>NC_080430.1:36898696-46898696 GCF_028018845.1 Melospiza georgiana | reverse complement strand
CATTTCATCAGGAAAAAAAAGCTTCCTTTCATCTTCATATCCCCCATTATGAAGTTCTCTCTGTTTTTGTTTTAGAGAGTATCCAAAAATTCTATCATAATAACACTGGTCTGAGCACATACACTTAGAGAAATGTATATTGAAAGGTTTATATCTCTGTTTATTAACACAGCTACAAACTGGGAAGCTGCTTTTGGAAATGATCGTGGTAAGTTTTAACTCAGCAGTAGGCAACTCCAAGCACCTCCAAGAGCTTTTGGAGTTCAGTTTTCAAAACAGAGCCAGAATACATTATTATATTAATATCCTGATTAGTAACATGAGATGGAGGATATCTGACACCAAGAAAGTCACTTAAATCCCTCAAATGCCATGTATTTGTCAATTAGCACCCTCAAGAAAGCAGCTTCTATAAACAAAGACACAGAACACTTCAATCATGTTATTCACCTCTTCAAAAGCATGACTTAATACACACATATCATTGAGTCACAGAAAGTTCATTTGTAGATCAAAATGTACTTTTGAGGCTTGAAAACAAAGTTCAAAGAAAATCAGTTACAGTGACAGAAGCACCAAAGACAGCAGAAAACCCCCAACTTTCCTGGGATTATTATTCATGCAGTTAGAAGGAAAAAAAAAGGAAAAACAAAAAACCCCAATGACACATTTAAAGGGAGAGATGACATTTGAGCATGATGGCAGTAGGGAGGAGAAAGAATCGTTTTCTGTAGTCATAAATTGTTCACACTCAGCATGATGCTGTAAGGTTTAAAGATATTCAGGTTAAATAATTAGGCAATGGAAGAAACTACCCAGGGAGGTGGCTAAGTCAGGGATATGAGAAGTTTGCAGAGATAGGGCAGATGAAATCCTAGTGGGGATAGTGAAAAGGAAGATACACAGGTTTTGAATAGGATGACCTAAAGGATCTTCTCCAATCCTATCATTTATGCTGCTATGATTCATGCTGAGGAGAACATTTTGGACCCTTTTGAATTACTGGCTGAGTTTCCTGGATACTATTGTACATTAGTCTACTCTAAAGCATGCATGAAACTAAGTCAAAGTTGGCTTTGAAGTGTTTGATCTACAATATCCAATACTTCCAGTCTCTTTTTCATACAGTGACTCAGAAAAGAGCTGTTATAACAAGACAAAAGTTATTTTGAGTTCAGATTAAGTTAGAAAAGGGAGGCGCCCTGTTCTTCAGCTATTCCCACCTAAAAGAGGAAAAAACCCACCCCGTCTCATGGCCTAATGGTCAGTATTGCTATTTCTAGACCTGACATAAGACAGCTTTAGAACAAACTACAGCTTTAAAGTAACTGTTTTTCATAAAATTTTGGATCCAAAACTAAATGTTCCAAATGACCAAAGTTAATAGCTTTTTGCTTTTTTGTTAAGAAAAGATGACAGATTTTTCCCAGCACCTTTAAGTCATATTTCTGAAAATCATAATTCTTCTTTCAAGAAGGCCCATCTATTCATTATTAATAATTTTCTTTTCATTAAAAACTACTTGAGGAAATGTATACCACTTCCTTTTTCTTAGTATTTAACCTTCGTTCTGTAAACACAATCCAAAGGGCTTTTCAAAAATTGAGGAAAGCACCAGTCTTGCTTATCAAACAGACACAGCTTAGTAAGAGTGAGTGCAAACTAGATTACTGTAAAATCAACAAGCTACAAACTTTCCTGTACTGCTTTAATGGGAGAAACTGGACTTCACTGGCATTCTGTATCACTTTTAATGGGCTAATAAGCTGAGAGGGGCCCCAGCATTGCCTCCCCCAGTCACCAGTGAGTCACTGACCACTGCACACATTATTTAAAAATGCTCAGAGTTTTGTATCAGGAAGTGGAGTGATGGTAGCTGAATAAGTGGGAAGCATGGCTGACTCATTTATTAAAGAATTGTGTAAAACAAATAAATTTGGTTTTCATTTAGTGTGACTGAGAGAAAGGGCTTCATTGAGTGAACTTTGCTTTGTCCCAAGGGACCATATACATCACAGGGTGGATAATGTGAAACAACCATTTCCACCCCTGTAAATGTGCCCCCCACCGACTGCGACTAACACGACAAATCCAACCTACACGAAGGTATCCCCAGCTACATTTCTAAATGCCACAAAATAGCAGGGGTAGG
This sequence comes from Melospiza georgiana, assembly GCF_028018845.1. Taxonomy (NCBI): domain Eukaryota; kingdom Metazoa; phylum Chordata; class Aves; order Passeriformes; family Passerellidae; genus Melospiza; species Melospiza georgiana. The sequence continues at coordinate 46,896,544 of NC_080430.1, read as the reverse complement.
AGGGGCAGCTCTGACCTTCGGGAAAGAGGAGGGTCTATTCCCACAAAACTCACAAAAACCTTGCTAAAGTCTTCCTTTTGTCATTCTGACTAAATAGTGGCATGTAGTAGCCGTGTAACACAATGGAGTTAATAAGGAGGTTACAATGACAAAGGACATTTACCAAATATCCACATAACGTTTTTAAATTAAGTTTTAAACAACTTACAAAGATTTTGTGCACTCATGCCTCTATGTATTAGCCCTCAGTATGGTTTCTTTAGGATTTTCTTCTGATTGGTATTTGGAAAATTCCCAAGACATATGGAATATTTCTCATATAAAGTTTGAAAACCAGGAAAAACATCCAATGGCATCACTAAAATTTCCCAAGGTTCACACCTGCTTCTTCCAATGACTCCAATTACATACACATGTAAATATAAATACATAGATACACACACTCCACATACACAGAGTTGGAATAAACACATTCTCTAAGAACTTAGGAGCTGTCAAACCACCAAACCCAACTTACATACATATATATTAAGGAGATCAAGATGAATGAGATGCTAGTTAATTTGAAGCAATGTAGAGCTCTGTAAACAGGACTCTAGTAACAGTGTTTTAAGTTCCTCTTAGGAACAACAACAACAAAAAAATCCAAAAATTATTACAAAGCAAACTGAGTATGCTTGTAGAATGACAACCTGTTTAAAAAACAGTCACCTATCTAAAATCATGTCAAGGATCATTATTATATGAAGCATAAGTTTGATGAAGCCAAAATTTTGGATGAAAAATACTCATTTTCTCCAAATACCTGACGTCTCACAATCACCTACCAAATCCTGGACATTTTTCCCAGAAAGCTTGCAAAGGCTTAGAAAATTGATTGTTTTCACTTAGAGATGATCTCAAGAAGTCACAAATGACACATTTCAGCTGGAACTGATATTTCTTGCCAGGAAGTAAATCCTGCAAATGAGTTTGCTTTTCAGTAGCCAAACCTCCCTTCTTTCTCATTAGCTATCTGCCCTTGTCAGGGAGGTAAATTAATTCAGTGGCTTCTAAGCCAAATATGCACAATACAAATCTAAGACTTAAGTAATTATGGCCATACAAACACTGTTGCTTCAATTTATTCTTCATCATGCCTATATCTTCCCATTCACTGCAACCTACAATCCTATTAAGCTTTTCAGAAGAGTTGGGTCTTTAAGAATTTGCTTTCAGAAGAAAAAAACACTTGGACCATGCACCTTGAGATTAAACAGACTATAATATATTAAAACCAGGGTCTTTTTTGTGTGGACATAGCTCTTGGCTTTTTCCTGGGGAGAAGCAATGCCATAGCAATCAGTCTTTTGCCTGCGTGATTCGTTGTGCTGTTGTGTTGACTTCCCAGATGGAGCACCAGTCAGCTGACTATTAACAAATCCTTTATCTTCCATCACCATGACAGATAGGCAAAACTCCAGGGGCAGGGTAGCTTTAGGGCAAGATTTTCCACCATTTTCATATGAATAGCAGTGAATCCTACTCCTGGAGACAATCACCCAGAGTCTGCCTGCAGGAAGATCTAAGAGCCTTCACTGATACCATATACGTATATATATATATATATATATATATATACACACACACACATTTATCTATTACAGGTTGCCTGCAGCTCACAATTAATGTCTTGAAGAACTACAACCTCCAAACATTCCTCATCTACATAATTTCACTTGAGCTAATACTGAGCAAACTTTTCAGCTGAGATTATTTTTATTTGAAATCTATAAATACGGGTCAAATAAAGCATAGGTCTATTTTCTGCTGAATTTATCAGAATTATTTGGTTAAAAATTAAATAACTACAGCATTTAAAAAAAAATTTAAAATCCTTTGAATCTTCATTTCACACTGAAGCATTGCAAATAAACTTCCTTGAAAATATATATATATATATATATTATATATATATATATATATATTTAAAATAATTTAGTTGATATGAAGTCTGTCTAAGTGAAATACTTCATTTGAGGAGAAAAAAAAGAAACCTGAATAAATCATTGGAGCTTGCCCCAAAAAAAACAAATGGTCCAATCTTTTTTTTCTTCAAGCCAGAAACTTTTAAAAAACCCAAAACCAGCCAGCTATTCACAGACCTCTATTCTTGTTAGTGTGTACCTGTAACTTAAGTCAAAATAGTGCAGTTATTCTCTTAACATGCCTGATATCATTGTTAGAATGAAGCTTTCAACAAACTTATTTATGATACATCCATATAAAGTACAGGCTGCTTTAGATAACACCATCTTCAGTAAAACACAGAGTAAAAAGTCTACTAAGTTTATAGTGGAGAAAAAAACCTCACTTTTTTCTGGAATAAAGAGTCTGGTACAAACTTGTATGTAGAGCCTGTGCTGTGCTTCTTGAATGAGTTTAACTTGTAGGGCCACAAAACTCAGTACATTATGTACTTTGTACATAAACATCACTTTCTCCAGCAGAGATTTCCAGCATGTCCATTATAGCCCATGGCTCCTCAACACCAGAAAGATATAATAAAATAGAAGAAATTAAAAAAGAACAGCATAAATTATTGTGTGATTTTGTGGAAAACAGAAAAGAGGGAGAGAAACAAAATAGCTACAGGCAGAGCAACATTAGGAATTGTTCAGTAAAACAGATATGAAAAAGGATCAAGAAGATGAAGTCAAGGAAAGGAATATTCAAGGCTGCTTTAATGTCATGTATTTTCCCTGGGGAAGTAGTGGAAGCCACATGGCTTATGACATTTTCAAATTAGTACCACAATGAAGACAAAAATCTGGTGGTCAGGGAGATGGTCAAACTGATACAACAAGAGTTTTCCATTTCTAACTTCTATTATTGTACAACAGATCTGAGGTGCTACAAATTCCTAAGTGCTGTGTAATATTCACAGAAACATCAGCTTTTGCTTACCATCAAGTACTCAGCAACTGAATACTCTTCAGTATGTTGCTCCTTGTTAAAATGGAACATTACAGTGCAAATGATAAAGTCATATTCAAGATTTCCATGGATTCTTCTGGAAATAACATACAACAGGATTTTACCATTTGATGTCATTTTTCCTTTGGAGTCTTGTGGGAAAAAATACTTTGGTAGAGAAAGAGGTTTGAAGAAAAATGTGTTAATAAAAAAAAAGAAGGAAAAACTACTTCTGTATAATACTTTCCAATCTTGAATTTCACACATATTTTTAAGCTACAGTATATCAGAAAAATGCTTTCAGGAGATTTTTCCCCAATGCAATCTTTTGATCAATCTCAGGGTTGGCTTAAAAGCAAAAGAACAAAATAAAAAGAGCCTGTACTAAAGTAACAGATTAAATGTCTTACAAACGGACACTTAACTCCTTTCTATTGCTCACCAATATTCCGAATCTGATTTTTCTTGTTGTTGTCTTGGGGATTTTTGGTGCCATTTCCCCTTTTCTTAAAATCATATATTTGCAAATGCAAGGGGATTTTTGAGGGAGGGAGCAGCAGTGTGTAATAGAATCACAGCACAGGTGAAGTTGGAAGGGACCCACAAGGATCAAGTCCATCAAGTCCAATTCCTGCATGAAAGCACTTTGTATTTTTTATCTGATATGTATTATAAACTGTCTTAATATCTCAACATAATAAAGACCTCCTTATATCCACTACTTTCCCACTGCTAACAGTCTTCTCTCACACAAATAGAAGTGAGTTACCTCCTGCTACACCCCTGAATATTTCCAGGCATATCTTGGCCATAGTAACTATAATGGGAATTTCAGTACTCTCAACAAAAACAGTAAAGCTACTCAGATTTGATGATCCCATTAAGGATTCTTATAGCCCAAAGCTGAACAGCAACTAGAAATTTCTGTGTCCTCCAACCTCACACCAATCAGCAGAACCAGAAGGAGGGCAGCACTTCATTGGACTGAGCCTTTTATCACCTCCAGAAAGAGAGTAGAAGCCAACACACCAGCATCTATGGCTTGGAATGATGAAAGTAACAGTTTTAAATGTATTATGGATTTTCTCATGGGCTCAGGAAGCAATAAAAACTAAGTACAGTCAGACTGCAGGAAACCAATATAGCTTTCATAATTTTTTGTGACTTTAGGGAAAACATGCTCAACTTTTATAGACAGCCAGTTCAGTATTACAAATTTTCAGGAAATGTCACTGCTATGGGATTCCCACAACAAATGCAGGTTATGTTGAAATTACTGCTTTCTGCAAGGACACTGCTCAAAATAAATTCCTGCCATGTAAATGGTGTGAATTTACAATGCAACACAACTCCTTGATCACAGACTTTTCACAGAACTGGATACAAAAGATGCTAGGAAAAGCAAGACTTCATTCTGGTGGTTATATAACATTGACTATTGATTAACAGGGTAAGTGCCTGAATAAAGCTAAGAAAGCAAAGACAAACATGCCAAATCAAAAAACAATCCTTAGAGATCTAATAAAACTTAAAAATTCCAGAAAATACACTGAAGTGCAAGCAGAAGGAGACCTTTTGTTTTGCAGTGTTACAATTTATCAATCAGTGCAGTTCTTTCCAAATCTGGAGGAAGTTTAGACAACATCAGTGGCTTGGCACATTTTAAAACAGAGTACCGAATTCCAGCATAGTTAAAGGGTATACCACAGATAGTTTAAAAAAAAAAAAAATCCTTGATTTAAGGTCAGGTACTGTAAACACTTACTGTGGTTTACACATAAGTAATTCAACTGAACTTAAGGAGTCCTGTAGGAATTCTCACACATGTAAATGCATGCAGTCAAGCCTAATTTTCATACTATACAGTCTTTTAACCAGCCAACTAGTTTTCTCTTTTTATTCTGATGAGTAGTATAACATTGCCAGTTAAATATTATTAATTAATGCAAATAGTGATCTCTCTTAAAGTATGAAATTCAGGTTTCCCTGATAACAACATCCATTCAGTAACAATTTTTTTCTTTTTTAATCTTTTACACTTTACTGTGCCCATGACTTGCAAGTAATGTTGATATGGGGTTTTTGTGGGAGGTTATAAGTCTAAGAAGAATCTGGTGACATCACCCAAGGAAATGCCTAAGTCCTATATTACATTTAACTCAATATAATTTTGTTTAAATCTTTGGGACAGAACAGCATCTGTTTCCTAAGAAAGTGTTCTCAAAGGAGTCTCTGCTTTTACACATGGCAGTTCTGATCTCTCACTGCAGGAGAGCTTTACATCAAAGTTCACAAAAGCTCCAAAAGCTCCATTGGAGCCTCTCAAGGTGATAGTTTCAGCAAAATTATAGTGAGAGAAATGTTACTCTCACAAAATTATAGTGAGAGACATTTTGTTACAGCAAAACTGAAATTCAAATACAGTAGATGAAGATTTATCAAAATGTAGACGTATTCCTACTGTGCCTGCCCATTTTCTGTTCTGTGAGGACATTACAGTAAGCTGGATGCTATTTCTTCTCTCCCAGTGCATTTGCAGTTTACAGGTCTTGTTGCTGCAACCAAGGATATTGTTGGAAGAAATGTTTAGAAAGGAGTTGCAAGTTAAGGTATAGACCAGTTTTGGTTTAATCCTTACTTGGAATGGTGAAAGTGTTTTGCAGCCTGTCATCCATGAAATCACACTAAACAAGAAAATAAACATCATCCTCACAGTATTTTCAGCTAAAGGTGCAAAGATATGAAATGACCTGAATGAAACAGGCCAGCAGAAATGCAGGACTGAACGACTGAAAACCACTCCTTCAAGCATGAAGATAACTAGTTTAATCCATAGATGATGAACAAGGAAACAGCAAAACATATGAACAACAACATGTATCAAATCTTTAAATAAATTGTTTAAAGTAGCACCTACTCTTCTCTCACGCCTTTCAGAAGGCAATAAAACTTTTGAAGCACTGTTGATAGGTCCAGGTATTAGAATCCAAATTCAATGGGTTGCTGTATGGACTACCCAGCAGCTCAAGACAGATAGCTCCTTTAGGCATGGTGGAATAGGCTTAACACAGCCATATCTTCTGCACCCACACAGGAGAAATCAAACTGTGCCACCAGCAGTAGTATTTGCCTAAAAGATTCCATAGCTTTTACCAGCCTGAGTTCCTGTACAGTAGCTTGGAAAAGGATTGCCAATCATTTTAACAAGCAACAGATTTAAAAAAGAATGAGCTATTCTCATATTTATTACCATCATACATAAGATGATAAGCTAAATGACTTTAAATTAGTAAATCTGAAGTGGATCATACTGAGATACCTATCTTCAGATACGCTGCAATGTTGCTTCCCTTTCAAGCCAAGACTGTCTTAAACAACACCATAGAAAAGCTCCTAATACTTTTATACCTTCTAAATCCCAGGATTTCCAGGATCAAAATGCCCTCTTCCTTTATTCATTCTCTAAATCTCATCTAAAAATCCCCTTATCTGGCATATGATGCTATCTTCATCAGACAATACCCAGACCTGGCATACTTCAAGCCTCATCTGTTTTTCCAGGCTCCTCCAAGAAAGGCAAAAATATATGAGGAAGAAGACAAACTCTGAATACTGTTTGAAATAAATCCCTCTCTCAGTGAGATCTTTTTGTATCATTTTGACACACTGAGCTCCTTATTGGACTCAATGACACACTGAGCTCAATGGTTGGACTTGAAAATCTAAAAAGTCTTTCCCAACTTAGACGATTCTATGCTTCTATAAGTCTATTATAAGTGCAATCTACCTAAAACCTTGGGTGTAGACTATTATGAACAGGAATAAATAATTTTAATTAACTGACTGATGGAAATAATACAAGGCCCTGCCATATCTTCCTTAAAGGCCCTGGCTCATTTGTCCACAAAGCACATCATCTACTTTCTTAATCAATGGGTACTCAAATTCATGACAGGAACTGGCATTGGCCTTCAGGGTGGGAACAAAAGTGACCCTCAAAGCTCAATGTGATTATGAGTCAACTGAAGTCATGAGTCAACAGCAATCTGTTGCTGATTGACTCTGCCTCACCAGTAGGTGTTACTTCAGCCATTAATGCAGAGTGCTGTATGGCTGCAGGGATGTGCATGCCTGCCAAGGTACATAAAAAACATCCAAACCAAACTAAAATCTGCCAGGTCCTGAAAATATCATGTAACACCCTGCCCTGTATCTACAACAGCATCCAAAGTAATGTTTGGGAGAGCTGACCACGACCACACCCATCCCTGTGTCTGCTTTGCAGCCTGAAGGCTTTTCATTGACGGCCGTTCCACTTAATCATTCAAAGCAATGCTTGGCCATTTGATTGCTGTGATTTAACACAGTAATAACAATAATCCAGACTATGCTTAAACCACTCATAGTACTTCCAAAACTGTTTATTAGCATTGGCTTCTGCTTTACTAGCTATTTTCAACACCCTTAATACTGAAGTTCCTCCTCTGGCACCTCCAAGAAGGCCAAGAGTATATGAAAAAGGCTGCCTTATTTTTTGTTTGACTGAGTAGTTGATAACTGCACTTAACTTCACAGTTTATTTATTTAACCTCAGCTCAAGCCATCTAAAATGCCCGGTGCATTTCAACTTTAGGTCCAAGACAGAACGGCATACAGAACACAGACTCTTTCATTTCCCTCTTGAAATGAGATTCAATAGCTCCTCTTCAACCCGTGAGTCAACTGCAAGGCCCTAATTTAATAATCCCATCCTTTTATTGCAATCACTGTCTGAAAATTCTGGCCCTCATGCTCAACACCACCAAGCAAAGCATCAGACACACCAGACTGAGGACTTCTGTCATGCTTTGACTAAATCCTGTCTTTGAACTAGTTCTTTCCAACTGGTAGCTGAGACACTTTGTGTAGACCTCCACAATGGGAAGCTCTCTACTGGCAGTTTAATCTGTCATAGTCTTTCAGCACAGGACACACTTTCCATGGACTGGAACAGCTTATTTCTTAATGCATGAGTCTCATCCTTCTTCACAGAAGAATTCACAGGAACTGAATGCATAATTTAAGACTTGTACCCCAATAGAAGCGAACATTTTTTCAAGGAGCAATTAAGATTGGACAAAGAAAAGGGCATTTTCACTTAAAAGTAGATTTTGTTCAACGGGCAAGTCACAAGAGCAATAGACAACAAAACAAAATTATTTTTTTGTTGAATATCTCACATGGATTCTCTGAAAAACACCCTCTGTTTAAAATATGCACTAACATTTTTATCAAAATGTTTCTAAGAAACTTACACAACTTTTCTTGTCTATACTAACACAGTACATAAAAGGCAGAACTATGTATCCTTTTATCTATACACAATAAGAAAGAACAGCATTTCTCTGGGAGACTTTTTTGCTGTAAATCCAGTGCTTATAAAATCAGTGTAATTGAAAGAAGGTGGGATGCAGCACAAGGGTTTTTCAGCGCTAAGTGTAGAGTTCAGCTCACTCAAATAATAAAAACTCTGTACATATTCAGTCTTATACTTCTCTTAAAGTGAGGCCCCTTGATTGTGCCAAGTAACGTGTTGTCCAACTTGGACCAAACTGAGAACACTAAGCTCATTTTCCCAGTGAACTGTGCTGTACTTGTGCAATTTTTACATTACAAACAGACATTATCTATAAGAAAAAAGAAAACTTTCTAAAGTCAGCTTTCTTCAAATTCCTTAGATTACTGGTGAAAACTTAAAGGATAATATACTTGAGATTAAAACTGAAAAAGATTATTATCATGATGTAAATATACCTATACAGTCATATATCATCAGGTAATCATGTACATACTTATATTCACTCTGCCAAATTCTGCACCATCACCATTATTTATATTTGATCTGATAGCTGGAAGACACTCCTTACACCATTTTCCTTAAAACTGTAAACAGTAGATAGCATCATCTTTTACAGTCATTAAAGATTTACAAGTTGCTAACAAAACTTTTACCACATTCATTTCTTGCTAACTTAAAAGAAGGAAGAAGATAAAAGGACAACTTGCATCTCATTATACTGAATTGCAACAGTGAGAAAGAAAAACAAAGAGGACAAAGCAGAGGTTTACATGGTAAATCTGCTGATTGTTGAACATATTGAGATAAAATAAGGGCCATAAATCAACTTGAAACACTTGGAAGTATTAAAAAGACCAGGTAACTTTCTAGTGTCTTTCATTCTTCCTACTTCAAGTTATCTATTTGCATTAAAAACTCATACATTTGGCTCATGGCAGATATCAAACACTAAAATTAGGGGTGACTGTAAAAACAGCTTTTTTTTCTTTGAAATCTGACTTGCCAAGGAGCAAAACTGCCTTTGCAAAGGCAGTTCTTCTGAGATCTGAATACAACACTAAGAGGCCAGATCAACAAAATCAGAATTGTTTTAAGGCTAAGTTTCAATACTGCTACTGGACATACATATATATACACACACATATATAAAAACTCACATTATATATATATATATGTGTGTGTGTGTGTGTATCACTAAATACTTGGAGCCATGCAAAGTCTGCAATTGCAACTCAATTCTGGAAATGGAAAATGTTGGTATTTGCTATATCAAAACATGTAAATAAGGCAAATAAAGAACCTTTTTATTAAGTTTCAGATCAGCAATGCTACAAAGAATAGAAATTAAAAGCTCCTATGCTGATTCCCGTATCTGATTTTTTTGTCAGATTTACATACTTCCTCTCCCACAGTTTGCCCAGCTAAAGCCACCTAAGTTTCCTCTCATCTCACCTGACAGCAGCTTTCACATCTACTAATTTCTTCCCAAGCAAGAACCACAAATTAGGCTGCTTTTGAGGTAAACCCATACTTACTCAAATTCATATTAAACCACACTTCTGACCTAAATTCATTATTTTTGAGCCTTCCCTCTAGTAATCTGAACTTTTTCTTATGCCCATCTGGCAACTTCTACGAAAACTGTATGAAATTATATATTTTTGAGAAATTTATCTCTCTTCATGAGAAACTAGCCATGAGGGTTGAAAAAGGGTGAGGAGAGAACATGAATCAACAGTCCTGGTTACATAAGGTTTCAAAGCAGATTAAAAATGAAAGAATTTTTTTTTTCAATAAAAAACAACAGGATGGAAACCATTTTGAAATTATAATTTTGATATGTTCTAGTTCAACAAATCCAAATGTCCCATTTCAATAAGTCCAATTCCTTCATGTTAAATAAAAATAGATGTACTTACAGCTTGGCTTCCTACAATCCACATCTCAGTCAATGAAGTTGTGTGAAAAAGTTTATGTAAATTAATTCACCATTAATTTCCATTCATTGGAAAAAAAATTGCATTTACGACTTTCCCTGGATAAAAGTAACATTAGATGAGAAATTTTGGAAAACCAAAAAACCCTTCAAAATCAAAAGCCACACCACGACACTTAACTACATATATGACTAGGAAAACAGTCCATGAGGAAGCACTTCTAAATTAAAGGCTGGTATTAAACTTAAAAAATAACCCTACAATTTTGCCACCAGTCAGCTCTACAAAAATGCCACACATTAATAACAATCATAATTTAAAAAGCAGGGTCAAATCAATACCTCTAAAAATTCCTTCCTGACTGTAAATGTTTTGTAAAAAGATTGTACTGAAAGTTGCATCATTTGAAGAGAGGAGAATCAACACCATTTGAGATGCCCAATTTTTACCATCGTGTTTCTGCAGAACAGAGCATGGGGCTCACAAGCTCTGTCCCACGTGGGTATGAACAACACCCTGGCAGGATCAGACACCTCCATGCACATGTACAAACCAAGTGCCAGCACTGGAGACCCCACGTGTCCTGAGCACAGAGGACAGCTCTACAGCCCCCATGAGATGTGACCAGGAGAGCTGTAATCCCTCTGCTCACCCTTCTGGCCCTCAGCTGCTCTCAAGGCATAGAGAAAATTTCAAGGAAAAAGGTAGAAACCAATTTCAGTGGGTTGCTGCCCACAGAAAAAAGGAGAGAACAGGAATCTATGGGGCAAAAACTTCCCAGTAAGGGTTTGCAAACAGGCGCTCGTTTTCAAAAGGAAATAATGAAGTTTTGGGTTTTTTGTTTTTTTAAACCTATAGCTCTGGATGAAGACTAAATGGAAGGTCCTTATCCTCAGAAGTGTAAGAATGATGTGGAGTTCTTTCAGCTGCTGCCACACAACCCTACAGGTGCACCACCAAAGTGACACTTTAATGGATCAGTGGGGAAAGAACCATGTAGTTATGCATCAGGCACATGCACAGCAAACACAGAGCACCTCTGTGTCAGTGAAAAAGAAAACCTGCTGGAGCTAAACTGAGCAGAATTTGTCTATTTTAAAGGAATACTAGGTATTATTGAGCAGCCTTTAGAATGCTGCTGTTCACTGGGGCACACCACTTCAGGAAACAAAGCTCGGTAACATGAAAACATATGCAAGCCACCCTCACTTTTCACATATTTTAAAGAACAAAAGGGCTTCAACTATGACGTTCTCAACACAACCATCTAGTTGGATGCCTGGAATAATAATGAATATAGAATTTCACCCAATAACTTACTCAACAAACCCTTAACTTCAAGTTGAGCTTTTTGAAGTAAAAATTTCAAATGAAGAATGAATCACATCTGTAAGGAAGCTATTCCTCTCTGCCCAAAATTTTCCTTTATTTCTAGGTCCAAATTTTTCTTGCTTTTCCTTCCAGGCACATACATATGCAATGCATTGGCTCTGAAATCATTATCTGCTTTTGTTCATCTCTACTTTACATCAAACAAAACACAAGAGGAAGTAAAAAATAGCTGTAATACGCACATTACAGAGCACTTAATCTCATGGCTAGTGACATACAAACTACGAGATAGCGATCTGGAATATAACACACATTGTCTACTGAAATTGCCATTGCTTGGATAGTGAGCTCAATTTGCCAGTACTAGAAGGATTAAGTCTAGGTAAAGCACATATCCGAGCAAATTATGCCCAACATGGACAGTTTCCTCATTTGTCAGGGAGCACTTATGGAATAAAGGAGACAAAAATGACACTCACTACACTGTGCTTTTGCAGATTCAGCAGATTTTTCTCCACAGGAAAAGTAGTAGTCTGGTGGACTTCTCTCTCTTTTTCCAAAGTGTGTTTGAAAGCCAGATGACCTGGCTTATGCAAAAGGTTTTGCTTTAATAAGTCATTCTACTGCAAGATAAACTTCTTTATAAAATAACAGTACTTCTGTTTACCAAATTTGCTACTCTGCACATTGAAACTTTATACCAAAAGGTTTCCTGCTGATTAGGAAGGATGCTGATGTTTTCCTCACTAGAAGGCACTGGCAGACATATTTCCCCAGAAGCCTTCAACTTCAGTTCCATAACACAGTAACAATGGTAGAATAAGCTTTTTGTTAAGTAAGATACACACTTTATCAATAAAGAAGAAATTAGCAAAGTCAGAGGAGTAACATGTAGAGAGATAAGGACACACTATATAGTGTCTAAAAATACCAATTTTATATAATACCAGTGTCCTAAAAACCATTTGAGCACGTGAAGTAGGAAAACAAGTAGTATGGGAATACAGTTGCACCAAGCTGCGTCGGTGGAAGAGGGAAGGGCAAGACCAGTTTTGAACCATGGTGATTCTCCGTCACCTCTGATGGATGGCATTGACCAAAGACTGTGGCTGGCAGTGAAACCTTCAGCCAGGCTTGCAAGATTAAATGGCAGGCAGGGACACAGCAATGCAAGCTCTCTGTGGGACACTGGCTGAACTGAGGTAGCAGAATTCACAGTATAAACATAACATTTCAGAAAAATATCATTTTACCATGTTCATCAACAAACCAAGAACAATACCAGGAACATAGTTACACCCACATCTACATCATCTTTTACCACAGCCTCAAATCCTCAAGTCATTCCTGGCAGCTGCTCCACAGAAGGAGCAGTAATTTAGATATACATAGATACTGGGACCAGGTCCCCCGCTTGGGTCACCCGGCTGAGAATCAACAGGCTACTGTTGCTTTGTTTCTAACCACTTCCTGACTACAGTTTGGCTATTTAGTCTTTCGCCACCTGGTTTATATTTGATTTGCAAAAATAAAAATAAACAATATCCCTCAAGGAGCAACAGGAATACTGCCCAGTTTGCAGTTTGTGACCAGAGAAGCAAGGAGCTGGGGCCATACATTTTCTGGTACCTAAGCCACAGGTCAGACCAGTTGCCAGCTAAGCCAATATTTCTGGTTTGAAGCATCTGCTGAACTCTTGCAGACAATTAGAAAGATTTGTTCCATCACTGAAATAGAAAACCAAATTTAAGAACAGCTGTGTAAATAAACTGGAAGTTCATTCAAAACCTGGGACACAGAGGCCTGCGATTTCTGGAATATAAAGAAAATTAAGTTGGGAAAAATTCTTAAAGTTTGAAGATATCATTCTGCTTATTTCCTTCACTGTGAATGAATACATAGGAATAAAAATGGCTCCAAAATATCAAGATTAATTATTTCAGCTGTTTCTCTGTGGATAGAAGGCAAATTTTTATTTTGTTGATGACCTTAAAAGTCACTTGCTGAATTAAAAAGCTGTGATTCCTATATTTTCATGGTAAATGCATGTTCTATTGCAAAGATTGCGTTTAGAACTGTAATATCATAAGCGTTTTGTAAATAAACAAATCCATTGTAACATTTTATTAATCTCTCATATCTAATAATTTTCGTTTATCCACTTTTAATTAACTTGGGGATTATTTCTTCCTACAAAATTAAGTTTCAGGATTAAAGTAAACTCTGGAGTCCAAAAGCCTGCTTGAAGTTGCTCAGGTAACATGTTTGCTTAAAAATACAACTTGTCAATTAAGCAAAATGGAACAACAGCATTTTAAAACTCTTTTTAGAACTTTAATTCACAAATCAGTTCAGAGTTACCCAAATCTAATTGGAACGTGATTATGATTATGCTCCTTAGCAGTCTTTTAGCATGGTGATGAGAACCTGAAAAGAATCCAGTGGGCACTTATAATCTATCTCCAGAAAGTACAGAGCAAGCATATTTTATCACCTTTGTAAGCTGGACTGATAATGCTCAGTTGTGGCAGGAAGGCAGTAGGAAGTAAGTCCTCCTAGTAAGTGGGAAGAGAAAGAAATGCTTTCATTGACCACCCCCTTATTTTCATATGCCCCAAAACAGCTACACATCTTGTTCCTTATCTACTGATTCCAATTCCTAATTAACCAATAGAGGGGGAAAATCCCCAAACTTCTCTGGCAATGACTAGACTTATTTTCACACTGAAGTGAAGGGAAAATGAAAATTTAAAAATCTGTTGACTTGCAATTGCAATGTTCACATGGTGCCACATGCCATGGCACTAAACCTGGGAAAAACTTAATCTATGCTTACATTTTAGCACACACATTTTTCCATTTATTTCTGTGTCAGTCACAAGTTTAAACTTTAACTCACAAGTTTAAAGTTAAGCAAGATCCAATTTTTTAGAATAAACTGGGTAACTTCTGCTTTCCATTTCTCTCCCTGCCTTCTGTTTCTGCCTAAAATCAAACCCTTCTTTACCTTTAAGAATAAAAATAATCTTTCAAACATTACTTAAATAAAAGCACAGGAAAGTTGTTAGCTCTCAATTGATGTTTCTTCCATAAATTCGTCCAGTTCATTTGCATTTTGGGTTTCCAAAACATCCTGCAGGAAGGTGTATTGCAATTTACACGCCATGTAGAAGGGCATCCCCTTTATTTTTTTGCAACCTTCTGCCCTAATTTTAGTTTTTTGAGAATTTAGAAGTTGTACATGCCCCATAAGTGGACACATTCAAGGTCAGGCTGGACAGGGCTCTGAAAGCAAACTGATCTAATTGAACATGTCTGTCACTGTCATATTTTCTGGAAAAATCCCTTTGCCCAGGATTCTTCTCCTGGGAATCCGAGAAGCCTCAGAGAAAAAGGAAAACAATATTATCTCATTTGCTTCTCCTGTGTTTTGCTGCTTTGGAATGTGTTTGGAGATTGTTTATCCAACAGGTGGTTGTTTCATTGGTTTCATGTGAACTTAATGGCCTATTACAGCCAAGCTGTGTCGGGGCTCTGGAAGGAGTCACAAGTTTTGATTATTATGTTTATAGCCTTCTGTAAGTATCCTTTCTGTATTCTTTAGTATAGTTTAGTATAGTATTCTTTAATATAATATAGTACCTTAAAATAATAAATTAGAATTCTAAGAACATGGAGTCAGAGTCATCTTTCCTCCCTGCCACAGGGACCCCGCAAATGCAATACATGTCCTGACTTACTGCACACCTTTCAAGCTTTCCTACTATGTCTCTATCATATTCACCTCTCTTCTATTCTAGAAAATGTTACCATGAAGCACCTTGGCTCTAGCTTAAATGTTATCCTTTGAATCAGTCTCCTCCCCCTTCTTTGTCTTCCCTGTCCTCATGGAGCAGCATCTCCCCTCTCTGTTTTCTAATAGATCCTGTAAATGCCTTGGTAAGTCTATCAACTCTGCACACCAATTTCCTAACTCAAAAAGGAATTTATCCCTTTTTGGGTAAGCGGTTATAGCTGGGAAAACTATGTTTTTTCCCCCAGTCAGACTCTGTTCCAAAAAGATTTCCAGTCACGTACTCTTTCCTCCCGCAGCAGGCCAAGAGGAGATAGCACAGGTACAGACAACACTTGTGTTTGTCAAAGGCCCTGTTGCTCTGAGCAGGTGAGAGACAGGAGATACCAAGATGGCTAGATTGCTTTCTTGCACCCTTCCAGACATTGTGCATCCAATCCTCCTCCTTAGATGCCAAACGCTTGCCAGCAGAATGCCCTCATTCATGACTGTCACAAGTACAAACAGGACTCACAAAATAAATGGATTCAAAACTAAACCTAATCCCCAAACTGTGACAGAAGCCATTTGAGTAATCCCTTATCTGTCAGAGCTGTACTCCACTTCCTCTCCACATTTCCCACCAAAAAGGGCAGAGATGAGCACTGCAGTTCAGTTGTGGGAAGCTGCTGGCATGGAAGGAAGCTCCAGCTGAGCTTATAATGGAAACCACCCGTGCCTTTGCTATGACAGAACAAAATTTCTCAGTATATTCCCCTATACTCCTTACAAGACAGGAGATTTTCAGTGTCATGCTAGAAAAGGAAAGACAATTGCAAAGGAAAAATGCATACAAAGGAGGTTAAAAACAAAAGAGTACTCTATTTTTTTATTCATAGTGGGTACACTCAGCACCTCTGTGGGTTAGTAAAACAAAAACATATAGTGCGAAATGTGATGGAAAACAAATAGAAAGTAAGAGTTATTGCAGCAATTTCCTTTTATCTCAAGATAATGTCATCATTGCAGACAATAGGAAAAAAAATGTCCATCTGCTTTTAATAACCAATGTGTTGTTGGCCTATCAATGTCCCAATCTGGGTTACCAAGGCATGAACTTAGAGCTAAGCACAACTGGCACAAATCCCTTCACCCTTTCCTCACCTCAGCTATATTTTCCAGCTTGGATGTCATACAGAGAACATACAGAAAGCTAAGATTCCTTGGAAAAATGCATTGTTTTGGGTCTCAGACTTTGTTGATTCAATGCATTTGCCCAGTTTTGAATATAAAAGTAGTTATCAGTTACAAGAATGAGGCAGATGAAAAAAGTGCTGCCACTCTTACAACTGGTTACAGATGATATCCTCCTCTTTTTAAACCAGTATCATAGTACCAAGGCATGAAAGTAAGAGGGACTGTGTTTATTAGGGGGGACATCCTATTGAATAGAGCATCACAGACCTTTGAGCTGTCAGGCAAGGATCATTAGGCAAAGATCATTTGGAGGGACCTAGAAGCAAGCTCCTGGATCCTCAAAGTCATCAAAAAGATGGTGGAATGCAACCTACCACTAAAAAGGAAAAGTAACAGGCAAAGAGATATGCTGTCTAACAAGATTCACCCTGCAGTCTCAGTGGGATACAGTATTTTCTCCACACTGTGACCTGAACTGTTGTGGAGTGTTGCTATGTACTATTGAATACTTACCACATTCCACCCCAGGGGTGGCTCTGTTTCAGTACTGGGTGAAGTGATCTTATTTAAACATTACTTAGCTCACAGGAGTGCTGTGAAACTTAATTAAATTAATGCCTGCAAAGTGCTTTGAGGTTCTCAGAAGAAAGGTGCTACAGAAGTCCAAAGTACTATTAGTGTTTCTAAAGATAGGTGAAGCAGTTTGAATAAACTAAAAACCTACATAAATCTTCCCTCAAAGTAAAAGCTTTTGAAGTATCGGTTAACTTGGTTTTTAATTTTGTTTTCATTTTTAAGACCTTTATAATTCCTAACTTCACCTGCAATTTAAACAACCACTTTGGAGCTACACAAGACAAAACATACTAATACCTCAGTCATTTCCAGCCTCAACTTTACCTCTGCTTAAAAAGGGGCACTCAGCATTTCAAACCTCATCACTGTTGAAGAAGATAGCCATCTTTTACCTGTGATCCACTATGCAGGCAACTTTCTTAGATACAAAACATCCAGGTCTTGGCTCTTCAATGAGTTTATAGTTTTGCAATTAGCAATCAATTGTTATTGGAGAGTTAGCTCCAGTCTCTAAATGTTCTGAGTAACAATAACACGACGAAATGAAAACGCAAGCCGTAACTACCATCGTCATCTACAGACAAGACAAACAATAGTTTTCAGAGAAGAGAACAATAGCTTGGAGAGATGGGGCTTTCTCCTCAGCCTCCATGCATTTGGAATAACACACTTTTTCGTATGTCCAAACTAGGACACTTAAGAGGTCCCAGTCCTAGTTTCCTTTCTAAAAAAACCAAAAAACAAAACAAAAAAAAAAAAAAACCACCACAAAAACAAATAAAAACAAAAGGGTTCAAAAGGGTTCAAAATATTATAATCAAAGGGCTCTTTTAACATGCAAACTGAGGCCATCCATTCACATGGCACATAGGTGAAGACTATATAAGAAATGCATTTCTAAAAAGCATAAACACAGAGCATTATTAAACTCATGTCACGACATGTAAAACTTGTACTCAAACAGAAGGTAATTAAATCCCAGAAAACTCATGAGAATGCTTGTTCTCATGAAAGTCTCATCTTACTTTCTGGGTCAAAACAATATGAATAAATATTCTAAACAGAAAACTGCAGAAATTGAGCTTTTAATTCTTTTGAGATTTGTCTGTCACCATTTATTTCCTTTGCAGGCTGGAAATAAGGGAAGGAATGCTGAAACTCTGTCACCTGCAAGAAAGTACTGAGGGATGTGGGTACATAAAACGATATGGCTACTCCACTTCAGTATCACTTTATTCAGTGCAGACCAAGAGGAATTTTTATTGATTCAGTGCACTTTGGGGGTTTGGCATCTAGTTACAGGTTGTATAACACTACTGTGAGAAACCATTTTTAACCTTGAGTATGCATGACTGCTTGTGACTACTTTTATGTTATGAGGTAACTACACAGGAACAGAGGAGGCTGTGGTCAAAAGGAAGGAAGTCCCAATCCCTGCCCTATATATATACACTGTAATTGCCATCTGCATATAAAAATATGTGCTCAGTTTGAGTAAAACCACATAGAACATACGCATTCTCTTGAAAAAGCACAAGACTATCAGCACCAAACAGGATAATAAAATGCACAGAATGTGCATTATATGACAGTGCAATTTGACCAGCAAATAACACCCACCAGGCCAGAGACTGATCAAACTACAGAGTATTCTGCTCACATGCAGCCACAAAAGTCAGATCTGATGACTGCACTAGAGTATACACAACAAAAATATGCCACAACTTCCATGGCAAACTCACCCTATCAGAGCCTGGCACATATTTTTTACCTTGTGTTGCCTACCACCATGGACCAGGAACCATTCACACACAGATTTCATTCACCCAGATCAAGAACCTGTCTAGGACATTCTCCTCACTGAAGTCCTCATATGTTCACTATATATTTTCTTTCAAATACTTAGCCATCATTTTTCTGAAAACTGCAATAGCTGCTTCTCTGTTGCTTACTCTCTGGAAGCTCTACAATATTAATAATCATCTGTAAACAGTTATTAATATTGTAGAGCTGTTAGAGAGAAGGCAACAGGGTAAAATTCCTCTCAATTCCTTTCACACATGGCACTTCAAGTCTTGTCTATATCTCCTTGTTCTCTGCCCCAGACTCCAGTTCAAAAAGTCTTTAAAGACTCACTGTTTCAATTCTCTTTAAAGTCACACTTAAAGATTTTTAAGTGGAATCCTTCTTGATTCATTAAGATTCCCTTCTTCCCTGAAGAACTCAGATCTAGTTATTTGGCATACCTAAAATGTCCACATTACTGCATTATCTTAGCTGTCCTTTGCCCTGCTGTAACTTTTCTCTTTCAGTGTTTTTCCCTCTTTTAAAATAACATGCATTCCTTACACAGACCTAAAATTATTTCCTGCAGCTATTCCAGAAATTTTAAACAGTTATTTTTGCAGTTTAATATAAACACTATTTATACAATGCCTTCTATCCAAAAAGCTTGAAGAACTTAACACTTTATGTTAAGTTTTACCATATCTCCGTGTACTGCCTCTTTATTTACAACTTGCTTCCCTCTGGGCAAGTAAGACTATATCCACATTACAGAACCAGGATCTAATGCAGCAGGGACCAGAAAACCCTATGGGCTGGCTTCACCCTTGGCTGAAGCTCATCTAAGTATGGGCTGCAGCCCAGAACGAAGGTCCACCCTTCCTCCTCCTCCCTCCTATTGAGTTCCTGCAAACAGAGCTCACACAGCCAAATCAGGCAACAGATGAGACTGCTGAAAATAGATCTTTTCTTTTGTCAGGTTGCTAATTGTCTCAGCTCAGCTGACCATCCCACCATGCACTGGTGGTGTCACCACAAGGCAGGGAAAACACATGGCTGAGAGGCAAGCATAGCTCCTGCTCCTTTCAGCAGGAGCTTGAACTTAAATGATTCAGATGTCTCTAGAATTGCAGCCACAGTGTAGAGACAGGCAGATGGCTGTTCTAAGTAGTCATTAATACAAAATGGAGTGCTTACCTCCTTTCTCTTACTCCAGCTGCTTGTTTCCATTTCTTCCTTGTGCTGGTGCTAAGACCCACCAGACTTCACAACAGAATAATCACATAACAGGAAGGAAAGCCAAAGCAATACAAATCATACAACCATTATTTTCTGATGGTTTAGTGGACAAAGTGCTTGCACATGAGCAATGCAGGAGCAGGAGAAAGAAAGGGGAACAATCTCTTCTTTCCAGTGAGGAGTGATCCTAGACCAGCTTAGTCACCTCGTGTAGCTCCACACTACAGGAAAGGGCCACAAGCTAGTGTTGAGAGAATTAACCAGAAATATGTACTGCCTGTTTAGTGCTGTACTTGCAAACACTTCAGGCTTTTATCTCAAATAACCTTAAAGACCTTTTGTCCACTCATTGTTTGCCAGTATTTGACGACTTCCTACTTTCTTTCTTAACCTCTTAGTTTTTAATTTCTTACTATTCACCAGTTAAGCTCTGCTGAGTATTTGCTGACTCTTACATTCCCTAGTTACTTAAACTCCGAATCACCCTATTCTCTATGTATAAATCCCCTTCATCTTCCTTTACTGTTTTATCTTTCACTCAATTTCTTCAAAATACTTCTCACAGTAAAATGTTGTCTTCCTTTTAACTTCTTCATTAGAAGTGGAATTTACCCAGTTTTATTTTCTATTACAATCATGTCTTTCCTTAACACAGCTCTAAATTTCCAGCCTTCCCCTTGGAGCTAGTTCTCAGAAGACTCAATTTGTTTTCTCTGCTGTGAAGAAGGGCCACCTCTTTCCCAGCCCAAAAATGGGCAGCAGTTGTGTTGTACACGCCACAACAGAATCTCATCCCAAGAATAACACACACACGAGTCAATAGAAACCGTACAGCTACTAAATGATGTATTGATCGCAACAAGAGACTGTCAGTCTATAATGGTTGCCTCCACTAAAAATGTGTGACAAGCATCACACCACAAGTAAGTTTTAAATTTAATTTCACCTTCTATCTGTTGGCTCTCCACCTTACATTTAGATCTAATTAGACTGTGTTAATCAGACAGTGCTGAATGAAAAACCATATAAAAAGGGACAGAATAAGAGCTGAGCAATATCTTCAGTAAAAGGACTTGATCCCATGAGGTTCTCAATGCCCAGAAGTCCAATGCATTTAATGTGAGGGTACCAACTGAGCGGTAAATAAATGTACTGCCTCAACAACATTATGCCACCACTGATCTGAACAAAGTTCATATGCCAGGCTATATAGCACTGCTCCCATGAATCCCTAGAAACTCGATTTACAGGAATGCTTTTCCAGAAAACAGTAGATAATCTCTTGCCTACATGGCCCAATCACTCACAGAAAAGCAGTTGTGAAAATCTCTCAGCCTTGCTCCAGCTACAAGAACCTATGTTTGCCCTTAAGTGTAAACTCTTGACCAGTCCTAAAGCATTAAGGAGAATGACACAATTGTGTAAAGACAGACACACAGGCTATTGCAGATCTCTTCAGAGAATAGGATGCACATTTCTTTAAAGCATGATAAGAAAGTCTTTTTTATTTTTAATGCAAGGATGCAATGTGTTTTTTTAATTTATTTTTAATTTAAGGGCAGTTTAGGTTACTGTGCTTTCTTACACAACTGTCATGCAAAGAACAAAACTCCAACTTACCATCAGCTTAAGAAGCCCCTCAAAACCAATTTTAATACATTACTACTAAGAGAACAAATTGGCCATTCTGTCAACAGAGAACACCAAGAAGTTGACTAGTCTCCTTACAAGATGGGCAAAGATGAAATGTGATGAATATACAGCTGATGAAGGAAATGTATAGTGAAAACTCTTCACGATGGTACTCAGTCTGCTAGCTGAGGGCTCTGCCATGCCAGCTGCCAGAGCTCAAACAAAGCCTTTGATGAAATCACAACTACCCTTGTCTCAGTTCCACAAAAAAAAAGGAGACTGTGGACAGTTTAATTATCACAGAACCATTACCATCAGCGGCAGTTTCATAATCTTGAAATGCTGCCATTCTCAAAAGCCATTTGCCTGAAAAAAATCCTTAAAACACAAGAGGCTGTCATACTGTCCAAACAATAGAGCAATTCTTATACAATCAGACGCCACAACTAATTATTCAAAACAAAAACACCCCCTATTTTTAAACAAGGGAACAAAGGATGTAAATTTTATCCAGAAATATTAGATTTTAAAAGGAGTAAAAACATCCAAAAACCAAAACAGATGAACACTGTAGACTTGCCTTTCTTTCATGCCTATACGTGCACAAAACTGATTCTGTGTTAAAGGAATGAGTACATACACTGTTCATGTTCCTAACAAACACAATAAAAAATAATAAGTAATAAAAGCAAACTGTAGGAGCTGTTTTGGTCACTCTCACTTAGATTTCAAAGGAACTGCCTGCTTCATTCACACTCTATCTTATTTGGGTTAATCAAACTGTATTTTATTTTTTCTTTGACACCTATAAAGATTGCTCTGATAAAGTGCCTATTAAGATAAGTGTTTCAATGTTCTTTTTTCTTACCATTAGTCACAATTTCCTAATACTGATATTTTGCCAGGATGACAGAGGAAGCAGTTACAAATGCAAGTGATTAGTATGTGTGTGAGTGCCTTGACACACAGTTTTGGTCACTTACTAATACAAATACTGAGCTGGCCTAAGGGCATCTTTGTGTCATTTTCCATTAATAGAAAAATATGAACCCTTTGTAGCAAGTTGCTACTAAGCATTATGTCCTTGACTTCTATTGAGTTAACTTTTCAAACATCTGATGTTTGTTATTCATTTTGTACAGCATTTGGATGTTCTAAAAACCTCAGTAATCAAAGCAATATGCGCATTGGAGAATGTTCTTTTTGTTAGTTTATACTGGTCATATATCAATCATCTGACTATACAGAGACTGGACGGAGTTCAGCTTTTTTTTCTTTTTACGAGACAGATCAATATGTAACAATTATGTATGCAAATAGTACCCAAACACATGGGAAAAAAAACAACACAGACAGATGGCAAAATCCTCAGCCAGTTGAATTGAGTAGGGCCAGAATTACATTCCTAAAATTTTGGCTTAAGAAATCCTGTTTGAGAAGGTAAAAGGAATCCAAAATGCTGGAGTTTATGAAGAGGAGACTCGGAGACTGCAATAAAAACACACTGCCAAGATTGGAAGACAAGTTAGGAGCAGATAGAGAGGAACTGCTACAGGAAAAGCACAAGTACAACTGAAAGTCTGAAAGGACAGTTTGAAAGCAATGCAATGAGAGGATGAAAATGTGTGATTCAGAGAGGAGACAGTAATTAATGTAAGCAAATAAAACCAGTGGCTGTTAATAGAGGAAACAAGAGAAGAGATGTACCTACTTTGCAGCCCAGTTCATTTGACATAAATGAGTGGAAGGAAAATGGTTATTGGTTGTCAGAAGGGGTCCCTGACTAGCAGGGGGTTTTTAGAAGTGCTATAAGCAGCTCAGTGGTGGGTTTAATCCAAGTCTGAAGTGGGTATACAGGCCAGACTTCTGACAGCCCTATACTTGAAGATGAGGCTCCATTGCCTGGGGATTTCAGAGGTCTGCATGGAGCATGTGGAGAATGGATGAAACAAAGGAAAACAGAACCAGTCCAAGACTTGAAACCAATCAAGTGAATGGAACAGACTACTGAAGAAAAAAGGCTTGCACCTGGAGGCTGCAGCCTTAAGTAGCAAATCCTGTTTCTAAGGTGGCTGATCTGCATTAAGACTCAAAGAAATCCTTTGGAAGAAATCTGAAAGGATTTCTGCTACTACAGGAGGGCCCTGGCATTTGAGGTCACCTATGGTCCAAGAGAATATTTTTCTGGCTGACCTGAAATGAGAAAAGGCAGGAAAATTTTCTTTGCTTCATTCTTCTGACCTGGCTGCTTTTCCTGGAGTCCCTTAAACCAGTAGCAAAGATGTGTAAGGCAGCTTCTACAAAAATAAATCCATGGGGATCCATGGAAATCACGTATTGTAACCAAGATATGCCTTCCTTGATTTTAACTAGATGTTATCTGGCTTCATCAGAAGAAGAAAACTGCTTCTTCCTCTTTCTTCAGTGCCTGCTTTTTCTTTTTTTTCCCTAACAGAAAATGAATGTATAAAGTAATTTGGGAAAGGCATGCTGCTCTATGTACATTATCTTTATAGGACACATAAGAGCCCATCAGAAACAACTCTGAAGATGGCCTTAGCTCACATCCACATCCAAGTTCTGCACAGCCAGCAATATGGGGAACTCAAAGCTCGCTTCAGTGTTGTCTCCTTCCACTGCCAGAGCAACTTTCAGCTCTGCTCCTGGCAAAACAACCATGTCTAGAGTAAAATGTTTTAAACTCTGCATAGATGTAAAGGCAGAGAGAAAAATAATCCCTTCACTTCCATGGAATCAGTTAAGGAAGGGATAAATTACAAAACAAATTCTAGATGTAACTCGAGTTGAAGTGAGGTGAATTAGTAAACCAGCAAGGTACCGCTGGCATCCTGTGAGACATTTCCATGAAGTCTAACTTCTTTTTTTCCTCCTTAGGAGACACACAAAAAGGCTGTTTAAGCAGCGTGCAGAGCCCTTACCAACCACGTTCTGAACACAGTCAAACACTTGGGAGTCTCAGTGGCTGCCACTACACAAACAGGGAAAGCAGACTGGTGTGGCAAGAGATTGCTCATACGTGTAGCAAAGCACTTGGATCCAGCAGCCATTGCATCAATGTCACCTGCAAGGAGGTTTTTGGGACACTCTGCTTGGCAGTTTTGATTGGCCCTACACTGAAGCAGAAAGCACAACAACGTCTGCATGCCTGGGTGTGTAACTTCCAAGAGGAGGTAAAATACAGTGCAGAGAATATCTCAACAATCTCGATAACAGTGAATGTATTGGATGCAAAATAATACACGATAATATAGGGGAAATGTAATTTAGACCATTAGTCTTCTACAGAATTCATATATGTGTTAGTTGAACTTATAGACAGCAGGAAGAATGATTATTTGGAAAGATACCACATTAAACAACTGAACAAATGCATAAAAAAATATGCATCCTTTATTTGGGACTTGGCATAAAAGTGAACGGAGGGAGAAACACCGCCATACATTGTTGACAGAACAGAAATGTATTTAACACTTCTTCGATCTTATATAAATAGTAAGCTTATTCTATGAAGATTTATGACACTAATTCCACTAGATTATTTATTTTAAATGAGGTATTTAAATCAATTCACAAATGGATTGTTCCACGCCAACTTGGATAGCTCACAGGCACTGTACAAGGATTTTAACATAGTAGCCCTTTGGCAGGGGAGGGGAAATAGCCATGTTTTTCCTTCCCCACCAAAAAAGGCTTTTCTATTAGAAATATAAACTCAAATCCAGGGTGACAGCTCATCTTTCCCTAAATCTAGGCATGTTTTTTTTAAAAACCTATGAAATTATAAAGAGTTAGGAATTATATACAAAATAAAAATATGACAGAAAGGGAAGCTTTCATCTCTCGTGGAAGCAAAGACTGTTTTTGTTGATACATATGGAAAAAATTAGGCCCAATTATATGTTGTGCTTTGGCACTGTGGTTCCAACTTCACCACAGGCTTATTTTTTTCACAGATATACCATTACAGCCAATTCTACCCTTGAACATTTGAACTCAAACCTCGTAACACAGGCATTTTTGTTGCTAGATTACTTGTACCCTGGATTAAATGTTCTGTGTTACCGTTGTCCTATATTTAGAAGTTTAAAAAGGGTTATCTGTACAGACTTCAGAAAACATATACTTATAAAAATATAATAAGATTAAAACATCTTGTGAATAAAGCACACTTTATTGGAGGATAATATCTTGGTTTATAAATTAGATTTTAGAGAGACTGAATGTGATGTGGTAAGAGGCAGAATAACAGAGATCATCAGAGAGACAGAGGAAAAAATTAAAAAAGAAATCTGTATAATTTTTAGACAGGACCGATAAGGGAGAGGAAGCCATGACAAGGACAAGACTGTAACCGTCAAGGGAATGACAGAAAGGACATAAAAGGTAAAACTGAAAAAAATCTGAGGTTTACAGATAAAAATTTTTATGAAAATTGTATTAATCGTCACTTAGGACAGACAATAAAATTCAAAAATAGGCATCTTTAATTTATAATAAATCGTCAACTAAAGGCCTTGAAAACACACATTTTTATTACAGTTTTGCAGCTCTTTTGGAAACAGTGACATAATTTACAAATCAAAAGAGTTTGCACTAATCCCGTTACTCCATAAGTATCTCTGTGGCTAAGTCCTTATATAAGTTTACTGATATTTTACTATTTCAACAGAGAACACAGACACAGGAATCTTAAAATTCTGCATTAAACGTTTCTCTGCAATACCTGTGAAGATCACTAGTCATAGATGGGCTAAACACACAAGCTTCCCAAAGATCACAGACATAAGCAAACATGGCCTGGCTGTCTATAACCTGGAGGAATAAAATGTCAGAGCAGGCAAGCCATCAGCCATCTATCTGTGGTATTTCCTAAATGCCTAATATAGCTCGATATACAATGTCACCTAACTGAAATACTATAACAATAATTGGTTCTTCCTGTACTTAGACAAGAATGTACATTATGCACAGAAAATGGAGAGGGACATAAAGGACAAGGGAGAAATATTAAACGGAAACCTAATGCATATAGCGCATACTAATAAATTGAGCTATTGTGGCTTGCAGGGGAGGACACTGAAGTTTTCTCCCTATGTAGCAAAGGCTGCTGCAGAACTAGGAAAGAACTCTTTTCAAATGGATTAATTTCTATAACAACTACATGAATACTACAGAAAAAATTCCTGCAGATTCAGATGTTTTAATTAAATCTTAAAATGACCAAAACCTCTCCAAGAATCAGACAATGATATATCCCAAATAAAGTTTACTCAGTTTCCTCATGAGTTTCCTCACTTTAGAAAAAGTGGGAGAAAAACTGAAAGTGACTAAATGTATCCAGCATTTATCCAGTATTTGGAAAGACAGGGATTTTTTAAGTGCTTTTCTGATGCTTGTTTAGGACATGTAATTTATTTTCTTTGGAATTATTACTGTCCGCAAACATCAACAAAAGAAAACATCAATATTATTAAATATAATCTGAACTTAGTTGGTTTGTTTGAAATTAACTCCAGCCATCTTGAAAATACCAAAGATACTTTTGTGAATACTGTGCCCCTTCCAGTCTTTCATGGGAAAATACATCTACTGTTGATATCTGCAATCTTGACAGTATGGATAATCACATTCTGATAAGATCATGTTGTCTGGGCACTGCAAAATTACTTAGTTCTGTAGTCTGCTACAGGTTTTCCATTACATGCACAAAGAAAAGAGTAAACTGCAAATTCCAAAGCAAGTCGGGTCTCAGGCTGATGTCACTTCTCCTCCATATTATTCAAGTAAAATTTGTAACTAAAACCCAGAGTTTGATAAATAGACTTGAATACAAACTTATTAAGATTTTAGAACCGATTTTTAAAAACCAGCAGAATAAGTAGGACGTTAACACAAAAAACCCAAAACCAAACAAACAACAAAAAAACCACCACAAATATATGGTCTCTTAATATATCTATTGTTTATTTCCTATATTCCAATTTTTCATCTCCCAAAAACTCTATTAAGGAGTTTATGCTTTTATAGAATTTTGACTATCCTAAATTAGGAATAAAAAATTATAAGGAAGAAAAAACATTATTAAGAAAAAATTATTTAAGTAAATTGTTATTATATATTTGATCTGGCACGTCAAACTGAAAAAACATGAACTATTATTTTCATCTTTGATCTCCAACATTGGTTCTATTGGTTCTTCTTTAAAACTTATAGCAGTAAATCATAAATATTTTTCACCAACTAAAAATGGGAGAGCACAATAAAAAGTTATTCAATTAAATCAGTTATGCCTCCTTTAAAGGTGTATACTCACATTAGAGCAGCCTCATTCTCTTACAGCACTGATTATTGATTCAGTGGTATTTGAAAAAAAATGACACCATTTTACATTTTATGTTTCCTGGAAAGTTTCCTAGGATGGCTTCTCATGAACAACGCTGCATTTAGTAAGAGACCAAACTTTCTCACAGGAGTCTCACAATGCCTCACAGTGAGAATGATGCTGAGATTGGAGAAGCCTGAGGCAGTCAATCTACACAGTGCTATGGAATACCAGGTATATTTAAGAGTAGTGAGTGTAACACAATGGCTGTGGGAGTAGTGTAACTCTCTCCACATGCCACTTCCACTTCTGGAGAAAAATGCTGTGGGCTCTTTTCAACAAAATCTTCCTATTCTGTTCACACGATGAAGCTAAGCCCCAAAGAAACCTCACATTACTGCCACAGAAGTGAGGCAGTGATCCACTGGCTGGATTAGCCTCATGCATCTGGGTTCATTCAGGGAAGTTAAAGTGATTAAGCAAAAAAGTTTGAAGACAAATGCATTAAATAACATTTGTTACAGCTTGTATATTTTTAGCACCCTGGTGGCACACTCTACCATCATCCTAATTCCAAAAAGAGACCCGTCACAAGGGCATCCATCCAGTTTTGGTTTACATGCTTTACTTCTCAATCTTAAATAAATCCACTCTCACTTTCCTAATCATCCCTCTATACACAAGCACTCTAGAAACAATTCACTGCAATCCTTTTCCTTTGCTCTGTCTCCACAGAGAATTATACAGGCTACAGTTTTAAAGAAAACACAGTTTATGAGTCAAAAAGACTGTTTGGGGAAATACAAAGTAGATGACAGATGTGTAATACAATATGGAACTTGCATATGTGTTTGTAGGGGCATACAGGTTAAATTATTGCCTGATGAATTTCCCATGACAGCGAAATATAGGCAGTCATTCTGACCTTTTAAAAGTGGTTCATTGGTGCTCTGGTGCTGAAAAACAATCATTAAAAATTATTTTCTGTAGTAAACAGATGGCTCACCTTTGCAAAGGAGCTCTCAGATGTTCTGTATAATGACTCCTATATTTCCTTACGTCCAATCATAAGGTAAAGAAAAAAGAGAAATAGCCCTAACTCTGAGTAGGCTCTTGCTGTCAAACTTTTGGGTTTAGAACAGGTACATGTAATTTATGACAGATATTAGAAGAATGATTTTGAACACTACAGAGAAGCAAAGAGATCTATACTGCTCATGTACGTCAGGTCACCTAAATCTCTGTTAAGTCAGTGAAAGGAAATCGAAGAAAGTAATAAATTTTTATTGGACACATCTTTTGGGAGTTTTGCCCAAGTAACATTCCTTCTTTTTGGCCTGAGCAGGAAGCCAAAATACAGCATCCTTAGGGTATTTCTACTACAAAGAGAAAACTAAGAGAAAGTTGCATGTTTCTTTGAAGCAAATTCTCACAAATGCTATTTTTTGCCTTTCACCCCAGATTCAGCCTCATCTTAGCTCAGTCTTTGCTCTTTCTGAGGCTCAGTTTACATACTGTGTGTCTACAATTCTCCACAGATTTGGTTTGTCTGTCTTCCATATATTTCCACAGAGAGAGGGAAGGCTTATTGGGAACTTTAATGGGCACCTCTGTGAAGATGTGGCCCCCAAAGACAAGCTACAAGCCTGCTCCTGGCTCTCAGGGCTCTTTGGGTCTGCTGGCTTGTGCCACCACATTGCCACTGCTGGTGCCAGCAATGCTGGAGTAAAGCTTCCTGTGCTGAAGGCACGTTCATTCACTTGCTTAGACATGGAAGCATCTAGACAATAGTCAGTAAGACTCCTGAGTCCACACATGTTTTGCTAAGAGTTAACGTTAAGTGGCAAAACATCTCTGTATCTTGGCAGGAAACAACTTTCACCTCTCACCTCCCAGCTGACTCCATGAAGTTTTAGTTCTTCTTATGCTAAATTAAGTCTTACATTGCAATATAATAGCAGTACCACAAAAAAAAAAGAAACAAACAAGCAAACAAAACCAAACAAAAAAATCAAAACAAAAAAAAACCCCACCAAAGTCAAGATTAGGATTTAAGTTTTTGATTTGGATCAGAAAAACACTGTTGAAGAGCTGCTCTAAGATGTAAGATTTTAAGGCAAAATCAAGAGATTTATAATTATCTTACATGCACAAAAAAGTAAAATTGGATGCTTGACATTCACTCAACTACAAAAAGAAGCACCTGGTGTCAAGCAAATGATGTCCATAGTTTAGACTGCAATTAACCACAGACAGCTTCACAGCCCAGCACTGGAAGATGCTTTTTGTCTTTGAGATGCCCACTGAAGCTCAGACACTCTCATAAAAAACATTTGTAAATACTACAGCAGTTTTCAGCAACTACCTAAATACTCTAATTTCACTGAAATGTACTGAAATCTGGGTCTATCAAGAAGGATGTTTTGGGAATTTTCAAGGGGTGTGTGTTACAGACTGTGTATACCTTATTTTGAAATTAATGTTAATTTACCTTTGATGTCTGGTATCGGTAATTGGTTTTTCCAGATTCTCTGTAATTAATGTACTTGCATCTCTACACGCACACTATTTTGATCATGGATTTACTACATCTTTGAAGTAGAAAAACTCCCTTTTTTAAGCTAACACTACCCCTTTAGTATGGCTCTGGTACAAGACTACTTAACTAATCATTTCATTTTAATGATGTAATGAAAATACCACTAGGCTGTCCTTACAGTCCTAATTACTACTAAAGGGATCTATGAGGACACTTTAGAATATATTCATCCTGTACTCCATATACCATAAATTCAATTAGCAAGCTATATGTTAATACTTAGATTAATATACTTCACAGAAATTAATTCTTCATTAGTGACAGGTATACTAAATACTTCATTCCTGTTTGTACCACTTGCCCTCCTAATTATGATTTATTCCAGGGATTAACTTCAAGGCTTTGAAGTAACATAAGATTACTGTTGAGTAGCAAATACAAGCAAGATTTAACAGTACATATATTTATCATTCTCAAGAAGTTAATATGAACAAGTCTATCTATCTAAATTAAAAACATAGTTTTCTTTTCCAGACAGCAATCATCCAAGCTAGAGGCAACAGCAGAATTTTAACCTTGAAATTTTTTTGATTTCTTGCTTTATTATCCCAGCTTATGCATTTTCCTATGAACTACATACCTCATGTCTCCATGGTTTTTTGGGTTTAAGTTGTACTTAATTTTAAAAGGCTCCACACAAAAGGACAAGTTTAAACATTCTAAATCATTAAATTAAATCCATAGGAATTTCTGAAGTGAAGCAATTTTAAAAAAACTCTGCCCCAAATATGGGATTTCATAGACTTAGACTAAGTCCTCCTCTGTAGAATTGTTAATGTAATTGTCTTCCTCCCAGACTTTCTCATTTTCTCTTTCCAGGAGGAGTCTGAATATGCTGTTAAAAATGAGCAGGCTGATTATTAACTATAATATTCAAAATCAACATTAACAACTACATTATTCAAGACTAGCATTCTTAAAGTAAATTTGCCTTTTCTGAGTCTTTTTTCAACCTGTAAGAAAAGAAACCATTTCACTGCAAGTGTATAAAAGCTGCATTATTTCACTGTCCACCAGCAGAGATTTCTTTTTCTCTTACATTCTATTTATAAATGAAAACAGATGAACTCAATAAAACATAAATCCACAGAATTATGGCTTCCTTTATTCTAGTGGTAAAGAAGTTATACATAATTGGCTCATAATTTTATCCAGTGGTTGAAACTTTTTCTTGAAACCAAAAAAGGAACCACTCTTTAAAAACCTGATGGTTTCATTTCAGTGTAATCCATCCTATTTTCTGATGCTAGTGTACATGGGTTGACTAAACAGCACCTACCTACTACATTGCTAGATACTCAGGAAAGTAGCTCTATTTCGGTCTCAAACCTGAAGTCCACACCATCACAGTGGACCAAGACAACCATTAGCTTATCGATAAGTAAGACAAGGTGGCCAAAGAAGATGGAGGCCAAATTCCCCTTTCACATCAATGTTATCAGGGAATTGAATCCCATTCAACAGAAAGCAGAACTTTGCCCTCTGTTATGCAAATCCAGTATTAAAATCTCTCTATACATTTCATTGTTTTATGTCAAGTTTTATTTCAGGTGTATACTAGAGCTTAACATTTTGGTTTCCTGCCAACACTCAGATAGCAAAAACTGCTTTTCCTGTATTTTCCTGTGGTTACTTCTGGGTAAAACAATCAATTACCAAATCTTTACATGTTTCATGAGTAGGTAATAAATGCCAATTTTAAAAAGTGACTGGCACAAATATATGGCAGTGTACTGTATTTTGAAGACCCTAACAAAGTAAAAGTTAACATGAAAGGTCCTCCACACTAGCTCCAGAAGACAGGCCAGATCTTCAGCTCACATAAAATCAGCAAAAGTCCATTGACTTCAGTAGAGCAACACTGATTTTCACATGGAAGGAGTTTCTGGGGTTCTAGTAAAGGCCCTATTTCTTTCAAAGCATGAGAATGCTATAATGCAAAGCCACAAATAATGTTAATGTTTCATTTGTTACCTGCTTTAGTTTTATCTAGCAATTTACTTCATTATACAGAAGAATGGGGAGGCAGAGGGAGTAGGAGGGAGAGTAGGATTCAGCTTACCTAACAGTAATCATGCAAAAATTAGGCATCTACTCCAATAGAATATAAGACTCTCCTTTGACAGATAATAGAGAAAGGAATTCACAACCACAGAGTAATCCATTTCTTTAGTAAGACATCTTAGAGCAGGATGATGTTTCACCCAATCCTACTTTCCTGCATAGTCTACAGCCTAAGTAGCAAGCACTGATTACATATCTGACTTTGACACCGTAATTGTGAAAAGTTGCTGATCTGGTTATTTCGTTTTTCTTTTTCTTAGCATACCGGATGCTGAAAGACAAATTAATCATAGTGCAGAATGTACATATTAGCTACTACATCACGAAATAACAATTTCATATGAAATGAAATAACAATCAGAAATTCAGGGGTTTTTTAACCTTTGTGGAACTGTATGAGTTGCAAATAGACAGGATGTGTAGCACTGATGTTTTTCAACAAATCAGTGAAGTTCCTTTAAAATCACAAAGAAGTACTGCTTCCATCTTGAAGTACAATATACTTAAAACATACAGCCACCTTGAAAAAATAAAATGGGAAGAGGTTATAAATTACAATCCAGTCATTAGCTCAAAGTTCTTTCCATCATGAGATCATACAGAATCATTTTTCACTTTTTAATCTCTCCCACCATTCAAAAGAAATTAGTTTTGGAAAATTTTAATGCTATGAATACAATTGTGTGGATATATGCGGAAATTCTACTTTTCGAGTCACTTAGGTCACTCAGCCAAAGACACACTGTTTTATAATGCACACCTTGTTGTGTGCTGTGACTTGCACAAAAATATTATTCATACAAAGTTTGTAATAACATACTTTTAGCATTATGATAATAAACATTGTTAACAAATGTTCTATAGTCGGCAAGAACAGTACTCCACCTTACACTAGTTATTAGTCTTGCAGAATAAAGTTTCACTTCTAATAATTCTAAATCCAGATTTTAGATCTGTTTTTGTGAAACTACTTGGAAATAAAAATGACCAGAGAAGCAGAAAAGATAAACACAAAATGAAGAAAAGTGGCATTGAAAATCAGAAATATTATGTTACAGATCAAATTAAGATTAGAAGTCATCAAGAAGTTCTCAATAGACTTTTTAAACTTGAAAATGTAAATTTTACCAGTTCAAAAAACAAGGATTACAAAAATGCCTCCAGGAAGAAGATACACTTCAAAAAGGAAAGTCTTAAGGTCAAGAGCTGAATTCCATTATTTCTCCAGCTACCTGGACATTCTCTGCCTATCAATATATTGGCTCCTTGGCTCTATGCAACATTTCTGATAATTAAAATTCACTGGAGATGAGAAGTCAAAAATCTCTATTTCCTAAAAGAACTCAATGGCACAAACCTTCATTGTGGTCTTTCCCTCTCATCGATACTTTATTTAAAATGAAGCAATTTTAACAGAAGAGACTGAAAAAATATCAGTTCAAAATTATCAGCATAGTTAATGGTGCAAACACATTCATCTGTCTTAAGAGAGCATGGTCATGCCTCTGCTTAGGTGAGTGAATAAATATCAATTATCAAAACACACCCACAGGCACAATTCAATTTTATTTTTCTCATTAATGTTACTTTGAAAGTAAAGCCATCTAAAAGTAAACTGAAAAGAACAAATAGCACTATAGAGTCTACTGAAGGCATTTCATTAAGCAGGCATACCTGGATTTTGCACAGGTGAACCAGTCCTGACCCCCAATTTCTGCCCTTGGTGGGCAGCTCCAGCCTGGCCACCTGAACTTGCTCCATTTCCTTGGTATCTCTCCCTTCCCAGAAATCCCAGACTGGATGTAGTACCTACATGTGGCCAAGTGTATCCAACAGGTGCCAAGAGGAAGGGGAAAAATATGGTCTCTCAACCTATGTGCTGTGCTCCTGCCCATCAGGGGCTTGTTGCTGTTCTCCATCTCTGCCAGGACATGCTGGGGACTCTGCTCCACAACCTGTCCAACCTCTGCAGGCCCTTCTCACCCACTGCTCCCAGCCAGCCCCTCCTGACTATCACTGTAAGGGGTTAATTCTTCCAGCTGCAGCACTTCACAGTATCCTTGCTGAATTTACTAACGTTCCTATTGGCCTTTTCCTCCAGCCTGCCAGACCATCCCGAATGGCAGCCCTGACCTTGAGGGCCTCAGCTGCTCAACCCAATTCCATGCAGTGCACACCCGATGAGAGTACACTCTTCTCCTCCTTCTGACGGATGATAGAGATGTTCTATAGCATTAAGTCACAGAAAATCTCACTTGTGACTGGCCTCCAGGCTGAGCATGACTCACTACCACTCTTTCAGCAGCTTTTTGCTTACCTACTTGTCCCCCCATTTTAGGCTGCAAAACCCCAACTTTGATACCCCTTCTTTTTGGGTGGTTATAGTGCAGAACTACGTTCTCATGTCATATCTTCTGTTTTATTCTTCAAAACTCCCCAATTACAAATGGTAAAAAAGGAGACCTAAGACACAGAAGCCAAAACTTCTTTAAGGAGTTTATCTTATCTTGCTACTGAGCTATACATCATAATTTATACTCCAAAATATGATCTATCATTTGGAAAATTAATTATTTTTGAGTATTCCTTCAATTTTGCTAAATATTGCCATAGGAATTAAGAAAATCATTGCCATAGGAATTAGGTACATGCAGTTCTTAGTTTCTTCCCAGCCCAGCTTGGTTATTAAGACTACCACACTAGCAGCAGAACCACTTGGTTGAGCAGATTTAGGCTTTATACCTCTAATACACAGACAAGAGTCTCTCATGGTATCTAAATGCAGGTTGCATTATAACAAGTTGTGCATCTGTCTTGTCAGAGATTTTGTCAAAAAAAGTTTACTATTTAGATCATTATTTCTTTTCAATTTGAATGACTTGCAAATCTTCTTTCTCAGCAAAACTATGGTATCAGCACCATGCAAACAAAGCACCTAAACAGAATTGCAGTAAATGTCCCATTTAAGGGTCAACTTTCAGTTTGCTAGGAACTCCAAAGTGTAACATAACATATAGTATGTAGTTTTCAACAAGAGCCTTCTATTCCCAACCCCCAATTTCTTTGAGCCCTTGGAAGGCTATCCAATTTAATGGTTACATCAGGAATCTTAATCCCTCCTGACTTGACTTTAAGTGCACTTCTGATTAGATAATCCAGACTCCATGAAGTTCCATTTGTTTTCTTTGTTTACAAGAAATATCTTCACAACAGTAGAAAGTATGTTCTCATTAACTACAAAAAATGGAGTCCATGAAATAAACTAGGAGATGCACTGAAAGAACAACTTTTGTTTTCAGTTATATACAAGGAAACAGTTAACTTGAGATATATGAGCCATCTTGGAAAAGTTAAGGTTATGAAAGAACTGACATTTTGTTCCTGTGGCAAACTCGGGCAGACATAGCCCAGGACTACAACTGCTAGTTGATCCAGTTCTTTTTGGGAGCGTAGCTTCAACCTTCTTGGTCAGCCATATTAAAATTTTTGCACAAAGAAAACATGACCTTCTTTTTTGTACTTGACTCAGTCGCTATTCACTTAAGAATGGTGTAAACCTCCAAATTAAAAAAAACCAAACTGATTTCTTGGCCAGTTTGAAACACTAGACTGCCCTCTTGATTTATGAGTCACTTTCTCCTTTTTGGTACAACCTGTTGTAAGGCCAAACAACAAAATAATCCTCTGATCTCCTTATTCAGTTGAAAATAATTGCTTTTTCTTTTTTTATAGAAGCATTTGGGAGGTTCTCTTGATCAGATACTAGCAAGAAAATAACCTATGGGGGAAAAAATATGATGCTGAGAGAGCCTTTGATTCCATCAGTGACTCAAAGCAAGGTCAGAGGCATTATCCATAAAGTCATGAGCTTTCTGGGCATTTTTGCTAAAAGAGCATCTTCAAAGGAGGAGGGAGGAGAAGAGTCAGCCAGGAAGCTACACAAGTCACTCTCAGATGAGTGAGAACTGGCTGAAACTAGAAATAGCACCATGAGGGAAGAAATTCCTAGGGACAGAAAAATCATACCTGTGTATGCCTTGGGAAAGAGAAGAATCCCTTCTGTAAGACAATTAGTTCAGCTACAAAAAGTCTGAAAAACGGGTAAGACTCAGGGGTTTCTGCAAGCACAAGAAATTCCTCTCTGAAGAGAGAGACTCAGCTCCTCTATTTTTTCAGTATAGAAAGAAACTACAGATGTTTAAAGAACAGACTTTCAATCTAGCTTTGGCTGTTAATAACAAGCTGAAATCCCAGAAAAAAATAAAGTACCACTTAAAACCTTTCAAAACATCAGCTAAGATGGAAACAAGATTCAATTGCTACTACTCCTCTTTGTATTCTAGCCACATCCTTAATAAAAATCTGCCTAAGCCCCTGCAGCACTTGGACAGTACTTAAAACAAGTTGAAATTCATTACTATGAACACTGATGCTCACTTCCTCTTATGTCATTAATGTAACTGCCTATGGAATTCACTGTCACAGAGGAAGAATTTAACAGAATTTCCAGATACATTAGGCTGTCTATAATTTAAATACTGAAAACTATGCAAAGATTAGGATTCATCAATGGGATTACTCTTCTCTGAAAAGCTACTGAAAAGGTATGCTCTTTTAATCAAGCAGGTCAGGTTCTTTGTATTCGCTGCTAGGACAAATCCTCCATGACTGCCTCAGTCTTCCCTTCTGTCATACAACCTCTACTCATTTTTAGAATTAATGTAGTCTTTGGCTGCACTTTACAGTAGGTGATGAATCATATCTGCTTCTCTCTTGCCACATTATATCCAAGTTACCAGAAAAAAAAGATTAGTCAGGAGTGCAGACCACAGCATTAAAACAATAATTGTCTTGGATTTTTACTTTGTCAGAAACATTACAGGGAAGCCAGAAGTGGGCAGGTCACATTAGGAAAGCAAGCTCATTAGAGAAAAATATAAGCAGCAGCTCTAACTCAGAGAGCTTTGAATGTTGCATAAAAATCATTGCAAGCCTCAGATGACATCCCGCATGCAAATGATTCTGAGTCATCATTTTAATTATTCAAATTGAAATATTTCAAATTTTCCATACACACCTTCACATACACTAACATCACAGCAGCAGAAAACCAGCAATACAATCAGTAAAACACGATGGGAGCCTCTAGACTTGTGTTCACATGCCCAATTTGAAAATAATGCACTTACAATTTCAACTCTGCAACAGAAGTAGGTAAGTTCTTTTCTCCTGACTCTGCCTTCATAAAGAGGTGATAATTCTAGCACTCAACAATGCTCCACAAAGGAAGTTCCAAAAATACCACCATGAACTCACATACTGCCCAACACAGGATGTACTTAATGCTCATCAGTGCACCTACCTTTCATGAACACCTTCCTTTAGTTGCTCAATTTACTAATACATGATTCATAACTGTCAGAAAAATATCTTGAAACATTCTATGATCCAAGTCATTATTGTAATTGGCATCAGTCTAAGCTACATTCACTATTCCACAGCTAACTGTGAGCATCAGATGTGATTTACAAGTCCTACATTTCTAAATAGAGGTATGAAAAAATATAACACTTTTCTGTGACTTTAGTTGATTTTCTGGTTTGGTTCCAGAAACAGTTTGTGCTCTGGCTAGGACAACTCACAGCACTTTCCTGTGTTAAGATCCTATTACACATTCAGCACCTTCAATTCCTATCAAGTTTACAGCACTTTGATCTTCAACTTTATTTCACCCCACACAAAACATTTGGCAGGTTTGTGAGTAGGAGCTCCTTGTTTCCTTCTTTCTCATGAAAATGATAATGCAAAGTCATCCTGTCTAGTTTGTAACCTTGGGTGCAATCAAGAACTTCCTGAAATTTTTCTATCATGTTGTTTTGCCTTATTTGAAGAATATAAACAGAAATTTGGTCATAAAGGTGAACAGCTCACTGTGAAATCTCTGATCCCTTCCAGCAATGTCTGTAAAAACTTACACATTCACATTTGCTTTTCTAAATCACTCACTAGCCTTTCCATAAGGAAAAATAAATCATCTTCACTAATGACCACTAATCATCATACTGGGTTAAAAAAAATTTCTCAAGTCCATTTTCCCTTTGATTTTGTCTTTGGGGAATTGGTTCCAGTTAATACATAGCACACCCCTCGCTTGACTAACCAGCATTGGCTGGAGGTGATTTATCCGACTGCCATTACCTAGGTAATTTGCCATGTATCATTACACTGTTGACCAGTGATTTGGGAGTCCCAGCAGTATCCCAGGGATGTAAAACTAGTGAGAACCTACTATATGAAAGCTGGAGTTATTATACTGCTCCTCTCTGAGCTATTTAAGCTACTTTTAGGAGACCCTGGAGCTTGCTCCTTCAAGTGCAGTATTTATTTTCCATGACAGTTACAGACTTAAAAGCCCAGGGCCCGATCCAAAGGCTCTTGTAGTCAGCAGTGAACTTTCTTTGCTTCACATCAAGGCTTCGCACGCCACTCGCAGAAGCTACGGCCACAATAGGAGCCTGTCTGAAGACAGAAGGGATGGTTCAGAAGGGCTGAGCCTTTTCCCTTCCCCCTGCTGCTGCTAACAGCTGGGGAGAGCAGGAACATGCTGCAGAGCCATTCCAGTGCCAACTCATGAACAGGTACGGAGGGAGCAAAGAAGACCCTGGACTTCAAACCTCCTATTTTACAATCCAGAAACAGTTCATTCTTTTGTTCTTTCTCACTGACACACAGAAGATTCATTTGGGGGGTGCCTTTTTTTTTTTAAATTATATTATATAAATTTTCGCCGAGAATGAGAAATATTTGAGTTTCAAAGACCAATTAAAATGTTCGTTTCCTTCCAACTCTTCAGGATTTTGTGTAGGAAATAATTCCTACACAAAGTTTGAAAATATCAGCTGTGACTTTACACTTATGCCAATTTTACTAAGTTAAAAATTGGGGACTCAGACCATTCAGGAAAACACTGGGTAGCTTCTGCAAATTATCCTAATCCACAAATTAAGGATTAAAAAACAGACAAATATCTGATACAGGAAATTTTAAAGCAACTTTAGACATATTTTATACCTCAATAATTGTGAATATTACTTTTCTGTAGTACAGAGACGGTTTACAGAACTCTGAATCTGTGATTTATCCATTGGATTTGCTTGGTACTTAAAAAAAATCTCATTTTGTACATTTAAAACATCTGTTGTTCTGAAAGTTCCTAGCAACAAGGAGGGAACTAAATCCAAAATCAAGATCATAATATGGCTAAATCACTCCTCAGTTTTACTTCTGTATTAAAGCTGCTTTGGGGTTTATGAGCCAAAGAAAGTTTGTCTCATTACAAAAAGGAAATGAACATACATTTTGAAATTACTATTTAGAGAACAGATTGTCATCAGACTAAGAGCTGCTGCTTTGAGTAGCTAGAACAGACTAATGACATAATACTGAAAGCTACCAAAGTAATATGATACAAAATAAAACAAATTAATTAAAATTGAAATTATATTATTACACAACTATTTTTATAATTTTTCCCATTTAATATAATAGAGATTAATCTGGTTTCACAATATGAAATATGAATTCTCTGTCTCAAAAATGGTAAAAAACAATTTCTCTTAAGTCCAAGGATGCAAAGTTCTCTTTTTTCACTACAGAGGTATTGAAAAACTGAAAGTACTTTTATAGCTAAAGAAAAACAAGAAGAGAAATAAAATAAAATCATTAAAAGGTTCCTTGATTTTTTGCCCAAAGAACAGAAGGAAGAAAATAAGAGAAAGAAAAAAATGAACTGATAGAATTAGATTAAGAATTACTTTTATGTCTAGATATGTATAGATAGAAGATGCAAATTTTTCACACAACAGGATGAAAGTAACTTCCTAAAATATTTATATTGTCTATTTACAGACCACGCATCCTCCTGGCTTTTCTCTCAACTCCAAAGCTAGCTGCAGGATCTTTCAGCTTGAATATCCTTGTTTCACACCTGCCTTACAACAGTGACACGTGTTTAAGTTATTACATTATGCACGTGTTCATATGACGTGCCAGGAGTTAATGTTTCTGACCTGTAAAGAAAACAATGGCTTCCTATTACCAGCTAACCAATATTTTCTGCATGTGAGTGCACTGCAGCACAACTGCTGGGAAATTTTATGTACCACATACACTTCTCTGACTGGTACCAATATTTCCCCCTGTGTGTAGTTTTTACACTCCACTTGTACAAACTCTTCCAAGGATTGCTCTACCTTATTCATTCCACAACTCAGATATAAGCACACCATGGGCACGGCAGCTGCAGACAATCCTTTTTTTAAGAATTCCACCAAAGAGTCAGCTATGCTTGTTAAGATATTTAAGGTGTCTGTTCTATTTAAACCAAGTCTAAAACAAATTTTTTTGAATGGAGTCTAGTAAGAGAGAACAATTCCACATAAATGAAAAACATATGGAATTGTTCAAAAGGTCAACTATGTAAAAACGTGTTATATACTGTGTTTATAGGTATTTTATTCACAGACAAGGCTGGCATTGGGGTTTTATTGATATCCTGGTGAAAAGCACATTAATCAAAGGGTTGCAACTCCCTTTTCTCCGCATTTTAATGAAGACCACGAAATAGCACAGTAACATACAATTATTTTTGAAACGTATTAACTTGTATTTAATTTATATTATGTTTTGATTGTAAATCACCTTTGGCTTTGTATCCGGATATTTACAGGTAACCTGTTCATACATGCCATTCCCGTTCATATGCCATATGAACATTTCTGAACCTCATAAGTGAGATTACAGATCCAAAACCAGAATCCTATATTATACTGCAGGCTCAACTCCACTCAAAAGTACTGAATATTTTACCACAACTAACTTGATAATCTAATCAAAATAGTAAATACAGTCTCAGATTTTGCTGTGTTTGGGAACACTCAAGATTTGACCAGAAGCAACTAGACTAATCCTAAATATGAAGGTCCAAAGGAAATAAAAAGCTGTTGCATAGTGAAGACCCGAAGATACAAAATCATTTATGCACAGAAAGCAACTTAAGAAGGGGAGAAGTTTGTGCCTGCACATCACCTTTGCTTTCAGTGAAGCTAATGATATGATTGTGTATAAAATATGATCTAGTATGGTGTCTGTACATTGACTGTGTCGATGCAGCACATGACATTTACGTTTGGCCCTAGAAATCATGCCAGTTGTGTACAGAGCATGGTAACCAGTCAGAAAGTGCCAGGCACCAGCTTGGTACTCCTGGGTACCAGTTAGGAACCTCAGTACATGGAATTCCCTTGAATCACCTTGGTAACTGTCCTTATCCAGCTGCACCTCTACTGCATTTAAGGAACCAGGAGCCCTACAGGGAATGCACGAGCAACTACAACAGGAAGTTGTTAGCTGCTGGGCTCAGCAGTCAGAAATCTGCTTTCCATTTGCACCTGCTCCAGCCAGAGCCTGTAGAACAGAAACAAGCCCTTGATTGAGGTTCAGAGCTGTAATAGGAGGTGTGATTGTAGAATACAGAAAACCATTTATGGGTTACGTTCTTTCTCAGACTCTGTTTAAGAGGCAACCATGGATACTGGATTTTGTTCATTTTAAAACGTTTTAAATCAACAGGCATACATGGTGCAAAGGGTCAAATTTGATGAGAGATACTCGGAGTAAAATTGATGTTATAGATTGATATATTTGCTCTCTAGATTTCTACCTGAAATAGAAACATTCAATATGTAACACTGGGCTATATACATGCATGCAATAAATATTTTATTAACTAGAGAAACAATATTGTTCAATCTTACTTTCCATTTACTAATTTCAGACTTGGAACAAAATTTTATCCAAATTTTAAAAAATCCATTGAAAATAGGAGAATATTTCATCACAGAAAGTAGTCTATCTGCAATCAAATATTTTGCAATGGATACAAGCAAGAAAATCTGAATACTAAATATTTAATTTTCAGACTTGGAGGGAGAGAGGGATATAAAAAAGAAAAAAAACTTGAAGATCATCTTCTGTTTTCATTAATTTCATTTGCAACATGTCCAAAGAGCAGCCTTTTTTCATAGGTATCATAGAAACAATATTGATCTATACAATTTCGGAAAACAACAGAACCCTCAATAAAAATACATGGACTGCTCAAATTAAGTAAAATTAAAAGGCTTAATTTGGGGCCAACAGGTGCTGGAAATGCTCCACTCATTTGCACTCATAAAAAAAGAAGATAATTAACCCTCCAATCTCAATGTTAACATCCAAATGACGTAAATTCCACCATTTACATCAACAGACACTTCAGGTTCCATGTCAGTATTCAAGTTATTTCAATACTTTTTTTTAAGCTTTGATTATTGCACGAAAAATGTAAGGTATCTGCACATCAAAGCATGAACGCACATGAGTATATTCAGAATTTTAAATACAGTATTTATGACATTGATTTGAGAACATTTTACTCAAAGCACACCTAGAAGTAGAGGAAAAGGCATGCAAATTAATATGTTGCTTTTTAAAATGGCCACTAAGATTTATTATTTGCTATGATAAAGTCTTTTGATGAAATATTAAAAGATTTATCTTTTAAAATATATTTTTCTACTAAACATACTTATTCAGATTTTTAATCCTAAATCCTAGGAAACATCCCTCTGCATCCTTCTCATATTTATTTTGAAGACAACTTACTTATCTACTCCATTAATTTCATTAATTATGCTTAGCATATACTCCAAGAATTGAAAAGAAATATATTTTCCCTGTTTCTTCTCCAGTCTTTATACTATTTAAAATATTTTCTCATTCCATACATATGATAAAGCATTAACACATGTACACAGCACTTTTCTATGCTCTAAGTATCAAATTGGCAGCTGATGAGTAAAAAAGAAAACATTCTAAATTTAAAAATTCCTCACAAGCTACTGAAGCTACCCTCTAGGAAATATTAGGCATGTTGACAGTAGTCTTCTCTTTGTATCCTATATAATTATTTACATCTGTGGTGGTGCACATATATTGTCTAATTCAGCACAGAGAAAAACCCCTCCCCCAAGGAAAACAATATTTTTCTGTCAGGATCCATAATCTGAAGTGGCATTGACCACTAAATCACTAAATGGTTATTTCACATATTTTAGAGACAGATGAAGTTTAGTGCAATTCAGACTCTCTATGTGCAAAATGCATATCGCGTTTGTCCCTTTCTTCAATACTTTCTTCCTCTTGTTCAACTAATCCTGAGACAATTTCAAGTCTCAAAGATCTCAGAAAACTGCAGCTTGAGGAGAAAAGACTGTAGCTACACAAATTTCAAATGACTTCCTTATTCTACCTTTTGGACTTTTTTTTCCTTCTCGCCTTGCCTAGTACCAAACTTCTACATAACAGTTAATAAAACTGTTCAGAAATAAAACTGTTCTTCTCTCAGTAAATTATCTGTAAAAATGCATCATTCACAGCTGCTTTATTAACCTAGGCCAGATTAAATATGGCATTTCAGGTTATCTCAAGGGTCAAGTCACAGTCTGAATGTACCTAAGATGCTTCTTAAAAATTTGCTGTGCACAACTGTGCACACACTTCCCACATCCATGCCTGTTCTTCCATTTTTACTTTTT
Source organism: Melospiza georgiana (assembly GCF_028018845.1). NCBI lineage: Eukaryota > Metazoa > Chordata > Aves > Passeriformes > Passerellidae > Melospiza > Melospiza georgiana. The sequence continues at coordinate 46,852,139 of NC_080430.1, read as the reverse complement.
CTTGACCTTTAGACAGTCATTATCTACAACCAATAAGACTACTTCCTAAACCAAAATTACTTTCTGTGTGGCCATGATTTCTTCTATGGTTATAATTTTGACCTCCAAACTCCTTAGCAAGTCCCATTTAATCAGAGAAAGTAAAGATAAAATTTAATTAAATGCCATACACAAACAAAAAATCTTAAACAATTCAAGCAACAGTTGTCACTGATATTACAAAACTTATTCTAAGGGAATCCAGTTTGGGAGAATACAGTGCCAAAGATGAATGATCAAGAGAGATTTCAACAGAGGAACAAAACCCAAACCATTAAACACTGCCAGTGAGGTGAGGATGATATATATGAAAGGAAACAGAACCGAACTGGAGTTCATGGAATTTTTTAGAGACAGAATGAAAACAATGTAAAAATGGGACAAAGAATGAGAAGAGTTACATAGTTCAATCACATGGAGTAGGATTTAGTACAGGACATGTTTCCAACATTGAAACTTCACAAGCTCACTTTCTGGGATTTGAGCTGAACAAGATTTGCAAAAGTTCTTAAAAGTAACTTTGCTCTTCCTGAATAAAACCCCAAAACTCACATTAGGCTTGAAAACATACTAACTCTTGCAGTACGCATTTGAACCACACACATTTTATTCCTTACAATTTTCATTCAACTCATTTATGTGGGAATGAGCGATCTGCAAGAATTTTTGGAAGCCTTATCAGAAGACATAAAAAATACAGATACTGGGAATAGGAAATCTTATAATGAAAAGCATGACACACAGCTCAAAACCCTGAAACCAAACTGTTTCCCCAAAACATCTGGCTTTCTTTTGTGGGATTTTATGTCCATCATAATAAATAAGTCAGGTTTAGGAGTGCCAGTTCATTAACTATTTAAGAATGTCTAAGGCACAGCAGCTGCCTGGATCTCACAGCATGTCCAAATGGAATGAATGTTCCCTGTTGGTAACAGTATATTCAAATACAAGTATTACTATTGTGGATTGATACTAATAAACACAGGTTTAATTTTAAATGGGGTTTAAAATCCATTTCCTTCCCTTACCATTTGTTATTTATTTTTTAGCTACTGAATATTCCTGGACAGTTAACAAAAATCTTAAACATTTCATCACTTTGCAGTACTGTTGAAGGCTTCGGATGTAACAGTACAATATTTCTGAATTAAAGTTACTTTTTTGACTCAAGTACGTAAATACATACCATGCCTGTATATTTTTCTTCTGAAACTTTCATTTAATTCATGCCTTACAGTTTCAACTCACCAATTCCTATCATCTGCACTGAGGCTGAGGAAAAGTAAAAGAACAGTCTTTTAATGTCACCACTCCTACTTCTTTCTCTCTTGAATACATTTTTTTTTTATGAGTCCATGAAGATCATTAAAAAGACAATATTTTTCATCTGGATTTAGTTTTGAAAATGTGTAAACTCCATTTCTGAAATTAGGTGATCTTCACAACAAACTAATGAGGGGTTTTGATCCTTTGGGGAATCATTTTGGATTGGGCCACTAGGAATTTTATTGCTTTAAAGGAAATCTCTGGGTAGCAGGAAGACAACTGAATTGTTAATAAAACTTGTTTTAGAGAATCATTGCACATCAGGTGCAGCATGGAGAAGGAAAACAAGTTAACTGTAGAGCTGTAAAGCTGTGAGTGCTCTTTGCTAAGAGCCAACAGCTGTAAACAGTTCTCACAGTCTATTTATCGGGTTGGTTAGGAACTGGAATTTAGAGTCAATTACAAAGACTGTATTTTCATAACTAACTGTTTCAAGTAGTTGGACTAAGTAAGGAGGCTAGGGAAGAAAAAACTCCTCAAAACTAGATGCATATGATCAATGTAATGATTAAAAAAGGAGATGCATTCTCTGCACATGACATATAAAAAGACATAAATACATAAATATGTTTGCAAAACATGCAAATTTCAAAATATTCCAGTGTCATTGACTAGCCTTCTCAAAATCAGAAACAAGAGTAGACAAAGGTGGGGCACATTTTGAGGACCTTTTGAAAAGATGAGACCTGCCTTCTGCTCATGGTGAGACTGAATCCAATCCAAGGCAAAGACTTAGAGCAGTATGGTCCAGCATTGCACTCTAGGATTTGGCATATGATTGGAATTCTTCAAACATTTTTACTGTGATATAAGGATGACAATCAAAACAATTCCAGCCAAAAATAAAGTCGTTTTCTTTTGCAAAATATTTTAACCATCTGGAATTTTTTGAAAATCATTTTATAATCCAAAACAAGCCTGCATCAAAACTAAGTTAACTACATGGAATTTTTCTTGTCCTCCAAGAATTATCAAATAATTAGGGTTGGAAAAATCCTTTAAGATCATCAAATCCAACTGTCAACTCAACACAGCCAAGTCCATCACTAAACCAGGTCCCCAAGTACCACACTACATGTCTTTTAAACAACTCCAGGGATAGTGACTCAACCACTCCTCCAGGCAGCCTATACCAATGCTTGACAACCCTTTGAAGAACTTGAAAGAAATTGAAGAATTTCTTCTTAATATCCAATCTAAACCTTACCTGGGCACAACTTTAGGCCATTTTCCCTCATCCTATCACTTATTACTTGTGAAAAGAGGCCAATCCCCACCTGGCTACAGCCACCTTTTAGGTAGTTGTAGAGAGAGAAAAGGTCCTCCAAGAGGCCTTCTTTTTTCCAGGCTTTAGACCAGCTTCCTCAGCCCTTCCTCACCAGATTTATGCTCCAGGCCCCTTAACCAGTTTCGCTGCCCTTCTCCAGACACATTCCAGCATGTCATTGTCTCTCTTGTAGGGAGAGGCCCAAAACTGAACGCAGGATTTGAGGTGTGGCCTCACCCAGTGCTGTGTACAGGGTGACAATCCCTGCCCTGGTGCTCTGGCCACACTATTGCTGATCCAGGCCAGAATGCCATTGGCCTTCTCGGCCATCTGGGCACAGCTGGCTCACGTTCAGCCAGCTGGTCACCAACAACCCCAGACCTTTTCCATGTGGCAGCTTTCCAGCCACTCTTCTCCTAGCCTGTAGTACCACGTGAGGTTGCTGTGACCCAGGTGCAGAACCCAGAACTTTGCCTTGTTGAACCTCACGTAATTGGTCTCAGCCCATCATTCCAGCCTGTTGAGATCAAGTTCTGTGAAGTTTACTTGATACATGCTCAGCAAGCCACCATTTCAGTAAAGGCAGCTCATGCTCCCTGAAGGGCTTGCTAGGTACTCAGCTCAACCCTCCCTATCAAAAATGCAGAAATGCCCACCTTCTCCAGACCAGCCTACAATCTGCTTCCTTAACTTATTTCAGACAAAACAAGTGAGCTTGACTTAATAATTTCAACTGTAGGATTTTGCTAAGTAAGGTCATTTTGTCTGAAGCAGTTTAGACTGCATTCAGCAATTAGCTCCACTCAAAAATCGAAATTGTTGCTAATCACTGACAAGGTAAAAAAGAGGCAGGAAGAGGGGGAGAAAAATAGTGCTTATCTGTGAAAAGGTTACAGATTATTTCTTTCACTGAGGGGCAGAATAAGAACGTGCATTTGCGATCCATTAGAAAATTGCGCTTGTGAATTCTTAAAATGCCTATTTCAGGGAATAGAAATCTTTGGGAATGAAAGCCTGTCTGGACTGATTAAATCATCAGATGCAAAGTGTTAGAATTGCCAGTCTTGTTTCCCTGTTTAATCTCTTGTTGAGGAAGTCCCCAAGGCACTCTTTAATTGTGTTTATACAGCAAAGCAATGATATATCACATGTGGCAGTACAAAAATATTTTCATGCTGATTCTATAGGTTTGCATAACTCTGATTAAGGTACTTTTCCTGTTTTAACTTCACAGCTTAACTTTTAAATTTAAATTTGAATTTATAACTGAAGACTTGCAAAACTTGCACTTACACAATTAAAGAACACTTTAAAAAAATATACTTGACTTACTTTCATTTTCATTGCATTTTTTTTTACGTGATATAAGATGCTATGCAAACATTTATTGTGCATTTCTTTCACATACCTTCACAAACAAAAGCAAGTTTGTTCCCCTGGTGATCACCTATTCAGGCAGCAGGGTACACAAGATTAACTGCAAGCCTATGCAGAGACCTAATTCCCAGTATCTCTTAAGAAATGCAGACTGCAATAGTTTTCTATTTTACTCACTTGTCACAATGCCTCACAGTTTCCAAGGGTTTTTGTTTTTTTTTTTTCTAAAGCCTGACAGATGTGTAAGATTTGAAGTATTTATTTTGGTTTTTGTTTTGGCTTCTTAATGGTACAATTCAACATTGTTCAAAAGAGTCTTAGGTGTGGCCAAGAAAAAACCTCTAATGGTCTCCATTGCAAATGGAAAGGGGAATAATTCAGATTGCAATCTAAAAAAAATTACAAATGTTTTTGAAAGGAGCACCAACTAAAAGCTTTTCTGTATTGTTTGAATAGCATGAACTACATTGGAAGCTGCTAATTCAGACAAAAAAATACATTTCCCATAAATACTTGAGTTTGTACTTGTGTTGCAGCACTGCCATGTGAAAAATGAGACGATAATCAAAACTGCAGCCCCACCCCCAGCAGAACTAGTTTGAAGAAGGATAATTTGTTGGGTTTAGCTCCCCATAAACAGACTCCATACACAGCAATACAAAACATAGATTTTTACAAACAAGCAAAAGGCATCGCAATCCTCAAAAGTGGAAACAATCATACCATAAGGTTCTCAGGTTTTGTTTGTGAAATTGCAGCTAACAGAGCACTGCAACATCTTGTTTATATCTATTATATTCACATACCCACTTTTATCTATGTACTGTATGTATAAACGTTTATGAATACCCTAATGCTACACACTGCAGACTTCAATTCAAGAGCATTAAGCAATTGTTTAATCTATCCCGAATTTGAGTAATAATGAGAATCACACCAGAGTTCCTCACACTTAGCATGTGTAACAGGTATAAATTTTCAGATATAGTTTTATAGCAGACAAGGTACATAAGGGAGTGAAAGTTACTCAGGCACACTCCTATAGATTTTGCAGACTTTAGGATCATCTACAAGACAGGAGTTGGAGCCCAAATAAATTACAGGCTCTTTTTCACTTTTAGAATACATTATTTTCACTAACATTTATGGAGCCCAAACAACCAGTCAACATGAAACAATTCTGTTCAAATGATGCCATACAGGCTGTGCAGAGACCTCTCAAACCTGCCATGAGTATTACACACCACACTTCTGACACAACAGTGTAAAGCCATCAGTGGTTAATCCCAACTGGTTTCTGCCACTGCCAACACTCCTCGAAGTAAGATATCCTTATGTGTGTGTGAACCCTGTGCCATTTCCATACTGTGACAGAGCATATCAAAGGCTTTGCATGATTTTTAAAAAGCAGTTTAATAAAAGCAAAAGAGCCAGCAGGTTTATTTTTCAAAAAAGAAGAGCCCTTGGCACCCAAATTCCAAAGGAATTTAAGACCTCAACTCCCTTAAGGTCTTTAACGTAGGTTAGCAGCATACCATTTATCAAAACAGTGACTATTTGATCCCCGCTTGTGTAAAAAAAAGACGAGCACCAAGAGGCAGCTTCAGCACCCTGAAATCATGATTTACATATATCAATTTAACCTTATATGTGGTGCCTGCATAGTCATTACCTAATAACTACTTTATTGCTTCCTGGCAGGGGCCTCCTTCACTGTAGCAAAGCCACTAAATAATACACTCAGGCTCCCACATCATGGGTCTGTCACTGGATCACTAACCAGGCAGTTGTCATCCTAGATGGGAACAGTTCCAAAAAAAGCTGACTAGACTAGGTATGACTTATCTTCTTTGGAAAGAGCTCAGTAGAATTTTCATGGAGTGCTATTAGATCAGTTGGGTGCACTTAAACCAATTTTTTTAATATATTCACTTTACAACTGTAAAAATACTCCTAGCACTGTACACCGCCTTTGAGGGAATAAAATATGTGAAAAGTAGATGCTCCCATGTTTTTCAGGATACATTCATTCCAAGCCTAGACATGGATGGCTCTTCAATGCCATCTAGGCAATTTTTCATTCTTCAATTCAGCAGTTCTTCTTACACTGTGTAGGAAAACCAACTGCCATTCTTATTGCCCAAGCAGTAAAAGCACATAACTTTTAACACAAAAGCACAGAACGGGAGGTAACTACTCCCTCAGTGTAGATCAGCAAGACAGAAACTAAGGGCAGAACCCAGAGGTTGACCTCATGTTGTTTTGTAACATAAGCACTTTCCACCCAAAGGGCAAAAGTCAAGGAGAGTTTGATTGTGGAGTCAAAATAGTCCTACTGCTCTGTTATTTTAGCCTCCCTTTCTTCCTCCAGATTATTCCACTCAACATAACCTACAGCATTTAGTGATAAACCTGCTGGCACAGAATTTATAGAGAAACAACACTCGATTCTCTTTCAGCTACTTATCTTTTTAAGCAGTGGAAAGAGAAAGACTCCTACTATATATAGTGACTCCTTGGTGTCTAGCCATGCCCCCCCAGCCTGGCTCTGTTTTTGGTATGCACACAGGACATGATGGCTTTAAGCACAGCAACAGAGAACAGTTCACTTTCCCAAAAGGACATAATAGGTGCTTTTTCACAAATGAAGCCCACTTGTAATGCATGGTTGGCTGTGAAAAGTAACTGTGAAGCAAAGATAAGATCAAGTATCTTTGACCATGTTGAAGAACCGAAAGCCATGAAGTTTATGCCACTAATTGAGAATTAGTATGTACTTGCATGATGTACAACAAAATCAGATTATTCCATTATAGGAATAAAGTAGAGCAATAACAAAAGCTTTTTTTTATAAGTAGCCAAGTATAAGAACAGCAAAGGAAGCAAAAAAAATACTAAGTAAACTACTTTCCTATTCTCATGAGTCTGGAAAACTTCAGTGGCTGATGTGTGGAAAAAAATCACAGAAAATGAGAAAGGTATTTTTTAGTTTGCCAATTAGTAGTAAACATCATTTTGCAAAGGAACACTTCTAATATTGTATATGATTAACTTATACATTGCAAAATTAAATAGCACTCCCTTTCTGATTCTATAATTAGACAAATTAGAGAAAATTAAGCACTTGAAAAGCTGTAAGCAGCATCCCAGCACTAATTCTATTAATCAAATATTTCCAAATCAAATTTTTAGACTATCAATATTCCAGCACTAATATAACCAGCAATTAAAAATAACACACTTTCCTCTCAAAGTTTAATTTCTAGGCCAATCCTAAACCCCTTCTCAGATAGAAAACATAGCTTTTTGTGGAGTCATGCAAAGGTCATATTAAGTGCTGTATCTCAGCTTTTTTTCTTTGTGTCCAGTAATATGAGCAAGAAAGAAAGTGGATTGCAAAAAAAACCCAAACAACCAAAAATCACAACCAAAAAAAAAAACCCCCACACCTACTAAAGCCTGAATTCTGGGAAGGCCAATTTCTCTGCCCACTATTTTATACATCTCAGACAAAAGCAAATATGTTCAAATCACAAGTGATGTTCAGGGGAAAAAAAAATTATTTATGCACAGAGAATTCTGATTTAAACCAGGTAAAGCAGAATAGCAGTGATTTTGCATAAAGAAACAAACCTAGCAAAGAGTAATTTGGAATTAATCAAAATTTTAGAAGTTTCAAAAAGTTCTCTGTACTTTTTAATTTGTTGCAGCTTGGTCAAGAAAAGAAGAAGAAAGGCTGTGTTCCATCTACTACAACCCTACTTCTGTTATAGTTATCCTTGTATCCTTCCCAGCCTGTATATGCTTATTTCCTAGGCAAAATACTTTTTTTTTTCTTAATCACTTACGCAAAACACTAGGAAGAAGTTACACAAAAAAACTCAGATTTACACATCTCCAGTCTCTGTAAGACAGAAAAATATCAGAAAGAAAGAATAATCCAGCTAAAAGAGCTGTCGGTCTGCATGCCATTACGGGGATGACTCATGGGTCCATAGGCACCAATCTTTGTGTGACAGGCTGAGTTTTGAGAACTGAAATTTCCAAAATGAGTGGTGTAATTTATTTTTTTTAAGACCATTAAAATGTATCATGTTTGTGTTAGAAAGCTACAGCTGACAATCTGTTTTATTCTACAGTTCAAAACTGTGTCTTTAAGGAAATGCCTTTTCTTTTTCTTTTTTTTTTTTTTTTTAATTTAAACTAGCTTCTAAACAGTAATTCCCGGGTGGTTTCAAAACCCAGTTTGTTCACAAACATGGGCAACATAGGGTGACTATTGAAGTTGACCATAAAAAAAACTAATCAAGTTAAGTGAACTTGAGAACGATGTTGGCATTCTGACTAATATAACACAGAACTTTCTGTAAATGTCTCTGCAACAAATGTTACTTTTCATAGCTTTCTAAGACATATTAAAGGACAAAACTGAGCAAGGATAATGCTATCCTACAAACAACAGTACAAAAATTGCACCTACAGACAGTGGCAATAACATGACTTGGCTCTTACATCAATAGGAGTGAGTATTCTTGTGTGCTGTCCATATGCAGGCTGTGTAACTCTGAAGAAAATAGCCAAGAGACTCATTTATATCTGTTTTTGCAGATGATACAATTTAATATGAGGATCCATGGGGTGCATGACTGTAAATCTTTGACTGAAAATTACACATGGAGACAGAAAGCAACAGAATTATTGAAATAGTTTGAGCCTAACAATGAACATCTCAGAGCTCCTACAGCATCAGTACAGAGTGCCAAACCCATAAATCACTAGCCTGAATGAAAATGAAAATGTTTTATTTGTGTAAAAACATGAGAAAGGATGACTTAATTAGAGAACAAAACCTTCACTTTATCCAGTTGATTTATATGTTTTTCTCATCTATGAGACAAAAGAATCTTGCATTACATTTCTCTGCAATAAAGGGCATGAGTTATCCCTCACTACCACAGTGAGCACAATAAAACATCAAAGGGCTCAGGAAAGTTACATTTAATGATATCCCTTAGATAGTCCATAAAGTAAAACAACATATATCGCCATTTCATTAATCCCAACCATCCCAACTCTCTAAGTATCTCAAAAGGCAGGCAAGCTTACCAGTATCTTAACACAGCTTTAGAAGAAAGAGATGGCCCTGAGTCTCCTAGTGCTAAGCAAAAACATTTTATGGTATTATGTAGAGTATTTTACAGAGTTTACAGTACTAAATAATAAGCTATGAATAAATATGCTTATATGGTATGTCCATACTTCCCCAGAACAGAAACACACATGTCTCTGTGCCATTCAGTCCTGCCCACAAAGCTCCTCAGTGATCAAAAATTCTGCCTGCCTGTGGTCTGTGTTCTCCTGAGGCTGGAGATCATGCAAGTACTTCAAAGCACAGGCTGTCTTCATGACCCAGAACTTAATATTTTTATTTCTCTGAGTTCAGGCTATTTGTACAGCCTGCCTGCCCAGCAGCAATGAGTTCAGGCTTCTTCAATGCCTCCTTTCTTATCAGCACCAGTCTCATGACAACATTTTAGATGCAGGTGAGGTCTAGGCCCCATGGACAAGGCAGCATGCTTAGTTTTCCATATTGCATGTGAGTGAGTCTAGGAGGTCTCTAAGTTTTCCTTTAAAGGCTGTGACTGCGTTACACTAGAATTGAGACTAAAGGTGAACAGCTAAGCTCAGACGGCAAACACAGCCTTCCTGTGCACAGCAGGTGCACACAGAGATTCTGTATTACCAGTCTCCAGGGAGGAAAATAAAATTCTCAGGTCCCTAACACATGAGGCTTAAAGGCAAGGATCAAATAACTATCTTAGGCATTATACCACTACACATTACACCACAGGGAGTCAGTTCCACCTATGTTCTTGCACCACCACCTATGACATAAACCTGCAGAAACATCTAAACATAAAACACAAAGTGAAGATGTGGTGACTGGAATTTAGGTTACCTATATTTGGTGTTGGTCCCTCAAAAGAGACCAAAGTAATGACTTGATGGAGTGAAGTTTCTCCACAGTGCAATTAAGAAGAGCTTAAATAATTTTATTTTTTTTTTGTAACAGCTAGTAGTGTTACCTACTAGCATTTACACAACATTTATAACTGAGCAAGGCACACATGCATTTACCTTCTCCAGTGCCAGCCTAGAGGACACATTCTTTTTGAAGAAGCAGGAGACAGGAATCAGTTCCTTTTTGTAAAACTGAATAAAACTCACACTGTGCTCGTCCTAGAATACTAAAATGCCAGGTTGCTGGTGATTTTCCTCTTTTAACCTCCCACTTTGGGACACATCAGGCATTTTATGGCTTCTAAACCAAAATTTTCCCAGAAGCATTATTAGAGAACAGAGGTTTTACCACCTCCTCCATAATGAAGTTGTAATTCAGCAGCAGAATAGTAAGGCTTAAAGCACGCTGAAATCACTGCTTTGCATGCATACTAACACTGTCCCCTTGTACTCCATTGTCTTCTCTATTTCCACTTCCTCCCTCCTGTTTTGTTGTCTGATTGAAAGCTCTGGCACAGGCTGCCAGGCTGCTCTCCGTTTATACAGCACCTACTATAACAGGGTCACAGCCTGTGAAACAAATTCCAGTGCACTAAAACACCATAAACAAGCACCGCCAACAGGCCTGTCAGAGCAAATTAGCTGAGTACATTCTGGTGACGCATGATCCCCAATGGCTTCTTAAGCAGTTTCTCTGCCTGATTTATGAAATCATCCACTTTTCCACAATGAACCAGATGGCTGTTAGCGCAAATTATTGAAATTCTGCTTGACTTATGCAAAGTACTTTACAGTACTTTGATCCTCTGCTGGTGCAGGCTAAGAATTTCAACAGCACAAAAAGAACAACTTACACCACCATCTGCCCCTTCATCCACACTGACCTCAGCCCTCCTGAAAAACTTCAGTTTTGATGGTATGACTCAATACACATTAATATCTGAGCTCTCAGTTCTGTGGAAAGAAGCATCTATTATGGTAGGATGCAGCTACACTCAGTGAATCTTTCTACTCTTGACACAGCACATACGTGTTAGTGCCTCTACCCTCTGTAAGAGGGTAGAGCTGGGAGAGGGAAGATTGCAACTCACTCTGCCCTCCTCTGCTATCAGCAAAGCCATCCTCATGCTTCAACCATGAGACAGAAATGGATGGAGCATACAGGACCTCCCTGGCATTTAGAAGATTTTTCCCAGCAGTAGCTGGTTGCTACAGCTTGGTCTAGACATGAACAATTTAAGTTTCCTTGTAACCCCTGTGGGAAATGTCCAGCTGTGAAAACTGCTGGAATTTCCTGATAACTACAGCGTCCTGCCTTGTATTTTAGAATAAACAATGTTGACAGAAACAGTGTGCCAGAAGTAGACTTTACCAGTTTGCTGCAGAAACAGGGAACTTCAATCTACTTTTCACTTTTGTTATGAGAACTGATACGCATATCATGAGCCATTTCTGCCACACTCATACCCATTCCCCCAGTTACATAAGTGAGCACACATAAAAGAACAGAGAACACATAGCAAAGGAGGATTGTTTCAAAAGCTTTTATCCATTACTCCTGTTTCTTTTGTAATAAGAAATTATGAAAAATTTTATAATCATTATTATCTTCAGCCAATTTTAACAGAGTAATTACAGTAAATTAAGATTTCATGTACTGCATAAAATCACTCTTGAGGAAAAATAATAATTATACACCTTTTTTAAACCAACTTCAAACTATGGGCAGCCATGTAATTGGCTTTTGACTGTTCTTTTCAAATCAACACAGTATCTGAGTTGTATTGTCAAAAAGACCAAGAGATATGACAACCTCAAATATATACACTTCATCTCTGTACACCATTTAAAAAGTATTATTATTATTATTAATTAAAGATTATTATTAATTAAAGATTATTATTATTCTTGCCATGTTTTGAAAAATTAGAACTCAGAATTCTATGCTACGCTATTTTTAGCCACATGCCCACCTTTATGTACAACTTTAAATATATGTTGAAATTTATTTTATACACTGAGAACAAGGTAACACACCACAAACTAAAAAAAAATAAATTCATGTCACCTACCCAACAATAAGCTTGCACTTCTTAACATGTAAATTCACAGAATTTTAGGAGGGTTTGTTTTCCTCATATGAGTCTAGAGATAAGTGATCAGTTCAAGTGTCTGCATGTTCAGCCATCATCTGACTGAATGTGGTAACATGAGCATCGGCTATGGTGACACGCCACTACACATTGTCTGTTCTTCCTATCTCACGTATTCAAAATTTGACAAAACCATACTTTAGGACTCCAGGAAACTCCTGCATATACATCCACCCAGCCTGATTAGCCTGCAAAAACAAATGGTGTAGTGGCAACTATGAAAGACAAGTTCAAAGGCAGGTCAGAAGATAACAAAACTCCACATGAAGAAGGATCAGTTGAGCTCAGCTGCTTTCTGTATGATCAAGCAGCACAATATCATCTCTTTTTCGTTAGGACTATACTCAATTCCTGCATCACTTTTTTCAAACTAAACTTCAAAAGCCAAATACAAATATCAAGCAGCAGACCCGAAGCAAGTGAATGGTGACAGCAGAATCAAATGGAAACAAATGGATAGGAACATCACCAACTGCTTCTGGGAGAGGAGAGCTGCAGGTGACCAGCTACGTCTGGTTGTGCCAGCCAAAGGCAAAGAGATGATCAGAGCTGGAAGATGAATAAGTATCTTGATATGTTTGTACTGGGAAAGGCATAATGGAAGGTGGAAACTTACTGGCTAACAGGCCAAGAAAAAGAGTGAACAGATCTATTCAAACCAGAATCACACTTACAAATACTTTTAGTTGGATCAAGCCAGGCAGCTCATCTCAAATTACCTTACACTACTATGGTGCTCCTGTGAAGCACAAATCCAGCCCCCGGTGTTGAAGTAACAGTGCCAGACACACCGAGTCGCTCGTGCCTTCTGTCAGGCCATTAAAATGTGCTACAGGTCTCCGACCTGGTCCAGGAGAAGAAATTTTATTTGACCACCCGAGCCAGCAAAGGTGGCAGGCAGTGAGTGTGCGCTGATGTCTTGCCACAGGGAGAAGTTGAGTCACTGTTCACGGTGCCAGCTGGATTCAGGCATGAGTTTAATAAACTGGTTCACTGCAGTGATCATGCCTGGTTGTTGCTGGCACCAAATGCTTTCATCTCTAAATGTCACAGGCAGGTTACTGTGGCTTTTCTTTTTTTTTTTTTTTTTTTTCCAGTAGGTGAATGAAAATGTGGAAATTCCAGCTACAAAACTCCAGCAAGAAAGAGAACAGGAAAAAAAAAAAATCAACTTTTGACGTTTGTTGCCGAAATAAACTGGCTCCACAATTCTAGCTCCACATTAAAATAGGGACAAAAATAAGCCTGTCCTCTGTGGTCAGTCATAATTTCTGAAATTTTGGAATTATTTTTGTGCAATCACTCTGCAAAGATTTTCTTGGAATGGGTCAGGGAAACATCAAGCAAGGAGGTAACATCTTGTCAGAACCTGAAGAAACACGTCCAGGCAAGTGAGAGGTAACCAACTTACTGCTTGCCAGGAAAGTTGCACATATATGCCACTGAAAATTCTCAAGAAGTGCGTAATTGTACTGCCCCATTGCTTGTCAAATTTCCTTCTCTGGCTGGGACTGATCAATATTGAACTCCATTGCACTTCAGAAAAAGAACTAATCTCTACATGGGTATCTACCCTCTTGAGACGTTATTCAGAGCTTTTCAACCAGATCTTAATGATCACATTACAACTTATCTTCTCTCACCATAAATAGGAACAAGCAAGCTCAACAGCAAAATTTTCAGGAAGAATCTTTAAATCTTAGTACCCTAGTCAGCTTAAAAATACACTTAGTCCTCACTGCTCCCCAAAGCTTCCAGAAAACAAGTTAAAGCCACCCGAAAATGTTTGTCACCCCCAAAAGTTGGCACTCGGTAGCAGATGGACTTTTTTGCTGTGTCACACACAAAAAAGGCCAATGATAAAGAAAAATAAGGTGAAGGATTATTTTTCATTCCTCATTCATCAGGTTGCACATGTCTGCTGACCACTGAACTTGCTTGATTTGCAAGGGCAGCAGGGAACAATAACAATTCTCCAACTGAAAAGGAAACAGAAGAGTTATAGAATCACACATAACCCTCCCCAACATCCTTTTAACAATCAAAGGAAAAAAGATAACCATATTTCCATTGTGGATAATGAAATTTGATATTCAAGTCATCTTGTTGCCTCCTTGTTGGCACAATTAATTTAAGGAGAAAGTCTCAATTTCCCACTTCAAATATATGTGTCACAATCAATTATAATTTACACTTCATTTATCCCCTTGCATCAAAGAAACAATATAGATACAAACCAGGCTTCTAGAAATGGGAAGGTCATAAATTTGATCATATTTAAAAGGAGAACAAAAAAACAAAGTGTATTTTTATAACTTTTCCAGCATCTAAATAGGAAAAATTACTTGCTTTTCTCCTATTCACTCTGGATACAGGTCAGATGTGTCTCTCAAGTAATTTGCGTCACCCATGGCCTCACTAAGGATTGCCAAGCTTTTACAAGGATGTTTCTCAGTTTTGAATATTGCCAAAATAAAACTGCTTGTGTATTACAGGGAGATGTGAGCAACTTGTGCATTATAATATTTGAGTTCTGTCTGGAGCAGAGATTTAATAAGGTCTTGCTGCTTTTTGATAAAAGCTATTTCTTTAGATATATAACACAAAAATAGCTTTAAATGGACAACCAAGAAAGGTAACAAGAGACAGGACCATTCACAGTGTCACTGTCAGTCTAGATAAACATGCAAAATCCTATGCTCCATCTCACAAGGCTCATTATATAAAACCATACAGAAAACAAACCAGGACTGAGTCAGCATTTCCTGCCAGGAAAAATATTATATGGCTTACCAGCTGCTGAGTACAGGAGTCTGTGAATTCAAAGAAGTAAAAATTATGTGATTCAGGATCTAAATGTCTCCTCAGAAAGAACAGGAGCAGGACAGTCAAGTGGTTTAGCATGCCCAGGGCAGGATGTATTAGCAGGATTACTGGAGATGACTTATGCCTGTTCTGCAACTCAGAGTAGGAAATGTAAGCACGTTTACATGCCTGCCTCAGTGCCTTCTTGGACAGGACATCAGACCTTTTAGTGACCTTCTAATTTCTCTTTCCTAAACCCATTTGCACATAAAAATTCTGGACTGCAATTTCTTTTGTTAATATTATGATAATCCATGTTAAATCAATGATGTTGCTTTATACAAACAGTTTATTCTAAAGTGATGGCAGTAAATTTTTACCTCATTAGACAGTGAGGGGATTTGGATACTGCATTTTAATATAAAGAAGAAATCTCAAGTCCAACCTTCTTTTTCATTATTTACACAATAAAAATGCACTAATATAATTTCTCTTGTAGAAGCAATCAATTTTTTCCCCCATTCTATGGATTACAATGAAGTCTGATCTTCATATCAGGTCCTAAGTAGCTGCCTCTCTAACCAAATTCCTTTGGAGTTCCCGGATAATAGAACACCAGTCCGATATCACACTTTAAATGATACTGGTTTTGGCTAGATACTGGTAGCCTGACATTGATTTTGCTTTTCTCAAAACTTCAGAAAACAGTGAGTCATATAGTTGGAAACACAGCAACTGGTGCTGGAAACTCAACTTGCACCTTTTAAGCTCTACTGAAGTTTGTAGTGATGATACAAAGCAGCAATTGGATGTCATGTGTAATATATACAAAAGACATAATCATTGCTTATTTACCCCAGAAAAAAATGCAGATGCTTAGGTCATCAACTGCCTTCTCTTGATACTTTAAAAAAAATAAAAATGCAATATATTGCTATATATTCATATAAAGCAGCTGTCTTTTTCAATACAGAAGAATAATTCCAATAATAGCAGAGCAAAGTTTTAACAAAAGAACAGCAAGGCTTTGAAGATTGATGAATTCTGCATACTGGAAATCTAAAATGTCAGAGCTAATTACAAAGATTTTTAAAATTGGTTCTTAGCCTTTTTTTCCTCCCATAAGCCAGAGAAGATACATTAAATTATTTTATTCTGAAATATTATTAATCATTGAGGCTCTTTCTTCCTTTGAACTTCAAGTGAAAAGAAAGCAGAGCCATCAGTGTTGGAAAAGACACCTTTTCAGAGTCAGGGCAGTGACTCAGGTTATATCTGAATTTTCTCCAATATGTTCCTGCAATTAGAGAATTTGACTTCCATTAAGTATAAAACACATCATAAAAATATCATGGTTTAGCATACTAAGTGTAAAATTCAGTTTAAGTAAATTCAGTTTAAGTAAATTCTATATTTTAGTCCTTAATTCCTCCTTGTATTTATCTAATTCAAGTAAAATGTCTGCTTTAGCTTCCCTCTGTGTACATACATGCAAATACTATTGCTTGCATCACTGACCATTTTGCTGACAAATTAAGCCAGAAAATGTTTATGCTCTTATCTGCAAAATGAGCATGGAAAAATTCTAATTTACACAGTTGCCTCTTGCAAAATATTGTGAAAGTTTAAGACACTGTGTGTCAAGGAGTTAGCATCATTTCTGGGCCAGGAAATAAAATAGAGAAACCACAGCACTGTGGTTGAAGGTCAGAAACTGATTCAGGGATTCCTCCAAAGAAACTCACAGCAGTGGGATATGACCTGCTTTGGACACCTGCACAAAGCATTTGTACTTGGCAGATGTCCTTAAATAATGACAATTAAATGCTTTGGAAGCTTTTTTTTTCCCCCTTTTCCTTTGCTATATTGTAGAGGTAGACCAAATACAACATCATCTTAATTCTGGGTGATCAACTTGTTCAACTGGAAGTGTGTTTTATCCCAGAATTCAAAAATAAATGCCTGCATGCTCTTCCACACTCCAAAGGGCTCTAAAGGATACAGGAAACATGACATTGCCAGTTCAATGACTTGTGCAATATCACTTTATTGAAAGCAATTTGGGGGGGCTTAGGTTCAAACTTTTTCTCCTAGATAATCAATGAGCTTTCCTTTGTTGCATGTTCCAACACCTGGGTAGATGAAAATACATAAAAATGCAGCAATAATTGGGAAAAGATGAATGTAGTTCAGATGTCTTGGGTGGTTTGGAAGATCAGAGAAAGCCACAATATGAAACACTTTCTTTCAAAGAAAATGCAACTTTCAACACTTATTAGTGCTTTAAATGTAGTATTTTCTATCACAGTGATAATTCCCCACTCTGGTAAAACATTGTTTTTAAATTGAAAATCTTTGTAGCAATTAAGGGTTTAAAGTGCTAGTATAGAATCTTTACTCAACTGATTACATCCATATAATAGATTTTATAGTGTGCAAAACCAAAGAAAATACAACGGTAAAAAAATATTTTACCATTTATCTGCTGATGATTCGTTCTGAAAATAAAGTACATTTGTACCCCTGTTGGCCTAATATTTTCAGACTATAAAAGTGAACAAATTGTGTGGCACCTGTCAGTTTATTAGAAACAAATTACCTATGGATGAAATTATGAAAGAGGAAGGTCATCAAAAGTTATAAATATTTGACTGAGCCTTCTTGATCAAAAAATGTACCTCTCTGACCTTTCCTTTTCCTGTACATGCCAAAAAGTTATTCCATACAAAACATTTCTCACAACTGCTCTAATTTCCTAAAGGCTACTGTTTATTATTATAACTGTAAAGGTAGCAAGCTGCAATGTTAACTAATGACCTCCTAGAAATTTGCACACAATTACATTGCATGCAAACACTAGAATGTTAGTAAATTATTTCCCTTCTATACAACAGCAAGGTTGCTTTCTGCATATCATTACATAAACCTATGCAGACAGATATTTCTGTAAATTATGTCACAAATTACCTTACTTCCAGTATCCCCATGTTAGCAGCTGAATGAATAAGCTGAGGAGCTGTTGCCATTCACTTTAGTGATATGATATTCCACAGGATTAATTTCCACTATACCCTCAGGTTTTGTAGTGATTTTTATGCTAGCAATCACTGCTAATGTTTTATTCAATATATTTAGCACAACTTTTTGCTATATCGCTAAAGCAATGAGCAAATACTAAGAAAAGAAAAAAATGAACAAGTAGAAGGTAAAAACACCAAATCATGGTCCAGTGAACTCTGGCTTTGCCTTAAACAAATTAGCAAATATGTTCCTCAGCGCCTCGTTTCTCCCATATTTCATAAAGCACTGTTAACCCCTTCCCTTTGGGCGTGGGTGGGAGCTCAGGGCACCAATGAGATATGTTCAAATCCACACAGCCTTCAATGAGTTAACTTTTCTTCCACAAAGGTGAAGAGTTTTGCTGACCCAGTGCAAGTTGGCTTGAATAAAATTCAATTCTGCTGTAGTCAACAGGAAAGTAGGAAGGAAAATAGGATTTAACAAACAAAGCATAAAAAGTCCACAGCAGGAAATCATTATTTGGGCAATTGTTCACTTTGTTAACAGACTGGACTGTATTAATATCTATCAGTGCATACTGCTGTGTTTGTGGTTTCTCTGTAGTGGCACGTCTGGTCTGATTAGTTACAAAGTGGTCATATAGGCAAGTGAAATCTGCAATTGTGTGAGGTTTCCGAAGAATACAGAATACATATGTCATTGATGCTTAATCTGGCACCAGCTTATTCTGGTTAAAGTAAAATTAAATCAATACTAAAAGAGGCTCAGAATGCCAATAGAAGTGGTTTACAGACATAGTTTCACTGACCATTACAGCTGCTATAGATTAGGCACGTGAAACGCTTCAGTTCAAGTTAACATTTTTAGTATAGATACACAAAAAACTGCAGCCACAGTATTCTGTGTGCTTGCAGTCAAAAGCATTCTAGGAACACATATAACATTGTTCCAAGTTACCATTTCACATTTATCAATTTCAGCCATGCTTCTTACCACAAGAAGGTTAAATTAAAATTATTAGAATATATACATGTGCTTGTGCTTATGTGTGTGTATATATATGTATATACACATATATATATATAAATATATGATATTGCTGTTAAGAAATACATTTCTAGACAAAGATCATATAAACCACTGGGGAAAGCCTGACATTCTACAGGGTTTTACATAATAATTATATTATAAAACTTTAAAAGCCATTGATATTAACCAGTGAACACGGTAACACCAACAATGTTTGTACTGGAACAGTTCCTTAACTTTCATGAGAGGAGTCATAAACCAGTTTCTTTTATGTATTCTGAAGGTTCTGGATACAAAGCAGCATCACAGGCAGAACACTCTTCTCATCTAGCTATATTTTAGGTCCCCTTTTCCCAAGGGAAGTATTTCCCAGCCTGCCTGCCTTACTCAAGCTTCTTTGAAGCTACCTTAAAAGCTACAACTTGCCTCTGAGAAATGAACTTCTGGTTAAAAACTGCAGGCGGTGAGGTAAGAAAAGGCTTGCAATATAACTTTTTATCAGACTCAGACATTTTAGATCAATATGAAGGCAGTAGAGATGCCAGTTTTAATTGACTGTGAATGCAGTTCAGTGGTTGTTCTGAAGAAAGATTTTGATTTACTTGTTTTATGATGGGAGTGTGGCCACGCCAAATACTATTTCCCAATACTGCAGAGACTTAAACGAAACACATGGTGGATATATCACTCTGAGCCATTCATTTATCATCTTTTATGGAATTTGAGGGATTTACTAGACCCACTTTCTCTTAACTATTAACATTTTATCCAGTTCACAGGGCATCAGCTATTCAGGACAAAACTGGAAAAGGTCAACACATGTAGCCAGCAATTGCAAAACATATCCCATGCATTGCATCTCACTCTTGACC
This sequence comes from Melospiza georgiana, assembly GCF_028018845.1. Taxonomy (NCBI): domain Eukaryota; kingdom Metazoa; phylum Chordata; class Aves; order Passeriformes; family Passerellidae; genus Melospiza; species Melospiza georgiana. The sequence goes on along the minus strand of NC_080430.1, from coordinate 46,832,229 downwards.
CAATAACTTCCCTTTTCTAAACTTGATATTTCAGAAAACATGGGTATTTTTTTACATCTGATAGTTCATAGGACTATCATTAGCCAGATTTCACAGTACTATGCTTTGACCGCTTTCCAAGGTGTAGGATCAAATCCAGTATCTGACAACGTTTGCAATCCCCTCTAGAAACATCATTAGCTGAAATGTACAAAAGTGCTTCAAGGCTCCTTGTAGCAAAGTTAAGCCCTACATAAAACCTTTTGGCAAACTTGGGAATAAGTTCAAGAGACGCCTGAGTAAGTTACCTGTGCCTCCTCTGCCTTTCACCTTTCAGCCAGCTTTATATTTGAGCAAATTAGATTTACAGAGAACCAGTGGCCCATTGGCCTCCATAACTAGCATGGAGAAGATGCCCTGTTTTGCCTATTCACACTCAGCCACTTTTCAAAAATAAAGGGTATAAGATTACTTACACATGCCTCAGCACACTGCTTGGCTCCAATAGCCATGTGGGTTTACTACTCTATGTATTGGATTAGTGCAGGAGTTTAAAATTTTTAATTGAATAATTTATTATTCTGTCCACCTTGCATTTATTAAAACTTTGGGTTGAGCCATATTGAAGTCTAAAATAATTATTTTCAGTTTGGGTCTCCTAATTTGCAATCAGTTTCAAGTAGAATATCAGAAATTTTGTGGAAGTTATCTGTAATTTACAGTTTCTTAAAATCCGCCATTGTAAATCTGAAGGATAAGACAGGTTGTTGGTAATAACCTGAATTTACAGAACAGATTTTTTTTCTGTTTATTGTGAAGGGTCACTTTTTAAATTTTACTTATATGGGCCACATTTTTTAGATACTTCATTGTAAAAGTAACAAAGCTCATACTCACCTTTATACAAGATTGCAACTCACTGAGGTAATCTAAGGGGTGGATTACAAAGCACTAAATACTTGTCTTTTGTAAATTATTAGCAAGAATGAATCTGATTATTTATTTCAATTTCAGGTACTTGAATACCATACAGAATTCAGTGCACTGAATTCTGTTGACAGTTGCCAAGAATTTTGTAGGACAAATTCACAAGATTACACTGCAAGTTTTCGCTGTTACTATCTAGGTCCTACCCATATAAAACATTCATTCTAATTATTTAAATGACAAAGTCAAGCCTTACAATGAGAACAAATAATCCTGTGGCTTTGAAACAGGATCCTAGGCTGGCACTGAGAGGTAGAGCCAGCATTACACTATGCTTTCAGGATATCTTCTGAAACATCTTTAAGAAGTCCCTTCAAAAAATGGGAATGGTCATATTTTTTAATTCAAATTACAATTGCCTTTTCTAGGGATAGATCATTTATAGTAGCACAATAGTAATATAATCTTGAAAAAACCTATTTTACAACTTTAGACCACAATCTGCACTGACTAAATTCAGGAAAAATAGAGGAGCACATATAGAGATCGGTGATTCTGGAACAAATACAACAGTGGAAAGACTGCACTGGGTGCCTGCAAAGTGAAACCTGGGCATACAAAACACAAAAACAAACAAACATGTAAGGAGAAAGCATCTCCTGATATTTTACACTCTCTTAACTATACAACAACCATTTCATGTCTTACACTTCTCTTATCCAGTGGCATATGAATTGTATTTCAGTTACATATTAAATCAATACTAAGATAGTATGAGACTTTTTATTCCTCAGATTCATAAAATAACTCTGAATAAAACAGTCTAAATCAAATCTCCTGCTCCAAACAGGGTCAACACTGAATTCAGGTCAGGTTACGCAGGGTTTTATCTAACCTGTCTAGGCCTGAACGTCTCCAAAGGAGGAGATGCCTCAGTCTCACTTTGAAGCCTATACCAAAGTTTTAACATCCTCATCATGAGAAGCTGCTGGGTTTTTTTCCCCTTCATATAATTTGGGAACCTCTCCTGTTTCAATTAATAACCATTGTGCCCTCTCCTCCTGCCTTGCAGCTCTGTGAAAGCAAGGCTCTTTCTTCTTAAGACCTCTTCAATTCTGGCACCTACATTCAAGGTCCATCCAAAGCGTCCTCTTGTCCAGGCTAAACAAGTCCCATCGCCTCTACTCCTCCTCACAGAAAAGTTCCAGCTCTCAACTTCATAGTCCACTGCTGATCTCACACAATTTTACTGACACCTTCCTTATACTGGAGGGGACCAAAGCTGAAACCAGTATTGTCCATGTGCATATTTTCATGTATGTTTGGGATTTTTGACAGTGGTTTTGCTTGTTTAGGGTTTTTTAATGGGTTTTTTTTTGGCTGGTTTTTGGTTTGGGTTGGGTTTTTTTGTTTGTTTTGTTGTTGTGAGGGTTTTTTTGTCCAATTACTTAGGTTAATCTAAATGTAGCCATTAATCAGAAATATTAACATAATGGACTATGAAAAAGGATATAAACCTCATGGCCTGTATCCTGATACTGTTATGAACTCCTAAGATAAAGGTTTGGAGTATATAATATATATAGCTTTCTGAGTATATAGTTTATTTATACTTAATTTATATCAACATTTGTTATTATGCACTGATTTTGGAGTGACTATTTAACCAAGAACAATATTTGAATACCATTTTGTTCCGAGAACAGGTATAATTTAGGAATAATATATCTGCTGCATGTAAAGGACTAGAATGCTCTCATAAAAGTTTTGTTACTCAAAAAAGAAATTGTCAGATAGAAGTATTAAAATTTACACCAAGTTTTCATATTTTACTTCTCAATTTCTGTAGCTTATAATATTTGTAGATTAATTCCTGTGCATTAATTCCTGCTATAACTATTCTGTTAAACCAAGTACCAAAATCACCCTCATCAGCCCCTGCTTGGGTTCTTCCTCACTTTAGACCACCCATACACCAGGTTCATGTTGTACTCTGCTTTCTATACTCTCAGTAGAGAAAACTCTTTGTTTCAACACTATGAAATTCAATCCTTCTCCATTGCTGCATTTTAAAAAGCATCATCCTTGCCTTCATACAGCTCAGTCATTATTTTCTCATGTCACACTTTTCATTGGAAGTCTTATGAATATAAAACTTTTCTCAGACTACAACACCAGAACCCCACAAAACCCTACCAAGCTTGCAGTAACAAAGCCTGCCTTATTTGCTGTCATCTTGATCTCTTCTGTTTATCAGTATCGTCAATCTTCTCTCTCAACCAGTATAATGTCTTGGGAAAAAAAAGTGCCTTAAATCTTTTTGTAGGCAAAAATAATTATTGCAACGCATGAGTCCCATTATATACAAAAAGCAATGCAACAATTACTTCATTTGTTAGGAAGAGGTTAACATCGCTCTGTGGGCTCCTTGTCAAGTTCCAGCAGTTACAAAATGTCTTTGTGTAATGTATCAGCATTCCTGAAGTTTTGTGAAACTGGGGAGGGGAAATCAATATTAAAAATCAGGGAGCTGGAGCCTTCACATGAAATACAGTTTTGTTCTTACCACAAAGCTAAGTGGTTTTGATCTTTCTGAACTTCTCAATCATGTGCGACCAAAGAATTCTTTGCAATGAATTATGTTTGCCTTCTATGTTAATGAAAAGCCAACATGCATAATTTATAGAAGCTAGGAACCAAACATTTAAAAATGAAGTCATAAAAAAGCCATAGGAGTCTTTAATGGCAGAGTTCTCACCATCTAAATGGAACTGTTATACAATATTTTTCTGTCAGATTTATTGGGTTTTATTTGAATATGTTCAACTTCGCAATGATGTTTGTACAAAAATTCCAAAGAGCAAAAACATTAAAAACCAATAAAATCAAACAAATGAATGGTCACAAGAAAAACAAAAAGTGGCTAGAATACTTCATTTTCTTTTAAAGTCGGTATTAGGCTTAAATCTCAGCCATTAACATCTAAAATACAATGTTCCTCCTTCACAAAGTTGGATCCTAGTATTTTACTTTGTTTTTTGCTTTTATGCTGCTACTCCTCAGTACAATGACTTCCTGTAAGGAGTGGTATTCCACCAAAGCAAGTGCCATCTTCTTTCTTTAGTGACAGAGAAAGGCTTCTTCCAGGTGCAGGAATCGAAAAAGCAGTGGAAAACAAGAAAAGGTTTGAATCCTGAGCTACAAGCACAGCAATTCCATTGGCTTGCACAACTTCAAGTTATACAAGGTTACCATACATGTTTTGCAGTGTCATATCATCCCCACACCCTCATTCTCATATAAATAAGATTGTAGAGAAAACATTCTATTGAAAGACAAAGCTAGCAGTACAAAGCGTTTTTTCACCCAGTTCCTGCTTGTGGGACATATTATTTGCTTAGTATTCAAAGCAATCAGATTTTTCACATAATGAGTAAGAATCATCTCTCACCCTTAAAAAAAAAAAAAATATATATATATATATATATCATTTGAGCTTGTCTACTTAAGGTGAGGTTTTTTATCTGCCCCATTTGCAAACTGGGACTAGTAGAGAAGAGAGTTGCTCTACTATCACTCTAAGTGCTAAGCTGTCACTGATTTCATATAACAATGCAACTTGATTGAGATGTATTAACACAGAGTTCCAGATAAAACAACTACTTTATACATCTGAAGAATTAATTTTCCAAAGTACCTTCAATAACTAAACAGCAAGATCTTAACCAAAATGTTCCATTGATAGTAAGTTTGAAGGTGTTTTTTTTTTGGGGAAAGCTTTACAAACTATCAGTAACACAAGCTTATTCTGTGCCGATGCAAAATACACAATTATGAGCGAAGTTAAGTAAGATTAGACTGCTTAGTTCTGTAAGCAGAGGAATGGAATAGTTTCTACTTTGGAAACAACTCAAGAGCTGGATGTCATTCCCAAGGAAAGCCTAATCAGGCTGAACTGTTTCAGAAGTGAGTTGGTTAGACAGCACAAACACCATTTACCTATAACAAAAACTGAATCATCAGTGCAGATGGGAAAGAGCTCCCTAGAATAACACCCTTCCCTGCTTCTTAAAATCAGTAACTGAGAAATGTGTCCTCTCCATTTATTACGCTTTCAATATTCTTTAATAATCTTGAAAATAAAGTATTGATTTGGAGAGAAGCTGTTACAAAATTCATTGCTAATTTTAATAAGGTAATTCATTGGATCCTGCATTGCTTCTAGTGATAATTACAGATTACAACTCCAGAAACAACCTTCTGTTCACCTTTTCTTCCAGCTAACCTACTACATTTTGGCATTTCCTGTTCGCCTGTGGTAGGTCTGTCCAGAGGTTACAAAGAAAACAAGCTAGGAGAAAAATGTGTACTCCTCACTCCGATTGCAGTCCTTTTTTCCCCAAGCATAGTTCCTATGGTAAGACAGCCTTCATCCTTCTAAACATTTTAACACAAAAATCCTACTTCTCAGGGTTAGCCATGACAAATTCATCATCTTAGTTCCAAGAAGACATACATGCAAAGACCTGTTCTACAGGTTGTCAAAAATAATTGACTAATTTTCTTAAACGGCTGATTGACAGGAAGCACTGACAAGACATTACAAGAAAATCATAATTTTTTTTTCCCCCGCATAGAAGTTTTGCTCCTATGGGGTAAAATTAATTGAAAAAAAAAATACTGAAAGAATTATTGTCAGGCATTTGCTTCCTCTGTAGCATCTAAGAATTCAAACCATTAAATCATCTGCTTCAAAGTGCTGGTTTGGCTGCTATTATTACAGAAATTAAGTCTTCAGATATTCAAAAGCCCCACTAGCTTAATACAAAAAGCATAAGCAATTCCAAATATCTCTATATATGACGTTATCTCCCTGATGATTAAACAGATCAGGAATTGGAGAATAATTATAATAATTAAAAATCTTCGTTTCATATGGGACCGCATTCAGTACCACGGAACGGTATAGGGATCCTGATGTCCTTAATCGGTGTACCAGTGGGCAAGAAATCAACATTATTAAAAATATGGAAACAATTTAAAAGACCTTTCTGACACTTCTATCATATTTAATTACATTCCTCTCAGATTTCTATGGGAAGATTCAAAACTGACCCTGACTTCTATTAATGTCTTCAGACATGTTTAGAACCCAGAGTTATTAGATCTTTGGAAATTTTAGGCCTTAACTATTATTAAATTTTAAAGAACTTTGCATGAGAAGCCTGGACACTAGCAAACAACTAGCAACTCTGAGTTGACAGCCTCAGAGGCCAAAAATTAAAATAACTATATATCCTCTGACTTCCTTTTTCAAATAAATTACAGACATACCATGGCAATATGGCATGAAGGAATCTGCACCATTGCTGGGTCTGATTTTCCTTGGCTTTGGAATACACAGTGAAATAGACAATGAAGTAAATCACATATTCTTTAGTAAGTACTTAGTGAATTTAGAGTCACTAAATAAATTCTTTATGACTTGGAATTAATTTATAAAATCCCATAATAAATAAATGATTTTTCTCTACTCTACACCCAAGTCATCTAAAACACTGTTCATGAAAATTATGCAAATGTAACCTCCAACACGAGTTAAGCACAGACCCATCAATTATGGTTTAGCTGTCCATAAGGAAAACAAATATGCTGCATACAAGATCACATACCACTCATTATAATCTTTCACAAATTAAAACTCCATAAATACATTATTTATTACTTAATAGACTCCCACACTGAGTAACTAATTTATTCATTGATTTTAGACAATTGAGTTAATAGTAAATCCAATACTTTACAACCATAGATTTTGTTAAGATACCTTTTGCAGCTGAAGTTTGCATTGCTGCAATGACTCACACCCAAGTAGTCATTTGGCTAAATTCCAATCACAATTCTACTGTATTATGCAAATCCAAAGCTTCATGATTACAAAATTAAAACTGTTTCTTAATGTAAATAAATATAATTTTTTAACTGTGAAAAGGTAATAGCATATTTAAGCTACCCTAGAAAATAGTTATTCTCATCAGTTCTTTCTTTACCAACACATAGCAATAAACTCAGCCAAAAGCCATTTTCTGTCTTAAGCATCTCAAAGTAAAATGAGTATCAATATCAAATAGGGCCATTTGAATCCATTTAAATATCATTGACACTTTCTTTCACCAATTTTTTTTTTTAGAGAGCGACCAAGGAAATTAATGCAATCCCATACTTTAATAGGAAAGTAGATCTCTATGGTTAACATAATGAAAAACTTAAATAGTTTCTAATTGGGTCAAACTGTCAGTAAGGGCCCTTTCTCATAATCTGAGATCAGGAGAATGAAAGTACTGCTCCATTATTTTATGCAGATATTCTAGATGGCCAAATATTACTTTTACAGTCTATATCCTTCTCATTACAAAAGTCTGATCTGATTAGGTACTTTTGATGCTTTGATAGAAAGATTGAAAATTACTTCAGTGATTAAAATCATCAGTGCTAATAAAAATGGAATTGGAAGAGACATGTGTGCTGCACTGCTGTAATTCATATTTATAATTTTTTTATTAAATTCTACACTATGGATCATAAAATAAAAATTTATTTAGGCTAAGACAGAAATGTATGTATAAACTTGGCATAACTTGAAGCTGAAATTATACTTTCCTACATAGCCAGAACTAAGTAAAGCAGTAAATGTAGCACAATCAACAGGACAACACAATGCCAAACTTGAAAATCTCATTTCTGATGACCACAGGTACCATATCTACAAACACTGGTAAACTTTCTGGGTAGAAGTTTTAACAGTATTATTAAGTAAATCCTAAATAAAAGAAATAGTAAAAGTTATACCAAGCATGGTCGTATCCAAATAAAACAGAAATTCACCTAACACGTTTCTGTGGTTTGAAGACAACAAACAATACTTACCAAAGTGTAAGATTTTCGTCAGCTAGCAGATTTTCACAGCTCAGGAACTATGTTTTTCACTGCCTCTAACCCCAGTATTAGTCAGGATAAGTATTCACACTCCTAACCTGTTTATTAGCTATTTTTAACTTAGCTATCAAATAATACACAACTGTACATTCATTCCTTTGATCAGCCAGCAAACAAACCCTCCTAAAATAAAGGGAAAAAAGAAGGCTAAGTAAACACAGAAGAAAAGCTTTCTATTAACTTCTTTCACATGTTGCAACCTTAATTGCACAGTAAAGCAGCATTTCAGTGAAAAAAAAAAAATCAACCAAAACCAACACCAACAAACAAGTAACCCTAAAGAGCCTGTTTCTACTTAACAACTTTCCCCATTTTGACTTTTTAACAGCAAGAAGAAAAACACAACCCATACAAAAAACATAAATCTTCCCATAAAAGCTCCTTCCCAGGTTGACTGTTAGTGCACATGGGAATTTAGTACAAAGACATTTTCTGCAAAACTTCCAGCTTACACAATGATGACTGAAAATATTATATCTCTGTTAAACTGACTTGCTATTTATCAGGTCTACAGGGGAGACTGATTCTGGAGAAAATATTTAAGACTGAATAGAGACATGGCACAAAGAGAAGCATTTTTCATTTTATTATTGAAAAAGCTTTGCCTTCTACATCTCCAATTTCATCCTAATACACAAATGATTTTATACCTATTTAAGCTGTCACTGTACAAACACCATGTCCATCGTAGTCTTAAGTAGCAGAAAATTTTTAAGAGATGAACTATTTACAACCATCAACCATTTTTCCTCCTGAAGGAAAACACTGCAGCATTATGTATTTGTTTTACAATGTCTATTGTTAAAAATCTCACAAGGAACATATTAGTTTATGTGGAGAGCTGTTGTCTCTAAAGGGAGTAAGGTTACAGATCAACAACCAAATTTTACAAGGACTTTCACCATCACCAAGGGGTCAGTTCGATTAACCCTTTATCAGTAAGGCTTTGCCTCAGGAATACAGCAATTTTCCAGTTTCAGAGAATTTTCCTCTTCCCTGTTCCAACAGCTTCACTTCTCCCAAGAAATCTGGCCAGTGTTGCTGACTTTAATTTTAGATTTCTGCTAATTTACTTGTTAAAAATAGTACTTCTGTCTTAATACTATATATTTTGAAATATTGCCCATTCTGTAGCACTTAGAGACATGTATGTGAAAAAAAGAAAAAAAAAGTAGTTAAAATATTCACTGCTTTCATGCACAGAACAGGACCAGAAATCTAATACTGTGTCAGCAGACAGACTGCCTCAGAACCACATCCACACACTCTCTGGCAATATGCAAACTCACTGCCTCACCCTTAGACACTTTCTTCTTCAAAGCAGATACCAGAGAAATTATTTTGTCCCCAGTTTTTTAACATCAAAGACAGCAGGCAAAATTAATCCCTAGTGTAACTCGATGGAATTGGTCCTTGGTCTTACTCCCTACGGAAAGCACTACTCCAAAACACACATTTAATTAATATCCTCTCTTGCCTATAGATTCCTATAGGGCTTTTAAATTTTTCCTTGTGGCATGCTCTTTGCAACTAGTCTAAATTCATACAAAGGCCCCTTCTATCCTTGTGCTTTATTAGTGCTAGGAAATAATTTTAACATCTATGTTAAAAGATGTTTCCACAAGAACACGGATAACACAGTGAACACTCAACAGTGGAATTTTGCAACTAACATAAAGCAAAACCAAGGAAGTAGCTTTATAGTCTGTCACAGCATATGGAAAACTGGTGAAAGAGAAGGGGAAGCAATGGCCCAAGACAGATAAAACTGGGTATGGAAAAAAAAATAAAGTTTGACCACTATCTTGCTCACAATAATAATCAAAGGCAAAGCTCCTATTAGCTAAAAATATATAGGATCAAGCTTTTCATGAAGTGGAATAAAATTCTCTCAGTTCTCTCAAGCAGAGATTATTACTGAATTGATGTAAGCATATATAGAAGGGTTTTTCTGAAAAAAAATCATCTTGAGTGCACATAGAAGTAAGATGAATGATGGTTTTCTGAATCAGAGCTAATATTAGAAACACAGCAGCCAGGAAGAGAAAACAGAATAGAAGTGTAATGGAGAGGAGTAATATAACCAGAACTGCATTCAATTTCTTGATATTAGAATTAGACAAACCAGGTAAAATAAAGACACAGGCTTGTTTTAAAAATCCTTTAACTGCCTCTGCATGTGTTACCATGTCTAGCTCTGAACTGAAGTTGAAGTGCAGGGATACTGGACAGCAGAGACATATGGATGTTTTATGTTATAATTTGCAAATGTATGCATTTCCAAAGTTTACTTGACAAAGAAAACCAAATGATCCCTTACACCCATATTCCATTATTCTGAAAACACCCCCAGAATTAGCATATTTAGCCACAAGAAAAATGTGAATTTAGATTTTTATAAAGACAAACTATGTAATTGTGAACTGCTATACATGACAAAAAAGATATTTCTGAAATCTGCTGCAACATCATCCAGCTCCTTAGATTGCCTAGAATGCCAGGACTCAAGACTCCAATAAGAAAAGATCAGTGTCGGACCATGAGACCCAAACTAATGCCCTTAGCGAGGTGTTTGCATAGTGAGGTTAATACATAGAAAAACATCTGAAACTTTTTGTTCTTGGGCTTCTTCCTCTGCCTGTACTTTCTCTGGAAATAGCCAACTGAACAGAATCACTAGCCATGCTAACGCAAACGTCCTTGACTACAAAGTATCCATGAGCTCAGAAAAACCTCAAATATCTGGTATTCAGCTTCTGGAAGCATTTTATGGGGGGGAAATGGGGGAAATTTATCATACGTGCTATTGATTTGTATTTTCTTTTCCAAAAATTTATAACTTAGGAGAAAAGTTCGTTAGAGCAGCACTCAAAACAAGCATGTCAGGGTTCTATAAATGACCTTCTTATCAAGGGATAAGCTTTGTAACTTTATCTACAGCTTTTGCTCGATTAAAAATTCAGCAGCAGCTTCCAAAAATCATGGAGCAGGTAGATTGTCCTAGCCATACTCACATTTTGGTGAGACCCTGGACATACTGCAGTCAAAAGGAAGGTACTCCAACCTACTTCAGGGAAGGAAGCTCTCAGGCCTGCTATGATGGATTACTCCATAAGCAGTTCCACTGGTCAGCAATTATACAAGAGCAGCAAGACATGGTAGAAATACCAGTCATATAGCCCTTTTCACTTCTCAAGGAATAGCTATGGTTATTTGGCTTGAAGGACAGCTTTTAAGAAAATATTTTGAACCCCAAAACTTACTTCTGATCCTGACTTTCTACATGACCTTGGGTAAATTTCAAACTTACTATGCTTCAGCTCCTCCTGCACTAAAATGAACGCACCATAGCATACACAGCTCTATAAATCTCTGTCCTGCTTAGATGAAAGGCATTTTACAATGTGAGTGCAAAATGTTGTTATTTATTAAAGGAGACTTCTACCACAGCCCTTCACTTAACGCTGTTAGGGCCACCCTTTACCTTTAAATCTAGCAAGACAATTATTGATTAATGACCACATCAGCTCTGTGAGAAATATAAAAGCAATATAAACATGCCCTTTCCTGACAGATCAGCTGTCTTAAGCAGTGACTTGTGTAGTTTTATCTATTTATTATAGTGCACCCCCACTTTAGTAGTTTCCAGTAGTCTTAAGTGGATACACTTTAGCCAATCCCAGTTCCTGTATGGTGCGCTGGGACACCACACTATAGTTTATAGTTTATGAGTTACTCACAGGCTCTTTTACAGATCAGTTCTTTTGTCTTCACATTTAGGCTTTGCATCTCATTGCAAACATAGGTTCAAATTTCCAACCCAACAGGTGGGACTAAAAATCAATAAATATGTATAATAAAAAAGAAAATATCATCTTAAACTACAAAATATTTAGTAGTTAATATTTAGTATTATAAGTATACCTCTAATAATTGAAGCTACCTTATTAAAATTGATAGGAATCTGCACTATCCAGGGCAATATTGGCCAATTAAATCCTGGGGAAAAAATTATGCTGCATTCAAAGACACCATACCATGAACGATGTGCTGTTGGGATTGCTATAGTTCTTAGTACTGAATGCAATTTATTGCTCAGAATTCATACCTACCTTCAAATAGAAAGGACTAAAAATATACAATAATAATTATTAGTAAGTAAAAGAAACACATTATTAATCTGTTTTTGGAGTGCATTACTGAAAGAAATTTCCCAGTTATTACACACACCAGTTATGTGGTGTTGCTGGCAACAATTTCATAAGTTACCAAAATTCATCTTAAAACTACACTTGGCCTGAATGAATCTTGCTAGAAAGCTGTTTAAGAGAATCACTGTACTTTGTAGGTGGTGAAGGGGTGACTTATTTAGCAATTATTTTATCTTGGAAAGAAGTAATAAAAAGCAAGACATTCAGCTAGAAAGTAACAATCTACCTAAAGGAGGTTATATTTTTCCAAGAGTTGATATATTTAATAATTAAGTGTAAATCTACTAAAACACACTATCCTCTGCTAAAATTACTTATGAAAATTACCACAGAGAGGAACAGTAAAACTCGGTAAGAATGATAAGTGCTTGGTGACTGAAAAACATTATATTAGCCATAGATAAACTGACTGAAATAAGCAGATTGTCAAAATATGACAGGAGCAAACAGTTGCATCCCAAATATGAGGACAGCTTTATAACATGACAATGAATTATAACTAAGGAAGAATGCGTACAAAATTACTTTTTCATCCCTCACAGCAAGAATTTGTTATGAACAGTAGCCAACTACACATTGAAGTTGAAATACCATCAAAATCCATGCATTTAAGAATGTCAAAAGCAGCTTCTAAGACACTGGAGTAAAAAATAAGGAGCACAAACTATAACTCCTCTCCATTTGCCAATTAATAAACTCATCTCTAGATTACTATGAATTAAAAAAATGAACAAAACAACCTAAGAAAAGCTACAAAAAACCCTATCACAACCAAGCACAAATCCTCCACAGACCTGCAACTCCCTGTAGCAGTTTTTATAAAAGAGCAGCATTATTTCTTTTGCTAACAGCTGTAGAGGTATCTCATCCTAAAACAAGCAAAAGGTGCAAGGCATTCCCTAACTGTGAATCTAGGTCTAAAAAGAACCTCTAAATCTCATGAAGCCTCTAGGTGAACTAAAGCTTCAAGGTACAGTGAAGTTGAAGGAGGCATTTCTTTACCTATATATTCTACTTTGAATGCATCAGTATCTGCATTATTTAGACATTGACAGTACCAAATACATTATCCAGTCATACACAGAAAGATCCCCAAAAAGCAAGTGAAACCACAGTAAGAATCATTGCTCTAAAATCCCAGCCTAGCCTGAAATAAGGGAAATTAATAGATTTTAATCAAGTCTACTTCTGCATCTAATAGCCTACACTTTGCTGAAAACATTTATATCCAATGGATATCATAGGCAGTGCTGCCAGGCCAATGCATGGGCAAGTCACATGTCCAAGAATTTGTAAAAAACTAAGACAGCCAGTGCTGAGGTAAACACTCACTGGTATCTTGCTCATTAATTTATAAGAAGTCCCACCATTGGACCCAGCTGCTTTTAGCTTTCCTTTATTCTCCATTTTCTTTCTTGCTACTAGCATATTTCTTGAGCATAGATAATTGTAACCTATCTAAAGAATCAGAGATCTAAAATTCAACATCCACAGATCTGCTAGTCTTCCAAGAGCTTCAGTGTTTAAATGAAGGGGGAAAAAAATTCCAAGAGCTACAAAAACAACCGCCCTTTGTTTAGTGCAAGAGTTTTACATTCCAAAGTAATCAATAAATTGTCTGTATGACCTTCACAGCCTCTATCTCCTTCCCCTTCCTGGGAGTTCAGTGGGTACAAATGAGGTCTCTATTGCACATCCAGGATTCCCATTCTTCTCCTCTGATTATCATGTTGCTCTGAGTTTTCCCTTCTCTCTAAACTACTTGGTAGAGAAGTAACCTTTTTTAAGAGACTGTACATCAAGCAGATAACCCTTGATCATCTTCACTTTATTAGCTGTTCAGTATTGATAAAAATGGCAATCAACAGAAGCATTTTTTTAAAAGGGCAGTGAGTTGTTTAGAATTCAACACTGGGGGAAAAAATTAAGAATTAAGTTTAAGCCATTTGTTCAGCAAAGGTGTTTGTTTTTAAAAAAGTTTCATAATACAACTGGATCAAACTGTTCTCTAGACCTACCCATCTTTTCTCTCAGAATGCAAATTTTTTTCATTGCTAGCACTGTGCCATGGGCCTGGAATTCTACTCAGGAAAAGTCTCAGAAAAAAGAGACAAGGATGCAAGCAGTTTTCCAATAGAAATTAAATTTGCAGTGTGATAAAAGTATATGCAAGGAGTTCACAATCTGAAGCCAGTATGCATAAAGTATAGATACCCACATTCCCTATGGAAAGCTTTAAAAAGCTCTGCAGGAGCTGCAAATAGCAGTGAGGCCTAAAGCAAAGCCAAGGAACACTTGGAACTTCTGAGAAACAGAATGTCAACACAGTATCGTTTATGAAAGCATGCGGTAAATTCTGAGAAGCTGCCTTGCAAGTCTCAGTTCAACCAATGACTTTACCAGGAGCTTAATTGGTTTTCCTTCTACTCTTCCTCTTGAGCTGGTTCTATTTTGACCATTGAGTGAAAAGCAACAGGCAGTGTAAATCTCCTAATCCGTCACTCATGACATTTAAACAGGCTGCGTTGTCGTGAACAGCATGACTCAGGTTAAATTTCCATTAAAGACTTCCCTGCTTTAATTATTTTTTCAATGAAAATTGACACTAGTAACACAGAAAAAAACATCCCATCATAAGCAGGCAAATTGGTTGGAACTCTATCACAAAGCTGTCACTAGGCACAGTGAAGAATTCACTATCAGGTGGTATCAGGTTACTCATCAAAAGAAGAAAACTCACTATATTTAAAGGCTCACCTTTTTGGTTTGTATGAATTCCTGCTGATTGCAACAGTTATTTTTTCAAATAGTTAATACTGTAGCTCAGAAGAACCAAAAAACTCTGAAAATTCCAGACAGCAGAAAAACAGAGCAATAGAGAGATTAGTGTCAAACAACTATTACTTTTATCAGTATTAGAGCAAATAATCCCAAGTATAATGCATCCTGCAATCATGTGAGAATACACTTGATATTCATACTGCAATGGCAATAGAAATAAGAGAGCCTGCACATACCCCGAGGGACTGTTACAACCCTAAATTTCAGCTAGGTGTATGAAATAATCATATGCATAAATCTATTCCTTCTCAGCATAACAGTCCACTGATATTGAAACACATTTGGGAAAACATTTACTTCAGCGGTCTGAACATCACAATTATCATATCAAAATAGCTGACTAACTAATTGTGTACACACACATGTGGCTACTCCATCCTAAAATGTATCCTAATAGCTTCAGTGATTTAAATGCCATTATGAAGAGATAAAATTGAAAAATCTGGACCCCATTCATTTGCATAGTAAGTATTAGACGATAAAATGTGATTTTCTCATAATTATTAACCAGTAAAAAGGTACTTGTTCTCTTTTTATGTGGCTGCTACTGTTTTCAACCTCTGGAGTAATAGTTGAAAATAAATTCAAAAAATTTACAACTGTAGGAGGAATTACTAGATCAATATAATAATTTTAAGAAAAACTCAAAACCTTACAGAACCATACCAATGACAAAATGCAGGCAATTCAGGAACATTTCCTTTGGTTAAAACAAAGAACATCCAATATATTGACATCAGGTAAAATATAAAAACTGGTAAAAAAGTATTCAACCTGACCAAAATTTGCACTTAATCTTATAAAATATGATGACACAAGAATTAGATGAGACTTTTAGCAAGCTTCTTCTACTGCATTCCGCTTCATTACAATACACTAAATAAATTTTGAGGTAAGAGGCAAAAAGCCTCAGCATTTTTTATGCATAGAGGGGAGTCTTTTGTTTTCTAGTTGATGTGTCACTCAAATTACATCATTATCAATCGTGAAGGAAAGAACAAGCTGTTTTAGAAAATCTGGAGACGTGGCAAATGTCTCTGGGAGATACAGGGAATAACCACATCTTTTTGAGGAAACTGGCAATCTTTCCTTGCCATTAAAAACAAATACAGCCCCTGAAGAACTTCAGGGAGCTTTTTAACCTCTTTAACTCATAGAAGGGACATAACCATGGTCATAGGATAGGAATACAACTACAAATTGGTACTATAACCTTTCCATCATCTGACATATAAAGTGTGCCCCAAGATGCTAAACCTGAGAGCTCTGATGCCTTTTCCAAGTACTTCCCTTCTATCAGAATGATTGTGAACCCCTAAAAAATAACACATCTCTAACTGAAGCAAAGTCAATATAGGCAACAAAAGGGAGATGAGCAAAAGATCAGCAGGAGGAGAAAGTATTAATCTCTGAGTCTATTCAATTACGTTAAAAGATCCAGTCATCTCCCAATTCACTTCAATTTCATCCAACAATCTTTTGCTCAACGTAGAATTCCACAGTCTAAAATGGAGTCTTCCTTTTAACCTCCTTAGACATACAGAAAATGCAGGATAATTGGTTGAACATAGGTACATGAAATCAGACAAGGCACCCATAATAATGAGATAAGCTAGAATTATACCGGCCCAATCCACTTTTGTTTAGACAGGATATAATCAGTTCTTCAGACTCAAAGTCAGCACAATCCAAGTCATGCACAAGCAATTTAAAAAATTACCTGAGCATATCAAACTTCCACAGAGAAAATTTAGGAACAATTTATAGATTTGTCAGTTTGGTCATTGTTTCTTATAGTAATATAATTGTCAAGGAACATACCGATCTTATAGTCCAACCTCAAGAACTTCTTGCAAAGGGCTATAACCATCAAGGAATGTTTTGACTACACAGCATTTCCTGAATTAATGGGAACATAAGACCTTTTTACTAGTTTAAAACCATAAATATGAGAATTCATAATGTTGATGATAGTACAGCTTAAGAAAAAAATGAAAGTAGAGGATTAATTAGTTTGTTGTTTGCTTGGTTGGAGGAGTTTGTTTTGAATGTTCTAGTTATAGTCTCCATTTAGTAATGTATCACATATGCATTGAGAGTCACAGAAAAGTTTTTATTGTGGGTTTAATGCATCAAAAGCATAGTATTAGATGCTAGAAAAATTCAAGCAAGTCCTTCAATTGGGTGGCACATGAGCAGGGCCACTATCTTCAAGCTAATTCATGCTGCTTCACAGACAGTTCTTAAAAATAGTTATCTGTTTCCCTAGTTGACTTGTTTTAATTCTCCAGTATGGCCAATGGAGTTTTTTCCCCACAGAATAATATTATATATGACCATAGAATCTTTTAGTTTCTTGAGGCTAAGTCAACAGGCCTACTTTTCAGGGAGCAGATCAGTTAGCCTAAAAACTGAATCTGAAATAAGACCAAAATGTTTTAAAAATGCATTAAAAACCACAAGAATTATTAGTTTTGCTTGTCGAGTCCATTTTAATAGTTTTACAAGTCTAATTCTGACATTGAGTGAGAAACAGCAGGCAAAAAACCTAACTATAACTTATCAGGAAAAACACAAAGAAATGTAAGCTATCTTGAGTGATTCTCAACAGCTGCACTTTAAAAACAGAATCAGAATTGCAAGTGCATAAACTCTGATGAAAACAGTGATTTATTTTTAAGTATGTTGTACTTGGAAAAATCATTATAAACCAAAACAAGGCAGAACTCAGCAATGGAAAAGCAGCTAAAAGAAATCCATATGGGCTTCATTTTTTCACATTTTTCCCCCCAGATGAATCCTCTTGCCCTCACTGTCCTTTTCTGTGCCCCCAACTGTATTCAGCTATCTCTCTTGTATTCCTGACACCTTCCGTAGAGACCTCAGAGTTGCTTGTCTCTATCCTTCCCTCCCTTAGAACTAATTATCCATCTGCTTGGCATTCAGATCCTTTCCAAAATTTCCATTGACATACGCATTCATGCAGGACAAACTCAAATCCAGGGGAAATTAGGTCCCTAAGTGTACTTGCAAGCCTGGATATGAAAATCAGGCTGGAAAAACAAGAGGCAACAATGTAGCAGTAATTTATTCTACATTTGATTCTGCAGATGGGATGGCCAATGCACCAAAAGTGGAATTGGAATTATGGGAGAGATCCAGAAGTACCTTCTCAGAAATCTTGAAGTTAAGGGTTGAAATACCTAAGAAGTGGACATTTGATTCCAGACTGCAGTCCTGGTCACTTGCCTAACACAGTCTATAGGCACAGCAAAATATCTTCAAAGCAAAGGGCCCAAAACCCTAAAAAACCTATGTTTAGAGACAATAAGGGCAGCAAGTAGGAAATATGATAATTACATGGGTTGGAACTTCATCTCCCTTCTTTATCAAAAGCATGACTGCCTACCAAGACTGTCCAGTTAGAATGGATCAAGGACAGAAGCCTCCACAGAAAACAGCCATTGTATCTTTGTCAGAAATCTCCCTTGATTCTGAGTATGTACAGCTGTTATGCTGAGTTGTTCTCTGAAGCAGACATTGGGGGCATGGTTTAATAATGCTCAAAGAACACAACTCCAGGAATTTTCAGGCATATCACCCCCTTACTTGATGAGAAGTAGTGAAATAAGGGAACTTTCAGTCCAACAGACTTCCTTAGTGCATTTAGGGCATCTCTTACGCTAAAGTAGAGCATGAGCTCACCACTGTTTTCTTAGGATTTTTTGTCCATTTCTTCTAAGTCCTATTTTAAACACCAACGCAGGTGTTTCCAATCTTGCCTTTAGAAAACAGACACTGTGAAATCAATTTCGGTACAATACACCACCATGAGAAGATATTACGCCACTATGTGATACAATAGACAGATAAACACTGTATATCTTCTTTAAAAATAATGATCTAAGTTGTTCTTGAAAAATAATTATTGTCAATTGTATCATTTCATGTTGGTTTTGTTGAAGAGTATACACTGTACAGTAATAGCACTTGGGAAAAAAAGAAAGAAACTAACAACTTTCCTCACGAGGAAATTTTGTATGGTATCTCAGTGAACGTTTATTTGTAATTGCAGCCCCCACCTTCATTATTCATAGTACTGCCTATGTAAAAACAGCCAGCAATTGTCAATCACACAGTCCAGTGAACAATAACCTAGTATACAGTTTCAGAGGAAGAAAACTGAGAAAGACAATAGGGGAACAGTAATTTTGGCAGAAAGTTGAAGATACAGGGTTTGCTGCTTTTCCATACCTCAGGAGAAACCTCCCTTCCTGCCTATTTAAATAACAGCAACAAACACACACAAGGAACAAGAATACAAAGCATTTAAAATTTTGGCACAGCACCATGATAATGGATGATACAAAAGCACGAGGGTATGAGGACAGCCAGTAGGTGCCATGTGTTGGGAAGTGCCAAACACTGCATGCAAGGTACTAAGAGACTACAGCCTCTGCTGAAATAATTTTCAGGCACTTGGGATGACGCCTCTGCTTGTGCACTGCCAGCTGTTACACAACACATTCCTGGAATGAGATCAGCGTAAATGAGCAAGGCTATGTTTAGTGTGGGACATAATGGGTTATGAATCAGGAGCACTGAAGACAAGTTGCTCTCTTTTTTTAAAAAAAGACATGTTTCCAACATGTATTAAACACACCAGTAAAACAGTGACCGAAACTCTGAAAATATCACTGCAACCATTTATTCCACTTAACATACCACCTGTGTGACAGAAAACAAAAATATGTGAATACAAATGGAAAGTAAAATTCCACCACAGTTAAATATACTACACAGAGAGACCTTTTCATACAACATTATCAGTCAAAATAAGAAATGTCAGAAAACATAACGTCAGTGAAATCTACTAATAAAATTAAATTTCATCAAGGCTGCAGCCAGAGGAGACAGCAATAAAATCTTGGTAAACAACCTTACGCTATGTTTTAGAAAAATATCAGAGGAAGAAAATCTAGCATCATTTTTTATTTTTATTTCAATCCTGACTATTTCACTCTACTGGAGTTCTTTTTGCAATTAACTGGAGAATCAAATTAAGGGGGTTAGTCATCTAACTACCTAGTAGGCAGGTGCAATCAAGCAAGAAGGTGACTAAATCCCAAAAGACGGCTTCGCAATTAAACAGCAAAATTAAAGTTGTGCTTACAAAATTATAGGTCATCTTTCAAAAACAACCCCTTAGGGTAAGAAGAAGGAAAAAAAAAGAAAAAAAGGAAGAAAAAAAAAAAGAGAGCTCCTTATACTTTCTCTGAGATTTGCAAAGCAACTGATCCTGATACTTCAGCACCCAAGGGCTTTTCTGTTAGAATGAAACACACAAATGAAAAGAGGTTCATCAGCAATACTTATGCTTTTAATGTCCCATATACCTTTATAATTAGACAGATCTGATCCATGTGAGCCAAATTAATCTACAAATTTGATTAAACCAAAACTGTAAAGGAGGTTTCCCTGTTCTGTAGATCAAGTTATTAAATCACTTTGGTCTACACCAGCATAGATCTAATGTGCTCTTCTTTAAAGCAACCAGGTTTATAAAGCCATGGTATCTTTTTCTTTTTTTCTGGTTCAGAAACCTGTGGACAAGTTGATACACATGAAGCTATCAAACCTGAACAATGTGAAGTGGAGATAGAGCAAAGAACCCCTCTCACTGTAACTACCCCCACTTTTCTGTTGAATCAAAACTACAAAGTTTTATGGTGGAGCCAATTATCAAGTCAATTTGGCTATTTTTTCCTTTCTGGGTCTTTTCCTGATGCAGGTCTTTAAACTTCTGCCCCTGTTAAGCCTGTGAATCAGTGCAATCTACAGCACTCCTTACAATAACTGAAGATGGGCAAAAGGAAGCACAGACAAGAGATACAAGGTATTTTATGTAGAGAGGATAATTTATTTATGTAGAGAGGATAATTTTTTTCACATACCAACTTAAAGAGAAATTAAACTACAAGAACACTTTAAAAAAACAGGGGTTTGTCCTACACTTCATTTAAAAATTAGTTTGATATACTTCACCAGAACATAATGGAGAACCACAAACTCATGGTACATTGCATAAGAACAACAATGAATGCTGCAATTCAAAGCAGTTACTACAAAATACTTTAAGAACACAGCTTTCAAGTGGTAGTGAAGTGCTTTAGCTTCAAAATACTTCTACATTTAAACCAAAAAGCAGAGATAAATATTTACTGGACAAACTAAAAAGATCAGAACTAACTCAGGCCTCAGTTCTGCAAACCACCTGTCTATGAATAAAAGCATGCATACAAATGGTGAAAATAGAAGTGACTTCAAAGACACAGTTGATCCTAAAAGCTACTATAAGGAATCTTCAAAGGATTTGTTACTTTTTTTAAGTATGCCTCTTTTTTTATCCTGCAGAACAAGATGACAGAATATAAAATTACACAAAATTTCAACTCAGTTATGAAAAAGGTCAGTGAAAAGATATTCATCCCTTGTACATCATTCTTCTGAGAAAAGGTTTTGTCAGACCAGCAATGCCTAAGGGAGAGTGCCCTCAAAGAAGCACTTTTCACAAGACAAATTCTGTCTAAAGGAAATGTGTTTGAATCAGAGGGGTTTGGATGCAAAAACCTAATAAGGTACAGCTGTATTTTTCCTTTCTCCATAGAAAAAAGTTTAACTCAGACTGAGAAAAGTACAGTTAATAGTCTAAAGATGCAGCAAGGATAAGAAAAGTGGTTAGGGCAAACAATTTTAGACAAATTATGTACAGGGGGCATTACCATATAAAGGATAAAGGTGATAAGTCATATCAAAGTTTAAGCTGGTCAGAAAAACAATAATCTTTTAAAGGAATCTTTAAAAAAATGTAAAAATGTATTTTCTAATAAGAACTCTTGAAAAAATTCCAACCACATGAAAATCTAATTGTCTATCTATTTGGCAAGTACTGAGCAAGCCATTCTTTCTTAAACAGTACACAGATCCCGAAGTGTACTGAGCATGTTTTTAAAGGTACACTTCATTGATGGATAAGTGTAAACTGATTGCAAAATTTTGCACCTGAGCAATAAATTAAAGAGCTAGTTTCAAAATTATATTGAGACTTTCAAAACTTCCTGTAATATTTGACTAGAGTTAAACTATTGGACTAGAATAATTCTAAAATTTCATCATCTCCTGATTACTGCTATTTATGGACTTATAAAAAGGTTTGTAAATTAAAAAGACTGCACAGCACACAATCTAGTTGACTTTTATTCTGCTTATATGAAAGATGCACCCACTGAATGGCAAATGTAATTGTGACTGCTACATGAAGACCAACTTAACTAGGCAGTCACAAAACCAAATAAATAAAAAGCTGATCCATTTTGCAAAGTCTGTTTCATCGCCTTACAAGGGAGTAGTCCTGGACAGTAGTAAAAGGCAAACTAAACCAGTATCCAAGACAGTCAGAAGTAAATTTTTAACCAAAAGGCACACTTGCAGTTTTCCAAAAGTTGATAATGGATCATACTGCAGGTATCTCTCAGGTACTTAAAAATTCAGCTTAGGTTTTATTCCACTGATAAAGACACATTTGGCCAGTTCTTCACACAGTGTGATAGCCCTTACCAGATAAGGATGTTCAAACCTTTTTAAATTCATATTGCTCTAAAATTCCACACAAAATCAACTAATAACAGTATAAAGCAGGGATAGACGCACTAAGAAAAATTGCTCAAGTTGTATATCACAATGCAGCAACATTTCCTATTCCAAGTTTGTGTGGGAAGGGGAGCTGGTAGGTATGTAGGTACAAACAGGGAGATTAGAGACTAAAATATACTTTTCAATTTTTACTTGAATGTGGGAATACACTTAAATACAATCAATACCTGAATGATCCATAACAGGAACTACTCAGGTAAAAACAGAAACAGGAGGACAAAATATAGATGAAAACAATTCCAATTACCATATGAAAATACCTCACTTAAATATCATATACACAATTTGGATACTTAATAATTAAAAACCAATTACTGAAATGCTTTACTCAAATATGAGTAAAAATTGAATAGCATGTTCAGTTAACTCTGCTGCCACTACCAGTGACATATACTGGATGCATCTACACTACAACTTCAATTTGGAACAGAAATGAGCTTTTGAAGTCATCGCCACTTTCTGTACTCTGATCCATATATCACAGAATAAAAGAACACAGATGAGAGTCCTTTTAGTTGGAGCAATCCTAGAAAATGTACTCCAACCACTAATGGAGTTCACTGGAGCAGATTGGAGAAAGTTGGAAGTGAAACACCCTGAAATCTAGATAGTGTGAACATCAAGCTCTCCACACAAACTGTTTCCTTCCACAAATGCTGAGCGGTTTTTGCCCTGCACTGCTCAGCACAGCCATTAAAATCACTTTTTAGACCACAAATTATGCCTTCTGTCACATGCACTTGCTTTTAAGTACTGCAGTGTAAACTGTTCAAACTGCACTGGACCTGTTACTCACTCCTGCTCTTTGGAATCTGAACTTAAGAACTCTTGGTCTCCACAGGCCCAAGTAAACAGGTAACCTGCTGATGCTACACTTCTACAAATGTAATCAAAGAGCATAAACAATACTCATTCCAAAATAGGCAACAGCACTCCTCCAACCCCCATCATTTAACTTTCCAGGACTGACTCAAACACTTCTGCAGCTGCACAGAGAAGTGGCTGACAGAACTGCTTGAGGTGGGACTAGCAAAACCTGCAAGCATGGCATGAGAAGTTCCAAAGCAAAGGCATTGTCGGACATGAATTCCTGAACCTGGTAGATCTGCCCTCAATGCCACGTGGCCTCCTGCACAGCATTCAGGCACCAGGGTAAGCTCCAAAACAATCCATGGAAAGATATGGGTAGATATGGGTATTTTCACTAGTTCTTTGGAGGAAACAGTTTTCTTCACTAACTATTCAGAAGTTGCTAATGTAGGTGGAATGAATGATGAAGTCTGAACCTAAGCTCAACTCGTGTTTTCATATATTGAAACACTTTCTTAGGGGCCCACAGTGAGCAGTCAAAACACAGCTCTTTGGGCTTGATGCAAAGTGCATTTAATTTAAAAGACAACCTATCAGTGGTATGAACAATCTTGAATATATTGGTGTTACAATAGCAATATTCAAAATAATTTAAGAAAATATTATGCCATCTACTTTTGCTATACTGAATACTGAGCTCAGCGGACTAAAACTCTGACCTGTGGATTCACTGGAGACAGTAGAAACTTATCTTCCCTTTTTGTCTTTTTAAAGTGCTAGGTATCTAGTAGGTTTGACCTTTGGAGAAGGCAAAAGTCTGCTTCTTTCCAAATCTAATAGATTAAGTAAATAACCTGAATATTTGGACAAACATTCCAATTAAATATGAGTAGCTCTACATAAATCTTATACAGATCCTGATGCAGAATTCAAAACTACACAGGCACAAACCTTCAAATAATAAATTATACCTAAAATAACTCAGAAGTTCATTCCAGAAGAGATTTAAAATGTTCATAATTTAGTAAGACGTTTTTGTTTAAAGTTTTAATGAATGAAATATAAGATACTGGCAGCTTTGCCTCATTCCACTGCTGTGAGCTCAGCAGAATTTAAGGGACATAAGCAGGGGGTCAAGTCACAAGCATAAGAAGTAGGAGTGCCTTACACACATGTTTAGCATTGTTTTCTTTATTTTACCACATACTTAGTAATGCACTTGGCTAAACATACTTTCACATTTCAAGTGCACCATTGAAGCATACTACAGATCTCTGCATATCCTCCAAAGGTGGAAAAGTTTATACTTTCCTATTGGCACCCTTTTTGTGTTGGATCAATCTAATCAGTTATACTCAAAGAAACTTGTGTTTGATATTGCATTGCCATTGTTGGTGGTCCTGTCAAATGTCCTGCAGGTACTTAGCTGCCATTTTCTATTAAATACCTAGCTGTTAACACATCATCTAAAACCATGGCAATAATTTGAAACAGCATGGAAGAAATAAAGAGCACAATACCAAATTTCTAATGTAGCTTTGTCTTAAAACACTTTCCTGAATGGGAGTGTTGGAGAGCAGATACTTGAAGACATTTTTCTCCATTTTGTTATTAAAATTTTAACTGAATTGCTCCTTAGGTTTTGAAAAATATTTCCATATAATGGTGTTATCCCTTACTGGCCCAAGATAAACCAAGAGTTGCTGACAGGTGTCTGTTATACAGGACAAGACTTAAGCAAACTGAAAATGGATTCAGAGTTTGTTCAGTCTTTAAAAAACTGGCCTTCATAAATGTTCAATATTATTTTACCTCCACATAAATTTATGATCAAATAATTTTAAAGCATTGCTACTCAGCACACTGACCTGCACTAAGGCTCCTTTGTTCACAACATGATAGACTGTTTCTGATCTCCCCAGAATGCACAGTACTCTTCAACAAAATTAATACGCCCAACCTTAGTTGGCAAGAGACAGGATTGGAGTCCATGCCAAAATGAGTTGCCCAGTGCCAATATTTGCATCACCATAGAAATCAGTTTGCTTATCACTGTCCCAGTTTCAGAATTATTCTGCCACTTCAGTAAAGGTGAATCTTTTACCAAGACATTCCCTTTTCTATTGACTGTAAATCTATGTTGGAAATTAAAGAAAATGTTTTTACAAATTTCACAAATTCATCTCCACATGAGAGAAATTTTTCCTCAGAACAACTCAAAAATAACTATTCCAGCTTCCATTGGAACGGCAGGTGGAAAGAGGTGTCATATGACAGGACAAATGGATATGAACAGGTAGGAGAGACAGATACTTTTCTGGGAGAAAAGAGGTTCACAAAACAAAGGAAAGTCTATAGAGATTCTTATGGAAACTTTTGTCAGTTATTTTATATCTGTAAAAAGAAAGAATATCTCTTGGGATCTCTATCACGATGAGCCTGTTAATTCTACTTTAAGCAGTGCCTGCCAAGAATAGTCTCCCCTGAAACTGTTACTTATGACAAAATCAGGCAACAAGCCTTGCTTAATATATATTGCAGATTTTAAAACTCATCCCATTTGCTGTAAAAATAGAGAACAAAGCATATCACCATGGATATGCAATATGGACAATAATACATATAAAGCAAAATCACATTCCAAAGACCTAAAATGGCTTTTAAAATCTCCCTCAGAAACTCAAATCCAACTTCTATTTTTCTGTGCAAGGAGATAATGGTGAGAAGACAAGCATGACAGACCTGCTTTTCAAGAGCTAACTCCCAGTGAAATATTCTGTTAAGAAAGAGCTCCCCTCCCTCCCTTCTTTTGAGACATAAGAACCAAGTATGTCACAAAGCTGCTACTCTGAAAATTAGACACCTTAGCATTCAGGTTGCATCTTGCAACTAAAAACAAACAAACAAAACTTAATAGGCTGTTTCTCCCACAACTACAGGGCACTCAAAAGGTAAACCCTGAAAGATGACAACTTTGAGAAGTACTGAAACTACAGATAATTCCAAGACCAAATTACTGTTGAAAAAAAATAATTTGTGTTTGAAATAGTGATCTAGGTAAATGATTTTGAGAATTAGAACATTGTTTACAATATCTAATTTATCTCATAACCATTTTTAAATTTCTATATAAACTTCAGTTGTTACCATCTTTTCCACAAATGCTTTCCTACTGTTTTACAGAAATAAGTCTGGAAACTCTTTCTGGTTTTCTAGACTGAATTACACAGATACTTATTATTTCAGTTAGCTACTTTTGGATTATTTATTATAACTGTATTATATATTTCTCTCACTTCTCTTCTGTGATTTTGCAAATAACCAAGAACGTAATTTTAGGAGGAAGCAAAATCAGCTCCACACACAAACCTGTGAGGGCTGCTTCTGGAATAGTTTGAGACCAAGACCTTTGTTGCCTTAGTTGTAGCTACCTATGTAAATTCCTGCTGGTAACAATTAGTGCTCATTCAAACTTCTGGAGAAGTTCAGGAATGAACCTGGCAGAGAATCATTATTTTGAGCAATAAGAACTAAGAGGCAATGCTCAGCTCTGGAGGGAACCCTGAGAGCCATTGACCTAAACTGCCTAAAAAATTACTCTGAATTTGAAAGCCAAAGCAAATGGGCAGTAAATACAGATAAAACAAAATTCAGTTAGGGAAAAACATACTGTAATCACAGAGTAAGCCATTGAAAACTTGCGTTTATTTCAACTACCTTTCTCTAAATGTAATATACTAAGTTTCCCCTGCCACCTATGCTTGCTCTTTACAATTCAGGAAAACACAACACATTGAGAAACAGTTACCAAATTCTTCTGAATGAAATCCAGACTACAAAATCACAGAACTACAGAGCAACCAATCATATCTGGACAGAAAATCTAGGAGTCATGACCACCTTCACAACTACCACTATGTTCTAGAACCTTCAGCATCTCTACTGAGCATACAAGCTAAGTACTGAAAAGGACTGAATATTCTCCAGTAAGAAAAACAGCCCCAAGTTTGGAGAATAAAAACAAAAAAGTGGGAGTAGATGGGGCACCACTTCAAAAGCCAACCAACAGAAAGAACAGATCTGAAATACAGATCTTAAGGGTTATCACTTAATGAGAAAAGGAATCAGTTTTGGCTAATCAGTCTATGTTTTTGAGTTTGCCTTTGCATTACAGAATACAATACAGGCCATGGGGTAAATATCAAATATTGAGGATCCAGAAAAGAAACTGAAATACAGGATGTGACACCTGACTTTTAGTCAGTGCATAATTGCCAGAACAGTTCTTAAGAAAGCAAAAGAAATGCAAATTTTTAGTACCATTTATTGTTATTACACACTATTACACTGTGTTTATCAAATAGCCTCTCTGAAAAGTCTTATTAACCAAGGGAAAAGAAAAGAAAGAATGGTATTTAATTTTAGACCATTCCAGATTGATCTCTAGTCCATGCTCAAACATCTGGAATTCATCCAGAATAAAAATTGTATTTCACAGAAATTAACTAACACAAACTTTGAACAGTTTTTTATCCTAAAATTTAGCTGTTAGCTATAAATATTCCAAAATGTTAAAACTGCTGCTCAAGGGTATTTATGTGTTGGCTTAGCTTAGTGTTCATGATGAAGTCTTGACCTATTCTCCATTTGACAAACCAAGGAAATGCTAAGGAGAATAGGAGAAGCAGCTGTCCTAATATGACATTTCTTTCAGGCTTACAACCAATTTTACTCCAAGAAGGACCAAGTACAGCTGGTACAGAAAGACCAGAGGGCGTTTTCACTTTGCCTACTATACTCCCTTGTGAGTCCAGTGAGGCTACATATGCTTGGCAGTGCATGCTTAAAAACTTTGTTGGATTAGGTCCTGAGTCCAAAGTTTTAGAGCTGTGAGAAAATTGCCAGGAAAAAGCATAAATGAGTTCTGGCACAATGGACTGTGAACACAAGAATGAAGAGGCTCCCCATCATACACAAACCACCTTCCATGGCATAAAAATAACCTGGTACTTCTAGCACTAGTTCATTAGGTAAGAGAACTCAGAGTAACTTTACAATTACACTTAATAAGGCATGGCACACATAAAATATCCTGTTAGTATTCTGGGTTCTTTTCTCAATGCTCCTATTTAAGGGTTTGATTGGGCTTTAGCTACTGGGACAGCATAGGCTAACATAAGGTGGGGCAGTTGTGGCTTCCCCATTCCCTTATTCCTTGACCCAGCACTCATGCTCCTGCCACTGTGAGGTGAATGATTCAGACGGCTGATCAAGTCAAAAGCTAGAAGACAATCACATTTTGTACTTAATTTGACATAGCTATGGCCTGCTGCCACAGGGATGTTCATGCTCTCCCCCTGCATCATGTTGCACATACCAAACTCTCTCCCACAGCAGAACTAGCAGTTTTGCAGCTGTGGACACAATTACAGCTCACTGACCCCACAAGACAGTAACCTGTCCTTTTGATGGTCAAACTATAAGGATAAAGATTAAGGTTAGGAAAAAACAACTTGAACCACATTTTGAAATTTTCATCTGTTCAGCTCCCTAAAGCTGCCTTGCCACCTGATCATTATAAATAGTGCTGACACCACTGAATGAAGAAACACTTGGTGGCTGAGAGGATGAGAAGATAAAGCCATGGCAACCTCTCCACTCTAGGCTGTAGCTCATTTGGATACAACCAGTCTAATTTTGGGCTAGCTACCCCAAGTACTGCAGAAGTTATCTTTTCAGGCATGTTTTACAACAGACCTGAGGAACGGTTGCAGTGATTGCTTGTTTGATGCTGCTAGCAGTGCAGCCCAGGGGAAAGCAAGCAGATGTTTTTAATCACACTTTTCACAATCAAAAGCTTCACTGAATTATAACAACAGGGGAGAGAACTAATACCCATGTGTTGTGGTACATTTAACGTATTTTCTACTGTGCTATTGTTTTTTATCCCCTGTTCTTACCTTGCTCATTTTTCATATTTCTCACCAGCAATGACAGAAGTTGCCAAGCTCAAAGTGACAAATTGTTGGTATTCATAAACACAAAAAAAATAAAAGGTAACATTTGCTGGAATATGCACAACACAATAAAGCTAGAAATGATCAAGATTTTTTGATAAATAGAGCCACAGGAGACCTCTGAATCTGTCTAACTGCAGATAATTTTACTATTTCTTACTCCTAGGTTTTACATTTAAGATTTTCTTGAATGGGATTGAGATCACATCCAAATCCAAGTTGCAACATTATGCTAAGGCTACTTTTCAGAAAACAAACTTAACTTCTAACTTCTAAAGTAGTATTCTCTGGGGTGCTAATACATAGCTGGGGTATTGCACAGTCCTACACAGACCATCATTCTGTCCATGACACTCAGTGTATTAGATCTGAAGACACCCATTACATCTATGAGCCAAAATACATTTTAAAAAAATAAATCACTGATTCAATTCAATTATGAACATAAAAGTTCATAATTGTAGAGCCTTCTACAGGGCAAGGACCCAAAAGAAATTTTAAAGACTCCAGTTTTTAAGTGAAGACTCCAGGTTTTAGTAAGTAGTATTTTATTTGCTAGATAGTAACTACAGAGTGAGCTGAAAAACTATGTAGTCTATCAGTGCCACAAAATTTTTTACTCTACTTAGAAACTGAGCAAACTAAGGAACTATAGGGTTTCCCTTGTGGTTCACCTTCTCTGTCAGCACCCCAACATCCCAACACTTGTCCAGGGAGGGAATGTGGCTGTAAAAAAACATGACAATAATAAAAGAAATGTGTCTTCATTAAGTGACATCATGCATTTGTTTTGGGGCTACCATTAAAGGAATCAGACCTAGCTCTAACACCACTCTAAATATCATATCCTGTTCTGATTAGCATTTTGGAAAACCTTTCTATTTTTCCCCTTAAAAGAGAACCAAATTTTGAAAACAAAATCTGTCCTAGCAGATACAGACTATTTTTGCTTCCAGCCTATGTTTCCAAAGTACTAAACTTATTCAGCTTTGTGCACTGACCTACTGCTTAGCAAACCCTGATGCAGGGGTACATACACTAACACAGGCCAGGAAGGCAGACCTGCTTCCTGCACTGCTTCGTGCAGCAGGAGTACATCTGGTTGTATGGTCCAGCAGTTATTAAAAACTCAGCACTTACCCAGTTGTTCATTCACTCCTACTTCAGCCTCATATCCTCCTTTTGGAAATATTTCAGTAGGCTTAGTACTAACTTGGTGAGGGTGACACCCAACCACAGGAAGACATAATTACTCTAACAGGTGAAATAGCTGAGAGGATACTCTGTCGAGTACAACAGTACAAAACTCAGAACTAGAATGTGCTTAGCAGCAATGGCTGATAAATATTTGATGGGGCTGACAAAATAACTGCTTAATAAGCACTGCATCGTTGGAACTGTTGATTTTAATAACAAGGACTACTGCTCTGCTGTTGCTTGTCCCTTTTGTGGAAATCATCTTAAGTGTAATATTGTTTTTTCCCAGGGTACTAAACAATTCCTTAAACTCATCCAATCACTCTCATCGGTGTGGTGGACTTGAATCAGTTCTGAAAGCCTGACTTTTGAATTCTGCCATTACAATTGATCTATCCCTTGATCAGTAGACATCAGAAGACTCACATTAACTACTGTCAAAGTGTCAATAACTACTACATTTAATTCTCCAGTGACTTAAAAATAAGATGGATTCAAGTATTAGGTACAGCACAGTCACATGTGCTGCACCTCACAACCACAGGCAATGAGAACCAATTCAAGAACCAAGGAGTTCATGACAGTCCATCGCCTGTGATGGTAGTGACTGCACACAGAGATAGGGCCCCATAAGACTATTTTACAAGTAGAATGTGGATTAGGCATATGTTCACTCTGGAGAAGTGAGTGGAGATCTTAAAAACTGCGGAAGAGCTCCTAACACTACAGCATACAAATGCAAAAACAGAATTTTAGTGTCCATATTAAGTAACCAGTTTTAAGAATTACAACCAGCATGACCAAAATGTGTACTGCTCCAGCACACCAGAGTGAGAAAAACTTTTATCTACAATAGACTACTGGGATCTGAGGTAGAAGCCTCTTCCAAGACATATCAACACCAGGATCACAGTATCCCCTACCTATTCAAGCATGATAATCACATTGCCTCTATAAAAAAGCTGTGAGTGGTAGAACCTCGAGGGTGCAGCAGCACTTTGAATATTTCATTTTAATAATTAAGAGAAAAAATATTATGATTCCAACCCCAGAAATATTTCAATACTATTCACAATATCGTTTAACTAAGATGATGTGAACTGGCAATAACATCATCGATCTTACCAATAATATCCATTCTGCCACAATTCAAAGCTCTAGCAAAACTCCAAAGTGGCTTATAATGGCACTGATAATTTCCACAAAATGACATGGAAAACCTATTTGCAGCTCCAGTAACATTCTCCAACAAAGAGCATGTGGGAATGTGCTCCCCTCTTTTGAGGCGTGGCAGCAGTTCTTTAAATGAGAGTCACTGTTTCCATTCAAATCCCTTATTTTTCAGGGGGTTGCAGAGTCAGCCCTCAGAGAGAGAGAACTGATCCTTGCAGTTTCAGGTGCTTTCATGCAATCCTGTATCTCAAAAACAGTTCTTTTTTCCTTTCTCTGAAGAACGTTTAAGCCATTAGCTCATAATATGGATGGCTGCCTCCTGGAACGGTGAGGGGAGAAAGGGGCGCAAGACACTAAAATTACTTCTAAAAGAAGATATTTTGGAAAATAACCTCTAACACCTCCACAATGTCATTTTTTTCCAGCAAACAGTTCCTAAAGATCTAGAGCTAATCTCCATTTAGTGGCCAATGTTGACAAGCTATAAAGTGAGTCTTGGCATTTTGTATAACCTGGAAAAAAAGACCTGGAAAACCATTTTAAAGGCTCATCCTGGAATTAACAAATAACTAATACTCATCTGATATATCAAATGATTACAAAAATATTAACTTCAAGGTTCTAAAAAAGGTAGTGAAACAGTTTTTTGATAACAGTAACCCTAAGTGTAATGTGACTTTTATATAATACGTAAATCATACAATTCCAAGTTTCTGCATCAGAAAAACTCCTCCTTAGAGTACTCAGTGAGTTTTTGGGATTTCCTGAAAT
The DNA here is from genome assembly GCF_028018845.1 of Melospiza georgiana. Classification (NCBI taxonomy): domain Eukaryota; kingdom Metazoa; phylum Chordata; class Aves; order Passeriformes; family Passerellidae; genus Melospiza; species Melospiza georgiana. The sequence goes on along the minus strand of NC_080430.1, from coordinate 46,799,594 downwards.
TTGCAGTACTGGTTTTCAGCAGTAGAGATCTTAAAGTGGAGTGCTTGGCTCCGTTTTGTGCTATTGAATGCCTCCAATTTAATTACTTCTTTTATACAAAGATGGATGTCAGAAGCCAAAAGTGTCTGTCTGCCAACTGTGTTGTCCAGACCATGAAAACCTGAGCAGGATTCAATATGCCTGGCAGCATCTAAATTCTTCTTGGCTTGGAATTTTGAGCAGGCATTCAAATAATATATTGATGAGTGTCTCTGTCCTTTTATTCTCTTTATTTTAATAATAACAGCTCATTAGAAATAAGAACAGCATGAAATGTTTATAGCTCTCAAAGACTTACATGAACATATAGGAATCATTATTATCTAACACAAATAAGAATCAACAGCAGAATGTAAATTTTAGAGATACTATTCTATAATGTCAAGAAAGTAGCACAGATATCTGAGGGCTATCTCACAAACCAAAAAAGAACTGACAAAAGAAGTGAAGCCAGGAATGATGCACTAGTCCAAAGGATGTATAAAATCCGAAGCTATCCATGTTCTGTACAAAAATTACAATTTTCCAGTTAAACAAAAAACTAGGTACAAAGTTGTGCGCTGCAGAATTGGAGAGCCAGTAATGCATTAGGTAGATACACACATGTGTTGAGAAACAAGTCTTCCTAAGTATTCAGTAAAAAAGACCTCACCCAAGTTAAAGAAAACGGTAGCCAGCAGTTCAAATCCATGAGAAAAACTACAGAATGGTGGGCATATTTGTAGTGTGCACTTTAAACAGCACCTCTTGATGCAGCGGAGGAAATAACTGGTGTGAGGAAGCAACACAAGAACTCTTATAAACACTCATAAGGAAAATGGAGTATTAATCTGCACCAACCCATATGAAAAGTAGGCAGCAGCACACAGCAGAGAAGTCTGACTAGTTTCTTTCCTGCCCATCTTTACTTGCAGAAGACAAGTGTGTGAATGAATCCTAGTGACAGACAATCATCTACTTCTCTTAAGCACATAGTTATGCAGGAAAACTGCCAAGGAAATGTGAAAAATAACATTTAGTCCCCAAAAAAAGCTTTTAAACTTCTCGTTTTTTTTTTTTTTATTCCTTTCACTGCGCTACAATTCCCCTTTCTTGCCTACAAAACCTAATCATAATTCCTAAAAATGTGTTTAGATTTTATTTTTGGGTTTGTTTCATATTTAGCATGCCCTCTCTTCCCAATCTATCTTTTATGTGTTCCTTACCTTCCATTACCCATCAGGATTTCTCATGTTCAGGTCTCACTAAAAACACTTTACACAAACAATTCTTTCTATTAAAGCCACCAATTTGAAGGAGAAGGGTCAGGCTCTCTATACCATGACTTGTTCATTTCCTATCTCTTTTCTGTGATGTCACAGCAAATTCTGAGATAACCCACAAAGCAGAGTGTAAGGCAGCTCTCAGTTCTTTGATACATTGACAGTCATGAAACAAAGTGGAATTAATCAGAGACTTTTTTAACCTCTGAATGAAAACATTTTGTAAAACACTATAACAACTGCTAGAATGGGGCAAACACAGAGACTGATCTCTTTACTCACTGCAGCTGGCAATATACATTATAATATAGTACAATCTGAAAATAATACAATGTATATAAGACTTGCTGTGTTCTCATGTGCTATATTACATTTCAGAGGAGATGTATATACAAGCTCCTGCTAAAAGAGAAACTGTACTTCATTTGGTATTGACTTAATGAAGGACTTCTCACATTAATCTCTTAAGCTGCACTGCTCTTTAGAAAAACAGACTCTGTGGAAAAGAAAATCTCCATAAATCTCTTCAACTCTCTCCAGAAAAATAGGCTTTTTGTAGCCCAGTGATTTTCTTTGCACCTTTTCTTGTGGAAACAATTAGCTTAGCAATTTTAAAGTATTAGGTGGGCCCAGCTGCAGGCTCCTGGTATCTTTCCCATTGCATAGCAATGTCTATACAGAAAGACACAAGGATCTAGTCTCCTAATACCACAATACATCAGCGGGAAATACCTAAGTGAGCAACTAATGAGGTTAGCTCAGAAGGAGCTTTCACTTACCTGAGGCCATCACAAGTTTCCGCATTTTTGACAGATTTGTTTCTAATTCAGGAGTCTTTGTTAGACAATGGCCAAACATTGTGTTGAAACTCATATCTCAAAATGCTTGAAACCGAACTCAAACTGTCAGCATCACAATTACCCCTTCAGATGAGACCTGTTAATTAGGCCTTCACAACTTTTAAGAAATAAGTCTGTTAAAAAACTCATGCCATGAATGTAGTAACCAAACTTCAGACAGAAGTTCAGGTTCAAGACTTTAGCCATGAAGAGCTGAAAAGGCTATGTTGCAAACAGTACTGATTCATTCAGCTGACTGTTTAGAAAGTTCACTATGGGCATGAAATCCCTCTCTAGACAGTAGGGATATTTTTTCAAAATTAGCTTAACTTAAACATTTCCCTTTTATTTAATCTCATGTACAATACAGTTAGTAGCACAATTGATTTCTGTCCTATTACTCTGTCTAAACCTGGAAAAGTAAATTGCTTTGTACATTGAAAATACTTTTGCTGTAATTGGCAAAAACATCAGTATCCAAATGATTACTAGTGCAGCAAATTACACCTATTACAATAACAGTAGTAAGGCCATCTGCACCTTACTCATGCATGTTGAAAATTTAGGGCAGTTAGTAGTCCAATATATGGACAATATATGTCTGAGAAAAACCAGAAATCTTTCACAGACCTGTTTTAGAGTTTTTACAGCAAATTTAGGCCCCCTTCAAAATAAATTCCAAGATATGCCTTTCCTCATATGTGTAGGCAAGAAGTAATATTAAGAACAGTTAAGTACAAAAATTAAAAAGACTCAGTGGAGAGCTGGCAGAAATTCATACCCAAAAGCTCCTTACTATCTAACTCTATAGAAAGCCAAGTGTTTAAAAGCACTCCTTTCTAAAATCAAATACATGAAACACTATCACAAAATTTCATCCTATATTACATCACTTTTTGATGAGCTACTTAGCAAATGTAGTTTGCAGTTTCACACAGTTGTGTATTCATAAGAAAAATTAAGCACATAGATAAATATAATGTGTCCCTAGACCCTTTAAAGGAAAATAGTTTCAATCTTGTTTACTAAAAAGTTAGTGCAAGCAAACACCTTTGTGAGCTGGAACCATGGGATAGTTCTTAAAATTGTCTAGGCTATTAAAAACAGCAATCTTTGATTAGAAGGGTGAAGTTGAAAGATCTCTTAAATGGCACCTACAACATCTACATGAATATTGCCATTCAATGCTGGAGAAAAAGTAGCAAAATAAATAAAATACACTAAAGACATGCAGCAGTACCATGTTTAGGTGCAGCTTTGGAGGGTGTTTTTAAAATCTGACACTCAGAAGGTCTGGTTTTACTGCAGTTTATAGCTCAACCTCACTGTCATCTATGTATAGGTGCTTGTCTACTTAATCAAAAAGAATAAGCCACACTCAAAATAACGACAGTGAAAAATCTATTCCAATCAAACAGAAATGCTGACACAGTTTTTGGTCTTAGATGCTTTGAATATTAAACTATGGAAGTTTATTTACTTTACTAAATATAATCATAGAAGATGAGAACTTTGAAATTTAATCTTTAAGCCATCTAAATATTTGCATGACAGCAACATACAAAGAATATAACTAAAACAGTGGAAGCACAGTAGCAAATCCAAACGCTAAATATTTTGTCTTATAAATAGCTTCTCAGAAATATTTGTGTTTAAACAATAAATGTAAATACAGAGCCATACTGCTCTCTCAGGAAGAGACAATTATTCTGAATTATCATGGCAAAGTCAGGCAAATATTTCCCTTAAAGATTTTTGTTGTTGTTGTTTAGATAGACCATTTACAGAATAGGTTTACAGGATCTAAGATGAAAAATTCTCCCAGAAAAATCAAGTCTTACAAGTTGTGAAAATTCCACTACCTGCATGTCATGACACTTGACAAATCTGACTTCCAGTGCTGTAAAATCCTGAACAAGTAAGGTAATTACAGTGTAATCAGCACAATGGTTTCACCCAAAAACCCAACAACAACACCCAAAAAAATCAAGATACATTTTTCAAGACAAACATTCTTTCATTCATACTAACTTTTAATCTGCTTTTCCATCAATTTAGAGAAGTTAGTCATGATTTACCAGCATAAAACTCTTTACTCATAAAAAAACCCAACCAGACCCTTTCTATGTAAAACAATCAGTAGGAATATTTGTTGGAAAAAAAGGTCTTAGGAAGTTCTCTTTCATAGTAAGTAGCCTGCAGCACAAGGTATACAAGGAGTCCAAAATACTTAAAGGACTATATACTGATAAATGCATATGTTCTTATTACATCCTAAAGCTCACCACCAGCACAGTTTAATTGATGTTTTAAGGCAGTTTCCCATATTTCTTAGAGATTTCTCTAAAAAACCTGCACATACGAGAACTTCTTTATACCTCTTTGCAACAAACCACATTTTCAATTAATTCCAACAGATATACTCTAGCACAAGTGAGAGCTTGAGAAGTAGAGCTCTGCAAATCTCTTTAATTGTTACCCTCTAGAGGACATGAAAACTTCTCAGTAAAGTCAAATCACTCAAGCAGAAGCAACTCTGGTTAGGCATACATAACTTGTAAAGAAGAAAACAGAAGACAGCAGGAAGAGTACATCAAAAGAGAAAGGAATTCCACAGAGTCTACAATCACTACATTCATATTTTTGATTGCAGTAGAGGTCACCATTGATGTTATAGCTGTGAGTTCATGGAGACAGTAAAGACATAAGTGAACTTCAAATTAAATTCAAACTCTCCACTAGGCTTGTGCAGTCTAAATGCAATATATGCTGCTCTGTTCTCCTTCTAACTAAAACGGCAAGAACAAAATCAGCAGGGATTTATCATACTAGCACTATTCATGTCAATGCAATGCACACAGACTCCATGTCTTGAGGTGGTAAGAAATGCATGCCTTCTTTTCCATTCACTGGGACAGAGAATGTTAAGGGAGTATTTTGTACCTACTCAAAACAAAAGGCATCTAAAAGAATCTACTCCTACAACTGCAATAATACCATTGGCTTCCAAATATCATGAATGTGATCCCATTCTTCACTATGAAATCACAATATACTTGGATTAGAAAAAAATAAGTAAGCAAAACAATCCAGTGAGAACTACTTCAGCAATTAAAACAAAACATCATAAATCCAGTAATTCCCCCCCCCAAAGACACTCCATGATCAGGCTAAAACCACTCATTCTGTCCTTGCACAGACTTGTAGATGACTACTAGATGTCATTTTCTGCTCTAAGTAACTATTCCAAGTAAAGCTAAAAGTCTCGTTCGCATGCTTAGCAGCTGCCTGGAAAGTCTCAGTATATTACTTTAAATAAGATAACTTGCAAGTCTGTGACAGGATGATGCCCTACAGCACAGTTTCTCACAGACCTGTCTTCCGGGTCTCAGTCCCTCATTTCCCTCAGTTCTTTGCATAGCTCATACAACACATTATCATATAATCACAGAACATCCTGAGCTGGAAGTGACCCACTAGGTCACTAGGGTCATCAAACAACCAACCCACAACTTATCATGAGAATCTATCTTGAACTCCATTAGGAAATGAAGGAAGATATGACAAGAAAAATTACTTTTACTCTACTTTGTCCCTTTTTCTCTCTCATATACTGCACATAGTTAAATTAAATGCAAATTTAAATAAAACGATACATAAGATACAGAAAATATTCTTTGAAGGCTCTTTGTAATCACCATGGTCTTGCTGCAGCCTGTGGTGCCTGGGCAAGAAATCAGTCCAAAAATATCATGTACAGAAAAACATTGAAAGGCTGTGATTTCATGCCTACTGTTACCTTCAGGTTTAAGTAGCTCCCTTGGCTCTTACACTCATAGCAATTAGAATTTCCAGACAGCTTGGTGGCAGATATTCTAGGTGTTCTCTATATTGCAGCACTCGCTGGCAGATGGCAGTCAATTCTTACCATGAATGAATTAAACTCACTCATATAACACATGGCTGTAAACCTGAAGACTTTTTAAAAGCTTTCAAAGTTTTCATTCTGCCTTTTATAGTTACAAAGCAACAACAGCCAGCTATGTGACGTAAGTCTCAATTTATATAATGGGCTAAGACCTACACTAGGATATGCAGGTCCCTATGCTGTTGTTTCTGGAGCTCATGAATACATTTCTACACTTTTCCACTCATGCTAGTCTTTTCAGTAATAAGGTTATTTAAATATAGGAGGACACTACCTACTGAAGGACAAATATGCGCTTGATCAGAAGACTGGAGCATCAGGAAAAGAGATATAACCTGCTATATGTTTGTGAGTTATTAATCTAACTGCCTAAAGTTGGAATTTTATCAGGATTGTACCCCACATCAGAGAGATCATATACTTTTCCATAACCAGTAGGTTACTTAATATATCCAGATGGCAAAGGTTAAACTATATGTATGTCAACTTCGACAGGCTCTCTTCTTCTACTGACCTGAAATCCATGAGGACCACAAGCAATTAGCATTCTAGAAAAGTCAGAGCTGTAGGCCTTCAGGGGATTTTTTTTTTTGTAAGCAGGTACTAATTTTTAAGTTACACTGTGGCATTATTATACATTGCCGCAATAGATACCCTTCTTTCCTGCCTACTAATAAAAGTTTGCTAATGTAAATTCTACTACTGAAATTAACTATCTATTCCAACTCCCTGCCTGTCTGTGCTACAATTAGCTGGACAAACAAGGAGCTGAATGCTTTTTAAACACACAATTAACTGAGTTTTGCAGATGAATAAGGACTTGTTATTTTTTACTGTTGTTGGTTGCAACCTCTAAGCTGCTTTTCTTACCTTCAACATCCATCCATAATTATGACTTCTGATTTACAAGAAACATTCAAATACACTTTATAATAAATATTATACGATAAAATCAGTCAAGGAGAGGGGAAAAGAAGTGTGAAGGTACAACTTAGCAAGCAAAATGTGAAATTGCTATAGTCAAAACCTGAGAATTTACCAGACACTTTATTAAACTGCAAGGCAGTACTTTACAGAGCTGCTTTTAAAATATGTTAACACTATATCACAGTTCCCGGCAGCAAGAAGTCTTTCCAGAAAATGTGTCATCACTGTATGCAGCATATTTTATAGCCAGTATAATTTCATTTTATTATATCCAATAATATTTTTCTGAAATTCTAGGAAGTCTCCCCACAAAAGATAAGTAATGACCATATTTTAATCAACTGGCACAAAGTGTAACCACCATACCACAGGGAAAAAAAACCCCTTTATTACGCCAAAATGCCCACAGTTTCATTTTGCCTCTGTGGAAGAGATCATGAATAAAACACGTGAGAATCTCATTCAAGCACTACGCAGAACAAAACCTTTGAACTGTGAAGTTATTTCATTCCAAGATTGACCTTTACAGCTGAGCCATTCTTGACAGAAGAAGCTGAGTAAGTTCAGAATCCTACACATTGTACTATTGTAGCAAGTAAAACTAAAAATTATGCCAACAAAGGCTGAAATAGATGCCTTTTTTTTCGTGTGTCCACAAGCACTCTGAAAAGATGAGCTGTACCCCTCTAAGTGAAATAACATAATTTTCCTTTTCTTACCAGGCTTGGATTTCTGCTTTGTGGTCTGCCCATGACTGGCAAACACTGCTGTGGAGCCAGGTATAAAGGTCCTTTCCTCTAGATCAGACTCTGGGATTGTAGCACAGCCACCTAGGTGAAAATGGACAACTCTTAATGTGGGGTTTATCCAACAAAACAAATTCACTGGTGCATAACTGAGGAAAAGAGGCAATAAATTAGCTGACAGGAATATATAAAACTAAAATAGTCTTTACTTTCACTTCAAGGAAACATTTGCTAAAGAAAACAATTACCATTGTTTAGAAGGCTGATTGTGCTTTAATGAATTCTCTTTACTATTTATGTCATCTTGAAAAAAAGTTTGAATTCATTTAGATCACAGAATATGCAAAACTGGTTCCATATAAAACATGGAAAATAATGTGATTTTTATTAAAGAAGAAATTACTGGGAGCTATTTTTGTAATAAAGTAATTAAGTGTGAATGAAATAATTTTACAAAATCAATAAACATATGAAGATTGTTCGCTTGCCACAGAAAATGACCTGATTTTTTTTGATGGGCTATTAAATACAGTATGTTTATTAAAGGAAATGCAGGGACACTTTCAGTGTCCAATAACACGCCTTACTCACGCAATTATAGGATATACGGTATAACATCTTTGTATATTTCAACATTGTTTTATGAGCCATTCATTAGACAACACAATTACTTACAGCTTTTTCTTCAAATATGTTTAAATGCCTACATTTAAAGTATGAAGAGAGGTATAATCTAGTAGTAGTAGTAGTAGTATCAGCTGTAGTAGCTTGCAGTGGAATAGGTTGATGTATATTTATTTCAGAACAGCTGCGGTCAGGACACTGGAGGATGTGTCACTATTCCACAGCAAGAAGATGGCCTCACAGTAAGCACATTGCCAACAATACAGCACACAGCTGAGCTGCATCTTTTTCTCACAGCCCTCCCAGGAACACCACTAGCAAGCAAACAAATCCATGTACTCATCTATTGGGCTCTGAAAGCATGTTTGTAAGCAGCACATCAACTCCCAACGGCATGGACTGACTTTTTACCTTCATGCAAGAGTTGCTCTGTTTTAAAAAGACATATTCTATTCCAGGCCCCATAAAAAGTGCATCAAATTTGCAGCAACACTGGCTAGCCTCCCCTTACTAAACTGAGTAAAATTTAAGAAAAGGTTGCATTTCTAAGTTGGAGAGTTGCATTTTCCCTGGCAGTTTCAGAATCACCGGCAAACCAATGCACCATGTCTTGAAGAAATGTACCGCCCTGACTAGCCATGGTAAAGCATGGCAGCTCCAGTGAAACCTGTGAAAACACTCAGTCCTACCAGATAAAGAACTAATACAGCACCTATGGCTCCTAAGGAAGAGTAAAGATACAAGCTACTTTATCCAAATACACCCTGAGAGAAAGTATGAATTGCATCACAGGATTTATGTTTGATTTACAGCAAGAAAATTTTTTTCAGTAAGAAAGGAAGGTGAGGAGTAAATGCATCAGACTTGCAACCCATGACAGCTTCAAATATTTAGGATATCTGCTTTAAAAAAGGGAAGAGAAAATTGGAAATTAAAAAAAAAAACTCTTCATATTAAAATACTGTAACAGTAGGGTCATTGCATTAAAGATAAATGTACCAACAGCCTAAATGAAAATAAATATCTGTAAACCAGTACTTCTGTTGCCATTTGAAAATTGTGACTAAAATGTAAGCTACAAGATTCGAGGAAACAGAAATCAGTGCTTTACAAGTTAATTTAGATTTTTCACATTCTTATTGTTCAGACAAAATCTACACTCTTAAACACTAGCCTATAAATACAGGATACAAAATTAAGGTCTCCTGCCCCAAAAAACTATTAAGAATAGCATCATATATTTTAATATTATAATATTTTGTAACATCATGAGTGAAAACTCACCAAGTCAATTAGTATCTATCGAATTTCTACATGAAAATAGAGACATTTTCTAACATTCATTCTTAAACCCAAAATTCAGTAACTTACATAGCCTTGAGGACTGAGGGCCTCTGGTGCCAAAATATTTCATTAGTTTTCAATCATGACAGTGACTGAATATGAGTTGGAAAAGGTCTATTTGCCCTTAGCTACAACACACTACTTGTTAAAAGGAAGTAGGAAGATACACAGATACATATCCTCAAGATAACAACAGATCTCCTTGACAACACGCTATGATTTCCCACAGGAAGGAAGGTGTGGAGACCACACTACGACTACTGCCACACTGAAAGAAGGGAAACATTCAAAGCAAATTTCAAAATTTCACTAGACTGAAAAAGAAACTGGATAAGGCACAAGTACACACTACTCAATATAATATTTGGTAGACCAAGATTTCATGATTCAAAAACATTTTCCAACTCAAAAAGACAGCTATATGGAAAAAAAAAAAGAAAAAAGAAAAAAAACAGAGGAAAAAAGACCTTTTCTGCTAGGACTACAAGCTTTTCATTTCATACTTCAAAAGTTCTACTTATGGTCTATATTCTGACTTCTGTGATCAGAAGTTCTTTAAGTTAAAAAGCTCTTTGATTTTTTTTTTGTATCTCTAAATACATTTCAATAAGTATTCACTGAATATCTGTTTTAGCAAGCATTTTCAGTTTTTATGCACATTGAATCCTAAAAGAAATCACAGCAACAAAATCATTCACATTCATTCACAATTAACTGAATGGTACAGATCTGAAAAGTGGAATATTTAAGGAAAAAAGGGGAAAAGAGGAGGAATAGTAGTACATAAATCTACACACTGGAAATTATCCAAGCTGAGAAGTCCTCCAGATGTCAGTCTGTAAACAGAGCTTCATAAAATTAATTTTCCCATTAATTGTTGGCAGGAATAACATCTAGAATATGTTATTACATCTGACCCACTCTTTCCCCCTTTTCCATGTAGCTAAATTCTTGTCTGGCATCACAGATCTTTTATCAGTTGCAATAAATCCAAGAAAGCAAGCTTTTGTCAACAAAACTGCTTGATAGGGTACAACATGCATAAAATTACACTCCAGCTAATTGTGAACTTTGTTCACCAAAGGAAATGAGACTTCTCTTGCTTATTTTCACTACATCTGTTTTTGTAACACTTTTGGTTCTTAAGCTGGAAAAAGATACCTACACCCAAAGGAAATATAAACATATAACACATATTGAACAAAAATTAAGTCTTGACAGTTTCCCAACAGATTCCTATCACCATGTTTTTATGCATTTTAATATGGCTTTAAAAGTTGAAAAACAGGAAAACAAAAGTGGTATACATCAGGAAAAAATGAAAAGGCACTTTGAGATAAAGATTATTTGAGTTTCTTTTTTCTCTTCCACTCAATCACAGCCTAAACTAGGCATAAGTTTCCATTTTCCTCTGAAATTAATTCTTACAAGAGTCCATAGAAAGAAGAAAAAACAGCTTCCTGAGCAGTCTTTGGCAGCAAGATAGTCAAAATGTGAGCAGTAAGCTCTGTAAATAGCCGGTTTTGCATCCATATGTATACCATTATAAAATGAAGACAATCTAAACAGTAAAATTATTTCATAGAGATTTCAAAAAGCTATACCCAAAACCATGCTCACTTGAGTTTGCTGTTCTGTTGACAATCTTAGGAAAGTGTACACCAAAAATGGAGTCTAATGCTTTAGAGGTTATTCTCTCTTAAAGAGTTTATGAATTAATTGAACTGATTCTTCTGGTTGCATTTATTCAATTCCTCTAAACTTTATTAGGATCTTCCCATCAGAAAGTAGCCTGTCTGTTGAAGTAAACATTGCATGCAGGTGGTGAAGATAAGTAATGCTATTGCTGTTTTTTAAATGGAAGATAAAACAACACAATCTATAGAAGAAAACAATACATATTTGAGTGTATTATGAGATCCATAGAACATTTATTCACATACCAGCTCCAGCTTAGAGGCTATAATTTGAATAGAAACATATCAGGAATGCCAACACATTTCCATTGCAGATTTTGAGGAGAAAGAGGGAGAAGAATTATGAGGAAGGGGAAAAAATAAGGGAGAGAGAAAGAGGGGGTTGGGGGACTGAGACAGGAAGGCAGGGAGGAAGGGGAAGGGAAGGCAGAGAAAAAGGTGTGTTTGTTTGTTTGTTCTTCTTAAATAGGTGCCTGGTAACAAACAGTGATACATTTCCCAATAGCAAACAGTCCAGGTTTAGTTTGGATATTCACTTGCAGAATGCAGAGTCACTAAATAATCAGTTATAGATTTCAGAACTTATCACTTAAGTCTAACAGTGGCTACAGTCCTGCAGTCACACAATTCCATTGTTTTCTGTCTGCTTTGACACAACCAAATTCAAAAAAATTATGGAAAAATATTTCTGTACTACATTCCAGTAGAACAAACTAGGGGAAAAAAGTTACACCAACAGAATATGTAGTCCAAGATTATAGAAAATCATCAAAACATATTTTAAATGGAAGCACACAGAGACATACTAAACTGTTGTTCTGATTTACTCATGTTTTACTGAAATGCTTCTTAACAAAAACCTCCAGTTTTCAAATTCCATAGTTTTTTCCCTATAATGAGTTGTCACGAGTTGCACAGAGAGCTATGCAAAAATAATTCATACCAATTGTGCGGCTTCTGTTTGAGCTTGTAGTCCATTCAAGTATTTTGAACATGCCTGAGTTCATAAAACCTTGACTTACAAAGTTCAGGGTACTTTGGCAGCAGAAGCTCTTTATGGGAGCAACTGTGGTGTTTAAACTGTCAAATAGTCTTGGCCATTCTTCCAGGATGAGGTTCAGTGCATGTGGTATGCAAGTCATAGGAATGGCATTGGGAAACACATTGCTAAGAGCAGATCCAACAGCTGTTCTCATTAAAGACACATTATTGGACACTTGGCCAAGAACACAAGATCAACATTCAGTAGTACCCTTACTAACTCAGGACTCAGAATGCAGGAACAGTGAACTGAATAAATGCCACCCAATATCTACCAAAGGCACTTGTTACATGCTGAAAACAAAGGACAAACAATGACAGTTTTGCTTTGGCTACAAAAGTGCATTGTTCCATCCACCCAACCTATTCACCTGATGAACACAGACTGGCTGAAAAACACGGTCTATGTCCTGATATATCTTGGGAGAGGCAACTTACTGAATTTTGTAGTGCTTGGAGGGTATCCATCTGCTTTTACATAACAGAAAAGAAAAATCAGCTTACAAAGGGGTTTTTCAACTCTTGACAAATAACACAGCAATAAAAATCACTATTTTTTCAGAGCACACTGCCTCACAAAACACCTGGTGGTTTTTGTTGATTGGGTCTCACATCCTCTTCCCCATATTCAGTGCATTATGAAGTATAGCTTTTGTTTATCATAACTGTCTTGGGTTACAAGATGTGACTAGGGGTGTGTATTCTAGTGCCATCTCTTAGAGGTGGGACAGTTATCTTCTTAAATGGGCAGTTTTCTTTATCTCTTCCACAACCAATCCTCCCTTCAGGGAGATATCTTCTGTTAATGGGCAAGCCATGGAGTGTCACTGCATGACTGATAAAATTACACCATCCCTTTGTGAGATGCTACACCCAGAGGGAGGAGCCAAGCATTCCTACCCAGATATAATCTGAGATTTGGAACGCCATAGCAGTCTTTCTCCACTGGATGCTCAGAGGAGCAGCTGTCTTCTCCACTGGATTCCCAGAGGAAGACCAGGCCCATGTACATCACCACCGCACCTTCAGAGGAAAATTACACCCTTCTACAGGATCTCTGCTTCAACAGAACCACATCTGTCACTCCAGGGGGACTGCAGCCACCATTTAATGGGACTGCTACCCACACCCTGACCAACAGGGCATCAGGTTGTATTCTGACCCTGCCAGTGGTTGTCAGGTTTTTTTTGTATATTACACTTGTATTTTAATTTTCCTAGTAAAGAACTGTTATTCCTATTCTCATATCTTTACCTGAGAGCCCCTTAATTTCAAATTTGTAATCATTCAGAGGGAGGGGGTTTGCATTTTCCATTTCAAGGGAGGCTCCTGCTTTCCCTAGCAGACCCCTGTCTTTTCAAGCCAAGACAATAACTAAACATGGTTTTCTTTCAGAATGCTTAAATAAAGCAGTTGCAGAAGTTACAGAATATACTGTCATCATTCTGTTCTCAGGACAACATTCTCCATTCAGTAACAAACTAATTTCATGATACCCTTTTGGGGAGCAAGCAGAATAATCAAGGCTTTTGTTTTGTTTTATACAGATAAACTCATTTTGGACACATAGATATACACATTTATGTATTTGGATATATGCATATATGAAATACACAAAGAACTTTATACAAAATATTTTTAATGAAATTTTTTTTTAATCTGTAGAGCCTGCATTGCATTGCTTTGGTAATACACAGTTGTAAGGAGGCTGCTAGACCTTTAGACTTTTATATTAACTTACATCAAAAACTTAAGTAGGTAATGTTCCCTTTGATAAGCATTTTATTTTTGCTAAAAGCATATTTAAAAGAATTTCCAATGCCACATCTAGTTTCTATCTGCCAACACAATAGAGAGCACCTCAAAGACAGTGTTTGGAGCAGTTGGGATCTCTGGAGCATGCTTGACAAAAAAACTTTCATAACATGGCCTTTATGTAGTCTCTAACCTTTCTTCAGCATACAGTGAAAGTAAACAGACTAAAACCAACTTTTATAGCCTTGATAACAAACCCTCCTGGCATCCATCATTCTGAAAATTCAGAGAAATATTTTGCTCCTATTCCTCTTTAAAACACTTGTATTTCCAGGAGCACATACATGAAATTTTCTTCCAGTTGAAGACTCAATAATGAAGACACATATATACCATATACTTGTATGTATGTGCCTACACACACAGATTTTGGACTTACTGGTGAAGGAAGAGCAAGTCCTCATTCCCTGCACTCAGAAGTTGAAGAGACTGTGAATGTCTGTGGCCTGGTTTGTAGTGTTGTAACCCACAAGTTACAAAAGAGTTCCATCACACAAGCATAGCGCAAAGTCCAAGCTAGCAGTCTTTGACTGATTCAGGGGAACAAATAACTATTTATCGGCAGGGAGTTTACAGTATATTGGCCTAAACAAAACACTTAACAACAAGAGAAAGCTAAAAATGTACATCAGTGAAAATGTGATTTTTATCTTAGCTGTGAACAAGAAATATAAGACAACGCAACTTGCTGCATGGGGCCTTGTTATGCTGGGGATTTTGCATGTTTGAGACAGCCTTGAGAGAACAGTAGTAAGACGGAAACACTTGATGTGGGATCTATGCCTAATCCAGATGAGAAACTGAGTGAAATCAAATAAGAAGCACATGCATGCTAAAGCAGGATTCTGAGCTAGAGAATACAGGAACAAAACATGCTGACATCCGATGTGACATCAGATATGCTGTGGATAACAGAAGACAGTGGACTGGCAACTGGGATTAAAATGTAGGTACTGAAGACTGCATGTTGCTCAGAAAAGTAAATTAAATTGTTAACGTAAAAATACTTCATAGCACTATTGTGATGGACTACTGAAAGAGAAGTACACAGAACTGGCCACTTTGGAAGGAATTGTTCACAAATTCATTTTTATTTTTTCATCCCTGAATAGAAACCATGGAGGTGAATTGTTCTGTTTATGAATAAGACTAAATTACCTTTTTCTAACACAGAGATAGAGTTTCTGAACAAGGGCTTTCTTTTCTTCCTTCCCTTCCAATCCCTCCAAATAGAAAATATAGGGAATAGAGGTCAAAACAGATACAGATTTATCTATTAGCATTCTGAAATTATCCAACCATCTCTTATCCAATTATGAATAGTTATCCAATTCCTAGAACATAAATAAATTACTATTCTCTATCTATTAATTTACCTATCTAGTGAGGAAATAAACATGGATAAAAGCATCCTCTTTTAAAGTTATTGAAATAAACCAAGATCTTTCTGGTGGATTTATAAGACAAACTGCATCTAGATACTTTGGGCACTAAAAGTTTAGGAAATTAAAGCATTCATAAGGAAAAAAGAGAATTCGCTTTTTTAACAATACTGAAGTTTCCTTCCACAATTGAAAATCAACTTTTGCTGAAAATTCTTGCTTCTCAGTAAATTACATCAAAGATAGCATTGTTTTAATTATTGGAAATTTCTACTTTCTCAGATGTACCTAAATATTAGATTTTTCCATAGTATGTAGAACATGTAAATAACACTGTATTGTAATTTAATTACTAAACATTGTTTAGTAATTAAAAATGTTGTTTTAATATAATTTTCAGCTATTACTTTTAGTCATTGGACTGGGAGTTAAGAACCAATCCAATTATACTAACCTATCTTTGCTCCAACACTGCAAAAGGAAACAGATGCTGCTTATATTTACCTTATTTTCACTAGTATTTAATACTTCATTCACTATATACTCCACTTAGCAAATAAATCCAAGTATTACCTTGGTTAGCTCAACCTTCCACAGCATTAAAGCCTCTGGGATTAACTTTAAGAGGAACCAAGAAAAGGCAACTTTGGCTCCACTAAGGATTATAATGCCATTTAATTAATTTAGTTTATTTGGAGGAAATGAGCACAAAACTGCTCATAATTTAAAATTGCATCTTATCCTATAGACAGAACTTTTTCCTTCGTTTACAGAAGTTCCTATTCAGAAAATTTTACTCTGCAAACTGTAGAATTTTATTCCTTCACTAGTATCACACCCGTACTTGTGCAAATCATGCAATTTTACTAAAGTCACTACCATTCAAATGTTATGAACGTGATACAACTGAGGGGTAAACAATTTTTCATAAATAAACATTTTATGTCACATCTCCTGCAAGCATTTTAAGAACTAGCCAGGAGATTCATGTGCTTCACATGATAAACTTTTAATTAAATCAGCTTTACAAAACTGCAAAGTATCTTTTGACCAAACACAAGCTATCTGAAGATCTGACAAACTATGCTTCCAAAAATCTCTAATAAATGGGGAGAATCCTGGCACTGAACTTTTCAGAGAGGGGGAAGAGATTCAGTTTTATTAATGTCACAAAATGAACTATATTTACAAGAAGATAATGAATAGTTAGGGAGAACTCTGTTCAAATTCAGCTGCTTCCTTTTTTTTGCCTTTTTTTTTCTGTAAAAAGCAAGGTCTGCTTTTACAATAAAAATGCTATGTCTGAAACAAAGTGGCTTTTTATATGAGAAAGCACAGGATTAACTGTTCTATTTCATTTTATTTAAAAGCTGACATTGCTGCTACTGTCTAAGGTAATAAATAAAGTGACTGAGCAAGTGATGCTCTCAGTCTGCTACTTTTATGCCTTATGCTTATTTAATTCTCTAGGTTTTAAGGATCATCTTGTAGCTTGACCAGGACAAGGGCCTACTCATTTTTAAAACACACTGTATTTTTAAATGTGACTGGATACCCTGAAATCTGCTTCAGTACAAAGTGCAAATCGTAGGCAAAGAGGAGCCCCTACTTCCCTTCCCTGCCAAATCACCTTTTTCTTTGTTTGTACAACATCAGTACATGCTAGAGAAGTCTATTTCAACTTAAATATACATTTTGTAATGCTTATTTTAAACAAAAAATAATTTAGGAATGCCTAGCTCATCTTTGAGGAAAGTATACAAAGCAAGATAAAGACTAAATTATGAAATATACTATTCCAAATACATTTAAATGTATTGGACAAATAACACAAAACTGGAGAGATCTTATGGCTTGCTTTACCCAACCACACCAATCAAGAAAAAAAAGAGAGGAAACAAGTTTAGAGGTCCTGCCAGGAGCCTGCTCCAGGCCAGGCTCTCCATGGGGTCCCAAACTCCTTTGAGCACATCCACCTCCATGGGCTGCAGGTGGATCTGCTCCACCATCTACTTTCATGGCTGCAGGAGAACAGCTTGCCTCACCATGGTGTTCACCATGGGCTGTAGGGCAATCTCTGCTCCTGTACCTGGAGTACCCAAACCACCTCCTTCTCCACTGACCTTGGCATCTGCAGAGTTGTTTTTCTCACACATTCTGACTCCTCTCTCCAACTGCAGTTTAACAGAATTTTTCACTCCCTTCTTAAATACAAAATCCCAGATGTGCTGCCACTACCCCGATGGGCTGCGTCCGAGCCAGCGATGGGACTGCCCTGGAGCTGGCTGCCATTGGCTATGTTGGATATGGGGAAACCTTCTGGCAGCCTCTCAGAGAAGCCACCCCTGCAGCTCCCTGCTATCAAAATGCAACCAAGCAATACTGAATGCACCCTCTTACAGAACTAGACCAAAAGAACATACTAGCATATCCCTTTTTCTAGGCTATCATCACTACTTGGTCTGGAAAGTCAGATATAATTTGAAATTGGTTTTAATTGTTTAAAGCCATTCTCCAAGCTAGGATTTTTCAAATGTTGATATGCTTTAAATCATTTGGTGGACTTTATGAAGCTATTGATTAAACTAACACCATGCCTGCTGCTTCTTCTATACTTCAGCAATGTAACTTTTCCTTTACTGGTGCTTTTTATAGTCCATCTTCTCTTTCTTTAAACTACCTGATTATCTTTAAATGACACTGACTTACTAGCTATACTTTCTCTACTTGTACATTACTTGAAAGAAACTAACTAGGCCAAATACCTGTATCTGAGTGGCAAACCAAAGACCATCTAAAAATATGGCATCCAAAGGCCATCACTGTAGCTTGTTGACCTCACACCCATAATATGTGATATCAACTTCTTTTCACAATTCATTAACAGCATAAGCAATCTCTTAGTGCCCACAATTGTGGGCTATCTGAAGTTATTCTAAATATTTTAGAGTCTAATTTACTACAAACACTATTATCATACATTGTCCTCTTCATGTCATTGGACAGAAGAAGTATTCAATATGAAAAAAGAATTACATCATTTTGACTGACGGGTTGGGGGTCTTTTAGACTTGATATCAACTTTTATTCAACGTTTACTCCAATAGCAGCAAAATTCCTACAGACCTTGGTAAGATCAGAACACCTTCACGAAAAGCAGCAACTTGATGGCGGACAATTTCTATAAATAAATAACACCCATCAAAAACCACCACAAACAAAAAAAACCCCACTACGTAAACATCTTGCTTCTTAATTTCCTTCAATTGAAAGTCTGCATTCATATAGAGAATTTGTTGTACAGCCAAACTTACTGTGGCATTATGATTCTCTTCAATTAATCTTCTCTCAAGATTACTGAAGCATGCTAGGTTGTCTCAGCTCCTCTTCATAAAATAAGCTTAATTACCTCAAACACAGAATAAATAAAGGCCAAGGATACATTTCATTGGTAAAAAAGTGTTCCCTACCCCTTTGATTTAATCTGATCATGACTACAACACCAAGTGAAGCAGAGCAATGGTAGGCTGAGTGTAAGACTGCACATTGAAGAGTCAGTGTTCCCTCTGAACATGGTTAAAGCACTTCTTGACTCTGTTCTTTTCTGCAACTTCAAGTTTTGAACATGATTTCATATCCAACCAACAGTTCCCTACAGGCCAATGAACTTTCTTCCTCGTTCAAAATTTATGAAATCAGATGAGCATGTAGAATGCAATTCATCACTCAACATTCTGAGTATATAACAATAAATTAGAGGTTTTCAAAGCCTTGAGAAAGATTATCCTAATTAATTTTAACAGATGAACTCAGGATTAACTTCAAATAAAAGATTACATTATTGCTATTAAGCACGACATCAAAGACATTAGAACACTAGCTATACTTTGTTCATGTATAGAAAAAAATATTTGTTAGAAATGCTAAAAAAGAAACTCCATTGGCTAAATATAGATTTTCCCTTTCCAAGTGACCCAGAACTAAAAGAGAAATTGGAAAAGACATTGTCTAGATAATGATTTACCTAAAGAGAGTTACTGAAATCCAGCTCCAGTTTCCGTTATATAGCCAAACGGCCTGCAGGTATAATATCTTCAGCTGGCACCAGGCTTAATGCTTTTTTTATTGATCTGCCATGGCTTAAGTGCACACATAGGATATGGAATGTTAAACAATTCTTGTTATCTATCACTGATTATGGAAATATAATACATCTTGCAGCAGCATCTGCACTTTCTCTAACATGAAATGCTACTTAAAGCAAACTGTCCATTTTATCCTGTGAACTCTCTAACACTTGTGGGGGTTTTGTGTACCATTAAATGCCTGAATTTGTTAAGTACCAATTGCACAAAAAGCCCTCTCTGTTACAGCCCATAGCATAAGTGATAAAGTATCATTAGGTTCTTTGCATTTGATTTGCAACAAATGTAACATATAATTATAACTCAAAGTAATAAGTACTTTCAGGTTCTTTCTATTTCCTTCTCTTCCCCAATTGATCCTTACCTTCTTCTTCTTTAAAGATTTCAACAAACTTGTGGGATTTGCTCAAGTCAGTCTTTGCAAAAGGTTTGGGACAGCTATTAAGACAGCACGCTGAGTGTTTTCTATTTGGTGCTCAGTAGGAATTAATAGAAATAAATCAATGCATTTTCATATTTTCTTTATACTTTTGTCTCTGTACTTGTCACAGAGACAAGAGTATAGCAGTGCCATCAGAGCCTCAGAGTTACAAGGAAAAATGAGGCTTCTGCAGTCCTCTAGTTTTTTCCTCATAACAAAGAATTCTGTAGTTGTGTTTTCCTTTCTACTAAAATCAAATTCGCAAAAAGCTAAAGAAAAAACAACCTTCTGTACCTTCCCTTTGTCCAAACACTGAAAAAAGACCCACCTGATGTAAATTCAGACTATGAAGGTATTTTTAAAAGAAATCCACTTCAGGGTTCACTGTCATGCATTCTGCTAAGTCAGATTATCAAACACTACACTACATGTTAGAACATTAACAGAGAACTGTCAAATAAACAGGAGAAATCCTGACTAAATTAAGTCAATGGCAAAACTCCAGTGGCTTCAATGGGGCCAGTATTTCATCCTTATCTTGTTGATCAGAGCAATTATTTCACTGTTCAGAAGGACCAGACTGCTGCACCTGCCAAGAATTTCTTAAAGCAGCCTGCCATGGTGACTCTTAATGGTGTATACCACTATAACTATTCCTTTTTCATTCTACTAAGATAAATTCTTCAACTGGCTAAAATAAAACAAAGATCTTTCCTTCTTACTAGCCAATGTATCAGACAAAATAAAGTTCTCCTTAGCATAACCTTACCACAGGTCTGCAAACGAATGATTATCACTCCCTTAACACCTACTCCCAAACACTGATGGTCAAGCCTGCTAAAGTGGTATACCTGCATTAAATAAGAATGATTTGACCCAACAAATGAAGTCCTTTCTTGGTTTGGCAATGTGTTACAAAAAAAGCTTCCTATTTAACAGTGAATCGCAAAGTACACACTGGAAGGAATATCTTTTACATACCACAGACCCAAATTCACAGTAGATTAACTGTGGGTAGTACAACTGAACACTTCTTCTATTTCTTCACAAGGTTTACAATATACACTGTAACTACACTAACCAAAATTATGTCACACAATGTAGACAATCCAATACAATCCAATAGCTAGAGAGAACCAACTTATCCACATGAGAATCAATTTCATGCTAAGCTAGAAGAAAACTGGTTTTAATGTGCTGCAAAAATGACAAAAACCAAGGCTCTTTTTGACAAAGACACCAGTGTTTTTTATTTGAAAATATTTGAGAAAGCTGTTATAAAATCGTACAACAAGCATTTTTCCCTTGATAACTAATTAAACGAAGTATCCAAGCACAACTGCTTTATTTTTTCTCCTCAGACTGGGATATAACTGCAAAGCATTAATTCTGCCAATACAGTTCCTTTGTAGGAAAACATGGCAGATGTTTACTGCCAAAGGCATCATAAGAACTTGTCTTACTTTCAGAAGGACTTTTAATCACAGGAGCATAAGAAAATCCTGTCTGTAACACATTATATGACCCTTTCTAAGTCTTAACATCTTTAATATTTCATCATATCTGGCTGGAGTCTATTTTACATTACTCCATAGAATCTCCCCCATCTCAACTCAACAACTTTCTGGTAAAATGTAACCAGACTCAGGATATCTAACATAATTTATTGTGCTAACTGAAATCTCCTGCCTAACTCCTGCCGCATTGTTCCATTTTTTATTAACAATCTGATTCAAATGAGAATGTCAGTTCATAACTTCATTTAAGCATCTCTGAACAGCAACCTAATACCCCTAATGACTACTCTGGTTACAAGAAACCTGCTCCATTTTAGAGAAAATAAAATCAAGTAATTCATATCTATTTAAATAGATTTTAAGATTGGAAAGTCTGATCATTCAACAAGATTTTACCCTGAAATGTCCTCCACAAATCCCTATATGTAATTCAAGCATCCATTTATTTATAAGCTGGTTTCAAGAATGTCACCAGCAATTATTTTCACTTTAAAACCCCTCAGTTTTGACTGAAAAGTTTATTTGAAAAAAGCGCTAGAAGAAACTCATGCCTATCAATACTGATAGAGTTTTAAGATGATTACAAAAGATTTCTCAATGCAGCCATAAAATTTAATATAGTTCAGCACCACATAACTTACATTAAAAAGGTTGTTCATAATATTTATTACCTCTAGCTGCACTATTTCTGCTCACTCATCCATTTGAATTGAGGCATCCTTCATCATCCATATACATCAGACCTTCTCTTTGATCTCTAATGGTAAATTTAAAGGCTGAGTAAATGTTCTTTGAAACACAGAGTGTAGCACAGCTGTTTATTGTTACATAGAAGACAGTAAGTAATTAAAATTGAAACTCAATTAAAACAGTGGAACATCCCCCTAATCATTTCCCAACTTTGAAGTAATACCCTTTTTGGTGATATCTCTAATTTACAGTTAACTAGTTTTCTTAAAGTGGAATAAGTCAAGCTTTGGTTAGGGTCAGAATTAATAAAGTTCATCTTTCATCAAAAAACAGAGAGCTCCTGGCAGGGCACCCTGCTGTGGTATTTGCACTTAGAACATGCAGCAAACACCCACAAGATATGCAGCCTACCATGATAATCGCATGAAACTCATAAAGCCTGCAGTTTTTACCAGTTTGCTGAAGGCTTTTACAATCCTAAAAAGAAAACTTCAGCGTTATGTAGCTAAATACACGTTACTTTTCAATTAGTTCTTTAGCAATATTCTAATTAGTAGACGGTGAGCTAAGTCTTTGTCTCAAAGTGTAACTGAATGTAAACAAAACCTTAAGGATTCAAGCTTATGAACTCCTTCCTTTTGCATCCTTGTTATCAGCAGTCTTTGTGTTTCAGCCGGGACATAATTAGGAAAAAAAGTATTATTTTTAACAATTTTCAAACCTGCCAGAGTCATGAAGCGCCGCATATGCTTGATTTGATGACATTTTCCAGCTCAGATATCAGATCAAATTCTTAGGGATGGGCAAGTCTGAATAAACACAGGGGCCAGGGAAACATGAATTTACAGACCTTCACTTACCATAGGAACATTAGCTGAACCACTGATACCAGGCTCATGAATAGACATAACAACTGACTGCTCACAAAAAGCAAAACAGTCCTAAACACGCTCTTGTTCTTTAAAAATTCAGAAAAATAAAAAAAAAATCTGCAAGCTTAATACAGATGATAGACAGCTTTGTAACAATGTCAGGCATTTAGATTCAAAAAGATGCTGCCCTTTTTCTCCCTAAGAAAAATCCATCAAGACCATGGGGGTGCAATTCACAACGTAGCTACTGAGGAACATTGACTGTCATTTACAACCCAAGATGCTGCCTTAAAATGGCACTATTTAATTCTTAGGCTGCTATACAAGGGTATGAGTGATGCTGGCCAAGGCACAGGCTGTGTCTCATGCTCTCTAAAACACAGCATGTCCAATCACATCTACCTCCAAGTCTGGGATCCAACCACCCAGAGGCACTGAAAACCACCCTACATCACCAGATGGAGCAGGCTGGGTAACATTTTCCCTGAAGTTCAAGAGCTCTCTCTCAAATTAGTGCAGTTAACCTCAGGGAATAATTCTTTAATTGCAGTGTAGCTTTCCACTGCAGAAAAGAAAAAAAGCAAAAAAGAAAAAAAAGAGCAAAAAAAAAAAACAAACACCAAAACAAAAAGAAATCATTTATTAGTACAGACATCCCTGGCTCTCTGAAACTCACAACCCAAGAAAATTTTTGCTCAAGTTATATTCAAGCTGCAGTTTAAAGCTTTGTTAACATACAGTTATGCATTTTAAAAACAATCTACTAGTACAGAGTTTGTCATGCTTAAACTAAGACCAAGGAAATTTCAGCTTCGAATGTTAAAGTCACCCTTTTAACTAAAGTTAAAATATCTTTAAAACTATTTTTTTTTTTTGTTTCAGAAAAGCACTGGGAACTTTCCTGCATGCAACTCAAAACCAGCTGTACTTTGCAAGTAAAAACTTTCCAAGTGCCTGGCTTTCTGCAGATTTTTGGCAAATCTGTTTGAAAAATTGAAAAGTGGGGGCCTGAGCCAAAGCTTACTGAAGTCTATGGAAAAACTCCCACAGATTTCATCAGGATTTGGATTAGGCTCTGAAAAAGTCTGAAGTAATTGAAAAATCAGTTCTGTATGTATAAAATATGAAATTTTCACTAGGTTTAGATTTATTGGACTGCTTTATGGTAATGTGGAAGAGCAAATACACTGTAAATGGTGTTAGTGATGTACATATAGTTCTACACTGCTAATTCACCACAGAGTTCCACAGACTTGTACATGTTACTTACACTACATGTACACTACATTCCAACATAATAGAAATGATGAAATCAATCTTGCATACACAAACCCCTTCATTTTAAAGTGACTTAATATTTCAGAAAAAAATAGCATTAATATCTTTATTGTCCAACTGGGTTTTTATTTTTTTTAAACTGAAGACCAAACATTCACTTAATGTTTTTAAACCAAAGATGAAACAGACCTTCAAGAGCTGTAAGACAAATTCAGTGATAACATATATAAAAAAAATAATTATGCAAACAACTAGCTCATTCTGGTCACACTTGCTTAGGGCAGTTTATAACAATGTAACACCAGCAATTTCAGCAAAGGTGCACCTAACTTATGGCAGCATAAAAGCATTGAGTTAACTCAACCTAAATGAGCCAAAAAGGCAAGAATAGCAAATGAAAAATAAATGGATTGTGCTACCTGAAATACTAGTCACGACATGTCCTGATGCATAAGCAGTTGCATCTCTGCTTGACTGAAGGATGCTGTTGCCCATCAGAAGAAACTGAATAAGTCATTACACTTGACATATCCTGCTTCATTCATCTGTATCATCTCTCTGCTTATAACTACTTGTGGATGGATAATTTGCCATCGTTGTACTTAAAGGTAGACAACCCCAGGAACTTTTTGGTGGTCTTGTCCAGATAGGGATTGCAAAGGAAAAGTAATGTCATGCAAACTGCAGAGCTAATTATGGTCTTCAAATGCCTGCAGCTCATGTACAAATACCAGCACACTTCATCATATAAGCTGCTCTTCAAACCTCACAGGAAACAAAAGCTTAGAGGAACCAAGAAACCTGGTAAGTGGAAATCCGAAGACTAACTAGACATACAAGACTGAATCTTCATTAATATCATACCTTAAATAAAATTATTATGCTACATTTTTAAAATCTGGCTATATTTTTTTTAAATGACAATATTTGTAGCCTCTAAAAATAACTATCCAGATTTTAGCTTTAATTTTTTTCTTACCTTCTGTTATTGAATCTTCTGCAATGGAAGGTCAGAGACTGTACACTTTCCTCCATTAGCAATACTTTTTCCATCGTTTTGAACAACTACCTTATTAATGCAGATTTTAGAAGTTTATTTTTGCTTGTGGTCTCTAATGGTTTCAAACAACATAGAAAATAAAGTCCAGCGACAAGCAGGATCATTAGGGGAAATTTTTTCAACTGACAATTATTTTCACCAAAAGCTTACCTCAACATTATGAATCATTTGTGACCACTTATACCTAAGTAGGACATATTAAAATTTAATTTCAACACAAAGAGCCAGCAATAGAAGCGTGCACACCAAGGCACTAATGTGTTGATCCGAACTCTACTTAGTTGAGGCAAGTTGGAATTGCAATACTGCCAACTAAATTTCACAGAACCACAAATGAATGAATCCCAAATCTCAAGAGGGATTTCTTTTTTATTCATTATGCATGACATTTTCCTCTTTAAATTATTCATTTTTTAAAAAATGTTATTGCTTTAGCCTTCTTAACCTTTGTACTCCTTTCCCCTGTGGTTTTTGCCAGCTGTAATATCAATTGAGGAGGGGAGATGTTCTAAACAACATCATAAAAACTTTTTCACAACCCTACAAAAAAATGTGTCTTGCTACGCTTCCATCTTATTTTTCCCCTTTTCACAACACTGGAACTCGGATTGCCCTGAGGGAAAAAAAAAAAAAAGCTTATTTTCTATCAGTGCTTTCATTTCAATTAAAAAAAAATATTCGAATGCTTTACCATTATTTATATAATCCCTGAAAATTAACCACTTGGGGAAATATCATTTGAGTCCTGCAGGGTGATGAAAGTTGACCAAGTGAATTAAAATTAAAGACCACCTCAGACATTGTTCCCTACTTTCTTCCCATGTCTGACATTCAGAGTTCCTGCTTTCAATGTCCTCACCTGAAACAAGCCCAATGATGCAAGAACAGGCTGCAATGTGTAGTTAGGATCACCACAATCTCTTAAGCTGTGTTTTAATAGCAAAACACCTAAAAAAAAGTGCACATAGGAGCTACGACAAGACTGCAAGGCATGTTTGAACTCTGTTTACACATGGGTATTACAGTATGACCTTAGGAACATCACTTGTCTCCTGCATAGTTCAATTTTCCTTCCCATATAACTAAATGACCGATGTTACTAAAGCAATAGAAATAAAAGTTTTAAAGAGCTAACGAAGTTACAATGGAAAGAAATTACAAAGAGTAAAGATCCACATCAGAGAGCCAAGCAATCAAGTTTCTGGCTCCACTAAACTGTTCTTAAGCTTTTCTTCAGGAACCACAAAAACTTGTTGCTGTAAGCTCTCCCAAAATTCTCCCTAATGACTTGCTACTCCCCTTCCTTTTCACTAAATCAGCTTTATGGGACAAGGAAAATATTTCAATCTCAAAAATAGAACCCAAACAATTAGTTTAAAAGTTTTGATATATTACTATTCATTTATTTCTAGGCTTTTATATCAAGGTAGAACTGTACATTGTGAACAGCTGATAATTTTCTGGAGAAATCTTTTCAACACAATGAACTAGAAGCTGAATTAAAGCTGCAGAATTGCATCATGTTCCATTATAGAGTATTTCATATCTCACTGTTAGCTCACCCAACACAATTTAACAGGAGCGTATGACAATGCCAAGGGCTGCAAGTGTCAGAGCAACTTCTTTGCTCTTATGATTCTTATGTGATTATCATTGCAATTAGATGGAGAGAAGAAAGTTATGCTTAAATTGGCACAACAGTTCAGCCATGCAGAGCTGCACAAATTGGACACAGAAGCACACAATGACTGTACTGTTTATGGATTTAATCTCTGTTACGCCTTTGTCAAACCTTGTAAAAATCTCTCTGCCTGATAGATCCAGACTGGTACCACAGGATTTTCCCTTCAGTTACTGCTTTGGGGGTCCCAGATTGACAGCTGATCAGAAAAGATCTTCCTACCCTTTGTTGCCACCTCTCCCTGTCAGACTCCTTTACTCCCTTGGGTGGCTAGTGGGGGTACTTGCTCCAGCTATCACAGTGCAAGGACCCTGCATGGAGCTGCACGGACATCACAGGGCACAGGATGGAGAAGGAAACCACTGAAGCCAAATGCAGAGAGGAGAAATACAGAAAACAATTGAGGAAAACCAGAGGGGGGAAAAAAATGAATCAGAGCCATTCAGGTAGCCTTACTTGAAGGAAGAAGTAAAAGGAGAAGACAGTACACATTTTACCAAATGTATGTTTACTTTGAGGCAGTATGAAAAATATGGGAATTTCAAAAATACTTATACAGTGATGATCGATCTGTTTCGGTTTCAATATAAGTAGTACACAACTTTTCAACCTGCAAATATACATTAACTTTCAAAACAGGTAAATATAAGTTTTGAGCATTTAAGAGAATGAAGAATAATGAATACAATTCTTCAGTAATACATAGCTACACTTTATATACATATATTAAATAAATTTAGCCAGCAAATGTAAAACAATCTTACTGTCTTTCTATTTAAGTGAGGGGTTCAGTTTTATATTATACATTAAAACAATAATTTTTCACTGACTGCAAACAATCCACTTCCCAGGGAAATCCATAGTTATTTAATTGATCAACCTGTATGATTTTAAGCAAGTTAGAAAAGATGAATTAGAGTTTGCCTTACAACAGTTAAAGTCACTTAATGTCAATTTCATATTTCAGGACCTGTGCCAAGAAATCTGTAGGAATTAATTGACACATTATAATGTGCTTTGGGGAGTAAAAGCCTCCAGGTACATTTAAGAAAAAAGTCCTTAGCAAAGGGATTTTCAATGAGAAAGAAGCACTATGACTAAGGTTTAGATTTCCTGAATACAAAGATACTTACCTATGTCCTTTAGACACTGTTGTAAATGCTACTTGAATGGAAGCAGGTAGGGAAGAGTGGTAACAGGTGAGGGGTACTATGATAAAGATGGGTAAAATGCTGAATCTAATTTGATCAATGACCACCAGTTTCATCAGTCAGCACTGATCAGTGCTCAGGTCTACAAAATCCTTTCAAGTACTTTCAACAACTTTTGTCAATACTCTTCCTTACATAGATTTATTAAGCAGTCCTAAAAATCATTATGAATGCCCAATACATTAAAAGTAAAATAAGAAAAAAAATCTAAAAACATTATTTTAAGTGTTACTAAAGGAAAAACAAAAAAGTAGTTCAATATTTTACTCCTACAGAAAATATATGGAAAATATCTTAAGTGAGAATCATACTTCGTTATGGACTACAGTCTTCTGCAGAAATAAACAGCACTGGACTTTCTCACATCAGTGAGAAACAACCCATATTTTTATACACTTCTTTGCACCCCATGAGGGGCTACACAAAACTGACAATGCATCATGGTCTCAAGCTCACAATATGTAAGCTACAGGAAGAGATCTCAAACCATGCTCTATCAGTCTCACATGGTTTTTCTAAGTATCTGCTCGTGGTTCAAAAACATTGTCTGGGCCTCAGGGCAACTTCTGCATCTGTGCCTTCTTCAGGCTACTTGAAATTCAAACTGCATGATTCTAACTTCTCCAGGGGGAAAAAAGTTGCTGTAATTGCTACCAAGATAACGTTACAAACACAGACTGGAAACTGCGTGAGTACAAATGGAAGCCACTACATTTTTCAAGATATTCTGAATTTAAGTCTCTTAAAGCTGGAGAACTTGACTTAGACTGCATGTTCTCTTCCACTAACGACCAATGAAAAATTTATAATTAAGGGTGTAAGAGAGGAATTTGCAACTACAAAAATCCTATTTCTTCAGATCAAACCATTATTAGTCTTTCTTCAGATACATTCAGTATATTAAGAACTTGCAGTAATATTTATGTCTAATTCTCATATATAGATTAATATTATTCTCCCAGGATCTCAAATCCACACGTTTTTCCAATTAATACTAACATTCTCCCCAAGTTTAATAGCATGTAAACAGAGAGTTCCTTAAGGAATATGACACATTCTGTTTCATCCCAGTTTTCCAGTGAAGAAAACAGCTTTCAAAGGGGCAGTATTCACCCTTAAATACCACCACAAGATTTTGAAAACAGGTTTTTATAAGCTTATGCAAGGAAAAGAAACCCTAGAAACATTTGTCTTCTAAAGTATGAATATAGATTCTGGATGCATATATATACTTAATGTGGTAAAGAACATTGCCTTTAAAGTTTGCATTTACCCATTCATAATCTAAATGGTAGAACCATTATTATACAAAATAAAATTATAATCAACTTGATAAATTAAAAACCTAGGAAAACAAAGTATCTAATCAAGTAAACACCACCATGCTGATTCTGTATAAATACAGAATGGGAAACATCTGGTTAGCAAACAAATTTGTAGAAAAGGGTCTTGAAATTAAAATAGAGCAGACTACAGTTCGATATACTTCCTGCACAGACTAAAGGAAAAGATTCCACTTTGGTAAACAAAGAGCAAGACGAAAAATCGTTCATAAAAAGAATGCTAGCATTTTGTCACAATTAGCATAAAAGAAAAGTTACTAAAGGAATGTACTAAAAACATTCCAAAGTTTCCAACAATTAAAGAACATCGTTAACTGCCAGCTCCACTTTCAATATTCACAATAAAACACTGATTTGCAGGAAAAATCATACATATCAAACATTAGGAAAACCTTCCAACAATGACACTAAACTATTATAACAGCGATCAAGATATTGTTCAAGGTGTTTATGAGCTCACATAAACTCTGATATTGATGTTCTGAATCCCTTAACCCCATTACAATACAAAAGGAAAAACTAGATGGGCAGTCATCTTGCCTTCTAGCTCTAACTTTATATAACTTTCAAATATTACACTTACACCAAACTATTAATAAGTTTCATATTTCAAAATATTTATCCTTTTCCTTATAATTTCTATTCTAAGGATTCAGCCATCTGGGCAGATTACAGTCTTTGGCATTCCACAGATTTCAGCGATGGAGATCAGTAATTGACTTTCTGGTTAAATAACATTTTTTCTACTGCTCCAGTGATACTTAACTATATGAGTACATCATGCTAAAACACAGTACAATGATTTCCTAATGAAGCCAAGAGATAAAAAAATACTGAATTTGAGTTAGAAAAAAACAAGGCAGAAGAAAAAGGATGCTCTAAAGAAAAATAAGGTCCTTATTTAAAACTCCTTGCTTGAACAAAGCCTTGAACTGATACAGGCAGTATTTGCTCACCTCATTGGGAACTATCACATGAAAAGCTGGATAGCATTCTAGTCAAAGATTAACTGAGCTTCCCAAAATATGAGTAAAGCAATATTGTAAACAGGCCTCCAATCAGACTGACATCTAAACAAGTCTTCAAACACCCACATTTTATACTCATCAAGGTTTTAAAAGCAAACCTGCACAACACACAAATACTATAAGAAACCATTAAAAGCTACAGACTTAATTCACTGCAGGTCATCAGGATTTATGCTATAAATTCTCACACCCATTAAACTCAATACATGACAATGTGGGTGGTCTACAGCACCTTTCCAAGCACTTCCCTGGCACTGACCCACACTTGGGGTTGGCACCAGGCCCTTAACCCCTCACCGTTCCTCTCATCCAGCCATTTATGCGTTGCCAAAGGCAACACAGTACACAATATAGCCTGATGTGGTGTACAGCTATAATCATATTTAGCCAATGATTCTGATTCAATTTTAATCACCCATATAAGAACATCTTGCATACTGGAAAACTATCACGTCCCTCCTGAAATTTCTCTTTATTTTTCCCTCAGAAGAAACAAAACTGAACTCTATTCAATTTCAGTTTTTCCTTAAATTGTGCTCCCTGTGAATTCTACTCATGAAGAACAGAAAGAAATACATATCTCCTCATTAAAAGCCATATGACTACAACCCAAAGTTGGAATTCACCTTTAGTGGAAACATATTGCTGTCGTCTTCTCAGTTGATGGCCCAATATAACCTCACAAGCCTATCCTATGGCAATAGTGCTTATGGAATTGTTTCTCAAATTTTAGTGTGTCAGATTGTTACTTGCTAGAGTCCTTGGTGCTTGCTTCAACTGCAAAATTTTCTTAATAACTTTAGCTCCTCCTCTAATTTATCAAGATCAGAATTATTGCTCTCTCAATATGCCTCAAACTAGTGCAAGCTTGTTGCAAAGCCACAATTTTAACATTCATGCCCATATTCCATCAGTGCAGCTATTAAAGAAAATAGTGAACAAAACCAGACCCAGGAGAGACCATGGTCTACCTCTAACATATACTCTTGGATTAACTACAAATATTGACAACCACTTTTGAAGGCATCTTTCAAAGAGTTACACACTTCAAGGTAATCATCAGCTTTTTAATGTGGCTTCAGGCAATTTCTCTAGATTTCAGGGTACACCATCTTGAACGTATTAAATATAACTTCTAGAAATTGAGCCTACTGCTACAGTGCTGCAATACTAGAAGGTTCCTAGGCACTTTAAAAGAATTTTTTTAAAGTTGATTACTATGGAAAAAGGGGTTTTCATCATTAAGAAAAAGAATGGTCTTAAGAAAAAGTGGTATTGAACAAAATCCTCAAACTAATGCTCACGACCCTACTGAATAATTATGGGACCATCTTTGGCTTGGAGCTTAAACATCCTGAAGAACTTGCCCCTACATTACCATCCAGTATTGCACCATAAATCCTCAGATACAAATACAATTCTGTCTGTCCCTCTCCACATATGGTTCTACCTTGTTCACCTGTACCTATTCCAGTTCTCTCCTTTAAAGGGCTGGGAAAAGGAGTTTCTCTGTTTTCCAGGCATTATCAAAGAGCTCTTGACTCAACAGCACAGATATTTTGTGTACTGGTTTCCCTTTATAATAAGGCACCATTCTCAATTTCTTCCATGTGCAGAGACAAGAGGTGCTTTTAGCTGGATTCAACAGTGAGCCAAATTTTTTTGATTATCCCCACTAACAGCACTGTTTTCATATTGAGGAGTGGTCTTGAGCACAGGAATTAATTTCTTTTAGTAAATCTAACCGGGCAAATGAATTCCAGGAATGTACCTAGAGCACTCCAACTGCTAATGAAGAACCAGTACAGGCACAGAGCTAGTTCTGAAACAAAGACGAGATACAAATGACATTGCCAGCCTCAACTGCTTCTGCCTACAGATCTGCTTCTAACAGACCACATTACTTGCCGAGGTAGAGATGGCCAGAGAAAACCTGAACAGGTGACAAAACAAACATGTTGAAAAAGTGTCAGTAAAACCTTTATTCTCACAAAGAAGTTCTAAGTTTTCTCAGTCTGTTCAAAGACAGTTTCAAACCACACAGCAAATCCTGCTGGAGGGTAGCTATTTAAATACTGTGCTATTCTGAGGGTTTGACAGAAGTATTTCCCTGTAATGAGCTTCTCATTAATTAAGATAACATTTTTTAGTTTCAAACTCTTTCAAAAATTATATTCTCCCAACAGTTAATGAGTAAATGCAAAGACTATCAAGAGCAATATTTCTTCTAATTTGTTTATAATATTTACAAATTTTACTCCTTTCCAAACAGACTCAACCTAATTGCAAAGTTCCTTGAACTCAATAACACTAGTCAACTAAATAGCAAGAAGTGAATTTCTTTATTAAATCAATTCACCTTATTAGCTTAGGTGGAAAAAGTTGAGCCGCAGCTATTCACACCTTTTCAAAATTCTTAGAAGAAAAAACAATGGTTATATAATCAAAGTTCAACAAATTAAATGCCCTTTGCACATATTTTAATCTTGCAAAGAAATACTAGCATAAATGTTAAAGCCAATATGACACTTACTTATTCTGCCTCACTTCCTTACTTCACATGACTATGAGTCTGGTTCCAGACATGACAAGAGTAGAACACTAAAGTAAATTAATATATGCTGGTAAAATTTCTACCACTGCATAGTTGGCAGCTGTTTTACCAGATCATTTATAGTGGCACATGCAAAGGAGGGCCGCACATAACAAGGACTTTTGAGTTGTTGATACATTCTACAGACCATTCATATTATATTAAACAAGAATTTAATTATTCTTCATAATGTAATAAACCAAATACTGATAATCAAGATATTGCCCTAACATAACTCCAATCTTTATCAATAACAATATCCATATAGCCAACAAAACAAACTCCTAGGCTTAAGCATGATGCATATATGAAATACAAACTTTTCCTTACATATGTGAAGACTGCTGTAGGAGAAGGAAGGAACCGAGGTCAAAGACCATAGTGATATTACGGTTTTGCAGATTATGAAGCTGAACAAGCAGTCAATCCAGATCTGGAGCAGTAAGATGGGGAAAAAAATACCTGTTTCCAAGTCACTTGGAGTATCTGATGTTCACTAAGTCTACCTATCTCACTGGAGGAAAACAGCAGGAAGAAAACGTCTTGCAACAGTACAAAGATGCTAAACTCCAGACTCTACAGAAAGAATGTAACTTTGCTCCCACTATAACTAAAAAGTCAGAATACAGAAAAGGACATTAATAAAACTTCCCTTAAAAATAGTAATCCCTTGACAGTCGTGTAAATTATTGTGAAATCTTGCTCACATTCTTATTCTATATGGGAAATAATAGATACTCAAATTAGTTTCATCTTCAATTTCATGTTTTCTGTGAGATACCACACAGCTAACTAGTACTTTCTAAAGTTACAGTTTTTTTATTTAGTGTTATTATTACTTCATTATTTATCATATGGATATGCCATAAAGCCACTAATACAAATACATTCATTTCTTTATCAAGAAAACAGGACTTTTCACTCCTCCTTTTTCCATCACATTAGAAACATACACATGCAGATTCACATGCACACAACCAATTGAAAAGTGCAAAGAAATAAGTGATAAGAATTTTCAGTATAAAAGTGACCATCTGTGTTTCATTTGCTACATTACTGTGCATATTGTGTAAGAGCAATAGTAAGTGTTGAATAGAATAAGAAAACGTGAAATTATCTTATTACCGAAGTCATTCTACTTGTCAGTGACACCAACAGTGTTTAGTTCCCACACTCAATGGAAAACAAACTGCCAAGAAAATAAAACATGCATAATTTTTAGCT
Organism: Melospiza georgiana; assembly: GCF_028018845.1. Taxonomy (NCBI): domain Eukaryota; kingdom Metazoa; phylum Chordata; class Aves; order Passeriformes; family Passerellidae; genus Melospiza; species Melospiza georgiana. The sequence continues at coordinate 46,764,887 of NC_080430.1, read as the reverse complement.
TTAACATGCAAATAAATACTTTGGATTCTGAACATTCATGAGCTTCATGTCTTTACCTGGCATGGCAGCAGCTGGCTGAGCGGCCGAGTCCGTACTCAATGAAAGGCGACCACCTTTGGCCAGTCTATCACAGAAGAGGGTGATGTTCTTCTTCAGTCTGCTGGTATCTTTGGGCATGGACAACTGGCTGCTGAGAGTCAGGGCCTGCTCCTTGGAGCTCTTTGATAAACAAGTTCTTAATAAGTAAGAGACTGCAGCATCCACAGTTTCTTCCCAACCCTGCATTAGAGAAAAGGAAATTAAATAAAATTAGGTGAACTGCATTATGATATATCATATTAAAAATAAGGTAACAAATCATGGACTGAGAATTTTCAAACCAAACTGGTACATAAAATATGGTTTTGGGGTTAATGAGCCATGACCCATTAACCCGTTAAGTTTCATGACCCAGCTTAATGAAGTTGGGCCACAAAAATCCAACTTCAACTTGTACAAGCAAAAGTTGAAAAAATAAACTTGTTCCAATATTGAGGTTGGAGAAATCTAATTTCTTTAGTAACAATGTATGGACAGTATGAAATAGAACAGCTAAATTCAGTTGTTGCATTACTAACTGAAAACTAGAAGTTCCTGGTTGTGTCATTTGAAATTAAGAACAGAATGAAGATGTAAACAAAAGCACAATATGTAGTATATAATATTAGGATGATGAGACATCAAGGCCAGGAAAAAAAAATACAGATCCAATTATACATTCCTTGGACTCACAAAGAGTTGCATAATATGCCAATAGCAGAGAACACCATGACTGCAACACAAAGGTAAAGATATTCAGTACCCATTTATCAGATCAATTAACCCTAAGTTATGAGCACACATGTGTCAGTGCCGTGATGAACAGGGACTTTGATTTCAGCAGAGTGTCAAGCAGTAAATATTTATGAAAAGACCAGCTTAGTAATCACTTCCAGTTAAAACAAATTACAGTTGGAAAAAGCAAGTAAGTTTCTTTTCAATATGCACCTTGAATAGCATATTTAAAAGTTAGCTTTGAATCTGTAATCTATACTGTGGTTTTACCCAAACAAATCAAAGGCATTCCTTTAAGTAAGAATTCTGGATAGAAGTCTTTGTGACAAGGTTATTAGGTTAATGCATAAGATCTAATACATTATATCTATCTCATTTTTGCAGTATGACATGCAGATTGACTCCTCTTGATATTCTGGAATCTTAAATTACACTCTGATGAGCCTATGTGATTAATCCACAGCATCTATAATCAATGAATTGCAAGACAGTCACAAAGTTTTCTCATGTCTTTTCATTACAATCTTACAGAGCTTGGATAGAGTTAGCAACTAATACAAAGGGCTTGGTGACCTGCTAACTTCATGACTCACAACATCTCTTAGTATTCAGCCACCTGTAAGCAAGTTCCATGTATGTGCTGCCTACATGCACAGGAAAGTATATTTAACCACTGCAGTATTAGTGTCTGCTCTCTCAATGCTCCTGATTGGCTGTGACTTATTTTGGCAAGTTTAGTGACTTTAGAAATTCTGACATGACAATCTGGAATCACTCACCTCTATTTGCTGCTAAACTAGCAGAAGGTAACACCAAGCTTGCTCTTTATGAGGCGAGTACTCAGAAAAGAAAACTCAGAATCTTTTAGGTTTTAAGCTCTTTCTTATGATATTTTCTACTTGATTGAAAACACTAAGCTGAACAGCAAAATTGCCTACATATACAAATTTCCATGACTCAGTAAGAGTAATGTTTGAAAGAATGACAACATCAACCCTGACATAGCCCCCTGAGCAAGTAAGGTTTATGGGTTTCTTCAATTAAATACATCATGGCTTTTTGTGAAGGACACTACTTTTATCACAGAAAATCAAAGGCCACCATCCTGATCTTGTTAAACTCCTAAGAACAGATCCAGGGCCAATGCTTAATAGTGGTCAAGTACATCAGTGAGACCTCACAGTCATATGCACTTCATCATTGTCCAAACATTCTCTATACTGAGTGTCCTGGAAATGTGATGTGTGTGTGTATAACATGTTTACACTTTGTAAAGGAACAGGAACACCTAGTGAGGTTTTCTTAGTCAGCATTTGCTTTTCTGACTTCAGAAAAATAACATTAACCCCTTATCTTATCTGGATTTGCGCCCCATAAAAATCCATAAACTAGAACAAAAACTACGTAAATCAGAAAAAATATGCCAATCAATCAATCAGTGCTGTAGTAGCTTAACATTTTGCAAATATTCTAGAAAGAGTCCATTAGAATGCAATGCATCCAGTGACCTGTGATGGTGACAGGAAATCATCCATTCTGCAGCCAATTTAAAGAGGTTAATGAGCTGGTAAATGCTGTCTACATTCCCACATACTGGGCAATGAAATTTAATATGTACAAAGTACCAAAAACAGCCAAGCCAGCCACTCCTAATTATACTACAAATCATGAAAAATAAGAACAACATAAACATAGGAATCTTAAATTTCACTCAAAGACAAAGAAACACATGATTAACTGTTGTCAGCATACAGTAGCTCAGGAGCTGGCCAATATGTCTCTCCAAATAAGTTGTAAAAATGCAGGCAAAAGCATTTAAATGAAAGCACTGACTTACACACTAACAAAAGTCAGGAAATTAAAAGTGGCTAGTATTCTGTCCTTGGCTCACACAGGTATGTTTTACTTTATACCACAGCCTTAACATTTTCCAACCCTTGTTCTTGTATTTCATTTCCATGTAAAACTGGTTTCTCAGTAGACCATAAAACTATCTTCCCCAATTCAAGGTCTGTTGACCTAGTAAGTCCAGTCAAATCCAAAGCAGCCTTTATGATTAATGAAAGAGTACACAAAGGCTACCTCTAAATGAAAAAAGACTTGTTGGAAAACTGTTAAGGTGATTTTGTACAACTAAGAATTAATGGCTGCAAATAAGACTGCATTTGTCAGCAATTTGTATTGGTGCAAAGGGAGAATTGAAGAACAAGAAAAATTCTTCACATGTTAAAAAAGCTGAGAGATGTTTGAAAATGAAAGTATCCTCATCTATAGCCCATACTGCAGAATTTTCTACTACCACAGTTGCAATATTCACCAATGGATTTCTGTGTAGAATTCTGCATATTTAAGGACCAAAAGTAACACCTTCAACAGGTGTGTGATGCCAGTAATCCATCATTCTATGGCCAACAAGCATTGCCATGACTGCAACAATAAATGCCAGACTCACAGAAAGATGCATTATTAAATCATCCAAAATCTTTGTGTAATTGAAATAGATAAGAAAGATATTTAATTCATCCATTTTACTGTTTCACAGGGAAAGGTTGGGCTTCATGTTTTGCACAGACACACTATTATTTTTCTCTTTTAGGTAATAGGTAGAGATTGGCACTTTCTTGAAACCAAATCAAATACACTGCAGGAGTCTGAAGACCAAATGCAGATTCATGATACTAGCATGGCTAATATAGATATCATTAGTGATCTGTACAAATTGCCACAAAGGATCCTCAGATGTCATGACATATCTTAGTGTGACCATAATTATACATTCAAACTCACTTTGGCATAAGGCTTCATCCAGAATACCTTGTTTGTAGCCTGACACTTAGCTGCAACATTCCACTCCCCAAGAGTTTAGCTGGTTAAAAACAAGGTCAACTAGACAGAGATAGGGGCAGGATGTGAGGGAAGGATTTCCATATTGTTGTTGTTAAGACACATAGAACACGTATAGGTAGGGAGAAGTCTGATAGGGCTCTGTTGTCAGATTTAGTGGGTTTACTCATAAGGTGTACCTTCTTAACACATTTATACAGGTAGTATATTTCAGAGATCTACAAATGAAATCTATTTGTCTTAAGTACAAATAAATCATTCTAATAGCATATCAGTCAAACTTGAACAAGATTCCTAAGTTGTATGCATAAGCCAGACAAGTATTTCATTGTGCACCTTTTATTTTAATAGCCTTTATCTTTATTAATAATACTCCTAAGGCAACAGCCATTTTCTGAGCTGCCTATGATGTAATCTGTCCTGGAGTGACAATCAAGGCAGTTCTGAAAGAATTCAAACACAGTGTGAAACATACTGCATAAACTATGCAAAATTGGTGCCAGCCAAATGATGGGAATTCTTACAGCTGTTCACTCAAGAATTTGCCTGGCTATATCTTATTTCTTTATTTTAGACACAACAGCGATTTCATCAGTTTTCAAAAATGCTAGAATACTTGGAAGTTCACAATATTAATTACAACCTCGGCATTTATGCTTATCTCAAGCACCAGAGGTTTCTGTATCTGAAAGCATTGTTTATGCTAATTCACAAGAAACACCAGCCATATGCCTTTCAGCACTCTGCTTTTACAGCAATTAAAAAAAAATATCTTATTCTTACATATACAAACCAGCAATCCACTAATCCATGGCTACTGACCTGGTAGTATCCAATACAGGCACAGACCATCAGCAAATTTGGCCAGGAATTTACTGTGGTACCAGTCTTCCTAACTCATATTCTTCAAGCATATTCTATATTTCTAACTTATTTATTTGTCTCAAAGAGAAGATAATAGCCACGGAAGCCACAAACTAGGCATGCAACATCTGCCTGTGCTGTCAGAAATGGAAATGACAAACCTCCCTCGTTAGTGTTCCTGAAAAATTATGGCTAAAAAAGAATTGATAAACTCTTCAGGAGACCTTTTGGAAAGCAACAGAATAAAAGAAAAGGCAAACCAATAGTCTCAATATCTATTCAGGACTCGGAAAAAATGCACCAAAATAGTACTGAAGTCTTAATGTATTACATTTGAACAGCGCCAAGAGACAGTATATTTTTTAAGAAAAGGATTGCTAAGAAAAAATTTTTCTTCGTTGAAGAATTAACCTTGTAACAATATAAAGCCAGTTTTGGTTAATGTAATGCATTAGAATCACCAGCCACAGACTATCTGGAACATTTTACAATTCATTTCTGCATTAAAAAGCTATAAAGTGCCTAAGAAGGACATTTGCATTGAGCACACAATAGAAAAATCACAGCTGAAGGTCTTACATTAAACCTGCTTTCTCTAGTCATATCTTTTTTTAAGTCATTTATGATGCATAACGTTCATAATATTAACTTATTTGATTTTGACTCCTACTGCCAATTAAAGAAATTCAGTTCTAATACAAATTCATAGACTGATGAAAATTATATCAAAGTGAGGATATATTTGAACATCTCAGACAAAGTAAGAGCCAGAATAACAAAAAAAAAAAAGAAAATTAGTATGATACATAGTTCTAGAAAAATATTTCAAAACCATAGATGAATCAATTTCACTGTAAATTATGGAAACCATCCTTATTTGTGAGCTGGTACTCTGAAGTCAACCGGTCACAGCATATGCCATAGCATACGTCACAGTTGAGATGGCCACAATACACGGAGTATCACCATGCAACTTCAGAAGGCTTTAAGCATTCCCCCAAACACAGTAACACCAAACCAAATCAGAAGGCTTCAAGCATCTGCCCATGCAGAGCAACATCACTTCAGAAGGCTGCAAGTGTCTGCCCTTCTTGTTCCTCATCAGAACCTTTTATACCATTACCTTTGATGCATTGCACCTGTGTGCCCTCTGCTCCCTTTGGTGGTTGGTCAGTGCACCTGGGCACTCCCTGGCTCATTGCTGCCAATGCTGCTCACCTGACCCACACAGCTGCAGCCCACTGGGGATGAGGCTCGGCCACAGCCCCACTCCCAAATACCACAAACTGCACCCACAGCAACCTACTCTGAAGAGCTTTTTAGGGACATTTAAATCTTATTAAGGGTTTGGACTTAGAAAATTTGCCTACTCCAAACAAATTACAAACTACTTGAAACATCAGAAATAAAAGCCAAACAAGGGACAAAAGAAAATTCAAATCCCAGAGAAATACAAGGTAAAATCTTGATAACTCTGCCCACAATATGAGCAATCAAGCTCTGTAGGGATCCTGGCACAACAGATATGTAAAGTAAAAGCTTAAACAGTCTGTGAAGAGCAACAAATAAAAGACTACAGAAAGGAATCAAGATTGTACAGGAAACTGTATGAGATCTGTTTACAATATTTATCAAACAGGTCATAGTATAGCAAAACAGATCTGTACAGAGTTATTTAATATTAAGTATTTATGCCAGCAACTATTTTCCAGCTACTTAAGAATATCTAATTCAAATATTAGTCTTTTACATTTTGAGGTTAATAGACTGCAAAAATCAGATTTAGCAAGAATCCATTGTGAATAAAGTGGGTTAATTTAAAAGTCTGTCACAGACACACTTGTAATTCCAGCACAGCTGCGCTGTAATTGCCAGTCATAACAGAAACCGCAGCTTTATCTGTTCAATGCAGAAATATTTATTTAATAGGAACTCTCCAGCAGCATAAACTACTCTCTACAAGAACTTTTCATTTTGAGTCCTACTTGGTAAACATATATTGATAGCCTATGATAGCCTTTTTCTCACTTCACATGAGAAAAATCTCTATGACAGATTCTTTCCTGGAAAGTAGAATTGTCATTTAAAAGTTTCTCTGGTATTTTTGTCAGTTCACAAATGACCAAATGCTTCTGCATTAAATATAAATATAGCTTTTGGAGGATTCTATTCTATGGACACTTAACTTTAAAACAAGATTTGCCAAACTCTCCTTCTATAGTGTCTTCAGATATGGGAAAAAAGTTAAAAATGCATATGGCTTAGTAATCAAAGTAGTGTTCTTAAAATTATCTTTTACAATAGGCAGTATTTTCTCATTTAGGAACGCTGCTCCTAAACTAATCTAATGGAAAAATCAAACTGTAGAATAAAAATATTTAAAGCAGTGGGTGTTTTAGAAATCTAGCAAAGCGAGCATCTATAAAAAAGGTTCTGAAAGCTGCATGCATGAGAATTATGACCTCTATCTTTTGTGATTTTAATTAATTTTTCAAGTCAAATTCTGAGCAAAGTCCTGCTCACAGAAACAGGTTATGGTTATCAGCAGTTGTAGGGTTTTCTGTATTAATGAAACAACTGGTAACATGATTAAAGAGTGTAAGAAAGCAAAACCTGTAAGAAAGCCAAACTCTGTGTGGGGATCATAGTTTAATATTTCTAACACTGCTTAACTCTTAGATGCTTTTGAGATTAGTAATTTACTCTCAGGAAAGTGCATGCTTGACAAAAAAAAATATATACCAGGATGAATATAGATGATGGTTCCATTAGCTCCTCCATTAAAATTTAACCTCTGTATACTGCAGCCAAATTTCCATATGGGCTGCACCCTTTTGCATTTGATGTTCTTCATTTGCACAGAAAGACTTTCAAAATTAGATTAGATCAGTAGATTTCTTCTTGACAAGTAATGAGTCTGTGTTACTCAACTCTTCTTTCAAATTGTCTCATATCTCAAAATTGGAGCAATACAGAGTGTTCCCTGACAACTCGTTTGTTGGGGTTTTTTCCTTGACAACTGTGGTCATTTAAGAATGGGTAAGAGGCAAGGAAAAGGGCATATTTTTTCAAAAGATAAATTTTAACTATCTAATTGTACAGTTATTCATCTAGTAATGCTTATTTGTTGTAATATTAATGCATCCTGTCTGGAATAGTGAAAGTTCATACTTTTCATAGGTTTCTGTAGACACTATTGCCCAATCCTGGATTTTTGAGATTTTTTCATCTTAATTTTCTTTCTACCTTGACTTCTTATGACCACTGGCCCTTTCTGGGAACTGAATGAAATAAACTGATGAAATAAACTCTTGCAAACACTACATGAATGGAATGGCATGACTTCGCTTGTTGCCAGCTTCAGAAGTCTGTTGTTTTGATTTTTAGCACCGAAATCATCTAACACTTCATCTTTCTTTTCTTTAATAACTTTTCACCAGTTAGTTAGGAAAACTGAGGTGTTGTTTGGGTCTTGCAGAGGTTGTCTACAGGCAAGAAAACATACCAAGAGTTGTGCATCTTGCTAAGAAGTGCTACACATCCAGGAATAGGTTTGCCATACATTAACTTTACAATTAGGATCAGTGAGATAACTTTAAGTATGGGGAAAAGGAATCAGACCTTGTTACATTCAGCCTGGAGTAAAAAAGTAGAAAAAACATATGCTAATACAAGGTTATTGAAATTCTCATTGCATCCCAGCCCATTCTCCATTTTTATAACACTGATATTCTTGGAGAGGAACTTTTCATCTTTCACTATATCTCTTGTTAGGTTATTAATACAATATGCTATGAAATACTGACAAATGAGATTGTGTTTTTAAAACCTGTGAAATATGGAAGCACACACACTAAAATATATGAGACCTGAAAAAAAAAACTCGTTATAAAGTTTGCTTCCTATTTAAATTCTCACATTACTTTAGATCTACACACCACTATCTTTTAACTCAGTTGTGTTACTTCAAATTGTGGCATTTCTATTCTCCCAAAATGCACGGGTGAGGACAAAGAGGACAGTGGTAAACTGGACTTGCATGTTTACTTGGATAGACAACTTTTAAATTTATTCTAGGGGTTTTTTTCCATACAACAGTATCTGAAGCAAAGTTCATTAACTCCTCCACTGTTTGTACAGACTTGATTTATAAGCTGTTTTACTTTTGAGGTATCTAAACCATATTTTCAGCTTTATTAAACTTTCACTTCATTGAAAAAGCCAGGAGATGATGAAGGACATAAAATACGCAATCTTTATGTTCCTTTAATCTGGTCTAATTTAATGGAAGTCTCTCACTATCTGTGCAAATGTAAGAGAATACTGGTATATCATTCTTAATCTAGAAATTAAGACAAAGCATCTTGCCATTAACTAAAAGGAAAAAAATCCATCTGAAAAAAATGACTGCTCTAAAATCATGATTTAAAAAAGTGAGTTTTTTTCTGGGATCTTGTAACAAGATGAAAAATTCATACGATGTCTTCTGTATGATATCCCTATTTACCTACCTCTGTCTATCTGTGTGATATGATATCTTTGTAAATTCCAGTAGACAGATTATACAACAGCACACCATGTGAACAATAGCTATAGGTTATCTAGTAATGACCAAGAAATGCTACATGATTGCAAGTTAGAACCAAGAACAACCATCAACAACTTCAGAACCAAAAGCAGTCTCACCACAACTGGTTCCCTCCACTTCTCCCAAAACCAAAGATAACTTGGTGATTTGATCTTCATACACCCTCTCAGAAACATTACTGACCATGAGATCAAAGGGGAATGATGAATATTGCTGTGTATCATTGGCACATGTTCAATATAAATAGAGAGCTTCACAAAATTATTAGGAGGTATGGTTAGATACAATGCTACTAACATAGCACTACAGTATTTATAATAAAAGTGTCATAGTTTTGAACTGATGCCAGACAATCAGAAAGTAAAACCAACAATAAATATGCAATTTTTAATTCTATAAACCCTGCCCTATTAGAAAATATAAAGGTCATACTCCAAGGAAGAGGAAACAGATATGTTTTTTCAGTATATAAGCAATTCCATCAGAATTTTACAGTCAATCATAAATCCCATTGCCTTTGCAATATGCTAGTACAGTACTGATCAATACACAGAATCATAGAATGGTTCAGGTTGGAAGGGACTTTCAGGACCCTCCAATTCCATAGGCAGGGACACCTTCCACCAGACCAGGTTGCTCAAAGCCCCGTCCAAGCTGGCCTTGAGCACTTCCATGGATGGGGGATACACAATCTGTTCCAGAGCAGCACCACCCTTCTAGCAAAGAATTTTTTCCTAGTATCTAACCTAACCCTACTCTCCTCCAATCTAAGGCCATTCCCCTTTGACCTAACACTACATGCCCTTGTGAAAAATCCCTCTCTATCCTGCTTGTAAACCCTTTTACTGGAAGGCTGCATAGCAATAGTCTGAGGATCTTTCAATTAGGACAAAATATCAAGGGAATTCTTCACTGACAATAAACTTCTTTACAAGAAAAAAGAAAAGAAAAGCAAAAGAAAGAGTCACTGATTATATATATTGACCCTTTGCTGAACAACATTTCTGTACTCACTGTAATGCATCACTCTTGTCATTAAGCAGTTTAAATGACAACTGATCTGCACTCCTGGTATGCACCACATACTCAGTAATTACTATGACCCTAAAATGGCTCTTTGTACCTGAACTAGACAGATCACCCTAACAAAGAGAAAGTTTAGAGGTCCCCATTACAATATTACATACAGAAAGATGTCTGATAAAAGAAGCTTATTTAATTTATTAAACAAAGAGTACATCTCTTGCAACTGCAGTACTTCACAGGATATACAATTATTTCAAAAGATGGTGATATATGCTGGAAGCAAACTAATCAAAGCAGAACACAGTTCTGCCTTGACTAATTTACACCAAGAAATAAGATTCCTAAGTAGGTCTCTGCTTACATCAGACACAGTGCACTGAAGATTAACTTCAGGGTCTCCAATACCAGCAGAAAAAAATCAGTGCTCAAGTTAAAATTAATTCTCAAAACTTTTAAATCAAAATACATATAACCAATAGATATGTAGATTCTAATAGATTCTCCATTAGCATAAGCTTTTTACCAAGGCTGAATGCTTGTTCTGACCTTGATACAATTTTCAGGGAATACAACTAAACAAGACAAGAATACAATTCTTTCTGTCCTTTGAACTTTGACAATTCATAATGCATACCATAATGCATACTATTTCTGCATAATTTTGTTTAAATCAATTTTATGCCATCTGGAAAAAATAGAGAAAGCTTTATTTTTTGAAAACCATTACTATTGCCAACCACCAGAAGCAAGCCTGTTAACAAAATAGAATCTTACAGCCCCTTCTTATTAAACACCAGAAAAAAAGCAAATGATAAAAAATTTGAAAATACAATTGGGCATAGCTTCTTTTGATAATCTTTTTAAGTGGAAAGCATCAGATAAACATATATTATAAATTTTTAGTAATCTATAAAAGCTTCCAATAGATCACATTAAGCCCTTCTTTCTCAGACCAAGATAATATTGGCACTTTTCTATTCTGCTCAGAGAATTCACTGTGAGGAATTACATGAGTTTGGCTACAAATGAAGATCACTAGGTAGTGGTGCAATGTGTCTTCAACTTACTACTGCTGCCATAACCCACTGTCTTCTCAGTAAATAAAATTAACAGCATGAAGAGAATGGTTACCAGACACTTTAAGGAACTGTGATAGTGCTGGCAGTAGTGGTAAGACCACCTCTATGGTCTTCAAATTTCCTCTTTTGTCCAAGTTACTTAACATTTCATCTTTTGTGTTTAGACATTCCAACACTGTCAAATAATCAATGAGTTTGAAACTCTGCTTTTAAGGATAACAAAAGTAGAAACAGTTGCAATAAATTAGTGGCTTTACAACCACATCCACCTACTCATACTAAAAGCAACTGAGGGAGCTGGGGTTGTTTAAGCTGGAGAAAAGGACATTCAGGGGAGACCTTACCACACTCTTCACCTCCCTGAAAAGAGATTGTAGCCAGGTGGGAGGTAGCCTCTTGTCTTGCACAACCAGCAACAGGACAAGACAATATCTCAAGCTGCACCAGAGGAGGTTCAGGTTGGACATCAGAATGGGCTGCCCAGGGAAGTGGTGGAGTCCCCATCCCTGGAAGTGTTCAGGAAATTACTGGATGTGACAAAGGTTGGAGTCCAGGATCTTGCAAGTCTTTTCCAACCTTAATGCTTCTATGACTCTAGTTATCTCTGGTATACTCTGGTCCTCTTGAAAGCAGGCTATCACTGACTTTCATATCAAAACACACTATGAAAGAATGTTTGAGGTACTTGAACCATTGTCTTTTACCTCTCTTATTGTCCAGCTGGATCACATACACACACATGAGCAAAGGGCATCAGCACGAACCAGGCACCACTACTCAATTTTTAATCTTTCTCCCTAATACAGGCCTTTGCTACTCTTCCTTGGGCAGGGAATCTCATTTCTTCACCTTCTTCCCCTCACTTGACAAACTTATGTTACCCTGAACCAAACTAAACTTCAGGCTGAGACTGATCTTTTTTATTGAAAAATTATGGGGCTTATTGGGCAAAGCAGAAAGCACCTTCCTTTTATTTTAGTGATTAAGGGTTTAAAGCTTATTAGCTTTTTGCCCCCATTTCTTTTAGACTTAGATGGTTCACTGTACCAGAAGAGTCTTTCTGGATCATTCTGTTTCATGGTATTGACTCAAATAGGAGGAAGACTTATCTATTAGTTTTTATCATTAAAAAATGTTACTGAATGTCATTTAATGTAATTTTCCAAGTTGGATAAAAGGCAACAAATTTCATGTGTTTTTCTCTCTAAAACCACTTATCTGCAGATGTATTATCCACCTTGTTTCTAAAAAGAAGGAGGGGAATAATGTATCTGCTGTAAACTAGTCTGTTCACAAAAATAAAGAATACAACCATATGTAAAACTGGCTTCAAGTTATCCATCCTCACGGCCCACTGCCTTGTGGTGGTTTTGAGGGATTTTGTTGGTTTATTGGGTTTGGAGTGAGGGTTTTTTGTTACATTTAAGAAATTTTAACTAAAAGATAATTAGTACTAGCCTATAGCAAACAAGAAAATATTAAATATTTCAGCCTATTTTTAAATATTTCCTTTTGGTACACAGTTGGAACTTTGCATTTAAGAAGTAGTTACAATGACAAGTGGAATATAGAAAATCTAAGGCACAAAAAACTAATTCCAGATTATTTGTATGGCAATCAAGAGCTAGGTTGGAATAATAACAAGAATTAAAGTGACACTTCCCAATAAATTCTAAAAATTAGAGTTCATAAAAATTACTCTTGCCAAAGATACAATTATTAGCTCAAAGCTTTAAAAGCAGAGGACAGCAATGGAAAATTCAAAGAAAATTTTTTCTAATGTCAGTCATGACAGAATTAATCCTGCTGGAATTACAGAAATAACCTTACCTTTGATTTTTAATCCTTTACTGAGTTTAATCTCAGTAAAGGATTCTTTCCACAAAATGGTATTTTTTACATTCCTCAAGAACTGTAGAGTAAAACCCATTTGCTATCATGCATAAAACCTAGCAGGCTATCTAGTCTTTCCCAAATGATTTTTTCTTTCTTTTTTGTGGATTACATTCAGATCATCTTCTTACAGTAAGCAGAGACATTTGACAGTAACTCCTGTGACTTTTACAGGCACTTCAGGAGTGTTTTCTGACACCATTTCTTTTTCATCACTGCCTTAAAGTACATTTTTCAACTTTATCTCTTTATTTAATCAACACTGTGAAGTGGTAAATTCGTAGTCCCTAAAGTAAGTTAATTACTGTAAATCATAGAGTCAATTAAAATATGCATTTCATCCTCAGGCATATTTTTCTTTCAAATTACAACTTCAATAAAATCCTAAGATCTAATACAGACATTTACTTGGTTAGTATGACTCCAAACATAAATAAAGAGAGATGGAAATGTACTTCCTCAACACTGGTTTATAGCTGTTACTGTTAACTATAGTAACACAAATGTGACTACAACAAGCAAGGAATGATTCTGAGCAATGAAGCACTTGTATGTAATTATTTGGTAACAACAGGAGAACTAGGAAAACATTTACTCTTCAGTAAAGTTGCTGCTGATGGCTGTATTTCTAAGGGCCCTCCATCAGTCTTAAAGTCAGAATGTTTGTATTGACAGACATATTCTCCCTTTGTAATGTGTTAAACAAAGAAAGCATTAATACCTTAACCATCAGGCATATGAGCCATCAGTCAATCCAGACACCATCCAACCATTATACCAAAACTACCCCATGTAGCATGAACCCTTTGAACCCTTTAAATTAGCCTGGACAAATTCCCTCCTCTCCCAAACGGATTTCCTATTGTAAACATATACTTTATCACAAACTCAGCATTTTTCAAATCTTTTTCTATCCAGAAAACTCAGCTTGGTAAAGGATAATCACTGAAAAACACCCCTTAGGAATACGAGGGGTTTTTTTGTTTCAGACTTTATAGTACTTCAAATTGCTGTCAGTCCCTGTTACAAGCTAATAACAAATATGTTAGTCTAGCAGAACAGTGACCAACTCTCCATGTAACAAAATCTCTAGTACTTTTTAACATCATTAACAAATCATGGATTCTTTTGTCTCCAAAAGTGCCCTAAAGTGTTTTACTACCATATATTTCAACAGATAGAAAAATACAGAACTCAAAACCAGTATACATGTGAAAGTATAGTTTGCATACAGCTGTAACACTATGCTCTGAAATAGTATTAATATATACTTCTATATTTTAACTATGGATTTTATTTTAGTGCCACAGTAACAAGGTACATTGGGCAAAACTGCAGCTAACTTCCCTGCAACTACTTTTCTTCAGTTTTGACATCAATTTTGAGTGGCTTCATTATCAGAAGAATTAGCTCATTTACCCCGAGAGAGATCTCGTTATATTTCTGATGTTATACTTCTACAACTGTGCATCATTCATGAAAGAATCACTGAAAAAGAGGAATGTCCTTGTATTTCCAACTCTGAACAACCCGCTTAGTCAGTTTTATCAAAGCAATGCTATCTAGGTGTTAGTTAGAAATTTACTGCCAGAAACAAAACATGATACCAAATATCTGTTATTCATATAAAATATGCAAGTTTGCAGTATTTCTTCCACTATATCATTGCAGACAAGAAAACCCAAATTTTATATGTTCTTAGACAAAAGCTTACAGCAAGAGAAACCATTTAGCAGTCTGAGAAAAAAATGGTGACACAATGAGAACAGAGAATGCCACTTTCACATTTGCTAAATATCTAACTGAAGTGATTGCCAGGTCTAGAAAACAAGATACAATCTGTTCTAAATGAAATGGCATGTATGAGAATAATGTTGATGTTATGGTAAAAGAGGCATTTCTTTTTATGTTAACAGTGTTTTCCAAACATTTCCCTTTTTTTAAGAAAACACTTCCATAGTTTAATGCTCACAAGGCAGAAAATGTTCTGGAGATGTAGACTGCATCCAAACTGTCTTCTAACACATTCCCTCCAAATAAAAATACAACAAACCATTGTGCAGAATTGTTTGAAGAGTAAATAAAAATTCTTCAGAGTATTTTCTTTCACCAGTGTTCTACTTCACTGCTTACAAGGAAACCTGAATACTAGCTAGAAGCTTCTGTCTGTAAATATCATTGGTATGTCAGAAGATTTCCCCATTCCCTGCCTAAGCTTCTTAAATTACATTCAGATTTCTGTGGTACCATAACAACTTCAATATGGCAAGTAATTCAGTATCTTGTAAAGGTTTTGTTTCTATTTCCACCTCCAGTTGTTGGTTTACATTTTTCATCCTGACTGCTCTGCAGGATATACATCCTTACAATGCTTATGTGAAGTCTTGCAGCTTCAACATGGAACATTGTTAACCACCACGTTAAAACCACACTGATATATAGGCTGAAGCAAAATCCTGCATTACAGGATACAACAAATGGTACTATACTTCATCAAAACGTGCAGCTAAGCAACCCAATTCCTGATGGCAAAATAAAAATTAGTCACGTAAAAAAATGTTTGTTTGGGCTTTTAGGAGATTCATAGGAACTTTCTTTGAATTCAGTTCATGGGAATGCACGTTCCTCAGTTTCAAAGCTTGATTTTCCAAGTTTAAATGAGGACTAAATCCAAAACAAATCTCAACAAAACTGTTTTGCTTTGCCTGGTATGAGTCAATATCACATAAAATGCCAAAACACTTTTTGCCCCCCAGGTGGAAATGGCAGAAGATCCTAGATTCACTTGGAACCCAGTGCAAGTTTTCTAAAAGACCACAAACCATTCTAAGTATTCCAGGTATGCACCAAAATCTGGATTCACTGTACATTGGCAAAAACCCTGTGCAGAGCATGAAAATTAAAATTAATGTGTACCTAAGATAATTGTTGAAACTAACTGGGGATGAACTCTTAATTAAGTTGAGAACATTCTTTAATTCAACTAAGGCAGTGTTTAGCTGTGGACCTTAGGTGTGGATATAAACAGCATTACTTGTGTTCACAGACCAATCTCCAGATTTTATACACAATCTCACCTGGTCACACTCATTAAATCAAAACAGAATTAGCATGACATCCACAGAATGCAGAATGGAGCACAAGGAAATTGTCTATTCACAGTATTTTGCTGACATAAGTTTCATCCCTTATATAAACCACTGTAAATACACTGAGGACAAAGTATGGCAAATGATTAATCAACTTAAATGTATGTACTGTATTTGCTGTGCATACCTTTTATATTTCTATTGGAATGTGGACATGTATGTTATAGAACATTCATATTAGAGTCTTCAAAACCTGGGGGTCTTATTCTGTTTATCCTAACCACAGGACAGAAGGCGAAACTCAGCTAAATTTATGTGAGACATTCCTACTTGGCTTGGTAAGGAAAGGCAAAGCAGAATTAAACTGGCACCACCCGTGTCCTCTTTTGAAACATTCTATAATCTACTCCTACTTTTCCACTTTGCTGTGAAATCAGCACAGTCTGCACCAAACACCTACTTAGTAAGGCTACTGAAATTACTTCAAAGGACAGTCTTCAGCAAAATACAGGGAGAAATAAGGAAATTTAAGGGTTTAAAGCTGTGAGAATGTGCAACTTTTAAGCAGCTCTTACAGATCCTTACCAGCTCTTGTGTATCTTCTGCTAATGGCAAAAACGTAGCTTCCAAAATAGCAACTTGATCAGTGCTGAGCTTCTGCCACAAACTAATCAGCATAATCACCAGATGGGTGGCACTTTTCAACTTTGCAAATGCCTGGAACATGTTGGCTTGATTTTCTTCTGCTGCATCTGCTAGAGCTATTACCTGCAAAAATTACAAACATCTGTTAAATATAATTTTACCATCCGTGAACACTCAACACTGAAATTACCTTTGGCACACTCTTGTTTTCCTTTAGAAGATCCTGAGGAATTCTGTTTTCCATAAACACAAACCACAGAGCATTAAATGAGTTATCATTTATCTAGATTTTTCTTTTGCATACCCAAGGCAATTTCAAGTCCATATGGCAACAGGATTAATCCATCTAGTACAGTAAGTGTAGAAAGGATTTTGTTTAGAGCATATTTTTAAGGCATTCCTGAAATTAATCCCCATCATATCACATAATACGTGACAACAAACTAATTTTCAGGTTTATATCACACACTAATCTCCATATGACCAGTAAACCTACTGTATTAATCAAAAACAACACATTGATTTTATGCTATTAAAAAGGCAGCATATAATTATTTCCATTGGAACACAGCTGCCATCTGTTATTTTATTAACTCTCATGTCTTTCCATGTTTTGCCCTAGTTCCTTCAGCGTTTATGCCAAAATGTAAACATTATGGATCATGTATATGAAGGCAATATCACTTTAAGTCCCAGACATTATGAAAGAATTTTCAAAATAAAATAAAACTAACAGATTCACTTCTAATACGGTAAGTGTTTTGCTGAGTACTTCAAGATGGGGAAAACCAGAGAACCTATTATATGACACTCGTTTCAGAAATCATTTCAATAGGCAATTGCTGTAACTTCAATATGACAAGAGACTTTCCACAGTATTTGCGCTGGAGTACTCCAAGGAAAGGAAAGGTACAAAGGTTAGGGATTCATCCTGGCGGAGCACAACTTAAAAGACCTGTTCTCAGGAGTGCCATTATATCTCCATGCTACCCAAACAACACTTGGTTTACAGAAGCGTTGATTATCTGATTGTTATTTAAATCAACGCAAAGCACCTCTCTCAACCACTTTCTGTTTATTTATTTGCAAGACAGGGTAATAGGTGCTTGACTGGAGTTGTGAAAAGCCTCATAGAAATGCAGTTAAGTGTAATTAGTATTACGGCAGAATTTACAAAGTACAACTTGCAGAGCCTGATCCATTAACATTTTGGCAACAGCAGGAAAATGAAACTACTATATGATGCATCTTCAGCAGGGAAAGAGAGCCAACCAGCTGTTAGCATTTGGTGGAAGAAAACTATTTTTAATCTGCAATGCTGGCATTAGAGATGTATGTGTGTTCCCTCCAAGCTCCCATGTGACTGGGAAGATAAAGAAAACAGAATTTTAGGGAACTATAAATATGAAACATTTCAAACAAAATGTGTTGATAGCTTTTGTTTTAGATTTTAAAATGTAATCTTTCCAAATAAAGCAGAAAACCCACAGGACACCCATGAGTCCAAACACTACATAAATCAGAGCCAAGTAACAAAATAGACAAACAAAAAACCCCAGCTAACCATGTGAAGGAGAACGAAGAAATTAATCCCAAGCAGTGAAAACCAACATACAAACTTTGGTCAGAGAACAGTAATGATATCACCAACATGTCACCTGATGCATCTGTGTTGGCATTCAGTTTGCTCTGACCAAAGCCTTGATGCTTTCCACACCTCATGTTCTACAAAAGGTGAAGTTCCATATCACAGTCACTTTCCAAGAGTTATGGGTGACAAAGCCACTGATAAGCAGCACACTATGTAGCAACCTACATCAGCTGTCTGTGACCCATGTAACAGTAATTTTATGCATCGTACAGCTTCATCTTTCTGAGACAAGCAACAACAGTAAAATCTTCCTCAGTCTAACAGAGCCCTTCAAATATCTAATTTCTTTTCCTGTCCAATATACAACTGAAAAATTGGGAAGAACAATGAATGAAGATGAATTTAATATGCTAATGAGGTGTGCTCATTCACTGGTATGCTTCCACCAAAGTCATCACTGACTGGGACAGTACAATTCAGAATTCCTGGCAAGCTACCTGTACCCTACCATGGATAATGCTCAGACAAAATTAATTTTGTTGAAGATCTAAGCAAACAGAGTTACCCTTGTGTGACAACTACCTGAACCCCACTTACATAGCAAAGGCTACTTTCTGGAGTCATTCATAAATTCCCAGGTGATTTCTCACTCTGTGCTACATTTCAGCTGACATTGTCCTATGTACTTCAGAAACACAAACAGCATAAAGAGAAGTAACTGACATGGCCTTTTACCTTATGGAGCCTTCATTTAAGGATTGGTTTCCTTCCTATTTTATAAACATGAACAAAGGAGATGCTCACCTTTTCACAGGCTCTAGGTGTAAAACAAATATATCCCAGTACTTCCAAACAATACCAGATGTACCAAGTCCAAAACCTATTTTGAAAGCAGTTTCATAAAAACCCTTAAGAAGAACAACTATTAAAAGTTCTTCTTTGGCACAAAATTCTACAGTACTCATGCACAATAATATTAGGCAAATGTTATAAAAGTGGTAGACTTAAGTTTCTAAAGGAGAAGTGCAGTCTTTAAGCATTGCAGGTCACTGAAACATAGTAATTAAATCTTCAGATAACTGCACATATACAAGCTCTACTTTAAACTTACAGAAATAACAAGGAGGAGGAAAAACCACTTCTAAGCACTAATTATTCTGTTAACAGATGAAGTGACCCAATATAGCTTTCTGAGATCTGGAATATCCAGGACACATGACAATACAATATGAATTACCACACTATAACGTAGGCACACACAGATGTAGTAATTTTTTAAAAGCCTCAAGACTAAAGATTCCTTGACAATACATGGTTACACAGTAAATACTTGACAGGAGAGGGGGGAAAAAATCTTTTCTCATGGAGTAAAATTACCCTAAAAATCTCCCAGGACATGAGCTACAAATTTTAGAATTATTCTGGGGCTCTTCATTCAAACACTTGCGGAATTTAGGAATGAGTAAGTTTTAACAACATGACATTAATATTTTTAATCATTTTATTTTTGCCTGAACATCTCTATTTATATTTTGTAATATTTGAGGAACATAAAGGATCTGTACCCTTTGCAATCTGAGACCCTTGTCTCTTCAGACTCAATCATGATTTCTCCATCATTTCCCAATTTTATTTTCAGTTCCCAGAGTAGCTGTTCAATCTGTTTAATATCTATTTTATCAACTTTCTAAATAGATATAAAATCTTATAAAAAAAGAAAACCTCTCCCTGTCTCACTTTTTCACAGGATAGGTAGGAAAATGCATTGCAACTGACAGTCTCAAATGTAGCTTACATATAAAGATTTTAGACCAACTGGAAACTATTAAGTAAAAAGTCCATCTATATGGCATGAGACCTATCATTGCCTACTTAACATTTTTCTTTCTCCTTCTTCAATATCACAAAGCTTTCAAACAAAGAAAACTAAAAATAAGTTTTTCAAATGATCTTTCTAAACTTTATGAATGAAAGGAAAGTATCTGATGCAGGAAATATTTAAGAGACACTGAAATAGTGTGGATATACAATATTGAACATATATTTTTATAACTGATCAAAACTCACTTTTGATTTATATTATTTTATTTTTTCTTCTGAACAGATCCCTACTCTATTTCAACACATGTAACTACAGAAAAGTAAAGGCCAGTTAAATTATTATGAAAGTATACTGTAAAAAAACAAGTAATTATCTCTAGACAAAGATCATGTTTAACATTTTTACTACATTTCATACTGTCACTTGCAATGGTAGAATTGAAATCCAGATTTTTTTTATAGTCTTAAGAACTTCATACCCCATCACTATTACAAGGATTTGACTTCGATAATTTCCAAGTATAGAACATTTCTCAATGTTTTCGGCCTTAAGTGTTTAAGCAGAAAGATGTCCCTCCATGCTTTTTTCATTGCTAAGTAGGTCTTGTAATATGTCAAGCATGTGAAAACGGTAAACTAATGCTGATGCAAGTTTTAAAACCAGTCAGAGTTCTCCATCATTAGAGGTAATGTAAGATATTTTTAGGTCTTTGTTTAACATCCAGCAATAACTTCAAAATTAGTTATGCCTCTTGAAAAAGGCTTGCAACATCGCCCACTCTTGTACATGCAGACAAATTTCTTGAGGCAATAATGGACCATAATAATGACTCTCCCAGGCTTCTTCTAATAATATAAAAAAATACAAACACAATTCCAAAAATACAAAACACTTTCTTCTTAGCTGGATAGGAAGTTGAAGAAAATTTTGAAAAAATAAAGGGCAAGAAATGAGCATGAAGTTCCAGGGAGCTTCCTTTGTGTTGGTAGTATATTTTCTTGGAGTCCCTAACACCATTGGGACTGAAAACCCTGCCAGATTTTATGCCATATCCTAAAATGGAAAACAGGAAAAAGAGACAGATAATATGGTTTTCTGTTTTTTTATTTAAACAGAAGAAGAAAAAAAAAACAGCTATTCACAACTGGTAAAAAATAGCCAACTAGTCTTACTGTCATGTAGTTCTAATATACTTGGTTCAGCTTCCAGAATTCTGAAGTAACTTTACTTTTAGCAGAAATGAAGTATGAAGAAACAGAATTTTGGCATTTAAGGAATAGAGAATCTCTTTACATGCCATCCATAGCACTTATGAGCAACTCTTGTATGAAAATTTTGTTACAATATGAAAGGTAACATTGGAAATTTAACTATTCTGAAATGAACACATGGATGATGAATCTCATGGGTCTCTTCTGGCAATTGTTTTTACAGAATAACTTATTGCAAGAAAGTTAATTGATCTAACCCCTTTCAACTACTTTTAAGCAGAATTAGATCTTCATTAAGCAGGATGTTAATGAATACAAAGCAGGAAGAATTGGAGACCTGAGAAATGCTAATTATGGCTTCTTCATTGCTGTTGAACAGGACATTTACTTCTAGTCTCACTCTTTTCCCAATTTTAGAGAAGGAAATAAAACTCAGTTGCCAAACCTAAAACAAGGCCTAACAATTTTTTGTGTGTGGTTTTAAGAAGTCTCCATCACATATCTTAATTCACATAGGATGTGTAGGCATTTGAAGTCAAATATGTTTTTTCTTACAAGCCCCTTTTTTTACCTCTATATCTAAAATTCTTAATGCCCTTGCTCTAGGAGTAAACTTTTTGGTTTTTTAAACAGGCAAGTCTCAAAGTAGTTTCCAAGACAGAGAAGGAGTGATTAGCAGCCTGATTCCCTGTGCAGACCATCTCACTCAACAGCCATTGTGCACAGAGCCTTTGACAGGTGACTGAAGCTTTATGGAATGTGGGCAGAGATATCCATGTCAGAGGGCGATCTTTATCGAGCGCTCCGTCACCAGGAAGAATGAGCAAGTCCCTGTCACAAGGGAGCACTTCTAAACGCCGCGGCGTTCCCACAGCGCGGCAGTGGCGACGTGAGAGCGCACGTTGGGATTAAGCACCCCAGGCCACAATTATCTGACCCTTATGAGAATGTCTCAGCTTGTGCTAACCATGACTGCAGCTCTTTAAATTGTGGCACAGGACCACCATGATGACAACAAAGCTTCAATTCACTAGATGCCAAATACTCGACTTTCAAGTGAAGCTCAACATGGCCTTGATGAGAGAAGACAGCAGAGACAAAAGACATTGCAGCATGATGATCCAGGCTTTATCTGGATGCACACAGCTACCTCCTGAAAATCTACTGCCTCATTTGATCAACATGAAATTAACACGAGTAATTACTATAGCAGTCTGTAACTCTGAAAACAAGAGTTAGATTAAGAAAATACTGAGGGCTGTCAGGGAAGCTGTGTGGTTTTGTTTTCTTCTGTTGCTTCCAAGACAGAATTATCACTAACAGCTCTACTGCACCTTTCCAAATTGGATTTTACCACAAAGCAATACCATCTACAAGCATAACAAAGGCTGCACATTTTGATGACAGTCAACTCAAACACTTATAAGAGCTAAATGCATGTATTGCTTATATTGAGAACCCTCTTTTGCAACTTCACAAATATCAAACTGTGTCTTACACAAAACCAAAGCGGGAGTGGCTTATTGCCACAGAGAATCATGCTTCATCATTTATTTTAATTCTTTCATTTTAAGAACTAGTGACAATGATGTCAATAAGAAAATCTTTGGGGATAAAGTAAATATAATTTCAGCTATACAGCAGCATAGTAGTATAAATATGGTCAGTTCAATAGGAAAAAATATCTCCAGCTTCTTAGTTTTTTCCTCTTTAGAATACTCATTAAGAAAATAGGCTTCTTCTTCAGAAGTCTCTCTCTCCAGCTTTTATCTACATTATTATAGTCTGGATAGAATTATTTTTGAAAATTACTGCAAAATATTTAGTGGGTTTAGAAACCCAGACACCTGAGTGCATTATCCAAAAGTACTTGAGTACCAATACATTTAAACCCAAATTAAAACCCTGATAAATCAATGTCACCCTGTTCCATAGGAATTTTCTATTTTGTCTGTCCTAAGTATATAAACAACCTTCCCAGTAAAATCCAAGAATGAAGACCACCTGGTTAGCTTTACTTTAAATTAGCACATTCTAATTAATGTAAGAAATTCATATTCCTTTGATGCTTAACATGCGACTCTTCATGTGTATAAATCAATTTCAAAATTTTTTCTGTCTTAGTGTTAGCATTCAAAAACACATAATCACAGGGGATTATATGCGGTGCTTTTTATTTAGAGCTCTGGGAATCGGGGTGTATTCAACCCAAATCTAACTCCGACCATACATCCAAAATGATCATGTTTTATACTCTATCTTTACATAACTTTCATGTTAATTATTAAACTTATATTGTTCTATTGTATACATAAATTTAGCCCCTCTCTGAATTTCCAACATAGTTTCTCACTATTCTTCTTATGGTTATATAATAATTACATTTAATTACTAAACAATCATCACATCTAACAATTATATCATTTATCATACTGCTTACGCAGGTGCAGTTGATCTGGGAAAGCACAAAGCCTAACATTTTAGATTCTATCTTTAACTTTTTCCAAGGTTCCACTATCATTAGCAACACTAATGTAGTGGCAAAACTTGCTTGTCCCATCAGTGTTGCCAGTTTACTGCTTATTTAAACCATCTTAGTGCTTTATACTGCTGCCCATCCTTGACTGAGCTTCCTTGTGTAAAGCCATGGGAACAGAAATGAGGAATTCCTTTTGTCTCTGATGTCCCATCTGCAGTAAGGATTACAGTTAAGATTATTTTAACTTGTTTAATATACTTTTCTATATTTGTCTCTTTTTTCCTATATTATTGGCTTTTTATGTTTGTTTTTAAGAATTTACCAATTTTGAGACACCAGATGAGTTAATATGGTCGGTTGATACTAACAATACAAGGATGATTATTTAAATACCTGACACCTCCTCTCAATGGTCTACACACAGGTAAATATTGCAAGCAGTTTTGCCTATGAGAAATTGCAACAGTGAGTAAAAGTAACAAATTTTTATTTGGTACAACTGTTAAATACCAAGATGGGGGGGAAAAATTCTTGGAATTATGCTACAAACGTGTTCCAAAATATATATGGCACTTTGCAATGCATTTAAAAATAAGTTCTACATTACAAAATCCAAATTTAAAAGTGGAGTTATAAAATTAGTAGCTTATCCAAGTGAAGCAACATCTGTTACAAATTACATAAAACCCAAGAACACACTGAGTTACAATGAATCCTTTACTTAACCCTTCAAAACAAAAGTTCTATTTAGGCAAAGGGATGTGCTAAATAGCACACAGATATGTCACAGAATCTGTGATAGTCAATGAATGTTGAAGACAGAGTTCCATTGTGAAGCTGTGGTTGAATTGGCAGCAATGTATATAAAACACAGCCAAACATGAGCTAAATGGAGACAGAGAGGTGGAGAGCTTGGTCTGTGTCACCAAATACATGGCATTATGTAATGATGAACAAAAAAACTTTACAATAAAAGAAAAAAATTAAACAGTTGAAGTTGAATGCTTCAACTGTGTGTTTAAATAAGCTTTGTACCTAAACAAACAGTTGAAAAACCAGAAGACCCAACCTGAAAAGTTTTAATTGCCTATCAGAGCAGTTAAATTATGGATGGCCAAGAAATCAAGACAAACATATCAGATTGTACTTCTGCAAAAATTAATGTATAATGAAACTCAATGGGTCAAATTAAGGATTCATTTACCCCAGTGGGAGCACAGCATCCATTCAGTAAAGGCAAGATTTCATCCTATCAAGGATAACTACTCTCACTGTTATCAGTCATATGCATCTAGTGAGGGGGAAAAGCATTTGCAGCATGTTAGATATCACATGATGAGAGTAGTTTTAGAAATCTAGAATAAATCCACAAATTATTGCTTCCCAGAAAGTACACTGTAAAACAAGTCCTAGAACAACTTCGGTTCATATCTATATCTTATTGTAATAATGAAAAAGAAAAATGTGTTGACAAATACATCTTGAAAAGAGCAATAAGAACAAATCCAAGTAATACATAATACAGATATTTCTCCTCTGTATAAATGAACACAAAGCTATTCCACCAAATTCTATTCTGAGACCTTTAACAATAAAAGTATCAACATCAAACAAATCAGCAAGCCAGCTGAAGATAGAGAAGTTCTAACCTGAATTCCAAGCCACTGCCAATCCCACTTGCAATTTTGGCCCTTCTGCTTTATACTGAATTAACTGAAAAAATTTCCAGAACTCCTCATTCAGATGGAGCTAGTAATTTTAAGTAATTAAAAAACATTGTGATTGACTAATACAGTGTCTAAGAGTAAAAGTAAGGCTAAGAATGATTAAATTAAAACTACACATTCTGGAAACAAATTCCAAACATAGAAACCAAAGAAAATGGATGGCAGGCTAATTAGAAGCTCAGGCTTAACTATAACACTAATTTCAGGACCTCTCTCATTAAAACTACTTTTCTATTTTGAGACACTTATAGACTTTCTCTGTTATTAGTAACATCCTGAGAACACATGACAGTACATTTAGAAATAAAACAAGCTTCCCAAGTCAAAGTGCAAAGGTCATCATACATGAATTGCTTGCTTGAATACTTTGTCTTTGAATTTCAAGTTTTCCATAATGTCTTCTCTTCTTTTTTTACTGGAAGAGACATAACCATTTCCAAACATAGGAACATCACAATGAAATACAGATTTTGCAAAACTCTTTCAAAAACCACAATCTATTAACCTTGAAGAAAATGAAGCAGAGATTTAAGTTGTAGTATTACTGGATTTACTAGGAGGAAAAAAAAAGTTTCAAAAACATCATGGCATCATTTAGGAAAGTAAAAATTCATTGTTCATACAAGGTGTTACAACAATATATTTCAGACAAAAAAAAACTCTTGTGTTTCTCCACAGATGAAGTACAGCACAGACCACATTAATGCTTGCTTCACCACAATACTCAGCAAAAAACCCTTTATGAACTGCATCCTACTTCATGTGATATTAAACTTCTAAGTCAACAGGTACTGCCATACAGGTATGATTACTTTTAGTAGGGTACTTTCATTTTCTGGGGGCAAGACAAGTACTGAAAGACCAAAAATATCCTACTGCCAAGTCACACAGCAGGCAGTCTTAACCTAATAATGAAGCAGCAAAGAGCTGCATCATATCCCTGCCTGAAACCCTCGACCTACAGAAAGAGAACAAAACAAAAAACACCTGACGTAACATTACAGTGTGTTCAACAGCAAATCTTCACTTGTTGATGAAAAGAACACATATTTTTAGGTCACCAAATTAGTTGTGCTGCAGATAATGGCCAAGGATACTCATTCTTCTGCACACCTGGAACTGTGCCTTCTAACTCTTCTCTCAAAGTGAAGAATTAAGGAAATTCCCACCTGAAATACCCTGCTAATTCAGAAGCGCAAAGCCTACAGGTACACAACCAGGTGCAGTTTTCTTTACCAGCACACCTGCCTTGGCCACACAATAAACTTAGGCAGTGCATTCTGCCAGTTAAACTTAAGATTTAGAACTTAGGCAGAAATAAAAACAATATTAATTTTTTAAAAAATTAAAAGAAAACATACAAACAAAACACACAAAAAAAACCCAACAAACCAAAGTAAGAAAATATTCATCCCAAAAAATTTATGTTCAAAATAAGATGAGCCACAAAACAATTGATTATTTTAGAGTATAAAAATCATTTAACTGAGGACTATTCTAATGAAGTAAGCATATCTCACCACAGGCTATGGGTAAGTTTCAAAAAAGTAAGTCTGCCATTATATATGCACATACATACTCACAGGGGTGAGACTACTGTTCAGCATAACATTCTGTGCCATTCTCCCGGTGCACTTCTAAACATAGCTGAAGCTATATGGCTTTCTGACTTTCATTTCAAAATACAGTATTTACTGATGCACTTATGTCACAAAAAACAATTCACAATTGGCAGTAATGGCAAAAGTCCTTCACTAATGTTTTTGGAAATACAACTTATTACCTACTTGCAGTAGGACAACTACTAGCTCCACTCATATCCCTCATTGTTGTTGTCTCCTCAAAATGAATGAAAATATGGAAGTATGGAAGAGCTAGTAAACAGTATAATGAAACACCTCCCAGTATGTTTAGCACCAATTCTCTATCAAAAAAAAGAGCTGTGGCAAATTCACCTGTTTTTGACCTAGCCTCACTACCTATTACCCTAGCATGCTGACAGAAAAGCAAAACAGTTCAGGCCACCTGGAGTTAAGGGGAAGAATCTCTCACTTTTAAAAAGTCTTTGGAGTCACACTCAAAGATTCACAGTTCACCATTGCTTCCTAGAAGAAAGCCATTTTATCCATGAAGGAAAATTCTGACACCATCAAATGTACAAGCCTTAATGCATTTAGATAACAACTTTCCATGCAAACATATGATTCCTCAACTTCTCCTTTATTCTAACAAGCAGCTGAGTTTATGGGGGAGATGGAACAAGATGTTCAGTTTTAAAATTTTAAGTCCTGCTAAGGCTAAGATTCCCAGTGGGGCTGCTAGAGGTAGGGAAGCACAGGGTAAAGATAGCAATTGTCAGGTACAATTCAGTGTCTGAAATGTGATAATTAACCTTGTAACTTTCTCTGGTTCAAATCTTGAAAAATCTCCTCATTGTCTGAGCAGAAGTTTAAGGATAATTCCACTGCATATCCACTCAATTATGTAGAACAGGAAAGAGCTCACTTTTCAACACTAATATATAATCACATGCAAACACACCCCACTAAATTAGTAACAAATGCTCTTACTGATTTTGGCTGAGATAGGCTTTCTGATAAGAAAAGATTTTCCGTTAAAATAATACCCAAAAACTTAATTTAAACACTTTTCTTTTTCCCCTGATGTAATACAGCTGAAGTTCATGCCCCAGTTCAGTCAAATCTAATAATTTTAACTTAGTTTCAACTATTACTGCCATAACAAGATGTATTCAAAAGGGTATTTATGTTTCCTTTATTCTATTGCATCAAAGTTAGGAAAACACATCTGGGTAGCGTACTCTCTAGCCACACTGCAGAACAAAAATTCAGATAAACTTTTTGTCTAGAGGGATGACTAAATAAGTTGGCCAAATATCAGAACAAATTCACTTTGATGTTTTCAGTTGGTGGAGCTCAGAAACATGACCTAAGTTATACAGTTACATCCCCTGAAAGAGTAGCAATGCTCTCTTCCTTCAGCATCTGTCAGGGTAGGAGAGTTGGAGAGAAAGAAGTATTTGTTATGGATGAGGGCAAAACTCAACATGGATAAAATGATAGGAACTTAAGGAAAAACTATTGTCTATTTTCACTCATATTTATGAATAGTCCATATTCATATCTTTTCTAGGACCACCTCCAGTGCCTGCTTCCATTGTTTCCAACAGATGCCTTGGAATCTGGTTAGGAGTCCATAAAGAAAGATGGCATTTGAGACTCACACTGCAGTCCCCACAGCTGGAATCAGACTGCATTGACAGGTTCCATGTAAGTAATTCCCTCTAAAGTGATGCTAAGCCACTTGTCAAAAGTTAATGGTGAAAATATATAAAAATAGATAAAACCTCACATGAGGTGTAGAACAAACTTTCTGAGCTCCATTGATCATGTAAGGAAGCACACAGCTGGCAGGTTGTTAAATGATGGGACTGGAGAGAATTATTGAGCACCATTCCTGTGGAAAGAACTACTATAGAGAACCCACTGTGCAATGAGGATATGAACCAAACACAATGTTCTTTACTAAATGGAAATGGAAAATTCCTAGGGGAATATATAAGACAAAAATAATTTCCCAAAGGATATAACTCCATTGCAGAACTTATGGTTAAAGGAACTGGAGGAAGAAGTGCCTGCCACCCACACAGTGCAAATAAACTATGAAGAACCAGGAAGATATGTACTCTTGCTTTCTTTTGGAGCAAATAGAAGACCACAGCTGCTTAAAACAGAGTGAGATCCACAAAGAAAAATTGTAAGTTGAGGTGGCTAGTTTCCCTTGATTCCCTTTATAAAAGAGTGGAGAGACCATTAACTTTTTTTGAACAATAGAAGGTACCTAACTTTCAATGTCTTTGACTCCAGAAGACCCTTCTTTGTCTCCATTGACTACAGAGAAAATCAAACTTCCCTAGATGAAATCTGCTTTTGCGAATCTCACCCACCTATATCATAGCAAAGCATTCCCACTTTTTTCAAGGGATATCCATAAATGACCCTAAGCCATGAAGTCCATATGAGAAATAGAATCAAAGGACAATTTCATCTCATCAGAGACAATCAATTCATTATCAATAAATGTCTTTCCCTTAACTTGATTCAAATGACTGACAGATTGTAAGCAAGATGTTGCTGTGTTTGAGTATTTCAGTGCAGATGTATTCTCATGCCTCACAACATTGCATAAGGAACCCTAAAACTGCAGGGAGGAGGAGGAGATCTTAGTTTTTTTCTTTCCTAAAAACACTGAAAAGGTTGGAAGAGATTAAAAATTTTAATTATTACAATACCAGCTACCCTTAATACCGCATTTATAGGTGTGACTTAGTGATGACCCCTTAAGTGATAATGAGATAAACTAAAATCAATGTTTTTGCAACACATATGCTTATGAATGGCATTTTCCCCTACTGTTCACAACACTCCAAAACAAAAACAAAGCATATAAAACAGTTCCACATGAAGAGAATTATTTTTTAGATTTCATTAAATCTGACATACGGAATCCAAGGGAACATTTGGAACTTAATACTGCACTGATTATTGAGGGATCTTGTTTGAATTTTTTATATCTACCAATTTAAAAAACATAGTAACCAAATTTGTAGGTTAGATACTCCTAATTTCCTGCACACAGTTTGTTAATTCTACTTGAGAAGCATTCCCAGCATTTCACTATCACTGGGAGTTATTTCCACTATTTCCCTTAGCATCCCACATCTCAGTAGAATGACTGAACTATCCACATACAGAGCCGTGGTAGAGGAAATAGTTTTAAAAATACATTAAAAACCTGCATCCCTTAGTTACTTGTTTCTGAAAATATTATTCATCTTCAAAAGAGTTGTATTTTGATGATCTTTATGGATCCCTTACAACTCAGGATATTCTGTGAAAGGTATCCTGCAAGCAGTTTTCATTGTTTTTTTTTCTGCAGTGAAAAATAAAGGTATCCCCAAGATGGTCAGGTTACTTGGCATTACTCTAAGCCTTCTTAAAACAAGGCAATAGAGCAATGACTATATCACCTCACTTATCAGTCCTCCTGTTCTGCACACTGGAGACACTCCTCAATAATTCCTTAGCATCAAGCACAAAACTGTCCACAATATTGTTAGGTTCTGTTTTCCACAGCTCCTTTTTGACTGGGACAATCAGTTTCCTGCAAATGACTACAGAACTCTACCCTCCTTTCCTTTATCCACTTCTCTTCAATATACCTTTGAAGAGGTGTCTTGAGGTGCATACACACCAAGGCATGTATTCTGAGTCAGATCTTCACATGACAGCAAAATGAAAAAAGGAGAATAGAAATAAGCTCAAAGCAGGTTACATACTGGTATTCCCCACAACTTTTTCCTTCCATATAGCAGCACAGTATTAAATACACAAAATTACCAACAACGTCTTTTGAATAGTAACATGTTTTAAATCTGCAAAAGCAGCCAGAAAAGTGATCCACAGAGAAATTAACCACAAACATTTTAGTTCCCTTAAGAAGAAAATTTTAGTACATTTGGGTTTTGATTCATACAGCCCAAAATCTAATTAATTCTGTCTATAAGGATCTAAAGTTTTACCTGAAAACTGTTAACAGTATTTTTTCCCATTGAAACAAACCATTCCAACATAAGTCTATCCTTCTATTTAAAAGTCAAAGTACAGCTGAAAAACAATCAACATACACTCAAAGCAAACAAGTCTCTTTTATATGGGGCTCAGTTGTTTTCCTTTTTTTGTGCTATTCCTAGTATTACAAAAAGCTACAGGTAAACAGAATTTTGTGACAGAGGAAAGGTTTTTTTAGACCAATGTAAAATAGTTATTCTTTGTCTGAACCTGAAATTTTATCACAGACAACTATACACTGAATCCACATAGCAAGCAGGTTTTGAAACACAATATTAAATATTGTAGATCTAACTACACACCCATACTACAAAACACATTAGTATTAACAAGAAAGACTCAAAAACTACAGTTTAGAATACACCTCACATACCTGTGGTAGCTTAGGGTGTCACAGAGCTTACAAGCCAAGTTATACAGAAGGCAGCCTAAATGTTTATTAGAAAGTTATTGCTTCAGAAAATCTCACTGATGTGGTTGCCTTTACTTGGGGGAAAAAACATCATTGTAACCTGCTTTTCTAGTATGATCTGAGTGCTTTAAAATTAACCAAAATTAATTTATTAAATATAGTATATGCAGGTCAAACTTTTTTGTCTTTTTTTTGTTTGTCAACAAGAGTAAAAACATAGATTTTTTGCTATACAGTTGTTCTATAGTAATTCTGTTTTTAAAAAGTAAATCTTGACCAGTTATAAAATATAAAATTGACTCTACTTTAATGAAACCAGAAAAGAAAGCTTTGTCACTGATTTCAGCATAACTGAGATTTTACACGCAGAAAAAAATCAAGTGCAGAACGTAAGCAAGCTAGAAAAATACATTTTTTCTAATAGATGTTCTTAATATCTAATTATATAATTAGATATTTATAATAGATAGATATATATAGATATATATCTATCTATATCTATATATAGATACATAGATATATATCTATCTAAAAATATACATATTTATAATGGATAGATATATATAATTAGATATATAATTCGTTCTTGATATCTAATTATATAAAAATACATTAAATATGCATAATTCTCAATATATAATCATATTCTTAAAAAGGAGCTTTCTGTGTGTAGAGGAAACATGTTCAACTGCTATCAGTCATAACAATATTCACAGAAACAGAAAAACTGAAACAAACTGAAGCAAAGAGTAACCTTAATACAATAATTCACTTAAGAAAAAGAAGTTCTCTATTAAATAAAATAAATCTTTCTCTCAAATTTAATATTTACCATTTTCAACATTCAAAGATCACTACCACTATCAGGAGTTACTATCAAAGTACAGATGGACAAAATCCCTTTCAAAATGGCAAGGGGTATTTCTGTAAGTAATTATCCCTGCTAATTGAAAACTGCCCCCTTTCATTCAGTCTTTTCTAGTGAGTGCTCGTGTTATCTGTTTTTCTCCATGTGATATCAGCCTCTCAATTCACCTGCTGCTCCATTAAAGAGCTTTACCTCTGCATAACTACTTGTTCTCTTTTCAAATATCTTCCAGTTTACAACAAAATTCATCTCGGTATTTCTCAATTTATTTCTTTATTATCAATCTATAAAAATATTGCAAGGGATTTTTTTTTTTTTTGGTCATTTGATAAAATTAGTTGATGAGTTAGAAGCACATCTTATTTACGACAGGACATCAAGACAATTTTTTCTTTGCGCTTTGATGATGATGCTTCACAGCTGACATATAAACAGATTTTGGAAAAAATATATTATCTGAATCTGTAACCCATCTACAGGTCTTTGAAAAGCAATATAGTTCTTGTCCCCTCCCATTTATTTTTAGGCACTTGCAATTTTCCCTATCCTTTTTAGTGATTTTGCACAGTAATATCCAGAACAAACAGCAGAAATGGGAGACAAACTATACTGAATAACAACAATCATGAACACATAGTTTTTTCCTTAACCATGGCACAAAAAAGTTCAATAAGAAGTAAATTATTTCTTTTTAATAATTCAAACTAAACACATAATAAAGAAAAGAAATAAAAATATCATATCTTTCCATACAGTTGTATTAACCATTACTGGTTATATTATACTTCTAAATAATTTTCTAACAGAATTCCATTTCAGCCATTCCATTATTTTTACTCATGACATACACCTTGCCAGTATCCTTACACAAATCTCAGTCTTCATCTGCTTTATTTGAATATCAGCTTTTCCCAGTTCTCTGGAAATTCCTTCTTCTGTCACTTCTTATTTACCTTCCTTGTATACAGAATTGTCTGTCCAAACTTTTACTGTTTTTAAACTTGAGTTAAACTCTTACTGAGGATTTTAAAAGGTTTACAGTAATTTTTAATATTCTCCATAGTAACATCTGGAAACTATTAAATCATTTGATCAGAACAAAAACTTCTCCCTTTAGATCAGTGAAGCATACATAATAAACTTTTCTCTTTTATGTCACATCATAGCTGAAAAAACTCCAAACAAACAATAAAGTAACACTTCTAATGAATGTACCAGTCTCAGGTAACTGAAACTCTACAGATTCTAAAAGATTTAAACAAAATATAGCATTCTAACATTCCTGTTTGCTGAATGGCCCCCTCATACTGACCCTTCTACATGCATTTCAAAACCAATCAGAAGAAAGCTTTAGGAAAAATATGCTATTAACTAATTAACTTAAATAGGCAGGGGATCAAGCAGGTTTCTTCCCTATTGTGCTGAGGTCTTTTATCCCTATCTTCTGTTTTCGACTCAACCGATACCGCTTCGAGACACACAAATTCCTCCGCGGGAAAGAAAACTCACACCTGCACTAAATGTATTCTTAGAGCTTTTTCCTTAATCTTTGCCACAAATTTAACTACAACAACTGAATTTCTATTTCCTTCCATTCCTCTCTGCTTCAATAATATCAGATGCCACAAGTTCAGTAAGCAAAATATCAGCCCATTTGGTTTAAGCTAACCCAATAAAGTAATTTACAATTCGTTTTTCTAAGAGTTCAGTTTACATACATATAAACTTTACATTTTATTAGCAGTGTGTTCTTAGATTTCATAGGATGAGAAAAGTATTTCAGTAAGTATACAGATTTTTAAGTATGTAAATTCATTGTGAAATGTGTTTGAAAGCATCAATGGCATTTATGACTACAAAACTGATGAGATGGTCAATTTGCTACAAGATGATTATACTATCAAGTAAGGTCATGGGTGGCTCTAATTAAACTTTCCATTATATTTGAAACTTCTGATTGTACAACAAAAGCTCTACATAAAGTGGAAGCACAGAAGCAGTTATGCTCCATGGTAATACAGCATTGTTTGAAAGGTGTTTGCTTCCCAGTAAGGGTCAGATTTTGTTTATAAAGCACAGCCTTCTAAATTGGCTGGGACACTAGTTGTACCTAGGATTTGCCATGGGAATTAAGATTTTCAGGAATCAGCTACTGAAGATTCATGTGTTTTGTTCTCCACAGCCAGGGAGAATAGAGGATAGAATTTTTATAGAATGGGATATTGTGAGAGAAGGAGAAGTTGTAATTTTCTCTATATATGGACAATACACATATTCTATATATAATATAGAAAGGATATTTTTAGGAACACATCTTCACTGCTGCAAACTATTCTCTTAAGAAAGTAATTAACAGTTAATTTGAGTAATTGTTGGGCAAAACATGAGACTTCTGTGTCTGGACTCATTCCTGGCAATTTTTAGGAGTTTAACAAGTAAAGAGCTCTTCCCTATATTTCATTACAACTACTGTAATTGACCTTCAAATAATTCATGATGTGATAGTATACGTACCAATATACTTGTCAAAACAAATATATTCCATGTATGATCTGAACAAGACACCTATAACTGAAAGGCTAATGCATTAACCCATGGTGCCATGTACTGTGTGGGCAGCAAGAAATGTCTATGTTTTCATTGCATATTCACCACTTTGTTTCCAACTTTACTCTGACTGCTTGGCAGCCCACAAAAATATTTTAATGTAAAAATGCCCAGTTTTAAAAAGAAACTGGTCTCCCTAATCTTTTTCTATAATATGGTGCTTTCATTCCAGAACTAATAGAAAAGCAAGTTAGCAAAGTCCCACCACATTTTTCATATCACTGCTAGAACATGGTAGCCTGAATTTTTTCTCATTCTAGCACAATTTGTAATTGCTTTAGAAAGCATTAGTTGAGTGGTCTCTAATCTGAATCATTAATCTGGTTAATGTTTACATCAGTTTGCCATATTTTCTCAGTCTCGACTCTCTCTCCTTTAAATAAAGGTACGCTTTGGTTTTGCCTAAAATCACTTAATTATCATACAGCATAGTGCCAAGACTTAAGGGCAATTTTAACTTCATTTCCGTAAGTGGTATCAGCTTATCGAAATTTTGCGTGCAAGCTTAACTAAAACATGATGGGAAACAAAGGATGAATTAATTTAATAAGTAAATATAAAACATACCCTAGGTATAAAGCACAGCTGTACATCACTATAGGCTAGATCCCAAAGTACAACTCCTCATCAGATTATTTCAGTGTCCAGCAAAGTGTTTTGCAAATAGGTCAGAACCTGTACAAGTCCTTGGGAAAAGTTGTGACCATAAAGGACAATTTTACAAGCAACAGTCCTCCACGCCCACGAGGTTAATGTGAATGGCAAAAACATTCCTCACAGCATAAGATGACCTTTATTGTTTCTAATTGGGTTTCTGTGTCTTCTTCAAGCCAAAGGAAAATTGTGTCTCATTAAACTGACAAACTTTTTACAGCCACCTGGTGCTGATGAACAGGAATACATCCATGTGAGAAATGTCAGTGAACTTCAAATAATATGTTTTGCACTTTGATCCCTGAAGTCAAATCTACATGCAAATAAACCCCTGAAAGGCTTCAAGAAAGCAATTTCTACTGGTGCATATTAAAATAGAAATTGTAGGAGATTAGTCTAATAATTCACAATTGCTGACCTTAAAATAATCTGCTTCTAATCCCCACTTAATTTAAAACTAAATATTTTAATAAGGAGGCCTTTACCAACTTTTTTTCTCCATCAATACTTCCTCCCATAACAGCTATATTATTTCTCTGCAGTTTATCTTATTTTTTATCAGTATATCTGATTTGATATTTTCCCTTCAATGGAAGTTAGGCAAGGATTCTGCCAAAGAAACAGAAGACTTTTCGATTGAATTATTTTAATTTTTTCTACACCTTTAACTGCTTTCATGCTTTCAGAAGTATTTTTGTTCTTCAAAATTACTTACTGCCTTATTTTTAACTTTATCTTCAGTAAAGAATTTTATATAGTAGAAATGTTACAAGCTCTTAGCATGTCAGGTGAAGAAGAATCATGTGGATGGGCACATTTCCCTCTTTGTTCTAGTTAGTACTATTAAGACCTTTTAAATGAGCATTTTAACAAGTATATTCCTGATTCCTCATCTTTCTCTCAACATGTCAGCAAGCTCTGCTCCCCATGGAATCAAACAATAAAAGACTAACTTGACATCTTAAACAAAGGCTCTGTCCTTCAAAGACACTGGGGTGAAGGAGTAATTTAATTAAGATGGGAAAAGAAGCTGCCAATCAAATTTTAAAACACCATTCATTAGATGGGTTAATAGATAAAAAGTGCCACAATTTCTGGAATCTAATCTCTTTAACTGCTGCAAGCAATACCTCACTGAACATGAATTGCTAAAAGGATTGACATAATATATTTTGGGGGAGGGAATGTTTAGAAATGTTCACATATTCCAGTGAATCACTCACTCTGCCATAATGCTTGCAAAGCAGGACTGGTGTGTTCCCCTTGGGCAAACACCTGTTTACGAATTGGGACGTATCATTAGAAGTGACTTCACCTTCTTTTATGCTCCATGCCAAATTCAGTACAACTCATTTGGGCTATGCCAGACCAGCATTCCATTCCCATGTTCTGGACAATTATTTGCAACCTTTAGTTAAACTACTTATCTAAGGTGTTTAAAACAGTGCCTGAAAACAGGAAAAGAAACAGAAACAGCTTTCAGATTTTCCACCTAAAGAAATGTTGCCACTAGTTTAGTTAACACAAATATACCCTAGAAAAGCATGAATGAATGAAACAAATTCTTAACTCACAAAGTGCATAACACTTCCCATTCATTAATGATGTCATTCAAATTTATACAGCTACCTTTCTTAAATTAAAAAACAAACACACAGAGAAACAATAGAGAAAAATTCTACTCGGCAAACTACTCAAAGGACTAAAAAAACAATCTTTTGTCATCCACAGCATTTTTGCAAAATTCCAGTATGGATATATGTATATATATAGAGTAAGTTTTGCTGAAAATAAAAAAGAAATAATAAAGTAAAATGAAATGTATCTGCTCCTTTAAACAACATCAGTAGGAATCACAAGTGCAAAATCAAAAACATGTAAGCTACTTAAGTGCCATAGATTGATAATGAAATGCACCAAATCTCTTCCAGTAATTTTCAAGAATACAAATAGTCTAAGCAGCTTAAAGTCCATTGTTATTTGAGGTACCTAAATATGGCATGGGAACTTACAGTGGATTATGTAAAATTCAGATGTGTAAAGACTGGTATTTTTAACATTAAGAAAATTCACCCATCTGCCATTTATTACTCTACACTCCTATTTTTATTATTGCCATCACTCTTTTGACTGTGCTGTAGAACTGTAGATAACAGTGGTTAGAAATAACATGAGAGATTGATGTAACATTATAAATACACACTGTTTTAGTTGTAGTGGACCACATCCTGGTTACCAGGCAGATGTTTGCTTTCTGCTAACACACAGTAAATGCATACCACCAAAGCCAAAATGGGGGTCACTTCCTACATTGCTTCCTCCACTATCAGAAACTTCAAAGCAGCAAAGCCAGATCTGTGCCTGTAAGATTCCCTGCCAGTGTGCCTGAACTGTCTCTACCACCCCAAGGAGCACAGCAGGTTCTGCCTTGTACCCACTGCCCCACAAAGAGCCTGGGAGCTGCTCCACAGCACACAAGTAGTCCCAGATGCCAAGATCTCAGCGTGCTCTTGATGACATCTGGGACATGCTGGCATGTCATCCCCATGTTTAAGGGAATGCTGGAGCCTCCCTCTAAAAGCAATATGGTCAGAGTCTATAACATGCCCCCATACTCCATCCCAAGAACAGCTGTGTTTGAGTAATTTTGACTGAAACAAAACTCATTTGAAGCCTGTGACAGCAAAACATAAGGTAAAGACTTCCCCAGATCTCCCTAGCAGACCAGACAGGTCCTTTTTCTGATGCTAAATATTAAATGGCAAGATATAAATATGACAGCCAATGCTTTTCTCAAGTTTTATGTCAGACAGGTCTAAGGATTGCACATCCAGTAATATTGCTTATGAAGACACTATACTGAACCAATAATTAAACCCAAACATTTACATTTAGCTTTTTTATTTATTAGTAAAATATTAATTAAAAGATAACATTTTAATGAGAAAACTATTGCCAAGCACTTGATAAATCATCAAAAGTATTAAGATGAATTCATATTCATAAATTCATAATTAATTCTGTGTGCTTCCAGGAGTATTTACAATAATATTGATGTAGTAGATCAGTATTGATAGTATATGAAATCAAAAGTAATGCATATAAAGGACTGCCTGAGAATGTCAACTTTAAATGCCAGTATTTGTCTAGAGGAAGGTGCCCCTGTCCATAGCAGAGAAGACTGGAACTAGGTGATCTTTAAAGTCCCTTCCAACCCAAGCCATTCTATGTTTTTATGAAAGGACTAAATATTAAAATAAAGACTCTGATGACTAACATTAGTCACTTCCATGAAACTCCATATGTAGCATTTACCCCACTTTTTTTCCTGATATCTAGGGCTAACTTGTTATACTGTTCATTAAGCAAAATTTACTTGCAAAAAGTAGAACAAATACTTAGATTAATGAGCTGGGGGGACACAACTAGATTTTTTACTTCTATAGCTTAACTGCAGTGTATTACAGTAGCCAGGCAATATTACAGTTGTTCTATCTGTTCTCAAGATTGCACTTAGTATTCCTGAAAAAGGCATTGCACAAAAATATCTGAAACAAAATCTTTTATCTCAGTCTTCGCTGGCAACTATCTCAAATATCTTAACCAATTTTTTTCAAAAAACAAAGAAAATTTTAAAGGGCAACAATAAATTTTTCCAAAATCTGGTATTTATTTAAAAGCAATTTCCCACACTGTCTATAAGGTTGAGTAGCTAACTATACAAGATCTGTACGTTTGAGCATAACCATTTTGTAAGTGTCTTACTACATCATAGATTAGAAAGATAGCACCTAATACCTTGGACTAGTCTGAAAGAAATAAGGGGTTGTGTTCTGTAATGTGGCCAAGCTCTGTGCACTTGGTGCATTATGCTGCCTTTTGGCAGAAGTGAACTGAGCCACCTCCGTTCCATTAACTGCAGCCATAGGAACTGTGCAGCCATTCCCCATTTATCTAAGCTCAGGGGCTCTCAAGCATGACCCTTTATAGAGGTCTTATGAGTAACTGGTATTTCTATATCCTCCTAGAAGGATCTAAAAAACCCAAATCTAAGGAGGTAAGTACAGACGGCACAGCATTCTCTAGTCACTACATTAACAAGTCAGTCAGGTGAAAGACAGCTCTAGCCAGAAATTTTACTAAGGTGCTTTTAGCACTGTTTTAACCCAGTAATCTTAGGCACAGCACTTCACACTATGAGTTCAGAACTGCAGCACAGCCAGAAGTAACTCATATCTGCCTATTACAGATGTGTAGACAAACCCTACCAAAAGCAGAACTCTCATGGATTCATTTTCAATATTGCCACAGAGCCAAGAATCTTGCCAAATAGAGGTAATGTGGAGATGTAAAAAATATATTATTGCAATTTTAATTTTAGTTCACATTTCATCATTATCACTAGAGAAAGAAAGAGGCTGAGTGCTGAAAAAACAAGTACTTCAACTCCTGGCTCAATTCTCTGCCATCAGTTCCTCATGTGCTAACTAGAATAAAATCTCACACCTCGGACTCAAATGACAGATCAAAACTACAATGTAAATTATCCAAAAAAGAGAACTCTGTTCCACCAAATTTCTGTCAGATTATATAATATATTAGGTCCAAACAAGAGAAAGTATAACATCCAACTATCCAACTTGGATCATGTACAGCCGTGCCCTCAATCCAGCCACACAGACAAGGCTGTCCCACCTGTTTTATTACAAACACCTCACATGTAAGAAACTGAAACATTCTAAAAATCAAACAGAATGTATGCTGCTAGAGGTATCCTAAAAACTCTGGTTTTTATAGTCATGTGAATCTATACACACAAATACATATTTGAACACGCTATATATAACATACTACAGACTACACAAATATACATCCACGTATCAGCTATATAAAATTAGCATGAGGAATCCACACATTTCCTTTTCACAAAACTGTTGTGAGTTTAGGTAAAAATTAATACAACTTTACTGGCTTGGGATTTTTTTTATCTTCTAATTTTCATGTTGAACATGAAGCACCTACACTTAACAGAATTGGCCTTTTTAAATGAGAACCATAGCAGTGTTACAGCACAGATTTTTCAGGAGTGAACTGTAGCCTAATACAACTAATATGCATAGAGCACACTCTCCCAGGACTAGTATTCTGCTTCCAGAACAAGGGAGGCCCACTTATTCAGCTGACCTCCCATCCTGAGAGGTATTAGGACTCCTCCTCAAACTACTGAGTTTCAATCCTGGCATAACTCCAGTACTGCACTCGTTTCATAAACGTGCTTTCAGAGCCAAGACATCTGCGTACTTCAGTGACATGCATGTTATAAAAGGAGTGTTTATATCCAACTTCAGCATAATGTGAAAGTTTAGCAGCCACAAGACAGCTTTATACATTGACTGGACATTACTTAAAGGCTTCATTGTACTTCCAATGACAGTACTCAGCAAAATAACTAGAACTCTATAAATTAATTACACTTTCTTCTAATAATTATTAAACTCCCCTGGGTTTATAAATAAGGTGGCCCAAGCATCAGGAAACATGGCAGGAAGCCCAATGACTGATTTAAAATTTATCCCTACTGACCAGTACTTCCCACTATCATTGTTCACTGCAGGAAACAAGAAAGTTAAGCTTCAAATCATCCAATATGCAGCACTGCAGCTGCTGAGCTGCACAGCTTTCTGAGAGTGCTATGTCTCAAGCAGAGCCAGTTCTCTGATAGGGTAACACAGTGGAACTGAACTTCTCTCATGCCCATGAGCCATATTCTTGACCTGGCATTTAAAGTCTTCATTTCTTCCCCCTTACTGTCAGTCTTCCTACATACACCATTCACCCTGGCAAATTCAATGTATATTCAACTATTTTCCCAGCAGTTTGAAAGGAATGAAAAAAAACAGTAGTTTCAAATACCTATCTAGCTCTTTCAGAGAGTAATGGTACATACTGCATACCTACAGGAATTACTTGTCTTCCAAATAAAGCTGGACACTGCACAAGCAACTTTTAAATGCATTATTACAATGTTTATAAAAAGCCATTGCTATGAGCTTGGGGTGCAAATATGTTTTATCATCATTCACTGTCATCTGAATCTGGATGGAAAAGTCACAACTGTGATACCTAGACAGATACCATATTGGAAAAAGTATGCATGAGTAAGAATGAAAGAAAACATCTGAAAAAACCACCATTTGTACCTAATCTTCCATGGAAGATGTTACAACAGTCCTATAAAAACTGTACTCACTCATCTTGTCGCTTTCCTGTAATGCTCTGCCCTCATTTGTAAAAATTTCCATTTTAGATTCTTAAATACATTATTTA
Source organism: Melospiza georgiana (assembly GCF_028018845.1). NCBI lineage: Eukaryota > Metazoa > Chordata > Aves > Passeriformes > Passerellidae > Melospiza > Melospiza georgiana. The sequence continues at coordinate 46,722,697 of NC_080430.1, read as the reverse complement.
ACTCCATAGTGAAACGTGTAGGAGTACCTCCTTAAATAGCTGAAGAATGGAGTGGTGTCAGGGCCTTAGTAAATTGACAGAGTAATCTACATAATCTTTACTGACTATAAGATAGATATTTCAGCATTATCAATCATACCTCTCTACTCTCGCTCTTCCCTTAAAGCTTTTAAGGAGACACCATGACTTTGAGCCATTTTCAGTAATAAGAAGAAAAGCAGAAGGCTGCAGTACCAGTTTGGAAAGCTTTACAGATGCTTTATTTCCTCAGAATAGCTGAAAAGCACATTCCTCTTCTGCCTTTCACCTTACAGATTCCCACTGCTGCTTGCATCTTCCCACGACTTTCTATACACATAGCCGACATTCCCTGTTTGGTGGTGTTTATGGTCCTCTGCATAAATTTCCTTTCAGTGTACACATGCCCTACTACTCCAGAATTAATATATATCCAGCATACCACATTCTATCTCCATAACCATTTACAGTCATGGAAAAATATCTGAAGGGAAGAAACAGGCCTGAAATAAATATTTAACACAAATTGGAATTTCATCACTTTTATCAGTAAAAATATGTTAAGAATTTAATATTTTCATCATAATTCTTAAGAAAGTTTGTAAGCAAGCAACAAATAAACAGCCCTTTTCAGATGCTTTACAAATTAATACAAATTTGGCAGGTCTCAATTTTTTTCCTCCTCGCTGCACTGATTGTCTGGCAAGACAGTAAACTTTTTCCATAAGTGATGCAATAAAATCCCCATCTTAAATGCGTAATTCAGCTCCATCTTAATGGCTCCTTAAAATGTTTTATGGCCTTTCTAGATACGACCAGTACAAGGCAAGTGTGAATAAATTCAGAATTCTTTGAGAATAGAATATTTAAATACAGTACACAAAGCTTCATTTGTGAGGCTGGGGTCAATACTCAATACATAATGTTTTCTGAGACAGCTCCACTGCCTCCTTTTCATAAAGCCTTACTTGTAGAGGAGGGAAAAAATGCCTTTTCCTGTCAAAGAGCTCATCTGCTAACACTGTAATGAATACGATATTTTTAACTACAAGATGAATGTAGTGTGAAATGAACACAGGTATCTATGATCCTCCCAGCTCTAACAGCAGTTGTGTTATGAATATTTAAATAAACATCTGGATTCCCTTTAGAATTTAGCTGGAAAGGGAATGCTTTACTGAGAATAGTGAATGGAGAACAAGGATTCAGACATCTCTCAGATGCACGAAATTGTTACATGGTTCCTGTCTCTCTATGAATATAAAAACATACCTAAATAACAGCTCTAGAAGTATGATTAACCAGAAGTCCAAGTTTTAACATTTTCATTTTGCAGAATATTTGGTAATTTAAAATCTCAATGAAAACCCATAGTATTAAAACTTACCAGTTGAATTTATGAAACCATTCAATTTTTGAGTCATTTAATTTTGTGGGGTTTGAGATAGCCATGCTATCAATATGAACAAGGCAAACCCATTTTACACCCAAAAATTTCAAGAGTGGAAAATAACATTTCAAGTTCTTAATTTCAAAATGCTACCTTTCCAATTTCGTTCTTTAGTCTGTATTAGGAAATATAAGTCACTTTAGATTTCTAGATGAACAAGAAATATTCATATATCCTCCATACAGAAGAAGTTTGAATAGAACATTCTGACAACTACAAATAATTGTGAAATATTTGCAGACTAGCTAATACTAATTAACAGGTAAACTTTAGTGATTTGGCATTTTCTGATGAAAAAATACTCAGTCACAAAAACTAAAGAGCTCCAGAGAAGGGACAGCGTTCTCGAAAATAACGAATAATTCTGCATGTGTAGTAAAAGCATAAAAAAGATAAGTTTAATATGGCAGAAAAATGAAAGCAGAAAAAAATTAGAGCATGAAAGAGACATATCTGCAGTAGACATTCAGGATGCCAAAAAGAAGTGGCTCCTGGACATCTGGATTTGTAGGTGTTAAAAGACATCAAATTAAATAAAATTTTGGAAGAAAATACAATGAAAATAACATTACTTCCCATTTACATTCAAAATCATAATTTTTTTTTAAATCACAAAGATTTTTTTTGCACCTCTGCCACATTGCAAAACTGATGTTGTCCTTCATTGAATATCATTCTTCATCTGTCTTCCTACTACTTCTTACACATCCCACAAGCTTGTAATGTAAAATTTGTGAAGACATGGAAAATTCCATTTTCTTATGCTCCAGGTTTACAACTTCACTGCTAAAATCAATCAGCTGTTCAAATAGAGGATAAAACAGGAGTCACATGTGGATCCCAAGTTAAATTTGAAGGAATACTCAAAATTGCTAGAAGAGAGCATCCCATGAGCAAAATGATCTAATACAGTCCATCACAGGTTTTTTACGTGTAGAGGTTAAATGTCACAGATTAATCTGCCAATCTGTTATTCTTCCAAATGTTTATACAGCTCTAAGCCTCTGACTTTAGAACCTTTGACCAGAAAAGTGTAAGAATCAAAATATAGCAAACCAAGCTGGTAGAAATACTACTTTTGAAACATACTAAAATACACAGTGAAATGTTGATGCCTAAATAGCATTTGTTCTTGTTGCTGGATTTTTTTTTATTTTACACTTTTTTAATTATTGGTGAGATGGTTGGTTTTTGTTCAGTTGAAAAATCAAATATCTGGGCAAAGATCTCAGAGGACTATCAACTCTAACAAATTCATCAAAGCATTAAAAATGAAAATAGAGTATTTCAGACATTAATATGGAGTACACTTTGCAAAAATTACACCAAAATCATTTAAATAGGAGTACATATTTGAAAAACTGAAAAGAAAAAGAAAAGTAAATGGAGAAAGAATTTCCTAAGAGGACAGAAATTCTTCATTTTACTCGCTATGGTTAAAGATTGAGTCTCAATGTCCTCTTGCTACACGGTCTCTTGGAAATAGCACTTCCTGCTTCTATTGCACTTTCAGTGCGTGCATCATAGTACTGTACTCTAAACTGCAGCAAGTGAAGATTGTAAAAGCTATCATAGTAAAGCTGAAAAAGCATTCAGGTCTCCCAGTGCCAGATCTCCCAGTATATTCACTGGGTCACATTGCCCACAAGGCAACTAATTACATGTGATACATAAATTGTAAACATTTAAGTGACAGAGATTGCCTGCTGGACCTAATTATTTGGTTTTCTCAACTGCTATGTTACCAGTTTGAAGGAAGCAAGGAAAATGGCTCTAAGAGTGTGAAACTTGAAAGAAAGGGAAAACTGTTTACAGAAGAAATGCAGAATTATATGCTAGCTATTATATTCCCTTACTGTTATTTGGTATCTGCTAAAAGCAGATTAGTAAGGTTTGTAAGCAATCAGTTTGTGTTACTGATAAAGTTTTTCCTTCCTGGAGGTAGGAATAATTGACATTTACCACTATTTCTAAGCAATTTATATGTAGCCTAATTCTGTGGCATATATTAATAAATAAAATTATTTTAAAAGCTAAACACTAATTTTCTTTGAGTAGTAACTAAAAAAACTCATGTACTGGACTTCATTTGAATTTCATTTCATCTGCATCAATCCTGACTGGAGACAACAGCACAGGAGGAGTCTGTGATCCAAACAATATTTCATTTGCAGAGGCCCACACCAGTGCTGTGCTGCACACCCAGCATGGTCACCCATTTGTGCCTGCATTGTGGGGCACAATTGCCTTGGCCACTGGACACGTGGAACCAATGCCTCGTGCAGAGGAGCCTGTTGGCAGCTCCACCTCCATACCAGCAATTGCATCACTTGCATGGCCTTGTCTTTACCTGAACATGCACAGCAAGGTCTCCCAAGAACATAATTCCATTTCTATTGTAGGAATTAAAAAGAGTTGTTTGCTTGTTTTGCAGGATAATCCTTTAATAGCTGGAATGACCAAAAGAGAGACTCCTTTCCACAGGGGGTGTCTGTCCAGCACACTGCACATAAGTTGGAGGTGGTGCTGGGACTCCAAGCGTCTGAAGAGATGCTTTTTACAGCGTGAACAGCATTGTGAATGATGCCTCATGGAGTGCAAGTGCCTTTTTTATCAGGACCAACAGCTTCTAGCACAAAGCATCACCTTGTGTCTATGCTGTCTCTGTATCTCTGCTGCTGGCTCAGTTCACTGCAGCTGGCAAGGACATGGGAGCCTGCCTGGGGCTTCGCAGGAGCTCCTGCTACCCACTAAAGACCCAGAAAGCCAAATCCAGGAAAGCACCTAATTGATGCTCTGTAGCTTTATGCTGAACCCTTTAAAGCACTGCCCTAGGAACTGTGACTCCAGGTCCCAACCCTCCTTAATTCCTATTAAGCTCCCTAGTCATCAGGATGAAAAGACCCAGGAATGGCACCCACAGAAGCTGGACCTAAATGAAGTAGGGAATCCAAAATTTATAATGCCAGAAAATAAATTAATGCAAACTGCAAGACAGTGAGAAGAAATGTCTTATAATCTACTGAGGTCCTTGGCTATGGCATATCCTGCTCTGGCCAGACTAAATTCTTTCCCCATAACTGTGCTATTCAGATGGAATGCATTCAGATGTAACTACTATTATGAAGGTCAAATACCACACAAGTTATTATAAAAATCTTTTTCCCTCATATGCTGGATAATATCAGGTATAGCACAGAGGAAATACCCAGGGAAGTGTGTTTCACTGATTATTGAACCAGCCAGATTATTGAGCCTCTTCTCTGGTTTTTGCTTGCAAGTAGATTCATCCCATACTGTTTTAATTAGAATTTTGATTAATTATTAAAAATTAGGTTGCTATAATTTTCTTACATCATACATGAGCATGCTGCAATTAATGAACTATTTTAAGCACTCGGTCTACTCAAGCATGTTTCTGAAAAGCTGACTGTAAACACATTAGACAATGAATCAAAGTCTATTCTACAAAAACTATGGTAAAAGCAAAGAAAACATGAATATACACGCTTGTATTGAAATACTAACTTACCCAGATTTTCTATATTAAATCTACTCAACATCTCACAAACAGAGTTTTACTATAATTAGGACACGACAACACTGCTGTTGTCGTGTCCTAATTACTGGGCTTTCTCTACTCATTTAAGCTCTGAAAGGTCTGTTTTAATAAGGTTTTAATAAGTTCCAGCATGCACATCTCCTTTTTAGAGAAACAGAAAAAGATCTGCATATATAAGACAAGTGTCATTCAAAACACCCAGAGCCTGTTAAAGAATGCTTGTCGAGTTATTCTCCAAAAGACTGAGCAAGTCTTTTCCCCATCTTCAATAAAGACCATAGTACAATCCTGCCCCTTGGAATAACCACTCACTTTCAACCAAAAATAATCACCCTACCCATCATCACCACGTAAAAGCAAAACATTTGGCTTCTATTCCTTTGGTGTACTCTTCCTTGACTATTGAATCTATTCCTTTTGTCCCTCAAGCTGTCTTTGTTTTGTCTTATTTATTCCTTAAAATCTAGAGACTCTTTCCCACCCTCATCTCATTTTTTTTCAGAACAGTGGGTCTGGTTGATTCGTGAGCTTCCAATTTCCCCAGCAGACCTCCCACCTTTGTCCAGGCTCTCCCTGTGTACAAAGATAAAAAATACAAAGAAATATGGTTTCACAGATGCCAATCATTTCTCCTTCATGATATATCTACCTTAAAGCATGGGATTTTTTTACATGTTCATGCCAAGAAGAGACTGTTTCCTGGTTTATGCAGCTGGTTTAAAAATGAAAAAGTTTGAGAAAAAAAATTCTATTTCCTTCTTATTCCACATCATAAGTATTTAGGAACTATGATTTTTTAAATTAATTATCATTCACCTATCTAAAGCTTTCAATTTATTATGACCCAGATTCTCAGAAAAGTCTATGGAGAAGTCCATTTTTTTCAGAACTTAAAAAACCTCAAATCTTAAGTATTCATGTAAGCACACCAGGCCCAAATCAGTGAGTTAATGAGCAGGCTATCATTGAGTCTCATGCATGTTGGGCTGGGCCTATTGCACATGAAAAAATGTTCCTGACAAAATGACAAAGAAGCAAATATTAAAGCTACAAATGAAATACTTCTTTTTCTGCACTAGCATTAGGCAGACCTTCGGTAATCTTAACCATGATGAGCAGTTGTATTTGGCATATATTTAAATCAGCTCTACAAAGAACAATTTACATGATCAAAATTATACCTATAAGATCATACATATGGACCAAAATGCCAGACTTTCTAATCTGAAGGCTGTTTTTAATTCTGCTCTTGCTATTTTTTCAATATTATTGGTTTAATCATTTGGCTCTTCTAAAGGCATTAGCTACCAGGAAAATAAAGACATAAACAAGAACTAAAATTAAACCAGTTCTTATATACTTTCTGCCTTTCACAATTTGACTTTATAGGACTACAGTACACTTACAATTCTCATTTCCTTGGAGGGTAGAAGGGGAAGAAAGTCTGAGTGGTATCAATAAGGTGCTACAGTTCGCTCTGTCCTGTCACTAAATGTGAAACAGGATCTCAACCACAGCAGAATTTGCTGTACAAAGACTTCATACAAGATTACCACTGCAGAATTCAGCATAATGTTGGCATTGCTAATGGGATGAAACTAGAACAGTATGAATAATACATTACACACACCAATCAATGTTACACTGTAAAAGGCTGATGGAAAATAAATACTCTTCATGAACACCAAGGAAGAACTTCCAAACACAAATATTTTATGATTATTCATTTATTATCTTTACTAGATGAAAAAAAATCAACTGAGTGACAAAAGTGTAAAAGCAGCATAAATGTTGCTCTCTCTTTACCAAATATTTATTATTTCTTTGAAGCATGACTAGCTTCTGTACTTGCTGGGAATTCTTCCCTTCCCCCTGCTTTCCCTTCCAATAATGACACACAAAATCTAAATGCCCAATCCTGCTTTAAATAATTTCTAGGCCTCCTTAGATGATTTGAATTTAAAAACTAAGATGAAGTTGTATGTGTAAAAATAATTTGCCTGCCAGTTATTTTGTCTGAAAGTTTCAAATTCTCTTCCTCTCTTCAGTGTCACCTTACCCATCTTTTATCACAAGTACAATCCCTACTACATTTCTCTGGGCTTCAGTCTTCCTAAATTCATACTTTCTTACCCAAAAGTAGCAACCTTCCACACATACGTACCTCCCTTGAGCTAAGATCCATCTTTTTTAGTTTCACTAGCACTATAGGTACAAAGAATTATAGATACAAAGTGCTTTCCTACACAATACCTTATTTCAAAATTCTCTGCACCCACCTCTCCCAGGGGCTTCACAAATCCATCCAAGGTTCAGTTCTCCTTCTCTATTGCCCCACAACCTCAAGAACAATCAGACTCTGTGCAGATCATAAATACCCCCTGCTAGTTGCAGTGCTTGGAAAAGTAAAAAGAAGGCTGCAAAGGTTCTCATATCATGATAACAAAGACATCTCTGTATTCCAGCGCCTTGAAACTCTCTTTCCCTGAATGCAGTTCACAAGCTACAGTCAGTCCAGGGCAATACAGTCTGTATCATCCTTGAAGCAAAAAAACACAGGGACATCATATTCTTCTTCAAGTTAACATTCCACCTTCTCTTTTCCTATCTCAAAAAATCCCAAACACTGAGCATATTCTTTGTAGACACTTTCTTAGAACATTCTTCCCACTTGCTCATTTTTCGAAATCTTCATTTCACTTACAGAATGTGGTCCTCAAAGACTAAAGACTTCATCATATATTAATTTCAGAACCAACCTACCAAATCCCATCATGATAATTATCAAAGGGTTACGATAATTATCAAGGGGTCATGATAATCCCAAAGACTCTTTAATACACAAGGCTTTTATTACTATGTTCAGGCTCATCAGATTATTGTTGTGATTGCTATATCTGTTCAATGATACATCTATATCAGCCACCTGTAAACTTTGCAAGTTTTTCAAATTGTGATTTCGTATCTACAAGTGGTCTTCCCAGCAGAATTCATGAAGCAACCAACACCTGAAAATACAAATAAAACTACCTACACCAAAAGTCCATCCTGCTGGCAGATATACAGATGAGCCTGCCAGAAGGCAAAGTCAGAGGCCAGCTCCTGACTGCGGTCAGTGCCAATTTAAAATATTCATTTTTATAGTAATAAAGTAATGCTTTTGTAAAACAAGTTGATTTTGTCTGCATTCAAACACTTTATATCTTTCCTTCTTTCCAAATTCCAATCAGTTAGAAAGTAAAAAATAAGTAAAAATCCATCCGTGTGAAGGTACCCATTATGCTACAAAAAGAAAAAGAAATATTGTATTAGACTGTACAGTATTTGAGGCAATGATTGGTAATTTAAGTTTGGACTGCCCACAGAGAAAGGTTCCAACTTGAGTGTGGTCACAGTGTACTACCACAAAAGAAATGTTAAGAGTAAAAGAATACTGTAGGGCAGGCCTAAAATTAGTCATTGCCACATGTCCCACACTATTTGGAGAGAATTTTAAGCTTTTCTTTGTGAACCTTATGGCCTGTATTTGTTGACCACTTTTTCTTTAGTTTACTGAAACTAACAATGTGCTTTGTAAAATTAAGTATTACTTTCACAGGAATAATTGCCATTCCAACAATCACATTTTCTCATTAGTGAGTGATTCTTAAATATATTCCCCCTTGTCTTCTTGTAAATAAAATCTTTACAAAGCTAAGGCCAGAAAAATACCAGATGAGCTTTGCACCATTCTTGCTCTGTTAAGTTTTTCTGGTATGGGAAAGGTCAGTAACTAATTCCCTTCAGACCACTGACTGAGACAGATCCAAAAATTTAAACAAAAAACAGTACTAAAAGCCAATAAATGAACAAGATTCATCTGATTGTGTAACAGCTTTCCTAAATACCTCCATGTTCTTATCATTCTGGCCTTCATCCTTACCCAAGAATAGTAGAGCCATTGCATTCAAAATTTGGTAAGGATTTGATGAACTGAAATGGCAAGATCTTCAGGGGGAAAAAAAAAGGAAAAACTTTTTTCTGTACTTGCAGAACATGCAATACACTGGATGTCTTGAGACTAACTGGAGTCTGTAGGTACCAGAAATATTTAATTACTTCACACTGTATTGAACAACTTGATCAGAAACAAACAGGAATTTTCAAATTTAACAGAAACTTTTTTTTTTTTTTTTTTTTACTGCTATCAGAGAGATCCAAAGTCACAGTAGAAGCAAATTATTCAGCATGTCTCAGAGGATGTTACTAACAGCTGCTAGAGCCAGAGGACATGGGAGAGCCAGGGAACTATTGACTGCAGCAGACTGAAATATTGGGATAGCCTCCTAAAAACCCTCATCTGATTTCTCTCCAAACATCCCTAGCCCTTCAGCATGGCAACATCAGTTTCTCCATACGCTACTTCTGCCACTGTGCCCTGGGGAATTGTCCTTATCTGACCAGTGAGGAGGACGGGGAAGGGACTGGTGCAACAAACCCTGCACTTCTACTGGGCAAAGGTGTCAGGGAAGGGCCACTGGTGGCAGGAGGGGAAAGGGACTTGCTGATGGATGGGAGGGTGGACTGTGGGGTGATGGGTCACCAGTGCCCACAGAGGACTGGAAGGGGATCCCAGCAGACTCACTCATCCTCAGTCTGTCATGTGACCTGCTCATGTTGATTAATGAGCTGAGAACGAACTCTCTGGGAACAGTTCCCACTTTAACTTTGGCAGTGCAAGGCATTTTGAAACCCAGGATCAGGAGGACCAGGGGATCAGGCTGCAACCCAAACAGTGAAAACATAAGCCTGCTTACAGCTCTAAATCCAGATTCTGACATGGGAACAACACTAGAGACTATTAGTAAAAATTTACAGCTTGATTCAAATTATATGAATTTTAACAGACAGGTTAAGGAAAACCACATTCCTTTGAGACTTCTTAAGAAATATTTTATACATCCATTTTAATTTTCAATTCTTTAATATACATATCTAGCTAAGAAAATACAGAATATATTTCGCTCTTAGACTCAACAACGTGTTTACAGGCTAAATTTCTTCTTTTCAGTTTCTGAAAACTGCTACTGCGTCCAGTGTCATAAAAAACTATACTTTTAGATGGTGTCTTCACTTCTTCTATATTGCTGCTATCCAGCAAAGTTTTGCCTACATGAAGATAAGGCGTCCTTAAGTAAGTTTAGACATGCAGACACGGAGGCAACATGCAAGAATCCTTTGGCATCATTGGGAATTTCCCCTCAAGATTTCTGGAAGACTGACTCAAATTGCATGTATTATCCAGATAGATCTATTTGCATACTACTCTAACTTACATTTTGGAGGGTCACAGCAACTATATAATCTGGTCTTAATGGGGTCAATTAAATTAGGGCTTTAAAAGGTTAAAGAAAGATGTTTGCATGTTATGGTGAAATAAAGGCCAAAACAATTAGACTTGCAAACTTCTAAGCAATTATGCAGGTTAAAAAAAAAATACCCAAGCACCAAAAACCACCAAAGAAACAAATATTAGTAGCTAAAATTATAAAAGACAGGGGAGGCTAATAGCTTAAGTATGGGGAAAAAGGCAATAAACCTGAATTGTAGTTTCAACTCTTCCTTCAGATTGCAGTCTGGCCTCAGATGAAGTACTAACCAGTAGCAATCAGCTACCTACTGTTCAAAGTTCTGCTTCTGCTTATCAGGAATGCTTGAGAGACTTTAGAATTTACCTAATTATACATTAACACTTCTTTAATGATAATTTTCCTAGTAAATTCTATCAATGTTTCAGAAGGAAAAAATAGCTGAAAAAATTTAACTAGACTGCAAACTTCTTATATCCATAATTTGGTATTTTATGTATGATAAGCTCCTTTTTTTACAACATAGCAAGTCTTACCAGGAAAGCCAAACATATTTACAACATTTGTCTTTTGCTGCACTCTGCTGGAACAATCCATTTTTCCACTGAAAGTAAATCTGTGCCATACACAATGCAAAAGTTAATAAAAGAGAGAGGCAAAAAATCTGAGCAATTTTTTATTGTAAAAAGTGTACTCTTTTGAAGCACATATATTGTCAAACCAGAATCTAGACATTTAAAGCCATATTTAGTTGGCCTAATAAAGTGACCTATTTTTAATGTTAGAGCATCTAAAACGCTCCTAGATAGAAGGAATTAAAGAGGGCTCACCAAGTTCAGAATAAAGCTGCAATCAATTAAGTGCCTCAATAAGACACAGAAAAGCCTCTTGAAACAGAGATTGAAAGAGTCTGGATTTGCAAATGCCTCATTTTACCTATTCTTCACCTGACAAATATGCTGTTTTGAAAAAGCAACATATGCACAGGCACCTAGCCCCTCCATTTGATCCACAAGCAAAATACAAAAAAAAAAAGTTAAGAGACCACATAGGTTATTATAACGTTTGCAGAAAATGAGACGACTTTGACTCTCTTTTAAAAAGATACTTCAATTTCTTCTATGAAATGTTACAATTCGGTCACATTTGTTTCAATTTTAAAAAATGAACAAGCTTACCTGGGCTGGAGAACAGACCCTAGCTTGTGCTAACAGTCAGAGCTATTAATTCCCATGATAATTCATCCTGGCTGAGGATCTGCTCCAGAACCACCAAAACACGCTACACAAATTAAATGTGACCTCCTACTAGAAAAATGCACCTGTGATCAAAACAAAGTGTTCTGACTTTTTTCTTTCCTTCCCTCCCTCTCTCCCCTCCCCTCTCTCCAGAGAGAAAAAATTCCTTTGCAGTGGCCATTAACTTTGAAAAAAATTTAAAAAAAAATTAAGGGGAAGTAAATATCAGAGATTCAACTAAACAGAAATATCACAGGCATTTTCTTGCATTCTTCCAAGAGCAATGAGGAAAAGCCTTCACTCTTAGACCTGTCTTGGCTGCCGCAAACACAAATGTTGGCACCAGTTCTTGAACACAAAGCATGATATTCAATTTTACTAATACCTGCTAAAATTGTATATTGGCATTTTTGCTAGCGAAGAAAATTAAGTAATGACCCTTCTTAGTGCTTTGTAATCCACATAAATCTCAAAAACTCTTCTCAGGAAAGGTTTTCAACAGAGCTTTTTGTAGTTTTTCAAAAAATAAAAAACAAGTAGTCATTACAGACTGACTTGTTAAATCCAAACCCAAGAATAAATACAGACAATAAGCAACAAATCACTCAAACCTTTGCATGAATAGTAAAGTAATGGTTTCAGAACTTATGGATACGGAATGTATGAACAGTGGCATAAAAAACAACACACAAAAAGTTTTCAGACAAACTATCTACTTCAAAGCTTGAAGTACTTAGCCTAGAATTGGACAGGCCAGCCAGTTTCCCTGTAAATGCATTGCTGGTATTCCCCCATTTAACTTTTTTTGAGAAAAAGTTTAATACGTTTCAGGAATCAAAACTGATTTTTACAGGAACAAAAGTATACAGTAGAGGACAAATGTTTATCTGTTCCATAAATGGGTTTCCCACAGAATCAAAAACATATGAACAAGATGAAGATTTGCATCAATGTGTTTTTTCCATTTGTCCCTGTTGTGTTTGTTAAAAATAAAGTTAGTGGTATTACAACCATACACATAAATGGAGAGTTATACTTCTAACTATAACCATGCCAGAATGCAATTTTTTTACCTGTAATATAAGAAAATATATGGGAAGAATGGGTGAAGGAACTTTTTGGAGACACTGGCTTCCAAAAGCAAATGGACAGTGCAGAAAAGAATTCAATGACTAGATAAGGAGAGCAGCAATTTGGTACTGGGTAGGAATCAAGTCAGACAGACAAATCTGTCGTAAATGAGCTTCCACTGCAGTGGATCTTGAGAAAAAAAAAAAAAAAAAAGACAAAAAAAATAGAATAGGAAATTAAACAGGATGCCTTTTCATATGACAGGGCATTTAGCATTAAGGAATTTTGACTGATTGCAATTTTAAATTATAATCTATTCATATGGTTTTATACTAATTAAAACATAGAAAAAGACAAAGCAATAAAAAGAGCAAAAAATACAATCTAGTGGATGTGAATAAAATACTGAAGATTAAGTCATTCTGCAAGCCGTTAATAAGTTCTGCAGTATAATTTCTGCATACCATTAAAAGACCGAAGAGAAGTGATCTTTACATTTGTAAGAAAAGACAACTCATCAGATGTTTTCATGAATATTATTTCTTGTGATTCAGATCAAACAGAACAGCCTCCTCTCAAAAGGAGGTAAAAATCTGAAATATAGCTATTAGTAGCCAACATGTAATCTGCTTTATATTTGCTTCCACAATAAAAAGAGAACTTTACTGTATCAGATGCTTATAAAAGCTAAAAGGAATAAAAGTAACTAGAAGACATAGACCATGTCAAAACACAACAGTCCTTTTCAAAATACTTATTTTAAGACAGACTTTCAATTACCTATTGAAATGCAACAGACAGCTATTGAAATGTTCATTAAGAAGAAATGAAAAAACAAGGAAAATTCAAAGTCAATGCACATGAAGCACGTAATTTTCTCAAAACTCTAAAATCCTAAACACATCACAACCGAGGCAAGGACTACTGTTTTCTTTAACATGACAAATCTATTTAGCTAGCAAATATTTAACCAGTAGCTAGAGGTTGCTCTTTAAGTACTAAATAATGAGATGTAATTAAGGTAGCAAAGGCAAAAGGTTACTAATTTAGAGCATTTCTATGGAGTAGTGTTTAAATTATAGGTTTTGTATAAAATGCATGGGCCAGTGCACAAGAAAAAAAAATCCAATTTTAACGGAATGCAGAACAAATTAACATTTTAACATTATAATACTACTCAATTGTATAATGGGATTTTGCTAAGTGTCACAGAACAGAAAATAAAAGTAACACTCCAAGGTATGCTTGTTAACCTCTTCAAGCTAAATATATTACAAGCCTACTGACAGCAGTAAATAGACTCATTGTAACATGAAAGAACCTGAATTCAAAGTCCTTTAATAGGTGTTGCTTTTTCTAAGTAGACTAGCCTTAAGAATATAAACAATGAACAAGATAAAAATTATGTTATCCATTCCAAATACTTTCAGATTTCCTAAAGGGAAATGGAATGATTCCTTTAAAAATACCATTTTTAAAAAATCCAGTTCCTGTGAAATATAAAGTCTTTTTCCATACTTCTCCTTTCCATATTACAGGAATTTAACTGGCAAGTATAGCCTTCAGCAGCCATACATACAGTTTTCTAGGCTCACCAAGCGGCTTTCTGGAAAAAGAAGGACTACAGTTGTTATGGTCAAATTCTGTCAACATTTCAGGGTCCTTCTCCATCCAACAAGAAATTCAAGCAAACACCTAATTTTAAAATATCTAAATAACATTAAGTCAATATCCAAAGCAAATTGCTAATATTAAACCAAGAAATTGGCAGCCACAAAACCTTGTCAAAGAACTCAAGGCAAGCAGGATGGGCAGAAGAATCTATTTAATAAAAGCCTGAAAATATTATGTCTGCAGTTATGATACTCATCATTACTCTCTTCTTCATTCCTGACTTCTGAACCCCACAGTTCATTATGCCAAATTTTCCTTCATTAACTGACTTTCTCCTTTTCATACTGCTTTAAACTATCCACAACAGAATAATTATAAGCTTCACAATGTAGAAATACTTACTTTGCAGAAGTTAGTAGTTAAGCAAAACTGAGATATAAAATAGACCTGTTGAGATGCCAACTGGCAGAAAGAAATGGAGAAGTTCTTTTCTCTTTTGTTTTTGGCAGTTTACAGATTTAACCAACAGTTTAGCTCCAACGTAAACAGTACCTTTTATTAAAAGGTCTAAATTGAGAGAATGACCACACACAAGTCACATTTTTCTGCTGATGTAGTAGGTAGTGGCTAAAGCAGCAGCTCTGAGCTGACTGCAAGGGACATCCACACAAGGAAACCAATTTTTTTTTAATTGATAAATCACCTATACTATTTTTGAAATATTTTTTTCCTCAGGAATCCACAGTCTACTACTATACTGCCTCTAGTAAGTAATACCACACAGAATCTTAACAGAGCTGAACAGGAGTGTGCAGAGCAGGGCACTGATAATGTGAAGTCTTATTTCCACCTCTGACATTGGTCTATCCAAGTCATCTTGGGCCAGCCATCACCAGTGACTAAATCAAATTTCACACCTGCAAGACTACCCAAGAACAACAGAATAGTAATTTAGATACTCATTCTCTCTATGGTAATGGAAATAAGTAGCTGTACAGATCAATGTAAAACATTTTTAGCTTAAGTTTGCAGAAAAAATAGCTTGGTATTGCTGGGTTTACAATACAGCTACTACAGTAACCAAATCCACTTCAATTCCCAACTGATACTAAGATTTGCAAGCATCAGATGAGCAAATAATTTAATTAATTTGGCCATCAAATTCTTATTTCCTGTGTGGTTTTTGGTTTTGTTTTGGGGAGAGGGAGATCTTTTTGTTTGGTTTTAAATCTGAGTTTGGCATAAAATGCTATTGAATTACATGAATTATGTAGCTCTCCCCCTTAGTATTTATTGTTGGTATACTGAACGTATAACCAGGCATTTCACTGAATCCAAGTATGAAAGTCTGTGAAATATTTACTCTGTGAATTTGAAACCAATATATAGTTGACATCCATGCACAATGCAAAACTGTCATCTACTGTATATCAAAGAAATCAGTACACTTATCATGACCTTACAGCAGAAAATTATCTACTTCAATGTTTTATTTCAGCTATCTGAAGGCATTGCACCCATGTACACACTGGCAGAACAAGTACAACAGCCACCCAAAGGCAAGCTATTAAAATTACTTCCCAGGCCACCAAAAATGCTCATAGTACTGCATGCAGAAATTCATAATCATGTCATAGTCAATTCATAATAGCTGGACTCTTCAATTAAAATGAGAAATTTCACTAAGATCATGTATAGAAACACTCAAAGTAAACACTCTGGCTTCTACCAGATACACTCAGTAGTTCTTAGCTATAGATTTTTATGCCTCAAATGCTTCTGTACTACAAAACTACAGAGCTGATACAGAAAACTTTCTAGGGAGCACAAAATAAGAGTGTTTCCCTCCTTCCTTGAAGATGGTATCATTTTTTTTACTCGAGTTTTGATTACACTACCACATAGCACTTCCTCCCTTGGCTATGGAGTACACTTCTCCCAGTGAAAGAGACTGTCAGTGATTTAAACTTCAACAAGGATATCCAATAATCTGATTATCTGATATGACATTTCTTTCAAAGAAATAAAACTTATCAGTATTCCTTTCTTTGGGGAATTGTAGCCAGTCGGTTTCGTTTTCACTTATTCAAATGCCCACAGGCTCTTTCAGTCCCTACAGAAAGCCCTCATATATGGTCTGGTGACCTCATATTAGGCTGAGGAAACAAGATCTATCATTTCAAGGGAATATTATTTCTTCCCCTTCAAAAAGTCATAAGCCAATGAAACAAACAGAAAGTGCCAGAGAATGTTTATATCACAAAAGGTGACAAAAATCACTTCTTACTCTTGCCTTTATACACCAGAGGGTACAACCTGCCCATGCCCCTGAGGACTGAACCAAAGTCTGGGGTCACAATGGTGCTATGGGTCTAAAGCGGGAACTCCACCCCAAGAGGAATGGGGGGGAAAAATTAATAAAGATCACACCTCTGGTCCTTTACTGATTTGAATGGAGCAGTGGGTGTTCAAAGCTGGCCATTCACAGGTTCAAGGGCAGTAATTCAGTAGACAGGGCTGTAGGACACAGCACAGTGTAGCTGGAACCCTCCTATGTGGAAAATATGACAGACCAGACTGAATGCAGTCCAACAGACTCCAGTTGAGGCACTCTCTGCCATATCAACCCACACAAGAACATTTTACTGCCAATCTCTTTCTCTTGTGATGGCTATGCTGTTTCCTGCTTTTACATGTGTCTAATTCCCTCCACAAAATAAAAAAACCCTTACTGATAATGTGAACAATTTACCTATTTGTCCCACAAACTGACTAACCTGTCAGAAGACTGTCCCACACTGAAGTAATTGCTACCACAGACCAAAATACAGAAGAGTTTTGCCAGTAATCCTAATATATGCTTCCCAAGAACAGCTAACTACTTTCAGACCTTTTTTTGGAATATATCTTCTAATAAAAAGGGTCTTTGATGATATTGTAAGTATTCCACTGTTAAAGTTAAATAAGTCTTAACAAAATAGAAACATAACACTATTTGAACACCAGTAAAATTGAGAATTTTAATTATATGTAATAGCCAACAAGCTGCTTCTAGTGGCTATGAAAAAACTACATTTAGCAGAAACAGCAATAAAACAAGAGAAGTTAAATATAACTCCTCCAAGGAACAGCATATTTATTCAAGGCAAAAAGAGCTAATTTATACTATGGGTGTAGCTCTCACTGACATTATCTGGGGAAAATGACTACTACAGGAGAGAGTGTGATATATAGGCTTTGAGTCATGCATGATAAACCCTAATGGTTTTGCTTTGAGGTAAAAGTCCTTACTAATCAAGTAATGAATCATTCCCAAAATGTCAAGTTCCCGAGGCCTTGTGTGTCAGAAGTGCCACTGGAGAGAGAATACTCAATCATTAACAATCACTTTTGAGATTTTTATCAACTGATTAATAAGCAAGGAAAAGAGTTAAGGGGCTTGAACAAAGAGTTAATGGACCTTTAATGACATTCCCTGTGTTTTAGTGAACAGAACATATTGAGTTTTATTTGCCACTGACTACAAACCACCAACGATCCAAGTGCTCCACACATTGCAAGTGTTAAAATACTGCAAGAAACAGTACTTTGCCTTTCAAAATATTAGAAAATTGTATGTGCTTTAAAAATTGTAATGAACATACTTACTTTGTACTACACATAACAGTGTAGTAAATTACAGATTAGAAAATATGAGACTGGCTTCCTAATCAGTAGATGGAAAAGAGATAAGGAGAAAAATTAGAAGATTATATTTTTTTCTGCAGTATTTTAGGTACTGGACCTGTTAGTACCAATGATTATAGAAGTAGAAATCTGGATTTTATATAAACAATACTAAAAAGACACCCAGGAACAACTCTGAGGACTAAAATGAAGATATGATGAATTATTAATAGTTATAGATATGTACATGCACATGTACACAAACACTGACATCTAAGGAGGGCAAAGGCATTTGCCTTCAATATATTTTCCATCTTTATGCTGAAATCATTATGGAAATATCAAAAGAAATTACAATATCTAACAGTCTGAAACCACCAAGAATCACTAACTTAGAGTATTTCCAGCTCCCTTGAACAAAAATCTGTCTAGCCAGAAGTCAGCTCAATCATGTGAGTCTCCAACCAAGAACCAGAAATGACAGACTCAAAAATCAAATGTAAGGCTGTCCTTTGATAGCTGGGGGAATCTTATTCTGAGAGCAGAGAAAAATGGGAAACAGAAGCAAAGAGAGGAGAAAGGAAGCACAAACACAGCAACAAGATCCAAACCTCTTGATGAACAGATGAAAAGAACTTTACTTTCTAATCTGTAATTTACTACTCCAATTGGAGTGGCTCTCTTTTCCACACACCTATTTTTCATGAGAACAAGAAAATTCCTGTGCACATGCATATATAAAAATTCCTTCACAGAATTATAAAGTACCATAAGTGTCAAATACCCATTCTTTCAGGGGGAATTCAGTACCAGGAACTAGACAAAGCTTAAAGAGTTGCCACCAGTTTGAATTAATTGGATTCCAGAACACTCTAAGCAGGAGAGATACAAGATCAAACTTAGAGCAAATACTCAGAGACCAAAAGACAGAGCACCTGAAGTACTGCTTGGTACAGCCCCCAACAGCACAGCTCAAGACTAAAACAGAGCTGCAGAGAATGCAGCAGACAGTCACAGAATTGCTCCACACCAGCTGAAAGACAGGAGATGGAGAAACATCCCCACCTGGGAGCCACACAGCTACATCAGTGCAGTACTATGGGAAGGTGTATTAGTACACCTTTTTGTTTGACTTTGACACAGGTGCAAAGCCTGCAGATGGCCTCACATTCACATCTAGCTGATGCTGAATGCAGGTGAACCATATGTGTGACAAGAGCCCCAACAAAAGGCAAGCCCTTGGACGCTGGGCCAGAACCCCATGTTTTATAACCAGGCTCCCAGGAAAAATAAGGACTTAAATCAGCCAACCATCTGTTCTGAAAAGTGATCACAAGTGTTCCAAAAGGAGGACAAAGTATGCTAACCTTTAGATATTTTTCTACTGTTAATTGGTTTTTATATGACGAGCCAAATTTCAGAGAGGAAATCATATCATTTGAAAGGTACAATTTGGAATCAAGTAGTTCTTTTAATCCTATCATGATTTACACCCAAAACTAACTTTGCCTGATAGTGTCAAATACTCTAAAATGGACAAGAACCAGGACACAGTATTTAAATACATAAAATATTATTTGACAAAGTTGCAACACTCTTGCTTAATCACAACCACAACAAAAGAGAGACATAACATTCATGATCAGTAACACTGGGCTAAAAATTCCTCACAATTGTCTGGTTAGGTAAGATGTGCTCAGAGGGATTCTAAGTTCCTTTAAGTTCTGTCCAAAATTTAGTTTAATTACACATTCTGCCGAAATCTCAAGAAACATAAATATTTAGTGCTCTTCTCTTGGCCTTCTCAGTTTGCTCACAGATGAAAAAGATTTTCTTTTTCTCCATACATTTGGTTTGGAAAGTTTTTTGTATCACAGCTTTCTTTTTTTGGAGGCTTTTATTAAAAAAAGAAAAAAACAGTTAACTGTTTAACATGAGCTGCATGTTCTTTGAGCTGCAGATCTGATCTTACATGCTTTAATTGTGTACTGCTCTAAATATTTTTCTTTCTATGACAAAAAGAAAATGAAGGAAGCTTTGGATTTGATTACCAAAACATCAACTTTTAAGACCAGAACAGATCCTGTCATGTAGTACAGTTACTCATTCTGATTTTGAAAATTACATGGGCTTGAAAAGCTCCAAAAGGATCAAAACAGTTGCCAAAAAAAAAAAAAAAAAAAAAAAAAAAAAAAAAAACAAAAAACAAAACCACAAAAACCATGCACCAACAATAAACAACAAAAGTAAGGACATTTAAGCATCAATCTTGCGCTGCAACATAAAACTATGGGCCAGTCCTAAGTTTTTGCAGCTGGCCTACATACTGCAGTTGCTTAAATTTCATCTCAAAACCATGAGATAGTCCCTCTTTCTGTTTAAATTAGGCTATGTCAAAGAGACAGCTGTGTAATGAAGTTCACAACGTTCTGAAAATATATGCACCTTTCTTCAAGACTTCCACATGAAAGAGAAAGGACAAGTCCTGTGACATTACTAATTAAAAGAACCAGTGCATTCATTTAGAGACATCTGGCTTCCAAATCCTCAGCAAAAATGCATTTGTTTCTTCAGAAGTCTCA
Organism: Melospiza georgiana; assembly: GCF_028018845.1. Classification (NCBI taxonomy): domain Eukaryota; kingdom Metazoa; phylum Chordata; class Aves; order Passeriformes; family Passerellidae; genus Melospiza; species Melospiza georgiana. The sequence goes on along the minus strand of NC_080430.1, from coordinate 46,702,148 downwards.
ACTGAATGCTCCAAGCTGCCCAACTAACTTCCAGGGCTGTGTATGAGGGGACAGTTCACATCTCAGATCTCAAGGAAAAGGGCTACCTTTAAATGTGGATAAAGCTTTCTCAGTAACAGGCCACAAATTCCTATACAGTTTACTGCCATGTAAGTAATTAAAATTGATCCTCCTGTTGGAATTGCCTTCTTTAGCCTAAATGAAGAACTATGGTGTCTTTACCAGGAAGCAATTGTGTTTGTTGACAACTTTTAACAAACTGATGTTAAAAAATACACTTACTTTCCAGAAGGGAGAGCAGATGAGGGAAGTCAAACTGGAAAACAAATCTGTAGGAACTGTGTTATTTCCTACTACCTTAAAAGAAAAACCTAGGAGCACTTCTTGAAATCAGAAAGACTATTTGTTTCAAGAAGAGTTTTTAGGTGAAAAATTCCCATGTGCATTTATCTCTTGAAGTAGCAATTCATATACAAACCTTCCAAGATGCAAGACCAAGATAAGATAAATACAAACTGTGTACTAAATACAGCAGAATAATCTGGATAGATTCTAAATGTTTTCTGAGTAGGATCAGGAAGTCACATTGAAAAATCACCTTATTACTACTTACAGCCAACTATTTATGAGAGACAGGTTATCCAATACTAAAATAAATAAAATTAATACAGAGGAATAGCTGAATTAGGAGAAAACAAAGGAATCACATTTTCAGCATCAATTAGTTCTGGTTAGAAAAATGTGTTAAATCCTTCACTAATGGAAGATGGTCTCAAATTTATAAAGTACCTGAAGGGAAAGTTAAAATATATCACTGATTTTTAAAAAAGACCCAATTTTGAAAAGACATAGTTCTTAAGTCTAGATGTCTAAAGCTATGGAACTGGGGTGGCCATTTACGTCAGATTTGTTCTGTCAGTCCATTCCTAGAAACTGCCATTTCCAATGACCACACAAAATTTTAACATGAAGAGCCAAAAATCATTCAGTCCCTCTAGATGTGATTTTTTTTTTTTTTTTAATTAGCAGACTGGGAGGAGAGAAACACTATTGAATTGTTTCTACAGAGACAGAGGGCATCATCCCTCTTGTCAGGGTAGGTGGCTGCTCCCAGCCAGCACAAATTCATGCACTGCCTTGACAGTGCACAAATAAGCAACTGCCAGAGGGAGAGTGGGACCAAGGGTAAAAGATAAGATCTCATCATTAGGAAGCACAAGAATGACAGTGGTTTTCCAGGATGAGAATGAAGAGACCTCAAAACATGGGGAAACCTAAAGTACTGCACAACAGAGCCATTAAAGAATAGGAAGGGAACTATACTATATATATTGGAAGTGTGAGGATACAGGGAAAATCATAATTTGCCTTGTTTTTTCTGACTTTTTAAAATAATACTAACAGAAGCAATGGAAGGTAGAAGCGATTGCTAATAACATTCTTTTTTTGTAAACTGGAACTGCTCAGTCTTGTCTCAGATTCATGTTTTAAGTATTTAAAAGTGGCTAAAGAACAGTCAGTGCCCTGGGAGAACTCCACCCCATATTTAAAATTCATCCTCCTCCTTCCCTCAAAGAATGTAACTGTGGTAGGCTTCCAAACAGGGTTAAACACAGCTTACAGCTAAATATTGCTTATATTCAGCAGTATAAAATCCATGTGCGTTGAAATAAGAAATTGAAGCATCTCATTTTTATGACATTTATTAATTCCAGATTGTACCTGGAAATCCAAGTAATGTTTGCCAAGATTCAATGCATGAAAATTATGATTTCAGGGTAAGAACCTGCAGCTACTGCCAAACTATGAATATTTTTTTTTATTATGACAGAAAACACATTGTAGACATAAAAGATTATTAAACTGCACTTTCAAGCAACAACAAGTCTCTGGTAGGGGAGCATTATACAAAGTACATGGTGTTTACAACAGCTACCATAAAATTTGCTGCAATCTCATTTCATATTTGAAGTCCTTTAAAATACAAAATGTATATGGAATCTCAACTACCATTCAGTGGCTTTTAAATGTATCTTATTAAAATATTTTCTTAGGGCAAGAGTTAGCAGCATGTCCAAGTGCACATATAAATTTTTTTAGCAGATCAAGAATTTCATGGGCATCTATTTGTAATTGAATTTTTTCTATTATTTTCACAGCACCTTCCTACAAATCCTCCTTAAACATCATAAGAATAACATTTCCTCTTTCAAATGTACAAGACTACTATGTACATAACATCTTTCCTTTTCCTTCCAGAATGGAACACCTGATGACACTATTTGTTAACTGTTGTTAACACTCACTTGAATCTCTTTAGATCTAAAATATCACTTCAGAAAGTAAAATTCTAGAAGAACATGTAAACAGGACTATAAAACTAAAACCAAGCTTTTCGTCATTGCACACACTGATGCCTCCTTACACATCTCATTACTGTCAAGATGGAAAGTGAAGCTCAAGTTTCCTTTTAATAGACCAATCAGCAATTTTATTGGGGCACTAAATATGGCCTGCCTTGTTGGAAATGCACAAGGATTAATGCAAGAAATTACTTCATAAATAGAAATACTTTTTACCAGGGAATGAAAGGCAGCTTGATTAATTTTCTCCAGTTTGACATCTATAACTTTGGCATTGTACATTTACCTACCTATCACACAACTGTTACTTGAAGCTGAAAAGCTGAAAATTAACATTTACAATCTACTTTAGTTGTAAAATTTGAATCAGTTCAGAAATTCGTAACAATTTGCAGGTGGGCAAAGAAACCATACAGAACATGTTTAAAGTAGGTTTTATCACACCTAGGTAATGAAACTACATGAGTAGAATATTCATTGTTTTATTTGTATTTAAAAAGTTGTTCATAAAAAGGTTATACATCTGCAAAGATATGCAGGCAGCAATACAAGGCATCTTTATATCTCTGTGGATTTGCTGATGTTATAATACTAAAGTTTCAATTTCAAAAAAATCCTACGCTTTAATAATTATTCTACTAAGAATGTAATTCATATAGTGCCCAAGTCCTGGAAATTCTGTGTTAAAAAGACTAATAAAATCACACACTCACTAACTGTAAACCCCTTTCTGCTCTTGATGAAAATGTTTGGAATACACTATAAAACCAAAATACAGACATTTCCCTTCTGAGTACAAAACACAATGTGAGAAGTAACAAACCTTGCTTTGCTTTGCACATAACAATTACTTTAGTGAAAAATGAGGGAATAAAACAAGGCAATTTTTTATTTTCTCATTATAAAAATATTTAGCATAAGAGAGGATATGAGATTCTCAGACGATTATAAGAAAAGGCATATTTATTTCAATGTCAAAAAGCTACATGCCTAAAAGAATTTTTGGAGTGAGAGTTCATACTGTTCATATTTAAACAGCTTCATTATTCCTTTCCAGAAAACACATTTATCATATTTTGAATACCTCAACTATTTGCATTAGACATACTTGCTGAAATACAGACAGAATATGATACTAAATTAAAGAAAATAAGGTCTTTTCTAATACAAAAATGCAACATTGAGCAATTTCATTTCACCCCCAGAGAAGAGTCAATATTAAATCCTACCACAGCTCTCACTTTCAAAACAACACATGCAGCAGTGGGGTCTCTATGGCAATCACCATTTTACTACACTTTGTTTATAGTAACAATAACAACATTTCTTTTTTGAAAGGGGATTCCCACAAAGAAAAGAAATTACAAAGGAAATCTACCAAGTTTAAACAATTATGAAAAAATGTAAACATTTGTTCTTTGAAAAGAAATCTTTTTCCTCATTCTTCTTTCAACTATTCTAACTCCAATTCAAAAAGCCTCCAACAATAATGTTGAGAAGTACCCATCTAATGTTGGTATTAAAGACTTCATAAACTAAGCTTTGGCAAAATGCATCTATTTCAACAACCTGACTTATGCCACATTCTCAGAATTCAGCTTTCAAATCAACTACACAAGGAAACTGTCAAGCACATCCCAGCTGCCCTTCAGTTTAAAGGCAAAAAGTTCTACACAGCAAAAGCAGACTCAAAAAACTCTCTTGTGTTAATCTTTCAGGCTTATTTAGTCATGCCACTTCAAAGTGTTAAAGAATAACCCATCTAGCACAATACCTACTATTTATTAAAGCACCTAGAAAATCCCCACCTTCAAACTTAAATCATCTCATCTGAACTCATGTGAACTCAGTGAAGACTGGAATATTACTGTGAACTCAGTACAGACTGGAATAAAAGCAAATCTGACTTATATAAAAGCATACATGGAAAGGCAGTTTTGTCCAATTTAAAATGTTTTCTTAGATGAATAATAGGGGAAAATACTTTTTCTTTAACACCTCTGGATTTTAGTTGTTGTGATATACAGCACTGCAAAGGTAAGTCTTTTTTCCAGTAAGGACTCTAATTGTGACTCAGCTTCTCAAACAAGGAATGTCAGAAAGTAAAATCAGATCCTCCAACAGAAAAGCATAAAACACGTAAAATAACTTTTTTACAAAAGGGACACATCATGAAAAAGTTATCCTAAAGCAACACAAAGCTGAGGCAGGAAGAAAAATTGGTTTATTCTTTGTTCAGTATGGGGATGGTTTGGGAAGGATTTCTTTTTTAAAAACACTGTTCTTCTGCAGATATCACATTCTGAAATGATCAGAACATAAATCCCCATAGGAAGGACATGGTCAGTCTCAGACAATTTTGTTGTGAATGTTACCCCAGCCAAACCATTCCACCAGTTTACAGTGTACTATAAAATATTTACACAAGCTATGAACTATAAAATATTTTCACATGAACTATAAAATATTTACACTATCAACATCAGTTAGGAAAGAAAGATGTGCTGTCAAGCTGGTATGACCCAGGAGTAAAGATTTTGTGGTCACAGATTAAATAAAACTATTGCAAATCATCTGGAAAGTTACAGGGACTATTAGGTTAAACAAATTACTGCTTCCTGGTCTCTTGGATGGTAAATGTAACCAGGAAAGCATAGCTTATGTGCTTTAAGCTGGGTTTTACCAACAAGATAAAGAAAGGTTAGGCTCATAATCAAACTGTACTGACCTCTCTGAATGTTCCTTCTAGCAAGGTGTCCAGATGTTGAAGAGGAGCTGGAGTTTTGTCCTTGAATCGTGTCAGCAGTCGCCGCTCAATAGCTCGAAACTGCACAGCCCTTTCAGACAACAGCTCCTGATACTTCTCAGCATTCAAACGTAGCTGCAATTTAAGGGTTTTCAAGAATTCAGGTTAAGGGTCATATACATTCATGTATGCACATTCCAAATGAAATGCAAGAAGGATAGGAAAATTTTTGAGACAGAGAGTAATACTCAAATACTCAAATATGAATACCATTTATGCCAGTTTCATACTTTATACACCTTGTGAAGCTTAACACCTTCAAGAATTATCATTTGCCACTGAAATCAAAACTAATTGTCAACAGCCACAATAACCAGTGAAAATGCATAAACATCTCATCTAGAAGCCTATTAACAAGAATGAAGTTTCACCACCAAGACACAAAGGCTTCTTCTTGGTTTGGTGTGCTATTCATGACACATATACAGTGTACTGGACTTTATATTCATTGCAGTAGAAAGCAAATAGTTATTCCCTCAGCATGAACAGAAGTACTGAATTCTGTATCGATTAAATTATTGTGGTTTTCTGAATTTAAATCCTTTTTCCCTTTATCTATACTGATTAGCTAATGGCAACAAAATTCCTTGAAGTGCTCACAAAAGAACCTTTAAAAGATAAAAGGATTAAAACACAAAATAAGAAATTTTTTAATCTGGGCACTTGATGTACACTTTCCACTACATACCTCAAAAATAAAAATTACCAAAGATGAGTCTTTCATAAAGCTGTGATACCTGTGTACAGCTGATGTTATAGCTAGCAGAAGAAGTAACAAGACACACAGCTTTCCAAATGCAGGCAAAAGTGCCCCAAAATGAAGAGAAAAGGTAAGTTTCTTGAATTTACATTCCAGATTATATTTAAAAATAAGCAAATGTCAATCTGTCCAGTACATTATTATGATAAACAATTCAGAGGTGCTAAGGGAAAAAGAAACACTATGAAGTTTTACTAAAAGTAGTAGGAAAAAAGGGACATCTCAGGTAAGGGATAACTCAGGTAATTTTCTCCTAAGCTTGCCAAATAACCCCCAGTATGTTTAAACTAACAGGGATGGAAGCATAGGAATGCCTTTAATATATATTTGACTTTTTTTAGATCAGATAATTACAGTATAAATTCAGAAATTTTAAAAGAAACAGCTACAATATAATTAGAGTCTAAATTAGCATCCCAGAAATCACACCTGTATTTTGAACTTCAATGTATTTAAGCTTGCTATATAATCTAAAGAAGCCTAGATTTAAGGTATTTCTACAAAAACAGTCACTTTTTAAAAAAAATTAACATTTTTTCACTCTCAAATCAGTTGAAAGAAATTAGAAATAGAAAGAGCTTCAAATATAGACCAGGATCTAGGCTGAATACTCAAAATATCCCAGAAAATCCCAATGATACCTTCCATCTTTCTGGGCAGTGACAGCTCCACCTCACAGAAAATTTGGCAGCATGAAAACACATCCAATAGTATTTCTCATTCTTGCATACATTCTTGCAACAGGTTGTTGCTTTTGCTCAAATATATGAGTTTAACAGAAATTTTCAAATAGCAATTATCTCTTTTTATTGGAAAGGTATGGAGGAAAGAATGCATGTATTTTAATTGATTAGCTATTCCTACAAGCTAGCTGAACTACTGGAGATTCTTCATTGTCACCTGCATGGCCAAACAGGGAAAAGTAATTACATTGCTTTTATTTCTGGTCTAGCAAACTTCCTTGAGCCTCCAATGATACTTCTACAAGGGCAGTTTCTTAAATATCTGAAGCGACTTTCCCTTAGATACAACTGTATTTTCTGAAAGCCAAATGCCTGTGATAGTATAGTTATAATCTGATTAATTATTGCACTAAAAACCAATTTTAAACTAGCAGACCATTAGCAATTCACATTTTACACAACATACCTCAAAATGTCGATCAATTAGTTCAAAATATTCTTGCAGGGGAATTGAACCAGAAAAGGTACATGCAAAATCCTTGCAGTTTTGCTTCTTGAAATGCTCTTGTAGTCGGTGTATGAGCTCTTTGGTTACCAGCCAAAGGTCTTCCAACTGATCACTCTGAATCCTGTATCGTTCTTTGAGTGCAAGAACAAATGCAGAACTAATAAACACAGTTTTCTGACACATAAATTCCCTGTACAATAGTCTAGCTAATGCTCAAATAGAATTTGTTACCTGTACCCAAAGTCTACATGAGATTTCCTTAAGACATGTACATTCACTAGTGTTAAAGAAATACCTGTATCTTATTGACTGTGCTGCTTCACTTTAAATACAACTAATATTAGTAGAAAGGATTCTTATCCAACTCATACTATGACTTGGTAAAAATGGCTCAGTGTAGAAATGAAAAGTGTTAATATAAACTGAAGTGAAAAACCAAATCCTGATAGCTAGTGTTATCTGTCCCAGCAAATTCATTTAACTCATCAGATGTTAGTGAATTTCAAAGTACCAGGCTAGTGGAATGAGATTTTATTTCTAATTCATGTTCATATAATCCTCTCTCCAGCTTCTATGAAATCAGAATTAACTAATATTACTATTAGTTTAATTAACAGAATTGGATGATAATAACTAATAAATGTTGAGAAAAGCAGTGTGGAAAATCATAGCAGCCTTTTAATTTTAATTTTTTCAGATAAAGCATTTTCAAACATTAGGCTCTTACATCTTTTCATTACACATCTGCCAATAACTAACAAAAAAAGGATAGATAGAAATGTAGCTATGAGAACTTGACACAAAATCGTTCCTTTTTTTTTTCCTTTGTTAAAAAGGTCCACAGTAAATCAAATTAACCAGAATTCTTTTAAACTTGAATGTACTTATTTTAAATTTTCTCAACATTACTAATTCAAGATTGTTTGACATTACCACTGGCATCATTCCCGGGATATGTATTTCACTGAATACCGAATGACAAATTCTGTTTACAGTGTAACAGGAAAGAAGCAAGTTTTATTTAAAAACATGCTTGTTAAAGAAAAGAACACCATCTGCTAAAGATAGCATTCGACCTAACATCCATTTTTTAAACACTCACAATGTAATGGCTGGACTTACTTGTATGTATGACCATACTTTGCCTTAAGTGATTTTTCCTTGACGGAAATTAGCTCAGATGTTTTCAGGCCAAATCAACAGTCATTCCTTTTATAATTGACATATCTAATACATTAATGGTTTAAAATGGACAAAACTAATTTCCTCCAAATTGCACATTTAGTTTCCATACACTGTTTGTTGGTCAATACAAACACAATCTAATTTTACCATGGTCTGAGTAGAGAACATTGCAGTCATTTGCTTTTCTGTGATGTTCCAAGTCTCAAAAAGGACAAATTAGATTTGGAAACATTACAAAACTGAGAATCTGTAGTTAAACTAAATACATGCTTTAAACAGAAATACAGTGAAAGAGGAAAAATATCATCCCATGCTTTTATGATGGTTAACCAATTTGTAGTAGTCTTTTTGTTAAAAGAAGCTCCATTACAGAAAATTACAACAGATTTTCAGAAATTTCTCTATCAGAAAAGCAGAAAACTGACAGGCACCAATAAATTAAATAGCTTACAAAGTCTTTTCACACTACAACAGGCTGTCCAAATAGTACAACCTGCATTCCAACTTTTCAGCCAGTAGGAACTTTAGAAGATGCAGTTCACTTCTCAGCTAGGAAACCCACATCAGAAGAAAAACACCCCAGCCACAGTTAGCAGTCAAGCCCTCCTTAACTTTTGATTATAAGACAATTTTAAAATTTTCAGCCCAAAAAAATGCCTTGAAGTCTTAATTTAGCTGGTGCAAGCTACCTTTTAATATATATTTTCTGTCAGTACATAGTTCAGGCTGGGCTTCTTTGCAGCAGTCTTGACAAGTTGAAGTAATATCTTCAATTGCTACACTGGTTAAAAGGGATTAGCTAATAGAATTAAAAACTAACATGAAAACAGATGATGCTCCTATTTGCAGCTTCAGCAATGAAACCCAACTGAACCTGACAACCTTCATTGCTACATGCAGCTCTTTCCATTCAGAACTTAAGGTCCATTTGATAAGGAATATTGGAAAAAGAGATCTTCTTCCATTGTCCATGATAAAGTCCTTTCATAGTAAACCAGAAATAAGATTTGACCTTAACAACTTCTTTTACTTTTCTGAAACACCATTACTTCTAGTAAAAATTTATCTACACATAGAGGTTTCTTTTTGAAGAGCATTTCCTCAGTTAAAATGCTACATAAGCACTTTTACAAAGTATAAACTCAGTGTTACATAGCAGAGTAAGCACCTACCAAATAATACACAATTTCATCAACATTCATTAGTTTCACAGAAGATCTGTTCAGTCAAGCACAGTCATTTCAGTATCATGATATTCTACCAAAAAAATGCTTTTATATAATCCACAGTCTCTGTTTATAAAAATATTCTGAATTATGATTGACTATCAGAGTTCTTACAAATATCTACCTTTAAGTAAGTTTTAGTTAGTTACATTTCAAGTAAGCACATTCCCCCCCTAAGACCTTCTCTAACCAACTCAGTTCAATGCATGAAGTGGATGCTGGAAACAGGCTGCTAACATAGAAAGTGACATCATACTACTCATTTGTTTTCTAAAGTTAGGATTCCCATACACAGTAAATGAGTAGCCACACTAAGAGAAACAGACATTGTGAAGCTCCTTTGTAAAGTGAACTTCACAAGTAAAGCAGTGTGGGAAAGTTTATTCTAAGACTGCAAGCGTCATTCCTAGCTGGTGAATAAACAAACCTGAGAGGAAAAGATTGAAGACTGGGGGTAGGGGTGTATGTGATTAAAAGTTATGGCCTTCAGTAGAAACTAAAATATATTCATTACGCAGAAACAAATTTGTCCTTACAGCAATCAGATTTAACAACTATGCAAGAAAAAGTCCAAATCAAAGATTTAAACTGAAATCCAGGAAAAAGTTATTTGTAAATCCTTTCAATTCTTTGGTATTTAAAAACTATTATTGCACTTTTAGTATAGTTAAATCTGTTTAAGATCTCCTATTCAAAGAAATATTAAAAACAAAGTAACAATAAAACAGCATGTAAATAATGCATACAAAAAACAATACAGATGGATTTGATCCTTAGAAATATAAAACAATTCTTGGTACAATGAAAATTACTCTCCAGATGGTTTCTGTTTTTAACACTTATGATTACATTAGAAAAGGTATTAAATATTATCTCACAGCTCACAGCTGACCCCATCAATATTTATATAGCCCATCACAAATACGGATTTCTGAAAACAGTAAGGAATATTATCTCAGTGTTGAAAAAATTTCACATCGACAAACCAAATTGTGATTTTTCACTCAAAGCAGTTTCCACAAAGCATTCACACAGTGTTCCAACTGAACCCTCTGCAGTGCACAGTTGCTTTTCTAGCTTTTCAATTTGTAGTCTGCTGTATTAAATGAACACTTTGTGCTCTGCTGGCACGGAAAATGCTAAACACAATTGAACTTATGTGGTTCCAAGGCACATGCCAAGAAAGAGTTTAGCAAGTTGAGCAGTTGTACAGAGCAGGACCATAAACTCTTGAAAATTAAGAGAACCTATCTCTTTCAAAGAGCACAAATTTAGGCGGCTGGAACAGGACTACTTAAATCACAAACTGCCCTATACAAGAGATACTGGACCAGGTAACAGCTTATCTACATGCATGTTCATACACTCTTTAAACATAGTAAGAAGGATCTTGAATCCATAATCTCTTACTTACAAAGATATACAGGCACATAAAGAGAAGAGATGGGGATTTACTCAGATGTAGAGAAGCAAGTAGGGTCTGATGCTTAATTTAAGTCAAGGATGACTCAAAGTCAGAGGGAAGTTAGAAACTTGCTTTTTAATCCCTTTCAAAAATTTCAGTAGGTGACTAATTCCAAACACAGATGTTGAAATTCCTTTAAGATGAGGGGTTTTTCCATTATTATAATGACAGATTTCGTTTATGAATAAAAACATTGCTAAAAGCTTTAAGAAAATCTAATTTCTTCAGAGAACTACCACTGCAGTGTACTATAATTTGAGTATGATTTTTTGTTTTGTTCTACAATTTTATTCTTGAAAGGAGGTAAGAAACCATCAATTAACACTTTGAAACTCCTGTGTTTATTTACAAACACTGATTATCCTTCTTTGTACGATCCACATTTTCATTTTGGACATATTCTAACTGATGATCAGGCTTCTTTTACTCTAATACTGACAGAACTTACGTGATGTTTTTGAAGCAAGAAGTGTGGTTTTTGAACCAGTTAAAAACTGAAATCCGAGAGCATTTGCTTGGTCACCCTCAGACGGATCAACAAAGTCTGAAAAAGAAAGTTAAATATCATTTTCTGTAATTTGACACTGGCATTCAGCAAACCTCAGTCCATAGCCAGGACTATATCAATCTTTGTACAAGCAATTGAACGTGATTGTTTCCCTTCTAAGGGTCCAAAAGTAACAAATATCAGCAGTTGGTACACCCTTCCTTCATTCACACGTGGAATGTGAGCCACACAGTGGTTTCCCTTCCTCAGCCTGAAAACAAAAAGTTGTTTCCCATAGGTTCAGTCTGTACGTTCTAAAAGAACTGCAATTATTGTACAGCCCAAAGACTAGCACTTTCACCAGATGCAAGGTCTCCTTTAATTCAGATATTTATGCAAAATTTTGCAGAAATTATCATTAAAATGCTTAAGCCCACTCCCTTTTTAGCTTTCAGCACAGAGCAAAACAAACACTCAGCTTGCTAAAACTAGCTACTCTGCAAAGTCCATCCATGCACATCTTTGTTTTCATTCCATATAGTGGATTATACCAGTTTAAAAGGTTTCATTTTAGAATATTATATTTTTAAAAGTATTCTTTGTCACCACTACTCCCACTACTTCTCCTGAAAATAAGGTAAAAAAGGGAGAAGGGATACTACTTTTCTTGCATTTACCAATACAAATTTTGTTCACAAATTACATCAAAATAATAAATATCAACATAATAAACAGCATACTCTTTTTATTTAATCACTGTAAATAAAATGAACAGAAATCAGAACATTTCAATACCTTCTTGGTCATATGCTTTGTTTTGTATTCTCAACAATGAATCCCTAGGCTAAAAATAAAATACAATGTGCTATTCTGAAAGCCTTATTGCTTAGCCATAATGGAAGCTCATTATTAAAAACCTCAGAATAGAGACCCTTAAAAAAATGTTGCCCATCCAGTTAAGAGTAAAGCTATATTTAACCTTAAAATGAAGAGAATCATGCTACAAAAAAAAAACACAAACAAAACAAAGAAACAACAACACACCAACAAAGCCTACATCACTGTTCTCAGACAAATAAATCATATAAGCTTTAAAGAGATGCAGCTAATCCTTAAAAATACAATAGTAAAGTTGTTGGCCCATACAGCTCTCAGCAAATTGTTCCAGACCCTTAGTCATCTGAATTTCTAAAACTTAATCACTGTCAGACTGAACTTACTCACAATCACGTTATAAGCCCTGTTTATTAATTTCTTCTTGTGCTAATATGATAATCTAGACCCATGATATAGCCTCAAAATATTTACTGAAGTCAACTGTATTATGGTTTTTTTTGCCTGTGTATTATTAAGCTAAATGAATCACTTTCCTTTAATTTTCTTGAAATCTCTAGATAACATTTTTCTCCACTTTTGAGTTATATGTATTATATTTTATTTAATATCAGCAACTAGCACTTAGTTTGCCAGTGCACAGTAACATGATATTGGTTTCCTGCATGGAAGCATTTTGTGTAATGCATCCTCAATTTTTATTTCTTTGCTTATGATTAGAACATATTGTACCACAGAGTACTCCTGTGGTAACTTCCACCTCCTCTCTCTTCCAATTGCGAGCACATAATTACAGCAAAACTTATCTTCCTAACATTACACTTTAAAGTATTCAATTTCATTCTTCTTCCTCCAGTCCTAAGTGGAAATGAACTTCTCCTTCATGCTACTTTAATATAATACTGAATAGAGAACATAGTTTGGTTTTGCACATCAGGAAATAATAATATGTTCAAGTCCTCTTTTTGGTTGAAGAAGGTAACTGAAATTATTAAATACAATCCGCTTCAGACTGATACATCAAATACTCCACAAGTCATCCTCCAAAGCAAATGTACCCCTTACATTTACAACATTTACCACTCCTGCTTTGCCCTGCTCACCTTTTTTAAATGAATGCCCATGATTTCCCCATTACAACACTGCTTAAGTAATTTTATGGAAAGTTATTGTCTGCATACATAAAAATTAGATCTATACAATGTAAAGAAATCTGCAGTTTTACCAGAGATGGGTATACTACCCCAGGTGTATTATTGTTGAAATATTATGTCATCATTTCTTCCAAAATATATTTTTTTAATATACTAACATAAGATTTTTTAATTACTTCATTACTTCACATGGACAAACAATTCCTGTTGGGAGCTTCTAACACCTTTTATATTTAACAACCCACCTGGAAAAATGGTGACAAAACTGATGGGAGGTTTGTTGGTATCAATAGTTAGCTTGTGGTTTGCTGCTTTTGAAGGTTGAGCTGGAAAGCAAACTAACTTCAAAGGCAGACTGAAGCTACATTGTGAAACTCTTGGTATTCCTAAAAAGAAAGAACACAGATTTTTCATTTCCACATTCTGAATACAGGATACTTTCTACTGCTGTCCTCAAAGAGGTATAACAAGATATTTAATGTGATTAAGGAATGTCTTAAAACCAAAACTACATAAAATTCTCATTCTTCTTAAAATTTTCCACCTAAAATATCTTTAAATTTGAATACTTCCAATTACTTTCTCAAGTGAACATCTTTATGTAGAGGGGAAAATAAGAGTTAATAATAAAAAAAAAGAGGAGAAAATAAGAGTTATATACTGCATACTATACTTAGACTAATTAACATGCAATGAAGATTAGTTTTATTTAATTCTCTAAACTAACAATATCATTTTAACATAAAAAAACCACTGCAATTACTCCCAATGCTTCAAATACAGAATTGAAGCATCAACATTTTCATCAGGAATATCACAAACCAAATGCTCTTTATGAGTATATTTATTCTTTTTTTATAAACTCTTAAATAACACCTATGCATCCTTCATATTATCTGTCAGAGGTTTGTGGCTTAGAAAAAGAATGTATCCAATGGATACATCCTAAATCTATATTAAATTCTGTATTTCAGCTTATTGCATCACAATAAAACAGAACTGTAGAACAAACTGGGTACTGCCCTCAATGTTGGGATCTACTATCACAAGCAATTTCATCAGAATGGGTGAAGGAGAAAAGAGGAAGTTTTAACATTAACATTTAGAAAACACATTCGAATGTGTCAAAAATTTTCTCAGATATAAATATTGTTTCAAATTGCTGGCATGTCAGAGATTGCCTGGTATGTTCTATGCAAAAGCAAAAGTGCTCACTGCTGTGAAACATGGAGTACTTGCTCTGTTGAGAAGACAGGTTGTGGGACTTTTAAGGACAATTTTTTGATGAAGCACCGACAGGAAAACCTTGTTTAACATAATAGATTTTTACAGACAATAAAGTAAGCTGGTGTCAGAAAAGTCATGAAACTGATAGGTACACAGCGGTATACACAGAGAACATAAAAATTGAGCTCAAACATTCAATAGCCATCCAAGAAACCTGTTTTGCTAGTAATTTTGTTTGTTTGCTGCTCCTCAGATCTCTTCCAATGAAAAAATTACTTCTAAGACTCATGTCAGGGAAAAAATGCTATCATAAGGCTCAGATTATTCCCTGTGCTTATCAATTCACAAGCTGTTTTCACTGGCTGATAAAGCCTCCAAGTAACTGTTCTGCAGCAGCTTATAAATATAAAATCATAGGAAATTGAGCAGAAGACTCATTCAAACTGAAGACAGGTCTTCAAAATTAGGAGTATCTCCAGGTTCCAAGGAAATTTCCTAAAGGAATACTTGAAAATAAACCCATAATCTGTTAGAATGACTCATTCAACTGTATCTTCATCATCTGATGGGAAAAGTAAAATTTTTCTTGATGACAGCATAACACAAGCATCTTAGTATTAAACTTAGATAAGGAGATTTATCAACAGGAAATATTAGTAGCAAAAGTAGGCAAAAAGATTTTGATATATATTTATATTTAAAACAAGACATTTTTCATGCTTTTTTCAGACCAGCTTTTTTCTACATGGTCTTCTGTCACTCTACCTCATCATAAACATAACTTTTCAATATTTCAGACAAAGGTCAAAACAAAACTAAATCAGGTATTATCTAGCTTTTGGAGGAAACTGGGGAGATTTCTAGTTGATTAATCCGAAACAGTTACATATAAGAAAAACAAACCAAAAAGCTGCAACAAAATTTATCACTACTGTTAAAACTTGCTGGGGAATGTTTCAGAGTATTTCAGAATTTTAAATGGCACTAAGGAAACAAAGTAGTAGCTATGTGTGGGAAGCACAATTTCCTCAACCCATTGATGTTCTATCTAGCAATACATCTCACTTCATTTAGAGTTGTGGTACTTTGCATGATACACAATTTTAGCACTATAATGAAGAAAAAAAAAGGAAATAAAAATTCAGATTCTCCTCTAATCTGAAAAAAATCAGATGATGATTAATGTTATCTCATAAGGTGCTAGTATTTAAAGGCATACTATGCACTTAAGTAATAAAATAGTCCCATGCCCTGTAGATACTATTTCATTTCCAAATTCCTCATGCATTTATTTAGTTATATTTGAAATATAAATTAATGTGCATGATAAAAATTATTAAAACTCAGATGTCCCAATTTGGCATGTTAAATATTCAGAGAATTAATATTTGCTCTGGTTTTGATGACCCTGAGTTTATGTAGTGCAGTGTAACCCACAGTAACCCAAAAAAGATTTTGCCACAGATAATTCTAGAAAGTTTAACATGCTCTGCAGTATTCTCCTCAGGACAAGGTTTTAATCTTGTTTTGATACTTCTTAAAACAAAAACCCAACCTTCATTTTTAGAATAGTACTCTTTCAAACTATATACACTTGTTTTTATACAGTTTATTGATCATTAATTTTTTAAATTTCTTTGTCTAGTAGAAACACGGCATAGGGTAACAGTTATTCTTGTCAAGAGCAGTATCTTATTGAGATGTTTCAAGCATCTTTTTCCTGTACAACACCTCAAGGTCCACTGAAATATCCAGAAACCAGAAAAGGAGGGGAACAGTAACTAACAGTTACCTTCCTGCTTCTTTTTACTGCACTTAGTAAGCTCAAAAGAGCATAAGTATTGAAAAATAAGACTCTAATATATTCATCTATAACTTTTGTTTAGAAAAACTGCAAAACTGGAAACTCCCTTTCAGTTGATATCTAAATCTATGACAATCAACTTTTTTCCCTTCTCAAAACATGACGGAATGTGTATTTAATATGTTTATTTTTAAAGTTCATAAAATATCTTCTACAAGCAGTGCATCTTTTCAACACATCTACAACTACACTGAAAACCACCCTTCTCTTTTCAGTCTGCACATACATAAGCTAATTTTCCAGTCATTTTTTGTCTCTTAATTGTACCTTATCCATGAATTTTATCTACTACAATCACAGCTAAGTTTTGTACTGCTGGTAGTCTCAGACAGAAAGCAGCCTTGCAGCCTTGAATATCATGTTTGCAATAGAAATTGGAATGAAGACATGTTGTGACATCATCCTCAGAGCTACTCAGTCCAAACAGCAAAAATGCCTAATTGCTGTTTCAGTTGCACCAAAGATATTATTTAGCTGCCTAGCTGCTAAACCTGGGGAAAAAAATATATTGGAAAGTATAATTGTTTCCAATTTCCAATCTCAATGTACAAGGAACTTAATACTTACGCCAAATTACCATGTTACAAATGAGAAAGTGCAATGTGCTTCACCAAGAAATGTCCTTATGACCTTCTGTTCTCTATATTCATAGCTTCATAGCATCAAACCAAGAATAATAAGAACTTAGAGAAATAATAGGCAAAATAACAGCTCCTTTCCAAATCTGTTTAATTCAGCATACACTGTCACTTATAAAACTTGGCAAGTTTTGCATTCACTCACCTTCAGGATTGAGCTCTGCCATATGAGCAGCAACAGGACAAAATGGGAAAAAAAAAAAAGGAAAATATCAAATTTTTAAAAAAAGGAAATATAACAGGGGTTTAAAAACTTAAGCCACATTTACTAAGTAGACAATACATAAAGACATAATACTAGCCAAAACCAGACATGAGACCATATTCATCAATAGTGCAACTCCATCCAAGTGACTGACTCATCAAGCTTCAGCTGTCTGTATCCCACAGAGACAGACTGAAGAGTGATTTGGCCACAAATATGGATATCTTTCAAAAACTAAAGAGGAAACAGTCTCTGTTCAGATAAAATGAAGTCACAAAAGTCTTAAAGTTTGTTTACTAGGGTAATACACTTAGGGATTTGACTGCCAAGTAACACTAGTATTTGTATGTAATTTCACAGAATTATGTCAAATTAATTATTTAAATAAATATCAAAAAAATTAGCAGATCCTAGCCCTAACCCTAATTATGTTCCTTTACTTACAAGTCTTCGAAATTCAACCAAGATAAGTTTTTAAAATTTATTCTTCAGTTTTAATAATTATGTTAGTTGTCATGTCTGCTTGTTCTTTTTTTTAATAGAATATAAACCATCAAAGACATTCAAGATGCAAGCTTTTCTTATTCCCTAACCAAAAGGGTTGCAAAATCCAACTTAATATCTAAAATAATTTAAGCTTTATTAGCATTACCTGAAAGAAATAACACATTTATTTTCCAGTCTTAGGAAGCAAAATTACAGAAACAAGACCAGCAAAACAAAAAGCAAGCTTTCAAAATCAGAGGATCCAAGACACTCACTAGTGTGCTACCTATTCAGTCATTCCAAAAACCTGCCTAAGGCCACATCACTAATTTGGACAGTTATGAATGCACAGCATCTCACAAGGAATATGCAGTCAGAATCACAGGACAGAGGGACTGAAGTTGTACAAGCTGTTCATGCAGGTTCCCAATTAAAAGGGAGGGCTTCCTTTTCTTTAGAAACACCCATTTCATTATTTTTCTAGAAATAAACATTTCAGACACTGCACAGCCAAGACTACCATCATAAAGACAATGCTTCAAGTGTGAAGTGATACAAAGAAAATTTTTACATAAAAGTATCGATATAGGATAAGGTACTCAAGACTACCACCCTCCACAGAAGCCCTTAGTACACATGCACTTCTTTTATGCCAATCTACTCCATTTGTGCTGGCACAGCTCTGTCTGCACAGTGAACCAAATCAGCAAATCTGGCTGAGAAACAACTAGTGACTGTGTGACCACAACAGGGGAGGAGGTGCATGAGCAAAGCCAAGCAGCAAGAAATGAAGAATTGACAGCTTAAACTGGTTTATGCAGCATTTAACATGGAAGCTCTGCCTAAATACAGCTTCTCAGTAGCCTGACACATTCACAAGGCTGAGTGTAGAACACTAAGCTAATAAACCTTCAGTTATGGATAGCAGAATAAATTTACATATTCTATCACTAGGACACTGTAACATCATAAAATAATGAGTTGGTTTCTATTTCTTGGGCTTAGTTTATTATTTGGAATGAGTATGTTCATCTGTTAAAAAGGAAGTGAGGAATAATCACTCCCAGTGCTTATTCAGATCTCACTCTCTGTGGGGAGGCATTATCATCCCATTTGTTGGCAGACCAGAAGGGTGAATAG
Source organism: Melospiza georgiana (assembly GCF_028018845.1). NCBI lineage: Eukaryota > Metazoa > Chordata > Aves > Passeriformes > Passerellidae > Melospiza > Melospiza georgiana. The sequence goes on along the minus strand of NC_080430.1, from coordinate 46,683,117 downwards.
TCATAAAGATGTGATCAACTTCTCACTCCAAGAGGTGGAACAGAACAGAAACAAGTCGATAGGACAGGGTGAGAAAGCTGGTACAGCTGTTTCCCAAGCAATAAGCTTCTGATTTTACCTCTGTAAGACCAATTACACAAATTGATGCAACATAAAATATTAACTAAAACTGAAGAGTAGCTAAACATTATTTCTTTAATTACTACTGCCTTTAGTATATTTCAAAATAAGATTTATAAGAAACACATAGGGGAAAAGGCCTAAAAAAAAAAAGGTACATCACTTTCAAGTCTCCAGTGGCTTACCTGTTGATATATTATATGAAACCATGCAAGTTCCTTCTAGTTCTGGTGGAGAACAATTCTCCTTCAAAAAGACAGACAAGACCACAGTTTCAGATGAATCTGGTTCTAAAACGACACAAAATTAAATCAATTAACAGAAGCATCCAAATGAAAGCAGCATATTTCCTAGCACTTTGGGAATTATTTTACCAAATTATGATCATTTCTCTATCATTTCTCTATCACTTTTATATTTATTTAAAGTCACTCTACAGACTTTATTTTTAATTCTTAATTTGTAAAAGGCAAACTAGGGCTTCCAAGTACCTTGAAGCATAACCTATAAAACAATTCAGCACACTGAACATGGAAAATACCAAAAGAAATTAGATTTACATTGTAATTTTGGTATTCTACAAAGTGATTTGCTTCTATCACATGTTGAGAAAATATAAGAACGGCCCCTTCAATTGAAAGTAGCAGTCAGTAAAGCCCTGTTTCAACAGGGACTACTACTTCTCATTTCAGAGCAGAAATGGCCTGCAGTTCCAACTGAAGCAGCAGGCACACTAGTCTGACCTTCAGCTTCTCCACATAGTCTTAAAGACAACCCTACCTGCAGCCTAACCAACAAGAGTGTGGAAAATTAGGATCCTCAAAAAGCTGATTCTGCTTTGGGTACAGATGGTAGACTGTTCCCCAGTTGACAAACTTACCCTCTTTGTAGATCAAGACTGGCATTACTATACAGACAGAAATGTCAGCCAAACAAAATAACCCAGGACTACAGAAGTACTGCAGAATAATCGGGGGTTTTTTGCCTCTATCATGAAGCTGCCACCCTGTCTCTCTTCACCTGTCACACATCATATCACAACCAAGGAAACAACTCCACTCTTTCCTACTTCATCTTCCTCCACCAAGCAGCGTCTAGAAGCTGTGGAGTGCCACCAAGGAAAACTTGTAATTGCTTTAACCACTGTTAAATCTGCAACAATGCACTCACTGAAGGCTGGGCTATACATTTCACACCTCAGAAGAAGTAACAGAATAATACAACAGCTGTGATGGCACTGCCATAATTTACCTAAATCATCGAAGACAAACTGGTCACAGGTCACTGCTAACGGAGCTTGCACACACACGGCCAGGCATGGCTTCTGTGCTTTCACTCTGCTCTGGATTGTTATCTAGATCAAGGGACACACAGAATACTTAAAGGAAGCAGCTAATTAATCTCTACAGCAGAAAAAAAATCCATAAGCAATAGAAAGATACAAAAATCTGCAAAGACCAATTCAGCAACAACATTTAAGGACTTAAAATTTCAACTTCAAAACAAGTATTTTCATTTTACAATTCTTATTTACTCACAGTCAATAATGATGCACAGTAACTTTCAAGATCACATAAACCTGAGAGGATTTCTCATGTTCTTTGTCATTTTAAACCAAGACAAACTAAAGTTAAAGTATTATTTGAGGGCTTAACACCCTGCAAGTGTCAAGAGCATTCCTTATAATGCAAACAAATATAAAACTTTGCATTTGTTAGGTGATGATAGTGAAAAAAATCCCAAGAAGAATAAAATCAAAGATAAACAAAGAAATTACTTTCTTTAACTGCAAACACAAATGCAGTTTAATAACTTCAAGTTTTGGGGTTTTTTTTACTGCAAACAAAATAAGAAAATCCATATACAGGATGTTCAGCACAACAACTCCAGATAATGAAAGCTCAGCTAAACATAGAGTGGCCCTCATTTCTTCTATTGTGCACAGCTATTCCACTGAAAAACCAATGGATATCAAAACAGTGCCCCTAACTCATATCTAAAATGAAAGTATAGTGGTGACTGAGATCTGAATGTGGTCTGCATAGACAGAGACCATATTTCTAATATTGCCTATTTTGCATTGCTGGTCTACCAAGGAGCTCACTACAGCCAGGTTAAATCAATTTAGAATATTATTACTTATTATTACTTATAAAATTACTCAAGTGTTAGGAAACTACTTTTACTAACTTAATTAACATCAACATTGATTTAGGTTTAACAATACACCAGTTATCACAGTAAAAAGATTCTAGAAAAAATTGAATTCGTGGTAACTCCTACATTTACTATTTTTGTTTCACTTAAAGGTACAAGATGCATGAACAAGAAAAGAGAATGGGGAATTAACTATGTCTTCTCATTAAAAAAGCTTATGAAATATATAAATGAATCACTCATTTGAACTTCCTTGAGCAGACTTATCACTGACTTTATCAGAATAGTGGTTTTATCCTGTATCACTTTTAGCTCTGAAAAATGCAGAGAAAGATGTTGGACCAAGTACAAGTAAACCACACTAGTCTGAGGGGATCTGGATCAAACAGTTCAGTAACTCTAGACAGAAAGAGAACTTGCAAGGTCCTCAAAAATTAAAATCCATTTATATTCTTAGAAGATCATCCTAAAGTCAAAAGTAAAAATCATGATCCTTTTTAGGCAATACTGAGGAAAAACTACACTTGCACGCACATGCATGTGCACACATACACACACTTTCTTTACAATCAGTTACAGGCAGCAGCTCTCATGAAGAACTGCAATTTTCTAATTAGATTTTCCTACATTTTTTTAATTGCTAAAGCTATGAAAGTGTCTTTACAAAAGAAAGTCTATTTTTGTTTATTGACAACCAAATAGGCAGCTGAAGATTATAAACTTCCCATTTGAGTAACCAAACATTTATTGTTATTGGAAAAAATAGTCTCATGACTTCCAAAACTGCTTCATTCTATCCAAGTAGTGTTTCTGTGATGGCTTACTGATAAGCCTATCAAAATTAAAACTGCAGTTACTTTCTGACTGTAGCAGAAGGCTTGCTAGAATGACACAATGTCATACTGAGGAGAAAAAAAATTAACTATGTATTGTATTTCAAACTTCTCGCATTTTCATGTTCTAAGTGAAATACACAGAAAGTAACAGGTTTGTTATGATTTGCCACCACTATTCAAATGCTACTGTTTGAGTTAGGCACAGTACCTTTACTGTGAGTGATGGCACTGCCCCTGCTTTTACCTCACTGTCAATGGCCTGCTGTGGAGAAAAAGATGAAAACACATGAAATTCAATGTTCCACATGAACAAGCAAACACAATAAAAGCAATATTACTTTCCTACCATCAACTTGGTAAACACAGAATTAACATTAAAGGACTTATCATTCCTATGACAGATTAAAATACACAAAACACATTTCTGAGTTCCTTCTGAAAATGTGAAGTCTGTGTTTGAAATTCCCAGCAAAAAGGATAGCAAAAGGTCATGAATGTAGTATATATAAGAAACTAATACACTCTGATGTATATATGAATATTTGAAGCTGTTTTGATTGGCACACTACTTTTCACTGTATATTTATTCAAAGTCTGAAAATACTTTTTGCTATTCAGTAGGAAAAGGTGACTTCCAATCTGCCAATATATTACATACACAACAACATAGCATCTACTATAAAATCATCACACACTATTTTATAATCAGAAATATACCTGGAACTTCAAAAGAAAATTCTAGCAGGCACTTCAATACTCCTGCTAATTTCTATTTCAATAGGCAATTCCATCTACTTCAACATTTATCTTGACCTTGTGGTCTATTTTAATCTTATTTTATTTTGAAACAGGTCAGTTACTACAGTTGAACAAAATGCTCCTATTTAAACTATTATAAAGAAACACTTCTCTCACTTCTGATATAATACCAAATTACTGATTTGAACTTATACTTTCTCATTATAAAACAGTAAATTAAAAACATTAAAATAAGGGCCACTTCTGCAAACTTCATAAGAAGTCAGAAAGCTGGTAGGCTCTCTGGGTTCCAGAAGTAGGACTTGCATTTGTACATTGTGCGCATTTCTCAGCTAAAAAAAGACAGACACCCTCATACAGGCTTGTCACGCTCTCTGGTGACCAGTGGTTGATTCTGAAACAATAGCAGGGGTATAAAGATATGGAATCTTACCATATTCAACTTTCAGAAATTACCTGGATTTCCTGGATCAGAGGCCACACACAGGACGTAGCATTAAATAACAGAATGGCCCTCCACTTGCTTATCTACACAATTTTAATACTCTATATCCTCTTTGCTTTTATCACACAGATTGCAATTTCAATCTTTTCACAAGTGCAGAAGTAGCATCGGAAATCCTGTCGCTCCCACTGTAACTGCAGAAGCCCTAAAATTGTTCCTACTTTTGCTTATTGATCCTTCCCCACAAAGTATCTTATCAGATTTTTCCTTCCTAGGCAGCTACTGAAAGAACCCACAGAAAAGCTGACCACACAGGAAACTAAGATATATGGGCAGATAAAGATTCAAAGCTGTGGTTTGATTGATAGACTGAGTTACTCACATATGAAACAGACCAGTTGCATCTGGAAGGCTGAGCAAATGAGCACAGCAGCATTAGAACATTCTGTGCACCTAACAGCTCCAAGGGTTGTGAGCAAATTATTGCAGCTAGCCCAGACTGTGTCACACTGTCCTTTCTTCCACAGACAAGTGCTAGGACACTAGCACACATTATAAAGAGGTCCATTTATCAAAGAAAAATATCCTTATGTATTTTTTAAACAGTAAGTAGCTGTGAAAAATCAGTTTTGCCAAAACTAGTGGCCAGAAATGGATAATTAAAGATGTTATAGTGCAACAAGCATTTTGTATGTACAAGTATGTTATGTACAAGCTCTCCCAAATCCCACTTTGACTAATTTTTGTAAACTACATATGTATACTACATGAATAAAGTAATTAGGCTGCAACACCAAAGAATATTGAGTGATAGCTTGTTGAAGAAAGATTAGAATGCAGCTTGAGTGATTTGAGTATTCTTTCTTTGAAAGATCCAAGGGTGACACTTTGTTTCCCCCAACATTTACCACTGCTCACCACTACAAAGTTATTCCAGACCCTAAGTTCTTGATCACTTATGTTTGCCCAGCCAAGAATCTAAAGGTCCCCAGATAGAATATAAATAAATAATTGTAATAATTCTAGTTAAAATCTTTAATAAAAGTGGGTGCTAATTGATGGAAAACTGTGGGCCATGAAGCTCAGTCACACAAATGTAAATAGTAATCACTATGCATGATCAGTCATTATTTACTCATATGAAATCAATGGGGTTTTTGGAGTAATTTCCTTTTTATGCAGGTACGTACAGATTCTTCATCCAAATCAGGTGAAACTTCTGCTGTGACAGTTACATCTCTCTGTTTTTCAGATTCAGGCAAAATATCTTAAAGAAAAAAGCAAATCAGTTCTCCTTTAAGAAACATTCAGCTACATTCCTAAAAACAATACTATTTCAACAGCATCAAGTCAGAAAGTTGGACCTCTACACCTAGTAGTGTAAAGAAAAAAATAGCAATGTGTATGATTTTGGAAACATCAATAAAGCGTTACAATTTCATTAGATTTCTACAGACAACTTAAACCTGGATCTTATTCTGGGTTTCTGATTTAAGTATGAAAACGGATTTAGACGCATTCTATAACAAGATTTTACACCTAATATTCATGATCTTTAGAGACTGTATTTTTAAGGTATTTTTAAACTTTCATTCTCACATGCATATGCCAATATACAATGAATAACTACCTCCAAAATAACTCCACACCTCTCATGACACTTTAATATAAATAATTTTATCGTGAATATGTTAAAAAAAAGAAAGATTCTGTGACTAACAGTCTAATCTTCAGCAAATTCCTCTGCATTAGGAGGTATATCAAAGTTTTATGTATAGACTATTTCATGTGGCTTAACTAAAATAAATCACCAGATTATTTCTAGGACTATCAACATACAAGGCAAAAGAATGCTACAAACTCACTAAAATCCATAATACAAAACCTTATGCCAATTTACACATGCAAAAAAAAAATGATACAAATTAAATCCTTAAAAACCTTGAGGAATTGCATAACCTCTTAAGAGTCCAGAAGTACAGCCCTAGGATATTTGCATTTTTCTGAAACGCGTTTCTATTTTTTAACATACTAAATGTATTGGAAAATTAAAAATCTGAACAGGAAATACATAGTTCCTAAAGTAACGAGTAAAGAGTTGATGTAAAGGGGCGATTAACATATTAATTGAATAACTGAGAGCATGAGCACATTCAGAAAGCTGCTACAATTTTATTACACACACAGTCCTGAAAATGACCTAGAAGTAGTAGTACATTACGTCTTTCTAACAAGAGGGTCAAGGGAAAAGATTTTGATGAAGACAGAAAATAAGTATTCATTTTCTTGTGCTCAGAGAGAAATACGTCCTTTAACTACAAGACAGAAAAGCAAAACCTAAACACGTTTCTCCAATACCACCTAGAAAAGAAGTTTAGGACTGTTTTATACTGCCACAATTGCAAAGAACTGGTCCTGCCAATTACACATAGCTCAGCATGGTCCATTCTTTTTCTATCCCTTCTCAACCATTTCTCTTCTGGGTGCTTCTTCAAGCTAACAATGTTGCAACCTCTGTCATACAGTTATTTTTCTATTAGAAGTACAACAGAGATTACAATCAAAGTTTAAATGTAAGTATCAGCTTTTTGTTACTATTAAACTGAGCCAAAACACTTTTAATCACTTATGTCATCCAGACTGATGCAAGTAACATTAGATTTAAGTTAGTATAACAGTTAAGATTTTTAAATATTTCATCAGTTTATATTGTAAATCCTTATTCTTCTAAATGTATAAAACAGCTTAAGTTCAACAATTTAATGGTCAGCACTGGACAGAAATACAAGACATTTATGGAAATAACTACCCTAAGTTTTTGTAATACAATGACCTAATTCTAAATACCTTCTGCGTTTGAAAGTCAAAATGAAACAAAGAAAAATTATTTCCATATAAGGGCAAATATTTTCAAAACAACACAAGCTCTGACTGCACAAGCATGAATTCAAAAGACAAGAAATTCAACAAGTCATTTTGAAGATTGTGCTCAGGAGTAAATTAACGGTAACCAAGGCTCATGCTGAAGTTTAAAGAAAAAAAAGCAAAATTAAACAAAGCCAACACACCCAAAATTGACAAGTATTCTTCACAAGTAAAATGTTTTGTTATATAAGAATGTTGTCATATACCCAGTTTTACATCCAGTTAAAGAAAGCCAAACACAACATCATTAGGAGATCTCTCCACAACAAAAGAGCATCCATAAAAACTCATCTGAAAACACCACTTCAATCAGATTAGACAAATTGAGGAAGAAAAGGAATTTAAACAAAGAGAATGGTGAAAAAATCAAAAATATTCATAGTAAATTTATCATTCATGACAGTTATTACAAAATTTTAAAAGGACAGCTACAGTTTCTTTCTCTCTCCTCAGAATTTCCAGACAACATGTTGAAATAAACAAGCTGAAGTTGATTCACTTCGAATTTGTTGATTTGTTCTTTCCGCCATGCTTTTCCTTCCTTTGGTTAAGACAGACAAAATTGTCAAATACCCATAAGGATGGACTGTGGTAAAAATCAGTGGAATTTATTCACATCTGTATGCTTAAATAACACATTACTGGATTCAGAAAATGAAAATCCTGATATAAGTCTACCATGATAATGGATGAAGTTACATGTAATTACAAAACAAAGCAATCTTTGTGTTACAGAATCAAACTCATGCTTGCAGATAAATAATTTTTATTTTCCAGGAATTTCAGCTGCAAGATTTTTGGTTTTTTTTTTTCACCTAGAAAACCATAACTATTTCTTTAATTCATTTTAAGAATGTGCTATCTATCATGAAGGAAAAAAAATTAATTTGTTCTTTCTATTTGTTGAAGATTTATCCATAGCTTCCTATAAAATCACATGCTTCCAATTCCCTGCACAAACCAGGCTGTTCAAAAACACAGTTATGAAAACTTAAACTTTGAGGGATCTCTGTAGAAATTATGTGCCCTTACTTGAATAAAATCAATGCCAGTTATTAGCAATGCATATAAATTCCAGAATTTATTATCATCAGATATGTCATTCTGTTCTACAAGCATGCTTTTCAATAGTTAAACTAACAGAAAAGTTGCTTTTAAAAAAGTCATTTTTTGTTAATTTCATAACTTAAAAAGTCATTTGTATTAATAAACTGAATCTGGCAGTATCTTTATTCTCTCTGAAACCTAACTACATCAGATTGTTGAAATTCTTCAAGTTTTCTTGCTTTTGGGTAGTCCCTGCACCATCAATTTTTATTCTGAACCGTTGCACTAGTGAGAATTATCTGCAACCTGATGTAAATAACTTTAACCTTCCTACACCATCATGAAAATAAAAAGAAAAAATCCTTTATCCGAGGGCTTTACTGTCTAGGATTTATTTTTTTATTCTTAAATACTAAATTTTCTACAGAAATGTAACAATGGGCAAAGACTGAAACTAAAATATTTTAAAATGTTAAAAGAAAAGTCAGGTGAATAAAGGTGTGTAAAATATAGAACAAGAAAGAAGTATACCTTGTGTTTTTGTGGCCTCCCTGATGATTTTCTGAAGCTCTTTCATTTCAGCATTCATTTCTTCATAGTTTATTTCCCTAGAATCAACCTTAGGAGCCTGGAAGATTGAAGGATCAGTTCCAAGGTATGAACATTGAAGATGTCCATCATCACTCAGAGTGACTATAACACCCTTCAAGTCTCTGCACAAGAAAAAAAAAAATGAAGCTTACTAAGAAATTGGGAAGAATCACAGAAGCAATAACATTAATAATAATATTTATTCTTTAATTAATATATCTTCATTAATATTACTCTCACTCAATGCAATCATACCTACAAATGGATTTGTTTTAGATGACAAAAGGGCCCTCAGAACCTGTGAATCCGTACAATCAGGAGAGGTGATGGAAAGGATCAGAACAAACAAGCTGAATGCACTGGACAGTTGTAACCTATTTATTCATCTAAGTCTTTTGAAGTTGCAATATTTAGATTACTATGCAGGAAAAGGAATCTGGGGGAGGGGAAAAGGAAGGGAAAAGAGGGGTTAGAAGAAATCATGAACAGATGGAAGATGCTCACAAAGAAGACAGCTTTAGGGCTTTGATGGTATTAATAGCTCCCCTAACCAATTCTTTGGCTGCTATTGCAGCTACTGTGCTGGCTCCAAACCCGGGCTGGCTCTTCCCTGCAGTATCCATCTAAAAGGAAACTACACAGATCCAGAGCATTCCCCTTGCACTCCTCTGTATCAATACCAGTGAGTGTTTTATTAGCTACACTATAGTCTCTTTTCTCTCAAGGGAAAAGTACCTCATTGCCCCTACAAAAATCTCACTCATTTTGCTTATCTGATCTTTACAATGCAAATGCAAGGTTCAGGAAAGTATTTAACAAACTATGAGACAATAGGGACTGCTGCCAGGATTTTGCTTAATTTGAAGCTTACTCCTAACAGAAGAGAAACCGAACAGTAAAAACCAGCATAGAAGTTAACAGCAAATCCTAGAAGCATATACTTTCACTTTATTTTTTAAATGCCTACTTTTATTTAAATTAAAAGCCCGTACTCACTTTCAAAATCATGACATTACACATTCATGCCAGTAATTTGCTCTTACTCCATCCTTAGAATACCTTATAGCAGATACTGCCTTTGCATCAAACATGACTGCCATAAAAAGCAAAGAAAGATGAAATTTAATTCTTAGATATAAAAGTCTTTTGGACAAGAAGGCCTAATTCACTATCGCGTGAATCAAACCCTTGTAAAATACTGAATTTATGTAAGCATTCAAGTTTACATAAATTATGTATGCATTCAAGCATACATATTCTATAATTCATATAGAATTAACAAAAATTCTTTTCACTTACACACACAGATACCTCTAAAGGCCTCCTCTAGTACAATGAAAAGGCAGATAGCTATGTAAAAGAAATAGAATCCTCTCTGGTTTCCTACATGGTCTTGTAGCATGGCTCCAGAACACACATATAGAAAACCTCAATCTAAAATTTTCCATGGTAATAGTAATTACAAAAGCCAACAGATGCCACAGATTAATTTTAACCACTGATGGTCCACTTGTACTGTTCAAAAATGTCTTTCTGTTGCACACTAAGGCCACAATCCCAATGGTGGTTCTACAGCTGCAATCAAATAATCTGTAAAAACTATGCTGTAACTGAGATCATCTGAACTCTGTATAGTTATAACTGCACACAGGAATGAAGACCCTACTGGGCACTGTACAAAAAAGTAATTGTTGTACGTAAGTTTAAGCTTTCTCTTTCTGCAGAAAGCAATTGTTACTCAGTGAAAGAAATAAATCTCTTTGTTGAGTTATGAATGTATGGAAACTGCTTGTGAGGGCCTTTTGGACAACAGGTACCTCCAGTGAGCCCTTCACTGAGGCTGGAACATGCAAATCTGAACTGCCTTTTGGAATAGAACACAGATAAAAGGGCTCAAACACAATGTTCACCTTATCTACCATATAAACTCATCTTAAACAGAAACAGTCTTCTTTTTTGGCACTACTGCTTACTGCTACAGAAAAGCTTCCATCTACCACTGCAACTTTTAACATGCAAATTTTCAGCACACCCTACCAAAAAGGTAACAGGAATCTGTCTTTGTGAGCACCATAAGGCTGGAGATGCCAAGACTCACACAACAAATACTTGAAGGAAAATAAGTGGAAGACTTAACATTAATTTTCAACTTACATATCCAGTACCCATGGCAGCAGCCATCCTGTGAATGCCATGACCTTTTTGCGACCCGTGAGCTTGGGGCTTGTATCCTAACGGGACTTTCTGACAAACTGTAAATTATCAGCAGGAACTGGAACTAAGCATGAGTCCTGGTTTCTCTCTCTTCTTGAATATTTGTTGTTGATTTGTTGTTGGTTTTTTTGCTTAGGATTGGGTCTGTTGTTTTAATTACATGCAGAACTGCCCATCCTAATTTTCTTATGTCCAAAAAGCTTTGTACAACACAAAACCATGTTTACAGAATTCTGGATGGCACACAAAACAAATACTTTGGGACAAACCTGAGTTCCCTAATATGAGAAATGCTAGGAGACAGGTTATTATGAATACTTGCACCACAACACCATCTTAGCAAGTATGCAAATAACACCCAGCGTACAGGGTTTTGTCAGCATCTGCCAAATGTTTGCAAGGAGCTTTGCCATATTGGTCAGGGGTGCAGCAAAGTCTTTAAAACTGGGGCATTGTTGAGGCAGTGCATGCTACCAAATGTACTGCCCCACCCTTTGCTATCAAATTATAGCAAATACTGACTTTTTAAAGGGGTGGGGGACAAAACAAGAGAAACAGCACCAGGAGCTTTTTCTACAACTGGATAAAGAAAACTTCTGAAAACAAGACAGTTTCTAGAATTGTCAAGCAATGATTTTGGACGATCTTTTTCTGAAATTTATGCACCTGGTTTTTTTCCCTATTTTTTTCCCTAAAGTATACAGCTGTTAATCTAATAAGGAAAGATCCATGAGGAATCTGAATGTAAATCAAAAGGGCATGAAGAAATATCGCTACAAAGTCAGCAATAAATCTTTGATGATATACTACTAAGGTATAATACATTCAAAAGTGGTTTGTAAATACCACCCTTCCTATACACAATTAAGCTGGCAGTTATCTGCAGCTAATCAGTCTATCAAATGAGATTCATTTAAATTAATGAGGTGATTTACCTATGTAAATTATGCTTGGCTTAACTTCTGAGTCAACATTACAGAATGCACATTCAGAAGCTACACCTTAAAATGAACTCACTTCAACCAGCTTTTCTGACAGTCACAACACCCTTGAAGTCTACACTATCTCAGAGACAAAAGCATTAGTTTAAGAAAGCAGCATTATAAATTACAATTTTCCTTTGCTTCAGTTAGTGTTCTGCTGGGTCCCAAGAAGATTGTTCAACATGAAACATACCTAAGTATAAAAAAGCCTTTCTCAGTAATCTTTCCTTGTTAAAAGTGGTCTATGAATTTGCACATCAATAGAAACAATAAGAAAAATATGGGTAAGCAGTTCTAATTTTTTTTTATAATACATTCATTTCTCTGTTGGAATGTTTGTCAGGCAGTCAAAATTGCATTATTTTCTCAATATTTTTTTAACAGTGGTTAAGGACAGCAGGGGGAGGGGAAGCATATTTAACAGCTTTATAGAACTTTCCCCACAGCTACTGCTCTCACACAATATCCTTGCAAATACCATTACTTCATTTGGCACATTTTGCATACAATCTGGAATTTCTAGTACTTGTTAAATTTCTTTTATTGTAAGCTATTCTTTTTTTACTATGTATAACACAATAGTCAGAGTAATAGTAAATCTAAGGGGACATTTTAACAGTGAGGAACTCAAAGTATAAAACAAATTATTCTGATGTCTAAAATAACTTTACAGTACAAAGCAGCTCCTACACACATATGGTAATAATTTGAAAAACTATCTTTTATTGGATTCTGGGTAATAATAATGGCATATGCTTTTTGTAGGTCTTCTCTTACTAAACAAATTGCTCATAACATAGTTCTTGAAGAAATTAAAATGCTTTGCATGTTTCCAGTTATATAATACTAAACTGATTACTCAAACAATTGTTTTGTTGAATCAGTAGTTCTGTTTTACTTGAATGACACATACTAAGCTTTGGACAACTCTTAGGACAAGGTCTGGTTATTGACACCATTTGCAGCCTTAATTATTTATAATAGCTCATAAAATTTCTACTTCAATTTCAGAAGCGCTCTTAATTGCTATTACTCAAACCAACCATTTTAAAAAACAAGATTCTCTGCAATACTACTTTCTGCTCCTCATTGACAATGTATTATTTAAAAACTACTAAACTAGGAAACTAATTCCTGGAATTGTGCTCAAGCATTTTGAATCCATTTCTCTCCTCATTTTATCACCCTTTGAGGTAATTATAGGCAAGAGCATACCTCAATAGCACTTTTTAGTTTAGTACTTCTGAAAACCTAAATTATTCTAAGTTCACTACCATTTCAGTATCATTTTAAGGTACAACTACATGAAGTATCTGATAAAACACTGAAGGAAGATCAGACTAGGAGTAACTAACTATAAGAATTTTCTAACATGAACTAATGAGAATAAAAGTAAAAAGCCTATCTAACTCATATTAAAAACTCAAAAATCTCAAGTATCCCCACAGCTGAATATTCAAAGTACATCCAGTGTGACTCAATGCAAGTTACTAGATACCTAACTGTCCTGCACATCTCTAGAGCACTCTCAGGCTTCTTTAAAATGCTTTCCTCAGTTAAAAGATCTTGGTTAACTTACATTAGAAGTAATACTCATATGTGTAAGCCTTCCCCATGCTGCTATTACACATGAAAACAGACAATCTAATTACTATCAAGAATTAAAATTTTTGAAGCTATTTATATTATATATTTAGCATGATTTGCACACTCTGCAGAGGGCACACAAACAAATAATGTAAACATGGTGCTCAAATATAATTATTTAACAATATGTAATTATATTAAATAGTATAAAGGAGCTGCTTTACAGAAAAGCATCCTTCAACTTTCCCATTTGTTTGTTACCTAAGGATGGCTGAACCTAACAGAATACCAGATAGTAATCTGGTTTAAAAAATTATAAAATGCATGCAAGAAGAAGAGGGAAATGAACAATTATTTCATCTTGAAAAGCAATGGAAAAGCAGTTAAAAATATAAGTAATGACTAGAACAACATGTTAACATTTATCCTCTTATAAACACTGAAATGCAGAGGGCCAGAACTGAGTAAAACCTAAATGTGACCATTTTAAATGGCTGAAGAATTCGTCACCTTTCAGGTCATATATGGGTACTTTTGCTCCCTACTTGTGAGTGAGGACATCTCCACAAGCAGCTTTACGTGGTGCCACTACACAGCAAAACAACAAAGCAGCCAGCACCAAGACAAACTTTCACCAGGCTTTTGCTCTTGTAGCTCTCCTTGCGTAGTTTTCTCTTTGAAAAAGACTCTGCCTAAAATGCTGTCCAGCAACCAAATAAAAAGGAGTATTTTCCATCAAACAAAACAAAAAGAGAATAAAAGGGGAAAAAAAAATAAAAGAAGAAGAAAAGGAAATTGACTGCTTTTACTTTTACTGCCAAGTTAAAAGCAAGCACTACCCCCAGGAGTTTGGGTCGGGGGTCCTTTCTGCCAGAGCGCTGCTGCCACCTGCGGGGCAGCAGAGTTTTCATGCAGGTGAGCCCTGAGCGCCACCACGCCACGTTGTGCGAAGCAGGTACAGGGTTTTTCACCAGGGTCACTATAACAGCTTAACACTTATTTCCTAGGCACAAGGCATTCTTACCAGAACAATATTCAACAGTAAATGCCCTGGGACACACACCCCTGCACGAGACAACCTTCTGGTCCATCCACGCAGGGAACACACACGCCACACATGAACTAATACAGGCAGACTAGGCATGAAATTCAAGCTCATGCTACAAGCTGCATACAAAATGCAGAATTTTATCTGAAACAACTTTATTTCTTGCTGTTTTAAATATAAAATCAAAACTATTTCAGAAGTAACAAAAGTTTTACTTAAAAATTACAGCAGATAGCCATCCAAAATGCAGTTTTAAAGTAAAATTAGTATTTCTCAACAAACAGAATAAAAACATAATATTCAGAGTGATGACACAGGCCTCCTGATGACACAGAAATACATATTTTTGCTTTAAACAAAAAAATATAAACAGCAATGAAGTATAATGTATTCAAGGAAAAATTCATATTTACACATTGCATTTCTCAGTATCACAGTTCCATATCTAAGACACTTAGTGGCATTAGCAGAATTGAAAATGAACGTGAGGACTGACAAGCAAACTGGATTACTTTAGTAAGAGTGCAGCCTATATGTCGGAGCTCCAAATAACAAGAAACAAGAGAAATTGCATCGTGCATCTCTGTGACAGTACCAGCATAAGCAACAAGACAAAAAATTAAGACCAGCTGTGACACAGTTAAAACATCTCCATGCTTCATTCTCTCTTAGAGTGTGTTTCTGCATTTGCACTTTCTTCATGTGAAACCTACAATCTGTTTCAAGCCCAAGCTCCCTCACAGGCAGACAGGTATGTAACAGCTTTCAAAGGCTCTACTAACAGCTATGCCATTGTGAATTTATGATATGGAGAGCCTCAACATTTATCCTTCCTCTAAGCCTTCTCTTCTCCTACTTCCAGGTAGTGGTTAGAGTTCATATTGCTACAGTCAAGCTGGAGAGGCCCTGCTATCTCTGCTTCCAAAATAAAAGAGAGTCAAGGAGATTCACTGATAAAATCTACACTCTAGTTAAGTTTATAATTTTAGATAAAATGGATTCCTAATCGTTGGCTTCCTATAAGAATACTGGGAGGTACACAAGGAAAATTAGACCATGCACAGATTATAAAGAGATGAACAACAATAACCATAATGTGTCTTTAAAACAGATTTATTCTGAAAGCTTGAAGAATTACATAACTTTTAAAACACTCAAATTAGTTTACATCTCTTTCTTTTCACAGTTGCCTGCAAGTTTCAAAATTCACCAGCATTTCAGTAATGAAAAAGTGTGTACACTTTCTCTTATTAGTTTTAACAATATTTATAATTGTATCCTCACCCTGTCTGGTAAAGAACAAAACAGTTTTTTCAAAGCATCTCTAGCACTTCGCACTGCTTGCTGCCTCTCAGTTCCACAGCTTGACATAAATGTCCCATGTGCTCCTCCTTGTACAAAAAAAGTCTTTCGGGTTACCAGCACAATAATCAAGATGTTCAAAATCAATAGACTGAAACTTTTCATAAAACTGTTTTTCAAACAAGACATCCAGCACTTTCATGGTTAGAGTGTCAGAAGTATCCATAAATTCCAACCCACTGCTCAATAATCAGCTCCAAGACTGAGTTCAGAACCTGATAAAAGTTATAGTCCACTCTTTCATGACAACTGGCACACACAAATAGTGGGCTAACCAAAAATAACCCCATTATATTTGTTTAAACACAAGGATCTTATTTAAAATAGCAGAGGGGAGTTACCTGCCTTCTTGTTCTAGAGAATTTCCACTTTTAAGGTTTTCTCTATAACCATGAAGGTAGCAATATTTTTAGTGTTATTATAAAGTTGAAACCCTTACAAAATCATATGAGTGTAAAAAGTAGGTCTTTTTGAAAAAACAAATAAGTGACATGCAATAAAATTAGGAGAACTGGCAATATGGGCATGTGCTTAGCATCCTATAGTAAACACCATTTGAAGCTGGCTTGCTAGAAAATCACAGTATATGCTGGACATAGTGCCATAGTATGCTGGACAGATGTGCCATAGTATGTGGCACATCTGTGTCACTTTCAGAATAAGAATCCTACTAAAGCAAAAGAAATACAATCATATTCATATTTTGCAGCTAGGATACACATATTAAATTTATCTCTTTAAAAGACCTTTGAAAAGGGTTGTATTTTCTATTGCCATCTCTCAAAAATCCAGTGGCAGATCAGCGATGAGAAAAACAGATGTAATCTTATTTTTTCCCTTAAAAAATATTTCTTAAAAATGCAATTATGTTAAAGTAGAAAGATTCTAGAAATCTCTGCATTTAATTTCTCAGATCAGGCAACATTCTTATAGAACACTCAAATAAAAATTTATATATATCCATGTATAAAACGGAACAGTTCATACTGTACGTCATAACTGGCATTGCCTCTATTAGAGTACTACTACACAGAAAGGGAAAATCTTTCAACAAACTATAAAGTTTGATTCCTGCAGTTTTCTTTCCATAAAACTGTGTAATAAGTGCTAAGTTTTGCTGGGTTTATATATAAGTTTTGCCATTTTTATACAGTGATCCTTTAACAGTTGTGGTAGCTGTGGTGATGTCAGTTATAACAAGGAATAACAGATGGGCTGGAATGAAGAACAAAGTATTTTCAAGCACCTGGATAGCAAAAAAATTCAATGAGGGGAGTTTTATTTTGACTCCACCCAGTATTACCATATATGTGGTTGCACTTTCACACCTTATAGACTTAATTCAACTACAATATTTCTCCATGTTTTTTCCAGTTAAATTAAATTCCTGTAATTCCTGTTGCCTTTCTACTGTTTGGAGAGCCCAGCTACATTAAGTACATTCAGCCAACCACCCAACATACTACAGTTCTGTGCCAGAAAAAAGTTTTAATTTCAAGTTCATATTTGAACCAGGCCAATACTCTCTCACTAACAAACTGATTGCAGATTTTAATAATTTTTTTTTTAAATATTGGAAGCTAAAATTTCATAAAAGCACATTTTCAACCAATGACTATACACCAGAATTGTGAACTCCAATTTTTGATTCACCTAACTTATTTAAATTAAACTCATCATTCTGTTGGGCTACATATGAGTTCAAATCTGGAAATTAATTCTGAGTCAAAACAAAGAATTTAAACCCTTGTTTGTGTTCTCTTCTTTAAGGAGACAGGTTGCTGAATTAGAGACTTTTTATATCATTCTATTCAGATAAAGTGCCATGAAGTTGCAAGCAAGTTAACTATGTCAGGCTCAAGCTATTACTCATACACACAAGTCTTGTTCTATGAAGCCAGTGAACAACACCCTACAGGGACTTTAAACCTCATTAGACCAGTAAGTATACAAACCACACATTTCTTACCAACCATTCTAATACTATGAAATACTAATAAATCAGAAAATCCCAAGAGAGCATTGTATTAAATATTTTTCAAAAAGGAAAAAAGATTATTCTCTCCGTTCACTGCATTAACTGTAAAACTCTTTATTGTTTGGTGTTGTGGGAAAGATAGGTTTAGTTTTAAATGCAATAAACACAATATCTCTTTTAGCAGAGTGCTCCCCTTCAAAATGCAAACTGATGGGCAACCCTGAAGTGCAGCATCACACATCCATTGGCCTATGCTTCAAATGTGTTGGAGGTGGTGTAGGGACAATCTCTCTCTCAGTCACCAAAAATCCTCAGCCTTGCAGTCAAGCTGCAGACTGTTGGGGAGAGACTGGATAGGAACAGAGTATTGTAACACACAGCAAGGTACCAGGTCATGAAACCCACCCAAGCCTTCCTCACATATTCTTTCAAACCCAGGGTTAAAGCACTTGGAATTTTTCTGCAGGCACTCATCATTTTAGTGAATGATTTTTAGTAGAGTTGGAGTAAAATGATAACTCAGTACACTTCAAGAAACTATTGCTTTAGTAAATTAGAAGTCACTGTCTTTAAAACTAACTTGTATGTTAAAATATTGTAAAATACTCTTTTGCAATGCACCTTTGTAACACAAGTGGGGATATCCTGAGAGAAAGTCCAGTAGTCATGGCTATCAGCACCACGTGGGACAGTTCAGTATTCAAACACTTATTAACATGATTACATAGAAAATTAAATTTCAGTCCCTTCATTAGTCAAAGTCTCTGCTTCTTTATTATTTATGCAAGGGGAGAGCCTCATACAAGAACAACATTACAAATTCTAGATGTAATGATTCACTTTATTTTGTCTTATAAGTAGTAAGAAAATTGGACACTACTATAGCAATTTAAATCAGTAATTTTTCAGTGATTCAGTAAGCTGCAGTATCTCCTGCATCTCAGTCTACACAATGCAACATTACACTTGTAAATTTTAGCCTCTAATTCAGCAAAATCAATTACAGAACAGCATATGTCAAAAAATTAACAATAGCCTATGGGTAGCTAGTTTTAAGAGATGGCTGATAATTATATTACTATCTGACACAGTCATAATGGGCTCATGGTTCATGTACCAATGTTAGGAGTTCAGACATGACCCCAACAGTCAAGACTACAGTGATCACACTTGGAGAAGCAGTACTGGCAATTTGCAGACAGAAATGACTTCTCGATTGCAAACTGTGCAAAACAGAATCAGTGGTGATTCTGTGAGACTCTATGATATATTTAGGTGATTACTGTTCCAGATAAACCATGGCAGACTTGAAGTTCATAAAGAGTTGAAGTGTGGATAAAGCTTGCTAAGTAACCCCGCTTGTCACCTTGACCATATAAAGTCTACTCTATTTCCTGACTTTTCAACAGTTACATTTGTTGAAAAAAGAAAATCTATTTTTTCCCCATCTCAAATAATGAAAATCTATTTACTAGCTTAACTCAAGCTAAAAGGTTGAGTGCTGGAAATCTAATATTTTAAGAAACTCAGAAATTCTAATTCTTTGGAGGTAATAAATTACTTTGGCATAAAAAAACCTTTCCAGACTTCTTTGTATTTCCACTTCAGGAAACATTGTTCCACTACCAAGTAAATGATATTTATCTGTCAAATAAACGAAAGTGAAAGCAAATATTCTAGCTACTTTCATCAACTTGTCCATACCTGTCAACCCCAGGTAATAAAAGCAACCTCATCTCACATTTTACATGGCACACACATCGTTATGGGGTTTATTCTTTTCAAGAATCCTTCTTCCATGAAGAACAGTCTCGCTCACAGATATAGAGGTAGATAAAAGTGATCACAAAATAAAATTGGTTACTGTATTCTAATTCCCAGATGTAGCTCCTAAAAACAAGAGGCACTACATACACAAAGCATCCAACTACCTACAGACAAGTACTAGAGAATCACAGAACATGCTGAGTTGGAAGGGACCCACGAGGATCACTGAGTCCAGCTCCTGGCCCTGCACAGGACAACATTGTGCACAACTGACTCTATATAAAACCCACAGGTTTTGAAATAATGGGTCACAAATGTGGGAAATTAAATCACAATTTGCCATATTCAGAACAGGTGAACTTATCCCAAACACAAACTCACAAATCTCTGCCTCACTACAGCGGCTCTAAATTTTTTCTTTTGGGTATTACTAACCAAATTCTAATGTGGCTGAAGGGGAAAATATCCTTCAATCAACCATTATGTTTGGTGATAAACTAAAGTACTAAAGTACTAAGAGTCCCCAGCAGAATAGAGAAGGAAGAAATATCTTTCCCACAACACACCCCCTAAACTCTGAGGTTGGCTTCCTGTTTGAACTGTGCCTGCTGATAAATTCCACATGAAATCAACATTTTTTTGCCATATGTATACCACCAGACTTAATTTCTTGGTGGACAGTCAGAAGCACAAATAACCAAAATCAGACACATCGTGAAACACTGATTTGAAGAAAAGAGGTATTTGAGCAAGTTTGCAATCCATTCCATTTTAAAAGAAAAAAGTCAAGCTACCTTTTGGCATTCACTGGTTTATCAGATATAACTTGAAGACTGTATACAAACAAAACCAAGAAATAAAGTGGAGAGTAGTGAACTTTAAAAATATTCAGAAGGGAAAAAAGAAAAAAATAGTCCCAAATTTAAAAGCTTCATGCTTTCCTATGGCAAAACACAGGTTCATAACTTGGTAGTAATTATAACAGGAACCCCCTTCCCAAGACTACATCCAAACTCTAAATAAGTGTATCTATAATTCTCTATCTATGTGTTTAAATTCAACTCACACCGGCATTTCAGATGTTTGTGACAGAAATATCCCAGAGCCTGGCAACATGAGCTATTTTGCCTCAGACCAAATGCACCTTAACATAATGTTCTAGTTTCAGGCCAACAAGGACAGAGTAATTAATACTCAGTGCAATCAATCAGCCATTAAAAGATGCACTCTGTGAAACAGCTCTGCCAAGTGTCAAATAAATAGAAAAATAATTGTCTAGCTATTATAATCTACTCCAAGGACCATTTATGGTCAAGTACATGGAGACAGAATAATTCAGATACAGAAAACAAATATGACTTGTGAAAAAAAGTGAGAAGAGAAAGAGACAGAGAAAGAGAAATCTTAACACATCTCAAGAAGCATCAATCAGTGACAAAATTGTAACATTTATAATCTGTAAGCGTAGGAGATATTGCTTATGAAATTTCCTTTGCAAAGGAGACGCAGAGGTACAAAGTAGGTCTTAGAGAAGAGATCTCTCATGAAATAGAAAAATGGAAACTCAAGTGCAGGAAAAAAGGGAATGGACTTTAAAGTCAATTCTGTGAAGATAATAATTATGATGAATACCAAGCAAATACTGCTGCTTACAACTGCTATTACAACACTGAAATTCTGAGCAGAGTAAGAATTCTTATCATTCCTTCGTGCAGCTTTCCCAGATTTCAGCCGTTTCAGCCGCAGCATATGGACAGTTTCTCTTCAAATCACACTAGAAAGGTTTGGGAGGGGCTGTTGGTGGATTTGGTGGGGAGATGTTTGGGGGTTTTTAATCAACTTAGGCAGAACCATCTTCTTCTTTTAAACCATTTTCTTCAAGAGTTTCAGCTTCAGTGAGAATGTGTTTGCATAGCCACAACTTGAAGGATAACAACCCAGGGCACACAAAAATATAACTGCTCAAGCAGGCTTATCCATGGGAAGATAAATTTGTGCTGAGAGAGAGACCTAAGCAGTTCAAATTAATTGAAATTGTCAGTGTAAGTGGTTACACTTCTGAAGCAATCCAGGCAGTGTGAAATATGTAGGAGTCCCTTTGACATTAAAAATACGTAACAAACAGTAACTAATATATATTAGAAGAACCAGAACATAAACTTCCAATAAAATAAGGGACAAACTTTTATAACAATTACAAGAACTGAACTTCTAGTTCAGTGACTAGTCACAGAGATATTCAGGAAAAACCCAGAATAAGATAAGCATTCAAAATTTTGCCTGCAGTTCAAGTTTCTGATCACAAGATTTTGAAGCAAATTTTCAACATCCTGACAGAGAGCACTGAGGTTTTAACAGAAGGTAAAAAGTGTAATTTAACAGTGTAAACATACATAACTTTTAGAGTGCAGAAACACCCAAAATATTCTAAGTAACCGCTTCTCCTTAATTCTATTTTTTCTTCCATGTTTCTGAGAATGTGATGGAAATCAAGCAGTTTGTACTGGAATTTAATCTCAAATGTTGTAGTATATTGTAATCTTATTCTACATACTGGTATTGCAATAGAGAAATGCTGTATTACACATTATTTTAAGAGGAAAAATTAATTCATAAATAATGAGGAGGGGCATACACTGGAATCACAATGCTTTTGTGAGCAATCATTACTCCTGCCCCAAGGGATTTACATAAAATAGCTTCTAATAGTGTTTTTTTAATCCAGCAAGCTAGAGCCACACATTAGAACTAACAGACATTATGCCAAGCGGAAAATACAAATGAACATGTATGAACATGAGCACATGTTTCAAAGTGCTCCACTTACTTTGTAAGTATTATTGCAATAAAAGTGAAGAAAGTAATTAATTGGCATACATTGTATTTAAGGCACTTCAGTCTTTCAACAGTGTAGGATTAACAACTTTATGCTTATTAAAGTCCTTAATATTATTTATGTTACAGTAGTGCTGTACTCAGAGGCCCCAACTAAGACTGAGGCCTCTCTTGAGTACAAGAAAATCATTATCACATTGACTCACAAAGAATTCCCTTTCACAATACTAAAAAACCCCACCAAAACAAACACATATGCCCTGTTTAAGCCCAATTACTATCTCTATAGGCTTTACTACAGTTTTTGCTGTTTAGCTCTTTTTTTTTAATGCCAGAAGGAAATACAAGTTTAATGCATATTTTCCAATAGACAGGTAAAAGCACAGCTCAGAAACACACAGCCCTGCACCTCTCCCAGTGCCTTTCAGGCCAGTGGGGGCAGGCACACATGTTCCTGTATAAAGAGGTTTGCATCACTGCATTACTGCCTCTCTACCTGCTAATGAACACAACCCCAAGTCAAACCCTGGCATTTGTAGGTCTGTGGGAATACTAACTAGCAAATTGAGCTGGGACAGATTTTAGGCTCTCAAATTTCTCCCTAATATCAAACTGCTGAGTGTTGAAGTTCACAGGGAACAGCCAGAAGCTGCATAAACATTTCAGACACATTATTGAAACAGATGGTTCAATATAATGGGTTTCCAAGCAAGTAATTGTATATACAAATGTTAGTGCAATCTGCTATTGTAAATGTCAGTGTTTTTTTTCAAATTTTTAGAATTCAAATATTTTTTTCCATAATTCAAAAGCTGTACTGTTGTATCCTGTATAGTTAACTTCTGGGTTATACTAAGTGGCCCACTGAGACTGTTCATTATTTTTCAGTTGTTAAGACCTGTTTGTTGGATGAAAGCCAATCCAACTCTCACCTAAAAAAAATTATGAATATTTTTTAAAAAAAATTTGTATCTATTAGTAACAAACAAAACACAAATATCCCTCAGATTACTCTGCACAACTCAGCAAAGCCAGTTAGTCAGATGTTCTATTTCCATTTGTTTGGAGGTAAAATGCTTGACTTATGATCAGATGTTTAGCAATCCAGTGTATGTTGGCCCAGCAGCCACCAGCCTGCTGAGGATCAGATCTATGTGACAAGGACACTCCTGCTGCATCCCCTATGGTCATAGGCACTGGGGAACCAGCACCCAGCCCAGCTCTGGGGGAACAGGACAGGCATAAACTGGATTGTATAAAAACACTGGCTGAACCTTTCTGTGGTTTGCCTATGTCAGAGACAGTCCCAGCACAAGTTATAAACACATCCTACGTTCTCTTCACCCAATCCCCCACCCAACCACTTTTTCCTTGATCTGTCTCATGCTTCTTTTAGGAGGAGTTTTGGTCTGGTGCAGTGCAGCCCTAAGCAATTTAAACATTCTTTTATTTCCATAATTTAACACTGGATTTTAATAATCTGTTCTAACAAATCATCTCTGGAATGCATATGCTCTTAAACGCTTAATGAAGAACAGATTTTCAGTGAGCTTCCCTATTTTCCTGTCTCAGGGAAGGACCTTGCCAGATTGCACAACCACACTTTTCATTCTTTTCAGAAAGAAGCTACTGGGCTGGAGCTATGTGGCTCCAGGTTCACTCAAAAAAACCAGGAAACCTAAAGCACAATACAGCAATTATAAGTATTGCTCTAGCATACATAAAGCATCATAAGGTTACCCTAGGACATGCACTCATTAATCAAATTAACATCTTACAAAACAAAGAAAAAAACTTACAATTTTCCTTTTAAAAGTTACCTTGTTTGTTACATACCTCATAACTATTTGTTAGCATCTAGACACAGATTAATCAAAAACCAGAGATTATTTTAAGAAGAAAGTAAACTTTAACAAGCCACTTACTGAAAATTCGCTACTTTTACTGATACAGGAATGCAGGGAAGTTGACTGGCCCATTTCAATGTAATATCTTGATAAACATTCAATATTTTATTGTGGTTTGCAATTAAAGTGTTTATTGTTCCTTCTCGCACTGTTCAAAGAAAAAAAAAACAATTTTAGGATGAAAAATTTTTCAAAAGAAAGTACTTTTCTTTATAGTCATGTTTTCATTTATTTTTAATCCATTAGTTGTTATAAATTAATTTATTATAAAGCATCAAAAGTTAGGAAAGTTACATTGACACAAGCAAGGACATATGTGATTAATTATGGATACCAATTTCAATTGCCTATTTCACAATACATGCCACAACTTTCTAAGGTTCTGGTCAGCCATGTTTGGTAATTTAAAACATGACAAAGATTCATAATGGCCATGTTGACATGCCAGGATAGATATGAAAAATACACATTGATTAAATATCTGCTACTTACACTATTCACTAATTCTTTCACTTGTGAATACCAATTAAATGTGTATGCATTTATAGGGTTTATTTATAGTACAATTCAAATCAGAAAGTACAAAATGTGAAGATTGCTAAGATCAAATTTCTTCCGATTAAAATTATATTTCAAGTTCAAAAGGACACATACTGTCAAAAACTTATCAGATAGTTTTTGAAACATTAAAAGAGAATAGGTATTAATAGTCTGTAATTTGAACCAAGTATCTAAACAAGTTGTTTCCACCAATGTAATAACAATAAACTTTGATATTTTTAAGAATCTGTAAATATCAGAAAGTTATAAATCAAAAGGTCCTCAAACAGAAGGTCTTTAAACACTAGTTTACTCTTCCAAAGAGTGTCATTCTTCCATGTTTGTTGCTTTGATAGCTGGGCACCAGACACATATCTTCATTTGGTGATAAGAAAATATTTAGATTCTAAAAATTATGGCACTTCACAAAAAGTAACATTTGAAAATAAACCTGCCTCATTCAAAAAGAGAGTTCCAAATTCTATGATTCTACAGATCATAGACTCACAGAATCACAGAATGGCTTGGGTTATAACAGACCTTAAAATCATCTAGTCCCAGCTCCCCCTAACATGGGCAGGGACATCTCCCACTAGACCAGGTCACTCAAGGCCTTTTCCAACCTGGCTTTCAACACTGCCAGCATTGGGGCAACCTGTTCCAGTGTCACAACACCCTCAAGAATTTCTTCCTAATATCTAACCTAAATGCCATGGGCAGGGACACCTTCCACTAGACCAGGGACACCTTCCACTAGACCAGGCTGCACAATGCCCCAGTCTGCTTATTCAGAAAAATTCAGTGGTTAAAAAAAAAAAAAATAAAAAGTAACCAAACTAAAGTTACGTTTTCCTTTTACAAACCTGAACAGTAAGGAATGAAGCAACTCGGACTGTAGTCAAGCTTCTTCATGAATCGTATTTGCCCATTATCCTTTAGGCAAAAGAAGTTTCTCTCACCAAGCACAAAAACAGAAGAAGCTCCCTGATTAAATGAGACAACACGTATATCCAGTGCTTGCTCTCCAATGTTTAAAACCCAATCCACCTTCAAAAGAAAAAGCACACTTCAAAAATCAAATAACAACTGTATATTAAAGACAAAGGCTCAGAACTAAGCAAATTATGTATCATTAACATAGACAGAAATGAAAAATCAAGGCCATTCTCTGGATAAGAATTATCCTCTTATTCTGAGGGCAGTCAGTAACTTTCCTTAATGTGATTCAAGCAGGAAAAA
Source organism: Melospiza georgiana (assembly GCF_028018845.1). Lineage (NCBI taxonomy): Eukaryota > Metazoa > Chordata > Aves > Passeriformes > Passerellidae > Melospiza > Melospiza georgiana. Next base: position 46,656,777 of record NC_080430.1, on the reverse strand, counting down.
CATCTTAATAGTCACGAATTGTTTGCTATGCAAACAGTTAAGTACGTTTAGAATTTAAAATACGCATCTCATTCAAAATGGAAATGCTTCGTACTTTAACTAATTAATCCAAGAATAGATGTTTAGAATAACTTTCATCTGCCTCTGTACATGTCCTTGGTCATTAAAGGACAAGGATAAAGAGCAAAAGGTGACAACTGATTCTACCAATATATGTAAATGGAAAACTAGACAAATGTTTTAGGTGTGTAAACCAATATTTATGTTTGCAGTCACTCAGGCACACCCTTTAATCTGGAGAAATGCTGGTGTATGTCATAGTTTGTTTCCTTCTCCAACTATGTACATTGATATAATAAACAACTACTTAGAAATCTTGCCTCACCTGTCTTTAAACAATACTACTGCTTATTGACACATTTCATTGGTTTGTTTCTTCAGCTCCTCTGAGAAATTTCAACTAAACACACATGCAAAAAATGCTTTTGACTTTTGCCAAGCTGGTTAAACAGAAATTTAGAATTTAGAAGTAAAAGTATATCAAAGTTCAAGTGTCAGCACTTCCTATATGAACAGTATTAATTATATTGCTTAAAGAGCATAGAATGTGTCAGCAAATATCCTAGCATATCTGATATATGAAACTGGAAGTGCCAGCTTAAAAGTTAAAGGGTAAAGCCCAGCTTATTAAGTTTGTTTCCAAGCATGCTTCATGTTTTAGATTTCAAAAAACTGTTTCATTTGCAGTCTATCTGATGAAGTCTCCAGGTTTTTAATTTATAAATTGCCTTCTCCTACTTCTATATGTAGGATTCAGCCTATGTGTATTTGAAAAATTCTACAATTAGGAAGGAAGATGCTCTACCAATATTTTACTGTTGTATCTGAAATATGATGACTCTAGCATTTTATATATGCAGTATATTTAGCAGACAAGCAACTCTACTGCAGGACCACAGAGAATTAAATTCCCTTCCTCTCAAGAAGAGGCAGCTCAAATATTAAACAAATTAGTGACAGGGACCTCCAAAAGACTACTGAATCCACAGGTTCTTGACGGGAAGAGTTCAGGACATTATTTATGGAAACATTTCACTGAGAACTTTAAGTACAAAGGATTCCCCAAGGAGAATGAGATTAATTTTCTAAAACACAAAGTCACAATCAGACTTCATTTAAAAATATGAGCAATAATTCAGGTGTACCTATTTATCTATTTTACTACAGTGTAGGTTCTGCATTACAAATTGCCCTGGAAATAGTTATTTTCACTGCAGTTATTTTTCTTTTCTCATTAGAACAACAGCAAGTTTTAAGGCCCAGCCTAAAACAACTGAAGCCCAAAGAAACCTTAATAGAAATCTACTGGAGTCTTTCCATTGCCTTTAGCAGTACTTGGATGAGGTCCTTTGTCAGCAGACAATGTTTCCATTTGCTACCTAGCGTCAGCCATTTCAATATGTGTGCAGTGTCCATACAGGGCATGTAAAATAAACGGGTTTTACCGCAAGCCTTTTTCCAGAACTGAGCTTTCGCTCTTCTGTGTCATGTCTTTCATCAGCATCTGTCGCAAATGCCAGCACTTGGTATCTGTTACAGGCAGTTAAAAAATATTTTTTTAGAATTGTATCTTTGTAGTTACCTTCTACATTAAGTAAAAAATAAAATATTATTATCAAGAGTACACATACAAAGTAAAATCACAGCCTAAGAGGATGGTTAGAAAGGCCACTGCAACAAGCCTACTGTCAGCAGGGATGTTAAGACTAGTATCAGTGTAGGATAGCAGCTAAATATAAAGGTAGAATTAAAACAAGCATTTCTATTCAGATTTTAAGTGGAGTTAAAACAAATTCAACAGTCTAAATATTAGTAGATAGAAGTACAGACCACAAAGATAGAAGAAACAAAGTATCAAATTATGAAATTGAAATTCTAATAAAAAATTTACGTTTTCTTGCTCTTATTAAGCTTTCAAAAAACTTCTAAACCACTCAGAAATACAAACTGCTCTATCTAATAGTGAAACTTACAAGCAGCTCCATTAAGTAAACTAAAGTGGCTCCAATCTAAGAGACCACAGTAAACTGAAATGAGTAGGTGGCACATTTAGCAAAAGTTGAAAGTTTTGGGGAGGTTTTATTATTTTAACTGCCAACAAACCATGCTAAGAAAAATTGGCAATGAAGACATTTGAACAAACACCAACTGCCATAAAAGCTCTGCACGTCTATCTGTCCTCTTTACAACTATGTAAAGTTGTGTGTTCAAACTGCGTCCTCACTGATTCTTCTGCAACTGTTTCCTGAAGTTGTGCTGGTATCCTAACTCACTGATCTACCCCATTTCCTCTGTGTGCACATAGATAATCTGTGGAATACTGAAGGTTTCTACATAAGTGAAATAAATAGAGTAAGACCTCACTTAAACTGATCCAAAAAATCATGGAGTGCCATCAGCTCTGAAGCTTAAAGCAACACAACTCTGAATGTTCCAATTCAATCTAAAATAGCAGTACATATTTTTCTTCATTGTCAAAGTTGGAGATTTAAAATGATGACAACAATATTCTTCATATCTCATGAATGTACTATGGTGCAGCAAAAGGACAAGGTTTAATGGCCATATATTAAAACAGAAGTTGTTCCACCTCAACATGAGAAAAAACTTCTTTACATTGAGGGAGGAGGCAGAGGCTGACTGGGGAGTCATGGAGTCTCCCTCCCTGGAGACAGTCACAGCCAAACTGGATATTCCTGTGTCACCTGCTCAAGGTGACCCTGTCTTGGCAGGGGGCTTGCACTAGATGATCTCCAGAGGTCCCTTCCAAACCTAACTATCCACTGATTCTCAGCTTGCAACTGAAGGGTTTTAGTTTCTAAAATTGTTTTACTTACAAAGGTAAACTATGTATTTGGAGAAAAAAATCTAATTGTTTAAGGTGAATGCTGTCACCTATTTAATAATACTGAGAGAGGTGCTTTAAGTACAACTAGGATGTCTTTAACTGCCCTCTGTATGAATGAATTTACTTCCCTTTTTCAGTTTAACACATTTATAAGAGAAGTTGCAGATTCACAGAATCACTCAATAAGTTGAGTTAAGGAGACAGAAGTTTCCTGACCTAACAAAATTTTCTCTTCACTGTATTTTACTGATAGTTTTGGAAAGCACACTAACATTTTAATAACTAACCAGAGACCTAATACAGAGGTTTCAAATCAAGCTCACATCAAACAGCAATACATACTGATACCTAAGTACCAGCTACCTGCATATAGTCTGTAATGAAAAAAAAACCCAAGCCACAGATGACCAACACAAACTTTCAATTCAGCTATCACATCAAGCATATAAGAGGCATTTTGCTTTTAGATCTTAAAAGAATTGAGGACAACCACAGCAAAAATTGCTATCAAATGAGGCAATTGGTCTGGAAGAGCTATAAGAAAATGGGTAATTTAAAGTTTGGCAACTTGTTCTGCTAAAAGCACTAGATGGAATTATTGTATTTTTTATTCAATACCATAAAAATAACCTCTTCTCTCCTTAGTATATCTATTTCCTTCACTTTAAAAGGATTACTTAACTCTGTTCTAATGTCCTAATATTTCAGACACACACTAGAGATTAGTTCCATTAGTGTCTTAACATTTGACATTAAAGACCAATAACCAAGTGAAAAATTCCTTTACAACTATATCCCTACAGTAAGGATGGCACACTTTTGATTTAATAACATACTGACTAATAATTGTAGCCACATCTTTTGTAAAGGTCAAGAATCTGAACATAATTTAAACATGTGAGATGTTCATTTTAAAGGAAAAAATGTTTCTTTATTTCTTGACAGCATTAATAGATTATATTACAATTTTATTCTAATATTGTATTAGAATTTAAATTCTTAGGAAAATTATGAATTGCTTATTAAATTACTTTTACTTGCAGCATGTATGTCTTGTCCAGTTTTAAGAAAACAATACATGATACCTATAATCTGATTAATCTTAAGCAATAAAATAAAAAGAATATTCCTTGAGAACTACAGGTGACAAAACAGGGTAGTGTGACAAAGCACTGTGTTTAACTAACATTCTCTGGATTAGATTCCCATGGCATTATTTATAAAAAGGGGCATTCTTATTTTCTTCAATATGTATGATTACCTCTGAAAAAATTCCTTAAGGTACTTGCCCATTCCTTCAGCCTCATGAGATTCCTCTGAATGGCCACCCTATCTAACCTTTTTATATGAGCCACTTCCAGAAATTTGACATTGTGCTTGAATTTCAGGACATGCATTGTCCTTCTATCCAGGATGAAGATGTTAAGGATATACTGGCTTCAGTATCATCATCACCCATCTTTGCCTGCTGGGTAGAACTGTGAACAACTATTGTTCTTACAGAGCAGACTGACAGCTCTGACACTTTTTCATCCATTTTAGGGGGTGTGGATTTTTGTCATCACAGGTAGTAGCTCTGCCCCAAACACCACCCCACCCCAATTTACTGCTAGGGATAGAGATTCTATAACCCTAACATTAGTCCTCTGTGAGAACAAGGGTCTGCAATGGGGAAACATCTTGTTTGAGAAAGGCTTCACAGCTGACATCCACCACAATGTCCCACTGCTCAAGCATCCATCTGATTCTAAACAGATGGATATTTGATGAACTCTCAACATGATGGCTGCATCAGAGAGCCCCATGGACTCAAGCTGCTCCTCCACAGTAAACACAAATGCTCCCTTGCCTGTCCACCAAAATCTTTCACATTCTCTTTCGTATTATCTATTAGATTTGTGTCTGGTTGGCCTTATAATACACAGACCCTCTGCTTGGAGGAAGTGGAAATGTCTTGTACAGTCTTCACTTTCCATATTGTTCTATTTTTCTAAATGTTGAACCCATAAACTTAATATGGTCACAAGCTAAAACAGCTCACAACAGTTTCATCCATGTTCCAGTGCTGAAAGCACAGACTAGACTGAACTGAAGCAAGAAAAAAAACCTGGCACTTGGGAGAAACAGAGCCTTGATAAACTAGTAGACTTACTACCTTTATAAAAACAAAATAGGACCATAAAGTCCTCAGGACTCACAGCACAATTTCTTCTATGACTGTACTGAGACAGTCATCACTCAGCAGCATATAACATCTTTCCTGCAACTACTTGCTTTTGGATACTCCAGCAAAGGCATTAAAAATTAAACAAGATTACTTCCAACGGGTTTTCCTAGTAAATGATACCACCAAAGTACACTATAATTACTGAACATAAACACTTACTTGTAACTCTCAACCTGCTGACAAGAAGAGACTGTAATGAAAGAGTCTGTGCGAGAGCTGTAAGCCAAAGGACCAGGCAGAAGAAAACCAGGTAAAAAGCGGCCAAAAGCGTAACTTTCTTGTTCAAACAACATGAGCATCCCATCCATGGACTGTATGCAGATCAAATCTCGACCTAAGGGAAGCAACAGAAAGAAACACAAAGGAAACAAAGCAACATTATTTGTGTAGTTTTAATATTAAAACCGTAAGTAAATTAAAATTGTGCTCATAAGTAATCCTAATAAAAGTAAATTTTCATTTATGGCAGTGTTTACCATGAGGAAAAACACTAAATATTCCAACCTCTATAAAAGCTTACTTTCTAAAATAAACAAACTAGATTGTGAAGGGGAATAACATTCAGAATACATTTTTTAAAAAGCAGCAAGATACTTTATTTCAAAACAAAATTCCTAAGGATATAACTATTATAATTTCTGTTTAAAGAAATGTTTCAATATTCCCAAAACACTAAATTATTCTGGTTCCTAAATGCTTCCATACCTTACAGGCAGTCATAACAACTGTGGTTTAAATTAACCAATTCTATTTCAAGTCTACTTAAGCAACATAACAGAAAGACCCACAAATATGTATTATTGTGAAAATAATACAAAATGGTAATATCTTCCATGTTTTACATTCACATTTTCTGTCCTTAAGGAAAGAAAAAACAAAAAAAAAGTCCAACTCTGTATTACCAGCAAGCCTAAAAAACATCAAATAAAAAAATTGCAGCTTGAAGTAAATTACTTCAAGCCTCATGCATTATTCAGCAGCTATAAGACATGACATAAGACATGGCTTGTCATGCCTCAAGTACACCAATCTAAATTCAAAGTCTCACTGGGAAGATTTCTTAGATCAAAAGCTGATTATGCACTTCACATGCAAGGGTAATAACTCATACAAACAGTATTTTTTAGGCATTCAAAGAGAGCTATACCATTAGGACTAACTCTTTCTGAAGCTGATAGATACATCTCTCCTGAATTCATAGATTAGCTCTTACCTTGCAAACACTACATGAAATATTCAAATGTCTATTGTCTATTCAAATGTAATTCCAAATGTCTATTCACCTCAATTAAAATACTCTATTTTGTCTAAGGAATGATTCTGTATGCATGAAAAACCCAAATAAATTGTCTGTTCTACAAGTTTCACCCTCAATCCTTTAATAAGTTTTCTAACAAAGGAAGGTGAAGCAAAACAAAAATAGACTAAAACTTCATTCTTACAGTTCCAAAAAGGTAAGAAAAGTCAAAGAAATATTCAATATCTGAAATGCAACAAATGTACAGTGCAAAACATTGTTCATCTCCACTGTGATTCTTCACAGAAACTTTAACTACTTAAAAGTAAATAGTGTAAAAGGCCAGAAAGTATGTTGTATTACTTGTATTACTTGTCCTTGTGATTGAAATACACAGTAAAAATTTAGCTTAGGGTAAAAACAGGGAAGAAAAAAAAAAAGAAGGAAGATAAAGCAGCAGGGTCCTTCCCACTTTCTTAATCTCTTTTTCAGATTTTCCCATTGTCTAAAAATCCTTTTGTTACAGATTTTGCATATAATTCATAACATATCATAAACCCTATTACCAATAACAAACACATAATAAGAAGGACATTTGAAAGTGCAATTCAGATTGCTCATTTGGTTGAGGCAAAGTTGAATCTTTCAGTCTCTAGTGAAAAGACAAGAGCAAGACAGACTCTTCTCTCTGGCATCCACTTACAGGACTAAAGTAAACAGTAACAAACTGCATCACATGAAATTCTACCTGAACATAGGTTGGAGGAGTTTTTTGTTGGTGGTTTTTTTGTTGTTTTTGTTTTGCTTTGGGTTTTTTGGTTGTGTTTTTTTTTTTTTACTGTGGAGGTCATCAAACACTACAGCCCATTTTCCAGAAAGGCTGTAAATTCTTCTCCCATAGACATACAGAAAATACAACAGAACACAATCCTGAGCAACTTCTGGCCAATTCTGCTCAGGAAGTGGGATTGGACTAGATGGTGTCAAAAGAAGAATCATTCAAATCAGACATTCAAAGAAGTCATTCTGTCTTTTATCTCTGAACTACTCCAAGGCATCTACAGTAGATTTCTGTCCCTTCTAAACTGTGAAATTTCACAGGATTTAGTCCTATCACATGCTCCTGATCAGACAAGACTAGGAACCAGCAGGGAAAATTGAGCAGTATTGTACTGGTATGCTATCAATGATAAAGATACCCAGCTTCTACCTCCCAACAGCTGCTGACATTATTATCACACTGCTGATGCAGTCTAGAAAGGGCATGAGTATATAAAGCCAGCTATATAAAATAATTATTAACCTATAAAAGTTCCCTTAGAAACTAGTATAAACACTGATATCTAGTAAAAGATGCTAGCCCACTGGTTGCCACCACACTCTCTCAGATATGGTTATAGTATAGTCACTGGCTGCTACAAATAACTAGTGGCATTTTTGTTTGATGCACAAGAAAACAGTTCTTCATAACCCAGGTGTCCATGTGACCACAGCCCTTCTCCCTCTGTTACCTCAAAATCACATTCAGCACCAGGCACTCTGTAAACCCCCTCACCACTTTACAGCAGCCATCTGTTTGGTTCCACTTCCATCTTACACCTTTCTCAAGAATGAAGCCCTCTGAGTCTGGGTATAGAGAATCTTCAAATCCCCTTCCAAAGTCTCCTATGAATTCTCCTTCCATCTTCTGTGCTACAAAGGAAATCTGCAGCTGTCCAATAGCTCTATTTCCTGAACTTTAACTTTCAATATCTAACTTCAGGGGAACTCCCTGGTGCCTGTAACCTGAAGATAAATCAATTACAGATAGCAGCTTGAAATTTTTATTTTGAAGGGCACAGAGGTAGAACACACTTGTACTTTAGGGGTTTTAAGGCTGACTGCTTTTCATCTTTTCTTGCACAGAAAAATATAAAGTCAGGGGAAGAAAAAACAAGAATGAAAAATTAAAACTGTAAATAAAACAATTTAAGTCACAGAAAAAAATAACAATGTTATGTATGTTTAAATTTTTACCAAATTGCTATTACATTTTGAAAACTTCTAAGCATTTTTTGATATAGACCAAAAGTAAAAGACATTAATTGCAAAGTGAATGTCCTTACTACAGCAGAAATCTTACCGATTTTGTAATATAATTAAATTTCCTGGTTATACTGATACTAGTAAGAAAACTGTCTCTTAGACAACTGCTGACCAAAATCTAGAGTTTAGGCTTGTCTAAAATATGCAATTAAGTTGTTAATTTCTACTCTTCTGATGAAAACTATAGCAGATACAATTGATACAAAGTGATAATCTAGTAGACATTTTACAATTCAAATAACAGAAAAAAGTAAAAGTCATTACAAATGTTGAGGCTGCTCAAGTAACAAACAGTAATAGCTTCTGTTCCTCTCTATATTATAAACATCAATCTTCTTACCAATTCCATAACATCATGAAAGTGATGAAGTGAAGCACTACAGCATTTCCTACAATACATATGAAGCTACATGTCATGTGAAACATGGAAGCATTCATCTTTAGCATGCATAACCAAAATCACACACAAATATCATTGTTAAAATCTCTCCTGTGTACACAGTAGTGACACAATAGGATATGACATGACATAATATGACAAGTTCTTTAGAGCAATGATCTGCAAGCACTCTGTAGTACTGAACTGTACTGTCTAAAGAAACAGAGGCACTAGATTGAATCAGGAATCACTCTTTTGGCTTTTAAAAGCACAGCAGCACTTATTATTAATATGCCCACCACTTTGTTCATCATAATTGTGTTGTTCCTACTCGCTAATTTCCAAATTTGGATTTTAACTAGCTTGTACTAATGCTTCAAAGTCCAGTTATCCAAACTATTGCATGTAAAGCACAATTAAAGAATATTAAATTGTGTATGAACTCTTATTTCCCACTTTTCATAGATCAACCTATTTCCTTCAGCCATTTGTTTTTAATGTGTGTGTAGTGAATGGAGTTGTTACATTTCACTTTGAGAAATGCAGTCCTCCAAACACTCAACCAGAAATGCCCATTTCAAAAAGTTTATTGCAGCCAGTTGGCCTTGCCAGTGACACATTTATAAAGTGAAAATACAAACCACAGTGTTTTCTGCATATCAGATGGTACCACTTAGTGTACTCTACATAGTTTCAGCAGCTTGCATCTCAAGAGGAATGTCCCTTAGTCAGGGAGTGCTACTTTTAAGCACAAGACTAGCTACTGTTGTTTTGTAGTTATATTATCAAAAATATATTCCAGATATGAATATATTTACATCACACTTTTAAGCCACAATGTATTTTTAGAGCTAATGCAAAGACAAAATGAGAGGCAGGTGGTAGTTCTTTGAAATAAGCTTCTAATTAAAGCTATTTTGGGGCTCAAGTTTTTTTGCATGTTAATGATTTCCTGTACTCTGAGCTTCCCCTCTGGCATCAAATCATTTCCATAGAATGTACATTATGTAATCACAGGGCCTGAGCACCACATGAAATCAGGCAATGAAAACTGCAGTGGGATAAACTGGAAATCAGAAAAAATAAAAATTAAAAAGTAAAACTGTAAATAAAACAATTTAAGTCACAGAAAAAATAACAATGTTATGTATGTTTAAATTACATAAAATGACAGAGTTTAGGAAGATGTCAGCAGAGAAAGCTTTAACTGCCTTCAATGGTAATCAAATGCCTCACTAAAAAAGCCTCATGTGGAAGGAGGCATCAATGAAATAAAATTAAAATATAAACTGGCATTTACAAGACACTCAGGAGCCTAAGATCCCTTTAATGATACAGGGGAAATGCTTTCCTCATATGATAAAAAAGTGACCAGTGAAGTGATGCACATAAACTACATTCTCACAGACAGGAAGACAAGTTCCTGTCCTGACTTGAAACAAGCAAGTAAGCTTTCCTTTTCCTTCCTCATTGAAATTTGCCCCTGAAATTTCTCACAGCATAGGGAACACAGACTTCTCCAGTTCAAACCCATTTTGGAAAACTTGCTGCTGAGTACAGCTCCTTTAGTAAAGCAGATCTGGGGCAACTGTGAGAAAAGAACTTCAGGGATCAGGTCTGGCAAATAGAAACACCATTTGAAAATAACTTGAACAGTTCTTCAAACAACGTATGCCTAGTAAAAGGCAAGTCTTACATTACCTCCCTAACCCAGCACACGAAGCAAGTGTCAGTGTACATTCTGAAAGAACTCTGAATTTACTAGCTTGGAGGTCTGGTGGCTGCTCCTTGCATAACTACAGAAAGGCTCAAAGTTCAGGGCTTCAGCTGTGGCCATTCATTCTAGGCCAGAGGATCTGACTGCCAATACCCTGAACACAAGCAAAGACAAAAATTGCCCTGCATCGCTCTGTGCTAATGCAAGTACCCCTCCCAACCGATGCACAAAGTGTACACACGTTCCAGCTGACACTGACTGAGTGCATTTCTATTGGAATTGAAAAATCACTCCAGTGGGAAGGAAATAAAAAGTAGAGTAGAGGATAGTAAGAGAAGAATTTCAAGAGAAACTAGGTGTTTAAGGAAAACATGTACGTCCTTTCCTTTTAAGGAAAACACGTAAGTCCTTTTTCTACTGATGTTAGCTTGAATTATTTCTTAAACCATTCTGGATATTAAAGCATTGCAGTAAAACATATTCATAAGTCCCAGATGCTGTCTCTGTAACAGCCCTCTCCGTAAGGAGCCTCCCTGGTCAAGTCATAGTAAAGCATGGAGTCAGAGCTGCCACAAGAAAAAAAATGTCATTGCTTCTCTCACCTGTCATACTGAATTCTAACCTCTTGTAGATTTCTGCCTGCCATAAAACATAAGGAGGATTTCAGATGGAAAGAGACTCTTGAACTACTGAATTATCTCCAAAGGCCAATCAGCCCTCACTCACACTGTTAATCCCTTAGAGACTTGTGATATACTCCTTTGTTCTTGATTCAAGTCTTGTCACAGAAGATGACATAGTTAAATTATGTTACTTGGGAATTATGCCTTTAAATCTCATATTAACCTGAGATGGTGGAAGGACCCTTAGGAAAAACACTAGTATGGATAAAAGGAGTAGGGTAGACCAGCATGCAGTATAAAGACCTCAAAGTGTCATAGCTGCAACATCCAACATACTAAAATGCCTACTGAAAGAAACATAGTATTTGGCACTGTGTATGCATGACAGGTAAAGTCTCTTCCCCTAAACAGACTGTAGTACAAAAATTTATCACAACCTCCATATTAAGAGAATAATTTTTTCTACAAATAAAAGTGAATGTTTCCACCTAGTGCAAGAAATACCCTCAGTAAAAATGTTCAGGCAGCTGTGAAAGTGGTGTCACTCAAATGTGTTCTTTTTTTCAATGCAGAAGATTAATTTTAGATAGCATAGAGGAGGTCCTGAAAATGGCTGTATGCCTGGATATTGCCTGAATAATGATGATTCATGAAAAGATGGTAAAATTCTTTTCCTTAAATTCTGTTTGTTGCCATAACTTGTTCAGTAATTACTTTTCAGGCCCTAGCAGCTGCAGAAATCTTCTTCTAAAGAGCCTTGCATTCATACAGGCATTACAACACTGGCATGCACTTTTTCTAAAGCAAGTAGGAGAAATTCCAGTCTGTGAACTTTTCTGCTCTCAACTAAAGTTATACACCTATCATACATTATATAAATATTACAGAACAACTCTACTGAGCTAGCAAATCTCCCACAAACAAGTACTGTCACCAGCTGCCCTTCAAAATCAATAACACTTGACTGAATAGTTCAGGCACATGGATGTTTATAGTGAATCATAAATCAACAGCAGACCTTTCACTGAGTTAAGCTGAAGCTGAATGCATGTCCTATTTTTCAATATTTTTGATACTTTCAAAAGTCATCAGTAAGATCTTAAGTCACCATCATCAAATAAATCTATCAAGTTTAAAATTCCATTTAAAACAGACCTGAAAATTTTGTTCTCAGAAAGCAATGAGACAGAACTACACCATCCCACTGTTAAAACCCAGTGAAATTCCCCATCTTTTCTCCTACTTCTCCTTTTATAGTCTCCTTAGACTAAGAAGCTTCATGACGGCTAAGCACTTCCCAAAGTACTTTGATGCGTGAAGCTCTGTCTCAGGGAGGATGATGAGTGAGTTGAGAGCTTATGGGTTAGGATTAAAGGACAAACTATTAAGGGTGACACTGTTGTGGGTGATTGCTACAGGCTGCCTGAGGGGGAGGAGGAGGAAGCAGATGAGGTCTTATACAGATAACTGAAAGTAGCCTCACAGTAACAGGTCCTGGTTGTCATGGAGGACTTCAACCACCTGGACATCTGCTGGAGGAACCACAAGTAAGGCATAAACAACCCAGGAGATTCTTGGAAAGCACTGACAATAACTTTCTGGCACTGGTGGTGAAGGAGCCTACTAGGAAAGGTGTGCTGCTGGACCTTTACTAACAAACACAGAATGTATGGTTAGAGATGTGAAGGTTGGGGGCAGCCTTGGCTACAGTGACCATGAGATCATTAGTGTCCTGTGAGGAAGAAGGAGGTCAATGAGTAGGATCACAACACAGGACTTCAGGAGAGCTAACTTTGGCCTCCTCAGGGACCTTCTTGAAGAATCCCAGGGGAACATGCCCTAGAGGGACAAGGGGTCCAAGACAGCTTGTCCAAGCAGTTCTGTGGAGAAGGACCTGGGGGAAACAAGCAAGGTGTCCATGAGCCAGCAGTGTGCCCTTATGGCCAAAAATGCTGATGGTATCCTGGGATGCATCAGGAAGAGCATTGGCAGCAGCCTGAGGGAGGTGATCCTGCCCCTCTACCCAGCCCTGCTGAGGCCACATCTGGAATGCTGTGTCCAACTCTGGGATCCCCAGTACAAGAGAGACATGGAGCTTCTGCAGCAGGTCCAGGGGACAGCAACAAGGATGATTATGGGATGAGGTCATCTCTCCTATGAGGACAGGCTGAGAGAGCTGAGCCTGTTTAGTTTCAAGAAGATGACTGAGAGGAGCCCTCATCAACATATATAGTAAGTATCTGAAGGGAGAGTGTCAAGAGGATGGAACGAGACTCTTCCCAGCGGTGCCAAGCAATAGGATGAGAGGCAATGGGCAGAAACTGATGTACACAGGAAGTTCCACCTGAACATGAGGAAAAACTTCTTTACTGTGAGGCTATGGCTAAGCACTGGACTAGTCTGCTCAGAGGGATTGTGAAGTCTCCCTCGCTGGAAATATTCAAAAGCCATCTGGAAACAAACCCAACTAACAGGCTCTAGGGACAAGCAGGGTTTGTGAACTAGATGACCTCCAGGGGTACCTTCCAACTTTACGCCTTCTATGTGATGATTTACTAACTTTTTGAGCTAAAGAATTGTTAAAGATATGTATGAAGAATGATCTCCTGAATAACTGCATTCACATCCAAAGAACTCATTGAGAATATTTGTAACAAAGTCAGATGGTCAGAAGCTTACAACACAAAAGTGAGGGTTTACCGTACAGAATATTAGATGAAAGTCCAATATATCTTCAAGAAGTTTTAAATATACTCTAAAAAAGTAAGAAATAAACAGCTTGACTTAATTTGCTAAAAAGCACCAAGGAAACACAGCCACTTTTCACATTCAAGTCATTTGTCTATATATATCCTAGGCTAGTAACCAACATACAGAAAAGCTTAACTCTTACTTTGTGGTCAAATGACTCAGTGAATTACATGTCTATCAAAAAAAAAATCACCATCCTACTAGTTTCCTTCTTGGCAATCTTAGAAAAGACATCACAGGAACAATTTGTTATCCTGTATTTTTAGACTGTTGGAAACACACTGAGAACACGTCAATGAGGAGTTGGCTGTAAAGGGGCTGATCACTGATGGGGGCCAGGCTGGGCATCAGTCAGTGGGTAGTGAGCAATTGTACTGTGCATTATTTGTTTTTCTTGGGTTTTATTTCTCTCTTCTTTTTATTACTATTATCATTCCTATCATACTTCATTTACAATTTTGAACTGTTCTTGTCTCAACCCACAGGTTCTACCTTTTTCTGATTCTCTTCCCCAGTCCACCAGGGTGAAGTGGGAGAAAGTGAGTGAGCAGTTCTTTGGTACTTAGGGACTAAGCTACCACAATGATGTAGTAGAGCAATTTTTGATAGGAGTGATTTGCACCAAAATAAAATTAATATAAAGCATTATAGTTTGTACAAGATACATTTCAACCCTCCAGGAAAAGCAACTAATAAGGGTTTGGTGACTCTCCAAATAAATTCCTATAGGTTGGAGACTTTTTTTGTAATGGAGTAATCATTGATGACCACTGGAAAAATAAAAAAAAGCTACATATACACACTTCTAAAAGACCCTTGGAGAAGACAAAATAGACTAAATAATTAGAAACTAAAACTTCATTCTTTTGGAGGAAAAATTATGGGGCAGCAAACAAATCTTATAGACAAATGCATTCACATGAAATGCTGGAACATTTAAATAAGAAAGTACATATGTAAATAATAAAACTGTACATAGGTTTGAAGTAACAGAAAATTCATCATGCCAAACTATTTACCAGACAGGGTAATAACATATACTGCATTTATAAACTTTAGAGACAGCATCTCTAAACTGAAATAAAACATCTGATGTGATCTCAGACAATTGACTCACAGGAAACCAGAGAATGGCAGGCAATAGCACTAAGAAAAAGAGTCTGGAGATTAGAGTAGGACGATGAATTAAAATGAGTCAACAATATGTCATCAAAAGACAAAAGTCAGATTGGGCCATTATTAATATACATGTGCTATTAAAAACACATGAGGTAATTATTGTTTGCCTTTGCACTCACTGACTCTTGGCAGGAGCACTGCAGAAGCCACAACCCCACATGTAAGATACAAAACATTTTATGCTACCCATGCACAGTCACTGCACACTTTTGGGTGCCATACCTCAACAAGGGAAATTAGACAAAGTGTCACACAGAATTTACCTAAGTTTTGAAAAACAAGTATTTCACTTACATATACAACTGCTCTCAAAGTTATGTATTTCTGCAATTAATTTTACTTCACTTAAATTATAGTTCTTTTTTTTAAACAAATTGCTGATTAGGAGATTTATCTAGGAATTCACAACTGAGGCAAAATTCTGGCCGACTGAAGGCAATGAGACCTTTTACTTCAGTTAGGCTGTGATCATTAGGCTACAATCATTACTGTTAAGAAGAGGGAAAGGATGGTAAGAGATTCAGAGAACATTTTCCTTGATTATTTTTCCATTCACGTCTTCAATTTAGAGAAGGTCTAACTCAATTATTAATAGGGGAAAAAAAAAAAAAAAAAACAAAACACTAGCAGTTTTCCAAAGTTGAGTGAGAAACTATTTAGAAGTAGTCATCACCAAATCTATTTCATGAAAAAAATTCAAAGCCCAAACCTTTCAAAAAATCTGTCCTTATGCAAAAGTAATTTAAAAGGAAGGCAACAGTTAAATATCCTGCTCCTTTACAGAACTAGCCAATAAATCAAAGTCTGAATTTATACTGCTCCAGTGTTTAAACAAAGTCATAAGAATCATTTAACCTTACAGCATAACACTCAGCTGATAATTTTTTTTCTGACTAACACCTAATAAAATTTATTCTTGCAGAATTGTAGAAAAGTTAAATACAGTCTACCCTCCTCACAAAGTTTCCTGTTACAAGGTTGCATGGTTTATGCATATGTTGTATTTCATTATTAAAAAAATTCCTCCATATAGCACCTTCTTTGTTGTAACACTCAAACATACTTTGCCTCTAGGCCAGTGCTATAATAAAAGTAAAATTAATTCAAGGCCATTTGCTGAGAAAAAGATTGGTTCAAGGTATTTTCACACTTTTCTACTTGTAACATTTTCATGTCAAAGCTGTATTTTCTTTTTTTCTTCCCTTTGCTATTGTTTTATTATCTGCCTTTACTGGTAGAGTATCCATGAAACAACTTCAAATAAATCTGAACTACTCTGGAAGCTGAATTAAGGCATTAAGGTTTCAGATGAAAATGTACATTTCAAAGTCTGTGCTTACTAGGGAGATCCAATACTACATCATTTATCAATGCATTTGAAGAGTTATAGAAAACTGTGGTTAATTCACTTATTATTTAACTATTAGATAATGCAAGTGTGTGGAATCACACAAAGCAGTAACACTGTTTTTGCAGTTCAAAACCATTATCTGTAAGGAAATGCAATTCAAAAATAATTCAGCAGTTATGAAAGCAAAGTTATTAAACTATGATTTCTGCCTGTCGCTAAATAAAATCAGTATTCCGTTCAAGAGCAACTCAATAGATTGTGTCCCCCACTGGTGAGCTATCAATATGCTGGGTTTTTGCTTCTTAAGAAGATGAAAAACTCTTTAAAATTGAAAAAAAACCTTTTTTTTTTAATTAAAAAGAAAACTAGAAGCATTCAGAGTGTTTATACACCCACCTTAATGTACCACTTACACCCTGAAGAACAACCACAGAACTCAATCCTCACCTGGGAAAGGGTGTCCTCCTCCCAGATCATTCACACACTTCCTAAGCACTTCAGAGAGCAGCTCAGGAAACCTGCACTTCATTCAGCAGGCCTCAAAGCAGAGAACTTTATTATTCACTCCTTATACATTGATGTTTGTTCATATATGAGCTACTATCCTGCCCAGCATTCAGCCTAATGCACAACTGACCACAGGAAATTTATGTGATAATCTGTAAAGCTGCCTTAGTTTCAAGTAACAGTGGCTTTGTTTTTACTTTAAAGCCCTCCTCTACTCTTCACATTACTTCAGCAGAAATTTATTGCATATACTTTCCTCAAACATAAGTCACATCTGACTGAAGGCAAACAAGGCAAAGAATGAAATTGTGGCTTAATCTGCAAACTTTTTCAAAGAAGTAATAAGGGCACTTTTCTTCCCCTATAAAAAGCATAATACCATCATTTCTTATAAGCAGGCTCCGCACCAGTAAATCTCCTTTTAAGAACAGTCAGGCACAAGAAGTACATTGACTGCTTCTCAAGATGTAGAAGGACTTAGGCTAACAGTATGAAGTGGCTAAGTCCTAAACCATCCAACAGAAAATGGTAAAGTAGGAGTAAGATTCATTTTCCAAACTACTGTCTTCTTTCTCAGATTTCTCTACAGGCAGGAAAACATACCATGTCTAAATACCTTCAATATGGGCATGACAAAGTCAAGGCATAGGCCAGAGTCTATTCTGTATCTTGTAGGTACAAAATTAAGGTAACTTCAGCACTAATTATCTAAACATACATGTTAGGAAAAGATTATAAAAATTAATTATTAAGTAATATTAATTTATTTGCACTGAGTCAAAAATTAGTTTTGCTTAATGCCCATTCCCTGCAAATCTTTTACTGTGCCAATATGTAAATTCATGAGATTCTTAAGCAGGTAATAATTATCTCAACTAATCTCAGGGTGATTATGTATCTATAAGGAGTTTTAATATTTTTACAACAGTTTACTACTACTACTTCATACAACTAATGTCTGCAATGGTAAATTGATTAACCAAAATTTGAAACAGGTAGAGCTGATCAAATTCATTATTTTAATTTAAATAACATGATTTTGGTGTAACCATAAAAAATAAAACATGGGAATGATACAAAATTATTACCAAATTATATCAATCACAAAATGTAACAATATTGGCTCAAAATCCAATCACTACCTAGCTACCAAAAAAACCCCTTCTCACTGTTTTTCAATTAACATTGTTTTAACTTTATTAAGACTAAACAATATATGGAATATTGCTTAATAAGACTTGACTATATCTAGATTAATACCAGATTTATGCCTTAGAAATTGAACTGGAGGAACACTGTATGATAAAGAAGAATAAGAAAATAAATTCTCAACTAAAACACTATATGCAGTTCACTTGCTTCACTCCATTCATACCTTTTAAAAATGGAAAAACATGCAACTTAATTTATCAGAAGCTTTCAATCAGCAGTGACTTATTTATCAGAAGCTTTCAATCAGAAAAAAAAAAAATCCATCACGTAGGGTTTACAAGCCAAGTACAACAATTATTTATGGGGACAAACTTCTAGAAGAGCATGCTGTTATAGGGCAAGGGGTAAAGGTTTTAATAAAAAAAGGTTGGTTTAGATTAGAGATAAGGAAGAACTTTTTACCAAGGAGGGTGGTCAAACACTGGAACAGGTTTGTCCACCACTAGAGTGGTGGATGCACCATCCCTGGAAATATTCAGAATCAGACTGCACAGGTCTCAGAGCAACCTGATCTAGTAGATGATGTCAATGCTCATTGTAGGGACCCACTATGCCAGGTTGCTCAGGGGAAACCCAGCCATCCAACCTAGCCTTGAAAAATCCCAGGGATGGGACACCTATCTTCTTTTAGTATAAAACCATTCCCATCTGTCCCATCACTATTTGCCCTTGTAAAAAGTCACACGCCATTTTCTCTGTAAGCCCCTTTTAAATACTGTCAGGCCACAGGAAGCTCTCACAAGAGCCTTTCCTTCAGGCTGAAAAATCCCAGCTGTCTCAGCCTGGTTTTGGAGATGTTCCATCCCTCTGACTGTTGTTGTGGACCTCCTCTGGACCTGCCCCAACAGTTCCATTTCTTTCCTGTGATGAGGACTCCAGAACTGCAAGCAGCACTACAGGTGGGCTCTCACAAGGGAGACAATCACCTCCCTCACCCTGATGGTCACACAGCTTTTGATGCAGACCAGAATACAATTGGCCTTCCAGGCTGTGAGTGCAAACTGTTGCCTCACATCCAGCATTCCGTCCATTAGAACACCCAAGTTCTTCTCATAGGGCTGCTCTCAATGAGTGCATCTTCCCATCAGTCTTCATTCATCTGGGATTGCCCAGACACAGGTGCAGCACTTCAACCTGTTGAACTTTGTCAGGTTCCCATGGGCCCACTTCTCAAGCTTGTCCTGGTGCCTCTGGATGGCATCCCATCCTTCAGGTGTGTCAACCACACCACACAGCTCGGTGTCATCTGCAAACTTGCTGAGGGTGCACTCAGTCCCACTGCCTAGATCATTGATGAAGACATTAAAGAGCACTGGTCCCAAGACAGAAACACCACATGTCACCAGCCTCCACTTGGACATAGAGCCACTGACTACAACTCTCCTGCTGCATCCATCCAGCCAGTTTCTTATCCAACAAATAGCATATCCAGCAAATCCACATCTCTCCAGTCTGGAATTAAGGATGCCATGTGGGCCCATGTCAAACACCTTAGAGAAGCCTAGGTAGCTGATATCCATTCACTGTCCTTTGTCCATTGCAGTAACTCCATCACAGAAAGCCACCAGACTGGTCAGATATGATTTGGCTTTCATGAAGCCATGCCTTAACACTGCTTCCAGGATGATCTGCTCCATAATTTTACCAGGCACAGAGGAGAGGCTCACTAGTCTGACATTCCCCAGATCTTCCTTTCTACTCTAATTATAAATAGGAGAGGTGCTTCCCTTTTTCCAGTTACCAGGGCTTTGCCCGACTGCTATGATTTTTCAAATGGAGTGACTTTGCAACAACCTGAGGCAGTTCCCTCAGGACCTTGGGATGCATGCCATCAGGCCCTACAGACTTGTGGCTATTCAGCTTCATCAAGTAGTCCCAAACCTGCAGGAGGAATTTGGCTCTCCCAACTCCCACTAGATGTTCAGGGACTTGAGAGATGTGAGAAATCTGACTGCCAGTGAAGACTGAGGCAAAAAACTCATTGAATACCTCACTCTTCTCCATATCTGTTGTTACCAGTTCTCCTTTGTCATTTATTGGTCTCCTTAACCTTTCTTTTCTGACATTGTATACTCACAGAATAGCTTCTTGTTATTTTTCACATCCCTCACTAAGTCGTGTTCCATCAGTGCTTTGACACTCTTGATCTCATCTCTACACATCTGAATGATATCCCTGTACTCTCCCCAGGTCACCTCCCTTCTGTTTCCACTGGCTGCACATTTCTTTCTTTCTTCTCAGTTTGAGGACTAGATCCTTGCTCATCCATGTCGGTGTCTGCCCTACCTTGATTTCTCTCACACTGGGATGTAGAGCTTTGTGCTCCACGTGATAGCTCTAGTCAGCTACTTTGTCCCTAGGAACAGTTTCTCAGGCCATCTCATTCACCAACTCCTTAGAGGTCTGGAAGTTCACTCTTCCAAAGCTCAGGGTCCTGACTTTGCTTCTTGCCAAGACCATGCTCCTTGAGATCACAAACCCAGCCAGGCTGGGGTTGCAACAGCCCAGGCTGCCTCCAAACTTAACCTCTCTAATGACCTCATCATCTTAAACTATAAGTTTGAGCCAAATACCAGGTCATTGGTATTTGACTCATAAAGACTCAGAACATACTGCAGATGTGAAAACAGAAAATACTTTCCAAGATAATTTAAACTATCAGCAAACATCACTTCATATAATGACAGCTGAATTCTTAGCAGAGCAGTCTCTGGGTGGCGTAATTGCATGATGCCATAATAGTACAACCTGACCTTATTATAAAACTTTTGTGATGAATGGGTTTATATAAAGTAGAATTTTTGTAAAGCTGAGTACTCACCATAAGTAAGGGTAAAACATAAATCTTAAAGATATATGCTTTTTCACCTTCATTTTCATAATTAAAAAAAAAAGACAGCTTAAGGTAGAATACCCTCAGGGTCTTTAAATTTTATATCTGAAGTAACCATGAAGTTTACAATCTGTTCATTACTTAAGGGCTGTGACATTTTGTGGCCAGGTTAAGAGTTCACTTGGTTGAAAACCAGGGTTCAGCACTACTGACTCATGGTTTTATCATTAATCATCCTTTCTAAAATATGCTAGAATTGGAGCACTGGATGACAAACTCAGCTTATAGCTCTAAGACCATGAGGAAGAGTTCAGAAATATGAAAAGGAGATATGCATTCTAAACAACAAAGGCAGTGTCTTGAAGTTAAGTTCAACTTTTCAAAGTCTAGGCTAACAATACTAAGTTTTTTAAATATAAAATCAATAGGTGATCTTTATATGTCCCTTCTTGATAGTTTCTTGTTTTCATTTTAGCACCAGTGTTCAGAGACAGCAAGGAACAAACATTTAGCAAAAGCAGCAAAGAAATGTAAATATCTGCATTATAATCCTTTGCCACAGATTTAAAAGTTCCAAGTCACAACCAACTCTGCCTACAATATGCTTGACTTCCACATTTTCATCTTTGTAGGTGTTTTCCATTTACTATCTTTAAACATTTCCACTAGCCTTGTTGAGAATTCTAGCTAAACTTATAAGGGATTTCATAGTTATTTCTCACAGCCCTGAGCCTGTAACAGTTCTGCTGAAAGTAAGAATCAATTTCATCTCACCGTTTTGCTAACGTTCTACAACCACCAGAATACATTTTGTTTCGATCAATAACACTCTTAGCTATAGAGGTTTTCAGAAAGTGCTTTTGTGCTTCCTACACCTCACTAAGTGTTGCAGTAAATACACCTGTAGAATCAGCTCGAGAATAAATGCAGCTTTAGAAATGCTGAGTGGTAAGTGTTGTAAGAGGACCATCTAGTGGTGACAACCACAATTCACACTCTGCTATTTTTAACAAAAATGTACAGTTAATCTATGCAAGCCACTAGGCAACTACTCAGTCTTTGGATTTTTTATTCTACAGCTTTAATAGTTTATTTAATTTAGATTTCAGCTTTCTATGATGAGAATAAATGAGTTTGTTGTTTCTTCATCAGTTACTGTTATGAGAACATCTGTCTCAATTCTTCCACATAAGAAAGTTGCACATAGATCAAATCATTAATCTGAAGACATCAGCAAGAATGAAATTTAGAAATAAGGCTACAAAATAAGTTTCTTTACTTCACATTACTCTCCACAGAGAAATGACTAATAGATTTTTTCTTAATACAAGAGTCAAAAAAATGAACAGTTGAGAAGTGACAGTCGCACGTTTTATATTTTACATCTCCAACAGATTTCAGCCAAAGAGATGTGCTGTCAAATAGACCAAAATATTACAAGGGTCTAAGCTTGCTATAAACTAGCAGGGACAGAACAACAAAAACCTACACTAAGGAAAGCTGAATGAGAATACAATACACATCTAGCAGTGTTTGTTTCTGTATTTAGAACATGGGAAACAACTCCAGAGACATTAAAATCATTGAATCATAGAATAGTTTGGGTTGAAAGAGTTCTTTAAAGGTCATCTAGCCAAATCTCCTCCACAATGAGGAGGGACATCATCTAGGTCAGGTTGTTCAGAACCCCATCCAATCTGACCTTAAGTGTTTAACCACTTCCACTGTAAAAGATCTTCCTCCTTATATCTAATCTAAATTATCCTTCTTGTAGGATGAAGCCTTTGTCCTCAGCTTTCCTTTAGCTCTCTTTAAGTATGTAAAGACCACATTGAGGTCTCCCTGAATTCTTCTTCTTCTCCAGGCTCAACAACACCAACTGTCTCAGCCTGTCTTTGTAGCAGACAGCTCTCTGACCATCTTCATGGCCCTTTTATGGACCTGCCCCAACAGTTCCATGTCTTTCCTGTGATGAGGACTCCAGAACTGCAAGCAGCACTACAGGTGGGCTCTCACAAGGGAGACAATCACCTCCCTCACCCTGATGGTCACACAGCTTTTGATGCAGATCAGAATACAATTGGCCTTCCAGGCTGTGAGTACAAACTGTTGCCTCACATCCAGCATTCCATCCATTAGAACACCCAAGTTCTTCTCATAGGGCTGCTCTCAATGAGTGCATCTTCCCATCAGTCTTCATTCATCTGGGATTGCCCAGACACAGGTGCAGCACTTCAACCTGTTGAACTTTGTCAGGTTCCCATGGGCCCACTTCTCAAGCTTGTCCAGGTGCCTCTGGATGGCATCCCATCCTTCAGGTGTGTCAACCACACCACACAGCTCGGTGTCATCTGCAAACTTGCTGAGGATGCACTCAGTCCCACTGCCCAGATCATTGATGAAGACATTAAAGAGCACTGCTCCTACTACAGATGCTCAAGGAGCACCACTTGTCATTCTATAGGATGGTGAAGGATCTGGAGAGGAAGCCTTATAAGGAGCAATTGAGGTCACTCAATTTGTTCAGCCTAGAGAAGAGGGAACTGAGAGGAGATATCATTGTGGTCTTCAACATCCTCCTGAAGGGAGGTAGAGGATCAGGTATTGATCTTTCACTCTTGTGACCAGTGACAGGACTTGAGGAAATGACAAAAAGTAAGTCAGGTGAGGTTTAGGTTGGATATCAGGAAAGCTTTTCATACAGAGGGTGGTTGAGCAGGCTCCCCAGGGAAGTGGTCACACCACCAAGCCTGTCTGAATTCAAGAAGCACATGGTGTGATTCTTGGGGTGTCCTGCACAGGGTCATGAGTTGAACTGGATGATCCTGATGGGTCCCTTCAAACTCGGGATTTTCTGTGATTCTATGATACTCTAGATGCAACCACACAACTAATTAACCATCTAGTGAACAGCCCACCCATCATACCATCTCTCCCCAATTTAAAGAGATGGATGTTGTGGGAGAGTGTGTCAATGACTTAAGAGAAGTCCAGATAGATGACATTCATAATCCTTACCTTAGCCACTGATGTAGCCACTCCATGACTCTCTACCACTAGGCCACTAGTTGATCTGTCAGGACTTGCCCTTAGTGAAGCCATGCTGTCTAGAGTCACATCCCTGTTCTCCATGTGCCTTAGCACAGCTTCTAGGAAGTTCTGTTCCATGACATTTCCAGGCACAGAGGTGAGGCTGACAGGTCAGTACTTCTGGGAGGAGGGGGGGGGTCCTTTCCAGCCCTTTTAAAATGCATTCAGTGTTTCCCTTTTTTCAGTAACCCTGGCCTTCACCCACTGCCATGACTTTTATAGAATCATGGAGTGTAGATTGGCAACTCCATCAGACAATTCCATCAGGATTCTGGGATGCCTCTCAGGCAAGTCCCATAGGCTTAGATTCCTCAGGTGGTCACAAAACCAATCTTTCCTTGGAGTGGGAGAGACTTTGTTCCCCCACTACCCCCCAGAAGACAAATTACAAGTGAAGACTGGGGCAAAATAGTTGTTGAGTTCCTCAGCCTTCCACTCATCCACTCTTACCAGTTTGCTTTCTTTGACCTTCCTTTGGCTAACGTACCTGTAGAAATCCTTCTTGTTGCTCTTTGCACCCCTCACCAAGTTCATCTCCAGCTGTACCTTGGCTTTTCTAACCCCATCCCTACTCAACCAGACAGCACCCCTATATTCTTCCCAGGTCACCTCTCCCTGTCTACACTGGCTATGCATTTCCTTCTTGCCCTTTACTTTGACCAGCAAGTCTCAACTCAGACATGTCTATCTCTTGCCTTCCTTTCCCAATTTTTCACACCTGGGGATCCTGAGCTCTTGCACTCTATGGAAGGCATCCTTGAAGATCTGCCATTTTCTGAGTCCTTGTCCCTGAGGGCAGTTTCACAAAGGGTCCAAGTAACTCCTTGAAGAGTAGGAAGCTTGCCTGTCTAAAGTTCATGGTCCTGACTTTACTTTTAACCTCTTCCATACCCCTCAGGACTGCAAACCAAATCTTTTTTTTCTTTTGTCAGTTTTACATCCTATGGCTGAGTAGAATGCACTGCTTTACCACTGAAGGTATAGGATTAAGACCTCCATAAAAAGTAAAAAAAGCATAACTTTCAGGAAGAGAAATCTGAGCAAGACTGAGCAACTTCATAGATCAAGTTCTCTGTGTAAACTCCTACATCATTCTTTGCTTACTCAGACGAAAAATCATGTTCCTGGGGGACTGACATTCACCCTCCTCCCCAGCACTCCCACAGCATGCTTTCCCTGCACACATGCTTTCCTCCTTCTGTTCAACTGCCATTCTCCTGCATCTGCTTCAGTAGTTCTGTGAACATGACCTGTGAAGGGCCTCTTTCACCCTCACATTGTTTCAAACATGCTTGAGTATAGCAGTAAGACACATATTAGTCACAATAGTAACAGATGGCAAGAAATGCAAAACCTCTCCCTGTATTTTCTTATTCTACTTCCAGACTGTGGTGCAGAAAACAGACTGTTAGCAAAGCAAGCTCATTGCTGTAGACCTACAGCACCATCATGAATTAACCTCTACTGAAGGCAAGAGACACTGTTAGTAGATGCCTGAAAAGAATTCCAGAGAAGCCTGTGGAACGCTGATGGTAAAGAAAAAATATGTTTATTTATTTACAGACTCTCAGTGGCACACCAGACTATCTACCAAACACAGATACACATTGATAGCATGGCAGGCTAGACCAGGACAGGGATTTGTTTACTAAAACTAACAGCACTTGCTTTCCTTTCTGGTTCACTCTGGCTCGTTTTGTGAGATGAAAATAAAACCACAATACTGTCCTTCATAAGCCTCAAGGACAAAACAAGATATAAAAGATGATGCTTTAAAAAAAAACTTGAAATAGATTCACTGCAAAAGGCTTGAGGCAAGATTAAAAGCATTTCCTTAATAAGAAATCTAATCAGATAGTCCAGGAAAGCCACATAAAAAGAACATTCAGACCAGGATATCGACCAAAAAAAATATTCCTTCATTTCCCAAAAATAACTTTCCCCAGTGTCCATTTTGACAATTTCTCTGATGCTTCAACACACGCCTTATTAGCCTCCTATCAGGTGACTGAACATTCACTATAATTTCCCCAGATTTTGGTCTTAAACAGAAAGCATGTTAATCTTACAATATGAATATGTATTATTCATTACATAACATAAACCTCTGCCTTCTCTGTTTCTTTATGACTTGAGATCATTCTTTGTCCAACAGCAATAAACACATATATGTGAACTGGAACATGGTGAAGAAAAAAGGAAAAGGTAATTAGTACAACATGCTAACATAGAAAACTCAGAATAGTTTACAGAACTTACCAGAGTTCCTTCTGCTGCTCTTGCTGCTTTGTCAGGATTGGCCCTCATTTGGACCATCCTAGGTCAAGTGTTTGGCTTGCTGAGTAGGTTCTAGGGTAAACATTACCTCCTGTCTCTCTAGCTTGCAAAGACACCTTCTACATCAGATTACTTGCTTCCACCACAGCTCCTGAGACAGGTCTGGCATCAAGATTGAGCTGGTGGTCAGACATCTACTTAGACCTCCATGGTAAACAAACATGCATGTAAAAATCCAGAGAATTTCTTCTGCAGAACTGCATGGTGGTACATGTTTACTTGTTTTATTCTTTCTGAACTGTTCCAGACACTCACAACACTTAGTTTACTATCCCCTATACATTTGTTACTGCAACTCCACTGTAGAATGTCAGAGAACATTAGTCCCTCTTCTGAGATTTAGGAACCTCTGTATTGCCTTTCTGTTTTTAACACAAATTTGCCCATACCATATACACTCACTTCTCAAGATACTCATAGCCCTTACACCTTCTCACCCACATGAGCTGACCATTTTCCCCAAGGTAGCTGTAAGAAATTACTAGCTGAAAATATCTTCAATCAGTAAGGATTTTGGTTAGCCCAGGGACAAGCCTGAGTTTGAGTTAAGGCATTGTAGCATTATTACTGGGAGGTTATTACAGACACAGAACTGAAGGACTGTCTACATACATTTGCCATATTGATGAAGGAGACTTTCTGCCTCAGAAAGTGACTTATCACTCTCCCAACAGGTTAGTGACACTACTTTTGTTGATGACTGCCACCTCCCAAATATTTTTAGGCAATCTCTACCTCTGAAGAGAAGGAGATGTTATGCAAAGCCAACCTCAATGCTTCCAAATCAGAACACAAAAACAAGTTCATCAGTATTTTTTGAACTTGTGGACTTGTATCTATTAAACTCATTCAAATCGGCAAATACACCATAAATATTACTGTCTACTGTTCTGTTTTCCCAATGTAAGTTTAAGTAGCTTTTTTAGAAGATTACACATCTTTCAAGACACTTGATACCTCAGGTTCAGCAAAACAAGATGTGAACTTTTTAACTTGCTCAGGATAAGCAAGCCCAGAAAAGTAAAACAGAATCCAAGCACAGAAGAAAACAATTATTTTAACACATTGAAGTACTTTGCAAAGGAAGAGCCAGGAATTTTGTCACATTTTTTAAAATTAATATTATCCTTGTAAACTCATATCCAGTTCAAAATGTGAGAAAACAACTATTCTGCATTACATATTCTTCGCTCTTTTCAACTTGAGTAATTTTCAAGGTGCATCAGACAAAAAGTACCATGATGCATAGAAAGATGTTTTTCTCTAGACAACAGCATCATGCTGTCTTTCCAAATTCAGTTAAACAACTAATTATAAAGAATATACAAGGAGCTTACCTTTTACACCACCAAATGGGCCATAAGTCATATTACAAGCAGTTCTCTGAAGATTGTGCTCATACATCAGTTTAATCTGATACTGGTTCCCATGCTCCACATTCCCCTGAGTTCCTAAAAAAAAACAAAGAGTAAATATTCATGAATTTGATACATGCACTGTGGAAGAAGTAAAGGAGTATCAGTGTAAACAATGTGAAGGAAATGTAACCTAATTTCTAGTGACTTTTGAGATGTGTAGGCTCACACTGATGCTTCCTGAAAAATAAAAAAATCACCAAGACATAAAATTCCAAAAGTCGGAACCAGAAATAAAGTCTCATTATACTACACATGGTATAAAGACCTCACAAAAGGCTGAGATTTTATTACTTAAATGTATTTTTCATGTTGGGCACACCTCTAAGATCAGGAAAAAATCTTTGATTCCCCCTGCTCTAAGGGGCATTCTTATGATTCTCTAGCTATTTGGTAAATATACTATATCCAACAACCAGCTTCAGTAGCAACAGTCTTTGTCTCAAATTAAGCTGTAGCTGTCTTTAGCTCCAATTTGACAAAGCTGTGTTTAGGGCACACTCATCACTTGCCTTTACTTTGCCTGAAAATTGAATGGAGTGATCAGCAATGCAAAGATAAAAGACAAACATATGGTAACAAAAATAATTTTGTGAAATATGTCACATTCTCTGAAAAGGTCTGCATGAATTTTAACTTCCTGACTCCTTCAAGGAACTAACAGAAAATAAAAGTCTTTCTAAAGAAACTGAAGTTCCTCTTTTGATAATCAAGTTTTTCCTGAACCCTATGAAGAAAGTAAAGGTCATTACATAAAATGATACTTAAGGACTAATATTAGCAAAGGAAAAAATGTAAACAAAATCCTTTGAGAACAGTCACATCAGTTGGGAAAAAGGTGCTTTGCACTAAATCCTGCCACAGCTTTAATTATACATATATTATTCCAACAACAACTTAAACAACATTCTATGAAAGATTTGCAGCTTATGCTAACCTTTTAGGCAATTTCTCCAAACAAATCAAACACAGTTTTGACCTCTAAAGCAGGCCCACATTAGGGAAAAGACTGGAATAGACATGAGGGGAAAAGCCCTGCTGGATAGTAACTAAATAATCATCAACACTTCAGGATAAACAAGTTAGAAAGTAGTCACCCTGTGTATATTGACTGCAATACAATATCAAGGCCATAGTTTAGTCAGCCCTGAAGGATGCTTTCATTTGTCCAAAGAAGCAGCATAGTGATTTTTATTATGAATAACAGATATGGTAGCATGTATAAAGCAAGTAAAGATTCCATTATATGGAAGTGTCATTTGCCTTAAAAGCATAAAGAAGTAATGATAGTTATTTCTCAAAGGAGCTTATTTGAGAGTACCCATTCAGATGACAGAAATTACCGCTAAAGCATGAATGCTTACAGATTAGTATGAAAAGTCTGTTAAAAGATAGCAGAATTTTACCTTTATTATTACTTAACTGCTTAAGCCATGTAGACCAAACAGCAAATTATAACTACTAAAGACTTCTAGACTTAGTATTGTAGGCTCTTAAGGCAAATTTTAAAATAAATTGTTTTAATAAAAATTGTACTGGTAGGCTATAATCCTAAGGCATAAACACTATTGCAGCAAAGAGAAAGCACAAAAACTGCAGCACATCTCCAAGAATCCCTCCTCAGCAAAGACCAATTTCACAGGTGTCTCCAGATAGGCAAAAAGAGTACATTTTTGTAACCTGACTACAAGGCTGTAAATAGGAAACAAGCTGCTCCTACAAGAAAACCATGCTCTTGTAATGAAAGGAATCACAGAGCGTGTCCCTGCATGGAGAAAATGAACAACGCCATGCTGTCTATTGAATTTTGAAGATGGGTGTACCATTAATAGAAATCTGTGCTTTGCTCTGAGCATACAGAAGAAAAAAAAATCAAAGTACAGAATATGTATTTCCTTACTAGGCTCTTCACATACAGAGAGAACACATCAAATAGAATTTCCAGCCAAAGGCAGTAGAAAAAAGAGGATTTAAGACAAAACACAGTGGTTTCACCATCTTACCAGTATTAACCTTCTGTCTTCTCATGGGCTACCTTACCAACATTCTGGCTTTCTAAAAAATTATCTGGACTTCTGAGTTCAGAAAGAATCATAATTGTTCCTTTTTAAAGAGCTAAGTAGGTTGGCATTATCAAACCATCTGTTCATTAGCATGTTGAACAGTAACACCAATTCATAAAAACATAATGAAACTAGTTGCTCTCAATCACTGCTAACCACAGACCATCACACACATCTCAGCATCTCAGGCATGGAGCAGATCAGCAAACCTCTGCTAAACCTAATTACTAATATCTCCTCTTCATAGGTGGGCTTGAGTGAAAGAACAAAACTGCAGATCTTCAGTGATGATGAGCAAACACTGTATATACCAAGTTTAACATTAACCTAATCCAAACTTTAGATAACTTAAAATCAGTGGAAAGCTTGGATCTTTAAACTAACCTGAAACAGCGTACACACAGAGTTTTCGGCAATGCAACACAGCCAGATGAAGTCCTTCAGTACCACTGTAAAGAAGGGTATGAAAAACACTATTTTTAGATAAATTCAAATAGAATTCATAAAGGATAAGAGTCAAGTACATTTCCAATTCAAGAGGAAATTGCTCTCATGTGTAGGCCAGAGGCAAAGGTTTGGGTGTAAGATACCAACGTAAAAACTCAGAAGTACTGATCTTCCTAAATTCATGCTGAAGTGTTTGGAGTTAATTTCAAAATTAAAATTAATCCTTTAAGAACATATTTTGAGATTCAAATATGAAGAGCAACCCAACTATTTTCCCAGTTTAGTTTGAAACTCATTTGAAATAAGGTGCTGTTAATCCTTCATGGAGGGACAATATGCAGATCATCCCCTCAAACAAGCATTATTCAGCAATATCAGACGCTACTTTTTTTTAAATGAACTTTTTCACTAGCTGCATGGAACCTTCAAACCTTCATATTCCTCTTTCTCCAAACACAAATAGTATTTCTAGCAAAGTACTTGCAAAATTTTAGCTCATTTCACAGAGTAAGACATTATCAGTCCTGCAAAGGGTCACTCCATGAGTACTTGACTCTTTGATCTCAGAGCATGAATCTTCTTCATGGTTAGGTTTTACTTTCCTTTTTTAAATAAAGTTCTTGCTACAGTATTAGAAGTTAATTTCAAAATTAAAATGAGACCTTCAAGAACCAATTTCTAAAATAAAGTTCTCTTAAGTAGATTCTCTTACAGCAAATTAACTATAAGGCATTTCCCTTAGAGTCACAGTATCTCTCCTCTACCTGGCCACTTGTTTCCACTAAATTCATTGCAATTAAAGATCTTCTATCCTCTATCAAACAGGAAACAATTGATCAGTATTACATCCTAGACCATAACAAGTTAGTCAAGTATTCTTAACACCTTAAAAGATAACTTTAAATGTTAAGTTCTTCCTATTCTACATACTTCTAAAAATTATGCAACTCTTTGGGAGATTATCCTCTACATATACTTTAGGTAAAAATTCTCTCATATGAAGATGATTGAAGAAGCAGATCAAATGCATATTATAGGAATCATAGATGTGATTAATAGTTTCCATTTAGAAACTGAAAACTCTCCAAAACAAAGGAAGAAAATCACATCTAATATTTAAATAACCAGCACCACAGCCTGCCATTTACTTACGAAACAAACTTTCCCACTTCCACCTGCAATATTGGTTCTCGCAGCTGCACCTCCAAGAGCAAGTCTTCAGGTTGTACTTCATCTCCAGGTTTCACAGGATGTGGATTAAAGATTCTGAGATATCCATTATAACTGCCCACAATAACTTTATCTAAAAAGGAACAAACAAAACCAACACATAGGATACTACACAATACAATAGCATGCAGATGGGGAATTCAATTTGCTGCAGAGTGCTTCAAATAATACCCTAAATAAAAAGACAGAACACTGACATGATTCAATTAATGTTCATTATGCTCTGTCTCCTAGTTAACTTTAGCAATTACATTTGCAATTTCCAAATTCAATACATGAATATCTGTCAGCACCAGTGATGGCAGCAATAAAATGCTTATGGGTAAGAATCAGGGAAAAGCCAATGAGGCAGATGTCATGGTTGGAGTCTGTTACAGACCACCCAACAAGGACAAAGAGGCAACAAAATATTCTACAAGCAGAAGTCTCACAATCACCAGCCCATGCTCTCGTGGAGGACTTCAAGTTACCTGATGTCTGCTGAGAATATAACACAGCAGAGAGGAACTGTCTAGGAGATTTCTGGAGTGTATGAAAGATAATTGCCTTACACAACTGCTGAAGGAGCCAGCTAGGGAAGGTGCCCCACTGGATTTGCTGTTTGTGAACAGAGAAGGATTTATAGGTGATGTGATGGTTGGAGGTTGTAGTGAGCACAGCGATGACAAAATTTTATTTTCAGTTCTTAGAGAAGGAAGGCGGGGGAACAGCAGACCTGCTATCATGGACTTCCTGAGGGCAGATATTCACCCATTTAGGAGAGTGGTGGACAGAGTCCCTTGGAAGGCAGTCCTGAAGGGCAAAGGGGCCAGGAAGGCTGATCATTTTTAACAAAGGAAGTCTTAAAAAGTACAGGACCAGGCCATCTCCATGTGCCAAAAGACAAGTTTGCAGGGAAGAACACCATCATGGCTGCACAAGCTTTGGCTGGAACTTAGGAAAAAGAGAAAATATGACCTTGGGAAGAAGGGGCAGCTGAATCAGGGGGGCTGAATCATAAGGTTTTGCAGGAAGAAAAATTACAAGGGCCAAAATCCAACTAGAACTTAATCTAGCTACTGCCATAAAAGACTAAAAATGTCTCTATCAATATATCAGCAACCAAAGGACAGCCAAGGAGAATCTCTATTTTTTATTGGATATAGGGGGAAATATAGTGACAAAGGATGAGGAAAAGGCTGAGGTACTTAGTACTGCCTTTGCCTAAGTCTTCAACAGAGCAACAGTAGTTCTCTGGGTACCCAGCCCCTGAGCTGAAAGACAGAGACAGGGAGCAGAATGAGGCCCCCATAATGCAAGGAGATGTGATCAGCATTCTGCTACATCACTTGGACACAAACACAAGTCTGTGTGGCCAGATGGGATCCACCCAGGAACACTGAGCATGGAAGTGCTCACCAAGCCACTCTCCATCATTTATCATCAGTAATACCAGGGAGCTCCCAGATGACTGGAAGCTAGCAAATGTCATGCCCATCTACACAAAGGGTCAGAAGGGGGATCCAGGGAACTACAGGCCAGTCAGCCTGACCTCAGTACCAAGGAAAGCCATGGAGCATATAATCTTTAGTGCCATCACACAGCTTGATGGGACAACCAGGAGATCAAACCCAGCCAGCAGGGGTTTATAATGTGCAGGTTCTGTTTGACCAACCTGATCTCCTTCTTGGACAAAGTGACCATCTTAATGGAAAAGGGACAGATTGTGGATGTTGTTTACCTCAACTTTACTAAACCTTTGACAGCATTTCCCGCATTCTCCTGGAGAAACTGGATACTCACAGCTTAGACAGGTATATTGCTTACTGGATAGAAAAAAGGCTGGGTGGCTGAGCCCAGAGAGTGGTGGTGAACTGAGTTGCATGCAGCTGGTGACCAGTCACGAGTGACATTCCCCAGGGCTCAGTACTGGGGCCAGTCCTGTTTTTTACCTTTATCAACAGCCTGGAGGAGGGGATCAAGTGCACCCTCAGGAGGCTGCTAATGACACCAGGCTGGGTGGGAGGGTTATCTGCTGGAGGGTAGCATGGCTCTATGGCAGAATCTGGACAGGCTGGAACAATGGGTTGAGGCCAATTGTATGAGGTCCAACAAGGCCAAGTGTCAGTCATTCTGTTCAGTCACAACAACCTCACACAACACAACAGGCGTGGGGAAGAGTGGCTGGAAAGCTACACTACAGAAAAGTACCCAGGGTGATGGTTGACAGCAGCATGTGCAGATGAACCAGCATGTGCCCAGGCAGCCAAGAAAGCCAATGGTATCCTGGCTCCTACCAGAAAGTGCGTGGCCAGAAAAGTATTGCCCCTCTGTATTCAGCACTGGTGAGGCTGCACCTCAAATACTGTATTCAGTTCAGGGCCCCTCACTACAGGAAAGCCATGCAAGTGGTGGAGCATGGCCAGAGAAGGGCAACAAAGACAGTGCAGGGCTTAGAGGTGAACCAGGGGCTGTAAAACTTAGATGGAATATTAAATTTTACCAAAAGGGTTGTGAAACACTGGAAGAGACTGCCAAGGCAAGCAGCTGAACCACCACCCCTGCTGGTATTTAAAAGATGTGCAGACATGGTGCTCAAGGACATGGTTTAGTAACAAACACAGAGGTTTGCTGCACTTAATGATCTTAAAGGTCTTTTCTGACCTAAATGACTCATGAATTTCTAGTGAAAAAGGTTGTACACCAAATCAATAACAGCTCAACTTTATTCAAATTACCCTGAAAAGGGAGAACCTTACATTAAAATAGTTTTAGAAGAGTATGGAAGCAAGGAAGTCAAACTCAAGTACCTCTACCAGGCAAAAACAAAGTTCCAAGGTGAGCATGATATCATAGAGACACCAAGAATTTATTCATTTTAAAAAATACACACACAAAAACTCTCCCTGAAAGAAAGATTATTTCACATTATTAATGACTACACAGAAACGCAGAGTTTACTCAAGTAGAGTCACTTACTTCAATTGTCACTTATTTTCCAGACAAAAAGAGTTGTTTATTTGTTTTTCTAAATTTTTAACTTCTTAGCTCTCACCTGTCTTTTTTCTCCCCCTAGGTTTTTAGAAGTCACAATGTGTTTGCTCCCATGACTAACTGAAAATTCTTTATTTTAAAAATATCAACTACCAGGGAATAAGACATGAGAGAAGTTACTAGTGAACACAAGCAAGAATTAACATATTTAGCAGCATACAAATATAAAAAGACAGAGAGCACTGAATTTGTCTTCTTAAGCCTACAAGGACACATTAAAGACAGCAGACCTAAAACTAACTAGCCAACTAACCTGGCTAACAAGCTTTCAGCATGCATTGCTCAAAGCAAACCTACAGCTGTGTGGCTTAAAAGCCAGCAATTTTAAGTCTCAATTTACCTTGTCCACTGCCACTATTATCAACATCAGCAACACACAGACAGCCTTGGTCAAATTCTTCCTTTTCTCCAAGTATGGTGGACCACCAGTCCCTAGCTTTAAACAAGGACATTCTTCTTTACTGAAAAAGAAACAAACCATTGTTAAAGTTCATATTAATACATGCAATTGTTTATACAAAAAACTTTTTCTTTGTAAGTAACGGGTTTCCTTAAGTATATAACACCTCTCAATTTCACATTGCACTAGTGTGATCTAAATAAATGTTAATTTCAGGTGTCTGGCGTTTCTGGTTATACAGTTCTGAAAACAACCTCAGGAATATTACAGTCAGATGAATTAGATGTGATAGACACTGCTAGTTATATAAAGAAAATGCAACACAGTAACAGACTTTTAAAAACTGTTAAATGCTAAATGCCTTCTGTTACAAGCACTAAGTAATAAAAAGTTTTTAAAGTCACAGAACTGAGTTCTCTTCTTTCACCAAGGAGTACCAACAAAAAAAAAAAAAATTCTGATGCAAGTCTTCTGCAAGAGAAATTATTTTTAGACAAGTAAATGGAGACAGAAACAGACGACATCAAAACTTCCTCCGCATAATCGCCTTGAAGATGCTCCAGTGACACGACTAAAGAACTCGGTCATACAGGGCACAAATCAGCTTTTCTGCTCCCTACCTGATGTTATTTTAAGAAGGGGGGAGGGAAGGAGCGAGGAGACTAATCCCTTAGCGGGCAGCTTGACAATAACATTATCCTAGCTCAAAACTCACGGCTCCGTGCCTATGGACCCGGACGCAGTCGATCCCACAGCCCGCACAGGAGGCGAGGGGCGGCCGGGCACCGGCAGCTCCAGCGGGACGAAGGGAAAAGTACGGGATTCAGAACAAACGCAGACAGATTCGGAACAAACGCAGCCTGCAAGCCCGCGCCTTGCCTCTTTCAAGGAAACCAAGTCCGACAAACAAAACCACGTATTTTCCACTTTTTTCACTGTCGCTATGCCCGCTAGGCAACCCGCTGCCGCCGGGTGCGGGCTGGCACAGCGCAGCTCTCCACACACACCCCCTCACAGAGTCCCTGAGCAGCACACACAGCACCCACACCGAGCCTGGGACACGGACACACACACGGACACAGATACAGACACACATCCCCGTGCAGCCGGAGAAAAGAGACGGAGCCCGGCGGGGGCTTACTTGGGCGGGAGGCGACAGCTCCCTGGCACGGCGCAGTCCGAGCCACCCCGGGGCGGCAGCCCCGCTTCCTCACTGGAGCTCCTCGCTCAGTGGCGGCCCGAGGCGAGGCACAGAGCAGCAGGGCTACAGGCGCATTCCCACCACTGCCGCCATCTCCAGCATCCTCCGCTCCCCACCGCCGGCACCAACCGCTCACCGCTCAACGCCCCGCCCAGGGGAGAGCTGGGAAATGTAGTTTGGGAAGCGGCGCCATGGGCCGTTGGGCTCTCTCACTTTGTCCTATGCTTGGGGGGAAGAGCAAAGAAGAGAAACATTTATTCTGTATTTTCTGAGAGGAAAAAAATTTAAAAAGCAACCCTAAGCATTTGGCGACTTGTTCTTTTTCTTCTTCAAACCTCTCACAGAAATCTCTTGTTCTCGAGGCGTCCAGCTCCACCTGTGCGTCCACCCTTTCCCTCCCCCTTTGCCCTGTGGCGTGGTACGGCCGGCGAGGGGCCGGGACGGCGGGGCGCGTGCGGCACCGTCGTTGCCGACCCGGCGGTCGGTCAGGGGGGATTCGCCGGGATCTCGCTCCTTCGCCCACAGCGAGGGGCGCAGCCACGCTTCCCCGCAGTGGCTCCCGGCGCCCCGGGAACTACTATCATGGACAGGACCGCCGTGGCCAAGATGGGAGCGGTGGCGAGCGCCAGCGTGTGCGCGCTGGTGGGCGGGGTGGTGCTGGCGCAGTACATCTTCACCATGAAGAAGAAGACGGGTAAGAAGACCAAGATCATCGAGATGGTACGTGGTAAGAGGCCGAGAGCCCCTCGGCCCCCGCACGCACGCCCTTCTCCTTGCCCTTCCTCTGCTGCGGCCGGCGGCTCCCCGCGGCCGCTCCCGCGGAGCCAGGCGGGTATCCCGAGGGGATATCTGGAGGGGCAGACGGGGGACCTTGAGCTCAGTTTGGGATTCCTGTAAGGACAGGCGCTGGAGGCAGGAGCAGCTGTTCCTTCCCCCTCAGCGTGACCCACTTGCACGGAAAAGGTGCGTGAGGAAAGGGTCTGCGCCGTCCTGCCCTGCCCTGTCCGGCCCGTATACACCTGTAGGATACATATGTACCCGTGGGTCTTGGTGGTAATTTACAAGCCTGCTCGCAGTTAGTTTAAAAGGAAAATGGACACGCACACAGCACGTGTTCAACCATCTGTTGAAACTGGGAAGCACAGTCTGTTCACGGTTACTATAAAAGGAAGATGGAGCTCGCTCTCTCTAGCTGCCCTTGTTAAACTTGTTGTTAAGGAAATTATTTAAATATCTGCTTATGAATAACTGGGTCGTAAGAGATCTTAGTTTGGACAACATGCTCATTATGTGGAAGTCCTTCAGATTTTGTGATTTGGACACCGCCGTACTGAAGAACTGAACTGAAATCGTCAAGGCGCTTGATGTTAGCTAATGGGTATTTTGTGATCCCCTGCTGAATTTTACTGAAAGCTCTGATGAATTTTTATAAAAATTACACGTGGAAACAGATTTTAGTAAGAGCTAGGATTCTGTATGTAAATTGCGAGCTGCCTAAGTGCTCTCTTGGCCGCAGATTGCTATGCTTGCCAGTGGAATTCATGCAGGGCAGTTCGTGATAATGTGAGTCCAAAGAAGAATTCTACTTGGAGTTTTTCATAATTGTAGAGGCATCACTTACTGTTGAAAAAAATAGTGTTTCTAGTCATCAGTCATGTCATCTGACAATTTGGAGAGGAATGACTTGGTTTTTAGTTTCTCCAAGCACAGTTCCAATGGCTCATGGGAGAGCAGAAAGTTTGGATTGCCACTTTAACTAGCACACAGCCTTAGTTCTAAAGATGCAGGTCTTCTTTCTTACCTAGTATTTTCAGTGGACACGTGTTTTCTGTCTGTGCAATTTCTTTGAAATAAGTGAAAAAGTTATGTAAACTTCATACGAAGGCGTTGAGTTTGTCAAAAATGTGTACATGCATTTTGTTTGAATATGCTGCATTCTTTTATCCACCAATGCAGATTTGATTCAATGTCTGTCATTTATGAGACACTGTATCAGTTTTATTTTATTACAAGGGGACTTTTCTTTGAGCTGTGGAGGAGAAGATGCTTTTTCCAGTCTGTGACTTAGTGTAATTTATGATGGTGGTAAGAAACAATACTGCCTTACTGAAATGTATTTTCTTCCAATACCTGGCTGGTCTTCTGTGTCAGATTAAAATTATGGGCTCATTCTTATATTTTCAGCAGATTTTTTTGGTTCAAATTTTCTTTGGGGAACATTGCACTGTAGTTTTATATCCACATTAGATTCAGAATTACCTTGATGTATAACTTTTATCAAAAGCAGTTGGGATCAGGCTTATTTACATCTTAGTTATGTGAATGAAACATTAGTTCATTATAATTAACTACAGCAATTTTTCTTTCTTAGTCAAAATAAAGTTAGATTAATATAAATACCCAAGTATAAGTAAAAAAAATATGTAGCTTTAAGTGCTAAAAAGACAGGAACTTTTACAAATCAAAGAGAACATCTGTAAGAGAAGTTAATATCAAGGATTATGATGCCAAGAAGAAATGTTGTGAAGAAAAGTGGAAAGGATTCTCAAGCATTGTGGGAAAGGGTAACCCTCTTTCCTTGCTGAATAATGAAATCAGGTAATTCTTAAATATCTAGCTCACATTTCAGTAGATGAATTCCTTAAGCACACCAATTAGCCAGAGAGAGAAATTTAAGCTTAATGGAGACATCTTAAAATTGCTTCATTTTATTTGATAAAAAAGGCTTAAATTCATAATTAAAATGTTAATATTGTGTCTTCCTCCACAGTGTGTAGTTTGCAAACAGAGAGTTTCCTTTAGGCACTCATGAATGTAGACAGAGTTACTTCAGCTCCACTTCTGAAGTAACAGAGGCATTAATAGTAATGGTCACAGAAGTTTCACTCTGTGTGGTAAGAAACAAACATCTCTCCAAGCCTTGTGCCATTACTTAGCACAGCCACGTTGCCAATTTTGTGAAACTGTACAAGTGTTTATACAGTCAGGTGAAAGCAAAAGTTAGCTACAAGGTTGCTCACTGTAATTTAAAGGGATGGTTAACAATTAATTAGATTTTCAGAGTAACTTTCTAGAAAATGTTTCCAGGCTATTTTAGAAAGAGATGAAACCTTAGAGTAATGTTCAGACTTTTGGATTTTTCAAGCCACAGACAAGTTTGCAATTAAGTTGTGTATTCCTATAAAGCAAATAGTTGTATTGCCAATAGACTTCAATTTTTGATTGAATACTTTTTGCTGAGCTTTTGATCAGCTCAGCAGAAAACTGGTGTTCACAAACTAGAGTGAAAAACATTGCCTAAATATTTCAGAAACATTCCCCTGTAAACAGTAGCCCAAATTAATTAAAATGAGCACTTAACATAAGAAAAAACTTCTTAGAGGAGTAACAGTATATTTTGTTGTCTGTTTCATAAATAAAGTTGTTAAAATCTTGGGGGTTTTTTCAGCAGCTTGTTCCTCACTCTTTGGTTTTGGAGCTTTTAATTTTTTTTTTTCTGTTAGACTAAGAAATGCAATAGAGCTTGTTGAAAACAGAATAGGAGAATACCTTAAACTGAGACTTCCTCTCTCAGGTTTGTTTTCCAGAAAACGGGGTATAGTTTGTGTAGTTACATTTGTCCATTTCTCCAATCTGCCCCTGAAGTGAGAGGTGTAATTACACGAAAAAGAGACTTTGTATCAAAGTTCAGCAACAACAAATTAAACTCAGCTTTAAAGCAGAGTGTCAGTTTACAGGAAACATTTCACCCGCTCAACTCTCTCTGGACAGTGCACAGTTTATTGTGTTCAAGGGAAGAAATGCATGGGTTTTTGCAGTAGTAGTGTTTACCTGGAGGGAAATAAGGAAATTAATAAGAAGCAAGGTAACTGCTATCTATCTGCTTGCCTAAGAAATAAAGGAACATATTCTGTGAGTATATATTCTATTAGAGGAATAGGGAAGTGTGGTTTTTTTATTGTTATTATTATTTTCTTTTACCTGGCAGTCTCTGGTGAGA
Source organism: Melospiza georgiana (assembly GCF_028018845.1). NCBI lineage: Eukaryota > Metazoa > Chordata > Aves > Passeriformes > Passerellidae > Melospiza > Melospiza georgiana. The sequence goes on along the minus strand of NC_080430.1, from coordinate 46,616,552 downwards.
CTGTGTTCTTGTTTCATAGGGCACAAGAGCATTTGTGCTGGAGGTGAAGATACAACTGGCAGCAATCACACACCACTTCTTTATTCTTGTCTTGTTGCTGGTAACTAGTTGTTATAGTAACTGTGACGTTGCTCTGGCAGGTTGACCTCCCAGCAGAGTAAAAAGCAGAGGAGTGTGTAATGTGTAGCATACATATTCAGGAGTCCAAGTGGTTGGTATTTGCAACTCTGTCATGTGCTTATGCCTATACAGAGCTGAAGAAGGGTTTGAGTCTGAGTAAACTGCAATCACTAAAAGGGGAATGGAAGGAAGATGGACTCCCTCTAATGAAGCCTTTTCAGGGCATTGTCACTGTCTGGATGCCCTCAAGAGCCATGCAGTGATATGATCCATTTGGGAATAATATTGTTTGAAAAGAATGGCGCTGTGATGTGTGAACCTAAGTAGTGAGATTTGAAAGAGCTCCTAATACCACTGCTACCTATTGACATGTGACTGAGAGCCCTTATGTTACTAGAGTATTAGAATAATTTTTAGATTATTGTTAACATTTTAAAACCAAGTTAAATTTGACGTGAGTACTGGAGATGCTATGTAACTATTCCTATAAACCTTGGGTTTTGTTTAGACTGTATTTCTCAATAGAAAAATCAACTGGCAGTGGTAGACACCAGTTACTAAAACAAGGTTGTTTTGCCCTCATGCTGTTTGCAGAGATATTCACAATACATGCCACCTAGATAATGCATGATACCAGGCTGCCTAATGGCAGCCCCTGTGCATCATGTAAGTCACCTAACATGTGGCTTGTAAAGCAGGTTTTCACAGGGCAGGAAAAACCCTAAGGACAATGCATGTTGATATAACTTAGATACCAGTAACAGGTTTCATTCTCACTGTAAAATAATTCAGTTAGAAAATTAGGAAATTTGTATCCCAGGAGAATGAAAATTGATTTAATTCCATTGTTTTCTCCTCTCATTGTCAAAATTATGTACATATTAATATTTTACTTCATTTAATATAGTAAACTGATCCTACAATCCAGCCATCTGTTTCAGAAGTAGGTCTTCATTTTCTGAAATTGCTCCTGCCTGTGTTGGGTTTTTTTTTTAATTCAGTAATTTGAAACCTACATTCTTACAAGGAATGGGTATGGGAAGATTAAATCTATGATTCTGCATTACTTTCTTTAGAACTTATTTATACAAGTTATAACAATTATCAAAAACATACTGATTATCTGTATCTGAAAACTGAGTTCCAAGTAGTCAGTGTAGATGTCAGGATACAGTATAGATTGTGGGTTTAGGCTCAGAAAAGCTTTTTTGCTGCTTTCTTTTATCTTTTGTATAAAGTCTTTCTCCAAGACAGAAAAGCAATCTTTCAATTACTCATTCTGCTCTGAAATATATTTACCTTTTAATAAATGCTTGCTATGTGTTAAGTCATATTTTAAGTGATTTTTCTCCTGTTTGTGATAACTCATTTTTACCAGTTGACCTACAGCATCTGTTCTGTTAAACTCTTTTACAGCTTAAATACTGCAAGTCTTAAACATGTTTACCTTTAACTGTCAAATATAAGCAGTAATAAGGTTTTTCTAGTTTTTAGCCTGAATCCGCATATTATTGCAAACCTGTTCATATTATGAATTAAAGTTGCATAGCATTCCAGTCATACATTCAGTCTTGAGTTAACAAGAACTACCAGCTTTTGTAGAAAGTATCTAAACTGATCAATATAAGAGACCCAGGGTATGGATCCATGCAGTTATAAGTAGGCAAATACTAGTGGTGAATTCAATAGCAATGTACCTGTAAATGTGAAAACATTGTCATTTGTATAAGTCTGGACTGGAAACTTGCTAAATGCCTGAACTTTTGAAGTCCTCTCTTTAAAAGAAACCAACCAAACAAACAAAAAATCGCACAAAAAAAACCCCACCACAGCTTCCTTTTACGTTTTATTTTCACTGGCATGAATTACATCATACATGCAACATTTCTGTGTTGGCTAGTTCAAGTAATGATCCACCACTCTTCCCTCCATGTGTGCATACACAAATGTATTTTGTGCAAGTGAAATACAGTGTACGCTTCACCTCCTGCAAAGAGTTATTACTGGAGAGAGCTTAAGGAAAAATCCTAGAAGAGAAGCAGACTTAGCTTTTGTTGCCGTGTTTCGGTGCGTTTGTCAGAGAGTAATTAATTGGTTTTCACGGCGGCAGGTCGGTCTGGTCGAGCTGCAGCAGACGGCTCGGAGCAGCAGGTGGCGCTGGCAGGGGCCGTGTGTGAGGCGGCGGCCGCCGCACCGGGAGGAACCTGTCCCTGCAGGGAATCCTGGCCCTCAGCGGGGCCTTTTCCCGGCCACTGCCCGCTGCGGTCCGGCGCGTTCAGCCGGGCTGCTCCCGCTGCACCGGGAGGAACCTGTCCCTGCAGGGAATCCTGGCCCTCAGCGGGGCCTTTTCCCGGCCACTGCCCGCTGCGGTCCGGCGCGTTCAGCCGGGCTGCTCCCGCTGCACCGCCGAAATCAGGCTAAGCACAGCTGAGAGGCAGGAACACCTCACAGCTATTCTCCCTGCCTTCCTTTCCTAACCACTGCGCAGGGTTAGAAGGCCAGATAAAACTGGGCAAGAGAGACGTTTATATTGTCATGGAGGGTGTGTGTGAAGTCTAACTGGCCTTCTTGCAGTCACAGCACTGTGCAGTAGTTGATCTGCAGACACTTCTTCTTCCCGGGGCACAGTCTTCATACAGCTCTTATCTTGACCAGTTGCTGGATGTCAGTCTCTTTCTCCCATCCAAAAGTCATCAATCACCAGGGGTCAGCTGCTGTAAAACATCAGAGAACTTATGACTGCAGTAAGCAACATTTTAGTTCAATGGCTCTCCTGCAGCAGCTTGACGGGCAATGTGCCATTAGACTGGAATCTGGGGCTGTTTGTTAGTCAACTTTTTAATAGGTTATTTATGGGGAGCTTCTGCTGGTTCAAGAAAAAAAAAATCAGTGTCCATTAAAAGTCCACAGAATTTTTTAAATTGGCCTAATCAAGAGTGCTTTGTATAAATGCCAAAAAAAAAAAAAGGCATTTTTCAGTACAAGTGGACATATGTTTAAAATTGCAGCACAAAGGTCAAAGAAGACATCATGTTTAAATACTAAAAGTAACTATAATATTTTCATTCACTAATACCTTAAAATAGTAGAGAATTGCACTCACTTACCTCAGAAGATAATTACAAAAATAATTTTAAACAACATTTCTCTAAAGTATAGCAGTAATACCTATTGCTGGAAGGAAATGTGCCTCCTACTTTCATAAATCTCAATACTTTTAAAAATAATTTTTTATTTTATTTTATTTTGAAAGGGCTGGGGTAAAGCCCAGACTTGGATAATTAAGTGTCTGTGTACAGACTTTCAGACTTCCTGAGCTGGGTTTGCCACCAAGAAAATTCCCGTTCAAATGTGCTTGTTCTTACTTGTTTCCCACTCATTAACTGTCATTTCCTTTGTGCACTCCTTTATAAAGATTTGTTTGTCTGCTCTGCAGATTGGATCACTGAAATAATCCTAGTTTATTTGTGGTTTAAATGTTAAAATGACAGAATGAATACCACTGAAATGTTCCATTAATCTTGTTCCCTTAAAGCTTTCCCTCTTTGTCAGAAACTTACTAGTTATCAGACCAAAAATGTGATTTTTTCACTCAGCAGCTATTATGGCAACACTTACTATTATCAGCTGCATGTGCCTTTGCAGTGAGTATCACTGATGGGTAAGCCTCAGTTTGGTCTGCACGTTGCCATGGAAAAATCATACATGAAACTGAGGGGTAGGCGTTAGCACAAAGCAGGAGCACTGTCGGTACTTCAGCAGTAGTAGAGTGCAAGGAATAGTAGAGGCAGTATTGGTTTTGAACACTTCCAGAAGGCAAGTGCACAGAGAAACAAGAAATATGGCATCCAGCATCTTTGAACGGATCCAGCAGTGAGAAACACTCATAAAACACAGAGATGTGGAGTCAAAACAATCCTTCATGCCTCAAGTCATGATGCTTCTGCCCGTTACCTGTAAAAGGAGTGTTTGGTAGTTGTATTTCATCTTTTGATTTAAAGGAATTTTTTTTCACTAATTTTAAAAAAGAGTTTGTAATCAAAGAGAACGTACCAGTTAAAAACTTCATTAGTCTCAAAGTGTAATTTAATTGGAATATTATATTAGCACTTAATTCTTCCATGTAGTGTCTGGTAATGTATTGTAGATTAAACTTTGTCCTGCTGACTTTGCTTTCAAACTGAGTCCCACAACTCCACTATTCAAGGGTCAGAGTTTATTTGATCTAGATACAGGATTCTTAGGCTTAGTGAAAAAAAATCTAAGCTGATTTTTTTTTTCTTAGAAACAGATAAGAGAAAAAGAGAATCAGCAGCAACTGCTTCAGTCCAAGCCTTGGCCTTAATGCAAATTCCATTCTAGATAGTGTTACATGGGAAGCTTCTAGGGAAATAGGCATTTGTTTAAGTTCTTTCAATGCATGTCCATGTAGGTATATACAGGATATGTAATTATAAAAGGTATACATGTGAATGTACAGTTTGGGGGGAAAATAGTATGGCTCATCAAAACGACCTTATTATGCAAGGTGAGGTTTTGCATACCTGATAGCTAATTAAGAATCAATGATTTGTAAATGTACCACAGTATATTTACATACTGCCAGTAATTAGAATTCTACATTGTTTGCCTAGCTATTTTGAAAAGGATTGTTTGTACCAGCAGCCTCACCTGTAAGCATTCTTTAAGAAAGCATTAGATTCTGTATAATGTAGGGAAATTGATCTTTCAGACAGGCAGACTCCAACATACTCCATAGCAGTATTAAAGGAAAATGAGAGTACCACTCAAATAAAAAAATTCTTATTTTTCAAAAATGATTATCTATGTTCTCAAAAGAACTGGCAAGAAAAAGGAAGGATGGAGTTAAAACTCGGGCCTTTTCCAGTTCTAGTTTATTCCATGTAAGGTAGAGAAAGCAGAACTGGTTTTGGTATTTAAGCTCCAAGTTCATAATGGGTTTATAAAGATTTTATCCTAAAAGCTCTGGTAAGAATAGTGAAAGGTGTGTATGAAGGCCAAGAAAAAATCCTCCATATTCTTCTGCCAAGCAATGAATGGTGTTACAACCTTGAATTCTTCTTTCAATCCTGGTGCTTTAGAAGCTATTTTTAAAAATTAAGTGTAATGTGATTAATTGTATTGATCTGAACTTGCTTACATTTAGAATATTTTTATATTCTTTTTTTTTTTCACAAGGGCAAGAGAGAAGCAATGATGATTAAAAAACCCATCAGTTTAAATTTGGCTAGGGAGTTGTGGTATTTCCAAGATTATCATTAGAAATGTCTGAAGATCTCTTCATCATTTTGAGATACTTACTGATATCTAAATAATACATATCTTTTCTTTTAGCCTGCCAGTTATAGAGGTTAAATCTCTGCACAATGAGGGAATGGCAGCTAGGCACAAAGATTAGGTGATTCCCCTAATATACAATCAGAGGAAAAAATGCCTATCCTGAGCTGCATTCATTCACCCCAGAACTGTTCTGTATGTTTTGTACCTCCTTTATTCTCTCAGACTAAATTCTTGCCCAAACTCGTAATTGACAAGATCACAGGAAATACTGGAAATGTAGACCCTAGTTATTATTAGCTCTTCATTTTCTTGTAAGAGCCAAAATATCTGTTGATCTATCACCAACAGAAATCTCTTCTTTTAGAATGATTTTGTAAGTGCAAAAAGCAAAAGAAGCTGCATAAGGGACAATGATGCTGCAATATCTTTTATTCTATCATCAGAGAAATGTATTAAACAGAAGAAAAAATGCTTAAGGACTTGTTTTAGTGTGTGTGTTGACATTAAGCTTTGTGTTCAGTACAGCCATAAATGATCAACTATTAGATGATCACCAGTTTTCCCATCAACTGTAAAGAAACCTGGATCTCTGATCAGATCAAGAAAATCTCTATTAAAATATATTGAGACTTTAATATCACAAGTATGTCTTGTGATACCATTCAGGTTAAGAGCCTCACCTACTTAGCGTGTGCCATCTCTGGATTTAGCACAATTTGTTCAATTCAGTCTTTAATATGTTCTTAGCACTTTTTCATAACATGTGCTGTTCAAGCTCTTTCTTTTTAGAATTGCTTAACTCCTCACAAGTGATCTCTGTGACAGACACACACTTTCACATACAAATCATAGCTCTTTGCATCATACCAACTGTAAATATGGCTGCCATGGGTTTTTACACCAAACCTGTACTGCAAAGATAAGTGGTATCCAAAGTTCCTGCAAGCAACCTTCTAAACCTTTATGTACCCCAGCTTCATCAAACTGACCATTGATCTTACTTTCCTTGTAATTGTCACAGATATAATAAAAAGCTATTCCTGGAGCCATTATGCTGCTCATTAACTCAATTCACTAGGGCATGAATAATAATCATGTTTGAGTACAGTAGGATTGTGTTGGTTCCTTTCTTCTGCTTGGTCTTGGTACTTGAGGTACCTTTCCCTGTGTCATGAGGTTATATCAAGTAGGCTGTTTTGGAAAATATGTACTAAGTAAACTTAGTACAAAAGCAAAATTAGGCAACAAATACAGATCTTTAATGTTTAAAATTGATCCCTACAATAAAGCAAGGTATTGCCCAAGTAAAGTCAAGCAACATACTAAATATATAGGGATATATTCATAAATTGTTCAGTTGTGGTAGGGTCACTAAACAGGAATAAAAGCTAGTAAGCTCATGAGAAGACACTAGCTAATGTTTACACCAAAGATTCAATCACCTTACACAGAATTCAGTAACTTCTAAATATTGCAGGAAATATTCTAAAAAGGTATGATCTCTTTCTTGATCTTTAAAAGTTTATGTCAGTTTAGTTGAAGTATTCCATTTATTAGTTAAAGAAAAAGCTCAGCTTACTTGCTTAGGCAATATACCTGTGCTAATTCTTTCCACAAATGGATGCAACCTAGGTCACGGGTGTGGAAGGACTGGTAGAACCAGCTTTTCTTTGCTTTAGACTAAAACTTGCAGTGCTTCATATTCAAGAGCATCCTCTACAAACCAAGTTCACCTAATACACAAGCATATAAAGTTGAACCTTTTCCCAGTCTTATATAAATTATAAATCATCTAGTGTTTTCAGTGTTGTTCTTTTTTTCCTCTCTCTCTTTTTCTGCATAGAATATTCTGTAGTCAAGATATGGCCCTCAGCCAAAGAGAAAATGTTAAAATAGAATCTATCTGTTGAAATAACTACACCTCTTCAGTTTGTGGTTTTTGAAATATATTGAAATGTCTTTCCATATTTCAAGAGTAGAAATGTCATGCTGGAGTTTATTTCTCTCTCTGTGAAAAAATCAATGTTCATTTTAACTCCTCTTTTACCAGACATTAAATACTGTAAACAAAATGCTCAACAGGCTCAAATCAGCAGTAATAGAATGTGGTTAGTAGGAGCTGTGGTAATTAAAGTGTTGTACACAAAGATTTCTTGGAGTTGCAAAGACAGTCTGGTTTTGTAGCTGAGAAATTTCATGTATGGCATTTTCATTAGAGTGAAAGTACACTGTTGATAAAGATAGTGTAGATGTTTTTCTAAGAATTAGGTGTTGGCTGTATTAATGTTTACAGAAATTTTGCTCACGCCATTTTCTAGGGCTTTCACTGAGGCTGTAATAGTTTAGAATGCTTTCTAAATAGTCTGGTATACCAAAAACAGTCTGTAAGAGTTGGACTTAATTTCTGTAACTATTTTTTTTTTAATTAATAAAATAATTTTTTTAAAACCATCTTGTTTTTGTTTCCCCAGCTTTCTGAAAGGGAAACTAGCTTTCTTTAGATTCTTGACAGCTCAAAGGCAGGTTCTTTGCAAACTGAATGTATCAAGTGATGTCTTACCTGAACTACAGGAATCATCTAGCAATAGTATTTTACATCATTGTTTGTAACATTTTTTAACATTGGAAATCTAGCAGGGACATAAAATCCTTTTTTTTTGTGCAAATAATTCATATATATTCAATACACTGCGCTATACATATGTTCCCCAAATATGATTATTAAAATATTAATGAAAAGCATGCTGCCTATATTAAAATACTATTAAGAGTAAAATTCTCTGAATGTTACCTGTTACAACAGTGTACAAATGCTATAACAAGTAGTTTAGTGCTAGCTATGAATCCTGACAATACCAATGCCAGGTAAATTCAATTTACTGTATACAGTCATAGCAGGGATTATGTTATATTTTGAACATATCTTTCAAACTCTTTCACTGTTTCAGGATACAGCAGAATTTAACATGTACATTTCAGGGGATCTTGGTCAATTCTAAGAGGATAAGTGTTGAGTAAAGTTGCATGTTTTGTATTAGCTCAAGTATTCAGTTATTTCATTGGCTCAAAACAGTGAACACCTCTGAAAACAAAATGAAAGTGTGCATGCAGGTCAGATACACTGAGGAATCCTGATAGACTACATAGTAGCCTACAGTTGGAATGCAGACACAAAACTGTATCCTTCAGAAAGTCTGTTGTTTTGTTTGGTTTTTTTAGTGTAGAAAGCACACCAGATATTTTCATAGCTAATGAATTTCTAGAGCCCTGCTATTGTTGGGTTTCTTTATAGCGTTACGGGTTTTGTACATGCTACACTTGTAACCTGCCCTTGCTTCAGCTCTGACAATTACACTGGTCACATTAGTGGCCATGTATGAATTGGCCTGATGTTGGTGGTTAGTCCTGGCATCCTGAAACAGGGATCGTAAACCTGAGGTTGAACATGAGTTATGGTAGTAGTAGAGAAGCTTGCACTGCTGCCATAGCAATAGTCAGCTTTGCATGACACTAGCATTTACACAACTCCAAAACGTAAAATACAATTAGACAATAGGTCTTTCATCCCCTCACTCTAAAAAACATTTCTTTCTAATCCATCTTCTGTCACCTAGTTATGGTCTTTGATCAGGCAGCATGCCTAATGACAAACTTCTAAAACTATGTGGAGTTGCCTTGGCTCTCAAAAATCCTGACACACAAGGCTCCTTGATTTCCTGTTTCAGTATCACACAGATAATTACAGCCAAAACAAAGATTCATTAATTCATTTGCTCCTTCTACATGAATAAATGTGTGCTGCCTAGTAAACATTTTTGAAACCATGTCAACGAAGCTCTAAGAAATTTGTGGCACTGTGCAACAGGAAATCCTAAAATACTTGGAAAGATTTTGTAAAAGGACTAAAAAAATAACAAAATAGTAAACTTCTGTTTTGAACAACAGCTGCCTTCCTCTGTTAGAGCAGCCCAAATTTGCCTGCTGCATCCATGAAAGCTGTTCATTCAGTGAAGGTCAAAGGTTTTGTTGTTGGTGCACCAGCTGATGATCTGTAAGCCCGTCGGGCTGTACTGCTGAGCATAACAAACTGCTGTGCAGTGCTGACGTGCGTCACAGGACCCTGGGGTTTTGCACGGGGATTAGTCAGGCTGTATTTGGAAACGCCCTCAACTGCACCCTGGGCTGCTATATTAGTGTGTCTCAAGCAAGAGGAATTTTCTTTTGCTTCTGCAGCTGCTCCTGCAAAACCCTCTGGTAAGTGTGCACAGCTTCTGTCAGCAGTATTGACTGTCTTCTTGCCTGTGTTTTTAAGCCAAGGTTATGAGCTGAGGGCTTACTTACAGTTGTTAATTGTGACTGTGAAAAAACCTAAAAAACTGTATTTTTAAATTAAAAATGTGATAGCACAGAATGAGCAACAGCATCAAAGGAATAAATATACTTAGTGGTTTTCATTGAATAGCTTAAATGTTCCTCTACTTCTAACTATGTATCAGACTGTTCTGGAGTCTTGGTATTTTCACAGTGATGTCGCTATGTACCATGCATGTTGGCTTTTATTTTATGCAGCAGGAATAGAAAGACCACATAATATAGCAGACCAATTCTTAAAAGGATTTGGTTGGTTTTTGTTGGCAGCCTGCATGCAAGCCCTGCATCTCTGGACTCTGCTTGCCACCTATGCTGTTGCAGTAGGACAAAATCAAGGACAGAAGAATCAGGAGTGCCCTAAGCTCAACGCACAGGTACTCTCCTTTAAAAACACGAGGAAATGCTGTTGTCGTGTTTTCTGTGAAAGCGCTCTCTCCAGATTTTTATAAGGGGTTTTTTTTCCAAATTCAGTATCAGAATCCAGCACATTAAGTATAAAAATATGTAAATAAATAAACACCGTAAACCAGGAAAAATTATTTTTAGTGTGCATCCTATGCCATGTCTTAAAATAGCTTAAGCAGTGAACCCATTTTCAGTTATTTCATATAACCTGTGCTGGGTATCTAGTTTTACAGCATGTTATCAAGTAACTGTGAAGATACTTAGTGTTCTGTTGTTTCATTCCCATAATAACTACTTTTTAACTAAGTAGTCCTAAGGCTATTTCTTGGCAGAACTACTAAAATAGTAATTTGGTAATTACTAGTTACTAAGGATTTCTTACCATATTTGAGTTTCCATCATCTGAATATAACATGTATTATGGTTTTGGGAATTATAAATTAGTGAGTCTCTGTCCTGAGCTCAGATTATGCTAGAAGAGTGCACGATAACTAGTGAAGTTCTCCTGACTACCTGCACATAATGGAGTGATTGATGTGATTACACTCATGTCCAGTAGCTTTTGATGTTCCTGTCTAAAATATAAGCCTACTAACAGCTGGAGCAGCTAAGAGGGACCTCTGTTGCATTCATGTGCCAGAATTCAAATTGTCTGAATTACAGGCAGTCTTGCTTCATACATGAGCATAAGCGTTTGGAGGAAAAGATTCTCACAGTGTCATTATGTAGATTTTGTTATAGTTCCCCGGTTTCTTGCAATTCAAATGTTGCAAGCAGCAGAAATTACATAGAGAAGCTTGCATGCTTTCAGAAGTTTTTTAAGCTTTGTTTTCTAGAGCAAGTCATGTTCTGTATTAATAGAAAGAAAAAAAAATTATTGGAAAATAACATGTAAATTAAGGAATGTACACTATTTCTTTGTGGTTTTACCAAACTGTTTCTTTCTTCCACCAAGAACACCAAAAACAGTTTTCTGTAGCTTCTGGGTATCAAATTTCACAGCTGTCACTGCTGCCATGCTCTGCCTTTTTTGGTACATGTTCATAGTGAATGTATGTGATAGCTAGTCTAAGACCTTGAAACTGGGCATCTGCAATTCCCAAAATAAATGTCATTTCGTCTTGGTTTATACTCTTGTACCTGGAAGCTGTCAACATAGATTAGAATCAAATTTACAAATAATTTTCCCCTAACCAATTTATCACTTTGATTTCTGCTTGCCTTGCTCAGAAATAACATGGATAGCTCTCTCTCCCTGCCAGCCCACCCTTGTGTGTTCTCTATATCAAAAGATGACAGGTTTGAAACCTAGTCTAGTCTAAGGCAAGTTTACCAACAAAGTAGGAAAATAGAAATTGTGTTATACTTGAAATTCACATCCTGTCAATAGCATTACAGCTAGATCTTTATTTCAATCTTATTTGTTACCCTGTCCTTTTCATGACATTATGGTAATCTGAAATTTTGTGGAATATTTTTAATACATTTACAAGTGTGAGAGCAGTTCTTACTGTGATTCAGAATTACTGACATCTAACAAAGTACTCTATCAATCATTGAAATTTATAGAGAAGTTCTCTTAAAATTTTTTCCACTTATAATCCAGGGTGTTTCCTTAGCAACAATTTGGTTTTTGGGAGGCTTCCATACTAGATGAGTCTTTATAAAATAAGAAAACTTGGTATTTGCCAAGTAGTGTAGGCTTACAGGGTATCAGTATAAAAATACTCTGCACCATTTTTTTATGTCCTTCGTCAGAGCATTACTTAGCAGACTTATGATGACAACCTCCTACAGATTGAGTTAGTACTTGTAATATTTTAGGCTCTGTGTCTAGAGTCAGTTGTGAAATGAGCCATATCTCTATGTAGTTAAGATAGCAAGTAATTCATCAACTCATCCTTCCCTACTTAAAATTACTGACAGTGAACACAAAAGGTCACTCAGTTGTCCTTTATATGGACTTTTTATTAGATTTTTTTTTTTTTAATTTTTGTGTAAATCATCAGGACTTGTTTTACTGGGTAGGGGGAGGAAAGCAACTGCTGTACCTCCAACACTCAGTAGATTGAAAAATTCAGTATAATCCTAGCTTCAGAACATGACATTACTCCTTGTGGACACAATCAGTTTTTAATTTCCTGGGATACCTAATTGGAAATGTCTATGATGGCAGCTGTAAATTCACTTAGATCACTGAAATGAATGACAGGTCTTATCACCAACTCCTGTTTTATAATCAAACTGACACAGCATGCACTTAGATACATGCTGCCTCACATACTAAGAAGACAACTTATGTACTAAGCAGCACCTGGATACATAAAAGCAGTTCTTTTGCACTTCTGATATCTAGTTGTATATAAGAAACTTCATTTCAAAACTAGAATTGAATATGGCAAATACTTCTCTTTACTTAACCCAGCTACACAGATGCATGTCTCATGTACTAAATAGATTTGTAATTTTCAGAACTATCCTTGTGGTAAATGACCCATTCTGTGGTTTGTAGGACTGGGGGATTTCCAAACCTGCGTGAATCCATTACTGTTCATTCCTCAAGGTATGACCACAACATTCTTAGCTACAAAATCATTTCCTACATCCTTATTCCAGTTACCTGCTATCACAAACAAGCAGATAATTGTTTTCTTTTTCATAAATCCAACTAAGCTCAACCTTTAAAATAATCTTTTTCAGTTTTGTTCTTCCTTCTCTCAGAGGCTCCTAAATATGTCAGAGACCAGAAACTAAAGTGTATTTGTGGCCAGTGTATGTGCCAACCACTAATTACCTTTGGGAGTTGCCATACATATGTTTTAAGACACACGAGCCTCTGAGCTATTCATTAGCATATAGATGCTCTTGGTAAGAAAGCAAAACTCTTCTCACACTTTTATAATATGACAGAATAAATAGGGGCACTTAAGTGATTTAACATACTTTCAGATGTCACAATGAATTTTGAATTGCTTTTCCTGTGCTTATGTAGTTTTAGCTCTGTATGTAGAAGCTCCTGGTTCTGAAAAGCTTTCTTGACTTGGTTAAGTGCTGTGGAGATTTTTGGTTGGCTGCTTCTCTATCTGTGCTCATCCCAGTCAACTGGTGCATCAGAATTTTGGGAGGTTTATGTGTGCACACTGAATTGACTGCTAGAATTTTCTTAAACAGTAAATAGAAACACTAATTTTATCAAATTGACTGAACTTTTCACCCTTAACTCTTTCATCTGTCTTATCAGCTCTTTCTAACTAGAATCTGCTTTTTTCTTTCAACTGGGAAGAACGGCAAATATGCAACAACAAAACAACAGCTAAACTGGGCAGGAGTGTAAAACATTGGAGGAAACAGTTTGCCAGAAAATTGGTGGCTGCAGTTTCAGTTTCATTTACCCAGTCCTTAGACAGTTTCATTTACTTCTACTATAATAATGATAAAGAATAAATAAAAGAATTGCAGTTGCAAATATTAATACCAGGAACTAGTGATAGAAAAAGTGGCTATTTTGTCTAACCCTATTTGTCTGAGGCTTTATCAGATGTCACACCTGTAATGTAGACTTGTTTTTTCCTCTAAGAGTGTCTGTGAAAATGAAAATGTCTGGGTTATACTTGCTGTAGAAGACTTTCTCCCACCCCTAAATTAAAATACTCTTCAACCAATTTGTGTGCAAAAATGAAGTGTGTGTTAGAAATAAATTAGTCTTATAAACTGATCTTGAGTATGAGTTTACAACATCAAAGCAGGAAGTTTCCATCATACTTAAAATCTTAAGCAATTTCTTGTCTGACATGATCTACTAAAGTGTTTACCAAGATTTTTCCTCAGGTTGTTTCAGAAACTTATGAAAGGGCTCAGTCTGAAATGAAACAGTACCAAACAATCCAATTTTCCTTATCCAGTCCCTTCCTCTGATCTCTCCATCTACCCCAACATCTGTTTAAGTTAATTATATTAGGAAATCTGTTGCTTAGTATCTAAGTAAACCAAATAATGCTTAACTACTTCTTTAAAAAGCATGCATTTAGATTTCACTGTTTGATTTTTGCATTCCAAATCTAAAAATACATATATAATTTGCTGAAAGTTAAAGGAATTAGATTAGTCAATTTACAGTACAAAAATTACCAAGTCAAAGTGCTTTGTGCTTCATTATAAAGAATATTGTCTATGCAGAAAAAAGTGGAAAGCTTACTTTTGTTTACCAGCACCATATAACATACAAAAGAAAAACCATAAAGCACCTTTAAAGAGTTACAGATTATTAATATTTTGTTTTGTGAGGCTAGATGTGTTGCTAATTGTGAATAAAGAAATGCTTTGTAAAGGTATATCTCTAAAGATTAATGAACCCTTTAATGGATATTTTTCAGGAATTCTATTTCTTGTCAACTCTCATTAGCTTTCTCAATGACTCCCAGCCTGGGAAGTAGCTGAGAGCTGGAAGTCAATCCTGATGTACTTTTTGTGGCTTTGCTGTGCTAAAAGAAGTAGTAGCCAGGCACTGCAACAACACAAAGAACTCAGGGAATATTGCCTTAGGAGATACCACTTTTACAGAAAATGTCTTTGCCAAAAGATCAGAAAGGAAAACCTTAATTCTTCCAATCAAAGTGAAATTAATAGAGTTTGTTTCTTTATGAGATTTATAAAGCAAAGAAGTAGTGAGTACCCTGTTCAGGACAGAATTTTTGACAAGGTACTGTGGTATAGGTGAAACTTTTTTGAATGGGCAGAAAAACTTGGAAATTTATCAGAGACTCATGACTGGGGTTCTAGAAGGATTTCTGTTTTTGGTTTTCAGCAGTGTCTTTGAGGACATCAACCAGAAAGTAGCAGTAAGCACAGGGTGGATTTAGAATTATTTGTTTTACCAAAAGAAAGGAGCACTGACATGGAAGAAAAGATACAACCCAGAATGATTAAATATAAAATTTAACATTTTGCACAAATACCCATTTCTTTCTAGGAGTCATTTTGGAGAATATTTGGTCATTTCCAAGTGAATTTGAGTCATTCTCACCATATTACTGCTAGGACAGGGCATGTGTTTTAATGTACATGCAAAGATGCTACCTGAAGACAAGGCCAAAGTGGCCCTTCAGCCAAGGATTTGTCAGAGCAGAGCAGAAAGGTTTTACCCACAGTCATGGATGCTGTGTTGGAAAACAATGTGGTTCAACTGGGTGGGCCAAGACAACATCAGGAATTATCCGAGATTTAGAAAATTGTGTTCTGCAAAAGAAGATTGAAGAACACTGGGGTTTTACTTTCAGGCAGAAGGGAAAAATTTATGAAGTGAGCATCTGAGAAAAAGAACAGTTTTCTCCAAGTTGAATTACTTGAAATTACAGTAAGGAAGATTAGACATTAAGCAAACTTTTCCAAACACACAGGTAGTTGAGGAATGTGAAGAATATGTAAGTGGGGGTTTTGAACAAAGAGTAGATGAGCCTCTGCTCATCTGATAAGGATGTAGCTGCAATGTTTTGCTCCCACCTGAGAACAGAGTGGACTAGAGCTGATATTTCAAGGTATGTTCGGATCCTTCTTGTGTCTGGCACACAAGTGTCTTTTCCCTTACAAAAACATATGTTTGCATACCTTAAAATGGCACCTGTTTCTTATGTGATAACCAAATTGCAATTTGACTGCAAGTTGGCTGTCACTAATGAAGAAAAGACTTACTGGCATCAAGAGCTGGAAGAAACAGTTCTGCATGACTTACTGACAATTGGTGATACCAGAACTCTGGGTCCAGAAACTTCCTGAAATAGAATCTTCCCCCCCACCACCACCTTTTATTTTAATTAGCTCATTGCAGCACTGATTACATGCTAGCTATAAGAAAAGGAAGGTTGAAGGATCAGAATGTTAAAAATCTAATTCCTAACACTTTAGCATCTCTGAAGTTTTATAAACAGAAAATAAAGTTTACTACTCATAAATGCCTGTTTAGACAGATTGCAGATTCTTTTGTTTAGAATGGGTCCATACATGATTATAAAGGAAATAAATACCTGCTACATTGGGAAATTCCTGTAAATAAATAGTTCTTCTACCGTTCTGCAAGTTTAAAGATAGAGTAAACAAAGGCTTGGGGAATTGTTTGGGAAAGAATGGGGGTTTGTGGGTTTTAGGGAGTTTTTTCTTGTTTTATACCAAATTCCTCATTTATCAAAACATTCAAGAAATATACTTCATCCAAAAGGAATGTATAGAGTGATATCATGTTATTTCAAAAGTGTGCAGTGAAATAGGTAATGGTAGCAATTGATGGACTGGCTAGGGAGGAGGGATTGCTGCACAGCCTTGTTGTATTGTAATACCCAGTTGACACTAATTCAGCATTCTCAAGGAAACAATAGATGTCTTCTTTATCTCTGATACTTTAATGGCATATTATTTGCAAAAAGAGTTAGTTTTAAGATTTACCATCTCCTAGTGACATATCTGAATCACAAGATGATCCTATATGTCCTGTTCCTACATATCTCTCTTTTTTCCTACAACTATAATGACCTTTTCTGAGTGTCAACTTATTGAATAAAGTGATATTAGGTATTGAAATGAAAACAAGTGTTGTAAGCAAACAGTACAGTATGCAGTCATTGATTAATACATCCAGAGTATCTTTCTGACCTGACCATGTCTTGATGTCACATGAAACTGTTTGTAGATGCAGAGCTTCCAGTCTGATGGACAGCAGCTGTTGCCTTGGAGGTTTTCCTCTGCAAGTGTATTTATGTCTTTGTTCTTACTCTTCATAGATGCCAGAATTTCAGAAGAAGACTGTCCATATTAAGGATCCAGCAAGAGTAGAGGAGATTATTTGTGGCCTCATCAAAGGTGGAGCTGCCAAACTTCAGGTAAAGGTCCAAAGAGTTTGGAATAAAAGCAAGTGTGGGATTGTTACTCTATGCCAAAAAATTTAAGCAGAACTGTATATATGTAATAGAATTCAACCTTCAAGAAACCTCCAAAACTTAGACATGTTAACTCTTTTAATAGTCCTTGTTGATTCAAGTGTAATTCAGCCAGACACTAATTAAGTAAATGACATAAGCATAGAAGCTTAGTAATTTCAGAAACTATTCTCAGCAAAGAAATGAGAAAAACAGTTTTGTTAGAAAATCCATGACTCTTCTGGGATATGCTAGCTTCCATGACAATGGCTCAATAGAACAGGGAGGCTTCTGTGACACACATGCTACTCAGCTGCAGCTATTGTTGATCGTTCAGAATTTCTAGCCATTCTTTATTTTGTTCCTCCATGTTGTAAGACAGTTTTGCTTTTTCTTTCCTTAAATAGATTATTACAGATTTTGATATGACATTAAGTAGATTTTCCTACAATGGAAAAAGATGTCCAACTTGTCATAGTGAGTACTTTTTTTTTTTTTAATACAGATTGATTTGTTTGCTCCTTTTAGTTTTTCCTATATTTTAATTTTCTATTAAATTTATTTCCAAATCAGATTTTATATTGACTTGTTACCTAATCTGTACAACCTACTGACAAAGTATTCTAGTGACTGTGTTTTTATGTGTGTATATATATATATATAAAATAATCAAAATCTGTGTGAATTAAATCAAATAAGTTGCCATTCACAATTAAAACATTAAGTTTTGAACACTCAGATGTTAGGGGCTAAATATGGCATGGTTGACTTTTGTTTTTCAAGAACCCATCATAGTCCTGACATCTGCAAGAACCAGATTGTAAACTCCTTAGAATTCTTGGCAGTTTTATCCTTATGCTGTAGTCTTTTGGAGACTACAAGGAGAAGTGGGAACTCTAAAACATACAGAATGCCTCAGGATGATTTTGAAAACAGTTAAATCTCAAGAAATAGATACAAAAGCTTGTAACTGACCTTGTAAATCAGAGATTAAGGGAAGGGCACCTTTATACTTTTGAAGAAAAATGTACTTTTTGCTGGTTGCCGGTAAGAAAGGTTCTGAGGAAACATTGGTATGTCACCAGACATTGTCATCTGTGCCATTTACAGTGTTGTAGAGCAAAGTAAAAGAAATGTAGCATCTTGTTTAACTGTCTTTTTTTTCACCCCTTTCCCAGACATCATTGATAACTCTAAAATCATCACAGATGAATGTCGGAAAAAGGTAAACAAAAAACCTATAAGCATTTGGTTTGTTGTACAGACATTTGTCATTATTCCCTGGCAAGAGTGTTGTTTTGATTGCTTAGACCAAACCCCAATGTATTTTATGAAATACATTAAACATCTGATGGGTTTTTTTCCCCCTTCAGTTACTTCAGCTGAAAGAAACTTACTATGCCATTGAAATTGATCCAGCTCTCACCATTGAAGAGAAATACCCATATATGGTAGAATGGTAAGAGACACCTCCTATTTTCAGATTGTATTAATATTAGATTTAGTAAGTCTTTAAAAGCAAATTAATGGCAATATTTAGCTTTTAGCTATTACATTAACTGAATTAATCTCTTTAAGTTTTGTACAACTGGTTTTGTTTTGCTCTTAACCTGAATAAGAATTAACCATACAGGATGCGTTTTTCATAATGAAATTTAATGAAAGGCGATCCTCAGTAAGCGTTGCAGTGTGATGTAAGCAACATTCAACCCATTTTCTGTTTATGTTCTAGGTACCATAAATCCCACGCACTACTCATTGAACAAGGCTTACAGAAGGACAAGTTTGCAGAAATTGTAAGGGAATCTGATGTTATGCTGAAGTAAGTTCCTTTTTATTTGAATTATATCTGTTTCAGAGCATTTTCTGTAGATTCTTCCTGAGTGTTGGGGGAAGAAAAAAAAAAGAAAAGGAAAATTAAAAAACACATTTTCCTGAGAATGAGACACCTTAACCTTGGACCACATTGAGCTCTCCATGCTCCCACTTAATTGTTGTGTTGTATCTATCTAAATGCAGACAATAATCTCAGTGTATAAAGCAGAGATCTGAAACTTTTTTTAATCCCTTCTCTACAAGTTTGATTTCTGTAGACTTTCATCCTCTTTAAATGGCACTGGTGATCCTTTTTTTTTTTTAAGAGCAATGTCAAGTGTAACTTCATTCCTTTGAGAAGCACTTGAGGAACATGTTTCATATGTTGTATTAAATATTGTTCTTCTATGGCTGAAGGCAAGTTTAAAAGACAGCAAAATCCTTGTCCAAAATGTGCTGTGATTTCCATCTCTGAAAGCCCTGTAAAACTAAATTTTGGAATACTGAAACAGGATGTTAGAATTTAAATTGGGAAAGTATTTGTTTGTAACACTGACTGAATCCTTATTTTTTGTACAAAAGACAAGGACCCAGTCTCTGCCTGTTTGAAAGCTTAAGTCCATGTTGATTGAACCTTCATCCGCAAGCTAAAATTCTTTCCAGAACTTTCACAATACTTTTTTTAAAATGTAAAATTCTACCAATTTATGTCTGTATGGAGAAAGCATATAGAGATAATATTATCTTGTTCTTGGAATGCTATACATAGGGTACTGCATACTAAAAATCTTTCAGCAAACAAAACAATAAATGTTTTGAAGATTTAAAGACAAAATTTGTTTTACAGTAATGACCCTAAAGAAAGTCACATATTTAAGCAAGGAAGATTGAAAAGAGATGTACAGCCTGATAGTAGCTAGAGTGAGCTCTGATTGCTTGTTCTGGAGTACTTAGAAGGCAAAAGTGATTAGATATTTTGGGGGCAGAAATTATACAGACCAATACTAAACAGCTTGATGCAAAAGTTTCTTGCAAGCATGCCTTGTGTTAGGTTGATGGTTCTTGCTAACCTGAAAAAGTGAATTAAAAGAAATGCAGTAAAGTGCTCAGGAAATATCAATTATTTTCCAAAGATGATGTGATTGTCTCCTAAAAACTGGAACTTTTCTTGGCTTATTTAATTTGAGATTTGATTCATTTTTTCATTCTGTGTTGCAGAGAAGGGTATGAGAACTTCTTTGATAAGCTCAGTGAACATAATATTCCTGTGTTCATATTTTCTGCTGGGATTGGTGACATTCTTGAGGAAGTAATCCACCAGGCTGGGGTCTACCATTCTAATGTCAAAGTGGTTTCCAATTTCATGGACTTTGATGAAAACGTACGTATGAAATAACACATTCTTCTCAAACATGTTTGATAAGTACCACACTGTGTGTAGTATTTAATATCTACTTATACACACTACAAGATACATATATATAGAGATATATATAGATATATATACAGATATATATATAGAGATAGATCTATACACTCCTCCAAGCAGGGAGAATCATTGCCTGCCTGCTCTTAACTGTGCTGTCACAGCCATGACATTACTCTAAACTAATTTATCTTGTTCATCATGACAGATTTTGCAGTTCAGTCTTGGCTCACCAGTAACATCACCTCTTTCATTCTAGATGCTGTCCTGCCTGAATGGTACCAGACATAACTTCAGTGTTGCTTTTTTCAATAGGGAATATTAAAAGGATTTAAAGGAGAATTGATTCATGTTTACAACAAACATGATGGTGCCTTGAAGAACACAGAGTACTTCAAACAGCTAAAAGACAACAGCAATATCATACTGCTGGGTGATTCTCAAGGAGACTTGAGTATGGCAGATGGAGTAGCAAATGTTGAGCACATTCTTAAGATTGGCTATCTCAATGATAAAGTAAGTAGCTTTACATAACCTTGTAAGCTTTGAATGAAGCACTGCTTCACATATAATGTGGTTCACATATCAAACCAACTGTTTAACCTATTTGGGTTGACATTTCAAACATTTTTTCATGGATTTTTTTCCAACCCTAATAAGCTCAGAGCCACAAGTATATATTGCCTTGGTTTTTGTACAGAGCTACTTCTAAATAGGTGTTTCCTAGAGAAGTAAAATTCAGAGGCTATAAAAATTAATTCTGTTAAATTCCTGTGGCTTCTCCTCCTTTCAGTACTAAATTGATAATTGAGAAAAATTATAATCTCACAAATAACAAATCCAGGCAGTCCCTCCTCTTTTCTTTTTACTTTTTGGGGTTTTTAAGTGACACTCAACTGATTATTTGCTAATTTATAATGAATATCCATTTGGACTGATGAGAGAGAAAACTTTAGTTTTATTTCTCCCTGCCCTTCCCAGGAGTAGTTCTTCTTTCAGTATCTCTATGTGTGAGATCCTGGAATAAACATGATTATTATATCCTGGAATGCACTTTAGGTCAGGGCACTCCTACTCTGTCCTCCTGTGGAATTCACTTGTAGGAGTAATACATTATTTACATGGCTTATTCTGAGAATTTGGTGGAAAGATTGGGCAATATTTTAATGACAAAAACTCTTTCAATAATTAATTCTATAACTAAGGGGGTCTTTCTCTTTATTCCTTCTTGCAATTAGGTAGATGAGCTTTTGGAAAAATACATGGACTCTTATGATATTGTCTTGGTGAAAGATGAATCCCTGGAAGTTGCCAACTCCATTCTACAGAAAATCCTGTAAATTGCAGTCTCAAGTCACTCCATTCCTTCCAGGAGGCAACTGGACAGAAGAGCACACATGTGCTATCTTAGATGTGTTTATTATTCATTTACAGAACTGTTTGATTTAATTTAAAACTTTTATCTTCATTTTGGTATTATGAAATATATATTGTATCAATTACCAACAACAAGCTCCTCTTACTGCTCTTACACTGTTCTTTATTGTCTCACACTCCTGTTATAACAAGATCTAAATTGGATTTATAGATGTGATAAACTGCTGCTGATGGGATACTGTGGTTCACTGTCCTTTTTAATCAGGCATTTCAGAGCAGCATTTAGAAAACATGGCTATTTTGTAAAATTGAAGGTGTAAATGCTCTGTAAGGAGAGTGTGCATTTGTTGCCTTTGCAAAGACATTTTGGTCTCAGCTGTACTTTGAAGGATCTTACTCATATGCTACATAATTTCACACAAAAGTTTTTCATACATATATTTTTCATCAGTAAAAATGCTTTTATTCACCCAATTCAGGCAAAGTGTTTCTTCTTCATATTTTTGCATCATCATCGCACAACATTCTCTATTCTTACTGTTTCTTTATCCTCCGTGAAATGGGAAGAATGTTTTAAGTTAATGTGTCTGAGATAAATTTTCTCATCTTTGTAACAACAGATGGTTTCACAAGCTGATAGTCCACAGCCTGCCTGCAATGAGCAGGGGCATCCTGAGCTAGACCAGGCTGCTCAGAGCCCTATCCAACCTGACCCTGGGTGTTTCCAGGGATGGGGCATCTACCACCTCTCTGGGCAACCTGTGCCAGTTTCACCACCCTTAACACAAAAAAAAAATCTTCTGAAAGTTTTTCCTCTGTACTGAGCACATTACAGCACCTCTCAGCATTGTGTACAGAGTACAGCTTAAAACAGCTGCAATTTCAGAAGCTTGCTGCAGGATGAGTTAAAGATGATGTTGTGACCCTGCTCCTGTGAGGTCTGGGCTGCACTAAATCTATTCATTAATAAAAGAGAGCAAATCATACAACTCCCCTAATGTGCATTATAATCATTGTTCCCCTTTGCTTTCTTTTATACAGAACAGAAACTGTGCCATCTTCCGTTCCTGAGGAATTGTAATGAAAATGTGGGAGAGTTTAGATCTGCATTCTCTTCCACCAGAATTACAACACATCTCAAGACATGGCCTCTTTCCTTACAGCCTCTGGTCTGTTATTAAAATTCTAACTTGGTATTACCAGACACATTTTTTTCCAAATCAGCAGCTCTACATCTGTTACCACCACTGCCAGAACTTTTCCAAGAAGGGAAGAGAGAGGATAGTTTCCATACCCCATCCTCTGCAGTAAAATGAAATTATTCATCCCTGTATTTTGAATGCAGGGCAGAGGCTCAATGCAAAATCTGAGGTAGTGTGATCATCCTTTCACAAATCTCACGGCACAATGCTGTGCCATCAGGGAACTGCTGAGCACAGGGACCTTTTAGAAATTCCATCCTGCATCTGAACAGGCAGTGTTTGAGGGATGATATCCTTGTACAAAACCTACAGTCATGCAATTCCCTAGGCCTGACACAGGGGCAGCCACGAGGCCAGAGGTGGGACCCTTGAGAAGAAACCAGTAGGACAGTCAAGATGAGGACCTTGAGGATAATGCCTTGGCTGCCTTCCATTCCAGAGGCACGACTCAGGCAGCAGCAGCAAACTGGAAGAGCTGAAGGCACCCTGGCAGTGCCAGGGACAGGAGGAGATGGGAGCAACAGCTGCAAAGAGCCTGTCAGCCAAAGCCAAAAGATGGGGAGAGCTTGATGGCAGCAGTGCCAGCTGCTGAGGCAGCAGTCACAGGGACTGGGTGTGAAGTTTGGCCCAGTCCCTGTGGCCTCTCCCTGTCAGCTTCCTTTTCCTGGGGTGGGAAGAAAGGCAGGATGGTCATGGCAAAACAGAGAGGGAGCAGCCTCCCTGCAGCCTCCCCTGTGCCTGCACTGCAGCTTCAGCACCATGGGCAGGACAAGCAGGGCTTGTGGGACTCCTCACAGGCATCAGCATGAGCTGCCCACCCAGTGACTTGGTCTGCACCACCCAGGCACACCAAGGATTTGGGGAATGCTGCAGCACTTCCAGGGGATCTCTGCAAACACTATTTAACAGCTCACATTTGGGGTTTTAGACACCTGCAGAACTTACACTGGCTGGGCTAATGTTACAGTTTTGGGATGAGGGGAGTAGGGTTAGTGAATCTTGGGTTTAGAGCTTTTTTAAACAGGCAGTCATGCTGACTCTTTTGTCATAGCTGCCAAATAAAAGTCCAAAAGGCAAAGGCCTTCTGAAAAACATCAAGGTGTTTGGATGCACTGCTTACTCAACCAGCCTCTAGTTTCAAGAGTCTTAATTACCAGGCATAACTACCAAAGTTTACACTGGGACAAAGTTTTCCATTTACAGGCATTTTATCTTTGGAATACAGATAAGAGCTAAAATTTAGAGAACGTGTAGCTGATAGTCACAACTTCACAGCACAAGATGTGTCAGCAACACTCTGACATTCTGACTACAGGTGTAATGGATTTCCCTGATTACCCCAGCACTGGTGAAAAGGAGGGGACAGTTCTGTCTCTCTGTGCAGTGGTTCTGAGAAATGTCCCATGTTTTCATCAAACTTGTCTCAGGATACACATCAACTCATTGATCCTCTCTGCAGAATTTTTCCTCAGCCTCACTCAGCAGGTGAGCAGGCCACCACTCCTTCACCATGATAAAGGTCTTGTTCAACCCACAATTAAAAAAACCTCAACAAATAAACAAAACCACATGGAAGAGCAAATGCAGAGTAATCTAGAAAAACTAGGAAGCATCTTTAAAAGCAGTTACCAAAACAGATCTCCAACTAAATCTTAATCTGAATTACTGAAATTAGTATTCAGCCTCCCTAGAACCCACCCATATCAGAAGGAAATGAGATGGTTTTCTAACTACACGTACATCTAAAACTGGTAGAGGATTTCAGATGACCACCATCTTTCAAGCATTATGTAAGGAAGATTTTCCAACCTCACCTCCAAGCAGGTGGACAATGAATGTTCAATGCATAATGACAATCACTTAAAGAAAAGCATTCTTGCCCTTCCACAAAGATGCAGGTAAATTAAGATCTCCAGCACACTTTTCTCCTATCATTAAATCCTGTTAGTCTCAGAACGTGTGTTAAGGATCTGCTAGAGCAGTAAACCTCTGCTAGGACTTGAAAGCAATTCAGCCACATTGCAGTTCCTTGATAGAACACATTTGCTGTAGAAGGGGTATCTCCGTGCCAAATAATTTACTTCTTGAAATGCCATTCATACAATTTATAGAAAAAAAAGTTACTTATGCAATCAACCTGAAGTAGGAGGTCAGATTTTAAAAACCTGCATTGTGCTGTACAGATTATTATTGTCTGTTCATTGTCTCACATCCCACTGCCAGCCATAACTCTTGCTTAGTATTAAATTAAGGGAAAACACAAGATGCATTTTTAAATATCCTCCTCCACTTTATCAAAATCCCATTGTTTTATCATGAGACTGTTGTACAGAAATTAGAATTTGTATTATCAGTTGCCTCTCTAAAACCATTACCAAAATTACCTGCAAACAAAATTAACTCTACACCTACAGAGTTAAGCCATCCTTCTCCAGCCAGTCTAATTCTTGCAATTGCTATCAAGATTGTCCTTTCAGTTTTAAGAAAGAAATACTGTGAGTAGTATGTCTTTCCAAATAAAATTTCTAACCAGAAGCCTTTTGCAACCCTAAAAATGTATTTATGATTTGGTTTGAAAAGAAAGATATGCATTTCCCAGACTATTTTCCCATAGCCAAAAGAGTATATCCAAAGTTAAAAGAAAAGAATAAACAAAATTAAGTGGATTTGTTACTCTTTTTTCTTCCTCTACTTACAATATCTCTTCTGTCTGTAGTACATGTCCAAGGTCAAGTATTTGGGACCTTTATTTAGCTGAAAATGAATCCTCCTCCTAGCGGGTGTTGCAGCCAGCTCAAATGTCCTCCCACTGTCAAACAAATACTGATAGTGCTGTACTGAGCTAAAAACTTGCACCCCATACTAGATAAATGTTTCATTTTCAAGTTTTAAGGAAAATTCAAATATTTTTTCCACAAAGAAAAACATAATATTAAAGTTCAACAACTGCAAATTCTGACTGAAGTATAATGTCTGTTATACTTGCACCAGGTGGAGTTACACAGCAGAAAGCATTTCTATCAAATTAGGACACAAAAATCACACAGAAAAAACTATTCATAAATACCTGGGTTTTTCTGGGTACGCACCCCTGTTGCTTTTCTTTTCCACTGAGCCCCTGACAATTCAGTCACCAATTGCCAACCCTGGTTGCTAGCACCTTCTTTCCTAACAGCAGTCAGCTGCCAGCTCTGAGAATAGCAGCTGCCTGTTTCATTAGAGGAGCAGAAACAGCCTGAGTTCTGGAGAGCCCCTCGTTAGCTGAGCCCAGTTACATCTGGTGCTTAATGACCCTTGAGAACCATCATCTATTTTTATAAAGTAATCACAGTTAGGTATGGTAAAAAACTATCTAGATACTAATTCTATAAATAAATAAATACAAAATAGAGAGGTTCTATAGATAATTCTAAATAGCTAAGTTCTAAATACTAGGAGATAGTAGATACTAATAGATAAATTCTACATAGGCAAATTCTAAATACTAACAACAAAATGCTACTAAATAGATGAATTGTAAATAGACAGCTAGATTAATTCTAAATAGCTAGTTTCTCCTTAACAAAATATTTTACACTTTGACAAAGCAGAAGGTGGCCCCACGCTTTCCTTCAAGGGAGAAGCCAATAGCTGCCAAAAGAAAGGAAAAGGACTGGATCTATATTAGTGAGCAGAAAGTCTGGATTTTATGCACTTTAGCCTAAAATAGCCAGGCAGACCTGGCCTCTGTTGGCTTTGTCTGGGCAATGCCCCATGTAAACACCATTATTTCATAGCAAGTTTTTCCATATAGTCTCTGATTTTCCCCAAAGCTGCATTCTTATTTCTAAAAGGGCAACCTGCAGGCTTCGAGGGATGAGGTGAGGAGGCAACAAAGACTTCCTCTTGAAGGAAAAACATCTTTAGATGAATCATGAGCCATGTTTGCCCAAGGAGCAATGGCATGAGAATTTCAGATGTACTTACCCTAGCCAGAGGCACTGGTGAAGTCATCCCTGCTATCCCATCACTGACAAGCACTTCCAAAAAAACCACAGCAATTTTTGGGATCACCAACTGACAGCAGTTCAGTGGTGCTCTTTCTCCTGCATCTGCCCTGGAGGACAACTCTGTTATCCTGGTTTACCAGGAACTCTTCAGCCCATCTCCTGGAATGTTCCTCTGCGCAGAAGAAATGGGGTTCATTCACTGAGGTTTTCTCAGACAAAACAATTCAGGACACCACAGAGTATTTTGGGTTGGAAGGGACCTTAAAGACCAGAGAATTCCATCCCACCAAAAGGAGGGGGGATATCCACAAGACAGACTTGGTTTTTTGGGGGCACATATGAGAACATAGTAAGGAGCTGTTTCCACACTGAATTCTGCTTCTGGCAGTACTCCAATCACAACTTGCTTCCCACTCCTTCTCTCAGCTTTGTCAGCACACAGAAGGGACTGCATCTGAACCACAGCAAAAAGTGAGCAACCTGCTTGCAAGTAAAGCAAAAGGGAAAAACAGTCTGCTGAGAGAGCTGCTTCCACAAGATGGTAAGGAGCCATTCTGGACCCAAACTCTGGAATGGAAGTGCCTGTCCTGATAGCCACAACTTCTACATCTGGTATAAAATCATCCATTAATCATAGTTTAAAATATTTTTTCTGAACATTAATGGCAGTATTTAACACATTCAGGGTAAGCCTGCTGTGTACAAGAGAAAAGAGCTGCAGGAAGAGCATCTGCTTCAACTCCTGGTCCCAACCCACCAAAACTCCAGCAAAAGAAAAGAAATTTTAATAGTTGATCAATATTTTATTTAACAAAAAGATCAGTTATCCAACATTTAATGGTATCAAACTCAAAAAAAATATTTCACTGCACTTTTTGTAAGAACTGCATTAAAAACCAATACAAAATGTTCTCATCTGAAATACCAATTTTTAGAAAAAGCATCTCAGGGAGCTTACATCCCACATGTACAGATCAAGGAAAGCAAGAAACTAGACACAAAGCTTATAATGAAAACACAACTCCCTGCCCACTCCTCCTTGTCAGTGTCTCACTCTATGTGTTTGTGCTCCTGGCATGCTGTGTACTGAGGGGGATCCCAGGAAATGGGTGTGTTTGGTGTATTCAGTAGGGAGCAGCTCTGCTGCGTTTGTCGAGCTAACGGGGGTGACTGCCTCGAGTCACAGCGTCTGAGCAGCACTCCCAGGGCTGACTTTGTGTTGAGGGCTGGGCCAGAACGTTAGCACACACAAACAGATGGGGCTGCTTCTTGATTCTATCACTGTCTGTCTGTTTGTTTGCCACTGCAGACTGCTCTGCTGCTTAAACTGTAAGTACGTACTCCTTAATCTATCAATTCCCAAAACAGGAGACAGAAGCCCAACACAGAATCAACTGTGTCCAGTATTTATGACAGCATTTGGACCCTGCATGTTAATATTTAATGTCTAACAAAACTATAAATGAGGCTGCAACTAAAAAGGTTTTGGAATGACTGATGGGAACACTGGCCAGCAAGAGTCATGGTTACTAATTCAGCACAGTACAGATGGTAGGAAGCTTTTATTAAGTGAGGTAAAAACCCATACACAGTATCAATTTAGGTCTGTTTAATGTAAATCACAGCTTATGTAAATTTTGCAATGGCACAACCATGTTTCTGCAATTTGCAAATCAGATTTTCTGCTGGCAAAAATCCATGAGAGTTTGTTCATTTACTGGGAAGAGTGCTCGTGCCTTCTGAAAGGAACTGGGATCAACAGCTGACAACTTTTACAGGTTATTGTTACGGGGACTATTTTGGTTCATTTTCCTACACAAATATTTCTGATACAGAAGGTTTTTTAAAACTCTTTTAAAAGCACTTGCTAGGTTTTCTCTCTACCATCCACCCAACTGACCATGAATTGTTCAATGAGAACTTTGGATCTTTAGCATAAAAGCAGACCCCACACACACATGTGGTTCATGGCACCACATACAGCAGGACACTCCTTACCTGTCTATACACCCCACCTTGAGGCACTTAACACTTTTTTCAGATATTCCTAACCATTCCAACTGAAAATCTGCTCCTATTTTAACAGCCTACCCACACCCGGCAGAGGCAGACACAGGCTATCCGAGGGCTCTCCTTCCAGAACCATGCTTGCCAAAACTCCTTCTGGTACACGTGTTTGAACAGCAGGTCAGCTCAGGATTCTTGGTTTTCTCCTTATCTTTACAGTTCATCGTGCTCCTCTCTGGCCTCCTGATCTTTCAACTTGAATTCTTCAGCAGTAACTTTACCATTTCCATCCCGGTCTTGATTGGTGAACATATTTTTAACGATCTTCTCAAAATCAAAGCCAGGAGCTAATTTTCCCTTGCCAGTATCAACTTGAGTTTGGATGTACTCTGAAAACTAAAAGGGAGGAAAAAGAGAAGAAAACAGCTCACAGTGAAAAGGATATTTGAAAATTAAGAGCATCCAGCATTTTACTACTTATTAAGTGTACACAGGACACTGTTACTACCCTATATAGTTTACCACCCAAACTGGACTAATTAGAACAGACACTG
Source organism: Melospiza georgiana (assembly GCF_028018845.1). NCBI lineage: Eukaryota > Metazoa > Chordata > Aves > Passeriformes > Passerellidae > Melospiza > Melospiza georgiana. Next base: position 46,587,080 of record NC_080430.1, on the reverse strand, counting down.
GGTCTGCAACCCTGCAACTCTCCACAAAGAGTGATTTAACATGAGGTTAAATGACTCTTTGTGGAGCCCAGCAGGGATTTCCTCACTCATTCCAGTGGGTCTTGGACCCATGACAAGAAAACTTCTTTTTCATCACTGAGGAGGAAGATGGGTTGGACAGCTGGACATAGGAACAGCTCTACACAGATGGAGGGCAGTAATTCTGCATGGCAATACATGAAGCTCACTGTAAAACAGAAACCCACCTGCATCTTAGAGGGAGCAACACACAAGGAAGATTGCTGATGTGGACAGCAACAGCCTCACCCCACCTCTTTCTCTAAACCAGTAAAAGCTTTTTTCTTCTCTGCAAGGACAGATGTGGAGGTAAACATAAGAGGGAAGATGGAGATGGAAGGAAAACAAAGAGGTGGAAGAGAGTGCTAGGAAAAGAGAAAACAAGAATTCGATTTTACCATATTAGTTTTTAAATCCTCAAAGACATTTCATGCTGTTCACAGGGCCACAGTCTGCCCTGTGAGCACTGCAGGCAGCACCACTCCAGGGAGTAAAGAAGGGACAAAGAAGAAAAGACAAAACAGAAGGATAAAGGTGACAAAGAAGACTTCGGAAGAGAATTAAAAATTAGAATTTGAAAGAACATAAAGAATTTTATCTTATCAGAGGTGCTGCGGCAAAAGCAAGTGGCTCTCAACTGGGGCACACAATGACATCCTCACAATGCAGATTTTAAAAGCAAGCAAGCAAGGGGGAGAGCTTTGCACAGCACACAATTCACATGTGTAAGGAGTGGCCACTGGCACTGCCAGGCTCCAGAAGAGCTTAGACAGTTCCTGGATGCACTGCTGCAGGCTCAGCTTTGGCTCAAGGATTCACCACAAACTGCCAGTTAACACTGAGACAGACACCAAGAAGGCTGATACAGCAAAGGAATTTTGGATACCAACTCTTCCTCTTACACTTATGCCCTAAGGATTTGTTGCTGACCAAGGAAACCACAACAGAAAATGATCTTATGCAGCTTGGCCATTCTTACTGTCCTTTTTTCTTTAACTCAAAAGCTGAATAGCCTTCTCTTAGCTGATACCTTGCCTTCCTGTTCCCTTGATGACAAACACTATTCCAGAAGAAGAAGAGAAGAAAATGAGGAAAGACTCCATCCTTCAACATTGGCATTGACAGTGGTAGAAGAGAACCACTCCAGGTCTTTACATCATCTCAGCTTACCTCCTCCAAAAGAACCTCTCCATCATGATTCTGGTCTATTTCTTCAAAAAGGTTGGGAGAGACTTCCCCATTCCATACAAACATGTATCCTTCAGGCAAGCCAGACACCAATTCCAGCAGTTCGATGTCAAAAACCAACACAGCACTACCAGGCACTTCTCCTTCTGTCGCAACAGATGGCAAAGAGGGGTATTTATCCTCACTTACATTGAAGGGGATATTTCCTTTTAATCCACAATTAAATTTATCTTCCTGCTCCAAAAGACACTTCTCTAGTGTGATCCCCAGCCCATCAAATCTTCCTGATCACTTCACCAAGGGTGATCATAAAAGGAACCTTTCAAAATAAAACTTGAGGCACTGGAACAGATTGCCCACAGAAGCATGGATGCTCCATTCCTAGGAATGTCCAAGGCCAAGCTGGGATGGGGCCCTGAGCAACCTGTTCTCATGGAAGGTGTCTGCCCATGTCAGGGGAGTTGGAACTAGCTGATCCTTAAGGCCCCTTGCAATCCAAACCATTCTATAAGTCCATGATTCAAAGTGCATCCTTTTTTTTTTTTTTTTACTTTTAAAAACTAAACTTGTGGGAATAATCCATTTTCCTTTATCTTGCCAATACACTGTGTACCAGCACACTGCTGTGAGACTCAACAGCCTGGGATATTACCTCAGGGAAGCCATGGAAGGAGTTTAATTTAGTGTAGTAAAAGAAAACTCACCTCTAATCTGTTTGCAAGAGACAGAAATTGCAAACAAGCAATTTCTTCAGATAGCTGGGCATATACCAACACAGTAACAAATCATACAATGTTTCAGAATGTGTATCAAATGTACCCTTAACAATGGCAAATACTTACGACAGATATTTTGCACAGCAGACTTTTCACATTATGAGGAAATTTTCAATTTATTATGTATAGCTATGCAATAACATATAATGTTTAATAGATAAAATCTTGTATAAAACATTGCATATATAGTAAACTCCTAATTTTTTCACAGAAGACAGGTAAAAGTGGAAATGTCTTCTTATCTCTTAATGCAAATTAATTCTCCATTAAGCTCTGCACGTGATGCCTGACGGTCTTTATAAACCACAAACTGTTCTGGAGCTATTCAAAGAACCCAGCAACTTATGCAACTGTTTCCATACATATCAGAATTTGATGATCTTGGTGATCTCATGATAGACTCCTTTCCCTCAAACCTTTTAACAAGCAAGACCAGAAACAACGTACCTGGACATAAAAGTTCTTGTCACTTCTGTATCATTCTTTCTATTACTGCTGTCCACATCATTAAAAATTGATAAGCCTTAATGCCCTAAAGCTGCCTCAATATGTATTTGTGTTGGAGTTTTAACTGCACCAATACAGTTTCACATCTTACACTCAGTTTATGTATCTTCTGAATTTCCTAACATATTAGGGCTGACCAGTCCCCTGGTCAGCCCTGATGTGGACTAATGTGGCTCTGTCTCCTGAATAACGCCGCATGTCCAAACACAAGCACCCAACTCCCTGCCATGGAAAACAGTGTTTGCATCCCTCTGCAACACCAGACTGCCTGGAGCTTTCTGTTCTGACAAAGCAACATCACTGGGGACACGTGCTCCCTTTTGTACTCTGATGGTCTCTCTGTTGGCTACAGCGACAGCATGGCTTGAAATGCAACACTGGGAGCATGTCCACTGGGGAACAGGGAGGAGGGGAATGTCTAAAATAAGGACATGAAAAACCTCTAAAACATCCCCATGCCTGTGTTTCAGTCACTCTAGAGAGGCTAAGTGGATGTGCACTCACCAACTCCATCCTCTCCATAGCCGAGGTGAGGTGGGATAACGACTGTCCGTCGTTCCCCGACACACATGTCCTGAAGGCCCATGTCCATCCCCAACACCACCTGACCAGATCCCAGAACTATGTTGTAGGTTTTGCCAAGGCTGTGTCTGGAAAGGAAGAGAAAATGGGGAAAAAAAAAAATCAACATAAAATAGAAAAATTCTGTTGTTCAAAGTTACCACAGAAGGAGCAGTTTCTAGTAGTGTCCTGTCATTGCCAAAAATTAACTTAATACCCAATGCTTTGTTCTACCAGTTACCTGAAGTTGTTCTCAAGTTACAGCCAGCACCAAACAGACAAGTCTCTGCTGCTGACATGTCCTCTGGCGCTAAAATTATAGGCTTCTTGGATGAAATCCAATTAAAATCATTAATCATGCCAATTACAACCCCAAGGTATTTTATCTTGAAATAGGGGCTTTTGCCTTTCACATGTTTTTAACTGTTGTAACTGGACTTTCAGCAGATGTAAGAATTCCAGATGTACATTCATCCCAGGACCACCAACTCCATGGAGGGATCTGAGTGCATTCTCATGGATCAGACATGTTTTTAATGAAATCAGTCACTATAATGTAGTAGCTATTAACACAAATAACCACTACTGCTGCTATTTAACCATATTAAATTTTGAATTATACCTTGCTGCCCGTGGCTCATTTCTAAAATTAGAAAATATCACCAGTTAAAAGCCCAAAAGTCAAACACATATTGTGATTCTAAAGGCAGAGTATGCAGCATTAAGGCTCTTTATTCTATTGGTTGCCTTTCTTTGGTTATTTGGCTTGGCTGTGCCTCTGCAGGACATGCTTGTACAACAGAGTATTATTTGGAAAGAAAACAATTCAGTGGCTAAGAGGTCAGCCTTAAAATTAGAAGCACATGATTCACAATCTTTCATTCTCTAAAAACTGCTGTGAGTGAGACAGTCTAGACATCCCTTGGTTCCTGCTACAAAATGGAAATTGAGCACTCCTGACATATAAACTGTTTTGAATCCAAACACATCACTTGTATACATCCTTGCCTACAGCACTGCACCACGTGCTCCAAATTAGGGCAGCTTTTCAGCTCTGCAAGCTACTGTGTACACTGTGAAACCCATGAGCTGCTTCCTGTGTTAATTATAACCTGGTTAAAAATAGCTTTTCCCAACTTCCCTTCCAAAAAATAAAATACTGTTTGGATGACTTGCACTATTCCGAAGATTAGGGCAAAAAGAACAGGAAGCTAACAGAAATACTCTTGTAGCTGTGTGCCAGGCTCACTTCAGTGCTACATGAGACAGACTGGAGCAATCTTTTGCTTCCCTCATACATCTACTGCCAAGAGAGAGGAGGAAAAGGCATAATATTCTCACAGTTACAATCAAGGCCTCTGATAGCTACTCCATGCTGACACTTAAAGCCACACTACAATACAGGAGCAGCAATGTGTGCCACAGACATGACAAGTGACCATTTACTGTAAACCACACTCAAGGTATCTTTAACAAGACCACAACAAGTAGCCCTAACAGATCTCTCTCAGGAGCACTGAATCAGTACAGAGCACAAATGCTCCCCAAGAAACTGAATAAACCTGGACAGTTCATTCATGATGAGACCTGTGTTGCCCTGGCATGACTCACCCAGACACCTGAGCTGGCCCATTTAAACAGAATGCCATACAACAAGTTTCATCACTCCACGCATACTGTTTACGTTCTTCTCCAACACACTCCTACATCCTTTTTGTTCTTGGTTCTCTCACTATGCTATGACAGATTGTCTTTAAATTCTCCTCCTCCTATGTACCTTTGGCAGGTAGCCATAAAGAGAAAAATACATTCGACATAAATATTCGGTTAAAAAAAATAAACCTTTATTGTCACAGACACATTTTATGAAAAATCCTTTTGGTAGGATTTTTTTTTCCTGAGAAGCTGAGAGGCCTCAGAAATTAAATTATAAACAATGATTATCTGCTGCTGTGGAATGCAACAGGTGCATCTTTGATTGGTCTCATGTGATTGTTTTTAATTAATGGCCAATCACAGTCCAGCTGGCTCAGACTCTGGTCAGTTACAAGATTTTATTATCATTCCTTTCCTTTCAAGCCTTCTGATGAAATCCTTTCTTCTATTCTTTTAGTATAGTTTTAATATAATATATTTATCATAAAATAACAAATCAGCCTTCTGAAACATGGAGTCAACATTCTCATCTCTTCCCTCATCCTGGGACCCCTGAGAACACCACCACAATTTACTCCCTGCTAGCTTGCTTTGCAGGGAATTCATTCTTGCCTTCACTGCTGCTGGGAGCATCCTCCTCACCAAATACCTACGTGGAGTCCAGCAGGGTTCCATCCAGAAGGGAAGCATTGTAGTGGTATTTCAGGTAATCCCCCTTCTTGCTGAGCACGGTGCAGTTGGAGGGTTTGTAGTGAACGGTGATGCTCACCGAATCCGAGGGGTTGTGGAAGTCCACCACGTGGATGTCAAAGACCAGCACTGCAGATCCTGGAATCTTTCCTAAACAGGAAGCACATTAGGCAAATAGAAGAAGAAATGGTACCCAAAGAGGCAGATGATGTCCAGGTACTGCATCCTGTAGGAATATGCATTCCTGCTGCGCCTGCTGTTGAGTCATTCTGCTCTTCTCATTCAGAATTAAAGGATGTGACAGATGCAAGCTGCATCCAGTGTAGGAAAGACAACCAGTGGGAAAGCACTAAGCATGCACTCAGTTCAATGGTGAAAGAAAAACTTTTGTTACCCTGAATTTTAAAATTATCCACAAATTAGGCAATAACCATGTATTTCCTGTGACTATCCTAAATAACTCATTTGTGTTTCATGTACCAATTCAATATTGATCATCAAAATTCTCAAGAACTCTTGCTTTAAGAAACATCATTATATGTAAAAGGTTACAGCTCCTTAAAATACCCCAAAAGCAGGAAACTTCTTCGCCCTCTTCCCAGGACTATGTGCATTACCAGGATTAACAAAACACATCCAGGCCTAGGATTGGGGTTTGTCAGTAATTCCAAATCTGCAGCACAGAACTTGCACTCCCAGAAGAAAGGCTTTTTTTCTAAATCACTTATCCAAGTAACATCCCAGGAGGTACTTTTTGAAACACCAGCCACAACACTAGGATCAGCCAGAAGGGTTATCACATTCAGCCTCTCCCAGCAATCTGTTTAGATAGCAATGAGTTTTCCCAAAGAAATGTTAATTGTACGTTACACATACATAGTTACTTCACTGTTGTTACATGCATCCACCATTTACAGAGGTGGCTTAGAAGTCCACAAAACCTGTGGCTGTGGAAGGAATGTGGAAGAAAACTTTGCATGATGGACTCCCTCAGGAGAAAGAGTTTAAGACATGCAGGAAGGAAGATCTCACACTGCAGAGCTCCTGGCATCCGAGTACCAGTCTGCCTGAAACATCAATTACCCAAATGAGTTCAGGCTACCAGTTACATGTGAGATTGTTCTGTATTTTATTGTTCTACCTACTTAGCTAATCAAAATAATCCTGCAAATTCTGGATGTGGTCTTGTCAGTTTGATACCCACAAAATAATGAACTAATTCATAAACCTTTCAAATGCCAGAAAAATGAAAATACAGGTAGATTAACTAAGCAATAAAGGTTTAACTACAGAAGACTTGAATGCAAAGCCAAGCTCACCTCTCCCTTCTTCTCCATATCCAAGATGAGGGGGGATTATTATTCTTCTTTTTTCACCAGTGCATACCCCTAGTAAACCTTCATCCATTCCAGCAATCACATAACCTTTCCCAACATAGGTGTCATATGTACGGTTTCGGGAATAACTACGGAAAATATTTGAAATATTTGCATTTCAGCAGTGTCAGGTGTACTCAAGAAAACATGGGCTCTTGCAATAGCTCTGCAACACAATTCTTAAAGCAGTTAAGGTCAAACACACAGTCATTAACCAGCACCAGGGAGGCACAAAGGAACTATGTTCCCTGAATCCAGGCCACCAGGTTTCATCACTCAGTGACACACAGGTCACTGATTACCCAGCAGTGAGACCCTGGCTAGTGAACAGCCAGCAAATCTGCAAGTTCATTTCTACTACATCTAGAAAGAAAAATCACACTTATTTATGTCTTTTAAATGAAACAGAGAGCAGATTTTGACAAGTAACTGAAAAAAAAATTGGTTTACTCCTTTAAAATTTCCTCTGCCCTAATACTGTCTTAATAAGCACTTATCAACTAGCTATGGTTGATAAGTGCTTCATTTTCATGAGACACCCTGCAGACTACCTCATTTTGCAACCACAGCTATGTAGTTCAACTATCAGAAGGAGCAGGTGGAATAAATAGGTTGTCCTGGGATGCTCAACATTAAAATGAGTCATGACAACAAAACCTAAGCCAGCCACTTAACACACAGGCTGAAGGACCTGCTTCAACACCTCATGATAGAACAAAACAAGGCTATAACAAAAATGATGTTTCTTACATGGCCATGACTGTCTTCTGCCTTTCCTCAAGGCATGTTACACAAAGGCACAGCCCAAGAAGGAGAAGGCAGAAAGGCTTTAATTCATCTTTACAAGGTAGCTCTAGGAAAGAACTAAACCAGTACAAGACCAGGCCCTGATGTAATTCCGAGGTTTATTCAACTACTCTAAGTCCAGACAGCCTTGGCTGAGCTGCCCAGGGCAGTTCTGCAGTCGAATATTTCAGAGTAAAAAGGCAAAGGAAAATATTATTAGAGCTCTCAAACCCAGCCATCTGCAGAGCTTTTGGCATGTTCCCTGTACCAGTGAGAAACTTTGTCCTGGATAGCTCCAGGGTTTTCAATCCCTATTGTTAGCTGCTCTATTTCTTCATTTATGAATTCTGCAGGAGGTCAGGAAACCATGTTTTAGTGAACAAGCTCTCTAACAACCCTCATCACTTCAGAATGATGCAGAGGCTGCTGTCTACAAAGCATTTATTACTATTTCTTGACAGCAACCCTCATAAAAATACTACAGCTATTTTCAAAAATTGATTAGTTACTAGAGAAGATACTCATATCTCAAAAAAGAGAAATTGGTACACTGTGGATAAGCTTTGAGTTCTTAACTTACAAGCTTTCACGAACTGTAAATCAAGGTCTACAGAGATGGCTGCTGCAGTAGTGCTAAACATTTTTCTCTGAGCTTATTTTGTAGAACATTTTACATTGGCTCACTCTCACCTCCTTTCAGCCAGCTGTTCTGAAAGCTGGAGTAGGATAGTAAAGCACTGTATCACTAAAAGCAACCAAAGTCACAGAAATCTACAAGGGTATTATTCATATGATTCTGTACACGAGGCTCATGTTCTCATAGAGCTTTGAATTTACTGTCACAGTAATCCCCCTTCCTTTATCACAGAAAACTCCTCCTTGAATTCTGCAAACCCATAATTCAGTCTTGAAAGACATCAGCCTTCAAAATGCAAACAGTTTCCAAGTATAAGTATTATAAACTTCACTAGCCACTAGCACACTGACTCACAACTCTCAGGACATAACATGGAATCATATTTATTTTCTCTCTCTCCAGTGGTATTACCTATTTGGCAGATTAACCCTATGGGGAAAAGAGTCTTCAAGCTTGTGTGCCTAATGCACTTGGCTTCACTGGGTGGGCCACTACCCCTAGATGGCGTCTGTGACAATGAGATGGTACAAAAGAGTTCTTTTCCTTCCCATATAGAAAAGTTTTCTATGAGTCTTTTAAAAAGACTCCATTTAAAATTTTCAAAAGTCCACTTAAAGTCCACTTAAAATTTTCAAAAAAGGCAGAAAAAGCAAAGAACTGTGCTTGAGCATATTATGGACACAACAGAGCAGTCAAACCGGAAATGCAGTCTGTGGAGTTGAATGTTTTGGTTACCTGGAATCAAACAATGTGCCATCCAAAAGTGTGCCATTGTAGTGGTATCGCAGAAAGTCTCCTGTCTGGCTTCTCCGCTCACAGGATTCAGGCACGAGCTGGTTCTCAATAGCAATGCCATCCTTGGGGTTATGCAGGTCCAGCAAAACCACATCAAAGACAAGGGAAGCTTGGCCAGGGATCTCCTTACCTATGAAAGTGTTAGGGCAGAAAATTGGTAAGAAACAGCAGGTGTTCTAGCAGAAGCTTAAACATGTTTGTTAAAAAAAAGTAACGTACTGCCAAATATCAAGCATCTCCCCTTCCAAAATAAATTATATAATCATAGATTATCTGAGTTGGAAGGGTCTCACTACAATTATCAGTCCAACTCCTGGCCCTGCACAGGGCACCCCAAGAGTCACACCTTGGGCCTGAAAGCATTGTCCACACACTTCTTGAATTCTGTCAGGCTCAGTGCTGTGACCACTTCCCTGGGGAGCCTGTTCCAGTGCCCAGCCACCCTCTGAGTGAGGAACCTCTTCCTAATATCCAATCTAAACCTCCTCTGACACAACTTCAGAGGTCCTGTTACTTGTCACCAGAGAAGATCAGTGCCTACCCTTCCTCTTCCCCTCATGGGGAAGCTGCAGACTGCAGTGAGGTCTCCCCTCAGTCTCCTCCAGGATGAACAACCCAAGAGATCTCAGCTGCTTTTTGCACGGCTTCCCCTCAAGCCCCTTCGCCCTGGGACTCTCTCCAATAGTTTCATGTCTTTGTTATATTTTAGCACCCCAAACTGCCCCCAGCACTGGAGGTGAGGCTGCCCCAGTGCAGAGCAGAGCAGAGCAGGGCAGGACAATCCCCTCCCTTGCCTGGCTGGTGATGCTGTCCCTGATGCCCCCCAGGACACGCTTGGCCCTCCTGACTTCCAGGGCGCTGCTGGCTCATGTTCAGCTTGCCATAGACCAGGAGCCCCAGGTTCCTTCCCATGGTGCTGCTCTCCAGCCTCCCATTCCCCAGTCTCTCCGCACAACCAGGGTTGCCCCACCCCACGTGCAGAATCCAGTTTGTTTAATTTCATTTATCTGGTGATTGCCAGCGCTCTAATTTATCCAGGTCTGTCTGCAAATTTGCTTCTAGTCAGTCATTTATTGGTTCAGGTTTGTTTTTTTTTTCACTGAATTCTCCAACTGAGTAATTTCCTTCTATTCCCACAGTGATGGCACAGCCTCGCTGAAAACAAAGGCCTCTTCAGCCTCACAGTTAATGGTAATGAAGTCACAGAAGGGTAAGAAACCTCATGCATCACAAACACATCCTTAAACACCAGAGCAGAGAAAGAATATAAGGAAAAGTCACAAACTATAATTCAACACGGGGATGTCTATGTATAATCTGCAGGCTGCACAGTCCCACAAGACAATCTATTTTGTAGCTATCACTAGAGCATTTGTTAAAAAAACCACAACAAAACCCATCTGGAATTAAAAATACATTTAACATATTTTTTCTTAATTTTTTTCTGTTTTCTGTGGCAGTCTGAAAGGATTATGTAGTCACTTCTCTTCAAGTTTTTGGCACCACTAGATATTAATCACAGATTGTATTCACTGACTGAAATAAAATTTCAATATATAAATACTACAGTTGTATCAACAATATTAAGTTGTTAAGTAGTGTCTCTCTGAACAGGGTAATAATGCTGCCCATAAATATAAAATACAGAAAATTTGTTTTAAATATGCATGACTAAGGATTGAAAAAAAAAAGACAAACAACTAAAGGAATAACTTTTACCATCTCCATCCTCTCCGTAGGCCAGGAAAGGCGGTATTGTGATAATGCGCTTCTCCCCTACGCACATTCCCAGGAGCCCCTGGTCCATGCCAGCAATCAGCCATCCAATCCCCACATAGGTGTCGTAAGTTCGCATCCGATTATGGCTGAACATGAGAAAGGAGAAAAAAAATCACAACCAAATGTCAGACTGGCACAGGAAAGAACAATATGAACCTTTAAATGCACATACTCTGCACAGTGTAGCTCACAACTTGCTAGTCCAAAAGTATCGGTGCTTCATTTGCCAAGGGCTGGCTGGGAAGTTTTCCAGAGTGCTTAGCTATGTCAGGAACCTCACAGAGGCTTTGGAAAGTGGCTCTCAGGCAGCTGTTACTAAAGCATCGTTTTCCACTGGCTTCTAATGAAGCACAGATGCTGTACACGTAAAATCTCAGTAAGAAAATGTTAGTGGATCACTTTCATTACAAACCCTGCTAAATTTACAAAACTTGCATCTAATCTGAACAGTTATACTGGTTACAGAGACTTTTAACTGTAATATACATATAGGGAATGAAATTTAAAATTCAAAAAAGCATCTGGATTGGTAATGCCCACGAAAAATTAAAGGACATTTTTATTGGTTTGAGTCAGTACTGCTATCCTATAATCCCTGAAAAAATTACTAACACACATCCAATGCCAGATGTCATTTCCTGTGTTTCTGGGCAGTTAGTATTAATTGTAACACAGGTAAAAGGGGAGCAAATGATGATGAGATACCTATTAAACTACCCAAAGACCCACAACCCAGCTGCATACCTTGAATCAAACAGGGTCCCATCCAAGAATGTTCCATTGTAATGGTACCGTACAAAGTCAGACACCTGGACTGTCCGAGGACACTTCTCAGGTTTGAAGTAGGTCTGAACCTGCACTTCATCCTCAGAGTTCCACAGATCTATCAGGAGCACGTCGAAATGGAGCACAGCATTGGGGGGTATCACACCAGCTGCAAAAGCAAAACACACACACAGTTTGCTTTCCCTTTTTACACAAGGTACCAGCAAAAAGGAACCAATCCATGCCTACCCTAAAAAATCTGCATAATGCACACCTTATTTCCTGGTGTGCTTACAACTCCTTGGCCCCTTGCCGTTGCTGCAGCTATTTATGGGACGGAAATCTGGAAAGATGAACTCTTATCACAGCTGTCCATCAGGCAAACTATCTTGAGTTAGCATTTGTTGCCTCTCTGAGGCTGTAGAACAAAGATACTTTTGGAACTGACAAGACCTTGTGCAGCACTGCAAAGCCACAATTTTGGTTCAATTAAGTATTTAACAGGGAGGTAGATATAAATAAATAGTTAACTTTCATAGCAAAAGTGAAGGACCTGAAGGTGTTCTGCAGCAAACTGCTCTTCCTTCAGCGCACAGAGGGAGTCTGGAGAGATCCCTGCAGGCTATAGGCTTAACAAACACCTCTGAGGAACAGGGGATAACCTGCCAGAAATCCACTACGTGCATTTCCTATCCTTCCCTTCTGTGTCTCAGACAGGTTTCCTATCTGCCCTGTTGAATGCCTTACCCAAGTACCCTGTACTTACGGACGCCTTCACTCCCGTAGGCGAGCTTGGGGGGAATCTTCACGAACCGGCGCTCGTTCACACACATGCCCACCAGAGCTTGGTCCATGCCAGCAATGAGCTGACCTCTGCCCACAAACACGTTGAACGTGGATCCCCTGTCATAGCTGAAGGGGGGAAAGCAGGAAAGAATGTTAGCGGTTCATTTACACCTCCTTACACTGTTTGTTTTTGTCTGTTTGTTTTTTGAAAGAGAGTTAACTGCACCTTGTCTCTCTCTTGCCCCGTTAGCATAACTTTATCAGTCCTAAAGGATCAGCTCCTAAAGGAAAGCGCAAATCCAAGGTGTTCCTGAGACATCAACACAGTTCTCCTCCTGTACGCTGCCCATCACCTACCTGAAACACATTCTAGCAGAGTGCAATGGGTACTACAGGCACATGAAGGCCAGAACTACATACAGCTAATTCACACACTAACATTAAAAGCAGCACTGGAAAATTAGGGAAGAAAAGGAAAAGTTAAACACTGTTATGAGATATGAAAGGATAACTGCTCCCAGGGTAGGATCTCGATATATTGATTTCAGTCGCAACATCACAAAAATATTATGTAAGACCTAAAAGCTTTACAATGTGAAAATCACACTTCCAATCTCTGTGGGAGAAAGGGAGAGAGAAAAGATGCTTTTTAAGTAGTAGCTGTGAGGTTTGCCAACAGGTTTATTTTCTCCTCCACTTTCACAGCACTCAGTTAAAGCACAGAGACATGTTTTAAATGGCAGGTTTGCCATCTGACCAAAAATCAAGAAACAAATTATTCTCCTCTGTGATAATACATGAATATTCAAAAGGTAAAAGAAATTATGCTTAAATTATTCTGTTTTCTAGAGAGGAGATGGAGAACAGCAGTGTTACCACAGCAGAACACTGTATTACACAGTTCATTCAGCCACCTTAAATCTGCACAATGACCCCACTTAGATGTGCCTGAATTACTGTAATTGAACCTCTTGAAGCAGTATAAAAACACATGTCAAGAAGCACCTCAAAAGCTTCATGCTTTATTGTTAAACTTTTACAACTTCCGTTTTACCAAATCCCTTTTATAATTTCAAGGACTTTTTTTTTTCACATTTATATTTATAAAAGTCAGACCTGGGGGAGAAAAAAAAAAAAAAAAAAGGCTTTTGCCTTTTGCATGCTAAAATTCTGGAAAGCAGCCAGTAGCTAGACATCCCTAGGGAAATGATGTCAAACTTTCCTTCCAAGACTGTACACATCACTTCCACAACATACTGAGCCTCCTAACAGTCCCACAGCCTCGCATCTCTCAAATATTTTACTGAGTGAACTCTCTGTTTGCTCCATCTTTTTTTTTTTCTTCCGACAAACATTTCTCTTGAAGTAGACAACCCTCTATTACTGAGCATTCACTTTCAGTTGCAGTAATATTCCCACTCCCAGTAAAGGATGGAAAATATTTAAATTAGGCCCTGACAAATTCTATTATACACACAAAACCATAATTTAGATGTTAAGACTAGTAATATAATAAGTTCTAAGAAACCCTCCGAATAGTATTTTGTAGCAATTGACAAAGCTTGGCAATACATCTGGGATGAACTCAGAACAGAGTTCTTTCTTTTGAGTAAAATAAATGTACAATTAAGAGAACATTGATGCAAAGCAGAGAACTGAACAAAGCACTGATCAGACCACACAGCTTTGCAGGATTGACTTTGCAGATTCCTTAAAACTAAGCAAAATTTGTTTCTATTAGTGGAATTGACCAAATTAATAGTAGATGACTAGGCAACTAAATTCAGGCTTTTAAATGTGAATCATTTTATGCCTATTGAAATAAAAACTGCCAATGCTGAGGGAAAAAATGTAAACAACTAATGACAATAATATGGTAATTTATGTAACACAGTCATGATTAATAAGACTTTGTCAACAGCCTGGTAACTTGAGGAGCAGTATTGCTACCTGCTCCTTGGAAATACAGAAAATTAATTTTAACACTCAGGAATATTTTCAAGAGCTGAAGAAGGAACAAAGCAAAACTGCCCTTAGGTCAACATCTAGAGTATTTTCTAGACTGATTTCATAATAGTGTTCGATTAAAATGATGCTGCTAAGCATGCCTATAAACTTTAAAATAAAAAGGAAGCAAACAAAAAACAGGTTAAAAAATGGGCTTATTTTTATATAAATTAACTAAATCTCTTTAACTTATAGGCAGGGAACACCAAAGATTTTAGAACAAACACTCCAGAATATTTCTTGCATTAACCCACAGAAGACAAAACACTCCTATTTTTCCATGTCTGAAAAGATTAAACACTGTTACCAGTCTTAAAAAAGATCATAGTGAATAACAAAAGTGTACACCAATACGAGCTGCCATCTAGAAAAAATCCCAAGCTGAACAAACCTAGTATTTTGCACTCATTTGAAATGAAGGCAGCTATAAAAATACTCAAGTTGGACTAGACTATCGCCATTACTACTTTTTTAGTAATATTTAGAGGATCCAATGAGATAAATGCTGTACAGTTCTGCCCAATCTGTTCCTGCCCCACGTAATTCAGAACGAAATGACAAGGAACTAAAACGAGAGCCAGCACCTGGGCAGCCCCTCCAGGTGCCCTGCGCCTCAATGCACAGGCAGCAATCAGAAACACACTTCGAACACGTGGCCAGGTTTCCCATTGTCACATATTTATGAAATAAGCCACGAGGACGCTGCCTTCGTGTGTCCTCACATCCACAGCAAAGACTTGTGTTCCAAGCCCATCAGTTGCCAATGGATTCACTGTCTGTGAATTTTGAAAATCTGCACAGTGCCTTTTCACGGAAACTGCACCAACACCAGCTGAAGTGCCAGCTATCACATCCCACATTTTAGTCAGAGAAGTGTTGGTTGTATGGCACTACTGGCACACTAACTACAGACAGCTCCAGAGGGAGAACTGAGCTTTGAAGGACAGTTATTTCCCTAAGGCTGCAGATTTTCCTTGGAGCACAAGGGAGATTACCAGGATTACTGAAAATACATTTTGCTTTATCTTTCTAAGTAATACTTTGATCAGGGGCAATGAATGAAGTAAGAAAAAACAAATAAGCTGGCAGCAGTAGCAGCATCCTTCACAATCTCCTGATCCCACTATTTAGGCTTCCTGATCCTAAAATAACAGCAGGAAAGCAGCCAGGCACTTCACTGTGCATAGGTCACATTTATTCAAGGATAAAGTATCCAAAAAATTCTATGGAAGTACAGCCTGATAATTCCTATATTTCCGGCAAAGATAATGATTCAGAACCAATCGTATTCGAGTAGGTTTGAGCTTGGAGAAGACATAGGACATGTACAGAATGAATCGGGCAGGAAATCACTGCTGTGACAGACTGTGATTCCATATACACTCCTGTTTACCGGGCTAAGGCTAGCTGAATAACCTTATAGTCTTCACTCCTAGAGCAGAAAACTCCTACTCAGCGCCTTGGAAAAGCAGCTGAACGAACGTGCTAGGAATCCACGAGGGCAAGCAAACTCCTGGACCCAGCCACTACAGAGGTCTTGCCCCATGACCCCAGCGGTCACACCCCAGCTCTCTGCCCTTCATATTTCAAAGGCATCTTCCCATCGTGATCTGTAGGTCCTCCATGTACGACACTGCCCATCCTGCCGCTGACCGGTCACCCCAAAAGCGCCCACTGGGCACTGCTGGGAAAAACAGAGGAACCCGAACCGAACCTCCACAAAAAACCCACCCTCGTGGGGGACAGCACCTCTCGCTCCCTCCTCTCCCTCCCAACGAAGGTCGGGCTTGTGCCAGACCTGGAGTCGAAGCGGGTGCCGTCGGGGAAGGAGCCGAGGTAGTGGTAGCGCACGAAGTCGCCGGGGCGCACGGCCCGCGGGCAGCTCTCGGGCACGAAGCGCCGCTCGACGCCGAGCTCGGTGCCGTCCGCAGGGCTTTCGGCGGCGGGCACCGGCGGCGCCTGGCAGGCCGCCCAGCTCTCCAGCAGCGCCGGCAGCAGCAGCAGCAGCGAGCCGCAGCCCGGGCCCCGCCGCCGCACGGCCGCCGGCCCCGCCATGGAGCGCAGCGAGCGGGGCAGCCGCAGGGCGCGCTCGGCGGGGAGGGCAGGAAGGGAGGATGGAGGGCAGGGAGGGAATGGAGGGGAGGAAAAGAGGGAAGGCAGAAAAGCTGCCCGCCCCGGCCCGCCCGCTCCTCCTCCTCCTCCTCCCGCCGCTGCAAACTTGCAAACGTGGATGAAGCGCTCCCACCCGGGACGGGGGAGGAGCAGCCCCGGCGCCGGCTCCCCCCGCCCGCCCGCCGCGGGGCTGCGCAGTCCGGAGCGCAGCGGTGGCACCGCCGCCCCCGCCCCGCTCCTTCCCGGGCCGGAGGTGCGACGTGGCGCTGCCCCCGGCCGCCCTGCCGGCGCTCCTTCTCTTCCGAAGGTAGCACGGAAGACGGGCGGACCCCGAGAGTCGTAAACAAGGCAGACACAACCCCGCCATTTCCCGCAGATTTCTCGCAGCTCTTGGGAGCGGAGCTGCTGGACCTTGGGAGGGACCGAAAACACGGCAGCTGACCCCCTGCAGAAGGGGTCTTGTCACTCTACTCGCACACGTACTCGTGCACGACTTCGAGTATTTGCAAGCTTCAAGTCCGATCGCAAATGTTCAATTTTAGATTAAACTCTCAAAAATACGAGGCTGTGTTGGAAAATGCGTATTGATGCACACCAGTGCTGTCTCAGGGATTTGCAACTCCCTGGCAGGGGACCTTTCCAAATGACACAGAGAAAAGACAGAATCACAGAACGATTTGGGTTGGAAGGGACTTCAAAGATCATCTAGTTCCAACCACCTGACATGAGCAGGGATATATTTCACTAGACCGGGCTGCTTTAAGCCCCAACAAACCTGGTCTTGAACACTTTCAGGGATGAGGCATCCACAACTTCTCTGGGCAACCTATGCCAGTGCCTCCTCACCTTCACAGTAAAGAAATTCTTCCTAATACCTAATCCAAACCTTCTCTTTCAATTTGAATCCATTCCCCCTTGTAAATAGTTCTTCTCCATCTTTCTTGTAGGTTCCCTTCAGATACTGGAAAGCTGCCATTAGGTCACCCTGAAGTCTTCTCTTTTCCAGGCTGAACAACCCCAATTCCCTCAGCCTTTCCTCATACAAGAGCTGCTCCATCCCTCCAATTGCTTTGGTGTCCTCCTCTGGACTCTCTCCAGGAGGTCCATGTCCTTCCTGTGCTGGGCCCCCAGAGCTGATGCAGCCCTGCAGGTGGGGTCTCAGCAGAGCAGAGGGACAGAATCCCTTCCCTTGCCCTGCTGGCCACGCTGCTCTGGATGCAGCCCAGGACACGTTTGGCTCTCTGGGCTGCAGATGCACATTGCTGGGTTGTGTCCAGCCTCTCATCCATGAGCTCCTCAAAGTCCTTCTCCCCAGGGCTGTTCTCCATCAGTTCATCCCCCAGCCTGTGCTGATACCAGGGGTTGCCCTAACCCAGTGTAGCACCATGCACTTGGTCTTGTTAAACCTCATGAGATTCTCACGGGTCCACTTCTCCAGCCTGTCTAGGTTCCTCTGGATGGCATCCTGTCCTTTGAGTGTGTCAACCACACCACTCAGCTTGGTGCCATCTGCAAATTTGCTGAGGGAGCGCTTATCACTCCACTAATGTCCTTAATGAAGATATTAAATAGCACTTGGTCCCATACAGACCTCAGAGGGACACCTCTTGTCACTGATGTCCATTGGGACTCTGAGCCATTGACCAGATGGGACCATCCACCTACTTACTAATCTGTCATCTCTCTCCAATCTAGAGAGAATGATGTTGTGAGGAGCCATGTCAAAGGCTTTACAGCAGTCCAGATAAACAACACCCATAGCCCTCACTGCTGTAGTCACTCCATCACAGGAGGCCCTGGGTTGGTCAGGCAAGACCTGCCCCTGGTGAAGTAGTGCTGGCTGTCCTGAATCATCTCCCTGTCTTCCACATGCCCACTGCAGCTTCTAGCAGGATCTGTTCCATGCTCTTCCCAGGCACAGAGGTGAGGCTGATAGGTCTGTGCTTCTGTGCTTCTCA
The DNA here is from genome assembly GCF_028018845.1 of Melospiza georgiana. Lineage (NCBI taxonomy): Eukaryota > Metazoa > Chordata > Aves > Passeriformes > Passerellidae > Melospiza > Melospiza georgiana. The sequence continues at coordinate 46,568,644 of NC_080430.1, read as the reverse complement.
GGGTCCTCCTTTCTACCTTTTTAAAGAGGTCACTTGGGACTTCATGGGCTGCCATGACTTTTCAAATATCAAGCTTGGTAACTACATCAGGCAATTCCCTCAGTATTCTGGGATGCATCTCATCAGGCCCCACAGACTGATGTACATTCAGGTTCTTCATGTGGTCATGAACCTGACCTGACAAGCACCCAGTAAGACACAGCATCTGAAAGGAATCACCATCCCAGTGTGCCAGCAATCCCCTTCCCCTCCCTTTTTGATCTTGAACACACTGATGAGGAGGAACTTTGGGTTTTTCTCTGTTGTTGTAATTGGTTTCAGTGAACAAGGATGGGAAAGCTAAGCATCTGCATGTAAAGAACCGACCTCAAGCAAGATTAAGTAAAATGACACAATATTTCTGAAAAGCAGAGAAATTTATGATAGAAGGATTGGGACAACCGGTTGGAAATGCAGGCATCCTAGGAATATCATGTTAAAAACACCAATGATAAGATTTTGTAACTGACAAATTATTAGACAAGCACAGTGTACTCTTGGGTGGTTGCAAACCCATGAAAACCAGGGAAGAGGGTGTGCCTGAGCATTGTAGCTGGGGAGCCAACAGCTCACAGGCCCAGTTCCCCACTTTTTGTGCCTCTAACACCCAGCTGTACCAACCCAGCAACAGAAGGGATCCAGTCAAATCAAAGGTTTTTTAAGTGCATTCAAAAATTCTCTTGTATAATATTGATATATTGCTAGGAAAAGGGTGCTGCTGGATGACCTAACCAGTCAAAAGTTGGGCAGTTATTTAAAGATAACAAGATTTGCAGTTACAAATCACATCATCCTTCCAAAAACAGTCACACTGCACATTCCAAATCAGTCTTTTAAACAAGCAATGTAAATTGTCTGGCAGTTGCCTAGAATTAAATAGTTTATTTTTGATGTTGGTTTATGTGGACACAATTTATTTTTTCAAGGAGAACTCATAGTTCACCATTAGAGTATGTTGATACAACCAACATAAAGATAAAGCTTACCCTGAATTTGGTACTTCTTATTGCCAGGCAGTGACATAATCTTTATTTTTGCATGTTTATTTAAGAAGTTCTATGTTTTCAAAATAATTCCTTGGACTCTTAAAATTTATGCAGATTTGCATAAGTATTCTTCAATCCAATATTCTTCACCTGTGTCAATAACAGTTCTCCACTTCTGATGTAATTACCATTGCCTCAACACTGCTCCAAGAGTTGCCAGTTTTATTAACTCCTAAAAGAGCCAAATGTCCCTCTGTGCTACCAAACCTGCTGGTTTGATGTCTCAGTTCCATTTGCCCCATGGCTCATATGCCTCTCCATTAGCTCATACAGAGCTCCAGACAGCTGTCAGCCACGAAAGTGCATTCCCTTTTGTCCCCCAAGTTTTGTTCACAGAGGTAGCAAATGTGCAAATGTGGTATTTTCCTTAGAAATGTCAATTTAAATTCTGCCGTCTTTTCAAAGCACACACAGGCTAGCACACACAAATTCTTATTTATATGTCAGTTTGTTTGAACACCAACCCAGCTTCCCTAGGGGAAGCACTTTGGGGATGCTGATCTCTATCAGACCTGTTCTTCAGTCAGCCTGACACACAACAGTGGCTAACACTGTGAGAAGGGTGAGAGAAAAGCACAGACATGCCTGAACCTCCTAGAAAAGCAGGTCCTAGAAGGAGGATCATCCTTTCCAGACTTTACAACACAGTCCAGCTGAGGTCCAGTCTCCCTCTGGAAAGTTAGCTTTCAGGAAAGCTACAGGTCAGACATTAAATGAGGATTAAAGAGCTGGGATTCATGTCTGTGCATCTCCCTTTGGGCTACACCATGTGCCTCATGTAGTGTCCAAGGGGCTGCAGCTCTCGTAGCTTTGAGCTATGCTTTATCAACCTAAAAGAGATTTGATGCTGTTCCCAAATCTTTTGGAAGGAAGTAAAATGTTGGCTCTCATTGTTACCTCTTGTATCACACCAGCATTACCATTAGATGCATCACACAGAGGAGAAATCCAAAAGTTCAAACTCCAAGAAGGTAGATAAGAAAATTCCTTCATACAGTACTTGATACAAATCATGTCTCAGAAGGACTGAAGAAAGCTGAGGAGCATGCTGATGAGTCACTTCAATTAAAGATGAATTTATGGTAACTTGGGAAAAGAAAGCCTCAGCTTAAGTGTGAGGTAGGCAAGATACCACTGGTTTGTAACTTGAGATGCTGCCCTACTCCTTGGAATGTGCTTGAACCAAGCACCAGGCAGTCATGAGATGGTGAGCCTAATGTAAATGAAAATGTTTGCAACACATTTGGTCACATAAACACAGGAGGAGTTGTGACTAGTGAAACATTCTGCTGAGTAGCTGTTGGACTTACTCACTACTTAACCACAGGCTGTTGTCAATTACCCCTCTCCCAGCTGAGATTACAGGCCTGAAGATTCAGTCCCTGGATGCCCTCAAGTATGTATGCATGGTGCTTTGATCAGAGGTTTTCTAAAAAGTTAACATACTGAGACAGAAAAACACAGAGAGGATTTGCAACGTCTTCTAAATACCCTATCAATTATAGATCAAGGAAAACAGAGGTAATCCTTTTTTTCCTAGAAAGAGTATGTCAAATGCGGCAGCTTGCAGATACACTGAAATTTTGGCAGGCAAATTTAGAGATAATTAAGATACTAGAAGTAAAAAAAAGTGAGAAGAATGGAAATCATAGCTTGAACTGACATGAAATCCAGTTTTAAGAAACATCTATCTACTTTTAACAGGTAGGTAATATTCATAAAGATCAAAATATACTGCTGGTTTTGGCTGTGTAATCTACTGGGGGATTGTGGCAAGGGACTCTGAATTATTTTTATCTTCTGCAGTTTTCCACAGCTGTTCACCTCAGTATGTACTCTCTTTCAAAATCCTAAGGAGCTTCTTAGAGTTGTGTTTTCAAAGCACACAGTCAGGCCACAGAGAATAGTTTTGGGTTACAACTAATGTGAAAAAAACATGCTGCTCTCACTGCTGAACTGTATTTCAAGAAAGGGGGGGAAAAGCTAATTGGAATTTAAAAGCTTCTGCTTCTAAAGATCTAAGGTTGTAGAACGCTTCAGTTATTTTGAAACAACAATGGAAACACTGGTTTTAACTATGAAATATGGCTAAACTATAACTACAAATATTCTTAGTAGAATATTTTTTATTATTTTATTACTGGTTTTAGTAAACAGGATTTTGAAGAAATACTATTTCTATTTTATACACCTATGCCATTATTCCAGAGCATCTGGTATCTGAAATACCTCTTTGTACCCAAAATATTGCAATATAAATTCAGTCACACGTGATTTAATTTCATGTAATGTGTAGTCAATGGTGTGAGTCACAAGGGACTGACATGATCCTAAATGCCTGTGGTGACCAACTGATTCAGGTGACTTGGGCTTCTTTCTTCCTTGGTGAGTCATGAGAAATACTGTGACATGGAGCTCTTCACTCTTCAGACAGTCATGCTGGACAATTCAGCCACCTCCACAGGCTATTTAACTCCCAGATTTTATCCTGATTTATTACTGGTAGTGGTTTAGCAGTGACCATAAAGAACAGAGCATCAGAGAAATGGATATACTTTAAATTTCTGCTACCAAGATACATTTCACTAGCTCCAATCCATCTTCAGTTTATCTCTACTCCACCTGCTATGGATGTTCAAAGGAAAGTGAAACAAACAGAGGGTAACACTGTGAGCCAGTGCTCTTTTCCAGACCCTGCCTTGCCAGGAGGGTCTCACTTGCTGTGAAAAATGCGTATTTTATGATTGGCTTTTTCCAAATATTAAAATGAATATTATATGCGCTGTGTTAGAAACTAATGCTGTATTAATTCTCTTAAGTAGTGTGCTAAATATAGTTTTAGGTTATAAAAAATGTTAAAATAGAAACTATGCTATGTAGGATAATTTTTTTAAGAAAGGACTTGCAGCGAGATAGCAGCCACAGGACACCTAAACCTTTCAGAGAAAAAGAATTTATTGCCCTCTTATCAGAAGAAACTGAACTTCTTCCCACCTCGAAGGCGCTGTTCGGATTCAGAGGAAGAAGTTGATGATGACCAGACAGAATCCTGTATTTGAATGGAATTTATGCATCATGTATGAAGTGTGTGAATATGCAACAGGCCATTGCTTTTAAGGGTTAATCCTCTGTTAATGTGTGTCCTTTCTCGGGCTTGTGCTGCCCAGAAAAAGGTACCCGGACATCCGTAACTCTTTGTCTCTATTGTCTCATATTGTCCTAATTCAAATTGTCCAAATTGTTGTTACTCTAATTGTATTACTATTTTTATAAACATTTTATTACTATTAAACTTTAAAAATTTTAAAAACAAGTGATTGGCATTTTTCACACTTGCCATAGGTACTCAGGAATTCCTTTGCTGGATGTCACAGCACAACGAGATACACCAACAGAGCTGTCCTAATTAGTGCTTATGAATCGCTGTCATTCCAAATGTGCCACGCTAAATTAGTATCCGAGTGATTTAGCAAGTCTGGCTCACTTTGGCAGAAACCAGTTGGGCAGCACTAACAAAAGGCTGCTGCCACCAGGGATGAGGCAGTGGCTCCCAAGAGCCAAGCACCAGGATAAATTACAGTTGACTGTTGTCTTGCACCAACACTGCTGTTGTTTGTAAGGCAAACGGCTCTCTAAAGCACCGGCCCGGATCGCACACTTCCGAGGCATCAGTCATTCCTTCTTTTGTGTTTGCACTCTACTAGAAACAAACAAATAACTGTAGCAAGCCAACTCCAGGCAAAACTATTTTCTAATTACCCTGGAGCGCTGGTGTTGGCCTCTGCAGACGTGCCAGTGTAAAACTGCAGAAAAACTACCCTATGCATCCAGCTTTTCCCACCATTTCTCACAATTATATATATTTAAACATTACCCATTTCCATTCCATGTTCATGCATTTATGAGGCAAGATAAATATATGTGTATTTCCAAGAAAATGCCTTCACCTTCATCTCACAAAAAAGAAAGGGGGTTTTCAGAACTAAATACCCTTGAAAGTAGAGACCACAGATGTTAAAACTCACTATTTCACCATTTCTGGTAACCATTTCATCAGTTACCAAATTTTCAGAAAACTTAATCTATGGAGGGGCTAAAATTTAAAAAATCTGGTTATAAGGGACATACCAAATGTAACATAAGTAGCTGAAGACAAAATGAGAAATGTGTTGGATAAAAAATTATTAAAACTCACCTGAACTAAAGCATATTCTAAATATATTGCAGGTACTCACAAAGTCAGAGAATGGATTTGAAACAATGGACTGCTTATACTAAACTGCAGAAAGACTTGGATATTCCTAATGAATACAACAGATTCCTATTCCTAAAGGATACATGTAGTTAAATAACAGGTTTTGGGTCTCTGGATTGCTACAGTGTCATGCAGAAGTGGCAGGGAAGCCTGCTGTCCACTGGCCTAAATTCCCAATTAATGGGGATTTGCATACAGAACGGAAATGATCTAGGAGACTGCACACCAAAAAAAAGAAAAAAAAAGAAAAAAAAAGCTGAACTGCAGCCTTCTGCTATACGAAATGCAAAAGAGTGAGTCTCACTGAACCTTCACATGCAGCATGAACAACCTCAGAATTGTGTTGCTCAAACTGTGCAGAAAGAGGTGGTTCTGCAACAAGGGTCACGCTGGTTTCCTTAAATGCATTAAAAACAATCAAACAATTACTGATAGTTTGCCTTTTATAAAGGGTCTTCACTCAGTCAAAAGGGAAGGCAAAAGCCTTTTTGTACTTATTTGAAGACTAAAAAGCTTTTCAAGAAGCACAATAGACACTAAGGTCTGAAAAGCAAATGGTCACAATTTGATAACTAAGATATCATGCCTAAGTTTTCATGCCTGATCTGTACTCCGTCTGCTAGAACTGTTACACCTCTATAATTAAAAAAGAGTAATGTTTTGTTCCAACATTCTTTTAAACAAAGCTGTCTTAATAAAGTTGGTTTGCAAATTAGGTGTGGACTATGACTCCTGCTCAGAAAGACAGAACTCTTTTATCCAAGCTCCAGTCTAACCCCCACCCCCACATCCACCCATCCCCTGCCTATAGCATTTTCCATATAAAATGCCTTCTGAAAGCTGCATGTGTTGGAAGGAGAAGAAAAAAATGGTTCATCTGCAAACAACTTGGCACAAAACAAACTATGCAAACTTCCCTGAAATGTAAAGGTATCTGTTCCACCAGGGGTACAGCCTGCTTGCATTTTGAAATGAGCACACCACAAAGCTCACTTTGCATGTCCTGGGTAAAAGGATTATTTGCAGAAGTGATTGGAAAAGAGGCAAGTAAGGTCAGTCACTACTCTGCATACCAGGGCTCTAGCTGCCAGTGCTTAAACAAACTGGAAACAGGACACCTTGTTATTTTTCCCCTCCTTCATTAATATTCACGTGTGAATCCCCTGGGAACTGCCTGAAGCTCGTAGGTGTTACAAAATAGTGCTCACTGGTTCTTATTAGTGTGTGTGTGCAAAGCATCAAAGCAGGTGCTTACCAGGAGTCCAGTGCAAGAAGATTGCAGCAGTCTTCTCTCCTAATTAGCAAGCATTTAGTGACTCTTGTGTGAATTTTTATTAACATTTTGCATCTCAAGAGAGAAAGACTCATGTATTCAGACATCAACTCCTAACACTTCACTTTTACTAGAAATGTCAGCATTTTTTTGAAAGCAGATTCACACAGATTTATAGGATATTTACTGCATCTATGAGCTTGTTTTTAACAGAAGAGTCCATCTGCAGAGCAACTTCAGAGTGGTATTCCAATAACTTTTCCAGCCATCTGATCTGTGTACTAAAGAAGAGTTTTAGGCCCAGGCTCACAAAATTGGGAACTTGTACATTACAGAGTAGTCCTTAGGTGATTGCATAGAGCTTGTAAGATCATTCTGAGTGCTGGGCACGTTCTGCACCCATTCCTGATTTGCTGGGCTGTTGCAGCTCCGGTCACAGGAGGCTTTGTTGCCTGCCTTCTCAACTAATTGTTCCCGACAAGTTTTGTCTGTGTGTCCTTATGGTTCAGACCAAACATCTCATGGAATCTAAGTGGACTAATGTAACACTCCATAATTATAAAGCTGAGAATCAAAGTCTTAGCAAATGAAAGAGTTGTTATTATTAGTCTGGCTACAATCATGCTAAGATTTGTTGTCCAAATCAGCTAATAATTGAAGCTAATTCAATAGTGATATAATTAGAACTACTATGCAGAAAGTTAATATTGCCTATGCCTTTCTCTGGTCTCATGCTCCCCTTCCCACTGGGTTCAAAAGTCAATAAAATCAGGCTTTAGGAAAAGCAAGGGCTGGTTGTAGTAAGCTGTCAGCATCCTAAGTTCTTTGCCTTTATTACAGTGCTAATATTAATGATTTCTTCTTCCTCTTTGCCAGGAAAATGATGTTGAGCATTTTCCCCTCCTCACTCAAGGTCTGCTTATGGTCATTTTTCATGTTCACTGTCTGTCAACTTGCTGTCAACTGTCAACTCATGTCAACTGTCTTGTCACCTGTTCACAAGTTTGTCACCTTGCTCCTTCCTTGTTGGCTCACAGTTCAGTGTTATATCCCACTTTACTGCAGGTTATAGGTTTTACCTACATTGCAGATAAATCCCAAAATCTATTGACTCAACTTCTAAAGCTTCATTTCTTTAGTCATCTGTGGTTGACAGTCTGTGGTTTTTATCATGGTCTGAGGCCTCTGTTACCATCCTGCTTGAATTTTCTTATCTTGTACTTGCATTTTGGGAGGTCCAAAACACCCTGGTTTTTTAATCTACAGCCTTCAAGCTGTGGTTACCAGATAGCTTAACTAATGCCTTATGAACACAGCCTAACCACCTGTAGCCAACATCTACATGTCTTGGCAAGAACACTGGTACTTTATTAAAATTACTTTATAACTGGGCAGAACACCTCTCATTTCTTAGTTTATTCAAGCATGACCAAAAAGCATCATGCAAGGCTGGCAGAAGCAAGCCCTGTTAGAGGATGCTAAATTGATTTTTTTTTTTTTGCACACTCCACAAATGACAAATAGAAACATAGGCCAAGCACAAATCTGCCTAGATACAGAGTGTACTAGGAAGTAATGTGTTTTTATCTATAATGCTATATTTATCTATTCATTTCTATATCTATATAACTACACATGACAGTAACTTTCAAGCAAAAGTAACTATGAGGGAGTATTCCTGGATGTCATTCATAACAAAACTAACATAATGGAATAGAAACATTGAGATTTCTGGCCACCACTGTAAAACATTATTTCTGTGTGTTTGGCAAAGAGTTGCAACTATCCCGTAGGAGAATTCTTTTCTCATTTCTGTCAGAGATACTACTAGGTCTGCTTGCTTAACTAATCCTTGCTTCATTGCTGTACCAGTGCTACACCACTCTTTCAGAATTACCCTTGAGATGTGCAGGGAAAGAAGAAGGACTAGAACTGTGAGTTTCCATTCCTTTCATTTCAGTTAGCTAGAAAGCTGTTGGTGAGCAGACATATGGGAAGTATGTTAGGCTAAAGAGCTGTGAATTTTGGATAGTTTTGGAAAAAAACTACTGTTAAGTGCAAATAGCTGTTTTGCATGGAACCATCAGATCAGCTGCTTTAACCAGACAAAGTCATCTTCTCATTTAATGGAGGTGGCAAGCAGAACCAAGAATCTTTGCCTTCAACTTTTTAGATTTTATTTTCATCACTTTATTTCTGCAGTTTCTTTGACCCATTAGGAAACACTGGAGCCTTTTTAGGTTCCACTGGAAAGTTGGCAGCTCAGAGGGAACATACCAAGGACAGATGCTGGCACTGAAGATGCCTATTTCACTTGATACACTGGGCATCGTTTAAACAGGAACTGTTTTATCAGTCACCATATTATAGAGACAAAATTCAGGAAAGGAATCTGCTTTTGCAAGGAAAAAGCTCTTGTAAACCAATCACTGATTTGAGAATATAGCCAAAGCTCAGAAGGAGGAATTTCCTGCTGCTGTGAAAAAACCAAAAACCAACTGGCTACCAGGCAAAGAAGCTAGCCTTGATTCTTACTTAGTCAGTAGCAAAACTCCTGCCAACTTTGATGACAGTAAAACTGTAATCATTAGGGGTTAAGAAGCAGTGTATATATATATATATGTATTTATATTCAACACAAGAGAAACACTCAATCTGGAATAATTATCATCCCCCTCATATGCGGTTCAAATTACAGCAATCCTGACTCAAACTCTCATCTGTAAAAAAACAGATAAATAAAGAATTATGGATTTCATTGCATTTGGCTGTTTCTGGTGAAACCAAAGTCCTGGCTGCTAAGCTTGGGCACAAGTGATCCCACAAAGGATGGTATGCTTTGTAAGACACTGGGAGACTGTCCAAGGATTGTCAGCCAAAATCTCCCTTCCTTATTGTTACATAAAGTGCCATTAGTTCCTGAGTGCTCCTATTGCTCACACAGCTCCCAAATGGGATCAGTCCTTACTCAAGTAAAGTCCCTTGAAGGTAAATAAAACTTTGCCTCTCTTATTATGTACTTGGGGCTCTCCATTAGCAGAAGAGACAACATGTTGCTCTCTACAAGTACCTGAAAGAAGGTTGTAGCAAGGTGGGCATTGGTCTCTTCTTCAAGGCAATAAGTGATGGTATGAGAGGACACAGCCTCAAGCTGTGCCAGGGGAGTTTCCACTTAGACATCAGGATTAATTTCTTCACTGGAAGGGAGGTCAGGCATTGGAACAGGCGGCTCAGACAGGTGGTGGAGATGTACAAGAAATGACTGGACATGACACTCTGGTCTGCCTGACAAGGCCATGATCAGTCTCAGGTTGGACTCAATAATCTTGGAGGTCTTTCCAACCTTAATTATTTCACGATTCAGTGTCAGTGTATACACAGAGGTACAATGCTATATCAAGTGTATATACAATTATTTGTATTTATTTATAAAGACGGGGGGGGAAAGGCAAAAAACAATGAAAAATGTAAGTTATTCAATGATTCCATGCCTTCAAAATCTTGAGTGAATTAAAATAATGAAGAAGGATTAAAGAAAGATTATTTGCGCTGAGTGGCTTGAAGAGCATTGGGTATGCATTACACTTCTGATGGAGCAGGTGACTTTACAAACTCCAAGTGATAAATAAGAACAATGAACTCCATCTCCACAGAAGGATGGAGTTCATTGATGCAATCACCTACCAAAGCTTTAGAGGACAGAATTTACAAAAAAAGAGACAAATCCTCCTCTTTTAAGTTCCAGCTTATCAGACTTTGGGATAGATCCAATAAAAATATTTGAATGCTTAAAATGGGATGTAGCTGTTGAAGGAACTTCAAACTAGACCTACAGTTCAAATCACTTTGCTCAACTAATTTCCAGAGATGCTTCCTTAGCTATAAAACTTCCCTGCAATTGCACATAGTAACATGGTCTTTATAGAAATAACCAATCCAATGCTTAGTTCACACCTGTGCTTGGTTTGAATCCAGCTTTGATGAAAGTTTGATGTCCATCTGCCCAATTTTCCTAAAAGGCTTATCCCTGTGGACATCTACAGATAATATCAAATACCAACAGCATCAGCACTGCACAAAATGCAGCTGTGGCCATCATGTTCTTTCAGACATCTGCTGCCTGTAAAAGGCATAAAGATCACAACTGCCTGTCTCAAACACTGTCAAGGCCTCAGAAGGAACTTGCTACAAGATAAACCACCACATCAGGAACTTGAAATATGCACAGAAGAGAAGAATTTGCAACAGGAAGGTGCTAATTTCAAGCCTAGCGGAGGCAAGGCTGGTTAGTACATTCTGGGGAGGCATCTCTCAATAACTGGGTCATACCACTCATTCATTCCTGTTATATGATGATATATGGCAGCAAACACCACAGTAAAGGTTCAGGTGTGCAGGAACACTTCACTGCTGGGCAGTATCACTGTAAATATGAGATTCATATGAGAAGCAGGAATTAGGAGCACAACATTGTCACCTGGTGCAATGGTGCTAAACAGGGAAGAACAGCACTCTGGTCCCTGCTTAGAGTATTGATTTTGTATCTCACAGAAAGAAGTGCAGTGTCTGCTGTTGGATGGGCACTCTTCTTAGTGTACTCAGCCAAATTCAAACACATTTGTATTTGTGGCCCCATGAATCTCAAACGCTTTCCTCTACTGCTTCCAAAGAGGGCAATATAAAAGGTGCATGGCCCCCACTGATGCAGCTGTAAGCCTGATGCTTACAGGGTATTTTATCCCAGTGACACAGAACCTCCCATCACTGAACACCCAGACCAAGGAGGGAATCCTATTTTCTAATTGTTAAACTAGCACCAAAAGAAACGCTAGCATTTCCACTTCAGACAAAACTTTTCTCTGTAAGAAAGAATGTCAGCACCTCTCCTAATAGCCGAGGTTCCCAGGTGGTAAAGGGCCACTGCTGTTCTGAGGCAGCCTTCCCTGTGGTCAGAAGTGGTCCAGAGCTTAGACTCACTGTGTTCTGAATGTCTCCATCTAGCTTCAGGCAGCCATGGGCTGGCCATGCTGGATTTGGACTGTGCTCTGCTCAGCCTGCTCAGATCTGCTTCTTCTGGATCCCATTAGGAGGTGCTTAACTTCCCATGGAGCCTAACACGGGTTCTGGATTCCTCTCTCATGCGTCATATCTGACACATAATCAGAAACAGATCCCGGCCCAAAGCTCTAGCCAGCCAAAAATGGAGAAAAGCAGACTGGCTGACATTGTGCCAGGGCTACACTCTCACAGGAATACTGATGCCCATGGGATGACAGAGATGTAAATTCATTTGATCCCAGAATTATCGCTTGTAGCTGAAACATTATAAAGTTGTAGTGGATGCCATGAAAAATAACAGCTTTTCAGATACTTCACATTGCAACAGCAATTAATGGTTCTGTTTAGATGTTTGGATCAAGCTGGAATTACAGTGCCATGACACCAGTTGTAAGACAGAATTTCCCCAAAAACTTAACTTCTTGAAATGTCTGAAGCACTGCATTCATATAAAGGAAAAGAAACCCACTCCACAACTTCAAATAAATACCCTTCTAAGTACCAGAAACCAGACCCTCATTAATATAAACCCTCTAAATAGAATGGATTTAAGCCATTTACAGATACTGAGCACCTTTGCTTCAGAATAAATAGAAATGAAAGTAACTTTTTTTTTCTATTCCCTCCTTTTCACAATTAATTTTGTTTGGATCTTTCCTAAGGACTAACATGAAAGCAATTGCCTTCTTGGCTAAGTGTCCAATACAGGAATCCAGGGTTTCTTCTCAGCAAAGGAGGAAAAAAAGAAATTTCGGAGCTACCTACAGTTTTAAATAATCTCCTCTCACTAAAAAAGCCTGACCTTGGTACTTCTAAGACAGCTAATAAAGTGATAAAGTTCATTTCCAAGACTGATGGGAAAATGCACTGAAAATTATTTGTATCAAACTGAAGAAGACATTTAAACCACTGTGTCTGGGCGGGTTTATGTATCTATTGAATTTCACCTCCTGTGCTCCCCTTAAAGTTACTGCAGTAAAGATGACATCCAAAAGTTCTGATCTGATCAGAAATTACAGCCTGGCTGTCCAAGCCACTGGGACACAAAAACACAGCCAAGATCCCATTGATTTAACAGTAAGAAGGGGGTTCTATATATTATGATCTGTCTGTCTGCCTCCATTGGAACCCCTCACTTCTGTTGAGACCATGCATTTCATTCCTGAATTTGTGCCAATTATTCTGTCAAGGCTGAAGTCATTGAATCTGAGGCCATGTAAGCCAGGCCCTTACCTTCTCCAAACTGGCAGAAGTCTTCTAACTTCAGCCAAGTGAGGACAGTCAAGAGTGTATGAAAGCAAGACTGGCAGGGTTTCTAGACAACTCCTGTCTCCTTTGCTGTTGCACACACCTCTCCCACAGAACACCATTCAGGAACTGGAAACACTGCATCTTGGAATCATAATGGGTTTTCTGTCACTGTCCTATCACACTGGAAAGCTGTTTCAGAGTCTGACTACTCTGTTGGTTTGAAAAAGTGAAGTAAAAAGCACTTGAAAATAACAACACCAGCCTGAAAGGGGGGCCAAAAAAACTCTATTATATCACTTCAGTTTGCTTCCAAGATAAAGTCTCTATTTAGTAGGCATCAGTCCAGCTCGTTCCTAACTATTGGTAATAGTTAGTAACTATTGCCATTTCTCTAAACAGAGTGAAATTTTGATAATGTGTCTCACCTAACTTCTTTCAGACATTTAAAATGTAATTGCAACACCCAAAAATATTTCTCCTACCTCGCTTGCTGCTTGAAGATACGTGGCCATGTAAGGGAGTGATTGCAAGTTGACATGTTCCCACATGCTACGAGTGTCACAGCAGCAAATCTCTTAGCCTGCAGCAAGCATCAAGGCATCTATTTAACCTGCTTCACAGTGGATTATACTAAACCACATCACCTTGCATTTGCCTCATACACAGATATTTAACTCAGATTAGCAAATATACTGATTTTGCCTCTAAGCCTTTAGACAAGAGGTCTTAATGGAGTTTCGCACCTCGAGTCAGCTGCTGTGATCTGACTTTTCAAGACATGCCAGCAATTCAGCCTGTTCTGAGTTTAGGCCCAAGGAAAGGCTACTCCCAAAAGCACACTGCTAAAGAAAATACACAAGCTGTCTAAAAACCCATGGGGTGAATGAAAATGGTTTACTCAAAACTTTTGTGCCATCTTATGACATCTCAGCCAGATGGATAGGTTGGAGTTAGTTTATGTAGAGCAGGAGTTGGGTTTTTCTGATAAGTCTATCTGCAAGGTTATGTTGTTTTGCTGCTGAGTGCTGTTCTGGGGAAGAATAGCCACTGCATTCTTTCCAGGGCCAGTAAACCTACAAAATGTGGTGCATGAAATAAAAATCTTCATCAATAGTGAATATTAGTGCCATGTCTTGCAAAAGCTAGGTTATTTTGTTTAAACAGTAAAATAAGCACCTTTTGCCTTGAAAAGGACTGTGGCAATTAATTGGACAAAAATAGTTTCCTGAAGTTACAATGGCAGCCACTTAGCTGAATGCAAGTGAGAAACATGACATGTGAATGTTCATCCCAGATAAGGTTTTACCAAGTAAAAGCTAAAGTAATATAAAGTAGTGCTTGATTAGCAATATTACATTGTCAGATCATGTGTAAGATTGCTTTTTACCTTGTAAAAGATAGGCATTTTCAGGACCATGTTTGACTTACTGCATTTCAGAATCACAGGGTGCTATAACAGCAATTACCATCCTTTGCCTTTGATGTGCACTTCTGAAGCACCACAATGATCACAGTTAAAAGCACCTTCAATTCCTGAACTTCTAAGATATATATTTTTTGCCTTTCACTCAGCTCTTAAGCAATTCCCAAAATCTCATGTGCCCTTGAATTTCAGCACGAAACAAAAGCAGAAAATTAAACTTTGCCTTCCCAATACCGATCTACCTCTGCTGCTCATCCTCCAACACAGAGACCACAGCCAAGGCAGGAAACTGCAAAGAGCAGGTTGCCCTTTGCTTGTCAGCTAGGTCCCACCACAGCAGCATGGCCCCAGCCAGACCTGGCTGAGTTTCCTTCCAAAATAAAGTCTCTGTTTAGAGACTTTTTGGCGTTAGAACCTTGCCGTGTAACCAACATGTACCTTCCAAAACAGCAACCCACCCCCTGATAAACAAATAAAAGAGAGAAAAACCAAACCCAGCTCAGGGTTTTGGCTTGCATGCTGACCTCCAGCCACATGTATTTTGGTCACTGGCAAGCATAGGATCAGAGAACCATAGAATGGTTTGGGCTGGACAGGACTTTTAAGATCATCTAGTTCCAACTCCCTTGCCACGGGCAGTGACACCTTTCAGTACACCAGGTTGCTCAGTGCTCCATCCAGCCTGGCTTTGTGCACTTCTAGGAATGGGGCATCCGCAATTTCCCTGAGAAACCTGTTCCAGTACCTCGCCACCCTCACAGTAAAGAATGCCCAGTGAGCACCGTGATGGGGCCCTCCTTGCATACCCAGTCCCCTTCCCCAACCTCAGAGGCCCCTCAGCTGCATCCTCAACTTGGAGAGGGAAGCAACCCCCTTAGCCTTCCCTCCACCCTGGAGTCACCTGCTCCCTGACACCTCATAGCCAGCCCACTGCCATCTTCCATGCGTATCCATACACCTCTCAGTTCAGAATCACAGAAGGCTTTGAGTTGGAAGGGACCTTAAAGACCATCTAGTTCCAACCTCCTTACAGGGGCAGGGACACCTTCCACTAGGCAAGATTGCTCTGAGTCACAAACCCGGCCTTGAAGACACACGGGGCAGACACAATTTCTCTGGGCAACCTGTGCAAATGCTTCACCACCCTCACAGTGAAGAATTTCTTCCCATTAGCTAATCTAACCTTACTCTGTTTCAGTTTTAATCCACTCGCCTTTGTCCTGTCACTACACACCCTTGTGTAAAGTTCCTCTCCAGCTTTCTTGTAGCTCCCTTCAGGTTCTGAAGGCCACAATTTGGTTATGCCAGAGCCTCCTCCAGGCTGAACAATCCCAATTTTCCAACCCTTTCCTCACAGGAAAGGTGCTCCATCCCTCTCATCAGCTTGGTGGCCTCCTCTGAACTTGTTCCAGCAGTTTTATATCCTTTCTTTGCTCGGGACCCCAGAGCTGGATGCAGCACTGCAGGTGGCGTCTCACCGGCCCGGAGTGCAGCTCTCCCGCACGGCAGGAATGACTGAGACGTTGGGTGGGTTGGAGTTTTTTGTTTGGTTGGTTTTGCGTTTGGGTTTTTGGGGATATTTTTTGTTTGGTTAATTTTTTTAATATATCGGTGTTTGGAAGACACAACACTCCGCACGTTACTCCGAACCCCCGGTAAGTTGCCGGGGGTGCCTGAGGCTGCCGCGCCCGGCCGGCTCCGTGAGGGGCGGGGAGCCGGGGCTGCCGGCGCCGGAGGAAGTCGGCGCTCGGCCGGAAACCGGGATGCGGAGGGCGGGCAGGGGGCGTCGCCGGGGCCCCGCCGTCCGCCGCGGCTGTGGCCGCCGCGGCCATGGCCCAGCGGGCGCCCAGGGGGCAGGGGCAGGACGAGGAGGAGGGAGCGGAGGAGGAGGCGGCGGCGAGGGGCAGCCAGGCGCGGGCCAGGAGCCATGCGGAGCCCGCGGCGAGCGGCGGCAGGAGCCAGGAGCGGCATGAGAGGAAGCGGAAGAGGCAGGAGGCGCAGCAGCTGCAGAAGATCCAGCACTTGGAGTCTTTGTAAGGAGCGGAGGAGGGGAGGCTGCCCGCGGCTCCCGCCCCGGCTCTGCCCTGCATTTGGCATTTGGGGCTCGTTTCCAGTGCAGAGTTTAGGGGTTTTTTGGGAGTGGTGATTATTGTTCCCCTGTCCCCTTAGGGGTGAGCCGGCAGAATGAGTTCGGGGCCACTTGCAGAGTTGCTTGGGGGTTTATGAAGGGCTTGTTGGGGCACAGAAGGCTCCAGACCCGGAGCCCCCCGGGTTCCTCCAGGTCTGACAGATGCAGCATAGGAGCAGAGGTTGTTCCACTAGAATGGACTAAAAAAAAAAAAAAAAAAAAAAACAAACCAAAAAAACCCACCCCAAAAAAGAAACAAAAAGAAATTGGGATAAAAAGGTGCTGTAAGAGGTTTATGTTATTTCACCGAAAAGGAGTTACTGTTTTAATGGAGTAAAAAGGTCAGAAGATACACAAGAACATGATTTTGTTTTTGGTTTTTTTTTTTCCACGTGCAAGTGAAAATCAGTTTGTTATTAAATGCACCCAAAAGCACTGCAAAGTTAGTGTTATAAAGATGGGATGAACATACTTTAACCACCCTGCTGTTCTGATTGTATTAGTATGACTGTGCCTAGCAATCCCATCGGTATGTAGGGGTGTCTGTGTGTGCACAGCTAAGCTGATGAAATATTGCCTATGCCATCAAACTTACAGCCTACAATGATGGACAGGCAGTACAAACCTTTCATATCCTGCTGAGTTAATATGTGGATAATGTCTGGAGAGTCCTGTTGAAAAGAGTCTGCCATAAAGCAGAAGATTTTGGGACTCCGGGCTTGCACAGTGCTGTTCTTCTTGTTTCAATTGGAAAACAGCCCTGAAAAAATCTCAGTTCTCTTCTAAGATCACTCTACACATTCACTAAGGCAGCAGATTACAGAAAACAATGTATCTGTTTAAATACAGATGGGATTTGAGGGGGGGAAATACCCAGTACAAATTCAGTTATACAGACATGCATCTTTCTAAGTAATGTGTATTCTTTACCTCCAGGACCATTTTGTAAAATGCCCTGGCATTTAACTCCTTAGCACATGTGTTATCTCAGGTGCTGTGTGCTCTATGTAGTACCTGTTTGCTACTTAGATTTTAGCAAATGTTTTATCTACTGTTGACCCCAAAGAAATGCTGCAGAAAATATGGTACTTTGGTCACATGGGCTCTGTCTTTAGGTTTAATGCACAGAAGATGATGAAATTATTATGTATTAGGTTTGGCTGGCAAAGCTAGATGTAAGGAACTGTCTGACTTGACAGTTTCAGCTGGCTCTGTCTGTGATTCAGCAGTGCTGGAGTAAAGAAGTTTGGAGACCTTGGGGAGGGGTGCAGCAGAAAAAGAGAATTATGCATGTGTGGTAACTGAAGCTAGATCAAGTGTACCACATATCCCCAGGAAGTAGTTGTGCTCCCACAAGAATATGAATCTGAAGGATGTTGCAAGAGATGTGTGTACTAATATGATAAATGCTGTCTCTCAGCTTGCTGTATCCATGTTCTGCTGTAGTTCTTACTTATAACTTAATTAGGGTAAAATTTTAGGAAAAATATGAGCTGAAGGCTTTAACTCAATACCACTGAAAAAATGTATTTTTTCAATTCATTTGTCTATGCTAAGCTGCAAAGTAACAATATCTCTATTGCTTTTCAGCTATGAGAAACCTCCCCCTGGGCTAATTAAGGTTGGTAAAAAGCAGTCATTTTCTAGGATTATGAGGGATTTTCACAATAAATTCTTAGGTGTTTACGTGTCTATGACACCTATATAAATTACAGAGAGAAGTGCTTCCCAGAAAAAACTCAGAGAATCATTACAAGCTGACTACTTTATCTTGGTGATCCAGAGTGAAATGCCCAGGATCAGATAGAAGGAGACCAGGTCTTTCATCATCTCTTAGCATACTTCATGCAGTATTTAATAGTGTGGATAGAGGGGAGCCATTTAAGGAAAGCAGATTTTTGGTTTGAATGACATCTTTTCAGGATTCTTCTCTATTGCTTAGGCCAAAATAATTCTTTCATCATGGTCATTACTTTTGCCAAATTTATATACCTAAGCAATAAAGTAATGTTTTTAACCTAAAAAATAACTGCTCCATGTTGTAAAGGCTTCCTTGTAATTGTTATGTCTTTCTAGCAGGAAGAGGATAACAAAGTCTCTGCTTTGTGTTAAGTTTTCATTTCTATTATTTATTCAAATAAATGGATGGGAAGGATTGAAATTCCTGTACAGCAAAGTTCTGGCTGCAAAATTCAAGGGTGAGAAAAAAAGAAAGGGTCAAGTATTTTAAATCTTTTATGTGTTACCAGGAAAAAAGGTAATGGGGGAAACATGTTTCCTGTAAAGTGAAGGTCTGTACACTTGAAGTATTAATTCTAGCAAAGTTTAAAAAAAGGAAGTTACTTTATTGTCCTTATCTTTCTGCCTTTTTTTTTTTTTTTTTTTTTTTTTTCCATAGGAGAATGAAACAAAACCAGAAGACTGCATACCTGATGTACCAGGCAATGAAAGTGCACGGGAATTCCTGGCACATGCCCCAACCAAAGGGCTTTGGATGCCTTTGGGAAAAGAAGTCAAAGTTATGCAGTGTAAGGCTGAAAATATTCCAGATGTCATTAGACCATCATATACCATCCATTCACACTGTGGGAGGGCAGAATGTCTGGTGGACAGATGATGAAGTCCAGGTAGATTGACATCATATTGATAGAAAAGCAAACAGTATCTTGAAGGCTGTAATAGCCTAGTATTTTATGCATTGATTTATCAACATAGTGGTTGTGTTTCTCTTGTTTCTTCCAACAGATGGAAAATATTTTGCAGAAATGTGGTTTTGGCTTTTTTATGCTTCTTCTGATCTGTCTCAGAGGTGCAGTTCACTGCTACTTTTTTTTTTTTAAAGGTTGGAGATGTAAACGTTATGGACACAGAACAGGAGATAAGGAATGCCCGTTCTTTATTAAAGGCAATCAGAAGTTGGAACAATTTAGAGTAGTGAGTACCAATATTGTAGTATTACTGCTTGTATTTTTTAGTACTGATAATGCATAATCTTGCAGCTGAAGATAAGCCTGTTAGATGATGCTTTATTAAGGACTTTTTCTCTGTCTCTAATATAACATAGATGCCGAAAATCTTCTAATAAAGAAAAAGCTACAGGTGTGGTTGGATGTTTGACTACTTTGCAGAAAATCTACTCTTCAAGAGGAAAATTAATAATTTTTACATATAAATTGGAAATCCTCAGGAACCTGTTTCAACAATTATTTTTTTTTTGTGATCAAAATGTCAACATAACAAAAAATGTTTAGTCGAGCTTGAGCTGCCCACATTACAGCTGCTTCAAGCCTTCTGCTCTCACTGTGAACAACCACATCATGAATGCTGTTGTCTAGGTCTGTTATCCAGTCATTGTCTACAAGTCTGATCTCTTGCTGCATGAAGCTACATCTCAGTTCTGCAAATTCTTCCTGTGTGATCTCTTTAACAATTTCTGTTGCTCTGCATCATTGACCTATATTTCAAGCTGTCATCACTTCATGTCTTATGTCCTCATTTCTGTCCTTGAGAAATGTAATCTTGGCTTAGTCTGTCCAGGTTCTGGATTTGTACTGATTATATGCAACTGCAAAGAGTATTTTTAGTCCTTTCCCATGACCAGACTGCCTCTAGTCTTCATTTTCCCTCAGGCTTCTTTGTTGCATCAAGCTGTTGTTGTATGTCCAAGGCCCTTCATGGTGCATTCCCAACATCTTTCATTTGCTCCTGAAATTTCAGGTCCCACCTCTGGTCAGCATCGGCCATCTCTCCTCTCTGTTGGACTTGTTTGCTTAATCTTCCAACAGAAATGACACCCCACCTTTTTTCTGCATTCTTGCATGGCATGAACCCACCTTAAATGTCTGCAAAGTTTATTTGCTGTCTTCCTTCACAGCTATCTTTTGCTGCAGTGCCCATTTAATTTGATTTTAGAACCAGTAATTTTAGTGCACAACATAATGGAACAACTCCAGCTTCATTGTCCATATCTTATATTCCTTACTCCTGTATTCCTGTTTGTTTATATCCAGATTTTTAAAATGTACTGTGAGGGTACAGATCATTATTTTGAACTTGAGTATTCTATCTAAGTCTAGCTATTCCCACAGATTATGTATGGGATTCTCATAGTTGGCTGTGATTGGAGAGGTAGGGAGATGCATACCTAAGGAAGGTCCCCTTCTTTGGAGATGTGGCTAGATAACCTTTCCCTAAAGCAAATACAGGAAAAGTTCAGGTGAGCAGTGCTAAGTCTGACAGTGAATTAAGAGCTTGCTGAGCATATTCTGTCTTTTGATAAAAGCCTCTTGCATTTGGTTGCTTTGGTTTATTTTTTTAGAAGATAAAACCATTGGTGATAACATTGCATTTCCTGTTTTCCATTTTAAAGGCACATGAAGATCCAATGTATGATATAATAAGGGAAAATAAGCGTCATGAAAAAGAAAAGAGGTGAGTGTGCCTGTAGTAAACAGCATTTTCAATTTAGTTTTTATTTTGGTAATGTGGCACTAATGTATAGGTGACCTTTTTATAGGAGCTTATTTTTAGTCCAGAACGGTTTTTTAATGGCAGTTTCTTTATGTTGATAGACTAATGCATTTCTACTTTCTAAATAATCACTCTCTAATACTTCCAATCACTTCAATTCTTTAGCTTTTGTATTCTCCCCAAAACAAAGTTTAAAGGGCAGTTATATGCATTTATGCCATAATATTCAGGTACTTGGGTGTAGTTTTGGTTTAGGCCTGAAGAAACAGTTTGATTTATTTTTTTTCTTTCACTGACTTCACTGAGGTGTTTTCTAAAATGTGGTTTGTCAGAATGTTTTCAGTAGAAATGAAGTGGGGGTTTAGAAAGCTAGTTCTAGGCCCCTGATATTGCTACTTTTGTGAGGTCATTATTTAGTGCATAAAGTGGCAGTTTTTGCTGCTTTCTTGCTTGAGCTGCTTCAGTGGGATAACTGAACAAACTATAGGTAGCCCATAGAGCAGCACTCTGGGAGAGGAATCCTTGAAGAGGATACAGAAGACAACAATAAAATAAGCCAATATTTTGTCCCTAATCCTTGAGAGTACAAAAGAAGAATGCCTTTCAAAAATACTTCTGCATCCAGAGTAGAACCTGCTCTCTCAGCTTCACTGACATCCCCTCTGTATCAGCAGGACAATGAATGTCATAATATCCTAATCCCAATATGCCTCTGTAGGGATAAGCATAGAACTTATCACCAGGTAGGCTGGTGTTAGCTGTTGCCTTATTATTTTGCACACATAATAAGCTAATAAGCCTGTCTGCCTTTCCTATCCAATGGGATGGAAAGTCCCTGAAAGCAGAACATCTGCTTGTCTCAAGGGAGTTGCTTTTATCAGTCCATGATATTATCTGTAACGAGAGTGTAATTAAGCGAAAGAGGAAGCGTTCCCCTGCCCTTTGCATGCAGCTCAACCATTCCTCAGGCCAGGAAGGAAGGATGAAAGCTAGGGGGCAAAGACAAGCTAGAAAGGATTCTCATTCACATATTTTAAACTCAGGATACAGCAACTGAAGCAGCTCCTGGAGGACTCTACCTCAGAATCTGATAGCAGTGATGACAGTGATGACGATGATGAAGATGGCAGCAGCTCCACTTCCTCAGAACATAAACACAAGAAGAAAAAGAGAAAAAAGGAAAAGAAAAAGAAAGAAAAGAAGAAGAAGAAAAAGAGGAAGCATAAATCATCCAAATCTAATGACAAGTCAGAATCTGACTGACAGCAGTCACCTGCTGCATGCTCATTGACCTCTCTACTTGTGAACTGTGGGGAAAGATCCAAAGAATGAGGAGGAAAACACCAGAAAGGGCTTTATTAAACTTGAAACATACATGTGTATGCATACAGCATCCTACACTGGCATCCTGTTCTGCCCCTCTGCTGCCAGAAAGAAGAAAGCTGCATTGAACCATATCTTTGTGCTGTAAAACCCATGCTGAGACTCACCCAGCTTGGTCAGATGGGGCCTCTGCATTGCTGCCTGTGACCAGCAGCAGAAAGCAGCGACCACCGACAAACCTGTAGCATTAGCAGACTGTCTGTTGAAGTGTCTTTACTCCATGAAGTTATTTTATCATATACAAAGCCTCATTGTACCAGGACTGCAGTTTGCACCATGCAGAGCACTGAGGGTTCCCTTCCAGTGCTTGTAATGAGCAGGTTGTACTGTATTTTCTTCTGCACGTACGTGCTGAACTTCTGTGTACTCATCCTAATATTGGCAGCTAGGGAAATAAAAGAGTTCTGCTGCAGGAGACAAAAGGTAATCAAGGAGATTTATTTTATGACAAAATTGCAGCATCTGCAAGACTTGATTTTTTATTTGGTGTGTGTGTAACAAAATCTCAACATCACCATCATTAATGCACAGTTCTGAAACACCTGAAGTGAAACATGTCCAGTGTCTAAACCACAGAAGTGGGAGCCAAGTGTAATGATGTTAAATATTCAACTTAACTGTAAAGAGGTAGTAGGTTTAGTTATTTTAAAAGGAAGGTTCCACATAAGAAATTAAAAAGGTGCATTTCTGCACGTTCTGCAGTATCAGTTGTTTTGGTACAAGTTGAGGGAGGTTTCCTTTTTAAAAGGCTTAGGGGTAATAAATTCACACTTTTTATATTTACTAGATTTGATGAGGTAACATTTTTTTGAATCATCCCACAAGAATATAAATGTGTGAGGCTCTCAAAATGGTTTTCAACTATGCATGAAACCACAATAATAGTAAAGAATTTGTAAGCAGGAAGAAGAGAACATTTTTTTTACTTATTAGACCTCACATACTGACCACACTTTTAAATAATCTTGCAGACTCAACCAGGAAGATGGAGATAGCTATAAACAGCAGTTTACAGTAACCAACTCTCTTTGAAGCCTCAAGGTACATTAGTAGAGAGCTGTGAAATGAGGAACTAGATGGTGGATATTGGTACTGTGCAAAAGGAAAGAGAAAACTGGATTTGCTTTGAAAGAACTTTATAGACTTTAGTCTCTGTGGGTATGCTAAGGTTGAAAAAAAAACCCCACACGATACAGCTCTAATACAGTAGAGTGAACATTAATAGTGAAGTCAAGGAGTCATAGGGTACAATGCAGCCAAGATTGTTTTATTTTCTTCAAAGCTTTGGAAGAGAGAACAAGGGAAAGTATAAATTAAAATGTTTTTTCTCCCTCCTACATGTCCTAGAGTGGTTTAGAAAAAATAACCCCCCCATTCCTTGCCAGTCATTCACAGTATGTTCTGGGGAAAAACAAGATAAGCAAGGCCTACTTACAAGAAGTTTCTGTATCATATTCCCAGACCTTGAAGGTAGAGTTGTATTTTGTCTTGTATTTAGCAAATCTCCCTGTGATGGGATTTACTGGTGACTCAGGGTAGTTCCCTATATCAGCAGCATTATCAAATCCCAAGGGCCTTGTTCTTTCACCAGAAAAAGATTTAACAGCTGAAAGAGCATAGGGATCTCTATAATGGACTGATTCTCTTGGCCAGGTTGGACAGGGCTCTGGGCAACCTGTTGTAGTGGAAGGTGGCCCTGTGTGGCAGGGGGTTGAAACTAGATGACCTTTACAGCCCCTTCCAACCCGAAACATTCTAGGATTCTTGTATTGCCACACTTGGGGCTGAGATTAATGCATTTATAGATTATTGAACAGATGCTGGAAGCCTGATATTGACCTGATGCATTCTGAGAAAACTCTTACACAGGCTTGTGTAGAGCAGGGCTAACTTAGCATCTCTTCAGTTACTTCAGCTTTTGTCATTTAAGATTGTTCTGAAGCTCAGTTTAATATAAACAAATTCAGTTCTTCCTTTGCAATCCTCTTCCTTGTTAATGGAACTCTCTCTTTGTATCAGTCAGGGTTTATTATTATAACAATTAAGAAAAATACATTAGGAGACCATTTCTAACTTGTATCAAATCTAATTTAAATGTTTGAGATGCCAAATAACTTTTCTATGCCTGACTAAAGGCATAGAATCTTTCCAGTCAGGGTTTATAGAACACACCTCCACAGCAGAGAAGTGCAAGCTCTGCTGTTATTTCTGGTACTTCACTGAACTGCTCTCTCACCCTCTACTGCTGGGAGTACCTATGGTGCAGGTACTTAGAATCATGGGTTAGATTTTAGTGTTTAGTGGCCTTGGATATATTTTATTTTATATCCACGCACTGCTTATAAACTTTGCCGTTTTCCTTAGCAATGAATTCATCTTCATTATTTATTACTCTAGCAATTGGCTTTCCCACTGCTTTGTACTAGTTTAATTTCACACACCTTTAATCTTACACTGGAGGGTACGTGAGTAACTGGTTCCTGTTTGTTCTCCCTATGTCAGTTCCAGTTTTATAAGCCCCTGTCATATCCCGTGTAGGTCTTTGCTGCAACTCATAAAAGTAGCATTTCAAACTTTAACAGTTCCAATAGACTAAGATTTATAGGAGCTCTTTTAACAGCCAGGGCTAGAGTGCTGAGAAGCATGATTCATGTCATTATTTGGCATTTTAAACAGTGCCAAAGCTGTCATTTAAGATAAGTCTTTTAAAAATATGTAGACTAGAGATAAATACCAACACCCCTTTAGATTAATGAAAAGCAGTTCTATGTTGAAGTAAACCCAGAACACAGGATAGAAAGTTATAGTCTTGAAAAACTGACTAGCCTTACTTTTTAAATCATAACCATTTAAGGCTTTTTTTCAAAAAACATTTTTTCTTGTCTTTTTTATAGACATTTATTTCCATTTGAATGTTCTATTGAAGCTCAAGTGATAGTAATAGCATAATTATATAGTCCCATGAAACTAAAGAAGTGTTAAATGCAGCTAAAACAACCCTCAAAGGCAATACAGCTTCCCAGGTATTTGATCTTCAAACTCTGCATCATTTTTGTAAGAAAGATATTTCAGGTGAAATACTGATGCTTTCCTTAATTCTTTGGCCACTCAAT
Organism: Melospiza georgiana; assembly: GCF_028018845.1. Lineage (NCBI taxonomy): Eukaryota > Metazoa > Chordata > Aves > Passeriformes > Passerellidae > Melospiza > Melospiza georgiana. The sequence continues at coordinate 46,543,205 of NC_080430.1, read as the reverse complement.
TAGATGGGGTTTATTGTCTTTTTGAGTGAGATAGCCAGTGGCAGCAAGTCAGGGGAAGCTAGTACTCTAAAAAAGGAATAAATTCATTTTTCCTTGGTATGCCTTCAGTTAGCATGCCATGAGTGTTATAGGCTTTTGGGGTTTGGGGTTTTTTTTTTTGTTTTGGGTTTTTTTTGGGTTTTTTTTTTTTTGTTTTTTTTTTTTTTTGCCATTAGCTCTGTTCTGCCTTTGTTTGATTTTAATAGAAAGACCTGTGGTTAATATTTTCCAGTGTAAGGCAGAACACCAGACATTGTAAAAGGCAAAAAAAACTTTATGGCATCCAGGTGTTACCAAACTGAAAATTAAAATCCAGAATTAGTACCTGGCAAGCCAGCAGAACCCAGAGCTCCACGTCAGTAATTACACCACACCCACTTTGCAACAGAGGTTTCAGTTAGCTACAAATAATGATTTAGAAATCCTGAGCCACAGACAGTAAGTCTGTCCAAACAATGCTCTCAGTATGGCAATCCCAGAGGCCTCTAAGGTTTGTTGCTGGTGTGCCAAGCAGCAAATAGATTCTTCAGCTGCCTTTCAGGAGATGCTGCAGGAAGCAAGTGAAACTTCCAAGGCAATGCAGTAGTGCGACAGTTACAAAGTCACAGCCCTGCCAGCGCTGCAGTGAGTCACTGGGCAGTCAGTCTGGCTGCAGGGGGAACAAAGGCTGACACGTATGTGCATCTGCAAAACTAAATAGCACTGGGCCTTGGTTACCTGGCTGAATAAACAAGAGCCTAGGCTTGAGCTCCCAGCCTTTTAAATGCAGTTTGTACTTCACTGCCTTTGTGAAGCATGGCCTTTTGACTCACTGGAACGTTAGTTTCAGCTGTGAGCCAGTTAAGATGCAATCCAGACATTGTCCTTACTGCTGAATGGAAAAAAAGCCAAGTAGAAGATTTAGTTTTAAGGTCAGGGGACTAGTACTGTTAGAGTGAACTACACTGCAGATAACCTTATCAACTAATTATTTCTTGAACACATTCATGCACACTGCTTTAAGTATTGGGCATAGCACAGGTACAGTACAAGCTATAACCAGTTTAAAATAGCATTTCTTTTCAGACAAAGAGCTGTGTAAACTCTCCTACTGCTACTCCCTCAAGTCCTCTCAGGAGCACCACCAGGTCCTAAATTACATCTTGCATCTGAGTGGAAATCACACCAAGTAGTGCAAGACCTGTAAAAGGATGACCAACATGATCATTTGGAGTACCTGTCAAGTATTACCCATTCCCAAAAGTAAGAATGCCATCTGATTGTGAGGTCATGAATACTCCTTTATAAGATAAGCAGCAAAAGATACAGCTAAGGCTATCAGCAGAAATGGGTGTTAAAAAGCTCCATGCTTGAATTTCTCATTTTATTCTTTGTTGTTCTGGTGCAGAGATTTCATGCAGCACAGAAGACAAGAATTTCAGTGCATTTATTTTCTTTCATTGCTTGAAGTAAAAAGGAATTGAAAACTTGTCATCACAATGACTTCTTTCCTCTAACAGCTTGTGGTAAAGGCTGTAGTTATAGCAGAGCTTTAACAATTAACCAGGTGGTATTAAAAATAATAAAGAGATAGGATCAATTGGGTAGGGAAATATCACTACTCCTCACTAAAAGGGAAAACAGCATAACATCAGGTAGAGGGCAAACTAGTAATAGATAGGCACAAAACCTAAATAGTCACAGGAAATGCTGATTTTATCCATGTAACTTACTCTAGGGCCCAGACAGATTAAGAAGATGGGAAAGGAGGCAAAAGACAAGTTCTGTCTGTCCATTCACCCCACCCTATTTTAAGGCAAACCAGATGGGGTTTTTTTGTTTTGTTTTGGTTTTTTTTGTTGTTGTTTTCCCATTTTCTTCACTGATGCTATAATTTTATTTGCAAATCATTCAAGATTGGCAATATATATTTATTCTTCTCACACAGTAATAATAGCCTTCCTAGACATGAAAAAAAAAGAAATGCATATTTTTGAGCTATCCAGCTCATCTAGATCAGTCTGTTACCATTATTCCTAAGACAGCTCAGCACAGACTGAATTTTATTGTCTTAGTTCTGTAAAGAGACTTCCAGGGACAGTATCACCTGTAAGTCATAGAAGTCATCAGTAGGAAGTCAGAAAACAGGGCACACCACTAAAATCTTCTGTTTTACCTTTCAGATCCATATCTCCAGCTCAGGGTCTCCATAAAGGACTCAAAAATCTCAAGAGACAAAGGGGAGGAGAGGGAAGCATCACATCAACTCGGTGCTTTAGTTTTAGTCCTCAATCATGAGAGTAAGATTTGAGGAACTGCCTTGAAAGTTTGAAACAGCACTTAACTTCATACAGCTGTAACTATATTCCTCTACATTTTGACAAAAACAAATCCAGCTGATAGAAAAGGATCTTGTACTTATGTCTAGATCATATGACTGTGAGATAAGAGGGACAGGCTTCACAGACCTGCAGAGTTTAAGGACAGGGCAGTAATAACTGTCATGCTGTAATAGCAGTTGTGCACATACATGGCCATCTCAAGTTTTTTTTGCTATTGTGTAAAGATGGAACACAAGAAGTCTCAAAGTGCAATTCCATGAAATTTATTATTTAAATAGTGGATGTGCCAGTTATAAAAAGGTGTCTTTGGTGTTAAATACTTCATTCCATTTTAATTGTGTACTCAGTCTTCACAGTGTCACTTCTTGCCCTTTAGAGTGAACAGCAACTTACAAAATATACAAGAGAATTATAATCAAATCTTGGATTTATACAAAAAACCACTTTGGTATTCCCCTCTCCCCCCACACACTTCTGCCCCAATATTTGCAATTATCTTTTCTTAGAGAGGGACTTCTTTGTTCCATGCCCTAAAGGTAAAAAAAAAAAAAGAAAATAAGTTAATGTATGTATATATTCCACCTCAAAATTATATCAATAAAAAAAGACTAGATATTAGTGATTGTCTTTTCCTATTGCAGGCACTGATGGTTGATACTAGAATTATGTACTCAACTTCCCAGCTAGTATAAAATGTGCATGAGTGGTTTTGGGCTTCAGAATATCTCAGCATAACAGATAAGAGTTCCATGTGAAGCTCACATCACATTCTCAGTGTGCTCATATAACTGCATTGTTGAATGTACCCAAGAAACATCAGCTATTTCTGGGGAAAATACAAGGAGTGTTTTGGGATTATGCAAATGGATAATGCTTTTTAATAAAAGCTTTTAATAAAAGCTGGATGCTTTTAATAAAAGCTGGTCAGCAATTAAAGTTTTAAGACCAATGTTCAAACAATCTGTCTTCAGGGCTGGGGCAGATTTTCACTAGTAAGATACTTCAGCCTAAGTTTGTTTCCAAGCTTCCTTACATTTCTAAGATGAAAGTCTAAGCCTTTGTCTATTATATGAGAGAGAGACACTATCTTTTACTCATGTATTTCCTGATGGAATATGTGGGTTCATTTTTCTGCACTAACTTACTCTTTTCCAGAAAGAAAACTGATCTTACAGATAGCTTCTTGTAACTACTGACCCTTTTCAATTTATAACCTTTTCAGACTCACACAAATGCACAAAAGCATATTTGTTGCTGACTCAAGTTCATTTTGATTTTTCCCTCCACTGTTTTTCCCTGTCCTCCTCCAAAATAGCCAGAAGTTCCTTATCCAGAAAGTTGGAGATCTTAAGAATTATCTATATGCATTTTTGTTGTAGCAAATTGCAAATCATTTGGGCTGAGGCAGATTAGCAATTTAAATAAAAGCACGTACTGCAAAGTGACACAGGACCCAGCACTTCCAAGAGACAGTACAGCAGTCTGAAGAGCAACTAGACTAAAACAGCAGGTTTTGGTGTGAGTTTCCTCCCCCATCCTTACATTAAACAAAGAAGGAACCTAGCCTGGTCAAAGCTGCACTGCATTCATAGCAAGGTGATTAAGTGCTCATAGTTTAGCTTCCCTCTCACTTTTTCTGCATATTTCACAAGCTATCCAACATCCCTGCAGTTCAAACCAAGAAAGATTAGTCCCCAAGATAGAAAAAAATACTTCTAACAGTAATTTTTGTAGCTTGTCACTGTATACCAACCTTTGTGTACGCTGTGTTTAGGCAGCTCCCACATTTCTGCTTCTTCCACCTCATGTCTTGTGTCTCTGCCTTTTGAAGGTGGCTTGCCCATTCTTTTCTTCTTTGCTTTAACCAAAGGTGGGCACACTAAAAAACAGGATACAAGTGGTGTTATTTCTCCAATGTCTCAAGGCAAATTTAACCATGATTTTCACCAGCTGGTCTGTGGTGTTCCTCCCTCCCTTTTTTGTACCCGTTTTAAGTAGCAGATAAAATTGACACTACACATGCCAAGCAAGTCTTACACATCTACAGCATTTAATCACTTCTAACCATAATTCTGGATGCACTGTATTTTGAGTTATAATTTGGATAGGTGTTAATGTGGTCAAAAAGGAACCTAGAACATTGGATAATTGTGCCTAGTTCACTTTTCAGGTGTTCAAGACTAGCTGGTGCTGTCCAAGTGACCCAATTCACCCACGGTCTTTAAAAAGCTTCAGACCTGTGAAGTTAGGCACTACAAGTACACTGGTCAAGCAGTCAAATTTAGTGCATGATATTACTGCTAAAGCCATATATCTTGTTTAGGCAAACCTCCTTACTTGTAGGGCACTTAAATTTGAAAAAGCAAATACTAATATAGGCAACATTTTTAAAGATAATGTAATTTTAATAGCACTTCTGCAGCATCCACTGGCACAAGCAGTGTTCAGAAAAAAACAGTTCCTGCTTCCTAACACTGAATGTGATGACTTCTTCCAACTACCTGGGCTAAAAAAAGAGGAGGAGTAAGCAAGGAATAGACCAAACATCCTCAGTTTGCTGCACCATCTGTGAATTCAAAGATGCAGAAGAGACACGTTGAAAGTTAAAGGTCATTTATGGTTATTTTAGAACTATTACCATATTGTTATACATTATTGTAGTGGAACCAAGAGCAGTGCTGCTAAAGCAAAATGCTTTCAAGTCTTATAGAGCATGCTAGCATTAAAAAACAAAACCCTGCAACACTGATCTCTGCATATAGAAAGCCTCCAATGCAAGAGGCAAATAATCCCAAACCCCAATGTGCTCAGGCAGGAAAGCAATGTAAAGAAAGAACTAAGGAAAACACTCTGTCTACTTGGTTGTTGATATAGGAAAGCTGATGTATATTATCAGTGAACTGAAGAGAAGCAAATCATCTGTTCTGAAGATAGCCTCACACCCCATTATTTGATAGGCTGATCCTGAGACACTTGAAATACATGACCCAGGAGAGTGGCAATCCACACTACAGCAAATTCCACAGCTGTTCCAACAGCACCTACACTCAAACACCTTTGAAAAGCATCAAAACCAGATCTGAACTCCAAGTAAGACATTAACTATAAAGAAGAAAAAACAAACATTCTGCTTCATGAGCTAAGAAACTATCTAAGCTATTACTTTTTAAAATAACTGTTTTCTTCATCTTTTCCTTAGCTAGATCACAATGATTTGCATTCCATCATTCTTCAGCAGTGACAACTGTTGGTCTCTGCTAGTTTTTCTGAGCATTGGCATATGAAGCTACCACATAGAACTCCCTTCATGTTTTACTGATCAAAATTAGGAGCTACCACTGCACATACTATCAAGAGTAGCATTATCTGTATAAAGAGATAATATTACAGTTTGTGGCAGTAACAACTTTACACAAATAAAGGCTTTGCTTTGGCCACATCAAAGCATTTAATGCTTTGATTTTCTGTAAAATTACCTTTAAAAAAATCCCCAGAAGTATCTCTGATGCATTTTTATTACCATGTTTCAGTTTGAGAAGGCTATAAATATATCCAAGATAAACTTATACACTGACTGACAGGCATTTTATAAATAGCAAAGCAACAAGGATTAGTTTTATTGTTTTCAAATCTTATGCAACTATCACATGCTTGCTATTTTGTATCATATCCTTCTGGATGTTCCTTAGGAACAAAAACACACAGAGAAAGCTGTACCTTGTTCTTTGCTCCTTGCTGGAGGTGAGAAACTACCACGTATTTGGCTGGTAAATCTGGGTTTAGCACCACTTCTAATCCAGTACTCTTCAGGTGGTATCCCCATGTTCTCTCTTAACAGCCTTCCTAATTAAAATAAAAAAAAAAAAAATTAAGGTCAGTATTTAGTCTTGGTAATGCTGATGTACTGTTTGATCCACAAGCCAGAATGCAAAGCCAGCTACTGGATCTGATTGTAGGAATCTGTTGAAATAGAAACAGTTTTCTGGAGATTACACTTAAAAATTACAAGACATATTAAGTGTACAGATTTTGAACAAAGAAAATAAAGTTTAAGAACACTAAGCCTGCTATTAGCAGTAAATCACCCTGTTTTGGTTGTTTTTTACAATGCAAGACACTACTAAACAGCAGCCACCTGCTGAAGTGACCATATAACCAGTTGCAAACTGATAATTCTTCTTATTCTCAGTTTACATTAATCAAATTTCTAAGAGGATCTACCTTGGAATAAATAAGATGTCCTTTCCCAGGTCAAATTTAATAATGTTTCACACCAATTTTCTGAAAGTACAAAACTGTTTTTGCTAAGAAAGCAGCAGCTACAATTTAAAAAAAAATGTTTGACTCCTCAACTGCAGGAAAGTTACACAGGGCATGTCCACCTGGTAATAATAATTCTGTTTAATGCACCCAGCATGAGTCTGTGATAGGAGAGTCACACTGTATAAACTTAAATGCAGAGCTTCTAAGATATTAAGCAACAGTAAACACATAATCCAAATTATCTTAAGCTTTACAAATTAATAAACTGCCACTAATGTCAGACAGTTAAATATATCAAATCTAACACAAAGGAGAGTTTCTGCATTATTCTCTGCTAGCTGTAAAAATGCAGAGTCCTTATACAATAACTAAAATGTTGCAGCAAACTTGCCTCTGCTTCAGAAAAAAGTATTCTGCAGGACTTCTGGCTCTTGGCCAAATTTGAAGCTGCAACATGCTCTAATCTTCCCACTAGTTTAAGCTACAATATGAAACTGCAATTAGGTGTTCTTTGTGTATGCTACTAATCAGCACTTGGCCCTTAGCAATTAGCTCACCTCTCAAGAATTTCCGTAGCAGTCGCTGGTGTTCAAGTCCTTCTCTTCTTGTCATAGGCCTCTTTCTTCCATAATACCCATAGTCACTGTATACAACTTCATCTTGTTCTCTCTTCTTTGGCTTGTAAACTACACCAATGTTTTCAACAAGCCCACTCCTAGTCTTTATTTTCTCTTGAGCAGGCCAGCTAATTAGTTGTGCTGGTACAGCATTTGTAGGTGGTTTCCAAAGCACTCTCTGTCCAACTTGGTAGAAATTTCCTTTACTTGGCCTCAAGATGCCATATGGAGGGGCTTCTTGAAAGAAATACTCAATTTCATCCATGTCATCATCCTCGTCCTCCTCATACTCATCCTCTCCATCTTCATCTTCCTCTTCTTCCTTCACAGAATATTCTTCAGAGTCCTCAACTTCTGACAAACTCTTAGTTGCTTTTTTGTTGGGAGGATCGACTTCTTTCCGACTAGAGGACCTAGAAATGGCTCCCAGCTTTCTACCTTTACTGGAAGTCTCTTTGATCTTTGTATTTGAAGAGTCGACATCTTGGTCATTCAGGCTGTTCACCTGCTCCTTTCCTACCACTTCATCTACGTTAGGGGATCCACCACTTTTAATTTGCTCTGAGCCCTCTGTACTTTTCTGAAGAGTGTACATGCTTTTCTGAAGCACATAGTCAGGCACAAAATAAGACACTGGGGCATTATCAGTTGATGAGCCTTCCTCTCCAGAGGACATGTCATCAGAAGACAGACTGATTACACTTCGACGCTTCCTTTGTGGCAAACAAGCGTTGTAGGTTGTGTCCATACCGTCCAAACAAGTCAGCCAGCTGCTAGAGGGAGCAAACTTCTCAACTGATTTGTCACACCAAATACTTTTTTCTGTCTGACTTTCATTGGTTGCACTGTGGCTTAAATTCAGCTTTTTCTGCTGAATGTCATTCATTACCTCCATATTAGATGGAAGCAGTCCTGCTTGTTGAATAAAGCCAGGCTCTTCTTGAGAAGTTTTTGATCCTGCAGACCTTTTAGTGTTAGATTTCTTAGCTATTACCACTGGTTGGTCTACACCAACAGATCTTGCCAGCTCTGTGATTTGCACTGCCATGGTTTCACCTGGGGGGGATTTTGCCATCTTTTCTGCATCCAGCTTCACTTCATTACTTTGCACATCTTTCTCTTGCACAGCTTCAGCACCCTGTTTAGAGGTGACAACAGCTTTTCTCTCATCTAAGGAAGCTCCTGGCAGCATATTCTCCCCTTCATGAGGGCCATATATCATGCCTTCACACGAGCTAACAGAAAACAAGTCACGTGGCACTATGTTCTCTGGAACTGGTTTACCACTTGCCATGTCATACAATGGGATTGTTTCTTTGAAGGATTTCCACAGCTGAATAGCTGGAGAGCCATTTCCATATTCTATCCTCACTTCTTCCTTCTCAAAGGCATAGCTTCCAGTAGGAAGATTTCTATACTGTGTAGAGCTGGCAGGGTTCTTATTATGAAACTCTCTGTCTACCACAATAGAAGAGCCAAATGAATTTTGTTTCTCTGAAGTACTTTCAGTCTCTGTACCTATACCAGGAGAAACACAGGCTGTATTTCCTGCATCACAACCTTTCGTTTCTGTACGGATATCTTGATGCCTTTTTTGCTTGCTTTCAGGCTGTCTAGGATCAGTCTGTGTTTCTTTTGTCTCCATTTTCTTCCCAGGGCTATTATAATGTCTGAATCTTGTTGCATGATAAAACATAGGGGAAGGTGGGGCAGCATTAAAATAAGGCCTTCTGTTAATTCTTGCATGCACTGGATGCTGTGGGACAAAAAATCGAGGGTACTCATGGAGCGCAACAGAATAAAATGGAAAATACGGATTTCCACTTCGGAAGCCTAGACATTGGTGACAAAAAGAAAAGACAAATATCTTTCTGAAATTAGTCATCCTGAATCATATTTACTTGCATAGACAGGGACAGCTACAAGATAAGACACATTGTAAATAAAACAAGCCACCTTTCAATGCTTAGTAGCAAATCTGGTGCAAAAACAGAGTTCTTCATTAGGGAATAGTTTATCTCAACATCTACACTTTAACCAGGGCTTGTTTTCATCCCTTGGCCAATTCACCAAGTTGTTTTCTGTGCTTTTTTTGGCCATTTCACAGACTATTATAGAGCATGGATTTTGAAAAAGACAGCTCCAGGTAGAAGTTCACATAAGTATAGCACTTACAAGGTCTATTTAATAATATCTTTCTTATTTTCTTAAGTTTACATTTATCCATACCGATCATGCATGCACATGTGGAATTCATATATACCCACACATATTAATTGCTAAGTATATTCTGGAGCTCTGTGTCTGCAGGATGACCACTACTTAATATTTTACTTAGCTTCCCTTCTCCAGAAGCACCCACAAGCTACATATTTAAGGCAGAATTAATGTAGTGCTAGAGCTGTCAAAAATCTGATTTATTAAGTATTAGTTAAACTCCCAAGAGGCTCATTAACACAGATACTGCAAGAGTGGGGGAAAGAAGAATGTAGCTAAGTAAGCAAAGATCCCACAGAGAGCTGCTGTTTGTCTTACCTGGAGCAGGTATGCAGTATGGACTGTATGCATAACTGAGGTACCATGGATTTGGATAAGGCTGTTGAGCTGATGGCTGTGCATAAATAAAGGGTCCTGGGTGGTTTGTGGAATATGATCCACTTTCTGAAGTTGGGGCACTATTCATTTTTCTTTAAACGCTGAAAGAGAGAAGTAATCATTATCAACTACTTTAAGAACTGCATGACTTAATTATTTTTGTGCTCTGTCAGAATTTAGCAGACATTCCTCTCCCTGCCCAGTGAAAACATATCCTTCTAAAAGAAAGCTGCTGCCTTCCAAACAGAAGGTAACAAACTGACATGCTATCAAGGTCAAATATTTCAGTTGGGCTTTGCAAAGCAAGCTTTTGTACACAGCTCTTGATATTAGTCCTTCAAGGCAACCTTGTAACATGCTCTAAAGCTGCAGAGCTTCAGTAGTCTTAGATGCATACGTCTCTATAAGTAGTATTCCAGCTAATTAAATAAAAAAGCCTTCAGTGAATTAGCCTTGAGCAAGAGGCCCCACACACACACAAAGAAAATAAAAAGCTTCACACAGACATTTAATGCTTCATGGAGAAAACTCTTCTTAATGCTAATGCATATATTGTTACACATTACAATCAGAACTCCATTAATTCAGGATTTGTACTTTATACTATACTTAAGAACGACAGCTAACTAACATAGTAAACCAAGTATTTCAGTGACACCCTGCTTCCTACGCTTAAACCAAATGATAGGTAGCAAAAACAACTCCACCAAAATCCTTATGTGGAACTTTGCATTCAGAGCCATATAAAATTCACAAGACAGAACTTCCTCCCACACTTGGATGTCTCCTCAGTTAACTAATACTTGCAAGCAATACAACACTATCACACAGAGCTTATAAGCAAGACTATAAGAAATCAGAGGACTCTTAACTCTTTAGAAGATTCAAGCACTTCAAAGCTACAAAAGAACCAAAATTATTTTGAGACCTGTTAGAAATTAGCACGCTGTTCAGCCTAGAGTTTCAGAATGCCTTAGGAATGCTGGAGCCCTCTTCAGCTTCCATCTAGGGTGGCCTGTGCAGCTCTTGAAAGCACCAAAAAGCCTACAGATTCCCTCAGGCCAAAGAATTACTTTGACCTTTAAGAAGGAGGGTGGTACAGAGAAGGGAAAAAAAAAAACCCCACAAAAACAAAACAAACCACCAAACAAAACCCCCTACAAGAACTAATCTATTCCTCCCCCCCTTAGAGCCCCAAAACCTACAGTCCAATGCTGCTGCTGCCACCGCTGCTGCAGCTTACATCCCAGAAGAAACCTGGTTAGGTCCTCTTTATGGCAGGCAGCTGCTGCTTGTCCACTCCTCCTCCCACCTGAGGCTCATCTAACAGTGATGCAGGGAACGTTTTTCCATCATTGTGTGGGAGGAAAATCAAAACACAGGGATAGGAATAGTTGTAAAAGCCTTCAGCTGTTGTACAGAAAGCTAGCAGTTTCATCTTGCAGATGTTTAGGCTGCATCTCTAAGTAAATCTGGTATTTCCCTTTTATAATGTTGGAAATTGCTTTTTTTTTTTTTTTTAGCAAATAAAAAAAGAAAAGGAAACATTACCAATCTTCTGATTCAAACTGCAGTTAAAAGCACTTCTTCCAGCCAAAAAAAACCCTCAGAAGACACAAGGCCAAGTTTACATTTACTTTCAGGGTTTACCTGTTGTTCAGTACTGAGTAAAGGGAGCAATGCTCTTCTATCCTAACATGGCTGAGGGGGCTGACAAATGTAATGTTATTTCCATATGAACAGAAGAAGCACTTCTTCCCATACAGTGTACTCCACCATGTGTCATGGGAATTTATGAAATGTGAAGCTGCAGTTTGACTCTACCCTGCCTTTTTACAGGAGGCGAGACTCTGAGTTGCTGCTCAGGAATTGCACATCTCCAAATGAGAGGCTGCAGGTACAGGGGCAGGTGGAAGGAGAGGAAAGCACAGTGCATGTGCTATGCAGGCTGGTGAGTGGTAAACAAGGGGGAAAACAAGGGGGTATGGTTGCTCAGAGATTGTTTGTATTCCTGTGTTGGGAAGTTCTCAAAATTGATGTGTTTTTTCCTTCTATAACATTCAGATTAACCAACTCCTTTGCACCATAACACAAACCATAAAATGTTTGAGAAAGGTTACTGATCCGTTCCTTGCAGACCTTCCTAGCCAAAGCTTGTCCTTTCCACTGACAGCAGCTCTTGCACTTTGTATGACTGGACAACGAGCAATGGGTACAAAGTGAGATGGGGAATTTAGGCTAGATGTTAGTAAGAAATTCTCCATTGTGAGGGTGGTGAGGCACTGGAGCAGGCTGCCCAAGGACATTGTTGAATGCCCTATGCCTGGAAGTGCTCAAGGCCAGGTCAGATGGGGCTTTGAGCAACCTGACCTGGCGGGAGGAGTCCACACCTGTGGCAGTGGGATGGAACTCAATGGTCTTTAAGGTCCCTTCTAACCCTTAACAGTCTATGACTCTCTGACTTGTCTGGTATGTTTTAAATCCCCGCCTCTGCTCTCCATCCATCATACTTTCAGCTCTTTGAAGTGCACTTCCCAGCCTTTCTATTGGTGGATGGACCCAAAGAGAAATAAAGAAAATAAGTAACACTGGATGGCTTTTAAAAAGGTATGTGTTCTCAGGATTTTCCTTTCTCTCATACCTCCCTTCAGCCTCCTGTGCCCCTGTCAATTCCTTCCATCCCAGAGTAAGCTCCATTCCCGACAAATTCTCCCACAGGTGAATTTTGTTTTTAGGGCAGCAAACCCACACTTGGCCAAGGGACATTGCAGGATTCCAGGATGGCTGAAGGACCAAAGGCAGGTCCCAGGGGGAGAGGAGCCAGCCAGGTGTTAGCCCTGGAGCCCACAGGCCTCCAGGTTGCAGCAAGTCTGGAGCGCAAGTCCCGTGAGGAGCTGGTGTTGTTAGAGAAGGAGAAAAGGAGGCTCAGGGCGGACTTTATGATTCTCTACAGGTGCCAGCGACAGGATGAGAGAAAACGGCACCAAGTTTTGCCAGGGAAGGTTTAGGTTGGACATCAGGGGGAATTTCTTCCCAGAAGGATTGATTAGACATTGGAATGGGCCGCCCGGGGAGGTGGTGGAGTCACCGCCCCGTCCCGGGAGGTGCGTAAGGGAAGACTGGATGTGTCGCTCAGTGCCAGGCTCGGGTTGGCAGTGCGGTGTCCGGTCGCAGCCGGCCATCCCGGAGGCCTTTCCCGAGCCGCAGGATTCGGTGGCTCAGGGGCCGCTCCCCCGGCAGAGGGCGCGGGGGCCCCGCTCCAGCCGGGAGGCGCCGCTGCGGGGCCGCGCGGGCAGGGGGCGCTCGCGGCCGGGAGCAGGGACAGGAAACCGGGGGCGGGCCCGGCCGCCCCTCGCGCCGCCGCGCCCCGCATGCGCAGACGGGGCGGGCGCGGCGCTCCGTAACGGCGGGCGGGTGAGGAGGAGGAGGGGGAGGAAGAGGTGGGGGGGGCGGCGGCAACAGCAGCGCCTGCGCGCCCAGGGGCCGCCGCCGCCTCCGCAGCCTGGGAGAGAGACCGGATCCGCCGCCGCATCCTCTTCCTCCCCCACCGCTTCCCGCGGCCGCCCGCAGTCGGGACGGCCAGGCACGAGAGGAAGCGGCTGTCGGAGGTTTGTCCGGAGCGGAGGGGTGGGGGGGGCAAGGATGGCGCTGGCGGCGGCGCTCCCGCGCTCGCGTCCCGCCGCGCCGCGGCCGCCGGGCCCTTTCCCGTCCCCGCGAGGGGAGCGGCCGCCCCGAGGAGGCCTCGGTCCCGGGGGCGCCCGCGGGGGCTCTGCGGCAGCCGCTCCCCCCGCCTGAGCGGGCGCGGCTCCCGCCCGCCCCCTCCCACCGCGGCCGCTCCCGCCCGGCGGCCGCGGCCCCGGGCCCGCCGGGCACCGCCGGAGGTGGCAGCGGGGGCCGTGTCCGCGCCCTCGGGCAGGGCCGGCTCCCGGGAGCCCCGAGAGGAGGAGAGGCCGTGGGGATCGCTCCTAAGCCCGGAGTGCGGCGGTGCTGGAGGAGCGGGAAGGTGCCCGCTTCCTTCTGGGGGAAGCAGAACGGGATGAGGGCTGTGGAGGACGGGACGGCGCACCTGAGCATCGGGGAGAGGGGAGGGATGTGTTTCATTGCCCCTAGTCCGGCATCGGCGCGTCCCGCAGGCAGCAGGGGCCGTGATGGGGGTCGGGGCGTGCGGGGCTCCCCTTTCGCTGGGCGGGTGGAGATGGCTCGGACCCGGGTGCTTGTGTTGGCAGCGCTCGCAGGGACACGCACTGTGAAGTCTCGGGGGAGAGCAGCGGTGGAGTGGCAGTGCCGGTCCTTGTAGCTGCCCCTGCGTTCCCTGCTGATCCATCTCGTTGGGCATGTGTACGCCGCGGGTACCTGCAGTGACCGGGGTGGCTGCCGTGCTCGGATGTAGCTTTAAAAGGTCACATAATTCTTAGTAAGCTTTTCCGGACTAAATAAACACATAGTATCGCTTTGACGTTAGTCACGTTTTCCCGGCGTTTGCCATTATTTCTGCTGTGAAACGGGATACATACCTGCTGCTTTTGAAATAACTTTAATTATGATTTAGAAATGGATTTGTGCTGTACTTAGCATGTGCATTTTTAGAGGTTTTATTGCAAAGCCCCAGCTTGGCTTTTCTACATCGTGTACATCTACTTTGTGATCATAATGGGCCTGAAAGGCTGTGTGCTGTTGTGAGCTCACCTAGGGCTGTAGCTACATGAATTTTGTTCAGGTGATGTATTTCAGAGATTATGAAAATGCACACTGAGTATAGTTCTGTTTTTCGGAAATCTATCTGGAGGAATAGATAATTTTTAGTATTTAGTTACATTAAATAGTAAGTGTATACATCAAGTATTCTCACGATTTGAGTATAGGTGTCACACCTTTTTCCAAATTGTTATTGTGTGTCGAGTAGAGGGGGCCCTTTGTACTCAAAGATGTATCAGCAGCATCTTTCAGGAACAGTCCAAAGAGGAAGAAAAGATGTTGCTGCTTATTTAATATTTTTGCCTGCATTTTAGACAGATGGTTGTTGTTGTTTTTTTCTTTGCTGAAGCAGGCTTTTTTGTTTTGGTCATGTGATTATGAAACAGACCAGAATTGGTGCAAGCCCTAAAATTTCCCTCTCTTAGTTTACTGACTGTTGTGCTTTGAGAATAAATTTTATATGCATGAGTATGATATCCATTATAATACTTAACCTTTCCGGAGCTAACTTACAATTAATTAAGCTACATTAATGACTAATTAATTTCTTAATGTAGAAATGCTTGAATTTATAGTTAAGTGTCATATAGTGAATATTCAAGAAAATGACATGTACTTTTAAACTGGAATTTAAGTTGTTACATAAAACAGACCAGTTTCATTAATGTACTATAGTTCAGAGAAAAAAAAATTGTTTATGTAGGATACATGGCTGGATCTTACTGGAGACATCCATGGCCCACTTTTCTTCAAAGGTTAATTTTCGAAAACAGGTCAAGTCTTCCACGAAACAGGAACACCCTTGGGGATGGAAACTACCTGTGCTCAGCATAGAAGTCCAGTTGTCAATTTAAGCTGTTGGTTTATCATGTCATAAATGCTAATTTTCTTTCTGAGCAGGTATTTCCTTTAGTGTATAACTTCCTTTAGGAGCAGAACAACAGGAGTGCATTGTGACCAAGCATGTTGTTAACATGGAGTCTGACACTTCCACTCTTTAGTTTCTGTGCAGCTTCAGAAAACTCACCTCCCAAGCATAGTATGTATGGAAAATAGTAGTAGTTTCCAAGTGAATAGTCATTTTCAAGACAACATTGTAGGATTAAGCCTTTCCTTGTTTTTAGTGAAATTTCACATTGTTGCCTTATTAGAATCTCCTTGATGTCCTCAGTTTTCTGGACTACTGTGCTATCAAAGACACCTTTGATGGCTTTAGAAGAGAGGAAAACTTCCAAGTCTGGAACTGCTTCATCAATTACCTATTTCTTTCTCAGTGCCAAGGATGCAAATTTGATACATTACTCAAGAATCTAGAGCTTCCAACTCCTTTTTTCTTCTTTCTTTCCTATCTTTGAGATCTATTGGCTAGGTGTGTGGATTTACATAATTGATTCTAATCAGTTTGAGTACTCACATTCCCCCTTGCTATTAGCTGGTATGTTAAGTTTGAAGCTGGCTGGTTTCTAACTCAGAATATCCCTCATAGTAACCAAGTGTTGAAGTGCCTGGGCTGGGCACTGTGCTGCTAGCTGGGAGGATTGCTATCTGCACACACCAGGGCTTGTGTAGTTTGGCTTAGGGTTGTTCAGATCTAAATTCTGACCTTTTATTATGTTAAAAATAGTGAATGACTCACTTCTTTAGATGTGTTTTTACTTGTGATTTGTATGAAGCTGCCCTTGGATGGAAATAGGATTTTGATTAAAAGTGCACAAAGGTAGTTTTTAAAGTTTGTTTTTTGTTTGGTTGTTGTTTTTTTTTTAATTAGTTAAAACTAGATTAAATAATTTGAATGTCCAGGGAGATAGGTTAGAGTTGTTGAGGGTTTTTTGTGTGGTTTTTTTTTTTCATTTTCTTCCAGACATATGGAAAATGAAGTGTGTTTTTAAAGTGTGAATTGGCGTTAGTAAAGTTAGAATTTAAGAAGTATTTGATGGCTGAAGATGCAGATGGGAACCTGTAACACTTTCATAGATCTTTTACATGTTTCCCATCATTTTATGGAAAGTTAGGCATCCAATCTGACAGACTAATTAATGGGATTTTCAAAAGGAATCAGAATCTCTTAAAAAACCCCAAACAAAAGATGCCTATGTATCTTTTTCTCTGCTTCTAATTTGGGTAGAAAATAAATTAATTTTTTAATAAGTCCATTTGAAGAATATTATGTCTGTGTATCTTATATGTTTCCCTACCAAACTGGAAATAGTCAATATACCTGTTTGTAGTGCAGCATGTATCAATCAATCTTTGCCTGACCTCAGAAAATAAATAGATTCAAGGAAGGCAATTAATAGCCTATCCCATAACTCATTAACATTTGATGACTAATTTTCTGAATGGTCTCATTCAGATTTGAAGTACATGAACAAGTGTTAACAAGCCACCTCATTAAAATTACTTAAGCAAAAAGGAATAATTACTTAAAAACAAACCCTCTTATCAAGGTGTTACTTAATGTTGCTCTGCAGCTTGATAGGGAGGTACTTTATATCACCTGGTGATTACATGGTTTCATTTGCAGTGTAGCACCCTGTGGCCTTCCAGCCATCCTGCCAGTCCTGTTTGGGATAGCTGCCTTCCAAGAAACAGCCCAGAACAAAATGGACACTCCAGTGACATTTCTGAAGAGGAAAGTCTCATTCCTAGAACTTGTATTCAGGGATTATTTTTATTCTGTCAGAATTTCAGTTCAGGATATAAAGCTAACTTTAGCCATAGATCTTTTAATCCAGAAATGAGAAATGTCCACTGCTGCCTAGTTATTGGGACACCAGCAGACAGTAGTGCATCTGTAGACATTTCCTCAAGTCCCCAGTTTTTCATTTATCTCAGATCCAATGACTGTGAGCCAGCCAGGCACAGAGCAATGAGAGAGATGTTGGGTTGGGACTGGCTAAGGCTCTTTCCTCCTTTGGAAGTCCATGGCTTTGGACAAGTTGCTTTTTATTTCGATGCCTCAGTTTTTCAGCCTCAAAGTGAGGAGAGTATCTCCTTTAAAATAGTCTTGAACTCTCCAAAGAGGTGTGAGAGGTAATCTTGGATGATTTTCCAGGCACTAAATGATGTTACTACCATTATCCTAATGTTTTGAACAGATTCAGTTCTCTTGGGCAAATGACAATGTAAATTATGGCAATTTTGGACCAGTAATTCAGAGATCCTTGATGTATTTGTTTCCATTACAAGGGAATGGGATGCGAGTCCTGACTCTGTGACAAATACAAAACTTTGTTCTTTAGCAAATGGTTATTGTTGGCAGTGTGGATGTGGAAAACGGGAATCGTGTACGTAGCATGTTCCTACCATGTGCACTTCCCTGGAGTACACGACAGATGGTTTTCTGTAAACCAAAGGCTCCAGCTTTGTGAGTGTATGGTTCAAAGGTGATCCACATCACATAAATGTTCTGCAACAGGATTCCTGTCATCTCCTCAATCTTTTCTGCTACTGAGGGTCGTACTCAAATGTTCCAGTTATTTATAGTAATTAATTTCACAGTTTCAACATGTCTTCTGCTGAACAGGTCTGCTTTTTCAGTTATTGACTGTCAGCAGCTTTCTGCCAAAAATGTCTTTAATCTTACGAGCAGGTGTATATCAATTCCTCCTGGCATCCTTGACTTGTTCTGGTACCTAATGACTGAACCAGTGCATATTGGTTTTCTTTTTTTTCCTGTTTCTGAAAAAAATATTTCTATTCTTTACCATTACATCAGAAAAGGAAGTTATGGTATCAATGAGTTCTTTTGCTAAAGCTTTGTGTTACTGATGCTCTGCCCATACAGAGCTTAATCCACCAGCTTGTATTGTTCTTGAAACTTTACTCCTAAGCCAGGACAAACAATGCTGTAGGGAGACTTGGGATACCAGCAGAGCCACAAGCTATTTATTGCTGTGGGCCTAGCACACGTAGGGAGTCTGTGTCTGTAGCTGTTTAAAGTTCAGTGCAAAGTCTGTCAATGGATTGGGTTGCAGGGTGAGCTGTTCCCAGAGTAGCAGCAGGGTGGGCAGTAGTGCAGAGATGAGATGCACACTGTCTTGGTGGAAAGGAGCTGTGACCTGAGGCAGAAGGTCATGCTTTAGATGGAGCAGTATCTCTATATCCTCCATGCATTTATGGTTTAGTGACTTCAGAGGTTACCTGGAAGGTGAAGGTCTCCAGTCAAGACTTGTGCTAGTATCTGTTATTGTAGCACACAGTAGTATCTACTCCTTCCCCCAGGTATCAAAGCCTTTTCTGTTTTCCTCAATTAACTGCCTTCACCTCAACAGTGGGCATTGGGTTTGACCAGTTGAGCTGTTTTCCAGTTAAACAACCAGGGAACACTAGGAGTTTGAGATTCCTGTTTGTGTATATTTATCACTGAAAAAGAAAAAGATGGGGCACACTAAATTAGTAGTAATTAAAGTGGCATTAATTAAGTATATCTGTTTCAAGTGAGTGAATGTTGAAAGACAGCTGTTTCTGAATTGTATTACAGGCAGGGCTGTGTTGAAACAGTAGATCTTTGGTGTGGCTTGCAGGTATTTCAACTGTCTTGGTCTTACACTAAATCTTATGTTTTTGTGTGGAATTTAAGGAATGTCATTTCACCCAAGTTGTTTCTC
Source organism: Melospiza georgiana (assembly GCF_028018845.1). Classification (NCBI taxonomy): domain Eukaryota; kingdom Metazoa; phylum Chordata; class Aves; order Passeriformes; family Passerellidae; genus Melospiza; species Melospiza georgiana. The sequence continues at coordinate 46,524,065 of NC_080430.1, read as the reverse complement.
TGTTCATCATGAACTGTAGTGATAGTGATATCTTAGACACAAGACAAACATGTCCTGGCTGTTCCTCAGTTCTGGAATGCAGAAGAACATTGCAAGATTAAATAAATCTGGAAGCATTTGATAGCTGTGGTACTCTGGTGCCCCTTATGATGGTAATTTTACTGTCACAACTATCCTATTCTTAATTAGGTTTTTGTGTTCAAGTGGAAGATGAAATAAAACCTGACCCTATTTTTAAGAGGAGAAATGTCCAAACAAGATAATAGACCTTGGCAGCCACTGTAGGTGTTTTGAGCCTTGCTATTCCAGCATCCCTTTGCTCCTGTTTCCTTGTTTTTCTTTTCTCCTGTCTGCAGCAGTGAAGCTTACCTGGCTGTATGGAAATTACTCAGAAGGAAAAACAAGGGAATGTGAAAAATTAATAGGTGAAGCCCTTCTGCATGCAGCAGATAAATTTAATATGCATTGGAAATATAGACTTTAGGGTTTTTTGTTTTGTTTGTTTGGGTTTTTTTTTTTAATCCTTAGTGCTAGTTCTGCTTCATCTCTACTAGAATGCCAAGGGTGAAATAAACAGGCTGATAATGATGATGAGAGCTTAGTTGGAAAGTGATGGAATGTTAAAATTACTGCATTTATCTTTTTAGTGGCCTGGTATTGATAAGCTTTTAGTAGACAAAAACAAAAAAGCAGAAAAACCTGCTGTTTAATGTAGAAATGGGGGGGAAAGTAGCTATCTTATCAGTGGTTGAATGAAATTCACAGGTGTACTCAGTGGGAAATCTGGGTAGTTCTTTGAAGAGGAATGAAGTCTTACTGAAACTTGTTTTAACTCTCCAGCTTTAGGGGCTGTGTTGACAAAATAAAGAATTTTAGTTTGTGAGTTTAGGTCATATGAGAATTAATGTACAAACTCCTCTGCTTTTCATTTCTGTTAGATACCTTTGTTGCTTAATTTTTTTTTTCTTAGAAGGGTTTTATTGCACGTAATGAAGTATTAATTTAGAAATGTTTATTAGACAATTACTTCTAAGAGGTAACTATGAAAGGTTTTCCAAAATGTGCTAATGTGTGAATTAATTTTATTTTCCTGCTTTCAGTCAGTCAAGTGCAGCCACTGAACACGAGATGTTACCACAAAATCTACCTCAGACTTCACTTTTGTTCATTCAGTTGCTGCGCCCTAGATCTCAGCGGGAGCTCTGCAGACACTCCTGAAAGCCTCTGAACAGATTGGGACATCAAGTCACAGCATGATGACCTAATAGGAGGTCAAAGTCTGAAACATTGATTCAGCAGTTCAAGATAACACTGCCCTTTTATCAGTATCACTTCTGAAGGCTACAGACCTCCTGCCATTTCTTTCCTGGCTACTTCAGAAACACTCAGCTGACCTTTCTTTGGTGAAGAAATCTTGACTTTTCTCTCTGGTCCTGGAAATATTAATGGAATACAGTCATGTCTACCCAGGACGAGAGGCAGATAAATACAGAGTATGCTGTATCCTTGTTGGAGCAGTTGAAATTCTTTTATGAACAGCAGTTGCTAACTGACATAGTGTTGATTGTTGAGGGCACTGAATTTCCCTGCCATAAGATGGTTCTTGCAACGTGCAGCTCATATTTCAGGTGAGTATCCAAATGCTATAAAATCTGTGCTACCTGATTTTAAGTGTAATGGTAATTGATTGACAACATTTTGCAGAGACTTAAAGATCAGTAACTTAAGTACAAAACCTACATATCCTTACTTTCCAACACAGAATAAAATAAAATTTCTGGCTTCCTGGGACTAATTCTAGATATTTATTGTAGTTCCTACAATGAGTGTGGGGGGAAAAAAATCACACTTGTGATGGCTCATTTTCTTTAGGGAGTTAAATGAATCTGAAAAATTAGTGAATTTCTTATTCTTCACACTGAATCTTTAAAATACTTAATCTGTTTTTATTTCCCAAGGTAGGATAACAAGGAATTACTGAGATTTGGCCACAGGGATCCCATTGTCATGTTTAACTGCAGTTTGTTAGTAGAAGCATCTGCTAAAAGTAGGGGCTGCGGTGCAAGTTCATGGCTTTCTTTTCTCAGTCATCTGGTTTTCCCTGCTCAGCAAAGCTGGAAACTCTTCCCTTGTGCTTGAGTGTTGTGCCAATGCAAGTGAAGTTTTTCTGTGTGGTTTGGGTTTCTTTTTTTTTTATCATGGTCCCCCCAAGATACTGTTGAAATTCTTAGTTCAGTAGCTCTTGTATTCCAAATGTCCTGGTTTTGGTCTTTTAAAACATTTTTATTAATAAGATATGTTGAGTGGTACCACTTTGTGCAAATGCCTTCATAGTAAGACCTGGATGATGAGGCACCAACAGTTTTCTGCAGTGATTAATCATTTTTGTTGGCAACATAATATCATTAATCTGTCTGGAAGGAATTTTGAAGCTTGAAACTAGTCTGACATCCACACACGTTCTACCTTCCTGATGCATTGTAAAGGGATTATAACTTTTCTTTCCTGTTCAATCCCTGGAAAGTTTACAAATTTGCTTTTCCTGAGACTGGCTCACTGTACAGAACACATCAGAGATGTTTTCTGTACTTTGTCTCCTTTCTTGTAGAAAACTGTGGAAGGATTAATTTATTACTTTTACAGAAAATTTGTCCCTGCTGGCTTTTCTGTTTATTTTTTCATCTCAGATGAATCTGGTTCAACTTTTAGCAACAAGTATTGTGTGATCACTAGATAATAATTATTACCATTGGCCCTGTGCAGATGACATAGTTCAAACAATTTGTAAAATAACAGCCACTGAAAATGTAGCCAGATTTAATGTGGGTGGCTAATCATAAGGTTGGAAAGCTGTCATGAGTCCACCCAGTGTGCTGCATCAGAATGTGCAGTCAAATCTCTTATTCATATGTGTTTGTTTATTATTTATGGAATGAGGTTTTGGCACTGGTTAAAAGAAGTACCAAACTTGTGGTTTTGTCATGTTCTGTTTTTCTTCTCTACTTTGGTTTACAAAAAGATGTTCAGCTTCCTAAATTTAGCTTTATTATGAAAAATTGATAGCCTTGAAGGAGGGGGAAGAAAAGCAAAGCATCTTTCTGTGTGATCCAGCCATTGTGTGTGATTGCAGCCAGCTTACCTTCCCTTCCGTCTTTGTGTCTGAATGATGTGCAGCCCTGCTCCAGCACAGGCTGCTCAGCGGTGTGTGAGCAAGAGCCAGCCTCCAACAGCTCCCTCTTCCTTTCTGAGGAGTCTCTGTACCCTCTTGTACTTTCTTGTTTATCTTTAAACAGCTGCACAGCAAGTTGATACTCAGTTAGTCAGTGATCCCTCCTAAAATGCAAGTTTCCTTGAGTTAAGGAGCTTAGAAGAAGACAGAGAAAAGGGGATGGGATACTTTGCTTAGGGAGTGTATCTCTGTGTCCCTTTCATCTCTGCAGCCAGAAGCAGGACTAAAAGGTGCACTCACTGTCCCTTCTAACTTCTCTCATGCCTGGTTTCCTAAAAAGAAAAGCCCAAATAAATATAAAGAGCCTTGAACTGAATTTTCAGCACAACCATAAGTACCAAACCTGAATCAATATAAAGCTCTTGAAACTAATGTCCCCTGTTTTAAGAAAATTGACAAGTACATGGCTTATAGTACCAGATTGCAGTTAGTTCTTAACTGTGCTACAATGAAAATACCAGGATGGGCAAGAGGTGTGTGAAACATTAAGGAAACAATAATAATGTTTTTAATTGCCTTTCTAGTCTTCTTCAGGAAGATGTAATGGAAATACTCACTCTTTTTTTCCCAGATTAGATCTGATAGGTTTTTCTGTTATTGATTGTTGCCTGCAAATTTGAAGTTTACTGCATGTTGTGATGAATAGTATATAAGAAATAATTCATAAAGTGCTAGTCCTTGCTCCATTTCTTCTCTTCCCAGAGGAGCATCCTTTTTGATATGACTTAGCTCAGTCCATTACATAAATCTGCTACTTTTGGTTTAGAATCTAAAATCTAACTGTATATGTTTCAACAGTGTTTCCTGGAGGATATTTCTTCCCTCTTATCACGTATCATAGAAAATATTTAAATTGTGTCATTAAAACTCCAAAATCATTATCACTATCTGCTGATTAACACAGAAGGGTTTGCATTAGTATAAAGTATTTCTGCAGAAGACACTGATGTTACTCTTTTGATGTTCTGTCCAAATGTTATATTGTAAATAGCAGATGTCAGCCTAAGGTAAATTCTAAACACCTGGTAACAGGCCTGCAAAAGGACTGTTCACCTTTAGGAGTGTAATCACCAGAGGCTTACAGGTGACTGCTTAAGATTACTCACTGCTGATCCTTGTCTTACTATGTGTGTTTCTCCTCAGAGCAATGTTCATGAGCGGGCTGAGCGAGAGCAAACAGACACATGTACACCTGAGGAATGTGGATGCAGCCACTCTGCAGATCATCATCACGTACGCGTACACGGGTAACCTGGCAATAAGCGACAGCACAGTAGAGCAGCTCTACGAAACTGCCTGCTTCTTACAGGTAGGAATGTTTACAGGAGGAAATAACAGCTCCTAAGCTCTGAACCACTTTATTCTTTATCTTGTTAAAAGATCTTTCCTCTTTAGTCATTTCAAAACACTTTTGCTCCATTCGCTCTGTATAGACAGCTGCTTGCCAAATTTGCTTCATGTAGCCATCCCTCCTTGCATGACAGTCCCTTTGGAAGGCTGGAATTAAACCAGTGTACTTCTAACATTTAGAAAATTAGTTTTGCCAGCAGACATAATCACGTTGTGTACTCGGTCTGTATGAAGCAGCTGAGTGAGTCACTGCTGTATTTTTGTGTATGTATATTATTCCATGCCTGAACTGTGTTGTTCAACAGACACAGGTACTTTATGTGCTGATGCTACATGAAAGCATAGACTGTGTGTGTAATAGTTTGTGTGTTTCTTTGCATTACAGGTAGATGATGTGTTACAGCGATGTAGAGAATACTTAATCAAAAAAATTAATGCAGAAAATTGTGTGCGTCTATTAAGCTTTGCTGATCTCTTCAGCTGTGAGGAGTTAAAACAGAGTGCTAAAAGAATGGTGGAGCACAAGTTCACAGCTGTGTACCACCAGGAGGCTTTCATGCAACTGTCACATGATCTACTGATAGATATTTTAAGCAGTGACAATTTAAATGTGGAAAAGGAGGAGACAGTGCGTGAGGCTGCTATGTTATGGCTGGAGTACAACACGGAATCCCGCTCGCAGTATTTGTCCTCTGTTCTTAGCCAAATCCGGATCGATGCACTTTCAGAAGTAACACAGAGAGCCTGGTTTCAAGGCTTGCCACCTAATGATAAATCAGTGGTGGTGCAAGGACTGTACAAATCGATGCCCAAATTTTTCAAGCCCAGACTTGGCATGACAAAAGAGGAGATGATGATATTCATCGAAGCTGCTGCTGAAAACCCTGGTAGTCTTTACTCTTCTGTCTGTTACAGCCCACAGGCAGAGAAAGTTTACAAACTCTGCAACCCTCCCGCCGACCTGCATAAGGTTGGGACGCTGGTAACTCCCGATAATGACATCTATATAGCAGGTGGGCAAGTTCCTCTGAAGAACACAAAAACCAATCACAGTAAAAGCAGCAAACTGCAGGCTGCCTTCAGGACTGTGAATTGCTTTTACTGGTTCGACGCGCAGCAGAACACTTGGTTCCCCAAGACGCCGATGCTCTTTGTGCGCATCAAGCCGTCGCTGGTGTGCTGCGAGGGATACATCTACGCCATCGGGGGCGACAGCGTCGGCGGGGAGCTCAACAGGAGGACTGTGGAGAGGTACGACACCGAGAAGGACGAGTGGACCATGGTGAGCCCCCTGCCCTGCGCGTGGCAGTGGAGCACGGCCGTGGCGGTGCACAACTGCATCTACGTCATGGCGCACAACTTGATGTACTGCTACTTCCCCCGCTCGGACGCCTGGGTGGAGATGGCCATGCGGCAGACGAGCAGATGTTTCGCCTCAGCCGCTGCTTTTGGCGATAAGATATTCTATATCGGAGGGCTGCATATTGCCAGCAATTCTGGGATAAGGCTGCCCAGCAGTACTGTGGATGGGTCTTCTGTAACGGTGGAGATCTACGACGTGAATAAAAACGAATGGAGGATGGCAGCCAACATCCCTGCCAAGCGCTATTCCGACCCGTGCGTCAGGGCCGTCGTCATCTCCAATTCCTTGTGTGTCTTTATACGGGAGACCCACATGAACGAGAGAGCCAAGTATGCCACCTACCAGTATGACCTGGAACTCGACCGCTGGTTCCTGAGGCAGCACATATCGGAGCGCGTGCTGTGGGACCTGGGCAAAGACTTCCGGTGCACTGTAGGAAAGCTGTATCCGTCCTGCCTTGAAGAGTCCCCGTGGAAACCTCCAACGTATCTCTTCTCGCCAGACGGAGCTGATGAATTCGAGCTGGATGGGGAGATGGTTACTTTACCACCTGTATAGCTCCCAAATTAGACTGCACAACTGAGTCTGTGCTCAGTTATAAAATAATAAAAGAAATAAATGGCTGTGAAAGAACAGGTCTGGGGACAGAAATCTCAGAGCTGTCTTTCATGAGTTGTATTTTTATGCCCTACCTAACACTTGCCGCATTCAGTATGAATTAGTGAAAAGAGCAGATATGCTTCTATAATCTCAAATACTATTATCAGATAATTGAGAAAAATATATGTATATCATGAACTTGAGCATCTGACTTGTCTAAAGAATTAATTCTAGCTCTATAAAGTCTCCATTCAGGAAAATTAGCTTAAGGAAAAAAGTAGTTATTGTTTCTAGGATGATGTCACAACTCTTTTGAAAGTATCTTCCAGTTACATTTTAACTACTTCTGGATATTCTGCTTAAGTGCTAGTTATATAATTGTCAGTGTGGCCTAATTAAAGGACTGTGCTGCACTTACTAAATACTAATATCTATGTGGGTATAGTAATGCCATTAAAAAAAAAAGAAACAAATCCCATGGATCTACACCTGTGGTAGGAAGGGTAGATCTTCCATTGTATGGTAACATGCTGGGCAAAATGACTGCAGGTTCAGTCAAGCTGTATGATGAGTTGCATGTATTCTATTTTCACTAACTTATACCTGTCTATTTAGAATACAGGTCTTCCAAGCAGCTGGTAGATTACCAGGTGTGGACTTAAAGTTGCTGGGCTTGCGATAGGAATTGCCAGCCCTCATAGTGCGGGTCTATGTGGGGCTTTAATCAGTAAATGCCTCCACATTCTGTATTACAGTAACATTGGCTCATGTATATTACTTCCTGCTGCTGATGTATTTTTCCATTGTAAAATGAAGTTTTAGTGTGGATTAACCAGGTCTTTATTTTCTGTTAATTTAATAACAAGCATTACTGTAGTGTGATTGTGTATAGATATCCCTTAGCTGTCAGGTTTTTTACTTTGGGGGGGGAAGCAAACTTCAGGAATATCCTGTGCTGTGTGTGCAGGAGAGCAGATGCCTAGTGCTGCTCTGGCATTAATCCCAGGAACCACTAGCAGTAGCGGGGTGCCGCCAACCTAACATGAACACAGGTGCTTCATGACAAACCTTACTAGCATGTTCAGCTGCATCATGTTCTGGCACTGTATTTTGAATGACATTAATTTATTAAAAAAGACTGAATCCAAATGCCTGAGTGTGCTTTTTGGCTGAAATAAATAGAGTTGTGCCACCCTCCCACCACATGCACACTTGTAGCAAGTTGCTTATTGAAGGCAGCTAGAAATAGTTAAGCTGCAAAAAGCCTGGAGATGAGTATGTTAAGTTGATTCTGCTCACTACTACTCAGCAGAAGCTGGAAACTAGGTATTGAAGTCAAATTGAGGATTACACAGGACTAGAATCCCCTGCTATCATTTTTGTAAATCAGCACTTCTCTGGTTATCGTACAAATTCTGCCCTACTGAAAGCGAAGAACAGCAGGCATTAAGGAGGAACATCTTCTGTAAGTTCAGAACATGGCAGACCTATTTTCAGTCTCGAGTAATCAAAAGCAAATTTATTTACTCCATTGACCAGACTGTCACTGGCTTTTCCTTAATTGTATTCTATTGCAGTAGCTACAACTGCAGCCTTCAATAAAGACAACACCTTTGTATTGTTTGGGCTAGGTCTCAAGGGGCCTTACCAAGTTTTGTCTTGTACAATTATTAAAAGTTTTGACTAGAAAAGGGGCTTTAAATAAGAAAGCTGCCTTATCTAAAACTCTTCCAGATGCTTAGGCATTTTGTGCCATATGAGGATTTATGAGACTCAGAGTAAAAATGGCAAGGTACCAATTTTTATTTTTTGTATGAAGGTGACATAACATGTTTGCATTTACCATTACATAAACTTTTTTTTTTAACACCTACATATTTTAGATAAGAGGTGTGAGGTGACTCAGGAGCTCCTGCTGATAGGTCTGTTTATATTGCTTTCATGTTGCAAGCCTGTGCAAGGGAGCATACATAAAAAGAAGGATAGATACTCCTTTATAATGCAATTTGGAGAATCACATACCTCAGGCAAAAACATGAGCTGTATCCAAGTAACTGCAGCCTGCATGGGCTGCTCACTTCTGTGGCTCCTTCTCACTTCACCCTACTGTTACCAGGCTGTATTAGGCTTTAGGACAAGGCTTTGTTGTTTTAACTGCACATGATCTATAGCTAGTGAAGGGGCAAAGTGGGCTCATTCTGTTACTGAGTACATTTATCTTGAGTGTAAAACATTATGTGTAGTTTCTTACTGGAGGAAAACAAACAAAAAAAAATGTACTTGAGTACAAAATAAGAAATACTAAATAGGAAATACTAAATTGCCATGGCTGTAAGTCACAACTGCCTCAAAGAACCTGGAAGAACTTGGTTTTATCCATTTAGGAACATCTTTTGAAATGCAGACAGTCTGCATGGCTTCCTGCTCGTCTGCACCTTTTATAATTTTTTCCTGTACATTACCAGTATGTTTTGTTTCTTATGTGGCCCAAGATTATATAGTACCTTATGTAAAATGTATTTGCTATTAATAATATGGCACCTAAAGACAAGACTAGTCAAGTGGTGAACAGTTCTCTAGTGACTGCTGAAGACATACTAGTAGTTCACTTACACAACTGCTTTCTGAGCCAGTATTCATCCCCAAAGAAAAACAGCTGGCAAATGCTATTCTCCAGTCTAAATTCTTGCCTTGCATAATTGAAGATGGAAACTGTGCAGCCAAAGCATTGTCATCTGCCTGGAAGTGGTCACTAGTGGTAGAATTAGAGAAAGACTTCTGCAGGAACAAAGACAACAGCTGAAAAAAAATGCAGTTCTCATGTCATAAATGGAGCAAATATGATTAAAGCCTCGACAGAGGTCTAACTAGTGTCTCACTACAAAGCTTCAGCCTAATCTTAGCCTATTCAACATGTACTTGGCTTTCAAGTACATTTACATACAAGTTTCAGTGAATCAACTCATGTCCTCAAGCTCTGCTGCATTTGCAAAGTTTGCCTCTTTCCTGGTAAAGCTAATTTAAGCCAGTCCTACATAGTTTCAGTTTCCCTTACCTAAAGTAATAAAAGAAGTGATCTGGCCTCTGCTAACTTTTAATGCATTCAATCATTTTTTGCAGTTGTTTAAACATATACATAATTACAAGTTTAATTTTTGTTGTAAAGGATCAGCCAGACCTGGGACAATGAATTGTGCCAAGCTTTGCAGAAGCCAGGCTCAGACAGATAATTGCATTTGGGGGGAAAATAATTTGATAACATTTTAGAGATTATTTCAGCATTTAAAGCACTACTGGTTTTCTCATTTCACTCCTCAGTGCCTCTTTAAGATGCACAAGTACCTGCCACACTGCATACAGCTAAGGGACATGTGTGGACAGCCCTGCAGACCACTGAACTTAGTCAAGAGAGTTTTTTTTTTTCCTCCTTTGTTTCCCATTTCCAGCTACCTTCCAGTTGTTTCCTGTTTTTTTGCTCTGAATTCCTACATAAAAGGAATTATAATTTAGGCAGACTCTGAACAAGGCTCACCCTTAAAACCAGTTTCTTTCCACTTCATGCTCAACATTAGCCACACAAAGTTCTGTTTAGTTCCACTTTCAGAAGTATTTTAAATACCTCCCTCCTACAGCATTTCTCATGAGTACAGTTCAGCAAGGCAGAGTTCTTACAAAGCCTAAAAACTCAGAGGAGGAGTCTGAAGAGAAAAAAAACATGAAACAATTCCCAAAATTTAAGAGCTGACATATGCTTCAGCCAGCTCTTTGGCACATGGCAATATCCATATAGACACACACATTTTTCACAGCAACAAAGTCAGAAACCACAGGTTATATCACGCAGTATGTTAAGCTCAGTGTCATTTTTTGCCACTTTTTGGTATGCCTGGGCTTTTAAATTCCCCACTGTGTTTCTGTGTGCATTTCTTCAGATGTGAGAGAGCAACTAAGTTCCCTTCTCCAGTATTTTCCATCTATTTCATATAGTGTGCAAGTGATGTTATTTCCCATACTTTTAAAGACAAGATGACAGCTGTACATCTGCCCTTCCCTTCAAATAACTGTTCTTCCTCCAGTCTAAGCATTCATGCTTGATTATGCTCACCTGATCCAGAAAGCAGTGCCACAGTACTGGGGATTTGGATTCAGACCAAAAAAAAAGATTTTGTAGGCATTCTCTGCTACTATTAAGGCAAACAGTAATTGTGCTTTCATCAATATTAGTCAAAAAATTCAAGGGTGGAAGAAAAAAAAAAACACATTACTTGATCAGTTGATTTTGAAGTATTATTACAAGAGGAACAATGTATGATCCAACAATTTTGACTCAAGAGAGCTTGAGTTCCAAGTTCCATCCCAACTGAGACTGAGCCACCTGTGTATAGACGTTATGCACAGATGATGTCAATTTGCAGGGAATAAGGTAATCTGAGTAAGGGTCACTATTTAACTGACACAAGTGATCCATTTCCCTATTTTTTATGAATCCAAACACTGCTGCTGATGTTTGTTAAAGAATGAGGTCAAGACCAGAAACATCACAGAAGTAAAGCTCTCTGCCTGCTTTTTTAAGTCAGTCCCTTCTCTAATATAGCATGAAAGACTCGAAACACCAGGAAGAAATTTTTCATACATCTTTAATCAGAATACAATAATGTAGTGTTTCTCCCTTTAATGAATAATCTCCATGTCGCCCTTTTTAATGAAAACCAAATACCTGCAAGAAAGTGAAATTGCAGTGCATAAAAAGCATGATGTTAATTTATCTTTCAGTGTCTTTGCCCAACTACTTGCACATGGTCAGAAATACCTTAACAAATTTTAGGGAATTGCAACCATTCTCTAGACAGAACCTTTGTCTAACTCACATCTAAATCTTACCCAAGGCAGTCAGTTTCCTCCTTCTGGAAAACCCATTTACCAAATCCTTCTCAGACAGGTACAGTGACAGCTGCAGTAGAAGTTCTGAAGTTTTCAAACAGCTCCCTATGGCAGAGAACTGGATGTGCAGCAATTAATTTACACAGCATCTTGGTTTCGACCAGATGTCACAATCCACAGAAACTGCAAGTTACTTTGAAGCTAAATCTACACCAAAATTTTAGTTGTACTTGAAATTCTTACTGATGTAAGAGAGGTCTGTGACCTCCTGAGGACTTCAATCAATCCACAAGATGCAGCACCCCACAGGGAATAAAAAGTCACTCTAGAGGAGCCTTTTGTCCTAAATTTTCAAAAAGCAGCATCCATAATCAGTTTAAATGGAAGACAAATTTCAAAAATACTGCCAGTGAATTACAAGCAGCTACCAATATAAAAACCAGATGCCTGCAAGTGTCTTCTGGTGGAATTAATTTATTAAAATAATACAGCTTTCTGAGCAGATGGAACTTTAAACAGGCTGGATGTATTTTATTTTTCAAGCAGCACAGGAAAAATCAAATACATTACTTGTATGTTCAATTATCAAGCAGTAGTTCCTATGTTTAAAAACTGCATTCACACCTTCACTTTTACAATTAAATACTGCCACATTAGTTTCTCTGCTTAGTAATAATTTGTATGGAAATCAGAAGCTTGTTTAGGCAAAATATTATATATAATTACAAAGGTGCTTAAAACAGAAGTACAAAGTCAAACAAGTGCAATGTACCAGAACACTGACCTAAAAATTCTAATTAAATTGTGACATTTAAGGAAACTGGTGTGAGATGTGTACAGGAATTAAGGTCATGACATGTAAATGACTGATGAAAGATGCTGAACAATTCAGTCAAATGAAATATAAGGTCAGCAACACTTAAGTCTTGTGGGGTTTGGGGGACTTAAATCTCATTTTTATGCTCAACAGGCAGTTCCTCAAATGCTGGCACATACAAAAAGCTGAGGTTGATGCCTGTGATGAGAGAAAGTTGAGAGGTTTGCTATTGTGTTACCTGTAAGTCAGTCAGCTGCATGCTGACAGCCAGAAATACCTTTGCAACATCAAATCTGGACAGAGCTGTAACAATACCTTCCCAGCTGACTGAATGGAGGCACTATCACCAATTCACTCAGGACCTTTGCTTCTTACAGTGCAGAAAAAGATGTCAGGGCTTTTGAAATGGAAGTCGACTGCCCAAATCTTTCTGAATAATTAATAATGCATGCCCTGGAAATATTAAAGCAGAGGATAGGAAAATAACTGGCATTTGCATTGGATTTAACTAAAGAGGTTACAAACATTAAGTTAAGAAGAGAACTACATGAGTTTAGAACCTCAGTGGCTGCATGCCTTCCTACAGCCCAAAAGTAAACCTAAGCAAATGTTGGAGAGAAAACGTAGATGTTAATGAAGACAACTAATTATGAAGATCACTGCACCTCCACCCACTCATTAAGTCTTAATCACTCTTTAAATCTGAGTTTAAATCTGAGTCCAACTTGCTAGCAGGGTGTCAGTTCTTAAAAAGACTGAAAAGCTTTTTATTCTGTCATTTGTCAAAGGAAAATATTCTTAATCAGGTTGTATGTTTGGTTCCACAACAGAGACAGGTGGGACAGTGAGAAAAAGGCTGCAAAGAAGGATCTGTCTGGTCTTCTTGTGCATAACAAAAATTGTGGAGTGTCACAACAGAATCACTGTACAAAGCAACAAGCAGCCAATGAGGGCACCTCCTTCTGTCTTTCCTCAGATTAATCCACCAGAAAACAAACAAACAAACAAAGGTCAGCTATCTAATACTCCTAGGCCAGTGAGGGAACCTGTGGGAATAAGGGGAATGCAGAGAGCTAATAAATTTGCCATATAAATTTGGAGCATTTGATTACTCAACAGAGAAAACTCAGCTGAAGAGGTAACAAAGACGAGGATATTGAAAAGGGATCCTTGAAGGTCCTGCTTCTATAGCTTGTACATGTAAATACCAACCACTTGCCTGGCTTCTAGAACTCACCACTGTGAGCTCCTAAGCCTAAATCTACCTAGGTATGCCTTCAGTTGCTGGAATTAGTTTTATAGCTGATCAAATCCTTTATGCACCTTTCTTCAGTCTTCATTAGAACATGGACTGTGACCACTTAAATCCCAGAGTGCAGATATGTTAGTCATTTCACAAAAGCAAGTGTTTATTTTCTTATCTGCATGCTGATTCAGAAAGCTCTAGACACACCATGAATAAAACAGCTCTAGTCTTAATTCACTTCATATAAATAATATCTAGTCTTTTAAAAGATATAAATGTCTATTACAGAGTTGTGGAATAAAACAGAAAAGAGCATCAGAAGTTTGAGGAGAGATACAAAGACACACAGATGAGGAGCAATAGCTGCAGTTTGATAGATACATCTTATTTGTGTGTCAGAAGCAATAAATTAGTAGAACTTTAGGGGCCTTTTTTGCCCTTCTCAAATCAAACTATTCAAAGTGGCTGCTTGTCTTTAGGTTTTCCACAGTCATTCTATCTAGTCTGTCCTGGAAAAAAAATTAAAGAAGGCTTTAAATCAGATCCTTTTCAAATCACTGAAGCAAAAAAACTGACAACCAAGTTGCTGGACAGTGACAGTGTGATGCAAGTGTGGCTTTTCTATTAACTTTACAAATGCACAGAAGGAATTAAAACATAATTTCCTAAAAACATTCGAGCCTTCTTGTTTATCTGTTGTGCAGCTGCTTAATTTTATTTGAGGAATAGGAAATATAACCATGACCACAAATCTTGGCCCCAGAAAAGAACATGGCAAAATGCTGACAGATACTGATGAGGCAATAAACTAAGAGCCTTTTGGTACAGAAAAGTTGGAACACTGGATAATGTAATGTAGAAAATGGTAAAAGTAACACGTGGGGATGTCAGAAGGCATCTAGAGGCACACACATTGCAAGAAAGAAGGAAATAATCTCCCTTGGAATCCAGAAATGTGGGAAGTGCAATACACTTGCATACAGAAACCACCACCATGTTACATAGGAAATACAGCATTATGCCACATCTTTTCAAATAAACTATTGTATTTTTTCACGCAAGGATACTAACAGAGCTGCTCTAGTTACTCTCAATTCTAGTGTTACTTTCCTTATGAAAAATTCAAACAGCACATTCCCTGAGTCCACACAGAAAATCCACATTGCTGATTTTCATTTGGAAGAGTCCTCATAACTTTACTGGGGGGAAAAAAACCAAAAACACACAGAGTTTGCTACTGTGCTAGTTTGGGGTGGGTTTAGTAGTTCATATTCAAATGTGTGCAACTACATCAATGTTGTAATCCTAACTTACAAAACTGTCTATGATCCAATCCCAGTTTGGGAGAAATGCTTTGTAATTCTTTCCCTGAAGAGATCTCTCCAACTGGAATCCCATTCATGTCCCAGGGGAAAAACTCAGCCAAAACATAGGCAAAGGTATGAAGGCTTACTGCATAACATGAAAAAAACTACTGATTTTGCAACTATCACACAGATTTGGAGACACAAAGAGAGCTAGAGATAGATTCATTCAAACAACTCTACATGGATACAAGGGGGATAGAGGAAAAGAAAACTCTTGTCAGCCACAGTCTTACTCTGCACCTTGTTGATTTTAATTTGCAGGTAAAAGTGTGAAAGTTCCACCCTTTAAGGGTTGCAGAGATTCTCTCAAATCCAACCTAAAAGACAAATTATTATTATTTATATTCTGCTTATTTCTAACAAGAATTCACAAACATTTGGCTATCTGGATTGAAAAATAGAACTACTTTACATAAATATCTTCAACATCCAAGAAAATGTACAAATCTAAAGTCAAACACATTTGGCTTGTAACAAGCCCCGTTTGCTAATGTCTTTATAAAGGCTCAGTTTTAAAGAGAAGTAGTCATTTTAAATATAACCAATACACTGCAAATGCCATCCCATTGTATGGTGACACTCACCATTCTTCTGTACTTCTAGGGAAAGTGAATAATAACATTCCACATCTGCTTGCAAGCAACATATACCTTATTTTGGTCCTGGGTAGGTAATCTCCACTCCTACATTTTGGAGTGGTCTTTTTACAGCTCAGAGAAAGATTGCACCTGAAATAGTCAGCAGCATTCTGCCAAACCAGCATTTAGTCCCCAAGGCTTTGGGTTGAGTGTGTGAAAGTGGAAAACCATGATGACATTGCTGATTTTGCACTTGTGAAGGCTCCTCCCACAGACTGACCTGCAACACAAAACAAAGATCAATAGCGAAGTGTTATCTTTACTGATTTGCTACAAAGAAATACTAAAAAAAAAAAAAAAAAATTATTCAATCAGTTGTCCAGTTTGGGATTTGGCACAGAGTCTGTGCCAGAAAATATTCGAAGAACTTGAACACAGCAACTCAGCAGAAATGGCCTATGGTGTGCTTTGCCTGGGAAGACTTGGTAGACTTTGGGCTGAAAGGCACTCCTGACCAGAGTGCATCACAGCAAAGAGAAAAGACAGACTCCAACAGAATTAAAGAGAAAGCTAAACAATCTTTGGCACAGCCATTGCCAAACACCTATCAGACCTCTTAATGGATTAACTCCCATTAACTCACACTGCAAGATGACAATGTGATGATGCCCCTGTCCAATGCAACAATTGCTTTTCCAGAAAGTTACAGATTGCTGTGAAATCTGCAGAAACTGACACAAGGACTTTTTCTGATCTCAGCCAGCTCTTGATAGTTTCAGTCAAAGTGATATCAAAGTTGAGAACAACTCAATGCAGATGGTGGTCAAAATATTTACCAGATTACATGGAATCTCTTACCTGAATATCTCTCTTCCCATATTCACCTCCAGGCCACACTGGAAAAGGGATGTACACTAATTTCTTTACCTAGCTGCTTCTCTTTCTGCTATTACACAATTATGGGGCCTCAATCAGCAGCTGTACCCTTCAACATGTTGCTCTGATTTGTGCATGTTATAAAGTACACTTGGATTAAAACAAAATACAACTGAGAAAAATGATGCCTTTCAAAAAAGATCCAGCATAGATGTAAAGTGATTTTAAACAGATTTCTTACCTACAGCTTTTCCTGTTTGTACCACATTCCGGCTGGTAGAAACCATCACATTTCCAAGCTTCTTTCCACGCTCACTGTTTTGCACTGAACTGAACAAGAGAGATACTGAAGACTGTTAGTAGCTGACTTATCATTACTTTCAGGTGTAAATAAACTAGTTAAATTATGTATCATTACACACAGATTTACATAACATACATATATATATAGTTCACATGGTCAAGCCCAACTCCTGCATTCATCTTAGCCACAGAGATCAGCTAGGCAAGCTCCTCAGAAGAGGAAAAGATGCTGCCAGCAGGACAGGAAATCAAAACACCCAATGGTTCATTCTTACCCTGCACACTTTAAACCTTTCACAGACTCCATTGGGTTGGAAAAGACCTTTGAGATCATGGAGTTCAACCCAGGTCTGAACACCACCCTGTTAACCAGGCCTTGGCACTGAGTGCCACGTCCTGTCCTTCCTTAAACACCCCCAGGGACAGTGACTCCTCCACCTCCCTGGGCAGCCCATTCCAATATTCAATCAATCTTTCCTAAATGTTTACCAAAATGCATTTATGATCAAAATTGCAAAGTCATATTTTCAGTAGTTTTGGCAATTCTTAGCCCTAAAACATAACCTTTAAATAGAACAAGTGTAAGTGATCAGTCCTTTTTTTCTAGATAAAGCTTACTTTGTATCTTTGTCCAAGATTAAATTTTTGATCTAGGACAGTTTACACTCATGGTTTTGTTAAAGAAATGCAAGAAAATGACAGACATTATCATCATTTGGAAAGAAGAGCACAAAAGCGATCAGTTCTACTGCACAAATACAATCACTTGAAAATAATTTCACTTAGTTTTAAATTGTAACTTTCAAGTCCACAAAGTCCAAGGCTTTGCAAACCCATTAATGTGAAACTTAACAACACATCATGCCTATTCTTTCCCCATTTCCAAAATCTTCAGTGTAGATGGAAAAAGCAGAAAAAACAGAATACACCAAAACCAAGTCTAGGCTCAGTTTGCAAAGGCAAGTGATTTTGATGAGGATCTGGTATCTAAGTCCCACCTACAGAATCAAGGCACTGTTGTAAAAATAGTTATTATTAGAAACATACTATGAACCACTGGTCCTTTTAAACTGATGTCACACTACCCAGAAGAGTTAGTAACTCCCCTTTCAAACAAGGGGACAAAAACAGGCAAATGTTAAAGACACCTCCAGAGCTTTCAAATTAAGACTTTGTAGAAAGATCATTCATTAATCAAAGAGAGAGAGACTGTTGTTTAATGGTCAGCAGAGCTAAGTGAGAAAAAAAATCCATTTTGCCTGGTGCATAAACCCCAGGCTGAATTCTGGCTTCAGTTAGAGCTGAACAGCTATGGAAAAAACAAGCACCACTGAGTGGTAGACTAGAATTTTAAAGGCAGCAGTTGAGATCAACTTAAAATTCAGATGACTCTGGTACAAGAACACTGTGCAAAACTCATTTGAAACTTGTAAATTGAAGGAACTATACCACATCTCACTATGCATACAGAGTGAACTGAGTTTTAGAACAATGCTTAATTAAAAACCAGCTAATTAGAAAGGGAAAAAAAGCTGTTTTCTCCTAATAATGAGACCTAAAGTCAAATCACTGCTGGAAGTTTTAACAGCTTTAGCTGACAAATTACAAGTAGATGTACAAAAACCTTATAATTGCAATGCAAAAAATCAAGGCTGTATTATGTGAAATCCAACACAAAACAGAGCATTTGCCTTTTTAAAAAATTATTATTTATTTCAGGCAAATGTTTCAGCTTTAGATGCGGTGCTGTTTTGCAGCAGAACTTTTGAGTATAGTTTCATGAAGATGGGCAATTTGAATCTTATCTTGTTGAGTTCATTATAGGAACAGTTATGCAGTTATTGATATTTGACCACACTTCTAAAAAATACAAAATCAAAGTACTATGTACTTACTGTGACAACCTTAACTTAACATCTGATACAGAGTACTGGCCCTGGAATGGATGGCTAGAAGAGGAGGAAAAACCCAAGAAAACATTAATTTATTTTTCATGATGAATCTGTATCACACAATTATTAGCTGTATTCCCCTCTGTGACATACCAAAAAAAAAAAAAAAAGAAAGTTTAAAAGATACTTTGCAGATATACTACTCTATAGCAGTATACTTCATACTCTATAGCTCTATACTTCACAGAAGTCTGGGCTGCAGTGATTGTTCAATGACAGATTGCTTATGAACTACCTAAAAGGTGCCTTCTATTTACAGATGAGATATTAACAACCTTTCCACACTAAGTCAAAAGCACCTCCTTCCAGCAGCACACAGAAAATAGAAAACATCCCTTAAGTAGACCAAAAGAGCTTTGTAGGTCTAAGAAAAAACCTTTTTCACACTACAGCAATTGGCAAAGTAAAAGCAAACAGAACTCCCTGCAGCAGAGCAATAACCCACACTAAGCAGAACACACGCACAGCCAACAGTGGCACCAAGCCTGGCATGGTCAAATCTCCCAGTGGAAACACACCCAGAACAGGCAGCTCCCCTCTATCCCAGCAGTGACAGCCTTGGACACAGCTACTCCCTGCACACCTGGCAGCAATTAACACAAAGCAGAACCATCTGAGAACAATTCCTGAGGAATGACAAACTTTCTGTAGCTGGGGGCAGCTGACAATCAACTTGAACAACTTTCACTTCTCCTGACTCTGGATATGTTTTTCTTCATAGAACTACTGTCCAAAATTCAAGTAAATACTACAAAGTTTC
Organism: Melospiza georgiana; assembly: GCF_028018845.1. Classification (NCBI taxonomy): domain Eukaryota; kingdom Metazoa; phylum Chordata; class Aves; order Passeriformes; family Passerellidae; genus Melospiza; species Melospiza georgiana. The sequence goes on along the minus strand of NC_080430.1, from coordinate 46,504,743 downwards.
CTTACCTAGAATTTACCTCTGCAAGAGCTGGATGCTTGTTGCTGTTCCATACTCTGTAGTTGTGGGTATTTTTCCAGGCTGTTACAAATCCTGTTCCAAAGTCTGACAAAATCTTTTCATTGTCTGGTAAATTAAAATAAAGAGAATTTGAAGAAATTCATTAGAGATTTATTAATTACATGACAAATTAATTTTTTTCTTGTAAGAAAAAAAATCATTTTCCAGGCTCTTACCAAGTCCATAACAAAACTCCAGTACTAAAACCTGGATACTTCAAAAATGGTTTATTTTTATTTTAAAATGTCAAAAATATACAGTACCAGGGTAAGAGGGGGAAAAAAATCTAAAAATTACTTTTCTTATTTTTAATTCATTTATAAAGCTCCAAGAGCTCAACTGGGAAAAAAAATAATCCAAATTGACTTTTCCTCTGGGGGATGACAGGAAAGGGAAAAGAATGGCCACATAGCAACCAAGAACAAAAACAATTTGCACTGGTCTTGGTCAGATACATTGGATTTTGCTGTACTGTTATTACTCATTCAAATTTAGTAACTCCCAAATCCATTCCAAAACTGCAGTAGGAAATACTGTGGAATGAACTTATCATAACAACAACCCCTTTAAAACACTGAAGCCTATAGGAAATAATTTAACAGCCAGCCAGTGATGTAATATGAGTTCCCAGAAAACCCTGATATTTCATATCAATCTAGTCATCTTAAAATATTAATTTTTTCAGACCAAGAACGTGGCATCTTCCAGACTTTAAAATCAGGTTCTCAATCCCGTGTTTTCTCACATATACCACAAAACAAAATGTGAATTTAATTGGTGTGAATAGAGAAAAATCATTGTGAGAATGAAGTTAATAGGGTGAGTGCAGGGCAAACTAAACATTTTCCACAAATAAAAAACACTATTCTTTCATTTATATTCACAAAGAATGTTGGAATAATAGAGAATTCCTTCTGAGGTAAAGAAAAAATTTTGAGCTCCAGGAAACAAAAGCTTATAAAGCCTGTAGATGACAGTTTATAGTATGTGAATCCCTAATTATGACCATGGCAGGAAGGGAAAAGGGCTGGAACAGTCTAGCAAGACTTCCTGAAGACAGATGCTTAACTTCATGTCTCCTTGAATCCAAGTAGTTTCCCAAACTTAACTTCAGATTGCAACAAAGTCTAGAAGACACAGATTTGTAAGTCTCATCACATACAGGTTTCAGGTACTTGTACTTATGAGGAAAACTTAATTAAATCAAGAAGAAAACATTCTAATAAAAAAATGTCTGTAAGGCTGTGGATTAAGGATTAATAACAAGCTTGTCAAGAAATAACAAGGATAGCCAAAGACAAGTGAAAAAGCAGCCTAAAAATGAAACTTTAGGCAGAGGGAGATCCACTGAGAGTAAGAACAGAGCAAATGCTTGACATGTCCACCCTCATCTCCATCCCTAGACAAGGGATCTGTTCTACCTGGTTGCAGCACAGCAGCAAGCAGTGCATGAAGATAAGCACTGAACTGAGCCCTGATCCACTCATCTCCTCCTTCCCATCCAGTGCCATCAAGGAACACATCATCTCTGTTCTCAGTGACGTGCTTCACCAAGTAATCTGAAAATCTCAAGTCAGCAGTCGTTGGGTTCAGGATCTTACGCAGTTCTGGATCGTGGATTTGCACATGAGCATCTTCTATCTGTTTGAAATGATTCCAAGGGTAAACATTTATCTAAATAAAACTGGTTATACAAACTTACACTACTACATATTGCTACCTAAATCTTAACCTTCATTCCCCCAAAATACCAAGAAGAAACAAATGGCCAAAGAAACAATGAACTAACTGTTCTCAGAAAGTCAGATACTGCTCTGATTTATCCAGAATTCAATCATTTCCCTGGCACACAGTAAAAGCTGCTTATTTGACAGAATTTTGCAGAAAGTTTGGCAGGGGAAGCATGGTGCTCTTTGATTATCACCTCTGTTTATTAAGGTGATTACCTCTATGGAACCATCTTATGTTACCAGATGCTGATTATACAGTTGTGTCTATTTGCTAGAAGTGGCACAGTGGGTGTTTCAGATGCTGTGTATTTACCCTCCTGATTAAATCAGATGGAAGTCAAATCAGCACCTGCATGTGATTCTCATCTGCAAGCATCTATTTTTGAAGACCTCACTAAAAAGCCATGAAAAAACCCATTATATGAAAAATGAAATTATATCACCAACACAAAAAAAAATTTAACAAGTGTCTTAAAAATTCAAATTTCAGACATATATAAAAACATGGATAGTAGTTTTGCACAGCCTATCTAATCCTGTCCTCTCAAGTCACAGGAATTTAACAAACTTCTGCAGCTGAGAATTTATTTCATATGGAAGGAATTCAGAATTCAGGCAAGCATGTGAAACTGCAAAGCTACAATTAAAACAGCATCTCAGCTGCCCCCAGCTCAGATGCAAAGATCCTTACTTCCACAATTGCATCACTCAGGTGCTTCTGCTGACGGAACAGGATATTGGTGGCTCCTGCGACAAAGCCGCGGACGGTCACATCCGACAGGAGGTGATGCTGCTGCAGCGCCATGTACGGCAGACACAGGTACCCCTGCAGAACCAGAGACATTCACAGAAATAACATTTTAAAACGTGCCTGGATTCAAAAGTTTTCATAATAAAAGCCAGCATATTTCACCCAGAATGAACCTTGGTTATTACAGTTTCAGCCACAATCATCTGTTGCTCTGCTAGACGACATTTGCAAAGTGAATTGAATTTTTTAGGAGATTGTGTTGCCTTTCAGTTTCAGGATTGAAACTGAAATCCAAAGCAAAGAACGAGAATTTAATGTGTATGTAAGGCAACAAAATAAGCAGTATAAGAGCAATAATAAGCAACAAGAATGAGGTCTCAGGTCAGTTCAGAGACAAGAAGCCAATGGAGATGAGGATTCATCTCTCCAGTAGTGCACATGATGTCTTCTGGTAGTTGTGAGGCACAAAATTCAGGAAAGCTACAGACAGCTATCCACATTTTGTGGGTGGGGATTTCCAGACACCAGAGATAGCAATCAATTTTTGATAAGCATATGCAAGCCTGCTTTAAGAAGGAGAGGACAGAAAGTAACACACTGTGCTTTTCAGCCACTTCAGGGTTGTAAATTCATCTAGTATCCTACGCTCCTATTAAAAAAAAAAAAAAAAACAAAAAAACAAAACATTTTGAGCTAGTCATTGAGGGATTATTGAGAGGCAGACGTAGGTAAATTCCTTTTTAAACATAGGATCAACATACTCCTGACATCTAATTCCAGCTGTTCAACTGCATAAAGCCCAAAGCAAATTTATTCACTGTAGCTAATGGCACGTTGGACAGAAACAAAGAGCACACACACTTTATCACCAAGTACGTGGTAATTGGAAACATATGGAAGAAAGGAGCACAACTACTCCCTTTTGTTGTGTGAGACACAGGGATGGCCTTAGAGATGACAAGCCCTTATCAGTAGAGAACAAACAGCTTGTGTCAAAGGAACAACAGTGCTTTGAAAGGAATCACAAACCTAAGATGGAAAGTTTTCAAAAAATACAGCTTAAGAAGCAGGAAAGGAAAGGCTTAATTACTGTATACTAAAGTAGCAAAGTATGGGAAATCTTTCACTGTTTAAAGTATCAAATGTCAGTTTACAAATGCACATTTGTAAGTACAACAACTTTTATTTTCATGAACGTGTTCCATTCTTTTTTAAAAGAGTGCAGATGAAATGACTAATAGATCTGACAGAACTGGTACTAAAGAAACAAGTACCACAAGCTATTTTCCCTTATGCTCAGGTGTACCTGGATAATGTATTATGCCACCTGGCAAAACCTCCTCCCATTCAAATTTGTCAGATTTATAACTCTTTCCATGGCATGGCATAAAACAACCCTGTGTTAAGAGCTCTAAATGAGATGTAAACTTTCCAGTAAGTGGTTAAAACTGTAACTCTGAATTAGATTTTTCTGCTAACTCAGACATGCAAAGCCCTTTCTGCTTTAATTACACTGGCTGAACTCAAGTGAAAAGTGCCTTTGTGGAACAGAAGGCAAACATGTAGAAACTGTCAGCTTCCTTAAAATTCTTTTCCATTTGATGAGCACAGCAGCAAACAAAAGTTTGCACTTGGAGGCCCCCTTATAAATTATTTTATTCTTGTTTTCCATCTAGTATTTTCAAAGAACTAGACTAAATACAATTTACAGGCTATAGTTCACATTAGACAGACCATGAGACAAACATCAAATGCAGATCTTTGTTGAAACAACATTTCTAATGGTGACATGAGGCAATACATTGAGGGCAATGACATTTGAGCTGCTCACTTGGGCCCACACAGTGTACTATTTCCAACAAAAGCTACAGGGGGAAAGTTAAACACAATCATAAAATACAATATTCTGCAAGGAAATGCAAATAAACCCCTCCAAAGGAAGAAAAAACACTTTGAACATCAGCAGCTTGAGGAAATAAATCTGAATCTTCTATCTTCTACTATGGGGAAATGTTCATTTAAAAGTTTATTACATTAAAAACAAAACAATGAAATGTACTAAATAACTTCTTGTATCCATAGCAGTATCTTTGAAAGGAATGCATTTTACCTGGTTTTTATGGGAAACCAGCCCTACTAACCAGACCTATTGCTTGTTATCTGACTATGCCTATCAAAGTCCTTAGAGATTTTGAAACACCTGGAGTTCAGTTAGATATCAATGCAAGCTTAAAATTCAGCAGCTCAGCACCATGTACAGAGAAAGAGACACAGACAAACAGAAAGAGTTATATAATATAATATATAATATAAAATATGTGTGAAATTTTATCTTATAATATATAAGATGAAATTTCACACAGGAGGGTGAAATTTCATTTTATATATTTTTATGTGTGTATATATGTATGTATATACACATTTTGTGCATATATACCCATATGCATTTAAAAATACATATACAGATACAAATGAAAAGAGGAAAACAGACTTAGGTGTCAACAAAGGTAGACGTTTCAGAATCTTTGTTTAGGTTAAGATATCTAAAGGCTACTGAAGCACTCTGATCTTGCCCTATATAGGCTAGATCACCAATTCCTCAGAGTAAAAGAAAACTGTAGTTTCTGCTACATACAATTTATTAATCACAGAGGAGATGCAGGTTACCACCACATAAAATTGAAAAAAATTGCAAATAGCATTAAAGCAAAGGTATGAAAGTGGAATGCAAATATGCCTGCAAGGCCCTCTCAAGCCTTTCCACCTAGGGGAGACCATACTCCACATGTTTTGGAGAACCCTACTGTCCACCTGGAGCTCAGTAAGCAAAATTATTAGCCACTTCTTGTGGTATTCACATGCCCTCTGAACAGAGAGAAGCTGTGAGACAAGCAGAGAAGAAGGAAAACACAATTCCTATCTTGCTTGCTGTGCCTGTGTTGTGCTAAACAGAATGCAATATGGAGATTGTTTACCCAAAGTGAGGATGTTTTGTTCCCTTGGCCTATCAGGACCAAGTGTGTGTGTGTGTCGGACTGTCACGGGACAGTCAGGAGAGAATCAGAGATGAGTGCAGTGTGAGCAGTTCTGAGCAAGACTGAGTGCATGGCAGATTCAGTTTAGATACAATGTACATAGTATAGTATAATAAAATAATTCTTTGGCCTTCTGATGATAGAGTCAGATGCATAATTCTCTTTGTCCGAGTCGCCGTTGATTTACAATAACTTCTGGGAAAAAAAAGAAAGCCTTTCTGAGTTGCCAAGTACCACAGAGAACATGCTTACCTTTGTAAAAATAGCCAGAGGCATCCCATACTGGTCCTCTTCCAGGCCAGACACCAGTCCTTGCACAAGCACCGTGTGCCCCGTGTTTGCCTGGGGCTGCACAGTGATGGGAAGGCCTTCGGAGCTCACGCCTTTGCTCCGAAGATTTCCCGCCAGGTCTGACGCTGCATTCTCACGTTCTTCTTCCTTCAAATGAGCCTCCTCCAAAATGCTGGGGTCCAGGGTCTCCCAGTCACTCTCTGAGGAGGCTGGGGAAGCACGGGAAGGAACTTTCAAGCGCTGCACAGCTCCGTTGGAGGACTGAGCTCCATTGCAAGCCTTCTCGGCCTGGGAGAAAGGCACATCTGCTGTTTGACCTTCCAGGGAATTATCTCCTGCCATCTTCCTGTCTCCCTTCCCCATTCCTAAGTTTGCATTCGAAGCATCAGCAGCAGACACAGAAACATAGTCATCTAACCGTGGTGGATTTTCCTGCAAGCCAGCATCCTCTGATATGCTCTTTCTTGGTCTGTAGTGTGAGCAGTCACTAAGACCATGTTCAATCATACCTGGGAAGAACAGCAAACACAAATATCAGCATCTCAATCAAAACTTTAGTGACTTTTGTGGAGGAAAAAAATTGCTTTTGGGTACATAGAGGAAATAATGTAATTTAAAACACTACTCTGGGGAGGGAGGGGTGTTTTAAATAACCCAAACCCTACACTTTCTCTCCTAAAGAATCTGCCTTAACATTTTGCTTTAAGAAGACTGGTTAGAAGCTAAGGATTAGCAAGGTTAGGGGTAATGACTGTTTGTTTGTTTGTTTGTTTTTATGAGCATATGTGGAAGGGAAAGTTTACATTTCGGGGCTTTAAGGAACTAAACAGGAATGTGTTACTTATTCAGGGGCCCCATCTATGTTACCCACAGGAAATACAGAAAATCCAGTGGCTCCAGTGAAGCACAAGAAATAACCCATAAAATGCAAGTAGTAAGTGTTAGGAGGTGTGTACATAGTACATGGACATGCACACAAGTCACCCATTTTTCAGGCAACATACCAACCTAACTTTATTATCACATAAGTTGATTTCCAAGTGACAGCACAACCTGTCTCAGTTATCACCAGAAAACATAGAAAAAGAAGTTCAAACTTCTTTTCTTACCAGGAAAGAGTGACAAGACAGTCATCAGAGCTCCCACCAATCTATTTACAGGAGAAATATAAAACAGCACCTGGTGGCAGGAGGGAGGACAATGGGAGGAAGAGAGAGTGCAAGAGAGGAAAGCAGAATTAGGGAGGGGAGAATGAGAAAAACAACATTACACTTATGCATGACAAATGACACACGCAAACTATTCAAGGCACTGCTTTTTATGCTATATTAGAAAGTCTGCTCACTAACAAAACTTCCTACAACAGCTCAAAGTAAACATTTAGATATGCCTACAGAATCCTTATATAATATTTGTAACATATGTTTTTATATATATATATGTGTGTGTGTAACACACTTCTCAGTTATTCAGGTTTTTCTACAGGTTTTTAAGACTTTTTCCAAATTGATCCAGTTACTGAAGAACTGACAGAAAAAAGTTGTTCCTGGCATGCTGCATAAATTCTTGCTCATTTGTAGCACATTAAATTCTCTGTTATAAATCAAAGAGGCCAAACAATCTCCATTCCAGAACACTGATACAAACCTATGCAAAAACATTTCTTTTAAGGAGTTATATTAAGGATATGTAGATAAATTAAAAACAGGATAACTGCTGCATGCATTTATTACAGTAATATTCACATGTTACAAAAAAGTTTTTTTTAGAAACAGAATACATGAGTGGTACTAACTTTGGTAAAGCACTTAAGGCATAACATGGGAAAACAATCTCCTTAATTAAATCAGAGAGACTGGAATTAGTAAATTAGTTAGGAATTCAAAAGGGGGTGTCAAAGGCTAGCAATGAAAGAAGAAATAGAAGCCAGACTGAATATTACTACTAAAATTTCTTCAAAATATGCCTTCAGGGAAAAAGAGGGGGGGAAAGGAAAAAAAAAAAACAAAAAAAACCCCCCAAAAACCAAATGACAAAACCAAACAAAAACAATCCAACCCCAAAAAATCCCCACAAAAGTAAACTTGTCCAAAATGCCATTTTTACATCCTTAATCAGCACACAGCACAATATCAGTAAAAAACCATAGATGAGCATTCCAAGGAATCAAGAGTGCAAAGGAATACAGAATAATCTAACTTTACGACTTTGCAGTCCAGTTTAATAAGCAGATGATGTAATTAAAAGTGCAAGTTTGTGGACTTAGTCTTCATAAGAGACTTCTGCTGTAAGAAAGAAGGACACTTTAGAAGAGACTGATGAATAATAGCTCATGTTCCACTAGTGTTTGCCAATCTCCAAGCTAGTGAACTGATGGGACAAAGAAAGACCTACACAGCCTTAACACAGGCCAAATGATATTTAGTGGTACCACAGCTGAAAACAGACTCTGTATATTATCCTAAACATACTACCAAAAAAAATTGTGCAAGGCAAGTGAATTCAAATACCAACAACCACTGAAAAAGTATGATGAGATGAACAAGCAGCTCATCTGTGGAAAGAGTTTTGGTTGACTCCAATGGGAATTAAAATGTGTAACTTTGAAGATGTTGCTTTATAATGTATGCATGAAAAATGCATGATATAATAGCAATGAACTGCAACAGAAAGCCTATGATACTCCCACAGGTTTAGATTCTCAGACACCATGCATTCTTAGCCAAGCTTATTTTTAAGCCTACAGAAATAATTAAGCCTATAAAGAAGTACCTTGTTTTAAAGAAATCTATTCCAGTCTAGGTTTTTGTTTGGGTATACCACTTACTTAAAGCAAATACTTTTCTATATTTGTTTCATCAGGTCCCTGTGCCATCTTTCTGTCTATAAGGATTCACTACCCTTCCCAACCCCACTACACAGCCTACTGCATTTAAATCAGCAAACTGGGTGGTCCTGGCAGGAGAAATTGAAATGATCACCATCTGGAAGTAGTCTTCCAGCCTAATAACCACTGAGAGGTGAAAAAAATTCTTTTAGCCCGTGGAAAAACATCAACCAAATTACTACAGATTAAAGGAAATTAGTCTGTGGCATTTTCCAGATCAAGGAAAATTGGCATTATGAATGGCTTCTTGCATATTATATTTAAAGTCTTTGAACACACAGATTCCCACAGCTATTATGAAACTATAACATTTGCCAGAAAAGAGGCAGTGCCTGAAAACCAAAACTTTCTTTTGAAATTGCAAGTGTTGTCTTCCTGTCAGAGCTTAGGGAAAACCAGACACAAAGCAACCTGCAGGTTTGTTCCATAAGCATTCAGTTACTTTCAAAACAATTTTGTATGTTTGAGTAATGTGAACACACTTGGGAAACCCTCTCTCTCCTCTCTTCCTGTGCATTTGCATCTTGTGGTTTGAGCAGTTTCACAAAAGAACTGCAGCTCAGTGAAGTATTTTCTTTGTACATGTCCAAATGCTGAACTGATCTGGTGACCCCTACTGTGCCATAATTGTATTTTCTCAAGTGTACTTTTGCACAGCCTTTAATATAGTCATCTTCAGCACATGCCTCCTTAATGCAGAAACTGCATTTATTCTCATCAACAAATACTGAGAGCTGTCAAGGTGTATCTGACTTACAGAATTAAGTGACAAGTGCAAAAACTTTGGAGAAGCTGCTAGATCTATTTTAAAACAGAATACTGCTTCATGAAAGATATCTAGGTCTAGGATATAGACTTAAATAAACACCTCCACAACTGTTTTGATAACTTATAGATTAAATCCTACTGACTTTCCAGCTGCAGCTAACAAGAAATCCTAACATGCCTTCCCATCACTCTGAAGAAATTGCGTTTTAATACAGCAGGTTCACTGAAGAAAAAGCAGCATTTGGGAAATTGAAACAAAGTTTTAAATTACATTTTTACAGCAAAACAAAACAAAATCTCTGCATAAATATGTCTGGCAGCTGATACAGTCATTCCACTCTAAGTTCTTGCTCTAGGGCATTAATATGAGCACAGAAGGAAAAAAACGTCTTGATTTCACATCTACTTTCACATTTCACATATTACACTTAAATTACTAAAACAGCATTGCTTCTGAGGCAGTAAGATAGCCCAAAGCAAGCACTGATCCTAGAATCCAGCAGTTATTACCAATTTATAATCTGAGTTCAGCCTGACCTAACAGATACAGCTCTCTTCATTGTCTCCTGCAGGTGTCCATGGAATTCAGGTCTGAAACACACTTCTAGCACTCATTTCTTTTGGTGTGTCTATTTAAAGCCTGAACCAGAAGTTCTACTTGCTGAATCTCTATAAAGCTGTGCCTTTTTAGGTACCCACATTTCCTGTCAGTTCCTCCACACAGGTGCCTATCTGCATCTCATTTGTATCCCATCCTATATTTTACAGTAGCTTATGTTTCTCTGGTCACATTTCATCACATTTTACTTTGGCTGGGATAGAAATTAAAGAAACAAAGTGTGGACAGAATAGAAGTGGAGGCAAATGTATAGGTCAACACACAGCAGTTTCTTTAAGCCTAATAACCTAATTTATATATCGATGCAAAGTTGTTGATATGACTTCAGATGCTTCTATTTTACAGATGAAAAATATTTAACAGCTATGTTTCTATTTAAACTACCTGCATCAGCTTACAAAATGTTACCTTTTTCTCTAGAAGAATCAATTTAAAAAGGATCAAGACCTGAAAAAAAAAAAACAAAAAGAAAAAAAATGGTGAGTGAACTAGTGCCATTTCTCAAAAATAATGTGCAAGCATAAGCTCTTATTCAAGGTTTTGTGTTAATCACTGCATAACAATCAAATTACCAAATGCATTTGACCAGGGAAAACCAGTGTTCCAATACCCTTTCTCCACCTGAGCACACACTTAAAAATAGCATGAGATGGAAAAAAACCTCCAAAAACAACCAAAACCTCCACAAAAAAAACTGTATAATTTGAATCATACGTAGCTTAGCAGAAAGAATATGTTGCACAATTCCAGTATTTTAAAAAACAGTAAACTACATAAATATAAAAGAGATCCTCCACAGAATTACTGAAAAAAATCCAATAAAATACCAAGAAGAATACCTCACCTAATTTTAGGCATCTAGATCACAAGTGGCTGTTCAGATTCTCTACATTAAGGAAAAACACAGATGCTTCTGGGATATGATTGGCAGACATCTGAAGTTAAACAAAAATGAGTTCTACCCCAAAAATCTACTGAAACAGGTGCAAATACACCATGAAATTCAGATCTTCAAAGTTGTTCCCTTGATGCATCTCAGTTAATAAAAGATTCTAAATGCTATTTGTACTTTAGGTATAGCATATATACTCAATTTCAACAGAAATTAGGATAAAGAAGGACAGGTCTAAGTCCCTTCAAGTTCTGTGATGGCAGAAGCTACAAAATTTACAAAACACAGGCAAAATGCTCCAGGTTGTGTCCGCACAGATTTTAGCAATGGTCTTTTTCTTATATTCATCAAACAAGAAACAGGAAATAGAAACAAGATCACAAATGAGATAGCATTTGCACTTTGGGACAGAACTAAAAAATGTCCCACAAACTTAGAAATCTCCAGGAATCTCTCAGACTAACAGAACTCCTTAGTCTGGAATATGCTTTTGCTGAAGTTATGCAGGTGGAATTGGAGGGAAAAATCAGGAAAATCAGTACTTAGGAAACAGTCTTCTTACTCCTAGCTCAGGTATGTCTAGATATGTTCATTTTTCTATCATATTTCTATTTCTAAATAGTGCAGTTCTTTAAAAATCTAGTACAGAGTACCTACCTTGTGTCTAAAATGGAGAACAAGATCTCGAGGAGACAGACCTGAGACACCAAAAAGAGAGCAATTGTTACAATTAAACAGCTGATGGGGATACTAATTTACTTCTTGCACCATTTTTCAGCATGTGGGAGATACCCATTATGGATTCTGGTTATTTCAATAGCAGAATTCATACAAAATTCCCTTTTTTTTTTTTTTTTTAGTGGGAACAAGAATTCATTGACCATAGAGACAAGAATAACATGAGTTAACACCTGTTGGCTGCCACACAGGAACCACTGAGGTAAATACTACACTGTGCATTCAGAAAGCACAGGGAAGAGTCAGAACTGGCTGGTGAGATACCCTACATAACAGGTAATAACATGCCAGCTTGAGCAATTGGATGGTGTGGGGTGCTGAATCTAAAACCTAAGAAGGTATTGCTCACCAAAAGCAGATAAACAGCTGCTAGTCAGACTGTTAGGTCAAGGAGTAATATGGTTTCAACCTGCAACTGACTCCTACTATGAAAGCAACAATACATTTTACATTTATTTAAATCCATTAATAAAGAAATGCAGACCTCTGGTGCTTAACCTGTTAATGCATATCAACAAATTAGCTCAGGAGAGGCAGGTGTTGTTTAGTGTAACATCATCTCGGCTGCTTTGTACAAAACAAGTCACTTACCAAGATAAACTTGTGACCCTTCTAAGGAAGTATTGCCCAAGGAACTATTCATATGATCATAAAGTTCCTGTAAAAGTTAGAACAAAGGCAAAAAAAGGTGTTAATGGCATATGGTCACACAAAATCCAGTATGAATAAAATTCACTTATTTAATGATTTTAATGGCTTACTCCAGAAAGAAAACAAAGTTTTACTAATGGAATCCACAGAGATACAGGCTGACAACCACACTTGTATCTCATAACAATCAGAAAGTGGACTCTCTGTCAGATTAGGGTAGTACATTTAGTTCATGTTAAAGTATTACAGGAGCTGAACAACTGAATGACTTATACAAGCACAAGCAGAAGTCATCATAAGCATTAAATGAAAATACTAACGTTTGTGGCCATACACTGAAAGCTGTTCTGTGTGCATTTTACTGGAAAGTTACCTTTAGGATTGAAATTTGTGAGAAGTCTTTTTCTTCAAAATATGCATGTGTGATGAGTTGCAGCTTTGCCTGAAGTAACCCATACAAAGGCTTGGAAGAAAAACAAAAAAAGCAAGTGAATGAAACTATTTAGTCACTCATTTTGAACTTTAATCTTCTTCCATGCTTATGTTGCAATATTGACATTTTATTATACACTGAGTTCACGGATGAGCAGTCCTCAGTAGCTAACTCTCAGCATCTTTCTCCTGTGCTCATTTTAAATGATGATAATTTCATTTTCTTCCCATTTGCACGCACCATACCCTCACTGAACATCTTTCTGGAAAAAAGTTTCCTGCTTTAACACCGTTCATAAGAGTTCCAGTAATAGTTCTTTCTTCAGCTTTAAGCGGAAAAATAATTTCTGTTCCCTGCCTGGTGACCAGCAGCTTCTGATTAATAGGTAGAAATAAAAGATATCTCTTCCAAACAAGAATATGCTGCATGTGTGGCTATCAGAAAACCTCCCTCACACTTGAAGGTGGTGGCCACTCTCACAAGCTACTATGCTAGATGATCTTTGAGGACCTTTCCAACCCTACCCATTCCATGATTATACTAGCCAAACTCCTCATTTCTACCACATTAAACTGAGTTAGCAGCGTTTAAGAAAGATCAGAGTATCCTCATCAATGACAACAGGCAGACACTTTTCCAGTTACCACAGCAGATACCACAAATCAAGGCAGCTCACTCAAATGCCACAGCCTTCCAATTCCATTTTACTCCAGTATTTTGTTACTCTGAAATAGCTAAGACAGATGTTTGAAGCCAAATGTTCCAAATAAGAATATGGAAGAACAATTGTTAAAATTACCTGAAAGTGAGTCAAATAAACATTCTTACCAGCTGGCTGAGAACACAGACACTTTTCTGTACAGTTTCTCGGGTGATGTCTGCTTGCCGTACTTTTAAAGCCTAAGAAATAGAAGTATTACAGTGTTTTTACCCAAACATAATTTCAAAAATAATTATTTACCAAGTCTAGTTTCCACATACTACCCCCCTATTTAAACAAGATCCTAAAACTAGCTATCTTCAGTGGTGGAACATCCAAACCATGCAACAGTATGCCCTTATGTTTTCAAAAGAGATAGGCTGGGAAGGAGGGCACGGGTGTCATCCCCTATGCTAAGGAATGGTGAGATTGTGAAGAACTCCCTCTGAAAAACAGTCACAAACAAGAGTTTGTGGGTAGAAATCAAGGACAGCACCTACAAAGGACACCTGGTTGGGGTCCACCACAAGGTGCCTGATTAGGGAGGCCTGTTGACAAGGCCTTGCTTCAAGAACGGGAAGCACTGTGCTCACAAGCTCTCATCCTAATGGGGGAATTCAACCACTTGGATGTTGGCTAGGAAAGCAATGAGCCTGTGGATGCTCCATCCCTGGCAGCTTTCAAGGCTAAGCTGGATGGGGCTTTGAGAAACTTGGTCCAGCAGACAGCATCCCTGCCCACGGCAGGGAGTTGGAACCAGATGATCTTTAAGGCTCCTTCCAACCCAAACCATTGTATGGCGATTCTATGATTCTACCTAGTAAAAAAGGGTCATAACACTGACATGTCAGAGCTGTGTTCTCATCTCATCACATCCAGCAAAGATCCAAATACAGCTGTGATGATGGGCAAAGCATCATTTAAAAGACCCTAGTGTGAGAAAAAGGCAATAGGGAAAGGAAATGGCATTCTAACTCAGGGGGATGTATGGGAGAGAAACCACAACACATCACTTGCTCTTCTCTAACATCATCTGTGAAAATGGACCAGATTACAAAGTCTCTGCTTAGAAATTTCTTGTTTCATATTCAAGCATCTTTTTTGAGCCACTCATAAAATAAAAGCTTATCCACAAAATAAGCTACATTCTCAGCCAGAACAAATGGTCCCAGCACTTAACAGCAAACCAAGAAATGGTGAGGGCAGAACACACACAAATGATTCACTTAACTGTACAAAACAGAAAATGTATGGACTGCAGCCCACACATCAAAAAGGACAGATGGAGAGAGTGCTAGAGCTGTCATATGAAACACACTGGGTTTTATTCTAGTTGTTTCAAAGAGTTCATTTTAAACATCTATATATCTTCTTAACTGGTTACTAAAAAGCATAAACGGGAATCAAGAGCAAAATGAAGCCAAGTTATTGCATAGTTAAATACAGCAAAACTCTAAATCACAGAATACAGTGAAGGCTGGTGCAAAAATAATGAGTGAACGAAAACCAACATGGAATTTAGTTCAAAAGAAATGGAATTAAAAATTGCAAGAGTAAAATTTCTCCTAGAGCAAGAAAAGGAACTTGAAATATAATCAAGATGTAATTAACACAGAAATAGAGTATATAAACAAGTCATATATTCAGAGGGTGAATCAAACCCATGTGACATTCCAGATTATTGGCAATTCACTGAAAAAAATAAGTAGTTTTAAAAGAAAGTTGTAATAACTTCTCAATTCTAAGTGCAGAGATCATACTACCATTACTATTTTGAAAACATGGAATGATTTGAGTAGATCGAATACCTAATTTTCTCAGTGTGATCACCTGCACACTGTGGCTCTCCTCAATTTTCCAGTTTTACTGCTAAAGATTGGTATCACTAAGTAGCTACCCTGAATGGGAAGATTCCAGTCTACTCTACAAGTGTACATTTGGCAATGGGGGCAGGTGAAGAGAAACATCCCTACATTTGCATGGCTAGAACCCAGGAAGTATTGAAATGGGGAGAAATTTCAGCTTTTTCCACCCAAAAGGCCTGCTGCCTGAAAACTTAGCTTTGCCACTTGACAGACAGTCAGTTGAGTTTTGCTGCTGGGTGCTGATGGCTAGATTGGCTCTCCAGAAACAAAATGTATTTTTCAATTGCCTTGAACATTTCAGAAGATCACAATACACCTGCTGATGTATGGGACAGAATACTTCTCAAGTTCTAGAGCTACATACTATGAGCGCTTTCAAAGACTTTTAATGTAACACAATCATGCAGCTTTTGCCTGTTGGTGTAATGCAAGCCACTGAATTTTAGGTTTGTTAATGCACTGAGCCTATCATTCATTAATATAATTGATTTCCAGCTTGGAAGGTTACCTTTGCTTCAATCTGCCGATAGCAAGAGACTCCATACACCGTGGTTCGATCCCCGCACCTCGGAGGCAGGTGGAAAAACACAGTATCTGGAAAAAAAGGACAAGATTATTTGGTCATTCACTAACAAGAGTTTGGTATATTTATTTACAGCATCCCTTAAAGGTTTACTGTACAAAGTACTGGCAGACACTTATTTCTAAAAAAATAAAAAGGAACAAGTTACCTATAAAGTTACGTCTGGACCCAAATTAGTTTTCACATTGCAAGACAATTTGTGGAAGAATCTCCAGGTGTGCAGGACAGCTTCATGTTTAGCTAGACAAAGCCAACATTGCTTTTCAGAAGCAGCTGCTGGCAGCAGAGAAGCACCACTGAAAGCTACAGGCATGCTGCTTTCCCAGTTCAGCACAAAGGAGCAAAGGCAAGGCTCTGCGAGTCAGTGTGTACAGCTCAGAGTGTGATGCCACTAAGAAGGCAAACAGAGCCAAGATAGGGAAAAAAATCTCAAACAGCAAGGAGGATACACACAGTTGAAAGGTTAGAGCAGTTCCTACCTCTGCCAAGCTAGATATCTACACCACCACCAGCACTACACTACCATAAAGAATTTGTGAAACCTAGTCTTACAGAAAATAATTAGTGTCTCTGTGCAAGTGCAAAATGAAAAAGAAAAGTATCTATAAAATATTACAAGAGAAAGACTTTTATGGCTTGAGATATACACACACACACTTATATACACACACACCTGCTGCTACTGCAAAAAAGTTGTTAAAGCCTAAGCAAAAGACAGTTGTCCTCTCCTTTCAAAACATGAGTGAAATCTTTTTTGAAATCAACTATTAATTTTTTGTTAGCTTCATAGTAAGAACATTAACAGGAGAGACAATCCCACATGCATTATGACCAACAGAGAGGGAGACTTCTTATAACAAAGCTTACCACTTTGATCAAGTTTATATTCTGGAGATCACCCTAGGGTTTTAGAAAATCTCTATGATGATTTCCTGTACCAAGTCATCCTCCTTGCACAAATGTAACTACCCATAGGCATTAGTTTAAAACTCAAAACCAGATATCTAATAAAGTTACAGTAAATGAAATACAATTATGATGAGAAAATCTATTTGCCTGGTTCAAGTTCATGTGTATTCTTGCCTACAAAACACAAGGATATATATTTCCCCTTTGTTGCCAACTCTTTTTTGTCCTTACAAAAAAATAAACATTTATATTCTTCTAGCACAGCAATAAAAATGCTCAAAGTTGAGTATTAACTGGAATGGTACTGAGACAAGAAAGAGCAGGTAAATGCAGCTGCATTTGATTTTCCTACGTTTGAATGTTGTCTGCTTTTTGTAATGTATTTAACAATGCAGAAATTCAGCAAAAATCGTGGCCCAGAGCAGTCAGAGACACTCTTAGTGCTGCTAGGAAAGATACTATTTTGATAAGCTTCTTTTGTTTCCAAATGAGATCTCCAAAAGCTGGACAATAAGGAAACTAAGTATATCATGTTAAAAAACTAAACAAATTAAAAGTAGCATTAAAGTGTTTCTGTGATTTTGCTGTTTAAAGTGACTTCCTTGTCTGCTGTGCAGAAAAAAAAAATGAAACAACTGGACACAAATAAAAATGTCAGGGGTAAACAGAATTGCTAATAAAGGAATAAATGCAATACTAAAAAAATTTAAAGTGCCACAAACTTGGTGGTGACTATATGCCAAATGGATATTTCTATCTTTATTCTGCCAACAAAAACCCTTTTAAAGCTCACACCAATATACTGACATGGCTTTCCACGACTTGTAGCTCATTTTTAAGCACCTCTAAATTAGTGGAGGAGTGTTTCTTCAACCTTCAAAGAACTTCTGAGAAAGCCACCAGCCTTGCTTTGTGCTAGAACTATGCAAAATTGATATGTAACCCTGAAGTTTTTACTAACATCTGGATGTAGGAGATACACCTTTACTTTCATCTAAAGGAATATATCACTGCTAATGTATTTTGCAACTTCAACAAAAAGTGCAAGAAGTAAAAAGAATCACTGATCAGTTGTTCAGATATCAGGTTTTTTCTTTGGGCTTCAGCAGAAGTACACACAGCTTTTCTCTCTCATTTCTCACCTTCCTGATAGTTGTGGGCGCCATCTGGTAAGGCAAGAAATGGCAAGTACTTCCATTCCTCTGGTAAACTGTGGCTGTCATGTCCTTCTCCAGGTTTTAGGGGAGGATAGGAAAATTCAACCTAAACAAACAAATGAAAACAAAGGGGAGAGAAAGAGAGAATACATTACAGTTACCATACAAGCAAGCCTCTATGATTCAGCCTAGCACTTTATTCCTATCAATATTATGGGGAAAAATGGTTTTCCTCCAACTAGCATTTCTTGTCTCTTCCTTCAATGCACCCACAGACTGACTTGTGTGGTTTAACTAACAGGCCTTGGGCAGATTTGGCTTTTAGAGTCTAATTCCTTTCCCTCAAGAGAAATGAAAAGAGATCTTCCAGCAGAAAACAGCACCCAAGAGCTGAATATCTTCTTCCCTGTGTGCACAGAGCCAGCAGCACATTGCCACACCTGCAACAACAGCAGGGGTCATTGCTGGGGCACACATATCCTGAAAGCAGATTTGACTTCCCAGCCCTTCAGGTGCTCATGACTGGGTAATGCTGACACATGCAGGCCTCTCTGTTACCCTGCAAGACATTGAATTGTCTCAGAAACTGTACTAACAGCAAAACACTGGTTCCTATATTTTTATGTCCCTGACTGCAACATTTTTTACACAATGCCCAAAAGTATCTCCTTTCTCTTTCACTAAGAAATCCTGCATTTCAATTTTGCCTTTCATTTAATTGCCATTGTCCTTTTTCCTAGAAATAGGGACAATCTTTCCATTTCTTGCACTACACTACACATCCACCACAGAACCCCACCATCAGCATCTTTACAGCGCAATCTTCTTTTCCTGTAGAGACCTCTCTGGTTTTCCAGCCACTTCCACCAACTCTCTTTCAGACAGCATTTCTTAATTCAGTGAACAAAGTCTAAGCACAGATTTCTCAGTAAAAGAAACTGTTTATTGATACTGCAACTTCTCTCCAAGGATATTTATTTAGTGAGCATAACTAGTGAGCTGTAAAATGTATGTACACATGGAAAAGAAAAAGCACAACAAAGCAAGCATATAAATAATACTTGATGGATAATAAAATAGTAATAATAAAATAGTAAAAATGAATAGTAGTAATAGAATAGTAATAATACTAATAATAACATCAAAAGAAAAAACCTGTGAAAGATGAGAGTACCAAGGAAAAGTGAAATTCTTCACCTTAACACACGATGTCACTGTCTGCAACTGTTGCCAACTTGACAAAAAGGTACAAAGGACAAGAAAACACCAGGAGAAATCAGCCTTGCTACTTGTATCAAATTCAAGTTTTCTTATTCCATGTTATGGTGGGTTGACCTTGTCTGGACACCCGGAGGCAACCAAGGCTGCTCTATCACCTTCCTCCTCATTTGGGTAAGGGACAGAAAATATAATGAAAGGCTCATGGGTTGAGCTAAGGGCAGGGAGGGCTCGCTGACCAGTCACTGTCACGGGCAAAACAGACTTGGCTTGGGGAAATTAACTTTATACAAATAAAACAAAGTAAGATAATAAGAAGTAAACCCAAATCTTGAAAATACTTTCTCCCCACCCTGGGGTGGGTTAATCCCTTCCTGGACTTAACTTTATTCCTGATTGTCTACCTCCTCCCCCAGCAGTGCAGAGGGACGGGAATGGCTCATGGTCAGTTCATCACATGACGCTGTCTCTGCTGCTGCCTCCTCCTCAGAGGGAGCAACCCTTCCCCTGCTCCAGCATGGGGGCCCTCCCCCAGCAGACTGCTCCATGAACTTCTCCCAAGTGAGTTCTTGCCACAGGCTGCAGTTCTTCATGAACTGCTCACCAGGGTGGGTCCCTTCCACAGAGTGCAGTCCCTCAGGAACAGATCCCAGTGCAGGTCCCCTCTGGGGTGACAAGTCCTGCCAGGAGCCTGTTCCAGCACAGGGTTCCCATGGGGCCACAGCCTCCCTCAGGCTTCTGCCTGCTCTGCCATGGGGGTGTCTACAAGGAGATCTCTGCTCCTCCATGGACCTCCCTGGGCTGCAGGGGGTCAGCCATGCCTTACTGTGGCCTTCATGGCAGCCCACAGGGGAATCTCTGCTCCCGGGCCTGGAGCATCTCCAGCCCTTCCTGCTTCACTGGCCTTGGTGTCTGCAGGGCTCTTTCTCTCACATACTCTCACTCCTCTCTTCTCTGGCTGTAATTTGCTGCTCTGCAATAACCTTCCTTCTCAAACACAGGAACCCAGAGGAGCTACCACCACCCCTGACGGGCACTGACCAGCCCTGAGTCTCTCCCTGGCTCTGTCAGACATGGAGGAAGCTTCTGGCAGCCTCTCAGAGAAGCCACCCCTGTAACCCCCTGTAACTATGAGGAATCCAGAGAGCCTTTTAAACAAAACATGCCCCTAAGAAAAAAAAAGATTTCTAAATGAGAGACAAACACTGGAATTAGCATCCATACAAGGAGCAGAGAAACTGTCTGCCACTTAGTATGCACATACAACCTGAGAATTCCCTGCTATCCTTTTCAAATCACCAAACTAAAATGGTAGATAAAATTAAAATGGTAGAAACGTCACATAAATGTCTGCAGTATCATACCTTTTGCTGATGTTCAGATTCAAAGTGGCTGGCTGAAAACAATGTTTACAAAATTATTACTAGAATCTTGCAGGAGTAACTTCAGCAATAAATATAGCACAGTTACTAAGTTTAAAACACAGATAGTCAAGGAGCATCTACACTTAGGTCCTGACTTGGGTATTTTATTTCACTGCATGGCCAACAGAGAGGGATTCAAATTCACCTCTGGAGGAGTTTCTTTCTAACAAATACAGAAGAAACCCTGAGTTCCCTTAGATTCCAGCAAATACCTTCAATGCATCGTTCCTGACAAGGAAACACTTTAAGGATTTAAGACATCATTGCTTCCAACCACCTTCAGAATTACCACTGTATTTTGCACTGCAGCCAAATAATGAATTAGGAGACAAATTTAAAGGAAAGATGGGTAAGAGGACTCAAGCTCCATGAAAAACATGTATTCAGTAAGGAACACTCCTTTTTAAAGAGCAGAATAAAGCTGAGAAATCTGGCTCCTGTGTTCTTTATAGAGTGTGAAATTTGTCGAAGAACTACTTTGTTCCAGCTCACAATATGCTATCAACACCTCTGTTGCTATCAGATAATCCCAGCAACAGGGATTTCTGCAGGTTCTGTCAGTTCCAAATTCACGAAATTGTACAGGCATTAATAACACTGATGATAATCTTGTTTTCTATTAGTTGTCTTCTTTCAAAAACCGGTTTGATTATAAATCTCTGTATGCATGTGTGTGTATATGAGAGAAGATTACAAAAGCAATTTTAGTTTTGATTTGCCTGAGTTAAGTGGCCTTAAATACTCTATTTTACACTTTATGATAGTCCTGATTTACATTATGACATACTATTATTTCTCCTCCTCCCCAAGAGGATCCATATAGGACATACCCTGGTTTCTAAGGAGGAACCACATTCACGTCATTTAATAGAATTGCTGCTGGCTGAAGTACCCAAAGCATGGAAGTAACAAAGAAACAGGAAAAGGAACAATCCAACAGCAGGAAGAGCAGGCAATGCCCTGAAGCACTTCTTTCCATCCTTCCTCCAACTTAACAGTTCCCAGTGATGAGAAAGTTTGACTTTTTGATATCAAATAAGCAGTCATTGCAGGTGGGAGTCATGTCAGCTGAGTGTATGTCAAAAAGCAAGATCTCCGAGGCAGTTTTCTTAAGCATTCTGCAAAGTCAGAGGAAACAAACACCTGCAGAGGGTGATTCATCTGATCTGTTTCTTTTGACCATCTCTGAAGAGAGCTAGCTCTAAGTCTAATTTGCAGATGACTGACTTAATGCAAATGAAACTCACCCTAACTGTTCCCCATCCTCTAGATGTTCTGCTTGATTTCTCCAGCTCAATTTGCAGACTTGCATCAATTGCAGTTAGGAATCCTTTGCACGGAAAGAAACCATTATTTCAAAACCAAAGTGCTATAAGAATATTGAGCAGCCTTCAAAAATGGCTAAAACCTCATAGTTTTTGAAAATTAACTGAGCAGTGCACATGTATAGAGGTGGCAATAATGGGGTAAACAGAATTTCAGTTCTATCAGTTCTGAGTTTTCAAACAACTAGAGTCTCAGCAAAACCCTTCCCAGCCTGTGTGTGCAAATTACAGAGCAGTGCTCCTAGGGAAGGCAACTTATAAAGTTATATTCTTATCATTTTCCATCTTAAACCCAAGACAAACCATGACATGGGGAAGAGATGGGACTACTGAAGAGACCTGTCTCATACCTCTTTTTCACTCTCTTCACAGAATGAAGAAAGAGGAGCTCATTTTTTATTTAAATATAACGGCTTGTGATGTAAATCCATCCACATATGCATGTGCATGCATAAACATGCACTTAAATGTCCCTGTCACTTAAATGTCATTAATATATGTATCACTACACAAATGCCTGCAAATATGAGAAATAAAATGTAAAAGCCCAGTGGTCAACAGGAACAAAGATATACACACAAGTTTTTAGAGCTGACTGCCAGAGAAAATTTTACAGGTTTTTGCCACCTTAATTGAATTAAAGAAGACTCCTCAACAAGATGAAATTCAATTCAAAGCTGAACTCCTGAGAGACTTCAAAATAAACTACATAAAACATGAACTAGTATCTCCATGCATTTCTTCCTCTTCCAAGTGTCAGGGATCTCCGTTCCAGCTGGAAATATTGGTCAGGCCTGTCAAGGGGTTTTGATGGCAATGCTTTTTGCCTGTGCAAACTGTCATGTTCTCTAAGCAGATGGGTCCTGATGGATTTCAGAACTACAAACAACACAGAATATTGTCTTGAGGTTTAGGGGAGAAATAAATAACTGTGCTCTTCACTACACAGAATACTTCAACTCTTGTAAATCATCAAGATTGATTATTAAAATAAAATCTAGTTTATAAGAACTCCTTAAACAGAAGTACAACTGAATTTCTGGAACTAACATTTTTTATTTTTCTGGAATTCTGCTGCATTAACTAACCTTTAAAATGCAGTTTGCATTGAACCTAACAGTTTGGATGCAAAGCACCAATGAACACACAATTCTAGTGGGGAGAAAAAAAAAATCAAAGCAATTTGGTTTTGTTCCTTCTCTTTAAAGGTACTTCCTAGCCAGAATAAATTTACTACACATTCATTAAGTCACAGTAAGAAAACATGAGGGCAGACAAGGAAAAATACATTTAAGTTTCTACGTCTAGGAATTAACATGATAGTTGTTTAAGAAAAATGCATTGATAGTGTCTTTGACTAAATTGCAAGTACACAATAAGAAGAGAGGTTTAAAAAGGACACTGATAAAAAAGGGATTTCCAAATATATGGGCATGTCCAGCTAAACTACTGCACTCAAACATTTGACAGGCAGTTGGCATTAATTTTACACTCAGGTAAGCTTGTTCTCCTTATCTGTGAAAATTGCTTGTTAATCAAAGTAGAATCATCAGTGAGCACCAAACAGTGATAATTTAAAATGTTCTAGCAAGTCAGTATAACCTTCCCACCCTGCTCACTTCATCTACTATCACATTTGAATTATAGTCACAATATAAGGTCTCCATTTTAGTATAACAGGTATTTTGGTAGATTTATCTTCAGATAAGTTATGAAAAAACATCTGGACCCAAGTAAGTTTTTGCATTGATACAATGGAGAGATTATTTAATCTCTAAAAAATCTGACATCTTTAGAATGACAGTGTTATTTAAAGACTCAGGATACTTTCAGTAAGTTATAGAATCTAATTTACAGGAAGCAAATCCATTCCATCCTCTAAACAATTGCTTTGATTTCTCCCATTGCTTCAACTGCAAAAAACAGGTTGGATAATTGCTTGAAATGAAGAAAAGGAGATCAGCAGAACCCACTAATTACATTTCTATTTAGAGAATCTTTTCCTTTCAAAAATCCTTACAACACAATTAATTTCAAGGATACCAGCCCTCCTCTCCAAAAAAGAAAGGCAGAAGTATGCTAAAGAGAGTATAACTATGCAGCAGTAATCAAAAAACCCCAATAGATAAAAATTACACCTAAAACTTGATACCTCTTTATAAATAAGTCAGTATTTGTTCTTCACTCAAAGTAGGGATTTCTAAAATCAGTTTTCATAATTTATTAGTCCTAGCATAGCCAGACCCAGAGAACAGCACAGCAATGACCTTATCTGAGTCACCATAACAACTGCAGCACACAGCCAAATGAAAATCTAAGAGCATTGTTTGTCTTTCAGCACTAAGAACTATTTATTACTTATGTAACAATTGAATTTAAATTACAAACTTCCCCCATTTTTGCACAGCAGAACCTACAGATCAGGATCTGCAAGCTGAAGAGCCCATTCACATTACAATAATGCCTGTGCAGTAATATAATGACGTCTAACAGCGGAGTTTTAAATATATGTTATAGATTTATATAAATATGAATATTTGTAACTACTATGTATAATACATGTATATATGCATGCAAAAATATATATGAAGTATACATATAATATATACTTATATAAATATATATTTTAAATACACTATATACACAAATAGCAACAGCAAAAGAAATCCCTGTATTAGCAGGAGGCAGGGCATAGTTGCTTCTATCCTTTCATCTCCTGAAGCTGGTACTTGCTCACATTTCCATACTGCTAAAGCCATAGAGTGGCCACTTACACAAGTTTTAAGGCACCATCTGTAGGCACAATATCACCATTCAAATTTGCTTCAAAACCTCTGACTAGGTTAGCAAAGCTCTGACTCTTACTGAGGCCCTTAAAAGATAAAATAACCTGAAACACCAAAACCTTTGTTTTCAATGCCACGCTAGCATGTATTCTAAGCACTCTTTCCAATTATTTAACACTTTATTTCTATAGTCATAGAGTTCAAGCCCTATATCAATACTGTGCTTTGGAAGTTTGGCTCTTATTAGTCTCTTCAAAGAGACACACACACTCTGCCCAGAAAAAGAACTTAATACTACTGCAACCATTCCAGCCAAGGGGACTTGCTAGGGAATTCTGTGCCATGAAGACAAGGTTTATACATTACAGAAAGCAAGAACTCATACAAGATGAATTCTGGCAAGAGAGAGCAGCTTCCCTGACTAAACAAGCGAGGGCACCCCAATCTCTACCCCTAACAAAGATGCCTGTCCAACCCAGCAGCCAGGGCAGACTGGAGTCAGCAGCAGCCAATTGTTCACCCACAGATCAGCTCTTAATGCCCATCTTGGTGCCCCCTGGCTCTTGATGAGCACACCCAGCCACAAGGACTGTGGCATTTCCCCTCTCCAGGGACAGCACTCACAGCTCACACGAGACTCAGGCATGCAGCCTTTCCTCAGCTCGGCCGTGGCTCCAAAGAGCAAGGAGGTGGCAACAAGTTGACAAATGCTACACTGAATCCACCTTCCCCCGGGAAAATGTAAGGACCAGGACAGCCAGCACACTTCTAAGCACTTGGACTCATGGGTTTAGAAACAGCCATTGAGTGTCACACACCCAGCACCTACTGCTGAACCAATGCAGTCCAAGCGAGCCATCACTTGGCCTTAGGAGCCAACAAGCATTCAGGCTCTTTGCCACAGGACATCTGAAGGGCCCAGAACTGCTCTTAGTCAATTTGCTCCTTCCTCACAAGTTTTAACATCAGAATTACTCCTGAGAGGCAGCAAATCTGGTTCACTGCCACACACGAGGCTGAGAAGGTGCACAAACACAGTAACACAATGAAGCACAGAACACACCACTCTGCTCTCAGTGACCCCAAGGAAGCAGGCAGCCAGCCCCATGTCCTGCCCCCCGGCAGGCTGGGGCAGCAAGGAACTTGCTTTCACATCTTGTACCCACCACAACTTGCTTTGCTTTTAGAAACAGCATGCTGCCTAGGGGTATTAATTCAGCACCTCATACAAGCTATAAAATGGATTACCAAAATTAGGCACAGATCATCAATTCAGGTGATATTAGGACAGGGAACACAAAGTGGAGACCTGCAAGTTCCAATTTACTCCCGCTGGAGTGACCTCTGTTCAGTGATTTTATAGCTTTGAACCTCCCTCTATTCTACCTGTATGTAAATTACATTGCCACCTCTAGTGCTAAGAGCCCAAGTCACTGTCTGAAAACATTCTGAACAGGGAAATGAAAGGTGCAGCAGAAGTACAGAAATACATGCTTTATTGACTTGGCATTCATTCACTTATTCAAGAGAAAGGCTGAGATTCCTGGCACAGGATATTTAAATAACCAGTCAGATGTTAAGACACAAACAAAGAACAGACAAATCATAAGATGAAAGTTAAGTGTGGTGACTATGGGAAGCATTACATAACTGCAAATGGGTATTCAGGAACCTTCTCTCAACTTGCATATCAGGGCAACTATGGAAAAAATATCCAGTATGGAATCCTTCCTTCAGTATGGAATATTTCACTTCCCGGGCAGCACTTCACAGAAGCGACTGCAGGATTATCAAAGTAAAGGGTTCTTTGAAAAACTAGACAAAGAAACAAAATAAAGAAACAAACTAATCAACCATACCACAAAGTTTTTCTTGAACACTGAACACCAAGTATTATATAAGTGGATTCAACAGTTATGCAAAAAATGGAACTCATCATTAACGCTACACAAGAGATCAGAATCTGCAGTATTGTTTACAGAAGTACATGTGTACCAGCAATTCATTGTGTATTTAAAATTATTAGCACCCCATGCCAATTAGAGTAGCCTTACAAATAAAAGCTAAAAGCCTCTTTAAAAGTTACACACTGTTGAGCATAAAATCCACATATTTTAGACAAAAGATTAATCTTTGATACTTGATGTATGCTATGATTAACTTTATTAGAAGATTTCATGCTCATAGTGGTCCTTTAAAGTGCTTTAATATTATTAAAGCAGGGAACAAAATCAAAGGAATTGTGCTAATGTTTATAGGTTATCATCAATAGAAATAGGAACAAAGCAATTCAGCTTGATTCCAGCTTAGTTCCTTTTCAACTTATTTTTGTTTCTGTTGTTCCATTAACAAGATCTTGTTTAATCACTAGACAAGATTACCTATTGCATAATACCTGCATGCTGTGCTCCCCTGAAACAAAGACACTGGGAATTTAAACACAACAAAGCATACACTTCACTTGCATGTTTAAGAGCATCAAGCACATCTAAGAGAATCACAGCAACTACTGGAGTGACAAAGATCAGGAAGGGAAAAAAATAATTCTCCAGTAAAGCAGAGTCTTAGAAGAAAGGCAGCAAACAAAACAGGGACTAAGACAGGCTGGAAAGTTTTCCCCTGAAACTTCCCACCCATGGAATCTATGGAAGAGAACAACTTCAGTATTTCCCTCTTAAAAAAACATGCTACAATCAAGAGTGCAGCAGACCTGGAAATGTGGGCAGGTTCACAAGAGCTGATAAGAAGCGCAGACTGACCTTGCTCATTATTTAGACATCTCCCAATCCTCCAAAGTCAAGCCTAAGTTGCCAACATTTCTGCTCAAAGACACCTCCTTCCCAGGCACCTGGGAAAAAGGCCATGTGCACAGACTGCTCAGGCCATGTCAGGTGCCAATTTCTGCAGATCACAACAAGCACCACCTTCCAGAGCTCAAGTATTTGAAGCTCTCAAATGATGAAGATCACATACACAATCCAGGAAGAATTAAAGGACATTCTCCCCTCTCAGGTATTATATTCAGGCTCCTCTCTTAAACTGGGTATCAGCTGTTTCATTCCTGATCTTAGGTTTCCTTTGCATGCCAAGAAGAAAACCTCTGGTCAGGCAAGAGAGGGGGACTGCTCTTCAAGCACAGTCCACACAAAAATAGTCTCACACATACAAGCACTCAGACACTACTTTGGAGGAAGCAGGCATCACATTTATGCTATGAAGTTCAGTACCTTGAAGATCCTTACAGCAAACTTTAGGATTCCATGGAAATTTGCCTTTTGGTATTTACAGTAATCCCTTGCCATGTCTGTGGGAGTTTGAAACGTCATTCTCCACAGAAGTACAGAGAAGTGGGTCAGGATACACTGCCGTTATTTCACAGATCAAAGATCTCAGGCAAACAAAACCGACCGGCAGTGCGAGCACTCCAGGACACACATGGCACTTCCTCATTTTCCTACCACTCACAATCCAATTTTTTTCCCACATCACAGTAAGAAATGCATATATTAAAGAGAGCCAAGAGTAAAGTGGAATAATTTTAAGCTCTTAAGAGGGTACATGAGACAATGGTCACCTGCTGCACAAGGTCAGCAGTGATGTGCTCAACTGCTCAGTTGAGCAAGTGCAAAAAAGGTGGGCCTTGCAGCAAATAAAGTGAGATTCTGTATGGCCTCACTGCTGGTGACACAGTGCCCGAGTTCACTCAGGTGTGATTAGCTCAGAAGCCTTGCAGCATCAGGAGAAGGCAGGTCAAGCACTGCAGCAGCAAAAGGACCATGCCCTATCTCAGCAACCAGCCAGGGGGTTTACAGGGATTTGTACCTAGCTCTCCTACCCACAGGTTTTTCCAGCTTTGCTGAAATGTTTCCGTCCTCTCCTTTACAAATACATCAGCTCTCATTTTAACTCTGCCTTCAAAATGAATTATTTCTAGAGTACTCGTGATATTTTAAGTCCTGCTACACCCTCAGAGACTATTATCTCTCTGCTTCTCCATGTAAATAAAGCTTGGAGACAGAGCTCAAGTGACGGTCACAGCACACGTGATCACAACGGGAGAACTGCACCTCAGGACTTTCAGTCTTCTACCATGACTATAAATCAAAGGTCTTTCCATGTATTTTCTAGTTCAGGTCTGTACAAGTTGCATTTTTGCTTAAGACTTTTATTACAAGGTAGGTAAGGACCTTCCACACTAGTTAATGCTTTCAAAAATTAAAGCGTTGTAAGGCAAATCAGGTGCTTTATCACTTGCTTGTAATGAGGGAAAGTATTTCATTATTCCAAAAAAAAGCTTTCTCCTTTTTTGCTCTGAAATCACTAGTCACTCACTACTACAGTTCCTCAAAACTACTGAGGAATTTGTTTTCAGCTGCTCCAGTAGAAAGGTACAATTAGTCCTGAATCACTTGCCACTCTACACTGCAGCAGATGAACAGAACCTGCTGCAGTAGGTAATGAGCTGAGCAGCTACAGACACCCCAAAACACATCACACCATTTCTGTGGCAGACTTACCTGACTGTCACTTTGTGCCCCAATGCTTTTGTGCCTTGAGTCCTACAGAGCCTGAGAAGTGTGCAGAACTCCTACTACACCAAAACTGTTTCACATTTACGGGCAAGAGTTTGAGCAACTATGAAGCACTGGTTTTGCTGTTACTTTTTCCTGAGGCTATTCCTCTTATCCATAGCAAAGAGGAATCAAAAAAGGAATTTTTAATGTTTGTAATTTCATTTCAGATGCATAAAGACCATGATTGAATGCATACTGCCCATGAGTTCTGCCCACTGTGGGACATTTACTATTTAATGACTCACTGAGGAAGGTTCCCATAATAAGTCAGCCAGCACTTACAAAGCCAAGAAACTTGTCACCACTCCTGCTTCCTGCCAATTGCCATTCCCTTCCTTAATGGGCCTGTTGAAAGTGTGTCAAACACTAGGTGGACCTAGCAGTTTGTAGCCAAGTTTCTCCTCCCATTCTCTGGACACTGCCATAACTACCTCTAATCCTTAGCAGAGACAGCAACCAGCACTGTTTGCATATCTCCTTGGATTCACAGTTCAACTCAGTAACTACTAAGGGGTCCAAAGAAACAGCATGGCAATCTGCTCATGTAGACAAACAAAAGCCTGCAGGTTCTCCAAACATTTACTCCATACTTGCTAGAGAAAACTCCTCCCAATGTGTTCACAACTTTTAGTGCTTTCCTTTTCAGATAACAGAAAGCCTTCCCAACAGTGAGTGGCAACTCCCAAGCTTTTAACAACTGCCTAGGTAACTGGATCTCCAGACTTAACAATGTACACATGGAAAAACTTCACTTTGTATCTTACATTCCAGCAAAAATGACCCCCAGTTAAACAGTCACCCCTTGAAAGGAGCATGAGGAACAATTGTGGCATTCATATTCCCAGTCCAAAGGCACACAGAGATTCTCTGACTCTCCTCTTTCAAAAACAAACGCATATGGATTGTTTTTCAAGTCTGTGAAAGAAAAAGATATTCCTATACATTTCCAAACGGCACATCAAAGCCTTTACATGATACACACTTTAAGTTAACCAAAAGGAAGAGCTGTACATTTCAAGTGATGAAGCTTCAGAAGCAAAGGCAGCTAATGAAAGAACCTAGCATCAAGAAATCCATAGAAATCCTAACCTCACATGCATTTCCTAGTAAGACTACAGAGAAAAGAGGTGGGAACAGAAACTGAAAGGAGCCTTCTCAGGCAAACCAGGTGGATTCCTGTTAGGCAGCCTAGCTCTATGATCTTTCCATCTTAAGCTTTCCAAATTCACTCTGAGTGATGTCCATTTGAGCACTGCTGTAGTGCTCCTTGCTTTTCTGCACTTCACAGTTCCAGTATGCAGTCTGCAGCACATGCTCAGACAGTTCCTATCCACTGGTTCTTGTGCCAACACTCATTTAGATTAAACATGTGGTTTCTCTTCCTCATGGTTAACTTTCCAACAGTTCTTGGAATGCAACTACATGTAAGGCAGTGTTTCAATGAACACTTCAAAGGCCATTATCAATACTTTAAAGGTCATTGAGAGCAGCCCTGTGGAGAAGGATTTGGGGGTGAGGGTTGACCAAAAACTCAACATGAGCCAGACACGTGCACTTTGCACATTGTAGCCAAGAGAGCCAACCACATCCTGGGCTGCATCCTAAGGAATGTGGCCAGCACGTCAAAAGATGTGATTCACCCTCACTGGTCCTCTAGTGCCCTTGTGTCTGTCCTCTGCAGCTGTGCATCTGGCAAACAGAACCTGTGAAACAACTACCTCAAAAGCAACCCACCAAAACAAGGCTTGCTTTTCTGGTCACCTCAGTTCCCCATTTCAGCTTCCCACAACTGCCTCTGCTCACCAGTTGTGAAGAGGCAGGAGAGGAAAAGGGAAGAATGTTCCCGTACCTACAGAGGTGAATGCAGCCTCCAAATCTACTTTGCTAGCCCAGCTAGGGAAGCTCTTCTACATTCTCCTTTAATACAGACTGCCCAGGGACTATCTCATCCAGTTCTGAAAGAGAGAATTCAAATCCCTTTCTCTGAAAAGTGGATCAGAATTTACATGCATTGATAAACATTTTATCACACAATAGGATTACATACATTGCCATTCTTGCCCTCAAATCACACTACTTTGGTGACTTAGCCTTGATCACATGTGGTCTCATTTCTCTTCCAGGCATTTCTCTGTGTCAATTCCCAAGTTTATACTGTTATTACTTATTCCCATTGCACAACTTCATAAGGCACCCCACTTTTATCAATCCAGTATTCCTTATTGTCCAGCTCTTGCACAACTTTCCAGTACTTCCTTTGAAATACTGATTCCTCAAGTTTGCCTATCATAGTTCAACTTCATGGTGTAAACAATACCAGCACCACTTTTAATCTTGAGAAACACTTCTTGCAAGTACCTTTAAAACCAATGGTTCCTCTTCTGACTCAAATCTGTTTCTGCTTCCTCTCCTTCATACTACTCTTTACCCAAGTACCAGCTCTTGCACTAATTCTCTTGTATCTCTGCCTTAAGAATAAGTGTGATCTGTTATCAAGTTCCCAGCAGATTAGAGCAACTCCATTTCTTTCACAGAGAAAGGAATTCAATCACTTATTCTTACAAAAGATGCAGGTCAGTCAAGCATGATCTATCTTTAGCAAATGCACATAGGACTCAGTCTACTTAGTTTCATGTTGTTAATTAATTCTTTCCTTCACAAATTCCCTGGAGTCTTGCATACTACTGATGTCAAACTCATTAGGCTATAGCTGTGCCACTCCTCACCTCCAGCTCTTTCAGGAAACGTTCTCCAGAGTTCAGTAAAAAATCTGCCAAGTCAGAAGTAGGATACATTTAAAATTAGATTCAAGCCTGATTGTGGTTCTACTGCTGTCACTTTATTCCTGCAGTTCTCCTCCCTGTGACTCAGCTACCTTGTCCCCTTCCCAAACTGACTTCCTCTCCAGCTGCTCCACATCATTTCTTGAGATAAAGAAAACTTCAGTTCAGAGGTATTCCAACCTAATTTTTGACAACACTTCAAAATGAACTTCTATAAACATTTTACTGGCAATAAAAAAAAAATCAATGCTACTAATTTATAGTTTAGCGGTTTGTTTGGGGTTTTTTCCTTTTTTTTCCTTGCATCAACACCACTTAATGTGCAATAAAATTAATATACACTCCAGAAGAACAGAAGAAACAAAAGCCTAGTCTTTTCCAAGAGGCCAACAACAAGGAGAGGGCAAAAATATGCTCTTCCTCCTACAGATATCCAACTAAGGCTCATCTTGTAACAGTGTTTGACAAGAAAGTGCCTGATAAATATCACAAACCTCACAACCCAGATGATCTAATTACTTCACAGGAACTGATCCTGCGACCATCCACATGTGAACAGCACCCAGACACCCTGAGGAGAAAGGATGCACTTGAAAACCATGCACATGAACACAAACTCATGAAATTGAGTTACTGCACCTTAGCCTCTGAGGAATTGCGCTTGGATTTTTTGTTGAAGCAATAATTTAATTCTCAGCTATCTTGTGTGGAATGTGTTTATGTCAGATGAACCCTTGTGTAACAACAGCCATCACATTGATTATGTCTTAGCAATTTTTATAAATGCCAAGAACTCACTACGGAAGAAGACTCACTGGAAATCCAACATTATGTCTATCTGCTCTTGTCATAGCAAAGCAACTGTGTGGGCAGCCCAGCTGGGCAATCGCATCTCCTGCTTCAAGGGTTAAAAAAAATTTAAAACAACCACAACATAAACCAGCTATGAAATACATGACATAAAATCCTTCTACCTTACAGGCCACATGAAGCAGTCAAGCATCTATGAAAGCAGGGAAGAGACAGGCAAAGAAAACTTAAATCCAGGACAGGCTTATTACCCTGGGGCTGTTTGGTACAAGATATACCTGAGCACTCAGTGATGGGTCGGCAGGGATAGAGGAAGGTAGATTAAAACACCATTTGGAGTCTTTTCCTCAGGATTCTCTGTCTGAACGCATCAAGCACGCACGACTCGAAACAGACACGGTGCCACGGTGCCCCTCACTCCCGGAGCTCCGCCTCGCTGCCGGCGGAGCGCCGAGGCGGGGCGGGAATGGAGGCAGCTCCACGACCACGAACTGCCCGGGGCGAGCCGAGTCACGGCCCAGCCAGGCATCCCCCGGCCGGGGGAGGCCGCGGCCAAGCGGGGCCTCGCCGGCTCCCAGCCCGTCCTTCACCGCCCCCTGAGCAGAGCGAAGCCCCCCGGCCCCGCGGGACGCGCCCCTCCGGCGGCGGCTCCCGCAGCCGGGCAGGCGCCGCTCGGCGCGGGGGAGGGGACCGCGGGAGGGCCGGCAGGAAGCAGGAGCGGAGCGGAGAGGCGAGGGACACCCGCACCCCCTCACCTGGCAGCCCTTCTTGTGGTG
Source organism: Melospiza georgiana (assembly GCF_028018845.1). Classification (NCBI taxonomy): domain Eukaryota; kingdom Metazoa; phylum Chordata; class Aves; order Passeriformes; family Passerellidae; genus Melospiza; species Melospiza georgiana. Next base: position 46,470,981 of record NC_080430.1, on the reverse strand, counting down.
GAAGCCCACCACCACGATGTGCAGCACCGGGCCCCGCTTCTCCATGGAGCAGCCCGGCGATGGCCGCGCCGGAGGATGCCGCCGTGCCCGGGCTCTCGCTCCGCCCCCCGGGGTCCGGCGGGGACGCAGCCCCGGCCGCCTGCGCTTCCGCACCGCCGGCCCGGGAGGGCGGGCACGGCCCTCAGCGCCGCCCTCCGCCCAACCCTCCCGGAGCTCAGGGCTAGCCAGCGTGGGAAAGGAGTCTGCGGTCGGCGAGTGCCGGTCCTACGGATTAGTGGCAGCCCAGAGAGAAGGCTGGGGGCTGTCTCAGTACAGTTTAGTCAGGTTGGTGGGTGAAGGTTAAGACTGAGGAAAAAAATCAAGGAAAGGCTTCTTCCCTCAAGGGGGGAACCTCCAAGAGGAGAAGGCTCAGGGGGCTCCTCATGGCTCTCTACAAGCCCCTGAAAGGAGGCTGTACCCATGCGGGGCCGGTCTCTTCTACCGGGCCTGCAGTGAGAGGGCGAGAGGGAATGGCCTTAAGATGAAACTGGGGAGATTCAGATTACATATTAGAAAAAAATAATAAATCAGTGTTAATGTGTTAAGGCAATGAAACAGGCTGCCCTGTTGAAACAGGGAGATGTTGGGGTCACCATCCCTGGGGTGTTTATGAGGCCTCTGGCTCTGGGTGATGTGGGTTAGGTGTTAGAGTGGCAGTGCTGGGTGGACACATGGACTGGATGATCCCGAATGTCTCTTTCAACCTTGATGATAATTTTGAGATTCTATAAACATGTCTTAGCATACCCTAGAAAGAAGGCAATTCTAAGGTTTGTCCAAGACTACGGGCAAATTTAATGTGAGAGAAAAAAAAATTAAAACTGTATCTTACTGCACTCACACCATGCCACTTCTTTAACACCTTTATTGTGATTCAATTCTGACTGTTTGAATCAACAGCATTTGGTAGAGGCTGTACTCGTAATAATTAAAATTCTCTGGGGAAATTTGAGGATGATAATATTTTTGAAAGAACTATAAAAGAGTAGTGCTTAAAGAAAATCTCATCACTAACACAGTACCCAGGGGCTCAAATTATAACAATACAGCATGCAATCACATATTGTTTTTCAGCTTCAACAGAAATGTTATAGAAAACATATACTGCAGGGAACACAGGATAAACTACAAGGAGCAATCCTTCTGGCAAAGGAATAGTTTCTTATTAGTATTAGGCTCTTACTGACAGTTTACTATCATTTAAAACCAGAAAATTGCATGCAATATTGGCCATTATCTCCTGCAGTAATGAGATATCCCCCCAAAGATTCATGTGAGTGTTTATGGTTCATTCTCATTTCATTCAGGAAAGTGCAGTCTGGCATCACTCTTACTGTTATGGATTATGCATTATAGAGGCATCTCAGTGATACTACTGGATAATGGTAGCTTATGGCTTCTCTGAATAGATTATTAGATTTATTTTTTTCTGCTTGAAATTCTCTTTCCTGCTAAAGCAATAAAAATGTTGAACTTACAGCATCAGTCTAGTCTAGCAAAACAAACTAGTTGACATAATCTATGTTGTTTTCACAGTTCACACTGTGTGCATTTATGAGAAAGAAAGGCGAGTGAGAGCTGCTATGAAACAGCTCTCAGAAAAGTCTCAGAATTTTCCTAAGGGAATTTTCTTTCTCCATGCACAGCTAACAAGTAGCAATAAAAACTCAGCCCTACAGTTCTTCTATTACTCAGAGACTTTGCTAGAGAACCACCAGCTATAATATCATTACCATAGTAATAGTTATTTGTTAGTCATTCTTCCAGTCACAGCAATAAGGCAGAGTTCTCAGCTGATGTGCAGTGAGACTTCTAGAGATGGATAACCTTTCCCTGGGCAGTACAATAGTTTGTGTCTACAAGTAACACCAGAGCTAAGCAGTGCCCATGGCAACTGATGGCTCCCCTCTATTTGTTAGGTACAGCCCAGCTTCCCAAAGAAAAAAGCTCTGAAGTTGTGGAGACAAGCACGTGAATAAAAAATAAATATCCTTTGCTTTCTGTTGAAGAAAAGCATAGATGAAATCCTGGCATGGATCTGAGATTTGTATCTAATTTCTTCTGGATGGCAAGCTCACTTTATTGTTGGCAGTATGTTTTCTTTGAAACTCTTATCCAAAATAAATGCAGTAATTCCCCTAGAAAGTTAAAATAATCTCTTTTTTTTTTTTTTTTTTTTTTTTTTTTGCCATCAACAAGACCAAATGTCATTTGAATCGTACATTTAGTTGCATTAGGGCACCATGATGTAGGAGGCAGTGTTCCAAACAGGCTTCCCCATGGAAAATACTGTGTTTGATCCTGTGGGGATGATGGTGTCCTTCTCATGAGATTGATAGGACTCTCAAGTGTGCAAGCAAAAGAAGGGAGCTTGGATTGTTAGGGAGGTTTGCAGACACAAATGCAATGTGTCTTCTCCTGCACCTTTAAAGAGGCTTAGATTTGGATGGCAGAAACATTGCTCTCAAATCCTGACTGTTCTCCCCACACAGGACAAGATAATCTCTTGTCCTGGCCACTGTTGACATTTTCACTGCCCCAGGGTCCCGGCTCACTTTGGCTGGAAGGGCTTGCAGACCTCTAACTCCTGCTTCTTCAGGTCAGATGAGACATGTTTGAAGAAGATAACTGGTCGGAATTGTTTCCTTAGAAACTACTGGTTGTGAGTAGTAAAGCAGAGATCTGTCCCAGTGGGTTGTGAGGGGAGCAGAGGGAAGCTTGAGACCCCAGGTGCAGCTGTTAGTTATTTGTGAAGTAGACACTGCTCTTTGGGGCCCCTGATCCAAATGCTCCCCCTCCAAATACTAGCCATGAAAGGTGATAATTTTCTTTGTAATTCTGTGCTGTTTTCCTCAAAACCCCATTTCTGCCCTGGTGTCCTTTGTGGAAGCTCTGGAGGTTGGCAACAGCAAGCACAAAACCTCTTATCACAACCTAATGCACACTGCAGGTGTGATATGGGCGGTGTTATCTCCTTTTCTCCTTTTGAAGACTGACATAGCACTAAGTACAGGAGACAGCTAAAGCCAGACAACACTGACAGGAACGGATTGAAGGCTTAAACAAAAAGAAATAATGAGCATATGGTACATTCCCACAGTGGTTGTCAAGACAGACAACAAATATCTTTGAAGGTGGGTTAGAGAAATTGAAAGCAGACAAATTCCAGAATGATGATCAACCGCTGCAGTTTGGGCTTGGCTGGCAGCTCAGAAAGTTGCCGGTCCATTCAGTGGGGAGGGTAAATGGTAGTGAAGGCTCAAAATGTGCAGGATACACATGTATCTTATTCTGTTCCTTTTCTTACTCCTGGTTATTGCCACAGCCAGAAAAGGAAACAAAATGCTTTTTAGTCTGATCCTGTGTGACAGCTTTTTGGCACCTGTTATTAGTTTCATCTTTTCCCAGCATCTCATTTGCCCTTGCTCCCTGCATTGGCAGAAGCGTAGGGGCAAAGGTGTCAGTGAAAGGGAGGTTCCTCTGTTCAGTGTTTTGTGCTGCTCTCACACCTTGGCCATTCAGAGGTTGCTCTCTCTGTGACTGGTACCTGAAAACACGCACTTCTGTTCTCTTGTGCTTCATTTCACTGGGGTCTCTTTGCTAATGAGTGTGCAGAAGCAGCCAAGGTAAACACTTCCAGGTGCAGGGATCTTTGCAGTACAGAGCAATGGCATCATCAAGGCAGATGAACCCAGATCAGCAGAAGCTGAGGCTGTTACTGCAGCTCAAGCCTCCTTGAACATTCAGTCATTCCATTCAAGCACAGTCATTCTAAGCTCTGTAGAGAGGAACTGCTGACGAAAAGGAATGAGAGAAACCCATGGCTGAACATGTTTTGGCCCAACAAGATGCCAACACTGTCTCTTAGACAGGCTATATAAAATCCCCATAAAAGTTGCCAGTCAACATCACTGGTGGCAATGTGTGTTGGTAACACCTTTTTCTGCACAGCTTGCTGAGGAAGCTGAAGAAGTGATGCTGCCAGCATGTACTGTGTGGTGGAGCAGAGGACAGAGAGGTGCAAGCTCACAAGGCATAGCACAGCTCCTGCCCGGTCTTTTAGGCCAGTTTCAACTACTGTAGAGCTGCTTAAGCTCAGGAACAGCCTTTGTGCATATGGTCTGTCTTTCTGCACTCCCTTGATTGCCACATGGATGTTGTTTTCAGTCACGATGACAGGCTATTTTGATGGAATTTTGTCACTTGTTCCTGATTGTGTCTGAAGTAAATAAAATTTAGGTTAGATTTGCCACCAATAGAGCTGCCTACTCAAAATGGCCCATTAATCCTAAATTGGTCACTGCTGCTTTTAGGGCCATTAGTTGATGAAAATGCACTGCAGGCTGCAGTCAGTAAGACAAATACAATGTTGAGGAATGGAAATTGCAACGGATCCCATTTTTCCCTTTCAAACTATGGAAGAAGGGCAGTTTTCCCTTGGGGCTACTCTGTTTCAGAAAGTGCCTGGATGGAGCAGCTGCCCAAGTACAGCATCTCTCCTGCCTGTGTGTTTTCCAAACAGCCTTTTCCCAGCTTGCTGCTTCCTGGTCTGTTCATCATTTAGCTGTGTCATTCCAGTGCTCTGCTTCCACCACTTGTCCAGATATGGAAGGTGATATTGGCTTTTGAAGAGTCCACTGGTGTCATGGGAGAAGGCCATTACATCCCTTCTTCCTGTTTGTAATGGGACAGATTCAATGATCAACATTTCCTCTGTCTGTGGCTCACTAATATTGTATCTCTGCTGTGACAGATCTGGTCTCCTTCTGCAGGCCTTGAAGAATTAATGGACAAAATCCATTAATTCTTAATTCACTGTTTAGTTGCTCCTTTTACTTACACTGGAAAATCCCAAGCTCTGTCAACATTACTTTTGTCCTCTCCTGAGGTGCAATCAGGATTCAATGCAGCTGGGCCACCTCAACGGGTTAGACTTTTTCCATGCATTCAGCTGATGGATGCCAGGTAATTTTTCTGCATTTTATAAACTTTTTGGGTGATCCAGGTGAAAGACTCTGGTGACAGTTACCCCACCTGCAGTACTCCAGCACAGGAAGGACATGGACCTGTTGGAGTGAGTTCAGAGGAGGACCACCAAGATGATAAGAGGGATGAGGACCTCTCCTGTGAGGAAAGGCTGAGAGAATTTGGGTTACTCAGCCTGGAGAAGGCTTTGGGGTTCCTTAATTATGACCTTCCAGTACTTGAAGGGAGCCTACAAGTTCTTGTAGTGACAGAACAAGGGAGAATGAGTTCAAACTGAAAGAGAGGAAGTTCAGATTAGTTATTAGGAAAATATTCTTCACTGTGCGGGTGATGAGGCACTGGAACAGGTTGCCCAGAGAAGTTGCAGATGCCCCAATCCTGGGAGTGTTCAAAGCTGGATGAGGCTTTGAGTCACCTGGTGAACTAGATGATCTTTAAGGTCCCTGTCAACCCAAACCTCTATGGCTCTGAGCTGTCCTGCTGACATGCTAATGCTTTGCAAAAATGCGTGTTTAGTGAAAAAGCCTTTGGGGAAAAAAAAAAATCTTAGGTGGTGTAAATAAACGGGGGATATTTCCCATCGCGCCTAAGGGCCCCTACCGCTTCAGCAGCTCACTGCTACACAGTACAGTTTTCCAGATTTCTCACTGCTACACAGTACAGTTTTCCAAACTGCACCTGAGCACGCAGGAAACACAAAGGTAAAGTTAAAAAATAAAATAAAATAAAATAAAATAAAATAAAATAAAATAAAATAAAATAAAATAAAATAAAATAAAATAAAATAAAATAAAATAAAATAAAATAAAATAAAATAAAATAAAATAAAATAAAACATCTGCTTTAGCTGGCACGGCGGCACGCGGGTCACGTGGGCGTGCCGCCGCCAATCGGAGCTCGCCGCGGGCGCTCGCGAGGCTTCGGTCTCCATGGCAACGCTGGGCCCGCAGCCGTCCGAGCGCCGGCGGAGCGGCCGCCATGGTGAGTAGCGGGAGGGGCCCGCCCGGCATTCCCGCTTCATTCCCGCTTCATCCCGGTGTCCCGGCACCGAGGCGCTCCGCCCCGGGCGGCCGGCCCGCAGCAGGGGCAGGGGTGCGGCCTGTCGTCATGCGGGAGCCCTCGGGGCAGCTGCGACCGCCACCTGCCCTCCCGGGCATCCCTGCCATCCGTGCGGAGACTCCCGGGGCTTGGGGTTTGTGCGGGATCCGGTGGCCAGGTGGCTTATCTGCGTATCAGCGTGGCTGATCACGAGTGGCCTGTGCTTATGTGTTTATTTACTAGTATAGTTTCGTTTCTGTCTGTAATGAATAGAAGCTTTCAACTAAACCCTCCAACAACAGCAAAGACGACATTAATTTAGTTTTCTGTATGATCTCTCATCTGCAATATGTGGGACTTTGTGGGCAACATCCGTCTCGCAGCCACACTGTAAGATGGTTTTATCTAGTGCTGCTGCGGCTTCCTCGGCTGCACTGAGTTTCCGGATTGTTTGTCAGAACCCAGGACATCCCTCTGGCTGTCCTGAGCAGCCAAGACCCCTGCCTGGGGTCTCAGAGACCCTGGCACAGAGCCCAGGATGCCTGTGGTTTTGATTATGACCCACGGAGCAAGTTACCAACCTTAGATGAAGATCTTCAAGCCACGACAAATTAAGTAGAATGATAGTGAATTTATCACAGGGTGAAAAAGTAGATTTTGAGGTTTTTTGAATTCAGAGGGGCAAGATGGAGACATCTAGGCATGTCCAGCCTTTCTTCTTCTTCTTGGCCTCCATCTTCTGCTGTGATGTTGGCACTTTTAGATTAGTTTGGAGTAGAAGCTCACTGTCTAACATAGGTGATTAGTATTAGAAAGTAACTGTAAACATTGTATATGTAGTTCTTAGTATAAAGACATAACATTGCCCCGGGGGCAGGCAGAGTGCCTCTGTCTTGCTGAGCAGACCTCGGCAGGACAGGAGAAAGAATTTTATAGATAAGATGCAATAAACAACCTTGAGACCGAGAAATGAAGAGCTCTGACTCCTTCTTCAAGTGCTGGGCTGGGAAAAGAGACTTTCTAGCTTCTTTCAAGGTCACTCTGACCAGCTAGAGACCCCGACAAGTATTGATTGTTCATCCAGGTATCCCAGGATAGCATTGTCACTGGAGCTTCCCTAAGGATGACGTGATCAGATGAACTGTTTTGTCTGAGTTAGTACATTGGTGTCTCTCCCCATCATCAGCCAAGCTAACAAAGTACATTGGAGTAAATGAAATGGACCTGCCTTTGCATCAGCTCTCCAGGGACTGTGGTGACAAACTCCCAATCGTGCCCTGTTGTGCCTCCTTGGCACTCATGCTACCTGCATGAGCTGTGTAGTTCTGGTGTGGTTGCCCATGCCAGTAATCCTTTGGAATAGAGGCACACATAAAAGGGCTACTTAGCCAGCTCTAAAATTACTTCCTTCTTTATTTGCCCTGGCAATATTTGTTTCTGGGTGTCCTGGTTTAGGGCTGTTGAGAAACAAAATCAGATTATCACTTAAGATCTTCATCAAAACCAGCATGGGCAGCAGGTTGAGGGAAGTGATTCCCCCCTCTGCTCTCATGAGACCCCGTCTGGAGTGCTGCATACAGTTCTGGTGTTTCCAGCTTATGAAGGACATGGAGGTGTTGGGGCAAGTCCAGAGGAAGAACATGAGGCTGACAAGAGCAGTGGAGCACTTCCCCTGTGAAAAATAGACATGTTCCAGATGTTTAGCCTGGAGAAGAGAAGGTTGTGGAGCGACCTCATAGCAGCCTTCCAGTAACTGGAGGGGGGCCACAGGGAAGCCAGAGAGGGATTCTTCATCAGGAACTGCAGTGATAGGACAGGGAGTAATGGGCACTAATTGAAAGAGAGTAGGTTTAGATTAGATATACCAAAAAAAATCTTTATTGTGGGGGTAGTGAGGCACTGAAACAGGTTGCCCAGAGAAATTATGGATGCCCCATCCCTGGCAGTGTTCAAAGCCAGGTTGGATGCAGCTCTGAGTAACCTGGTCTAGTGGGAGGTATCCCTGCCTGTGGCAGGGAGTGGGAACTAGACAGTCTTTAAGAACCCTTCCAACACAAGCATTCTATGATTCTGAGAGAAGTCTCAAGAGTTTACATAAAAAGTAACAAGCATAACATACTTTCCTCTGGGCTTTTGTTAGTACATCTATGGAAGATATATCATACAGCTACATTATGCATGTGTAATGTAGTACCAAGACATACTTATCCAAGAGCTTCATTTCCTGTACAGTCCTTCTGGTTCTGGTTCTCTGCCTCTGTCTCTCTGATTTTGTATGACTTTTTGGAGGTTACTTGAGCCCTTGCTTCCAAGTGCTGGAACTTTCTCACCCACTTATGAGAGGTGCATAGGGACTCAATATACTAAAATGTGGTTGTTTTTCACCATGCTGGTTTGCATGCTAACCCTGTGAAAGCAGTCACAGGAACTAGTCAGAAGGCGAGTGTTCACAGTGGTTCTGCTCATTTTTCCTTATGTTTGTGCTTGTATCCTCCCCTGCAGGCAGAGCTGGGCGTTAATGAGCACCACCAGAACGAAGTGGTCAGCTACATGCGCTTTGCTCGCTTCAAGCGTGGCTTGTGTCTCAAAACAGTGGATTCTTGTTTCCAGGACCTCAAGGACAGCAGGTGCTGTGTGGGGTGGTGCTGAGCAAGAATAAAACAAAATATCCCAGCAGTGGCAGGTCTGAATACTTTATGGGGTGACTTTTCTCTATTTAGGTTTTTATATTCTTGTATTTTCCAGAAGTTACAAGCCAAATGCGCTTAAACCCAAGCTCGTCAAATTCTTAGGAATTAACAGAGATATTGACATCATGACATTGCTTCATATCTTGCTTCTGATATGTAAATTCAGTGCAAGGCTGTAGCTGAATTAATATTTGTGATTTTACTGATTTAGAGAGAAAATTCAAATAAAATAACAAATTAGTAATGCTGTGGTCATCTAATAATGACTGACAGTGGATGTTCTTAGGAAACATTGCATTATATGAGTGGTACCAGTGTAGTGAGATCTCATAACAAGGCAGAATTGTTACCTTTATCACACCTGACTCTTCTTGACGTCTCTGTTTAGACTGGTTGAAGAGACCTTCACAGTTGATGAGGTGATAGACATGCTGGATGGGCTGCAGAGTGTCGTACACAGCGAAGTGGAGTCAGAGCTCATCAACACAACTTACACCAACGTTTTACTTCTGAGGCAGCTCTTCTCACAGGCTGAGAAATGGTACCTGAAGTTACAGACAGACGTCTCTGACTTGGAGAATCGGTAACAGCTCTTGGACTATTCTTGCAACAATAAGAAAACGTCAAAGTGTTGACTATTTGCATTCTTTTCCTAACCATAGAAACCTATTCTTTTACTATTGTAGCAGTGATAGGTTAACTTCAATGTTTCCATCTATAAAATAGCAAGATACAAAATAATTTCAAAATTGCGAGCAAGATGTTTGATTGGTAATATTCTTACTTGAATTAATCATTTAAGAGCGGGTGACTGGACTCAAAACTTTTGTTGTCTGGTTAGATTATATTTTAATTAAGAATGCTAAATCTATTATAATGCATGTATCATGCTGTTGCATGACATGATCTGTTGCATTTATGGTATTTGTGTAGGGCTTCATCCTGTACTTCTGACAAGAATTTTACATGCAAGAAAAAGCATAGCAGCAGCCTGGTAAAATGGGTTTCTTAGTGTAGCTCTTAGTAAAGAAATGCCTTCTTATATTTTTCCTTTGGTAAATAAATGCCTCTTTATTTTTTTTTTCCCAAGAGAATTATTGGACCAGGTTGCTGAGTTTGAAAAGTCAGAATATACCTCTTCAAACAAAAAGGTAGAATTTTATTTTAATCAAATCATAATCAAATGTCATGTGGAGTCATGACAGATGTTTAAAATGCTTAGTATTGACTCTCTGTGCCTAGGAGAAAACCAGAACCAAAACTCCACCATTTTTCTTTCAAAACAGTCTTTGAAACTCTCCAAAATTTCACATTTTGCATTTTGGCACCAAGGCTCCCTCTGAAGTGCTTTGGCTGTTTCCAGAGTGCCTGTTCTGCCCTTCTGGGGTGTGCCTCACACACCTCATCCCAAGGTCAGCCAGATCAGGATGTGTTGAAGCATCTGCTCCTGGGTTTCCTTCCCTTGGCACTTGGGTTGAGACTGGGACATTCACTTGTGCCAAAAGGGACCCAAGAGCTGAGAAGATTGCACAGTACAGATATCACTCTAGTTTGTCTTGCATGAATATGGCTGCAAACCTTATTAAAGGTGTATTTATGTATATTATATTGTATTTATATATATAAAATTCATGTTATTTTCAATAACTTAAATGAAAAAAATATTAGGAGCTTTGTAAATACTTTTAACTCTTACAATCACTCAAATATTATGTTCTCCTTGCTCCTTTTTTCTTTTGGTTGCTGCAGGATTGTCAGTCTTCTGTCAAACCACATTTGCAATACTTTTATGTCTCTGTGTAGTATCTTTGTTTAACTTAAGCTCAAAGTGAAGTCCATAACTTAGGAGCCAAGGAAGCAGTAAAAAACGAATTTGAAATAAAAGGTTGTTCATTTGCTTTGCAAAAGAAAGCTGAATTGACTATCAGTAGTTATTTTGCAGGCTATAAGAGTACTTTTCTTCCCCCTAGAAATATGTATAATTTAATTTTTTCACCTTTGTTATTTCTTTAGTCCACTGCAGATCCCATTAAACCAAAACTTGCTCCATTAAATGAAGGTGGCTCAGAGCTGCTAAACAAGGTAAGAACTTGGCTATTCAGGGAGTTGTGGTCAATGACCATTCTGCTTATGCAAATGAACTGAATAACTGTACAGTAATATTTGTATAATGTGTCTGTCACTATACAGACATCACAGTAATGTATCCCAGAATGTAAAATAAAATACTGGTAAATTAATAAACATTGTGAGCATCAGAAATTTATTGTACACTTCTGATCTCTAACGTGTATCGCAGTATCAACCCTTCTTTTACAAAAACATTTTGGTCTTTGTAGTAATTAATTTTTCCTTTTAATGGAGTAAAATAGTAAATTAGTTCCATACAGCTAGCTGGTGCTTCAACAAAGAAGTAAATTAAAATATACAGCTGGCTGAAATTACCAGGTTATTGAACATTTTTTGTATCACCTAAAGTCAATTGTATTACATCCATTCTTTTTTGTTTTGTAAGTTGGTTAAATCCCTCCTGAAGAAACAGGCACTTAAAGAATTTGGAATTTACTGGTTTTGAAAACATTTGATTTCTCACTTGCTAAACATTTTCAGAATTATGAAACACTTTCTAGTACTTAATCCTATCAATAATTTTTATTAGGTATTGTACTCATTTTATTCACCTACACTTTTCTAAAATGTCACACTTTTTACAGTACCCTTTTAAGTTTTTGGTAATCAAGATAATTATCAAGGAGTTTTATTTTCTGTCTTCTGTTCTGTATTCCCAAATGATGTGTGGAGTACGTCTGTCTCAAATTGTTGCTATTTGCTGCAATAATTAAAGCATTCAAAGAATTCAGGCTTGTTTTGCTTATAGGTTAATGTAGTTCTCTTCCAAAAATAATTTCAAAATCACAACAGTTTTTCTTGAATATGTACATCTGTTGTCTTTTTTTCCCCAAAATCATTCAAAGCTCATGTGATGAATTTATTCTGATGAAACATGGGTATTTCCTGTGACACAGAACAGGAGATGCAGTAACCTGGTATTTGTCTCTTTTGAAAAGGAACTGCAGATAAATTCTTCCTTACCTGTTGATTGAAAATATGAATTATAAGCAACAATGTGATTTGCATCCCTAAACATGCAATTTTTAATAATGAATCTTGTTACAAACAAGATACTGATCTCAATAATCTCAATGCAGTAAAGCATATGTTTAAGTGAACAGCCCTATATGTTACAGTAGAATTGGAGACTTAAATTGCTTTCTCACTGAGGCAAAAAACCACAATAAATTAATGAATTACTGATTTCTTGTGGAGGCCATTTTTATAACCATTTAGGATCACTTTTGTTTTCTTAAGTTATGAAGTGTATTTCCTTCCCTGAAATATTTGCAAAATCTGAAATGGTGCCAGGGTGTTCACAAACATTTCTTGTTCTTTAACCCAAAGACAGTTGCTCATCTCCAAGAAGAAAATGAAAAATTGAAGACCAGACTCAAGACCATAGAAACACAGGTAAATTGCCTGTAATCTTGGATGCTTAATGTTGGTTACATATTTTAAAATATCTAAATAAGAATCCCATGCTTATTATGTTTTCAGTTAAAATACATTTCTGAGGTTTTAAATTTTCAATGTATTGCAGGCTACTGCTGCTCTAGACGAGAAGGCCAAGCTGGAGAAGTCACTGAGGGATTTACAGATGATACAAGGAGATCAGAAGGTAAATATAATTATATCCCTCTGCTCCCATTTAGCACAACTGTTGCCAGCACATTCAAAATATTGGTTTGTATGGTATGTTCCTATTCTGGCAAATAGAAGAGTTTGAGTTAGTGTTGTTCCTGCTGAGGTTGTCTGTTCCTGCTAGTCTGTCAGTCAGCAGGTAATCCATAACATTAGTTGATGTTATGACATGGGTTCAGGAACTATCAGAATTCATATTCCCAGGGCTGATATTTGTATTAACAGACACAAATCCATGTCTGTCTGTTTCTTCATGTTTAATAGTGATACCTGTCATTCTCAAGGTGGTCATGATACAAAGCAGGGACCACAAGCAGTCTCAGATGGAACTCTTTATTATTGAACGTGCCTGACCTTTTATGTACTTTCTAATTGTTTATACTTCTTCTATCCTAACTATCAGCTATAATAAATCAACACAACACTATTAGTAAAAAGTTACAGTGACCTCAGTTAACTTTCTAAAAATGCTTTTTCCAGCTACAAATTTCTCTTCTTATCTTTTTTCAATTCCTCACTTCTCTTAGTCTCCTTAGTTACAGCCTTGGAGAAAACTCCTTATCACCTCCTTCTTGCTTCTCAGCTTCTTCTCAGTCCTTTTAGCTAACAAGCCTGCTGTTAACCCCTTCCACAGATACCTAACCTGGTTTTTAGAGCAACAATAAAACACTCATTCTTTCACACATTTGTCACTTGATGTTGACAGGAACAAGCCAGACTTGCTGCTTGTTTGATGTTTTGGTAGTTCTCCCTATATCAGCATACTGTTAAAACTGTTTCATTGTTTATTTTATTACTTGAGGTTCCTAATCTGTTTTGTAAATGAGGACTCCAGCATGGTGAGTTGCTAATGGCAAAAAAATGTAAGAAGCCTCAAGTCATGTTGACACAAATAAATCTCTTCAGGTCACCTGAGTATTTTTCCAAGTTTCTGCCTTTATTTGTCAATAATTAGAATTTTCCAAAGTTTTCATATGTAATTGTGTCTTAAATTTAAAACATCTCAGTTCAGGCTTTCAACAAAATTAGAACAATTTAATCCCATTATTTTAAGTAATTGACTTTAAAATTCCTGCAATAGTTACAGATTAGGAAATAAGATTCAAGATAATAAAGCATTTTAATTTTCATATTTTAATCCTGATTTCTTTTTATTTTGCTTTCTACCTGGTTTATGGTATGTACTTGGTTTCCTTAATATGTTAAAAGTTTACTTAGTAACTTTCAAAATTGTATTCAATAATATTTTTAATAGGGAACTTGATTAATCAGTCATGACAAAGATTTTCTTTCTCTGTTTTGTTAAACTTTAAATTATTAAAGGTTTAAAATATAAAGGGGTGTATTAAATCCTGGATAATACTGTTTGTAGTGTTGAAAGATTGGAACCAAATCTCATCCTGCTTTTCTGGTTAAATATGAATTGGCCTCAGTGTCAGGGCTGCTGAGTATCTTCAGCTTTTATGTCCTAATTTGCCCTCTGTATTCTGTCACTTTCTCTCAGTTGTTCATAAAGCAGTACATTTCAAACTCTTTGAGCAAACAAATGACTGCCAAACCACAGCTGGTTCTTAAGGATCAACTCATCAGATGGATTTTTTTTTTTTAATTGATAGTTAATAGATGGCTTCACATAGAAAGTGTGAGTTACAGTAACTGGGAGTAACTCCCAGCAGTAACTGGGGGTAACTGCTCTGTTGGTTCAGTTTAATTTGAAGATTTAGAATTTTTGCATAATTGGCATATGTAATGGTTAGAAAATAAAAATTAAAATGCACAAAATGGATGTAGTGCTTTTCAACACTGCAGCCTTGGACTGTGTCTCAGAATTCAAAATAAGCTTTTCATCTGTACAGGTATTACTATCCTGTTCTCAAGTCTTATGTTCCAGATAGAAAAAGGACCAAGGCTTTCTTAGGTTTTAGATTTTATTGTTTTAAGGTGCTTCTAGTTCAGCCTCATCCTGAGTCATGACACTTTTGAGTTTGAAATTGAGCTTTAAAACCTGGGAATGTTTTGTGTTTGGTTTTTTGCTTTTCTTTAAATGAAAATCTATAGAACAGTTACACTATTATTATGTTTTATGACTCAGAACTGATGTTCAAAAAAGTTTCAGTTGATTCTTCTCATAAGGAAGCAGGAAAGTTGCTTTGCAACTTGGAGCCTCTTTGTGTAAGACACCTGAGAACGGTGCAATGTTGGTACCTGGCTGAAAGTGTGAACCTTAACACTTTCAGCCTTTCCTACCTGTCCCACACTAACAGCTTTGGAAATGTTTCAAAAACACGTTGTAGTGTAGACATTCAGATCTTAAATGTTAATTTACTGTTTCTATATGGTAAATAATTTCTTGTAATATTATTCATCCTCTGGCTCTAACTAATTCCTAAAGAAGCGAAATACAGGAACTTAAAATCTCATCTTGGCTGAGAAGACATTCCAGCTATCTGTAAAAAGCATTTATTAACAAGATTTTAAGTTATAAATCAGTCCCTGCTCTAGCTCCTTTTTAGTTGAAGCACTTTGCAGGAGTAACTTGTACATCACTATTAAAAGTGAAGGTGTACCTACTTTGTGTGGAATTTTGCACTTAAAATTTTAATTATTTCTTCTCTTGAATTTGACATATTTTAAATATTTCTTCTGTTGAAGTATAACGCAAACCAGGATATCACTGAACTGGAGAATAAAGTGGCAGCTTTGAAATCCCAGTTTGAGAAGACTTTGAATGATACTACTGCAAACCAAAAATTCTTGGAAGAAGACTTGGTGACAACAAAACATGACTTACTGAAGGTTCAGGATCAGCTATCCACAGCTGAAAAGGTTAGCATTTTACTGTAATGTGAAGATGCATTCCTTACTCACATTTTAAGTGATTAGTGATTTAACAAGCATAAGCTACAAGATACAGAGTTTACCAGGCCACACTTTTGCCCTTGTATTTTTGTTATTTCAGTGGCAGAGCACATGAAACATAAAATAGCAAACCCACAACGAACTGCATAGTTATAATAGATAAATATTTAAAAAATGACTATTTGTCTCAATAGAAATTTTGCATGAAAAACATATTCCCAGTCTTCTGAAGACTTTTAGCTTGATTTTGTTAGAAAATGAAGTTGAGGTATCTATGGCTGCCCCAGCAATCTCATTTGAATCTACCAGCTGACTTTATCTAAATTTGAGTAAGTTACAGAAAACTAGTATTGTCAAACTTGAGGAGGAAAAGCAAGTTGTTTTTTAAAAAAATACTTTTGTCTAGTCTTCATAATATGTAAAAAATAATATTGATGTTATTGTGTAGGAGCTGGAGAAGAAATTTCAGCAAACAGCTGCCTATCGCAACATGAAAGAGATTCTCACCAAGAAGAATGAGCAGATAAAGGATCTGCGTAGAAAACTTTCCAAGTAAGTGGTGCTGCCCTGTCTGTCTCAACAAGATCCTTGTTCTGAATCCATGCTCTGCTCCCATTTTGTCTCTAAAACAGTCTATATATTTTCCCTTAAAAAGAAATTCTAGCAGGCTATGCTCTGATTTTTGACAAATCAGTCCTTTGAATGGATGTTTGGTGTGGTTAGGGCTGGTGTGTGCAACAGCAGCTGCCATGTAGCAAGTAATGAGAGAATTTAGTGTGGACAGCATACAGGATATTCATGGTAGATTAGTCCTCAGGTGCTACACACAGAGATACAGATGGGAGATGCTCCAGGTGCTTTGGCAATTGTTTGGGTTTGTGGGTAAGTCATTCCTTCATTCTATTTGGTAAACTGGCCAGTTTTAAAAGGACAAAATAGTCTAAAAAGTAAATGCATTTGTCTGTGGCTTAAGTCATACAGTAAACCATGACAGAAATATGTCACTCTTGGGTGTAATATATTGCTTTGGTTTCTTTAGAGACAAAATGTCTTTGGGGAATTTCTAGTCTGTTTTAATTATTTTTCTATTTATTCTTTTTTAATCCTCAGATATGAGTCAGAAGACTGAAATACCAAAAAGCATCTGATCTATCAGAAGTTGTCATGAAAGAAAATGTAGGCTGGTATTATTTTTCAATAATTTTTGTTTTGAATGGTGTATTCTTTGCTTCTAATGTTTAAAATAATTCTTTATTAATATTAATTTCACACTGAAATTCTTATCTTACTTCCTTGTAAACCTACAATTTATAGGTATTAGTTTCTGCAGTCATGTTTTTAATGGTTAAGCATTGACATTCCTTGAGAAATAGCAAACAGGACCTTGTTGAAGAACTGAGAACATTCCCTACAAAAAAAAAAAAAAAGGAGTTTATTTTTGTTAAAAAAGGGAGGAAAAAGACCAAAAATATATGCATTAGAGTTTTTGATGTCTTCAAGGTGGAAACTCCAGTTGTTACTTTTGTGTAGTTAATGTAGTCATGAAGTAGCATTATATGTAAAAATTCCATCAGTGAAAGAGTAGGAGGAACCAAAAAGAAACGCTGATTCTGTGATGTTACTTCCCACTGGACATGTCACAGTTCAGCCAAGTGTGGTCAGTAGCATTTTTCTAGAGGGCGTTCATTAGATAATGAGATAAATATGCTTTATAGCCAGAGTCCTGGACTCTTTCAGATAAAGTTGTGCTTTTTCACTGTAATTGATTTAAAGCAATTTTGAACATCAGAAGACAGATTCTGATTTTGCCAGTATTCTAAATATTGAGATGATAATCTAAATACGCATAGGTAAGTTAGTGGAGGAACATTTTTGGGAGAAAAGTTAGTTTAGATGTTTTCATCTCCTTTCTTAATGTAACCTCACCAGAAAACAGCTTACTTCTCTTGAGTCTTCTACTTGTAATTCTCTGCCTTGCATTTGTTTGTCAGTTGCCTAATAGTGCATTCTACTTGTTCATCTGTCCCTGTTCATATGTATCTTGTATTTTACTTCAAATAAAATACTATGTTTTCAAACATTTGATCTTTAAGGAGCTGGATTTTTTTTAATAGGAATGTTTTGTATAGCTATTTTTTAATATCTGTAAGAGTGGGTGGCAGATCAGTAAAGAATCTTGCTGGAAATGAGAACATGTAAATTACAGATTCGTGCTCAAAGCCACATCACATCAAACAGCTGTAAAAGAGAGTAGCAGTGACAGGGCTGAGGGTGATGGGTTACAGAAACTGGCATTTAACAATGTTTTTCTCAGGAGCTGCTTGAACTGAAACAGATCTTTATTCCTCATTATTTCTTTAACAAGCAAAGCTGTTAAAATTGCTTTACTCAAACCTGCCATGCACTTGCAGTCTGAGTTCTTCTTTTTTCTCTAAGTTTAAGTTTTCATGTTTTCTGTAAGTTCTGCTGTCTTTTGCCTCCCACTGTTTAAGTGAGGTTGGTATGACATAAAGTCTCATGCCTGTGGGAGGATGTTATTGCTGTAGCACAATAGTAGAGAGTTATGGGGTGGCATCCTCCTCATCATTGACAGTTAAGATAATGAAAGGTATTCTTTTGACCCTTGGACAGTCACTAAAATGTTAGGTTCTTAATAGGCATGTACCAAAGAACTTTTTGGCCTGTGTTTGCTCAGAACAACACGAGTACTTGTCTGGATGAATGTTGAGGGTTTTTTCTTCATAATAACGCTCACTTTATGAGATCAATTGCTGTTTCTAAAATGGCAGGTAAAGGGTGAAAAAAGCCAGAGATTCTCATGACTCCTGCTGGTCTTCTCATCAGTCTTTGACTCTAGAATATTAACTCTGTGATCAGCCCTAATTATCTACATAGAAGCGTCTCAACAACAAAGTACACTGTCAGCTTCGGTATATGGCTAGGTGTGAGTGAAATAAGTTGGCTTAGACAAGCATTGTTACACACCTTGTTACCTCCCCAAATGAATAAGGCAAATCTTGTAAAGAACTGTGCAGTGCAAAATTGAAACTCAGACTTTGATTTCCTGCCTTGCAGATTGCCAGTTTAGCGAGTGTGGGATCACTGAGTTGCTCGCTTTTTGTGCTGCAGAATGGCTAATTAAAAGTCTTGTGTGGAGCTCTTGATGAAAAATACATCATCTTTGGCAGGTGATGTACCTGTCAGAGAAAACCTGGAGCATTATACAGTTGTGATTTTTTTTCTTGAGATAGGTACAATATTTTGAAGATGGAGATGACATCTGAACCTCTCCTGACAGTGCCTGATGTTTCTAAAACTTCACTTCTTTCCTTGAGATGTAAATTCTAATACTCCTTTTAGCAGCCTTTGTTCCTCGTACTGCTCAAATAGACATCATCCATTTCTTCCATTTCAGTTGTTAATTCCCTAGGTATGCCTGAAGGGAATGTTTAAAAAGAAAATTCCTGGATGACTATCTGGTCTGCAGAAATCAGATCCTTTCAGGCTGGTTGGGGTTGGTTTTTTGTTTTGTTTTGTTTTTTTCCTGCAGGCTGAAGAATATGTGAATGAAATCTAAGCATCTCAGCTTTGCTAGTGCTGACTCTGACAGACAGCAAACAACCCTGTGCTCCAACAGTGACTTCAGTAATTGTTAATAAATGAGAAAGCAGTCCTGCACGTTGCCATCCTAATGAGACCATATATAATTCAATGATCTTTAACTGTTCATAAAGTACTCATTAACCTGTTTTTCTCTTGTGCCTAATAGCCATTTAAAAAAATGTCCTAAGGTGAGTACTAATACCTCCATTGACACTTAACCTGCAAGTGCACCTTTTTGTTTGATATTGAGACTGATATCTTGAACAGCTGAAATCTGGACATTTCCCACATACCTTGCTTTTGGGAAACTCAGTCATCTGCCAGGAGCTTAGATTTCATTCCAGCCAAAACGTTTGTAAGATTCCTTAGTTTGATTTCCTCCTTCTGGCATTATAAAGGACAGGTCTTTACATCTGTGTGACATGAAATGCTGTGAAACTACAGTGAAATCTTTACTGCCTCAGGAAGCAAATGTGAATTGTGTTGAGGTATCAGGTGGCTGAATGGATCAAGCTTAAAAGGTTTAATGTCTAGAAGGATGTGCCTTCTAAAGCATTGTGAAGTAATTTGAAGGTAAGTTTGTATATGAGCAGGTAAGAATTGTTACTATAATTGTTACCATGGTTATTTTTGTAACTGACTTTGAGCAGAGAATGTGCCTAGGGAGTTACCCTGTGATTGTTAATTTTGACAGCATCCCAGGGAAGGTGTTGTCCCAGGATTCCTGCCCTGCTCTGGCTGCCCACAGACTCTCCCTGAAGATGTCTAGATGTGCCCTCCTTAGCAGGGTCTCCTCTTGGACATATCCTGACACATTAGGCAGCTTCTTTGGAGTCAGCTCTTCTCCAAATAAAGGTGGGTAGGTACCTGTCATTCTGTTTCAACAGAAATTTTTGTTTGTTAATTATTTTGAGATTCTTTTTAGGAACTTGTTGAGGTAGTGCCTAGGAGTGTGCAGGACTGTGGCAGGGCAGCTCACGACTGACAGCTGCTGGTGAATAAGAGAGCTGCCCAGAGACTTCCCCAGAGGTCAGGCAAGCCTTGACAGAGGAAGGGGCAACTGGCAGGTAACAAGCAGAAGAACTGACTGAGTAATCCAGCTGTCTTTTAGTGACATGCCAGTTTCTGACTCTCATTTGACACAGGTCAGTTTTGAAGTCTGGGTGAATTAGGTACAATGCTATGAATCCAAACTTTATGGAGTGAGTACCCTAAAAAAATCACACAGTCAGAAGATGGATAGAGCTGTGATGCTAAGGAAAAGCAATGAAAATAAAAAGAGAGACTGTTTTCAGGCATGCTTTTCTTGAGAGGTTGAGGTAAAGTTAAACAGTTTTAAGGGTGATTGAGAGGCTGGAAATAACTTCAGGGTACAGACCTTAAAGGCATCATCTACAGTTTGGAACTAAGCAGCAAGTAGTAGTGATAAACTGGAAGGAATAATTGTAATCCTAGTAACTGCTTAGAGGAGTAACTGTAACCTCCAATTACACACAGGGCGATTGCCCAGCTGTTGTCATGGCCTATGAATTGTCAAAAATCCGGATGGATTCTTTCTTTTTCCTAAGGTAAGGAAACAGGCATCTCAAGGTAGCAATGTCAACAGTGAATCCCAAAGAAAACCCATATGTGGAAGCTGCTACTCCCTTGTCTGTATATCTGCTTCCCTTGACAGCATTACTGAATACATGCAGAGGCTGCAGACACTCCATGCCTTTGCTCTGATTGTCATCTGACACACTAGCAGATACACACTAGCAGTGTTTGCATTTGGAAGTGAATTCCTCCAGGAAGTGAAGGTAATAAACAACAGAGCTGCTGACACTTTGTCCCCCTCCTGCATGACTGTCTCATCAAGGAAAGCCCAGAGGGTTTATTTTAAAATCCAAGGGGTATAGTGATATATGTTGGAGAGGTAGCATAATCAAGGTCCTGGCTACCTGGTAGAATTTCTTCCCTTGTTTCCATGACTTTTGCCAATCAAACTATTGAGCTTCTCTCCCACCCTGAAATCATGGTCCCCAACCTGTTGTTAGGACCCCAGATTCCCTTTTTGTCTGCATTTTAGGTAGCTAGGAGAGGCATTTGGCTTTTCACTGAACTGGCGTCAAGAGACACAAGACCAGGGTTTTTAGTTGATACCTTCACCTAAGTTCTTGAGGTTTTGCTTCAGTGAGAAATGGGATTCTTGCTTTGTTTATCAGCTTCTGACTTGGTTTACATAGGGCAGTTCTTCTGGGCAGTCTCATCACTCCCTGGTCTGCTGTGCAGATGAACCCCTTCCCTTCTCAACCACTCTGCCAAACCCTACATCTCAAATTTGTTAGGTACTGGGAGAAAAAATTCTTTCTAATCCTTCTTTAATATGAGCAGTGGCATGATCAAAATTTTGCATATGTCTATTAGAGTCTTATCTTTGTCCCTAAAGGTAAAGCCCAAGCCCTTCCCTAACCCAAATGAAAGCAGTTCAAAGAAGATAAAATCATGAACAATATCAGAAATAGCATATTGATAATCTGAGGTGTGTATAGAAAGTCCCACAGCAAGAATTCCTGCGTGTTGTCTGTTTAAATACATTTAAATATATTTAAAGTGTGTGTCCCAAGGAGCCAGTAGATGACAGGCACTTTGCTGGGTGCCTATGTGCATGACCACCTTTCAAAAAAACTGACAGTAGTCTGTGATCTGAGCTATTTATGAGACTGACATTTGTGAGAGAGGCAAGGGTTCATCTCATTCCACCTGAACTTCCTGATCTGGCCTGACCCGAGATGAGACCATCACACCTCTCTGCCTGCACAATCTCCTCCAGTCCATTAGTAAACTAGTTTGAAATATAATGGGGAGGAGGTACAGAGCCAAGGAAATCTTTAACTTGATGATGCTCATCAGTAGGAGTAATCTATTCACACAGAAGCAACTCAAGTAGTAGCAATGTGCTATTTTTTAAGCCTGTCCTGTCAGCAAATTATTTAATACTGTAAGGTATTTATACACATTATTTATAATAAATCCCACCACCAGGGACAGGCATTTGACTTTTTAATAATTTGTGAAGGTCTTTATGATGTGGGACAACTCACATTCTCTGTGTGTGTCTTTCGGTTTAACAGCTTATGGATTTAAAATTACCTTGAATTATTCCTTCCAGCAGAATTCTGGGTTATACCCATGAGACATATTGCCAGGGCTAGCTGGCATGCTGCAGTTCTGCAGGCAAGACCAGAACTGCATGGATACTGCAAAAAAAATCACAGACTCCCTCAAAACTCTACTACAGGCAGCTTTGGCAAACCCTGATGTTTTCCAGTACAAACTTACATCTCTAGCACCACTAAAACATACCCCAAAGAATGGATGCACTTACAGGAGATGTGTAAACCTCTTGCCATCACCTGCTTTAGCAGACAGAAAAGCAGTGTCCCACTTGGTGACGCTGATAATGCAGGTGGCTGGTAATACAGGTCAGCAGCTCCACCTGAGTGCTGCTGCTGGGCTCAGCAGCACTGCAGGACACACTCTGCAGTTCAGGCTCCAGTCCAGAGCCCCCAGGGTTGGAGTTCTCACCCATACCCACAGCTGGAGGCTTTGGCTCAGCCAGTGCCCAATGGGATGCTGGATCAGCACACCCAGAACTGGCAGGGACCAAATTCCTGGTGCTGGAGGAATGAGACTGACAGCCGCTGAGTGAGTCATACTTGTAAAATGATCCTGAAAGGTGCCCTGGAAAAACCCCATTTAAACAGATGAAGGAAGCTGAGTCTCTGGAGTTGCTCAGCTACTTTTTATTGCTGCAGACACTGCTGGCCAGCCTCCTTTGCTGGGAGACCTGTCCAAAGTGGTTGAGCTCAAAGTGTACCTTGGCTGGGGCCCAAACCACAGGGTTCATGTTCAGAATGGCACCTCACTGTGCCTTCAGGCAACCCAAAGCCCCCCTTGATCCTTCTGCCTCCACAATGGTCACAGACACCTTTTTCCACTGCCCTGTGAGTTTGGTCCCTGCTGCTGGAAAGTATTTTAGAATGGCAACACCTCAGAAAAGTTCACCTGCAGCAGTGGGGTTTGAGCACAAGGGTGAGTGAAAAGAGAGTGGCTGTTTCACCCTGTCACACACATGCAGAGCGTGTAGAGGGAAAGCATTATTCCAGGAGGGTCAAATTTGAGTGTTGTCAAGTGTGCACCAGGGTGGGGACCTGCAGGGCTGATAGGACTGCTTCAAGGCCGCTTTTGGAACTAGGGAGTGTGCTGGGTTGGTTGAGGTGAGCACCAGGGCACAGTGGTAGGATGTCTGAGGATTTTGTTTATTATTACCCTAAAAGCATTGACAGTCTCTAAACCCAGTCCCAGTTGTGTGGGAACCCCTCTTCTGTTCAATCAAATTCAAGCTGGTGCCTCATGCACATGAATGCCACTCGGTAGGAAGGGAGCCCTGTGGGGAAGGAGTGTCCCATTTCCAAAACCCAACTTCAGCCCCAATGTTGTTTCCTCACAGCTTCAAGTTGGCATGTGAGTCACCAAAAATCCCTCAGCTCACATCCTTCCCAGAAATGCCAGTCAAAACCCAAGCAGCTATTCACCCAAAGTACCAATTTTATAGTTCTGTGTGTGTCTATAATCTATTTACCAGCATTCCTATTTCAGTATGTGCCTGTTAATAAGATTAGTAATTAAAAAGCTTGATAGGAATTGGCAAGCACAGCTCCTCCGCCTTTCCCTCCCCTCCGAGCCGGGCTGGCGTGGAGTGTGAGGCACGGTTGGCAGAGTACCTGAGGGAGTGAAGGCAGGAGGCTCTGCTGCAACCTCTGCCTGCAAGAAAGCAATGGAGAAATCCAGACCCCTATGGGACAATCCCCTGCAGTTTGTCTTCGCCTGCATTTCCTATGCTGTGGGGCTGGGAAATGTGTGGAGGTTTCCATACTTGTGTCAGATGTACGGAGGAGGTAAGTGGGGTTAACATTTTCTTGCTTCCCTCGAGGAACAGTGGGGCAAGCTTGAAGTGCAAAAATGTGTTGTCCATGTTCATGCTCTGTCCCCCCAGCAAGGTCCAGGGCAGAGAGGAGGTCTGGCTTTCTGTTGTTGTGCAATCTGTTTTGTTGTGGCTTTATTTTATGTATTCTTTAGCATTATGCTTTTACCTGACAGCTGCTGACAGAAGTATAGTGGCATTGTTTCCTGTAAGTGCAATGAAACAGTGGAGAGGTCCATGTTTTCTAAAAATACTGAGGTAGAGTGTGAGATGCAGATCCACATAGTATTCATTTATTATATTTTTGCCCCACTAAATCACTTTGAAGGTGTCAGAAACTGTTTCATGTTCTTGTACATTCACCTATGGGGACTTGGAAAATATTGAGAAGGGGAGATGATTATACTGATTTAACTTAAAGATCAGCTGTATTATTTCAAGTACCTGTCATTAATATCTTATCTTTTATACAAAGCCTTACTTTAGGAGATGATAACTTGACTGCAAACCTGCCTTGAAGTTGGCTGAAATGCCTTAATCAACAGGAGTTTCATAGCTAAAGCCTCCCAGCAACCTTTGGAACTAAGGAATAAATTGATTTGTCTTCCAAAAATAAATAAACCAACCAAAAAGACCTCAAAATCCTGTTTGAAAATTTATCCTCCTCCTGGGTCCAAACTGAAGGAAGATGATATTTGTGGCATATATGAGACACAGTTGTTCTTCCTTAGAAATGAAAAGTCAGTTAATTAGATTAATTAAAGACCATTATTAATAATCTCCTCTAGTATACAGCTACCACAGTTTTGAAGAATGTTTAGAAACAGGCTCTCTATAAGACAACCAAGTTTTTTTACTGCTTCATACTTCATCTGTTGACATGGCTGGGGACCCTTCTCAGTCTTGCATTGAGGGACATGATGAGCATCTGCCTTATCTGCTTCTGGTCTCCTTCTTCCTTTCAGAAAGAAACACTGAGATGTTAAACATCTTTTTGCTTTTATGCTTATTTTGTTGGCTTGTAGCTTACTTTGGAATGCACTTGTGGTGGTAGCAGTGGTTCATGCTGCTGTTTGAAAAGCCATCTCAGGGCTGAGACTTGCTATCCTGTGGGATCAGGCAAGAAAAATCCAGATAACATGGTGGGTGAAGTGTCAGTAGAAGACAGATGCTGCAGTGGCTGAAGCTTTCTTAGACAGTTCAGACAGTAGAAATTATCAATGTGCTGTAATTTTGTGTGTATTCCTCTCCACATGCTTTAAGGGTAAAGACTTCATGTCTGACACTGAACTCTAGCACAAAGCTTAAAATGTGTTTCTGTACACAATCCAACTGCACACGATCAGTTCTCTAGTTCCTGTCATGGCAGATATCCTGAAGGACAGCAAAACTCTGACTTTTGGGGGGCTTTGTGTCATTCTTTTAACCAACCAGCTGTATTGGGGTGAAAATTCTCTGAAAGGTGGTGAAAATTCTCTGAAATGTAACCAAAACTGGAACATTTGGTTAGCCTGAATAGAAGCTTAAATAAGCTCCCCTGCTCATTGTAAGGGCTTTGGACTAGATGATTGTTAAAAGGTGCCTTCCAACTCAAACTATTCTATGATACACCCAAGAATTTTCTAAAAGTGTGTTTTGTAAGAATGCTTTTCCATTATTTTTCATTATATTTTCCATTGTTTTTCTCTTTACCACTTATATTTATGTGGGGAAAGGCAGCTCTTTCAACTGTGAAATTAAAACTCCTCACAGGAGGTTTTGCTTTTCTTAATTGTTTTATCCACTGCCCTCTTAAAGAGGATTCTGTGGCTTTCCAGGGGTTCACAAAACCCACTTATACAGAACATCATTTCAGGAACTTAAAAGCTGAAAATGTCAGGCTCTGGGATTAATTAGGGGGATGCCAGCTTGTTTGGCATCTTCCTTGTAGTAAAGCACGGATCCAGTCCCTGTCCCGCCCAGCAGGGCAATAGAGCCTTATCATGGATGATGCTGAGTATTTGTAACCTGAGTATTTGCACTTTGTAACCTGTCATTCTGTTCATCAGCAGTTTCCCTTCTTCTCCTCCTTCTCCCCGCTTTCCTGCTGGGAGCATGACCTGAGCAGGGCACATTCTCACCTCACAGGTGCAGTTCCTCTGTCCCTAAGCAGGCCGGGCCAGGCTCCACCGAGGCTGGGCCGGGTCTGCAGCGGGGCTGGCGCTCAGCCCTGGGTGAGGAAGCCCCCGAGCACCAGGCAGGAGCCTGAGCAGGGCCAAGGGTGCCGCTGGCCAAGCCCAGGGCCTTGAGCAGAGCCGGGGCACACTCTGCACCTTTTCCCAGCTACAGGGATCTGGCCTGGGGCTGGTTTGTGCTGACAGCTGGCACCGGAGGGAGCAACTCCTGGTGTCAGTGTGCGGGGAATTGAGTAGAGCTGATTCCCAGCTGACAAGGAGCTGGTTTATCGGCTGCCCAGAGTCACTTGTGTGAGTCCTTTTGGTTCTCCTCTTTGAGAAGAGCAGCACTAGCAGCAAGGTCTGTGTGCAAACAGGATGCAGAGCAAGGGGCAGGGGCTTAGCACTGGCACCCCCAGCTGTGGGGGGACACTGGGGTGAAGAACAAGCCTGAAGGCATTTCTCCTCCTTGCCAGTTGGCACAGTCAATGCCAAACATGTGGCAGCGCTGCTGGGAGGGCGGAAAACCTTTGCAAGGCCTAGTGCTGATTGCCCTGTGGTAGATGGCAGAGCTGCCTCAGTGGCTGCGGGGCAGCTCGCACCCCACCGGCCCAGAGCGGCTGCGGGAGCTCTTAAACCTCCGACAGCTCCCTCGCGGCAGAGGAAGTTATCTAACAGACTAACAAAGGAGTTGTTAATAACAAGGGAGCTGGGAGGTGGGAAATTAATTCCCAGAATAAAACGGATTATTGCTCTGTGTTTATTTCCAGGTCTTTGCCTCAGTCGCTGCATGGAGTTCATTCCTCCACAGCGCTGCACAGAGCCCATTGCGAGGAATGTTAATGCCACAGATTAAATCCTAAATAAGAGATATTTACGTAAATATTTTGGCTTGCTGTAAAAAGGGAAGCAGGGAAACCTTCACAAAAATCCAGCTTTTGACTCAGTCAGCAGCTCTTTCTGAAGTGAGCCCCAGGTTGAATACAAGGATTTTCTTTTTTCTGGCAGAAATTGAAGCCAAAGCACATCCTGATTGCCAGACAAGAAGGTTCTTTTCCTTTCCTTGCTGTCAGCCGTCTCACTCCTGCTGTTCCTCTTCCACGGGAACATCTCTGTGGCTCTCCACGTGCAGAGAAGCAGGGATGAGCAGTCCCATGCAGGAGACCCAATGTCTGTGTCCCAGGGTCTGCTCCCAGGCTGGGAGGAAAGGCCCTGGGGGAAAAGCCTTCATTCATTTGCTGGTGCTTGTGGGCTCAGGATAGGAATTTGGGAGCTTTTTAATTTGGTTTTTTGATTGTTTGTTTTTTATTTTTAAGCAAGGCCAGACTTCAACATGTCACTCAAAACTCTCTGCTTGACACAGACTTTGCTGTTACCTTTTCTTTGAGCACTTTGGCTGTGCAGCAGAACACCCCACACTGAAGTAAATCTTTCCCTCGTCCTCTTTGTCTCATTATGGGTTACAAGGTTTGGCAGGTGGCTGGTTACCCTTTAACAGCCCCAGCCCCCAGCATTGCTCAAACCGCCCCGATGCATCTGGGCAGCGCTGCCGCACAGCAGGGCCGACCAACACAGTTTAACAGCAGAAACCCCAGCCCTGCCAAGTCCCTGCGGAAAATTCCCTGTGCCCAGGCAGTCAGCGCCCACCAGCCTCTGAGACTCTGCCTGAAACCTCTGTGAGATGTCCTTCAGGATTAGTACTCCAGGAACCTGGACAGGACCAGGACCCAGAGCCAGCCAGCTTCTGGGGCACTGACAGCATGGCTTGAACACAAATAGGACAAAGTGGTGTTTATCTTGCTGCTGATCTGCTGAAGGCTGACTGTTGGGTTTGTTCTCCCAGGTGGCTTTTTGATCCCATACCTCATCATGCTGATTGCCGAGGGGATGCCGCTTCTGTACTTGGAGCTGGCCGTGGGGCAGCGCATGCGGCAGGGCAGCATTGGCGCCTGGAAAATTATAAGTCCCTACCTCTGTGGTGTTGGTATGTTCTCAGTTCCCATCTTTGTTTTCCAGCATGCAGGGAACCTGGGTGATTTTAGATTGGAGATCTTTGTCTTTCAGAAAAAACCCAGGCGGGAGCTCAGGTTTTACTGGGTCTCACGAGGCTGAGCAAAGCCAGACACTTCATGGCATGCATTTATCCTGTCCCTTGTTGGGCACTGGGGCTTGCTGTGTTGGGTCTGGATTCAGAGGTGCGAGTCCCCCTGCCCTCAGGCAGACTGCCAAAATCATGTTGTGGAGGCCAGTGCTAAACCCAGCCCTCAGGGCTGCCTACAGTGGGCTTTGAGCCCAAGAGCACCTTCCCAATAAGCTCAACATGAGTGATAAAATGGTGCCTTAATTTCCTACTGTTCCAGTCTGCTATTTACCAATGTCCACTCTTGGCTACATTTTTATATTATTAAATGACCCTGAAAACCCAAGCCATCATCAATTTGCATAAGCCCACTTGTTTTTTTAATGATACATTGAATATCCATTCCCCATGGCCCAGAGTATCATATCCAGGTCAGGATAGTCCTGGTGGGAGGAGGAGGCAGTGACTGCAGTGGCCGGGACATGCCCTGTGCACGTGGCTGTGCAGGGACAAAGCCTGTCCTGTGTCAGCCATCGCAGTGCTGCTCCTGCATCCCACAGATGTTGTGGAGCCCTGGGCATTTTGGGGTTTTCTGCTGACCAAATGTCTCCCTCCATACCCACAGGAGTTGCCAGTGTTGTCGTCTCCTTCTTCCTCTCCATGTACTACAATGTGATAAATGCCTGGGCCTTCTGGTACCTCTTCCACTCCTTCCAGGTGTGTGGGTTCCCAGCAGCCCAGCTTGGCCCTGCTGTGGCTGTGGAGGGTCACAGTGGCTTTTCCTTGGTGCTGGATGTCGCCTGGCACCATTGTCAACTGGGAATGGGGAGGTGGAGGGGTGTCAAAAGCTTCAGAAACCCAGGGCTTTGCTGTAGGGAAAAGTCAGGCAGTGATGTCCTCCTCCATGGTCCTCCCAGAGCCATTGGCCATTGTTTTCTCCTCACCATGGAATTCAGGTCAAGACCAAGCTTGTGACTCCTTGGTCACACGTGCCTTGGTGCCAGGGTGTCCTGCATCCTGGGATGGGCCTGTCTGATGTCAGGGGAGAAGTTTGGGCCCACAGTAGAGGCTTGGATAGTGTCACCTCCAGGGGAGAGGGTTAAAGAGGCTCAGTCCTTGGGGAGAAAATCAGTCTGGTCCCCGCCAAGGAAAAGGGACAGAGCTGATCTGTCCTTGGGTAGGGAGTTCAGAAAGGGTCATTCCCAGGGGAGAGGATCAGAAAGCATCAGTCCATGGGCAAGGGAGATTGTCAAAAGAGATCATCCTCAGGGGAGAGGGTCATCCCCAGCCCCAGCAGCCCCTGCAGAGAGAAGCAAGCCCGGGCAGAAAGCCGTCCTTGCCATCATCATCCTCCCTGTTTCCCTCTGGCACCTCGGCTCTCCCTGCCATGCCCTCACTCCATGCCCTTCCTGCCAGGACCCCCTGCCATGGGCCATCTGCCCCCTCAACAGCAACCGCACGGGCTACGAGGAGGAGTGTGAGAAGACTTCATCCACGCAGTACTTCTGGTACCGGCAGACCCTGAACATCTCCCCGTCGCTGGAGGCCAGCGGCAGCGTGCAGTGGGAGCAGGCGCTGTGCCTGACGCTGGCCTGGCTCGTGGTTTACCTCTGCATCCTCCGCGGCACCGCCTCCACCGGCAAGGTGAGAGAGAGCGGGCACAGCCCTGCCCGGGCACAGCCCTGCCGAGCCTGGCACAGCCCTCCCGAACCTGGGCACAGCCCTGCCCAACCCGGGCACAGCCCTGCCGAGCCCCGGGCACAGCCCTGCCGAGCCTGGCACAGCCCTGCCGAGCCTGGCACAGCCCTCCTGAACCCGGGCACAGCCCTGCCGAGCCTGGCACAGCGCTCCCAAACCCGGGCACAGCCCTGCCGAGCCCGGCACAGCCCTCCCAAACCCGGGCACAGCCCTGCCGAGCCCGGGCACAGCCCTGCCGAGCCTGGCACAGCCCTGCCGAGCCTGGCACAGCCCTCCTGAACCCGGGCACAGCCCTGCCCAGCCCGGGCACAGCCCTGCCGAGCCTGGCACAGCCCTGCCGAGCCTGGCACAGCCCTCCTGAACCCGGGCACAGCCCTGCCCAGCCCGGGCACAGCCCTACCGAGCCCGGGCACAGCCCTGCCGAGCACTGATGGGCAGTGGGGAAGGGCTGCTGCTCCTTGGGGTCACGGTATCTCCCCTGCAGCACCGAGCTCTGCTGCCCTGCCAAGGTGCAGCTGAAACAGGATCCATCAAAACGCTGAGTGATGCTGAAAAAATAACCCAGGGAAGTTCTTTAAGCACAGCCAGCTCTCTCTCATGGCCAGTTGGCAGGCTGCTGGCCATGAGGAAAGCTGCCTGCCCCAGCAGAGCCGTGTCAGGAGACGTCTATTCCTTGGTCTTTGCAAGGAAAACAAGACATCTACGGGGCATTTTTTGCTTGCTTTTTATTCACAGCAGAAGTTATGAGGAAGTGGGGAGAAAAACCCCAATGTCCTGGCTGAGCCTGCACTAAGCAGCAAGCTGAGGGCTGTAATCCCCAAATCGTCTTAGCCAAATACAGAAAGCCAAGAGCCTGTAAACTAGGAATAACCTCTTAAACTTGCTGCAACTGATTCAATTAAATTTTGATTCAATTTGATTAAATTCAAGTTTGATTTTGACCTTTTATGAACTTTGCTTGCCTTCCTTGTAGAGCAAACATTGATGATGATGATGATGATGATGATGATGATGATGACCTTTGCCTAATGAGTTTTTGATAGATGGTTGTGAACTGGTGTTATGCCACCAAATTATGTGGAACTGAGTTTGCGAATGCGGCAAATATTTTAGATTTTTGTTTGATTTCCAGTCTAAGAGAACACACTTGGAATAGTAGCACAGGTCTTCAGGATTATGAAAAACTTATTTCCCTAAAATGTAAATCTAAAGTTAGATTTGTCTGATAATATTTCTTAAAAATTAATACAGGATAACAATCACATTAATGTGAAGTGAGACTGACATAGCAGATTAGCTTTGTCTTACATATTCTTTAGACCAAGGTCTTTACCCTCTTTCCCCAGGTGGTCTATGTGACAGCCTCTTTGCCATACTGTGTTCTCATCATATACCTCATCAGAGGATTAACACTTCATGGAGCTGTGAATGGGCTCGTCTACATGTTCACACCAAAGGTACAGAAAAACTGTATTGAATTCTTCAGGAAACGTTATCAGTTACTGGGCATGTAAGTTTTTAAAAGGTCTTGGTCCTCTTTTTGTTAATACTGAATTTTTGCTGCAGTAACATAGGTCTGGCAGCTGGGAACCTCAGCTGGGAATGGCTGGAGGCTGCCATGGTGCCCATAAGCTGCTTGCTTTTTCCTGCAGAAAAAGACTTTCCCTTTGGGTTAACCTACTGCTTTCAGCCAGAGCAGTAACCCTGCCCAAAACCACCCCTGGCCTGTAATGAGTCCACAAAGGGCCCCATCCCTGCAGGCTGGAAGGGGCAGTGCTGGGCACTCGGTGGAGCTTCATGGCCTTGCTCTCTCATCTGCCTTTGCAGCTGGAGCAGCTGTTGAACCCCAAGGCCTGGATCAGCGCTGCCACACAGATCTTCTTCTCGCTGGGCCTTGGCTTTGGCAGCCTCATCGCCTTTGCCAGCTACAATGAGCCCTCCAACAACTGCCAGAGACACGCCATCATCGTGTCCCTCATCAACAGCACCACCTCCATATTCGCCAGCATCGTCACCTTCTCCATCTATGGCTTCAAGGCCACCTTCAACTACGAGAGCTGCATCAACAAGTAAGAGCCCTCTGTTGCACTGGTTTTCACTGCATGCTGTTCTGGGGCAGCTGAGGAGGGAGGTAAATAAACAACAGCACGCAGCTCTGCCAGCACTGCCCCAAGAGCAGAGCTGATACTGCTCTAATAAAGCTAAAGGAGCTATTCAAAGTGATGAAGCCTGAGAGGAAAGGTCAGAGCACTTTGCCTTTTGACACCTGGGCGCTGCTTCCAGGCACAGGCCTGGTCAAGAGGGGGAGTTTGTCTGGGCAAGCCACAGAGACACTTTCTCCTGTGTTCTTGTCCTGGTTCATACTCCAGGGAGTGTGGGGGAGCTGATTAATAAATGCAGTGATGCTCAGATCCCCCTTTTTAAGGCTAAGCCCTTAAGTTCCACGAGTTCATCCTCCTTGGAACTGATGCTCTGCAAGTGTCCAGCAGCCTGCAGGATTGTGTCCTGTAGCTGCAAGCTTGCGTGCAGTCCCTGGCACAGGGCCCACACCAGTTACACATTTACTCATATTTTTAGAGCTTTCAATCCATCTGTTGATCAGAGAGGAAACCAAGCTGCTAGTCCTTGCTTGTTGACCAAAGACTTTAAAGTTGGTGGGGTGTGGACGTGAGACTGCAGGGCAAAGGGGAAGAGACACCAGACAGCGCTGGCCAGCACCCAAGATACCTGCCTGGGAGCAGCAGTGTGGGCACAGGAACTGCTCCCTGCAAGGCACAAATGAGCACAAGGTTGCTGGTGCCCTGGCACTGTGCTGGAAGTGCTGCTCTCAGCCAGGGACACTGAAGCCCTGGGACCAGCAAAGCATTCCCCCGGGGCTGATGGAGAAAAGAGATGAGGAGCCCTGGGCCTGAAAGCCATTAAATTCCTGTAATCCTTCCCAGGGTGATCCTGCTGCTGCTGAATGCTTTTGACCTGGAGGAAGGCTCTGTAACAGCAGACAACCTCAATGAGATGAAAGATTACCTCATGGCCACCTACCCACAGGAATATGCCCAATTAGCACCACAGATCAAAAACTGCAGCTTGGAAGCTGAGCTAGACACGGTGAGTTGCGGCTTTGTGGTGTCTCCTTTGCTCCCATTGAGCCCAGGAGCTGCCTGGCCAGGGCTGGGGATCATTTCTACACCTCAGGATGGGGCAGGGGCTCACTTGGGTCATTAGCATCCAGTGTCCATGCAGTTGGGATAAACCAGTGAAGACCTCAGCTGCCTTTGCTGTGCAAAGCCACACCTGAGGTTACCCTGCCATGATGCAGAGTCACACTCTTGTGTGTCCTTTATTGAGCTGAGGAGCTGCCTGCAACTCAGTTTTCTCCCCTTGTCTCCATCAGGCTGTCCAGGGGACGGGACTGGCATTTATTGTCTATTCAGAGGCGATCAAAAACATGGAGGTGCCCCAGCTGTACTCTGTGCTCTACTTCTTCATGCTGCTGATGCTGGGCATTGGCAGCATGCTGGGGAACACGGCTGCCATCCTCACACCGCTGACCGACAGCAGGGCCATCGCCTCCCGCTTCCCCAAGGAGGTGATCTCGGGTAAGCACCTGCCAGGCGGCTCACGGGCCGCACGGGGAGCACCTGTATGAGAGTGTGTGTGTGTGTGTTTTTGTGTGTGTGTGTGTGTGTGTGTGTGTGTTTGTGCATGTGTGTGTGTGCACAAGCTGTGGTGTCCACTGCCATTGAGTGAAGTGCCACTCCACTCTCTGACCTCGGGTGGAGCAGGGAATAGCAAATAAGCTGCTGGAAGGGTTTGCCTGCCCTTGTGATATCCGGCCATCCTGTGCAGGCCTTTCCCTTGGCAGCTCCCAAAGCACCAGGGCAGTCGTGGCTGTGTATTTCCAGGCTTCCCAGCACACCCCAGCTCCTTCAAACTCGTGTCTCCTCAAAGGGAGGGTACAAATGGCAGCATAGTTGCAGTAAGCTGTTCAGTCACATTGACAGTATCCCAACTATGAACCACCTCAGTCATTGGTCAAAAGAAATATGTGCTCCTGTCTGGGCATGGAAATCAGTTTTAAAAAACTTGTTTTAGCTGGATGCCCAGCAGCAACAGAAGATGCTGCATGCACGTGTGACAAGGCTGTAGCTGAGACTTGGTTGTCTTGGCCATGTCTGGGATGATGTGCTGTGACTGTGTAGGTCTAAAGAGCAGCAGTTTAATGACAGTCATGCATGCTAAGGGGCAGATCTTTTCCACAGGGAAAAGAAAATCCTTCTCCTCAGAGAGCTGCTCCGCAGAAATCCCACCAGCTTGTAAGTCACAAGAAGTGTGACATTTTCCCTACACAAACTTCCAGGTGTAATGGCAGGATCCCTGTTTTATCCACACAGGTGTTGTGTGTTTCGTGAATTGTATAATTGGCCTGATCTTCACCATGGAGGCTGGAAATTACTGGTTTGACATCTTCAACGACTACGCAGCCACCCTGTCGCTGCTGCTCATCGTGCTGGTGGAAACCATCGCTGTGTGTTACATCTATGGCATAAGGAGGTACAGCCGGAGCCCTGCTTCCTTCATAGTCTGACAGCTGGGGAGCAGCCATGGGCCAGGAATAAAAATACTGCCTTGGGATAAATATTTCTCCTGTGCTATAGGATCAGCAAGGGGATGGGGGTGTCCCCTGCCCTGCAGACCCCTTCTGGAGCCTTGGCTCAGGGTTCTGAGGGGCCAGGCTGGGCTGACACCATCTCTGCTGGCAGGGCGGTGCTAAGGAATTATATACACAGCTCCCTGCTCTTGTCTTTGGTCTTAGGAGCAACTTCTACCAAAATTCTGCTCCTCCCATGACAGGAATTCAACACCAGCACAAGAGTGCCAGTAAGTCTGGTTTCAAAGGTGGTCACCTCGCCCATTGTTTGTCTCCCAAGTCAATCCTTGTGGGTAAAAGGAAGCTCTGGAATCAGAAGTTTTGAACAGCAGAGGCATTTGAAAACAGCTGAAAGGAAAGGCTCCAGCATTTGCTTTGTTAAGTCTGTCAGCACAGAGGGCTTCCAGGCACATATGTGGGTATTTCCTCCCTGATGAGTTCAAAGCCTTTGAGTCAGATCCAGGTGTCGTGTGAGTGACACATGTACCATTCCCTGTGTCAGTGTTCCTCAAAGACAGTCAGGTAACAGCACTGGGAACACTCAGCTACACAAACCCAGCTGTTTTCTCCACAGCACTACAGCATCATTCCTTCTCTCTGTCAGCTGACACCAGTAACAGCCCAAGTTTATGCTTCAGACAGAAATCTCTTGCTGTACCTATTTCTAGCTACGCTCTGCAAGTTGGGATTCTCTTGGAAGCCTCACTGTCTTTGTTGACTTCCCCCTCACTGTGATTCTGGTGAGCCAGCTTTTCAGATAATTCTCTGCTCATTTGTGTTCAGCTGTACACCCTCTCTCATCTGGCATCCTCAATTCTGTAGATGGCTTTTGAAGTAACTCAGAACAAGGTATTCATCAAGTATCTGTAGCCAGTCTCAAAAATACATGTTCAGTTTCCTTCACAAAAATGTTTGGTTTTCTTTTGAACAGATTTGAGAAAGATCTTTACACCATGATTGGACGCAAGCCAAACTGGTATTGGAAAATTATGTGGGCTTTTGTTAGTCCACTGCTTATTATAAGCCTATTTATTTTTTACATCACCGACTACATCCTCACAGGAACATTGCAATACCAAGCGTGGGATGCCACACAGGTAAGAATTTTGGGTCTGCACTTTTTTTCTGTTTTAGACCTTCCTTACTTCCTGCAAGGATACAAGCTTCTAACTACACTCTTCCACAAAATGGCGTTCTGAAAGTGAGTAGCTGGAGTCAGGGCCATCCCTTAATTTTGTGGAAAGGAAAACCAGGGAATACTTGACTTAGTGACGATGCAATGATTCTGCAAAATCAACTAATTTCCCTCTATGATTCTTAATCAATCCTTTACATTTCATTCATGTTTAAGACCCAAATATCATCTTTAAAAATACACTTAAAACCCCCTACTTTTAAAGTGTATTTACTTTGAACAAAATTAGTGGTACTTAAAGAGAGCTGAGCTGCTGCCAGAATAGTTTTCATAATTTCCATATACATTTTTCTTCATGGCCAGGACACTTTCTTAAGAATACTGGACTGTACATTTATCACAGAGCAATTACTAATGGATAAGCAATCACTGGTTTCGTAACATTTTGTGGAAATGTTTCCATCGTGCAGGAACAAAGCACAAAATTGTTTTCATGTCATGGTCAATTTAGGACTCACAGCAGGCCTGGCCTGTTGACTGGGTGTCAGCATGAGCCTGCAGGCTCCAGGAGAGGAACAGAGCCCTGGCAGAGGTCAGGGCCCAGCCACCTCATTAAGAAACACAAACCAAGCCAAAATCTGCTCTTTACCAAAGCTTGCAGAAGTTTCCCCCAGTCCTGCTGTCAGCAGCTCTGTTCCTGTCAGTTTTCAGTGTGTGTGGTTGACAGAGAACACCGAGGGCAGCTGTGGGCTGCCACAGACTGCAAATGCTTCTCAGAGGCTCTGCTTAGGACACAGCTCTGCTCCTGGCCCGACTCTGGGATAGATCCCACAGATCCAACTCTGCTTTTCTCCCTTGCAGGGGCAGCTGGTGACCAAGGACTACCCAGGCTATGCCCTGGCGGTGATCGGGCTGCTGGTGGCATCATCCACCATGTGCATCCCCGTGGGAGCACTAGTGACTTTTGTAAGGAAGAGACTGAAGAGGGAACGAGTGGCAACTGTTGCATGAGAGCTGACAGCTGGATTTGGGAAGACCTTAACCCCGTCACCAGTGACTGGGCACTTCTGGAAGACAGCAGCAACCATTATTTGTAGCAGCTACTTATAGAGTTGAGAATGGTGGGTGCTATATTGACCAAAAAGTGCTCTTGGGAGGTTCCACAATGGCTTGGGGAAAAAAAGCTCTTCTGTAACAAGATGAAGCTTTAAAGTGGCCTCTGTAAGAGGTGAGGAGAAGAGCAGCTCACAAAATGCCAGCTAGCACAAATTAACCAGCACTTCAGCCCATTACACAACATTAGGTGATTCTTTTCCACTGTTGTAGCACTGCCTGTGTGGAAACATGAACAACCAAGCATGTTCCTGCACCAATTTACCAGCAAATGCCCCCAAACCATTCAAGACACTTAAGCATACTCATTGTTTGAAATGACATCTGTATTTCATAAACAGGTGAAACTGCTTAAGTCTAGCAATGAGATGTGACAACTGCTTTCCTACATGGGAATAATCAGCAGGATGGCACTGGGAGATAAATGTGGCCAATGTGGCTTCTTTCATACTTGTGTCCAGCAAAGCAGTGAATATATATATTTATATTTGCATATATCTATATATATGCACACATATGTGTGAGCTGCACAAGTTCTCCCACCTCCAGAAGTAAGCTTCCAATTCCAGCATGCAACTGTGTGCTGTGCTGTACTTTGTATTTCCTAGGGATGTATTTTAAGTACACTGGAACATGTATGTGATAAAGCTGCTTTACGAGCCCCACCCAAACAACAGCATGCCATATAATTAGCTTTGACAAAGTTCATATCCAGGTATTCTTTAATCATCAGATGTAACAATCCAGCAGTTCCATGGACCTGGTTAATTTCCCTGTGCAAATGTTTTATAAAGAAAGCAACATTGTTTAAATTGCAAGCTTCATGTAATAGAAAACATTAAAATTATATCTATGAACTTTAGAAAAGGTTGCTCTGAAGAACAGTATTAGAGACACACTCACGGGACAGGGGTTCTTAATACAGCATCTTAGCTATGGAACCATTAGAGGATGGCAAGTGCCTTAGAAAAGAGGGATTCATTTCAAACACTGTGAAAGCACAACACAAGTCTCTGGTTCTGGGGCAAACAGCAAGAGGAAATGTACAGCCCCCAGGGGTGGGCAAAATCTCGACAGTGACAAGCAAGATGTGTGCAGTCTGCGACAGCCCTAGAAACAGGACACACCTGCCTCCCTCCCCAGGCTCTGCTAACAAAGGAAAGACACCTTTTCACATTTCCGTTTATTAAAAATGGATACCATAAACAAGACCTGTACAAAATAAACCTGAAATTGCCTAGAATATGGTAATTGCCCAGAAATTGCCCAAAATATGATGAGAAGTTATCGTCTTGGGCCTCCTCTTCCTCTTCCACGACCTCGGCCTCTGCCACGGCCTCTTCCACGGCCTCTTCCAGCAACTTGGCAGGCAAAAGAAAAAGAGAACATAAAGTGAGACCGAGGAATACTTTCTTTTTGACTAAAACATTCTGTACTGAGCATAATCACCACACTGCTTCCCTGCGATAAGACATTACATTAGGTATTAAGTCTGGTAATGCTCAGTAAGTTTCAGGTAATATTTTCATCTTTTGTGTTAGTTCTTCCAGTATACACTTTCCATAGACTACTGTCCGTCCTTGGATTCACTGCAGAAAACAAGGACATAAAATAGTTGGCTGCTCTCAAATGACTGGGTAATCTGACAGGAAACCAGGATTCATTCTTTTTCTATATGTATATACAGTCTAGTTTTTTAAGAGAGAAATGCAAATTTTGACAAACTGTGAGATTCCCAAACCCATCCTGTCTCAGGCACCATGTGGAAGCTCAGCACTTTGAAAGGATCCCAGCATCCACCAGCTCCTACTGGTCTCAGTGATGCCTCTGCCAATTGCAGGTGTGATTCTAAGGCAAAGGTCTTGACTGTGTGCTCCCAGTTTTAATTACTGCTATTTAATTGTAAAGGGAAGACAGAATCATAGGACAGTGCAGGCCACAAGCCATTCCTGAATGTCATAAGATCCATAAGGTGATAACGAGCCTTTGCATCTCTGTCTCCCAAAGACATGTGACCCACCAGGTTGCAAGGACACTCTGCAAACTTTAGATTATTGGTTAATTTAAAATGTGCTTCTGAGTGCAGGGCTCACAAAGATACTGAAAACTCTGCAGCAGCAGTGGCTCTCTAAGAGACTCCCACTGGCACCCACACTCAAGGAGCAGGCTGTGACAATTATTCTGGGATGCAGGTTAGAAATTCAGAAGAGACAGAAGGAGCAGAGACACAGGACAGATTTGACTTAAGCAAGGTGTCATTATATTGCTGGTATACGCTGACCCTGTAGAATCCACGGAAGCATCAGCCCCAGCTGGAGGATGACAGCAAGCAGGCAGCTGTGCTCACCGAGTGCCAGCACGCTTGGACACAAGGGACACGTGGCACACACAGCCCAGCCAGTATCCTGCCCTTTCCTCACCACTTGCTAGGGAACAGAAGCAAGGGCTTTACACTGCTGAAGGCCAAGGGCATTCATGGATTAAGGCAAAGCACAGCACAGCTTTGGTCTGAGAGCGCTTCCATGCACTGGGGATGCAGGGAGCATCAAATGAGGTAACTGGAGCTATCAGGGCTGCTTCCCAAAGCTGACACCAAGTAGGGATGTTCCCATTCACATCACAATGTGAGGTTCAGGGAAAAGCAATCCAACCACACTCATTTCTCTGTGTGGTCAGATTGTTTTAATGAATTTGAGAGGAGCAAAGCCCCTCTGGGAGCTTTATCCTTATTCCCCACCAAGGCAGCAGCTGCAGTGCTCACAGGGTGCTGCACAGCTCAGGCTCTTCACCAATGCAGAACTCCCTGCACGCCCACATACTTCAACACTAATTACAGGAGAAATGGTACAACATGATTCTAGAGCACAATTAGCTTTCACTTACAGCTTACTGTTTTTAAAACACACAGATTAACTGGTGGGCAAAATACATACTGCTGCTGATTTCCTGGGGTTTACTGGAGACTCATCTTTGGTAGTGTGGATTAAACTTGAGTTACAGTCTATACTGTTAGGCTTCCAAAGAGAAAGATTTTTATTCAGCAGCACTTTGAAAAAAAAGTTCCAGGAAGAGCAGAAGAGCTGTGACTGGAACACTACTGGGAGACAAAGCTGGAGATGCACTCACAGGAATACAGCCTTGATTCCCTCAGGTTCTCAAGTCTATCAAATTCACAGATACCAAATTCAGTGAACCATGCAACACCATCTGAGATGTGGTCCTGCACTTATTGTCTGTGTGAAGCTCCCCATACAAACTGAGGAAACACGGACACCTGGAGAAGAGGAAGTAAATCTCTTTGGGTGCCAACTGTAAGACTCAGATAGGTTAAGACTTAAGCTGATAAACATTTACATGTTGAAAAACAGAAAAACCATAACACAACTTCATGTGCATGAAGCTCTGCAGATGCCGAGGAGGTGGGCAAGGCAGACTGAGCCAGTGCCATGTCCAACCCTCAGGGATGAAGGAATTCAGTGCCAAATGCAGACATTGACAGACTCCAATCAGACACCTTCAGACACAGCACT
Source organism: Melospiza georgiana (assembly GCF_028018845.1). Classification (NCBI taxonomy): domain Eukaryota; kingdom Metazoa; phylum Chordata; class Aves; order Passeriformes; family Passerellidae; genus Melospiza; species Melospiza georgiana. The sequence goes on along the minus strand of NC_080430.1, from coordinate 46,430,687 downwards.
AAAATGCACACAAGGGCAGAACAAACACAGACCAGGAAAGCACAAACTCACCTGCTTCTCTTTTCTTGGATTTGACTTTTGGCTCAACATCCACTAGCAAAGTATCCAGAGGCAAACTGTCAGGCAGAATGAAGTAGCGGATGTTGTTTCCCCGGATACTCAGGGTCTCCAGCTGTACGGGCTCTCTGTTCTTCAGAGTCATTTTCACTGCTTTCAGGTGTGTGTTCATACTCACATCCACTCCTGAAACAACACAAGCCTCATGTCAGGGACAAGGTCTCTTGCTGCCTGTTTTTAAGTGCCCACATGAAATGAGATTTATCCTGTTCATCAACACCTGCTTCTACCACTCATGAACTACTTCAGCCTGTCACAGAATGGAACTACATCTCTTTTCTCTCTTGAATTATCCAGTTACCATGAGAGGCCTTTAGCTGCTCATGGTTAGAGATCTTTATCCAGGTCCAGGCAATAGCTGCTTTGTAAATGGTTAAAGCAAGTCCTCTGAACAACAAATAAACTACTGCTTGTTACAGAAGGCTAACACTAATCTTTAGTCCTTTAAAAAGAAGAAAAACAACCCTTGGAGAAGAAAAAATAACCTGGGTAAATTCCCTTTTCTGTAAATCTTAGGAAAATCCAGCCACAAAAGCAACATTTACCTCCTGATAAAATACAATCAACACCAGAGTGAATTCTCTGTGAAAGTACAGAAAATACCCCACTGCAAGAACAACCACTGTGGTTACAAACTCTGAGAACAGCCAGTACATAGGAATTGTATGGAATCAATACTGTGTACACTATGCTGTGTTATGCACAATTCCAAACTGGAAAAAACATCTCAGCTGGATGCATGTACTGCGTAACAGCTGTGAGGAGCAACTAAAAAAACCCACAAGTTTTTATTTTGCATAGAGCTTAGGTGGGATCTGATCTCCAGCTATGAGGATCAAAATGACAGTGGTTTTATTTTTCTGTCTGTCCCCCTCCCTCTGGATTTTACACAGTTCCACCTGACCCAGTCTCTTGGCTGCTGTGAGGGGCATTACACAAAACCTGTCCCCTCATCCCTGCCCTGGGGCTGGGAGGAACAGGACATTGTGCAATGTTTTTGCAGATTCTTACCAGAAAATGAGAGAGGCTTTGCTCAACAATTAAGCATGAAAGAGCAGCCAGGTCAGGAGCCCAGCAGTGTTTGCTTCCCATCTGCTGGGTTCAGCAGAGCGTGCTGCGATCGGGCACCAAGGTGGCTCCCTCAGCTCTTAATCAAAGCTGATGGACCTGGCTGCAAAATAATGCCAGTTTTGAACTCTGCCAAATCCCCACGGATTGCTGCTGGCCAAAACAGCACCTCAACAATCCTCTGGAATAAAACTCAACTTAACAAGAGTTGTAACTTTTTTTTTTTTTTTTCCAAGAGTGCTGGGGCAGAAGAGCTTCTAAAAGCCACATGGGGGTGAGTTCAGTGAGGGAGATGCAGCAGCTTCCTCAGCTCAGCCCTGAGGGTTTGCCTCGTTTAACACACCGTGCCTCACCCACATCTACCTGCTCTAAGTACAGCTCACGGGAACTCTCAGAGCAACATCCCTCACTGAGGTTATTAGAGAAAACAAAATGGCTTGCACATGTTTTAATACCTGAGAACCACTTAATGAACCCTGCAGAATTCCCTGCAACGTCCAGCTCAGTGATATAAAGAAGCACCTGGTAATCAGGAACCCCCAGGAACGCGCAGGACAGAGCTCTGGCAGCAGGGAGGGAACAGGTTCTCTCGGCCAGGATTCCTCTTTGCCCTGTATCCCACACCCAGCTCTGCCGTTCTCCAACCCGCCTCTCACACAATCAAACATATGCAAATATGCACTTCCATCTAGACTTGCCTTAACAAAATCGTGCTCAACAGGAGTAATTATTTTTTAGTCTGCATGCAAAATTTAACCGATTTAAGCCCACATCAGCTGGAAAAGGTTGCCCAGAGAAGCTGTGGATACCCCATCCCTGGCAGTGTTCCAGGCCAGGCTGGATGGGCCTTTGAGCAACCTGGTCTACTGGAGGGTACCCCTGTGCATGGCAGAGGGTTAGAACAGGATAATCTTTAATGTCCCTTCCAAGCCAAACCATTCTGTGACTGTGACCGTGCTACTAAAATGACAAGAGACTACCGAGCAAGGTTTGGAAGAGTTTGCTTCCCTCCTGCCCCCGAGCCTGACTGCAGGCAAAGCTGCAGCGGGGCGCAGAGGCTCCCAGCGCTACAGCGGATTTACAGCTCCCAGCAGAACCTCTACAACAAATCTCTGAGCACGGATGGACTCACCCACTGCTGCACATCAAAGACAATCCGTGACCCACTGAAATTCCCAAGTACTTTCGTGGTTCCCTATGGAGAGACGGCTGGTCACAGCTCCCGGCTGTTCCCAGCAACCCTCGACAATTTCCAGACACTTCTGCAACACAAACACGCCTCGCACTTGCACATAAAGCTATGAATTGAATTACAAAGCCCATCTCCTGCATTTCCCTGTGCCGGTCCCCGCAAGAGGGAGCACAGGACAAAAAACTCATTCAAGCCGCGAATGCCAATTGTCCGCCGAAAAGCAACCGGGAGTATTTTGCTGCATCCTCCCATCCTTCCGTACCTGTGATCGTTCCATGCACCTGCGTCCCATTCTTCAGCTCAATGGTCACAGTCTCATGGCTCAGCTTCATTAGAAACCTGGGAATTAAAAAGAGAATTTAAGAAAACCCCATCCCGTTCACTTGCACACAAAGCGGTACGCGTCGGACAGGCAGCACCCAGCAGCGCCGCATCCCGAGCTCCCCCGGACGGCGCTCACGGATCCTGCCGGGGCTGTTCAGTGGCACACTCCACTCCACGTCCTGCCCAGCCACCGGCGCTGGGACGCTTCAGTGACACACTGCCGGACCCAGCATCCACTTCCAGGCCAAACGGCCATTATTGTACGGAGAAGGAACCATTTTAAAAATCGTTACAATCACGGGAAGGCAACGCCAACCCGCTCCGGGGGATTTCCCTCCAAAAAGCAGGCCGGGGGCTTTGCTGAGCGACCCGCGCAGGCCCCGGCTCACAGCGGGGTCCCCGCCCGGCCCTGTCCAGCATCCCGGGCCGCTCCCGCTCCCCCCGCGGTCAGGGGAGAGCGCGGGGCGGCCCTAAGGGCGCGGGCTCGCTCGGCGCGGGCAATCCGCCTCCATCCATCCCCATCGGCGCCCACCCGCTCACCTGACGAGCTTCATGGCGGCGGGCGGGCGTCCCCGAGCGCGGAGCGGCGGCGGGCGGGGAGCCCCGGGCGAGCGGAGCCCCTGGCACGGCGGGGCGGAGGCGCCTCTCGGTCAGGCCGCGCCGGGCCGCGCGCGCCAGGACTGTGCCGGACAGCGCCCCCCAGCGGGCGGGCGGACCCGCGGCGAGCGCCGGCAGCGCCCGGAGCCGCCCGTGGGGGAGAGGGCGGGGAAAAGGGAGAGCATGGAAAAGAGGGATGGGGGAAAAAGGAGATGGGAATAGAAGTGTGGGGACATGGTCTATGAAAGCCTGGCTGTTCGTAAGGTTTTACATCTACCAGCTCGCCTTCCTTAATTAAAAATAAATGTTAGAAAAGAAAAAAAACAAACCAACCTACTTTGTTTTAAACCTGCTTTAAGCTTTAAAAATAGGAAAAAACTCAAGGCCTAGAACCTGTAAAGCACTAATTTATTGTGAAAAAAGTTACAGCTTGAGGATCCAGAACTTTAATAGCAAGAATTTTCTGTGTGCATGTCAGTCTCTTTACCTAGCAAAGGTAAAAGGGAAAGGAGGAAGACACCTTGAATTTTCACCTATTGGTATGGTCAATAAAAGGCTGAAGTGCCCTTGAGGAAAAGAGGCATCGGCCCTGAGCAGAGGTGACACTGGGGATGCAGCACCGGAGCACTCCAGGCACAGGGGCTCCAGACAGACCCAGCCATGGCTGAGAGGAGCAGAACATCTCACAGTGCAGGCTGAGACCAGGCTCTGCCCGAGATCAGCACTGTTTGAGTGATGATCCCTGCAACAAGCACACACCAAACTGAAGCAGCCTTCAGGTGTGAATCAACTCCTAAGGAATGATTTGGGAACACTCTGCTCCGAAGCACAAAAGGCACTGCAGACAGCACATCTAGAAAAGCTGAACATTTTATTGTCATTTAAGAGTAGTACACCATTTGTGATTTTAGAAATACAGACTCTTTGCAAAGCACTGAAACACAGGTGCCTTCCAACTTCTAAAACCTACATTATTCTAAGTCTTACAAATCTTTTATATTAGCAATTCAAGTTTGGTCTTTGCTGCAACAAGTTCTTCACCAAAGATGCAACAACTTAGTTCTAGACTGCAAGACAACTGAGCCAAGTTTCAAACTCCACCTGCCATTGAGCCACCAGAACCACTGCTTTCAAATATTGAGTCTATGATGTTCTTGTACTTTGTGCCCATGAGGGAGTTCCACCTTTGAAAATTTTAAGTTAGGAGGATTTTCCAGTTAGCCACCAACTGGTATTTTTCCATTATAGCATCTAGAAGCAAATGGATACCTTGCAAGTACTAGTGCTCATGAACAGGTTATGTTTACACAAAACCCAGAGAGGCCTCCAGAAACATTCAAGGTTAAAATGAACAGTTGCAAAAGAAAAAAAAAACAAACAAAAGGATCTGTACATATTTTCAGTCATAACACAAGGGAACACTGGAGTATCAGTGTTTTGTGTTCTAGCTTCAATAGTGACACCTGTGCTAGCCCTAGTAGTATTCTACATGTTTGTCCCTTCCCCCCATTTAAATTTTATACTCGCAATCTGAATATACAGCTGTACTTACAGGAAATATTAAACAATGCACAGCGCCTTAAGCAAGTTCCATGTCTGGTTTTGAACAAACCATATAAAATAAGTGACAAAATAGTTTAAAATTGGTCCTTATTTTTATACAGCTTGGAAGCACTAAATTTAAAGACACACATTAACCAGCACAAATTAGTCAGCAGATTTTTTTTTTCTTAAAAGAGTGTGTTACAGTATCATGCATGAAAAGCAAGCTGCTGCTCCCAAGTAGAAATTCAGAGTTTAGACTTACTGCTTTCTTCTCAGGCTGTTATTCCTTCTGTCATAAATTATTTCAACATAACCAAGGATAGAAGCAGCTGACTAGCAAAACCATATGAAATTCATCTTTTATGTTGTGACCCATTCTTAAAGTAATGAAGTACTTTGGAACTTTAGCATAAGGAAGGTTGAATAAACACTGCAAAGGACTTTTACATTCTTTGATTTTGTTTACATCTTCAGAAAGAAAATTCTACATTTTAACTCGCTAACTACTGGATTTTCATATGGAGACTGTAGTATTGAAACAGTGCAAGACATTTGCAACTTCAGGAACATCCAATTACACTGCCCTTTCACCCAAACAATGATTAGCAGAATATTGCATCAGTTCTAGATAAACAAGACAGGACAAAAACCTCATTTTAGAATAGCATTAGGATTCAAAAATCTTTCATATTTAGTGAAAAGAATCCACACACGAATATGCACGAAGGACTCTTTAACACAGACTTTATCACAATGAACGTAATCCAGCTGTAAGTCTGGACCAGGACTTTTTATTGGTAAGAAGCCATATTTGTTCAGAGATCCCTAACAGATGTTCCATTAATAATGCTTCAACATTTGGGTATTTTGAGACATGAACAGCATCAAAGCTCTCTCCTGTCAAGGCCAAAAAACCAGCTGGAACAACCCAGGTGGAGCATAAGCTTAAGCAGTCCACTTAAGCTCCAAGAACATTCCAGACACCAAAAAGCTGGCTTTTGTCTTTGCATTACCCCAGTGAGAGTGGAGCCCTGTCCACTAATGCAATATTCCAAAGACCATTGCAACTAAGACTGCCAAGTCAGGTCTCAGTTGAAAGCTCCCACCACCACAGGACACCGTTTCCTTACCCCTGACCCCCCACTGCCAAGGAAGAATGTTCATTAGGGCATTTTTGGTGTGGAAAGCAGGTCAGTAGAGACTCCAAGTGTGGCTTGAAGAATCCTCAGTACCAAGCCGCTTTCCACACACACACATTCAGTCCATCTTCTCCTTCTGGACCAGCTTGGGTGCATCTACGAAATCCTTGCCATTGTAAAGGATGATAGCAAAAGTTCCAAAGCTGGCACTTCCCCAGAAAAGCACATAGGCCAGTGTCTCAGTCCATGTATCACCTGAGAAGAAGAGTCAGATAAACCTTTTAGCTCACTATCTCCAATTAGCAGACAGTTTTACTTTAGGACAAATGCAAATATTTCAAGCTCTCCCTCAGAGATTTGTTGCCAAAGCAAACCAGAAGTCTTGCACAGATCTTCTTCTGTTTCCTTACCTTGGAATATTTGTATTTGCCACAAGGTTCTTGGAACACACTGAACAGAGATCTACGGAAGCCAGTCAAGAACTCTACTGGCAACAATGTTAGAAAATTCAAGGCAAAAGCAGAAGGCAAAAACCTTCATCACTCCCAACACAGATTTCACTTAAAGGGAAATCCATCAGAACCAGGCTTATGCCTGTATGTGACAGCTCTGAATTGTCTTTCTGCCCAAGAAGAGAGGTATTCCTCTGGGGCTTCATCCAGCCTACAATAAAGCTACAGGTGCATCTACATTTGGAGATAATCAACTGTGCCTTACTTGACTTCTACATGAGTTTTAATATTGTTTTCTACAGCATCTCAGTTTTTTCCACACTAATGATACAGTGCTAAACCTCAATCTCCAGAGCCATGTTCAAGCAACCTTTAGAATGACTGAGAAGCAATTCTACACTGAATAGTTACTGGTAGCCATTTACAGAAAGTTCACAGAGAAATAAGCCAGTTTTATACAATCAAACTCAATAGTGACTTACCAGCCATTAGCAAACAAATAATGCACATGGAGAAAGCAACCACCATAATAATAGGCAACTGAGGAAAGAGAAACAGAATAATCACTTGATACAGCAATATGTACATATGTTCCTTAATTTCTTTTAAGATGGGTAGTACTGTAAAGCTATTACTTGCTTTGCTTCTCAATTCACCTGCATTGAGGTACAAATAAAAGTTTGGATAGTTCCAAAATCCAGAAGACTGTATTCAATCATAATGTTTAGAATTGAAATACACCTCCTGTGCATTAAAAAAGAGGTTGAGGCTTATGCTTTGCTTATAATGCAAATAAATACACCAGTTAAACCCATTATGTTCCCAAATCCCATTTCAAAATAGAAAGGGAAGAGTGAAAAAAGTGAAAAGAGTGGGGGTTTTGTGTTACAATCTATGCTTCTGCATGAAGTGTGAGAAAAGAAGTCCACAAGATTCTTCTGCAGAAGGAAACAGTCATTGATAGTGACTAATAGAATTTTTCCCCTTCCACCTGGTGAAGCATATTTGAAAAAAAAAAACAACAAAAAAACCCAGCAGTTTTTCCAATACCTCAAGGACACTCCATTTTCTGTCAAGGGAACAGTCTGGGTTTAATCCTATAAGCAGGTGTCACAGAAACATTACCAGATTACAGGGATGCTTCATGACTAACAGACAAGTCCTACTCAGGCATAATGAAGCCAGTGACTGAATTGTTGTGTTTCTCTTATTACAAATAAAGTCTCTATACTCACAGCTAAGAACTTCCAATCTTTCTTGACATGTAAAGGACTAGCAGGTTCTACTTCATCCACTGAATAATTTCCAAGAAAAAGATCAATCGCATCCTGGAAGAGAAAGGGAGGGCAAGAGTTAGAATGCACAACAATGTTTATCACATACATTTATTTCCCCATGGTTAAAAACTTTACTTACTTGTCTAAACCCATCAGAAAAGTTGTTTTTGTAGTAACGTATTAATGAGTTCCAGCCATCCATTATTAAGCCCCACTGAGTTCTCTTCCCAGTTCTGCAAAAAGAAATTGTGAACAATATTTAAAATTTGTGAATGCATTCAGGACTATTATTTCAGATTTACATTCTGTCACTATCCAGATGTGTACTACATTAAAGGAACACCTGCACAGGAATACATTTATCTAGTGCTGCCTTTGCATTATAACCACACATACTTGTAACAAAATTGTAAAATAAATTACACTTCTTTCCATCAGACAACATAAATGTGCATCTTCATGGCACACTGCCTTGGTTTTCATTTCCAGATAGCCTTTATGTTCATATATACACATCATGGAATCTGGACATTTTAATCTGACTTTTTACCAACTGAACCATTGCAAAAAACTCATTTATAGCCTAAGCCCCAGATTAGTAACCTTCTCAGATAGGAGAACTTGAAGAAAATCCCAAACATGCTCAAAAACCCAGAAGGCCCTTACAAGAAATGCTGACTTGCCTTGTGTAATCGGTCTTTAAGGCACCAGTTCCAGCATATTGTTTGGCACAAGCATTAGCATTATCAGCCCATGCTGTGAAGAGGAAAACGATAAGAAATATTAAGGAAGTTATATACTCTCTGCAGAGAAAAAGGCATTGTTTGAACTCTATAAACAGCCTACCATTTTTGTAGATTTTCTCAAAGTCTGCCTGCTCTTCAATTCTCTGTCCCACATGCAGAACACCAAGTCTCTGGAACAAAAAGCACATTGAGGCTTGCTCGGAGTTTGATAGAAAAATTAGGATTTGCTTTCAAAAAAAAGCTGTATTTATCAAACTTGAATCTAGTCAATGCGGCTCAGGTAAGTAGTACAGTAACTCCACTTTGCAAGCTCTTACTGGAGCATTCAAATGACATTTCCATTCCAAATGGAAAGCCTCTCTCCTCTTCCAGCCTGTCCAAGAAGAGTAAAGCATTTACCTGAAGCTGGGCCTGCAGAGACCTGCGTGCCAGCAAGCTCTGGATGACGTTAGTGCGATCCAGGCAGTCCATGCAGTTACTGCGGAACGTTCCTTCCTGCTGAGTCACAGTCTTACCCTCCGAGTCAACTAGAAAGTAACTAACACACACAGCACACATCTTTAGAGATAACAGTCCATATAAACCACCTGGTTTCACAAGTAAATATCCTAACAACCCAACCACAACTGTCCTGAGCATTTGATGAGCGCTCAGCCATGTCTTCAAACTTTGATGTCTCCCTCAAATCTTGCCATTCTAGGAAACAGCACCAATGGGTGAACATTTAGCAATCTCAGGGCAGTATTCACTCCTACCATTCAGAAAGTCAATCAGCAATATTGAGTTATATGCTACTGGGAAGAGCAACTTCTGGTACAAAAACAGGGACTTGTGGGGTTTTTGTCCAGTTATTTTAGTGTCCCAGCTCCACAGATACAAAAATCATTAGCAGAGCCTAGCAGCAGAAGTAACCAGATTTGTTGGTAAGTGGTCACCAGTTCAACCCAGTCACCAATGCATAAAAAGTCATCTAACTTGTCAGGCTCATTTCTTCCAGGAAGGTACTCATTTTTTAAGGGTGCTCACAAAATATGGAAAAATCTGCTACAGTCACATGCTATTCTCTCCATTATATGAACATGAGGGGGGAAACCAGATATTCCCCCTTGCATATGCTAATTATTACCTCCATTTTTTAAATCCACTAAACCAGGTGTTTCCAGTGGTTGATGACACACAGCTCATTTAAAATACTGAATTGCAGACATGCATTACAACAAAACAAATATTCCAATCTACTTATCAGTTGGATGTGCGAATGGGACAGAACTATGCCTGCCCTGCCAGATTAAGTTACTCCAATATGTAATTATGAACTCTGGATTAGCATATATCCATTCTTACTGTAGAGCATTTTTATCAAGAGCCTCAGCATTTTTATCAGGAGCCTTAGAAACACATGAATTTACTTTGATTAACCTTGTTTTTTTCTTTTTAACTGCAATTTTCACCGTTCTTGAGCTAGTTTTGTTACACCATGTTTTACACTGTTGAAGACTACAGTGACAATAATACTTGTGAAGTCTTCCTTTTCCCCCCAGGTTCTGGCTACAACAGATATTAGGATAAGATAGTTTTTTATTATCCTATTTAACTAGAAATGTCTGTTCTTAATGCTGCATCTCCTATAGCTGCTCTAAAAAATTAAAAAACTAACAAAGACGACCTCCACAAACCCAGCTCTCCTTTCTGACAGATCTTCCACAACTGGATTTAGCCTGCAGAATATAAGAGTTGTTTACCTCCCAAGGGGTTGCAAAACTATTTTCTGTGAAGATTAGAACTCAGACTTTTCTGTTCCTATTTAAGCAACAGTCATTACAAATGAAATAAAACAAGTTAGAGCCAGCCTTGAGAATGAGTCTTCAATTTTATATCTTGTTTTAGAGATGGCTTTTTTAAAGTTTCCATTTCAAGGAAATCTGGTTATTTTCTATGCCTCCAGTGGCAGCTGGCAGTAAACAAGTTAAAGGATTCAGCATTAATTCTAAGAATAAAGGATCCTTGCTATATAGGAAAAAACTGCAATCTTATTTCTCCTTATTTGAGGTGCTCAAAGTCAATTTATTCATTAGGTCTTAATGAGTTTTTAAGGCTTATGGTAGACAGAGAATGTTAACTACAAGCTGATTAATTTATATCATTCCCATAGCCATCACTCCAGGCAAGAGACTTTATTAACAAGACTCTTGTTCTAGTCCACACCTTACCTCATTTTATTTTGTCAGGACAGACTATACCACTGCTAGTTTTCTAACGTTTTAGCTAATCTACTTTGTGCTTTAGTCACAAGGCTTCAAGAACAGGAAGGAAGCAATCAGAAAAGCAGAACAAAGTAAACTATTTCCCTAGCAATCTACAGGTCTACAAGTAGCTATGACCAAAAACCCACTTCTGGAACTAAAGATTTAAATTGATTTGGATATTTTGTGTATTTTGATATGACTACAGAAAATAAGAATGTGTTTCCCTGTGGGTTAGTTATATTAGCAAGGGCTAACAACCAATGCCAATGCAAGGTTTGGAGCCACAACAATGTGCGTTAGAGAAAACACTTTTACAAATGCCTGTGGAAGGAATATCCAGTGTTTTACACTACAAGGCAGAACAGTTTGCTGCCAATGCAACCTGGAATTACCATGGATGAAAACTAATATAATCTAAAGAGATTTGCTTTTAAATAGCTCCAGTTGTATGCACATTCATTTCTTTGTCTAAGCTTCCACCCAACCTTACAAAGGCAGCTCTTGCCACAACTCAGGGTTGCTGCAATTCTCAGACTCACTTTATGGAGAGGCAATGTGGGCTCTACATCCAACCCCCAACCACGTGTCTAACCTTGCACACGGTGTCAGCAAGACACCAGAGACATGGGCACACTAATGCACACAGATGCATCTTCTTCACAGATGACTACAGAAGCTCTGTATTACTGTGCCTTAATGCAAGACAATACAAACTCTGAGAAGTTGTCTCATTTTAACAGCGCAGAGGTGAAAGAACTGCAGAGCCTCACCTGAACTCATCTTGCTGGTCTGCCAGCTGATCCATCAAAATCTGAAGCCGATCCCACCTCATCCGACTGCACTCTTTATGGAAGTCAAACGCCACGTATCTGTTCAGGGAGAGAAGTAGTTTTTCCAATTATGTATGTACTGCAGGTTACAGAAAATTCTACAGTAAGAGCCTGATCTATAAAATAGGTAGTGACAGAGGACTTGTTTTTCTTCAGAGATGACAGAGCACCGGTAAAATCTGCAGTTGTGCTGAAAGTCATCTTCCTGATGCTGCACCCTTAGTGTGAATGTTGACACCATTTGAAATTCTTTACAAAATGCTATTAGTCAATGTGTGCTTATTAGGGGAAGCACACATTGTGGTCCAAGTTCTGTGTATGTTCCATTCAATGTTCTGGCTAATATTTTTCCTCCAGAAAGTACAAAGGGGATACAAATCTTAACGTCTTTTTTTCCCCCCCACCAGGGGTCTTTTGTTCTCTGTTCACTTTGAACTAGACACAGGTGTTGAAATCCAACATTTTTTGCGGACATAATTCCCTCAATAACTCTAGAAATATGAGACAGGTTCTGTTTAAGCAGCTAACCTAACTGTCATAAGAAAATTAAGCAGCTACTGACTTGGAACAAAATTTCAACAGCTGATTTCTGGCAAGAAGTACTCTAAATGAGTGGTACTTGATTAATTTAACATTTATGTGTATGTTTGCTATGAATAACACTCCTCCCCTCAAGCATTCATAACCCAAACGTTATTTGACAAGATTTCAGGACTATGCAGGAAGAAAGATGAACACTGAAACAAGTAACTGAAGTCTCAAGTTTGACTCTGGCAGGTCAACATCATCAAAAACAATTAACCAAGAAAGTGGATTTTGATAGCAGTACTAAAATAGGGCTGCCAAATACCACTTTTAAACATACACAGTACATCACCAAAATGCACCTTCACATCTTGGTTTCCATCAGATGACTTTATACCAAATATGCACAGAACAAAAAAACATGGCATGGTAATATCAAGGATAAGGAAGAGGGCCAAATAGCTGTGTGAGTTGGATTCAAGGTCTCCCTCCAGAAATTAACAAAAGCAAGCACAGACAGGTGGTAAAATTGTGTACTGCACTCTGTATCCCACAAAGAGATGGAATTTCCCATAATCCAAGTGGATTTTCCACTCTTGGCCCATTGTTACACGGAGCTCCAGGCATTTAAATTGCTTTTTCCCCTTACTGTTCCATCCTGTTTTGCTCACACTCAGCACTCCCTCACTAAGTTAGCAATGTAACCAAGCCCTTTTGCCAGAAGCTAGTTCTACAGGGCATGCCAAAATGCAGATGATCTCCATTGCATACTATGGCTCCAATACTGGAATTACCATTGCCTCTTAATTTCCTTCCTTATTCTGCCTGTGTCCTCTCTTAGCAAGTTACTTCATAAATATAAAATGCAAACAAATAATTTGTTTGGTAAAGGTCCCTGAAGAGCTGACCACTCTGCGAGTCTCAGAGGGAATGCTTAACTTGTAACACAAAATGTATCACTTCATGTCACATGTACCTGACCATTCCATTTGCCATGCTGTTCACCATTTTTGAAAAGGTTTGCTCAAGAGGCTTCTCTGAGCCTTTTTGGTTAACCTGGGAAAAGGGAAAACAAAGACAGAATTACTCAGAAACCTGCTTAGAAGAACAACAACTTTTTCAGGAAGAACAAGGGAAAGCATACCAAGTTGACAATCATTTGCTTTCCATAGCTAATTATTTGTGAGTCAAAATGTCTTTGGAAGCCATCCATCTAGAAGAGAAAGGAAATGGGTTGACAGATGTACACTACTATTAAGATCTGTGCTTTACAAGGAACCACCATTATAGTATTTTTGATGATTCTTATAACTGTTTGATGTTCTCTATTGTGCCAAAACATTCCCACTTTCCTCCTCCCAGTCCATTCAGTTCTCCTCATTAAACACGCTACAGATAAAGAGTATTGTACAGATACTAAAACTGCTGCAGACTGGATCCAAAGAGAAACTATCCCACTGATGCCAGCATTTTTTTCAGCCTTTTAATTCATTACAAGAAGTACAAGATTTCTTGCTATTACTTTTAAAAAAATAATGCTTAGTCCAGTATTGCTGATTTTTATTCTCCTGATTACAGTTTGCAGCCCTATCACACATGAGCCCAGTAACATGTCAAAACCCCAAGACACAAACACTCACATACATGGTTTACTGACTTGCTGATCTGTGGCTTTGGTTTATACTTGAGGTTTGGTCTTTGAGACCAGAAAAAAGGAATAGATCCACGGGTCTGCAAAAGAATGGTAATGGTTTTAAACAGCAGAATTTACAAAACCCACCTGACATTTAAAAATAAAGCAGACAGGTTTATTTTGTTAAACTAATTCAGTCTGTTTGTTTAGTTTATGCTTTTAAATATAGATTGCATATAAGATACACAAACAAGACAGATCTATCTATGTATCTTTGTTCCTTACAGTGACTTTACCTGAACAAACGATGCTTTGCTCCCCTTGTAATGCACAATTTGTTCTGTCTCCACAAAGTTAGCAGCGTGCCCTTCTGAATCAATACCTGTGAAGGAAAAAGACCATGTTAGCTGGCTCAGCCTGCCTGCAAAACAGTGACAGCACATCAGCAAAAGGATTCCTACCCCTCCCTTTTAAGCCCTCACAGGAAGCACAGAGCTGCCTGACAACATAAAATTAAATGCAACCTTGGTAAAAGTTTAATATGATCTGCACCAAATTTAAGCAGAACTGTGCTTCTTCAAGTTAACACATTTTGACATTTCTAGCACTAGAGATTATAATTTAATAGGAAATGAAATACCAGTGCTCTGACAACAAAATATTCAGAATTCTGTAACAATGGTACTGCAGAAATGGACAAATTTCTTCAAAAGCATTTATGTTGGGACTAAGAACAGAGAAAGTAATTTAAATTCATTGCCCTGTTTGCTTTTTAACTTGAAACAATTAGAGAACACCACTCAGGGCTCCCCTGCCAGCACCAGTGATGCTCTTAGCTGGATTTACTGCTAGACCAAAAGGGCTATTACACACTTGCACTTAGCATCAATGAAAACAGCCATCTGCTAAAAATCACTACAAAACTTTTGCAGTTATGTCTTAAAGACCTGAAGAAGAGTCTGTTTTAATAAATACCAAAAAATGCTTCAGTTCTTAATATTTTCTTTGGAGGAAGAAGCCCAAGACAAACTAAACAATGTTTTTTCATTTACTCTTGAAGGAAACTTGGATGTGCAGATAGAACACATATTATTTTTCAAATAAATCAGTTTTTTCTTTTACCTCTTACATAGTAGCGTACACCAGCCCTGAAACAGCTTCTTCTGGATATAAGCAGCCAGTCAAAACACTTGCCATTAATAGAACAAGAGTGCATAGTGATAACTGATGAACAACACTCAGGAAAAACTCCAACGTTTCATTAGGATATTTTTATACATCAAGGTAGGAAACTTCAAGGAACCAAGAAACTACACTCAAATCAGTAAACATTTGTCACCCCAACAACAGCTGAACATTAAACTTGAGAGACAGTAACAATATTAGGATCAATATGCACATTGCAAAACATCGCTCTATGGTGATGTCACTGATGAGCAAACATTAAAACTGCTGTAATTTTGAGAAGATATGATTCTAAAGAAGTTTATTCTGGGTCTTATGGTCCTAATTAAAAATTAGGAATCCATCTCATCCATAATTTCATTAGATTCCCTTAAGAGTTTCTTGCCCCTATTGCTTTTAAAGATTAACAACTACTTCAAAAATACCCCTTCAAATTTTTTTCTAGGCTTTTAGAGGAGTAAATATCTTGGGGTATACATTTTGTATCCATAAGTGCAACATACATCGCATCTACAAATGCCAGAACTAGCAGTAAATAGACTGGCTTTCTAATCTGTGTGAAGAAAAAGAGAATGAACACACATGAAGACTCCAGTGTGAGCTTCTCACACAACAGCAGTTTCCTGTAGCCCAGGCTACATACCCAAAGTGCCAAATGCACCTGGGACTACCCAACAAACAGGGGCGAGGACAATTAGTTTCAGCTTTACTCTTGTTTTATGCTACTTATAGTGGCACTTATTTGGGACTGCAGTAAGCTATCAAGTCTTAATAGAAGCCAGCACTCATGAAAATTTCTCCAAGTAGATTCACCAGTTTGCATGTTTTGCCCCTAAAAACTGAAACCTATCATTTTAAAGCAAGCAAAAGATCAAAATGGTCAATTTTTAAATTAGTCTACTGCAGTCTTCTCTTTGAGGAATCTAGATACTTGGTCTCAAGTGAAATTTAGGCTCTGTATCTATGATTCAAATGGGACATAAAGCAGCTGTCTCACATGAGCACCTCAGCTCTGTTATAGAACACACCGATTTCATACATGAGTCATCTTGATTCCTGTTTGTATTTATGCCAAAACTGTTTGTAAACAGCCCCCTAAAATATAATACAAATTGTCCCCATCCAGAATGTTCTCTCAATTCATAAATTAAGGCTGAAAAATACCCATTCCTCTGTTTCCCTGGAAAATTACTGCCAGATCCTCTACCCTTTAATTCAACATTTGTACAGCCAACAGTATTCTGCAAGAAAGGTTACCTCTAACATTAGCTGCTTAGCAATTGTCAGCCTATTTTCTGTTGGCAATCTGTGCTCACTTAAAATGACAACTTGCTATTAGCAACTTCCACATATACAGATAAGGACAAGACAGAATTTACTGTTCTTTAGAAGGGCTTTGGTTTGGAGCAGCAAGGTAAATACTAAATGTAGTTCAGGGCTTCAGGTGATTAAAATCTCAACTATCCAAGTCCATTTTTTCTCATCACTGCAAGACTAGAAGCCCAGCACACATAGTTGAAAAAATATATTTGGGTTTACATGGGGAAAAAAAAAAAGGGCAACTTTGATATTATTGAACTATCTGCTAGTGGTGCTGTAACAATTCTGCTGTGGGGTCTTCCTGGCATTTTTACTGCTAGAAATCCCATTTCTTCCAATTCCTGAGTTGTCTAAAGTTTTGCTGTAATTTTGTTTTAAACAAATATTACTTATGCTAATTTTTTGTACAGTGAAGAAACAGACTGAAGGAAGGTGTTAATTGCAGTCTGTCAGTTGTTAATTGCAATTTACCCAGAACCAGCAGGATAAGGATTAGGGTGTTTCAATGTCTCCCTTTTGCTATCTTTCCTTTGTCTCTCTGCTTACTCCCACAACATTTTCCATTAAATTAAGTCACAGGGAAGGACTGGAGATCTGCCAGCTGCTGACAGTCCTATCAGATCAACTGATTCCATCTGGAAACCATTCCCTGCACACACCTGAGGGGCCTTTGCAATGGATGAACAAAGCAGAACATGGCATGAGTTGCTCTGTCCAGTCTTGCCAGTCTTTTTCCTACTGTCAGTCCAGGAGCAACTACCTGGGACTTACTGTTTATCACACACTGCCTCTAGAAAGTGTTCAGATTCCTTGCAGCATTCATCCCTTCTCAAAAATAAACTCATGACTGCTTTGCTAAAAAGGCTGTTTCCCAAAGTGTTGGTGCAGGAAAAGCAGCTGCCCAGGAAAAGCATTCCAGGAGCCTTCAGCAGAACTTATCCTTTTAGTCATCAACATCCATAAGCACTCCTTCAAGTCAAAACTGTCCTCCCTTATTTTGTATCTAAATTAAATGCATCCTTATAGCAAGATAAAAAAGTACTAAAGCTGATGGGAGAGCATCTGCCATATTAATCTTAACCTTCCTATTGACAGTTATGCAAATACATTAAACCCATAAAGCAGAATATTCCAGGGAGTTAACACAGGACTAGATTATCAAACAATATGTAACACCCATATATGAACAAACTATAACTTATTTGTGACAATGTGCTGTATGTTATAATTGCCATAACAATTGAGCAGCCTCACAGCAGCCATTTTGTTACTGGACCACCCATTTCCAGTACACAGTTTTACACAACAAAAGGATACATCCATGCATCACTGGTGTAGCAAACCTATGGATCTGAAAAACACAAACACATGTGAAAAATATTAAACACTAGTAGCCAAAAAAGGTAAGCGAGTAACCACGCTTTGCCTAAGGATTTTGTGGTAGTTTCATATGCTTTATATAATTTACTTTTTGTTTAAAGTGAAGCATTCCTTTCTGAGGAAAAAAGTTCAGGGAAAACAGCAACATATGCAATCCTTATCAGCAGGAAGAAAAAAGTAAAAGTCTAATCCTAATTAAGCAGCCTAGACAAAAAGCAAGCTGCTTTGTCCTCCCTACACATGGCATTTATTCTCCTACAAACACACCAGATATAAAGCAATACTTGCTGAAAATCCTTTGACATGGTGTGTTTTCTTTACCTCCACAGAAGGACATATGCAGAGACAGTAGTTACAGAAGCCTTCAGTAAGATGTATTTTTATGTGATTAATGCTCAAAATGCCTGCTCCAGGGTTTTTCCTATATTTCCATTCCTGAATAACTTAATCTTTCAAGAAAACTTTAAAGTTCAATACTAGAAGTCAGAAATTCCACACTTAACATTACCTAAAACTGTTCCTGCATCAAGACACCTGTAATCAATGAGAGGGGAAGCGTGGCTAAAAATACCAGTTATCTCCCTTTTCAGCTTCTGTGCTTTTCCCTCTAGGTCTGTTTTCACTAGCCAGCCACACTTGATTTTCCTTTGCTGTTCCCACCACAGCTTCTCTCTCATTTCCCAAGCTTTATTTGCATAGCACTATGCAAACTTTAGACCCAGTAATATGCCCCTGGAATATGTACAACAGCCCTTCTCCAATTGCTATCTTCACATTCCAGAAGCAGTGCACAATCCAGCCTTTTGGAACAGCGCTGTCTGATGCACCAGCACATCTCCACAGGTTACTGAGGCAGAAATAGAAGCCGTGCATCACTTGCTTTGATAAATGCAAAGCACTGGTGGAGAGGGGAGGCTGCTGGAGTGCAGGCAATCCAAGGAGTTTAACAGACAGAGGAGGTCTCTGGCAGGAAGGAGCTTAGACAGTCTGGCCATTCAGGTGCCACAGCTGTGGCTCATGGTCATGCACTTGTATTTGCTGGAGTAAGTGAATTCAAGGGTTACACTTCATTTGAAATAAACTGGAAGAATCTAAATTGTCAGTCTCACTCTCAATTACCAGCTTTATGATCTGTTCACTAGCAAAATGGAATATAAACTGCATTCATAGAGAATGATGTGAGACAGTCTTAGGGAAAAAAGTGATGAACTGGACCTTGCCTATACCCAAAGATAAATAAGTAGCTAAACTTCAAAAACTTGAAAAGCATACACTGTGCAGTGTAACTTCCCCTTTGGTTTATATGAGCAGCTATCTTCACAGCACAGTATTTTCAAATACTGACACTTCCAAAAAAGTAGCTTTCTAGAAGTGCTACTGAGGGCATTAAAAAAACTGGAAGTCTGAAAGCAGAAGACTCACTGTGCTAAACTAGATGATGATTAGCCATGTTATACTAGATTCTGGCTGTCTGAAAGAGACAGAATCACAAAAAGATGTTGCATACTTATAGCAAAAGTATATTTGTTCCCTATTACCAGAATCATTACTAAGTGTTTACCTCTGGTTGAGCAATAAATTCTCTCAGAAGGTGCCCATTCCATACAAACCGTGGATCTGCCTGCAGTAAGAAACAAAAAGCCAAGATGCTTTTAGAGACTGTCAGTTCTGCTTAATTCAACATAAAGGCAGTATCATAGCATCCACAGCATCATGTAAATTTACATAAATGGGTACAAATGGAGATGAAGTTCCCTTCTTTCATCAGTAGCTTTCATATCCTCAACTAGAAATCTAAATTAAGATTGAAGAGAGCTATTCTTTTAGCTGTTCTTAAGGGTGTTGCATGACACTTCTAAACCACTGACAACTGAGCTACAGAATATAATGCATTGGTGCCCCTACGCTGTGGTTGTTTCCTTCTACCAGTACTGTTATAAAAAACAACAAATACAAATATCAAACAATTACACCCACACTCCAAACAAAAACCAGACTTCTCTTGCAGAGAAAAACTGGAGATGTTCAAAATTGCCCTAATCCTTTTGAAGAGCCATTATACTGCAGCCATGGGCATATGAAATTACACTGCAATGAACCATATGATATCTGAATTTACTTGTAATTGATGTTTTTTTACTGTACTTTGCCTTTCAAACAACCTTCTGAAATGACACAATTTTAAGGCAAACTAATCCTTTTGTGTCCTTGCTCTCCCTGGCAAGAGCACTGCCTGAGCAACATTTGATGATGCAAAACAATCCCCAAACAATTTTCCAATATTAAAAAACCAAACCAAAACAAAACCCCATCAATACATACACAAGAAAATTTCAAGTTCAAATTGCATTTGGCTGCTGTCTTTAAGACAAAAGCAGCATACTAAACTCATGCTTCACACAAAGAATTGGAATACTTCAGAAAGAATACAACATCCCAAGACTGACAGCCATAAAACCTGCAGATCTATCCCAAGTTATCCTGGAAAAGAATATGACAACTTATTCCACTTTGGATTCCTTCCCCCCACTCAAAGGAATTACTTGCTTTCTCTCAATTGCCCAAAATTCTCAGCTCCTTCTTGCAATTAGAAGTGTTCAATATGAGAGGCAAAATTTAATTTCTTTTGGATTTTTCAAAATCAGTTTAAAGTACACTTTAGGAGGTACTTCCAACTGCCGATCTGGAAGTGTGACAGGAGATCAGAACAGATCTCTAGAACGTTGTGCTGCTCACAAGCCACGAGACTTGTGTAGACCAGTGTGTTCAGACACAGCCCCTAACAGCTTGGAGAAAACACCAGCATCATTTAAACATCATCTGCATCAAACTGACTGACAATTTGCAAGACACAGACACGAAGCAAACTCAAATGCTTACCCTCTCTAGAAGGCTCATCTCCTGGAACTCTGGACTGGTGTTGGCCAGCCGCTGCAGGGTGTGTGTTAGGTCGTAGGTTGTTGAGAAGTAAAACCCGTCCACGCTCAAGACATGGTTAAGCATTGATAAAAATACTTTATTGTCCTGCAACTGTTGGGATGAGGAAAGAACAAAAGAGCTGTCAGATACTGCTATCAAAATATTTTACTCTTGTAAGCTACCACTACTTTTTGAAGTGATGAGATGAATTTTGCTAGTGCTCTAGCAATACATGACATCATCCAGAGATTACCACACAAGAAGGAAAGCACGAGAGTGCAATTCTGATACCAGTTCACTGGTAACTTGCAGCTAGCACACTGCAACCAAATTCTGCAACAACAGTGGAGAGCAGAGAACAGTATTCCTGTGAGGCAAATAGCTACTGATATTAAACAAATCCTAACAATTTCCAAGCAAAAGGGAAACTGTTGGTTTCCCTGAAAACTATTCAGTCAAAAAAACCCCAAAAAAAACAAGATGGTAAGACAAAAGAAAAGTTATAATCTATGCTCTGGTTCAACCTCACTCCTTTCCTGAAAAGGCATCAAATTCCCTTCCAGCTCCATTGGTTAGATACCCTGACCTGCTCTTTATCAATCCACTACAAATCTGTTTTAAAAAAATCTTCCACCTATCTCTCCCTCAAAAAGGTAAAAGTCAAATTTTCCCTGAGTTGCTGAGTAATTCAGTAATTGAACAATTCCATAAAGAAAGCAAGACAGATAAGGTGACAGCTATGCAGTTTATTGTAGGGGCTGTCAGAAGAGTAAACCTCTGAGAAAGACTTAACAGAAGCATTAGGAAGGGTGTACCATTTAACAGAAGCAAAAATGCACATCCATAAACTGCAATGATATTCTAAGTTGTACCATGTGAATTTGTCACCTTGAATTTTATATACTTTTTATCACCTTGACTTTATATACATCCATACCCAAATATTAGAGCCATTCTAGTAACGCGAACAAATCAGAAAAGGGTATTGTTCAAAGAGCTTCCAAAAAAAAAAGAATTCATAGCTTCCTCATGTGGGAATCCACAAAATCAGAGAATTTTGAGAAAGCTGCAAAAGGCAGGCTCCACACTCCCCTAATCAATGTACCTACCTGAATATCAGTTAAGTGCAGCATGGTCTTTTTGTAGGAGAGGATGTCAAAGTCTGTTGCTTTCCAGATTGCATGACCAAAAATCTCACCTACTTTTTTCCTTTTTGTTATTACAATAAGATATGTGCCTGTAAATCAGAAAGAACAAAGTTAAAAAAAAAAAAAAACAAACAAAAAACAACAAAAAACCCCCAAACCTGCATGTATTAAGAAAAGCAGCCTATACCCATATCAGAAAACTGAAACCAAGAGGACTTTGTGTTCTTAAGTGTAGCAAAACACACAGGGCTGGAGCAAAAGCAAAATGTACTTTCTAAGCTACCTACTTCTCTATGCTCAGAGATCTTGAGCTGCTCACTAAGTTTAAGGAACTTGAAAAAAAGCAGACAAAGTGTCACCTACTCTTACTTCTGATCAGTGACAGTCTGAAAATCTTCAGGTTTGCCAACTCAGAAAGAGGCCAATGCTCTTGAACGTGGTTTGAAAAGCACAGAGTAAGCCCAAAATACATGAAAGGAAGTATGCTTCAAAAGCCAAAAAGACTATTCAACTTATCATTGGAGGAAAAAATATTCCTCCTAACAGATTCAAAACTGTACAAAGATTTGGGGTTCTTTTACCTATTTAAGATAGGAAGTGTGCTGTTTCCCTGGCTGCATGAGTAACAAAGCAAAAAACCCACCCATAATCATGGACAGTTCACTCAGAGCAATTAATTTACACTTGCTGGTGAACACAACACAACCATATTTCTAAGCACAGTGTATTTTAGTATCACCTTGTTTTTGAAGAAAAATTTTACTCTTAATACTGTAATTGGCAAAGAATATTTATATTTGTTAAAGATGCTGCAATGCTAGACACAGGGTCAGTTTTACAGTTCACAGCAGTGAACTGCCTAATAGCACTAATAAACAGAACATTTAATTTAACTAATAACATCTTTACTTTGACAGCTGTATGCTAACACTCGGTGCAAAGCTCTGGGGGACAGAATGAAAAAACCCCAAGCTTTTAAGAGACTTAACATATTCTATATTTTATTTAATATTCAGGCAGATGAAAAGTAGTCATTACCAAGCCTGTAAGTGATGACAATTCCCCTTTGGGGCAGTTCAGTTTCTCATTGCTCTTACTCTGCAAGACCACAATTCTTTAGAATATGGGCATAGAAAGTTCAGCAGTTCTAAGATGCTGTAGAAGTCACTGCATTCAACACAATGACCCTTTGCCTCAGTTGGGAATACTGCAGTGAGTGATCTTTAATCCCTTCTACATATGGGGATTTTATTCAGTATGTATACTGCTTATTACATCATTTTTCAGAGTATTTCAGTCTCAAACTCTACCAAATTCTACAAAAAGGATTGTTGGAGCAGCAATGCTTACTTTCCCAAAAGCTTACACTTTATGCATCAGGTGTATTCATAACACTGGCTGCTTAGACCTGACCATTGAGACACTTAGAAAAACTGGACAACTTATATTATCCTAGAGCTCTCTGAACTTAAAATTGTTCCAGTCTGCCCTTGCCCTTTTCATGCTGGATTTTCTTTGTATTTGTAGGGCAGCTGCAACACAATCACTACTTGAACAGCTGCATCTACTTGTCTATCCTCCAGTCACTCTCAGCTATTTGTGTACCATGAGTATTGATCAAGCTTCACAACACAACACTTGACTGTTGCACCAAATCCTGCAGCTCAGATTAAAATAGTTACAAAGAATAAGCAGATGAGCTTCTTTGCACTCATTTGAAATGCATTCCTTATAACTCAACTACCAGTTAACCCTACCTTTAGAGTACCTCCTGGTTTAAGAGTTACCCACACATTCATCATAAAGTAGATTTGGATGCCTCCATCCTCTAGAAGCCACATGGAAAGCCTATCATACTGATGAAAGTGCATCCTCAGATACTTACAAATACTATTTTTGCCTTTAAAGCTTCTTCAGCAATCTATTTTGTCTAAGTATTTTTAAAGAGCAGAGTTCTGTTCTCCTTACCTGCCACCAATCGGATTGTTCCCAAAATACCAAATATAGGTCTTGTAACAGCTGAAGGGGGAACATCTTTTTTAACTGAAAAGCAGAAAAAAATAACATCAGAATTTCAGGCTACTTCTTTCATGACTGTATTGGAACACAATTAGAACTAGGTTTCTTCAGCCTTCCTTGTCAAATCAAGTTTTGCTACAGTATATTTATAAGTATATAAATATATTTAAGTACAAGAAACAAAGCATCAGAATTTCAAAGCCTGATGGAGCTTTGGGAGGAGAATCTAGGATTCTAACCCACCTTCTAACCAATTCCTCATGTTTAATGAAACTAGTCATTCCATTAAATGAATTCAAGCTTATTTTCATGATAGCACAGCAAGTAGATTCCTCAATAATGTATTGTCCCGCCAGCTTCCAGAAGCTTTGTTTTGAAGCCATCAAGACACAAAGGATAACCAAACCACAAGTGCTTGTGCCTCCCAGGTCTGTTTGTATCTTCTGAACCTTAATCTATTTCTGTCTCAGAAGACCTAAGCTGTCTCTGCAAAACTACCAACAGCAGCACACACATGGCAAGGGACACAGTATTCCAAACAATACACCAAAAGACCCAAAAAGGATCCAGATCTCAATTAAAAGTCTTACCATGTGTAAGTTTAATCTATCTACATTTCTAACAGAAGGGATTTTAGAGAAATTGAAAGAAAGTCAAACCATTCCCCAGAATGAAGCATTTTCCCAGAACTCAGAAAACTGAGAATGGTAACCCTGCAATCTTCTTTTGCTTTCAGGTACATCTGATAAAAGAGCAGTAGTAAGAGAGATGCAGACTGACAAAAGACTTGGGATCACTATCTTGACAGTTTTGAAGGAGAAATTGAAATAATCTACTATGATACCAAAAGTATCAGTGGGATGGGCACACCGTTCTTACATGAAGGATACAAGAAGCCTTATAAAAGGGAGATAATGACTGCTTTTATATTACTATTACTGTAGCATTTCTGTCTGTTTAGAGATCAGTAATACTGTGCTACCAAACTCCTGAAGTATCAAAAGGGAAGTCACCCAGTGCCTTCATTTTACTGTTATTTAATCAAAGTTCTTTGTTTCATACTCTTTTAAAAATGTAACTAAAATTTTCAAGACGTCATCAGGCTTAAGACTCTTCCCACTGACATCTGAATCTGGATTTGCACCACAGAATGAAAATTTCTAGTAAGAAGTTTTTTTACTGTTGCTATTTCTGGAGGCATTATGAAAAGTCAGGTTTCAGTTTTATATAAAAGACAGCACTGGGACAATTTGCAAAAGCTGAAGAATGCCAGTATTCAATCCTTTCCCTGTTTGATCTTGAGCTTCTAGCACCAACCCCAACCAGCCTGGATGAGTCAGCTTCCCCTGTTGTGATGGACAGTCTTACCAAAGAACAGGCAAGCACTATCACCCTGGGAACCCTCAGCATCAAACCCACAGCCAAAAGGCATCTGAAACAAAGCTCTGCAGAACAGAATGCAAAGCACTGTTTTAAACAGTAACAAAGTAAAAACAATTATGTCAGTATTATCTCAGTAATGTCCTGAAGATCTTCTTGGACTCCTAGAGCAAAACAGACAGAAAGGACAGAGAAGACTGTACTGAGAAATACTGGTGAGGAGAGTCACCTGTAAGAGTGACTTCTGTGGAGACTCTGTCAATGGCAAGCACATCGTCTGCTCCATCATCACAGGCTTCCACATAGAACTTCTCTGGCGTTATATGCCTGTAAGGGGAGAGAGAGGAAAAAGGAATTAGTTTAGCAGAACTTACTTTGGGTTTGTTTATTCTTCACCAACTGAAGACAGAGCAATCAATTTCACACCTTATTTCAGCTGCAAAATAACAAAATTTTCACTGGATTGCTTCTCAGGCCACTGATGCTGGCAGTGGGCAAAAGAAAAGCAAAAAAAAACCCAAGTCCAGCTCATCAGTTATTGCAAAATTCATGGCCTGCTTAACAATCTTAATCCTGTTTTATTACCATAAGGTAAAGACATGGAAGTAAATTTGTGTACATAGTGGTCCACTCTGATTCCTGTAAGCTTGAACCATATCTGATAAGCCAAAATCTAACACAAAGTCAGAAGTTTTTAAACCAAAAACAGATCAGACCACATCCCTAATGCAAGTCTAATAAACATAAGTTGTAAACACACCTGTTTCACATTAGTGTTGTAAGTATTGCAAGAATCCACTGGAAACAACACAGAAATGGAAAAGTTCAAGTGGCACATGAATTTATTGAAGCAGGGGTCTCAACACTACCATTTCCCAGGTGAGTTAGCCAGGTCTACATAACCAGACAGACAAGTCACACATCGACTTCCTGTTCACACCTCATTGCCATCTTTGCTGTCCTTCCCCCAAAACCAGCACAAAACTCAATGCTAGTCATTAACAGTTTTTAGAAGTGTTCCTTAAAAACACACCCACTGGGGTAATTGCAAGAAGCCAGACAGGTTACACTGTGCATGGATAGGAGGGATATGCAGAAGTGGCTTGTAGCCATACACAGGAAATGCTCAAGAAAAAAACAAAATGCCTCAAACACTCTTAAACTATTGCTCTTGACTCTTACAGTGATTTTCTTAGTTTAAGGCTTGACAAGACATGGGGTCAGAGTTTTAAAATTCTTGTTCTGGTGACAGGGTAGGTATTTTTAGGCTCCTTCTCCCTAAACAGATCTTGCATTTCTACGCATCTTTTATTTTTTTTAATGCTTCAGAAAGCTGAATTAGAATCCTAATTTAGATCAGAGGAGTCTGATAGCCAGGTTTGGTAGCAGGGTGAGGGGGGCTACTACAGAACTGGCTGCTGTGAGAAGCTGCTGGAAGCCTCCTGTGTCTGACAGAGCCATCTCAGCCAGCTCCAAGACAGACCCACTGCTGGCCAACGCCAACCCACCAGTGACAGTGGCAGCACCTCTGGGACTGCCACTGTCACTTTTAAGAAGGAGAAAATGCTCACCACAACAGCAAAATCAAGCAGCAGAGAGAACAGGAACAACCCTGCAGACACCAAGGTCAGTGCAGAACGAGGGGCAGAAGGTGCTCCAAGAGCAGCAGAGATTCCCCTGCAGCCCTGGTGAAGGCCAGTGAGGCAAAGCTGTCCCTCTGCAGCCCAGGGCACAGACCCACCTGCAGCCCTTGGAGCGCCACAGCAGAGCAGGGTGATGCTGGGTAGAACAGGGTGCTAATGACACCAATGCTGGAGGTTTGAGGAGAGCAAATACTGAACTGAAAAAATCCACCAAACAACATAATACAACAAACTGTAAAGCAATTAATAGTTAAGTGTTTATTCATTAGATAATTTAACTTCATTATAGTCTATGGGTCCTAAAATGGGAAACATATCTACAGTTTTCTGTAGGATATCTACAGATTTCCTTTGTAAATCAGCATCCTTAAATCTTTCATGTACACATATTAAATGCTTTATCTTTGAAAATAAAACATGAGAGTAAGAACTATAAATGTGCAGTACACTGAAGCCTTAAAACACCTATTTTACCTCCATTGCTTCTGTTTTTGATGAAGTACACATGAGCATCCCCAGCTCTTTAGGGGAGTTTCACAGCAATAATGGGAGCTGTCTTCATGGCAAAAAGCAAACATGCTTACACAGATAGAACAGGGGCAAGAAAGCTTAAAGACACCTACAAACGCTCACTTTGGTAATGAAGCTAAAAAGAAAAGAGGATATACCATTTAAGGTGCAGTCAGAAAGCTACTGCTAGCTGGCAGGAGGCAGCAGGACATTTTTTCCACAAGAGAAAGCTGCAGCTCATTGGTTTAGTTGAATGCTCATCTTTCTCTGGGATGTCAGCTGACACACAAGATTCCAGCTAAAACAACAACTGGGAAGAGACTCTATGAAGTTTAATATTGGATCTGTTGTGCCATTAACACAGATGCTTATGGACTCTTACTCATCTGAGCATCTCAAGCAAAGTAAGTTGAAAAAACACATTAACTTAGCAGGTCACAAACAAAGTGTTGAGAACTACAGTTTCAGTTTTTGAACACTCTCTATGAAGAGCACAACACAGACAAGACATCTACACTGACTGTACAGAGCACAAAAAGCATTTCCATCCATGATAATATTTTTAAAAACTGCTCCTTACACTATAAAGTGCAACATGGCCCTGAACTACTACAGTCTTGGAACAGAGATTCACATGCATATTGGTTAAAGCCTGTTTTTAACAAACAGAGAAGCAGCTTACAAACCTCAAATAATTGTCATATAACAAATGTTGTCTTTATCACACGCAAGAATAACAATTTCTCCCTGAAGAACAAGAAGTCTTTTATCTCAATATCCCCAAACTGAAAAGAAACCAGAGAGAATTAGGGCTGCCACTGCAAATCATGCTGTTCTCTCAATGTGTGTCATACATCCTGCTTTGCCAGATCACATCCCAGCATTTCTCTCTCTGAAATCCTAGACCATGTTATTTCCTGCCACTACCATTGCTTTTAACAACTTTATCATCCTAATTTCCTTTTACACACTGTCTATAGTTTAAGGAAAACTAGAAGTTTATGTTTCACATTTATTCAAAGTCCTCTTCCCATGGCACCCTCCAGGACCAAATTTGGTGACAAAAGTGTAGTGGAGAATGTAAGGCAAATCATCCCTGCTTTCAGCTCAAGGGACCAAAAAGGCTTCAGCAGCTTGCAGCAGTCTGAAACAGAAATGTTGACTCTTGAGTGAGAGGGCAATCAGGGGTAAGAGGAAATGAAGTTACCAATCTACAAAGTTGACAGAACCTGAACAAATACTACACTCTTGGGGTCATCTTTAAAAACTGCCTTAAATAAAGCTGTGCAACACAAACAGGAAAGCCTAAGGCCCTGCAAGATACTGAACTTGTGCTTCAGAAGAAGTGGGATAATTAGTGCTCTACAAAATCTCCAACAGAAAGATGATTCACTTAGTCCTTGCCTCATTTGTGCAAGAAGTTCAACATTTCCTAAAATATAGTTGAGGAAGAGGCCAAGACTCCAAGCAGTTCCAGCCCAAATGGTGATTTACAACCTCACCAATTACCAGAACTAGCTAGTAGGCTCATTCACACTTAAATGCATTTTTCTGTCCTAAAATTGCTAGAGTCAAGATGATTTCCTCTCACTTGTCTTTCAGAAAGGAAACTGATGAACACTGCATGCAAGAATTGGTTCATCTCCAAACTGTGCTCACCAGCAAGCCTGTATGTCTATCACAAGTTTAGACAGCACACATGCTCATTTTGATCATCTGACAGGGAGATAGTAAATGGTGAAGAAAGGATCATTCACAACTAGAAACTGCAGATTCATTCTATTTTTTAAAATGAAATAAGGACAGATGAAATCCAAGTGACAGTATTGTATAAAAAAATAACAATCAGGAAAGCAGTATTTCATAGAAGCCCACAGTGTCTGCAGTTATGAACTGGTTTTCATACACCCAACCACATTCTGGTTTTGTATAAACTTCCTCTGTGACAGTGGAGCCTGCCTTCTCCTCAGCTACATTGTCTCTGCTGTCTAGAACCATACAACACATCAAGGGCTCTTGCTGTGTCACCATCTTGCTTCCCTTAGAACTTAACAGCATGCCAAATCTTCACAACATTTGAGTCCTTCTATTTCCTTTTTTTTTTAATTGAAGGAAAACTGACCACCATTATAATGAACTATTTCTCAGTACTGCTAAAGAAGAAAGGATGTGATAAGTGCAAATGTTTTACATTTTTACTATAACTCACGTTACTCAAGAGAGGAAGTATTGAAGAACTGCAATAACCAAATTCCCATTTCAAATATTACTGAAGGTGACTTGAATTATTTTGATAGTCTTCTGCAATTGAAACTGTGTAGATTGATGCTTGAGGTAATGCAAGTCAGTAGATTTCATTCCTACAATTCAAAGTTGCAGGGGAAAAGTATTGATTCCATAAGAGAGACATTAAAAAAAACCCAAAACCAGAACAAACCACTGCTTGCTTACATCAAGTGTAAAGTCAGACTCCTTTACAGTTGTGAGATAGTATTTCTTTTGTTTATGTATTTGTTGAGAAGTTTCACTTCCTTAGTTATGCTATAAAGCAGCTCTATCATACAGATGATGCACAGTTGCATCCCACACTTTAATTAGGCTGATCTTACACACAGGAATATTCCTGTGCTCAGATCCAGCATGACAGAGGACCCAGCATGCTCTAATGGCCACTAAAGATAGTGCTTCACTCAATATCACTTCAGCCTTCTAGGCCTCAACAGCCAAATCCTTACTTCAGTAATTGATTATTTCACCATAAATACTTAACGTTGCTCTAATGCAGGAAACTTTGATGTCAGCCTCTGAATACTGTAATAAAGCAACCCAGAAGCACAGCCTGTACTGCACAGAGATGCATTTAGGATCTTGAGCACAGCAAACTGCTCTGCAGTGAGATACAGGATGATAGTTTATGCAGAGTCCCAACAGTATGTTAACTAACAGAGTGAACACACTGGTGGTTTCAGCACTCCAGAGATTCCAGATTTTCTAGGTGAGCAGGTGTGCTAATTATACGTCTCCCATAAATATTACTCCTTGAGCAGAAACAGCTCAAGGAATTGGAACATCTCCCATACAGCAGTAGTTGCTGCAGGGAGAAAAACCCCAGGATTTAGAAAACTAATGGAAATACCATTTAAAAACAACAAAGAAAAGGCATGTATTAAAGGCTACATAGTGTCTATTTCTACTGAAGTTTCACTCTAGAGGAAAATAATTTACTGTATAAATTAATGTCCTGCTCAACCAACATCCCTGAGCTTTACCATGACAGCTGCTTAGATGGAGCAGGAAGAAAGACTAGCTAAAAATCCCTTTCTATAAGTGTTCTTCAAACCCAAATGCCCTTTCAGCCCTCCCCCAAACACACACACGAGTGGAAGGCACTGTGTTCCAGGGCAGTGGCCACCAAAGACCGACAAATACTTTCACAAAGCATGTGAGGCAACATAACTACAGGCAGGAGGAGTTAAACCTGAAACACAGCTAGGGTCATGGACCCACAGGATACTGAGAAGGGTATCAGCAAGGTAAGCCTTCATCCAAGCACAAAGAAAAAAAGTGATTTTAACTGAGCCAAAACAACAGTCAGAATTTGCTCTATTCTGCAGACACATGTCCTTCAACAATCAGTTTTAAATATTAACTGGACTGGCAACTCCATTGCCAGCAGTGGATGCAATACCTGCAATAGCTGTTTGAATTTTACAATTTATTCCTGAGGCTACCAGAAGAAGTTAATTAAATATAGCAATGCCAGAGGCGACAACTGTGGATAGCAGTTTTCAGGTTCATAGTTTTCCCAATAACTGTTGCTGTAACTCAGTAAGTTCCACAAGCAGGACAAATGCCAGACATCAGCTCTTTCACTGTTACCACCTGAACTTGAGTGATGACACAGGTCAAAGCACAAGGGGTGTGAACCACTGCTTTTGATATGGTGGAGAATACAAGGGGTTTGTTCTGAGAGCTAGAACCTGTGGCTGGGTGTACAGAACGGGGCCCTGCAGAGCACAGCAGTCAGGGAAGCTCCATACAGACTCCCCAGAAAAGGGGCAGCCGCAGAATCTGACCTTATCATCTTGAGAGTGAGTAATCAGCCAAAAACCCAAACCCAAACACTGCTAAATCCCCAAACTGAAGTCTAGCCTGGACTTTTCATGAGAACATTCTCCTTTGACCTTGACAAGCTGGTAGGTTTGACTCATGACACAAGTTATGGCCCTTATCTTCAAATGCTGGTAGAAAGGCTGCAGCCACTATCACAACTTGGTATAATGACAAGAAAATAAGCTCATTTTTCAGAGCAGAAAACAATTCTGTTTTCATGTTGATGAAAAAACTCATGTTAAACTACATCTGAGACAGCCTTGTTCTAAAAAGATCAAAGCTTACTTTTAGCCAAGATTAAACTTTGAATGAGAGAATTCTTTACTAGCCTGTATCCAGAAAAATGCTTTTACTTGAAAAATTCTCAGTAAGAACAACTGTGCACTACAAGTCACACAACTGCTACTCACACAACTCACCTTGCTCCTCTGCAGCCAAAAGGATCACAAGATCAGTGTAAGGAAAGACAAATACTGCTAAGGTGACAAGAGAAGGAAAAAAAAAAAAAGAAAGTTTTCTGCCAAGTGAAGTCTTTCTACCATCACTGATGATGTTACTCTTCAGGAATACTCAATTATCTCCAAGGCTGGTGTACCCTCACATACCTACCTAACCAAAATAAGAAGACTGGTGACTTTGAAACACATAACAGCATTATGGCAAACTGTTTATACAGACCTGCAAAAGATCTGTTTGCTCTGAATGCAAAAGATGACTGTCAAATGAAACTCAACAGAGCATAAAGTACAGCTAAATCAGGCTTAAGAGTCACTTTCAGATTTTGCTGCCTGAAAACGGCATCTGTAACTCAATCATGGAGTTTCCAGCTACTGTTTAGAGGTCAAAAGCCTGGGAATGCCTTTAGGACACACAAAGACACTTCACTTTTGGCTTCAGACAGTCATGAAGAGTCTCATGCTCAGAGCAATATCCTCGGGAGTTCGAACTGGTGTGAGGGTTTATAATGCAGATGCCTCTTGCAGCATTAACTTTGTGCTGCTTTCGGTTATGCAACTTCTGCTGCTGTATTAAAGCAGCAAACAAATATCTGGCATACACACACGTTCAAAGGGTTACAGTCTCCCCTAAAAAAATTTTTGTTTTAATAATAGAATTAAACTGGGGAGTTAGAAGAATTTATCTGCAAAAGTCACAGCCGGCACTGCACAGCAGAGTCTCGAAAGTTCAAAGCCCTCAAAGTTCAGTCATCGACTGGCTTCCAAACCATCGCACATCACAAAAAAAGCAGATTTGTGTGATGAGAGAGCGATGGGCAAGCACGCCTAGGGAACCTTGTGCTGGCAAGCAGCGCTGCACACTGACAGCAGCAGCAAGAGGGCAGAACCCCAGAGCTGTCAGGGCTGGGGCACCTCCGGAGAGCACCGGGCCCGACGCCCTGCCCAGGCACGGCCACCCGGAGCAGGGGACACAGCAACGCGGCCAGGCGGGGCTGGGATGGCTCCAGGGACGGAGCCTCCACAAGCAGCGGGCAGCGCAGGCTGCTCACGGCAAGGGAAACCCCTCAGGCACTGACCTCCGGGACCGCGGGAGGGCAGCGGGACAGACAGACAGACAGACACGGGAGCCGCCCGCCCGCCTGCCCGCAGCGCCGTGGGATGGACGGCGACAGGGGACCGTGCCTGCGGCCAAAGTCCTCCCTCCCCATCCTCCTCCCGCACGCAGCCGCCGCCTCAGGCCAAGCCCTTCGCGGTCACCCGGGGGAGCGAGGGGGCCGAGACGGGCAGCAAGGGCGGAGGACAGGCCGGGGGAGGGCAGGGGACAGCCGGGGACGGGTGACCGTCGCTCCACCGGGGGCTCCTCCCTTCCCTTTCCCTCCTCTTCGGCAGGTGCCAGAGCCGCGCCACCCCCGTCCCAGCGGGTCACTCACAGCTTCAGGCTGGCGTAGGCCGCCGCTGCCGTGGTTCCCACCGGTGCCGCCGTCGCCATCCGTCCCCTCGGGCTGTCCCCGGCTGCGGGCTCCGCTCCGACCCGGCCGCTCCCTCCCTGCCCGACTGACGCGTCCCTGGGCCGAAGCGACGGGGCCCCGCTCGGGACAAACCTCCGCGGGCGCGCTGGCGAGCCCAGGCCGGGGCGCCGCCTATGGCAGGGGAGGGCGGGGCCGGGCGGACTCGTCAGCCCCGCCATTGGCTGAGGCGGCGAGAGAGAATTGTGCTGAAGTGCGCGGGGGCAGGGAGCGCTCTCGAGCAGGGCCAGTGGCGCAATGGATAACGCGTCTGACTACGGATCAGAAGATTCTAGGTTCGACTCCTGGCTGGCTCGGCTGCTCCTTTTTCATTCCTGGTTGTAATTATATATTTTTTTTTTTCTGTTTTCAGCGAAGGATGCTGCCTACGGTCCCCCCACTTCTTATATGCTCACCGCTGCCACATCTTTGCCCTCAATGTGGGAGTCTCCAAACCTCCCAGGGCTGGGTGATGTTACAGGGCTTCCTGCCCTTGGCAGTGCCCCAGCTCAGGGACAGCTGCTGTCCATTACCCTTCCTGATCCTGCAGGTTATGGGGTTTGGCAAGGAGCAAACCTGGGGCACCTCCTGGCCCACAAATCCAGCTCTCTGGGTGTCATGCCCCAGGTTTGGGCAGCTTCTTGCCCCATGGATTGGGAACTATAATTAGTTATTCCTATGTATTTGTTTCATTTAGCTGACACCTCCAAGCTGCTGTGTGCTGCTTGTCCAACATCCAGTCTTCGGGTCTGAGGCATCTGGTAGCTGATAGCAGGGGCACCATGGGAACACCATCCAAATCCCTCAAGGAACCCACCCCCACCAATGCTGCAAAGGAGACTCCCATGCTGGGGTCAGAGCCTGCTCCCACGTGCAGCAAATCCCTCCCCACACCCTCAGCCTGGGCCTCCCTAGAATGATGCCAGAGCAGGACAACCTCCAATGGAGCTGCAGCAAATACCAGCTGCCTGCAAAGGACTGCAAATTCCCAGGAACCCCACTGAGGTGGTTCTCCCCACCCCCAGCCACTGAGGTGGGGGGACCGGCATAAGGAAGAGGTTGGGAAACCATCAATTCACAGCATAACTCCCCCCACCATGGACTCTGGGCAATGACAGTCATTTTAAGTTTAGGAAAGACTTGACTCTGAGTGTTGCTTAAGATACTGTCTTTAATCACTGAAATCACAACAGGCCAGTGGCTACCGGTCTCCATTCTTTATAAATACTTAACAGCACAGAGGAAAAGAGGGCTGTGTTCACAGGAGGCTAAGGTTAGTTACACCAGCACAAATCCTAAAATACTCTCTCCTGGAGCTGAGCTTCGAAGGAAACATAAAATAACTAGTACCATTCAGTATCGTTAGGCAGGCTCTGGATTTGCTTTCTGGATGCAGAAAGGCAGAGCCTGGGGGTGTGCTGGGTCCCTGCCTGGCCCTGCTCCGCAGACCTGCTGCGTGGGGAGGAGGGCTGGGCTGGCCACTGCAGCCCTGTCATCCCTCCACCAGGGCCACAGGGCATTCCTGCCTCTACAGGACTCTCTGCCATGGATTTGCACGTGAGGACAGTTTCTTCTCATCTCCCGTCGTGTACGAGTGGGTTACAGATGCACTGCCACACCAACTTCTGGCTGCCCTGGAAGAAAGCTTTGAAGAAAGGATTTTTATTGCTCAGGAAAGCTTTGCTTCTCTTATGAAAAAGGGTGGGTGAGCAGTTCCAAGCTCTGTCTGGGCTCGTGGCAGGAAGATGTCTGCCCAGTCAGCTCCAGTGAGGACAGCCAGAGCCACTGCAGCCAGCGAGCAGCAGGACTCAGAAATGGAAAAGAAAAATGAACAAATGCTGTGCCACGATGAGAGATGCAAAGCCCGTCCCAGTTTCTCCCAGTGGCACTCACAGGATGGGGGAAAGGGAAGTGTATCTGGTCATGGCCCTTCCCTGCCTGCAGGTACTGACTCCAGGGGTATTGCCCAGTGATGAGGCAGGCCTGGGTCAACGTGGCATTACATTCATGCACAGAAAGTTCCTCAAAAGGCACCTACAAGCACTTGGCATGGGCACAGAGGTGTGAAAGGCAGGTGTGCCATGGGCAGCACCTGCCACACATCATGTGCATGGACACAGCTGCACAGAGCACCCCAAAAGTGAGAACATAGCAAGTTGTCAAGGCCCACATGGTGTTTTTTTTTTTTTTAAGATAATCCTTTCTTTGGAATGGCCAGCCAGACCCATGGCAGCTCTTGGATGCCCAGTTTCCCCCTTTCAAGGCTGCCACATCACACCTGACTGCTGATGAAACTCCATCATCATTTACAGACTAAGCGGCTATTCACTTCATAGTAAAAAGATCTAAAACAAAAAAAATAAAAGAGCATTTAAATCTTGAAAGACTGGGAAAACGTTTTAAAAGCCCCCAAATGAAATTCAGAAGCTGAAGAGCCACAGATCTTTTCAAATGCTCTTTACCAGAGTGTTAGAAACTGCTGTTCCCTGTGTTTTAACATCAGGGCAGCTTCCCAAAATGCTTTGATCACAGGTGCTTATTACACTTTAAATTACACAAAAATGTCTGCTGCTTCTGTAGCTGGGGCTTTCCCCCGGCTCTGATGCAAAAATCCCTATTTAAATGAGTTTCTGTGTTTTAAGCAATAGAAATTTAACATCATGAATGAACATGATCTGAATTAAAAAATCTTTTAAGCTCTGATTCCTGAAAGCAGGCTTCAGGGAATTCACTTGAATAACTATTTGCATGAGAGTTACTCATTAACAGCACAATGGGACTTCCGAGGGTCCCTTACTTTAAAGCCAGTCAGAAGAACTTGCTGGGGGAGGAACCAAGACTAACATTTCATAGCATGTTTTCATAGCTTCTTAATAAATTAAAAGGCAACAAGATTCACGTGAACAGCAAAACCCAATGTGTACCAGCCAGAAGACAGGTGGAATTTAACATGTTTTTTGAAATTCTTGTGAAGAGGACACAAAGTGTCACACCTCCAGCTGCAGAGCTATTTCTCCCTTTGGGGGAGCTGCCTGAAGGCAGGCAGGGAGGGCTGAAGCTCCACAGATGCCTGGTGGAGGGTCGGGAGGAGGAGAAGGTTCCCCTCTGGGCAGGATGTCCTGCCTCCCCCTGTGCCAGACCCACTGCCAGGCAGCTGCAGAGCTGGGGAAAATCAACAGGGACTCAGACACTCACAGCCTGGGAGAAATAATACTGAGCTTAAAGGAATTCAAACTCCCAGAGACAGAAGCAGGGCAAGTTAGCACACACAGGGGTGCAGGGCAGTGCAGCAGATGCTTTAGCTTCAAAACCACAAGATCACAGGCTCCTTTTTTCAAGAGCTTCACACTGTCACTTCCAGCTCTTTTTGTAAATACAGGAAAGGAGAGTGTTAGCATTTAATAATTTATAGGGGACCTTAAAACTGGAAGTAGGGCAGCCTTCATTTCCCCAGTGCTGAGGGATAGAGGATGGCTGACAGGAGTAAGAAGACACTGTGTGGGAGCAGAGGCCAAACTCTGGTGATGCAAAGAGGGCTCATGCAGGACATCTTGCCACAAACTGCTGCCCTTGAAGCTTTCCATGAAAGAAAATTATCCTTCTCCCCATTCCCCTCTCTCCTGCTTATGTTGAGGTTTTGGGGAAGGCTGCAAGGCTGAGACAGAAGTTTAAACTGCAGTTTAAAATTAAAATACCAGTCCCACTAGTGTTTTCAGATCTTTACAAAATGAAGGCCAAAAAACGTGCACAAGGGCTTGATCTAAAAAATCAAGAGGTAGCAAAAGCATGAACTAAATAGCAGCTGGTCTTTCAGAGGCAAGAGATGACCAAGGCTGGTATTTCCAGCTCACTTCAAAAAAACACGTTGGTATCTTGTTGCCTTCACTGCAAAAAGCAGCCCAGGGCACAGAACCACCTGCCCAGGACTATTTGAATTATTTACTAGGGATTGTGAGCTGGTGTTATTTTCCACCTCAGTCCCTTCAGACAGTCCTGAGATCACAGTCACACCTGGAACTCCCCCTCCCTGCTCCAGCCTAGCTGTGCTGCAGGACACAAGCTGATGGGATGCACTGGGGTGACAGCACTATGGGATCTGCCCTGGCTGTTGCTGCCCTCAATCCATCCTGCTTGGATGCAGCACTGCTTACAGCTCCCATCCCTTTCCTAACCAGCATCTGAAGGCTAAATTTAAGGCTCTAGGAGGGCTCACATATTTGGGGTCAATTTTACCTCCTCTAAAATCATAGGTAAAACTCTCAGAAGATATATTTCACAGTGCTGAAGTGCCCTCCCTTGAGCTTTCAGTCACTCACTGAAGGGATTCATGTCCCAAGCTGCACCAAAGCTCTGGATGGCTCCCAGGCAGGACCAACCTCCAGCCCCAAGCTGCCATCCCCATCCTGAAGGGCAGTGCAAACAGGCAGAGGCACTTGCAGCTGGATGGGGCAGAGGGCTGGATGGTCAGCTGGCACCATGAAACTCCAGGCCAGGCCCACCCACCAAGCTCTGAGGCTGGGGCAGTTTCACATTTCAGCCACGGGGAGATGATTTACAGGCAGAGACTTGCTGCTACCTGACACCTGTGCTGCTCCAGATGGGCACACGTTGCTGTCTGACTACATCAAGTGAAGTTCAAGCTACATCCCTGCTATTGGAAAAGAGGTTTGGTTGAACTCTAATGGGTTTTCAGCATGGGAACATTTTGGGAGTCCCACTGCCATGGCTCAGCTAATTTATTGTCATTTCCACACTGAAAAGATCTTCAAGAATGTCATCCCATCCTTTGCCAGTCAGAACCAAATTTACATCTTCAGCATAGATACATGAGGATTTAACTAATTTTCCACACAAAGAAAGAGTAGTTAAGATCCCCAACTGCATCTGAGGCTTTAAATTAAGAACTTTTTGTTAAACAAAAGTACCAGTACATGAGGGGCTGCACAGCTTTGGTAGGGACAGAACATGCACTGCAGGCACACCTATCAGAAATGTAACACATCAGGGGAACAGATTGCTTTGAATATAAAGCAGGGAGCGGGGGAGTGGGAGGGTCAAGAAAAGAAACAATTTGCCTTCCTGCTTTCTCAGCAGAAGGGAAAGTAAGGGCCAAACTCTCTAACCCCTTGCTCAGATAAGCTGTTATTATTCATAGGAGCAAATCTGTTTATGCCAACATACACATCTGAGTTCAGGTTGTGGAGCTGGGCTCTAAATCCCTGCGTGACAAAGCCTTCATAACAATCCCAAGTTCACTCCCCAAACTCTGAATAAGCACCACTATGAAATGGCTTTGTGCTGGGTAAACACCATGAAAAGGAATAGCCAGACTGAGGGCTGAGCTGTGAGGCCAAACTGGAAAACCCAGGCAACTGTCTGTGTATGGAGAGCTTTTTTCCAAAGAGAGCTCTGCAAGTAAGAATGAGGGTGGATTTCTCCCATGTCCACACTTTCAGCATCCCGACCTTTCCTTTCCAAATATGATCCACTATTTAGACTCTGACACAGCAGACTGGCCCCTGTGTGTCATGCTGACACACAAGCCTGGGCCACAAGTCACTGCAGTAGCTTAGCCTAGCTTGTTCCAGTTTTTGGTTCTGTTTGAAATGGGATGTTGGCCTCCAGTTGCCAGACAGCATTGCCTGGTTGGCGCTTGGAGAGTTGGTACTCTTACAGCCAGACTTGATACTGGAGTTCAGGGAATTAACTGAAAGGTCTGAGTGTGCCATTTTGCATAGACTCCTTTCTTTTGTTTTCCTAAAGAATTAATAAAAACGGAGAGTCTCTAAAAAGCTGGTACTAATAGGTTCAGAGAACCTGGTGAAATGTGCTTTCAGGAAACAGTAGACTGATGGGATGTCCCCAGCAGGCAGGCAGGCAAGCCAGCCTCTGGCTTTTTAATTGTGCATGGCACTATGTGAGTTCATAGGCACGAGAGCAAATTGTGCTTTCACTGAAGAATCTTCCAAAACGTGCCCAGAGGAATCTCCAGGCAGCAGAAAAAGACACGTAAAAGTAAACTGATCAGTTTAGGTAACATGCCACATTCTTGGTCAAGTAGACATGGTTTGATGCAGCTGAAACCCACAAGCATACAAACTTGGTGAATCCAGCAAAAATCTCTCATATCCTTTGACAGGAACATTGCTGACTGGCAAAAAACATGCACAGGAAATCAGCTGAAGGTGGGGAGAGGGGGATCCTGTAACAACTCTTCTGTCACCGCTTCCCAAAGCTGGCCACAGTGACTAGTAGTGGTGCTGGTAGGCAGCTGCTGGGGTTGTGCCATTCTCTATGTGCTTCAGGTGACAGGAGTGACAAAGCAAATGTTCATCCAGTGGGTAGCAGCGATGCCCGTCTTCGTCGTTGAGCTCCATCCCACAGTCCTGCAAAGAGAGGCCGTGCAAATTATCAGAGCTTGTGCCCATCTCCCAGTGTCAGCTGGGGTCTGGCTTCTAGGAGAGTCATTTTGTGACAAGGACAGACAACACCCAGCCAACAGCTCCTTCCCAATAGGTCCAGCATGTACCAGAAGAAGAAAAACACAGGCATTTTGATGGGCAGCCTTGTACAAATTTGTTCAAAGCAGTTTTATTGAATAAGCTTTATCTTGTGGTAAAGTGCAACCCTCTGTATTTTAAATATGCTTGTGTCTCCTTACACTGTCAGGTAAGATTCACCTCTTCACATTACAGTTGTACTGATGTGAAATCAGATTGTGGAGTCAGGGCCTCTTTTTACTGCATTATAAGCACAGTGAGAAAAAACAACTACATATTTTAATTCTCAATGCAGAAGTAAGGCAGCTTTCTGAGAAGCCCTGCACAGACTAAATGGTTTTTAAGAGCTGGCATCTCCTGGAATTTTTTCTTGTGCAGCCACATCCTTTCTCCAGCCTCAAGGACACATTCATTTCCCATGAGAGTGAAGGTAATTTACACCCCGCAGGATCAGTCACCACCGTAGCATTTTTCAACAATCTGACTTGGAAATCAGATACACTGATGTGATCTGGAGCTGGAGGCTTCTGGAAGGCAGCAATAGACCTTACTAAGTCACCATGTTTCCTGCATTAACAAATAAACTGCCAAGTTTGAAAAGCAGTAATTAACTGGTTGCCCGTAACTTTACGGATGGCAAATGAAATTAGAACTGAAACCCATTGCTGCAAAAACTTTTGTCCTCAATCTGGAAACTTCTCAGTCACTGACAGAAAGGGTCTGACACTGAAGGTTTGAATTGCTCAGCTGCTGTAAGGCAGGAGATTTATTTCCATCTTAAAAACAACAGCAGTTATGACTATTAAGTGCCCAGTCCCTGAGAAAGCTGCTGACCTACCTCGCAGTGATAACATTCCACATGGTAATCCTTGTCCATGGACACAACCCGAATGGTCTCATCAGACCCCTGTGAGCATTGGAGCAAAGCAGAAATTACAAAGGATTACAGCAGGATCAGACACATGCACTCTGTAGATTGCTTCCTGCAACAAAATGAATGTTGAGGAAATGCATTTGGGCAGCTGGATGGAGACCACAAATAAATCCTGCCACTTGCAGTTATTTTTACAGTAAAGCTTCATCACAGACTGACTGCAGATATCCTCTAAAATGTGATACCAGAAGTGTAAAAATGTTCTCTGTTTAACAGTAACAGCTATCAGAAATCACAAATGAATCACTTGGTAATTTCA
This sequence comes from Melospiza georgiana, assembly GCF_028018845.1. Taxonomy (NCBI): domain Eukaryota; kingdom Metazoa; phylum Chordata; class Aves; order Passeriformes; family Passerellidae; genus Melospiza; species Melospiza georgiana. The sequence goes on along the minus strand of NC_080430.1, from coordinate 46,389,723 downwards.
ACAGATCACATTTTTCACCATTGTAAATTAGTTTTGCCTAAGATTCATCTCCAAGCATTAAAATGTGTTAGTCCCACAGTGGTCACACAGAGGACATTCATGAGTACCACCAGCATCTACTGACATAAAGGAAAATTCCCCTGAACATAAAACTAGCAGCAGCATGATCCTGCAGGAGATGAAAACAGCAGCCTGGCAGAGGAGCAATAAGCTTCACCAGTGAACAAAAGAAGGGTCACATCTCAAGAACAGTGCATGAGCTTAGACCAGAGGGTTGCACTCCAGAGGAAGCAACCATCTCTCCCCATCAACAAGCACATTTGTTTTGACACATGGTCAAGTGTGAAAGAGAGCAAGGCCTGACACTCCTCCCCCAAAGGGATATGGAATTAAAGGCTCTCACCTCAGAGGGCAGAATGGGAAGTCCACACGCTGCACACTTTGGAGCTAAAACTCTGGAAGAGCAATGAAAAATTGAAGGCAAGTTATGGAGCAACATAAAAAGAGAGGTCTGTATGTTCTCAGTGATAACATGAAAAGTTGCAGCTGTAAATTACTTATCCACAGGAAAGCTTTGCATCCTGAGACCATCAATTCATTTTAGCATTTATTTTAAGTAATGCTTGGCACACGTTGCTCAATCAGGCAAAAAGAGACCTTATATCTTACACTTAGTGCCAGAAAAAATACAAATTTTCCCTATAAAATTCCTGGCTGCTCCTGAGAGATTTGGAAGAGAAAATGAGGAGGAACTGAGCAGGACTGTCCCCAGAAAAGTACATTAAAAGAAGTGGGGAGAAAAATTTCTGCCTCTGGGCAGAAAAATTCTGAGAAAATGCCACATGACTGCACAGCTTCTTAAGGCCTTATAACACAATAATTAATTAAATTAAATTGCAAGGAAATATTAATTATTTCTGGATAATGATGGCATGCAATGGCACTAATCTTGGCAACAGGATTGTAACAACTCTAGTCTTGGTGCAACACAGAAGAGTTCCAAGGGCTGCCTGAGCAACACTTAATACTCTCCCTGCTCAGAAAATGGAGAGAGGACCAAAGCAAGCCAGAAGGACACACAAAATGTGTGCAGCTCCAATACCATAACTACCAGCCAAGAGCACAGCCATTTTATTTTACTGTCTAAATAAGAAGTGATTTTTAAAGTGGATTTATCAGTTGTTCAATTTAGAACTGGCAAAAAGTTTTGCTTTGCAGATTCAGTGGCAGTTCTTTAAAAGTCTAATTCAGCCCTTCAACAACTCAAAAAGTAAATCACATTGATTTCCACAGGCATTCACAGGCTTACCTTAAAGCAGACTAATTTTGTACATCACTGAACACTTCAGGAGCACTATTTCTAACTCTCTCTGCTTTGCAGAAGGGGCAGAGAACCTCTGAAACCCAGAGGCTATTTGGCTTCATCAGAGTTACGCAAGAGTCAACAGCTGGATAAGAGGAGAGAGGAGGAATTTCTAGGATCTAGCCCCAGCCTCAAAACTTTTAACTCTGTCTCTATTTTCTCCTAACTAGCTGAAAAGCTAAATTAGAGGCTTGCTGCTTGGAACACCACTGCTGTTTATTTTGCCCTTACTTGTGGTAATCCCTGACACAGTAGATTTTGTTTTCAGAGTCTACAGTGAACGGCACACCGTCCAGACACTCGTTGCAGATGACGCATCGGAAGCAGCCCGGATGATACGATTTCCCTAGAGCCTGCAGGATCTGCAACAGAGCAAGAGAAAGGAAAAATGCACATCAAGAGCCAATTAAGATGAAAATAGTAAACACACAGCTTTACACCAGATAATGCTGCATACTCATCAGCAGGGCTGTGTCTTTTTTCCCCTGTTTCATCTGAAAAATCAGTTGACAAGGATGGAAAGGGCAGCTGAAATCAATACACAGCACCCGACTCTAGAGATATTAATTATTAGCATGGGTACTAAAACAATTTAGAGACTCAGTCAAGGTGTTTAGCATGACAAAGGATAGAAGTGACAGAATTTAAAGAAAATAATTTCTGAAGTCAACAAGTAGAGAATACTTAGCAACATCACAAGGCACAATGTACCAGCTGAACAAAGGAAATACACTTTTATATTCCCCATGAGAAGTTGAAACTGGTATTATTGCTAGGTTTTCATAATTCCTTACATTCTGAAGGGCTTTGTACTTGCTTGCCTGGCTTTCTAATTAGCACAGACTATGGAAACACAGCTCAGACTGTGTTGAACTCAACAGCTGCAATTCACTACCTGGAATACCATGGTCCGTCAGTAGAAGGATCAGACTTCTGAGTAGGAAACAGCTTCCAATTGTAATGCTTTCCAGTGTAAGCAGGCAAACAAAGATAATTAATGATAAGCATTAGAAAATGTTGGGAGGCATGCTGTGAACCAGAAATTCCTAATTTCTTTGCCTCAGCTGTAGTCTTACACCTCCAGCTATACCAGTCTCCCTCTGAACTTCCTATAACTGAATGCTGATCCCCTGAGTGTTCCCCACCCCATGCACATCTGGAATGGATGGTACCTGCTGCAGGCTAATCCTGCTTCACAGATCTAAACTGAGGTCTGGATCACACACCCTGGGTCAAACCTGCTCCCCAGAGTATCAGCACCCACAAAAAAACAATGAGAAAGTGACTTAATGCAGAATACACATGGGAAGCCACAGCTTGACTGCAGGACAGAGAGGCTGAGAGAGCTGCTCTGATGCCTCACAGCAAGGGAGCACTGCAGAGCCACGACACTGCTGAGCAGGAAGCATCAACAGGATTACAAATACACTGTCCAGAGAAGTCCAAAAAAGGGATGAAAGACCTGGAGGCTCTGCTTTTCAACACCCACTGAAAACAGGCAGAGCAGTGTCTCTGCATGATGTACACTAGGGTGCCAGATTCACTTCCTTGAAAAAATCAACAAAAGGCTCAGTGGATTTTCCTTCTGATACCAGTCTCACACTAGGCAAACTACCAGATGATAACAGACAGCACTGGATATGAATATATTTTTCTTTTGATGCATTCTTGTAAAAAGCTGTGGGAGTTTTTTCTCCTAAAGCAATTATCACTTACCATGTCCATTATCAAATGACCACAAATGAAACACCTGTCAGCTGACTGCTGGAAACCAGAATACTGCAAGGACAGAAAAGAATTCACTTAAAATTTCACAAGGCCACTCAAGCATAAGCAACAGTGTACTGTGGAGTGCTATTTGCATATTTGTTATTGGTTCTTTTTCTGTGCTCCTTAGACAGAAAAATTAAAATTTCCAATCTTTTTTTTGTTATATAAAGGTGTGGATGTGTTTCTGAGCGCCCAGGCTCAGAAGGAGTACAAGTTCCTGTAACTTCCCAGTCCAATTTAAAGTATAAATACCATAAATGCACATGCAAATGAGGCAGTTACTAATAAGACTTATTTACATGCTTATTTGACCACATGAATCCACAAGACAAGAACCTGCTTGTGTTTATCCCATACTTATGTTGTAGTATCTGTATATATAGGCCTGGAAAGCCAAATTTTTCTTTGGTTACATGGTTATAATTCTGTTGAAGATTCTCTAAGTTCAGTGGTATTGTTCCAGCTCCCTGGTAGGATAGCAATCAAGTCTGGCCCACTGCAATTTTTTTGCTGTTTTTCCTGAGATCTATTAATAAGACACTGTCTGTCATGTCCATGCACCTTGGACACAGCACATAATCTGTCTGAATGAAGGAAATGCACACTTGGAAAATGAAATATTTTAGGTGAATTTAATTCTTTTATTTTCACCCTATGTAGAATATACTGAGGAGAACAAAGATGACTTTACCTCTCTCTGACAGAAATCACTAGGATTCATCAATAAGTAAGCAAATACAACTTTTTCAAGTCTCAAGGAAGGCTTCATCTACCAGGACTCAGGGGTAGTGTATGGATTTTTATCTGGGGTGTATGGATTTTTATCTGCACCAGCCAAGAAGGGAGGTGCAGATAAAAAAAAAAGCTCTGGGGTGTTGCTTCATGCTTAGGTACACTCACACAAAATCCATTGAGGGCAACAGAAAGATATCCATTAGGTCTCATCACAAGAGTCAACTGAGTGCTTACCAGGAAATCTTCTTCACAGTACACCTTTCCATTGACAAAATAAAAGGCTTTTCCTCTCAGCTTTCGACCTAAGGAAAAAAACACAGAGATAAGAAAAAGATCAGTAGAGAGCAAGGAGAAAATGTGATCAAAACCTGGCTACTGAGAAGCAAACAACAATGAAGACATCCAAGGACAGATGTCACAGCTGGAAAAGAGCACCTAGCCCCAGCATGGGTCTTCCCAGACTCCAGCGTGCCAAACTCTCTTCCACTGGTGGCTGCTGATGAATGCCAGTTGGTGGATCTGGACAGAAGTCCCACTTTTGGGTAGGAAGTAGGAGCTTTGCAAGCCTGGACCATCTCCTGGCAGATTACCATGTGTTGTAACTCTGGGAAGAGTGAGGGAGGATGCACTGACTCATGCTGGAAAACACCCAAGGAAAGGAGCAAGGAGGAAAGAAGAAAGGGCATACAGAGAGTGACACACACTTAATTCCCTAAAATGTCATGACCCTACTGTTTTGCTATGAGCAGCAGCTGCCAGACAAGGCACTGCAATACCTGAGCACACACTCTGCCCCAGCAGGCTCCAACACCAAAGCACTCAACAAGCTTCTCTGCTACCTACCAGTACATTTGTAACTGCAGCTGCCAACAAAAAGCTTTGAAACTATTAAAAAAAAATAAATCCAAATGTCATAATCAAGACAAGATGACAAAGTTTTTCCAAGAAAGGACTCTGCATATGGAGAGGATTTGTATTTACTTCAGCTTTCATGTTTATGCCTCCCATTCACCGTCTGTTTTCAGTTCCATGTAATCATGGCAATGTTTGCTCACACTGCCACCACTCCTAAACTTCTCCCAAGAAAAAAGGGCTAGGTTTTGTTTGTTTATAAAAAGATGCTCCTACCTCTTAGCAGCCTGGTTTCCCTACTGAGCCCAGGGTTTGAAATGCAAGCCTGGCACTGGAATGGTTCTGCACTGGAGCCCCAAGCATGTGCCAGGAGACAGAGCCCAGGGCAGGGGGAGCAGCACTGCCTGGGCACAGCTGGAGCAGGACCTGCTGCAGGCTGGTTTTGGACACCTACCAGGCACTGCTGGAAGGAAATTGCGTCTGAGACACTGGGGCCCAGAAGCCTCCTGCTTGACATGCTGCATGTGGCCAGCATAATTTAAAAAGTGATTGTCAGCTGCTGGGTGCATAGATCTGAACATCACATGGGACTGGACTGGGGGTCACCTTATGGTATGCACCCACCTGGCAGCCTTCAGTGAAGAACCACGCTGGCTGCAAGGCTTTAGGGAAAGGAGGAAGCCAAGTAAACCCAAGAAACAAGTGGGTTTTCAAGAAACAAATGTTACAGTTTTCTGCATACGCCAGAGGGCACCCTCAGGCTGGGAAACAACTCCTGCTGCCAATTTCTTCCTCTACTGCTCTCAGCTTCTCCCTGCCCACTTTTGGGATGGACTGCTCCCAGGGTCTCTTCGAGGTGAGGAAACACTTTCTCATCATACAATTGGGAAGGCAAGATGCAGGAAAAGCTCACTTCCCTATGCTGCACTGGGAACTGTCTCGATGGAGCACCTACCAAAATGGAGATGCTCCAGGGAAGCTCCAAAGTTTTGCCAGTGAATTGAGCCAGACCAGCATTTCATCAGTAGCCCTTAGTGCCCAGTCCAAGTCCCAGGCAGCAGGGCAGGTGGAGGACAGGGCAGTGTGTTTTCTCAAGGAACAAGCCCCTGTTTGCATGTGCAGGAACTTTGGGGTTAAACTGTGGGCATTGCTCAGCTCTGTGTTTACTGGAGCAGTGTAGAAGCCAAAAGCACATGTCCCTGTCACAGTCACTGTCCCCCATTCTCTTCAAATCCCTCCTAGGGACAGCCATGTAACCTGAAGGTCAGAGATGACCCAGGGCACCAGCCCATCCTTGCATCAATGCAGGCATTGGATAGGACATGGAAGAAAACCTGACAATCCTGAAAGTGTCCCACTTTGATTTTTCTCATCCACCCTCTGTTGCCAAGGTTGCTGAAACTGAAACAGGACCCAGAGTTCAAAATAGAAAGTATCTAATCTGGGACACGTAATCTCTGTGACTTATAACCCAGGGTGTGTATTTGCATGATAACCCTACCTGCGTGTCTGCCTGTCCACAGGTAAGCCTGGCATGCTCACCAGCAGCTCCAGAGTCACAGTTTCTGAGGAGGGACAGGAGAGGCATGGGAATACCTGAGATTTGCATCACCTTTGTCGAGGGTGGTCCTAAGCAAGTTAACAATTTATGCTGCTAATGCAGCAAGAAGTACTCCTGAAAATCTTCCACTGATTGAAATGCAACACTGGGATTTGGCACTCCCAAAAATGAAAAACAAACAAAACCATTTAACTCTGGTTTTAAATTACATGGTAGCAAGGGCTCCAGTTCAGTGCAACGGGCAGGTGCCCAAGTGACTTTCCACCTGCATGCAATGTGTCTCCTTAAAGACAAGCTGACAGTGGTGAGGAAAAACATACACATGGGGCCATGCAAAGAGAAACACTTCTTTGGATCAAGGCCTGGTGCATGAGCAGCAGACATTCCAACAGAAGGGATGAGGTTTGGATCACTGCCACAACGCCATTCTTCCATGGTGACAAAAAAAGCATTTACCAGCCATTCTGCACCCAGTGTATTTTTAACACGGTGACATTAGCAGGTTAAGATTGATGGCAACAGACTTTCAGTGAAGGTGCCACAGCCAGCATGCTATGTCTGGGCTTCTGCTGTAAGCTCATTCAGCAGAGGGATAAACCTTTGTAAGGGATTTATAATTTGGCTGTTGGTATCACCTGAGTCCCTGAAGAGTTGCTGACACCAAGAGCACTTTGAGGCAGGACAGGGATGATTAAATTACTTTTGTCAGATAAGAGGGAAGCATTTTAACTATTTTTAGTTCTCCATGACTTTCTTTAGGCTTCTGGTATAAAAGTAAAAGGAAATCAGCAAAACCCATGAGTAACCAGGTGCTACTGCAGCCACTGTGGGAGTGGTTCATGCAACCACAGCCCATTTCTTCCCTGCTGCTCTCAACTTCCCCAGTGTCTCTTTGAGATGAGGAAGCACTTTCTCATCATACAATTGGGAAGGCAAGATGCAGGAAGAGCTCACTTCCGAGGCTGTGCTGGGGACTGTCCCTGTGGAGCTGGGAAATGCATGTCCTTGCTGCAGCCACAGCAGTAAAGGGAACAGCACTGGGACTGCCCCACAGCACAGAGCAGGGTGGTAGTGACTTCTGTCCCTGCACTGAGCCTCCTGCCATGGGACAGTGCCTTGAACTAAACCGGCCCTCTCAAAAGCAATGCTTCTGACTGTGCCTGCAGAGGCTGGCACAGGTTTCATCTGAGCATGGACACGCTGTTTTACTTTCACCGAGAGGATGGACTGAGAAGTTAAATGGCATATAAGGAATCACATATTGATAAATGCCTACTTTCAACATGTATCATGATGAAATATCCTCTGACAAACCCAGGAATATTTAAGGTGTGTTTGCTGCTTTCAGGATCAATTGTTCTACTACATGTCTTATGCTGCTGGCTCCTGACTGTATTTCACTTTTGCTTCACCCTGAATTTAGCTAATCTCACACCCGAAAAGATTCAGACAATTAAAATTCTTTGGCATTTAAACTTTACTGTCTTCAGTTTTTTTACAAGGTATCTTGTTCATCTTTTGACAGGAAGTTTGAGCCCTGAGCTTTTATACACTGCTCATCCCTCACATGTCTGTCTAGTCTGTTTAGCTGTGGGACCTTCAGGATGACCTTGAGGTCATTTCAGCACCAATTTCAAAATATTTCAAGCTTAGTCACCAGTGCCTTTGTGCTAAAATAAACACACTTTGCTAAGCAGCTGATAATAGGCATACCACCAGGCTGCACTCCCAGGATGCCAGTGCTTTTGTCCACTGTTTTCTCAAATGATGGCTCTCTCCTTTTGAAGACCACGCAGAGAGAGTTTAACCAGAGACTTGAAATGTCCCTGGCAAGGAGGATCCTGGGAGATCCATCATTTGCTTGCTGGGGATTTGGACTTAACTTTCTCTTTTGAAGTTGCTTTTCCATTATTTATTAAAAACAATGGGGTCACAAACCCATGTTCAAAGATAAGAGATAGCTTGTCAGTGCATACAATGGAACAGGGCCATGTCTGGATCCCAGGGCTCTATGGAGATACACAACCAGGATTGCTGTATTGCTGGAGAGGCAGTGTGCAAGCTTCACTTATCACTTACCTAAGCACCATGCAACTCCCTGTGGTATCTGCACAGCAGATGGGCAAAAATCACTGCTGACTGGCAGCTTCTCCTGGGTCCCTTCCACACTGACAGCCCCAGGCCTCTGCCATTACAAAAACCAGTGCTTTTTCAAGTGCCACAGCTGTAAAATAAATTTGGCTATGTGATTACTGATGACACGTTAAATTCACGTGTGTTTTGGGAGCCCTCCACGGACACTCTGCTGACAGACAGCACGGTGTCCCACCATGTGCAGCAGACAAGGTCAGGCATCAGACAGCTCTGCCTCATTTCTGACATCTCTCCCATTTCTCTTGGCCACCATTAAAGCTGGATGCAGCACTCAGGCTGACACAGAAGTGTCAATATTTCCAATCTGCTCTAGAACTGAGCCTGCATGAAAGGGTCACTTCAATGGCTGTACATCCTCAAATCAGGCAAATGGCAGATATTCCAGGACAGACCAAAGTCTTGCTGAAACCATGGGCAGGAGGATAGGATAGCTGCAAGAAAAACTGTGCTGGGACACAGTAACTCCATTACCCTTTATGATGTTCAGTCTCTCTCAACTACACCAGTTGTATGCTCTGTGCTCTCACCATACATTTGAGGCAGGAAAAAAAGCAAACAAACTCAAGCAAAAGACTTGGTGGCAGTTTTTTGCTGTTAAAAAGTGTTGCTTTATTCCTCAAAACTCTCAGGAAATGATCTGATGCCTGAAAGCCAAAAGCATGCACATGCAAGAAAGGTCAGCTGCCTCCAATGGCAACACAAACACAGGTGAGGGTGGAAATGGATCCCCAGCCAGAAACACTGCAAAACCACAGCACCCCACACAACTGAGCAACACCTCTCCTTTGCCATCAGGCAAACCACTGCAAGAAGATATTCATGAGTTCTTCATTTCAGGGAAAACCCCTAGAAGTGTCAAAATTAAGAGGTAAAATACCGTCACCCTGGGACAAACCAGCTCCAGACAGTCCCTGTTCAGGAGCTGGTTTTCATCCCAGTGCTCAGCCACTCTGCATCACTCTGGAGATGGCTGCCCAGCTCCCCAAAATGCACCAAAACCAGGTGGCTGTCAAGAGCTGGCCTCCCACCCTGTCACCCAGTGACTCATTGAAACACAGAGCCTCAGAGAGGAAGGAGGGGGAGGCAATCTCTGTGACCTCGATGAATTAACTGCATGTTGAAATGACATGAGAAAGTAATTTTCAAATTTCTCTGGTTATGGAAAGGGCCTCATTACTTACTGAGACACTACTCAGAAAATTAGTCACAGTATCATTAAAATGTTGTAAGAAACCCACTAAAATCTTTGCAGCACAAATTGATCCTATGCCTGTTCTTTACAGAAAACAGTACTTTGAAGACAACATTATAAAACAGAAAGACTAGAAGGACTAGCAATTTATTCCACAAAAGATTTCAACCTTTTTTTCTTCCTCACATTGTCCTGATGATTTCAGACTTTCAGCCAGCACTAAAACACATGCAATTGACTGAAACCACTATTACACTGGTAAATCCCTGACTGCATCCATCCCCTTGTAGAGCTGAACATCTGCACCTTTCCCTCAAGGATATCTACTGAGGACACCTGATCCATGCCAAAGCCCCTCCAGCCCAGGCCTCGTATCACTACTGCCCTGAAATCTGGCCAGGACAGGAACAAGTACTGTCACCTTACTGTAAAAGCTGTCCTGGCTTTTCTCATCTATAGCAAGCACGTCTTGTGACAAACAATAGGATTTTTCACCGGTGAGCTGAGACTGAAGACAAAAAGTCAGCAAGAACATAACAGCCATTTAGACTGAAGCAGAAAAATGTACTGATGAATTGCCTGTCCCCTAAACTGTAAATCCAAACACACCTGAATCTTTTCTGACATGATTTTTGCTAAAAATTATATTGTTTATCATGCATAAACAATGCATGCAGACTCTGGCATGATAATCTTACTGAAGGGATGCTGAGGGTGGATTACTGACAATGCTTTGCACTCTCCACTCTGAAGATGTGCACATTTCTCAAGCGAGTTGATTGGTGTGGCGGGTTTTTATCCAATTATAGGCACTAAGTTCTGCCTCTATCAGAAGAGATGGCAGTTTCTGCATCTGAAGATAACCATACACATAAATGTGGCCGTGGAGAAATCCACTTGGCAAGGCTTACTATCCTGCTGTCTGGAATTAAGTCACATGGGCAGAAAACGGTGACTTTCTGCTTTTAAAGTTATTTAACTGTGCCAATAAAAAGCATGGCCTTCTTTTTCTAGGAGTTACATACCAATACAGGACATCTTTACTCCACATAATTAGCCCAAAGACACCAAGAGCTGCATTGCTTTAAGTAGCCATGCTTCATAATCACTGCAGCAAGACTAATTAGGCCAAGCAGAGGGTTATGCTTGCAGAAAACACTACTTTGATAGCTTAGCTACCTAATGTAGTAAACGACCCTTGACACCTCTAAACACAACTACGTTGTGAAATATCGAATGTAAAATAGATATACCCAGAGGGTGGCAAGAGGCAGCCAGCCTGTGTGATTCCAAAGTGTGTCACTGGAACAGCAGCCTAACCCCTGCACTGATATCAACATTAATCTGAGCTTGCAAAAACAGAAAATAAAAATAAAGTAATGAAGTGATGTTGACATGTCAAAGACTGAATTCTGTAATCTAGTAAAGGCTTCCAACCTTTTCTCCTGCAATCTAAGCAACCATTTTCTGTAATCTATGCAAGGCTTCCAACTCTTTGCAGTAAGGAGTCAAAATGTGGTCCTCACTTTGGTCCTCATGTTGTAGTTCAACATCAAACACTCCTTCAAATCACCTTGCAATCAGTTCTTTCTTTCTGACTTCCTTCCTCATTTACTGATTTCCTTCCCAGCCATCTCCAACATTTCCCTTGCACGTTTTTAGCTTTCAGATTTCCTTTTGAGGAGCAAGTGGTTCAAGTGCAAGACTCTTCTGCTCTAAACTACACTTCCAGCAGAGCAAAAAGGTCTGTTTTCCAGGCAACCTGTGGCATTTGGATACAAGCCTGGCTGAATCCAAGAGAAAACACTAAAACTTAACACAGAAGGTTAGAGTGATACAGTCTAGCTAAAAGTACATAATTTGTAAGGTCTCTTTACTGCCTAAATTGTAAATATCAACATCTGGAGACACATACTTTTTTATACCTCTGAGGAGGTATAAATTACAGGTTTAATTTAAATGGTTAATGTGTAACAAACCATTTGATAGCTGCAACCTTGGGTCCAACAAGCTGTAAAAAAAACCCCAAACCCCAAGGCGGAAACAGACACCTTGAGACTGCAGGAAACAGCTCAAGGTGCTTGGAGGCCTTTTTTTTTTAACCTACTTTCATAGCCCTCCTGTAAAGCCAATTTCATTTTTTACTAATCCTGCAGAAAGAACCTGAAGCTTTTTCCCTCTCCCTCTCTGCAACAGACTGCCTTGTTTGTGCCTCTGCCCTGTAACAAACAAGAAGATAAATGAGACATTTATGCCAAAGTAATAATTCTAAATCTGTTGTTTTGACCTCTAAGCCAAATTTTCTGCATTACATGCCACTGGCTCAGATAAGACATTACATTTTTTTCCTGCCAACTGAACCCTGTAGTGTGTGCATAGCCCTGTTCAACAAACTGCTCTATCATTTATCTCTGAACATATGTGCATTGGGAAGCTGAGGGTGAAGGAAATTTGGCACTATATGAGGTATCACCCCCCACCTAACCCCTTGCTTCTTAGACCCTCTTGATTTTCTGTCTGGGGAAAACCAATGCACATTTGGACACAAATACAGCTAGGAGTAAAATTAGAAATCCCTGCTCAAATGAGAACGGCAGGACAGTGGTTATAAATATCTGGAGGACAATATGCTTTACCTTAATAGGTAATTTTGTATATTTTATTTATTGGAGTGGGGGATATTCAGTATTCCACCAGAGAAGAAATTTTAGGACTGAAATGAGGGGCAACCTTGACTTCTCAAAGTCAAGTTTGTACTGGATGGTGTCCAAGATGAACTCCACTTGACCTTAAAAGCACTACTTACTTTTCAACTAGAAACCAGAGTTTCCACACAGGCTGCTCAAGATGTGCTTTGCAACTAGAAAGACAACACCAAATAAGTATTTATTTTTCTGGCAGACAGAAATGGCCTCATCACACTTCCTGCAGCGACACAGGCGACAGAAAGGCTGCAGAGGGGCATGTGTCCTCTCTGAATGAACGACAGAGTGTGCCCTTTGTCCCCACAGCAACTGATGGTCTGTGGGGCTGGGAGATTACTTAGGGCTACAAAAGGTGGGATTCCTCTCGAGTGGGTTTCCTCCCTGAGTGCAGGGCAGGATGTCCTGTACCTCCCCAGGCAGCCACAGTGCAGAGGTTTGACGAAGCAGAAAGTCAGCCCAGAGCAGGTAAGGCCACAAAGGCTCGGAGCGAGTGAGCAGGGGCAGTGCAGGAAACCACCCCCTGCACTGAAGGGTTTCTCGCAAACCTTGCTGCTTGTAGAGGTCTGTGCACATGAGGGAAAACACCCACAACTGTGGGGGCCTTCCTCTGGCACCACTCTTTCTGGACTGCTGGGAATGCTATGCCACCACACACCTTCCCCTCCATCCACCCATGCCATCCTGCCAGCTGCCACTGCCTCCAGTTTCCATTTTAGTATGGCCACTGCCACAATGGGAAGGACTTCATCTTTCATGACTACTCTCCTAAATATAACAAGCTGAATTAGGCTCTCACTTATATGCCCATGACTTGCATTCCCTTTTTCTATCTTGTTTTGAAATACAGTCTTTTCTACTGAGGGAAATATCATTATTGCTCCCACACCCCTTTCTTTCCCCACCTCCCCATAATTTTCACCAGACTTGTTTTCTAATTTTACTTTCAGTTTGAAACCCTTTGCCCCAGCACATCTACTGAGCACATTTCTCAGTTACAGCCTGGGTAAGAGAGAAAATGGGCTTCACTTTGCTAAACTTGGCTCCTTTCCATCTTTCTAAGTCTCACCTGACATGCCCACCTTTACATCTTGCACTGGAAATGTTTGGAAAGGGTTGGCTTTTAAAATAAGCAGCAAATAGCTATTCTTTCAACCCTCACCAACCCACCTCATTAGAAATGGGATTAAGTTAATTTTTAACCAAACACAGACAAACAAACAGACGTAACCACGGATACCTCTGCAACCACAACTACTTTTCCAGCACTCATCTCCAAATAAAGATTGTAAAATTCATTTTAAAAGGAGGATCAAAAGTGTTTCTTTCTAAAGCACCAGTTGTATGGTAGTAATTTTAGAAATTTAAGACAGCTCAAACCTGCTGCTGGATTATTTTTAACAGGAGCTTTGGGTGCAAGGGCAGTTCAGAGACTGCCTCACCCTAGAGGGTGCGAGGTAACTGAAGCAAAGCCTTGGCTGCAGCCAGGAAACCTCTCCATGGGAGAACACAAATTAATCTCAAATTAATGTCTAAGAAAGGACAGAAGAGTGAGCAGCTGACTTCTGAGCCTCTAGGAAACTGCCACTACATGCAAAAACCACTTTCTCTTTTCAGTTTTCCTATTTTCAGTCAGATGATGGTGAAATACTCTACTAAAAACATAGGTGAGGCAGGACAGCTGGTGTAGGACAGCTGGGAAATGAGCATAGTTCAGGGCTCAGCTATTATTAAAAAGCATACACATCTTTCTATATTTATTCCAACTTTACAGCTCCAAATAAAACACATGCAGTCCTGATGAGTTTATAACTAAATACAACTCAGGAGGAAAAACCCTCAGTCTCATCTGGGAAAACCAAACTCATATATACAAAAGCAGCAGAAAATTATTATTTTTTCTGCCACCACATATACAGCTACACTTCTAAAAATACACCACTACCACTGGAGTTAAACACAACAAAACAGAAAAACCACTGTCTTACAAACACTTGTTTAAAAACAAGTGGCCAGTTCTTCATTCCAGCTCCATCACAGACCTCCTGGACAAGCTTCTTAGGAGGATCCATACATTGCTATACAGCCCAGCAACCACCAGATGTGGGTCTGACAAAGTGACCCACAGAGAACTCAGCAGGGCCAGCTGAACCATTAACTCTGCTTCTTGGGTAGATTTCATAGGGCTCATCATCAATGCTCCCAGCCTGATACCTTTGCACAGTAACCAGTTCCCTCCCTGCAAAAACCATAAACCAAGCTGGCAGAGACATGCCCCTTATCTCAGGGCATGGCTGCATCTCCCTGGAGAAAGAGCAAGCAAGATGTGTAACCTGGGACATTCATGCACTTACATGCTTTAACTGGAGGTATTTCACAGGTACAAAATGATTTTAGCAAGTAAAAGATAATGCACACAGCAAAAACGCTGCCACTGGATTTACCCTGCAGCAGCTCCATCTGAAAAGTAAAGCCTGCTGAGACAAAAAACTGCCAGCTAAGGCATTTTCACTGCCACTTTGAAAAAATACTCTTGTAAGAAAATGTGGCTATAACAGAGAGGCAGAGGAATGAAAACAACCATCCCCCATACCAGAAGGCAGAAGCCTGGCACAATCCAAAATATCATTTCTACATGCCTTGCAACAATCCATTCAAAAACAAACAGCAACACCACCACCACCAAGTCACAGAGCTGCAGCAGACTCCAGCTGGGAGGTAGTTTAATAACTGCTTTCTTTTCTCCCCCCTTTACACCAGAAAAATGTTAAGCCTGAAGAGTTTGCTGCAGGGGCTGGCCCCAGGGATACTGAGGGATCAGACCAGGCCAGGGATACTCACTGCAGGCTCCACAGGTGAAGCAGCTGTCATGGTAGAGGTTGCCCATGGCTTGGCAAGCTTGGTTTGCTCCATACACGCCCTTGCTGCACTTCACACAGGTACCTGGGAGAGAGAAGAGAGGTCACAAGTGGGACCCAACAGGGTGCCTGGGGACACTGGTTGGGTGACAGCACATTTAGCTCCTCATGGTGGCTGAACAGCTTAGGACCATGTGGTTCACTGAAGCCACAACACGTAGGTGACATCACCGTCGCCTGCTCTTAGAGGTGCTGTTAACAGTGGTCATGACAGCCATCAAACCTCCACAGTGAAACACTTTTGCAAAAAAATGAACTGCACAAGAACAATCCTGTCCAGGTACAGTGACATCTCCTTCCTTCTCCCATCCTTCCTGACAACTTTTATATACATCTAAAACTGCTTAAGGACCTTTAAGGACCCTCATAAAAGCAGTGAGTATCAGTAAGGGGTGCTCAGAGCTCCTCATAGACAATAGTTTCTGGCAATTATTGTATAAGATAAGCTTGTTGGTCACAACTGATGTGAGGAAAGCACAGCTCTTTACTTACCTCCTTTAAATCATCCATTTCAGACCCTAGTTGTGCCTGCTGAAGGCCCTAATGGCTCCCCAAAAAAACAGAGCCAGACTAGCTGACATCTACCTCTCTTAACAAGGAAATGGGACACCAAGCCATTTCACTCACTTCAGGCATTGCCCTGCGATTGTGACAGGCTGTTTTTAAAGCAGCACTACCCTTCAGCTACCTCTAACTGAGAAATTTGAATTTCTGATTAAGCAAATAAATGAGTAAGGGGCAGTGTGAAGGAAAAACAGATTATGTGTTCCTGTCTCTGGTCTGTAGTGACTCTGATGTGACTTCACCTTGCATCACTACCCAGATCAATTAATCCTGGCTCTTAAAATCCCTGGTCAAGGGACTGTGAGTCACACCTCACTCCTACGGGCCCAGGAGGAGGAACAGCATCATCCTGCTGGAGATCCTTAGTTATGCTAAGGATGATAAAAAAGTTTCACCTCTTCCGGGGCACTGCAAGCTGCAGAGTAATTGAAAAAGTCTGGAGAAAGTTAGGAAGAAGTCCATAGTGCTTACAACAGCGCTGAAAAGTAACTCAGTTCTGGCAGCAGCAGGCTTGCACTGCCAGGGTGAGTAACAATTTCTTCCTGCAGCCAATAGCTCTGGCGGTCAGTTTCCACACCACAGGGATAAAACCACTCAGGAGTCCTTTGCAGTAGCACACACATGGCTGCTGAAAAGCAGGCACTTGGTTTCCCCAGGTTTTTGCAGAGCAGCCCTGGCTCTCTGTGCATCCAACCAGCACGCTGAAAGCCATCCTAGTGCTGTGCCAAGCCCCACTGCACCCAGAGGCAGAGTCCACACCGACATAAACCTGCAGAGAGGGCTGCAAAGAATAATTAGTTACTTTGTTTTGTCCAAATCCTACACCAATGAAATGCTCACTTGGCTGTGGGCTCACCCCAGCACTCAGGCTGGCATCGAATGTACAAAACTTTCCGGGTCTTTTTGAACTGAGCAGGTTTATCTCATTTATAAATTGTACAGGCATTAGAAAAAGGATAAAAAAGAAAGTCAAAGCAAAGATAAGAAAAAATTGGCTTTTCAAATGGATGTGCTCTCCCAGGAATGCACACACTCAGGGGCAGCCTGAATTTCTGTGCAATGATCCCACACGAGAGCTAACGACTCAAAATTCCCTCTTGAGTACAGCAATGGCGAGCAGAGAGTTTAGCGAGCAGAAAACCTGCCAATTTTCCACGACACCCACCAGGCTTTCCACAGAGCCAACGTATTTATTGCACTGCAAGTGCTGCATTTTCCCCTTCTCCGTGCCAATGAGTGGCTGCTCCAGAAAATCTCACCAGCATGCTCCGATTTCCTCCTCTCCACAAGGCAGCCGGGTGACACTGACTGTGGATGAGCAGCAAGAAGAAGCAGGAGGCAGAAGGCACAGCAGCTGAGAGCAGGCACAATGCCCAGTAAAGATGCTGGCAGGCATAAGCCAGCATTAAGTAGTCTAAGGCAAACCCCATGGAGGGCAGAAATTGCCTCTGCCCTCTCCTGTCTATCCCATCACTGCCCCTCTGGCTTCCCAACAGGACAGATCCTGCAGGAGCTGTCAAGGCTCTCACATCTGTACCTCCACCTCCCACCCCTCAACCTTCCCAACCACTCTTCCACCTTCCTTTCAGTCCATGCTCCATTTCACCCCCTGATTAACCCTTTCACCCACTTCTTTCGATATTTAGGCCCCTAAAAAATGGAAAATAAAGTCGCGGAGTGAAAGGGCTTTTAAAACACATTGACAATGCTTTTTGTAAAAACTGTAATGTGCTAAATTACTCAACTATGTCATAACCAGACACGCTATAAATATTCATACATATCCTGTGCCAAGGTTGACAATTGAAAAATGGCATTATGGCACATCTGAATCTAGTTTATGTTCTTACATGTATCTGCTAAATCTTACTTGAAAGCCTATTAAATCTCACTAGCAAGTGAAACTACTCTCTAAATAAGTCTTTGCTCTTTCCAGATATAATATTCTGAAGTATTTTAACCAACATACTTGAGCCTTCATCTCTGACACTCAGCACACCTGGCCTGAAATAGGAGGGGAAAAAAAGTTATTTTTATTGATTTTTCCTTTCAATTTTTTTTTCCCCATTCACTCCCTGCTGTTACAATGATCCTGATCCTTTGGCTTAGGCTAAGCAACTAAAAAGCAAGGAAAAATCTGCTCAGCAGCCCGTGTGCAAAGCCAGCGCAGCCGGGGCCAGCTCCAAGCGCATCCTGCTGCAGAGGGGGCTCCCCGCCCTGCCCCACGCCAGCTCCATGGCTATTTCCCGAAACACTGCTGACTGTGCTTGCTGCTGCTGTTAAAGTGTCAGCAGCATCGCTCCAGCCCCACATGCCACTGACACTAGTCAGCAGTTCTGGGTCATTTTCTTGGCATGGAGTGGCTTTTAGCAAAAACTTCTGTCCTCAGCGTGAAGCAGAGGGATCCTAAGTAGCCACAGTTCAGCAAGATCACTGATTCCTGCGCTCAGTAACTTTGCAGCTCCCAACAAGTGTTTATCCAAGTACCAATCCCAGCAGACATCCCCTCTGAAATTATGATTTTTAACCTTAGACAAGGTTATTAAGAAGAAATGACAAGTTTCCCTTTTACCACCAGGACGACAAACCACACATGCACAGCACCACTAAATTCATGCCTGAGCGGACAGGCAGAATGGCAGCCAGATTTGGGAAGGAAAAGGGATGGAAATTGCTGATTTCAGTTCAATTTCTGCCGGCAGGGCAGCCGTCCCTGGACAACAAAGAAATCTCTGTTCCCTTTCGCATCACGCAGCAAGCAACTGCCCGCGCTGCAGCTGAGAGTCTGAACAAAGGGACCTTTGGAGCAGAGCTGGGACCAAAAACATGCCCTGGAAGCCACTTCCCAGCACTTGCCACACTCCATCTCAGCACTGCAGACCAGGAGGGCTCTCACCAGGAACGGCCTCGGCTCACATGATCCAAGAGGCTGGACGCAGACCTCAAGGGCTGTGAGAAATGGAAGCGAACCCGTGCTCAAATGTCAGTCCCACCCTCAAAATTCAACAAGAGCATTTCCATTTACCACCTGACTCAAAGCCCCTGGAGACATTTTTTCCTCCAAGTGTTGCTATTTCACACTCACCAGAAGGAGTTCAGTTACTTACTGTATCCCACTCACTAAAAATTCAACACAAGGCTTGCTGAACAGCAGCGTTTTCTGGGACTAAGTCTTATTTCCACATTTCAGACAACACCAATCTACAGACCAAGACCACAGTTCTTCCAACAGCATCCCTCTTCTTTTCAGCAGCCTTCACCTCTACCCTCACCTCCCTTCTCAGGAACACACCGCACAGCCAACTTTCCTACAAGTGCTCCTGGCTGGGCGTACTAATATTGTCACTTCATTTTGAGCAGCCAAATGTGACAGTGCTTCAGTGGTGAGATT
Organism: Melospiza georgiana; assembly: GCF_028018845.1. Taxonomy (NCBI): domain Eukaryota; kingdom Metazoa; phylum Chordata; class Aves; order Passeriformes; family Passerellidae; genus Melospiza; species Melospiza georgiana. The sequence goes on along the minus strand of NC_080430.1, from coordinate 46,370,521 downwards.
TCTTTGCCATGCCAATTTGGTCCCAGGTAAGAGGAATGCAGGGGCAGGATGATTCCAGTGGTGTGAGTCTGCTTATCTGGCTAACCCAGAAACAGCAAGTCTGCCCTACTCCTTCCACATACTCTGTGCAAGCCACATTTCCACAATCGGATTGACTCTTCTCCATCAGATGTAACTGATTTTTGCCCCTTATTTACAGGAGGCTGGATTTATGGCTGCGGAAGAACCCCCAGCTGGACTTAGAAAAACCACTCCTCCCTCTGGCAACATCATTCCCATCTGTCCACACATGCACACAGTAGATCTTGATGCCTCTTGGCAGAAGTTGTACCTTCACAAGGGTCTTCCCCATCAGAATTCTGCTTGACACTCACTCTGACAGGGAGGACCCTGTGCAGGTGCAGCTGCTGTGTCTCCAACTCACCTATTTATCCCAGGAGAAGCAAGCTCTCCACTTGCACACACGTGTTTCAAAGACTGTCTGCTGAGAAAAGCATTCACCCTGTTGTACACAGTGTGATGCTCAGTTCTCCTGGTTTTACTTTAGAATTTCTCTGGAACTTGAACCCACCCACCTTCCTATGGCTCTCCTTTAACCAAGTAATTCCTGCATCAAACTCTAAATTACACACATTGCATGCCTTGCTATGCTGCTCATCCACTACTGAGCAGCAATTCTTGCTGAGAGGTGATTTCAAGGAGATTTGGAGGCCTGGTGAGATCGAGTCCCTGGAAAACCTGGCAGATTGGTTCTATTCATCACAGGGTGACTGGGTTGTCTGCACAAAGATGGACAGGTACTCCCTGCCCAGAGAACCACAGAGTTGGTAAACACAAGTTTTCTGTTCCCTTTTTCATGCCATTCTTGACCCCCAACCTTGCTGCAGACCTTCATGTACACACTGCCAGTGAAGGATGAAAATGCCATCAGACTCACGTCAGTGACATTTTAAGTACCTTATAGTGCCATCAGAGATTATGATAACTCCCATGCCACATGAATGAGGCTCCTTATTTCTTTCATTCCCACTCTTACTGTATTCTGGCTGAAACACTGATTGCTCCTCTGCCTCAACTCTTTGCTTTTTCTTTCCTTTTGGTAGATTTTCCCTTAGCTTGCAAACCCAGCTGAGCTCCCGAGAGGAAGGGAGGAGAAGCACATACTGCTGTAATCTTGAAGAGCCATATTCCAAGCCAATACTTATTTGCTTGGTTTCTTGCAGTGAGATAAGCTTTGCAATCTGTACACACCCACTACTCCAAGTGTTGTGATCCTTCTGGCTTTCCTTCTTCCACCAGGACCTGTCTCTCCCTTCCTCCCCCTCCTCTCTGCTGCAGGCAGGTGTCTCCTTTCAGCTTTGGTATTCTCCCAGGAGAAGGTAGTAAAGGATGCCTCTGCTCATTCTCGGTGGAAATGGCATTGTCATCATCACCCACAGACAAAACGGACTCAGAGGAACTTTAATTTTAGTCAGAAATTCTCCACTTGTCAGCCCTGCGATTACCTTTGCTGCACACAAAGTGTCCTGGTGCCCCACCATCAGCAGGGTTCAGTAAAATCCCTGGGTGTGTACAGCCCCAAAGTTAAAAGATTGTGGTTCCAGCAGTGGTGAAACACCAACTTCACTGTGCACCACACTTCCAAAGAGCACTGCTGGCCTTTGAGCTGCTCACACCCATTCAGACGTGCTGGGCTCCCAGCTCTCCACAGGGCTCAGCAACTCAGCTACTGCTCTGCTTATGCCAAGGGAAAAAAATCTACAGACTGTGCTAGGAGATATTCTCTGCCTGACTGCTGGGAAGCGTCCCAGCTTTTCACTGCAAAACAAGATGCCCAGGGCCCTCCTAAATCACCCACAGCTTATCAGCTCCGCTGTAAATAACAAGGAAGCCAGAATACAACAGCTAACAAATATTTGTAACACAAAAACCATTCATAAAAATGGTTTTATAAAAAGCTCTTGGTAAGGGAGTAGATAATCCTCATCAGGTGGAGATTTCCATCTAGCTGTATGAAAAAAGCACTGTTAAAAACGTGATGCTACACGTTACACCTCTGGAAGCATCCATCTGTGCCTGCAGACCAAGGCACTGCATGCTAAGACAAACAGTCAAAGCTCCCTGCAGACCCCAGCACAAGTCACTCCCAGGCAGTGCAGGCAGATGCTTGGTGTGGTTGTGCATCTGTCTCACCTGAAAACTCATCAGGCACCTTCAGTCTTTGGGATGGTGTCACTTCACCTAACCCTAAACATTTGGGTGGTGCTAGCAAAGGATTTGCAGCTCCCCTGATTGCTCCTATTTAATCTACTGTCACCAAGAGGAGATGAAGGCTGATGCACCCAAAGCAACTCCATGGGAAATCAGTGGGATTTGGGCACCTCACTCCTGAATGTTCTCTGGAAATAATACACCAGAACCTAAACACATCCTAAGCTGGCTTCCAGTGACACCTCCCAGGGACATGGGGGCCCTTCTCTGCTGCATGGGAACCAGTCTCTCTCACGGGAACCAGTTTCTCTAGAAAGCAACGAGTTGCTCTCTGAGCAACTTCAGCTTTTCCTTCCCCAAGCAAAAGACCTGGGTGATACCTGAGACTCCCTATGTCCTCCTTGACAGCCCACATAAATCAAATCAGCACTTCAAAAGCCCTCTTGGAGAACTGAAATTCCTCCAGAGACATGCACAGCCCATGCAGCTCACACACAGGTCACTACTTCCAAAAAAACAAAAGGAAAAAAAACCAGAGCGAATTCTTGGTTTTGTGTATTCCTTTCCTTTCACTCATTATACCTACTCTGAGCAGACAAAAGCATTCTGCACAGCAAGCTGGTGCTGACAGATAACCAGACTGCTGCTCCTCAGCACAGCATCCTACCTGCATTTTACCTAGTCCCTGGCTTATCCTTTTCTAGGCTTTCACTCACAAGCACACATTTTCACACAGTGAAGGAGAAAGCAGCTCCTTTACTGTGATCAGATTTAATTGTTCTCTATAAACATCTGGTCCTGACTGAGAAAGACTGAAGGACAGTATGTTAATCTGACAGACAGACCCATCTTCAAAAACATTCCCTTGTTACAAAAGTAGCACACAAAATTAGGAGAACTGAAAATATTTTCTATAAAATACTTGGGTCATTTGTACTTTAGTCTTGGTTTCATTTCCTGGCTCTGATGAACTTCAAAAGTGCTGCAACAGACTTCCCTTCACTGGGGAATAAGTCTGCAACAAAACAAACTATTGATCCTTTTTATCACTATTGCATAAAAGTGTTTATTTTACATACTAAAGTTTGGTAGCTTGAGAGTAGGGCATAGCAAAAAATGGCTGAGAAGGCCAGCTGTGTCCTTTGTTCCTTCAAAGGAAGTAAGGTAACTGCAAAAAATGAAAATAAAAGTGAGAAAGAGAGGGGGAGGAGGAGGCCCAGAATTAAAATACCTCGATACTTGTTCCTTCCTGTTCCTTGGTCTTCAGCAGGGCAAATCCACGGAACCTTTGTCTGCTGAACTGAGGCTCCACAGAACTTTACTTTTCCCTCTGCCAAGACTGCATAATTTCTTTTTTTTTTTTTCTTCTCACTCTCCTCCTTCCCAAATTTCTCAGACATCACATCCTGGTGCAAAACCTCGTGGCAGGAGGATGTCAGAACACCTCCCTGGGGATCAGGCAGCCTCGGTGTCTCCTCCCTCCCTGGGGCTCACTCAGCCACCTGACCAGCCGGGCTCTCCATGCTGCCGAAAATACTCCTGCTTCACTATAAATCTCCCATGGGACAGAAGCCTCCTCCTGCCTCGCATCCTTATTTTGTGACAAAAATGTAAAATTAATCAGGCCATTAACGGGGTTCCTCTGCCTCCTGAGCCATCCCCAGGCGCATTTTGGATGAGGTATGATCCAGCTGTTTACACACACCGCGAGGAGCAGACACAGCAGGGTCTGCTGGAGAGACCCCTGACACCTCCCCAGTGGAGCTGAATGTCACCTCCAGAAAAACATTCCCATTTTCGAGCACCACTCGCCAGGAGCCTGCTGTCCCGACCCCATCCCCGTTATCAGCTCCTTATCACGGCATTCAGCCCCCCCAGCGAGGCTCCCTGCGCTCATTCAAACCGCGCGCTTCCTGCAGGGGACGGAAAGCGCCAAAGCTTCTTTCCAGGCCAAAACACTGTGAGCACAGCAGCTGAACGCATCACTTTTCTGCGACAGGATAAAAAATGCCCCTGCCCTGCCACAGGGCTTAATCCAGTCTCGGATACCAAGATAAACAAGCCCGGCACAGCCCTCTGCGGGCAAGTCCCCCTGCCTGCTGCCAAGGAACACATTTAGTTATGCAATGTGCAGCTCAGCGCTCGGTGGTCCCCCCAGCTACACCCCCAAAGCTTGGTGTGAAGCTCTGGGGTGGCTCAGACCACCACGGAGCCGCCCACCGACCCCAGCAGACAGGACCCTGTGCAGGCTAAGATGCACAGAACCCTTCCTCAGCACCAGGCTGAACAGTTTAATCTGTCCCTGTTCCACTTCTGCGACTGCAGGTCTAAAACCATGAGGAAAATCCATACACCTGGCCTGCTCCCATCGTTTCTTAAGTTAACCATGGAGTTTCCAGCCTTCCCAGCAACTCACTCTGGGTTTCACTCTCCCAAAAGCTGAGCTATCTTATCTGCTGGTAAATTGTGAAGCGGCACAGCAGGGAACGGAAACACGCAATTTGACCCTGACCTCCCGCCATCCTGGGGTAGCAAATCAATTTAATCCAGGAGGACATTCAATATTCTCATCGGGAGTCCTGGCATGTAAGTGGTTCCTTTCCACTGCCAAGTGCCAGTGATAACCTCTGGTGGTGGTCTGGACTCGCCACAGACCCCAGAGTTAGGGAAGAACGCGCCTACTGCCTGTTCTTCCATCTTCAGGATGCACCAATCATTTCACTGCTGATGGGAATCAGCATCTGGGGGCAGAGGGAAATCCTGGCAACTTTGGGAAACCACCGCCCTCCCCATCTCAAAGCTACTTCTCTCTTCCTGAACTCCGTGTTCTTCTCCATGGCGGCAGCCTATGCAGGCTGGATGGCTGCCTTCCCACCCACACGTGGTCGGGAATCCTTGTAAGACACACAGAACCAGGAGCATTGGCAAGAAAAGTTAAGTGCCTGACTGCTGGCAATGAAGGGCACTTCAAAATACACTGTTTCAGCTTCTTCCCAGAACTGTCCCTCGGCAAAGCTGCTAAACTACCTTTGCTTTAAAATTAGAGAGGTAGGATTAAAGAAAAAGGTGTCGCAGGAGGAAGAGCTTCTAATCCCTGTATAAAATTTAAATAAAAAGCCTCTGCTCTGGGGAACTGACAGAGCACAACCAAGGAGATGTACAGGCCAATGCAATCCTGCAGGTCTGAACCCTGCCGCGACACTCTGCAGTGAGCCCTCCTCGTGCCGACGGGGGACTGCCTCTTACCGAAGTAATCGGCCTTTGGCCGAGCATCCATCTCCTGCTCCAGGCGCTGGGTCAGCGCCTCCAGCTTCAGCTCAGCCGCCGACGGCCCTTGCTCAGGCTGCGGAAGGAGGGTCTGGCAGGGCAGCTTCACCTTTGCTGTGCTGGAGCCATCCAGGTGCCCAGAGTCTGACCGTGGTCCGCTCACGCCCTCCGGGAAAAGCATCTGCTGGGCATTGGGAGCCACCATCCCTCGGGAAGCCAGGCGTGAGGAGCCGGGCTCAGCATTCCCGCTGCCGCTGCCAGGCCTGTGGTTCTGACCGTGGGCCACGAAGTGACCGCCTGGGCCGGGGTAGGCAGCGGCGTGCTGGTATTCCACACTGGGAGCAGCAGGTGCGGAGCCTGGCGGGAAGGACAGCGAGACATCCTGGTACCACGGCTGGCTGCCATCTCCTCCGCCTTTGGGACCGCAGGGCTCAGTGGAGCCTGAAAACCCACGAGCGGGCTGCGCTGAGGGTGCCGAGAAGGATGAGGACCTCTGCTGTGGCGGGGGCTCCGCTGGCCCCACCGAGGGTGCCGAGGGGGTCCCGGCGTTTGTGAAGGAGGAGGACCTCTGTCCGGCTGGCATCGGCTCACGGCCCCCGACACCTCGCCTGCCCTCGCCGCCGTTCTCCTGCCCGCCGCGGCACGGCTGGGGCTCGACGGGGCTCCCGGCCTGCTGCTCCCCGCGCCCCACGCCGGGCTGTGAGGCCCCCGCTCGGGGGATCCTGTCGGGCTCCGCTTCCCAGCCCCGGCGCCCGGCCTGGCTCCCCGGGGCCTCGGCACGTGCGCCGCTCTCCCCGAAGCCGCGCTCCGCTCCCTCGCAGGGCCTCGCCCGCGGCCCCTCGGCGGCGGGGGGCGGCTTCGAACCCCGCGCCACCGGCGGGCTGGGACGGGGCGGGTGGAAGGCGGCAGCCCCTCCGTTCATCGCGGCCATCAGCATCTCCTCCTGCTGCTGCTGCTGCTGCTGGAGGTGGATCTTGGCCATCTTGGTGGCGAACACCCGCCTGGTCTCCTCGAACTCGGGGTTGTTGCCGGCAGCTTTGTCCACCCGAAAGAGACCGTCCTTGGAGGCCTCGTACATGTTGAGGTCCTCGATGAACTTGCTGGCTTCCAGACCTAGATCGTCGTACTTGTCCATCCTGCCCGGCTTAGCGGGAAGATCCCCGCTTTCTTCTTCTTCTTCTCCTTCTTCTTCCTCTCCTTGTTCCTGCTCCTCCTCCTCGCCTCCTTCCCGCCGGGATCAAGGCAACGCCGGCAGCGGCAGCCGCTCCGTCCCGCCGCGCTCCCGCCGCGCCCGTCCCCGTCGGGGGCGTGGCTGCGGGCGCGGGAAGGGGGCGTGGCCACAGCGAACACGCCCCGACCGTCCCCGCTGACCGCGCCCCAAGCCACGCCCACCCCAGGCAGCGCGCGCTGCTCGCCCCCGCGCCGCGGCGGGGGCGCGCGCGGTGCGTCCGAAAGGGTCGCGTGCGGCTCCGAACGGGCTCGGGAAGGGCTCGGGTCAGGCTGCGGAGGTGGGAAGGGGGTTAACCAGCACGCTGGTTAAAGTCACCCGCGTGATGCAAGGAAGGTGGGTTTGCCTCGTCTCCCCGCTGGATAATATTGCTCCTTTTCACCCTGCAGCCTGTAAATTCTCCTGAAGAAGCCTTGTGAAAAATCACGTACACCCGTCGAGGAAGAAAAAAAAACCAACAGTCCTACTCCCACATGAAAAACTGCGAGGAAACTCTCATTCCATAACTATTGGGGCAATTGGTCTGTATGGTAGGAAATGGTATGAATTTTCTTGGTGTAGATAGACATTCTATGCTGGATAGTCACGCTTAAGTAAACATGACTTAAGCGTTAAGTTAACATGACTTAAGTTAACTTAAGTCTAACGTTTAAGTTAACCTGACTAAAGGGCCCTGGATCATCGCAGGAAGATGACCGCTTGCCTTAAGGTATCCAGAGGTATCCTCTGGATGCCCAAGATAGCATCAGCATGCCAGCCTTCTGGACACCTTCAGGAACCCCCACCCCGTTATCCAGCATCATACATGTAACTGCAGCAAGACTGCCTCCAGAGACATTTAGATCAGGAAAGAAGCAGATGGATCATGGCATGTTAAAATTATTGTTGCTTTGTAATTCAGCCTACCTGTGATACATAGGGACTGGGCGAATCATGCTGTTCCCAAATGCTCAAAGGGTACAGAAGCTGTGTGTAAAACTGCATTTGGGGTGCCCCAATGAGATCAGGACACTTCATGCCTATGACTAAATACTCACCCATGTGAATCTACACTTTACATCCCAGCCTCCCTCCTCTGTCAGCCTGGGCCACTTGCAAAATTTTTACGGCAAAACACAGCCTGGGGCTGCCCAGAGGTTGGAGGGCAGCAGTGGGAACTCTGCTGGGTTCCTGGGAGAGGCTGGTTGGTAGGGAGCTGTGGTACCTCTCTCTAAACTTACTGGTGCAGTCGATCCTGCGGGCCCAGGCACGTGTCTGGCATTCCCATAACTTGTTATTGTAATTCTCCCCCAGGCTCCAAGAGGGAGGGCCAAATGTTAAGGAATGTGGAAATTCTCTGCCTTTAATAATAATGAATTGGGCTGTGATCAAAACATGTCAGAAGTAAAAAAAAAAAAAAAAACAAAAAAACCAACCAACAAAGCCTCCTGAGCAACTGAGGCCAGACCTAAAATATCCTGCCTCTTCCTGTGAGATTCAGCCCAATGTGCTTAAAAATGATGGCACTGTGAGCCCCTGGAAAAGATGCCTTGTCTTCTTTCAGGGCAACCTTGGAACTGCTGTGGTGTCTCCAAAGAGGCTACAAACAGGACTGAGAGGCTGGAGGCTTGTCCCTGCAGCAACAGACTTAGGCTGGAGCTTGAGCTGATAAATGATGAACTTTGGACTCACAAAAATTAGCCCAGCCATAGCACAGCTCTAGATAAGGGAGTTTATGGTTTCTAGGGAAGACAGGCAGATGGGAATCCTAGCACAGGGCAAAGCAGCAGAGCTCCCCCTGTCCTCAGGATCTGGAGAAGTGGCACCCCAGCATATATTGCTACTAACCATGATCTGCCAATTTTTAAAGAGATCGATAACGCTGGAGCTTTTCACAATATCAGGGAAACATCCCAACTATCAAGCAATCTCATCTATCAGACTTTTCCAAGCCCTCCTCTGCTGTGGGGGTAAGGGAAGGAGGGGTGTCACAGTTCTCTCAAGCTGATCCCTACAAGCTCTCTTTCACTGTGGGAGAAGCTGGGTCCCTGGGGGCTAAACCTCACTTTGCACAAGCCCCATAAGTTCAGGAGGAGGGTTTAGCCTCCATCCATGGTGCAAAGACAGCAAACCCCTGCCTGTGCCAGGGCTTTTTTTGGCTGGAGTGGAAGGGGTTTGCCTCCCATTTTGTGGCTGGAAGAGGCCACAGTGGCCCCCATGAGCTGCTTCATGCCAGGCAAGTGTAGGCTCAGGCCACCAGTTACCAAGAGCCAGAGTGACTACTTCTTCTTTGGGTCTTGACCAAAACTGTCAGGTTTGAGGCAGAGCTCAGCTGGGGCAATGAAAGCCAAAACAGTTTCAGTGTCTAAAAAGCATCCTCAGAAGGGGTTCCTGGAAGTCTGCTTTTGGCAACACCCTGGGCTGACCAGGAGAACCACAGCAAGTGACTGAGGCATGGGATGCCTCCTCCTCATCGCTGGCTTCAGGATGCTTTTGGAGATGGGCTTAGCTGAGATGCCTAGTTTTCAGTATGAAAATGGGCAAGCTTCAGTGTTAAAACAGTAAGTAACAACAAAGTTGGTACTGAAGCTCATATTGAGTTCATATTTGTATGGAGAATGACAGAAAGGAAACAGAGCACCAGGTAGATAAGGATGGGAGTGTGAGCCCCAGCACTGCTTTGCTCACTGGAGCAATATGCAACGTGGACAAAGAGCACTTGGAAAGGAAATTACACAGCGTGCACCTTCTTGCCTCCTTCTCCCCAAAGGATGTGAAGTTAATCAGGGGAGGCCATGCTTCTGTCCAGCACATCAGACTCAGACTTGTGTCTACTGGAGTTTTTTTTTTATTCCAAAACACAGAGATGAGGCTCTTCCATCCCTCTAAAAAACAAACTGTTTGGTGGAGCAGAAGGATTTGGGAGCAGATGTCTTTATTTTCAGCTTTCAACACACAAACCAAGGAAGAATCTAACTTCCATCAGATCATGTGGTTTTTTTCTTTCTTTCTTTTTTAGGGTCATGCACACATTTTCTGCTGTTAGTTTTTATCTAACATCTGTAAGTCCTTTCACAGTCCGACCTGCAGGAGCTCACCCCTTTGCAGAGGGAAGGAGTGGGGGGAAGCAGTCTTCTTGCCAAATGGCCGCTCTGGATGCTGCTGACCTTCACCAGCTCTGTAAAGTACATTTCCTTCCTATGCCAGAGGATCAAATCAGCTGTCTGCAGAACAATGCTTACGTGGAAAAGGCTGCTGAAGCCCTTTGGATAGGGAACCCCTCGCTCTGGGCCTGGCCTCCTTCCAGGCTCCGCATGCATGAGCAGACACTTTGATGGCGAGCGCCTTCCAGGGGGGATCGCCGCCAAGCGATTCAAAGGCATTTTGGAGCTGAATTCGCAACGCTTTCAGTGAACATTAGGCAGCAAAATACCTTTGAAGTTTCCTGCTCGGATTTATTCTTTCTGTGAGATTTGGGCTAGGGGTATTCTTAAGTGAGCAGATGATTAACTTGAACTTTCTACTAGACTGGAGATGTAATACTACACGGACTTGCAGACCCTTCTGCTGTGATTAGATATGGTCCCACATGTTTATAGTTCCTGTGACTTTTACAGCCCACGCCTATTAAGAAATTAAGGGGTCCACAATTTCTGTTGTAGCACAGGACCAAAATCTATGTGCCAATTTGAATTAACTTATTCTAAACCCTACCCCTTGAAGAGAAAAAAAACCCCAAAAAAACAAAAAACCCCAAACCAAAACATTGCTCATTTAATCTGTTTTTATTCCTGTGGGCAAGGCTTACACACTGCATTTATTCATGCAAAATAATGCTGACAGCTTGTAACTCAGCCCCGCTCCACGTGGCAATCTCAGCTGCCCATGGGGTGGAGGGGGGCAGTGATCTGGGGAGAAGCAGCCCTGAGTGGTGTTCCCAGCTTTTGGCTCCACCTCGGTGGGAGCGCTGGGCACATCAGCACAGCCCTGTGCTGGGGCAGCACGGCCCTCCAGGGTGGGCACAGCTCTGCCTGCCCGGCTAAACAGGGAAGTGGCCAGGGAGAGCAGGAAGGGGATCTTCTGTCTTTGTTTCTCGCTGCCACGTTGGTGTCTGGGCTCACATTGCAGAGAGATGGAGAAAATGTGAAGAAATTCTCCACCACAAGTTTCTCTCCCCTGCCCTCCCCACCCCGCCCCGATCTTTTTTCAGTCTGGGAGAAAACGCCCTCATATTTTAAAGCATGACAACAGCCCGCGGCTGTATAGTTTATGGGAAAACATGATTAGGAGGAGTCTGGGTGCAAATTCACAGCCAGATCTCTCTCCAAAAGCAACTATTGCATGCTCACACTGCCTATTTGCAACCAAATGAGTGTGGGAAGCCAGTGGCTGGCAGCCCACCAGGTTGTTTGTGGACATGTCCAGGGCTGGTCCCAGTACCTGTGTATCTCCAGGCCGTGGCTGTCCCAGGCAGGTCGTTTCCCGCAGGACTATGCACACCACTCTGCAGGGCCTGAGATACGTGCTCTGGTGTGTTTTAGCAAGAAAGTAATAAAGGCTTCAGGGCTAGAGTATAAACAAAGCAAGCAATTTATAAGGCAGAAATATTTCCAGCATAGAGCCTGGCTTGATTCTTGCAGGAGCAAATGTGTTTCTCAGCTTCTTGCAAGGCAGTGCCACGGCATCTCTGAACTTTTGACTGAGTAGCAGGGGGAAATGATGGACTTTCCTTGCAGCTTTCTAATAAAAGTTTTCATTAAATGTGCCATTTATCTGCACCTGCCAGATGCTTTATACTAGGAAGATGGTGCACAGCACTGTAGGGCAAATCAGAGGGTGGAGGAGGAGGAGGGAGGGATGAAGCAAGGTGACTGCAGAGGTGAGCCTGGGGGCTGCTGTGGGTGGGAAGGCTGGGCTCAAGCTGGGACCCAGACTGCAGGATGGGACTGCAGACTGTGGGATGGGACCCTGCAGAGGTGGGGAGGCCAAACCTCAGCCTCTGCCTTCCCAAAGGTTTTCAGGAAGGCGGCAGGGCTGGGCAGGGACGTGTTGTTCCTCCTGACGGCTGCCCCAGGGGCCCCTGCATTCCTCCAGGAGGCCTGCCCTGGCTGCAGCCGGCTCTGCCAGCCCTGCCTGCAGCCTGCCTTGCCTGCTGCCTGCACAGTGAGCCCCCAAGCTGCAGGGGCAGCCTGGGGGCTGGGGGCTGCCCAGATGCTCACCACGCAGCCTGGGTCGGTGCATCCCATGCCCCTGGGATCAGGGCAGAAATGGATCCAGACTTGGATGCTTTGGTCCTGCTGTGCTACAAGTGTCTACCACAGGGCATTACCTCTGGCAGGGCATTATGCAAGGAGTATTAATCAACACTAATGGGAAAGAAAGGCCAGGGCAGTACAGGGACACCTTTCCACACTGCCTTTCAGGAGAGGCAGCTCCTTCTTAAATAGCTGCTCATGCAGCATCAGTCCAGTGGGGATGCTGTGGGCCCTGCCTACAGGTGGGTAAACTGAGGCAGGGAGAATTACCTGGCAGGCCCCACCTTGGGAAGGTTAGAGGAGCCATGGGGAATCACCAAGATCCAAACAGGAACCCAGGAGGCAGCAGAGAGAGAAGCTGCCGATCCCTGAGTTGCAGCAGCTCAGTCTCTGTGAGGAAGGCCAGAGCTGGGTGCCAGGCGCTCAGCTACTGCTCTGGGGCAGACAAGAACCTTCACTTTCCTCTCCTCAGTTTCTCCAGGTGCCATCAGTGGTGTTGGAGTCACTGGTCTCCCTTAGCTGTCACTCCATGGGCCAGAACACTTCCTTTCAGTGACTGCAGATTTGCACCGATGCAGACAGCTCTGTTGGTTTTCCTACCTCTGCTCAAAAGAATGTGGAATAGTTTGTTTTCTCCATTTTCTACTGAAAAGAGCCTTTTATCAGAACAAGAGCTCGCCTGGAGAATTTTCCAGCTCTGTTTCCCTGCCTCTTTATCAGTGCATTAACACAAACAGCGCCGTGACCTTTTTAACCAACATACGTGGCCCCCAGTAATGCTGGGCTGGAAGCGCTCCACAGGTCAGACGACATCCTGCCATCAGTCATCGGCCTCACGTGCCTCCCTGCACTTCGAGTGGCTTTGCCAGATGCAGTCAGTGCATCCACTCTGTTCCTCCGTGCATGTCCTAGGAGAAGCTCTCTGACTAACAGATGTTTTTAAATGCTCTTTCACATGGGAAAATTGGGAATTACATGTTTTTGTTGTACCCTTGCTATTTCATCCAGCGATGGGGCTCTCCAGGGATGGAGACGTACTGAAGAAAAATATTCACTTCTAAAAGCTTCTACAGATCTTTTTCACAATACTTCCTTGACTTAACCAGCCCAGCAACGTACACTTGTGTTTCTGTTTTGTGACAATTAGTAAGATTTGCTAATTACACCGCTATGTGCTTAAAGACAATTGATTTCCCTTTGTAGCAGAAAACAATTTCCTGTTATGCCGATTCTCTTAATCTTCATCAGAAACAAACCCAGGCTGCCATTGCCAGCAATGTGTCACGTTCCTTTATTAAATCACTCTCTTTTTCTGCCCCAGTTATGTGTCCTGTGTTTATTATTCCTGATCAGTGGATTGGATCACCTACAGCTGTTATGACTCGTACATATTTTGCTTCATGTATTGCTGGCACCAGGCAGAGTTATTGAAAAGCAAGTCCCTTTGCTCAGCAGCTTGCCTTGCGTGTCTCCTTTGGCAGTGGGACGTGGCTGTAGGGACAACCCTGGACCTTTTACGCTTGGTTTTGGCACGTGTAAAAAACTACTGGCAGGGGAGGAAGTTCTGAGCCATATATGTGAGTGTGTTGGCCACCCCCTTGCAGGCAGTCCAGAGAGCAAGCACAAAGCACACATTTCTACTCACGTAAATGTACAGGTTTTGTTTAGAGTTATAGTGAAGAAGACCAGGCTTCTCAAATAAAAGAATTATGCCAGGGCTGAGCACCACCAGTGCAAGCAGAGTGTGAATATTCAACTCATTGTACTTAAGCCTGTCCCATTTACACATTCCTTTGCTTAGTGAGAAACTCAGCAGCTCAGAAGGGAGAGCAAATTGGTGTGGCCCAGGCAGAGGAGCATGCCAGGAAATGTCCTGGAAAGCTTTGTATGGAAGATGGTGCTGGATGGCAACTCCCCAGGGCTTCAAACCAGACCTGAAGTTTTCCAACCCCAGGCTTACCTGAGTGAGAGAAGTGCCACGAGTCACAAAGGCTGTGTGTGACTTGGGGCCTCTTGGGACAGACAGGGTTAGTGACTGAAGACTGCTTTGTGATACCGGAAAGCCACATTATTCAGGAAAGGGAAAAAAATTCCCACCTTTCCTCCACATGTCAGGCAAGATCTCTTTTATCATCTGGGCTGCAGATGAGAGCTCTGATTCTCTCCCCTTCTGCACAGAGATAATGCTTCAGTTCAGTTCTGCTAGGGCTGGGAGATGCTTAATACTCTGTCTCATCTACTGTGATCAGCTTCATACTACTACTTTGAGACATAAACCCCATTTCCATGAAAAAGACCCCTAAACTAACCACTAACCAGTTCCAGCAACATTTTTTAAGGTCAAAAGCAGACTGATGGTATGTATGTTCACCACTCAGGTTCTGTGGTGACAGACCGGGTTTAACACTGAACGCTTGTTCAGCTCAGTCCTTCAATACAAAATCAGCTCAGATCATTGAAGGAGAGGACTGATGAAACATGGAAACAAAAAAAAAAGCATCCAGCAAAGCCAGCATATGTACTCTTCCAAGTGGGTAAATATACATTAATAAAACCAATTCCATTGTAAAATGTAATCTCATCTGTAAACTGTAGTAAGTATTGCAAAACTACCAAAAAAAAACCCACAAAAAAACCCCAAAAACAAAAGCTACCTCAAAACACCAACCCACCAACCAGCCCCAATTACTTCTTCATTTATAGCAAGCTTTTAGAAAAACCTCCCATACTGCAAACCTCCCTAGGAAGGAACCAGCAGTGCACTAGTTAACATTCTTTCTAGTGCATGTTGGTTGTGAAAGGTTTAGAGGATAGGAATAGCTTTCTGTGAGGCTTTACACAGAAGGAGGAGAGACAAAGAGGAGAGACTGTTCAACCTGCCTTATATGTGGAAATTCTCCCTCCAAAAGAAACAAGCAGGCATTAGAAAGTCAGATGAGAAAATGTCATTATTAACCTGATGTCAGTTCTGTGGCATTAGTATGATAAGACAGCACACAGATTTTATTTTGCACCAAATCTCCATATTTGGGTTCTAATACAGGTCATGGAAATATAAATGCCTGTCCAGCAATGCTCCTATACAGGTTTTTTTTTTCAAAGCACAGGTGGAACAAGCTGGATAGAGAGCTATCAGTGTCCTTTATGTGATAGAAAAAGCTCTTTTGCCTTGCTGCAAAGCAGCACAGGTGTGTCCATGTCACCTCAGTTCTCACCCACACCAAATAACACATTTTTCTACACAGTGACGTCTTCCAGCACATTTCAGTGCCCCCATTACCCCAGCATCTGAGATCCTTTCTCATGAAATCAATGGCATAGGAAAAGTACTTGGTGACCTTTCAGGACTTTGCCAGCTTTGATTTTCCCAGAATCAATGTTTGAGGGCTGGATTTTTTTAAGTTTAGTCACATGAACAATTTTGGGGTAGAAAGTGTGGGTAGTAATTATTCTTTAAATCTGACAGTACTTAAAATAGAAATTCAACATAGATTGGATTAGTGCAACGGCCAATCCTCTATCCCTTAGATGGACAAGATGCTGAAAATGCCCCTTCTGTGTCATGGATCCATTTCTTGGAGCAGCTTGTCCTGGGCCTGTCCCACTGGGTTTAGCAAACCTCCCACATCATCTTTGCATCTCACTTCATGGAATAAGGACAGTGGCACCACGTCATTTTTACCGTGTGTGAATGCAGTGCAATTTGACTGCTCACCTGCCAGCACCCTTCCTTCTCACTTCTCAAGTGTCCCCTGCCCAGATTTCAACCTCCAGCACTATTTACCCACTGAGCTCTCCAAGGGGGCACAATCTATATTAGGCATAAAGATGCCTCTCTACTGTGGCACAAATAACAACTGCCAAATAAATAAGACTTCTGTCCTGAGTTATTTTACAAAGGCTGGGTAACAGGCTGCAGCCTGTATGTCATTATCAGACCCATCTAGGCACAGACCGAACCTGTGAGTCACAATTACTGTAAAACAAACGGTGATTGTGCTTCAGAGCAGGTCACCCTTGGAAGAAATGTCAGTGGCTGCCAGCACACAGCAAAGTTCTGCTGCTGGCACCTCTGCCATCCTTCAAACATACACTTAGCAGGGATTAGGCTCTGTCACACTGTCTGCATCATCTCTCTCACTCATTCTTTCACCACCTTTTTTGTATCCCCTAGACCACACTGAATTACAACTTACTGTAAACACACTGGCGGGACTTCTGACCTTACACTTTTTGTGAGTCTGCTGCTCACTACCTTTCCTTTTTTAGCCTGTAGAAATCTATTCCCTATTTTGATTTTTGCCTGAATCACCAAGTGACATCTACAATTCACTTCCTCAGGCAAGAGCAAATACCCTCAAGTGCTAACAGCAATAAACACTGTGGGCGGCTGCCCGGCCCTGCAGTGACTGCAGCTTTTGTTTAAAGGCACCACAGGGTTGCTGGGCTTACAACATCCTTCTTCATCCTTGTAAATTTATAAAGTTTTTATTTACATCAAACATGCCACATTCCCCCAAAGAAAAACTCTGTAAAAAGTTCTAAAACCCCCCACACCCTGGTTCCACAGGGTGTGCTAAACCTTTTACATAAAAAAAAAAGGCAAAAAAAGAAAAAAAGAAAAAAAGCAGGACAGGGCTGTGCTACAGATTTTACTTCAAAGGTTCTCTTTTACAGTCCTTTTAGGGGCTTCTGAACAGGAGTTTTATGAATTTATAACAACATATATGTCAGGCAGACACTGGAATTCAAATTATTTTAACTCCAACTAAAGGCCTGTGTTCGAATGTCTGAATGCATTCCTTTGTGGCTCAGATTTCTGGAGTCTTAAAACTGCAAAGACCATATCTTAATTGTAAATATTCAATTTCTAAGTCATTGTGGTGTCAAAGGACTGCTGGAGAGAAAAATCTGCACAAGTGTGGTCCAGGAGGAAGCAGGAATCAGAAGAGTTTTGTGTAGAGCCAAACATGCTCACTAAGCCTGGCATCTCTGTTATGCATCTGGATATTTGGTACCAAGAATGCATAAACCCCAAATGAATATTGGCATTGCTTAGCTAGTGCCCACAAGGCAATGTGATCAGTCTTGGGCCTGGTTGCTGAGGATCTGTGAGACTTATTTACTGTTATGTGGGATATTTTTCTTGGTTTCAATTCAGTACAGAGTCTGGATGCCTGCTGGGCTGGAAGGTTACTGCAGACCTCTGTATTTGCCTCGCTGGTTGTTACTGCTGATTTCTTAACTGTCAGAATGGCTCACAAATGGCTGGCTTATTGGACTAGTTAGTTGGATGACTGTTAAAGAAAAAAACATTCTTTCACAATGAACCCTGCAATTGTTTCCTTGGAAACTCCTTTTCAAGCATTTGCGGAACACAATAAATATTTCCATGTGGATATATCAGCAATGCAGTGTACAAATAACCTGTCTAGAATCAGGTATGAGAATGGCTTTATGTTTCAGGAATGTCTGATTGATTTTTAGAAACATGATGTCTATTTTCACTTAATGAACCCCTCAGAAAAAAAAAAAAAAAAAAGAATCTCAATTCAGGTTTCACAATCTAGGCACGACAAGAGCCTTGAGTGGCCTGTAAGTCTCTGAGATGGCTCATGCACAGGAAGCAACTTCCATCCTGTTCCATGCAGAAACAACCATCAATACTTTGCTGAAGTTTCACCTCTCATGCCTGTGCCAACACAAACACATCAGCTAAGAAGGAGAACCCTGGCTAAGGCAGGGCTTGGCTAAATAATCTGACCTTTTTCTTGGCTTGGCTCTGAAATTTATGTGCAATGTATCAAACCACCCCATTCTGGCTACCTGCTGTGCCCAAGGCCATTGGTCAGCACAAGAAATTATTTTTTAAATTAACACTTTGTAGTGTTTTGTAGTGTTTCCTTCAAACTTTAAATGCTAGTTAATGGTAGGGCACCCAAACATGAGATCCAGGGAGCAAAGCACACCTAACATTTGGGTTAGCACATATCAGGACAGTTGTTTAGTCCTGGAATCACATTTATGCATCTGCAATTAGCCAAGCCAGCTTTCCAACAGGATATATTCCCGAGGCTGACACTAAGCCCCATGTGCTTTCTTCAGTTACATTCTGTTACAATTGTTTAGTTCTTCTGTGCTTCCTTCTCTTTCTCCCAAAGAATAAGGACAAGCAGCATCTTACCGTGACTCAGTAAGAAACTTTAATTCTGCACATTTCTCCACATTGAAAGGAAGATTTAGCAGCAACCTGATTTTAACAAGATTTCTTTCCCACCTTTACATGAAGTGAAATAACCATAACTGCTCTTTTTGGTTTCCACCTCAGAAGATTCCAGATCCCTTTTGCAGTCCAGCAGAGCCTTTACTATTCTTGCACCAAGAAGTTGATAAGGGCAGTTCTGGGAGACAGAAAGGCCTTTTTAATGGCTCGTCCCTGCAGGTGCTTGGCTCCAAGCTCACTCTGAAGAACGAGCTCCTGGACTTCTTCAAAATTGCGGGCTGCTTGCTGAGGCACAGAAACTTTGCCACAAGCTTTGTTATTGATCTGAAAGAGAGGCACAAAAACAAGAAAAAAAAGAAGTTTAACTAGACTGTTTCCTACAATTTAATTTCCTGTATCTAACCTATCTTTTTACAAAAGGAAAGGGGGAAAGTGGAATAAACACTTTTTTCTCCAAACTCACACTTTCTAAGTAGAGGATAAAATTCTTTCTATCTCCTGTCCACCTAAGATAAAACTCTGATTCATGATACTCAAAAAAAAATTGGAGAAGTGGCCACAGGAAGTCTCAGTTTTGAAGACAGCAAGCAGCATGTGACTGTGCAATGCAGTGATCTTTTAATTTTAAAAACATGACAGTCATATAGGCTGCATGAAATGTCTGGTGGGAGTCTTGGTTTGTACATACTTCTGGGCAGCAGCTTGGATTCTTTACAGCTAAGCAATGTCTTGCAGAGATTCAAATGGAAGATTTATTATTTTTAGAAAAATAGGCTTTAACTTAGTGTATGTTGCACTCATTGTTATATGCTGCACTCAACCCATGGCTCATTAATCCAGCAGTGACCACAAGGACGTCAGCTGCTCACTCAGCAACATCTTCCTGTGTGGGGCTGCTTTTCAGTGCAGCTTCCACCCTGCTTTTGCTTCAGGAGGGCAGAATCACATAAGTAAAAATGAGTAAGCCCTTTGGTGGGAATCACCTCAGTTTATAAAATGGTTTTATAAATCCTTTCTGTCATCCAGTAAGGGTAGATAACAGAGAAAGACTACAGAGCCTGACTGAGTACCTTTCTGGAGCTGGCATAAAATGAATTATTACAAAGGCTTTCAGATTTATATGGACTATTTTCAGTGGCTTAATGAGAAGAAGGTCAATCACACATTTTAGAAAATGAAACAACTCAAATCTTTTAATGCAGTTAATTGCATTACTTGCATAATAATCTGTATATGTACTGCAGATTTCTGAGCCCTAGGCATCATTTCAGGGAGATTTCAATCATCTAAAAGAAACACACATTGCTTCATGTAGTTTGGACATAAAAATGTTCATGACTTGGTTTTCACCTGGATTTTATCCAGGATATCTCCATGCAACATACAACAAAGCCAGAGAAAGACCTAGGTCACTTACCTAGTTTGTATTTTGTTTGTATTTTATTTTAATGAAAATAATTTGTGCAATTCTCTGAAAGAGGAAGTTGGGACAGATTTTTAAGGAACAAGATGGAGTCTCAAATGCAGCAAGGATGAGCCACTTCTGTTTTTTGACTAGTCTTGACAATAATTTGCAGTGATGTCAGTAGGCTTTTAATTACTCCTACAAGCACCCATAATGTGGCATCATAAAAGGCTGACTGTGTTAAACTTTGCCTTTAGCATCTGGTGTAAAATAAAAATCTTTGAAAAACACATAGGAGTTAATTTTTAAAGCTTTTGTGAAAAATAACTACAAACAGTTCTTTCTGACAGGACACTTCAGAGAAGAAATGCATTCTACAGGAAAAAGAAAACAGTAAAATCCAAAGAGATACAGTTTTAGTGGGAATATAAAGCAAGCCTCTCAGTTTGCTGCTAGGACACGCAGCCTGCAGTTCAAAGCTATGCCTGCCCAGTTAAAATGTCATTCACTGTCCTCCATCATGCAAATTAATATGTCCCAGTGGATGGATGTTGGCAGGGGGAAATTTTCCACAGCTAGCCTATTTGGTGCTGTTCTCAACAGAAGAGCCAAGCAGCCTAAATCAACTTGGTAAATAAATGACTGCTAGCGGTTGTGTTTTCCTAGAAAGGTTGAGAAGCCTGGGCGACCTGGCTCTGTGTACCTTCCCACAGCACATCTCCACCTTCCCACAGCATGTCTCCTGATCTTCCCACACTCTGCTCTGAGCTGGGACCATAACTTTTATCAAACAGCAGATTGGTTATGGTTTCACCACGTGTTTGAGCATGGCTTTCATTTTATCATAGGTATCATGAAGCATTTTACCACTATTCTTAAAACAGGCAGCTGCAGATTTCATCACATGCTGTGTGTAACAAGCATCCTAGTCACATATCCTTTTAGTCCAGGGCTTAGGCTCTCAGCAGGAAAAATGCCTTCTGCCATTTCTGCATCTCTCTCTGTGTATCTCAGTAGACCAGCACAACCCCTGGCATTTCCAGGTGAAAGTGCCACACAAGAAAACTGGGTGCTGGTAGCCTTGTTTCTCTGACAAACCATGCAAGAGGAGAAATACACAAGTCTTGGGTCCTCTCTTCCCCTGAGGAAGGAAGCTGTTGCTTTTTTCTTCTCTTCTTTTCTCTCATTTATTTTTTTTCTTTTTAACATTTGACATTCTACACTATTCCAGATCTACAGAGAGCCAGTGGTAACTAGAGAAGTTATAAAACTTGAAATGAAATCACAGAAGACTGAAAAATAAGCACCTTGAGGCTGGAGAGAGGAATTTTTAATTCAACTCAAATATTTTTTTACCATTGATGCATAATCCTTCTGAGAAGTTAGAAAGAAAATAAATATCTGAGCACTGTTAGACCTTCCTCATATGCCAAAGCAAGGAAAATGACACCAATTTTTTTCTTAATTTATAAAAACATCAGTTATAAGACCACATCTGCTAACAGTTCTGCACCACCTAGAAAATGTGAGGAATGCTAGTCAGAAGTATTTATAGGATGAAATGCAGACTTCATTCAGGTCAGATTTTTCAGAGCATTAATAATATACAGTATTATTAAAAATACTCAACTTTGCAATAATATTTAGAGGAACAGATACTGTGCATACCCAGTGAATTTAAACGTCTTTCTTGTAGGCAATTTATATTGTTTCAGCCAAGGATACAGGGAGCTGGTCGCTTTTGTTGCTTTGGTTTAAATATGGAAAGACATAACTGCAGCACAGACAGGAAATAATGAAGTATTTTGTGTGAAGAGAAATAAACCCAGAATGTCTCAGCAGACAAATCCCTGGCAGCCTGAGGCAGTTTGATGGCTCCAGAAGAATAGGGTTGTGGCCCAAAGACTTGGTTTGACTGTACAGCCTTGTGAAGAGACACTGACTCTTTGCAAAACCAATTCCTCTGTATGGCGAGTGTTTCTTGGTTTAATGAAGGCAATTTATTTTTGCAGCCATACAAAAACCTTCAGTGTCCACAAGAATTCCCACATTCCATGCACATTCACATTCCCTGCTCCCCCATACCTCCCTTTTGCTTTACTCTTACAGTAGAAAGGCAGGCACACTCTGTAGGCACTATTGCTAAGAATTACTCCCAGTTCAAAAAAACAACTTGTCTTTCTGTCTTCCAGTCACTTGCTTTCTCAGAAGGAAGGTGTTTACATACATCATATAATTCCATGAATATATGACTGAGACCCCAGGGTTTTTTTTGTCTTATTACAACAAGACTTACACAAGGCTTTGACAAAGTCAACCAGGAAAAGAAACAAAAATCATTTTAATACAATAAATTAATTAAATTTTTTTTCTTGTTCCTTTTTATGAGAAGGAAATTTTCGTGTCAGCAGAAAAATATCAGTGAAATATTTAGGTATTTTCATGTTTGGTTGTGTAGTCTTAAAAACATTGTGTCCAGAGTTTTCTCTGTGTTGCTGAAGTTGTTATTTCAAAGATATATTTAATAACATGTTTGCTTTAACCACAACTGCGAAGACGTTTCTAAAATTACACCATTTCTCATTCATGACTTCCTTATAAACTGAACGCTGGAATTCAAGATGTTTGCTAGCTGTGGAGGCTTATTTTGGGCTTGAGAGAAGTGATCACATCTCAGTGAAGATTTTTACTGTTAGAACTAAAAGCTTATCACTTAAAGAAAGAAAGAGAGGGCAAGAGAGAGGAAAAAAGCAATTCACCCACAGTGACTATTAGGCTAAGTCTTCTATTAACTCCAGCTGGCAATTGAGTCCTTCTTGGTTTGGAAAGATGACAATTGAAAATTTCCTTCAAAAAGACATACTCCTTGGTCTTTCTTAAGTGCGTATGTTTAATGTTGGAAAAACAAGTGCTTTAAAATTATTTCTCATTCTGTTCAAATAAACTGACTCAGAGATCGGGCAAGATATGAAATTATTTGCAAAGATACTTTGATTAAGGAAATATAAAGCAAAATGGCTTCCCCTAAATTCAACCAATCTCTTCCCTCCTGAAAAAATTCAGCTCAACAAAAACAACCCAACTGCTTTGCTCCCTCCCCCAAAGGGGTGAACACAAAAAATACAACTAAAACACATTGCTTCTGTTTCTTCTACACACACAGAACATACAGTTTTACATGACCAAATGACATTTCTTCTATAGGCTCCATTTTCATTGACTGTCCAGAAACACAGAAAGTGTTTAAGTTGAAGCGTTACATTTAATTTAGAACATTAACTTTTAGAATGTTAGCATTAAAGATTATCCTTTGGGGACCAGTGAACAAGGCAGGAGACTTCAGATCCGGTAGTGTGCAGCTATGTTAATTACTGACTATCACACAGTGCCTGAGCATGAGGAGCTTGAAGGCAGGCGGAGCAGGAGCCAGCCAGTGAAGAGCTGAGTCCCTGCTCAGGGATCCCACACCTTTGGCTCCAGGCATCCATTCCCTCTGTGCCCTGTCTATGCTTTATGGTGCCTGGGAGCATCCTGAACACATGCTAGTTAACTAGAGCCATAGCAAAGAAGACAGTAAACTACTCTGTGCACACACTGGGGAACTGGAGGTTAACTAAAGGTAGCTACAATGTGCACTCTTCCAGTGAACAGTCAGCTCTTTCCCTGGGCCACAAAGGGGCTTGAGCCCAAAAGAGAAATTGGAAGTTATAACACACTTCCAAACATAGCTGGTTTTCTCAACTCCATTCCTGCAAATGGACTCTCCTGACATGTGCCAGAAATTCAGGCCAATGCAGATGGGAAACATCATTTGGCAAAAATCACAACTTAACCAAGCTTATGATTGGTTCTGTTAGGGAGCAATAGCACTACTGGCACCACAAGAAATATCACCCAATTATACATTTGTGTACAGGACTGAGTTAATAAATGCACTGTCAGGCAAAAAATCTGGGCCTAGTGATCCTAGTTTCGACTGTATCATCCTTGCCCATGGCTGTTCATTGGTCAAATCTCCACAGGTACTAATATACAGTCACTCTGAAAGATTTATACTTAGGGCATCTCTCTTCCAGACTCACTATATCTTTTTGTTTAGGAAACCATTTTAATTACTCAGCACAACTGTTACAGCAGCTTCTATTTTGAACTTTCACTGGGCCATTTACTATGGGAACTGACTTCCACAAGAGAAGAAATTCCATCATCCTCTGGGCTCATAACTCATTACTTGGCCACTACTGAAAATAAATCAAAATGCTCTTACCAGTACAGACATCTCCACAACATCTGATGGCTGAAGGTAAGCTGGATCTACTTTGGGCCAGGACTGATGCAGAACATCAACATCCCAGTGATGATGAGTACAAAGTTTATTCTGCACATGTGCCAAACCTGGAAAATGAAAGCAGTAAAACATTCATCTGTACATGGTAACCAGAACATTTGGTCTCTGGAATTTGTTTGACAAACTGGATCAGGATAAAGCTGACTTTAAAAGCAAGTGCCATAGGAGGAAATAACATTGTTTAGATTAGCATACAACACATTATAAACAGAAAGATTTAAATCTTTGAAGTATTTGTTTTATACCATGAGTAAGGATATTAACAATGTGGGCACACTTTAAATTTAAATTAACACTCTATAACTTTGCCAAGAGTGCAGAAGACTGCTGCTTATTGTTTTAAATTGTAATCCTGCAACATAAGCTGACCTCTGCTTCTAAAAGTCAACCATAATACTGCATTTATTTTCAGTAATGCCACCAGTTTGATTAGAATTTTACTAACAATTGAGAATGATAAATGATTATGCCTCATTTTACCAGCTGTAATATGCTGGCTAGTTTCTAAATTTGCAAGTCAAGCTACTTGCAAGATTTTCTCTATTTTGTGAAGTATATTTTCTCACAAATTAAAGGTGATACAAAGGAATGCCTTGCAGAGCTTGCTCTCCTTCTTACGATTTTTACATTCTGAAACATTTTGTCCTTCAATTTTATTGTTAAAAATTTCTAAAATGGCTTTAAGTGATCTTCTTTTATTAAACTGGTCTTCTCAAGATAATTAATTTCTGATTTGTTTAAGTAATAGGAGAATAGGATGCAAGTCATTCTGAAGCTGCATTCTGTAACTGAATAGAAGCTCCTGAGTGGGATTTATGTTGCTGTTTACTGCAGCTATATGACAAAATACAAAGATTTCATTTAACAAGATGCTGTCAAATATAATTAATATTGATGATGATGACTCTTGTGATTCTGACAGAGCCAGGAGATTTTTTAAATTAAAAGCATTCTCTGCATATGAATAAGAACACAGACTAAAACTTTTTATAAGCACATGCTTCCTTCAGGGCTGCAAAATGAAATCTTTTCTGGATGTGAAATTTCTTCTGGTTTAGGGAAACTCTATCAAAAGCATAAAGAAAACCCATTCACACAAGACTCACTGGTGAGACTGACGCACTGAAGCTGTTCAAAACAGCAGGACAGCAGCCACAGGCACCCACCCAACCCATGCACAGAGCATACATCAATTCAGCTCGCTGGGTTGTTCAGACTGATACGGTGAGTAACAGCAAACAGGCACATAAAGAGCAAGTAGCTTCCTCCAGAAAAATCCACCACATTTTTGTCAGTGCTTTTTTGGACAAAGTGCTTTGGTAAAATGACACACAGCTGTGCTATTTGCTGAGTGACTCAGACAGGGACAGTGGGGAGCACTGATAGGAGCTATTTCTAATGGCAAGCAAGAACATGCACATTTCCTAATGACAACACCTATTTGTTAGGTAAATAATTTATTAAAACACCTCAGTGACACTCATTTTGGGCATTCTTTTTTTCTTTTGAAGCAGTACTCAGAAACTGAGAGAGCAAAAGATAGGAAGTCAAGCAGAAAACAATCTTCATATTGATGATTCATTATCACATTGACTGTAAAGAAAACAGCTGTTAGATTCTTTCCTTTTTGGCTTCTGAACACCCAGATGACTTCACTTCTTTCCAACTGATCACATGCTTTGTGGCAGAAGCATGCATGCTGGCCATTCCTTATTTTACTGTTGAAGAGAATTCTTCAAACTATTTAAAACCCACTTTCTGACAGACAAATTTCTATCTACAAAAGCAAAACCAGGGTCCCTTTTAATTCCTGTGGAGGCTGTCAGTCTTAATAAACTGACCAATAAAAAATAATCAAAATTTATCTTGAAGCAAAGTGTGAGTAAGCTCAGTGTCAATCTTTTGGTTCATTTTCTTGCTACAAAATGAGCTATGAGCTCATCCACAGAAAAAGAGAGTAGAAAAGTCAACAGAACTAGTTTGAGAAAACAGTTTGACAGGAAACCAAAATGAAGGTTTTAGTTATGTTGCCTGTTTGGCTTCCTGCCTTAATTCACATTCTGTAAGCTGTAGAACACAGAAAACATAATGATTTGGTTTGTATTTTCAAAATTCAACACTCTAAACCAGAAACTCCATCACTCTGATCCAGAATGGTGATTGATAAATTAAAAATGGACCATTTCTGAAGCTTTGATTGTGAAAACATGAAAAACATCTTTTGTTGTCTTACTGTACAGGAAAGTGCCTAGTGAAGTGCATTTTATGAAGTGGTGTGCATTTTGCATCATATTTTTGATGCATTTTTCTTACATGGCTACAGATTCTCTGGCAGATGCACGACAGAAAGATAAGAGTAAATTTTTAACTTACTGTAAGCTTTTTACTTATACGTATTCATCTGTACAGGACAGATCAAAGACAATACTTGTGTTCAGTCTGAAGTCCTGATCTTGCTATTGGATCTGCTTCAATGGACTTCTACTGACTAGCAAGCAAATATTAGAGCAAGGTTTCCCTAACCAGTAACTCACAGAACTGAAACCCATTTTAAAACACCAAGTTAAATGAGTACTATAGTACTGTAAATTAGCAAGTTGAGAGAAAGTGGGGACAGGACCAGTCTAACAACTTTTCAGCTCAGGGCAATGTTTTACTAACATTACAGGAGTATTTCATAAGCATAATACTTCCCCTAAGGTGCTATTTGACAGGGCAGAGCAGATTCTCATTTTAAAAAGATTTAAAAAGGAAGACGTGGGAGCAATCGTGTATCAGCAAGGTGTTGGAACAGAAAGGTAACTCTAGTCTTACAGAAAAAAAGCACTGGAAAAAAATTAACTGTAAAATTCCAGTAATTGTGCAGCTACTTAGACATAAAATTATGCAGGCCAAGGAAAAGTTGTAATTATGAAGTAAATTGAGAAAGAGCTGGCTTGTGACAAGCCCTGGAGAGGTTAAAGCAGAGAAGGAAATGAAGATGGAAGTCTTAATGGGTGATAAAAGGAAGCTAATGAAAGCATCTGAAACAATGGCAGTGTCAGAGTTTAGGACTAGAGATTTTCAAAGAGAACATGTTAGAAGATCAGAGGGGTAAGTACAAGATGACTCTGAGGGTGAATACCCAAATACTGCTAATTTAATTAAAAAGCTCGGATCAGGAGTGTGTAAGGGCAAGTGGAGAGACATTTTGGGTGAGTATCCACTTGCCTGTGAAACCTCTTTCTGGCATTGTTGCCATGTTACTTTGTTCTTGATATTCTCTTTACTATTTAATGAATCTTCCTATTTGACAGATTTGGGCAAGTTACATATCCGAAATTTCTTTCTGCAGCTCAGGAAGAATATGTCTGTCAGTCATATGTGAAACAATCTGCTATCTCAAAGAAATGGTAACAGCTGTTTCCAGACAGCTCTGAGAAAAGCTGTATTATACCACTGGTATAGTAGCACAGAACACAGAACTGAAAAGCCTGGGTTACTGTAAGCCAACTCTTGGATGTGCTTGCAATCCAGCAAACTCCACACAAACACTTTTAACTTTCTTAAAACAATCTGTCTTCCTCCATTTGAAAGACTTTCTCTACTTCCTCTTATGCTATTACTCTTGGAGACAAAAAATTAATTTCCAAATCATGTTTCTTATTGGATTTATGAAGAGGGATTTCTACATTCAGATTTTCAATTAAAACCTGCAACATCAATTAGCTTTTACTCAACTCCATTCTTTTCAGAAGCCTTTTTAAGCAAGGGCTGAATTCAGACAAATTTTTGCAACAGAGCTATTGTAGTGACAGTTAAAATATTGTTAAGACAGTGATACCATAACAAATTCAAAAAAATATTTCTAATTTCAGTATTTCCTAAGATGTGTTTATTGAAGGTGTACATGTCTTTCATGAGCCATCTCTAATAAAAATTTAGCAACTCAAAATAAGTAGTTTCATATCCTTGTCTGAACAGCAAAACACTGTACTACTACAAACAAACTAAAAAAAAAAAAGTCTCAAATGGTGTCTGTATATTCCTTAGATACAAGGTTTCAGGAAGGAAACAGATTTCCTCATCCTGTTAGTGTTCATAAACTGCCAAGATATCCAGCCGGATGAACTCTTCCCACACTGAGGGGCTACGGCTGCTTTTTATGTTATTGAGTGATAAACCAGCGCATTCGGTGCACAATTAACACCAGCAGGCTGACACACCACAACACCAAAAACTGCTCGTCCTCCGAGGCGGGAGAAGAACTTCTTCACACACAAAGTATCTTGGGTTGCGGCTGTTCAGCTGCTGAAAGGTGAGGCACTTACAGGACAGCATTCAAGCAGCTTCCATCAAAGCCTGGGGTCCACTGCTATAGGTGCAATTTATAGAACTAACACTATACAAACTCCTTTTCCTGACCAAGTTACAAAAGAGGAAGCAGCATTATCCTGACATTTAGATGCAAAGACAAGGTACAAAAGGAGAGATTTTTTCTCTCTGAGTATGAAGAACTAAACACAGAGAAAACTAAACAGAGTATTTAGAAACCTTAATTTTTGTATTGAAATTATTTAAAATAGTAAAGCATCATCGCTTATACACAACAAAGTTTGAGAAATTGGTTACATTAGAACAGCAAAAGGACTTGGTGGAACCAGAGTGCAATTCAAAACTTGGAGAATTTTTAATATGAAATCTTAATCCCAGGACAGAACTGATAGATGCTGGCTATTTCAAAGTAAAACAGTATTCTTACCACAATGCAGCAGTTAAATGTACACACATTCTCCTGATAAAATTGTTTAATAACTTCAGTATAATGCAATGATTACCATGCTAAAGGATACTGTCATTTTCAAATGTAGTAATAAAATTCTTCAGGCAGTAATCAACACACTATGGTTTTTAATGATTGCTGCACTGAATTACAGTGCACATGCCTTTGGACCACACAAGTAAAATTTTATCTTTAAATGCAGACAGAGGCTGAGGACAATACACTTCCAATTTTTATATGCTTCCTTTTGATTCTTACATCAGAGTGAGATACAGAAAATGTTTATCATTTTCATTCTCCAGTGATTTTAGTAGCAAGAAAAGACTTCCTTATCTGACATTCAAAACACTATAGGATTAAGCTTTGTGTTTGACAAGTTGTTAATTAAGATACCCTAGTGCTCTTTGTCATTTTATCAACCATAGCTGATAATTCTGAATTTCCTAACATGTAATAGAATTCCAAGTTTAGAAGGCACTGTATGTATAAGTAATGATCCTGAATCTCTTCTGTCTCCATCTCAACCAATAAGGAAAACAGTCATGCTAATTGCTTTTATTTAGCATTATTTTAATTAGATGGCACATCATCGTATATGACCAGATGGATCCTGTCTGATGCCACTCTTTATTCCAGACTTAAACTCCTAGTAAGACATTTTTAAATCACTTGAAATGAAAACACACACAAAAAACCCAACCCACTCTCCCTACTATATCTTCTTGTTTCCACAGGCTCCGCTTCTTTGTTACTGCTTTGAACAAGTACAGTCTTTCCTTGGCAATTAACATTGCAGGCCATGCCCAACACTGAAATACCATCAGTTTAGTAGCACTGCTCTGCAAACATTTGAATGCACAAACCATTGAAAATAAAACCATTAAAACAGCATCCAAAAGCTAACATTAGGTCCAAAACCACACAGCAGTTTGTGGCCAGTCACAACGCAGAGTATATTCCTATCTTCCCACATGCATCTTGGGACTTCTCCCAATAAACCTTACAATCAGTTGCTAAACTCTGGCATGCACATCCCTTATTTTACAGGCTTTAACTGTATCAGCACCATGAAACTTAATCCATTTGGTCTTCCAACCTGTACAGCTCTGACAGGTGTTAGAAAAGATACCCTTTTCTACAACTCCCATTCTCCATGGCAGGGTAATTTACAGCATAGTGTCCCTTAGTCTCTGGAGCATCCTAAAAGGACAGGATTTTTATTGAACATTCCTTTAGTCTTTTTACTATCCAGCCCTCTGATATGGTTTGGTTTGCCTGAATTCCTGAAGGAAAATATTTGTAGTCCAAAGGCTCTGACACAGTTATTTAAAAAAGGGCTGTTTCTGCCCTGGTGTTCAGCTCTTAATAATGCCATCCATATCCAGGAGCAGTTAGCAGATGACATATGAATTCCTCATGCAAGTCCTGTCTTGAATTTTTCTTCTAGCTCCCTTTCTCTACCTAGTTTCAACCTCTGTATGGAAGGAAAAATAAACTAAAGGCAGAAAGGAGAGATGTGGGAATGACCAAAGTTCAAATTTGTTTAACAATTATGAAAGAAGGTGACCAGCTAGATAAAGAATTCAGAGGTAAGTGACATGTGCTGAGTTACAGACATTTTTGCAAATTTCTTGTCCTTTTGCCTAGAACACCTGTATGAAGTTTATAAATACCTTTCCACATCTCTGATGCAATGTGGGGAGCCATAGGTGCAACCATAATGCAGAGGGAAGCCAAAGCATCTTCAAATTCTGTGCTGTGGAGAACAAGAGGCCGAGGAGCTTGCTGAGTGAAAAAGCAAGGAAAAAGAAACAAACTATTAACATTCCGAGGTGGGGAGGAAAGTAGTTTAATTAAGAAGAAAATGCAGTAATAAAACCTAAAATCAATGTCTATGCTAAGGAGAGTGCATTTTCACAGTAAATTGGAAACTTATGAAACTGGAGAATTAAAATCATAACTCTTGGTCATCGAGTGCTCTCTAACACTTAGAAGCTGATCCTGAAATGGATCATCCTGAAATTGCCATCATCATCCTGGTGAAGATCCTTGGGGATCTGCTCTAGCACAGAACTCTGAATACACACTCATGTGGACAAGAGTAGCCCATAAAACCATTTGGAGTGCTGCCTTTTCTAGAAGTGCAATCTTAGGCAAAACCAGAGCTATCTGAGAAGAGGTGAAGCACTTGTATATGACAGTCAAACTGTGCTGAATGCAACATAGATTTTGTTGGGACAAAGTTCCATTCTACAGGATCATAGAGTGGCTTCAGTAAAGCTGAATTTAGTGACCAAGTGAGGTTTTAGAGCTGAAGGAAGCTTTGAGAATGAAAGCACAGTGAAGTCTTTTACAGTTTTATGTTCTTATTATTTTAGTAAAGTGTCTGCCTTCTTTAGTATATAAAATGTTCAATTTCTGGCAAAAAGGAACTTGACTGACAAAATCTGAACTTCATTTCCCCATTTAACTCAACTTACAGAAAAAAAGATACAGCACTAAAAGTAATCAGATGAACTTTTTTATTCTTTGCCTAAGAGATCACATCCCATGGCAAATTCAGCTGATGCATTTATTTTGTAATCTATCTCTCTAATGAAACAGCACAAAAAAATGTCAATACATGTCAACTTACAAGGATTATTTGATGTGATGAAAACCCATTCTCATCAACTAGAAAATGGTCCAAAACCAGTGATTTGCTTGACCTCAAATGTTGTCAAAGGGCATCTTATCACTTATAGCGCAAACTATATTTGAGTAAGATTTAGCAACTGCTACCCACTTTCAATGTTTAATCCTTGCCCACCTCTCCACTTCCTCCTTTTAACTGGGAGCAAAAAGAGGAAGTGCCAGCAAGCTATGTGGAAACTTATTCTTCAAAGATACTGCACTGTCTTCTTTGCTCAAGAAATACATCAGTGCTCAAGTATCTGGCTGTCTGTAGGACTCTGAATTTTATCTTTTTTAACATTCATTCCACCATCCATTAGCCCCAAATGCCTATGAGTCATTGAAATGGAGATAAAGAACTGGGTGTTACCTTCCCAACACCATACAAGATGCCAGGCTTAAGTTGTTTCAGTACAGCACCTGTGCACAATGTACTTCATTTTTTGTTAAGTTCCTCGATTTTGCTAATAAGCACCTTGGAATTCATAATGTATAAAATGGTATTTCAATAAAGAAGCTAAAGCTTTCAAAATTATATTTAATTTCGGTTCAATATCAGGTTACCATTATATGCCTGAAGGACTGCTCAACCAGATCTAAGAGTAGTAACAAAAACTAATGATAATAGTTTATTATTTTTAATCTATTACCACTGGCTGATAAACAACATAATCTAAATTAAAAATCTTAAAACTTAGGTTCAGCAGTGTAAGCTGTCTTTGAGGACTGACTGTGTGTGATTTTCCTTGCAAAGAATAACCCTTTTAAAATCAGAATATTTGGTAATTCTATAATGTACTACTATACCTAGCTACCTATGTAACTTGGCTAAAATCAGGAGAACAAAGAACAGAACTAAACAAAATGTATCCTCTTCAAATTACAGGATGCAGACATAAACATCAGAATCTGGTCTAATCTGATCTAATACCATCAAGCTCCTCCTGCAAAACTGTTTATATTTCAGGGTTACAGTGATACCAGAACATGCTTTTGAACTGAGTGTAACTCAACAAGGCTCTTGACTCAGTAATACTGGTTATGAAGTTAATGACTTACAGAAAGCTGGACCTACAGTTCAGGTAGTTCCTGCTTGGTAGAAAGACTGACAGGAGCAGTGTCTGAGAGGAAAATACCTTCATTAATATCCCATACTTACATGGAGTACATTTGTGAGGCTCATCAATCGGGAAATAGCTGCATTGAACAAATGATCCTTTGTGAAGTACTCGGTTACCTGTATTAGAAGAAAAGGTCTGTCATTAATTACTTAAAATTCTCAGACTCAGAATACTGGGTTTTTAAAAATGGAAAACAATTACTGGTAATCAATTTCAATTTGTGAAATATGTGCATCTTACCTAAAGTGAGGAAAATCACTTTAGTACACAAACACATCATATGTGCAATCACAGGTGTGGAAGGGAAAATAATAATCATATAAAAATTCAATTGATTAGCTTCCCTTCTGTTTCAAGATTTAAAATGTTTCAATCAATGAAAAATGTGCATTGTTCACCCTTTATTTCCTTTAATAAAATATCTTCCCTTTGCCCCTTCAAGAGGCCTTCTCTCTTGTAAATCCATTTATACTGGTGAAAACTTGTTCATAGATTACAAGATTAAAATTATAAAGTCTGTTAAATGATCTGGAATATCCCTCACAGCAGGGTTTAAACTGGCAAAAGTTTTTATGCACAGAAAATTACTTGAAGTTAATTTTGCAGGTATTTATGTTTTCTTCTGAGTCTTGGATAACAGAATTTATACCAATCACAGCAGGAGACAACACATAACAAGAGATGAACAACCACTTCAGTATTTTTTTCAAGGCTATGCTAATATATTTTAACCAGTGGCTTTTTTCATTCTATATGAAACAGCAGGAACGATAATGAGATATGAAGCAAACAGACCAAAGCTTTTGTTAGGGTAACCTACAGAACTCACCTAAGGTTTTGTTACTTGAAATGGAGTTACTTGAATCCCAGATTGACAGAACTTTATTGTCATAACATTTCATTCCTTAATGAGGCATACATCCTTTAAATAAGTTTTGCCCCACAAAATTTGTAGGTAGACAAAATTATTTACATAAAGAATAATTCAGTTTAAAAAATAGCTACTCCTCTGGGGAAAAAGCTTTTGGCTCTGTAAGTCAAACATGTGGTTTTAGCACAACAAGCAACTTGTTTAGCAATTTAGAAACTATGTAAGTGTTTCTTTTAACCTCAGAAATCACCAGATTCTTCTGCTCCCAGATCTTTCTGGCTTCAGCCTTCTCTTTCTTATTCAGAAGCTCAGGATTGGGCATGATTCCTGAAGTCCTTGCTTCAATAAGTTTGGTTACAAGTGCCCAGAGGCGCACCTGCCATCTCTGAACACCGGGCATGGCATCAGCTGAGATTAATGAAAGATTTCAGAAACAAATGTCAGTTACAAGTAAAGAATTCAAAACTGTAAAGAAAAGCAGGACAGAACATTGGAGATAAACATTTTTAAAAAACACTCTCTATTTTAAATGAAAGACATCAATGCAATTAAAAATGTCTTTAGAAATAATGCTGAGTTGCTTGAATGGAAAAAAAAATCAGTAAGTATTTTTCTGCAATGACTTTAAAGCAGATATCTATAGCAAGAATATAGCATAGAATATTTACTAAAATCTGTAAAATAACCCAATATTATGTCAATGCTAGAATGCTCATCTGTTTTAATGACTCCACAAAGGAGTTGCATGTGCTCTCATTTTTCTGAACTCATGGCAGAATACAAACATACACACAAGTATGCATACACATACATTTTCAAATTGAGAAGTTTCTTTTCAGATTTGATTTCAGCAAGTATGTATATTTTTGTTGCTAGATATGCTATTGTGCTAATGAGTACAAGCTCACCATACTCACACCACAGGAGAAAATGACATGAGCCCTGCATTGATGCCCACCACTGAGAGGACAAGGAATTTAGTCTGAAGGGCAAACATCCAAAGGCTATCCCATCCAGAGGAGAGAAGGATCATGACAACTGAGAACCACTATTTAACATTCTCTGAATGAAAAAATTTCCTGGGATGGCTTTGCATGGTAAAGTTTTGGTAGGGATATGCTACAAGGATGACTCCTCTGGGAAGATTCTAGGGGCTTGCTCCATGTCTGACAGGGCCAGTTGAGCCCAGGAAAAAGGGAGGGATGAAAGGAAGGTGTAAATTTGGTTTTACTTCTCTTTACTCTAATTTTAATTGGTATTACATTAAATTAATTTCTCAGTCGAGTCTGTTTTGTCCATGATGGCAAATGCAGAGTGATCTCCTTGCCCTGACCTCAACCCATGAGCCTTTTGCTGTACTTTTCTCCCCTGACCAACTGAAAAGCAAGGAGTTATAGAGCAGCTTGGTGGCACCTGACATCCAGCCCAAGGTCAAACCCAACACAACCTGCCTAATTCCTTTAATTTAAACATTCATGATGTTGTTATCATCATAAATTCAGAACAAAGCATAAAGATATTTAAGAGATGCTTTTCACCTAACTTTCTATTTTCTTCTCCCCTGGAAATATCTTTAGGCAGCTAAAATCTCCTTTTGCTCACATTTTCCAATACTTTTAACATGAGATGATGCCAAAATATTCCTTTGTACTTCTAAAGTGGTAAACAGTTGGCTTCAATGACTAAATACATTTTTGCTAGTAGTATAACTGCGCGTTCTTAGCTTTCTTACAAAAATGTTTAATCACCAAGCTCTCATATACTTTGCAACTAAGATTTGGTACACATTATCCTCACAGTAATTCAATTATTCCATTTTCAAGATCAGAAAATACAGCAAAAAGTTTGTGCATCACCAAATTAGCTGCCTCAGAGGGAACTGTGTACCTGTGTAGTGTTTAGGATGCAGCTGTTAAGGCTCAGTTCTAAGTGACTCATTTTTTTAAGAGACCTCTTCAAATGCCTAGCTCTCTACTGTTGTGATTAGGTGGTGACAGAAAGCCAGCTGAGAACTCACAAAGCCCACTCCTCCAGTACATACAATAGTGCAACAATATATAAAGGAACACAAATGAATATAAAGCATGACAGACACAACTGAAATAAAGTTTAGTGCAGGCTGAACTAAGTGGCAAGAACTTAACATGTGAAAGAATGAAGAACTACACTTTTTGAAACCAAGAATGGAGTGTTTTATTAAAGCCTTATGAAACAGGAAGGTGAAATGTAAATGAATATATAAGACTACATTAAAATGTATGAACCACAGTAGATAAAAGAAATTAAGACCTTTCAGTATGAGGAATTGCATGACAGGAGTAAATAAATGCACAGGAGGGTAATTCCTAACTTACTCAAGAAGTAAGCTCATAAAAATGTCATATCTAGAAATATTAATTACTAGGAACTTCTAATGAGATTCTTTCTGAAAACGATTTCATAATCCAGCTTACAAAAGCCATTGCATGTTTGTTAATAAACAGAAATAACAAAATATTGTAAAGTTGCATCTCTGATCTGATATTATTAGAAAAAAACAGATTATAAAGAAAAATAATTTTCAGTTAATCAATTATTGCTAATTAAAAAAAAAGATAATGAGGTCCAAGTTTTCAGAAGAAGATGCAACTTAAGAAATAGTTTTTGTATGTGCTTTTAGCTTATAAGAGGTAAGCTGCTTGCAATAATCTTGTAAGATTGCCTCAGTGACAGCTTTGTGACTCTTTCCTTTAAAAGAAACAAACAATAAAACCTGTTTATGATACTTTTTGATTAATTTTTTCCAAAACTTGGGCATGAAGAACTGTATTAATTTTGTGTTTAAAATATACTACTTGAGAAAAAAGAAACAAGTCCACAAGAAAACAAACTACAGAAAATAATCTGACTCACTTTTAGCATCCCACAAAATGTCTTGTTCTGGAGGAGCAGCAAACAGGATGTAAAGGCGCAGGGTGTCGATGCCATACTCTTTCACTATTTCCTCGGGGTCTATTCCATTGTACTTAGATTTGCTCATTTTTTCCCAAGCAACTTGGAGCTTCTCACCAGTTTTTAGGTGGACTGGTTCACTTCCTAAATATTAAGACATAAAAAAACTACTGAAACAAATTTTGCTCACTTGTAACAGCTATTAATTTTGTTCCCTAAGCATGAGAAGAAACAACTGTTGCTAGCATTTTGGTTTTTTTTTTTTTTCCAAAACAGCTTAAAGAAGAATACCACCCATTCCAAACACTCTTTTCCCTCCCAAATTTTTCTTGTGGTAATGTTCTGAACACCAGTAATATCCTAAAGCTTCCATCACATCATGATAAAAAGTCTCCTATCACTTGGAAGCTGTATCTGGCATGCATCCTAAGTGCTGCCTTGACAGCTCCCGATATTTAAACTTTTTTATAACCATGACATTTAAAACTTTCCAGATAGGTGTACTGATTTGATACAATTCTGACCTGCACTTAGCTTTTGCAAACACCAGAGTTACAGGTTCCAACTGCAGTAAGTTATCCTGAAAAGAGTGTGTTTTCTCTTGCATGAATTTAGAGACAGAGTGGGGCATTTACAATTAAAAAGGTGCAACTGAGTAAAACCCTCTGCTAAAAAAACTCAATCCTTTCTAGAAGAAAACAGGGTAGCAGAGAGTGGTAAAACTTAAGAGGGTGAATTGGTGGGTTGATTTTTAACTCTTACAGGGTTTGTATTCAGTGCAAACGAGGACGTATGAGAGGAATGCTTAAGAGAGGCAAATAAGACCAAACATTTTTGTTGCTACAGGTCCCATAGCAATGACTGGTCCAGCTTATGCAATGAAGGCTCTGCAAAGAACTTGAGAATGAGCACTGTTTCCTAAAGGTTTTACATTCCTAATACCTACTGTATACACCTGCACCTGTGTTAGTTTTGCTGCAATGTTTTTGTAGGTTGTCTGTTTGCTGGGCCTAACTGGCTCCATTCAGCAGGCTGCTGAGCGCGGTCTTAACAAAACTGACTTTTGATCTTTTGGACTACACTGGAGCCAAAATAATACCACAGCACTGTTTCTGTGTTTGGATGCAATTAAAAGCTGCTGTATTAGTAGGATCTCTGTGTACTCAGCAGCATGTGTAAATCCAAAACTCACAGAAGTTGCTCTCCAGTTTAAATATTAGATTCATTTTCTCTTCCAAATTTTCCCAGCACCGAAGCAGTCCCTGGCTTTAGGGGTGCACCTATGCTGATTTTCCCATGCAGTTTCTCTTACCAGTGAGATCAACCTCCTCTCTCTTCAAACACTGGCCTGTTGTTGTTAGTCTGAAGGTCTGATTCTTGATAAGTCCTTGAACCAAGAGCTTATGGAAAGGCTCCCTAAGGACGGAAGGAAAAAGAAATTTCTCTGTTGAAAAGAGCTGTAAAAAGCATACTTTATGATAAGCCTCAGGTGTTGAGCCAATCAGGCACGATTTTTTAATGAAACAAGAATTTCAAGCTGACTGTACATAAATAGTTGTCACCTTAGAAAGAGTACTTTGTGCATTGATTAATGGTGGCTGGCTGGCAATTCTAAGTATTTATTTGCATTCTGCTCACATTCTTGTACCCTAATTTAGTACTAAGTTATTCTAACATCACTTTTCAAATTAGCATATGGATAACACACAGAAGTTTCTTGTACAACAGTACAATTTCCCTAACTTCAAGCTAAATCTCTTGCGTGAAAGCATTCAAGTACCTGGCTTCATTGTCACAAATATTTAGTTCTAGCTTCTCTCTGAGGAGCACAGAATTTTGAACAAATCAAAATGCTGTTGCACATTTCTTTCTATAAACAGATGGAAAGAACAGATAGATGTTTCTCTAACATAAGCACCCACATGCCTTGGCCCTTTGCAGAACTAGCCAGGAAGGCCTGGCTGTATGAAAAAGTGTACTAGAAAAAGGGCAATGCTGAAAAGTTCCTATCCCAGTGCATCAATTTTTTTGCACCTTACTTTTCTAGCAAAATTTACATCAGTGACAGTAAACTCCCATGAAATGAGTGTATGACAGGGCTAAAAAGAGCCTTGAAAGGCAGTAGCGCACTCAGCAAGAAATAAACTCTAAGTAAACACTGCTCTGGTTGACACTATTGTGGCCCTCTCCTTTAATGATCTTGCATTTCTAATGCATTCAGTCACAGTTCTGTCACTGTTTTCACCGAAAAAAAAGGCAACAAAATGAATCTCTAAAGCTTTTGGTTCCCACTCAGCAGAACAGGAAAGTAAGGCAGCTCTAACACAGCTTTAAGAACAGCAGGGGCCAGGGAAGGAGGTATGGAGCCAGTCCCAGAAAGCACATACAGTCTGGAAGCCTTCTCACAGGACCCTCCAACACAGGGACATCAGTCACCACGACTGATGTCATCATGACATCATGTCATCATGATGTCACCAACACCATGACATCAGTCATCATGTCATTTTGGAGGACATGATCATCAGCACTGGTTAGTACTGACTTGCACCTCCCAATGCTGACATGTGTGTGCAACATTAAACTGAGTTTTCTACACTTTTTACCTAATGAAACCTCAAATATATACAAAACAACTTATGTAAAAGGATGCATTATTTCTATTAACTTTTAAAAAGCCAGAGTATACCCATTTAAAAAAGTAGAAGTAAAACCAGACTTCCACATTTTATTTCATGTGTACAAAAAAGTCATAATCCAAAACATGATTCACCATTAAGGAGTTAATATAGTATTTTAAATTATTATGAAATATAAATTAAATGAAAATTTATCTCACAATTTAAAATGAAGTAATTTAATAAAACAATTAAAGTATTATTAAATTATAGAACAATTAGGCATGTTTCTATCATATTAAAGCAAGTATATTCCAAGTACTAGTCCTTAAACACTTTTGATGACTCTGAAGTAAGAAGATATTTGAAAACAAAACTATAAACTGGGAGAGAAAGTGACAGGCTTCATATTTGATCTTCAACATGCTCAAGTTTGAACATGAGCTTCCTTCCTTGCATATTTTGTATACTTATAAATATTGTGCAAGTACTGGCACATATTGATGTATCACTCAGTCACAAAGAAGTATGAGTCTCTGCCACGCCACCTGGTTTTAGCAACAATGTTAACTAAGAGCAACTCAAGCATCTCTATAAATATTTTGTAGACCATACTTCAGAGGCTGATGAAAAACCTTGTTATTTAGAAGTAAAGGAACTTAAGGGAATGAGAACTGAGGTCAAATTTAGACAGCAAAATGAAAAAAACATTAAAAACAGGATTCAAAAATAATCTAAAATACCAAAAATTATTATAAATTATCCAAGTGAATTAGAAGGTAAAAATTGGGAACAAAAACTTTGTAACCCTATCAATAACAATGGTGGGAAAATGCTTCAGGATAAAACAGTTTATGATACATTTCTTCTGTCTCTACAATCTAGAGACATAACACCACTGGAAAAAAAACTCCCTCCCTATCATTCAGTACTTCAGTCTGTTTAAGATCTCAAGCAGTTATTAAAATAGCTACACTTCCTGCTATCTAAAGTAAAGCTAATGAGGTAGCCAGATCATCCAAATCAGATAGGGCTCTCCACTGGAAGTGATTTTTCAAGGAACACTTATTTTTCATGACAAAGAGTTAGTTCAGATCATACGCCAAGTTACTAAAAACTAAATGCA
This sequence comes from Melospiza georgiana, assembly GCF_028018845.1. Lineage (NCBI taxonomy): Eukaryota > Metazoa > Chordata > Aves > Passeriformes > Passerellidae > Melospiza > Melospiza georgiana. Next base: position 46,330,503 of record NC_080430.1, on the reverse strand, counting down.
GGAACAAGCATTTCTTATTTTTGTTTATGCTGACAGAGGCTACAAAAATGCAATACAAAATACATTACCAAGTATGGGGAAAATAAACCCCAACCATGTGTCCCTAGTGGGAAACCACAGGAGTATGGAAACATGCCCAAAAGGAGAAAGCCAGAGCCCATCTGCTAAAGACGAGGCTCTGAACCAAATTGTGTTTAGTGATTTTGGCATTGTGTTGCGGTGGCTCCCTCTCATGTTCACATGCAGAGTTACACTTGAATTCATGTTAATAAAACTGCACACCTCAAACAAGCCCCTTCAGAGGCAGGGATGCACTTCTTGGCTCTAAGGGAACTGCCAAGGGGCTGCAGCACAGCAGGGATGATGCAATTCTGTCCTCAATACTGCAGCACCATGGTCATGGCACCATAAATACCTCCTGATCCAAAACACCAAGAATAATGAAATTAAGCCACTTTGAGACACACTGATATTTCTGGCATAGAAGAGGAGTCTGGAGTTCCTCTGAATGCTTGATCATGTTTCAGACCATAGATATAATGGAATGGGATAGGCCTTCACCTGCCTGTGAAGTTTGTGCTCATGCTGGAGTATCTGCCCTGGGGCTTTTGCTCATGTTGTACACCCACCTGCAAAGTGTGCCTGACACGTCTGAGAAGGATCAGCTGTGCTAGTAATGAAATCTGGAATCCTTCCCTTCATCTTTTCCTTTCTCTAATGTTCATACTCAAGTTCATCTCTATGAGAGACCAATCTAGGACCATGCAATGGATGGTAGGGCAAGCACAACAGACAGATCAGGAATTCCTGCTCAGTACCACGGTCTCATGCTCTTTGCTTTGTTCTGTGCAGGGTGACCAGCAGGACTTTCAATCCTAGTACAAATGACCTGGCTGGAAGAACTCTGTGGGGCCACAGTGATAAAACAGTGAATTCAGGAGAAGGGATAGCCCTAGCAAGGGAGCTCACTGCATGTATTTGCACCCTGCGCCTTTAGAAAGGATGAGAGAGCCCGAGTGCTGTGCCCCTGAGTGAAGACAAGACTACATCAGTCACTACTGGCTGAGTTCAGGGGGCTGTGAAACCTGCTGCTAGATACAGCTCTGCAACCTTGTGGAGGTGACTGAAGGGCATAGAAACCGATAATTTTAGGCAAAAAAAAAAGATAAAACAATAATGAATGTTCAAGATTCCACACAGTTAACAACTGAGAGCTTTTGCTTAAAATCAGCACTAGAGATAAGGTTCTAAATGAATGCAGAGAAGCTGTAGCATTGTTCCTTCACAGAATAAGCTATTTCTGTCACATACAGTCTTTTATTCTGTAACTCAGCTATGTGAAAAAGTGTCTTCTTACTCAGCAGATTTGCCCTCTATCAGAGTCAAATCTGCTGACTTAACGGCAACAACAAAATTTTTTTATTGCTTTCTAACTCTTCAGGCAGAATGTGCTAGATTCCATTTCCAATTATTCATCAGACAGATGTGATTACTGAAGTCTAGGGCAGAACCAAATTCTGTGTAACTTGTACTTGCAGAGATGAGCAGGTGCAGCAGAGAGTGACAGCACACGCCTGCCGTGGTGGATTGAGCTGGAACAGAGGAGGAGTTTTCTGGCCCCAGCTGCCTACCTGGCCCCTCTCCCAGCAGTGGTCACAGCTGGGAGGGCTTGCTGCCTTGTGAATTATTTATAGAACCAATGCATTTTACAGACCAGACTGCTAGAACAAATTGACATCAATTTGGGCTTAATCTGATATCACATGTATGAATACCCAGAGGGTACCACTTATTCTGCCTTGTCATTACTGAGAAATTGAGCAGCATTTCTTTCCCATCGTCTCCAGTCCAATGCATTAAAAAATAAAAGACCATGCCTCATCTTTAGGGGATATTTAAGCTATACTGACACCTTTACAATTCTAAATTCTAACTCTAAATGTCTACAAACACTGCATTTTCAATGAGGGTATGTGTGTCTGTAAATGCCTATTTCATACATGTTGCCTGTAATATTTCTGTAATAATCATTACCATATATTTGGAAAGATCGCTTTGACAATCCAAACTACAGGAATGTTAATTTCTGTTTTCAACCACATTACTATATAAATAGCCATTAAAGACTATGCATAATTAAAGGCTACACAGAAGTATTTCATCGGATTTGAACATCACAGGATAGGAGCTAAACAATGAAAATTTCCATCAAGTAAACATATCAAAGAAGAACTACTACAGATAAGCAGAGGAATCATAAAATTAATGCTAGATGACACTTTAAACGGTGGCAGCTCTCCTAACTGAGATATAACAATTTTATTTATTTAATCAGTGAAAAAGACCTAAGCTTCTAGAGAGAGATTGAAAATGCACAAGAGGGCAGTGTTTTTTAACATTTTAGTGTTTTCCCTCAGAGCTGTGAGTTTTGACATCATAACTTTGAGCTTCCTAACAATAAGCCTGTTGTTTCTAATTACACTTGTCAGATACTTCAGACCAGTCCTTGAGCAGTTCAAACAGAAGACTGAGCAAAATTGGCTTCTGATTAACACTAAAAATTTAAAATACATGGTAGTATTTATAAAGGAGTTATGATTTCCATATTAAACCAAAATCCTAATTTGACTTCATGGCTTCAAAGCACCTAACGCTTTACCTGGCACAGAGCTAAAGCAAGTGAACAATTTTGTGCATGATGATGAATTTGTTAGAGTCATCTTGCAGTCTGAGCACTTATCTAAGCACACGCCCAAGCAGCTCATACACCCAGCCCTCAGGCAATGCTGTAACACATCTTCACACCTGCAACAGCCCTTGACATTGTATACCATGCCAAAGGAATTCTCCACAGTCTTGCAAACTGCTTCTACAGAAAGCAACTTCTATTTTCTTCTGCCATTGTCACTAGATGTAGTCAGTGCTTCTTAAAGAGTTTTCTTCACTAAAGGTAGAGTTTTCTTCTGCAATTTACCACATTTAGAACAGGCTACGCTACACAGCTTTTGTGCTACTGCTCTGTCACACCAGAGTGTGAACAAAACACATTCCAAAGCAATGCAGCTACAGAATCACAGAGTCCTCAGAATAATGCAGGTTGGAAGGAACCTTTGGAAGTCATTTGGTGCAACTCTTTTCTCATATCAGACCTGACTTCAGGTTGTTCAGGGCCCTGTCCAGCTGCGTTTTGAAAATATGCAATGATGGAGGTGCCACAATGTCTCAAGTCAAATGGTTCCAGTCTCATCACCTTCCCTGCCAAAACTGTATTCCTTCTGTCCTTGCTGCAATCTGTGACTGCTACTCGTTTCCTTTCTCAATACATCTCTGAGAAGAGTCTGGTTCTATCTTCTCTATAAATCTCCTTTAGGTAGCAGTAGAGAGCAATTACATTTCCTCCTTAGCCTTCTCTTCTCCATGGGGAACACACTCAACTCTTTTAGCCTCTTCTTGTATGTCGTATGCTCCAACCCTGACTATGGTGGTGGTCCTCCTCTAACCCTCTTTAGTTTGACAGTGTACCTCACACTGGGGTGAGGGCCTCAAAACTAGACATAGTATTCCAGTTGTTCCTGAATGATGAGCAGAGATAGCCAAAGCTGGGCATGGTTTTGCTAGAGGAGTATATTGTCATGCCAGCTGCTGACCCACATCCAAATTGCTGTTCATGAGGACCCCTAAGCCCTTCTCTGTTGTAATTCTCCCCACACAGATGGCACAGCCCCAGATGTTCTGTTGAAGTCATGGTAAAAGATATGCACAGCTCTCTCCTCATCCATAGATGGAATCATGTCACCACAGAAGGAAAGCAGATTAAGTTTGGAATAATTTCTTCTTGGTAAATTCATGGCAGCTGCTCCAGCCTCCTTGTCTTTCATGCCTGGAACTTGCATGTGTCTGGTTTACTTAAGTGAGACCTAACTCAATCTTACTCTACAATGGGCAGTATGTCTTGCCTTCAAACTTTCCTACTAAGCACAGACCTTGACAGCAAAGGCCAAGGCAAAGACTTTTCTTTCTACTTAGGCTCTTTGCTGGATTGTGAATCAGTCCAATGTCTTCTTCCTTGCTGTTCTTTTCCATGTTTGTCCAGAGGCTCTTCTTACTATCTTCACATTCTTCAACAGTTTCAACATCTGATGAGCTATGACCTTTCCATAATCCACACTGCCTATCCAGTAAAGGCTTCCACATTCCTCCAGGGGTAGACAATCCTTACCTCCCATTTCCTTGCACTTATTTTGGTCTTCTTGAGGTCACACAAGAGGTCTCTTTTTAGTCCAGCTGGCCTCTTTCCATGCCCTTTTCTCTAGCATACCAAAACAAACCACTTACTTTGCAAGAAAATCTCCCCTGCCCTGTGATCTCACTTTCTGACAATACTTCAGCCACTAATGTAGTTAATGTAATTTTGGAAGGTTGAAGAATTTGACTAGCAAAAGAACATTTTGCTGTTGTGTGTTACAGCTCCACTAGATGCTTGATGGATTAGGATTGTAAAATCTTTTGTAGAATTAATAAGCCTAAAATTGCTTGCAAGGGAAAGCTTTAAAATTCTCTGCTTGAAGGCACAGCACCTCTGAGAGGAAGGGTCTGCTTTGAAAGGTCCACTCTGAGAGAGAAGAAACAGCCTTCCTGCTGCAGCTACACAGGCTGCAGACAACAGAGTGAAACAGGTACACAAATCATCTACATCCAATATTTCAAACACAGCTTTCACTGCAAACTTTTGCACAGCCAAGAACGAGTTATGAAAACACATTGCCGATTTTCATCAAAATTAGGAAATACCTTGGGGAAACATCCTGCTAGCTGCAGTAACTTGTCCATCTTTTTCTGGCTCACAATAATTCAATTCTAGTTTTGTAGCAGAACTACAGCATTCAAGTGAGTTCAGTGACACATATATTTAGGCTCCTGTTTAATGTCAAGTTTTTAGAGGGGATACTCGTAAAGAATGAATTTATTTATATGAGTTGTGGCTGAGAAATCATTGAGCAGTTCTTCTCATGGGGCCACTCATTTTGACTCAATATATTCAGTCATCTCTGCTGATGGGAGAACAGAACAGAGCATGGGCCAGAGTTTCATTGTTCTGTCCCTAGCACTCTCCAAGCTGAGGATGGCATTTTAGGGTACAAAAGAGCTGAATTTCAGTGGAAATGGGGATGTCAAGCTCAGAACCTATCTGAGAGGACAAAGAACAGAACAACAGATGACTCACTTTCTTCCATCAAACTTTACCTCTAACCAAAACAGAGAACAGTGAATTAGGCTATAGCAGCAGCATCAACAAGAATAATTAAAGGTAATTATATAAAATTAATTAAATAAAAAATAAATTGGCATGAGATAAATATATTTCTTTTGCCTATCAAGAAGTGTTTTGTACTGCACAGCTCCAATTATACAGTGACTTAGAGTGCTTTGTTTTTTACATATGCATGCTTCCACTGAAATTAATGCTATTACTGGTAGGAAGTTACCTAATTTGAAATAATAGCACTACACAGAATGCCTGAAGTTACTCATTTGTGCATGCTTTTGCAGGCTGGAAATCTACAGCAGCACTTTACCACTTGCTCTGAGCCAGTTAATACTCATGCAATAAAAACCTTTGTATGAACATATACAGGAAGTGCAACTCACAGTGAGAAACCAAGTACTGACAAGGCAGGAAAATTCAGGCTTACTCAATGTAATGTTCCACCATCACGTCAATGTCCACTAATACTCTTATGAGTCAAATGAAATATGAGAGATTTTAACAGAAATAAATAAGGCTTACTTGTGTTTAGTCATCTTTAGATCATGGCAAAAATGGCTGAAGAACCTTGCATAGAATAAGTGCATAACTGCGTGCTCCTTTCCTCCGATGTACAAATCCACAGGCATCCAGTAGTCTGCTAAGTCACTATTAAAGGGCCTGAAAAAACATAATTATAGGGAAAAATCCAGTGTTGAAAAGAAAGATCAGCACCACGGAAGTAGCTCATCATCCTTAACTGGACAATACTGTTTAGTGAGAGCAATACATGTGTAATAAAACTTTCATTTTACTATCAGATCTTTTTATTTTTCTAAGAAGTAAAATGCTTATTATAGACAAAAATTAAGTTTCTGCTGAGATGTAGATCTACAAAAAGATTATTTACCTACTTTTCAGGCAAGCAATTACCTGAGAAAGCAATGAAAATGCTTGACTGCTCTTTAAATGATTTTTTTGTAAATACCCTGTGGCTGGCTTTAAATTTTTTAGTATTTATCAAGCTTTATATACAAATATATTAGAATGAAAGACAAAAGACATGACCACTTAAAACCAGTTTTTTAAACTGACGGTTTGCATTGCTGCCGTTAGGGGGCAATGGTGCAGTTCAAGGCTGCAGAACCCTCTGTAGAGTGAGATGGGTCACAGCACTACAAGTGAAGGATGCTCATGAAATGACAATAAATTTGCCATTTACAGCATATTTACATATCGTTGGAGGTCACCTGAATGATTTCCCAGCATTGCTTATTGCTTCATTGCATATTTCCATGTCGCTGTAGTGGCCCCACAAAATACAATTTGTACAGAAGTGTTTCTCTAATGTAGGCTTCAATCCCCTGCTCCAACAAATTTATTTGTTTTGTCTGTCTGTCTGATTATTCCATCTGTAATTTTTGTTACAGCAACACTTCCTTCGTCACAGATGAGCCCAGAAGCAAATAATGATCTGGGATTCATGTCTTTGGTGGAACAAATCAAACCTAACTTGTTCATAGGGTTCCAGAATCAACAGAGTAATTCTCCTGAACGGTAGACCAGTGAAATATGGTTTATGGAAATGAAGGGTTTACATATGCATAGCTTAGTTAAAAGAACTAACTAAATAAATCAAATGCAGGCAGCAATTTAGTGCAGAAGTCCATATAAATGTTCTCATTTCAGTGTAAAACAGATTAGACTACACTAAGCTGTTACTTTGACAGTTGGATGTTACATCTGACTATTTATTCTTCAACTTCTGGAAAAGTCCCTCTTGCCCACACACAAAAAATACTTCAACTGTAATGGAGAGGAAGCAATCTGCCTAACTCAGTAATAGCAGTAATATATTCATGCTAGCACTAGAAAATAATTAAAACTGGCATAAAATAAAAGAGTTCACAGAAGATTTTTCTCTAGTTTAACCAAACTAGTGCTGCCAATACAAAAAAAATAATTGGCCCAGCAATACTAAGTCACTGAGTATATGCAGTATGCTTCCAGACACTGCTATGCACAATAAATAAACAAATACATGCCCAAACAGCCCATCATGTGGTATCAATGTTTTAAAATGTCATTCTTCCTGTCCTCCTCAGACTACATAGGGATGTTGCACTAATTCCTCTTTGGGAAAAAAAGTGCTATCAAGCAGTGCTACTACAGCCACACTATGAAGCAGAAAAACAGCTAAATAACTACATCTGTCTTCCCACACTCTCCATGCTGCAGACACTAGGCCATAGCAGATGAAAAACCTCATTTCATTAATAATGCATGCAGTGGAAGTGCTGACACAGCAGGACATTGCTGTGATGCCTCTTCACTTTAGGTCTGCACACAAGAAAATGGCAAGAGTCACCAGAATTTAAAAGGAGAGAAGGGAAGGTTCCAGCTTGGCAGCTGCATATCACACTGGATTATTCCTCTTCTTACCATTGGAACAGCACTGCCTGTCCACACACTGAGCTACTCACTGCATTGCCAGGGAGGCTACACTCCATGCAATTTACCAGTCTGAAGCCACGGCAGGCTGTCATTCCTGATGGCATGGCCCACTAAGGACTTCAGCTCCTCAGCTGAACATTTTCCCTGAGCCCTGCCCCATAATTCCCATTCATGCAGATTTCTGCTCCTTGTCCTGTGGTTCCTGTGCTTGCATAGTTGTGCTTATGCATCCTGCTCTTCTAGATCTCCTGACACAGGAGCAATCAAATACCACATTTTTAGACCAGCTCCAGATATTGCCCTGATTTTAGCTGCGATAGAGTTCTTTTTCTTCTGAATAACTGGTACAGTGCTGTGCTGTGAATTCAGTATGAGAATAATGTTGATAACACACAGATGTTCTGGTTGTTGCTGAGCAGTGTGTACTGTAAGCCAAGGATTTCTTGGTCTCTCCTGCTCTGCCAGAGAGCACGTGTACAAAGAAACTGGGAGGAAGCACAGCCAGGAAGGCTGAACAAGACTGGCCAAAGGGATATCCCATACCATGGGCTGTCATCCCAGTAGATAAACTGGGAGGGTTGGCTGGGAGATGCCAATTGCTGCTATGGGATGGGCAGCAGTCAGCAGCTGGTGAGCAATTATACAGCGCATCACTTATTTTTCCTGGGTTTTCTCTCTCTCCCTCTCCTTTTCATTATAATTATTATTATACTTTGTTTCAGTTATTAAACTGTTCTTATCTAAGCCATGATTTTTACTACTTTTTTCTCCTCCTCCTCCTAACTGTCCTTCCCAGCCCACAGGGTGTGTGTGGGGAGTGGAATTTAAATGCCAGCTGGGGTTAAACCACACCCACCAACCCTGTGCTGCGCTCAGGCCCAAAGGGCAGGCACACGATGAGGGCAGTGCAGGGATTTACCCTGCCAGCACACTGCAGCTAGAAGCACCTGAGTGTGTGGTCTCTTTGTTCCCTTGTGTTCTGTGCAGCAGGCTTGTTCCCAGTGGCCCTGTGCCACTCACCTGTCACTGTTGTGAGGGTCAGTGTACCTCAGGTAGTACCAAGCAGAATCAACAAAGGTATCCATGGTATCGACTTCTCGCCGTGCTGCTGCCTTGCACCTGAGCAAGAGGGGAGAAAAGCTTCTTTTAGATAAGTGACAAGCTTGGAAAAAAAACCCAAAAAAACATGGACAGAGTGGCCATAAAGACATTTAGATTGAAAACTGAGCAGTCTGAAGAGTGACATGTTCAGAAAAAGTCCAACAACCATAACAGGACTGACTTCCCTCTCCCTCCCACAACATAGCAAAAGCAAGCTGAAAGGAAGCCTGAGCATTCATCATATCCAGCAACAGCAGAAGATGGCACTGCACTGGACAGCCCTCTCAATCTTGGAATTTTTTAGAATTGTCATTTTAAAAGCTACAAAGCACAGACAAGCATACTTTGCCATCAAGTTAATGGGTACTGAATATAGATCACACTCGTTAGGTACCAGCAGATTTAGCAGAAAGGTCAGGTGGTTGCCTCTCACTGATTGCCCGTACAAAATGGTCTTTGCAGATACCATTTATTATCTCTAGAAAAAATTAACTTAGTTTAATTTCAGCTTTCACTGAAATCAAATCTCTTCTAGACCTTGTAGCACAATTTTAATTTGTGATTACAGCAAATTGATTTTTGCTTGTAATTATATTGGCAGCCCTAAGGAACAGTTTCAAAATAGATTTTAGGAGCTCAGGTTACTTTCTGTTAATTTCTCCTTGAATATTCGTTGTTTGTACGAGCCAATAATGACATTTAATAAACTTCCATTTGTTGTAAATGATCCCTCTTAAAACTCTTACTATTAAAACAATGGGATTATTCTAAAGTCAATGAAACTTTGCAATCTGTGACACTCTAGTGCATAAATGACACTGATTATATGTAAGAAATGTACACAGTTAATAATTGCATGAAAGTTTAAATGTATGTATATAGTAGTAGTAAGTGCACATAATGAATGGGGACTGGCTATTTCATATTTACTAACTGCACATTCAGTCTCTGATCAGTCTTGATGAGTGAGCTGCAACATGTATCTCTGCTTGTCTGCCTGATACTTCAGCTTGGCTTGCCAAGGCAAGTTTACAAGAGCATCACCACTTAACATTTTTCTTCATTGTGTCTCTGTACGTGGTCTTCCTCTACATGCAACTTTTTCTTCCAATGAGACTAATGGAATAAAGGATTTTCACATCTAACTGCTTTTTAGTGTAGAAAAATATTTTTTTTCAAATTGCACATGTAAACAAAGACTCAGCCAATGTAAAATAATGACTTTTCTGTCAAATGTTAAGAATACTTTACAGTCATTGAACCATAATTACATCTGCTTCATGCCTCTGTGCTCTAAATGGACATGGCTCACTAACAGAGAGCCAGCAGGGGCATCTTTCAGAGTTTATACAATTTATATCAATACTGTGATTACAGGATCTCATTAGACAATCTTCAGACGACTAACACAATTACTGGACTTGTATTACAAAGAATAACTTGGGCATCTCCTCCCATTTATGATTGTTAACATTATTGTCACCCAAATACTCAGACTTTTGTATCTTTCCATCTGGCTCCCCTTATTAATTATAGATATTAAATGAAACTAATAAAAAACCATATTACTGGAGAGAAGAACTAAAGGAAGGGATGATGTCACTTCTTGGAGCAAGGAAAAGCAAGGATAACTGCACACAGAAGTAATAGCTCAAATGATTTGAAACTGTAGCAGACATGGACGAGCAATACTGATGATAGCTGTCAAAAAGGTGAAAATTAGGAAGACAAATAAAGATGATAATTTAAAAAGTTAATTTCAGCAAACTACTACATTTTAGGCTAAGAAACTAATCCTGTGTGACTTTTATTTCTGACTAAACAAATGCCTTTGATTAACTTCCCTGTAGAGCAGCCACAATAACTATCCAGAAACTGTAAGGATTTCCTATACATCAAAAGTATGTTATCGTCTGGTAAACAAAATAGTAACTTTAAACTAAGGTTAAAAACTGGGGGGTTAGAAGTTGGGGGAAGCCAAGAGTGCACACAGTGACTTTCAGTCACAACAGCAAAATTTTTAAGTTTAAATTAGGAATTGTAGACCAAGGCTTTTCTGGGGGTTTTACTAAACCTGTGGATTTTATTCAGTAAGGCTTCACTGCAAAGGTCACACTTTAAAATACACTACTATGTGCAATTTCAATAGGCACATCTGAGAGGAAATTTTCTATGCAGAAACATGGGAGTAAAGGTCTGTTTTGCAAAAAATTACATGTTATCAACAAAGTTTAAAACATATGTTTCCAGAGAACCATGGAACTGCTGATATTAAAATAAATTTAGATGTTATGAATCTGCTGAATTATCAGTGAGAGCCCCTATTGCCATTTATATGTCTGATTTCCCTACCTGGCACCCTGACAACATGCTTCCCATTAGTTTGGTCAGGCTACTAAGACCAGCAATGCATTGCACTGCTGATGAGAAAATTCTCTGGGATACTTTATGTTCTACCAGTTCCTCCCACAGAACCCACAGACAAACTTCAGTGTACAGAGTATCTATGCAGTCCTCAAGATTACACAACTGATTTTTACAACATATCTCTCACTACATCATTTAGACTTTTTATTTCTTGAACAGATGGACCTCAAACAATAAGGATTTCAGTGATAACAGGATGCATTTACTTTCAAATCTGAATTACATGTTATCTGTAAGGTACAGCCTCCTGATAAAGATTTATATAGCTGAGAGAACACTTTATTGTTGACTATTGCAAAAAAATAAAGACAATGTTAGTTTCCTTAACAAGAGGACTAATTCAGTAATCATTATAAGCTTTATATGAACACTGATGAAAGACAATTAGAATAACTGTAATAAATGAAGTGATAAATACTGTAAAGAAAAGGAAAATGGAGAAAATTATTCTGTTTTTCCTTTTTTTCTCTCCTCTAACTTAAAACCAGTGAGTTTTGTTTTAACTTGCTTTATGAAAAAACAGCAGTAGGCATTGACTGTTGCAAAACAAAGGAGTTTTACAGAGTGTATAAGAAAAAAATCCCTGTTTATGAAAAAACAGCAGCAAGCATTGAGTGTTGCAAAAAAAGGTGTTTTAGAGAGTGTATAAGAAAAAAATTCCTGAGCTGGGTCAAACAAAACATTATTTTGGAGTAGTATCCTGTCTCAGAGCAGTCACTTGCCAACACTTTGGGTGTCACAGACATATTTTATGAAAAATCCTTTTGCTAGGATCTTTTCTCCTGAGAAGCTGAGACACCTCAGAAAGTAAATGCAAACAATAATTATCAGCTGCTGTGGAATGCAACAGGTGCATCTTTGATTGGTCTCATGTGGTTGTTTTCAATTAATGGCCAATCACAGTCCAGCTGTCTCAGACTCTGGTCAGTCACAAGATTTTATTATCATTTCATGCTATTATTTCAAGCCTTCTGATGAAATTCTTTCTTCTATTCTTTTAGTATAGCTTTAATATATAATTTTTATAATTTTCTTTTAATATAAATATATTATAAAATAATAAATCATCCTTCTGAAACATGGAGTCAAGATTCTTGTCTTTTCCCTTGTCCTGGGACCCCTGTGAACACCACCACACTTTGGGAAAGCGCACAAGGAACAGGCAGGCGCAAAGTGATCTCTCCCAGCAAACACAGCACTGACTTACTTCGGACAGGAGCAGTTCACCCACTCTGGGGCACTCTCCAAAGGTGAGGCTCCCTTTCCTGTGAAGGTGGTGACATTGGGCAGCAGCACAGGTAAGTCCCCGTAAGGCACGGGCACAGCGCCGCACGCCGGGCAGTGAATGATGGGGATGGGCGTTCCCCAGTAGCGCTGTCGAGATATTAACCAGTCTCTCAACTTGTCACTCGTTAGGTCTCCACCTATCCTTTTATTTTTGGCCTGCTGAGTAATAGCTTTTAAAGCCTCCTGCCGAGTCATGCCGGTGATCTGATTGAAAAAGAAACAAAAAATGAGACGTGGGAAAGGAAAGAAAAAATTATAGGTGCTGTCAGTGGAAGTGCAAGAACAAACAAAACCAGTCAGTTTTCTGGGAGGCAAATAAAATAATAAGTTCCCTCTCACCTCTGGTTAACATCCTGCTATCCAAGAGACTATTCACATACCAGCTGCTCATTTGAACCTTCTTGCTTAAAGGATTATGTTCTTCATGATCTGAATAGAACAAGGCTGAGAAAGAGTCATGTAGACCCCTTCAGCCATTACTGGCAGATATTTGAATTTACTGCTGATATCTTTATCAGTTGCTGTATGCCAAAACTTTCAGAATTCTATCACAAACTTAAGGTAGAGACTAAGGAAATACATAAGAAAACTGCTTTCCCTCTCCTGTGTTCACTTCAGCATTTTCTATTCTTGCTTTCACATCCTTTTTAACCACTTAGACCCTATCTGGGAAGTAATGTGTCTGCTATTAAAACACATATTTTCAAGAGCTAGATCTAAAGATAAGATTCCTATGTCTCTTGAGGCATCCATGATACCACAAAGGCTGAAGCCACATTTCAATGAATTTATGGAAGAAGGATTAGTATGTTCACGTTTAGGTTAATATTCTATTGAGGTTATGAAATAAGAATCAACTTTTAACATGGGTTAAATTATTCAGTTTCCATTATAGAACTGAAACCAATAGAGAGGAAAGTTCAACCTTCCTCACCTATACAAAAGGAAAAAACTTATTTTATTGCTACAGCAGGGCGAACATATTTCATCATTAAATTATTCCCAGAAATTTGGTAGCATAAGCTTGGCTTGATTTAAAACAAACAAACAAAGAAATCCCTTTAATCATACAAAATATTTGGCACTCTTGAGAAAACAGATTTAGTCTGCATTGTTACTGTAAGCTGGAAATAAATCCATACTTGTATACCCACCTCTGCAGAATTAATGACCTTCTCCAAACCATTTGGCAATGTCTCGATGACTTCAGTGAAAGAAATGCCCAAATTCTTAGCTACTGCAGCATCTTCTGCACTAGTACTAGGAATTCCTAGAAGAGATGAAAAACCATTTCATTTCTATGGCACTCTCTTTATAATGACTTATATTTTCCTAAAAGAGTTAAAGGAAATTTTTTTAAGAACAGTAAAAACGTTTTTGTGTTCTTTAAGCAATGAAATTCAAACAGCAATAATTACAACTCAGTAATTTCTCAGTTCCTCTGTATTTCAAATGTTCATCAATGTCCTGTCCTTCTTTCAGAAAAGTTTGAAAATCTGATGGTACTGAAAAAACTAAAGCCGTAAAAATTGGATAGAATTACAGAATTTTCAATATAATCATATTATCTAAATATAATATATTTAAACAATACAAAATTTATTTATATTTGCTAATATGATAATCAAAGACTCAACAAAGAGAAGAGTCTTCCTGTTTCAATATTAATTTATCTCTAATTTCATAGAATTATGAAATAATAGAATATTATTAGAATTAGAAGTCATCTAAATTCACCGTAATGCAACAGTCTCAAACATTACTATCCCTTTAATTTACTATGAAAGACATGATTTGTTTATAAACTCAGGGAAACTATTAAAATAACATCAGTTTGCTATTCAAACTATAACTAGTGAGAACACTTCCTACAGCTATTCAGATGGGTTACACAACTCACACTATTTAAGGCTCCCAAAGCTCTCCTTCCCTCTGCATTTTATTATTTGTCATGCATTTTAATTCTGCTCTGGAGGGTTTAGCAGTGAGTTAAGAAATTTCTTAGCTTGTTTTATTGTCACATGTATTCTGAAAAAATATTAAGATACCATCAGATTTATTATTTCCACAGAGATATATCTTTCTGCACATTTTCCCCCTCCAATGATAATTTAATAAATAATTTGAACTATCTTGCAATTACTGGCATCTTTAAAAGGCAAAGAAACTTCTTCTAATGAGACAATGCCAGCATTAAGTTGGTGAAAACTACACACAAAAGTTCTCAAAATATTTGCTGAGCACATTGGAATTATTAACTAAACCAGCTTAACAATTGTCTTAGTTCAGGCAGTGAAATGCCAGCTATACTTTAACTCTGCCAAGATGTGGAAGTTTGGAAGCAGATGTCTAAAGAAAATCAAACAAAACTCCCCTGTGACAACTACTTCCTTAACTAGAAAAACGAAAAATTGCTATTTTATCTTCCCAGCAGATGTACACTCTTGCCATTTCAAGAACAATATTTGTATCTTAATTTGTCAGAGAGCCCTGCAGTCTGCAACAGGTGACTTCACAATATGCTCTACGAACAGAAAAAAGCAGCTCCCACTTTTTGGTCTGCTTCCTTTTGGAAAGATGATGCTATTAATGTACACTGGCAAAGCTCAACAGCTGGCACCCTCAGCTTCCCATGAAGAGCTGGGCTGTTTCCAGCAGACATAAGGCCAAGGTATGTGCCAGCAAACTGCAAGATTTTAAGGAAAATTAAGATTAGGTATCTCAATCATTTGGCTTCTCCAGTATGAGGAAAACCTTTGTTTTTCAAAACCAGAATCAAATCTAAAGTGTAAGATGTGGGCATGTTATAAGCAAATACAGCCCAAATGGGTAATTTCCATCAGCCCTGTGAGGGTCATCCAAGACATTTTTGCACATTCAGCTGGTTTACTTCAGTCCAGTTGTGCAAAAATAGCCAATATTGGCAGCAGTGAAAGCAGCAGCCCCAGGACAGGAAAGAAGTATCAACAATAGGGAGGCAACAACAGGAGTTAAGAGATAAGGAATGCACTGGAAAAAGGGAAGAAGACATAAATTATTTCCCTTTAGGACTGGCATAGAACATTGCCTTCTCAATGCAGCTGAGCCCATGGCAAAGCACAAGAGTAAACTGAGAGTTTGGTGGGTGAAAATTAAAATGGATATGGTTTTTAAAACTTAGTACAATTTCTACTTTGACTTATTCAGACAATCATATTATCTAAGAGGATGTACTTAGCTGCCCAGTTTTGGGACCAAGCTCCATGTCCAGGAAAGGAGTAAGACAGGAGCTTCATAGGTCAACTTTGAGAACAGAAGCTCACTGCAGGTGATTCAGCATCCTCTAGCAACACCCTCCCCCTCCACTTATCCACCCTCAACTCCAAATCAGGTGCCATAATTATGGGAATGCTACCCTGAGAGATAAAGGATCCAAGATAATTGTCCAAGACTACCTCAAAACAATTATTACCTATCCTGAACTATTTTACTGGCCTCAAAACAAATATTACTAGATAAAAGTCAAAGTTGGAAGTTTTGTAAATTTACTATCTGAAGCATTTCTCTATAAGCATGTCCATAATTTATGTAAACTTTAGACACACAAAAAAGTCCAAAAGTTAGGGTTGTTTGCCAAAAAATAGTAGTTCTGTTTTGATTAAGGATGGTGAGAGAAAGCCAAACACATATGTTGTATGTAACAAATTTTCTTAAGATTTGCAGATCCTCAAACTTAGCTCATTAAATGGACTAATTTTATAATATTTCCATTTAATATGCTGTAAATCTCTTCACCCACATAGATTCCACATAGCTTCTTTTCCCTTCCTTCTTCCCTAATGGAGAATAGAAATCCAAAATCTAGGAGAGAGAGCCTCTGTTTTCAAATATTTACTACACCAGTATCTTGTGTTCCAATACAGCAACTGAAAAGCATACTATTCCACTTAAATATTTAATGCCACATACCTATTTTAGTATCAAGATAATTATCAAAATTGGTCTTTCCTGAGATGACTATAGGAATCTCCTGATTGGTAAGCAAATTCACAGCTGTCACTGAAGTAAGTGAGTCTGAAAACAAATGTAATGATATGGTAAGTAAAATATAACAGAAGATATGCTAAGAACATCACTTAACATTACAAAGCAGTTTATCTTCAACTTACATGAATTTTAAGTAACAGTTTTCTTTAAAAAAGAAAGTGACAAACCTACTCACATTTCAAAAAAACTCAGATGTATTAAAATGCTCAGTCAGATTGATAAATTATCATGATTAGAAAACATACTTATAACAAGCACCTCTATAAAAACTGAGTAAGACTTGGATTATAACAAAAAATTGAGTTTTTGATCAAAATACAGGCCACTGCAAAGTTGTACAAATTGGTTTTATTAAGCCCTGAATTATGTACTAGCATACAATGCTACAAAATTCTATCAAAAATCAGATAAAATCGCAGGGGAGCATATATCCTTATGATTTAATTTCTTACAGAAGAACTTCAAAGCATATGACATCTTATTTTTCTAACCTGTGTTAAAAAGCCACCTAAGTAACCTACTGATTTCCAAACAGGATATTCACATTCATATTCCAGATGAGGAACCCAATGTCCAAGCAAGGGGGAAACAGGAGAGGAGAGAATTAAGGGTGAGGACTAATAAACTGAAATTGATGTACAATGTGCAGATTGGGAGACTCAGCAAGAAGAAATCCAAATCTGAACACTCCAAATTTTGAGGATTTGATCACCAGATCTCAATTTTGGTCTAACTTTTTCAGTGCCTTTAAGTTGATGATAATTACAATCATTAAAATATGGGTTGCTAAGAGCTTCCTTTCACCTTTCTTCATAGCTAAGCTGAGGCTATGAAGGCTTGCATTGCAATGCATAAAATCTGCTTGAAGTAAAGAAACAGCAATTTTGAAAACAGGGCTGTTGTATCTCATCACACTTCTTAACACAAATGATACATTTTATTTCTGATTACTACTTTTCCAAATTTTAGGTGTCTGAGGTATTCATATTACAAAGAAAATTTCTACATTTCCAACCACCACACACAGCTTTCCTGTGTTTAAAAAAGTACAAAAGGGACAATTTCATTTTTTAAAAGCAACTAACCAAGAAGCGTCATGAGCAGGAAGCTGAGTGGGCAGGACACTGCTTTTAAAAATAACTTCTCTCTTCCACCCAGCAATAATATTCATTTTTATGCTGGAACCCAAAATAATAACTGCAGTTGATGAAGGTGCTCTTTGCTGTGCTCATTTGCTCACATCATTATCATCATAACCAAAGAGAGAGAGTGGTACAGGTACAAGTGTAAGACAATGTATGCAGAATATTATCATGAGATAATGAACAATGTAATGGTCAAATCTTTATCTCAGGTACCTCCTGCTGCCCAAACCATTAGACTTTCCAGATTCTAAATTAATACATATTTTTCTAGGCAAAAAAAAAAAAAATTAAATTGAATGTTTGACAACTGGTTGTTCTATTTATTTAAATAATAGTAGCCTAAAATACAGACATGTACTTCAAGACTAAAGGTTTTAAAGCTTTCAGTTACTCAGCTATACAATTGCTTTTTTTTCTCTCCTAGAAAACATAAAAACATACCCTCCTAATTATTTAAATGAGAACACAGTGAAGAAAGAGAATTGCAAGACTATGCCCATTTAAATGAGAACACAGTGAAAAAAGAGAATTGCAAGACTATGCCCATTGAAAAGAAAACAATTACATTTAATCAAATTAAAATTTCTGTGTTACTGAGGAATTTTTTTATAAAAGTCTTGGTTAATGTGAAAATAGGGTCTACATAAGGCCATCCAAAATGTCTTTTTTTTAAATGGCATTTTTGGCCTTTCATATGTAAAATGCCAATCTCAGCTAATTTCAACTGAAGAATGTCTGTAAGTATATTCACAAGTAGCAGGAGTATACAATAGCAGAGTTATGTGAAATTGTGCCTCTTTTTTCAAGACTTTTGGTTGTCATCATTTCAATTCAGAGTTTCTTAATTTAACTCGGCCAAAAGCTTTAAGCTTATTGTTAACAGACACACAAAAAAGCTTTTGCAAGTATTTCCACTTAAAAACCAATATAAAAATATAACAACATTGTCCTTATTAAAAGCAAATTTTGCACTTCTGTGGTTTGGCATAAAGCACAAGATCCAACAAAGGTACAGGCACATGCATGAATGTGTGTTTGTGCAGTTAGTGCTTTGATTTGGTTCAACTGCAAGAACTGCAAATTTGTTCTCCAAAATTCTCCAAGCTTTTCTCACCTCTTAGACCAGGGATTTATGTACTCAACACAGTCAGGATCCATGTTTCTTTCTACTAGCAAGCAAACTGTTTTAAGGTAGAAAAAAAGTACCTAAAAAAGCAGGTTCTGTACAAACAACACAATTTACCAGAAGATGCTGTTGAAATCAGATGTTATCCAGACAATCTTATCTTTACCAGTAAGGGAAAAAGAAAATATTGAACACCAGCCTGAAGTAGAGACAAAACACATTATATTTACTCTTATCATGTCCAGGTTTTCCAAACAATAAAAAAATACTAGACCATGGATGCTAAATACAGGCAGAATTGGTGGTTGGAGACTTCAGGAAAGCAGTTAACAACAATTAAAACATTATCAGTTGACTGTGCAAGTCATGAACTGCCACAGGGATACTCTGAATTTACTCCATTGGAGCCTTGTATTAACAAAGGATCTGCATAGCAGAGTATTATTTTACAATCTATCAGTGATCCACTTTGCTATGTATTAGTGATAAAACCAGATAAATTGTTTTTATTTAAAAAACAATTTTAAAAATAAAGCAAAAAATTAGTGATATATTGACCTCTTTAGAGTCCTTATGACAGGAAGAAATAATTTCTGGTGCAAGAATTAGTTCTGCTGTCTTTGTGCTAATGACACATACCTTATAGACATGAGATTTTCCAATGGGCTGACACAGTCAAATTTGGACTATTCATTTCTGGTGGATGAGGAAACAAGAATCTGTTCCATTGCTTTTATATACTGTGAAGTGTAACAACTATTATAAAAAGAAGAATTCCAGCATAGCTGCTCTTGCCACATCTGAAGCCAGGACAGGCTGATGTGACACTGTGTGACATAGCAAGAATCAAAGGCCTGCTTGCTCTCAACAGGAACAGCTCCTGCTCAGCTTGATGCACATTCTCTAAAAACCATTCTCTATAATTGTTGCTCTTCTACAACAAATTGCAGTATGAGAAAAATACCACCTTTCCCTGGGATGAACTCCCTCTGAAAGACTTCCTTGAGACTGCTATTCCCATGCAGCAGTCTGTGAGTTGGTAAGATATATAAATGGGAAGCTCCATAAATGGCTTCAGGTGTATAGGTGTAAGCTGCTAGTTTCTCTTCTGTTACTTTGCCATTCACCTGAAAAAGAGCAGAAAAAAAAAATCCCACTGGCAGTGCGGTGCTTATTCCCTTCCTTTTCCCACAGCTAACGAGCCTACATCACCCTACAGAAATACACAGATCCAAACAGCAAAGCCAGACACATTCCCACTATAGAAATTTTCCAGAATCAAACCTTGACAAAACTTACTTTTAGGCCTTGAGAAAGTTGTTTTACAGTCTTGCCTTAGTTTATCCAAATATAACTATAAAAATATAATTCTAATCCCATATGTAATATTGCACTGTGCTACTGAGATAGACTCAATCCCTGGCTAAGCCACCCAGAATCCTTCTATTCACTTTTAATATGCATGCCTTGTTTCCAAGAAACTGGAGGGAGATGTTGCCTCTGAAAGGAATTTAGGATTTTCTCAGCTACAATATGACTTTACATCATACTTCTCTGATGAAGAAAATGCTGTAAATTATAAATAATAATAAATAAATAATAAAATATAGAAATAATTAATAATTAATGATAATAAAGAACAAATAATACAAATAAACAATAAATTTAAAAGAAATAAAATAATTAAAGGTGGCACAACAAACAATTGGACATAAAATGGAAATAGTAAACTTCAAACACTTTTAAAGAATTACCACCTGGTACTATCAACAATGTTTATATCTTAGATGAACTAACTGTGGAGTATATGGGGGTCTTGGAAGGAGATTTTTCCATAATAAGTATTGATATAAATTTTCAGAAGCAATTGATAAAAACAACTTTAAAACAGTTATTTATACAAATACAAGTACTGCATCCTTAAGCAGGGTGCAAATCAGAGGTATTTAAAAGGTTTAATTTGTCTCAATTTGAAGTTCTGAAAAACTCAGTACTTTAAAATGAGAAGTCACTTTTAGAATATTAGCCCAGAGTAAATAATCACAATAAAGCTTCACAGTACAACGGCTGAAATTTGATCAGGGTCTGTGAAAATGTCTTCTGCCACTACCATATTCATGGAGCCTTGCCCATCTCTTGACAAAAAAGGGATATCTGAAGCCCTTCTGCAGATAATGAGATTTTTTTTTTTCAGTTTCCTTTTCCTTCCTTTCCTTACTTTCTATCTAGACTTCTCTGTAGCTCCATCACTACCTAATGGTGTGGTTTCCATTATTTTAATTATGGGAAATAGTAAATGAAATAATGGACAAATGTTGGCGAAGCAGTTTGCCTGAGGTCAGCCTGGGTCTGGCAGAGAAGGTGCCATTCAGAGAAAAGCAAATGCCCAGCTAGACCCTAGCTGACATGTGCAGTGCCACTTGACAGTGCACCTGGCACAAATGTTGTGGCTTTTAGGGAAGCTTATTAGCTGGCATGTATTTTGGCATAAATACACACAGCCAATTTGCATCCACTTGAACACACAAACCCTTTCCTAAGGAGGGTAGCAGGGAGCATCTCTTCAACCCTCAAGTGCTGTTCTCCAGGAATCTGTGCTGGTCTGTGCATGAATATAATAATCATCTTTTTTAGGAGGTTTCAAGCTTTTAAGATCTGGGAATCCATTCTCATCACACATTTCAGGGGCTGCAGTTAGCCCAACCAAGAGATCAGCAAGTGAAATTTCTGACTTACCTTTAGCAAGAAGTCAAGAGAGCACCCAACGCAGTCACCTATCCAATTTGCTTGCATTTCTTTAATGCCATACCACTCAGGGAGATCAGATAAAGCATCAAACATGGCCTGGAGCAACAAAAGAAAGAATGAGGACATTCAGCTTTTGTAAGCATATGAATTAATACTATGGGTTTAATTATAACTAAAGCAAAATGGCAAGGTGCTGGTAAAAACATTGGAAGAGGTGATTTTATATTGCTGCTACCTCAAATTAATCTCTCTGAGAATAGAACTAACATGGTACAAGCCAGAGGGATGTCACTGCCAACAGAGACCCTCTTGTTATTAAAAGTGGCCTTTCTTTTGAATGGATTAGACCTGAAGATACAGGAATGAAAAACTGAGATGAAAACAAACACAGAAAATATTCCCAGTGGTTGTAACTTCTGGGAAGTGTAGGTGACCTACTGAGCCGAACAAGACTTAACAGATATGCTTGCAGATACAAAGCCTAGATTTGTATTATTAGACAATAGCCTGGAGATTGCAATCAGACAAAAGGTGTTAAAATGTCCTAAAATTTTCAAGCTCTGGCTTAAAATAGCATGATATTTTCTAGCTATCTATTTTTTCATATTTCGTATTGATATTTTACCAAGCATAACAGGCTGCAAAATTGATTGGGATCTTTAGGTTGTATCATCCTGCAAAAACAACACTAATCATAATAACAAAGGCTTGTACTAAAATAAAAAAAAATAATATTATAATATTAAAATTCTTATAAGCAACCAGCAACAAAGCTGGGTCTGGAGCGGGGTCTAGAGCAAGTCTTATGAGGCGTGGCCAATACACCTGAGAATGTTTAGCCTGGATAAAAGGAGGCTCAGGGAGGACCTTATCATTCCATAACTGTCCAAAAGGAGGCTGTAGTGAAGTGGGGGTCAGTCTGTTCCCTCAGGTAACAAATGATGGATGGGACCAGAGGAAATGGTCTCAAGTTGCACCAGGGGAGGATACTAGAAAAAAATTCACCATGGAAAGGGCTGTCAAACACTGGAACAGACTGTCCAGGGAAGTGTTTGAGTCATCATCTCTGGAGGTATTCAGAAGACCCACAGACGTGGTGCTTAGGGACAGGGTTTACTGATGGACTTGGCAGTGCTGGCTAAATGGCTGGACTTGAGGATCTCAAGGGTTTTTTCCAACCTAAATGGTTCTATACTATGCAGCAGTGAAGAAATTCAGTGTTGCCTCCTTTACTATCTATAATGTTCAACAGCCAACTTGTAACTTCTACTTATGTTTGCACTCAACAAGAGATAAACCTATATATTTATGTGCTTTCTGATGTGTGGAATGGAAGCATGAAAGTCTATTTCAAATCAATTAGTATTCGTCTAAAAAGTTTGAACATCATGATTTTAATAAATGGCATCTATAACAATGTAAAGAAGACAGATAACTTAAAGTTCATCTCATTTTTCACTTCATAACACTTCACATTTTTGTTATGAATACTGTGACTGTCCAAAATCTTTACTTTGGCAGAAGTACAGCCAGAGGCATGAGTCATTTGGACAGATGGTGAATATGCTGAACAATTACAGTTAAAATCTAAGAATAAGGCAACATGTTGAATAATTTCTCCTTCAGCTGTGACTCTCAACATCAAATGTGCAAGCTCTTTATTATCTCAGTAATTACTAACAACCTGCAAGGATGGACAGTATCTACTATGTGCTGTTCAAACCAAACAGTAGGTAGGTGGATAATTAGTGAATGCACACTTAATTCTTCTCCAAGAATGCATTTCAAGTTCTGTTTTAATGACATACTTAACTAATTTCAAAGTGAGATGCAGAAAAGTTACTGGAAGAATTACTTTTTTAGTTACTGCTCTGCTGTATATTTGTCATTCAAAATATAACAAAACCCATGTCCTTTGTAAACCATAATATTACATCACCACTTGGGATTTTTATGGCTTTCTACAACTTTAAGAATCAAACCAATTTATTGATGATTTATAAATAAAAGAATGCTAGACTTTTGGATAGGTTTTTATTACACTATTTCTTTAATCAGTTTTAACTCTCAATTGCAAGCATGTTATATCAAAGAGAATTCAAAGTTTGGAGTATTCTCATTAATTGCACCGTTCCAGAAACAACTAAGCTCTATCTACTATGCTCAATCTATGTACTGATGTAATTATGAAAGAAAAAAATAATTTGAGATAAATATATTATATCTCTATACTATGTATGTATATCTCTATACATAGACACAATATCTAGTTACACTCTTTGTAAGAACTTTATGCATTTTAGAAAGAATGAAATTGTGTCAATACACGCAGAACTGGCTGTACACATTAGATATCCATTCTAATCTACATCACATTTTGCTGCCAAAAGCAGCTAATTGTGCATGTGTTCTACTGAAACTGTACAGTCTGTAACTCCTTGCCAGCAAAGCTTCCTAGATGTTTGTTCACTGCAGTATTCATACACCAAGATTGTCAATACCAGTGTGATAATGATTTTACTGTAATTCATTGGCCTTATTAGAAGCTACAGTATGAGTTAACCCAGTTCTTCTCTTGATAATGCAATTACTTCATGCAACTAAATACAGGAAGAGCCAACTTTACTTCATGTGAATGAAGATAACTAAGCTTACTCTGCATGATGATGAAGCCTACAGTGTTTGCAAACATAAACCTTTATAACCTAATTTATACATAAACAGTTTAGTGTGATAGGAAACAAAAACCCCAAGCAAACAAAAAAACTTCAAAAATGTTCAAAATGGATTTATGATACCCAGTTCTTTGTACTCAACAAACTCCTTAGGTTTCTCGTCAAGGCTATGAACTGCAGGTGAAGCAGAAAATGAACATGCAAACTATAAACAATTTATCTGGTGTTACAAAGGCAAATAATATACAATATGCACACTGCTAGCGTGTTAGTAAGTGTTTCTGAATGGTAAATTATCTAGGGTACTCACTAGCAGGAAAGGAGAGATGCATCAATTCTTACACACATGAATGCACTTGTACATCCAAAATTCATATATGCAAACTAGGACCTTTTAAAAGATAGCTTAAGGAAACCCTTTAAAAAAGCTTTTCATTTTCAAATCCAATTGGACTACACCCTACAAAATATATGCTCATAAATATATGCTAAAACTATTATTAATATTTTAAAAAATTACAAGTATACTATTTGGGTATACTCTTAACCAATGCTAGCATAGAAATTCCTGAATATTTTAAGTTACTATTTGGGAAGTTAAATATTAACTCCCATGAATTTTGCTTCCAGGCTATTTTTAAAAAATCACTGCCATGTTCAGTACAACATTTTCTCAATCATTAGAGTAGTCCCATGAATTCTGCTCCAAATTTTAATTTGCAAATTGCCAGCCCTGGCAGTATTTAAGGCCAGGGTGGATGGGGCCTTGAGCAGCCTGGTCTAATTGGAGGTGTCCCTGCTCATGGCAAAGGGGATTGGGAATAGATGGTCTTTAAGGTTCATCCCAACACCTTAACATTCTATGATTCTGTAATTACTGATAATTTCCATTAAAAAAAAAAAAAACCTGATCCTTAAAAGTGTATATATAACTTTTTGTTATTTCTGCCACAAATTTGTTAATTGATTTGCTAACACAGAGAAGACAGTCAGTAAGAAGACTCCCAGCACACAGGCAAATAAACAAAAGTAAAACCATGTTGGAGTCAGCAGGGGACAGAGAACAAGAGCAGCATTTCAGTCCAGTAAGCAGAGAGTGACAAGATTACCAAATAAACTCCATTTCTGAATTTCTGATGATAACTTAATAGTGAAAAATTTGGAAACATTAGGTAGCAGAGCATTTCTGCTTTCATTTCTCATTACTCAGAAAGAGACATGAAAACCTCAAATGCAAACATCTAATTACAGGAGAAATTACTCCCATCTTAATTAAACATAAGTCAAGGAATAGCATAAATACATTTTGTCAGTCTTTCAGATCTAAAGATAGACAGACTCAGGAAAAGCTAAAGAAATCAAAGTTGTGTTCAGGGATGAGAATGATTTAAAGGCTCTTACACCTGAAGAAGTTGGAGATTGAGGATAAATGTTTCACAGACTTTTTTACTCTTTCAGAACATGCAGAAAATCCTGGCACAGCCAGAAGATGAAAGTCAACTACCTCAGATGATCAGAGAGTAACTAAATCAAGATGAATTTGCTGAAAATTCATCAAAGACAATGATGACCAAGCCTAAAACTAGAAGTAACACATTGTATGTGAAAAACTGGTCTCACATTTCTAGCTGTTTAGTCTGCTGAGGCTTATCACAGAAAGAGAACTTCAGTTAAGCAATTTTCAGGCAAAAAAGATCCAGAAAATCCATGAACAGAAGTATTTTACAATCTCCCAAGAGAATCTCAACTCCAAAAGTCCTCCTGCTTTAGTTCAAAGAAAAATTCTGCTGAACCCCTAAAAAATTCAGTCTTTGACTCCATGAACTAAAAGTTTTAGTAGATCAATACCAGCTACTAATTTCATATTTAGTGAGAGTGACTTAACTCCTCTATGATAATACATGAAATAAAGTGGAAAATCTAAATATAACCTATATAATCAAATGTATACTCTTTTTTTAAATGAAGACACTTCAATGAAGTTTGACAGATCTGCAAGGTAACAAGAAGATCAGAATAAAAACTTCAGCAAAAGGTCGCATTTCAGAAGAATTCAATTAGCAAAATAAAATTGCATTCTACTAAAAACAATAAAATTTAAAAGCTTTGCTTCTGAGGAAGAGTCAAATAAATATCCAAGCTCTGTTTGAATTAAAATGAAATTCTTCACTTCATTTGATCAAACTCCCCAAAGAGCAACCAAATGTAAACTAAAGATTACAGAAAATCATTTAATACAACTTAATATATTAACATATATTAAAGCACAAGAAATTAAAGCTAGGCTACCCACTGTTTTATTTTGCACTCTATTGCACTGTTCCAACTGTGATTATATGCTACAGCTTCTGCTGGCATTTAATATCTTCTTGTTTTACTATTTCTTCTTCTCCTTCAGTAGTTTCTATCTGTACTATTGTAGGTCACTCTTGACTTTTATTTCCCATGTGTGAAGAATACTGAAAACATACATTAAAGAGGAGCAATAACACAGACACTGTGTATACTGAAAATTCTTTCTCATAAATGTCTGAACTGTCAGCAGTTTTCCCATTTCCTTACCTACAATTTATGGGCAACAAACACCTCTGGTGTGATTACACAGAGCTGAGGCAAATAAATGTTTCCTTAAAAGCAAAAAGTAAATCCAGAATTATTCTCCAGATTTGCTCTTCAAAGCTGTTCCTTGCTTAAATTTCTGAAGAGAAGATACTCCCTTTCTGAAATAATGAAGTATATATTTGTGATGAGTAACTGAATCCATAAATAGAAAAGCTCTTCAAAACATTTGCTATAATTTTTAACAGTATTAAGTATGCACTGTTTTGGTTAACCTCATACCAACAGGAACTTAAATGTACATTGCTGTACCATCAAATGAGATGCTGCGTTTAAAACAAGGTGACAAGACCAGCCTGGTCTGGATATCCACAAACAACTTTCTGCCTTGCCAAACTGACAAAACAGGGGCCATTTCTTAGGAATGAAGTGCTCAGCAAGCTGAGGGAGCCCGGCTCTTGGTCCTTGTCCAGGAGACAGCTCTCAGCCTGGCTCAAGAAGAAGTGCTTCAAATAGAGCTTTATCAGGCCTGCTCTGTTGGGGAAGACAACTATGAGCTCGACTCCAAGTGTGGGAATCAAAACAAAGCACACACAAAGAATGAAAAAGAGCCAGCATTTCAGTTCTCAGTGATGAGGCATTACTTCCTGCTATGAAATCCCAAGTGCTACCAAGACTCCTGACATCCTGAAATTCAGTACTTCAATCTCATTACATTTCATTACTATTCTGCTTCAGATCTCAGAAATAAAATACAAAATAAAAAAATCAAGCAAAACACAATTACATGAATTGTGTACAATTCCAAATCTATTCAGATGAGGCAAAAAAGGCTGTCAGATGCAGTGCAAAGCCAGAGAAGAGTTGTAGTTCATTTGCTGTTTTCCCTCCACAGAGTCAGCACCATGCCCAACATTGTGTTCCTGAAACCCACAGAAAGTGAGAAGGGTTTATCTCTAAATGTCTTTACAAAAAAATTTAACTAAGAAAGGGTGCTACTTATCTGTATGGCAACTGTCAATTACATCAGTAGAATTTTTTGAATTAAACAGACTGCCCTACTGCTGTGCAAAAAGGGGAGATCATTTAAGGCAAAACTTGAAGTTTTAAAGTTGCTTCTGTTTCATTTTATTCAAGAAAAGATTATTTTCCAGCTATTTGAATGAACTTTCATACAGTAAAATATGGAAAAGAATTGTATAAATTTAATTTAGGAAGAACAGCATCTATAAAAAGACTAACCTTGCCAATTCTGTTTTGAGGACTCAGCTGACCACGTATAAAAACCTCCATAAAAGCAATTTACAGGTACACAGAAAAAATACTAACATTTACAGACAGATTTTTCCAATGAATCTGCCTACCAATTCAGCAGGGTAACCATAGCAACTAAATGTTTTAGCTTAAACATCTTAAATGCACAGACAACAATCTGAATAATAATGCCATCAGTTAAGGCATTATACTTTTATCAAAGAAATGCATCAAAAGAAAAATAACAATTAAAATGTTCTCTAAAAATCAAAAAAAGCTGCTAGACTATTTCACATGTACTTTACAGTTTAAAAAATGGGTCACAATTACTTTATTACTTTTCATAAGCAAAATGCTTTCTGCTAAGCATTAAAAGCCTGGTCAATATTTTTGCCCTTTGAACAAAACTCATTACCAGTGGTAAATTGCCATGTGAGCCAACACTGCTCTGTTTACAATTTTTATTGCAAGAAAGGAATATGAGATGGTGCAGTAACTACAAAAAAAAAACCAAAAAAACAAAAAAAAAAAAAACACCACTAAACCAAAGAACCAAAGCAAGTCCACACCAAACCACACCAAAGCAAGTCCACAGGAGATGATTGCTCTGGACACAACAGAAATGTGAAAAACAGTGTGTGTAGGAATGAAGCACTGGTTCCTGTAATACCCAGCTTCACAGACCACTAATAATCATGTAACTCCTGGCTGCCATTTGACCAGTAATGTAGGCACTGCAGATGAACATTACTCTGATTAGTTTTTATTTCCATTAAGGTTGTGAGATATCAAGGAAAACATAAAATGATAAATGGGCAAAAGAGAGGAACACAGATGACTAGAATAGATCGTCAGTATACACTATAAATAGGCTGAAAGTTACAACAAAATAGTTTGTGGATGCTACCAGCAGAAAATAAGTTGTATCCATACATATTGAGCCATTATTGCTAGCTGGTAATTTGCATGAAGAATTAAGGGCTAGAAGATGAATTAAATGTATTTCAAATGGAACTTTTTCTATGAAAGAAGGCTATGGAAAGACTTACAGTGCCTACATTACTGGTCAAATTTTCCTCTAAGCCACACAGGAATGGAGCAAGTTAACAGAAATTGTAGAAGTGAAGGGAGACGACCCATCCTTTGATCAGCATCGAACTCTGATTTATTGATCCAACATGCACATTTTATAACCATGTTAATTAAGTTCATACATATTGCAAAACCCGAGCTCATCATTGGTCACAGATTACACATTAACCCCTCCTTTTGTTTTCAATACCTGTGGTTTGTTATTGAGACCAAGACTTGTTTTTTCTCATCCTGTTACGAACGGTTCTCAAGGCCTCCATGTTTGTCACTCCGCTTTCCCATACCTTATCCAAGGACAAGGTATTTACTTGTTATTGAAGACAGGCTTGAGAACTCTTGCTGCTTACAGAAAGGTGCCTGAGAAACAGGCTCGAGAATTAGCTGCTTACAGCTGCCCTTTTCCATCAGCTGTATATTTTCATGGCCTTTATTTTTCTTCAAGCCATGTCTGAGCAAAATTCTCCAACAATTTCCCGTTTTTCCTTTTTGCACAAGGAGGTTAGTCTGCCAGGGTCTCCCCATCAAGAAATAAAGCTTTTTTTTTTTTTCCAAATACTTTCTCACTATCTCAACTTATAGAAAACCCAGGTATAACTTTGGGGAAGGAATAGGAAACAGATTTGTAGAGAGCCATTTTTCAGAAAAAGGGCAAGGAAGGTGATACTTCTGACATTTGATCTTGAATTTCTGTAAACTTTTCAGAAGAAATATTAGTCACCATTGAAGGCACAAGAAAAAGGTGACCAGAATCAAATAGCTTTCCCTACGATACACCAAAACCAGATAAAGGCCTGACTGCACAAAGGTGAGTGAGACACTCATAGAATTCTAACCCTCTAGGTCTGAAAGTAGGCCAATCAGAAAAAAACACAAGTCTTCCCCAAAAGGTGCAAGGACTAAGTTACTCTTAGTGCCTTTCAATTTTTAGATTTCAAAATAAGATGTAGTGGAACTTCAGTGGATAGCACAAATCTAGTCACACAGCTCACTGAAAGCCTGATCCACTTGGCTCTCTACCTTTTTCCAAACCCAGGAAAAACATCTTGCACAAAGAAGGATTAAATCTGCTCTGTGCCTGTGAACTGTGAGGAAATAAAGGGCCATGTGTGCTGGGATACAAATTCTGGCAGTACAGCCCAAAGACCAAAATGCTGCTCTGTACTGACAGAAAACACAGATTTTCATATCACAATGACTGTGACCACACTAACCTGACATAATCTTGTCTTAACCTTCTGGACACACTTAAAAAAAAAGGAATTGGACAAAAGATGTTCAACAGGTAATTGACTCAAAAATGGGGAATAAAGGACTCAGGATCAGACAAGTTCTGGAAGGGCAAATTTCTATTTCTGTTAGTGTCTAATGCAAAACAATCTAGTCACACAGCTCACTGAATGACCACGGATTTGAAATTGACCATGGATTTGAAATTCCTCATTTTATAATGCCCCCTCAGATTTCCCTTCTACAGGAGTCTGGCATATGAATTACCAAACAACTGACAAAAAAGGGAAGTGAAATCCATAAAGAATCAAATTGCTTTACTGATTTATCATTAGAGGCACAAATATCTGAAGTCTTGGAACTGAAAAGAATTTCAGGAAAACAAAGCTGTACTGGTAGTGTTTCTGGTCTGGTTTCATAAGCCAGCAAAATCTCTTCATGGAAATAAGTGTGTTCAAAATCAGGAGACATGAAATAATACCCCTTGCCAAAGTGAAGGTATCACCACCACCAATGTTATCATCCTGAAATCCTATTAGCAATTAAAGATCTTTAGCTTCTTAGAGAGA
This sequence comes from Melospiza georgiana, assembly GCF_028018845.1. Lineage (NCBI taxonomy): Eukaryota > Metazoa > Chordata > Aves > Passeriformes > Passerellidae > Melospiza > Melospiza georgiana. The sequence continues at coordinate 46,299,568 of NC_080430.1, read as the reverse complement.
TGTCTTTATCCTCCACTAAAAGGACTAACTCCTTAGAAATCTGGACCCTCCACTCCAAGAGGAAAGGTTCTGTAAATGATGAAAGTGAATGAAGGTCTCCCTCTCAATAAAGCCCATTCTCCTGGCAAGAGCTTTTGAAAAGAGGTGAGGAAGAAGGTTTGAGGAATAGGCTAGGAAGAGTGATTACTGTAACCAGGGTGTTCAATAAGGCAGGATAATGTGGATTCAGATGAAATGTCAACAGCCTGAATCCAAAGATAAAGGGGACAAAAGAAACAGGAGGAAGGATTCATGGGTTTTACCACTCCTGGAGAAGTACTGGCACAACTACCATAAGGAATGAAGAATTGTGTGCAAGGATGTTTTGAGGATAACTAGTCGAATTATTCAGGAAGAGAAGCCAAAGTTGTAGCATTTCAGATCTGTAATTTGGCTCCTGTCAAAATGCTAATGTGAAGCTTCCTGATTATTATGTCAGTGTGTGCAAAGAGTTTCTAAGAGACTGAAATGCTTGGCCACTATTAGCTCAGATCCAGCCTCCCTCCAGTGGACTGTTTACAGCTGTGGCTTGCAGTTCATGGGCTGTTCAGAGTTGTATGGCCAAAACAGTCTTCCTGAGAAAATAAACCACAGCACGCTGTGTTATCTAGTCTCTTGCAACTTGAAAGAAAAAAAATTACCAAAAAAAGGGACTTTATTTGTCTTAATCTTCCAAGCATGAAATCCATCGACTATCAGATATTGGACTTCATAGAGCAGAGCCTGGTAATCTGCTATTCTTATTTCAAGGTGGGGGGGAAGTTATTTTTCCCCCTCTACAACCAAATGTTTAAAAGCCTTGCCAAAAGAAGCAGAGTGAGACTGTTTAAAAAGAACCACAGCAACAAAAATAGGAGTGAATGGAGGGTGAGTAAAAAGGAAAATCCAAACCACCTGCTGATTCTTGGTAGCATCTGTCACTGTACAAGAAGTGGGAGAACATGTAGGTAATGCTTGCCAAAGCACTTCAGCTGGAAGCAGCATGGCATCATTCACTGATCTGGTTGTATCAGCTAGCACAGACCCTATGAATATCAATCACAAACTGAACAAAATTTTGGGAAACCTTCACATAAATCTGTAGAGTACTCAACTGTCCTTTGCAGCAATGTTTTAAGGTTTTGTAGGAGTTGATACAAATGGTCTTCCTGAAATGAAAAGCAGAAGCAGCTCTTATTCATGTCACTAAGATATTCAAGAACAAAAGGTCACCTGCACATTTGCCCCTCATGTAGGTAGGGAATATGGCAGCGTGCTGAGGTGACATCTTTGGGGGGAAGATGAGGGGGTGTTGTGGGGGCAAAAGTTCCGTCTTATCATAAGATAAGCCTGCTTACTGGGGAATGACATGATGGAATGATGGAGATGTGATCAGAGATTGTGCATTTCCTCTAACAGCATTTCTCAGGTAAGAGACTAAATACAAAAGATAAATCCTTCCTAGCAGAGGGTGGATATCGAGCAAGAGGTAATAATCCCATAAACCAAGGGTGTTTTCAAGGTTACTGAAAAGCTCCTCAGTCACGTCTTTTGGTCTCGATGAGTAAAAATTTATGGCTGATTCACCCCTTTTAAAGGGATATAAGTGATTGGGTACCAGCATGGATACAGACCAGAAATACCAGTCATTGCTTCCTACAACCTGTATAGAGACAATAGACAAAAGAAATAACAGTGGAGACAGAAACTCTAATGGAGCTCCAGCCTCAAACGGGGGGAAGAATCAGTGAGTTGGTGCAGACCCTAAAATATCACAATGGTCAAAATGAAATCTGGTGACAAAGGAAGTGGGGGGAAAAAGCTCAGAACGTTGTGCTTATTTTGTGATGCTGCAGACATGCTCCATTTTTCCTTCAGCTATTGCAAATGTTCCCTCCTTACTGCCAGAACAGGCAGCACAATCAAAAAACATGTATCTCAAGCACTTCTCTGTGTATGAAGAATCAAAGCATCAGGCAGGATATCTAAAGCTTTTCTCTTTGTTATGAATAGACCTAGAGAGAGACACAGACTTCTCCTTGGATGATAGTGGAAATTTGGCTTCTTGAGTCTGGGACTTGGGAAAAGGATCAAAGACAAATGTTTAATATTTTCTTGGGAGCAACTTTCTCAATCTGTACTTGAAGTCTCCATACACAGAACACTCAGAGGGAATAAAAACTTCGCCCAGACACGACAGGAAGCAGATACTTTCATCTCAGAGAGCATAAAGCCAAAACTTTTGTTCTGAATTCTGAAGTATGGAATCTACATTGTCCCAGCACAATCAAAACTGGAGCTTATAAGAAAAAAGGATGTTTAAATGACTTGAAAACATTTTTAAAATAACAGATTATCAAACAGAGTAGAGTGTGAAGTGAAGTAGAAGGTTGAGATGAATCTTCAATAAAAAGCAGTTAAACATAAAGAACTATGATGCAGACACAGGTAGAACTGAATGCTAGGTAACAGGCTGTACTCCATTGCTAATAAAATGCCCACAAGTCAGCAAACAAGTTTTGCACAGCTCTACACTCAAAATATGCAGAAAAGCACTTGATGGTGAACACAGATGCCAATGTGCAAATGCAGAACTCAGTAATTCACTTCTAATTTATGCCTTTTGATTTCTTCAAAACTTAATCCCACACCAGTCACCTACAATTCTTAAAGAGGTGAACAGAAGAACTTCAGGGGTAATAATTTTAATATACACACATACACAAGGATATTACTATGCAATTATGTATTATTCAAACATGTATCTATAAAGGACCACATTCAGCTTAATATTTCTGAGCAAGAAGTCTCCTCTTCAAAGTGCTACCATAATTTCCAAAAACTGTATTCTCATACCTTTGCATAAGCAGTTGTCTTGATAAACCACTGTTTGAGGTATTTCTGCTCCACTTTTGCTCCTGAACGCCAAGAGCAACCATTGTCATCCACCTGCTCATTAGCTAGAACAGTCTGATCCACTGGATCCCAGTTAACCAAGGCCTAAAAACAAGTTGCAGGAAGAAGAAACACTTTCAGCAGCTAGTTAAAAACCAGTTTTACTTTACAGATGCCAAATGAATTATCCAGAGGCACACCTTGGAAGTTTGCCCGAGTCTTCCATATTTTTAAAACATTAATTTGAATCAGCAACATGGACTCAGATGGAAAAGTTTTGAACATTCATCTTCTCAGAATTCAAAAGACCCAGAAATGCAGTTGGCAAGATTTGTCCAGACTGATCATGCTAGCAGGATAGGCTGGTACTTGACTGCTTGGCTGTAATATATAATAAGTGTTCCAACTTGACTACACTTCAAATAAAATAGTCTGATGCTTAAAAGTTCTTCACTACTAATCCAAAAGTGTTGAGTCAGACTGAGGGGGATGAGTAGACAAGGATGTCCAACTGAAAAGGACAGAATCTCAAGGAAATATTACAGTGGTCAGCTATATTTTAAGTGAAAGAGTTGATATTATTTGTATGTAACTCCTGTCAACTGCATGAATTACTTTTGGAATTCTTTGCTTATCAATACAAATGCATTAAGTGAAAATCTGTGAAGTGTAATTAATGTTGGTGTTCAACTCCACAAGCCTTGTATTTTGAGCTTTAGAGTCAACTGAAATACAAGACATAACATACTGGAAAAGAAGCAAAAATCAAACTCAGCCTCCCTAGTGCTGAACAATTTAACTGGTCACTTATCAAAAAGGATCTAGGATCACAAAAGAATCCTATCCCAAAGTGGCATAAAATGCTATACATTGACTTGAAAAAATGAACAGAAAGAAAAAAAGTATAATCAGAGCAATAGAGTAATCTATTATATTGAATGTTATTTAGTATTTAAGCTAAATTAGTCTGACTGAAAAACAGCAGCTATCGTTCCATAGAGATCTAATACATTAAACATTTTAAAAAATATTTGAATGACTTCTTTGGGTATGGGGAGGTCTTGTATCTCTATCAAAAATTAGTAACCGCACTCACATTGTACTTTATATTTTATCTATCACTGATCACCTTCTGACCAGTTTCCAAACACCCAATATTGCTTCATTTTAAATATGCTATATGTTCTTACAAATAGTAAATACCACAACCACTTTACAAATCTTAAATGAGGAGAGCTGAAAGAAAGACACAGGGATCCTCTTGCTTCAAAATACTGCTCACAACTGTGTGAGCACAAAGTCTGGCTACACTGAGTTATAAAAAATTTATTATCATTAAACGAAAGAATGTTATTCATTGATAAATTGAAACTTGCCTTGAAACGAAGCTTCTTTGAATTCAGACTTGAATTTAAACTTTTTACTTTTAGCCTTTTATCTGTTACCAACCAATAATACCCCACCAGATTTTAAAAAGGCTTATGAAAATTCATTGTGAAATTAAAAGAAATCAATATATTCCACTATTACAAATGTATTTTCCAGAAAATAAAGCTTCTTCAGTAGTAAGACATTATGAATATGGCTCTAAAGTAATCTAAAAGTAATCTTTTAATTTATAAAGTTCTGAAAAAATGCCACACAAAGTTACACCTAAAGAGAGTTAAATCAGACAATACTGAGAAGTAATAAAATTCCAGTTGCATAAAATGGTATTAGCATAAGCTTGTATTAAACTGGCTGTGACTCTAAGTTGAGCAAAAATACCATTTCTATTTTGATGATAACATACCAAATTTATGATGAAAATTTTGGAAGGTAACTGAAATGATTACATAACTATTTAGCATAACAAATCCTCCTGTTACAACTCATGAGGCTATATTTAAATAAATCCTGCAAAACATAAAGCAAATATGCATTTAAGAAATGGCTGGTGGAAAGTTCTTTGTATTTTTAAGTTACATTCCTTCCATCTCACACAGACTTTTGACAGTATCTAGAACCTGGCTAATAAATGAAATCTTTAGTTCCTGTTTGTACCTCACAAAGGCAACTTCTTGACAATGACAGCCTCTGAAACTACGACCCCAGGAAGCTGCTCAAAGTCACCTACACAAAGAAAGCAGAGAGCAGGAGTGTTCAGAGCACACCAATTATCTTGCTCTCCTCACTATGCCAATGCAGACATGTGCTTTTAAGGCAGGATTCATCTTGTCTAACTTCAGCTCTCCTAAGTGTGAGCATCTATCTCCAGGCTTCTGTCTCTGTGTCCACTGTGGATTACAGGTATCTGATCAAAGCAGCAGAGTCAGGGCAGGTATTAACCTCAGTGAGGCACTCACACCTGGCCAGGCCAATAACCTCCACAGCACATTGACTAGGTGAGTACTGCAGGAAAAAGGGACAATTTTGCTGCAATGAATAAAGGTGCCCTCTCTGGATGCTGCAGCGCTCAGACAGACATTGTTAATCCTCCATAATTGCAGCTCATGGACATTCTGAGCCTGTGCCTCCCTGCCAGGGTAATTTCTGGTCAGACATGCACACTGCTGGAACAGAGCATGAACTAGGCTAACACCTTATTCTTATTGTCACAGCAAGGCTATGAACTATCTCTTGTGCCCAAAATGAAACTGTAATACAGGAGACTTCAGGCTGTGTTTAATACATACTGCAGATACACTGACAACATGAGACAAATATATGCTTTAAGTATATATGACTGTTCAAAGAGACCCAGGGTTACGGGCTCTCTCTGCCATCTGTTTCCTGCCAAAAAGCAACTGGTTCATATCCACCAGAGATTACATCCCCTACAGATTGACAGATGCTGATTTAAGTCCTCAAGCTGATCCTTGACTTGAAAGCAGATGGAAGTTAGAAGTAGATTCAATCACTGGTATCCAAACACCTCCAGGATCCCACAGTACTCAGAGTCAGAATGTAAAATTTATTTTGTATATCATCCCTGCTTTAAATGAAGCAGCAAACTTTTACTTTCTTGAATCATCTTGATTCAAGATTCATCTTGAATCTTGAGTTCACTTGTCAAACAACAAATTCACAGATAAACCCAGGTTTGTTACAACAAAGCTGAGGGTTCACTTTTTTTAATACAAGAAAAAAATAATTACAGAAGGGAAAAAAAACCCCAACCCCCAATCTAGCAAGCTAGTATATATTAACCATTGAGAGATTTCACTGGTTGTCATTTAAGATCTCTAAATACAAATGCAAATAGGAGAAATAGCTCAGTAACACCCTGCTATCCTAAATGCTACCTTTCACCATCAATCTCTTTTTCCAGGTTCACAGAATAATTCGAGTACGTCCTTAATTATATCCTATGGGGTTTCCTGGTTTCTACAGAATACAAATGAAATATCAAAGCATATTTAAGAAATCTTAGTTTCCTTTTTAAGTTAGAAACATTCAGTAAATTGCTGCTTTGTTAAAGTGCAGCTGTTCAGGTATTTTGGAACTGCATTGCCTAGGCTATACAGAGAGTTCTCTGGACTGCTCATTCAACATCTTTGTTTCATCTCGTGTTTCAGAAATAACTGAAACCTTCACTTTTCAGATACAGCCTGACACATATTAGGTACAAAATATTATAATTTCTTAATGTAATGGTAACTGATAAACAGCTGTGATAGTCTTATGACACCTAATACTTCTTAAATATTTTGAAGATCACAAATAGTGTTCTGGAATAGGATGGTTATGCACTTGATCTCCAATTATCCTATCCAAAACCATAAGTTCTGAGACAGTATCACAGTAATGTTAGACAGGTAAATAATCTCACTGCTGAACAGACTCCTAATGACCACCATGTCATGTATTTCCATGAGGGACAATAAAATCTAGAAAATAGTAAAGCCAGGAAATAAAAACCTAAAAGCTATATTCTGGTCCTGCACTTCAGTGCAAATCTCTGACAATAAACACTTCTGACTTGAATTGCTACAATGGCCATGCATGTTAGCTAGTTATAAACTGCTACATAGAAAATTCTGTATATATAAAATTAATTCCATTTTAGAGTGATTTAAAACTAACAGAGCACAATCACTTTATGACTGTGAATGGACAATGCAGAAATGTGCCACTGACATGAGGGATTTAAATTAGTGCAGCAGCAAAATGTTGAAGGTCAAAGTTTGTACCTACCTCTTTTTGATACACTATCCCAGCTTCAAAAAGCTTAAGGAAGAGATATTGTGTCCATTTGTAGTACTCTGGTAAGCAAGTGGTTACCTCCTGTAGAAAAGAAATAAAAATTTCTGAAACTATTCTCAGTATTTTCCTACACTGTTTTAACTTCAACAATTAACCCAGGAGTGTATAATATATTCCACAGAGTAAACATTTATGCATGTATTCATGTACAAACCTATTTACTTGTATAATGCTTACAAGGAATGACAGTCACAATGAGTGATAGTCACCAGAGAACATTGGCTTTGTGTGGGTTTAATGCAGAAGGTAAAGTTTCCCTGTTAATGTGGGATATAAAACTCTGTAAGATTAAAGCTGATAGATATAAGAACAGAAGATGAATGGAAGTGATTACAGCAGCCTGATCAAGGAAACAGCAAAACTAGAAAAAAAAAAAAAAAGCAGACTTCTCTCAAAGAGCCTTCCTAGCCAGGCTGCCTTTCCCTCTGTTGCTCAGCAATGGGAGGCAGGAGCCGAGGCTGTGGATGCTCAGAGGCAGCAGGGAGCTGGCTGATGTGAGGCAGGCAGAGCGAGGAGCTTCCAGCTGAAACTGTGGGTGCAGGAGGAGAGAGAGAGAGAGAGAGAGAGCAGCGCTGAGGAGCTGCTGGCACACGGACCGTGCGGGGCACACAGCTTGGAGTACTGGGTAAGGCTCGGGAAGGGCAGCTCACACAGGGCAGCTCACACTCAAAGCTCAGACAAGCAACTGCTCCAAAAGGCAAGGCAGCTCAAGTTAGGAGGATGCTCTAGGTTTAAGTATGGAAAAAATGAGTCATAAAAGTCACAAATGAGGAGGATGGTTATGAAGGAAATAAAGATGGATAAAAATAAAAGACAACATAAGCAGGAGGAATGGGAGTTACGACAACAGCAAGCTGCGATATAATGGATAGCTTTTTTAAAACTCAAAAACATTTGCTAAGTTTTTAGTGAACTCTGATAATTAAAAAACAAGCTGCTTACCAACTGCTTACTAAGCTCCATATTTTAAATGTTTGTTCTTAAAAAACTCTAACTTAAAATAAGCATTAATATGTAAAGACAACTAATGGATTCCATCATTACAGACTCCCTGTTTTCTCAACACAAACACAGGTTTCACAGGTGCAATGGGAACCCACATACCTGCTTGAAGTGAAAGAGGCTTCTACATCAACTTCAAATTAATATGAACATCTCTTGATTTTAAAGTTACTGACAAAAAGTAAGCCACTGATACAATTTATTCCATTTGGAGTAGTTATCAAGCATCAGAAATAGCTCTAAATGTGAAATGTCTTTCACGTGGGCTTTCCCATCATCCTAGCTTCCCACTACACACAGCTCCTGCAATATCATCTGCTACTCAAATGACATCTGAAATGCTCTAGCAGAAAATTTTTATCCTTTTTCCACAACTTTATATTCTAGTTGCTTTGAACTTTATATGCCAGTGCTGAAACATAGCTTTTAACAATTAATATGACCTTTGAATAAATGTGCCTCAGAAGTGTGTATAAGAGGTTTTCAAGATCAAAAAGAGACATTTAATGGCAAGTTTTCAGCTCAGCATGTGAAGACCTAGTAATGAAAAACAGTTGCTTGATTAAAACCCTTTGCTCTGCACTGAAAAAAACCCCCACTTGATAAAAATCTGATTTCCATCTCTTCAACTAAGCACATTTAATAGTTTTTCCCCCCCTGCTTCTTCACACAGTAACAACAGTTCTTGTGCCAGTGTGATGCCACTACAGGCAACAGTTTCATCACTGAATATCAGACACACAAAAGAAGAGACACAATCCCTTTCAGTACATTATAAGATTACGTGAGCAACAGGAAAATAGGTAGGATAACAAAAGTGAGATGTGAAATAAAAATAGAAAAGTGAATGAAGATTGGTCCTTTTGGCCCTGAAAGGCAGATATGTGTCAACTGAAACAACAAGATGACATTTCCCAATCTAAACAAGCATGTTACAAGCTTGAGCTACAAGATACAAGCTAATTGCTGCAAACAGAATCCCATGTACACGATCTCTCACAAGGAGTAAATAGACATTTCTTTGAAAGAAATGTAGCAGACTGTATCAGTGAAAAAGAAATCTGCTGTGTGGTCACTGAGATGCAAAAAGAATAATCAAGTTTAGAATTTAACTTTATAACCATGAAGGTTTGCAGTAACATTTCAAGGTAATGAAGAAAGAGAAATTACATCACTAACAAGTAAAATGAGGTGCTAAGACAAGCCAGCAAACTCCTGTCAATCTTGAAATGTGTTTTGGTGGTTTTTTTCCTATCATTTAGCACAGTAAGATTTACTGTTATAAATAATGTTGCATGTATTCCAGTTACTGACCTTGATTAAATGAATGATGCCTGGTAAAAAGTTTCCATTAGGCTGCCTTCATGCTTAAATTAAGGTGAATGTTAACATTTCTATTTATACTCTGTAAGCACGACAAAGATCCACAGAACACTGACAGAACTATCTTAACTCAGAAATACACAAAAGAGTTTATAAAAGGGTTTGAAAAGTAGCATGCTGGAGCCATTCCAGCCTGCCAAAAACTGTACATTTCTGTTTCTCATTTGCGATCTGAGCACTGGCATTACAGCACACATATAGAATCCTGTATCATAAAGCAGTACAGTGAATATATAGAACAGGATATTACCATATTCTCCACAAAAATAAAATACCTACTAAAAATCCAAACTTTTCTAAAAATATGTAAGATGCTGCTCAGGCTGTCCACTGCATGTGCCCTTCAGTGCTCTGTGAGAGATGCAGTGATCACCTCAGCATTTCAGTATTATGAAATGCCAGGGAAAGTCTCTCCCTCTTTCCCCCTCTACATTTTGCCTTTTACTTTTGTCAGCTTTAAACAGACACTCACCAAAATGCATCTTTGTCTTTGGTTAGTGCTACTGTTCCTTATTCCTACAGGAATGACACTCATTCATTAATAGAACTCATTACAAGAATTTAAATTAATCACCTATACAGGTGGTTTGCTTTTAAAAGAGCAGATACTGGCAAGGCAAAAGAAAGACCCCTATCCTTACCAAAAACTACCTTGCTTAATCCATTTATTGCAGCACAGTAATTTGTTCCAAACAAATACCATCCCAGAGGGGTTGGTAACTTTTTTCTTTTTGCAAAGAAATTCTCAGTTACAGACTAAATTGGTAGTATTATAATCTGGATTTGGTATCACTGCAATGTGGGAAGCAATGGGTCCATGAAAAGGTCAAAAAGCCATTCACTATTATGAAATCTGCTTTGAAGAGTACCTTTCAACTACCAATAAAAATAAGGGTAACCAAGAGTAAAAAATCCTGCATTAAAAAAAAACAAACCAACAAAAAAACAACAGCTAAATCTAGATGAAAGATTTTGGTGTTTAATAAAAGAAAAAGTAATTTTCAAATGCTTTGTTTTGAAATTCATTATTTGTTCTAAACCTGCTCCCTTCTAACAATTTTCTATTATGAGTCTCTGACCTTATAATTCATTTTTGCTTGTATTTTTAAGAATAAGGGTACAACTTCAAGCTACTTCCATGGCTATATTTTAAAAAATAAAAGTAATATTTATAGGCTGCATGAAAAGATTTATTTTTTCCTAAGATCCACCAGGCTTTATGAATAACATATAACTAGACTGGAGATATGCAATTTCCTAGTTTATTAATAATAAATTTATTTTTAGCACAGTCTTATGCTGTCCTGAAGACAGGCATGTTGCACCTCTTTAAAGGGAGATAAGAAGAAAAAGTCAGGATGGATTTTTTTCAAAATCTATTTGGGAAGATAAAACAGTCTTTAATCAATTATCTGCCTATTTTGGTTTTCAAGGGCATGCGCTACCTCATCTAGAAGTATAATTATTTGATTTTCAGAGGTTTGGAGCTACACCAACCTACATTTCTAAATTAATTTGAGTATTTGTATTTCAAAGGCCGTTAGTTTTATGCTTTATTAGCTACAAATAGAAATGTCATACAGTGCCTACATTTTGGAACACGAATATATTTTCTGCAAAAAAAAGCAGTCTTGAATCAACAGTTTCTTTTTTAAAAAATTTAATTATAATTGGGTCAATGGTACGTGGATGAGAAGAAAATTTCATAGGTAATCTATGTACTGTTGTTTTATGTATGTTCAGGCAGTACACACAAATGACAACTTCAAAATTAAATGGAAAATTATCTGCACAGAGAAAATCTACCAAAGATTTAATTTTTTTAATGTACAGAGCAGACGGGGAATATTAGTCTCATGCAAAAAATATTTCACTTGGAATGCAGAAATTGAAATTACTAAAAAACCTTCATAGAAAGAGCTACTTCCTGGGAGAAAGTTACAGATTGATAATAACTGGTGAACTGATGGCTGACTGGGAACATGCATTTGGTCTGATGACACTCCTGAACAAAATAAAGGAAAAGCTTTATATGCTTTTCATGTTTTGTTGTTGATGATATGAATCATTGAAAATGTTTAATTCCCCTGAAAATAATGTTCAAAAGAAATCACAGGCAGTTTGTTATGCTGTCTGGGGTGGTATTTTCAAAAAATCTGATCACCAGGAATGCTCAGATTATAGTTATCTTAAACCTAAAACATAACGTTGGGGATTTTTAAAATTTTCCATGTGTTTTTAATGACTCTTAAGAGACATTTCTTCCATGCTCAAACTTCAGCTTTTCATCCTTCCATCAGAGAAACATAAATGTTCAGAATAGAAATGTTATCTCACTTATTTAAAAAAAAACTCTCCCCAGAATCACACCATTTTGAAAGTGATTTAAAATATAATACTTCTAACTTGAGGCACTTAAAATACCTCCATGTTTCAGGTAAAAAAATCAGATAATCATTTGTATTCAAAACTACTCTAAGGCAAAGTACTTACAGAGTTATTTTACTCATTTAATTTAATTTCATTTTGAATTTGCTTAGATTTTCTGTTTAGGAGAGCAATTTTAAAGTGTCATTGTAACCTGACTGAAATAATCTAATCTAATTAATCTAGCTTTTAATAAATGTCTTATTTATGATATTGTACTAGATAAGTAAGTTCACTGACAGCTATGAGACAGAAATACCTGTACATTTTGATTTGTAATACAGAGAGAACAATGAAAAAAAATCATTGAAAAATAAAAGGAAATTTCTAGCATTGCAAGTGCACAGGGATTTATTCATACTAATTTTATCAAGCAATGAGATTTAACTAATCTTAGTATTCCTGGACACAAATTTCTTGACAAGCAGACATGACTATAAGCAGGAAGACTCTTTAGGACAGCTATATGCAATAGGTTCTCAAAATGGATTTTCTTTTTCTTTTTTCCATTTCTCTTTTCCCATACCATATGTAAAAGGTAAAGTTTATGTAAGTTTCCTTCCTATCATCTAAGCACATACTCTAAGCTGGCCACAGAGGACAGAGAGAGTTAACATAAATTCACATTTTAAAAAAGCAGTTCATGGAGTTAAGGTAGGGGAGTGGGTTCCCTCCAGCATTATTTGGTAAGTACTATGCAGTAGCATAATAAAGGGGAAGATTTAAGCAACATCAAGGAAATTAAATTTAAAACAGGCCCCTGCTTTGTGTAATAGTCTTGATTAATTAGACCAACCCATATAAAATCTGTTTTTCTTGGATTGTTCATAGGAGTCACTAATACTAGTGGGTTTTTTGCAGTGTCACAGTATTTTGTGAGCCACTGATTTAGAGCCATACAAGTATAGAATACTATAAAAAAATACTCCTTACCTCAAATAGCTCACTTTTAAGATAAGCACTTGCACAGCACAGTGCTTTTCTGTGCAAAGATGCCTGAGTTAGCCCAGGAGCAGTACAGCTGAGGCAGTAAGATGCTCTGCCCAGCCTAATGAGCCTGCAGAGAAGCAGGCTTTATCAGCCTGTAGAACACCCTGTTACAGCTTAGCCCTTCCATTTCCACAGGTGCTTCTTTCATGGCCAGCTCAAATATCTGTGCATTTGGAGTCACATAATATTTTGGGCATCATGCATTTTTTGCAATTAATAAATATATCTGTTTCTGTGGCTACCATTCAGGTTACTGTTACTCCAATTAGTATGACAGGCTTTCCAAGTAAAACAAAACTTAACTCATAAGCTAAGGAGTGAAAACTATAACATGTGTTGTCTTTCAAGGAACATTTTTCAGCTGTTTCAAAATCTTACTTTTCAAAAGCACCAACTACATGTCCCTAGAGCATTCTAAAGCATTTCAGCTACACAGCAGTTCAAATGGAGTTAGTAATAGGGTATCAAAGCCTTTTCCACAAGTATTGAGAGACTCCTGAAAGTTCATTAACTAAAATACAGTTTACTGGTAAAGTGAAAGTAACTCTCGAAGAATAGGCAGAGATGACAAATCATTTTTCCCTGAGCACTTATACTTCTTGCCATGGTTTTCAATACTGCCAGTTTTCCATTTGTTTTTCAGGACAGAAGGGCCAAACAGAAGCTTATACATGAGACATTAATTTTCTCAATCTTCTTGAAATGCAACCAGCACCACTGAACTCATGTGTGTGTGTGTGTGTGTGTGCATGTGTATGCTCCATAACATAGCCTCCACACAGGATTCCACTGCTTTCAATACTGCTGCACCACACATACATACAGACAACCTCTGAGATACTGACAGCTTTAAACATTAGATGTCAAGAACGCCTGCAGTGAAGCTTCCACAACAAATCTTTTATTTTCAGAGCAACTTTTTTGGCTACCAAGAAAATTTAAATCTTATTCAAAAGGCTTATACTGGAAAATCCTTCCCTATATGAGACATGAAAAAATAGTTTTTTGGATGCAAGACATACAAATAAACAACTTCACCTTCATGATTAAAGAAAACAGATGGCATGTCTCAGACTGTCAGAAAACTAATGCTTTTCCTTTTCAGATCTACAATACTGCTATAAAAATCCAAGATTAGCATCTCCATCACTCTATTCAAAATCACATTAAGGTGATAAGCAGCAGCTACTGCTGAGAATATAAAGGCAGTGTGACTGATTCACTGGTAAATGCAATAACCTCACAATCGCTTCCAACGCTAATTTCTTTTTTATCTGGAAAAATGGCATTAGCTTATGTCTGACTGTGTTTGGTAGTTTTTTAAGGTGAACACCTGATTCTCAAGCATTAGTGTTTTAAATAAATTTCTGGTTTCCAACATGATCCTGATATGAACATTTATGAAAATGCAGGCTTATACTTCAAAATTTGGAATAACATAACTGAGCCACCACTCCAATTTACTATCTTTAAACATTTGACACATGCATTGAAAACAGCACTCCTCAAGAAACACATACCTTAGCACAAAGGCATTGCTGTTTCATAAATATCTGTTTATTACCTTATTTCTAACACAGAAAGTTGATACTTCAAAGAGATAAAAAGCAAATACAAAATCAAAATGACTTTAAAGATTCTCCTATGCATTGATGATATCAGATGATATCAGCATGTTAAAAGTAAGCCAAATCTGATAAAAAGCTCAATTTTACAGTTTAACAACTTAAACTGGTTACTGCCAAAGACAGCTGTATTGTCATAAATAAAATGGTGAAATTCCATGGGTCTCAATGCTCCATTATACAATACAATAAAGCAGTATCCATTTTAAAAAGAAAATCTTACCCTTTCCCATGTAAAAGACAGACCTAGTGCATCAAACTGTTTCCTCATGTGTTGAATGTTACTGCAAAATAATGATAATAAATGAAAAATTATTAGCTTAAGATACTTCTAACATGTGATCATATAAAAAATCTGGTGCTTATAGAGTTCTGAGAAATCCAAAGCACTAGTTAACCTCTAAACACTATGATCTCACTAGCAGTAAAACTCAGAATTGTCAGAATACTGAAATAATAATTTTAAAAAGCCCCCAGTATATTCCGGTCCAATTCCCATGGCTATGTATATGAGGCAATAAATTTTTTTTCCTCTAGATTTGACTGCAACTTAAAAGTAAATATGGCAGTGTAGTTTGAAGGAAGCATTACCCAAGCACCACTTCTTACTATTTTTATTTATCTTTACTGCAGTTGAGTCAAAGGGCCCTCTCAAATCTCAATCTCAAAAGTAGGGGACACTTCCACTTTGAGCTTAATCCTGCTGTACTCTGGCAATGCTATCCTGGCTGTTATTTTGCTGCGGCTCTGGTGATTGTGTGGCTGTAGAATAACCTGAAACAGCCTACCCATTCAGCTGAAGATATGCCCTACAAAAATTCTCCAAAAAAACCCCACGAGATTTCTTTCCTCCCTCTGATCAACAGGCCGATCAAACCAAAACCGTGGCCCACAAAACCAGCTGAGCCAGTGCAAAGGAGGTGGTGAGAGCTTGTACCCTGGGAGGTGACAAAGAACTACAAAAATTCTGGTGGCAGCACCACCATAAACATTAATCAACTCACACACTGTTAGGTTAGATGCTGCTCTGAACAGATTAAATTACAAATGTAAAGTAAGATACATCAGGATATACAGTGAAGCTTTAGTTTGAAAATGTACTAAATGTGCTTTGCTAAAATACCCTCAATTACACAATATTAATTAGTGACCTGGTGAGAATTCATTCAAATACTGTAAAATGAATTAAAATTTCTTAGGGACTTTGACCTTTCTACTGAAAGACATTCTGTCAGATAAAGTAATATCTATCCTCCCAGAGCAGCTGAGTTGACAGTCATGAAACAAAGCATTTAACTCTGATCCAGAAAAAACTTGCAGTGCTGAATAACTGAGTACTGCAAGTATTTAGTATTATAATATCTTTGTTGGAAAAGTATCAAGAGTCTTAAGATGGGACCAGAAGCATGAACAAAACCCAAAGAAACAGCATTATCAAAGAAGGAAATGAATCAAGGCCTATAAAGATACCACAGGTAGATTACTGCTTCCCGAGTACAACAAACAACCTCACTTAGGGAGATTGGTTTCCAAGTAATTTTCAGAAACTGTTTACTTATATAACATTTTACTCATTTTAAAGAATATCAGGAGAACGTAAGACCCCATTCTGTGGTCTAAACCAAAAATATTCACAGAAATCAGCAGCAATAATGGCTGCTTAGCACTTTCCAAGATCCAGTCTCAAAAAACCCCAACTACCTCCTTCCTCTCTCCCATGGTACCAAAATCTGCTAGTAAATCTAACCACATAACTCGTAATTTTCCACTGTGTACTCCATATTAAGGTTTACCTCACCATGATGAAATTTTGATTTATTTGTACCTGCTGGTTTGGGTGTTTGGGAAATGCTTCTCTTTTGATATTCTAGCATTTTACAATTTAAAAGTCATTGAGATTAAAACCTTGAAAATCATCCCAATATATTTATCTTTCAAAGCAGAGTCATCTGCACAGTCCCATAAAATGTTTTCACATAACCTTGGTCTCAGACAAAAGAACCCTGTTCTTTCCCGTACCATCTTTCTTCTGTGCTAGTTTTGCTCTGTTTTATTGATTCATGGGGGCCACAGTACAGGTATTCACAGTGAAAATGCCATATTTCAATTCATTTCACCTTTGTGTCCAGCTTGCAGGGTGAAGGCCATGTTCAACTGCAGCATTTTCTGCTGGTAAACCAAATGCATCCCATCCCATGGGATTGATCACCTGTCAGCAAAAGGAAAAACCACAATGTTATGCAACTTTCTGGAATGGCATCAGCAACACAATGAGAGGCCTCTGAATAATGAATGGGGTTGGCATTCCAGCATTCAGTCTGAGCTGAACTTCTTCCAAACCTGCCAACTGTGGCCAGCTTTGCTTTAAAAGATGACTATGAAGTGCACTTGTGACCTACAATGAGATGTTAGAGGGAGTTTAAAGTATTATGCAATAAACTCTCATGACTATTTCAATATCAGGTTACAATGACAAAACCCAACTCTTTGTAAGTTTGTGTGGTGGTAAAAGTCAGCAGTTGATGCTGCCACTGGACAGAACTAAATATTCATTCTAAAATAGAAGATGCAAGTAAAAATAGTTGAAACAACAGTTTTACAACTGTGACTGATGTGTAGCCTACTAGTTTTTTACTTTGTGTTGAAAACAAAATAAAAGAAAAATACCCTATGATAACTTTAAATTCACCAGATAAAATTGTGAAGATGAGGAAAAACTGTTTTAGTCAAATTTTACTGAAACATCTCTCGCAAATATAGACTACAGACGGACAAATTATTATTTCATGACCACAAACAAATTAAGATGGGAAAAAAGTTTACTACAAAATATAATAGATAATTTCTGTTGAAATAGAGATGTATTCTTCCTGTTAACACGCATGTTATTTAGAAAAATAATCTAGCAATATGGTAAGTATTCAAAAAACCTCTTTAATAACCAACAAAAGAAAGGCCAGTACTTAAGATGCTGTCATTAAACACATATATATTGGATACCTGATAAAGCCAATTCTATTTCTTAACCTACAAATGTGCTATAAATTCAATAATCATTATTAAAATTACACAAGTTTAACAATAGCAAAACATGACTAACATTTTACAAGTTGTAAGAAATCAAAATTTTTGCCCCTTAAAATACCTATTTATATAAAAAACATGTTTCTTAGTGGCATGTAAGCAAACAAGCCATAAAAGAGCAATCCCAGCCATACTAATCTCATAATACATCTCCATGTGAAAAATCACCTCATTTTAGAAGCATAAGAGCTACTTTTGTCACTGCTTTGAATTATTTTTATTCTTCTTTGCCAACGCTTTCCAATCTTCTGACTTAATGTAATATTTCATAACAAATATTTTATAGACGTGTTTATAAAGATGCCCTAGGCACCAACACAGTGTAAAAGCAACAGGATTTAATAGATGTGACTCTTCAGCATTCTCATTTTCAGTACTGATCTAAAACTAAACCTGCTGTCTATCATTACTCTACTGGTGCAACAACAAAACCAAAGGTATTTACCTGTGATTATCTGTGATCCAAGCCAGCCCAATAAGGGCCCATGCACAGCACATTTTTGGTGTCTAAATCTAACAGAAATTGGAATGCTATTCTGTCACAAACTCTCCCTATCAGACAAACTATTGCTCCTCACACCATGGTATCAGAAATTATGAGTCTTAACTGCCTATTTCCTCACAAATAGAGGGGGGATTTTGCATGGAAAATGTCAGCTGGAGCCTAAACCACTTCTCAACACCCCACTGAAACACACCTCTGCCCAGCCCCTCCCCTCCCATCCACCCACCAATCAAAACTATTGGTATGAAAGAAAAAAAAAGTTATGCTTTACATAAACTATAAATATCAACAGAATTTTTATGGACATCTTAAAATATTAATTTATGTAGCTCAGTTCTTTTTGACTGCTAGTACTGCTGACAACCGACCTCTGGACAGATGTGATGGAAAAAAACAGATTTTTTTTTCCATGTATAATACATGTTTTCTCTATTTAAATGCCCTAGACTAATGTCCTGCCTTTACATTCTTACAAATACAAATTGATGCACATTAAGTGAGATTAGAAAGAATCACTCTTGGTTAATTTTTGTAAAATTTGGCTTCTGATGATCTCCTGGATACAGACAGGCAGCCAAATGCAAGACACAATCTCATTTCTCATGGCCCTGAGCAAAAAGATGTGGGAAAAACAACTTCACTACCAGCTACAGACTCCCCAAAAGGGCTGATGGGTGCTGCAGACAGTTCATGTGCAGACATTTTAACCCTGTACCATCAGTGCTGGAAAGAGCAACCTGTGCTCGCAGAGATTCCAAATTCTAGCATTTATCAAAAAATGCCATATCCACTCTTCACATTCAAAAGTTCAATTTAACGACCAATAGCATTCCTCAAGCTAAAGGTCTGAAGAAGTATGCTAATTCAAGTTTCAATCAGAAAACTGAATTTAAAGAGACATTAAAAATATCCTCAAATTAGCCTCCAGGATAGATCTATTTATGTAGTTGCTATAGAGATGAATGTAACATGCACAGGGGTTTAGAAAATGATTTCAAGTTTATTGTCTCTTTTAATTCTCTACCATGAATGGATTTGAATGATTTATGAAATGCATTTGTCTAAACAACAGGTCAGTTCTTCTGGCTGTAATCTGCAGCAAAAATGCCACAGTCTCCACCCAGCATTTACATCTTAACTCTAGTTATTCAACATAAAAATCTGAGAAGAAATGGAAGAGGAGAAGAAAATATGCAACTACCATGTCAAAAGTTGGGACAAGGGATAAAGGAACAGTTTGACTGTTCAAAACAAATTAAAAAAAAAAATAGAAAGCAGTTTTGAAGACCCAAGGGTTATTCCTTGTAGCTCTTTGGGTTGGTCACTGGGTTGGTCACTGGCCTAACTAGCAGAAAACATGGCTGCTCTCTCTAGCAGCACAGATGAGTAGAAGAAAAACAAGTCATCCACTTTCTTGAAAGCTGACTTGATTGCTTTCAACAGCAACCTCTAAACCTTATGCAATAGAGGGATCCATTCTGCTCACTGCAGTGACCACTCTTCTGAACATCACTTCTCTAAGCCTCAAGGAGACAGAAAAACAAATGACTGTATTTTGTTAAACAGGAGGCTGCATAAGTCTAAGGGTGCCTACACCACGTAAAACAAGGCAGGCTGTAGTTCCAGCCATTTTACAATGGCAGAAGGCAGTGCCATCATCAAAGGCAGCTGTGTGTTCATCCTCTCAATGAAGTGGTCAGGTGAACTCCTCGTGCTGGAAACTCCCAGGTTAGTGTTGAACACACATGGCATAACTTCAGATCCTCAGAAGCTCACACGACCATGCAGGATCAACTATGAAACTCTGGCATTTTCTACCACTTAACACGGTTTGCACAGGAGTATAAAAGGCTACAAGGAAGTGATTGAACAGCACGTAGGGAACAAAGCGCTCAGTAACTACGACACTGAATGGGCTTTTTAGGAGCAAATTATTAAAAATAAAACCAGTTGCATCTTGAAACATTTTAGATCCCAAAGACTCTGGCTTGGAGCATTTTTGAGAATCATTTCCCAGCATGGTCAAACATCTGTTAGCAATGGCTAGAGCTCTTCACGTTACTGTGGGACCAAGGGGAGGAAGACACAAACTCCCTTGATTGAATGCTGAGATCTCAGCTCTTCCTCTCTGAGCATTCTCATCTGTTCACTGCTGTAACAATCAGCTCATCACACTGACATCAGTAGGTGAGATCAGTGTACTGTATAACACAGAGCTGACAATGATCTCATAACACTCAGCTCCAAGCCTCCATCAGCATAACCAGGGCTGGTGATTCAGTGAATTTTCCTCGGTCTTTGTAAGGACACAAAGAACATGTTTGCTCTCCTGATGTACTCAGTATGTCTCAGAACTATGACCAGGGAGCTGACATACTGTTCTTACACTCAGATCAATGCATTCTAAATTTTAAGAAAGCTGGTAGACTCATTGTCAGAAAGGCCTGCAGATAAATATATTTAATTCAGACAATGTGTAATGAAAGAAGATGACCAGAAATGAAAATTAAGAGGCTTGCTGACAAATTAGTGGTTTGAATTGATACAGCAAAGTCTATGTTCCTATCTCTGCTTGCAGCCCCACGACACACTTGACATGAACTAACCAAAAACGGCTGGCAAAACAGGCAATCCATGATTGCAAGTTCCAGCTGTCAGAAAACACCCCCGGCTCCATCATGGATCTTGCAATTGTGCAATCACAGACATGAGACAGCGAGGACTTGCAGGTGGAGAGGGCAATGGAAAGGGTGGCTGCTCCTTCCACTGGCTGCCCACAGTGGGCTGAACTTGTTGAAAATCTGATGTAAACTGGCGTATTACCGCACACTTTAAATACAATTCTCTTTTAACCACTACAGGTAAGAGACATCATTGCACAACAGGTAAAAATTATCATAAACAAACAAACAGACAACTCCCCCAAGCAGATAAGGCACACCTGAAAAAAGATAAAAATAAGGAGTTTTTGACCAGTGTAGATCCTAAAAAGGACTATTTCAATGCTTCTCTGCAACACAGTGCTGCATACTACAGAAGGTACTCTCTAATAATCAAACCATACAGATTTCTATCAAAACATAAAATGCCCATTTATTTTTATTCTCATAGAATATAAGATATGAGAAATTACTCAACATTCACAGAATACCACACACATTTTAAGAACAAAGTTATCTTTTGCCTTCTTAATCTCATGCATTCTTGTCTAACATAATTATATTTAAAATTATATCTCATTTTCTCTTTTTCTTTCAAAATGAAACAGAGTGAGCTCATTAACACCTTCAGTACAGGTTGTGGGAAAACTGAAATTAAATAAGATTCAATTCACACACAATACTTGTAATATTTGCTACTTAATTTATACCACGTGAAATAACCTGACAAAAGGATACAAAAGCCTCACAAAAAAAAAACCTGGAAAATAGCAGCTAGTGATGAGTAGAAAACGGATCTGTATCGAAATAATTCATCCTACTGATGATTAATTATAGAGTTTTAATTAAACTTGCCTGTCTGGCTTCAATACCATTCACTTTTGCAATTTCAAGAGCATGAGCATTAAGATTCACTGCTGAAAGGGAAAATAATTAATGAAAATACATCCAATTAAAAAGTAGATATGTTACAGATTAAAAAAAAATGCTCTTCAAGTCATTTAGGGGCATTGCAGAAATATCACTGACTATATTTTAATCCCATCCATCCCAGTTTAAGTATAAATTAAGAAATAATGAGTATAGTGTGATTCTAGCATGCAGGAATTTCCCCCTGATTTGATTACAGAAAGGACTATTCTCAGTTCTGTACAACTCTCACATGTGACTGCTTGGCTTTGGTACCAGTTTCATTACAAAGATATCACAAGAACTATTGAACTGAATCACCCTGTTTACTGATCACTAAGGGAATTATTCTCAGTCTTCTGAGAGGCACAAATTATCCACTTTGAATTTATCAAAGACATGCTAATGATAGCATGATAAAGTAATGGTAAATACTTTTTCCCAGAGCAATTGCACACTGGAAATCTGCCATAGTGAAAATCACCATGAATATCTCTATCATTTCTACACAGCAATCTCAAATAATGAATAGAAAATAATTTCTTACAAAACTCCTACACTTGCATTCACAACGTGCATGTAAATTCACAGAGTAAACACGACCAGAAACTACACATAATAGTTCGGGACTGATTTATTAACAACTATAAATTTGTAATTTAAAATATATACATTACTTTTTCATAGCATTTTACAATAAACACGTTTTAAATAAGATGTAGAAATGTCCATATATAAAAACTGTTTTAATTGCACTTCAAGAAACATGTCACCCTTAACACACTCTGGAAAGACCAGCTCAGTGCAGCCATGCTAAACAATCTATATGGCTTACATTTCCCAGGCAGAGACTTCAAACTTCATCTTCAGTAATCAAAATGTAAACAAGTTACCTTCTAACACATGTACTCTACAAATCATTTATCCAGCAACCCAATCCTAGTGCATGACAGCTTGCTTCCCAAGCACTGCCTACAGGTCCTTGAGGAGTGACTGCTGGAACAAGACAATGCTTTACAATGCTTTCATCTGCAGTTTTGTATTGAAGCAGTATTTCTTTAGAAACAAGGTGGGGAAAAGAGCAGTAGATATTTATTTTCACTTAAAGCGCTGATGCAGTACAGGTTTCTGGGAAATATCTGTACAGTTCAGTGTGCATTACCTCTCTAGAATATTTTAACTGAAACAAAATCAGACTTTATGGAACTGAAAAAAAATGGAATACTAGTGTTCCATTTTAGAAAAACCAAAACCACAACAGAATCCAAATGATTAAAAACTTTACCAATTAAAATTTCAAAATACTTCCTATATGAAGAAATTATGCAACTGCATTCAAAATAATCCCTTTGTAAATGTATTCTAGCCTATCCTCACTAAAATATTACAAAATATAGGCCAATTCTTGCCTGCTCAGATTAAATCAAGACGTAACTAATTTACTGTTTTCTCAGTAAGGCATTCTTTATGAAAAATAACTCCACCTTGTTCAATATAAATTAATCTCTTACTCAATCATATATTCTTGTCAACTACATTCACATGATAGACGTTTCCCCTCACTGTTTATTAAATAACAAATATACATTGTAGTCTGAAGCTTTCCCTGGGAACTGTAAATCTGAATGGTTTTGTCTGTAACTTTCATTGTAACAGCCCATCATTTCTCATTGCCTTACACTTTTCTTTTAATTTGAAAATGATGGATGCAAAGTTTAAACAACATTGTTGCTCAAAAATCTTACCCTAACCTTGCATTGAATGCCTGATATTGATTCACTTCTCAGATTTTTGATTAGAGAAAAATTGGCAGTCCCTAGGCTTTCAAACATAGAATATTACAGCAGAATTTTGAGAAAGAAATAGAAGATCAATAGAATAACTTCAAAATTATGCTTACTAACAGTTCTGTTTCTAAAGCATTCTTTCTTTATATATACTGAAGAATTCCAGTAATTCCTTGAATACAGAGACAAATTAATTTTTCTAGGGAATATATAAAGTTTTATGATATAACCACATCTTAGCTTACAATCATCACAGTATCTTAAATATCATAATAACCTTTGACAGATTGTACAACCATGAAAAAGGCAGAGAGAAGCTTTAGAGGTTGATAAATTAATTGCAAAGAGAAAGTCAATTATACAGACTCTAATTCTAAGTGATGGAGAAATTAGCATGGGCAATAAAGGAAAAGTTCTTTAAAGTAAATGTAAGTTCCAGAAAGTTAATGCACATCAATAACACAATGTCTATTAATCTGACATACCCAGAAAATCATCTGAGAGATTTTTAATGTCTCTTAATCATAAATGAAAGTTAAATTCTTTGGCTGCCCACCTTTAGTCAAAAATAGATGTTCAAACTGGATAACATAACAGAAGATATAAGTATTTTTAGAAATCCAGCATATTCTACAGGCACTTCTTCAAAGTAATTTTTATATGAAATATAAAAATGTGCTGAAATGCAAGATGTAAAAACTTGAAAAGTCTGGAAAAAATTTTCCAGAAAAAATATAGGCAAACGTGGAAATAAAAACTTGTTTGCATGGTAGCTCTTGCATTTTATTGGAATTATCTTTTTACTTTTCTCCAAATGTTTCCATTAAAGTGCCTACTTACTTTGTATTCAAAAATTTACAACTAGAGCATGCTACTGGATGCAGATAATTATTTTCACTTTATTTTCACAAGTACAAGAAGCAGCAAGTTTTCATCTTTCTGAACAGCAATTTACTGGCTACCTTCCCTGCTATTGATATGAGAGGGCTACATCCTGAAATGACATTTCATGAATGGTCTTAACATCAAGCAAAAATCAAGCATCCCTTCAAATGCCCTGTTAGCTGCATTTTTTTAGTGAGATCCAAGTTCTGGTCATTCAGAGGAGTCAGGAAAGGTAAGTGTTATAACAGACATTGGGGTTTCTTCTCATTTAAAGTCTAAAGCATTTATTTCTTTTTCCTGCAATTTTGGAAGCCTAAGAATGCATATCTGTAAAGCAGCAGCAAGTATTCAGTGCATGGTATGTTCATCACTGGCAAAAAACACATAGTATGTGGAAAGGCAGCACACTGAATAATGCAGTGACAATACCTATCAGAGTCTCAGGGATGGCGATAAATCCAGGAAATGCTACACTTCTTCAGCACTTGTAGCAAGGAAATTGCACTTAGTACCACGACCAGCAACTAACATTCTTTCTCAATTTCATCTTCTTTGTACTCTTTTGAGGTTGATACCTATATTCTTGAGCTGCTCCATCACTCTTGTACAATAGAGAGACTGCTTCCTGTCATCCTAGATCCTTGCCTATACTATTTTCCTCTTTTTGTTCCCTTCTCTTTCCATATTCCTCGTTTTCCCAGCTTCTTCACATTTTCCCTCTACCAAATGTCTTTCCTCTGTAATATGGCTGTCACTCAGGCCACAGTTCTCCTACACCTTCCTTACATCCTTCAAATTTTACCTTGCCAGCCTTTACTGCGGAATGCCAGCCAAGATCCCACTGCAGATTGCAGGGACAAGGCTCTCAGCTACCCCTTCAACCTAATGGAGAGACAGAAGGCAGTGAGGAGAAATTATGGCAGGCGTGGGGGAGACTGGGAAACAGAGAACTGTGGAAGGGAAAATGGGATTTCTCCTTGCAGATGTAGCAAGAAAGTTAAGACTTAGCCTAGCTCATAGGCCTGCACCTTCAGAGGATATTTCATTTTTATGAGCAAGGCTGAAATGGGCAAGTCAAGGGGTCAGATGCTACAGAACAGAAACTTTCAGCTACACACACATGATGCAACATATGGCATGATCCTGTTCATCCAACTTGCAGTAGTCACCAAAAAAAAAGAGGTTTCTGTCCCAGCAGGCACAGAGGCATCTGCATCTGACAAGTGACATGAACTGGTTCTCAGGAGCAGAAGAGGTGAAAGCAGCTGGTTTTGGTGGTATCTCTTTTCTCTTGCCAGGTACATCTTTTCCTCCCCCCTGGTCCCACCCAGCTGGCAGGAGGGTTGTCAGCCTCCTCTCACAGAAACTGTGTAGCCCAGAGGTCTCAGTGACACTGTGCCACACATCAGTAGATTCAGGCACCTCATACAGCACCAGCTGTTATCATCTGAGATAGCTTCCAACCACTCCTACTGACAGTGAGCTCTGAACACCACTGGCTTTAATAAAACTCTCAAATTTCAGTATTCAAAGCTTCACGGGTCATTATCTACACACCTGTACCACACACTCCACTTTCATGGATTTTGGAAAATACTAATTTCCTGATCAATTATGATATTAAAATATAAAAAAACCCCACCCAGTCCTACCACTGATCTATTCTTACCTGCATCCCTCTCATTTTCTGGAACCGAGCTACTGCATCACTGATGGTGTAGACACGAACATGGCCCATGTGAAGCTTCCCAGAAGGATATGGGAACATAGAAAGCACATAAAATTTTGGTCTTGATTTCTAGAAAGAAATGTTTAGAAACTAGTAACTACATGAGTTCGCATTTCACTTGAACAAATACACATGCACATTATAAACTACTGCACAACACCCTAAAGAGAAACATGGTTCTGCTGGAACTGATCCAAGTGAGCACTGACAAAGTTCATTGGATCAAATTCTTTGGGGCTGTAAATGGAGGTGTTTTGCCAGACTTTGCTGCCATCTCATCAATTTATACTGATATTTCTATGGCACTTAAAAGTTATGAAAATTAATTCACTTTTACTCAAAAAAAGCTATATTGACAGAACTGGAGCTTAACTGTAGCATCTGCAACTGATTATCTATGTGTTCTTAGTCTGCCCCAACAAAAACATGAAAACATAGCAATTAAATTACACTCATAACAGTTTAAATAATTAATGTTTTATTTTGTATCTACAACAAACACAGAGCTCACTCCTGGCCAGTTGCTTTTTGTCATCTGAACATCCCAGAGTGACTGCATCATTTGCAATTGCATGAACATCTGCTAAAGGGAAACTGTTCAGTTTCACTAGCTATCCTCAGATCCAAACACATCTTACAAGCAAGATTTTGCATAGTGAAAAGAAACGAAAAATTTCATTTACTTAGGTTTAATTAAAATGACAAAAGTTACAAAGAAATCACAAAATCTCATGCACATCAATTATTCCTATTACATCTTGATTACCACTGAATTCATCACTGATACATTGATAGTATCAAGTGCCACTGATACGTGGTAAATTCTTATATTATTTTTCTTGTTAATAATAAAAAAATTACAGGCAGCTTTCAGCTTTTACTGTTCTGAATAAAACTCTATTAGTATTTGTCAAATAATATTTCTTTATCATTTTTGTTCAATCACAGCAAAATCAGAAATAATCTGAGCACTACACACTATTTGCCTCTTAATATGTTATTAAATCTACTTCAACTTTAAGGATAAAACAAAAATACCATTTAAAATACAATCTAGAACTTAGCATACATATGCTACATATGACTCCTATGTACATATGTATATAAAAGGCACAGGTCTAAATGAATGCTTTCCCTGCTACAGGTATACACACATACCATTTCATCTCAGTTTTCTTCCCCAGAAAAAGCAAGCTCTTTTCTCTCTTCAACATTTTGATAGAATTATTTTTTTGTCAGAAAAAAGGCAAATTTTAAGGGAAATGAACAAAAAAACATCAAGAGCCACAGAAGTGTATTTGTCTATTGTGACAGAATAATTGTGAAGGCAAAAAGAGTCAGAGACTGCGATACAGCTGTTTTCAAGATCTTTTATTGCATGGGAAAACTTTTTTTTTCTTCAAGTCACTTACTATGAGATTGTAAACCAGAAAATATTAAAAAATCTTTAACATAGATTTTAGTGAGTCACAGGGTGTAGTGTGATAGATTTGTCATAATGTGGGGAACAGAACCTTGAGAAAATTGTTTACAGAAGTTACTATTACATGTTTCTTTTAATACTTTAAATAATTAAGTGCCAAATATCTATAATATGTAAAGAAAGAACTGATTACTTAAACCCTTCCTAAATGTACAAGTTTATACTTTGCCTATTATTGTATTTTTCCTCAGGATTTTAAAAATTATTTTTGTTTTCTTAATAATGGTTTTTAATAATCTACATGAAAGTATTTTCCCCTGAAACGTAATGCACATCTAATCATTAAAAGCCATCTGTACTAAGTAAGTTTCAATTAATTTCGTTCTAAGAAAACAAAAATATAAACATGTAATCTCCACATTTCTCATATTGCTTACATCAGTTTCTGAAATTCTGCAGAACTGTTCCTTTATTCTTGGGAACCACCAATTCTCAACTCGTTTCCTTGTCTCCAACCCATAGTTTTTTTCCCATTTGCCCGTCTCACTGTAAATGGTTCTCACACAAGCAGGAACCAGTCTTCTCTGCCATTTAATTAATCCCAGGAAGCCATTTAGTTGTCTCTTCAAACATAAGGAACAAGGGCCAGCTCTTTGATAAACCGACTGCATTCTTAAGGTTATGGTATCTGAAAAGACAAAAATATGTATTTCATGCCACAATACATAACAAGAACTCAATGATTATTATGATTATACTGAAAAGCGGTAGCTATTAAATTATTTTAGCTTGACTTAGTCTACTCAGCTGCTTTTCATGGAACTTGCATTTTATCTCCACATCTGAATTATAAAAGTATGTATTTTTTAGTCAAGAGAACTAACTGTGGGCTCGCACAGAACAAAACCATTGTGTTAGGTGTCTTGTCTAATAAAATAAAATTCTTGCATTCAGTGTCCCATAAAGGCATAATCAGTCAATTGAAGGTTCCAGAAGCTCCACTGCCTGAATAGAAGATGGCTAACAGGGTGTTAGTAAAAATTCAGAATGAAACAGAGAGAAAAGGAAGTTGGATGAAATTATACTGTAAAAATACTGAATTTGTCATCACTGAAAAGAGATGGGGGAGGATGACTATAATTAGTAGATTTCAACCAGATATTCTAAACCAACTATTTTGCTAAGGCTTTCTTTTTCAACTAAAAATCTGGTTAACTCCTCAAATGCTTCAGAGAGCATCTTTTAAGCTACTCAGATGGGAAAAGATTGAACAGCTCCCATATCTGGGATGAGTCTCAACAAGATTTTTGCTGATTTTACTTCCTACAGTAGGAAATATGGCATTAAAAGAACTTCTACTCTGCGATTTCCTCGTCATCTTGACTGCCTTTTTTTTTTATGGCATTTTTACATCAGTATTTTCTATTCTCTACAGTTGGTTTTGGTGCTTTGGTGTTGTTTTTCCCTTTTTAATTTTGCCCAATACACTTGTACCAAACTAGCTGTTTCAGTCAGTTCAGAATTTTCCTTGCAGAGTTACATCAGTAAAATCTCAGTGTAGAGAAAGTCTGTATAAGAAAAGATTTTACTTATGCATTTCCCATAAGGTAGAAACATTATCAGTAGAAATAATTGCTATAGCACCTAAATTAGATCCCCAGCAAGCTAGTGGGAGTTATGCTTCCTTTA
Organism: Melospiza georgiana; assembly: GCF_028018845.1. Lineage (NCBI taxonomy): Eukaryota > Metazoa > Chordata > Aves > Passeriformes > Passerellidae > Melospiza > Melospiza georgiana. The sequence goes on along the minus strand of NC_080430.1, from coordinate 46,270,312 downwards.
ACATTCACCATACATGCACACACAAACCCTCACTGCCTGTCTCATTACCTATGCAGAGAATTGCTCCTTTTCTCCCTTACTTATCAAGCAGGGTCTTATAAACACTCCTTCACTTATGTCACATCAGTGCTTTGGATTTCTTGTTGCTACCCTCCATAATCTCTCTCATTTGTAATGAAAACAGATCCAGGACTGTACTCAGGATTCCCAGTTCAGGCGCACATGAGTCATTCAGGAGACTCCAACTTCCCCCAGCCCATAACATCACACTCATCTCAAAATTAGCATCTCAGTACTTCAAAGTTTTTTGCTTATTTTTACTAATTATTTTCTTATTACTTATGTCTCATGTCTATTGATTTATTTTACAACAGAAAGGAGTGCTTCCTTATACAAGCCAATTTCAGCACTGCTGGTTTACAAAGGAAGTATTTTAAACCCCAGGAGCTCCACATGAAAGGAGACTAGTGGATGAGAGGACACAGTCTCAAGCTGCACATGGGGAGGTTTATGTTGGACGTTAGGAAGAATTTTTTCCCAGTAGGGGTGATTAGATATTGGAATGGGCTTGCCAAGGATGTGGTGGAGTCACCATCCCTGGAGGTGTTTAAGGAAAGACTGGACATGACAGTCAGTGCCAAGGCCTGGTTGAGAGGGTGATGTTTGGTCATGGCTTGGACTCCCTGATCTCAGAGGTCTTTTCCAACTTAATTGATTCTGTGATTCTGAGACAGAAAGAACACAGACCCGTGCCTGTGCACAGCTCAAGGGAAGCCCACCAGCCATGTCATGCCTGAGAGGGCACATTTGGGTGACCTCAGGCCCTACAGGTCACCCAGGCAGGGGTCAGAGCAGTGGGTGGGAGTGAGAAAACAGCCACAGCCAAGGGAACACAGCACTACCACTATGTTCATTCAAATAGATGGAATTTCAGGATGAGAAAGAGAACTGCAGTGTCCTTGCTGCTCCTAGGTACTATCATGCACAAGATGCAATGGTCAGCCAGCCATGTGTTGGACCAGTGTCCTTCCTGCTCCCAGGTACCATCATGTCCAGGAGGCATGGCACAGAGGATAATCAAATCCAAAAGACACAGCATTAAGCTGTTTTTCCTTTCCAGGCTTGTGTGCATGGCACTAGGACAAGGAGAGTGCCTCTCCCTGCCCCACTAAAGGGGACTCCAGCCCAGTGGTGTGTGAGTCTTTCAAGGAGCAGGTTAGGAGCCTAGAACTGTCTTCAGGCAGGTATGCCAAGCAAGGAGGAAGGGGCTGGTCTGATAGAGAAATAAATCACAGAATGCCTGAGCTACAAGGGATGCACAAGGATCGCTGACTCCAGCTCCTGGGCCTGCACAGGACCATCCCCAAGAGTCCCACCATGTGCTCAGGAGCACGGTCCGAGCCCTTCTTGAGCTCTGTCAGGCTTGGGGCCGTGACCACTTCCCTGGGGAGCCTGTTCAGTGCCCAACCACCCTCTGGGGGAAGAATCTTTTCCTAATACCCAATGTAAACCTCCCTGACACAGAAAACGTTTGGAAAGACAGTAAGCACACCGGAGACTGAATTAAAGTCCTGGAAACTGACTAACGAGGCCCAGCACATTTCACTCAGCCCCGCGGGAATGGGGGCGTGTCCCGCCGCTGGAGAAGCCTGCACGGGGAGCAGGCGGGCCGGAGCGAGCGGGGGAGCAGTGGCAGAGGGAGGCTAGAGGAGGGGGGAACTCCGTGGGCGCAGGATCTCCGGGAGAGCCGGCTGGGCGCGGGCAAGGAGCCCAAAGGAGGAGGCTTTGGGAAGCGGCGGGCGGCGGGATTAGCGCGGCTCCGGCGGGCGGGGGGCGTGAGGCGGGGCCGGGCGGGGGGGGAACCGTTACCTGCACGCGCCCTCCCTCAGCTCCCCCGGCGGGCCGCGGGCGCCGCCATCTTGGCGTGTCGGTGTCGGAGCGAGGCGCCGCCTCCGCCCTTGGCACCGCCCGACGGGGCGGGAGCTCCGCGCGGGGAGGGAGCGGGAAGAGTTTCCACCTTTCCCGAATGTAACGTGGAAAGGCAGAACAAGAGTAAATTACAAAAATAATGATATAAAAAAATTAATTAACCGGGATTCAGCTCTGTAGAAAATGCACAGAACCTGCTCGGCCTTGAGAAGAGAGGGGCCCTCATTAATGTTTATTGTGAAAAACGCCAGTCACTTGCTGTTGGTTTTTTTTTTTTTTTATTTTAAAAGTCTAATAGTAATAAAATGGTTATAAAAATAGAATACAATTAGAGTAATAATAATTTGGACAATTTGAATTAGGACAATATGAAACAATAGAAACAAAGAGTTACGGACGTCCAGGTACCTTTTTCTGGGCAGCAAAAGCCCGAAAAAGGACACACGTTAACAAAGGATTAACCCTTAAAAAAAACAGCCTGTTGTGTATTCATACACTTCATACATGATGCATATATTCCATTAAAATACAGGATTCTGTCTGGTCATTGTCAACTTCTTCCTCTGAATCCCAGCAGAGCCTTCGAGGCAGGAAGAAGTTCATTTCTTCTGAAGAGGGCAACAAATTTTTTTTCTCTGAAAGATTTAGGTGTCCTGTGGCTGCTATCTCGCTGCAAGTCCTTTCTTTGAAAAAATATCTTACATCGCATAGTTTCCATTCTAACATTTTTTATAACTTAAAACTATATTTAACACACTGCTTAAGAGAATTAATACAGTGTTACTTTCTAACACAACACATATAATATTCATTTTAATATTTGCGAAAAGCCAGTCATAAAATACGCATGTTTCACATATATAAATACCTAAAGCGGCGGTGCTGAGAGGATGTTTCCAGGCTCTTCTTGGTGGTGCCAAGCAGTAGGACATGACACAACTGATGTAGGCAGAAACTGCTGCACAGGAAGTTCCAGCTGAACGTGAAGAAGAATTTATTTGCTGTGCAGTGACCGTGCCCTGGAACAGATTGCCCAGAGAGGTTGTGGAGTCTCCCTCATTTGAGATATTCAGGAACCATCTGGACTCAATCCTGTACTGTGTGCTCTAGGATGATCCTGCTTGAGCAGGGAGGTTGGACCAGACGACCAAGTGTGGTCCCCTCTAACCTCACCTGTTCTGTGTGATTCGTTTTGCTCCCTTCCACATACACAGATGCCCTGTAAAGATTAGTAATTTCAATAATTACTAATCTATACAGTCTAATTACTAATTTTACTTACCTTTTTGGGTTTTTTTATTTGTTTGTTTGTTTATTGGTTTGGGGTGGGGTTTTTTTTGGTTTTTTTTTTTTTTTTTCAGATTCTGAAATAAAGGCAATGGTTTGGGGATTTCTTTTGTAATTTTTGACTAGTCAGAGCAAAAAGCATAAGTCACAGAAATACAGGATCACAAAATCCTGGGAGCAGGAAAAGCACTGCAGTTCTCTTTCTTGTCCTGAAATTCCACGTGTTTGAATGAGCTCAGCTCTAGTGCAGCGTGCCCCTGGCTGTCATCTAACTTCCCTCCTCCAACAGGGGCATCCTAGACAAAATGGCACAAGTCAATAAAGGCAGTCTAGCCCAGCATAATTAATGCTACCTCTGCCTGGAAAGCAACATCTCATCCTGTTGTCAACACTGTGGAGCTCAGACTTGGTTTTAATTACTGCAAGTAACTTGTAGTAGCCTCCAAAGAACAAGAAATAATAATTATATTTTTTCCCCATGTTTATGCCCTTTTGCTGCTGGCAACTGTTGGTTCTTTTCATTTTTAGACCTTTTTCTTCACTGTTGTGTCTCCAACACAGTTTAAACAGACACTGTTTATGCAGTGCAATGCCTGCAGTAAAGTCAACCTTCTTATATGACTAAAAATAAGTATTTACTGAATAAAAGCTTTCCACTTGGTTGTGTGTACCTGTCAAGTGTGCTTAAATTATAACCTTTTCACCACAAAAATGAACAGAGAGCAGCTCTGATGGTTACCCTGCTGATAAACTAGTACAGTTTCCCCATGACTCTGTGCATGATTTTATTTTGCTTTCCAGTTGATCTGCCTCTCAGCAGGTGATGGCAATCTGGCTTTAACAGGACTTCCATCCCAAATTTCTCCCTGAGCTGCTGTGTGAGCTCCTGGACTGAGGGAGGATGAAGCATTTTGTTGTGTGTGGGGACAGACAGTGCAGTCCCTGGCTGAGTCCCTTCCCCAGGATAAATGACAGCTCATGACCAGCTGGGACATGTTTTCAACTTACACGATGATTTCCCCTCACACTGCCCTTAACCCCTGCTTTTCTGATTCATGTCTGAGTGAATGGATGAAAAGTATCTCAGAGAGGTTAGCAGACTGGGTGAGACCACAGAAAAAAAGCCAGTATAAGATTTTGGAACTATTGTGTGCTTTTGGCTGTCCTCTTGACACCCCAGGGCAATTATTCATTGCCATTTCTTGGCATTGCTGACATGGGGTCTTGACAGTGTTTTTGAAATGGTGCTGCCAAACAGTCAGTGCTTCCCACCATAAATAAGGAAATAAAATGTCCAAATACCAAATAACAGTGTATATCTGGATTGGTTTTGGCCTTCATGAACTATGATACCTTGAAGAATACCTTTGTACTTCTTTCCTCCTCAGAATGTTTCTGGTTGGTCTTGGTTTTTCTCACTTAGTTTCTGTTTACAGAAAGTCTTATACCTTTTCTAGCTTTGTTTGATATTGGCTGCCTTCCTCACTATTAGAATCCAGATTACACAATAAGCTCCAATAAGATCAACAGAAAGTGACACAAATTAAAATTTCAGTATATTCTCAGAGAAGGTCTCCAGTATTTTCTTGACAGAAGTCACCTTTTACATGTTCTAAGTAACACCCAATTCAAACCTGTGGCAAACCTGCTTGAGTTGTTTTTGTTAGCAGGTAATAAAAGTCATACCAGTAAAGTCCTTCCAGAAGAAAATAAGAATATTATATGATTTTGGTTTTTATTTTTCTCCAGTTAATTTTTTTAAAAATAGTGTCTGCAGAATGGCACTGTAGCCAAGACTTGGTACAATACTTGCCATATCATCAGAATCCCAGGATAGATTTGAATTCAACCAAGCCCAGTTTGGTTGTTGGTTAATATGGTAAACAGAGAAGAGCTAGAGGCTCCACATGGGCCCAAACCAAAGTGAGTGCTCCTCAGGGGGCAGGTCTACTTTTGTGCATAGCATCTATCTAACTTTCTAGGAAACATTTAGGGTTGTGATGAATTTAGCAATAATCTAAACAGATTATCCTCAGCTTCCAGCAAATCAAATATATAAGTAGATTGTCAGGATGAGAAAGCAATGTTTTAGTGAAATGAATGGATTAAAAGATAAGACAAAGGTCTAACTACTGAATCAGCTATAATCTTGATGGCAGTGGGTGAGAAATATAGGTCAATATGTTTAATGTTAGATATTTCAATAGTCCAGAGATTGAAATGTATTTTAAAAATTATAATTCTAAATTTGAGGCAGTAATTAGAATTTCAAAATGTTTTCAAGACAATATAAAATAAACCTCTCATTATTTTGCTAATTTTTCTTGCTCTAAACTCTATGGTGTTTTCCCCAGTTGAGGGGAAGAGCACTACACACACAAAGTAAAGAGGTTTTAATTTGCAAGCAAGGATGGCCAGCTGCTCCACATCAGGTCCCATCCCTTTGGAAGTGGGAACCTCTCAGGTTCCTGAGCAAAATCCTGTAGCAATAATGAATCAGAGCTGTGAGCTGCACAGTGCACGTATGAGTGACAATGAAACCCCACAATGCCTTGATTGCCCAGGCAAGGGTTGGAGACACCACCCACTCACCTGTCTGTCCTTATTGGGCCAAAACCCATGCAGAGTGCAGAGAGCAAGCAGGGACACAAGCCCTTAAAAGATTCAGACTTTTCCAAACAGGATACCTAACCCTCTCTCCCATGATCCCCACCTTCCCCACCTGGAGTTTTGCTTCCTAACCTAGTCTGTATTCTCAGTCTCATTTCATTATGGGAAATAATTGATATAGAGATATTTGTATTTGCTTTAATAATCATAAGCTATTTTCCATCAGGCTGATAGTCTCCTGATTTCTTTTTTTAGTCTGTGCACTAATGTGTTTGTTAGCATTTTCATTAGTCCACATAAAGCCTGGAGCTGATTGGGTAAATAGGTAATTCATTAGTTCCTGTATGGGAAGTGTGCAGAAGTGCCCCAGTTGTCTGTCACTTAAATAGACATGGTTCCCAGATTTCCGTACAAGTATAATTTTGCTTTGGCTGATAGTTACCAGAATTGATGTTTGTGCTTCCTGGCATTGTTTTTTGCTCCTACATCAACAACATGACTAGTATTTTTTTCAGCCTCCTACAAAAAGAGGATTAAAGCCCAGCCTTTCAAATAAAAAATGATCTTTATCGCCTACTTAAAATCCCAGTCCTATTTCATGTACTTAAAGAATTTGTTTGGTTATTTTTTTCCATCCAACTCCTTGAATGTGGCTTTTGCTACTGAGTTTTGTTTTGCTGTTGTTTACATATATGCATATTTAGTCGTTTTGCTTGAAAACACAAAGTCAGATAAAAAATGCAGGTGATTGGATTGCAGGGGTGTGAAGAGTATCACTTGAGAATATAAAAAAGCAAGAAATTCATACACTAAATTTAAGAAAAATCCTTTCAAACTATATCTACTATCTGAGCCCATATCTCAAAGGAAAGAATTCTGAGTGAGACCAGAAGAATCAGAGATCAGGAGAAGCTTCACTTTTGCAGTGGATTTTATTTTAAAAGCACTCCGGTGTTGTGGTAGTGGAAGAATAAACACTTGAAAGAGGTAGAAGAAGCAGTTATGCTTTTGGGATAGAAAGGTATGGATTTGGGCAAGACTGGTCACATTACTAGGGGTGGAGCTTAGCCTTTAAATTGTGACTTCTGGTAACTCATAACAGGTATTACTTGTATTATAGGTATTACTGTTTGATGCCCCACTTTAGCTGGAGACTGGACGATGACAGAGTGGGTTCTTGTCATCCAAACCAGCACAAGATTTGTCATTCCTTGGTTTGTCAAAATGAAGAACTCACACTAATCATCAGTGGATGAAGAGATCCGCTGTGTAAGAAGTCAGAAACCTGCCTGCCCCATCCAGGATGACCAGGATGGCCCTGTCTGGTTGGAAAATATTTATGCCTGTCCCTCTGCCACTCATAAAAACACTGAATGTTATGGAAGAATTTTGAAAACATGCAAGATCCAGGCTCAGTGGAATCATATTTACCAGCATTGTTTTAGCAGGCTGATGTTGGAATCCTGAGCCTGGAGCTGGGACATCGGACTAATTTTTAAAACCTAGGTGAGCCTTATTGTGAAGGAGTCTTATGCAGCACCTGTATTGTGTTATTTACAGAAGGATGCATTTAACCCAAAACGCGCATCCTCCATGCTCCACATGAAGGCCTTAGACCAGTGGTAATCAGCAGCTTTTACTGATTCAGACTAAAAGTGTGCGAGTAGGTGTGTGCATGTGGCTGGGGAGAAGTTATCAGAATCAATGCACCTTTACTTTTTTGCCTTTCATCAGCAGCTCGGTTTTCAAACAAAGTAATTGGTACTGTATTTTCATCTTGGCCATCTCCTAATGCACATTTTTGCTGTTTTGCTTGCAGTGGCAAGCAAAACTACCCCTTTGCAGCTTTCAAAGCTACACATTTCTTGCTTTTCATCTCAAAATAATTTTTTTGTAAGACTGTTTAAAACTTTGAATTTACAGTTATTTACAGGGAGTAAGAGCTCAGTCCTTGTGAGCTGGTGGGCTCTGGTCACAGTGACACCATATTGTCATTAAACTGTCTACAATTCAGGGGGATCTTACAGCTAAAAATGCAAATTTTGGAAACCTGGCTTTTCATTCTTCTGTCTTTCTTGACGTGTGTCATTGCAGATGGTAAGTCAGTTGTATGCCTAGAGGCAGGTGATTCCAGCTCCTCAAAGACCTTAGTGAAGGCTGCCACATTGCTGTGGTACATATCCTCTACACATCTTCTAGATATCCTCTGTATGTGGGGGAGAGGATGATCCATCTGGACAGCCACCTTACAGAGTGGCACTGCACTTCTCTTCCTCCACCTCCTCTCACAATAACTTTTTGTATTACATAAGTGTGTGCTACCATATCAGACAAGAAGGAATAACAAGACAGGCACTTGTTAATGAAACACTTGCCATATGTTGACCTTTCTTTCATTAAGAACCAGGCCCTCATATTTAAAATAGATGGCAAATGGACATTTTCTGTTCACTGTGACTCTTAAAACAGCTTTTTATACTAATGGACCAACTTCATCATTGCAATTATCCAACATCTAGATTGCACTTGAACTTTGTAATGATATCAGCAGGAAATGGTTTGAGTGCCGGGTAAAACCATCCTGCACACTGGGCTTGTCTCAGTGGCTGTCAGCTGGCTCTAGAAGAAGTGGAAAAGGAGGAAAATATCTGTAAGTGTTAAAATTAATGAGTATTAATCAATCCTTGTTGTATGGACGAGTGAAAATGGTTGTATTTCCTTAAAAAGCTCAGTGCAGCTTGGAAGTGGTTGTATACAAATATTTACTTGTATGTGTGTGTGTTGCCCATGTGTATATGTAACACAAACACTCATATGCACATCACATATATATATACTCGTGTTTTCTATCTATAAGCTTATCAATATACTCCAGATGGAAGTGGATGTGATCTCCCTCAAATTTCTTCTGTATTTCTACACATGGTAAAATTACCAATGGAGAAAGAATGACTAAATTTCTTTCTAGTTAAGCATAAAACAAAATGAAAGGAGCCTGGGTTTACAAGGTGGACATTGTGCCAGAATAACCTGACAGCCTCCCCTAAATGAGATAATGGATTTTCCAAAATAAAAAATGTGGTAAATCTCATTTGTACCTTAGCTAAGTGGTTGATACACCCCTATATTGGAAAATACTAATGGAGCAATAGAAGACGGCGTTTAACAGATGACATGAAAGGTGGGAAAGAACTGATCAATGGGAAATGGCAGAGGAAGAGAAAGACATGAGAGTCAAGAAACAAGTTACAATGAGTTCCTCAAGGGTCAATTTTAGGACCAGTGCTGGCAATATTTTCATGAAGTGCATTAGCATATGAAGTCAGCGAGCTCTTGAAATCTGAAGATGAAGGGGCATAGCTAACATGTAAGACTTATCATTTATTAAAAGCTTTCTGACTCTGACAGATAAGTGGAAGAGATGTTTGATTAGAACAGAATTTCAGTGTGTACACTTTAGGCTTAATGAGGAATTTGTCTAAGGGAGACAAGAGAGGACTCAGATGGAGAGGATTGCGTGACTGTGACTGTGAATTGACCACGGCATGAACCCCTGAAGAAGGTGTTTGTGGCCATAGCATACAACAGACAAGGTATTTCCAGCAGAAAGTGAAAGCTGCGTTGTAGAAGGCATGGGTGAATGTGCATCTGCAACACAGCTGCTGCCACATTTCTCTGAAAAAGATTAATTAATCTGAAACGAGTGCAGAGGTACCATATAGCATGTCATATGAGAGATGGCATGAAATGCTACTTAGTCTAAAAAATAAAGGTTTTGATAAGATAGTGAATTCTTTCTAAGAATATATTGGTTAACTTAGTACCATCTTTTTCCTACTTAAAGAAAAGAAAAAAAAAACTTAACTATATCACATTTAGGCTGGATATTAAGAGCAGGTTCTCATTATCTCATTATTGGATTGCAGAAGTCCTCTAAGCTTCTGGAGGACTACAGCTGGAAACAGCTTCCTCCCTTCAATAACTCTAGCAAGTTTTAGAACAAAATTTAGCTCATTAACAGCACAATCTCTGTGGAAAGCCAGGGCCTGGTCTAGCTTTGGTAATGCAGGTGGACTCTGGAAATACTATAACCAGTCACTCAAGTCCCTGTTTCCCTGGAAAAATTGTAAATTACTTTGGGAAATAATATTTAAACAGGGGCCTTGCCTGTTTACTTTAATCACAAAGTAAGCAGATACAGCCATGCTATCCATCCTTCAGTACTGTGGGAATCCTGAATGTCTCATAGATATGTAATGTAAAGTTGGCATTTCTGTAAATCACTTTCTGCTACCCCTTCAAAACTCATTATGCTTTTATAAAAATGAAGATTTACATTCCAACAGGGGGAAGGTTCTTCTGCACATTTTTCAGCAAAACTTCCAGCATGGCTTGCAGGCATACCAGATGTACCGGATAAGCTCGCTCAGCGTTTCTTACTGCCATTGAAATTACTTGCTAGAGACAGGCAGGAGGGGATGTTCCATGCCTTCCTGTTCCAAGAGAAATTTCAAGCAAAGGACATGCAGTTTCAGCACAGGATATACCTTGATTCATACTTTATTGATGAAAGAAAATCACTGGTTTACTCAAGAATGAGATAAGCCCGGGAATGATGGTTAAGGGTGGTGACTCAATGCTGTTCCGTATTACCATGTTTTTACAATCGAGCCATGGTAACTCCTTGCAGTCAGGGAAATAAACTAGGTAGTGCTTCAAGGTAGAAACTGTTTTCTTGTGCTGGGACACTGTGCCCTTCTTATACCTAAGGTAGCCAAACGGTGTGTGTGTCTGTCCCAGGCCAGTGAGGAGCCACATGTGGGAATCTCACCTTGGGCCCTGTGGAGCCCACTCTGGGCAGGAGGCTGGAGGAATTTTCACCAGAGCCTGTTTTAGCTGAGGAGGGCTTTACACAAAGGGAAGAAGTTCATCCAGTGGCAACACTGTGTACCTAAGTCAGATCCTGCTCTTTCCATTGACTACAGAAAGAGATCAAGAAGCGAGCTGGCCTCCCCCAAAGGTAGCTTTTGCCAACCTCACTCACTTGTGCCCTCTGGCAGTCATGGACTGCTGTGAAGATGTGAAAGCTGCAGGACATCTTGACACTTTAAAATTAATGTTTTATGTTCCTTTACCAATCTGCTGTTTCTCATGATGCATGGACAGGCAGAAAAGCCAACAGTGAGCATGAGAAGTGAGCATGAGAAATTTCATGAAGCATTGAGTGTGATGTTTTGTCCCAACCTGGCTGCTGATCTGGGATGGTGAAGGCTATTAAGCTGCAGGAACCCAAGCAGGATCAGCACAAGAGTAACTAGATACTGGACCCAGCAAACCTCTATGTCAGGGATGATGCTCATGGGGTCTGCTTGCTCACAGTCCAGCACAGACTGTTGCTGCTTTAGGATACTGCAAGTATTACACCTGGGAGAGTTATGATGTTATTATGGCCCCCTGCTATCTCCTGCAATTGCAGATTCCTTATGTTCTTCATCAGTACTATTTGCATCTTGGACCCCAGTTTTTAATTTAATTTTTTTTATTGAAAAAAGAATTTTTAAATCTAATTTCCTTTGGAAAAGAAGCAAAACAGGATTGGTAAAGCATTGTGGATGCTGTTTGATCTTGGCAATCGTTTCCTAATGATCATCTACTATGATTTAACTTTTTTCTTTCTACTTTTTCTTTCTAAAATAATTTTTATTAATTTAGTATGTGATTATCAACAGATATATTTAATGCCATGTAAACTACACAGATATTATGTCCATTATATAGAGTGGTCTTTGTTGATAGCTATGATGCATATGCTTTTCAAATCCACTGGTGCTAGATAGAAATCCTCTTGCTTCTAAATGAGTAGATGATGAATAGGACTTTTGAATGCTCTGGACTGCAGTTCTTAAATACCAATTAACACCTCCATTCCAGGATTTGATATTATGAAACCTGTCACTCATTTTCTCTTTGTAGCTGAAATTATATGAAAAGATGTCACAAAACCTGAATAAGAAAATGGGGAGTATATTGCTTCTAATAGAAGATGTTTGAGATTTGTATAATATAGCTAAAATTAGAAAATATATTTTAAATGTTAAGCAGTTCTATTTCAACAATACAGGACTTTTTAAATGAGTGCAACTTTTAACAGTTGAGAATGTGTCTTTGGAGAGTATGGCTCGTTAAAGATTCCATTGCCATAAATAAACTCAACCATGCCAAGTTTTATTCTGGAATGCAAAGAAATTTTCACTTCTAGTTATGCAGATCCAGAGGGATGCTGTGGTTGCCTGTTTGTGTTTCCTGTCATTGTGTCCTTCATGAGAAGTACAGGGTTGCTTCAGTAGCTGCATTCCACTTTTTTGTTGTTGTTGTTGTTGTTTTGTTCAGCTTGAACTTGTGAAAAACACTGCATGAAGTGAACAAAATACCAAAAGAACATTCAGGTACTCTGTCTATTATTCATACAGTCAGATTCCTACTTTTGATTCTTATTTCTAAAGGTCTTTTGGATGTATTTTTGTCTTGTTAACATTCCCAAGTCTAAGCAGAGCATGTAATGTTTGCAGTTTTTACATATGTTTTGCAAACCAAATACTTACACTGTTAACCTTATGTTAATTTAACTATTGTTTTCTACTCTTTAACATGCAAAAGCCCACTAGAGGAGTTAAGATTAAAAGGTAGCTTGACAACTAGGATCACCAGCCCACATTAGCACTGCTTTTACATGAATATAATGCTAAGATTTCTTAAGGCCTGTCCAGGATATTTAGTGCCTGTTCTTTATAAGAGTGTTTTGCTGTGTCTGGATTGCAAACAGCCCATGGTTTGTATAAAGAGTGACAGAAGAATTAAGGAATACTTCTTACTCCTTTCAGGCTTCCATTGAAGTATTTCTCACTTCTGTCCTAAACCAAGGGTTTAAACTCAAACCTGTCCTTGCCTGCTGGAGGCTGAGGTGTTAATCCAACACAGGGCACTTCCCAGAGGACACTGGGGACAATCATTCAGCAGCAGTTTCAGCACTGCAGGACATGGTGTGCCTGACAGCATGCTGTCCTGGTAGAAGGCTACCAAGTGACTGTACTACAGCTTATTCACAGGTCGGAAGTTGGATAATGGATGTCTCTCTATTGATCTGGGTTTCAACAAAACTGGAGAAGAACAACTGGAAAGCAAATTTTACATGCCAACAACTTCCCAAAAATCTGGAAGATTTGATGGAGAATTAGGTAGGTAAAAATCTGCCTTTAGATGTGCCATCAGAGAAAAGAAAATAATCAAGTTGTTGATAATAGTTTAGAAAGTGTGAAACGGTCTGTAGTGCGTATGCAAAATTCACTGGGGTAGTGCTTTGGCTCAGTGTCTTGTGAAGTACCAGTTGCAAACAGAATGCTTTATATTCCCTGGGAAAGTAGATAGTCTTGGCTTTCTAATGATATAAAGCAATTCAATGCTGCCTTAATGCCTCCAAGGGTTCCAAATCTCGAGCCAGATTCTGTTTCAATGCTCTGTTTCAATGTAGACTTGCTGTTTGGAGGCTGCAGGCAAGTGTAGTTTTTGGAGATTAATGTTTTAGGAAAGAAAGAGAAGCCTTTGTCTGGCATGCTGTTTTGTGTTTTAAAATTGTAGATACTCCTTGTAAAATGTTGGTGTGAGAAGCCACCATGTGGTGTGTACTTGTTGGTGCTTGTTTTCCCAGAAGTCAGGAGGCCAAAGGTGCATGATAAATGGAGCTTATTAAACTTTCAGCTGTTTGGCTAATTATCTACTTTCTGAGCAGAGTATAACTGAGAATGCTTTTAGTCCCAGTCTCCTGGATATCACATGGCTAAAACTGACCACCAGGCTTTGTGAACCATTAGTAATGAAATTACTGTTGTGAAAGATGTTGGCTTCTTCATCACGGCTGCATCACTACATTTTCACTTTGCTGTTAGTCCCCCACAATCTGTGTGCAGCATCTGATTTTGCTGACAAAGAATTGGATAATTAAGCAATAGTCTAGGGTTTTCTTGATCTAAAAGATCAATAATCAACTAAGAAGTAAAGGGCTTTTTATAAATTAGACCTTTATTTAGATACTGAGAAGGGGTAGCACAGTGCATCATGCCTTGAACACATGGGCACTTTCCACAACCCTGGCAGTAATCTCTGGAATAATCTCACAATAGTTAATTAATTTTTGGTTTTCAAATACTTCCGTCTTATCTAATTTTTAAGAAGTTCCCCATATCCAGTGATTTACAGCTGAAGAGTTGAGACTCTGTATAACCTAATAAGGAATGATCTATTCTAAACATCAGTTTCCTTGAGTCCACAGGAAGACATTAATGCCTTTACCAGCCAGAGATTTGCAAAAGCACTCTAGATTTTGTAAAAGCAGTTATTATTAGTAATTGACTGGACACTGTATGCACAGGAAGGGGAAAAGGAAAGATTCTTGGACATGACAGTATTTTCTTTATGGATTGATCTTTGTTTTTATTATCTGTAGGAACTAATGAACAAACCAAAATTTCAGCCAATCTCTTCCAGAAATCTGGATTCTTGTGAATATGAGCATGTAACAATAGTTTTTTGCCCAAATAGGCAGCTGTTTCTACCCCATTGTATCCTACAGTCCACTGAGCTGCTGCAAGTAAAACCTTTTTACTTCCTCTTAAACCATTTTGATTACTCTCTCCTTTTGATGTTTGTGATTAAAAAATACAATAGGAAGATGACACCTTACAGCAGGAGAGGCTCCTACCTGAGTTATCTTCTGTAGCTATAAACAAGCAGCAATGGTTTCTCCCACAGAGGAAAGTGAGGGAGACCAAAGGAAACAGTGGTAACAATTCTCCACTAACAAATCTGGAACTTGAAGAGACAGGATTTACAAGGTTTGTGGAAAGGAGATAAGTAGCAGACCTCAAAACTGAACCCAGGAACCCTGACAAACAGCTATGTCTATAACTGAACGTGCACCTGCATTGTTTATTTGTGATTGCCAACACAGGGATATAAATCCAAGCAAGAAGTGCTGAGCTTTTTGAACTCCCACCAAAAAAAAGTAGGGCTCAGAGGAGCTTGCCCTCAGCAGGAAGGTGACATTGGACCTGCTATAGGTCAGTGTGGGTTCAGCCCCTGCCACCCCCAGGCTCTGCTACCTGCCTGCGTCAGCCACCTTCTTCTCTTTCTCATATGCCTCTAATCCACCAAACACACACGTGGGAGTATCTAAATTAAAAATAGCAACCCAGGGAAAAAAATGCAGTGCAGTTGGAGAGCTGATTTGCAGCTGAATTATTCATCCCCACATATCCCTCTCATCCCAGGATGTTAGTGCTGGAGCTGCGCAGGTGCAGCCTGGCTCAGGGACTGGTCATGCAAGGGAGAGACAGCAACTTTGTGGGTGTCTGTCCCCTGTCAGCAAGCTAAACCTCCCACCTTTCAGCTCCTCTGTCTTTTTATACCAACTGCTACATGAAAATGCTTTAAACTACCACCTCTCTCCCTTCTATGTCACTCATTTCGCTTATTACTTATTGCCCAATAACCAGATTAATGCAGCTTGGCTCTCTCCAACCCAAAGAATTGAGTTATTCCAACCTTTTAAAAGGTTATTGGAATATTCTGTTCCATTAACACTAAACTTCAGTGGAGAAACACATAAAAAAGCTGCTTCTGTGCTTTTATTGGCCAGACCTGAGCTGGGGTGCTTTGGTGGGTTGCCAGCTTGAGAAATTGCAATTTGCGCGAGAACTGGAGTGATTTTCCCCATGTATCTGCAGGGGTGACCTCTGGTTTTAATCAGTGCTCTGGTAGTTGTGATAGCAGTGTATGATGCAGGAAAAAAAATCTGGCAGTTAATTGTCACTTTTTTGGAAAGAATTTTTGTGAATAACATTTTTATTTCCACCGAGAATCATTCAATTATCAGAGCAATCATAAAAACCTCAGAAGCCAGAAGATTCTGTGACATGAAAGAAAGGCACAAAAAAACCCTGGACTTAACTTCAAAGTAGCTTTTATGGTTCCTGGCTGGCTTTTTACTTCCCATGCTTGGTGTGATATATTTGGCATGGCTTCCCTCACCATGTTTCTGGTCTGGAGCCTTGCAGGACCCCCATCACGCATCCTCCCTGAGGATCACACCCTGATGTTAAACTCAGGGGCACATGAAAGCTGAATGGCATAATAATTAGAAAAAACCCTATATGTTTGGTAGTGCCTCTTGGCTTCTAGCAGACAAAACCTTCCATTTCAACTGGCAATGTAAGCAAGATGTTTGTGTTGCACAAAACAGAGCTTAGTCCTAGATTATTCTGGGCAATGTCTTTTATGTGTTCCTTCTCTCCATTGGCTCTTCTGTCTGTGGGGTCCTAGCCCCTGTTCTTCTCTTCCATGATTTCTATAGGATACTACATGAATACTACCCATCTCATTCCTACAATTTGCTGTCATATGTCACCCATTCATACCCAGTCCAGTCATGGCTGCTTTGGAGGTGTGTTGGTGTCTTAGAAGGCTAATCTTCCCCCACAAAATTGCAATTACCTTATTCTGAATTATAAAAAATTCCAAGAAACACCTTATGAAGACATGAGTACATGTAAGGATGGTCCTACCTCACTCTGCTGCTGCAGCCCTTTGAAAGGGAATATGGTGATGACTTCAGTAGCCTCCAGCCCTCTCCTGTGATCCAAGTATCTTTTCAGCTTCCACCTCAACTTGAGGCATTGCATAGGCGGAGCAGGAGACAGGGATTGGCTTTGGGTGTTAGCCAAAGTAACCATGGGACTGAAGTGACCAAGAGAAATGGGTAGACTGCAGCTGTAAGTCAGGGATTGCCCAAGAAACCACTTGCTATTTTGGATAGAAATGCTACAGTCTCTCTCTCAAGTTTCTAACCTACTTCTGCAGCTCAGTGATACGGGAGACTGTGCTAGACATCAATCTGGGCACTTGCCTCAGGCCTTCTGCTTTGCTTTCTTCTTCTAGTTGGCACTCACTAGCATCATCCCTTCAGGGCATGGAGATTGTTCCCAGTGGGAGCTGCAGGGAGCAGGACTGCTACTCACAGACACCCGGGCATCCTTTTCTGGGGTGTAAATGCCCAGGATCATGCACTTGCAATGTACGGCCAGAAAGAAGCCCTCCAGTTTTTACAGCTCTCTAAATTTTGCTAAATTTTGTATCACCTTGTCTTTAGCTGATAAATCTCAGCTGGGAAGCAGCTGTTCACTAACCACTGTAACGGGGCCAATTTCTCCAAAAAGGGCCATTCACCAGAGCATTGCTACTTTCTGTGTTCATGCATAACCTCCATATCCTTTGTTTTTTGCAGCTCAACATTGGTTTTGTGTGAAGATTTGCTGAGCAGTGAAAGATAAAGCAGGCTGGAGAGAGAAGAGAGCCACAGACTGCTATTTGTGTGATGTCAAAAGAGCACCAGATTTTACTGTTATCTCTGATGAAATGCTGAAGGGCAAGGTGAGAAAACAGAGATTTATTATCACTGAACGTAGTTCTTCTTTCACTGGACTCACAAACCAGCAGGAAGTAGAGAAAAGAGAGAATTTTGAGTGGCTTTCAGCTGTATATTTAAGTGTGAATCATCCTCCATCTATTGCAAAGTCTTTTTTTTTATGTAGTTGAATTTTCATGAAGGAATATATGAACTTTGGCTACAACAGATGTCATCTTGAAGAGGTTTTTTTGCTTTCAATATCTGACTGTAGCCGCAGTATAATAGGCAATATTAGGCTTTTATCTTTCACCACTACTAGCTATAAAATCCAGAGGAGATGATCATTAGCATGAATGACTTAAGAGATGTACAGCACTCAGTGAGTCAGGATACAGACCAAGAATTAATTGTTGAAGAAATAAAAAACTAATTCAAGGATGTTTGAGAATATTGCAGTCTGTCCAGACTCCAAAGGGCCAGTGCACAGTGAAGATGGCTGTGGTAATCTATTCCCCTCTGGCTTCCCTGAAGGGATGCAGGGAGAATTTGCTGGGAATACAGTGGCCAGTAGGAACATGGGTGGGTCTGCAAAGGAAGATATGGCAACATGCTGCAACAGGAGTGTGGAGGGTGAGGTTGGATGGTGGGAGATTCCACACCAGGCTTGAAAATTTTCATAGGAAAAGTAGTCACTCACTGAAAATGGCCAAGGTGGTGCCAGAGAGGGGAGCAAGAGCTGGCCAAAGTGCAGGTTGCTGGAGGCAACCTTTTACAAACTGTTGAGGAAGAGGCTCCAGTTTTCACAGCCCACCAGTATGGATTGCACCACATGCAATAGGGTGTTGGACTATAGGATGTGTTTGCTTGGAGATGAGTGGAGTGCTGAAGAGGCCATGCTCTGTGGCAGCATCCTCAGCCAGAGCCCAACACCTAGGGCTGCAGCTGAAACAGAGCCTTTTAGTAGCTCCCTGCACTATTGCCCTACTGAGCTTTCCTTCAAAATATTTAAATCTCTCCTGAACAACTGTCTTGGTGGCAAAGACTAACCCCTGCCACATTTTAAGGATGCTGGGAGTTCTTTGTTGCTATTATTATTCATCCTGCCCTTTATGCAATGCCAACACTACTGCTGATTTATCTGCGGTATTCAGAGCCTTTTTCAAGACCTCATCTTCCCCATGAGAATATTTCTTATTTATATGGGATGTAGTGAATCAGGCCATTAGGGACAGGAATGGCCACACAACTGGCCTGAACCTGCAGGCTGCATAGCAACCTGTACAGTGAAATATTTATGAAAGAGCTGCCCCAGAGCTCTGGTTTTTGGGGGATGAAGGAAAGATTAAGCCAATGCAGAGTGTTTCTCTTCTCTGCCAGAGTAAGTGCTGGGCTCAAGAGGCCAGAATTTCTAACCACTTTCTATGATTAGATCATGTCTTTGTAAAGAAATTATTTTTGAAAACCAATCATTGTTTTCTTCTGCTAATTTCCCACAAACTTCTCCTAATTCTCTCCTGTACTGCATCATGCATGTGCCCTCCAGATTTTGTTCTCCTGGTCAGTTCCTGTTGATTTCATATCACTGCAGGACAGTGCCCCTTGAATGGCTCCACTGTGGCCTCTGCTCAGCAGATTCCCCTCAGCTTGCTCCGAGTCCTGGTGTGAAAACTGGCTCTAGCAGCTGTATATGTGTAAGAATGACAAACTGGAAGGTGGAAATTGAGTCAGCTTGTGTGTGCCCTGCTCGCAGAAAGCAGGGGAGAACTTTACATTGTGTTCTCCCCGTAGCTAAGACAAGAGGATTGTTTTTTCTCTCATGGACTTTGTGTAGCACAAGACTCCAGAAATGTCACTCTGACTGCTGACTGAGGGTGGACAATGGACTGTCCTTGAGCTTTTGCCAATGGGCCAGGGAGACATATGGGCATGGGAAGATGTTTTCTCTGTTTTCAGTGCCAGTACTTATTATTTCTCTGATCTAGAAGTACAAATTGCCAAATCTTAAGTGATGCCCCATTAGAAAGCCATAATTTCTAGAGAAAAGGTTGCCCCTGCCTTAAAATCAAACAAGAGCCTTAAAAGACCTCTCTGGTTGTTTCCCTCAGATCAGCCAGATAGTGGGCATTTTTGCAAATAAAGGCTTTCATTCATTTGTCACACTAAGACTTAATGACTCAATAAAACTGTAGAAGTAGGGGATTAAGTGGTCTATTGGCTAACCATTTTCCCAAACTATAAGTAGTTGAACTTTTTATTGCCTTTATAAGAGGTTTATGCCCTAGTTCTGCCCCCAGGCTCCTGGCCACAGGGCTCTTGCCCTCTCTGTGATCTTTTTGTGTCCTGTCTCTGACAGAGGAGACAAAATTCTCCTCCCTTTGTGGGTTTGTGGGAAAGAATGATAATTGGCAGTTACCGTTTGTGCCTAATACATTACTGCCCAAGCAGCATTTACAAAGGTAACAACCCTGTCTGAAGCTAAAGCAAGGGTGCAGCTAGGAGTGACAAAAGCCCTGTCATTACAGCAAGTATATTAGGGAGTTGATGTCAGTTTATTTGTCTCTTGGTGCCATAAAAAAACCTAGTGCTAAGAGAGACACAAGAACAGCTGTCATACATTATTTTACTGATTATAATCTCTGGTTTACTCCCTTGGTTAGCAGTTTGTCATAGAAGGTCTGTGCTTTATTCAGGGGCACATATGAAAGCTTCAGTGCCTTCCCAGGTTGCTCCTGTGGGATAAGGAAACTCTCTGATCCTGACCCTTAAACTGACCCATGCTGGCTTGCCCTTCCTATTTTAGTAGATTGAATGTCTGTGCCCTTCCTTGACCCCTTGCATTTGCACATTCTCTCTGCCATGTGAACAAAGGGGAGGTTCACACTCCACCACAGGTGAATGGAGCTGGAACCTTTGGCTGGAGACCCTCAAGGGGCATTTGAGAATTGGCAGCCAATGGTCCCAGTCTGAGCACTGTTGTGGAACAGAAGTTCAAAAGCTGCATTTGGGCTGGGAGTGGAATAGCATCTCTCTTCATGCCCATGCTATTTGCCTTACAGATAGTCACTGATGTGGGTTATTTTCTGCTGCTAACCAGAAGATTAGTTTTAGAGCTACATGCCACTCTCCCATTTTACTTTTAAGAGACAGTACTTATTTTTAAAAGAAATTACTTACAAACAGTATGTTTTCCTGGCCATATTCTCTGATAGAAATGTCTGTATTGCAGATGGCATCATGTCTAACCCTCATGAGACAAATTTCCTGGAACTGAACAGAAGACAAAGTGCGAATATCACAGCTTCGAATAACTGTGCCCGTTCAGTGGAAAATCAGTCAGCAATACAAAACCATTATTTAAGAAAGAAATGTCTTGGGCATCCATTTAAAGTTGCATATAAACAGCTCAATCTTTCTCTACTTGGTTGTAGCTGGCAGAAGCAAAATTGGGAGATGAAAACATTGTTTCAAAATGGAAATTAATGAATGAGTTGCTTACTTATCAGGGAGATGTTTCTCTGCTGGCACACATAGATGCCCTCTTGTTTCTCTTCCTTCTTGAATGACTGTAATAATGAGACAAAATAAAAGCTTTTTCTTCTTAGAGAAATAACAGCTCAGAACTACCTTGCAAGCCAGCAGAACAGGGTCTTGAAGGGCCTCCTGTCAGCTTTCTCCTTGCTGAAGCTGAGTGAAGTAGCTACAAGCTTTCAGAGATGGGCAATCAACCAGGAGGACAGCACAGCTCGAGCTGGACATGCTCATAGTGAAAGGCTACACTTGATGAAGAAGTCTAATTTCAGATTATCTTTGCTATGCAAGTATATTGTAGAAAAAAATGGTGTAAACAAGTTGAGGAAAATAGAGAGAAGCCAGTAAATAGAACGGATGTTTTGACTGTCCTCAGACATCAGGACTACAATGCTGATGAAGAAGGCTTTTGCATTTGGGTTCTAATATTCCTGAATAGCTACAAACTTGTGCAGAGTAGGAACCAAGAGCACCCAAGTGTGGCCAGTGCAGTTGAAAATAAAGTATTAGCCCAAGTGATGTATTTCAGAGTGATCTGCTTTTCAGTGGAAGGTGTGTGTGGGGGATTTACTAATATAAGGGAAAGGGAGAAATTATTAAATTATATCTGAGGAAGATATTTTTCATATCTCTAAAGAGACTTAATCCCAAGGTGATTCACGAATAATATACAAAGCCCAGGAGCAAGAATAATAAAACTCAATTTTTTTGGTCCTCTTCTTTTTTTCTTCTTCATTTACCCTTCCCACCTTCACTCACTGTCTAAGTCTAAAGAAAAATAATCTGCATACAGTAATAAAGGGAAGGTCAAGATGAGACAAAAGTCCCAGAATTCTGCCAGCAGTCAGTGAGATCTTTTCTCTTACAGAGCTCAGCACAGGGTGATGGAAGGAAAACTTCACTTCTTTCCCTGTCTCCATTTCAGCAGGCTGGGGATTTTCCCTTTTAATCCAAACTTCATTTAGTGGAAGGGGCTTGTGAAATTTATTCCTTAGTTACCCTCCTCTGTATCCTTTCCCATTCTGGAAAGCAAGACCAGAATGGGAAAGGATACAGAGGAGATATGTTTGGGATACCACAGGTGAGCAGAACCACTCCCATACAAGCACAATAAATATTAAAACTTCCAGCAGCACAATCTGCTGGCAGAGGAGATAAAACTAATACATGTTTATACAAATCAATATCTTGAGCACAGAAAATACATGGCCCAAGGGCTCTGTTGGCTTTTTTTAGGTTTAGTGTAGGTGGGTGGAAAGCTCCTTTGTGCCTACAATAGAGCAGAATGGCTAATGACTCTGGGAGAGAAGGGAGGTAGGATGGACTGAACACCGTGGATGAATCACTGGAGCATGGCCCTGAGGAAAATTAGGAATCTCAGGGTTATGCTGCCAGGAATGGACTGGTGCCCTGCTTATGCAGGGATGGAAGCTGCTTTAATTTATGTTACCTACTCTGATAAAGGAGATAAATAGCTTCTTTATAACTTCTTAAAAGGGTTCATATTGTGAGTTACTAAACAACAAGTGAGGTCATGTGAAATATGTAGGAATTTTATGAGGCTGAAGTTATGGCATTTTTCTGTGCACAATAATTTCAACATCCCTCATGTCATTTGAATTATATCCTACGTCACTACAGTGAATTGCACATGTTTGTAGATGTCTCCCTGCATATATCTCTGCACATATTTGTTCACATAACAGAACCATCTTCAAATGAACTGCTGAGCACCAGCAGCAAATTGGCTGTAGACTCAGACTAGAAGGCGGGTGAATCTAAGTCATGAGAAGAATTTATTTTTTAAGCATGAATCTCTCTTCTTGATGTTTGCTATCACTTAGATATCTCACATTTTAACATACTGTATCTTCTGTGGGGTGAAGAGTGGGCAAAGAGACTCATGAGAGTGACCCCTCCATATCTGAACAAACCCAGTCCATAGCCAGGAACACAAAGAGTGCCTGGTCTTTGTTCAGCACACAGGCTTTCCTGCAAGAGGAATATTAAGTCAACAAACCACTAGCTCTGAAGAAATGCTGCCAGCTTGCAGCTTTAGTACTAGTCCAGGAATTTTAACCAAAATATTCCTTCCAAGACTTCTGTATTGTGTATATGGAAAAGGATCTCTTCCCATCATGCAATTCATAACCATCAGAAAGAATATGTATAAAATCTTATCTGGCTACAAGCACCAACTGCAGAGCCTTTTATAAAACTCCTCTTTGTGACAAAAAGAGAAAATTATCTCTTCCCAGTTTCTTGTACCTCATTTGCTCTATACATTTCCCCATCTCTTTTCCAGGCATTGATTCAATCACCACTGCCTCCATTGACCCACACAAAAAGTATGCGGTGGACAAGATTTTAGAATTCCTCTCTTTTAGCAAAAGTTAGTTAAAGAAGAAAGAATGCCTTTTAATACTTACCTACCAATGTCAGGGAAGATGGAAATAATTTTTCTTTTACCTGTGTTTAGCTTTTCCCCAATATATATAGGAGGAATTTCTACATGATAGATCTGTTTTTACATTTTTACAATCACTTGAGATGCAGGTCCCCTCTTTACTTTCCTAAAGGTGATTATACCAGGAGGGTGATGTGTATGGAGACTATTTTCTTTGCAGGACCAGATCTGCAGAGCAGAACAGCTTCTCACAGCCTCACCTCTGCTGTCTTTGCTGAATGTCACCCATAGTGGGAAAAGTGCATTTGCTTATCCTGCTGAGAAAGGCTCCCTTCACATTTCTTATGACCATGGTGAACTCAGACCATGGCACCTCCAAGACCAGAGTGTCTCACTGCTCTTATCTAAATGTCTTATTACAAGGCAGCCCTTCTGGAGGAGCAGCAGCTCAGCTACTCCACGGATTACCTTACTATGCATTAATCAACTGTGCTCAAATTTCCCTGGCAGTTTGCATCATGGTGTGGCAATCTCTGGAAATGATATCTTTAATGCCAAAGCAGCCTCAAACAACTCTCTGCATGCTGGTCAGTGAATCTCAGAATCCATTAGCAAGAGAAGTGACTGCAGAGTTTTTCTCTGACTCCTGTGACCCAACTGCTACTGAGAAAATTAGGCAGGCAGCAAAAAACCCCACAGCTAATGCCACCCATAGTTGCCATAGGATAATAGCTGGCATTTTGTCTCACTGGTGACTTAAGGACAGCATCCATGATGCCCAAGAGGTTGCCATACCAGGCTCAGGGTTTAGAAGAGAGATTAGAGGCAGCTGTTCCCTTATCAGTGTAAAGATGGGAGTTCAGGGTATAAAAATAAAATGCAACTGATGATCATTTCCTCAGAGGCAGTAGGCAACTTCAGCAGTGGCACTTGCCTGGAGGAGCAGTGGCAGCAGTGTGGCATGCCCACCCTTCTTTGTGGAGGGAGCTTGGCAGTGCAGGCCTCAGCCCTGAGCAGCGGCTGCTGGAATCTTCAGGGGTATCTCCAAGTTGCCACTGCTTTTCAGCAGGGATTGATGTCGGGGGATAGCTGCCTCTTGGGAAAAGCTTTGCTTGGAAGAGCTTTGCTATTGAATGAACAGCCATGAACAACCTTTGGAGCTGGTATGAAGGGCACCTACTTTTGTTTTAATCACACAGAATCATTCTTCTGGAAGTGTAAAGTATCCGTGCAGGCTGGGCAGAAGCGCCTTTTGTCATGCTTCCAGTCTCCTTGTTGTAAGTGACCAGAACAGGGCTGAACTGCTCCATGCCTAAGGAGATCTGACTCGAGTCCTCAGCACTGCCACAGAAATGCTGAAAACCATGCCTGATGAGCCAGGACAACCATGGTTTTTCCTAAAAAAAAAATATGTAACTAACTTTCGCAAATTGAACTATTAAAGACCAGCTGATCTTAATATGTCTTCATCTGGGTAAGCTGTTTGCTTTAGAGCATAATAAATTATAACTGTTTCTGCAAGCTGTCTCTGAACACTGAGATGAGAACAGAATACAAACCGTGGGAGAAATATTTCAAAACCTTAATCCCAAGAAAGGGTACTCAAACACTGCTTAAAATTTCTGTGGTGTTTTAATGAACATTTCCTAACATGTCTCTTATTTGGAAAAATCAGATTACTCAAAACAAAATAGCATAAAAAATGGCCTTCAGAAAAAATGTTTTTCCCCTGTGGATGTCTCAGGTTGCCATTATCAGTGAAGCATTTATTGTTGGCCCACAACATTTGTTGAGTTATATGTACCCCGTTAAATCTGCCCCTTATCCTGTATCACCATGCTTTTTCAGCAGCAGATACTTCTGTTAATCATACAAAAGAGTATGCTTATATAATGTGTTCTTTAAATGTAGCTAGGAAGCTAGAATGATTATGAACATCTAAAAGGAATCATCTTTGGGAGGGAACTAAGCACTGAAAAACTTCATTCCTCAAAATTATTGCATTGAAAAGTTGTGAGATTTTAAAGGGGGACTTTAATGACACCTTCCTAAAGTACTGCTGTCTGATTTATTTTATGTATAGTCTGACCATCTGCCTCGAGAAAGTATCACTGCTAGTCATAACTCATAAATATTACACTGTGTTACTGGAAAGTGCTGTTGTTTTAGACAACTCAATTGATGATTACCAGTTTTCTAGGTAATTGACATCTTTTAACCTGGCACTTAAACCATTTATTAATGACAGGATTATGTTGGGTAATTAGAAGAAGGATGTACTTTAATCCTCATTTTGGCTCAGTTCTTGCATTCATCTTCATTTACATCACTTCTGAAAATCATAAAAATTTTAGTTCCAAGTTTTAATGATATGCAAACTGACATGCCTCAAGTTACATATTTGATCATTTCTGTTAAGCCCTGGAGCCCTCTGCTCTGCAATTGCTGGGCAGCTGTACAAAAACCTTGGGTACTTTCTATAAAATACCATGAAGCTTTGTGAAGTGTGTGTTAATCTCTGGTTTAAACATCAGAATACACAGAGTATCAAGCGGAAAACAAAATGAAACGTGAAGAATGAGGAATATCAGTCACTTAATTCTTCATAGACTCTTGGTCATAAATTAGATCTAGCAGAATGTATCAGTATGTGAAATATACATGAAAAGTCTCCCAATGGGATCAGCAATTTTAATAGTTCTTTTATGTTTAATGTTTAATACTTAACGCTTTCAACTAGTTAAAAAATTGCAGGTGGAAGAACAAGACGGTTACTGGAGGACTGGCAGCTCCTGCTCTGCTCTTTTGCCATGACAGTAAATGTGTTATGTTTTAGGAGAGGTATCATACCACCAAGCAGGGGAGAAAAATGCATATTTATGCAAATAATCCCAGTGATTTCTGTGGAAGTGACACAAAGAATAGGTTCCTGTGGTTCATCTGTGAGGGAGGGGGGTTCTTGTCTGATCAGCCTGGGTAGGTGAAGATACCAAGGCACTTGGCTGACAGTGAGATATATCATCCTTCCCACTGGACTCTGCCTGTCCTAATGAGTGCCTGCCAGACCTCTCTCTGCAGAAAATGGTCCTCCCTGTGCTAAACAGTACATTTAACACTGGCACTCATCCAGAGCCTCGGGAATGTCAGCTGTATGCTCTGTCTCAGTTCCTTTTCTGCCAGGTAGTCCCGTAAATGTGATCAAGGCTGCGCATCTTAAAATAGCGTGCTGGAGACATAGCACTCTCCAAATGTTAGCTAATTGTCGCAGCAGCCTGGCACAGCACATGCCTGGGACCCGAGCTCTGCACTGATTAGGGATTCACACACGTGGGGAAGAGCAGCACACATGGGGAGAACGACAGCAAGAGACAGAAATAAGGAGAAAGAAGATCAAATCAGACAGGCAAACAGAGAAAGAAAAACCAATAGATAGTTAGGAGTGTCAGGGATGAAGGCAGTGGCTCACAGAGGATGCATGAGTGTTACAAGCAGAGGACAGGAAACAAAGGATTTGATTTCTCCTTGCTTGCACCAGCTACTGCTTCAGTTTGATGCTCCTGGCAAACTAGCCTATTTAGAGATTACAGAACACTTTCCAACCCAAGGGTATCTCTAAGGCGAGGAGGTGTTTCAAGGAGAAACACAGGTTTCCCACTGATAGGCTGGGGGAAGAAACCAGGAGAAATAAGAAATTCATCTGCAGAGCCCCAGTGGGTGCCAAACACACACACACATGATCAGTCTTAATATCCTGACTTCCCATATCGGCAGAGAGCCACTAAAAAGTCTTCAGATTCCCCATGATGTAGGAGTGCATCCCCTCTTGGTTTAG
Organism: Melospiza georgiana; assembly: GCF_028018845.1. Taxonomy (NCBI): domain Eukaryota; kingdom Metazoa; phylum Chordata; class Aves; order Passeriformes; family Passerellidae; genus Melospiza; species Melospiza georgiana. Next base: position 46,243,261 of record NC_080430.1, on the reverse strand, counting down.
GAATGAGGAAGCACACACAATTTGCAGTCTTTGTTCAGCCCAGGTTTGGGGCTGAAGTCTCTCAAGTCCTGGCTTAGATCTCCCACAGTTCTGGGGTTTCATCTTCATCAACCCTATACTCACCACAACATGTTCAAGGCACTGTGGTGGAGAAGCTTTTCCCATCTGCCTTGTCAGTGATATGCTACACACACTTGTCATGTCACATATTGCCATAACTAGACTTTCCTTGTAAGAAATATTATAGATAGGCATGTAGTTAGTATTGGAAGGACCGTAACTCCCAGATTTAGTTCATATCTGGCATGTAATACTTGGATTTTTGTGTTCTTGGAAAGCATAACCAAGAAACTCCTGTTCTATGTTATTAATAGCAGAAAGTAAGCCGTCATTTTGTTCACATGCAGGCTGCAGAGTAGCCAATGGAGATATCTGTATTTCCACTGAATTGGTGTCTAGAAGATAAAAGAGGTCTGAAGCTGTAAGTTCTCCCCTAAAATCACACTTTGAGAGGCCATGATCAATATTGCTTTATTATGGTGCTTGCAAGAGTGGAATTAAGCTGCATGAGCATGCTGGGCCAGAGTAGTTGTGCCTCACTGAAGAGCTTGAAGAGCTTCCCTATGCACCTGTTCTTGTAGAAATTGAGAGAAAACTCTTTTAAGAGATGAAATACATATCTGAATCATGACATCATCAGAAGCATCTCTCCGGCTCACATAAGCAGTGAGCAGGTTACAGTTACCTAGCAACTCCTGCAAGCAGCTCGCTTCAGCTCCAAAGCATTAGGGTTTAAGTGGCAGACGTGGACCTGGCTCTAGCTGCTCTATTCATCTTCAGAACACGGTGTTCAGTTGGCAGAAATCAGAAAAAAAATCAGGAATATTATTAAAGACCCCCATAGCAGCTTCCAAAGCACACCTCCTTGGGGCTCACCCTGTTGTGGTGCAGCATGGTGGATGACAGGCTTTTTATCCAACTCTGAATGGCAAGCTGGGGCATGCTGGTGAGACAGACAGCCAAGCAAGAGAGCACATGAATGTCTCACAGATCTGTGAGCGTTGCTTTTAGGTGGCACTTGATGCTGATGCCCATAAATTTCCCTTTGCAGTTCTGCATTGATCCTAATTGCACGTGTCCAGTTAGTGCACGTGTTCTAGGAATGCAGATGGTTTTAATAGGAAGGCACCAAGCACGGATGAATCGACCATATCCTGCATTCTGCAGCAGGACATCTGCAAGCTTCCCTGGGAATGCCTGCACAGTCTCCAGGATAAAGAACACAGAAAAGCCTGGACGAGCCAGCTACCAGGAAAACTGCTCCGCAGACTTCAAAGTCATCACCACTTGGTGACTCCATCAAGTGAATTATATATTTATTTGTCTTCGCATTTTCAAAGAACTGCAACTCTGCTTGCCTTTTCCAACACATGCTGGCATATCCTGAGCCATTCACGCAGTCAGGATTTCACCCAGATTTGCCACTTACACTGGCATCCGCTATGAGACACCTCCTATTTCTACATGTCAGTATCCAAATTGTCTCATTTGTGGGGGAGCCAAGAGATTGCAAAAGTCTGCAGCAGATAAGGGGTGAACTGATAGCAGTCTATACTGAGTAGCTGAGGAAACACAAATTGTGTGACAATGGTGTAACACAATAGATGATATTATTTATAATCTCATCAGGCTTTTCGTGCCTTCTACTGCTTCCTCTGCAGATTGTCATAGATTTATTTCCACATGACAGTCACAGTTTCTATTCAATATTAGGGTGCTTTTTCCTTTTCTTGTTGAAACACTGAAATTCTAGGAAACTCATCTGTCACTTAGATGTCTAGCCCTTTTGATGGACTGTTCTCAGAAAATCCTTCATTAAAAAGAGGTGAGCTGTGATGTTCCTTCTCTCAGTATTTTCATCACACTCTCCCCTCCTGCGAGCAAGGAGGATATTGTTGTCTTGACTAAGATAGAGTTTGATGGGGTGATAAATACAGATGTAGATAAACTGCCTTGAGCAGGGCAGAGCAGCAGGTGAGAGGAGCCCTGTGTGTGGTGTTCCAGGCTCTGACGCCACTCCTGCTTGCCCACAGGTCTCTGGGGACCAGCCAGAGAGCATGGCTGGTGCACATGGGTGTGCCTACCTGTGAAAGGAGGGCTTTTTGTCTTGCCACAGTACCTGGATAAAGATAAACTGTATCATTACAGGATGAGTTTGCAGTCATATCAAAGAGGTGCATGAAGAGGGAGCAAACCATCCCCTGGCCATGAAAGCCAGTGGATTGGGTCTGTATTTCACCACACCAAGCTCACAGCTGCATTGCTGCTATTTCAATGTCTTTCTTTAGAGGAAGGAGGGTGGGAAAAGAGAAATTTACTCTCCATCTACAGCTGTTACTCCTCTGTCTACTCCAGTGGTAGTAGCGTATCTGAAAAATCTTAGTCCCCTAAAAAATGTTACACAGATTTAAACAAAAAATATGAGGCCCAGGGGTGAGATGAGCCATTTGTGAACACACCGACTAACCTTTATCAGTTTTCTTCTTGTTAGCAGCTTCATAGGTGAAAATGCAGGAGCTGCTGTCAAGGAGCAGCTGAATGGTCCACCCATTACCACATCACTGATTCTTCCATTCCACAAGACTGTAGAGGAAGATGACGGAAGACCAAGTAGTAAACAAATAGGAGATTTGCCTGATCATAGGAAGGAAAATTAATTCTTATCTTTTTGTTAGTAAATTGAGTTCTCTAGAGACACAGAACATTAAAACCTTACATGAGATGGGACATAAAAAATATTAAATTGATATTTTATTAATATATAGAAACATTCAATCCTTATTATAGCTTCACTAAGTTCTTGGTTTCAATAGTTTTTGCATCAGGTTAACTCTACTTTCAATAAAACTGACTTCCTTTTATTAGATTTCAAATTTGTTGCCTTTAAGTTAACATCTTGTTCTTCTGTTTAAAGACCTATAAAAAAGTGTCATTTTACCTTCTCCATGGCGGACATGAGGAGCAGGTAATATGAATCTGTCACATCCCTCTTATCCATGCTTTCTCTCAATTCAACATTGCTAATTGTTCCAGCTGGTTTGCCTGCAAAAGCTATTCCAGTCTTTCGAGATACCAGCTTCACTTTCATCCGTCATGGTGCTTTAACTGTGGTGATCAGAGCTGTCGGGAACTGAGGGAGGATGTACCACTTGAGTCTCACAATTTAATGCTTTAGGGGCATCTAGGCTGTCTCAGACATCTCAGCCGTCTTGGGAATGACCGACTTCACCTAAAGAAGATGGCAGAAATTTTGCTTCATTGATGTGCCCATGGCTGGGTTCCCCTAGCAAAGACAAAAAGTAAAAATGAATGGTGCTGTCCTATCTAAAGACTTCAGAGAGAGAAGGGACTGATTGTTCTTTAGCCTTCCATTTTTCTTCTCAACAAACTGTTAGGAAAGAGTAGGAGCTGCTAGAGACATAGCAAGAATAACAAAAATCCTTGCAGTGCAAGATGTGTGGAGGCTCGGAGAGTCGTGGTACCATCTGTGCCTGTCTATTTACAGCCAGAACAACTAACGCCCAACTAATGGTGAAGAGAAGCAGAGCATCATGTCATGGAGACAGCTCTCTAATCTTACATAAAAGCAGCTCTCTGAAAAACCTGAATTGTTCAGATGGAGAGAGGAACAGCCACAATTTACACTTAGGAGGATTTATTTATGGAATGGTAGAAACACCTTTTTGTTTCAGCCACATCCTTTAAGCAATCTTCATCTGAGACTTCCAGGCAAGTTTGATCAGTGCTTTTTCATCAATACAAAGTTTAGTACACACAAAACACGTCATTACAGAGAGATCCATGGTTACAGCAAAAGATCGGTAATGAGGGGAAAAGCAAGTAAGCTGTGAAAGCAGTGTGCTTGTTTTGATTTCAGAAAAAGATTTTTTATATTTGCAACAGCTGCTGAATGCAAAGAATAGGTATTTACTCAAAGGGAATGAATGAGCTTTTGCTTTCGTACTTTTCAATGACAATATGTTTTGGAAACATACATAAGACTGAAATTTTAAAAAATTGTATTAGGAAGGAAAACATGTATTTATGTCAGTGGAGTTGATCTCACGGATAATTTTAGGCTCTCAATCAATATGACTCCAGCAAGGATGTGAGACTGGATGGGAAGCAATTGTTTTTGGGTGAAATGGTTGCAGGCAATTATCTACCAAAGGAACAGAGCTGGGTGAAGAGTAAAGGGGCAGGGACATGGTATACTCTGAAGCAGGAGACACAGCCAGGGAATGGAGAATGTGAGGACCAGAGAAAGTCCCAGATGAAGGAAATAAGAGGTAGAAAGGAAGGAAAAAGCATTCAGACTGAGGGAGTTGCTGTACAAAGGATGAAAAGTTCTATGTTTATGGTTAAAAAAAGTCTGTGGAATAACAAATTCAGTTTCATTCAAATCTGTTATATCTAAAGAAGTCTAGATAAATCAAGACTTTTTCTTGATTCCTAAAATATATATGGATTTAAGAACTCAGCTTCCATAATTTAAAGTTTTAGATACTAAAGATAAAAAAAAAAAATCAGATTAACATCTGAAGCCTTGAACTCTACCAGAAAGTAAGTATGCTAAATTTGATTGCTGTTCTGTCTTCATTAGTTTTAGTGGAGCAGGGATTTAGTATCTTTCTCCCTTTATGTATATTTTATTTATTTACTTTTTTCTGAACAGATATGTAGACCTCTAAAAACTCACAAAACCATAATAAGAAATTAATAAAACCCAGAACACAGGAGAACAAATGATCACAATTAAGACTAGGGACACTCATAGTCACACCCCAGTGGATAGAGGAAGTATCAAAAGTTCTGGAAGAAAATATGAGCTTTTAAGTGTTATGTGTGCTCAGAGAGACAGGCTCCTGCAAGCAGCTGGTCACTTTCCCTTCTGACTGTCAAATTTTAAGTGATGAAGGAAAAAATAATTCACTGATAAATTGTGATGCTCTAGAAATGTTCCGTGACCATATAAATTTCTGCCTTGAAACATGTCTGGAGACTTCCACCAGCCTCTCAGTACTCTAATATGTGCAGCTCAAACCTTCTAATTAACAAAAGTGCCTCTGAAGGTTGTTCCACCAAATAGATGCAAATTACTCCTTTAATTTCTTTCTTCATTAGATTCCTTGTTTCCTTTGATGCTGCAACGCCTTTTTTCTCCCCATGACAACACACCGGCGATGGCTGATAACACCTTGAAAGTAATTGCTAACATTTGAAATTTTGCTTTTGGTCTTGTAAGAACTTCTCTTTACCACACCTGGGGATTCTTCCTATTCCTTCTTCAGCTTTCTGCAATCCTCAAAAAATTGACTTCCCTTTTTTCTGGAATTACAGACTCTTTGCTCTTGTTCTCTACTTTTCCTCACCCCTGCTTTCTTTTTCCTTCCCCTCCAAGGTTTTCTAACCAAATATGCAAATAGCTATCAGTCCAAAATATGCTGTTTGTACATGCCTGCACTGAATGAGAAAATGTCTGTTTGTTGGGAAAGGAATGGAAATAGAATTAAATACCCCATCTCCTATCAAAAGTTTCTTTATATGTATGATAAGAACTTGGACATCTTATGTAGTTATGGCTATTGCACATTTTCATCAAAATAATAAGATTTTTTTGGTAATTATATATGTCCTATAGTTATTTGGTAGAAACAATATTTTCATCTCACAATATTTTACAGAAGCCAAGCTCCTAATAATAGAAAAATAAAGACACTTGAAATAATTTGGAGTGATGCAAGTTACAAAAAATATGTCCTTGGCTATTCATTGTCTGTGTTTTATGTATTTAGGTTCTTGGCAGTAATACCTTGGAATCCAGCAGATTTTCCTGCTTTTATCATTTCTTGGTTGTTTCTTCTTTTGCAAGCCAAAGATAAGTATTGTAAGCACAGGAAAAAATTTTTACTTTTCATTTGTCAAAGTTAAAAATCGAGCTTATTCCATAAAGCAAGCACAGGATTTACCATCGCAGCACAGCTACCCAGATCTCACATGGGAGTGTGATCAGAGGAACTGAATGTCCTACGTGGGCTACAGCAAAGGAATTTTTCAAATGCAGACATTCAAATTGTGCTATAATTTGTCTATGGAAGAGGTTATGAACACATTCCTTTGTTTAACAGACCAGCATATATCAAGGACAGGTTATAAATTAAGTAACACTGACTTAGGCTTCAGTGTACTGCCAAAAATAAGTATACCATGTACTCTTAGAATGGAGTATGGAAGGAAAAGCAGGACTTAATCTGACGGTACAATGAGTTATTACTGAATCCATCCAACTTAGCAATTTAATCATTCAGTAATCAGTAATACTGAAAGTAAGTAAGTGTTTATGCATACTACAGAAGAGGTGAACTTGGGAAGAGATGTCCTATTAAAAGAAGAAAGATAAAAAGCAGTATCTGGAATGAAAAGAAATCATTACTAAATGGCAAGAGAGATCCATTTGATGTTCAGCAAATCCCCTTAAATATTGGCAAACATTTCTGGGTCATGCCAGTTTTCTGGACTATAGTTATAAACATGTAATAAGGTATGACTGCAAATCTCTTACCTTTAGAGAATTTTAGGAAACTGGTTACCCTACAGCATTGAAATCACAAATGAAGGTTTTTCAACACACAGAGCAGCCAAAGGAAATGGGTATGTTAAAAATAAGAACTCAATCCTCTTTCATTCTTCAGATATCCCGTAAGAACAACATTGGGATGTGGGGTGATTCATTCAAGGAAGTCTTTGTTTTGGGTTGAAGAAACAGAATAAGCTCCTTAACCTTCTGCAAAGTTGTGGTGGTCTGGCTTCAAAGAGCTCTTCTTTAAAGAAAGGGACATTGTTTTTCACTGACTGCGGCAGAAAAAGCCCTTTTAGTAGATAACAGAAGTGAGTCCACTCCCTGCAGACTGTGAACCATCTTTCTTCTGAAGGAGAAATCATCAGATCATAAAATGTACATACCTTAATATGCACATATATACCCACAGAAATTCACTTTGCAAACAGCTGTACCATTCCAGCTGCCTGTCACTCCATTTGTATTGGTTGCCACTGCTTCAGCTCTGCCAGAGGAAGGGAATGCTTGTGAATGCTCCCTCACCTGCTTCAGAAAAATTATTCTGGTGAGCTCAACTTGCTTTTAAGGATGAATATGAACCAACAGCCACAGGCAGATTAAAGAGAGCTGACAAAGCAGAGCAGGGCACAAGCAAACTGGTATCCTGGTATTTCCAGGTGCTGGGCAGCTCTGAGTCTCCAGACAGCCACGAGCAGAACCAAGGCTGTTCTCAGGCAGCACTGCTGGAACCAAGAAATCTGAACAACTGCTCAGAGCTGTGGGCAGATATGGGCACAGGACAAAGACTGGGAGCTCACTGTACAGCTGACAGCATCCTGATACCCAAGGGTAATGACCCTGTTTGGAAAACATCCCTGAGCCAAACCTGGAGCATTTGTAGTGATCTACTAAACAAGCTGCTGAACTATGAAGACAGCCAGAGAGCTTGCATTAACATCACCACTACTGAATAAAAAAGGACAATAATTAGTATGATACTCCACTCAAAAAAAGAATGTAATACAATTTTTGATATGGATTTTTTTTTTCAAAAATTAAGTCTACCTACAGTGAACAGGCTGGTTTTCATTGATTTCCTCATCCTTATGTATTTTCCCTTCAACTAAAATCAATGTTATTTTAGATTTGATTCCTCTGGTTTCTGTTTACATTTTGAAAAATCCACTGTTGAGTTACAACAAGTGTTACCATGTAGTTTTCTGATTTATTAAACTATAAATAGAGAGACTTCCTTTCCAGGTCCTGTGCGGTTACTGTAACTGCTCAAGGTTGAATATTTAGTTTGTAATGGAAACTCTACAGGGTGATATAAATATACAACAGGATAATCTGATATAAATATACCATGGGAGAATCACTATGTAGGAAAATCTAGATAAGTCCATCAAGAAACGCACAAATATAGGCATTAGATTACATAAATCTAAATAAAGAATTAGATTATCTCTTTGTGTCTGGTTCTGATGGGATATAAACAGGTGTGTCCAGCAGTAGATAGGCATTTGTTTCCTCCTCTGAAGAAAGGGAGTAAAGTTTAGGAAAGGGTTTAAATATGTCAGTGGATGGAAATGAGAACCTGAATTCATTAGGAGGTTGGACATCAATATTAGTTCAGTAAAGACTGTGTTAGGGTTCACAAACTCTTCCCATATTCCAAGACCAAAAATACACTTCACAAAGCCACTTAGTTCTTGAGATTCCTACAGGCATTTTTATGTCTTTGATTCCATCCCCTTGTGAGCTTTACTTGAAGTTTCAGCTCCACAAGTGCCAAAGTCTAAATAATGGAAGCGAATTGATCAGAAATGATACCTGCTGTTTACTCTCACTGTTTGCCTTTCACATACTTTAGAGTGACACACAAAAAAATCTGGTTGGCAAAAATGGCACAAGCCTTCCTTAAAAGATTTTCTTCCCTTGAAAGGTTTTGTATAAAATTTCTGCTAGCCCCAACTGATGCTAGACTTTAATTAGTTGAAAGGTTCCCTGCTGTCTGTAAATCTGGAGCTAAAAGTGAGGTGAGTGGAGCTAGACTTTAGATGAATTTCCTAACAAAAAAGATTTCTGTTTAGCTCATCAGTAAGAATAATTTTCAAGCAACCAGATCTGCAATGAGGCCACAATCTTCACTTTACAACAGATTATTTCTATCTCATTTTTTTGCTCCAGAATTATCAGTCCTCATGCAATGTGTTCCCCCTTCTCTGCTGAAGGCTCAGGTGTCTCTATAAGCCGAAAGTTGCACAGCCTTTCCCTACTTTTGTGATCCCCTGTACTGCATGTCCAGGTTGGCTTCATTGGAGCCGGGCACAGCAGCTGCTCTGGCATTGTGGGCTGAGAGAAATGCAGCAGCACTGCTCCTTGTGCACAGGGTGCTTGTTGGTGGGGCTTCATGCCCCTAGGAGCCTTGCTAAAACACAGCTGCAATGCTGTGACTCTTGTCATCTCATGGACCAACACATTCCCTGTGGGAGACCTCGTGTCTCTGTGTGTATGTGTGTGTGTATGTGTGTGTGTGCCCCTCATGCAATCCATTACTGCAGTGCCCTTCCCAGTGACTCACTGTGCTTGTTTCTCCAGCAGGAACAAAGCTTCAAGCAGGCAGAAAACTAAAGGCACTGAGGTCTCAAATCAGTCATCTCAGAATATTCTGTCATTTCTGGGAGAAATCTGCAGTCTGTACTAACCCTCAAGCTCAATAATATAACAAAATAAATTAGCTCACGGTGAGCACTATTTTGAAGTGACTAGTTCATTATCTCCTTGCCTAGGGGAGAGCATTGACAAAAGGAAGAAAGATCCAGATATTTTCTGGATTCTTCCTTGAGATAAGTTACAACTTTAATTAAAAATGCTGCCTGGGAAGATGGCTGAAGTGCAAAGCCTCTGTTGGTGCCCAGAAAGGAAAACGTCTGTCTCCTCAGAGGGTAGCTGTGCACACGTAGGCTATGTGCTGCTTTCTCTGTCCTGATTTGGAATGGTGAAATGGAGTTATATTTATTTTTTAGTTTTAGAAGAAATTCAGGATTGTGCCTCCCATTGAGGAAAAAAAAGCACTGCTGAAAAACCCAGGAGCACCCACTGTCTGTCAGCCATGGCAAGCGTTCCAGGTGCTGGCAGAAGTGGAGCTGGTCCTCAAGCAGCCCCTACATCACCAGGTGGCTGTTGGCAAAGCTGCAAGACATTCCTCCCCTTCCCCACATGTACATCCAGCTGCACCTACATGGCCTTCCCCTCCTCCACAGTGCTATTTGCAGCTGGAGTCAAGGCCTCGTATCCATGTGCATTGTAAACTATCCATTTGAGACAGGCTGGCAAGGAAAACACCAAGCTTGGGGATGAATGAGCTGGTTTTGGAGGTGGCACCCGTGCTGGAAGGAGCACCCAGTGATTTAATTCCAGTGTAACTTCCTCTTGAAGTCATGTGAAATACATGTATTTTGTTAATTTTTGTCTGTTTGGGAATCATTTTCTTCATCTAGAATAGAGATGATATTTCAGGGGTGTACAAGCATCTGCCTGGGTATGGCAAATGGGCAGCATCATGAGTGCTGCTTTGACAGAGCCATCAGTAAACTTCTACCCAAAAGACCCTGAAGAAATTAAATAAATATATGTGAGGCAACAGCTGCTTTCTTTCTTTCTTGAATGCCAAATGCTGTTCCAATTCTTTAGTTCCTCAAAATGTTTCCAGAGATTTCTGTCCTAAAGCTGCTTTGCTGCTATCATCTGCTTCTTTATAGCTCATGCAAACCATCACAAGTCTTCTCTGCTGGGGCGGGATTGCTGATAACTTTCCAGGCCATTCAAGATGGGATGCCGATTCCTAAATTGATTCCTTCTGCTTATATAAAGTTTGCTCCTTTTGGGCAGTCATGATTATCTTTGTGATAAGTGCTTATTGCATGGTTCTTCCTTTGCCTGGGAATTAATGTGTTAGAGGCCACGGATGTGCAGCACACACCTGCAAGTCCCTTCATGTCATGAGGATGTATTTGCATTATCAAGCCCTCCCATCCCTTCAGGCTTACTGGTTCCACATCCAGCAGAACATTGCAAATTTGATTTTGAAGCAAGAATGGCCTAATAAGGGGGTTCAGAAAACAGAAACTAAAATGTTGACCTAATTTCTCACGAGGTGCCATAAAAGAGTGCAGAACTGGATTATATTCACTTGCTTGGTCTGACAGATGAACTATAGGTATTTAACCTGCTGGATCTTCACAAGCTCAGGAGTTCCATTCATATTCATCTCACTGTACTAAACATGCTAGGAGGGCACAAACTGCCTAGAGCCCAAATCCAGATGATGTGGGTGATGTAGACTGCTCTCCACTGTGATTGATGCTTGTGTGTACAGATGAGAGCTCCAGAAAAGACTCTTTTCTGAAAGCCATGTCAGCAGGTGGATGACAAGTGAATGACAGATACCTCTGGAGAAGCAACAGTGATATTAGGACTGGGAAATTGCTAACACAAGCATTGGTGTTTTACACTATATACAAATTATCAACAAATCTGCTGCACTGGGATGATATACAAAAACTGACTTGGTCTTTTTTATACATACTGGCACAGGCTACTGCTTAATTGGGTCATTATTTGCAGTTTAGTGAGGATGCATTCAGTCATACAGCTGCCAGTATGTTACCTAGCATTTAAGAGTTTAAATAGTTGCAAAGTCACAGGGTCTTGACAGCAAATATCAAAAAGGCCACAAATTATATAAGGGAAGAATGGGGGAAAATCTCAGTTCAGTAAAATGTGAGCTTCCAGGAACAGAATTTCTGTTGTAATGTATTCAGTACAGTATTTCCACTCATTTTTTTTTCTTTTTTTACACTACTTAAGACAAAGAAATGGCATGAACTCATCTTTGAGGTATCAGATTATCCACAGGAAGATTTAAGCTATCAGAGCCTTTTCTACACCATCAGGCACAGCTATTGCTCTGATATATTGCCCTTTTCTGTAAGTCAATAATAAAAAAAATACATCATATTCTTTACTCTCTTTTCAAAACACAGCCATAATTGATGCTATTTCCTTGAGGGGAAAAAAGAGTGTAAATAAAAAGAAGTAGCCAAAATTCTTTAATTTGGTTCAAGAATTTAAAGAATTCAAATTTACTAATTTGGTAAATTGGTAAAGCTGCAAGTCTTAAAGCCTTTTAGTGTCCTGGATCACTCTTAATAAATATTATACTGGACCAAATTAGAACTAGGAAAACTGATACAAAACGTGGCAAAATTTGAGTTCAGATTCTCAAAGACACTTCATTTAGCCTCCAGAGTTCAAGTCTGATAAGGCTGGAGTGTTGCAGAGTAACATATAAAAGATCTTTCATAACAAGCCCTTTGTTTCACACAGTTTTAATTTGTTGTGGGGCACAGACCCAGAGTTTTGATGCTGCAAAATGGTGTGAATAGACTTTGCAAGAATTCAAAACCGGAGAGTCAAATTCTTTGCTTGGGATATCCTCCAATTCATGCCAGACCCCCTTTAAGGTGGTAAAGCTACAGCATATCAGAAATAGACCAGTTAGATTAAATTGTAGTTTGAATGGAATTTTGGGCAGGAAAGTCAAGGAGCAGAGAGAAGAGAGAGTTCTTACTTCATGGGAACATATTCCTCCATTTCTCCATAATTTCTGCCTGCAAAGAAAGTTTGGTCAGACACCTGCTACTTTGCTGATATTACAGGCATTAAAGGCTCCTCTGCACCTTCCCATCCATTTCTCACTTTTGAACAAAGCTTCACATCAAAGCATGCATTAAAATTGGAATAAGGGCCACACAAAAGTCTTCAAATTATACATCTGAGTGACTGTAAATGCAGTGCCATCATCTTTAGTCTGTTAAACGTGGGTTCCAAAGGTGCACTGAAGAGCGCTGCTTCTAGCTCTCCCAGACCACATCAGTGCTTGCTCTTCACCCTCTGCATTGCTGAGGTAAGTCCTTGTAAGAAAAAATTGTTTTGGTTTGTCCATAGGATAATTACATGACCTTTAGGTGAAGCATGCAGAAAACACCAATTTTATTTAATGACTTGTAAAGTGGCTAGTTCCAGAAGAAATGGGACAGGTTAGATCATGTTTCTAGATGACCTGGGAAACATTTTGCAGCCTCCACTGGGATAACAGCTCAGCTGCTGATTGCATAATTCATTTTTATCCTGCCCAGCTGCATACAAAGGTTAAAAAAAGATATAATTAGTCTCCTTCTCCGTTCCCACCTCTGGCCCACACAAACCCTGTCTCTTATTCAAACCTGTCATTGTTGGCAGTATAATCCAGGTCTCCTGAAAAGAGGCAGCAATGAAAAAAATTATGGTAATTTAATTCAGAATGATCCTTCCTTTGTAGTTTTCACATTACTTTTGCAGATACATCTATTAATAACCTGTAGGAATCAGCTTCTATTTACGTAGCACTTTTCTTCCCAAAGGGCCTCTGAGTGCTTTGGTAACCTTAGGGATCATTTCATTCTTTCCTGACAAATGAGGCTCAGTTTCACCTTTATGGCAAACTTCAGGCAAAGGACAGAGAGAGAAGAATACTGAGCCTGCCTCCCCACACTCTGCAGAGCCTCCAGCTCCCAAAGTGGGGTGCAGGTGTCCAGCAGAAGGTCTCCTGCCCCACAAAGGTATGAATTGTTGCTCACTTTGTCTTTCCCTCCCCTCTGGCTGCACGGAAGGAGCTCCAGCACCCAAGGAGACTCACACTGCTCCTGTGTGGTGATGCTCCCACCCCATCAGCACTGAGCTCATCCTGAGCAATGGCTACGGTGTCAAATGAATTATTTATTCCATTTAATCAAAAAAGCACAGGAACCCTCTGGGAATTGTTGGGGAGAGAAATCCCGCATGACTGTTGCTGCTGTTTCTCTGTGGAGGATTTTGGGGCTACAGAAGCACCCACAGGCACCCCCAAAACCAGCTGTCCTTGTGCTAGGTGCTGTAGTGACATCCACTCAGTTGAAGCTCAGTTAAAGGACAGTTAAAGACAAGAGGCAATATGCACATGCTGAAATAAAGGAAATTCCATCTAAGTGTAGATGGTAAAAGACTGGCACAGGTTGCCCAGAGAGGCTGTGAAATCTCCATCCTCAGAGGCATTAAAGACCTGACCAGACATGGCCCTGAGCAAGCTGCTCTAGATGACCCAGATTAGAGCAGAGGGTTGGACAAAGTGGTCCAGTGGTTCCTTCTAATTTGCCTATTCTGTGCTTAGCTGTTCTTGCTTGCATAGAGCAAAATGCAGGACATATTCCCAGATGTTTGCCATCACAGGTTGAAGATGAAGGAAGAAGTGGCAGAATGAGGCATCCTGTTCTGCCCAGTTACCAGACAGGTTGCTCAAAGGATTAGGATTCACTCCAGGACCTTTTCTGACCTTTCCAGGGTCATCACTAGACCCCACTGGGGACAGAATACAGAGGACCAGGAACTGCCTCCCATTCAGAGCTCAGTTGTTACAATGAGCTTCAAAATTTCTCAGTGCATTGCTCAGTTTCAGCATGGCTTTTATAGAAAACTCACAGGAAAATGAAAATAAGCTTTCATATGAACATAATGTTATCTGTAAACAATACAGATATAAGTGTATGTTACTTTTGGGGTCCTTCTGCCTCAGGTATAGGCATTCAACTCTTGGAATAGTTTCATGGGCTACCAATGTATAAGAGCACTGCCAAAGTTGTCATCCATATATTTTTCTAGTACCTCTTGTAAGTCCTTTGAAGAGAGCTGAATGGATCCAGGTGCAGTCATACTACAGGTATAGCATTTACATAAACAGTGATCAACTTCAGTGGTGAGCCCCTGGAGATCTTCATTTAGTTGTGACAGTCCCTGTGGGACACAGGAGTAAATACTTTTTGTGAAACAAATACTTTTTGAAGGGATTTGACTTCAAAAGCAGTTTCTAGTAGCTGAAAAACATGACCCAAAAAATTACTTCTGATATCACAGAGAACATCATTATTTCAGCAGGTACCTGGCCATACTGCAAATGAATTTATGGTCTCAGACCTCTCCACTCTCCTGTCTTAATCAGAAGTCTATCAAAACCAACAGGTAATGTTGATGTAAACCTTGTAATCTGGCCTTTGGAATAAATTGCTTAGCATTCCTATCCATAACTTTTTGTAGCCTTGGCACACTGGACACAGTATATTATGAGGACTAGAAGAATCTGACCATCTGGGAGTGACCAGATGTAAAATCTCTACAAGGATTTTTCTAACAAAGCTGATAATCAGGGCAGTGTTAGGCGTGTAAATGAGCCAAAGGCATGGCCTGTAAAGTTGGTACAAAATTTATCTTTGTTGAAATCAAACCATTTAATGACAACTTGCAACTTTCTACTTCAGTTTTCAGCGATGTAACCAACCCTCTCACCTTTTTAGTTCTGTTGGGATCTTGTAGAAATGCTAAGTTTAATAAAAAGCTTTTGGTGTTATTGCTTGATCATTGGCTTTTGCATGTATTATCTTCTGTATTTTGTACTAAATAATTGGATAATATATAAACATGATATTCCAGATGTGGGATACTTGAGACATTAATTTGATGAAAAGTCTATGCAAAATTAATCAAGATAGTACAGCTGACACAAAGCAGTTTCTGTTATTGACATGACAGTAGTAAGCCAGCTCCTTAAAATCCATATTTCCATAGCTTGGAAACAAATTTCTTTTGAATTTTAATTTCCTGAGGAATTTAATTTTTCAGTTCTACCTCAAAATGATTTTATAGTAATTTATTTAAAGTCAGAGTGGCCTGTGGAAGAGGCCTCACCCTAAACCAGTTCTAATAATAGTAAGCAAGAATTTTCACAAAAGAAGCTCTACTGCCTTGAAACTGGGGTTTTTTTGCCTTAAAGATGCCTTTTTCAAACATATCTCAAGCTCCTCTTTTCAAGAGTGACACAAAAATCCCCCCAGTTCTTGTGTCAATTTTCTTCCAAGGACTGCCAAAAGACCACCTGTGTCAGTCATGCCTCAGATTCAAGTTATATGGACAGTTTTCCTTAAATTATATAATTTTCTTTTACCACTGGGGAAATCCTTATACCATATCATGTCAATATTTGATGCTTAAAGACACTATTTTAAATAAGGAAGCAATGCTACAAAATTAACTGTATAACTTTCACTTATCAGTAGAGCCTCAGTGAGTCCTGTTCATTAAACTCGTCTTTGTTCCTTACATGTGTGTTCAAAGGTATAAAATTATGGGACAAAAATAGCATCAGCGTTTGTAAAATCTCTAGAGAAAACCAGCTACTGGTGTACATGACAACAGGGAGAACAGCTGGAGAGCCTAATACCCACTTCCTCCGACCACATAAAACCCAAAATTTCTGTCAAAGTAACACTAATGCTGCATACTTCTTCCTAATTTTGTTCCTATAACATGATTTTCTCTGTAAGACACTTTTTTTTTTTTGGTTAAAATATGGCACTGAGCTCTGTTTCCCCTTATGCAATTACCAGTTTAACAAGCAACTACCTTTACTTAACGTTCCTGCTTCCTTCTTATCACCACCGACATATGAAATCTGTCTTCCAATTTGTAGGCTAGAAGCAGGGAGAACAGAAGTGAGATAAAAATGCCTCTGGACTGAGACTGTGCTCCTCATCTCCTAGGACCAGCCATCCAGTAGGCCCATTTGAGCAGAGCTGCTGGCAGAAAGTGAAAATTAACTGAAACATGTCACTTTGCCCAGTGAGAGATATTGGAGTCCCAGTTAGGCTGTCTCAGAACTGGTAGGTACAAGCCATAGAAGAGAAGGACTGGGAATATTGGTTCAGATACTGCAGGCAGAAAACCTGTGCTGCCAGGGGAAACTTCTGCAGCCTTGTGAGTCAGGGTCCAGCCTTCTGGATTTGACATCAGTGTATCAGAAAACAAAATCTCTACAGGGATGATAATGCAGCAAAGTTGAAAACAGAAAGTCCAAGAATTAGAACGGGGTTTTAAAAAATTATATTGTTACATTGTACATATTATAAACTGCTCTGCACATAAAGGCTCTGACATCCATTCAGAGATGCTTCAGAAGTCATGATCAGTGGATTAACATCTATCACTTTGTAGCACAGAGAAGCCATCTGTTTTACTGTAGGCAGGAATATGTGTACTGGCAGACATCAGTGTCAAGAGATAGGCATCAAAATCTAACGCAGAAGTATGAACACCAGTTAACAGAAAGGAAATGAAGGAACTTCTAAACCAGGATAGTCGGGTAATCCTGAATCAAATTTCTGAGCAAACTGTTTCCCTGTGGAATAGAATACTTTCTCTTCTGGCATTGCACTTGTACATATGCAGTAAAGCTGGGAAAACAGATTTTGATCTAACCTGCTGCTTGCAGATGCTATTGATCTGGCATGAAGAAGCAAATGTAGCCAATGAGTATTTTATGAAAGTGATGAAACCTAATTCAATATTTAAATATGCAGCAAAACACAATGGAAATAATATTCTCATAAGGCATTAGGCTAATTAAAGTATTATAAACTCTCTCTCAGATTATCCACTTTATTCTAGTGGTCCAGTGGTGTCAGCATCCCTGGCCATCATGGCACATGCAAATCCCATGGAGACTAATTAAATTTTTCTGTCTTGCAATAAGAATACAGAGGATTATTTTTAAATCCTATTTTTATGTCTATGATTTTATCCAACTACAATGGATGCAACCAAAAGCACAAATATGAATATGTCACCTTTTCCTAACTGTGAGTTTGGGATTTGTATAACAGAGCCTGGAAACCAGGGGGCCTTGGCGGTTCCACCAGCACAGTTTGCTGACTGCAGCAGGATTAGGTCACAGTGGATGGGTATAGGTGAGAAGAGAAACAAAGCCTTCATTCATAGCTAGAGCTCGAGAAGAAGAGCCTGAATACAGTTACAACAGATTACCACTTAGCAGCCTTCTTGAGAAGATAAAAACCCAATTGTCAGCTCTAGTGCTTCACAGAAACACAGTAAAAAGAGCCAAGGGCAATTGAAATTGTGTGGGTGATGGACTTGTGTAAATTAGAAACAGTAGCATTTGACATGATGGTTTAAGCAAGAAATCCCACAAACTAATTTAAGATAAAAATCTTTGGGCTGAGATGCAACCCTCTTTAATTTACAGAATCAAGCCAAGATGTCATAAATATCCAGGCACACCTAAACCTGGTCAGTTCAGGAAAGAACCAGGCACAAAATATCAGAGGCTGTATTCCCTACTTGTCTTGTGATTATTAGTTCGTGGGAAGCACAGGTAATGCTGAGTGAATATGAAACTCGTAGGGTACAAGCAGTTTGTACTGCATGTATTTTCTAAGTATCTCCTTCTGCTTCAGAACATTGGGAACATTTGCATGAAAATAGAAAATCTTTTTCTCTGAAGAGCTGGTGTTCCTCTGCTGCTTGTTCAATGCATCAGGCTTACAGGAATTTATTCTTACTTGCTTACCCCTGCACCAGAGATGAGTCTGTAATGCCATACAGAACGGCGTTTGTGAGTGCAGGGTCCTGCTGAAAGCAATCAGCCACCTTGTTCATATGCTGGCTTTGTTGGACTAGGACAGAAGTTCTTTAAAAGTTAGGAATTAAAGCTCTGACTCTCTTGATTTCCATGAAGCTATTTCAGCTTAGCAAAGGTGTAAGTCTTGAATTACTAATTATGGCTCATACAGATTGTGGCCATTGCTGGGAAAATAAATTGTATAAGCAAGCAAATTTCCTGGAAATTAAGAATATTTTATTTTTTAAATCTGGTTCTTATCTAACTCAGAAACAGCTGACAGTTTTTTGAATATGACATTCAAAACTGTCTGCTGTTTTGCAAATAATAATGATGCTGGACTGATGAGTGGAATGGGCAATATTAGCACCTTGTCTGTGACAGCTCAGGACTGCTGCCCAGCTGTAGGAATGGGTGGGCATCAGGCTAGCTGTGTATGCTTGGATGACTCAGCCCCACTCACTGACACTTCTACAAAGAGTTAATGCTGTTCTGCTGACTCACTGAGGCAGATGAATCTCTTTTCCTGTTTGATGTACAGCTAAGTGACTCACTGGAAAGGGGACAGCCAGCAAAGCACATAACAGGGGGCACACATACAACTGCTCTGCTGACCACCAAGTGGTACCTGTGTGCTGCTTCAGAATTCCAGTCTGCTTCTGTATGCCAACAGCTTACAGCAGCTCTGAGAGACCCAGTCTAAGGTTGATACACTGTCTGGAGGCAGAGAGGAGTTTAGCTTTTACTGCTAATTTTACTGATGATGTTGATGCTACTGTACTTCAAATGTCACTGATTTGTTTCATGCAGCATCTCCAAAGTATCACAATTCATCTGCTGCTGAAAGTCCTAGCCAAGGCTTGTACATCTCCCCTTTTGTAATCTCCTCTCTGGCTACACCATCTGGAGCTGTTCATTCACATGGGCACATCACTCTTTTTCCACAGTTCTCTT
The DNA here is from genome assembly GCF_028018845.1 of Melospiza georgiana. Lineage (NCBI taxonomy): Eukaryota > Metazoa > Chordata > Aves > Passeriformes > Passerellidae > Melospiza > Melospiza georgiana. The sequence goes on along the minus strand of NC_080430.1, from coordinate 46,224,143 downwards.
GTCATTTCTCCTCTTTTCCTGCTCCAAATGCAAACTCCTTGTTCTCACTTTCAAAGCCTTTCACAATTAAATCATGCCTCATACTAGTTCTGGTATTTGTTATCCTTCCACCCACCCTCACTTTGTTGATTGCAGCCTCCACTTTTCCTTCTTTATTCCACACTTTCTTTTATGGCTGGGGACAAAAGCCTGCAGTGAAACCAGTAAAGTCCATGCTGTAGTCTCCCTTACAATGTCTGTCCTGTACCACAGAGCACTGAAGAACCAGCTAGTAACAGAAAGACACAGGATGGTCAGGGCTGCTGCAGGTTGGCTAAGGAGCTGCACACAGGATCTCCTGAACCCAGATTCTCTTCTTCTCACTTATTTTTGGGAAAAGTTCCTTAGGACATAGACTGCCACTGTCAGCCTCATGCATTTGTGTGTCTTCTGTAGGACAAAACAAGTTTCAAATGGCCTGTGAACTAGCTTGTCTTCCTCTCCTCTGGAGCAGGATTGCTTCACAGTCTAAGAGCCTTCAGAGGGAAGCAAGGTTCTGTATTTCACAGCTGCATTTCAGAGCCACTGAGGTACTGAGGCGACACTGGATGCAAGCACCAAACCCACATGTGCTTCGTGCAGACTAATACCAGACTTTTTCACCTGTTTCTTTTTCTCTACAGAGATAAATAACAGTAAAGACAAGCCCTAGAGCCATGTTCAGAACAGGCTGGGAAATAAAGTACTTGTAGAATTAAATGCTTCCCAGGGAGCTATTTTTCAATGTATTATTGTAGTAAATGTTTAGATTTTCCAAAGGCAAACTCATAAAATAGTCATTAAGCAATGCTATTTTATGTACAAATATTTTGCAGAACAATTTAATATGTAATCACACCAAATGTTTTTCCATTCCTGCTACCTCCACAGCACTGGCATTAAACAACTAGAGCTTTACTGGATCTCTTTTCCTTCAAGAATGGCTATGACACCTCAGGGCTTGCTCAGAATCCCAGGAATCATTTAGACATTCAGAACATTTGTGCTTTAGGAACACATGAAGTCAGACACCTGGTCAAACCCACCCTTCAATGGCCTTTAGCATCTGGTAGTAACTAAACCTGAGTCCTGCAATGTGTATCTGGTGGGATCAAAGTTCTTACATTGCCCTTTAGTCCTATATGAGTTTTTTGGTTTTTTTTAATGACCCAGATTGCTGCTCTCTCTACCTGCAGCATTTAATTTGGATTCTTTTTTTTCTTTCAACATATCAGCTCCTAAATTTGCCAGTTTCAGCCAAGCTCCAACACTGGATAGGTTGGCTGGTGAGATAAATATGAGGCAAATAGGTTATAAATATAGTCTGGCTCCTGGCCAATAAAATATAAAATAAGCAAGCGTGGTAGTTAAGTAGTTACAAGAAAAAATAAATATAGTCCAGGGCTCAATCTTGCCTTAGCTTTAGAAATTCAATTGGGAGGAAGTCCCACATGAGCGAGGGTTTTGATCAACCTGCAAATAGGAACCTAGGCAAGAACATGAATCCAGTCTTCTGGAACAGTGCTTCATGTTAAATCTGATCTTAAAAACTTCTTTGTATAAATGGAATACATGAAAGCACTGCATTTAACACTCTTTGTAGGGCAGACTAGACCTATCCAACCTATATGGGGTGGGGGGATTATATTTTGTGATTACATCAAGATCACATTCAGCTGTGGAGGTGCAAAATTTGTTTACTCTCTTATACCCATTCCCACAGAATCTTTTTTCCCCCCTTTTTTTCCCTTTGATGTTTGTCTAAAAGCCTCAACCTATATAAAGCACGTTACAAAAAAAGTTCTGAAAGTCTATTAATACATTCCTGTTAGCGTTCTCTGCATATATTTCACACTGATCTTTAGAATTGAAACAGTGTTTTTAGTCTGTGCTCGTACAACGCACAGTCTAGTGGGATACCAAAGATGAGTTTGTAAGCAGTCCTCAAAGCTCCCAGAGCACTCATCCAGCAGGCCCTCTACCTTATTGATACCCCCTGATGCTCTGAAAAATATTTTCCTGATTTCTAGCAATCGTATTTACAATGGATTCCACTTTGTAGCAATTGCCATGGGTAACTCCTCCTCAGTACTCCTTCTAGGAGCCCTGACTGCTGGTGGCTTTCCCTTGGTCCACTCTTCCATCATCTGTGTGGCTTGCAGACCATGGGAGCCCCACCAGAGCCCATCTGACACGCAGTAAGCAGCCCTGGCCATCACTGCCAAACCCCTTCCCTTGCCTCACTCCCTCAGCTTTTTGTAGGAGTGCGTGGTGATCTGCATCGGGGTTAAAATAAAGATTGTGGTTAAGGCTGGGCTGAAAATGTTTACAGTTTTTTAATTAAATAGGGCATGATTATCAAAGTTATTTTAAAATTGCAGTCATGTGCCCCAGCTCTTGCACGTGGGTCATTTCATGGCTTCAGGGACATCTGTTTGTTTAACTGAGAGGGTGGTGCAGAGGCAGAATCTGTGCTGAAACGCCTGTGAAACGATGAGCTTAGTGTCTTTACTGAGAGAGATGTGTTGACTTCTCTGGAGAGATTATGCCCTTGTTGTTGGCCTGCTTGCCAATTGGCTGCTCCCTTTGTGGGCTTCTGCTATCCAGGTAAAGAGTGGTACAAACCCTTGGTTTGTTGTGTGCAGCACATGATCTCTGTTCTCTGCAGAGAAATCATTCCGACGTGATGTAGCAGTAGCAAGCTGCTTAGCCCAAACAGCTTCTGTTATCTATTTCAGAAGCTTCAGTGGCCTTTAAGTATTTCATCACAAATAATTTCTGGCAAATCCACAAGAATACCAAGCAAAAAGGAGGAGAGTGAAAGTCCTGATTACTGTACTTACAATCAAAGAAACACCTTGATGGGCAGTATGAAACATCCCTTGGCTCCTTCCTCAACCAGCAAACCAGTGATTATCAATGGCTCTTCAAAGGATACATTCCACAGACATTACATGATCACTTCCTTGCATTATTCTGAGACTCCCTCCACATCAGCTGTGAAACCATTAGCCAACCAAGCCTTCTAAATTGAATCACAGAAATATTTTTCCTCAGCTAGGAACAAGTAGATCTCTCAGAAGAATTCCCAGGATGATTTGATCCTACTCCTTTCACAGAATTGAAACTCCTTTTTTTCTGAGAGCACTCAAGTACCAACTTCTTTCTCCTGGCCCAGCCTCCCTCTCCAGATGTTGACTGTGAAATTCTCCTTATTTACCTGGCACTTTTACAGGGATTGGTAGTGCATCACTATAGTTACTTGCTCCCAACATCTTTTCCCCTGGAAATTGACAGCAGCAGTCTTTCCACAGAAAAATATCTCTGTGATGTTACAGCTGCATATCCAACCCTGTACTCCACTACCTTTACTGTCTTCTCTCCCACATGCAACTCCTTTCAGAAATGACAACCCCAAAAGCATATCCTCTGTCAAGAAAAGTTACACAGTTACTCCCTTTCCTCAGTGCAGAACAACACGAGTCGGCTCAATTGAGAAACGCTGCCTGAGCATCACAAGCTTTTGACTTGAATGCAACTACGGATTTCTTTCTGGAATCAGCACCTGCTTAGGATCGATCTTCACAAGCTGCAATGAGATTTGAGGCTCTGAAACAGCACCCTCATGAGAAGTAAATTTAAGGGTTCTTGGGCAGAAATACTTGTTCTTGATTTCATCTTACTTGGAGTATTTCCCAAACAACACTTTGTTAAAAATGCTTAGTTAAAATGTCACTAAAACAATTCCAAAGATTCTGATCATCCTTTACTATTAGTCTTCACCCTGCCAACAGCTCTGCAGTCTGTCTCATGAAACTCCTACTGTCTTGTTGCCTCATTATTCTCTTCTAAAATTTTATCATTATAACCCACTTCACACCTCCTCTACCATACTGTCAAATGCTACTGTGACCTATGGTACACATTATAGTTCTAGTTATATCTATAGAATCAAACCTGCAAAACCTACACTCTGATCTGCCTGTGACTTCTAGGTCACCTTTGTCTGGCCCCAATATCTTTATGCTTCAGCCTCCCCAGCCATAAAACTACTTTGTTCTTTGAGATTTATGGCTGAAAACAACAGAATGGAGCTATATAATGATTCTGCTTACTAAGTTTTCAAGTGTGCTGTTATCTCTTTGAATGACTGGATCCATGCAGAGATTAATTATACATGGTAGACCTAGAAATAAAGTATCTGTAAAGGGTCCTGCTGGACAGTGCCTTTCAATCAATGATCTAACAAACTTCCTGCTTCTTCCACCCACTTGGTCAATTATTCCTTGATGAACGGGAATAGGTGTGAGGCACCCATGCATCTCCAGCCTGAAATATACTGCTGTGTTTTAGCTCTTTGCTATGGAGCTCTAAATGATGCTGAATGCATTTAAATTTCCTGTGGCAGGTTATCCTTCCTTGCAGAAAAAGAAACTTAGCTCAAGTCTTCCCCCCTCGAATTTCTTCACAAATACCCCTGACTGCATTCAATTGGATGCTGGGAGTGGAAACCAAAAGAACTGAAGCTCTGCCTGAGAACATTTGCCACCCACATACTGCAACAGTGTTCAGGAGCTAAATCTTATTTATGAGGCTTAGTTTCATTTCCAGTCCTTTGTGCCAAAAATCCCAATGCAATGTAATTTGTGCACACAGTGGCCACACAGTTTTAGGATTACACTGGCCCTCTCTTAATCTGATCTGGCACCACCATAGTCCCACAAATACTACTACTATAGCCCCACCAATGTGTGGGAGTGTGGACATGACAAACAACATCAAGAAAAGCATGTAGAGACGCATTCAACAGGCAATAAAAAATATCAGAGAACTCTAAAATGGGAGACCCTGAGAAAGGTATTAACTGTACTGCAACATTTGAGCATGAGCCCAGAACGGGAAGCAGACAGCTTGCTTTAAACGCTTCATCAGGCATCTTCCTCTGTAGTAAGCCAAACTATAGGTAGCCAGTACTCTTTAGACAAATTTGGGACTAAACACAAACACATTTTGCTGCTCAGATATCTTTTGAATATGAGGCAAACAATTATGGATTTTGTCATGATATATTTAGGCACAGGTTTTAAAAGAAAACTGACTCACTACCTTCATTCATGTTGAATAATATAAAATTTAAAATTCACTCTCTACCCTCATTCACCTGAAGGACTTGAGGCTGATATTATAGGAACTCATTTTCCAAGTGAGAATGGGTCCACGTGTCACTTGGATGTGGGAACACATCTGACATGGGACCAATGCCAATCTCAAAGAAGAGCCTTATGGACTTTGATTCTATCCTTTGGGAAAGACTAGTGTACTCCTTTTGCATCTCTATTTGTCAAAAAAGGGCTGCAAACACAAAGAAAACAGTCTCAGTTCTGGATGCCTGCCTGCATAATGTAATTCTATCCCATCCTCTGCTCCAAGTAAAGACTAAGAAACGCTCAGCATTTGTGTCATTAGCTCTGGCCCTCCCCGAGGCTCCGAGTGTCAAACACAGCAAGCCTCAAACCCTGTCAAGAGTAATACTGTAACTAGCACAGGGTCACGAAACAAGCCTGACTATCTGGTCTGTTTATAAATACCATGCCTGTAAAGTAGCGATTCAAAAACGCAGCCAGACCTCACGGCTACCGCGCTTAGGAGCTTTGGGCTGCTGGTAAGCAGATTCCTCGCTCAAATCTTTGCTACAAGGACCGACAGCGCCCGTCGGATGGGCGGGATGCCTGCGGTCCAAGGCCAGGCACATCCTGGGGCCGAGGCCGGACTTGGAGGGCACCGCTGTGGACAGCGCAGGCACCGAGTTTAAAATCCCTTTCTCCGCGTCTCCCCAGTCCTGTCCCGTCCCGTTCCCTTCCCATAAAGTCCAGTGAAAGCGTGTGCAGCCGGTTCCTGGATGCTGTTCCCGGACCTGCGCCCCGGCCCGAGGCGGCGGCGGGAGGGCGCTGCCCGCTGCCAGACGCTTTCCCTCCCAGGAAAAGCCATCGAGGAGGGGGAGCGCCGGTCCCCACGGCAGCGCCGGTCCCCACGGCGGTCCCCGCGGGTCAGACGGGGCGCTGGAGCTGGAGGCTCCGGCTCTGCCCGTGGACATGGCCGCGGGGGGCCCGGCGCGGCTGAGGGGGACGCTGTGAGCGGACGGCCCCGTGTGGGGACGGTGCCGGCTGAGGGGAGAGCGGCGGCCGCCAGGCCCGCGCCCCGGGGCAGGGAGCGCGGTGCCCCGGGCCAGCTCCGCCGGGCTCCGCTCGGCTCCTCCCGCCGGGGCGCTGCCGGGCCGGGCCGGGCCGGGGGCGGAGGAGGCGGGGAAGGGGGGAGCCGCTGCCGTCACCGAGGCTCCCGGCTCGCTCGGCTCGTCGCCGCGGCAGCCCCAGCCCCGCTCCCACCCCCTCGCCTGCCTCCACCCTCCTTCCCTTTCTCTCGCTCACTGGGCGAGAGCGCTGTGCCTCCTTTCCCGGATGGCAGCCGGCAGCGCCATGCAGCCTCCCGTTCCTCCTCCTCCTCTGCCTCCTCTCCGGCTGTAAGTTAATGCCATGCTGCCGCTGCTCTTCCCGGCACTGCTGGCCGCCTGCCTGCCGCCCTGCCAGGGCTGGAGCCCCTCGCCGGCTGCCAGCGGGCAGGAGGAGCAGGAGCAGGAGCTCTTCTTGCCCCCTGCCAACTCCTCCTCCCGCTCCTTGGCCAGCCTCGAGATGGACCTCGACGGGGCAGCGAGCAAGGAGGAAGGCAGTACCGACAGCCCGGGCACGCCGGCTGCCCCTAGCCAAGAGCCTTTCCCTTCCGCTCCCACCACGTCCGGGCAGGAGCAGCCGGGGCAGGAGCAGCCGGGGCAGGAGCATCAGCAGCGTCCCCAGCCGCAGGGGCAGCCGCAGCCCGCCGAGGACCCGCACTGCAACATCAGCGTGCAGCGGCAGATGCTGAGCTCGCTGCTGGTGCGCTGGAGCCGCCCGCTGGGCATCCAGTGCGACCTCCTGCTCTTCTCCACCAACAGCCACGGGCGAGCCTTCTTCTCCGCCGCCTTCCACCGCGTGGGGCCGCCGCTGCTCATCGAGCACCTGGGGCTGGCGGCCGGCGGCGCCCAGCAGGACTTGCGCCTCTGCGTGGGCTGCAGCTGGGTGCGGAGCAGGCGGGTCGGGCGGCTGCGGGGCACCGCGCCCCAGCCACAGCCCCAGCCCCAGCCACAGCCCCAGCCCCCCGCTGCCGCCGCCGCCGCCTCCTCCTCCTCGCTTTCCTACCCGCCGGCGGCCGAGCCCGGCCAGTACTGGCTGCAAGGGGAGCCGCTGAATTTCTGCTGCCTGGATTTCAGCCTGGAGGAGCTGAAGGGCGAGCCGGGCTGGCGGATGAACCGCAAGCCCATCGAGTCCACCTTGGTGGCGTGTTTCATGACTCTGGTCATCATCGTGTGGAGCGTGGCCGCCCTCATCTGGCCCGTGCCCATCATCGCGGGGTTCCTGCCCAACGGCATGGAGCAGCGCCGCGGCACCGCCGCCAGCACCGCCACCGCCGCCGCCGCCAAGTAGCCTCTGCCGGTGACCCCCTGCTCTTCGTCCTGTGCCGTGGAGGGACGCGGGACGGACTCTGTCGCGTTTTTCTTGTTTGCAGCGTGCCACAGGTGCGCGGCGGGACGTGGGGCCGCCTCCGCGCCCGGCCCGGCCCCGAGGGCAGCGGCCCCGAGGGGACCGAATCGTATGTGCGCGTTTTATATCTTTAATACCCGTTTTAAACGAACCTTTTAGTAAAAAAAAAAAAAAAACAAAACCAAAAAAACGAAAAAAAAAATCAACCCACCAAACAACCCCCCTCCCCTAGGAAAAAAAAAAAAAGGCAAGCAAGAAAAAGCCCCCCTAAAAATTCTATGGAGGAAATCAAAGACCCTCCTATTCGGCTGCATTTGTTGTCAGAGTAGCGTTTTTGTATAGGGTATGGTTTGAACGGGTTTTTCCTTTATGGACAGAAAGGGATATCTCTCTCTTTGACAGAATGGAGAAGCGATGTGGTATATATATTGTTACTGCTGAAGCTGAACTTTAATGAACCTTTCACACTTAATTTCCTGGTTGAGATAGTGTGTATTTATTATTGTAGCTCCGCGTTATTTGGCTTTTAATACAGAGGTTTTCTTTGTGGAGCCACTGTAGCCTTTTGTTGGTCTGTTTCCTCCAGGGTGGAACAGAGGGTTTGGCTGGCCTTCCTGTCTGCAAACCTGCCACGAAGCTCCTTTCCCCGTGAAATGGTGTTACCAGAGCTGCTGGTGGCAAAAGGAGAATCCCAGAGCTGGGATTTCTGACTGGGGTTTGCCCTATCTGTGCAGCAGATGTGGGTCTGAATGCCCACACCAGGGTTGGGTGGAGAGGGGTGGGGAGCACAGCTGTGCTACAGATCCTCCAAAGCAATTTCATCTGTACGTCTCCACAGACTACGGCTTTCTCCTCGGTTTGAGGTTGGGTGGCTTCGGTCCTGGAAAGGTGAGGCCCACTCTGAGTTGTGCTAAACAGTGTGGGGCAAGTCTCTTGACTTGCTCAATGTTCATTCCTCAAAACCAGCTTGGATGCAGTGTATTTGTTGGAGACACAGTAATACTGTACCTCTTTTTCATCTACCAGTCTGCAGGGTTGCTCACAGCAAGTCTGTGGGGTGAGAAGGCAGGAGCTGCCAGTCCAGAACTAGATTCCAGCTGCCAGTCCAGAACTAGATTCCAGCTGCTGCTGTGCAAGGGTGCAAAGAAGAAAGATTTCTTTCTCTTGTTTGAGCAGACAGTTGTGTAGCCTGAAATATCATTTGTTGTATACTTCCAGCTGTTTAGCCTTATAAAAAGTTGTTTCATTTGCCTTAGACATGATTAGTCCAGCTGAAGTCTCTAAAACCAAAATAAGAGCTAAGTGACAAATATTCGCCATAGGAATGCTCATTTTTTGTCAACATCGATGTATTTTATTTGCTAGGAAGGCATGAATTTGCTTGGGGCTAATTTGGTGTTTTTGTTATGTATGGTGGAAATGACTGGATAGAAAGGCTGGAGGGATTAAATTCTTAGGATTCCCATATTTTTAACTGACAACAAAATAAAATAAATGCATGCTCTATGGGTATGCTGTCTGGACAAAAAAAAAAAAAAAAAAAAAAAAAAAAAGAGAGAGAGAAAAAGATTGACAAACAGCAGAAATAAATCAAGATTTAAAAATGCTCCATGTTAGTAAGCTGCCTCTACACCCCCTATTCCTCCTGCTAATCCTCTTATTGGGGTTGTCACTTGAGTAAGCATTGCAGTGGCATTGTTTTCAGAAAGCAGAGTTTCTGGCCACTGTGGGAAGTGCTCTCTTGACCTGTTGATCCAAAGGGCACCTGCCCCATACACCGAGTTTAGAGAGCCCCTATTTTTTTAGCTTGATGTGTAAAACAGTGTCATTTCCACCTCGTGCAAACTCTTGGCAGACATTTGACATGCTAGAGAGCAATTCTTTGCCTATTATCTCCTCTGTGACAGAGACACCTCTTCATATTGAAAGGCAGGGCTAACAGGAAAACATGAAGATACTGCTAACACCCTCTCAAAAGAGAAATGTTCTACATATGGAATAGACCACTTCAGAAAAGTTGCCATGCTAGGGAATAATTTCATCTTTGAATGAAATGCATTTAGGCAGAGAGTTAACAATTTTTACTGGAAATTTTTCTGGCTTTAATAATTCATGATGTATAGTCCTCACTGTGGTGCAGGCAGCCTGTGCTTAAGCTCAAGGGTGGAATCTCTTTTTTGCTTATCCTTGTTTCACTAGTGTTTCACTGTTTTTTTTTTCTGAATTGCATCAACGTAAACAAGGGAATGGTGTTACTGTCTGAAACAGGCAACTTCTTGCAGACGTAGCAGGTGGAACATCCAAACTGGTACAAAATGGCTTGTTTTTGTAACTTCCATCAATATCATCTTGAATACAAACTTGATGAATAGACAGTGCCACACTCAGAATATTTTGCTGCTTCACTTAAAAAACATGATACACGAGAGGGATTTTTGTATAGTTATTCCATAAATACACTTTTAACTGGAGCTATTATTAAAAATCTGCTAAGACGTGAATGTGTAGAACACAGGGATGGCATCAAACAAACTCCAAAGGCAAATATTGTCCAGAATACAAAAAAATTGCAATGTTTTCAGGGAGTGCTGATCTCAGACACAATGTGCAAAGAGCCTTTGTGGGTTACTGAAGGTGTTTCCTTAGATCACAGTGACCATGCACATGAGTTCCCTTTGCAGAGAGAGACCAGTCCGTGTTTCTGTCCCTTAAAGAGGAGTTTAAGGCACAGCAGGGGGCACAGGGATTACCTGCTGTACAGGCTTTAGGCTGAACCCCCAGGTTTCAGTGTGGTGGCAGCAGGGCTTCTCCTATAGGGAACAGACAGTGGGAATGCACTATGCAAACTGTGAGCTTTCTTCAGTCACTGTTACACCTAACATCTCTGCTCCTGCAGCTGTGGCTGCTACTATGAGTCTAAGTAAACTATAATTTTGAGTAATTTTTGCCTTCATCCATGGGAATTTCACATGAATGCAACCTAGAAGAGGCAAGCCCAGGGCACTGTTGAATGATAAATCTGCACGCCCGCTAGTTTAAGATTACGAGTTTAGACACTGAAATGTCTATTTCTCTTCTTCTGCACTGGGAGTGGAGCTTTATTGTCTCTAAACTGGAGTTGACTCTAAGCCATTTTTATTCATTTGGATTTATTTTTAAGACCAGCAGGTAGCAGGGTCAGCAGGAGAGCAGATTAGTCACCGTGTATAATCCTTTATGTACTCAGGGAGGGCATATATTTGTATACATGTATCTACATAGGAGGACTAACTCTGTAGAATAGAAAGTTAAAGGAGAAGTGAGAAAAGGGACGATGAGAAATAAATAGTACTGGTTTTCCTTCACTATTTGTTGAATCGTGTTTCCTGGTAAGTTATCCTGACTTCATTTATATATGAGTGTTTGTTGGAAAGCAAGGGTTATCTAGGAACAGAGGGAGTTTCTTGATTCACTTTTAAAAATTCAGTTCAACTCTATTACAGATTTTTTTTTCATGCCAGAAACGATGAACAATCTTGACATTCAGCATTAGAAGGTACTAGACTTGTGTGCTAGTGTGAGACTGGTACAATTTTTTTTTCTGTATATTCAGACCTCAGAATTTAATCTCTCACCTGCTTTCTTAGTTGTGTTTCACAGATGTGTTAGAAGTGGAAGTATGCAGAGGAATATGTAGTTTTAGCATGGACACAGTTTTGCTGTTACTTAGTGCCACGTTGATTCCAACAATAAAAATACAAAAAATGTAGTACAGTGTAATAATAGCTATATATTATATAAGCACACTGTTGCTCAGTAGGTTGTCATTGATCAAGCATTTCTCTATGTCAGGAGGCATTTGGATATTTGGGGCAAAATTGCCATTCTAGGTTAAATGTAAGAGTTGTTACTTACCCAGGGCTTAGTTCACCAGTGCTTTCAATGATTAATGAACAGCAGGAATATTTGTGCAGTGAATGTTACTCAATATGAGTAAGGGCTACTGAACCAGACCCTAAAAAAAACCTAATTAAAAGCTGTAGTTGGCTGAAGAAGTATTATTCATCATGACATCTACTTGATGAATAAAAGTGTCTCCTGGGCTGACATTATATGATCCCAGGGGCCAAACAAAAGCCTAGTGAAATCAAATAGTTAATTGAAGTTTTGTAGGACGGGAGATCAAAGGATTTATTTTGAAGATATATATATAGAGAGAGAGAGAGGTAAGGGTAGGTATGATGCTCTTGTTTCTCTTTGGTTTTTATACATGTAGTTTATAAATCCAAAGCCAGGATTTCTCAGTTCAATGTAGGGCCTTGCCAGTTTGGAAGTTAGCTTCTTTCTGAAGCTAGTATGAAAATGTCAGTTATTTTTCAAGGAATTTTACAGAATAAATGTAATTTTTTTCTCAATCTATTTCAGGAAGAGGCCTTGACTTTGCAAAAAGCATTTGTAATGATTCTGGGGAAACATGTAAATATCAAATCCCAAATGTATTCAGATTTCAAAGAATAAAAAACCTTTTTAATCAGTAACTGATTTTTAAAAGCATATTTTTAAAGAAAAAAATCAGTTTCCCTTTTCCCCCTTAGCAGCTGAACATTTCAGTGAAGATCAGAAGTGCATTTGAGTGTTTCACATTGTGATTTTGTATGTGATTTTTTTGTGGAAAAAAAAATTCTCTTCCATGATTTGGAACTGATAGCAGCTCTTGACAGATAAGTTACTGTATTTCTTGTCCCATCTTCTTAATAGTTCTGGTTAAATAAGTTGTCCAAAATAATTGTAAATCATCATTCTAATAATAAAAAAGTAGCTTAGCCCATTTGTTGTGTCTGTTCTACTGTGCTGAGGAAGAAAGCAGTCTGGTGTAAAATCTGGGATATTAAAGATATTTATTGGAAATATCTGGATGGTGTTTAATTAGATCTGTGGACATCTCCAACTTTTTATAAACTTTGGGTTCATTCCTGAGTGTAGCAGTTTGAGCATTTGTATGTCAATCAGAGTCCCTGGATCTTCACATTGGGAAAACCAGGATCCACACCATTATCTCTTATTTTCACTTTTGTATTACCTCAGCAGGTTAACAATGTCAGAACAAAACAGAGCAGAGCTGAAAGATGCAAATATCCTATGAAATGCTGTTTGTTTCTGCCTGTTTGAATTGTTCTTAGCTCTCATAGAAAGCATCAGATTAATGAGACAAATAAGAGATCAGTGCCATTCTCAGGAAGTGAATTCACTGGGGCTGTGAAGGAAAATCATGTTTGTGTTCCTTGTAAGGTGATACTTGTTAGAAACAGTGGGATTGTACCTTGTTGGTGTCATTCTGGGTGTTGCTAAGCAACATGAAGTGGTATAAATGGAGATACAAATGGAGATATAAATGGAGAAGAAGATAGTGGAGGAATTTAAAAAATGAGACATAGAAAAAGCATAAAAGGGAGAAAATGTGCAAGCACATCATGCAAAGAAGTTGCAAAGTTTTAGATGGGAAAAAGACAGCATTTAAGATCATAGAGAAGATCATTCACAAGGTGAATTAAGAACTTATTTACGTACTTCATATTCAGTCTTTCCATGTCCAAACTTTTCAGTTCTTTGCTTGAACAACTGATAACAGTTTTGGCCCCAAATAGCACAACTAGTGGTAAAAGAGAATAAAAGCCTGGAAAGAAATGTGGGGCTTAAGAAAAATTAGGAAATGATACCACAATACCATTAATAAAAAGAGAGTTGACTCTCTGTTGCTGGCAGCTAAGCAGTGAAATGGCAGAGCACTCTCATGCTTGTGGTTTCTATCCTGCCCCAGGGAAGTGGTCATGGCCCCAAGACTGCCAGAGTCCAAGAAGGGTTTGGGCAATGCTCTCAGAGACATGGTGTGTTTTTGGGGGTGTCCTGTGCAGGAGCTGGACTCTGTGGTCTTCCTGGGTCCCTTCTCCTCAGCACATTCTGTGATTCTATGGTTCTGATTCTACTCTACGCTATGCTCTACTCTATGCTTCACATGTTCTCTGAGGTTGTAAGGAAAGCAGGCTAAAATACCATTTTTATGGAATGGACGTGGTTCTTCCATCACATCTTGCACTGATCCGTGTCAAAAATATGCTTCTCATTGTCCAACACAAGAATGTTCATCATGACTGTATTAAAGCTTTCCACCTGAACTGAAGCAGTGCTGGTCCCAGGCTGGGTCAGGCCACTGCTGCAGACAAGACTACGTGCTGGAATGCTGTGGGTGGCATTCTGATTTATATTGCCAATACTTTCTCACTCAAACACTTTAATGACTACCTACAGAATCTTCCCTTTTTTGTGCCTGTCTTCATTGTTTCCAAAGTTTCACTCCATTTGTCTTCTGTCATTGAAAATTAATCATTCTTAAGATTTGTTCTTTCTCACTTGGTATGTCCCTCTTCCCTTCTCTCTTTCCTTAGCATGTATTTATCTTGACATTTTCTGCCTTCAGATTTCCCACAAGTATGTCTTTTGTTATCAAGCCCTAAAAAAGTACTTCAGGAAACTGAAGCTGTCAGTTTATTCTGCTTTTCCACTCTGCTTCCCACCCATTCAGGCTGCACCTCTCATGCCTTTGGTCTGTGACACTTCTAGGGCAAAGATGAACAGGAAACCTTGTGTCGAGGGTAAAACCCAAGTGCAAAGTTGTCTCTCACACCAGTCCTGTCATCACAGGACTTCTTCCACACATCTGCCCCAGACACTGAGCAAGGGACCTAAGTTATTTTGTCTTCTGGTAAGTGAAAAGTAGACCCACTTGAAGAGTTCCTTCCTCCTTAATTTCTCAAAGTCCTGCCTATGAATCACCCTCTACTCATGCACCTGCCCAAAACCCTATCTCATGCATCATGGGAGCCCTCACATGTCAGTTTTCCCACGTATCCTCAATTGAAATGTCAGGATGAGTCTCATCCTGTCCTCTGCTCTAACCAAAGGTAGGTGTCTCACAGCCAGAGCAGAAATTATCTCACTTAGGAGTGGACCAGCACTGAAAGTCACACTCACGTCAGGTACGCAGCCACAGTGCCAAAACCCATTACTTTTCAATTAAATCTTGGATTCTGCAGACAGCGAACACTGCTGCCCTGGATTATGGGCCATGGGGAAGTTGTATGAGCAGCAGACATGGCAGATTTTTCAAGTGTTGGTCTAGTAGCCCTCTGGCTTTACTGGTAAAGCTGAGTGGCCAGGCTAACTCACCACAGCCCTCCTTTTATTAGATAATGACAGATGAATGTGCAGTTCAGACAGGGGCTTGTGAGGTTCAGGCCTTATGAAAACTTGTCTGTGTCCCTTTAGCTGAGGACAAACTAATATTTGACAAACTTGTCATACTGGTAGTGAAAGGACTAATGAGGTAAATTCCATGTAGCATTTTGAGTGTGTGAAGCACAATAAAAATGCAAGGCATTAAAATTATTTTATTCCTTCTGTGTTCATTTTTGCACTGAAGGGCATGTACAGGGCCTTATGTTGTTAAATTAAGGTATTCTGCACCATTTTGATCATGATTTAGCCAGGCAGTAGCTTTATTCTGGAAATGTTTTTCCCATTGATATCTGTTGCTGTGAGCAGACATATTAAAACAAATCATTACTAAGTGATGAATGTTACTGGAAGAAATTCTAATTAATCCAAAAGAATATGAAAGAATCCCCCAAAGTGTAAGAAATCTTTTTAGGAGGTGAATATATGAAAGATTTGGTGTGGATGTAGCTGGTGGAGATTTAATCATGGGGCTATTTCATTTCTTTTCTTGCACTTTGCGTTTCATCACATTTTCTCTGGAGAATATGAGCTGTGCCTAATTATGCCAGAAATGTAGTTGCTCCTAAATGGAAACTGGAAAGTTCTTTCTTCAGGCAATACTTAGTATGAATTCCTGATTTTTTTTCATTTCCTCCAGGACATGTAAAGCACTTAATGATGCAGGGTCACATCATTTACTTAACACAGAGAAACCCACTTTTGGGGCATGATATTTATATGCAACATCTCATCCAGTCCCTAGGATGAGCATTTTCCAATGTACTTCAATTCCTGCTATCTTTTTGTAGGGTTGCTTAGGGGCTGAGAAAATGAGGATTGATGTCTTATCCCTCTGTACTCCCCCCCAGCCACACATGACCTTTCCTTCTTTCCTGGAAACACAGTTATGGTGGATATTACTGTGAATAAATTTACAGCAAGGCCGTGCAAGCAGCAGTTTCTCACAAAAACTAAAACTGGAGTACTTGTAGCTCTTCATGGAGAGGACCCCATCCAGCAGACCTCTCATTCCTCTTGCTCAGTTGGTTGCATTCCATGCCTGTGGAGTGCTCCACAGCACTGTGGCTGTGGACCTTCCTTATAGGTCCATATGGGGCAGCTAAGGAAAACCATATCTACCATTTTGGAAATGAAATAAATCTTGGTCTAAAAGTCATTTTCAGCAGAAAAGATCTTTAGCTGAGCTGTTCAGGAGTGTCTGTGCATTATATGAACCATGTACAGAAGTCTTTAGCCTATACGCAGAGTTTTGCATGCTTTTTTGGCTGGCTTTATTATTTTTTTCAGAGCTTGACTTCTTTATTTTTTTCATAATTGATTGGTTAATTTTTTTGGAATTTATAGATAGTACCTGGCAATACTTCTTTGCCCTGCATATAAAATGTAATTTCCTAGGCTTTGCTCTAGCTGTCCTAATGTTAGAGTGGATTGCCTAATACAAAACCCATCCTCCAAAATATCACTTACTTATCTCCATCTCTGAAACAGAGACTCATCTCCTCTCCCCATGAGATCCCCATTGTAACACTAAAAGGCATCAGCCCATGCTGGGTTAAGACAGAAGATGACAACTCTTATTTTCTTCCTGCAGCTGGAATTTTTCATGCCTGTGACAATTCTGAGTTCCCTGAATTCAGCCAGTGAGATTGATACTGGTGATGCCCAGTGCTAACTGAAGTGCCGTGGGTGGAATGGGTCAGAGAGATTTACTCTCCTCCCACACACAAAGTGCAGAAGGAAAACAACATTGGCTGATCTGTTTTCCTACATGTGCAGAGCACAATGAAGCAGAAATCAGAGACTTTACCCATGTAAGAAAAACAAACCCCCTGAAGCACAGGTGCTGAATGATCCAGTTACTCAAAATCAAAACAGGAGTCTTTTTCGTGCATGTAACTCCTGCCCATTGCCATGAGAACAGCTCCCCTGAACTGCATGATCAGAAAATCTTTTAGCATAGTGACAGGAATAGGATCACTTTTTGAACATTTCCCAATTAGTTTCATCAAATTGCCTGTGATTCATCTGGTAACTGCACTATCTTTAATATCTTTGTGTCAATCAAGAGGTCTCTATTGCTATGTTCCTTTTGTTAAATATAAAAAATCATGTGAAATCTATGAGGATGAATAGTGTTAATGACATTTCTGACCCAAAAACTGCTTAAAATCACAGTTAAATACTTCTAACAATGATATTCAGAGAGCTCATAAGCTAGAAAGCACCAAAGAGTTAGTAAATTTCTGTAATATATTCAAAATGCCAGAATCCTCAGTGTTAAGTGCTACAGGTTGACTGCAGCAATTGAAAGCATTCACAGCAAGTTCTCAAGCATGTGCTTTCTGCTATTGCTTGGCAAATAACCATTGTCCTTAGTTGCTTCCTAATATCTTCCAATCCCACAGTTACAGTAAAACCAGTTACTCATGACAATGCACATAAAATATTTCCAAACTACTAGTCTGAATTTCTCAATGATACAAGCAATATTTCATGTGCCTAGAAGATCATCTTGAATATTAAGATTTAAAAGGTACAAAATGTTTTTTCGCTTTGACCATCTTAATTTTCTTGCCTTTGTTTCCTACAGCTGCTGTACTATCAAGTTTTATTCAGCATGTTTATAGCTGTGGTTATTCAAGAAGCAGTGGAATATGTGAGCAATTCAGCAAAAACTTTTTTCAAGCAATTCTAGGCTCGGTGGTAGCACAGGAACAGAGTGTGCTGGATGTTTCCTTAGGCTGTCTGTTATAAAGAGTGGAGTGTGACTTCAGAGAAAAATGAAATCAGCGTTTGCTGCAATGATTGTAAGAAATTGATCTTTATTTCTCAGTTCAAAGCACTGAGCAGTCAGTCTGGATAAAGCATAAGCCAAGGAGGATATATCAGCTCCTCTGTTTTGAATTTGAGGGGTTTGACTTTCCATTTTGCCATCGGTTTTTATGTTGTTTCAGACAACTGAAGTGTAGGGGTTCGAGTTACTTCAGAGAAAGTATAGAGTACATATACATGTGCTGAAAAAATAGATCCCATGGGAGCCTTACTGATGGAAAGTACCACACAGCAGCCCATGCCTCTTACTGACTCACCCCATGGGTTGCAGTTAACAACACTGACCTGACACATCTGAGTCTTCTCCTGGGTGAGCAGGGGGTGAAACTTCTCAGAGAGGGCAGGCCAAGGGCTGAGCGCAGCAGCCACCATCCCCACTGCAGGGTCATCCCTGTGCCACCTCCGAGGCACACCCTACATGTGCCACAACCCTACATGTGGCACAACCCCACGTGTGCCACAACCCTACATGTGCCACAAACCTACATGTGGCACAACCCTACGTGTGGCACAACCCTACACGTGTCCATGAGCTGTGGGCACGTAGATCAGATGGCTGGCACAGGTCTGAGGAGGTGCTTTCCTGGTGTGGCTGCCTGGTGAGAGAGAGCTGCCACATTGTGCTACCACGGCTGTTGGTGTGAGTGCTGCTTCAGACAGAGCAGCACAATCATCATGTGCTCAGGCTGGTCTAAGGAGGTGCTTTGAGAGGTGCTCTGAGGCACAGAGAGGCACAGAGAGGCTGCTCTGACTAACTCTAGTTTCCACAGAATCATAGAGCTGTTTAGATTGGAAAAGAGCCTTAGATCCTGGAGTCCAAACTTAGCCTTGCATGTCCCCGTGTTCGTCGCTAAACCATATCCATAAGTGCCACATCTGCACGTCTTTTAAATACCTCCAGGAACAGTAACTCAAGCACTTCCCTGGACACCCTGTTCTAGTGCTTAACAACCCTTTCTGGGAATAAATTTTAATTAACATTCAACCTAAACCTTTCCTGGTTGAGGCCATTTCCTCTTGTCCTGTTGCTTGTTATTTGGGAGAAGATCCTACCTGTCTACAGCCTCATGTCAGGGATTTCTAGAGGGTGACAAGGCTTCCCCTGAGCCTCCTTTTCTCCAGGCCAGACAACCCCAGTTCCTGCAGCTGCCTCCCATAAGACTGGTGCTCCAGACCATTCCCCAGCTTTGCTGCTCTTCTCTGGACCCACTCCAGCACCTCAATGTCTTCTTGTAGGGAGGGCCCCAAAACTAAGCACAGGATTCAAGGTGTGGCCTCGCCAGTGCTGAGTGCAGGGGGATGATCACTGTGTTAGTCCTGCCATGCGCAGTCATGCTGTCATGTTTTTGCTTTGTTAGGTACTCATGAGAGCCAGGATTTTTAAAAAGTGTTTCAAATGAGCACGATTTTCTGCAGTTCTTCGCACCTTAAGGTGCTGTGCAAATGGAATCCAAATGTCATGGCTGAAAGACATTTGTGTTTACATTGCCTGTTTCAGTTCTCCAGGTTCCTTGCATTTCCAAGGTTGCACACTTCGTTCCCCAAGATATTTTTCCCCATTGGTGGTTTGGCTGCTAGATCCCACCATAACTTTGATGGTGTCCTGTTTCCCCCGACCCACACACCAGAATATTTCATGTAGAATGTTTTTGAGTCAAAGTATATTCTTGTTATGCATTTCATTGCATATCCTAAATTTTATTTTCCTTAAGTGCCTTTTTGAAGATGATGACAAAATAAACTACCACAGTTGTTCTCACAGAAGAATCCATTCCTGTCTCTAACTTTGTTAGGTAAACATTACTTGTGCCCAAAGGTCTGGGTGATTAGCAGTAACATGACTGGTATTTTACTTCAGGAGTACATCTGGTTATAGTCTCTGTGCACAGATATTTATGTCTCATGCCATTAATAACCAGTAATAACCAGTCTAATAAGGTTACATTTATGTGTACATTTCACTGAGAATGCCATTTAAAAAACAAGCCATAGCCATGCCTTGCCTTAAAGGTCAAAATTGTAATCAGACTACAGATGAGATTGAGAAATGGAAAAAAATTAATGTATGAGATGGATAGCAAAAACATGTGCTTGAATAATAATTGGAGGCAGTATTAACAAAAGCTGGGCCTCTGTGAGGAACTGCCCAGTGTAGGAATGGTAACGTGATTGACATGCAGTTGACCTGTGAGAAGATGTAGACAGCGTATGACTTACTACAGGCTTTCCAATCCTAGCCTGAGGACACCTTTGTAACCTTCAGCAAGCCCATTCTGATGTGCTGCACACACAACCCGGTACCAAAGGCATGTTCCAGCAGCAAGCCCAGCCTGTGGCACCTCGATGCTTCCTCACAGGAACCCCACTGAGTTTTCAGCTGCAAGCTTCCAGCTGACCACAGTGCAGCTCAAGAGGTGCAGTGCCATTGCTGCACTGCTCTGGAGGAGGTCTCTGACTACCCCACTTCTCCTCTTGCTCCAAAATGTCAGGGGTATTCTGAGACCAATCTGTGGGTCCCACACAGTCAAGCTGCAGCTGGTCACCAGCCCCTAAACTATCCTTGGGGGCTGCTGTGGTGCCCTGACTTTGCTTAGCCCAGCTCTTGGCTGCTGTTGTGCTCCAGATTCTTGCTGCTGTTCATTGTTTTAGTCTCCTGCTTTTTGGCTCTGCATGCTGGTTCTGCCTCTGAACACCTTAGCTCTGACCTGCTTCTCTGTTCTCCACCACTTCACCTGATCTTGCTTGATCCCTGACTGCATCCTTCACTACCTCCTCTGGCCATGCCATGCTCCTGACCTGACTCTTGGGATATGAGTTTTTCAGATGGGAGGCATGGAAAATGGAAGGACTTACTCCTTTAGAGCACATAGCTTTTCTCTTCTTTAGTTCATCATGACCCATGATTAATTTTGAATGTAAATAATTCACAAAGTTAAAAGTAGCATACAAGAAATGTAGGTAGCCACTGCAATTAAAATGAGTGATTTCTCCTAAGTACATCGGAGAGAAATGGGATTGTATATATCTTGCTTTCTCAAGGAAGACCGAGACACAAAAATACTGATATTCTCAAGGCACATCTTTGTTTGCTCTACAGAGATGGTTATTTGCTTTCACACCTGTGTGATTTATGATGTAATCACACTCTAATGATGCCATCAAAGACTGGCCTGTGCAATGAGCAAAAGTGACTCATTGGCAAGTTAAATAGCAGAAAATGTGCATTCACCACATTCACCAGTTGTCCCATTAATGCACAGTGGCGTAAAGCACCATGAACACCTCACTGCATGCAGGTTCAACAGACTTACCCAAATCTGTTTTATTACCTCAGCATGTGTGTGCTTTAGCCTGCACACCAAATCCCTGTGCTGGCTTTCCCCTCTGGGAGCAGAGCCATGTCCTGTCGTGCTCTGCTGGCTGCTTCCCTCCCCACACAGCCCAGCTGCCCACAGTAGCACCCACATGGCTGGGTGCCATCCCCCCCACAGCCCCTGTGCACCTATCCGTGATTATCCTCTTTCCAAGACAGCAGAATGGCTA
Organism: Melospiza georgiana; assembly: GCF_028018845.1. Classification (NCBI taxonomy): domain Eukaryota; kingdom Metazoa; phylum Chordata; class Aves; order Passeriformes; family Passerellidae; genus Melospiza; species Melospiza georgiana. Next base: position 46,202,907 of record NC_080430.1, on the reverse strand, counting down.
TGACAGTAACTGTGCCCAGAAAGTATCACCTATTTGTCTTTAAAGACCTGCTTTTTAACTGTTTATAGTGGATTAGGAAAGGATAGATGGTGTGTAGTACAGTGCTATTAGCCTAGTAGGAAAGATGTTAAAAATTGCCGTAAATCATTTGTTATGTAGCCCTTTAGCCTCTGGAACAATTGCCACCAAACATTTATTTCTTTAGTGAAATGTCTTTTCTTCTCTGCTTGACTCTTTGTAGCACAGGAAGAATTGAATCCTCTGTGTGATCAATAAATAACAAGGAATTATTTCCTTGTAACTACTCTGCTTCTAATGCTGCAACCCCAGTGGTTTCAGCATCGTTTCTCCCGACTTGCACTAAAGGAGCTGAGATCAGGACCTTTGTGCTCTTTAGCAAGTAAGACCAAGCTCTTTCAAATGTCAGACAAAGTACTCTTAGCAAGTGGTAAAATGTCAGGGGGCAAACTGGGCTGGCATCCTGGGGCTGGCCATGAAATCTGGAGGGGAGGAGGCAGGTGGGGCTCCTGCAGCCAGCTCTCTGTTATCCTCCCACTGCAGCAGCTGGCTGACCACGAGATCTCCATCTCCAGGCTGGAGAAGGATTGGTGGCGGCATGAAATTACTCCTGTGTGCTGGCAAACCAAGTGACTCCCCACGGCTGAGCAATAAATTAGTCTCTGCAGCCTGCCAGCATATCCTGCCTGCTGATGGCTTATAAATAAGTCATCTGCAGAGCAGGGTTAATATTTACCTACATCTCAGACGGGTGGCATTCTGAAGATGAAAAGTGGTACAGAAATGCCGGAGCAAGTTATCATTAAGCCTCTGCACTGGCATATTTACTCATCTCTAATAGCTTACAGAGGTGCAGAAATACAATTAAACCAGGAGAAATCTATAGCTTCTTGCCTCCTGATAACACCTCATCTTCCCATGTATTGATTTAGTGCCTGTGCTGGTGGTGTAACATATGTTTACTGTGTTTTACAGGTACCACTGTGCTGACCTGATTTCTGTGTACTGCTTATGGCTGTTTCTTTGCTCCTTTGGGTGGAGTTTATTTATTGTTTCTGATAAAATATATGGAAGCTTACCAGAGAAAGGCAGGGGGGCTTATCCATAGCAAAGGTGCATATCTGGAACAGAACTCAATATGTTGAAGGGAAGGTATTATTTTGAGAGTCATTTAATTTACTGTCTTCTGACAGCTTAAGCTATAATTCTTGTTTGATTATATAGGACCTGGTAATCAGGTCCTTCTCCACATCTCAAAACCCACGATGCTGCACAGACATCTGTGCTGTGCCTTCAGCTTAGGGTGCAAGAGAAAAGCTGCCCTTCACCAAGGTAACGTTCCCTCTTCCTTTCTTCCCCTTGGTCCTTCTGAAAGGATTCATAGCAAGAATGACCCAGGGTCAATTCCCAGAATACAACAAGACAAAACAGGGACATTTACACTCTTCATAAACACGTGGTCTTTCTAACATGGTCATTGGCACTCACAAGGATGTACTATAACTGCTAAGTATGATCCTGGCCACAGCACTAATTGGATGCAGCAGTTCAGCCTGCTCCAGGATTTGCTCTTAGCCTTAGCAAACAAGGATAAGGGGGGTTAGCAGCCCCTGGCACGCCGTCCCACATACGTGGTTCATTTGCAAACTTTAGTGTTTATGGCTGTGAGAGCAGGAGCCAGTTTGGAAGTGCTGGATGCAAGAAACAGGTTGCTTTGCTGTGGATGAAAAGCACGAGGTGTTGTGAAAGAACTATTTTAGATGTCTATTTTAGGATGAGATGATCAGTGCTCCGTAAGTGGCTCTTTCTTTCCACAGTTACGGATGAAATCTAGATGGAGTATTTACATGGTAGATATCTGTACTTGCTAAGATGAATCCCACCCTTAAAGCCAAATCTTAATGTCACCAGGTATAATTTAAACCCATTATTCCTTGTCCTTCTCACCACACTCTTTCCCCAACCAAACAATCCCTTTCTCTGTCACTCTTCAGTGCTCTCTTTGGCTAAAAAACCTACATCCTTCCATTTCTCCTTGCAGGTCTTGTTTTCCAGACTTTTAAATTTGTGTCATCAGGTATCTCTTGTGCAGGCTGGCCTTGCCAAGCCAGTCCATCCTGGGGTGTAGCATGCTGTGTAGGCTTCCTGCAGAGCTGTGCTTACTCTGGTGATGATCCTGCCACTGTACCTACCTCAGAGCCACTGCTGGGTTTGGAACACCCAAGCAAATCCCTAAACCTTGACTGCCACAGACGTCCCCCCCGCCTCTCTCTCTCCATGCTATTTAATACAACTCTATGAAGACTGGAATAGGAAGAGAGTATAACAGGAATTATATCCTGTGAAGAAAAAATCTCCTCCTATAAGCTCTGGGTGGGATTCAGAAGCACGTTCCATGGAGATACGTCTTTTGGAAATGAGATGAGGTTCATCATCAGACATGGAAACATGCAGAATATTCTATTTTCGCAGCATCTGACTTTTGTTAGATGAGCCCCATCTTGAAAGTCCACATCATATCTCTTCTGTTCTAAAACAGCCTACAGCAAAGCACTAGAAGAGAATAATTGATTTGGCAGGTCCATTTTCATGCCCTACTCGGTTCTAGCATTTCCTGAAGGGTCTTCAACTAATAGTATCTCAAATTTATAATGATTTGTTAAAAGGGAAGGAGCTGGGAACAGTGGATGTCCTAAATTTGTGTGAAGTTCCACAAACATCTAGTTACTGGACTGGGGGTTTTCAGACACCAATTGCTGGACCCATGAGGACATTGAGAAGTCATTCCTTCCTCTAAAACTTCACTGGCAGAGGCAGGAGCCTTACTTGAACCTTGGAAACAGCACATGTAATACCTTTGTTAAACCAGTTTCCATGGTAACAATTTCATGTCACTGAACATCCTTAAAGACAATAAGAAATATGAACTATTCTGTTTGCTTGTGTTTAGAGTTCTATTGACCTCCCTTTCTGAATAACTCTTCTCCTGGAAGAAAAGACTCAGGGCAAAACAACGGATGCTGGAGGTGTAGTCACATTATTATCAAGCCTTTCCTTTGATTTTTCAGCTTGGGATTTCAGAAGAAAACTCTGTAAATATGAGTAGGCATGGAAACGTGGCACAGATATTTCTGTCTCTAACACAAAAATAAAGCAACTAAAGATGACTGTGGTTAAATGGCTTGTCCAGAGGGGAGTTAAAGCGAAGCATGAGGAGGCTGAGCAAGAAACTACATGCTGTCATGACCTGACTCCTCCGTTTACTCCTTGCCAGAACATGATGGTTCCACTTCATGTTAAAGCTGGATAAACCACTGTCAGGCTCCTTTGCCACCTGCCCCTCTGGCACTACTTTAAAAATGAAAACCCTGACAAATCTTGACATATGTGAGCAGCTTAACTCTTACAAAACGCTCTAGCAATAAAATGGAGTGAGATGCACTAGTAGGGAAATTCAGCAGTTGTCTGTCATTTTCTCTGTGCACTGGGTGGGGTTTTTTTTTAGCTTGCCTAATTAACATTTGTTTTCTTACCCAATGATTTTTTTGTGTACTACACTCTTCTCTCATGGGCAGCTTTTTTTGCTCCTTCTGCTAGTGCAGGATTGCATCCCCAGCAATGGAAACAAACCAAGTCTTGGCTCTGGCTCTAAAATCACACTGGCTTCTAGGTGAGGCTTTCCCAGCAGCCTGAAGGTCTCCTGTGGCACATCACCTGCAGGGACTTGCACAGCACTGGGCAAAGACCCTTGACAACTACTGCTGAGAAAAGCAGTCAGTAAGAAGGATTTGTGAATGCCTTCTCCTCTGCATGATAGCCATAGCAAGCTGGGAAGGGTCTTTCAAAGTGGGAGGACAACAGGGGGAAAAAAAGTCTGTACGTCTGTACGTGTCAGAACCAAGCTCACAGATTCAAACATTTCACATTTTTATATTTGCAGATTTGATATTTGCAGGTTTGATGCTGGCAGCCCATGTTACTCCAGTATGTTAGGCTGGGGTGTGAACTATATCCAGAAGGTGCAGAGTGTAGATTTCAGGAGACAAATGGCTCACCAGCTGAGAGATGCATTCAGGATGCTGCCCTCCTATGGCAAATGGCTAATTGGCTGCTATCACCACCAAATAATGCACTGTGTTACTACAGGATTATAATTAAATAAAGAACCACCCCTTTTGCACTGACCCTAAAATCAAGCATTGTTTTCCACACTAAAAAACTGAGTAACTGTTTCAGGTGAAATGAAAAAATGTACAAAGCTGTCCGAGAGCCCTTCAGCAGCTTCTGCTGCAGCCTGAGTAGCAGGAGGAGGAAGGGAGCAAGAGGAAAGGTGACATTCCTGTTTCTTTAGAAAGTTCCAAAATTATGCATATTCAGGTACAGTATCACACTTTTTGTTCTGGATACTGAAAGCATCATGACAATTCTTCCCCCTTCTAGAGAACCCTAGCATTTTGGGGCATACACCCTAGAGGTGGGAGGACAAAGTTGGACTTCCTGATCTCTGAGTTCAATGCTGTGTCTCCAGAATTCACTTCCTTAAATATACACGAAAATATTTGACATTATATTAATCCAGCAGCTCCCTAACCTGGTTGGTGACAGGCTAGGTTGGTGAAGGGCCAGTGGGTTCCAACTTACAGAGTAGTAAGAGTGGATTTTCCCACAGAACTGCCAAATGTAGGGAATGATTTGACATTACCAAGTGTTTTCCTCTGCTTCCTTTAGCTTTACAATGCTGCAGCAGAATGAAACACCAAAATCTCAAAGTACAATGATCTGACATTTTCAAAATATTTTTTCTGCCTGAATTATTCAAAACATTGAACATGAAACTTCAATAAGCGCAGAGACTCCTAAACTGTCTCTCACTGACAAAAAAAATTATTTGCTACAAAAATCAATTTAGGTACCCATTAGGATTGAATGAGGCATGAAAAGTTCCTTACATTAATATTCTGATTTGTAATTTTTCAGGCAAAAATCCTTAAAAATAATTTAGCATTGCAACTTAATTTTTTAAAATAACATTCTGCCTGCTGGAATGAAAGGAAATCCAGAGACTTTGAAATAAGGGAAACCTCAAGCACAACCCCACTTCCAGCTTTTTTAGCTGAGCCTTGAATATTTCCCCAATCCCAGGGCAAGCAGTTCCCCAGGTCATTGAACTGTGGCTGTGTCTACCTGATGGAGCTGAGCAGAGCTGCTTCCAGCAGGGATCTGGGGATCCTGGCTTTGAGACAGGCTGCTCTACAAGCTGCAATGCTGCTTGCCCAGAAAATGGTTGGCTGAGCTGACAGAAACTCAGGATGAAATAACATGCACAAAACTTGGGATTTCAATTATCAAAATGTTTTTCATCTGACTTTTTTCCCAATGACCTTTTAAAATGAATTCAGCCTTCTTGGCACATTTATTATCAGTGAGAAAAACAGCCTTTACCTTTGAGCCTACACATGATATTTTCCTTCCCTTTTTTCACTTTCTCTGCTTTACTCTCTCTTTTAAACCTTAGCAACCCTCCTATCTTTTCCTCCCCTTGCAACAAATCCCAAATCTGAGCAAAAATATGCCTCATTCTGTTGGTACAACTTGGGACCTTACCATTTACATGGGCATGAACTGTGGTGTCATCTGACACTGGCACTCATTTCAGATGAAAAAGTGATGCAAAGGAGGAGGGGGTGGGCATTGCTATTTCAAATTATGTACATTACATCAGATACCTTTTCTTTCTTTTTAAATTTCTAAGTCCTAAAAAAATTTTGTCCAAACCTCCTTTCTACTTTGAGGAAATTAAAAGCTGTGAGTGAGGATTGTCCCTATCAACAGCTCAAATCATTCTTTAATGAAGAGAACCAGAATCTTGTCTCTGTTTTCACACAGGCTTCAGTTCAAAGGAACTTGCTTGAGGATAGCATTTAATTGACCTCAGTGATGGAGCACTAGCAGGATGCCTCTTGCCTAGCAACAACCTCCAGGTAGGAAAGAGGAAAGCTTTAATAGCTGCTGGGATTTAGACACCAGGGATTGCTGTTGCACAGCTGTGATGGTTTCTGAGCAGCCCAAAAGTGGGCCAGGCTGGCTCCCCTAAAGCAGCCTTAGACCAGGGGCTGGCTCAGAGGTTCCGGGCTGAGCATCAGGAGGTTGCACCTGGATCTGCAGGCATGCCAAAGCCCTCTCTGTCCTGCAAGGGTGCACACCAGCACACAGCAGGTATGTTTCTCCCTTCCCTGCTGGGGCTCCCAGGCTCTCTGGGCCATGTGGGTCAGCTGTGATGGCTTTCAGCTTTGCATGTCCTGCTTGGAGGTCAGGCTGGCTACTCCACGCAAATGGCTTGCAAGAATTATGTGGAAGCTTGAAATTTCAGGTGGTAACCAGAACTGTACCTTTTTGGTAAATAAGCAAACGTTACCTGGCCAGGGTTCATTTTCTGCAATAAAGTATGTTAAGTGACAGACCAACCAAAGGAGAAAAACACAGAAAAAAGGAGATAGCACTCAAGTTTAACCAAATTATTTTAACAAAGAACTTCTTTTCTGCATCTTCAGTTCCTATAAAAAGAAAAAAATTCCCAAGTCTGCTAACAGACAGGATCTTCCTCCAACTAAGGACATGTTGGGGTTCAAATACTTTGTCTTTTAAAAATAGGACACTTTGGGAAATGAAGCTGACAAAGAGAATTTAAGAGAACAATCAATATTTCCATCCTCCTCATTCCAGGCACAGTTTTTTTTTGAGGAGATATGCAAAGGATTGTGCTGAAAAGGGTCTTTGTGTTCTAATAATGATGCATTTCCTACATTTGTCTTACTGCTTTCACAAGTGCCGTTCCGCTAATGTTCAGCAGTCTTTCTTTACTCATTTTTTGACTGAGAATTTTGTATTTTATATATATATATATGTGTATATTTGTGCGCTTGTGTTTGTATGTATATATATAGCTCACACACTATTCTGGTGGACTTTGCAGTCTCATCCCCTTTCCACACTGTCTTCCCCCAGATCCTTTGCTTTTCTTGGCGTAGATCCTCAAACCAGCCATGACACCTAACACCAGAACTAGAGACAAGAAAAAAACCCAAAAGTTACCATTGTACTCCTGGTGCTCCTCTCTTCTCTCTCTTCTCTTCTGGCATCCACAGCCACACATGGGGATGCCACATGAGAGGTGAATACAGTCAAGCCTTGCCAGCTGCTGCTGAGAGTGAGGAGGGCAGGCAGATCTACAGCCACAAGGGTTGAAATGATCTCTCAGGATGGGCTAAATAAGGTAAAAATGGATTGTTTGGACAAAGAGAAATAAAATAATTGAGTTTCCCCTCCAAGTGCTGAAGTATCATATTTGGACTACATCACACCTGGTGGTCTGCACTTGTTTGGTCAATGTCCTCTGGTGGAGCCACGCTTTGATGTTGGTAGCAAAGGGAGAAGGCAGAGACAGCTGTTCACATCCTACCCTCCAGAGTGCAGGAGAAGTTTCCCACCTTATGCTTTTCTTTCCTGTGCTTTTGCCCAAGAATATGTCTCTGTGGACGTTTGTATTCTGGCGTGACTGAGCTCTGGGCACGCTCTGTGAGTCATCTCCAGGATGGGAGATGGACAGCTGGAATCAGCATGGAGCTGACACCAGTGCAGAAGCCCCATCCTACAAGGGGCTGTAGCTTGTGCTGCTCCAACACTGAGTGTATTATTTCAGCCTGGCTCAGAGCACTATCAGGACAAGCTGAAAAAAACTCCACTGTTTTTTAGTCCAGGCCTCTTACAGAAATATGGTTTTCAGACATGTCTGGGTAACATCTGGAGTAGTTGGCCATGAGATTTCAAGGGAAATTATATTTTCTTGAAATTGTGCTCCTTTTGGCTTTATTCTGATACAAAACTGAGGAGTGGACTTTGTTCTCTGCTGAATGAGAGGGGGTTTGCAGCAACATTATGGACAGCAATTAAGTTAGTCTTCATTTATAACATCTGAGAGTTGAATCTGGCCTGCAGTCGAGCCAGTAAGTCTCATGGGATCTTATGTACACTGTTTTGAAAACCTATTTTTTAAGGAAAACAATGGAAGTTCCAGTAATTTGAAACTCATAATGTTTTCAGTAATCCAGCTATACTAAACCAAATTGTCCCCAAGTAAAAGTCCATTAGGCAGCAAACAAGAATTTTTTTGCTGGTGCCTTGCTGCTCTGCAAGAAGGACCAGCCCTATTTTCTTCAGGAGGGAGCACAGAGGCTCCAGTGCACGTAGACCTCACCAAGAAGGGAAGAAGGGATGGCTGAAAGGAAGGCTGGACTTGAGCTTGAGCAGATCCAAACCCTGCTCTCGTGCAGGCTGCCTGGTTGAACTTGAGCATCGCCTTGTTTCTCTTCCCATCTGTCAGATGGGATTATTGCTCCACTCAGGCACTACAGGGATGGGGGCCAGGCAAGAGCCTGTAGCAAGATGAAGATTTTCTGATCTTGCAGCTCCTGACATCTGTGCTGGTAACAAAAGCCCCTGGTGTAGGTGGCTTTATGATGAGGAAACTGCATCAAGACCTGGAACAAACCAAGACCACTGGCTTCTTTGTCTTAATGAAAGCACCTGAACAGAGGGTTATTTCCAACAGTTTTGATCTGTGAATAGGAATCCTGGTTCTCTGGGAGGTTAGGGTCATAATTTCCCATTAGTGTTCATGCTGCTTCCCAGTAATACTTTCTCTTGTCTTTTGCTTGTCTCCTTTCTTTCCCTTTCCCTTCAATTCCCTATTTCTATTTCGCTGTTCCTGCTTTTATTTTCTTCCATCCGTCAGTTCTCAGAATTTTTTCAAAGCCAGACTAACTGTTAAATCACAGCCTTCTTTCACAAACCAGCTCCTGATCTGTGCTTATATTTTAACCCAAAATGTACTTTTCCCATCCCACCTCTCAGTGGCTGAAATAAGCAGACTGCCTGAACACACTGAGGAGTACATTTCTATTGCATAAGGAAGGGAGATAAAGAAAAATCCGCAGCCCCGAGACTCCCAGACTACTGGGAGCTGATGCCACTCCTTTTGCCCAGTTTTGCTGGTACCAAACTGCTGTTTTCTAATCCAGCAACTGGGTTTCCACTGATGTGACAGTGTCTATATTCACACTGTAATCAACATCCACCTCCTGCCTGTATTTTAAATTGGATTAGGGTGTGAGTTTCCTTCTCATTTTACAATCAACATGAGCAAATGCTTTGTTTATCAAAGCAATCTGAGTGATGCATAATGGAAAGCATTAGATCTATCTGGAACAATTATGACCCTGGAGTAGGTGCGTTACAATAATGGGAAATCTATTCTGCTAAAAGCTTCCTTCAGGATCATTATCTACAGACCTGCTAGCCCTGCAATTGTTCCCACAGCCCCAGCACCTTCTTCAGAAACAGAATGAAGACCATAGCTGCCTGCTTCTGGGTATGAACAGCACAGCTTGCTGGTGCTCAGGTGAATACAGTTCTCCATGTGGATGCAATGCTTCCCTCCCTAGATGATGAGAAAATTTAGACTAAGTGCTTTGAATGGGAGTTTCCCACTACTGCAAATCCTTCTTGTTTAAAGACCATGAGGGAAAAAGCTTCTCTGCGTCTGATAGCCTCCTTGACTTCTTTTTTATTAAACAGGAGAGTTTTATATATAAACAAAATGTATGCTTCCATTGCCAAAAAGTAAGGGCCTGATATATATGTATAAATCAATTGTATCCCTTTGTACAAAGTTGGATATTTACAGTGATATTTTTATAAAATTGTTTTTAAAAAGTTGCCTGCTTTCTTCTCAAGGTTATTTACACATTTGAAATATGGACAAGAAATATCTCTGGTATTTTCTATGTCTTTTTTTCTGAGCTCAAAAAATTATTCCCCTGTAATGACCTTTATAATGTTTATAATGTGTTTTATTCATTAGACTAATCTTGATACTTATAAAATAATTCATGTCAACACACTCAGGCTTCTTCACAAACTTGTTGCTGTGGCTGTTGTCATATGCATGGTAAAGCAGACCCACTCAGCATAGAAGGGGACAGGGCTTGGCAGGAGCAGGGGAGGGACTGAGCCTTGGCTTGGTCTCTAGCTGGTTGGAGACCCTCCCATGGGCTCAGCCCCTATGGGTGAAGGAACTGTGGAGGTCACTTCTGATCTGTCTTGGCTACAACTGGACTGTTAAATTATTATCACAGAAACCTCCTTTAGTTTATCTACTTATAGCAGCATTAAGCCTCTCTCAGCAGAGCTGTGGCACTCCCAACTAAAAATGCAAAAAATTATGATGAGCCAAAATGCAAAAAAAAAAAAATGGGCAAATAGCAGCAGGACACTCAGACTTGCAAAAGAGATGATGCCTTGCAAGGCTGTCCTGCTGGTCTCCAATGATTAATCCCAGGAAGGACCTCAGTTAAATTGGATACCCTTGGAAAGGCAGTGCACGGTGAGCAGCAGTTGGAGGAGGTGGAATCAGAGGGGAAATGCTTTATCAAGCGGATATTTGAGTGTGTTAGCAATTGAAGGGAAAACAAAGGCAGGGCAGGTGAGTAATATCTGTGGAAAGGCAAAGATCTATAGAGAATGGAAGATGGGAATGAAGCCAGGAGAGAGCTCTGTGCCAGTGGGGAAGGAGAAACTGGAGCCCGTGTGAGAGCTCAGCTCCCTGCAGCCCTTGCTTCAAATGCTGGCATGAAGACAAAGTGCCTGCATGCCCTGAGCTGGGATGGATTTGGGCAGTGGATTGCACTAACCATGGCAACTCAGCAGCTGGAGCTGTGAGCATCACTCCTTGCATGTCTGCCTGCAGCCCCTGGTGCACTGCTCCTCTGGTAGAACCTATTCCAGCCTGGCCTCAAGCCTGCTAATGCAAGGCAAAGGAATTAAAACAATTTTGCAGCTGGCCTGGCCCTCTAGCAGTAACAAAGCCTCCCACCGCTCCAGTAGTACCCAAGGTTCACTTGGGCATTTCTATGGGAATCATTTTGCAGAGATACTCCTCTGGAAACGAGGTTTTCAGTGTGCAGAGGGAGGACCTTCCCCAACCACAGTACTTGTAGATTTCACACCAAAATAGTTTTTTGGTTGTGTAATTTTGGGGTTATATTACGTGATATCATATTTGTTGTATTATTATTGGATTGTTGTATTATATTTGGGTTTATAATATTTTTTTCAGTTATATCAAACATCTCGCTTCAAATTCTCACAAAAAAAACCCCATGGGCTGATGGCAATAATTATGCTTCAGCTTTTAGGAAATTCTAATCCTTATGTTTCAGGTCATTGCAGTGACATTCATTCCCAGGAGCTTAGGGCCACGATGAGAAGGGATTTTATTGAGGACTGATAGAACAGGAAAAGCAAATGTCTCTTGAAGTGACTGTCTCAGAGACCCTGGGAATGCAGAAATGATTCTCCCTCTGATAAAGGCTGCATGCTGCTGCTAAAGAAATGATGATTTTTCTGAGCAAAGTAACCATCTACTGAAAGGAGCCAGGATGGCTCCAGGATGGCAGATCCATCTGCCACTGAGGTCAAAAGAAAAGCTCGCCCTAAAGCAACAGAGTACCAGGAAAGTAATTTTTATTTCTCATTACTGCTGTGAACTGGATAAAGAAGCTCTTAAATGCCTATCAGAAGTATAAAAGAATGCTGTTTATCTGCTGGGAATGCATTAGAGAAAGGAAGATGTCAGAACCTGGAGGGAATAATGTCTTTTATATAACAGACTAATGCAGAGGCCTGAATGCATCAGTTGCACTTGAATGACTGGAAAAAGATGTACAAATAATCAAATCACAAGTTAATAACCATTTGAATTTTAAATACATTTGATGTAGATGTGCTGCCACACCATTTGTGCTCATTTGCTTGCAAATATGGGGGAAATCATGGTTTCCAAGTCCAAATAAACTCAGAAGAGAGTTTTCAAAATTCGTATGCCCAACTGTTCAAACAAACAACCATTGCATTCATGTTTATGAGCGCTTGTACTGGAAATGACTGCAGATGTATTCAACCAGCAAATAAAAATGACATAATGTGATTTATTTAACCAGCCACAAGAAAACAATGTGCATATTAATGAATGTGAATAATTACTCAAAATTAACATTCAATCTACAGAGCAGTAGGATCATTAAGCTGTAGCAAATAAACTTAACTAAGGAATAAATGCAAAAGAAATTTGTGATCCTCTGGCAGTTATTAAATAAATGGCAGCAAAGACTGCATTAATTGTATAAATTATTCATTTTTAATTATTTGTTCAACTGTGGTAAGTATTGATAATAACTTTATGTCTCAGGGAGGGAAGAATTATGACAAAGAGACTTTGCTTATTCTCCTTAACAATGGTAAAGTAAACAAAATTGGAGAATGAACTGAAAAATCTGGGGGCGTTTCTAAGTGTGTCGGGGACATCTTGTTGCTCATTGTTTTTTCTTCTGCCTACCCATATGCACAGCACCGGTGACCCTTTTTAACTGACATTCCTTTTGAAAACGTGGCTGATTAAAATGTTGGTTGGAAGAAGAGCTACCCAAAATGAAGGGAGCCTTGATCCATGTAAAGGTTAGATGATGATGAAATAGCTAATACACTCTCTGGAGAAGGTGCACACGCACGTGGCTGTGAGTGAGGGCTGCAGCAGCCTGGTGAGCTGGTTTGATTCTCAGCAATGTGACAGCAGAAACATTGTGTGCTTTGGGGATCCACGAGCATGCAGCAAAAATAAATTAAAATTCCTCTACTTCTCAGCATGTAACCTGCAGCTTTTGATAGGTGCCAATACACAGTGGTGATCCCCAAGCTCCTGAGACCCCTTCCCTGAAGCAGGTGTTGAATGCAGAGGGCAGCAGGGATGGTTATCTTGGAAGTGCCAGCACATCATCCTCCAGGTATTTTCCCACTAGGACAGGAAAAGCTTCATGACTTCCATGCCAGGCACTACTCTAAAGACAGAGCTGCAGATCTCCTCCTTGGGTTGTCTCTGGCATTTGCTTTGCGATCTGGTTCGATGAAATTTTCAGATCAGACAAACATTTATCAAAAATCTTGGTTCTGCTGCTTTAACCTGAGAGAGCAGACTTACCCTGACTTACAACAGCACTGCCCTGTCTCCTTCCCTGTCTCACATCACCTCTAGGACATATTGCCTTCTTGCTCCCTTTCTCACATCTCCTTGAGAGATTGTTGCCTTAAGCTTCTTGGCTCAGCAAACTGGGACACCTGAAAACTATATGGCATCAGCAACAGAAGGCGAAGAGCTTTCAGGCTGCCAGAAATTTTGGAAAAACCTAGCCAGACAAACCACCCCCATTTTATTTCTAGTTTGTGCTCCAGAGCATATGAACAGCAGAGTTTTTTGAAGAAAGAAATGCTTTCCATATTTTTTACCGGCAATAAAATTATGAGTTTATTGAATCAGTTAAATCAATTTGGCTAGAATATACTCAAGGAATTAAGGATGAATTAAATAGCATAAAAAATTTCAGCACCAGGACTATGATAGGCTTATTAACAACCAAAAACCACTTTCGAGAGAGAAGCATCAGACAATCTTAATCAGAAAGTGCCATTTCCAAACTATAATGGGTGGAAATTGTATATTCCATTAAATACCATGTATGATATGTACTTCCCACAGTGCAGAGCTGTTTTCTTGAATGATGATGATGATGATGATGATGATGATGATGATGATGATGATGATGATGATTTTCTTTCTGTGCAGTTATATTTTCATATATTCACTGGAGTCTTTTAATAAAGAAACACAATTCCTCTGTGCAAGTAATTGTGTTGGACCTTGGCAGATCCAGCATTAGTTCATATTACCAGTATGAGGTGTCTGCAAAGGAACAAATGTCCCAGTGAACTGCTGGGCACTAATAATGTTTTTCTATGTGTAGCTGTTGTCTATTCAGAAATGAGAAACTGACTTTCCATTTCACATAGTTTCCCTCTGAAATGAACTAACTATCACTTTATCCAAGTTATTGCTCTGCTGAAATAACCCGAGGGCCATTCAGCCTCCGCACACCTAATGGTGGAATTCAGCAAAGCAATCAGTTTGAATCTCCCCTACAGTCTTGGTTTGCTTCCAAGGAGCCTGCTGGCCTCACCTGTATCCTGGGGACAGCATGCAAGGAATGGCAGTGGGATTGGGAGGTGCTGCTGGCAGCGTGAAGGATGCTGTGAGCTGCACCCATGAAGGATGCTGTGAGCTGCACCCATGGAGGATGCTGTGAGCTGCATCCATGGAGGATGCTGTGAGCTGCACCCATGAAGGATGCTGTGAACTGCACCCATGAAGGATGCTGTGAGCTGCACCCATGAAGGATGCTGTGAGCTGCACCCATGGAGGATGCTGTGAGCTGCCTCCATGAAGGATGCTGTGAGCTGCACCCATGAAGGATGCTGTGAGCTGCACCCATGGAGGATGCTGTGAGCTGCCTCCATGAAGGATGCTGTGAGCTGCACCCATGAAGGATGCTGTGAGCTGCACCCATGAAGGATGCTCTTAGCTGCATCCATGAAGGATGCTCTTAGCTGCACCCATGAAGGATGCTGTTAGCTGCACCCATGAAGGATGCTGTGAGCTGCATCCATGGAGGATACTCTTAGCTGCATCCATGAAGGATGCTCTTAGTTGCACCCATGAAGGATGCTGTGAGCTGTGCCATCTTGTGTAGCTCCAAAAAAAGCCATCTGACAGCACAAAGAGACTCAAGAATATTTCAGGAGGCAATTAGCAGGTGCTCCAGGGTGGCTAAGCTTTAGGAAGATTCTTTAGGATTTTCAGCTGAGTTTGCATCCCAGCTATAAATCCAGGAAGTTTTTCTACATTTGCTGCGTAATACTGGGAAGGAGGGGACAGCAAAGGTGAGTCAATTCCCTGTTTCTCCCTACAAACCCGTACCAAAGGCCTCTGTTTTGAATGCATTATAGAATCAAATGTGCAGAATATGAAGTCAAGAAAGTTGAAGCATCTAAGCAGGGGGTAGGTATAAATACCATGCTAGGATCTGTCCCTGCTCTCTTCCGCAAATGTGAATCCCCCTGACGTAAAAAGCTGACAGAAGGTTTGATGTCCCAGCAGGAGATGGATTCGTGCAGATCTCTGCCGCAGTGACATTTGCACCCAGCTGACTCTACCTGTGTAGAACAGCAGGAATATTTGACAGCACAAAGGGAGAGGCAAATGAAATCGAGCAAGGAAAATAATAGCATTGAAAGCATACATGAGAGGCTTGTGCTATCTCCTGTTATGGAATATAATGGAGACGTTCTGCACCCACTTTTCTCAAAGTGTTTCTCTGACGTGGAAGACGTGAATTTGTCTTTTTCTAAATGTGGAGTGAGAGCCAACTGACTTTCACGATTTGTGATATAGATGCAGTGTCCTAGAGAATATTCTCCCTCTCTCCTCCCGTTTCATACAGAGCTTTGCTAGGAGCAAGAGCTAGCAGGCTCAAATGAGTCTGTAGGGGCTCATTTGAGAGGGCTTGGTGCTGTCTGCAGAGCTTGAATGCACAGGCAGGGATCAGGAAAGAAAAAGATGTTGAGCCTTTTAAGGCAGAAGGATCTTACATTGCCTCCTGTCACCAGCATGTTCTCCTTGTCCAAAAAATTGGACATTTGTAAAGTAATTTTTCACTGAGTCTGTGCTTCTCCTAAGGATGATACATCTTTTTAGTGTAAAGTAGATGTTTTTTGAAGTCCAGCTCTGAAATCCTAGGGAGAAAATTTTTTGCTGGAAACATTATTTGCTCTTGGAAAAACCAGCATATGTGCCAGGTAAATACATTCTGTGGTATTTTTATAATGACTATAGGCAATGTGTGGCAATTATTTTCTGAGAAATGCTGATTTTCTAGTACATGCCTTTCACTTGAGTTTTGGTCTTTAATGAGATGAGCTTTGGGATCTGTGAATGTATCACCTCTGGCAGAAGTACAACACAGTGCATTTTGAAGTTAGTACCCAAAAGAGCAGTGGATTGTAGACACAAAAATAGAGTTAGACCTCACCCCAGGCTTGTATGTTACCAGGTTCTACAGAAAGTTTCTGCTGGCTTTGGTGACAACTGAATCCAACTGCAGACTTTGCTTAAAACAAAACTTTAACACTTCACGTTAGCCTGTTGGGCAGAATCTCACTCCTTTTTTTTTTTGGATACGTTCTGCACAACTTAAAATAGCTTCAGCATATGCTCACTTCTTTCTCATTAAACATTTCTAGGAAAGTCTTAGCAGTCTTATATGTGGAATAAGAAGTTTAGCTAGTCAGTTTCCTGGACAACATGCAGCAATTGAACCTATAACAGCACCACTAAATCTCATTTAAATCCACAATTGTCTTTGATCTCTGACCTAGTCCTTTTGGTTTTTTTTTTCCATGTTGACCTGAAATGCCAAATATTTTGCAAGAATAGGACGAGGTATGAGTGACAACAGAAAATCTTGGGATGCAAGCTGCCTGCTTAACCAGTGTCTTTGTGAATTGCATCATTTCAGTATGTAACAAAACCCCTTTAAAGACAGAATATCATGCAGTAGGCACCTGGTTCACTTCCATAACAAAGCCACAGAGACCTTTATGAAGGCATGGGAATGCTAAACCCTCTGCACAGCCCAAGGAGGAAATGTCAATGTCTCAAACTCTTTTTGGCTTGACCATGTTTTTATCAATATAGCTGATAGTTCAGGCACATCACTAAAAGTTCCCATATATAAAGGACCCATTTCATACGTGCCATGGGGAAGTGCTGGTTTCCCCTTGGAGTGCCTCAGGCTGTCTCTGCTAAATACACATATAGGCATATGTGCCATTTGGTCTTGGTATTCTTTCCTACGAGTTGTTTACCACATATACTATTTATAATTTTTGTTATCAGAGCTTGAACATCTGTACCAGAGATGTCTGTACAAAGTGACAGAGATCAGTACAGTATGCAACAAATAAGCAGAGCTTACATGATGAGGAATGTTCCTGCTGTTAAGCTGGTTTGCTAGGGTTTCACTTAGCGACAGATAAAGATGATGGAATACGAATTCTCCCTGACAAAAAATTGGGTTTCTTCCCAGCAGCTCAGAAATGCCTGAGCCTCAAGACTCTCTCTGCTGTCTCCTTTGCCTGTCTGGGTGATACGTGATTGATGCCTTGAGAGGCTGCCTAGAACAGAGGCTAGGCAGTGTTAAAGGAATAAAATGCTTATTAAAAGGCCTTTAAAGGATACACCTTGGGCAATACAAAAGCCTGGCTGTGGCTCTACCCAAGATGGACCCAAGATGGATGATCAGTCACAAGTTTTCACACTTTCATAAGTTTTGGCCCATTCACATGCTGGCATTAATTGTCCAATTACAGCTTCAGGTTATGAAATCACAACCTCTCAGATTGCTCTCCTCAATTTGCTGTTATTTACACTTTTGGGGCCCAAATCTGCAATGGTGTCCTTGGTTCTCAGGCTGGAAAAGGATTGTTTTGTCCAACTAAACTGTGAAGAGAACTGCTAACGCTTCATATGAAGTTCAGAGTTACATACTAATGCAATACAGAATCTGGAACATATGAAAGCTGAAACTTAAGGCATGATGATGAGCACTCCCTTCCTGTGCAAGCAAGTCACTCCTTTAAGGCCACTGCATCTCGTGTGGGAAGGCAATACTTTTTTTTTTTTTTGCTGAACCACCCCTGACTACCATTTGAGAGCAGATGGATACAAACCAGCCAAACAGGCACTCTGGGTTGCTGGTATGTTCTTCCCCTGCATTTGGCACAGCACAAGAAGTGGGAAAAGCAGCCCCTCATGAAACAGCCCCTGCTTGTTTCCCTTCCTGAGTAAACTCCTTTTCAACTGTGATCAAGAAGAAAACAGTAACTTTATACCAAGGATACATGAAAACTTAACAGAGGGGGCAGCAATTCCTCTCCCATTCTACTGTAACAGCACCAATTCTTCACAGCCAGTTTCACAGGAAAATAACAAGCTATCTGTTTATTGAAGCGTGCTCGGGGATAAATCCCTCTCATCTTCTCTACGTGAATGAGTGAGCCTTATTGCATGAGAAGTTTGGCCAGGGGCAGAGCTGGCTCACAGCCTGTGCCCCACCTCCCCCTGGCTCGGGGCGCAGCTTCCCGCATCCCTCTCCGCTCTGCCGCTCCATCCAGCCCCACCTGTGACGTCCCAGGAAAAGGGCAAAAGATGACAGGATAACACCTTTCGTGTACAAGTTGCAATCTTTGCAGAAGTCTGATTGTCTCATCATTTTCACATCAAGGCCATGACGAGGAAAAAGCCCCACGGTAACTAATCAACGGGAGAGTAACCAGTCATCTCTGGGGCTGTTGGTTTTGTGGCATAAAACCATTGAATAAGCAGTAACAAATGTTTCTGCACTCCCTGTGCACACCTGCCAAGTCAATTCAGAGATATCAACAAGAGCACTTAAAATGTTTTGGCAAGAGAAAAATTTCTATAACCTATTGAGGTGCTTCGTGCGTGTATTTTCAGGTAACAAGCCTTGGCTCAAAGCCCTGCATTCAAGCACTGCTGAATATCACTCCTATTCAAAAACTAATCAGAATCAGCATTCAAGTGCTGTAAGCACTATGTTTCCTACAATTCATCTAACCACCATGAATAACTTGGAAATAATTAAGCTTTTGACCAAAATTATGTGCTGCATAATTTCAGTCTATAGACTTGATTTGTTGAATCCAAAATATTCCACTGGTCATTATTATAGCTGGGCACATGTTTTTGAAATAATTGATCAATAATTTATATATTATGACAGATCATGCAGAGTTGTATTGCTTATTTAGCATCATGTGTATCCTTGATAAACACTGTAATAGAACAGCTCCCAAACACACTTCCAATTCAGGAAACCTCTTCTGATCCTATATGGACAGCAATGAAAATAATTCTGCTTCATTGTGGAAAATTCCATTTTATCCTGCAGAGATTTAATCCTGTGTCCAGAGGGTTGACACTGGACTAGATCCAGTGTCAGTACAACACTGATCATGCTGATAACATAATTATCTGAGCACATAGCTACATTTATCAGAAGGGTCCTGACTCTAATGCACCTTGGCCTTTATGTTTGTTGCTCTCCCTTGCTCCTCCTGAGTCACTTGCTTCCCCCAAGTAGTGACTCACCAGACCTGGTCAGGGGTGCAGGGGCAGACTTAGCCTCTGGAACCACTTCAGTAGAAGAAGTGCTTTGGCAGGAGAACTGCTTTAAGAAGTTATCAAGGGAATGAAATGTGCTCATATGGCTCACATTTTCACAAATACGTAAAAGACCATGTGGAGCTCTATGCCTGGCAGGCAGTAAAAATCCCATCTCCTTCCTTCCATATTTGTTGAGACAGTCATGAGACTTCAACTCCTTCTTCTCCACACAGCTGGCATGCACAGCAGAGAGGAGCTGCATCCCACAAGTGCTGTGACAGATGTGCTGTATTACTGCAGCTGGATGTTCCTGCTAGGATTGAAGCAGAGGAAACAGTGTCTTTGGTTCTCTTGAACAGAAATGAGAAAACATTAAAAGCTCTCACATCTTTCCTTAATATTAGGAAAGCTAATATTTCTTTAATATTAGCTCTGTCTTATTTAGTTTGCTAGGGTGATGCAACTACAGTACAAGGGGAATCCATCACTTTCATTAAGCATGGTAAGTAAAACTAACTCAAAAAATAAATAGGCTATTACATATTCCATGCCTACTTCAGGAGATAGCACATTCATTATATTCCAATAAGCCCCAGATAGAGATAAAAATACACCCCAAATTTGCTAGGGTTGAAAAATGCCTTTTTTTCCTGCACTCTTGCAGGAGATGCTGTACTTTTCACCATTTCCCTTCCACAGTGAGCTGATCTTCCAGCCCAGGAAGGCAGATGCTGTGCATCATTGCTGTTCTCAGCTGCAGCAGAAGCAAGGAGCCAGCACACAGCAACTTCCCCAGTACTTCAGCCCCCAGTGGTGTGTAGCTGCACTCACCCCTGTCCAGTGTGTTCAGGCACCAGCAGCCCGCGTTCTGCTCCCTCTGACACATCCTCCTCTCCATTATGGGCTTCTCTCACCTTTGGCTTATGCATTTCCAAGCTCTGTGGAGCAAGGCTCACCCACAGAGCTGGCACAGTGACAAGGCTCAAGCTCTCCATATTGTTAGGTCTTTAGTCATAACCATGGTATAAGGTCATAAGTTATCTGCTTGACCTGATCTTAACAGAGGAGATGAAATACTTGGAAATTCAGCTGGAACACCCTGTGAGTGCCCTAATTCTCACCAGCATGGGGTACTCACCTGGTGCTCTTTGAGCAACTGGATGAATATTGCACAGCTGGCTGAAAGCTGCTTTGGTTTACCCAGTGAAAGCAAATACTATCTTGTGACGGTGGTCACAAGGGTTTTCAGGGTGAGAGAGAGATGAGAATGTTGATTCCATAACCAAAAGGCTTGATTTATTTTATGATATATATATTACATTATGGCTATACTAAAAAGAAATAGAAGGAAAAGTTCTCAGAATGCTAGCTAAGCTAAGAATAGAAAAGAATGAATAACAAAGATCTGCGTCCCGGCAGACAGCGAGACCCAGCTCTGCCGTGAGTGGTCAGTAAATCCAGACATCCACAGGAGACCAATCACAGATCCACCTGTTGCATTCCACAGCAGCACATAACCATTGTTTACATCTTGTTGCTGAGGCCACAGCTTCTCAGAAGGGAGAAAAATCCCAAGAAAGGATTTTTCACAAAAGATGTCTGTGACACTATCTCATACAGCAGCTGTACTTCAAGCATGATGAGCTGCATCTTGATTGCTCTCTTTGAATCTGCACTGGCTCCTTTACCACCTGCCTCATGGACATCTGCACTGGATACACATCCCATCAGTTCAGGATTCACCAAGCTTGTTCTGGTGCTGAGAGTCAGAGCACAGTAGAAAGCACCATCCTAAAAATGACTCAAGTGAACATTCTCTCATTAGGACAAGGAGCTTCTCTTTGTCTCTCTCATTGTGAGGTGATTGAATATTTTCTCAGCAGAATTTTCCTGAGGCTGACCATAAGGGTCTATGCCCATGTGCCTTTATGATAATTGCTATATGATCATTACTTTAATGATTTCTTTCTTGGTGGAAAAAAGTAGGGAGCACAATCTCTTACTGATAACAATTGGTAGGGACAACTGTCTCAGTCTTTGAGGTGTTTATTTAGCTGTTACACACACTGGATGGGGGCATAAGGAAGCTGAAGTGGGAGGTTTGCTCCTCAAAACCAGTATAGTTCAGAATTCACATGCTTCGCTTTATAGCTTTTCAGTGTTTTCTTGCAACTTGCTATGTCTAATTTAGAGGGCATTTTGAGGCAAAGGATACGATTCCCATACTCAAAGCAAAGGTGCATTTCCCATAAAGGATAGGAATGTTTTTTACTAACCAGCACATATAAGTTTTTTCTTATTTTATCCCATTGTTTCCTCTTCCCTGGACTCCCTTGTTAAATTCACATGTCCATGATGATTCATCCCAGCCTTTCCTCAGAAGTGTGTTGACATCACTGTGGTGAGCCAGTCAGCAAAGCTCACCAGTGAAATGCAGTATATGGCCCATGTGAAATGGCTGCTACAGCACCCTTCAACTCTTGCAGAAGAAGAATACCATAAAAACAACAAATAATGTTAACAAGGACTAAACTGTATGATTTTCTACACCATTTCCAGCTGGACCAGGGCACTCTGCATTAAGCTAATGAGAGGTGAAAGCCAAATTAGACGTTCTTGATGGAGCTTTCATTGTGTGTGGGCGCACACTGACTGCAGATGCAATTATTTTTCAACCCGTGAGAGCTTCAATCCATAGACTTGCACACCACGTCAAGCTAATCCAGTAAGTCTGGCCCCCAAATCTGACCCAGCTGATTCTTGTTCTTTTCTGGGAAATGACTCCAGAGCAGGGAGGAAGAATGTAAAATGATACGTGCTGCTCTTTCTCGCCTCCAGCCTGAGAGGATAGGTTTGCTTACAAACACTTCCACATTTATCCTACATTAGGACTAAAAATCAAGATCCTTCCCATCACTGTCAATATAGAGGCAGAACCAAAAAGAGAGGAAAACCAGAAATGTTTCAGGCAACAAAACAAACAAACAAACAAACAAAAAATCAAGATGGAACAATTACAAAGAAATTATTTGTCTTTGTAATTGTATTATTGGCAGTAAAAAGACAGACTTAGGGAATTGTTCATCAGTTGCAATAGCAAAAATAGACACATGGATGAACTGACAGGTTCATCTTCATCACAAGAGTGTTCATCTTCTCAAAAATACACTGAAGTTAAAGTTGATAACTATTTCAAGGGAAAGTTTGATTAAAAGGTAATGTGAAAGGAAGAGTCTCTTACTCTTCAAAATTTTCTTTCTTCATCTTCAAAACAAAGGAGAAGCAATTAAGGTCGTAGCAAAGCAGATTAAGTTACTTTTATGCTTAGCAGATCAACTCTCACTAAAGTGACAGTTCTTCACCTATGGTCCTCTCTTTTTGCAGAGAGAAAAAGTCTGATTTTAGCAGGGTGCCTCTTTAACAGCATTCACCTTCAGAGCATGCTGTCTTACCTCCTATGTGCTCGGGTAGCATCACATAGGATGATGCACCTCCATTTGAACTGTGCTCTGAGGGTCAGGGTGTTTAGGGGTAGAGACGTTGGATTTGTGTGGCAAGGGTTTGGTAGCAGGGGTGGCTTCTCTGAGAAGTTGCTAGAAGCCAATGCCAACACAGACCCACCACTGGCCAAGGCTGAGTCCTTCAGTGACAGTGGTAGCACCTCTGGGATAACATATATAAGAAGAGGAAAAGAAGAACAACCTGCAGAACATCACCAGAGAGAGCAGCAAGAATATGTGAGAGAAACAACCCTGCAGTCACCAAGAGCAGGGCAGAAGGAGGAGCAGCAGGTGTTCCAGCACCAGGGCAGAGATTCCCCTGGTGCAGACCATGGTGAGGCAGCTGTGCCCCTCCAGCCCATGGGGGTCCATGGTGGAGCAGAAGAGCACTTCAACTGCACCTGATGGGAGGGACACATGTTGAAGAAGTTTGTGGAAAACTGTCTTGCATGGTAGGGACCCATGCTGGAGCAGGGGAAGAGCACGATAAGGAGCAGGAAAGACAACATGTGATGAGCTGAACTACAACCCCCACTCCCCATCCCCATGCAGCACTCACGGGGAAAGAAGGCAAAGAAAATTGGGAATGAAATTGAGCCTGGGAAGGAGGGAGGGATGGGAAGATGTGATTTATGATTCAGGGCTATTTCTTCTAATCCTGTTTTGTCTTGCAGTCGAATATCTCTCCCCTGCCCAGCTGATGGAGTGGCTTTGGGCATCCAGCATTCAGCCAGGGTCAGCCTGCCACACACAAGGAACAACTCTGTAACCAACTCTGCCAACCCCTGAGACTCTGCCATAGCATCCTGGCATGTCTGGACAAAATGTATGATGCAGGTTGGCTTCTTCACTGCTGCTGATCAGCAACAGCCACCAGGACTGCTGCCACTGTAAGGAGGCAGACTGTGCAAGCCTTAATGAAGGCAATGGAAAATGCCTTCACTTTGTGAGGGTGATTTTTCCTCCATAAAATTATATGCCAATGTTTTTCGACTTGCTTTCCCATGCCAAATATTTTAAATATCTCAATCCAGTTATCTACACTGTTTATGCAGCAGTAGAAGTTGCATCAACAATAAAATCTACTAGGAAGTGACTCTCATATGTGGCCAGCCCATCACATGCAGCTCTCTGGACCTTATGGGGGAGGAGCACTTATTCTCTTATCACATCAGGAAAGTTGTACAAACTTGTCCCTCAGCACATCAGCTCCAAATCAGAGGGAACTGAACTTGGCTGTCTCACTGAGGTGATGTTAGCCTGGCCAGCAAATGTTCATAGAGCTTACAAAGGGATTAGATGGTGATGTTCTTGTTTGGAAATTCTGGCAAACCACTGGGAAGACTGAGGACATAAGAGCAGTCAGACAGTGGGCGGTTTCTGGTTCTGTGTTCCTACATTACAAATGACAGAGTAGTGTTAAGATTTGTAATGGACATAAACACACATCCATTTTAGGAACTAAGGAAGTCTAAGCTTTTTCCATGTTTAGATATTGGGGAGAAAAAAAGAGAGAAGAAGAAGTGTAAGGTAATATAAAGCTGAGAAAATAATTACTTTTAGTAGGAAAATACTGAACTTTATGAAGATGGGAAAACTGATAAGACACAATTAACATAAATTAAATACTTTTCTCTTTCTCCAGTGGGAGAAAATAAAAACTCTAGACCTACCCTATTTCATTAAATTAAGGAAGTGGCATCAGATCTGATTTGAGCCCCTCAGAATCTCTCTATTCCCCCTCATATGAATGTAAAACTCCTATCCATTCATTTCTCTGCAGTCATATAACCACTTAATTACTTTCTTATTAGCACTATCCTTCTCTAAAGGCTGATGTGTTTTTCTAGATATATTTTCTTTAAATTGCATATTCTTTGTTAAGATGCGTAAAAAAGCCATACTATGCAGAAGATCACTGAAAAATGGATTTATTTATAACAGAGGTGTAAAGATCTCCCAGGAGAGCCGAGTGTCCTCACTGCCAGCTGAAATCAGCAAGAGCAGGTCTCCAAAGCTCAGTCTCAAATCTGTAACAGGCTGTGAATTTCTGATCTCGTTAGGACTTCTCTCCTTCTTTGAACATCAATATTCTTGTGTTCATTCCCATACATGCCTATAATAGCCCCGTGCTGGTGTGGGCTAGTATAAATGTACTGGGGTTTTGTAATGATATTGCCAAAGAAACAAATGCTCCAAAGCAACTGCATGGGATTACTGGGAGATGAGCTGTCTGACGTTAGTAAGGTATTTAGTCACTGGGCAAACATCTACTCCCGACGATGTCACGATGGTTTCTGCTCAGTTTTCCCTTGCAAAGTCCCCAGATGTTTAACAAGCAGGAGACAAACTGCTGTTCGCTGGGAGGAACCTGTCTGAAATGTGGCACTTCCAAACACAGAATGGTTTGGATGGAAGGGACCTTTAAAGGCCATCAAGTCCAAACCCCTTGCAATGAGCAGCGACATCTTCAAATAGATCCGCTTGCTGCGAGCCTTGTCCAACCTGTCTGTGAATGTTCCCAGGGATGGGCCATTCAGCACTTCTCTGGGCAACCTCTGCCAGGGTTTCACCACTGTCACTACAAAACATTTCTTCCTAATATCTAGTCTGAATCTGCCAAAGTGGTTTAAAACCTTTACCCCTCGTCTGGGTAAAAAAGTCTGGCCCCAGCTTTAAGCTCCCTTTAAGCACTGAAGCTCAGAGATGCTTTTAGCAGGCAAGGGGACGAGGGGGAGAGGGGAACTTGGTGACAGACAACTCAAACCCCTTTCGGTAAGTGTCAGTGATGTCGGGAATGGGCAGGGAAAAGCATTTAGGGCAGGAATAACACCTCTGTGCCAACGACCCGCACCTCCGGCGCCCCGCCAAGCCGGCTCCACCCCGCCGCGCCGGGGCCGGGGCCGGGGCCGGGCCGGAGGCAGCGCCCGGGCGGGGACGAGCCGGCCGGGAGGAAGAGGAGGGATTTCACCTGCCCCGCCCGGCCCGTCCCTCCAGGTGCCAGGTGGAGCAGGAAGCGGTGGCGGCGGCGCCGGAGGGGACCCGCGCCCGCCTCGGCGCCGGGCCCATGAGGGGAGATGGCGGCGGGCCGAGCGCTGGCCGCGCTCCTGGCCATGCTCCTGGCCGCCTCGGCGCAGCTGATGCCGCGGGAAGGTACGGACAGGGACAGGGACAGGGATGGGGATGGGCCGGCTCCCCCACCCTCGGCTCGGTCCCCCCACCCCCGGCTCGGTTCCCCTACCCCCACGCCGGTTCCCATCACCCCCACGCGGGGCTTCGCTGCCATCCCCTCCCCGCCGCCCCTCAGGGGCTGCCCGGGCCGGCCGGACCCGCCCGTGCGCGGCTGAGCCCGGCTCGCTTTGGTTTGCGGCACTGTAGGCGAGAGACTGATAACTCTGCCTTTATCCCCGTGTGCTGCTGCTGATTTAATAACTATTAGTTATTTAAAAGGGGCGGGGGTGGTGGGGTGGAATCGCGTCCGTAATGTTTGTGCGGTGGGACATTTCAGTTTCAGCACTTCTAGTCAGAAGTGCAGCTCCCTTTTCTTTCTCTTGGAAAACGCTAACAAGAAAAATGACTTGATCTTCACATCCTTGCTTGCTGGAGTATTGATTGTGCAAGGAACTTCACAAAGTCCTTGCCCCAGGACGCTAGAGGGGCAGCTGAGCTCTCTGTAAAGAGCAGAAGCTCCTTGGTCTGTGTTCTGTGTGGGATCGTGCCCGAGATTTTCATCAGAGAATGGTATTACTGATATAGAACAACGGGTAAACCGTAGATGCAGGGGAATGGAAAGGTTTATATGCCCAGCTGAGTCAGATGGTTTAATGCCCACTCCCAGCTTTGCATCTCTTGAAATTCCTGGATGCTTGTTGAAATCCCATGTATCTAACCCTGCGTGCAACCCCAAAAGAATTCCTGTTATGAACACAGGGACGGTGTGTGGTGTTTTCCTCAATTTCCAAAGCTGCTTGATTGCAAAAAATGCCCATCCTCAAGTCTAAACAATTTATTTTAACTGCTATCTGTAGTCCTTTCAAAGGCTCTTGAAGTATGAGTCCCTATGTACAAAATAACTGGTGAGTTATTTGGAGTGACTGTAAATTACCTAAAGAGTCTGATGTGAAATTGATGCCTTTTTAATATTTCTATTGCCTTTAACTGCACTGGTTCTGCTGAAGTGGAGCTCAGGCCATTATTATCATGAACAATACATGCCAAATGTTTCCTTTGAAATTGGGCAGCCCTGAGGCTTAAGTTTCAAGCTGTGCAGTCTTTAAAATATTTGCATTTAATGTATTGCCTTCGCGTTAAGTGAATAACAGTAATTTGCCTCTCTAAGCCTCTTCAAAGGAAAAAGAAAATATAATGCTGTTTAATAATTGTGCTTTGTTTTCAGAGTAAACAAATATTTAAAACCTTAGATGGCTCAGCATTAGAAGCAGAGGAGGCAGACTGTCCAAGGATTTTAGCTTAATCTAGAGGAACATGGGAGAAAGAGCTCCCCAGCCTCTGGCCTTGCTCTTTGGCAAATCCTGAAGTTGCTGTTTGCAGCAAAGTTAGTGACAGTTGCACAAAATGCCACTGATGGACCCAGTGGTTTGTTGCCACTGATGGTGGCCCCTCTTCCTACCTTCTTCTGTCCTTTCCTTTCCAGCCGCAGGCTTCCACCCACTGGTCTGTCTCCTGCACAAGTGCCACCCCTCCTGTGTGCCAGGTGCTCTGTCACCCTCTCAAACTCTCCAACGTGGTGCCTTCCTCCTCTTTGAGAAGCCCAAAAGAGAGGTGGCTCAGTCTCAGCCACCTTGGCAGACTGAAGGTTGGGATGGTGTGAGCGGGACGTGAGGCAGAGGGGAATGGTGCCTTCCCGGGTTTGTTGGCACGTGAGACCTCGTGTGTCCTTCCTTCCAATGGGAACTGCTGTTGTTATTGCACAACCAAAACTGTTGGAACATTTCCCTGAGCAAAGGTTCGTCCCAAAAACCCAAGAGAGCTCAGGTTAAGGTTTTCCTCTGCAGGCCTGTGTAGTTGGTAATTTTTAAAGAGTTCCTGTTGCTCTGGTGCTGACGCTGGCTCTGCTGTTGCTGTGCTTTGGCTGCTCCCTTTCCTTGGTTGGAGCTTCCTCCCTTTCAGCAAGCCTGGGTTTAGGCTGGGCGTGCACGTGGGGTGTGGATGAGGCACATGTGGCTCCTTCTGGGGAGTGGTGATGCTCTGGTGGGACGGCTAAAAATTTTGATGTTCCTGTTCCTAAAGCTGTCTCTTATCATCCTTGGTGAAGTTCTTTCTCCTCTCACTTCCCTGCTCCACCCTTTCCCAGCAGGTACAGTATTACAATGGTGTTCCTTTAGGAAGATGTAGGTGGAGCGTGGCTGCTCACATTGTTCTCAGAGGAGCTTGTGGGTTTTCCTGAGATGCAACTTTATGCGTAAAGTAAATTATCAAGTGAAAGATTGGTTCTAACTTGTAGCTGGAAAACTACAGAAAGAAGTATTTGGTGTGCTGGCTGCGCACGGGCGTGGGAGTGTGAACGGAGTATTGCATATCTGACCTTTGAAAATGTGTTTTCCAACTAAAAATGAGTTTCTTTGAGGCACTAATAATGAAGTTTATCAGGCTTCTGTGCTGTCTATGAAACATAAACGTTTCAGGTTTAAAGTGTCCTTATTAATGTGATAAAATCTGCGTATGTATTCTGGGCCTTGTCTTTAAAATGTCATTGTTATAATAAGTGAATTTAGAGATAGTGCCATGTTGATTCTTGCTCTACCCTCCAGTCATCTTTTTCTTGGCAACTGACTGATTTGAGTCACACGTCAGTCCTAACATGTAAAGCTGCTTCGTTTAATAAAATAAAAACCCCTGAGCTGTTAGCAGGGTCATTCTGCTACTCTGACAGAATATAAATAACAACTGTGTTTGCTCTCCTCTGAAAGTTGGTGGAAACTGGATTATTTCCATTCTGAATCACCATTTGTTCATTCGATTGAGACCTCTCCTTTTAAGACTACAACCAAAGTACATGTGTTGTAACCTTTTTTTTTTTTTTTTTTGCTTGTGTCATGCCGTTATCAGTCTGGAGTGCTAATTTTTTTTCCTCTAGAAACTAATGTGTTTATAGTAAATTATTTATAGTGTGTCTCAGTTCTGGTACTACTGCCTTAAATTCTGTACCAGAAAAGACCCCTTTTTTTTTTCCTTTTCACAATTCCAGAACTTTGTGTGTTTGAAATGTTTGTTTTTAAGAGGTGAGCCTTGTCTGTGTGTGTTTTTCATTTGTCTATAAGTCTGAAGGGATGTAGAGGTGATGGGAAGGCTTGAGTGAATGTCTGAGGTGGTGGGAACGTGAAAATTTTGAGGATTGGTACACTGGACTGAATTTATTGTCCATAGCAGCACAAATAACCACCAGTTTGAGTGCCCCCCACTAGAGATCTTCAGTAAGTTTGTTGTTTCTGGAGTTGCGTGAATAAAGTTCCTCCCAAGAGCTGGAATCTTGTTCCTGGGCTTACTCATACTCAAAACTGGAAGCACCAACAAATGGCAGCCACTTGGCTGCAAAGTGGCCCAGGAGAGAAGAAACAGGATGTGATGAGCCGGCTCCTGGGCCTGGCTCCTTAGGTGGCTGTTGGCTTTTTTATGCCTGGGGTTGTCTTTTGATGTGGTGGCTCATCAGCCAAAAATAATTAGGGGAAAGCATGCTGAAAAGGATTATTTCTTGGCACTGATTCAAGGCAAAGGACTAGTCAGGGGAGAAACAAGGTGAGAGGATTGGAGGCTGGTGAATCTCATGTCCAGAGTACCGCCAGGGACCTGTGACATGGAGGAGGTTATTTGTTAGCTAGAAGGTTGTCTTCCTCTCTCTTTATCACAATTCTGTATGTTGTCCTGCTGTACTACAGTGAGAGTTTCTGCACAGAAATCGGGGCTTCCTGTATGAAATAAAGGAAGAACCTTGCCCCAGCCTGATATCCGATACTATTTGGGTCAGTTGTGCGCTCAGGCTTGTTAATTGCTTATATGAATTATCTTATCTACAGATAATGTTGGAATAGAAAAAAAAGTAGGAGAAAACTACTGAAAAATAATCTGACTTCTTGAAACAATGTAATACCAGCGGCAGTATTTTCACAAATAAGTGTTGCCAGGGTTCTGTTTATTAATGTAGCCCTTATCACTTAGCCTAATTGATATTTATACCAGCATATGGTAAATGAAAAGCTTTGTGATCCACAACTGCCAAACCCTCAGTCTTAGACAGAGGCTGAACAACTTTGCACTTAGTGCATTCCAGGAATATTTCAAATTGGAAATAGTGTGAGGAACCATCCTGTGCTAAGAGCAAAGTCAAGATACTTTTGGCTTTACCTGTGTTGACTAAAGCTGTGGGTGACAGGGGCATGGCGTGTTTGCAGATTAGTGTAGATGATGGCTGAATAGCTCCTTTCTTCACCAGTTTTTCTTTCTTTTTGATCCCATTCTCATTTGCTTTTTGTAATTGCTTATGGAAAAACATGACCTTCTTCAGGTGCTGAGCAGAAGAGCAGTGAATGTGTGTGGAGTTGTACCCCTTCGTGTTGTGGCTGGGGTGGGATCAGTGGTGGTGCTGGGTTATTCCTGGGCCTGTGGGGGAAGCTGGGTGCTGCCCACCGCTGCCATGAGTGGAATGTGCCTCTGAGCTGAGCTGACCAGTAGTTCTCTTGCAGCAGCAAACTCCTCCTGCTCTCTTCTGGGTGCTCCCTGGAGCTCTCCCTTTGGCTGTTTTCTGGTCTTGGTGTCCTTGCAAGAGCTCCTAGAAAGACTCAGCTGTAGCAAAGCATGTATTAGCTAGAGAATGTGGGGAAAATAGTCTTGGATGCCAGTTTTGATCTACATGAGCTCTTTTGTTGGGCTACTCTTGTAACCTTCTGTTAAAATATTTTTTAAAATCTGCACCTTTAATAATTTCTGGAATTTATAAACCATTGCCTGACAGGGGGGAAAAGCTAAAGATATCACTTAACAAAGCACTTCCAGCAGTTTCTGGGACACCATCCAACTCACTGGTGCTGCTCAGGTGTCTCTGTCGAACCTCAGCTCTGGAGAGGACAACACACCCACTGCAGCAGGGGTTGGCTTGTTGGAACCAAAGCATTAACCAGTTCCTGAAGAGCAGCTGCTGACTTTGTGCTCTCTCAGTAGGACTCAGCCAGCAGGGCCAGGTCACCATCCCTTGATTCGTAAACTTCTCGAATATCTTGGAGACGTTACTGTGGAGTTTCTTCTTGTTTCACATCTGCTTGTGCCACCAGGGTGTGAAGGAAAGGACGTGGGCTGGGCTGCGTTGTTGGCTGCTGGCCTTTACAGCCAGAGCAGAGCAACATCTTGAGTTTCTGTACTGGCTGGTGACAGAGGCGAGGGTTTGCTGCCTGCAGCTGAGCCTGCCTGGTGTGGGTAGTATTGATAGGACCTCCTGGAAGACCTTCAGCTGAAGAACTGTGCCATGGTGTCTAGTAGATATGCATTTCCATATGTTAGTAAGATCTGGTCTGCCTGTGAGTGCCTAGGCTGCCATTGCTGTGGAAAAAGTGTTTTTTAAAAATCTATCTCCTCTACCAGGGATAAAGTCTGTACTTTGCCTATCCTATTGGACACCTTTTAACAAGGGTGCCATAGGGCAGCCTGCTTTGAGCTGTGCCTTTTGGTTTCTTGGGGAACAAAGTGAGTGTGGTTACTTGATGTCAGATATCAGATCAAACTCTTATTTTGGGAGGTAGGATAATGCTGGCATTTTGGAGCTCGTCCTGGATTTTCTGAGTCCCTGGCTGTGAGACAGAGGAGAGAGCAATCTTTGAGGAGTGGAAAGAGAGGATTTGGAGTTCCTCAGAAGAGAGACTAAGAGCTGACAGCAGGATGTTTGGTGTGGGAGGGATCCCCGATTACGAAATGTGCTTTTACACCTTTGTCAACCAGAGCCAAGACTGCAGAGCTGCTCAGACATGCTCTGAGATGTTGTCCTCTTGCTGGCTTAAATCAAGGTAGGGATAAAAAACTATGCAAGCAAACACCTCTTTGATCAAGGCAGGCTCCTGCAGGGACCTGTGTGGTGTCAATGTTTCTCCAGGCAGTGTGACAATTTCTCCTCAAGCTGTGCAGACCCATGTGTCAAACATTTTACACATTGTATGCTGGTGGTCAGCTCATAGACAGGGTTTGCTGAGCTCTCCATCTCACAATGTTGCTTCTACAGAAGCAACAATACTTCATATCTCTAAAATAATAATTAGGACAAGGCAGCTGAGAGTCAACAGTGTCTCTCTCCCACTTGTGGTAAAAAAACTTCTTAAAAAAAATCTATTGCATGAGTTATATGTGTCTTAATTATCTTTGAGAAAGGTTCTAGAGAAAGCTGTATATGTACAGAAATGTATAGTTGCTGGGGTTTTTTTCTTCAATTTTTTTAAATCTGAAGGTATTTTATTCCTGTTAGGCATTACAAATTAATGAATGAGCAACTTTTGAGTGAGCAGTGAACTGTGCTGGAATGGCTTGTAACATCACTATGCCAGAAGTGTCTGCCCTTCCTCCTTGATGAGGAGGAAATGACCTACCTCTCGCCTGCTTTGCATCCCCATCCTGGCTATCAGTTCAAGCAGTCAGTTTAGAAGAAGTGAAGATTAGGGAGCTCTTCTGTGACGGCTGAGGAATGGCCGTTCTCCCCCAGGAGCCCTCTCCTGAGGCGTGGTTAGCATGGCATAATAGCAATTGGCAACATCTATCTCTAAGAGTTTACAAGCTTTGCAGAGTTTATCGCTGTGATATTCTGGGTGATTCCCTGAAAGTAATCCTTTCACAAAATTTGGACCTCATCTCCCAGACAAGTGTGCTGGTGAAAGACAGGTCCTAATACGAGGAGATAATCATGTAATGTAGGGAGTAGTTTACATTTAAGTGGAGAAGGGTTGTCTGTAGTTTGTGATGGTGATCTCTCTTTTGCTGCTCACAGCACTGGTCAGGAGGTGAGGGGAGTCCTAACTCTGTGTCTGTTCCTGACTAACTTGAAAACTGTGAAGGCAGTCACCTGGATTACATTGCAGGTGAGACTGGAGGAGTGGATGACGCTTGGGCAATTGCGTACTGCAGCTGAACTGGAGAGTTGGACACAAATTGTCAAAGATGTTAGTAAGACAGGTGCAAAACAACTGAGTTGGCAAAGCAGGGAGACGTTTACTCTTTCAGATATTCCTTGATGTGCTTTTTGGCCAATTTGAGTGACCCGTGCAGTGAATTGTGATGCAATTCACTGGTGTGAATTCAGTGTGGTGATGAGGTGAAGCACCACCACCCTGAGTTACTGTGTTATACCCCGTGCTTCCCACCTTCTTGCCATGGCTCTTGCAGCAGATTATGTGTAGTGGAATAACCTCAGCAGGCTCTGAGCCTGCCTGCAGGTCAGCATCCCTGCAGGGGCTCGGAAGAGGCAGCGAGCCTCCAGGAGAGCCTGCCAAGCTGCAGTGGCAAACAGCATCCCTGTGTCCCAAGCTGGTGGCACAATTCCTGCCGGGAACGAGCCTGTTCTCTGGAGAGGCGTGTTGGTTGTGTGGGTTCAGATCCCCCTGGGGCAGAACAGGCCTTTGGATACGGGTATTTCATAATCAGAGCAAGTTGCTGCTACTCGTCTTGCGGCTCCTCCAGCTCATGAATGGTGGCTGAGTCAGCCCCATCCGACTGGGTTTCGGTAAAAATGGCTGTCATGGAACAAGCCCGTGATTTAACCGGAATGAGCAAACCCACAGTTTCTGTACATAATTCCAGGATAAATTAGCATCTGGGATTTCGTTGTAGGTTTTGTTTTCTTGGTCTGACTGGGGCTTTTTTGGTTGTTTTAATCCACCCAGTCAAGTCGTGTGAAACAATCCATAGATCCTTATGGGTAAATTACTGCAATAAAATGCAGCTGTCAAGCCAAAACTAGTTGGACTCTGTTCTAGCTCCTGCTTTGTGTAGCAAGGCACTTTACATAGCCATAAAATTGCTGTTCTGCCAAGTCCTTTGCTCGTGTATACGTACACATGCTCTGTGTGAGTGCTACTGCCCTATTTGCCAGCTGTCTTCTACATTGCACTCCCTCTTGTACATGAAAAATCTCCTTTTGTCGTTTATATATGCATGTTCAAACTATGAGCTTGTCGGTAAATAAATTTAGGCTCAACTCTCTGGAGTGATTGAACTTGCTTTACACTATGCAGTTTGCTTCTAACACCAGTTAAAGAGCTCTGAGCACTAACATAAAATTATGGAAATATCATCCTGATAAGAAAAAGCTGTGTTTGTGCAGAGAGGGGCATTACTCTAGCAATAGAGGGATGCTGTGATGAGAAAACTCTCATGAAGGCATTCTGAAATTACCATGAGCAGTAGAAAAATCCAGTTGTGGAAAGGGAGGGTGTTGATTGAGATTAGGGCAGTTGATGAAACATCCAAGGGAGGCCGCAAAACTGTAATTGTTTAGAGGAAAAAACAATAGGGTGAGATCAGCTGTCTGCATCAGCTATGAACCAGCTCAGGACTGCAGGCTTTACTCCTAACATCTTCTGGCTGAACGATTCCATTGTTGTATAGACAGAGACGAGATCCAGCTTGGCAATGCTTCCTCATGTTGGTTTGGATATCCTGTGTGTCATCCCTGTGCAGCAGCAATAAGGCGTGGAAATTGCTTCTTTTCAAGAAACGTGTCCAGTTACTGGTAATCCTGATAAAAAGGCATGCAGTGGGAGTCACAGACAATCACATTAGTGTGACTCATGGGGAGACTCACTCATGTTTATAAAAGCTCTCCAATGAAGGTGCTCTTTAAGTAGTCCCTCTGTCGTGCTGCTCATGTGTGGCTGTAGTTTGGGGAGTTTTAGCCATTTGTTCGTTTATTTTTAATGACTTTGGGATCACTGCATATACTTCCCGCATGATTCTTTTATTCCACTTTTCCTATTAGATTTGATAGTCTAATGCAGCTTAGCACATCCCTTGCAGCTGGCTGCTGTTGGCATAACAGCACCCCACTCTTATTTCTTGGCCAAAATTATTATCTGTGGGTTTTCATCTGTGCAAGCTGTTTGTTTATGCACAAAGGTGTCTGTCTGTTCTTATGTGGACTTCTAGCAGACAACTTTGCTGGCCTGATTTGGTACAGATCTGCATCCTTCTTGCCTACTGCTGTGATTATATATATATATATATATATATATATATATATATATATATAATTGAAAACACTTCTGTGATTTTGGGCAGGTTCTGTTTAGGAAAGCTGAGGAATGGGATAAATCTGTGCTAGAAAACAATATTGACCTGACAAATATTTGATATTCTGGCAGAGAGATCAAATGAAGAATGATTATATGGTCATGAAGTCAGCAAGAGGAGCAGAAAGGAGGGGGTGAAAAGCCCAGGCAGCCAAATTTGGGTCTTTCAGGGGCTGGGGAGGAGGATACTTTGTTTTGACCCTTGTAGGACCCTTTGCTTATCTCAAAGCATTGAAAATTTCTGTTCTTTGGTTTCGGCTCAGGGTGTGTATTTGTTTTGATTTTAAACTAGTCACGTGTTTAAGGCTATGCCTAAACTTAATCCTCATGACTAAAAATTAGAGCCATGTGCCAGCATGTGGTGGAGGACTGCTGGCTGTTGGTGGTCCTGGTCCCTGTCCTGCCAGGTTGGCCACATGGCTGTGCTGTCCCAGGGATGGGGGAAGGAACAGTGATAACTGTTTGACCAGAGAGTTAGAAACAGACTTTTCAGTAATACTTATAAACTTACAAGGTGAGTATGACAGTTACCTTGTGCAAGAAAGAAATGTATTTTGTCCATAGTTATTAATTATTTGGTTTATGTTATTAACACATCATATCTGCATGACTTAAACACCAGAAAAGTTATGAACATCATGGTCAAAGGTGTTTTGTACACTAAGTGTTGTAAAATAAAACCCCAAGAGAACCCAAAAACAACCCAGTGGTATGGAAAATAGAACTCTGGGCTGGATTGGAAGTAGTTGTTTCACTTTCTTTTCTGGAAACTGCTTCCTCCTGAAGAATGAGGAAGAGCAGCACTGAGTAAAGCTTGCTTGGCTTTACTCTGTTCCCCACCCCATGGACATTGCCCCTGCAATTGTCCCCTGTGTGCTTGGAAGGTCATTGTACAGGCAGCTCCCAGGCTACACCATCATCTTTTCTATTTCCTCAGGAAAATCCATATTGAAAACCTCTTTTCTAAGGCAGAAACACAGATGTAAAATGTGCCAGCCATTGGTTGAGGCAGGAGAGTGCCGTGTAGGCTCTCAGGTCAGAGAACTGTTCTGTCGCTTAAAGGCTGTAAGGAAGTCACTCAGTGACCAGTTACTCACTAATGGTATTAGAGGGTTGGTAAACTTGTGGTTAAAAATATGTGCTGCAGTCTGCCAAGCCTCGTGGTGTTTGAGATTTTCATTTAAAACCTTTGATCCTGGAGGCAAATAGGTAAGGCACTTTCAAGGACTTACTACGTCTTTTGACTCCAAGATTGTGTAGAAAAGCTGCAAAAAGGCTCAAGACCAACGAAACTGAGATAAACACGTGATGGGCTCTGTCTCTGAGTACTCTATTCTGCCCTGCTTCCCCTAGCAGTGGGGTTTTGATCCCTGGTGTTGCCAAACCTGGAGCCACAATGTTTCCAGTGACAGGGACGGACCATGCTGACTGCTCCGTCCCCCGGGCTTTTGCAAAGCATTGCAGTGAAAGTCATGCCCTGCAAAACCATGAGATTCCTGTAAAAATTAGGAGGTTTTTGAGCCTCTCTTCAATAGAACAGATGGTTTTTGTGTGAAATTGAGTCACTAATGCAATAAGCTGCTTTCAGCAGCTGCGATGACTGCAGCTTTGAGCTGGCTGGGTCTGTTTGTTGAGGGTCTCTGGGGTGCTCATGTGCCATTTGAGGGCCCTGCTGATCAAGGGTTCCTATGGTGTGTTCAGCCCTGCTTCCCACAGCCCCACCAGGTGAGCCCCTGCATGTCTGGGCTCTGATCAGCATCCTTATCACCCTGCACCAGCAGCAGCTGGTGTGGAGCAGACTGCTGCTCCAGGGATGCTGAGCAGTTGGACAGAGCCTGGGGCATCCTGCAGATGTGTGTGAGCCAGCTGTTCTCCTACACCTTCCTGACATGCTGCCTGCTAATTGGAATGGCTTCGGGGCTCCCTCAGGGCACTGCTCTGCTGGGTTTGCCAGCACAAATCTTTCTTCATTGAGGTTAATGAGCAGAGGATTCCCAACCTGGCAGATGGGCCGAGCTTTGTCATGCAGCCCTGTGTGATGTACCACTCAAAGCAGAGATGTTTTGAACCCAGCTTGGGGTACCTTTATTTCTAGATCTCTTACGATTTTTTATATGCATGATTTTCTTGTCATATACACTCAAAGCTCAAGTACTGTAGACACTGAGATTCTATCTTCCATACACCAAAATAAGAAATGGAGAACAATGAAAACAAGCAGCAGAAAACTTACTGTCTGTCCTGTCCTCAGATTTTTACCTGGGACTGGGGTATGGTTGACTTTACTGCAAACTTGACTTATTTCAGCCAGGGCTGGCCTCATTATTTGCTAAGCATCCAACTGAAGTTAATAGTAGTCATCTTGAATGTCCAGTCAGTACTCTCTGGTGTCTTATATTATGTGTATATTTTTAGAAGACAATCAGGTTTGAGTCATTTTTTTGGTACACTACCACCTGTGAAATAAAAGATTATTCAGCAAGCAGTTTATTCAGTGACTCCAGTATTTCCTGTGAGAGCTGCTCCTGCATCTGGCAGTACTTGAGGATGGGTTGAAATCTGAAATATTTCCCAAAAGCTGTGAATCAATGATGGTTGTGTCAGAAATAGAGAGGAACTGTCCAAGCACACACACTCTGTTCCAGGCCACAAATGCCTTCTGTGCTGGTGAGGGGCACTACACAGACATCCTGTACCTTCAGGGAATGAGTTGTGAAGGATGGGGAGGGTGGGAGAGGGCCATGACTGCACCTAAAAGGATCTGTTGGTTTGTGCTTTTGGTATTGCTGGAATACCTCATCTGGCCTGCAGTCATTGTTGAGGTATACCCAGAAATTAATCTCTTACCATTGTCTGTGATTAAAGCTGAAGCTTGTTTTTTTGTTTGACTGCTGAATAAACTTCCTGACTTGAGTTGTGTCTTGATGGGCACCTTCAGAAATGAAGCAGGCTGTGTGATAACAAACTGAAAACAAAAATCAAGAGAACAACAATTTGGAAGGAATAGCTGAGCTACTTTTTAATTGTGAAATAAATGACAGTGATGAGGGTAAATTGGAGCAGAACTGATTGTGCACAAGTTCCCTGTATACCTCTCCTGGGCACATGCAGCAAATATGTTTTTATGTTGTCTGTGCTGGAGAGAGAGGAGGCAATTTCTATTGGTACAGCACCAGAGGCTCCTGAGAGGTGGATGCTGATATTCCTTTGGACACTGTGGCATCTGTGGGGCTG
This sequence comes from Melospiza georgiana, assembly GCF_028018845.1. Taxonomy (NCBI): domain Eukaryota; kingdom Metazoa; phylum Chordata; class Aves; order Passeriformes; family Passerellidae; genus Melospiza; species Melospiza georgiana. Next base: position 46,164,694 of record NC_080430.1, on the reverse strand, counting down.
TGTGGAGAGCCTGGTGTTCCTCATATGGCTAGTAACAGAACACCTCTGTTCTATGTATTTTTTCTTTCTTAGCTTCCTTTACAATCTCTCTTCATAAAGCGGACAACACCACAGTGACGATTAAACTTGGTCTTCAATCGAACTGTCGAATCCTCATGAGATATGGCATCGTGTCTGAACTCAAGATAAAGCCTGGGGACAATGTGACTTTTGCCTTCACCTGTGGTACTCCAGAGAAGTATTTCATCACGGAAATTCAGAAAAATATTGGTAAGATACAGATTTTTGATTTTTCCCCAGTAGTAATTTTCCTCTAGTAAAACCAAATGCTTTTTTTCCTGCTGCTGTATTGAAGTATCTGCCATAATCTTAGGTAAGAAGAAATCTTTGAGCACTGATAAATAACCTTGAATGACTGCTACAGCTATGCAAGCTGAAGAAGTCTATATTGCAGCTGGCAGAATTAATGTTGACTTGGCTGTGCTGGAAACAGCTAGAATGCAGTTTGCTGCATTAATTCCTTGCTGCTTTTCCTTTTCCCACAATTTATAAACCCATCAAAGAATCTTTTTTTCCTGACAAAAGCCTCTGAACACTTATAATAATATATTATGTATTTGATGAACAGCTTGGTTGTGTCTATAAGGACAACAGAAACACTGAAGACCTGCACATGTTTCTTTATCTTTAATGAATGTTATTGAAGTCAAGAAACTGTAAATTCAGAAGTTTAACTAAAGCTTCTTCTTGCTTTGAATGTTATCCCTGGTGTATGTACTCTTTAATGGCATGAACACGTGCTCCTTCTCAACTAGATCCCAAACTTCATTGGGTATTCAGTCTTTAGTAATATCTTCATTATTTTTGGGGTGATGTTCAAGAATAATTCTCTTCGTGTTTTGGAATTTATCCATATGATTCATGCAGATAGCAATGCTCACTGTAGCTCATATATTTGCAAGACACACTAGTGATATTTCTTCTTTAAATTTGAAGCCTAGACATGGATTAAAGTTACTTATTTTGAGTGTCAATCAGTTGCTTAGATTTTTCAGATAAAAGTTTTCTGGCTTGCTCCCAGAATCCTGCAGTGGCATTTGTTGTTGTTAATCTGAACACCAAGGGAAGAAAAATACAGTTCCTGGCAAGGAGTAAAACATTTAAAGGTTAATTATTTGCCAGGAACTCTCTGGGGGACATGGGATAAAATGGATTCTCTAGATCTGTGGTTTCCAGCTCTCTTGACACTGCATTTGTCCTTTTTGTCCGTTCAGACTCTGCCCTACTCACTAAATACCTTCTAAATTCTTCAGCAAACAAGGCAGAATACTAGGAACAATGAATCCCTCCTGTTACTCAGCCTGACTAAAGCAGGTTTATCCTGTCTGTTCTATGGGCTGGGAGTCCTGTTTGGAGACAGCCTGTGACCATGTTAGAGGAGTGTCTTTTAGTGCATGTAGAAGAAAACATGAGTGCAACCTGAAAATTGTGATAATAGCAAGGAAGGGGAAGTATCAAACTCCCCTTTTAATGGAATGCTTTCCAGAGTGTATCACAGCTCTTCTCTCTCTGCATTTAGACTGTGTGTCAGGCCCATGTCCCTTTGGAGATGTTCATCTTTACCCACCGGGGCTACCTCGCCTTAACAGGACGTACATCTGGGACGTGAAGGCAAGTACAAAAGCTGGGCTTGAACTAAAATTTTCTACCTCCTGGCTAAGGCAGATTGAGCCAGGAGAGAGGTGCCCAGACGCCGTTAGCTACAACATCAACAGCTCTATCGATAATGCCACGGTCAACATCGGCACTTTCTGCAGGAACGGCTCCGTGTCCCGCATCAAGCTGCTGGGAGGAGTTGTCCTGTCCCTGCACCTCCCGTGGCACTTGCCTCTCACCACCTCAGGCTTCAACATAGCCAGCAGGGCTTCCATAAAACGTGAGTAGTGCAGCTGCCTCCTGCAGACTGCAGCAGAACCTATTTCAACCTTTCTTCACAGCTAACCTTCCAGTTTTGGTGCTGCTATCCCTAACTCCCTTTCACTTCATCTGTTCTGGAAACTATTGCTGTAGGATTTTTAGTTTAGTTAGATGGTGCTCTTCTGGAGTCAAAGTATTTGATGTACATTAATAATTTTAAGTCTCTTTAAACTTCCTAAAACTTCAACATACCTGCTTTCTTGTTTTTGTGAATTCAGCTAGGTGAGACAAAGTAGTATAATTAGAATGAGCCAGAGACTTTTTTGTTGGTTGAAGTGTGTAGTTGGGCTTGTTTATTTTTTGAAAAGTTTCTTTAACTTCTGGAGCCTCAAACCAATACCTCTCTTCAGGAGAGGAGTGTGGGAAAAGGTGAAGCAGTGCCTGGAAGGCACAGGAGGCTGCATAAATACATTTATCTGTTTCAACCTGCACAGTAACATAAACCATTGTGTAATAATCTTGCTAAAATACCTGGAATATTATACAGCAATCAGTGGGTTACTTTGTGATCTCATGACAAAACTTTCTCTGTACTTGAATTCTAGTGCTGTTGTTATCAATTATAAAAGAAACCTAGTCCAGGTTCAAGCTTCTAGAACATGAGTGTTTTGTATAATTCCTGGCACTCCTTACACTTGCACATCATCACTGGAGTCCTAGAGTGGGACCATAATCTCTATGTACCCAACTTCACACTGCCAAGAGTCATCCGAGGATAAAGTGTCTAATGCAGCCTGCACGTTTCACATTTGTGTTTTAATATGCCTATCTGAGGCTCTTTGCTGGTGTGCTTTTGTTAATTTAGGAGGTTTTTGTAAAGAGAGCCACATGTTGCTATAAAAGCTTGCATCTTTTTTTTCCCAAAACCCAGTGAAGCAGAAGCACTTATCAGGTTGTGTGTTTGCTCTTGCAAATCCAAATGTAGAATTAGGAATTAGGATCTTGCCCTTGCCAATAATAAAGGCTTGTCTGTCCATGTGCTTGAAAGGTTAACCTGCTAAACTTCAAATGCAGTATTAATACATTCCTTACCTTTTCTGTAACTGAAGACATAAGAGTCAATTCAAATATATGTTTTAGTCTGAGCGTTTTGTAATAACCTAACCTGTAGCTGGAGTGGGTGATCTCACTGTCAAAATAAAGACTCTGCTTCTTGGGTGCTAGATATGCCAGTGTGTCTTCAGTAACTGGAATTTTATATGTTGTGATTCCCTCCCTGTTTTAGGGTTATGCATCATTGAATCCGTTTTGAAGAGGGAGTCTTCAATCACCCTGATGTCCCCTAACTACCCGCTGGGCTTTCCAGAAGACGAGCTGATGACGTGGCAGTTTGTGATTCCTCCCAGCCTGAGAGCAAGCGTGTTCTTCCACAACTACAGCCTGTCCAACTGCGAAAGGAAGGAGGAGAGGGTGGAGTACTACATCCCCGGCTCCCCCAGCAACCCGGAGGTGTTCAAGCTGAGCGACAGCCAGCCTGCCAATATTGCTGGCACTTTCAACATGTCCCTGCAGGGCTGTGACCAGGATGCCCAGAACCCCGGCATTCTTCGCCTGCTCTTCCAAGTCGTTGTTCAACACCCGCAGGTTGATGAGAGTAAGTACCTGCCTGCCTCTTTTATGGCTCTCAGATGTCTGGCATGAGCACCACAAGGGAGATAAATACTCTTTTTTGTTATTTTCCTTGAACTTTGTCCCTCTGTGAGTTTAAGGAGATTGCCAAGCAACGCTGAGGCCTGTTTTATTGCCCAGGGCACCGCTGGCCACCTGTACAGCAAGGCGAGCAGCGATGCTGAAATGTGCAATTTGCAGTGGACTATTTGGTGCTGCTGTGTTTTTTACACTGTAACTTATAAATGGAGACTCCTTTCTACTTCCAGCACCTGAATGATGTAATTGAAAAATGCCTGTAATAGTTCTGCTTTCAGACATGAGACTCAACATTTTAAAGGTCATTCTTTAAAGCATGAACCCAATTTTTTGTTCCCTGCGTGAGCAGTTGCTCCTAACAGGGTGAAACCCGCTGTCATGGTAGATAGCAAGATCTGTGGTATTATTAACTGGTGAATTGAGAGATGTAAAATTGTCTCTGTATTGGTAATGACATTGATATGCATCTTCCTTTCCTTTCTTCATTTGAGTTTTAATTTTGCTTCCTAGAGGAAGCTGAACATCAACAAGTGTGAAGAAGTCACATTAAGTACAAAAGTTGTCAGTAAGATATTCCACTAATAATATCCCCTCCATACTTGGATGTTCTTTATATTTCTTTATACTGAGAAAATATTTTTTTCTGTTTTCTAGCCCCAAATTCAGATTGGTTTAGCACAATGACTTATAATACCAGAGCATTTCTCTAAAAACAGAAATAAAAGGCCTGTCTAGGTAATGAGCCATGGAGTTAGTGATTTAGCCTCTGACTTTGCAACTCTGACCTTTAGGTGAAGGTTAATAATCAAGGTGCACTTACTGCAAAAGAGCAGGTGGAGGAAAGTACACACTCGACTGCCACTGTGTCAGGAGCTACTTAGCGGTTTCTAGGCAATTTTAGAGAGAATAAGGTTTGAATGACTTGTGCCCTGAAGTCACATATCCATAAAGGATCTGTAGCATCTCACCGTTACAGTTCTTTCTTCTTTGTCTGTCTAGCCTGGCTCTGTTTATGAACAGCAGATCCTGACAGAATTGCTCTTAACAAAATTGTGTTTGCTTACATTTATTGTGTGTTGCATCTCGGAAGCTAGACAGAATGAAAACATTATATTCAGTTAATCAGCTTTATCTCCCTTCTTCTTTCAAAAGCAAAAAGAATTTTAATATATTTATGGCCAGGAGACAAAACGATAATCACGTAAAAAATCAAAAACAGGTTGTCATTCCGGGAATGAAATGCAAGTAATAAACCATTTGAATTTAAGAGACAACAGTGGTTTCTCTAGGGATTTTATAGGATTTCATGATTGATTTTGTAGTTATATAAGTTCCATCAAAGATTCAAATTCAGCCCTCAGGTTGCCATCTGCAACATTGCTCTTATTAAAAATGCATTGCTATCTGCATATTCTCAAAGCTTCCCAAACATTTGGGTATTCCACAGCTGTCTGTGGTGCTTGTCATTAAATAAGAAGAAAATATGGCTCTTTCCAGTCACAATAACTTCTTGATCTAACTCTTCCTGTGTTTAGCTGCTGCAGAAAAATACATTCTGAAAAATGATAACCTTGCGGTGGGAGTCCTAGGTTAGTGCTTGGTTGTGCCAATGACTTGGATAATTCCATTTGTGCACTTGCCTTTTTGTCTACCTGATTTCCCACACAGGAGAAAGCTACTTTATTCACCTTTTGTGTATGACTTTGAGATCTGTAGCTAAAGCTAAACCAGAAAATGAAGAGTAGTAATAGAATATGTATGTATATAGGTGCACTATTTTCCCCCCTGTCCTTTGTATAGAATCATTGAATAGTTTGGGTTGGAAAAAACCTTAAAGATCATCCAGTTCCAAACTGACCCACCGTGGGCAGGGACACTTCCACTAGGCTGGCATGCTTTTTTTGACATCAGAGAGAGGTGCCTTAGTAACAGCACCAGGATGTTGCATGGATCCAAAATCTCTCTTTCCACATGACAGTCAACCTTTATGAGCCACACTTGCATTTTTTTTCCTCTTTCCTTCTGTTTTCTCCTTCCAGATGTTCCAAGAAGAGGTGAAGGAAGTTCTGCTTCACACCGTGCTTCTTGGCTGTAATTGCTCTGGGGTGTTTTTCATTGCAGATGTCACCCATTTGGTCGACCTGAGCAAGGAGAAGAACATGACTGTGACAATACACGTGGAAGGGTGGCCCAGCCGCACGCCCCTCATGTCTGAGCCCATATGCCTGATCTGCAAGGATCCTCGCACCTGCGACCGTGCCTTGACTTTAACCTCTGGTGCTGTCTACAGGATCTCCTTCCTGTGCAAGGACTTGTCCCAGCTGAGGATCACGGCTGAAAAAGGCATAGGTACTACCAAAGTGGCTCAACGCTGTCTCTTAGGCAATGCTTTTGCATGTTTTTCCCCAAACTTTTTCCCTTGCTTTGGCTTTAAATGTATTGAGGTTGGAAACCAGGTGTTGGCCAGCTGGGAGGTGGGTGCAATGAATCTGGAAGTGACCTTGTTCGGTACATCATTCTGTCTTTAAGAATAGAAACTGCGTAGCTATTCCTAGAAGAGAAGAGATAGAAGTCACCTAAGTCACTGCAAATTATGGAAACAGAGCCAGAGACCCATAAATCTGCCCATGAAAATGCAGGACCAAAGTTGCCATCAGGAGTGCATCTTGTATCTGCATGCATGTCCCCTTGATATAGGATTTCCCCAAATGCTTTCAACTACAGGTAGAAAAGAGATTTGAAGTATCTCAACCTTGACTGGTCTGCAGCAGTGTCACAGTCAGCAGATATATCTTGAGTGAGGGCCTTTGAATATGTTTCTGCCTTCTGCCTGTTTCTTTGGTGTCCTGCACCTGTTAAGGAGAACTCTTTAAATACAAACAATACACATTTGGATAAAGGTTACTAAGAGAGGATATTTTCTTAGGTAGATCCTTATCTTGGCCTGTAATGCAAACCTGACAGTACTCTGCATGTGCCCAGGTATTTCCTCTGCAAGAAATACTCAGCTCTTTGGGTTTTGTTTTTGTTTTTGCAGGCTGTATGGATATTCGTTGGTGTCAGAAGAAGATTTATTCCCTTTCAGTGCCCAAGGCTATTACCCGATTGCCAATTCGACTGTATAAGTTTAATTGGAAGCTCTTGGCCACTGATATGATCAATGTAGAAATTACATCTCCGTCCTTGAAACTTCAGCAACATGTCCCAGAGCAGAGGTGCAACACGAGCTACAGTTACAGCATTGTTAGTGCCACCCCAGAGACAGAGCTGAATGTTGGTGTGTTCTGTCCTGGTGGATCTATTGAAAAGATTCAGATGAGGAATAATATCACCATATCCTTAAAAACATTTGGTAAAGGATTCATCAATGAATCTATCCCTCAGGATCTGAAAATGTCTTTTGTGCCACATATTAAAGGTAAGGTAGTAGATTTTGTACTACTTTGTTGTACAGTGATAGATCTCTCAATAGGCTTAGTAAAGCACATGTGGGTGAACAGAAATTAGGAGTTTAATCCTTTAGCAATGGCCGTATTACTGGACTCTAGAATCAGTCTTTATCTGAACCAGCGATGTGGTTTATTTCGGGAAGAGAGAAGGAGCTTTGTATTCCAGGTAGTGGATAGTTGATTGTGCCAAATTGTGCAGGTATGTCTGTGTTTATTGTGATAACACTGATGTGGGAAAGGACAATAATTATCAAAACTAAGTTTTCTTTTCTTCTTTCCCTTTTGCTACAGATGAGTGCATATTCACCGTGAGCCCAAATCCAAAAGCTAAAGTTTACTTGCAGACTCCCAACTCGCCTTACGGTTTGCCTCCTTACGTTTCCATATCCTGGTTCATCACTGTGCCCAGCAAGCAGACTGCCCGCCTCAAGTTCTCCAAGGACCGCATGGGCATCGCCTGTGAGACGGGCCGTGCCTTCGTCAACATCAAGGAGGAGACGCCGGGAGCAGAGGAGATCGTGCGCCGCGAGGACGAGCTCCTGCCCCAGCCCCGGAACATGCTCCACAGCTTCTGGGTGAACGTCTCCAACTGCAGGCCTGTGGATAAGGAGCAGCTCACCTTGCAGTTCTGGGTGACTTTGGCTGACAAGCAGCTAGGTGAGAGCTGTGAGGTTGTGGTGGCTTGTTTTCTGCTTGTTTCCTTGCTTTCCCTTGAGGTAACACTAATGGACGATGGTTCTCCTTGGATGAGGTAACAGTAATGGATGATGGTCCTCTTTGGATGTAGATTCCTGCCTTTGGAAAAGTCTGTCCCTCAAAAACTTCAAGGGTTTCATCTGGATATTTCTAGGAGCTGGGGAAGAAGGAGGGGTTTTAATGTGGTATGGTTTTTTCGGGGGCAGGAGGTGTGTTTCTGGGTTTTCTTTCATTGGCGCAAGAAATGGCAAGGATTGAGGTAGTAAGACTAGATTTCATTTTTTTAAAAAATTTTGTTTTTTTAATTGGAGGTAACAGACAGAATATATAATAAGATCAAGTGATGTTTTTCCCTTCCAGGGTCACAGACCTAGTGAACAGCTTGGGATTTGATTATGCAAACTTATTCATCCAAGTTGTCCTCACTTCATGTTAGCAGTTCAATTAGTCTCAGTGTTCACATGAGCAAGAAATCCTCCCTAGGACAGGTCTGACCATTTAATGGAGATTGGGCCCTGATGCTAGCAGCAAATTCTGTTTCCTTGTTCTCTTTCATCTCCCTGAAATATAAACAGGTTTTAAAGAAAAGATGAGGGGGCATTTTTAGGGTAGGCTTTGCTTATGTAAATTTGCTTCACATTTGCACTTTCTAATTTTTTGATCTTATTTTTTTAAATCTGTACTTCTTTTGAAACTTGCGGCATTTTTCTTTGCTTATGCATGGACTCCCCTAATCAATTTTATGACTCCTAGAAAACCCCAGATCAACACAACCTGTGTATTTCAGAGGAAAGGACTGTTTTGAGGGGAATCTATGGAAATGTCACTATTTCTTCTTTTGAGTCCTTCTCTGTTTCTTTCTGTGCTTTCATCTCTTCCTTGCTTGTTCAGCCAGAGACGTGTGAGGTTCTGTAGGTAAGTTTAGCAGTGCATGAGCTCTATCAAAAACTCTTGGAGGTGGGTGGGTTGGTTGGGTTTTTTGGTTGTCCTCTGCTGCCAACAGCAGGAGTTTGTTGTTGCTTGGCCTCCAATCTCTTGGAAATGGCTTGTGTTGCCCTGTGGCAGGCATGGCTTAGGAACTTCTGCTCTGCCAGCAGCTGCTATGCTTAGAAGGTCTTAAAGGGGTTCAAACCCAGACAGATTTTAGGAGAAAGCTGGATGTTCCTTCTTTTGTTCAGTGTCCTTGTTCCTCGTCTCTTTGCAGACCTTGGAATCATACTTGCTGTGGTGGCTGGGGCTGGAGTTCTCACAGTGATTGGACTGACCGTGTGCTGTGTTAAGAAGAAGTAAGTTCATAACTCCGCATGTGTAACTTAGTAGTTCAGGAGGGCATTTTGGGAGAGCTGCTGGGCCCTCTGTTTCATGTGTTGATATCCTTTGAACCAGGGTCTAAAGCATGAGGAAGGCAGGGTGGAAGTAGTGTTGACCCCAGGAATGCTTCTTTACTCTAAATTGACAAACTTCAAGAGCAGAGCAGCGTTCCTGGAGTCACATTACTTCAACCTACAGAGCACTGCTTACCTTGGCCTTAAGTGCAGGCTTTTGGGTGCACTGTGACTCAGGTGTTGGTTGGACTTCCTCAGCAGTCCCTGCAGTGTGAAATCCCAATGACTTTGGCTGTTGCATGCATGACTCCACTCAAGTCTTTGTTCAAACAAGCTGTGAACTCACGCAGATACACTAAGAGTTTTCTTTCATGCATACAGCCTCCAGCAACTTCTGGAGTTTGTACATCAAGTGGGAGCAATTTTCTGTGAGTTGAGCCCTTGGGGAGAGAAGTAGGTTGTGCAAAGCTTACATGCATGGCATTACTCATACGAGCAGAGTCTGGAGTCATTGATAGCCTGGGCTTTCTCATACATGTATGCTCAGTGCTGTCAAGGTGCTTGGTTGGTCCTGAAGCTGTAGAGCTGGAATGAATTTATGCAATAGGGTGACTAGTGCAGTTAGGGACACATTTTCCTGCCACACAGGAAAGACTTCACAAACACAGGCTTAAAAATCTTCAGTTCAGCCTTTGTTCTTTACAATTTAGGGGCAGTCAGTCAGGAAAGCATAATTAAGAAAAATTCATTTGTCTTTCATTTTGACCCACTACCTGGTCTTCAGTAACACAGCCTTGTTTTTGTGAGGATCTGATGATCTCTGGGTCTTACAAATGCCCATGGAAACTGTGGGATTTGTGCACAGCCAGAATCCCAGTGCTTGGGAGACAATTGGAATTAAACTTGCAAACTTCAGGGTCAGCAGAGCAGCAGTGGGTAACCAAATAGCATGAAGTTATTTTCTGGTCTGTTAAAAGAGGATGTCTAGGCACAAGAGTAATTCCTCCCAAAATTGCAGGTAAAGCCTTTAATCCAGGTGGGCTGCCTGACACTGTGTGCTTGGGATGAGTGAACAGAAGCTGTTGTTACTGAGTTCCAGCACGCCAGACGTGTTGTTTTTGACCTGTTAACAATTTCACCTCTGTAACAGGAAGAAGAAAGCCCAGAATCCCATGGTGGGAGTGTACAATGATAACGTGAATACCCAGATGCCTGGAAGAAAAGGCTCATTCAGAAAAGGGAGGCAAAACAATGAGTCTCATGTCTATGCAGTTATTGATGATGCTGTGGTCTATGGACACTTGCTGAAGGAGTCCAATGGCTCAGTCTCTCCAGAAGTTGATGTCTACCGGCCTTTTGATGGACCCATTGGTAGCATGCCACCTTCTCCACCTCCATTCTCCTTCAGGAAAGACATTAAACGCTCTTCTAACCCCAAGGAGGAGCCTCTGCCCCTGATGGACATAGACCAAGACAATTACACGTTTGCTCATCAGAAATCAGGGCAGTCAGAGGACAATGGAGATGCGAATAAAAAGGATAAGGGCGATACAAGTGTGCCCCTGCTGGAAAATAAGGAACAGGATGATTTAGTGGAGTAATTTTATGCCAGGTATAGCAGTTTCCCCTGGAAACACAGGTGTAAGGACAGTGGTCTAAGACAAAAACATTCTGAAGAGGAGTGTTATTTTTAAATATGTTTTTATCTTGTTTTGTTTCATTTGTGTGTTTTCAGTTGTTTTTTTTGTCCTTTTTTTTTAACTTCAGCTATTGATAGCTTTCAGTTTTAAAGTGAACACCTAGCAAACTCAATTCCAGTCAGGACTCTCCAGGACTGGTGTTGAAACAGGTGCCAAAGGTGTGCTTCTGCTTTTTACTATATGGGCATCAGGAAAGTTAATTCCTAACCACCAGCTTAAAGCTGGCCACTGGTGGTGGGGAGAGTGTTCTGTCCAGTATTTCCTCCTGTCACAAGCCATTGTTTGCCTGAGTGTTGGTTGGTGACTCCTAGCAGATGCAGACTGCATCCCTGTCTTAAGGCAGCTCCAGGTTGCGCACACCCAGGCAATCTGACCAAATCCAAAAAATCTAAAATCTGACTGTCCTTTCCATCACTTGTAGCTTGAAAATCCATCAGATTTAGCATGCCAGTGGCTATGTGAGTGTAGTGAAAGACCATGTGTGCTCCCTGGAAGAGCTCTATGCCTGTAAATCAGTGTGATCATTTGAGCTTGGACTCTTCTCCTTCAGAAGATAAGTTATGGATTTTCTCTAAGTTTCAGCTGATGTTGTTATACTTGGATTCCACCATGTGAGCTTAAACCAAAGACTGTTTTATTTGCTCTTTGACAAAAACAATTTCAAAAGTCTAAACCAATTTGTGGCTCTGTTCAGGTGCCCGTGACATTCACATTTTACTAATACCTTGCACTTTTGGTTGAAGTGAGAGTAAGGATTTGATAAAGAAATAATGATGTGGTCATTCAGCTGTTTACCAGTGCTTTTCACTTCACCTGTTACTAAGGTTTAAAATACAGGGTAAAAAAAATTGTTTACAGCATCTGGTGTCTCTCTAATGCAAAGAATGAATCCACAAGAAAAGCCTAGATGTTTTAAATCTTTTTTTTTTTTTTGTGTATCAATCTGAATTTAGCAACCGTGTTGTTACGATGGTGGGGACACTTTGACTTCTGGCAGAACTTACACTTCAGTTGTCTAGCTGCCCCTGAAAGGTATCTCTTGAAATCAGGTCTCATTTAAGTGCTGTAGTTAGCATGCCCCTCAGTTTCTGTGCCTTTGACAACACAAGGACCAGATTCCTTGTGGCAATGAAGTTGCCTTTTATATACAAACATCTGTCCAGGTGTGCAGTTTACTGAGGGTGTTTGTAATTTTGTGTGCAGCACTAGACTCAACAATTGGAGAATTTCTCTCCAAAAACCTTACCATGACTGTTTCTGGCCTAGTGAAACACAGAGGTGACATGAACCTTTTAGACAAGTGTTGTATGCAATGATGCTAAACACATAATAATATTTAAAACTAAAATGCCTTTATTAGAAACTTTACTGTTTACATAAAGTAAAGGTGTGGATTTCTTCCTTTTTAACTATGCTGGCATTGCCCATTGACTATTTGGTCAAGTGTGTGGATTTAACAGTGTGTTAATACTGCTTGGACCTCTACACAATTCAGTATAATGTCATACCTGACACAGTTTTCTGTGGCATATATCAAAACACATGCCAGCTAAAAGTGCCTTTAATTGTTCCAGGTACCTTCCTGCTAATTTTTATCACTTTCAATACAGAAATGTGTATCCCTAGATCTCTGGCTGTTCACTGGGATCATGTGTTTCAAAGTGTACCTGGATCATTTTGATGCCATTTGAGAACTTGAAAAGATTTCTACAATACTGGTATCAGCTTTCCTCAGGTAACTGAATTGCCAAAAACTATTTTATCAGAGTAGTCTAGTTGTGCATTTCTCTGATCAATGTTCCTCACTTCTGTTTTATTGAATAGTCTGTAAAAGAGATTCAAGGCTTTCCCATCCCTCTAGCTCAACTTGTTCAGTTTCTTGGATGAAATTTTTACTTCATGTTCCTTGTAACCAACAGGAAAGAAACATAATGGAGGTTTGGCATTTGTTCACAGCCTCTTGATCCTTGAGAATATGATTCTTGTTGACTGATACTTTCATGTGCTCTAATTTGACTTTTCATGTGACAGTATAAACCTTATTTTACAGATGTCCCCAGTCTAAGGTTGACCTTCACTATGCTTATTTGGTGTGTGTAAAGAAAGAGCTCAGGCACAGATTTCAGTTTGTTTTATATTAAGAGAAAGTTTTGACTTAATTTTTTATTATTATTAAATAAATAAATGATAATGCTACTGCCAACTGGAGTAACTAATGTATCTCCTTTCTGTGTGTGTGTGTGAACTCAGGATGAAGTATTTTGGTCTCTACCTGTTGGTAGCTGTGCCATCACCCTGGACAACAGAAGGGGGTTTCTTGGGAACCTGGTTTCCTGGGATAATAAACTGCTCTCTGTGCATGTCCTCATTCTTGCATAGCCAGGGATACACTGTTAATGACTGTTTTCAAAGCCTTGTGGTCAGATCATTGAGGAGAAGGGTTGTAAAATACTTGTAGATTTTATATAAAAATAAACAGTGCAGTGGCTTCGCAGTAGGGTTGAGATGTTTGTAATTTATCCATGCCCAACTGACATACAAAACTGAATTCAAAATTAATTTCTTTTCAGGGATAATAGCACATTTTATGAACAGTCTTTCAGCCCAGCAGTGATCCTTATGGAAATGTGTGAAGCCCATTTTGTTCTAAATATAAGCTCATGGAATCAGTACATACTGATTGCTCTTCTGGGGATTTTTATTGTTTATGAATTTATTTATTTTGGGGCAAGTTTAATGCACATAGAAAATGATGTTTGAAATCCTTACTACTGAGGATCCCAGTAATTGCTGGGGATGGATCCTAAACTTAATTAATGAGATCTCCTCTTGGAAAGCTTGGAAAACCTGGCAAGGATCATCCAGTCCTTAGGCCTTCTCCAAAACTGCCACTTAATACAGATTTAGATGTGAGCACTTATCATTTGTATTTTTACTGCAATTGTACCATCCTGGAGTAATTCCCTGGCATGTGGTCTTCATCTAAAAATGAGAATTTCTAAGTCTGATTAGCTGTTAATTGAAAGATGGGTTCCATAGGAGGACAGCAGCTTCAGAACTCCTGGCCCAAGTGTAATTTGCTTCTGAAGAGCAAAGAGAAGGTCAGGGTTTTGTTGTGCAAAGCTGAAAAGATGCCTCTTGCTTCTTGGGCTTGAATTTGTAAGGTCTGGACAATCTTGAGCTATCAAAATACTCAGTAATTGCTTCAGTAATTGCTTTACTTTTAAGCTTGTTTTTGAATAGTCTAGTTATATTTCCAGATAGATCAAAAGCCAAGTTACTATTTTGTTGTATAACAGCAAAATTTGTAGAGCACCAGTAGGAAATGAGAAAGTAATTTTTATTGTCAACACCAGACAAACAGACTTCAACTCCTTGACCCTAGGGGGGACAAAATCATGTTACTTTGAACAAACTATGCTGGGGTACCTGTGAGTGTGACAGAGAAAATATTTAAGTCTGTGAATATTTCGGGGGTGGAAGGAGAAAGCAAAACATTAGATATCACTCATCCATGTGCACATCTTCACCAGACTCTGATATACACAAAGGTGGGAGCAAATCTGCCTCCCCAAAAACTTTGAAGCTAGCAACCAAAACAAAGTGGAGGATATATTTCTTGAGTATAAACATCTTTCTACATCCAACTTAGTGGTCTTCATTAAAACTGAGGAATTATGGCATGGAGAACTGATCCAGCCTGGAGGAAGGAACAGTCCTTTTACAAGGACTTTGAAACAACGTGCCAGAAGTTTCTTCGACATAAATGAAGCGTGGCAAATTGTTTCAATTAGCAACACTTAACACATAAAAGGTGGTTTTTGTGGTTTGGGCTGGATCCATTTCTCGTCTTAAGGAATTGCTACAGTGCCGTACACAAACCGGCTTTACGCTTCTGGGCAAGATGGATCTTCAAAGACCCAGGAACTGCTTTGTTCCTTGCTCCATTTGTGAGTGCATTTTGTATACAAATGTGTTGTGCATTTGTCCTGGTACAAGTGCTGCAGTCACTCACAGCTGAAGAAGGACTGCCATGATGCATCCTGTCAAAGATACTTCAACAGAGCAGCACTCGCTCAGCACACAGCACTCTTTTAAGATAGGAAGCTAGAAAAAATGACCTCACTTTCTGAAAAGTGCTTTCTCAGAAGAAAATGAGATAAAATGTTTTGGCAGTATCCTGTCATCTTTGCAACAGAACTATTTTATTTTTTCTAACTGGAGATTATTTGATTTGAGAAAGTATTGTTTAGAACCAATGAAATGTTTCACGTAAAGTATGTGCTCCCTTTTAAATTTATTTATTTATTATTTTAAAATAAAATTTCGAAAGAAAGGATTTTAAAATTTCCAATTGCATCTATTTAATACTTAGTTTCCTTTAATATTTAATTTATTAAATTTATTTTGTTTATTCATTTAAAATTTTATTTTTATTTCAGTTGTTGGTTGCTCTTGTTGGTTTCCATTTCTTTTGGAGGCTGCATCCTCTGGTGGGTTGGTTTGGGTAAATCTGGGGAGAGGTAAAGAGGCACTTCTCTTTCACCTCCTTAAATTAAATTGGGACAGGCTTGGGTGTTCCTCAGGAACCTTGGGAATGGTTTTGCCTGAAGGTGATAATCACCTTTGCTATTTGCCATGATAGGGAAAATATCCCGTACTGGTCTTTACCTTAAGGGCTAAAAATGGCAGACAGAGCCCATATGGACAGCTCCCTTCCTACATGAGATTAATGGTGGCAAAGCAGTTGCTAATTACATCTGTAAATCTAGTTTTCTGCACAGGATAACTTGTCCTTAAATGAGATTCATCACTTGGTCTCAGGAGTATGAACTGCAGGCTCTTAAGCCAAATTGTTTTAGCATCTGCTTCAAATTCATCATTGCGAATGCTTTTTATTTAAAAGGTGCTGTGTGGTTTTTTTTTAAATAAAGGAGAAGGAAACTAGTCATGTGTTTTTCCTCTCAGAATGCTACTTTCATTTAATTGCTGGCTTCTGGAAAAAGTAACCCAGGAACAAATGCACAGAGGTGCTGTTTTGTAATACAGGGTCAATTTCAATGGGGAAAACCCCCTACTGCTCTACAGTTTTAGCTGCTAAGTAGAATTTTGCTCCTACTAAATTCTGCACGTGCACTGTGGGCCATGACAGCCTAAAGCTTTCAACTTTGAAGACCTGGACATCCACTGGCAGCTTCTCCTGAGGCAAAAACTATCAGTTAGGCTGCATAGAAAAACATCCCTGATATCCTCAGAAATGAGGGCTTTAAAGAAAAATGCAGTGATAAATGTTTTTGTGTAAGAATTATCATTTTAGTAAGAGGCTAGCTCAACAGCTTGAATCTTTTTAGATTTCATATTTGCATATTAAATGAAAACTGTTCTACTTTCTGCCAAATCAAACCTTTTTAGATACTTGTTAATTCCTTTCTCAGCTGCTTGCTTTACCCATTCCAAAGCTTATAAACAGTTAATAGGTTTTAGGTTTTCCCAAGTTAGTTTCTTTAAGTTAATGAGAGTTTATTTAACAGGAGGCAAACCCTAAAAAGTAACCAAAGGTCTAATAAAATATTCTAGTATGATTGTTTGGTGAACATTTTATAGGTTAATCTTTCAGAGCAATAAAAAAAAAAAAAAAAAAAAAAAAAAAAAAAAAAAAGGAGAGAGAGAAGCAGCAAGTAATTAGATCTTCTTCTCTAATATCTCTTCTCTGGGTTATTGAAAAACAAAATTTTAAGTACCTTAAACTATCCCAACAGGACATATGGGCTCAAGTATGTGTCTAATATCTCAGAAGACAATATTTTTGCTTGCCAAACATCTTAGGAAAATGGGCAAATACATATACCTATATATTCTGAAATTTTACACATTTAGCTGGTCAATTCTGCAGGTCAAACTCTTTCACATTCTCCTTAGGTTTTTATGGTCAACCATTTGGGTTAAAGGACAAGATACAGCTTCAGCTGAAAGGAGTTGATGAATTTCTGCAAGAGTGCTTCCCAATACAGCCTGTGGGGAATCTGTGCCCAAGTTATGGCTGGGAAAGAAGCATTTCTGCACCTAAGACAGCTCAGGCTCTAGAGGCTGAACCATGCAACGAATCTGCTCCAAACACCACTGAAAGATGGATTTTTGTCATCACCCTCCTTTCTTTTCCTACTGCTGTATTTTCATGTCTTGTCTGCCTTTCTTCCCATGCTCCCAATCAACAAAATTCAAGACAGAGGTCTCCAGAAACCATTTTTTTTGGTGAGTGTTCTCTCAGTGTTGGTGTGAAACACTTATAAACCTCTGTCTACAATGTATTTCTTACTCTAGCCTCACCTGAACCTGACTGGAATACAGTAAAGCTGCTGTGTGAAGTTTGCTACTGCAAGGTCCTCAGGTTTCACCACAGAGCAGCCACAAAGCTGCTTCAGTGCTGAATGAAGTGGCAGTACTTGAAGTAGTTGACATCTCAAGTAGTTGGAGAGGTACTTGGGAAAGCATTAATATATGTAGGAAAAACTCAAATTAGTCTGGAAAATACTGCTTCTCTTGACATGAATGACCTCTTGTATAAGTAACACCTAATTACACACCAAATTAGGTGGAAGGCTGCAGAACAACAACCCGGGTCCATGAATGGTGCAGTGAATCATATCTCTACCAGTGACCTTTTTCCAAGATGCTTTACAAAATCTGTGCTTGCTTCACTAACACTGACTGCAGCAGAAACATCTCCACCAACTCACATTGTCCCTGAGGTCATGACTTGGTGCCTTTCTGTACCTGAGGAGCAAACCAAAGGAGAGACATTCCCCTTCCTGCCACCTTGAAGGAGAAAAAGATGATAACAGTGCATCCCTTCACTCTTGAAGGCTCAGGTATTGATTTTAATTTTTATCATTGAGCTGAAACTTAGTGCTTGTTCTGAGGTTAGAGATTTTTCCTTCATGTTTCCTTTCAGAGTGATTCTACCTCATTCTGGTATATCTTATTTTAAGGTCCAGAGCTTTACAACCATAATGTCTCTTGCTTTTTTAATACACAAATTTAATGCAACTTGAAGTCCTTGTCTCTGGAACTATCAACTTTAATTCCCAAGGAGTGTGAGTTCAGGGCATTGAGAAAGGGCAAGGAGAGCAGGAAAGGAGTGGTGTTGTTGGCCCTTCAGGGAAGGTAAGAGGATGGTGACCACAAGGCAGTATCTCCCTACTGAGCTCTGCCTCACCCGATGCAGCCAGTTCCTGAGACTCAAGACCTCCAGGGTCTCCCCAGCTCCCTCATTAGCACACGAATCAAAGGCTGAATGTTTGCTTTGCTCGCTGCTGTGTGGCCTTCAGGGCTGTCTGCTCTCCTTCTTTAATGGACATTTATCACCTGATCAAAGTCATGAGGTGGTTTTATATCTGGCTGCGAACACTACCCACGTCTGTAGTTTCAGCAGGCTTAAAAATAGGCTACTCATAGAGGCTGGCAAACAATTTCTCTGAATGTTTAAAAGAAGGCAAAGTTAATGATGATTTCTGGCTGTTTTCAAGCTCTCCATATTTTATCTGTAAGGTGTGTTTTTCCCTAGTAAGTTTTTCCTAGCTTTCAGGAGTGTTTACCTTTTCTCCAGTGATACACTAAAACTACTTGCTGTATTTGCATTCTCTTTTGGTGCATACATTTTAATTTAGGAACAAACCCCACTAATTGTTGTTCTTCTTTTCTGAAAGCAGTTCAGTTTCCAGGCTGGGTACAAAACTTGTCAGTCACTCGCTGTAGGTACACAGCACCCCACCCACACAGCTCCTTCCAAGTCCTCATTCTTCAATGGAACCAATTGTTTAACCCTGTTTATAATCAGTCCAATTCCTGGAGTATTTCCTAAAATTTGACTGGCTTAAGGTCACTTGGGGGTTTGGCTTTCTGCCCTGATGTATTATAGAACAAAGTGTGGGAGCCACCTTGATAAAGATGTGTTGCAGTAACTTCATGTTGGTGCTCGGGCAGGTGGGACCTGTGCCATTGCCCATCTCCTGGGATCTGGATCTGTCAGCATGGCTTGACACTCAGGGGCTTTGGATCAAAGCCTTCCCAGTGACAGACAATGTCCACATTACACATGAATCCAAATGAAATTCAAGCTGCCCTTGGACTGTTCTGCTCTAACAGTAAAGCAAATCTTTCACTGTGGTTGATCTGATTCACATCTTCATCTGTGCACTCCTGAATTGAGCGTTTGGATTGAACATTTAATATTAAAAAATACATAGGTTTCATTTTCCTTTTGGTGATTTGATGGAGTTTGTTTCCAGTTTCCCTCTGGTTGAATAACTAAGTGAAGTTTCAGCTCTTGTCTGCTGATCACACTTGGCAGAGCAGCAAGACCTAGTTAGTATCTAGAGCTCTGGCAGCACTACAGTGTAGAAATCACTTCCCACAAGGGATTATTTTATTGGCTTTCTTGCTAACCCTGTTCTGTAGGAAGGTGTTTACATGACAGCTCGTCCATCAGGTGTCTGAGGTCAGCTGTCTGCTCCTGAAATCCCTGTTTTTCTCCTGTGACTGCAGAAGAGGAATAAGTTATGTAGGATCCCTTGCTCAGGGGCTGTATTTGCACAGAAGCTGAAAGGGACCTCTGGAGATCACCAGATTGCCCCTCCTGCTCAGAGCAAGGTCCCAGTGGCCAGGGCCACATGCCCAGTCAGGCTTTGAGTGTCTCCAAGGATTGAGGCTCCACAGCCCCTCTCAGCAACCTGTGCCAGGGTCTGACTACCCTCACAGACAAAAAGGATTCTCTTCTCTTCTCTTTAATCAGACTTTCTTGTATTTCAGTTTGTGCCCATGGCTCTGTCTTCACTACCCTCTCCATCAGGCATTTGAGATCCCCTGAGCCTTCTCTCCTCCAGGCTGGGCAGTCTCAGCTCTTGCTCTCTGCTCACACAGAGTTCCCCAAATCCCTTCTACTTCCCTGCACTCACTTCACTAGGTCCATGTCCCTCCTGTGCTGGAGAGCCCAAAACTAGACCTGGCACTCCAGATGTGGCCTCACTGGTCCTGAGAAACACAGAAACAGGGCAAACCATTGAATGGCAGAGACCTCACTTTGGGGATCCTTGTTAATGGGTGTGATAGAAATAGAAGTTACTGACACTGCAGTGGGAAGCCAAACTGTCCATGGGGCATTGCTGCAAAGCAGTAGGGGTTGTAGCTTTTATTTCCCCTCCTGCATTTTCTTTTACAAGCTGCTGTGCTTCCCAAACAGTACACAGATTCTTGAGAGATGCTCTCCATTGCCAGGCTGGCAAGCAGCTCAGGTGTTGTGTTCCCTGTCTCAAGCTCAGGGCCAGCTTTCTAAAAGGGCTGAGCAGAGCAGCCACGTTCTGCGATCAGTAGCTGGCCTCACCTCTTGGCAGCACAGCATCTTGGGTTTCTCTTTCCTTCCTGGAGGGATGCTGCAGGCCCTGGGGTGCCTCATGGCTGCTGCCAGCTTGGATGGCCCCAGGCTCCAGCACAGCAGGACAGGGGAGTCACAGGGAGGTGATGCAGACACTGACTGTCTGCACAGCACAGAGTGGAAAGGCTGCTGAGTGTGAGGCTAAAATGTGATTTGTTTTCAGCTGTATTTGGAGCAGTCCCCAGCTGCTACCTTTGGACTCCCTCTGAGTGCTTCTATATATAAAAGCAATAAACCATCTTTTTGTTTTGTTTTGTTTTGTACACCACAGCTTGATATCCTATCATCTGTCCCCAAGGAGTTTATTTTTATGCTCTCCATTAGTTTAGTGACCTCCCCTAGCAGGTTTATATTTATGCTCCCTGGGGTGTTTTGGTTTAGCTTTGTTTGCTGAATCTCACAGATCTGTGCTTCTTCCCTGTCTACGGTGTCTTCTGAGATGGAGAAATGTAACTTTAATTTAGCTTTTTATTTTATTTGTCAAAAGAGAGACTGGCAGTGGAGTTCAGTGCTTGCACAGGAGCAGGAGTGAGCTGTAAAGGCAACAAGAATCACAAGACTCAGTGGTTCAGTGGCAGAGGAGGTCCCCTCCTTCTGAGGTTCGTTCCACCAAAGGTCTCATTCTGTAGCCACAGAGGTGGAAGTGTGTTCCCTCTGTGCCAGGCAGGAGCAGAGGTGCTGAGGGGCTGTTCCTTGCAAAGGATGATAGGGAGAGGGTGCACCTCATGTGAGAGAACCTCTGGTCTGAGAAACACCTGGGCTGGGTGGGCATGCACAGGGAGCAGGGCGACGGGGTTGGGTCTCTTGTTAGGACTACCCAGTGCCACAGAAATGTTCAAGGCCCAAAACAAGCTTTTGGCTCACAGCCCCCAAATTCTTACCCACCCCTGCCTACCCAGCAACCTGGCTGCTGAGGTGTGTGAATCCTGTGCTGTTCTGGCCCTTGTGCTGAGAGACTTCAGAAAGGCATTACCTGCTTTATGGACAACCATTTCACTCTGAATCATTTGGGCTTTTCCTGGACCTTCAGGCAAAGACCTGGAGTAAGTCCTGAGCTTCTGGACCAGGGTGAATTGGGGTGGGGGCCATCAGTGGGGTGGGTTAGCACAGCTCTGTTGAAGTCAACTGCAGATGGGGTAGTGCTGAGGGAACTCCTTCTGTAGGCTCGCCCAGTAACTCCTGTTGTTTATATAAATATATGTGCATTTCATGCTTCATCTTTCCTCTGCTGCGTCACAGAGCCACAAGCAGCTGAGCAGTGCCACCAGTGGCACAAGGTCTTACACAACATCCTCTATTTTTAATAACATGTGGTCATTTTGTATTGCAGGCATCACAATACATTGTTTCAGACATGAACACTTCCACATTTCCTTTTCCTCGGGGAAGAGCTGAGGTTTCTTTCCATTAGTCTGCATGCCTTTGGTTGGGACCACACTTCATGGACAGCAGATGTTCCACTCTGGCTTGAGTGCCAAAGGATTTATTGGAAGATCCAGAAAGTGATGCTTGTTCTGGCCCCCAGCAGAGGGACCACATGTGCTCAGGACAGTCTCCCTACAGAGGCAGCCAGTGGCTGTCCCCCATTCAATCCCTCCATCCTGGCATTCCCTGTGACCACAAAATACAGGGCTGGACACAGAAAATAACATTGCTGTGGTAAGCAAGGATGAGGAATCTTCTAAAGTTTGTCCTCTGGCTTTTCAAAGAAAATTTGTAGTTCATATTGTACAGTAAGAAGATTGTAAGAATAACAGGAAACTTACAAATGTAGCACTGAAACTACAAGGTCAGTTTTGTCATCCTAGATCCAACAAGTATAGCAGGGGCAAAGCCACCCTTCCCTGTGCTCCTCCCAGCTTCAGAAGGGCAAAACATCTTTGAGGAATAGTGCTGGCAGGAGTTCAGCTTTGTGAAAATAGAGAGCAAGAGAGATACAAGCAAGAAATCTGCCGAGAGCGACTTGTTATTTTCTAGATTTGACAGATTGACTTCTTCACGTCCTCTCTGGGAATATCCTTTGGCATACATCTCCATGGCTGTTTTTCAGATTCACACTCCATACCAAGATGGTCCAGCTCCAGTACCCACAACTTCCCTGAAGCTCAGCATTGCAGGGTCCATGGCTTTCACATTGTTCCTCTTTCCATAAAAGCCCTCAGTTTATTTCTCTGACCACACATTTGTGTTTTAAGACCTTGTGGTTTATGACCAGTCAGGATTAAAGCCAGCAACGCTTCCAGCATTGCTGCTTTGCCTTCATGTGTATCTGAAAACATGAGGATGATGGAGGGAACATCTGCCAAAGGAACTAGAGGGTTTATATTGAGACAAGCTGGCTTGTAGGGGGTAATCATGACCTACAGCAGAGAGTCTTGGAAAACACCAGGAGTAGGGTCCAAAGTAAAGCTCACTGAAGGGCTGTGCAAAAGAGACCTAACTTCACATGCACTCCTGCAGCAGTTGAAACTCCACAGACTGGTGTGAGGCACTGTCTTCTACATGGATGGTCTTCTCTCCTACATGGGATGCTGGAGAAGTGATCATTGTGGAGGAGGTGGGAGGCAGCCTGGGAAGGACTGGCTCCATGCTGGGAGCTGAGGTACCATCTCCCCCAGCACCACTCATGCTGCCGAACAGGGCTGAGGGAGGGATCTTCCTGCTAGGTTAGCTTGTAATTCAGAATGAAATTTCCCAGCAGCAAGGGAGGAAAGGAAGGAAATCCTATTTTCCTATAAAAGGATTCCCTGTCTGTATCCTGTGTATGACATGTGACTGGGATGATAACGGGGCAGGAGGGGGAGAATCCTATAAAGCGTATTACAGGGTGGGAGGCTCTCACTTCCTGCTTTTCCCCTCTGCCTTTGTTATCTCCAGCCTTCAGATATATCCCTGGACCTGCTCTGAAGAGAAAGACGAGTAGAAGAAAGCCAATCCAATCACATTGACACAACTCCATTCCTTCAGCAAGCTATAGAGATATTTTTATTTTATAGTCATTGGAACAGCGGAGAGTTTGGCAATAGTGACAAGCTCAGAAGCGTGCACTCTGCATTTGTGTGTGTGTGTGATTCCAGCTTGGCTCAGACTTGATGGCTTGGAAGACCTACCATCATGCTGCTTTTAAACAAAGCAGCAAACTGGAATACCTGTCCCATGGGCAGGATCCTGTCTTGACACCTCCAACCTGGAAGTGCAGGGCCTGTGACCCAAACTGGAGGGGTTATTGCCAAGCACTGGACTGGAAAGAATCACTGATACCTTTTAGCCAACAGCCAGCAAAGCTCTGTTAAGCTGCCAGGGTGACCTGCACTTCTTTCCCACCATTGCTGGGGAGTTTTTCTGCTTTGTTTTGCTTTGGGTTTGTTTTTGCTTTTTTTTTTTTGTTTTTTTTTTACCTTAAACCTTTTCTCAGTAAAAAATCACTGAGGTCAGACCTTCAGCTGGGCATGACTATATGGGCACAAACAGTGCTCAGCAGATTTATGTTTGCCAAGAACCAGCAAAGACTGGACTAGTTCATCTGGATTCCCGCCATATGAACAGGTCAGGTCATTCCTGAAGCTGCTGGAGTGAGTTGTCCTGGAGCTTGTTTTCAATATATAGTTATTTTTATATAGCAACATACTCCCTAAGAGTGTTACATTTGTATTATTTATGTAATACACACATCTTCTATTTCTAGTAATATTGCTGGCTAACTATTCTCCAATCTTTGCTGCTTTCCCCTTGATACTGCTGCACAAATAAAGCTTTTGATGGGATTTTTTTTTTCAAAGGACCCGGCAGTGGGTCTTACTCTCCCACTGAACTCAGTGGAACTGGCTTCTGGCTGGTGAGAAGAGGATCAAACATGCCTGTAACTTGCTAATTCATTCATACATGTAATTTGACTAGCTGAGCAGCTGGTAACCTACCAAATAAGCCCAACTGCATCTCTCAAGGCAAAGCAGGAGTAGCTCCCTCTGCTTGCTGAGACAGGACCTTGATCCTCACAAGGCTGAACTGGAACACTGTGAGGAACATGGAACTCTCATAAATTGCAGCCAGGGCTTATGGGGAAGCAAAACAAGTGAAGAAAGCAGAAACTGCCTATTCTGGTGTCCCAAGAAAGCTCAGCAAAGTGGGAAAGGACACTCCAGAGTGACAGCCCTGGGCAGCCGAGGCAGCTGTATGCCAGGCTGGACTGCTGCACTGGTTCTTTGCCGGAACAACTGAGCTGTCCTAATCAATTCCCTGCGTAAAAATATATATATCTATAAATCATGCCTTGGGAAGAGCAGTGCAGCTGTGAACAGGGCTGGATGAGGCCAAAGGAAACGCTCTGGGGCTCTGTGACCCGGCAGCGAGC
Organism: Melospiza georgiana; assembly: GCF_028018845.1. NCBI lineage: Eukaryota > Metazoa > Chordata > Aves > Passeriformes > Passerellidae > Melospiza > Melospiza georgiana. Next base: position 46,140,119 of record NC_080430.1, on the reverse strand, counting down.
CGCGGCGACGCTCTTTGCAAAGGGTGACTCTAGTGAACACGCGCATGGGGGTGTGCGGAGGGACACAGAGGCGAACACACAGCTACAGCTCCATCATCCCGCCGCCCAGGGCGGGCTCTGGGCTGCTGGGCAGGGGAGAGGCCCTGCTGCTACACGATCATGAACTGGCAGACGTAGGGCAGCTGCTCTCGGCACCTCTTGTCGAACCACTTGCCGTTGGCGGTCCCCGACAAAGCCGCGCAGTTTTCCAGCTTGCCGCCGTCGGGCTGGGTGGTGATTTCAGTCTCCCAGTTCTTGTAGCGGATGGGGCTGCCCGTCATGTCGACCCACCTGCCCTCCGTGGCCATGTCGTTGAGGCCCAGCCAGAGCTCGGCCTCGGGGCCGATGCTCCTGCGCATGTACTCGTAGAGGGCGTCGTTCTCCTCGCCGCTCTGGGGCGCGCTCAGCGTGCCGCCCTGGGAGATGCAGCTCTCGCTGGCCTCGTGGTACGTCTTGGTCTCCGAAAATGCCAGAAAGCATTTCAGATTAATTTTGGTGCCTTTCAGGCAGACTGAGAGGTTACCACACCAACAGAATAAAAAAGACAGAGGGAGAATTTGGTTTAAAAATGGTGCCCAGGAAGAGGCGGCAGCAGCAAACACAGCAGCCAAATTACAAATTTAATTTCTTAGGTTGCACAGTGACCCTTGGCAGCACGCGATTCCAAGGGCCCCTTTTCCTCCTATGCAGGGTGGGACACAGTCATGGAGACATGCCCTCCCCCTCTGCAAATCACTGGGTGAAATGGATTTTCAGGGTGCCCCTGCCACCCTTCTGGGCTCTGCTGGTGCTGGAGCAGAGGCACAACATGGTCCTCCCGCCCCTTGCCCTGGCCTTGTTCTTCCCCAGCCAATGCTACTCTTTCTGTGATGAATTTGTTGGAAATATGGTTTGTCATGGGCACTGCCGGGTGTTGGAGTGTTTTGGGAAAAAGCTTGCATGCCAATTAAATCACCTTAATTATGCAAGATGAAAAAAAGAGTCTTTTTTAATAAGCTTTGATAAGAAGCGTTGTGCTTGCATAGCTTGAGGTCTTCAGAGGAAATTTCTACTTGCCTCTGATTTTGGTTTTCAGGATGTCAATTTATTTTGCTTTTCTTTAATCTCTAAACCTTAAGAGTGCAGGGTACTAGGGTACTGTAGCCAAACAATACCTAATCAGAGCCACACATTAATATCCAAACCAATTACTTCTCAATGAATGTGAGCTTGGAACTAAAGCCTTGATTTTGCTTGTGCTCCTTTTCTTTTAAGGAGAAAAATCTCCTTAATTTGCATTTTCATCTCATTTCTGCTTCATGTTTTGCAAATCCTACTCCTACTGATACCAGTGGAGTTTGCACAGAAAACTATGGAGCACATCTGGAAGACGGACATTTTGGGACTGTCCTCTGTGTATGTTCAATGAAGCAGGACTGCCCTGCAGTGCACTTCCCTGGGCAATGCCATGGTGTGTAGAAGAGACCAGGTTGTCATTTCACTGGGGTCTGACAAAAGAGTAAGGTGCATTTGGTTAAAGCACAGACTAATCCAAATCCCATCCCCTAAACATCTGGGTTAGCATCATAGGAATATCCAGATGGGAGGCACATGAAGAGGGGGGCCCCACACTGCACAGCTCCTGCCATTGACTGCCCAAGGAGGTTCACCAGTCCAGGGCAATTGCAGAGACCCACACTCTGCTTTGATCCCCCAACCTCCCTCCCCATGGTGGGCTTGTTGCTGTGGGGTGCTCGGGCATCTCTCATCGAGACATGTGGAGCAATTGCAGCCACTTTATGAGCAGTTCCTCTCTCAAAGTAAAAGTCATCTGTTCTTCAGCAAGCCCCTTACCTGTCTGGAGTGCTTGCTTTTCCTTCAGTAGAGCAACCTCCTGAGAGATGTTGTCAATCATGGCCTTCAGGTCTTCAATCATTTTGAGGCTCACACCATCTGTTGGAGAAATCAAAGAAAGAGCACAAATATTGGTTGTATCCCAGGGGAGGCAACCAAATCTGTTCCTATCATCAAAACTCCATGTTTCTTTGCCCTCAGAGGAGGATAAACAAAAGGAATCCACAAAATCAGCATCTGTGTCCCCGTGCACATCCATCAGAGTGTCTGTTTGCTTGTCAGCCTGGTTCCACTATCAATTACAACCTTGTTTTCCTGGTTCAGGTTTTGGGACTGTGGACCCCATGCATCTTCCAGCTGCAGGGGTCACCCTTTGGGCTGGCAGTGCTGGGGAAGGGTCACATGCACAAGCACTGCAACGTGCAGGCTTGTCTCTCTACCCCTGTGAAGGGCAGTCATTGGGGATGTGCTGCATTGGAGTCAAGCTCCCAAAATGCAGGAGGACACCCCAGCCTGAACAGAAGTCCTGACATACACAAATGTTTTGTGGGCAACTGTAAGCTAATATGAACAGGATTTATTTTTTTTCAGGTTCCTCAAAAGCATGCTCTCTCTCTCTTTAGTCACAGCACACCCTCCTGGCTTCCCTTAAATATCCTAACACATGATGTTCTCTGTGTGCACTCCTGGCTGCACCCACCTCGCGTCTGCTGTCACTGGTGGGTTGGTAGGAAAGCACTTTGCTGAGCAGGAGGAAGGGGCTGGAAGGGCTGCAGGTCCTACCTCCACCAGATCTGCCTCTGCACCACCAGCCACCAGCCTCTGCCCACCAACCACACCATCCTTTGGACCACCACAGCTGCCTCATCTCTACCTTCATCACCCTCAGTGCAGGTACCCAAACAGTGCCCAGAGCTGCTCTCTTGCTGTGAGAAGACACCTCTTTGGTTGGAGAGCTGGCTCTTAAAGCCTACACCTTGCTAGGTGTGCTGCTTCTGCAACAGGTCCAAGAGTTATTAATCAGTACTTGGACTTCTCCCAGACAGGAGCAAAGGGACCATTTACACCTTGAAGGTGGTGGGAGATGGGACATGGAGGCTCTTGTGTGCATCTAGTAGTTCTCATGTGGAAAGCATCTAGTGGCTCTCCTGGGGTGAAAGGAAAGGGGACAGTTTGCCCATGAATGCAGTAGGAAGATTTTCCCTTGAGGGCCAAGGAGCTGAGACAACAAGGCAGGCAAGTAGGGAAGCAGCCTGGGTGCAGGTCAAAACCACCAACCCAAGATTACATGGTGCCATGAACATGAAAACCAGACACATCAGGAGGAGGGCATTACTCATTGCTCAATTAACTTTACTTTACTCATTGCTCAATTAACGTTACTTTACTCATTGCTCAATTAACTTTAATGGATTCATTTAACACTGAGGCACTAGATACTATTTTGCTGCCTTTGATGAAAACACTTTGTGGGAAATGGCTAATTAATCATGGGGTTTTTTCCCCATGCAAGCCTGTCTTGCAGCAGGACAAATGTTCTAAGGTTTAAGTAACATCCAAAGGCCATGAGACACGTGTCACCATGAGAGGTGACACGTGTCTTTGATAACTACCTAAGAGCCCTGTCCCTTTTCAGTACCCCATCTCCAAACCCTGGCCACAAGATGCTCCTGCAGCACTGCATTCACTGGGATATCTCACAGAGAACCAGGACTGGCTGAGTCACCCTTCTGCTATAAAGGATGGACCACGGCCTCATCAACAGGCATTGTTGTCTATTTTATTGCCATGGGTTTTTGTCTCAGTGTTGTCATTTCCTCAAGGCTCACCTCTTGAAGCCTGGGATCAAGCCTGTTTACAGTCTGGGTTTTCTGTGATGGAAGCTGGCACACTGATGATCCTGTGGGAGCTGGAGTGGGTTCCTGTGCAGGACCAGGAGCAGCAGGACTAAGTGTGGGCAGAGGCAAGATCAAAAGGAGACTCACAAACCTGTGGGTCAAAATAGTCTGTTGGCTTGAAACCCCGGCCAGGAATGTATTTAAAGCTACAAACGGGAACTCTCACCTGTTCTAATTGTATGCTGAATAACAAACAAATCCCTCTGTACCTAATTTTAATGTTTTAACTACTCCTGTATGAAATTTGGATATTTATACATGTTTCTTAGCTTCGCCTGGAGATCCAAACAGCTTTCTGTCCCCCAGAGGAATGAGTATTGCTCTGGTTCACAATGTCTGTCACCAAAGCTCTCTGGCCACCAGCATTTCTTCCAACACCAAGCACTTCTTCAAAGGTATGAGGTGGAACAGTCGGGTCCCATATTGCAGTCTGTCCCTGGATCAAAGAGGAGATTGAACACACCCACACTGGATTTACAGCAGTCTAAATGTTCACAGGCATTTGCAGGGAAGAACACCCAGACAAGAATACACTGAAATTTTGGGCAGTAGGTGGCATTAGGCGAGAAGCCCAAATTACTCCCTACCTACTGAATTAAGCATCCAGACTCTTACTTCTGTCTCCAGTTACCTCAGAAACACATGTCAGAGCTATGCAAAGATGCTCCCTTCCATGATGCCAGCACCCCAACACATCTGTGACCAAGGGGAGCCCCCCAGGGCTGATGTCTGCACCCCTCCAGCCACGGGGTGTCAGCACTGCCCAGGCAGGGAAGCCAGTGCCTCCCTCCCCTGGCCTTCTTTTGGATGAGACCCCCAGAGCTGCCAGTCAAGGACAAATCCCACCTGTATCCAAGACACTGGGGCTCAGGGAGAGTTTGCTGAGCTACTGCATTTGGAACAGTAACTGGGGAGTACTTTGAGGGGCAAAAACACAACAGCAGGCAAAGTGAATGTGCTGTCTCAGCATTTTCTAAATGCCGTGGCTTGGCTTTTTCATGTTGAAATAGCATCATTTTTCATTCTGAAGCAGATCCAAACATAAGCAATAATTAAAAAAAAAAATAAAAGAATTTTTTTTTTAAAAAGCCAACATAAAAAGCTTGGCTTAAACCAATGCTTTCTTTTCTAACATTTGTGGTTTGGTTGCATAGATTAAAAATAAATCCAGCCAAAACCACCAACCCTCCAGTGGCTTTGCTATTCCTGACCCTCCAAGGCAAAGTGCAGGGATAGAACCAGGATGGGGGTACTGGATGCCTGGATGAGGATGAGATGGGGCCATCCTGCCACTGTTCAGAGCAGAAGTGGCTGAATCCTGGCCCCTGTGGCGGCTGGGCAAGCATGCTTGGATGCAGAGGTGAAGAGGAGCTTCATGGGGGATTTTTAGCACTTTTCTCCCTCTTCTCCTACCCTCAGGCATTGATAAAAATCTGAAAAATATTAACCAAGAAGTACTGGAAATTTCCAGTAAAGGCAGGGCAGCTGAGTCCCTGTGGAGCTGGATAGGACTGATCAAAAAATGCCAAGTTGCTGGGTTTTTCCCTTTCCTCCACAGAAAATATGACCTCTCCTTTGAAAAGAAATTCACTAAAACCTGCCACCACCTGGTCCCAATGGCTTGATTTTCAGGACACCTCCCCCTCCAAAGTTTTCAAATCAGAGCCAAATTTTCCTGTCAAAAAAGAGATTTTTCCCCCCACCTTTTTGTCACTAATTGATTAGAAACAGCAGTTGCAATGATGCCTAGTGAAAAATAGGATTTCTTTAAGAAATGTCTCTCTCCTGGTACCTCCAGCAAGTGCAATACATGCATGTGTCCTATATGAGCTCAAGGGGGTACTTTTTGCTCTAGAAAACAGCCAGACTGTTTTCTCTGTTATTCCACGTCCTGCAGAATAAGATGTGGAATAAGCGGCTAAGTTTGTGAATTCATAGAAAGATCTAATGGGAGAAAAGGCAGAGTTTTCTCAAGGATGGAATCTGACAAAAATAGCCACTGGGTGAGTGTAGACAGCAGCCTGGCCAAGTGAATTCCAGGGATGCTTCTTCCTTGCTCCCCACTTCTTTCCAAGTAGGAAATGAAGGAGCGGTCCAAGCCCAGGCGGCTGCGGCTGCACACATCAGGCGGGCAGGCAGGCAAAGCTCACACGCTGCTTCCTCACCTCACCTGCCTTCCGTACCTAACGTGCACTGAGTCAAGGATGGGACAGGAGGAAAACAGGAGAAGGGAAGGAGAGACAAACCCACTAGGGAATAGAAAACCCAGGCACCTTTGTGTGTGCAAGCCTGAGCAGTCAGAGCTTGTGCCCGGTGTGAAACACACCTGAGGCCAGTGGTTTTAAATGAAGAACCCTGCTGATGCTTAATGGCTTGGATATTTTCTGCCTGCTCTTACCTCCAAAATTGTCTGTCATCTGCCACTTACTTGCTTCTGAAAAATGAATGAGAAAGGGTGAGGGGGCTATAGAAAGGGAGAGTTTATTAGAGGAAAATCTTGGGATGAACCTTAGAGGGAACACAGAAAACGTGTTCCCTCTGAAATTCAGACTAAGCTGTCCCAACAAATTTATTCAAGGTGGGGACCCTTCAGAACCGTCCAATACCCTCACTATTTTACAGAAGAGCTGCACAATCATTCCCACGGAGGAAGGGGAGAGAGAAAGACGCTTTATTAGGTTTTTGGATGTTTCTTTGTGAAGTTTCACTAAAGCACTGTTAAATGCCCAGACGAGTGGGGTGATGCACCCCCCCCCCCCAAGCCCTGCAAGCCTTCCTCGCAAGGAAGCTGCCGCTGCCCCTTACCTTTCTTGGAAGCCGCCGGTTTCTGCCGGGCTTTGCCGTTCTGCTGCTCGGAGAGCTGGGCGAGGGAGAGGAGGCAGAGGAGGAGGAGGAGGAGGCAGGCTGCCCGGAGCGCCATGCCGGTGCGAGCGGAGCTGCAGCGGCTCTGCCCTCACACAGCCGCCCGGACAGCGGCGGGAGGCGGGAATGGCTGTCCCAGAGAGCTCCCGCTGAGCCCGGGCCAGCGCAGCCTCCCGGCCCCGGGCGGCTCCGGCCAAGGCTCAAGACCTCCCTGAGGGGCCGCAGCTCTTAGCACGCCGCTTGTTTTTGTTAAAAAGAAACAACAAACAAAACAAAAAAACCTACAAAAAATGGGAATGAATGTACCGACAGTCTGCTAAGCTAAACATGAGGAAAGGCTGGGAGTGTAGCTGGAAGGATTTCCTGTGGCTTTTAGCACAACGCCACGAGTTTGATCTCATGTGTCAGCGATGGCAACAGCGAGGCCAGGTGTGAAACACCAACAGCGCTTGGGTGGCCGAGGGAGCAGAGAGGGGCAGCCTGTCCCCGGCCTGTCCCCTGCCTGTCCCCGGCCTGTCCCCGGCCTGTCCCCGCCTGTCCCCGGCCTGTCCCCGGCCTGTCCCCGGCCTGTCCCCCGCCTGTCCCCGGCCTGTCCCCGCCTGTCCCCGGCCTGTCCCCGCCTGTCCCCCGCCCCTCAGCAGGGACGCCCCAAGGGATGCCCAGGCACCAACAGCGGCAGAGGGGGCAGGTGGGGGGACTGAGCACCCCAGTTCCTTGCTCAGAGTGTAGGGTGGCTCTTACCCCTCTAAAAAGCAGTCCCACTGTGGCTTTGGTAGGGTTATCCTGCTGTCATTGCTTCTCCATGGGATCTCCTGTGGGATTTGGGACCCAGGGGCATGTGTTTCCACAAAAAGCCATTCTCCTCGAGGCCCCTTTGCAGATCCCCAGCCTGACTTCTCAGGCCAGCTGGGCTGTGCTGAGCAGCTCTGCAGCCTAAACCAACATCACTGCCTGGTTTTTTGGGTGGTGTGGTTGTTCAGCAGCTGCAGCTCAAGCAGGTAAGTCCTTCCCCACAGGAGGAACAGCAGCAGTTTGAACAAGTGGAAGAAATTCATGTGGAGGGAGGAAAGATGGGCATTTTGGAGAACAAAGTGCTCCCGTCATCAGCCATTAACCTTAAAACTTTTCTGATAATTTAAGGCAAGATGCCATCCAGCACAATGTGAACTTCTAGAGTTGTAGGAGCATAAAAGGTCCGAGATAAACAGACCTGGAAAAAGAGCTGCCAATGAGTTAGTTTGGCAATCACTGTGTTACCTGCCTCACATTTCTGCTGAATAAGAAAAATCCTGCCCTGATGTCCTACCTGAACAGTCCAAGCTTTTGAAGCATGGGAGGAACAGTTTGGTTTTCACTGCTCTTTACCATGTGCACCAACCCTCACTCAGATTTAAACTGGAAAATACATATTTTGAGGATTTACTGTTCTCCTGCCTCGACTATCCCAAAATGGGATGGATGGAGCCCAAGAGATGCCAGACACCTACATACACACACATTTCCTTTCCTTGAAACTGTTGGTAGGTAACTCAGTACCTCCCAGTTTTCCTTGGCTACAGATACACTTGCCTGCCTTTGCTTTGATTAATGTGCTGCCAAGCTGGAGAAAAAACCAAAATGTTCCCTTTACTGCTGCCCATGAAACAGATTGCTGTGGAGTGGAGTCTGACAGCAATTCCTAACCTCAGATTTCCAGTCTGGGACCAACTGGAGTGTTGCCCATCTGAAACCAGAAGGGCAGGGTGTCTGTCCATTAGTCCCTGAAGAACAGGTCTGCACCCAAGGAGTTCCCTGCCTGCACCATCCAGCAGGTCCTGTGCTGGATGCCACCAATGTTTTTCTTGAAAAATGAGAAAAATGAAAACAAGTAGACTCAAAATACTTGTCTCCAGCTGTAACACTATCCACAGGGGGCTTTGCCCCAATTCTGTTCTGTGTAGACTGAAAATAAAAATCGTTGACATTACAAAAGCTCATAAACCCTGGCCCATCCAGCTAATGGGAGCAAGCTGAAGTGTTGCTGCATTGGATCCAGCATGAGGATGCTTCAGGAAACAGCCATCCCCTGCCCAAGCTCCTGCTGAAGCCAGAGGTTCCAGTTAAATAATGGGGCTCTCAATGGTCCTTTGCTTTTGAGATCCTGATGATTCACACTTCTTATGTGAGAGAGATGTGGGAAGTGAGTAGAGGTAATCCTTTTTATTAGATGAACTAATAGAACTGGAAGTCATCAGCAAATACGAAAATTATGCCAAGAAACCAAGGTTTTGTCCATGACTTTTAACATCTGTGCAATTATAGATTTTACTTCCCAGCAAAGGCACTTTGGTCCCTGGTTTCAAGCCCAGACTCCTGGTTAGAGAGAGAGCAGCTCCTGTTAATTGCAAGGTAACTGGTTTGAGATGAAAAAAGAGGGCAGAAGAACCTGTGCTTGTGGAAACCATTCCAGGGCCGCAGGGAAGCAGACAGAAAAGTTTACGTGGCTTTGGGAAACCCAGTAAGTAGGCTGGGATGCTGAATTTGGAAGGCTTTCCATTAGCAAAACAGTAGTTGGAATAAACCCACGAAAGTAAGCTGGATGCTCCTGGCAGCAATGCAGACCTGTGATTTCGTGCCCAGCTAGGCAAGGAAATGGGCAGCAAGATCAGAGGCTGTTTTGCTTTGGCTCCAAGGAAAAGAGCAGGTACGGCCAAGCCAAGAAATGAGGCAGCGCCACTGCACAATGGCTGGAAAGTGCAAGGGTGGACTGGATAACAGCATTCACACGGTCATTATCAAGATCAGCAATTACCAGAGTTGGCCTTTCAGGGCTAAGTCACCAGTTCAAAGGCAGGCCACCCCAATGCTGAATGATGCCAGCTCCTTGCCTGAAGCTCCTCCTCCTCTGGGAAGGCTCCTGCCTGCCCCACCGGCACTGACAGCAGGAGCGCAAAGGGGAGGCCCAAAAGCATCTTTAACTTTTGGGGCCCTGCAGCATGGGCCTGATCCATGGCTGGGGCAGCACACTGGGATTCACACCTCTGCTTCCTTGAGATCAGCTCAGTGCATTAGAGCCTGGTGCTAAAAATGCCAGGGTTGTCAGTCCCTGTACATGCCATTCACTTAAAGCTGGACTTGATGATCCTTGTGGGTCCTTTCCAGCTTGGAATGTTCTGTGATTTGGTGACACCCACTCTGCAAGGGTAGGTCTTGGGACTCTAGCTGGTCAGAGTGACCCCAAGATGTGTTAGAAAGTCTCTTTTCCCAGTCTGGCGGTCGAAGAAGGAGTCAGAGCTCTTCAGTTCTCGGTCTCAAGGCTGTTTATTGTATCTTATCTATAAAATTATTTCTCCTGTCCAGCCGAGGTCCACTCAGCAAGACAGTCAGAGGCACTCCACCCACCTCAGAGGTGGTGTTGTCTTTTCATACTAAAAACCACGTGTACAATATTTACAATTACTGTCCAACACCTATCACCTATGTTAGACAGTGAGCTTCTACTCTAAACCAATCTAAAAGTGCCACCATCACAGCAGAAGATGGAGGCCAAGAAGAAGGAGAAAGACAGGACACACCCAGATTCTTCCATCTTGCCCCCTGAACCCCCATTCTAAAAACCCCCAAAAATCTTTTTTTTTTACCCTGTGATAAATTCACTATCATTTTACTTAAACTTTCGTGGTTTGTAATCCTTCATATAAGGTTGGTAATTGTTTTTTTGAAGGGCTAAATCAAAGGCACAGGGGTCTTGGGCTCTATGCCAAGATCTCTGAGCCCCCTGGGCAGGGGCTCCAGTCCTCCAGGGCAGCCAGAGGAATTTCCTGGGTTCTGACAGGTAGGATCCATGTGTCAGTGGCACCCCAGTACTGTCCAAGAGGAACAGGAGAGAAACAGCAGTGGAAAGTAACAAACACTGTGTGAGGAAGTGGGGCTAGCACAAGAAAATCTCTGATATTCATTAGCCGCTGCCTGAACTCGTGCTGGCATCGTTCCTGATTTCCACCAGCATAAAACATGGGAACAGGTTAAAATGGAGAGAGCCAAATCTATGGATCATTGTTTTGGAGACCCATCGAGAAGAAATGCAGTAACAGTTCAGGAAAGGGCGGTTTTCATAAGGACAATGATGGGGAAAACCAAGGATTTTGCCAAAATGTTATCCCCAGCATTAACTTTAGGAAACTGGCTCTGAGCCTAAGGAGGGAACCTTCCCATCATATCCCATGTCAAGCATGGCTCACATCCCTACCCCACGTACACCAAGGGCTACAGCACAGAAGGATCCATTCTTCATCCTTGGGCTTTAAACCAGATGCAAATGTGGAGCACTTGAGTTCAAGCAGCATCAGCTGTTTAAAATCCTTCTGCTTGCAAAGGAGCTGCACCAAAGGACTCACACTCCCTTTTGTTTGGAGACTGTAGCTCCTGTAGGCTAGAGGTAATGTCTGTCTTCATTGCTTTGTGTTTGCCCATCAGCCAGATCCCAAAGTCCAAACAGCCAAAGGAAAACTGTAGTGAAGTGTCTAAATGTAACACCAAAACTCTGGAGGAATTCCTAACTGCCTAGGTCCACTGCCTGTCACAGCATCAGTTCAAGTGAGGTCACTACTGAACTTGATGGTATTTTTAGACAGGCAAGTAGACAGCTGGTCTGTCAGCTTAGACTTATTTCATGTTGTTCTCACTTTTGAGTATTAGATTGCTGTGGATGCTGAATTGTGGATTATGTGAGAATTTCAGCTTTAGCTTTGTGAATTCCTTAATTTTTTGAATTTATAGAAAAGTTTGCATGATCATACAGCAGAAAGAAAGCATTCCATGGTCTTAAAAAGCCTCATTGTGTTAAAGTTGGTCTTTCACTGGAGGGACGAAAGAGAGGTAGGACTCAAATCGTGACTTTTCAACCCATAGGTTTCCAGCTGTGGAAATAGCCAAACTTACCATTTGCCAAAACACGGAGAGAAGGGGCAGGGAGAGAGCTCCTCTGGAAGGGAGGGATCCCTGCCACAGCCAGCTGGGTGGAGGAAATCAGAAAGGGCCTGAGAATCCTTCTTAGCCCTCTGAAGGTACAAGCCAAGGGGCTTCAGCAACTATGATGATATCTCTGTCTAAATAAAGGAGAATAAATCTCATCAACAAGTGCTGTGACATGAAAACTCAGCCACGCCTGTGCTGCTCATCTCACCCAGATCTTGAGATCAGGATAGCAACAGAGATGTTCACAGAGCTCGAGAGATAACCACAGCTTTATTAAAAGTGTTCCAGTCGATGAAATGGAGGTTTAAACCATCACCAGGGAGTCATTAGCAGTATGTTTGAGATTCTAATGATGTTTTGCAGCAACAGCAAAAACATCTTTGTTCCTGGATAGCTAGAAATGCAGCTCCAAGAAAATAGCTAGAAATGCAGATGCAAGGAAAAGAAGGAAAATGGAAAAGAACAAAGGAAAAGAAGCCTCTGTGACGCACAGCTATCAGGAGCAGCCACATTTTGCCTTAGAAGGAAAAGCTGCCTTGCATGGGCAGGGAGTGCAATGGGGCAGGAGCGCACTAGGAGACAAGGGGAGCAGTGAGAAATTAGAGAGGCTGATGGCTGAAGAGATTCAGTACCCACTGCAGACCTGCTCTTGCATTTTTCTCCAGGGTGTTAAAGGAACAGGGAGAACAAAGCTCTGGGGTCAGGACTGGAGCACTCAGTGTCACCAGTCGCAGCTTTGCTTCTTCCACTCTCTGTGAGCCACTGACCACAGGCAAAGTAAACCAGTGCCACAGCAGGGCTGGAGAACAAACACCCTGCTGCTGAGGACGGCAGTGGCATCTGCTGCAGTTCAAAAGAAAAGCTGGAGGCAATCCTAGCAGAAGTGGGTAAGCCTCAGTTAACTGCTGCTTACAAAACAAATGCAGAAACACCCTATTGTCTGTGTTAAATCAAGGTGCCAAATCCCTTGAAGAGAGACTTGCACACTCACAGGAGCTGAGAGCAAGCTCTGGCTCACACCAATTTGTCTTTACACCAGGCTGTGCTGAAGGAGGGCTTCATTTAAAGCCTGACTGCAGGTGGCACAGCCATCTCCTCCCCACTGCCTCCAAAGGGCAGAATGAGCTCCCCTCTTCTCCCCAAACTGCACAATTACAGTGTTGAACTGTAGCTGTAAAACACAGGCTGACAGAATTGCTGGGCTTGGGTCCACTGACCTACAGCCTGGCCCTCCTCTGCTTTGAGGGGAATGCTCTCCCTGTGCAACAGGTAAATTGCAGGTGTGTGCTTTCTAGGCAACATGAGTAGAAGCCTAGCAGGAGTTTGTAGACTCCTCATCTCTAGTACACAGCTTTCAGCCTCTCGACACTCCCAGCAGAAGCAATTAATTTCTGGGACAAACACAGAGCTATCCCACTCCACAGATGTTTCCTCTTAGTTCTACTGGACTCAAGTCAATGAAAACGTGGCAATATCTGCACAGCAACAAATGGAACTTTCCACCAGCTCAGATGGGAACAGGAGCATTCTGAGTTGAAATCTCTATTAAAATTCTGCTATTTTTGTTTGGAAGAGAAGGGAGGGGTTAAAGGGAGCTAAGAAAATAGAAAATGGCCCTTAGCATGCCTGAGAACCACAGTCTCACAGATTTCTTGGCAAATACTGTATCATCTGGGAGAGCTGTAGGACCTTTTACCCCTGTCAGAGCTTTGTTTACCCATCTGGGACACAAGCTGGTAGCAGCAAACCTCTGGGGGCAGCTGAGACCAACTAGCAGCCCTGTAATGCTTCTGGCTGGGCTCATTATTTTTATCTCAGCGGTTGAAGCAGGCCCCATCTGAACTGGGGTCACTCTCCTCACCCCTGCTTTTCCATGCCAACAGATGGGAAGCAGTGACACAGAAGGAACTGGAGCCCTTGGGACCCCCAGTTCACTCTGTGCCTGCATACCCAGCTACAGAAGACCAGGGGGAGGACACACATGTGTAGGGCAGGCACTGCAGAAACTGGCACCAGGTTCATTTACAGGGTTGCTCTGAGGAAGTGCTTGGCACCAAGTCTCTCTCCTGAGCACACAGCCTGGATCTCAGAGGGCTCAATATTGGCCATCCTGATTAAGAACTGGGGAGGGAGTGCACATGTACTCCCCTCTGCAGAGGCGTCAGTTCGCACACTTGAAACACAGCGATGTTTCTTTTCCCACCACCACCTCCAGCTCTCATAAAAATATATTTAAAATTAAAAGGATCTGGAGAGGGGACAAGAAACATCTTTAAGTGATGTAACTTGCAAAATGCTTGGACATCCTTCAGCTGGAAAGCTGTGTAGAAATACACTATTCATATTACAAAATTCACCCCGAGTGTAACTCAGGGCAGCTTTTTGGTCTCCAACCACAAATCTGCAATAAAACATTCAGAGAATGGCTGAGGTTCAAGACTTGCAGTCTCATTTACATTAACCATTTTCTGCAATATTAAATAATAAATGATAAAAAAACCTGTCTGTGGTAAGTGTAAGGTACTTTAAAGGTTTTTTCTCCCTTCAGTTTTCTTTCTTTCTATGTTTTTACAAGCAGCTTTGCATGGCAATGAGTGGATCACAGCTACTGTAAAGCTGATGTCAGGTCAGTGTTTGCCTCACACAAAATAATTCTGCTGAAGTGATAAAAGACAGTATGTGCACTCATTGTCACTTCTTGGCTCTACTACTGTGTAGCAACATTACAATCTACCTAAACCATTACTTAAGGGACTGAAAAAATCCCAACCCTTTGAAACACAAACCTTGGGCAAATTTTGGGGGATTTTTTTTTAAGAATCTGTCTGCTTGTTACACTTCTTGTTATACCAGAAATACACAGTGCTGTTGCAGTCACCTTGAATAACTACATGTATGAGCTCTAGCAAAAGGACTGAAGAGATCTGGGAACCTTAAGCACTCCATGTATTTTAATTTTATCATGAGTATTAGTTTGAGCTGTAATAGGTTCTGTCCTCTATCTACAGCTTTCCTTCAGCAAAACCCTTCCTCCCCTTTTCCCCACCAAACATGTTACAGTCAAGAGAATATCCTTAATCTGATATTATAAAATTAAAACAGAAAATTCAGAAAATGTTGCTTGAGTAAGAGCTAAGTAACTCCTGGATTATTGTAGCAATTTCTGCTATAAAGTTTGTTCAAAACAATCCTTAACACTTACAGATGAAATATCAGCTTCTTAAAAATCAACTTCTTCCTTTGACTTTTTCCATCTGCTGTCTCTTCCTATCAAGCCAAATAAACACCTCTTACTCTTTGCTGGGCCATCCAATTGATGTAGGGAGGGAATCCACACCTGGTGATGCAACTTGTATCCATGCCTTACCTGTAATCCTCTGCTTTTCTTTGTGAAGGACTGACAGCCTCTATGCTTTTCCAGCTGAATTAAAGACCAACTTAGTTTTCCATTTACCTTGGTCATGTCCCTTCTCCTTAGCCACAGTGAGATGTTTTGGCTGGGTTACTATTGCAGCTGTTGGCAAAAGGGATTGGTGGAGCTCTAAGGAGCAAGGAGATCACAGCATATACTGAGTTGGAAGGAACTCACTGGGATCATCAAGCTCAACTCCTGTACAGAACACCAAGAGTCACACCATGTGCCTGAGAGCATTGTCCAAACACCTCCTGAACTCTGTCAGGCTTGGTGCTACTTCCTGGGAGAGCCTGTTCCAGTGCCCAGCCACCCTCTGGGCGAGGAACCTTTTCCTGATCTGCAACCTAAACCTTCCCTGACACAGCTTCAGGCTGTTCCGTCAAGTCCTGTCACTGCTCACCACAGAGAATAGTTCAGTGCCTGCCCCCCTGCTTCCCCCTGTGAGGTAATTGCAGACAAATCTTGGTTTAAAATATGAAATATGAACTTGGGACCGTGTTGTATTTATAGTAAAACCTAACCACATTTTATTCAAAGAATAGTAAGGTAATTTGAAGGAAAATTTACAGCTAGTGCTGCTCTCATTTGTGCTGCACAGAAAACAACCCCATATGCATTCTAGAGCACAGCAGCTGGTTTACAGAAGTGAAACACATGCAAACAGAATTAAGTGGAAAGTACACCAGTCACTCTGGAAAACAGACTCAAGCACTTCCCAGGCAACAGCATTATTAACTGCTGCTGCTGCACTTCCTGGGTGCCAGCAGTTACCTGTATGGAAAGCACCTCAAATTTGCTTATTTGCGTTTAACTGTAGCTTTCTTTATGCTTAGTAACATTTTGAAAGCCTCTTAGACAGGAGGATGGCTCTGCTGGAACAAAAAAAAAAAAAAAAAAGACCTTTTCTTTATATACAAACTGACAAGATTGCAAAATGAATTAAAAACAGTTTTGAACATTTAATAAAAACTCATCCTAGAAATCCAACTTTTGGTCGTGAAGTCCCCAAATTCTCTTCTTCATCCAGAATCTTCTGAAGGGCTATGTGAAGTGACTTGCCTACTCTTTGTCCTGTCTGCAAAGCAAAGAAAGCAAAACAAACCTGAGACATATGTTTATTTGCAGGAAGACAACTCTTACGGAACACTTCCTTTTGACAAATATTTTCTCTTTGATGATTCATACACACCAGCTGGTATCATAAAATATGCTTTTAATTTAGAAAAATCATGGTGGTGAAAGTTTCATTTTAACTTGATTAAGTTTTGGAAAAACATACACACAAAGCCAGTGCTCTCATTCATCACAGAAGCATTCCACAATCATTAATACCAGGTCTGTGCATCACTGGATCACCCAGGAATACAAATTAAATTCTCATCAGGCAGAAGCACACATTAAAATTAGCCAGCACACAGAGCATGAAGCAATGTTCTAGCTGCCAGAGGACAAGAGACACCTGACCAGCAAAGCAGGCTACTAACAGAAAGTTCAGCAGACTCTTCTGAATGTGTTCAGAATCGGCAGAGTGAATTTAGGCCAGCTGAACACCCTGTCCTGTGGCCAGAGAAACCCAAAATGCACACTGGCTGCACCACTAAGCCACTCTGTGGGCAGATCCTTCATATGATGTGTAATTCTGTCCTGTCCAAGGACCTTAAAGGAGTTAACAGAATGTTTTCTTTACAGAAATAAACTCCAGCAGTGAAAACCTAACACAATTAGCTCCAGCACTGACCTCTACTCATCCCACATGCCCAAGTATACTGTGCAAGCTACAGGGCAGGCAAACATTGGGCAGTGGTGAAATAAAGATCTTAAGGTAGTGGTGCTCATTGGAGCTTTCCCAGGGTCTCTCTAAATGACCTGAAATACTGACTGCAAACAGAAATAAAAAGCCCACTGCCCCCTAGAGAGCCAAAGGCAGACTATATTAAAATGAGTTTATTGGCTCCTGATCTATGCAGCAAAGCCTAGGCCAGCCACACAGCTGACACAAAACTCTGTTTCACCTCCTGGTGACAATTACTGAAACCATGCACAAACCTGAAAATAAGCTACATTTTTAACTGAAGAGTCAGGTGTCAGAATATGGCCAATGGTACCAAAGGAAATTGGGAAGAGCTTTGATGCATCAGGGTAGCTGTCAATCCTAGAGATCATGAGTCAATCCAAGACACCATGAGTCAGGCTACATAAATGGAGGGGCACAAGAGCAAGAACTGTCACAGCTCTGCACTGGGACAAAGATCACTGCAGCATTCCAGAGTCAAGAGGGCTCATAAACTCTTCCTTAAATGGAGGACAACATCACTCACCCCAGGTTAAAGTGAGTGGGAACTGTGCAGAGCTTTGGTATTGACCCAACACTGTTGCCATCATATTCCTGCTTGCCTCCCTAGTGGATTGGATGATAAACTCAAAAAAAAAAAAAAAAAAAAAAAAGGAAAAAAAAAGGAAAAAAAAAAAAGCCTTATGCTTTGGCAGCTTCCCAAAACTCTCCCATGAAACTCGAAACTCCCTTCCTAAGAGGTATGTCCTAGCATGTCTGTTCTCTACCAGTGAGGAAAGACTGAACATCCTCTGACCTGCAGCCAAATCATTCAGGAATAGAGGTGTCAGACATAGGTTACTCAGCTCCTCCATTGGGCATTCCCAGGCCCTTTTGTTTTTCTTGGATGTTGAGTTTAAGGCAGGACCAAACAGATAGAATCTCTGACCTTACAGAAAACATCTCTGGGGTTTTTTGTGATCAGCTTTATCTCTCACTCCGGCAGAGGAATTAGAGATAACACCTCTCTACCCAGGTAAGGGGGATGAAAGGCATGTTTGAATGCAAATAAAAAGCTCACTGGTACCACTGGGATAAGCACTCTGGAATGACATTGTGATGCAGTCAAGTGCCATATATTCAGCAATTCCCTCTTGAGACCAACTGTTGTCAAACTTGGCTCCAACTTCAGCATTCCTCACTAGAGCCATGCAGAAATTATCCACTCCGTGTCTCTAGGAAACAGGGCCAGCTTGAACTATATAATTTTCATTCTGACTTTCAAGTTCAAAATCCATTTTTCTCTCATGCTCAAGGCCAAACTCAGGCATGAGAATTTAACTGGAGAACAGATCTAAGAAGAGCCTGAAGAAGGGTTTAAAATGGATCTTATATGAATGTGGACAATATCCAGATACTAGTATTTTTGTGAAGTAGGGACAGATTGTAAACTCAATAAGGAAGCAAAGAAAAACAACAGTAAAATGAGAACAGTACATTTATCATAAAGCAAATGAGTTGTGCTAGAACACCATGCACCATCAATTCCAAACACCTTCTCTACTCTTATAGGGACTTTACCACATTAGAAGTTTTGCTCTTTCATTCTTTAAAATAGAATAGGGAATAGAAGAGGGAACAATAGAAGAGGGAACATGTTCTTTAAAAATACTCTCAAAGTTTCTCAGCTTAAGCTTTACTTTCTTACAGCTGTGAAGTACTTGCCTGAAACAAATGTGAGTACCACACATTTCAGGCATCTAGAAGTTTAGACAGTGTCCACTCACATTAGAATCTGTTTCAAAGACCTTCACAAAGTCCCTTGTGTACCAAATCAAAGCACCAAGGTCTCTGCTCTGAAAGCCTTTACTGAAGCTTTCTATACACCCAAGCTCCAGTTCATCCAGTATCAATCCAAGACAGTCAACTGCTCAACATTCCTTACCTCCATCATTTCAAAAATACTCTCAGGATCCAGGCTACCTTTCCCCACCTTCTTCATAGAAGTGATGGCACCTTTACTGGTCACTGAAAGAAGCAGGCTTGCCAAAGAACAAGCTTCTTCCTGAAGGGTAGCATCCACCACGTGCCTATATCCAATCTGCAAGTTAGTGACAAAACAATGCATTAGTTTGCAGTTCTCAAAGCTCCCCCACTGAGAAATCAAACTGTGAATGGTGGCTTTGTTACTTATCCACAGCCTCCCACCCTAAAATCATGTGGCCTTTGGACATAGTCAGAGACTGACTTAAAAGCACAGGATTTAAACAGCTTCTGACCCCAAATGATGGGTAAACAAACAACAGAGGTGAGATAAACATGTCACTATTTCATACTGTTTTCCTTTCTACCATCCTTTCATCTGTATGAAACTCCATATTAATCTTTTCCTGCAACTCTAAGTATAGACTCTGCTCCCCTCTACCTGAAAATTACACATCCCAAGACTCAGGTGAGCCCTCACTTCAGCAATGGCCCCCTCTACTATTTATGCAAATTGCTTAAAAGAAATGCCAACCAAACTTTCAGGTGCTTCAGCCAATCACTAACACTTGCAATGGAAAATGCAGCACCCATAAAATCAACTGTGCTAGCTGTGTGCTATATACGGAAGACAAAAGCCTGTTGGAATGGGAAGGGATGGTATTGCACCCATGAAAATGGAGTTCTGACCTCAGCAACAAATACTCAGCATGTAACTCCAGGCAGATCACACAACCTCCACTCCTGAACACAGTGGCCTCTTGTTTTAACATATTGAGATACCTGCTGCTCTGTATCTTAAGCAAGGAGCAGATGAAAAATAATAAACAACTCCTCTTCATGCAAGAAGATGCATTTCAAGAATTCATCAAGTACAAACCTACAATTCAGAGGTGCAAAAAACCCTGTTATTCAGTAAAAGTTCTTAATTAGGAGGCCAAAGACAAACAAATATAGACATAGAGGACACTGCCTATTTCTGTAACTCTAATTTTATCTCTAAGGAAGAAAATAAATGGCAGGTGAAATTAACAGGAACTGGAGTCTCTAGGCAGAAATTTGTCAGGCTTACTTTGCTTAGTGTGACAATGCAGGGCACCTCATCTACGTGGAGTCGAATACAATCGTAAGGGTCATCAGACAGCTCAATCTCTTTGGTGCCTTCCTCATCCTCCAGAACACGCACTTTGGGTATTCTGTGGAAACAAAAGGTGCAAAGTCATTGCCAGAACACACTACAAATACAGCTGTTACACAGTCACAACTCCAGGAAGTCCCTGTTCTTCTAAATGAGCCAAAATGTTTAGCAGAACAGTACAGAATGTGATCAAAGGATTAACAACTCACTCGCTGAGACTACAAAGAAAACACTCTAAGTGGGAAGATATTTAGGATAAGATTATCCTATTAACATCATTCAAACAGTTAAAATTTGAGCTGTTCTTTACTCTGTTACATGGGGAGAAATTAGTTTGGAACTTGCACAAATCAGTTCTGAACAATTCTTTGTATGCACCAGAATGTCACAGATGTACAGGAGACAAATTACCAAGACTTAATCCTTTTGTTCTGTGGTTCCCAACCTTGCAGACAACAGTAAAGTTGTCAGCATTACATCAGTTGCATTGCTTGGCAAAAGTGTTGACAAGAGTAGCAAATACAAGTAGTAAAGCTGTTCAGGAAAGAATAGCACCAACTAAAGAGATTTGGGGTGAAAAGGTGACATTAGTAAAATCCTTTCTCTAGCAAGATGAGAAGATTGGCAAGATACTCTACTGTTATAAGGACAGGTATACAAGCAATATATAATGTATCAGGATGAAGAAGTGATGAAAATCCAGGCAGAAATCCAAGAAATGCTTTCTTCTCAGTTGTCAATGATGAGCTCTCTCACAAATGAGCCAGACAGGCTCTTTATGGCTCCTTATCAGTTGTACATACACTGTATTTGTGACAGTCATCTAATGGAAGTTGTACAGGATGATTTAAGGCAGTTTCCTTAGCATAGTGAATAAAATAATTTAAAATAATTTAGTAGAAGATGGTATCTCAAGCTGTCATGAGTGTCAGCATCTTATACACCCTCATTTATCCAGGTGCCTGCTAGGATGGAGAACTGACTGAGAGACTTGGCATTACTGGCCAGTAAAACACACACAGAGCTCACCCACACTACTCTCTCTTTCACACATTTGCACCTGAAAACTAAGTATTTCAAGGTGTCCCAAGACAGCTAACTTCAGTAACCACAATCTGGTTTTATGTTAGTGCTTTTGCAGTAGCATTGTGTTTTATAACTAGACTCTGGAGGTTACATTCTTTTATGCCCTCTGTAACAAATCTCTTCTTTTAAAAGAGGAGATATGTACTCATTTAATGAACATTTTCCCCCACCAACACAAAGTGATTTTTATTGATCCTTGGAAGAGTATTGTAGTTATCTGGGGCTAGTACTTCAAAACAGCTAACCCTGCTCCAGTGACAACAAATTCCCTGCAAGCACACTGGCCTGAGCCAACCCAAAACTAAGACTTTGAGTAAGCAGAACAATTGTGATGTGCACTTTTCCCAGAAATGAAACTCCAAATGTTTCAACTCATTACAAATGCATCAAAGCCTATTTTCAAGTTTAAAATATTCCACTAGAAGTTGATGGAATAAAGTCACAAAGTGACTAACCCTCAAGCTACACAGGACAATGGACAACACTGGACAACAGTCCAAGGAAGAGGTGTACGTGCCAGAGTAGCATTTAAAAAACAAAGCAAGATTCTAAGAAAATCTGTGAGATTAAGCAATTTTTAACTCCAGCATAAAATGGCTTTGAAACCAGAGCAGTGTTTGTCTGCAAGAAAAAGTTGCCAGAATTAATATCTGAAAAATGCCTGCAAGGAGCTTTTTTGGCCAAGAACAGATGAGAGAGGTGTAAATTAGAAATACTGCAAAGGCAAAAAGATCATACACAAGCATCACAGTTGCATAAAAAGGGGGTAGATGGACAGAAAAACTATGCAAAGTGAATGTAGCATAAAGCCTCTCCAGAACACTGTAGATTTCTTCTCCTAGCTTGTGAATATTTATCTTAAGAAATAGCTGTACATGATTACTTTGCAACTTTTATTTTTCTATTTTGATTCCTGCAACTAATCAGGGCAGAGATCTGTACAGCAAGACTCAGTCCTGTAACAAACAGTGCTCTTTTCTTTGTGTGCAGATTTCACAAATGCAGAACCAGTCCCACCCTTCTAAGCAGGCATTGGTTCTGCCCCTACCATGCTGTGCAGCAAAAACCTCGGTGTCTGCAAGGCTGTTGTGTTATAAATTTTGGTGGTTTTGTAACTTGCCTATTTTCTGCAGCCTCAGGTTACAAGCAGGCAAATTCCACAAGAACAAGTTTAATGTCCTGACACAGTAGCTGGCTGCACATTTTGCAATATCTACTTCCATCATTAATAAATCCATCCTCAAACATCTGGGAGACATGGGTAAGGAGAAAGCCTGGTATCTCCTATCTTGTGCACATGATCTTGATGGTAGTTTTTAGAACTCAATGAACAATACAAAACTGTGAGGAGTTTTGTTTTAAATATTCCCCCTAAACCAGTTCTATTGTCATTGTTCCATGCCTGAAGGGGAGAGAACAAGTCAGGTCAGGCATTCAAAGGATTTAAATCCCCTAAGTCTTGAGCAAAATTCCTTAAGTTGTGATGTTTGATTTACTTAGCTCTAAAGCAAGATGGGTCCACAGATATTACAAAAATGCTTAGAGCAAGATTTTAAATTGAAGCTGAAGTTTTCAAATGCCTATCTGAATATCTAAAATTTTGTAGCTTCAAAGAAACAGCAGCTTGAGCTCCCTGCTCTTTGTTCCAATGCTCTAGTCAAGGCTGGCAAAGATCTGAAAACACTTAGAACAAAAACTTAGTTGTAAGCAAAGTAGGAAAAGCAAGTAAGAGTCAAAGAGGGGACACATGTAGAACACAGTTCAGAACACTTAATCTGAAGCAATCTTCAAACTGACATCTTTTGTTGTTTGGAGAATAATACTTTATAGAGAACAGGCAGCTACTCTTAAACAACCTTGTGTCAATCCAAACAAAGCCCAGTAGCTACAAAGGGAAAGGGAGAGAATGAGGACAACAGGTTTTCACTTTGAATTTCACCTCTTGACTTTCTGAGCTTGTATGAGGTGAGCTGTACTAGCATTCCCTGCTCAAATCAACAAGATAGGTTTTCAAAGGTAAAAACATCAACAGGCAGTGTGTTACTGTATCACATTTTGAAATGATAATCAACTTCAACAAGACTAGTGATGTTTGCCCTTAGCTTAAAGATTATATAGAGGACACAGTTGTCAGAGGAATAAAAATAAGTAAGAAACATTAAAATAATTATACCCTCCATCATGTTGTCTACATTCTTTTATTCACTTATTTCATTTGCTACTTTTTATATGATTGTCTCTCTTTATTCTGGTTAAAGTAAGAAAAAACCTAGTTATCTTGTAAATAAAGTATGAGCTGTGGATCTGCAAAGCAACTCACATGGTGGTAACTATTTTAACTGTATGACTTCTGCATCCTGGCACCTCACACACAGAAATACAGGCATTTCTTCTTTTTACTGTACTGCCAGCTCCTTTGTGAGACATTACATTTCTAAAAGTATTTCTTAATGTTATAAAAACAATCTACTGTTAAAAGTTACTGCTGAGAATTTGATTAACAT
This sequence comes from Melospiza georgiana, assembly GCF_028018845.1. Taxonomy (NCBI): domain Eukaryota; kingdom Metazoa; phylum Chordata; class Aves; order Passeriformes; family Passerellidae; genus Melospiza; species Melospiza georgiana. The sequence goes on along the minus strand of NC_080430.1, from coordinate 46,116,634 downwards.
GAGAAATTTCTCAGCAACATACAATTTCTAGTCTCAGATGGATAAGTCTCCCCTTATCCCTTTTGAAGTGTTTATAACCTGATATACTGCCTGTCTTCAAAAGCTTATTTTCTTCTTTTTGCGTGTACTTTTCCAGATCTAGTACTGTGACTCCATTCCCTGATAAATAAGCCAGAACTACACTAGTGACTAGCAGATCTCTAATTAATGCTGAAGAACAATCTGAGAGCCACTTTTAAAACATTTATTCTTGTAGGAGTCAAGGTTTCAAACCTCTACCAGCTATTTTTGCCATGTAAGTTTTCTAGCAAAGCTATTCACTAGGTTGTTTTTCTCAAGGGTGCTATAAAACTCTGTATTCCCTTTCACCTGCAGATAAAGAAAATAAAAATAACATAAAAAATAGTAGTGAGTCTTATTAAAAACACACAGAGAAGACTTGCATCATTCATTCTACTAAATTGTATTTTTCCATTCTTTGCATTAAAATGCATGGAGCAAAGTTCTTTTAAAGACACATCCTTTTCCCCTCCCCACAATCTCTCACTACCACTTTTTTCCTCTTGGTTTTAAAAAGAACTGCAGGCTGACAGTTAATGAGAACAAAATCAAAAGTGGAAAACCAGGGCTGATTACAAATCAGTAGTCACACTGATAGAGGGCTTCTTATTCAGGAGCATCACACATCAGTAAATACTTCTTATTTCAAACCCACAAGGCATCAACACCAAGGCCTCCAAATGCTTGCAACAAAACCATATGGACAACACTACTTTTGTGGATCTGGCTACAACAAAAGTTATATTGTGAACATGACTCTGCATAAGATGCCATATGACACTTGATCATCAGAAACTGAATTAAAATAACATTAGTTCATGGTACTTGCATGCAAATGAGTGTCTTGTATCTGAATGCAAGCTGTCTTGGGAACTTATTTAAATAATTAAGCATGAAAAATGTTTTGCTCACAGAGAATGTTTCTCTTCCACTTCCCATGCCACTTCTACCCACATGAAATAAGATCTGTGCTTTACCTTGTGTTAAAGAGAGCTGCCTTCACTGCGATAGAGATTGCATCAAAGATGTTCCCACCACATTCCAATAACTGGGGAGGAAAAGCAGAAACTCTTTAAAAGAAAATCAGGCTAGTGTCTTTAAATGAAGCCTTTATTTAATTTAAACCTACTTGAAAAGGAAGAAAATTAATTACCAGAACAGGTTTTTAAAAAACAAAGTTGTCTTTAAAGCCTATCTATGAAAAGAAACAGATAGGAAATTAGGATTTCAACTAACTGTATTATACATGCAAAATAGAAGAGTTAATGCACTTCATAATAAAATTAATGATAAAATTTAATAATAGAAGCTGAAATGAAACCACCACTGTTCTTAATCTTCTTGTGCTAAGGTTCTGATCTATACTATGGCCAGAATACCCTTTATAAACTCATCACATCAATTCTTCAGTGTTAAATTAAGCCAATCAATTTTCTATATTACATTTCAAAGAGGAGCCTTTTAAAAAAAATATCAGATGGACAAAACCAACTAGGAGAATTGCTTTCACAGAAGAAACACACACTGTCACCGAGAGCATGGTATGGAAAGCAAGTTATATAAGGGGTAGTTATGAAGGCACATCATGATTTATTCTCTTTATGGGAAAGAGTCATTGCCAGGTTTGTCTCACAGCTGAAAGTGATCCAAGGAGAGCCTGATGTCAAAGTCTTGCAAATGAGTGTTATCAACAAGTGAGGTGTATGGAGGGAGCCTAGCTCAGCTTCCTCCTGTGAAAACTGGGAGAACAGCAGTCAAAGGGAAAAGCAGCACTGCATACAAGGTCAAAAGGGAGGGCTCCCCATACCACTAACACCTTCTGCAGACTGCCAGACCAGTCCGAGATGTGTCTCTCCATAGCCTACTGTCACTTCTCTGATGAGCCCAGCTCCCAGCTGCCATTTCAGTACTATTTCCTGAGGACACACACACACACAGAGCAGGCATTTGGATCTACTTCAGCAAGAACATATGGATGCTTCTCTGCGACATCAATCTATGCTGCATGATGAGAGCAAAACGTGTTCTGCAATCCTGATTACATTGATTGTTCTTCAAAATTTATTTAAAGATGAGATAAACTCCTGCACAGGGAGTAAATCATAAGCGAGATATGCTGTAAAGACAGTTACTTTTTATGAAGACAGACTGAACGGTGTAAAAAGAATGACAAAAAGTTGGGATAGAAAGCTAAATACAAAGGTGATCAGATTATTTCTTTGCAAGCAGCTGCTGGATACAGAGAGGTTAACTTGCCCCTTTCAGTCGTGATTGGATTTTACTTGCTAACACAATAAGCCCCACAATATCTGTGTTATTAAAACACAATAATGGGATGTGCCTGCACTGTTGCTAGGCTGGTGTTCAGGCTGCTGCTCTAAAGCCTTATCTGTACTACAGTGGCTCCTAGAGGCAAGGAACACAGCCTGCACAGAGCACGGTGCAACAATTCCTCCACAAAGCAATGAACACTTTTCTCAGCTCAAGCACCTTGTACTGACATCCCCTCCGTTTATTTAATTATTTTTAGGACTAAGAAAGTCTCCACAGCTGTGAGTTATGGGAAGCAGAGGGGTCTTTTCTGCTTTTAATTTAATGCTTTTAATTTTAATTTACTGATATGCAAGTGAAAAAGTTATGGGAAAGAAAAGACAACACATTATTGACCTAACCTAATTCAGAGAAGCATTTCCTCCAAAAGTAGATTCCTAACTTCTTTTTAATCAGACTAGGGGCAGGGGAGGGGAAAACAGAGAAGATGAGGAAATCCTGGAAGGTGCTCAGTAGTGAACTGCAAAAATTTCAAGAGAAACTGATGCACCCTGTCCTCCTGACACACAATCTACTGTGACTGGATAGGGAATGATAAGAGATTGTACACTTTGATTCTCCTTGCTTAGCCCAGCAGGCTGCTGGGGCCATTTATGGGGAGAAGGCTATATATATATATCAAAACTCACTCAAAAATGCCTAAAAGCTTCTAATTTCTGATATCAATGGCTAGAAAAGGAAGAAATTGGGGGAAACACAGAGAGGGTGAGAACAGCCTTTGTGGTACTCCATGTTGATAATCTACTATTTGGAAGTGGAACACCTTCCAATATTAAGAAAAGAATGCATATACTCTGAAAGGTCGAGGTATATATTCTCCACCTTTGACATGTATCTCAATTTGTCCATGTGCCTGCATCTTTGTGGTATGCATGGCTGAAGTTATTTTTTTCCATTCTGATTGTACAGAATTATAGCATTTCTCAAGTACACTGACCACTAGAAAATATTTGAGAGATGTTTTTAATTGATGAAGCTTTTGCATGACTGTAAAACACACTATTTCCTCTTTTGAGGCTGCACGTGTCAAATTTTGTTTACACAGAGGAGCTCAATATAGGTGTTTCAATCAAACTGCACATGGCTAAATTGCATAGGAATGGGGTATTGCCAGGCTCATAACATTCTTTGTGGATCTTTGTCTCTTCTGGAATGAGAGACTTGCAGACAAGTACCTTCACACCTGACTGCAAGGTACCAGTATTTTCAGCTTTATGACAGATTTGAGGTTTATTTTCCCTCCAATATAACTATGCAATGCAAACACCAATGTAAAGAATTTCCAGGAATTCTGAAGGAAAATATAACCCAAAGGACTCTCTATGAGTGTTGATTTTATATTCAGACTCTGTCTCCCTTAAATGACAAATAATATGAGTTGCTCCTTTTATCAGCCCAAGTGTCATCCTTAAACCACACTCTATAAAAAGTAGAATTCTATAGGAATGATTCAGCAACAGCAACTTCAGGAAAATCTGTAGGTGTCAAGCACCTACACTGTCACATGTAATATGATCACATACTATCACATGTCTACTGTTTAGAAAAGGAAATATTACAAATATGTCCAAAAAGTGAAAATACAGAGGGAAAAAAAAGGTGGGGGTAGAACAGAGCAAGAGAGAAATGTTAACACTATCTTGTTCTAACTGTACCAACTGCTCTTCAATGGCTCACACTCAAAATACCTGCAGAATAAATATAACATCCAAAAGACTCATCAAGTTTAGAGTCATAATTATGAACCTGCAACAGATTTTTTTATTGGCACTGTAAAAAGAGCTAAATGTAAAATTCCTCACATAACATAGTGATGCCTTGATGCCCTGATGTTCATAATTCTGATACAATCAGTAGCATGAAAACAGAGAGGCTGTTTTTCTCTGTAACTGTAGATAATCTACAAATCTGTCCAGGAAGAATCAGATAATGACCAGCTATATCTCAAAAAAAAAAGCTATACAGAACAGTGTGTGTAATTACATATATATATATACACACACACACACACCCCGAGGCAGGGAAGCAGACTGCTTTATGAAAGTCTTTGTTTATGCAGTGCCTATGCAATATTTAGCAGCATGCTGCTTAAATAAGCACTGCATTAAATATTCTGTACCTCTGCCTGTAATTACCTAGTAACTAAAGGCCCCAGTGTGATTTCTCAGAACTAACACTTCATTCTCCATTAAACCTTGCCAAGCTGCAATAAGCCAGTGACTTGGGCTGTTAAAGCACTCAGCAGAGGTACATATTCCATCATTTTGCAGCTGGACTGTTGTACCATATCTACTCTAATTAGGCTAATGCTACTGCATTTTAAATACCTAGTGAACTAATTTTCACATTTATTTAGGTCTTAGTCTAAATGTTCCTGTATTGTTCATCAAACCCCTGTATTTAATTTTCTGGCTGTACAGCTTAACATTTTGCACATTATTTCACAGGCCTTAATGGATTCCTGTAATATCCCTTAACATATTTTCACTTCCAAATTTGATAAACAGAAACTCAACTTTGGACCAATAAGAATTGGAAATAATGTTCAGGAGAGTCTGACTTGCAGACTTCTGTTGAAATTCCCATGACAGAGTGCTTTAAATGCAGCATATTTGGAAATTGGGATGCTGCATTCATCAGATTTGTATGCATAAAATTCAGTGTCCATTATTGTCATGGGAACAAATATTCAGTTTATCCTCTATGTTTAATACACATATACAAGTTTCATCAAAAATCACCTCAGCTAAACCTAGCTGTTGCCAAAAAATTTCTATTTTACTTTAGTGAATTAGTTGTGATCAGAGTACAAAGAACCAGAGAGATGGACAGTTCTGTTAGGGCTAACATACACCCATGCTCACTTGAACAATGTATTTGCTGCTACATCTAGCTTGGAAAAGAAGTTTATCCTTCTTTAGTGGCAATTTCCTTGTCAGTATAAGATCACTGATTTTTATCTGAGACACATTCAGAGTATTCAATGTTTTATTAGTTCTGCAGTAGAACACCACCACCAAGAAGAGTAGAAAAGGAGCAAGATGGAATTAGTGATGAACTACTATAAGTAGATAGAAAACTGCCATCCATGCTGTGATACATTATATCACATAATGAGAAGCTTTTTTTAAACAAAGAAATAGAAAAGGTTATGCTAAGTCAGTCTCTGCCTTAGAAACATTTTGCTGAATCTTAGTTTTCATTTCTGTACTTACCAGTACATCCACATAGAGAACCCAGCAGTGCTCTTTGGGATTAATACAAAGGGATTTCAAGTCTACACTGTTCTCACAGCTGAATACTCTGTACAGTGTATTTGCTATATCTGTGCCAAGTTCTTCTCCTCCCCGGCCTTCCAACTCAGGAGAATTTGAAGAACTAGATAAAGAAAGAAAAGAATACTTTCACTTGTGAAGCAGCAAATACTCAAAGAACATTTCTTAAATATAAAGAATTAAAAGTATCTAAGGATTTATTTGTACAAGAATAAGCATCCTATCTGAAAAGGAATTATTTCCATTTTGCATTAGAGAAGGTTTTGATGCAGATAATATACTGACATTTTGTTACAAATACTAACTAAATTCCACTACTATCTTCAGTTCCCCAGTTATAATTAAAGTAAAATCTGGTGAATTCTCTCAGAGATTATTTCTTAAGCACTGTCAGCTTCTATCACCTCTACTCTTAAAAAAAAAAAAAAAAAAAAAAAAAAAAAAAAGGACGTCTGTATTAAGTTCACAACAGCTACCAAGACAGTCTAGTGAGAGTTGAATGTTCAATTATTAAGAGACTGGCTAAGAAGAGACAGATATGATGATATGACTAGTAGAATACTAATTTCTTGTAAGTAACATGACACATGACTGCCTGACCTTAATTGGTAATTTCTTTACTGAGTGTACTGTCTGCTATCAAGCCCCTAGAAGAAAACATGTCATTACTCTCTGCAGCTTATGGAGAACAGCAACTAAACATCTTTTCCTGAAGCGATCTGACAAAGTGTGTAGTCTTCATTCTCTGATTCCAACGTAAAAAACTATTTATGAGCAGTCATGCAAGAAAGCCCTTGGGTGCTGGGGTTTGGTGCACAGCTAAAAACTTCTAACAATAAAAGAAAACGAGCCTACAAAAAACCCCCTAAAAACAAAAAACCAAAATAAACAAAAAACCCAAACAAAAACCAAACCAAACCAACAAATAAAAAAACACCAAACAAACCAAACAAAACCCACCCCAAACCTAACAAAAAATGCCCTGCCTCCAAAGAACAATCAAATACAGCATAAATGTCCAGAGATGCATATGCAGCAAAACAATGAGCAAATTTTCCATACCAGCCTCTGGTTTATAAGAGAGGGCAAGAATATTCTCAAGCAGTGGACCTGTAGCAGCATTGCAAATCTTGTTTTAAAATAAACCAGTCAGACCTCTACCAAATTAATCTCTCATCGGAGAACACATCAAAGGAATGGTTACACAGAAGCAGTTTTGGTCTGTTCAAAATCAGTAATGGCCACACCCTGTACTCTCCTGGTGGGGCACGTCACAGGGCAAATTTCTCATGACATATACGTTTTGTGTCTGTATGATGATACAAAACACCAGGAATACAAAAATACAGCAGAAAACTAGGTCTTGGATAATAATCCCTTCACCTTAAAAAAAACCAACCCAAACAACCAAAGATTCACATTATCAAGGTGTGACTTAAACCATCAAGTGAGCTGTGCCATTAATAGCGCAAAATCTATAAACTTACGTATAATTATCTACTATTATTCTTACCTCACAGTAACTCTCCCAACTTCTTGTTTTGCAGAGTTGATGAAAACTCTGCAAGACAGATTTTTCTCTGTCAGGAAGAACTACTGGATTTTATAGAAGTTACTTACTGCTACTAGAAACATAGCACTATACATGCTTAAAATACAAAGAAACGTTGCTGCCAATTAAGCACCGATCTACACTTCCAAACTGTATTTGCCGCACGAATAAGCACTGCAAGTGTGACACACAATATTATTCAGGGTTATTAGACACCAATTTTATGAGATAGGATCTGATTTAAGTATAACTCAGTGCTGAGTCAGGTCTTCAGGTTGTATTAAACAAGCATTTATCCATGGAAGCAGCTTTTATGCAAGTTAACACGATCATTCTGTTTAAGCCATAGTTATGCAAGCATTATGATCCCTATGGCAAGCTGCAAGCATTATGCAAACTTCAATCTATGCCTCATTATTATTTCTAAACACAAAGTTTTATCAAATGTTGTATTTTTTTGATTAAGATTGGATGCTTTCTTTGACAGTGAGTAGAAAGAACCTAAGACTCAATTGGAATATCACTGTACATTTCACTGTATCTTATTTCCATTATCATTTTAACACTTAATTTCCTTGCAATCACAATGAAATAAAGAAGCAAGGCTAGCAGGATATGATTGTAACTATTTGGTAAATACTGCCACCTAATGCCTACAGATTATTGCAGTAACTTACACTGGGCAAAATTTGGAAAGAGGATGTCTCAACAGACTAGAAAATGACAAAAAACTTTGCTTATGGAGAACAGAAAGAACTTGGTAGTGGTACAGAATTTCTATGCCAAAGCAGCATGTAACTTTCCAGACTACCAAAATCATTTCAGTGACACATTGCCTAACTATCAGAGATTCCTCTTAAAGCATAATGATGCTTCTATCACTGTATTCAGATCTCTACTGAATTTCAAAACTCCTCCTGTTGCCAGTCAAAATCTTCGTGTTGCAACAGTTACACATTTCTCGCTTACTGCTCAGGCCATAAATATTCTGTAATCTACAGATGGTCAGATCTGGACAAATACACGCCTTGCTTCCCTAATTCCACAAACAAAATCTGATGCATTTGAGGAATTCAGATGTCTGCTTTTCTTCTTGTTTCTATTTATTAGTTTGAAAGTGATAAATCAGATCAGCCAGAAAGCTCAAATGTGATACAAGCAGACACAGCAGTCTTTCAGCATCAAGGGCCAGGATGGAGGTCTTCTCCAGTGATGAAAGGTAGGAAGAATACCACACATATTAGGACATAGACTTGTTTTATGGTAATTAATTTCTAGGATCACAAACCAGTGCCCCTAAAATATTCCCCTCCAGAGATTTGCATTAAAGTCTGTCTCAAAATGGGACTAAGTGTGCTCCTCAGATTTCAGGTAAAGGACTCAGAGCAGAATAAAGAGAAACAGAAGTTTGGAGCAGAGAATTATACACATGATCCAGAAAATGATTATTTTCATCAGTAAAAGAAACCACGAAAGTTTCAGGAAACGAGCATTTTAAGATAGCAATCACTGCAGTCTGAGTTTTTAGTATTAGCTTCAGCAATATAAAAGCCAAATAGAACACACAGGAACTTCACCAGAAGATTCAGGGTATGGAATTCTGCTCAGTTACTACCACCCAGTGGCAGTCTGGCAAAGCATCAGGGTACTGACAGCAGCTCATTCCCCTTGACAGAGGGAGGCTGCCTCCGCTTCAGCTTTTGTTTTTTGCATCTTTCTGGAAGCTAAAGAACACCTTTCCCCATGCCACAAGCATGTGACAAGTGACTACAATCCTCTAAAGTTCAGGCCCTTGGATCCTGTTGTCACAGAAATTAAAGATTACTTATTTCCTGAACTGATTAAATCCAGCTCCCAAAGATTGATGCACATCTCCCTCCCAGCCCATGAAGCACAGATTAACAGAAAATGCAACTGAACATTAATCTAATGAGTTGAAGTTTTTCTAATATCTGTTTCCATACACAAGTATCACAGAGCTGCCATATGTCCACAGACCACTTTTTTTAGGAATGAAATCTCCCTGCTGTCAGTGGACTTTCTTCATATAGAGACAACCAGAAAAAAGCCCCAAAACAATAAACATGTACCACTTCAGACACTTAATACATGAGTTCTAACAGCAGGACCACATTCAAGATCATCTTCCCATCTGATGTTTTCTGAACAGCAATTGTAAACAAACTATCAAGTCACAGGTGAGTGCTTTCCTTTAAAGCATAAGTTTCCACAGTTAACTAGAACATACTGATGTACAGAGGCAGTCTTAGATAAGGCTGCATAATGTGACACACCAATGTTAAGGCAGATACAGACAATTAGGTCAGAAAGATTATCAGACATACACTTAGTAGCACTCATACCTTAGCTTTGACAATGGTATATTGCTTTAATGTCAGAGTAGCAACATTTTTTTGTTTTTAATAAAAAGTAAAAGAGATGTCACATGCAAAGCGGCCAACTTGACATGGCCAAGGCTTTTATGAGAGGTCCCCAAAGCAATTTAAATCATAAAGAACAGTTTTGGGTAAGTCTGTAAGACATGGATACTGTAGTCTCAGGCAGGAGACAATTTAAACTAACACTTAGTCACTGTGCTATCTCAGAGCAACCTGAAAACAAGAGTTCTCAGTTTGCTTCTAGCTTCTTCCATAATCCAAACACTGTCAAGACTGTAAGGATAAACAACAGTCCATTTGTAGCAAAATGAAAGAAATCTGATTAAAAACAAACACTCTTTTAGTTAATGAAAGATGGATTCACTCATAAATATATAACTAAAATGTCTAATTATTTTTTGCATCTGAAATTTACACTGGGGATTCTTTTTTTTTTAAGTTTTGTACTAAACACACTTCAAGCTTTTTCCACTGTTTTCACAGACAAAGTAAGCAAACTTTTAAGTACAGTTAAAGTACAGTCTGTAATACTCAATTCTTTTCTTCCAGCTTACTTTTTTTTGAAAGAGATTTTCTCTATTTTATCATGGTAAAAACAACAGCTAGACATTTTAGTCAGGAAGTGTGGCTCCAAGCGTGTGTACTTGAACCATTACCCTTTTCCAGCAGCAGTGATGCTATGCAATTTGGGACTGTTTTATTTAACCTTTTTTCATTCTTTAACTCCTGCTGATTTGCTTCTTTTGGATTTGCAAGACCAGCAGAAAATTTCTCAACATTCACTGCTACTGAAACAGTAAAATAATTGTTTGTAATACTCAAACCCCTAGAGGAGGTTAGTGGAATGAAGGCATTAATTTCTGAAGAATGGCAAGACCTGATTAGTCATTTATTCCAAATATTAGATTATTTCATTCTTTCTTAGTATACTAACCAGTCAACAAAAAATTCCAGGTAACCTTCATCTGGTTTCTCCAACTTTGGTGTCCCCATTTCAGCTTTTATGCCGACCAAGATATCAGTTTCTCCCTATTAAAACAAAAACACATCACACAACTGGAATTACAAGTACAGAACTATTTGTTTAATTTAAATGTCTATGGTAAGCTGACAGTTCTACCTTTCAGTTATCAGATTGTTCTATCAGAGCGAACTTAAAATAACATTTTTTGTAAAAAACAAAACGCTTTAGAAGGACAATATTAAGTGTAAGAAGATTCTTCAAACAAATATCATACACCTTACCTATCTCTAGGTTAAAAAGACTCTTAATATCAAGACTACTTCTGCCATTTTTGCTCTGTAAACAGCTCTTTCTGCAGAACTTTCATAATGGTGCACAGTACATCCATTTTCTTCTTCTTCAGTCAACGCGTCAGAAATAGTTTTTCTTCATTTTAAAGGAATAGAAATTTTTGCCCCTCCCAGAAACTAGGCACAACAGCAACTTCAGTTTTCAAGATTAAATGTTAGATTAGTTCAGACGGAAGGCTGTCCAGGCCCTTTACAGTAAATCCAGCTCAAGCCAGCCTGAACTAATTATACATCCTGCCATTATTTCCATATCCCATAGTTTCAGTTACTGCTATACCCATACATGTTATTGCACACACAAGCCTATCTACAAATAGCATCAGATTAACTAGTCACATGAACAAGCAATTTCATCAGCAAGGTACCCAACCCCTAAGAAATTTACCTACCAGCTTTACTCTTGCAGATCCACTTGTGTTTGATACAACATCTGTTTCTACTTCTGCACATCTGTAGTCTTCACAGCCTCGACCATCTACACGAAGGTCTTCCTAAGTATGACAACCAACATACTGCTAAGGGAATCAGTAATGAAAAGCAAAAACAAAACAAAACAAACAAAAAACCCCCACCACAAACCAAAAACTGTGACTTTAAACTTTCCTTCTCCCACACCAAATGCAGCAGTAAAAAGGATATAAAAGCAACAGCTTGTAATTTCACCATGGAATACAAAAGAACCAACTATACTTTTTAATTTATATCTCATTTATGTAGAGCTTATAACAATCTGCAGGCTGACATGAATTGCACCAAGTCCCTCTAATTCCCAAAAGAAAGTTTCAGATTTAATAACTGTAAAGGCCTTGGCTTTAATTGGTACTTTACCTAACACAACCCAGCTCCATCCTGGCATAGGCAAGTTCAGTACTTTTACATCAGTAATTGGGACCCCAGCAGACAAAAATAATACACCAGCCTTCCAAATGCTTTCATCCATTTGTATTCCACAAATGAGCATTACACATCCTCTGATACTATACAGCTTGTTCCCATAAAAACATGTTGTTTTTCAGTAAACTTCAGTAAGAATACAATTCTTTTCTCTTTGGGGCTTCTTCTTAAGCACCCTTCACTCTTCCTCCTTTGTGCACTCATGTTCCTTTGCTAAATTACAGGCTAAAACTCTCTGCAATGGCAATAACTTGAGGAACAGCCAGGGAAGAGCAAGGAAAGAGGAGCAAAAAAAAAAAAAAAGAAAAGCAAGAGGGGACAGAAGGATATCAATCTCTTAGAGATCATCCAATAGAGGGCAATGAAGATGGCGAAGGGCCTTGAGGGGAAGTGGTTTGAAGAGATGCTGAGGTCACTTGGTCTGTTCAGCCTGGAGGAGACTGAGGGGAGACCCCACTGCAGCACTCTACAGCTTCCTTGTGAGAGGAAGAGGAGGGGCAGGCACTGATCTCTCCTCTGTGGTAGCCAGTGACAGGACCCGAGGGAACGGCCTGGATTTGTGTCAGGGGAGGCACAGGTTGGACATCGGGAAAAGGTTTTTGAGCCAGAGGCTGGCTGGGCAGTGGAAAAGGCTCCCATGGTAAGTGCTCACAACACCAATCTCGACAGAGCTCAAGAAGCATTTGGACAATGCTCTCAAGCACGTCGTGTGTCCCTTGGGGTGCTCTGTGCATGGCCAGGAGCGGGTGAAACTCGTGGCTTCCTTCCAAATCAGCATATGATGCGATTCTGTGCAAACAAATCCACGTCCCGCTCTCAGCCTGCTTCCCGTCCCAATGCTCGATGTGCAGTGATAACTCCAGAGGTTCGCCACCAGACACAACGGGGGTGGGCTCCCTCCCTCCCTCCCTCCTCCCCAGCCCAGCTCGCTCCGTGCCGCCGGTACCTGCACGCCGTGCACGATGTAGAGCTTCTCGGCCTCGCTCAGCACCACGGACGCCATTCCCGCCGCCTCCCGCCCGCACCTGCGCAGTGCCCGCTTCCTGCCTGCCTTCCTGCCCGCCCTCCATCCGCCCGCCGGCACCGAGAGCGGGGACGCTGCCGGCTGTCCCGGGCTGGTGTTCCCCCCGCCCAGCCGGCGCCGCCACCCCACAGCGAGGGCTCCCCTTGCCTGGTGGCCAAGCGCGGGGTGCAGCCGGGAAGCCACAGAAGCCTTTCACGTCCCGCTCTCGACGCGGTACCCGCTGGGCACGCCGCATCCCGGAAAGCGTCCTGTCCAAAAAGCTGACCCTCGCGGTAAAAACAAAGCTCCCGCTTTCTGCCAAAAGCTCCTCCAGGAGGCTGTGGAAGCATCCCGGTGCACAGCAATGGATCGCATGGTCATAGTTCTCTGCGTTTCCTCATTTTCCTTGCGGAGTTTTTAACCTCAGAAAAGTCCAAGCGAGGTGCGGTGCGCGGGGAAGGCTGATGCGGGAGCAGGGAAGAAACCAAGTGCTTTCCTTAGAAGATTCTCATTGTGAAAAACGCCAATGTCACTGTTTTTAAAAGTTTAATTATAATAAAATGGTTATAAAAATAGTAATACAATTAGAGTAATAATAATTTGGACAATTTGAATTAGGACAATATGACACAGTAGAAACAAAGAGTTACGGATGTCCGGGTACCTTTTTCTGGGCAGCACGAGCCTGAAAAAGGACCCCCGTTAACAAAGGATTAACCCCTAAAAGCAACAGCCTGTTGCATATTCACACACTTCATACATGATGCATAAATTCCATTCAAGGAGAGGATTCTGTCTGGTCATCATCAACTTCTTCCTCTGAATCCTAACAGCGCCTTCGAGGTGGGAAGAAGTTCAGTTTCTTCTGATAAGAGAGCAATAAATTCTTTTTCTCTGAAAGGTTTAGGTGTCCTGTGGCTGCTATCTCACTGTCCTTTCTTTAAAAAAAGTATCCTACATAGCATCGTTTCTATTTTAACATTTCTTATAACCTAAAACTATATTTAACACACTACTTAAGAGAATTAATACAGCATTACTTTCTAACACAACACATATAATATTCATTTTAATATTTGCGAAAAGCCAATCATAAAATATGCATTTTTCACATCTTGGTCCTGTGCCAGATATTGCTGGGAAAGTGGCGTGGGAAATGTGATTAAAAACTCACACTATATATTAAAACAATAATTAAGGGTTGGGTTTTTTTGACAGCCTTAATTGAAAGTTTCATAACAGTCATTAATGTAAGTTTGCATGCTTTTTTTGCACAGCTCCTGTGTGATAATTTTCAGAGTATTTTAAAAGATTCTATCTTGACTTCACACTGATGCTTGCTTGGCAAAAAATGATCCATGGCTCCCAAGGATTACTCAGCACACTGCCAGAGTTTATGCAGCTTTCCACAACTCCTTGTTGTACAAAGCATTCCTGGCTGTGCCTACTTGAGCAGGTGGCATGATGCAGTGGGAGCAAACAAGAGTGATGGATGGTTTTGGGAGTTTTCGCTTGGTCTGGTCCCATTGGCAGGCTGCTTATCAATCAGCAGTTGGGGCAGAGTGGATGCCTTTCTGGGACTCTTCCCATAGCTTATCTGCATCTGAAAGGAGCCACATTTCGGCACACTAGGGTTGTATGGGCATTGCTTACTGCTTCTTGGTGGGGAGAGCCAGCAGTGGAGCCTGGCAGAGCTGGGAGCTTGGGTAGCTTGTCCTCCCCACTCACCCTAGGGAGGTGAGCAGGGCCAGGTCTCCTTGCTGGCCTGCAGGGGTGCCAGACAAAGGCAGTTCCCATGCATGAAAGGCCCTGCTTTGTATGTTCTCTCTGAAACAGCATCTGCCAGTGCTGCTGTCCAGCGCAGCCCAACCCTTCATTTGACTTGCAGTGCGATATTTGTGTCCTCGCATTGCACGGTGTGAACCAAACAAGTAAGAAGAAATCAGGAACTCTCTGAAGATGTGAGTGAATTCTTGATCTGAAGCAGCGTTAATGCAGATGCACCCTATGATTTCCACTGAGAGCACAGGGAGAAGACATTCTGGCTCTCATCTCACTTCCTGACTCCCATGGCTCAGCCCACAGCAGCTAACAGTTACAATTGCCAGGAAAGAGTGATGTGTTAATTTTTTTGCCACTTCTGCTCCCCCCCCAGCTTGGAGTCTGCTTAATGTTAGTCAAATTCTTGCACAGTCCAGAGGCTCAGCTAGCAAATCTTGCTCACACACAAACAGCAGTTTTTTAAAGGTGGGAGGAGCCCAGGTTTGGCTCGTTTTTCCTCGGGGAGGGCAGAAGGCAACCCCTTGCCCTGAAGAGCACTTCTGAGGACATTCAAATTCCAGCAGAAGGCAGCAGTGAAGCTTATCATACAAAAAAGGATGCCACTTGTTTCTTGGGTTTGTTTGGGTTTGTATGTTGGGGTTTTTTTTAACAAAGGAAAAGCAGTATCTTTTAACTTCATTGTGGTAAATGCATGATGTGTGTTGGCCCACGTCATGGTTTGACACTGGCTAAACAGCAGGCACCCATGAAAGCTGTGTGCTGATCTTCTCTTGCTCTCAGCTGGGCAGAGGAGACAAAAAAATGCAATGGAGAACTCTTGAGTTGAGGTGAGAACTGGGAGAAACTCAGCCCTCAGACCTCTGTCTCTGAACATGACACCAGCAGTCGAGCGCTCTGTCACAGAATCACAGTCACAGAACGGGTATGGTTGGAATGGACCACTGTGGGACATCTGGTCCAACCTCCCTGCTCAAGCAGGGCTGTCCTAGAGCACACGGCACAGGATTGTTTTGGAGAATCTCCAGTGAGGCAGACTCTACAACCTCTTTGTACAACTTCTTCCAGTGTCACTCACACAGTAAAGAAGTTCTTCCTCATGTTCAGGTGAAACTTTGTGTGCATCAGTTTCTGCCCACTGTCCCGCATCCTAGTGCTCGGCACCACTGAGAGGAGCCCGGCTCCATCTCTTTGGCACACCCACACCCCCCTCCTTTCAGACATTTATACACATTAACGATGTCCCCTCTCAGTAGTCTCTTCTCAAGACTGAACAGGCCCAGCTCCCTCAGCTTTTCCACCTAGAATGATACTCCAGTCCCCCAAACATCCTCACTGCTCCGCACTGTACGGCTCCTCCTTGCGTGCCAGCAGATTCTGGATACCTGCAAACCAAAACTACCCTGAACGCGCCTGGGGCTCAGAGGTGCCCGCTGAGGCAGAACCATCCGTTCCCATGCCAAAACAAAAAAGTGTGGGGTTTTTCCTCAGAAAACCCGCATTTCCCCCCAGGGACCCGCACGCCCGGGCCGTTAACGCGCAGTGGGCACAGGCGGCCCGCAGTCGCCGTCCGTGGGCCGGGGAGCCCTTGGCGGGGCGGGGAAGGGCAGGGCCGGGCCGCGCTGCCTCCCGCCGCCGCCGCCGTTCACTTCCTGGTTCCTCCCGGCGGCCGCTCCACCTCCGCGCAAGGGGCGGGCGGGCGGCCGGCGGAAGGGGGGGTGCGGTGCCGTGCCGTGCCGTGCCGTGCCGTGCCGCTGCCGGCGCGGGGGCGGCGGGGCGCGCCGGACCCGCGGCGGCGGCGGCGGCCACTGGGGTAGGTGGGTGCGACTGACAGCGCGGGGCGGGGGGTGCTGGGGGGCGGGCAGGTGTGTGCGCCGGCGGAGCGGGGCGGGAGCGCGAACTGGGAGCAGAGAGCGGGGAGCCGGGAGCGGGCCGCCGGTGGATGCCATCCCGCCGCTGCACCAGCCGCCCCCCGGCCCCGCCGCTGTCCCTGTGGTGTCCCCGGCCCGCGCGGCCCCTCGGCCGTACGTGCGGGAGCCCCGGGGTGGCGCGGCCGCCCAAGGGCCGCGCGGGGCTCCGCATCCCTCGGCGGGGCCCCCGGGCCAGGGCCAGGGCCGGGCGGCGGCTCCTGTCCCGCAGCAGCGTCCCCGGGACCTGTGGGCATCGGTCGGGAAACGGGCGGAGGGCTCCCGCTCTCACCTCGCCGCCTTCCAGCGCTGGGCTTTAAATACTGGGAAGCTGAACGCGTTAAATGATAGCGTGCTAAGTACGCGGTTTAGGTCTGCTCCGCGGCCTTTCGGAGCAGCGTTGAGTCCCCTCGGCAGGAAATTTAAAGTCAGAGCCTCCAGCGATTTCGTCGGGGTCCTGTGACCTGTCGGTGGATTGCAGTGGTCCTGTAATGTGCTAATGCATTGCAGCGATGGGAGCAGCTGGACAGCGAGTGGAGCTGACCGTGTCGCTTCCGAGGTGGCCCTGGTCACCCGGCGTGTGGCTGTCCCATGGCCCCATCGGCCAGGTGCGCCCCCGGCATCGGCGGCAATCCCTGGCGAAAGCATGGCGCTGGGCTGGGCTGTGCCGTGGCGGGTTTAGTTGAAATGGATGGTGAGTTTTACGTGGCAGGAGCAAGCGATCCGGACTGGTTTAGAACGTCAGCTTCTGAGTGCTACTGGAGTTGTTCTGTAAGATAAATTTTTAAGAAGAAGCAAGAGTTTACGATGGCTCATTAGAAAATAGTCTTCAAGAAAATAATCAAGAAAACAGGCCTTGGGGAGGAGGGGGCAGCAGTCTGATCCCTGATGGGCTCTCCACTTGGTGTGAACCATTGGGGGATGTGGGATGGACAGCAAAGTTCGTTTAGATGTCTTTCCTTTGATACCGATTCAGAAAAGCTAAACTGTGTTTTTCAGCATGAGAGCGACAGTGTGCCAGACTCCTGGCACAGCAAAGGTGTGTATGGAATGTCAAATCTGTAGGAAAGGAGCCCAAATTTGGATGGTTGTTCTGATACGGTGGAATCGCAGAGAGGGGAGGGACTGGTGACTTATGGTGAGTGACTGCATTGGTGTCTTGTGGTGTACATAGCAAGGCATTAGTGAGGACCATATTTTCCTTTGCTTAATGAAAGCAACAAATGAGTCTTTTGCGTAGCGTTACAGGCATTTCAGTGATAAGAGTCATCATAAGGGGAGCCACGCCACTCTTACGTCTTTTATAAATGCAGCCCCATGCGCAATAAAGATGCACTCCTTCAAAGGCCACGACTCTGTCAGCGTAGCTCTGGGTGCTGCCTCACTGATGCAATAGTGTTTGTCACACCAGAGGGACCTGCTGCTGGTAGTAAGTTGTGTCTGACTGAATGTTCATTGAGATTTAGAAGGTGCGGCCCAGAAACTCTTGTGTGTTTATAGGTTTATGAAAGGGCAAATATCAGGTGTACCTAAACCCCAAATATTTGTTGTGACATCTAGGATCTATAGCAATAACATCTATTGGGTATTCTCATGTATGTTTCTGCTTCCTTTTAATTTTCATTTAAAGTGATGTAGTTACAGACAAGGCTGTCTATTTCAGTTTGAAGTTGCTTGTTTGGTTGTAGACAAAAGTACACAAATGTAATTTAATCCAGATAATGGGAGCAGGTTGCAAGAAGATGAATGCCTAATTCCTCAGCAGATGCAGGTCTGCTGTGCCCAAGTAGTTATGTGTTTTTTCTGGGCAGTTTCCTTTGCGTCAGCGAAGGGCAACAGCTGACAGTCTTCAGCAGTGTGTTTGTATGCTGGGCAGTGGTAGTTCAGCTTTGGTGAATCTTTTTCTTACCTAATAGGAATTTACTTTTTTCAATGGGTGGATTGCTGTGCACCTCTAGCAGAACAGGAGCTAGCAGTGCTGCATAGTCCATGCAGTTTAAACTGTGTGTTGCATGATTTCAGAAAGACTTGCTCATGGAGCCAGTTTCACTGTCAGACATTTCCCATACAGCTGTAACAGGGCATCTCTCCCGTAGAGGAGACTAGATGGGCACCCACAGTGGTGTCAGTCTGAAAATGGACTGGCTGTAGCTCAGCCAGTCTCTCTGCAGGTGTTAGTTGGCTGAGCTTATGCTTTTCTGATGCCTCTGCAGTGTAGATATGACCTTTTTCTTAGGGCAATATTCAGGAATACAGTTTTTCTACAGCCCCTTCCTGACAGAAAACAGCAGATAATGTAAAATATGACACAACAGAATAGCTTGTTGTCAGTTTTTATTTCCCCCATCCTGTTCTTAGCTGGTTGAAGCAAACGAAATGTGACTGATTGTACCTGGAACATCATATTTAACCTGTGCATGTAACTGATCTGAAGCTTTGGGTTGTGTTCGAGAAAAGGAGAAGTTAGAGCTTTCCTAATTGAAGCTGTGTGTTTCCTGGGTTGTGCAGGCAATAAGGAAAGAAGATAGCCCTTGCCTGGAGCTGCAGTGCAGCAAGTCTGCCAGTAACACTTCACACATTGTCCTTTGGAGAGGGAGTCCAGGAACACGAGCCAGCTTGTTTGCAGGGTGTGGGTGCCAAAGGCCTCCCCATATGGCAGCAGTTCCCTGCTAGTGAGGTGCAAGGTGTTAGAGGCAAGGTGCAGCTGGGTGCTGGCTCACTGCATGGGAGCACTGGTGTGTTAACTCCTGTGATTTGCTTCTGGCTGTGCCCCCAGCCTGGGGGCTGCTTGGGGGTGCTTCTGGAGACTGGAGTGAGAGATTTGTGTAGGCTTATAGCCCCATATCTCTCTTTGCACCACCAGGGTGACCATACAGAAACCCTGCTGTTACAGGAGAAGAGGTAGAAGTGCAAGAGGAGGGGGAAAAAAGAAAGAGAGGATAGATATGGAAAGGTAAGGAAATGAGAGGGAAGGGTACAGCATCAGAATTCAGCTAGAAAAATCTTGGGAAGTGCTATTCTAGGAGGAAGTAAAACAGCAAGTAAAAAAAGGACACAGAGGACTCACTGTTAAGATCCTTTGACAACAGAGGAATGTTGAATGAGAGGAAATGCAAGGCCTTTGTTGTTCCTGCTCCTGGGCTGGTGGTGGATGGTGTGTTTGTCATGTTCAGCTGTGAGTTCTGCAATAATGCAGAATTGACGGGTGACCAATCTTAAGTGTGGTGCAGTGTGCAGAAGTTAAAACAAGTGGGCTGAAGCTGAAACGGTGTGAGTGAGTAAAGGTAGTGTAAAATACTATGCTCTTGAAAAAAAAAAAAAGGTACAAAAAGACATGCAGGCTTAGTGGGAAGGCAGTAGTACCATATCATAGATTACAGGGAGGACTGTAACAGATGATAAAGGTAGGTAATGTGATATGCATTCTTTGTTCTTTGCAGTGGCCACTTGAATTACAGATGTCCAATACAGTACAGAATAGATAAGGAAGATGTTATATATGGTAGCTACCATATATTAATTTATTTCTTTGTATTACAAAAGAAAATTAAGGTTTACACACAGAAACTGTTTTTTATGGCAGTAAGGATCCCTGCTGCTTGCCAGTGCTAAAGTGAGCAAAACAAGAAATGCTTAGTTTGCCAACTCAGATGTTCTTTGCTGTGTTTCAAAAGCTTTAACCTACAGCAACTTTGAACCTGCAGGTTTTTCCAGTTTTCTGAAGTAGCAGCATATGTTTCTTCTAGTTGTGATTTTAACTTTGCAGGAAAGAGGTGATAATTGTTTGGTCCCTGTGTTTTTAATGTGCTATTTTAATGTATGCCTTGTGCACTTTCTGTAGTTGGCTTAGGGATCTGCTTAGGTGTAGTATGTAGATTTGAAATCTAAATGCCTTACAGCCTTTATACCTACAACTTTACTTACCCATATGTGGCAAGGCAGAATAATAAACTACAGGCAGGGGAATAAAGTCAGAGTGAGTGACTTGTTCATGCTTGTGAAGAGGGGGCTGTAGCAAAAGCAGGTGAGAGCCAAATCCTGCGATAGACCATCTTGAGTGAAAACCTATGTCTGGTAGTAAAGTGCTCTTTCTGCCTTGAAAAATAGTAGTTAAAATATTTTTTAGACTGGAGGGTTTCTGCCAGCTTCTTATTATGATTAAAACTTTAAAGCTGCAGCTCTTTCTTGCTCTGCAAAACATATTCCTTATGCCAGGAAAGTTGTGTGGTTTTTAAAATTGAAACTAAAAATAATACCAGTTTTATAGATAAGCCTTTCCCTTTATTTTTTGTCTTTGTTAAAAAAAAATGTTGATAAAGGAGAAATTGAGAATTTACGTTCCCCTAATCCAGTGGCTTGCTGTTTTAGGTCCTGAGTCAGCATGTAAATTGCAAAGCTGTCTAGAAGACCAGGACAGCTTCTCCTGTTTTGTCTCTCATAAGGCTGTGCATTCAGGATAACTGCAGTGCTGTGGGAAAGCATGACATCCCCATCTGTTGTTTTCTGTTTCCTGGTGCAGTCTCTCATGCACGATTGCTCTTTCCTTCCAGTGCTTAACTTTAGAGAGGTGGCAATGCAACAAGGATGGTATGTTCAGGATGAGTATTTCTCTTTTGGCATGGGTTAAGTAGCTTGTGTGTATTTGGTTTATTGGGAAACTGGGAGATTGAAGTAACAGAATATCTCTGTTGCCCTTGCAGCTCTGATAGTTAAAAACTTACCAGTTATTTTGTAATGGTTCATTACTTAATGACAGTTTTATAAAGTACCTTCTATCTCTGATGAAAGACTTACTAAGATCACTCACTGTGATCAGACCAAGTCAGATCCAAGTCTGACCTCAGTCTTGGTGCCCTTGTGATGTGTGCCCTGTTTCTACATCTTGCCCCAATTTTGTCACTCATCCATAGTGGTCCAGTGTTTTTGTACCTTGGACAGTAACTACATTGTCTTTGCTCTCCTTTGCTCAGGCTGGCAGCTGACAGGCCTTTTGGTGGGGGTGCAATCACCAGATAACTCAGACTCTTAGGTCAATCTTTATTGCATTACAATTTATTTATACGATACATGTCCATTAGTTAAACAGAAATGATACAGACACTAACCAGGGAGCTGTTCCATCCACCCTGAGAGACAAACCCCTGTATTTGTAATTCAGAAAACATGGCCTTATTTTCCTTTCAGTTCTACTAATGGAATTCCTCTGGCACTGTTGAAGTTGCTTCTTGTCCACACTGATGTAAATTAGAGGAGGACTGAGGGGTTTGTGCCTTATGTGGCTGCATCTCTTTTGAGGTGCAGTCTGATCCAAACCCTCAGGATGGAGTTTCTAGATATGACAGACATCTTTGATGTAATTTCCCCCTCCCCTTTCTCTCCTTAGGGAGAAGTTTCCTCTGTGCATTTGCTCTCCTATTCAAATGTGTTCTTCAGGAAGGCATGACTTCAATTAAATCTTCCCCTCTAATAAGATGCTTCTAATAGAAATAATGAAAGTATGATTTTAGCATGAGCCATTTTTACTAAGGTCTTGTTCATGTGTGGCATCCTTGAAGTAAGAAATAAATTAAAAATAGAAAATAACATCAGAATAGTTGATGTTATAAACACTTTTGTAAACAATTACTGTAAAGCATTGTAGTGCAGCCATTTACTCACTTTACTTATAGAAAAATGTTATAAATTGGTTATCATCTGGTTTTACATGCTCTCTATTGCCCCTGTTAAGGGAGGTAATCCAAGCCTGTGCTTTTACCCTCAGGAAACATAAATTTATTTTAAGCCTTGTAATTTTTTAAAGATTTCTTTACGCCATTTTTCTTGAGTATGGGAACTGAAAGTGTTGCAATTGCCTGACTTCAGGAGTCAAAGGATTCAGGAGGCTCTTGAGATGTTTGTGAGCCTTTTGCTAAAGGCAGATGCATAGCTGGTAATGTAATATTTAGGCTGTAACTGTACTCCTTAAAGTAGCCTGAATTTCCGGGAGAAAAGTGAAGAAGTGTCTGTGGTAGGCACAGTGCTGTCCCCTGCCCCTGGAGGAGGCTGGCAGCGCTGACTTTGCCCTGTGATAATTCCATCTGACTCATCTGGTGTCCCGTAAGCACAGCCTTCACTTCCCTGCCCGCTCCTTCCCTCCCTGCTGCCTCTGCCATTGGAACCCAGCAGGAGGTTTCTGCCCCTTTGGGCTTTCAGCCCCAGTTGGGGTGGGGTTTGTTGTGTTTGTTGTTTGTTTGGTGTTTTTAACCACGTGTGGAGTCCCGAAAGTATGCCAATGGAAGTACAGCTCTGTGTAGCAAATTTGAGCCTGCTAATAATAGGTTTGCTTTTTTTAGCTGCCTTTCACAGACCTGTTAGATGTGTCCCGTTGACCCTCCAGGGTTTTGTAAACCAGAGGTTGGAAACTGCCGTGCCAATGGATATCTGGGTGAATCTGCAGGAGACTGCCAAAAATTCTCGGCATAGCTGGCCTCTTTTGTTGCACTCCTGCAGATCAGATAAAGCTTTTTAGGCCTTGCAGGAGCCATTAGGAAAATACATATAAATTCTGATATTTTCGTATTATCTGTGCTTTGGCAAGTTTTCACAAGCTTGTTGGATTTTGGTTGCATGGAAGTGTGGCAGGAGAAGCATAGGTAATAACCCTTTTGGTTAGGAAACTCACCTTCTCTTATGTCTCTTGCAAAGGAAGATTTAAATATGCAGTGTTTTAATCTATTCAGTTTTATCTGCAGAAAAAAATGAAATAAACTTAAAAATTAATTCTTCTGCAGTTTCTGTCTGTCTGGAGCTGACTGACTTTTTTTAAAAGGACATCTGTCCTGTGGATCTAGATTGCTTGCCTTAGCTGTCGTGAATATAGTAAGCCTAGTTCTGTATGTCTGCTTCCTTTTGATGATAAAAAATTAGTATTGTTTGTCAGCTCTCAAGGTACTCTGTGTGTCATAAAAGCTCTTTGGAAGTATTTCTTTAAAGTAAATTAAAAACCAAACTGAAAACCTAAAAAAGGTCTGCCATCTGCCCTGATCTCTCTTCTTTTTTATTCTTTTTTTCCCCTCAGTATTGTTTTCATGTAGCTGGCAGAACTTGAAATTCACCCAGTTCATATGACACAATGAAAATGTAACCTCTTCCCCGAGTTCAGTGTTAATGGACTTGTAATAGAGGAAATGGTTGCAATGTACACAGTAATGCTGTAGTTCTACAGGTCATACCCATGTGCTTGACTTCACTAACATGAATAATTACATGAGAATCAGCAGGTTCACAATGATGGTTTTAAGCTTGCTGTAAGTTTTGCATCAGAACCTCAGGTAGCTTTCAGACACTTATTGGGTGAAGGCCCACATCATTTGTTTGTGCATTCTTAACAAATTCTTTGGCTGTCACAGGCAATTAAAAACCAGATTTTTTTTTTTACATGGCTTATGGCATGTGAAAAGACAGTTTATATAGGGTGTAGTAGCATATTTTAAGTGTTCATTGTTGCAGGAAGTAGATTTTCATTTTTGTTTACATTTCTAACTTTTGTATTACATGTTTTTTGATTGTTCCTGTATTGCCAAATGCCTTCCAGACAAAAAAAAACAAGAAGAGGTCTTTGCTCTGTCATGTCATTAAGCTGAATTGATGTGTGTGTTGTCATTGTATCTCACATTTACCTAGTGGCCTCTCTTGTAGCCTGACACCAAGATTAAATCCTTAAGCCCTATGCCTACATTGTTTAAATATTGTTTGCTCCAGAGCAGGAGGAGCTGACATATTCCAGCTGTATTATAAATTAAGTTCATATGCAGCATGATTGAAGGGCAAACCAGTTAGTGCAAGTTACTGCTTCCACCCTGCTACAACCTTTTTTTTTTTTTTGGTTGTTGCATTATTTATCTGAAAATACCAAACTGGATAGCATAAACCAAAACAGATGTTTGTATATATAAGAGCAAGGAATTAAAAAAACCTCACTATCCGGGTCATGTAGGGGAAAAGCTGAGACTTTAAGCTCCTATAGCTTGACTCTTAAGATAATGAACACTAGAACACATATGTATTTCTCAAAACAATATATGATGTTTATGTACTGATTTATTTTGTTGCCTAATGAGGCTCTAAAGCGAGCATTAGATGGCAGAGTACATTAAATAACAAAATTTTCCTCCAGCCACAATCAGGGGCCTGTGCTCCGTCCTTATAACTCCCTGCAGAATTGAGTCTCCAGACTTTCAGATTGAGGGGGCCTCAAGGCTCCTTCCAGTTTCTCCTTAGACAGTTACACAGCAATGGATTTTTCTTAATTTTTTATTCCCCCAGTTTAGCTTAAAATATATCTGATAGAGAGTTGTAGAACTTTCATTGGAGTGCAACTACTTCCTGCACTTGCAAGAGAGATTAATTTTTATTTCACTGCTGAAGTGTGCTATTCAGGACTAAACCCACAGCTTAATCACTGTGTATTTGTTCAGCTTTCAGTCAGTCTTTGCTCATTCTGACCTTAAGGTGACTTGTCAAAGGGATTCCTTTCTTAAATAGGAGTTTGCTTTTCCTGTGACTGTTTGATTCCTTTGTTTTGGGATGCAAAACCTTAGGGGAGGAAAAAGTCTAGGCAAAAATCCTGAGTCTGTGTTCAGGGCTGTCCCAGCTTGTTACTGCACCTGATGTGTCAAGTCTAAACTTTTGATTGGAAGCTGAACACCTAAATTACAGTTTTCTTTCTTACTTTTTAGTGTAATGTGGTGTTCTTGTCAACTGAACGCTGTTGTCAGGTGTGAGTCTTTAATTATGTCAGTTTTATTTTGAGCTGGCAAGCAACATAGCAATTTTAATAAGATTATTAAACAACACAGTGAAGGTTAACCTGTTTCCTTGAGGGAGTGGAAGAACTAAGTCTTTGAAGTACTTGTTAAATCTGTGTGAATGTTTGAATACATAGTTGTCCTTACAGCAGTTGTGAAAAACGGGAGAAAAGGTATGCAGGTACTAGTAGGTATAGATTTATCTGAACTTAGACTGCCATATTGTTTGGGTATTCACTATTTACAAAAATTACATAGCTTGTCTTCCTAAATATCAGAAATCACAAGGCTGAATTATAGCTGTGGTTAAAATACAGAGTAATTACAACGTGTTATGTGAATTTTGTGAATGAGGAGTGGGTTTTTTGTTGTGGGCTTTTTTCTTGTCAAAGTAAATGACATTCCTCACAAGGACATTTTCATCTTGATATTTCTGTTCTGTGGGATGTGTGTATAAATACAAGACTGATATGCTTTAACATTAATTCACGTGACTTTCTTCAGATTCATAAACCACCTTAAACTTGCTTGGCAGCATACTAAATGTTCCAAGTGGAAAAATGAGAAAATACCTAATTCTCCTAGTTTATTTATATGAGTTGTGCTGGCAACAAATACTGTAAATTGTTTAGTTCATCTGCTTCTGTGCACCTAGGAGGTTTGTGCTCCTGGCTTTTGCTTCTCACTGTGGCCACAGCAGTTCCAGTACCTCTCTTTGTGTCACTCGCAGTCAGGTGCACGAAGCTCTGTGCTTGGATGTAATTAATCATCCTGCTAATTAATAACCTTATTCTTTGGCTGTGAAAGAATAATTGTCCTCTTATCAATTTGGCCTTCTTAAAAGAACAGCTGAAAAGTAAATTATCATCTCCTTCCCTGTTGAGATAGGGGCAGCAACATCTCCATTTAGGTTGGTGTTAGGCAGAGTAGAGCTTTCTTCTTGTACTTGGCAGAATTTAGCCATAAGATTTGGAGAAAAGTTTGAAGTCCTGGGGATTTCTGCAGTTGTCTCACTATGTTTTATGTAAAATATATCCATTTTTAAACAATTAATGACAAAAATAGCTTTAGGGTGAACTTTCTTGGCTGAAAAAATAATTAGTGGTGAACATTTTCTCTGAATTTAAATGGCATAGTGAGCGCTCTTGTTTTGCAAAGCCATGAGAATAAGCCTTACATTTTGAAACAGCAGGAGGCTGATACCTTCCATCAGGGATCTGCAATTCAGTTTATTTGGTAGTAGAATGATTGCAGCCATTTTTGTAGAAGGTGGGTCTTTAGAGGGTGTTATGTTATGAAGCATTTAAAGCACTGAGCAAATACTCTGAGTAGAAGTGTGTTTGGAAGAGGTTGCTGGGTGTGTAAAGAGCCGCTTTCAAAGTGTAGCATTCCAGGTGTGCTCCAGCACTGAGTGGTGGATGGAGTGAGTGCAGATGGATTGATGCCTTGCCAAAGACTTAGGAGCACCTTCTCTGTTTTCTCTCATGCCTCCATTTGGTGGGAGTTACACTGAAACACAATCCTGGCGCATGCCTGGAGCATTACTGTTCCTGGTTCCAAGATGGCTCTTACTCTTTGGACAGACAAGGTGTCTGCAGAGCTGGAGAGGAGAGGACAGGGCAATGTCAGTGTTGGTCCTCTTGCTGCAGTAGAGTGCAAAACAAATGCCATTGAGGGATGGAGCAAAGGTGGTGGGAGAGGCATGGCAAAACAGAAGACTTCCAAGGGATGTAAGGCCAGAGGAGGAGGTGAGGGTGGGAAAGAGCTGTTGTTGGGAAATAACATCCTTCAGCCAAGAGTAGAAGTTCCTGTCAAGATATTTCCTGGGTTGCTTCTTGATCAGTTCCTGCATATCTGACTGTACTGCTGTTTGTTTTTGCACTTTTACCCCAAAGCTGGGAGTCAGTGGGTAAGGAGGGAGTCAGTGGGTAAGGAGGAAGGAAACCTCTTCCACTTGCTAAGTTTCCCAGTATGTGTAGGAAAGACCCTTCCCTTCCCCAGATATGAAGCAGAAAAAAGGGGACCCTGCCAGCTGTGACAGGACTTTTCTCCCCTCATGTAACAGTGCTGAGTTCTTGCTTCAGTTCCTGTTGTGGCCACTCCTGTTGGCTCCTACCTGGTGACTTTTTCTTCATTAAAATGCTTGTTGCCTTCCACTTAGGGAGGTGGAGGTGGCACACAGGTAGACCTAGTGTGTAATTAAGCACTTCTTAAAAGCACTTAGAGTCTTCTGAGTAAGGAGTGTTCCGATAAGCGCAAGAGTGTGGTTTCCCAATCCATTATTTTATGTTTGATTTATTTACCTTTTTTGCTTTTTCATCTCACTTTCTGCAATTTTCCCATGCGATGACCGTGCCGTTATGTGAACAGAGGTCTGGATGTCTGGCAGAGCAGTGAGCACTGTTTCTGACTCTCTTTCAGATGCAAGTATGGACATAATAGCCTATGATGATTACTCCAGTCCACCGCTTCAGAGATATTGAAAGGACACCTGAATACCTCCAGCCAGAAAAGTGTGTTCCACCTCCTAGCCGCGCTTCCCTGGGAACAATGTGGTTTATTCGAGATGGCTGTGGTATTGCATGTGCTGTCGTTACCTGGATGCTGGTGTTCTATGCCGACTTTGTAGTCCTTCTTGTCATGCTAGTTCCATCGAGAGATTATGTTTATAGTGTCATCAATGGCACACTGTTCAACACCTTGGCTTTCCTCGCTTTGGCTTCACATTTTCGTGCTATGCTGACAGATCCAGTAAGTATCCACCTCTCTCCGTGTGTCTCGGAAAGAAACAGGCGGTGTTTTTCTTGTCTGCTAGATGTTGGGTAACTCAGTTGCCGAGTGAGTGGCAGATTTAAATAACTTTTGTGTGTCAGCCTGCTGAGTGAGGCTGCTGATGTGGTATGCTAATTTTTCGTCCCACTCAAGTCGGATGCAAAGTCGAGGACCCAGCGTTAGATTCCTGGTGTGTGAGCAGCTCCTCTTTCTGCACTGGGAAGGAGAGTGTTTCTCTCCAATGCTGTTTTCTCCCCAGTGGCAGATCTCGTGTTTGTGGCTTGTTGTGTCTTGACAAACAGGAAAGCTGGAAAAGCTGGTTTTGGTTGTCTGCCTTGGCAAGTATTGCTTCAGCAGAATAGAGCAGAATATGTGTTGTTTTGAAAAGCTGTGTTACCATCTCTCATTCTACTGATTTTCTTGAGTGTATTGGACAATGCTGAAATAAGTATGGTCTGAGCATGAGATGGCAGTTCTTAGGCAAGTTGGGGAGCATCAGAGCTTTGAGATCCCTTTGTATGTATCCTTAGGACATTGCTTTGAGAGATCAGATCTGCTACTCTCTCATCTTTCAGTTTGTGACAAGGTAAAGTTTAGCACCATGATGCTAATTCTGAATGGCCTGTCATGGTTTATTTTCCTTGATAACCTCTGGACAGTAGACTCAGTTCAAAACATATCTCCACTAGTTAGTGGAAGGAAAGACAAGCTTAGACTTCTCTTTCCTCACAAATGTTCTTGCTGCTGTTGGGAGTGGTGGTGTGCCTCTGATAACTGTCCCTTCCAAATGTTATTTTCTCCTTGAAACCTTGTTAGGCGCTGTTGAGACTTCAGTACAATTGTTGTTTCTTATATTGTAGCCCTTCCAGAAGCCCCAGCACTGCAGAAATGGCTTGATTTGGGGTATTCTCACAATTTGTGGTAAAGACTGTTGAATTGCATGCTACTGCTGCTGGGCAGAAGTGTAAGCAGTACTTCAGCCTCTGAAACTTCTGATCGCTGGACTTGGGAATGGAGGGTTGCAGCAGTTTGTTAGATAGTTTGTATCCTAAAGATGGTTGTTAATTATTGTATGTTGTGTGATTTTTATGCTTAGGGACCTTCAGGTGGCTGCAATTATTTTGCAGAGTTAGCAGCAGCTCTTGTGAAACAAAAGCTGTATTTTGAAATGGGCTCGTTGGAGCAGGGTTGGAGAAGCAGATACAATTTCTGTTGAGAGTAATTGGGAAAAGATATGTTAATTCCTTGTGTGAGGTGGGATTTGTGTATGTGGATGGAGAGCCAGTGGGATTTTGTTTCATTTTTATAATGAGGAATTCAGCTAAATAAAATGCAGGAAGGAAGATACAGAGAAGGGATGCACTAACATGTGGCAGACAGTGAGTCTGGGATTAAGGAAGCTTCCAGGACATGGGGAACCAGGGGCATATGTAGGATGAGAATGAAGCAAAAAGCATTGCTGAGGCAAACAAGAAGAATTCTATTATAAATAAATTACCAACTCAGTTCTTCACAATTGATAGCGGGTGTCCTGCATTTCAGTGGATCCTTCTAAAAACTTCTTCCAGTGGATCCTTGCTAAAAACATTCCTAAAGTTTGAGCTGTGCTGCATACTGAAGAGAGAGAACATGAGTTGTAGCAATTTTGTGGAAATTGGTTTTGGTAATTTTTAAATTAGTCAGGCCTTTTGGGGAGGTTTTGTGGGTAAATGCCCCCAAAGTTTGCTTTAAAAAGTCTCATACTACTGGTTTAATGTGCAGTTCTCTCACTCATGTATCACTCCTGTTTATTGCTGTTAGCAAGTTGTATAGATGTATTGTTAGGAGACTCTTCCGTCAGAAATCTGTTGAAATATTGCATCTCTGTTTTTATTTCAATTTTAAAAGCCTTAAATTCACAGAAGTAAATCGTGCCAATCTACTAGCAGTGTTTTCATACACCATCTTTCATGGTGCTCTTTTTTTTTTTAGCAGGGTAAGTTTCTTTGGTTTGTTTGTTGTTTTGTTGGTTTTTTGGGGTTTTTTTTTGTAAGCAAGTTTTTGTCCCTATAAAAACTGTAAACTCATGAACTTGGGCTCCTGTAACAGCAATATGTTATGTATTTAAAGATATACTTTGAAGTGGAAATTGCACAGCTAAGAATTTTTTACCTGGTCTCATTCAGGTGTGACAATTCGTAGTGTTCACTGTTTGAATGTTAACCCCCAATTTAAATAGCAAATACACAATAAAAGCATAACTATAAATACATGAGTTATTTACCAGCAGCTCTTTATGTACACAATAATACTTCCGAAGAAGCTGCTTCTACTGGCATAAAACATCTGCAGTTTTCTGTGTGTTAGGAAACACTGACATGATACATTTGTTGATGTGAAAAGAGGGATGAGGATTCTTAAATATTTTAAGGTTACTGTAGGACTACAAAAGACTAATTGCTTAAGTGGAATTTAATTGATGTTAAAAAAAAAAACCAACAAAAGTCCCACCAAAATTATATGTAAGTATGTGGTTCCATATATTAAGACCACATTTAAATTTCTTTTCTGAATCTTCTTGCTGTTCTTAAAACTCTGTTCTGTTGATCTTAGGGAAACTTTTATTTCTTTTTCTTTCTGCCCCTCCCTTAGTTTTAAGTCATCCTGTTGTTCTTAGCAGCCATAAAGTGCACAAGTTAATCTCCTGGTTTGTTTTTTTTCCCTGCAGGGTGCTGTACCCAAAGGTAATGCCACAAAAGAGTTCATCGAGAGTTTACAGCTAAAGCCAGGACAGGTGGTTTACAAGTGCCCAAAGTGTTGTAGCATCAAACCTGACAGAGCACATCACTGCAGGTAAAGTCTGTTCTGAGGAGGGCTGTCTCATCAACACCTCAAGAATTATTCACCAGTGTACCTTGTTATTGCAGTCTGACACTGGAGTGGGTCAGTTGAGGGATTGGCATGCAAATTCTGTTGCCAATGGCACCAGACACATTTAAGCTTCTCACAAGAAATCTCATTCCTTTTCTGACAAATTTTCATATATAGGAGGCCAGGGCTACTTCGTGCAAAGTGAGAAACACTTGCAATTTTTGAGTGCTGCCTTGGTTCCAGACTTCTAACTGACATTCCATAAATTTTCATGTAAACATTACTTGAAAAGAGACATTCTATACCAAAATGCATAGAAATACATAAAGCATCTCCCAAAGGGTCTTTTCCATTTTTGTTTTTATTCACAAACCCATTTGTCAATCTGTGTATTCTATTTAGAAGTGATATTTAAGTTAAAACTGAAGTGCAGGTAACTGTATATGTATTTTTAAGAGTTCAGACTTCCACATTTCCATTGAGTGCTGTGACTTTGTTTTTGTGCTGTGTGATAGATCAGTATGCCTGCTGATCTGTCATGTCCTTTCTTTTTCTGGTAGGATAAACTTCCCGGAAGACAGTAACTGGTAGTGAGCTTTTTAGTACTAAAGGCAGTGAGCAAAAAAATAACTACTTCCTAAAATTCTCTTCTGCTTTTAAAGCAAGCGAACCTGCTTTCCAGTAAGTAGTTAATAAGTTTGCACTGGTGTCACTTCCTTACCTACTCAAAAACCAATACATACAGAGAGAGCTCACACCTGGGCTAGTGCTGATTCATGCAGTGGTCTTGTGGGGAGGGAAACATGTGCTAATGAGCTGAGCAAACTTGTCCTGCTGTTTGCTTTTTTCATATTTGTTTTCAGAGCTTCAGTTTGCAGATGTTTTTATTTTTTGTTGTTTTTCCTCATTTTTTAAATTTTAATGAAAATCGGGAGTTGGTTGTTCAGCAGGAGCAATGTGGTCATGCCAATCACTTATTAATGCTACTGTAAAATCCCCTCTGACAGCTTTTCAATTATGAATGAAACTTCACATCTAAAATGCTGTCTTGATGATGACTCACAGTATAGGTAAACGAAAAGGACTCTGGCTAAAGACAAAACCTTGTCACTGTGGTCCTTTTTTCTGTCCTTTAAGATAAGGTTTTAGACATTAAGATTTGGGAAGGTGATCCACTCACCACTGATGCTATTGAGAATCTTCAGGCAGACAGTTTTTTTTTGTGGCCTAGGAGATTTATTAGACTTTAAGACACCAAGATTGAGTGTATGCATCAGCAAGAGATCCTGCTAGCTGTATGCCAGAGGGACCAGGGTGTTTTTGATGGATGTGCTATTTAGTGAGTCTCTTGTGCCCACTAAACTAGTCCTGCCAGCATTTGGAAGCTGGGTGGTTGAATGGGGGAAGTGTCTGACTATGGGCAATCCCTGCTCCCTGTAGTGTATAGTTGTGGTTTCTGTGTTTCCTTTTCCACCAGCTAGCTTCCTGTTCTGCCTGTCATCCAACTGCTTTTGGTACATGTACATGGAATAAAACTCCCCTCCCAGTCTCCTCTCCTGCCTCTTTCACATCTGTGCCGTGGCTGCTTCAGGTTGTCCCTCTGGGGAAGTAGGAGCACTTGGAGGGTTGCTTGGGTACTCCCGTCTCCCAGAGCCCGAGGGAAGTGTGTGCACACCTGCACACAGGGAGGCATCCTCCTCCTTCACCATCTTCCTCACCTTACCCCTTCCTTTTTTTTAATCACAATGAGAGATATTTGTCTTACAAAGTACATTAGCTGGCAGATAAGTTGCTTTTACTGTGCCTGTTGATTTTAGACCCCATGTAGCTCCAAATAATTTTAAGCTGCTTGTTCTGGCAAAAGGTGGCTTTTTCTTGTTTCCCACTGGACATGGGGCTGACAGATAGTAGGGCACCCATGTTTGCCTGAGGAGAAGGAGCTCCTGATGTGCTTGCCTGGACTTTCATTTAGGATCAAGCCTATAGCAACTCATTTGTTTTTCAGGCATAGCCCATATCCTTGGGGATTATCCCTTTCCACCAATTAAAGTGAGTGAAAGGCTGTTCTGACAGAGATTTTCTATTATTTATCATACATGCTGATAAGAACGTATTTATGTTTTTGTTTGAGTTTCCTTTAAGTGTTTGGGTGTTGAAGTTTATTATTTATATTGAGGTCAAGATGCTTTTTGTTATAAGAAGAAAAATAAAATTAGCAGAGCGCTTAGTCTTTTCTGTTTAATTGCTGCCAGAATTGTTCTGGAATGGCTCTTTCCTTTCTGGTCTATTGTTTGTTTGCTTTGGGGTTTTGTGTTTTTTCATATTTGATTTCTGTGCTTGTTTGTACAATGTGGTATCAGGAGACTGACTGGCTTTCGTCTCCTATCATATGAGAAAGCAGCAGAGAAAAAGACTTCCTTTATTATGTGTGTTGGAGCAGTCACTGACTAAGCAAGAGAATGATGTTCACAGTAATATATAAAGTAATAATGTTTTAATTATTTGACTTCCAGCCACAATTTGCACGTTGGCAAGAATTTGAATTTTCATT
Source organism: Melospiza georgiana (assembly GCF_028018845.1). Lineage (NCBI taxonomy): Eukaryota > Metazoa > Chordata > Aves > Passeriformes > Passerellidae > Melospiza > Melospiza georgiana. The sequence goes on along the minus strand of NC_080430.1, from coordinate 46,083,161 downwards.
TCATTAGTCTGGTTTTGTGAAGTACTTTAACATCTAATTTCACCTTGAATGTCTATTGTGGTACCATCTTCCTGACTGACTGCCACAGTTATTTTCTGCTTGATGTCAAGAATCTTTCCTAATGCCTTATTTGATTGCAAGTTCCTGCTACCAGCAAATGTTGGCAAATAAACCTGAGTCTGTTGTTAGCAACTCTGAGAACTATCTTTATTCATTACTACCTTTTGTATATTAGTGATTTATGTTTAGTTTTAATCTGTGGACGTTTTTACAGGTCAAATAGATTAAAACTAAAAAAAAAATCACAGATTTTTTTTCCCATCTGTCTGAATGTATTGTTCAAACCATATTTTGGAAAGAACCATTGATGTGTGGCATTAATTTTTGCAATGGTGGTTTGGTATTGTATGATTCATTTTGAACAGGCTTAGTCAAGTAAGCAAACCACAAATATAAATGTGGTGGCAAGTAAATTCTTTTATGTTCAGATTTCACCTTTGGTTCTTTAGCTGAAATTCTTTGTCCCCCAAACCCCTGTAAAATCCTGTGTTCTTGGAATGAAAAATGCTGTTAATGAAGACCTGTGTTCTTTCAGTGTTTGCAAGAGGTGCATCCGGAAAATGGACCATCACTGCCCGTGGGTCAATAACTGTGTGGGAGAGAATAACCAGAAGTACTTTGTACTGTTTACAGTAAGTATTTCACTGGTCATGCTTGAGGTTGTCCAGTGGGAAGTGCTGAAATGTAGTGCAGAGTCTGTGAAGCAGCTCCCAGGGCTGGTGTTCTCTTCACTTGTCTTTTAGAAGAACTTTATGGGGACCTGCTGCAGGCTTCTGTTTCACTTATTAGGAAACACCTCCCTCCTCACCATCCATCCACAGCAACAGGAAGAGGTATCACAGGAAGCATTTGTCAGGGGTTTTTGAGGTTTGTATTGGTGGTTGCTCAGCACCCATTTTGTAATGTGAGTAGTGTATTGTGGTGCTGAGCTCTTTGAGGGAGGGGCCATCCTTCTACATCAAACACTGGCTGGTAGGATCCCAGGCCATATATAGGGTTCCTAAACATTATAGTTGTACAAGTGTCTGTGTGGGATCATGTAATAAGAGCTGTTGCCACATCTCAAGGAGTGGGAAGTCTGCACCCCCTTGGTTAAGAATTATCCACCTTTTAATTGCAAGTGGTTTATTTTTGTATACTTGAAAACCACGGAGGTGCTTGACTTTTTGTACTATATCTGTAGCATCATGAGTAAGAAAACAGGAGTGCAAACTTGAACAGTGGATATTTCTGGAAGGTTTGAAAAGTGTTTCATCAAAGTGAACTGCAAATATCCCGTGGGAGTAGTGTGAACATTACAAGGCTGAGTCTCAGTGATGCTCTGTTTTATTAATAAATCTTCTGAGACATCTGTAGGTTTGAGGAAGTATGTTCTCATATTACCAAGCAGAAAGGAGGAGATTTTCAGTTAAATGACAGGCCTAGTGTTCTGTGGTGGGGTTTGCAAGGATGTGGATTACAGAACAGAATGAATCCTATTTCTTTCCTATGAGCAAATGGTTTTTTTTCATTTTGAGAAGTGAGCTAGGTGTTCTAGTCCTCTCAAAAGGGTTTCAGTTACTATTAGAACTTGATATCCACTTTCTAGTAAACTGTATTTAAGACTTAATCTTGTTGAGAGAAACAAAATAAGGGTTGCTGGTTTTATTCTTGGATATTCTTTTTGACACATAAGGAAGTGAAAGAACAGCAGCATGCTCAACTTGCAAGGAAAACCAGAATTCTCCCCTATTGCCTTTTACTGCTTCCAGAGGTGTTTCTTGTTACAAAATCTCTCTCACTTCTGCTATATGCTTATCTTTGTCAGAATTTGTAGGTTCAGAAGAGTAATTTTTTTACCCCTGTCTTAGTAAATTGTAGTCTAGGTGTAACATTGCATGTAGCTTTTATTCTAACTTTTTGTTACATACAGTTTTTATTACAAAGCTAAGGCCTGGTTTAAGCCAAAAATTAATAAGTACAAAGTATTGAAGCCTGAAAGAAACTTTCTATGCCACTGCCTGCCTCAGAGAAAGTACTTCTTAAAAAAATATTTCTGAACCTCATACTGGAAAACAAAGTGCGTTTTCTGGTTAAAAGAAAATGGCTGTTGTTTCTCTGGGAAACTGTAGTCCTGTCAAGAGCAAGGATGTAGGCTTGGACAACAGGGTACCTTGATCAGTGTTACTGTTCTCTGAAAGTCATGCAGTGCTGAGCTGAGGTAAGGGCAGTGAGCTGTGTGGAAGGCCGCTCTGGGACACAGGAGGCTGGATTTGGATTCAGCATCTGCCTCGATTGCTCAGAGCTGTTCATAAGGAGAGAAGGAGTCTGTGTAATTGTGGCATTTGCCAGCTTCATGATGCTTTTTCAGGGGAGATGGGAGAGCCTGATGGTTTTTGGAGTTGTTTTGTGGTTTGGTTTTATTTTGAGCTCTTAGCACCATGCTTTTAAATAAAGTGTTGGGAAGATAAAGCATTTTGGTCTTTGAACTCACTTGGTTCCTGTATTATGTCCTTTATTTTTCAGATGTATATAGCACTGATTTCCCTGCATGCCCTAATCATGGTGGGATTTCACTTCTTGTACTGCTTTGAAGAAGACTGGACAAGTGAGTATAAACAAAATACCTTATTAAAATAACAGATTATCCTTTGAATAGGAATTTAGAATGCAGTTGGCTTATTTCAGAAGAATGCTATCAACGTTCTGCTATGCTATCTCTATTTTTTTTTTTTGGTCTTTTTAATGATCATTCCCGGGACTTCATAATTCTTTTTGAGCTGCTGGAATCTCTGTCCTGAAAAGTCCTCTTTTAACTTACACCTGATAGTGCCTAGGAAAAAGCTGATATGTAAAGACACCTAAGGAGTATGTGTGCAATAACCTACTGTTGACATGAACACAGCACTTATTTCCTGAATGCTAGCAAAAGATAAGAAGAATGTGTATGCTTTTTTAAAAAGGGTACTGTGAATCATTCTTGCAAGACTGCCAGGAAAACATGCTGCTCTTATCCAAAAATCCACCCTTACAAGAACAAACAATTCTTTTCCTCAGAAAAACATAAACCCAGCAAACCAAAACCAGAGCCCAAACAGCTCAAAAAAGTGAAACCAAAAACTTCAGCATTCACTCTGAAGTAGTCAGTGAGTACATTTTCACAAAGTCAGTCTATGTATGTTCCTAAAACCACAAATGGGTATGGGAAACCCTCAATGTAATGCTGAGTTGAACAGCAAGGTATCAAAGAACATGTGTGCACATGTATGTACTGCCTGTGAGTTTTTTTGGAAAAGGAGGAGGGTTTTTTCCCTTGGAATTTCAATAGTAGTCTCAATATCATGACTGGTTTTAGATCATAGTACTGCAGAGGATACACATGTGAATTGAATTTGAAAAGGTTGTTCTGCACTTTAAAACTTTGTAAAACAGCTGCCAGCAATCACTGAGAACATCTGCATTTGACTGCAGTGGCCAGGGCTGTAAAGGAAGAATACATTAAAAGATATTTCCTTTATGTCCTTTCTCAGAGAGCCTGTTCCTGTGGGGAAAGCACTTCCCTACCTGTCCCAGGTTTAGGTGGCAGAACAAAGCTGTTAGGAGAGATGGATGTGCTGTTCCAGCTGCCTTGTGTTTGTGCAGATTGTGTTAGTTCCTGATTATCTGTTTAAGCCTAAGATCTCATTAGAAAAATACAGGCTTTTGGTGAGAGTCTTAGATTTTGGAAAAATGTGGAGATGTTCTGGCACTTACAGCACTCAACTATGACTTTGACCCTATAACATTACTTTCTTCTGCTCCTCCTTTCTAATTACCTTCTTGGGTTTCTCTTTTCAGTTCTTGCTTGAGATTGCACTATTGAGTATGAGGAAAAATAGGAACTTGGTTTAATCTGACCTTCTTTTAGTTATGGCTTAGAACAGTTACGAAAGGAAGCACCACCTGGTTGGTGCTACATATGCACATGTCCTGACTGCCAGCTTGAGACTTTTTATGGACTTATCACTGTGGAGGATCTGTTAAGTCTAAGATTTAAGAGAGAACCTCCAGGTGAAATGGAGGAGAATGGCGTCATAGTTGGTGTGCTGGGGAAACACCAAAGTGGAAAAGAAAGTCGCAATCTTGAAGTGTTGCAGGGGTTTTGGTGAGCTTTTTCACTTCTTTTGAAATTTGAGGGAGTGATCATTTTATGGTTGAATATCAGAGCTTCTCTGTGTATCTTTCTGGGACTGTTGTTCATATAATTAATTGATAGTTTGGGTATGGGAAATTCGTGGCTTAGTGGGTGTTTTGCAGCAGCTGCATTACTCGGTGTCTGCCCTTCCAACTCCATTGTTTTGTCTTCACAGAATGTAGTTCCTTCTCTCCACCAACTACAGTGATTCTACTCATCCTCTTGTGTTTTGAAGCTCTCCTATTTCTCATCTTCACCTCAGTTATGTTTGGGACCCAAGTACACTCCATCTGCACTGATGAAACGGTGGGTGTCTCACTCTCTCCTGTCTCTCACCATTTGTAGAAACAGTGACTACAGGGCTACAAGGTTTTGCCTCATGGCGCAGGGAGACCCATGTACCCTCTGAGGAGAGATCCAGTGTAATAAAGCTGAGCTAGCACAGTGCTGGATGGTGCTCACTGGGGTTCCTGTGGACCACAGGGTACCCTGTGTGTTCGCTGGGGTGCCGTGTTGACATAGCTCCCATGAGGTAGGCATAGGTAGCTGGGGTTACTCCGTAGAGAGTATTTGTCCCTGTGGATTGGAGAACCTTTCTCCTTTAATGAAGTGCTTTTACATCAGTATTGTCTGAAATTCAGCTGTGTGTCCTGGTTGTCACTATTCACAGATTTATGTGCTGGAAAGGCTGGAAAGCCAAGATGAGAAGTTGGGGGAGGAACACACACACCCACACGCACGCACACCTTTTAGGCTAGAAGATTTTCCAGCCTTAGCTACCTGTTCAGCAGTTCAAAAACTCTTGCCAGAAGCCAGAAGGAAAAAGAAAAGGGAGTGGAGTAGGCTCATGGAAACTGCTGGATACAGTCTGCTGCAAATCCACCAAGCCATCTCTGATTTGAAGATGGTGTAGTAGAGATTATATAGTAATATTCCAGTCCTAAATCCGTGTGTTCGCCCACTTCTGGAAAGACGGAGCTGGTGACTCCTGGGGGTATTCCCACACTTGTGAATGCTTGCACTCTTCACCAAGCATGCTCAGGTATTTGAATTAACCAGAGTGGCTGGAGAGAAGTGATAGTCTTAAAAGAGGGGCAGCTCTTCTTTCCTCCCCTGCCTTCTTTAGGTTTCTTTCCCCTTGTTTGCCCATGGCCAGTTGAAGCTGGAGTAGATGTTTTTGCTGCTGTCAGAGAGCTGTGACTGGCATTATATGCTGTACAAGCCCATTGTTCTGAGCCTTTGTTTGCAGTGCTTTCCTTAATGCTTGGCTTCTGCAAGAGGCTGATGTTCCACCTGTGTGTGTTGAGAGGAAGACTTCACTGTGCTTTCTTATGGGGAGAGCCCCAGGAAGAAGTACAGAGTGGTACAGATCCTGCTGAGCTTGTGTTCAGCACTAAGTGTGTGAATTAGCAATGCTGCCTGTGAAATCATCATTTGAATTCCGCTATCTTTGGAACCTGTCAAGAATTTTTAGAAACTGCTTCCTACAGCTGGGCACCCAAATAAGCCCCCAGATTTTCCCTTCCAGTGCAGTTCTGGGGCTCGTTGTTAAAGGAACAATGCCACATTCTAAAATAAAGGAATGAAGTATGGTCTCCCCCATTGGGTTGTGGGTTTTTACTTTTGGGTGTTTTTTTAATATGTACCAGTAAGGATTCTGCTCTATGGAATGTCTCATTGTTCGTTTGCTGGCATTGAACTAGCTGTATGCAAGCAATCTGTTTGGAGCAGAGGAATATTTCCAGGTGAAGTGCTTCTTGGTGTGCTCTCTTGCAGTGTTCTAATTTGCATTTTAGAGACAGGGCTGTATGTTGCCCTTTTTTCACCTTTCTCTTCCAGTCACTGGGAGACTTCATTCCTCAATTTGAGTATGTTCTCCTGCCAGGATGGTTCCTCTCTGCCTGAAGGGACCCAGAACCCTGGCATTTTGCTGCTGTCTCTGGAGGTGACATTACTAGGGATTAGCACAGCTCCTGCAGCTGCCCGTGTTGTGTCACCAGAGCTCCCAGCGTCAGTGATTGGAGGCACACAGATGTTTGGCAGTGCATTACTGCGTAGCGTGGCAGACACATGCAGGTCAGGAGGAACCTTGCCTTGCAGAAGATGCAGAGTCAAGGAACTGGGTGATCTGCCAGCTGCTGCTGCTGCCCATGGGAGAGTGATGCTCTCCAGTGACTGCTCTTACTCATTGGGCTTCTATAGCAAGCATAAATGGCTTTCCTGAAAGACCAAATTCACTTCCTGGGCTTCAGACACAATATGGGTTTTTATTTTCTTTTTAATGTTTAACTAGTGAATGTTGCAGCTGATTGCTTGATGGCTTATTTTTGTTCTGCCTCTAACCTTTACTAAACAATGCCAATGATTTCTTCAAATCAGCATCTTATTTAACCCTCTCTCCCTGCTGTCAGCCCATGCATGTTTTAGCAATGATTCTAATGACACATGAAGAGGCACCAGGTAGACTCAGCTACACTGAGCCATGGGCACTTCCTGAACTTGCTTGGTGAATCTGAGAGCATTATAGAGATTATCTTTGGGTTTGTGGGGTTTTTGGTCCCTTTTTTTTTTTTTTTTTGTCTGCAAGCTTGTAATGGTTTCTTCTAAAACTTTTCCATCTGGTTAGCACATAATGCATTCAGCCATTAAAGCACATACTTTTTGTTTGGTTTTAAGTGGTGGGGTTTTTTTTTATTGACATCAGAGGCAATTGGATGGCAGATCTTAAAATGGTTCTGAAGTATGTAGGTCTGAAGAGAATGGAAGCAATTTTATTTCCAAGGAACAGTTTCTAGCTTTAGTATTTTTAATATAAAACAGAGAGAAGAAAAGGAAAGGCAGTACAGATGCATTTGTATTTTCTTACTCTGTCCTTTGGACAAGGGGTAACTGAGAAGAGACCTTTCCCCGAATCCAGAGCTACAAAACCTGAGTATTTGACTGAAAATGTCATATTTCTGTTTTCAGGGAATAGAACAGTTGAAAAAGGAAGAGAGAAGATGGGCTAAAAAAACAAAATGGATGAACATGAAAGCAGTATTTGGCCATCCGTTCTCTATAGCATGGCTTAGCCCATTCGCAACACCAGACCAAGGAAAAGCAGACCCATACCAATATGTGGTCTGAGGAATTCCTGACCAGCATTTCCACTAAAATAGAAACATATTACAGCACTACTGTTACAAATTTTCCATGAATGTTTAAAACAAAAAGCAAAATGAACTTTTTTTATGTCTATTAAGTGGCTGATAATTGCAGAGGAAAAAAAAGCCCTGTGTTCCACCATTTTAGATAATTCTATATCTCTGGCTGAAACTGCTGCTTTTTTATTTTTTTTCCCTTTTCTTTTTTTTTTTCCTTTCTTTTTTATCACATTAACTTTACTGGCATTTGTTTCTCTTTGCTTTCTGTATGGCATAACTAATGTGAAGGGAATCCTCTCTTCTCTGTTACGGCCCACCTCTTCTGAGTAAATTCTCATGCTGTCTCCTGACTGTGATGAGCTCTGTGGATGACCTGTGAGTGCCAACAGCCCTACACAGACACCTTTGGACTTCCTGAAGGAGCACATTGCTCTTTCATAAGTGAACTTGAACAGGGAAGCAGATACTTCACGTACCAAAAGGTGCAAGACCAGAAGGCAGCACAGCAAGTGAGCCAGTTGACCTGGTGGTCACAAACAGTTAAAGTACTTCAAAGTTGCCAAACCAATTCTCACTCCACCCTCCTTTTTCCTTCCAGCCACAGAACTGATTCCATCTTTCTGGCATTATTTTATCTGTTCCCTCCCTTGTGTGCAGGAAATTGTTGCCCCTGTAGGATAACTGTGGCAGATTTAGAAGACTGTTTGGGTTATTACATGCCTTACATTTCCAGGAAAGAAAGAAAGCTAATTTTCAAGTGTTTAGAATAGCAGAATCATGTTTTTTGATGTGTGTTTGTCTTGGTAAATGACTTGTTAGAGCAATGCCTGCTAAACAGTGTTAACGTGAAAAACTGACATGAATGCCCAGGTTACTATAAAGACTAATATTGATGGGATGTGTAAATGTTCCAGGGTGGTTGATCTATATTGTTAGCTTTGCCCTGGTTTAGAGCTTTGTAAATCCTTTCTCCTGTTTATGCATACGTGTGGATGTGTGTAAGCACACGCACATATATGTGTAAGGGTTTGAAATTGGGAAATACTTATGGTAAGGAGCCTGCATGCTGTTATGAACTGTGTGGTGATGAAAAGTGGGAGGGACAGACTGCATTCCAAAAACGGGTAGAGTTATTAAACCATTAATAATCCCAACTGTTAATGTTAATTACAACATCTTGTGTTCAGGCAGGAATTTTATTTATATTTTTGATTCACAACTCCCATGGGCTCATTAAATGAATTGCAAACAGAGGAAATACACAAATCAGCTGCATCTGTGACTTCCAAGGAATCTTTTCTTTCCTTGGTTTAAAATATTTTTTGGAAACTGACCTGCTTAGACTGCTTCAAAGCCACGGGGGAAGGGAGGGAGATCAGGGAAGGAGAAATTTAATGGATGTCTCATTTTGGAAGTAATGTGAATGCTGCATCTTTTCAATCTGTTAATGCTTCCATATGGAAAACAAATGCAATAAAACTTTTCCAAAAACTTGTTTGCTGTTCTTTCTTTCTTTCTTTGTTCCAAATCTTGGGAAAAATCTGTAATGGTTTTCTGAACTTTCACTTCTGTATGCAAGCAGGCAGAAGCATATAAAAGTTAATTAACTTATGTGTACAACTTCTAAGTTGAAAAGTGAGTTAATTGGTAATATACTGATCTGTTAATCAGTGGTTTATTTCAGCAGCTGGGAGAGGCTGTAACTCTGGTTTGAGTATGTGATGGTGTTTCTCAGAGAGCGCTCCCTTAATCCTTAAGCTGGGTCTTGGGCCGTGGTCAGTCCAGCCAATGAGATGTGCAGGTCACAGTTTGAACTGGCAGGGAATCTGGCCCTAAAGCTGCCCTGATGCAAAATCAGAATATATTGAAGGGAGAGGCTTTAGTCACCTAGGCAATTAACTAATGAATGCATCTCTCTGTAGTTCACTGCTTCAAAAATTCTTTTGATTACAAATTCTACATTCCAGTTTGGACTTATTTTAATTATTCTTATTAGCTATGTGTTCTGGAGGAAGATTAATTACATTGTTTTGGCCTTTTGACCATTGTGGAAAAATGTGTAACTACTAATGAGTTTTTCTTGTTTCAAACCAAATGCAGATTGTTAAACAGCATTCTATAGTACTTAGATTTTCAGTCAAACTCTGTATTTTGTCTTTAAATGAGGTACCATCGCAGAAATGCCACTGGTACCTGTCCTGTGTGTGGTGATAACCTGGGCCTTCAGATTTTCTTGTGCTGTATGACTTTGTTTGATGCAATTGGAATGGTACTAAAAGTAAGGCAGTATTAGTATGAGAAAGGCAGACTTACTGGCTTGCTGATGGAAAGTATTTTCCTGGTCAGGACTATGATTTCAGGTGCTGGTTCTGTTTTAGTGTGGCCAAGAGAAAGGACAAAATCAGAGCACTTCTGTTTTAAAAAACTAAGTAGTGCTCCATGCAGAAATGTGGGAAGGAACTGCTGTAAGAGAATTTCTGCCTTAATCATGATTTTCTAATGGCAATGCTTCCTGTGTCTTCTCCTTAGCCATCAGTTTGTCTCAGTGCTTGTCTTTTTGGTTTGCTCTTTCCTTTCACATCTTAAAAGTGCATTGAAAGAAGTTAATGCATTTCTTCTAACATTCAAGAGCTGTCCTGCAGATTGCTTCTGGGTCAGACCATGCAGCCCACCATCCTCCTCTGGCACTGGGCAGGAGCAGATACCAAGGGCAGTAATTGAAGAAATGGGTGTTATTCTACAGCATCACAGTGGTCACAGGTCAACTTTTCTAACTTTCCCCATGTTTGCAATGTTGTGCCTTTTACTTAAAGAGGAATGTCCAGTATCTTATATTTCTCAGTGTATGTCTTTTCAGTATTGGTTAAAAATTATGTAATTTGAAACAGGGCGAAAGATGATGCTTTCTAAGCATTTTTTTTTTATTAAGTGGAATAGCTGCATGATGGGAAAGAGAAAGAGGTGTTGGTTTAATTCAATACACAAAATTCTCACTTTGTAAAATAATGGTGAGAGATTTATGTAAGTATTTTTCTTATTAAAGAGTTTAATTAAATAGTAGTTAAATGTCTTCAACAGCTGTGCATTCCTTCCCTCTCCCTTAGATTCTTTTTAAGGCATAACCTCATGCCCTACTGACCATGTGGCCAGCAGCCAAAATTAGATCAAGATACAATTATAAAACTTCTGTTTATTTTTAATACATACTGTGAGGGGATTAGTGAGGTCAGGCTGGGAGAGAGAAAGTATGCCCCTGGCTGTTCTGATGAACTACTCCCTAATTGGCATTAGCATAACCTCAGCCTGACCTTGCCTTGGTTAGCAGGTGCTGATAGGAGCAGGTGAGCTGTGTTTTTTGGGGGAAGGGAATGAGGGGTTGCTGCTCAGAAATGTTCCAAATTTGTATTCCCAGTCTAGATGGCAGCAGGGATTGAAGTGGATTACAGAAATGACTGAGGCAGGGTTGAAACTTGTGCTCTCAGGGAAGGGTTTAAATGCCTGATGTCTGTCTCTCCTCCTGCTCTGTGCTACTTGTTTTCCTTCTCTCCAGATGCTCACGCAGTAAGTGCTCCAGCCGTGCTCCAGCCAGTTTGTTACTAACACACCGGAAACCTCTGCAGTTGGCTGAGGAGCAGCGCACAGCCAAAGGTGCTCTCCTGCTTTAGGCTGCCAGAGCTTCTGCCCCCTGCCTGCACAGCCTCTGGGTGCTGGAAATGCAGTATCCTGGAGGAAAAGCTCATGGTAGTGCTAGAGCACTTTGCCAAGGGTCTGCTGTGCGCAAACTCTGCTCCTCTCCACCTTGCCCAGCAGGGAGGTAAGGTCAGGCCCTGGCTGTGGCACACAAATTGTGGCATCCCAAGGCACCAGAGGCTGCAGGGGATTCTCCCTGGAGCACTTGGAATGGTAGATTTGCAAGCTTGGGAGCAGGGTGAGGTGCCACAGGCCTGTGTTTAGCATTCAAAGTCCTTCAGGGCCTGATTTTTTCTCAAATTACAGCCCTGAGGAATTCCGATTTGCTATTGCGTCGTTCCTTTCTGCACGTTGACTGCCGGGTTTCTCTTCAGTCAGCACCAGAAACGGGGCATGGATGAAGGAATGGAGTTCATAAAAGCTTTGCACGCAGCGCTTTGGTTTATGGTGTGCTTTCTCCTGGGTCTGCTCTGCTGACTCAGTGTTCCTGCAAACTCAGCTGCTGCTGCTGCTGTCTTATTTGTGAGGCTGGCAACTAGTGCAGCTGTGGTGCTGCTGAGCTGCTGTGTGTGTTCCTTTCCCCTCGCTGCAAAGCTTTGAATGTTTTGTGTGTTGTCAAGGAAAATCTGTAGAATTAGAATGTGAGAAGCATACTGTTCTTCCAGCTCTTCTAAAACTGTTATTTCTTACAGTTTTAACCCTATTTGCACTTTTTTTTCCCCTTCCCTTGAGTTTCTCAAAACTTGGATCCCAGTATTCTTGCTTCTCTAAGAATAGACTTTCTGTGTGGTCACTTGTATATCATCACGAGTGGATCATACTAAGCTGCAGATCTGACTCCTCTCTTACCTGATACAGAAGATGGGCATAAAAAATCATGTCCTATTTCACACAGTGATAGACTTAAAAAAATCATTAAGAAAATAAATTTTAGTTCCCTATTTCTATGTGGAGAAGACTATCAGGAAAAACATGTCCCTGCCCAAATTTGATGGATTTGTTCTTTAAGTGCAATAAAAATGTTTGCTTTACTAAAAGTGACATTCTTGGAGGGATAATGAATCAGAATATTGACTGACCAAGGCTCCAGTCCCATTTTGAAGCCTCTACAATAACCTGTACAGATTTTCTCAACTCCCAGCAGGTTATCTGGCTTGCATTGTGATTTGTCTTAGACAATTTGGTAAATGGAAGTTGTGTTCTTAAATATTTGCTCTTAACTGGCACAGAGTGAACTTCTAGTGACTAGCCTAGGTGTGGCAGTGGTAAATTCCTGATTGCTGGGAAAAGGTGCAGTATTTTGGCTGTGTCTGAACTATTGCAAAAAAATGCCCAAACAAGGTGAAACTCTTTAAGTTGTAACTGCATTTTGTCACTCCTTGGGAGGATTTGAAAAGCTGTGTGAGAAGAGATCCATGTTTCCCAAAAGACTGGCTTTTCAGAAGCCATCCCTGTACCCTAAAAATCAACTGATTCCAAAATACATCAGCAAGATTCAGACTACCCATGAATTAGATCTGGTGTGAGGGTTTTGCTGTTAAATGTGGTGATGAAACTCTCAGTAATGCAGAGTGTCTGTCTTCATAGTTCACTCAAACTGGAATAGCGTCAACCTAGCTATAGGCAGGCAGTTCTGCATGTGCTGCAGTGCTTGGTGCTCAAACACCTGCTGTTAGCATGAGATGACCATCAACTCTTCTCTTCTTGCAGGGTATTGAGCGACTCAAAAACCAAAAGCCAACGTGGGAGAAGATCAGCGGCTGGGAAGGAATGAAGCTGGCGTTTGGAGGTGCCTTCTCCCTGGGTTGGTTCAACCCTTTCTCAAACCTGAACTGCGAGAGCCCAGTGCCAGCTGAAGCAGCTCCTGTGTCTGAAATAATGACCCAAGAAGAAATCGAGCAGTTTCTGGCTCGAGATGTTGCCATCCAAATGTTGCCTGACTAAGCAAAGCATCCTTCTCTTCCAGGAGAAGCTTTCAGGTGTTCTTTTCAAAAAATAATTACTTGTGCTGGAGATTTAAGGGTTGTTTGTTAACGTACTTTCTGGTGCATTAAAAAATTCAGGAGTATTGGTCTGGAACAGACGCTACAGCACTAGCAGAAGCAATGCAAATCTCCAGAGAGAGCTTCATAAGTGATGGGGTTCATAAGCTCCTTTCAGACCTGTGTCAGCTGCTTTATTGGTCTTTTCTTACATGGCATTTAAGGACAGTTTGTAATTGTCAGATAGATTGGCTCCAGTTCCCAGAAATGTGCCGTCCTAGGGAGTCTGGCTAATCTTTTGTTCTTACAGCCCTTTGGAAGACTAAATGTGTGATGGCAAGATTAGCCAGCTCTGAAGGTTTTCTGGAAAAATGCATCCTCTTTAGCCCATCCCATCCCATGGGTGCTGCTTGTGGGTTATGAGTGTTGCTAATGCACTGGTCTTAGCAGAGGTGGGATGTAGGGCTATGGATCTCACCGTGGGTGTGATTTCTTTGGGCTCTGAAATATCTCCAGGAGTTAATTTTTACCTTCTGTGCGTGTGAGAGTGCCCAGGACTGGTGGTGCTTGTCAGAGGTGGTGGTGGGCTTGTGATGGTGCTGGCGGGAGCATCGACCCATGGCCAGTGCAGCCAAGAAGGAGCAAGTGTTGGCTGGGATGCTGAGCTGCTGGTGCTGGTGGGGGGAAGCTTTCCCCGGGGCTGTGGTTCATTGGCATGTGAGATGTGTAGAGCGGGAGCTGCCTGGCTGAGCTCTGCAGCCCAGGGAGCAGGGAAGCAGTCAAAGCCAGGTCCCAGGGCTGTTTTTGCAGTGAAAGAGAGGGTGATGTGAGCACCCTGTGATGGAGGTACTACCTCTCTCTGTTTGACTTGTCCAATTTAGACGTTTCTCTTTCCTTGGTAGCTGGAGTTGGTGGAGAATTAATAGAGCCTCCTAATCTAACTGGGTCTAACATTGTACGTGCCATTACTCCAGGTTTCCTCTCACTGATTTTGCAGCCAGTCCCTGGGGAATGCTGGTGACCCTGTGGAAGGAACACCCATCACTCAAAGAGGGCACCACTGCAGGAGGCAGTGGTTGCAGCAAAGTCCTGCAGAGGTGTTGCCAGCTGCTGCATTCAGATGCACTGCAAACACTTGGCATCCTCCAGATGTCAGGCTAGTTTTAATTTAGACTGTTCTTCATTTGTGTTTTTGTTCCTCTTCTGTCATATCCCTTAGATTAATTGTCATTAAATTTGCAGGAGACTAGAAATGTGCTACTGGTTCCCCCCCACAGAACATGCTTGCTTTTATGTCCCCCTCCCCTTAACCTGTACCAAAGATAACTGCTTCCTCTCAAAAGGAAGAGAAAGGAGTTTTTGGGATGAAAGCATGGTATTGTGGAAGACCTATAGGAAGTTTTTATTATTTATAGGAGTAATATCAAATGGAATTTGTGCAAGATTTTTTTAATGTTTATTTTTAACCCCTCAGAAAGCATCTTTGTGTGCATTGATTGTGTGACATTCAGGGCTACTGTGGTGGGATGAGATTCTCTCCTGGACTTGTCCTCTGCCACAGCAATCCTTTTATCTGGCAAAGTAGTAGGAACAAATAGAGTGCCTTGGCTGTTAAGAGCACAGCTTCACCAAAATCCAGGAGGTATTTCTGAATAGTTGTCCCATTCCCTGTTCCCTCTGGATGTCTCTTTGTCAGTGAAAAGCAGATCTAGAGAACATCATTAGGAATTGCATATTTATAACCTTTGGGTTAAAGGGAAACACCTCCATTTTAGGGGAACTGAGGTATCCTCTCATGTCATTTAGTCATGAGGCCTTGGATGTCTGCCCTGTGCAGCAGGGTGCTGAGGGAAGAAGCTCCTCTTCTGCTCTAGCCTATGTTCCTCCCTGTCAGCATCCCACAGGAGAGGGATGTCAGGGACATACACGGGCCTGTAAGGGATTTCCTTAGGCAGGAATGGCCATGTTGAAAGAGGAAGAGTGCCCTTTCTAGCTCATGTTTTCAAATTTTGCCCTGCTGCTCCACTTCTGCATCCAGGTAACACCCCTGCCTCTGGTGCTGTGTCTGCAGTGGGAATGGTGCTACAGGGAAGAACTAACCCACGGCTGAAAATCACCTTGAGGCAGGCATATGGGGGTGTCAGCTTGGGAGAGAACCCGTGTGCTGCATTCCAGGGATGCTTCTCAGGACAGAGACCCTACTCTGGGACATGGTTTTGGGTAGGCATGGATGGAGGCAGCCAAATTTCTCCTCCACTCCCAAACCTGGTTCTCTTCATCATGAGAACATTTGTCATTTGTTCTGTTTCCCAGCTCTCCTATTCCTCAGGTGCTGGCATTTCTGGGTTTGTTTTTTTTTAATAGGGAAAACAGAAAAGTAGTGTGAAGAGGAGGGTAAGAGCCAGAGCAGTCATCTCCTCTCCTCCAGTTACAGTCTGAATGAGACAGGGACGTGTCCCTGGGCCTTACACAGAGCATGGACAGCCAGCTCCAGCTGTGGTGCCCTCAAGACGGCAGCGGGACTTCCTATGCCCAGGAAATCAGTTCTGGTGTTTCTTGGCTATCAGTCTCCCTTGGCCTCTCCCAAAGTCCCAGTACCCCCTGGTGCATCTCCTTTCTGTCTCAGTGTAGTATGACAGCTGTCAGAAATCACAAGTCTTCACAAGTTGGAAAAATCTCTTTTATCCACAGCTTTTGTATAAACCTTCTTCTTTAAGGATTGACTGGTAGCTTGAGATCAAATGTGATTTACATGGAATTGAAGCTAAACTCACTGTTTACCTTCCCTTCCTTCCCTCTGTACCCTTCTTGCCCTTTGTTAGGGCATGCCTTCATGTTCATACCATGCTGCTGTGGTCCTGGCTGACTCCCAGGAAAGACATCCTGGAGAATCTGCTTGTAGTGCCCTAAATTTATGGGGCTAGGGAGGATGCTCCCCCTGCACTGCTCAGTGGGACATGGTCTGCTGAAGATCCCATCACTGCTCTGGCGTGAGGTGTTGATATGTGATGGACAGAGCTGTGGCATATGTGGAAAGTGTTCTCATACTTCTCACCTGGTGTCTTCCACAACAGGTTTTCTATGCAAATAGGGAATTTACATCTCGTGAAAAAATGCATTTTTTGCTGTTTGTAACTCCTTTTGTGCCTTTGGTCGCTGCTGTACTTTTTGAAGAGCTAATACTTCATCTGCCAAGCACCGCCTGCCCCTCCCTGCTCTGCGGATGGGATGTGCATGGACCCTGCACCTGCTCTGCCTCTGGAGAGGAGCTGCCACTCCCTGCCACTGTGCCACCACAGGAGGTGGCCTTTTGGGGACCCTGTGCTGCTGTGGAGTGACACAACACAGTGGGCAGAGGGGCAGCAGGGGTCAGGGCAGCCTTGGCCCCCTCCTATGGCCTGGCAGCCACCTGCGTGCTCGTCTGGGAGCTCCCCAGGTCTTTGAAATGCAGAAGAGTGGTTAAAACCTTTTGGCCTTTTTATGTCCTTTTTTTCCCTCTTCCCTTTTTACAGGCTGGCACATAACCAGATGTAGTCACCGTCTCTTTTTTCTGCTCCACTGCCTTAATGCTTGAGCATTTGCCTTTTAAATAAACAGATAAATTACTCCCTGTGTGACCTGATTTCCTCTTTACTTGGGGAAGTGCTGGCAAACCCAGTGCCACTCTGCTGCTGGCCATGCTGTGGGACAGGGAGATCCCTTGCTAAAGGTGGGCTCGGGAGTTGCTGGGGTGTGCAGTGCAGTGGTGGGCTCCAGCTGTGCACAGCTGTTGTCTTCTCCAGTGTGACTGTGGCTGGAAGAGCTCCTGGTGTACACTGCCATTGAGGTTCTTCCTGTAGTCCAGCAGCATTCAGGGTGGAAGGGGAAGAATAGAGGTTGTGCATTTCTAGGGAAGCACTAGTAAGGAATGCTGCTGGAGATGGCACCTCTTCCAAAAATGCCTGAAAACCCCCAAAAACAGTGGGATAGGAAGATGTATGAAAAATGGTGTTTGGGGAGAATGTGCTGGGTTTGTTTTTCCTGAGCTCCAAACTCAACGAAATGCTCGTGCTGGTACATTCCCCAGATGGTCAGCTGGAAGGACAGGGAATTACCCAGGAGGGATTTGCCTGAAATGTTCCTTGAGCTGCACAGCAGCCCTTGGTGCAGTGAGGTCCCAGTGTGTCCTTCTGTGTGGGACCACAGCACTGCTGCCCCTCCCAAGCTCACACCCATCTCTGGCTGAAGCTGGTACCAGCACAAGCTCCAATCCCTGGTCCAAGATGGGAATGTCCCAATGGGTCCAGAGCCATCCCAATGTGACAACATCACCAAACCAAATCACACAGTCAATTTTCACCATCTTTATTGAATCACAATTAACTGCAATCAATGCAGCTGTGCCCTTAAGGCAGTTTAATTCCCTTAGCTTTATGGCATTTTTGCTCTTTACTTTAGTAGAACTGTGAAGCAATTAAGAAGGCAAGAAGTGCCCAGTGATGAGATGCATTAGCAAGGCCAACATTTGCACGCTGCCAAGGCACTGATTCTACTCAGTGATGAAGATGGCCTTCTCTGTAGAGATGCCTTTGATCTGGTTGGAGATCAGCTTGGCTACGATTTTCTTCTCTCCTAGTCTTGTTGGAGTGCATACTATTTCAGACTTCATGATCCTGCCAGGCATTATGTCCCTGAGGACAAAGGAACAACCAAAATAGTCTCAGCATTAATTCAGGTTATTTGCCACTTCTGAATAATTTCTCTTAAAGAAATAGTCACTGCATGTGTTTAGGGTGAGTATTCCCCTTCCCCCATGACCAATTTGCAGCAAGTGGGGCCTGGCATGGTGGTAATGCCTGGTGGTCCCAGTGATCCTGGGGACCTTCCCCGGAGTTCCCTGTACTGCTGAAACACCAAATTCAACTCTGAGTGAAGCAGCTGCGCTCACACTTGCTGGGCAGCACAGCAGGAGCATGGGGGGAGTCCCTGTCATGCCCATCTGCCCCTGAGCCTGTCAACTGCTGTGTGGGTCTTTCTGGCCAAATGTGGTGCAGTTTCAAACACAGCTGGCAAAGGTCCCTCTTACTGCAAATCCCCTAACTGCTTCTTCAAGGATATTTAAAAAAACAAAAACAAAGCAAACAGAGTCCTGCCATGGTCATTTCATTGGCTCATCTCCTTACCCCAGCTCAAATGTTGTCATCTTAAATATGCCCAAGCCCTCCACCAGCAGCTTGCAGTTTTCCAGGGTCACATTCAGCTTGTTCTTGAAGATGAATGCACAGTTGAAGTCATTGTACAGAGTGGCTGTTTCTGGCATCTAGCAGAGGAGGAAAGAGAGAAACAAATCCAAAGACTTGGGATTAGAGGGGTAGTAAAGATGCCAGAGCTTCTGCAGGTTTGCTCACCACCAGCATGACAGGGGACAGCCCCTTCATATCCTTTCCACCCACCCGAAGCACTGTGTTAGATGGGGCAGTAATAAAACTTTGATTTCATGGCCGCTTTCAACCTTCAAATGAATGCTGAATAGCCAAATAAGATGCCAAGAACTGAACATCCTAGGAGGCAGCTGTCTGGGAGATCCCCCTGGGAATGCTAGCACCACTGTGGTGCTGGAGTGAGCAGAGCTTTAACCCTTGTCCTCCCAGAGCCCAGCTGGCAGCTGCCTCACCTGGACAGTGATGGGAGGATACTGGAATCTCATTGAGGTCTCCTTGGTGAGTTTGTCGTTGGTTTCCTTGACCTCAGCAATGGCAGTGACAAGGATGAGCACTTCATCTTCCACGGAGGACAGTGTCTTCATGTATGCATCAGGTGCTATTTTCAGGGGGATCTGCATCTCTGCAGGAAAGAAAACACAGCTTGGTGTTTCATCACATGCCCAGGAATTGGGTGGCAAAGTCGGCAGGATGTGGCACAAGCCGTATTTGCTGAGACCATCCTGCTTTCCCTTCAGTCCCTGCAGGGGGATGCCCTCCTTCCCATGGGCTGCATTTGCATACCTGGCAAATGCAGCCCATGGGAAGGAGCTGCCTTTGTGTCCTGCCCTGCTGCATTTTGACTGCAACAGCATAGGAGTGAAAACACTCAGAGCTCATCAACAGCAAAGATTTTTTTTTTTTTGAGAGTGATTCATGCTAGGAATCAGCAAGGGTTGTTAATTATTTATCACTCGTTAATCTCTTGTTTAGCTAATTTCAGTTACATGGCTTGGGATCAAAAATACAACCTAGGTTACTCAAAGATGTGCACAGCACAGCAGCCAACAGCTCCAGGGATCAGCCAGGCAGGCAGTCGTGAAGTGGGAATTTGCTTGGGCAAAGAATTCAGAAAATAACACTCACCAGCATCCCCACCACCCAAATTAGAGTGGCAAACAGAAAAACAAAAAAAAGGCTGAAACTTCCAGCCATCTAAATCCTGTGAGGGATATGATCCACATGGATGCACACAAAGCCTGTGGTGACATCTTTGATGTTCAGACAGTGAGGACAGGAGGGAGATGCTTCAGCACACCTCGCTCATGCCATGAAAACCTCTGTCTGCCCACACTAATGTACTCCTAAATCACCTCCTTGAAGCTGCAGCAGGGCCTTCATGTTTTGGTCCCTGCTACAGAGGGATCCCAGTCTGTAACTAAGACTTCAAATGCAGTGAAGAGAGAGGAGGTTCTAGGCAGGCGGTTTCTGCTCTTCACAGAGTACAGGGCCTACACTGGTCCAGAGTGGAGCCAGTACAAACCCCAGACTGCCGCAGTGAATTAGACTACAGAACACAGCAAGCTTTCTGTGCTTACCAGATGGGCCTTCAAGAGTGATGATCTCCTTGACAGTTCCAAGATTGGCCTGAACGTCTCCAGTATAGTACTGCAGCTGGCAGGAGCCAATAAGGTCAACGGTCCAGTTCCCAGGAGCAGAGATCTTCACTGTGATGGCCATTTCCAGGGGATTGCCAGGATGCAAAGGTTCTGTATTGGCTATCTCCACGTGGAGCCCAGTCTTGGTGACTGGCTCCTTCGGGACCAAAGGCTCGGTGTTGGCACCTATTCCCCGCATAGTCGAAGCGTAGCCTGAACGAGGCATCAACCCCGAAGGGCGTAGGAAGCTGTAAGCTCTTTGCATGGACATCCTTTCCTGTTTGGAGCCTGGGTGAAGAGAAATATGGGTGACAACTGTATCTCAGTCTCCTCACCCAGAGCTATCTTCCCTTTATTTATGCTTTTGCTGATAAGCAGAGAGGATGTCAGAGCACTTCCAGCCTCTGCTTAGGACAATTTCTTGGTTTATGCTACCACCAAATCTAGCTGTAGCATTCTGGCCTGGAAGAATTTCCCGGAAGAGACAATTTAGAGGATGGATACTCTTAAATATTTCAGCCTGATAGTTTTGCCCTCCTCACTGAGAAGGTTTTAACAATCTAGGACAACATGGCTGGATCTTGAGAACTGTGAGAAGGACATGTGGGATTTCTGTTTTCCAAAATGGTTTGGGGGAATGTAAAGACAAAATGAAGAAATGAAAAAATAAAGCCAAGGTCAGTGTGACACAAGGTCCATCACTCAGCCCATTTCTTTCACTGTCTGGAAGCTTGCTCATGTCCCTGAGGAGCAGCCTATAGGTGTCACTGCGGGCCTGAGGATGCCTGGGAGCAGTGCTGCCTCCCGAGGTCTCCTGGCCTTAGGCCGAGTTTGCCACTGCAGCTACTCCTGCAGTTTTCTCCTGGAAACCTGCTGTGGGGTGACCTGCAAGGTGGGGGGCCCCTCTTTGGCACTGTGTCAGAGGATGGGGGCAGTTACCTTCGGGGTACTTGTACTCCTTGGTGATGTCTACCCGCCTGTTCTGCCCCACGGCTTTTGTGCTGATGTTCTTGCCGATGGCTTGGGTCTCCGTGCCGACCTTGAAGTATTTATCCTTGCCGTTCACCTTCTTGACCACCCAGTAGACTCTGTCGGCGTTCACCTCCGCGTACACGAACTTGGCGTCGTAGGGCAGGTACACATCTCCTTCCCGCACAGCCTTCACCGGGCAGGGCCCACACTGGAAACGACCTGCAAAGGGCATTCGATACCAGCTGGCTTCACAAACACCTGCTGTGGCTCCAGTTTTTGCTCCACCAGGAATCTGTGGCCATGGCAGTTGGTGCTTAGCAGTAAACAGCCCTCCAACTCAGTAATGAACTCCAAACTCTCTCATTTATCCCAGAGCTGCTTAGGAATTTTTTATAGATGACCAGGGTCTGGTAGGAGCTTTTGAATGTTTCCCCTCACTTAGATAATTTTAAAGTTAGAAAGCCACAGCTGAGTTTGATAAAAGGAACGGAACATAACGATGCCTTGACCAAACACGAGCAATGTGTTTTAAAGAAGTAGATAAAATAGTGTAAAAGTAGGCCCACAGGATGCTAAACATAGCTGGAACCAGTGCATAAACAGATAATGAGGAATATGGTGGCTTTTGTGTAAATGTTACGTGACAAGAAACAACAGCACATGCCCTAAGAGAAGTTCCAGGCAACGTCATCTGTAACGCTGGGGGTACTTGGTGAGTACGACCACCAGGGACCCCTTCTGACAACTCCCCAGGACCATAAAAGGCCTTCCAGTAAGAGGCAGATGCAAGCAAATTAGTTCTAGAAGAAGCGATGTTTATGTACTAGCCATAAAGTTCACTCTAATGAATATGTACGATCATAATGGAATAAATACCTTGTTGTAAAATTTCATTATACACCCAATCAGAGGAAATACCCTCCAGGTGTTCAGCATGCTGTAATAATGAATTTGAAGCTAATACTTCAAAATTGTGTTAGAAAGTTTCTTCCTTAGCCAATTTCAGTATAAGATTATTAAGTCAGCTGCATCCAGACACCTGTGTTTGATCTCTAGGCAATATTCCACTTTCTGCACTTCCCTGAGGATTATCCTTTTGGGTTTTTCCCACCTTCAAATTCCCTTAACCTGTGCAGGGAGTTTCGGTGGTCACTCCTCTCATCTACCAATGAACAGGCTCATGACCTCAATGATTTAGATGTCCTCTAACCCCTGAAACAAAATTCACATTCCCACATGGTTGGTTTTGTGCCTGCCAAGAAATGCTGCTCTTTCCATCCTGGGCTGAGGGGGCAGGAGTGCTGTTTCACAGTGTCACTGCCCTGGTGCATGAAGCTGTGTGTGGGGAGTACCAGGTTTGCTGACTGGGAAGCATGTTTTACACACAAAATGTCCCTGTCTCCCTCAGGAGTTGCAGAAGAGCCTTTCTAGGCAAATCTTACCTTGACTTTGCTCCTGAGGGGTTGAATCAATTGCCTGCCAGCCACTAAACCCATCTGGTATGTCTGTTCTCTTCATCCAGGCATCATTCCACACATGGAAGTTCCTGCGTGCATTTGGGTTGGAAAGAGAAGGAGTGAGTTGTTACAGCCTGAAGAGTCACGGTCTCCTCCCTTAATCCTTTAGTAAGGGCATATTTAATGGGTACTTGCAGGTAACCCCATGAAACCCCTGGCTTTCCCCTCTCTCTCTCTCCCTCCAGGGCAGCAAACCCCAAGCAGTAGTGAAATTCTCAAAGGAATTGCTGGGGCTGGGAAATGGGGCAGTGCAAGGCAGCACAGGGCATAGGAAGCATCAGCCCCACTTGGCAGTACCAGACAGAGTCGAAGGACAACGAGTTCAGCTTTTCTCCTTTTTCGTTCAGGTAAACATCAACCCTCAGGTTCTCCTCCGTGTCGTGGGCCGAGTCGAAGGTGCTCACACAGCGGCATGGCACCCCCAGGCAACGCATGACTGCAGCACAGACAGACAAAACACAGGGTCACAAAATCCCTCAGCCTGGCAGGCATCCTCTTACCTGACCCCTCTGCCCACCCAGGCTCCTCTAGAGCAGGTGCTCAGGACTCTGTCCAGATGGCTTTTGAACATCTCCAAGGATGTAGGTTCCACAACCTCTCTGTGCCAGTGCTTGGTCACTCTCACAGTGAAAAAAGCTGTTTTCTCAGGTTCAGACAGAACCTCCCATGTTTCAGGCTGTGCCTATCACCACATTGGGTGTCAATGAGAAGAGCCTGTCTGTGCCCCACTCCTTCCTGTCAGGTATTTACACACAAGGATCACACCCCCAAAGGCTTCTCTTCTGTCTGAGCAGTGCTGGCTCCCTCAGCCTCTCCTTACAGACAGACCCTGGCACCTCTGTGGCTCAGAGGCACAATGATTTGGCTTACTAGCACAGTAATTGGGTGTCAGAGAAGGGAGGCAGGTCATGTTCACTGCTCACCTGTGTTGAGGACTCCTGCAAAGACCCAGCACTGGCCATAACGCACTGGCTTCTTGGTTTTGTAGTACTTCTGCAAAATTGTCACACTCCCAATCCAATCCATAGGGGATGTTCCACTGACATAGTTCCCTGACCAGTTCCCCAGCAGGACTCCGCTGTCATCGTTGGCATTAACCTGTGGCCACACATACACGCAGAAAAATTAAGGGATGAGGCTGAATGAGGCTTAAACCCCATGGTCTCGGCCTGCCTGTGGCTTCCCTGGTACTCCACAGGCATGTGAGACGCCTCAAGGCTGCTGGTCCTGGCTGGGGCTCCCCTTGTTAGAAACTCCACCTGAATATCTAGAGGGAGGTGGAAATTCTGCTCAGGGCAGTAAAGATTAACTCTGCATCCTGTGTCTTAAGCCACAGGTCTCCAAAAGGGTCCCAGCACAGAGAATAGCTACCCACCCAAAACACAACCCTTGTGTTGGCCTCACCAGCACAGCTGATGAGGAAGGACAACCACTGGGGCAGCTGCAAGCTTTGGAGATGGGAACGTGCTATATTTTTGTTTGCCTTTTCCCTCCACCCCAAAGCGCCTTTGTCTCTTTGCTTGCAGTTTCCCAAAGGAATCCCTTTCAGATGCCTCCTGAAATGGTATTCATGGTCCCAGGGAAAGAAGGGCAAGTAAGGATGAGGGAGGATATGAAGGGGCAAAGCACTTCACTGAGAGAGGCTTACCAAAGCAGACATGGCTCTGGACACATGTGCAGGATCCCTTCTCTGATCCAGGCTGAGCTTGCTTTTGTCCAGCAGATACATGCAGGCATCCAAGACAAATTCCTCAAACTGTTTTGGGAAGAAAACGGAGATATTTTTATATGCTGCTCTAAAACAGAATTTGCTTGTTATATTGAATTTCCAAGGCTGTGGGCCTTCCCAAAGCTGTTCTCTCCAAACAAGGGCTAAAATGAAACCCAGCCTTGTAAAACAAAAGGCTGTCTCGAGTGTCTTGCAAATACAGTTGAAACCTGACCCAGCAATCTTTACTCCTGTGCACAAAAGTCACCAACATCACCTCCCTGCAACTCTGCAAATTACTCACAAGAGTAATGAAATTTTAAGATCTCTACTGATATTTAGTCTATTGACATAGGCACAAAATGAACCTTGGAATAAAGAAAGGTACGTAAATGCTAATTATTACAACAAAGATTCATAATTAGCAATTGCTGATAAAGCTCCCTGAGGTCCAGTTCACAAACATGTCAAACATATGATCCAATGCAGCTTGTCAGAATCAATATCAATTCTCATTGCTTAACAGCAGGATAAATATTAGGATAGGAACAGCTCTGCAGATGATGCCCTTTGGCCCCTTTAGTGTAAAGGCATCAGTGTGAGCACCTTTGGGCTACATATGTCCTGCAGATACATATTCTGCAGATAGCCTGCAAAAATTGTAGATTTATAAAACAAAACAAAACAAAACAGAAAAAACCCCAGGTTTGAATGTTTTTTGCTGCAGATTTCTGCCTGGATAGCACACAGCTGTCAGTGAAGGCACCAATTGAAAGGTGATAACGTCTGCCAGTAATTTTACCCTCTTTATTCCTGACTATGATGCAACAAGTAAATCAGATTTTTTTTTCCCCATCAGCCCTCTCCATGTCTCATTAGCTGACTAACAGCACCTACAGTTGCATGAGAGCAGGAATTCCCTTATGGGAATTTTTTCAGTCAGAAATATCCTGTTCCCAGTTTCCACATCCTTTAGCCGGGGAGTTGCATCATCTGATTATAAATGTGCCTCTTAACCCCACTCTCCAGCTGTGGGTGGGGAACACACGTAGGCACACAGGTTACTCTAAGCAGGTGAGCCCTCCCAGTGAAGCTGGCAGGGTCATTCCAGCACTTTGAGCTCCTCATGGGCTCCATGCTGAAGGGATGAAGAAGGGCTATAGGGCTGACAAGACAGCTGTGTTTTACCTGCCCGAAATTCCAGGGCCTGTCGTAGATGCTGTACGCAGACCCAACATAGATGGTGCCAGTGTCGTTGAGCACGTATTCCTCCTTCTCTGCATCATTGGACATGTAGACAACATCATCTGCAGAAAAAAATCCCTCAGATGTCAGGTGGTTTGCAAACCCTGTATGAAATCTTCCATGGAAAGCTAAACTGGGGTAACCAAGGATCTGCAACATTCACACCAACAGATGACCATGCAGCATCCCCATTTTTTTGCTCCTATCATGAAAGGATTTCCAATAAGACTAATCTTTAATTTCCCCCTGTAGGTCTATTGCTATGTGACCACTCTTCTATTATTGCAAAAATCTTACTAGTGAACACTGTGGAGTACTAGGTAAGCAGCAGAGAGAACTGGGGAACTGATGCCCACCAACCACACAATTTTTTATTCTGGTTATTTTTTTCTGGATCTTAAGCCAACACAATTCTCTCAGTTAATCAGGGAAACAGAGAGGGATGGTACAGAGGTGCAAACAGATGTGACAGATAGATGTCCCTCTATGTCCCAGCACTGGAGAATATCCAATGAGGAGCTGGCTCGTTGCTATTGCCCAGCTTCCCACTGTCTCCATGAGGATGCTGCTTACAGTGTTTTATGGGGAAAAAGCAACGTATGTAAGAAAGAGAATAAGGAAAATAGGAGGCAAAATTCCATCTGGGACAATCCCTGGTAGAAGTAATTATCACTCCCAGTTGCAAGACCACTCACCTTCACACCAAGGATTGAACAAAAGGTAGACAACGCCATTTTCAGGCTTGTAAATGTTACTGCCAGTCTTCACTTGCAGGTTGTATATTCCCACAGGGGCATTGGGCGCGCTAGTGACGGACAGCAGGCACTGAGGAGACAACAAGGAGAGACAGCATGAGGGACACCCCACCATGGCTACATGCATGGCACAAACATGGTGCCACAGAGCTGGCACGAGTGGCAAAGCTGGGGGCCATGCAGATCCCTGTGGGGAAAGAGGGGAAGGCAATGGGATAGGGCAAAGCCTGCCTGTGCATGGGGGGATCAATGAAATAAGCAGGACAAGGCTGCTGGCCATCTAAAATCACAGAACTAAAGGAAAGCAGGATGGGGGTATGAGGATGCTTTGCTCTGTAGCTTCTGATGGGCTTGGTACTGGGCATTGGGCTCCTTGCCCACAAGCTTTACCTCTTTGCCTTTCCTCTCAACCATGGAGATTTTCCACCCATTGAAATCCTCTCTCTCCGGTTTCAGAGACAGCAGGCTCCCCCTGTTTTTCATTGGACTTTCACCTGGAAACAAACCCAAGACAATATGTGTGAGGGTTGCACAGGTCTGCAATGCCCGTGCAGTGCCAGGAAGAGGCAGCTGGATGCTCCTGGTGCTCTCTGGCTTTGCCTGGTGGCCGCAGAGGGACCCTGCTTACCGATGCCAAAGCGCAGGGTCAGCTTGTCGGCAGCCCTGAGCTCCCTGCTGAGGCTGACCTGCACCTGGAAGGGCTGCCCGCGCCGCACCACCAGGCTCTGGATGTTGTACCCATCCGTGTGGTGCTGCCGCGTGTTCTGCCTCTTCAGAAAGTCAACCCCAGTGACCTTCAGACTGCTCTCTGGAAAAACATCAGGAGAAAAGAAGAGTTGGTGATTTTCTCAGTGAAAACAGTTTTCTTTTTCTTAATGCAGCCCTATGAGTCATCAAAATATCTAGAGTAACAAGAGATCTAGCAAAATACAATATAAAATCAAATCAAACATTAAAAAAAAAATCAAACAATTTAAAGAAACTACTCAGAGGTGAACCTCAGACCCCCTGGGCGGATATGGAGGGAGAAGGAGGAGGCAGAACCATGTTACAGCAGCTCAGGGCCAGATAGTCAGAGGGCAAGGCAGGAACTTGTCCCCGATCTGGATGGGTCGCTGCAGAACACTCACCACAGAGCACTGCTCCCCTTCAGAGGGGCTGCTTTTCCCATTTGGCTTCAGCAGATATTTACTCCCCAGCAAGAATCTCTTGCAAGTGCCTTGCTCCCATCCATTCCTAACACAGCAGCTGATTTTTAAGACACAATATTTAAAATGACTGCCTCCACTCCTGCAACTCTGGATGGGATCAGGGCCAGGAAAAGCCTCAGCATCTCTGTGCCCAGTGGTTCAGGGCTGTAGCATAGGAGTGGAACTCCGAGAGGCACAACCCAGTGCTACACCTGAACAAAAAGAAAGCCCTCAGCTTTAAATGATGATGGAGATGTGGGGGTCACTGCACCAGGCTTTGGCAGGCTGCCCAGCTGTGACAAGAAAAGCCAGAGCATGCTGGAATGTGGCTGAGCTGTATTTCTTCGGGAGCGTTTATGTCTTGTACCTGCCCATCAAATATCCTCAAAGGATGAATTCTGTGTGAACAGCAGGGAGTAACAATACCTCATAAGCACTCTTCTCATGAGTGATTCAGATGAAGACATGGGAGAGGCAAAAACGGGTTACGGTAACTTTGATATTAGCAAGTCAAAAGCATAATGGTTGAAGAGATTAATTCACCAAATGTCTTGACAGATTTGCATGGTACCTGGCAACAATGTTATTATCAACAAGAACCATCCCTAACACAGAAGAGGCTGGAATCTGCTGGTAGCTAGTGTGGCGTGAGAGATGCCACATGCAGGGCAGGCTGAAATCAGCAGCACCCTCCTTACTGCAACCTGAGCAGCGACTGCAGCCCTGAGTAAACAGAACCCACCACCCATGGATCCCCACCATATCTCTGTGTATTTCTTCTTCGTAAATATATAAACCATATTTATCTTCATTACATACCAGATATAACTGGCACAACAAATAGACTTAAAATTGACCAGCATCTTTTGTTAACCAGCTTAATATTTGAGTGCTTTTTTGTTTGCTTGCTGCATGCCAGTAGCCAGCCTTGGGCTGATATTTTGCGCAATGGGGTGTGTGTGCATTTATGTCAAAAAATTTCAGCTGGAGGTAGCTACTCAACCCTCTTGAGGACAAAGAGGAAGTGCATCTTCCTCAGCATTAAGAAATCTCCAAACATTAAAGTTGCTCAACCTTGTTCTTTATGGAAAACCCTGGCGCTGGGCTGAGAAGATACCAGAAAGCCTTGGTCCTGGGAGAGGGATGCAAAGGGACATGAGAGTTGAACACAAAGGATAACTGTAGGAAAGGACCCAAGGAAATCCATCTATACAGCATTTCTTAACTTAGGGATTGCATATCCACCCCATTTCTGGACATCACACCAGTGCTGTTGAGGATGCACAGGGAAGAATCACTGACAACAGCTGCCCTAGAGCACGGCCTGACCGTGCTGAGCACTGTGCCAAAGACCTGTCTCCACTCAGCTGCCCGTCAGTTGTGCAGTGTTTATTCCTGTGCAAACACACCTGCGATACCCTGTGACCTGACTGGCACGGCGTCCTGTGCCAAGGAATGCCTCAGAGCGAGCCAGTGGCGCACCCATCACCACATCCCAGGGGGCTTGGCCACAGCTTGCCTTCCCTGGGCAGCCCTCACCTGCTGCTTTTGTCTTCCTGCCCTGCTTCCTGCCCTGGGCATGGAGCTGAGCCCCCACACACCCTGAGTCTGGCTGCCTGCAGGCACCTTTGTGTGCCAACATGGAAATTCATGATTTACAGAAGAGCTGAGTATACCTAGAACACGCAGGACAGAGGCTCAGGCTGCGAGAGGCAGTCCTGTTTGTGCTCATTCCTGGGCCAGACCAGAAGCAAGCCCAAACCTCAAATCCTGTCAGATTTCTTTTCTTTTTTTAATGGAAAAAAAAATACAAGGCAGTATTTTGTTGCCTATTTCTATGATTTATCCTTTATAGAGCTCCTTTCTACATTAACCCACAAGCCCCATTGCATCACTGCCCGCCTGGAGAGATGTTCAGAGCTTCAAGAGAACAGTGATCAAAGATGGGCACCTTGTCACTGGTAAGTATGTGGGGCCTTCTTTCCCTTATGATGAGGAGGTGATGGGGTTTAAAAAACCTATCAATATGGAGCAGGGTACTTATAGTATCTCTGGCTTCAGTGGGAACAAGGGCTGCTCAGAACGACAGAAGGGAATTGGGATGAAAACTGCAGTTTCTCAAGAGAGAGCATAATTTGGATACCTGTGCTTACTCCTGATTTTTGCCCAGCCTCCAGGCAAACACTCATGCACATCCCAGAGATGTGAGATCACATCCCAAAGATGCTGCAGTCCAAGACTTTTTGGCAAATTTCAACTCATACGCACTCAGAGCACAGAGGTTTGAGACTGAGGGACTCAGAGCAGTGTTAAAACATCCCTCCCCTGCTGAAAGCCATGGAGACCTGCTCCCAGCTCTGCTGCGGGCACCACCCAGCCCACATGGGCATCTGCTCAGCTACATCCCAAACCCCAGGGGTTCTGGGCATTCTGGGGCTGGGCTGGGCTGGGCAGTGGCGCTGGTTCAGCAGCTGCTGCAGGAGTGACCCAGGCACCTTTCTAGGCAGGTGCAGCAGCTCCTGACAACAGGGCAGGCAGGACAGCCATGGGACAGAGCTCAAGCCCAAATAAATCCTCCTTTTGGTTATTTTGAAACTTCCTTCAGATGCTATCAGCCATCACTAAAGAGCAATAATCTACATGATAAAGTAGCCTGAAAGAAAGAAATTATTTTAACATTGATGTGGAACAAGTTTAAAAGAGCTGCATTTCTTTCCCATTATCACTGACAGAACCAGGTGTCTACAGGTTGAAGAACAGCGATGAAAAATGAGCTGTGTCTTGTAGTTAGTTTACCAATCTGTCAAAAACAGAATTTGCACAGCTAGAGCAAACTGATCCCCTGTGAGCAGCGCTGGCATCAAAACTTCTTTCCTCAAGGTGTCACCCATAGCAATCAGAGAGCTGAGAACCTCTGGAGCTGCAATTCTCCCTGCAGGAGACTTGCCAAACTTCACACCTAACATATGTCAAGCATCAAAAACTCACCAGTGTTGCTGAACATGGTTCTTGTCAGAGTTTCTACCCGAGATGCTTGCAGTGCCAGCAGCTTCCAAACACCTGAGCAGTCTCTGCCACTTGCTTCTGAGTGTGGAGAAGGAAGACAGGCTGCCCTTTTTATCTGTGCCTTGCTCTGAGGTGTCAGCAGGTCCACTGCCAAGGGGTGGTGTTTCGAGAAAGGAAGTTCCTGTGGAAAAAAAAAAAAAAAAAAGACTACAACTCCCTCTGCACATAGTCAGACCCTGAAAAACAGCGAAACTTAAATCCCGACTCACATGGAAGGTGAATTTGCATAATCAGATGACAAGTGGACAGACCCTTCACTGACAAACAGTAAAATCATGGGCTAGGTGAGTAACAAGAATTCACCTATGCCCTAATATCCAGGTCACCAGGACTGCAACTCCAGGGCTAACTTTACAAGGAGGCACACAAGCATTTAATCCTTAGGAGAACAGAATTCCCCATTAGGACCAGTCTAACATGCTTATAAGTTAATGAGGTTTCTGTCATCACATTTGGGACAGAAATACTTGGAGCCATGGGCTAAAATCCAGCATTTACACATGTGGGTTGAAAAGCTGAAGGATCCTAGCACTGGCCCCCTCCCCGCAGGATGAGGTGGACCTCAAGGGACACAGCCCAGTGGGAGCACTGAGTGGGAAAGAGGTGAATCAGACTATGTCCAGGAGGAGAAAGAAATGTGATGGAACAGGAGCTGTTTGCTGGCTGCTCTTTGCTGGCAGCTCTGCCAAAGGTCTCTGCCAGGACATGATTGAACCCCACATGCCCCACAGCCATCCTGGTCCTCAAGGGGACCAAAAGTGGAGAGATGAGCCTACACCACAGAGAGGAGAGCTGGTGGTATACAGGCCACCAGTGACATGGGCACAGTGTCCAGAAAGAGAGACAAATGTCCCCAGGCACCCAGAAACTTAGAGGTGGCTCAGCTGTGGGAGCAACCTCAGCCTCCTGATGCCCCCCTCAATGGGAGCTGCCCAAGATTCAGCAAGGTAGAATTCTGTTTGCAAGGCTGCCCTGTCTAAATGTGGGTTCTTCCTAAAGAAGATCTCTCTTTGGAAGCCTTCAAAGGCACCGACTTTTCTCCACTGGTTTGGGTAAGCATATATTTCCTTTTGGGAGGACAGTTTCCCTTGGTGCAAGCGCGGAGCTGAGTTAGCAGATACCACCCTCCGAGCATGTCGCTGCTTGCTGGCAGGTGTATGTTGGGTGTCCTTGCTTGAGAGCATGACTAGGGCACCACAGGGCACCGAGGGTTCAGCACACATCTCTAATCTCACTGGACATCTGAAGATGAACAAGAACATTGGAACCACCAATGTTCTCAGCAGACGGAGCATCACTCAGCATTCAGCACCAGACAATGCGCTGGCAATTACGTATTTCACTATTGACAAAAACACTGCAGCCCTGATTTACCGTTCCGTGTCCCTTTTATTCTGCATTTCCTTCCTCCTAGGGGGTGAAAGACATTTTTGTTTAGGAGCAGTATGGGATGAAGTGAAGTATACACGGAATGTCAGTACAACAACATAACCAGTAATGCGTGTAATCTGAACATTTATGATATATCTTACTGGTTTTCACTTAACTGCAGCAAGAGTAATCCACATCAGCTGAAGTCACTGACAGTAGTTTCCTAATCCAGTCTCAACCTGTTTTATACATCATTCTATGCTTGGTTGGAGGCATCTTAAATTGTGTTGACACAATAGTCCTACAGCAAAATTACAGATTTTTGCAAACACGAACAGATTTATATTGGTAACACTTTGCTTCTGAAAAAATGTTATATATTTGTGCTGGAGGGTGAGCAAGTGAAGCAGGGCATGTATTCACCAGAAGTCATTCTTCCAGTCCTGCGGAGTTTTGCAAAACTTTGATTACAACAGTGTGCTTGTCCTGACCCTCACTTTAAACCTCAGAGTTCAAGGAAAGATTGTAAAAATTACATGAATGTGGGTCCTGCCCTGCCACCTTTGAACTTAGTCCATCTTGGAAGGTGGCTGATCTTTTTTGGCGGGGAGGTTTGGCCATTGGGGCATGGTTTCAGTTCTCCTTTTGCTTTGTGCAGCTGCTGATCTAGCCTGCTCCCATTATCTTTCTCTACACACTGGTAGTATCTCAATTCAACAAAACTAAACCTGGCGCATGGTACCACGCTCCCAACACAACCTCCCGCCCCTGGCTCGTACCAGCCTGCCCTGCCAGGAAAGGCCATTGAACTCTAATACTCTCCAGGAGTTGTTGGCAAGGTCTGAGAAGAGGAATTTCAGCTTAAACTACAGGAATGTTTTTAAAAGATGTGATTTCAATTTCAGCTTAAACTACAGGAATGTTTTTAAAAGATGTGGTTTCAAGTTTTTTCACGTTGTCAGCAGATGATCTCTATCTTTTTACAGGTAAACCTCCTGTCTTTGCTGATCAGAGTGGCTGGCTATGGTTCAGCTCCATGGCTTTTTTCTTCTTGGTGAAGCAATGAAAAAGCCCATTTTAATTTCATTTTTTTACCCCCAAACAGTTTTAACCATTAATCACTTCAATCATTCTCATAAAACTATACTCTTTTAATTAACAGTAGGAGAAGATTTTTTTTTTCCCCCCACAGGCAATCTCCCTATTCCCAATAATTTCAGCAACTTACTTCCCAGCTTGC
Source organism: Melospiza georgiana (assembly GCF_028018845.1). Lineage (NCBI taxonomy): Eukaryota > Metazoa > Chordata > Aves > Passeriformes > Passerellidae > Melospiza > Melospiza georgiana. The sequence goes on along the minus strand of NC_080430.1, from coordinate 46,050,231 downwards.
AAAATAAGACAACAGAGGCGGTCAGCCTTATCTACATCTGTCTGTTGCAAGGTCACCTTATTAGCTGGCACAAGAAATAAAATTAGCTGGCAAACAAATAAAATAAAATTCCCCAGTGGCTGCTCCCCTATTTGCAAGCTTGTCTTTTGTCACAGGTTTTGTTTATTTTGTGTATCAAAAATGACAAAACAAGCCAAACTTCCAGAGCATGACCACAGGTATTGATGCCAAATACGAAAGACAAATCCTTAGCTTAACGTTTTCATTCATTTGCAACCCCATGAGAAACTGCCCTTTATGACAGCAATTTACTGAGCTACATTTTTTATAAACACCTGAGGCTTCAAGTTGATTTTGTTTTGTCGGGTTTTTTTTTCTATGTCTAGTCAGAGTATACTCAAAATAAATAAGAAATCAAAAGGCTTCCTTTTCGGCGGTCTGAAAAGGTGAAGTCATCATCTCAGCCTTCCCACGGGGTTGCTCTGAGGTGTCAGAGGGTGAGCAGTGCATCTGGCATGGAACACATGGACACAGCCCCTGTCTGGGTCCTGATGGCACCATGGTGAGGAGATGTCCTCCACTGACCACAGCAGGACTGCTCCCATGTGCACCACCTAGTAGGTGTTGAGTCCTGCCTGAATCACAGCCTAGGGAGTGATAAGTAATGAGAAATCTTGGGGGTGTCAAAGACAAAAAAAGCACAGAAGAACAGCTGAGGATCTGGTCCATCTAATTGGAACTAGATTTGAGGTGCTACGTAGGTCCTGCTCTCACAATTTCATTAAGATGTACCTCAGTCTTTAGGAATGTCCTAGTATTGAGACACATCACATCCACACAATGATCCTGGCGTGCCAGTTACTCTGAAAGGAGCATTGATTTGATCACTTCTCACTCACACACTTTGACCATGGACCATGACAGCGGTCTGTGCCCACAAGGCATCCCATGTATCCAGCAGGCAGATTCACTTCTAATCCAACATGAGCCAGCTTGTGGTAGGCATTCGGACGTCAGGGGTTGATGAAAGATGGCCAAGCCCAGATCTTAACTGATTCCAAGTCATCTGGCCCCAGGTATCTGGTAATGAGTTTCTCACAGGCAAATACCAGAGAAGTGATTGATGCCAGTATAATTATTATGGAAATTCCACTGTTTCACAGCATCATGAAGTCATAGACTACCCTGAGTTGTAAGGGACACACAAGAGTCACGGAAGCCCTATTCCTTCCTTCCAGCTGAATGCTGAAAGAGGATTTTTGGACCTAAGTTAGGGATATAGGTGACTGGCTTTGGGCATTCACCTGCAGAAGGAATGAAAACTGTTATCACCCTGTGCCCAACCCAGCACCACCCAAGGGCTCTGCTCCTGAAGAAGGCAAAGACAGAGATCAAATAGTGACCATTCCTCCACATATATCAAACGTAGACTTACAGCTACTCAGGCAAAACACTCTCCCTGCCCTGAAAGAGACGTTCTGTGGGCCCAAAAACTGAGGTTTTAGACCACTGACAAAAGAGAGAGCTGCTTTAAGAGCAAGCCAAAATTCTATGATGTTAAAATATTTTTTAAGATCCCTTTCCTGGCAAAGGTGCAAAAGGCAAAATTGCAATATCAGTTCAGATATATGGAGCAACAACGTGTGAAGGCTGAACCTGGAATTTCAGTACTATGACTTCTTGACCCTCAGTTCCAGTACAACTGTTGCATTGGAAACACTGAAATATGCATGCTCCAGTGCTGAGATATTATGTGTTAGTCTAAAACAACTCAATATATGGTACTTCTGCTTCTCGGCAAAATACTGGAGAATTTTGAGCAATAAATTACAAGAAAGATCTCCATCGTGTCCTGTTTTAAAAATATTTGCCCACTTTTTGAACCTGATGAGCCAGCTAGCCTCTGCTGCTTCCTGCAGGCAGGAGTTCCTCATCCAAATGACACACTGCAAGAAGAGGAAGCTCCTTTGGCTTTGACGCTTGCTGGCTTCCCTTGTGGCCCTCGTCAGAGGAGACAATTGACAGCTCACCTTCTCCATTATTCTAGCTTACTTTCTCCATGCAACTTATGGTCTTCTCAGCCCCTGTTACAAAGCACCATGATCTGTTTTGCAGTCTGAATGGCCCTAGCCTGCTAACTCCCTCCTCACACCTTCATCCCATCCAGAGACCTGAAATGGGGAGAAGGACCGCCCTCACCATGCCATCCCATTACCTACAGTGTGTGTTTGAAAAGGGTCCAACTAGTGGGTGGGTGTAGTTATTCCAGGGCTGTATCCACCCTGCTGCCACTGACCCATGAACTTGCTTGCATGTATGACCACACTGACTGATTGCAGTGTGAACACATACCCACAGCCTACACCTAAAGCAAACAATATGAAAAGGTACGAGGAAAAAATAAAGCAAAAGAGGGCTGCAAAAAATAAATGGTAAGGGCAAGGAAATCAACAGCGCAAATATTGAATCAGGGATAAAATAGTTTATCCATGTATTAAAAACAGCTCCAGCAAACAAGGAAAATACTGAAAGAATACCTTCCCACCTACAGGATATGTGTTAGGTTGCAAATGTTTAAGTGAGAAAACAGAAACTTGCATGCCAGTGTCTTCGAGTAACATTTCTTTCTGCAGGGGAGGTGTACCAGCTTCTCCCACCTGTCTGTGTGGGTGTGTGAGTATACACATCAAGATGTACATGGTCTGCAGACTACAGGTCACACTGAGCCATGCTGCATTCCCGCCAGCCAGCGCTGCAACTGAAATTGTCACGTGGTGGGAAGGGAGAAACTTCCTAGACCAAAGTTTGCAGGGAGGAGATGGTCCTGCACAGTGCTGCACCAGAGCAGACCAAAACCACAGGAGGTCCAAAGGTTTTGTCCCATCCATCAAGTGGCAGTCTCCAGGTATGGCAGGACTGACTGAGCCAGGGGATCTGTGGCTATTTGCCCTGGAAAATGACCAAGCTAGAGTATTCCCACCCACCGCTTGTCACAACATCCAGGCTATTGTCCTTCACAGCAGCTCATGATGCTCCTCTCCATGACTACCAGGGTTTTCTAGGAAGCATATTCATGCAACACTGGTTCCTAGCAGAATCATGCCTGTGATTGCCTAACACTGGAGTGTCCTGAAGGGAAAAAGTCACTTAACTTACCTCCTATCTGGATGAGGAAACAGTCAACAGGCATCAGAAAATATATTTGTAATGCCTCATCCTTCCCTGGAGCACTGCTCATTTCTCCCTAAGTGTTGCCTTAATTTACTGACAGCAATTAGGGTCGAAGTCCTGGCTGCTGTTCAGACATTGCACACTGCAGGTGCCAGTGCCAAGCAGAGCTGTCCAACTCTCACCTCTCGCTGCAAAACCAGAGATGCTCTGCTTGTGCCAAGGGAGGCCCCGAGCTGCTCACACGACCGAGCCCCAGCCCCAACTCCCACAGGCAGCGCCAACTCTCACAGGCTCACAGTGAGGAAAATGAGGAAAACTGAGCAACAGGTTCAAAATGTACAAAAAGTGGTGGCACCATCTACAGCACCCCACCTACTACCACTCCTTGCAGCCCTTCCCTCTTGCTTATTTCCATTGCCATGGATTTATCCCCTCAGGGTGCAGTGGAGCCTCTGTGTTCTGCAAAACCTGTGCAGGGGCTAAGCACGGTGTGCATCATCTCCCCTCAGCAAAATGGGAGTGGGAGGCCCCACCCAGGAGTTCCTCAGGCTTTAACCCAGCAATCCCTCAGGACTTCAAGGGCATGAAGGGAGCTGCTTAGGAAATCATGGCAATTAGTACAGCCACTCAAAGACACCCTTCCTTAAACCTCAAGGGAAAATTGAAACAATGAATAATGTTAATAAACAGTCAGAAACTGAAAAACTTGGTTGGAGAGTGAATAGCATGGCTGGCTGGCTGGCTGGCTGGTTGGCTACTCCCAGGGCAAACAGTCTCCTGTGTGTGCCAAGTGCTGCTGCTGGCCATGGGTCACTGTGGTGCTGCACACAGCCAGGGGATGGAGTAACACAGCTTCCCGGTCATCCCTCTGGGCACCCCACGCTGGGGAGCTGCAGCTGGTCAGCCCGGCCCAGCCCTGGGAGCCATGACTAATACTGCAAGAGTACAAGCCTCTGGCAGCCCAGGTCTGCATGGTGCCTCAAGGGGGAACCTCCTTTCTGTGGCACAGCAGGATTTAATGGGAACTACTAAACATGGAGGCAGAAGGTCAAACCAATTTCCAGTTATAGATGGTGGTAATCATGAAACTGGCCCCTAGGTCACAGGAAATCCATCTGTCTGCCCAGACAGGATGGTCACCAACACCAGATTGAGTCACTTGAGGTTCTGTCTAGCTGAGTCTTGAGAATCTCCATGGGCAGAGACCCAGCTGCCTGTATAGGCAACTAACCTCCTAGTGACATTTTTTCCCCTGATGGCCAGCTTGAAAGTCCTAAGATACAACCTGTGTCTGTTACCGTGTTTGGTACTGGCCATTTCTGTGCTGCCTCTGGAACTCCTTTCCAAGGCTAATTGGGTCAGCCTGAGCCTTCCTTGTCTCCAACCAGCCCACATCCCTCAGTCTCTCCTCCTAGGCCCATGCCATCTTGGAATCCTTGAGCCAGATCAGTTTCCTGCACCCCTCCTGAATTTGGGGGTCCAGCACTGGATAAAACACTCCAGTTAGAACCACTGACTACGTTAGGACTCTGAGAGCCCCACTGGGACTGGCTGCCCCTGTCCAACCCACAGGGCTTCTCCCTCCTCCCTGCCCATGGCCCAGGACCCCATCACAGATTTTACAAGCAAGTTGCTGACCTTTTTTTGGTATTCAATACCTGGAAAGAGACCTGCCTTAGAAAGGGTGCTGAAACACACAGCCCAACAGCATAAAGCTACAAGGTGTTATTTTATAGTCTAAAGTACTTTGTTCTGTCCTCAGGAAGGACAACATTCTCAGGAATGTTGTCTTCTTCAATTCTTTCCATTAAAAAGTCACATGGTACAACACTCCACACACTTGATTCTTAGGGGCAAAGTCCTGGTTCTCCTGGAAAGGCTTTTACTACTGACCTGAGCTGACCCCAGATTTTTCTCCAAGATCAAGTGAACTGCAGGCACCACACCACTTGCTGTAGGTAAGTGCCCCTATTGTGCAACTTCCCTCTGCACCTCTCAGATCCCCAAAGTGAAGATTTGCTGCTGCTCTTCTGCAGAAGGGCACCCTGAACACGTCAGAATTAGTACCCATTTATTCCTAATTTCATGTTTTTTTCTGTGCCAGACAAGGTCAGAGCCACTCTTCTGGCATGTTGTGTCACAGAACTTCCTTCTTCCAAAACACCCCACTGCTTGCAAGATCATGTAATTATGTGTGCATGTGGGACATTCTTGCAATGTGATCATTTAATGTCTCTGAAGGGTCAGCAGAGGGCACTGAGTCAAATTCCCTGAAAATTTTGAATATAACAAACTCGGCAGAACAAACTACCAAACTTATTTATTGCATCTACTTCAAATAATTCTCACCTAAGCAAACATACCATCCTTCAAGTGACTTCAATATGTGCTGTGACTGAGATGCTGTATAAACTTTCAGTGACTCCTTGTCAACGACAACAGGGACATTTAAATTTTTTATGTATATTTCCTTATCTAATCAGTCAAATTATGGTTTATGGTTCAACTGAAACTGTAATTTCATTTGGCTTTGTTCCTTGTAAAGTTATATGAGACACTGTTTACCTTAGATACAATACTCCTGGACCTTGTTTATACAACATTTTTCTTGTTTTTCTGTTTCTGCTTCCCACCATTAATTCAAATATTCTTATTTGAATCTTCCTGAGTGTCATTGTGAGCCTTTCTGTTAACCATGCACATGCTTCTTCTATTCTTTAAAAGTATGACACGGTATGGCCATGCCTGATGATGAATAAGATGCTGAAAAACAAAGTGTTGTGTTTGAGAATGAGAGGTAGGTGCAGGAAAGACTCATTACAATCAGCATTTGGGTTGCTAGCAACCCAACAACCAGCACTAGACCAGGCTGCTCAGAGCTCCATCCAAGCTGGCCTTGAATAGTGCCAGGGATGGGGCATCCACAGCTTCTCTGGGCAACCTCTTCCAGTAGGATTTCTTTCCTTTTATCCAACCTTAATTTTCCTTCTTACAGTTAGTCCCCATTACTCCCTGTCCTATCACAGTTCCTGATGAAGAATCCCTCTCTGGCTTCCCTGTAGGCCCCCTGCAGTTGCTGGAAGGCTGCTATGAGGTCTCCACACAACCTTCTCTTCTCCAGGCTGAACAGCCCCAACTTTCTCAGCCTGCCTTCCTAGGGCAGGTGCTCCAGTCTCCTCAATTTTGTGGCCTCCTGGACTTGCTCCAACAGTTGGATGTTCCTCCTACATCAGGGGCTACCAGAGCTGGACGCAGCACGACAGGTGGGGTCTCACGAGAGCAGAGCAGAGGGACAGAATCACCTCCCTCCACCTGCTGGCCACACTCCTTTAGATGCAGCCCAGGATTTGTTTGGCTTTCTGGGCTGCGAGCCCACACTGCTGGCTCATGCTGAGTTTCTGGTCAGCCACCACCCAAATGTCCTTCGCCACAAGTCTGCTGTCAGTCATGTCTCAGCCCAGCTTGTAGGTGTGCCTGGGATCAAATCCATGTCTCCAATTTAGAGACAAGGATGTCGTGCAGGACAGTGTCTAATGCTTTGCACAAGCCCAGGCAGACAACTTCCATGGCTTTGCTCCTATCCACCAGTGCTGTAGATACAGCACTGTGTTTCTGTGAGATTTTGCCGGAATTTGACTGGAAACATGTGCCCAAGACTCTCTCTAATAATACCTCACCTCAACTGAGTAAAAACTTCATGCATGCACACTGCTGTAGTTCCCACATGAGGTAACCCAGCTCCCGCCCTGGTAAACCAAGGTCTTGGAGCTGGCCATGATCTTCAGCCACCTTACAAGGTCCACCACATCTGAACCACTGACTTGTCAAACACAGCTCATTTATTATTCTCACATTGCTTTATTGTGTGTGTGTGTGGTCTAAAATATCTAAGAATTAAAAAAATCAGCCATTGAGCTTTGGACACAGCTTCATACTGGAAATCCGCCTCTGTTTTTTTTTTTAATTACCTTCACCCACATTTTGGATGATCCCATAGGAATGGTTTACCAGAAGTACACTGCTTGGCCACACAGTGATTACAGTTTTTCTTGCAGCCCTGGCCCCACTGGCAGACATGGCCAAACTCTTGTGTACACAAGAGGAGTGGGACTCTGCCATAAAATGAACCCTGCTTGGAAATCTTTCCTTACCATGGGAATTGGTGAAAAACTTCCTTCCATTCCCACCTTCAAGTATTTATGAGAGAATTTACAGCCCTGGTTTATATTCAACCACCTTAAAGGGAGCATCGCAAAGTAAAGCGCTGCTCACGTTCCACTTCCGGAAAAGCACCTCCTAAACCCTGACCTCCAACAATGACCGTAATAAAGAAATGTCAGCTTTGAGATAGTCCACGTTACAAAGCTTTCCAAATGGTTTATTAGGAAATGGGACAACAGCCAAATTAACCAGAGTGCCTGGTCCTTCTATTGCTGTTTGCATGAAGGCAGCCATTGGCTTACAGCTGGCTGAGGGTTGGTAACAAGGGCAAATAAATCAGGCCTCATTAATTTTTCATTATCTATGAAGATCTAAGGAGACCTGATGTACTTAGAAACGCATGGCTCCTGTCTGTCATGTCTGCAGACCTATGAGGTCCCTGTGTTAGGTCCCAGCTTCCACTGCTGCCACCCAAAGAGCTCCTTAGGTGCCAAGACCCATGGTGGCAGGGAGGGAAGGCACTCAGAGGACTCTGCCCTCTCCCCCACCATATGCAGCTCCCCTCTTTGACAGGAAGACTTGAGAGCACACTGAGGAGAGAGGCAAAGGTTTTGCCTCTCTGGGACACGGCTGCCAGATGTGCTAAGCTAGAATGGCAGGGAACAGACACAATGGCTCTTGGCCTCTTCTGGGAGACAGTGACTCTTCTGATTCAAAGAAGGCACAAACTCAACTCCAGTGGCATTTCCATCCACAAGTTTATTTTACACTTGACACAGCACAGATCTGCCAGTCATGACAGACCTGACAGATTCAGATACAGACGCTCACAGAGATGTGTCCTTAGGTTTTCTGCACATGCCACAACCGTGACTCACCTTCTGTCATTACAAGATGACAGAGACAACCTGGCAAGCCCAGAGCAAGTAAGCAATATCACCACCATGATGCATAGATTTATAGGCATGATTATATTTGTTAATTCCAACTGAAGAATTTTCAAGGAGGAGAAAAAAAGAAGTGTGAAGGAGAATTAAGCCAATACCTTACAAATGATGATTCATGACACATTCACCAAATTGACACCTGGAGTAATCAGTGATGCAAAATTTAGCAGATACTAGTGATCTGGTTGATCACATTACATCAATGGGAATAAGCATCTCATGGCATGAGAAACTCCCTTTTACCAAACATTAAAGCAATTGTCAACTTGAGTGGGTATGAGGGATGTATTGAACATGGACACTCCATGTGAAGGCAGGTTGCCTGTTGAACTGTCCCAAAATTAGTTTAACCTACACAAAGCAGGAATGGTGATCAAAACCCTATTCTGGATAAGGGTTTAAAGGAAACAGCAACAACCTTACAGTGACTAACATGTCAGGAATGGGTAAGTGAAAATTCTAGAAGTCAGATACAAATGGCAAGTTCAAGGGTGTGTGTGACTGATAGAGGAAGCTGAAGGAATTAATGAAAGTCTCCACAGCCTTACAGGTAGCAGTGGGCATAGAATCATTTCAAGAGACAGAAAGTCAGGAACAGCAGAGCAGAAATAACAGCTGCCTTCAGCATCTAATTTTGATTGCTCTTCTATTTTGGAATAGGTCCTTTCATGGAAAAATACTGATGCACAAGCACCTTCCACAGCCACCATGTTTACTTTCAGCATTCCCCTAACTGGGAAAGCTCCACAGCCACAGGGTGTGAAGAGGAGGAGTGGCTGATAAGCCTCTGGCCCCGATTTTCACAATACTGACTCAGAGTTGACCAGCTCCCTCCGAGCTGTCACTGCCACCATACCACCACCAGGAAAGATGCGACCAACGTGATTTTGCAAGTCAGCAGATGAGCAGTGAGCAGCAGTTAGCACCTCGGTGGCTGACGTGTTCAGAGGCTGATGGGGACTGGGGATGCTGTCATGAGACAGGCTGGAGAGGGGCAGCATGGCACTGTGACCCCTGCAGCAGCTATCATTCCTTCTTCTCCGCTGGGACTGGCACCAGCTGGGGCGCAGCCATGTGCAGCAGCATGAGCCCACAGACTGTCATGGCGAGGCCGACCCACCACAGAGGTGTCCACGTCTCCCCGAAGAGCAATCTTCCCAGGATAGCCTGAAGGAAAAGAGAGACACAAAGCTTTGCTGGGCTGAGCTGCCCCAAGGTCTCTTGTGCTGCCAGAGCTGTGAGGACTTCTGGGAGAGACAGCCCTGGAAAAGACCTGGTTGAGGAAACTCCTGCTGGGATGACCAAGAGGAATGGCTGCTGAAGATGATGCTGGAGATTACCAACTCCACCAGCAGCCAGGAAGCACAGCTATACTGGGGTCCCTAAAAAGGATCTGACAGATGCACATGTACTTTGCTGCCTTCCCAGCACTTCTCAGGAGCCAAATTTCCCACTGACTGGGCATTTATTAATACTGTTGATTATTGGACACCACCATGAGCTGTCTGCCAGCTGGAGCACAGAAACAAGGTGAACTGCTGTCAAGAGCAAAAAGCACATGGAAAAAACCTGTGGGTCAAAGACTCTCTTGCTGCCACTAGAGGTACTGCATCTTCAGACCCAGCTAGGGTGACTCTGGCTTGTCACAAGTGAGGTGCTGCAAAGGAAAAGCAAAATGAAGCAAAGCTCCCAGCTCCAGCTCCCACTGGCAATCAGTTCAGTCAACTGTGTTGCTGCTGCAAGGCATGCAGCAGCACCCTTCCTCCTGCACCACCACCCAGGAAAGCTCCATCACCTGTGCTGTGAACAGCTATCAGAGCAGCTGAGGCCTGACACAAGCATTTCCCATCTGTCTGTAACTCTCCCTCTGTGGCCAGCGATGCTGGCTGCACTGGGAGATGAGTTACAACCCGTGTGGGCATTCCCACCTGGCTGTGCTCCTCAGGCTTCAGTGTCTAGGGAAGGGGTCTACTCACCGAAAAGATGAAGTTGGAGGCTGTTGTTGTCACAGAGGCAGCAGCTGAGGAGGAGGAGAGTCGCAAGGCTTTTGTGAAGACTGTCCACATCACTGCATTGCACACAAACACCAGGCCAATGCAGCTGAGGTGAAGCAACACTGAGAGCTGCAGAACAAAATGGAAAACTCTGTGTATTTTCACCCCCCACTTAATCAACCTCAGTAATTCATGCACACTTTGGAGCCAAACCTAATGGTGTGGGCTTTTAAAACTGAATTATGGCTGGTATTACATGAATATATTAAATCACAGAAGGAAATGGAAACAAGGAAACAGCTCTGGACAGACTGTGAGCCTGCCATGTCCTGCTGCAAGCCCAGCCTCACACTACAACCTGGGAAGTGCTGGGATAATGTGCAGCAGCTGCCATGCCAGAAGCCAACCCACAGAAATTTCTCCAGCTCACAAAGGGGTGCCACACACAACGCCCATAAATGCCCTTCACTTACCTCCTGATGTATGGAAAAGGGTCAAATTCAGTCTGACCAACACCAGACATGCAATACATGCTGGCACTGTGTGTGCTCCACAACTCAGCTGTGAATGTGAGCCAGGACCTGGGTGGTCCCAAAGCACTGGTCCTTACGAGATCCCAGGACCTGGCCTGCCCTAGTGCTGCAGTGAGGGTAGAGCAGGATCTCTGGGAGGAAAGAGCGAGCTGAGTGGCTTCATGCCCTGTTTTCCACAAGGAGTAGCTTTTGCCTCGTTTTACTCACTGGAGAGCAGGGAAGTTTACTGATGGGGTCTCTGCTCTAGCATTTAGTAGCAATAAAACCAATTTTGAATTCAAGGGCCTCAAGAAAGATCTCCCTCCTTAGACAATCTGACCAGATGTGTAACTGCCTCACTCTGAAAAAAGGGCACAGCTGCACCTAAAAAGCCAGCACCATTCACAGTGCCCCCCACCCCTTCCTAATTTAAGCAGCTGAGGCCATCTCCCCAGCCCCTGGGTACCATGTAGTTGATGTGAAGACACCAAGGGAGATCACAGGCAGGCAGCTCACAACTCTCACAAGTGAAAAAAGCGAAAGCAAAGGTTTGTCTACACCCGTAGCAATCACAGCTTCATAGCCTGCCACCTTTCAGTCCATGGTGGGATCCATCTTGAGGCAGACGGAAACACAGGTTTGAGGCCACCAACAAGTACAGCTCAGAGGTGGCACCTGCCCTGTGGGAATGGCTGCAGTGTTCTCCTGCCAGCTGCCCAAATCAACAGCGTCCACCAACTGTGTCCTGCTCCCACTCAGAAGAAGAAACTACTAATTGCAAGCAGTGGGGGAGCCCACAGTTTTCTGAAGTAAGTGATATGGCAAAGTTAAAAGGAAAACAAAGCGAAGCAAATCCATGCTTGATGGCTGGCACAAGCTCTGCGAGGCTAATCCCACTCCAGTGAGGGATGGTGCAGGTGTGTCACCTCATTTGGCCCCAGTTGTGGCAAAGGCCACCAACTTCTGCAACTAATCAGGGCAACAGTAAAGATTCAGAATGATTCCCACCAGTGAATCACTTTGTCTTCCCACTGACACCCTGGCAACCCCTGTGTGGATGGGTAAGAGGGACAACCATGTTCAGCTACCACTGCTCCTTTGAGGAAGAAAACTTGTGCTGTGTTAGGGCTCACCACAGGATGGGGTTTGCCTCCCAGTTTCACTCTCTGCCGGTATGACCTGGCAGTTTGACTTTCCTCAGGGAGTTACGTACATCCACACACCTCTGGTGAGTAAGCAGACTTGGGAGTGGGGATGAGAGAGGAAAACAATTCTCTATGTTTCACCTAACTCCAGTGTATTTCTGGAGCAGAAAGAGAAGATGCTGCTGAGATAAAAAAAAACAAAAACAAAACCAAAAACAAAACAAAACAAAAAAACCCCTAAAGAAATCTTATTACTGCCTTCAACTATTAGCTTGAGGGTGTAGAGGGATGGAGCCCAGGCTCTTTTCCAAGGTCCACTAGGATATGACAAGAGGCAACAAGGGAAGTATGGAACAAAATAAGGAAAAGCAAAGGTGATCAAGCACTGGAACAGAGGTCATGGGCTCCCAGACTTTCCCAGACTTTCTAAATATTTAAAACTTATCTGGAGAAGATCATGTGTAAGCAAAGGTTGGACTAGAGACCTCCCAAGATCTGGCCAGACTTGAGCTAGTCTGAGACTACTGGTGGTGAAGCAAAGCTGGCTCCCACCGTCACAGCAACTATGCCACCTTCAAAAGTGACCCAAAATCCATGGCTTCTTCTGATCTCCCAATGCAGAGCCAGGGAAACCAGCTGCAGGTGGCACATGCCCAGAAGGAAAGTTTATCAGAGAAAGGTCAAGTTTCTCTGTGCCCAGGGCAGCAGAGTGGTCATTGCAATGGTACGCAGACAGAGAGATAGGAACATCCCCACGTGTTCCCCACAAGGAAGGAGGGACATAAATTCCTCCCCTGCTACGGACTCAGCTGAGCCACCCCAATGAGTCAAGGATTACTGTTCTGATTGCTTTTCTAAGCAAAGATTAATTTCAGTGTACATTTCAGATAATCCAGAATCACTCCTGAAGTGGCAGAAGTAATTTTAGATGAAGTTTGGCAGGGGAGCGGAGAAAGCAAAGAAAAACTTTTGTTCAAGTGCAATGACCCTTCCTGGTCACACTGCTCTCAGGCTGCGCCACCACAACACATCCTTGTGGCCAGGAAATCCATCCCTGTGGTGCTGTGGAGTATCCTGCTGCCCTGCATCATCAGCTCTTAGAAGTGTCAACACACTTTTTGCTGCTGTGTTCCACACTGCACAAGTGATGGCTGCTATCCCACTTATTTTGGGATTTCTGTAGCTCTTCCTCCAACACAAAATCCCTTGAATCTCTGTCACCTCGTGGCTGCTCTGCAGAAATGCCTCTGCCACATGAGTGCACTGAAATACTTTATGCATCTACAGTCCCATGCAATTTAAGCTCCTAGGAAGATTATGGCATTTACATAAAACTTGGCTAGTTTTACAGCTAAGCTGATTAATTTAACTAATAATTGTCACCTGGAGCAGAGCTGAAAACCAAAATAAACCAATCTGCCCATAAAAAAGAAACAGTCACAGAAACACAGCAGGGCAGAGGTTGAAAAGGGTCTCTGGAGTTCATCTGGACCAACCTCATCACTCCAGCAGATTGCCCAGGTCCATGTCTGGAGAGTACATGAGTGTCTCCAAGGATGGAGACTCTACACACCCCTGGCCATTCTCACAGTTTCTGGATGTTCAGAGGGAACTGCTCATTTCAGTACGTGCCCTTTGCCTCTGGTCTTGTTACTGGGCACCACTGGAATGAGCCTGGCTCCATCCTTTGTGTGCCCTCCCTGTGGGTATTTCTACACATTGAAAAGATCCCCCCGAACCTTCTCTTCTCCAGGAGGAACAGTCCCAGCTCTTTCAGCCTCTCCTCACAAAAAAGATGCTCTGATCCCTCCATCATCTTTATGAGCCTCTGCTGGACTCTCCAGTAGCTCCATCTCTTTTTTTGCAGTGGAGACCTCAGAACTCAACCCAAAACTCCAGATGTGGCCTCACTGGGGCTGAGTAGAAGGGAGGGATAATCCCTCTTGGCCTTCTGTCAACACTTCACATCAACAAAATGATACTTTGTCATAGCACACTAAAAAAATAAAAAAGAAGTACCAACCCCCCCATCCCCCCATCCTTGCCTCCCCAAAAATGGGCAATATTTTTATAAATTTCAACAGAGAAAAATACTCAGAAAAGATGCTGTCAGCATTTTCAGCAATTCCATGCTCTGCCATTCTCAGTACAAAGCATCATCTGGGTTTTTTTTGGGCAGAGTGAAGAGTATCAGGATTTTTTAATTTATTTCTCCTTTCTGAGATCTCAGAAGAGATTAACATGATTGGCAGGTACTGAGATTTGTCTTTTTAACTCTCTCTAATAATCACAGAGGTCAATTTCTTTTTCTTTTTTTTCCCTTGTGCAAGGCTGGATTTGTTTCAGATCTAGCTTCCCTTGTGGGCTCCCCTTTGTACATTTGCCACGTGAGTAACAACCTGTGCCTAAATGAACCTCCCCAAAGTGTTTTTAGGATACCTGCATGCTGCCTTCCTCCCGTCCCCACTCACACCCAGCCTGGTGCCCATGTCCCCCTCTGCCGTGGCTGTGCCAGGGTCACTGCTGGAGGCAAGGACAACGGCTCGGAGCTGAAGGGCCAGCACTCCCAGCACACGGAGGTTTGAGAAACACGACCCAGATAAAGATCATCCCCAATGATGAACACCCAAAGAGAAGCAGAGAGGAAATCAAGGGCTCCGCCTCTCTGCTCTGCTCAGGGCCGAGCTGAGATAGAATAAATGAGAGAAGGGCGCTGCTATCAGCAAAACAGTGGGCTGAGAACAAGCATTTGATGCTCAGTCATACTAACATCCTGCTTTAAAGTAACACTGACGTGGAAGGGCTGGATTTGAGCTCCCAGAGCTGGGCTTGGTTCGGGGCATTCCCGTACCACGCTCGCTCCCCTCACACCCGGCAGCTCCGCTGCGCGCCCCGCGCTGTTTACGTCGGCACCGCGCCTTACTCAGCCCCGTAAGGTTGGGCTGCCCCGGGCTGAGTCACGGCTCCGCCCTCGGAGCCCGCCCGCCTTTCCCTGCAAATCCAGGGCAGCCCCTGGGAGCGCCGCAGGAAGCGCCAGCGCGCTCCTTCCCCCTCGCCGCCGAGTGCCGCCTGCGGGGCGGCCTCACGGCAGCTCGGGGCACCCAGCACCGCCCGCTCCTTCCTTACCGTGCCGCCGGCCGCCTCCTCGCCCGGGCCCAGCGCCAGCTTCGCCGCGGCGGCCGCCGCCGCCCCCAGGCCTCCCGCGGCCGCCGCCGCTGCCGCCCCGGCCCCTGCCCGCATGGCCCGGCTCAGCCCAGCCCGGCCCGGCCCCCGCCCGCATGGCCCGGCTCAGCCCGGCCCGGCCCCCGCTTGCATGGCCCGGCTCAGCCCGGCCCGGCGCAGCGCCAGCGCCGCCCCGCGCGGGCGGGCGGGCCCCAGGCAGGGAAGGGCCCGTGGGCCGCGTTCGCTTGTGCACAAAGGATTTATGGAAAGGAGCGGGGAAGCACGGGGCAGGGGCACAACGCAGCTCCTACTGTGGCCATGTACAACACAGAAAAAGGGCAGAAGCCGCTGCCGACATGACGATAGTCTAGAAACAGGAAAGAAATGCTTGTAAACGTAGAACATGGCAGTCACAAATAAAAACACCCTTGATTGACCCCTCTTGGCCTGTGTGCTCCTCATCCGTGCTAGTTCTCACCTCTACTCACGCCCCAACACATTTTCCTTAAATGTCAGATTTTATTTCTCCACATCACATCTCAAGTGGAAACAAATCTGCAGCTTAAAATACTTTAGGTGGTGGAAATTCTTTCCCTCAGCCAAATGATGTAGTAAATCATTAGGTATATTCTACCCTTTACCAGACACATCTTTCCTCTTTATTCCCTTTTGCCCCAGTGCTTGTGGTCAAAACTACTATTGTATTTAGCCAGAAAACAGAATGATAGGATTAGTGGCAGTAAAAAAAGCCCTAGTTTGATATTGTATAGAAATCAACATTTTGTGTTCCACTAATAAGCATTTCAGTTATTTGCAATAAATCTTTAAGTGCAATTAAACGAACTTGTGGTGTACTCCTGTAAAATTTTCTGCATATTTTCACATCTTCTTTCCTAACATTTTTCACTTCTTTGATAAGAAAATGGTTGCAAAAACCCTGAGAATCCTACACTGCTAATATAGAGCTCTAAGTCGATACTAACAGAAAACAGGTTTGAAAAACATTTTATTTTCAAATAAAGAACAGAAACAAAAAATGTATTTATAGTACTATTTACAAGCCTGTTACTAAATTCATATTTATGCTTTATTGAACAAAGTTTGATATGAAAATTATTTTTAAGCAACCCAGGAAAATCATTCTATGTTTAACTAAAGAAACAAACACAAAGAAATTGTCCTTTTTGAATTTTGGCTCTGATGGAAAATGTAGCATTTCAGAAGTAGTAGGAACCTGAATAAAAGTACAAAAGGAGACAAAAATCCAGGTGTGTTCCCAGGGAGAAAGCTTTTCCTTGGCAAGGTACAGAAGTTTCAAGGAACTATCTATCCAGCATTTATACAAAATCAGGTTTTTAAGTTGAAAAAGATTACAAAAAGGTGTTAAATTTTATTGAAAGCTGCCCACAGAGCTGGAATAACAATATTCACTTAGAGTTATTACCAGCAAAAATCTACAAACTAGAATACTTGATTATTCCAGAACCACAGCAAAAGTCAAATTTGACAACTGACTTTTGCTTATTCTGTACACTTCAAAAATAAAACTCTGCAGTTTTATTTGGGTCCTTACCGCTGATTTTGTCTACAAATGTCACATTTTTTTGATTCTTTCAAAAAAATGTTTTCAACTCGTAGCTTTTCAGTCTCCTGCAAAACAGAGAAAAAACATGGATATATTAAGGAAATTATCCTCACTTTATTTTGGTATTTTTACACAAGCAGTATCTAGAGTTGTTCAAGTGTTTTATACACTATATACTTGAGGAAGTAAAATGGAGATCAAAGGTATCTCTGTTCCTTTCCAACAGAAGAGCAGGAATTTTAGTCTTTGTTCTCAAAGCTTAGCTCTTTGCTATGTCAGGCAGATTACTCCATCTGTAATCTACTCTGCAACTTACCTCTGTAAGTTTAGCATAATCTTTCTTCAGTTTCACAAGATACTGAATCTTCTGGTTTAGGTTTTGATGACCAAGTAATTTCCCATTCTCCTCAGCAAGTGAGTTAACTTGCTTCCTCAGCAATTTTATTTCCTGTAGTAATAAATACATTGTGTATCTCTTAGTAGTAGCCTCTCCTCCTCTTTTCAGAAGCAATTCTTAGAGCTATTAACATACTAACATTCAAGTTTGTTGTAACATATGATGCAAGAGTTGGTTCACTCAGGAAATACACGTTTGTCTTATGTCTCCTTAGACACTATGTTACATCCCTCTAAAAGGCAAAAGAGGAGCGCCATTTGATTTGTACAACTAAGTGATTTCTGCATCCAGACTTTCACTAGTGCAGAGAACATCACAAATAAAGCTAAACTGCAAAACAAAACAGCTGTACCTCTGCTAAATAAGATTCTGCTGTGAAGACAACAAAAAAGTTATGTCTATGTAACCTTTTCAATCCTGTCTTTTTCTTCATATGCTTCCTCCAGTTTTGATCTAATTTCTTCTTTCTCATTAAATGCTTTGAGCTCCAATGTCCTTGTTCGTTCCATCTCCAAAGTCATTTCACGACAGCTTTTCTCTTGGATTCTGAGGATATTTTTGGTCTCTTCTAATCTGCCAATATAAAAGAATCATAAAACATTAAAAACCAACAAAAATGTCATACAACTGAATTCCTAAGTCAGTCTTAGACACGGAAGGAGGCTCCTTTAAAAGCATTATTTTGAGATATTGTATTTCCCTTAGAATTTAGTGCTAAAGAAAGGAAAAAATTCATTCTGCTTCACAGTTCTTGTGTTTGAGACTATCAACTAGGCAGTATTTTGGAGCTGCTCTTCTCTTTGGGAACTGTGCTGTTTGCAATCCTGGATATACAACTCCACCCATGATTGAAAAGAGAAGCTTCACCTACAAGAACACTTTGAATTAATTCACCTAAGGAATGTAAATTTTCCAGCTAAACTCAACTGCTCTACAGGTTCCCTCTATAAAATGCCTGTTTGTCTGTGGCTTTTCCCCCCTGACAGCCTCATTGCTCAGAAACATCTCTGAGCACTTCAGATGGTCTGAGCCTGCTTGGTTGGCCTGGTAAGAGAATGAGTACCACTTTTGATAGAATTAAAACATTTTCAGCAAGTGAGGTCACAGGATATTAAACTGTGCCATCAAACTTAGCAGCCTGTCTATTGCTTCTATGAACTTGAGTAATTTTACAGATCAATTCAAATATTGCATACATGAAATTTCTGTCACCAGTTTGCTTTACTGAAGTGTGGTGTTTAAGATCTGCTCTGTGAACATTATTCATTTGCTGCATTTGGTAAGACGTTTTCTTGATAAGAAAAGAATGTTTTCCCTCTGTCCATTATTTGCCTATATGACACATTGTAGCACTGCTATGAAGTGTGTTTTGGAGATCAGACAGGAATGTAAAATCAGTGCATCAAATAGCAAAATAATCCCTAATTTCCAGACTAGGGTTTCTGGAAAATTTAATGCAAATTACTTTTGAAATTACCATGTGCATAAGAACTACCTTCCTCCTTAAAAGAAGTTACTTACAAAGAAAGCATTCCATCAAATGAAAATAACTCTTATGTTAGGAGATTCAGCCACAATAAATCCTGAAGCAATACAGATTAGGAAAAGAACAGCAGGACAGACATTTTCAAAGTAATTTTTACCTACTGATTCAGTATTTTCTATCTTTGCTATTATCCACCCAAGGTACAAAACACTTGAATTTTGAGGACTACTTGCCTAATAGTGCAAAGACAATTTAGAAAGTCTCTAATAAAAAAAAAAATAAATTCATTTTTCAAGCTGAACCACAGAAATTTAAACAAATAGCATAAACTCCAAATAATTACATTTTGTTTAAAATTATAAAACATTTGAAATATTAATAAAGAAATGAACAGTATTTCAATTTAATTTGAAAAGGAATGTTATTGCAATTCACTGCATATAAATAACTTTAAACATTTAAA
Organism: Melospiza georgiana; assembly: GCF_028018845.1. Taxonomy (NCBI): domain Eukaryota; kingdom Metazoa; phylum Chordata; class Aves; order Passeriformes; family Passerellidae; genus Melospiza; species Melospiza georgiana. The sequence goes on along the minus strand of NC_080430.1, from coordinate 46,031,208 downwards.
AACATCCCTTCCAATTCAAGTTTTTATGGTTCTACCCATTAAAGTATTGTCCTGATATAATGCTATGTAGTAATAGGTGCTACTACCACCTACTGATGAGAAAGAGTAAGAACTCAAGGTATCTTGCTTAAGTGCAAATACTTCCAAATTATGTCTTTTGTCATTTCAGATCTTGGACTTCTATTGCTTAAATGTATCTTTTTTTCTGTCATTAATTAGTTTAATACTAGCTTCCAGTTCAAGGAACAATACTTAGACTTACTCTGCTTTGATTTTCAGCATTTCTTCCACTGCTTTATTCTGGAAAAGTTCAAAAACGTTAGATGCAGTCTTAATGTTGAATACACACAAATATATATATGTTTAAAAATATTTGTTATTCAATTGATGCTACATATCTCATTCCAGATCATCCTGCTACCTAGTAGTTCACATCTCTAATATTCACTTTAAGTTCATCTCTTTGCTGTAAGCACTTATTTCCCATTTCATGCCAGCACAGCTGACCCACAGCAGTGTCTCTCTGCCCACAGACACACAGCAGAGCTCTAACAGGGAGTTCTTCTGTCTGGGACATCCATGGAAACCTCTGCTGTGACATTAACTTCCCTTTGACAGAGGCCTGACATTAGCAAGTGACACAATCTTCACTTTCCAACTCTGGGGATGAGTCAGATTTAGCGATCTGAATCTGTTTTTCTAATTGTGCAATCTGACACCCAGTTCACTGGTGTTAGGCCAAGATAGAAATCCTAAGAGATAAGTCCCAGGCTGTGCCTCTTAGAATTCACTAGAAATTGGTGTTTGTTTTGCTGCCATGAAAACAAAAAAATCAAACCAAACCAACAAAAAAATCACATTAATACTTCACAGTAGGTCAACAGCAACTGACATGAGAAGAGTAATATACCTTGGCAAGTCTCTCTTCAACAATCTCTTCCTCTTTCTCTTTAAGGTACTGAATATCAAGATGTTTCTGATCACTATGAAATTCAAGAATGAGAAAAAAAAGTTTCTCACAAACAGAGGAAGCCAGTTGTAAAAACATGTTATCCAGATTAAACCAGTAAGTATGTGTGCAGTTATTTTCACACATGTTCATACTCAAAATACTGAACATCATAAAAAAGCTCTGTAATGGTGTAAACTTCTAATCTTGTGAACAGATCAGGTAGGTTACTGAACAATGATGCTGTTTCTAAGGCTTTCTGCTTAGTTTGCAACAGACATTTGAAATTGTTGAATTGAAATGGAAATCAGAGTCAAACAACAATGGTTACATTGCCATGGAACACTGAATTCTGTGGCTTTGTTTTCAGTTTATATAGGTTTTCTAGACCAAATTTTTCCACAATAAAAGCATTATTTTTATGTTCCTCACTTACTGGATTCCTGACTTGGGACTTTGGAATATAATTTGGATATGCACTAAGAATTCCCTGCTCCTTTTAGTTGATAGGAGTTGTGGTTTGAATAGACCAAAGGCTAATTGTATATTGGAGGCTTTAAAAATTCATTATGTCTATATTGAAAATTGTGTTGAATTTATTTGGACATTCCTTATCTAATGGATCCATAACTACACAAGTGACACGGCAATATATAATACCCAGGAATTACTATGCATATAATGATTTTACATTGTTTCCATTCCCTTTATAAAACTTTATTGCATTTAAGAATTTGTGATTTAAGGGTTATAAAGTTTACAAGCCAGTAAATGATCTTCATAGAAAAGCTTGAGTCAATCTCTAAATAGGCAAACAACATAAGACTGTACTTCAAATAAAACCTGTAAACTTTATCTTAAATATTTCAGGTTAAGCGAGATTTTTTGTGTTTTATTTTACTTTACCTGTTCTTGCTTGGTCTCTGAGCTTCTACAAGGCTCTGTAAACTCCTGTTGTTCTCCACCAATATCTGCATTTCCAGACGCAAGTTCTCCAACTCATTTAATTGTTCCTAAGCAAGTGAAATCCAAAACATTTTATTCAAAGACCAAATTGCAATTCCTATTTTCATTTCTAGCTGAACTTGTTTTTTGAGTAGAATAGAAGACAAAAAATATTTCTCAGAAAACAGGCATGGTTCTCTGGCAAATATACCCTTCTATCTATAGTTGCATTAGAAACTTTGAGAATAGTTTCAGCAGCAAAAATGATGTTACCATTTGACAATCATGAACACAAACCAGCACAGTCCTTGGGAAAATGAGATTTACAGACATCCCAAGCAAGTTGCCACCAATTGTTCCCAGCCTAAGTAAAGGGAAAACCAAAACCTGCCTTCCTGCTTTAATGGACATACTACTAAGCAGAGCTCACTAAAAAAACCTGAACTCTGCAGTCTGTCTCATTTTGACCTTACAAATTGCCAGAAGAGATTAACTCATAGTACCTTCAGCCTTAGAATTTCATCATTTTTTGCTCTTCGTTCTTCATTCAGTTCATGCACAAGGTGCTCCAGATTTATTGCAGAGGCCCTTCGATCAGCTATTTCTTGCTCATGAGTTTCCAAAAGCTTGGCCAAATTCACATCAAAATTAGGAGGAGTTTTAGGACACTGGCAAAACCCAAACATATAAACTATTAGTAAAGGACTATTTTCCCTATGTATTGATTGCATGCTTTAATACTTCATTGGAGACATAAATTAATAAATTTCTGGCAGGCAAATCATCAATAATTACAAACTATGTGAAAATGTTTCTCTCAAATGCCATACCTGAGGAAATGTTACTGAAGATGAGTCCACAAAGCAATCTATTTGCTTCATCTTCAGTTCATATTCACTCTTCCTGTTCTCCAGTTCCACTGTCATTTTGTCTAACTATTAGAAACACAGGAAGAATTAAAGTAGCTCATAATACACATAAAACAGGAAACAAAACAGCACTCAGATCTATATTTTGAGGAAATTTAAGTACACCACAAGTTATTTTAGATTAACAAAGACTTCACTTTTTATAACTCTTCTGTATTTAGTCAATCACTGTTAAACTCTCAATAGTTGTATGCAACAAGCATTTTTGAAAGGATCTATACATCTAACTACTTTGTAATTCATCTCAATCTTGTTCTTGTTAGTATTTGATTTTCTTGCCTTGCTAACACAATCTACCTTTCAAAGGGGATGCAAGCACAGAAAAAAGCTATTATGAACTTGGTTGGCAAACACTACTGGTCAAAACATGATTTGATACAAAGATTTTAGTGATATAGATTCAGTTTCCCCAAGAGAATATGGTAACTTGACAAAAGAACTCCTCTTCCAAAAAATAACTTACTTGAGTCTTTGCCAACACAAATATATTACTTAGCACTATGAGTTGTGACAACTAGAGATATAATTTGTACAAAGGTTTAACATAGCTATTTAGTCTGCAGCAGCTCCAAACCACTGCATAATTTACAGAGCTTAGCAGTTATCTCTATTGCATAATGATACCATTTATAATGGTATAGTGGATAAATGTTAAGCAGAGGAAAAAAGTTACACTGCTGATAACCTGAGGTTGCCCTGCTCTTACAGGTACTGATAATTTTACTCTGCTATCAGAGTACACATTTTTGTGATCTCTAGACAACAGTTTCAAAACATTAAAAGTTACCTAATCTTTGTTCAGAAGTTACTGAGCTACTACTTTCCTTTTACAAGGAGGAGCATTTCTCTTCACCAAGAGGACTATGTACCAGATGCTTTAAAATGACAAGTGAAACCTTTTTCAGAAGCTACAGCTGACCACAACTGAGCTCTCAATGAGCTAACTGTGAATATTTCTTTGTTTTACCTGTTCCCTGAGTTCCTGGATTACAGCTTCTTTCTTTGCTAAGTCTTCCTGTGCACACTGGAGCAATGCATGGTGTTTCTTAGAGGCCTCTGTCAGACTGGTCAGCTGATCAGCAGTATGATGCAATTCTTCATACAGAAGGTCCCTCTGTTTTAAGTTGTTGGATGTGTAAAAAAAGAAATATTAAAGTTATTGCTCTAAGTCAGTTGGTTCAAGATGTTTTGTCATTGGTGCTGAGATTGCTAACAGCTACAAGCATCTCCCTTTTCCTTCCACTTCTTCATCATGAATTGTAGCAAGCATTCATCTATAAATTTATTTCAGCATATTTTGATATCCTTGTCTTGGTTACAGAACAAAAATGAGAACTTTTCCCCAGTATAGTGACAATTAAGATTCTAGTGGAAGATCTTTGGAATTAGTCACTATTTTAAAATATAAACTGTACTTCAAAAGAAACCAGAAAAGAATGTATAGATTTTAATCACACTGAAGTGATTACAGCTTTTTTTAGTGCACTGATATTCCACAGCTACCTTTAGATTTACTCTAGGATCTATACTCCCACCCTATCTGATGGGGCATCATACCTAAACAAGATGTGTTAACACATAAGGAGAAACCTCATCTAGTATTTTAAATGCAACCTCAGATTAGTCCTTCTTGTCCAGTTAAGAAAGTATTAAGAAATTAGTAACTGAAGTATAAAGTAAAGGAGAAATGCTATAATTTCACCAGGAGCCAGATATATCCAAGGATAACATTGAAACAGGAACTGGAACTAAGTTAAAAAAAGCCAAAATCCCCTTAAGTGATCCATTTACTAGACAACTCAGCTTTGGTTTTCAGAATGTCACTTTTAGATATGACTATGAACACAATCTGTTTATTTTAAAATAGATTTACATTCTGTTTAATATCCTTTGAGAAACATAGTCTTCCTTGGAGGACTTTATTGGTGCTATCTGATTGGACCAGCAAATCTAATCACAGATGATCTTGTAGAAATTACATGTAAGGAGCTGCTAGTATTTTGACTGTTACACATGTTAAACAACAAAATGGTGACAGCAATAATAGAAAAGACAGAGTTAAAGAAAGATACAATATTAAAAAGCAAAACCACATGTGAATCAAATGTGTGCCCTAGATCTGCTTCCAGCAGGTGGAGCTTTTAGTTTAAATTATGAGCAAAGAAAAGATATTGCTGAATATAGTTCAGTGGGGGAAGAGACACTGTGGAACATAATATATTCTTCTACCTATTTTAATTTCTCAGCTGCATCATCTAAAGCTGCCATTAAATTCAGCTGATGATTCCTTAGTGGCCTTAACAAAATTAAACCAGGCTCTTAGCATAGGCTTTTATGAAGTAGCTTATAAAATATTTATGTCAAGTAACATGGTAATTTAACAGAATTTGTCAGGTATCTCATGAAAAATTTTTTACGAACAGCTTAACTAGCTGTAGTTTGAACTAAAATGAGGTTAAGTTTTACATGAGCATTTTAAGCAAAACCACAACTAGTTGGTCTGGTTGAACAAATAATCATAAGACACCAACATTAATGTTTTTACCTCAATGTTATCAGCTATTTCTCTTCCTTCCAAGGCTTCCTTCAGTTCTTCAATCTTCTTTTCCCGATCTTCTATGATTCTTGTGCTTTCTTCTTTTGCAGCCAGAACAATATTATACTTGTACTACAAAAAGCATTCAATCAGATTTTAAATATTTTAGAAAAACCTGTTATCAGGTAAAGTTGGCAAACAGAAGCCAAATAAAGGTACATCACAAATATTTTGATGAAAATTAAATTTAGAAATTAGTGACAATGACTAAAACCAGAATGATATATTTTACTTGTTAAATTATACAAACTGTTTGTAGAGATTAGTTGTCAGAATGATATAAAAAGATGATTAACATGAATTAGCCACTACAATACATGTTACCCACTAAAACCATTATTAAAGAGATAGCCATATTTAGAAATCTGTCTCATCAACATTTTTCTTCTATAGAACCTTTGGCATTCACAGTTCACACATATTATGTAAAGCATTCTGTTGGTTGCTCTATTTTCGAACCAGACCTATTTTAATAAAGCAGAGGCATCATATTTATTCATAGTTTTTCAAATACACAGTTTTAGTTCTTTATACTTGTTTTCAGATGTAGAACATAGTAATACCAGCAACATAAAAATTCACTCCATCAAAAATGAATTTACAATTCAGCTTCAATTGCTGAGGTCTTAAATTGCCAATTTCTGAGAAAATCTAAATGTGACTGTCAGCTGAGTGGAGTTTACAGTATGTGAATAGGTCCCTTTAGAGACACAGCTTTTTACCCACCATGTGGAGAGGGTTCACTTTTTGAGACAGCCTTAGGCTTAAAATGTTCAGAAGATTTCAACATGTCAAAACAAAGAAGTTTCCTTCCAAAACACTGCAGCAAGTTATACTGTTTGAGACCTGTGATTAGACATGCCATTGCATCCCATTCTAAAGAACGATACCACGTCCTTCAAAATGACAGAACTTACATTTATATCCTCGAGCTCTCTTGTCAGCCCATCTATGGACTCAGTTTTATGATTAATTGAAGACCTCAGCTCCTGGATCTGTCTCATCAAGTCAGTTACAACTTCCTGCAACATAAAAAAATTAATCCTGATAAAATACGTATAAAATCCATATAATGTATAACTGGACTTTTTTGATATATAATTTGTCAATCCGAAACTTTAATCAATCAGGTGAAAATGAGTCCTCAAACTGCACATATAAAAAATAAACAGAAAATTCATTGCTAAATCACTGGCTTTTGTTCTAAGAACTTAAAGAAAGAGCCAAATAACCTGCAGTGTTCATTAGAAGAGAAGATTGGCCTGCTGATTTAGTCTTAGTAATGCTTTACTAATAGGAGAACAGAACTACTATAATTTAAGGGTTGTTTGTAATGGAAAAAGGCACATTCAAGAAACACCACTGCACTGATAATACCAGGTGATTCTGACCTTATGCATGTCAGATTTTTGGGTTTATGATGGAAAAAGCAATACTTACCATTCCATCATGCCAGGCAGTAAACACACTGTGTGATTTCTTATGGCTGTTTTATAGACAGCACATATGCTTGCAGTAGGGGAACTCAGCTTTCATACTACAACAGTCTTTACATAAAGAAGTGCTTTGATTTTACTTATAAAGATAATGTGACACACAGTCACATTCTTACAACACCTTTCTTACCTTTTCCATCTGCCCATTACAACAGAGCCCTGACTGGAAGGCTCTGTTAATCATCTGGGGAATTATGCATTGTTTAGGCATTGAATGTTTTGTCCAGTAGACAGTTTTACCTTCATTTTTTTTTTTAAACCTTCAGTCAAGTTGTCTTTTCTCTGAATGCAGACCAGTTTCCTACCTCCCTACAAACTTCATGCTAGGAAAAAGTAGGATTTATTTTACTTGGCAATTGGCTAAAATAGCCAGGATTGCCTAAAAGCACAAAATTACTAAGCAGCACAGGAAAGCTCTGGTCTTTCATCTCTACTACAGAACATAGTTACCCACAAGAGTGTGTATCAGAAACCCAAACCTTATCTGTATCATTTGTTTTCTTCAAAGAAGCAATAGTCTCTTCAGCAGCAGCCAGCTCCTGCTCCAACATTTTCAGTTTTGCTTCCTAGAGGAAATATTTGTGAAAGAATGTCTTCACTACCTTTGTTGTATTTTATACAGTACCAAGTCATGACAAAAAAAAGGAAGTAAGTTGTTAACCTTACCTAAATAAATTAACCAGTAGCTTAACAAAACAATATGTAGCCCGAGCACTCTACATTTATTTTGCTGGTAATCAAGCTAACAGTCTGTACACCAATAAAATTGTTATTAATGCCCAAGGAAAGCCACAAACACACAATTCACACATTCAAAATCTACTGTTGTACCTGCTGCTCACACTGTGTCTCCAATTCTGAAAATGGTTTCTCCACCTGTCCTTTTTCAAGTATTTTCAACAGCTCCCTGATAAAAATAAAAACCTGCTTTGACTATATTTCTCACTAGAAATATAATCAAACTTTAACAAGAACAAAGTGATATGAGTTTATATTATTTGTATTAAATTTTTTTAAGTTCTTCAGTTATGACCTTCTCAGTGCTATACAAAAGTCTAATACTTTAGTTACTAGCCTTACACTGCTACCAGTGGCAGAATTTTATCTTTGACATGAAAATTACTAACATGAAAATTACTATACAATAAAATTACTTTAAATAACAATGAATTACTGTTCTGATTTAGATGAAATAAAAAACCCATCTGGAGAAAAACACCTCTACAAATGGGATCCCCGTCTGAATACAACATATAGCACCAATGAGGTCAGATGAAAATATACCCCATTGCTAATTAAAACTTACTTTGAATTGTTTTCTTTGTCTTCTTGTAATTGTAATGTTAGTTTTTCATTATGTTCTTTTTCTGCTTTCAGAAGCTGCAAAAGGTTCTAGAATATCAAAATATATGTTTGCTATAAGAAGTTACAATATAAGGTCTCTAAGGCAATTTAAAACAAAATAAACATCTAAACAAATCCTTAAGATGACTGAAAAAACCCAACCACCCCAGAAAACCTTAATTGGAAATTGGAAGATCTTTAGTTTGTCCTGAAGACATTCAAAAGTAAACTCTTATTTATATTAAGTAATCAAATTTTTTCACCTGCCATTAATAATAGTTTCATATAGCTATGATGTTCCTCAATATCCAAGGATGTGAGGGGAAAATTTGGAATTTTCCATTGTAAATTAATTGGAGGGCATTTTAAAATTCTGTATTTGTTCAAAATACGGAAGTATACAGAGTTTAAACCAATAATATTCTATCTGTCAGCATTCTCTTAAACACTAACAAGGAAAATTTATATGAAATTTGCCGAGCAGGCACCACCTACCCTGCAGAAACACAGGCAAAATTATTTGCAAAATCCCTTGAGCAACCTTGCTGCTGTTTTGCAGTCACTGCAGTTTGACAAGCTTTCAAGGACAGTATCAACTAAATTGCAGCACAGTGATCCACCACAAGCCATAGATCATTTTAACAAGATCACATCCACTAGGAAAATTTTTAAGAAACTGCTTTGTAAAGATAGAATAATTAGACTAGTCTTGGCTAGCCCTGAGATAAAAGGTCATGTCAGCATTTCATTGTCAAGATTCCTTTCCAAAGAAGCATCTTATTCCTTTAGTAATTAACCCATCTCCCTCAACATTTCCAGAGCAATTTCTTCAGCCTAAAAACTTACTATTCATGATGCTACTGGATATTTCTGATGGCCTGTGATTGCAAAAATCTTGCACTAAGTTTGGAAAAAAAATTTGGGTACATCTTCCAAATGAAATCACTAAGAAACCTATTACTACTGTGGAATGTTATCAGTGATACAATAATAGAAATTAGGCAGTCTGGGTTCTGTATAATCAAGTCCTTTAAAATCCTTGACTGTCTTACACTCAGCTCAGTTTTCATTGCTTCTGCTTCTTGCTTCCCCTCCTCAAGTTGTTGCTTCAGCTGGTCTGTCTCAAACTTGGCCACCTCCTGCAAATTGTCGTAGTCATCCTGCAGGCTTGCCTTTTCTTCAAGAATCTTTTCATGTTCTAGTCTTCATAAAAAAACCCAGACCAAATAAACTAGTAAGGGTTTGTGTCCTTATAAAAATACTCCAATCAACTGTGTTTTAAAATATTCAGATAATATACAGAGGGAAAGAATACTCTCCAAACAGACACAGAATGCACCAATACAATCATAGCATTTAATTTCAGTTCCAGATTCCTGGTCTTACAATGCCTCACTCAAAAAATTACTTCAGCTAAGACATGAGCTGCTATAATACAAAATGTAGTGAAGTTTTTCAGGAATAAAAAACAAACCCAAAACATAAAACCAAAGCACCACAAAACAAACTAAACAAAACAGCAACAAAACCCAACATAACTAAATCACATGAGTAATTAAAAATCATACTGATTATCCTCTCCTGATGATAACTGCAATTATTGCAGACAAGGCAATGAGCTTTTCTGGCTTTGATACTCAAACTTCAGTTATTTTTTGTGATTTCTTTCTGCTTGTAACTTTTAGAGTGGTATCATTATGTCACCTGCTTCACGTGACCAGACTGACAAACTGTCCACTTAACTTTTGGAGAGCAGCAAGTTTATAGATATATCCTATTTAATGAAACAATTATATAGGAAAGCCAAATTAAGGCAGGCACATTTTGTTTTCTTTCTAATAATTCCACCATGTTGCCTGAAATAGGCATGGAAGAACAGAGCAAAAAAAACCCAATCAAACAACCCAAACAACCAAACACCCTCCCAAACAAACAAACAAGCAAGCAAAGGACAATCACAAAACAACAACTTTAGAGAAAACGTGAGGTGTAAGTTCACACACAGGAGAGGATCCCTAAATCACTGGATGCATCCAGAAGGGATGACAATTCATTGTACCAAACTGCCAACATACCTGACACTGTCCAGCTGGAACTGGACATCCATATGTCTACCAGAAAGCTGACTTATTTCTTTCTCTTGCTTTTCCCTAAAGGCATTATATTCCAGTTTTACATCAGACAGCTCCTTGTCTGCAGACTGCAGGACAATGCGCAAGTCATGAACTTCGCTTGTCAATACTGTCAAAAAAACCCCAAATAATTTACATGTTATTTGGAAAACTGTGTTAGATATAGGACACATAATGCTACAGAACCTGCTGGGACTACAAAGCTTTGCATGTTTTCAGAGGAATTAATCTCAAAAGTCACACACAAAAAGGCTTCATGAATGGAAAGGGTCAACAAAACACTGACTTTAAAGGTGAATCAAAAGCATTCCAGACAATATCACTGTAATTTCCATGGACAGTAGAGGTTTAATCCTTTGTTTTTACTTAATATTTTAATTTAAAATACTGTATCTTGTACCTCCTGCACATTCAAAGACAGAACCATTTTGAATATTGTATAGTGTGCAAGACTAGGCAAAGATGATATGCAAGTATTAAAAATTGCTTTCTTTATAAGAAAAGAAAAAAAAAATCAAACCAGTATGTCTAACATGCCAAATAGTTACTCAGCACGTGCTATTGCTGATTTAAAACAGTAAGACAACTCAAAACTTTTAATGAAATTTTAGTATTACAAAGACTTACAATCAGCATTGTTTTCACTTTCCTGAAGCTGCTTTTCAAGTGATTTTATCTGTTCAAGGAGCTCCTGGCGCTCTTTACTCCTGTCATTCCTTTCAGATGAAAGAAGCTTGAAAAGAAAAGTAAAAGTTTTTAAATAGAAGGAAGTGTGGGATTGGGTAGGCCACAAACTGTAACAATAATATAACAATGTATTAAAGCATTTCATCAACTGATTATCAACACATTTTTCTTTAAATTCAGTATTTGGTGACTCTGAAATCCCTTAAAGTCCAAGGACAAAACAACTTATATAACTGAAGACATGACCTTATCTAAAAAGTTCATTTAAAAGGAACCCACAGCTTAGGAGCTGATATCACAGATATCAGAAGTGAGACTGATCTGGAAAGAATACAGGCCTTATTTCCTTTTCTAGGATAAACCAACCCTAGCAATTAAGCAAGACTTGCAAATATCTGACAGATAGTTCTGACTGAGATGGGTATTTTCAGCATTCCAAAGTTTAAAATTTCCTTGTCACTATAGCTGTTTTCCAGAAACATGAAGTTGGCCAAACCCAACCACAACAGTGTTTATTTGCTTGTATCTAAGCTCAAGCAGACTTGGATTCACAAGATTTAAAGCAACAAAACCTAACTCAAAACTGCAGTGTTATGTTATATGAACCTTCTCTGCTCACTCCAACTCCAGGGGGTTGGATTAGATGACCTTTAAACCAAACCAAACTATTCCATGATTTTAAATCCTTGTCTTCCAGCACAGCCCTGAGTTATGATGCTGTGTAAATTTGTCAAAATGCAAGTAATATTGCAAGACCTTACCAGACAAAACAGCAGTATGACTGCAGGATAGTTACATGAGCCCTGTATTACATTGTTCTCTCACCTCCTGTATTTGTGCAGAGTGATGCTCCAGTTTATTAATATGCTGCTGGAGTTTCATACTCTTGCTTTCCTCTTCATCCAGCTTTGTCTGCATTGTGCTCAGTTGCTCCTGTGACACAACAGACACTCAAAATTAGAGCACCCATCTTGCACTTTTTTTCACATGCCATATGGCAGTCTGTGCTTATCAAATATAGAAAGTCAACAAGTTTCTATTTTTATGACCTGAACCAACAGAAAACAGAACACTCAAAAAATCATCTGGTATCTTAAGTAGCTGATTTCTCCTATTTCTAACTTAACTGCCAAAACACAAGAAAATCCATCAGTGAATACAAGGGCTGAATCCAAAAAACACTTAGCTTTATAAACACATGTTTATCTTGGAAAAATAAGGCTTTAAAAAGAAATTATTCAAAACATACACTGGTTAAACTTCTTACAGGATCTCTGTACTATGGTAAGCATCAAATAGGGGTTTTGGCTGCTGTGCCAAGTTAGCTCCAGCTTCTAGAGAGCAGTTCAGATAAATTTGTAGTGTTCTTTTATGTGACAAAAGACCCTCCCTGCCCACTAGAAAAGATACAAGCCAATGTATAATGGTGGACAAGCATTATTTGGCAGGTTCCTTCAAATAATGCAGTATTATATATTAAGCTTGTGTATTGTTACAAATGTAGCTGTCAGCTTATAAAGAGGGTTCCTCAGAGACAAGTTATCAGGTTTAAATAGAAAAAAGTATGAACATCCTGCAACAAACTACTTATGATATTCAACCTTCGAATCACTTGCAGTATTTTTGTTGTAAATCCTCTTTCAAGTACAATGTATAGAGAACTGTTTAGAGTTAAGTATTAATGAGGGGCTTCAGTTTCCCATGCAAATCAAAATGCACTTGGTGCAGGGGAGGTACCTCATGGCAAAGCCTTCTTTTTATAAAGTTGCACATACACTTCACTTTTTATTCAGAACATTCACCTGTGCCATTCTGAGCTCCTCAGCAATGGCTTCACATGCTTGTTCACTCATCTCTGGAGGAATTGGCTCTTTTAGAATGTCATCCATCATCTCTTCAGAATGCTGAAAATCTTCAGAATTACAATCTGGGCTTATTCGCGGCACAAGACGAGACCTTAGCTGGTAAGCTCTAGTTGGAGTGGTTATGGTCTGTTACAAAGATTACAAAGCAGTCTTTATTTTAACTGTAAAATGAAACTAAAACTTTGTTGGTATTGTATTTTTTGAATTCTATAGGCAGAATAATTAAATAAAATACTTAAAGTGGCTAGTTCTGAACTACTATTACTTCTTCAGATTTGTCATCTGTTGACAGTAGCATCCATTCAGTTAATACTCCAGAACAAAAAGTAGCCTATTTGGTTTATCATGTATGGAGAACATTCCAGAAAACTAGTTAGGCTAAGGGATCACACGAATTACAGTCTGTACTCTTGCACAACTCAGGAGTAAGTATGTGTGGCCTTAAATAAACTTATTCTCATACCTTAAGGTTTTCTCTGTGTAGCTTATGGAGCTGAGAGACTTCTTGGCGCTTGTGTGCTTTGGTTGCCTCCAGAATGTTTTCAAGATGCTGGTTGGCTTTCTGAAGGGATTGAAGCTCTGATTCCAGTTCCATCTGTTTTTTCCTGTTTAGGAAGTATTTTGCTACTGTCAAAATGACTCCACGAGTATGCCTTCCTATCAGTAAGGATACACTGCAGTATTGCCAATGAGCAAACTGCAGCTGAACTTTTACCCAAACACCAAAATGCATTATTTTGAGAAGAAAGCCACTACTGCTGTATTAAAAAGTAAAAAATAAGGTATAAAAAATTAAAAAGCTAAGCAGCTTATTTGTGCCTGCATAATGAAGCAAGCAGATGGATAACTAAACATGTCAGAAAAAAAATCCATTACATAGTAAGAAATAAGCTGAGAGCTCTGCAGTTCCTTTTATGAGAAAGTGATATCACCCATACCAATATGGTTTTAAGCTTTAAAAATGTTATCCAGTTATATGAGAAGTCTAAACTGGAGCTTGCCAGGATTAAAGAAAATCCTTTAAAGACTTTTTTTTGAAAGTGCTGCTCTGTTAAGATTATTTTGCCCTCTAAGAGTACTTTAGCTGAAATCCAACAGTTGAGCAGAAATTTAGGAATAATTTTCACTAGGTATTTTGCAGAACTACATGCTTTACTGTGATAGTTGCCATTACTGTCATAATGGTAGGGTCAAAGTCTATGCACAAATGGAAACATACTATTTAATCTCTTGGCAGTTTAATGCAATCATTTTCCCTCATGCTCTTGGCATCTGCAGCAAAACTTAGGGAACAGAGTAGAAGTTCTGACTGCAATTGGACAGCAGAAAAATCAGCATATGTTGTTTTTATGAAATTGCTATTTTACTCTACTTTTATTCAGTTACAGCATATGTAACCTGTATGTAAAATTTCAGTCACTCTGAAACTGGAAACAAGTTTAAATTTAGTGAAATTTAGTGACTCCAAAGGCTGAAAAACACATTTCTGTTTGACTGCACTCCACCAAGAAAATGTTGGTAATTGATAATAAAGTGCATACATACTAACAAGAAAGTAAGACATTCACAAAACATGGAACACATAAAATAGAAATCTATTTAATGGGCAGAAAAATAAAGTAATCAATATATAATAATATAAAAAGATTACTGCAATTAATGATATGGAACCATTGATGGACTGCTGAATTGATAATCTCAGTAGATCATGATACTATTATTTATAAAGTTCATAGGATTTGCTACACAGAAACCTAACAATAAAAATACAGATTTGTACAATTGCCTAAAAGAGCAAAAAAGCATTTAAAGCTACTTTGTAAAAATAGAAGTGGGGAGGCAAAATTGTGCCTGATGCTTTTAGAATTACTCTTTAATTTCACTGAAATCAACAGAAAGCAACATTGTTAGGTACAATTAAAATTAATTTTTTAAAAATCAGGTCCCTTTTGCCTTCCAGGCTTGCATTACATTTGATGGAAATGCTATTTTTCTTCTATCTGCAGTTACAAGATCTGAATTTTTCAGAAATGGGGTTAATCAAGTGAAGTAATGTATTATGCACATGCATATGAACACTGAAGGTATTAGTGAGGCCATTCCCATTATCTTGTGATGCCCTCTAGGAGAAGAATGACAGCAAATTCTTTACTACATTAATAAGGGCAAAGTAGAGCCTTACCTCATGTTTATGGATATAATGGATATAAATGTACTACTGACACCGTGTCTTGGCTCTGATTTGAATTAAACCTTTGTTCCCATAACAAGTCTCAAGATAACAGTTTTATTGCCTTCTTAAAAATCTTTGAAGAAATTGAGATAAAAAATTAACCAACAGGTCATCCATAGTTTTCTTGGGCGCTTGGATTCTACATTTATGTTGATTCAAACTTGCAGACTTTAAGTGATTATATTAAAAATTATTGTTGCAAAAAACCAAACCCCCAAATACCCCTCTTATTTGCCCCTATCCCATCAATTCCTACCTCCTGTCAGTACCTCCACCTCTATTATTTCAATTACTGAAGACATCTGCTCTGCATGGAAACTAAGCCAAACTCTCCCAGCACTGTTAGGCAGGTGACTACCAGAATTAAAGGGTATGTCCATCTCCTGCATGGTGTGAAGCATTTTTCTGCATCCTGCTATCAAGAGTGGCTTTGGAAAAGACAAGGAAACCTGCAGCAGTGCAGATGTACCTTCAGATTTAATGATGGCTGTTCCCTAGTCTGGGAATTAGCAAGTTCAACAGGAACATACCCTGTGTGTGCATACCATTATCCTCAAGCTGGCCCTTTCTTACATGCAAAGAATCAGCCTAGCTGGTATAATCAGGATCTGAGTCTTTCAAAAATCAATACGAATAATGACTTAAAACCATTTAATTAGAGATATTTCAATACTGTTTTGTCTCACTTGGTTAGCTCTTTAAATTCTTCATATTCTTGCTTTGAAGATGCCAGTTCAGCTTGGGTCTGCAGCAGATGAGCTTTCAGCCTTTCCACAGATGCCAGTGAGTTGCCTTCCACTGACATGGTGCTGGAATGTAAGCGGTGACCTAAAGAACAAACACAGACCTCTGAAATCACACAGAAGCTCAAATACCTAAAGTTTCACTAGAATCAAAGTGTTTGTCAGCTTTTGAACAGCAGAGCAGCAATTTTGTCATTGAGATTGACAAAAATAGGTACTAGCAACAGTCCACACAAAAACCAGTAATCATTAATATTACTGCAGTCTTCATGATAACTAAGGAGTAAAAAATGAGATTATAGATGACTTTCACAAGATGCAAATCAAAATTCCCTATTGCTGGAAGGCCAACATGAATACAATTAAGTAAAATTGTTTTATCACTCTTCAGGTACCACTTTGAGGAAGGCAAAAATACATCAAGACAGACATTTTCAACACTATGCTGCACACAGCAGAAACACAGTAAGCACATTTATCTGGAAAACATTAGCTTATTTTTACCTTTAGTACTTTTCTCTGTGGCTGAAGCTTCCAAAAAAGCTTTTTCTAGCTCTGCAATGGTCTGAGCATCAATTTCTTGGGCCTTTTTAACTGATTGTAAAGAACGAAGCTTTTTATTCTCCTCTCTGAGATTATGGTTCTCCATGGCGTACTTTGCAATTCGTGGGTGTTGTTCCATCTGTGATAATCAATGTTTTATTCAACAGTTTTTATTTTCCAGACAATGCTATAGCTATCTAGCTGTTACCCTACTACCTTTAATAAGGATTAAATTGTAATAGAAAAGGAAAAGAGGTGTTCCCCATAATGGTTAAAACTACTCAGTTTTTCTTTGGTAATTTTCTTACTGCCTTGGAATCCACTCTCAAGACAGTGAGTTTATATCTTATATGTTTACTCTTTTACTGGTAATAAAGCAGTAAGATGCTTTTCTTGCTGCTCTTGATACCCTTTTCCATTTTAACTTTAAACTTTGGCTTTCTCAACACCATAGTAATGGAATCTTCCTTGCAAGCCATAGTAATGTTTCTGTAGTCAATAAAGGACTGTCCTGAACTTTGTTTCTTTTCCTCCTCCCTTTCCTTTGAAGCTCAATTATGAGCTACAGATTTATGCTACTCTGCCAAGATATTTACTCCTCTTCCCTCCTTGTGTTGGAGGAAATTGTTTTTCAAGAATTTGCCTTCTCTCTTGAGTTTCTTTGTTCTTCAAAACCGCCTCACAAATGACACCACACCCACTAGACACCTGAATAACCCAAAGCTGTTCTTCAAACAGCTCCAGGACCACATCCCCCTTTATATGTCCACCTGGCAGGTGTATTATCTTTCAAAACCCACAGCATTATTGCCATCCTGCTGTCTTTCCCTTTCAAGTGATGTCACAGAGATTGAGGTCTGCGATCTGAATGAGGATTTGTGATTTGGAGACTTCCCTGAGTTGCTGAAAAGAAACTTGCCCTCTGCATAAACCAGATCAGGTGGCCTGTGGCAAGCTCCCACCACAACATCACTCTTACTAAACTCTCCTCTTAGGCAAACTCAAACTCTAAACCCAGCCACTGTCTCTTCCATAGCGAAGCCCCATGTGTTTGAGATGCTTCTGCAAGGGAACCCACCACCCATCCTCTGCTTTTCTGCGTGAACTTCCTAAAAAGCCCCTATTCACACATCACAGGACTACAACATGTGAGCTATCTCACAAAAAAAACTGTTCCAGAAAAGAAACAACAAAGACTTTACCTGTTCTCTGAGTATCTGCACTTCTTCCCTCAAGTCACTGAGGAGATCATCTTGCTCTTTTGGCAGTAACATTCTACCAGCTTCTTTATGACACCTCTCCAAGCGATCAATATGGTGTTCCCGGAATTTAATGATCATTTTATTGGACTGAACAAATTTTTCCTTCTTGGCACACAGCTCTTCTAGCTGTGCCACTTTTTCTAATAAATTCTTAGAAAGCACATAGACAGATTAGTGAATTTTTAAGGTGCACCTCTTACATATGTATGGCAGGCAGACAAATCATGCAAAATCTCAGTTAACAGTAATTTTGTGAATACACAGACTGCCATTTTTATCAGATTTGTAGACCAACAGCTCGTATCAAGAACTAAAATGACACAAAGTGTTGCAAAAACTGTACGTAGAAACTCCAATACGATCGAGTAGAATGAGTATTCTGTTAAGCACCTCAGATGCACTTCGCTAGAGTGCCTGTTTCAGTTAATTTTCTTTAGGAAAAAATAAAATAAATCCATTTGTCTGTCTCAGTACTATACCATGACCGAAGCACAATAAAATGAGAATGACTGGGACATTTGCTTCAAAAAACATACTGTTGATTAAAACACTCAAAATTCAGCAAAATAGAAGCTTGCTCTGTTCAATTTTTTTTAAATTAGAAAACCCCAATAAAGCCCGCAGCCCTTAAAATGATATATACTATCAAAGCTACCCTATGGCTTGTCAGAATTTGAAAGATAGAATAGAAATATAAAATTATTTCAGTTGGAAAAGGCTTTTAGGATCATCAGATCCAAGCATTAATGCACCACTGACAAGTCCACTACTGAACCATTGTCCTTAAGCACTGTAGGTGTTACCTTAAATGTCATTTGACTAAGTTCCCTTGTAACCAAACCTTGCTATTGTTGGACAGAGTATTTTTATTCAAAATCAAGGGAAATCATTAAGAGAGTCTGCTGCAATATGCTTACTTGCCTCTCACCAGAAAGTACACTGAATGCACTTAGAAATATCAGTGTTTTCTTACCTTCTTTTCACCTTCTGATTTCTCCCAGAACAACATCGCTTCAAGAAAGTTGTTCATGTAATTTATATTGCTCTTCCCTTTTTCAACAGCATCTGTAGGGGAAGTCAAAGAAACAAATGCAATATTTATTAAAATACCACTTAGACAGGTTTTTCTACATTTATAACATGACAATTGTGTAAATTAAATTCAAATAAATTCTTTAAACAGTGTAATTCTTCCACAAAGATCATGCGCCATACCCACAGCACACTGTTTAGACAGTCATTCCGAGTCACCTGCAAGTGCTGATAAAGAACACAGCTAATTTACATAATTGTATAATTAACAAAGTTGTTCAAGCATTAAACAGCCTTGCAATGGACTTTAATAAAAGTAAAAGAATCAGTCTGTTCAGCTAAGCATATCTATTAAATGCAAAATCCCTCTGAAATTAATTTGATAAGCCATTATTAGTACAGTTTGTACATATTAAAAGTGGACTGACTGGTTTATGAGAAGGAAGTTTAGGAAAATAAGCTTGAATTCTGTGGACAATTAGTGGTTTAATCTGGAAGGAAAGTGTCCACACAAGGGATTAAGAGGGCTTAATAATCCACTTAGAAATTAATTCAAAATAGTGTGTCTGAAAGTTCTAATACAGGCAAGTCCACTTATTTATGGAATAATAATCACCACAGTATCTATGTGCATGATAGCTACATTATCATGATTTAATATATTTTAAAATGCCATCATGTTTCTGATTTTGTATTTCTGTGATTGAGTATTGCAAACATAATTTAACTGCACAGAGCAAACACAGCTCTGATATATTAGGTTCTTCTCAAAACTCCTCAGTGTTTAACCATCATCAATCACTTGTTTTCCCTCTGAACTCTATCATGGGTCTAAACATTGAGCCTTCTGTCAATATTCATATATTTATGAACCATGTTTCAGTCTCCTACCTCATCTCTGACTTGTTTTTACTGGCTGAACTTGTATGCTAACATAAAAGTACGTTTTCCTTGGGAAAACTCAAGCCCAGTTGCTTTATATTAGACAAGACTTTCTAACTTCTGTCATAACTTCTCCTGCTGTATCTTCTATTTCTTGGCAAGGTCAGGAAAGAGTTGACTCACAAAAACAGTAAGAGTTACAAGACAAAGTTTGCAACCTTGCAATCAAACATTATCAAGCAGCACATTTCAGTGAGAAACATACAGACTGGGAAGCTCTGCTGAGATCTGTATTGCAGATAAAACGGCCTAGTGAGAAGCTTATGGAAGATTACCTAAAAACCCAATTTCCACCTTATATTGAAATCAAATGTCTGTTGGAAGTAAGCATCTCTCTTAGGTTCTTCTGGAAGGGACAAAAAGGGAAAAGTGGGAAGAAAATCCTGCACTGAGCTTAAAAAGAATGCAACGTTGTGCCTTCCCTCTGACTAAAATGTACAAGGAATAACATGCAGACTTTTGGTTACTTAAAGGATTAGGCAGCAAAGATCTTAAGAAGTGGAAGCATATCTAGGTATCATATAACAAAACCATAGTCCAGTACCCAAACTTATGAGGAAGAAAATAAAACTACATTAACAATTTCTGCAAGGTAGCAGATACAAGTACAGGAAATAGAAACCAAAAGCAAAATATGATCCCAGTACATCAGTCTCTACAAAAATACTTATTGTTCAGAAACTTAATGAAGGCCCCCAACCTTCTGGGTTACAGAAGTAGCAAATTCTCCCTCACCTCCAACTCTTACCTTGTGATACAGAAATACTGCACACAGATGGCACTGAAGTTAGTTTAGCAAGCTGCTCTTTCAACTTCTTGACTTCAGCTTGCAGCTGGTTCACATTTCCTTGTGTATCTTCATTTACTACAGCCTTTTACATATAGGAGAAAATTAGGAAAATGTATAAATAAAAATCTTACATGATAAGAGAAAACTCAAAGAATGCAAACCAGTAAAACTACTGAGAACTCCTTCCATCTTAGAAAAGGAAGAATTCCTCGAAAAAGCAAAGTTCCATTCACTGAGAAATCAGCAAGTTGCACTTCAAGTGGAATTAGATGTTAAAAAATGTAATGTTTTTGCAGAATTTTGTCTGGACCTTTTTTCACCAACAAAGCAGTATACATCAGAGACAGTTTCAGCTAAATGACAGCATATTTTTAAACATCCACTCATGAAAAGTTACATTTAGGGCACTAGAATTAATATAGAACAAGTGAACAGAAACAACATTGAATCAGAACTCTTTTTGTCAATTTGCATTTTTATAGATTTACTTTTTCCTTTCTAATGAAGTGCTCTGAGAGCAAGCAATGAATAAGAGCTGTGTGCAGCCATTTCTTAGTGTCCAGCTGTTGTCCTTTATTCCTAACCAAGAGCAAACAAGCCCTTTTCAAAAACACTTTGTCTTTAAAAAAACCACAAAGCAAATTAATGTTTTCAAATAAGCCAAATCAAATTAAATTATTGAAAGCACAGGAGTATTTAAGTGAATCTGCCTTGCTTGCAGATGTGTAACTTAAATGACAAGTGTCTGTTGCTACAATAAAGACATAAAGTAACTTTCTTACCTTGTTTTTAATCAACTTTGCCCTCTGAGCAAAATTAAGAGTGGACAGTGTTTCACCAAAACACTTGGATCCTGGGTGAACGTTTGCAATTATACACGTTTTTGCATTACCACCAAGAGAATCCTATTGAAAACATGCAAGTTAGTTTTATTTATATGTTTTTGGAAACAATAGGAAGCCATCACCTAAAAGATACTGTGTATAATTTTGAACAAATTGCAGAATTAATATCATTCAACAAATAGCTACACAGAAGGTAAGTTTCTCAAATTTTATCTCAGATGTGGGTATAAAGGATGTGACCTTAAATAAAGACTTTATTTAGGACTTCAAAACCCAGACTATATTGAGATACTTTATTCACCTGAACAGCAGGGAGAGGAAGAAATTCTAAACAACTGCAAAAATAATTTTGGTAATTAGCAGATTTGTGGTTACACTACTTTTCAACATCATCTGCTTTTTGTTCCAACCTATCTTCCTTCTGGTTGCAACTATCAAACAAAATCACAAACCAACAGATTATTGAGCAAGGATATAAAAGGATACTCTCCCTTCTACATGCACAGCATTTCTGTACTGTTAAATAAGTAGCTCTCAAATCTCAGGGGAAGGCAGCATTTATAGCTTAAGACTAAAAGTCTGGTACTACAGAATAGTCCACAAGCCTTGATGGCATTCTCAGTCTGTAGTAACAAAGCTCATGTTTGTGGACTTCTTTGCAGCATAGACACCTCAAAAAAATAATCACTTAAAGTAACAGCACACAAGAGTAATTCTCTTCCTATTTTTTTGTATTTTGGGTTGCATTGGAAGAACATAATTCCTCAGTTTCATCAATCTACACAGAACTGGGACGGAACATTGAGAAATTTTGCTGTGATCACAATACTGTGTTGCAATACAAATTTTGTAGGTTTACAAATACTATATTATAATACAAAAATATACTACAGCCATTCATGTACACTTCACAGAATTTTGGTGAGTGAGAATTTGTTGGTGACATCCAACAAATCTTTGACTGCTTATGTCTTCGTTTTGTGTTCATTTTGAAACCAGCCTATAAGCTCTCAGATAAGAGACTAAATTTAACTGACCTTTAACACCAGACCAACCCTAAACACACATAAGCTAATTCTGGAAATCACAGCAAATGTATCAACATATCTCTAAATAATACATTTTGATACACATTATTTCCCAAATTATAAGGATGCAAATGTGCTTTTTTTCATTAAAACTTTCAAATATGTGAGTAGGAGCAGCTTACGAGAATAAATAGATTTGTCTTCAGTTAACAGGAATGGACTGATCAGAAATCTGTTTAGGCTAAGAAGATAATTTTCAATCTTTTATCCCAATATTGAAACAACTTTAATGCACTGGAATTCAGCTTTTAATAGTTAAAAGCCCAATGAGATATATTTTTCTAAAATCCAGAGGATATATATTACCCGTAGCAGAAAAGTGAGCTTGGAATCCCGGTAACAAACGTGTCTCTGCTTGCCATTGCTCACATCAACAAGTGCTGTGATTACTTGGGCCAGGCAGCTTAGGGACCGATTGATGTTGCCTGCTTCCTAAAAAAGAGGAGGGAACAAGAGTGAATGGATTTGATGGAAAGAACAGGGCACTGCATCTGAAAGGAGAAAGATGCCACAGATCCTACAGAACCAACCTTTAACCTCAGTCCTTCTGTATGGGTGTCCTTCTGTCTCTCAGATCCTGCCAAATCAACCAGGTTGAGCAGGGAGGAGCGAATGTTAACAAGCTCGTTGTTCTTCTCCATGGATTCCACTGTGATAGTGAAAACTGCATGGGATCTGGAGGATTCTCTGTTCATGGAGGTCGATGCCACACGACGGTTTCTCCAGCCCATGGTTAATACCTAAGCATGAAAAAGACATCACAATTTTAGCTGTATCAGACTGTACTTCACATACAGGTGACATAAGCAGCCATAGGCACAATTCCGTGCAACAGATTTTAAAAATCTCAAGGACAAGGACTTTTTTTACTGTTTTCCAATGTAAGTATTTTTAAAGCAAAAAAGATACAGCTGTAGTCAAGCTTAGTAGCAGAACTTGTTATAATATTCATTTCTTTTCTCCAAAAGTGCCATTGCTGTTTGAAACCAGTACACAGAAGAATAATTTAAAAAAAAATTAAAGTCACACAAGTAGTATCTGTATGTGTATCATTCATGGAGAAATAAACCTGACAATTCTGGAACACATGGAGCCCACTTAGCCACAGAAAACTACATTTCCTGCTATTTCAGAGATGTGTAGGGCAAGCATTGGGGAAAGAATACTGTAATTGCCATTTGGGTTTTCCAAACCTTTTTGATTTCTTACAGGTATGGGATAGGCAGGAGGCATTGACTTAAACAGATTTTTTTACATTGTGTTTTGAAGTAGGGAGAAAGGGGGGAGAAAGCATTACAGACAAAAATAAGCAAAAAAATGTGCTTTAATCCAAGAGGAATATTTACCACGTAAGATTTAAGATGAATAGTCCAGCATTAAAAAGTGCCAAAAAATACCTGGTATGCTTCAGCAGCAGATGACACCACCTGTTCAACAGCACCATCAACAAAGACTCCCTTCTTGATGTGTTCTCTGAGAAAGAGTCCAGCTGAAGCAGAATCTAGCAAGTCAAATATCTGTTCATTGTAGATTTCAATAAATGAGCATTTGCAGAGAAAACTCTTTCCACTGCCAGCCTGAAAAACACAGTAATTTACACTATAAACAGATGGTTTTATGAAGTCTGTCATTGTATGGCAGCAAGTCCCTTTTTACATGTACCTAAAGCTATTAGATTGCATATATATTCTGCTCAATATACATTCCTGGTGCCCAGGTGACAACCAACATCCAGAAACCTAGATGCATTTCTAGACTCAAAATATGGGCACACTTGTGTCTGAAGAAACTGTACTATAATTTGGTAGAATACTAGATGCAAGCATTTCTCATGAATACATTTCAGGCAATAATCTTGGTAACTTAATGGCTGCACACCCAGTTTACCAACCCAAGCTAATCTTTACTGTGAGACATTACTGCAATAGTAATTATAAAATAAATGTACCTTTTCCTTTTCCCGCTCAATCAGAAAAAATAAGTATTCAAAGCTCCGTGGAATTACACCTCTCAGACTGTGAGTGAAATTATCAGAATCAGATGGTCCTAAAGAGATTTTTTAAATTAAAAAAATAATTAATTATTAGTACTCAAGAGCAGTGGCTGACAGGAGGAATACATCTCAAGACAAAAAAAGAAAAAAAAAGAAACCACTGAAAGATTAATCTCTCATGCACTTACCCATCATAGTAAAGGTTTTTCCTGACCCAGTCTGGCCACTAACAAAAAGAAAGAAAAAAACCTGAGATTAAACTTTATTCTGAATTTTTCATTCATCTTCATCTTTTAAGGAGAAGTCAAAGCTTAAAACTAGCAAACAAAAAATTTCTAAACTGAAGATAAGGATAGAGAAGCAAGCTGAGAAATCAGTCAGATAAAAAGGTATAAAAACAGAACAGCAATTTTTACCAAGAAATCCCATTAGATAAATTTCATTTTGTCTCCCCTACCACCCACCATTTCCTTCCTCATTTCTGTTGGAAAGGGAAATGAGCATTAAAATGAAGGCTTTCAAATATATACATAAAAATAATTTTTGGGTCAATCTTTAGAGTTTTATGTCACTCAGGATATATTTTGATATAACGATATATCTAACTTTAAAGTACTTTTTTCTTTTAGAGTTTTTTTTTCTAATGTAGTTATTAATCATTCCAGAGAAACTACAGGACAATTTCACTTCATTTTTCCACACTTGTATATTACAACAAAGTGGACTTCATAGTTTTGCAAAAGCTGTGCTACACTAAAAATACCCCAGGTAAGGTTTTGATTAGATTAGCCCTTTAAGTCAGCATTTTCTGACCAAAGTGCTTCCTCAGTTTTCAAAATGAAAAAAATATTAAGTTAATATAATGATATTCATACTACTAGTCATGGATATATTTCTACCTTAAATTCTAAGAGTTAAAATTATTACTCCTGAGTTTTCCCACAGGCAGCCAAGAGTCACTGAAGAGTTGAGCTGACCAAATGTGAAGTTAAAAAAATTTTTCATTCCATTTCGTTCCATTTTACCATGGGCTAAAACCATTAGCTTTCTCTTTAACAGTACAGTAACTAGCTTTCTCTTCCCACTTTTTAAGTAAATAATTCTAAAACTGAAATGAGTTTACATTGTCATTATTAGCCTTAAGTGTTAAAAGTATAACACCTACATACAGATTCCTCCAAAAGAGGGGCAAGGAGTACCATCCAATACTGCAAGAACATTCCTTATGCTGTGCTGCAGTAAGGAAGCATTTTTAAAGTTCACTGTAACATCAGGCAGGCTCTGGCTCTTAAAACTCCAACTACTTATTAGCAGGATCTCCTTAAATGTCACCATTGCTATGAAATTACTGTAATTGCTTCGAAATCACTTACTATGCAAAGATGGTTCCATTGTAGCCATTCATGCAAGATTCAACAATGTTTTTAGCCACACTTGAGAACACAGACTCCTGGGGACAAGGGAAAGAGAAAGCACTTGGCACCACCTGTTAAAGTAGCTGTTATATCATTGTTTCCTATGCCATAACTTTATAGCATATAATAGATGCATTCCTTCAGGGCAGACACGCACCATGAGCCCTGGAATTCTCACAGAAGATGATACATCCTAAGTCATTGTGACATAGATCACTCTCTCTGAAAAAATTGTATCCTTGATAAACTCAAAGAGAAATAAAATTCAGCATCATAGTAACAGCTTCCTAGTACATAGTAATAATTTTGATCCAGTGGTTTTGATTATGTTACACAGTTTATACCATCGGTAGGCCAGGTGCCTGTGACACTTAGAAAATCTAGCTTTCAACTTTTGCCACTGCACAATGGCACATTCCGCAGAGCTGCACAACTTAGCCCCATCTGTTTTCACATTTTTCTCTTAGATCTGCAAGAAAAGCCTAGCTACAAATAATAGCCTAGAGAAGGTGAGGTTTTTGGGAGGTTTTGTTTTGTTTTTTTTTAAAGAATTTAAATGGAATTGGGAGTCCTAGCAGAATTAAAATTACGTTCAGAATATCAATCACCAATATTATAGAAATTAAATTGAAGGACTTTCTTTCCAGTATTACTTGTCCCAGGTGGGCATTTAAAAGGCAAAAGTGTAAGAAGGAAATATAATAAATAGAATAGAAACTCTGAAGTTCCTTAAATACAAATGTGCAGGGCCAAGAGTTGAACTTGATGATCCTTGTGAGTCTCTTCCAACTCAGCATATTCTGTGATTCTGTGAAATCACATCTTAATATCAGCTACTGACTGCCAGTTATTTTTACACATTTGTGTCAATAGGCAGATTTATTTTCTCTCTATGGTGTTACCATAATGTTTACAAACAAAACCTTCAATTTTAATTCAAACTCCAATTAAAGAAATTAACAGCAAAAAAAAAAAATCACATCAAAACTGTTAGAGAGCAGAATTTAGTGCAGCATTCTGTACTATAACAACGTATTTCCATTCTGACCACTGCAAAAAATCAGACCTAATGCACTATGTCTTTAGAAATCCTTAGCAAAGTAGCTGCAAAAACTTGGGTGAAAATAGCAGTAGTTATGAGATTCTGGAAATGATTACCTGTGTTGTTTCCATATTTGCAACATAATCAAAAGTGAAGATCTTAGGCTCAGGCTTTGAGTGTAGACGGATGGTTTTTGATGAAAGCACAGATAAACACAGGCCATGATCTCCATCTGTTAGTACAGCGCTGTCTGAAGGGGGACGCACCCGAACAAAGACTTTGATAGCATCACCTTCAACACTAAATAAATGTTTATGCATTAGATTCCTTCCAAATAGATCAGCTGCCTGATGAAATTAAATGCAACAATCAGATGAAGCATGTGTAGCCTTACAAAGGTCTGTCCAAAAATCATGCTACTTGTAGAGAAAATCAATAGAGGTAAAAATGTGGCAGATTTAAAAAGCAAAGAACATGCAGTTACATGCAATTCATTGCTGGGGCACCTAGCTTTAGCTCTAAAAGAACACATTGCACAGTGATCACAGGATGCCCTTCTTACTCCTGGAAGCTTTAATGGAATAATGGATCAGATAATGCTACAGTCCAGCAAAAAAGTTGCCAGCATTTTTATTTGGTGCTCACAAGAAGGGGAAAAATAATCAATTCTTGATCAATGAATCAAATAAAGGATAACAAGTGCCTGCATCTAAAACATCCCTAACCAATTTCATCACATTTATCGGCTTTAATAAATAACTGTGCATGACTTCCATCAAGGCTCTGAAGAGTTCTGCCATAAATACCAATACACCAATAAAATAGTAAAGAATTAAATTCTTCCATGAAGTGGTAGGAAACTTGGATTTACTTTACTTCATTCTTTTACAAAGGTTTTAAGCAGGAGGGTGTTGTAACTGCAATTTTTACTTTTGTTTACAAGAAAGAAGAACAGCTTTAAGAGTGGGGAAGGGTCTTCATGAATGAAATGTGCAGTTGGGTAGTGGCAGAGGAAAGGGCTGAGAACATAAGCAGCAGCTGAGAAAAATCCAGTATAACATTTTCCTTAAGACATACCAAATTAATTTGCCAAATGTGCTTTCATTATTTTGTCTTGTGGCACAGTTTACACTTGGAAGAGGGCTTTTTGGTTTTTGTTTTAGTTTAGGGCTTCCTTGCAGGACTGAAGTCCCTAGTGGGATATTTCTTCATATAAACTCTAAAGTGCAGCTGCAGAATTAGTGGACAAATGAAAATTTATTGCATGGCAGCATTCCAAGAGCAACCCAACATGTCAGTGTAACCGTTTCATTAAGAATACGTTTTAAAAACCTCTAAGGATATTAGGAGAGAAAGGCAGCAATCCTAGGCAGGTAAAGATTGAAAGAAAGAACTTTATTTCACAGAGTTATGCTAGGTTTTGTTTCTGTGCAATGTGATTAATAATATATGGGAACTGGCCAGTATTATTTTACCTAGATGAGTTCTGCAAAGATATTGAAGAATCACGCAGACCTCCTATAAAAGAAAAGAGAGACACACAAAAATTAAAATTACTGCTCAAAACTCCTGACTTAAATAGAAAATACTGTAAGCAGTACAGAGGGAAATAAATGGAGAGCCTTATAAATACCTGTTTTGTGCATGAACAGAACTGCATGAAAATATTTGGTAAATATCTTCCTTTGGCAGAAGATTTCAGTTTGTTGCAGAGAAGTGAAACCTTCATTCCCTTAATGTGAATGTGCACACACTTATCAATGTGCCATTTGTTTATTCTGGCAAAAAGGAGGCTCTGGGAGACCATATCACCCTACAACTGCATGGAAGGAGGCTGGGGTCAGACTCTTCTCCCAGGTGACAGGACAGGACACAGCCTCAAGCTGTGCCAGAGGAGGCTCAGGTTGGACATCAGAAGGAATGTCTTCACTGAAAGGCTAATTAGGCTTTGGAATGGGCTGCCCAGGGAGGTACTGGAGTCACCATGCCTGGAGGTGTCTGGAAATGCCACTCAGTGCCATGGCCTGGTTGACAAGGTGCTGGGCATTCATAGGTTGGACTCCATGATCTCAGAGGTCATTTCCAGCCGCATTGATTCTGTGAGTGAGGCTCATTTTGCACAGCTTCAGACTTCAAGGAGACAGCACACATTACCCCATAGGTAGATAAAGGGACTTATTTTTTTACTTAATCTGATATCAAAGTCCATAACATAATCGAAACATTAACAAAACTAACAAAATTGTATTTAGGAAATAAGCAAAATAACAGTGAAAGACAATGCCTCAAAATATTCTAATAATAAAGCATTTACAAAATCTTTATAAGCACACGGGTTTTTTTTGTAAGAGGACCACCTTTAACAGCAGAATGAACCATGATGTGCAAAGATGCCTACCTTCTCTTTGACGTTCACACTACCTAAACATCCCGCTGCTGCTGCGTGAGCTTTTTATGTGCTGTTTTGATTTACTCAACATCTGAGAAATATTTTAGCTTCTAATGAAGCAATTTATTCTTCAATTAAACAAGTTATCAAGGAAAGTGGTGCAGTTAAAAATTGAAATCTGACTGATAGGTACTTGCAGAGTCCTGGGAATAGCCTGAATTTGTGTCAGCGGAGGTTTGGGTTGGATATCAGCAAAAGGCTCTTTACTCAGAGGCTGGCTGGGCACTGAACAGGCAGCCCACGGTGGTGGTCACAGCACCAGGCTGACAGGGCTCAGGAAGCGTTCGGACAGCGCTCCTGAGCACACGGTGTGATTGCTGGGGATGGTGCTGTGCAGGGCCGGGAGTCGGACCCGATGATCCTTAGGGTCCCTTCGGACTTAGCTTATTCTGTAATTCTGGGAAAGGGCCGACTCCCAGGTAGCCGGACACCACTGGGGCAGCGCAGGACGGAACTCCCCGGGAGCCTCTGCCCCTCCGGGGGACACCGAGCCCCTCGGCACCCGGCCCCACTGCTTCTCCCACGCGAGTGATTCCCCGCCAGGGCACGGAACAGCGCGGCTCTCCCGGGCACAGCCATCCCTCAATCCCCCTGCTCCCCGAACCGCGGGCACATCCCCAAGCCCCTTCCCGGCCGTTCCCCCTCACCCTTCTCGCCGGGAGCCATGGTCACTCCGAGCCCAGCGACTCCCGCCCGCCCGCCGCTCCAAAATGGCGGCGCCTTCAAATTTGGCGCTCAGCGGTGCAGCCCCGCCCCCTCACCGAGCCCAGCGTGGGCGCCGCCATTTCCCCCGGCGCGCGCGTGCCCCGTCATTGGCCGGAGCCCCGGAACGGAGAGCGTGCGGCGCGCCCACCCGGAAGCGCGCGCGGCGGCTGTGGCGGCGGTGGCGGCGGTGGCGGCCATGAGCAAGAGGAACCAGGTGTCCTACGTGCGGCCGGCCGAGCCCGCCTTCCTCAGCCGCTTCAAGCGGCAGGTCGGGTATCGGGAGGGCCCCACGGTGGACACCAAGGTAACGCCCTGGCCCGCGGGCGGGAGGCGGCAGCGCCCGCTTCCCGAGCCTTGGTGCCCGCCCATCCCCGCCCGCTCGCGTTGTGGGCTGTGGGGAAGCAGGGTTTGTAATGCAAGGGGGAGCCGTAGTTACTCGCTGAAACGGACTGAAATCCTGTGTGTAACTTGTTTTGCTTTGTGTTGGCGGCTCAGAACAACTGCAAGGCTGCTGAGGCGGCCTTACGGAGCCGCTTCAGCCTCTCCGTGCCCGAGGGGGCTGTGGGGGCACGGGGCGAGCAGCGGGGGTGTCCCAGCTTGAACTGGACTTGAAAAAGCCCCGGGCGGTGGAGGAGGGCGGCGGTACGAAAAAAATGTCGTAGAAGTACGGTAAAAAATTATTGTAAAGGAGTTAACGTGAGTTCGAACTGGAAGAGGAGAAATTTAGGTTCGACACATAGAAAAAAATTCTTAGAGGGTGGTGAGACGGGCTGCCTAAGGACATTGAGGATGCCCCGTCTCTGGAACTGTTCCAGGCCAGGTTGGATGGGACGCGCAGCAGCCTGGCCTGGTGGGAGGTGCCCTATCCACGGCGAGGGGGCTGGAACTGGATGATCTTTAAGGTCCCTCCCTTTAAGAACCTAAAACATCTTGCTGTAGGTTCGTGGTCGTGAACTGTGTTGTCATGGCTGGAAAGGCAGGGAGTTAAAGGGCAGCCTTTCCTGAGGCAGTTTTTTTCTGCTTCCAATGTGATTTTGCATGTGTTTCCCTCTAAATAGGATTTTACAGGATTACCTTAAGAAATGAACTTCTCGTTTTTGTATATATATACATATTCAGTAGATTACAGTAATACTATCTATACTTTTCCTTACAATATAAAGTTTTCAGGTCCTCTAATATTGCCAAACTTCAAGTTGCTGCACTGAGGTTTCCATACCAGAAGGTTTATTTAAAAAAAATAAAAAATTACCTAAATTGATTCTTCTGTCCCAGTGCACAACTTTGAGAGAGCAGAAACGGGAGTATGGTCTTCCTTGTGTCAGTGCTGCTTACAGTGATTTGTTTAGCCAGGTTTAATAACCCAGCCACCATGGACCCACATTTCCCTTTGTGCTGCTTTGAGTACAGCATAGAAGGTTCAAGTTTGGAGCCTTGCATTTAAAGCTTTTCTTAGTGTTGCATAGCAGACAGTGCTGCACAGTCAAGATGGCAAAGAAAAGGAATTAATTTCTTGCTTTCCAAGTTTCCTTCTGGTTTCTAATTGAAGGAGCCCATGCTCCCATGCTAATGTTTTCAATAGGAAGCCGTGTCTCAGTGATGGGATTGGAGTGTCCTTTGGATAATGTGTGTTGGAAGGGCCTGGCACTGGCAGCTTTGCCAAGTCTCTTCAATAACCTTTCTGCAAAAGTGAAACCAAGTGAAACCACTGGCCCACAGCTGGAGTGATGATCAGGATGGCTTTTATTTCTCTCTTGTCCAGAGAGAGCAGCTTCCACTTGCCGATGATGACAGCGACAACGGCAGTGACAAGGAAGATGAGCAGCCTCAAGTGGTGACACTGAAAAAAGGGGACTTGACTGCAGAAGAAGCTATGAAAATTAAACAGCAAATCAAAGAGGCCTTAAAGTCAAAAGAATCAGGTGAATTTCAAACTACTAATTTCTTGCTTTGTGTAGTCTAAGAGATAACCCACAAAAGTGGGTCTGATACTTGCTCAGCTTTTTACTGTTTAATTTTGATTAGTTCTGAATTTTTCACCTAAATAATTTGCACTTCTGGATCCTAATCTCAAGTTATTAAGTACATATTCAGGCTGTCTGGCTTTTTATAATGATGTAGTTCTGTGCTTCTTGATTGTGCACCATCCTCCCTCTAAATACTTCCTTTAAATTAATTCTTTTTGTGTTTTTGTAAATTAACTTTTCTGTTGTATTATTCCAGTGCACAGTCTTTTGACATCATCTGTGATCATTTTTTAACTCATTGACTAGTTCAGTTGAATTTGACAGTGGAGTGGATGTTTAAAAGGTAATTGTATGAGTTCATGAAAGAGGGTGTCAGGGGAGAGGGATTCAGGTCCGTGGAAAGAATTGCAGATGTGTGGCTTGGGAACATGTTCACTTATCTGACTGGTCCATGTCATTACTTGCTTAAAATCAGCCCCAGTATGTATTGTGACTTGCAAATACATTAAGCAAGATAAATAGATGATACAATAGTGTCAAAAACCAGCAAGGTCCAGAAAAAAAAAATGTTTTTCTGTGTCCTGGTTTAGGGCACATTTGGGAGAAAACCTCCAAACGGGGGCCCCCCCAGAAAGCAAACTCACACGGCCCCTTCCCCCAACTCGTTTGGGAAAAATTTCCTTGGACAGAAGTGGGAAAAACCTGTTTATTTAACAGGTAAAGCACTCCCCAGCACAAAAAATGAACAATTCCAGATGACAAAATTCATTCATTGCTCTGAAGAGATGGCAAATTCAGGAAGTCTCTCCTGGGGTGGTCGCTCTGTTACAATCTCTCTGGCACTGGGAATGGCTGCTGCCCAGAGAAGGCCCTGGAGGCCACAAAGTGCAAGCTCTCGGTGCTCCCCGGGTCCCAGTCCAGAGCAGGTTTGAACAGTTCCAAGAAAAGGGAAAGAAAAGACATTTCAGGGAAAACTTCCCTGCCTCAGCTAGCTAAAGTAACTAAAAAGCAAAGGAGAGCCCTGTTCTGCTCTCTCTGTTCCCAGATGAAACAATCCAGCACAGCATGTAGAGGAGCAGTGCAATTTCTGATAACAAACTCCATGCTTCTTCTTCTCCCTGCCTTTACTCTCAGAACCAGTCTTGAAGGCACAGAATATAATATCCAGCATAAGCAGAGCAGAGGATTGGGGATGCAAACATCATAAAGTCACCCTAGGACACTCTGCCACAAAGAATTACACAGAATGGGAAGATGGAAGTGGTGTGGAGGGGCTGGTGCAGTTTTACAATAGGGATGAGAAACTACATTTGATGGATACAGTTATGTTAAGAATTTCTCTCAGTATTCATCATTCAGGTATGATTGACATAAGTGCTTTGAGTGTCCAGAAGCTTCAATCATCACACAGGGTGTGATGAAATGGAGCTTTATTTTTTGCTGACAGAAGACCTGACAAATGGAATGTAGCTACTGTTGTCTCTAGTGGAAATGTCTTGACAATTAAGAATATAGGAACTGGAACCCCACAAGTATGAAATAGAAAGGTGAATCATAGAAACTGGATGTCTTCTGTGGTTAGCCATTATTTATTAGGCTATCTACAGAAGCTGCCAATTGAATTTAGAGTGCACTGTGAGGCCTAGCATATGGCTGTCAATATGACATCCTTAGCTTCTCTCTTTGGCTGCCATTTGGATTTGAAAATTCAGGTTCATGCTGTTTCTGTGTAGATATATATGTTAAAATTCAAAGGGTATCAATGGAGAAGTCAGTAACAGAAGTGGGAGAAAATATGTTGAGAATCGTATATATTTGGAAAAGCAGATTGATGAGAAATCCTAATTTTTAATAATGTAGGTTAGCTTGGAACTAAATAAACCACATCCTATTTTCTGCAGGTAGATCTGTATTTGTTAGGTCTAAGCAGGTATATGACTTGAACTCCTCTGAGAATATTTGCTCAGCTTTGGGCTTACTTCCTAGTGTCTTGTTATTGAAGTGCAATGCATAAAGATGCTTGGTGTCACAGTTTCTAAAGTCATCACAAAATTTCTTTTCACCCTCCTAGTATTGGGAGAAGTTTCAGCTTATTGGAAAGAAATATCATGGTTCTTTCTGAGCATTGGCTTCCTTTTCATATAAGCAACTTGAACTTTGAGTGATCACAGTAGGAGGAAAAATGATTTTGTGAGGCTGGGCAAAAAGAAGTAGTTGTCCATGAGAATCTATTGAGGTGGAGTCCATGCTGTGAAAAAAGTCCAAAAGAGCTACCAAGCTGAATACACAGTGTGAAATGGAAGTGTATTTGAATAGAGTGACTGAACTTACTTGGTGGAAAAAGACATTCCTAAGACATAATTGTAAGTAGTGAGGATGGCAGTTTTGAGTTCCTGTAGGACTTTGTCACCTCTGCTTATTACCCCTTCAGTCCTTCAGTAATAGCTTGCATTTGGAGGAAAAAATCCACAGAAGTAGGTAGCAAGAGTGTTGGGGACTGCTGCCCTCTGTTCTGCATTATTGTGTTACTGTTCATTCATCTTTGCAGTTCATATGAGGTCTTCATGTTCTTTCCCTTTTTGTGGCTCATGGGAATAAACAGGGTAAGCACTGTGCACACTGCTGTGTTCCTCTGCCATGGAGAGAACCCAGGGTGAAATTTCCATGAGGGGGGTGAGTGTGACTATGCCAGAACTTTCTGAAGCCTTTTTTGCATTTTGGGCCATTTTTGCACTGTCAGTCTGACCTCTAGATTTAAATTTTGATTTCTAGTCTGAGATAGGTATTTAGACAGCTGTTTACTTCTAGCTTAATAAAGAGAGTTTTGAGTAACATGAGAGTTTCTTTTATTTTTTTGGCTCTCAATTCTGAAAATGGGAAGTATAAAGAAAGTTTGGTGCTGCATGACTTGGTTGCATTTCATGTTACTTTGATTTTAATCCCAGAGTTGAAAGTCAAATTAATTTAATAGCTACTAGACCTTATTATATAGTCCCAAATCAGATCATTAGTGAAATTACATGAAGTTAGAAAGGTAATAGGAAAGTAAATTTCTCAACTGATAATCTTCCTTTCCAGCATGCATCAATGCTGAGGCACTTTGACAGATCCTTAGAAATGTGCTACTATCTATCTGTTGTGGATACAGACAGTTTTTCAGAACTTGGGAAGCACTCAGTTTTGAGGTTCTGCCATCTTTTCTCTTATATTGTAGTGATTATTAGGATCATTAGGATATTAGTGCTTAAAGGACCTTGTCTTCAGGTTTAGGATTGTGATATTACTCCAGAATTTTCCATATCTCATTCACATACTTTCACCTTTGTTTTCTTCTATAACCATTTTGACATGGCTACAGCTTTTGTTCGTTTTGGTTTTGTTTATTTTTAATTTTAGACACCAGATGTTGCTATGACTTGATTTTCTTTTATAGATGAGTAACATTTTTGCATTAATTTAGTAAAACCAGCTGATTAATGTCCTAGCTGCACTTAGTTGCTTCCTAAGGCAGAGCAAATCCCAGCTTTTCTGTTGGCTTTTGCAAGTAGAGTCACAGGGATCTTTTTCATTTAGGACCAAACCTTTCTTATATGAGAAAATACCATTCTGTATTGAAATATTTTTCTCCATGGAGCAAAGACTCAGAGGCTTTTTAAAAAGAAGTAGTTTGTGTATCAGCAGTGATGTTGCTTAATGTTTTATGCATAATTTAAAAAATTGTCACTGTTGGTTCAGAGACAAAGAAAAATGGTCTTATGAAAAATCAAATTTGCACAAAAGAAAATACATTAATTACTGCAAGATAGTTTATCTTAGCATTCGTTACAGTCTATAAAATAGATTTTTTTTCTACTGCTTTTCTATTTCATATGGCCTCTGGGACACTCTGACGTATGCAGATGACCAAACTTGGTAAAAGGTGTCCTTTCTTGTTCAAAGCCTTAGAATATTTTTCTTGTTTCATTCTATGTGCTGGGTTCTGGGGAAGGACAGTAGAGGGCAGAGGCAAGGAGAACAGAGTCCCTGCTGTCCTGGCTATTGGAGCCCTTCCTGAACAAGCACAGGCTCTTCTGATTTAAGCAGCTGATGTATCAGATACATCTCACAGAGGTAATGCTGCTCTGTGAAATATGAAATATTTCACATATATGTGAAATAGCAGGAACCTAAATCAAAGCCAACTTTGCAGTATTTAAGTGAAGAAAAGTTTCCCAAGTGTTCTCATAAACAATTGAAACTGACTATGGAGCAAACCACCAGTGTGCTGAATTCCTGGGATAAATGCTTCCAAAGGCATGGATGGAGAATGGATGGCCAGAAAGAATTGGAAGGAGCATCTGAAATGGCTGACCTGAGCTTCTAACCTTAGAAACAATTAAGAAATTTGCCAGGTTATTGTAATTTTTTTCTTAACCTCCTATCTTTGAACAGACCTATATGGATTCCACGGTTCCTCCTGTTGCTCCCTGACAGTTTAGTGGCACTTGTGTTTCCTGTTGTTGCCTCATTGACATGTGTGGACAGAAACTGCTGAAAAGTGGTGCTGCTAACTACACAAATGACTACTAAATAAAAATCCTCTAAACTGAAGAGCAGTATTTCATTTTCAGTATTTCATTAAAACTTTATTTTAATATATACCTTGAAATAATTAGAAAAGAAGAAATTTCTGATTTTGTGGTTTCTTAAATTGATGTCACTTGTGAAGTAAGTTTTCAGCTCAACATCTGACTGTGCTCATGTTGGTCAACCAGTGGTTTGTGATCCAGGTAAAAAGCAGGAATGACTAAGAACAGTGGGAATTTGAACTGCTAGTGTAGTTTTTGACTCATTTTTGAGAAGTGGATTTTATTATTTCTCCTGTAGTGTTTTTATGTATTTTACTTCATGTGTTTCAGTGTGTTTCAGAAATCCCACTTTCCATAATTCATAATACTGAGTCTTTTATTGGGAATCTGTTTTAAAAACTACCAACACTGAGATTGTTTCTTGAGTCTATTTTTTTTTTTTGCATTGCTTAATACAAGTCAGTTTTTTGTACATCTTTGATGGAAACAAAAATGATTGCTGACACATAAGAACCTGGTGAAATTACAAAGGAAAGTGAAGTCATTTTACCAGCTGAAAAAGACAATCTTAACACATCAACACAAATTCCTTGAACTGCCTCATCAATTTTTTTCAAAAAGCATAGTCTGTCCTCACTGTCTCCACATGTAGGCTAGGCCTACTGTATTTCCTTATCTGCTTCATTCTTTGTCAAGCACTGCCAGCACACACTGCTCTCTGAAGCTGGCCTGGGCTTCCTGCTGAAAGGAATGTCCTTGACCATATCATGGAATTTTAATAGTGCTTAACCAGGCCAAGAGCTAAAATAATTTCCTTTGATACAGAATGACCTGCAAATAGTATTGTAGCCTTGGAGGTCAGAGCTGAGCTAGTTGCCATTTTGGTGGAGTTTTGAGCTTTGCTGTTTGTGCCCTTAGCTTATTACATGTTGAAATTCATATTGCAAAGATACTTATCAGTTTCTCCATCTGGTTGGCAAAATGAAGTTATTTTGTGTAGTTCACAGTGTGGGTAGCAGGCCAGTTGTGAGTAAAATTAAAATTTCTGTCCTCTCTTTTTCCATGGATTACAACTACATAGCTGTTTTTCTGTTTTCTTTTATGGATATGCTTTGAACTATATTTTTAGGGGTTAGGTTTTCAAATTTACCTAAGAATTTACTCTAAGAAAATTAGTAATCCATTTGTTAAAGAGTATCCAATGGGAGTTTGATTTTTTTGCTCCTCATGCTTATCCAGTAGCTGGTTGTGTCATTTCCACAGCAGTATGGATACTGTATACAGCATGTAGACAGTTGTGTCTGCACAGAAGGGAAGTTCTCCTTATAGATAGATTTTTTTTTTCAGATTTTGGCTTAGATTGTTCCTCAGATCTTGTTTAAATTAAAAGATCTCTATTTACAAATAAACACTGTAGTTAGGCAACAAGTAGTAAGGGGAATCGTTTGCTATTAAACTTCTTAGCCTAAAAATGGAGGCCTAACTTCTGAGAAAAAGAATGCATAGTGTATTCTGATTCATTAGGTGTGGTATCCTTTCAGGAGTTCTATTTCCCTCCCAAAATTTACAGTAGGCACTTCCTGAACTTTTGTATCACATGTACAGCATCTAAACACTTAAGCTCTCTATGCAGAGTTCACAGTGGATCCACTGAGAACTCTGCTTTTCATATCTACAGTTTGTTATTGCTCCTAATTCCTTGTGACTGTAATGGTTTTCTAATATGCCAAGAATGAAGTATTTTCCCCCAAACCTGGTTAGTTATTTTCTACATAGTAGTATTTTCTCATAAACTAGTGTAGAATCATAGAATCAAGGAAATGTTTGGCTCGGAAAAGACATCTAGGATCCATGGAGCCCCACTTATTAACCTTGCACTACTTTGTTGCCACTAAACCATGTCCCCAAGGGCCACGAGTTCTTTGAACGCTGCATGGATGGTGTTTCCACTACTTACCTGGACAACTTGTTCCAGTGTCTGATCACTCTCACAGTGAAAAAATTTTTCTTGGTATACAATCTGAACTTCCCCATGCGGCCATTTCTTGTTCTATTGCTTGTTACTTGGGAGAAGAGACTGATTCCTACCTCACTACAGCCTCCTTTCAGGCAGTTGCAGAGAGAGATGGGGCCTCCCAGAGCTCCTTTTCTCCCAGCTGGACAACCCCATGTCCCTCAGGACTTGTGCTCCAGTTCATCACCATATGCACCTCTTGGAAGGATGCATTCCATAGAAGCCATTGACAGAATTGCCTAGTTTTTCAAGCTAGGTTTCTTCTTTAAGAGGGTCTCTGAAACTTAAGGCATTCTAAGTTGATGTCTTCATTTGTACCACACAACCCTTAAGGTACCAGATTTATTAGTTGTATTGTTTTGAGAATGCACTGAGGAGAGTTTCAGCCAGTGCTGTGTGGATAACACTGAAATGTTAAGTATTCTGCTGTAGTGCTGATATACTGAGGAAAGAATTTGTGCTAAAGAGAAGTTATTTATTGGTTTTAATT
Organism: Melospiza georgiana; assembly: GCF_028018845.1. Classification (NCBI taxonomy): domain Eukaryota; kingdom Metazoa; phylum Chordata; class Aves; order Passeriformes; family Passerellidae; genus Melospiza; species Melospiza georgiana. The sequence continues at coordinate 45,992,144 of NC_080430.1, read as the reverse complement.
AAACAGCACATAATCTTGTCAAACACATTTCTGTTGAGTAATGAATTTCACAAAAGTAATTTAGGAAAAATATCTTGCACAGAACCTACGGCTCCTTAACATTCTGTCACATATACATTATAAAAATTGCAAACTACTGCAGCATGAACCTTTGTGTCTGATTCACAAATTTACATTACACTTTATCTTCCAGAAATACTGCCCTGATGCTGTTACTTATGCAGTAGCTTTCCATTCATGCCTGATAATCATGGAAGGGACTTCTCCTGTTTTCAAGATTGTTGTCTGCTCCTCTGCATGCACTAGAGCAAAATTGGTCAGTTGGAATAGTTGGGTGATGTTGCAGATACAAAAAAAAACCTGAAACTTTCATCCATTGTGATAAAAAAGGATTGCCACGTGATCTTTTCAGCTGTCTCAACAGGACAGAATATATTAGGGAAAAAAGTTTTTCTTGTATATGTGCCACTTGGTTATTTAAAGAGATGCCATAGTTCTGAAATAAATGCATTTGTTGTCATAAATTGTACAAATACTGAAGCAGAGTGAGAGGATCCTATGAAGTTGTCCTCTCCATTTTGGTAAGTGGATGTGAATGGAATGTGAGGGAAAAGCTCTCATTCTACTCACAATCTCTTCGAAGTTAGAGCTCTGGTTAGTGAAACCCCATTTCCAATAGGACCTGCAGGAGGATTTTCTTCAAGGGCTTGCTGACATGAAGCAGGTGTGTGTACATGAAGGCCATTCATTGATACAGAGTTTATGGCCAAAAGTATATTTTCATGATTGTTGTATTCTCTCAGAGGCCTTAGTGATTTTGGTTCAAGGTCTGTATGTGTTTGTGAACATATGCAGATGAGTTCTGACTTTACTCTCTTTATTACAGATGATGAACCAGAATCTGCTGATGGAAAAATTATGTTCAGGAAACCAGCCAAACGTTCATCAGAGAAGTGTTTGGACTTCAATGTAAGTTCAAGTAAGAAGATGAAAGAAGCAAAGAAAACCAAAGGGGAAGCATCTACTTCTCAGAGTACAGCTAAGCAAGTAAAAAACAGCAGTCTTCTGTCATTTGATGATGAGGAAAATGATGATTAGGGTTGTATTTTTTTTATGCTTAACTTGCCCGTCTAGAGACCTGGATAATATTGAGGGCTTTCATGGGAATAGAAGCATGGTGTCTGAGTCTTCTCTTACTTTGCTATAGTCCAACTAGAGAAATAATGTATAAAATTAGCATGAACTAAGTCTTTGCAGTTAGTTGGAACTGTATGTCATGTCTTAATTTTAAAGGAGAATTTAACCATGTATGTAAAAGCTATTTGAGGTCACAAATGAGTAGCAAATTATACCTGTATATATTTAGCTTACAAATTTTCAGTCAATTTTAAAATGCCCTCCATTACTAAAATGTATTTTGTCTGTATTGAATAGCCTTAGTTGACAATTATGGTTTCTACCTGTTGTTATTGACATTCAAAAGGGAGACACTTCATTGATGTTAAACAGAGACTGAAGTTTTCTGTCTCACAGCTTAACAAAAGTTTGCACAACCTTTGCATTTGTGATTTGCAAGATTAGCTCTTGCAGAGCCTTGTAGTAAAGGAGGCTGCATTTGCTAAATTTGTGTAGTCTTGATCCTGCCATTGGTGAATGCAGTCTAAGAAACATCAAATTCATTTGAATTGGTTATAATAGCAAGGTATAAAGATTTTGATTCTAGTTGATGGTTTCAACTAATGCAAAAGAAGCCTGTGCGCTTTGGTTTTGACACTGATGGGCTCAGTGGTTTGATGGTGTTTTGGGTTTTTTTCTTAAAGTATATTTGTTCCAGTTAACTACTTATATGTTCATAATTATTTGGGATCTCAGACAGCTTGTTTAAAAACTGTATTTCATCTTTAACCTGTGGAAAAGCATTAATTTAGTATTCTTCAGGTAGGGGGGAAGTTGTAAACAGGGAATTTAAGCCAAGAAGCACTATAGCTGGGTGTATCTTGGTTTAAGACAATTCCTGGGGCAGACACTCCAAAATGAGTTACTGCCCCTTTTAGCTTTAACTGCTTCCCTTTCACTGATGAGCAGAGATGAAAGCAAGAACATATAAGTGAAAAAATAAAAGTTTACTAAAAAATGAAACGGCAACAGGCAGGATAACAGTAATCATCACCAGATACAAAGGTGCTGAATCCCATGGACTGCTTGGGAACAAAGAAGACAAGATGGCAGAGAAACCCCTCCCCAGAAATGCTGGCCTCCATAGAAGACCACGTGGTCAGGGGACAAAGGCAGCCCCTTCTCCTAACCATGTGTTGAAGAAAGAACAAAGGGAAAAAAACCCACCACAGCATCTGTGATTATGAAAGTCCCTCTTCTCCAAACAACAACCAATGAGGAACAAGGACAAAACAAAAAGTAACCTGGACTCCAAAACCAGTCAAATGCTGCTGATCCGTTTGCTCCACATCACCAGACAAGGTCTCTCTCATGGCAGCAGAGCAGCTCCATCAACAGTGGCAGCTGGAACTGGTCAGTGGCTGAAACTCCTGGGGACACTTGGCCTCCTCCTCAGCAGAAGATGACAGGCACAGGCCTGGGGCAGCCCAGGCTCCACACCCTCCCCACTGCCCCTGAGCGCTGCTGGGGGGCTGGAGTGACCCGATGGAGCAGGGGCTGTTCTGGTTTTCCCACTGTGGTGCCATGGCTGGCCAGCCCAGGTGACAGCAATGAAAAAGGAAGGAAAAAAGGTCACAAGAGAAAGTCTTCCCTGGCCCAGAGACCAAAACCAAGGGGAGCTTCTGCCTTGTGCTGCCTCAGCTTCTCAGTAACTAGCAGGAACAAAAGAGAAGCCTGTGTGAGTGTTGTCTCATTTTAAAGGGATCCTGGCATCTTCTGCTTCCATGAACCTGTGGCAAGACCCTCTGGTTCTGCTTCTGACCCCCAGGTCTTAAAGGGAGAGTAAAAATCTTGGGCAGAGGGGGGGAGAAAGAGTCCATTTCAGCATTTTTCTGTAACAGAACAGAATTGACACTGAGAGCTGGTGGGATTTTGGAGAACAAGATGGTAGGAATGTCACTTGTGACTTTGAAATTATTTGGATGTATGGTGTGTTTGTAACTATATGAAATCAGTTCTGCTGTGTGACAGGACATTTGAAATTATTTGGCCATTAAAGCTTCATCGAGGAGCATATTTCAAGTTGCTGTGTGAAACAGCTGGTTTTAGTTTCATCTGGTAGTAAACAATAAATTATGTTTTCTTTTAAGTGGTCCAAAGATATTTTAATAAAAATTTCAGGACATGAAATGAGATTTTTTTTGGCCTCTTGGTATTGGAGCGTCCTGTACCTGCTGCCTGTCTCCCTACACACCAGCTTCCTGCAGCATAACATCAGATACAAGTCTGCACACTCTTTTGCACTGTTTGTGTGAGTACATGTTACCCTGATTTTGAAAATGAATAGATCTGTTGTCCTTTCAGAAAATTGAAACCAGACCTATAATGGATATTAAAGTCTTGTTGCACTGGTTTCATATTAGAATTGTGGGAGGTGCTGTGTACAACCTGATCATTCCCATGAGGACATGCTACATTTGTAAATACATAATTTGTCTGTATTCTCTACATACAAAAGAAGAAATTTCAAGTACAGAACCAAAGGTTCCCAAGAATTGGTATTTCCATTTATTTTGTATACTTAAAACTTGTTTGAATCAATTTAAAATATATACCAATACATATATACACACCCATAAGTAATCTTGCAGCATTCCAGTGTACAAAAGGAATATTTGGGCATACGTCAACAATGGAGTAAATACTCTGACTTGCTGAGACTTATCTGAAAGAATGAATTAACCACTGGCTGCTTACTTAAACTTTTCTGGTTCTGTTTGTCAATACAGAAATATATTTGCATACAGTTTTCTTGTACAACCTGGAAGCTCATAACTTGAGCTGTGAGGCAGTTTAGGAGACATGGCTATTCCAATAAATGATTGCCAAGGACCAGAGCATTTGGTTTTACCTTAAAATTAGAAAATTCCTCACAAATATGCAGTTGATCTGGCTTGTTCAAAAATAAGATTGAGATCTTGTTTGATTCTGTATTCTTGTTTAAATGCAATTTGTAATTGCTTAAAAGTTCCCATTTTTAGTGAAAGACTCTGGAGACTGGAGTCCAGTTAAGGGAGGGTTACCTTAAATATTGAGTGCAGTACTTTTACTTATTGAGTGTGGTACTTTTGGTTAATCATGTTTCTTGCTCTACAACCTCCATGACAGATGTCTGGAATGCAAATAAATGGATTGAGTTTACTTGGAAATAATAAATTAAAATGTATGTTGTTGTTTAGGCAACACAGCAGGGGAAAGAGAGGTGGATACGGAAACCCAGTTTCTTTCCTTCATTCCAACTGATTTGAAGTGCTCTGACCAGGAGGAGACCTTTGTATTCATGGTATTTCACTCCCAGTTCACCCAACAACTAATTGAATAGATTTATTAAGAGGTGTGAGTGATGCACAAAACCATTTTAATCAGGTAGTCATGTGAAAATTCAATGTTTTTACCATGACACACCAGGAAAATCACACACACTATCAACTCCCATGAAACCTGTGGTTAAAGAGAACAATTACTTGTTCATTTAGGAAAGAAATGTGAAACTCTTAAGCAATCCCCTGTTCGAATGGGCCATGGGAAAATAATAATCACAAGTTTCTTATAAAGGGGAAGCCAAAGCTAAGTACATGGAACATGAGGCTAGGACAGGAAAGGACAATTTTCCTGGCTTTTCTTTTGCTCTTGCTCTTGCTTTCCCACATTCTGTGTCCTTTTCCCCTCCTGTAGTGGAGAATGTACATGCCTTTATTTTCTCATGGAGTTTGCCGAGTTAAATGTGAGAGCAGTGAAGGAGGAGCAAGGTGAGAGTAGCTGAAGATTGTTACCCAATACAGGAATCTTGGTCAGATGTAGCCTGTTACCTCATATGGCAATCTTGTACTGTTTCTATTAATAAAATACTTGAAATTTTCCAGTTCATTAAGACCAAAACATTTATTGATGGTATTAGCTGAGCAGTGAAGTGCAACAAATCTGGTGAACTGTAGTAGCATTGCAGCAGCAGATGCTTATAATGGAGGCATTTTATGCTGCAAAGGTGCTTGGATGTCAGTAGGAGACATGAGATGCTCTGTCACCTTAATTTCTTTTGAAGAACCAGGATTTTTCTCTAAATGATAGGAATCAAGGCGAATCATAAAGAATGCTGCATTCTTGGTAGAATAAACAAGAAAATGCATGTGTGGGCAGGTGGGCCAGGAGTTTATACCATTGATTGTATTTCTGAAATAAAAGCAGATTTGTTGTACTGAAAAAGTTCATCTCATTGGGCTAAAGAGGAAGGGATGAGTCAGAATTATATTCTGATAGTTTTTTTTGTCTAGCACTTTTCTTAGAAACATCATTTGGAGGATCAAAAGCTGTGTTTTACAGACACTGAGCACAAGAAGCCTGTATTTAGCAGTTTTAATTACACATTTTTAAGTTTCATTGCAGGACTTAATGTCCTTTTTTACAGTGCTTCAGTGTATAATCCTGTTAGGAAGCTGCAGATTTAAAATGAAGCAGGAAGCAGCAATGTCATCGTTTCAGCTGATTGTTTCCCTTATGCTGTAGTGTATTAACTAAGTAATGCTTCACTTGGCTGTGCAGAGCCAACTGCCTTCTCAAGGACATCAGGCTTGCCTGCAGATGAGTCATTACCTTTGTGCAGCACACGAGGTATGATGTGCAGCCTCAGCAAGTGTTTGTCCATTGAGGCTGGTTAATAACCTATAGGCCTGTCCTGTGGCAGGATGCCATAAATCAATCCTTTGTGTATTCAGCAAACAGAAGGGCTCGTGTATCAGCTGCCTCTTCAGTATCATCCCTTTATTCCCATTCCTAGAGCAAGGTGCCAATCTGCCAAGACATTTTTCATGTTGTAGACCTTCCCTTGTGCCCCACTTCCTTGAGAGCATTTCACAGGCAGCAGTCACAAAGATAGCATTAAAACCAGGGGAGACACACCATAGGGTTATATGTGCCTGCAACCTCCTGTAGACTTCCTCAAGATATTGAGAACCTATAAAATCTCAGAGGCAGCCTCTGGGAAGTAATTTCCTCCTGGGGAAAATGAATGGGACCAGCCAGGAAAATGACACAAGATTGAATATTACTGTTATTTACCTCACTGTTAGTGGATTTTCTGTTGAAGGTAAAGCAACAGCTGGTAAAGCAGGTCTTTCCCTCTTATCAGAAGTGGCTTTGGTGCCATTCCAATCCATATGGCAAAGGATCCCTTTTCCTTGACTCTGGTGGCAGTCCTCAGTGCCATGCCTGATTAGTTAAGGCCGTGGGCAAGTGGGAGCTACCTTGTAAGAGGCAGAAGTTATTAGAGGAAGGTGTTGTCAAGCCTCTGTAGGATAACGGTGATCACTGCACACTTTCAGTTTTGATATCATGAAAGAGTTGTTCCCTTAGGGACAGCACACTAACAACGAACTTTAAAAGGGCAGATTATAAAACTATGAGGAAAATGGTTAACAGCAGGCTGAAGGGCAAAGAGAAGTACTTAAAAACCATAGAGATCTGCCTGGAGGCTATTTAAGAACATTGTATTAGAGGCACAGATGGTTTGTATACCTCTGAGCAAAAACAGCCTATGAGGAAGGATGAAATTCACAGGGTTATGTGGGAGAAAAGCGTGAGTATAGAAAGGCTGAAATGCATCCCTTAAAGACGACGACTGTGTGAATGACAGACGAGGGAGTGCTACCAGGAGAGTGGAGGGAGCTGGAAAGTCAGTGCCAAGGAAAAGACTGTAGCAGCTGCTGACTCTGGAGACTCAGGATGAAACACCAACAAGGGTGAGTCTAATAAAGTCCAGACCACTCTGCCTCTGAAGACTGGGCTACTCCACATGAGACTTAACCAGAAAAAGCAGCGTACTGTTAATCTGAGTCAGCTAGCACAAGCCAAAATCTTATTAAAGCAGTCTACATTTTAATATGTTACCGGGCCAAATGTAAGAGTAAAGGAGTAGATTTAATCACAGTTACTCTATGCTGGGACTTTATTTTGACCTTGTGTTTTATACAGTTCCAAAAACACTTTCAATCTTCACTGAAGAAGGTAAGAGATTAAAAAAATAATAAATTGAACAGTCCTAAAATCTCTGATTTTAGCAGAAGTAAAAACCCTACATGAAACCCTAGTAAAAAAAACTCAACCTGTTCTCACACACCTTTGGTCTGAGAGGGACTGTCTGATAAGGATGAAGTGAGGTTTGCACAGCATTTTTACACCTATGTGTAATTGGGCAGATGTGGAATTTTATTGTCGTATATCAGAACAAGAACACACTGATTATAAATTAGGCAGGGAACATCTCAAGTATCACAAACCTGATGATGTGTGCAAAAAGAGTCCCTGTGAAATCAATGAAAGCTATTTTCTGGTTTAAAACCAAAGAAAGGCAGGGGAAGGTTAGAACAACTTATTTTTGCAATAAAACCTTCATGCACACAGTCTCACTGGAGCTAGAGCCCTGGCATCTAGGCTGTTTTATTCTGCCCTGTTAAATTGAAACAAACAATTCAGCTGCCTGAGTCCCTTCTATTCTCTGACAAGCCAACTGTCTTGAGAGAAGAGATTAGGCATTGTTCTGATGAGTGCTGCAGCAGCAGCAGCTTTATAATTTAAGGGCTACATAAAATTTATGGAGCACTGAGAAGAGCTTAAATCAATTTTATGATTTTCATAAATTATTTCAGGCAGATGAACTTTGTGCAAAAAGCCAGTGATGTTTGAGCTGTTTATCTAATGGACAGCAACACTGAAAATAGGGATTTTCAAAGCACCTGTGGGAATTATGTATCTGAGTTTGATGGGAGTTAGAAGACTTGTTCCTCTGAGCTACTTAGTATTCCAATGTAAATTTTTAATATTTCCAAATTGCTTAAAATACTTGGTAAAAATCAAAACTAGAGGAGGGGTAAATTTACAGCAATTTTGACATTTCATTTAAATGCTGCATATGCTTATAAACAATGGATGGATAGCCTGTAATTCTACTTCAAGTGACAAACCAGTCCAGCACTTGTAGAGTTAAGCCTTTTCTTACCAACAGTGTATTTTTGGGTTGTTGTTTAGGCCCCATTCACTGAGGAACCTTGTCCTGTCTTTTTCACACTGTATCTGCAAATTACTCCAGCTGCTAAAGAGCAGGATCTGCCTGTACGGCAGAAAGAGAAACTAGCTGATTTCTTATAGCACATTTCAATATTATATAATAGGACAAATGTAATTCCATATGTTATAGAAATGAATAGAGACTGAGCTTCCCTTCTGGACAAGTAACTAAAGAGCTGATAGGATGCAATTCCCATTTCGTCCTAATTTTGGGTATTATTGGGTGTGATTTAAAGAGTTTTCCTCTCCTTGGGCATTATGGTCATCGGAATCCAGGTAGATTGGAGACTTTTCGTCTAATTGGGACCCCTCTGAGCTACAATTTTCATGTATAATTTTCTGTATTTTAAGCTGCTCCAACTCCTCTAAACTGACATCATTGTGCTTCAAATTACTTCACACTGAATATATTAAACTTGGTAGTAATAGGAAGAACCACTGCTGAATTCCTTTAAACTGGATGGGCAACTTGGAGTAAATTATTTACTGATATTACTGCATTGCTTTCAGTGAAATGACAGTGATAGATACTGAGCTCCTTACTAAACCTGAACAAGGTAGTCTCAGGTGAGTGGGTTTAAATTCAAAGTAGTTAAGTGTGGGACACTCCAGCATCTTGCCACTGAATTTCTATAGCCAACAATATACATAAATAATGGGAGCTTCTTACTCAGTGGTCATTATTTTTCAGGAGGGGATTTGTGACTGCTGTGAATTAAACACTGAACACAGTCCACGGTGTGAGGAAAGCCAATGGAATTTCAGCTCTAAAAATTAATGTGTCATGGAGAAGAAATGAGAAATAATTGTACCTATTTATCCTCTGCTTCAGAACTTAGCTGGAGTGATGTGTCTACTTTTGTGCACTATACTTCAAAAAAGAAAGATACAGTCCAATTGGAAATACCAACAGAAAGCAGGGTATTGATCAGGAGTCTAGAAAACATGAACTTTAAGACTGAAAGAAGTGGGCAGTACAACTAGAGAAAGGAGATGCGGGGAAGGGAATGGGAATTGATACCAGTGTTCAGACATATTGCTGCAAAGAGGAAAGTTGCAAATTGTTCTCTGTGTCCTCTGGGAATACAAAAAGAATGAAAGGATTTAAATTGTAGCCAAAGAGATTTAAGGAAGACTTTAGGACAGGCTTTCCATCTGTAACAGTAGTGAAATATTGAAACAGATTGCCTGGGGAGGTTGTGGGATCTTCATTGCCAGACATTTTTAAGAACAGGTTAGACAAACTTCTGTCAGGAATGATTTGGGTATAATTGATCCTGCCTTAGGGCAGAGGGCCGGACTAGATGACCTTGCAAGGTCCCTTCCAGCTCTGCTTTCGATGGTTCTCTTGTTAGAAAGGCTGATGTCATATTCCTAGGACCTCACCATCCCTTTCAAAAGCAAAACCATGCTATACTGATGGCAAGAGTCAGATTTAAACTGACAGTATCTGGGAAAAGGTATCAGCCAAAGGTTGATATCCCACCTTTAAATACTAACACTTGAATATATGCAATGCAGATGGACTTGTTCAACAGCTAAATACATGTGGGCTACACTACTATGAATTTTTTGTGACCAGACTATGATCTTTTTAATGGCATGAGAATTTGTTTCTTGTAAAGTGTATTAATCTTATATATTGCAACTTCCTTTTTGTCACTTGAGTAAGTAGCAGGCAGTGCTATTCGGCATCTAACATGTTCCAGGTGGGTCACTCTCATTCCACATGCCATGGCACATTTGGCCACTTGCTATGTACTCACTCACTCACTCACTCACTCACTCACTCACTCACTCACTCACTCCTTCACTCCAAAGCTCATTCCTCTGTTCCAATTTATCATGATGCTGTTGCTTAGCTTCATTATGTGGCTGTGTTGAAATAAACTAATGTGACTGCTAATGTGCTTGGTATCCTTCATTCCATCCTCAGACACTGGATATGCCTCCTGCTGCTTTCTGCTCTGTTCTTTTATTCCTGTTGATAAATTTCATTTTCATCTCTTTTGCTGCTTTCCCTTCAAGATGTGCTTGCATTACAAACTGCAGTTCAGCAGTTTAGCAGTTGGATTGCATCCAAATATTACCAAATGCCACATCTTTTAATATCAGGCAGAGCAGCTTGAATTTTCTTCCTTGGAGTGCTGTAAAAGACACACTGACATGTTTTCTGTGCAAATGCCAAAAAGGAAAAAAAATGCTTAACAAAAGATGGAGGGGTGTGAAGCAAGCTGAAAAGTCTGCATTCCCAGGATTTTCTATTTTCCCTGATTTCTGGATTTAGTTCATGACCCAGCTGCTGATCTCTGAAACTCTGTGGAACCATGCCAGTTTCTAGCAGCCAAGTATTTGTTGCTGTCACGTTTGTGACTGGTAGTACCTTTGTGTTCAGCTAAATAACCATATGTGTTTTTATCCCCAAAGGCCATGCCTGGCCACTGATGATCACAGTATTGCCAAGCTCTTGGATTCTAAAAAATTCATTGTCAAACCATGAAGTGGTATGTATACATGTGTGTGTGTATAGATATATATGTGTGTATTTATATACTATATATTTGAGTTTGAATTTGGCCTTTCAGCATTCATGACTTTTGATTTTTTTTCTCTACAGCTACATGGAGAATAAAAACTGAAGTAAATATATAACCAAAACCAGAATAAAGCTGGGCTTTTTGCACACTCACATAATGCTTCCAGAAGCTGAGACATGAAAAACATTCCCCTTATACCATGAAGTCTGGTAGTGCTATAACTGGATATTTGGCCACTAAATTATTTTACTGCATCCTTCAGGGTGAAAGATGTTATCAGTTGTTTTTCATAATGGTGAAATGCTTGTCAGGATGCTTTAAGACACCCATTATTCTATGTATCTTTGCCCTTTCCTTGTTAGAGATGTTCATGTGCACTGCAGCTGTAGGTACTGCATGTGGTTTGCCCTAGAGGATTTCTCTCGATTGCCCTGGGCTTTGGATCAGAGTCCAGAGTAACTTTTGCTGTGTTTGTTCATCTCTTTTGCTCAAGACTTGTCCTTCACATGTTTTGGAGGTAGATGGACAAACAACACAGATACTCTGGTGCATCCAGGTCACATGGCTATGTTCCTTGTCTGTCAGGTTTGTTGTTGTTGGAAAGGCTACTGAGGTATTAAAAAGTCATTTTTCCCTGCCCTGTGCTTGAAGAAGAAGATGGTATTCCTCGGCTCTGGTTCTCAAGGCTGTTTATTTTCTTTTATCTAAAACATTCTTTTTCAGACCTGCAGAGGTCTGTCCAGCAGGTTGGGTTGAGGCACACTGACTGCCCTTGGGGTGGTGTTATCTTTTTATACTAAAAACTACGTGTACTTTATTTACAATAATTTTCCAATACCTATCACCTATGCTAGACAGTTTGTCTCTACTCTAAACCAATCCAAAAGTGCTACCATCACAGCAGAAGATGGAGGACAAGAAGGAGAAGGACAGGACACTCCCAGATTCCTCCATCTTGCCTCTTGAACCCCTATTCTAAATCCTCAAAATTCTACTTTTTCACCCTGTGATAAATTCATTATCATTCTACTCAAACCCTTGGGGCTTGTAACTATTCATACCAAGTTGGTAATTGTTTCCATGTGTTAAAATCAAAGGCACAGGTGTGTTTGACTCCGTGTCAAGGTCTCTGAACTCCTCACCAGGGTCTTGAGTCCTCCAGGGCAGCCAGAGGAATGTTCTGGGTTCCGACACTTGTCCCTGCTGTGCATTCTGTGTGTGTATTCCCCAGCTTCTGCTGTGGTTGTATATGGTGGGCAGGGGGAGAGGGTAAAGTGCCCCTCCAGATCACTGCTGCAGAACCCATGTGCCCGCAGAGTTTCAACTTGAGGTGCACTGCCTTGGCAAAGGCTTTTGTCTGAGGGCAGATTTCCCCCACGTCACTTGCTTCTGCTTTGTGCCTTTGCATTGCTCAACACACTCCTTTTCTCTTCCCTGTGGGTACTGCCTGTAGCAGTAACCTTTCTTGACCCTGAAATGCAGTTTCATTCATTCTGCCCACTAGATAATACTGAAATTGAAAGGAAGGTAAATCTTGTTATTTAGACACAGCAACTGTGATCGTTTCCTGCTCCTATCAGACATTTCCTGTGCAACAGTGCTTCCTAATGTCTTATTTTTCCATATTGGCACTTTCTGGTGGCAATGTATTTGAATTGTGTGTGCCTCAGTGTATTTTTTCATGTATCTCTTGGGCTGTTTCCTCTTTAGGTCTTCCTACCTCCAACAGCCTCAGCACAGAGGCAAACACATCATCCAGCAAATCTGCCTTGAAAGGAGTGAAGGGGGCTGTTCACTGCACCTCCTGAGCAGAACCAGCATGAGTGAGCATTTGCAATGTGAGACTGCTTCTCAAACTCACCAGTCTAAGGTGCTGTACCTCTGCAAACCTCCTGTGTTGCCCTCTTCTCCCTTAGTTTTGGGTTGGCACAGACAGAGGCCAATCACGCCTGTGAGTTGCACTCTTATCAATTTCCCCAGCTTCTCTGCACCTCCAGGGAGTTCAGAGTCCACAATGGCTGCAACACCAGCTGTATTTGGGGCTTGAGTGAGTCAGAGACTTTTATGTGTGGATGCAAGCTTTTTAAAGGCACCTTTCAGTGCTTAAAAGCCTATGTAGGTTCTAATAAATAAATGCTTTTGTCTCAGGTGTTGACTTTAGTGCAGTCATTCAGTACCACATGCACAAATACATACCCATGAATCTTGTTGAACTCTGAGGTTTAGAAAGCCATTTTCTTAGTCTTGCATCACAAGTTTGCATGGCACCTACGTTAGTGGAGCCCTGATGTGAGCCACAGACTCTGGGGTGCTACTTTAGTAAAAAATATAATAGTAATTTGTAAATGAATCAGGGAGATTTTAAAATCAATTTCCTTCAGCAAACAGTGATTATTGAAATGGTTGCAGTTATCACTGAGGACTGAATGTATAAAGTGCTTCAAGACAGAGAATTGTATTCTCTAAACATATAATTCTTTTATCAATAATTCTTATGGGCAGTCTTCTTTCTACCCTCTCCCTTTTGCCAAAACTCTCCTGTCTATTATCTACTGAGCTCATTTGCCTCCTGGATAGCTGTGGATTTGTTGGTATACAAATTAATTTTGTTATTGACTAGGATGAACATTTGGAGGATAAGAATGCCATTGCTATTCACACCTAAAGGTAATCAATAACGGTACAGAAGAATAAATATTTTCTAACCAAGTAAGCATCCTCTCTAGCCTTGTTTCGTTTTTCTAAACCCCACAGGTCTGTATCCTGTGAACAAAGCAGTGAGGGGCAATAGCATTTACATCTTGTTACCAGAGGAGGATTGAGAGAGAAACTTCTCTAGTGGTCTTGGCTCTTCCCATACTCCAGCTCATCAGTCACTCACTCATAAACAGCCTCTGTCTACTCTTTGACTGCAATGGTGATAATTATTTGTCTGTCATCAATTTATTACCACCAACACAGAAGAAAGAAATCCCTTCCCGAAGAGCCTTGATGTCTCCTTGGGAATGGCAGAGACATCAAATGGCAGCGTTTAAGAGAGAGCATGTGATGGGACATTACAGTGATGTGCCGTTACTTGCTTCAGCCTGGCATCTGTTCTGCAGAACGACTATTATTAGCATGTAAAAAGCAAAAGAAAGGGGAAAGAATAGCAAAAAGTGGTGGAGTTTGCCCTGTTCTAGGCGTATTCCACTGGCCAGTGCCAGATGCTCACGACCAGTCGTTGGTGCCATTTGGGGTTTTTCAGGATTTCCTTGCCAAGAGACACCAGGAGGTTTGCTCTCGCCTTGTAGCCAGACTCTGCCTTTATTTACGCCTGAAATGAATCGGGGACAAACAGAGCGTCAGAGACGGAATTTGCAAACCCTTCCCGCGGGTGGCCAAGGCTGTGCCTCCCCAGGCCAGGCAGGAGGCCGCGCAGCCGGGCCGGGCCGGGCCGGGCCGCTCCTTCCCGGCGCTGCCTCCGGCCGGCAGCAGATGGCGGCCGCGCCTCAGGCTCGGCAGCGGCGCCGGGCCGGTCCCGCGGGGCTGTGGCGGCTCCGGGGGCGCTCGGCGGCGCTGCCCGCCCGCGGTACCGCGGCCGCCGCACCGCCCGGGGTTGCCCTGGCCTGCTCCGCCCGGCCCTGCCCTGCCCGGCTCTGTTCTGCCCTGGCCCGCACTGCCCTGCCCTGCCCTGCCCTGCCCTGCCATGCCCGGCTCTGTCCTGCCCTGCCGGGCCTGGCCCTGCCAGCGCACGGCGCGGGGCCGGGGTCGGCAGGGTTATTCTGTTTGGGTTTCTCTATTTCCCCCTGTCTTCCCTTTTTCTCCTTTCCTTTGTCTCCTACATCATAGCTAAGGTAACACCTGCTGCTCGGGTTTGTGCTTGATTTGGGATGAGTTGAGGAGCAAAGTGCTGCAAGGGGCAAATTAGAGTGATGCTTTCCTCTGGTGCAAAAGCTGTGTTCTTCGGTTCACAGAATCACAGCAGCACAGAACATTCTGAGTTGGAAGGATCATCGGGTCTGACTCCTGGCCCTGCACAGGACACACCAAGAATCACACCATGCGCCCAAGAGCATTGTCCAAACATTTCCTGAACTCTGCCTGGTTTGGAAGCTGTGACTGCTTCCCTGGGGAGCCTGTTCCAGCCCCCAGCCACCATCTGAGTGAAGAATCTTTTTCTAATAAATATCCAATCTAAACCTCTCCTGGCAACTTCAGGCCATTCCCTCAGGTCTTGTCCTAAGTCCTCAGCAGTGGCTGCTTGTTGAGGGCTGCTCTGTGGGGGCCCCTGCTGCACTCCCAGTCCCACTGGGAGCCCCTTTGCTGGCTCTTGCCATGCACGATGCCACCATGGGTTGGTGCCATTAGGAGCTGGAGTCCAGGGTGTCAGGGCCTCAAGGCTGGCAAGCCCCAGGGTGAGGATGGGGATGAGGCACATTAGGGCTTGTGCACTGCGCTGGCCACTGACCACCATGAGCCAGGGTTAGTGACCTTACTGATGGGTACGGCAAAGTGAGGCCCCTCATCTTGGTTAGGGATGGGTGGGAGATTACCTGAAAAGAGAATGGGGAACTGTCTGTGGAGCAGCCAGTAAAAAAAGCTAAAATGGAGCTTAGCTAGACATTTAAAATTCAATGAAGAAAAGCCATAGTGGAAAAGAGACTCCTTTCTGAGGTAGGGTACTGGTTATGGGCTGTGTTTTCCAATTATAATACACACAGTTGGAAACTTATTTAGGTGAAAAGTCTCCATTGGCTTCAGCAGGAGCCTCTGTAACAGCCTCATGGGTGTGAGGGAGCATAGCAGAATTCTGTGTGCTACTGTTGAAACTTGAGTATCATCAATATCTGAATCTTCCAAGTTCTCTTTGATTTGGCTGGCTCTGTTTGCAGTGCCTTGACCTGTTATGTGTACACATTATTTATCACTTATCTCCCGGCACAGATGTGCCCAGAATTTTATTAAGCAGAACAAACTGTAGTTTAATATTTAGGCTGAAGTGCAATTGGTAATGCAAAAGCAGTGGCCCTAGCAAGGTGTGATTTCTAATATGCTATAAAGTGCAGAAGATTTCAGGTCAATTAATCAATATTTGTGGAATTGCAGAGTAAAAATTCCAAGTACTGGATGTTTGAAACCTGGATATTTAATTATTAGACCGTTTATACTTACTGATCTTGGATGCATAGGTGCTGTCTAAAAAAGACTGTATGTTCTGGAGACATAAAATCATGCTGGAGACATAAAGTCATGCTGGAGGTGATAAGATTTTCTGATATCTCTGAATCTGACCTCTTATGGGAATAGGATCCATGCACACATCAGGTGATGAAACTTGCACATGATATGGAACAGCTCATTTGAATGAATCTGCCATTTGGTGGCTGCCTGACTACTCACAGTTTCTCTTGAGTGCCAGTCCAGTCCTTTTTGAAATGAGAACAGTAAGATAGCTGTCTTTAGCAAAACATGATGAAACCTGCTAATGAGTGTTTTCACATGCTGTTTTCTCTTTGTTTTGTATTTGTATTTTTAAATAGAAGTGACCAGACACTGAGATTTTGAGCTGAACTCTTAGAAATGTAGATGTAGGTAAAAGCCAGTCCTATGTGCACAAGGTCCTTCTTGTCCTCTATCCAAGGTTCCTTCTTAAAATATCAATCCCATAACCTTGAATGCTTTTTGGAGATACCTGTAGACTTAAATGAACGAAAGCAAGGGATGGACAAGCCATTTTGTTTCTCAAGCAAATAAGTGCATCTATATTATTAAACATGGATGTCTGAAGTTAAGCATCAAAAATCTTTTCTTGGTATCTCAGCATCTGTTCTCTGTACTCTCATTAGTTTTTTAGGTGCTAGCTTTTTAGCTTTCTGTGTCAAAGACCAGTCCTTTCTCCATGACAACCTCCAATTGCTTCAGCAGAGCACTTTCTTTAAGCACCGTGTCTCTTGAGCATTTTGAGGCATTGAGCACAGCTTTCCCAGCCCCACAGTTGGCTGCTACAGTCCTGTTGATGGCATTTCACCTAGAAAACACTGAGATACATACCAAAGAGCAGGGAGAGAGGAGGAAGAAACTTGATATTGTCTCTAGATATCTTTATTCTGTTCTACCTTTATTTCCCTGCTGCTGGGAAGCATGATTTCTGTACAGGCTGTCTTCATCTGTGAGTGAGGGAGACAGTGCCAAGCCAGACACTGAGACAGCAGGGCCATCACTGCTCCTCACAGCTCACAAGGAATCGGATGTGTGGGAACAGCTGTGCCTTTGCCACTGAACCACTGCAGGCCAGGGATGATGCTACAGCCACTGAGGTGACATCTCACTGAGATCTCACTTAAAGCTGGAATTTTACCACTCACCTTACATATTTTACTGCTCACCTTGCATATTCCTCTGATTGGCCCTCTTTATACTCCCAGTGATGACAAGATACTCCTAAGTGCATATTATTGCAAATAAATGGGCATAAATATCTATTAAGAATTAGAGAAAGTAATGCTACTGATAATTAAATTGGCAACCCCATCTGCTGTGCAGCTGACCAGGGTTAGCTTCGCTTTACTTCAGCAGCTGTGTCCACACTGTCTTGAGGTGAAACTTAAGTTCTTCTTTGCCTGTCTGGCAGGCAGTGATCCTATGGAGTGTAACTCTTTGAAGGCAGGCCTCTTTACATGGCTAAGCACGTCCAACATGCTCCAGGGCCACCCTGCACACACAGGGAGCTGGGCCCCAAACTATCTGTGGGGCCAGCAGAGCTCCCGGTAACTAGAGCCACTCCAGAAGTTGCTCTTTCAGAGAGCTCCAGATGAAACCAGAGAGGCTGTTTACTTCATGTGAAATAGAGGTTTAAAAGCTCAGGCATCCTTTCTAATCTAGAGCAAGGGGGGCTCTGTTGGTTGTATCGTGGGTATATTGCTCTGTTTCAGAAAGTCTGAGTGTGGGGCAGTTGTCCCCCCTCCCAGTGGGGGACCACAAACAGGTGGCAGAGTTTTATGACCATCTAGGCCTTCTCAGGTTGCTAAATGGGTGGGAGAATCCCTTCTAGACCCTGCCCAGCTGAGAAGGGGATTCCAGGGGTTCCTACTGTGGAAAAGGCTGACAGCCCAGCTCTGCTCTAATTGCAGCATCAGAAGGGGGCAATACTAGAGATGCAGATGATGGAGGGTATTTCCTGCTCCCCAACACCCCATTTTCTCCAGGAAGACCTTTCTGTTCTTTGCACCCAATTTTAGTAGCTCAGGAGTACTGAATTATCAAGAGCTCTTGGTGCTTAAACCAAAAATGAAACAAAGAAAGAATGAGAGAAGGTTGATTCAGTTTCTTGTATAACAATCTGCACCCTTCAAACTCTGGGATAAATGTTGGCAGAATGAGACCCTTCAGTGAAACACCCGCTTTGAATTTCAAGCCCAAACTTCTCCCACCATATGCAAAGACTTTGTCATCACACAAATCCTTGTCATCACATCTGTTTGATCAAAGCATTCCTGGACAGAAAATGGGGGTTGTGACTGCCAAGCAGAAAAAAAAAATAGTAGCTGTGTGCCTTATCCAAGCCTGTCATTGCTCTTATGGCTGCACTCACAAAAGCTGCCGCCTTTGCCTGCAGAGCCAGTGTTTAACACCTTTGTTTACTAGAGCTCCAGATAACCAAAGCTCCAGTTCTCTGCAGGAGGTGCTACAGAAAAGCAAGAGTCTCTCCTAGCTTAGTCAGAGTCCTAGGGTTTCTGAAGAATGTACAGGAAGACCTATCTAGGAATTAATATTCCCACCATCCCTTGCCTATTTTTCAAAACTTAATTTTATTTAATGGAGTTTTAAAATCTGGGTAGTCTTTTCCCCATACCTTCTCCACCTCTCTATGGCAGTTCATTTCTGGACTATAGGCATTTGCACCAACCAAACATATCATCAAGTTTAAAAAAATGAAACAGGTACTTTACATGTAATTAATTTAGTGATTTGCTCAGTTGCTGATTCACGTGCATAACCTCAATTACCATTAATGAGAGTTATGTAGGCATGTCAAGGGCAGAATAGACCCCTAATAATCTAACATGGAATATTATTACATTACTGCTGTAATTATATCCTGCACACACATCATTTCTACTTTGCTCCATGAACTGCTCTTCAAATGTGGTGGCTACTCATCTATTATGCTGCATATGTTAATGCTGAGGTTACACTAAGCATTATCTTTTTCTCTTCATTGTTCTGCTGCCTGTCCACAAGAGATACATGGAGCTAAATAAGCAACCTGCCAGTTGGTGTTTTTGCAAAGCTACAAGTTTTAGATTTTTTGAAGGTTATCCTGGAAGCTAGAAATGATCATAAAACAACAAACCTCAGCAGAACAGCATGTCATCTCTCCTTCAGCATTTTATTTTTATTTATTTTTAATTGGAATCTGAGCAAGCATTGCTGAGACACCTTTAGCCTCATGGTCAAAGAAAGTCACACGTACATGAATCATACCTCTGAAGAAGGTGTTGAAACAATTCTGCTCTTCCAGAGGATTTTTAGTCTTTGTTAAATAATTTTTCTTTTGGGAGAGAGAAGGAAGAGGGGTAGTCCTATCCTGGTGCACCAACTGGATGTTACTGGAAACTAGAGAAATTGAGAAAACGGAATGTTATCTAATTGGTGTAAATAGCAATTTTCAGGCAATAAAGCTTAACACAGCTGGTTCACCCTGCTCTATCTCTTGTTTTGTCCAGTGAAGTTGTTGTATATGGACAAGTGCTTTTTGGTGTTGGCTGTGGGACATATTCTGCCTCTGTGTTTGTGCCACTGCTCTCTGAACTGTCACATACATTTCAGTATCTTTGTCTTGAGGCTCCCTCCTGCACTTGTGCAGAAGATAAGGCCTAATGCATTTCTGAGTATGTGGGCTACTGTTCAAACCTGTGTATTTGCAGTACATCCCTGCCATTAATCATCGGCTCCCTGTGGCCGTCTTGCCGTGACAATCGTGCCCAGTGCCTTGGATATTATACTGCTGTGGAATCAGAGGTACACACAGTATGCCTGCACCTTTACAGGATCACACAGCTAAGCCAAGTAGTTCAGATTAGCTTGGCAATTAAGGGATAGTGAGAAGCAGGGAATCCTTAATGCTGACTGACAACATGGCACTAGTCGATGGGAAGGGAAAAAAAGCACTTGCAAAAACGTGAAGATTGTGAAACAGCCAAAGCCCCTGAGTTAATGCTTTCTTTATACAATCACCATCAGGCAGGTGGCATGTTCTGGGCTGAAGGTAAATACTGATACCAACATCCGGCAATCTCTTACTGAGGAATTTGATTTTACTACTTCTGTTTGTGTAGTGCCTAATGTTAGTTAAAGTGTTTGCTAAAAGAGAGCTCTGTTTCCAAGGTAACAGCTACCTAACTTTATTACTAAAACTGTACTAATTCAAACAGGGATCTGAACAAACAGATTCATGTTAATTTCAAGCTCCATTAAAAACACAAGGAAAAAAATTCAATGTTCACCAAATGGAAAAAGAAAAGAAATCAATACAGAAATTTTATTTTCAGCCTTTTAAGTGGCTTTTTGTAAACAGTAGAGGTTAAAAAAGTGAAACTACTTGAGAGCAATACACAGCATCCTTGTAAGCTGTACTGTAAACAGGAGAACAAAAAGATTCAGTGATAGTGTATGAGTAATTATTAAAGCTGTAAAAGTTTGAACAATAGAAGCACAGGAGTGGAATGACCTGTCTGAAGCCACAGACAGCCAGGTCTCCTAGCATGTTGTCCAGTGCCCCTGGGCTGTGACTCAGGAGCGATGGCCAGAAGCCTGAAGAGCCCAGGTGTGGTTGTGTCATGGCCTACATTACCCTGAGCAGTGTGGGTGACAGCAGCTGTGCCTGTGTCACTGCTGAGACTCAAACATTTGCTAGCAACCAACACACAAACACTGAGGGGATCCTGGTGGTGTCTTTGACTCCCACCATGTGCCAAAGCCCTGCTGCCCCCATGTTCCCTGCTGTGGTGTCCCTTGCTGGCAGAGGGGCAGGTACACTGGCACAGCTGCAGGCTGGGCACAGCTGGTGGCACCCTGGCACAGTGACAGCTGTGACTGTCAGGTGGGACGTGCTGCCCAGAGGGGTCTGGGAGGTGGGGTTTCACTTGTGGTTGAGACACCAACTTAGTACTTGGGAGATCTGCATCCATCTCCTCCCTTGTCTCAGCCTTTGTGCTGCCCCTCCAGCTGTAAAATGGGGGTCCAGCTCTCTGATGCTCTTTTATGGCTAAGTCCAGTATTAGGAGCAGGGACTCAGAAGGCAGAACAGTTTGGAGGGCATCATGTGAGCCATTTTGAAATCAGGCCTTTGCATGGTAGCTCAGCTCTTCATGCTTTACAGGACATTTATCTGATCCCAGAAGCTGCAGTTCCTTTCCTTTCAAATTAAGGCTGTCTTGGCAGGTCCATGAGTTTTGAAACTGTTCAGAAAAGATTTTTGCATGCAGTAGCAATGGCTTTTCCCCTTCACCGGGCTGTATCTTTTCCAATTTGCCACTGTTAATAAATATTCTTATTTCCAAAATCTGGATGGAGGAAGGAGGGAGCTATAAAGAGATAATTTTCTGAATTCTCCACAATACTGTGTTTCTCAGACAAAATATTGTTTTATTATTTAAAAGAGTGAAAATAATTGGTTGTAGCCTTGAAGCGCCCAAAATGCACTTAGCGACAATTCCTGACAGAAGTCAGCTCTTCAAGATCCAAATTATTTCAATATTTTCTGGAACACAGTATCTCATTCCTTTCTCTAAAACTTTTACTACTGAGCACTGTCTTCAAATAATGAAGTTTTAAATAAGTATGTGATAGTAGGTTTTATCTACCTGGCTAGAAAATAGTGAAAGTAATGCCACATGGCTGCCCCTTGTGAATAATAAATGGTCTTACTAGGGTTCTCCAAAACAAGGAGGGAAGGGCACAGAGTAAGCAGCCAGTGCTTATACACCAAGGAGGAGATATTAGTCTTTACATTCCTTATACCTGTAAAGAAAAAAATCTGGGAGGATGAAAGACAAAATCTCTAGGTCATGCACTGTTAAGGCCTATCTGGTAAAGAGACAAAGCAAATAGAATAACAACAACAACAAAAAATCTACGGCACCATGCAGTTTATTTTAGTAATCCTTCTAAGGAAACTAATAATTGGAATGTTTTTCAGAACACATTAAAAGATGGAACCAAATAAAATCTGAGTGCAGCAGTCCTCTGAAAGGAGAGACTGATGACAACAGAAGTCTCTGGCAACATTTGTGATGATTTTTGTCAGGACAGCTGTTTTCTCCCATTAGTCTTTTGTAGAGGGCACCCTCCCTCTATTAAAACAGCACATTATACCCTTCTCTCTCCTCTCCTCTCCTCTCCTCTCCTCTCCTCTCCTCTCCTCTCCTCTCCTCTCCTCTCCTCTCCTCCTCTCCTCTCCTCTCCTCTCCTCTCCTCTCCTCTCCTCTCCTCTCCTCTCCTCTCCTCTCCTCTCCTCTCCTCTCTCCTCTCCTCTCCTCCTCCTCTCCTCTCCTCTCCTCTCCTCTCTCTCCTCTCCTCTCCTCTCTCCTCTCCTCTCCTCTCCTCTCCTCTCCTCTCCTCTCCTCTCCTCTCCTCTCCTCTCCTCTCCTCTCCTCTCCTCTCCTCTCCTCTCCTCTCCTCTCCTCTCCTCTCCTCTCCTCTCCTCTCCTCTCCTCCTCTCTCCTCTCCTCTCCTCCTTCCTCCTTTCCCAGCCACCTCACTAGTATTACACTGCTTGCCCCCAAATTCTAAATGGTATTTACTTTAAATCTTCTTTGATTCAGTTACTTCACCTTGGCATCCCATCAGCTGGCAAACACCAGTAATGAAATGAAGGGAACACAGTTAAATTGATATCTTAATGCACACAAATCCCACATACTGTGGCAACAACAAAATGAATAACAAACACGCTGCATGAAAATCCTCTTAAGTTCCCTTTTTTCAATTCAGCCTTGCATACAGGAGGAGGAACATCTTAAAAATAATCCTGTAATATTCCTGAACTAACAGCATTGGCATGAGGCACTGGATGGTCTTATGCTTCTCTGCATATCTCAGACAATCACAGCTGCTGCTAGTAAAATAATGGCTGCAAGGGGGTTGGAAGAGGGAGAACAAGAAGAAAAAAGGGAAACGAAAGCCTTGTAGGTGGCCTTGTCTCTGCCAAATGAAATATTTTCATTGGAGCTTTTTCCATTCAACAATTGGCAGCTTTATCCAGAGGCCTTAACCAGAAAAATTCTTACTGTTTTGAGAGTGGCTGCTAATGGGATGCAGCACTCTCTGCTAATGTACATGAATGAATATCTATTTAATAATAGAATTGTTTTCTCTTTTAGGTGCCTTTCCTTTCCCCTTTCCTTTCCTTTCCTTTCCTTTCCTTTCCTTTCCTTTCCTTTCCTTTTCCTTTCCTTTCCTTTCCTTTCCTTTCCTTTCCTTTTCCTTTCCTTTCCTTTCCTTTCCTTTCCTTTCCTTTCCTTTCCTTTCCTTTCCTTTCCTTTCCTTTCCTTTCCTTCCTTTCCTTTCCCTTTCCCTTTCCCTTTCCCTTTCCCTTTCCCTTTCCCTTTCCCTTTCCCTTTCCCCTTTCCCTTTCCCTTTCCCTTTCCCTTTCCCTTTCCCTTTCCCTTTCCCTTTCCCTTTCCCTTTCCCTTTCCCTTTCCCTTTCCCTTTCCCTTTCCCTTTCCCTTTCCCTTTCCCTTTCCCTTTCCCTTTCCCTTTCCCTTTCCCTTTCCCTTTCCCTTTCCTTTCTTTTCATTTAAATTCTTGCCTACCAGGTCTGCCTGCTTCCCTTTGCCCTGGAAATTAAACCTTGGTACTTTATGCAAGATTTATGCTGGAGACATTGGCTGGTATTTCATTGTCAGTCAGGGTGTGATTCTGCTGTGACAGTTTCAGCTATATTTTTATAGTAGCTGTAGTTAAACCAACACGAAGCATAAAAACAAACACTTTTTTTTCCTGACACAGTGCATTTATATCAGTAAACCAGACTAAAAGGTGCACTATCCAAAGCACTTTTGGCTGGTTTTGTTACATCTGCCCTAGGGTGCTTTGCTAGCCTGGACACAGCTGGGCTGCCAGTAGCTCAGATGGAGAGTGGGGCTGTAGTGTGTCTGTGCATGCGTGCAGGGAGGGTAGCTGAAGTGCAGAGTAAACAGTGAAAGAAAAAAATAGGTCTAATTAGTTTGGTGTTTGATGAAAACCCCCAAAGTGTTGAAGTTAGGAGAAAAATTAGTAGGGCATCCTGACATGTCCAGGACCCACTGACTTCTGCTGTCTGTTGGATTCAGTGGAGGTGTCTGAAGAGGTTGCTGACTTCTGCCTGCTCACCTCACCTCAGCCAGAGCTTACTGCTCTCTGAGGCAGGCTATGATGGAACAACTGACCTGGTTGTTCCTTCAGCTGCCCCAAGTAATAAGCAACCATATTTGATTCACAGAAAGTGTTCTCAACAAATGCTTTATTTGTAACAGTCCTGTAAAAGATCTGATTTTCGAAGTCAAATTTTCCTGCCTGCTCTGGACTTCGTCAGTTGGATTAGAAGGACGAACAGAGCACACAGGAAGAGTACTATTAAGCTAGAAAGTGATTTGATGGCCACAGCCATCAGCAAGGACTTTAATCAGCAAGGACTGTTATCCTTGGGCAGAAGTCCTTAGTGATAATAATCAATGGCCAATAGTTCTTTCCTTCCTCCCACCTTAATAAAGCACAACCCACAAAATCAGTGGTGAAGGGACATAGGAGGGAAAGGGAAAAAAAAGCCAAAAGGAGATACTAGGCAGCCCCTTTGGTGTGGGAGGGCCAGAGGGACAACAGTGGGAATGGAGGCATGCAGAACCCCAGGATGCAGGAGACTAGGAAGATCCTGAGCAAGGAGGGAATGGGAACCTGTGAACAATGGGCTCACATTATTATGAACCCATAATCTCAGTATGTACAGTAGAGTGGGACTCCCTCCTTTACTCACTTAAACCTATGTTTTCCCCTTCAGTTCAGAACTGTTTAGCTGCAATGCCTTTTTTATTGGAAACTTCTCCCAGTTTTATGGAATGTCCTTTGTCTCCCTTTTCCCTTTCTGGCATGTAGTCTTTGCTCTGTTAAATATTGATGCATTCTCATTCCACAAAGTTGTCTGCCACTTGAATTTCTTTAGCTTTGTATGCTGTTTTCTCTTCAGTGCTTGCTTTCACCCTCTTTGGACCCAGAGAGAAAGAGGAGTGGGGGCAGGCTGAGGTGAATTGATCATCTACAGTAAGCCAGTGTAATTCCACCGACTAAATGAACTGAATTACTGTAGCTGAGAACCAGCTTTCTCACGTCTCCGTCTTCTGTGTATTTTGTATTGCCTGTTGTGAAAAAAACCCCACAAAACAACAGAAAACCCCCACTCCACCAAAACTCTGGTTCTTTCTGGTTTTGCTCTGCTAAGAGGTGCAGCTGTATGCTAATAGTCTACTTCTCTAGTGGGAGATAGAAAGGGCTATAGCATGCTTTGATAAACCAGGAAGCAGACTCTGACACTAGTGTGCAGGGAGAGAAACATATGGAGCTTTTTCCCCTCACATCAATTTCACAGTCTTTTAGTTCTGTTGACCTCCATAGAGTCCCTCCTAATTTACAGTGCCATAAACAAAATCAGAACGATGCCCCCTAAAATGTGCAGAATTGTTTCTGGCTTGCACTGCGGAGCATGGCCTATCCCAGGGATTTGCAAAGGCATCTCTCTGCTTGGTGAGTTTCTTGCATTACAGACCTTCTCCCATGCTTCTCCTGCTATTACTGGTATATCGTATTTGGATGGGTAAGAAGGATGCAATGCAATGCAATCACATAGTCTGCTGCTTTGGAAGAATCAGAGAGACTCAGTTTCTGGCATGTTTTCTTTTAAACTCCTGGAAGTTGCATGGTCAAGGCTGGAGCAACAGTGAAGCCCTTGATTGTGACAATACCCTGAGGATGTGTTTGGGTTTACTGCTCTGCTGATTGATTTCATGCCATGGATGGACTGGAAGCCCTTTATTTTGCCCTGTGCCTCCCTGTGCCCTGGTGCATGTCCTGGGTGTGCCGTTAATCAGACTGTATGGGCTGTTCCATCTTATTGCTTAATTAAGACTTGTCAGTAATTTACATGAGATTAATACCTGTTTATATGGAGCTGGAGTTTCATCTGTTTGGGGGATAAGTTATTGAACTGCATTATATGAAGTAAATCAATAAAATATTGCTGGGAATGAGAATGATGTTCTCTCCCTTGCACTTCAGTCCTTTCACCAAGCGCAGAGACAAAACTCACTCAAGGGAGATGTTCATGTGTGCAGTCAGCTTTCCATCTTCCAGCTGGATGTGATGTCTATTAATATCTCTGGTCACCTTGCTCTCATGACCTGAATCATAAAGTCGAGACCTGAGGGAGTGCTGCCAAGAATGAGAGGTGCTTTTAACCAGTTACAGCGTAGTGACCCTGTTAGGATATGACTCAGATCCCAGTCTTTCCAGGGCTGACTACAAAACCAACACCCTCAAACTGGTCTGCAGCTGCTATTAAATGAGTGCTTTGTATGACCATATGTACTCATTATTCATGAGGAACAGCAGAGAAGTCATCAGTTGGTGATGTCCAGAACATTGCAGGGTTTTGTTACACTAATACAACCTGTTTACCAAATGCAAATATCTTCCCCTTAATATCATGTTTTGATTGTGTTCCAGTGCTGATGAAGATTTTTTCCTGACCACATTTCCTGCCTGTGGTGACTTCCCTTGA
Organism: Melospiza georgiana; assembly: GCF_028018845.1. Taxonomy (NCBI): domain Eukaryota; kingdom Metazoa; phylum Chordata; class Aves; order Passeriformes; family Passerellidae; genus Melospiza; species Melospiza georgiana. The sequence continues at coordinate 45,965,579 of NC_080430.1, read as the reverse complement.
ATCGGGCTGAGCAGGACGCTCCTCTCATGAGAGGCACCCTTCCAGGAAAGCTCCAGATGCTCTTGAAAAATAGAGCTAGTCTTTCTGCCTTGTCTTCCATATTTTTTCCTTCTCTCCTAAGCTTGACCTCTGGGATGGATCTGATACATGCCCTCTCTCCACAAAGATATATAGCTTCCCCTTGCTGGGTGGCTGGTTACTTTCCAGTGACAGTTTTCCTGCTCTTCCACCCAGCCTTATCCCTAGAGGTTTTGTCCTCTTGTCCCTTCTGTAAAAAACCATTTACTTCTGATACCATTTACTTTACAACTTGTCACAGAAAAGGGTTTCCAAGAAACTGAAAACTTATTTTCTTTGTAATAATTGTCCCTATCTTCGTAATAATCTATTCTAACATGTGACCAGAGTAAGGCCCAGAGATGTGAAATGGTCTAACATTCATTGACTCAAGTGGTTGCTATAAGAAGTGCAAGGAGAGGGGAAAATGCTAATGTGGAGTGAGGGATGGACTTCAGTTCACAGGTGTTTGCTGAGATGGCAGAGTTCATCACTAGCCTGGAGCTTCTGTTGGTTTGAAAAGAACAACTCATCTCCTTCAAAAGTTTTGGAAGAAGAAGAGGGCTTTTCTCTTACTTGTAAATAATTCAGAAGAGTCTTTTGAGTAGATAATAAAACAAGGACAACCTTCACTTCTAACCAGGTTCTCATTGTCCCTCTTCCTCTTTGTGGCGTGTTTTAGCTTATCTGCCATTATCACTGAAAAGTCTCCTTGAATGCTTGTGCCATAGGAAAGTGTTCACAGAGCTAAGAAAAGAGATGCTCTCTGAAAAGTCTCCTTGAATGCTTGTGCCATAGGAAAGTGTTCACAGAGCTAAGAAAAGAGATGCTCTCTTGACAGCAGGCACTGCTTAAAGCAGGGGTTAATGTGCTTTTCTGGCCTCAGATGAACCCGGTTTCAGGGCACTCCTGTGTTCCAGCTGTCCTTTTCCTTTTCTGCTAAACATCATCTCTGCTTTGTATCTGCCGCCATAACTGCAGGTTGGAGGTGCTCCCTAACCCAGTTCTGTCACAGTAATCTGGGTCAGCCTCAACACTTCCAGTACTATGTTTATTTTTGTAACTCTCATCACTTCAGCAGTTGGGTTAGAGAGCCCTTTCATGCGCAGTTATGCTGACAAAATTGAGGGGGAAGTGAGCTCCAGAGGGGGCTGAGCTGAGCAGGACAGGGGTGCCAGTGGCCATAACAGCAGGCTGACCATTCCCTGAAGCACACAACAAACAAACCTGGGAGGAGGGGACAGCCCACAGCAGCTTTTTGGCATCTTGAGTCTTTTATCCTTTCCTGATAATGAGAATAGGTGGGAAGTATACAGATTTAGAAGTTAATTCCTAAATTCATTATGTGCTTGCATATTAACAAAGGCTAAGTTGTTAGCTAAACTCCTTTCACCTTGCCACTGATTTGACTGTGACAGTGACTGGTTTGAGACTCAGCATTGCAGTGGGTCTTGTAGGGTGTAGGTCAGGTACCGAGCTACAAAATATTTTCTGAAGAGAGGGTCATTACATTTTCTCAGGTGTGCCTTCAACTTGCAGAAAACGTGCATGGGCATCAAAATAGTACAAAAGCTGATGATCTCAACCTCCATGGAAACAGCACAGCAGCAGATGGATTTGCTGAGGAATGTAACTGTTGGCAAATGCTAGGATTTTTTATTTAATATCAAAAAGGAGGAAGCTGCAAAATTTGGATCTGAACTTCCCTAAAGTTTAGTAGAGGAGCAGGAGAGAACTGTTTGTATCAGAAGTTTTGGTCTACCTCCTTTTTTGATATTTAACTGTTGTCAAAAACATCAGTGAAAGAAAGAAAATAAATCATCTGGACACTTTACCTTATTAGCTACGCTTGGTATTTTCCAATCTGCTCTTCTTCTAACCCTTCTCGCCTCTATTTCCAGCCTTCATTTCACTGAGATTATTCTACATGCTAGAGCTGTTTCTCTATAAAAAAAATCAACTACAAAATCTTTAGACATTTGCCCCTGGAAAAGAAGCACACTGTAAATAATATACAGGAGTAAGAGCCTCATGAGGATCTGAGTCCAAGCAGATGTCACTAACTTGGAACTGGGTAAAACATCCCTACTACCTCTGAAAACAAACCAGCCCTGCGGTCCCAGCCTCTGTCACCTCTTCAGTAATACCTGATCGCTGGAGTGGGCTTGGCAATTCAAGGAAAGCTGTCCTTTGCCTCTTGTGAAAGTGGCACACAGGCACACACTGCTAGCTCAGTGTCGAATTGTTATGACACCAGAGTCGCTAAACATTTTACACACAGTTGGAAGCAGCTTTTACATGACTTCCATCTCCTCAGGCCTTTTTCAGCCTCTTTTTTCAACCTCTTTTTTCAGCCTCTCCCCTTAGCCAACGGAATGAAAATGTCAAGAGTGTTCTCAGACCCACTCTCCTGGGCACAATCACCGGAGTGAAAACGAGTTTGTGGCTGTGAGTGCAATATACATTTATTGAGCTATCTCCTGGGATACCTGTGGTCACTTTTTCAATTCAGCCTTAACTAACTCCATGTCATGGTGGAAATGAAGCAGCCGGTGTAAATAAATAGATGTTTTGTGCCTGCGGTTTAGATCACTTAAACTGTCTTTTAGAGTTGAGGTGGAGAGTTAAGAAGTGACTGTGGAGGAGAAATGTTAGCAGCTACTCACAACGCAGTGCACCCCACGCAAGGATATCCACAGAGGACAGTGCCTGAGTGCTTGCCAGTGTTTAATTCACACTTAGGTTCATAGCACTGTAGTTTTCTTGTGGAGCCAAGTTTTTAAATCTTAATTTGAACTAATTCTCAGAGTTGTATTGGTATTTGATATGCACACGTGTACATATTTATACCCTCATATACCCATGCGCTTAATCTAACTTTTCACCTTTGATCACCTCAGAGCTTAGCCCTGGTAGCTTGGGAAGACTTTTCTTTGAGAACAACTTTTTGGTTGTGAAGTCCCCTGGGATTACTGAGCTGGAAATCTCAACTCTAATTAGAACAAATTTATCTACTTGTAAATGTGAGATTTCATATCTTAGACAATGCTTCTGCACATGCTCTGGCCAAGAGCTAAAATTTCTTTTTCAAATACAAAATCCTGCTTTCACTCAAAAATCAACCATCCAATCAATCAACTAGTTTGTTTGCTGGTTTTGCTGCATGCACAATAATAAATCCCCTGAAAAGTGACATTTTTAAGAAACAATTATCAATATATATCATTGTGAGTGCTTGAAAAGAAGGTTTCCTGCTACTGTGTGGCTGAAGATTTCCAGAGGAACACAGCAAGTGTTTCCAATTGTAGCAGGTTGAAAAAAAGAAGATTTAAAAAGTCAAAATGACTGACAGAACTGCTGTTTTAGGGAGCTGCTTAGACATTTCAAAATGCACCATTTATATTTATTTTCCCATCCAGGTCTCTACTAAGACAAATTAGCAGTATAGATCAAGGCATTAAAAAAGAAGACTTTAATAAAGTCTCAAATTTAGGGCTTGTGCCTGTAAATTCCTTGGCATAAACAAGAGGCAGTGGTATGACACAGTAAAAATCCAAGTGTCAGTCATGCCAGGGTGACTAATATAACTCACTTGTGGCCTCATTAATCATGAGTGGAGCAGGCATCTGAAATTCACGTCAATAACAGCTTTACGCCACCCTGGCAAATAAGAAATCCTCTATAGATATCCTCAGATAGAGTGAGAAACCTTGGTCCTTTCTGGTGTAAACCACCTGAGCTCTGCAAAGGGCTGACAAGCAATGATCATTTTTCTTAGCTGAGCATCTGACCTACATTTGCTATTCATTATTCCTGTATTATTTTTTGGGAGTCAGCAGAGTTCTTCTTCTGGCTCTGAATAAAGTGTTTGTCTTGTAATCTAACCAGACCAGGGATGTCTCCAAATACTCTTTGGGAATTTTATAAAAAATGCAGCCTCTGCCTTAGCTGCAGAAAATAAATTGAAGGTTTGTTTCCCCTCAGGTGAAACGGATACCATCTTAGGACACTTTTGATTGCTAGATAAGGGGATCACACAAGCAATCCTAAGAAACATTTACCACTTGAGTTGTTAGATTGTGAAAGGGTGGTAACTAAAAAAGGAAATATTTGGATAAGCATGGCTAGATTTTTTTAAAAGCTCTGTGCTTCCTCCTCTTCCAAGTTTTGCACGTGGAAGATTTTTCTTGCCTCTCCCTGTCTCTATGCCTCTAGAGCAACATTCATTTGGGATGAGGGAGACATTGCTGTCAGGACTGACTCAGTTGAAAAGCCATCACTGCTTTTTGGTGGGAGTAGTGTCCAGGTGGGATTGGGTCCTTGCTCTGTGTGACCTCACTGCCGTGCAGTGGAGGGAGGCAATACAGGTGCTGGGCTAAGGGCAGGATCATCCACCTCTTTTGGGGGCTCTCTGTATGTGGGTCAGCTTAGTCTAAGAGCCAAAAAACTCTATGAGGAAAGGAGAAGATCCATTTCTCTCCTGCATCCCCTCTAAGCATATCTCTATATATTTGCTTCAAAATTCAAACTTTCATCAAAAGACTCATTGTAGAGTGATGCTGATCAGGAGCCCTCCTGAATGCTGTCCAAGACCTCCATGTGGTCCTTAACAGCAACACAGTCTGTCTTTCCAGCTCATCTGTCACCAGCCCCTGGCCCCAGAGGGTGAGCTGCAGTTGGGGTCTGCCAGCCTGGAGCCTGCAGGACGCCTGTGGGGCTGTGTGGGGCTCCTGGGGCTGCATCTGCTACGCCTGCCTCAGCAGCAGCAGTGGAGCATCTGGAGGAAACGTGAGGTTCAGATTCCATGGAGTGTTCTCAGCCCAAAGGAAATGGCACAGCTGACTGCTCCTTTCAACACGAGCTGCCATGCAGGGTGACAGAAGTGCAGCTGAGGGGCCACATGCAGCTCCTGAGTGCATCTGCTGCTGCTGCTGCTCGTGGTGAAAACCCCCAGCAGGGCTGAAGCGTGGCAGCCAGATGTGTCCTCACCTCCTTGCCTCCTCTCCATGTGGCATCATGGCACAGGAGGAAGAGCCAAAAGCAGCAGAGGACACATCACTAAGCACCCTGATTTCCTCCCCACTTGAAAAACAGAGCTCCCTATAGGCAGAAAATTGGTGCTGCAGTATTCCTCCCAAATCCCAGCATGTTTAATGTGCTCTCAAGATAATTGAATATCCAGTTGATGATATGTAAATGCTTGTCATCAGAAGGTCAGATATTTTCAGCTGAAGTTGATAGGCTGGTCATATGGATGAATGGGGACTGAAAAAGAAATATCTGGACCAAAATAGTTTTCTAGATGTTTAATGAGAAGGTGAAAGTCATTCCCTCTCCCTAGGGCAGGGCAGCTCACATACTGCTTATGTAACTTGCAGGTCTAAGGCTTCACTTATAATAAACTGACCACATGAAAAGCAGCATGTCCATGGTGGTGGTTGTTCTTTTGGCTCCAATAGTGATGATTGCTTTGTTAACAGGGAAATTTGTGGGCAGCTGCTCACACTCTCTTGCCCACCCTGAACTGACTCAGGACAGACCCACTTCACACCTCTGAAGCTAGAGCAGGTGCCTCTTGCCCTGGAGTTTACTCATGTGCTGAAAAAAGGCCATGTCCAGTCTCTTGACAATAGACTTTGGTGCAACTGTTGCAATCCCAGAGCATAACTCCTTCTTGGCGGTTGCTGTGGTTCTCCCCCATGCCTCATTTGTGAGGAGAAATGAGATATTTAGGGTCATACCATGAATTAGCATCGAGGCAGGTTCCTGGTGTTGGACCCCAAGTGGAGGGGCACTCGGGGGTTGAGCTAAATGACTGCCCCTCTGCTGAACATCCTCGATTAAGGTCAGTGTGTGGCTACAAGCCCTCCCAAAGCTGAGCACTGATGTGGTGGAAATTGGATCTCACTGGGCTGATCAAAGGGGAGTTCTACTTCCCAGCAGTTCTTGCCTGGGGGAGGGAAGGGGAATGGAAGGAAAACACCCCAGACCTGGAGGCAGGGAATTAGAGTAAGTGCTGGTGAGTTGGCAGATGCTGCCGGATCAATGGGCGTATCATGGCAGGGAAAACAGTGACAGCCCTCTCAGAGCCATCAGTCACTGTTGTTTTGGGAAAATGCCAGCAAACAGAGCGAGAGGAGAAAGAGGAAAGATGGGGGAGGGAGGCACCAGCCTGCTGGGCCACTTTTAATTACTTTGGGTCACATCAGACCGAGAACTGCCCACTGTGACAGATCAGTCCTGCTCAGAGGGCTTGCACGCAACCCAGGGTAGCAACCAGGACTTATGTTTGCAGATCTCCTTTTATCCAGAAAAAACCCCTGCACATCTCAAAGCACCACCACAGCCAAGTGACAGACAGAAGCATATTGTGCACATCCAAACATCCCCATGCCATGCAGGGCTTCCCTGGGCTGCAGCAGCAAGGGGTGTCTGTCTGACAGGGCGTGCAGCAGCACTACACAACCTTCCAGGCAAGAGGGAGGGCAGGGGAGGCTTGGTGGTACCATCGCTTCCCTGGATGGGGGCCAGAACATTAGCACATCTAAGATAGGGCTTGTGTCTCCACGTGGCTCAAGTTGTTGCCACAGCCTCCAGAAGGAGATCTTGCCATTTTTCACTCTTTTTCTCCTTCAAAGCCTTCAGTGGGTCTTGTGGCAGCACAGGTGATCTGTAAAGTCTTCTTTATGAGTGTTTTTTGCATCAGCAGCATGGTGCTGTCATAGGAATTGTCACTGATTTTCTGTACTTGATTGCCATCACAAATTGCTCAAAAGCTTTTAAAAAAAGAAAAGAAAGAAATATCACAATTCTGTAAAAAAATTTATGGCAGAATCCATCACTGCCACATGTGAAGCTCATATACGATCCTTGTTTTTCTTCACACACAACAATTTCCTGTTGACTTCACTGGGATCTGCATTTGCATTCAGGTTGCACGGTCAGGTTGTTAATTATGCAAACTCACCTGGTCCTCCTGAGCTCAGCACAAATTCAAGTGGACATGCCCTCATGAAAATAAGTCCTTCATTGCCCTGCTGCAGATTTTAAAATACTAGTTTCCCCAGTGGAAACAGTATTTGGTGTTTCTAGAACACTCTGATGATGTGTAGCTCCTCCTACTTTCTTCTCCGTCCCTGTTTTAGTGATGTTTAGTTTCAGGCCTTCTGTCCCTGCATCTGTGCTTCTCCTTCAACTTGATGGCTTGTGGTGCTGGGCTTTTGACTATGCTAATGACCTAATCCAAGTTTAAATAATAAACAAGTCAGGTTGGTTTTACTGTGCAGGGATGGAAAAAAGCAAAAGAGAGGTAAAAATGACTAACTGAAATTTGCTGCCACAGTACTAAATTGCAGTAGGAGCCAAAATTAAACTGCTTGTCAGCCACACCAGGGCAGATAGGAGAATTAGGCATTGTTTCTGTTTCAAATAAAATGGGTGTATAGTCCAGGGGTGCCAGTTTAGCTCATATAAAGGAGAAACCTTCATTATAAGCCTGAGAGGCCACTTTAATGAGCTGTTTTAATCTGACGTAGTTCAGCTGCTTGCGGTGGCTTTGGCACAGGCGCTGCTGAGCTGTGTGGGGGATGAGATCTGCTGTGTGCCCCTGGTGCCACTGCCATGTGTGGCTGTGTGCCCCACGGGTGTTACCAGCGCACCTGGCTGCTGGCTTCTCACTTGCCCCATTTGACTCTGGTATTTTTCTCTGCTCTGTTCACTCCCCACATTTTCTTCAGCTGGTGAGGTCTGGCTAACGGCTTTGGCTCGGGGATCTCAGGAGCAGGCAGCTTTTGTTTTCTGGAACGTAGCAGCTCTAAATTACTGCCAGACCGGATTTTTTGTCGTGGGTTTTCCCTCCTACGATGTTCATGGTAGTGTCTTCTTGTGCTACTCTGTCATTTAGGGGGACAGTCTTTCTGCTGGAAACACAATGTTTCCTTCTTTCCCCAAACACCTTTTAACTTCAACAAGGTTAAAGCCTGGCATTCATATTCTTAGTGTGTCAGGCTGCTGCAAGCAGAGCAATAGAAAAAGAAATTTTAGTGCCATCCTAGACTTTGTGTGACTTCAGAATGGTTATTGTAATGGCAGAGTTGATCAAATACAGTAGAAATGTTGTTTTTAAATATTTATTGCTATTCCAACTGATGACTACTCAACAACAACTCATACTTTATTTACTTATTTTTTGCTATTTGAACATCTACCTAAAGAGATTTTTCACTTTTCTTGCACAAATACTAGGGGAATGGCTGCTCTTTGTACCAATGCCCTTGTTTATCTTCAAGCAGAAGTATTTGAGAAACGACAAGAAATGCATGTTTCTCATTGCTTTCCAGCTGCTCTTCTTCATCAATTATTGCTATTACTCCTATTTCTACAGAGTCAGATGGTCTTGGACAATTGGGTACAATTACTGTGTGACCTGGGTGAGAGCTGTTCTGGCTTGCTGAGTTAGGTGATCTAACTCTGTAGGTCAGCAGCAGGATCTAAAGGCATTATCCAGCCCTATGGGAACGAGGATCTGCTGTGAAGGTCTCCCAGGTGAGAACTCTCCTGCATTTACAGGTTCCAGCACCAGATCAGTAAAAAGACTAGATCTCATTAGTTGACAGGAGTACTCCATGCAGGAAGAAGAACGTGTACAAGCAATCACAGATTCAAAGGTTAAAATCAAGTTGATAAGTCTCAATGAAGAAAACAAATCAGCAATCAATGTAAGCAGTGCTGGGGTTAAAGAGGCTTGGAGGAGGAGGGGAGTTGACAAATTGAGACAGAAGGTTAGTGGATGGAAGTACACTCAGAAGGTGATAGGAGTCTTTACAGTGGGATAGAAATATTTTTCAGTTGGGGGTTGAAGATTCAGATAGCTGCTGAAATCTGCAGGGCATTCACTGGTTGTTTTCCCACTTTCCAGTGGTAAATTTATGCCATTAAAAAACCCCCAAAATATTTGTCCTCCGTCTTTCTCAGTCTCTGCCACATTCAGATGGAGAGGGAAGATGGACTTCTTCATATTTTTCTACTCTGTCACCTCTTCTTTTCACTACAAATGTCTGTCTAGGTCAATGCATCCTAAGATGCACATCTCTCTTCCTGCTGGATATGGGACAGGCATTTTGGTCTTTGTGCTCTGGTCTGCCAGAGCAGTAATATTTTTTCCAGAAGTGCTAAATTCTTGCCAGAACCATTTAAAATAAATAAACCAACAATTTCTTTTTGCCAAGCTCTTATTCTATTACACAAGTCCGGTGGCAACTTTTTAATGACAAATATTTCCTGAGGTTTCTGTTTATGCTTGGACACAGCAATTGCTTACAGAAGCCACATTATGCACACATTGGACTGAGCGTAACAGCACCTGCTGCTGCTCCTGCTGCTACTGAAGAGAGAGCAACTAATCTCTAATTATTGGAAAAGAATTAAAGCTTTGATTTTTCTTATTGCAGAAACATAGATATTTTTCCCCCCTGCAGGCTGGGAAGAAGATGCTCTTTGCCTTCCTGTTCTGCTGCATGAGTGAGGGGCTTAAACCATTGGGTGGGTGGCCTCCACTGGCAGCACCCAAAGGAAGAGTGGGATTGTATGAACATCCACCACTCCATTATGTTTGTGAGGATTGGCACCCAAGGGTTTTATCCCACAGTGTCAGCACTACATGACAGAGGGGCCAGTTTGCTCCCTGGAACTGTGGTTGAGGTGATTCCTTCGGGTCCCATGGGCAGCAAAGGGGACAGACTGAGGCAGGGTTAGGCTCTCTCCAGGAGCAAGGCGAATGCAAATGGCAGCAGGATTGTCTGGGCACGGCTGGAGCCCGCGTGTCTGCAGGCGTGCTGTGTGTTCCAGGCGTGCCAGGGAGCCACAGAATCACTGGCACATCGGCTGTCTCCAGCAGAGACATGGGCTCGTTGTGCCAACAGCACACCTGCTTCGTTTGCCTGGGAGGAAGAGGTGGGGAATCCAAAGTAGAAAAGGATCATGGGGAAAATGTTTTCTTGATGAGGATTTTGTAGCTCATTTTTAGGAAGACCTTCCTGGCCACATGCTGCGAAGACACTCTCTGAGGGCCGCTGGGAGTTGGAGGAGCTCTTGAAGGACTAAGGAGGGTCTGTTACCAGTCGTTCCCTGCACTCAAAGCTGGACCAGACTGGGCTATAGTGGTTTTCTCTCAAACACTACCAACATTTCATTAGTTTCCTTGTCTCAACTCCCCTCCCAGTCCCTTTTTCTCTGCTTCCAGACCCTTATCTCCATGTCAATGTTAAAGCAAAAGGAGTGGAAAAGAGCATGGAAAAGAGCAAAAAAGATCCTTTCCATCCTTTCGGCTCCCTGCTGCCCTCCCTTCCCCCCACTCCTTCCCAGAAAGGAGCTGCAAGTATTCCTCTGCACCACAAAAAGGACCTGCCAATGGGTCTAGGACAGAAAGAGTTAAACTCAGACGAGCACTAGCTCCAACACAGTTAATCCATATAAAGCTCATGGATTTCTCTGCAGTGATCTTTGTGGTTGTCATTTGCATTTTTTTCCTTTTGTGAAATCTTTTCTTCTTTCCTTTTACACTCGTATGCATGCAGAAATTAGCATACTGTACCGAGAGTGGGAGATGTAAGAAGCCGACCCCCTGCTGTTCAGCGGATTGTGCAATCTGCAGGCGGCATCAATTTTTCAGCAGTTTTCTCATTTCTCATTACAGTCAGGGCACCGCACAGCTCCCGATTCAACACAATCCCTAGTGGTCCTACAGACAAGCATATGGGCTGTCGAATAGCCGTACTGCTACTTTCATAGCATTAATATCCTTGTTTATGCTTCCACCGTAATTAATCCTGGTATTAATATAGTTTGGGCTTAGTTTTACTAATTATGTATGGGCTAGCAGGATAATTATGTCAGCAGACTCCGGCGCTGATACTTGACAGCAGTTTGCTAACCCTAGGAGCTGCACATAAACACTTTGGCTGATCCTGCCTTGGAAACAAGGAGGGCAAAGAGATGAGGAGGAGGCTGTACATGGCGACTCGATAAATACTGTTTTTAAAATAAGGAAATTTCACAAGCACAATAAAGTTGTCCTCAGGTATCAAACTCTGTGGTTGTCATAGTGATGTGTGCATTATTAAGAGGGTGTTGTTCACTCTGGCATCTGAGCTTATAATGAGGACAGCTCATTATCGGCCCAACGAGAGTTCCTTTCCCCACTGACCACATTGCAGCTTGATGGTGCATGGGGCTGAGGGGAACTTTTTTCCCTGTGTTCCTTCCCTGCCCTCCATCCCACTCCACCCCGAATAATCTCAGCAAGCTATTGGTACAGCATACTGCTGAGCAGGGCTAATGAATGGCTAGTGCTAGGAAAGCCATTTCCCAGTTTGCCTCTGGTTTGGAGCATGCCTGTGACTTTAATGGGTAGGGAAAATCACACTTTGGCCACTTTGGACTCTTCGGCTGTCCCTGGCCTGCACGTTCATTAACATTGCAGATTGGGAAGTTTAAAACAAGCCATTAGTTTGCTTTTCTTTCTGCACCTGTTTCTGCTGCCTGACTGTTCCCAGCAAATATCCTTTGCGGGGTCAATGATGCCCCTTTGCGCCAGGCACATGGCTTAATGGAACTTCCTTTGCTTATCATTAGCCACTTTGCATTTTTATAGAGCACTATTAACTGGGATGCAGGCTTGCTTCTAATTCCCTTCTGAGGTTTGTACACAGCGGTCACATCCCTCCCCCGCTCCTCAAACAATCCAATTATCACAGTTTGTCACACAGGCGTGGATGACCCACACACCACCTGCTCCGCCGGCGAGCCCGATCCTCCGGGATGGCAGCCCAGCATAGCAGTTCGAGTTTTGCCTCAGAGGGGCCCTTTAAATGGCTTTAAATATCATATATCTGCTTTTGTTGGCAAAGCCAAACCCAACATCCAAAATCAGCTGTGAAATTACATTATTTGAAGGTATGAAAGGGATGTGAAAATTACTTTAAAGAATTTCATTTTTCCCTCTCTCCCCCTGTTTTTTCCCCCTCTTTTTTTTCCCATGGAATAGATTTATGTCTAGACAGGCAACCTGTGTATTGTTCAGCCCCATTAGGCAATCCTAGTGATGTAAGGATCTGATCATCTGGAAAGTCTGAAAAGTGAAAGTTAGTGAGAATGCTGCTGTTGGCCTCCTATACAAGTATGTATGTAAGAGTGAGGCCAGAATTAAGGATGTGATTAAATGTCATCAACTTCAATTGGATTATATACTGATGCATTTTCCTGAAATGTCTCCCAAATCTTAACCTAAAGACGTGGGTGGAAATGTTCCCCATGTCTTCAGTTCATTTTGGAGCAGACTCTTTGAGCTTTGCCATTAAATCCCCCAGGTCACACTTTCCTCTGCCCTGCCCTCCCTGGGTGATTTCTGTGCCTTTCTAGCAGCATTTGGCCTTTGGCCTGTGACGGCCCAGGGACATCTGGCTCTTGTTCAAAAGTGGCTGTACCATTGTAGAGCACAGTACTTTGGGTCCTGCTCCAATACCTATTCTTTTAAATTAAAGGGCTGCTTGCTAAAGCACAGAACCGATCCTAACACCAGAAACTTTGTCCCATCAAATGCAGAGACTGTAACTGGAGAGGCCAGAGCTGTGTGCTCTCTTTGGCCCTGGACTCTTGAAATTTTCTTTGCACAGCAGCAGAGTTTCAGGAAGGGTAGAACCTGGTCTGAGTGGCCAGTGTGTGACCTCATGAACAGAGGTGCTGAATCCATGGCCTGGGTGAGCCTCCTATAGCTAGCCAAGGGTGACCTGTGAGTTGCCCAAAGCAGAGGCAATCCCCCTAAATTCTAAAGACTTTGAGAGATCTCTTCTAACAGAGACTTTTGGATATTTACAATTGCACTAGGGGATTCCCACAACTTCCTTCCAGTTTTATTTTATTTTTTCTTTTGGCCACTGCAATTCAATGGTCAAAAGTAATGAGGTCCCTCCAGTAAGGGTTTCATGCTGCACGTTCTCTTTGTCACACAAAAATCAAAGGGAATTTCACATGTGAATAAAATAAGAGGCCCTCGAGCTATAGCTAGAAGGTCCTGGATTACTCCATAAGTCTACAGGAGAAATCCTCCTGCCCTGAAGCAGTCATCTCCAAGGAAAAACTCTCTGTGTTTTTAGACTCTAGAGGGAATTCGGATACACTGTGGAACTGCATGAAAATGTTTACTTTTCCACCAAATCCCAGATTTCCCGATCTTGAGATGCAGATCATCTGAAAGTTATGTATTGTTTAAATGCTGGACATTCCTCTTAGTTCTGTATAATTTGAAGGCTGAGTCGGTAGCAGGGAGCAAAATAAGCCAAATGTTTCAAGTATGTGTGACTAGTAAATGGATTGGCATTTTGTCTTGTATTTCAAAAGGCTTTTTCTACTGGGAAATTAGTCTCTACTCATAGCATTGGGATAATCTGCTTATGGTCCAGTTCATCAATATCTTAAGTACCCACATGCTTTTCCTGTACAACAAAGTAACTGATATTTAGATGCTGGTTGTTAACCATCTCAAGTAAATTTCCTAGCAGAATATGGGTGAGTTTTAGACAGCTGTGCACACTTTATTAGCACAGACTAAAGATGCCTATCAGCAGTTAACATTTTCCAGATACCAGGAGCTTGTTAGACTCTCGGACTACAACTACATTTCTCTCTATGCTCAGGACCTTGCAGGCTGACACAAGATGCTGTAGGGGAAGAGAAAGGCCTGCAGGAACATGGACATCAGCATGAGACTGTGGGTTGATCAGCAAAGGTCCACTGGCAGAAAGGAGAGGTAACAAATTGACAGGACAAGTAGCAGGTACCTTTTGTTTGGCTCATTCTTGATCAGCTACTTCAGCCTGTAAACTTGGTCTTTTTGGATTCCCTGAAATGGTGGAATATAGTCCTCAGTTTCACCTTCCAGTACTCAGTGACAGCAGAAATGGCTCATGGAGCTACAGTCAGCAATTGCTATGGCAGCCCTGGGTGTATATGGTTTTAGCAAAATTCAGCATAGAAATGGGGATGAAGGATCTACTGGGGCTAAAATATAACCTGAGACCCACAGGGTGCCTAAGCTGTTTACAAGCAGAAGCTGTGAGGGCATATAAGGGAAAGATCCTTGTACACAGAATGTGCTTCGGTTCTTTCTAAACATCTGCTTGACCACTGTCAGAGAGAGGCTACTGGGCTGAACAAACCCTTTTTTTGATGCAATATGGCCTTTCTTAATCTCTTGGAGGGTGTACTGTTGCATACCCAGTGCTTCTCGCTCAGTGGCGTTCCCTCTATTGCAGGTAACACTGCAGACACCTGGGCAGAGATCAAGGCCCTTGCTCTCCATCTCCACGAGTCAAGACAATGAAAAGTCACTTTCATCCCACATGGGGACAGAAATACTAATGCAGAGGGCTGCCAAGAATTGCCATGTTGCTCTGGGGTCTTGAAAAGGCAATCTTAGCAGATTGGGGCAGGTATTAGTTTGTTTGCCATCTCTGCCAGGAGTTACTGCAAGGGAGATACCTTGCAGGACCAGAAATATAAATGAAACACAGGATTTTTTATTAGTGCATGAACACAGAAACTGCTACTCGTGGTGTATAGTTTGCAGTTTTAAGTTATTTGCTGCATGTATATTCAGCAGACATAAATAGCTGACAGCAATTACACTTAGTGATACTGTTGGAAACCAGAGCCATATCTCTTTTATGAGTTCATGAAAGAACCCTTTCAAATTTAAAACACCGAGGTAGGAAGCCAGTTATACAGATATGTTATTTTAAGCATGTGCTTTCATTCAGGGCCAGTCCTCCAGACACACATCACGTTGAGCAAGCAGGGGAGCCATTTTCTGAACTAGACCTAGGTGTATTTTCCAATCACTCTTAGAACTTAAAAAACTGGAGTTATCTAAATATTTCTGAGTCTTGTCTTTTTAAGGAGGCCATACTCTGATTAAGTATTTGTTCATTTAAGCCAGTTGGAGGAGGAAAATTACAGTTTTGGAGCAGCTTCTGTGTTTTGCCATTTATTTCTATTCTTCCCATCCAACATGGTGATGGTGATGGGTGAGGAGGTGCCCAGGTGAAGTACCAAAGGACAGCTGGGTTATTGGGTTATTGTCTTCTGTCCAGAGCTGTGTGGGTAACCCTGGCTTTTCCTTCCCAAGGGCATGGCTGAAGGTAAGCAGTGCTGTTCCAAACCTGATTTAGACAATATAGAATGTGGTCTCTTCTGAGAGACAGTGAACAGGTGAGCTCACCCACTTGTTTTTATTCACCACTACATGCAATCTTTGTTGCACATAAGGACTTAATCTAGTCTGTTACAGCTCTCAAGTATTTTATCTCTCATTTAACTTTTCTTACTGTAAGGAAGGTGATTTGCCTTAAAGCAGGTGGTCTTCCCCAAAGCAGAGAAATCAACAAAAATGTCCCTACAGCAATTTCTTCTCTTAGGATCTATCCCCTTTCCTGGTGATGTCTGTAAGGGCAGCAAGGCCCAGGTACCACTTTATTCTTTAGCCCATATAACACTGAAGGCTCTTGGTGATGGTGTCCTGCTCCTGCACAAGCCCCAGGTATGCATGCCAGTGGAGAGCTGCGAGGTCTGGTCTTTGCTGTAAGTAAAAGAGGTCAGGCCAGAAGGAGCGGGTCTCTGATGAGTTGCATGCTAAAGCAGATCCACATTCTGCCAGTTGCGTGATTATACACTGGGACATGATTTTTTAATGGAGATGGAAAACAGACATTTTGACAGGACTGAATTTTGCTCAGGGCTATCTGTGCTGCTCTCGGTGAAGAGTCTTGGCCGAATTTGTTCCTGGATAGAGAAGACACAACTCTGCTGAGGCATGATAGAGCTGAGTTTGATACTGAAGTGCAGCTGTAGACAAGTATTCCATGTTGTCTCCTGTCAGGGTAGAAAGAGGAGCCCTGTGAGATGCTAGTTATGAAGTCCTGCTGCTGCCCTGTGCCTGTTTGTCTAGCAAGCATACAGATTTAAAGAAAAATGTTTTGGTTATCTAATTGATCTTTAATTTCAACTCTTTTAAGCTTGTCTTGTTGAACATACTCCCTGTGAATAAACTGTTGTTGGGACTTAGCCTGTTCTGGTAGTTCAGAAAATCTTAAAGAATTTCAAATTTTCATGGGCATAGAATTCGATTGAAATATAAATAAATGAACAAACAGACAGAGAAAGAAAAAATTGCTGAAAGGAGTAATCTGTAGTCGCATTTCAACTCCTGCAATACAAGAGGAGAAAAACTTTTCTAAGTCCTTGGATGTGCATCTTGCCAGAAGGGATCATGTCAGAGGAAAGTGACATTTTTTTCCCTTTGTTGATGTGCTAGCAGGGCTTTGGAAAGCACTGGTGCTGTAAGTATGGCAGCATTATCGCAACATAGTTATGGATGGAATTTCTCTCCCTTTTTAAAATGGTACTTTTCTTGAGATGCCTACACTGGTACTGAACCACCTGTCTGGAAGACTTCAAGGCAAGTCTGAGACTCTGTTGGAAGGGGAACTGCAGTCAGATAGAGGTAAGCTTGGCTGAACTGCAGAGGGGTAAATGTATCAAGTGTATTATTCCTTGGGCTGTATCAGACAGGAAGTTAGGTTAGGGGATTTGATAATCAAGCTTAAACCAGCCGCTGCTGAACTAATAGGAGACAGCAAACACCTAAGTTAATGCCAAGATATCGACAATGATGAGTTCCTCAGAGGACTTCAAGAAATACTGGAAAGGGGTTTTAGTCCAGCAAATTAGATTTCCCAAACTCTGTGCACGTTTGGCAATCCCACTGAAGGCAAAGCATTTATTCTTGTCTCCTGGCTGAGCCATGTTTAGCTATCCTGGTGGACTATCAGCTTAACATTATCCTGCAAGGAAGAAAATAGGGCCAAGCCCCTTGTGGCCTCAGGGATGGAAAAGGGAATGGTTTGGCAGTATGACTGGGCACTTCCCCTTACAAGGAGTGCTGTATAATGGTGCTAGAGATGGATCTCACCACCTTCTGTTGGCAGTCCGGGTATTCCAAAGATTGTCCCACCTAAGTGACCTGATGTAAAAGATCCTGCCAATAGCAGTACTGGAGAACAGTACCCTTCATTTATCCATTGAACTCACTGAATGCTGCTTGCTTCACCTTGTCCAGCATAGCTGTGCTACCCTGTAGAACTGTGTGGGGAGCTTGTATTTCATATGGTAGCTCATAGGAGCTCATATGAAGTCCATTTGAGTTACTTCCTGAGAGGCTCAGAAGGCCATTTCTGGGTGGTGGCCATTGGTTGTCTGCCAGCTGTGATAGCTGCACCTAGCTGACCCTACCTCTTGCACCAAAAGTGACTTTACCACCTCATGCCCTCCATCACTGAGCAGCCAACCACTGAAAATAAATTTAAGTCTTTTCTGTCTCTGCAGGGCCCAGTATGAATGTGCAGAAGGCAAAGCTCTCTCCTGCTACTAGCATATATAGCAGCCTGTTTATTCCTTACTTGTGAAAGAATGTTTCTTTGGGGGTCTTTTTAGGAAAAGTCAAATATGACGAAAGGGTGTGAAGAAAAAGGATGGAATCAAGCTGCTTGCAATGAAAGAGGAAATAATTCTGAGAAACACATCAATTTAGACATTAAAGTCTTCTTTCTCCATGAGAGAAGACTCCATCCATTAAAACAGTCATAAAACCCTTTAAATCAGGCTGAGGTACCTTTTAGGAGGATGATTGCCAGTTCAGGATCTGTTCAATGTGGAGAAGTACAAATGTACCAGTTTTAATCATGATAAATAACTTTTATCAAATCATCTCTGCTGGAAATAGTTTCTCTCTGTGCAGTAATGATAATTTGTGCACTTATCATTCGGTACCTTCCCAAGACAAGCAGCCAGCCATGGGATGTAATTTAACGACTTATCAACCACAGTTTCATCCAGCCCTTTCCAGCCAGAAGGGCATTTCACACTATTTAAGTGACTTCACCATATATTGCCATCAATTTAAGATTTTACCAGCCCCTAGTCATTAAAATTTTCCACTCAGCACTTCACTTTATAACCTGGGGACGCAGCTGCTGAACGGCACCAGCAGGCCCACGGAATTATCTGCGCTGTGCAGGTGATGGGATAATCACAGGAAGAATGCAAATCACTGATTGGCTCTCAAAGGATGCAATCATGATTAGCTCTATGTGTCATGTACAGAGGCTGGAAAGGCATGGGGGGAAAGAAGAAAGGAATATCTGTGGCATGCTTCCACCTTTTCTTGTGTGTTTTCCAATGGAGGTGTCTCTCTGGAGTTGAGCTCGCAGAGGGTTGGATCTGGCACCAAACTCAGTGGGTTGCACATCGTCTCCAGTGCAGCAGAGAGGCAAGGAATATTGGAGAGGTCCCACATTTCGCTGCCCTGCAATCCTTTGTGGTAGGTCCAGGTCTGGAAGAGCCCTGGCTTATAGGTCAGAGTGTGTCTTGGTGCAGAGGCATTATTGAAGTCTTGTTAAAATCAGGCATGCAGGAGTTGTGCTCAGCAGTGGTTACTCATTTTGGTCCTAGTGAGGAACTGGATGGTGGTGGACACGGGAGAGCACTTCTCTGTGTTTAAGGTGCAGTGTTTTGAGGGAGTTTGGGATCTCCCCCTCTCTGCTGAAAACACCTCCTTGGTGGTGTATCATTTCTTTTTGGATGACAGGTTCAAATGAAAAGAAGTCAAATGACAGGTTCAAATGAAAAGAGGTTAGAGGGACTTACCCACCCAAAGAAGGTTTTACCCATCTCAAATTTCTACAGCAGTGACCCTACTCTTCCATTATAGTCAGGATACACAAAACTAGCATAGTCTTTGGTCTTTTCCTTCTTGTCCTCAACACCAAACTCTGTTGTTCTTCCCCTTTTTATAAATAGAGATGGGATGAGCAGCTCAGCAACACTTTGCATTGCAATGTGAAGAGTGAGAGAGTCCTATTTGCTCCCATTGGGATAGATTTTATGAGACTGGGGGCCATCCCTGGCCTTTGTAGCAGCCTTCCTCTGACAGTCCTACCAGCACTTGCTGGTGCTGCTATTACTGAAAAAGAAGCAGAAATACAGTGCTTTCTGGCCTCCTGACAGACAGAATCGGACCCTGTGCTCTCCACCTGGCTATTGGAGCTGTAGCAAATTTCCCCAAAGCCTGCTAAAGCCTCACTGCAGCATCCTCAAATTCCTAACTGCACCCCTTACTCCTCCTGGGAACCACGTTGCTCATGGCTGCTTCTTTGCTCTTCCTTCCCACTCACATCTCTGTTTGGATGAGGAGCCTGGAGAAATACTGACAGCCTTCATAATTATCAGCACAGTGGGTGACCTAACGTGAGCCTTTTCTCCTCCTATGGCTGCCTCAAAGCTCACAAGAATCTGAGGTGTCTGCCTGTTAGGCAAACCTGGCTGAGCCTGACCAGCCAGTCCAGAAGTTGTGTGGGGAATTGGTCTGCAAATCTTGTTTCTTGAGGAAATCATTCTTTATTTAAAACTTCGCTTCATTTGAATGGAAATCATTCCTCTCCTTTGCCTACTTCTGGCTTTTAAAAGGTCCACAGGACCTTGGAAGAAAAAGCATATAATGCCATCCATAAAGGGTTTAACATCTGTTTAAAACCCCCACAAAACTTGAAAAAGTCATCTGCTTCTACCCCTCTTGCTGCTCTCCCCTGGGGATGTCAACATAAGACATACAGCACAGGAACCAGAAGTCAAAGACCCAGATGAGCCTTTTACAGTCTGTGTTGGCTTAAAAGAGATAGAAAGAGGTGGAGGGGATAGAATAGGATGGAGAGTAAAAATACTCACCTTAAGATGAATTCTAGATGTATTTTTTCCAGTCATTTTTCATGCTGAGGTGGCTTCTGAACAGATTGCTGTGCATGGTAAGTCAACCAGACCTGTTACAGCAAAAGCTCACTGTGCAGCACGATTTAATTACAGAAAAACATTGTAGGATTCCTGAGCCTCCTACCACCTCTGCAGTGTGGGAAGCTGTGCAAAACTGGGGGCTGAACCACACCCACAGCCCTGGAGTCCACAGTGCCTCTTTTAGTCATCACATAATTTTTCTCCACTGTGCACCTCACCTCTCCTAAGGCTTTACTGCCTCATGCGTAGGCAGTGCTGGGTGTTTTTATGGTTGGTACAAGCTGTAGGAATCAGGGAGGGGATGAGTGAGAGGGCTGGGCACGCTCCAGATGTTTCCCCAGGGCACCACACCAATGTGCTGACCATCTGGCCATGTGCTGCTGTTTCCTTCTGCAGTGGCACTTAGTGCTGGCAGATATGTGGGCCAAAGCACAGTCTCACATTGTTCTGAGAGAACCTTTTCTTTTTTTGCCAGCTGACAAAGTGACCTTGCCATCGAGTTGGTAAAATGCCACTCCACTGTTTGAGAAAGGAGGAAAATTCCCATTACCAACTGTGATGAATTTATTCCTGGGTTTACACCTGTGTAAACATGAGGACAGAGAGGCCGGGCAACAGGAGAAGATTTATAGCTGAGAGAAGTCTTTAAAAAGATGGTGGCAAGAATAGTGTTTTGCCTCTGTAGCCAGGATCATTATCTCTTATTGCCATAACTTTGGGTTAGGCTGCTTGTATCTGTGTAGCTGTTCACCTTCCAGATGGCCTACAATTGCTATACAGAATTTAAGTCTGCTTGCATAAGGCTTTACATAGGGACCATTCATTTGAAAAATACCCCCAGCTTCTCAAAATGCATAAATACTAATGTTATGTTATGTTATGTTATGTTATGTTATGTTATGTTATGTTATGTTATGTTATGTTATGTTATGTTATGCTATGTTATGTTGTTATTAAAATGCAGAGATTGGTCAGTGGATTTTTTTGAGCCAGAATCCAGATGTTCAAATGGTTTTTTGCTTAAGAAGGGAGATAGGCTTTAAGAAGATGCCCCTTCTTGCCTAGTTGGTAACACCAGGGCAGGGTCTACACCAACACCAGGTGTTTGGCATCATGCAGGGAACTGCTCAAGGCTAGAATTTCTGTTTTGCAGAAGCCAGTGGATGTTTTTGAAGTCTGATGTCTTCTGAAAACATGCCTGGGTTGTTCTTCAGTGAGATACAAATGCCTGGGGGAAGGCTCTTTCCTCAGCCCAGCTTCCCCTCTCGGCTGCAACTTTGGAGGCTCTCCCCATGCTTTCTTTCCACCCAGGTAAGTGAGGATATTTTTGCCATACTCTCAGTCCTGGGCTGTATTTTGGATTTCTGGATTCTGCTGACTACACTGCAGTTTTATCTTCAGTGTTTAAGACTTTGCTGGGGGGTGCCTATTTTTTCCAGAAGTCCTGGTGAAACCATTTTCCTGTCTCTGTTGTTACCTCTTGGCAGTGTGGTTAGGATGCATGTGCCTGCTCTGTTTCTGAATGAGCACAGCACAGGATGTGTCCTTCCACCTTCCCTGGCTTTAGAGTCCACTGAACACCTCTGAATACACAATGGATGAGGGACCCTGCCCTGGCAGCACTCATCCACCCAGGCTGGGATAATTCAGCAGAGCATTTCACTTCCTGACAAAGCCCCTTGGCTTCACCTTGCTTCTTCAAAGAGGGCTCTGATCACTGATGCAGCACCATAAATCATCATGGCCAGGAAACACCCTTTTGAATGCCACAGTGTAATTTTAAAGCTCTGGACTGTATGTGGTCTTTTGGCAAATACCAAATGTACACTTAAAAACTGAAGGGCGCTTTTACCCCTGGAAGTGATCTGGAAAGGAGCAGATAGTCCTTGGACTGTTTGCAGAAGCTGGAGTTCAGCAGCTGCCATTTGTTTGGCTTCTCCCAGCCGCCAGGACTGATGACATCCTGGAAGGCAGGAGGGGGATGTGGCTTGGAGGGGCTGGGGCAAGTGGAACAAGATTTTGAAATTGCTAGCAGTTTAATACTTTCACATCCAAAAGATCTCTCTTCTCTCATCTCTTGAATGTAGTATGCTCATTTATTATTTTCTTTGACCAGAGGCCAGCAAACAGCAAGCAACATATATATTTTGTAGAACAAAATTAAGAAGTGGTTTCTGCTAATAAGCCTTGAAGAATTATTAAGGTGTCTGTGTTCACTCTGCATGATAGAATGGGAGGAATCAATGCTGCAATTGATACTCATAAACAACACAAAAAAGCAGAAAACTTCCACACTTTATAAAGAAAGGTGAAATGGATTCTGAGCAATTTTAAATTTGGTAAACATTTTTGAAGATATTAAACAAATTACTACAGGGAGCTCAGAATAGAGCACACTGTGGTTCACTATCCAGAGGTTTTTGTAAAAGACTGAAATTCAATGAACTTTGTGCTCCGAAATGTGTTAAAAGATTAAGAACCTTTATTACATGCTACTTGAGCACTATGGAGTTTTTGACTTGGTCAAACAAAGGTCAGACCTAAATAAAGGACTTAGATTTTCAGCAAAGCAGATGTAATGTCCTGTGAGTTGTGGGCAAAACACCTCTGTCTAATCAAGCAGATCATGTTGTCCTGGCAAGAAGCCAAAGGTCATGTCTTCAGGGAATACCTTTTTCTTTTTTCTTGCCTTAGGAGAGCAGTCTCCAACTGCAGCTGCCCAGGAGAATATCCCATTGCAGAAGGCATGAAAGTCAGTATCTACTGCAACCATTCCACCAGAGTGAATCCACGTTTTATTTCTACCTAATTCATCTGCTGCACACCCTTGTTAACCAATGAAGGGGGCTACAAAATTTGCCCTTGCTCAGATAGAGTACAGCACCACAAGAAGCTCAGAGAATCTGGGCAGGGAACACACTAGCTGCCTGCCTTTTCCAAAAAGGAGCAAATTCCTTTTCTCTGATATTCCATGCTGGGCCCTGATGGTGGTGAGCTATTAATAGTAGCAGGTCACTCTAGGAGAATGCATGAGGAGGGTGATAGGTGTAGCCCACAGGTTTTCATCACTGTTGAAGGATGTTAGTTCGCTTCATCTGGGTCTCTCTGCTCTCACAAGATTTGTCCTCATGGATCTACACATTTGGAACAGGCTGTACCAGCAGTTCCAGTCACTCTGGGGCTTCAGCTTCAAGTTGTGCAAAACTCCAGACATGAACAGTGCAAAACTGTCGTTAGCTATTTGTTAAACCAGGAAAAGAAAAGCACAATATGTCACCATCCTGACACCTAGCCTAGTACATGAGTTTGTCCTGAAGGCAGCCATATATATGCTTGTCTCTATATCAGAGAATCTGAGTTAATTTAGTTGTTGGGGTATTTTTTTTATGCCAAGGATAATAAGCAAAAGGGCTCCACACCCAGCAGTAATTTTGTAGAGTGGTGCCATGAATGTGGACCAAGTTTATGGAAACAGATTTTTATTGTGCTTATGCCTTTTCTGGTAATATCTAGATTAACAGTAGAGGTGACAGGCCATATAATCCATAAAAGGCAAATTCTACATCACCATAGTTTCACAAAATGAAACTCCGCTGTATAATGGTAGAGTAGCATAGACATGTATTAAAAGTGAATGTATCTTTCTGACAGCTAAAAAACAAAGTTCTCCCTCACCTCTCTTTTAATAGCAGCGGCACTGGAAAAGTCATTAGTTTTACTGCCGTCCTTAAGGCTAAAAGGCGAGCACATGTGACTCTTTGGTCTTTCAAATAAAATGAACTTTATTGCAAAATGTTTGTTCTTTTGTTGTCTTGCCAGTTGGGTGGCTTCAGGAGTTTGCGTAATACATGGACAGCATTGTACAGTAATTGTTCCCCATCCTCAAAAATTCACAGATTATGAATTCATAGATTTTTTTAATGCAGTTGAGTGTGGCTGTGGGCTTCTCCATAGCTAGGAAAGACTGAAACCAGTCCAGACTGCACGTGTACAGCTTCATTTAATCCATATTTGTCTTTAGCCTAAGTTAGCAAAAAATACATCAACCTCAAGTCCTGTACAAGGGGTACCTCAGGGTGGCAGGGTGTGAAGCCCAGATTTATTCTGAGTGCCCTTAAATAAAGGGAAATCTAATTGAGGTGCCTGGTTCAGGAATATCACCAGAGCTACAATACCTACAGCCAGTGTAAGTAAGACCACTCCAGAGGGCAATGGGATTGGGATGCATCACCCTACAGTACCTCTTTATCTATCTAGGGAGGAATAAAATAGAGCTCTTAGGTGGCCAGTCAGTAAAACAGAGTATAGGTAATGTGTGGAGTTGATATGTACTGAGGCCTGTGTGTCTGAAGTGTTTGGGTCCTGCCAGAGAGGGCTATGGAGGTAGTGAAGTGCCAGAATAGCTGCTGGTGTATTCCTAGCACTGCTGGGATCAAGGCAGAAGAATGACCTTGCAGCTGGAGGTGGGAAGGAAAAAGGGAAAGCAGTGAGATAAAGACAGAGGAGCAATTATGAATAAGGAATGAGAGTAAAGGAAGGAGAAAATGCAAGGAAAGCTAGAACAAAGAAGCTGTAAAGGACTCAACACTGCGGTATGTGCACTTTATAGTGGTGTATATATATCTACAAACCTGCTCTGAGCAGTGTGTTTGTTCCTCTCTCAGCAGAATGCACGTGTGCTTCAGTTCCTCACCACTGAGCATCTCTAATGAATGCTCTTTTGTAGCCTCCTGAACACCTCCCATGGCTAATGCAAGGTACACTAACATATTTGTAAAGGCTTGCTTAGCAATGAATAGATCTGCCCTCACTTCAAAATACATCAGTGGCATGTAGCCTCAGGACCCCCTGTATCTTAAACACATCCCTGGTGGCAAGCCAGATTTAACTGCACACAAAGCCATGCTGCTTTCCTTCTTCAGGGCACCGCCTCCACATTCAGCCAGAGGAGCTGCAGCCATGCTCAGCACATCCCCCTGATGTGAGTCCGCAGGGAACAGAGGTGTTCTCCTCACAGGTGAATTCATCCCTGCACATCCCATCGTGGGCCCAGGCATCAGCTTCACCACTGGAAAGATTTATTATATCTGATTGCTCTTCTTTGAAAAGAATGCCGTTCTCAGAGAGAATTTCAGTGCCTGGGGGCAGAAGGAAAGGATTATTTTGGTTGTTTTGAATTGAGCGTGGGCTCTTTGCATGTCAGGGTACTCTGCTTAGGTTTCCCACTTGTGGGTTCTCTGCGTTCGCGCTGGAGTCTTCCAGCAGACCTCCCTGGTAGCGCTGCAATAGTGGAGTGGGTTAGTCACAACTTTGAGAGGGTTTGAAACTTAGCAGAGTCTTTCTATCTCTAAAACAATGAAGTTGTTCCCACAGGGAGGTCCTGAAGACCTGGCAGGTATTCTTGGTAGAAAAATCGGACAGAAGTCTCAATCCTACATCTCATCCCACCATATGAATACAAGTGCTCTGTGGAGGATTCCTTTAGGATGGATGTTGTGCATGAAGAAGTAATTTTGCAGGGTGAGATTGATTTCTGCTGCCTCTGAGCACTGTTCATGAGCGAAGTGGGAGAGGGAATGGCACTGGGGGAGCTGCAGCCTGTCTGTTCTGTGCTTGACCGACATCAAGGGTTGCTGCCTCTGGAGTATGGTTTGAGCAACCCTATGTAACATCTTGAGCAAGAGGATATGGGAATCTCCTCTTCAGTTCCTTCATTTCTCTGGTGCTGAGATCTGACTCCCAGAGGTCTGAGGATTTGAAGAAATCATCGCCCATTCCCAGCTTCATAAATCCACAAGGTTACTGAACTTAGAAAAACTGCTGATGACTATCTGTGAAAGGAGGTGGTGGCTTTAGAGGGAGGATTTGCTTATGCAGAGTGGCTGAGAAAAACTTACTCTGAATTAACAAAAAACGTGAATGGAAAGTGGATTATCAATGCCATATAAATGGATGAAATCCTTAAATTCTTCTTTTCAGAATTAAAATTATCCTAATTTGTTTCAGTATAATTATGGAAGGGAATGTTATACTGGCCTTTAATGAGATAGAACTTACTGACCGTAAAACTTAGCCTGGGTTAATTTTTGTGTCTCCCAGGAGGAATGAGATTGGAATACAGTCTTGGATTTTTTTGTTAGTGGGAAGCTTGTATTGTCTTTGCTGGGGATTTCAGTAACTGCTTCTGATAATGTAAGAATCGGTTTTTATTATGATTGTACTATTTACAACATTAGGAAATGAAATCTCTGAATAAGCGATTAATTAATCCCCACCATGTCCCTGTGATGTTGGTAAAGGCTTTGTGGCAACTTCTCTGTTCATTGCTGTGCTATGCCTGTTTTTAGCATGGAATACAGCAAGGCAAAGCAGTGCTACAAGATATAGCAGGGAAGACAAGAATCAAATCTTATTGGACACATGGGAAGAATTAAGCGAGTAAAAAAATGTTATTGCCCAGCTTAGAATTTAGTCAAGCCACTGTGAGAAACTGTTGGGGGAGTTTCAGCAATCAGAGTGTCTGCTTTATGTCTAACCAAATCCACACGTGAGGGTGCCACACACACAGCGCACTGTGGTGAGGACCAGCTTAATAGCAGGGTGTAAATATTGTCAAAATAATTGTAAAGATGTAAAAATAATTTATCTAATTTCCTTCTGTTTGAAAGGAGAATGTATATATTTAAATTAAATTCCTTTGAAAAAAAATTAAAGAGGAGAAAAAGCCCTCTGAAAAGATGACTGCCCTCTGAAGGCTTATTCTCCATTGTCATGGCTTGCTCCATCAGTGTTGCAGTGCAGAGTGGTACTCCTCACAGTCCCTTCTCTACACAGGCAGCTTCTTCTTTTCCTCAGAAGACAGTTTATTTTCTACCCAATGTTAAATCTCATGTTTGTCTTCCTTCTTTGAATGAGCACAAGCCCTGTGCTTTTGTTCTTCTCATTTTCCAGTGCCTTTTTGCTGATCTTCTCTGCATGTATCTGAAAGGTCAGGAAAACAAATCAATATGGAAAAGGACCTCCTGCCCCTTTTTACCTAACATGTAGGAGGGAGGGAAGGGAGATTGCCACTTATCTGAAAGGGAGGTTTAAATAAACTTGAAAAAACACTGTGGGAGTGAGGGTTTAGAAGGACAGGTGTTGACAAGACCATTCTCTGCAGTTCACAGGGTGCCTTTGCGAAACCACAGTCTCCTCCTCCACAGCAGTGTATACAGACAGAACAGTGGAGCTGAAGCATGTCCCAGGAAAGAAGCACTCCAACAGGGAATGGCCCTCTCATTTCAGCATCACTGACCATGAAGGTCAGGCACAGGGAGCTGGACTGAGACTCACCACGTAGTTTGAGGGCTACCAAATGCTGACCTCTGTCTTCTACTGCCTGGGATTTCTTCAGTACTCTCTGGTTATTGCTCTCTTATTTCCATTCCTCAAGGTGACCAGCTCCTTCCTCTGCACATAACTCCCCATGCACATTCCAGAGCATCGGAGAGAGGCTCCACATCTGCATAGAAACTAGATTCCTGCTGTACCATCACTGTTGCAGTGAGGCCTGTAATTGAGTTCTTGTCTAATCTCTAGCCTGAATACAACAGACAAGTTTACAAATCATGTCCTCTGCAGCCAACTTGCAGCCTCAAACATTCTGCTCAGTGTTCCATTAGAAGAGCACTCCTGGAACCTCCTTGGCAGTTCAGTGGAGAGGAGGGAGCTCTCCCTTTTCTTTCCAATGATGAATACTTCTTGAATGCTCATATATGATCTTCATACAAATGTCTTATGATAGGTGCTAACAATTCAGGCCTTACTTTCTGAAATTATTTTAGTCTTTAAATACGTCTTTGAATTTAGCCTTAATTGATCTATCAGATGCAAGACCCTTGAACACCCTGCTGAGGTACCTTCTTTTCCCCCCAGCCCCATCCCAGCTGCTTTCTTAAAGAACAGCTGTTCACTTGCTGCTTATTTGGCTTGCTTATTTTGACAAGTGCTGGTGTGGAAAAGCAGCTAATTGCTCTGCCCTCCTTCCAGCATCAAGGTCAGAAACCAGAGAAATACAGAGGGCAAAGTAAGCCCCCTTTTAAAGCATGGAATTGAGTTTCAAAGCGCAGCCATCCAGCCTGGATAAACAGCAACATTTTGCACAGGTGTCAGCGGGGCTCTGCAGCCCGCAGTACCTGCCTGCTTTGTTTGTGGTCTCTCTTTTGTGTTACATTTGTCTCACCGAATCAGCAGCAGCAAACAAACCTTTCCTTTTTGTATATATCCACACACACAACCCTCTTGCTGGGGAAAACAACAGTGCCCATGTGTCTCCGAAAGCTCAGCATTTGTGTTGCTCAGTGCAGGATGGTGGTGCTCCTTCTGCACGCTGGCAGTGTCAGTCACCAGAGCAGAGAGACACAAGGAGGGGACAGAAACAGTGACGTAAATGGATTTTACCTCTTCCTGGTGTCATCTGTCGAACTACTGCAAGTGCTTCATCAAAAGCTTTTTAAGAATACCTTTGCAGCAAAAGCCTTTAGCAAAAAAACAGCTGTTAGAAAAAGAGCATTCTTTTGCAGATGATAAAAGCAGAAGCCCACATGGTAGATGTTTTTCAGTCTTCCCTTTCCTTCCTCGTTTGTGTCCTGCACCAAGCCAAGCCCCTTTGGGCCCATTCTGGCTCTCAAGTGACTGCACAATTCCAAAGGCAGAGTCAGGCTGCAGACAGATGATGCTGGTGGGTTGCACCTTGCATTTTGAAATGTCTCATGTGGGTAAGCTGCTGACATCTGCTCTAAGTTTGCTGTGCCTCCTGAGACACTGCTTTCACACTAAGATCAAACTCCAGGACTCCAGAAGGAGAGACCAAATGAGGAAACCTTTCAGGGTCTTGAGCTTTTTTGGGAGAAATTTCATACACCGAAATGCCCAGTGTTGTCATAAAAGGGAGCCCAAGATTTATGCACTCAGAAATGAAAACTGAAATTGGTCCATTAGACTGAGCAGAGAGCAATTTACCTGCAGATGCCTTTACTCTAAATGAGAACGCAGACACTTCACTGGGCAGAAGCAATAGACTTTGAGATAAGATGGGACTGTGAATTTGACTTTCTTTGCAGCTCCAGGCAGCTCTGGCCTTCTTTCAGGTCTCTGGAATAATTAAAAAAGCTTATACTAAAGAATTATTAACAGAAGGCCCCTTTATATTGTGATTGTCATCACAGACACCTTAATGAGCCCTCCCTATGGAGGGGGACCTGATTTTGATCCCAGTGGTGTAAACCTGGAGTTGTGGATTTTAGTGAATTTCAGCAGGATTCCTCTGGAAAAATCCATGTATAATGAAAATTATACATTTTTAAAGCCATTCATTTTTATACTCCTTAGATGCCCAATCCTTCAGCTTTAAAAATTTTTTTGGGATTCTCATGTTGATTTGATATGGCAGGGTAAGAAGATATCTAATTAATCACTGTTCAGACTCTTACAGGAAGTTCCTTCTTGCAGTCCAACGCACCTCAGAAAGTGACACTGAGCAGCTCAGAACCTCTCAGAGGTGACGGTATGGTCAACCATCTGTATCTTGCCTGGAAGTGTTTTGCAGACCTTTAGAGGCTTACAAAAACATCACAAAATGGTGCTTTGCCTGAACTTCTGCTCCTCTCTGTCTCTCAGTGGAGACAGCAGTAGCAAAGCAGTAATTCCCCCTGGGACTCCTCACCTAGTGCACGCTCTAAGTGATCAAGACATGCTGCTTACTTTCTCATCCACAAAAAGACAAGTAGGTGCCTTGCTAAGACTTGAGAGATGAAAGAGCAAAAAAGCTGTAATGAAGTGGACTGATGACAGTAAAAATAGATAATTAACATGTAAAAGTTAATTGATGAAGGCATTGCACGTGGACTGAGCTGTTTTGTGCAGGCACAAGCTTGGCTGTTTGCTGGGGTACAGCAGGATACACTGAGCAGCCATGGGCTTACACAGGGTCTTCACACCAGGGCTACGTGTTTATTCTGATGATCAGATAACTCTGCTGGCAGCTGCTGCCATCACTCCATGAAGTTTAACTTGTACCATGGGCTGAAGCGCTTGTGCTATGGCACAGCCCCAAGGACAACACCTAAAATATGGTGTTCAGTTTTGGACCCCTCACTACAAGAAAGACATTGAAGTGCTGGAGCATGTCCAGAGATGGGCTGTGAAGCTGGGGGAGGGTCTGGAGCACAGGTCTGATGAGGAGTGGCTGAGGGAACTGGGATTGTTTAGCCTGGAGAAAAGGAGCCTCAGGGGAGGCCTTGTCACTGTCTACAACTTCCTGAAAGGAGATGGTAGTCAAGAGGGATTTGGCCTCTTCTCGCAGGTACCAAGCAATAGGACAAGAGGAAATAGCATCAGGTAGCACCAGGAGATGTTTAAACTGGATATTTGGAAAAATTTCTTCATGGAAAGGGTTGTAAAGCATTGGAACAGGCTGCCCAGAGAAGTGGATGAGTCATCATCCCAGCAGGTATTTAAAAGATGCATAGATAGGGACATGATGGACCTGACAGTGTTAGGTTAATGGCTGGTCTCAGTCTTAGAGGTCTTTTCCAAATAAAATGATTCTATGATTCATCTTTCCTCTCCCGCTATTTTAACTCTGACTCTGCTGAAAATTTGGCACCATGTTCCAGAAGTTAATCTAGCCCTTGTCTACTCTACTTTGCTCACAATTTTCATTTAGAAAAATGACATTGAGAGCAACCCATCAGGGAAAATGTCATAAAATTATGCTGAAGTTCCATGCAATGTGAGCCTGCAGAACTGAGATCTTGATATCTCTGATGGCTTTGATTTATGGTTTTAGATTAAACCATGAACCATATACCATTCTGTGTGTATGCATAACACAATAGTGTTTTTACTGCACACAGATTCATACCTACAGTGGAACAGAGCAAGCTGTCTGTAAATTTGGATTCTGGAAACAGATGTGCCTGTGTCTTGCAATGTCCTCAGGTCTCTAAAAGAGACAAATTTCAAAGATCAAGAAGATAAATTACTTTAAAAGTGGATCTCCATTATTCCTGAAGAAGGCAGGATCAAATAGTAGACATTTACTCTGAAATTCAACATGGTGATTTCTAATTTACAATATAATTGCACTTGCTTATGTCATGACAGAGAATCCTGAAAATGTTACAGGTGGCCAATAGACCTAATGAGTGAACCTCAGCCATCTTCTTCTGTGAAATCCTTGAAACAGTGAGACCCACGCAGCACCACCACGCCTTGGGGTCAGACTCCTCCTTCATGGAACAGAACTGACAAAGCTCTGGGTGGCTTCTTGGAGGGTGTGGAAAAGGCCTTTCATGGTTGACCAAACCTTTAAAATTCTTAAAACCTCCAAAGGTTTCTGAAACAAATCTAATAATTGTTGATACACTTGTCCATGCATTTCCTTACATTGGAGAGGTAAACTAGGACCTTTTTGAGAGGTAAACTAAGACCTCTTTTTGGAGTCTTCTTTCCCTGGCAGACTGTTAGGATACAGATATGATGAGATCTGGGTGTGAGTCATCCATGGTTTGAGGTTTAATTTTTCAAAACATGAATCTCCCACTCGAACTTTCCCAAGAGCATCTTCCAATGTTATCACATGTCTGATTTCCCCTTGTGCTGGCAGGGCTGTGAGGATCCACCATGAGCAAAGGGAACATCTGTAACTGTGTGACTCCTGTCATGCTGGGTGATCTTGTGGTTCAGTCCTTCATCCAGCAGTAGGGACAGATAGCAGGGGAAGGGTGCAGACTAGACCAGCCATAGATCCACAGACTCTGCTGCTAAATTTTCATTTTGGCTAAGCTTGTGCCCTTGGAAAACACTAAAATCTCAATAAGTAATGGACAACAGCACTTATCTTCTTTTATATATGAGCAATGTTGGATGCCACCTTCATTCTCACTCTGCATTAATAGTAGTAGTAATAAGAAAAACAATAACAGTAACAACAACAACAATAACAACAGCAGTAATAATACTAGTACTCTGAAAACCTAGTTGGTGTCCTTCATTGTGAGTCAGAACTACAATAAGCGACATCTGGTTTTTGTGTTTTTCCTGTTCTGGGTTTCCAAGATCTGTTTGTAAGTCTAACTAGGGCAGTAGCCTGAATCCTTGAAGGAGAAATTGTCTTTCCTTGCTCTGAAGCAACCTCTCTGACTAATCCAAGGCCTCACCTAAAGTTGCCCTTGTTGTATCTTCTGGATAGTTGAGACTTGGTAAAAGGCAGTGAGAAGTGGAGTAGCCTCTGAAAAAGTAACATGCTTCAGATCCAACACTGTGAGTGATTCATGTGGTCTAGGTGTTTATCCCTCAGTAAGGTGCAGAGCCTGACAGTGCTGTGTCACTACAAATTACACCATGGATGCCTCTGCTATCATTACTGCCTATAATTTGTGTCACAGCACAGCCTTATTGCTAATTTTCCCTCCTCTTTTTATTAATAGGCCCCCTTCTGTCTGCAGGCAGGTCAGGCAGTGAGCTTTTCAGTGATGACAGCAGGCCACAGTATTTACTGAAGGCAGCGGAGTTGTTGGTTTGGGGACACATGGGAAGACTGAAGGAAAAAGGAGGCCGATCCCACTCTGCCTCAGTTTCACTCAGGCTGGAGTCTCGGAGGTCCAGGTGAGTCCCAGGGTCTCTGAAGAAAGCAGGCATAAGAAATCTGGAAGGGATTAAAAAAGTAAATCTGTGTATGGTCACTCAGCAGTATTAGGGTCTGTCTCACTCCAGATTCTGAGGCCAAATGCATGGGAATGACGTGGTAGTGTGATTGAGTTTGGGCTGGCCAAGGCTAGCCAGCCTTGACGGGAGCAGCCACAGAAACAACCAGCAGGGTCCTGCTGCACAGGATGCCCGTGGCAGAGCAGCCCAGCACTCCTGACAGCCAGAGGTGATGGAGCCAGAGCATGTCACCACCAGAGTTACTGACCCAGCGCCGCCTGGTCCCTAGGGGTGAGTCCACTTCCACTGGTGACCCAGGAGGGCTCAGTCACCGGCTGTCTGTCAGGAGCTAGGAAGGATCGGGAGCTGGATACACGTGGAACAATCTGAAGCATCTAGAGTGCTGCTCTGGGTTCTTAGAAGGCAAAACACCACTGCTAAAGTCAGTGTTGGGTCCATACATAACCTAGCTTTGGAAGAAATCCCAGCAGTTTTGTTGGTCAATCATTTCTTCAGGGCTTTGAGGTTTTGTTTTCTTACTATAACTTTGATTTGCCCTGACTTCATATGGACAACAAAATCTGTTAAGTGGCATGTCTTGCAACTTACTTACTTGGTGGAGAGTCAGAAAAACAGTGCCATACAAAGTTTGAGGATAGAAAAGGTTGATTTTTAAATGAAACTGCTTTGATGGTCTGATTATTGTACACTTTACTTGATTTTGGTATTTCCCTCCTTGAAACCTGAATGCATGCTTGAAATAATGGTGGAGATTCTGTCTTTTAAAATACCTGCTCTGAACTTTATTGACAACACAAATTCCCCAGTCTCAGTTGAGTTCAGACTTTAGCAGTAGCTTTTCAATCACACTGGCAACTGCAGGAGCAGAATGGCATCCTGAAAATTAAAATCTCTGTAAGGCATTCCTTATCCTCCATAACTTAAGGGAAAAGACTGTAAACACTGCATCCTAAACTCTTTGTTATGCTGGCTCAGAAAGTGTGGGCTTTGAAACCATTAATTTTCTTCTGCGGCACTGAGGACTAAATTTTACTCTGACACTGGAAAAATGGTGCAACTCTGGATTTACATGAGTGAGGTTATGTTCTGTCTGAGCCCTTTGTAGTTGAATAAAGTGGGGAAGATGCGGGAAGAATTACTTTTCAGTGGAAGGGGACCTTAATTCTGAAATGTGGGCTGAGATTAAAAGGTTCAGTGATCACTTCCTAATACTGCAGGATAATCCAAGAAGAAGAGATGTCCTCCTCATTTCTGTACTACAGAGAAAAGAAACAAATAAAGGCAGCTTCCAAGAACACTGCTTTTTGCCTGAACTTTACCAATTGCTTAAACAAAAAAAACCCCAAACACGAGTATGGTGAGTTGATAAATACAAAGCAAAATTCTTTGGAAAAGAGGAAAGAACCGGAGTTATTGATACTTTTTTTTAGCTTCTGGATGTACTCAGATTGAGGTTCCTGGAACACTTGTGTTATGGAATTTCAGCAATCAAGTAATATCATCACAATGACGTGGCATGACAGGCCTCTTATCACACACAAGCTATGTGTGTTTTCTGCTTATCATGTGTCTCACAATAGATGCTGGCACAGGGATGCCAGGTTCTTTGTCCCTAGGAGTAAAGCAATATTAATTCCACAAAAGGCCTTACATGAACCCTACGAGTCAGTCAAGACTGGTTTTCCAGGGAGTAGCTGCTGCTTGTTTTGACTTGTTTGGGTTTTGTTTTTTTTTAATCCATATTCCTGTTCCAACGTGACTTGCAGAAGTTGCCTAGAAACCATCTCGCGTCAGCTCACTCATCCAGGACACACAGCTCCCCATATGCAGGCAAAGAGATAAGCCCAACTTCCTTAATTTTTAAAGAAATGCAATTAACTCCCCTCTTCCTTCTCCCATGGATGTGATATCTGAGAACGTGCTTTAAAAACAACCCAACATCATAAAGGTAGAAAAGTCTGGCAGATGTTACATGGGGAAGTGTGAATGGAGGAGGTTGTCTTGAGGTGGTGGCAGAGTCAGAGCCATGTTTGTCCCCACTAGAAGGTCCAGCAGGCTTGTAGGGGGACGTTTCACTGCGCCTGGTGCCTCAAAACAGCCATAGACTTTGACACTTTTGCCTCCTGGCATGTAAAAATGCCAATTATTTCCACTGCTCTGTATTCTGTCCAAAATATCCTCTTGGCTCTCCCTACATCCTATAGTACTTGTGACCCAGCGCTCTTGTGAAGCCAGTACATGTTAGGAGGCCTGCAGATTGATGGAATTTCTTGTATTCTTCCAGGATAAAATACTTTACATGTGATAAATCCAGAGGAGCTGATAACACTAAGCACAAATCTGGTGGTGAAAACATCCTGTGCAAATAGAGCTTGGAAAAATAAAGGGCTTGTCTGGGCACCAGCTGGCCTAAAAGAATTTGGATCTTGAATCAAATTCCAAAGGTTTTATTAAGCTCTCTGGGAAAATATAAAACCAGAAAAATAATTTTGGGTTGACCTGTAGCACTTTATTTGGAAAATATTTATTTTGGGGTGCCTAGCCTTTTTGCTTGTAACTTGGGATGCTTTTCAAATGAAAAAATGCCATCTCAGAAAGATGTGTTGAAAGGAATTAAGTACTTCTTAAGATGAAAATTAATGTTTCAACATGGGAAAAAAAAAAAGCAACTCCCTTTGTGGGACTCGAAACAATTAAATTTGGATTGAATTTCCCAATTCTTCTTGTCCTCCCACAACTGCACTTTCTGGCAAGATTTGCTATGACTTGGATGTGTTCAATGTGTATGCAGGTAGAAGCAGAGGTTTCAAGGACAAGTGTGAACCCCTGCAAAATAGGAGGACCTGCATTGCAACTTCCAAATGCAATTCACTGCCAAATTTAACCTCTATCCCCTCACTACTTCCTCTCTCTCTTACTGCCTCTCTCCTGCTGCTCCTGCTTTCTTGATGGAGTGTTTTACCCTGTTCCCCCTGCAATGAGCTTTCCCATCAGCACCTCCTGGGGCTGATGGATGTGCCTTGTGCTCCCACACCATTCAGCTCCAGGGGCCACACCAAGATGTGGTTTGTGTACAGGAGGCTAGTACAGCAAAAAACTAAAATTGTGCTGCACTTGTAGTGTCGTGGAGATGGGCAGGGATGGAGGCCTGAGCTCCCCAGGGTCAGAGCTTGCTTTCCCATACCTGAGGGAAAGAAGGGGAGAGCCCCTAACTGCAGTGGAGGCAGGACCTTCCAAATTGACGGAAGCTGGACAAAGTAGCAAATGGTTAAAAAAGTGTAAATGGCTATTGACCAACTGATGGGCCTTCAGGTTTTAAGCCAGCTTCTGTACCTGCCAGGCAGTAGTCTGGATCTATTAGCACCAGGATGGCATGGAAAGCTTTCATTTAGAGCTGCTGGCTGAGATGGCATGGCTGAGGATTTCTGGAAGCCTTGGCAGCTTGAGTGGTCTGCAGCAGTAAGGGTGAGTAGGAAGGGCAAGTGCTTGGTTGTGGTGCGGATTATTGATCTGAGTTCTGGTGCTATTTCCTCAAGCATTTTACCAGGAGGAATGGGGACTGAGATAGCTTTAATTGTTAGATCTTAGTTTTCATCTGTGACTCAGAAACCATTTGATCACTGCAGGGTTACAATGTTACTTGGTTCTCCGGGTGCACCCAAAATGCAAAAGGTGGGTTCTCATCAGTTCCAGAGCTCATGGGCAGCCCTTCCTGAGGGTGGTAGAGTCTTTCTGGATGAAGGCTTTAGGGAGCATTGTACTGGACTCTGAAATGTCATCTGCTTATACCTTCCCCTCCTCTGAGAGTGATAATGAGATATACGAGTACACGACAGAGGCCTTTGAGCTTTCATTTGTGGCTGCTGATTGTTCCCACCTTTCACGGGGTAACGTGAGCTTTGGAGAGACGTGGGATTTACAAACATGGTAGAGGTCAGGCAGCAAGACATTGCTGTTGGAGGAGGGATGCTATATCTCCTTACAGATTTAAATGCACACATTGCTCCTTACATTATGTAAGTCTTGAATACTGAAATAAGGAAATAATTATAATAAAGCAAACAATTTCCTGGAAATTAGGGTGCATTGTGGATCTTTATCTGAAATTGTGCAGAATATCATAATTCTGATGATCCAACTGGAGATGGCTTCTAATTGCAGTGCCAATGGCACTGCTAGCACTGAGTAAAAGCTCAGGTCCTCTGAGCTCAAGGAATACAGAGTCCTTTAAGATGGAGTGTTTATTTCAGCAATTCAAGGATGAAAAGCATTCTAGGGAACATTTGAAAGAAATCTTTGTGTGCTGCTGCAAAAATGATACAGATTAAACCTATTGAAAAAATCCTAACTTTGCTCTGCAAAGGAAATTTAAATTTGTAAATAAAAAAAATTGATCTGGAGCAATAAGTGATCAAGTCCCCTCTTGTATGGTTGTGTGGCTCCACCATAAACACATGGTGTCATGTTCTCCCTCTATTGCTGCTGGAGAAAACTTTGCAAGCTCATTTAGACTAGGTGCAAGTGGAGCACGTTACCATCCACTGTTGCCAAGGCAGCATTGCTGCTGGTAGCTGGGCACAAACTCTCAGGCAGCTGTGGAAATGACTGATCAGATGGGTGGACCCTGCCAGTAATCTATAACCTTATATAGATTTATGTACACCTTCATAAATCATTACCAGCTTATCTTACTTGCAGGCTGATGTCTTCAGTCTGGGAACACAAGAGTTTCCTTTTTAACTGTGCAGGAATGCTGAACAGAGGACTGGCAGAAGGTTAAGTATCATAGAGACCAAGACTTTATTTTTAACACAAAGAGTTGTTGTAAATCTCCTGAAAATTCACTTGACACTTGACGTGCTGCAGGTTTTTGGAGGTGTGAATGCATTAATCACAGGTAAGGAGGTGGAGTTGCACTTTACAGCAGAAGGAGGGAACAGGTATCTGAAGATCAAAGCGTGGCTCGTGCTTCCCCTGCACAAACAGCAGTCCCTTATCTGTCCTTATATGAAAAGTATAAATTAATCAAGTTTACAAGGCAGAGTTGAACCCTGGTTGAACAAGTCTGCATTGACAAAAGCCAGTAAATGGAAGAGCCACAAAACTAAGATGGGAAGCTAATTGCAGTCCATGGAATTTGTCACTCTTCTTTTTTAGAAGGAAAATGCATTATATTCCAGAAATATAGCAAAACAAGTGCTGTTTTGGTTTTATAGTGCTGTGGTATATTTGTATACCCAAACCAGGCTTTTGCTACCGAATCTCTGAATGCTGGGGCTATTAGGTCATGCTGTTGTATTTTCTAAATAAGCAATCAGCTAATTAAATTCTTTGGTAAAAATTCACGTCTTTTGCTGTGTCTCGCAGCTTCCCCTACAGCAGCAGTTAAAAGCTGTAGTTGTTTTATTCTCCTGTTTTGTTTGCATGGAGCACTCTAGTTACTATCAAAGGAGCAAAGTTCAGAGAGATCACAGTGCAAAACTCAAGAGCTAAAAATAAAGAACAGGTTAAATGCTCAACACAAAATTGGGCACAATAACCACTGAAGTCAAATGCAGCTCAGCTCCAGTTCTTGCCCACGTCTGCCTGCAGGAACTCTTGCATCAGGCTTAGTGGCCATAAATTGTACAGTCAAATTTGAATTTAATAAACCTTCAGGAATATGTTTCACAAAATTCTGACTAAACACATCCTCCCATGCTGTTTTGGCAGCTTTTTCCTCTGTCTCCCAGCCCTACAAGAGCAACCTGAGTAAGGTGTCTGGCTGCTTGGACTCAGCAACTTAGCCATAAATCCCTAGCTGTCATTCCTGTGCTGAAAGCTGTCATGGGGCTGCTGGAGGAAAAATTATCCCCAGCTTCAGCCTTGCCTTCAGTCTAGACATATTCTCCTTACCTGGCCTGCTGTGGAAGTGAGAGGGTATTCTGGAGTATTCACTGATGCTCCATCTGGGAATCATGATAAACAGAAAATATTTGACAACTGAAACTCAGCTTACAGCACCTAAGTGCACCAGAGCAGCTCAGCACCTGCAGCCTCAGAAGCTGGGCTGGAAGATAAGTCAATTTTTTCATACACTATGTAAGGTTGTTAGCAGCCTCCTCATTAGGGGAGATAGTTTAGGTAGTGAAATAAAAGGTGGGAATCCAGGCTCTAACGAACAGTGCCACAGATCCGTGGATGAGATAAACTGGGGTGGATAAATTGTAGCTACAGCATCTGGGAGCAGAGGAGGAAATAACAAATGTACGGCCGTGGACTGAAGTGAGGTCTGCACTTATGAAGTGAGGTCTGCACTTAGATGAAACATATTCCTTAGCAATATCGGGTCTGCTGTTGTGGACTCTAAATGGGTTCCTGTGATGAGCCCGATCTTTGATGGTATTGGATTAATATCACTGCTCATTCCAGCTTATTATGTGTCCTGCAGTACCTGTCATGTCTCTCTGCCATCTACTGCAAGTAATGACTCCAGCAATTATGAAGGCTTTGTACGCCTGCAGATCAGAAATACTGTCTCACAAAGGGCAGGCTTTCCTCATCTCAGCACTGCAGATTCTTCCTCCACAGAGTGATTTGGCCCTTTTCGTCCCCCTTTTCCTCTGCACCCGCTAGTTTGTGAAACAGCAGAAGCTTTAGAGAAAAGGAAAAAAAAAAGGAGAGACAGCTTCAACTCCTATACTTCCCATTTTTCTACCCAACCCTCCTCTTTCTCTCTGGAGACAGAAGAGTTTGGTATCAAACATGCGAGTTCTGCTTCACCCAGGGTCTGATCAAAAATGCACTAAAATCAATGGAAAAATTCCTGTGGATTTTGCTGTTCTCTAGATTATTTCCAGCCCCCCTCTGGCTACAGCCCTTTGACTGTACGGGCATGCAGGGCGGCTGTGGGAGCTCAGAGGGGAGGATTTTCAGCAAAGCAGCCCACAAAAGGGAGTCTCGTATCCCTTTGCAAAGCATGAGGCTCTTGAGGTTTCCACTTGGTCCAAATCTGCAATTCATCTGCTTTCCCATGCTCTACTCACACTGTAACCCACCACCAGCCAGGCACTGTGCTGAGCGCAAGGCAGTTGAGAAAAAGTTTTTCCTTGCTGCTGGTTTTTTCTCTCATCTTTGATTGTTGCTCCTTGGTGTCCCCCAACCCTCCTTGCCTCAAGCCCACACATCCCAGAGCACCAGTGATCCACTGCCTCACTTCCAGCACATCCTCCATCTCTGCTGACACCTGAGATGGCTGTTGGGTTTCTGCTCCCGAACGCGATTGTGAAATCCAAGTTAGAGCTTGCTTGGCCATCCTGTCCAGCTGCACCTCCTGCTGTCCCTGAAGCAGTGCCACTTTGTTGACTGCATCTTCACAAAATGATGTTGAAACCAGACGTGGAAACAGAACAACCAGAGCACATGGGAATGCTCTGCTCAGGCGGAAAGTATTGGAGGTAACGCTTTGCATTTGACACAGATGGCTTCAGCATGGGAGCTTTGGTTTGGCAAAAATATGGAAATAATAATAGCATTTTTGATCTTCAAAAGGCTCTTCATTCACTAACTAAGGAGTGTAATGTTCAGCTTTACAAATTGGTCATACTCTGAAAATACATTTGGTGGCAAAGACAAAGGGTCAAGCTTTCTGCTACTGTAATGCCTTTGAAATGTCGGTGCCAATTTCGTGGTGTGAAAATTAAGGCCCAAAGTCCATTGTAAGGGTACAACGTCCTGTTTAGTCAATGGGAATTTCATGCCTGTTAATGAGAGCAGAATCAGATCCTAATTAATTTCAGGCTTGATACATATATTCTTCCATTTTAATACACGATTACTGGCAACATCTGCCCTCACATGTGAACAGACTTGAGCTTTGAAATATATGAATTGGATATTGGTCCTAATATGAGACTTAATATTTCTCACGGTTTCTGTGGGATCCTTTGCCTAGAGAGAGAGAATGAGCCAGAAGAAACCAGCCAGTGCCAGCTGTACAGTGCAAAACAAGTGTGTGTTTATGTGCACACCCCCAACACACACACAGGCTCAGCTGTAGCTTTGCAGACGCCCTAGGATAGCCAGGAACTAACCTGGGATGTCATGTCCATAGTTTGTCCATGGAGTCAGGAGGCTAAAAACAAGCTGCACCAGCTCTGCTGCTGATGTGTAGATGATGTGGCCATGTCTCCACTCATCCCAGCCAGGATTATAAGAAGTGTCCCACCCCAAACACAGCGGGGAAAGGGCAGGGGCTTTCTCAAGGAGCAAGGCCTGAGTCCCAGCCTTGCAACGTAAATATGAATCAAAGTAGTTCTAAAGTAAAAAATTATTCAGGATTGAATAATTCATCTCTGCAAAGCCCAAGGTCCCTGCTTGGAATCATCAGAGCAAGGTAAAGGCTGGGCAGTGGCAAGCAGGTCCTAGAATGGCCACATTTAAAAGCTGCAGACACTGATTCCCAGTTCTCTTGGGTAAGAGACAGATCAGCATTGTGTTTGTGTTTTCAAGATTAAGTATCTCAAATCATAAATGTCAATAGAATTATGAAGTACATTGAAAGCTTCCAAGTTCTTTAAAATTAAATAACAACCCTGTAATGCAGCCAAGCCGAGTATTGCTCAGATCCATTCGACCCTTACAGGAGGCAAAGGAGGCTTTCAATTTCTTTGTTCAATCACTTCATTAAATTCCAATTCCTCTTAAAAGCTTGGCAGTCCTAATTCTCTCCCGCTTATTTCTGATACAAGTACCCTTTGTCTGCACTCAGATTTCTCATGCTTTCTATGCTTATTCACCTTCCTATATGCCCAAGCCTCACCAAGCATCACGGCAGTGCTCTAGTAAGGACAGTTAAAGGCATTTTTGCTGGAAATTTACTTGTTCTGTGTAGTCACTGCATTAGGCTGTGATGTGTCTGTGTGCAAGCAAGAGACAAAACTGCTCCAGCTTTTAGTGGGATTTGTGATGGGAAGTGTGCTGCATGCTGTTAGCCAGCAATGCCTTTGGGGGAGATGAAAGTGTGTTGGCCAGCCCTAGTCCTCAGCAGTATACCCTCTTAAAACTGAGAGTCAGAGCAGTCATGTCAGTGGAGTTACATGATAGAGACAAAAGCTCTGACCTCAAGAACATCATTATTGCACAAGAGGCAAAGCAGGGCTGAGCCAAGAAATGGCCTGTAAAATCCCAGCTCTGCTACCTGGCAAATGTCCTGGACACCTTGGTCAGGCACTTATAATGTGGTTTTAGCCGGTGAGAAACACCATTGCAAGGGTCTGTGGGCATTCCAGTACCTGGATATAGCTCTAAGGCCATAGCAGGTGCATTTTTTCCTTTGTGTTTCCCTCTGAGGACAGGATTGGTATCACCATACTCAGTGGTAACAGGGAAATACAACCAAGAGGCTGCAGCTCAGTCTGAGCTTGCACTTTCATGCTTGGGGTTCATTAGCTTTTCTCTCCCAGGTACTCCGGGACAGGCCACAGCAGAAGATGCTGTAGGATAGAGCCACAAGAAATGAACCATAAGTCCCAAAAGATGCCATTTTTCTCTTTCTAAAAGAAGTTCTATTCACTGCTGAAGTTGCATTATACTTTGACTTGCAATTACAGCAGCCAGAAGAAGTAGTGGGCTTT
This sequence comes from Melospiza georgiana, assembly GCF_028018845.1. Classification (NCBI taxonomy): domain Eukaryota; kingdom Metazoa; phylum Chordata; class Aves; order Passeriformes; family Passerellidae; genus Melospiza; species Melospiza georgiana. Next base: position 45,923,301 of record NC_080430.1, on the reverse strand, counting down.
ATAGGCTCTGATGTTTTCTCATTTCTGCTGGGCCATCCCACCATCACAACTGTGGTGCCTGGGCTTATTTTCTTTTATAATCTCTTTCTAGGCTCTTGCTGAGATTTTCTGTCTTGGGGGATCTTGCTTAGGCTGGATGGATTACTCAAATGTTCTTGGTCCAGCTCCAATTCCGGCTTTACTTTATCTCTAGCTGTTAGGGTTTCTGACTGGGAAAAGCTGCCCTATAGATTAGTGAATTCTTAGTGAATGAGGCCCAGGAGCTGACATGCAGCAAATGAGTTGGGATCCCTATGGGCAAGGCTCACCATTACTGCTGCTGCACAAAGAGCTTGCCCACAGCATCTGCCTGAAGGGCTCTTGCCACCAGCTGGGATGGTCCTCTCAGGAACAAAGGGACCCCTTCAGCGCATTCCCTGAGGTGAGAGAGAGGGTCTAATTTGTACAGCCCTGTCCCCATGGGCTTCCACACCACCACACCCCATCTCCATGGGGGAGAAAAGGTCAGTGCTGTACCTTTAGACTCTGTTAATGAAGGAAAATCAGATGTGGAGAGGGGAAGTCTTCAAACCCCCAGCGTGCAAGGTGAGGGAAGATCTCATGTCTGCACTACAAGGAAGTTTTTGGGCCTGGTGCTGGGTGCACACATCCTTTGCTATGCCAATCCTTGTTGATTCAGCTCTGGTTACAATTCCTGGGCAAAGACACACACGAATGGTCTGTACAAATTGGGTGGTGGGGGGGAGGGGGATATATATTCTCCTACAGAAATCACAACAGAAATTGTGATTTGTGATTTTATGATTTGTGCTGAGCTTTCAGGTCTCTCAGCTAAGACACACATTACTAATGGCTTAGGACAGCAGTTTTGCAATTGCAGTGAACTCAGATACCTTGGAAAGGCTGGACATGAGGCTGACTTGGCAAGCTGCTCCCAGGACCAGTGCTTGAGCCATGGGCTTTGTTCAGCTTATGTCTCAACATGGTACCTGGCTTTTGGTAGCTCAGTGCAAGATGCAGACCACTCAAAGTTTGTCTGTGCAAATCCCAAATGTTTTTCAAAAACAAAATCTCCATGACTTGGACACATACTGAGATGAACCTGCAGTTCCTGCCAAACCTTTCACCTCTCCTCATCTGCCCTCACACCTGTGATAATTTAATTGTTTGCCAGTGCCAGACAGAAGTTAAACAGGAGATCAAGGGCTCAACATACTCCTGATACTCTTAAAACTCTATTCCACCATGCCACAGGAAAACAGATTTTTTTATTACGTGTGGCCAACAACATACATTCCAGCAGCCAAAATTAACCCAGCAGAGGCCAATAGTGTATGCAAATCTACCTGAGTCACCACAGGATTTCTGAGAGGTGATGCTTTAGTTCTCTTAGCACGTCTAGAAAAAGACCTTGTGATTCCCCTACAGGGAGATTGTGCACGAGCCATACTAACTGCTGAAAGAAGTGGTCCCAGGACTGTTCCAACTGGCTGATCCAGTGACATGAAAGTGTTGTCGTTTACACACTCTGGAGAGCCTCAGGATGCAGGGAAGATGGATGGTTATTCTTCTTGTGCCTGCCTAAACAATATATTTGATCCTGTCACTTGTCCTGTGTGAACTGCCTTCTTTAGAAGTCAGTATTAATGATGCAGATCAAATCTAGATGCTGTCACTTTTCCCATTTGCTCCAACAGCCTTTGTTAAAATAAAAAACCAGTCTTTTTGACCTTAAAAAGTGGAGGCGATGTTACTTTTGTAAAACTGTTAGGGGAGGTTCTAAGGACTAGAAAAGTGCTTCTTTGGAAGCATGTATTAGCAAATGCTACTTGATCACAGGGACACTTGGATCCTTGGGAGGAGATGTAGAAAACAGACTTGTCATCAGCTTATATTCCTCACATATTGGCATCACTTGTTCTCACAATGAACCTTGCTCTGTGGCCTTTAAGGCCCTTTGAAAAAGCACTGCTTGACTATGCAATGGGTGTATATGTAGTAGTAGTAGTGCTCAAGGTCCCTTACCACCTTCCCCCTCTTCATCCCACAGTCTAGCTCTACACCCTTACTACGCTCATGAATTGTCTCTTCATCAGACTTTCTCAGCTGGAGCTGACACAGAGATTTGAATTAAGCATCCAGCTCCTCAGGTGTGTAGGCTGCCCACCACATCTGTTTAGCCAGGTGTCAAGTATCTCTCTAGTGCCAGACCAAGCATCTGCTCAGTGCTGCGCCCTGCTTCCAGCAGTGGCCAGATGTGGGTGCCTGAGGAAGCCTTTGAGCATGTCAAGCATGCATTTCCTGAGAGTGCTCCTGGCCTTCAACTATCTTCAGGGATTTCCTCAATCAAACGTGCTTTCTATGTATTAGAAACACACAAGTTATTTCTCTTCCACTAACTTGCCTGCTCTCTTAAATCCCTGTTTCACCTGTTGACCTTGCTGACTTATTTCAGTTGTTCATCCAAATTTTTTACTCCTCTCCTCTCCTCTCCTCTCCTCTCCTCTCCTCTCCTCTCCTCTCCTCTCCTCTCCTCTCCTCTCCTCTCCTCTCCTCTCCTCTCCTCTCCTCTCCTCTCCTCTCCTCTCCTCTCCTCTCCTCTCCTCTCCTCTCCTCTCCTCTCCTCTCCTCTCCTCTCCTCTCCTCTCCTCTCCTCTCCTCTCCTCTCCTCTCCTCTCCTCTCCTCTCCTCTCCTCTCCTCTCCTCTCCTCTCCTCTCCTCTCCTCTCCTCTCCTCTCCTCTCCTCTCCTCTCCTCTCCTCTCCTCTCCTCTCCTCTCCTCTCCTCTCCTCTCCTCTCCTCTCCTCTCCTCTCCTCTCCTCTCCTCTCCTCTCCTCTCCTGCTGTCATAACTTTTTCCCCACATCCTTGCCATCAGTTGTTATTGCTGTGTAACTTTACAATACCTGTGTAACTTTGAATTGTGCAGTGATTAAACATCCAGCAAAATTTTAAAAATCTTTTTAATAGTAATATGTTCTCATTTTTTAAATTATTAAGTTGGAGATTTTACAGGTTTGAATTTGGAAGTAATCAAAAAATCTGGTTTAAAGTGCATAAAAAAGGTCAATGTGATAATTTCCCTTAGGGTAGGGAAATGCTGGGACAGTGAATTGGGATTGGGAGTATTAACCTTTTCATCTCAGCAGCAACTGGAACAGTTTGCTCTCAGTCTGCTTGGCTTGCTAAATGTTCAAATACTCCATGAAGAGTGGAGTTGCCTAAATTTACAATCAACTTTGGCTACCCCGAAAAAGCAGCTTTTATTTCTTTATTTTTTAGTTTCCAGCAAATAAATGATTCACCTGCCAAAAATTCCATAAGCATCGATCACAACTTAACCAGTGTCTCCTGGGTGTCTTGGAGTTTCTAGCAGACCTGGTAGTCTTACAGTGGAGGAGGTGGTGGATAAGTACATTTGTCCAGGCATGGTGTGCTTCCTGCCAGGGCATTGCTGATCAAGGCTGGGCCCCCTCCTTCTGCTTAGACCAGAGGGAATTAACTCCTCCTTTTCATGTAGGAACCTGGAGTCCACCACTCTCCACAGAACTAATAACAGCAAATGTGCACAGTGTGCAGACAATTGGGAAGCTGAAATTTGTTTGCCAAGAGAGGTTAGCTATGAAGAAAGGTCTGTGTAAAAACGAGCCTTGCTTGCAAACAAACTGTCAATGTTGAAGGCTGAAATCTCTAAAATTATTTGTAACAAATAACTTTGTCAGTTCTATGAGCCTCTGTCTAACTCTTGCACAGAGGGGAGTCACTCCTTTCCAGAGTAAACAGAGCAGCCCAGTGCACTCAGGGGTTACCAGGCTGGAAGAATGCAGTGCATTTTCTGTGAGTATTTGCTCTGACTTAAAAGCATGCTTCTCTTATCTGTGTTGACACCTCTCCTGCGTTCATGAGCTGTGAAGACTCAAAACAGTCAAGATCTACTCCTCCGAGTATCTATCAAAAGCAAAATTAAACCTCATTATTTGCAAATGGAATAATAGGTTTTAACAGGGGATCCTGTTTCTAGGAAGCCCTACCAGGTCTCTGGAACAAAGGCTATGCAGTGAGCCAGACATGGGCGTGCCAGTCTTTTGTAAATAAAAACATGCATGTATATAAGTGCGTCTAACAAGTACTCAGACAGAATTAACTGTAAGATCCATATCTTGCCAACAAATCTGTGGAGCAGATTAAGTTTGGCTTTTTTTTTTTTTTTTTTTTTTTTTTTTTTTTTTTTTTTTAAAGTAGCAATGCCTCAGGCAAAAGTCTGTGTGGCTGCAGAGAGGAAAATGTGAAAATGGTCTACGCAAAACTTGTAGTCAGGCTTCTCTGCCCCTTGCTCCTAAGCAGCGAAAGCCACCAAAGGGCCTTTTGCAAAACCTTCTCCTGATTGTTAAATTTGTGCCCATCCAGGCAGGAAACTAACTCTGCCATGGTACTTGGGTGGCCTGCTGCTCCCAGAGAGGACATTTGCAAAAGAAAATCTTGGCGGTCTTTCCCTAAAAGCAGGAAAAATACCTGTATCTTCATACAAATCTGGGAGGCTGCAATCTGCCAGAGGCTGATGCACGATGAGTGCCTAGTCTGGTCAGGTAACACGTTTCTGGGCAATGTTACCCTCTCTTGAAGCATGCAGAGCAGAGGGGGAAGCTCATTCCTTCATTGCCTGCTAACCCAGTAAATTGATTTGAGAGGACATATCTAATGGTTGGTCCATTTGGAAAGGTTTAGGAAGGCAGCAGCAGTAACTGTTTCTGCGTACTTGTGTCCAGTGTAGCTCTGCTGCCTCTTCCCAAACCTCCCAGAAGCCTCACTAGAGCAAAACCATTGATATTATTGCTTGGGTACCCTTCCTCCATGACTCAGATGATGAGTGCAGTGCTGTTCTGCCGAGGAGATGTCTTATCTCTCTGCTCTAGTTTGCTGTCTGGCTGGCATAACCTTCGTGGCTTCGCTGCTCCCAGCAGTGCTCTGCATGCTGGTGGTGGCTGAAAACTTGCTTTGTGTGTGTGCATGTATGTGTGTGAATCAACATCCTGACACATACACACTGGAAAAGAGAGCTCCTGCAGTTATGGAGTGCATTGATCAGAAGTTATGGAATGCTATGAGTGGCTGTTCACATCTAGGCTCTGCTCCCATTTGCCTCCATCTTGGGCTAAAGATCAAGTAGAGCTTCTGTGGAAAAATACAGCATTTCATTGCACGTGTGTATGTGGAAGAAAAAGTGTTGTGGAAAAGTTGATGTTTGTCAAGTCCCAAGTGTTCATAACCTTGACATTCCTGCAGGGGAAGTTTTTTTGTGCGCAGTTTCCCAATGGCAAACAACATCCCTTAAGCCAGGCCCAAGAATAGCTGCCATGACAAAGTCCTTGTTTCTCAGCTTCTGTCCTCTGCTTTTGTCTTTCTCCCCCTTGCTTTCCTCTTCCCTCAGTCCCCAGCATCTGCAGTGCAGTATGTGGCACTGGTGTTCAAGCAGCGTGGGCTCCCAGCATCTCTAAAAAAGGGCACTGGTTTGCTGTGGGGTGTTTCGGCTCAGTGCTAGAAGGTTTCTGTGACCAACTCAAGTGAGCAGGGGGAAGAGAAGTAAGGAAAGGAATGAGGGGGAGCAAAATTATTCATTTTTAGTGCTTTATCTACAGACAAAATTGGGATAGCAGTGTGCAAGTCTAGGAAAAGGCATGGCTTTAGCCTGAGGGCTCTTACCTGCTGCACTTGAGATCTGCTGCAAATAATAGTCATCTCCAAGCATTTCAGGAAACCTTCAGCATTTGTTTATCATGCAAAATGTTAGGCAGGCAAAACACAGGAGTAACAGCCTGAATGATCATGCCTCAAACTGCTTTTTATGCCTGTTTCTGAACCAGTGTTTATGTGCCCCGAGCAACATGTGCTGTCCTCCCCCACTTTACTTTGGCTGGCTTATCAGCATTTGGGAACTCCACCTGCTACTTGCAGGCCATGGATTTCTAATTTGGTGGTCCCAATGATATGTGTCCATATTTCCTTTTCCATGGAATGGCAAGGTAAGATTGCTATCAGGGCAGGAAGTTTTTTTGGAAGTCATGACTTAGCACCAGAGTAGAAATGGGAACTCACTGACTAAAAAGGGCCTCAGGTCACTGCCTGTCCCCAGCTGGGGTAAGGTGAGTAGGAAAGGTCAGCACTGGTAATGGTCCGTGAACCACCCCAAGGAGATGGGAGGATGCATAAAATAGGGTGGTGGGCCTGATGCAGGAGGGTTGGGAAGCTGTTCTGGAGCAGGACAAATTCCTTTTCGTTCAGTGGCAGATGGCATCAGGAAAAGGCTTTTGCAGAACCTAAAACGGAGCCTGGGGACACAGAGAGATGAAGTAAACAAAGCACATGGGTGGCTGTTGTCCCAGGCCAGACCAGCATCTGGGACTCCTCCTTTCCTCACCCTCTCTCATCTCACAGCTTTCACTGCTCCTTATCCATAAATTCTGTCTTTTTCCACCGGGTGGTCCACAGCAGGCTCCATTAGCACCCAAATGCATCCTTTTGATTGTAGCTCTTCTTTTAAAGGCTGTATCCAGGAAAGCCTGTGAAAATGCCTTATCACAAGGATGCAGGTAGCACATATCTGTGCAGAGAGGGGATGTGGGTGAGAAGAAACTTCACCGTGAGACATCAGAAGATCAAGGCTGTCAGAAAAAATAGTAGCATGGAAATTACTGTATTAGGGAAGTCTGGTGTCCTCTCCAGTCCAGTGTTTTATCTGATGTGAAATGCTCATGAAAACAAGTGAAAAGCCCTTGCAAAAGGTTAATGGGGATGCCTCTGCATGTCCATTATTTACATCAGTGTAATTATGGGACATGGGGCTTTTATTGAACCTGAAACTCTCTTGCTTTTTAGTTATGCATATGAAGATTTTGTGACACAAGCCATGGGAGATATTTCCCACCCTAGTGTTTCTTCAGAAAAAAAGCCCCAAGCACATTCAGCATTTCCCAGTATTTCATAGAATCACAGATTTGCAGAATCATTTAGGTAGGAAAAACCTCCAAGATCATTGAGTCCATCCATTTCTGAGGGGTTTTGTATAGATGGAAATGAATGCCGCACAGGAAGGTAGGTTGCCACTCTGTCCTAATGCCCTGTGTTGTCATTTTCATGATCCCAAGGAGAAGTTGGTCCTCAAAACAAAGCACTTGGTAAGGTGACAAGCACTGGATCCCTTCACCTGAATACTTTCCATCTACACTGCTGACTCTTAGCTAAACCATAAATTGGGCTCAACTACAGGAAAATGAGTCTGTAGCACAATCACACCAGTTCCTCCAGATCCTAGGAGCAATAATGTGGGCCTGGGCAAGGGCAGTGAGTGCTTACACATGGCTCATTGTGCATATGGGACTGCAGGCATCAAATGGAAATGGGCCTACATTAAATTAACTGAGCCTACAGCTGAAAAGATGTCTAGGGTCAGTCCAGCTGTATGCTGTACATGGATGAATGCAACAGACAGGATCTAGGGCACAGCAATAAACCTTTATTTCCACATTGATTCTGTCTGCCAAGACCCCCTAGAAGCAGACCTTAACCCCTGTCTTACTGCCTCATAGCCTGTGAACCATGGTAAACCCCTCCTTGCTCTTCTCAGGACATGGTCCAGGTCCATTTTGAGCCGTGTGGGATTCCAGCTTATTTCTAGACATATGATCTCATCCTATTATATCCATTTTTTCCCATCCTTTCCCTGACAGACAGTCCCCACTTTTACATCTTGAATTCTAGCTGCCTGGAAAACAATCAGCAAATAAACCTTGGAGGAAACATTAAGGAAAAAAAACCTCAACCTGTGTCTAACAATTGGGCTTGCTGCCTCCAGACAGGTACAGGCTGCATGTGAGCAGCAACAATTCACTCAGCAGTGCTTTTGAAAGCAAGGAGCTGATGGCACTGGGAAGGCTGAGTGATGTGATGGGTCTGGGGCCAGGGAAGCATTGTGCGTGTATTCCAAGTAGATGGCTGAATTTTAGATGCTGCTGCTAATTTTAGTTCAGTGTGATTGGCTTCACTGAGCTCTCCTGGTGCTTTGAATGCTGTCATTCAGGCTAATCATAATTCTTTACAAGGCTTAGAAGTCCTTAGAATACCCAAAAATCTGATCTGAGCTTTTCTTTTTCCTTAAGATGCTGTTTTCCTATGTGTTTTGACTTTATCAGGAATGCATGTTAGACCAATGCCAGTAATCATGAACCTGCTGTTCCATATTCTCTCCTCCTCATGATATTCCTTAACCTATTTTACATGTAAAACATTTCATAGTATGCAGCCAAGTGTTTAAGCATTCAATTCCCTTCCTTCACCGGCCCCTCCTGTTCCTGCAGTTGGTTGCAGATCACTGCCTGGAAGTGAGCAGAGAGAGCAGGCATCAAGGTGAGTTTTGTTCCTGTGAGAATAACCTCTTTCAAGTAAATTTTTTTTCCAAGGTGACCAGTGTGCACTGATACCGTATTTCAGCAGAAAGCATGGCAACAGCGCAGTCATCTGACCCTACCCTCAAACAAAGCTGGGCTCTGGTCCCCAGGCAGGATTTCTGCAGAGAGAGAGGGACAGGCACAAATCCTCTTTAAATCTTGTAACTTTCCCCTGTGTTAGTCTGCTGGGCTCAGCTTCCCATGTGTTTGCAGCAGGGAGATGGTCTGCATGAAAATTGCTCAGGTGTAAAAATGAGTAGGTGGTTAAAACATGGTTCAAAAATAGACCCAGGCTAATAGAGTTTCATTTAATCACCCAGTTGCCATTCAAGATCAAGTTTGTGTAGGTTATGATGAAATGTGGTTTCCAACAGACAAGTTTTCAGTGCTCTGCATAATGAAAATTGGCACTTTGCAGCAATTTCTGAACAGGTGCAACTGCAGCTGCTGTGGGAAGGCTGAGACCATCTGTTCCTCCCAAAAGATGCTGGCCCCTTCCCACGGCCCTCCTCATCCCCAGCCCCACTGCGTGCATCTGGAAGCATCCATGTGCCCATGGGGCAGGCAGTGAGGAGGTTCAGCACACTGCAGTGGTCAGAAGCTGTCTTGGTTTGGAAAGACAGGTGTCTGCTGAGGAAGGCAGGAGCCTCCCCTGAGGAAGGCAGGAGCCTCCCCTGAAATGGAAAATGTAAACCCCCTCCCTCCGAATTGCTATAAATTTTAAATTAAGGGGCTCTCAGGCAAAAAATCTGGGAGCAGGAAATAACAGTTCTTTAATAGGGAAGAAAATAAAAAGATAAAATAAACAATACAGTAAATCAAAACAGCACTAACAGAGTCAGAATACAACCTGACACCCTGTGGGTCAGGGTGCTGGTAGCAGTCCAGTTGGAATTGTGGCTGCAGTCCTCCTGGAGTGACAGGTGTGGTTCTGTTGGAGCAGGGATCCTGTAGAAGGGTGTAGTTTTCCTCTGAAGAGCCAGTGGAAGAGGCAGCTGTTCCTCTGGGAAATCCAGTGGAGAAACCACACTGGTGTTCCAGAATCTCAAGAGTATATCCGGGTAGGAATGCTTGGCTCCTCCCTCTGGGTGGAGCATCTCACAATGGGATGTTATAGTTCTTATCAGTCATGCAGCGACATTCAGTAGCCTGTTATCAGCAGCTGTCTCCCCGGAGGGAGGAGTGGTTGTGGAAGAGATGAGGAAAACTGCCCTCTTAACAGAAGACAACTGCCATACAGACAGCAAATAGAATATAATTTGCTTGGCAATCCAGGACAGAGGCAGAAATGGTGCTGGCAACCTGGGGCTGCGGTTGCATGATTCCCATGTATTCCTGGGATCTCTTACTTAAAAATCATGTGTTTTAAGTAGGAGTCAACGTACAACAGTGGCAGGAAATCTTTGCTGGCAGTCTTCTCTGCCTGCCCTGTGTCCATCCAAAGCTGACTACTTTGTTTTGTGTATCTGGATTCAGACTATCAGGCTCCACAAACTTTCCTTGATTCAGATTTACACCAGAGCCATACCTAGAGAAGGCCATGTCATATTCATTTTTTTGTTTTCTTCTAGCAATACCTGCTCAGCATAGTGTAACCAGGGTGTCAGGAGTGCTGGACTCCTCAGGTCAGGAAAGACTTGGACCTGTTGGAACAAATCCAGAAGAGGGCCACGGGAATGATCAGAGGGCTGGAGCACATCTCCTGTGAGGACAGGCTGACAGATCTGGGATTGCTCAGTCTGGACAAGAGAAGGACCTGGGGAGACCTTATAGCAGCCCTCCAGTACCTGAGGGGGTGCTTTCTGATAAGAAAGATGGGGATAAACTTTTTCACTTTGGCCAGCAGCAATAGAGCAAGGGGTAATGGTTTTAATCTAAAGGAAGGCAGATTCAGACTAGATATAAGGAAGAGTTTATTACATTAAGGGCGGTAAAATAGTGGCACAGATTGCCCAGAGAAGCGGGGGATGCCCTGCCCTTGGAAACACCCAAGGTCAGGTTGAATAGGATTTGATTCTCCTCATAGATGTATTCCTAGCTTGTATTAACATGCAAGTTTTAAGTAAAATTGCCTGGAGATCAGGTGCACAAAGCTGGTACAATTTTCATGCAAATACGAGCCCTAGCCATCAAACTTTAACAACTATGAATTTCAAGACTGGCTCATTTATCCAAAAAATAGGCCTTGTGGTAGAGTTCTCCCTCTACTTATGAGTCCCCACATGATACAAATTTGTCTTTCGACCTGGACAGAATCACTGCTTGTGTCAGCTGGGCTCCTGCCCATGTGGGGGTAGAGGGAGAGCAAGGTGAGGAACCAGCATGCAGAGCAGCAAGTGGAGGCATTGTGCAATTCCTTTGTTAATGATATTTCTGGGAGCTGCTCCAGGGCCGTTTCATAGCATCAGTATAATTTTACTGTTTTTTCTTGGGTTGAATTTTGATCCATGGGGCTTTATCTTTAGAAACAACCATTTCCCAGAGCAGTGTCCCCATCCTCATGATGAAAGGCTCTGCAGCACATCCTTTGGTTCTCTAAAACATGGCACTCTTCACACCTAAAGCATTTCCTAGCTGATTGATGGCAACTTATTTAATGCAGTGTGTAGGTGTAAAACGATGAATATATCAAGCTGTGGAACAATATCTTTTTTCTCCTCGGATGTGCTTATTGTGCACCGTTTTTACCTAAAATGGAGGGTGCAAACACATTTTATCGCCTGTTTGCAAAAACTCATTACTAGAGGCTAAAAAATTTACAGGCAGAACACCCTAAATCTGACGTCTTGACACACAGTATTTTTATTGTTTGCTTTACAGCCTTGAGAGAGGCACAGGGAAAGCAGAGTCCTCTCTGGCCAGGCACAGGAACACCGTCAAGGTATGGACAGAAAATAAATCAGTGTGAGCTGCAGGTAGGTTGGCAGCTCCAGAGGACCTGCCTGCCTGCATCCTGCCACCAATGCTACATGGGAAGCTGATGATCATTTTTTAATCAAAAGATGGTAGGAGAAGATGGTCAGAGACAGGCTGCATGATCCAAAGACGACTGGCAGACAGCAGAAGGGAAAAGATAGCAGAGGAGATGCAGGGGAGGTATGGCTCTGGTGCTGACCATGGCTCTGTCCAAGGCTAGATCCTCTGTCTTGCAAGCTAAGAAAATAACTTCTAATTTGCTTTTCAGCAGTTTATGGGCCAAATGTATATGTGGTCTAATCAGCTTTGGCTTCTTAGGCATAAATTTGAAAGAGTTTTCAAGCAGTTTTTCTCTTCTGTCATACTGCTTGTAAGAGCAACCACAGATTTGGATCCTTATGATTGTGGAGTCTGAAGGAATGAAGTTAGTGTTGCCTGGCTAATCCAGGGCTCATTTTAAACACCATACATCTCAAAAGTTGAATTTCATTTCTGTTTGCAGGGCCTGGGCTGGGCTCAGTTTACAACCTTCTGGGTTAAGTGTCAGGTATTTTTGATAAAAACTTGACTGAGTAGCTGAGAGCTTTTTAATTTGTCAGGGTTTACAACAAATAAATTACTAACAGACCCATATGTAACAGGGGGTGAATCCTTCCAATTGCAATATGCACGCACAGCTAACAGCTTAATTTATATTAAACACATATTGCATTGTTAGCAAATAGCAATGATCTACAGAGTGATTAAAGGGTTCTGTGCATCTGAGGACACTGCACATTCTTACCAGGGTTTGGGAAATGGAAATAAGCAAAGAGAACGACGTGTAGTTTTTAAGCAGCCATCCCCAGAAATTATTCTCCCAACAGATTAGGCTTCAACACTGTGCTTGCGTTATATTTTGAAAGAGATCCCTGAGCCTATGGCTGCCTGTGTTAAATACACCCCACTCTCATGCACAGAGGCTCAGTTCCAGCTCCTGTGGCCACTCTGCTGAACGTCTGCATTTCCTCTGCTCTCTGTGACCGTAACCATAGAACTACTACAACACTTGCAAAAATATAATCTTTGGCATTCTGTACAATTTCTCCACCCATATGCATGTGCACTTTTGAAGAAGCAAACAGAAAATCCACGTAACTCTGGTGTCCATGGCCAGGAAAAGTTATGACTGGGGAGAATAAATTTTAAAAAAGGCAATATTTATCAAGAGAAAAGGCATTAATTTGGGGAGTTACAGCCCTTCCTCCAGTGCTGCGTTCTGCCAAGTTGTGTTGTGCCATTCTGGCAGCACAGAAAGGCTGCTAAGGCAGAAATGGTTTAGGGTGTTGTGCCCAGCATCAAGGTGCTCAAAACAGCAGCCAGGTGGGGTTTTGACACTACACAGGGCTTGTACTGGCCATTATGGAAGAGATGAGTTTTAATGGAAAGGAACACAAATAGCTACTGTGAATGGCCCCAGGCTAAATGGCTCACCCAGGTTATTTTGGCAAATACTTAGGAATGAAAAATATATTTGCCCATCAGGGCTGGCTCAGCAAATAGGCTGGATTAATGATAATGATTTCAGTGAATAATTCAGCTGGATCTACTGGACTGAAAGTGAATTCCAGTGACAGAGAAAATAAGGAAAATCAGATGGATTTCTTGGGTGCTGGGTGTCAGGGGAAAAAAAAGGAGGAGACAAGAAATGCAGAAAAATATTGAACAGCTGGGCACTCAGCTGGAATACAAGACACAGATCTACCATGTTCCTGCTTGGACCTGGGCAGATCAGTGTTCAAACTTTGAAGCTGCTCTGATGTCTTTCCTGGCAAAACAATGCAGAGGAGACCAAGAAAGACAAGTCAGTCAAGACTAGGTCCAGGTAAGGACCTTAGAAAACTTTTCTAGACATGGCTGCATTTCCAAGGAGAATCCCAGCTGCTTTGAGTCAGAGTTTTCAAAAGTCAGGCCATTTTGTCCAAAGGCGCTTGCCCAGCAGTTCAGCTCCATCACTTCTGCATTTCATTAAGTCCCCGGTGCACTTATGGCATCTGAATGGGCACAGCCTCAGCTGCACTTTGCCCAAATGTTCCCACACCTCTTTCCCCTTCCTTTCCCTTCCCAGCCTCTCTGTCTCTTCTGACCATGACCTGTTCCCTGACCAGCCCCAGGAGGGCCACTGAGATCAAATGGGTTTTGCCTGGGAGTGGTTATCTGCTCACACAGAGAATGTTGAAGGATTTAGGGCTGAGCTTGTTAACACAGTTCTGCAAGTGAGAATAAGGGGTCAAAGCTGCCACTGTGTTCCTAAAACTGCTCCTTGCAACAGATTTAGCATTGGCAGCAGATCCCTTTTCACTCCATCCCTCTCTCCAGGCTGTAGGGCTAATTCATGCACCAGTCTGGAAAAAGTCGTCCTTTCAGCTTCATCTTTTACGGTGGCACAAGGAGCTTTTATATTCATTTTGGTTAATCAAGCCCTTGTGCTGCTGCTTCCAGAAGACTAAAATGTAAAGGACTCACAAAAAGACATGTAGGCCGTCACCCATGGTTTCTGCTCTTTCTTCTGGCATCACATTTTGGGGATCCCCACATTGTGTGGCTGTGAAGGGCCTCTTTTAAATGTTTTCTGCCTGGAGAGGAAAGGCTCTCTTTTGCTCATGGACACCTTCCTGGTGGGAGCTGCCAGCTAATTGGGACAGATAATGAGGCTGGCAGAATGGGTTTATAAATGGCCAGGTTGCTTTAACCACAGATCCTAGCCTTGTGTGGAGGATGGGAGCCTGGCTCTCCCGTGTGGGCTACTGCAGGCTCTAAAGATGAAGAGGGCAAACCTTTGTCATTCCCATGACAGAAACAGGAGTAGGAATGGGTTGGGGCAGCACTTATCCATGCACTGCTGCAGGTTCTGAATCCTCTGATGCTCTCCACCAGGATGTTGGTTCTGGATGGGAGATGGTGCTCTGACTCTTCCCTGAGACATCAAGGAAGGAATCAATGCTGCTCAGACAAACTTTTGAAGGATCATCCCCCAAATTCCTGGACAAGGATGTTGCCCGGAATTCTTCAGTTTTTCTCCAGTGGCACACAGGAGAGGCAGTTCAGAGATCCTGGAGAGCCTACGGGTCCCAGGTTTACTCTATCCCTTCTTGCTGGGGATGCAGCTTGGTGGGGACAGGGACAGAGTGAGATGGGGTCCAGGTGTAGGACGTGGTGTGAGTTCTGGAAAGGGCTGAGCAGTTCTGGCACGGGCACAGTCAGCACACAGAGCAATGCCTGTGTGCAGCTTAGGGGAACTGTGAATGAACTCTTGCACTAATAATAATAATAATAATAATAATAATAATAATAATAATAATAAAAATAAAATAGCAGGGCCTGTATTTCACATTTCTCTCTGCCCTTCCAGCAACCCTTCCTTGAAAAGTTTATGTCTGTATTACAAGAAGCAGCCGCGCTTTGGGGCAGCCAAGTCCTCTCCCTGATGTTTTCCATAGCTGAGCTGGCCTTTGCACAGCCCCAGCAGTCGGGTGCCTCTCACGGACAGAGCTGTGCTTGTCTCAGAGGCATGTTGAACTTGGCAGGTGCTCTAAGTCTAACTCCAATTTAAACTGCTGTGCTTCTGAAGGAAAAGGCTCTGCAGTGTGCCACGGCAGCCGCCACAAGGAAATTCTGCTGGCCCGCCTGGAAAACCCAGGCAGGGTCATAAACAGCAGTTTCTCTATATTTTCAAATTTACTCCCCAGTCTCATAGACACTGAGTTAGCTCACTTTTGCTTCTAGGTGAGAGAGGCCAAACCAGGGCAGCTGGATTGCTGTCGACACAAATAGACTAATATTTGCTAAACCAGGCAGAAATACAACCTTAAAAACACAGACAGGCTGGCCCCTCCTCTCCCCAAAAATATCTGTGGTGCTTGTGGATCTAAGATCAAGCCTGCTGTGCTCCTGGGTAGCCTAATCCATTCCTTGGGTTCATCACTTCCCTGAGCCACAGCAGAGTCAATGGTGTGCTTCTTTGGAGCCTGGCCTAGGTGATTTTCCCCTCTTTTTTCTAGGAGAAATCACAACCTTGTTGCAGGCTGGAAAAAGGATAAAAGGATGAGGGGTGGGTCTTCAGAGGTGGCAGGTCCTGTCCCAGTTAGCTTGCTGGTGAAAGAGGGGAAAGCTGGTCATCCTGCACAGGAAAAAAACATTTCCCCTTGGAGGAGTGTAGGAGTGCGCTCTTTGTTGACAGAGTGACAAAACCACCCTTTGTCTCCTTAAAAGGAAAGAAGCCTAGAAGTTTCTCTCTTCGATTAAGTGAAAAGACACCTCATGGGACTTCATCTCAAACTTAAGGATAGCTAATTGGACAGAAGCCAAAAAGTCTTGCCTGGGCAATTTAGTAGAAAAAGACATGAACAAAAAACGAATGGCTTTTGTGAAGTGTTTTACCAAGAGCAAGAACATCTGGCACCTGGCTCGGTATTTCTGTTTGTTATTTTGCCTTTTATTAAACCTTTTTGTTTCCAACACTGCAACAAAAGCCATCCTGCTAATTTTTATGCCTCCAAAATAGCTGAGCTATCTAAAGTGTGTTATAGGCCTCCAAAAGGTTATTAGACCTGACTTGAAGAGGCTACTATAACAGAGGAGCAGATTTCATGAGGGGCAGACTTCATGAGGGGCAGCCCTGCTCAGAAATCTCCTTGGGACACACACCATGTCTAGGGACAGAGAGGAAGACGAGTGAGTGTGGCTGCTGGATTGTTTTCCATGGCTGCTCCCGCCCCCTCATTAAGGTTGCCATCAATAATAGAGTGGTTCTTCTGCAGCTGAGAGTGGAAAGGGCGGTCTCAGGGGAGCTGACTCACTGTGACTCACATCTCCTGGGAACTCGGGGTCATCTGGGTTAATCTCAGCCTGCTGCACGCCTGGAGACCCCCTGGGAGAGCCAGGGCATCCCCTCTCTGCTCCCTGCCTGAGTGCCTTAATGTGACCTGCACAGGCAGCTCCTCCTGGAGAAAGGAAAACTCCCTTCTGAGGTCGGGGATGGAGGAATGGATGAGTCTGGTCTGTGACACCAGTTTTCCCAGTCCTCCTCCATTGGGAGTGCCAGGAGCAGCCTGGAGATGGGAGTGCAGTGGATACTGTGGGTCAGGCAGGCTGCCCTGGGGAGTCAGCTCTCCCTGGGTACTCTGGGCAGCATCTAGAGCAGAGAAATGCAGCTGAGCTCACTGCGCTGCTTCTTCTGCTTTTTTGAACTTGCCCTTTTGGGAACAGCAGAGAGACAGGGCAGAACAAGCTCCCAGGGAACAAAGTTTAATTTCCTTCACTTTATCATTTAATGGTGTGAATCCCGAGGTTGATCTTTGCACAGGCAGAGCAGGAATTTATTATACTCAGTTTCTGAGGAAAGGAGGGTTAGGGGGAAGGGGGAGCTCAGGACAGCCTGTCTGGCTGCAGGAGAGGTGTGTGCTGTAGTGCTGCTCTGTGCCCAGGGCAGCAGTCACAAAAAATCAGCGTTGATCATTCTGTGACTCCTGAGATAGCACTTGAGGTTGCAGAGATCTTCAGGTTCATTTTTCTCTTTACTTTTGTTTCTCTCCCAGAACCAAAGGGCTGATTGAGCAGAAATGTATCTTAACCTGTGTTACCATCTTCTTGGCAGGTGCCATGATGCAGAGCCCATCAGGTAAGCAGAGCTGAGGTTCAGGAAGGATTGGAGAGGAAAAAGGAGTGCTTTCTGAAATGCTTGTCTCCAGGCAGTCTAGACCAAAATCCAAATTTTCTTGTTAAAAAAACCCTGTCAGTCTGCCTAAACACTTTTTTTTTTCTTTACAAGAACTGCTAAGTTTTGGAACAGGACAGCAACAGTGATGGAGCAATAAAAAAATGTTGAAGTAAATGAGAATGATTGAGATTGTGGTTGCACACTGGTGATGCCTGCCAGCTCGTTACCTTTTCCTGTTAGTGGCATGATCCTCCTTCACCCTCTCCCTATCCCTTTTTTTGCCTGACCACTTCCTATTTTCTATTTGCCCTCTTTCCAGTCTATTCCTTCTGCCACTGCTTTGAACCTTCATCCATCCCAACTTTTAATGAAGCCCAAAGGTAGTGGTAGTTCAACCAGTGCAAATACTGCTTTTCTGAGAGGTTTTTATGCCCTTCTCTGAGGCTCTGGGTTTTTTTCCCACAGTTCACTCTGCAGACAGGAGACCACCACGACCCCAAAGCATGACTAGATCCAGTAAACTAGGTCCAGTCTAGGTTTAGCAGTGCTCAGGTGCCATCACTGGCAGTGTAGTCTTTGTAAGTCAGAGCTCAAGGGGGGCTGCAGCCTGTTGGCAATGTGAGCTAACTCTGACAGATTAAGGTGCTCTGCCCTGCATGCTGCCCAAAAAATTACCAGGCTGCACTTCTGGGTTGATAGGGATAGATTTACCTGCTGCTCCTCTCCTTAATTAGTGAATCTTTGGTTATTACTCTCCATTGTCCCACCCCACTAAATTCAAGCAGCAATGCTGAGCCTGGGGCAAGGAGGGGAACAAACCCACATGGCAGAGCAGCAGCACAGCAGTGGTAACAGCTCTCCAGCAAGGGAGTGACGCCTCTGTCACCCTCATCTCATCAGGATGCCGTGCATGGCACCCAGGAGAAATGTTGCTCACACCAGCCTTTGAGTGTTGTTGCCTTGAATGTGACAACAGCAAGACCCTGTTATAAAGGTCTCCTCTTCTAGATGGCAACGAGGGCTCTGATGCACAAAATTAAAAATCCAGTGGCAATTGACTTCTCATTAGGAGAAAAAATCACAAAGCCAATACATCCTTTGAATTAGCTTGGTATGTTAATAATAATAATAATATGTGGCTTGTCCTCTCTCTCTTCCCTGTCTCAGTCTCTCTTTATGCTGTTTCCCTGCACTTTTGATTTCACGTGCCACTGAAATAAAAAACTGCTGAAAATCATGCTTTTTTCCTCACGTGCAGCCCGTGCCCAAGTGCTGTGGCAAAGCTTCTGTGAGGAGCTTCAGGATGTCCCAGAAGCCAGGCTCCTCTCGCTGCAGGGATGAGGGGGCAGCTTTGGGCTGGGCAGTGTGAGGAGCCCAGTTCTCCTGAAGTGATGAGCCTTCCATGTGTAAGAGTGTTGAAAGTCATAGGGTCACACTCAGCCTTGAGGATTAACACTGAGGAGTTTACCTACTATATGCCTTCAAAACCAAGGTGATTAATCATGTTTTCATTTACTTTCTAGTTCTTGAGCTTTTTGTCCCAGCACTTTTAAGCCTTTCTTTGAAACTGAGAGGAAAAACCATAATTTTCTCTCTAGAGAGCTGAGATCTGTGG
This sequence comes from Melospiza georgiana, assembly GCF_028018845.1. Classification (NCBI taxonomy): domain Eukaryota; kingdom Metazoa; phylum Chordata; class Aves; order Passeriformes; family Passerellidae; genus Melospiza; species Melospiza georgiana. The sequence continues at coordinate 45,904,633 of NC_080430.1, read as the reverse complement.
AGTCAGGACTTTGAGAGAAGCACTAGAGTTGTCATACTTGCAGTGTAGTTGTGGCACCTTGCAACATTTGTCTCCTGGCTTTCTCAGCAGCCTCTTCCAAACTCAGGGAGACAGATGAGAGTTAGTTCAGCTTTTCAAAAGAAGAGGTATTTCTTTCAGCTAGAAACTTTAAAACTTAAGTGTCGAAACTACTTAGTTAATTTTCACAGCAGAAGCTGGATTCAATATCAACTGAATTGTTCTTTAAATATCGTGCATCTGCCATAGCACATAGGTATGTTTCTGCTTTCAGAGAGTAAATATTGCTCCACAGTGCTGCATTCTGTGCTCCTGGGGAGGTTGGCACTAACACAAATACACTGTGAAGCTCTGTGCTTCCTCCTCACTCTGAGTATCAAATTATTCCCACCTTGGAAAAGCTGGGTTTGCTGTTATTTACAGAGCTGGTCTCATCAGCAATGTGCTTCCCTGGAAACAAAGTTTCTTTCAAGAGTTAAAAATATGCAGAACCCCATAAAGGGTTTTAAAAATATCCTAGTCCTATTCAGTGAAAGTGCTAATTGGTACTCCCACACAGTGCTTTGCAATTAATCGCGATGCTGCTGTTCAGAAAAAATCGGGGAGAGTCTCAAAGTCAGAATACAGAAGACAATAACATCCTGTCTGAAAAGATGGCACACAGCTACAGGCACTAGCAGATATCTTTCACCACCGTGTCTCCTGATCAGGAAAAGGCCTACTCTTCCCCCCGCCTGCTCTGTGTGTGTGGGGTGCCCTGTTTTACAGGGAAATCTGGGGCTGTACAGATGAACTGCAGCATGGGCTCCTCTTCCCTGCTGTCTTCCAGGTCTTCCTTGCTTCCATTTTCAACCCTGGATTTGCTGGGCACCTGCCCAAAGGCTCCTGAAACTGAAGATGCTGCTTTGGGCAGAGAGGGGGAGAGGACTGGCTGATGCAGAATCCCTGAGTCATGTCCCAAATTCCCCTCTGCAGCAAGGCTGCAGGCTAACCTTGAGCTGTGCTCCTCTCAGCACTGAAGGTGCAGCAGGATGCAGCCCTGAACTTCTGCATGGAGCACCTGCATGAGGACCTCCTCCAGTGCTCCCCAGCTCAGGGCTAGTGAAAAGCCAGCTTTGTAATGCATTGGCAAACAGCATCCTTCATTAAACCACAGAGGAACTGTGCTGTACAGAAGGACCTATCCTGTGGGCAATGAGGGCTTCTTCCCTCCCTACTGCTCTAGATTTCCCTTGTGTTCAGGCCTGCTTCTCCTCACTGACCTTTGTGAAATTTGCTTGGGATACAGGTATTAAGGGTCAGTGCAAGTGAGGGGCAGCAGCACCTTCATTTGTCTTCTTCGTGCACAACTGGTTGATGAATGGTTTGAAAAAACAAAGATCACAGCCCTGTGAAGTTATTAAAGATTATGAAGGCAGGGGACATTGACACCAGTCATGCTATCCAGCAACTGCCTCATCTTAGGCTCCAGTGCTGCTATTTTCAGGGCATATGAGAGGAGAAAGCCCAGGGGCACCTGAGTTTTGCCTTGTGTGCCCAAACCCTCCCCCAGATTAGAAAAGCAAAGGATCCTCAAACCCAAGGACAGGAATATCCTTGTTGTCTAGATCAGACTGGCTGAGCACTGCCCAGGGGCTTTCAGGAGGCAAACCACAGATTTACTGTGGAGCCTTGCCTTCTGAGAGCAGCACGGGTAGAAACTGCTCCCCTTTGATGCTGGACCTCGAATCCATTTCATTTTCAGCGTATCTGTCCTCGTTGCCATGGTTGTGGCAGCTTGCAAAGGTGAAGTGATGAGTTTGTGCCCAGAGAGACTGGAAGCAGCCTTATTTCTCCCTCCTGCCTCCCACAGCTGCATCCACCCATCACCTGTCCACACCCAGGTCTGATGGTGGGGAGACGCTTTTAGTTTGCCCCAAAACATCCCCACCACACACAGCCATGCATGGCCCCCATCACCAGGGGACAGGGACAGCCTGTGTCCCCACCACCTGTCCCTGCAAGCCTGGCTAGAGTGTCACAAGCCAGCCAGGCCCTTTGTGCAGCTCTGGGGAAGGCAGTGTGTGCAGGACTGGAGGATCAAAGGCCGGCTGTGAGTCATTTCAGATCCAGTGAGTGATCATTGGCTGGGGAAGAGGTAATTAGGCTGGCTTCACTATCGTGCTGTTGTGCTCAGGAGAGTAATGGGGTGGTGTTGCTGCCATTGAAAAAAACTTTATTTGTTAGGAGTGACTCATTGCATGTGAGTCACAGATTATACATGGGAAAAACTACCCGTGCTCCCTGCTGGGAGTTGAAAGTCCAGTGCAATGTGCCCCTATGATTGTGGCAGCTGGCTGATAATGATAGCATCACCTGGTGAGCGTTCCCTTCCTTTCATCTCACCCAGGGAGGATCTATCAAAGTCAGGTCTGCTCGTGCTGCATGGGCTGTGTGCCTGCCCCACTGCAGAAAATGAAGGGGAAATTACTTCTGGCAAAAACAGCAGAGAACCAGAAGAATCAGATGCAGACCCCTGGTATCCCCAGCTGCCAAGATCCCTCAAGGACTTTGTAGCCCTTGAAAAGGAATTTAACCTGCTGATCCAGGTCAAAACTTCGTGACCGCTCTGTTTCTGGTAATAAAATACAGTGAATTTTGACTGCAAAGCTAACACATTTACAGTATCCAAAATCTGTTCTCAGATCTGAATTTTGCAGTAGAAATGGGCCATCTTTTGTTTAAAAAAAAAATTGGGTCAATTTTTATTCTGATTTTACTGAATTTTATTGCAGGGTCTTGCAATCTTCGGTTGAATTGTGTCTTCTTCATAAACTCAGTAAGCTTTTTTAAGATATATTTCCTATTATTTTTGCTTCCAGAACAACCTGAGATCTGGAAAGACAGAGGCAATCAACAATAAAGGAGACAAAATAATTGCTTGGATTTTATTTTTTTTTCACTTTAAAACCTAATTTTAGATCTCAGCTGAGGCTTAAGGTTTGTTAATTTGCCCAAACTGTTTTTCTTTCTTCCAGTAGAACAAACCCAGTCAAATTGAGTTTGCCCTCCAAAACTTAGGTCTGAGAAGTGCCCAGTGCAGAGTTACTCAGTGTAATGAATGTAAACACTGGGAAGATTACTTATTTCCTTTGTACATGTTCTTTTGAGCTGGAATTAATTGCACCACTTGAAGAATATCCTCTTACTGTATAGAAACCCAATTATGGAGATCTGATCCTCAGCCTCACTTCAGGGGATGAGTGCTGCAAAGGTGTGTAGCTGTAAAGCAAGCATGTCATGTCTTCTGTGAGGATGCTGTGATCTTTTGGGGTCACTCTGTGGTGTCTGCTTTGAGATGGTGGACCCTGGTCCAGATATTTCTGTTTTTTCATGAAAACAGCCTTTGCATAATGTCAGACACCTTGAGTGGCTGTGGAAGGGCTTGGCCCTGAAGAGATGTGGCTGCAGCCCAGCCAGAAGGTGGATGAACCTCTCTGCTGCCCACCCTGGTGACCCCAAAGCAGAACCCTTCTTCTGCAAAGGTGCTCATCACGTCCAGCTCTGTCTTTGTGCCCTGCCTACCCTGCAGCCGGTGCTTTCCTGTGCAGGGACACCCAGAGGGGACCAGAAACAGCCCAGCAGCACTCTGCCCAGCTGCTCCCCTGCAGATGTGTTGCTGCAAGCCATTCACATCCACTGCAGCTGCCTGGCAATTGCAGCCTCTGCCATGATTGATATGGAAATAGGTGAATTAAAGCTATCTGTTTGCTGAACACATGCAAACACTTCTCTCTCTCTCTGTCAGACACACTCACACACGCAAAGCCGGATAAAGAAGGGGCCAGAACTGCAGTGTCATGTCCTGAAAATCCACTGGGAAAAGCTCAGTGTCTGATCTGCCAAAATTCTTCCAATCTCATCTCAGTGTCCAAGAAAGAGACTGGTGAAACCAGGTGGTCATTTTTCCAGGAGGCTTCAGTAGAAGAGAGATGATGTCTTGGTTGCAGACTGGTAAAACACTTGGGAAAAGCATGGCATGCCCTTTTAGATACACGCTGTATTTTGGTAACCCTGTTATCCAGCGCTAAAGTTTCTCTGGCTTTACACAGTATCTTACTGAAGCACAGACCCCAGTCCCAGCTACTACAGAAGCTGCAGCCCATGCAGTGTGCCTGGCTGCCTTATCCAGGCTGGAATAGCTGTTGGAAAGCTCTCCAGGGCACTGACAGCCTTGCACTGGGGACTGGGTACTATGCAGACACACCATGACTCTGATCTCTTCTGGTCAGAACCTCTGGGCATTTTTGTAACTCAGTGGGGAATCCTGTTCTGTTTTCCATCTATCTGCAGAGTAAAGGCTCATTTTGCTTGCCCTTCCCCCAGCAGTATGGGTGGCTTTGTTTAGAAGAAATCATCCAACTGAATAAGACCCAGCATGAAAGGCCAGATCTTGAATGGATCCATGGGCATGACTGTGCTGTGAAGTGAGGACAGGCATATCTCTGTGAGCCTGATCCCCTGAGCATGGAAAACAATAGGAGGGCAGATGTAGCTGTGGGGCGGCAGAGTGAGCTGTCAGAGGGACACCCAGAACCAGGGACACACGCTGTGTTTTCCAGCTGCTGGGAAGCTCGGGCTGTGCTGCTGGTACCTCTGCTGATGAAACCACGTCGTGGCCAGATGTCCCTGATTTTGCTGTGAAGCTCTCACTGTTGTGGGAGAAACTCTCTTCTTCCCTCCTGTTTCTTTTACTGCTTTCATTCCCAGTTCACTAAATTACCCCTGTATCATCTGTTGGTCACGTCCCTCCTTTCTGAATCCACACCAGCAGCAAATCAGGATGGATGGAAGCTAATTCTAAGCACTCACATCAAAGCAGAAGCATGCAGGCACATGCCCAGAGCTTGCATTGACCACTGCTCCTACGGGGCCACAGCTGCCAAGAGCAGGATGGATTGGCCTGGTCACTGTCCTGCATGGGATATAGAGTAAAGGCACCTTGGGTAGAAGGGGAGGGAAGGAGAGATCAGATGCTGCTGTAAGTTTTTTTTTTTGTTAGCATCTTGCTGAAAGCTGCAGCAGATGTTGGAGTTTAAATTGCTTCTTCACACCCTTTCATTTTTGTGGTCAGTTTTGCTAGAATTTTTGTGAAGTCACAAAAGGCAATTAAGAAAGGCAGAACCAGATCCTGAGCTGGGTATGGCTGTTGCACCAGACTGCCCTCACTGATCTTCTGGCACGCAGTTTTCAGTCATGCTAAAAGTACAGCAGACACAAAGTCTGAGCATGCAGAGAGGGACACTGTAGATCCCCACCAAAATCAGTATAAATCTTCCTGTCAGAACCAGGGACAGGATCTCACTGAACTTACTCAACAGATGATAGGGAGGAGAGAAATTGTGTTAACCTAAATCTTCTTGCATTCTTTAGATTAAAAATTTAGTCTTCCTCTAATCCTTTCTGAAGATTTTTGATTTAGTGTTTCTTTTGCCCTCCCACTAAGCTGCTGCTGCTGCTGGGACTGTCAGTCTGTCCCACACATTAGCCAGGCCTTGCACAGTTTCTCTGCCAGGGAGGAAGGAATGGTGCTGGGGAGCAGCCTGATAACAAGTCATCCATGATCCCTTCCTATGGGCTGTCCAAAGCCTACTCACTGGCAGAAACATACTTTGTCTATGGGATTTCCTGAAGCCTCAGTGAGTCAGAGTTAATCATTCCCTCTCCTGCTTCTTTATCCTCCCCAGAATGGAGAAACAAGTGAGGTCCAGTCTACCTTGAAATCTTAAAAAGTTTCAGGTGGACTTCAGGAAGAGAGGAGGTCCACAGCAGAGTTGGGTCTCACAGAGATACAGGATATTTATTGTGGTCCAGTTTTCTTTTCTTGCCAACTGCAGACTTTTGTATTGATACTAAAAGGGAAACAATTTTAAAAAGCCTAGTAAATTTTACACCACTTATTATACCATTATTGTGATGTTAAGTGATTCTAAAGTACATAAAGGACCTAGAAAATCAGGTTTTATTTTCTATCAACTTAGTTTTTTTTAAATAGAGTTTATTTGATCCTAACTAGGTACTGCCTGACATACCACATTATTTTTAATAAGCCAAAAATCTTCCCCAGGATTGTTGTGGCTGTAGAATTAATAGGATAATATTTCCATTTTAGGAAATCCCCCGAAAACAAAATATAAAAAAGCATAAAAGCCACTAGTCTCATTTTCAGGGATCTTCATTGCCCAGGGCTCCCATCAGTCACTGGGACTGGAGGCAGCACAGCTTCTCCCCGATGTCAGCTCTACCATGCTGAGGGGTTTTACTGGTGTGGATTGAATGAGAGACTGGCTCATAAAATGAAGCAGAGTTTACCCCAGAAATTCCCATTTCTGTATTAGTTCTTGCCCAGTGAGATGTCTCTCAGCCTGCCAGGCTCCCTGGTGATGGAATGCCCATGGGGTACATAAATGAGCTCTCCAGTTGTTTTGCCTAGCCCTGATGCTAGAAAAGCCATTTATTTGCTTCTCTGAAGAGGCAGCAGTGGAGACCTGAACCTTCAGCAAATGGGAGGGGAATTTATTAAAAACAGAGGAAGGCTGCAGGTGTAAAATGTTTGTCATGCTAACACCTGAACAAACACATTGCTGCACCCTTGCTTATCTCTGTCCCACTCACTGCCTTTATTGGGCCCTGTGTCCTGGTAACTGCAGACATATTAATCAGGTGGCTAGATTAGAGCAAAGTCATTGCCTCTGGGTTGTCTTATCTGGACCATATAGATGTGTCATTATATAGATCAGGGCCAGGCCAAAGCAGTTTTTATACCTTTGTGATGACAGAGGTGCTCACTGTTTCCTGTTTGCATCAATTCCCTGTGCCTCAGAGGGAAAACCAGCCTCCTCAGGGACTGCTGCAAAGCCCTCTCTTGTCCCATCTCTACAAAAATACGTGCAAATACATGGTATTTTAATCCTATTTCACCTTTATTTCATAATTTGCATTCCTTTCCCCACAAATGTCCATTTTCTTCTCCAAAAACCAGTTTGATGAAGCAAGATCTGTTTTTGATGCCATACATTTTGCAGCCCACAGTTGCATTGGTGTATTTGCAAAAATCTCTCAGTGATTTCTGCTGTCCTGCACTTGTTTGACCTTGATTTGTTACTGGCTGTCCCTTTCTTTCCCACTTCTGTGCCATGAAGAGGTTCCTGTGCTGGAATGAAGCTGCCCAGCTGCACAGGGAGTGGTTTGCCCAAGGTGGCATCAGGACAGGGTGCAGGAGGAAGGAAGGGAAGGCCGCTGGTGCAGGCAGCTCCACATTACCCTCACCACGGGACTGCATGGTGTAATGCCTCCTTTCTGCTTGTCTTCCCTCCTTTCCCACTGCAGGCAGAAGCCTGGTGGCTGTGACCTCAGTTTTGTTCTTTCTCTCAGATCCTGGGCTTACCCTCTAGGGCAAGGTTGGACAAGAAGGTCTTGGAGGTCTTTTCCGACCTTAATGGTTCTGTGATTCTATCCATTGGATTATGTCTGCCTAGCCCACAGCCCTGGAAGTTGTGTCAGTTTCTCCCTTCATGAACAAAGCATAAAACTGATTTTGCACATACTGAAATCCCCAAATCTCTTTCTGTTCCTGTCCCCCTTTTTACATTTTTGATGACAGTAGATAAAAACGGCATGCATACAAGCGCTTTGAGAATGTCACTGTCTGCCTTGTGTGCTAAAGGCACATCCAAAGTGGGTTTTTGAAAGATGCTTCTGTGCTAAAATGAGTTTTCTGTGCTAAAATGAGTTGCAGGCACCATGACAGCAGCACACTGCTATGCTCTAGCTGGGTTTCCTAGTCTCCAGCTATCAGAGAACCTCTGGAGAAGCTGTCATGGTTTTCAATCACCTTTTTATGTTCTGTTTCGGGTTCATTAAAATTAGAGGTGGATTAAAGGTAGATCCTGGGAACTGAGAGTCCTCATGCTTTGGAAATCTCTGAGTCACAGCTGAATGCAGGAGGTGAGTAAAGGGGTCATGGCTGAGTAAAGGGGATGAGGTCACAAATCGATGAAGCAATTTTCTTATTTTTTATAAACAGCCAAGAAAAACACAGCAAAATCCTCACAGCTTTATGCACCGATTAGGACTCGTGTGCAACATACACGTTATGATATTCATAATCAAAATAAATATGTTTACCAGCTCTGTAAATCTCCATAAATTCTTCTTCCTCTTCTGCATGCAATATAATTCTCCAAAGACTTGAAAATGTGCATGGTGAGTCTCTAATGCACATTTTATTTGCTGATTTCCCGTGGCTCCGTACAGACATTTTAACTTCAACAGAACATCTCAGCAGGAACTTTCTTATCAGGATTTCTGAGACTCACAACTGCATTCAGAACATCCAGTAAAAAAGATTCCTGTGTCTCTGGAGACATCCCCGCTTAAAACCATATTTGCTTTCCTGGCAGTTTCCTCTGAGAGAGCCTTTGAATGCGGGGAACAGTGCCATGAGTGTTAAGCTTTTCTCTCCCCATTGCTACAACTCCAGCGGGCGTCGAGTCTCATGCGCTTGTACTCGCCATGCTGCCTGCCGGGGAATCTGGTGTGCTGCGAAAATGACTGAGATTATCATGACAAAAGGTTCCCTCCACCTTTTGTACCAGGAACCTCTTTTGCCCCAGGAAATGTCTGTGTTTCTGAAAAAGCCTTAGCAGTAATCTCGCTGCAAATTGTTCTCTTAAAGGAGCCTCTCCTGTTCACAGCGCCCTGCGCTGTCAGAGGGAGTGCATGGAAAGGGATGCATCGTTTCTGGTGAATTTTGTGGTGCTGATTTCTACCACGACAGTGGTAGTTCTTTAAGGGCTTTTCTGGGATAAAATAGGATGCGAATATCCGACATAAGCTGCTAAATGTAAACGGAAGCTCTGTCCTTTGTGCAGATATGCTGTGGTCTCCTTGCTCCTTTCTGTCACTTGGCTCTCCATATGTGGAAGTCTGATGGCCCCTCACTGTTGTGAGTGTCATTACAGGCAGCGCATGAAGGCTGCAGGTGCGCACAGGACCTTGCACTGTGGGTATTTCATAAAGCTCCCAAATGAGTGCAGAGCCAGAAGGCACCTGGGAACTGCTAATGGCTCCATAAACTTTGAGAATATAACTTTGAGTGGCTGTTAAGTGACAGGGAGGTCCCCAGAGTGATTTTGGTCATGTATTCATTCCAATGCAATGTGTATATTAGATATTTTGGGCTTGTTTGCCTAATAAACGTCTCTCACAGATTTTTGCCTTTTAAGTTCCCCCCTGAGTGGCATTTATGAAGAGTGAGACTGTCACTGTCCCTGAGAAGCCTGCGAAAGGGTGATGCTGTCACTATTTCAATAATGGCTGTGCACTGAAAGCAGGTTTTAATGCCTTCAGAGAGGTCTTTTTGTAAGCAGGACACCATGTAGCCTCCACCACACCAAGGCAGGCAAGACTCGGTTTTCCCTGCAATGGAGGTGGGGGGGACAGAGGGAGACCCTGCGTCAGTCTCAGGAGAGACTCAAGCACCAACACCCAGCCCTTGCAGGTATCTGTGAAGCAGAACTCGGGTTTATGAACCCAAAGCCTCCATCTCTCAGGTAGGAAATCATTCCCTTTAGATAGGTGTCATCTTGAGCTTTCAACTCTACTATTTGCATGAAAAGATCTCATCCTGCTGTCAAAACAGCCAAGTCCTCACAATTTGTACTCCATCACAAACTAGTAAATATGAAATGTATTCAAATGCAGAAGGCATTCTGTTACCTCCTTGCAGAAGCTGATCAATATCTTTTCTCTCAGCTAGTGCTGCTTCAGTTAGCAGCAGACAAGCTGTTGGATTTAGCCTTCCTGGGCTGACTTTATTTTTAGCTGGGAGTGGCATTTTTCCTCTGGAAGCTTTCCCTGCCTTCACATCATGCAGTGAAAGCTGCTCGCTGGCATGACACTTTCCCCTCCTTGCTACTACATTCCCTCTGCTGACGCTGTAGCCTTCAAAACATCAGTTTGCTTATTAGATTACCATGCTGCCTGCAGTGAGGGAGAAAAAAGCCCTGGTGCACAGCCTGGGCTGAGCATCGTGCTGGGCACCTGCCTGCAAAGGGGCTGATGGCACTGAGGACACGGCAGGACGAGGCAGGCTCTGGGGACAGGCAGAACAGCAGCTGCAAGGGGCTGGCATGGCACCTTGGTGATGCTCTTCACCCCCAGCACCAGCACCTGGGACCCTGCTCTGTGCTGGGTCAGAAATCTTCCAGTCCAGGTCTGCTGGAGGGAGGTGATGGTGTGCTGTGCATGGGTGCAAACAAACTATTTTTGTTGGAAGTCATATGGGAAAATAGTTTTGCTACTCATCTGAGGATTTTCAGGGGCAGCACGGCCAGCTCTGATGAGAGCTCAGCTGGTCCTGACAAAAGCAGCGTGAGGATGTGCTGTGAGAGACCCCCCACAGCAGCTACCATGTGTCTGGGACTTTGGCCAAAGTCCTCAGTGGGAGGAGCAGACCCCACAGCCCGAGCTGATGGAGACAGGAGAGAAAAATGGAATTGTCTCGTGTGGTTTGCTCTCCATGTTGAGACCACGTGCATTCCTCAGCAGGGCTCATGCTGGTTTCTGTTACTCCTCTGACAGAGTTTCTACCAGCTCCACCTCCTGCAATGACTCATAGTTCAAAAAGCACACTTCTATTAAAGAAAAAAACAAAAAACAATGGGGAAAACAAGAATTCATCACAGCTATAAAGAAATATTTAACTCCATTTCAACATCAAATAAATCTTAAGATAGCGCTGAAGTCCCCTCCATCTCTTAAATCTAATGACAGTTTGTGGTGAAATGATTTGTGCACTGACTTATCTGTTCCAAAATTTCTGTCCTTCAGTCTGGAAACTCCTCCCTTCCCTTAAGAGCTGTGTCTCCAAATATTCCCTGCACAGCTGCTGGCATGTCCAGTGTCCACTGCTGTGATACAATTATGCACAGTAAATATTAGCACTAAGGAGTACTGAATACCCAGGTGCTGGGCAGAATTAATGCAGTTCCTGCCTCCTCTGTAGTCCAGGCATGCTTCCTGAGAGAGCAATGATAACATCCTGAGCAGGCAGGTAACAGCAGGTTGGTATGACAAGATGCACAGATGATCCTTTGTCCCCACCTATAAAGCCCCCCAAATCAGATGCACAGACCTGGCTGCTGCTGCCTTCTGGAGGAGCGTGCTGCAAGAGTGAGAGTCTTGGCAAGCGGAGTGTAAATCATCTGTGATATTCGAGCCTGATTGAACTTTGCACTCTCTTTTCCTCACTAGATAACATTATTGAAATCCTAGTGTTAAAGACCCACCAGGTCATAATGCAAAACTGAAAGGAAATAATTCTGCACACCCCTGACAGTCTCTTCTGCCAGGAGGATCTCCAGCTGGGGTCTGTGAACACATGAGCCTGTGTGTTTTAAAATCTCTACATTGCTGTGGCCAGAAATGCCTCTAGGTCCATAAATTGTTTCCTGCTTCTACCATAGTGCATACAGGAAAATTGGGGCTTTTCTTTATTATTAGCTTATATGAAATAAGCCCTCTTGAGCCTGAGCTCTCTTTCCAGCTCAGCCTTCCTGAGAGGAGTATTTACTCCTGTTATTTCTCCCTAAGACTCATGCTCCTTTAGTATTTAGAGGAGTGAGAACTGCCTTCTCTGTCACATGGGATGAACTGGTGTAATGGTTCTTCATCTCAGCGTAGGGGGGCAAGTACCCACCCAGGTGGTGAAATGGCAGCCACCACACATGCAAGACATGATGTGTTTGGCTATGATTGTATTTTAGCATCTGTAAAAACAAATGCTGCAGGTCAACAAACTCTGTGGCTTGGACACTTGACTCAGGAAGGATCATTAGAGTGGAAAATGTATTTCCTTTTGTGGCTTTCACCAGCTCAGTTAATTTCTCTTTGTCCCAGTGTCACTGGTAGTCTTGTCACTTCCCATGTCACTGATATTCCCAGAGTATTCTGAGAAACACGTGATATTGTGCAAGCACATGCTCCTGCTCACTTAGAGCCAGCCGTGCTGATTAGCCAGACTGTGGGCAGCACAAAATATCCAGTCTGCTGCTGTTTGCTGTATTGCTCCCGAGGGGAGAAAATAAGCCCGGCTAGACATCATCCTCCCCCCCAAAATAACCCAAACCAAAAATTAAAATTATAATTATTAATTTAACACACACTCCATTAGGAGTAAATTTGTGTTCTTAGAGGGCTCTATGATGGAGTACAAATGCCTCATTAATATTGGATATATCAACCTGGGAGCAGAAGCAAAGTCAGAGAGAATAGTGACTGGCAATACAATGAGCCCACCAGACCCCACGCAGGGACGTTTCCTTTCCTTGCTCAGCTTGCATTCAGACACAGCCTGCTCTCCAAAGACACCATCTGTGCGGGTTTCCAGCGCCGGGGTTGTACCTCTGAAGCACAGGCTGGCTGGATTCCTAGGGCTTTTCAGGCCTTTTTGAGCAGGGAGAGGAGCTGTGGGCAGGCTGAGTACAAGCCAGACCCCAGCTGACCTTGACGCTGTGTCCCACAAGCTATAAATACTGCTTTCTTCTCGGCATGCTGTGGGAAGAGCTGTCCTGCAAGAAACAGCAATCCCTTGGTCTTCTCAGCTCTCCAGCCCTTCTGATCTCCAGAAGTAACTGCTGGGAAACCTGTAATACCATGCTCTGAGCCAGGCCTGGCAAGTGGACCGTGATGCTTCAAGTTCTTTCATCCCAACACAGAGCTGAGGTAATTCATCCATTTTGGTGCTACTGTTTAATGGCACCTTTTCCAAAGAAATGTTGGAGTTTCTGGAGAGGCAGAGGTGGATAAGATCACAAACTAGAGGTGGCTCCAGTGAGCACTGAGGGAGCAGAAGGGGATAGATGTTATGAGATCCATCCTTCTGGCTCTTCCTGGGTAGTAGGGAGAACATTTCTCTGCCTTCTCTAGGGATTGTCTACTGGAAAAGACTTCACCTGGTACCTCTTTTGGAAGGACTCAGATGGTGACAGTGGAGGAAATACCACGATATTAGCTGCTGTTTTCAAAAGCTCTTTTGTTCCATCACCTGGAGAAAGACTTCATACAAGTAATATTTCTTGGGCTCAATCCAAACTTGTGCACTTCAGCTTCCTCTGCTCTGGGATCTCTGAGTTCCTTGGAGTGCTGTGTGCTGAATGAAGTATCTGGGACCACTTAATTCTGTTTCTCTCTACATATCTGGATCCTTCAGAAAGAAGAATTAGTGGGAATCTCCTTCAGTATGGCTAAATGATGATGCATCTTCACTGAGTTGTTCCTGCTCTTAAACAGGGCACAGAAACATGGCATGCTCAGGGGTAACCATGTTAAGTTTGGAACATCTTGCCCACATCTGTGACCTACTCCCATATAAATGGTGATGGTTTATGTGGGAGTTCACAGAGCCTGGACACTAATGTCAGTGGGGCTTTCCCAGTGGTGTGGGCAGTCCTGTTTTCTGCCACATGTGAACTTTTCCTGAGCACTGCCACTGCACTTGGCCATGGTCCTCCCCTGTATAAAGCCCTTGTAGCAAGGCCTCTGAGGAGGAATCTCTATTCCTTGCAAGATTAGCCCTTTATGAATATGGAACAGGTTACATTACCTTCTTGCATCTGATATGCCTAGCATAACTAAACTTCTGTTGTATTTAATGGGAAAGTTTCAGCGGAAAATAGCATTGCTGATGTCTAACATCCTTCTCTAATTAACAAAGATAATTTTCTGCAATGTATGTGCACCTAATTACTGTTCCGCGTGAGCATTAAGATGTACATGCAGTTAGCAGGAGCCTTGCTGCTCACTCATCTGGAGAAACCTTATACCCCAGAGAGGGAAAGCACGGTCCAGGAAAGTGCCTGGAAGTCCAGTACTGTGCTCTGAACGTGCTCCCATCCACGAATGAGATACAGGATGCTGCTTTGACCTGCCAAGGGGAATACAGCCATGAGTGATCTTGGGGCTCACCTAATAAACCCAGATACACATCACCAAGTCCCCAAGTCACTGATGACTGTGAGGACTCAGTGTTTTTTGCTGAGGTGTTTATGTACCTCTCACTCTGTTTTCTCTCTGGCTTAGCATGACGTCCATCCTCTCCTACATTCCTCATGAAGCTGGAAACTTCTATTATCAGGCACACAACGACTCAGGCACAGTCTGTTCCTTCCTCTGCTGAGCTGACTGCTATCTGACTGTCTTGCAATCTCCCCTCTGATTAATTCAGCTCTGGCAGGCAACTGAGTGCTTCTTGCTCTGGCTGAGGTGCTAAGTCTGGGAAGGGGAATGCATTGTGCTAATCATTGCCATATCTGACCCGTGTCTGGTTTCAATAAGGTGACAGGGTGCATGAGAAGGTGACTGCTATGCCCAGAATCGTGGGAAGCATTTGTGGCGAGCAGTGAAACAGTGCCAAGGTAATAACTGGGAATGGCTTTATTTCCAGGAGCTTGTAGTGGGTCACAGCACAGATCTGTAAGGTTAGGTTTTTCCAGGTACACTGTGTTGGAGTGTGACAGCACCTTGTAAATGCTGACTGACATAACATCACAGCCTCAGCGGGAGGAGAGGTTCTGAGGTGCCAGGCAGCACCCTGTCTGAGTGAGACTCTGAGACCACACATGGCACCTCAATCCCTGGGCTGCAGAGCAGCTGGCAGCTTGCTCCTGCCCCATTCACCACTTTCTCACTAGATCTCTGCCATGAGTTGGCAATGGTGAGCCATGTGAGTTAAAGGTGAAGAACACATTTATTCAGATTCCCACAAAACAAAATTTTGCACTTTTGCAGAAGACTTATTATGGCAAGCACCTTTTTTGCTGGAGGGCGAGAGTGAGTTAAGTCAAGGAAGGAGATGCTTGTGCCATACTTATTAGTTCAGAAACTCTGGATGACTGAGACCAACTTCAAGAGCACATGGGAAAAGCAGATTTGCTGACAAGTAAAGATCAGATGCCATTAGTTATTTTCCAAAGTAAAAGAGACAAATGAACATTCAAGGCTTGTTCCAAATAATGGTGAAGTCCAAAAGAGTATTTTCTCTAGCATCAGCAGGTACTGGAGCAGGTTGCCTGTAGAGTCCAAGAATGAGCTGATCTCAGTTCCTCTTTGTTAGGTTATTTATTTGTTTATTTATTTATTTTTGCTCAGGAGGTGCAGAGGGCTTTCTGCCGATAACGAGTGCACAGTTTACTCGTCTCACAGTGTGCTTGAGGGCCACAGTGAGTGACTTGAGAGGGTTTGCAGCCCCCTCCAGCCTCTCGAAGGTGGCTGCACAACCCCTCAGGGAGCTGCTGGAAGAGGCGCTTGTTCCACCGCTGTCTCTCCTCTCCCTCCTCCCCTTCAGCAACACACAGACTGAAAATCCCACCCTCGCTGATTCACATCAACAGACGGCCCTGTTATTTCTCAGACTGAAAACTCCTAACATTTCCTGCTGACAGCTATTTTGGGAATATTAAGCCTGAATGTTTTGGTGGAAAGAGAATTCAAAGGGCCACAAGAGCAGGGGAATGAGTGAATGAACCCAAGCAACTCAACAACACTAAAAATTTTGTAACGCTTTTTTTTAAAACACAGAGGGAGCTTTGATAGCTCACATGGCAACAAAGACTTTTGTCATGCCGGCTTCTTGGAGTTACTATGAAAGCATCTCCATTGTGCCAGCATTCCGTTGCAGGAAGCAAAGCTTGTAGTGGAGCATGAGATAAAAATATTTGTAAGGCTCATCACTTTTTGACATCTCCACTCCAACACTTCCTCCCCAAAGCGGTGTTTGCAGACAGCTCTGCCACGACTGCTACTTCTGATCTTCAGCCTCACCCAGCAAACACGCTTGGAGCACATGTGCTGATGCAAGCCCTGCCAGGAGGTGGAGGAACTTACAGTGGCAGCCTGAAACCAGTGGGGATAGCTCATCTGCTCAAGGTGTGTGAGATCTGGCCTCCAGCGAGCAGTCATTACTCCTCACGCTGAAGCACAAAGGAGCTAAGTCTGTCTATGAAACTACATTATGCTACAGCAGTGAAAAAAATTGGTGTCCTGTGATCACAATTACACAGGTGCTGGGCCGTGCTGGAGACCACTACATGTTTTTGTTTTGATTTTAGAATAGCAGCTGGTCTTTCAAGTCACTCAATAAAACAAAATCTCTGACTTTCAGCAGAGGTAGTACAGGCACTGGATTAGGATCTGTGTGACTAATTTCAAAAGCGTAGTTGTTTTGGAAAAAATGTACTGTGAAAAATGCCAATCACTTATTTTAAAAAATTTTAAAATTTAATAGTAATAAAATGGCTATAAAAATAGTAATACAATTAGAATAATAATAATTTGGACAATTTCAATTAGGCCAATATGAGACAATAGCAACAAAGAGTTACGGACATCTGGGTACCTTTTTCTGGGCAGCACAAGCCCGAAAAAGGACACACGTTAACAAAGGATTAACCCTTAAAAACAACAGCCTGTTGCATATTCATACATCTCATACATGATGCATAAATTCCATTCAAGGACAGAATTCTGTCTGGTCATCCTCAACTTCTTCCTCATAATCCTAATGGCGTCGTCCTGCCTGAGTGAGGCAGGAAGAAGTTCATTTCTCCTGATAATGGAGCAATAAATTCTTTTTCTCTGAAAGATTTAGGTGTCCTGTGGCTGCTATCTCAGTGCGAGTCCTCTCTTTAGAAAAAAGTATTCTACATAGCATAGTTTCTATTTTAACATTGTGTTATAACCTAAGACTAAATTTAACACAGTACCTAAGAGAATAAATACATCATTACTTTCTAACACAGCGCATATAATATTCATTTTAATATTTGCAAAAAGCCAATCGTAAAATACGCATTTTTCACAGTACTACGCTTTATATTTCTCTCTTTTTTCTACCTTCTGCCTCAAGATCTCAAGGCAGTGGAGCATTTGTACAAATTACAGCTAACAAAGAACATACAATATTTATCCACAATAAGTGCTTTTACTTCAAGAGTTCTTTGGAGCAAAATGGTGCATATAAATTTGCATTACAGAAGAAGATTCAGCCTTTCTAGGTCTGTGCAGAGAAGACCCTGCCCTGCTAAATATTTCTTTGTAGCTAAAAAGGACTTAGCATCGCCCTGGTGCCCAATTGTTGTGAGCTTGAGTGGATGACATCATTCACATGGGAATGTTTGAAATCCAGTGTGCAGTGCAGTTACAGGGAATATAAAGGAAGGTATCAGGACATGTGAGAAATAGGTACTCACTTCTCATAGTTTAGGAATATTTATTAAACCTTATCAAAAATACAACAAAAGATTGAATAAAGAAAAAAGGTTACAATGCTGGGAGCAAAAGATTTTCCCCGCCATGTTCTCAGCCCCTTCTCAATGCAGGTTTTATCCTTTTTAACCCCATAACCCCTCCCAAAGTTCTGTCCATCAACCTCTTCTTCCCTGTCCAGTGGTGGAGATCTCTTCCTCGAATCCTGACTGGAGGTCAGGTGTCACCATAGTGACAAGCCAGCCCTCCCAGATGTCCCAAATCCAGCTGTCCCTTGATAACCACACAAGGGGATACATCATAACTATCAATCTGTAAACTTTTCTTAACCTATAGACATGATTTGTCCATTAATTGTGAGAGTCAATGATCACATTACTCATCTATCACAGACACATGGGGCTTGCTGCTGCCTGAGAGTGCAGAGTACATGTCACAGCCATCTAGGAAAGCCACTGGTTTGCCAAGCTCGCTTTCTGCCTCCAGGCATGTCCTTGCACATAGCTCATGGTAGGACACGTCCATCCTCACAGCAGATAGTGTGGCTTGTGCAGGTGAGCCAGTGGACAGACCACAGTTTGTTGACATGCCTGGAGAGTCTGGAATGTGGAAAAAATTCATGAAACTATTCTGAACTTGAAGTTGCTGTGTGTAGTACTTTCTTTCTACTCAGCAGAGTTGTCTGAGTGGGAAAATGGAGAAAAAGAAAAGTATGTATTAATTTGAATCTGAAAGTGTGTTTGATTTGATTGAGTTCAGCAGTCCTTCTGTGTTTGACTTCTGCATTTATTTGTATATTCAAGCTCTACAAGAACGGGGGCTTGCCAAGTGAATTTTAAACAGAGATGTTAAAGTACTGACCATCAGTGAATTCTGAGTAGTTTATATTCTTGTAAAATTTAGACTGTTTTGTTTTGTTACCTAACTCCACTCACCAGGGAATAGAAAGGTAAATAGATGCATATAGAAAATATTGCATATTATAATTTATAATGGACTGCTCTACAGGGAAGACACTGTTTGCTGATGTTACTATTGAACCTAAATAATGAATAAATTAGAGAATGATGCAAATTTATAGAGAGTTGTCAGATAAAGGTGAAACTCATCATAAAAAATATTGGTTGCAAATGGCTTGCTGAGCTTTAGCTCTTACTCCCGTGTCTCTGAGGCACCTTGACTGCTCACAGGCCAATAACCTTCAGTTCCAGCACGGCAGACTATAAACTCCTCTACCTGACTCATAGAATCAGAAGAATTTTAATTAAAATATTGGTGAATATTCATGCCCTCCCTCAGCTCCAAAGTGACCTCAGAGCAGAAGGAGGCTTTCATTGCCAAGGTATTTCAGTCATTCTCCTTTTACCTCTCTTGCTGCTGAATATCACGTGAAGCTTAATTTTGCATTGTGTCAGAGTAACAGCAAGGGGCTTAGTCCATTAAAGGTCCTACATTTTGAATGGTGAAGCTCATTTGTGCCTCTTGACTCTCAGTACAGCATGGGTGGGGTGAAAATAACTTGGAACTGTCTACTGTAGGGTAGTGGTCATTGTCACCTGGAAAAGGGAGGCTTGGATCAGTGATCACTCAGCTGGCGTAGAAGGCTGCAATCTCATGTTGGTGCTGATGGGCTTGCTCGTGTAAACAGGCTGCTGTTAGCATAGCATCTTTTGGGAAAGGTCTTTTGGATATGGGACATCTTTTCTGTGCGAGGCTTACAGAAATAAAAAAGGCTATTTTGCCCAGACACTTTGAGTTTTAAAGCACTGGTATAGGTCCTTAACTTCCTGTCATTTTTCCTCATTATGTTTGTGACATCTAATTATCACATGGATGTGAATTCTGAAGCGGCCCATGCCCTCTCCCTGTCTATTCCTATTTCAATAAAATAAAGATTATAATGTCTGCTGATCTCACAGGGGTGCTGTGAGGGACCATTTATGGCCTTTCATCTTAGAAGAGATGCTATAAAAGTTCATAATGTCTTATTAGTGATGCAGATCAGTTTGGAATGTCCATGAAGGTTTTTCAAGACATTTTGTATTAAGTGTTTTGAACCAGTGAGGATACCCCATACTCTGTAGTGCTGCAGGTCAAGGGGATTCATCCTACCTCAAACACCCTGGGATGGGAGACATGGGTTACTTTTTCTTCACAGACACCCATGGAGAGATGGGGGAAACAGTCTGTTGGATGAAAGAAATCAGGCCACTCATTATTCCCACTCAGTTACCCTAAACCTGCTTGTCTCCCTATTCTTATCAAGGCCTGGATTTTATTTTATTTTATTTTATTTTATTTTATTTTATTTTATTTTATTTTATTTTATTTTATTTTATTTTATTTTTAGAATGCCCCTCTCTGTGAATAGTCTCTAAGGGACGCACTGAGTTATTGTCCTTTTGGCTTTCCCATTTGAGGTCGAGCTGAGATTAGCCAGGGCATAACTCCTGCCTCAGTTGCAATGCCTTTGCTTTGATGCAAATATTTCAGTTTTAAAGTCATCATCTCTCCCCAGCAGCTGCCAGCCACACGCCCACTCTCACAGGGTGTTGTGTCCTGAGATTCACATGGGCAGAATAAATAGACATTTGCTCAATTTTCTCACATACAGGTTTGGCAAGACCCACCCCACCCTTCCATACCCTCTTTGGTCTGGTTTGCTTTCCCTCTCTGCCTTTCTCCTGTAGGAGCCTGTTCTGATTTCTTCAAGCTCTTCTGTGACCTGTGGCCTAAAAGAAACACAAAAACAAAATCTGAGGGAGAGTTGTTGTTATTGTGTTATAGAGACTGTGATTTCCCTAGCTATGTTTTGCCCCTTTCTTGTTTTTCGCTTTCCACCTCTGCTCTGTGTGACATTACAAGACTTCAAAAGCATTTAGCTATTATCCAGAATATAAAATCTCAGCATGACCTGCTGGTTAAATCATAATCCACTATGATACAATATGTGCCATCTCTTCTCTAGATTAAATCTAACCAGGCAAGAGGAGCCTGTAGCATTTTCTCATCCATCCTGCGAACACCAGCCTGGTGGGAACAACCAGGACCGCTGCTGAGAGCATCCTACTGCCCATCTCTGAACAGGATGTGTGGGAGAGGTGGGATCAGGACAAACAGCTGAGGTTCTGGTGTGAAGGAGAAAGCAGCCCTGTCTCCTGCTGTTTGCTGCCTTTTTCTTGCCCTACTGCTTTCAATAACTCCATGGAATGCTGCTGTCTGGTGGCCCGTTGCAACCACTGGAAACAGAGTTGTGTTTTCTTTGTGAGAATCATCAGGAAAGTGGGGAGCAAACCTTTGTTCTCACCACAGAATAACACTGGGTTGCCTGGATCTAGCTCCTGGCCCTGCTTAACCAAGATAATACCTACCTTCTTTGAGGAGTTTTTTTCCTTTCCCCAAAAGCCACTTCCCAAAAGGAAAATTGTTCCATCTTTAGATCTAGCAGGTGTGAAAGCTTGTTTATAAATCAGCAACCCTCACAGCATTATGAGGGATCAAACCTTATTCTTTCAAGGTCACTGAAATTGGCTTAGCATAGTGCTGGATCTTGTGGTGTGCAGTCACAGCCCATTTTTAAATATTTGGATACTGCTCTCAGAGCAAGTTTTTGGCTGGTTGTGTGAAATGCTCTGCATGAGCTTTCAGAGAGCATCCCACTGGCAGCATCTGCTGCATGTTCCCACATATAGGCCAACCACAGGAGCAACCCTTCCCACCACAATCAGAAGGCTGAAATCAGGCCTTGGTGAGTGAGGTCTGCACGAGAGCTTCTGCAAACTCTCTCCCAGGGTTTGCCAGGGCACAGTGACAGCAAGGGCTCACCCTTTGCAGGAGCAGCTCTGCAGCTGGAGATGGAGTCAGCCCTCCTGGAGGATGCAGGTGCAGCTGCCAAGGGGAGGCAGGTGAGGAAGGATTTACCTTCTGCAATCAGCAAAGGGGCTTTGGCTTTAGAAAGGTTTACTGCTTTGGAGAGTCCAGGTACTGGGAGCTGGCAAGGAGCATGGAGGTGGAGTCAGGCAGCCTTAAGTAAATACAGGCTCCTGGGTCCATAGTGGTTCAGCACCATTAGTCACATAACAGGTTTGTTTTCTTCTCTGTCACATTTCCACAGTCTGTTGCATCCAAATACTGCTGAAGAAATGACGTGACACAGTATCAGAACATTTTTCCCTCCTTGTAGGAAGAATATATAATAATCTCTCTGGAAAGCACATCTCACACTATTTCCAAGAACAATAGATGCTTGTAAGGCATCCAGTGAGGTCAGAATAGCTGGAGGCTGCAAGTCACATAATAACTTTTTGTGCTTGCATAGTGTTTCATTTTCAGACTGATCTGAGTAGGATACAGGAAATAAACAGATTTTTTTTTTTAAATGGCTACTTCTCAAGTCAGTGGGATTTTTTTTGAAAACCAGGACTTACCATCTTAATTATCACACTGGTGAAAACAAGATCATGCACAGAAACAGGGCTCCTCCTCTTCAGAGCAGACCGTGGGAGCAGAGGGAGAGTACTGGGAGTGGAATGGTCTAAGTGGTGCCCAGCTCATGCTGGGAGTGGAGCCTCCAGCAGGTGTGGGCTGTAAAGGTGCTCTGGTCTCTCTACTTAAATGGTGCATGATCATTTCTGGTGCCAGGGAAAAAGAAAAGCAAAGATTGTCACAGAAACTCATGAGACCTGACTATTCTTTATTATGACTTGATTAATTGAAAGGGAGGCCCTAATATTTAAGATCCATTTTGCTACCCATCTATGACAGAAAATCCAGGTTTCACTTAGCCTGGCTTGGGAAATGAGATGGTGTTACTAGACATCCTTCAGGCTGGGATTAGGTCCCTAGTGCACTGTGCTCTTTTCAATGGTGTGGACAAAATCACAACAGGCTCTAAATCAGTGCTATTATATATTGCTGCTAATTAAGGTTGCACAGACTTGGATTTGAGGAGGATTTTGAAGAGCTTATTTGTGTTTGCTTTTCTCCTGAAAACCATTTAAAAAATTTCATTAAGCTATATAAAACCAGATCATAATGTACAAAATCATATTTGCTGGAGAGGGTTTTCAGCACTCCCTAGGAAGAAGTCATTTATGATAATCTGAATTACCAAAATTTGGCAGGAGGAGGAAGAAATGGAGGAATTTGTACAATTCCAGGAGCTGTTTTCTGACTGTGCCACTGTCACCCATACTCTGGGCAGCAGCCTTGTGCTATCAGGCAGAGAGAAGTGGGTGCAACAAGACACTGCTTTGAATAGAGGCCAGGTAACCAGAGTTATGGCACTTAAGTCAAAATTGGGATTGTGCTTTTTTCCTCTACGTGATTTTCTAAAGAGGCTGGGTATCTATGTATGTGCTTTGGGATAGGGGCCTGGTGCTGTATTCTAGTGTCTGATGTTGAATAATATTTAGTTGAAATATACAGTGCTTCAAGTCTCAGAAAATACTTCTGTCAGGAAGTGATTCATTTCAATGTCAGGACAGGAAAAACAATTCAGCAAATATTTTCAGGAAATATGAAAACATAAAAAGCAGATGCATTTAATGGACCTCATAGTAGCATTTTCAGCCCAGAGATTTTTATTTTGTGTTTCTGTGATTTGACAGAATCTTTGACAATTGAAGTATTTATTGGTAAAGAAATCCACTTTTCCCTCCTTCTTCCCTCTCCCCTCCAATACATCCTTACATATATCTTTACATGCATACTTGCCCTCCAAGTGTGAGGACACATATTAGGGATAAGGGAATGCTGAGCTCCAGGGCCTTCTCTGTCTGATTTGCAGATCTAAAAGGAAACTTTACTACTGAGCTTTAGGATATTTTTGGATACTGTCTTTTCTGTTGAAATTCTTTCACTCAGGTTAAAAAGACTTGAATATGCAGAGCAAAATGTGCTTGGATATTTGGACCAAAACCTGACACTCAGCTACCCTTGCTGGAAAGGCACCCAATTCTTCTCACCTTGTCTGAGCTGATGAGTATTTACCCGTTTCAGCCTCACTCCACTTTCCAATGCTTGAAATTTCCCCTTTCTCTGTCCCTCCATCACAACCAATTTATAGCTCACTGCCAAAAACTGGGCATCTCTGCCCGCTCTGTCTTGAGTGTTTCGGATCATCTTGCATGCACTCCATCCCACAGAGTAACCTCACATTTCCCATCTACCCCTTTGGAGCCTGACCTTGTTCCAAGGTTCTTCCTCAACCCATGCCCCAACCCCTTCCCCAGGCTTTTCTTCACGTCCCTTTTAACCACATCCTGGACCAAAAATCAGGCACCCAAGGATGCTGGCCCTCTGGATCACCTCTCCATGGTGGTAATGACCTTGTTCCCCTGTGCATCTCTTCACAGAACTAAAGAACCTGGCAGAAAGAGTGGATGGGGCCTTTCATGCACCTCCAGCTCGTTTTCTTGCTCTGAGGGTGGTTCAGTATGCTCCATCCCTACTGCAGGGAGGACCTAAACCACAGATCTCTGGAGGTGAAAAGGAGCAGCCTTCTGACCACCTGCATCCTCCTCAGTATGGGGAATAACCCTGAAGCCCAGAGAGGAAACCAGCCTTACACTGACCTTCTCTTTTTTCTTTCTAAAAAGAGGGAAAAAGAGGTTTTGGATAGCTCAAATGGGCTTTTTTGTTTTGTTTTGTTCTGGCCATCTAACTGAAAATATCAATTATTTCCACAGCCACAGGCACTCTTCCAAACTCCCACTCTTCATGACCAGTGCTCCTGTGGAAATTTATGGATTTATTATCACAGAAGATTTATTAAAACAGAGCCTCGGCTCTTTGGTTTCTATAAACAACATTTTGCTCTTCTTTATGGCTACTTTCACCTCTTCAGAACTCAGTGCTAACAGCACTGCTCCATGCACATCTGCACAGGTGCTACCTGAGGTTAAAAGCTCTTGACCCAGCCATGACCCAGCCACTCCTCTTTCTGTTGGAGCTGTGCCATGCTCAGCCTTTGTGCTTGTTCTTTGTGTAGTCCAAGGTGCAATCCAAGGTGTTGTTTGTCTAGTCCAAGCTGTTGCCACTGTTCCTCAAACACCTAAATTGCTTTTACTTCTTACAGCTGACAGGGGCCAAAATACTCCATGCTACTAACCGTCTCTGTGTTTAGCCTAGCACGTTGTAGGACTACCTTGCCATTAAGGCTGACTTTCCAGGACAGGGCACAGCTGGAGAGTGCTTGGCCCTACTTCCCTGTGCACAAAACTGGAGTGGAGTAGCTGGGATTAAGCATGGCACACCTTGTGGTAAATTCCAGTGTGTTGGCAAACCCTCCTGTCCAGTTTGCTGCCAGTAGGAAAGGCACAGCCAGCTACCAAGGGAGCAGAACGCAACATGGATGTGGGACACCATCCTCAAAGGCTCAAACAACAGATGGATCTTTCAAGGCTTAAAAGACCTCTTTCCTTGGGAGATGAAGGTATGTATTTTAGCAAAGTTCCTCTAAAGTGCTATAAAGGGAAGACCAAAGCCATCAGGGAGGTCCCAGAATTCAGAGGCTCCCCAGAGCATGTACTATGTGAATTTTGTGCTTACAGCTGGATGAATGCACAATTATTTCCTTCCAGAGCAGGGGTGGCCTGACATCTTTAAACCTGGACTTGGTATTCTGGTCAGTTTATGACATTTTTGATCTCTGTGTCTTCAATTTGGACTCCATATGAACCACCCAGGATTTGGGAATGGCATTCCTCAAACACAACCAAGGATGTGGAGCATGATATCCTGATGAAAAAATATTATGTGTTTCCTGGTTAGTACATGTTCATTCATGGAATTCGTTTTTTCTGTGGTTTAGAAGTCTAGTTGAAGTTTGACTGCAAACTCAGTAGCATGGTTGGTGACACATCATCCATGCTGCAGAAGTCCATAAAAGTACCATTTCTGCCACAAAAATTCAGTACAAAGTAATGTAAGTTTTTCCAGCACTTTTGTTCATACTACACTTTAATGCATAATGCAGGTTTTTTTATTCATTAGATAATAGATACTTAACGTAATGAAAATTCATTCTGTGTAGCAGAAATACCAAGAAGAAGTGGATTCTTATAGCTGTTCAAGGGCTCAAAAGTGGATACTTGTATGCTTTCATGTTTGATTCTTGTTCCACATCACTTCAGAAGCATAATTTTTGTTGACAGAAAATTGGCCAGGCTTAATAAAACAAGGTATTTCTATATCAGCTTCTGAGTTCTTTCTAATGCGTTGTCATTTTAGGAGCTAATTGACTTCATAGGCAAGTTACATTGGGACCAAATTTTCAAAGGCTCTGTGGAAAGATAATCCATAGGAATAAAATTTAAATAATACTAGCAAAGATTAATCTGTTTTATTTCCCAGGTTTGCAGGATGCAGAGCACCACTGAATGTTATTTTAGGGAAAGAAAACACATGGTAAAACTCCCATCTTGTATGATTCTCCCAGCTGTCACACATGGGCGGCGCGGGGCCCATTTTGTCATGTCAGGAGAAGCAGAGAATCTCAAAGCACCTTCTGGCTGGTGCAACAGGAGGCTGGAGAGATGACCCACCAGATGTAATTCCAGATCCCTTTAGAGGTTTACTGCCTCCATCTCCCATTGGCAGTGGCACAGTTTCTGAACCTGCTACCTCCAGTGGGACCTGAGCTCCAAGAGCTGAAGTTGCTCGATTCAAGGGAAATAGATACACTTATTCCCTTGGATGCTGCAGTCTCCCATTTTGTTTTGCAAAGAGAAACAAATCACCCAAGAAGACTTCAGAGTCAGGTTGTCAGAAGATATTATGCAAATTACCAAATCACATGGGCTCATATTTAGAGCAGGCAAGTGAAAAGAGGGAAGTGTTTAGCTGTTACATAGTCTGAATTAACTGCCTGACTTTGAGGCACAAGATTGTCAAGTGTCTTGCTCACTCAGATGACATGTAAGGTTGGAGGATACCAATCATGTATCAGAACCGAACTTTTCAGTACAATCAATTATATGCTCTATACATGTATGTATGTGTAAAGAAATTAGGATACACACACACACACACACACACACACACACACACGGATACTGTTCAATTGTGCCCTCTTGTAAGTTCATCCTCATTGAAATTATCATGTATTTCACAAAGTCAGGGCTTGTTCCCATTTAAAAATCTCTCATGCAGTCCTTCCTGTCTCATGACATTTAAACCTGTGGGTCTCAAGAGCAATCCAGCAAAGCTTTGGAATGGGAATCGGCTACATGTACTGTTGTTTCTACTTTCAGCAGGAGACCCCTTAGGCCCCTTGTTTTACAGATTTGGGCAACTCATGTTTTGGATTACATTTCTTGCTAAATGTCAGAGGCAGCACAAGGGTGATTATTGAAAGGGCAGTCACTGCTCCCAGGCCAGCCCTTCCTCCTTCAGACAAGAGGATCACTGCAAACTCTCCGGGTTTGCAGGTAAAAACCAGAAGTGTGAAGTGCATCGGCTCCAATTTGAGATCCTCCATGGCTCTTCCCTAACTTGCTCAGCAGCTCTGGAAACATGTTTGGACAGAATGGGAAGTCATTTCTGCTCAACCCCTGCTCAGTGTTGGCTACCCAGAGAGGGAAATTTCTCTGTTTATCAAAAACAGAAGTCCCATCTCCCAGACACTGCAGTGCCTGGGTGAAATGGAAATGAACAGGACCAAGGAGAAGCAGCCTGAGGTCCAGAGACGTCAGGCTGTGGCCCAGGAAGAAAAGTCACAGTGGCAATTGCCACTGTGGTGCAGCAGTTTGGGGTCCTGCTGAACAAGTGATCAAAACCATCCCATAAGCAGGGGCAGCAGCTTCTTCTTGCAGCATAACCCTGCCCTGTGAGTATGAGAAAGCTGTCTGTCCCAGGAGGTCACCTGGGCAGCAGCTCAGGCTGGGCAGGGGATTCTGAGCATGGTGGCCCCTCTTGCACAGGGCTCTCCTCTCCCAGACTGTCACACAATTACTGTCTGTAGTGGCCCCAGAGCTGGGTCCTGCTTGTGGCCCTGTGTGCTTGCTCACATCTTGAGGGTGCTGTCTTCTAATGGCTGAAACAGAAACAGGGTCAAGTCCAGAAGGGAAGGAGTGGGCATGTTTCATTGAAGTTCCACAGGTTCACAGAATAGTAATAGCAATACTAATAATATTACTAATAAAAGTGTGCTGGAATTACTGAATTTTTTATATCAGATTTTCCCAAAGATTTCCATACATATGTTACAGTTAACTACAGCTTATTTATATGTTCTGTAAGTACTCGAGTTCACAGGCAGGCCCTGACTTCCTGTGAATGATATAAAGCTGCCCACACCCCCAGTGCAACCTCTTAAACAATTTGTCAGTGTCTCCAAATGAAAATGTGGCAAATACTCCCAAAACTCCCATCAGGGACTGTATTCTCCCTCCTGTGCTGCAGTCAGATAGCAAAGACTCCTCAAATGGGTGGAGGAAAATCTCCTTACACAAGCATTGCACATACTGGTTTTGGTCTGTCACTTCCTCACACCATCACATCCCCACCTCCCACCCCTCACTGCTCTCTGTAACCGGGAGTTAAGAAAACAGTTCATCTGATAACTCCAGGAAAGGTCGCAGCATTTGGTTTAGCATTTTACTGAAAGAATAAGCAGCCTGGTTCTCTGGAGTGCCAGGTATGATGATCTAGTGGCCTGTGCACAGGAACAGAAGTTATAAACTCCTAAATCTTAATCCCAGCACTGACAATTACTTCTCTGGCAACCTTGAGCAAATTGCTTAACCTTTCTGCTTCTGCCTCTCTCCACTGCAAAACTGTGAATTCTGCCTCACCAGTTTTTTTTGAGAGTTAATTTTTTAATGTGTGTGTTTAATTGTCTGCCTACTGGTGTTGGTTGTGTTCTCTATGTTTGTCTGTGTCTAACACAGTTGATATCTGCTTCATGTGGATGTTCAGAGCCTGATGGAGAAACCTCAGACAGCAGTTTCGCCTCACAAAGAGGTCTTCCAGCAGACTTGGGACAGGAAGAATAATGATTGGAGGAGGCTAAAGGAGACCACTGACCTGCCAGATTGCCTTTTCTGTAGGAAACTTTCCTGGTTGTTTCAGAGTGTGCGGAGAGGGGCACGGGCATCACTGTTGATGTTTCAGACCATAAGGATCTCTGCCCAATCACCTGCTGCAGAAAGTGGGGCTGTGACTTGGAAGAGGAATGATGCTGTAGATGAGCAACATGGTGTGCATGCTGCAGATCTGCTGTCGAACGATAACTCAAAATATTTAACTTTTAAGAAGTGTGGAATCAGGCCCTCCATGACAGTTGCACTCTGAAAAGAGGATGAGTGAGGCAGCAGTGTATGCTCTGACAGCTTCACTTCTCTCCACACTCACCTACCAATGTTACTTCATGTGCCATTAATTAGACTTAATAGTCTATACTTTATCTCCCCTGTCATAACAAATTAAGTGTGAAAGATTCCAACAAAAAAAAAAAATCACTCAAGTGATCTCAACATTAACAAGCTCAGTTTTCCTGACAACCTGAATTCAGCAAAGTGCTTCGGCATCTGCCTAAAGTTCAGCATGTGTTTGGGTGTTCTGTAGCTCTGAGGTGTTCTGGGACAGTACCAAGTGAAGGGCAAACCTCCAAGTTTGGGTTGCTCAACCTTCCAAATTGATGTTGGTAGTTCTGCCCTGGGCAAGTTACTGTCTCCATTCCAGTGGCATTGTTTGCCTAAACAAAGAGATGGTGGGTGCCTTTCATTTGTCACTGATCTTCAGCTTAAGGGCAAGTCACTCATTTTGAACTCAAATTTTCCAGCTCAATGGCTACGTTTTTGCTTCCAATCTGGCTGCTTATATATGAATTTTTAGTTAGGCAGGAGATCAGCTCTGAAAACTTTGGCTCCAGGCAGAAACTGCATTTCAAATAAGCTAGCCTGAGCATACATCACAGAAATGTGCTACACTCATAGCTGGGGATGGGGAGAGCTCTCAGAGATGCTACCCAACTATTTTTGGTTCCAACTTGGGTCGTTATATACTCGCTCTCACATTCTCAAACTTGAAGGACATGAGCCATGAAAGTGGAAAACCTAAAAGACAGAAGTGTCACGTCCATTAAAGCCAACAGTTCCCCATATCTCACTCAAAGTTCTTAACACCTTGAGGGGTCAAATCTGTATGCTATAGAATATTATCTGGAGCTTTAAAATATTTTGGCTTCCAAACCTGGCCCAAATATGGAAGAACAAATGAGTTCAAAACAGGAAGGAAAAAAAATCATCCCAAACCCAAGTGCTCACATTTTCACTGGATCTTGAGGGGTTTGACTTGAATTTTGTTGGATGGAGATTGTTCAGCTGTGCTTCTGTTTTTATTCCAAGTGTCTTGGTGCACTCCAAAATGAGCACTAATACAAGAAGTAGCATGGCACAAAATAATCTGAATTTCTGCCTTCAGAACAAAGCCCAGGAATATGTGCTGCCATAAAGATTCCTGCTGTGCTGAGGTCTGAGGTCTGCCTGTATCTTTATTGGCGAGCTCCCGCAGGAACAAAGAGCAGGCAAAGGCATGACTTGAACCAAGTTGCTTCTCACTGCTGCAATGAGAAATCAGTCCCTGCTGCTGCCAATTAGAGGGCTAATTGAGAAGTGGATCCTGAACCCTTGGAGAATTGCTATCTGAAGGAAATTTCCTGCGCTGTCAATGGTGCTGTGATACAGAGCCAGGCAAAGGCTGAGCTAAGAATTGCTGGGATAAGGAGGGAAAGTGCTGCTTGGGAAGAAAGGTGTGAGGCTTCAATATTTATGCAAGGTTTAAAGAGTAGAGATTTGGAAGAAAACAAGAATGCAGGCTTGCTTTCTTGAGATTCAGGGGCTCGTGTCCCAAAAACCAGCGCCAGGTTATGTCTAAAACTGCTGGGTATTTGTCATTAAAAATTTCCTGAAATGTGGCAGCTGGACTTTTCCCATGGCCAAAGCATTTCAGGCTCTTTCCTCATGAGGCCTAAGATAATGTTATTTATTTATAAATTCTTCCAGAGTGTCTATTTTGTATTAACCACTGACCTTTGTCACCTTCCCTCTCTATCTACAGTCTCACCCCAAAAGCCAGCTGAGCTGATTAATTGTTAATACCTAACTCAAAATCAGGACTCCCATGTGAAATCAAAAGATTAAATCTAAGTTAAATCTGATTGCCCACTGGTGCAATCTCAGAGAAATTGTTTAGGCTTAAACTAGGGATGAATTTGTCTCAGAGTCATTATTGCTTTGGTTACTTGCATTTCTTTGCCTGAAAGACATTTAATACTCATTTATTTGTGGCAAAACAGTTTTATATCACAGCCAGTATCTGCCATAGAAGGAAAAACAAGCAAACTATCCCAAATTGCCAGGAAGCTATAATCCTCAGGGAATATTCTCCTATCTAAATTGGAACTACCTCAGTAACAGAGGGTTATTGAGGGATACTTTAATGGGAAGGAGTGAAACAGATCTTCCATTGTGATCACCCATGCAACTTCTCTCTGTTCTTGGTAAAGTAGGGTTGAATCTCAACATAGGA
The DNA here is from genome assembly GCF_028018845.1 of Melospiza georgiana. Classification (NCBI taxonomy): domain Eukaryota; kingdom Metazoa; phylum Chordata; class Aves; order Passeriformes; family Passerellidae; genus Melospiza; species Melospiza georgiana. The sequence goes on along the minus strand of NC_080430.1, from coordinate 45,873,778 downwards.
ATATATCTGGATCACCACCCAACCCTGTACCATCATTTTGCCTTTCAGAAGGGTTCCTTTTTTCTCCAGATGCTTTTCCAAGTTTCTTTGCCAGACTCTGCACTTCTGAGCTACGACTGGCAACAGAATCACAGCAAACCAGTTATGAAGAAAGAGGATTTTCTCCTAGGATTCCTGACCTGAGTAGAAATAGTCAGTACTGGAAATAGTGCAAAACCCATCTTCCTTGAAAACTTTCCAGCTCATTTTTGCAGACTGTAGACATTTGGGCAGTACAGATGAACTCTGGATAACCACCTAAATTTTTGGGTTTACCCATTGCCTAAAATATCACAGACTGGAGGGCACTGTCCTGAACTGAGTCTCCAGGCATTTTGAAATACACCCAGCCCTGGCTGAAGTGATCATTATAATCTGGCAAGGAAAGAAATCTGGATTCCAAACTGTAGCTATTTTTAAAATCATCCTGCCAAAGCCCTGTTGGAGACTGAAAAAAAACCCATTTTAGCCTGAAAAAGATGATCAGTAATTTCTTGCTCTTGATGTAGCATTTGTTTGTAAGAAGCATACCATTGTAGGTAAATTGCATATATCTTAGCAACTGTTAAGATTTGTAATCTTGCTGTAGAGTCCAAAATAATGGAAATAATGTTTTAAAAAGCCTCCAAACTCTGTTACAAATTTTAGCTACCACCTACTCATGGCCTCCCACGCACTCCAGGAAACCAGCTAGATTTCCCAGCTGCTCTGCAGCAAGCTCTTTACAAGCAAGAATACAATTATACTCTAAGCAAGGCTGGAGGTTTCCCTTATAGATGACTTTACTATCTTTTCTTACAATACAATAGGCCAGAGATGTCAATCCAAATGGTGGGCACATGCACCAGTGTGGTCAGGTGAAACAATGGTGAGGAAGTCTGGTTGCATTTAATGCCTTTGGGGATTCCCTTCCCAAAGAAGCTTGTTATTCCTGAAAAGAGACAAAATAAAATGTTCAGGGCCAGGTTAGATGGGGCTTTGAGAAATCTGGTCTATTGGAAGGTGTCCTGGCCCACAAGGGGTGGGGTTGAAGCTGAATATTCTTTAAGGTCCCTCCCAACCCAAATAAATCTATTATTTTGTGAAAGAAACATTAGAGAGCAGCTTGGAAAGGTGGTAGTGGGCAGGCTGTTGTCATCAACACCCATCCTGGGAAAGCCATTTGTGTAAAGAGTGGGAGAGAGCAAGGGTGGCAGGAGAGCATGATCAACGCAAAGAGGGGCCTGAGCAGAAATAAGTGAGCAGGGTGTGAAATCCAGAGAAAGGACACTGTGAGACACAATACAGTGATTGAGAGTAGAAAATGACAGCAGTGTCACCTGTTTTCAAGGGTGTGAAAGGAGGAACTCAGGGGCAGGGGTGGCTTGCTAGCAAATCTTTCACTGTTTTTACCTTCTATCTGCATAAGACAACGATGGATTATCTACATTTAATAGGAATTTATGACCCAATGAGTGATATTTAAAAGACTCAACGATGCATTTAATAACCAAACATTCTTCCTGATTAGTGCTCATTTGATCTCTTGAGGATAATGCTCCCTCTGACTGAGATTTTTAAAAAATGCCTTTGTCTCCCTATAGTTCATGCCAGAGTCCAGAGAAGCTAGACATCACAAATATCAGGGTAATTAATTTTCCTGAGAATGTATGAATTATATACCTTATTCTTCTTTGGTTGCTCTCTCCCTCTCTCATAGCATCCTTGTAGAAGGATGCAGAAGTTGGGAAGAAGAAATCCTGCTGATTCTTCATTAAAGTTGTTTTTTCCTTTCTTTGTCAGTTTTATGAAGACTCATTGAGCATTAATGCAAATTCTTAGCCATTTGCAAAGGTGAACAAAATTGATCTCAAGTAATCTGCATGAGTTTAGTAATTTAAATAAAACCGAAAAGGAATGAGCTTGTGCCACTTGGCAGAGGCTGTGTTTCTCCTCTTCTGTGAGTCACATATTCCAAAATATGTTAGCTTGGATTCTCAGCTCTCCATCTGAGAGGCAGAGAAGAAACAGAGGTGTAGAGAATGGGAAAGGAAGCACTATTTTTGACACTGAAAATTCAATTCTAGAGAGACTATTCCTTGTCTACTACTTCTAGTCTTGAAAATAATCGGGGATGTGCAGTATCCTAGGAGAATGGGATTGCTGTGTGTCTCTGGTCACATCTCTTCTTGGTATTCCTTATGTTTTTTGAGATTCCTGCTAAGGAGAGGAAATCAGCCTTCCCCTTAATCTTGCAAACATTTCTCTTTTCCACTTTAAATCCCTCAAACCCATTTAAATTGGTTTCAGGGAAAGGGGCAGGAGTGTACCCAAGTCATCTATCCCACTGCTGGCCTGAACTTATGGGCAAACACAAAACGTCTGCTGCAGTCCAGGCAGTGCAGCATTTTTAACCTTCTGCTGTAGGAACTCTGAAAGCAGGATTTGTATCCAGAGGCCACCAGCTGATGAATGGTGGCTGTTTCCTCCTGGTTTACTCTGTGACTTCCTTCCAAAGTTAATCACCATTCGACAGACATGGGCAAACAAATCTTTGCCCATCTCAACAGCCTTGTGTTCTCCCTTAGCATAGGTCACTGTGACTCAGCAGGTGGGGGAAAACACTGAAGTGCTTCTTTAGGTTTTCCTGCAAATCACCCCATCACAGAGAGGGATTTGACCGCCCACAGCAGAGTAGGAGCTGGTGCCCTTTGCAGAACCCCCTTGTCTGCATGCTGGTTTCAATGCCTTTAGCTGAACTCCTCACAGAAGAGTTTTATAGGCAAGGGCATCAATATCGACCAGATCAGCCTTGATTTAATAACCATTCCTCCACAGCAAGGAGAAAATGCAACCTCCCTGAATCCCCCCTGCCTTCTCCTCCATCTCCAGTGAGAACCTGCTGGCTGCAGCAGTGTGAGAGCTTTCACCCATTTTATTTAGCAGAGACCAACCTCCACCACCTGCCTGTGCTTTGTTTCCTCATAAGAGTCACAAAACTTTTGATGACCTTCCCTTTTGCTCCTGAAGAAAGGTTAACAGCCCTTGGGGCTTTTTGTTTTTCCTTCCCCTTCAAAAGTCAGCTTAGTTTTAATGATAAAAATAAACAAGACCATTGAAATGTCCCCATGGATCCAAGCCTGGTTTAACTCAGCAGAAGGGCACTTCCCCTCCTTTCTTTTGTCCATTAGGCCTGCCACTGAAACCTGTACTTGAATTTCAATGCTTTTTTTATGTGGGCATGATTTATCTCCAAGTTTATCCTGCTAAGTTTGCTTCTCAAGCTCATTCTTTATTGCATCACAATAAAAGCATTATACAACTCATGGCTCCCTACAAAAAAAAGTTTCTCAGAGCAGTTAACATGAGAAGTCATTAATGAATGTTGCAGAAAATACTTGTCTTTTCTGTGTATATGCAGTTTATATACTGTGTTATTCTAATTACCTGTAAATAAAAACTGTATATTTCTCCACACCTCAATCTAGAGGTATACATAGTAATGCCCATTCACAGAATGAGCCCTGTCTAGTGTGTGACAGATTGACACATGCACAAATTCATCCTTATTTGAAATACCAAAATAAAAGTGCCTTCTGTACTTTTTGCAGAATATTCTACCTTGAAATGGATCCAGGTAGTTTCTCTGTAGATGCAGGTGAATTTTCTGCCATTTGTATAACTGCTTAAATGTATTATTCATTCAGAATGATTGATTTGGTGTTCTGTCCACATTGCTAAAATGCTACTGTCTGTTTGTCTGTCTGCTAATCTGTTTTGGCACCTTACAGAGACAGACCTATAGAAAACAATTTTTGTTTCTGCTGAAGTAGTGAAAAGAAAAAAAAAAAAAGAAATCATAAAAAAGTAACTGTTTGATCTTCAAATTCATATGCATAAAAAAATCTATACCACTGAGATGACTGAATAGCCAAAAGGACAGGTTTTATATTCTGCCAGTGGTGTGCTAGAAGCACGGTGCATTTGTTTCTGCCTGATTAGTCGGATGCTGGGGCCGGGGAGCCAGGAGGAGACATGGCAGCAGAGGAAGGAGATGCTCTCTGTAAGATCATGACCTCCATTCCAGTGTCATTTCACACCTCAGGCACTGATCTTGTTACATCTCATAAGCTAAGCAAGGTCAGCCCTGGTCAGGCTAAGTGCTTGAATAGGAAACTTCTAAGGAAAAGCTCAGGCACTGTGGAAAGCAGGGCTGGTGGCTGGGTAGGTGACATTATTCTCTTGGAGTTGGTACAAAAGACGTGCTCTTTTAAGAAGCCTCTGTGCATCCACTGTGGCTCTGCTCCGGCAGCTAAAGGCACTGCCTCTCAGGTGAGCCAGACCCAGAGGCTGCAGCAGCTGAAGTTATTAACAGCATTTCTTCCCTTTCCCCCCAGAGCAGAGGTGCTAACCCCACTGGCTGCCCAAGCTCCACACTGGGTGATTACAAGTGTCCCCAGAGCTCCCTGCTGCAGTTCCCATACTGGAGGCCAGCCTTCCCTCCACTGCTTTGGCAAGCTGGCCCAGGCAGCATTGCTAGCAGGCTCTGTCCCCAAGCAACCTGCAGCTCGGGAGGAGGCAAAATGAACATGTGTGCTGGGAAAGAAAACTCTGCTGCTTTGGAAGGGTGCTTACTCATGAAAGGGCAATAATGAAAAGCCAAGGAATGCTCACGTGAAAATCAGCCTGGTGCCACCAGCTCTCCTGATCTCTTCCCTTGTGTTCCCAGTCACAGTCTGCCTTCTCTTCTGAGGAGTCTTGACTCATCTGAGACACAAGCCCCTGTGACCCCACTGTCTGCTGCAAGACAGTGTTACACCCCTCATGTCCTGGCAGAACGCTCCTTCTGCTGCTCTGGGGTGAATGTATCTTATTGCTGTAGTATTTGACAGCAACATCAGGATTCTGGAAAGAGAGGAGGTCAACTGTGTTGTGCCTTGCTCATTGAATGAGGTGCAGGACACACTGCTAAGGAAACCAGATGAGAAAAAACTCTCCCCAAACCCACAACTCCAGTACCAACTACACTTGGAAGTGTGCAGGTACCATGTTTAGAGAGATTGCTAATTTGGGTATTTAATGAACATGTAAAACCCTCTTTTCCTTATTATTATAGTGGTCTACATTTTAATGCTGCATCTCATGACTGAAAGTGCTCTGCTTAACATTTCAATTGTGAATTTTCTGAAGTGTTTCCTAACCCCACTTTCCATCTCTCAGTTACAAAACAAGTGGTGAGATGAACACTCCATCAAAGTCCTAAAAATAAAGAAATTCAGGCTAGCAAACTAGAACCAGCCAAAATATTTTGCCTGGTCTTCAGATTAAAGGCTTGTTACCTCGGTTCAGTGTAAAGGAGTGCTTTAGAAGACAAGGGCTTATTGCTGTCTCTCCCCTGTTGGTGTTGGTGGGCACTCCTCTGCCAGTTTGCCCTTTGAATGTGCTCACATCAGAGCAGTTGGGCACAGCTGTGGGTACCTCCAGCTGCAGGCAGGGCACAGATGGCAACATTGCTATTATGGATCTAAATTCTGAAAGCCTTGACTTCATGAGCATTTCAGACCTAGTGCAGGCTCCCTGGCTAGTGTCTGGAGTGATTCTTCAGAGCCCCACTGCTGGCACAACAAACAAACAGTCAAAACCAGACCAAAATTCCACTTGAGGGTCTTTAGAAACACTCTTTGTATTTGACGTCTACTTTCCAGGTTGTCTATAACATGCCCTGCCCCAAAATGGCATTGAGTGAACAATAGTCATTTTCTCTGACAGATACTCTCTCAAATCCCCTACATTTGTGTTTGTTGCTGTTGTGATTCTTCACCTGCTGCCCTTTATCTAGCAAAGAGAGGTGAGTTCAAAGACTGCTCTAGAGGTCTGTTATGGTTTTAATGATGAGGTGAAGTTGGAAGGTCTGGTGTATTATGAACTTAATAGGGCATTCTTCTCATTTACACTGACATCCTTTACATGGAGTTGTGAAAAGGACAAGGCATGGACAACTGATCACAAGCAACTGATTTATTAAGAAATAAATGCCCCTTAGCTGTAAGTGAAGGTCTAATAAGGGAAACAAATATTTAATAAACCCATATAATCCCACTGGAGTCACAATGGCCTTACGTCCCCATTGTCTTCTCCCACTTGCTTTCCTTTGCTACATGAAGCCATCAGATAAAAAATGATAATGACAATAAATAACAGAGCTGTGTGAATAACTGAGATTTTTATTTTTCCTGGCTATGCTGAGAAATCATGAGAGAAATTAATTTGCAGCTGTCCTGCAATGAAATCTTTCCAACATTTTTTGGTAATCAATTTAAGTTAACTGTAGCATTTTCTTCAGCCTCAGATTATTTTTTTTCTCTGACTTAAGCATCTACAAGATTTTTTAATTACAAAATAAATTGAAAGAATTTATCAGAAGTAGCAGAAGTTAGTGGAACAGAAGTGGCACTAATTTTTTCTGAATACCAGAATGAAAGCTTTAGATTGTTTTTACTGAATTTTGGTTTGCAGCAGCACAAATCCACTGAAATTTTCAAACTATTATATTTTCACCAAATGACTTGTTTTCTCTGAGGAAAAGATATTGCTATGAAGGGATTTGCCACTCAGTACTTGTATTCCCAGTGTTAATGATGTAGCTGTTTATCCCAGGCACTTCATGCTCCTGTAGAAAACCTAGAGTGATATGCACGAGACTGATATATACACACAGCAAAGAATTTTATTATCAAAAATTTTGGAGAGGTATGGCTCTTCCTTTTGGGGGTTTTGGAGTAAATCTGTGGAGATGAAACTGATTCCTCAAGGACCAAAACTACCCAATTTTTCTTTTGATGAACTTTTCATGGTTTTGAGATTAAAGTACCACACAACTTCCATCATAGATATTTTGTGCAACAATTCCTAAAAGCTAAACATTTTGAGACAGGGGTATAAATCCATCTGTGCCTGCTTTCACAGAGACCAGGACAGACTATTTTAAGACTGTGCTAGAAGACAGACAATGCATTGGGGTTGGTCAGGAAACAGAGTCAAACCTAGAGCTCTAGTTAGCATTGCCAGACAAAAATAAGTAGCTGAGTAGCTACAAGTTATAGAGGAAACAGTGTAATACATTCATTTTGTTCCAGGAAGTGATGTCCATCTATTGTAAAGGGGAAGTGGTGAAACCCAATGGGGAGTGCAACAGAGGGGAGTCTAAGAATTTGTACAATTCCCCCGGTGCCTTCTGGATGAACTTGGCTGCCCACCTCCCCTCTTCTTCCACTCTCCCCTATTTATTCCCACAACACTGTGTTGTGTGTGGACCTGAGACACTGAGAAGTAAAACAACCTTGTAACTTTGTGAAAGTCACGTTGAAAACCAGGAATACAGCTGTCTCTTGGGCTTTCTCATTGTAGGCTGGCATGCAACCAGGAGACCTGTTCTTTTCAGCAAGATTTTGGGTCTGCCACACTGAATAAATAATATTATTTTGGACTGCCTGCTTATTTGTCCTTTTACAAACCAGTAGGGAAAAAAAAGCATGGCAGTTTGGCTCTTTCTTTTTCTTCCTGCAATAAGAGCCACCAGGTTTTTGTCTTCCCTTACAGATTCCTACTTGTAGTAGATGGGCTGCCCCACTATTTTGGTAAAGTAAATGTCAAGTTAAGGAAAGACAGACAGACAGGCAAGTAAATTGAAGGGTTAGTGCCTGATCAGCTGTTTGATAACATGAATGCATTATGACTGCAATAGAGTAACCTTTGAAGAGGGTCATCAGGAGCTCAGCCATGTAGGAAAAAACACAGCTGGACTTGGTATACCACACCAATTAAGCTGGAAATGTCTGAAACAGCAGCTACCAAATGAGAAGAGGGAGGCAATGGGAGAATGGGGTTGCTTCTGTAGTGAAGATTCCAGCAGCTCTTCTGGAGTAAGAGCTGAGCCAAGCCGGGGCTAAGCAGCCACCCGTGCAAGGAGAACAGCCATGGTAAAATTATTAATTTGCGTCACAAAATAGGCAAATTTGCAAAAAGTGTGTCCATCTCCTCATGGTCACCAGACTTCAAGCCTGAGGAAGGAGCAGAGCCCTGTGACAAAGTGATGCAAAGCCATGAAGAGAGTGTTCTCTTTCCCTGTGGACATTTTTTTAGATGCATTTCTGGGCAAGGAAACCTGGCAGCCAGGCAGGCACTGAAATTGGCCGTAACTTTGTTCACAGTGGGACACGCGCTCGCGCTGACCAGCAGCCGCTGGATCCACCTCTTGGTGTGCCTGAAACAGAGCTTTTCATGTTCAAAGGGGACAGAAGGTTTGAAGGTTTGGAAGCTGGCACAGTGTATGAAGGTGCCTGCCTCTGATCTTCATATGCCTCAGTTCTTCCAGGAAAACCCAAGCCAATTGCTGTTTTAAAAGGATATTTAATTTTAAAACCTCCCCCACACCCGTTATTAAGCCGGCATGATTTTCAACACAGAAAAGGTTTGTGCCACGTGAAGAGAAGGTAAGGAAACACGAGGAGGACCCTTGCATGCACTAAAAATAGCACGGCGGGGGCACCACCAAGGAAGTCACTTCACAGGAGACAGGAATTGAGTGGCTTCCACTCTGTGAGGCTTTGCCGAGCCCAACTAATTAATGTTTGTAAAGCACTTTGAAGATGAAAAGCACCAATTTATCTCTAAGTTTAATTATTTGGATCAAGTTACTTTAGACTTTCGCTAGCTACCTTCAAACACCACCGAACTCTTCCCTCTAAATCGTGAGCAAGCTCAAGGCAGAGTTTTGGAAGTCAAAACCACAGCAGTATCTTACAATGATGGCTCTTGTGGATGGAGGGTGGGCTCAATATATACTACTTGACTTTGACTTTACTGGACCTGGGGTTCTCAGACACACTTAAAGAAGGGTTCCTGTTGAGTTCCTAATGAATTTCAGCCACCTTTAAATTTACAGTGAACAATTAGGGCTTTTTAAGGCTGGCAATTAGAAGGAAACCAGTTTTGGATGGACTGACATTTACACTGCACAATCACGTTTCTAATACATGTGATTAGCACCAGTGATAGAACATGAACTCTTGATAACAGTGTGTGTGCTAGCTGGTATTAAACAGATATTAAACACATGAATACTAACACAGATGTAGATGTACCAACTGGAGGAAATGCAAGGAAAATAATCACTTAAACAGCATATTCCATTCTTGAGAAAAGAAGGCTTTAAACAGACAGGAATAAAATCTTTGAGTAGCTCATCAGGTGAGATAAATGAACATGATGCCTTAGACTGCAAACTTTATTTTGAAATGGACCAATATTGTTCACACTCATATGGCTGATATTCTCTCTTTCCTTTTCCAGATGAAGTAGTTAAAAGATTCCTCATCACATTACTACACCTGTCTTTGCAAGTGAGGCATTTTTCTTCTTCAAATAGCATCCCCAGGGGACATTTAATTCTGAATGATTTTCTCATTAAAAATATGGTTCTACTCATGAGAAACAGAATGTCCTAGTAAAATAGGGCATGTCAGGGCCAGAGATTTATGGGTTCAACACTACGATTGAAATCTTGATTACTGAATAGAAGTATCTATAGAATTAATGATAATTTTGGGATCTCCACTTATCTCAGTAGGATGCTGCTCATCATTTTCTGATGATTAAATAGGAAAGTGTTCCTCATCACTTGTAAACTCTAATCACAAGCACAACATTAACTCTAAGGATGAAAAAACATCATCAGGCATAGATAACTCAGGGGTTTGCCCAAATTGCGCTTGGAAATAGTGCAGGAAAAACTATTTGCTGCATCCCTTCTGTACCTCCTGATTTAGCTGTAGACTAGAAAGCTGAAACATGGAGGTCTTCTCTAAATCTACCATTTTATTAGGAATATCCTGGGAGACTTTGCAAGATTTCCAAGCTAGCATTTAGCTCAGAAAGGTTTGCACACAAACAGTACAGAAGCTCTGGAAATTTTGGGCCCCTTCTCCTGCCATTTGCAAGCGACAGCACCCAGAGGTGTTTCCCATGAAAGGTGCTTTTAGGGTAAAAGCTGATGGCACCCATAGCACTCACTCACCTGGGAGCAGCTGCTCACTGGCAATTGAGAGCCAGATCTGACCTTCTGCTTTTGGGAGGAGATTGAAAGGTCTGACAGGGAAGCCTCCCTGAAACAAAGAAGGAAATTTGTGCACAGGAGCCAATATTTGTTCTTTTCCTTCTTTAAGGAAGACCCTCTTCTGCAACACCATGGAGAGGGCTCCAGTTAGGGAACTGAGATTGGATTTTTCTTTTAATGCATACAGACTGTGACTGGGGTCTGCTCCAGCAGCCATGCACTTCTGCCACGGGCAGTGCATCCATACATGTGCATTTTTTTACCTCCTTTTCATCTGCAGTGCAGATTTCCATTACACATTCTGCACTTGTTTCATACACACACAATTCCTGTAGAAATCAATGGAAGTCCTATGTGCAGAAAAGCCACAGTAAGTGCAACAGAGATTTGCACCATGGATTAAGAGATTTTCAGCCCTGATCAAAGAAGAATTTTGTCCGAGGTTTGTAAAGCACTTTTGAATCCTTCTTGATGAAAGGCTCTATAAAAATGTAAAGCTGCTGTTGTTGCTAATGTTCCCTTGGCACACAACAGGAGGAAAGATGCTGAAATTAAAGTCACATATATTAATATTGATTAAGAAATAAGCAAATTCTTCAAGAATTTGATCTGCCTTTCATTATGTGCACTTGATCTTCCATTTTCAAACAGGGCATAGTTATGTCCTGGAAAATCACAGCCTTGAACTCCACCAAACCATAACTACGGATTATATATTATTATATATAATTTTGGAAATCTGTCTGGAATACACCATAAAGCAGGAATAAAAGAAAAATTGTAAGGACATTTGTATTTGTCAGTGTCTCCCCAGACAGAGCCCCGAGGATATGATATTCTTAGAATAAAGCTTTCATTTCACAGTGCATCAGTGGGAAAATTAACAAGCTCTCCTCGTGCTGTTCCATAATTCATTTTCTTTGTTTTAGATATTGAGCTGAGCTGGTACAGTAACTTAAATAGATAGGGGAGATTTTAAGCACTGATTTGGATTCTGGCTTTTTTGGGTTGTTTAGTTTTGTTTTGCTTTTCTCCTCCTTTATCCTGCAACTTCCTGGTATCTAAATAAGAAGGTGCCTCAATTTATTTTAGCACTTGCCTTTTAAATGGAAAGTGCCAAATGCTGCTATAATAATTTAAAATACATCAGAGCAGGCTCCCTTCAGTTAGTGTAAGGGCTGTGAGCTGCATCTCCTGCAGCACCAGAAGCAGTGCTCAATCCTCAGAGCGATTCTCCTTGTCTCCACCAGTGGCAATAGGGGCCCAAGATACCACAAAGCTCAGAGAGAAGTTCCTTGGGTTGAGATCAACCACCCCTTTTGCTCCACCTGAATCTCAATTAACAACAGGCAATTATCTTGAAAGACAGCAATTTTTGCTGCTGCTTTCTGGAAATGCATAGGTACATTTTTGCAGACAATCACACAAATACTTCTGAAGCAAAGGTGATATTCCTGACTCTGATTTCTGCCAAGAAACTCCTTCTGTCCTTAGAATCCTGTGACTCCAGAAACCAAAAGGGGAGGCCATAGCAAAGCTAACTTTTCTCACTGAGAAAACAGCTTGAACAGCAAAAAAACCAAAAATTTGAGAAAATCTTATTCCTTTGTTCAGCTCTACTCATTCAGGTATGGAAGAAAAAGAAACTCCAGCAGAAAACTCCAGTTTGAATGTTTAAATACATGTTAATAATAACAGAAAGAGTGGAGAAGGTGCTGTGGTCCCCAAAGCACTGCTTCAGTAACATCACTCCTTGCAAGCCCCTCTGCCTGCCCAGGAGCAGAGATCAGCATGTGGCTTCCCTCAAACATCCCCAGCCAAGTGCTTGCCCACTTGCCAATGGAAGCTCTTCTTGTCATTTTAGGAAAAGATTACCTACATCCTTGCCCCTCAACAAAAAAAGAGTAAGTTCTGGGGAAAAGTGTGATATACCTGGTACAGAGTAGCCTGCTTGAGACTCACACAGCTTTGGCTTGGCTCTGACCTTGTTCCTTGGCTATGCCTGTACAGCCTTTCAGAACATTTAATCTTCTAAAAGAACTGTTCTGTCCTGCTCAGCCACAAACAGCAACTGAGCTAGAAGGACAGTCTGAGGTGCTACCTGTCATAAAATAGAATCCAAAACAGAATTATCATTTCATACTTTTAAATGGTCTGGTAGCTGAAGGGAGGCATTGATCTCAATGCCTTACCACCCTCATGAAAAATTTTGTTAGTACTTAGTGAAAACTAACATTAGTGGCCAAATGCATTGAAAATATCCTTGTTACGAACAAAATGTTGACATGCAGTTGAGAGAGCTGGCAAAATTAAATGCATTCTTAGGGCATATGTAGTAGGAAAGCCATCCCTGTTCCCCACAGATAACCCCAAAGACTTGCTTGCTGCATCCCCTTGTCTATCTGCTCGCTGTTGGTAGCACATCCCAGTGTCAGGCTGCTGGGTTTATAAGATGGCAATCTGAAACTGGATGAAGCCCATGTCACTGTGAAGTGAGGAAATTCATTCAGCTGGTGGTTTTCAATAAGAAGTGGTGCTATCTGGTCCAGAGAGATCTCTTTGCCTGTGCCCATCTATACAGTGGCATTATTGCAACACAAATAATAGTGGAGGCAGCGAGTGGTGAAAATGTATCTTCCCTAGAATAAGCTTCCTCCTTATCACAGCTAGTAATACAACTGTGTTATTCTGGCTTTTGGAAGTGATAAGCCTGTTCTTGCAAAAGAGCAACTGCCCTCAGTTCCCAATGGCTTCTGGCATCAGCTGGCATTGTTCAGTGCTCTGTAAAAGGGAAGCTCTGTGGGAGCTCTCCCAAGGGAGGATGAGGATGCTCTGGTGATGGTAACCCCCCCGGGTATCTGACTGCAATGCTGCTCATCCAGAGGGCCATGACCACAACTGTGACCCCAGTCCATGGTGGGGTTTGCTGTGTGCTGAATCTGGTTCTTCCCCATCCTGCCTACAACCAATGAGGAGCCCTGCCTCAGTCTGCAGTGCACATTTCTTGCTCTACAGCCATGAATACGACAGACAATACCCTCTAATGTCTGACACCTGTGCATACTTCGAGTGTTTCCATAAATGTTTCAGAACTCCATTAAATTACTAAAAACAAATAGGCTCCAAAAGTTAGAGAAAGATGAAGAAAAAATACCATACTGAAATTTTCAAGTTCAATGAATCTGCTTTGTGCAACAATCACAACTAGCCAATCACAACCCCAGTATTCCCTTTGATGCGTATAAAATGTATTTTTAATTTCACCAGGCTGCTGTTCAGTCTTATTTGAAAGAGTGTTTGAAAGACTCTCTGGGAATTACTAGATTCCCTAGTTTTACTACCTCTATCATGTCACCTCTTAATTTTCTCTTGTGTAAAGTACAGTCTGAACCTCCTGAATCCTTCCTTATAGTGACCTTTCTTTGTCTCTGAACATTATCATCACCTTCTAGATGTCTCTCTGACAGTCTGATTCCTTTACAGTGCAGGAATGAGTGTTGCCAGACATGAACAATAGTACTGAAGCCAGCATGTCGCTACATTTACAAATAACATTATAGTGTTTCTGATTACAAAATATTTACTGCAATCTCTACTACAAAGCCGCGTCTCTGCCTGTCCTGGCAAGGCTTCATGCCCCACCAGCAGCCTTATTTAAACAGGGGCTATTGGGACTGCCAGTTATTTCTGAGCAGAAGAGATGACAGCACCACAAAACATCCATGACCTGATTGCTGGAATATCTCCTGTTAGTGAACGGATCTTGTTCGGTGCTGGCTTCTCACTCAGAGCTTTGTGCTCCCCTCACCAGATGGATGTTGGCAGATGGCAACACTGTTTTGCTGTTTAATTATTTAAAATGCTGCATACAAATCTACCTTTGGCATTCAACAATAGAACAGGGTGTTTGTTGTCCATATCCTATCTTTCACAGGCTGTTTCATAATTCCCTCTTTATAAGACGGTGGAGATGATTCTGGTTTTGGTACTTACACACATACCCTGCTCTGTGGTGGGCCTCTCATGCAGGGGGTTTCACACTTGCTGTTGTGGACTGGGGCTACCTGAGAGACAGTACCTGGCTGTAAACCAAAAGGACAGTCCATCATTTTCACTTTTCACTTTTCACAGAATCCTGCAGGTTGGAAAAGACCTCTGAGGTCATTGATGACCTTTGACCAAACACCATCTTGTGAACCAGACCATGGCACTGAATGACAGTCTTTCCTTTAAGTCTTTCCTTAAACCCCTCCAGAGACTCCACCACCTCCCTGGGCAGCCCATTCCAATGTCTAGTCACCCTTTCTCTGAAGAAATTCTTCCAGATGTCCAGCCTGAATCTCTCCTAGCACAGCTTGAGGCTTCATCCTTCTATTGCTGGTTGCCTGAGAGAAGATGCAGACTCCCACCTGGCTGCAATGTCCTTTCAGGGAGTTGTAGAGACTGATAAGGTCACCCCTGAGCATCCTTTTCTCCAGACTAAACACCCTCAGCTGCTCCTCATGAAACTCTCCAGACTCTTCACCACCTTTGTTGCCCTTCCCAGAACTGGGTGAAGTACTAGAGGCATGGTCTCATCAGTGCTGAGTACAGAGGGAAAATGTGTTTGTGTGTTCATCTGAAAGGTCCCTTTGACTTCAATCACCAAGGGACAGAAATCAGTCTTTTCAAGAAAAGCAGGAAACAATTTTTAGTAGTAGAGGTTATTAAAAATGGTTGATATTTGAAGCTGTTGGAAGAGTTGGAAATGATGCCAACTTGTCACTGACCTTGGACTGGGGATTGTCCACCCTGGTTCTCAGGAGCACCTTCAGTAGAACTGGAGGCATGAGTCTGGACTGTAATCTCTAGCAGGAGGGAAGGAGCTTGTCATCAACACCAGAAGTGACATGCTTTGATTTTCTCTGAATCAAGTTACTATTTTTATAAATTTTTGAGCTTCCGTCATCTCCCACTTCATCATCTTCCACTGATGACTCTTCCCTAGTCATCAGCCACTAGCATTATGTTTTTGCCAGTTAAAAAATTGCTATAAGCCTCTTGTTTTCTTGGTTTCTGAGGGGTCCTGTGAGACTGCAGAATGTCAACAGAGCCTGTGAAACTTCAGGTCCAAAATCCTTCTCCCACTTACAACAGTCCACAGGGTCATGACCCATTCTGAATCACACCTTGAAATCATGTAGCCCCTAAATTGCCAACTGCATGATCCAGATCAGGTGTGTCCCAGTGCTTTTTTTGTGCTGATGGCTGTGTGATGGAACTCCCAGGATTGAGGTCTTGGCACACTGGTCTATGCAAAGGCAGCTCTTCCTTGGGGTGAAGGACCTGTTGTGCTCAGGTGTTTTGGTTCAGGGAAGGAAAAATGACTGGGAAATGGGAGGGGAAAAGCATCTCAAAGCACTACATCCCACTAATTGGCCAATGGTCCAGTGGAGAATGAGAAGGGAGAAGATTATTATGTGCTACTGTGAGGCATTAGTGTTGAGGAAAGAACCCCTTGGAACAGCTTTTATGTCAAAACACCAGAAGTTGAGCTGCAGAATTCCAGTTATCCTGTAGATTATTTTAAAAGGAAAAGCAGCAACAACAAACACATTAATACAACTTAGTGAGATAACAGCTACCCCAAGCTGCACTTATTGGAAACAATTGGCAGAGCCTGGAATATAAGGAATCACTTCCTGAAGCAATTTCCTTTTATTAAAAAAGCATTTAGAGCATTTACAGGCTTTTCATTTCTCAAGGTTCTATTTTTGACTCTGTGTTCTCCTTAAAGACACAGCACAGTCCAGCTGAGCGCATGGCTAGGCCAGATGGAATTTGCTCAGAACACAGATGTTTGCCATCCCAGCATCACTGCAGAGGCTTTCACCCAGAAGATGCTACTGAAATCTTCTCAAGGCAAGAAAATTCAGGCAAACCACCCTGCTTTCCAACCTAGGCACAGAATCACAGAATTACAGAATGAGTATAGGTGGAAGGGACCACAGTGGAGCATCTGGTCTTAACTCTCTGCTCAAGCAGGGTCATCCTAGAGCAATTCAGGTGGAACTCCTGTGGTACAATTTCTGCCCATATCTGCACAGCAAGGTCAATTCAAACACGTAGATATGAAAGTGCAGTCCCTCAAAAAGGCAGCTACTTAAATGTTGCATCCTCATTTCCAACACAATTAGAAATAGTTAAATCTTCAAGATCCATCCAATTTCAAAGCATCACTGAAATAAAAATCACAACCACCTCAACTGAAGGCCTGGTATTCATTCCCTATTGGGGCTATCAACAGCAATTGTGAGTTTGCTTATTTTTATTTGTTTATTTAATAGTACCTTGGTCCAACACAGGGATTTTAAAAATGTTTGTTTCTGGAGTACTTGAAGTGAATTTTCATTTCTGTTTTGTTTTCTCATGTGAGAAAAATAAAAGAAAAAAGTGATTTGGGTCAAAATTTGGGTCAACTAAAAATAAAACATTTTCATTGTAGAAACAGCAGGCTACATATATTTTGATTTAAGTAGCCTTCCAGCCTAAGCATGAGTTTGAAACAAAAATGAATTGAACATCCCCTTTAATATGAAGACAAGACCATTTGTTCTGGTGCTGCCCCTTTTGTTTTGAAGAGGGACTGAAACACTCTTGATATGCGACATAGTTGCACAATATGTGGCATAGTTGCACAGTCTGCTTTGATTTTTTGTTATGAAGAGAAACATTTGCCCAGATCTAGCTTCAGCTCTTTAAAGAACAGAGCTCCCTTCTCTCTCTCTTTGCTGCATGGATCATCTCCTGTGGGTTTTCTCTCTAGAAAAGCAAGCCTTTGGTTATCAGCAGCAGGATGGGATGAGGTGTGCATCATTCCTCTGCAAAGGGACTCCTTTCTGCACCTCCACCCGTCCCCAGAAGCATCCCCGTGCAGGCTGGGCAGAGAAAGGGCTGCCAGGACAAGGTGGTGGTGCTCAGAGGGACAGAGGAGTGTCCTTGGAGCGCCAGTGTAGCCCAGAGTTCCATGGCCCTGCCACGGCAGCACTGCACCCTCTGCCTCGTCTGTGGTGGGGCTGAGGGGGCTCCACCAACGCTGCAGTGGTGAGGGACAAGGGCCTCAGCCAGCAGCACCTGCCACAGCTGGGACTCTTCTCCAGCTGCATCCGTGTCCTGCTCCATGGAGGTCCCAAACCTTCTCTCTTGTTCTCTCCCAGGAGGAAACAGAGGCCAAAGTGCAGCTTAGGCAGGAGAGGCCCAGCAACACGCACCAAGTCATTTCCCAGGTTTGCTATGAGCCCTGCTGTGAGGATGGAAAGAGGAATCACAGACCACAAGGCACACAAACACAGCACCTGGATAGGGCTGGAACAGCATTGCCAGGGCACTCTTTTAGGGTGTGTGCTACTCCAAAGAAAAGCTTTCTTTTTTCTGGTCAAATATGAACTTTGTGTAGAGTTTTGTTGTAACTTTAAAATTGTTTATTTGGTGTATTAAAAATAGTTGACAATCTTTAGCTACCCTGCTTTACTCGAATTGCCTCTCCTAGTTCTCAAATCAGTGAGATCCCACTGTTCTCAAATCAGAAATTTGGAGAGGGATATTATCCAAGTGGTGAAGAAGGGAATGAGAAGTCCAGTAGCATGTTCATTTTATTGGCAACAGCACAACACTGTTCCCATCTTTGCAGTCATAACTGGTCAGCTTTCCAGTGCATGTGCCCAATTATAACTTGCAAGAAGCCATGTATCTCATAAAGAATTCAGTTAATTTTCAGTATTTTTGGAAGTCCTCTTAATGAACAATGCACTTTTTACAGGTCTTTCATCAAGGAGTTAATAACCAGATGAAGGTTCTCTTTTCATCAGTTTCTAAGTGATGCTCCATTCGATTGAAGAAGATCAAAAATGATGATCAGAAAATAAAAAGGAAGTTTTAAAGGCAGCCTTTGTACAACACTTTAACTGTCTCATTCCTGTTATTTCAGAAGTATATCACTGGGTTTCTTTCAGGCTTAAAAAAGTATATAAAATTCTTGTGAAGTGCCAGTACTTGCCTTCTTCTTACTTTAATTTTAGAAACACTTGTGTTAATGGTGGGAAGCATACCTCTGCCAGATAATAGCCCAGGCCTAAGTGAAAGCAACACCAAGGACAGCAAAAAACTGTTAAGATTCTGCCATTGCCTCCCACACTACCTGTGGTCCTAATTTCTCATCCTACCCCATGCCAGCCCACAGGGTCCTGTCCCACAGTGACCCTGACCCATCTCACTGGCACTCCATCACTGCTGTGTCACTGGGGACTGGGTGCAGGAACCTTCTGGGGCTCTGCATGGCAAGGCAGGTGAGGAGAGAGGACAGCCCTCATCCAGAAGTCCCTTTATCTTTAGTGTAGGAGGAGAATATTGTCCTTCTGCACTTACTTTTACCAGAAAATTTCCTCTTTTCTTCAATGGTCTCTTGAAAGCTCTCTGTATAAATTTTCTATCCCTGGCTCATTTTGCCTTTTTCCTTTTGCTAAGCCCTGATTGATTGCTTTTAATTAGAAATAGGCAAATTTCCTGTGAAGATGTGAGATGAGGCTTCCCTGAACCCAGCTCAAATGTGCACCTGCTTTGCTGAGCTCTTCACAGCACAGCTTCACCCTTTTGTCCCCTCTGCCACTGTTCCCTCTCCGTCAGGGAAGCCAGGCACCTCATGCATGCACACCCCTCTCCCATCCTTCCATCTCACCAGGGTTCATTCCCTTTCTGTATCCCACCCTCCCTGCAGCATCCGTAGCAAAACTCAGTGTAATCCTCCTGCTGTTGGCACCAAAAGAAGCTCCCTCTCTGAAATTTCCTGCAGTGGTTAAATGTTGGCCCCCTGTCCCCTGGCAGGGATTTGCTTCATAGTGGGTCATTAATCTGTGGCAGCTAATAATGAGTGTTTGATGCAAGCTGGCATAACTAATTGAGACGCTGGATGCTGTCATCCAAACATCCAAATTACAATTTCTGTCCAGCCAGAGATATAGCCCTGCCTCTCCCTTGCAGAGAGGGAAAATGAGGCAGAACAGGACCAAAGACATGTTGCCATCTTTGGCTATTCCATCCTGTGGTTTGAATTGTTCCCCTGAAGTGAGTGCTGGCATTTAAGGGAGGTTTCAATCCAGGAGTAATTTGGGTTTCCAGAACTCAGTATCTTATAACTTGTAATCATCCTACATAGTGAAGCCTGCAGAGAATCAGAAAATGGTGCATTTAATTTTAGACCAAGTTTATCGAAGCACTGGACTTTAAGAGAAACACTGTACTTTTGGGCAAACTCAGAACACTCAAGAAAGATATTTTATTGCAGGTGCTTTGCACACTACCTTGGTCAAGATCAAATATGATGAGAAAGGGGACAGCTAAACAGGGATTGACACTACCACAGATTTTACAAGATGCTTGATCCCACTGTTCTAAGGAGCAGTTATCTTAAGATCTGATTCTTAAAATCAGTTATCTTTTCAGCAGGATGTATAAATAGAGCAGCAGAAGAACCAGCTAATGACTCACTGTTGCAAATTAAATGGAATTTGTTACGAATATGATTCATTGAAACTTTCCTAACAAATCAATTTGTTTCAATCACACTGTAATTCAATAATAATATTTAGCATTTGTGTGATGCTTTCAACAGCTCATGAACTTTCCAAGCATTAATTGTCTCTGTTTCACAATGATATTGTGAGCTGCTGAGTTGGGCTGTTCTCTCCCTTATAGGTGAGAACACTGACACCCAAAGATCTTAAGGAAATGTTTTAGCCTCTTGAAAGTGTTGAAATTGAAATTACTGTTTTACCTTTTTTGGTATTTATCCTCAGACATGGTGCACAGTGGCTTGGAGTCCTGAGCATCCGTGATGGTTTTGTTCTGTCATGGTAGAGCTGGCATTTAAAAATCACCCCCTTCTGTTGCAGAGCTTGACATCCCCTCTTTGGAAGCTTTGCTCACCAATGTGGTGCTTATCCAATATGATTCTTCTTTGTGCCTTCCCCCATTTAAAGCCTGAGCTCTGGAAACCCAGTGTCTCTGTGTCTGCGCTCAGGGACAGTCTCCCTTGCTGCACCCCATGGACACATCCTGCTCTGGCCCTAACCTGCCCCCTTTGCCCCCTCTTCAATGACAAGTTCACAAATTCCTTTGGCAGCTCACATCTGTCCAACTGCTGTGAAGTTCAGCTTGAGCTGCTCATCAAATGAATCCTACAGAACAATGAAGCCTTGCATCCCACAGACGAGCAGGCCAGAATAAGGGCTTAGCTTTCAGGTAGCCTATGCCTACAAAATGGACATGGATGTCATATAGGGACTTTTAAAAGCACAGAAGAAGAAAAGCTACCCGATGGTTACTCATTTCTACTTCAGAAATCTGAAAATGCCACAAGGGCTTCTCTAGGACCTATGAAACTTTGCTTTATGCAAGATGACATGAGGTGAGCTACTTCTGGATGTGAAGGCAGAATTGAGACAAGCTTTGTCCCACTCCCATCTCCCATGCTCACCTATGAGATGATGTATGAGAGGTGGCTACTGGAGTGCTGGTTGTGGACCCCTGTATCTGACAGCACCATACGAAGAGGAGCACATGAAGCTGCTTATACACACCACTGTAGGAATCTGTCATCTGGGTTTCCATCTACTACTGTGCAGCACTGTAAGTCTAAAAGACCTGCAGTGCTCCAACTACCTTATCACAATTGAGCCCAATCTCATCTCTTCTTTGAAATCAGGATGTGGTCTTTCACAGAGCACACTATTAAATTATGGAACTCACAATGCTGCAGAGGCCAAAAGCAAAATCATCTCCAAGATCTGTTAAAAAAAATCATGGAAGAAATTGTCACCAGGGGCAACAATGATGTGGATAGGTTCTGTAGCTCAGGGACTCACTAAATTATAGACTTCCAGAAACTGGATCTTGCTAGTGGGAAATGGTCTTTTGTGTATGCCCATTTACTTATTACATTCTTCAGGTGCTTGCTAGAGGTTGCTGTCACAGACAGAAAGCTGAGGCAGACACTCCTCAGGTCTGGCCTTGAACAGCCATTCTTGTGTTATGGTTTCCATAAGGATTTGGGTGGAATCCTGGCTAAAATGGGGCTATGACTATAAGAAACCGATGGTCATGATGTCTGTGGAGCAGAGAAAGAAAAGCTGTCAGGGTGCAAATAATAATTTATGAATCATCATTCACTGCGTCACATGAGAGGAAGAAAATCCGGGGGTTTGCTGCCTGGTTTGATTTTTTTTTTAAATAAATCCCTAGTCCCACCCCCCTAGTTTTCTGCCAATGCATAAGGTCATCTTCAGTCAATAAATAATAAATAAATAATTTGTGCTTCCCTACACAAATACCTGGAAGTACCAAAGGACTAAAACCCACACAGAAATTTTGATTACTGTGTTTAGCCCCTTACCCAGTATCTACCATTTCGAATTGCAGATGCATTGCTGGCTGCCCTTGGTTTCTTGTCTTCTTGCTCGCATCCATTGTGCTGAACACGGGATCACTTAGAGTAGAAAAACGTGTTTGGCTCCCTGCTTATGGCAAAACACTGAACTGATGTCTGGTGCTCCCCACTGAGGCCTTTTCACTGTAAACTTCACAGTCAAATAAGTCACCTTGATGCCAATATTTGTCCCTGTTCCCTGATGCAATGCATAAATCATATTGCCGTTCCTTATCAGCTTGTAGCTCTTGCTTAATGGGCAGCTCTGCTGCTTCAGCAGGGAATTAGCTAGAACAACATTACAGTGATAAAGTAAGGAGAGCAAGCATCCATCAGCGGGTCAATTAGTAATGTTAAAAAGGAAGCTCTGAAATAACTCAAACACTACAATGTTGGTTCTTGTGCACATGTTCAAAACTGTTGGTCAGTGAGTATGAAATGAGGGAAAGAACAAATAATCAGGGATATGTTCTTTTTTAGATACTTGCCAAAAACCTCCCTTTAATAACAGTATCTCATGGCCTTAGCAGCTTTTATCTCTAAACTGTTTAGATGATATCTGCAGTCACTTTCAGTGAAGCTGGATTTGAAGCCTACTCTCAGTTCTTATCAACCATGGACAAAGCTCGACGTGCCGACACCAAATAGGCAGAGCTTTGAGTTCAAACCCCCACCCCTAAGTCACTCCTCACACACTCACCAAAGAGAAGCCAGACTCCATTTCCACTCCTTGAAGCAGCAAGAGGCTTCCCAGGCTGTGGGACTTAGCAGGGCCATGGCAGGGCAGCCAGGGACAGCTCTTTGCAGAGCTCCTGAGAGCCCATCGGGCCCTGGTGTGCTCAAACTGGCTGGAGTTCAAAGCCCGTGAAACAATGCCAGCTCCTACTTCACACAAATCCAGCTAGAGAGCTCTAAATATGCCTAAAATGGTGTTTTATAGTCGTTGATGAGGATTTCTCTAATATGGAACCTTCATCATTTTGTTAGAAGGATTCAGAGTGGCAATTGTAGTCCAAGGGTGCAGGTGACAGCACGCTCTGTCAGTCAGCATCGTGGTACTGGAAGGCAAGGGAATGGCCAGCCAAGAGCAGCAACATCCCCTGGAAATGCCCTGCCCACCCCCTGCAAAAAAGCCATGGATATCTCTGACATCAGCGAGGAGCTCAGCCTGTCTGTGCCAGCAGCTACGGGGAGGAGCAGATTGGTGACATTGTTTTTGTTGCAATAACCTTCTGGGGAAAAGGAGGCGACTTACATAAATTTAAAACAAAGAAAATTAGCTGTCACATTGTCACCACAGAGGTACAGATAAGTAGGGAGCTCCCTAAACTTTATCCAGCCCCAAAATCATTGGAATTGCCCCTTGTTGAACAGTTATTTTCCACAACACTGTTCATTAATGTTTTAATTCAGAACTCTCTACACTCCCAGACCCTTTAAGTATATAAATGACCTGAAATTTAATTGCTAATTTAGTAGACTATAAGAATAAAATCAGGAGTTTAATTTCCAAGCTAGCCCATGGTTATTACTCATTGCATCATTAACACAGCATCAAGACTGACACAGCAATGCCATATACATTCCCAAAACATCAAATGCACTTACATTTAAATGGTTGGAAACCAGGAAAGAATGAGTTATGGCAAAATCAATGCATACTCTGGAAACAAGCTAGATCCATGACTACTGTAAATTAGCATGGCTCCAGTGACCATGACAGAGTTACCCCAGTGTATGCCAGCTGAGGACCCGGTGTCTGTTTTTACATTTCTAGGCATCTGTATAAGATAAAAAACCCTGAAACACTGTAGTCTCTAAATGTCTAGCAACTTTAAAATCAGATGAACCAAATTGTTCGTTATGTCATAGTGGCAATTACACTGAGTGGTTTGGGATGAGATCTTTGTCAACAAAAGTGAAAATGAGCAAACAAAACCATTGAGTGCTCCTATAAAGAGCTTCAGAAAAAAGAATACAGTATCTTGTTGAAACATCAACTTTTGAAATACTTAAGAATTGTCAATATTGCTTGTAAAGATGCCACATGTGCCAGAGATGGAGTCAAGCATCATAAGTCTACTAGAAAAAAATCAAACTGAAAACTAACCTGAGAAAATGTGGACAGGATCTCTGCAAATACAATGTGCAATATATATCACTGCTTGCTGCAGAAAAAAAGATTAAAAAGGCATTTATTTCTAAGAGGTTCAAGTAAAAATATATTCAACCAGACATTCTGGACACACAGGCAACCATTTTATTCATGTCTACCCAGTGAATTACTTGAGCAGGACTGTGAAGATCCAGATTATCCTCACAGACTGCCCCATGGCAGCAGGGCTATTGTGGCCACCAACCTTGCAGGTACAGCAGTGTATGTACTACCAGCACCAACCACCAGTCCTTGAGGAGATGCAAACTAGTCCTCTCAGAAGCTGAGGGAGCGCATCAAAAATCTGCTAATTCCTGCATGTTCAAAAATGCCTTAGCATTATCTGATATTTTAAATTCATTTTCTTAATAAAATTGCAGGTGGTTTGCTGCAGCACAGAGCTTGAGGAATGTTCCCTAACAAAGCCAGAAGGAAATGATAGGGAAACCATACTTTCTTCCTTGTTTTGAATTTATGCATTCATTTTATTGCAAAATTTCCTGCTATGGTTTCAGAGCTGCCCTTTGAGTGGCAGGTTTTGGTCCTATCAGCATTTTCCTCTCCCTGTTTTCCTTTTGTCTCTGCTGAGACCAGCACTTTAAAGTCAAGGGCCAGCTTTGGGCAGAGGCTGTGAGGATGGACAAGAGGCTGGGGAGAGCCCTGGGAACCCTGAGGAGCTGGGCTCATGGGCCTTTGTAAGGGCTCTTTTCACTCCTAGCTTGCTCTGGGACAAGCTAGGCAACTCCTAGTTATCAAAGATATGATCAAGAAATTGTCCTTTCTCATTCTACAGCCTCTCTTATTTTCCTTTCCCCCCCTTTCATTTAAATCGCTATTTTCTGCAGTTTCCTTTTGGTATGTCTTTAATCTTAATTTTAAGTGCCAGTTTTTTTTTTTTTTTTCTTCTTCTTTTTTCCCTGTAACTCCTCACTTTATAGCCTTCCCAAGTCAGTAGCAGCCTAAATGTAATGAATTCCTGAAGGTCAGATGAGCGTTTGGAGACCCATAGTTTGTGATGCAAAGCGAGGACTGGGGAATGGCTTCCATGCTACCCCTGCCACTGCAGTTGGCAGCAATCAGCAAACATCTAATCAATGGGAACAGTAGCACATTCATGGGCAAAAGATATTATCTTGGCATATAAATAATGAAAGCCTCTAAAGTACTCCCAGATGTTGGAAACAAGATTCCTTCTGGGCATGTGAAGAATTTGCTTAGAGGAAAACAGAGCAGCCACACAGAAGTAGAGGGCTGTTTCAGCCTGATGAAGCTCTGTTTATGAGAAAGCACTGCTAAAAAAAAAAAATAAAATAAAAGAAATACCTATATGGCTTGAATCAGCCAAAGCTGACCTCTCATCTGCCAGATACCTGTAAAGCAGACAATTGGTTTTATCTGGGGTAGATCTGCTAGATTGTCTTTCAAACAAAAGAGGCCCTGCTTTCTTACTATTGCCAAATATTCAGTTTACAATCAGGTTTTCAATATGTCCTGGAATCCAGGCTTCCCTGAGAAAAATGAGCTTTTTGATTTTTTATAATGACAACTTATTCCATGAGATAAGGCTACAAGAAAAGGAGAAAGAACAATTAAAACTAATTATTTCTCATGAGAAAAAGCTTTAATTCACAGTTGAAGCAAGTAGAAATTTTTAACTCTAATAACTAATGCTCTGACTTTTTAAAGAAAGTCAGAATTCACAGAACATTTGCAGAGTTGTAGCAAGTTTCCCTAGCCTTTTGGCTACCAAGGTATAGTTATTTACACAGCTCTCTTTCTTCCTTGCTAGGGACACTGGCCTTGCTGACCCAGTACAGCTGCTCACTGGAGTACATTACTCATGGCAGAATGGACCAACAGCCTCTGAATGGTCTGACCACAAGTGATCCTTGCAAACACAATCCCTGTGTTGCCAGCCAAGTTGTTTTAACAGAACTTATTTAATCTGCAAATGTGGAAATTGTTTTCAGTGAAAACTCAGCTTAAGGTATCAGCAAGAAAAAATGAACTATTGTTTAACTTTGTTGTACAACATGAAAATAAAAACCAGCCAGGAATGTCTCTCCAGGCCTAATGGACAGAGCCTGCCTCAAAGACCTTACGAAATAAATGATCATTTTACCAAGACCTGCTCAATATCACATGCCAGGATGGGCACAATCCACAAGCAATGCGATTTAGCTTTAAAAGCCTCTTCATGTTTATCTCTCAACAAAACCACCATAATCTTCAGAAATATAGTGGCAGGGGTTTGCTAAAGCAAAACCTTTGTTTCTATAAACTAAAATGTTGCTATACAGCACTGAATATCTAAAGTTGTTGATTTTTGTCAGTGTCTTTCCATGCTGGAGGACAATGGAACAATGAGAGCTGCCTCTTTTTCTCCCAAAACCACAGAGGAAGGGTTCATCTGGCAGATGAAATACAGAACTGCAACAGAAAACAAGGTCACAGAGCAATGAGTGTGGCAAGGGGCAGGACTCAAACTGGCAAAGTGCAGTGCCTAACATGGTGGGGACCTGATGGACACCAGGTCTCTGGGCACTGTTACCACAATGAACATGATCTTAATGCCACATTTGAGAGAGCTGACTGGAGTCTTTGCAGTTTTCAGAGGTCACTGTGGTTCTTGCACTTCCAGTAGTTGGGATGTTACAAGGCACACCCTCACCCAGAGACTGTGATCAGACCCTGCAAGGATGCGTGCACATCCTTTAGCTCTTCTGGAAACTTCAGTGCCTCCAGCAAGGCAAACCCTGCATTTTGAAAGATTTTTCTGGACTGGGGTTTGCCATTTGGAATGGCAACTCCATTTTGTCACCTCCTGGTGTCAATCTCTCATACATTTCATAGTAACTAAGGAATCATCAGTAACTACCAAATCTTTGCTTTCTCCCAAGCAGCAGACACATAAAGTAACAGAAAAAATACAATTCTGTCAAATATAAATAAATCCCAAAAATTCAGGCTATTGTGAACAGATGGCTCTGTTCACAGGGCTAATTTCTATGGTAACCTCTGGTAGTGCCTTCCTGTAGGGCTCT
Organism: Melospiza georgiana; assembly: GCF_028018845.1. Lineage (NCBI taxonomy): Eukaryota > Metazoa > Chordata > Aves > Passeriformes > Passerellidae > Melospiza > Melospiza georgiana. Next base: position 45,846,989 of record NC_080430.1, on the reverse strand, counting down.
GGGCAAATTACTTAAACCTCTTTGTCCTTGTTTTTTTGACTTCCATAGTCACAATAGTTGTCTCATAAAAGAGGCATGTGCTCTAAACAGTATTTAGAAAGTGCCAGGAGGCTCTCTGAAGGAACATAATTGTGAATTAATGAGTGTATTGTCAGCACCTCCTTCAAAATTCTCTGGATCTAAGTCAAGCTTTATATACTCCATCACAGGAGCCTCAATGCATGCTTGCCCCATGGAAGAAATGACTGTCATCAGTACACTGCCAATTATTTGACATGCAGAAGAATAAATACTAGGTAATGGTGCAATTCTTGGGAATGTGTCACAAGCATATTTCCTTTGCTGGAATAATCTGTAGGTGGCAAGAGGGCCTCAAAAATAGTTCAAAGGCACTCAGGAACAAGACTTGGAGTTGTGGTTTGTATTTTTCCCAGCCTGAACTCCCATGACCTGGAGTGCAGAGGACAACCTCTGACAGCAACACGTGGAGTGCCCCGGCCCTGAGGTCACTCACAGCAGACGTGAGGGGATTAGATACTGCCTCTGTTTGTGCTTCAGCCTCCACTGGCACACCTGGGGCTCCTCTCTGCCTTTGGGGTGCACAGCCAAGCCCTACCCTTGCCATACATCAGTCTGGGTTTGGGGCTTGCCTTAACCATCCTTGTTGCAGTGGAGAAGAAGAGGGGGGATTTGTGCTTCCTTCCCAAGGGGCTTCAATCCTGGCAACAGGACCCCCTGGCCAGCCTGGCAAGCTGATGAAATATTCCCCAATTCCTTGTCTAATGCTGAAACAACAGCACTTCACTACCACACGGAAAAACAGCAATAACAACGGCAAAAAAACAAATTAAAACCTCAGCAGATTGATTTAGCTGTATCAGCCAGTAATTTATTCATTAGAGAAACTGCTATAAGCCATACTGCAAATGAACTTTTGGCTTAGGTAGGAGAATTTCATTGTTCAGCTGTACTAGAAGTCCTTTTCCCACACCTGTGAGTACACAGACATTTTGTGCAGCTGGGGACATGTTATGGATCTGAACTGAAAGGACACCAGAGCTGTGGTTCTGAACATAGTTTTGACATAAAAATCGGTCATTTTGAAGGAATTTTCTCTGAAGAGACTGTTCTGTCTATCTCTGTCCCCCCCCAGCACATTGTGCTTCTAAGGAGAAGATACGGGTGAAGCCATTTCAGAAAAAAAGCCCTGACTTTTGTGTACTTCCATTTCTTTTATATTGCTGGATAATTTGATGTGACACATGGAAAAAAAATATAGTGTTTTATCAGCTCTGTGTTCAAGCAGGTGGTGCTGTATTTTGTATAAAGGACAGTGCTTAATTTAAGATTTCTACCGTAGCAGCAATTCTAAATGACAGCATTTGTATTAAAAGAGCTGCTCTTCCCAGCAGCAGTGTAATAAAAATACTGAAACAGTAGTGATATTATTATAGATCTGCTCCAGTAACAAAAGTTCTACTGTAAGAAAATCTCTGATTTAGAAAAATTCTTGCCGCCTTTTGTCAGTGATAAATGTCCCCTTGGTTTCCATACCGGCGCAGTTTAATCCTCATGATTTGAAGAGCTCACAGGAAAGCAGCTGTGTACAGTAAAAGCCCAACACATTGTAAAAGCTTCAGTGAGAGCAAAGGTGACAAAATGGGTCCAGGAGCTGCATTCAGGATGACAACAGTTCAGGGAAAGCAGCTGGGAGCCAGGATGTGCTCTCCAAAAGCCCTTTGTGTGTGGGCACATTTGTGTGTGTGTGTATGTGTCGGTGTGTGTGTGTGTCTGTGTGTGTGTCTGTGTGTGTGTGTGTGTGTCTGTGTGTGTGTTTGTGTCCAGCAGCAGGAGGGACATCCTCCCACTTCTCCCCGAGCCCCCAGGCAGAGGATGCAGTGCCCCTCTGCAGGGCAGGTCCCTTTTGCCCAGGGGAAGAGTTTAATTCACTGCTTGCATGAATCAGAGGTGCACAAACATTCTATTAGCCTGCCCCTGAAGCCAACAGCTTTCCCATCACCGGTGATTCAGCAGTAAGGACTGGGGTGGCTTCATCCCTTCTCCCCCCATCCACTCCACCCCGCCAGTGGCAGGGTCAGGGATGGGGCTGATATTGACCTCTCTCCAGTTAGATGGCTTGAGAGGTTCTCTGCCCATAGGCTGCAGGGAAATGCATTTCAGAAAACCATCCAAGATGGGAAATGACTGGCCTCTGTCCCATTCCATCGATGGTAACATGCTCAGTGCAATCGGAAGCCACAGCAAAGTCATTCGTGCTCTGCTGTGTGTTGCAATAGGACTTAGAGTGGTCCAACCAAAGCGACTCTGTGAGTCCAAGCACGTTTCTGGTGGGCTGGACGAGGGGCTGGGAAAGGCATTCTGTGCCAAAGTTCATTCATCCTTTCTCCTTGTAGTGCATCTAAGTGATTTTTTAATTACACTAATGTTTTTCTCTCATGACATTGCCTCACAGGTCACCTTGCTCTCCAATTACTGCTCATGTAAGGAAGTGCTTCTTGACACTGCCCTCAATTTTTTTCACTTTATTTCCACTTGTACTTAGCTGTGATGGAATGAAAGTACAATCTACAGCCAAAATTAATTTAGAATTCTTTTAAGAAAACCCATTTCTCTCTATTTTTAATTTTTTTTTTTCATTTGGATCCCTATATTACCCTCACAAGCTTCATGTCTCAGTTTTCAAATTACCATTCTCAATTATTTCCCGAATCTGTCTGGTGCCACAGTATTTTCCCTATAATATGGTGACCAGGAATTGATGAGTAAATTGTTTCATCTTCCTCTGATGATATTTTGAGCACCAGTCTGTACAGGAAACAGTCTTTCTTTTGAATTAAATGCTGCTGGTGGCCTACCTGAGATCTTCTGTGGCTGAGATCTAAGTTTAGACACACACTGCAGGGTGGTGAGGAGAAAATTTAAACAAAGGCTGCATGACCAGACTCAGAAGTGGGTGCAGGACACCACAGGTCACTCAGCTCTTCTCATCTGTCATCTCGCTCAGTGTGCACCTGGTGTTTGAGAGGGACTTAATGGGGGTAAGAACCAAAATGAATTATGCAGAATTTATCCCTATGGATATTTCATACCTGGCCTATCCCACAAATTTTATGTTCTGTATTCCCTGGTCACCCCAGAGTCCATGTGGGAAGGCAGCTCTGAAGGATATGAGGGTCAGGGCAGGCTGCAGAAGTGGTTGCCATACATGGATATGATTTTGACCCTTCCTTTCCACACCTCAGGGACAAGAGGATAGGGAGGAAGGAGCAGGACTCTCCATCTCATCTCAGGCCACCTGTGGTTCCTTTCAGAAGGGCAGTCTGATGGGTCAATTCATCAAATGGCATCCCAAGGAGCTCCCTTATCCTCTGGCTGACTCCTGAGCTGCAGAGCAGGTTAGGCTTGCTTCGGCATGGAGGAAAATTGGCCAGCACTAATTAAAAGTGAGTGTCAGCTCACACAGAAGCTCCACATTATTAGTTTAAATGAAAATACTTTCCATGGACAGCCTTGCATGCTGTAGCACAAACTACTGCATGCAATTAGCTTGCAGAAAAGCCCGTGACATGCCAAAGGAAATATCAGGCAGGAAAACAGCAGCGTCCGTGCCCTTCCTCCATAGGAAGAGGTGTGTCCCACGAACCAGGCTGCCTTTCTGCTGACACAGGAATTGCATGCACAAGCTGGGAAGGCTCTGAGCCCAGGTCAGCCTAGAAATACACAAGGGATCTATGCAATCCTGGCTCACCACTTGGAATCTCTCTTCTTGCTGAAAACCTGAAATCACAGCCTTCTTGTTATAAATGGCCCAGCTCCTTCCCAGGTGAATAGCCAAGTTCACTGGTAGTCAATCAGGTGTCCTCAAGGTCAGGTTAGCTTTGTCCATGCCATTTCTGATGCATGTTTTTCTGAGCTGCTTGTAAGCATCTACCACACTACAGACTGCATCCCATGCCCAGACAGTCTTCTCCCACACCTAGAGCAGCCCTGCTATAACAAACTGCTTTCTAATACCTAGATTAAACTGTCCTTGCTGCAATTTAAAACCATTTCTTCTTGTTCTACCTGCCATGGCAGTGGAGCACAGTGGTTTTTTTTCCCCAGCTTTTCAGCACAAGTCATGTTTTCAGGACCATTGATTATTAAGACTGTCCTCTTTCTCCATTTTTTCACATCTTTCTTGAAGTGCCATGCTCAAACCTGGACATAGTATTTCTTTAGTACTGAGGAGAAATGAATTTTGCATTTATTACACTTAATCTAATTGATTGCCCATGTTTTAATTTGGGGAAATGCCTCATTTATTATTTTTCTAAACCTTGGGCTGGATAACACTGCTAGAAAGAGTACAAGAGTCTGTGAAGAAGAGGCGAGACCTGGGAAGAACAAAACCTTATCCCATCCACCCATTACCATGCATCTTCTGCAAAAATCAGCTTCCACCCCCAACTTACTGAGCACAAAGGCTGCTCCTTCCTGCAGGGACAATTAGTCATGCCAAGGCAATAGGAGCAAGTCATAGTTTGAGAGAATTTATCTAAAGCAAATAGATGCTGTGAGGCCTAAATAAGTAGTATTTGACCCACACTGCTGCCTGCGCTGTACAAGGGATGTACTGTGTAGTTATTGTGTCTGTAGCCTCCCCACATGATATGTAAGGACCCAGAAATGGTAGCAAAGGGACGTGTATGAACCCATGGACCTCCCATGCAGCCAAAGCCTGCCTCCAAGATCATCTCTAGGTGGAGAGAGCCCTCAGAGAGAAGGCAAATGTCAATTCCAGTTCTGTGCTAGGCTCTTATGTGCATGTTCTCACCCCAACATACTGTATCCTTCCTAAACATCTTGATGTCAGAAGATATTTCTCCTCCAGTTCACAGACTATTGACTGCCAGTTTATGTGTGTCTGAACAGAGATGTATCTGACTCTGTGTGTGCCCAGAAAACTTCACTACTTTGATATCATGGTACATGCAACAACACGAGTGTTGACCTTCTTAGGTGGAACACATTACAGGTGACACATACCAAATGCCTAGCCATTCTTAAATCATGAAGCAGACACCCAGGATTTTCTCTTAACTGCATACAAATCCAAATAAAAATAAATCCATGATGCTTTAAAAACAAAACAAGAAAACAACAACAACAAAAATAAAACCCCAAGCAAAACAGCCCCTTCACTTCCCAAAAAAACAAAGAAAAAAACCCCAAAAAACCAAACCAGCAAAAGCCAACCAGACAAAACAGTGAAGACAATAGATTTCAGGTCTTTATGTCCTTTTTCTCTGTTTTACATGCCAGTACAATCTGGGGAGATAGTCTACAGCAATTAGTAAGGGCATTGGAACAGCTGTTTTATAGCAGTGGAGGGTTTATGAGTGCTTGTGCAGAGCACTGCAGATAAAATGAATATGGCACTTGCAGATTATCCCCATACCTGGTTAGAGCAAGGTGACCCACACAGGTTACCATGATCAATGTAGAAGCCTTATGGCAAAGTTATGTATGTACAGCAGCTCCCACATAAAACAAATTCTTCCCAAGTTGCCCATGTAATTCAGCTGCCTTTAATTGTAAATTGCCGCTTTCGTGAACAAAATGGAACAGCATTTCTGTGGGTAGTGGATGTTTTTCTGCTTTTCATCACAAATAAAACAACAGGCCACCATTTTTGCTGAGTGAGCTGTTTCCTTGCATAGCCAAGTCTCTGTGTTTTCATTGGCAGGGCTACGTTGCAGATTTTAGGAGCCACAAGGAGCAAACCATGCTTTAGACTCTGTAACATAAGCGTTAAATAGTTCAGTGCCGAAACACACTGTGGGTGCAACTAGATGCCTTTGCCATGCCCCAAAAAAGTAAACAGATCTTGGCTGCTCCCCTAAGCCCATGAGCAAGCCTGCACAGATTGGGGTTACACATGTGGGGCAGCCCTGGAGCACGAGCCAAGCCAGGAGCAATTCAGGGTCTCGCACAAACTCGGCAGGGCAGAAGATGGGTCAGCCCTGCTCCACACCCTCTCAACAGCAGCATCAGCAGTGGCTTGTGGCCTCATTTCCCAGCCTGAGGAAGGGTTCTTCTCGGCTGGACTGGTGCAAACCCTCATCCTGGTGCAGAGCACAGCTCCTGGAGTTGCACTGACGACACAGGAAGGTTGCAGTGATGTGCAGCAGTGGCACCTGCAAAATCAAATGTATTATGTAGCGCACTGTGGATGTCCTTGCTATCACTTCAGTCAACCTTCTGTGTTTACTTGCAGGCACCTCGCATGGTTTGATGAATTTGTTTCTTAGCCTGTTTCACAGGCAGCTCAGATGGGAATTATAAAAATTTCCTGAAATGTGCTTGTTCAGAGACAATATTTCATGAGCTTTAAATCACTGCCACTGAGATCAGAGTTGCTTGTAATCTCAAAATGTAAATTCATGTTTTGAGGATTCTCAGGTTCTTGTGTTCCTGAAAGAGGCCTGTTTTCCAGAGGTTTGAACTTTCTCCTACCCAAAAGTAGCCCTGATGCTGCTTGGCAATCAAAAGTTTTCAGGCATCTTAAACTATTTTAGCTGCAATATTGATTTTTCTGGGAAGGCATCTACAAGGATTTTCCCTCAACTCCCCTCCCCCATACAGGCACTGCATTCTCTTTTTTGTATGCTTCGTTTCAGAATGAAGCATTCAACAAATGTTTTAGGTGTGTTGTCATAGTTATTCTTATCTCCTTCCTCAGCAGAGGGAAATCACATATAAACATTTCCAGCCTCACTCCCCTTTGCTTAGATTAACGAAGTGACCAGTACGTCACTGCTCTCGGTGATAAGCTTTGCTGCAGTTCAGGGCAGAGTAAAACACTCCTTCCATGAGAGCATTATCAGAGCTAGAGCCTGGTGGTGTATTACACAGTTTCTTTGTCTGACTGTAATGCTGTTTCGACATGAGTCAGTTTCTGGCACTGAGTCACCTACAAGCACTGGAGACTCCTACCAAAAAACCCCACATATATTTTGCTTAACACTGAAGCTATACCATTGGCTCTTGGGATTTTGTCCCCAGCCTTGCATGGCCTGGGTGGTTTCAGATTTTTTTTGAAAGATACAGTTATCCCAATTTCTTTTCTTTGGAGATTGTGACATTTCACCAGTCCAAATAGGCTGCCACATTCCATTGCTTCTATGGAGGTGGAAAAGATCTTCTGCTGGAGAGCCTGCCTGCTGTGCTGCTGCAGCCTGTGTACAAACAATACTGCCCATGGTAGAGAAGCTGGGCATCTCCCTCCATCCCATGGACATCATGTCTCTTGCTTCCCTATCATCATTAGAGAGGTCTGCTTCACTCTCCTCTTCCACTTCTCTCTTTCCCTTAATTTTGCGCCACAAATTCAGACTTTGGACTGTGAGACAAACTGTGCATTGAGGAGTGTTAGTTATCATTGTCCCCAGAATAATGTTCTGCCCAAGGAAAGTTCAGATTGAAATAGAAACAGGAACAGAAATGTCTCACCCAGGATTATCATACAGGATCCTTCTTCTGTCATTGGTGTTCAGCTCTTCAGCCTGTTATCCACATCACCAGCCTAGAGCAACTTTTGACTTATGTTCAGGAATTCATTGGATGCTTCCCCTTTTGTGTCATCCCCATATTTGCATCTTTATCTCCTTGCACATTCCATGGCCATCCCCTCATTGAGCCAGGCAGCAGTTTGGCCCTTGGGAATACCTAGTAGTTGCTGGGCAGCCATAAGGGAAGTGGGACACATGTGAAACTCATAGAAGCTGCTGGCTGTACTCCTGCTCAGCCTGTAGAATCATTCATTATCCTTTTCCTCATGTTTCTAAAAAAGGCATTTGAATAGTGTCAGGTATTCCTCATGACTGTTCAATTTCCTGAGCATGGGTGCCCAGGTGTGTTTCCACAGCACCCACTTCCTCAACTGGGGATATCTCCCCATACATTCAGTATCCCAGCCTCATTCTCACAAAACCTCTTTGAAGAATTAACCTTTCCCCCACCCTCACCTGAGACCCCCAGTGTGAACCATAGGTGCTGAGCCCAGGCCAGGTCAGCATTATCCCACAGAGCAGGGACAAAGCCCATGGCTCCCACCATGTCCAAGTATGAGCAACAGCCTGCAGAAGTCCAGGGATTGGCATCATCATGGTGAAGATGGTGTGAAAACGTTATCTCACATCTTATGGCCACTACCATCTGGCACGGATGCACACGTAGGAGATTAAACATTTAAAACCCAGCAGCAGCAGCAGCAAGAACAACCATTTCCATAATAGTTCTCTTTTTTTTTTTTTTTTTTAAGGAAAATACATTGGCCGTCTAATTTGGATTCATAAAGGAAACCTATTAATGAAAGGCTTCAAAGAATTGTCTCAGAACTTTTAATCAGTGGTTGCATTTTAGCATGGAAAGAAAAAGCAGAGGGGGTTGGGTGGTGGGCTGTTTTGTTGTTGTTGGTTTTGTAGTTTTTTGTTTAAAGCATCAGACCATTTGAAAGCAGGCTGGGTGAGGGAGCCCAGCGGGGAGCCTCTTCTCGCCCACCTGGAGAAGAGGCCCCCTGAATGCTTGTTTTCATTAGCATGGGCCTCTCTGGCTCTTCAAAACCCTTTCCACCCGTTGCCAAGGCAACCCGGAGCCGTATTGCGGCACATGGGTGTTGTGCATCAACTGGTGTGTTGCACTTAACTGAAATAAATAACCAAATAAACATGGAAAATGGCCAGGGGCCAAATAAGGGCACTGTCTTTTATCATGGACATCTAACATTTATAGGGATTTCAAACACTCTACTAGGCGGAACGGCAGAAAGGTAGTTGATCAAAAAAGGAAAATGCATGTGCACGCACAGACAGTTCGTTTCATCGTTTCATTTTAATGGATCTTCTGCCTTGAATAAGGTGAAAGGATTCAGGTCTAGAGCGTGCAGTCCCACTTGTGAGCCCTCAGTCACATTTTCATGCCATTTGATGGCTCTCAGCTGGGCCCGGCCCTTCCGCAGAGCTTGGCTCCTACTTCAGCATCACCATCACCATCAGCAGCTGTTTTCCCATCAGGCCCAGACACACATAGGCTACAGGAGGAGCTTCTGAGCACTGCAAAGACAACCTCCACAGCAGGGGCTGTCAGTGTGGCTTTCAGGATCCAACTGCTCCTGGACCCCCACCTGAGTCATTTATACCGCAGTGTTACCCACCACAGCTGTGGGTATGTGAGTGAAAACCACGGGCTTTGGTTTCCAACCACAGCCCTGGGTATGTGAGTAAAAACCATGGGCTTTGGTTTCCAACCAACCTTGTGGGGAAAGAGGGTGCCTGGGGAGACACCACAGACTGCATTTGTGATGGAGGATCAGCCCCCCAAGTCGTGCTTTATGGGGTGTGAGGGGAATGGTTTCCACCACTACCTGCACAAGGTCCCTGGCACTGAGGGGTAACAGCTGCAAAATCCCTTCAGAATATCCCAGAACAGCCAAGGAAAAACCACGTCCCTGGGAATATCTGTAGCTAGTCCTGCTGAGTATGGCTGCAAAAATAGTTTTCATTTAGACTCAGGAAGGGAGGTGCTGGCTGCAATTTTTCTCAGGGGAACAGGGAAGGGAGTGGAGTGGGAAGTTCTGCAAGGAACAGCATCCATTGCCCAGAACTATGCTGTACCATGCCGTACTGTGCTGTGCCATGCTGTGCTAGCAGCTGTCAGAGCAGGAGCTGGCAGCAGGAGCTTCGCAGAGGCAAGACAGTGAGCTATGTGCAGATCCTACATACTAGAAAGTGCAAGTGTGAGTCAGGGAAGCAGCAGGGAGGAGACATGAGGGCTGCCATTCCTCAGACGGGGCCGGAGTAGACTCCAGTAGTCTCCCACTAGAAGAAGAACAATGTAGCTGATCAAGGTGTCTGAGAGGGGAAGAACTGCAGCCTCTGTGGGCACTAATTGAATGATTTCTGAACATGATCCTGATGGCTGAATGTAGACCCAGAGCCAGATGCATGTCCAGAGTTCTGTCTTTAGCTAACACCTTCTGCCTCACAGTTCTGGAGCAGAGCAGAGAACATCCTATGATGCCACATCAGCCACTTTCCTTCTTCTTGCTTCACCTTGGAAGCCCTGCTTGCAGCTTCTCCAGGGTAAGCCCCTCTTTGCCAGCACACAGCCCCTTCAACAGGACCCAAATACCTGTGGTTGCCCTCTTTCCTGAGCACCCTCTGTCCTTTTGCTCCCTTGGAAGACTTACGGTGCCAAATGCAGTGTGAAGCTGTTTGTCCCACCTGCGACCTGCATTTTAAGCATGTGCCCAGGCCATACTATCTGACTGAGGAAATTTTGACTCAGAGTGTGTGTCTGGTGTTTGCCCAACAGCTATGGTGTCCCAGGGTGTCACGCCTCAGCACTTCCCATCCATCCTGAGGTGGATAGCAATGTACTTCAAAAGGCTTCCTGCAGCCCCGCATCCCTCAGTGCAGCCCATGGTTTTCCCTGCTGCTCTTGCAGCTCCCCTGGCATGCAACAGCATGGAAGCTCTGTTATTTTAAACTCCCAAATATTATTACAACACAGATCTTCCAGATGCAAGGATTCAAAAGTATTATGGTACAGAATGTAAGGACATGGATGTACTTGGATGTCTGTGCTTTCTCATGCATGCATAGACAGGTGTGTATGCACTTTATATGTTGCACTTAATATTTTTCTGTTCAACAGATACAGATGTATTTAGATCTGTTTTACATATTAATGCTCAGTACATAAAATACATTTAAAATGTGTATGTACCTATCAGACATACAAAACATGCCAGTATATGTTAAGGGCTAAGTTTTCAGATTACTTGATTCTAGTTTATATTTTCATTTAATTTTGCTTCTAAAGTGAGCTGCAACCTGTTTATTTAGGACTTTCAAATATGTATCTATATATAACTATGATTGCTGTAATAAATGTAAAGATCATTAAAAAATGCATCACAATGCATCTCAGTGCAAGCTGTTTAACTGTCACAGTCAAAAATACACAAATGAAAATGATGATCAATCATGGGTGTACTGCAAAAAAATATTTACTTATACAGCTATGAGAAACTGTCTTGGTGTTCAGATGCACCTGAATCTGACCCTGGCAAATGCATCTCATGTAAGCCAAAGACTGAAAAATGCTTTTCCAATGGGGACTCTGACATTTTTACAAAACTCTCGTCACATTTAAAACCTAAGCCCTCAGAAACAGAAGGAGCGCAAGGAAAGTGCTGTGGGAGGAGCTACAGCATCCACCCTACTTGGTGTCCATTTTGGGTTTGGTTTTGGCATCACCTGAATTAGTTCAAAACTGTGTTAGGAAAAATAGGGAAAACCTCCCTCTGACATGTATGATAAGACCTTTTGGGATTGACACCACAGCCACACATTTGTGGTACACTTCTGGTGTAGTGCCCATTACTGAGTGGAAAAGTTGTGTCGTAGCCTCCCGTGTACCCTGATTTTCAGGATTTGGCACTGATTTGCTGAGGGCTTCCCAGCTCATGCCTGAGGACAGGGAGCAGCCTGTGTATTCTGAAAGGTAGGAATGTAGACCTGACCCCACAAAGGAAGAAGTTTGGGTCACAGCAGTCCCACAGCAGAGCATTAAACCCTACAGCAGAGAATTAAACCCTACAGACGTTGTTAAAAACAAAAGACTAAAACTTCTGAGCTGCCACAAGAAACAGGACTGCCCAGATCCTCAAATGGTGAAAACTGTCACAAAATCCATTAACTGCACCAGAGTTTCACTGATCTGCACCAGCTGGGGACATGGTACAGTGGAAGAGAATAGACTTATAATATATGTAATGGGGTACACCTCACCCTCTTCCCCAGCTAACATCTATCAGGTGCAGTAAGGCTGTGGTGATACACATTAGAGGATGTCCAGCATGATCTATGGAGTAGTTTAAATTGCATCAGACTTAAGGTGGCCTCTCACATTGCTCTCAATGGGGAAACTCAATAATTCTGAGCTGCTGTGGCTCTGAAAAATTGTGCCCATAAATCTCTTTCTCATATGCTCATCGTGTATCCAAGGATGATCATGGCACAGCTGCATTGAATATGCACTCTACAAAGTGTGTGTGGTTCAAAGAAGCAGACTTTGTTTTTTACACACGGTAGAGGAGCATTTCAGTTCACCTTTAAGGAATAAGCTCCATCTCACCAATCTGTTTTTCTAGTAGTACACATGCTAGGAAGGAAAAGGCATCTGGGTCTGCTCTGAGGAAAAGCAATCTCCTCTTGGTGATCTCAGGTCCTGGAGCCTGAGAGCACCAATTCTTTCCCAGGTGAGACACAGCCCAGTTCAGCAGCGAGGAAGAGCAGCAGTCCTATGTGCCACTTCAGCCCTGTCTAAACTCGAGTGTGGGAACAGGCAGGGGGAAGAGGAGGAAACCATATGTCAGCTGTCTGTGAAAGTATCAAATTAAGCTGATAAGTAATCTTTGCTCCGTGAGGAGTGTGCTGTTGGTCTAATTAAGCCTCATTTTGAGATTAGGCACGAGTGAGGAATTGCAGGGCTTGGCAGTTTATTTGCTGATTGCTCCCTGGTTGTGTTTTCCAGGCATTTTATAGGAGGTAGGATGAGTATGCTCCATTTCACAAGGCTGAGGTAGTATTTGCCTGGAATGGGAAAATTAACCTCAAAATCCAGTTAATCTCAATTAGAAGGGAAAAAAAATCCATCAAAAAGCCAAACCCACCAAAACAAATCCAAACCACAGCCTTTGTGGCTCTTAGGAGGGTCCAAAGGGTAAAAAATAGCTTTCTGTGATTTCAGCAAGCCATGGTTGCAGTCCTGCTTTCCTCACCCTGTGATGAAATCAATAACAAGTCTAAGGATTAGGACACTCTGACCAGCAATGTGCTTAAATACCCAAACATCCAAACAATCCCTTTGAATTCAATGGCAGCACTCATGGAGTTAAAAATAAGCATGCTGTTAAGTGCCTTCATCAGATCAAGGTCTAATTATTTACTCCATGTGAGCAGTTCCAGAGGAACTCCTGTCTTTGCTGATGGGGTTGCTAAACTTAAGAAAAATAGCCTACAATTCCAATTTATGTAGTGGCAAAATGAAGTTCTCTTAAAATCGTTTTGTGCCATAAAACCCATGTCAAACAGATTAAAATAAAATGGCAAAGACAAATTTCCTAGAAGAAAATAAATCTTCTATAGACAAAGAAATTTTGACAGAGACCTTATGGATGATTTCAAGTGATATTTTTAGGCAAGTTTTGTCTTTTGGGGACTTTAATTTACAATGTTTCTGAAAGTCTGTTGCTACTTCTGGATGGATTTGATATGGTGTCAATAAGGGGGAAGTAAAAATGAATACAAAATGAAATGCGGAGTCTCCACATTAGTTTCTGAATATTGCTTCTGTCATTTCAGGACAATTTGTCCCCATGCATCAATTTCTCCAAAGCCTCCTGCTGCATATTATGTCCCTAATTATTTAAAGCAGCTTTAAGGAAAACACTTTTGTACCCCCCGTTGCATCTGGTCACCTCTGGCCCAAACTGGCAATCGCAGCTGTAAAAAATCTCATCTAAACAAGTGTGTTAAAGTGCTTCTTTGAGTGTTTAGATCAAGATTCCTGAGTTTGACTGAATGTTTTCCAATATCTTTTGTAGCCTGTGAAATCTGGGGTGAAAGCCTCAGAAGGAGGTTCAGAGGAACCTTCAGCAGAACCTCAGAGGAAGCATCAAGCTCCTCCAAGAACCCCAGTACCACTTGCCTCTGATTGAATTGGAAATGCTGTAAGGACAGGGTCTTACCTAATGAGCAGTGCTTTCAGGAACAGCCCCAAGCATGTGCTTGAAAGGGAAGGGTGGAGGCAAGAGTGAAATATCCTTAAGAGTTAATGAAATCTTTCCTTTAAGTGACTGAGATGAGCATTTGACTTACGTTTGGTTCTTTCTTGGCTGGAGGCTTCCAACCAAGGCCAGTTTGTCCTATCCTCACATGCCAGGGCCAGCATTCACCTCACAGCACATCAGGCACTTGCTTTGCAGCAGCTGGGGTGAAACGCAGGCTCTCCTGAGGGTGATTCACATCACAGGTGGGCTGAGGTGCCCTCGGGATGTGCCTGCCTTGTCTATAATGGGAACCAAGGGCTGCCAGCACTCCAAACTTAGCCACCTCAGCTACATGCCTACAGCACAATTGGATGAATCTGGGCTTATACATATATTTTCCTCCCTTCAGGTAAAATTTCACTTTGCATTGACCTTCTGCACTGTTCCTCTCTCAAAAGCAATCTCCAGGGCAGCATCAGGGCTCGCAGAGCAAACAGACACCACGTTGACCCTGCCGACTTTTGCCATTCATGCCCCTCCCTTGGGGGTTTCAGGGGTGTTTCAGGGTTTGCATCCTTTCCTTGAGATGCTGGCACTATTAATATTCCTGATCATAAACTCCAGAGAAACACAAACAAAGCTCCCACACTCTGAGAATAGCTCCAGTGCTAAATATAGGGGATTTTTATGAATCTATTTGCCACTTCCATTAGTCAGGGCAGAAATACATCATTGTAAGACGCCTAAGCATTTTGTCATTGCTCACTGGCTGTATCAAAACCTAGTCTAAGCAGTCATCACTGTATTTCTGATTAATATTATAACAACCACTGGCTAATCACAGAGTCAGCAGTGCAAACTGCTGTAATCGTTATCTTTCTGGCTAAGCAACCTCCCCATTATTAGTTGTATACTGCAGATTTTGGCACGTGGGGGGTTCTTTTTTCTTCTAATGTTAAATGTGAGATTTTATCCTCAAAGGAGTGATTATCTCTGAGCAAAATTGGCAAGGTTAAACACTATCTATAAAAAAACATTCAGCAGTGTGCCATGAAATGAATTACACAATATATCACTCATCTACCTGGCTTTTGAAAAAGTGTGAATATTGTGTTTGTTCAGTCTGGGTGAGTATTTTATATTAGGCTTCTTTTTCATGAAGGTAAAAACGACCTTGGTCATTAGAAAGAGAAGATATATTGAACCGGATAGAATCAACACAGTTCCATTTCATTTAGTCCCCTCTAAAATTGAAAGGAGAGAAATACAGATTGAATTTATTTTACTATATATTGCCTCATTTGAACTTTAGTAAAGCACTAGCCACTAAGGAAAGCCCTTTTCCCACCTCCCTTCCATAATCTCTTACAGATGGCATGTTAAGGAAATTGCCTTGACTTTATTGATTCCTTGCTATAAGGTTCAAGTAACAGCTGGTGTGTTACTGGGGAAATATATGCTGTACTATAGTTACAGGAAGGTAGCTCTTTGACCTGGCAGCTCTGTGTGCCTGTACAAAAAACCCCAAAAAACCTTGACATTTTAAAACTCCAAATTGGTATCTTTTTTTCTGCCTCTTAGACATTAGTAGATCTTATCTTTAGGGCCTCATTTTAAAAAGCAGTATCTTACCAATGTGAGTATTTTGCAGAATGGAGGAAAACAGTATCCTGCCAAGATGGAAGGGCACAGGCAGAAAACTAGCTGCTATATTCTGCCAGGTCACCATAATTTTCCATTTGCTTCTTTCCAGAAATATTTATTTTGCGGATATTATAAAAAGGCCAGTGTGTGATGCTGCATACTACTGGCCTCTCACAGCTCAATAATTCATCAGCTGGAGCTCAGACATCTCCAAATTTAAATTTCCTGTTCAAGTGAAGTGATCAATGTGCACTCTTTCTTCTCTCTATTTTGATTTCAAGATTAATCAGTGTCTTAAAAATTCTGGGGAGTAGTTTCATCTGGCATGAACCACTCCAGCTCCAGTGGAGCCCAAAGTCCACCCATTTCTACCAGCTTAGCAGCTGGCCCTCTGAATGTGAAAATCTACATTATCACCTGTTTTATAGGTGATAATTGCTGCCTAAGTACTGCAAGAGCAGGATATTAGCACTAGTTCTGAGAAACTTCACAGCAGGTCAAATTCATCCCTCCACTGAGGAGCTGGTGGCACATCTTCCAACACATATCATCTCCCAAGGTTTTCCCCAACCCCATTACTCCCTTCCATTCTTTGTCTCTTCCCCACAATGACCCTTTTCCTGCTTCCAGAGCAGCTGAAGGTTGCATTGCAGAAATGAAAACCTGGCTGGGAAGCTATTGATGAAGCAGAAATGAAAGCATGAAGCTCCCAACCTGCAACTCCCACAACACTTCTGAAAATCAGTGTAAACTGTGTGTCTCTTTTGGCCCAAATAGTTCAGAGAGAGTGGGGTTTTATTTGTTTGTTTGCTTTTTTAAGTTGTGAGAAGTGTTGAGTTCCCTACAACGTAATATAACCTTAAAATATTGCTTGTTCTCATGATCCTACATTGTCCCCCACAATATTTGCTGGTGTTCCCCTGGAATCACTCCATCATGGGATATCTCCGCTCCCATTTAAAAAAATACATTATTATATTTCACCACTGGAGGGTTCAAAACTTGAAGTCTCTAAACTTTTATGCTTTTTCTGCCTGTCTGTAACACATTACATTTTAAATTATGTTTATCTTCCTGTGGATGCTTGTTTTAGCTCCTAGCTTTTTGACACTTTGGCTAACTTTTCAGAAGAGTGTGTAACAGGGATTGATGCAACGCATGGAGCTGGTAGTGAGATGGGCTGTAGGGCTGGGAAGGAACAGACTATGTGAGCCACACCCCTATGTGTCAGTGGCTTGGTATTTGTCATATGCTGCTTTGGGGTCCAAACTGTGAGAAATAGCTACTCGCTTTTCATCGTTTAGGAAGGTTTATTAAACCTTATCAAAAATACAACAGAAGACTTAATAAAGGAAAAAGGTTATGGTGCTGGGAGCAAAAGATTTTCCCTGCCATGGGCTCAGCCCCCTCACAATGGAGGTTTTTCCTTTTTCACGCTTTAGCCCCTCCCAAAGTTCTGTCCATCAACCTCTTCTTTGCTGTCCAGTGGTGGAGATCTTTTCCTCAAATCCTGACTGGAGGTCAGATGTTGCCATAGTGACAAGCCAGCCCTCCCAGGTGTCCCAACTCCAACTGTCCCTTGATAACCACGCGAGGGGCTACCACACAACTATAAATCTATAAACTTTTCTTAACCTATATACATGATATTTGTCCATTAATTGTGAGAGCCAGTGATCACATTGCTCATCTACCACAAAACCCACTCCCTGGGAGGATTTCAGTGCGGTGGATTACAGTTCAAAGTTGCATAGGTATACTTCTATTGGACTTGTCTCCAAAAATAAATACAATATATTAGTGGTATAAAATCTCCTAAGGCCTGATATGGAATTCTTCCATTCATCAGTCAAATGGTGTCACTGGTATGGAGTGTGGCTGCCCTAGCCTACTGCCAGGGTGGATTCAAAGGCAGGATACACAGCAGTGTAATTCAGATGTCTTGGCCTCATTCCTCACCTCTGCAGCAGAGCTCAGCACTGCAGAGCTCACTAGCACCAGCAGGGAGAGGCATTCCAGTTTGGATATAAAGCCATTTTCACCCCCATTAATTCCCTCTACCATGCATTAAGGAAAAGTTTTGCAGCCATTTAATCAGGTGCTCCCTAGCTCCTCCAAGGCAAATCTTGGGTGGTTCCCAAGAACAGTCTGTACTCTGTGACCTTCAGCCATACCTGAAGTTTGAGTTGAGAACTTTTGTTGGCTCTGCTGATTTCTCTAGCAAAATCCAAGATGAGAAAGAAAACCTTCAAGGTCAGCATGTGTCTCTCCTCACTCAACAGCTTCCTTTCCTTCCACCTGGCTTCCATCTTTGTCCTCCCCAATTGCTCTAGGGCTTGAGTGCCTCACACTGGTACACGTTTCTTTTCATCCCTTCCCACTGAGCAAAATTTTATTGCTTTAATTCTGCTGGTTAAGTAACTGATCTACAGTGAGGTTAAACAACTCCCTGCAAGCCCAATGATAAGTCAGTAGCAGAGCAGGTGCCAGGCTCAGCTCCCATGCTGTCCCTTCCTCCCAGCCTCCTCGACAGCTGCATACAGCCCTACCAGGCTGCTCCACCACAGCTTCATCTCACTGAAATCTCTGCATACGAGGGCATACCCCAATTAGTTTCCCTTTTCATCTGCCAGCACCAGTGGAAGTCTCTCCATACCATTATAAAAGGAAGGATTCTTTTGAAACACTTTTTAAAGCTGCCTCAGACAATACAATGCTGCCTGGAGATAGGAGAAGGATTCACAATTTTGTCACCCCAGGGGCCCAGACCCGGAGGCCACTGTGGCACCCTCATGTCACCTTATTGCAAGACCTGTGGTCCCTCTCCAAGCACAGCAAATACCAAATAGTAGGAGGCTGGTTAAGGTTATATTACATTGCAGGCAACTCTACATTTCTCTTAATTAAAAAAAAAAAAATGGCCTTCCACTTTTACTTTATCACTGCCTATTTGTGATGTTTAAATGACATATGACATTGCACCAAAATTCTGCCAGCGTGGCTTTGTTCCCCTCCTTCCACAAACCCCGGCAGACTTTGAAGAACAAGGAACCCAACTCTGAGAGCTGGAGCTGCTGCAGGCTGTGATATTCATGTGGCATTAGATCATGTTAACGTTAGGTATAATCCAGTACAAATCCTCTTAGTGTCACTGGCACTGTAAGGGCTGTTATAATTGCTCATAGCTTAAAACAATTTTGCAGCTTTTCTTCACCTCCGCGAGTCGGTTCCAATTAGAGGAAGGGAACTTTCTGAACCTGCAGAGTTTCTATTTAGGACACAGCCCTGTCCTGACAACATGCTGTCAGACCTGCCGAGCAGACAGGAAAACGGCCACTGTATTACAGAGACGTGACAAAAACAGGGGGAGAAGAGGAACATGTGTGCTCCAGTTTCTTTCAGAGTCTCTTGGAAGCACCTCCTCAGGAGTTTTTATTTTGCCTGACACGGCGCTGGCGGGGCCGCACGGCCTCCTTCTGCACCTCCTGCTTTTCAAATAATGTTCCTTTTTCAGAAAGTTGGAGGAAAGAGAGAGGAGAGAAAGGAGAACAAATCAAGTGGCAGCAAGGCTGTAAAAGTGCCTTTGACTGGAGGGAAGGCAGGATTTTGAGCAGAGTGAACAAGCCCCATGCCCAGAGGCAAGAGGAGCGTGCTGTGGGGGAGAAAATGCCCAGCCACAGTGGGCTTGTGCTCCCCCCACACAGTGGGGTGATGTGGGGTCATCCTAAGGGGAGCCAGGCACCAGGGCTGTGGCCACAAAGGTGCTTGTGTGTGGGATGCATACTCTGGTCAGCAAACCCACCTCTACAAGGACAAAGACTTGGCCCCTCCGCCCCGTTGGCAACAACATCCCTCCAATCCCACCTCTCCTGTCCCTAGTGCTCACAGCTGCAGGTGTCCCATATCCATGGGTGAGCAATGGCAGGAGCAGGATGGCTCACCTGCTCCAGGTTTGAGAGAACTGGCTGCCTGAGCATTGTAAGCAAAGCAATGTTTCCTACCAGGCTGTTTAGCTGCCAGGGTCCCTGATGCCATCAGTGTTTTCCCAGGAGTGAGAAGAAACAAGCACTGGCTTTATGTGAAGGATCAGACAGCTAGAGAGAGCACCTGCCACATCTGGGTGTGCCTCCAGGGTAACGAGGGAAACCTTCTGTTGCTCATCCTTGTTTTCCAAGGAGCTCATCATAACAGCCTCCCATGCTCTTTAAAGAGTTGGCAGAAGGAATGACCATAAACATGGCCCCATCACTGGCCAAATACACTCTGTCAGAGAGTTCAATCTGAGGCCAGCTTTGCAGTAGAAATCTTGAAGTACATGGGAGCTGAAGCTTTCTTCCAGGCTGAAGGGGTGGTGTTTGGAATTGATGTGCCTCCTGAGAGCCTGGAAAACAGCAATGTGCCAAGATATCAGCTGGTTAAGTTATGCACAAGAGTGAGAACCAATACAGCAAAATCAAACAGGAAAACTCTCTGTCCTCCAATGGTTCCTCTCACTTTTTGCTGAGATGATCTACTCTCTCTCTCTCTCTCTCTCTTTCTCTCTCTTTCTCTCTGCTTTGGCTGAAATAGCTCTGCACCAATTTGGTTAACCCAGAGCAGGAATGCTTCTGCCAAGGTGAGCTGATTCAGTTTGGTGGAAGGTCCTGTGATGAGGGTGACAGAGGAGCTCATGCACCTGGCACCAGGGATAGAGTGAGGAAGTGGAGAGGGACAGTGTGGGGCAAAACTCCCCATCCAGCAGAAACAAGGGCTGAGAGCGGCACAGCCAGAACACATGCACAGGACAAGAAATGCACAAGTGAGCAGGTACCAAGTAAATAAATAAAGACTCAGGGGTGTGAAATCCAAGAATAAACCAATTTTTGCTTTCTTTCCTTCCTTCCTCCCTCCCTACCCACCCACCCACAGTAACAGAAGCACATAAGAGGAAATGAATTTCAGGAACCAGGTCTGGAGAGGAAGACGCACTCCTTGCTGCCTCCTGTTATGCTTGGCTCGAGCTGGACAGACACACCTGGCCTTCCAAACAGGCACTATTTATACACCTCCTTCCCCACAGCGCCGTGTTCCTCTCCCCTCTGCTCCCCCCAGCCTGTCTGCAGGCAGCCTGCCAGGGCAGGGTGGAGAGGAGACCCCAGGGCAGTGTGGAGCAGGCAGGGCTGGCCTCAGGGAGGCCACTCTCTGCTGCTAGCACGGGAAGCAGTCAATCCATCACTGCCCAGCACTGGCTGAGCCTTTCCTTCTCCAGCGATCCTGGTGCACAGATATGGCTCCTGCACCTTTCCCTCTCTCAGCTGCCCTGGGAGCATCAGAAGGGAACGTGATTTGTAGGTGCTTCCTGCTTGCAGCAGCTCTCCCAAAGCTCTAATTCTCCCATTTCCCTGGTGCTGGAGTTTGTCCCCAGCCCATGGTACCTTTCACTCTCAGGTGACGTATAGCAAAAGTAAACCTCTCTAGAGGAGAGATTGGGATCTGGATACCCCAGACTGAGGGTATCATGCTGGTTTCAATGCTGTGCAGCAAAAATGGAGCAGGTAACTTGATGCAAAAAAAATAGGGGGATTTAGATCTGGAAATACTAGGAAAAACTAGGAAATACTAAATGTGGCCTGTGGGATAGGAGCAGAAGAGAAGCAAGTCAATAGGCATGGTCAGCTTCATTTCTCCTTGCAAAAGAAACTGGCCAAGTGGAAGTAAAATCTAGTTAACCTGTACCACTAAATCTACTTTCCTGATGGTAACAGAAGCCAGGTTTAGAGGCTTTTCATGACTAGCAACTGCAGTGGAAACATTCATCAAGAAATTGTGCCAGTCCTCCAAACTGAGTTTGTGCCCCGTGCTCAGCTTCCCTAAGAATTCAGAACAAAGTTGGCTAAAGCTGTTTCAGCCTCTGCATTGCAGCTGGTCCAGCATCAGGACCTTGCTGGTGGATCTGCAAATCCTGCTTGATATAGCAACCAGGAAAATTACCATGGGGGAAATTGGAGTGTAAACCTGCCGAGCCAGCAGCTAGTCAGCAGTATGTGCCCATTCTTGCCCTACAGTACCTGCAAGGTGACCTCTCCATCAGTGGAGGAGAGCAGTTCAGTTTAATAAACCAAACTGGATGTTTCAATCACCTTGCCTTCCTTAGCAATGATATCTAGCAGTAAAATGAGAGCATAAAGAATAAGCCAGTAAATTAAAATGACCCATCTCTATGATGGTGAGAGAATCTGCAGTGGAGCTCTGACTTGCTGACATGCAGAGCGTCCTCAGCTCCCAGTAGCCTCTCTGGGTGTCTGAAAGTATACCATGATAGACAACAAATTACTGGCTTCTTTCTGCACATCTCTGGAGATTTTCCAAGAATTCCTGCAGGACTTTGTTGACTTTGCAACAGAAAAGTTCACTGTTCAGGAAACCAGCGATTCATTCCGGGAAGAGTTTGCTTCCATAAGATTTGTTAGCAAGGGGGAAGGGAGGCTGAAGATGGCCATGTAGGGAGACAGTTACTTGTGTTTGAAACATGTCTCTTTACATGAGCAGGCAGAGTGGCAAGCAAGGATGTCCTCATATTCTCCTGCAATTGAATTTTTTTCTTCTGAAATGCATCCTTCCCTCCCAGCTCCCAGCACATCCTCAGCCATTGGGTATGAGACGACATCAGCCCAGAGGATGCTCCCTCCCCTGGTTTCTCTCAATCTCAGCTCCATCCTCAGCCCCTTTCAGCATAGTTTAACACAAGGGAGAGTCACACATTAAAAACAAATTTTTTAAGCAGCTCTGTCATTTTTACCAAAACAGACATGCTGATAAATGTGGAATGATCCTATCCTTGTGATGTCACAGCAACATGCATTCAAATTCACTTGATAGAAATAAACGTGCTTAGACTTCTGCAAATGGGAGAAAGCTGCCTCTGAAATTATTTCCATTTTCAAGGTCAGTAAGCAAAGAGTCAGTCCATGTTCCTTGGAGACAGCCTCCAATCAGAGAAACGGTTCCCCTGTCAGCCAGCTGTTATCTGCATAGTCCTTCTCTGCTATTTGATGTGCCACGGGCTTCTTGTCACTTGGCTGTGAGATATTTTCATCATTCCTCTAGATGACACCCTTCACGTTCCCTCTTCCCTGGTGCAGAAATCCCAACATCTAATAGCAGCAGGGGATTATGATTCATCCAAACCAGCTCAGGCTCTTCCTCGCACTGTTACCACAATGCTATTTTCCCAGAACATATTTCCTATATATCTTACAGCCTCTTTAGCACTTTTTGCTGCAAATAAATACATTGATTGTAATAGCCACTTGGATTTGACCCAGAGGGGACTGATTAGGTTCTTAATGAGCTGTGCAGGGCACATTCTCTATTGGCTAAATCTTGAGGTGCTTACTCAGGCAAATCACCACAGAGGCTGAGGCTGTGTAAAACACTTCCAGATGTGGCCCCTTCAAATTAACAAGAACACTAAACACCATTTGTTTCAGTACCAAGAAAGGAAAACCCTCCTAGCTCACTGGCTGATTTTTAGCCTTTGATCTCTCTTTCCTGATGCCTCCTGCCCTAATTGTGAAAGGGAGGGTTGAGGAAGCACAGGCATGATGTCCCCCCAGCTGCCAGTGGTCACACAACTGAACTCCATGCAGGCTTGAAGGTGATGTGAAGTAGCTTTTAGAAGGGAAACTCTTCCCCATGCATGCCTTGGAGAATCCCAGAGTGAGCAGGGTGCCCACACCAGCCTGTCTTGAGAAGAGTGGCAGAACAAGTACTTGGCTGAGAACAAAAAGCTGCATGAGCACCCTGGCCCTGCTGGGGAGAAGTGTGTGAGCATGTGTGTGTGGTTGGAATGTGGATCCCATGGGAATGAGGCTGTAACTTCCTGGATTGCCAGGCACTGGAACAGGCTGTCCAGGGAAGCAGGTGAGTCAGCATCCCTGGAGAGCTTGGGTCTGTTTTCTCCACGCAGAGAGAAGGCTGGATTACAGGGTGCCTCTTATGCTTTCCAGGGCATGATTACACCACACATTTTCAGTGCATTGGAGGCAACTCCCTGATGTGCTTCTTTGGCCCTGGGTCCCCTGCCAGTTTCCATGCAGTGAGAATCATCTCCAAAGCCCCCAACACCACGAAGTGACTCACCGAAGGCATCTATCCTCCTTCAGATCAGGGAAACTGTGATATTGCAAGGGACTGTCTCCCTCGTGTATCTGACTCAAGAACCAATGGGAGAGGGAGCTTCTTATATTTACAGGCCTGGAAACATATGTAAATATGGAAACAGACTGAAATATCTCACTTCTCTTACAGAACTGTTTTAATATTGATAGATACCAGAGAGAAAGTATTTCTCTTAAGTTAGATCACACAGTATTTCTATTAATATAAAATATTTCTATATTATCCACAGCTGGATAACTATAGCTGAATAGCTTGCACATAGAGCAGAAGTAACCTCTCTATATGTCATAATTCTACATGTGATATAAATATGACAGGTGTACTACTGTATAATACAGTATAAATCCATTTAACACCATGTATAGCCTGTGCCTGATTGTCATATATAGCAAAGGGTGATCTTCACAGCTAACAAAAGCAGAAATGTCACAGGAAAGAGCAGTGGGAATAAAGAGGACAAATGTAAGTTATGAAATATATGAATATGGCCATGGGACACTCAGTACAATTGCTGCGCTGTGCGCTCCTCACTGTGATAACCACTGCTGATCAAGCCTCAGAATTCCTTGAAGTCAATGAGGCTGCTTAAAGCAACCTTAACACTGGGACTGCCTCAGAAATGCACAGGAAACTAGAAGATATATTAATATATTGTAATACAACTAGAAACACAAGCGTTACTGTACTAGCAGTGATCTTACTAATCCTAATACTGTCCCAAAGAGAAAAAGGAGAGAGAAAGCTCCCTCCTGTCTGTTCCTTTTTGGTGAACAGTAAGCAATAGCTGGTCTGAAAAGTGGTGATGAGACTGGTTTCTCCTGCTTTTTCTTGCATGTTGCAATTTCCAAAGAGTGGCTGCTAGGTCAGCCCGTGCTTCGCAATTTTTTGTATGAAAACAGCAACTGTTTCCTCATGTACTTACTTTCCTCTGTTATTTGCCCAGTTCAACCAAATCCTGCATTACTGAAAATTCAGATGAGTTCTGGTCAAATAACAAAAACAAATAAATGAGTATATAAATATTATTGTGAGTAAAGGAGCTAAATTTATCTCTCTTGGATTTCTAGGAAGTCACACTTATTACTGGTTTTGAATGCTTAGAAACCTGTTAGCATTGATGGGAATGCTCACAAATCCTGATCATCCTGTTGATTTATGCAGGGTTGCTGGTTGTGTTTGGTGAATAAACACATTGTGAAAATGCTCAGCCAACCCTCCAGTCCCAGAAACAGGACTCTGTGACTTGTGTGCTCACTTGTGGGCTAAGAGGACCAAACTTTAGATCAGCTGTTGAAGGCTTGGGGCAAGTGCTCTGCTGACAGCTTGATGTGTATCCTTATGTGCAGAAATAATCTTGTTTTTCTTTGTTTTGGTGCCACATCAGGTGATTGATGTAATACCAACGTAATCAATGACAATTCAAACAAGTGGAGGAATTAATCCAGAGCCTCCCATGACTGAAATCATGACTGGCTCATGAATGATTTGTGTCAAAATGGAAAAATCCACTCTCAGCCTTAACTAAAAAAACCCAGCATTGCTAGAATTCAAAATTAGTTCCTTCTCTTCAGACCCCAGCAATAAGCAAGCCCCCTTCTCCCACTTGAGAAAGACATATCTTTCTCTATCATTCTTGGTTTTAAAGAGTTTGACTCATGAGCTAACGTGACGTCAGGATAAAGATGGAGGATATTTAGTTATTCTTGTTTTTCTCTAGAAAAATTTTCTGTGGGTCACTGCAGCTTTAATTCAGAATTGTATTGACTGATTTCTTTCTGCATCCTAAGGAGTTGCTAAGCAACATGGATTCTCTCTCGCCATGCGTTTGTCAAGACAGAGAAAAGTGGGAAGAAATAGGAAAAGATTCACCTCCTCTAATATATCTATCAAACCAGAGAGTATCACTTATTTCAGTATCACCCAGACTTAAAATATTGATATATTATTGAATTCCTGAGTGCTGTAGCTGGTTCTAGAGTCTCAGTTCAAAACCAACGAAGGTCTGATTTTTGTTCTTATTGATAAGATACTGTTGAATGATGACTTTCACCCGTTAGAGCATCTTTAGCCTATGGCTCATAAATCTGCTCATAAATTAGAAATAGGCAGTGGTCTGTCATGCCAAATTCTTAGGTTGTACTTCTCATGGGGAGCAAAGGGTTGGGAGATGAAGGCTTGACTGTACTCAGCCTGAAGCTCTCTGAGATCTTCAGAAAAGGCAAGTCAGCACAGCCTGAATGCTACAATTTGGCCCTGACAGACTCTGAACTTATGGCTTGTGAGCCAGTGTAATAACAGGATCAGTCACAGAGGGTACAGCAATGCTGTGATGATCACTATGCACTAGACCCTATATATTCAACGTAAGCACACGTGGTTCCATAACCATGCTGCTTGAAAGGCCAGTCAGAAGCCTTCATGTGGTCACCCAACATACTTGAAAAAAGCCCCCATATATTCAATTTTGATATCTCCAAGACAGTGGTCACCAAATTTTATGGATTTACTTATTTTCCTTGCTCTTTGGCAAAATGACTCTTTGCTGGGTGGATCTTCACTACACTGCATGTTTTGTGTCTACCTCACCTCAGAAAGCAGAGCTGGTATTTGCCACCTAGCTGTCTTGCTCTTTCAGAGTTGCACTGCAGATAGATCTCTACAAGCAATAAAGACATCGTTTTGTCATGGTTGCTGAAATATTCAGAAGTAACTTGGAATACAGAGAAGTGAAGCCAAATTTTGCAATGCACTGCACTAAGGAAAACTAGGAAAAAATATATTGACCTTTATGTCTTGATGTTATGTATAGTCAATGGAACCACTCCTTATTCACTGAGAACAGAATCTGTGCCTCTTTGCTGCACTTGAAAGCCAGATTTTTTCCCTCAGAAACATCTATTTGTAACTTCAGTTGACAACACATATCTGAGGGCTCTCAAAGTGGGCAGCAGATAAGCGTTATTGATTGACTTTACCCCTGTTGTTTGTTATATAGTAAGCTCTGCTACTCCTAAACAGCCTTTGGAGGGGCAAGACCAGCAACTCCATTTGCTTATTCTGAAATTAAGATCACAGTAATGTTTGGAATACTGTAATGGAAAGTTGTAAAAATCTGCTTGCATTTCAGAAACTTCGTCAAATGGTGTATGTGGCTCACTCCGTGTTGTGGGACACTTCACCTGCAATATTTGGAGTATGGCTTCAGAAATTAATTTATATTATTAAATTGGTTTATCTTGAATGTATTTACAGCTCTTAATGTCTGTCTCTTTTTGCTATTCTCACATTTATTGTCAGACACAAGGGTAAAAAACATTTAATTATATACTGAGGGTTTTAATTATATACTGGGAGATGATGATGTATATAGATGTATAATCTCAAATGTGTACACTGAGTCCCTAACTATAGAAATTAACCTTAAGCAAGTCAGGAAAAGGAAGAATTACATACAACCCCATGTGCAGATTCAAAAGAATTTGAAATGTATCCATTAGCCCACTCCACAGCATGATGAATGAGGCAGAGATCCATGTTTCTTTGGCCAGTTCAGTGAGGATTTCCAAATTGTCTGGAATTCTTCAAAGCGCAGAAAACCTCACCAAATTTGTCATTTCTGAGTTGAAGGACTGTAGACAGGTTGAGTGGATCAGTAGTACAAATGCAATCACTGCACACTGGGAAATTCCTGTCAATCAATAAATAACAGAACTTTTCAGGTCTGAAAATATGGATACAATTTCTACAATCTCAGTTCCTATTCTTATCTTAAAAAATCAATATGGTATGCAACTCCAAGCTTTGCTGAATATATAATTCAATTTACAGGTCTGGTGCAAATTTCTGTGCTTATGACCCACTCTATTCTCAGTAGGTTTGAATACTCATACTGACAAGCCCTGCAAAAGTGATTTTGGGACCTGAGTGCTGTAGCTGGTTCCAGAGTCTCAGTTCAAAACCAATGAAGGCTCTATTTATTAAAAATTATGAAATCTCTTTTTTTCCTTATTTTTTCAATTGTACTGTCTTGGGCTGTAGTGTGCTGGAAATGTGTCTGAGTCACAGTCTCTGTGTGTGTATATGTATTTATATATAGCTCACTGTATTTATAGCTGTGAATCTTCAGTCTGGTACGGCAACACAGTGAACAAAGCAAATTGGAAAAGCACTTTTCTTAAGCAATAAGAAGACATGCTATCAGTGCCTTTCTGCACAATTACTGCCTGCCCCAGGCACTGCTCTAAGGCACAGAGTCAAAGGTTGGCTTTCTCAACCACTCAATAAATACTTTAAATCTCATTCTTATTGCTACTTTGACATGAAAAAGGGAGGGGAGGGGGTAGAATTACTAGGTATGCATTCATTAGAAGTTGTCACTGGAATTCTTTACCTTCTCAGATCATCCTACATTTGAGAACCTCAGAGATATTTACAAATGCTATTGAATCATGTCTCACCACACCCGTGAGACTTACAAGCCTGATCTTTAAGCCAACAGTTGTCTTTCCATGAATGTGTCTGGACTTTGGCTCAGTCACTCATTTTTAAAGGCATCTGCATTTTTACAGACAAAAAATTAGTGGGGAGGCTAATTGACTTTGCCAGGTTCACACAGCAAGTTGTACCAGCTGGGAAGAGTTGTATCCTGACTTCTGGTCTGAACTGCATGGCTGGGTTGATATTTGCCACCTCTCCCAGGAAAACGGACTAGGAAAATAATCTGGTCCAAAATCAAACTAAAAGTCCCTCTTCCCTAAGCTATTTCTTTGAGACCCCTATCTGTTGATGTATTTGAAGAGAACCAATTTTCTGTACTGCAGTTTAAACACATTAGTGGAGATATCTGTCAGCACTCCCTATTTCCTGAGACACAGGTCACTGTTATGAGGAGCTGTTGCCAGCCAGCAAGAACAATGCTCTGTTCAGTCATCCTATGTCAAATGTGAAAGCCGAAGTAATCTTAAAAACAAACAAAAGCAGCCAAATTTGGTAGACACAGGATGGAAGATTCCAACTTCAAATGATGTGAAAGAAAAGGATGAAACAGTTACCTTTGACAACAAAGCAGGGAAACAGAAACTGCTTTGCAACAATATTGGCAATATCTGGTAGCGCTGGCACACTAGGAACAGCATACCACAATGAAAAAATAATATCCATTAAAACATTAAACATGCCCTATTCTTTGCACATCATGTTGACTGTCTTCTTTCTTCCTCTCTTCATAAATTCCAGAATATACAATAATGTAATGATCATATCTCATTCCCTATGGATGCAGACCTAAACCCCAACCTCACATTTTCCCCCTGGCAGAACAACTCTGCATAAAGCTTCCTGGAGCATGGCTATATCCCAGCCAAGTGCTTTGAGTACACCATGGTTTTGCATCAGAGTGAGAAAGAGTGGCTGCTATTAAACATTTGTTTCTTTTTCTGCTTCCCAGTGACCAAAGTTGCCCTCTGATAGTTCCCTGAAAACTCAAAGAGAAGTTTCTATCCTGAAAATAAACGGATTGGTAGATTTAAAAAAGAAATCTATTTCATTTTGGAGCTTCAGAATGCTAAGCCAGATTTCTCAGTATAAAACCTGTTATGGAGCTACTGCCACAATAGACTCAGAATGAACATATCTCCCAGTTCAGTTCACTATAATTCCTCCCTTTTAAACCTTTCAAAATCACAGATGTGTGTGTAGCTGATGAATGTGTACTTTTTGCTTTTTGCAGAGGGGCTTGCAGCATTTTTAGGATGCAATGCCCTTCACTGTCACAGAGTAAGGAGCTTTCCTGCATGGAATATATCCTCTAAGCTGAGTTAAAGCCAAATCCAGAGGTAAGAGCCCCAAAGCAGCCCCTTTGCAGAGTCTCCACCAGCAGCTGGCAGGCAGTGGTGTGGCTCCATGGCCTTCTGTGCTGCTGGCACAGGGGCAGGGGCTGCCTTTGGGTCACCAACCTGCTGTGGCGTTCCTCACTGTCTCTGCACCAGCTTGTCATTCCACCAGCTTCTCTGAGCAATGCCACTATGAAAATGTCATTATGAAGATCCTTCACAAGGTACAGTAGCTGCCTTAGACCCGCATTTTGGGAACATAAATCTCATGATTTGCATGGTTTGCTTGATGTGGCTTTGCAATCAGAACTGACATGGAGAAGGGGAGGGCCCCTCCACTGCCACCAGGGTGGATGTCACCTCAAACCACAGCCAACAGCACAAGGAGACTGAAGGAATGATTGCCATGGAAATTTCCCAAGAGGCAGAATGGTTTTTTTCCAAAGTTTTGGTCTCGGGGATTTACTGTAACAATAACCAGGAAAAAAAAAAAAAAAAAAAAGACAAAATAGTTCCTGCATTTGTGAAGAAGGAAAAAGCTGACTAAAGAAATGCTGGCTCCTCTTCATCTCACTCTGTGGTGGAAATAACCTCTGATTTTGCTCTGTGACCTTCCCATGAACTTCCTTTGAAATCATAATTCACCTGATATCTACAGTGACTGCTGCCTCTCAGGAGGGGAGAGATGTCAAATTTTTCCTCTCTCCTGCTCTATAGAGATGCATCAATCTTTTTAGGGACTGTGGGTGCTCCTCACCTAACATTTCTGTGTAGCTGGAGCACCTGGTGAAAAGGTGGGAGAAAACTTCTGGTGTACAGCCCCCCTGCAAGTTGAGCCACGTCCCCAGAGCTCCTCCTCTGCAAGGAGCACCAGGAAATTACTGGCAAAAGTCAGTGCAGGTGGTCCTTGGCTCTGCCAATATACAATCTATATGTCAGCACTGGAGAACAGAGTCTAAACACTGAAAAAACACATCATTATTACACACATTTTTTGTTTAAATCACTGCCTTTCTGTCTGGCCAGAGAGCTGCTAGTGCCCACTGGCAGTGGAAGAAATAGAGAAGAAAACATTTCCCCTCTGACTATGGGAATTTCCCTTTGTTTTTATCCAAAATCGTTGTAATAAATTGGAATGTGGAGGGAGGTGGATTCTCATCTCATGAAAAACTGCCTCATCCTTTGGCTTCGTTGAGGTGGCAAGAGTTCACATCCGCCGAGGACGCTGCTCGAGCTTGGCTGAGCTTATGGCCAGAGCAGATTCCCTGGCACAGGGGGTGAGAGAGCCTCTGTTGATGGCTGCTGTGGGTGAGCTGCCATGCCCTGCCTTGCCATCTGGGCACGAGCTACAGATGGGAATGTCCCTGCCCTGCCCCTCTGACATCAGGAAACCAGACAAGGATTATGGGCAGGAAAACTGCACTCTACAAATGCGTGTCTCTTGGCTTGTTACACTGATGAGTTACACTCGTGACTTGGTGCAAACCTACACTGTTTTCTCTCAGATTGCCTTGAAATGCTTCAGGCTTCTAATTAACAGCAGCAGCAGCAACAAAATGTTGTCAATGTTGGTGGCATTCAGCTGCCATTCTGATGCCAGGGGCTGTATGTGGATCTTAGTGAGAACATGGAATTCTGGCACCTTGGCTTCCCTGAGAAAGTGGTTGGTATATAATGATGGGTGATATGCCACGATACTGTGATAGGTGACAATAGCAGCCACACTGCCCACTGTCACTGTCAAAGCAATGGACAGCAATGAGGAGGATAAGCTGTGTCCTTAGGAGAAATTTGGACATAAGGAATGTAACCTGGGTAAGTCCTTAGTTAGGTGCATAAGCTAAGGTCATAGTAGAAGTGTGGAATATTTAAGAAAATAAGAAAATAAAGCTGATAAGAGACTTCCCTCAGCTCCTTCCTTGGCAGCTTTAGGAGCTGGAGAATTTCCATCTGCCCCTGTCTTCCCTCACAGGATGCAATGGGGTCTTACAATAGAAACAAATACAGATTGATCAACACAGTCCTCTGCATTTTCACTCTGTATAGCCTCATTATCTTTTAACCCTGCTGTATTCCTGATTTAACAATGGATCCAGAGAATTACTTTTGTAACTCATAACACCTCCTTGCCCTGGCTTTCAGTTTGCCCCAATAGCTCTGCCAAGCATTCTGGAGCAAAGGGGTACCTGTGCAGCAGTGAGGATCCCAGGAGGGCACATTCCCCCTGGATCTGCAGCACCTGCTCCTGTGGTCAGCCCTCACTCAGGCTGGGAGTCTCACCAGCCTTGGTGTGCTCACTCCCATGACTAATTGCAGTTCACTCCATAAGGATTTAGCCTTGTCACTAAATTTACTCCAGTTCTGGAGGGCCAATGACTGAGGCAATTGTTTTGTTTTGTGGGTGGCTTCAATAATGCCTCATACTGGCTGGAGAGACTCAGGCTATTAGGAGCAGGCCCTACCTGGTTTGTAATGGTTGGGTGGAAGAGACAGTATGAATTAGCTCACTCCCAGAGTGCATTTAGTGCATCACACCACATTATCTCCCATTTTCAGCCATTTGTTGTTGAAACCTTTTCTCAGGTAGTTCATTAAATATTAATGTGAAAGGTCCCAGAAATCTCTCTTACTCTCCTTTGCTGAACAAAAGAAATAAAACAAAATTATTAAAGTGCTTCTCTTCAACCAGTGCTTTCTTTTGCAAGAGAAATATTTTATCTCTGCCACTGAGACAATAATTTCTGTTTTCAAAAACAGGAAGAAAAGTATAAACAATGTGCAGCCAGAACAAATAATAGAGGGGTTTTGCCAACTACATTCCGAAATGCACACACACAGTATCTGTGAACAAAACTGCTACAGCTTCTGATTCCTGACATTCAGGACTGTCACACCATTTATTTTAGGCTTAAGATTTATGAAACATTTGTGATGATAAAGACCTACTGCTAGTTCCAAGCAGTCTCGGGATCTCCTGCAATTTGGAAACTGTCCCCAGTGTTTATTGAAGAACAAAAGCCGGAGTGGTGGATGCAGCACATGGGGAAGCAAAACTCTCCTTTCTGTCCTTGCAGATCTTTGTCACACTTCCCACTGTTAGGAGGGTAACTTCTGCATGTGCAGTGCAGTGCAGAGTCTGCAGTGGAAAAAGACAGAAGGATTTCCCTGAAGAAAAGCACTTCAGGCCTCTGGTGCACAGGCTTTAGCAGATCCTGATGCAGGGGTGTGGGATGTCTCAGCCCCTGGCTGTCCCCAGCCCTCTGCAAGGAGGTGCCAGCCCCTCAACAGCATCTGCACATCAGCCCTGTGCCTGCATTGCAGCCACCCGGGTTCAGCCCCAGCATGTGAGAGCAAACTGCTGAGGAGGGCGAGTTTGTGGAGCTGAGAGAGTGAGAGCAGCAGTGGGACTGATGTTAACTCTGTCAGGGCAGTGGCACTGGCACAAGGGCAGGCACAAGGGGCAGGGCTGCAGACGCTGCTGCCCAAACAGTCTCATCGCTGTGTGCTAGTCCAGACCCTCACGCGCTCTTCCTTCCGCTGAATTTGGCTGTAGCACAAGTTTTTTGTTCAGACAGGGCTGCTTACATTTTCTGGGGCATGGCTCACTCTTGGATTTATGGAAAGGGCCAAATGCAGAGGACAGGCTGGTGGGAAAAGCCAGTGATGTACAAATCAGGTGCTTGCTGTTCAGTCTCACCAGTGGGGCATGTTGTAGGCTGTAAGAACCCTCTCTGTTAACATCAAACTGTTTTAAGTGATGTGCCCTCTCTGGCCCTTCCTTGTGCCCTACACATGAGGTACATTCTATCATATCTGTAGTCACACTGGCTTGAAGCCTACTAACCTGTAAGGGGGCTCGACATCATAAGGGCATCCCAGTAGGGCTGGCATTGGTTAGACCCAGCCATAAGAGAAAATCACAACTCCATACAAATGGGCAAGTGCAAAACAGCGTGATGATTTGGAATAAGAACATGTTCTCATCTCTTCAGTGGGTAATTTTCTTCTTTGTTTCTGTTTACCTGTCCCAGGCATGCATAGGCTGTTCCAGCAAGCCCTGGTCCCTCTGGGAGGGAGCAGTGTCTGTGCCCTGCAGATCAGTGCCTGCTGCCACCACACAACGTGCAGCCTGTCACCCAGGGGTGTCTGCCCTGCCACTCAGTGGGGACACTGGTGCTGGTTTAGGGACATCTCTTATGGAATTTCCTGCCAGGCAGGGCTCACCGTGGCATTGCCATTAGCTCCTGGGAAGGAGATGGAGGGGTGACCACCAGAGGCACACAAGGCTATTCAGTGGTCACAGCTCAGGGGGAAAATTGAGGCAACTAATTTGAGATGAAGAGGTTTTGGTTTGGTGTAAATGACAGAGAAGGAAAGAAGAGGATATTTGGAAGTAACTAAGAATTAAAGAATAAAAGTGAGGAAAAAGCCCTCATCAGGTTTTTGTTTAAAGCTGACGTGATCCTGGAGGCATGAAAACTATGAAAAGGTGAGAAAGCACTCCTCCCATGCTCACTGGAAAATTGATCCTTGTTCTCAGCTATCAATTATGTATCCATAAGAAATATTGACTCACGCCCTACCTCAGGACTTACATAAGTGCTCCAAACACATCTGTTTGCAGACATTATGATCTGTGTCTTTGACTCTCTGTACCAGTCTCATTATAAATGATGAGCCAATAAATACTCTTGGAAAAGTTTTTACGATGTTTCAGTTGACATTTGGGAGCTTCAAAGAATCACGTAGGGCTGCCTTCAATCTATATGCACTGTTCTTCATTGATTAGGTGAGTGCATTGATTTTGAGCAAGATCAAAGGTAGAAGACAACTACAGGAGAGGTTAAATATGGAGAAGACCTACTAAACCCATTTGCTGGTTACTTGCTATAGAAGTTGAATTTCCAGTAAAGCAGCCAAAAAAAAAAAAATCATTTCTGGGATTCCACTTTTACGGGATTCCAGAAATGGTCTGAACATGTAATGACAGGGTTTCTTCCTCCAGCCATGGCTGATCCTAGAGTTAAAAATTTTCTTTTGCAGTTTGTTCTGCTACTGGCTACACATTACTTCATTCATGTGATGCCACCATCTCTGCTCCTGCTTCTCTCTTGGTTTGGGCTGCCCCTCTGAGCATCATTTTACTGATCCCCTATTGAAGAGGAGCCCTGGGCTTGGAGGAAACAGGGATGTCCACAGGGAAATAAAAGCAGTCCTGTTGGGCTAAACCAGAAGGGTCTTATGTTCCTAACAATGGCCAGCATAGATGAACTGAAGAAGCACATAGAAAGGGTAAATAAAAAAATAAGAGCCTTTCCTGATGGCATCTGGCAGTCTATGGTGCCCATGTCAGGAATTTTGAATATGAAAGCCTTTGATGGACATTTATCCGTGAGTCTGTCTGCTTTTTGAAATAATGTGTAGTAATTGTTCAGCCCAAATAGGTGAGATGCATTTTGCCTTTACGTTGCACTCCAGGCTCCTTTCCAGTCTGTGGCCACTCAGTATGCAATATTTTTTGAGCATCATGGCTGAGTGGGTTTTTTTAGCTAACATCTGCATTTGGGGCTATTTTCTTCAGCTCTATTAGCTAGCATTTTTTAAAATGAACATCCTTAATTGGATCAATTTGAAAGGATATTAATCTTCTGTCCATTTATTCAATCTCCCATTCTCCCCACTGGGGTTCACAACCCCTCTGAATCTGAGTGCTGTCAATGAATACAAATAATATGGAGTACACATATGATCTCAGACCATTAGTGAGAATGTTAAATAAGTTCAGGTCTAATACTGATCTCTGGAGCACCTAACTTCTCAGCAATTCCCTATCTAACCATGCTGATGAGTAACAATGCCTTCTACAGCTAGGCAAATGAGGATTTGGCTTACTGCCAATCCCAAAAAATCAGGAGAAAGCAGGAGAGGAGTTGGTTTAAATCATGCTGAAAAGGAAAAAAATCAATCAACACTTTCTGGTGGGTCAAAAAACACCTATATTCAGTTTGGATCAGATGTCAGATTGGCATTGTGGTTTCACTTTTGTTTAAAACATTATCAAGTGTTTTAAAACTTGCTTAGCTGCATATTAAGGGGAAGATCCTAAACAAAAAAGAGTTTTGAATAAGAAAATTAAAAAGCTGCTTCCCCAGTAGTCAGATGTTGGATTTTTAAAAGGTGGTTACTTAGCACATCTCAGTCAGGAAGTACAAGCTGTAACTTTCAAACTGAAAAATCTACATTTTTCATCCTGTCTAATCATGGCCTGCTAGAAAAATAAAATTTTTGTTTAAAGATGTCATCCATTTCTGATCATTTTACACAAGATTTTCACTTCTTTGCAGTTTTCATGTTTGTGCTATGTAAATTGGACAGCTAACGACAGTGATTTTTCTGATTTGTGAACCCTTATTGCTTGCTGTTATAATTAATAGCATTTACTGTAGAAATTTCTGAGAGCACTTATGTGTGGGCCCAGGACCCTGTGGCTCTGGGCTCAGAAGCAGCACAGCACAGGAGAGTGGGCAGATGTTTCCACCAAGAGAATTAAGCTGGACACAGGCAACAGCAGGCTGCAGCACCCAAAAATTTGAGCACTGGAATGGCAGCAGTTTAGTGCTTTTGACTACCTTATTGTTTGTTTCCATTGGGTATAGATAGCAGGGGCAAAAGTTGGAAAAAAGTAAAGAATAAAGGATAGTTAAAGTGTCTGGGTCAAGACAGAGGCTGCTGAGAGATGCAGGTATAATCTGAACATGAGCTCAAAATCCTTGAGGTACTCTGAGTCTCTGCTTATTTTTGTTTTCATGATTAGTAATATAAAAGCGTGCTATATTACTCTGGTTTTGTATGAATACGTACTACAATTTTGTATTAATCATATAATTAAAATTTAAAAAAATATAAAGCTGTTGATACTGACTTAGTTTCTGCCCAATCTGTGAATTGATTTTGACTGTATCTTTAGGCTAATGTCCTCTTCTGGCCTGGTGTTAGACAGCTTTATTTTAGCTCTGAGCTTTTGGCCCTTTGGTCCCTGTTCTTAGGGAGAGCCTGAGGATCAGAGCTAAATGAGCTTTCCTCGGCGTGGGAGTTGGCTGTGGGATGGAGAAATCAGTGGTGGCTGTACAGCAGCACTCTGCTCCTCATTATGCAGCACTGCCAGGCTGCTCCAGGCTGCTCCGTCCCCTCTGGGGCAGAACGTGGCTCTGAGCTCCTTCAAGATGAGACTTGAGCTGCTCTCTCCTCTCACCCTCCCCATCCTGCTGCAGACCCCTGTCTGCCAGCAGTGCAGGACAGCCCTGGTGCACAGGTAAGGCAGCTTACAGACTTGCAGTGTCAGAGCAAACCAAATCTAGGACACCTGTGTGTCTTTGTGTAAACTCATCCCTCCCTCAGCGGATGTGAGCGAACCCAGTCTTCCCAATTACTCATCCCTTCACATTATCCCTGCCCTCGCTGCAGAGTTTCCTCCTTGTTTTTCTCTGATGCCCCAGTTAAGAGGTAATGGGGTATAAAGCTTCAGGCAGAAAAAAGGAGGCAGGATGCTGGAGCGCTGTCCCAAATGGCAGAGCAGAGCCTGCTGATTGCATCCAGCCTGAGATCCTTGGTGTGTGCGTGTGGAGGAAGGGGAGAGGGGGGATGCTTATTAGACCGAATGGGAGTTGTGTGCTCTGCGGCCCCGAGGATGTAAGGAAGATTTGCTAACTTTGCTTTATAGTATTCATGCAGATAAGGAAGACTCTCAGTCTCCAATCATAAATCGGTATTATACAGTATACTCCCAAAGGCCATAATTACTTCCAGAAGCAGAAATTTGAATGACCCAGATAATTAGTTCAGTGCAGCTGGTCCAAAAATTATTTACATAAAAGCCAGTTTTACTTGAGGGGGAAGAAAAACAACCTTGCTACCAAAAGCAAATGACCCAGTTAGCTTCATGCAATGAGTATGAGGAGACAGAGCACGAGTGGCAACACAGAGGCCTGTGCCATCACTTCTTCCCTCTTGTTTTCAGAGGACAAACACTGACACAACGAGCCTCTCTATAGACAAACATGCAGGAAGGCAGTGAAGATACAGGAAAACTGCATGAATTTGACCTTATGCTTTCTATGAGAGTCAGTCTCAGGAAGATGTGAAAGTCCATGGCATCCAGAGGCAAACATTTCACTTGCAAGAGGCAGGCACCGAGGGGCAGGGAGCAGCGCAGCTCTGCTCCAGGCACTGGGGCTGCTGGCATCAGTCCTTCCATGCAGGGTGCTGATGCAACTGGAAACTAATCACTGTGGTTATCTGGGTTAATTTTTAACCAAAACCAGGTCCTCTCTCCAGCTCAGCACACAGCTGGGTAGCAGCAGGGGTGTCCGGGAAGGGAATGCCCAGCAGCAATGTGGTTGACTTCTCCAGGGGGCCAGTACTGATATTTCAGGTTTCCCTCCAAACTGCTAGGTTAAAAAGCAAAGAAAGGGCGTGCTTTTAGAAAGGGGATTGATTTTAAAAGCATCTGAGTGATTCAACCCTTTCCTGGTGACTGTGAGCACTTTCGGCATGTGCTAATGGGCACACAAACCACTGCAGGGTTAACCACTGCTGTTTATTTACAGTTGTGTGGAGAATCCTGAGTCTCGGCTCTGCAGGGCTCTGACCCCATTCCCAGGGCCAGATCCTCTGTCCCTGCCAGCACTTTTACCCTGCAGCCCATGAGGATGGTGGCTAACCCCTTCACAGCAGTCCTGTTGCCACTCTGTGGGGGTCAGCCCCACAAGCACTTTGTCATTGTCTGGGACACCCTCTCCCCTGCCCACCAGTGAATCAACATGTGCTGCCGCAAGCATGGCAGGACACAGAGATGCAGGTAAGTGTGAAGAAGAAGGAAACCTGAGCTGTAAATCCCCATTTCTTGTGTCCTTGCATCTTTGCCATCTTTTTAATCAGGCTGTGGCCACCACAGCATCCAAATGTTGCTCTGCAATAAAAATGTGCCAGGAAAGCTGTCTGTTGTCCTCAGTGTGACACAGGCAACCAGCTGGCATTACCCCTTCATAACACTCTCTCTAGGCCTAAGTGGTTTTGTGCTTGTGGTTCTGGGTAAGCTTGCTCACCCTCAGAACAGAGCTCTTATCCCCCAAAAGGAGCCAGAAGACAAGCAAAGTCTGTGAGAAACAGAATGGGATGACAGTGATCTTTTGTGTTCAAGTGAGAGCACAAACATGGTTACTAAAAAAAAAAGGCCAAATTGTTCTTCTAAAATGTAGAGTGCACAACTAATAACAGCAAATTGCTGTGCATCTCACCAGCACCCCACTGCTGTTTGGTATTGCCATGGATAGCACTTGTTACTTAACAGCATAGTAAATAATCAGATAACGTCCTCATAACACCTCTGGATCCAATTCACCTTCCACTTACACAGCTTTTATGCTCATATGTGCCCATTGCCTTAATGGGGTTAATCTTGATTTACAGTGTAAATTGAAAGGTGAATTAGAGACCACAGAAGGCAAGTTGGAGAGGATATGATTTGCTGCAGGCTGCATTGTGATTGCAGTAACGCTCACCTGGGGCGGCAGGATATCTCTACCAAGCTTAAGAGCTTCACCATTGCCGGGGCAGAGGCAATAGAAATTCAGGCCCTGCCGTTCTTTGTTCACAGTGAATATGCACATCTTGCACAGCACAATGTGCTAGCAGGTTTCTCCCCCTTCCCTCATCCCACTCTCTCTCTGTTTGTCTCAGGGACAGTGAGAGCATTCCTCCTACATAGCCTGAACCCTTGGGGATCTTTCATTCTGCTCCTTGCTTAAAGACAGTGCACACAAAGTTCTGGAGAAACATACTGCAGCACAGAATCCAGTGAGCTGGACATGAGCAGACCTTTTGAGGTGGGCACTCAGAAAAGAGTAAACTTCAAGAATTTACTTGAAGGTTGATGTAAACCCTGGTGCATTCCCTTTTACCTGTGCTGCAAAGTCCAACAGAAGTCAGCCTCATGCATCAAACTGGAGCTTGCTCTGCTTCATGGCTGTCATGCTCCTGACCCCAAAAGGCTGAGCTCAGGCCATCAGTATGGGCACCTTGCACCTCATATAAAAGCTTGGGATCAGCAGATGGCAGATTCTGGAGGAAAAAATATTCATGAACAGAAGGCAGGGTAGCTTCTGGCAGTATCAGGAAATTGATGAGGAAAGGGTCTTCAGGGCCATTTGGGTGAGCAAGCAGTGCCATTCTCCCCAGGCCATCCTGACTGACCCCCAAACTTGCCTCCTGGGGGTCTGTTTGTGGAGATCTGCTAGGATGTGTGTATTTGCATCTGTCTGTCTCCTTCAACACCTGAGAACCAACCAGCTCTTCAGATGCTGTCAGGCAACAGCAACTGAGCTCAGCAGAAGCACAGCAGCCCCCACCATCAGCAGAGCTGGTCCTCTGGGATGTCTCTCCTGGAGAAATAGCACAGCTTGGTCTTTTGGAAGCAGCACTGTTGGTAAATATACCCTTGTTTACATTTCAGACACATGAGGGGAACCTTTCCTCTCCTGGCTCCTCCTTGCTCCCTGCAGCAGGGCACGCTCACAGCAGAAGAGGGCACGTGGGACAGGATGCAGGATGCACTCCCATACCTCCCACCACACCCTCATCCCATGCCAGGGCTTCTCTCAGCGGGCTAAGCTGGCTCCCAGTCAGGCCAGCAATCCCACTGCTGTATCGGGTATTCCCAAAATGAATCATTCAGTCTGAATTGCACACTAAGCAGGGCAGGTTTGGTGACTGCTGTGTGACAGGACCCACACTGGGGGCTGGTGAGTGCAAGGAGCACCCAGAGGGATGTGAGGAGCAGATCTGGACCCTGCATTCACTGTGATTGCAGAGGTAGAGAGCAGTGGGTGCTTCGGGGCAGCTGCTTCCCTGATAAAACTCCTCCTGTCATGCAGCAGAAATAAATTTGCCCCTCTGGGCCAGCTGGTCCCCAGCGTGGGAAGTTCAGGAACCTCCCTGAGGTACAAACAGACATTTCCAGCCGCAACAAAATATACATAAACATTTTAAAAGATCACTTTAAAATTCCAGCCTCTCCCCCTCAGCTGCTTGCCACCATCCGATTTC
Source organism: Melospiza georgiana (assembly GCF_028018845.1). Classification (NCBI taxonomy): domain Eukaryota; kingdom Metazoa; phylum Chordata; class Aves; order Passeriformes; family Passerellidae; genus Melospiza; species Melospiza georgiana. Next base: position 45,806,411 of record NC_080430.1, on the reverse strand, counting down.
CAAATGAGCAGGATTCCTCTTGTGTTCAGCTTCATACATATATATATACCCACATAAGCATGCCCACCTCATACACAAAGTGCTCCTCATCTTCAAGTCAGTCTCACCTGAGTACAGAATTAGATCCTGTCTCCACTTCATAAACTTGCCCTCTCTGTTAGTTTATATAAAGCTGCTCAATCCTGAAGGAGCTGGCATCTCACATTCCTGCCTTCTGAAAGTACAGAGCAGAGGAGTAAGGAACAAAACAGTGGGGGTGAGAGGGGATGTTCTGATTCTGCTTGGTAACATGAAACATCATGGAGTTAAATACCAACAAAATATTCAGTGTTAATGTTTAATATTACTGGGAACTTGTCACCTCCACTTACCATCTTGGAGCTGCCATTCTCTCGCAGACTCCCACGTCTGAGCTCTGGGCCTAACATGCTTTCACATCATGTACTAGAAGGGGAAAAAAAAAAAGAAAAGCCAAGAAATAAGGGAGAGTCAGTTACTCTGTTTCAGCTACAAAGCCAGGAAGGGATTTGTTTCCCTTTTCTGTTTGCAGGAATAAAATGACTCACACGGCAGAGCTCCTGAACTGCTCGTTTTCAGGGGTTACCTCTTTTATTCACCCCTTTTATAATGTTTGTGAGATGCTCTTGGATATATGCAATTTTGCTTTCCTGCACTGAGTAACCAGTCTTGTCCCCACTCTTATCCACCATTTCCAGCCAGAACCTACACAGCTGTTCTGCAGACTCAGGAGCACAAAAATTGGGTGATCTGGGGCCAGAACAGTTCCTAAAATAACATGAATTAAGACTTTGCCTGCCACACTCTAAAAAGGACTTGAGGCTGATTTCCCTCATGAGGGTCCTCTTGAAAAATGCATGGATGCTGTTTCACAGAGCCCGCTTCCAACCCAGGGATTGTTTCTTGGTGCAGCTTGGTGCCATCCCAAACGTCTCTCTTTCACCACTGGAAACTCAGGCACCACAAAAACAAGAAGTCAAACCTCTTCGTGATCAGTGGAAACACTCTGCATCACACTGCAAACAGAATCAGGCCATCCTGCCTGTCTCTCTGGTTTCTGTAAAATGACTTATTATCCCTCTAGGCTGAGTGGTTAATGAAAATTCAAACTCTTCTAGCTTATTCCAGTTAGGAGGAAAGATGGGTGATGCAATCAGGTATCTCTGCTGCAGTTGTGTTTATTTGGAAGGCTGTACAAAACCCTGCTTCTTTAAGCACAGGAGGAGCCAAAATAACAGCAAAAAAATATTATTTTCTCAACCTCCTTTTGTCACAACCTCCACCCAAAACTGATGCCAATATTCTGCCAAAACCATCAGACTCTGTTCTAACTTTCTTCTGGCTTTTTTAGTTGTTTTTTTTAGGTCTGTTATTCCCTATACACCTTTAGCTTTTTTTTTCCCTACAGCAACAATCATGTCCACCACACCCCTGAAATAACACTCGGCCGAGGCACTGCTGTGCAGAGCAGATAGATCCCTAAAAAACATCCGGGCTGCCTTTTGCAGGGAGCTGGAGAGGGGGAGGTGACACATGCTTAATGCCTCTTACAGCTGCGTTAAATGAAAGATGCCTCCAGACTGTCTTTCTCACTAAGGCTTAACCCAGCTGCAACATCCCCCACATTTGTTGAATTATTGCAGCCAAAACTTTTGGTTAAAGAGCAAGCAAGCAAACAAAAGCAGGTAAACTTGGGTTTCTGTGGTGTTTAGTGGCCAGGTCCATGAGGTTTATAACCCTCAGCTCAGGGATGTGCTGTCATGGCTCTGAGCCCACAAACAAGCCGTGGTGGCTGCAGGAGGATTGTAAACCACCTCTGCTGTTTCCATGCCTCTCGGCATCACTTTTGTTTTGAGCACAATCCAAGTGCCACTTCACCACTGATCATTTGGATACAAACCTGCAAAACATCCAGAGGGGTCAGAGCAAATCACCCAGAAAACTGTCTCTGGCAGCCAGCAAGAGCAGATGCTTCAGGAAATGCGCAAGAAAAGGGCAAATTCAGATTCATCCTGCCTCTGCCATAGGCTTCCAGCCTCTGACAAGCTGAACCGAAGGATGTCTTTGTATTGTTGTGTTTAACATCCCTCAAGAGTCTTTTCTGATCTCAATCTGTCCAAGCACTTTTTGATTGCATTTTGATTTTGGCCTTCATGGCATCCTCTAGCAATCAGCTTCATGGTTTAATTATGTGTGTTTGTTAGAAATTTGCTGCCTGGTCACCCAAAACCAAACCCACCCTGAGCTATTGGACACAGAACAAAATACTGGAAAACAGTAAATACCCATTCTTTGTTCATCTTCTCTCTGACATAAATAATTGCATTTCTGTTTATCATGTTGAATCAATCTTACTCTCTCAAATTTATGCAATAAACTTTCAAATCTGTTTAGAGCTTTACCATCTAAATATCCTGTGGCAATGAGTTCCCAGTGTAAAGCTCTGCTGGTGAATTCTTTCAATTTGTTTTAAATCCACTCCTTAATTCACTGGGTCTCCCATTTGCACTGCCAAGAACAGTAAATAATCCTTCTGTTTATACCTTCTCCAGCCATTTGTGCCTTCACAGCAGCACGCTGCTATAGTCCACCTTGGCCCCAGACATCTCTCTCTAGACTGAAGTGTCCTGATCTCTTTAATAATAGATTGCTGCTAAACTTAACCATTGCTGCTGGAAGGAGTGGTGAGTGTAAAGGCAGCTTCTGTGGCTGTTCTCAGGGTTTCATTTTCCTGCCTAGCTGACCTTAGACATAATGTCTTTCTGGAGAGTATTTAGGTCATGGGAATGTAAGATAGAGGAAAAAATGGGAAAGCCTATGTATATTCTAAAGAAAGTATATTCTAAAACATTTTGGGAAGGGGAGGAAGTGAACTTTATTTGCATCTTTAAGAAACAAGACGTGAGAAATGTATTCTTAAATTAAAAGTGTTCAAAAGTAGCACGTACAAGGTTTTGTCAGGCACTTATCTGAAACAATCACCAATTACTTTTATTAATGAACTTGGATCAGAAATGGAGCTACGCTAAAGGGAGCTGCTGATTGCTCTTCTGCTTGCATATTTTTAAAGCAAGGGAAAAGAAAAAGCGGAAAGTATCGATATCGCTGACTTGCAAAAAAAGGAAGGTCAAGATGGAGCTTGCACAGAAATGTACAGAGACCCTACAGTGTAGATGCAGAAGCTATTCATGTTCCCAGGTAGACAGAGAGACTAAATATCAAATATTACACAGTGACTCAAAATATTTTTATGTTTATCTGAACTAATTTGGAAGAAAAATCACACAGTACCATGAGTTTTGATATAAAAGCATTTCCACTGAAGTGTCTACAGAAAACTGCTTCTGAAAGGATAAGCAGCACCAAGAGCATTTTGAATGTAATTCCAAAAGTATTTCACTCTTTATTGTTAGAAAGAGTATTTCACTGCAATTTCTTTTCAAATTTTGCCAAAATTTCCAGATCTTGAGATAAAATGTAGAGAAATCTTATTCTGACAATTTTTAGGAGTCATCTAGGCTAATACATCCTAATTTATGCTAACACACAAGGGAAACTGATGGTGTTTATGGCTGTTTCTGAGTCAGTTGTGACAAAAACATTAAGGTTGTACATAGGAGTTTGAATGAGCAAGGAAATTTCTGCCTTGCTGTAGCCCTATAACTCAGCTACAACTGATCTATGATTGACACAAGATTGCCTTGAATTCTTTGGTTTGTAGTTGCCAGTTTCACAGTTTTGATGAATATCTGTGAATTCATGTTTTCTTCATGAGCTGCTCAGAATCATATTCTCTCGAGTATTTGATCATTCAATATTTAGGGCCTGAATTCCTGGGCAACACTGGGTATGGCTTCCTGGCTGTGTGATGCAATTTTTAGCCAAAGAAGTAGAGGCTTGAAGAAGCCACCTAAGCTCCCTCACCAAAGAGAGAGAGAGACCTCCAGCAGTCACTTTATCCCAATTTAAACCACATACCTGTGGGAGGTGGCTTAAGTGCTGTGAGGCTTTGCTTCTCTCAGCTCACTGCAGCTGGACACTATTTAGCTCAGGCAAAACAACCCATCATTTCACACATGGGATGAGAAGGAGATTACTCACTTAGATAGTCCCCAAGGGTGCGGGGTTAGGCAGATTTATTTAAAACAGTCCAAAGGGCTGAATGCTTCCCATTTACTCAGGCTTGTTAACTTAGGATGGCTGGAACTTGGCTTACAGTCATGATTCTCCTACTTCAGTTCAAGGGCAGAGAGGCAGAGCTGATGGTCTCAAAACAAAGCACATTCATGGGAGATGTTTAAGCAGAAGTGTTTTGTCTGGCATTTGTATGTTCCACATTGGTTCCTAAAACTGGGCTGGCACAGAAACACTTGGGCCATGAGCCTGATGGTTGGGTGGGTTGGGCTAAATGAAAATACACCAATCTTCAATCTGAGCAGCAGAGTCTGTCCACAGATATGTCAGCACTGATGTGACGGCACTGATGGGAATAGAAGCACAGATCAGACCTGTAAACCCTAAGACCCTTAAGACCTTAAAATTATTTATGCTGTGCATATATTCTTAGTTCAAACTGGGAGGCACTCACTTCATCTTGCTCTGGCCCCTACATTTTCTTTCCCCCTTGAGAAATGTTGAATATTGCCTATAAGAGGCAAACATTTTTGGTTTTTGAGACCTGCATGTACTTGATATCCCATTTTCTGGGGGGAAAAAACAAGGGGGGGAGGCTTGAACAACTCTAATTGGAAGTCTGAAGAGAAAGCTAAATAGATGAAAAGAAGGCCTTACTGAACATTAATGCTGTGCAGGGGGAGAGCTCTGGCACACTCATGTTGGTGGGCAGTGACCGCCCCTGTCTGTCAACGCCAATATGCCATGAGGAGAGAAATGTGTCCCTTTACAAATCCTAGTGTCAGTGATGCATTTGAAACATGCCCATCCCCAGAGGACACAAGGATGAGAAGCATTTTGTTTTGCAGCCACAAATGAGATAAAACATAGCAGAAGGTTGCCAACAAAGCAAGCTCTGTGGTGAAGCATTGCTGCTCCATGGAAGATCTGGGAGAAATATGGGAACTCTTAAAATAGGAACTAAAGGGTGAAAACCTCTGCCAGAAGGAATTACCATTAATTTGGTAATTATTGGTAGCACTCTGGAGGGGAGCACCTGGAGGAGGATGAGGAAGGGTTTATTTGAGCTGTGGAATGAGCAGAGGAGACAGTGTGATGAGGAGAAGATGGGCTGGAGATCCATGATTCTGCCTCCACTATGGGTCACAGCATGTCCTTGTGGAGGCCAGAGGCACCTTCCCACACCCAGGAAACGTGCTGCTGCACTGTGGGAATGCGATGGGGTAAGTGCATGCCATGGCAGCCCTCCTCTTCCTCCTCCTCTAGGGCGTGCTACCATTGCTCTTGCACACAGGGTTCAAGGATTGTGGATCCACTTTTAGGGTGCTTTCCTTCACACACATTAGGCTCACATAGCCTGCTTGAGTGCCCTTCTGTGAGCCTTCCCTGGTAACTGTTGAAGCCTTTTGTTTTCAGGCACATTGACAGAGAGGTGAGTTTTCAGAAATATCTCATCCCTACAGGTTTTGTGAAAATAAAGGACTAAGTAGAGAAGAGAGCCCCTCTTCTCTTATCCTCTGCAGCACTGCGTACAAGAGCTTGGCTGCTATTAGGCATCAGAAACCCACATGGATGAGTCCCTTCCTGGGCTTCATTGCTTCTGCTCCACAGGAACTCACTCACGGATTAAGTGAATTTTCTCGTCCTTCCCTTTATAAAGCTGGTGCTCCACTGTAACAGGGATAATGACATATTTCGCCTGAAATGCCATGCTCATGAGAGCCTAGTTTGAAATAAAGATTATAAAAATGTAATGTCTAGCAATTGTAATATCATCCATGGAGTGGAAGAGAAAGAGACAAACATATATGGGCAGGCAGACGGATAGATTTCTTAATTGAACTCTCTGCTTGGCTGTATTTCCGTTAGGCAAGAACCACAGGTGACTAACAATAAAGGACCATAAGGAAGAAGATGTAGGTTTTTTAACAAATTTAACTTATCACAGACAGGCTTTTACCCTTGCATCAGCCTATACTGAAAATCCCTAAATAATTCAAAGCATTCAAACGGTCTAACATTAGGAAAGTAGTATTCTCCCCACAAGTGCTTGAAAGTAGAAAACAAGGTGGCAATATTTTCCTCTTTTAAAATACTAAGAATATTTCATTCCTCTGCTCCAGAGCTCTTAATATCCTATATAAATCAATACCTACCTCACTATCTATCAATAAATGAATAATTACATTTCTGCCTATTCCCAGATGCTCTGAAACCATTTATTCTAGTCATTTAATCACAAAGCTGTTATTGCAGGGGAAATTCATGCAGACATGAATACATAAAGCCAAAAATAGAGAGCTAAGCTGAGAACTTCACCATAATAGCAGCCTCTTCCAAGGCAAGCTGCTGTTCATTTTCCCGGGAGATCTAGTAGGTATCTCTTCCCTTTTCAAAACAGTAACTGGCACTGTAAATCTCAGTCAAGCAAAACAAAACTTCACTCACTTTGCTTTTCCACAGCCAACATTTGAATGCAACAGGGAGTCCCAGCTGGTCTGATCAGGAGCTCTCTCTTTCCCTGTCAAAGGACCTGGGGTCCCAAAATGTCCTCACACTGGAGCCTCCATTTGAAAGGGAATTGTGTAACAAGACCCATCTGTCTCTATAGAAAAACACGTTCATCTCAAATCAGTGCTCTTCTTTTGTGCTTTTTTGAATGACTGTACATCTGGGAAAACTGAAAACATTCATCTTCACCTTGTGGAAGTTTTGGTTTACCCACAACAACAGCATCACTTGTCCCCGTTTGTTCACTGTGCTTTTGATGCCATGTGCCTGGTGTTGGGAGACCACAGATACACACATTAGAGGCAGGGGCTGAGGGGGGAAGTGTACGTGTACAGACAGCACGTAAGATTCAGAGGAAGAGTCTAGATTTGATGTGAGAGTGGTGGTTTCTCATTCATTGACATTAGCACAGTTTTCCTCCAATACCTTGGTGAAAGCCTTGGAGATGACTAAATTAGGCTATGCCCAAGTCAAAACACTTAACAAGTATTGGCTATATAAACCTCCCTCCCCCCTCAATTAAATACGTGCTTTCTGTCTGTGAGAAGCATCAGACAACTTGCCAGAGTTCAGAAAGCACCGCATGTTCTCCCAGCTCCCCATCCTATGCAAACCTGTTCTTCCTTCCAGACAGGCTGGGAATGTTTACCATGTCTCTCCCTTTGTTTTTGCTCACCTTCCATCCCTACAGGGAGCCCTCGAGCATGTATTTATTTGCACTTTGAACCTGTGCTTGCTTGCACGGCTGTGCTTTAGCCCAAGCTGGGACCTGATTGCTTTAGGGGAGCCAGGGACGAGGTTGCTGAGCCTCAGTAAAGCTGCAGTGCCTTTGCCCACAATTCCCCCACTCAGCCCAGCACAGCAGGCTCTCCTGCAGCTGGGGAAAAGAACCCTGCAGCAGTTCAGAGCAAAGGGTGTGCAGCACGGATGCCCACGGGCAAGTGCAAAACAGTGCGATCAGACTAATGTGGACTGAACGTAGCTTCAACAGCAGAAACAGCAAAAGCCTTGATTCTAACATGTACCATGAATGTTTCTGAATGTATAGACGGTTAGTATGCCGGATTTAGCTTTGGGAGGTGTCTTGCATCCTATAAATGCTAGGTTACAAAAAACATTGACAGATGGATGGATGTATTTGTATAAATACAGATGTCTGGGTCTTTGTGAAAAATAACAGCCTAGGATGGCTGGATGGAGAGCTGACTAACTAGCTAGCTATACACATCCTTGAACTGTAAAAAAAGAAAAAAAAGAAAAAAAGAAAAGCCTTTAAGCTACACTCATCTTTTAACACCAGCTTGACTTGTAAACCCCTAAGTATGCTGGGAGGGCTGCAGCCATCTCAGGCGCCATCAGGTTTTCTTTTCATGGAGCACGTGGCCCCAGATCCTGCTCTGCTCTCCTAGGTCTCAACTCTCCTAGCAGAGCAGGGGACTGTGCTGGGTCAATGGGATAGCTTGGTCCTCCATTATTTGGCTTTAACCTGAGTAGCAACAGCAAAGATTTGGTGGGTATGCTTTGAATGGTAGCCAGGTACAGAGGAACTAATGTTAATGCAAGAGCCACAAAAGCTTGGCAATGTCTTTTTCTGGTCTCTGTGGTATCCACATTAACACATATTTTTCAAGAGTGAACCTGAACACATCCTGTTCATGTCAGTCAGTATCCAGTCTGTGCCCTCCACACCTCACAGGCGGGTCAGCAACAGCCCTTGCATCCCAACAATGTCTGTTCAGACATGATCTCACTCTGAAGACAGAACTGGACCAGAAGGTCCTTTCTGACCTAAGCTATTCACCAGTGCTAAGTTCAGATAAGTAGACATTTGTGGCACCTCTAATTCCCAACATGGAGTGTGCCCTGCTAATTTTGAGTCATGGTGGGATACCTGTGACTCAGCAGGGAATTAACATCCAATTTGCAAGGAAGGAATACTCCTGATATGAGGAGACTCCTGAACAGCTCAGGCCAGCTCTCTTCCCTGCCATCAGTGTCCACATGGATGGAAAAAGAATAAAGAAAATTTCAGGCACAACTGAAGCTGCACTACTCCTCCTTGGGAGCATGTGGCAGCTCCCATCAGTGCTGAGTCCAGGCTATGAGACCAGGAGAGCCACCATGGCTTTGTGAGGCCATGGTGCTGCTCCAGCTGCAGAGGGCAGCTTGGCAGGGCGGACACACCTGGCCTGTTGTCAGGAGCTGGGAGTTGATCCCAGTCCAAATCCACTGTTGAGATAGCAGATTAAGGCTAACCCCACTCAGAAATCACCACACTGCACAGATCTGTCTGCTTGTGGGATTTGTGCTAGCTTGATGAAAGGGTTGGCTCCTATCCTCAGCTGAACTCTCATGGTTCAAAGTTGTGCTGGCTTTTTTCTGTATCCTTTGGGGTGAAAAATGTCTTGCAGCTGCTGCTTATAATTCTTTCCCCTATGTTTCAACATTCTCCAGATGAATGTCACCCTAAGCAGTGCTCCAAGAGACTGCAATCGTGATTGCCAATAGCCAACATCCAAACTAAAAATAAAAAGCCACAGCATGGGACTGAGACACAAGCAATACATCCTCTGGCAAAAATCACCAGTGGCTGGCAAGAAAAGGACTCGTCCCTCCAGTCCTATCTTCTGTGTGCTTAAAGAAGCTTCCATCTATAACCATCTTCTTCTGATATTATCAAGAAATTAAGATGGCTTGTAGAAAGCACTAAGTGAGCTGACCTTTCCTCTTGCCAAGTGTCCATGTTTAAGATCCGTAAACTTTTTGGCTGGTCAGTAAGTGCAGTGGAGAGAAAGACAAGATTTTCAGTGAAACACATATTTGCCCCTTGGAGGTACCTAGGTGGCTGTTACAAAATACTTATTTTGGGCCCCAGAGCTAACACACCATCCTTTTTCCCCCCCCCCCCCCTATGCTTTCAACAGTCACCTTTTGTGGCGGTTCATTAGACTGAAAAGATCCCACTACAGAAAGGAAGGAAAATATTTTCTGGGAGAGAGCCACAGTTCCTGCCTTGCTTCCTCCCGGCAGCCACAGCCCAGAAGGGAGGAAGGACTGGATGACAATGTCTACAGGAGCCCTGGTGTGTGGGTGAGGAAGGGGGCAGGAAGCAGAGCCCCGGGGCTGCCTTTTCCCTGTGGAGGTGCTCAGTACAGTGGGAGTTTTGGGGGCAGAGCAGAGCTGTGCTGCAGGGGAGGGACCCTCTGGCTGTGCACCTCTGTATTGGGGGGCATCAGCTCCAAGTCTTCAGGTTGCTCTGCCTTACACCACGTGTGCCACCTTGCCAGCCTGGCACAAAGGAAGTGTGACCAGCTTGTGAGGCTTCCCAATTAGCTCTCCACTGCAGCTCAGGAATTGATACCTCAGGGTTTTGCTTAGTGTATTAAATTTTGTGTATTGTGCCTGAGCGGGGCTGTAATATTTATTTCCCTTCTTTCTGATTAGTATTTAACACAAAAGGAGAATCTATTCATTTGTCAGGCTGACCTTGCTCAGAATGGAGTCTGGAGACCAATCCTTTACCTGCTGCCAGTAGCACATACACTTAGGGTAAGTGAAAGAGTTTTGTGGCAGCTGATCCACCAGTTCACTGCAGTGTTAGGGCTGATCTTAGCCCTCAATTTTGCACACAATAACCTCAAAAGAAAAAGACACTCAAAAAAAATCATGACACTGTTACCCTTGTGAAAATACATAAAAGGCCACATCTTTGAACAGCAGTGGTGAGATGTTTTGTTTGCACTCATTTACCCCATGCCTGGGAGACATGAATTCTCAATCACTATTGCTACACAGTCTTAAATGTGAAATAAAGTGCTTCATGTGAATAATAGTAATAATTGTTTCAAACCAGACGCTAAACCCCCAGTCGGGAAAGGACAGAAACTGCCTTTGAAATTAAAAAATGGCTCAAGAGGGAAGGAGAAAGATTCTAGCTTTTGTTTTCCATCTTCACAAGTCTCCCGAGCTCTCCGTCCCAGTCTGGGCAGTCCTGAGCAGATCATTATCCTGACATCTTGCTCCTTGGGGGAACCACAAATCCTGGCACATTCTCATTCAATTGAAAGGATCCCCAGTTAAAACCATGACACCTGGGCTTGTTCAATGACTTGTGGCCCACTGTTTTTTAAGAGGTTGCAGAGCTAGAAATATGATGTTTCAGGGGAGGGCTTTTCTGCCAAGAGCAAGTAGCTGATGCAATATTATTTGATTCAAGACTAGAAAGAATGAAGTCTTATTAAAGACATTCCCTTATTAAAAAATCGGAAATTTTACTTAGAATTTCCTGTCTGAGCTGTGAAGTGATAAGTACAAGAAATCAGTGTCTAATATCTCAAGATTCAGTGCCACCTTCAACCTTCTGTTCCCTCAGAGGTTTGCAGAGGTCCATGCATTTGAAGACATGCCTCCTGGGAAAAACTTAGGATAATATTTACAAAGTCTATATCTGCTTTACAAGGGGCTCCATTTTCACTCATGATAAGACAAGGGGATTTCAGGCAGAAGCAGGAGAAGCAAAAAGTTTCAGATATGAGTTAGGGAAGGAGCAGAAAAATTTTTATTTAGCTGATGTAGTGAAAACACCCCTTCTCCTTGGTCATTGATGCACAGTACCCACAAAGAGCTTTCCTGCATATACTGCTGGTGAGAAGCACTGAGATTACAATTTTCAGGTTGGTGGGACCCATGTGAGCCATAGGAAACCACAGACTCAACTTCTGGTTAAAAAAAAGTGATGGTCATTTTCTTGAAGGTGTGGGAATTTCCACTAGCTTTGCTGGCCAGATCAACACCACCATTGCAAGGAGGTGCAAGAGAAGTTTTGAGTCCTTTCCCATCGTTCCCATGCTGGAGGCAGCATCTGAAAAACCCTTCCCTCCCAAGCACAGCACACACAGGATTTGAGAAAATCCCATTTCCAAATAAATCCTAGGAGAAAGAAATGAAAATCAATAAAAAGCAAAAGAAACAGTATCCAAGATGCACATCTGACAGGTATTGCATGCTCAGACCCAATAGAGCGTTTAGACTTTTATCTCTTGTTTGTGCTCATAGACTGATACAAGCAGAAAGAAATAGACACCTCTCAGAACCAAAACCATACAGAACAAACTCACAAGAAGCAAAATGGTTTCCACTGTCTCTAGGCCTGCTTATTTAGTGACACTGTAGGCACACACATCATTAGTTCAACCCCCATGAGGACAGCACCTGTGGCCCTTCCCCTGCTGAGCCTCCCCTACCCTCGCACAGCAGCATCACACCCGTGTTCCATTGACCCAATCCACCCCTCCTGAAATTTCAGGCAAAAACCCTTGGATGAACCATCCCATGAGGCGGGGAAGCATCTCACGCAGCTAATGCGAGTTCTGGCAGACTGTTCAGCTTGGGCTATTCTGATGGGAATCACAGGAGAACACGTTCTAAAAATCAGATTTGGGTGCATGGTTTTCACAGCCAAGATGATGTTGCCCCCACAAAAATAGCTTACCATGTATAAATACTCCAAAATAAGGGTCTGTTCAAGATACAACTGCTGCTAATACTTTAGGCAGACTGGCTATATCCAAATTCACCCTTGCCAGACTACGTGATTATCAAATCTTAAAGAAACCAGTGTTTCTAGTCATCTTTTATCCTAGAACATGGCTATCAGCTCATATCTATGCCTTATTTACTCTAGAATTTGAAATCATGTATGCAAACTCCCCGGCTAAAAACCAGGCGCCAGCCTACATTAGCACACCTTCATCCTGTCGGGAATGCTCTGCAGCGCTTTCCCTGCATTCCCCAGGTGCCAGGGCAGCCTCTGAGTGCTGTGCTCCACACAGCTGCAGCAGGCTTCCCCAGCACAACTTCAGACTTCTTTTTCCCAAAGAGGCACAATGGAGGGGACAGAGGCTGTGCTTGTGCCTCACTTTCAGCGGGCCAGGTGAAGTGCAGAAGTTCCAGAGGCATGAGGAGGAGCTGCCAGAATAGCAGGAAATTCCACTTTTTCCAAGTGACTCCTAATTAGCACCATTTCTGGAGGCAGAGAACCTAATCCCAGGGTGCAGGAGTGAACTGATTATTGAAGGGAGACATTGCCCGGTCCTGGCTGGCCACTCTTTTCCCTGCTCTGGAAAATACTTATCACACGCCGGCATAATCTGGCTCTGTGTTTGTCACTCAGAAACGAACCAGCTGGGGCTCAGAGAAGCACTCCTGCTCAGTTGTGCTGTTTGATGGGGTGTCTGCACAGATAACAATGTTTAATATAAATAAAAATGCAGGTGGCACAGGGGAGCACTGCTCTGCTTGGGAAATACACCCCTCCGAGCGCCCCAAATGCCCGCTCGGGATGTGCCTGCAGCCAGGCTGAATACATCTCAGTGCTTGTCAGAGAGCGCGATTATCACATCTCAGAGATCACGTTTGCCTCCCCAGGCCAGGGATTATCAGCTCAGCGAGCCCATCACTCCCAGGATTTTCAGGGGCTATTCCCTTTTCCCAAAGCTCTCTCCCTGTCTCTCAGAGATGCCATCTAGTCCGTGCCTGCAGGAGGGGCAGCGGGAGGTGTTTCCCATGGCCCTTGGGAACACGCTTGCCCTCGCACCCCTCGTAGCTCTGGAATGCTCCCTGACGCTGCCCCGCTCCCTCCTGTCAGGGCTGCTCCGGGCAGGGCAGCCCCAGCCCCACCGCGGCCGTCCCGGGCAGCATCTCCCGGCACGGCGCTTCCGAAGGGAAATCGCGGCGTGAGCCCTTCTGTCGGCGGAGGAAGGTTCGGGAGGCTGCAAACGCGACCAAAGGAGGCTGTGTGCATCTTATCTGGGATGCCAGAACGCCGCCTGTGTGAGCGGAGCCCCGCATTATCAGAAAAGAGGCTATTTTGGGCTCCTTAGCTCAGCCTCGGGAGCAGGGGGTGAGCGGAGCTGCAGGAGCTCTTTTGGGATCGGGAGATGGAGGCACAGCGGAGCAGCCGGGGATTTCTGGGAGCCGGGGTCAGCCCGCACCCGCAGCCGCCTCCCCGCATGCTTCCAGCAGCACGGCAGAGCGGGCGCCCTCGAGTAAGGCAGGTGCCACTAAATCACCATAATTTAAAGCAGCTTTTGCCTAGCCTGCTAAGTTACTATTTTTCTCTTCCTCCCTGCACCATAGAAGAGAGTGAATGCAATGGGGATAAACAGACGTAGAAGATAAAATTTTAATACCAGGATTATTTTAACAAATTAAATTCTGCTCAAAAAGTTAAAAAATTACCTTTTTTCTATGCATAGTGCACTAATAGATATGCTTTTATAGAATAATTTCTTTTTTTGACAACAGGAAACAGCTGATAAAAGAAAACCTCTTTTGTTTTGGGTTTACAGACCATTTCCCATATGTTATGTTTGCTTTGGCTGTCTCTCTGGCATCCGCTGGTAGAGATGAGAATGAGAGGAAAGCAAGGGTGTTGCTCAAAACACAGGACCCCCAAGCTTTTTTGCTCCTGTTTTTGCTCCTGTTGTCTCCTTCATAGGTACAGAAAAAATCTTTCTAAACACTTTTCCTCCTCCACAAAGTGTTTTAAGATAACTGTGTGACAGCTGTCCCAGCAGAGCTCCAGAAACTCTCTGGAAATGCATCACAAACTTTCCAGGAACACACAGGCTAGGAAGTCCATAGTCTGGAGACAGAGGGGCAACAAATAGAGAATAGCCTAAATAAACCAATATGCAATTGCTCCCATGTGATACTGTGCAATTCTTTTGTGCTCAGCTGCTGACTTTATTTCCTGCGGGAAACACTCCTCCGTGACTGTCACACTTGTGTCACTGCCTGTCTAATCCCCCTTTCCCCACCTGAAGAGTGAGCTTCCATGAATTTTGGGCTGAGCACGTGTCCCTGCTCTGCTGCTTGGCTGGAGGGGCCTTGCAGGGGCCCCTTCACAGCAGCTCAGGTAAGAAACCGCCTGCTGTGTGCTGAGGTTGTACCTCTGCCCTCTGCTCCAGCATTGGGCAAACAAGGCAGCCCAGTGCCCGAGGAGCCTGGAGTCCATCACCTCAGACTGGGCTCAGGAAGGCAAGGAAGAAGGATTTCTTGTGTTTTCCTAATTATGGGTAGAGAAGCTTTGAAAGTACTTTCTGTTTCCTTCTTACCTGAGGAACAGCAGGACTGTGGTGTTGGTTTTGTTCTTTCTTTTGCTCTAGAGAACCTTCCATAGGTCCCAGAGATGGGAAAGAGCAGGATATTGAATCTTCTCTGCACAATAACCCTTAAAGCCTGAAGGAAGGGCTCGTGTACCCTAAGCTTTTCTGTGCTTCCTGGCTCTCAAGCAGGTCCTGCAAAAGCTTTGACCTTCCCATAAAGGCAGGAACCATCAAAAGGTGATGTCAAAACACTTTTGTTTTCCAGGCTTTAGGGATTTTGAATATTGTGATGCAGTGATAAAGTAACTGCACCATGTATTTAAAATTGTCTGAGATTTCCACTGTAGACCTTAACACGGTGCTAAATAGGGCAAGCAAAAATAGCTGTTACTTTGACAAGTGCTTATTTAAAGCTTGTTTTGTCAGCATTGCTGCCCTGGTTATGACAGGGAAGTTGTCTAGAAATTGCATAATTACCAATATTAAAGGAAAAGCAAAACAGCACCACACAATTCAATAACAGAGCAGGTCACGTTTGCCATGGCTGTTGCAGTGTCTATTAAGCTGCAGCAGCTCCATCGCAATCCATGGCCTCAGGAAAGTGCTCTGCTGCTGCTGCTCCTTGCCTGCTCTCAGCCCAGGAGATTGCTCTGCTCTGGGCACTCAGATGGCTTCAATGGAGAGTCAATAAGGATCCTCTTTTCTTGTTCATCCTCATGCTGCTGAGAGAGAGCAGCGTTACTGCCTTGGCTGCTCATTCTCCAGGTGTCCAGCACCTGTCACCGGAATCTCAGGGGACTCCAATAACATAGGATTGGCGACTGGAGATCAAGGGGAGAAACAGCCCAAAAATATTGGGAGTCTTTTTTGCACATAAGAAAATTTGCAACAAATTCAGCACCGGCTTCTGTGGAACAAAGAAAATATTCAGTGTTCTTTCCCTCTGTCCCCTTCCTCTTGCTTTGTCTTTCCTCATAGTGGAAAAGAGGTAGAGAAGATGACCAGCTCAGAGATGCTGTTTTAGAGGCTTGATTTCTGATTTGTGTTGCTTACATAGCCCTCTTAGTCCTTCTGACCTCCAGAGGCACTTTCAGAGGGCTTTTCCTTCTGTTTTCCATGAGCTCAGCAGGTCACTGGCAGGGCCTATCTATGTGAGTGGTGTATCAGTGCAACAGTAGGAGGAAGCTCTGCAGCAAGCTCCACACCACCTTTCCCCACCTCCTTTCTTCCCAAGGTTTGTTGCGTGCACCAGAGCAGGTTTGTCCCCGCCAGAGCGTGTTAGACCTGTCCCACTTATCTGGACGTGAGCCTGGTATCAACGTGCTCTGCACTTTGGTCCGGCTCATTTGCTTTCAGGAAAAAACACAGGAAAACATGGCACTGTACTCTGGCCTGCTGGTGAGGATCCTCTCTCTCAGTGCTGCTTGGCCCATATTTTAGTGTCTAGTGCCCAGTACTCACAGTTTCTTGCCTGGGAAGAGCAAAAAGTAGGCACCCTGGAAGTGACAGGTTTGTGTTTAACATCCACCAGTGAAAAACCTGCTTTAAGTGCCTTAGTGCCACATCCAGATGCAGCAGTGAGAGTAAATGTGCCATCCCACAGCCAGACTCCTAAGACACCATGTAATCCTCTCCCTTCTTGTAACCTGCTGCCTCATGGGCTGCACGTTTTTGTTTTCCAGCTGCAGGAGCACTTGGGGTGAGGACCCTACAGCCAAGGACTTTCTTTACAATAAAATCTTCATTAATTTTAACAGCACAGACACCCTCTGCACTACATGAGCATGGGGACTTAGGGAAAAAAATTAGCACCATCATTTAATTAAAGACGGATCATAATAATAAAATCTTCTCAAAGGGACTGGTGTGGGATTATGAAGAAAACCTTAATTGTGAACTTCTTCCTATTTGACTTTGTGTCTCTGATTTTTCAATCTCAACAAACTAGTTTTAACAGTTTTGGCATGTAATTTTCTGTTTAAAAAAAATTTAGGGAAGATTGAAGTGTTATCTTCAGCTTCACTGACACCTATATGTGCCATCAGAAGCTGGAATCTCTTCTATTCAAGACTGTTCTCACTTGACCTAAAGGATTAACTGGCTGCAATGACAGGTCACATTCTAGCCTGCTCATTGCAGGCCAAATATCAGGGGAGTTTGGCTAAAATACTCTCCTCTGTGGTGATCATGTGCAAATAGCAAATCCTAGAAATCAAATTTTAGTAAATTTAAAGTAAATTTTCTTTTCACTGACAATATATTAGTACCAGACTTTCAGTTCTGCTTCAAATGATGGGCACTGCCAATGCTTTCTAAAGATAAAGTTGCCAGCTTTTTTTTCCCATGGGTGAAAATCCTTTTCTTTCATTAAGTTCAGGAGAGCGAAAATGTTTCAGCTGAAACTACCAATACAAGAAAAACCCAAACAAACACCCAAAAACAAACCCCAACAGCAACAACAAAACAAATAAAAAGCCAGAACCAAACCAAACAAACAAAACAGCCAACAAACGATGCTTCAGAAGACATGCTGAACACTCAAAGCTTAACAAAAGTTACACAAAACTGAAAACAGGACCTCCTCATCCAAAACACTGCATGCCTTTAATAATCCACAGTGATCCCTGGTTGCTGATGGTGTACCTTGGCAGGCAGAGCATCATCATCCTTACTTCTTTCAGCAAAGCCTTTTAGACCTGCTGGTGAAAATGAACAAACTGTCATCATGCCCAGCCCCAGTGACAGTGCTTATTAATACCATCTGGAAGAAAAGCAGGGCTTTGTTCACACACAGGATTTCCTAACAATGAACCTGTGTGCGACATCCCGTACGCAAGAGCAGCGCTTCCCCTTTCTGCTGGGCCGCGCTGCAGCCCCGGCTCTGCCCCGCGGGCAGCGCTTGCTGGGCACCTCAAGGTGCTGCCAAAGGTGCTCCAGGCACGCAGGCAGGGCTCTGCTCTCCTACTGCCAGCTGTTCTGAGCACCCCTTGGTGCTGCGTGCCGGCGGGAGGGAGCCAGGTCCCTCTGCCTCTGCTGGCATCCTGCAAATGGACACCAGCGAGGATGTAAAACGCTGCCACTTGCACTTGTCTAGAGAAGAAGCATAAAAGCAGGTGCAAAAAATACTCTATTCTTTGGCACAAAGTACCTGGAGAGCAAAGAGTCATTTGTCTGTAAATTATTAACAAACACATTTCCAACAAGTATTTTTATTTTTGTGGCTACACAGATCCCTAGTTTTCTTTCTACAGGGCTTTTAAATTCAACAAAACAGAGGAAAACTGCTCAAGTTCAAAGTTATTGATGTTATTGTCCGTTTATTTCCATGAAGCTGAACACTGAATATTATGAAACAGCTCAGGAATGCTGGACATAAAGGGAGATTTCCTTTTTCCCCCCTTCAGCTGAAATATCTTTTGGCAATAAATCCCCGCCGGAAATGTGCTTTCCCTGATTCCCCGGCTTAATTAGCTCAAACAATGTAAGATATGTAACACTGACCACCATGGGAAACCTGATAACAAAGAGCAGTGATACAATACAAGCCTTTCAAACAGATGCAGCCAGTACCCTGCTAAGACAAAAGTGGATTCAGTGTGGTGTCAAACCTTTTCTTCCTTCTCTGCTGCAGGAGACACCAGCACTACGGTGAGACAAGTTAATCTTTGTTGTGTTTTTTCCCCCAGTAATGATCTAAAATTGCCAATTCCTCCATAATATGCAGGTCACACATTAATATTTTCATCTAGAAAGAGATAGCAACTAATGCTGCAGTTCCTTGGCACTCAGGATGCATTTGCTGCTAATGCCATAGGGAAAACTATGAGAAAACTGACCCCAAAACTGGCTGCTCATGTGGAAACGAGCAGTGCTCCTGCTTGGCATGACTGAGTGCCCTTACATGCTCCTCTCTGAGAGAGCTGAGGCTGCAGCTTCCTCTGGATTTCTTTGCTGGGCTGTGTCCTCAGCAGCCCTACCCCCCTGTTCTTGCTGAGCACTCAGTCTCACCCCTGCATCATCCTTCAGCAGTGGTTTGTGCAATGGGCAGTAAGCAAGAAGGATGTGCTCACTCAGGCTGTGAATATCCTTCTTCCTTGTGCTTTTCCTCACTGCTTTACTGCTGATGGAGGAAAGGGATTGGTCCTCTCCAGGACCAAGCCCTGCCCAGGGCTGGGGTACTGCAGTAGTTGCAAAGCTGAAGGAAAAGTGGAAGATCACGAGCATGAGCAGTTAGTGAGCAAGGGACGATGGCACTGCAAATAGAAATAGAGGCTCTCCTGCAGACAGGCAGAACTGGCACCCTACCTAGGCCAGAACAAAACTGAGGCACAGCTGGGGTCTGCATTGGTGCCCCAGCGTGGATGGTGCCAGCATGTGGTACAGCTGGTCTCCTCTGGTATCGTTAAAGATGATAGAGAAGAAAAATTGCAATAGCCTTTTGCCTATTTTTCCATTTATAGTTTATAACTTTTGAGTTCAGGCGTATTTATAGATTTCTTTTCTTTTATACTTGCAGTAGAAGTTTACCAGTCTTACCTCTTCTGTTCCCCAAAATACTCGGTGGACACCAGAGCTCTGGCAGTATTGCAATATCACAGAGACACATGTAGGCAAGCGCAGCAAACAGGGATTGCAAATAGGAACAGGGATTTCTTAATCAGAGTGTTTATATTTGCTGCTTTTTTTGGTTTTGTCATTAGCTGTGTCACTCAAATGCCTTCCAGGAGCATGGTGAAATGACTTTGGCCAGGTCCACCCAGCAGAGCTCCACTGGCTCAGCAATGTCCATCAGGGACGTGAAACCAGTCAGAGAGTCAGCCTCCATCCGTGCCCGATGCTCCAGGGCCAGACAGGGCTGTGCTTTACTGGCCCAACTTGTTTCACTCGTGCACAGGTCCAGAACTGCACTGCTGCTGAGTGCATGTGCCCTTCCCAAACACACCTAGCTCTTCTGAGCAGCTGAGAAACTCTAAATCCAGAATGATTCCTTCAGGAGGGCTTCTAGACAAAACAGATCAACGGCAAATCCAACCAGTGCAGGGCCTAATGGCTTGCATATTCCCAGTATACTATCACATGGAGTTAAGAAAGCCCAAGAGCCAGCTCTTGATCTTTGTTTGCTGTGAAGAACCAAAGGTCACGGGCTCACTTTTCTTCTGTGGGCTGCCTTTGAAGTGCGGGTGTCACCAGTGCTCTGCAGGGCCCCACGCAGAAGGTCCCATTTGATCCGAGTCTGTAGGTGGCTGGTTCTTTTTGGCCTCTCTGGTTATCACCTTTGTTTCACAAGGCCAGTTGCAATCTGACTGACCTGTTAAACAAATTAGATTCATCCCTCTGGCTCTGCTAAAACTCAAGTGTAGCCCTCAGCTGGGTAAAGCACAGACACTCCAGCTTTATTTATATTAATGTAATTATAGATAGACCTATATTGTAATGGCCAACTTGCACTGTAGGCAGAATAAACAAATGCCTCTTTGGTGATCTGTGCATCATGGAGTTTTTTTAATTATAGCCTGCATGCTCACTCTAGACCATACCTAGGAAATGTGGCACTCTTAATTGTCAGAGACGGTAAATGTTGCTCATTTTCCAATATATCAAAGCGAGAGAGTCCACAGAGTATGAAATTATTTTATACGCCAGGCATGAAAATATTTCATGCAGCTATTATTAAATCTCAGTCCCACAAAAGTCATTGGCAAAATTGCCAGTAACCAGGAGAGACAGCACTTTGGTCTAGGAGGCTATGTTTGCATGTGTAGTGAGCAAATGGGAGAAGCCTAAGGCAAGGAAAAGAAATATCAGGAATGTACAGGAGATCACAAAATCTACCATGTCAATAGTGAGTGCTGGGCAGCCACACATGGCCTTCATCTTATTCTCCAAATGAGTCCCATACACGACTGCAGCATCACTTATAAAAAGATGCCACTTCATGGAGCTTTATTAAATACTGTTTACTAGGCACAGCTGTGCTTAATTTCTGCCTATATGGCCCTCGGTTCAGCAGAGATTTTGAAGATGTTCCCATTACCACCACAACTCTGGAAACAAAACTTACATGAGAAAGCAAAGATGCAGAGCTCCTTTTTCATCAACCTTTCCAGGCAAGCAACCGACTACACTGGCAAGAGAATAACACCAAAACTCTGTTTTTATGTGGAAGAGCTGGTGTGAACATTTTCTTTGGTTTGTTTCCAGAGGGGATAACAGTCTTCCTGGGATTTGGGCCTGATTGTTCACTGTTTTCTCAAAAAGAGCTCCCCCAGGGCTCTGGCAGAGTTTGGTTTGTAACTTCTGAGACTCTGCCCCTGGAGATCTGCCAAGCCTCTGCGTCTGAGCGATACACGCTCCCATTTAATGGGAATCTACTGCCCCTGTCCCGAACACACACTCAGTTTCAGGCAGGGGGTACTACTCTTTCTTGGAAGATCTCTGCTTCACAGGCACACGGAGCTGCTGCCTGTGAGCAGTCACAGGGCTGTGGGATGCATTGGCACGCAGCAGATGCCTGGACGCCTCTGGCACAGCAGAACCTCCGCATCCTATTGCTCACATATGGGGTGGCTCCAACCTCAGGGTCAGTGAGATCATCTGGGCCCAGCCTGTCTGGAGCTGGTGAAGCAGCCAAGCCTCCCGAAGCCTGCACAGCACTCTGCCAGTGTCACCAGGCTTCCCGTGCGCTTGGCATGACGACTCAATTAAACCAGGATTTTCAGTCTGCTGCCTGGTGCTTCGTTGGCTCAGGTTCACTTAAACAGACATCTCCATAAGGTCAGCTCAGGAAGGGAAGGAAACACGAGCCAGAAAAAAAAGAGTGGTTGCTTAGGGCACTTTTGCCAACCTAATAGAAGTGTGCACAGGGCAGCTTCACCACTGCTTGATTCAGCTGGTCGCACAAAGTGGAGAAATGTCAAGGATGGTTTGGATGCCTGTAGATATAAAAGCAAAAAAAAAAAAAAAAAAAAAAAAAAAGGCAAGAAATAGATTCCCAATCTAATAAACACATACCAGTACTTAGTCACTAAATTACATGATGTGATTTTGCATCCAGAGGAATATCAATTGTTTTCTTCTTGGAGTTTGCAGCTGGTTAAAGGAAGACAAACACACTGAATCATTTTAACTGACTTGTTTTACTGGGGAAAATAGAGTACTTCAGTACTTCAGTATTTATGCACTTAAATTTACAGAGGTTAGTCAAGATGAAGATCTGTTGCAGGCTTACAAATAATCTTTCTGGAGATACACACGTCTTTGCCTCGTATACTTCCGATCTTTATTTACCATGCAGCCAGAAAAAACACTTTGCTGGCTGGAAAAGTGCAGGCAGCACCCAACTTGCACAAAAACTTCCTCTCTGGTGGCACTACCATGGCCCTGGTGCTGCAGGAGGCAGTCAGTGGATGGTGTGGCTAGGAAAGAAGGCCTCTCTAAAACCAAGTTGCCTATCTGAATTTTTTCTTTCTCTCTCATTCCTCCCAAAGGGATTCTTAAGGTTTCATGAGATATAAAATAGCTTAGCTTCTTCTCTGTGAACAGAATGCCTCACCGCTGTCCCTGTAAGTTTGTGATCTATCCATTAGTATTTGCTGGGCCTAAACTCAAGAGATGGCCAAACACTGACACAACATCAAGGAATATGCTTCACTGATGTGCCAAGGAGTCAGTCCAAAGTCTCTGGGCTGAACATCCAAATCTTTCCAAACATCAGGCTACAAATTCTGTGGCTCATGGCTGTGCTATATATACATATATGCATGTATAGCTATTTTTCTGTTACTGCCAGCTTCCATGTCTTTTAATAACAAAGTCTTCCACTCTGAAGGTCAATCAATTGTCACAGAAATTATTTTCAATGTGTTCAATTTGTTTGTACCTGTCTCTGGGTAAACCCAGGACTTCATTCATACTGCTACCACTGTATTTTCAAAATTAAGTCTTTTTGCATGAATGTGGCAGAAGGACAAAATCAATCTGCCTCCCATCACACTGTGTGAATAAATCTGGGGCTGTAGAATGATGCCAGACTGTGTATTTACAGCAACATTTAAGCATTTTCTTAGCTCCCTTGAAATTCAAGCATGTGCTTAAAACCCTCTGCACTATTGCATTTTTCAAGGTCAAAGTATTGAATGGGAAAGTGGCCAGAGAGCTGTGCTCATGTAACAGGTCTTATACACAACTCTAAAAATTTTGGTTGATCAAAAAGCCTTTCACTAATTTGTTTTAACTGATGAACTAAATCTTGGTATTCCTTTTTGTCAGCTGATATTTTGAGTAACTCATGACTCCAGGATAGATGGGATGATCAGAAAAATGAAGAATGCAGTTGATGAGATTCAGGGCCCTCAACAAGCAGGTTGCCCCATGCAAGCAAAATGCTAAACCCTAATGATGTTTCAGTATGGACTATGCAAGCTCCTCTTCCCCAGATCAGGTCTGAAACCAACAGAGGATTCTGCCTTATGGCAGTGTATTGATGCCAGCAGAGAGTAACCTTAAATAAAATAGGGTTCTCATTCTCATTCATTGAGTCCAGGTTGTCATTACCTTCCAGCTGTTTGTTACCACCCATCTGCCAGGCTACCACCTCCTGACAACAAAGTCGACAGGAGGGAGCTGCTGTCTGAGCCTCAGCCAGTATAATTTAGCCACTGCACAGTCTGGCACCTTAGCATGAACCCTCCCTGCTTGGTGGCTTGAGCTGAATAGACAATGAGGCACAGCCTGGTGTGGCTGGGGGGTGGCTACAGCCTACCCACTATTACTTCTGTGCCAGAGGGGTAATTGATGCCAAAGTCCCCTTCTTATGTGGGGGAACAAACAGGTGTAAAAGGCAAATGGAGGAGTTCAGTGCTGTACTCCCAGCCACTGCCCCTCAGGTAAATAAATGCAAGTGTGATTGTGGGCCCCACCACAGCTCCCAGTGAGTGACCACCCACTCCCCCACTCCTCCCAGTCCTCCCACTCCTCCCAGTCCTCCCTGCTGGGTGCCCAGCCCAGCCCACTCCAGTGGAACAAGCAGCTGTGGGCTCCAGTGGAGCTCTGCTACCAGCCGCAGCACCAGCTGCTGAAGGCACAGCCAAACTTGCACCAGCAGTGCAGTCTGCACCCAGAGGCTGCTATCCCTGTTCTGCCACGTCCCACCCACTGCTGCTTTTTACCCCAAATCCCTCCATTCCAGATGTGCCTGTTCCCATCAGGCCTTCATCCCGTGCTCACCCAGCCATGACACCTACAGTAGCACTCACCCAGGTTTTCAGGCCAAGGCTTGCCCTTCAAGGAGACTTCTGCCAATTGCTTTAAAATACAAACTCAGACAAAGTTCTACAGAGTTTTGGAAGTTGCCATACTTTCTGGAGCTATTACTAAAGAGTGACTTAGAGGATTCTTATTATGGAGCCCACATTTGGATTTAAAATGTTCTTTCCATTTTCCCAGCTCAAGTTTGGAGTTTTATTTTATTATTATAATATATTTTTTAATTGTTCTTGTTCACTATTACTTAGCTGTATTGGCTACTAGGTTAATCACTGCTTGGAAACTTCTGTGTTAGATCTGATCTGGATAAATATCAAAAGGTTTTTGGATACTTTTCCAAAAGTTTTGAATATGCAAAATTGTCTATATTCCTGGAAAGGAATGGAAGTTAACATATGAAAGAGGAAGAATCAGACAAAGCAGGGCAAATTAAAGGACAGACTCTAGTACCTCCCGTCTCTGGGAGAATTTCCTTAAAACTGAGACACAGCACCCCAGTGATTCTGTTCCTGCATAGCTTGTGTTAATTTACAGTGTTTGTGCTGTGCCATTCCCCTTTGTTATCAAGCTTTCTGTAGTGGTCAGTGTTACATATCTCAAGCCATGTGAGCTAATTAAGTCAGGAACCGCAATTTTTGGAGCAGTACCATCATCTCAGACTCTGGCTGTGCTTACAGAAAAAGAAAACTAGATTCACTTTTGAAACTGAGTCTGATTTAAGTCTTCTCTCTGACACCTGTACGAGGCCTCTTCAACAGAAAGATCTGGGGAAGGAGGAAGACCTTTGGTGGGAATCTTAGAATAAAATACCTGTTGGTAGTCAACACTTTCCAGCACATCTCAAGTAACTCCCATGGCGGAAAGCTAAATGGCAGTGTCACCAGGGCAGTGGACAACAGCCACCTGTGTGTCCCTCCCTGGCCAGGGAGGTGCCTCCATCCCTACCGTGGTGGTCCCCAGTGCAGTCACACAGGACACCGGCCCAGGGTAGCTGGGGCAAAGGAACAACTGTGTCCTTACCAGCCCACTGGGCCTGGAATGGATTTGAGTCTGGATCTGAATGGATTTGGTTGTGCCAAGGACACACCAGGTCCTCTCAAAGACAGCATTGTCATGGTAGAGTGGAGCCCAGCAGAGCACTTGGCTGAGAATACAGGCTTAGCACATGAAATGCTGAAGACTCCCAAGACAAAGAAAACCAAGTCTGAGAAAATCTTACACGCTTTTATAAGATTGAGCTTTTGTAAAGATGGGGGTGTGAGATGCACTGGATCAATCAAGAAAGTAGATTTATCTGGAACAGTGAAAACTCTTACAACCAAATCTCCCTGTCTGTCTGGGGAGTACCAACTTTAGCAACAGCTGAAGAAGGAAGGGATGGGTCTGCATGTTGTGGAGAGAGAGTGGTTCTCCGGAGATCCCCTGCTACAGCTGATGAAGTTACACAGAATTGTTCTGAGAAAATGTATGCCCAATTCTGTCCATTCACTATGGCTACAGAGAAACATTTGGACTTGAATCAACCTTTTGAGGAGCCACTTTTGGAAGTATTCAGATATTGTATCAGTTTTGCTTTCTGTAGAAGAAAAGGATCCATGAGGACCGGCAGTTTAAAATCATTTCACACAAACCCACACTTTTTGGCAAAAAAGTTTGCACCACAAATTTACCAAGGTCTAGCATGATCTAAGTGTAATTGTGCAGTTTCCTTGTAAATTCTGGATTTATTTTAGTTATTTCTGCATAGGAATGCCAAGCAATTAACAGCACCACCATCCACATCCAAAGCATAAATGTTTATTTCAAAAAATGCTCAAGCAGAACTGACATCAATTAACCATTCCAAATATTCCATAGCTTTTCTAGCTTTTTTTTTTCCTGCCACACACACATATTTGATTCTTAACGCTGGGAAATGCGCCATACCAAGCGATGTGCACGCAGAGATTATAAACAGTCACGGTGTGATTTGCCTGCTGATACACAGTTAATTCTGTGGCCTCTTTCAAGTGAATTTACACCCTTCCATCTTCATGTAATGCCTTTGCATGAGATCTTAGGACATGTATCAGTTTGATTACATTAGAAAATGCAATCCAATCTGATGAATTAATCTGAAGTAGAGGAAATTTTGATGCCAGGAACTCCTCTGCCTTCTAAAACAGAGCTGAAATGTGGATTATTTGTTTTTCAATATATCCAGGCAATGCAACAAACTGTGTTCAACTTCACAAGGACAACTTTAATGAATTTTCCCTCTAGGTACAACTGAGTGGAGAATTTTTCCATGTGTAACAGACACTTTCTTTTTCTGCAGCACTTTTGTAACTGACAGCATCTTTGTACGTTATTTTAACTTTTCCAAGAACAGGACAGAATTGCTTCACCCATTAGAGAATGTATAGTTCAATTGGGTTAATTTTCTTAGTTTACATCAGTGGCAAATTTAGTTTAAAATAATTTACATATAGCCAAATAGAGCATTCTGAGTTGAGAATGAATTGTAATTACTAAATTAAAGTTTTCTCCCAGTCAATCTTACACCCATCTTACAGAGTACTCCCATACTTGTTTTCCTTGGGACTTAATTATTGTACACCCTAAATATGTCATCTTCTAATTCTCATTTGGCTATGAATAAAAGTTTAAAGTATTTACTTTCTGGGTTACTAAGGAGAAGATTTTCAATTCCTTGGCTGTATATTTGTGAAAATATTTGATCTTAAATAACATATTATACATTGAGCTGTAATGAATAAAATTGCCATTATTTCTGCTGATGATGAGAGAGGTGAAATTTAAATTCAGACATGTTTGTAATTTTACATTCCTTCTTCCCCCTTGAAAATCAATGAAAATGAAATCCATAACTTATAATCCACATTTAGAATTGTACTTAATAGCTGATGACATATGATATGACCTATGGGAAGAAAATAACAGAAGGACTCTCAACTTGAAGAAATTTGAGCGTAGACATCTAGGGAAAATAATCCAAAACTCAGTTATTCCTCAGAAGGGAAAATGAGGAAAGTAATGCTGAAAGAAGCCTGAGGGTGATAGTAGAGAGTGTATTAAATGTGACTGAGGAAAAAAAAACAGAAAGGGAAATTTTTGGCTGCAAATTCAAAGACTTCACCTCCTAGAAAAGGGAAGAAAAGATTCCACTCCATATGGCTTTGGTGTGACCACACTAGGAATACTAAATTCACTCCTGGGTACCTTATTAGCATCTAAAAGGGCAGGTTCAGTGGAGAGCAACAATAATGTCTAAGGGATTGTCTGGGCTGACTTTATGGAAAGATTAAAATAGTTTAGGGGTGGATTGGGGCACCTTTTATTCCCATGGAGTGGTACTTTAATTTTTATTCCATCCTTTTCCCCTACATTTTAACAGGCCTACTTACAAAGCAAAATATTATGGGCAAGTGTGTAAAAGTCTGGCCCTAAAGGTGTAAATATTGGCTAAGCAATGAATGGGAAGTTCCAATAGACATCTGTGTATGTCAGAAGGGTTAGTAACACCAGTGGGCATAACTTGGAACAGGATGATATTTGTAATGACAAGAATGAAAAAAAAGAATGAAAATTTATTGACAGGTCTTTTAGGGTATTGATTACTCTCATAAATTAAATTATGCATCTCTTGATACATTTAAAACTATGCTTGCAGAGCAGAAGTGATTGCACTCAAGAGAGCAATCCTGCTCTGGACAGAAGATGGACTGGATGGCTTAGTGGGTCTGCCTCTTGCTACTTGCACTGGCTTAGAAATCTTAACAAGAGATAGGGTGTTACAAGACACTTAGTAATAAATATGCCCCACTGTCTAATGCAGTATTTGGCCAAAGCCCAGATAATTGCTGAAGCACACCTCAGGGCCTCATAATGACTCTAGCACTAAATATCTCACAGTCTCACCTCTGCCTGGCTGGAGCAGTGAAACATTACGCAGTGCAAACAAGAAATCAGTCAGTATTCCTAAGCTGCAGTCTCTAATTGTAGTGTTGGGAGACTATTTGGATCTGCTAGAAATGGTGTTTAGATCAGTTTTGTGCAGGGTTTAAGTCTACTCCCTGGAACTGCTGCTTTCAGAGTTTTCTGCCACAGCCTCTTCATCTTCCCCTTCCTCCTTATCCAGGCCCAGGACTTCCACCAGGAGGTGGATCATCACCCCTTCAGCCAGGAAAAGAAGTTCAGATCCTCTGGCAGACAGGCAGACAGACATGGGACCCTCTGACACTGCAGACACTCAGCAGTGGCTGCAGGTGCTGGTCAGAGGGCTCCTGCACCGAGCCCCGGCAGCCCCAGAGCACTCACTGCATGCAGGACACCCATCACCTCCCCAGAAACCCTCTCTCCTCCAGCACTCAGGAGGCTTTGTTAGCACCTTCTGCTTTTTGGCAGAATAGTTTGTTTTACCTCCATAGATAATTAAATCTCTATCGGTTTCAAGCAATTGGTTCTCCACGCTGTACAGACTTTGTTATAAATTACTGACTGGGGATGTGAGCTGCTTTGGCTCCCAATCTGGTGCATTTAGCAGTGATTTTCAGTGTACACTTCTCACATTGCTCCAGTCCAGCCCCCACAAAACAGCAGAGCCAACTTAAGCACAGAGGTGAGATTGCACTCTGGGGCATTGGCTGGGGAAGGGGGTGCAGTTGCTGGGTTGCAGGTGGCAGCAGATCTCTTGTTATCTTGCATATTAGACTCTCACAGAGGCACTGGCCCAGTGCAATGGTCTGATCTTGAAATAGAAAGAGCTTTTCCCTGGAGCTCCTCAGGCAGCTGATCACCCTTTCAGAGAGGCCCACTGGGATTTTCCATCACTATTTAGAAACCAAAATTATGCAGACTGGACCTTAGTTTAATATTGTATTAGGTAAGTGCATTGTCATCCTCCTGTGACAAACATTACATCATCTCTTTAACCAGTAATGTTTTTAATGTATATATTTTGCTAGGCAACAGACTGATAAAGTTTTTAGTCTTTTAAAGTCCCACAAAATATTTACCAGCTTTGCTATCTGAGCGCTACAAAGGCAGTCAGCTCCATGAACATGAAATGGTTCATATTCACTTCAAGTGGTGTTCTGTGTGCCCATTACACACACACATACATACATACATATATGAGTGTATACAGAAAATAACATACAAAGGCCTGATATAGAGAGGGACTGTATATGTATAAAATCATTATAAGTACTTGTCTCTCACACAGTCCTCAATGCGTGTGAGTGCCAGAAACTAGACATGACATTCCAGACTGGAATGATGCAAGGAAGAAATATATTGCATTTATGGAAATCATTCATTTTCCTTGTCTGGGAACCTCTTGAATATAAATAATATTTTCATTTATAAATTTCAAAGTGCTGTCCTAAGAATGGGTAAGAATCATTATCTTCATTTGACAGCTGGAGAAACAAAGAGCAGACTGTTTTAAGCAGCAGTCTAAGGTCACATGGAGCAAATGAAGTCAAACCTCATCTCCCAAGCCTGACTTTCCCTTGAGAGAGCACACCAGAGAGCACACCACTCACAACTTTATCAGCTGAAACTCCTCAGCAGCTATGCTAATAGTATTGGCAACCCTGAGCCTTCACAGATCATGACTGAGTTTTCAAAGGAGCAGGAAATTTGCTTTAAATGCATAAGATTAAAACCTCCAAATAAATAAACTTGTGTTTCTTATATTTTTCTTCTGTTATCTGAGCCTTTGGAGTATGCTAAGGAAATAGTTTCCAGGTATTTCTACTACCAGAAGATCTGGATTTCTTCCTTAAAAAAGGGGTGGGTGTGGGGAGGCTGGGAGGGGGAAGGGCAGTAGTAAGCAAACAGCTCTTAATACTGTAGATAAAATCTGGAGAGTTCTCAAAACAATGCAGAGATTATACCTATTTCTGGCACACACTGAAGGCTGCTCTCTTTATTAAGTGATCTAACCTAAAAGAAGATGTTGCTTTCAGATCCCAGTGATGACTCCAGAGAATGATAAATGTCCATCACCACCTCAGTCTGGATCCTCCAGACCTTTTTGAAAGTGTAGCAGCTTGGGGTAGAGCTCAGATTATGCCACAGAACTGTGAGTCTTTCTGAGTTGTTTTAACCCAGGAGCTGATGTGGCCAGAGCACAGCAGCTCAGAGCAGGGCACACCCCAGCTTTTGCAATCAGAACCACTCTTCTCCCAATATAAGACAATTCATGATGTTCAGATTGGCAATGTAGGACCAGAGCTGCCACACAGAAAGTTGGTCCACCCTGAGCTCATTCCTCCTGCTGAAGTTTGCTGGTGGGTAAATTCCATGCTGTGAGGCTTTACATCAGATACCGTTTATCGGCATCCTTCTTAATTTATGCCAGATGAAATTCACAACTCTGAAGCAGTGATGTTCAGTTTAAGGGTTTTTTTCCCTCTTAAGACCTGTCTTTTTCAAATGTCTCCAAATTAGAGAATCACTAGGGGCACTGATAGTTGTTTTCCTTTCAAGTCAGAGGCACTATTTGCTTTTTCAGTTCCTCAGTTGTTTTATCTCTTATTATGTTGAATCATTTTGAAAGCTATATCTTCCATTTAAAAGTCATATCCCATTATCTAGGAGGGAATTTGAAAGGTCGGTGTTAAAAGAAAACACAAGCTAAAACAACCCCAACACTCAAGCCTTCAACACTAACTAACCCATACGATATTGAAGGTTAATTAGACTTTAAGAAAATGCGCAGGCAATACATGTGGCGTGCTACTGATAAAATGACACTGCTTATAATGAATTACATTATTGTAGAACCTCAGTGAGGCACTAGTGATGGGCAAGCCACTGGAAAAATTTTAATGTTTCTTCGGGCTGGGATCTCTTTTAGCTAATAAACAAAACAATACAAATATTCTTGTGTGTGGTCTTCAACAATTTCAGTTCAGTTTTACTCAGTCTTAATGCACTTGCATATATGTTGCACAAAACAACAGCTGTAGTACATGACAGCCCTGGAGATACTGGGTGGTCTCTGAAGAGTGTGAATTAGCAGTGGGGTTGAATTAGTTGTGGGGTTTTTTATGGGGAGCACAAGATATCCCAATTGTTTCTCCATGTCTGCCAGCATCGAGGTATTGAAACAGACACAGTAAGTACTGGGTAGAAGCACACATGGACATTTGAAAAACTGAAATGAGGTTAAACATGTTATTCAGCTTTCATTTCTCTCCCAAAGTGTCAAAATTGCATGCTGGTGCACATTTGCTGGAGCATGAAAAATAAAGTATATATTGTGACTGGATCTCATTTTTAGCAGAAAAGATCTAAGTGTGTGCCCTGTATATAATATGGGCATATAATGTGCTCCGCTAATAAATAAATCAATCTGATCTGAGAACTCAGTTCTTGTTTTTCAGATAACTTGTTGACAGACTCTGGTAAATGCACTTGCTCAGATTTCTTCATGCTGTAACCCTTGAAAATGTTACAAACGCTTTTACAACAGTAAGTCTGAACAGCAGCACACAGAATCCATGCTGCTAACACATGAACGGCCTTTACCATCTGCAGAGCCTTCAATCAACTCCAAGATATTCCTCTCAAAGACAGACACAAAAAGCATTTGACATTATTAATTATCATTTCATTAGCTAAAATTTCATTATGTGATCTCTCGGACAACCCTCACCTTCAGAGGAAAAATGCAGATCTCATCTATTTGATTTTGCTGTTTCTGACAACCCAGAAATCCAGACAAATGAAAAGCTTATATTTGAAATAAGTGGGAGGAGAAGAACTCAGGCAAATAAAGAATAATTAGTTCTACCAACTTTGGTTTGATAGCACTTGGATGCACTAAGACATATGCTTCTTGAGAACCAGCTGGGGAGCAAAAGTCACAGATACTCGCAGATGTGCAATCACAACATGAACACAGTTCTGCAAAATGCTTAATCAAATGGAGCAGGCAACATGGAGTCATCACAACCTTAATTCAATTTCTTGTAGATAAGGCATTAAAATGCCTTAAACCAGGCAATGTTGCCTCCCATTTCAGTTGATCATTAAACTTATTCCGTCTGTTTGGGGTTGCAGCCCTGACTGACTCGCTCTGAATAGAAATAGATGCATGAAAGCATCACAGAGTCAGTTCTGTCTGTACCATAATTAAAACACACAGAGAGATATCTGTTCAGAGTGTTTCACCAAATAAAAACACCTTTTGCATACCTTCGAAACACATTCCTCTTTTAACCCAAGCCCTTAAAAGGGTGCCCTTGTCACTGCAAAACTGAAGGAAACACTGGAAGTTGGAGCACATCTTTTCACAGTTTCCAGGCAGTGTGTTTCAGCCCAGAGCAAAGAAGGGTCTGGTAAGCTGCCGTCCATCTTCTCAACTATTCTTATCTCTAGTTCTGTTTCTAAGGTCAGTAAAAAACATACAGAAGTGATTATGCAAGAACTAGCTCTGAGGGATTACACTATTTGTCAAAGTAGTAACAGTGAATTCAATATGTGTAAATCTCTTCTCCCTGTGCAGTAGAGCTGTGCTCTGGAATACCAGTGGGATACTGATAGGAGTCATTTCCTAGGCAGTTTACCTTTGGGGGAAGTTTGTGGTTGATATAATAAGAAACCCATTTTTTAAGAACCCACAAGTTGCAAGGGACAGTCCCATGGGGCCTTTCTGCCAACAAAAACAGCTGATTTACTTTGCATTTTTATCAGTGACCCGGAAAAAAAAAATGAAATCTTTGCTAAGAAATTTGGCAGATGACACAAAGACTGGGGGTTAAGAAAGAAGAGAGGTCACTGATGCGGGCCGAGCCACTAGTAAGCAAACAGCACATTTTCTAATCCACCCCAATACAAAGATGCAAAGCAGCTGTGACTGTAGTAGGTCATTATAGAACATGACTCTGTCCTGGAAAGCAAGGACAGACTGATCATGGAGAATACCCACTCCCTGAGGAGTTGCATTGGCCAAAAGACCGAGTCTTTAACACATGGGTGAGAGAACTTTGGGATATGGAGGTTGTCTCCTGGGATGTCCAAGGGCACTTTAGGGCTGCCAGAATGTGGGCTCCCAGTGAGGAACACCAGCCTTCCATCCTGTGGTGTCCCAGAGGCTGCCATGTGCGTGAGTCTGGTCAACAAGCCAAACAGCTTTAGCCCACCACAACACCTTGTAAATGTTTCAGGCCAGTTCCCCCATCCTGCTGTCTGTGGGCTGGAAGGGTGCTAATAAGCTGTAGAGCAGAGTAGGTGCAGGGAATTTTCCTGATGCAGTAAAAGGCCAATACTTTATCATGGGGAAAATGAAGGACTGGATTTGATCAGCCCGTGAGAACAGAACTTCACCTTGGGCTGTGTGGTGCAGAAGATGGAGGCTGACACCACCCAGAAGCTGCAAGTTGAAACTAGGCAAGTTCAGACTAGACTTTGGAAGTGCTGATGTTTGACTACTAGAAGAACCTCCCAAATGTTTTGCTGGGCTCCCTGGCCCTAGCAATTTTTTAATTTGAGATTAGATTCCTTTTAGAAGAGCATCAGATACGCTAAGCACAGCAATGTCTTTGGAATCCTAGTCCACAATTTGATGAAGCCTTCTCTGATTTTTCCTTTCTCTTCCTCCACTCCAGAAAATTAGATTTAGAGGGGGCACTCTTGTAGGAGCATCAGAGATGATTTTGTTGACCTTCTTTCCAAGTGGATGTTTCAGGAGACAGTCATAGGCTATGCTAGGTGAGGTGACAGAGGAATTCAGCTCCCATGTGACACTATATTACTGGGCATGATAAGGATTTCAAGCAGGCATGAATGGAGAAATCAAGCCAGCTTTCTTCCTTCACACAGACCAGGATTAAATCTGGCACTTCCCACTTGAACAAAGATATGTATTTTGCAAATATTTTTTTGGATGAGAGCAGGAGTGCAAATATGCAGCTATCTGAGGGCCCCTCTAGAATGGGAAATGTCATTTGGGGCTGGGGATCCAACAGAAGCTCACCTAATAAAATCAGCTGGGGATGTTAGTGTATATAGGAATTTAGTTGTCTGTGTATGACTATATGAGGCTATAAATAGGCTATTGGAAAGCTTGGAAGCTTACACAGTTATTGCTTGTTATTTTAAAATGTTAGTGTGGGTTTCAAGCTCGTGAAAGAAATGCAATTGCTGGTGAAGACCTGTCTAGCCGCACAAAGGAGGAGCAAGAAATTCAGGTTCTTCCATCCCACTCAGCCTTGCCATGGAGGAAAGACCAGCTCCTGGTAAGTTTTGGGTTTTATGAACAATTTAGCCCTCAGGGCCCTCCGATGATCTGAGCCAGCTTGAAGGCCTCCTTTGTGATACAGATATATGTTACCAGCCACTCATTTATTTTTCCTTATTTTCCTTCTTATTCTTGAAAAAACCCAAAGCTGCTGTAGCACAGCATTTGTCTGAGATTGTCTAATGCTCCCAGGGACATTTACAGGACCTTCCACCACACCTGTAGTTACTGCATCTCACTGGAAGGACTCAAGGGAGATACTTTGGCAAAATATGTCTCTTCAAATGTGCCTCTATGCATTGGATGGCAAGATAGTGAGATCATCACTTTAGGCCTGATGGTTTCTAAAGAATTTTACTTAATTCTTAATGGAAATCCTAGCAGGTTCACTCAGCATTTGAGTGCCCCCTCCCAGCAGCACACAACTAGAGCCCAAATGGTTCCAACCTGGCTCTTTGCAGATTCTGTGTCTTACTGTGAAATGTTTTCACATTAATTCCAGCTAGGAGGGAAAAAATCAAGCTGTACAGGAAAATATCCTTTATTTAATCTTTTACTTTAGCTTTTATCATTAGAAAAGGGCATATGTTTAGTTCTGGGCTGGATGAGTCAGATGGAGCCCATGACCATTAGCACTCCATTAAAACACTGAAGTAGAAAAACAAAACAACTTCTTGTAAACATCTGATTTTAAAAAAGTCACACACCAGTGGTTAGCAGCTGACAGAAATTATTAGCAATAAGCTCTTTTGCATAGAAATAGGTTTATTACCATCTTTTCCAAACGAAACAATTCTATGACTCTATGCACTTACAGCAGCTGGCATGAACCTGGCACGGTGTCAGCAAAGACCACCTCTCCACCTGATCCTAGGAAAAATACCAACAAGCCAGGGTGTATTCTCTTCTCAATCCCTGGATAACATACTCCCTTTGGCCCCTGCAGGAGTTTTGTGCACGTGCATGTGTGCAAAGTATGGTCCAAAAAATGAAAACCAGTCAATTTTGCCTTTTCCGCTGGCAGACCTGGCAGTGAGCAAGGATGAGGCTGCCTTTAAAAGACTGGGGTAGAAGGGCTGTATTTTGCTACATCACTGAAAGCTAACAGAGGCTACCCAACAAGGAAATAAGAAATTAATCACAAGTCACAGCCATATGAAGTCCTTGGGTAAAATCAGATTTGTTAGAGAGTGTAGTGGTTTCTTTTGGGTTTTGTTTGTTTGTTTTTTTAGAACAACAGAAACTTGCTCTCTGCATGATGCATTGCCTGCTCCTGGGTCTGCCCACACTCAGATTTCAAAGCACATTTGTGGCTTGTTGAGCCCTTGTGTTGTTTTGTTGCTTTTTTTGGTTGAGGACTTTTCCGTATGATTACACTCTAAAAGTGTGCCATAGATTACATGGTCCATAACCAGGTTACAAGGAAAGAACACAGGTCTGCATTTAGGAAAACATCTTTAATCCCAACAGGAGCAGCTTCAAACATTCAGCCTACAAACTTTCACATTATTGACTCGGTTTAGTGTAGGGACAATTCCGGCAAATGTCAGGGATGTTCACAGGAGAACAAAATTGCTCATAATTAAATTTAAAAGTGAAGCAAGAGAATCTGAAACAGAATCTGAAAGTTCGCAGGATTTGGCTTCAGGTATGAAAAACACAATGTCGGAAATGTGGTGCAACAAAAAATCCGGTATTTTTTACATTTATTCTAAAAGACCAAATCACATCAGATTTTGTCAACTCTTTAGTTAAAAGAGGGTCAAAAGTACTGACTACAAAGGAGGTGAATGAAATGGCCTGTGAGGTTTTACAGGTAATACAAAAATCACTACTGAAACAATGATCCCCTCACAGTTGAAAATATTGACCTTTGCTGAAGAAATTCACAAGTCCTGAACACAGTGCTTGCTGCTTAGTCCAATTTCAAGTCAATTGAAGGAAGCAAAATACAAAGAGAAAGGTCATATTGACTTAGTATGACAATCTTAATGAATCTTGGCCCTCTGTTTTGCACTTCCAGTGGAAATATGAACTCAGTGGCTCATTCCCTTCCTCTGTGTGCTGATTCCAAAAATACAGATAGAAGGAATAAGCTTTTGCTCAGCTTGATCCCCCAACAGCAACATGTCTCTGTTTAAACAGAGCCTAAAAATCAGCCTCTTTATTTTTAGGAAAAAAAATTTACTAAAAGGAGCTGTTGTTGACAAGTCACTCATATTTGAATATTAAACATTTCCAGCACTGTAAGTATGAGGGGAAAGGTAAGTAACTTGAGAGTCACAATCACTAAGGAAGAGACCGTGAAGGATTGCTGTACAGGGAATATTTCTCTCCCTAGCAATAGCATTTGTTCTGTGCTAAAACAGAGTATTTTTGGGGAGTTCTGCTGCTTATAGGTGTAGCAGTCATGGACCAGCACTCAGCTGAGTAAGGTACTGTATAAATGCAGAACAGAAAGATAAAACCAAGCAAGAGCTCAGAGATGGATGCAGACAGACAGCTGGGGGAATGGAAGGAAACAGTGGCATTATAATATTTGAGTCCTTATTTCAGATAAACAGTGACAGACACAATGACAAAATTTTTTTGAATTTTTTTTAAAGCTGCTGCTTCCTCCGTCAGCCCCAACCCTGCCATCCCCCAAGCCTAAACGAAATAAATCAGTCTGTTAATAATGACTGAGCTGCACTGGCAGCCAAGGTCGGAAGTCTAGTGAAAGACAAATGGTTAAAGTTTACTAAGCAGTTACAAACCACCAAAAACAGGTCTTAAAATGGGAAGTGTCAGGCAAGCCCTTAATAACAGGTAATAATACCAGCCCCACCCATAATTATGGTACTTGTCTCCCCACCCTCTGAATGTCAGTCGTTCCATCAATTGCAGGCTTCTCAGAGCACAGACTGTGCCTTGGCAATGTCTGCACACTGCCTTGCAAAAATGGGGTGATGTTTTTTATCTGAGCTTCTCAAAAGCCGCCACAATACAGGTCTTAAACAATAACAGCACAAATAATAGCAATAATAACAAAACAGGAGTATCAGCTCTGTGCACATCCAGCTATGCTGATGCTATCATATCCCCTGTACCGTTTCAGGCAACCTTGAAAGACTGTGTGTAGATGTATTGAAAGGAATACATTTACAGAACATCACATAGTCCCCATTAGGAGATTTTTATGATCACATTACTCTGTGCTTTGTCTTCAAACGGAGACTTCGCTGGCTTTTCCACCCATAAGCAAGAAAAAATTCTTGCCACACTCATTATCAGTCTCTTGGTTCAGATTTTCCCTCTGATGTACAGCTGCTTCATTTTGTTTCTCAGCTCCAGCAAGACGTATTATTGTCACCTTTTCCGTAACAATTTCCTTATACTTCAGAAACCAGGCGACAGTCAAGGATTGTACTATGAGCCTGAAACTGGTACATACTAAGAAATGTTTTAGATGTAAAGAGATGGTTAAATATTTTTGTTTAGTTGTTATTTTACACATTTACTACCATTTGAGTTAGAAGGTTTTTTAAAATTATATCAGATAATTATATTATCTTACTCATGAGCCTTGTAATTTGTTGGCTCTGTTTAGGGGGATTTTGAGTGAATGTAAATCACACTGAAAATTCTATACTTGCTGATTTAATACAGGGTGCTTTTTAAACATCTGACTCAATGTTCAAGAAAGAAAAAAATATATGGGATGTATTTTCAAATAAATAGGGGTTTGTGAAGCAAATTAGGGAGGATTTTGAGAGACTTAGTGCCTCAGTGAACAAGCTCCTGTGTATTTGTAATATTATAACTCACAAGTCACAGTAAATCAAATGCTATGCTTTGATTTGTGAAAATATGCAAGAATATCCTTTTAACTATGTGATCAGCTCCATACCGAGCCCTCACACTACCAAAAGGTCAGAATCCAAAAGGGTTAAGTATTGACTGACAAGAGGATGAAAGGGAAAGCAACAGAATGTAGGTGTATAAAGGTCTGGAGGGACATTCCTAAAAGTCAGTATCAGTTTTTACACTTCTTGCACAGGACCAGATATGAATTTCAAATAATGAATAAATTTAGATCATCTGTACTTTCCAAAAACGTGAAACTCATATTTATCTGTGCCCATGCCAAAAACTTCTTTTTTCTTGCTCAAGCCTCCATTATTTTGAAAATTCATGCCAAAAAATCATTATTTTTACTATTTTTTACCTGTTTTCACCTGTTTAGAACATCATACCTTCTCCTGTCTGTGACCATATAATTTGTACAGTCATTTACTGAATTATGCAAACCAAGAGTTTTCAAAACAATACATGGGTGAAATTTGCTAGTCACCTGGTGTGTCAATTTGTTAGAAAGAAATGGATTTGAAAGCAAAAAATTCCTTGATTGTTGGCTGTTTCCAGCACCACCAAAAAGTGCTTTGGATCCTAAATGAAACAAGCAGGTTATTGAGTTACATAAATGGGGAATGTGCCCCTGCCCCTCAGTTCAGCTACAGCAGAGCCTTAAAGGGACCATTGCCCTGTTAAAGGACCTCTCATGGGGGCAGCGGCAGGATGAGAGACTCACCGGACTACTAAAGGCCCTTGGCAATTTGTGTTCCACTTTCCTTTTCCTAGGGGCAGGATGTTTTGGTAAGAGAGAGTTTGCTGGCAACCTGATCCTCCCTGGAGTTATGGAGATCTTCAAAGGAGATGTGCCGGCAACCGATGTCCCCCCTTCCTCTGTTGGGTTTTTCCTATTCATGCCGTGGATCTCTCCCACAACAGAACTCCTGGTTAGCTCCTTCTTCTTTCCACAGCACAAACTCAGCCATATTCCAGTCTCTAAGCAGCACACACCACAGCAGGAGGCCTCACCATGGTGTTTATGTGGTAGAAAGGCTCCACTGTGCAGTGGTATTAACCAGCTTCAAAAAAATAATAATTTGAGAAGTTGTGTGGCTTCTAAATGGGAGCAAGAACCTGACAGATGAGAAAGGCAACAGCAAACAGAGCAAGACTCGGAAGACAAAGGAAGAAGCTTATGAGGAAATAGCTGCTAACCCAGCCTTTTCACTTAGGCTTCCCAGAAACCACAGAACCTTTGTCTCCGTCCCGCAGGACTTCACATGCACCAGAGATAAATAAATCTGTTGGCAAAGTTGGCAGAGCCCTTCCCCACTCCTGCTCTAGAGATTTTGGTGCTCAGAGCTAAAAGCTTCACCCAAAGACACTTTCCAAGCCATTCCTCTGAACTACAGGAAATCTGATGCAAAGAAAGAGATCCTGATTTGTCCAGCCCTGCAGAAGGATGAAAGAAAAGCTCAGGAATTGTAAAGCCATGTCCCAGCTGAAAACCCCCCCAGCCATAGAGCACCTGTGGCCTGAGCTGTGGCACAGCCCTCTCTGGACTGGCAGTGAGCTGGCTCAGGATGGGCTGCAGGGACCCCTGGGCACACAAGCAGTACCTCCACATGCTGTCTCCCCTCCAGCCCTGTGGATGCTGCCTGACAAATTATAGCCAGTGATGCAGCTGTAGATGGCAATATCTCTGGGAATGGCTTCATTCAAATCACTCTCCTCTGGCAGTGCACAGGGAGAAAGGTGGGTGGAAAAAAAAAAAGGCAGAGCCAGCTCAGTAGCAAATATTGACTCAAAACAATAACAAAACATTATTGTACAAACCCAAACAGTGAACAGGTGAATCTGTGGATGAGTATAGCCCAGGAAAGGGCTTCAGACTCATGCATTCATGTTCATATTTCTAGTGCTAAAGAATACGCTTGCAGAAATGGAACATGCGTAAGCACAGGTTGCAGAAACTTAGAGGAGGTAAATAAAAAAAAAAAGCAATTTATAATTAGGCAGGAGGGCAGATATTACCAGATATAATAAAGCACTAATGCAATTGCTCAGTTTGGGGCTTGTTTGTTTGTTAGTTTTTAATGAGGATACTCCTGCTGGCATTCCTTAACTCTCAACAAATGCTTTCTGGATTGGGTGCTCAGCATCAGCAAGGATTGATCACAGTCAACATTTACAGTAAAGCTTAATCTTGAATCACATTAGCTCATGAACAAAAAAAAATCTCTAATTTGTTACAGTCACATATACAGCAATATAAAGTTGACAGTCACACTATCTGCATTGTACAGGTTATCCCACTATTAACTACCTGCATTTCTCCTCTTCTTCATTTTTGTTCTTTGCTGAGGGAGGAGTGGTTTATGATGGAAAATCAACATTGCACCTTCTCTCTCCTCCATTTAATTCATCAGGTTGCATGTGCTTTCTTAAAGAAGCCAGCCATGATTTCCACTGTGTAGTGTTTTGTTTTGCAAAATTGTTCTCCAACACTTGCATTCCTGCTGGATGGGCCTAGGTCAACCATACTTTCTGAGTTTTCCTCCTGAATGCCAAGCAAGCCATCTTACTTGGCAGACAACAAATTTGCAAAAGCACCTGCTAGCTGGAGTGAGAGAGGGTATAGAGTACTACACTAGCTGCCTGAATAACCCCAAAACCTGTCCCTCAGTCCTGCTTCAGACCTCCAGTTGTGATTTGTATTTTCCTACCCTGTGTGATGTGGTCCTGATAAGCTCAGCCAGGCAGTGCTTGGGTACCTCCAGCAGCATGAAGCAGTTATATGGATGCACAAGTTATGAAATATTGATCCAATTCCCCCACTGAAATCACCTACCAGCAAAATATGGATATCCTTTGAGAACATGAATAGCACCGTGACTCTTAAAAGCAAAATACTGGGAATCAGAGGGAGAGAGCCTAAAGAACCACTCATTTGTGGCACCAGCTTTACTCAGGAGAAAGGAGACGCTGACTGGGCTGTGGAAATACCTGCAAGGAAGTTTGCGAAAGCGCATTTTCACCCTGTGCTTCATATGCAGAAATGCTATACTATTTACTTACTTGGATGATGACTGGGAGACACATTAGCATGAACTATTATGGAGATGAATGCCTCAATTTTAGGAATTCATATCCCAGCTGTTACTCTGAGAAAATTGCTATGGACATAGATGTAAGCAGAGCCCAACTAATAACTTAAAAATCAGATCCCTGGAGTAGACATGAAGAAGCTCCAGAAAATGAAACAGGAGTTTGACACAAAAGCAGCCTTAAAACCAGAACCATTTTCACTAGCACGGTATATACATCTTTGCCTAACTGATTATACGTTTTCTTCATTGGGCAAAAGGGATTTGAGACATGCAAATTCTAGCTTAGGGATGAGTTGTGTAACGTCACATTTGCTCATGAGTAATCCCATTGACCTCCCCAGGCCGCCCCATGCGAGCAGGCGCTCCTCACCTCCGCTGCGGGGTTTCGGTGCATTTATTTCTGCACCGGCACCACCCTGGCGGGCAGCACCGCGCCTGCCCTGCCTCGGCACCGGCGCTTCCCCGGCTCCTGCGAGCACCACAGCGCTGGGGAGCAGCGTCCTGGCCGAGACATCAGTATGATTAGTTCTCTTAGGATGCGCACGATACATTTTTATTTTTTTTTTCCACGATCGTAGAAAGAACGTTTCAAGGTTACTCTGTGAGAATAATCAATCTGTTAAAACACACAAGTTCCCTAATTACGTTTGCAAAGAAAACCGGGGAAAAAGCGGCGCGTGTGCTGTGGCAGTGAAAAAAGCTAGGAAAGTCAGCACAGCTGAGCCCCTAATTTTGTCTTTTCACCCAGTTTCAGACAATTAGGTCTGTGAACAGTAAAAAAAATAAAGGGGAAAAAAAATATAAAGAAGCACGTGGTTAATTTTTACAACACGGTGCCCAAATGAAAAGAGACCACTTGGCTTCATCTAACTTCCCATCTTCATAGTCTGAAGAATGCTGCAACACGCTACTGGTACATGCCTGTGAGGTAACTAGTGACTGGCTTCCATAAACACTACATTTACCAGAAGAAAAAAAACCAGTAAAAATCCCTACTTAGTTCACCGCTCATTATACAAGCCAAATTGCAAAGAGATTTTTTTTCTCTCTGCAATGAAGTAAATGGAAGAGCCAACACACACAAATATGCATCTGTTACTAATGAGATGTTTACAGCCCCTGCCTTGCCAATTGCACGTATGTAATACCTCGCTGCGTCCTTACCTATAGAGCTCTGGTTAAGAGACAATAGGTGCAAATTAATGTCTAAACAGACATTATCTCTTCAAGCCTGGACATGACTTGAAGCCTCGTTAAATATTTTTAAATGCCACAGC
This sequence comes from Melospiza georgiana, assembly GCF_028018845.1. NCBI lineage: Eukaryota > Metazoa > Chordata > Aves > Passeriformes > Passerellidae > Melospiza > Melospiza georgiana. The sequence continues at coordinate 45,763,903 of NC_080430.1, read as the reverse complement.
TTTCTACTAAGGTTTTAAAACCCTTTCTTCCACTCTTTGCTGATGGTAAAAATGTTCGGGGGACAGGACAAGATATTTATAATAACAGGACATTTTGCTCCGCACTTTGTTTTAGCATGCGGGGGGAATAATAATTGTATTCAGACTTGAAATGGCTTGGGTTACGCAGTTCAGAGCACAAGCACCTGCAGCAAATTAATTTGTTGTAGCACATTTATTATCTCATAGCTTCTATTTAGGCTGCAGCTGTTGCTATTATGTTAATAATGTTTTTTTATCACCACTGTATACAACAGGTTATGGTAATAGAGAAATTTTGGGGCGTGGGGTGTTGGTTTGGTCTTTTTTAAAATTTTATTTCTCAGAAAGAAAAAAGATGGGGAGAATATAACACATAAGCATTGATCAGGCATTTAGCCTTCTGTTTATTAGCTGATTTGAAAGAGAATGGGCCAGAGAAATTAGAAAAGAGTAACAATAGACAAAGATGGCGCGTGCAGAATTTGTGAAAGCAAAAAAGAAGAAGAGATGGAAAAAAAGAAAGAAAGAAAGAAAGACCGAACACCGCAGTGCTGGGGTGGTGAGTGTTCGGGTGGGGGCGGGGAAAATGCTGCAGTTTTCGTGAAATAATAAGGTGGAAAAAAAGGCATACAAAGAGTAGGTTTTTCATTGTCTGTAAAATATAAACACAGATGAATTCTGTCTTTGGTTTGTTCATGCTTTTCACTCTGCACAGCAGGGATGTTCTTAAGAAGTTGCCCTCTGCGAAATTTCACTAAATGGAAACCGTGGACCCTGCATGATGCGATTATAATCACACCAGCCATTCTTTTTACATAATTTTTTGTTTAAAATCCAGTAATGCTTCTTGTTTTTAAAACATATATCTATATCTATACACGCATCTAAAACAGTGCTGGTTTACGTCCCCCCAGCAAAGTGCAAGCTGAAGCTATAACTGGCTGTATCCCATCCGCAAATCTCCATGGACTCAAAAACAATATGAAAATTTTTAGCTGACAAGAACATGTCTGCTGCCTGCAGTCACTGCAATAGCTCACCATGTTGCCTACTAACCAAAAGATCAAAAATTATCGATTTCATGGCGCTGCGTGCTTGGGATAGAAAAGCTACTTTAAAATTTGCATTATTTAAGAAATGAATTAAGAGAAAAGACTCATGTTTTAGAGCACTTTGGAATGTAAAAATGGCTTTATGTTTTAATCTTATCAATGATTTACTATAATTCTATTATTTTTAGCAGCTGGGGTCTGGAAATGATTTTTTTTTTGCCGATGAATTTAGGATTTTGCCGCAGTATACATCTGCAGTCCCAGAATCCTCTGGTAAGATAATCCCTCCTGCGATGGGGAAACGCCTTTAACCTTTTCGTGAATGAAAAATATGCAACCATTTTGAAATAAAAAGGGGGAAAGAATGATGATTTCTAAGAGCTGGAATGAAATTTACTGCGAATTGAAAGAGCAAGGAAAGGAAAACATACTGTAATCGCGTTGTGGCGTTGGAGTTTCTAGCTGTTGTCTCCATCGCTCCTACCCTTTCTCCAACGGTGTCCGTAAACAAGCCTGGAGTATGGTGTCACCCATAGCTCACGCGGGTGAGAAATCGAGAACCAAGGTGCTCAGAAACGCAGCGCTTCCTCGCCATAACTGCACAAATGTTACAACCACCACCTCCATGCTGCAGGCTTTAAGGAAAATTTAGATTACCGGCCATTGAAATTCATTTGGCTAGTGGATTCGTAAGATGGTCAGGCTGCGTTAGGGGAGCCAAGCCTCTAGAAAGCACGAGGTGTTTACAGCTGCTCGGGGCTTTCAGCTGGAAAGGGAGAGGGAATTTTTCTGCGGCATAAGGAAATTCTGAAGCCCTAATCCATGCACAGCCTTGTTGAAATGAAACTACTACCCTGATCGTCTCATATTTTCAGACTGCACGGTAATTAAGAAAGAGTGGTCTGAACAGAAAAATCGTGTCTTAATGATTTACTATCTTATGTTTTAAGATTATATATTAGAGCCAATTACTCGAAATAAGGAAATCTGGCCTAAAGCTACTGAAAGAAAAAGGCAAAATTATAGATCAGCTACCTTCTTAGAGACAGCTTCCTATATGAGTACAGCTATGTATTTAGAGCATTGACAATTAAAGGGTTACAAGTCTCGGAAACCAGGGGTTTCATGTGGACAGAGTTTGATTAGGGAAGCAGGAGGTCGGTGTCACACCTCTGCAACTGGTATTGCTTTTTCCTGTGATTTTGGACGTCTTTTCTGCCAGTGGTTCAACACAACCACTGCAATTGTTTTAAATGAGTAGTGTGAGACCTATAACCATTAAGAGACAGGCAAACAGAAATTTAAAAGGAAAATTTAGGTGCTGCCATGGATGCGATGATGACAATGTTTTGATCAGTATTGTGGATTTTTTGCTCACATGATCATGCATTAAATTTTGAATATAAAACAATCCTGATATTTGTTTGGCTAGTAGTAATTAAAATATACGTACTGGGAGATGCAATGCTTCATGTTTAGTCTGTTCCATTGCTTAATATGCCAGTAATCAGATATTCTGATGAGTAATGCCTCAGCTACTAAATCAGCTGGAGACTTTAATCTTAGTTTCTGGAACATACCTGATAAATAAACTGTTGTAGCAATTCATAGAAGGAAGTTTTAAGGCATATTGCATTTATCCAAAATTAATAGGAAGGGTAAGAACTTTTGTTTAAAAATCAAATTGGTGGCCAATGACAATTCTATTTCTGATGCTTGCAGTAACATTTATAGAAAACTACAATTTACATTCATTTGAACCATTAACAAGATTTTTTGATCACTATCTTCTGTACTAATTTATTACTAATTTGTAGGGTCTTTCTTTCCTTCAAAATCACCCAGAAACATTTTTTTTTGCATAATTTTTGAGAAAGGTAAAATCTCACCATTACTTTTCTTTTGAAGAATTCCATTTTTCTTTGTTGATAAAGAACAATTTTTTTTCCACTGAAACCGAGCCTGAAAGGCATAGCTATTTACATTAGCAGAGTAAAGACCTTGATGTGTATTAATAAAACGTAGGTCCCAAGTAAGAGGCAGAAGTTACACTGATTAGTCCTGTGTCTCAAAGAGTGCTTAAATATCGCAAGCATCCCCCTCTCTTTTCCCCTTCGCTCCTGCATGAGACTATGTGACTTTTTTAACACACTACAACCTCACTTTGCTGGAAGAAGATTCTTTTTATTTTTTTCCTTTCCAGTGAAGAGGATCAGAATGATGTATCTTTTTGCTGACAAGTGAGTATATATTTAGTCAGTGTCTGAAAAAAAAATATCTGTAGTTGATTCTTGAACATGTTCCTAGAGCATGCACAGTTAGAAGCCAATTATGCATACATTTTTAAGATCCATATGGGAAATCAAAGATTCAGGCCCAGAGCCCTAGATATTTCTGTAATTGGTAATTTTGCTTTGTCCTCATATTAGTACCATGGCTACTCATTTGTTACCATGTTCCTTACAAACACCAGGATTTCAGAAGGAAAGGTGACCATCTAAGTTTGCATTTAACTCTTTCCTTTTTTTTAAATTAAGGGGCTTCCTACTTTTTACCGTACTAAAAGTTGACTCTCCAAAAGCAGTGCTAAGGATGAAAAAAAAAAAAGAGTTAACAAAAATATTTAAATCATTATCTTTTAAAATTCAACCATGAAGCCCTCCTTTGCACTGAGGATTTCTTACTGCAAGGATACACAATGGACATGTTAGGAGACTGCTTGACCTTTTAAAAAAAATATGTCTGCAGCATATTCTTCTAGTAAACTGCCACCAAAACAAACCTATTAAAGTATAAAAGAGCCCAGAGGAAACTTCTGAAGCTGCACAGACACACTCAGTGCTTCTTGGGGAGGAAAGGAAAAAAAAGTAGAAGAGGAAGAATAACTGGACTGTTAGTGAATTTACTGATGAAGCCCTGCACTGTAATATTCCATATAACATTTACTCTTCTTGTTTTGATAGTGGAACTTGACACACACTATTTTAGAAAAATTAGGAATATTAAATATATTTTAGAAACATTTTTATAATTGAGAGAACACCGACAAGTTAATAATCAATGCAGCTATTAAGATACTTGTTTTTCTGAAGTAGGGATTTGGGAATTTTTTTAAGGTACAATTTTAGAACATGTTTAGCTACCTAACAGCTAAAAATTACAAAGGTGATATGAACCAAAATTCTATAAGCAATGTGTCTAGATGCAAAAAGTATCCTAACCACTTTGCAGTGAAACAAATAGAGATTAAAATTACAACAACTCATGCAGAAGTAAAGCATCCAAAAATCAACAAGAGTTAATCATTAGGTACTAAAGGCCTTACAAAATTTATATATATATATATATATATATAAGTTGAATGTTTTAAACCTGTTTTTAAAAGGTCTAGTTCCAGTTGTCCTCGTCAGGCCAAAAAAGCGCGGTGCACAGTTGAGGGGGCAGAAGCAGAGACATGGAGTGTACCCCTCCTGCTCCTGCAAAATCCAGGCTCCAAAAGCCCCATCCCTGCAGACCTCGGGGGGTGGCATGGCACACAAAGAGGCTCTGAAAGGTATCTGGGACCATGCAATGCATCAAGGGCGTTTGACTGATTCTACTGTTGTTATCAAGTACCCAATGGAATTGCTTAGAGTGAATTTGGCAATAATGCCCTATAGAAACAGCACTTTGAACTTATATAGTACCTTTGATCCAGGGATCTAAAAGGAGGGGTTTGTCAGTATTACTATTCCCGTTTTACAGAGGGTGAAACCGAGGCAGAGCAGATTTTCTCAAGGTTGTAGAAGAAGGCAGCTGAGAAAGGAAGGTGGACAAAGACATTAACTCTCCCTCTCACACCCTTTTCTTTTTTATTGCTCAAGACAATCTTCAAGAATACTTTCTCCGCCTCTTATCTTAAATTGGAATATAATTTCTGGTGTCAAGAACAAGGTCCTTCTGCTCATAGGTGCACCAAATAACTCCCCAGGAAGGTGATGAACACTCACAGTCCACTGGCCTGATCTGGCAGTATTTTCTTTGGCAGCTCTTGCCAACAGTTGCCCTCACTCTTGCCTCTCTTGACCAGTATTGTCAAAATGGCCAACTGTCCTAAGAGAAAACAGGAAAGCTGCATTTCTTGATTCTCCAACTTCAGGGTTGTCCAGAGAACATTTCTTTTCCTTTCTGGTGGGCACCAAAGGTTGCCCACAGCAGAGGGAGGCTGGTGGGTGAATGACTGCTATGCCCTGCAGTGGCAAGGGTAGTGGGGAGGAAAATAGGATTTTTTTTTTTCACCGCTGCCTTTCTAATGTCATATGAGTAGTGACAGCCAACCCACCCTTGGAACCCCTCTCCTGCACTTGCCCCACTGGATTGTGGCCCCCTTGTCACCCATGCCAGTTCCACCTTGTCTCTTGTATGCAGCAAGCCTCACATTATCCTCCCAACAAACCTCCAGCCCAGGAGAAATGCCGTTTTAAAAGCTCCAAATTCAAAAGAAAGCAGCTTACGTGAAAATCAAGCAGCACTGTGAAAGAAGTTCCTTTAGTCTAACACTACATCTGACTGAATAAATCAATGGGAAAAAAACCCCAAATCTTTAATTGCAACTTTCTAAGTAGAAACTTCGAGCCTGTTTAAAACAGTGGGGATAAAACGGGTATAAAGGTAGTCCGTCTGTGAACCGCGCATCTCCCTGCTGCAAGAACTGCAGAAACTGGAGGCTGGTGGGGGTCTGGAGACTGCGAGAAGCAAAACAAGAATTCAATCTCCCACATCGGCCCGTGCCAAAGCAAATGTATACTGCGGGGGGAACAAAATAATATCCATCTTGCGCTCTGGCAACAGATGTTTTCCACAACCACGTTGTATATACGGTCCTTGTTTCATGTGGAGGGAGGTGTGAATGTATTTTTCCCTCCCGGTATGTTAAACACAGACTTTGCCATTGCAAGACGGTGCACGCAAAAAGTCTGTAAAACATTCTGCTGTGCAAGTCCGAGCACGCCGGGAAGAGGCCGCCGCGGACGTGCCTTCACACGCCGCGAAAAATCCTTGTGCAATTCGTATTTTCCTGTTTTTTACGAATCGCTAAAGAAGCGAGGGGAAGGCAGGGAGGAGGAGGTGTTGGGGGGGGGGGGGTGAGGGAGAGGGAAGTTCTCATCTCTCATTAAAAAAAAAAAAAAAAAAATTGCATAACGAGATACTTTCTTTGGCAACTGCTTCCTGACAAATATTTACAAGGGCAGAGCGGGAGCGCGTTTCCGCCGACGTGAGCGGGGCCCGCCGCCACCTTCCCGGGCTCCCCGGGCTGGGGATGAGCGCCGGGCCGGGCTGGGGATGAGCGCCGGGCCGGGCTCGGGATGAGCGCCCGGCCGGGCTCGGGATGAGCGCCGGGCCGGGCTCGGGATGAGCGCCCGGCCGGGCTGGGGATGAGCGCCGGGCCGGGCTGGGGATGAGCGCCGGGCCGGGCTCGGGATGAGCGCCGGGCCGGGCTGGGGATGAGCGCCGGGCCGGGCTCGGGATGAGCGCCGGGCCGGGCTCGGCGGCTGCCCCGTCCCAGCGCCGGGGCCGATTCTCCGCAGCGGCCCGAGCGCCTCCCGGACTTGGCGACGTGGGCGTTTGGGAAGACGGAGTTTCGCTACAGTTGGTGCCGTGCATTAAAAAAAAAAAAAAAAAAAAATTAAAAACCCCAGGCAACGAAACTCCAAAATAAACGGGGGGGGGGGGGGTGGTGTGGAAAGGAGTAGGAGAGAGAGAGGATCACACTCGCCTTTTGCCCCCCACCCCCCCGCTTCCCTTCCCAAAGCGGGACCCTGGGCTGATCCCCTGAGTCGCATCCCCTCCCCCGCCGCCTCTACACCCCTCAGGGCAGCAGCAACTTCATTCCCAAACCGGGAACTCTGATCCTTCCTTCCCACCTCCGGAATAAGGTGTCTCCGCCGCGCTCCCCCTGCCCCAGCCAGCCCAGCCCAGCCCAGCCATGCCCAGCCCAGCCATGCCCTGCCCTGCCCAGCCCAGCCCTGCCCAGCGCCGCCTGGCCCGGCCTTCCCCCTCGCGTGCCGCTTCCCCGCTCCCTGTCTCCCTCCGCCCTGGGAGACGGGCACTATTTCTCCTCCTCCCTCTGCCTGCCCTGAGCGCCGGGCGCCTATGGAATGCCGCGCGCGGGGCCCGGCCGCGGCGGCAGGATACACAGCCGGGCCCGGCGCTCGCTATAAGAACCTCCTTGTGAGCGACGCCATTTTAAGCCTCTCGCTCGGTTCGGCGCTGGGAGCAGCGGCGGCGGTGGCGCTCGGGGGACAGAAACACCGCCGCCCCGTACGGTCGCCACCCGGGAGCCAGCGGCGGGGGCACCGCCGTGAGCGAGGAGGAGGAGGCGGCGGCGGGGAGGACGAGGAAGGAAAGACGGACCGGACCGGGATCGCCCGGGCAGCAGCAACAGCCGCCGCCGGAGCCCGGGGGGACCCTGCGCTCTCCCTTCTTCCAACGTTAGTGCCGCTTTCTCCGGCGGGAACTTGGGGCAAACCCGGGCCGGGCACCCCCGCGACCGTGAGGGGGTCCAGGGTGTGCCCGGCGGGAAGGACGGGGCTGGGGGAGGGGGGGAGCGGGGGTGGGAGAGAGGTGGGGGGGCAGGAAAGGAAGAGAGCGAGGGCTCTTGTTTTTGGGAGGTCCGGACAGCTGCGTGGCTGCAGGAGCGGCAGCTGCAGCTCCCGAGGTGTCCCTTGGGAAGCTCGTCCTGGGGCGAGGGGGTGGCCGCTCTGGGCTGCGGGAGAAGGCGAGTCCATGCGCCCGGCTCCGCTCTCGTTTGCGGCAGAGCCCGGAGTACTTTAATGACCTTTTTTATTATTATTTTAGAGGTTCTTTCCCCTCCCTTTTTAGGGGAGTACTAACTCGCCGGTGGGCTGCAGATCCCCTTTGGCGATAGGAGGGGGAAGAGAGCAGGGTACGGGTTTATTTGTACGGAATATAATTAATCACGGTCACTGCAGTCAGCGGGAGATAACTAATCTGCTGCCTTGTGGGGTTTCGCTTTTAGTGGCATTGCATATTTGCTGGAGAGGCTGTGCTGCTGCTTCTGGGTGTTAGCGGAATGAAGCTTCCCCGGAGCTGGGAGCCATCGCATTAAGTTTTTCACACCCACCGGTGTTTCGGGGTGCTGTGGGCGCTCCCACGCTGCGAGGGGAAGCGCCCGCGGCCGCTCCAGGCTCCCGGAGTGCCGCGGTCCTGAGCTGTGGGGACCAACTCGCGGCTGCTCCCTGAACTATCTAGGGCACTCACTTCTCTAGGAACGGTGTGTTGGTTTGTTGTTTGGTTTTGGTTTAGTTTGTTTTTGTGTAGTTGGGGTTTTTTTTTAACAAAGCTTAGTTCATTTCTAATGTGCGTGATTAGCTGCTCCTAGAGCAGCAAGTTTTCTTAAATTTAGCAAAACCTTGCATTTTTCCCTAGTTGAAACTCGATGTAGGACGTTGGACCGTGTTTTTTTTCTTTTGTCTCTTTCCAAAAACCTTCTCAGAAAATTATCCTAACTGGAAAGAGGGAACAGACTCTGTGAAGGTACCACGGGCAACTTACTTGTGACTTCAGGAATGGCAGTGTTGATCTTTGTAATCAGCTACTTCTTGATCTCTTTCTCATGGAGCAGCCATTGTTCTGACACTCTGTATATTCCAGACATCTGTGGTCCTCCCATCCCCCAAAGTATGCAAGTGGTGAATGGAAAGAGGCTGGGCTGGTATGCTGAGGTCGACGGACGGAAATCAAGGAGGGGTTTTAGTAAAACAGGATCTTTATGTGCTGAGGCTACAGTCAAGGCGAAAACAGAGGAAACTAGCTGAAAGAGTGTCGGGGTTTTCTTGATCTAAGTTCACACGCCAGTCAGCAACTTCATAGTTATGGTTTTGCTTCTGAATGACAAAAGGGTACTACTGCAAGGCTCAAAAAAAAAAGCCTAAACGGCAAAACTTACTGGTGTGTATTGGCTCACGTTATAATGTGAGTTTCAGTACGTATCAGTCCAGGAACCTAATGTTGATCTTGCACTTTTGATAAAAAGGTGCTGACAGCTGCAGGTATGTGACTGCTGTGTCGTTTGTCTAATGGCTGGTACTGTTGCAAATGAGGCTGCTTAGGTATTCAGGCAAGAGTTTAAAGCTCTCTAAATTCAGCTATTCAATTCAAAATTACACTGTCCCATTGTTCTGGGATTGTTCTAAAGAAGTGTTACATTTGTTCATCTGTTAGTGCAGTTATTTTCTATTTGGGTGTAAACTGATATCCAGGGGAATGTTCATTTTCGTCTGTGTGGTTGATCATTTCACAAGGTCTAGGGGAGAAATAAGTAAAAACACCGTGTTGGAAAGGACAATGCCATGCACGATAGCCTCTAGGAGCAAGGATTTAATACAAAGTAAAGCTTCATTGGAAAAATCAGTTCTTCAAATGCTGTGTTACAGCCTTATCAACCAAGTTTGCTTTTCCTTGGCTAAGCTATAGATGGAGTGGGCTCTTTGCATGGTGTGTATCTACTCTGGACACCAGCATTTTGCTCTGACTGTGGTGTGTCAGTAAGTGGCTTACCAAACCTTGGCTGTAGAACCTGCTTGCCCTTCAGACATAATGACTTTTTTTCTGAAACATCTGTCCATCTAGAATGACTCTACATCTGAATTAGCATCCTGAAATACCGTGTTCTGAAGAGTTAGACTTGGGCTTTTGGGGATGTTAAGGCAGGAGATTAGTACTAGTGGTGTTCTGATTTTGCAGTGTTTTCAGGGGTGGAAAGGGAGGTGGAAGGAATGGAGCAGGAAATATGGCTGCTGGAGGCTTCTGTCTCAAACTGAAGTCTGAATGTGCTGTCTGAAACTCCTGGATAAGGATGTTTCTGCAGAGTATTGTCTAGTAGGCAGACTAGTGTGCAAATACAGCAGTAATCAAAATCACTTACCTTAATTCATAGTTAAACTGGTAATGCTGGGCTTGTGGTTATCCTGCAGTTGCCTGCAGCAAAACTTGTTCTGTGACTGTGGTAGCCTGCATACCGTGGCAGGAAAATCAGGACTGACCTTCCTTATCTTGAACATCATACTTCACAAAGCCTGATAAAACCTGTGAGAAACTGTGCAGGCAGCTGTGACTTGCTCTTGTGTCGTCAGAACGTGCACTTGCAAACTCTGAGCCCAGTGCCTTGCTGGCTGACTGGGTGGGAACCTAGAAATGGTAAACTTGGCAGTAAGTATTGGATGTGTGATTCTTCTTGTCTCTTTAGATAAAATTATTTTCCTGGAAGGGCAATATTTCTGATTTTCCAGTTAAGCACCGATTGAATTGGCTAGACTTGCCAACATAAGGCAGCCTGACAGTGGTTAACTTTTAATATCCATTTCTGGCACTTGATTCCAAGGTAAAACTTGCTGTAGTCTGGGATCAGGCTTTAGGCCAGGAGGGTAGTGTGTTAAACTGTGCTGGCACTGTGTAGCCTGTGCTGCCTCACATGAGAAGAAAGGAGCCAGAAAAGTTGTTTCAGTTTTTGGGGTTTTGTGCTTTTCTTTCTTTGCTGACAGGTAACTTCAGGTGCAAGGGAGAGAACTAATGGAAGCCTAATTCTGGCATTTCTGTCTGTGTGGAGCACCAGGTAGATGAGGTGAAACATACCCGTAGCTCAGCCTGACCTCCTGAGTCTGTTTACTCTGATGTGGAAGCAAATTCATCCCGTGCTTTCATTGCCTTGGGAAGTTTGGTGCACGTTGGTTTACACCAGAACTTTCTGTTCCTGTTCCAAGTAGACTTTAGGAAACAGTGTACATTGGCTGGATTGGTATTGCAGAAGGGAAGTGCTTGCTCTGTTACTTAATACTAAATTAACTCTGGAGCCTTGTTTGAGGACTGACGTAGAAGGGTGAAAGAGTTAATCTCATACTCTGTGTTGCTGCATTTAAAAAGCAGTATGAGGTAGCTGGGTTTTGCTGGAGTTGGCAAATGCACTGTGTGCACTGTACGTGTATTTGCTGGAACCAGCATTTCTGGGCTGACTTACTGTGCTAAATAGTCTTGTATAAATTGGATAAGTTTGCCAACTCTGCAGCAACTGTAGAAAGTAGTTCTCTATTGTCCTGGCAACATTTCAGGTGCCCTCCAGTGGCCAGAGATCTTAACATCCTAAAGGTGCTGCTAAATGCAGCTCCCTTAGCAGTTTGCCTAAATTAAGAGTGAGTTGAAGAAACATCTTCTAGTGTCAGAATTCATTAGCATGTTTGTTGTTTGAACAGTCCTTTTTAGAGTGTTGGTATGCTTTATTGTAAATACAGAGTTATTCTGACAGACAAGCAAAGACAGCCACTTTCAGATTCCTAAGTCCTTTGTCAGTGTAATTATGACTGATCACTTTTTTTAAACTGTAGAGATTAATGTTTAACCTCCAAGTTCAGGGCTGACTGTGTGATTGCAGTCTAAGAAGAAACTGGATTATGGGTAGGTACTTCCTCGTTTGGCAGAGAGATGAGTTGTTCCTGTGTTGGTGTGGAAGTGAGTGTTTCAAGCCATGCACGATGAGGCTGGAAGCATATTTCTGTAACAGTGTCTGTTGTTAGGGAGGCACATGATTGTGTTAAAGGACTGCAGAACCATTGTCTTTTTGATACACAAAACCATGTGGGCAGGGCAACTTGAGGGCTGGCAGTGGTTTTGTCCCTGAACTTTGAGTGTTAAATGAAATGTGGTATAATATTTGTCTGAATTATAATATGTTGCCTCTAAATGATCACAATGGCAACTTTTTTTTTGTGTGTGTGTGTGACTAGGTAAGACTAAAGAATGAATTTTGATCCTGTCTACTGCCAGCTCTCTACTGCAGTCACCTTACTCAGTGATAAGTACGGGTACCTGGACCAAAAGCTGTAAACTACTGCATATTTATTACTTGAGTCCTGCTGGCAGACTAAACCTTGGATAGAAACACTGGCTCATCCCTAACCAAGGAAGATGGGAGTGTGCATAATGTACATATCTGTGTCCTGCAAACAAAAGGTGGGAGCTCTCTAAGCTGTGATAATAATACTCTGAATGTTTTGACCAGCCATGAGGATACTCAAACTTAGTGAATGCTGCACAAAGCCCTAGTAGGAAGTGTGTGCCAGTGACCCAAAGATCCCAAATCCATTGCTGAACGGAAGTGATTAGTAACTGTTTTGAGTTTGTTTGTGGTGCTGGTACTTAGTTCGTCAAAATAATTAAGACATGAGAGTATTTGGGTTGATAATCTTGTTATGACTTAATGCAAGTTCATAAACTTGAAGCTGTCATACCAGTCCTCTAATACTGAGCTACAAACTGCTGTCAGGGGATTGATATGTACATTATGTGAGGAAGTTCATTACTTTTGTTCTCAAGTTGGATGTGTAACACCAGAGTTACATTTGAAGCAGTTTTTACATCGTAACGTTTAAGATTATGATCAGCTCCTGTCTTGGACAGTCAGGAGGGTACTTAAGTGCTTGAGGTCTATTTTGCCAACTTATAAAGTGAAAGTTTTTGCTAATGCTATGTTACATTGCTGATGAAAAGATCTCTTAAATCATTACTTTCAAACATGACCTGCTGATTTGTCAGCTTGAATGCAGGTGCTGCTTATAGCTCTTAGAGGCAACCAGAAGTTTCTAGAAAGGACAAATAAACACCTAGGACAGAGAGTGTTTTGTTTGCAGATCCTGTTAGAAGCTCCTGGTATAGTTGTCTGTGATTTTGAATGTAAAGGATTGGGTTGACAGACCTCTTGTAACTCCTGAATGTTCTCTGGGTAAAGGGTGAAATAACTGTGCTGTGGATTCAAACACTTAATTTCTGAAGGGACAAGATCCAGTACTGTGAAATTTCAGCTCCTGCAGTATGATTTTGATTAGGAGTATGTGACTGTGTGAAGAGGTGCTTTCTTTACATTGCATAGGGTGCGCAGCCATGTGCCTCTGGCCAGCATCAAGCAAAATTATGTAGGGGACTGCTGATAAGAAATTATGGTAGTAGTAAACTTCAACCATTTAGAAGTTACAGGTTTAAAAGTCCATTTAGACATATCTGTGTGTCCCATCAGTCTGTAATTCCACCACAGTTGCTTAGAAGAATGAAAGTACTGTGCATCTCCTTTCTTTCAAAAGGAAAACTTTTATATGATATTGCCGGCCTCATGTTTGCAGAGGCTTCCTAGCTGGTTCTACAGTTTCAAAGTTCATCTTCTGGCATGGTAGTGCAGATTGGTGCCAGGATGAACTTTTATTTCTTTTTTAGTAACTTTCCTGATGTGCTTGTTCTGAATTCTCTTCCAAGTTCTCATCATTTTGTACTTTAGTTATCTGAGGTATTTGTTGGCTGCCAGTGCCTCTCAGACCACTGTTAGTTCTTGCTTTATTGAGAATTCTAATGGGTTGTTTTTAAAAGGGTACTTAAACCTTAGTGCCTGTGAAGACCCTGCTGAATTGCACAAGCTGTTTGTGCCTTCATGCTGTGTTAGTTGCTCCGGGCACAGCACAGGGCTGCAGCTGGAAGTGAAATCTCTGACCTCCACTTCTGATCCCTTTTGTTACCTGAACTGTCAGTCCGTGCACAGTTGCTCTTCAGCAGTTGATTAAAACTACCCACATCCTGGGTGGCTTTCTGTACTTGAGGTGAGCAAAACAAAATGTGGCTCTTGCTATGCTTACATTATAGTCTCAAGTGCACTTGAAACTTAGGAGTTGTTGAACATTGCAAGCTAGGCAGAGGGATGATTCTTTACCAGCCTGCTTTCTCTTTTAGGAGGAAGGGGAAGGTAAAACAGGTGAGCGTCCTGTTGTATCAGAACACTCTGTAGTGCTCCAGAGGGGCAGACGGGAACTTTACAGCTGTTGTAAAGTTCTTGGGGCCCCTTTCCCTCCTCTGTCACATTTGCTTAAGACTCTCTTGACTCCACAACAAGCCTTGAGTTTTTTTGAACTTGTAACTTAAGTCTTTCCTTCACTAGATGTTTTTGAGGAACACGTTCTGTATTTAAATACAGCTAACCCAGTGTTTTAGTCAAGGCTACCAGACTGCCTGCATTACAGTTCCATCAAGCAGTTGTAATCAACTTGGAGAAGTATAGCAAGAAGGAAATACTCACATGTTGTGTGCTTTAGCCAATGGGCATGTGAATAGAAACTCTGTATACTCTTGGTCTTAGGTTGCTGATATAATGTGTTGCCTCTCTATTTTCAGTTATTTTGTGTGTGGCATGAAGTGAACTCTTATTAAAAAAAAACCCTTACAAAGGCTAGTATAGGAAGGTTTTTCTGCCTTTGTTACAGAAAGGAATTTTTAGATAATTTCTAAGGCAGAAGACAAAGGCTGAGAAGCCAGGACAATTGATGTAATAACAGTCTGGGATGCCTGGAGGAAAAAGGAAATAATGAATTGGAAATGAAGCAGCAGAGAAGAATGGCTGAAATAGAGGTGACTTGCAGTGAGCGTTGGCAGATCAGCACACTCTCCCACTTTAAATCTGTGGGTTATCTGAGCTAGTTTGTTGCCTCTTCCAGCATGTCTTAAAGGTGCTGAAGGCTGAGAAATTGGAACCTTTTAACCATTGAGGTCAGTAAAGCAGATATTCAGATTTCTTAATTTCCTGAAGTTTGTTAGGAAAAACAAACCTTGGACTTTCAGTCTTAATAATAATAAGAGAATTTAAAGACCATTTTAACACTATTGCATGTTCTGGGTTCAGAGTCTAATTTATTATGATATGATTAGCTAAAGCTAAGATAGCATGTATTGCTGTTTGCAAGGCATCTTCTAACTTTCTGCAGGCATCAGTAGAATGTGTTGGCTGAAGTATTCCTGCTTGGATAAATTTGAGCTGGATGGATTACACAGGATACTGAGTTTATCACTGGAAAGAAGAGAAACACTTTGCTAAGCAAGAATAGCCTAGTGGTAGGAGGGAGTGATGCTAACTAACAAATGTTGCTTGGAGGAGCAACCAGAGCAGTTTTGCCACAAGGTATAGTTAATAAATGAGTGTTCAGCTGCAGTCTAGGATCAGTAAGATGGATTTCAGTGTGTGGCATTCAGGTCAAGATTACTGGTAGCTCTTAGTTTTCAGTGGAACTTCTGAAATAGTGGAAGTTGCTACATCTTGGCACAACAGTTAAATGTAGTAATACTGCTTCATCTCTTGCCATGGCACTTCTTCTGAAGTAGTAATGAAGGCTATAGATGAATGTTTCTACTGTGTAACCAAAACCAAAAAAGGTAGAAAAGTTTTAAAGCTGTGAAAGCCTATAGGTTTTTTTTTTTTCCTATTAGTGGAATAAGACTGCATGGTTTGACTTGTTTCCTTTTGGTATTACATACTGTCCAAGTTTCTTCCACTAGGTTAAGATGTTTTGTCATAAGCCACCTGAAGACATTTTTACATAGTATTAAAAATCACCCTGTTAAAAGCAGAAGGTATACTGACATTAATAAAAAATATGTGAAGTTTTATATTCCTGTTCCTAGTACTGATAATAAGATAAACCTTAATTTTTCTCTCTCTAAAAATATCCAAGTGGTGCATTGCTTTGTTTAATGTGATAATTTGCAGCCCATAATCATTATTCAGGAGCACTTTGCAGTGAGTGTCATAGTAGCTTTTGTCCATTCAAGTCCTTAAAGCACTGGTGTGCAGAAGTTGGTATTGGTGGGTGACTCGTTTCCCAATAATACTTGCACATAACTAACTTCAAAATAATCTATACTCACTGTATGTGGCTGTTTCTTTTAGAGGGGACAGTGTGGCTGAGGACTGCAGATGCTACTATTGGGGACAGAATATGGGAATGCTCTTCAGTATTTGTTCACTGGATATGGAAATACATTCCAGGAAAACTGTTGTTTGTAATCCCCTGTGCTATCTTTGTACAAGAAAAATAAATCTTTAAAAATGCAATTTTCAGAGTGAAATTCAAGCACGTTCTGTATCTATTTTCAAATAAAGTATCTTCTATTTTTTTTTTTTTTCAAAAAATTGTAAACCCCAGCTGTCATTCCTACCACGGACTTCTAACATTCCTTAAAAAAACACAGCACCAAAAAACTCCTTCCAGGAATTCTTACCAATCTTACAGAAGCATCTGGTACATGAAGGACCTCCAAAATTACCTACAAAGGTACTTTTACCAGAGCTCAATACAGCCAGATAAAAACTCAGTTTTCTTTTGAACCTGTGGGTGGATATGGGAGGAGAGAACTTTATCCACATTTGGATAAGGAATAATTACAAGTTTACAGCAGCTCAACTCTCCTCTTCATGAGACAAAGATCAGTAGCAGTAGGTCTGTGTGTTGTAAGTGTGTTTGTATCTGGGGCTTAGGTTCGACCAAAAACTGCTTAGAGACAGTTCAGCCACTCCTGCCTAAAGTGCCTTTATACCATAAAAGCTTTTTCCCTGATGTTTCCACTGTCAGTATTGTCTTGCTTGAATAACTCCTCCTCCCCCACATTTTGTTTTCTAGAAAACAGGCTAACAACTTCCAGGGGAAGATTAAAAAGGGTTGTTTTGTTTTGATTTGTTTTTTAATTCCTTAATTGGATGTATTTTTCAAATTCCCAACTTGAAAACTAAGGTTAATTAGGAAGCTTCTGCTACATTAAGAACTGAAATACAAGGACTTGGGTCATAGAAATGAGTGCTCTCTGGTGTTACCAGCTGTGGAACTGCTGTTGCCTGTGTATTTTGGCTATGGGCTTTTGTTAAGCAGATACACAGGCAACATCATTGGCAAGCAGCAAAGACCAGTTATAAAATCAGACCCAAAGGATGCTTTCAGTAACACCTTGGGAATGGCTGCAATGACTTCAGAACACTTGGAGAAAAACAGTTTTTCAGTACAGGTGCTTCTCTTCCCTTGTGTGTAGGTGATACACATTGTTAACTGCTGTGACTGTCAGAAGACCATCAGCTTGTTCTGTGTAAGCAAGTGTATCATTCAGAGCTCATGGGGAGTTTAAAGGTGCACTTGCTTGGCCTGTCCCAGGTGAGAGGGAGACAAAGAAAAAGAGCAGGATAACATGGTCAGGCAGGGTGTTTGTGTGCAACAGTTTGTGGTGTTTGGATGGATCAGTCTGGGTTTCGTGTGCAAGTTTTAATAACATACTGCTCTCAACAAAAGGATTTATGGCAGACTTGCAGACTTTGACTTGCTTTAAAAAGAACTGTTTAGCAGATCAGTCAGGTGTAATTTGAGTCAGTCTTAAAGAAGAGAATTGTGCAGATTTCAGAACTATTGTGGGCAACAGTTCTCCAGAATCAGAAATTAATATCTAATAAAAACACATGATCAGAAATAATACCTAGTACTTCTTTCATTCCTTTCAAAAATCAAGAAAATTGAATTGTCTTCTGTAGTGGATTGAAATTATCAGCTCGTGTGCCTTCTAAGCTTGCAGATGCCACATAATACAGCCTAGTGCAAGGTCTTGAATTGCTCTTCACATGAGTTGTTTAATACATAGTCTAAAAAACCCTAACCTTCATTTAAACCCAAAGCTGATGATGCTTGCTAAGCAAGTGCATGGTCTCATGGGGAGAGACGAGTCCCTTAACTCCTAGCAGCACATTCATGTGAACTGTATAATGTGATATTTATCAGAATTTCCACTTATGAGTGCCTGCTAGCCTTCAAAAATTGTGAAGCTTGCAGCCCTGCTAAAGTTTGTTTGTAAAGTATACTGAGGCCTTCTGTCTCTTCCTGATGGTTGAGATGTGTGTGGCTGACTTGTACTGATCCATTTTGTCAAGAAAATGAGCAGCCACAAGTGTTTGTAGCGAGCCTGGTGGTGTCCCTCCCTTTGTAAATGCGTTGGTTCACCTTGAGAGTGACAAACAGGAAGACAAAGCCAGCAGCTTGCCTGGACTCAGTTTACCCCTTTGTAAAATTTAAAAAGAATGTGAAGGAAAAGATGAGAGAATGTTCAACTGCAGAAAACCCAAAACCAAACCCTGGCTACTTTTGTTTGGCACTTTGAACTTTTAGGATTAAACCAAATTCCCTATCTAAATAACAATTAAAAAAGCTACCAGGAATTCCTGGGGGGCTGCAGGTGTGTGAAATGCACATCAGGATGTTGGAACTTGCAGATGCAACTAGCAGGCTGATCACAGGTCAGCATTCCAAAGACTGAATGTCACTGGAATGCATTTCTGAGCACTTCATATTCCTCATTGCTATTTTGTATATGATCTTCAGTGTTGTTTTGGAACAATGCTGCTGTTCAGTGGCTACTCTGGTCTGTTGGATTTTACCTGATGGTAGAGCTGCTCTTCTGATCTCTTCAGGCTGCAGAAATTGAAACAGCAGTTTCAGAGTGCAGGTGCTATAGGCCAGTTGCCTTCATTAATGCAGAATTCAGCAGTGGAGAAAACTATAAATGTTCTTCCCAAGCCCCTTATTGTGTATGGAAATCTCAGGTGGTAGTAAATGTCTCAAAGCATAGTCACTGCTCTTAACATAATGGTTGATGAAACAGTCAACTTCAAAACCAGTTTGGTGATCCTTTTTTTAGCATAGTCCCAATGGAGGAGATGGGAAAGTTTATGGTAAAAATAGATCTTTTTTGTGCTAAGCATATTGGAAGTTTCATATAGCAGCTAGAACATGCCAAATTTTTTATTGGAAGTGTCACATCTGACTTAGAGTGTGGACTGCAGGGAGCAAAGATACAAATTTTACTGTTACTGCTATTCCCTTTCTGTTTGGAAGGTGTTAATGGAACTCACAAAGTAATGCAGAAGACCTGCAAAGAGCTACCAAGCTTTTGTATAGGCGCCTTCTCAACTTAGCTACTCATTA
Source organism: Melospiza georgiana (assembly GCF_028018845.1). Classification (NCBI taxonomy): domain Eukaryota; kingdom Metazoa; phylum Chordata; class Aves; order Passeriformes; family Passerellidae; genus Melospiza; species Melospiza georgiana. The sequence goes on along the minus strand of NC_080430.1, from coordinate 45,745,014 downwards.
GAATTTTTTAATCAGTGGTGAACTGACAGTGAGACTTCAGTTTTTCTTTGCCACTACCACTCTCAAATTCCTAACAGCATGTTGGAAGAACCCAAGGTAAGGGCCTGGAAGAAGTGTGTGTATTTTCAGCACATCCTCCATGCCCATTGTCAAGGGCAGACTCTGAGTTGGCCAGTCTCTTCCAGGCTGTGGAGAAGGACCAGTTTAGAGTTTCCAGCTGCACAGCAGGATGCTTATTGTATGTTGTGTAATGTCTTATATCAGCTTAATGCTGTTTATCTGCTGCAGATGGAGATCTACTGCCCATTTTAAAAGAGCCAGGGAAGGGTTGCTGCCAGAAGTTGTGGGAGTGCAGTCAGGACAAACAGCACTGGCATTTGTACAGCCAAGCAACGAGATTGCTCAGGAGCTGCCGGAGTATCTTGCAGCTGGCTCAGAGTCCGTGAAATATGTTTGTCCTGCCTACCCTGTGAGACTTAAAACTGCAGGCCTGCCCTCTGTTTAATTATGATTTTCTAAAAGGTGCTCCTGAAGCAAACTCTTAAACTGGGAAATCTGTCTTTACACAAATCCAGCAAAGTCAGGTGGACTTTGTTCTCCTGACGCAGCGCTGCAGACCTGTCCTCTCAGGGGTTAGTGCACTGCCTTTACTTCATTGTGCAGGAATGTTTGGATCAGCACAGCTCTAACACCTAACAGTGAAAGCTGATTGCTGCAAGAGATGGTTTTGCTCCCTGCACAAGCTCCCACTACAAATGTCTCTGCTTGGCTGGCTCCCAGATTAGGCTGTCACCAGCTCTGTGTCTGTGCTGGAATCAGTGTGGGACTGTGGGGGGAAGGGGAGCAAATGAAATAAAAGTGACCTGTTGTGGAGCTGTAGCCTTTCTAGGTTAGTGAAGAGACAGGTACAGATTTATGGTGCAAATACTTCCAAACTGCTTGGTGATGTGGAATGGAGATTCATAGTGAAAATTTATATAGGGCATTTGATCATATTTCAGCCTCCTTGCCCCCAGTTATCTTGGTTTTCTGTGCAAACAATTAAAGTGTGTTCTACTGAAGGACAGATTTTTTGGGTTTTTTTAATAAGGCTGGTTCAATTTTTAGTTTTAACTTCAAGGAGGAGTTTTTTTGTAGGAAGACGCTTTTATTCTTATGGCACAGGGAGGGAATAAAGGAGGAAGTGCAGTTATGATTCTTTAGGCAGTCTTTGTGCAACTCGCCTTACATCGTCATTTCAGCTTTCCCATGAAAATTCATGTTGTAGCCCTGTATCAGTTTTTCTAGTATCTTCTAAGTAGCTTATCTCTGAGGGAAATGAGGAAGTGTGACATTTAGCCATTGTCTTTGTGGCATTTCCAAACTCTGGAATTTAATGTCTGGACTTCATCTTATGCAAAGATAGAGGAGTGAAAAATAGCTCTGTCATGGTCAGTCTTCAGTTCTTGTTCTCTTGTAGCTCTGAGAGAATATCTTACACATAACCTGACAGAAGTCTGGGTGATACATTGAGTTCTTTTGCATGTCTGTCCATGGAGGTTTGCTAATTAGCATTGGAGTATATTCACTGTAGTAATGAAATGGCAAGATGTGCCAAGTCTTAGTTTGCAATTCCAGTGTTCTAATGTGAAATCCTGTCTTACTAGCTCTGATTAGTGTTTAATAAGTTCTAACCTTGCTTTTTTTTAGGATCTCTGAAAGGGTGCAAGGAAGAGTTCTGGGAGCATAACAAGGAACATGGCAACTCAAGGTACATAGTGCATTACAATTTCTGTTACTAGAATCTAGAAGACTCCTTATCCCTCTCTTTTTAACTTTTCAAAGTCACTTAGGTTGAATAACATCTGCTCTATTACAGTAATTAATACCTTACACTGGAAATCAAACCTTCAGACAAGTTTGTTGTAAGTTTGTTGTAAGGTCAGGACAGCCACAATAGCAGTGATTGTTCTGCCTGTTCCTCAGGTTTCCATGTCTGCCTTGGTTCAACATATAGTCTCAGTTTGAAGTTGCTCCTCTCTTCCAGTGCTGGGTTGAGGAAGTTGTTTATAACAGCTTATTTTAATTTAAAATCTCTGTCATCTTTTGTAGGATTAATACATGCTGGAGCAATTGAATTAAACTTAATTGTTCACCAATGATTTCTTACAGCTGACTTGATGGAGCTGGATATGGCAATGGAGCCGGACAGAAAAGCAGCAGTCAGTCACTGGCAGCAGCAATCATATCTGGACTCTGGTATCCATTCTGGGGCCACAACAACTGCTCCCTCCTTGAGTGGCAAGGGAAATCCTGAAGAAGAAGATGTGGACACAACACAAGTGCTGTATGAGTGGGAACAGGGATTCTCTCAGTCCTTCACCCAGGAGCAAGTTGCAGGTAAGGCCTTTTCTGTTAAACCGTTTTGCTTGGACCAGCAGTTTAATAATACAGAAACCTAACTACTCAATTACTGCCAATCTGGATGATGAGCTTTTTATCCCTAGTTTGAGATTATGGTGACTTGCCTTGTTTTTAGATATTGATGGCCAGTATGCAATGACTAGAGCTCAGAGGGTGCGTGCAGCTATGTTCCCTGAAACCCTGGATGAAGGAATGCAGATCCCATCCACACAGTTTGATGCAGCTCATCCAACCAACGTGCAGCGCCTGGCTGAGCCATCCCAGATGTTAAAACATGCTGTTGTTAATTTGATAAACTACCAAGATGATGCTGAACTTGCAACTCGTGCGATCCCAGAACTGACCAAACTGTTGAATGATGAGGACCAGGTAAGTATTTTCTTTGCCTGGGTGAAGCTTGCTTTTGGGGCACCTTCAATGACCTTAAAACTAAAAGCTTTATTCAAACCCTTGTGTTAGGTGGTGGTGAACAAGGCTGCAGTTATGGTTCATCAGCTGTCCAAGAAGGAAGCGTCTCGCCACGCCATTATGAGATCTCCTCAGATGGTGTCTGCCATCGTACGTACCATGCAAAACACAAACGATGTGGAGACAGCCCGGTGTACTGCAGGGACACTACACAACCTCTCACATCACCGTGAAGGCTTGCTGGCAATCTTCAAATCAGGAGGCATCCCTGCTTTGGTTAAAATGCTGGGGTATGTGCACTACTGAGACAGTGCTTGTGTTTTGCAGTTGGGTCTGCTAGGAGCAGGTACTCATGAGGATTTTCCCTTCTTCAGGTCTCCAGTAGACTCTGTGCTGTTCTATGCCATTACAACTCTTCACAATCTCCTGTTACATCAGGAAGGAGCCAAGATGGCTGTCCGTCTCGCTGGTGGGCTGCAGAAAATGGTGGCCTTGCTCAACAAGACAAACGTCAAATTCTTGGCCATCACAACAGACTGCCTTCAGATTTTAGCATATGGCAATCAAGAAAGTAAGGTAGGTGCCTCTGGTGCTGAAGTAGTTAAAATGAGCAAGCTTGTGATGAATGGCCTGACAGTTCTTGTGTACTGACCTCCTGACTCTGAATCTAAAGCCACATGCCACTGGCTTTTGCCAGTCATTCCTGACCTTGCAAGAGGGGAGGGATACAGGAATTATCTTGCAGAAATGCTGCTGTGCTTATAGTGAGACTGTAAAACTTACAGTCCACATAAGCAGATGGGAATGTTTTTTTAGGGAACTGTAACCACGAGGGGTGTAAGCCAGCAATGTTTACTACCTGCTGACATGTGTAGGAAGTGACAGACAAATATTATTTTTGTTGTCTTTCAGCTGATAATTCTGGCAAGTGGCGGACCCCAGGCTTTAGTAAACATAATGAGGACCTATACTTACGAGAAACTATTGTGGACCACAAGTAGGGTGCTGAAGGTGTTGTCAGTCTGCTCCAGCAACAAACCTGCTATTGTTGAGGCTGGTAAGTACATTGTACTCATTCTAACTTAAAAATCTACATAGTGCTTTGGGATCAGTTCATTCCACCAAAACCAGAAACTGCCAGCATCAAAAAATGAACTTGGGTTGGTCCTTAAGTCCATAACCAGGTTTGGAGGCCTTTAGTATGCAGAAGTATTATAAGGTGGCTGTTTTTAGTAACTCCATTGTGTTGTTAACTATTAGTGGGTGAGTGTTGTCAGGATGCATCCCTGAGAATATGCACACATTTAAAAGGCCCAGTGTCACACAGGGAATTTCAGGGGGTTGTTATTTTCCTATGAAGAAGGACTAGGGTCCCAGCCATATTGTGATATTGACAAGAAGGATTCAAAAGCTTGTGAGGTTTTGCACTTAGATGTCAAGGAAAAGAAGGACTTGACTGCTCATGAGGTGAGCATCAGAGTATGGTGTAAAATCTGAGTAATGGTGTCAAATCTGTACCATCTTCCAGGTGGGATGCAAGCTTTGGGGCTCCACCTCACAGATCCAAGCCAGCGTCTTGTCCAGAACTGTCTCTGGACTCTGAGAAATCTGTCAGATGCTGCAACAAAGCAGGTAAAGGGCTTGTTTAAAGGGATCAAGAGCAAAAGTCAACGTAGTGAAAAAGAAGACTTAACTTTCTCTCCCCTCTTTTTCTGCAGGAGGGCATGGAAGGCCTTCTAGGAACTCTAGTTCAGCTTTTAGGATCAGATGATATTAACGTTGTGACTTGTGCCGCTGGCATCCTTTCTAACCTTACCTGCAACAATTACAAGAACAAGATGATGGTGTGCCAGGTTGGTGGCATCGAGGCTCTGGTGCGCACAGTCCTCCGGGCTGGGGACAGGGAAGACATCACGGAACCTGCGATCTGTGCGCTCCGTCACCTCACCAGCAGACACCAAGAAGCAGAGATGGCTCAAAATGCAGTTCGTCTCCATTACGGGCTCCCAGTGGTGGTAAAGCTGTTGCACCCACCCTCACACTGGCCTTTGATCAAGGTAAATAATGGTTAAAAACTGCCAGAGCTGAAACTGAAAACTGTTGCTCTTTAAAATGTAACTTCAAAAGTGAAAAATTCTTTGTTCCCATGGGGTTTGAGATACAATTTGTCTGCTGGAGAAGTTGCTCCACTTGAGCAACTTAGTGTATACTCTTAGAGATTTAAACATTTGAGATGAACTGATGAAAAGAAGTCACTAAAGCAAGCACACCTCTCCTGCTCTCTTATTCCCCGCCCGCTCCTTACCTGCAGGCTACTGTTGGCTTGATCCGCAACCTGGCCCTGTGTCCTGCGAACCACGCCCCGCTGCGTGAACAAGGTGCTATCCCAAGGCTAGTGCAGCTGCTGGTTAGAGCACACCAGGATACCCAGCGACGCACTTCCATGGGCGGGACACAACAGCAGTTTGTGGTGAGTGCCCTCCCTGACACCGCACCTATCAAAGTTCTCTCCAGCTCCTCATTGTCAGTGCACCTCAGTCCTGTAGGGCTTGGGCTAAAGAACTGTTGTCCCATTTGCTCTAGGTCATCATCTGTGTGCTGATAGCTGTCTTGGCAGACTTGAGATTTTTCTTAAATCAGGATGCCAAAACAAACCTTGGTTCTTATTTTAATAACCTCTTGAGCATTTAATTCTAAATGTTAGAGCTCACAGAAATTCTAGTACTGCCTACTCTGGCAAGGCAAAAATAATTTTCTACCAGGAAACCAGAAGTTCCTCCTCCTTCTCAGAAGAATGGGTTTAAGAATGCTGTCACAGCTTATTGCATATTTGCAAGGGTGCTGAGACCTGTAAAAGTACTGAGAAGTTGTGCGGGCTCCGTAATTGTTATTTCTTTGGCTTCCAGGTCAGTGTGTGACAAGATCAATCTCAATTGGATTTTTTTTTTATCCTGTTAAACATATTAACAAAGCAGAGGTTTGCTTAGCATAGCAAATGGAAGCAGCATCTCCTAGTACAGCAGTGTAGTAAATTCCTGCAGAGAAAGGAAGGGACCTCTTTGCTTCTGTTAACTGCTGTTTCCAGCTTAGTAACTGTGGGGCTAATCCAGGTTGTAGAACAAGAGATGGTGTTATCAGAGGGGAAGTTCGTTATAAAAGCCACTGAGGCATCCCACTGGGATGCTTCACTACTGAATTTGGGTGGGTGCACTGGGCTGACTTGTAGCAGGGATGTCAAGTTTGAAGGCCTGCGCTTAGGGTAAGAGGGTAAATGCAGGGGATGAGTTAAATGATCAGTTGGAACTGCTGGTTGGCTTTTTGATAGTCACTTAAGAAAAGAGTATGCAATATCTCAAATTCAAAATTTGCCTTTTCTCTCTAACCAGGAGGGTGTGCGTATGGAAGAAATTGTCGAGGGCTGCACTGGAGCCCTGCACATTCTTGCACGTGATGTTCATAATCGAATCGTAATCAGGGGTCTAAATACCATTCCACTATTTGTGCAGGTAAGTGAGAGCTCAGGACAGCACTATAATACCTATTAGCAAAAGAAATAAAACAGCTCTTGTTGCACTTCCTGGATAGAGCTGCTAAGTCAGAGTGTGCTGAAGAGCTCGTTTCAAGTGGAAGAGCTAAAAGAAGCCTTGTGTTTGGTTGCAGTTGTTGTACTCTCCCATCGAGAACATCCAGAGAGTAGCTGCTGGTGTACTTTGTGAACTGGCTCAAGACAAGGAGGCAGCTGAAGCAATCGAAGCTGAAGGTGCAACTGCTCCTTTAACAGAACTGCTTCATTCTAGGAATGAGGGTGTTGGTAAGTGAACTTAAGGCTGGTTTCATACTTGTGTTAGAAGAGTTGGTAGAAGTCTTGACCTCTGCTAAAATCACTCTTCCTTTCGGCAGCAACCTACGCAGCTGCAGTGCTGTTCAGAATGTCTGAGGACAAACCACAGGACTACAAGAAGCGACTTTCTGTTGAGTTGACAAGCTCCCTGTTCCGGACCGAGCCAATGGCTTGGAACGAGGTGAGTTCTGTGATCTCTGTTAGAACTTCTGTGTTCTCCCTCCTTCACCAGTGAAGTGTAGATGCCATCAGTGATGCAGGCCCACCTTTACACAGCTGTGTGGTGGCTGTACCTTCTTTACTCACTCTCTGTGTTCAGGTGCAGTGAACGTGTGGTAAGCAGCCTTCAAGCTGCTTTTTCCCTGGCAGACAGGAAGAGTCTGTTCTTTGCTGCTGCTGCTGAAGAGTGTAATGCTCATTATGCTTGCTAGTGTGCAAAGCTGGCTGTACACAAGAACTTTGTACTTTTCTGTGTTGCTTGTCAAAACCTGATGAACTCTGGATGTAAAAATAGAAACATAAGTGATATGAGGGAAGCATAAATATAAAACATCCTGTGAGGCTTCTATCAAGCCAACAATGCAGGATTAGTACTCTTGGGCTGGGAATTCAGCTTGTCCTGAGACCTGAATACATTTGAGATTTTAGACTTGAATACATTTGCAGGCTTATTATCACACATGGCATTTTTTCATTTTTAATGGACTACACAGTAAATCAAAGTCAGTCTGTGTGCATGGGATGCAGGGAAAGCTTCACTCATTCTTTGTCTTCCCACAATTCTTAAGATTCATGAGTCTAGCTTGTCTTGTCTGGCATGTATCTACTACACAAGGGACAGTGGCCTTTAATTTGTACTATTTCAGTGCTTACTTTTCTGTTTTCCTAAAACCTTTATGTACCACAAGAATGGATGGGGGAAAGCTAAAATGGAATATCTCTTTGAGACTGGAGTCAGACAATTGCTCTACAGGCAGGCAATTACTTCTGTAATTGAACAAATGGGAGAGGTTCCTTCAGAATTCTTTAAAGCTCTGTTGCTGGTTTGGGAATATCTGACTTGCAGGATCTGCACAGGTGTACCTGAGGAATGTTCCTAGACCTTCCTCATCTTTTTCACTCCCAGACAGAACCCTTCTTCCAGTCATCTATGGATTCCTAAATCTGGCTATTGCATGTTGGATGCAGATACTTAGCTAAAAAGGCATTTCATGTTGACAGCAATGCTGCAGTGCTCACTGCAGAGCAGTTGTTCAAAGGGATTTAGGGCAAGCTTTACAGCTTTTTAAACTCAAAACTACTGGTGCTGGCTGAAGGAGCCGATGTTAAAACTGTTTTGTAATTCTTTGTGTACACACAGACAGCGGATCTCGGACTGGATATCGGTGCCCAGGGAGAGCCTCTTGGATACCGCCCAGATGGTACGTGTCTTCTGTTCCCCCTGAATAAACTTGCAATTGGATGAAGTCAAGTCATAGGTTTTAAAGGAGAACTGCAAATGAGTGAAGAGTGAATTTACTCTTCAGCAAGGTATTGCAAACTGACAGGCAGATGGGGAACTGCCAGTTCAAATAACCCGTTTCTGCAACACCACTGGCAGCACTGAAATGGGAGCCGTATGAACATGCAAAACCAGTGTCTCTTGTCTGAGTCCTGTGGGAACACCTCCTGCTGAGCTGTTGTTTCCAGAAATCTTTTCCATTCCTTACAAATGGACTTGACAATTCCAATAGTGCAGTTTTTCTTTAAAACAACAAAGCTGGTATTGAATGCGTTAGTCTGTGAGTGTCTATAGATTTGAACACAAGCCTATCCCTAAGGATTCTGAGCTATTTTTGACTAGTCTTTCAGAAGCAAGTCTACAGTCTTGGAGCCTGGTTTTGCTGCAGTATTGTTGAATTTTAGTACTGTTGATTGTGCAGACTAATGGCTTGGCTGGAATCTGCTCGTGCTTCTGACTGCAGTGTGCTTTGTCTGCAGAATCCTACTGGAAGGCTTTTCCGAACAATGGAATAGCTGTTAAGGGCAGGCACCAGATTGTGTTGAACTTGGCTGAACTAGAAAACAATTAGATGGCTACACGATCTCCTCACACACTGATACTTGCAGCTTCTGATGCATCTAACATCTGTTAACATTATGCTTTTTTTCCCTCTGCCACCTTTAACTTTCTTAGATCCTAGCTACCGTTCTTTCCACTCTGGCGGATACGGTCAGGATGCCTTGGGTATGGACCCTATGATGGAACATGAAATGGGTGGCCACCACCCTGGTGCTGACTACCCAGTTGATGGTCTGCCAGATCTTGGCCATGCCCAGGACCTTATGGATGGGCTGCCTCCAGGTGACAGTAATCAGTTGGCCTGGTTCGATACTGACCTGTAAATCATCCTTTAGGTAAGAAGCTCCAACCTTGAATTTAAAAACAAAACAAAAAGAGAAAAACAGCTGACTGGACTGAGGACTTGGTTGGCAGGGAGGGATTGGCTCGACTGGGTCCTTGTGTGCCACAATAATAAATAAATGCTCTGGAAACACACAATGAGCACACTCCAAACTGACTTCTGCCGTGAAGTGTGGAAGTAATTAACTGTAACATCTTGTGCACTGGCTTCATGCAGTCTTGATGTGTTACAACAGCCCTTTACAACTCAGGAGCACTGACACCTGTGTTTTTTCTCTTTGCAGCTGTATCATCTGAGTGAACTTGCATTGATTGGCCTGTAGAGTTGCTGAGAGGGCTCGAGGGGTGGGCTAGTATCTCAGAAAGTGCCTGACACACTAACCAAGCTGAGTTTCCTATGGGAACAATTGAAGTAAACTTTTTGTTCTGGTCCTTTTTGGTCGAGGAGTAATAATACAAATGGATTTTGGGAGTGATTCAAGAAACGAAGAATGCACAAGAATGAATTGCAAGATGGAATTTATCAAACCCTAGCCTTGCTTGTTAAAAATTTATTATTTTTTTTAAATCTCTGTAATGGTACTGACCTTGCTTGCTTTGGAAGTAGCCTTTCTTTTTGCAGTAATTGTTGTTAGTTTTTTTTAAAGTCTCTCGTAGTATTAAGTTATAGTGAATATGCTACAGCAGTTTCTAATTTTTAAGGATTGAGTAAAGGTGTAGAACACTAATTCATAATCGCTCTAACTGTATTCTGAATAAAGTGTAACATTGTGTAGCCTTTTTGTATAAAAAACTAGACAAATAGAAATGGTCCAATTAGTTTCCTTTTTAATATGCTTAAAATAAGCAGGTGGATCTATTTCATGTTTTTGATCAAAAACTTTATCTGGGATATGTCTGGGTAGGGGCCAGTAAAAACTGTTTATTTGGAACCTTGTATTGGACAGTTTACCAGTTGCCTTTTATCCCAAAGTTATTGTAGCCTGCTGTGATACAGATGCTTCATGAGAAAAATGCAGTTATAAAATGGTTCAAAATTAAAGTAAACTTTTAATTCATTCTGTGTCAAATTATTTCAGATCACAAAATATATTTGTGTGTTAAGAAATAGTCCCGGACTTGCATGACCGCTTAAGTGGAGGGAGACAAGAATAGTTTTCCTCTTGGATCCCACTCTGGCACAGTTACCCTTCATAGCCTGGAGGTTTCCTGCTGCAGTTCCCAAGGCACCAGCCTGCCCCTGCAGGGTCCTTGGCGTGGGGCAGGCATAGCCAGATGTGAGGCAACTCCACTGGTGCCAGGCCTGCCAGCCCCACGTCTCAGGGCTGCACTAAGGGTGAGCAGCCTCAGCTCCCCTCAGCACTAAGGGACAGGGAAAGATCATTTTCTCACAAGCTCTCAGCTGGTTCAAAGCCCTTCTCAGGTGTCCTCAGTGTTCAGCTGCTGTGCAAGACAACACCTGTGTGTGACTGGCTTCCCTTGAGGCAGCACCTGTGTGACTGCAAGGGGACAAAGTGGTTGTGAGGCTGCTGGCTCAGCCGCAGGCTGCACGTGTGCACCGTGCAGCTGTCACCAGCTCTGGGAGCAGCACTCCAGGCACATCCACTGCAGGCAGCAGTTTGCCAGCAGGAGATCAGAGCAGGCTTTGCTGCAGAGGCTCCTGGCTCAAGATGCTGAGAGCTGAAGGGAGCCACACCAGCCTTCTTCCCCTTCTGCTGCAGAGGGAGAGGGCTCACACAAGGAATTCAGCTTTGTTCCCTTGACTCTTACTGTAAAACACTACCCCAAATAATAGCCAGCACTTCACTCTTCCCTTTTTCTAGTAACTCCAGCTGAAAGATGGCAGTATTTAAAGCAATGTAAGAAAACAATTCCTGTAAGACACAAGGTGAAGTCTGTTTGTACGGGGCTGTTTGCTTGCATCCACATACTCTGGGTAACGGGGCTGTCAGAGCAGGGGTGTAGCAGCAGCTGTCACAGGCACCTGTGCTTGGTGGGTGCACTGACAAACTGACATCAGCCACAGCACATGTGGAGAAGAATTTAACTCTACACACACTGAGAACCTTTTCTAGGGCACCAGCTTTTACTGGGGGTTTGACAAACAGCCAGGGTCATCACCACACCTGTTCTCAACTGCAGCCAGGAGTTGGCAGCTGAGAACAACACTCCACCCTTGTAGCTTAAGCTGAGCAGTGCTAGACAAAGGAGGGGCTAGCGAGTACAAGGCTGTGAGTAGAAACCCGGGTAACATCTATCCTTACATGCTCTACACACAGGCTCTGTGTGATAACAGTGGTTGGTACTGGTTGCTTGAGGTGAACAATATTGTCTGTCTTGATAAAAAGGTATTTTCTAGTGCCAGTCACAAGCATGAGGTGACCCCTTAAGATGAACAGCCAAGGCAGTCACCTGGTCCAAAAGATAAATTAGCATTTTTAACTAGCTTGAAATAGTGAAACACTTTATATTGTGAAGTAACTCTTCTATTCGTTTAATTTACACTTTCAAACTATCAAATATTTGAGCTACATCATGTAATGCCAGCAAAGCAAAGCAGTAACCAAGAATTCATCCTTACAAGGATTTAAAAAAAAAACTACGCCTTCCCCACCCCTGAACCAGCTTCCCTCCCTTCCTGAGCCAGCTCAAATTCTGAAAATGCTGCAGCTCAGATTGCTAAATGCTCAGCATATCTGAAGGTGTTCCTGCAGGACCAAGGTGCTGAACAAGGTACACAACCTGCATATTTCAGAAGGATGGTCAAAAATTGTTCACTTGGGCGTCTTGATATTTTCATGTCCCACCGCTCTCAGAATTTCAAATGCCAAGGGAGCAACAGCACTGTCAACGTCAGAGCTAGAAATTAAAAACATTAACATTCATTAGATGTCCTCAGGAGAAAAAAAATGTTTTCTTCAAATTCCACATTTGCCTTTACCTATGCTAGAAAATTCTGAGTAGCCCTAAACTGCACTCTTCACCTGGCTTTTCTCTTAAGCAGTAACATTTAACCAGTGATTCTGCCCTGTAGCACATCTTGAGTAGAAATGAATCTCAGCTCCAACTCCCAGTCACTGCTACCTCACTCAACCTCCTCTCCGAAAAAAGGCAAATAGAATTTATCACACACCCCAGGACTCCTCACATGCACAAGTCCAGCTTGGCAGAAAGATGTATTTTCACACACACACACAGAGCCCTCTGCCTGCAGCGCTGCTCTGCACAGGCAGGCACTTCCACTCCAGGTGTTGCCCACCTCCTGCAAGGAGGAGCCACCAACCACAGCCCCGCACTGGGGCCCTTTGCTTCCGCACCTGAGGTTTTATTATATATATTTTGCCTAATTTTTTCTTCTGGAAACATGTTTCTTTCCTAGCATTGGAACAGAGGCTCTAACACATTACTCCTAGTCCACAGAATCCTGTCTTTTTAGGTTTTTTAAAGTTTTTTTTATGGACTCCCATCCCTCATCTCTAGCTTAGAAAGCACATCAGCAGATCAATCTGCAACTTCCTTTATTGCTGCTAATGACAATATCTACTGGTACTCCACACTTTGGGAACACAGAGCTAACCAGAAAATCCAAATGATCAGTTCACATTACATAAGCCAATGCTGTAATATGCAGCAGTTTAAATCAGTTATCTGAAACAAACTCATCTTATCAACTGCCTTTACTGAAAAATAAATGTCCATGATCCCTCATTTTAAAGCATGGATTTGATTCTAAAGCAAAATGGGTTGGTCATGTCATTCTTAAAACTGCCTGTTCCAACGAGCCCAGGAAGCATCACTGAGAGAGGGTTGGCAATCCATAGCTGCTAGAGGGTGGCAGGGGAGCTCTGAAAGCAGCTTTCAATCCAACCAGCACCCTTCTCTTAGCACTCGACTGCTCGGCTGGACACACTTCCCTTCTGACACACAGGGAGAGGGAGAAATTAAAACCTGTCTGTAAGAAATGAGCAAAGCAAAAACACTCCTCAATTCAAACCAGTGGTAATATGTGCGTGGAAGGGCCTGGGAGTTTAGACTATCCTGAGGGAGTTTAGTCTATCTCAGATCCAGGACCTCAGCTGTAGCTGCCTCTAAAATATTTCCAGTTCTGCAGGAGATACAAAGAGGCTCCTTAACCAGGTTCAGAGCACAGGTGAGGAGATCGAGTTTATCAGGTCACAAGGAATATTTTGGGAAAAATGCCACATAAGGAAATGTGAGGAGAAGGTAGAATATCTATACCTTCCATAAATAAATCTCCATTCAGCTAAGTCTGACAAAGCTTCCTAACTCCAGGCTTCCTCTGCCTGCCTGTTGCCAATTTATGCATGTCTGAGTCCATCATAGCCCCAAGAACCAGGCTCAGTCCCTCTCAGTCTCCTCTGGAGGCAAATGGATAGGGACATGTGTTCCCTAAAGAAGGGGAGGAGGGGAAATGAAAATCCAGGAGTTCTCAGGGGCTCTCTTGTTGCTGTTACAGTGCAGGAGCTTGGCACAGCAGAGGGACCTGGCTCACCTTACTGTATCATAACAGTCCTCAACAGCATCAGTTGGAATTTGATCTACTGAGCATCTTGTGTTAAATTAGGGTGAGTGCTCTGGATTGGGGCTCTGTACCATGTGTTTTTCTGCATACAGAAACATACAGACTGCAACAGACTACTGAGGAAGCCAGAAAAGCAGAACTCAAAGACAATGACTGGGCTGTCTGGTGCATCTAATGCTGAAATGCTACAAACAGAGTGAAAGTTGTTTCCAAGAGAGGAAAATCCTGTCTTCCCCCACTCTCATTTTCAGTGGTGGTGCCTGTGTCTCCCTTGGGGAGAGCTGACATTTTATTTTAGTGAGATAATTTAATGTGTCATACAAAACCCTGTGAGTCAGCAGCTGAGTATGCAAGAGGGATGCTGACTGCTCTCTACAGGTTTGGCTGGTCCTCAGGGTGCACCTCCTTGCACTTGCCACATTCCAACATTTCCTCTCCATATCTGCCCCTTCCTTCCAAAACACGGTACTTTGCCTTAATGCTGAGGAGCCAATTTTCCCAAAAGCCTGCATCTGGGAGGCAAAGAGCACTGCAAAGATTATCTTAGTGTTTCAAAAACTGACCTTGGAAATACAATTTCTCTATGAATTTTAGTTCATCCAGAAGCAAAAGCCAACAGCCCACAGCAGAAGCATAAAATTTGTTTCAGAGGCAGGGAACAGCCATTCATTCATTCATTCATTGAATGTCCAAGGGGGATTAGATAAGGGAAAGTCTATGGGAGATGAGCTAAGCTTTGGCCCATTTGTTGGGACTAGCACCTCTGTTCTTGCAGAGAAGGCCATGGCATTCCCCTAAGTCTTGTGCCTTCTGCAGAAGCTACAGGTATTAAACAAAAGCAGTTCTGTTCTTCAGCTGAACATTTGAAAGGAATCAGATTTCAAATGCATCAACCACAGCCACCTTAACACAGGGCACAAATGTTGCATTGTGCATGCAGCCCACTCTGCCAGGAACCCCTGACAGAGGGACCAAGGTTTGGAATAAAATAATAAATTCAGAAAAAAGAATCCACAGAATCGACTCACACACACGGAGCTGGACTGTGCAGCAGCTGGGGATCAAAGCGTGCCGCAGGCTCTGACAGAAAGGACTTTGGAGGAGAGCAGTGCAGGGAGGGGGGCCAGGGACAGAAACCTGAGAAGCTCTTACTGCACAGAATTACAGAACACCGTTGCAGACAAAAGAGGAGGCAAGCACTCTCAGCCCTGGAAATTCCTGAAAGCCTGAGGGAACTCACCTGGGAGCTTGGACCAGGCTCTCCAGAGCCTGGATAAGAGCATCGCCATCATTCTTCAGGCTCTCCAAGTGCTTCTTGTTTGAAGTTATCTGGAACAAAAAGAAAGGACCTTTACGAAAGGCTTAGCAAAAGATTCTTCTCTGTCATTTTTGTGGGATAAAAGAGAAGGAAACAAGTTACAGCATTTATTACTATTGTAAATGGAATGTGACATTGAAGAGACTGATGAGAAAGTCCCTTTTACTGAATTTTGGCAGAGACCATCTAAAATATCTTGGTTTATTTAACAATACTCACTCACGTTCTGAGTCCCTGTATGTGCGCAAATTCACATATCACAGTCTGACAATCCTGATTTCATCCTTAGTATCAATGCAAATACAAGCCCCACTTAGTCTGAATCCCAGGGATATCTTGGGGAGAAAGTTATTTTCATTTCTCTCTTCAGGGAAAAAGTAAGCAAGCTTCTACCAGCCTTCAGATCAGGACATGTGGGGTTTCTCTGAGAGAAACCAGGTTAAAATCACTGCAAAGCTGGCAACTGCATATGGAAATTTTTCTCGCCCCTCATCAGTCATTAGGAGTGTTGCCTGCACAGGACTGTCACCTACAGAGCAGGGTGTGGAGTGACCAAAGCTATTTGCCCTTTTGTGTCAAATGAATCCTGATTATAGCTGATTCTGCTGCTGGTGTGGTTTATTACATGAATCCACAAAAACTGGTTTATTGTTTCTCCATCCTTAAGTAGCACAACTACAGAGCTCCAAAAAGCCACACGTTTCCTGGTGGTTAAGCAGGTGAACAGGAAGGTCACAGGGAACATAACATGAAGCCTCATGCACTGTAGCTTGAACAGACATTGAATACTTGGCAGCTTGCTGAAAAGCTCTTGTATCTCAAATAAATTACTAAAAAAAAACCTGGTTTGTGTGTCAGTTCCTGCTTGCAAAGGTAAATAAATCTTGGCTGAAGAGAAGGGAAAAGGGGAGGACCAAACCAGCTGATTATTTTGACACTGGAGGAGTTAACACTAGAAATGATGACTTCTAATCCCAAAATCTGGCAAGGACTTGTAAGCTTTAGCGTGCTGTGGCTGGCCCTGTTTACCATTGATCCAGCATCTGGGCAGCACGCCTTCACCTCTCCCTCTTAAATCACAACAGAAGCTGTATTTACAGCTGCCATCCCACCATAATTTATCAGCAGTGATTCTGCAGCAACAGTGTCACTACATCTATAATTGTAACATCCTGTAGTTTAGCACTTACAGGAAACAGGCACCTGCCTGAAATAAACCAAAACATATCCTGTATGCTGGAAAAAAACCAGTGATGCCATTACTTAAGCACAAATCATTGGTAAAATCTGATTACAGGTGGTTAAACCTTTTCACCCTCTTGAGGTTTCTATCTGATTCTCTCAGTCTGTATTTCAGAAATCCAGTCTTCTCTATATGTTACCTGCTAGACACAGAAAATGTTTTGGAATCTGGGTTCTGAATGTAAGAACACTACCACTTATAATAGGAGCAACACAAAGAGAAAAGTACTTTCATCACAAGAAATTGCTTTCTGTTCCTGAAGAATGGTTATGCCTCAACCAAACACTTCCCTGCAACTCCTGCAGCTCCCCAGCTACCGCCACATTCCTTGCGCTTTCCACATTCATGCCGCTTGTTTATCCTGCACACTTCAAAAAGCCAAGAGGTCACAGGGAGGGAAGGTCACTAGGACTGAGTCTTGCTCCATGAAACTATCAGGTCAAAAAAAGGTTACAGATATCTCTTATTCTACTACATCTTAACTTTTGGGTGCTGACATTTGTGCAACCTTCACAGTCTCTTCACAAAACAGTCAATGATGTCATACAGAGAACATTCAAAATATGCTCAACTATAAAAGAAGAAAGAGGTTTAATTCTAAAATTATCTATTTTAAGCAATAACTTAGTCCAATTGAGTCACAGGGTCTGACTATAAGCCTGCCCATGCTGCAGCATGCCTTGTGTCACTGTTAAGAACACATTTCTGTGCATACAACGCATTTTAATTAAAAGGAATAAAATGGCTTTATATACACAGAAATTGTAAAAGACCAAAACAGAAACACCCATGAGATCATCTCATCACCTCCCTGTTAGACTTCACTGTGCAGAGCAAATTTCAGCCACAAGCAATGGGCTCCCATGGTATCCATCCACAGGGGCTACTCCCAGAGCTAACAAAATGCTTCAATTAGATCCTTTCAGCAGTAAAAGTGGAAGCACAAGGAGGGAAAGGATCAGCATGAGCTGCCTCCTGTCCATTTAAATTAGGTATAATCCAAATTCAGAACACATTTTCTTGAGAGTGCCAGCTACCAGCTTCATCCAAGCCAAGGGGTGCTGGAGAAGAACCAACCTGTCCAGTTGGCAGTGCCACCTATGCCCACAGAGAACTCGCCCAGACCAAACAGGGTTGCACAGATTTACGTGGGTGGCTGGGGCTTCCCCAGCTCTTCCTCACCAGTGCCCACAAAAATGCTTCCTACCAACCACCAGGCACCCACTCCATGGGCCTGGGAGGGGACCAGCTCTGTGCTAGCAGGAAAACTGCAGGTTGAATACAGGGTGAGCTGCCAGCACCCAGGAGCCAGCTCAGCCACAGCTGCCTATGGGTTTTGTCAGCACTCCCATGCTCTGATCACTGGCTCTTATTTGCTCTTTATCTCACTATGAGTAGATCTGATTGCTCCCTGAGCAATTTGAAGGTCTCTTGCATGCAACAGATTACATCCTGCTTCACAGGAGCTTGTGAGAAAGAATATCTAAATCACTGTTCACTTTCAAGATGAAATTTTACTCACGTTTCCTATTTAAAACCTGTTCCAGTTTCATCTTCCTTTTGTTCCATAGGTTATATTAAATTATGACCATTCACCAAAATCTGAGAAATTAATGTATTCTTCACTTTGTTATCTTTTTCTTCTACCCACCCTTGCTGCACCTTTTATTCACACCAGTTCTAGTTCTCATTCATTTGGAATTTTAACGACTAGTTTAATGATCTCTTGTAATATTGCTGTTTGTTAGGGCTGGCTGCAACACTGATTCAATGACATAATCAATAGTTATTCCTTTAATTAAAAATGTAATTAAATCTCAGTTCAGTTGTACACTCACTGCAATTTAACAAGAATTTCAAAATTACTTTTCTTTATTATGCCCACAACCATTCAGCAGCTCTCCTCTCCTCAATACTTTTAAACAAGGGTGAGCCATAAGGAATATCATGGTTGATATGTAGTGACTGATATTTCCAAAAAATTCCAGAAAACTATTCAGATATTATGGTGCTGCTAAAGATGAGTGCAGGAAAAGTTATAATGTAAAACATTTCCATTTGAATATTTACTTCACAAATAAATGGAGGAGTTTTGCATTCTTACTTTAAGAAGTGATTTTTGCAATTCAAATTTCAAGAAAGCATAGAAACTTAAGGGCAAATTATTTCTGTTAAGGTTGGTTTCATAATGCTGAACTGCTTTCTCTGATTAGTTGTAAGTCACATTTTGTAATTTACAATGGAGAGAAATTACCTCAGCAGTAAACTACACTCTCACCATTTTTAAGAGAAAGAAACTCTTCTTTGGTGAGGTTTCAAGTGAACCATTAACTTGATGTCTGTGAAGTAAACTGGGAAATAATGCAAAAATAAGAAGCTTTATATTTGAAACTTTTTCTTGCTTGAAGAAAGGTCCTGTAAGCCCATTCAGCTTCAAGTATCATCTTAAAGAAACAACTGCTGGGAATGTTCATCATTTGCTCAAGAAACTACTACCTTGACTGTATACCCAGATACAAGCAAGACACCTAAAAACAGACCTCTTTCTCAAAAACTGTTTCTTTCTCTTTCCCAAACACAGATTTTTTTTAACCTCATAAAGCGATGCTTCCCTACATTTTCATCAAAATTTAATATAATTATGCTAATTACAGGTACTCAGTTCTTGCTCAACTTCACTGGTACAGGGTGAGAGCAGCCACATGTGTAAGGCAGAAGCTGCTTTGGGCTGGTTTATCAGAGCTACCACTCAGGTCCAATGTCAGCATTGCTTGAATATTGACACATGCTGTGAATCAAGTATCATTTATCTCTTGATGGAAGCTTTTCTGTGAATGGAACTTGTACCTTCAGCTAATACTGCAGTAAAAACAATCAGCAATACATTTTTTCTATGGACTAACTGGGACCCTATGTAGGACATGAAATATAATACTAAAAATTAAGTTTCCAGACTAAAAAACATTAAAGAACTGAGAACACAACTATTGCCCTCTAGACACTCTTTCAAATAATGTCTTCATAGTAAGTGCTGTTCCTGCAATTTTAAATATGCATCTCAGACTTCTCATTCCTGCTTCCATCTTTGACTGGCTGAAGGCACTGTCAGTAGGACACAGAGCCTTTCATCCCCAACCAAAGCTACTGTTTCAAATGTCATCCAGGCTGCTGGTGACTGAAAGTTGATGGCTATTCACAGCTGCTTAGTGTGACCTTATTCCCATTTTTTAAGGAACAAATGTCAAGAAATATAGTGGTGTTAAAAACATTGTTATAGTTGATGTGACAGCCCAGCAAATAAGTCAATGGGATAGAAACTTCAGAAATGAGGCACAATGCCTGGGCTGGAGGGGAAAACCTTCTAGTGTTGTGACCCATCTTATGCCTATCCCAGGGCATTCAGTGGTACTTTTCCTCCCAGGCTGTCAATGCTGAACTATTCACAAGCACTGCAGTAATCAAATAAATCATGTCACTTGGTTTATTATTCACAACTCATGATGATGTGGACAGAAATATGCAGCCATTCCTTCTCAACAAAGGAGCACAATAACCCAGCAAATACTGCAACCAGGGACTCATGCAGGTGAACTAAACCAACAGATCCATTGGCTGTGGACTTATTAAATATAAGCATTTATTTAATTATAAATTGCTCTCCAAACATATACACTAAGCTGGCACTGCCCTGAGGAATTATAATAAATGAACTCATCATTTCCCATGACAGATCAGGTGGATCTCTCACTTCTGGAGGCCTGCACACTCTTACAAAGTAACATAGCCTTACCTTTGTGTACTGAAGTGCCAGACCCAATAAAGCATTTGGAGCCTATCAAGTGGAGGCTGTGATGATGACATTTAATTATCAGCCCCCAAAGAGGAATCCCAGGCAGGGACCCAGACACCTGCACAGTGCATAGGGAGTGCTACTTCTGAAGGGCATGGAAACCTCGTGTTGAGAATGAAGTTACCCAAATTCACTCTCCTCTCTGGAGCTCAGGTTGCTAACACAACCAATGAAAGCTCCCAGTCCAGACAGCACAGACCACAATACCTTTTCTCAGTGTCCCCACAGCAGGCTACAGGGTCCTGGGCTCTCCTGTAGTCCTCTCCCCTTCTCTAAGCAAGTGAGTGTCACATTTTGTTGCTGCAGCAGGGTTTCCACTGAATGGGGAGAGGCAGGGAGGTTTGGATGGCTCCCACACAGGGAGTGAATAACATGGGGAATTGGCAGGGAGGCAATTGGCAACATGGCTCTCCAGGTAGGAGAAATTAAACATGAACTCCCATTTATCAGGAAAGCACTCTAGCTATTAGGGCAATTTTACATCTGTGGCAGCAACTTTCTAAAATACAAAAGCAAAACAACTAAAACTAGCAACGAAAATCCCAGATATATGCAGTGGTCTTCTGTGAGGTGTTTAATCTGACATTAGTTACACGTGCTCCCAGCAGGTCTGTGGGAGAGGACCCTCTAAAGCACTAAGTGCAGCCAATTTACAGGTTGTTTAATGAAAATTAATGGTTACTCTGGTCAGGATGTGCTGGCGTAACAGAGGAATATCCAAAGGCTGTGTGCTTATACATATATATCATACACTCACTAGGATGGCCACAAGTTATTTTTGGTCTCCATAGTGTAGGAGAGCTCATTCTAAAAGGATAAAAACCTTCATAGCATTGCTTCCTTGCTACTCCTCTCTCTACACATGCTTCCAGCTGGAGAGAGACACAGAATGTGTGTGTGGGAAGAACAAATCAAGTCGGACAAGTTATATTTATGTTACTAATTGCCAAGTCACTTGAACAGGCCTGAGCAGTGCTGCTGGACCATAAAAACAAGAAATGAAACTTACAAAAGCATGAGTGTTCCAGGTGTGCTTTGGCAAGCACAGTGCAGTCAGGGATTGCAGACACACAATTACAAAGACTTTGTGGCCTTCAGATCCTGCAAATACATGTGAAAACAAGCAGGTATCTGTGACCAAAAAAAACCCCAACCCCACACTACATCAGACAGCTTAGCTCTGATTTTAGAGTTCAAGAATGTTTTTTTCCTCTTTATGGACAAAATTCTTGTTCCACTGAAGTCAACAAACACCTTTTGATTTTGATAAGGCCACGATTTCATTTGAGGTGTTTTGTTTTCTTCTGATTTGTATATGTGTGTGGAGGTTTATTCTGAGTTCAAAGCCATTCCTGCGGGTAACTTGGAACCGTCCCAGTTTCCCGGCAGTCTGAGCGCAACACTGGCTCGAGGACAATTCACAGACAGACAAGGAATGTCTCCCACACGATAGATAACTGTTAATTGATTTTGGATGTTTCTTGACACCTATTCACTTTGAGGCTATTCTCTGCCCTTCAGCACATGCATTTTGCACAGAGAGGCATGCTCTGTGATTGTTCTAAAATTACCAACTCTAAGGGGCATTGTCTGAACATAAGAGAAGATTCATAAACTGCAGGGTAATTATTGAACAGAAGGTACTCTGTCTTGTTTGATTTTTAAGGTTTGATTTTATTGCAAGTGCTGTATTCAGCTCACTTTCAGAAATGTCTCTATAATCCAGAAAATATCCATTATTGCAGGTTCCGCCCTCATTAAGTAAGTTTAAAATATTTGACTTAACAGAACTGGATAGGGCAACCTCTTTACATCCATTATACAACCAGCTGACCACAACAGCTTTATTAGGAAAAGTGAACTGCAGTTCTGTCTGGCAAAACATGGCTCAAAGTTGCTACAGGAGACTTCCACACAGGACTGCAGCGTTGATAAGTTATGCATGCTCAGAAGCCAGGCCAGCATCTATATGGCATTGGAAATAAGCACTTGCCATCCTGCTGCTGATGATCTCATCTGCAAACACAGGTTCATCTGTCACCTGCATGCCAACAACTCTCTGAGGTACTTCAGATCAGTTTCACCCTGTCCAAACAATGATCTCAGCTGGCCCCAAATATCAGCTTTAGCCAAATTGGGCCACATACTAAGCTTACACAAAACTTGCAAGCCTTTGATCTCTCTTCCTGCAGCTTCCCATCAGCTCCCTGTCCTCCCCTTGCTGGAACAGGTGAGACCACCACCTCTCAGGTACGCCTTACCCTGGCAGTCTCTTGTAACTTCTTCCTTATAAAAGAGACAGGGAAATCCACTGGAAGAATTTTTTTACTACCACAGTTCAGATCCTACATTTCTGTTCTTTTAGGAGCTGTTATAGAGGCTCCTGGTTGTTGTGCAGCAAAGCAAACTAAAAATAGTTATGAACAAACACTAAAACAACACACAGATTCACTGCACATCTAGATTTCCTCTCAAGTTAATCATTCTCTGAATCTCTCATGTTAAAATATCCTTCATAGTCTTTCTCTAATCAGATTTTCTCCTAAAATACCTTCTGACAAGTAACTTACAATACTTCTTAAATGTTGATTCCCATAACTCTTTTTCCAGTGATACTGTCTTTTATGGCCTAACAATTCAATCTGTGAATAAGATCCTCAAATTTCAACATCTGTCAACCCTTGTGTCTCCCCGTAAAATCACAAAATAGTCTAACTGCAGAAGTTTTTTGGAGCTCTATCAAACTTTCATTGACATGCTCCATGGGTTAGGGATGACCTTCTTTACTTTCACATACATGTTCTTTTCATGTTCATCTAGTACAGCTAAATTGAGATCTTTCATTCACACACTCATGTGCATGCAAACTTCGCTTTTGCTTCATTGAACTGCCTTATCTCAAACCATGACTGGTTTTCCATCTTATTTTCTCTCCCCTCTCCAGCTGGGGAGTGATAAAGCAGCATGGTGGGCACCTGGCATCCAACCAAGGTCAGCCCACCACACATGCCTTGACAATTCAAATAATTACAAACATTTACACTCTTGCAAGGGTAAGAATCATTACCACTGATAACTCATCTTCTTGCTATTAGGAGAACCAGTGACATATTGGAAAGGGCTGACCTTTAAATGGCAATTACCATACAGGAGAAGTATGCAAGCAACCAAGCAATTGCCAATTTAATAAATGCCGTTGTGTCTAAGAACACAAACCCTTGAACAGCCATGCAGCGATGCTCAGGTGAACTGGGCAAACCCCTAGGAACAGCCAAGAAGTCTCAGTTAGGAACTTGAAGTTTAATGTATACAGCCTCCAAAAAATGATACCTGCAGCCTGACATTGTTCCTTGTCCTGCTTTAAAATGCTCCTCATAAAGATAAAAGCCCACTATGCCTTGATGAAGGCAGAGTGAACAGTGCTGTCCAAGTTGTCTGTGCAATTCAAGTCTGATCTAGTATGTGAAATCCCTAACTGCCCCTGAGCAGAACCTCTATAGAGCATCGATCAACTTCCATGGAGGATGAAACTAAATTAGATGGCTCATGATCACATTTGTCATAATTTGGACTTAAACACAAGACTCCAACAATTACACATCTCTACAACTTGGCTTGATAAGTTAGATTTATTATGCCAAGAAAAGCAGGAATAGGATGAGTTAAATTAGAAATTAGCAGGAATAGGATGCATTAAATTAAGAATTAACACGGATTGCAAAAAACTCCTTTGTAATAATAAAAAGAGTAGCAAAATCATGTTAGAAAACTCATTCTGAACTATGATTTTGAGCTAAATATTAAAGCACCAAACATTTGTTCCTTTGTAGCCCCATCAGACTTGATTTCCAGGGACACATAAAACTCACACACCTTGAGGTTTTCCTTAAGTACCAAACACGGACAGACTTGCATGTACAGGATAAAAACAAAACCACCCCTCCTCTTGCCAGAATCCAGAAAAATGCTCTGAAGATTTTTGTTATTGGGGGAAAAAAGGATCAGTGTATTTATGCTTCATGTAAAATGCAAGTAGGAATTTAAATGACTGAACAGGGATGTAAGTCTATAAAACATCAATTTTTGAGGAAAATTGTGCTTTATATAATGGCTCAATTTCCATAAAATTGTAAAAACTGTCACAAAAACAAATGGACCTCTGAAATTGGTGCTTGCTTATTGTCATGTGACAGATGGCTCTGGCTGCCTGGCAGAGAGCAAACAGCTACCTTGTTGGCTCTCACTGGCCTCAGAGAGAATAATTTTAGTCTGTTTTTCATTTAACAAGTCCAGTTGCATTTATGTATCTTTACAGCAGCAAGTCAGTCATCCATGTGTAATTACACAGAGGAGGTCAAAAGGAAGTAATAGTGATGAGCCCAACAGATGACACAGCTTGGCAATCTCAACAGTATTGCACTATGTAAAATTACAGTGCGCTGAAACACCAAATGAGTCCAGAAATACTTTTGTGCCCACAGAAACAATGAATTAGGACTCCAAAATGAAACAACAGTGATAGTCAGTGGGAATTACACTGGCCCCGAATTATGAACTAAATAAACAGGTTGCAGGTTTCAGAACTGCCAGTTGCACCACACAACCCAAAGTCAAACAGCTGTCTGTGTGAAAAGATCCTATTTCTCATTGCTGACCATGGCAGTATTGCTTTTCAGACAGCTCCTGTACCTATTCATAACCATACTGGGCTCCCAGTAAATAAGTACAGTGATAATTGCTGCAGGGGTATCTCAGAAAGTGAACATGTTCTGAACAAATGGGTAAGCAGCTTCCTCCAGGGAGTTGAGTCTGCAATATGCCAACCATTGGAATAAAGACTTCTCATTCTTGGTGCTCTCCAAAATTAAGAACAGATCCCACTTTTGATTTTCCCATCCCCATCAGTGTCATTAAAAAGCACCTGTTGTACACTGACTGAAAAATGTCAGTTGTGAAAACAACTATCAACCTAAATACCAGTCCAAATGTGCACTTAACACAGACACACATATACTTACAGACTTATACTACTTATTCCAAATAAACATAATAATACTTAACACAGAATGAATGGTTCTGTAGGCCAAGTTGTGAGTAAGCATTCACAGCTACTTCAGAGGTCACCCTC
Organism: Melospiza georgiana; assembly: GCF_028018845.1. NCBI lineage: Eukaryota > Metazoa > Chordata > Aves > Passeriformes > Passerellidae > Melospiza > Melospiza georgiana. The sequence continues at coordinate 45,719,876 of NC_080430.1, read as the reverse complement.
CCCTCACTGCACCTCACACTGCAGATAACCACAAGTCATCAGTACATTTGGGTTTTGGGTTTTGTCAACACTTGCCTGTTCATTAAGTTCTGTTTGGACTCCATACACTTCATCGTTTATGATCCCTGTCGTTTTAGTGACATCAAGAAAAAACTGATTTAATGAGTTCACATCAATTTTCTTCTCTGCCTCAACTCACTCTTGGCTGACTGTCAGTTTCATCAAGGATTGGCAGGAAAAGGTTCCTGGGGGAGCTTTCTTAAGCTTTTCTCAATTTGTTGAGATTTAGGTACTGTGCATAAGAGAAATTCTTGAAGATATCTCCAACATAATACCATCTTATTGTCCTTTATAATTACATTTCAAAATGGAGATGAATATAAACACAGTGGAGTTTCTTTGCTGCGACTGCAAAAACAAATGGGCTTTAAGACAAGGTTAAATGATTTCCAGCAGAAACTTGCAAAGAGAAGATAAATCACCCTTTTCCTTCAGCACAGTGCTGTGCAGTCACCTTCATCTTTTCTTATCAACTGCCATTTCCACACATGCATGAAGTGCTCCTATTATGTTAGGATCACAATCTTTAACCTGGCAGTCTTCTATCAATAATAGAAGAAAAAGATGCAAAGGCCATGAGTCCAACATGATGTCTCTAACTACTGGCATGAATGGCAACATAATGCTTTACTGTTAATTATAGAAGTCAGAGAAGAGCAACACTCATTTTATTTAAAGGTAAAACTCAAGTAGGTGGTAACTCATCCCTGGCAGTGTAAGAAGGGTGATGCAGGACAATTCTGCATAATGCTTGACAGGAGATGGAATGAGGGGAATAAGACTGGCTGTCTGTGCAGGCCATGGCCATGGCCAGGACAATTTTGTCCCAATGCAAATGTCTAGCTGTAATTGCCAAACGGGACAAGGCAAGGAGGCATATACCACAGTGTCAAGAAATGGCTGTAGAAGTTATAAAATATCTGGTTAAATTGTTCATCCTCTCCACATGGAAAGCTTTGTCTGGCACTGTTATCACAGATACTCCATCTTATCTCCTCCATTGTGTAGTTAAGCAAATTTAAGCTAAATTAAAATAATGCAATTAAGTAAAGAGTCAAGCAATCACAAGCACTTCAGCTAAAGCAGTTCAAGAGATTACCAACTACTTAGCCAGAATGTGAAACCTATGTAGAGATGCACTCACTACATGGCAGTGTTAAGTAGGCTGGCTTGAACCACCTCTGTTGGTGATTTACAGTGATCTATTTTAGTCTGTGCTGCAGAAGATGGGGGGAGCCCATACAGGGCTGTGTTGTTTCAGCAAAGGTAGCATTAATTTCCAACTGAGCAAGCAACAGCTTCTTCAACTCCTTTGCCCTGATGGCACCATGATGGATTATTTTTTAATGCATCCTTATTTTTATAAAACATATTTTAATTGAGACTAGTTCTGTCATCAGTTATGTTGTCCAAAGGGGTTTTGTTCGGTTTAGTTGCTACAGTAAAATTTTTTTTTAAAAAAAAATCCCTGTTCCAACTGTCTGCTCCATTTTTTTGTCAGTGGTTCCTGTCCCCAAAGCATGAAGAGGAGAATAAGATCCCTGTTTTAATCTCACTTGCTCTGGTTCCCAATTTAGCTGGAACAGCCATTGAAGGTGTGACTGCACAAATGCTGGCCTGAGAAATGTTTCTAGGTCTGTGGAGTAGGGACAGCAGAGAGGCAGCACAGTGAAGCAGAGGTAGTGGTGGACCATGCAGGGCAAACTCCACTGCTGCCACCATCTCAGAGCCTTAAGCATGAGCTCAGACCTTGTCATTAAAAGGTGGAGATAAAGAGGTATAAAGAAGAAAAGAAAACTTACAGCAAAGTACACAGTAAATGCAGAGTCAGTCCTGTAAACACAAAATCTGCTGAATTTCCAAAGAAAACCCTTATCCTATAGGAAGTAATTTAATTTGGATTGGAAAGCATTCTCTGGAAGACAAACTAACCGTCTCTCTTTGTAACTCTCTAATACAGCAGAGATTGACCTTTGCATTCTCATTTTGATGCTTATCTTGAACAAACAGGCTAGAAGTCAATGTCTACTGAGAAAAAATTAGGGAAGTGCCTTTTCTCTAAAAGCGCAGAGCAAGTCCTAGGGAAATAAATTAATAAATATAGGGCCAGTAGCTGTGGCTGAATGTTAACCAGCTTTGTGATGCTGTGTTTATTTTGCCATGAAATGCTTGCTGAGACAAGTTAAACTTCAATCTTGAAATACATGTTTAAGTCTTTCAGGGAGAAAACTTGTTATCTCAAAAATACATGCTATTTCAGTATGTGCAGAGGAACAAACATTTTCTTATTTTAAACATTTTTGCTTTTATCTCATAGGTGAATGTAGTGTTCAAGGAATGGATAGCACTGACCAAAGACAACCCTATTGAATGCAAAGGTTTTGACAAACTTTGCCCACGCAGATAGGGCTGTGAACCTCACACCTGGCTTACAGCATCATCACTTTGACAGTCTTGGCTTTCAGTTGTGATCTAACAAGGCTGAGGCTGTGAACTGGGTATTTTTCCCTCTTGTTTTCACTCTGGCTATGGAAAAAAAAATCACAAAGCACTATTATAACAAGAAGGTATTTATAAGAAATATGCACAGGTTACAAATAAAGCATTTCCAACTTAATAAAGCAATTTGTTTTCTTTTAGAGGTTTCAAGTGAAAATTCCTGACATTTTTGCTGATGTGCAGCTAATTACACCAGTGTTTTGCATTTGCCCTTGCACAATTACCTCTAACAAGGTGTGCCTTAAAATTAGATGTTGCAGCCCTTACACTTAACCTGATTAGGTCAATAATTTAAATATTAACAGTTACAGAAATGCAGGCAGAGAGATTCTTGTTAAACAAGAAGTCATTACACACTCTGACACTGTATTCTTTTAAAAGCACAATGGTTTCAGAGGCAGAATGAGCACCTGGATGCCTGCCACAAGATCCTGCCTTTTGCTCCTATGCCCACCAATCTTACAACTTTGTCCTTCAGGACAAGGTAACTGAGTCACAGTGCAAACTTAATCACGTCACAAAACAAAGCCGATGTGATGATCTCATTACTGTTCCGGGAAAAGGAATAAACTCAGTTCTTGTTGACACCAGCAAATCCAGCTTTCAGCAAAGACCCACAAAGGCCCTGACCACATAACAGAGAGAACAAGTAACATGAGTGGCACTCTATTAAGGAAACTATTATCGTAAGAGATATAGTGACAGTGAGACTTTTAAAGAAAGTCTCAGGGCTTTGTCAGAGAATTTTGTCAGTATTTTAAAGGAGATTTTGAAGAATAGTTGATTCAACCAAGTTTGTGATCCTTTTTTGGTAACTTTAAGGTACTGGAAATTACCTTTATGTGAGGATAAGAATAGTTTTGTACGTTAAAAAGTAGATTTATGGCAATTTTTAAAGCACTCAAGCCAATCTAAAGTGGCTAAGAGGTTTATTTTGAAGCTCTGTAACCTTTTTTTAATACTATATTTGGATGACTGCCTAGCATAGTATAAAACATGTAGAAACAAAATCTAAAATGACTAAATGTGACTTAAAAAGAATACCTGCCTGATCAAAGCCCCTAGCTCACCTGTGATGCTTTTTTTAAGTTTGGGATGTTCTGGGTTTTGTTTTTTTTTGTAAAAGTAACTGGCAGGAAGTCTTATCTTCTGAGAGTTGTACTTAAAACTGATTGCTTATAAAGATTTGAAGAATGATTGGGATTATCATTCTAAAACAGCACCCAGGGGAACTGGGCGGATCAAGGGATTGCTAATGAGATATTGAGTCTTTCACATCTAAACTGCTGATTTAAATTCAACCCAACACAAAGTTCCTTCAACTGGTGGACATCTGATGATCTGTAAAAAATGAGGTGATGTTCTCACTCTATTCTTAGAAAATACATGTTGAACTGCCAAGAAAATCATCACTCTTTGCAGTGAAACCAAGAAGCGAATTGACAATGAAAGACTAAAATAATTTTTATCCCTCAATACAGTAATATAAGACAAGGCTTTGGCTTTCTAGATCAGGTTTACTTTCCCCAATCTGCTCAAAATAAGTTTCAGCCTCTAAGACTACTAAAGTAAAATCAAATAAAACATTTCAGTAAGGTAAAAATTATTATTTAAGTTCCAGAGTAGCTATATTGGGCTTTAATGACTTATAATTTACAGAAAGGGCAGTGGTGGATGTTAATGAGTGACTCAGATGACTTTCTATTATGCTTTTTTGCAGAAACAGTCATTATCACATGTCAGTTGCTCAGAACATAGCACTCTCTAGTCCTCCCTCTCATTTAATAAAAGCCAATTAATCATTTCCAATCATTTACGTACTCAGTGAATTTAGAATCTGGTTTCATTCACTCATAAATTACAGCAAATCTATCACTTTAATTAACTAACTAGTCATAGCTGTTCTACAGACATTTTGTTTGTGTGAACATACTTTAGCCTGTGAACTATTTGCAACTCTTATTACTGTGATTCTTGGTTTACTAATTGGATTTGTGACAGATCAGCTGTATGGCATATTACCTTTTCTCTGTGCTGACTGCTGGGTCAGATTGAGTCTCCACCTCCTTGGCCTCAAGTTCTTTGCTCTTAGTACATGACAGGATTTTCAATCTCAAATGGCTACAGTGCAAACCAAGCCCACAGCCTGCACAGGCAGATGGACTGATCTTACCTGCATATGAATCAGTGGCTTGGGCACACACTAATTGACATAACATGACCACAACCTATTCCACCCATACAGCCTTCTTCCCTCTTTCCTTCCTCCTCAAAAGTGCTCTTTTCCCCCCATAATCCAAGCCTCTTCTCCCTGCAAGAACTTCCCTCATCACCCACATGCACAAGGGGAATTGACCAGTTCTCAGAGCAAGACCCAGCCATGTGCTGGTGGTACTACATGGAATGGGGAAGACTAGGTAAGTTCTTTGTTGTGTTTTTCAAATGATCCCCCTATAAAGTTCATGTCTTACCAGGGAAAAAACCAGCTTCTTCCTGTGCTAGCTCCCAGGACAAATCTAAAGAGACTGTCCCTCAGACCAGGAAGGAGGAATGTGGTCCTTCTAAACAATGGAAGTTGTTGACTATCCAAAGAAGTTTCCCTCCACAGTACCATCAAAAATCTCCAGTAGGATGTAAGATGCTGCTTCCAGCAGATATGCTTACAGCTGGCCAAAGTCACCAAACACAAGAAATGTTCCTTAGCAGGGACTGAGAGACATCTTGAGAGAAGATACCATTTCCTCTCCTGCTTATCCTTTCCTACTTTCTTCCCCTTCTGCCTTATGTATCCTGATCACTCCACACCCAGTTTTCCAAGCCATCCTTCGACAGACACCTATGAGCTGGTGCTGGAAATTTGTCCTAGGGAACAAAATCAGCAAACTTAATTCGTGACAGGGGCAGGTTCCTTCACATCATTAGAAGAGGTCACTCCTGCACTCATTGCCTATGTGTAAAGATGGTGATATAAGAAGGTAACCACCAACATCAGCACTCTTGAGTCCTTGAGAAAGCCCTGGATATGGTCTTCTGGAATATCATATCAGCTGGTGAGAAGGCAAATATCACTTTAGAAGATGCCAGAAAAATGATCACCTTAGAAGATGCTAGAAAAGAAATCCATACAAGTACTAGACTACCACCTTTCAATAAAATCAAGGTCTTGGGTCTGATTTCTGTCATCTGAGGAAGGAAAGATTCCTTCCCTTCCAATAAGGTCTTCACCTAGATGCTGAAACAATGCCAACACTCGGTGATATCCTCGGTGCCTAAACCTCCTCTTACAGCTCCAGCTGTTCCCAGGCTCCATTAATGGTCAATCCCACAGGGCTTGGCAAGAGCTAGAATGAACAAGATCCAGAGAGAAAAGGTATATGTAGAGAGCCCTTTCTTCTTGCACTGCATGTGGAACTGTTGGAGGTGTGTAATCCTCTGCTAGGAGGCTGCTAAGAAGCTTCCTTGTACCCTTTTACTTTTTTCAAGGAGTAGATGTGTGCACAGGCTCCAATCTCCTCGCAAAGAAGTTGATGTGTGATCAACATGCCTCCTTGATCGCTAAAGCTACTATTAATCTGTGAGAAGAACTTCTCAGTCTCGTGGCTTCTCACAGCTGCTTTTGAAAGTTCTACTGAGAAGCTTTAAGAAATGCCTTTTCAAGCTCCCAGTCCACTGTATCACATGGGTTACAATTCTTCACACATTATTGACTCATTTGGAGGAACTGGATAAATATGACTTCCCTCCACAGACATCATATTGACTCTTATGTAATCCACTGTATTTATCTTTCTGTTTACCTATCCCTTTCCTATTATCATGCCTAATAGTTCAGCCTTACAGAAGTCAGAGTTAATTGCCAGAATGATCCCTGGAGCCCTTTAAAAAATGTTAGTCTAGATAATGGTTTACCTGATAGGTTGCATATCAGAACTATAGGCTCAACGATTTCTTGGACAATGACCATTGGGACCAGCTGACCTGTTATTACTCAATTAGTCAAATTGTTCTAAAAGATCTTTTTGTAACACCTTAATTTTTTTCAGACAATTCTATATACTGAAAAACCAGATTGAGATGATCAAACTGTGTGACAGGCAAAAATCAGAAGTCTGAAAAGTGATCTTTGTGATATAAGTCCAAGAATTTCCCTCTTCTTCAGAAGAATACTTCTTGTGTCAGTCTAGAAAGTGAATTCTTATGCAAAGTTACAGAAATTTCTCAAAATTTTTGTAAATAGTGATGAATTACTATCTCCATTGCAGGTGATGTATGTTCATTTGAGCTATTAATGAAAACTACCCCTAAACGTGAAGAGCGGCATAATTGACTCTTAGGAGACATTTTTGAGAAGTACACACCTCAGAGTATAACCTGGCTGACTGACTTGGCTAAAAAACACATACTAATCAACTTGGTACAACAACACGGACAATAATCTAAATTACCACCACACATTTCCCACAAGCTTTTTTTAGCACCTCAATATTTATGGACATAAACATTCTAAGACAGATAGAAGATTGCAGACAATAGTCTGCAATGGTCCTCTGATGGACATGCCATATAAAGGAAGGTTATTTAATCAGCTTGAAATTATTTTTTATCATTTCCCTTGAAACATTTCCTGGCTAAAGCTTCTGGAGATGGGACACCTTCTAATTGTGTCCATCCTTTAACACATTTCCATCCAAAAATTTCATACACCAGAGGGACTCCCCTCAAAACTGACACTCAGAGTGACATTTCTTGTAAGGGGCCATTTCTGAATTTGCTCAGGTAAACAGAAATGAGAGAAGTTTTTGAAGAGCATGTTCCCATGTATTTGTAGCATATCTATGACAAGGACACAAATATATCATAACAGCATATCTAGCTTTTGACACTGAGAACAAATTATGAGTGTATTTGCTCTTGTTTAATGTGAGCACCACTGGGAAGCACTTTTTGAAAGGATAATAAGGCAGTGGAAAGGACGAAGATACACAAAACTCTGAGAAGAGGATAATTTTGTAATGGGTGTATACTGTGGGAGTCCTCTGAATGGATGCCCAGAGCCAAGAAAATCAGAACCTTTCTTCATTTTCTATATGAAATAAAAGCTTCTAATAAAGACAATAGATTAAAGAATATTATTGCCACAGGACATGCCAGTGAAGTACAAGTAGAATATGATAGCTTTTCAATGAGAAACAGAAATCACAGGTTTAGAGTTGAGAGAATAAAATATAGGAAGCTAAAATCAGAAAATGTTGCAAACACATCTGAGAACATAACCAAAATAGTCTTGAGTACAGTGTGCTTACCAGATTAATGGGGGGAAAATTTGCATAATTAAAAGGCATTAACAATTAACATAATTCAAGTGAAGGAGCAAGAACCTCATTGCGTTATAATTAGGAGAACTATTTGCCAGTCTCACTTTAAATTTGACTCGGAAGCTTCTGACACATCAGTGGCATTTATATGAGTAAAAGTTACTGGAATGACCATATTTAAAACACATTAGGGCCACTAACTTGTAGTTTATCAGTTAAGCAAAGACTTGTTGAGTACATCACCAACCAGCATTGGGGGAAAAATGAGGGTAAGTTCTCTAAACAGTCTTAAAGGTTGTGGTACAGAAAACATTAAATTAGGGGAAATGTCAAAGAGTGGTTAGGGTATGGAAATAGATAGCTGATGGGTACATAACAAAAAGGGCAAATATCAGATTGCTAACAAGGAAGTCTCCTGGGTGAGAGTGCCATAAGAACAAGCTGGAAGCTGGCAAGTGGGGAGGGCACAGAGAGATAAGCAAATGGAGGTTATGGCCTTTCTCTTCCTAGATCACAGGAGAGGATTTAATTAGTGGTTAGGGTTATCCACAGAGCAGCTTCTCCCATGGAGAGCTGGGGGATTTGAAAATAGGACAATGGCATTTTAGTAGGGCACAACAGCTGAGAAAGGATTCTCCAGTGAATAGGGAGCACTGGTTCACAGCTTCTCCTCTCCTTCCTTATTTTGAATGAACTCAGATCTTGGAAACTGAGCCGATGCCTGTGTTCAAGTTGTTTACATGGCTGACTGACAGGAGATAATATTTCTTTACATCTCTCTTTACAGAAGCCTGCAGCAACAGATGGATTTTGCAGCATAATCTAAAGGTCAACAACTTCTGACCAGCAAAGTAATGGAGAACAGACCAGGCTGCAGAAAGTTCAGCACAGGAGAAACCTAATTAAAAATTATGTTCATATTTAACCCATGTTTCAGAATTGCAAAATCACAGAGGGACTACCTGAGGCATCTAGAATATGCTCAAACCAATAAATGTTTTTCCTAGAAAGAAAAGCTATGCACAAATGTAAATCACATGCCAAATTCACAAGTGGATTTTATAGTGGTGAGTCTGAAATAGCAGAAAATTATTTTCATGAGTTATAAATTTGGAATAAAACCCCCAAACTAAATCCAAAACCACCTCAAAAACCCCCAAACAAACAAAGCACTGTTAACATGACATTCAGAAGGCCTTATGATTAATTAAGACTTCCATGTCATAAACTTGAGAAGTTCTACTTCTCTTCCAATGAGAAAACTGGTCCAACCCTGCCATACTGCTCAGCTGCCCTCACTTGCGCTGAAATTTCTTCAGCTGTCCAAGGTTGTATCCCTCAGCTCCTGAATATCTGTCAGACCTGGGCACTAAACAAATATGAGCTATGCTTAACAGTAACGCATACAACAACAGCATCCCATCTAAAATAACTGAATGATCAGTCAGATAACATTTTTATAGACTTTTAGTAAGAAATCAGTTTTTAAGACTGATTAAAACATTAAGAAAAGTTTTCAGCTACAAACTTTTAAACCAGGCACAGAAAATACACATATAAGAAATGAAATGCACATTTTAAAAGAGCTGGCTAAAACACAGACTTTGCTCCAGTTGTTGCTTTGATTCCATGAGACCATGAAGAAGACCAACCAGTGGGAATTCAAACATTAGATCACAATAAATCAACAGGCATGAAAACATTAGCTCAGGCATTAAATTTACATTTTCCAGACCATTGGCTCTTGTGACCCAGAATATACTGGGAAATTTCAAGTTCTACTGTCAGTTCTGTAGCTCTGTTTCACTTTAGCCCAAAGCAAGAATCATGAAGTGCAGGCTCTTGCTTCACTCCCTTGCCCTATACTGGAACATATTTATTTTTAGGTATGGCACACTTACAATCTTACTACACGGAGGAGTGGGGAAGATAAGGTGCAGGCTCAGGCTCAGAGTGGTGCACACGGTGTTTAAATGGAAGTAGCAGCTGTTGGGGGACCATACAACTAGCTGCTTACTGCAAGAAGCTTTAACATACTCAGGGAGAGCAGAACTTCCAGATACTTTTTTCTAATATGGAAGAAATTGTTAATGAGCACATAAGAAGCTGCCACTTTTTTTAAGGGTTTCAGCTTTTAAAACATTTCAAATAGGAAAAAATTTCAAGGGATGGCAAACCCACCGCATCAAAACAGAAGTCAAATTCAGGCAGCAAGCTCTCAGAAAAGTAGAGTTCAACAAAAGGCACTAGAATTTTTATAACAACCAGATAATAATAACAACATAACACCTATTTGTAATCTTCCAGAAAACTGAAAATTTCATAAAGAATAGCTTATGACAGTTTCAACCTGAGGACAACACCTTTTATGAAAAATCACAGACGAAACATCCTAAAGTTACAGGCAATTGCCGCACAACAGAAAAAGTCAGAAAATCCCAATAATAAGCAACCACCCATGCCATACTAATCCCTGGATATGTCACAAAACAAAAGAAAAAATTACTATTTTGCTGTCTTTGTGGCTAACATGCTTTTAAGCACACTCTGTCTCAACAGCATCACTGCAATGTTTCTCCTAAGCATTGTGCTGCTGTAAAGACTTTCCAGCACAGCTGCTTGTCTTCCCTGTCCCTCTATTAGTTTGGAAATCAAACTAGAACAAGACTGATGACAGATGTTTAAATATGTCTGTTGCTACCACAGTTTCAATAGCAATGCACAAAGGCTATAAAGCACCTCCTGCCCACTACCATTCAGCCTGCTCAGCTGCACTCAGCAGACCCAAAGGACACACCCAGAAATGTTCCCCTTCTTCTATTCCAATTGAACAATGGTTTTCTCTTGTAGGAAATTCAGATAAATAAAATCAATATAATTTACAAGGTTGTGATGGGAGTATTGCCCAAGTGCACTGTTTCATACTCTCAAGCAATATTGAATCAGTTTGGAATACTTAGAGTAATAAAAACAGAACACAAAAAAAAAAAATGCAGATTCTAAGTTTTCTCATAATAAATTCCCAATATATGTGATCCAACGCCTCTAATGCAAAAAATATTCTGCAGATGCAGCCTCAAAACCACACACCCCTCTTCATTTCAACTTTCCATGATGAGCCTGTGCTGATTTGATTTGTTGGTATAATGCTATTGAGAGTTAAGAGTTTCTCTATGGTAGCCTCACCTCAGCTGGCACTAAGGAGCAGAAGAGCCTGTCACTGATGCACACCATGAGTGGTCATCCCTCACCTATCTGTCCAAGCAAAACTCAGACATATGAGGTTTGGCCTTCACAAATTTCTCAAATGAAATTATTTTCCTTTGGATCAAGTTACTCATGTTGTTAAAAGCTGGCTCATCAAAGCAATTTTAAACAAAAAGTAGTTACTACAGTTATTGGGATAACAGATAACTTCTAAAGGTTGTGGAATAAGCTGGAATTAATACAGAAACTTTCTGCATGAAATTTACTTATTTTTAGAGATAAAATTAAATCCACAGGGGCCTCATCAAGTCAATATAAATGATTTTTTTTTTGTGAAATCATATCCATTAATACTACTATCACATACAGGAGAACTGATCACAACATGTAATAACTTTGGTTGAGGATTCACACCTACACTGGGCAGGAAAAATATACCCATGTCAGTGGCTTGTTCTATACTATGTAAATTACCATAATGACAGCAAGCAATTTTTTTAGTCATTGATTTATTCTCCTAAAACCAATTTTCCAATTTATCAAGATAAATGAAGGAGATGAACTACAACTATTGGGGGAAAATTTAATAACCTCTTTTAAGTAAATGTTGATTTTGAACCATAGTGCCATACCACACAGATAATGGCATTCTGCACCATGTTTAAATGAGCTCCAATTAACATAGGCTGTAATTTATTTTCCAGTTCTAAAGCTGCAGAGGTAGATGCTAACTACTCCTCTTTTATATCTGCTTACAATAATTTTGCCATGACTGAAGATAAATAATTAAGATAACTTTCCACCTTCTGTCACTGAAATACAGTTTTTGTGACTTACCAAAATGGATTGCTTCTAACACTGCTACCAAATTGCTTAGGGAAATTATTCATTCATTGGATGTTAAGTTTTTATTTTTTGTCCTGTTAAGGACTTTTAACTAAGGACAACAGATCATAAAAGACAACATTCTGAAAGATACAATTTTCTTTAACTGTGGTTTCCAGGAAGACTTCTAAAACACCAAATACCTTCACATATTACAACCTCCTGCTGTAAGTAGTAAAGGTGGTGCTTTCTAAAGCACCAGGTTCAGAGTAAGGAAACAGCTTACCTATTATCATACTTAAGATAACTGGGAAAGAAAAAAATTATTGTGCAACCAAACCAGTTAAATACTGCATTAGTAGAAGCAGAAACTGGGCAGATGCTTGGGGTCATGGTTTACTGGTGGACTTGGTGGTCTGGGGCTCATGGTTGGACTTGATTATCTCAATGGTTTTTTCCAACCTAAATGATGCTATGATTCACAGATATAACAGCCACTTATATTATTCATTTGAACTCTGAACAGTGGTCAAAAGGCTTACAAGAACTAAGAACTAGGCCAAAGCATGCAGGGCCAAGTATAGCTCTGGCAAGTTCTGTAGTACCTAGACAAGGCCCAAGGTACAGAGGGGAAAAAAATACTGAACCAGCCAGTTTAGAGAGGAAAAAGCAAAATGTTGGGTTAACTGTATCAAAATAGCACAGCAATTAGGCTAAGAACATGTTTGAATTGTCAGCTGAAGAGGTAAACTAAGGGAGATTAAACATTGTGCTTTACGTGGTGGTGAAACTTCTTTTGTTTTTGTGCACAGGTGTATCGTCACCACACAAGATACAATACCTGATTGCACCTGGGCACTTTTAATGGAAAAATATATTCCTGACAATCCTGATATCAGCTTTGACATCAGCAGAATAATTCTTAGTTTTCTCTAGTCAAAGAGGGGACAAAGTCTATATAATAAGATGTTTTAAAATTTCATCAGCAATTTGTTTTAATAAATAGGCAAAAAAAGTTTTGGAAGAACTTTTTGGATGATTTTGGGAAAATAGAAGGTTATTGTTTGGGTTATTTAATTTCGAAGGCAATATTAACAATGGAATGAATATAGCCAGGCATCCTTGATACATTGAGAAGTGGATGGCTAACAGATAGCAATCATTTTAGCATCAGGTCAACAGTGAATGTCCAATAGGTGTTCTTTGAGCCAAAGAAAATTCCCCAGTTACAGAGTTGAACAAAAGCAGATGTTTGTATAAGATCATCAACATTAGCTTTAAGAACTAAAATCCTTAAACTGCAAAAGGACTGAAAACCCAAACAACCCAGCACTGTTCAAAATAGCCAATAACATACTAATTATTGCTCAGAGAAGGAAACATTGCAGAGATGGAAACTGAATGCTGTCTTATAGGCATGCTGAAAAATACAGTGCAAAAACATCTAAGTGCAGACTCCCAAAAAGCTGCGAGCACTAACCCCAACAGAATTGTGTCACTTTCTGTGCCTCTATGTCACTCACAGCTTATACCTCTCCTTCAATGAACTGAAAATGGCTCATTAATAAGACCTAATCTAAGAAAACCACCTGCACACGATGCAGGTAACTACTAATTCAATTTAAAATTAATTGATCATTCTGAAATTTCAAGGTCCAAATATGGAGGCAGAAATGTTTCTTTCCTAAGATACATGGGAAAAAACTCAGAAAAACGGATATCAGATAGAATATACAGAAAATCAGTTTCCATGAACCTTTTCCCCTTATACATAGGTTGCAGTTTAAGAGCTGAGACTCAGACCAGGACAACTTCACCAAGATTAATGGCAACATCTGAGGGAGTAATGGCTTAGTAAACACGGACTGGCTGTTTCCACAGCCAAATCAACCACAACCACTGTCTGCTACCTAGGAGGAAGACAAACAAAAAGGGAAGTTTCAAAGGGAGAAGTAGCCCTGCAGTTTCGGTTACTTCTTTGAGAGGTTTTTGCTCACTTCCATTTACGCAGCAGGTTCATTCTTCATAATTTAGATACTAATTTACTTTTAAAATTTTCCCTTCAATGTATTTAATGAGCACAGTAACTCTACAAAATGTGGATTAGTCAGCTAATACACCCACACCCTTGGGTGTGTTATGGCCTTCAGCAACACTGCTGCCCCAGTACATCCCAGATGTATGCACACTGGCTGACTAAAACACACCTTGTTGTGTGTTATTGCTTACATAAGACAGGACTTAGCATATGTAACTGTATATTAATGACACACCTTGATACATTGTTAAACTGGAAACTATGGCTGTGCTCCATCAGAGGCTTAGGTGTGTGCCGTATTACGTGGAACAAAATTAATTAAGAAACCCTGCGTTCCTGCCGGCAGTAGCTGTAGTGATATGCTGGGAACAGGAGACCGCAGTCCTCACTGACCTACATGGAGCCGGAGCCGGGCCAGCATCCTATGCATCCAACGCCTCCCAGGCAGAATCTCTATCCTGAATGCGCTACAATGATATGACTCATTTAGAATAACAACAGTAAAAGAAATCCCCACCCCCTGCCTCAGCCTGTGCGCTCTCCATCGCTGTCAAACAGCCCGAGCCAGAGCCGCAGCTGAGGAGCCTCTCTCTCCTCCGCCCCCCAGCCAGCCTCCCCAGTGCCAGCGCTGGCACTTGTGCAATCAGATGGTGAGAAATCAGGGATGCGATCTGGCCAACCCCTCCCATGCTTTTTTCCCTAGGTTAGTTTTACAGTTTACCACTCACGCTCACACTGGCACCAGAGAGGCGGCAGAAACACATGGCTGGGACCTCCCTTTTTGACGCCAGCCCACACACAGGCTGGTTTAAAGCAATCGTGAAACTGTATCATTAACAATGTTGGCAAGAACTTTCCCACAGACACAGTTGTCCCTACAAAAGTTGCCTTGCCCCAGTGACTATTTCCATTTGAACATGGAGTTGAGGCGGCTCTCCGCTGTGGAGCTGAGGGGGAGGGTCCCCCAAGGAGCTCTGCTGGCAAACCTCCTTCCAGCCTGCAGTGCGGCACTACTGCCTCCAACAAACGCACGCCAAGCGATAGCAGCAGTGATCCAGCCGCCTCTATTTTAATATTGATTTTTATTCATTGCCCTATTTCAATATCTTACACTTTCTCTTTTCAGGACATTAACCAAGCTCGCTCTTTATGATTTTCCCCCCTCCCCGCTTTCATGCTGCTTACCCGCCAAGAAAGTTTTGCCTCCAGCTGCTACAGCTCCATCAACTCTCCTACCAACTCATTTGAAAGATGAGTAAGGTGTTAATTAGGGTGTTAATGGCTACAGAAACACCTTTTTTTTTTTTTCCTTCCATTTCAAGGAAAAAAACACAGGGAAGCTTAGCATTCCTTGCAGAAGTGTTAGACTGCATAAAAAATTTAACAAACAAAAATTCCTTTACTCGACACGCAGGAGATATTCTGCGGCTCCCAACACCTCCAAACCCCTGTTCTATTTATTCTCTTTCATCTTTGATTTCGGACCATCTAAGTGTGTGTGTGGGGGAGGGGGGGGGAAATGCATATATTTTCTTAGTATCTTAGAATGATGGAAGATTTTTTTTTTTTACTCTTCAAAATGAATTCCATACCAGAGTGCATCTTCCCAAAGAGAAAACGGTTGTGTTACTGGGTGAAGTTACATGGTTTCACAAGCCAGCTGAGCCAACCCTGCATTCCTCTGCTGCTGAAAGAGGTTTCCCTCCTCTCCTCTTCCCCGCTGAGTCTACCCAGTGCCAGTCCACAGCCATGCTGGCTCTGGCACTTGTCTGATACCTCCCAGTTCAGTTCACTGAACTGATATAAAGCTGTTCACACTTTTGCTGGGTTCATTTTCTGCCAGCTGAGTGAGCTGAGCCAGCTGAAAAAGGGGGCAGCACCAAATACGGGGAAAGCAGTAGGAAATGTGTACCTGGGGGATTCTCCTTTTTGACAGCAGCAAGCTGCAAAAACGGCTCAGGCACCCTGTGAAACCTCACCCTAAGGGCCCAGCTTTACTAAATTGCTTGATATAAATTATGACTTCGCTATTAAAAAAAAGAGATGGGTTCTAGTAGTCACCCAATTTCACACTGAACTCAACAAGCTTGCTAAAGTGGCAGAAAACTACCTAGGGTGGCAGCTGCTCTTTGGCAGGTCAGCAAGTGGAACTGGCACATCTTCTGGTCCATGAGCACAGAAGCTGATGCAAGGCAAAGACAGAACTGCGTGGCAGGGGCAGGAAGGAAGAGAAGAGCTGAAGAGTAGAGCCAGAGAAAAGAGTCAGCCCACTCCCTTTCAGCTGCTGTGATACCTGAAATCTTGTGAAATCACACTCTAGTTTATGAAAACTCCTAGTATTAAAAAACCTCTTATTTTCCATTCCTGTTGACATATAACTGTGAAGCAACTGTTCCCTCAATGTCTTTATATAAACTTGTTGACTTGTGTAGAAGCTAAAACTGTTTCTTTTTAAATCAAAATTTTAATTTCATGTAATATTCAGTCTAACAGTCACTGCAAAAATAGATGCAGTGATTTGAGATACTGCTGTACACCAGACTGTGTGTTACCATTCTCCCAGCCTGATGATTTAATCATGACTGTTCTTCATTCACTGCAGTACAAAATCAGCACAGCAAGTTCAAATTAGTCTCAAAAGCAGGTTATATTAAGCAGAGGAGGAAATTCTGGTTGTAATCTGAAAATAATCTTTGGAGATATCAGATGGATAGGAAATCTTTACTTCCAACTCTGCAGATAGGTCCGCTCAAAGTCATGGCAGCACACCAATATTCTGCTAGGTATACAGCACCATTTGTCTTTTTAAGCCAGCATCTTTCCAAATGCTGATTTGTTTTTAACTGCCACTAGCTGTTGTTTCAAAACATTTGTCTCTCTTGGGTGGGACTTCTGGGATTTGGTTGTTTGCTTGTTTTTCATGGAGCAGGTTATTTGGATCCTTATGCTTTATGTTACAGCTAGACTGAGATAAGAGTGCATTTGTCAGGTGGCTTATGTCACTCAGAGATTTGAGGCAGCTGCTACCTTTGCCAACAAAACCAGGTTTTTTTCTCAGCATATGCTACATCAGTACTTGGGGGTTTTGCACCACAACTCTGCCAACCCAGTTACAGTGGAACATTTGTAAGTCGAGCATGACAAGACCTCAGAGTAGTGATTTTTATACCCTGCTCTGACATTAATTATACTTGTGGGACAGAGGGATATTTTCCAATACGTCTATTCAAACATACTCATATCTTTGGCTCTTGGTTACTCATAACTATTTTCTGATCTGTTCTGTTAAAAACCTATTAGAAAAGACATTACACAGAAACTTCAGATCCAATTTGCAGAAATATCTGCAGTGATAAATAAACAATGGAGCTAATGAAATCTGATCTGTTACAAATACAAACTTGTAACTTGTTTCTGGTTCTGGCAGATGACTTCTCCTAAGAAAAGCTGTTGAAATTCTGAATATTTACATGTGAACCCCACTCCAAACTTAATTTAAACTTCAGCTTTAATAAATCTGGATCATTACCTCATCATTACTTTTAACTACTAATAACAAGTAACTTTATGGATTGCTGCACCTGACAAATTGTTAAATATTTCAGCTATTTTCCAAGCGAAATGAAACCTACATGAGTTTCTTCAGTCTCCATGTCCCTTCAGAGAAATAAATACATTTCCCCGTACAAGCCTTACTTTCATTAAATAACCTGATAGCTCATCCTTTCCTATCTTCTCAGGATACAAAATAAATCAGGACAGTCTCTTAGTCTACTCTTTCCTAAGGAATACAGTACTCATAGATTGAATTCTTTTAAGTAACTAAAATCCTTGAGTCTGAATAATTCTGTTTTTACAATGTTTCTCTGTAGTAAGAAAACCAGGATGCAGGCACTACCTCCCCTAATTCACATTCTGACACTTGTATTGGAAAGCCTGCAGCACTGTATTTGGACTAGGTTGTTCATAGACATGCAAGTATTTCTCTTCTGAAGTTACAGTTTTGTTGTCTTGCATAAAAAAAATTGTTCACTGAAGCACTAAGTTAAGAAAAGATACTGAAGGGAAAGGAATGAAAATAAATTATTTCTCCAAAGCAGGTAATTACATAGCTAAGCATTATCTATGGAGAGAACGAACATCCCAAGTACCAACAAGCCTTGTCAGAGTTACTTCCATGTGCCGGACTTCTTACAAACACTAACCTACAATTTCCTGACATCTTTAATTACATGTTTCGGAGAAGAGTACAGTTTGGCTACAGTGTGTCATACATACAAAATCCTTGCTGACTGAACAAAAGTATGTAGTAATGCTATTATGACAGGTTGGAAAAAATCCTTACAAAGTAAGTCCTCTAAAAAAGTTAACTTTCTGGTCTGAAGAAAGTACTTGGCACAATCTCAGATTCAAACCTAGTTCTCAATCTCCATTATTACCTCCAGCAGAAAGACCTAAATAATCAGTTAAAAAAAAAAAAAAAAAGGCAAGAGCAGGGGAAAAGCTTTTGGATGCCAGAGGCCTGCAAAAGACCCAACCGCAATCCTAGAGGATGGAAAATAACCAAACCAGATATTTTGACCAGAATTAAAAAATACCAGAATTAAAAAATACCAGAATTAAGAATTAATGCTTTGGCAGTTTCCAGAAAGAACTACAACTAAATGGAGTAAAAAACCAAATACTAGAGAAGGAAAATAGTTTTCAAGTTATTATGCAAACCAGACATTTTCTATGCAAATTCAGTCATTGAACTTGTATAATCTGAATTTTAAAACATAGGTCGATGTCTTGATTGTAAATGGTGTTTGTTTCTTCTTTCTGAATGTCATGTTAAATTACTGTGTGCATATGCAGGGTGTGTGGGTGGAAGGGACTGACACAAGGAAGAATTAATTCTTGTAAAAAAAAAGGTTTGGTTTTTCTAAGAGCATGGTTGAGAAGAATATTTCACATTCAATAAAAATGGAATTAATTACTGTTTGTAAACACATCACTGTGCAAATGAAGAAACATTGCTTCTTAAGTCTGACAATATTTGATTCAGCCCGCGCATATCCCAGCTGGTCTCCCTGGCCTCAGTCCCAACCTTCTCACCTCTCCAAGTGGTTATATTCTCTCCATGGGAATAGCAGGGGGCCTCACAAGTCAGTATGGGCAATCTTCAGATTGGTCTTCTGAACACATCTCTGCTAATGTAATCCATTATTAGAGTGCAACTTAGATACATTGACCAAAATGTTTGGCTTCTGTAATTCCCATTTGCTTTATCAACCACAGTAGTGCAATGGCTGTTAAAAGCCTTTTATATTTAAAACACAGTTGTAGACCTACTGCATATTTTCAATTTACAAATCCATGATAAAGAAAAATGAGAAGTAGATGGAAAGTCACAACACACTTCTAAACACAGCCAACTCTACTGGCGGCTCTATATTTGCAGTCAGAGCTTTCTCTCATTATCACAAAGTAGCAGGTGGTCTGTAGAGCTGAAAACAGGAACACTGAGCTTGTGGGCCTCATCAGGCAAGGCAGTGAGCAAGCTCAAAGCCTACTAACTTCAGCAGGATGTCAAGTTCCCCACTGCTGGAATTTTTTTACTAATATAGCAGAACCTTTTAGCTTGTACAAGCTGGGGCAGCTCTGCTGTGTTACTAACTGTTTATACAGGTTCAGCCTTAATCTAGTGAACATGAAAAGTACTTAAATAAATAAGGAAGCCTATTTCATGCAGCATCTGTGCCTTGGAAGATTATTAAGTGGTTAATTGTACAAAAAACCCAACAGAGCCGTGCTACCAAAAAAAAAAAAAAAAAAGATGAACAAGTTTCTCATATTTATGCAACAACTTATCAAAATATAAATTAATCTCGATTTTGCATCTCAATTGTCAGACTAAGATGAAGGTATCTCAGCATGAAATCTGTTTGTAAGAGATACAATATTATTGTTCTGTAGTGCACATAATTTGATGAATGCCTTCACTGGAATAGTTTTTAAATCTTCATCCCACCAGAATATGCATTAAAATCTCTTCCCTGTAAAACTCATACTGTTTTGTGTAAAGATACCAAAATGGTACAAACATAAGAGAATATGGAGGACTGTGTTAATATTTGCTGATCTTTTCAGGTTTATTGAAATCACATGATTTCAATTTTGCTTGAGATAAAATGACACTTTGGATCAACATGTGTGCTTGATCTCAATGATTACTTGTAATCTCCCATTTAAAGTAAGAAAAATTTAGTTCTGCTAAGTTTCATCTTGCATGCCAATTCTTCCAATAATTGAATGGAGAACACTTAGTGTCCAATAGCATCTGTAAAGATTAGTACTCCATATCCAAAAGTTTAACATCAGTTTTATATGCCTTTCTTCCCCTCCCCTTATTCCAAATTGGTCTAAATTTCTTTTTATTATAGCATTATTTTCTGCAGTCACATTATAGGACTAAGAATCAGGAATTTTTTTTCTGATTTTAATCAACAGTCACTTTGGCTAATGCAACTAAAAATGAAAGAGTAAAATACTCTGACACTATCAAAACAATTGACAGAAGCCTCAGTGTGAAATATTAGTTTAAATAAGTTTGTTGCTTGAAACTGGTGGTGTCTTTTGAAAAACAAAAGCTCCAAAAGTAGGGATAAAGGAAAAAAAAAAGCTTGGAAATGAGATAAACAGAAACTAAATTAGTTTTACTTTTCTAAATGGAAAATTGAGCAAGTTAAAGTTATCAAGAACAAAAATAATCTTTCAGATTAGTATGTTTTCACTAGACAGGACTGACTGTTTCTAGCAAAGAAGAATGGGTCCTTAGATGGGTTAGAAGTCAATGATGGTTTGGGACTTACTCAATCTGAAATCTTACAAATAAAAATCCAAAATCTTGAATAAGACTCTAATTGTCACTCATAAGCAATACAGGGTGAATCAGCAGGCAACCACTATTTTCTGTCCTCTCCACACACTAATCAAGCTGCTCCATTCTGTGCCAGTGACAACCCAACACTGTGGCACCTAAGCATCTGGACTGGAGTATTTCCTTAGGATTGTGATCAGATTTGGAATTGTACAAGTAGTCTCTGTATTGAAAATAGGAAGCCTAAGGAAAAATTGTGCAGCTGAAGGCGAGTTTTCTCATGTGTGCATGTTGAATGAGCAATGAGGTACTGATACACACAATTCAACGCCTCTGTTCTCAAAGATGTGCTGTTCTCACAGCCTGTGTTTGCAGGCAGAGGCTAAAAATGGCTCAAATATTCCTGTTACAATTGCCTTGACCAAGTCTAGAAAAGTTCATTTTTCTCTCCTCAAGGGTAACATGATGTAGTATTTGCCATGAAGTGCAGTTTCTGCTCAGAGTGCACACAGTAGTATTCTGGCCAACTTAACTCCTCTAGAATTTTACGCAGCGAATACCCAAGTTTCAGCAGTCTGAAAAAAAGGTTTGTAGCAACTGCAGCCCAGGTTGAATGCATCACTTCATCAAAAACATCATGTGGAAGCTGATGGCCCTGGAGGAGAGCTGAGTCCCATTCCTTGCACAACGAACCATGGATCGCCCTCTGTTGTTCCGATTAGTCAGCTCGTGTGCAGAAGCTGGAAGAGGCTTAAGGCTACAATAAATACTTCAGTACCTTATATTAAAAGGCAAGAAGAAACCTTCTTTACTGATGTACAAAAGGGTGAAATAGCTAAATGAACAGACAGGTAGTTTCAAATGGTTACCTCACTTAAAAACAGATATCTTACAGATATGGTTCTCTGATATTTTTCCAGATGAATAGTTTTCATGGGCAAAACCACTGTTTGGTTTCCATGGGGGAAATTTTTTGTTTTTCATCCTATCAGAAACTCAAGGTCTTCTCCAGTTACTACTTGCAGTATTATCCCCACATACACAATAACACATTTTGGTTAGTATGTACTAGTTGAAGGCAAAAAATGGTCATACAGAAACAAGTAGCCTTCATTTGACTAATGATAGAAATAGGAGTTTGAAAGTTATTGAAGACAAATTCAATTATTAATGCAGATCCATATTCTTGTTAGCACAGATTAGTTGGTAAAATGTGCTACCTCCTTGATATAAGAGCCACAATAATACTAATGGAACAAAATCGAGCTTTGAAAGTTTCAAAGTCATTTGTATTGCAATCATTTCTATGAGGTGTCTCAGTATACCATTTAATTATAAAATAAATTTTTGTTTAAAATTTGGCTGAATTTCACAAAGGACAAGTGTTTAAAATAATTATAAAAACAAAACAAAACTTTCATTTAGGATTCAAACTCTCTCTTTTATGCTAAAACTTTTTCCCTCTAATGATATTTCATTTGGCTTGATCCCCTTCTCTCCCCAGTCTTTTCTTCAATCAACCAATACTGGTTAAACATACATAAAAATCAGGGTCAGAAAGGCAGATTGGCAAAATTCAAATATGTACACTAAATATTTCTTTCCCAAAAAGTTGTGTTTTTGTCTTAAATATTTTTAAAGTACTACAACTACTATTCTGCCATTCAAATTAAAAAGAAAATTAATTGCTAAAAAACATAAACTGTGACAAACACATTCATTTTTTTTCTTGAAACTTTTCTTACTTGCATGTAAACATTCTGCCTAACAGACCTCAGCTTCAGTAAAGAGAAACACTGTTTTATTAATGGCCACTACAAAAGATTAATTTGACTCGCATTACATCCTATCAATATTCACTGCTGTTTCCACAAGCGCCACAAGAAAATTAATGTTGACTTAGAGTTTTGTTGCCAGTTCCCAAGTTTTAACCAAATCTATTTATCTGCATCTTCAATAAGCCAAAACATCTTACTTTGATATGATTGTTCATCCAGATTGAAAAAGAAAGAAATCAAAAGGATTAAAACTATGAGACTCCCTCCTCAGTGGCACTGCAAACATGCCCATAAGTGGAGGATAAATTTCTTGAGAGAACAACATGAAACCTCTCACAACACCATCTCATGTTGTTCTCTTATCTGAATTTCTGGGTCATTTGAGTGGAAGCACACCAATCAATTCCAGCTACATTGATGAGAAGTGGATTTTGAGGAGTTAAAAAAAAACTCCCTGTCACAGAATAAAAACGTGAAAGAAAAAATATGAATTTAACTGAGAAGTAAAAGATAGTAGGTCACATTTTAATTAACACTATTTAAAATTCAGTCTTCCAAGAACTATGTCTAATTCTTCCAGGGTTCAATGACACTATCAAATTCATTTTCTTTTTTGAAAACTGCAGAATATGACTGCACTTTTTGAGTATCACACCTATCTCATTTCCGTATGCAGAAGGGATAGTACAAATCCCTGCCAAGAAACTCTGCTATTCAAGGTTAAGCTCAGATGCTCTTGTACAGGGATGCTTCTACCTGTCTTTTATCTTGCACCTCCTCTTCCTTCCTTTGCTTTAGATCACAGCCAGTTTTAAATCTATGATTAAACTTTCACAAGTGGTGATTTCTACAATGTTAAAATTATAGATTTTATAAGTTTCAGTTTTCAAACATGAAAACATTAAAATATTTGTGGATTTTTTACTCTGGGTCTTCACAGGACTGTGTAATGATCATTATGGGCTGCTACACATTTTAAAATTAATAATCAGATTTGAGCTAAAGCTGCAATGGTAAAAACACCACTAAAGTGTCACATAGAAGAGTCTGCCCACATATTCAGCTCAATGGTTTTGAGATTAGAATTAGGAAAGTACTGTAAGGAGATTGTTATGTGGTGTTGTAATATTAGAAAATTATTGACACCTCTAATTAACCAGAAGTACCATAATTTTTGCATTCGAATATCAAGATATTCTTCCATAAATTTTATGTAAATGAAACAATAATTTATGAGAACATAATTCATTTAAACCAATGTCAATGATTTTACATTTAGATAAAAAGAAATAGCAGAAATACCACATTAAAATCAGAAGTGAATCTAGACACAGTTGTAAATGCTCCTTGGCATTTAAACTGAATTTAAAAGTTCATACAGGGCAGCAAGACTTCATGGGACTTGGGAAAATTTTCTCCAAAGGAAATCGCAGCAGAAGTAACAGCAAGGAAAGATAAATCCCTTTCCTCAGAAACTCCCCCCCAAAAATACCAGCAATTGAAGCAGTGCATCCTGAAGCAGCAGGAAACATTCAATTGCAGAACATGCTGGGCTGCCTACAATCCTAACTCTAGCAGTATCTGAACACTTCCCAAACAAGTAAGAGTTTGCTACATTTCCACCTGAAGCAAAAGTAACAAATGAGGTGGTAGGGATGCGAAGAAACTAACAAGCTGAAGAGAGGAAATTTTGCTTCCCATAAGAAAAGTCAGAAGAAAATACTGAAGCATAGTTCTTTCTGTTCACATTAATGAACTTGAAGTACATGCTTAAAGCCTTAATTTTGTTAGTGACCAAAGTGCTTGTTTATTTATTCACCCTGCTTCTGCTCCAGAAGATTCTGGTCAAAACCATGGACTATGACTTTGTGTCTATACACAGTTCTAAGTATGAGAAATAAAACCCTCTAAACAGAAATAACATTGTCAGCTCTAAGAGACATACAGCAAGCGTGAAAACTGAGCAAGCTGATACCTATCTTCTCAGAAAGTTCACACAGTAGCTAGACTTGCACACAGTGACAGAAAACAAAACTGTGAAATTAATAGGACCAATATTTTGTCTGACTGGAGAACAGTGTGAACCATTCAGCACAAGTTAACAATGCTGGTATATCAGCCCCTAGGTACACTGAAGACATGATTACCCTATTTTGCTCCCACAAGCACAAAACTTTTCAGCATAGAAAGGTTCCTAGAACTTGCTTTTAAAGCTTCTTACTGGGACTTGCTAACAGCTCCTCTATGCTTGATCACATCTCCTCCAGGCCAGAAAGAACTATCTTGCTTTGCTTTCCTTCAGGACATTATGTGTCAGCAGGGTACTAATGGCAGACAAAATTTTTGCTTTCCATTTTATAGACTCTGAAATACCACCCATCATCCAGTTACAGGAGCTGGAAAAGTTTCTTTTGCTGTGACCTCCCGTTGTCTATGCCAAGGAATATAATGGGATTACAAGTCCCAAAAATCCTAAAATACATAAACTAAAACCAACTGTTATACAACAGAAATCACTTTGTATAATGACAGAATTAGGAAAAAAAAAGTGTCTGCTTTCTTTCTGACAGGTTTCAAGTTGTTTATTTGCAGATGCACTGAAGTTGTGCAAATAAACCAGCAAAATAATCTACATAAATCACCCTAGGTGCTATGTATAAACAACACTTACTGCAAGGAATAAATTTAAAAAAAACAAACCCAAACAAAGCCAAAACAATAAAGACATGAAACAAGAATGTACTTTTTTCCTGTTGGTATATAATCTTACTTCCAGAACTAATTCTTTAACAAAGATTATATCAGATATATTTTTGCTTTGTATATTGTGTAATCAAACTGGTTCAGACATCTCCAATAATGAACATGTTGCTATTACTATAAAGTCATATAAAAGTAGGTGAGCAGCTGTAGCCTAATAAACACACAGCTGAACAAAGGAAACTGCTGACAAGCTGCAATCTTGTTTTAATGTAAATTATCATGTGTGCACATCATATTTTAATTGTACACAACAATAAATAAGTTTCTGTCACTAGCAGTTTCTCTTAAATGGGCTAATGCTAATTATCCCTCTATTTCCAACCACATAGTTTTAGTGAAAAGATTAATGTCAGGAAAATAACACAAAATAATGAGCTTTGCAAGCCATTTGAGTGGCAGCAGATATTATACTTTTCTTGATTTGATTTTCCTATTTTTATATGAAAGTATGACAACTCTCTCACAAATTACCTCAATATTTCAAGCATTACATCTAGCCTAGCAATATATTATTTATGGAAGAAATATATATGTTTCCCTGGATTTTTCTTCTGGTTTGTTGTAGTGGTGAACTGAAAGCCAAAATCTGCAACTTTGGCACTACTACTGAATTTAAGGGATAGTCTTTCTTACATCTGGAAATATATAATTAAGTATGGACAAGTTTTCCTTCTCTCCTGGCCTTTTTTTCTGCACTTGGCATTAGTGTAGAAAAAAATGTTTGTTTGGTCTGAAACAACTTGTACTAGTCTGACAAATTACTTAGCTCTGACTAATGGTAAGATACAGCATCAAAAAGGAATGGTTGTCCAGGGAACAATTAAAAATAAAGAGCACTTTGAGCCAACCAAGTTATGCAAACTCACTTTTTTTTATCACATTGCTTCTCCTAGTTACATGTCTTAAGTTCCCAGACAAAACCAAGACCACAGCTTGAGACACAAAGGTGATGCTTGCATTCTGCAGTGGTCCCTAGAGCAGACACACGCATTTTCTGTACTGAAGTGTGGTCTCAGGCCTGGCTGGAGCTCAGGCTCTCCTGCATGGAGGAACTTGGATGCTGGAGCACACTGCATGGGTGAGTGCACCTGCACTGGCAGCCTTGCAGAGCAGTTGGGCTCAGGGAAGACTGTGGGGTGCAGAGGCTTCTGCACCTACAGCTGCTTTATTACTGCAGGACCAACAGCTGTCCAGCTGTTTAATGTACATTGGTTGGGTTTCTGCTTGAAACAGAAACATCCCTTTTGCTTTCCTTAAAACAAATTAGTGGGCTATAGCTATACATGACATTAGCACAATACCCCCAAATACTGTATTATCGAGTCTTTTGGATCAGGGTTCAAGCAACTTGCTATTCTAACTATTAATATGATTGTGGCCAGAAACATCCCCAGAACACCTCATCCAGTGATGACCCTATAATTCCTGGTGGTTTTGATGCCCCTTCTCATTCCTTACAGTGTTCCTGAACACACACTGCTTCACTGAAGTGCATTGCCCACTTTGGACATCATAAAGTCCAGCTCTGATCCATTTTCTTTGCAGCAGAGTGGGAGATACATCCCTGTTCATCAGGGGGAGAAAAGAAAGCTACATGAGAAGTACCACAACCTCCAACCTCTTTTCTTCCTTTCTTCTGGAATAGAAAGGCTGCAAGCTGAACCCCAGTAGGGTGGGTGGGGAGCTGGATCAAAGCAACACTATAGAGGGGACAGGCTGTACAGAGCAGGACATGAGATTCTTATCACACTCCAACCATTATATTCAGTAGTCTCAAACTCTAATGTGCTCCATATTGTTTGGGAATTACATTCAGAACTGCAGTGCTGCCAAGATATTATGAGAAGGTTCATCACTCCTTTATATTTCTCACCTCTACCCATTTCAAGAGATCATTATTTTTCTTTCTCACTTACAGGTGTTAAGCAGTAGTCAGTCCTGCTCCTTTTACATTCCAGTCCACATCCTGCCACTGCTCTCTGCACCTGGCTTTACTCCCAGATGTTTCAGGGTCACTAAATCATTGTCAGAGTGATTACATTTGTATTCCACTGTCTCATCCAAGTTCAAGTAGAAGTACCATAATTTTTTGAATTCTTGAAGTACTCTACAAGGTATTAGGCAAAAGTTGAATAAAACAATCTTGGCAGACTGATGTTCAGCTGCTTTCATTTTCTAGTAGGGATAGACAAATCTGGTTCGCCTAATTTCAAAACTATTTGAACTTAATGGGTCAAAAGCTTGATTACACTGTTACTGGCTTCATCTCCCATTTAAAACAATTTGTTAAAAGAGAAGTGAGGAAAGAAGACATACAAGCTTCACAACCCAAAAGCTGACTCATTCTAGTTTTGTTTTTAGGAACACTATCAGGCTTCCCACATAACTTAGTCTCATATCACAGCATCCTACTTCATTGTATTTCATCTTCTTGAAATGTGCAACTGAGGGAACTTTAATATAATTAAAATTGTTAAACAAAATGCTTCATATCCCATGGCATTTCTGGTTCCTCATACGTTCCTAAGGTCTTTCAATCCTTTTGTAAGAGAAATAAAGGACTAGGACTTAGAATACCTAATGATTGGGGCAGCCAAATCAGAGAAACTTTTGTAGGTCTGACATTCATAAGTAAGTAATTAGTACGTCCAGGAAATTAAATTTCCTTAGGAATCTCTATCACTGAATTTGGAAAATTAAGCTATTTTAAATCTTTGCAATTTCAAAAACTTTTAGCCATTATGCATATGGAAATAAAAAAACGGGATAAATTACAATTTAATGAGAAAATTTAAAAGGATTACAGAAGAGTACATAAGCCTAATAGGTGCACACACACAAGCCCATAACAGTATGCTAATGCAATTATGTGCTCTTGAGATCATAAATAGCTATGCAAAACTCAAGTATGAAGCTGCAAGAGGGAAAATGAGATTTTGTTGAAATCTGCAGTGGTCAAAATGTAAAACGAGAGATGGCATTTTAACACTAAAATTTGTCCTCCAATCTCCAAAATCCATTGCTTTCATCTTCATTAAAAAAAAAAAAAAGACAAAACCAGTAAGTTTCAAGAAAAAAACCCCAGGAGCATATGGAGTTGAGGAATGGAGTGAAGAATCAAAACCATATAACTAGAGGTGGCAATGTAGAATAAGACAGTTCAAGAAAAAGATTCTATCAAATATAATGACGATACAGAGACTAGAAGATTCTATAAAATCAATAATGATTAAATAACATCACTTCCAAAATGTAATATATATTTCATCTTGGAACTACAATTACATGAATAAATTGTATGAGCATCTCTCTGATGCCATCAGAGCTCCTCAGTGGAACAACAGTCCACTCCAGCAATTCCGAGGGCAGATGATTTAGGTCTTTCAATGACACCTGCAATTTCTTTTTCAGCAATAAGAATTTTCCTCACCAAAGGAAAAGAAATATTGCTATATTAGCAGAGTCAAGGTCTCACATAACTGACTGATATATGTTGCACAAACTACTCCTAGCTAGAGTTATGGACTTTGAAAATAAATGGTGTGTGCCATTTTGTGAATACACCCCCATTTATATTGCAAATACTAAACTGTACTAATGGCTTAAAATTACAAGAGCCCTGGTCTTTATAAACCACAATTCCTTCTATGCTTTATGCACACCTGCTGTTTTATCACATATGCTAAAAATTACCTTTGAAAGTATTTAAATACTGGTAGTACCTTGCAGAAAAGTAGCAATATGAGGATGTGTTAACATAGTCATTTCCATGGGAATTATTTGATTGTAAAAGATTAATGTTACACTGATTTTAACTCTAACCTGCTTTGTGCAGACTGTTGCTCTAATGAAAATAAGCAACACACAGCTACTCGATAAGGGCTCTTACTTAAAATTTTACAGCTGACAAAATTCTGCTTTACTAGTGAGCTCTGCAGAGCTTTTCTGCTCCAGCAGTCAGGACAAGCAGCACTGTGCCCAAGCTCCCTTGGGAAATTCTGCCTTTCTATCTCTCCAAGCCCATTGCAGGGAAACCTCTGCGCAGAGCACGCACTGAGAGCCCTGTGCTGGCATTCTCTGGAAACACTGGCCTCTTGCATGAAAAGCCACAAAGGAAGCACTCAGTCAGAATGAGCAAAGGGATTCTACCTTGACTCTTTCATCTATTTTTAAGTGATGAAATGGGACAACAGTAAATTGCAGTTACAAATAATGGGGTTTTTTGTTTAAATTATTAGTATGGTAGATTCCACTGTTTAGCATACCCCCCCTCACATCACATATATATGCATCACATCCAGTATACATGGCAGATTTTTATATGTGCATTTTGTTCAGCACAGGCAGGGCAGGTTTTGCTTTAAATTATCTTTTTCTGATGTGATTCTAACATGCAGAACTCTATACATTATAATTTCCAAGGATTTACAGCACAAAAATCAGAGTTTTATCCATGAGGTAAAATATGCACTATGAAACATACCATTTTGACTTTTCAATGTATACTGGGGTTATGTTCTACAGCAGTTCTCTGGCAATTAAGTACACCAATATAATTCCTTTAAAAAAATTTTAAATCATTGGAGCTATTGGATGATAGGAAATTATATGCACCTCTTGACTCATTACTAATGAACACTCCATATTTCTGGAAGAAGTACTCTTTTACTGATATTAAAGAATTTAGGTAATCATAAGCTTTCAACAAGACTGGGAATTGTGTCTCAACTTCAACACTCTCAAAATGCCCCCTGAGTGGTCTAAAAAAGCAAGTTGTATAAGCAGAGTAGTGCTGGAATGCAAATAGTGAGATTTTCTTATGCTGCATCATACGAACTCATCCACTGGGCACTGCATCCCAGAGAAAGCATCTGCTGTGTGAAATGTAGGGCAGTAATTCGCAGCCCATAGAACACTGCATCACCACAAATTACATTTGTTATAAATTTATAATGATGTTCATATAAAAACAGTACATTTTAATAGTTTAAAGAATGACAACATTGGGCACTTTATAAATGTTTAACTAGTAGCGTCTTCATAATTTAAAATGTTGATGTTACATCACTGAAGATTCTGGATTGAAACACTTTGAACTTGGAGAGGAGGGTCAGTTACTGTAGAAATCTACTGAAAGCCTCATCTCAATGCACACAATGCCATTTTTAAACACAACCTTGTTTCACTTACCATGGACCATCTGAAATTGGGCAGCACCATGTTCATAAAGCACACATGTGATTATCATTGCAGGGATTAGCCTGTGAGCATGGGCTCACTGTTGGGGAACCTTAGAAGTAGGTACATGTTGTTAACAAATGCCTTAACCAACCATTAGATGCATGAGATGTCCAGGAAAAAAAATGAAGTATTTTGCTCTCTTCCACAGTACTTGAGTGATGCTTCTAAAGTAATTTTCATCTTTGATCTTTGCAACAATCTCAAACTTCTTAAACAGTGCCTTCATCTTGCTCTACATGGTCAAATTCTTGGTCTCATTGCCATGAGCAACATAGCTTTGTTCTGCTTCTATATTTTTGCTCACAATTTCCATCAGACAGATAACCTACATCTGAAGTTACCGAATTCTCCTTTGCCTAATTTACATGCCTCAGAGTCCCCTATCTTCACAGCCTGATGGCCAAGGACTGTCTCCCTCTCCAATAAAAACACTCCAACTATATTCCCTGTTTATCTGCATCCACACACTGCTTTTAAAACTCAAGCTCTGTATGACCTGCAAGTTTGCTCATGGCAGGATTTTGGAAAGCACTACCTTTTCAGCAATGCTCCAGTCTTATAAGATGAAGAGACCAAGGATCCAGACAAGTGAAACACAAGTAATGTTTGTTGGATGCCTTGTAAAAGTGCATAAATTGAAATATATTTTTAAAATCAACAGATTTTTTTCATTAGTTTATTATTTTAATAGTTTTTTTTTTTTCAATAGAAAGCAAGGAAAATAAGGGAGCACTGAGGATTAACAAAGAGGTTATGTCAAGACCTTTTACTCTGATTGTCCACTACCAGGTAATTTAGAAACCAAAGGAAGGAGCACTCCTTTACAGTAGGGAATCTAATTCCTATATTAGATTTCATTCTGATACACTGCAGTTGAAAATTTCCTGACACATGTAACAGACTATTTCACCTTCAGTAAAATTGTCAGCAAGAAGATGGAGCAAGAGAATAGATGTAATGAAAAAGGGAGGTCTTGTTGAAGGGTTTGCAAAAAGTAGCAGTAAGCCATTTTACATGTAAATGTTTCTCATCTTCAACACTGGCAACCAAAATCTTACAAAGCTCTTGTAATTGCTGGTAATAACTTCGCAGGAAGACTAAGGATTTTAAAATATTCCTGTGACCATAAGAATTTAAATTTTTAATAAAATGAAGAATCTTTTATGTTAGTAATGAACTAGTCAAACATTCATACTTGCTTGCACCAAACTGATCATTGCTCAATGATCTGTTTCACCCAGAATGGTAATTTTGAGTCAAAATATTTCCTATTAGGAAGAGTCACTTTCAGGCCATTTCTTGATCCTATTTTGTACACTGGAAATAAGCTGGATTGTTCTCCGGAGCAAGAAATTATTTTTTACTATCCTTGGATTGAGATAATCACAATGAGGTCCCAGTCTACAGACTAATGAAATTCAGTTATAATAATAATGAAAGCAGCACACACAGCTCATATGCTCCCATTAATTCTACAGAACATGGAAATTTGTGCAACTTGGTATTAAAATTCAAGCTGAGAGAAGATTTTTAATATTTCAGTCCTATTTGATTGGTGTTAATAGCTTCTCTTCAGCAAAATGTTATGTGAGGACCACGATTTTAGCACAGGTTCCATGAAGCCTAGTATTTTTGATACAACAGGCTTTGGGGCTCCAATAATCAGCAGGGGGGAAAAAAAATCTCACCTTAGATCCAATTAAAATAAAATTTTGATTTCCATAGTTCCTAAAAGTTTCTTGACACTTTGAGTTAAGACTATCCCAAGACACATACAAAAAAGAAGATACACTGTGTTTGTAGTTAGAGATACATAGGGATATAAACCATAAAATGAATTAGTAGCCCTACCATTCACCATCACAGCCCTCTCAGCCACAGAAGTGATAATATTCTACATCTCATTGGATGCAGCAATCATAGTCAGAGACGTACTAAATTCACAGAGCAGAACAGGATTCTGACATAGGCAGAAATAAGTGATCCCATAATCCTTAGACAATCTTATAAAGATTTAAATATTTTCTTTTTTTATGAGGAGGAAATAAAAGAAAAAAAAATAAGCAGAGCATTCCTGTACCATCTAGTGCTTGGGGTCAAAAAATAGCAAAGCTTTTTCCAATCTGGTAAGAGTTACAGAGCTTCTGGACAGGATCCAAAGTGACAAGATGGAGTAAAATAAGAATTCCAGGGACTGCATCATTCACTGAGATGTATTCATGGATACTCACTCTGTTTCATTTCATAAGACAGAAAGATAAACACTGGAATAAAACCCATCAGTATTTAACTTTAGAATGTTGTGCTTAAGAATTCTGGCCAACCAAAAGAAGGTTATTGTAAAAATCAAAAAGGTAAATTAAAAGAAGGCCATCAGAAATGGAAAAGGCCTATTAAAATTATATAATTGCTCTAACCAAATGTGTAAATCTAAATATCAAGCTAGTCTTCCCTCTCCTCCAGCAGAAAGCATAAAAAGCAAATGTCAAAAAAAGAGTAAGTCAAGGACAGTGCTAACATATTGTCCTACTACTCAGCATTCTGAAAACACGCCATAAATTTCTCAAAGTACAAGTGAGTCTGAATTTAGCCCTTCACAAATTCCATAAGCCAGGCACACAGATGAAACATGCACATGCCTCTAAGGTGAAACAGTAGCTAATCATTTCAGATTAAAAATGAAAATTCTTATCAGACCTATAGTGAAAAACTGTGTCTGGGATTTCAATACTCAGAATCTAGTTAGGCCAGGTAAAATTAACCATGTATAGTACAATAAACAATGCCACAGGATCTCAAATGTAAATCAACTTCAGGATCCCTCTCACATCTGGACATCCTAAGTATTACTACACACACAAATAACATTTCCATGCAGAACTTTTAAAAGTGTTCTTTGAAAAGATGCGTTATCTTTGATAGCAAGTATATAATTATAGATGAAATAATACACAACCTAGGACCTGGTATTGCTTGCAAAATGCATGACAACAAACTGGATTATTAAGTTTGATTATACAAAAATTACACTGAATAATTGTTTTCTTCCCAGTTACTGAAAATGCTTTACTAAGCTTAGAAAAAATTTCTCTCCTCAGGTTTTAATGGTGGAAGTGCAATATTTAAATTCCATGAGCATTTTGTAGAGCCCATATGACATTACAAACGGAACAAAAAGTTCAAAGATTCAGTATGACTTACACAACAAAAAATCCAAATTACTCAGATAAATTAATCAATATTGGCTCAATTCTCATACTGGTAAACAATGAAGTGCTGCACAGGGGCTGTGCCACAAGAGAATTATGTTCATCAAACAATGAATTTATTTAAATTAAACTATTTAAATTAAACTAGTTATACTCTTTAAATAATTGCTTATTTTTTGTTTAAATTGTATTAGAGTAGTTGTGATTAGCTGCATACATCTTCTGAGCAATTTAAACCAAATTTTTTTAAATCTATGCTGTAAAATTGAATGTACTGCTTCCTAAACAATGGCAATCGCCTGGCCCAGCAATCTAACTCACAAATACCTCAGCAGACTATTCATATTCATCAGGAACACCACAGTATTTTTTATTTAAAAAGTGTTATTAGACTGTATTTTGGTCAACCCATACACAAAACTCAAAAAGCCATACTGAGAAGCTTACTCTGCGACTAGATGAAAACCCAGGGGAGGAGGACGGGAGAACAGTCTCACTTGCCCCTGGAGAAAGGGCAATTTCCCCACTCTGCTTGTTGCCCCTGTCAGGGTGTGGCGAGGCCTGAAAGTACCATGGCAGAAGTCTGCCAAGTCACAGTGGGAGCTGGAGGTCTGCCCATCTCTCATCTCTGGAGATCCTCTCCAATTTCATTAAAACTACTAAAAAACCCCTGCGCGAGTGTGCAAAGAGAAGGAGCTTTGCCACACGGCAGGAAGGGTGAAGGTGCATTTCCCTTCCCATGCACTTATTTCAATGGATTTTGAGCAACACAAAATCATCTGTTATCATCTGCATACTGTATCCTAATGCTGATTAGCTTCTTCCTATTTGGGAGAATCTAAGTTGCTTGTATCTAATGAAATGCTTCCTTTTAACATATATACAAAGGTAATGTCTTAAGGATGTTACACTTGCAGACTGAAGCCAACAAAAGAAGGGATGCAGGCTTGGTAACAACTCGAAAATAGGAGATTAACACTAATGAAGGACAGGAAATGTTCCTGTAAGAGTCACCCAAATTTTAAAAATATGTATAATTTTAGAAAAACTTGTTTGTTTATAGTGAGTATACCTATACACGTCAGCAACCTACAAGTGAGTATTATGTTCACAGTCTAACAACATAGCTGTCATAAAATTAATCCTTAGAGCAATGGAATATTATGGATTATCTTAGCAACTAATGAAATTAATTATGTGTCACTTAATAGATTCAGATCAGGAGTACAATGCATGAAAAGTTTTCTCCAACTTGAGTGCTGTGCTCCCTCAGCAGGAGATTTGCCAACAGGTTTCTGTAGCCTTTTAAGACCATGGGAGAACAGACACCTCTGGAAATTGCTGCACAAGCACCTCCTCCTGGCACTGAGTCCTTGGAGCTGAAGCTGCAAAAGGGATCCTATCTGAGAAACTCTTGGGATTTTACTTCACCTTCTTTGAGGAAAGTTCCCTATAGATGTACTAGTGGGAATCTACTGAGAAGCAAACCTCCAGCAAGAAGTTCAACTTACTGAGGGATTGCAGAACTGCTACTCTAAATCAAACATTTGTATACTTGGACTGTGTGTCTCTCCAAGCTCTAAATGTCCTAATAATGCATGATCAGGGATTAATGTAACAAGGATCTAATCTGGGACCTATTGCAGTAAAAATATACACATATATTTTTATATACAAACACTGAGCTGTCTATTCCAGAGAAGCAAATGCAGCAGATCTTTGTATAAAACTGAGGATGATATAATTGCTAATCTACATGACAGAAACACTTAAGGACTGCATGATTTGAATGACATCTTAGACACAGTGATCAGTGGTTCCCCAGGCTTTGGTACATTTGAAACAGGGTAGTAAATTTGGCTGCAGGTAGATAGTGATGCTCTTGCTGTGACTCAGATTGGCAGGGAAATGAAATTAGAGTTCAATAGTCCTATAATGAAGCTAATGAATATTATGGAATTTTGCCATAGTTCATGTATTATCATTCTGGCCTTAATGTCTCTATAACATCAGCCTAAAATGATTTGAGAAACCCTTATACATATCCCCATGGGGTATAGGACATGCAGATGACATCCTAAATGTCTTAGCTGCTCATAAAAAAAACAAAAAGGAAAAACTTTTTGACACTTATAAAACACAATTTAGTGAAAATGAGATTATAGAAAGACAATCAGGAGAAAAAAGTGTGATTTAAAAGGTAGAACTCAATATCCTTTCTGACAAGTATATAAGGGAAAAGTCACAGAACAAAAGTTCCCTCTTCACTCACTGTGAGTGCAGAAAGCATAATATTTACTCATTTTTCTCAGAGGAATTTTTCCTTATTACTACATGGAAGTAAAAGAAGACTGTTCTCTTGTTCTGAAAGTTGAAATAATTTATTTGTGTGCACTGAGCTGTAATCCCACAGCGATTATGTGTCCAGTAGAAAGATATTGGCTAGTTCTATAAAAAATGCCTTTACATTACATACTAGATGATAAATTAGGATGGCAGGGAAGTCTTTTCTCTCTGAGGAAAAAAAAGAAATTAAAAACTTCTCAGTAAAGCAGGCAAACCTCAACTACTTGCTTCCCAAATGAAAATTTCTTCTGCTTCATAAAAAAAAAAATCTAGATAATTTACTGGACTCATAATAAGATGCACTATATCTTCACAGAAGAGATGGAATTATGAGATAGTGATTTTCATGACAAGTGGCAGAAGAGGTTTCCAGAATTAAAAAAGAGAGCGATCACTCTTCTGATGTCATCAATCAGTTACAAAAATGCTTCTAAAAAAGACGAAGCATATCTGAATAGCAGCATTGTCTAACCCAAGATGAAGCAATCAGAACAAGAGAGTTCGTGCAAAGGCTGAAGGGAAAAAAACCTCCAAACCCTGTTCCTTGATCCAATAATTTTACTCAGTTACTCTTCATTTTATCAGTGGCAGTGAGAGAATATTCTTGTGAAAAAACAGGTTAACCTGTGCTTGACAGAGCACAAAGCTTTGAAATATAAGAAGTAATTATAAAGAAAACAGAAATAAGACAGTCAATGCTGTCTCTTTAGAGCTTTTAGAAGATCTTTACTTACACAGTTACAGAAGTTAGCTCAAAGCATATTTTCTCTCCTAATGATTCCTTTTTACAGCAAAATAAAGCTTCTAAAAGGGTGCGTTCATAGTGATTTCAGTATTAAGTTTGTACAAAGTCTGGCCTTTATCTTTATTCAACAAAATTGTAGGAAAACAATTAGTGAGGAAAGTGCTGCAAGAAGTTTGTATTGCCCTGCAGTCAATTTGCTGGTCAAATTTGACAATGATCATCTAAAAACCTGAACAAAACAATATAACAAACTCAAATCTCCAACTTTTTTCAAAAAACCTTCCTTCCACCCACTGGAGATAAAACACAGTGGTTTAATCATTAGGTTATACCAACATATAGATAAGAGATTCCATTTCATCAAGGTAAGGTCATCTTGTACATCAACAAATCCTCTGATATGCCTTAAATTGAAGACTCTGAAATTGTTCTATCTGCCTCCACTGGCTCACTGCAGTCATGTAAAACACTTGAATCAAGGTTAAGTAGTCCCACTGCTATGCCCTTCCATATTTCCAGCAATACATGCTATAAAGACATCTGTAGCATAACATGGAGCTCTTTTTGTACATTCCTGTCTTACATAAGCAATGCCTGTGCCTGTACCAGCAAAGTCAATGTAACCACAAACTGAAGAGCTGCTCTGTATCAGCACTGATTAGCAACAATGAAAATTGGTGCATATACTGATCTCTCTATTAAAATATTGCTCAGATATATAAAAAGAAAAACACTGCTCTAGGCTTCGAAATTCAGCTGATGTGGGCTGAATCCTTCTTAAATGGATATGATTATATTTCAATGTCTTTTGTGATTATGACAATTTTGACAAGATAATAATCTCCTCTGAACAGGACTTTTTAAGGTTTAGAGAAATAACATATGATTTATTAAATAATCTGTCAAATTATCTATGAACCCTGCTTTCAAAAGAAATTGCATGATCTCATCACAATAATTACTGAAAATCTTGCCTGATGTTATAAATAACAAGTACCAGGTATACAAAGGAGAGAACTGGAACCTAAAGTACAGGAACTTGCAAGGTTCAAAAGGTGACTGCAGAGCTTTGTTCTCTCAAAATAGTCAATAGAAGTTTACGTGTTAAGTATCCTGAACACTAGGTTAACTTTTGAACCCCAGGCTTCAAAATGAAGAGAAATAAACAAGTCTGTAGCTATTTTAAAATGAAAGAATCTAGATATGTATATTGCAGCCTCACATCTCTTCCCTTCTCTCTCACTTCATTGGCTTTTTACTCATATTGCTTTTGAAGAAAAGTAAAAGCCAGTTCTACACATCACAATAATTACTCAGAAAGAGTAGCAGAGGTACAAGCTAAAATCAATAGAAAGTATCTTTAGAATTTTAAACATCATATCAACTTTAATTTTATATATTCATGCTTCTTTGAGGGCAAGATAGGGCTGGGAAAGCAGGGAAGAAGGGTATGGTGTTTACTTTCCTGTGATGTAAGTGCAGCAGGCAGGAGAAAGAGGACAAGATCTCTGAAATCTCTACAAGGGAGTTGCTCCCTTTTAATTCCTGCTGTCATGGATTACAGGCTTACTCTAGTAGCCAGCACTGCACTTGCAAAATTGAAGGAACTCCTACCTCTTGAAATTGAGGGAACTACTGCCCTCTCTAGGGGCAGTTATCCTATTTTAACAATAGCCTAGGCTTTTGGAGGGTAAAGAATGAAGTACTCAAATAATGCAAGGTTGTTGACAATGCAGGCAAAGCTTCTTATTAAAACACTTCGAGATAAAAGCCTATTGTATTATCTGAGAGAACGCTACAGATACCAAAAGATTTCCTTCCTAAGCTACCTGAAAGACATCAGCTGCTGTCATTCCACTGTGTTGGAGTAGGACAGAAGTGAACCTTCTACTTGCCAACATTATCACCAGAAGCCCCTGCAGGATTGCCACTGGCTGGCTCTCTACATTACAGCCACTCCAGCACAAGTGGTCCCTATAGCTCCGTGAGAATGAAGACTCAACAGCCCATGCACAAACCTATTCCAAGCATAAAATAGCCTTTTATTCACTGTGAAATAAACCACTCTGTGTCTGAACAGATATTTAATGCTACAAGGTTAGTTCTTTCAGAAGGCATTCAGAAAATGGTTTCAATACCTTATAGAGATGAATTACTAAACAAGTGGAAAAATAGCAAGTGTTACTCAAACTGCTGAATGGCTAACTGAAATAGGAGAATTCCTGCATCATTTTCATAAGAGGTTTAAAGTGTAGAAAGCCATCTTCTCCAGAAAAGTGGAATTTAAAGACATGATATTCAACTTAGCATATTTTGGTTTTAAAATGATTTTAAAATATTTTTCCCCTTGAGAAGGAAAAAATCTAGTCCAAAAATGTATCAAATTATATAAAAGAAACATGCAGACTTTGGAAAAGGTTAGATGTCAACTCACCAGTCTCTTAACAATTTTCAACAAAAGCTTAAGTTCTCGTGGATCTTCTTTGGACTTCAGGACTTCAGCAAAACTGCACATGTTTTCTGGAGACATACTCTCCTCATTGCTCCCTCCATACAGCTGAACCAGCAATAATAAGCTCTGTGAGGCACTCAAAAATATTTCAGTATCTTCACTGGGAAGCTAAAAATGAATGAAAAATAAATAAACAAAAATCAAATTCCAATTTCAGAAAAGTTGCATTTCACTGGGGATTTGGAAGAGTATTAACATTTGCATTGTGACAGGAAAGAATAATTTCTAGTTGATTGACTCAGAATTGCACTAAAATAAGCTTAACGAAGTGATGAAAACGTAATTAAAATATATCTACTCTTAAGCAGCAGTATAACAATATCGGCACTCTGATTCTGTCAAGTGGTCTATCTAGAGCAACATCATAACAGCATCAGAAATGTTGCTCCCAACTGTTATTTTACTCTATTTAAACAGAAGTGGTAATAGGAAAAAGTACCATTACAGCCATGATGTCTAATCTTCTACATCATGCACACCATAAAATTTCATTTAATTATTACTAAAGCAAGCCTCTTGAGGTAGAGCACAGGCTATCTAGTTATTTAATGGATTTTAAGTAGTCACATTAGGAGGTACATTTTGAAGATTTTAAATATTTTCCTGAATTCTAACTTTTCTACACTCATTTGAAGATCAGACACTGCAGCAGGCCCTAGCAACAGGATGAAAAATAATTTCCTGAGAAGCAAAATTACAAAAAAGATTTAGGGACAGGACTAGAGATCATTAAATGAGCTTCTCATAATATGACACCATTATCAAAATGATTTATAAATTTCCTGAAAGTACAATCTGGAAATAACAAGTAAAGATATTATATTAGGCCTGTATTTGGCACTGACAATGACATTTTGGAATGACAACAGGAATGCGGTGCCTAGCATCAGCACAGAGAGTTCACAAACACTAGTGAAAAAAATCATAGAGGTTTCTTGGGAACAGGCAAGAGGATGACACATTGGAAAGCATAATAGCCAAGGACTGAAGGAATTTAGCGTCTATAGCATATCAGAGGGAGGGTTAAAGTGGACTTGATCATATCCTCTCAAACATGTGGGAAAATGCAGGCTGAGGATAGGTTAATTCCTATACCTGAAAAAGGACTGATAAGAGATGATAGCTCAAAACTTTAGACAAAGCAATTCAGATTAGAAGAACGATAATACTTGGATTTCCTTTTTTCTCTTTCTCTCTTTAATAAGAACAATTAACTGCTGAAATAACTTCCTGAGAGCTGAGACAGATTCTCCATCAAAGACAATTCAAATATCACAAGAATATTTTTTTTCTAAAAAAATTACAAAACCGTTTACTCTAATGAGGAATTAATTTAGGAAAGTCCTGTCTCTATATATCCCTCGATGAAATCATTGTAATAGTTTTTTCTCACCTTTTAGTCTATGACCTGAACAAAATGTCAGTGGTAGACTTAACCAATTAGGTATAGAAGTGTAAAAACACCTCATCATGCTCATACATTTTTTTCATTCCAAAAGTATTATTTACACCAAATAAGCCAGATAAAAATACAGTAAACACTATCCTTACAGACAATAAAAGGGAAAAAAAGCCCAGTTTGTCCAAACACTAATGTAATATGCCAAATCATTTCAATAATGATTACTTATTTAATCTGCAGTATGAAATCCCTAAATTTTTTCATGTTGAGGAAAACCCACACAGTTACTTTAAAGCCATCTGAACATATCAGACACACATATCTCAAATATTCAAGCAGCAATTCCCAAGGGATCTGCATGCAAATACAATCCTGTTTTCTACTAGCTTCACAGAGCTGCTGTTTAAAACAGACTGAACTGAGATGAAATCTCTGAATATATAGCCCCAAGACATATCACATTCTATTTGACCTAATACTATGCAAGTGACAAGACCACAACAGCTATTTCTGCCTCAGTTTTGCTATATGTTTTTTCTTCATTCCAATCTAAATGCCACTTATTTGATTATTTCCTTCTCTAATAACATCAGTGCAATTAGCAAACCCAAAAAGCAGAAAAAGCTACAAATAGTAACAAGCTTTAGAAGTCCATTTATATCTTTAATCCTTAACTAATTGAAAAAAAAATCTGCTGATTTTGCTTAGGGCTTTGAGACAACTTTCATTTCCTTCATTGAAATAAAATGCTATTAGAGAAAGGAAAGACAACTACTTTTTTTTTTTTTTTTTAATGTGTCTCTCACACCTTCTAAAAGCAGCATTCCAAGTTAATTTGCTTTTTGATCAGGGTAGGCAGCTATATCAACAACCTCCTGAAGAAAATCACAGAACAAGGATTATATTCAATTTTCAAATGCTCGTTGGCTAAACAAAGGTAAAAAATGAAAAATCAGTGAAAATTTTGGTCATTGATACATTTTTGCCTGGGTACTGCAGTGGAGGCTAATTCCCTGGGCTCCGCAGGCACAAAAATCACATGTTTATTCAGTATCACAACAGCTATATTTGGAAGTGAGACTGATCTCAAGGCTTTTTTCCCAAGATATTCACTAAATATCAGAGAAGTGGAAAGCTGTCAGTCTCCATAGAGGACTGCTCCTACAACAAATGTGTGCGAAGAAATCCATAAAGCCACACAAACCTCAGTGGTCCTTCCCAGCACCATGACTATCAAGGAGGCAAACAAGCAAGTCCAGCTGGCTAGCATTATTCCCAAGGGAGGCTTATTGCAGCAGGAACACCCAGCTAGTGAGGCAGTGGAACACTATGCCCTAGGAGGAAGAGCTGTGCTTGGACCAATGGCCTTGGTTGGGCCTTGATTCTCTCCTCCTGGCGTGCCCAACCTTTCATCCTTGTTGTTGCTCTTTGTCCCAACAAGAGAAAGGAAAACCCTTTCAACCCAATGAAAGGAAACTTTCCATCCAATCTGGCATCATATAGTCTTGCTCTTCAGAGGCCTTCAGTGACCATGTTCCAAGTATCACTCTACAGTTCCCAATACCTGCCAGTTATGACATCACATTACTCAATCATTACCAATGTCAATGAAGCCTTTCACCCCCTGTTGTAATTCAGGCTCTTCTGCTACTCTGCTTTCCCAGAGTCCCTTTGAGCTTTGGTGTTAACTAGACTTTGGGGAGAAAGTTGCTGTTACCCTGGGAAAACTCAGGGCAAAACAATAGTAGGACTGGTCTTGTAGGAAGAGAAAAACAAGCTTGGAATAGGACAGGCCATATTTACTCCGAAGGGAATGAGAATCATTGGCCTACAGTCATCAATAATTAAGGTGGAAGAGGAACTCTCAGCAATGTCCCTATTTAAGTATGTCCACATCAGCATTTTTCTCTGTAACTCTCACCATTTTGCCATTTCACTTCTGACAAGTAGTGATTTAGATGTCAAAAGTTGTAAGCTGGTAACCTGAAATTTAGCACTGGCTGCCAGTCAGTGTTAGTACTAGTTATAAAGAGTAGGGGATCTAAAGAACATTCTATAACAAAAGCAATGGCTGAAAATACAATTAATATCTGTAAAGACAGAAAATCAAGAATGAAAATCCAGATTTCAAGTAAATACCTCATGTTTAATAAGAACAGGAAAAACAATCATGTTGTTCAACAATTAAAATAGATGGATGGTTCATCTCCTAATTAGATGGAACAGCATTCTGATTATTTTTCTAATCAGAACAATCCAATTTGGTATGAAGTACATTTGCTTGAAATGTATTTATAGTTTTTGTTCTTTCAGGAGAGTAGAAACCCATGAAGAAACCAATTCCAACACTTTAAAAGAGTATCTGCCCCTTAATATTTCATAATTACATGAAGCTTCCTTTTCCTTGCTCAGCCTTAGAGGGGATTATGGATTCAGCCTTTCAGCAAGGTAGAAAAGTCACCAGTACTTCTTTTGCTGCTGTTAATATTCTTGGCTAGTACATAGCTTGAAGAGAATCCAGCACCTTAAAATAAATTACTGAAGAGCTAAGGTCATAAATTCTGCCATTCTCTAACTGAAAACTGTAGATCTATTTTTCACTTACTTTAAAATAATACCTCATGACAAGACTTCTGTGCGATGAAAGCAGTGTATTACTCTTTGCTTAATTTCTATAGTCACGTCATAACTTCCTGTAAACAAGCTTATAACACAAAATTCTCTTTTCCTTTTTAGATGGAACCTGCTCTGTGTATTTTAGAGTTAATGTGGTAAAGAGCAGGAAGTTTCTTGTTGTTACACATCTATATTTCTGCAATCTGTTCTCAAAAATTCCATCATTTTAAACTGAGTTGCAGTGTGTTCATGAATTGCAAAGCACTGCAAGAAACGCGTGATTATTTGAGCTGAAGTGGCAGTTTTCACACCGTTGGAATTGTTACAGCATCTAATTTTAGAGCTACAATGAAACTGCCTGCCTGGATTACCTGGAGGGGACACTATTTCTGTGCATTAATGAGGTTATACACATAGAGAGTTTATTACAATAAGAGATGGATATTCATTAGATCACTAATGTGATTACAGAACATGCTGTAAAGGAAGCACCACAGGGATCTATAGGGAAGATGATTTTGCAAACATTTTACAAAATGTAAAAGCATAACATCATGATTAATCTGCTAGAGCTTTACTGTGCTATTCTTATTAGTAAATATGCACCATTTTAAATGAAAAAAAAATTATATTTTTTACTTAGTAGCACTCTCCTAAGGGAAAAAATATTTATATATTTACTTCATTTTAATCTAGGCTAATTATTGAGAAACTAAATCCCCGTTCTGAAATTCTGTGCATGTAACAACATTTTCTTCTTTTCCCTGGTGTGTTTGTTGGGAGATTTTTGGTTTTTAGAATAGCTCTGTATAAGAGAATACTTCAAATATAGCATATAAAAATATGACTTTCCACTCTGATCATAGAACAGTCTGATGCCTAGAGAAAGACATATGAAATAAAATTCTCCAGTAATCGTTCTTCTGCAGTTATTTTCATTACTCATTAGCAAATAACTTCATGCACTCTGAAAATGAAGTCTGCGCACAGCCTTAGCATCAGTGCAATACAGAGACAAAAAATGCCTAAAAAAGACCATCTTAATCATCCATGTGCACTGAGGTTTCATATTTATCCGCTCCACATTTGGACATGACTAACTGGATGTTCAATG
This sequence comes from Melospiza georgiana, assembly GCF_028018845.1. NCBI lineage: Eukaryota > Metazoa > Chordata > Aves > Passeriformes > Passerellidae > Melospiza > Melospiza georgiana. The sequence continues at coordinate 45,675,344 of NC_080430.1, read as the reverse complement.
GTAACACATGGAGCATGGTAATCAAGTCCAAATTTTCCTGGTAATATTATAATGAGGAAGACTCCTACCAAAAGTCAAAAAAAGTTCTCTCCCAGAGTCTAGCAGGCTCCAGAAATGACTGGAAGATCTACACCTAGGAACTGAATCTAGGACCTACAGAAAACAAAATTCCTTTTTATAGGAACTGGCATAGTTTCTGAAACTTTGTGAAAATCCACACTGAAATGATTTCAAAAGTAATTTTTTTCAGTATAATGGGCACATCAAAAAATATAAGGTGTTGTGTATGCTCTACAATTGCTGCAGGTTTCAGAATAATATTCAAATTAAATTCATGTTAAGCAAAGAAACATTACCCAACAAAGCTAAGTGTAATTAACTTTTAAACACAAAACTGCCAAGGAGAAAACTAAATGCTCAATTTTTTTCCTCTTATTGATCAATTATGGTCATAATGATCTTGGGATTAAATACTGAATTCTCCATTTTTGCAGTGTTTCATGACATAGTTTGTAATTATTTATTCTTTAGCATTGTTAAATCACTGAAGTTTCATTTAAATGCAATCTAGGCTTCTGGAACTTGCTTTGTTATGCCTTTAGTGACAGTCTAAATAACAACCACACAAGGGAAAAATTGATTCAAAGTTTTTGACATTATGAAGTTTAACTCACATTGATTTTTTGAGGGATTATTGAGAGAGAAAAACATATAGAACTTGAGCAAAATAAAAAGACAAGTAAATGAGACACACAATAATAATCTACTTGAGGGATACACACTTCAATGAGGGAAAACAATTACTTAATGTGTCTAGCAAACTAGGAACTAGGAAACAATATGACTAGGAAACTATGTGAGTACAAGATACTATAAATATGCTAAGAAAGGCAGAAATAGCAAAGCAGAGAAACGAATTTTAACTCAATATTTTAAAGTAATGGTTAGTTCAAAATCTAAGTCCTCCATTATCTCCAGAAAAACAAGTTCCCAGAGAGCTGAATTCCTCAAAACACCAATAAGGGGTTATATACCCACACAGCTCAATGAATACAGAGAACAACCACTGGCAGCTTCACAGAATTTCAGTTTAGGTAGGCCTGAGGCATTTGAGGAGCAGGGAGCACACACATCTTGAGACTTGCTCTAGACTTCACACATAATCTATTTCTATTAAAAGAGATTAGAGCATAAACCATTTCAAACAAGTGATTCCTAAATGCTAAGATGATTATTCCATTGCTCAAACTCTTCCAAGCTTAACAGAAAATGTTTAATAGAGCAGTGGGAAAAATATTTGAAAAATCAAATTTAACAAATGTAGCTGAAATAACTTTCACAGATCCAAACAAGAGAAAAATCTCACTCACAGAATCTTTATAAAACTGAAACCAAAACAAAATGACAATATGTATGTATGTATGCGTCTGTTTATCTAAAGAAGTGGAAGTGGTGGTCATTATCTTTTACTTGTATGTTAAAATCAGAAGATTTAAAATAAGCATTTGAAAAAAAACCAGAATCTGCAGAAGCACAGAACAAAGCAAAACCTACTGGTAATTTACAGTCATGCTTCTGAAATACAAAGACAAGTCACAATCTAATCAGTACATGCTAACTATACAATTATCCTATCCTTTAATTAAAAACTTATACAAGACTTCCAGGTGGTATAGGCTGAGTTAAAGCTTGGCCTCTAATTTTCTGTTCTTTAAAAAGTTAATATAATTTAAACTTATTACTAGTTTCATTTTAAATTAATGTTTGCATTTCTTCATCTCATACTATTTATCATACTTGGCAGTTTTTAAAAAATCAATAAAAAATAAATTAGAAGAATTTATAAAGATGAAATTTAAATAGTTGAAATTCAGTCACTTTGTTTCAGGTCATTCAGAGAACATTTCCAAAAAGCCTTTGTCAATAGCTGGTTTAAATAAATCCATCAAAGGAGGACTTAGCATCAAGTATAATGGTAAAAATTAATAAAAAAGGAATCACACACTTCCCTAAAATAGGTGACAGACAGTGCTAAAGATAATAGAAGGATTGTAGTACTGATATCACAAAAAACCTGAAATCCTCTTTTTAAATGAAAAAAAAAGGGTCTGGAAGAGAACACAGTGAATCTGAAACACCTCTAAGTGAAATATCCCAGAAAGGATACCGTGATACACCGAAATTCTCATATACCATTTTAATGGCTTTATGTTGACTTACAGGCTGATGCAGCCTCTAAAAGCACTGTCCAGCTCAAGAAGCATTCTACTACAAACCATTACACACAGACTAAATATAGATCTCCGTATGACAGAGGTTGAGCTTATGGGATGCATTAGGGCATAATGCGGCCCTCTGTGGAGATTTCAATGCAGTGCCGTACATCTAGTAAACCCTGGAAAGGACTGCCTTTAAACAGACACACTTCAAAGATGTTTACAGATCACAGGGACCACTCCCACTCATAAATCCTTCAGGATAATGTTGAAATAAAACCCTTGAGAAAACTCAGAAGGCTCAAACCCTAGAAAATAATATTAAAATGCATCACTCTCTACAAACCAATTTTGCATTTACTGACTTCTCTAAAGGAAGTCAGTAGATTCAAATTTTGAATGCCATTCTTTCCCTATGCAGTGGTGACTAGTCCATTTTGAAGGACAAATGTTGGCTATATAAATATGTATCCAAACTGAGAACCTGCAGTCCACCCCTCATCCCACTTCTATGCTCTGGACAAACAGACTTTGACATCACTGGTAACCTGCAAGTCACTGTTACTGGCAACTTACAAAGTGATAGAGTACTAGGTGGGAGTTTGTAAACAATTAAAAACTAGTAAAGAGAGCTCTAATATGTTCAATTCAATTGCATAATTCCAACTTCAGCAACATTCCATAAGGTTACAAACAAGCAAACTCTCACCAGTTGAATAAGCGGGCTAATCAGGTCCGTCAGGGGTTTATTGATAAGCAGAAGGTCTTCAGCAGCCTGTGTGTCTCCTCCTGCCCCAGATTTCTGTGCCTTAACAAGAGAGAAAAGAAATCAAAAGCAACTCTGGTGATAGTTCTGTTATGAAGAACAAATTAGGTCCATTAAGTGGTCCAAGTGTGAATGGAAGTTTGAAGGGATCTTATGCATCATTTCTAGTTAAGTATTCCTGGGCTGCCAATGAGCAGTGATGCTCCCTCTGTGACAATAAGCACAAAGCAAAGGAACCCATGCTGTCGTGCCATTCTGAAGGCTGAATATACTGACCTGCATGACACTGCTTCAGCAAAATGCAATAAAGTGTGCATGCAAAGATAGCTCAAACCAAGATAATCAAGGTGACTGAAAATTTAGGATTCTCAGCAATAGTGTCCAATTTTGCCTGCCTGCCTTACTCTGTATCCTGAAATATTCACAATACATTATAATTTGAATTATTTCTGAAATAGGAATAATAAAGTTTGCAGGTAATAAGATCAGGTACTACTTGTAATCATGACCACTGTCATCCCCACATCATCAAGACATACTACTATTATAGGCAGTGCCATTTATGATCTGAAAGGTTGTCTTGCAGGATTTTTTCATTTAATGTCATTACCTTGCACCAGCTTTGAACCATGACCCTATACAGTCAGTCTGCTAAAGAAAAAAAATAAACATTTTGTCTCAAGAACACATTTAAGAATAATTTGTATTGTGTTTCATTTATAGCTCAATCCTAAAAATCACTGTCCAAGTGTAATACTTGGAGGTTTTCATTTGGTTAAGTGAACAGAGGAACAGGTTCCCTGAGACAGGTGCCACTACTGCTCAAATTCCACTGTTGATACTTATGAGTTGAAAGGATAATGCCTTTCTTCTGGAAAGGATTTCTGAATAAAAGAGAATTGAAAAGTTGCTTCTTCAGGCAATAAGTCACATTGGTATAAGCATCTCTGGGACTCACCACAATGACCTGGAATGCTGAAGTTCAAGAAGGACAAAAAGTGCAGAGAAGACAAAAATTTGAATGTTTATATTAATGAAGAAAGGGAAGTAAGCCACTTTCATTCAGCAAAATTTAAAACAGCTTTTTCTCATTAGTACATGGATGAGAAGATAGACACCTTCCATCAGGAATCTTTGACTACTTTCTTTAACTTTTATATATTAGTGTCTTCAGAAAGACAATGAACAACAGCACTAAAGAAATTACATATTTATATGAAGGATACACACTATAGCATTGTTAAACCTACTTTAAATTGTAGAATGATATAATCACAGAATGTTAAAGGGTTCAAAAGGACCTTAATGATCATCTAGTCACATCCACACCCATCCCTAGGAGGGAACACATCTCACCAGACCAGGTTGCTCCTGGTCTTATCTAACATAGCCTTGAACACTGCCAGAGCTGGGGCATCCACAGCCGCCTCTCTGGGCAAGCTGTGCCAGAGCCACAAAATAGAGTTCATATATCAAATTCAAATTTCAAATTCTTCTCAGCTAATGTGGATCACCTCTGGGACATATGACAAAATCTCTCCAAAACAGACATGCAAATTAATACGAAAGTACTTGAACCATAAAGAGTGAACTCTTCTCCTGAACCTGGATACAGTTATCAGCACCATCCCGCATGAAGTACTTCAGTGCAGTGGAAAAGTGGTGATATGTATTGCCTATGCAGCTGGATAAGGTTATCACTTTACACATAAAAGAGTAAAATAAAAAGGATTCAAGTGAAGGTCCTGCCATCTGTAAAAGAAAACTTAAGCCTCAGAAATGGATAATACAAGAAGATTTGATTCTGTTTTACAAGTTCTGATTTAAATGGTATCTTACTCAAAACATCTCTATAAAAACAGTCCAAGAATAATATTTGATGCATTTAGTGACACGTGAATAGTGGAAAACTGTGTAGTCAATAACTAATGGCCACCATTCAATACAGTATGTGTACTGATGTAAAGGTCTCAGGGATCTTGTGATGAGTACTGTCTAGACACTAAACACCACTGTAAAATTAATATATGGACACATAGACCTGTGGTTCAAAACTCGATTTTCCAGCTGCTCCTTGTTACTCATTAGACTTTAAGAGCAAAGCAGACTACCATGATGAGAGATAAACAAAACTGGAGCTAGAGTTTCAGTGCATCAATCAACTGTTGTATTCAAGTAAAGCCAGAACAGAATTTGGCTTTGAACGAACAGATTTAATTTTAAATCTAAATAAAACCCATCAATTCACTATTACCGATTAATGTGCAAGATCCTCTCCTCATGTGTCCTCCAGAACAATTTGCCTCATCACCGCTGTATGGAGCATAAGTACAGAATTCAGCTCTTTATGATTACATGGAGTAATGCCAAAAATATGACAACAAGAAATTAGCCTACAAAATTTGATCTATGAAGTGATTCTTAGATGAAAATATCATTAGAAAATCTGCTAATAGAAGACTTAAAAAAACACAAGATATTGCACCATCACACATCTAAACCAAACACCTCGCACTGAAATGTGGTTGATAACATAGCTGCTTGTGTAAATCAATGTAGAAAAAAGAAAAAAGCTCAATTTTCAGCAGCAACTTTTTGCATTAAGACTACTTAATAAACCACCTCCATAAAAACCCAATTCCCCAACCACAAAACTCTGCAAACCAAAAAATGCAGAACCAAAACAAAGCAAAAACCAACCAACCAAACTATAGAAGAGGGACTCTTCTATAAAGAAGCCATATCCTGCAAGGTATTACAACCCATCTGCAATCTTTTGAATCTCTGTCCTTTAGAAATATTTCACCTGACAAATATCTGTTCTTCAGTGAATAATATCAAGAACATTAAAAACCTAACATGAAGAGTACATGTTGTTTGCAGTGTAAATACAGAAATCACTTCCACTTGACTAACTTCAAAATTTGGCAGATGATCTAAAAAGAAAAGCACAATTTGCTAGATTTATATCATGTCTAAAAAATTATGAATGCTTTTCCTTCATATGTTACTATGAGGGTTATGTGAAATTTCTTTGAATTGTATTTTGTACTCCATTTTTAAACAGGAGGATGTCATTGTTGGAGTAGGAAGTACCACCAATGCCATGACTTGCAGTGGTTCAAAGAGTAACTTGGAAGACAAATTGAGTTTTCATTACACTAGAAGTTCCATAAAATCAGAATAGCGGGAGTCTTGTTATTAAGGATAATAGGAAGTTATCAAAAAAATTGTTTAAGACAGTCAAGTTCCCATGAGTAAATCCCATACCTGCAAAGTCTGGCGCACAATGTTTGCTGTATATGTCAGCATGTATTGCAAAATGTCAAGTAAGGACCCAAGCAGCACATTTGCTGTCTTGGTGTTCCTTTTATCATCTGCCTCCAAGTACAGGGCCACAGCTTCTGTTAGGAGATTACAGACGTGATGAGTCAGTCCTAGGAAGAATGTGAGGAAAAAAAAAAAAAAGGAGAAAAAATAAATAGGCTATCAGGACAAGAACAACGTGAAAGGTGACCTAGATAAAATAGATTATGACAAAAGCAAATTTTATGTACTTTATGAATATTTATTACATTTCCTCTTTTTCTCCATTACTATAATTACCTCCTCTCCTATTTTGTTTGGACCAGCTCATAAAGAGAGTAAAATAGATACAATCAGATTTGTTAACTGCGTGGATTCATTAAATTAAAACCTATTTTGAATCCTAAACTTTTCTGTAGCACGGCCACAAGTCTCTTTCACAACACCCCTAGTCGGAGAATTTAGCAATTTCTACAGGCTGTTACAAAGTGATACTTCAAGATGGAATCCCGCACATCTTAACTGAGCCTAAATTTTCTCCACTGGTCTGTAAATTAGAACTGACCCATATGGTTTAATTATAGAATTAAACAGTGCTGTGCTTAACAAAGAATATATTCAGAAGAGCATTATAAATGAAATACTGCATACAACATTCAAACGTTATTAGGATTTGTTTTACTGATGGTAGTGAAAACTTTGCTGAAAATATCTCCTTGTTTTAAAGGAGTTGTTTTAAGCTCCTTTGGAATTCAATAGCATCAGCCTGTGTAGTTTGCTTTTGCCACAAATCAATTGACATAGCAAAAATATATAATCCAATTCAAGACAATATCGATTCAAATCAGAATCTTTCTTACTTTCAAATACAAAGTGATTGAGTTCATTGGATGTGATCTTAGTCTATTTTTTTCAGATTTTCATATGGGATGAAACATACTTCGTTTCTTAACAAAACCATAATATCTTTGCAAACTATCTTTTAAACTGGAAATTAACTTGGCTGCACATATGTAGTAACACTGCAGTGTATCAGTATATTAGCTTCTAGTCTCCATGGCATCAAAAAGAGACTTAAATATTTCACTGATTTCAATGAAGTAAAAAGTGTTCTTACACAAGTTCTCTTTTAAAAAGTCATTGTATATATTTCTACAAACATCAACACATGATTTATATGAGGCACCGTAGAACGCATTATGTACTTACACCATTCCGTTTTTGAGAACAGTTAAATTTCTGGGGATTTGAACTATTTTATCTTTGAAAGATACTCTATCAATTAACTAAACTTCCTACAAAATATTTTCTACTCCTAATCCTCACTGTTAATATTTTCCTCAGGAAATTAAACACATTTCATTTAGAATACAGTTATGGTTCTAGGTCATTAAGACTCTTACTCTGCTTCTATCTCAAATCTTCTGTAGCTTTATGATTACTAGCATTATTCTTTCACAACAGTTTATTGGACTTTCACAACAGTTTATTCAGGACAAGCTTTGAATTTCCTGAAATTTTGGCTAAATAAACCAAGCTCTCAAAATGAAATAATTCTAATCTCACACATATAATTTCCTTCTCCTTTTTTAGAGTGAAATTTCTGCTGCAGTTCTAAACACCTCATACAAAAATCAGATAGCATGCATCTGACAATGACACATTTAAGTGATGTCACCAATACCCACAAAGAAGAAAAAAGACATGTCTACCCAGCACAAAACTTGTGGTTAGTCTATGACTATTTTCAATAGACTAAATCAGAATAAACCTAAGGAAACAGTGCAATAAAACTTGGTCCCTATTAAAGTGAAGTCTGAAAAACTGCCTGCAGGCATATGACCAAGTACACATTGTTTCTCTCTGTCTATGGCCACAAACCCCATAGCCACATCAAAATGAATGAGTCATCCCATTCTTTCCAGATGGCTTACAAATAACCCATAGGACAGTGACTTGGAGATGATTGCTGAGAAGGCCACTTTCATAAGCAGACATTGCATGGATGGATCATCACTAAGAATTTTTCAGGCAGTAGTCACTTACAACACTAACAGGGTTGACTAGGGAGTGAACAAGGGGATTGACTAGTACTGAACCAAACACCAGGATCTATGACTGTGATCTGCAATCCTTTCACTTTCAGCTTTGAATAGAACCACTTGCTTATTCATTTGGCTGTACTAGCCTGAGTGTCAGAACTGACTCATTTCTGTTGTTTGGTGAACAAGGAGGTGAAGCAGACACTCAACCTTCCCCCATCTGTGACAGTGTTCACAGGGGTTCTTGGATGAGGGAAGAGACGAAGATCTGACTCCATGTTTCAGAAGGTTCGATCGATTATTTTATAATATATACTACATTAAAACTATACTAAAAGAATAGAAGAAAGGATTAAATCAGAAGGCTAGCTAAAAATAGAATAGCAAAGAATGATAACAAAAGCTTCTGTCCTGGACAGAGAGTCCAAGCCAGCTGACTGTGAGTGGCCATTAACTAGAAACAACTCTATGAGACCAATCACAGATCCACCTGTTACATTCCACAGCAAGAGATAATCAATGTTTACATTTTGTTACTGAGGCCTCTCAGCTTATCAGGAGGAAAAATCCTAAGGAAAGGATTTTTCATAAAAGTTGTCTGTGACACCCATCCATTGAGACATGAGTAATATAATCACCTAGATTATATTTTCTTTAAGTGCTTACATCCCAGAGGTTTGTGTACTAGCATTCCTGCCTCCAAACACCTGAGATATTAATGTGTACCTAGTTAACTAAAACATCAGAACGAATGAATTTCATTTAGGTAGATACATGCTCACACAGAGCTACATGTACAAAGATATGCAAGCCAAATTTGAAAATTTTGTGGGGAAAAAATTTCTTGGATTAAAATATTTTTGGAAAATTTAGCACACCCAAACTTTATTATAAAGATGTCTGGAACCAAACACTGGTGCACCTCATGTGCTGTGTGATTCATACAGAAACCTGACAAACACTTGGTTCCACAGATAAAAGCAACAGACTGACCTATTTACTGGCCAAGTAAATAAGTTCCAGGCATACTTTTTAAATACTTCATCATGTCAGAAAACAAAAATTGGAAGCCACAGTTGTAGACATATAAATATACTCTTTGCTTATACCACAAAACAAAATACACACACTTTGTGCTCAGAAGAGACATTTGAGAAGCCGGTGTAATTTACAGTGACCATGACAAAACTCCATAGAAGTCTAATGGCCTTGACCACTGGCACTGTAACCAGTTTGCTCAAAATGCAGCTATAAAGATCAAGACTGACATGTGTCAGCATTTAAAACATTGAATTGCAAAACAGATAGTTTGGGAAAAAAATGCAATTTTATAAAAAGAAAATTAAATTCATAACTCAGTAAATCATAATACAAAAATCGCATATATATCTCAAAGTTTCAGAAGATACCTTGAAGGTTTTCGCCCAAATTTTACAACAGATTAAAGAATGACAATTTCTTAAATAAAGCCTCAACCAGTATACATCTTTAAAAATTTCAGACACTGTATTTCAGAGTCATATATAACAGACCTAGGTTTCTTCTGCATAAATTCTCAACTCTTGATTGGAAAGTGAAATAGGCTCTGATTGAAAAGGCCTACACTTCATGCACTCCTGAACTTTGGAAGTGATGAATCTGAATACAAAATTTGTATCATAGAGGAGACTTAAATCAAATCCAGTTGAGGAAGGTTGTTCTACCTGGACAAGCAACCTGCAATCAAGTATTCTAGTGCTTCCAAGTATGTTGGCAATAGCTCACCCTCTCAAGAGAAAGCAGTCAATGACAGTTTACACGGGTGAAAATAATGCACTATAATTTATTTCAGCTAGGTATTTCCTAGTAAGAGAATTAAATAAAACCTTATAATTTAACCTATTACAGAGGGTTTTTTTGTTACTCTATTAATCAGCATATTTCTGCAAACAAATTATATCACACTGTACTGTTTGTAGCTTTAGTTATAATTTGAATTTAGTACAAGACTTCATAAGGCATTAGTCATGTCATCTCTAAAAAGAGGACATTGAAACTATCAAGCCTCACTACAGTTCTCTGCTATTCATTTTTTCTGAAAAATAAGGCAAAACTCGCATTTTGTATTAGAATTATTGTGTTTAAAAATTAACATAATTGGAATTATACAAAGAATCTTTTCTAACTGTGGTCCAAAATTTATAATACGTATTAAAAGGATTGTATCCAAAATTTCTAGCCATAGATTTACAGCACTTGACAAACCTAGTGTTTACAGCAGAGTATTTCTCCTGCCCAGAGACCCCTGCAATGAATTGAACATGTAGCTAATAGTGCTTTATGAATGTGGACTGTGATGACTATGCTTGTGTTTTACACACCTTTCAAAAGATAAAAGGAGTCTTTTGGCCCATGATACAGCTAATCACACTGAATGCACCATGATACCTTTGGAATGAAAGCTGAAAGGAGATTTTTTATTCTCACCTATTAGTAAGATGGATAAAGGAAAAGAAATCTTCACTTCCAAATCATATGAAACATCAAAGCACAGCCTAGGAAGTAATCTTCTAGGCAATCCTTTCATGCCTACCAGCAATTAGAGCATTCAACAACCCTGTCTGCTTCCAGCTGAAGAAAACATTAGAGCAGGTGCACTGCCTCTGAACAATGCCACCGTGCAGCCAAGCAGCCAGCAGCAAAACCCTCAGTCCAGGAAAAAGCTTTCTCTTTGTTCCTCTGCACATTGCTCTCTGGAGAGCCTCTTTTTCCATTAGTACCACACCTACATAACTGACTCCCCAGGGATATTACCCCATGTACATGCATTAGACCTTTCTTCCTTATTTTATTTACAGAGTGGACCAACAATATGGACAGATTAAATAGAAACCATATTTTACAGTTTACAGATTCTTTCACACAGGATTGAGTGAATGTACCTGAGCAATTAAGATACTTCATGATGACAAAGATTCTTCATAAAACCTTATTTACCTACATAAATCTGGGACTTAGTTTGCATTCTTTGCACCACAGCCTTATTACCTAAGTTTTCCTGTTTTGAAGAACTGAAAATAGGTGACAAAAAGCAAATGGTATTTTTGGGGTAATGGCATTTTTAAAAAAGCTTCATTGCTTTTAATGTTATTATTTGTCACTGTTTATGCTTTAGGAACTATTTGTGTTACCACTATAATAATATTGAGGTAAGAATAAGCTAGAATAGAAAATTAGATCACCAATGTTTTCAAGATTTGGTGAGTTATGAATGTTACATCAAGTGGAAAAACAATTATTTGGCTCTTGAGCAGATCAATTGCATGACTCCTGCCCTGAAAATTATTTTATATTCTGATCTTAAAAATGAATAGTACCTAAATAAGAAAATTTTACAAATGGTCTATTTGCAAAATAGACTCTTTTTGGCTAGTCTATTCCTAGCCCTGATAGAATGACTGGACATTTTATGACTGAAGAAAGAGTCACTATGTTTAAGGGACAAAATTTGGATTTATCATATTGAAGTGGTCAAGGCTCTCCAGAGCTTCCCTTTGTGGGAAGAGTGGCTCAGCTTTTTCCACACACATGGAATGTAGGGCACTCACCAATGGTGCCCGAGCAGGCAGTCCTTCCCTCACACTCAAGACAATAGATGTGGAAAGGATTATGACAACCAGGGAAGAAAAGCCAGTTATCACCTTCACTACAGCTAGGTCAAAAGCAGACTGGGAAGTTCTATGTTATCTTGAGTATGACTGCCTGAGAGGAATAAAGACCTAACATTCTCAGAAGCAATATGGTTCTGCTTCAAGTCAAAGCACAACATAACCCCAATTTTTCCTGGACTGGCAGTGTTTAGCTGCTATTGTTAGAAGGCAGTTTAGAGATGGAAACTTTCTCTTGTGAAAAAAGACTGCACAATTGGAGACTCCCCAGGGAGTCAAACTCTTCTGAACCTAAGAGAACCCCACCAACACAGAAATCTGTTTTTTTCTATCACTGAATCTATAAATCAAACACAGAGTTGATTAAGACCAGCAGGTGTATAGATTAGCCAACTAAAAGATAGAAAACCAGGGGGATTCTCTCATAAGTATCTGAGCATAAAACAGGATAGTGAAAATGCAACCTTAAAAATTTAGAAATAATAAAATCACGTACTGTTGAATATGCATTACTGGGCAATATAAAAATAATAGAATATAACAAATCAGTTAAACTAGGCTGGACTGTGGTTGCTCTCTGTGAAAAGACAGGGTTAGAATGACATACACAGAGGAAGAGTAGTTCTGAAAGTATAATCACTGATACCTCGAGAGTTCATGATTTGTAGCTGCTTTTGAAAATGAAAAAATAAAAAAAAAAAGAAAAAGAGAAAAAGAAAAAACAGAGCTTCCCATCTGTGACAAAATTTCAATTGAATTCAGGTTTTTGTGTCAGATTGACTCAACCATTATATAACTCATTCAGAAAAGGCATCCAAGATGTTTGAAATTCAGCTCACAGCACATATGGGTACATTGCCCCAAAGTTCTGAAGGTGGGGGGCTTTGTTCTAGTCAAGACTTACCAAGATAGTCCTCATTCCTGGGAGTACAATTCATTGAACATGAACTTGTTCAACAGGGATGGAATGAAAGATCAGAAAGTAACTTCCCTCGGAAAATAATATAAGAACATTCAAATGTTTTCTAGTTACAACAGAACAGATATAAATATTTTCTACAATTTTTATGAGTAAATACTACATAACTATAGACTGTAATAATATTCAGGGAATCTATTTACAGAGTTGATAAGACATTAAGAGTGTCCTATGTGAACAGCCAATTTTGATTTGTTTGGATGCCATGCTGCTGGACCCCAGGTTTGCCTGAAGTAAATTCACACACCCAAATGACCCCTTTAGATGGGAAACCTGGGGAGGAATAGAGGTGGAGGTAATACAGTGGCTTCCCAGGGCATAAATTTAAAATACTTCTGTCACCAATTGTGCATATATTAAACACCTAACTTGCATTCTTTTCATGTGGATTGAAGTATTTTTGTTGCTACAGTTTAATTTGTCAATTGTGCAGTATTTGCAAGCACAACCTTGCATCATAAAATACTAAAAATTAAATAAACCAAGACTTCAATAAAATGAAATTATATTGTTTGGATTGACTATCATTGCTGTTATTAAGCAAACTGTATAGCAACTTTTCAGTTAGATATCTCCCCACATGTCAGAGATGCATTAGAGCTTGTGGTTCATTTTATAAATCACAGCAATTCTACAGCATGATGTACTTCAAGTCAAAACCCAATACACCCTATTTCATTCCTACAAGGTGTCAACTAAAATAAGGTCCCTTGGTTTTGTCAGACAGAAGGTAGATGATGCTTAGAAGATTTTCCAAACAACAGGTTTTAATTATCTGCATGAGGAACAAGACTATCTAGCAGGACACTTTACTCTTTGAAAGACAACAGTCTTTAAAACCTCTTTTAAAGCCAGTCTGAGATATTAGCAGTTGCTGCTTCACACCTACATGAAAGAATTTCTGCTTGCACATTGTGAGTTTATATATAGTGTCTATTTTTTAGAAAAACAAAGACTGCATGAGGTCCTAAAATTAATGGCAAAAGCTAGGCAAAGTTCTTCACTAAATTAAATGTGCTATTTGTGCAAAATTAGGAATGCTGTGCATTCAGCAAGATTTGAAGTCAGTTAAGATTCAGTAAAGACTTTTGAGTTACTGCTCTGAAAGATCATGTCTGCAACAATTACCATGTGATAAAATACAGAGGAATTTATATCCCGGGCTTAATTTAGAACTAGAAACTCTTCTAAAGATATTTCTATTGTAATAATAGACTTCCTGTCATGCAAGCTTAAACCCTGTTTATCTCTTTCAAATATCTTAACACACTTCTGCTTTGACATCAACTTTCTCTTCCACCAAAATCCTTGAGAGACCAAATTCAAACTTAGAGAGCTGTCTTTTTAACAAAACCCATACAGATTAGATGTGAACAGCTTCAGAATACAGATAGAACCCTAAACTGTTGTCACAAACTGACAGCACTCAACATCTTTAATTGCTCTAGCTTGGCCTTCATGAGGCCCTGGGCTGGGAGTGATAAGGACCAATGAACCTTGGCTTCAGAAAATTCTCTGAAGTTTTCAGTTCTAAGTTGCTGAAATAACCCATGGTTGAATACAGTTCCCACATATACTCAGCAAAGGATAAGGGTAAAAGCTCTACACATTTCTCTATTGAAAAGTCACACTCTGTAAGAAAAGATATTAAACATTTATTTATATTTGTATTGGGCTCTTTACATCAGTCTGCCATAAGACGAAAACATGGAGTAGAAGTACTTGGATTTTTAAGTGAGTCTTTTACTGTTCTTACAACTGCACCAAAGTACAAAAGCAAAGACTAGACTATCCCCCAAATGGAATTTGCTGCTGGTTATTACAACAGAATTGGATCTATGCCACAGTTTCCTGTAACATCCTGCGTTATTCATCAATTATATTTTCAACAGAAATAAAAACAGACAACTAGTAATTGCAACTGTCCAAGGTGGCCTTCATGTATTTGCACTTAAATGATCAACGGGCTTAAACAGAGGTCAGGATGTTACATGATATCACATCTGCTTTAGCCCTTATGACCAGATTATATTTTGTAGCCCCAAATTACATTTGCCTTAAGCCTACTCTTTTACATCAACTGTTTTCCAAATAAGTGTTGAGATAACTTTGACAAGCAGACCCCTTTATTTGCCACCATATGACCATACCAATAATGACACACCTGATTAAATCTCTAAAATCCAGCCACTGACTATTCACTTGAGATTATGCTATCCTTCTTGTTAACTGGCTCAGACATATGTCTTGTATTGTTTGCATAGTATGCTTTTTCTACTCTGATGTATCCATGATTTTCAACCTTACCATTAGGATCTTTGAGCTGGAACCCATCACACTGTGATCATGCTGTCACTGGCTATATGCTAGCTATAGTGCCCTACCTAATATTTGATATTAGTGTAACCTAGGTCAACAGATCCTTCATCTTCTGTCAGCACAGCTACCTGATCCCAACTATCTTGACTTCAAAAGATTACATTGAATTAGGTCAGCTGGTATACCAGAGCTCAGCAGTCAAGAGGCTCTGAAAGAACTGCAGGAGGCAGTCCTGGCGCAGGAAGAACTTCAAGCCTGCATGTGTTTCTGTACTCCATATCTCTTGCCTGTATTTCAAGAGGATCCACACCATGGGAACATGGCTGTAATGACACTGTGTGGTGGATAACCCATACCTTTTTTATGTGGGTAGCTGTTGCTGGGAGTAGTGAAGCCTGTGTCCGTATGTTAACAGACTGGCTCAGACTCCGGGCAAAATTTCCACAAAAACTCTGGAAGGAGATCACACAGAATGGTTTGGCCTATTAGACTGTCTTGATCCAAACCACCCAGCTGTAAAACAAAAACAGTGAACTATACTGCCCTCCCCAGCAACAAGCTGAAATGAATCCTGTGCTAACCTGATGCTTTAATTGAGAATATGGACACTGGTTTGTTTGAGGGCAACTAATTTCTTCACAAGTGAAAAAGAGGTTAAGAACATTGATAGAACTAGAGTGAGAGAGCTGGCCACAGAAAAAGGTGATTCAGGCAGCCAGGATCTCAGTGTGTGCCTTCTGAATATGTGCAACAGAACAGCAGGTGAAACTTCATATGCAAGTACTGGTTTAGTACCTGCATAGAGTTAGATAGTTGGATAGATTAGCCCACATTAGCCCACATGGGGCTCTGGTTTGGTTTTACTGAATACAGTGTTGAAAACACAGGGACGTTTTGTTTATTGCTGAGCAGCACTAACATAGAGTGGAAGACTTTTCTATTCCTCACCCCACCCATTAACAAACAAGTTGGAGGTGCACAGAAGCTGGGAGGGGACACAGCTGACCAGAGGGATATTCCACACCATTTGTTGTCACACTCAGCAACGGAACTGAGGAGAGGTTGGCAGGGTGGACACTACTCCTGGACTGTCTGGGCATTGTTTAGTTGGTGTTGAGCAGTTGTTTTCATTTGTATCACTTGGTATCACTTGTCCTTCTCGCATTTATTTTTCTCTCTTCATGGTTTGGGTTTTTTCTCCCTTTTCCTTAGAATTTTTAAAATTCTTAAGACATCTTTTTAATTATTAAACTACTTTAATGTCAACCCACAAGTTTTTTTCTCACTTTTTTATGCCTACAATTCTCTCCCCTCACTGGGGGAGAGCTGTTTGAGTGGCTGTGTGGTGCTCAGTCACCAGCCATGGCTAAACCATGACAGTACCTTTTCCTTTTTCTTTACCGTGCCTGCTCCACTGGACACAGGTGTTTTCTAGGCATTAATGTACTTACACAATCACAGCCAGTTTACCAACCTGCTCCAACACAAGGAGCCTTCACCATCCTGCCCCAGGTTGTGCTTCATGTTCCTCTTCTTATGTGCCCTGGGCAGTACCACTATGCACCTACATCTCACTACATGCCTATATTTGTCTTTCAGCCTGCTTATGCCCAGACCACTGATTCTAGAAAGCAAGTTCAGACAAAGATATTCAGCTTGACAAGATAACGGGGGTGGGGAGATAAAGGGGAGCTTGCAATGAAAGACTCATGTTTCTTTGTTTCTACCCCCACCATGTTATCACAAGTGAAGAGATGTTATCATTAAGGATGATAAAATTTAACTGTAGCTTGAAACAATGGAGTAATATCCACAGCATTTTCTAAGATGATATATTCTGCAACAAATTCAACACAGGTCACTGCTTCCCATCTAGGATTCAGGATTGTAACAGATAGTGGTATCATGGCACATTTAATACACTTTATGTGAATAAAGACTTCTGTTTCAGAGAGATAGCATGTCAAACAGATACAGGGATGCCCAATGTGTTTCATTATAGGACTGCACAGTTTTTCAGATAGAACCAATATGCAGTTCCTACCAGTAAATAGATGAGACATGTTCAAAATTTTCTCTCCTCTGTTCATCAACATTTTTAGAAAGAGAGAACTGACAAGCCTTAATGCACAAACCCTGTGCTTTTAGGGAAAGGGACTTACAAAGTAGGCTAGAAAAAATAAAGCCTGTACCTAGTGAATCTGGATTTATGTCAGGTAAATGCAGCTCTGTTGGGAAAACTGAGGACTCTCTGGAACTAGACTGTCAACAAATCATGCAAGAACTGAAGAGAAGCTGCAGCAAGTAAACACCAGAAATAAGAGGTATATGTAGTTAAATTTTCAGGACAAACAATTTCAGGGCATGTAGAATTCAACCATTTTACACAATTTGGCCTGTAAGAATACTGCACCAAACTGGGAGAGTGACTACAATTCAGCCTGGGATCCTGGATGTCACAGGGAGCACCCACACTGGCCAGGTCATGGAACCAAATGAGGAAGTTACTGCCAGGAGTGGTCATTTTAGGCTTTCTGGATGTGCTGCTGTAGCACTGCATGCTGTGCAGGACTGCATGCACACCTTTGATGAACACAGATTTTCTTTCTGAGTGCACAACAGAGCCCTGCAACCACTTCTTGCACTCAGCCCAGACTGGGCTCTCCAGACTGATCCCATAATGCACAGACTTGGTCTCAGTGACTGCCTGACCCATAGCCTAGGCAAGCAAAACCCTGTAAGCAATGCTGTTCTTCCTGTGTCTTCTGTCAAAACCTGTAAACCTGCCTTGAAATTCTGCTCCTTTGGGTATTCTGTCTGCCTGTTCCTTATCTTGCTTATGACTTTTCTTCACAATACAGACAAAATGCTACCTCTAAATTCATCTTCTAGTGTTGCTGTTTGAACCACACGTTCTCTTAACAACATTCAATGTAATTTCAGAAGAAAACACATAGTATGTAACAGTTTGAGCTTTTTTCTTCTAGTAAGATAAATAATGGCATAAACCCACAATTCATGTCATTCTGGGTTGAATGATGGGATCAAAATACATGATATCTGTCTGTGCTTATTCAGCAATAATATGTATTGGAAAGCCTGTTCAACCATAATGGATAATTTTACTGTTCTTTCAGTCAGGCAGCAGAACTAATAGTAGCATTAGTTCTGCTGCCATCCAGGGAAATAAGTTGTATTTCATGGATACATCATCAGCTAAAAACTTTATGTCACAATATGGACATGCTAGCTAGGAAATATGATCTTTTAAAATGTGAATAAATCCATTAACAGTACTTTAGTGGATTTTTTCAATGACTCAGTGGAATAGAGATTGGAGCAATCTGAAATATGACAAGTAAGGAAGGAATGACCCTCAGGAAAGACTAAACAAGTTGAATCTGAATGGATGCAGGTGAACAAGAAGTTTCTTATCTTTTTCAAAGGTGGGTGGTAGAGGGAAAAAAAAAATCTTCCCAGTTTTTCTATTCTCTTAAAAGACAGAAGACAGCTTCAGACTTTATATAATTATCCTATTTCTTCTCCCCTTGATCTGAAAAATTCAAAGGGAAACACTTTCCTTGACCAAAATAAAGGAACAACCAGCTGATGCAATATCTTCTAACAACATGGAGACATCTATGGAAACATTTAAACCTTATTTATAAAACAAAACTCCCCAATGTTTATCAAGTGAGGGCCTCTTTAACAGAAAAGTAAAACTGATTTGCTTAAAGCTCAGATCAGAAACCCATGACATGTCCTCAAACAAATGCCTTTGCTGAAAGATTTGTCTTCATAGACCCATCTTACATAAATATCATCTTGGTTCAATTAGGAAAAAGCTTAAACTAAGATGAATTTTTTTTAAAGGATGGATAGGCAAGTTTGGATTACATTTATGCAATGCATTTTATTAAAAAAATAAATAGCATCATTCAGGAGAAATCTACATTTTTGTCACAGCAGTTTAAATAACCTCTGTCCCTCAGCTGGAGGTTTCAATGGCACCTCAAACAGGTTCCCCCACCAGCTGACTTACAAAAACTGACTACATGCAGATACATTGCTATAAAATATAACTGATCATGTGTAACTACACACAAAATTAGTTACCCTCTCAGATTTACAAGGTATTGATCAAATGCCACAGGAAAAATCTACCAGTTGGAGAGTGGTAACTTATTTAGATAACTTGTATGAGAACATACTCACCTGAATATATACTACGTTAAGACAGTATAAAATCCATATGTAAAGACTTCAAAAGAAATTTAACTATAGAAATGAGTTATTGAATATAAAATGCACATTAAAACGTAACTTAAAATGTTTGGCCTGAAGAGCAAAAGAAAGCATCATCCTAAAAAGACTACATCTAAGCAATATTTTAGGCAAAAGTCTGAAAAATAAAAAATATTTAGGTGGAAGTGGAAGAACATCACAGGAAAAGTCTCAAGTAATATAGGCTACTGCTTTATATTTGCATAAAAATTGGGAATTTCCAAAGGCTTAAAAATATATATAACTTCAGATTATCCATTATGATGTAAGTCCCTTTCTGATTTAAAGAGGAAATTATTTTCAAGTTAATTGTCCACAAATGGCTTAAACATCTCTATTCAGAACGCAGCTTTCCTGAAAATAACTTAGAAAACAAAACCATCTGGCTGCATGGGAGCTATGACAACCACTGAAGTCATTTAAAACAAAACAAATAAAAACCCCAAACCATTCTTCAAAGCAGTGAAAAACCTCAGATTTCATTTATCTGTCCACTAGATAGATCTGGCTCTGCCAAAAAGAACTTCTTTCAGTAGGATCATATAATTGCATCTGATGTATGACAGAATGATTGATGTAGTTTAATTTTGTGTATAGTACTTTGTACTTTTGTGACTTTACACTTACCTCAAATTGGCAGTGGTACATTGCTTTCATACTGAGATTGTTCTAACTGCTAGAATAGAACATATGTGATAGCTCTACAACCTATGACTGTAGTAATACTGTATATAAAATGTCTCTTTTCAAATATACAATTGCATTTTTAATTTCATGTCCTTAAATGACCTTTCAGTTTACTAATTATATCTGACAAGATACACAGGGATATCATCATAATAGACTTAATTTATTTTCTGTAACAAATAGTTGCATCATCAATATTTAACCTGTAGCTGATATGATAGGTACATGCTTAACTAGTTATTAATTTTTCCTCAAACTGACTCAATGCACTAGTGCTAACACATATTATTTCAACTGCAGTTCATGGGAATACTAGCATAATGTCAAATGACAATGCTTGAATCAAACTGCAGGAAAAGCAGCACCTAGAGTAAACGCAAAGACCACAGTCTCTAGAGAGGAGGTAAAAAAAGGTCATTTTCATGACTAAGTGGGTGAGAAAAAGCATAAGGCTTTGAAGACTTTCCTGATTTATAGTCCCTGAGTTTGTTATCAGGAAACCTTTGGATACCTACAACCTCAACCAGGTGGGAAACCTTTCATTTTAACAAAAAAAATTTACTTTCTCCATTTAGGTTTCTGCCTCCAAGTAGCATCAATCAGAGTATTCACTCAGTCAAAACCTTAAATCTGTCTAGCTGTTGGACAAGTACAGAAAATGTCTATTATGGTTGGCATCTTAGAAATTTAAAGACAGTCTAGGCTTTGACACTGATATATTTATTAAACTAATCTCCCACCATTAAACTAAGCTGACCAGTTGTACAATCAGATGTCTGCATAAAGCATCTCGGATGAGAATATAATGAATTCCAGGACTTGGAATATTTTTTGTCATTATTCTGTTCTTTTCCAGCAATTAGGTGATAAAATGAGACATCTTAGGTAGCTCAAGCAGCCAGCTATGCTGCAAGATTATCTGCTTGTCTGGTTACAGGTATAGAAAGCATCAGGACACCTACCCCAGCCACAAAAATGCCAGTTCTCTTTTACAGTACAGCACTACAGAGACAAGATGTAACAACTTGTTGAGCCCTTACTCACTTATTTTATCCTTTGAAGTTCTAGCAAGCATGTTGTGACATTTTGTGCCTTATGGGTGACTCTCAGCAACAACAGGCTTGGTTCTACTTGAATGGCATAACTGTTCCTCACAGCAATTACCATTTCTATTTTCATCCTTTTCAGATGGCTGCATTGATGAATATCACAGGATGACACAGGTTATTTTTTCCTCAAAGACTTCACTACTACTATCCTATTTTGACATGAGTCCCACATATCTTTTCTGGTACTAGGCTTCTAAGCTTACCCATGTGATGTTACACACTTCCATCTGAGTGACTGATATTTTGGGTCAGAAAAATACATCTTAATACTGCTAAAAAGCGTTCTGAGCTTCATAACATCACAGAAGAAACTTCTTCAGGCTCAGCCCCCATTGAATTCTCATATAAACTGTAACTCAAATGAACACAAGACACACAACACAGGACTACTATTTTTAGATGTTCACAGAGGCACTTCTGTACTCAAGAGCTGAACTAACTACTACAGTACTGGCAGGGAGCTGTGAAAGGCTTACATCCTGCATGGCAGAGGCTGCAAGGTGTACTACTGGAACTACTCAGACAAGATGATACATTTCTTATTTTACATTGGTTTAATTAAGAGCATTTTTTTCCTAAAAACTGACTAAATACAGAAAAAATGCTTTTAGGTTCTCACTCTTACTGATTTCCCTGCTTTATTCTCCTTGTCAGTCTCTCTATTCCAAATCACAATAAATTGCACATGAACTTTTACAGCAAGCAGATATAAAGCACTACCATAAAACATCTTTTCTACCTTCAGTCACTAAACAAATACTTTGTTGCAGCATATGTCACAGTTGAGATGGCCACAATACACGGAGTATCACCATGCAACTTCAGAAGGCTTTAAGCATTCCCCCAAACAGAGTAACACCAAACCAAATCAGAAGGCTTCAGGCATCTGCCCATGCAGAGCAACATCACTCCAGAAGGCTGCAAGTGTCTGCCCTTCTTGTTCCTCATCAGAACCTTTTATACCATTACCTTTGATGCATTGCACCTGTGTGCCCTCTGCTCCCTTTGGTGGTTGGTCAGTGCACCTGGGCACTCCCTGGCTCATTGCTGCCAATGCTGCTCACCTGACCCACACAGCTGCAGCCCACTGGGGATGAGGCTCGGCCACAGCCCCACTCCCAAATACCACAAACTGTGCATCTACAATACTTCTATATTGTATCCTGTAAAACTTCTGCAGGAGACTCCGAAGAAAAAATAGAAGCTAGTAAGGAATTAGTAAATTACTTCAGAACCAGTCTGAATGTGTATCTGACTGTGTTTCTTCACAGACTAAGTCTGTGTGTTTTATTTGTTGTTGCTTAAAGTAAAATGCCCTTAAAAAAAAAAGCAATGTACTCTATACAATTCTTTCAGAACTGCCTTTTCCTTGCAAGCAGACTTCTTCTGTGAGTAATCCATGTTCCTCTTCTTGATCACCATCTTAAGAGATAGTTAAATTCTCTCACCTTGGAAGAAAATGCTGCAACTTTGAAGCCAGCTACTCCAAAAACTCAATTTTACCCCTAAAATCCAAGTCACGTGTAATGACACACCAATGCCGTCTCAGTGTTGCACTGTAGTTCAGACCACTGCATAGGTGGATGCAGCAGGGAGGAAGATCTGGGTTATCAATTTACTGCAGTCTATTGTCTAATTTCATGAACACTGGTGATGTAGCATGTGACGAGAGCTGGCTAAGAAGCTACAAACTGCTCTTTAAAAGTGTGCTATGGGCACCATGATCAAACATCTTTTGGAGACTGAAGCTGAAATCAAATTATCCCTGAGGAAATGAAAGGTAGAAGAATATCCTCCTAAGGTTTAGGTAAGTTAGAAATGTTGGGGTCTATCTAGAGAGCTCAGAATTCATAGACATCAGTATGGTAGTAATAACTACTACTTTGTAAAGACCTGTGCATTGAAAATATATTTTTTCCTTTTTTTTTTTCAAGAAAAAGGTTGAAATTGGATGTTGGTCTCATGAGTGTCATATTTTGGATATGCAGGTATTTAACAGACTTTAACAATACAATACACAAAGACATCTGAAATCTAGTTAATCCCTTGACATTTGACTAAAAGTCAAAGCAGCAGACCACAAGATGAATAAGGATACTTCAGCATGAAAGCTGATCTTTCTTTCATGAGGTGTAAATGAGTTATGATCATCTGACTACAAACTTTATTGCAGATCTGTTCTTTTTAATAACTGTCCCTGCTTTAAGCACCTAGCATGCTTTCTTATTATGATATTGAATATTATGACTGCTGTAGCTGACATTCTACACTTCCACCAAAAGCCCTTAGGAATTCCAGGTTTTACACAAACTGCTTAAAGAGCCACGTACTACTAATAGTGGTCACATTTTCACACAACTGAAGGACTACTTTTATTGCACTTAACCCCATAATACCCCTTTTACTTTAGTTTTTTGAGATTCAACATCATTTAGACATATAGTTTAGGATTTTCTCTTTCATATATTGGAAACTTGTTGTTAACATTGAGATAAACATCTCTGCTTGTACTCTGCTAGTGGTAGTTACTTCAGTATGGTAGCCAAACACAAGATCACAGCAGGGCAGTCTGGGAAAGGCAATTCAATTCAACATGACTATATTGAACTTTTTATATAAATCATCTCCTTACACAACCATCATAAAAAAATTCGTGACCGATTTATGGAGTATAATGGGATTCAGAAAAGATAAAAATGTAAACTCACTCATAAGTAATACTGGGCTGAAAACAGTTTACTACATCAGCCTTGAATATCAGTGGAAACTTGGAATTACTTTTGAAACATGCTGAAAATAGCCTTTTATATAAACATAATAAATTTGATGCATTGTCAGGAATAAATAGCTGCATACAGACTATTTGAAGTTATCCACTGCAGCCTATAAGATCTATTTTCTAACAAGATGTTTTGTTCTTTTCTTCAGAATGAAGATCCTTGCAAAGCAATTAAAGTCTTTGAAAGACATTGCTCTGCAATCTAACATGATATACTCAAACTCTTCCTATAAACAAAATGATGCAACAGTTAGAATGAAGACATTTCTTGCCTTTGAATACCACCCATGGATAAACCATACTCAGAGTTGGAAAGCACTGCTCACTAGACAATGATTCAACTTTTTCTGGTTTTAATTTTTACAAACTATGAGAAAAACAAACCAAAACCCCCCAAAAAATCACAAGTAAAGAAAAAAAGCAACAAAGAGATGGAACTGAAAGCAAAAGTTTATACATCTGTTAATTGTATTTGAGTATAAGAATTTCATTACATTAAGTGCTGTGGTGCACTTGGCTATTTATTAATCATCACATCCACATAATGAAGCAGCCTTGCAGGCTCACACCACTCACTTATCAAGCAGCCAACCCTGACTTCATGGTTTGTCTCATGTATAAATTTGTCAGTGCTTGTCACTAGACACACATCTAAGAGAGACAATGTCTTTTCAGTAGACTGCTCTAGTGCCTGTCTATAGAAACAGAAAATCAACCACTATACTCCTACAACACCTGCTTAGGAACTCAGTCTTAGCATCTAGAACAAGGTTTCCATTTTGCAGTCAACAAATGTCAACCCTTTTAACATGACAGGCACAAAGTAATATATGGCTGTTTTTTTCATGACCAGTAGAACTAAAAATACCTGTCTTCATACAGATCTGCATCCTGTATCTCTGCCTACCTCTATGCCAGTTAAGTCACCATCCTCCATACTGATGACTCCCTGCCCCTATTTCTGGAACCTTGGTGCTGTTTTGTTCTATGTCACCCAACTATAAGCACACCCTCCAGCATGAGTTGTTCCCATGCACTGACTGAGCCTGTGGGATCGTTTCATGAGTACCCTCCTCAGGCACTGACCAACACACCATTAAACTCAGTGGTTACAAACCCAAAACAGAGACTGCAGGCATCCTAGAAAGAAAATGGGAAGTGAATACTGAAAAGGCCACAGTGACATATTAATTAATAGATCTTTATAGTACGTAATGTATAAGTACATATCTATATTTTGTACATGTCATGTATAGCACTATTCTATTTGCTGTATGCTAGTGAAGAATATTTAATTGATAAGGCTTTTGTCTTTCTCTAAATTATGGCATTAACTTGGGTTTCTATCATCAGATAATGATTGTTATAGACTGAATACATATTTGGACCTCTGTGCTCTCTCAAGTGAACTTAAAATTGCCCAGTATCAAAATATGGGGAAAGGGAAGAAAGAAAGATTGGCAGCCAGAAGCCAAGACAGAGGAAGAGAGGGTAAGTGTCACTCTCTTACAAGAACTTCCTGAAAATGACCACAATTGTCTTGGCCTTTTAATATCTTTCCTTAACTATTCACAAGGGACCCTATATTAATCCTACTCTCCTTATTGAATTCCAGTCTCAGTAATTAAACTGAATCATAGTATTCCCCTCTGATTATTAAGTTGAAATTGTCATTAATGTTAACAGAACAAATGTTTAATAGCTGATAACACAAGTACAGGCCATTTTAAATTCCCTCTGTGACTTCAGTTGCATATGTTATTCTCCATTTCACCTTTAAACACATTAAGTGGTTATCAGTACATGTCTGATGTATTTTAACGCAAAAGGACAGTTCACAGAAGAAAGAAATTAATACCAGGCAATCCACCTTCCATGGAAGTTGCTGAAATACACAACCATATCATTTTTTAATAACAGGAAATCACAGAAGCAGTAATGCAGAAAGTGCCATCATGCAAGATTTCCTTGAGAAAGGGGAAAGTTCAACATGCAAGCTACAGCCCTTTAAAAAAAACTATCACCTCATACAACTCCTTTGAGCAAGTGAGAGTTCTGAAGGCTAACAGGCACAAAAAGAAACAGTGACGTGGGTCTCTAAATGATCTGTCTGCAAAAATACAGCTTCTTGGCAGCTGAAGAAAGGCATGCACAAAATTGGAAAGGAATCTTCATTGCTAATGCCTTGACTCTTAGATACAAAAATCTCGACAGGACTGACCATCTAACCTGAGCTCCTTCTAATGTTCAGCAAGTATCCATGGTTTTTAATTTCTGAAGCTCCATATATACATGAATTAATTATCACACTGTAAAGGGGAAATAAGGGAAAGTAATGAAATTATGAAATTGACCATAATACTTTGTCTTCAGCCTTTTTTTTAACACAGGAGAACAGCTCATGAATGTTGAATACCTTCATTAACAACACAGACACTGTGTTAATAGGATGTATTAACAGGCATGTTCAGCAAGTTTACAGATGACATTGAAGTGAAGAAAGCAGCTGATGTGATGAAGGACTGACGGATTCAGAAAGAACTCAAGAAGCTGAAGAGCTCCAAAAAAAGGCTGCCAGAAACCTTTTTAAGTTTAACAAAGGCAAATACAAAGCTCTGTACTCGGAAAGGAATACATTCATATAATAGTACAGGCAGAGTCTGAAAACACACACATCATGTGGTCCACTCTCCTAAACATCTTGGTTGCCCTTCTCTGGGCTTGCTCCTGCTTGTCAATGTCTTTCTTATAGTTTGGAGCTCAAAACTAGACACTACAATGAATGGAGGAGAATAGTCACTTTCCTCAATCTTTCAGTTTTTCTTTCTCATCACAGACCTCTTTTGCCTTAATGGCTGCAAATGCACACTACTGACTCATGTTCAACTTTTCTACTTGGACTCCAGGATATTTTTCTGCAAGAGGAAGCTTAGTTTTCAATTTACTAGATTGCATTCTTCTCCATCACACAAAAGTAATTCAAAAATGAGAAGTTAACTGCCAAAGATACGGCAGCAGAAGTTTAAGGTGTTTTCCTTATGTGAACACTATATATTTACAGACAGTAATGCAAAGTATATAAAGCCCTTCAATTTGCACAGAATAACTTCTCTCCCCTTTCAATTCAAAGAAAATCTAAGAGTCTGCAATTAAAGGATCAATACTCTCATAACATCTTTGGCAAACCAAATTTTAGAAGTTCTTTACTTGACAATTAGGCCCTAAATCAATAAAGCACTGGCCAAAATCCAGGTTTCCAGTACTCTGAAGATTAGACAGTGGGGAAAAGGGATGAGAGAAGATGGAGACATTTGACTTGAGCTAAATTATTTTTGGCTTCTGTGCTGCTTTCTCTAGTGTGGTTGCTGAAGTTCAGTGAGCCCAAGTTAGGGTTATCTAATCAGTATTAGTCTGAAAATATTACTGGAGTCATTAGGACATAGCACAAGAAAAAGACTTCAATAATATTTCTATCCTGCTTCCTTAGTTTGGAAACTAGCATGACTGAAGAGATGTATTTTATTTTTGGAGCAGATGAAAAGTGAAAGAGCACAGACATACTACCAGCAGCATAAAAAGCACATAGGAGTTTGCTCTGTAGGACAATAAAGAAGAGATATTTAGGGAATGGAGGCATTTCTGCAATGCTGTTAAACAGTTTTCCACCTAATTTGCCACACAGAAAAGCAGAGGTGTATTACTTTGAGCAAGGCATGCCAATTATGTGGTTACAGTGCTTGTGGGACTCAAACAAACTTCTTCGCATTATGCAGTTTTAACAAGTTACCCTGCTGCAGCTCAGGTCAATGCCAACTTAGGATTTTGCCTGACAGAGAGCAGCCGTGCCTAAAGATAGTAAAAGCAGCACATACATCTCAATCCCAAGAAACCCCAAGCAGTTCTAAGTGTGATAGGCAGTTTGGTGAGAAATAACCAAAGAATCAGAACACTATTAACCAGCCCTTTCCAAATTAGTCATACTATTCCATTTTTTCTCCTTTTTTGTTTTCTCCTGGCTCTGTTCTCCACTAATACACCACTAATTTCAGAGTTAATCTGTTTGCAACAGAGGAGAGGAATATGTTATTTAGCAACAGTGTCAAGTTCCCGTTTGTCTCCTGAATAATGGCATTGCCCATCCAATGCCTTAAGTCTAGAAAGGTTCAGGAATTCATTTCTCTTGCTTTCTGCGTCAGTGTTTAAACTACTATGCTAATTATGAAAATGAGGACATGATTCCTACTACCTACCTTGATGGATTCATAGGCTGGTATGTGTACCAACAAACAGTACAAATGGTAACACAGACCTATGGTAACATAGACGTCACTCACCCATTAATGATAAACAGAAGAAATGCTATCAAAATGTATGTCTTAAACAAGGTTGTAATTTATATAGAGTTCCAACAGCAGAAACCTTTTCTTCAGAACCAATTTCTAAATAAAAGAAGCTTACATAATAAAATGCAGTTAAATGAATCATGGAATCATAGAACAGTTTGTGTTGGAAAGAACCTTCGAATGTCATCTAGTCCAAACCTCTTGTAATGAGCAGGGACATCTTCAGCTAGATGAGGTTGCTCTGAGCCCTGTCCAGCTTGACCTTGAACGCTCTCAGGGATGCATTCAAGGCATCCAATCACTCTCCAGGCAACTTGTGCCAATGTCGTATTACCCAGCGTAGGTGGTAAGCATTTCATGAAGACATGCAAGGGTTTGTAAACTAAGACTTTATAGTCAGCTTGGGTTCCACCCCATTGCTCTACATCATTGGACTGGAACAGAAGCTATTTCTTAAAAGTGTGCACAAATATTGTACAGCTTATCCTTTCACAGGTTTAACTAGTGAGAAAAGGAAGAATTTGCAGAAGTCTCTCTACACTCTGCAGTGTTATGGTTAGTACTCTAGTCCATTACTTCTTTCCCAAGCCATTCTTCACAGGCATAATGTAATTTTCAGTTAGTAATTCTTTTGTAAGCACATTTTCCTGGAAGAACGACTTTCTAAAAGTTAAATTTGTAAATCAGTAAGGAAGGAAGAGGAAATGATGAGGAGGACATCAGCTACAATGTGATTATCTAACAACCCCTACAAAATCTAAATAGATAAAAGCTAGTTTCACACAGTGCCAGCTATTACACACTGGGAAACGTCTGAGAATAAAGGAGAATAAAGATAAAGACGACATACCTTCTTGAAAGAGTGGAATCATGTTCACACTTTTGTTAGCAACAATATTATTCAGTAAGACAATTACAGTTTGCATTGTATTCCCAAGTATACTGTCCTGGTATCTCTGGAAAAACAAAACAGTAAAAAAAATATAAAAATCCAGTATTTCTTTTGCAAGGTTAGAAGACTATTACCTTAAAAAATATGGTAATACAAAACTAGTACTTTCTCAATCTGTTAAAATTCAACATTTAAATACTATAAAACCAGGCAAATATCTTAGATAACATCCATTTCAGGGACCCTGCTCTACAACATTAGACCAAAACTTCTCCTATGTTCTTTTAAACTAAACCAATTCTTATCTAGATTTAAAATGTTAGCACTTTTCAAACTGGCATAGAACTTTATCAATCTCATCTCTATATATTCAGAACCAGAAATATTTCCCTTTGAATATTTCTTTTATTAATGGCATAATTGTTACTCTTTTCAGTCTCAGGTTGATAACCCCACCATAAGTCTATTTGTTGCTTTTCTTTGTATACATTCATAATTTCACAGACATATTAAAGACCTATGAATGTTTTGAAATGCAGCACTTTTATAATGTTTTATGTTTGAAGATTGCCTAAGTGATTTTGCACAATTGTTGAGACTACACTGAGCAGAGGAAGGCACCAAGATTTTTAAAGAAATTTATTTTCTTGTGTTATATTCACTACACTTGCACACTCAGGCTGAAAAGGATGGATAAGGCAATGCAACCAATATGCATTTATATACACACGAGGGACAGTAATAACTAAGATAACTTCCAAGAACCCAAAATAGAAAAAAGCCTTGACAAATCTCAGTTTAGATCTAAATATAAGCCTAAGTACTCTTCAAATCTTCCTTGAAGGTTCAGGAAATGTTTTGTCCAATTTTCAGACTCAAAGTCAAATATATATATATATACATCCAAAGTGAAAATAACAACTAAGAAAAAATTGTCATGTTTCATGCATCATAGGTCTCTCACATACACTTAGGTAACTTCCATGCATCCCTTTCCCATCAAATCTCTCAGTATATTGGTATTGCTCAACTACTTCACTGCTACAGAATACGTCATTTATTAGGGTCCACCTCCTGTCTGACAATTGAAAAAAATTTGAAGTTGAACATGATGAAACTTGTCTGAAGTTAAGCATTTCAGACAGCAAAAATCACTTCAGCTCTTGAATACAGTCAAAGGAATACTTCCTGTTTCTGCACTGAAAAAGTAAAATTCATTATTTCCTACAAATACCAGGCAATATATATATACAAGTATAATACATTAACAGAAAATTAAATACATAAACATACACAGACTTCTATTCAACATCACATTATATGAATTTTCTATTCACAATAAAGTGCTCTAAAATACATCATAAGAAGAGACAAGGAAGAGTGCCTCACAGCCTTTTAAAGGACTTTAGTTTCTCACCCAAGGCATATATATATATCTATATCTATCTATCTCCAAGAGCTCTTAAATTCTATTTAGTTTATATAGCATTTTGAGATGTTATTTATGATTTCCATAAAGAACATAATAAATATCTGTTCCTCTGAAGGTTTGAAATACAGCCTGATAAATTCAAAAGCAAAGTTGGAAAGTATAAACATCAGATTCCTCAAAGGTAAGGTAACCAATACAGGAAACAGACACCATAAAGCCATGGTACTAAAAGTAAATTTGAATTTAGTTTCCTACAGATATCTGAAACATAAGAAAAACATTATTTTCAAAAGATAAAGTGTTTATCTGGTAGTCTATCATCAAAATATCTTATTAATTCTCCTAAAGAACACCTAGAAAACAAGACATTAAACAGCAAGAATTACTATTTCCACTACTGAGGATAGTGATAGATACACTAAAAACATAAAATAACAAAAGCAAAAAATATCCCCAGATGTCAAAACGAGATCTCACTCAAGTATTTTCTCTGAAGATATAATATTTCTATTACTGCTACATATATTTGAAGTAAACACCTTCTAGTAAATTTCCCCTTTCAGATATGCAGTTAGAAGAGAAGCTGTTAGTTGCTTATGATAACAATCTTTCACATTTACCAGGTTAGTAATGTTTCAGTGAAGCCATTTTTGCTTTTAATGGACATCAATTGTGCTTTGCAATCCTCTGCTGAACAACCAGCACTGATGTTTTCTACTTATACCAAAGCACAAATAACAAAACTTATCTTACTCTAAATACATACAAATTAGAATTCAAGATGCAATGTAGATATCTTGAGGAAGGAAAATGGTATCTTAATGAATTAAATAATCATACAAATGGTATACTCAGCTGTCCTACTAATGGTTTAACATATGTTCCATGATGGGTTTTGACAAGATACTAGGTTCCAAGAAGCTACAGGTATGCTTTACTTATCTAAGCCATCACTGATTGCTGTTAGACTCAATTTTAGAGGTTTATATAAAAATATTTAACTTCATAATCTATCAAGGAGTAAAGCTGATCTAATTTGTGTGCACAGCACCACTGACTGTGGACATTTAATGAACAGTGCACTTGACAGCTTTAATAAAACATAGCATTTGCCAGCAGAGATAATTAGAATTGAAGCAGTAAAATTCTAGTGTTTGGCAACACAGATGAAACAACTTCATAAAAATGTACAGCTTCGGCAAATGAAAGGCAGGAAAGCACTGGACCCTGAAGAATCAGCCTTCTTAAAAATAATTGCTTCAGTGCTTAAAAAGGACAGCTATGAAATACCAAGGGCATAACAAGGAAATACTAGTATTAAAAAAAAAGAAACCACAGAAGATAAATCAAGCTTTTCTAATAGGACTGAACTGTATTTAGGCCATTAAACTTTTCATTCTAATTTTGAAGGGTTGCACTTTCACAAAAGAAATCAGTTGAGGTATTTATTTAAACCATTTAGGTAAAAAGGTGTGAATTAGAAAAGATGGAGTAGGAATCTTGGCAAGACACTATGGCTAAAGCTGCCTTTTCTCTTCCTTTAAGGGGATTAGAACTTAGAACAGTACTAGGCAAACTACAGTATTTTAATTACATTTTAGATAACAAAAGAGATTGCACTTGTGATAAGAGGTTTCCAATTTGGGAGACTTCACATACATATCTGCTATTTATGTATCTAAGAAACCAGGAGAGAAAGCCCTAAATGCTACGTTTACAGATGTTCTGTAATTAAATCTTACACTACATACCACAGTACTCCTGCTCATTCTAAATAATCAGAGTGATTAAACTTTACACTCTCCTCAAGCTTATATATGATCTATGAACACAAGTTAGGTAAGGAAGGGAACATAAGGATATAGAGGCTTGATTTTTCATACACTAAATCCATTGAAAGAAGAAAATTATAGAAATTAACCATATTCAAATAAAGTTATTAAAACATGCCATTCTTATCTAATGATTCTTTGTCACAGTATAGTTGAGATGAAATAAACCAAAACATTGATGCTAACAAGGACCTATTTACAGGAACATAGTTTAAGATTGCCTTCAATCTAGCGTATTTTGATTTGCTATTACTTTATGAAATAGAGAATTAGAAACTTTGGTTAATTTAATCTCTAACTTTAATCTCTAATTTTTGTGGCCTTTGATTCATAAGACCAGTTATGCACAAACTGAAAGCATATCATATGGATCTCTAACATTAGAGCAATCCTATTTTCCTTATTAATTATCTAAATCAGGAGTAAGAACAGTCATATCTCTTGCGACTCTGCTTTTCAAAAATCAGACTTTTTCAAAAGTACAGTTCTACCAGAACTAATATTTCCGAATATTTCCCTCTGAGTATGGTCATACAAAAAGGAGCAACTAATCTGACAACAAATTTCTAGAATGATCACGCTTTTCAGATGTATCACAATGGTGACATATTCAGTTCACATACAAAGATTTTTAGTCCTGGAGCTTTCACAGAAATTCCTCCTGGAATATTGAAAAAAAAAAGAGCATCTGCATTCTTAGTCAATACGTGCTTAGGAAAAGTCAATTGATTATAGGGGAAAAGTAGTGATTTTGAAGCATTAACTAAGGAGAAAGAAAATCATTAATAAATACCTAGAATGTCAAGCATCAACTAATAGAAAACAGTAGAATTAGTCTTACATTTTGTTCTAATACCCACTGCAGGAGGCAATGCAAAATTTCACAATCTTACATTCACTGTTACAGATGAATCGCAAAGCA
This sequence comes from Melospiza georgiana, assembly GCF_028018845.1. Lineage (NCBI taxonomy): Eukaryota > Metazoa > Chordata > Aves > Passeriformes > Passerellidae > Melospiza > Melospiza georgiana. Next base: position 45,641,789 of record NC_080430.1, on the reverse strand, counting down.
ATTCAGCAGCAGCTTTTAAAATAGAGTAACATTTCCTCTTTCTACAAAATTGCACCTAAATTTCTGGCAGCAATGAAACCTCAAAGCTTATTCTTTTGCTAAAAGCTTTAATGAAAGAACTCAACTCTCATGGAAAATTTTCTTTACTGTCAACAGAGGGAGTCTGAGTAGGCTCCTCTCTCAAGCAGAGTCAGGCTTCTTCACAGAGAGGATGCTCAGACTCAATTTCATACAAGAACAAGCTTCCCCATTACCTAGAAAAAGGTAGCTAAACAAATTACCTTTCTGAGGATTAAAGCTATTCATTCTGATTAACACTGAGGTTTCCTAAAAAGAAAATTTGTGTACAACTGAGCAGACAGTATGGGGAAAAAAAAATCTATACAGATATCTCACTCTGGAGAATTCCAGTATTCTGGAAGAATTTGCACTGATATGCTCTGAAGCAATGAAACTCTACAAGTTTCATTTCATTCAATAGATACTACCACAGCAGTAACTTCATATTTAGACTCAAGTCTGGAGATGCTGTGGAAAGTCTCAAGTAGCTGTGAAGCATTTGAACTGCAAACTCACTTGGGAGCTGCATTCAAACATTATGCCAAAAGCTACCATACCAAAATATTCACTTCTCAGATTTGAATTTCCAGCATTCATGAAAAGCTACTTCTTCAAGAACTCAGAATGACAGATAACAATCAGTGGACATTTTTTTTTCTGCTTGGATTTTGCTTTGATGCAAAAGACACTTTGCCACCACAAGGAAAGAAGTCTCTTATATTCTGTTCATTAATCCACCATCAGCTGTTAAGAAATTTCTCCCTCAGAACCTGCTCCCATATCCATAGCTAACTACTTGCTAAAGCAGTATTTAAAAGCAAAAACCGATATTGACTCAGTTTCCGCTGCCTACTGAGGGGTGCAAGATTGGGATTGAAAAGCTTTTCCTGACATTTTCCATAACTGAAAAAAAAATCCTGAAAAAAAACCAACAGAGAAAAAGCTATGCTTTTACAAGGAAGTAAAAGAGATAGAAAAGAATATCCATTGTCTCTCTTAATCTCAAATTGAATGTTTTATTCTTTGTACTCAGACTCGCTTAAAATCCAGCAGTGTTGGTGAAAAAGATGTTGAATGAGAAGCCACAGGCTGACAAAGAAGTACAGGGAAATAGAACCTGTCTAAATGAGGAAAGGATGCTTTTCTCCACTGCAATTTAGTTGGATTGAGAGATATATTAAAGCCACCAAAAGGGACAGGAAAAACACATTTACATGTTAAATATTTTTGACTATATGCCTTGCTTTATGTGTTCTACCCTCAAAATACTATTTAGTTTGAAGAGCATTGTTTTTTCCCACACACTTGCATTTACTCAATCCATAATTACAACAGAGAAAGTTGATAACAAGTTTATCAAGTTACATTAAACTTGAAAACAATGAAGGGCTGTTAAATGAAAAGGAAATGTTTGCTGAATTTTCTGTTGCTAGAATCATGGTATAGTCTGATTACATTTGGCACCTTCAAAATACATAATTCCTTAATTTCTATTATTACTTATTTTAGGGATTACTTAAGTAGCTGATTACTAGCCTGAAAGACATTAGGAAATTCGCTTTATATTTTATATACATATTTTTTTAAAGTCACTGTGTACATTTCATTTGTAGACAACTGTTCATAGAGATTTCGTATGTTCCCAAGAGACATGTATTTAGAAAACAAGCATACTCAACAACCAGGCTCCACCAGCTATCAATCTACTCAGCTCAAAGTACACATCCTAGTGTACATGGGTGTCCTAGGAAACTCATCTTCCAGCCTTTCCCCACTCAAGGTACTCCTAGAGTAGCTACACCTGTTAGTTGATACCAAGGCATTGAAACCACATGGCAGGAAACAGGGGGGCACTAACAATATTCCTCAGTGAAGACTGGCAGAAATGCTGGAAAGTAACACAGCCAGCATTATTATCCCATGAGAGAGAGGGCATTTCTTTCATATTTCTGTCCTGGGCTTAGGCAGACAAGCAATTATGCTCTACACCAACTATATTCCTACTAGGACACTACGCAGTCAAGGCAAGAGAAGCCATGAACTGATTGCTGCAAATGAAAACTCTACATTGCAAAACACTGTGTTTATTAGGTGTAAAAAAATTATTAAATAAGCCTATTAATGACTACAGTGGTTTTTTGTGGTGCTATATTCAATAAATATTATCTCTTAAACAATAAGTTTGTTTGCTTAGTAGTGAAATTCATGTGTACTCTAAAGAAATATTATAGGGAGATTTTACTTGGCATGATTTTTCTGTGATTAATATCCATGGTCAGGATGAGACAATTAATTATTGATTCAACACTTAAATTTCAACAATTTTAAAATCACTAGTCTTGTCCCTTCCTTCTGACACTGAAGAAGATTACAGAATTGAGTATCTCCTCCATTTTAGCATTTTTGTTTCCAGATGACTAAACACTGAAAAAAAGTATAGTAGACTAATGTATCTGTTGGGTTTGTTGGTTTGGGGGTTTTTTGATCAGTTAATTAAGGACCATGGGCATGAATAAATCTTTACCATAATCACATTATTAAATACTTGAAAACCCAGAAAACAAAAAACATTCTTAGTATGTTACACTATCTTTGTGAACTAGAGGAATGGAGTTTATGAGCAAATTATCTCTATAAAGTTTCTTCTTCCATAAATTAGTGGTATATAATCTTTATTCTCAATTCTATCTCCAGTTAATGTTCCTGATAAACAGTATGTGTATTACACAAACACACTTTCACATCCATGCATCACAGTGTTATCTTGGCATTTATTCAAGAACTTGAAGATGAATGTATTTTCTTCTTATGCCAGGCTATGGATATGAATTCCAAGAATAAAAGGAGCTGAAGTGGATCCAGTGGTCTGAACAGAACTGAACTGTGACCGTGGAGCAAGGTTAGAATTCAGAGTAGTCCTAAATCTGTGTGTGCACCACAGTGATTAAAACTCTCCTGAATGTAAGTGGATTTGATACACATATTAAAGCTAAATAAGACTTGAAGCATTTGCTATATCTCTTCATGTCAGCTTACAAACATAAGTATTTTTACAGTCCAGGCCTAAAAAAGGCAGCGTTTATACAGCCATCAAAAGCTTCATCACTTTCAGAGGAAATAGGAAATGAGTCTGGTATTAAGAGTCATGTTTGTACATTTGGAAGGAGCAGTTTGTGTTCACAGCCAGAGAACTTCTCAACTGGAACAAACAATGATGATTAAAAAAGATAGCAAAAGGAAGTACAGTTTCTTTTTCTATGTAAGTACTAGAAACACTCTTTCTCTTTCAGACACAATAGGAAAGAAATTTACTGTTATCCAAAAATCTCCCACAGACATACAAACCACTGATGAGCTTAACTTGGTGTCCAACAAACAAGCCACCAACCCCATTCCCTAATTAAATTCTGTGCATGATTAACATAATTTTGCTTTATTACTGTTCACCAGAAGGAACAGGATGTAGTCAAGATGAAAAATTAAAAAGAACAAGTAAATTAATCTAGAGACTAGAGAGAATTTCAAGGTTAAATGACAATACTTTCTCCTTGCTTAAATTTTTCCAAGATATTGCTGCAGTTTCCAGACTCTACAGAGTTTGCTTTTATATTAGCTATGCCTGCGGCACCAGAACCAAAGACAGCATATGTATCTTGGTTATGTTGGTCTGGGACAGAAATAGCATTTTTTTCATTACATTGTGATTTTTATTTTTTTTATTTGTTTTCTTCCTGCTTTTCATGTAATTCTTATTTTATCTCTACCTGTGACCTTAGAAAAAGTGAACACAAAGTTCACTTTAATAGGTCATATTTCAGGTACATACATTTCAGAAATATACTTATGAAGTGACAGCCCCATTTTATCTCTATAAAATACTAACAGCATAATGCAATGTCAGTCACAGGAATTAATATCTTGCAGTCACTGGAATTCACTGATATTGAAAGACAGCCGTTCCCTTAGCCAGCAACAGACTGATGATGCTAGGCCACAGAACAGCATCTGAAAGAGAACTGATGGAGAAAGAAATGACAACTAAAAAGAATAGCAATAATAGTAATTATTATTACTCAAAATATACTTGCAATATGAGTTTTATAATTAATTTTTATGTCCTAATAGATTATTATTATTATTATTGTGAATTTAAGATGGGATTTAAGTAAAAGAGAAAAGATATAGATTGCATATAAGGAAGAAATTATTTGCAGCAAGGGTGCTGAGACACTGGCACACGCTTCCTAGAAAAGTCATAGATGCCCATCCCTCTAACTGTTCCAGGCCTGGCTGGACAGGGCTTTGAGCAAACTGGTCCAGTGAATGACATCCCTGCCCAGGGCATCCCTTCCTAGGAACCAGATGATAGTTAAAGATTCCTTCCAACCCAAACTATTCTATGGTTCTTTGATTTAGTTCTTACCACTCAGAATATTAAACTAAGACAAAAAATAGTAATTGCTTCACTGAGTACATAAACAAGGATATAGCAAAATTAATTTTGGACTAGCCTGAGCCTTGCTCCCATAGTGGCAGTCTCAATAGCACCAGGCAGTAGACAGGTTGAAAAATTTACAGTCACTCAGCACTACAGGGCCACCTGATACCCCACTGATACTCCATGAAGCACTCTGTGCACTTGCCTGGCACAAAACAAGCACCGCTTCTGAAAACTCTTACTCTCACCTGTTCTAAAGTCAATTCTTACATTGCAAAGAAGAGCAATGGCACAACTTACAATTAAAAGCTTAACTCACATCTAGAAGAACATAAGGAAAGGAAACCAATTCTGCTTCTCATAAGTATTTGCAAAACAGTATCAGATGCTATGACTTGAAAAAAGTATACCTCTTGCTGTTAAATATGATATCATATTTAATTTATTCCATTTTCATCAGAGATTAACAGATGGTTCAAAGACAGAATCAGAAATGGCTAAGTTCAGCAAAATAGGAGGCTCTCCTAAGCAAGTTCTACATCTTTCTCAAAGACAGAGGAAGTTACACTGCATTCTGTTGTTACAATTATTAAGAATATATTGAACAACATTTTTATTTTTGCACATCTTTCCAGGGTAATCTTCAAATAATTTATTATAGTTCTCTTCATGGCCTCACCCCATCTTTCCCCAAGTCATTTCTATTTAAATAACCACATACCAATTCAAGAAATCAACTTTAGGAATACAGGTTTGAAAATATGTATAGTTCATTAAAATAGATTCCACTTAATGACAGAGATATATTTCAGTCATCAATATGTAGGGCATAGGTTCAATTCAAATCTTCCTGATTCTCCTCACTGTTAAGGCAATTATTGCCTGGATATACAGGAGATTCCAGTGCCTTCAGAGCATAACAAAGTGCCTTCAACCCTCTAAAGAGTGAAGGGTTTTTGTCCTTCATATACCTTCATTTCAGTGGTAAACAGGCACTAAATGATTATGAGGGAACTTATATCTATTGCTTTATAAGGATATCATATATACATATTTAATATCCATTAAATATGTATATACAGACACATGAACATACACATTTGTTTTCTTATAAAGTATTTCAACTATGACACGCAAAATTCAAATGAAACTATGCTAGCAATGCTGAAAAATCAATGACTTGAGACTCTATGCTGTTTCAGAATGGAGCTAGACTTTCAATTTCCTTAAATATTTAAGACTTCAAACAAACATTCCCAGTGTGCACTGACACACTCAATAGGTTATCACACCACCTGTATCCCACAGTAGTCTGCTATCTTACAAGAAATGTAGAGGACTTCAGTTCTTTCATTTCTACTCATCTTTACTGAAAGTCCAGATCATCCTTTTCCTCTGTGACAAGGAAAAGTTAATATATACAAACTGAAGCAACTTCAGTGGGAGATGGTGAAAGATGTTCATAAAACATCTTGCTTAGTAGTCAAAATATTTGTTTTGAGCTTCAGAAACCCAGAGTCAGCCGTTTCCTCTAGGGTGATTTTGAACTTGGATCTGCACATGGGCCCTTCCCCTAAAGTATTCCTGATTGACATGCCACTGGCTACCCTGAAATCTGCCTTCCTCCTCTACCTCCCATTCAACTGTGGGCAGAAAATTCATCCTGAACAAAAGAAGCCTTAGTGAAACATGCATCCAACTTGGAATAACATAATGAAATCCTGAAATAACCCCTGTATTTCCTCCCCCAAACAACAGACTAGAATCCTGAAAAGAAATGGGCCATGATCACAGAATCACAGAACATCCAGAGGTAAAAAAGACCCACAAGGATCGTTGAGTCCAGCTCTGAAGTGAATGGCCCATATAGGGTTCAGCCCCACAACCTTGGTGCTCTTACCCACTGAGCTGATCAGCAAGGTTCTGCTGCCCTACCCAAGTTGTCTACCAGCAAAGAACAGCTTTATTCTCATATGAATTGATAGCCTGAAAAGGAGTTGGATTTTTTTTAGATCAAAGTAGCATTTTGATGCTATGGGAGAGTCATAAAATATCATTGAGAACTAAATTTAATAACACTAGAGGCTAGACAGAAATTTAGCCCATATGTGGTGGCACACAATGTGGTATTGCACTGTAAAAAGAAAGAATAAAGAAAAATAATAAAAAAAATCCAAAACCCAACTAAAAATCCCCCCAAAAAAACCAAACCAAAAAAAGTCCACAAAACCCCAAAGAATTGTACCACTGGATTAAGACAGCATATTTTATATGAAGAAATTAAAATATGAACTTTGTTAGAACACAGAATGTTAGTAATAACTAAATTAGCATTTTTAATTACTCATAATAGGCCACCTCACAATTATTAGGTAGCTATATTAGTCTTTTACTTCATTCCATTCAATCTATACTCCCTGAACAGTTATTCATACTGAAAAATGTGTACAATAGATGTGAGGGAATAAAAGGATCAAAGAGGAAAACAGCTAAAATATATCTGAAAAGCTGGTAACAGAAATTTTACAAAAGCCAGGGAGAGGAGACTAGAGTATCATTAGCCATTTTCATATCCTAATGGAACATGCAAGTTTCAGTCTGTTACTAAGAGTGGGTCCATGGCAAAGAGCCCAAATGAGGTCTGAAAAAGCATAATGTACCTTTAATGATTGAAATAGCAAGAAAATTAAATCTAATCATGTTTCATTAAGCATACTTTAGCTCCCATTTTTACTAAATTATTCTATTATGATTTCCCAACTGTCTGTTGAAATAACCTTTTACAGCAATCTAATTCACCATCATAAACAAGTCTCATTTCTCACAATGAAGCCCCCTGGGATTAGTGAGAGGAGATGGAAAATCTAAACCTTGCCAATCCTGCAGCCACTAAGGTAACCACTCAGGGAGACAAAGATTTTTGTTTTCCTATTTGTGGCTGAGATCATTAAGATATAATTAGAAATGTATTCATGAGTATCAGAGCGTCTGTTATGGAGATACCATTCACCCAACAAGCATCCTCTATACTAGTCTTTAAAAAGCACAGGAGCAGGCATAATCCCCACTTCACTCTCTGGAGAGTTCTGCATTAAATGGACTGCATTAGACATCCCCCTCACTCCCTGCTTTTTAATGGAACCTTATACATGCATGCAGTATTTTCTCAGACTCCATTGTTACCATCAGAACTGCTGGTCTGTTTGCTTTCAGCAATATGCTCCTGCAGAGCCATCCAGATGTGAGCCCTAAAGATAGCTACGTGCAGGGAATTTAAATCCCGCTCCAGAACTTGACACAGGGCAAGCAAATGTAGAACTTGAGAATATACAGTCAAAAATGGATTGTTTACAGAATAATCCCTGCCTCTCTGCAGCACTGAAAGGAGCTACCAGCCCTCATACACAGCCTTTCTGCTTTAGTCAAACAAATGAAATATGCACCAAGGAGAAATATTGCACTTCACTCCAATAAGTAACTGAAAGAAATTTGTTTTTCCTTTGTAAAGACCTTAATTATTACTAAACTTCATATCAAATAACATGACAGCAACAGAAAATTAAAAGCAATGTCACCCACCAAACAGTGCTTAAGTATCTGCCGCAGGGATCAATTTGGGGCCCCCAGCTAAACTGCAGAATGTAAACTGTCAGTCACCATATTTAGCATCATAATGTTTGAACAGGTTATTATCTTATTTGGTAGTCAGGATTTTGAAAGGAACCCATATATAAAATAGAAAGAAAAGGAGTTGTAGGGCAGAACTTTGCTTCCTCTACCCATAGGAACAGTAAGAAATACTTGATCAAAACATCCAATAGGCAGAAACTGAACCCTGTAATATAAACAGGGGATTCAAAAGAGAAACCTGAAAGAAAAAAAATTACCACAATTTCAGCTGAGTCTTTGAAATGATGCTCTATTATAATTGCAATTAGAAAGTTACAGTGGGTAAACTAAGATTGCCTCATGGTAGGCTTAATCTTTTTGCTTAATCTTTTTACACATGGCTAATGAATCTACCTTAGCAAAGTAATGATTTTTAAGCTTGCATATAAAACTGTTTACAAAACAAAATATATTTCAAACCTAAACATTTACTACAATGAGTAAATGGCTACAGGTAAAAACAAAGTAAAAAGTAGAATATTAAGATTTAATTTGTTTTGCTTTGTGGAAGATTGACATTCTAAAATCTAATTATCACCCTGCAATATAAACTCTTCAGGAAAACATTACCACAAGGAATGCATAAAGAATACATGACTGAGGCCAAACCAGACAAATTTCTAGATAAATGATCAGAGTTCAGATGCATAATGCGGAAACCTCTGCCAGCCAAAAACCATTCACAGACATTCAATATTCTTTTACAAACTCTATTGTGAAGCACACAATAGCTCAGTATCTTACTCATCAGAATGCAGCTGGTCAATAAAGGTACAGTCAGCAACTGCCACATTCCTATGCCAATATTTATTTAGATGAGATTAAGAGATGTACCTCAGCTGTTTGACAGAACTGTGATAATGCCACAGTAAAATTCTGGTCACAAGATCAATAAATCTTACTCTGAAAAACATGCATTCCACATTTACTTCAATATATATTTTTCCTTAAATGCCTTCTCTTTGCCTTGACATTTACATTAGCAGGAACAATTTATTAGCAATTTGCTCTTAATCAGCCTGACAAACACGAAGTGTGGAAGAAGTGAGATTTTGCATTAATATTGCTTCTACAGCAAAAATAAATTAATTTTTAAATGTAGACATTAATCTCCTTGGGTGACCATTGATGGTAATTCCTTTTTGCATCACCCATTTAAAATTTTTCATAAAATTCAAAGAAACTATGGTAAGGTCATTATTTCTCCCTATAACTTGCTAGTTAAAGGTCATAGAGGACACACTTTGGCACTAGACTTGCGAAGTCTCACATTAAGAATAATCTGTCTTCTTGCAGCATCTGCCTTTCACACATTTGCATCATGGTCCTACAGCCCTTCCTCTTCCATAGGTCTCCACGTGCCCTTCAGCTCCAGCCGTGATCCAGGAGTGCAGTGGGCGTGAGGGAATGCTGCAGGGCTGCACTCCAGCCAGCAATTACAGACAAAGCAGCTCTGCCAGCTTCCCCAGGCTGTTCTCCTGCTCCCTCTTCTGCTGCTCACAATCAACTGTCACAGAACTCTTGGGACCAGGCACATTTCTTCTTTTTTACATCCCACAATACAGTATGAAGAACACTTACAAGGTCACAAAGACTTTGAGATTGCTAACAGAAATAATTTGAGATTGTTACACACACAAGTATATATATGGACATTTTATTTATGACACCCATACATACATATATCTATGAATATTACAAAATTACAATCTGACTTTGCGAAAAGAACTAAATAAACAAAATGAAATGTGTCCAAGGTGTGGGCACTGTAAGACTGTGAGAATAGTAGAAAAGCTTAAAGAATGGGAGGGGAGATTTATCTGTTACTGATAAAAAGTAGGGCAGGATGAACAACGGAAGATAAAGAATTTAATTTGTTTAATCTTATTCACAGCAGAACCAGTCACCAATCTAGAAGATTAACTGCTTTAGTTGCATTTCTTAAATTAAAATGTAGGAGAAAGGCAGTAAATGCTACAACTTTCGGAGGAAAGGGGTGTGACAGAAGTAAGATGGATTCTGAAGATGATGATGCCAGTTAAATCTCTAATTTAAAAAAGAGCACAATTATCTCTTTACCCATCCCAAACCACCTCCCAAATATTTTTCCCTAAGTGGGAAAATTGTCTAATTATAATGACTGAGTGATGTTTTGATGTAATAAAAATTCTGCAAAAATGTGCTACATTAAACATTGACAACTCTGAAACTTGTTCATAAACAATGGCTAAATATTAATTCTTAAAGAAAATCCAAACTTCTTTGTGAATTCCACAAATTAGTATTAATTTTTAACTCCACAGCCAGCCAAATAAACAGCACAGACTGAAAATTAACCTCATAACTCAAAGCTGTGTATTTTTAACTAGCTAATTTCTCTAAGAAACAACTTGCTTCAGGAAACAAGTCAATCTTTTTAAGTCATAAAAAATTAAACTGGTTTCTCAAATAAAAATGGGAGTTTAAAGACCAATTTCTGCAGCTAGGAACAAAAATAGTGCAATACAGAAAGGTTCCCATGCATTAATTTTTAGCATATAAAGCAGAATCTGACTCAGTTCAAATTGAAGGTCTACCTATCCTAACAACATATCTAAAACACTCAAAAACAGAAGAAGCCCTACATGACAGGTATACTGAACACTTTCCTTAGCCTCCAAGGACTGACAGCCCAAGGACTTTGAACCAGATGTAGTTTATACATGTAACAACTCTCAATGGATTTTTGGTCCATTAATTTGTCCAGTCTACTTTTTAATTCAAGTAAACTGAGGATGCCATGGAGCAGAGCTGAAAGCTGACCATAACCCTACAAGAAAAAGAAACTGACCTTTCGTCAATTTTTCAGATCCCAACTTCATGCTTTCTTCAGTTCTTACAATACAGATCTTGTGTGAGTGGAGACACTGAGCAGCAATACTGTTCCCTATTCACCTGACTCTGGCACATATATATCAACTATCCGTCAGATTAAAGCATACAGAAGGATAATCTCTTTCACAGTAGCCATTCCAGACCATTAACCATCTCTGTTTTGTTTTTTTTTTCTTTAAACTATTTGCAGTTCTAGTGTAAACATTTTGAGATGGGGACCCCAAAATCCACACATGGAGTAGCACACACGATGTTTCTCTGCCTACCATTGCAATACTTCATCTTACATTTAGTGTGTTTTCCAGACCCAGGACAAAGGATTAAAAAGATGTTTTTATTAGACTGTGTTTTCATCTAACTACAATATCTCATTCCTGAGTGATAAGGCAACACATCTTGCATGACTGCAAGATAGAGCTTATAGAGCTGTGACCCTAGACAGCAGTCACACATCGTGCAATACTTCAGAACACATACAGGTTTCATATCTGCTTTGAAAAGGGGTGCAAATGAAACTGAAAGTAAGTAGTATTAGGTGTCAAAAAAACTTGAGAGGATTTTAATTACATGAATAATCACAAGATCCTGGAGGTTATTCACAAAACTTCTATCAAAATAGGCACAAATCAAGTGTGATAAAACAATATGTCAATGCTGAACAGGTTTATGACTACAAAAAAACCCTAACCAAAACCAACCAAACCAGATACTGTTTAAGAGGGAGAAAACTCTGCTTTAGAATCTCTGCATTGTGAACTTTGTAAGTTCTTAAAAGACTGGGTTAGCTGAGAGGGAGAGAACATGAGCACCAATTGTGTTTCTATCCAAGCCTTAGGGTTGTCTGTAGTGAGGGTCAGTCCAGAACTCTCACTCATGGTGCTGTTGGTGAAATCCATCACTAAGGAACATAAGCTCAATACCCTTCTGCCTTTAGTTCCCAAGACTGACAGACTGATCTGTCATCTAAAATGAAATTCCTGATAAAATGTTCAGTAAGCATAGAAAAATGTTATAAACTCTTCCCTCAGGCTGGACTGGGGGAACCATAACAGAATCATTCCTGACAGAAGGGGCCAGACAGAACAAAGTACTATAAAATGAAGGATTGAAGAATTTTTATTAAAGTTTTCTATCCATATAAATTGACAAATAAAAGAAAAAATTATTTCCCTATCAGTGCAAAAAGTCACACATCTTCCATACTTTTAGAAGTCTGGGGGATTTTTCACATATAATTCTTCACCTAAATACTATAAAAGCCTTCTTACTACATAATTCAAATATTCTACAAATTTTAACTGTCCTAAAGCTCAGAGTTTAAAAAAAGGGTCTTACTTAACATGTAAGTAAACTTGCTTTCCAATAAATAAAATCTAATATCATCAGCTTTAGCTGTCACATGGAAAGCTCAAGTTAGCATGTTCCCTTAAAGGTCAGAGCTGCACTGTTTTTAAGTAAAAATATAATCAGTAGGAAAAATTCTCTACAGTAATATTTAAACTACTCAATCCCAAAATTTAAAAAAACAGTGTTGAAAACACTGTTAAAACACCACAAGACTCATACTTCAGGTAACCTTGCATAAATTTCCAAGTGTATTGAGAGATAAAACAAGTTGGCAGAAACACTCAGTGACTTTACACACGCATCCATTCAACCCTGACCTACAGTCTGCCTTGGATTTGGTTCATAAAACACCACCCTCATGCAGTATGGCTCAGATAAAGAAGAAATGGGAGGGGAGCCAAGCTAGCTGAATAAGCATTGCCATTTCAGTCCATCCACTTTGCTTACTTAAAGGTCAAACCATGCAAGTTATTAGGAAGCAGGAAAAAGATGAAGAGCTCAGAAACCCAAAATCACCTGAAAGACTACTGACCCGGATCCTGGTCTAGAGGAGTTAATGTCTAAGTTCAATAAGGCTCAGTGTATGGCAGCTACAATGCTAGGACATAACCTGTGGGGTAATTTTTTTTCCAGTTGGTTGATTTTTGGGACAATCAAATCACAGAATAACATATGGTTGAAGGTGCCTCTGGAGCTCTCCAGTCTAGCTGGCTGCTTGGCTCAGTCTGCACAGAGTCTCCAAGCCTGTTACAACCTCTCTCACCTCTCATTCCAGTGTTTGACCACCCACCCCACAGCAAAAAGCTTCTTTCTATATCAAGCTGGAATTTCCCATCTTCCAGCTTGTATTCATCCTGTCATCTCTCCATTGTGCACTGCTGAGGCAAGTCTGGCTGCATCTTCTCTGCACTGTCCCGTGAGGCAGCTACAGGCAGGAAGAAGATCCCCCCAAGATTTCTTTGTAAAGGTTGTATGAAGCTTGTTCTCTCATCCTCTCCATGTGTGCCATGTGCTCCAGACCACCTGATCACCAGGGTGGGCTTGCTTCAAGATGTCAAAGGTTCAGGGTAGCAGTGTTACATCTTTTACAATATGAACAGTATTTGAACGCAGTATTCGAAAACCAGATATTCCAAACGAGTTTAGCTTTCTAAGAAAAACTAACTTCCAAGAGTTGTTCAAATAACCACTATGACTGCATTTGTAACTGGAGGGGTTTAAGGGAAGTGCCAGCTACCTGCATCCAGTAAGGGCCAAAGGACAACAGGCAATCCTCTCAATAAAGGAAAAATCTCATGGATTTTGAACAACAGTCAAGGGCCAGCACACAGCAACAAGCAGAAGCTCTGCCCTTTGTAGGCACAGAGACCTCTAAAGCAACTGTTGTGTTGGATCTCAAATCATCCCTGAAGGGATCATTCTGTATTTCATACCATAACTCTGGATAAATATTGGAGTTATAGTTACTCATTAATTGCTTTGAGCAGAGCTTAAACTGCATCATCACCATACATCCCTGCAGCATCCTGTTTGTCCCAATCAAGAGAAGATGCAAAAAGACCAGAGACCCCAGCTGAGTCTAGGTCACTTTAGAGCAACACTGTTGAATGTTCTTGGGATGGTCAGAGCAATGATGTGATAAATACATGGATCTGCCATGCAAGGAACAACAGAGATCATTACTTTGTGACCAGGTTGTCTTTTGAAAGAAAATATATTCACAATTTCAAAGAAAACTTGTAAGATATTATACCATAATACAAAATAACTATCCACTCTGGACTACTGCAGAAACATTTATGAAAAAACCCACCTTCACAAAACCAGTATGTTTGCCTGCTTATTGAAGACCACTAATATATAACATGAAGAGCAGGATCAAAGAAATGGAAAACAGTCACAACATCACAAAACTCAGAGATGTGTTCTACTATCAGCAGTAATCATGGTCACTATTTTTGCAAAGTACAGATACCTATGCACTTCACTACCTGTGATTTTCTTACCCACTATGTTATAGCTAGCTTTAAAATCTTGCTACAGTCTTTTAGATTACTATTTATTACCTGTACAATTTTCAACTTTTAGAACAGGATAAATAAAGAACTACTACCAAACACATAAGAATATTGTTTATACAAGAGTTTTCTTATGTCCCTTAGCACTGCATATAAAATAGAAAAAAAAAAGCTGGATAGCATACACACTAAAATATTAGTGTCTAGCATTAGAAAGCAATTCCTTTAAGATGTAAATAGCTGAATTTTCTTCCTATACAAGAACATAACGTTGTCACAAATGCTGTGCACCCAATTTTTCTCTGAAGTGGAGCTCCAAGTGATTTAGTAAATAATTTTATTCCCTCCCCAACAGAAGCACTGGTCTAAAATAATTTTGCAGATAAGAAAGACAATGATAGAAGGATATGCTTTATCAATACTTCTTTTTTTTAATATCCATTCCATTATGCAGACTATCAATTCATATTATTAAAATTATTTAAAGGATGGGTCTGCTTCCTCTCACTTTCTCCATCAGCAATCTTACTGGGGATAGATCTACAGACACACAGCCATAAAATAGGCTGCCCATATTTACTAGTGCTTCTCATAAAAAACCTGAATACCTTCGAAATTTAATGAATTCATCTTCCCTACATTCTTGTGATGTACATTTATAGTTTAGACATCACCATACTGTAAGAAAAAAATAATTTGAGAATTTTGTTTGAATAAGGTCCAGCTGGGACCTTAAACAAGCTTAGTTTCAGGATGATGAGAACCAATTGCTGAGTTTTCTCAGAGTAAAGGTGTTCATTGGAAACCCAAAGGATAGAAGCATAACAAGCATATGGTGAAAAGGAGGGGTTATACAATTTTCCCAGAGTCAAGAATAAATGTGGATCAGCAGCAGGAATAGGAAGCAGTTCTCTCAATTCTCTCACTACTCTGTCAGCATTATTTTTCATCCCAAAAATCATGCACTTCAAGTTTTCAGTTTTTTCATTAACCTGTTCTAAAATATTTGTAACAAATACATATTTAACTACTTCAAAAAGAAAGTTATATTAAAGAAAGACAAAATTATTTAACTCAAGCAACCCTACAAGAAATGCTGAAAACCAGCCCATTAATACCATTCAAAAAAACCAGTATCAAAACCCAACAACAACAATTATCTCGATGTGACGGATGGAAAGTAAATAATTCCAGCTCTGTTTAAAGCTGGCAGCTGTTAGCTCAGAGTTAGGTGGAGACATCTTCATGAATTGCTGCCATACACTGACTGCAGCACAGACAACTCCTAAGCTCTGTGGTTGCAGCAAATGCTGAAAGTCTAGCATACATCATGGTATTGAAAAAGCAAAATGTTTCTTCCATTGTTGGCAGGAAAATGCCTCTGCAAAAGGGAACTTTTGTTGACCTTATCGCTGGGGAACAAAGGGCTGGAGACCAGTGCTATGGAAAGGGAACTGGGAGGTCCTGGTTGATGCCAAGTTCAACATGAGTCAGCAGTGCCCTGGCAGCCAGGAGGACCAAGTGCATCCTGGGGGACATCAGGGACAGAATCACCAGCCAAGCAAGGTGGGGGAATTGTCCTGTCCTGCTCTGCACTGGGGAGGCCTCACCTTAAGTGCTGGGGGCAGGTTTGGGCACTACAATGTAAGAGGACATCAAACTGTTAGTGTGAGTCCAGAGAAGGGTGACTAAGTGTAGCAGCCCATGAACTCTCTCCCTTTGGTAAACCCCAGCCCTCAGCCTTGGAAACATTACCTACCACAGAGTTAGACCTCCCAAAGGAAAAAAACAGACTCTCCCATGGACTTGATGTCACAACTTCCTCTGGTTTCTCCTTCCCCTGTCACTGGCTTGGCCACCCTGATGGCCACCCCCCCTTCCCCTGGAGGCAAGGCCCCTCTGTCCAGCCCTTAGCTCTGCTCCCTTCCCCTTTATAAGATGACTGCTCCACAGGGTTCACTCTCTTTCCCAGAGTTTGCCCTTCACCTACTGTGTTACTCTGCTGGAATAAAACCTTGCCAAAGAGCTTCTCTTGCCTCTATCTCTGAGCCAGTTGCAGTGAGTGTTGAGTGTAGGTTTGACTGTGTTACCTGAATGTTAACTCAGCTTGCTTTTCGACAGGAGAGGTTTGTTGGGGATAAGAAATAGGTAGCAGCACCTACCACTTTAACACCTGCATTTTTAAGTAATATGGTGCAAGGCCTCAAGAGAAAACTTACAAGGAGCAGATGAGGTCACTTAGCTTGTTCAACATGGGGGAGAAAAGACATCATCACAGTTTATGACTTCCTCAAGTGAGGCAGCAGAGGCGAGATGCTGATCTCTCTCTGGTCACCATCAATAAGACAGGAGGAAATGGAGTGGAGCTGCACCACGGGAATCTCAGATTGGACATTAAGAAAAGATTGTTCACCAAAAGGGTGGCTGGGCACTGGAAGAAGCTCAGGGACGTGGTTGCAGCACAACACCTGACATAGTACAAGGAGCATCTGAACAACACTCTTAGTTATATGATGACTAAGGTAGTTGTGAATGTAGCAGGAGTTGGACACTATGATCCTTACTAGTCCCTTCCAACTTCAGACAATCTATGGTTCTGCTATTGCTCTATCCATATGCAAAACCACCATGCATCACATGACAACATCTGGGGAAAGAAATCAAATGTCACGGATTCTTGTAATTAATCACAATCAGCAACTGTGTTTATACCAAGAATTTTGGCTTCTAATAATCTTTTTGTCATCTGTTAAGAGCACAATAGTTACACATGAATAACTGTTAAGAATTCATTCCATGTACAGTGTTAATAATTGGAGAGATCAGTTGACCATAACAGATTAATAACCCAATTCAGCAGTAATCCAACATTTATGTCTATAGAAACTTCCTCAGAAACTCCTGACCTAAAGATGACTAAAAAAAAAAAAAAAAAAAAATCTGTTTCTGAAAATAAACTTTCTATTAGCAGGATTCCTCTTCCTGCTAAAAAAAATCTCAGGAGAGCTTCACTTAGAAATGTTTATTTCCAGGAGTACAAATTCAGATGTGCAGGCTTTTCCCTTTAAAGTATACACTATTTTCAAGTCAGCAATTTAAAAGATATAAGTAGTCTCAGGAATCTCATCCTAAAACTGAAAGTGTTGAAGCTTTCACAGAGTAATGAAAAATCCTAACATTCCTACCAAAGGAGCCATATTTTATTCCTGGAAAATTGGAAATGAATATACTGTACTTTCACAGTGTCTTCTTTGGTGTATAGAAGTACTCTTATTAATTTGATTCTACATTAAAAAAAGAAAAAATATAATACCTTTCTGAATGTTGACACAAGACTTCGATGCATTGGTAAGAAATTTGTCAGTTTGGAAAGGATTTAAAAACATTCTCACTGGAAGTGTTCTTCTCCTAGTAAATTCTACACTTGCAATACATTTATATTCTTTTAAATGATATCTTGTAATTTTTTCTCATTCCAAATACATAAATTCTAAGATAGTTCAACACTTTCTCACTAGTTTCTCCTAAACGCATCTTTGAATATTAAATGTCTTCCAAAAACCAGCAATTATTTTGCTTTATAAACTACCCATTAAAATAGGGTTTTGGCACTTTCACTTTCAGAAATCTTCATAGATTACACTCTTAATCTATCACAGCAGTTTTAAATGCACTGCCAGAGTATACAATTTGACTATTAAATATAGTAGATTTGAGAAAATGTGCATACTTCAGAAAAGACAAAAATAAAGATATTCACTATGGATACATTTAAGGTTTCTAATATCCATCCTGTAAAAGCCATAAAAATCACTCCTAGAATCCAATTTCAGTTACCTTCTAAATGCAGGTTTTCCCTAACAGCAGTGATGAACTGTGAAATACACCAAAAAGAGCCATTGCATTGAACACCTTTGTAACCACATCAAAAATACAGATAGGAATAGGAATACCCCACACAAAGGCATTTAAATAAATAGTATTTCCTGTTCTTTAAAACACAGGTAGACTAAGACTATTTCCAGATACCTTTGTGTTGGTTTTTCTACTAGAGAGCTGACTATAAATTAAGGATTGAGTATGCCTACAGTGAGATGTCCAGAGCAATCAATCAGCATCAATCTTCTCATGCAAGCACTGAGCTGACTTTAGGTCAAAGCTCATTTACAGCATAGAAGACCAAGGCCCATTCACACTAAATGCTAGAGCTTTTATTTGCCATATTTACTATCCTAATTTTCTCCAGCAGATGAGTTCCATAGCATAAACTTGTACTTTTGAGAGAATATAAGAGAAAGAGTATCCTAATCTTATGTTTCAAGTACTCATCCTGGATGGCTTATGAGTACTTGCAAGAGTTAGAAACATTCTTCCCATTCTTTCAGACAACCAACAAGATGTGCACCCCACTGGAGTAGGTGCTTTCCTTAACAGACACAAGTAAACTAATGGTTCAAATGCTGCAATAACGTCTGATCCATGTTCTTCTATACTTATCATCCATGTGGCTGCTAGACAGCAAAATACCTCTACCTCTTCCCTCAAATGATACATGGCTGTAATCTCTCACCAGAAAATAGAAACCAAGCAAAAGAGGAATGATAAGGCTCTTATTTTTCCTCTCCAGTGTTCTTTTTCTCCATTTTTATAGTATTTTCACAGGTAAGACTGGCCATAAAACAACTATTATTTTTAAAATGTTTTAAGTGGATGGCTTTGTTACTTTAACTGAATCACAAGGAGTGGCATCTCTGACCATAATAATTTCCTGTGGCTTTTTTGTCCTATTAAAATTCAAAATGGCATATAGAATCCAACCACTGGTTCCACTTGGATGCTATACAACTTCTTTTTCACACTTTTTTTTTTACTTGAAGTACTTTGGTTAGAATTATTTTAAATTTAAAAAAGAAAAAGGCAATCTAACTATACCAAAGGAATCTAGTTATAAATGGCTATGTGTCCTCTACTCAGACAAAATTTCCACAAAATTGTTACCTTTCTTGGAAAGAAGTTGACACACAAGAAAGCTGGCATGGCTTGTTTCCTCTTTTAAAGTGCACATTTATCTATTTCTTATGTAACTATTACAATTTTTCTTTTAATTATGCGTAGCTCGTATTTTCTCCCTTAGTGATAATATTGAACTCTATTTTCATCTGCAATTATCACAAAATAAGCAAAGCACACCTTCTAAAAGGACCAATGACTGCCACCATAACATGATTTTGAAGCATCTTTTGAGTGCCCAAGCATAGGTTGCCTGCAGTCTATCAAAAACATGAATAATATATGATCCTCTAATTTAAGATGTCCAATACAGCCATCCCAGGATACAGAGGGACAGCATAAAACTTTCAGACCTATACACAACTAGGAAAAATAAACAAAAATATATGAACAAGACTGCAAAGGGAAATCTATTTGGTATTTTCATAGAAAGAGCTTTCCACTGTATTTGAAGGAAAATAATTTAAAATGTGGAACAATGAAGTTAATTTTAATTATTTCACTAATGCAAACAGAAGAGGTGGACTTGGTTGTGTTAAGAATAGAGTAACAATATAAATAAAACAACAACTGTGTTTGAATGGCCTGTGCAGCTTAGACATGAACACACTATCTACTAGCAAAAGCTGATGGCTGTGATAATATGCTGGTGTGACTAAAAGCTACACCAGAAATTTTAATAGGATAAGCATAGAATTGACTACTGGGCTTTAAAAACAGAGTAGCACTGAGCTCCTAATCACAAGCATCATTAACTTTAGTTTTAAAACTTAGTAGCAGAAAAATAGAATTTCACCAACTACACAGGATTTTTTTTCTGTGCAACAGCTTACATTCAGACAAACCTAAATGAAGATCAGGTAATATTTATGATGTTAGCCTTTTAAAAGTAACATAAAACAGAAATTAACATTTATGTCAACTTCATTGCTTGCTACTCAGCAAAATCTTGGTAGCAATCTAAAATACAAATAGCTTTAATTTACAAAAATGGCACTTTTTGTAAGCACTTCCAAATCCTTTATCAACCTCATTCCAGCATTATAACATAATAATCAAAATCAATACTTCATAAACTATAAACTAATACTGAAGACGGATGTCATAGGTTTGACATTGCAAAATATATTAGAAACAAAATACTGAGGATGTAGCAGTAAAAGGCAGCAAGAAAGCACAACATTAAATATATCCTACAGTAACTTTTCCTGCTACAACCCCTTCTTAATCAACAGCAGCATTTCATATTTATACCTTATATCAACCCAAGTTTTGGCATTATTTACATAACCACGGAATTTAGCTCACCATATTTCATCTTGCTACCAAGGGCAGTTTGCACCTTTTAATTTTTTCACATTATGATGTCAGCTTTCCTTCTGATTTTCAGTCCTTTACTGTCCTGAAAATACTTGTAAATTGTCAATAGGTCTCCATTTTTCCACAGACACACATCACTACATTTTCACTGACCACATAGACATTATTGCAAGACTGATGTCTACTCATATTGCAGTCACACCTTCATATTGCTTTGTAGGACTACTTATAATCTACATAACTTCTAGCACCAGGATCTGGGATCATGGCACTATGGAATTAATTTGCATTCAGGTAAACCACAAAATTCACCCTGAAGTTCTGTAAAGAAGAACTGTACTCAGGTTTTTCACATACTCAAAATCACATCATTAATGTACACTTCCTCAGCGCAACCGAGTGTTGAGAGATGAATGAGTGCAGAGGGTTTCCAGGGGAACTGGAAACTCTATTTAAAGCTTCTTACTAATTAACTCAGTGACTAAACCCTAGTTCAGGTGAAGATACATTATGGCTATTTTCTTAGAACAACTTTTTAGGTAGACAGTTACAGATTTTTTTCACTGATACAGTTCTTTTGCTTGGCAACTATAACATTAAAAAATTGTAATCATAAGTGACATGAAAGGGTTCTTTTCATATGCTTTGACTGAATTCAGAGATCTAAATGGTCCAGAGAGATGATAGAGGATAAAAAAAAACTTGCCAAATCTCTGTTACGGCTTAGACCACAACATTGGGTAGTGTGCAGTGTAAGAGGTAATATAACTTTACACTGATGAGCAGTGAAAAGCAGTCATATTAAAACTTATTTCTTATGAACTGCTCAGTATCTGCAAGCCATCATGTCCTTGCTACTGTGCTAGCTAGATTAAAGCTAGTACATTCAATCCCACTTGGATTGCAGCACAGCCTAGAAACAAAGACTGCTAGTGGAACTGCTTTTCAATTTCAAGCCCATAGTATTTCCCTTCAGAGTCTAACACAGTCAATGTACTATCAGTTGCATTGTAGAAAATAACATGAACTATATTTAACAATACACAGAAAATACACATTGGATATTAAGTCTTGGCACAGAAATTATTAAGGAGTAGCAATAAACCATAGACTAGATATAATAGCTCTACATTAAATTACTGTCAGAATAAAATGGAGTATTGACTCAAGCATAATTCAGTAGTTTAGGGTCTGGTAAAGGACTAGGCATAATAACAGATCTCAACTATATGTGTTGATCATCGAAACCCATCAAAGTATAAACCTAGACAAAGACTAGTTTATAGAGAATAATGGGAATCAAATTACATGCAACTCCCTTCACCCGTATGACTGAAAATTATTTCAGAAATCTGTAATGAAGAAGTTTGTTAATCTGTCCTGTTCAATCTATTATGTTCAAAAGAAAACCAGCCAGATGATTAATCCTTCCAGTCTGATTTAGTCCTGGCTCCAGAGTTTTCCCAACTGCCTACCACTCCTCTTTCCCAACTCCAACCATTGGCTCAAAGACAGCCATAGGGCTTCAAGAGAGCTGCAAAACCTTCAGAGACCACTAGTCATGCAGACAATTTAGAGCTAAACTGTTTTACTCCCTAAAAAACTGTGGAACTATTTCTAGAACTCCTGAGGTCAAACCGTGTGTGGGGAGGTAAGGAGGGAGCATTTATGACAGACTACAGCTTGTCCTACTTACATGGTATGACATAAACACATTTTAAATTCCATGACAACAGATACATTATACAAAAACTTTCAATACCTGGGAATATTTTGAGTGATCATAACCATGTTCAAATACTCGTAGCTATTAACTAACATATATATATATAAATTTCAAGACTCTAGCACCTGAAGACATTTCAAACATTAACTAAATATTTAAGGATATTAATATGAAACACTTGACTTGCATACTTTACTGAGGTCTTCTTTTATTAATACCTAAAATTAGTGCTCATCCTATGTCAAAACTATCTATGAACTACAGTAAAATGTATGGCTTTATTCTCAATATTTATCACACAAAGAGATTTGTAGACATATGTACAAAAAATAAAGCCTGTGTTCTGTATGTTGCTGGAATAAAAATCTATCATCACTAACAAGGTTACTTTAATAAAAAATGGCTTATCTAGGTATGCAGTGTTAAAGAGATTCAAAATGATAGTAAAATAAATCACTGCAAAGGAAGAGTGAAGATTAAAATATTGAAACCTAAGAAAGGAATATCAAAGTTGATCCAGAATCCCATTTATGAACCTCATCTAACCTGAATAAGACTGAATTTCAAGAATGATACAAAAGCAAGTATGCAATCTGCCTGTACTACATACATTATGTGTATTTACTCATAATGCATATTTAGTATTCATCAGGAGTATGCTTACAAGACAGGACACTTACCTGACACAACTTCATGAACTTAGAAATGAAAAAATTAACAAGAGACTGGAATTTAACCATGAGAAGGCTAATGGATAGCTTAGTACCCAGCTTCCAAACTAGCCTAAAGATCTCTCTTCTTCATGAACATATTTGCTTTGCAACATTCCAGAGAAACAAACCAGACAGTTTTCATGACCATTTGAGTGGCAGATTCTATTTAGGGATGGAAGTTCCACATGTGACTATCCCAAAATCATATCCTTGATACTTTATATTGAAAGAAATTCTAAAAGCAAATAGTGGGATTTGAGACTACCACGCCAACAGTATCAAATTTTAATTTGACATTATTTAATAAAATGTAACTTCTCAGCATTTCTTGTATGCCCTTAGGAGATATATTGCTCTAATTAAGAATCAAGCTCATTAATTCTATTTTTAGAGGATTTTTTGGTTCAAGAAAGAAAAAAGTAGTTCTCTTGAAGAAACTTCTCATATAGTTGGACTAGTTGGCAAGAACTTTCAAAGTGTCTGCTTACTCTAGATTTTGTTTTGTTAGACTGTTTCATTTGATTTTACAAACATATTATTTTATCAATATTGCTAATTAAAGTCACTAGTTAGATATGATTTGGGAGACAGGATGTATTAGATCTATTATCTATTAGATATCTATTAGATCTATTAGACTATATATGTATATTAAAAATTATTCTTACCAAGATGAGTTGAAAAAGAACTGGAAAAAGATGGTTTTCTTCCATGAGGCTGCAAAAACATATTTTAACATTTATTTAATAACAGAGGAAGTGAATTCTTATTTAACACACTAAACTCACAAGAAGAACAGAGCAGTAGAATAGCTGTTGCCAAGATCCATGACCCAGAACCTTAGCCTTTGACTAGCTCTCAACAAAAATGACCTCAATTTCAGATATTAAACAGAAACAGCAATGTTATACACTGCTTTGGAAATTACTTCTAGGTCTGCTTCACTGATGCGATTCAAGTGAGTAGAAGAGTAATTAATTTGGCATATTTTAATGGCAGTAATTAATAAAATGCTGCAACTATACCACTGCACATACTATGAAACTGTGCACCATTAACTGTTTGAATTAATAGACTCAGCACACATAATGAAATTATAAATATGCAGTGGGTTTTTTTTAAGAATGCCATGTTAACTAACTTCTTGGGTTTAACATACTTACATATGATAGATTTGTCAAATACTTGACAATGCTGAGCAGTAGTGGCCCAAAAGGAGTCACCTAGATTTTTCTGCATTTCAAAATCAGACAAAAACGAGCATATATATGCTTAAAGAAATATTATTCTCAAAAATAGGTAATATTTTACATCAATGAAGTGTTTTCTACTGCTGGAGCACAAAATATTGTCTTAGTAAAGCATGTGCATCTCACACACTATGATGACATATGAGTCACATGATTAACTGCATTATATTTTACTGCTTTTTCTGTATTATATTTTCTAATTGGAAGAATTATTGTCACCTTTTCTTACAAACTATACTAAATGCCTATTCACCAAACACAACAGAGAACACCCAATTGTGTGTCTCAAAATTTTTTTCTTGAGTCACCATAATGTCATGGAAGTGCTTCATAAACAATTGGTAGGTTTGGCTTTATGACGCAGCAAAGATAAGACTGCATTAAGAAGCCCATGTGATAAATGGAGAACTCAAACACAGAGCATGTCTGGGATCTCAGTGTGCAACAATCTACAAAGTTGCAATTGCCAGTAGTACGTTAGTTAAAAACACACCAAGTTATATTACATAGATCACCTGAATAAACAGCAGTTATTTTTGATTAAAACAAGTACTTAATTTTATGTTTGAAGCTTTACTGTGTAAAACTCTATACTGACTTCTGGTAAAACAATAATCAGTTTAATTCTGTTTGGTAAGTTATTTGTTAAAAAGAACTCATATACACCTAGAATCACATAGCTCCATTCAGGAGTCTTTATTCATGTACAATAAGATAAGTGGAGAAGGTGTTATTTTAATGGATAGTGTAAGCCAAAATACTTGACTGTGAACTGAAGCAACTAAAGGCAATCTCACATTCTCTTCTATGAATTTAATGGAAAAAAATCAGAGGGGGCTAGAACAGACATCCAATGGTCATAAAAGAAATGCTTCATTTAGATTAATGTGACCTGTAAGAGCCCTGGTTGCTCATATTTGCTGGAATCCCGTCTTGTAAAAGAAATAAGGAATGAAAGCCATGCTTAGAGAACAACAGTATCTATGAACAACTCAGAATTACTTCTAAGTAATGCAGATATATGCCTTATATATGAATAATGGTTTACTTTTTTGTACTGTTTTTTCTATTTCTCTGATCCTTGCCTTCACCTAAATGTAATAATGATTTTATGACATAGAATCCATATGAGTTAAGGGTGGGAATAAGATGATCTGCTGCATTGTACAGTACTGGCATATAGATATGGAGACAAGTAAAACACACCTCCTAAACTGTTCAAAACATAACAAAACAGTATGCTCTTATGCACTCACATGTAGACATTTAACAAAAATAAGTAATAGCCTTGTTCAAATAAATATGTTCATTTTTTTCTTGCATACAGAAATGTCACACTCAAAGGAGGGAAAAGAGTTTAGGTAAGGAAAGAAACTCATTATTTCTAACTTTAGAAGCTTAAATTTAAGGACATTTTCTCTTCTTATTAAATTGAAGGAAATTTTTTTCCACATGCAACAGAAACAAATTACTTTAATAGGTCAGGAGAACATGAAAGCTAATCTCCTCTGGGCCATCTAATAACCCTTAAATAGACAGTTACAGCAGCTTGGACACAGCCAGGTCATAAGAGAGTGCCGGAATTATAGATAGGACGACTTACTATATTTGAGGTCCATTTCCAGAGCCAAATCTACCAGTTAAATTAAAAGCCTAGTCCATGCCTTTAAAACAGAATTTTGCTGATGTAGATATAACAATACTGAATGTCAAGAAAGTCTGTTAAACACCACAGACTCCCAAAAAGCACAGCTACTATAACAGCAATCATACTGACAAAATGAAGTTTTGCCAGCACAAGCCTACTTATGCTTAGGGCTTATTGGAACTACTTACCCCAGCAAAAGCTGCTCACTTTGCTACATAAGCAGCATGTAAACTGTGAACACATTAGCAGTAAAGTACAATCAAATATCAAGAATAGCCAAGCAATCCTAGTTTAGGCAGAACCTGGAAAGCTGCTTTTGTGGTAGAGGGTAAGTTATGAAACAATTGTTTTCAAACAGAGGAAATGGTCCCAGCTACAGCACTACAAAGTCAGCTAGACTTTCTGCTGAGATAAGCTAAGAAGGAGCTAGAGCCAATAGGTCAGTTCTTAAAGGTCACTTGCCAACCTTTATGACTGAAACAATAAAAAGCTGCAGCCTTGAATGAAAATTATACACATAGCTTAGCTAAAGCATAAAGTCACATCAAGCACTTCATTAAGACAAAGCTTTAAGTTGATTTATCCCAACTTTGCATATATGTGCTCAAGCAAGAGAGTGACTGCCTTACATAGTTTTACAAAGGAATTGTTTTAAAGCTGGTGAAAGAGGAGTTTAGCTACGGGATTTATTTCATAGAATATTATTCTGATTCAAAAGTATTTTGGTTTTCATAGACGTACATAATTTATATTAAATTAGGTCCTACCCAGTGTGGAAAACATTCCGAATCATCATGATATACAAATGCAAATCATAATACTAAATAACAATACTAACTATTTCCATCACATTTAAAACTATATATAAATAAACAATGCTGGCTCAAAATAACTGGTGATCTGATTTTAAAAGACTTGCTATCAGTACAATCTGAATTTTTAATACAGTAATAATTTTCAGAATGAGACTGTGCCACCAATTTTGCTGTCCAACAATACGCAAGATCTGTTTTTCTAGGAAATCCTAAATTACTTTCTTGCAAAACAAAAACCTACTCCAGGACACTAAACACAAAAGGCTTTTCGTTAGAGGTTTGATACCTTAAAAAGATAGAAAATGTGTTATCAGAGAGAATCTTTAGAGAAAAGTTGGATGGGAGGGTGTGGAAATCTGGATATTACACACATTCTAAGCTGAACAAATGAGTAGAAATTATTCTGCAGAACAGAACTCGTGGACATGCACAGAGCAAGAACCAAGATATTAATTTTAAATGTCAAATCCACAATAGATTTTTGAACCCTACTAAGGACTCTTTAAAAAGAGGCATAGCTGTTCACATTGCAAAGGCTGGGGGAGACAGCTAAAGGAGAAATATTCCAGAAATTTATTAAGTACTGTACTTCTTCTTAACTGCAACATGATGGTATAAAATTAAATGGCAAGTGATCAGATCAGACAAAGAAATACAAAGAAAATACCTGAAGATGATAAATCTTTATATACATGTGGTTATGTAATAGAACAACATATACTGAAAGTGACTTGTGAAATATCTCTTTTAGTCCACATAAACGAAATGAAGATTACTCCTCAATAGCTACCATCTACAGAACACAACACCATCTTACATGGGTTCTGAAAAAAACCCTCAGAGGTGGCTGAGAAAGCCTCCAGAAAGTATTTCCACACACTTGACTCCTTCCTGTAGTTTTCTCTGGGCACCTACTATTGAACACAAGAGAATGGACTGGACAGTGGTTTAGATTTTTTTCATGCTGACCAGATGATTCATGGCAGAACTGAATTCACTCAAGTCTGCAGCTCCAGCTGTAGCAACCCAACCAGCTGACTCTTCCTGATTTGGTACTTATATTTACAAAGCAAAAAATTCACTATTGAATGTAAAAAAAAAAACCAAGAATGAATGGTGTTTGCTCCTTTTTAACGCTTTACATAATTTGAACTTTCCAACATGACTCATTTCAAAAATTCACTTAACAGTAACATCAAATATTTCTCTCACATTTTTACAAGTTAGACATTCAGTAATTGATCAGCAACACAAAAGAGGAAACAAAATTACAGGTTTAAGGTTAATAGCTTATTTCTTTACTGAAGGGGAGCTTTTATAAAATGCAACACTAAGGAGTTTTGTTTTACATTAAAAATGGTGATTAGTATTACAGTCTGTACATGACTAGACTATGAGAACTCCCTTGCAATAATGAACTCTGACCACTGCCTTTGATATGAATTACAATGATGTGCAACTTGACAACACTTATTAGCTGACACAAAACATTTCAAGAGTCTGTTTCTGGGCAAGTCTTTCTGCCTGATGTTTTTCGATAAAGCAGCATATATGCAAACATTACACCCAACAATAGGAACAGCAAGATGATAAAAATTCTCTGCTGTTTTATATTACCATTACTTCTCTAAAAGGAAAATCTGGGTTTTTACAACTCAATTTTCATAGATGTAAAACTAGCATAATCAAAACCAAAATCAGGTTCTAAATCTACATAAACATTCCCTAAAGTTCTAATAAAACAGTTTAATCCTCTGGCAATCTCTCTCAATCCATCTGGATTGTGATTTTCTCACTAATGTACTGCACCTCTAACGTAGTTCTACTGCTCAGTTCAGCTGGACTAGGCCCTAAGGCTTACCTGTTATCAGAACTACTCCATTTTATTTTATTCATATTCATTATAGAAAGTAAAACAACACATAAAAACAGAGAAGTAATATAGAAGGAAATAGACCTACTTTTTAAAATTAGCATTTCAACCATAAACTAGGAAATTAAAATGACTAATGAGAAGAACAAAGTATTTTAAAGCAATTAGCATAAGCCCATATTAATCAAGGGAAGGACTAAAGCACTAGACCTCTAGTATAGCGGCAAAGAAACTACATCAGGTTCAAAGACAATCTATGCATAACATCAACAAATTATTAAAAGCAACACACTGAACTCCAAAGAGTTTGGTTTTGGGTTTGTTTGGGGTTGTTACTGTTTGTTTTTTGAAATCAAGAGCAAAGATTTTAAACCATTTCAGAGTATAGTGGAACATAACTAAATTGATCCACTGATGTAGACCATAATAGTGTATGAAAAGACTTCTTAACAGCAACCCTAAAATGTGCCTTTAATGGTCTTTAAGAGATAATGCATAGGTACAAAAAGTAGCATTAACAATGTTTGAAAATTGGACAATTCCTTGATGATTCCAAAGACACTACAATGGTTACTTTGATTAGTCAGGACAATTTGCTGCAACGTATGAGGTTGATCCATCTATCATCTTCACAGGTACTAGATCTGTGGTGTTTAGAAGCAGCAGGTTTTTTTTGTTGTTGCTCTTCAGCACCTTCCTGGTTGGGTTTCTGATTACTTTTCCTCTTTTTAAGTGCAGCCTAATGTTTATCTGGAAGACTTATTTTTAAGGATAGGAGGTGAGAAAGGTTTCTTAATTTGGTTCCCTATCCTTCATGATACATCTAAGAAGAGTGCCTTAGTTCTTAGTTAGGTGTTTCTCCTTCAGGAAATGCCCTTAATAGAATACTGGAATGTGTCCCACTTCCATGATCATTATCTGATGCATTATCTGACATTCCACCCTCCACTTCTGTTCTATTACCTCTACTGTCTCTCTTCCTTGAAACCAAAATTGTCTATTTTAGCAAACCCAAAAATTCAGACGCCAGAGTTCAGAAGGTTTAGCTTTCAGACACATTAATGTCACCAAATGCTATGAGTTTCTAACTAAAGGTAGGCCAAGTAGTTGCCTAAGAGAGCACACAGCTACATTCTGTAAGGCTCTTTGTAAGGCAAAAAGACAGCTTAAGAATCACGATCCAGTAAAAGTTTCCTGGAGTAGCACAGTATAGATTCTATTACAACAGTCAAAACATTTAAGAGCATCATACAGGTATACCTATACCATAGTTATAAGAGAAACTAAGAAATTCACAAAAAAACCCCCACTACTAGGAAAAAAACCTAGCAATCTGATGGTACAGACAACAGCAAAGAGAATAAAAGACTCAAAGCAGGAACCAAAAATCCCCCTAATTCACTACAGATTATGTCTGGCTTCCTATCCATGCATATAACCTATACATTAAGTTGGCAAACACACAGAAGGACAAGCTACCTATGATACTGTTCTTTCTGAATGCAGACTTGGCATGGTTAAATCACACCTCAGACTGCTGCAGACCTTTGCTCCCACTGTGAGAAGTTCTATTCCTCCAAAAACTCTTTACACACAGGTACAATTCATCAAGAACAATTAATGCAAAGGGAAAAAAATAATGCAAATTCAGAGTAGTCCAGAAATTAATCATTAACTAAAGCTTAACTTTCTTTAACTATGCTTAATATCAGTGATTTCTTTTGAAATCAGCAGTCTCAATATAGCTAAGTATCAATGTATCAACTCTGCTCTTAAATCTCACACTGGTTTTAAGGTTCACAATTTTTCTTGTTACAAACCACTAAAAATTCTTGAAGAAGACAAGGCAACAAGTATTTAGGAGAGCCACAATAGAATACTACTAGAAGGTTTAAAGCCAGACTATTTACTTTGAGCCAAGTATAAAACAGACAACTGATAGACAAATTCAGTTCAAAGCTCACTCTTCAAACATTTAGTATTTTCTTAGTAAACTCTAAATGAGGTTGTATCAGACAGCAATTGTTATCCGATACCCTTTTAGATGGGTATCTGATTCAATTATACTCTAACCTATTCAGGTCAAAACAGACAAGAAAAGACTCATCCTTTTCTGAAACTGGATTTTCTTCCTGTGGATGCTCATATGATTAGATGTCCAAATTATTAAAAGTGTCCACAGAAACACATTAAAGTTGGGGTTTTGTACAGCTACCATCTTACACAAGAGAGAACTTACATTGGTGAGAGATCTAATTCAGCAACACACTAATGGGATATCACTAGAGTTTTTCACTGCTAAATTGAAAAGCAATGGAGTGGAAGAGCTCCTACAACAGAGAATATTAAAAATTACCTCAACAGTGGAGCAATGGCAAAGAGTACAAAGTGTTTTTTGTATTCTTATAAAATGCTAATTAAAGGAATTCAAAACATGTATTGTAACTACACTATTTTATCATAAGCTTAAAAAACATCAAAATCATAACTTGAGTATCTGTGTCTATGCCATATATAGCAAACAACCTGTAACAGAAAGCAGAAATGCCCAAAAATAGTAGGAGGAAGATGAAATCTCTTTCCTCTGATATCACAATTTAACTAATTTACAGTATCAGCTATGAAAAAAAAGGAAACAAAAAATTGAGTTCATCTGTCTCCTTTCAAGTGCTAAAATAAGAACTGCTCAAATGCAGATGCCTCAGTCAGGGAGCACACAGGTAAATACTGAGCTGATGGTAAGAAGAAATTAGATGCAAGAAAATTGGTAGAACTATTAAAGGGAGAGCAAGAAGGCAAGAATCTGTTAGGTGAACATGCCTGAGAACAAGCTATCATACGGAACAAACTAAAAGCACACACTAGTCCTTGCCCTCCTCCCAATTCACTCTTTACATCAAAATAATAATATTAACTACTTTCAAGACACATTGCAACAGCACGGTAAACACTAATTTAACATTTTGGCATTTTTCAATCTTTTTGCTACTACTGCTTTCATTCATTTAAAATTGCAGGAGAAATCATCCATCTTTGAAAGCTAAGCATTGGGGGTAAAATGTAAGCTTGAAGAAGCCACAGAGACTCAATGCAGTGACTCACATCACTCTCATCAGTACTAAAATTCAGTAGAGTTTTTCCACCAGGAACAAATTAAATCCCACAGGATCTGTGTCTAGTGTTATTTATTTACTCTCCATCACAATTTTTGCAGATACTTTCCATATGTCTAATAAAAGGAGCAAAAGAGAGCATATGCCTTGAGTAATTTTGAGCTTCATGAATACTGATTAATTACTCATTGAACCAAAACAGAACCAATTGCCATATAGTGTTCACCATAGCATGTACCTGGTTTCCATTTTGTTCACCAGCACTTTGTATGAACATGAATATATTATTCACCTTTCTCATGCTTTCGAAGCATTGGCTACTTCCTGCAAAATTTATTGGGAAGCCAAATAATAAGGAAAAAGACCAAGGGAATTGCCTAAACTGTGCTTATTTAGAAACCCAGCCAAACACATGATTTAGTGAAAGTAAAAGAGGACTTGTAAAGTATTTGGGAAACACAACAATTACAGATGGGTTAGAATCTGGAATCTGATAGCCAATCCTTAAAGAAGAGTGCTGGACATACTGGTATTTCAAATTATTAATAGTTCATTGATTATCCACATCTGCTCTTTAATAATATTAAGAAAATATCCCTGTTTGATGCCAGATGACCATGAGGATGAGTCTGCATCCACAATCTACCTACATTGGTAGATTGTGCCATACATAATGGCAAATACATACGATTTCTCAGATAAAGCAAATTCAGTAGGAAGAGGAAATGTGCTGCTAATATAACCAGCATTATGGTTACACAAGTATTCTTCATAATTCTTACAGTACTAGAATATCCATGGGTTAAATCTAAATATGAAAAGCTGTTCTACTTGTTTCTAGAATACATAAAATCCTACAGTAGCATAAGCAGCCTCTTTACAATGAAAACTGTTTTAGACAATTCAAAACATTTAAAATCTCAAGCCTCCCTATTTCCTAGTTAATTTGTAGTCTGCTAGTATAGTAAAGCACCATTCCTGGTAGCATCATAAATGATTAAACAAGGATGTTTCATCTTTTGTAATAAAAAGTGGGAAAACAAATTAAATTTCCTTGGTTTTTTTTTCCTTGTGCTCATTTCAATCAATCAAAGCAAGACAGTACAATGCTTATCAACCTCTGAGCCACAACGCTATCAGACATCGCAAAGAGACAATAGCCAATGCCAAGAATAACCACTTTTTTGGGCATATTCAGGAAGACAGAGAGATCCCTCCTTATTACTATCAACTCACACAGTTTAAGTTGTATGTATGACACAGTTTTTTATTTTTTTCCTGTCCATTACAGTAAATATTGAAAAAAGAAGGAAGAGATATTAAGATATGTCTAAACATACTGAGTCTACCTATATCAAAAATTAAAATTTGTATTCAGGAATTTTAAGGGTAGATATATTTGCAGGAGAATTGACCAGTTTTCAAGTGAATTGATTGGTGTAAACATTTAGAAACACACCACCTTTGACCTAGTCACAAATATGTTTAGTTGAAGAACAATTTTGATAAGGTTTTAGGTTTGCTTTGGGATTTTCTTACATTTTTAAAGGTAATTTTTAACATTAAAATTCTTCAGCTATTGTCTCTAGTGTATCATTGGCTAAATTCCGATTAAAATAACCAGGAATCATATAAACTGACACAAAAGATGTAAGATGCATTCTATAAGAAAAACTCTCCAATGATTTTTCTAAATCATAGTGCTAGTCAAAGAAGTACAATAGTGATATCTGTTATTGCTGATCCCTAATAGGAAAGGAGAGATTGAAAGAGAAGGAACCAAGAGCAACAGAGAATGTGTAGTTGTATCACCTCGCAGAAGCAGGGCTGCCGTCAGTCAGAGCCACCAGCAGTTTCAGAGCATACATTGGTATTGGGTCTGGAGCCAGCAGAATGTGCTCATACCTGAAAGGGAAGGGGGGAAAGGGGGAGGAAGAGTGAGGGAAAAGAAGTCAAGAGATATACATCAAAAATTGATACTAAAAATTCATCATTTCCCATTTCCAAACTTTATAACTATAATGGAAATACAAGGCTGTTTCAAATTGTACAAAGCAACAAACAAGACTCACTCAGAAACAGTATTTTAAAACCAGCATCAGAATAAATTTAAAAGCAGCATTAATAAGAGAATAGGTTTTCAGAGAGAGATATAATTATAAAATACGTATACACATGCTTCTGTGTATATGTGTGTACATATATAGATTTTCAGGTTATATATAGAAAACATTCAGGTTTTATAGCTATAAATTATAGTAAAACATTTATAAAATATTCACCTTGTGTAGAGGTGCAAGACCTATTTATTGATCTATATTATTTTTCACATTAAAAAAATCTATTCTTCAAGAGACAAGTAGTAAATGAGCCGCAAAATATCAGGTAGAAGATTTATTGAGTGCTTAGGAACACGATCAACCAAATTATATATGATTAAGCTCTATATTTTGTATATATGGTAATTTTCCTCAAAATTGAGAGTAACTCACATTGAGGTTTATATTTTATCTGAGATTTCCAAAAATATTGCTTTCACTGCAGCATACTTTCATTCTCCAAGTCATATAACCAAAAGAATATAAAAGTACTCCAAATGTTTCTTGAGAGCTGTGGCAGAAAATAATCCAAGAAAAACCGCTTCAAAACATTTCCAAGTATCACTTCATGGAAATCTTGGTAAGGGAAAACAGGCTGGTGAAAAACAAAATGGATCTTGCTGTTTCTACTAACATTCTACTGATGCCCACCCAACATACAGGGCTGATTTTACTGTATTTAAACAAAAATGTATGTGGATGACAGCAGGATACAATGATGCAAGTAAGAAAAATGCAAGCATAGAAAATGACAGAGTCAGTTATATCAAAACACCATCTTTGACTTCAACTAGTCCTACTCCAAATACGTGGAAGTAATAGAACAGGAAGTGTAAATCCCTTCATTTGCAAAAGACCCAAACAACACTCATGAAGAATAAATCAAGAGCAAACAAAAGGATTAATTGTAAGAAAACATGGTATGTTACCAAGTTATGAGCAACAAAATGCTTCCACAAAATAAAAAACTTCAGCATTCTGGTAAGAGGAAGGGGGAATCATGCAAATCACTGAAAATTTTACTTCACATCTTGAGATCCCTAGTGCTGTCTGAACTGAGCAATCTGGATCACTTCCCACCACCTTCATGCTAGCATGTACCTACCGTGTTAGCTCTTCCCCTCTCTGTAGACACTACACCTCAGCACTCTGACACATGCAGGAAGGAAATCCAGAGGGAGAGGTTTGCTTGCCTATGACAAGGAGGGACAAGCCACGCAGTCTTGATGTGGCCTGTGGGAGCTGCTCACAAGGGCTAACGCTCCTACACAAGCACACAGCCTATGAGCAATGTGTCATGGCTACTACACACTTGAATGTGCCACTGTAGGGTCGCACACCACATTAGAGTACCTACAAAACTATCAGTCACAAGTCAGTGTTGGCTTCAGGTCTTGAGTGATTAAACTTTCTCTTTTACAAAGAACACATTCCAGCTCCCCAAAGAAAACTCTCTCACTGGCCAATAAAAAGTCTCTTAATAAAATAAGAAAATGCTGTAATACGTTAGCAGACACTGATCTCAAGAGCCCTACATATGAGCAATATATATTCCTACCAAACATAATGGGACTTGCAATTTTGTTTTTTTTCAGAGCCCATACTAAATCTTCTGAGGCAATCAAAGATGCTATCAGGTGACTCAGATAACAGGAGTCATCTTTTACTGCCTAAGATGTGGATTTAAGTCGCCAAAACTGTAATTCCTAACAGCAGTTACAAATGAATGAATCAGCCATGCTAGCTTAAAAATCAGACACTTGGCAATATACTTGTTTATACAAACACATCAATATGTTCCCTAAACAAGGTCCACCTTAACAGCTTTAAGCTTTCTATGTATTACACCTGAGAGACACTGTTATTACTTAGCACACTTAGCATCTTCATTTCTTGAGGTTCAATAAAAGAGTCTCACTTCACTTCCTTTCCCTTGAAACTCTCTGCTCTGCTCTCCTCTCCCAAAACAATACTAGGAAAGGATATTTCTAAGGGAAGGTACAGTGATCCATCAAACCAAATACCACATGAGAAAACACAGATAACTAGAGTCAATGTCTTAGCAATTAATATAAACACATTGACTAAATAAAGGCCATTAGGAGCTATGAATATATGAATCTTCTCAAAAGGGAAAATATGCTATGCTTGAGATACTTTCTTAAACAAATGAGTCATCAAATTATTTCACTGCCACTTAACACAGAACAGTTTAGTAACAGTAGCTGTTGTTATCTTATCGCAAAAGTTCCATACTTTTTTGGTGATTTCTCATGGGCATCTCTTCATAGCACTGACTCCTTCCTCCTCACAGGACAACCAACAAGCTCCAGCTCTCTTCTCACCCAGCTGACCCACTCTTTTATAGCCCTCATCCTTATTGGACACAGCTGTGGCCTATTGAGGGCAGGCTTGTTCTTAATCTTTGGTAATTTGTACAGCTGAAACTCCTCAGGGGTGAGATTGACTTCTGCACTATCTTTATCCTCTTACATTCTATCCCCCCACAACTAGCTGTAGGGGGCATTTTATAAGGGTTTTGTGAACTTCAGGTACTACATTATAAGGAGTTATTTGGTCAGTCTTTTCTATAAACAACCTTGGCAAAAGGAACTAAAGATTTAGGGATGTAGACTCTCTTAAGCTCTTAAAAAAAGAATATTATGTCAAGCATCCTGGATTTCATACTTGCAGAACTGGCTTGGTAGTCTACTGAGAACAAGCTACACAAACCTTCAATATATAACTTTTCTTACACACTTCTCTTTGCTGATTCTGGCTCAATTTTTAATGATAGAAAACTAGGAATGTTAGAAATTAAAATGAAATAGAGCTGATGTTTCCATTTTTTATTTAATAATCTGGATATAAAGCACTTGCCATCTATTCACTGTCTATAGCTGCAGGTTTTGTCTTGGTTATGAAACATTCAGGAAAATAATCTTTCAATGAACTGAAATTTAACGACACTGTTTCATTCAATTCAATCAAAACCCTATGAAGAAGCTAACTTTGTAATCTATAAATGCACAAATATTTAATAAAATTGCCATTTTATTGATGGTGCAGAAGATGAGGAAAAAAGTAGTTATCACTGCACTTCTGCATTTATCTCAAAATGAAATCTACTTATATTTTATTCATACTGACCCACATTCTATTTCAAGGGTCAGTTTTCCAGCTAAACAAATTAATTTGAGAAGTATATTTATAGGAATAAAATATACACACAAATGTGTAATATTACAATCTTCCCTGAAAAGAAAATCCCATATTAAAACCAGATGTCACTCCCTTCCATTTTCAACAGCTCTCAGTAGATCCAAAGGGGTGGGAATATCTACTTCCCTCCACAGAGTGCCCATAAAAAATGACTATCACATACCTCCCCTCTTTTGACTGTCCTCCAGCTGAGTTGGATTCTTTCCCATCCCTTATCCCACAACAGAAATACTAAACAGTATCAGCAAAAATCTCTTCAGCCTCCAATGCTCTCAGTTTCAAGAGATTTCAAGTTTTCAAGTAACCCATATTTCTTGGGATACAGCTTTACATTATCTTCACAAGTAGATTACTCTGACTCTTAGAACTTCTTCCTTCTCATCTCTATTAATGAGATGGGGAAACTGATTGAGTAATTACTTAAACCCTGGATTCAAGATCCTGAGCTGCTCTTAAGACCCTTTTTCATTCATCTGCCACACAGTGCATGATAAGATGGCACAGCTGAAGTCCCCAACTTAGTCTCAGGCCAAAAAGCCCTTCCAGCTAGTAAGCTTGAAGACAAAAGTTAATTGGCTGTTTTCCTTCTAGTTTGTTATTAGCATGACACTTCCCACCAAACACACATCCCCCTGCTCAATGAGAAACATTGTGAAAGATGAACATGTCTACAAAGGGCAAGCTTCAGAGCAAGTACAGAACTCTCTCCTTTGACTTCAGGTCTCTTCCCCTATCTGAAGAAAACTATCTGACAGCTTTAAAAAATGCTTTTAATAATAAAATATACTCTATTTTAAAAATAATATTTTCAGTTGCCATTTTAATTCGTACTGATACACCCTACACTGCCCAGAGGAAAAATTTTGAAGAAAGGTGTTGAAGTTTCTCTACAGAACTGTTAGATTTTCATCCAATTCTCTGTCAGAAATAAAAGTCTACACACCTTACATGGATAAAACATTGGTCCTCAAACTGTAAGAACATTACTCAATTAGCAGAGAAAGTCTCATATTTGGAAAAGACACTGGGTTTCTGATCATAATCCAGCATTCATTCCTCCAGCCTTTTTCCACTTATTTAGTGTAAAGGTGGTGAACAATTTTCTCACTTGG
The DNA here is from genome assembly GCF_028018845.1 of Melospiza georgiana. Classification (NCBI taxonomy): domain Eukaryota; kingdom Metazoa; phylum Chordata; class Aves; order Passeriformes; family Passerellidae; genus Melospiza; species Melospiza georgiana. The sequence continues at coordinate 45,603,482 of NC_080430.1, read as the reverse complement.
GGCAGCTAAGTATTGACCATTATTAACTTTTGAGGACCACATAGAAAAATACACTGCAGCATTCTGAGAATAATGTAAAATACGACTGATGACTCATCACTACTGTACTTGTCTTGTGTTCCTTCCCTCTATTCACAGATGTTACCAGCTCACAGTCAACGTGTGCATAACACAGAGAGCTCACTTTATGCTCTCCTGCAAGTTGCCATGAAAAGAGAGGCCTCATTTGACCATAAACCATGTGAATGAAGTTGCAGACCATATCTTGCCTACAGGCTGTAGTTTCATCTACTCTGCTGTAGGGTTTTTCTGCTGCTTAGGGCAGCAGGAAAGGACAGCAATTTAGAGGCAATAACCTCTGGGTGAACCACAAAGGATTAATCCATGATGTATTGTTCCTTTAAAAAAATTTCTATGTCATTCCATATGCTTTCAGAACATCTTAAATAAAGGTACAATATCGAAAATAGAAAAAAAAAGATGTAGTTAGAATGTTCTGACTGTATTAGAAGAACAAAGAGAAGTATTTAAATCACAGCCCAAAAGCTAGAGGGAATCCTGTTTTGCTCCAAAAGTAGCCAGAGGCACAGTATCATAAATGAGTGTCACACAGAAGTTGTGTTTGTGTTGCATATGAAAAAATACTAAATAAACCCAGGAGAAGATGTTGGGCAAAGAACTCTGGCAGCAGTTAATTGCTATTCCCCTTTTGACTTAGTCATTTAAACATAGAAAGGATGGCTAAAACAAATACACTGTCAAAATGGTTGGCGTATCAAGTTATTCCCTATCACTGGAGCAATATTATACTTACTGAGGCAGCAGTAAATCTCTAATGAGAGACAGAAGCTTGTTGTTTGAGTTGAGGCTCTCCTCTTTCTCCTCACCCATGACTTTGTGGCTTAAAAGCACTGATGTGGTTTCTGAGAGCAACCGCAAGCTCAAGAGTCTCCATTCCTCTTGAAAATAAAAGTGCCAAGAATGTGACCACACTGAAATATAATTAAAACAAACTGTGGAATTCATAGACACTGTAGCTGATATGTCTATACTTACCATTCTGACTGTGGACCAAAGAAACAAGCGGTGGGACGATAGAATCTTCAACCTAAAACAGAGAATTAGAAAGATGTGGTTTAGATCATTCACAGAGGAAAAAGATAGAACAGAGATACACTATCATCTCTGTCTATTTTGCTGCTAGAGCCCTTAAACAAAGAGTTGAATAATCATGGAAATTCAGCCATAATCACTCTTATAAAGCCACCAAGTTAATCTTTCTCTGGTAAACTGCCATAAAATTACAGACATTAATATACTTTTATATAGAAAAAAACAGCAACTTTGGTATAATTCATTGACAGGGACTTTTAACTTAAAGTACAGAATTCATTGCAGATGTAAGATATTAAGAAAAAAGGGTATTAGAGTATCTTAATCCTGATGTTTTAATCCATACACTAATCATTGAATAGAGTTCAGATGAAAAACAGAATGGTACAGAATTAAAATACATCAGAAAAGATGTATTACCTCTAAGGAAATATCCCTAAACTTAATATGGAGTATTGAAAATATTTTAACTTCGTCCCTTCTGGTAATACACAGTCTTGCACTAAAATGTAAATTTACATTACTAAAGACTTGCACAATGAAAAATATAATCCCACTTTTTATTGTCCATGAGGGCATTGTTACAAATATATCCTCTGTCACAGGACTAGTCGGCTCAGGCCCATTTGAAATCAACTGATGATAAAAACTAGGCTACGGCTCAGTTACAAAAACAGTCTATTATTAGTCTTCTCTGTAAGAGAGTTTCTAATTCTTAAATCACTGGTAAAAAATAATTTATTTAGACAGGTCATGCTTGGGTTTTGGGAAGAGGATGGATGAATAGCTCTGTAATTTTTAAGCATGTATCATGGATGCACACCTCCTAGGATTTACTTATACAAAGAAAATTGCAGTATAGATTCTGCACCATGGACAGGATTTGGTGTAACAAGACTGCGTTATACTCTCCCATGTGTTTTGTTTCCGTAATTAATATGAGAAGATAAAATTTCCCTACATACATGCAGCTACTAATAAGAAACATCTATAGAAGTTGAAAGTACGTATGAAAAGGGTCACTAAGTGAAGTTAGCCTCTAGCCAGCAATAACTGCAGTTAGCAACTCTTTCACTGCTGGTTGGTGGACTCTGTTAAATCAATCTCTGACATTAAGGGACTCATTTACTTTAGTTTTTTTCATTTCTGAAAAAAAAACTTCTACAAAATGCTTTTGTTACAGACTTTCAATAAAAGAAGTAAAAGGATTCTGGTTGAAGTACGGAAGCCAAACTACTCTTGCAAGTACCAATAACCTTTACACCTATATAGATAATGCTATATATCATAAAATGTGACTTTTGTAACATTTCATAAATTTGAAATATTTCATTGTCTTTTTGATTGAATAATAAAATTGCACTGCATTCCAACAACTCCATTAGTGCAGGTTTCTACACTGTTCTGCAAATGGTAATGTATCAGCTATAACATACCAGTGAAGTAGGAAAAAAATTGTGTGTACTTGAGATCTTTCAGTCCAAGAAACCAGTTTAACTACCACAGAGCTTCTCAAATGAAGAAGCACATGTAAGTGGTAAATTAAAGGTGTGAAAGAGAAAAGAGGAAAAGAAGCAGCTCTCAATTATCTGAACCAACCTAGAGTCCCTGGATATTATGAAACACTCAACAGCAGGAGCATTGACTCAGACTTATACCGATTAAGATGGCAGTATACAACAGTACAATGCAATTTCAATTTATAAAACTTAAAATCTACTATCACTTTAATCTAGCATTAACAATAGTCTTTCCACATTAGTGAATGTAGTTAAGCCAGTCATAAGTGTTCTATAATAAATATATTTTCAACTGTCATCGTAAAGAAGATTCTTTAGGTCGTAAATGACTGTAGTAGTTTAGTCTGAACTTTTCCTAACACAAACCTCAGTTTTAGTAAACAAACTGTTTAGAAAGGAATTCTCCATAGATGTTTGCCTCATGTCAGTTCAGTGTGATGGGGAAATCAACTAAATGAAGCACTGATCCTACGGAAAATTATTTTATTATGAAAGAGCATATCAGAAAGCATACACTGAAGGGGGAAGCAGATATTAAATTTTATATGAACCTTAAATTGGATACTTCCTAACTCCACAGCCCTAATCTTCTCTCCATGCTATTTGGGTCACTGTTTTTCAATAATGTGTGTATAAAATTGTAAATAAGGTATGAACTTTGCGCATGAATATTAAGGTGAAATAAAGTGAAGTACAACAGTACATAAAATATTTTTAACAAATTCACCAGTAAATTGCAAACGTGTCTGTCATTTATGTACAGAGAAGAATGGTACTAGTATTTTGGCACTGAAATAAATAGAAGAATATTCAGACAAGGATTTATTTATTCCTCTTTTGAACGGCTGCTGATATGTGTGGAATCAAATCTCCATATATGCATGAAGATAAATCAGATACAGTTTTTTTTTTGTCTCAGTCTTTATCACTGAGATTGCTCAACAAAAAATGAAAAATTATTCTTCTTTAAGCCTAAACAGACTAAATAGGCTGAACATGATTATAGCTCTGGATCAGTTCCTACCACCTTTTAAACAGACTGATATTCAGTTCATGATACATCCTTAGCTGCACAAAACCACCAATACAAAATTCTGTAATGATGGCATTCCAAGGTGGTGCTGCCATAACTGTGCTGTTATGTATCCAAAACAGCAATGAAATTCTAGAAACTTCCATACACATTACATTCACATCTCCCAGCTATAATATATATGTACAGAACCAAAAAAACCACCCTAGCTCAAAGCTGGTAATCCTGTTTCTGACAGCAGGAATGGAGTTGAAGAAGAGTATGAGAAATAGACCAAGCATAAAACACACATCTAGCTTCTAGGAAAGTACCTCTTGAATTAAGAAACTTTCTAAGCTGATTATGTATCTGTATTTTTGCATTTAGCCTTTTCTTCCATATATTTGTCCCATCCTATCTTAAATGTATTTATACTGTTAGCATGTGCAATACTTACAGCACTGCATTTTACACTTCAGTTACGCCTTATGAAGACATATCCTTGCTTATTTTAAAGCAGCTAACTTGATACCCACATATTATTACTTTAAAAAAGCATGACTATTTGCAATTCATCTTTCCCATGCCATTCATGCCATGCACTACAGAGTATTTTGTTTCCAAGATGTTCTTTTCTACACAGACCCTTCTTGCATGATCGAGCTGTACCTTTTCTTGTTAAACTTCATTCCCTTTGAGACTGAATGACCACTGCATTCAGTGTTTGAGACCTGAGTGCACCGTGGCACAACATTTTCTGCTTTTTTGTCTGATCATTCACTAGTAATTTCCAATAATCTAGTTGTCTTTCTGTTTACTGCTTAGTATAAAGCTATCATTTCCATAGAAAAATAATGCCAAAAGACTTCCAGAAATTACAAGTAGTTTAGAGTTTGACACTGCATATGTACAGTAGAAATTACTTTCCCATGTCCATTACTTGTCGTCAGTATTGAATTGCATGTCATTATTTTCCTTTCAGTCAAATCTAAAACCTTTCTGCAACTTCTCTGTCAGTTTTAATTTTCACTACTGTGAATAATTTAGTGTCATCAGTCAGTTCTGTCACCTCCCTATTCATTTCCTTTTCTGGATTAGCAGCACATTTTGCAACAAACCTTTCTAAGGCATCTCTCTTAAAATACCTAAATTTTTAAAAACTAATCTCTATTCTCCACTTAGTAAATTTTAACTAGTTAGAAGTTGATTAGCCTGTAGGTAAGAGGTCAGGGACATTAATGAATTTGAAGTCTTTGGTGCACGACTTTGTCAAAACCTTTTTGGAAATACAATAATTCTATCCAGAGCCAGAACACCTGTCTCCATAATGTTGAGTAATTTCTGCAAAGAAAACTTGACTAGTGAGGTATGAGCAACACTGAGAAGAGCCTGGCTCCATCCTCTTGACAGACCCCCAAACCCCCACCTTTAAATATTTATACTCATTAATGATATGCCTTCTCAATTGTCTTCTCCAGGCTGGACAGGTCCAAATCCCTCAGCCTTTCCTCATGAGAGATATGCTCCAACCCCAAATCATCTTTCTTCCTGCCTTCACACTTCTCAAAGCATTTGCTCGAAGCACAGCACACTCCTCAATGTTTTAATACCATCAGTAATCCTCCAGAATGTAACAGAAAAAATAACCTAATGCATGTTAGAATGAGTTGGGAAGAAAGATGACACTTCTGTAATTTTTATTTAAAATTCTTCAGAATCTTCATTGAGGATTTGGTTTTTTTCTTATTTCTAGGAAGAGACAGCACTGATTGACTGACTCAATATGCCAATTAGTAGAGAACTGGTTTCATGAAGAAGCCTCATGTCATCTGGATTAGCTTAATAGACAGAAAGCCACATGCAGTGTAGTATTTTAATCTACTTGAAAAGGGAATGTGATCGAAAAACTTCTCTACAATACGTTCATATAGTCACATCCTACACTGACAAAATTAAGATGTCAGTGGTTAGATAAGAATAGCCCACAGATGAAGAACACTCATGCTGAAAAAAGCACTTGCAGAAGTTTCTAACCCTTGTGTTGTCATCTGTATTGAAATTAATAACTCCCATATTGTCAAACAGTAGGTTTCCCTGTCATATGACTTTTCCCTTGACTTCCCATCAAGCAACTCATCATGTTTTAGGTGCTTTCATTTTAGTCTGATTTTTAAAAGTAAGTTTTAAAACCTTGAGGAAGAGAATCACTGCTGACAACTTTGGCCTTAACCAGAGAACAACTTCAATGTTTTGGGTAGAAGATTATATGTGTAGTACACAGATCATTTCTGGGAGCTAGCTGGAGTATAGAAAGGACTCCCACAGGAATTGTCTGCAGTCATGAGCTTCTTCACTCTTTTAAGTGCTCTGAATTTGAGCATGTCCCTTTTTCAGACAAATAAATATACTTAACACAAAATAGAAAAATGCAAATTATAATCAGCATGTCTTCTTCCAGTTAATTATATCAAAATCTTATACCTAAATTTTATATCTTATATCGAAATCTTTGAAAATTGGAAAATCAATATTATTATAACACTTAGTATCTGAATTTAGTAAGTATGTTCACATTTTAGATAGGTGGAAAAACAAGTAGTTGGACTTGTACCAGTTTGAGAAATAAGGTTAATATTTCACTCCAGTCTATACAGTCTCTTCCTAATGATCTTCAATATCATATTTGCATACCTGAAAATCTGGTTTTTTAAAAATTTACCAAGTCACATTTACTGTTATTCTTTACTTTAATCTTGCACACATCTGCATGCAAAATGAAATTACTGCTCACTGCTGGCTTTCATTTAAGCACTGTCAATTAATTTCCATTGACTTTATCACACTTTGCAATATCTAATACAGTCACAGTCTCCACAGAAATTAATCTCCTCAATAATTGACTTCAGATTAATGGTAATCAGAAATTTAACCACAGAAACTCACAATTTATTTTATTTTCTTTGTCAAAAGTATGAATACAAAAGTAAATAAAACATAAACTAAAACCCAGAACAAGTAATTCTCCAAGTGGAAATGAAACTGAGATGTTGTTCTTAAATTCCTATTAGTGTAAACAATTTTTACTTTAGTTAAACTAAAAACAGAACACAAATGAAAAACTTTCTGGTTCTGCTTACTCATTACAGTCTCACTTTTTATTACATTAATTAAACTTTATTAGAAATGCATTTAATTTCTGGTTAGAGACATTAGAGCAATATCACAGTAAGAGCAGAAAAAAATGGCATCCTCTTAAGAAGGTTTTGGCCTTCACCCAGCCTCACTCCCGAAAATCCTGCTTGTAAACAACTTGGCCTAAATGAGCAGTCCAGGCTCATCCTTCCGAGCTCAGCCTAGGATTTCAATTTCTCTCTAGTAAAAGTGTGTCCTATCAACAACTGTAATACTTAAATATTGATCTGGAAACTTGAACATGTCTGGCTTCAACATTTTAAAAAAGTACAACGTTCTGCTGTGTGCTGGAATTTATATTCATAGATTCCAGTCATGCTCAGCCTGCAGCAATTAGAAGATATCCCTCGAGCAACAGCAATTCCAAAAATAGTCTGTGTGCATCATAGAAGATGAAGTACCACTTTCCTCTAAAGTAATGTATGCTGTACATTCAAGTATAATTAGCACACTAGACTTCGTAAATAGTATTAAACTAATTACTGTTTGCACCACTAGTGGCAGATGTGGTTAGAGATTATTAATTACAATGGACAATTTCTTGAATTTAACATAAAAAATGCAAGGCAATTTCTCCACTTTATTTTATGTCTGAATGACTATTTGCTGAGTGTCAAGAGGGCTCTTTTAAATTAGTAAGAACTGTTATTTATGAAAATCAGCATATGAAGCAACAGATTTTCTTAAAAAAAAAAGAAAAAAAGAAAAAAAGAAAAAAAAAAAAAGAAAAGAAAAAAAAAAAGCTGTAAAAGCTGCTCATTGAAAAGGATACAATTTTATACCCAAAGCAGGGAAACTACAAAAGAATTACTGGACAATCATGGTTAGAAAGGAAGTTTTATCTCTAACTACATAACTGATATGCTGAGATGGATTTAAAATAAATGTCTAAAACCTCCTGCACATGAACTGAAGTAAACTGCTCCCCAGAAATCTAGATACTTTAAAACTCCCCTACTGTGACCCATGGGTTACTTAACAGACACTAGGATAGTCACTCCCTGGCTTCAGGAAAAAGTTCTGCTAAATGTGGAGATGGGCATAGGGGAAGAAGAGTTGTAAAGAGGAATTCTCTCTTCCAGAGAAAATCCCCAGACCATTAAACTTGAAACAGGTAGAGGAATTTTATTTCATGTGCTGACACAAGGTATCACAATTTCAGTCAGTGCTGATGGACCACCATAAAAAATGGTACATATATCTGTCAATATAAGACACACTGGTAACTCACAAAAGTAAAGCAATTATTTTTTAAAACTGAGGTGATTCTAGAAGGATACAGATATAGTGAGAAGCAAGGTGACAGGCATGTAGGGAGATATCAGTAGGCATTCATACTTCACCTACACTTATTTTATTTCTAGGTCACTGTTGCCATATCAAAGTAAATTGAACAGTACTATTTCCCCTCTGACTACTAATTGGTTAGGTTTTTTTGCATAAGGATCATTATCTTGAATATCACTCCTGTGAGAATCCATGAAAAAAAATCCTATTAAACTTTTTAAAATTCCAATTCATACTTTGGATTCATTTTACTATTTTCACTTGTTAAGACTTTAAAATCTAAATCCTCAAATAACACACACACCAATTAGGATTCAAATTCTAAAACCACTTGATTTCTAAGATCACCCATTCTTATCTAGCACAATCCCTAACATCCCTCATTCTTATTTATTTGTGTCTTTCTTGATGTAAGCGCTATATATAAGAGTGTGTGCCCTTAAATAATTCCAATACAAACACATAAGATTCAATTTGAATCAAATGGTCATCTCAGCAAGTATGGTGGATTGTAATTTGGTGAAAATCCAACACAAAAATGCATTGGTGCAGGTTATGATGATTTGTCAAACACTGATTTAACCATTCAGATGACCTGATTTGCTGACAACCATTTCACATCTTAATTGTTCTGCCTTCAACTAGATTAGCTCACAGTAGAATGTTTTAACCAAGAATTCCAAAGAAAACAAAACTCAGTGATATAAGTATGTTTGGTAATTCTTACGGTATGTTTGGTAATTCTAATGAAATTTTTAAGTAAGAAATCTGTTAGACCTAAAAAGCAAGTAAACAAACAACCACAGAAAAACCCCAGCACCATAACTGCTACTGATGACCTCATCAGTAGATATGATGTCGACTGATATCTACTACCCCCTAATATGATAGAATGGGATCAATTCTCAGAGGTGGTGTTTCCAAGCCATGTTGTTGTTAAAAGCATATGTTTATTTAAAAAGCATAAATAGTGGTAAAAGTTTCACTAATATATAGCAATATATTTGCATTGAAGCTGAAGAAACATTTACAGAATCAAGAACCACTATTTCTAAACTCTAAGTCCTTCTCATTGTCCCTCTGATTTCTCAACGAAATACAGTAAACGGAATGTCTTGCTACTTTTTTGAAAATTCTCTATAAACATTAAGTATTTTTCCTGTCAAATAGAACCACAACATATTTTAAACAGTTTCTAAATCTTCAAAACTTTCTATTTATAAATGGAATTAGGCATATCAGCCTGCAACTATTTAAATTGCTGTCAGACTTACAGTCAAGCGATGGCTCATCAGCAAGCTGGGATGCTCTGTTACTGCTCCAAAGGTCATTAAAGTAGTCTTAATCAATTCTTCTGATGCAGCTTGCCCTGTTGGTAAAAGTAATCATATTCCTTCATACAATTCAATAATTAGAATATCTATGTCTAAAAGTACTGCAATATCATAGGTTACCCCACCTATTGCTCTATCCAAGATTGTTTCTCCTGAATCTATTGATCTGATGAACTCCTGCAAAAGAAGCAGCATTTTTGTCAAAACACTTCAGGGAAACAATATTAAAAAGCATAATCACTGAATAATTACAACAAGAAATTCTTTGAAAAACTGTGTAAATACAAAATATTATTGCACCTACATTGATAATAATTAACTAAAACTGAAAGTACCAATGATCTAGCTGTTCTAATTTTGCAAGTCTGTAATGCTCTTGGAACCTTGAATGTGGAGTACAGTAAGGATCATGGCTCTGACTAGTATCAGAAATCATAACATCTCTAGCTAAATAGACAGTAATTAAATGTTTTCACTGTAACAGAAAACTGTAATTTCTTAGAAGACTTTGAACAACCTTGCATGTGGCTATGTCAAAATAACTCACTAAAATGACCAAAGACCCTTCAGAAAATGCAATCTTCTGTTATTGTACCATCTTTTTGATCTCCATGCATGCTATACATGCTATGGATGCAGTTACACTCAGGAGAGCATGGAAAAATGCATACATAACTTTCTATTAAAAACCACCTAAATTACTCATCATATTAAGGAACAAGGTCAATAAAATATTAATAATCTGGATTAAGTAAATATTGTACAATTAGACTCACTGTTCTTATGCTTTCATTTCTATGCATAGCTGTTAATTTCATTGGGATGCAAAAGATGTTATTAAGACTCGCTAAGGAAGGAAAATTCTCAGCAGAATATGTAGTATGCTTTTTTTTACTAATGTAGTATTTAGGAATATGGCATTCTTTTATATTTCACTACCAATTAAAATTTCCTTATTACATATTAAAATGGAAGAAGTTTCTACGTGGGTTATCTTTTTCACAATATGTAAGTAACATCTGAAGGATTCTTCTCTAATTAAAAATACAGTTAGAAACCAATTATATATTTCATTATTTGAGAGCACCTTAGAAAGAGCCATAAAAAACAAGTACTTCTATTAAAAAAAGTTATCTTCCTGATCATTTGGAGAAAATTACTAGGTATTATCTAATTAACTTGATTTGGAAGAGGGCAAATTACTTTGTTTGCTCATTTTTAAAGAGTTTCACACAACCATAGTCTCAAGACTGATTTGAAAACATCAAAATATGTTGGTGCAAAACTTGTTCTGGCTACTAATGCTTATTAATTGTATATTAGAAACACAGGGAAAACGTGTGATTTAAAGAAATGCAACTCTGGGGTTTTTCAAGCATTGGAGAGAAATGGTATATGTGTATTTTGCTACAGGCGAGTCCGTGCCCTGTGCACACCACCAGGAGCCTGCTATTAGCGGTGCCTTTGGGGCACAGTGTGTACTTCTGTTCACAGCAGAAAACATGAAAGGACTGTCCCGACTCCCTCTCAATTTCTTTGCTCAACACTACTGAAAATTACAGTGATGATGGAAGTAACTTCAAAGCAGTATGAAAAAAAAATCTCAATGAACAACCACTACAGGAAAATAACTCTTCCATCCAGATCCCAAGCACACATCTTTCCACTCCGCATAATTTCTTACTGTTAAGAACAAGACTATTGAATAAATCAGGAAAAAAAAAAAAAAAGAACAAAACAAACAAAAAGACTGCCTTGCTATAGTCTTAGGGGCCTCAGATATAGTACAGTATTTTGAAAAAGTACAGGGTGATGACTGAATGTGCCTTTACAGGTGTCAGTGGGAATGTTGCTAAACTCAAATTTCCAGAGTAGATTATTGCCTGATAGAATGCTTACTTACTCTTCCAGATGTAATTACATTAGTTATATCATAACACAGCTGCATAGAATGGATTAAAATTTGATATTAATTTTTTTTATATACTGCTGTCCCTCCATTTATCATGTGTAAATTTAAACAGTGTATGTAAGTTTCTGAATTGCCTTTTTCAAAGGAGACAGGACAAGACATAGGAAACATTGAGTAATGTGCTCCTCCTTGATTTCAGAGGAAAGCTGTACTACTATAACTAGCCTGACTTCCTCAGTCAGTAGTTCAAACAACCTGGAGTAACATCAAAAGAAAACTTTCATTGTACCTAAATTGTTGACAGAAGAATTTCACCTTCTAGAAGGTTGATTGAAAACTACTAATAAATCTACTGCCTAGTTAGAAATGCTTCAAAGGAAGAAAGGGCTTTGTAATTCAACATCTACAGTTTCAAACTTTTTTTCATCATTCTAATGCTAATTTTTACACAAATATTTTAGTAGAGCTAAATTAAACCCCATTTTCTTGGAATAAAGAGTCAAAGGAGAAAGAGAAGTGAATCTGAACACATAACTTGAATCTAATTGTTTGTAGCAAACCATTTCTTCATGCTATCTGGAAATAAATATCTATTTGTCATTTATGACCTCATGCACTTAAAAGTACTGGCTTAACTCTGATCTGCAATTTAGAATATCCCTTTTTTCTCATTTAACATAAACAATTGTTTTCATATGAGGAAATTACATTTGAACTGTACTTCTTTATTTCTCTTGTACTATCCAGTGGCACACCTAAAAAGTTCATTTTCTATGGGTAATGTCAGAAATAGGTTGTAAATGTCAACATGAGTTCAGTATCTTAGCTCCATAGATTTCCATAAACTAAACACAGTTTAGAAGCACTAGCAAGAAGAAAAAGGTGACAAGAAGAAACAATACCTTAAATACAGATTAATTATAATTCCCCTTTCATTTCTGCTCATAAAATACTAGTAGGTAATTCCAGAGAGAATATTTTATGTAATTTAGAACTAAACTTTGCTATTCAGAAATAAAGCCCACAGGAAATTCTCAGCTTATCAAATATGTACAGAGTTTCCCTTTGAATAAATAGATTACTACAGAAAATATTTTTTATTATGTGGAAAATTTTGAATACAACCAAAGCTTAAAATATACATTCAGAGTAAACTTCTCTCTCCAATTTAGAAATTTAATGTAATTTTATTTAATTAAAGTAACTTCCAAAATTTTATGCATAGGTATATCTTGTAAAAATATTTATCCTGTATTTTATACTCACAAGTAAGATGCCATAGTTGAAAAGAAACTCCTTTGTGACTATCTGGGGACGAAATACCTATTTGAAATTAGCCAAAGGAAAAACAATTACATTAAATGCATATCTTATGACCTGAAAAAGTAAAAAAATTATTTCACATGTTAAAAAACTAAAAGAGAAGACAAAATATGTATTTGTTTCTGTCATTACTATTGTTACAGAACGCACATTTATCAAATGCTGCTTCATAGCTGGAATATTCATCAACATATCTATGCATTAAGAAAACCTTTGTTTTACTCATTCTGATCATGATTGACAGAAATTAGATTTTGAAAAACTGTAAGAGTTTGTCCTCTGCGTAACAAATTTTTGGGGAAAAGAATCTACCTGGGATGTCACAAGATGAAGCACTACAGGCATCATAGGAAGGCACATCTTCAGCTGTTTGGCCTGAACTGTTGATGGGTGTTTACGCCCAGAGACGTTAGTAAGGGCACTGAGAATGTCACCTACAGAAAACAGCATTTCAGGCTGATGCAACATAAAAACATCACTAAACAACAGCAAATGACATATAAAACATCTCTGTTCCAGTAGCCTCTGTTCACTTCTGTCTTCTCCGTCTGCCAGAAGTAGTGTTCATGATGAATCCAGCAGTACTTTCCTAGCTCTGTCTTCAACCAGATCAATTCCCTACTCTGGCTACAGGCAAAGGTGACCTCTGGCAAAACAGTGAGGACAGAAGTATAAGGTGATTGTTGAAGTAAAAGTGGAATTACCCCTTCTTGGCAGAGTGGACTTATACTGGCTAAATTATGTGGACGAAGTTTTATTTCCAGTGAAATTCTCATGGCTTTTGCTTAACCAAGAACTGAATGAACTAAGATTAGTGGGTGACATAATGCTGAAGTAATATGTTTCCCCTGCAGCACAGTTCAGCAGGAAGAAAAAACCCCAAACATCCTTCCCCTCCAAAAAAAGAGATCCTTCCACCAGCCATGCACACACACGTTCTTATGCACTGATTTAACTGTGACACAAGTGACCTAAAGCTACGGGAATTCTCATAAAAGAGATAGCAACAGATCAATGAGAGAACTTAGTGGCCTCCATTACAAACCTCAGACATAAGCTAACAAAATTTTAATGGCAACAGTGAAATTATACTTCAGACTCAGAAGAGACAAATAAAAATCAAGGAATGTTATGCTAACTTTGTGGTACGTTTCCTATTGTCTACAAAAAGCAAGACCTCTTCTGCATGGCATAAAGAACAGAAGAGGCATGAGAAAACTTAGCTCATATCAAAAGAACGAAGATTCTGTCCCTATAACCTTAAAATACCAGAAGCCAAATGCGGTCTTGAAAGAGCACCGGTTATATTTTTTTTCCCTAAAAAGATAGCCGCTCAAAACTGTGAAAGGGAACTCAGATATATGTAAAGCAAACAAAGAATGGGACTCCATATTTTATATGATTTTTCAGGCCAGCAAAGGCCTTTCCTTTCACAGTAAGTCAGAATTCAATCATTTTGAATAATACCAATGCTTTTCTTCTGTTCCCGTGGAGTTCAGTTTTCAATATAAGCAGAAATGACAGAGCCTGGCACTAAAGCAGGCCTTAAAGATTTGACCCATTCACTGGTAAAGAAAAGAAAGTGTTGCTTAAAACTCTTCAAATATATAAAACACAATACTTTTTTCATTAATATCTTTTTGTTTTGAATTACATCCAATATTGTAATTCAACAAGACCTCTCTTTGCTTAGGGACTGATTTAGTGAATAATCTCTCTTTCTATATTTTAAAGAATACATAACAATCACATTTGGCAATTTTGCCTTTGATAAATAGATAAACAGATATTCTATCTTTAATTTTAGCATGATCTAAACAATTTATATCTACTTCCTAAAAATAGGTTAAATATTATAAATGCAGAAATAAAATTAATTTCTTATTTACAACAACCAAAAACTTTTAAAATTAACCAGAAGATTAAAAATTTATTTATTTTGTTCAAATGTATCTTTAAGGTCAATTTCTACAACTTGTTAATCTATTTGGTTTATAGCTACATCTGGTGGAAGAAGATGGGATCAGTAAGGAGCTTACATGAATGCATATTAAAAAAGCCAGGTAGGATTAATTCCAAATTAACAGCTAAACTGCTTTTCACTGTCCCAATTTTCAAATCTGATTATTATTCTTAGGTGCCCATAGCTTTCACCACCTCAAGCAGTACATGCTCCTTCATCATACAGCAATGAAAAGAAAAAGACTTCTGACAAATATGGACAGAGATATCTTCAGGTTTCAGAGAACAATCAACACACAGATCCAGCTTGGAAAAGAAAACAAAGTGTAGAAATTATGCTTGATATCAGTTCTCAAAAATGCATTCTAATTATAAATCAGTAGTAATTACATGTCTAAGCAATTGATGTACTATGTTTCATTAAAGTAACTATGTATTTGAAACTTTCAGATTCTGAGGAAATACCAGAGCCTAATATATCAGTTGCATATAGTATGTATAAACAGTAGGAGGTGAATTTGTGCTTCAAACATTTATAGTCTGAGACTTCCATCCTGAAAGATAGCCAATATGCAAACCTGATATTTAGTTAGAAAAAAAGGGATCAGGTGTTTGCAGCAAGGCAAAAATTTGCATTAGCAGAGGAAGTAAAGTTTCTTTTAAAATAGCAGCATGACATTTAGGTCTACTAACCTTTGCAGTGCTACCATTACATTTTCAATATCCTAGTGAAAATGTAGAAAAGATGAAAAATACATCAGGTATCATCTTATCAGAAAATAATTTTATGAAAATAAACCTTGTGTGCATGAGCAA
This sequence comes from Melospiza georgiana, assembly GCF_028018845.1. Taxonomy (NCBI): domain Eukaryota; kingdom Metazoa; phylum Chordata; class Aves; order Passeriformes; family Passerellidae; genus Melospiza; species Melospiza georgiana. The sequence goes on along the minus strand of NC_080430.1, from coordinate 45,588,011 downwards.
ATTGGTTTTAGGCATCTAAAACAACTGAAGCATCTAAGCTGAAATTTTCCAGAAATATTGCCTGTAGTAAATACTCAATATATAAATTTCAGTGTAAGCGATTAACATGCACTGCTGCATCTCCCCCAGGCCTCTGCTTTATGGGGCAAATTTGCTCTTAGATTGTAAAATGTTTATAGATTTTAAAATATCTTTAGAACATTGATAAGACTTCTTGTACCTCTGGGCTTCATTCCTGACTGAGTTGGTGAGGCTTAACATTCCACAAACACAAAACATTCATATAGGAAATCATGCGTTCCAATACGAAATACCTGATCACGACATATCTAAAAAATTTCAGGAAGTTGATATCATGCAAACTTTATGTAATTGGAAAATAGACTCTTTCCACCTGTATATATATAAGGAGATATCTGTTTCTTAACAGAGTAAGCAAAGGGAAGATCTGTTTGGTTAACAAACTGAATTTACCTAGAATTCCTGGCAGCTCCTGCACAATGTGATAGATGAGAAGATCCAGGCATTTTGACAGGTATTCACTGCCACCTTGCTGCTCTTTTCCTGGCATGGTCTTTCTGCTGTCTCTTTCAATATACATCAGGAGTCTACATTTAAACAAGTGCAAAACATTAACTCTCATACCAAAGAAAATAACACTATATCTCAAAAAACTATCGAACCAGACATTTGTGGTATCTGTGGTTACAATGAAGATGATGCATTAGTTTTGGCTCTGTAATTTTGTGAAAATTTTAGACTTTTCTTTTAATCAACTCTAAAACCAAAACAAATTACTGAGTCAAGGAAAGAAATCCTTAAGCTACTTTAAGTAAGCACAACTCAACAGTTTAAATGAATATGTGATATTAAGATAAGGAGTAATCTTTCTACAAACTTAGAGAGACTAATTTTACAATCCACTTTATTTTGAAGTAGGTAATCAATATGTGCAATATAAGTGAAAGACTACAGACACTAATTTTCAACTCATAAGAGTTCCAAAAGAAAGCATAATTAAAGTCAACATAATAAGAGATCAATCTTTCAGTCTAGAAAAATCATACTACATAGATCACATTGCAGCCTATTAAAATGTTAGCACTAGTAGAATGGCCATATTGAAAGAGATAAAAGCCCAAACTAGTCTTACATCCTTTCTCTAGAAATCTGGTGTTCACAATTTTTAAATACAAACTCAGTGCAGGCATTCCAACTGGTAAGTGCTCTGTGGTTGTGCCATTCTGAAGAATGACATTTCTCGCAGTGAAATGGTAACTGATTTATTAGCCACTGGCTAACTTACAAGAGATTGCTTTAATAATACACCTGTAACAGAATGCTTGAGGCAAAATTTTAAAATGCTTATTTGAATAGACAGAAGGGCCAGACTTCCCTTTAGGGCCATACTATTGACATCTTTGTTTCACATTCGAACTCCCTCCGGGTCCTGTGCAAAGAACCATCAATCACTGGTGAGGGAAATCCATGATCTGGATTTTAAGTATGTACTTCAGTACTACCTTTTTAAATACTCTTCTGATAATCAATGCTCTTCTATAGAACTATGAAAATTACTTATTTACCTCAAGTGTTCATAACAAGACTACTAGGAAATACATCTTCCTATCAAAAAGATTATTTACTCAACAAAGTAAAAACTACTTAAGAATTTATTTTACAGGATTATGTCTCTAAACAATACATGATTATGACCAAATACTGCACTCTTAGCATTCCTAACTTATTCTACAGAGACAAAGAGAGAAATCAAAAGACCCATTGAGTAAGTACTTTTCACTCGTGCAACAGCCCAGATGCAACACATTCAGCTGCACTTCTCAGAGACCACGAGGACATCTTTAATTCTTTTAATGTCTGGAAATTGCATTATTTTACAGGAATTTTGATTTGTCTCCTAGAAAAGAACTACCTAATAATCTGACATTGTGCTACAAATAGAATTTTCCTTTTATAAGCTTTACACTTTTTAATATGAAAATTTGAATGTTTTAAATAAAATGGCCTTCTAGCCTTTCCAGACAATCAAGTAATTTTTATCCAAAAAATATTTAGCTTTAAAAAAATGGCAAAATATCAGAGCTTGAATTAATTTTTTTTAAAAGAAAATACTTCCATGATTTAACAATCAACTGATTCTGTATGGAAATGCACTTAGATCTGTTTGAGTTTTACTTAAAATGGGCCAAATAGACTTCAACATGAGTGTTTTTATTTCTTTGGGTGAAGGAGGTTCTTTTATTTTATAAAAGCATGTTCTATTACTTAATCACATTTGAGAAGGATACAAAGTAGGTTTGTTTATTCTGAGAAAGGAAAGATAAATGAGTTTTCTCCCTTATGCTGTTCTTCCATTCACAAAATTGTCTTTCACATAGATTTTCTAAAAACATGCACAACTATTTTTTCCCTGATAGTTCAGTTCAACTAAACATTGTCTCGAGAAAACTGTACAGATATAAATTCTGTAGGCAGTAAAGTATTAGCATCTCTATTTTCCTTTGACAAATTCCTCAGTCATATGTACAACAATACATACGTTACTTTTCTTCCCTGATCAATCTCTGTGTTCTCTCTAGTGGACAAAGCCAGGCCTATAGAAATACATTTATTCAATTCATTTAGTGGCATGTTTGTCTTGCACTCAGCAATACACAATAAAATATGTAGATGTTAGTATAAATTAGCTAAATATGATGAGGAGAAAACCACTGTCTATGAAGCAAAGGTTTGGTTTAAAAAAAAATAAATTCAAGTGTCTATATTGTAAGATATGGTCATCAGTGAGCTTTTACACTAAATCAAAACAACTGAAGTTTTGTGTAAAAAAAAAGTGAAAGAGTGGAGCAAAAAAGGGAAAATTCCCAAGTTAACAGTCTGGAGTGATAGAAACACGGATGAGGACTACTACTTAAAAGAGTAAGAACTGATGTTTTAACAGGATGATCAATATGAAGAAAATAGACTAGTCACAGAGAATGACCTGCATGAAACTAAAGAAGGTTGTGCATATTCTGAGGACATATACAGTCCATTTACCCCCAGAAATCAAGGACTATTTCTTAGTTTTATTATTATTTATTATTGTTATTAACCAATCTCTGCTAACAGAAAATGAGGAAGATTTTTGAAGGATACTTAATATAGACATAGTGTTTATTTTACAGAGATGTATCAGATGGCATATCAGACTAATAGGAGGGTCAATCTCTACTTTTGTCTTCCACCACTTTTTACTATTTTTTAATTTGATACCAACTTGCTGGGTTTTTTTCCTGAAATCACTGACTTACATCATTGTTCCCTCCTGCCTTCCATTCCCATGTTTTCCCATCTGACTGAGCACCAAGCTTTTTGGCTCTTTTTTTTCTCACTACTTTTCTAGATCAATCTTAAGATGTAGAAGGCAAATAGGCTATGCTAGATGTGAGACTGTAGTAGGTTTACAAGCAAAGCTTTTCCTTTCAGGGCACATATAAGATTTGAAAATTTAATAAATATGGGAGGTGCACACAGGAAACAGAGAAAGATTTTGCTCAAGGTTATGCTGTGTGCATAGTTACATTTCTGCAGACTGTAAAATGTGTTGGGAATACTACCCTGTGGATGATGGACACTTCCACAAATGTCCATCTCTGCAGACAGTAGAAAACAAGAGGTTCAAATAAATTCCTTTGGGAGGAGAAGTTCAATCTCCAAGTCATTCTCTGTTTACCCAGGAAGTTCTCTGAAACCATCTAGATACAAAAAGAACAATTCAGTGAGACTAATCAGAAACTACTGCTAGTTCAGAAAACGGTGAAATGAAAAGTCTCAATAAAACTTCAGGATGTGTCCTTCCCCTGAAGAACAGGTAGCCTGCCTCTGCAAATCAAGGAGAAATGAAGGAGAGTAGGAAACTCAGTGTGATTAGCAAAATAAATTAATTTGCACAGTGTAAATAAACAAGTGCTGCTTCAGCCTAAAGGATCCTACATATCTTCTCTAGCTGTATCACATGTGGAAGAACTAAAGATATGTAATCAACTACCATGGAACAGGTAGGAAAAAAGAGTGACAGGTGAATTGTCTCAAGTGGAACAATGAATTCACTTGAAAAATACATTTCTTATTAAATATCAATACTTTTCATCCACAGAATTCAAAAATCAGCACAAGCAAAGCAAAAGAAGGAATTCATTCACCACTTCCCATAGGCTGACAGGTATTCAGCCATCTCCAGGAACAAAGGGCTCCATCACATGTAATGGTTACTTGGGAAGACAAGTGCCATCACTCCTAATATCTTCCCTGCCATTCCTTTCTTCTTTCCCCTGTGAGGCCATGCAATACTGAATATCCTTTTGATCAGTTGGGATCAGCTGCTTCTCCACTCTTTTTTGGAATTATAAAGGTGTTTCTATACTCTTTGAGTAAGTAGAGACTTTTAAAAAGAGGTACAAAAAGAAACTTTCAACCAGATTGTGTAAACTCAGCTAATCGATAGGCATTACAGGGACATGCATGGCAGATACAAGTACTCCAAAAGTGAATGGCAACTGCTGGTATCATGGCCAAAGCCAATAAGTTCTGTAAACAGTAAAAACAAATAGGCAGGTAGTCTTAAGATTGCATTCCAGGAATCAGGACTTGCAACACTGGATACTTCTCATGTTCCCAGCCCTTGCAATAAAAAGGGGTTTTAGCAAGTGCCTACTTCTGCTGCCTTTTACTCCCTGGTACCTGTACACAAACTGGAAGAAAAACACAAAGAAATCCATTTTGGTAACACCAGCAGTGCTAAAATAAGCTTGCCATTACCCTTCCCTTCCACTTCCTCTTTCCCTACTCATTCCATTTATCTTTCTTTCTCCTCCTTTCCTTGTCCCACGCCCTTTCCTCCCAATGAGATGAATGAAAACAGATTAAACTGTTATCTTCCTCACATGCCATGGTTTCCAAAATCATTTCCAAGGACAGATAGATATCACAAAGTTACCAGTGGGAACAGGATTTTATTGTCTGAATTATCAGCAAAAAAGTTTTTCATGCTATAAAATCTAAATCTCCAATGTCACAACTTAGGACCATTTCCTCTTGCCCTATCACTCATTACTTGGGAAAAAAAAGACCAACCCTTGCCTTGCTACAGCCTCCTTTCAGGTGGTTACAAAGAGTGATAAGGTCACCCCCCAAGCCTCCTTTCCTCCAGGCTAAACAACCTCAGTTCTCTCAGCTCCTCCTCATAAGACTTGCACTCCAGACCCCGCCCCAACTTTGCTGCCAAATAAAGGAAGAATTGCTCTCCAGAGCAAGGCCTTTGGGATGCTGGCCCCGAGGCAGTCTCCATGCTCATGAGGCCCAGGGGGTTGTTTTCAGCACAAACAGCCTCATAGTATCTGCCATGAAGAAAATTAGCACTAATCCAGCCAAAACCAGCATAATTACCAAAGTAAGCAAAAGCATTTTTCAGTGCAGTGTTGCCATGAAACAGTTATTATTGTTTTATCATCTGCATCACCCTTTAAGTGATACACACTGAAAAATTGCCTTATATTGATTATCATATCATAAACAGATTTTATAATCTAAAGCAATATAAATCCTATTACAGGCTGTAGCTGCAGCTGCTGAAGACAAACTGTTAACCAGGAATTATGTACATTTTACTACAGAATCTTTATATTTCTCAAATCAAACCCCTCAAGAAGGAGAATTTAGGTATATCAAATAATTTCAATAGTTATCCAACTGATTTCTGCTTCCTGTGCTAGCAATTTAGAATTTTTGAGTCTTAATTTTGAAGAAACTTTTTTGTCAGACAACTGAAGACATCTAACTAAATTCCACACTATAAGTCAATAAGTAGCCAGTATCTCTGCTGTGTTTAAGATTATTCCAGAGTTATATAGCAATATTATCAATGCAACTGTCTCCAGATTTAATGGGTCGTTTCTCCTCTCTGTAGCTATCTTACCTTCTGGATGTAAGAGAAAGGTTTTAGATGATCTATTCTGATAAGAGATGTGCTGTTCACTAAAGAATAATTATAAAGAAAACTCAGCAAATGAAGAAAAACCATTTATCAGCTCAATAAAGCTGCTATAAGGCTTGCCTATTGTTTCACCTAATGTATTACAGTACGTATTGGTCTCTAATCGGCCCTGTCTGAAGCATGACAATAAAACAGCAGGATAAAGCCAAAAGTCATACTACAAAATCATACTCCAAATTCACTCCACATTGTCTTCAAAAAGACAGCTGGTTGGAAAGCATTATAAATCAAAAAAATTGTTGATAAAATTATTCTTATTCTCCTTCACATAATATCTTAGGTGTATACATATATAAACAAACAGTAACTGTGCAGGATTTCTGTCAGACCTTTCTTCAAACCCACAGGAGAGTCCTATGTGGTATATCAGGCACATGAGTAGCAGGAGTTACTAAAAATGTAGCCATTCAAAAAGTCACTTATAAATCATTAGAACACTTTTCACTAATCTGAATAAATAATCTGATAGAACATTTCTGGAAGTGTAAAAGGTACACATGAAAAAGCCCCTTGGATTCATTACTTATTCTCTGTGATTCTACAAATATTGGGATACCTAAAGCTTTGCAAGTGGAGGAATATATATATAATGCTATCACCCCACAAGATGTTCTCTCACAGTGGCTTCATGGCTCATCTGCTCCTTCCTTTAACACTAATGTATACCTCCTAATTCTTCTCAAACATGAATATAAGATATAATGTTATATTTGCTATAGATATAGTTAGATTTACAGCTACCCACAAGCCTCACCCTTTTTTAAACTTTCAGTTCCAAACCTGCTCTATTTCAATAGTGTAAAAACTATATTTACACTTCATTTTACTCTTCTTCTTACAGAACAGTAGAAGATATAAATCCCAACTAAAATTTCTTTAATCTTACTTCTCCAATCACCTCGAAACATGGTGACAATTCATATTCTAACACAGTCTAATTTGCTCCTCTTTGATACAGGAATGGTTCCATCCCAACAGAAGACAAAAAATTTCAAATAACAGTTCCCTGGTGATTCAGTAATTTATTGCAAAGTGTTCTAAAACATAGAAGAATTAAATACTTCATGTAAAAGTCACAGGAATTTATTGGTCATTATGTAAATCACTCCCACAACACATATAGCGAAAAAATATTATTTTACCTTGAAGGTGACTATCTGGAAGAGACTATGCACTATACCAAACCCCAAGATGAGGGAGGTACATAGCAGAAGCTTTTATTTTGCTTTCCCACCACACCAACAACTCACTGTTGCAGTATATTTTTTGCCCTACCCAAAAATGCAAATGCTTACTGGGACCATGAGTTACTTTAAAAGACATTCTCCTTGCAAGACAGTGGTTTCCCTTTGTGAATAATTGTCACCTGTTGATCCCAGACAAAATATTCTCATTAACAGAAGGATTACTACTACACACAAAACAATAAACTTCTACAACACTGGCTCAAAAATACTACACATTTTCAAGTATTTCAGGTACAACTTTAAAGACTGTATCTTTGATTATCTTCCATTATCACCTTACCTTGTTTGACAGCTGAGGAGCAACATCTCCCTGTTATTAATTAAAACTTGTAGCAAGACCAGAAAGGCTTTTGCTCGAATAAAAGTTGAAGGACTTTCAAGTAGACGAGTAATTGTCGTCACAAAATCCTTGGTGGAAATAAACATAAGGACATGAAGGTTATTCACACTGTATTGTAAGACTGTATACACTTAAAGCTTGCTCATTTTTATGTCACTCATAGGAAAAAAAATCCATAGAACACTAACAAATAAATTCTGTCCAAGACTGACTGGCCCAGTGTAAAGCTGCTTTGAACATCTTCAGAAGTGGTAGAGTAAAAAGTAAACACTATTTAATGTACCACATCCAAAATAGTAAGAAATAAATTACAAAAGATGATAAAATTTATATTTTTAAGGGCTTACCATAAGCATAAACATAGGATATTTTAATACATTTATTTTAAAACAAAGCTGAACTATTTTCAGAATGCATACGTATTTAAGCACAAATATGATGAAATTCTTAGCTATTAATTCCCTTATATGAAGGAATATTAAAAACTACACAGTAGTTGAATAAAATCTTATCTACATCAGATACCAAATTATACACCAGATGCTCCAAATAGATGGCAAAATTGTTTCCACCTTCTCTGTTCTTATCTAATCTAGTCTTATTTGGAGTTCAAAAAGTGAACAACATCTTTTCAAGGAAGAAATAAAATTAGGACTTGAAAAGAAAGAAGAAGGATAAACGAAATCAGGACTGAAAACTGAATCAGAATTTACAAACTGTGTCAAAATTAGACAGAGCACAAACAGCCTCATCAATAGAACCTGCCTTCAAAGAGCAGAGCTGAATTCTCAAGGCAATGATACTAGAGTATAGATGAGTAGTGTATGCATGTTATGTACAAAGTTAAAAATCCCGCTCTGTGATGCACATTTAACATATATTAATGTTCAAATTCACTATTTGCTGACTGAATACCTGCAAATCAGCCCTGACCGTAATTTATTAGAGCCATCCTTTGCAACAATTAACTATACTTCTTTATTGAGAATGGAGAAAGAGCAGGAGCAAAAGAGTTGGCTAAGAAACCATTCAATCGTATTCTGACATCATTTTAACCCTGTCTTCAAAAGCAGTCATCATTCAGGAACTACAGAAATCCCAGAAAAACCAACTGCTATTAATTATTCTAGAACTGTCCTGCTGTACTTCAATGATTTATTTCATAAATAGAAAAATTTCTCAGTCTTGGGATTTAAAAGTTTACTGCTTTAAATACTTCAGCAGCTTACAAAGCCTGATTTGTAGCATGTCCAGTATGAATTTGCAGCAGTCAAGTTCTTAAATTACAATCTAATAGATGCAAAGGTTGAATTTTAATTGTGGTTTGCTTTTTCAATGCTTTTTTTTTAGTTAAAAAACCAAAGCAACAAACAACAACAACAAAGTTTTTATGTTCAGAAACCTCATAAAACCTCAGACATAGGCAAAGAGTTTATATAATGCAACACTGACTGTGCCAACTTGATAGACCATGCACAAGGACACCATGACAAAGACACATGCAACTACAAGCCAAAGCACATCTATTTTTAGTCCCCATACTTTGGAAAGCAAGAGTGTCTCAATGCTACATGTGGGGGTTAACATGGATTAAGACAATTAAAATAGTTACATCAGATTTATCTGGGAATGTTCTAATAATCTAGTTTAAGAAATAAATGTGACCTGTTGGAATTTGCTTTTCTGGCTAGTTTAAGGACTGCAAAACAGCATTAGTTTATCCAAAGAAAATCTCAAGCACATCCTTGCTGACCTGAAGGACTTGGTGTATCAGAAAAGCCAAAAATCACTCAAATACTGCCAAATACATTATTTATTATTTCTCTGTTCTACAGTTCCTCCCTCCCCTGCAAATGTTTGATGTATCCATGGAGACTCTGCAGAATAGGACACTCTCTTCATTTCAAGTGAACACACTGCAACAAGATTATGACTTTATATTGGATACACTGAGCAATACTGCAAAGCAAGTTTAAAGGAAAAGCAATGATGTTATTGAATTGGCTATACAAGCGGAGAACAGCTAGATCACTATCTCACTACACGAGAACAGAAATTACAATAGCAAACCCCTGTTGCATAGCTATGTATTTTCAAATTTCCCTTCTGTGTTTTGCAAATATCTGCATATTATAAGTTTAGAGTTACAAAGATTTTGTTAAGGTATTTTTATCTTTTTATTCATTCATACTGATATTGACAAAACTATCTTCTACAGTGGTAGTTACTTGTCCACATTCAGGTAAAAGACAAAGAATTGAAAACAGTTACTGAAATATGAGGACAATGATTATAATGTATTTACAATACAGTTGTGACAATATATTGCTGTAAGTATTTGAATAATTTTACTTATGATGAGTTGAGGAAGAAAGAAACCAAATAAAAAACACCTTACTACATTATCTGACCTTTGGAAGAACCTAATTGCATTCAAAAAGCTGTGACTGATTTTCACTAATACAAAGGGGAATCTTGACAGCCAGATGAAAGTAATTAGCAGTGGGGTTTTTTTAATCTACTGCTATAATGCATTCAAGATTTGTGATTTTGAGTTCTTCTTCCACACTTTATTTTAAAAACATAATTTCAACTATTTTGTTTCCAAAACAGGAAACTAAAACCAGAAGTCTCTGTATCAGAGAGGGACAAAACCCAGTCCCTTCTGGCTATTGTAGTTTTCTGAAGTTTTGTATTAGTATAGATGATCACAGAACTTCAATTCTGCCTTTTGTTTTGTACCTGATTTTTACTACTGTTCTTGAAGACTGAAGAAAACAAGGGCAGTCCTAATTCTTACAAGCCAAGGGTGTTTCCAGATAACATACACAAAGCTAAATTATCTCCATCTTGAATTTATATCTTTAAGTATCTTTTAATATGTTGCTTGCACCTATATTAAACAGAGAGTCACTTTGTCACTACCTTCTGTGTGACACTGAGGTCCTTCTGCCTCTGGAGCTACACAAGAATTTTACAGAATGCAAAATAATCTGCAGGTCCACACTACTCACTCTTCCTTTCTCTCATTAAGGTGGTGGACTTTTGCATCATGAGCATGAAATATTGAAAATTGCATGGACTGTGAAATTTGATTTTCAGAGCTAAAATAATATCTCTCCATGTGATATGATAGCACCTAGCAGTTCAACACAGGAGCATATTTGTATTTTTAGATTCTATTCAAGAAAAATACAAATTAATTTTCAGCTTCCAAAATCCTACAATATAATTTCCAGATCACAGAACATTGTGTGTTGGAAGCGATCATCAAGTCCAACTCCTAAGTGAATGGCTCACACAGAGATTGAACCAACAGCCTGGGCTCTAACCAACTGAGCTAATCTCAATTTAAAAAACAACCAATTCTATGAGATTTAAGTTTCTCTGAGCTGTAATGCAGGTACAGTTACCAAATGTGGGCCTATGCAATAGAACCAGACCTACTTTATCTGTTTTTACTGTACAGTGTTTTTCTCTTACACCTTTGGGTACTATTCCCACTTCTATCATTAGTTTGATATATGCTATTAAAAGAATGTCTACATTTGTCCATAGTTCAATTTTCTAATCTGTCAAATTTTATTAGAATTGCTCATAAGAACTGCAGTATCATAAATGGAATTCTAGCCATTGTCCATAAGAAATTAGTATCATTATGGGAGTTCTTTTAGCAAAGTAAGTCCTATATAACAAGAAACTCTTCACAGAAAACATCATGCTGTAGCCATAGGCTAGCTGCACATTGTTTTGTTCTGCTGAATGTTCAAGTGAATGATTTTTGACCATACTCCTCTGACTATACCATCAACTCACAGTGATGCACACTGTTAGCACAGCATTACAGGACAATTTGCCACCTGTTAGTGCTGCTGTTGTGGGATCTGGAAAGTTTAAGGCCAGCTGACATGCACTCACAAAAACACACTGGCGATTCTGACATGGTACAGAAATTAATTTTAGGAAGAGAATGAGTGATTTCAGGCCACATGGGTGGGACTACATTTAAATTTTAATATAATTGTTAAAAAAATACATTGGGAAATAAAACTCTCTCTCAACTAATGTCCAACAGATTATTATAGTCAAGATGATTGTCACATCACAACATACATTACAATAGCGTATCTGAGGAAAACAAGAACTATAGCTCCTTCTTTCTTTGTGGCTTTTATCCTTTCCAAAGAGAGGGAGATTATTACTTTCATTTATGAACTATGCAGATACACTGCCAAAAAAGAAAGACTTTTTCTCTAAATACAAAATAATTTGAGGATCAAAATAGAAAACTTTTAACCACTTCTACCAAAAATTATATTACACATAAACCAAATCCAGTTGTTTTATTCAGTGACACTAAAAAGAAAAACCTAAGGTATTAAAATGCTAATTCTTGCAAGATATTTCACTTACAAATTGACTTAAGGTCCTTTAAGGAGAGCATAAAGTACAGTTTCAGATTTAATCAGGACACTCCATATTTTCTATTTTAAATGTCTAAGGGAGCTATGTCAAATAGCTGTCCTTACTGATTCGTTACTGATTTTTCTTAGGGCCCATTATCAGTTATGGTCAGGCTAGAGTATTCTGGATTGATTGAATCCTAGCTGCAGGAACAATTTATACACCCATTAGTACCATTTCTCAAAGATCCATGAGAGAAAGAAAAACTACACATCTTATAATTTAGATTTTAAGCAAATAGAAATATAAAAGAAACACGTTCCTCATTTCCTGCTATTCAGATATGCAAATGTCACTGAGACGTATTTTGAAAACCCAAAACCACTCGCAGTGTCAATTTTAACTTTTCCTTTCATTAAATTCCATGCCAGTGAAATATTAATCTGAACTCAAACCTTTTCTTGAATTAGCCTCTGTAGATGAATCCCACATGACAACATTGCTGAAAACATCGTGAGCATGTACTGCTGAATTTTGCACATTCCATTTGCCAAGGAATTCAGTACAGCTGTTAATCCCACTTTTTCAATGACACTCTGGAAGGCATTAGGTGAGGAACGAGTAATTCTGCACAAAGCCTACAAAAGTGAAAAAAAAAATGAAATTAAGGAGACTATTATCTCAAGAAAAATACTTGAAAATAAAAGCATATGGTGAGTTTTCCAATAGTTTAGGGAAAAAAATGAATGCATACAGATTCATTTTTAAGACACATATTAGGGGATAAGACCAATTATTTTAAGAGACCTGGAATTCTTCTAAATGCATTGCTATACACTCTGTGCAGCTGAAATTAAAATATTTCATACACTAACATCCACATCAAAAAGTCACATTACTTTTTTCCTCTAGAGAACAATAATGAGGAAGCATCACAGCCCATGCTTGAGTCTTTTGTCAAGCACGGAATATAAACAGCATCAGATAACACTGTACTAGAAAGGAGAACAGGGAGAGAAAATACAGACGTAGCACATAACACAGAATTTATAGGTACCCATAAAGGGGGGCATCTTCTCTCTCCCTGCTCATGGACAATAATGATGTATGTACTATTTCAGTGTCTAAAGTCTATCCTTAGCTCTAGATACTCCTTCAGATCTAGGTACTTATTATGAAACAGTGATTAGTATATTAAACTTGCAAACTATTCTCCAAATGGTTGATTTTCAAGTATCAGTGATTAAAATAATATTAATAGAAAATGTAGGTACTGACCATGCTCCATTAAAGTGAGCAAGAACTTGTTCAGTGTCTACTAACTTAGCTATTTCCTAGCAAACATTACCAAACAATTTTCAGGGTGGCCTCATCTCCAAATCAATGTCCTTTTGATATCTGTAAAAATGCAACCTTCAAGATACTATAACCGCATTTGTTCTCTCCAGATAAAGAAAATAAGATTCTTTACACATTAATTTTTTTCCTTTGGTCTGAATATACTCTTAGCATAGAAGAAGAGCTGATGTCAAATATTGGATTCACATGAAAATCTGTTTTTCAGGAAAAACTTTGAAGGTGACTCCCTTTTGTGAAATGTAAGTAATATTTATGATTTCTTTGTTCTCTTCAGACCAGGTATATTTAGAAATTGCTGTTTACTTGGTGTGCACTCAATAGTAAGGTCTCATTTAAGAGAAACTATAGTCAATTACACAGAATACGACCACCAGAGAAAAGCTTTCTATCTAAGAACACCAGAAACCATCCAGTTCACCAGTGCTCTTCGAAACATTACTCGAAACCAACTAAAAAAGAAGGAAAAAGAAGAAAAAAGGCATAAAAGACAGTAAATCATGAACTTGACAGACATTTTATTGATGCTGTTCATCTACTCTGCTCCTGTTCTTCCTTGTCCTTTCTGGTCCAGGAACCACATCGATTGCAGCCGTTTAGTTTTCTTCTTTTATTATTTTTTAATTCTCTTTTTACACACAGACACTCAATCTCAGTTCCTTAGTACAGCACGCTCAATTTCCCCCAGGATACAATCCAGCTCTTCACCTCTATTCAGAGTTTTCAAAATGAATGGGCAGGAGGTATGTGTATTCACTAGAAACATCCTTGAGGGTCATACTACCAATGAACTGCTGAGACCAAGGGACAGGCTGTGCCAAAGCAACATGGAGCTAACTTGGTGTGCTAACATGCTCTTTGCAGATTTTACACTGCCTTAGATCTCTGCTACACACCTTGCCAAACAAGGGTGGCCATCACATTACTTCCAGGCAAACCTCATAGGAAAGACATCGGAGGCTGTCTTCTAGTATAATACTGAAGTTTTGGAGGTAGCAGAAAAGGTCCAGCCCACCAATAACCAAGGGGAGAAGCTTTAAATTCCCATTAGTTTGTACATCACAGAATGCTCTGCTGTATGAACGAACCTAACACTACAGCAGAAAAGCAGAAGATAGAATTTAAATGTGGGATAGAGTACAGAGCACTCTAAACCACTTCAGTAGATCCAATACTGGGAGAAAACAGATGGAGATAGGTCAAAAGGTGGTGGAGCAGGAACTGGAAATGGATGATGATGACATAAGAATAGAGCTCACACCATCATCTCCAGGCAGCAATCTTGGAACATGAAATGTTCTTAGTGAGAGTAAGGCTTCAGTAGAACTTCTCCTGGAACTGGCTTCTCCACCCCTGCTCTCTGCTTGAGCCTTAACCAGCACCTCTTCTCTCAGCAGCTCCAAACTTTGCCTCATTATTCTTATTGGTCACTTCCAACTTGAGATACTCCAGGGTTCTATGATCATCTCTGCCATACCCTTTAGTCTTACAGGCTACATGTGACTGGGTAACATTCACCCTTTCAGGATATCTTCCATGACTCTCAAGTTTGAGAATAAATGCACTAAAGTATCTGCAATACAGAAGTCTCTGAAAGAAACTATTCAATACCAATTACCTAAGAAAATGACAAAGGAGCCAAATCCCCAAAAAAGACTGTGTGAGCTTTCCCAAATTAGTTTCCATTTAAGGAGCTTATGTTTTGTTACTTCTCTTCCAGCAGAAAAAGTTATCTCCTAGAAACAAAATTTAAAGTTTTTTTAAAAAAATTAAAAAACTTTCAGCATACTGAAAAGAAATATTCTTCCTGCTGCTGAGCTTGTCAGAATATCACTGTGACATCTTACAGACTTTTTTTTCTGAGTCTAGCAAAATGATAAAAAGACACAGCTCTCCTACAGGCAAAATCTGTGATATTTACCTGAGGCATGTTGGACTCCAAAGTGAGAAAAAAATACTGAGATACAATCCCCATTTGTCACCTCTGATAGGCAGGACAAAGTGAAGTGTCATTTCTAGACTCCAGAGACTAAAGACAGAGAATCTTCTTGATATATTTTTATTATTGACTGAAATAATCACAAAGAGAATTCCATAGTGCTTTACTGCTGATAGACTTTGCAGACAGACTGCTAACTCTAAGTAAAGATATGACAGACAATTTCTTAACAGAAATGTATTTTTACATTCTAATACAGATGTCAGTTAAGAATAAATTCTTCAGGATACATTCAAATAAGGCAGGAATGACTGCATAATAAAATTAAATAGGACACTGATGATGTCAATTTTTGTGGTCATGTAGGACAAAAATGCCTACATATCTGTAGCAACAATTTAATGGATGTAGAAATTATACAGTACACTATAACTGGAGAATACATTAGTATTTTAATTTTTAAATTAGCATACCACTAAAATCTCCATAAACTTTAGCTGGGAAAAATCTTCCTGTGCTAGATTTCAATATCAATTGATTTTTATCAGATGAAGTTAAGATTATATATCTAAATGCCACAGCAGTATTAATAGATAACCATGAATTATATCAGGCATTGAGTAATAAGTTTATCTACTTCTTACTTTTAGTGTTTCACTACAAAGCAGCAAAAAGATTAAAGTAGTATCACCTTAGTGCATCCTACTTTAGAAGCTTCCTTGTTCAATTCACTTCATATAAAAGTATTAAACTTCAGTCTTCTGATAAAAGAAACAATCTCTAAAATTGTGGAGGGGAAAATCCAGGAGCCCATTCAGACCCAAGAACATTTGTGTAAAATGATCTGACTGAAAAAAGGAGATGGATTCAGCTACATGGATAGCAATAATTTCCATGAAGACCAGAAAAACTAGAAGAAAGCAGTTTCACCAAGGATATAAAACGGTAAACGTGTCTTACTCTTGCAACTCTCCTCACAGCTGCTTTCATTCAAAGCTCTCCAATATGTGAATTTGGAACAAGCCCTACCTCCAGCATGACTGAGTCTTTAGTAAGTACACAAGGGAAAAGTATGATCTCCAGGAAGCCTATTGCCTTCACAGGAAATGAACATTAGTTGGGAACAGTTATGATTTTATTTATATTGTCCACATGTACATTTATACCACAGATATGCATAAAATGTTGAAGAAATTTTTACCTTAGCTCATCTCAGTGTGCACACTCAACTTGGTTGTCTTTTTAAAATGCTGGCCTCAACACCCAAGCACACATTGCTAAGCAACTTTGAGAAAGAAAAGGTAACAGAATGATAAAAAACATATTTCTTACTTAGATTGTCAATTGCCATTGAAAGGACGTTCCACAAATCAGATTAGTTTCTCTAGGAAATTCCAGTAATTGCAGCTATCATGACCTCCCAAAACACACTGCTTCATCCTGACAGATGTCACGGGTAAGAAAGCTTCTAGAGTAGCTTCTGAAGGCTAATATATTTTATGATATGAAGATTTTAAATACAAGAAAAAATAATTAGGAAGTAAGAGCTTGGCAAACCAATGTCATTTCAAGTCCCAGCGTCAACCCATGACTGCCAGATGATTTTCAACTTTGGAATATAAATATTGCGGTAAAACTCACTGCACTTAACAGGCCTAGCTGAACAAGAAGCCCATAAAGATCAGGCTGCTGTATCACACCTACAGGAACAAGAGGTGAAGGAACTGAGGAACTCACTTGGAAGAGATCACACAAACACCAGCACTGTCCAACTGCACTGAGCAATTAACAAAGCCTCACTGGACTAGTACATAGTGGTAGCTATCAATGGACACAAAAAGAAAAAAGGAGCAAACTAGGCTACAACAAGCTCTTCAGGTTTTAGCTTCCTCTTACACATTTTTCTGCAATCTTCCAGTTCTTCCAGCAGGAAAATTTTCTTCTCATCAGTACTGCTTAAAAGAGGCTAGATGCCTATAGCATAAACACTATAGAGAAGAAAAGGCTTCTTAGTGGTTCACCTAAACCTGGGAGGATCCAGTGACCTGGGTTCTCAAAAGAAGCAAAGCATAGAGAGGGACAAACAACAACCCACTCCTCTTATAGTCTCTTGATACTCATCCAAGGGCAAGGTGAGCAAACCATACAGTACTGATGACAGTAACCTCTGAGCCACAGCTACAGAAAGCTGTAGGGAATCTCCACTGATGACAAGTTTATTCTTGACTATCAGATATGTAGCTTCTGCTTATTACTGAGCAGGGAAGAAAGCTCTGTCCACCTCAAGCACACTACATTGCCAAGAAGAAATTGAGTTTTCAGGAGGGGAAAGAAAAAAAAGAAAAAGCATAGTGATAGTTCCTCCTATGATCCCTTTTAGCTCAGTGTCTGAATGCCATTGAGACAGACAGGTTCTCCAGAATATGCTGTTTGCTGTGGTACACAATGCAGGCATAACTGGCCAATTGGCCCCTACAAATGGACCAGCCCTGGGAGTCTACTGTAGGAATCAAGAGAATGGTAAATGACAAAGCAAAGTTCTCCAAGCAGATAGCAGAGAAACAAGAGGGAACTTTCAGCATGAGTTGAAAGAGATTAAAAAAAATAAAATACTATGACCGAGTAGCAAACAAATAACAACTTCCCAGTCTAATGATTTGCAAGCATAGAAAGTACATGGTACAAAACAACGTTTATAGCAAAAGTAGTGATAGAAGAGAGGATTGAGTAGGCTACTTTAAAAACTCAGTAAGTAAAGGAAGTCATAACTGTTATCTCCAGTCTTTTCCCATGCATGCAGTTGTGATCTAAGCACAAAACTCAAAGATCAAATGGGTGAAGTCTCAAAAAGACCCTTTCTAAAAAAGCAGCCTAATAGCCCGACACACACATATACTTTACATATTTAGAGACAGACTATTCTGTACCCATGAAAGTTCTAAGACTGTTTTTGCCAAGAATTTCAGATGCTACAGAGCAAAGGTTTTTATTTTACTAAATAGGTTTTCTATTTGAAAATGTCAAGACATTATCCCAATATTTGAGCAGTTTATATTGCAGGCAAGACTGCCACAAATATACACTAAGACAAAAAAAATCAATAAATTGATTTTTTTTAATCATAAATTTATGATACCACTTACCTCTTCAGCCACACTTCAAATGAATTTTTATTTCTCTCTTTTTTATCACCTTTATGCTAGATGTGTCTATGTGTATGCTGCTGCAGCTGTGACGCTACCATTTTCCATTTGGAAAGCAAGAGCTCCATCCAACCTGGCCCTGAACACTGCCAGGGAATGGGGCAGCCAAACTTTTCTGGGGAACATTGGTACTGTGCCAATGCCTCACCACCCTCACAATAAAGAATTTTTTCCCAATATCTAATCTAAGCCTATTTACTTTTAGTTTTAATCCATCCCCCCATGTCCTGTCACTACATGCTCTTGGGTTAAAGTTACAGTCCTGCTAAGTATTTTCAACCTCATAAATCCTTTTGTTCCAAACTTTCTGCTTGCAGGTCAACACTCTATTTGTCTTGTTATCATTCTATATTGCCTTAAAAATTCTAGGCAAAGACTAGGCTCTAACAATTTTATAAAAAGAAATTTGTTTAATTCAACTAAGTCTTCTAAACAAGTCTTTGATAAAGAGAATAAACAATTCTCATTTGAAAAATCATCAAAAAAGAGAAATTTCAATTTTGCAAGAATTTAATAGATTCTTTGAAAGGTTAAACTTTTTTAACATAATTAATTATTGCCAGCATAAGGAAATATATGTTCTGCAAAATGATGAATCACAAGAACAATTCATAAGCACTGAACTGTAATAAATGCATTTTTCAATTTCAGAAATTTTTCAAATTTATTTTAATGTGTCTGAAACATAAAAACCACAAATCTACCACAAACATGCTCAAATACATTTAATTTCCAATTCATAATGTTTTTCAGACTAAAGGCCAATGCACTACTCTACCACAAAAGGAAATTCCTTACCGAAATAGGAGTTATCTTCAAAGAATCTCCTGTAGAATGTGTGAAAAGGTACCACAAGACAGGTCCAATTTCTCCTGTAATAAATCCTTGTGCATGGTATGAACGAGTAGTACAAACATTTTCAATTATCTTTGCTGCTATATGGTTCACTACCCGCTCTTCCTAGAGGAAGGAGAAGGAAAACTCATTTGCAAATGTTTGTAATTTCTTTGTAAATTACAGTCTATGTCCACATTTTATTCAATGTATACTGTCTTGGTGCGGCTCTTAATTCTTTTTGAAACTTGCAAAAGTAAGTTTTCAAGAAACCTCACCTGATGACAAAGTTATGTTCACAGATCCTACTTTCCCCCACTTTCTCTTCTACTGCAAAGACAGTTTAATACAAGCATAACTTAATACAAAACCTTGCATCTCCAAATAATCACCCCAAATTAAATGTAATCATTACAAATGAAAAGCTTTTGTTTTGTTATGTTAAAGGTGTTCCATGATCAGCATTCATCACTAGAACATGTTCTAAATAGTACAATTATGAGAGATTCAGTTACATTAGGAAAGAAAATTTACATTAAACCCTCTTTGTCTTGGTACCAGGATTTGTCTTGCAAATTAAGTTGTTCCATAATTCTCTTCTAAGCAGACAAGCTTAAGACTTAAAATATTAGGTCCCATTTACTACAAGAAGTCCTGAATTTCCATATGAGATTCTGAATCCTTCATATTTTCAGTACTAACCCAATAATTTTCACTTAAAATCAGAGTCTTTAACTGGAAGATATATCACTGGTGTTGTTTTGGCTGTGCATTGCCTCACTTCATCTCAGTCTTGAACTACAAAAAAAGTGAAATCTCTCATCAATGTCTTTAATAGCATCTTGAATTTAGCAAGAATGAATTTTAATGTCATTTTTATAATTCAATTTGTCCTTTTAGTCTGGCTTCACAAATAATTCATCATAATATCTAATAGATTTCTTTCTTATACTGATCTCTATTTTAGCCTACTAAGCTTTGGATTTCTGAGAGTTATCTTTACAATCAGAGCCACCAACAACTGTGAGCAATGATAATGAAACCTTTCAGAAAGTAGTACAAAAGAGGAGAACTTGCAGAAGGGAAGAATTTAAGCTTCATTAAAATATATTCAATATCCACTTTTCCTTCTACTAACTTATTAGTTCTAAAATATAGATTTTAGATGCAGAAATATTTGAAAATTCTTAGTATAATGCTGTCAAAAAAAAAAGGTTGTATTCACCATTTTCATTATAATCCTTCCTGCTCTTCGATAGAACTGCAGCTCTACTCAAAATATTTAACAGAAATACCAAAGTCAATTTCCATCTAAAGGTGTTACACTCTTATATAAAAAATCCACTGAATTCTGTGGTCTTCCTTCTTATTTGCAGCCATAAAACCAAAGACAATTTAAGCTTCTCTTTTTTTACAGTTTTGATTACTGCAAAATAGGGCATTATTTTGACCTACAAAAGACCTAAATACACAGATACTCATACATGTTTACTAAAATTTAAGTTCTGAAAACATTTTATAAATAATGCCCAGTTTATTATTTTTTCTGTGAATTATAATTCTGCATTTCAGTCTTTTTGGTAGGGGGTAGAGTTAGGGTAAAAATACGTGCATTTATCAAAATGACTAAACTGATGCATTTAACAATTAAAGCCATAACTGAAACATAATTGCCAAGTTATGTCTCTCTTACATATCAAGTGATTATTAAGATTGCCAATTGGGACTTCACTCCTAATTTAAGCGGGCATAAACACTTAATAAATGAACTATAAACCTATTAATTAATCATAATCAAAGCAATATATAGTGGATTAATAATGTTAACAAATTTCCAGATACAATTTTTATTGTTTTTCTTTATCAAATTCAGTCCTGAAGATGTGCTTTATTTCCTTTCAGCCTCTGATGGGATGAGTTATGCCCTGTTCCAGACTGTCCTGCTACTTTGACTAGAAAATCGTCATGCATCATCACTGTGCTCTAAAAGCTCAGTGATGCTGCCAAAGTAATTCTATTGCTGCCACTTGAGACCTTCCATTTCAGTCCTCTGGTATCTGTTCTTGAGCACTATCTAAACAAGACTTGTACCATGTTCTGCTTAATTAGCTGTCTGCAAGGGAAGCCTGATCTAAACTAGTATTTGGCCTCTTAACTAAAGGAGTCATCCAGTGATCTTACCAGCAAATAAGCTATTTTAGTGAATAGAAATGGATATTCAAGATATGAGTAAAGCAGTTCCATATATCAGTAACCCTCTGTCCACATAATGAACTGCATGAAATCTAGAACTATAAATAGAATTGTATATAAGAAGAAGCTATACATGCTTTATTTTCAATGAGTTAACGTTTCAACTAGTTTTATAAAGTACACTTAAAGCTCCTAATTTTCAGTCATGTTGAACACTTGGAGATATATCTGTTTCCAGTGAAGTCAGGGATGCTTAATGAAAAAGAGCCCTGAGTGAAAATACAAATACCAGAATGATAGGAAGTTGCAAACTAAACTACTAAAAGAAAAGGAAAACTCCTTTTAATCAAGTCTTTATATTTTAATTGGGGGGTGGGGGGGATTAACATCATAAAAAATCTACTCCCATGTTTTTAAAATAACTGAATCTACCAGATATTTTTACTGACTAAATTTAACAGTGCAGCAAAAATTTTGGAAGCACTGACGTTACAGTCACTATGATAACAAACATGCTACCAAAAAATACCATAACTTCATTTTCTTAGAAGTTAGGATAAAATATTTTATGATCCTTTTAAAGTAGGTTTACTAAGTTGCGGGCAGCTGTTGACCCCACTGAAGGCAGAGAGGCCCTGCAGAGAGACCTCAGCAAATTAAGAAAATGAAGCAAAATACATAAAAGGGAAATGGTTTTCACATTAGCATTAGGTACTCCATATTAAATAGGAATATCCTTTCTGAAACAGAAAGTATCTTCCATGACTGGATAACATAGTAGCTCTAACAGTTATACATTTTAGCAGGAGAAATAAGGACCTTCCTATCTTTGAGATTGAACACAAACATTTAGTAGTTGAACTTAAACAAATACAGATGCCTGGAACTGGCATTTTGTTTCACTGTTGAAAACAGTTACTGGAAAATATTAGCAAATAAATATTGGAATGTTTACTACATCCATTCTGACAGACCACAACATTATACTAAGACTAAACATGTCAAATCAAGCTTATCATTTACTTATTTATGAGTGTACCAATTCCCTTATTTTGACACATAAGTGAACTCAACTGTTCTTTGCTTGACTTGAAAATCATCTTCTGTCTCAAGTTAACACTGAAATGCAGGAAATTTGAACTTGTGTTCCCCTACAGATAAAAGACTTTCCCAATCTTCTATTTCCATCACCCTAAAACTCCTTTCACTGACCCATACACTTTTTTTATCACTGTTAGATTTTCAGGCACAGAAGGTACATGAAAATGACACTACCTGCATTTTCTGAACATTTTGTTCCTTTATAGGCAAATAAAAGGGACACACACACATATTTCAAACTTCTTCCTGTTCTACTGTTCTGTTTCAGAGGGCAATTCTGTTTTGATAATGACAAATCTTGTAAAACTTCAGAAGTCCAAGAACACTTCAGAGCAGTTCATAATAAAACTCAGGAACAGTGAACTTAGCTTACAAAAATCAAAACTATATAAACCATAGTACTGAATGACTTTAACTGGTTT
This sequence comes from Melospiza georgiana, assembly GCF_028018845.1. NCBI lineage: Eukaryota > Metazoa > Chordata > Aves > Passeriformes > Passerellidae > Melospiza > Melospiza georgiana. Next base: position 45,564,917 of record NC_080430.1, on the reverse strand, counting down.
TATTTTCTTGATTTTTTTATTAAATACATAAAATAAAGCTTCTTAACTGGAAATTAAAACTAGAAGTGAGTATTTATAAGGCATATACAATGCAATGTGGTAGCTCAGATCTTATTACAAAAAGTTTGTTTGCCATTTTTGTAAATACTGAGACAATATGTCTATATTCACTTCAGAAAACATCCTGATTTAAAATTTTCTTAAGTCACAACTGGGCTTAGAACAATTACAATTAGTTCATTATGTAATTATGTATAATTTTTTAAAATTATTAATATAAGAATGAAAAACTTATGTACTTTTAATAGAGAAAAGCTGGTGACAAATGTTTTCAGGGCTGCATAGCCACAGGTCAAGAGGCAATGGCCAGGAGTGAAAACTCCAAGCACAAACAAGTAAAAACTTTTTCCTGTGAAGGAGGTGCAGGCATTGCTGACAGAGATTGTGGGACCATAGTTATTAGAGACATTCATGACATAAATAAAGATGTTCCTGAGCAACCTGATCTATTTAGACCTATTGTGAACAGGAGGTTGGATTAGATGACCTCCAGAGGTCCATTCCATCCTCAAGTCTTGCATAGTTCTACAACTTCAAACATGTTTTTAAAAGATACATATCTACATTAAAAATGAGCATACTCACAAACAGAAAGTATAGATGTGCACAGATGTAGCTGGCTAGCCTAGACATAATTTTAAATTTATGCTTAATTAAATTTAATTTGAACTATTGCATGGCAAATGTACCTCTATTTTTTGTTGTTTTTTCAAGAAAAAAATATCAAGATAAATCATTAAGAAAAATTTGACATGTTTCAGGACTAAGAAGTGATTTTATTTTATAGGAATAAATTAGTGTCTTATGGATGTCTTGATTTAGTTTCTGCACACTGTATATTCAGAAACAGCAAGTCTTCCATTACTAAATTTATAATTAAATAGCATCTCACTACTGTGCCTTAGAGTGACATCTTACTCTAATTATGAGCTGGAAGTTGTGCACAATACAAACTCGGTTTTGTGTTCTTGGTCACATGAAGGTTTGAAGATATTAAAATGCATCTAGGCTCTTCCTTTATTAATCACAATCTGTAGGCAATAAAGAGCTCAAAAAGGACAGAAAGAAGGTATTTCCTCTTGCTTTCCACCTTCTAGCAACCTCTGACATGTTTTCTGCCTTGAGCTTTGCCTTGGGCAAAAATAAAGCAACATGGTCTCATATAAACAGTGAATGTAAACCCTCCACTCAATTCTTTTTCATTTTCAAAATGAAACTATATGCATATTTTTCTTCCTTTCTTCTAGCACAGCTAAGCCTTCACCAAAAACAATGAAGAACACAGTAAAGCACAGGTATGAGAATAAACCCAATTACTACTTTTTTGCCTCCAAAGAATGCTGACAAGTCAGTAGGATAACAATGCAGTTTTAAAAAACTGTATATAATCCACTTCAAGAAAGAAACTTAAATCTTACTCAAAGATTTACAAAGATGTATGAAAATCAAATTGCAAGAGGACAGCACAAACTGTCAGAACATATCTCAAAAGATGCCTACATCATTAATAAATTTCATATTTATTAACAGTAATTTATATTTACTATCCCATTTCCCCCAACACAAGCAGCAGTACATAAATGTTGAATGTACAGAGAACAACACTGCATTAATCTCCTGCTTAGGTCATGGTCTTATGATTATTTAAATTCAAAGAGCAATGCTTGGTTGACAAGGTACTGCAATGCTGCAGGCTACAATCCTCACACAATGCCTAAAGGGTTATTACTGTGGAGAAAATCTACTGAGGACCATGAAAGAGCCTTACCCCTTCCCGAAGACACCTCATTAGCACAGTGTAAGCAGCTGAGGGAACAGCCCAGCATTCCCTGGGGTGCTCCCCTTTTTCCTCCTGAAATGAAGCCAACGGCACAACTGATTAAATCAAAAAATCACAACAATCTCAGTCACATAAAAAATGGGTAGCATGTTCGTAATAAGGTTCATATTATACACATTTCAAATTAACATATGCAATCAAATATATTAAATTATTGGACATTATTACTATTTCATTTTATTTCATGTGCAGCACAGAGATTGAAATTTTATTAGCTTATTTAAGTAGTCTCCAAAATCCATAACAGAGTTTGTCCTAATATTTCTGCATTTCATCAATTCATTCTAATTCATACAGAGACTGTAAAAAAGTGTCTGTTCTTTCATTCCTCTCAATCATTTTGAGTACTTCAGAGAGATAACTGGCTATTAAGCGCAGAAATGCTTGTCCTTAAAATCAAAATTAATTTTTTTGGTAGGTAAAAAGTCAACTTTCTTTTTTGTAGGTAAAAAGTAATTTGAAAAAAAAATGTTCAAAGTCATACAAAGAGAGTGTTTAAGAAAATATACTGTATGGTATAGCCTTCAGAATATATGAACACTGTTTGAAGATCTTACTGTATATTTCCTTGAAATCACCCTGTTAGGCTAATTCACTGCTAGTTGAATAAGGGCTTAATTCTTCCATTACAAGTGAACTTCACATCCCCCTGTCCCTGCAATAGGCTATTTTAAAATTTTAAATTTAAAAGGGGACACTTGGATATCACTGAGATTTAACTGCAACAACTTCCATATCCAGGCTAGTAACACAGAAAGACGGAAAAATATAGCCTCTTTTGGGAAAGAAAGTGAGAAATAATAGGCATTAGACAGTGTGAAGATGACAGGCCATAAAATAAGAAACTCATTTTAGTAAGTAGACAAAGGATGACAAACAGTAATTTCTTCAGAAATTACACAATTATGAACTCTATTAATTATATTCTCAAATTATTTTTAGCATTCTAACAAACTGGTTTCAATAAAAGGGATAGGATAAGCAAAGTAGGGGTTAATGATGCAGAAATAAATGATACTTTCTAAATTTGCTGATTTCTGCATGGCTTACAGTAATTCAACATATATATGATATGAGCATTTCAGGCCTTTAATTAAAGCATGGCAGACTAATTAACATGGAAGACTACTACTGAATTATCTAGTAAAATTAATTTTCCTTCTTTATTGAAAACAAAACTTTATTTGCCACATATAGCCATAGAGAAAATGGGCCTGTTAAATATCCCATTTGTAAGTTTTTTTTTCTGTTAACTTTGTATTAGAATGTATGGGACAATATAAACAGTAATAACAAGAGTGGCTGGACATCCTACAGACACATCAAATCCACTTCATTCTATCTCCACCATCTTATCTGAGTAAGAACGTGCTGACAAGTAATCAACATTTGCCTTCCAAGGGGTTGTGTGTAAGTTTAAGAAAACACAGCCCAAGTTCTAAGAAAGTAAAGGTAGGTTACTTTCAAACAGGCAAAGGTGCAATCTTTTCTACCTGGAAGAGGCAGGACAAAACTAAAAGTCAAAACAGAGTTAAAATGACAATCTATTGTGGAACTGCATGGGTCTGTTTCTCGTTGTATTCACCTAATTTAACTAGAAATTCTTTCAAGGTCTTTTGTAACCATACATATTAAATGTGATATAAAATAAAAAGACTTAAGAAATTGTGCAATCCTAAAACATTAATAGCTCTTCCATTCTTCAAACTGATTAAAGACTTTGTGCAAGGTTTAATCTCTATTTAGAAATTTTAAAAGGCAAAAGGAGTATGAACCTTAGTACCGTTCTTAATTACATAAACATAACAGACAGCATTTGACACTTAATAAACCTAAATATATCACCAAACACTGGGGAATCTTTCCACTTTTTGCTCACAGCCCATGTTGATTTTGATTAAACTTTAGGTTCTGCACCCTAATAACACAAACAACACAAAATTAATAAAAATATTACATAGAACTTGAAAGATTTCCCCCAAGGCAATCCACTCAAGAGTATGAGAACATGCTCCCTGGAGTCTGCTTATGCTACTTGTGAATTGCTCTTGGCTTCTGTTTGGAATAAAAATGCAGAGATGGAGTGTAAGATCTTACTTATGAGATCTCATAAGCAAGTACCCACACAATATCAGAGTTTAGGAATGCACAGGACCATTACAACTATCTGGACATTTCCTAGTATTTTCTAAGCCACAGAAGTGCAAACAGTGATCTTGTATTTTACCTCATTAATCACCCTGCACCTAAAGAGCTGAACTTGATTTGAAGTATTTGATAATTTATGACTTACTAAATGTTCACATGAAAAAGAAATACTCTTTACCATTATTTCATATAAAAATTGTGGCTGGACCCAGAAACACTTCACAAAACCCCAGAGGGAATAAATGAATAAATAAGACCAGATATGTCCTCAAAAACTTACAGCTTAAATGAAAATATTTAGCAGTTTGATAAAACAATCAAGCAGGCCAAAGAAAGCACAAAAAAGATGGAAACAAAAAAACCCAAGTGTATAGTCCTTAATGAATTAAATGCAGTTATGATTTATTTTTCTTTATTAGTCAAGTCATAAGGCTTTGCTGTTTAAAGATATAAGTTGGCAATAAACTTTTTGGTTTCATTTATTATATTACCCCTGACTTGCTATATGATCTTGGCAAAGTCATACAGCACTACTGTTCATCAGTTTGATGAGCAACAAAATGCCTACAACACTACAGTATTCTGAAGTACATATAGAATAGAAAAATGAAAAGTGCTTTTTTAAAAAAAAATCGAATAGTTAGTATTTCCAAGCATATATATCACACTGGTATTTTTGAAATTTTACCAAGACATGGTGTCTTGAGCTCATATGTGTCCAAATATTTGTTCCTACACACTATTAATTTCTTAGCTATAACATAATGCAATGCATTAATATTTGTGTGTGTGTGTATATAACCAACCTTGAAACGTGGCAGAGTTGTCACTTCTATGCAAGGTGTAATGCTTCAAACATTGTAAAATTCATATACAGACAGAAAAATTTTTCAGGTCACATTTTCAGATGGAAAAAATCTGTGCAAATCATTCTGGTATTATACAACCAGTGTTAACAAAATTGTTTAAGCTATCAGAGTTTAATTTCAAAATAAAATCAAGCCATGCAAAATATTCCTGCCAAATATAATTTTCAAGTTGGAGTTTTAAGTTTAAGTTCATTTGTTTGATGATAGCAGGTACAAATCTATCCTCCTGAGGAAACCGAGCAAGTATTAAAACATATAAACTGTGACTCTGGATGCATTTTTCACAACATAATTTCACATTATAAATTCTGTGAGCACATATTTGACAAATACTTTGGCAATCATCCAACAAAAATAGGACAATGCTTGTTATTCTACAAAAACCAAGGCAACCAAACCTTGTGGAACATGCAAAGGAGCTAGAGGATAAAGAAAATAAAACCTGGAAATTCAGCAGAAAGCCATAACTAAAGCCAGAGTAATGATTCATTTGCCACATTTGCTCCATTACCAACCCCCTTAGACTAGTTCAACTAACATGTCAGCATTCAGAGCTATTAGATAATTCAGATAATACAAAGGCTTCAGAGAAGACAATGTTAGACTTTTTCTGCTTGAAGACACTTTTGTTTCTGTTAAGTAAAAGAGTATTTTGTTCTTAGAATAAGGAAAAAAACAAATATGATGGTTTAAAGGATCTGTCAACTCCAATTCTTAATATTGACAGTATTTTCTATAAATAACCTCCAATTATTTTTAATGCATATCTACTATGTTTAGACTGAAGGTTTAAATCAGCTTTAATCAGGAATAAACACACGTCCATGTGAAATTAGTCAGGATAATTTCATTTCCTTTTCCACTGTGCTGTGAATCCAACCATGCTTCAGTAAGATTTAATATGGACTAGATACAGAGATACATGAATATATTAATTTATTGATATTATAGACTGTCCTCATACAACCTATTTAATCAACATCTCTAGCTTAGATGTTTGAACCCTTAGATCTGCCACTTGGAGGCCAGCAGTGTTTATGGTGGTTGATTAAATCCTTCTATGAAGTTAAAATTCTACACTTGAAGAATGTTGTTTAATTAACGTCAAATGAAGTAAATGATGGTATTAGCATGTTTCTTAAAGTAGAATAAGTATTAGAGAAGACAGGACAAGAAAGTGTTGACTATACAAATAACTAACTAATTTGATTTTTTGGTCTAGTTTTCCATGGCAAATTTTTTCACATTTGCCAAGTTTGTAAGGATCACTGGCAGTCTTACCTTGCTGGCTATGAGGAAAAGCAGCTCCCCAAGTGCTGGTAGAAAGCATTGCTTCAATTTGCTGTTTCTGAAGTTCTCTCTGATTAGCTCAGTTAAAAGTGTAATTGCCTAAATTAAAAAAATCAATCAATAGACCAACTCACATATTTTGTCAAGCAAAACGTACTGCTAAAGGTAAAAAGCTTTATCTCAAATGTCATCTTACTTAGTCACTCTTTACTTATGCTGAAGAGCCGTTTGCAAGGGATTTAGTAAGCATTGAAGGAAAGAAAAAATAATTATTACAAAACATTATATATGCAATATGGAGAAAAATGCAGTAAGAAATTAGTCAAGGTGACAAATTATCAGCTATCTGTTCTTTCAGTTCCCTCAGGACAACAGAAATAGATCTGCCAGGAAAAGAAAGGCCTACTTGCAGTTCCTGTGTTTCTGTCAGAAGATCTGGGAGTTCTTACCACCTCGTTACAAAAAGAACAAACAACAAGAAACCTCTAATGATGTCCTTTGTGTAGATATCATATCAAAGGATAAGAACTATTTAAGTTTTGTCCTCTGATCTCTAAGTTTACAGGTGACTTAGTTTGTAAGAACTGGACATATATTTTTAGTTTTTTGTATTTCATGAACTTCTGTATGCAAAGCATTTATACATATACACGTGTGTGTCTACGTAGATAGATAGATAGATATGTTATTTTTAAAGATGAAGTGGAAGGAAATTAGAAAATTTGATTCATCTTGTGCAGGTGACCTAGTAAGAAATCACTTTCCCATGCAAAAGTATTTGGCAGTAAAGCACTTTTTCTTCTCTGGAGCACCATGGAGTTTTTATCCTCAATTTCCCTTGTTTTACTTCACCTTCTGACCTTAGCAGCTTCATAACTCCAATCTTTGTACAGCAAAATCACATCAAAACTGGAAATGCAGTCTTCAAATCAAAGTAAAAAGATCTACTAAACAAACTTTGACCTTCTCCCCATTTTTTTAAAGTAGTGCTATGCTCATTAACTGGTTTTTTAAACTGCTTTCAGAGCATTTCTACAAATTTTATTCAGGAACTTTAATTATCTTGCCATTCCAGAGAGACCTTTACTTTCATATTTAAGAAACAAACGTATCAGTAGGTTTCAAAGATTCTAATATGTCAGCTTGAGAAAGTAGTAGTAAAGTTAATTCAAGTGCAATTCTGCACCAAATGATGAACACATAATGACAGCATTTTCACCTTTGTTATATTTTCTTTTTACAGCTATGCAGAATTACTCTTGCTTTTGTGATGAAATGTATTTTGAGAACCAGTTTGACTGTGGAATCAATACCATCAAAAGTAGCTTGTCACTGAGGCATTAATAAAGATTACACATACCCACTAACATCCCTCAACTTTGCCCCTTTAGACTGAGGGTGAACCCACCACGAGCTAGTATTTAACTACACAAAATTGATGAACTATATGAAAACACAAGCTGCTGACAATATTTCTTGGTGGGCTCTAGCTAAGGACATCAAATCATCGTGACACCTAACTTACACTTGTTCGTTTGCAGGCAGAACTTGAAGAAAATACAAATCAATTTGTACATCTGCTGTAGAGGATCAATGCAGTCTGCTCAAAATTATCAGTTTTAATGGTAAATCTCAACCAGCAGGTAACTCTATATCAATACTAATATTGGTTTGCACCTGCAATATTTGTTTTCTCAATGCATGGTTAATATATTTGAAAATTTTGATGACACATTATCTAAATACCTTTATGTGTGAAGTCCTACAATTCTCTAAATCCTAAGTTCTATTAAATAGAATGATGAATTTACCTTTTTGTGTAGTAAATTATATATTCACTGTATTCACTTGTACTAAGTTCTGTTTGGCTGCCTTGCCGCTCAATCAAAAAGTTTAACAAAACAGTCATTAATATTAAATATACTGAGTAGATTATCCATCTTCTGTTTTGGGGGGTTTTTTTGTCATTAAAATTAAGAATTTAAGATTTAAAATGAATGAAAATTAAATCCAAGAACAATATTTTGTATTAGTGAACAGAAATTATTTTTTGTCACTCTCCTTTAAGATTCTAGGACAAGTTATTTTCATTCTGAAGAGATTTTAGTTATTGTTTTTATTCTAAAGTGATAAGAAAAGGAAGTAATCATAATCCAATTCCTACTCTTTCCTCAAATATGAACGAAAAAATAAATAAAACTGAGTTAACAAAATTTAAATGAAAAAGTAATTTTCCTTATGCACTAAGAAAAAAACTTGCCAAAAATCTAGTCAACACTGCAATAAATTCAGGTTTTTATTTGAAAAAAACTTTTATTAAACAAGAGGGAAGATATGTCTGAAGAAATCTGAGCTATCGGTAACTGACTTGTGCTAAAATTGTTACATCTTTGTTAAAGAGAAACAGAAGTAGCATGAAATCCTATAGTTCTCATCTTCATATATTATAATAAATTTCTCCATGAAGGGTTAATTTTGGTAACTGTAAGAAGATCCATAAGAAGAATTAAGTACTGTGGCAGAAGGCACTGAACATGAAATAGTCACCACACATTACAGATGATACTCATAATCTCTTCTATATAAGACTTTATTTACCACACTCAGATAATGCCCTCATTTTCTCTAGACAGAGTACAGAATTGCCCTGTGATTTCCCTCCCTTCACTGAACACAATTAAATAATCAAATATTTCACAAGTGCAGGAAATGGGGTTCACAGACTATGTCACATACTGAACTGGCAGAGGGTCTGTGCCAATCACCTATTTAAGATCTTCTTGTGTCCTTTGCAATGGAAGCTATGGAACAGGAAGATGTGATTCATTGTTTGTATTATAAGCACATTTATATGGAAATACAAATATTTTTATAAAATAAATTTATTTTTATATAATATAAAGTGTTCATGATTTCACAAACACATTTTAAATTACCTAAAACGAGGAAGACAAAACTGTTTCCTGCTCTTGAAAGGACATTTCTAATCTTGACAAGACTGATTTGCACAAGATTTAAAATATTCTTTCATCCTTTCATAAGAAAAAAATATAAGACTTGAAAAAAAAAATCTGCTTAGACATTTTGATTCAATAGTAAAGGGTGGAATAAATTTTAGGTAAAGAATGTACCAAATTTTATGTGGGAAAATGCACAACAGAAATATCAGAGTTATTTTAACTATGGACTGACAAAAGTCTCCTTCTTACCTAGAGTATATTCTTTTTCTTTTCAATCTGCCTACATTTTCCCTTTCATAGAAGTAAATAGTAGTGAACTGCAAGTCCTACGCTGTCTATTAAAAGCATCTTAAATTTAATAAATTACCTACACCTTTTACCCTAGCTGTCAAACTGAGTAGATATAGTATAGTCATAAAAAGAAAAGAAAGAAGAAAATGTCATATCTGGACAGTCATTGCCTTAATTTACAACAATAGTGTGTGGAACTGATCTATTACCTGTGGCAGATTCTCAATCTATTTCAAGCCATATCCAGAAGTTTCCCTGCTGTTTTGAGAGTCCAGAAGTGAAAATTACAGCACATTCAATAAAGAAGGTATTTTATACCTTAAGTAGTAGAGTGGCAATGCACAGATTTCCAACATTTCTAGATCTTTGATCTATTAATATGATTGTCTGCAAGTATTAGTGGAAATTAAAATATCTCTGTAATTCTGCAAATCCTCACAGTGTTAAAAGCTGTCTATGTCTCAAGCACAATGGAAACTATATTTTAGTTCATTTTCTTGTGAGTACACATGCATCATGTAATGTGGGCAAATAATGGCAAAGCAATCTGACTTTCCTCTGAGAAAAGCACTCTCACCAGGTTGAGAAAGTATGCCATGGTTTTAGTGCCACTACCCAGAATAGAATCTAGAGTAGTATTCAAGCACTCATCTTTGAAAGGGTATATGAAAAAAAACCAAAAAACCAAAAAACTGCCAGCTTTCTCTGAACATCTTGACTCAAACTGGGTCATGAAGTAAGGAGGACTGAAGAGAAATCTGACTGCCAGACTATGGATGTGGCATTAATGCTGTCCAGAATGTAAGGAGGAAAAACAACCAAAGCAACCAAACAAACAACAAAAAACCAAAAACAAACAAAAAAAAAACCCCAAAACCAACAACTACATATTGCAACTCCTCTAGAACTCCTCTAGGGAAAAATAGAAGATAGAAGTGTAACGTTTTTCCAGGTGGATACAATGCAAAATTGACTCTTTATGAAAACTCTTATCTGTTCTGTAACTGCTGGAGGAAGAGCTCTTAGTAGATGAGTAGTCAAATCAGATGTCATGAACTCAAAAGGAGATTCAGTTTACTTTGGAATCAATTCAAGGTCCCAAATGGATAAAATCAGAAAAAAACAGAAGCAATTAACTTATAAATCAGGTATGTTTACTAAAAATTCAAAACCAGACATAAAAATACTTTTAACAAGCTTTGGAATTTGCTTGTTGGAGTGCTGGGTTTTATTTTTAAGGAAAAAAATGTTATTACTTCTCCCAGTCTGTCAAGACAGTCATATAGTCATATGAGCTCAGTAGCAGATTTGTTCAGTTCATGAATACATCTTATTTCTACCCCAGCCCTTAAGTTTGAAGCTTTTTATTCAGAGCAAGGACCAGGTAAAAATATTTGCCTCTAACAGCAAAGAGATTGTTTTCATTTTTGTCCAAGGCAAGCAAAGAAAAAGATTGCTTAGGACCCCAAAAAGCAAAGATTTCTCCCTTGAAAACTCAAGTCAGTGGCAACCAACTGAAGCTGGTTTACATCTAAAAATGCAAACTAAAACTGGAAATCAGTCCCCACAGAATAAGGGTTAGCAGGACCATCCAAGGAAGTGCTATTTTCCTTTTCTTTTTTCTCCTCTCTTCCTTGCTTTTACTCTATTCATAAATTGATTTGAAGTTACTCTAGGTCATCTTCTTCCAAGCAGTAGGCCTTCCATCCACTTTTTAGGAGCCTTGCTGATGACACTCAAAGACAAATGCCCACTGATAAAATATACATGTAGAATATTTTAGATTGATTATTTCTACATAGAATATCTCATATTTTAAAAAAATTAGAGGGGATTTTCCACAAATTTTCTTTGAAATTAATTCCCTTTGGGTATTGCAAATTATTTCATTCTGCTCAATGAAGATGCAAACTGGACACAACAACAGTTGTTCCCTAAAGAATTATTTTTTAAATGTGATTCATACTAAAATAAATTTTTTCCCTCCCAGATGATAGCTAAAGGGTCTGGTACTTAGAAGAAAAGCTAGGACTACAACTTATATACAAGAGATCTTGCCTAACACTAAGCCTGGTTTGAATGTCTTTTAATGCAGTAATCAGAAGGCAGCAGGAAATTAGGCTTTTCAGCTACTACCAGTGTGCAATTTCTATCACAAAAACATGCTGTAGCCTAATAGTGTCAATCAAGCAAGTGCTTTAGAGGAAAAGGCTGGATTATTTTCTTTGGTTCCCAGCCTATGATAGGATCAATTCCCAAGTGCAAGACAAATGGAGGTGGAAGAAAGGCTCTCTTTCAGGTTAATTCTTTAAGGTATGTACTTCGTTGTAAGAACTAAACAGTTCAGTGTGCAAATTGCACAACAACTTCCATAGACACTAAGTTGCTTGGTGTAAAAGAAAATTAAAGTACCAAAAAATACATTAAAACCAAATTCTCAGCTATGTCTAATAAAAAAATCTAATTTAAAAAGAAAGGAACCTACAGCATGCCACAAAGAATTGCAATATTATATGATGTGACTCTGCAAACATCACATAAACAATATCAGAATAATGTCAGAAAATATTTAAGGCCTTAAATATTGTCGCTTGTCTTCCAAAGCTAATGGAAAAAATAATTTGTTTTATGTCAAGAAGCTTAGGCACAAGATTTTTTTCCATGTGGTCTCTCTTGCTCATGGACAGAATGACAACTGCTCATTTCTTTTTCTGTTTGTATTTGATGCTTCTGCTGATACTGTAGCAATGTAAGGAAAGCAAATATTTCATGCCTTCCACAGGAAAAAAAATGTTTCTGCTAAGTTATTTTAACTACAGAAACTCTATTCCTTCTAGTTCACCCAGCCTTTCATACCCCAAACGTATCTTCAGTGTATATGACAAATAAGACATATATACATATCACTTCCAGAGACATAAATATTTATTTGCTGAAGGAAAGCATCCTAGAGGCACAGATCATCATCCCAAAAATAACAGAATTATAGAAAAAACTAAAAACAACACAGCAGTTTTACTGTCATAAGAACTAAACTGAAAATAACTACAAACATATCTACTGGCAGCACCACTGACATCATATTAATGGAAAAATGTACCATTTCACCCATCAAAGAAAATAGAGCAAATTTAATGGACTATGAAAACAGTGTCAATTAAATATCTTTTAGAATGGTAGAGTCTTTGCTTCAGTCAGGCAATTAATATAAGAAAATTGCAAAAAGCGATTTAATCCTGCAATCAGCAATGTATGTTTTCTCCTTTCTAGGTGAAAATTTCCTTGTTTTCTACTACCAGCCTGCTTTGGACTTCAAACATAAAGCAAGCCAAATTAATTGGATTGATAAAAATATTTTTTTGAGAGAGGAAAAAGAAGGATCTTCACTTATGATAAAAGGTCTTAATATTTTCTCCAATAATCCAGAATTGCCATGCTTGACGTATATGCACTGTTAATTTAATTATATTTCCATTTTATGTTTATTAATTCAGAAGGACTTTTCTCAAACACACCATGAGTTTCTGTTAATTTACTTGATAAATGTCAATTTTTCATTTGTTTTCCTTCCACGTGCCCCAGGCAAGTATGCAAGTTATAATTCAATGAACCAGGTTGTTGAAAATAAATTGAATAAATTTTTTATATAGGTTGAAAGTTTACTAGATGTCATTCAAAAAACTTTAATGGAACCCCTCTCACTGTTATGAAAGTTTTAAGTAACAATCCAGATTATGTCAGAAAGATAACTGTAAGGTTTTATTCAAGTTACAAAATATGTGTGTATATATGAACATCTGTAAATACTCATACACATTGTCCTACAGATTTTATCTCCTGACTACAGATTTTTTTAATTTGGGTAGGTTTTGTTCTGTGTTGGTTTTTTTTCCATATAAGACAGATCAAAACAAGGAAAGGGCCCTTGGAGAAAACAAGGATACACTAAAACTATAATAATTTTCGAGAAGACTTATAAAGTCATTTTACAATAAAACAACTTAAAACTAAATAGTTGTGGAATAAATGGCTGAATCAAACCACTTTTATTTGAAATCACTACAATATGAGCAGACATGATAGGCATAGAAACAGGAGTTATCAGAGAGGTTAAGCTAGGAAATTGACTTAAAATTGGTATTCTGTAAGAATTTGAATGACAACAAACTGTAGACCTTGAGCAAGTAGACACAATGAGCTGGCTAGAGTATATATAAGAGTAACAGGTCATAAAACTACACCTGTAATAATATAGCTGCTTTCCAGCTGTGGAAAACAATCACTAAATTGTACTTTAATAAAAGGTCAGAAATTAAAAGGCTCAAATTAAATGCAATTTCAGTTTGGATGAAAACAGAAATCTGGATATTTCACCACCTTGACAAAGCAATCAAAGCTAGTTTTATGAAGACTTTCTGATATGCTGTCATCCTTCATGGGCTATGCAATTTATTAATTTGTCTGTGAAATACATTAAACCAAAGGTTTGCAAAGAAGCTTGCAGTGTGAAGGCTGCACCAGGTTGTCTGAACCCTTTAAATACTCAGCAGAACAGTGGATCGAGGTCTGTTAAAAAACAAGCACAACTGCCTAGGCCACAGGGTGAGATAGATATCCCCATTTAGCAAATTTGGGAAAGGCAAGGAAAATAACTAGATTTTGCCACCAAAAAGGCCAGACATAGAACAACTACAGGGTGGTGTCCTTCCAGACAGAGAAGGACACGGCTCCCTGACATGGAGGCAAACTGTTAAGTTGCTGTACCATCTCTTAGTAAAATAATAGACTGAGTCTGAAATGTCACATCAGAGGGGCAGCATCCTAGGTGGCAAAGGGCCAGTATATTCACAGAAAGGAAAGGACAATAGCTTCTGTTAATATATAGCTCACCAAATGAGATATACATCAAAACAAGCCTTCCTAAGTATGGAAGAATTTTTTTCCTGTAAGATGAAGAACAGAATCCTAGAAAGAATGGGGTTTTTTCACTGAATTTTAATAACCAGTTTCAAAATCCAAATACAAAAATAAAACTTTAAAGTTCAGGTGTTTTCCTAAGATAACTAGCAATAAATAAGAGGAAATTATGTTTCAGATTTATAAAGGGCAATTCTAAGGGGGAAAAATTATATTAAGTCAGGAAAAAACATATGACCTATTAAAATCTTTTATTGCAGCTGCACAATAGAAGAAATTTCACATAAAATGTCTTCATCTGCAGTTATACAAGAGATCAATTCCTCTACTGTATTGTAAGATCAGTGTCATTTTTTCTAATCAATGCACTATACTTCTTAAAAATACTTAACCGGAAATAAACAACCACAATTGAATTTACAGATATAAATATTCATTTATTCTAATTTTTTCTAATATGACCTACATACTCGAATGCATCAGCAGAATAAAGATAGTACACAGTTCCCTGCTTCTCTAGTCTGTAAAACAGTAGTTTAGTTGCATTTTATTTTGTGTTTTAGTGACCTCTGGTGGTTATATTCAAAGGAAACTGCTGTGCCCTGCTTGCTTGAAAAAAAAAAAAAAACCTTTAAAAAAACCCAAAACATTAATTTTTCAAAGACAAATAAATTAAAGGCTTTTCACATGCATTATGTGAAAGTTTATTTTAGCCTGTAAAATGAGGTTGAGGCTTCTTTTCTTTTCTAAAATTTTTCTGCCTCTTTAGGGATTAATGCTACTATTATTTATAAAACCATTTTAACAACATCAACAACAAAACTGTAATGGTACTGATTCAACCTCAAGGATAGAGGAACTATCCTTAAATAAATGTCTAAGAGGGTAGAAGGCAGTAGGGGGTAGAAATAAAGAGTTAGCTTTTTAATATGTAAGGGCCAACAGTGGCAACCTGCACGAGTCTCTACCAGGTCCTGTGCTACTTTGAAAGTACAAAAGAAATCACAAGTAAGTGATGACTGTATAATGAGGTAACAAAAAAAAACTGTAAAGGGGCCATGACTGAGTGATAACAACCAGAAAGAAAGCTTGATGTAAATAGCACAGCACATATATGGGGCAAAAATAATTCCAAAATCACATGTTCACAAGCTCTCAATTGACTTTTCACACTTGGGAACAAATTTAGGAGCTAAAGGAGATCACTTCTATTTAACAGGTCAAAAAACTAAACAGTTCTCAAATCAAATTAGAAGGTACTAGGAATGGAAGAGGAAGGAAAACACAAAACACCCTACCAAGAGACAGATCTCCTATACAGATCTCCTATATCTTCAGACTGTAAGACCTGGATCACAGGGTGTCGTTTTAGATTATGCTGTTCAGCTCAAGACACTTGATACTGACATTTCCTAAATCACAACAGCCACCAATAAACTTCACCTGGAGCATCAGGTGGCTCATATGAGAGGATAAATTACAGCATTATATTTAATTCTGTATCTAATGCTGATAGAAAAGTTGGCTTTGTGGTGGGGTTTTTTAAGCATCATACAACATAAAATAGCTGACAGTTAACAAGAATGTTCAACCAACCCACAGATTCCTCTGAGGGGAGCAGAGGGGAGTACATCTCTAGATGAGAAATTCCTAAATGACTCCTTCCTGTTTTTCCTATAAATGAACTATTGAGTTTTGTGTACTGCCTACAGTTAATTGATTTTACATTATATATGCAAAAATAAATTTGAACACATGAAGACATTAGAATTCGATGGTTTTTCCTCATTCTAATTTTGTGTAAGAACTAAAATGTTTTTTAGTTCAGAGATATTACTTTGAGAGAAAAAAATTTGGAATGAATGTCATTATATAAAGCACAGTAGATGCATTTTTAACTCAGACCTTTTAATTTTTTTAAAACTCCTTATTTTCTCAATGAATGTATATAAAAAGTAATTTTAATTAACATAAGAATGGGGCCAGAAAGGTAAAACTAAAGTTAATTTTCCATTCTAGTCCTTCAGTTTAAATGTCACTGGTCTTGGACTTGGTTCTTGACGTATACGGATACTTCTAAAAATGCTAAATTTCATTTGTGAATGACTTCTATGTTCAAATAAACAAAAGCACTGGAAATATTTTGAACAAAATAATATTACAGGTCAATGCATAACTGTGGCAGCAGCTCTCTGGCCACAGAGAGCAATGCACAACTTTCCCAGGCATTGTCCTGGGGAAGGCTGTGAGAAGATCAGACAAAAGAATAATAAACAGTTCTTATCTTCACTTGCTGCACCTGTTGGAGTTTTGTTTATGGAGATTTGTTTATCAAAGGGTGGTTTCTTAATTGGCCAATGGTGATGGTGTTTAGATGGAAGGACCAATTGGGTCCACCTGTATTGCATCTGTAAGGCAATGGGTTTCTTAATAAGTATAGAATAATAAAGTGATTGATCAGCCTGCTGACAATCATGGAGTCAATGCTAATCATTACCCAGCTGGGAGCCTGTGGCAACTTATAACTACTTCTGTCTATTGCTTTTAAACACAAATGCTGACTCAGATGTGTGTTTTCTGATGGAAATTAGGAAGCTAGGGAAATATGTTTAGCTATTGCTGTGTTTAGCGATTGCTAAACATATTACTGCTAGCCACCTGAACAAACACCTGAAGCCAAAAGCCATAGGGATATCTTAAAATCACTTTTGAGAATTTTAACTTTAAAAAGTTAAATATCAGAAAAAAAATCTACCACATGAAAGAGCATACTTAAATTGTGACCAGGAATTCAATTGCTGTGAAACTGTCAGTATTGAAATAAGGACTTATATTCCACTTTGGAACTTCACAAAACAAACAGCAAACACTAGGTAACAACAATAATATTTTGAGTTCTGCTTTCACCGCAGAATGGCAATGTTAATGGCAACATAGCAAGATAATAATTTCTAATATTCATTAAGAAGAAACCAGAGGTACCTAAACCAGCAAAAACTTCCTTAGCTGCATTTCCAAAAGAGTCAGGTATTGACCACTAATCGTATTTTCCTACATTAGATCTGCACAGCATGCAGGCCTATTTATGGCTTGTGTTTAGCAGTTGGGTCTTACATTCAAACACTCACTAAACTGAAGTTCCGGCTTCACCTCATGAAGAGGAAATGATGTCAGATTCACACTTGAAACAGACATTAAATAGCACACACTGTCAAGATTTCACAATCTGTGTGCATGTGTCACATGCAAGAAAAGGACAGTAAGACACTTAACCTAATCAGTCTCCTGTTTAAGTCAGCTACTGACCATGTAATATCAAACAAGAACTAAAAATGCTTTTCTTCTCCAAAGAAAATTATTTCCCCTTCATTAGACACATTCTTCAAGAACTGTGAGAAACCTCAAATTAGTCCCTCTCAATAAATTATTTTTTGAAAAAAATTCTCTAAGAATCAGTCGTACTATTTTATACTATTTACAATAATTACATTTCAGGATAACCAAATGTGTCAACAGTTTCTTCTTCCACATGCAGAAAAGTATGACTGTGACTACTTGATTTTATAAAAAGAAGACAAAAATGCTAGTTTTATCATTGGTGGTCACAGGTTAGTAAAGATCAGAACTACAACTACATGGAATAAACTGGTAAATTTATACATTTAATTAATTGATCATATACACTTTACACATATAAGTTAAAAATAAAGCAGGGGTCAAAACAAAGAATGCTGTGAAAGCTTCTGATATGACTAGTAAAAGCATTAAAAAACTCCCAGCTGGAAAAAAAAAAAAAAAAGAAAGTTACCTCAGAAACAGGTACATTTTCTTCAAGTTCAGATGTGTGTAATGCCAGTAAACCAATCACTCGAGCAATGTTAGCACGTCTGTGTATCAAATAAATATTTTGTAGGTGTAGGAAATATATTATAAAAATACTACAAAAACAATTATATCTTGTTTATATTCCACACAGGTTGCTAAGGGCAGAAAAATTTGGCGTCCTATTTACAGCTCAGATCTTCTTATTTCTCTTTTCTTTGTATCAATAAAGATTGATACAAAGATTTCAGTGTTTCAGCCGAATTTAGCAGTAAATATATGCATAAAGACATTTCTTTCCTCTAGCTCTGAAGTGTGAAAGTTCTTTAGTTTGTTAGGATTACTAATAGTCATGCTCATGTTCAGTTTTTATATAATACAGAAAACTCCTGCAGATAATTTAGAGTTTTCAGGATAGAGGACAAAAGAGAAATTAAATCTGCATCAGCAAATCAGTTTTTAATGTTCCATTTAAAGAAAAAAATGGAATAATAAAATCAACTTTTATGAAAGAAACAGCAGAGGGCACTATCACATTGAACTATTAATGACAGATTTAGGAGAGGGAGACTTGCCATTATAGTTATTTTACTGTATTACAGAATCACAGAATCACAGAAATTCTAGGTTGGAAGAGACCTTTAAGATCATCGAGTCCAACCCATGTTCTAACACCTCAACTAGATCATGGCACCAAGTGCACCAAGTGCCACATCCAGTCTCTTTTTAAACTCTTCGAGGAATGGTGACTCTACCACCTCCCTTGGTAGATGATTCCAGTATTTGACCACTCTTTCTGTAAAATACTTCCTCCTTAATTCTAGCCTGTATCTCCCTTGGCGCAGCTTGAGACTGTGTCCTCTTGTTCTGTCTGTTGTTGCCCAGAGAAAGAGACCGACCCCCAGCTCACCACAGCCACCCTTCAGGAAGTTGTAGAGAGCAATGAGGTCACCCCTGAGTCTCCTTTTCTCCAGGCTGAGCAACCCCAGCTCCCTCAGTCGTTCTTCATATGGCTTGTGCTCCAAGCCCCTCACCAGCCTCGTTGCTCTCCTTTGGACACTCTCAAGCATCTCAACGTCCCTCGTAAAGTGAGGGGCCCAGAACTGGACACAATACTCCAGGTGAGGCCTCACCAGTGCTGAGTACAGGGGAAGAATGACCTCCCTGCTCCTGCTGGCCACACCATTCCTGATACTGGCCAGGATGCCTTTGGCCTTCTTGGCCACCTGGGCACACTGCTGGCTCATGTTCAGCCGACTGTCAACCAGCACCCCCAGGTCCCTTTCCACCTGAACACTGTCCAGCCACACCGTTCCTAGCTTATATCGTTGCAGGGGGTTATTGTGGGCAAAGTATTGTGGCATGGAGTTATTTTATTTAGTGACTTTAAGTAACTCTCTTTGATGCACTAAGTTCTATGTTATCTACATAAAATTTTAGAGTTTTTCTATAATCTTTGGTCCTGTAGAATTAACATATTAATTCAATATGAAAAAATTCCACTTTATATCATCATGCTTCCAGTCAGATACCACAGCAGTCTGACAGGCCAAAAATCTCCTCAAATAACCTGTTAACAAATATCTTTAATAAAATTCAGCAACAAGTCTGTATTTGAACATATTAATTGAAAATAATTGTTACTTACACATCCCAGTTGGCAGCTGCACGCAATTGTTGTATCAATATAGGAAACTATCGTTTAAAGAAGACAAATAAACATCAGTGAATCTCAATGATCTGATAGTTCCAAATGATAAACAAGAAATCAAAATATCAGTAATTTCATAAAAATGTGTTTGGATAACATTTGCTAAGAGAATTATCACAGAAAAATACGGCAGATATTGTGCAAACCCTGATTAAAGAAATAAAACAGCCTGAATAGAAAAATATTATTTTTTTCTATATTTTTGCCTTAAACTAAACTACTAAGCATATAGCTGAATGTCAGAATTTTCTTTCATTCTGAATAACACTATTTATAGAAAAAAGGTCTGATTCTTTCACCTACAACCACAGAGATCATGATATAGTATTATAAAACAAATATTAAATAATTCTGTATCAAAATAGTTGGCAACTACCAGAATAATGAATGTTAACATACATAATCAGCCATTTAAGAACCAAACTGCATAATTACAAACTAATTTCCAAAATGTTCTGTTAATTGGCTATTCAGTTACTGGACTATTGCTCCCATTACTCCAAATTCTCCTGTGATAATAGAATACATATCCCAGCAATTCTCTTTCTGGTTTTCACAAGAATGTTATGGCATAAGACCTATCACTGCTTCCAACCTAAATGCTCTTCATCCAGTTTTTTGGTAGTGCAATTCTGCCTTTAGTATCCTACATCCAACAGTAACACATCTCAGCTTTCAACTTAGGTCCCTTACTACAAATGTAGGAGAGCAAAGTAACTTACTTCCTATTAAATAAAATGAAAAGTGCTCATCTTAAGATAGCTTCTGTAATGTTTTTATATAATGGGGGGGGGGGGAAATAAGTCTGTTTCTCTTCTGCACATGCAAGACTTGAAGAAATATGTTAAATCACCATAGAGCATATTAATAAAACTGTTTGTCTGGTAGAAGATTGTTTTTGAAATGTGAAACACCAAAACAGATTCTTCAGAGAACATGCTCACTCCTTGAAGGCCTGTTTCCTGAAAGTTTTACTGCCTGTTCTTCAGAAAGCCTTCTTGCTATTCTTTACAGACATATTACCAAATAAAATTAATTTAATAATTCATACATGAACTCTTTACAGTATCATCTGCCACTTAATGATTTACAAAGACTAACTTTTCATCATGAATTATTTTACACTCTTCTTAAAGGTTAATTTTTACCCTAACATTTTCCCTAACGCAACAAAACTATAAGTAAATCTAAGACAACTAATTAGTTTTACTCAGCTCTTTTAAAAATCCTAACATGGAATTTAATAATTTTTTGTTGGTTTTTTACTTTAATCAACATCATATTTTTGCCAGTAGACCATTGATTTTTTCAAGTATAACTAAAAGCAGTTAATTTTTGATACAATGGCAAATATGTAAACTATGTTGATTCCTTCAAAGCTTTATTACTTACCAGCTGAGAGCTAATTAGCCTGTTTGCAATCTCCTTGTGGACAACCAAAGTGCACAGATAGTACAGTAAGTTCAGTTTAGAACGTGCTGCTCCTGTATTCTTCTCGCTGGATTCAAGCATGGAACACACTCTTTTCACAAAGTTATTCCAGTCCACGTCTTTCATAGATGACAACTTCTCAACTAACCATGAGAGGAAAACAGACATTTAAAGATAATGGATCTTTAATGTAGTTTTAACACACTGCTAAGTAAGATCACCATGAATAACTAAGTTCCAAAGTTTGAATCTAAGCATAATTTTAAGACTTAAAATAGTAAAGAAGCATGTTAGAATTCATGTCTGAAGACAACAGAAATCAAACAGGAAGCAAGAAGAGAAACAAAGGATAAAAATTCAGCAACAGAAGCCTCAAAATATTTTTGAAAGTGCAAGCCTGCTAAGTCCTTCATTTAAAGGAACATTTATTGGCATTATATTTAGGAAAGGTAGCAGTTGTCCTTCATCATTACTAATTCTTAATAAGTAAGTGCAGTTTCCTGTAAGTAAATTTGAGACAAAACCTAACAAAAATCAGTGAAATCTGTTCACAATAAATAAACTGAAAACATGTATAATCACTCCTACAGGTAGGTATCCACCTAGCTAAGCCTCAGCAAATCAGGACATGGATGAACTTCCAAAAGAGCAACAAAGAAATCAAGTCACATGGACAATTAACATATATCCTGTGGTTCAATTCATTGACTACTGCACATGAATTGAGATTTTTTAAGACTTCCTTATCAGTCTAAACAGTTAATTTCAATCTAGAAGCCATATATTCCCTCTGCTTTGGTAGTTATTAATTAATAACTTACAAGCCACCTGATATGCTCTAGTATAGACTATTTAAAAGCATGTTTTCTGTCTTCTAGCCCAATTTACAGCTAAGTAATGACACCTTCTAATGCAGGCAAATATACATTGGTAGAGGTGAAAACAGGTTTGGCTTTCAGGTACTCATTGAAATTTTTCCATTTTATCTTTAATCATTACTGATGAGCAGCACCAAATTCAGTATCTTCAAAAACAAGCAGAAAGTTGTCCAGAAGAAAGCTACAACTCTGAAAGCATTACAACCATAAAAAGCACTGTCTCATAATAAATAAATACTAACAAGAGTTAGACATATCAGAACATCAGTGTGATAACTACTTAAATGTAATATGAAACATAATATTTCCCTTATGCACTGGAATCTGATAATTTTTGGATTAATCAAATTAAAATATTTTTGATTACAGTCTTGACTGGGAGATTGAGTTGTTTTCTGTCCAAACATAAAATTTCTTCTACAAATTAACTCTTCAAAATACATAAAATACATTCTTTATAGAAAGGAAAGATGAACTGTTATGCCTAGGAAGAGGTGCTATGTGAATTCTAGAAGGACTACATATCTGCCTGATATCCCTCTTCAAGCACAGTCCAGTATTTTCCTTAAAATGACGACAGCAAAAGTTCCATAGGAATAATTGTTACACTCATGACAATGAACCGACTTTAGTTTTCAGAAATATTTCTAGACATTGAAAATTAACAACAAAAAGACAAACCCCAAACAACTTCACATTATCTTTTGGGACATGAGTGCTATAACATTTCATGATTAAAGGTAGGACTGGCAAGGCTGCCTAGTATTGTAGCTGATCAACATTGCACATTTTAAGATCTTGTTGCCCCTTGCTTGCCTGAAATTGTCAAATTGTAACAACAATTTGTCAATTGTTGAGTATTTCAGTTTAAATCTCTCAGTTGAAAGAAAATATTCTGATTTTCCCACACTAAACACTGATGACTGCCTCATGGCAAAAGTTTTGAGCACAGGTTTTTAACTCAAGAAACAGAAGAGAAAGGAGTATCATTTAAGTGTTTGTACTTGCAAAGGCTACTCAAAATTGGTCTAGCTAAAAACACAGCATACACAATAATAGTTTCAGAATAATTAAGAGTTCTGAAACTGTGACCATGTATCATCTACAAGGGGAGGTTACAGGTCTTGCAATAATGAGTTACAGCAGCACATGCAGAAATTGTTGGAGTATTCAGCAGATCCATACCTGAATATGCTGGTATGTGTAAAGCTTTCGGGTCAAATCTAACTGGTACTTGCTTCATTATCTGGAAAAAAACCAAACACATTACAACTAGTTTTAATGCATTCCTAGAAAATCTCTAAGTAGCTGAACGTGCGAATACAAAGATGCAAAATTTGTACAGGATGGGTGTACATGCTACTGCTCATTACTGAGGAATTTTCCATTGTTTTCTGGTATGAATTTCTCCCAAGCAAATATCTGAGATTTAACTCTATGTTTTTTATATCATTATATAGCTAGTATTTCCATTTAAGTAATTTTTAAAATGGGATTACAAAATCACAGGATTTTTTCAGTTTACATTTTTATCTTGGTTGTATGCAGAAAAATACCTGCATTTGGGTTTCAAAAGCTATTGAAAGGAACTATGCAGGTGATAACTCACAAAATGTTTTAGCAATTCATTGCCATACAGTAAATACATGTATACACTAGACCACTCATGAATACAAAAAGTCATATTATCAACAGCTAATCATTCATAAGGTATAGAGATTTGTTTCCCTGCAAAACCGTCATTTTCTTGTAGATCACAAAATTGGATGACTGCTCAGTAACTGAGCATTTGAGTGTGATTTTCAGTAAATAAAGAACTTTTAAAAAGGCAACTGTGTAATGGAATTTAGCCTTTGACAGAAGAAGTCTAAGCTTAAGTAGAGAGCTATTTTCTTAAAAAGGTCTTCAATTCCACAGATCTGCAGAACGCAGGGAAATTTTACAATTTAAGCTGACATTTCAGCTTTTAAAATTCTGCCAACATCTAGCAAATCCCTTTCCAGGAGATTAAATTGCAAGCTCTTCAGATTTGCCAGGTGTCAGTGTCATCCTTAAGTCTGAAAAGCAGACTACAGAGTCATCATCAAGCAGGCAGTGACTGATTACATGTCCCTGGAACTTAGCGCGCTATTTTGCATTAATTCTGAGTCTGGCATTGCATGGTAAGGAGATTAGTCTACATGTGCACATCAGTATGTGCACCTACCCCTAATCTCATCTCTTCTACTTGTAGTAAGAAGAGAAGCAGTGAAGGACTAAGGCTTTGTGTCAGAGTTTTGAGACAGAACTGAGAAATAAACAGTGATAGCATTCAAATATATAATTAACTTTCAAAGTCTCCACTAGGAAGGATGTGTCTCACCCCAAACATATTAAAAGAGTATTATTTTCTAGCCATGTAAGATTTTTAGGTTTTGAAAGTGTTAAGAAATCCATTAAAACAAACCAAAATAATTGTTAATACTAAAGCAATACAGCAATTAAAAGCTGTAAGACATTCCTAATGAGTTTACATGCTCACTTCCAGGGAAAAATCATCTTGCATTCCCCACATCAGTAATTTACTGAGTCAAGTTGCTAAGACTGCTTAATTTTTTCTGGCACAGAAACAAAAGGAAGAATAAAGGGGCTCTTGCCTATCATTCTTTCTACAAATACATCTGCCTATAAATGCACATTACATTGTCATTGCAGTGCAGAGCAATGAATCTTTTTTGATTTGCTCTTCATAGTCAAACTTAAGTGTGAATTCCCTGCTCAGGAGATTCATTACACACTGTTAGCACATCAGAATCCGTACAACAGAAATAAGATGGACATTTGCTGCAACCTCAGGTTTTCTTCAAGAGGGAAAATAAATTTATGTTGAATAGAAACATTATCACACTAAAGAGTAACAAATGTTATTCTGTAAATGGCTAACTCCTAATCTAGAAGGTTTCATAGATGGCTTTGTTTTGAGTATAACAAACCAAAGTTTTGTGTTCATTTAAGTAACAGATATCAAGGCAAGTTATCAGAAAACAAATCTACAAAAGCACTGAACACAGCATTTAGCAGCTTCTATTTCTTGTAAGATATTATTTAATACTATTATTCAATCCCAAAATAACTCATTCCTCCAAATAAGCAACACAATAGGATTATAAAGACTGCCAAAAAACTGTATGAAATCTTGCCAGAAAACTGGGTGGAACTACTTTAAAATGAGAATTATAAAATACAGGAAAGGAGTTTCACCCTGATTAAAAATTTATCTGCAAAAATAGTTTCAACCACAAGTTCCTGAATCATATATTTTGTTTTGCTATACCTTTGGATTGTCAATGATTGGTGTCACAGTAAGATCAGATTCAGTGTAAATGAGCTCTTTCAATTTTGACTCCATATCCTGCTGACTTGAGCACACATTTTCAGCCTAGAAGAAGAACAAGGTTTTTTAAAAATCTGTTTTGTACCCAAAAAGAGTTAATCATGTTTATTCACAAAATATTTCATTTCAACATTTTACCAAGAAGTCTGACCATGGAAACATATTCTAATTTGCTTTTTATTTATGTAACAGCATATAGAACCAACTACAAATTATAGTAAAAGAAACTTATTGAAAGAAAAAGCATTAGGTCAAAATGTAGATTGAGAAGAAAGAAGACAACTTGTCTTTTATGCACTAGGGCAAAAAAAAACGGAGACTAAGAATCTTTCTTAACTCCTACATAGAAGTTCTGCAAGTATTTTTTTGAAACAACTTGCACACTTAATTATGGAAGGATGCAAAAAAAAGTTAACTTTACCACAGACTTCAGGCTAGTATTCTAACTAGAGATACCACCACCCCTCAATATAAACTTTTTACTCACTTTTTTCAACCATGAATCTCCTTGTGAAGAATTTTTGATTGGGACAGTAGTAGCATCACATATTTCTACTGCAGAGTTAGTTCTAGGTGTGGGACGAGAACTTCAGCAAAAGAAAGAAAAAAATAATTAAAAACCAATAGAAACTACAGATCAAGCTTCATTGCAAACTACTTTTTTGTTGCTCTCTTGGAACCTTCATGTCATACAGCAAACTTTCAAAGCTGATTAACATAACTTACACTATGTTCTGCCTGATCCACTAACTAAACATGACTTTTCTGTCTTTAAATATGTTCTGACAAGGTTAGGATTTCTTTGCTTGTTAGAAAAGGGAAGATGGTATTTTGTTGTAGTTATCAAATGAATGTAATTTGATTATTTTCTCAGCCAAAATGACTCCAAACTGAAGGCTAAACCATTCTTATCTTAACTCCTAATAAAAGAAACACACAAAGCAAATTAACTTGACAAAAAACTACAATTTATTTTATGTCATTCTCTTCTCACACACAAGTTTTGGCTAAGTAATGGAAATTAAAAACTTCCTAATTTTTGTATATCAATTTGTGTATCATTTTGGGAACTGGGTTTACCTTTTGCTTTTCCTTTTTAAAATCCTGTCAGCTAATTAGAAAATTAAGAAAGGAGAGACTAGAATACTGCCAAGTTGCAGTTGTCATAATACTTCTAGTGAACTTGGAGTTTATAGTACACAATAAATTAAAACATTTTAAATCAACTTTAGAATTATCATGATTGGCAGGCCAGGAGACTAGTTAAATCAACAGCTTTGAATGAACATGTTTTCTTGATTAGAAGAAAGTAATAGACACATTAAGTTGAAAATCAGGTTTATTAGAAAAAACAACTAAATTAAAAATACAAACAACAAACGAAATTAAAGACACTCAGGAAATCAGTGATCAAATGATTAACATAATCATTTTCACCTTCCATCTATTTGCAACAAAAATTTAAAATTAAAGGGCACAATGAAGGAATGCCAAAATATTACCTACATAAAAACATATTAAATATTCAGTAAACATATGACATTTATGGTAAAAAAAATGTATCAGGATGTTCTTGGAATTTTAGTTCCTAAACAAAAAAAATCCATGATTTCTAGCTAGGAAGCTGGACAAATGATTCCAAACACATAGATTTGTTAAATATATTTTTTCCAATCTACTCAACTAATTTGCTTTCATATACGTTTGAGATACAGATTCAATTCTCAGATAGTTTCTCAGTTTAAAACAAGACAAGAGATTGCTGAATTAACCTAGTTAAAATGAATGAGATCTATTCCATTTGCACAAGCAGAAGAAGCCACTGCTGTTAAAAGCTTATTAACTGCTCCAGCAGCTAATTAAATTCTGATGCCAAGTGCCAGGTAAGCAAGTTTCTTTCACTTCAATGTTTTAATACTTTGCTAGACATCACATACACTGCTTTCAGAAGTTATATCATTGATGCAAAGAGAATTTCAGAACAGATTTTTTTAGTTGTTTGCATTAAATTTCAAATTTTGTTTTTAACGTATTTTTAAATAAAATACATTGCTAAAAAGATAGTATTTGCATTCCCATTGTAGCCTTTTGTTTGATCAGCTTGCTAAATCAAATGCTACTTGAAATTACTAATAACATATGTTTAAGTGTGATGATAAAAATTATAAGTGAGATGAGAATTAATACTTTAATAAAACCAACTAAAATAACTTCTGTACACAGTATGATGTACAAAAGCCCTATTTCAGGTTATGCAAGAAGCTTAAAAGAATATTTTCAAACTGGAATATTTCTGCTTGATGTTGACAAGAAAAGTATTTCACTAGACAATCTTCTTGTCTTGAAAGCTAGTACAAAGTTTCAGAATCAGGCCTCAACTAAAACAAATCATTGTTAAATTAATCACCATCTTTCAATTTAATACACATGTAGTACCTAATAGACTCTTACCAATACCTTGCAAAGAAAAGCTACAGGAAGAATTTATTAACAGATCATATGCTGAATGCTTATTCTTATGTATTTAAAGCAATTGTACTCCAAGAGAGAGAAGAGAGACAAAGAGAGACAGAAAGAGAGAGAGAGATCTAAACAAATTGTAGCTTTCTGTTTAGACAGACAGTTAAGCAATCAAACGTTCACTTTCAAAAATAAGAGTAATAAAGTCATATAAGCTTTAACTATACACACTGTTTTCACAGGTCTTCAAATGTATTTTACTATTATTTTTTAACTAGAAAATTTAAAAGGCAACACAGACACAGTGTTATAGTCATAATAATAAAATGTTTGAAGAGACGAAAACCTACACCAAACATACAAGATTACAAGGAGGTTTTCTTACCTGAGAAGAAATATGGATTCATTTGATTCACCATCAGCTGCACTTTTGGGCCGCAATTCAGTCTGAGTTTCTACCGAAAAGAGAACGTGAACTTGCAATCAGAGGTTAAAATCAAATAAAACATAGGGAGTAAATATGTTGGTAGGATTGATAAAACAGCTAAAAATAACATAATGAGTAATATTACCTATTTTGAAAGAATTGCTTGATGATTTAAGACCTGCCCTTGAGGATGACAGGTTATCTAGATTTTCATGATCATCCACTGACTCTTTGGCACTAGAAGAAACTGGTAACTCTGTGTCTTCTTTGCTGTTTAATAAATGATATTAATTAGAGATTTTTAAAGAAGAGGATTGATTATATAAAAAAATTGATTATATCCATTATCTGTTGCAATTGTTAGCATAAGTTTAGCAGTCATTCTCTAGAACAATACACTCTTTAAATATGTGTTGCACATACTTTTTCTATTGGTAGTGGCAATGATGAAAAATAAGTTTACAGCAAGTAATTTGGAGAATGTTAAAAATTCTTTCATTAGAACTTAAATGAAAGACACTAAAAAAGTTAAATTATTACCCCATGATACAAGAGATACTAAAGAAATACTAAAAGCATTACAGACATTTTAAACTTCACAGGAAAAAGTCACAAGAAATCTATCTCCTAATGAATAATGAAGTCTGTAGCCGAGATTAAAACCACATTTTTGTTTGTGTAATACTTTACCGTCACACTTGAATGCAATTTTATTGGTTTTGGTTGTTTGGGCATTTTTTAACATGTCCTTATATTATTTACGTGGAACTGGGTCATAAAACCTTAATGAAGGCTCTCCAGGATATCAAATATTAATCCAATCCACACTGAGAAGAAAATAGATACATAGGCCTCACAGTTGGAAAAGAGAGAGTACTGAGCTTCTTTTGCATGTCAAACCAATGTTTTGCATTTGTCATATTTGTCAGTTAGTGCATTCATCAGCAGATATTTTAGAGGACTTAGAATAACCTCAAGAGTGTGGCCAAATAGCCCAATATTTTGCAGGAGATTAAGATTCCTCTGGTTCTCTGGAAATTCCCCAAAATTAGCACTATCAGGATGTTGATGGATGTCTTGCTAAAATCTTGAATAAAATCTTAGTTTACAATATAAACTTTAAATATTAATTTTTTTGCAGGTGAAAGCAGTAATAAAATTAGAAGACAAAGAGCTGTATCTCAGACTATAAGAAACATTAATAACAAAAATACTGCAGCAGTGGTACCAGAAATAGGTATTAAAAAACATGAGAGAAAATTTTGAAGTAGGTATAACAAAACACTCAGCATTCTAAAACTATTTTGACAGTAGATCTCCACATTGGAACCTGAAGTATCTTTCAAACATTTATAACAAAGTAACATACAAAAAAAATGCTAAATGTCCTAATTCAAAATTAGAAACACAAAAACCAGCAAGGCAACAGGAGTCTAGAAGAAAACTAACTTTTTTAATACAGAAAAACCATTTGCACAACAGGTTTGGGCATTTCTGCATATGTAGCAGTGTAAAGTATTAAATATTTAGAAAAAAATCTCTACTATTAGATTAATGAATCATGTCATAAATAAAGAATATAGGTCAGCTGCATTTGCAAGATTATAAGGCTGAACCACAGCTCTAAGATGCTGCAATGATAGGCTTTGTGAAGCTGTAAGCCTAATGCATAAAAACAAACAAAAAAACTTACCAAAGATAAACAGACCCATAGTTATAAGATTCTACAAAAGTGTTAAAAAATTGCAAGTCAGATTCATACAAAATATTATATAATATATAAATAAAAATGAGAGCATTTAGCTTGGAAGTGAATTTCGACACATTCTACAGCCAGTAGGAAGGAGTCAGTTGAAATAGAACGGACAGTGCAATACACTAAGAGGATAATACAATTCCTAAACACCCAAAACCACTTACAGGATAGTGTAAAACTCCTTTCATTATTTCATGAAAATTGTAAGAAAAGTTCAAAAGTAATAAAATGTACAGACAATAAAATATATTTTATCTTTGCTTATATTTACTAAAAGAAATATTCGTTGAACTTCCAGTACCTCAAGCTTGTGCCCTGTCTGTCTGCAGAACCACCACCACAATGGCTAAAGGATCCTTTCCAGAATGGATGCTGCAATAGGTCTGTCCAATTCAGCCTTTGGAAAAGCAACAAACACAAAAGCAGTGGCTAAGTACAACTGCACAGACACATACCAGACAAGGTTTTGAACACAGTGACACTACAGAGCAGTTCATCCTGTTGTTTGCTTCTATTTGGACAACAAGCAGGTTTTCTTACAGGACAAACTTTTGCCTTAAATCAGAACAGAAAATTCACACAAGAGAGCTATGAGAATGAAGGAAACTGCAGAGTTAATCCCACATGTAAATTGTCTGCATACCCTACAACTTATAGCTCTAAATTATTTAACAATAGAACTGTACCAGGTTTAAGTTAAAGCCTAATGAAATACAGGTGGCTATTGCTCTGGAAAAGCAAAGCCATCCAATTCCAAACTGCCTATCATTCTGTCACAAAGTTATCTGTGGAGAGTCTGGTTCAAGCATGGCTTAAAGAAAGAGGCCCTGAAGGTATACAGCTGAGGGAAAAGTAAAAGGTAGCTGTAAAGCAGCATTTCCCAGGCTTGATTCTGTAAATAGTTAGGCTCTCAAGCACCACTTTATAAACAATAGGATTCTCAGACAGTCTTCCCATAACAGGCAAAACATTCTGTCCTTAGGTTCTCTGGGAACAGATAGCTGCTCTGGGAACAGATATGAAGGTTTTGATAACTTTTCATATCACAGTGAGAACGCTGGTCCTGTTTTCAATAAACAAACCACAGGTATTGTAAAACAAAAGGAGGGGTTAGAGTTTTCTCTGTAACCTATCGTGAGCTCGAATTTTGCAATATGCATGAAGTTAATTAACACTACTATAAAGAGTGACTGATTTGATCAATAAATCGGAGTCGATGCTGATCGAAAACAGGATGGGTCATCTCCCTTCGCTTTCAACAGTTATCTATTTAGCACCAGGTACAAAACAAGCAAACAAAAAATGCACTTAATGAAAACAGTAATTCTATATATCTTCATCTAAGAAAAAGCATAGTTTGCTCTTTTATACAAGGGATGAAAGTTTTTTGCATTCTTTTTCATCTACAAAATACTATACATACAGTATCACAATGATTATTTTCTCCAGAGGTGACAATATAAACAGGTGTCATGGATTCGGCAGTTTACCTTTTCTGAGGATCCTTCTGAAGTAACCCATCAAGCAAATTTATGAACTCAGGAGAAGGTTTGTGAAAAGCAAAACCTGTAAAGGGAAGCACTTAAGATCAGTATTGGATAGAAAAACAATCATCACCCAATGTAAACCACACTATTCTACAGATCATGCTAAAAAACTTTCTTGATAGTAATCTCTGAAAACAAATCTCAATGTCTAAAGGATCTTAAACATTCACTCTTTGCATGTCAAAGAATCCTCAAAAAAAACCAGACTACTAATGCTTGGACATCAAACGAATAATGATTTTTTTTTTTTATTTGTAACTTTTAAAAAAAGCACCCTCCAATTATCAGATAGCTTACCAGGAAGAAATTAAGCAGAGTTAAAATCTGCTTAAATTGAAAAAGAGCCACTAATATATTAGGATATCTGTGAATAACACTGATGGCCAGAATGACCAAGATGAAAAATTCCACCCCAGTAAGTAGATATAGTGCTAACAATTAAAGTAAATTATATATGTCACCATCAAAAGGGAAACAAGCATTCATCACTAACAGGGAATTATCACAGGAAGGCATTGCTAATATTCACTTTGGATAACTGATTCCTGCAACCAGCCTCAGAACAAAAAGTGCAAACCAAAGCTTTGTAGTATTATTGTGACTTGATCCATTAAAGAATAACAGAACCCTACTGTCTGATCCTGGTCGCAATGGATCTTCAGATAAAATCTTTTCAATTAATTCAGAACGGCTTTCTGACAGGAATGGTGGTTTTCCTAAAAACAAACAGAAGTGGATTTCACAGATTAGGCAAACTTCAAAATGGTTGTAAGGTACAATGATTTATCATGAGGTCATTTTCCTGAGAAAGCATCCAAAGAAATAAACAATCTCAGTCTGAGTACTATTTATCAAGTTTTCTTGTCAATTTAAATTCCAAATCTTTGATTAAATTCTTTCATCATGAACAGCAAAAGAAACCACAGACATATAAGAGGCACCAAAAACGTCTTGATGGAGGTAACCATGATAGCATAAGACAACAGGAAAAGACAGAAATCTCTGTATCTGTGTTACTGTGTTGACCCAACAGATCTGTGTTTTGCTTAAGAAGGCTGCAGTATAATTCTCTTCTGTGATGAAGCTTCCTTCTAGCTGAAGCTATGGGTACTTTATGTGCAGGGAACCAAATTACTCTAGTTTTACAATAGTGAGGCAGTTTTCTCTTTCAAAGGTTAAAATACTGCACACAGAGTTTAATATCAAGGAGATAAAAAACACTATACTGTCAGAATTTGAGGGCTGCCATAATTTTGAATAATAGTATTTAAACCCTACATGTTGGTTAGTATTGTTGTCAATAGCAGCACTTAAAAGTATTGTTTCACCTGATTATTGGATAAAGACACTTTTTGGTTTTTTAAGCACAGTTAGTATGTTCTTCAAGAAATCTTCAAAACCTGTCTCAAGTTTTGCTATGTCCTAACTTCCCTAGATAGTTCATCAGAATTTACTCTGGGACTATAAACTATGTTTCCATTATCACAGATACTAAATAGATATACAAACTTACAACCTGAGAACATTTCATAGAGTAAACATCCCAGGGACCACAGATCACTGGCTTTGCAGAAGTTGTCGCCCTTTATTACTTCAGGAGCTGTGTATACTGGAAAGCCTACAAAATACAGAATGTATAATTAATGCTTTGGTTATTCATTCAGCATTCACCTTTTTCAACTCTTCAAACTTTGTCTCCAAACATCACCAAGCTATAGATTATCTTCACTCAACATAAAAGAAAACTGAAATAGCAAATGTAAGTAGTTTCCAAGGAACTTCCCTGCTACAGTTTCACTGGATAATGTAGGATTAAATATGCTACTTTGTTGTTTATTTCACTTCAGTTACTAAACTGACTTGTGCTGCACTTTTCAAACACAGTGATTACTGCAAAGAATGTTTTGATTTGCTTTAACAGCTTTAAGAGCCAAGCAATTTGAGCAGAATGGCAAATCATTCTCACGTGAGTAACAGAAATAATTACATTACATTAGATTTGGGGTTTCTTTTTTTTAAAGCTATCCCAAGAAATAAACCTTCACAAATTTAGTAAACTCTGTTACAAAGACAAGGTAGCTATCCAATGAAATCACTGATCTAAACAGTTACAGCTCTTTTCTCACTAAAACCTATTAAAACATCACATATCAAATTATAGCAGCTTATTCACAAATCTCTTTTGTTTGATACAGGAATAAAATTTACAGTTCCTATTTCTACATTAGTTCCCATCACTTCTCAAAAATCTCTAAAGAAATTATACTAACTCAGTAAAAATGCCATCTCCATAGTCCCTTAAAAAGTTTGCTTTGGGTTCTTTTCTTCTTGGGTTTTATTTTTTTAAATGACAAAAGCTCATTAACACACATACCAAAACAGTTCCGAAGAGCAACAGGAAAGAGATTAGATTTGTATCTCCTCCTGAATAAAGACCTAATCTTGGTCTTATAATTTCCAGTGTGGAAATAATAAGGAGGAGGAACAAGGAGAGCTCTCTTTGCTCCTCCTTATTTTCAGAAGGAGACAGCAAGGAGAGCTCTCTTTGTTCTCATAAGATATTATGAAGAATTCTGTTGTTTCTGGTAAAAGGAACTGATATATGGGACATCGTTACCTTAGAAATAGAGGTCTATGAGATGTTCCAAAATTATGACTAGTAAAAGATTCAGAAGATTAAAAACAAGTTTCCAAATTTTTCACATTTAATGAAAAAAAAACCCATGGTATTTGCAGTCTACTATATTTGTGTGGATTTGCCTGTTGAAACTGAAGCACAGTAACTTTCTCAGACCTTAAAATGAAATTATCATTCTTTAAGGTAGTGAAAGAATTGACCTCAAGCTAGAAATAACCTAGAGCAGGTGCACCAAAAAGGACAATGAAAGTACAGCAGTGCAGTGCCCAATAAAATAAGCAATAGTTCTGTGTAGTACTTCCTGAATTTTCTGTCTACTTTTAACTCTAACTTTGGGGAATTTAGTTCCAGATCTTATAGACAGCACCTGCAGCACAAGCTTTTTAGAAGTCCATAAATAATTCCATAGCTCAATTTTTTCTGAGACAAAACAGGATTAATTCTAAATCATTTCTCTTTATCATAATCACTGGTATTCCAACTTCCATTCTGTCTCTTTGGTGTAAGTTAATTCCAGCTAGTAAAAATCTCATACCTTGAACTATACTTTTAAAGTATGTTTGCACAGTGTTTTCATTAATATCTTCACCTTCTTCAACTCCAGCTAAAGCAAAAATTTTTTCCAAGTCTTCACCATCTGCTCTAGCCCGGCAAAAACTACTGAATTTCAAAGTGCCAGACCCTTCCAGTAGAATCTATTAGAACAAACAAAATCCAATATGCTAGTATCATATACTAAAACTGACATTTCCAACATGAAAGAGTTTATTATAAAAATAATCCCAATATCAAACCATTTAAGTACATAGAGAGGATCACTATAACCAAAAACACTGAAGTTTTTCTTTTAAGTCAATGTCAATAGTATCTTTCTCTTATAACCACAAGTACCTCAATAGAGCCCTTAAGAGGCTCAATATGCACTTTTGTTTACTCATTATTAAATCTAAATAAACAATGATGCTACTAGAGAAAAGATAGTTAAAGTAGAGCAAAACTTCATAGGAACATATAAGTCTAGTAAAACCAAAGAGGGCTTCATTTGAGAAAAAAAAAAGAATTTTTCTCATTTTACATAGCAGAAACTTCCACAGATTTTGTCTGATGATGATGAGAGTTTTCTCTGGCCAGCCACTGCCTATTCTTTCAACTAAAAACTTCATAATCCCAAAAACCTTGTTTAGAGAAATAGATCGTTCAGCCAGAAGCAGGGGGCAGGGCACAGAAGAAGTATTAACTTTAGCAATTTACTTTCTGTTGAAAAGAGAACTTTACAGCAGCATTCTTCTTTGGAAGACTACTGAGTCATCTACACAATGTATTTTTAGTGCTTTTAGGTCCACAAATGACAGGAATTGAGTAGAATTGTGGAAGATTTTACCAAAAATTAAGACAATGGCAACTTGATCATTTATAGATCAAGGTCAAAACCAATTACTATTAAGCAAAACAAAAATTTATTATAGTCAATTTTATTCTGGTGACTACATGAATTAAAAACAAACAGACTTTAGCAAACTTCTACATAAATTACAGACATACACAAAATGAGAAACTACATAAAGACTTGTATTTTTATAAAGGAATAAGATGATAATTTCCATGGTATGTGCAAATAATATAGAAATCTATTAACAAAGAAGTTTTAGTTAAATTTACTCTGTCATTTTCCATGACTGCAAAATTATTCTGCAGCATGATAGAATAATAACAAATTTATATCTCCAAGGATAGAGATGTAAAATCTTTCATTAAATTAAACTAGTACACCAAGTCAAAAGGAATATATCACATTGTATCAGATATATACCAAGTAAAGAAATCAATTATATCATAAAATATTCAAGCTGCAGACTTGTCTCTGATTGTCTTCACATATATTATAAAACAAACTCACAGCTGAGGTAAGCTTCTTCCAACTGGTAAAATACAAACAATAAAATAATTGCTGATAGCATGAAAAGTAACATCCAGTGTCCCTATAGATAAAACCCCTCCTCACCTTTCCAGGTTTCAATTCACAATAGATAATTCCATGCTTATGAATATGGTATAAACCAGTAACCAGATCAACACCAAATTCTCTCACCACATCTTCTGGTAAACACTCATCCTGAGCAATGACAGATTTTAGAGAACCACCTGAAACACATATAGTCAGCAAATGCATAAAAAGAAGAGGTCACACAAGTATTGCCCAAATACATAAACTTCAAAATATGTCAATCAAAAACCAGTATCAGTAGATATTAAAACTATTTCTTGATATCTAATAGTTACAAAATCTAAGATGTACAAAAAATTTATTTTTAGTACTGTGAAAAAATCTGAATTTTATCCAGAATAAAACTGACTGCATGACTTCAAAACTACTTCAATATTATTTTACAAAGGAAACAGAAGGGAAAAAAGAAATCCAGAAACTGTGTCACTTCACAGTGTAATAGTACTCCGTGCTTTTATTAAAATTCCTTAACCAGATTCCTGATGCAGAAGTTAAAAGAATAAATAATACCAACAGCAGGCTATCAACTTTTAAGAACAATTGCTAAAACTAAGGGCAGGCCATTTTCCAGTTAAACTGTTTCCATAATATGGCCAAACACACAAAGAACAAAAGCGGGGAAAACAGCAACACAGAAATATTTTGCATCTGATAACAGAAACTATCTTTGAGACAAGTAAGAGAAATCTTCCATATTTCAAAAGTATTTTTCAAGTCTCAACAAAATTTAGAATAAATCCACATCTTATTCTAAGTAAGTTAGCTCCAAGACACTCACCTTACAGCAAACCATAAAACTGCAAGCTAAAACAACTGATAATTTTTCAACAATAAAAGGCTGCCTGTCTAATAATTGAAATATGTATCCCAAAGTTAGACTAAGCAAATAGACCAAAGCCTCCATATGAGCCATTAAAATCACTTTTACTCACTGAAAGAATGACCTGACTTTTTTTCTCAGAACTCGTAAGTTCTCTTCTTCGGTAATTTTTCAAACAGAATTCTGGATAAATAAAAAGGCTGAGCATAACATGGACTTTTACTATTAAACAAACTCCAAAATCCTAACATGCATCACATGCATATTGGCTCTCTTTTCTTTCCTTTCCATATGGAGGAAAGCATGCTGTCAGAAGTTTAAAACATGTAGCCATCACAATTAAAGAAAGCTTTACAAGATTCCTTTAATAGATTGACAAGAACTTATCAAAACTAAGTGAACAACTTAATGCAGTTTGGGTTCTCAGAGTTTCCAAATTATAATTTTAACATGGAAATCAAAATACTTATGCTGAATAGGAAAACAATTTAAATCATTCTCTTTAGCTGCCAAATTGCCCTTTGAATAAAAATTAATTTGAACAATATTAAGTCATTAGAACTGATTTGCTCCTTGATGTCTTTTAAAGGAGAATGCCAAAGCAGCCAGTCCTTGGAAAATTTCCCAAGTAATTTTTACTGACCTACCTTCTGACTATTCACAGAAGTATAATTTGCTTTTATGTTCCCTGATTGGTCTTCTCTCTTCAGCTCTTAAAAACCAGCATTATGTAACTCAACTAACTTTTCAAAGAGGCATACAGTGAAGCAGAGAAGCATGATTTCAATTGATTTCTAACAATGTTCCCAAGAGCAAAACCCCTTTTATATATAAACAGAATTCTCAAGTTAATAATCAGAGAAGTACACTTTTTTCAAAGATCTAAGCATTTGTTGTGGAGAAGCTGCAAGAAATCTCTTATAAATACTCATTCTATAAATGTTTACCTTTGAGCTCATCTTACCTGTGCATAATTCCACTACAAGCCAGAGATGGTTGCTTGTTTCATACCATTCATAAAATGTCACTATATTCTTATGTGTGAGTCCCTGAGTCAGACGAATCTAGAGCGACATTTTTAACATACTTAAGTGGGGGAAAGACATAAATGTATCCATATGCACTTGAGGCATGGGAACAAGAAACAATACAATCTACTCTACATTAGCTTTAGATTACTTTTTCTCTTGCCTTTTCTAGTGCACTAACATTATTCTTCAAATATTTTATGTTACATGTATGTTAAGAAAAGATAACTTTCCTCACAGACCCTGCCCAACTCACCTGTTTTTAAAATACAGAAAAAAAACTAGTAAGTTCCCAACTCAAAATTATAAATATTATTTAACTTTCCTGCACCACTAAATAATAAACTGGAAATTAGAATTTGGAGTCAAACTTGCACTCCTAGTTTTTTGGGTTTTTTTCAATAAGAATACAAATGAGAGATAATACAGCAAGAAGAAGTGAAAAGAAGCTTTACCATCATTCTTAATCTTGTCAAAGAAAACCACTCAAAATACCCCAAAATCTGTATTTCTATAACAGCTACATGGCCTAATCTCTACAGAAGCCTTTTTCTTGCTAGAGTGGTATGTAAGGTATCCCCAAGAGATTTGTAAGGTCAACACAGTCCTAAGAACAAAAAAGGTCTCAAGAAATGATCTTTGAAACAATGAGAGTGAATATGAAACCATGTAGTGGTGTTTGCAGGGGTTCCAGGACAAGGGAAGAGATGAGAATCTTGACTCCATGTTTCAGAAGGCTGATTTATTATTTTATGATATATATTATATTAAAAGAAAATTATATATTAAAACTATACTAAAAGAATAGGAGAAAGGAATGGAATGATAATAAAATCTTGTGACTGACCAGAGAGTCTAAGACAGCTGGACTGTGATTGGCCATTAATTGAAAACAACCACATGAGACCAATCAAAGATGCACCTGTTGCATTCCACAGATAATTATTGCAGCAGATAATTATTGTTTACATTTCATTTCTGAGCCTCTCAGCTTCTCAGGAGAAAAACTCCTAATGAAAGGATTTTTCATAAAATATGTCTGTGACAAAACTGTATCCATTTTGCATGGACAGGTTTCAGTATCCAGGTGGGGAGGGCTGCAGGACTGGCTTCTGTGAGAAGCTGCTGGAAGCCTCCTGTGTCTGACAGAGCCAATCTCAGCCAGCTCCAAGACAGACCCACTGCTGGCCAACGCCAACCCACCAGTGATGGTGGCAGCACTTCCACAATAACGTTTAAAAAGGGGGAAAAACACTCTTGTATAACAGCAGCAGGGGAGAGGAGTGAGAATGTGTGACAGAAACAACCCTGCAGACACCAAGGTCATTGCAGAACGAGGGGCAGAAGGTGCTCCAGGAGCTGGAGCAGAGATTCCCCTGCAGCCCCTGGTGAAGGCCAGTGAGGCAAAGCTGTCCCTCTGCAGCCCAGGGAGGTCCATGGCAGAGCACAGATGCATCTGCAGCCTGTGGTGGACCGCACTCCAGAGCAGGTGGAAACCTGAGGGGGGCTGTGACTCTCTCAGCTGTCTGTGCTGGAGCAGGCTCCTGGCAGGACCTGCAGACCCATGGAGAGAGGAGCCCATGCTGGCTGCTGACAGGATGTGTAACCTGGGAACTCACACTGGAACAGCAGGTTCCTGAGGGACTGCACCCATGGAAAGAACCTACATTGGAGCAGTGCATGAAGAACTGCAGGCTGTGGGAAGGACCAACACTGAAGAAGGTTGTGGGAGACTGTCTCACATGGGAGGGACTCCTTGCTGGAGCAGGGGAAGAGCATGAGGAGAAAGGAGCAACAGAGATGGCGTCTGCTGAACTGACCCCACTCCCCATCTCACTGCATCTCAGGCAAGGGAGGAGAGAGAGAAAATTGGGAGTAAAGCTGAGGCCAGGAAGAAGGAGGCATGGAAGAAAGGTGTTTTAAGATTTGGTTTTGTTTACCATTATCCTACTCTGGCAATAAATTCAATTACTTTCCCTAAATTGAGTCTGTTTTGCCTGTGAAGGCAAGTGGAGAGTGATCTCTCCCTACTCTTATCTTGACCCATTAATTGTATTTTCTGACTCCTCTCCAGTTGAAGAAGGGAGTGATAGAGTGGATTTGGCGGGAATCTGGCATCCAGCCAAGGTTAACCCACTACAGAAACAAAATGTCCTACTGGAAAAATAAAATATTTGAACTGTACAACTGTATCAGTTTCCTTTCCAGACAGTATCATATTTAAAGCTTTGCCAAGGTTTTACAAACCAGAATTGATTCAGTTTAAATTATATTCTTTCATAAAAAAAAAATTATTCTTGCTAAGCAAAAAATAGATTGTTTACTAGAAGTTATTGCTACCACTGGATTTGCACAACTAATAACAAAATAAAGCAAACCACCACATGTAACTATTTTTACAAGTTCACTAACACATCACAGAAACAGTAAGACTGTAAACATGTGTTCATGCATGCAATCTAAAAACCAATAAAATCATATGAAGAAATATATACATTTTTAAAAGACTGTGAAATCTTGAAAAGAAAAAATAACTTGAAATCTTGAGAAGCTGGTCTAAATGTGACAAACTCCATCTTAAAGAAAAACATTACACTTTTCTATAACTTGTGCAACCAGAATTTTTAGGCTGTATTTTTTCCCCAGATTTAGCAGGAAAAGAAATCCCATTACTTACCCAGTTTGCTACTCCAACTCTCTTGCATTTATCAGTGCAAATAATGGCAACAAAATTAATTGTCCCTTTTCTTCTACCTTTATAAACAACTGTCGTATTTCCTCTTCCAATCTCCTCATACAAAACAAAGTTCTCCATGCTTTAGGACACTTCACAGGCAACAGACTGGAAACATGGCACTAATCTCATAAACAAATAAACCTAAAGAAAGGAGGAGAAAGGGGAAGCCTTCAAATTTAATGACCATCCAGGTATAGTAGTCACCCTCCCCATTACCATGAATAGGGATTCCATACTTCCAGAAAGATTGGATACAATTGCTTTGCAGATGACCTCCTCTCAGGAAATGTGATCAAAATTTTGAAAAGGTGAATTTTACACTTCCAAAGATCATATTCAAAAAGTAATAGACTGGCTAGTAGATACAAATTTTAAATGGTATTATCTGTAAAAATGCAAGAGGCTACAGGGACAAGAGAATAGTCTCTGATTCTCAAGAGTAATGGCTATGCTTTTATTCCAGCACACAAACCAATGAAGCATAGAATCTTAAAATCATAGAATGGCTTGGGTTGGAAGGGACCTTAAAGATCATCTTGTTCCA
Source organism: Melospiza georgiana (assembly GCF_028018845.1). Lineage (NCBI taxonomy): Eukaryota > Metazoa > Chordata > Aves > Passeriformes > Passerellidae > Melospiza > Melospiza georgiana. The sequence goes on along the minus strand of NC_080430.1, from coordinate 45,523,365 downwards.
ATGCCCCTGCTGCAGGCAGGAACACACACCACCAGAACACTGTACTCAATGTCCCGTTCAAGCAGGCCTTGCACACTGCCAGGGATGGGACACCCACAGCTGCTCTGACACACAAAACAGACGTTCAACAGATGGATTTTGAGATAAAATAAAAAGAGATCAGTTAAACTGATACAAAAGGTGAAAAGATGAAGTAAGAAGGTCGTCATGGAAGCCTCCCAAGCCACCACCTGTAACGAAGCAGGAGTTAACCCCCACAGAAGCATCCAAACCAGCAGCCTCCAGGCACCGAGGGAACTGATTTGCTCTGGGCTGGATACAAGGCCAGCACAGCAAGGAGACGCGGTTCCCTCTCTTTACGGGGGAATGGCCAAACCGCTCCGAGCGGAGCAGCCCGAGCACGACCCGCGATCTCCTGCCCTCCCAGCTCCGTCGGGGGCGGTCAGGCCTGAGGCGCTGCACGGCGGCCCCGCAGACTCAGCCGCCTCCCGACCCACTTGCAGCACAGGGGAGCGGGCCGTGAGGTCTCGGTAGCGCTCCAGCCGGGGGTTCCAGCCCCGCCCCGGGTCCGCTCCCGCACCTTGGACCGAGCGACGGCGGCGGAGGGAACGAGAGGGCGGTGAGGGATGGGGTGAGGGGGGCGGTGAGGGCATGGGTGAGGGATGCGTGAGGGGCCGCTGGGCGCGCGCTCCGCCGTGTAACGGCCGCGAACGTGCGCGGGAAAGGGGGAAAGGAGCGAGAGCCGTACCTGGGTGCGGGGATGGAGCCGGAGGGAAAGGGGGAAAGGAGCGAGAGCCGTACCTGGGTGCGGGGATGGAGCCGGAGGGAAAGGGGGAAAGGAGCGAGAGCCGTACCTGTGTGTGGAGATGGAGCCGAAGGGGAAAGGTGCGAGAGCCGTACCTGTGTGTGGAGATGGAGCCGGAGGGAAAGGTGTGAGAGCCGTACCTGTGTGCGGGGACGGAGCCGGAGGGAAAGGGGAAAGGTGCGAGAGCCGTACCTGTGTGCGGGGATGGAGCCGGAGGGAAAGGGGGAAAGGTGCGAGAGCCGCACCTGTGCCGGGATGGAGCCGGAGGGAAAGGGGGAAAGGTGTGAGAGCCGTACCTGTGTGTGGAGATGGAGCCGGAGGGAAAGGTGTGAGAGCCGTACCTGTGTGCGGGGATGGACCCAGAGGGAAAAGGGGAAAGATGCGAGAGCCGTACCTGTGTGCGGGGATGGAGCCGGAGGGAAAGGGGGAAAGGTACGAGAGCCGCACCTGTGCCGGGGATGGACCCGGCGGGAAAGGATGGGAACGACTGCCGTACCTGTGTGCGGGGGATGCAACCGCTGGGAAAGGAGGGGAACGACAGCTGCACCTGTGCCGGAGATGGACCCGGCGGGAAAGAAGGAGAGGGATGACAGCCGCACCTGTGCCGGTGATGGACCCGGCGGGAAAGGATGGGAACCACAGCCGTAGCGCGGCGCGGGATGGATCACCGCCACGCCACCGCCATCAACGGAAACAGCGGAGCCCCGCCCCCGGGACGGAGTCTCCCATGCCCCGGTGGCAGTGTCTGGACAGGACACTGGTCCCTGCGCGCCACAAAATACAGACAAGCAGGAAAGGCACCGGCTCAGCAGGCAGAGTGACTCCGGGAACCGGAGCGTTTTGCTGTCCTTTATTCCAGCTGGAACGCACCGCCAGATCCCGCAACCCCCGTACGCTACTCAGATGGTCGCCGCCGCAGCCCCGTTTCCAGGAGACGGCGCCGGACGCCGGAAGCAGAGTGGAGCCCCATTGGGCTCAGGGGCGCCTACGTCAGGGCGGGACCACCGGGCGGCGAGCGGGGAGGGGGCGGGCAGGCCCCGGATGTTGGTGTGGGGAGCGTCCCTCGGGAAAGCGCAGGGTGCCGCCGGCCGCCCGTGGTGGTGGGGCTGCTCTGTGCAACCTCCGCAGGCAAAGCGAGAGATAGCGTCCTCAGCCCTGCCGCGGCCTTCTGCAGGCGCCTAAGTGAGGGACGCTTCTCTTGTGACAAAATTTAGCCTTTGAAACAAGTTTTTTCTATGTTTAACAACAGCGTGGAATTTTCACTTCTTTTTTCACGGGGATCTGGAGAATTTTTTTGTTGGTTTTTTTTTTTTGTTTGTTTTTTTGGTTTTTTTTCTTTTTTTTCTTTTTTTTCTTTTTTTTTTTTCTTCTCTGGTTTTGTTTTTGTAAGGCCCTTGAAAAATCCCTTTTCTTTTGGGCAGCATCTGGAACTGTGGTCACAGGACAAACTGAAAGGAAGTAGATTTGGGTTAGATATTAGGCAGAAAAATCTCTGCTGTGAGAGTGGTGAGGTGCTGTCCCAGCTTGCCCAAAGAAGCTGTGGATGTTCCATCCCTGGAATTGTTCAAAGTTGGATGGGGCTTTGAGCAACCTAGTATGGTGAAAGGTTGGGCACAGCAGGGAGTTGGAACTAGATGGTCTTTGAGGTCCCTTCCAATTCAAACCATTCTCTGATTCTAACAAAACATTTAAAAGCCTTTACTCTAGAGCAAGCGGTAAATAATTCATTTTTTTTTTCTCATTGTCTCACTTTATTTTGACCTCCTAACAGGTTTGAACCCATTGATGCATTTCAACCAATATTGATAAAAGAAAAGTATGCTTACAGGAAGGATTCAATGTTTCTTCTAGGCAGCATGATAACAGATGATCAGTTTTTTTACTCCCACTCTCGAGAAGACTTCAGCATGATTTTAAATCCCTGTAATATGGAAAAGGAAAAAAACAAAACAAAACAAACATGAAATCCCTCTTTACTGTTGACAAAAAGGTCAACATGAGCCAGCAGTGTGGGCTGGCAGCCCAGAAAGCCAGAGGTATCCTGTATTGCATCAAAAGCAGCATGGCCAGCAGGGCGAGGGAGGTGATTCATTCTGTCCCTGTACTCTCTGTTCTGGTGAGACCCTACCTCGAGTGCTGCATCCAGCTCTGGTGCCTTCAAAATAAGAAAGACATGGAAGTGTTGGAGCAAGTCCAGTGGAGGCCATGAAGGGATAAGGGGACTGGAACACCTCTTCTGTGAAGACAGGCTGAGAAAATTGGTGCTCTGTCCCATTTTACACTAAGTTTTTAGTAATTGCAGACGTGACTTGTAATTATCAACGAAGGTACAGCTTTGAAGCTGCACAAGTGAGATAATTTTTCCATTCTGTTTTTAATGTAAATGAGTGGTTGACTAGATATAAATAAACCAAATGCGTAAGTAGACATCACTTTCTATTAATAAGCACAAGAAAAGTATGCTTTGAAGAGGAATTTATTTAGATGTCAGAAAAATGTGTATTTTATCTGTGGTTGTGATAAGAATGACTAATATGAAGAAGAAGGAATGGAGTATTAGCTCATTTGCACACAAGTCCTGGCAGCAGTTCAATGGCACATCTTAGAGTAAGTCAATTTCATTGTCCATGTCCAAGAAGATAATACTAAGCCACAATAACTATCAAGTTACTGTCTTTTCTTCCAGATTTCTCATTTTTTGTCCCATGTATACTTTCTGTTAAATTTGTCCAGGTTCGGGTTTGGTTTTATGCAAAGGGGTTAAATACCCCATTTTGGGGGAGTGAGATTGTATGAACTTTAACATAAATGAAGTCTGCTGAAATCTTCATATGATAGTGGCAATAGCACTACAAAATAGAGCGAGAGAAATACACTAAAATAAACACTTAAAAAAGTTTAGTAACACTTGAACCAGAGATTTATAGCTTTTGGAATTAACTGTCTCCATGATAAAAAAATTCAGTATAATTAAAGGCAGACATAGGGTGATATGTTGGCTTATACCACCTTTTATTGTTGTTACACATTTCATTACATGTCTGTATGTTTTTTACAATCAGGTAGCACATTTTCAATATACTCCTGATGGGGAATTTTCTCTTTGATTTGGTCTAAGAATGGAGGAGTCTCTCTTCAGACATGTTGCTTCAGGTATGAGAGTAATCTTGCAGAAAGAAAGATTACAAATACAGATCAGGGTTGTAATTAAAAGACTGTTATCTTTGGCCTCTTAGTTACTGTTTCAGTCTGTTACTCCTGAGTTTATCCTGTTACTTAACATGACTTCAAGCATTGCACTCAACTGCAGTGAATTTTTCTATGGGAATATTTTCAGCATTCAAGAACGGAATGCAAAATATTCTCTTGTCTTGTTTGCACCATTTCAATACTCCTAGCAATCTGTGCAGCAAACTCAGCCTTGCTATTTGCCTGGCTATTTAGACGGGACAGTCAGATGTAATCAAATTCTTGTTCTCAAATAAATATATGATCTAATTTAAGGCAAACTGAGATCTCGTGATTGCAAGCACATAGTTCAGGCATGCTTAAACACTTCACTGTTCTTCCCTCAATGGGTACTGCGCAAGCCTCTGACATTTTGCCTGGTTCTCAAAAGTCTGGGCAGTAGCCTTTAATTTTGAGGTGTGTTTCCATGTTTTGTAAGATGTGTTCTTCAGTGTGCTCTAATGCCTGTTGAAAACGCTATACAATTGTTTTATTTTGCCATATGTACTAGCTTTTCTTTCTTCTTTTTTTTTTTTTTTTTTCAGATATCATGATTACTCATGCTCTATCCCATCTTGTTAGTACACGGTGTTTATTTCTATTCCAGACTGACCCCATTCTCAAGAGAATTTCTATTCTCGGCATCTAGGGTATGATGATTCAGTTGCTCAAATAAAATACTCTTGTGTTCCATTTGCCTTGACAGTACTGTCATTCCTGGGAAGTGCATAAAGCCACTTTTCTGGTGTTTGACCCTTTTGGCAGATTGGTGGACATGGGCACATCTTTATCTTGTGCTTTTTATTTTCAGATTATTTTACAAATGTCCTCTTGAAATTGGCACATATTTTCATTGTTTGAGTGAAACTTTGTAATTTATTTTTTGTACTTCTGTGGTAACATTAATATGTGATTATGATATTATCATTGATTTTTTTTACCTTGGTTTTCTAGTACAACTCTGTTGTACTTACTGGTCCATCTCACATTCATGAAATAAATTCAAATTTTACTGTTTTAGTATCATATATTTCTGACATTTGAAAATAGCAACAACTTTTCAAATTCTTAGGTGCTTTCTGGGGTTCTTGTGTGAATTTTTTTTTTCTCAATCAAAGAGTTCTCTTCTACACTTTTGAGTATTTTAAACAGTTTGTGTTTTGCAATAATGTTTCAAAATTTGTCTCACTGGTGAGGCGGTGGTTCAAAGTTTTGCCTCACTAGTGAGGCAAAAAAATTACTAGTAGTTTCTTGTAAGATAACAAGGCTCCACATCTCAGCTCACTGGATCAACTTGCAAGGTCACCAACACTACATGTATGCCAGCCTTGTGTTTCCTCTTCCTCTGTTATGGTCTCAATGCTTTGCACATGCCTAAAGTTGGAAAGAGATGTGGTGAGATATGCTGAAAATTTTAATACTCTCTGAGTTAATACCTTTTAAGGTGGGCATATTACAAGGTATTTTTACCTTCCCAAAATAATTGGGTTTCCCTGGAAATCAGCAACTGCTCTGAATATGATACTGCAGTCAGGACCAGCTTCCTTTTTGTTTGTTTATTTGTTTGTTTAGAGATGGGGTTAATTGTAATGGATTAGCACAGTTTCTGCCAGGCATTTCTCATATCACATTCCTGAGTATAATCAGCTCTGCTACTGGCATTGTGAGCCTGGCTGGCAGAGCTGATACTCTTCTGCTGTAAGGTTCACTACTAACAGCATCCTCAGCACCTAAGCCTTCTTGCTGGCTTCCAAAATATGATTATGACTGTTTTGCTGAGACAGAGGCTGAATAGGCCTTGACAATATTTTGCTTTTCCAGTGACTACCATTCTGCTTATGTAATTTTGAGATTATGTAAAATTATTTCTTTTTGAGTGTATTTCAATGATCAAACCATTCCTTGTTTTAATGCAATTGATAGTGTGTTAAGCTTGCTATGCTGGTGGTATTATTTTCATTTGTTCTAGGTATAACATGGCAGGAGAACATCCTGTTTTCTTCAATTACATCCAGCAGTTTGTACTCACTCAAGAGTCATGCTTCTTTATCACATATACAAATTCACTGTTCCAGCAGCAAGCAATGGCTTTTATGTTGCATATTCTGAAAATTCAGACTGTATACTCAGAATATCTTTTGCTTTCTGATTAAAATTCACAATGTCAGAAGTATTATCATCATTCCATGGTATAATTTTCATTTGACTTTTCTTGATTACATGGGTTTTTTCCTTTTCTTGCAAAATGCATGCCTGGCACATTTATCATTACCCCACTATCTAGCATTTCATTTCCTCTTTGTGTACTTGACTTCACTTATAATGCTAATCTGAGCTTTACAAACTATTTATTCCAACTTGCATCTCATTAATGCAAAATATGTGCAAAACCCCATCCTCTGAGTCACTGTTTGCCTCCATTTGTTTTTCTGTTTTTTTTCCTCAAGCGGTAAAATCTGGAATAAAGCTTCTTTTGCAATAATTATTATTTATGATCTAATATGAAGAAAATATTTTATGAGTTTTCTCCTTAAAATATTTTCATCTTCATTTTATTTCTCTCTTCAGCTTATGTTTATGCTTTAGCTGGTCCATAAAGTTACTTACTTATTTTATTTTTATTTAGCCTCTCATTTTCCATGTGCTTTTGCTCAAATCAGCATCAGCTCTCCTTAAGTCATAGTCAGAATAACACTTCAGGCCAATTCCATAATTTGGTAGTGCTCCTGAAAGATGCAGCCCCTCTACAGGAAAGAAATTTCCAGCAGAGATGCAGTTGAACAAGGGGAAGGCATTGGTGCTGCTTGATGCTAGCTGAAAGAAGCACAAAGCTCTGAACAAGAAAAGCTTTTCTGCTGATTTGATTCTTCCAGCAAAGGTAGCATTGAAGAACATCCTGTAAAACGAAACAAATAAATAAACAAAAAACCTCCTTCAAAACAAACAAAACCCCCAAACATCAAACAAGAAAAATCAGTCAAAAGTACTTACATTGTTAATTTTCACGTGCTCTGTGAGACAACTTGCAAGAATCTGTGTGTTTTGATACAGATTCAGGTAAAAGCAATGACAGCTTTACAAAAAACGCCATTTAAACAAGAAATGTTGTTGTACAGGCAGTGTTATGCAAACACTTTATAGATATTTTTAAAGAATTTGCAGCATTACTTAGTTCATGCTGTTATAAAAGTGTGAGAAATGGGGCTAGCAACACCAGGTACTAGCAGGAAGAACAAAAAGAGAAAGCACTGCAACTCCTTTCTTCTTAACTCCGTGGTAGCTATTCAGAAACACAGGGTATGTTTTAGAGATTTTTTTTCTCTCCAAACACTTGTTAATGCCCACTGGAACTAGTTTGTTCTCTGAGATTAAAATCGTTTACCCCACAATTGCAGCTGCAATTGGAGTCTTCAGCTGGCAAACTAATCAGAGATTTCTTAAACTGGTTTTAAATGCTTTTAAAGCTTTTATTGTATTCTTTGATTACTCTACAGGGCCTATAAAAGAGGTTCTACAGACAGCGAATGGTGAGGATTAGAAGAAAAACATCAGCACACTCGCTCGCTGAAAAGTACATTTAAAAGGTCCTGTATTTTATCAGGGTGGAAATAAAGTCTCTTCTAGAGATGTAATCAAGGAAGCAAAATTGAGAATGAATATGAAAATATCATGTGATGATAATATCATATATGATAAAATCAAGAAGAGAGAGGAAATGGAAAAGATAACAAAATCAGAAGGAGAGCAGAGAAACCTAGGAAACTTTTTGCAAGTAGTTGGTTACCGCATCAATTGCCAGCTTTGGAATTATTAGGTGGAAATTGAGCTGGTGATAGAAATGCAGAGGAGTATGCTTATGTGCACTATAGCACCACATGACCAAAAAATCATCAGGAGGATTTGGCACAGCACTACCAAACAATTGCTACCATGTCATATGGCCAGTGTACAGATGCACACCTAGCATGCAAGGGCCTGGCAATTTCATAGCCCCAAGTTCTCTTTTCTACATACTGTGTTTGAGTGTAAATAGTGTGTGTCATTGCCATTTCTCCCACTGTGAAGGACTTCTGCTCACTTTAACAAGAGCCTTTTCAGTCTCAGCAGTACATCTCAAATCCTTGTTCCTTACAGACGTGACAGGTCAATTGGTTCTTCTCAATAAGAAACCTACAACCATGCTCACTTGTTTCTCACTGTGTTTGATGTGAATATTCACTTTTCTACTTCCTGGTTTTCCCTCTGCCTTCTCTTTTTTTTCCTCAGCATTTGATTTTCTTCCTGGGCTGGATTCCAAGGTGCTTCTGTTCTGTGTCTTCCTCTGTTTTTCTGGAACTGAAAGCTTTTTTTTTTACCCCTCTGCTTCTCATTTATAGTATGTAAAGCACAGAGCAAACTTTTGTTCCTCATAATTACTTCTCCTTCACTGTACAGACCATTAGTCCTCACTGCTGTCTCACTGGCCTTATGTTACACATTATAACGAGTTCCCAGCTGCTGCTTTGGGGCTCCATCCATCTTTTGCAACCTCTCAGTCTTGTTTCCTCTCTTGTGCAACCTCTGTCACTCATCTGAGTTCAGAGTTAGCTGTTTCAGTATTAATCAGAAAAGAACCCTTTTTTAAAGCTTCCTGATTTAGCGTGCTCACTGGCAAGGTCACATGTATTCAAGATTTAGCACAAAGGGAGCAATGGGAGGACTCAGCTAAGGGTGAGAAGTGGAAGGCACCAACTTTTTTGTTAGACTTCTTAACAGTAACATGGACTTTCTATTTTAGGGAGGATTTAGATGAGACTACTGAGATGATTTAAGAGTGCAAGGTTACCAGAGGGGTGGGTCCCTTTCCTCCCAGACTAATGGTTTCAACTCATCTTTTGTGCTCACTCCATATTTCTATGATGTTAGGGTGAATCAGTTCAGTAACGGGGCAGAAAACCGACAAGAAAAAAATACAGTTCTGTGTGAGGTTAGTAAACTGAGTCACTCACTGAGGAATCCTAAGCAGCAGAACCAGCCCTTGGGAAAACCAGGAGTGCCTGTGTCCTCCTCAGGAGAAGTGGGGAGAGCAGCCTGTTCCTTTTGGCAGCAGCACCAAGCTTTTAGGTTGACTCACATGCCCCATTTAAATCACTAGCAGGGGATTTGCTCTGTAGACACGCCTGCTCAGAAGGCTGCTGCCTGAGAATCCTGTTGCCCTTGCAATATTTCTCCTCTTTTCTGCCACCCAAAAGCATACATACCCATCTGGGATTCTCTTTGTTTGCATCTGTGAAGGGTTGGATCATTTCTTTTTATGGATTATTCGGGGTCAAGCCCTGAATTCATTTATACTCTCTGGAGGTTATTCCATGCTTCCGGAATCCTGTCACCACCAGCACGACTGCAACTTTTTTTTTTTTTTTTGGTCTTACCAGCTGTAACCTTGAACACAGTTCTATTCCTCCCCTGCCAGCAGACAAAAACAGTCAAACCTTTCTCCAATAAATAGTTCTGTGAGCTGCAAATATATAAAGTCCTGATTCGTTCTAGGTTTGTGACCTTTTTTCCCCCCCATAATTATTGCATTTATCACAGGATAGGTTTGGAAGGGACCTCTGTAGATCATGTTGTCCAACCCCCCTGCCAAGGCAGGGTGAGCGAGAGCAGGTTACACAGGAACTCATCCAGGAGGGTTTTGAATGTCTCCAGAGAGGGAGATTCCATGACTTCCCTGGGCAGCCTGTTCAGTGCTCTGCCACCCTCAATGTAAAGAAGTTCCTCCTCATGTTCAGTTGAAACTTCCTGTGATTTAGTTTATGGCCATTGCTTCTTGTCCTGTCGCGGGGCACCACCAAAAAGAGTGGAAAAGAACTTGGACTTGAGACTTTTCTCTATATATGGCACATTCATAGCAAATATTTCCTTTGAGGATTTTCTGCTGTTTAATTTCTATAATCATTCTTGCCCTCTCCGCCTCCCAGAGCAGCCCAGGTCGGTTGTGGGCGTCCCGGGAGCGGTGGCAGCAGTGTCGGGCAGCGCTGCTCACGGCCGCGCTCGGGCCGCTCCTCCCGCCCTCCGCGGGCATCCTGGTGCGCGGCTGGCCCAGCCCGTCCCGCGGCAGGGGGCCGGTTGCCGGGCGACGCTCGGCCCCTCCTCCGCGGCAGGGCCGGGCCATGAGGTAATGGCCTCCGGGGGGCGGGAAAGGGAGCGCTACCACTACCGAGCCAGCGGCCGCCGAGGTGGCCGCCGGCGGCGCTCCCTGCCTCCCGCCCCTTCCTGCTGCCCCGCCGGCGGCGGGCGGCGCCGCAGCCCCCGAGGTGTCCGCGCCGCCCCGCCTCCTGAGGAGGCTGCCCGGCCGCAGGAGCCCCGCGCCCGGCAGCGGCGGCGGAGAGCGCCCGGCGGCCGCCCCACGTGCGCTGCCGCCCGGCCGGAGGGGTTCGCAGCGGTCCCCGGGCGCCGCTGGAGAGCGGGGAGCTGGAGCGGCGGCGGCCTGGCAGCAGAGACCCGGGAGGAGGAGGGCACATGAGGCGCCGGCAGGAGGAGGGAGAAGCAGCAGCAGCCAGCCGGCCACTGCAGCCCCTGCGCTCCGCCCGCCCCGCACGCCGCGGCCTCTCAGCGGCGCGGGCCGGGGGCGAGCCGTGAGGGGGGAAGCAGCCCGGAGGTGGCCGCCGCCGGCAGCGAGGCTCCCCCGGCCCGCGGGGGCGCCGCCGCCCGCGCCCCGCCGCCCGGGGGGCCCGGAGCGGGGTGAGTGCGGCGGAGGGCGCGGGGGGACGGCGCGGGGCGGGCGGGGATGCGCGGCGGCACCGGCGCGGCCGCCTCTGGCCCCGCTCGCCCCCAGAGGAGCGAACGGGCGCGGGGGGCGCTTGCCGGGGCTGCGGTGTGCGGGCGAGGCCTGCAGCGCTCGGCGAGCTGCGGAACGGGGGTGAGCAAGGTGCAGCCGCTCTTCCTTCTCCTCGGGCCCCTCGACCTTCACAGCCCGCTGGCTCGGGGGCGGGCGCTGCGCCCGGCTCTGCTGCCTGTGCTCTTTTGTCCCTTCCGCGCCCTGAAAGGAAAGAAGCACATGAGTGGAATTGCGTACCGAAGGTCAAGAATCACTCGCAGAATTGTGCCTCTGCATTACTTACAGCTAAACTGCTGTTGTTCCCAGATACAGGGGCCCCTGCATGCAGAAGTAGCTTTCTAGCCATCGCAGAGGGACCTGCAAGTACTGACTGGGTTTTTTTCAGCGTTGGGGATTATGGATAGCTTTTGGCAGCATTCCACTGTTTAAAATGACAAAAATATTCCATTATGGCTTTTTAACAAGTTTGAGATCTTGGCGGCTCTTTTGGTTTGCCTCTGACGATTTTGAAACTTCATCTATAGGGGAGTTTTTTTTCAAGTAAAAATAGGGAAGAGCTAGGAAATTTCCAAAGAAACGGAACATCTGTTAAAGAGGGGGAGCCAGGGTTCATGTTCTCCCTCTCTCCGACTTCAAGAGAAGTCTCCGTGCGGACACTTTTTTCTGCCTTGCAATCTGTAACCTTATTTGAACCTTTCAGTCCACTGAGATTAAGTCGTGGGTGTAATGGTTTTTGCAATCAGGAAAACAGCAGAAAAAAAAAACAACAACCAACAACAAAAAAAAGCAAACAACAACAAAAAGTTAAAACAAAACCAAACAGCAGTTATGATGACCAGTTTGCCATATGTGCCTGTTTTGCTGCTGTGTGTACACAGTTGCATGTACTGTTTGTAGTGCCCTGCCTTCTACCTGTGCTGGAATTACTCTGGGTTTAAACATGTTTGTCCTAGCAGGGCTCTTCGGAGTTACCAGAAGAAGCCTGGAGGAGGGGAAGGAGCGTTGTATCCAAGCCCAGGGACTGTATTCACAAAAACATGCCCTCTCTGAAGCATTGTAACCTGTTTTGACTGAGTCAGAGCAACCCGTGATGACAATAAGAAAATTACATTAAACCATTAAGCTTACTTCACTGTTTTACAATGAGCATCATTGCAAGCGAGGGAAACCAGGATGGTAAAAATCCTAGTGGAAGGCAAGAGTTTTCAGCTTTTAATGTGAACTACTGAGTGAAGACCAGACGGCTGTATGAACAGATAGAATGGATAGAATGTAAATTTCTGTTGAAGTAAAACAAAAGTTTCTGTCAGTTGCATGAATGAACTCGCACTTGCCAGTGGGTTGAACTGAATGATGGATGATAGTGGAAAGAAGTAGGCTCTCTGGCTCTAGTGCAAAAAAATCCCATGCCAGACAAAAATCATCTCTTCATCTTTTGTTCAATTATGAATAAAATAATTCTACTGCAACTTGGTGCCTGTTCTAGAGCACTGGGCAGCACAACAATATGCCAGGGAAGCATTAATGAGATTAGGCACATGCATTTATATATGTGATGCCCCACATTTGATACGTGGGTGCTTAAAATCCCAGTGAAATATCCAGCTGCTGCTGCAGCCTCTGAGCGTCTGACTAGTTTAATCCAGAGTCCTGACTAATGAGGCAGACCAGGATGTGATACACAAGTTTTGCCCTGGATGCTAATGTTTGTTAACTTGGCACTCTGACAGTTTGTGGAACACAGGTGAGAGCTGGTGGGAGTAAGTGAGCTTGCACGGACCAGAGAGCCAGATCACATTGGAAGGATTGGCCTGGAACTGCTGGGAACTTCTGCTGTTCCTCTCTGCTGCAGTTCACGCCTGAGCTCCTTGCTGCTTCACACATTCTGTGTCCTGTAACAGATTACCAGCTGCTTTTGTAGAAGTAATTCGATCCTAATCTTTCAGTGTGCTCTGAGGATTTTAATTATACTCTGGCCAATCTGCTTTGGGATAGAGTAATGAGATTAGTATTGCAGAAATTAGTGCAGGTTAAATATTTTTGTTTTAAATGCGTACTTGATCAATATTTTTGTTTCTTACTGTTGTTGCTGTAATACTGAAAAGGAAAAATGCTAAAACTTGTCACCGTGTCTGCTGTGATAGACTGTAAACTGAATGCAAGATACTTTTTTTCTTAAAATAGTTCTGTAGAAAGGATTTTCAGAGTCAGTGCTGTTGAGGCAGCATCTGCAATATTGAAAGGCAAGAGGTTAAAACCAAACCTGTTGCCCTTTCTAAAAGCTGTACACGTTTTTCTTCAAAGCACTTTCCTTTGTTATTTAAATTTTTCCTTGAGAGAGGAGAGATAAATAAGCAGGAAGGCAGTCTATGAGTTACATTTGTTTGAAATATATTTCTTCCCTAAATCTTTAAATTTTCTTGATCTCCAGGGTTGGGGTTGGTTTCAGTGCTCCTTCTGCCAGGACCAGAAATAGCATTTGTAGGACATCATTTGTTTTGGGCTGTCTAGGTGTTGTATGTTCTAAGTAATACTCAAGATTGGTAGTTTCTTGTTAATTTGCAGAGAACTGTGTATCCTTTGTTAAAAATTTTGAGCAATATAGCTTTCCCTCTGCCTCAGTAAAAATGAGTGCCTGCTCTAATAAGTCTCCAGTATTAGGCTGGGTACTTAATTGGTCTATCTTTGAGTAACCCTGTTTTAACTCTTACAAAACTGTCATTTGACTTCACACAGTACTTATTTCCCAACACTTCCACATTAATGCAAGAACAACCAAACCGGTAGAGCTGGTCTGTACTATTGGGAGTCATGATAACCACAGTAGGGACATAGTAGCTGTGCTTTTTCCTCTTGGTCAGAAAAATGTTATTGGTAGGTAGGCTTTCACAGCTAGTTCTGTTTTCCTTTTTGAATTATTGCTTTTCTCCAGCTGTACCTGGCAGTTCTGCCTCTGTAAGAAGTTTAGTGATGCCACCAAGATCAACATTTAAGAATAAATATGCTTAAATTGCATGTAAAATGACCAAAGGCATACTGGCATCATGCCCTGGGATGCTCATGTTGTTTTTTGATTCTGCTGGGAGTGAGATTGTCACTTGTGTTCTTCAGAAAGGCTGTGAAAAGGAGCAGGCTTTGGTAGTGACTGCACACCAAGTGGCTTTCAGAGTTATCACAAGAACATAATAAGTAAGAGAACTACTTTCTAGTCACTAAATGACAGCGATGGCATGTCAGTTGTAGGCAGTTGAGTTACTGTATAAAGCTGGAATTGTAAAACTGGTGTGTGCTCTGCAGTGCCTGTGCTGTGAAGTTATGTTTCCCTGGTCATGTACATATCATTAAAACTCCACAGGCAATGCCACTGATACCTTGGAATGCTGCACCTGTATGGAGGCCTCAATTTTGTGTATTCAGTTGAGGGATCAGTGCTACTTGGAGAGATAAAAATCTTGAGAATGAACTTCCTGTTAGCATAGGCTTTCCAAGATACCAGTTGGTGTCGCATTCAAAGTCTTCCTGCTTACTCTGTGGTTTGACTGAGATAGCTGTGAGTTTACAAGCACTTTTATTTTACTTTGTAGTGAATAGCATGATGTTTCCTAAGTTAATTTCAGGAGTTCACTGATACTATTCTTTGCCTAAAACTGTCCTCTGTTTGAACTTTGAATCATCAATACTCCTGTTTCTATTGGAGCCTATTGATTAGGGTGCAAAAAGTCATGCCATATAGTCATCCTGCTTGTGGTTGACCAGCTAAGAGGCTTATTGATAGTACAAACAGATTAGCTGAGAGATAATTCTTAGATTCAATTATGTTGGCAGATTTGCTTTAGTTAAATCAGTGAGTGGCTGTACTGAAGCTGATTCTTTGCCTTATCTTGCAGCTTCTCTGGACAGGATTGTCTAACCTTGCTGTCCATTAGATGCTGAAAACCCAAATGAGACTGATGCTCTATAACTGTCAGATGTTGTTGTGTGCATATTTGGGGTTTTTTTTGTGATGATGCTGATAGATTAATATGGTACGGCCCTGTTGGTTTTGCTTGAGTGTATAGCAGAAGTTCAGAATGCCATAACGGAGTATTAGAAAGAAGGAAGGAAATGTGGGAAGAGCTTGGTTTAAAAGCCCTTGCAAAGTTTCATTTTGGCTTGTTTTGACATTAGACCATGAGGCTGCCCTGAGCAAATTTTCCCATATCTGCGGATTCCCTCCTCTATCCCCTTCCATATTAAGGTGCTTGAATTGAGTCCTTGAGGCAGGCCAGAGCTGGTTTTGAGGTTAATTTTCAGCCTGTTCATCCTGGGCAGTGAGCAGCTGTTAGAAGGGAGCAAAGGAAGCAATAGTAGTAAGTGGATTGGACTTTGGTGTCAGGAGAGAGTAGTCTTTGGTATATATGAGCTGATTTTGAAACTGCTACACTCCAAGCTCTGATATAATCACACTAGTTGTGTGTTGGTAGATGAGATGCTGAAGCTGACAATAACTTGCTGCATATTTATGTGCTTATGTCATGTTCTTGGCTCCAAGCACCTGTAGGAATAGAAGTACTGAGCTCTGTGAAAGGTTGCTTCTTTGGTGGATCACAGCATGGTTAAGATTGGAAGGGATTTCTGGAGTCATCAGGTCCAACCTGCCTGCTCAAGCAGGCTCATCCTAGAGCACTTGGCACAGGTCTGTGTCATGACAGCATCTGAATATCTCCAAGGCTGGAGAGTCCATTGCCTCTCTGAGCAACCTCAGTCAGTGCCTGGTCACTCCCAAAGAGAAAAAATGTTCCTGGATGTTCAGAGGGAGCTGCTTATGTTTTAGTCTGTGCCCATCACTCTGGTCTTGTCTAGGAACCAGTGAAAGAAAGAGCCTGTCCTCCCTCCTTGCAGGTATTGATGAGTTCTCCCTGAACCTTCTCATCTCCAGCTGTCAGTCACAGCTCTTTCAGCCTCTCCTCATAGGAGAAATGCCCTGGTCTTCTTTCTTTCTCTTAGTGGCCAGCCACTCTCCTCTCTCTAGTATATTCATCTTTTTCTTGTTCTGGAGAACCCAGAACTGGACACAGTACCCCAGGTGTGGCCTCACCAGTGCCCACCAGAGAGGAGACATCATCTCTCATCTGGTTTCCCATTTAAAGGAAAAAATGTGTGAACCCCCTGCTCTGCTATTTAATAATTCCATGCTTCAAACTAAACACAGAAAAACTGCTCATCATTAGTTTTCAATGAAGTTTAATGCTGAGTTGACTTGTTCCATTTTTTAATAGAAACCAAAGGTTAGGAAAATGTTCATACAGTGGAAACTTTTATAGCCTAGAGAGGAAGAATGAAAACTATGGATACATTGAATTAGTTACATGTGCCTCTTTGAAGAGCTTAGTTGACTACTGCAAGTTGGAATCAATCAGTGCATTTTTGCTTTGTATGTTCATTTAAATTCTAAATTTCATCTTTTTAAAGTCAGCTGCTGGTAATGTCATATTGGAATCTAATTTCAAGCGATTCAAGACCCTGTATGAATTATGGTCTGACAGCAGCCACAATTTGGTATCCTAGGGGGCTGAAGTGCAGTTTTGTTTCAAGAGAGGGGTATGGGTTTTTTTTTTAAATCTCATCAATGTCTGCTATGGGAAATGAAGACACTAACTGTCCTTTTTAATGTTGATGTAAGTGGAGCTTGTGTTGCTAGCAACATTGCCTGTCCCAGAAGGCCTAATTTCACTATCAGATACTGCACAGTTGCATACTTTGCAGGGGAGCAGCAGGCACTCCTCTGCAGTAAGCAGAAACCTTGCAGTTCAAATCTGTGCAAACCTATTGCCACAGTGAAACCTGTAAAATTAGCAGAATTGGAAGGCATTGGAGCAATGTCAAAATCCTTGGACTGTCCTTTAAACCTGTTTTAAGTGGAATTTCTTTCTTTGCAGCCATCTGCTCATAATAGCTATTTCTGAGGAGGTATTAAGCACTTTTGATGTAAATTGATGAGGTGGAAATCAATCTTTTAACATGTGCTTTTGTGGTAGATCTTCTACTGTAGTCACAAAATGGCAATGATGTCAGAAAGAAATTGTGGGCTTCTGTTGTGCTCAGGTAATACTGCAGTAATAATCACATCCAGGTATTTATGGAGGGGGTGGAGACCAGGATTAACCAAAAATATTACCTTCTTAGAGCTTTTGGTCTTGTAATAAATTCTACAAACCTGCACATGTGAAAGCCATATTAAGATCAGTCCTTTATGCCTGCATTTCCTGAGGGACGTGTAATGTTATCAGGTGATAGATAAGCATGTTATAGCTTGACCTAGTGAGTTGTGACTGACCTGAGAGCCACATGTTTCCTGTATAAGGCAATCTCAACTGAAAATGCTTTTTCTGATTGTCTGAAATGTTTGTAACCTTTAATTACTCTTGTATTAGCTCACGAGAATTTTAGCTTCTAGTGGCTTTCTCAAAAACTGTGATTTTGCAAGACATCCAAAGACATTAGAATGAAGAGGCTGAGAAAAGTTAAATATTGCATTTATCTGGCTGAGTCCTTTGTCCCAAAGGCCAGAGATGTATGTACTGTCAAATTACTGAATGTATGTTTTTCTATATTTTTTTTTCTGTAGAGATCATTGATTTCTCCATGACATTCACTTGTACTGCTTTTATCTATTAAATGAGGTTTCATTTAGGAACTGTTATACCTCAGGCAAATGCAACTTTCCTAAATACTTTGCCCTTTGCAAAAGCTGCAAAATATTCAATGTGAACTTCTAATGAACCGAGTCTGTTTCATGAATCACGAAAACCAATTTTCTCTTACTGTGCAATGGATGAAGGGAGGCAGCAAGATCAAAGTATCTGAGGTAATTCAGGAGTTCATGCCAGTACTAGAATTAAATCCAGTTCTTGTGAATCTCTGTTTAAAGGCTATCAGTATCTTGGGGTCAGTGAATTGGCACATTCTGTAGCTATTTAGGGCCTGACAGGGTATGTGAAACAGGCAGCAACCTCAGTGGACATGTGTGCTGCACCTGCACTTTTTTTCCTACATTTCTGAGGTTGGTTGTGCATTACTAATGCTCTTAAAAAAGAAAAATTCCAGGTGGCCCAGAAGACTTTCCTTGAGGAATGGACAACTTGCTCAAGTAATTTGAGTGCATTCTGCAGAAGTTAAACGTGTCTGGCAGATGGGTTGTGCAGAATAAGATGGTGCTGCTTTCACAGTAGTTATTTTAGTAAGATAGGTGGACAGTTAAGCTGACAATGGGATATTGCTATGAAAAATATCAGTGTTCAGAATGGGAGCCTAGGATTTCACAGGCTGGGATCAGAGCACTTCCAAGATACACCGTTATCTCACTTTGCTCACTGATGAATGTTCAAGGTAAGGCAGTCTCAGTTTCTTGAGCCTGACTTACTAACATCCGCCCTCCAAAAGTAAACACTGCACCCATTTTGTACTATTTATCAGCTTTCAGAGGACAGCTGCTGTATGTTGACATAAAGGAAAAAAATTGGAAGGTTTTCTCATTGATGTCCTTCTGCACTATTATACTGAGTAGCAGAAAAGAGAGGAGGGAAGTACGATTTTTGACTTGGAAAAAAGCACAATAATATATTTTTTTGTTTTGTTCATGGGGCTATTGCTGTATTTAAAAAATAAATGCAGATAATTTTATGGAATGAGTAATGTATTAAATCTAGAAATGTTGGTATGTAAAGGCGAAGAACAAAACCAAGTGTAATTTGAAGACAATAAACATAGAATTAACAGTTCACAGTGGTTACCTAACTAATGAAGAGCTGCTGAGCCCTGGTGGAAAAGGCAGACAGATGTCACTGCATGTTGGATATAGATCCTGAATACGAGAATAGATTTCTTAAATACAGTGTGCATAATTTTATTATGATATTGTTTCATTCTTAGAGGAATATTTTGTGTCTTATTCTGGCTCCCAAGTGGTTGTTGAATAGATCTCATGACAGGAAATTTATCATAATGATATGACCTTAAATGATACACACAGGTAAGCTCTGGGTGCTCTGTTCCTGCAAGTTATCAAGGCCCAGGTGGATGGGACTTTGAGCAACCTGGTCTGGTGAAAGATATCCCCATGTACTGCAGGGGTTTGGACCAGTTGACCTTTAAGATCCCTTCCGACCCAAAATATAGCTATGAATATGAAGTATGACTATGAATGTTTTTGGGTTTTTATCAAAAAGTAGTGTGAAATGGCATTATCTGATCTATGTGAGTATTTACAGTAAAAAGTAAGAACTGAAATAAATGTGTTTTATTTGTTAAAGTAAAGTTGATGCTCCCTTAAAAAAATTTCACATGACTTGTCAACTGGTCTTTAGACAGAGGTTTCACTTCAGGTAGACAAAACTGTACTTTTAAATATTCTTTATTGTTCATCATAGTTAATTTTTTCCTTTAAAAAATCTGGGGATTAAAGCTGACCTTTCTTCCTTTCTACCAACTAATAATGGATTATTTATTGGATTTGTAAATCTAGCAGAGCTGCTCTTCCAATGGGTATGAATACAAAAAGAACAAAGATGTTTCTTGGCTCTTCTGTTGTCAGTCAGCTTGTCAGCATCAGTTTCATATGGCTGTGGGATTCATCTGGGCAACCCAACCTCATTTGTCTGTAACTGCACAGGAGGCCTTTGCTGTTGAGTCTTGGGTTGACTGATACCTGTGTAAGATCTGTAAATTCTGGCTCTGGGTGTTCACCTAGTGATGTCCCTCAGTGCTATGGTGTCATGGTTAAGCACACACACCACTTAGTGCCCTGATGGTTTGAGTCCCACCAGGGATTGCTATTTTTGTGGCAGTGAAGCTTGGAAGAATGCGTTGCAACACCAGCATTTGAAAACCCACACAGCTGAAGCCCACACAGGGCCTGTGAGTGATTTGACTCCCCATCCCCTTAGCTTAGCCTTTCCAGCCAGGCTGCATTTCTGATCACATTGATGTGGGGTGGTAGAAGCACCAATGTCTGTGAGGAAAAAGGAGCAAGAGGGATATATGGCTCCAGGGTAAGTGTGCTGCTAGTAGGGTGGCAGTGTGCTTTAAAGACAGCCTGCACTAATAATAGCTAGAGGTGCCTGGGAAGGCATGTGCCTGAAGGCTGTGCCTCTCTAACCAGATTAGCTGGGCTCACAATTTGCCATTTCTGCTGGGGATAGTCCTGCCCTGTCCTACCAGCTGTGTGTTGTACCCCTTAGTCCCCATATCTTTCATACTGACTGTTACCCCTGGGAAATAAGCCAGGGAGGCAAATTGAAAAACACGGCTTGAAAATTTGGTTTGATTTCTTTCGTTTTAGTTTTATTGCTAGCTTGTCTTTCTTAGGGAGTTAGATGAATGGTGGAGATGGCAGAAAGGCAACACAGGAATGTGCAGGCAAGGCCAGTGAGTGTTTAGTTTGCTTTAGGTGTATAATACCACAGCTTGTATTCAACCTGTGGGCATTAAGTTATAGTGATCTCTTTAAAAACGAGAATTAGTTATGTAGGTCTCCTTTAGAATGTGAGTTAATGCCATCAAAATGGAATGATTTGTTAGTTATGTGGGAGTTTTTGTTTCGTAGTTTGTTGAGGTATTTTTGTTTTGGATTTTTGTTTGTTTTCTTTTTTAATAAAGAAAGCCAGCAACATCATTTTAATACTCTTGGTTGGCAGATTTGCACAGGGAGGATTGAATACCCAGTCCTGTCTCTCTTATCTGTTAAATTAGCACTAATTAGTTTGTCAAGAAGGCTGAGAGGAAATTCCTAAATGCACCTAGGAGCAGGCCTATTGTTTTGATCCTATGACCAGCAGGAATAACTTGAAGATAAAACATGATATAATGTTGCAGCGGGAGAAGTGAGTAAGAGGAAATAGGAGGGGCTGCATAGTCAGGAAAATGATCAGTTTGTAACATGACTTGTTACAGCAGATGTAATACTGTTTTCTCTTCTTTGTTCCTCAGACCTCTCCCTGTAAAGGTAAGAAAGCAGTTGTTACAATGTGGGTAATAAAAGGTTTTTGTGTGTGGTTTTTTTTTGTTTTTTTTTTTTTGTTTTTTTTTTTTTTTAAATTCAGTGAACCCTTAAACTGAACTGCTCTAAAATACTTAGTTTGAACTTCAGATATTGGGGAAGTAGCAACAGGGCTTCAGGCTATTATTGCTCTGATGTAAATCTTAAAACAGATAATTAATTTCTCTTCTTAATGGGAACTAGTGGTTCCTGATTGCCTGATTTCTAACTGGAAAGTGTTGTTTGCTTTGTGATAGAAGACCTATAATCCAGCAGTGTGCCAGCTTGGAACTGAGTATATGTGAAGCTGAAGAATAGATTTTGGTAAGGGAGTGCTTTGGACATTTGGTTGTTTAATTCTGTAGTCCATTACCACCAGAGAAGTGAAAGGAGTTTGGGATCTCAGAATGTTAAGGCATTGATTTTTCTTTAAGGGCACTGGAGACATTTGCAAGTATCTTTTATGAATTCTTACATTTTGGTTGATCTACTTTTTCTCCCTATTTTTGTTTCTTCAGGTTTTTTTCCCCCATACTTTTTCTCTGGCTTTGTTTTGTATGTCAAGTGTTACAGAGTTTTCTATATCTCCTCATTTAAGAGAACTCCAACAGAGAAATTGTAAATCCATTTTTTTTTTCTCCTTTTTCTTCAGGATTCTATTAATGGCTTGTAAAGCTCTTGGAAGTAGCAGACTTTGAGCATGAGCAAACAAGGTTAAATTGAACTCATAATATGCATATAAATCCTTATTTAAGATTTAGCTCTTAAAAGAAAACCCAAACCCAAATAACTATTTCATAAATGTCTTTTCTAAATACCTTTTTGCAAAAGATACCAAGAAGTTGTTGTTGTCGCCAGAAGTAGTTGCGCTACCTGTACTGCCTGTCTAGCAAAATCTTCATTAATTGCTTGCTAAAACTGACCTTAACAACAGCATTTCTGAAGAAGTGGATGAAGTAATGTTTTGGAGAACAAATTTTAATAGAAGTTGGAAACTGGGATATTTACAGATGTAAATGCTTATCATTTATGAGAAGCAGAATATGGCCCTGTAATTCAGGAATGATTCCTTGAGTAAAGTTCAGATCATAAAGATGGGAATTATTGGTTTTAAAGGGGTTGCTTGCTTCCTTACTTGCTTTTTATGTCTTGAGGGTTATCTTTGAGAAATAATTGCAGGAGACAGCAAAGTGAGTGTAGATTCAGCATAGTTTGCCACTTGCGCTCTGTACTGCCAAACACAGACTTGAGTCACAAGGGTTAAACAGATTGTTACTTGCTTCTTTTTGTGTGAAGATTCCTCTTATGCTGCCTGAAGTGAAAAAAACATGGACAAGGATTGGGTGAGTGGATGTGTTTTGAGGGAGGGGGAGTAGAATTTTGAAGAATTTACAGTACAAGACATGATGTTTGGTCCAAATTGGCCAGAATTTTGCTTGGAAGCCTATGTTGACCTCTGAGTTTCTTGCTTTTTAATTAAAAACAAAACAAAGAAGCCCAAATCGCTCTTACAGGATTCAGGAGGGCAACCAGGCTGAGAATAGGTAGGATATACAGTATCTCAGCTGTGGAGATAAAAGAGTGGAATCCTTGACAGACAGTCTGGAATCCTTGATGGAATCTGGAATCTTTGACACCTCCAGTGTGTCTCTGAATCACAGATCTTGCATGCTGCTGTTTAGGGACCATGTCAAAATGTCAGCAGCTGCTTCCACATTTGTAGTGTTGACAATATGACCTTCAGGTTAAGAGATCTCTGCTGACGTGAGCTGTGCCCAGTGAATGTTTGTTTTACTCTATTTGGAGCTTTTGTAGTTGCATACTTCCAAATGACCATAAAGTAAATGAGAACATGAAATAACTGTCTTCTGCACTTGCAAAAGGCTTTTCTAATACTTGAGCACTGATGCTTCCACTTTTTTATTGTGCCCTGGGGTATAATACTTTGTGGTAAAGTACATGCAGCTTAAATGAGAAGAAGGTAGGAAAGGAGAAAATGTATTTCTTGGCAACACTGTATTTGTACTAGTTAACATTTGTACCTGGAATGGTGGGTTTGCAAATGGGGGAGTTTGATGGGAGGTGTTCTAAACAGGAGGGTAGATTTAGTCTCTTAACCTGTCTCAGCTCATTGCTGGTAAATGCAGCTCAGCATAGTGATGCTGCCTTGGGTCTTTTGTCCACGTTTTTCTTCCTATATGCAGACTATGTTCAAGTTAGTACAAAGTTGCAGTAATGTGAGTGTGCTATCCACTTCTGTTAACTCTTTTTTTTTTTTTATATTTATTTAAGATGGGGATAGCAGCTGGCACAAGATTCAGACGTAGTGATATAGGTAATTATTGCATGGTATGTGCTTCAAGGGCTTATTACTCATTGAGCTAAGTTTAGCCAAGTCACTTTCACTGGAGCCTATCACCTCTTTATATAAAATGATAGCTGGTGTGAATCAAACTGTAATTCTGAATATTAAGGCTGTTTAAAATAGGGGTCTGTCTCATTACCCAGTTAAGTTGTGGCCTGGAAGGTTCTAGTCCACTTAATAACTGCACTGCAATCTGATGTTATTTGTGAGCTTTGTGATGAGTTTATCATGTTAGAACAGCTCCACCATCCACTCCCGGTTTTGGGCAGACAGTGTGCAGCATTACTGTCAGACATACTTCTAGGGAGATGGGAATCAGGCCAGGCAGGAATTATTACAGGTTGTGGTAGCTGTGTCTACCAGTGACTGCACTTTGCAGTTACACAGTGTTTGCATTGTTTCCGTCTTTGTCCTATGACAGACCTATTTGTCTTGCACCCCAGCCTGCAGCTTCCTGAATAGAAAAATACAGGTTCTGTCAGGACAGCTGCTTAATAAAGGCACATGTTGAAATACTCAGGAAGAGCAAACTGTTTTCTGGGAAAATTACAAATTGCTGAGAGGAAGGACATAGCATGCAGATGGGCTAGAAAGTGTGCAGGTTTGATTGCTGACCTTTTCCTAATCAGTAGCCTGATCTTGTGAGTAAAGCAAGGCTGAGCACCTGGAAACTTGATGCAGATATAATTGTATTGGCTAAAATAGTGCAGATAGCCAGGGTCAGTCTCTTTGAAGTGTGGAAGTACTAACCCACTTATAAGGACTCCTTGTCTCTACCTGCTTTCTGTTACAGCAGACTTGTAGCTACAGCATGTACCACTAGAAATAAAGGGGAAAAAAATTTGGCTTGTAGCAAGTGAGGAAATAAAACCTGGAGACAGCAGTAGGTATGTGCCTGCTCCAAGCCAGCAGGTACAGGCTGGCTTACACAGGAGAACTTTGTTAGTTCTGTAAATTGTTTGTGCCTCTGAGAGATTATGCTTTTTTTTGTGGCCCTTTCTGCCAAGTTGAAGGACATCATGGGTCTTATATGTGGCTACCGTATCTCTTACACAAGCGACAGCACAGCAACAGTAGACTTATTTAATGTGTCTGATGTCAAATTTATTTTTAAAAAGCAGTGTAATTCATTACTGGTGCCAGCCCAGATACTTGCTATGACCACAGTCAACACTTGTGATACAGCTGTTGCTGCCATTGCACAGTGAGCTCCCCAGTTGGAGTATAGAGTAAAATTGAAGCAGGTTTTTCTTATTTGCAGTCAAAAGTCTACAGCATAATCACATACATACAGCCTTCTGTTGGTACTTGTGCTGTATAGTTGTTGGAATTAAGAATTTATGGTCAAACTGATGTTGTTTGAGGCTGTATCTTTTCTTTCTATAGATACTGTTCTGCTGCAGGTTTTTGCTTCTCCATTGATGTAGTTTCTGCATTGATGTTTAGACTTTGTTTGAAAAGGTGCGACAATTCACCTAGTTCCTTCCAATACACTTTTTTCATAGTCAAGTCAGAAATAGGAGCATATGTGTAGTTTAATGGCTCAATTATGGTCTTGATTTAAAAATACGACCTAGAATGTGTCTTTATCTTGCAGCTCTAAGAGGAGTTACAGATCAGATAGAGGGTAGTAGGAGTAAATCATGTAACTGATGCATGACTGTGTTTGTCGCAGCCAAATTGTAGCTGTGCTCATCTAGTGTTTTGCCCTTTCTCAGACTTTGGTGATTTTATATTAAACTAACAAGTATCTTGCTCTGTATTTTCTCTTTTCCTTTGTTGTTCAGTGATGTGATAGATTTATTAAGAACCATGTGGTACAAATTAAGAACAATTATCTGCTAAATGTCTCTTCTTTTAAGAAGGCAAATATTGTTGGACAGTGTGGCAATTTACAAGATGTTGCCTTTCTCTGCTTTTGGGATTTTTCTCCTCTCTCTCCCTTATGGGAAACAGGAAAGAAAACATTTTCTGATGAGGATATTAGTGTCATGTTGGCATTTTAGAGTAGTTGGATTAATGGGTTGTTCTTGGAATTTGGATATCAGTATTCTGTCTGTTGTCACTGTGGGTACAGCAATTTGCTAAAGTAGGCACCTCTTCGTGCTTTGCCAATGACTAAATGTGCCTTTCACGGGTCCACCTGCACACCTTCTGTTAAACTGAACTCATGCCCATTGACTGCTGGAACCTACCTACATTTTATTTATAGATGAAAGGATAAAGGGGGCAGAGTGTGGACTGAAGGGAATGAAAGTCTCAGAAACCTCACTCCCACCAAAATACTGCTTTCTTTATTCCCACCTTCACAGAGTTGCATCCTTTGGGCATGGAAAATCATAGACATTTTCCTAAAACATCTGGGTAATAAATACTTACAGCCCAATGCTGACTCTGTGAGCTTAAACATAATTTCATATTCTGAATTCTGTGGTGTTCTGTCTTCTTTTTTTCCTTCTTTGGAATATGGGTTTTCTTGTCGATAAACCAGCACTTTTGAACACATTTAAAAGCAAGCTGGTGGAAGAATTAATTTGTAAGTAAACTAATGGACAGGAACGAAAACAGTCCATGAGTTTAGTGGAAGAAAAAACGCCAAAAATCACCTCTGTAGTATAGTTAAATGCAGTTAAGCATTTTAGGTTTCTAACCCTGGATCCCTGAGATTTGCAGTTAATTTGCTGAGGAGCTTCATTTTATGGAATACTGCAAAACTGGAGTTAAATGAAAGGAGTGTGGGGCAATCCTATGGAAACAGTGACTGTTGAACTGCTCAAAATGTAAGGATTTCAACTTGCTTTCTGCGTCGGTTCTTCAGTGAAATGCAAATTGAGTTCGAATGAATGAATGTGTCCAAACCTTGAGGGTTTCTATGCTTTGCCTAGATTGGGGGCCAGAGTCAGGAGTGGCCACAGGAGTCTGTGCTGAGTTCATTAGGCTGAGGACACCAGCTGTGCTATTATTAGGGGTTTTTACAACAACACGGCAGATGTTCTTAGGCTCTGTTCCAGCCTCCACATATGGTGCAGTGGAATACATGGAAAAAGAAATTCTGACAAATTGTTTTCCCTTTCAACAAACAGATTTTAATTTTTTTTCCCCCTGTGTAACTGGACAAGATATTTGTTAACTTGAATGTATTAAAAACCAGTTTGAAGTATTTGAAACAAGAACAAAAAATGTGTTCATATGAGAGCAAATACAAGTGCTTTTCTTGACAAGGAGGACTTGAGGGTCTAGCCAGAACTCAAATTTGGAAGTGCATGTGTTTTGCCATTTAAGTATTCATTTTCTATTTTCCTTACCACTGACATTTGGATAGGATCCTTGCTGGATTACTTTTTGTGTAGGTATATAGTGCAGAGCTGTACCTGCAAAGATTTTGAATGATGGTGATGAGACACAAGAAAAAATGTAATATACACAGAGCAACGAGGTATTAATAATGAGATTAAAGTCTTTGAACAGAAGTACTGCTTATTATGTTACAGTGATACAGCACATAGCAAGAAGAAAAGCATCTTTTTTCTTTCTTTTTGTTGTCATAAGAGTATGTATGTGTCTTGTTTTAAATGTGTAATTATTTTCTCTCTGGAAGTCACTTAACCAGTTTAAATACCCACAAAGTATAAATCACAAGCTGCTCTGTGGAGTTCTGATATGCTCTGTGTTGTACAAAATGCAAAAGGGAGGTATCTGCCAGGAAGATGCAAGTCTGATTAAATGGCAGACCAAAAGTACATAAGGAGTTGAAGAATGCAAACTGTTTATAATAGGTAACAAGTATGTCTCTATATCTCCTGTGTTACAGATTTTTTAGCCATAGTTTTTTAGTGTTGTTGCTAAGCAGAATAACAAATGTTTAAACAATTCCCTGTACATCATCCTTTCCTTTCTGTCATCAAAGTATTTAGTGGTTTTTGAGTTAAAGCAGCTGAGATGGTGCATGAGTTGCCTTGTGTTGAGCACAAAGGGAAGAAAACTCAGCACTTGAGTAATTTATTATTTATGAATTTTTATGTGTCCATCTCTCAGCTTCTGAACTCTACAAGGCAGCTTTCTCATAGAGAGCTTTTTAGTATGGCTAAAGAGAAAAGGACCCAAATGAAGCAATCTAACACACAGTTCCTATTGAGGATCTTTTGCATGCATTTTCTCTGTGCATGTTTCTTGCTGGATGTTAAAAGAGCAGACCATACCATTGATCAGAAGATCTGAGTACTCATCCTGTTTTATCTGACACCAAGGAAACAGTGTGGATGACCTAAAGTTTTTTGGTTTTTTTCATTCTTAAGTCGATGAACTGATTTTAATCAAAATGATCTGATGCACTTGTAGGTGTATATTGCTGATAAGCGATATGTCTCTAAATCTAGTCTGAATGTGATTTCTCCTTTTGATTTTCCTATCCCTAAACTGTTAATCTTTCTACCTTCTGGTAAGGGTGCTGTTTTAAACCATTGGAGAGCCAGGAAGTTCTTCAGGCTGTTTCCACAACATGGTCTAAAATAGCGAAGTTCATCCATGTACTGCATTGTGGGGAGCAATAAGATGTGACCCTAGAAGTCTGTGGTGGTTGATGTGAGTGCTGTTCTACAGCTCATATCTGGTCATTTGTGAGTGCTGCTCTGTGGTTGTACCCCCAGCAGGACTGTGCTGAAACTTGTGTGTTGGTAACTCAAGTTGATAGCAGTGAGTAATTATTTGCTATTTGAGTAAGATTGTGACAGTTCACAGAGTCACGTAGCTCCTATGAAAAGAACAGTTTCTCCTGTGTTACTGAGATTACAGTGTGGGACCCAGAGAAAATTTAAGAGGATTAGTCATGGCATGTTGCATTAAGCCTGACTGCTTAATCAGAAGGATTTTTTTCTGAAGATTATTTTATTGGCAAAAGTGGAAAAATTGGGATCTTGATGAGCTCCAGAGCTTGTTTGAGGCCTGGAGCAAGCAAAGTCCTAAAATGTGCTAACATGACTGGTTAGAACATGTTTTTCTCAGGTAAGAGGTGAACTATCACATCTGCATGATGGGAGGAGACTGAGCTAAATGTGCTTGTGGTATTAAGCTTGCCTTCTAGAATTGTGTATTGGCTAGAATAGCTTCTTACCATATCAACTACTTTCTAACTGAAAAATAATTGCTTGGATTAGAGAGGTTGCGTCTTGCACAGCCTTGCACTGAGAGTATTAAGCTTGGGTCTGCTCCCCCCTCTTCCCCCAGTTCTGAACTTTAGCAACCTGTTCACTTCTCTGTGCGTGTGGTGGGAGGAGAGCAGAAGGAAGATTTGTTACAAACACATCGCAGAAATGCATTTTCCTCTTCCAAGGATGTGCTTAGAGGAAGCAGTTGTGCTTGTTAAATCTTGACTTTCAGGATGCCATGCAACTCCAGTGATGCCATCAATGATGTTGGTTCACGCACCTCTTTTGGTAGAAAATGCTTGCGTGCAATGGGTTTGAGCTGAACAGTTGACAGTTACTTTAATTTCTCTCTAACTCTAGATTGCTTTAGACATATAGGTGCTCATGTGGCTGTGTAGCTTTGTGGGTAGATGGAGCAAAACTCATCTTCTCACTGAACATGTGTTCAAAGTCACCTCTGAGAATGTACAGGAGCTACTAGTTGGTTTCACTCCTTCTTCAGCCTTAATCAGTATATTGTAAATAGTGTGGGAAATACCATGTTAGGGGTATGTGTGTAATTTATTTTATGAAGGTTCATTTTGCTAATTGATGGGCTGATAGATTAATGCATACTCCTTGGATGTATTGAAAATGGACTGTGGATTTGTTTGTTTACTTAGTAATTTTATTTTTTAAATAGCCCTCCCTTCCACAAGCTTGACATTTCCTTTTTAGTGCTATCTTATAGGACTGAGCATGTTTCTGCTTCAAGTCAGCAGTAGGAAGAGAAATCTGTGTTCCAAAATGAGTGAAGTTCTGGAGAAGCAGATCTCCCACTCTCTCTCCCTTGTCCTAGTTTAAAATTAGATCTGCTGGCCTAACAGGAAGGGGCTTGCATTTCTTGCTCATTTTCCAACTGTCAAGCAGAGCATGTAGTCATGCTGAACAAAGCAGCAGCATTCCTGGATCCTTTTAATGATGTATTCAGAACTCCAGTGCCTCCTGATTTAATGAGTACAGTGAATGTATTCACAACTAACAAGAGCATGCTCATTAAACAGCAGTAAGTTAACTGTCCTATTCTCTTGTAGCAATCCAGTTCATAATTAAATGGTGCCATATCTGAGTACAACACTGGGCTGCCAGATGGAGAGGTTAAATGTTCTGTGGATATGTGTGGTTAGAAGGGGTTGTTGGAGTATAAGTAATTTAGCTTAGCTTGTCTCACTGATAAGGATACTTTTCTTGGTGGAGACTTTGTGTTTACAGCTCCCAACCAACTAAAAAGTTTAAACTTAAGCAGTCAGTGTTAATTTAAGTTGTCTTTTAGCTGGTAACTTTCAATTCTGTATTCTGCTCCACTGCACTACTACTGTTGTGTAAATCCAAAGAGTCACAGCTATACTAACTGGATTTACTAGACTGTAACTAAGGGCAGAGTTGGACTTTTGGTTGACTTTATTGCTACATAAACTTAGTCTTAACAATCCTGGTGAATAAGTGGTGACATTTGAAAAATGAAGACATCAGTTTAGTGTTTTGGATTGGGAGATGCAGGCTAAACAAAGGTTAGGCTGTGTAGAGACAGGAGTTTGTTAGAATTGTCTTCACTAATGTTGAGATGAAAGTAGCAGCTGAGTTCTCACATAAGTTATCTATGCCCTAATTTTTTTGTAGAATTGTTAGTGAAAATCTAAATATTGAATTCTTATGTTTGCTTTTATTCTAAGGTCTGTTCTGAAATATTTTGGTTTTAATAGTTACTGCCAGTATTTAATAATGGATTTGGAGGCAGAGGGAATTTGAGCCTGAGAGAGGGACAGCATATGCACGCTGTCTGCTTTTCTACTGGGAACCTCCTTACACTGTCTTGGGGCCTTTTAGCATAATCGGGATGACACCAAGGCAGTTCTTGTTTCAAACCAGCTGACAATCTATTCAGTTTGTGCTGTCTGCCTTTCTTTAAACTGATTGCAGAAAAAAGCCACAGAGTCTTTGGTACCTGTTTGCCATCTGGAGAACGAGGCTCCCACGTGGGTAGGGACAGATGTACAGAATGTTTGATGCAGCCCTCTGCAGCTGCTGCCTCTTACCGCAGGCTGGCTCTACCTGGCTCTCATCTCTGCTCCTCAGCCAGTCCCTCCAGTTCCCTGGCATGGGCTCCTGTGAAAGTCTGTCACATGGATGCTGAACTCTCTCATAATTCTTCTTTTCCCCAAGAGCCATTTTCATTCAGATATCCCATGTAAGCATCGCTGCTTGTCTTCTCCTCTGCCCTTTGATGCTAACACTGAATCGTAAGGCTCCTTTTAAACATGAATTTCCTGCTTTAGTCATGCTAGTATATGTTGTAAAACCCAGGCAAAAATAGTTGTAATTCAAAGCAAGAAAATTTGCACACTCCAAAGGAAGAACCTGTTCTTTCCATCTTTAAGAAGAATGACCCACAGTGGTTGATTCAAACTAGAAATCACTTGTTTACTTGACACATCCCATGGAGACACACTTGCAGCTACAAGTGTCTTGTGTAGTGTGGATGTGTGGAGTGAGCACACTGTGTGTAGAGAAGGAGGACAGGGGCAGGGAGGAGATCTCAGCGTGTCTTTGGTTTGTTTTAATCCTCAGTAAAACTTTCTCTGCTGGTTATCTGGAACAGGTGAGTTCAGCTGGTTGACATTTTTGTGTAACTCACTGACGAAGGTGAGTTGGGTACTGCCATAGGAATACCACACAAACTGAGGTATGGAAGAGTCTTTTGCTTTCTACTTCTGCCCAAAGGGGTTTTTTTCTCTCTATGTAGTGCAGATTGGTAAAAGGCCTCTGTGTTTATCTTTAGTTGTGTGTTTGGTAGAGAGGAGTGAAGATGGTGGTTGCTTTGGTTTTTGCCTTTTGGGGTGCAGGACTGCCAGGACAGAAAAGCAGTATTTGCGGAAAATGGGGCTTTTGTTGAAGTCTTATTTCTGAGGTTGAGTTGCTTTTAACTTACTTTGAAGCTAAACCACAAATATGCATTAGATGAGGAAGAAAGTGGAGAGTTCCTGTGTTCCTCGAGCCTATTTTTGCAAGGTCTTAAATCTGTCTAAATTAATTCTGAACTTTGTCTGTATTTAGCTTAAATGTTTTTATATGAATTCTGAACTTTGTATTTGGTTTACAGCTTTCTTATAGTAGCCATATAAATTATTTTATACTTTTAATATTAAGATATTCTACAACTCTGCCCACTTGCTCAGGGAATAATCTGCTCTTTACTGTCTATATCTGGGTATCTGAAAAGCTGAGAAACGTTCCAAATGTTCTAGTTCTGAGTAATAATTTGTCCTGCCTACATACAGTGTTTTCAGAGAAGCTGCAGGGGGAGGATTTTGCACTGAGCACATAGTTGCTTGTGTGGGTATGAAAGGGCAGTGTAGGGGATATCATATACCAGAGAAATGATCCACAGTTTTCTCTGTAAACTTTCTTGGTCATTGTTTCAATTTAGATCTTAACACTCACTGGGCCCAACACCAGTTACTACAAAGGACAAACTTTTATTACCTTGCATTAGTAAAACAACACTAGTTATTAACACAAGTGACTCCTTCCTCCAGTCTCTCTTGATTATTTTTAAGGCCAAAGATGTTTTCACTCCTTACCACCAAGCTAAGAGGGTAGTGAAAGTTATATTGCAAACTATTTATATTGCAAAAATAAAATAATCTGGAAACTTTGAATTGCAATCCATTTTAGGTAAAGGAAATCAAGATTTTTTTGTGCTTTGTGTATAGGCTTATTATAAAGGTGTTTGTTTTTTTTTTGACTGGGGTGTTTTTTCCCATAGCAGATGGACTATCAAAGAATAAATGTGCCAGACAGTAGATTAAATTACTTGAAATACCTTTGCTGTACTATCACAAAGCAGACAGTCTTGAGGATGTGCAGTGTGAGTAGATGGATGGTATAGGTCATGCAGTGCTGAACTGGTGCTACTATGTTGACAGAATGTTTTATGGGTAGGCAGGAGACAGCTGGTTAATGTCTTGAGGCTTTCAAGGTTCTATTGTCTCAGCAAGGTGACCTCATAAAAATCTGTGTGTAAATAGCCTTTATCTGTCTATATCTATACAAGATTTAGTTGCCAGTCAACTAGAGTTAAATTCTAATTTATCTCCCTCGATATTAAACGGTGGCACAGTCTGGCAGAGGATAAATAATTTTACTGTCAGTTCATTCTTGATTATAGTGTCAGCAAATGTTCCTGCTGCTGAAGATACGTGGGTAAGACAGATGGGAGATGGTAATTAAATGAACTCTGGGAAACCTAAAAGAAAAGTGTTGGTTGAAAAATTCTTAGTTATCAGAAAAACTGTTTTGCAACTTAAATAATGAAAACAAAAAATAGATTTTCACAATATACTTTATTACCTCCTGTGGTTTTGGGGAAGCATCTCTTGAAATTCCAGCTTGTAGAGAAAGGATATGAACTGGAAATCTCTCTTACTTCTGCATGTTGCTGTAAAGAAAGAGTTTTCTCTGCAATTTAAGCCTTTAAAAGAGCATTTTATTCCCTTCCTTGACCACTGAAAGTGCTGTATTTGCATATTGCTGTAAATGTTTGTTCTGGGTTGTCTTTAACTGATTGCTGAAGGTCTACTGCTATGTTTCTTTCTTTCTTTTTTGCTTTCTTGGGGAAGAAAGGAGAAAATTTTTCTGTTTGAATTATTTTTTTGTTTTTACTTTAAATCTTACTGTTTTACTATCAGGCTCAAATTTAATTTCTTTTACTGCAGGTGTTTCAATTCATGTTTATGATGAAGTATAAAAATGCACATGGGAATAGAATTATATTTGCACATGTAAATCACCTCATCAAATGAACCATTCACCATATGGTGAATTTCAGTCTGCTGTAATCATAGCCTGATGCTTGGAACAGTTCTGCACTTCAGTATGTTAAAACTTGGAGTCAGGACTGTTGTGACGCAGGAAAACAGTGATGTGAAAAGGCACTGGGAATACCTGCAGCTTCACTGATCAAGTAAATGACAGTTCATGTATCCTAAAGGCTGGATGTTATCCAGTCATATAGCTATGCTCAGTTTGGAACTGAGGAATAATCACAGAATCAGAATGGTTTGGATTAGAAGAGACTTTTAAAAGGATATTTTTTATTAGAATTGCCAGAAGCCAAAAGCTTGATGCAATAGGAAGCACTGTAAGGAGTCATTGATGTAAGTGTGAGTATTTTGATTAATTACAATCGAACTTTTAAAAATCTATTTTGTTAGACATGATCAGAGACATGACTTCTAATAAGCAAAATCAGATGAGAAATGCTTAAAGTTGTGTTATTTGTTCTTATGTCTGAAGGAGCATCTGGTTTGGAATACTTTTTTCACAAAGGGAGTTGCATTTCATATCTACAAAGATTCAAAAGTTTATTCTTGGTACAGGCTTGCCTCTGGAAGACAGTGTTTACACATCCTTTGTTTTGGCACTATGTTTTCAGTTGGATCAGTCCACATAAAAACCTGGATGCTTGGAGAAGAGGTGGCTGCAATGCCAAACTTGTCCTTAATGTGTGGGAATAGGAGGCTGGCTGAGAAGAACTGTTGTGGCTTGTTTTGGAGGAGAAGTTAAGAAAGAAAATTGCTCTCACTTTTCTTGAGGAATGATAAAATATTTCCAAATTCTTAGAAGTCTGTTGAAGTGACAGGTCATACTCTGCACAAAAATGCCACTTTGAGAAGGGTGGAGTTTGTGACTGGCTTTACCTTGAAGGGTAATTTCAGGAAAAAGGAGTTTAATTTGTTGGAGTACATGTGTGATTGCCAGATGAGCTCGTAACTCTTTTCTCTTGAGAGTGTTTCAACACATGCACCAGAAAGCCTTAGTCTTTTGAGATGCATGCAGTTTTAAAGTATGGCTTTATTTTGCTCTGTAGATAAATCTTACTACTTTTGTGAAGACTCTGGAAACACTCTGCAATGTTTTCCTGATGTTTAGAAGGAAAAGATTTGCTACCATCTGTTCTCTCCAGAGGATTTTTGTGTATGGTTGTCTATACAGCTTTGTTCTCAAATTAAAAATTTTGGTTGTGGTTACAAATGTAGATATTGTAATATGCATTTAAAAGATCAAGGTTTTAATGCAGCAGACTGAGAAGAGGAGTAGGCTAACCCTGTTGGATTCTGCTTGGTAGTTTGTGTAACTGCTCTGCCAAGAGAGGGCGAGGAAACTTGTGCGGGAGCCAAAGTTACAATTGCATTCAGATGACCTTACGGCATCAAGAACTGTTCATGTGCAGGAAGCACAAATAGAAGCAACACTTAAAGCAAGCCTGCTGGCCAAATGGTGAGATTCTGGTGGGGAAAAGGAGACACAAGAAAGGAAGAATGCTATGCAGATGATCATGAACAGAAGGAGTTGAAAACCAGGTACAGCAGGGGCTGTTACGGAGCCGTAATCCCCCCATAGTGTTTGTTGCTCTTAGAGCTGAGCTTTGACTGCAGTGTGTATGTAGTGTGTATGCAGAGGCATCGCTGGCCATGCTTTAAATTAACTCAGACAAAAGAAAGAAACATGACAAAAGCTGCTTTAGTACTTTGCATTTTCCCTTACTCAGCAGTTTAGTTGAATGCTGTGTTTCGGCTATTGCACTGCATAACACTGCCCGGCATCTTTCTCAAATACTGCTGAGCTGAGCTGCCCTTGTGTTCCCAGATGCAGCTTTAGACTGGTGGGGCAGGAGTACAGACTTATGCTTTGGTGTTCAAAAGTAGGTTAGTGACAGTGTACTCTGCTTCTGTGGGTCAAGGATCACTGTTTGCTGTGGTTGCCTCCCTCCCTGCCTCCACATCTAACGTTAAACTGACATGTTATTTACCACCATGAGATGTTTTGAGAATAAGCCAGAAGGAATCTGAGCTAATATTTTAAGTTATAGATAAAACTGCTTTGGGCATCAGGTCTCTTAAGTTGTGGTATTATTGTTAAATATGTGCTACGTTGGAAGTAGACAGATTGGTGCAAGAGGAATTGCTTGCTTACTTTTGCAGCCTTTCACTTGCAAAGAAATTGCAGTTGTTTGAGATACTCATATTGTCCTATATCTGTAGGACAATTTTGTCACCAATTTCTGTTGGAACTCCTGGTGTTAATATTTAGATACTATGTGTATTAATCTTTGCATATGCTCATAGGTAATTTGGTAGCTCTTAGCCCATTTATTGAAGCATGGCATTAGTGATGCCTGTCTAATTGATATCCTCAACTTCATTCTCTTAAATTAAAATTCTTACAGTATAAGGAGCTTAGACATGAGTGTTTCCTTTGAAATGTGAGGACTTGGACTAAGGTTATTGTCATTTTATTAGGCTTATTTTCTGGATGTGATTTGAGTTTGCTTGTCTTATCTGTATTTAAATTCAAAACCAGAACTTTAAAACAGAAAATAAAAATAAACCAGTTCAAAATTATTCATGAATTATGAGCAATATAAACTGTTTTCTTTGTAGAACATTTTTTTTAAAACAGTTTTTCTTTTTAAATCCAATGGCTCTGGGATATAAGATTGCTGTTGGAGAGTTATATTCTTATATTCTGGTGGCTGGAAGTCAGGAAAGCTCTTTAGATTTTTCCTCCCCAACTTGATCTTCATTGCTATAATCAAACAAGGAGCAACTTGTTATAATTTGCTAGTTCTTTTTGCTACTGCACGACTTGGCTAAGTATGAACTTCATGAAAAGAATGAATATCCTTGGTGGATTTGTAAAAAAACCTTGCAACTGCTTCTAATCAAGTTTAACTTCATTTTTTGCATGTTCTTTGTTACAAAACCCATTTTAACTTCCAAAGTTGTTGAAAGGGCCTTTTTATTGTTGGGAGCGTTTGAGCTTTGGAACAATGCCCATAATAGCTGTTCCTTGCTCTGTGATTGAAGGAAGGACTGACTGGCTTGAAGGAAGCTGACATTTCTTAATTAAAAGCTTTGCATTTTAAAACTTTATAAAAATACTTTGAATGTGTACTACCTACAATACCTAAAATTTTTAACACACTCAAAAATCTCAGTGCTACAATTGTTTTCAGACAATTGTAGGAAAGCAAAGATAAGGAAATGAGATGTTTTTGTAGAGCTTTTAGCATCTCTGACATGACATTGTACAGGAATGTAATTGTAGTTGGGCAGAGATGGAGCTCATATCTCATATCAGGCAGAAATAATACCCTTATTGTTGGTTCTTTTAAATCTCCCTTCTGTCCCCACTGGCTCAGGTAGGATTATATTGCAACAGAATTGCACTTAAATTCTGGTAGAAGCCCATGTCCTTAGGGAGTAGACTAAAAAAAACTGTGAAGTGTTTGTGAGTGAAATGCATCTGATGGGTTCTTGTTCATTTCTGAATGGCTCACTTTTTTTTCCTCTTGTAAATTCACATTTCACTTCCTGATAAAGAACATACAGGTACAGTTAATAAAATGAATTTTTCTCCCTATTTAATTAACTTAGGCACATTTGTTTTTACTTTAAGAGAAGTCTGCTTCCAGTAAGGTGCTTGCATTCATCAGAGTGGCTCAGGATTTGTCCCCACTGTTTTTTGTTTATCTCTAAAATACAGAGTAGCAGCTGCCTTGCATAGGTGTTGAGCAATTTTCAGTTTGTAGAGAGAAAGTCTTTTTGAAGGAACGAGTTAAAAGAAATTCTTTCAACAGACTGACTTCTTCTCAAACCCTACCCACACCCCTCTTTGTATATCCCAGCTGTTGCTGTTAAATGTATGAAATGTAATGCTCAGTGTATGTGATATGAAATGGAGTGCAATGGAAAGAAATGTTTTTTTCCAGTTAACTGTGTACTAGGAAGGAAATTTGAACACATATGAAATTTATGTTGAAGGTGCTCTAAGAAACAGGAGGTCTTGTCCACCAAGCAGTTGGGAAGCACGTGTGAAGGGAGCTTGGATGAAAGCAAACAGTAGGTCTATACTAAAACTTGCACTCTGTACAGACTAGCAAGGAAATAGAATAACTTAAATGTTTAAACAGAACTGAAAGTTTAGGGAGTGATGTATAATATATTTACTAGGCTTCCTAACTAGGACAATTCAAATATCAAGTTAAAGACTGAGGATGTTTGGCCTTTTAGAGCAGTACAGTTTGCCTTCAAGTCATCATGAGGCTGTTAGAGGAATTACTGGAAAAACATGAGAATCAGAAGTGATAGGAGTGTATTTCACCTTTTGGATTCCATGTTGTTAGATTAAGTGCTGAAACTGTTTTCTTATCAACTGCGATAATTTTTTGTCTTTGATCCCACTTCATTCTGAAATCCTTTTTCTCTAAAGGAGATGAAATGTGCTTCTTGATGACATGTGACTTCTCACATACAAGGTTTCATCAGAGAACTGGAACTGAAGGTGAAAAAGGTAGCTGACAAAGAAACTTTCAATAGAGGAGATGCAGAAAGAATAGCTGCCTAGATAGGCTCTAAAAATCATGTGAACTTTAAGCCACTCAAGAGCTTAATTTAGTGGGAGACTGGCCTGAGAGGCTTAATATAGACAGCTCAGATATCATGTGGAAACTCTAATATAGACATGTATTGATATAAGAGACCTTGCGCTTATTTTTATTTGTTCCTGATCAGATAATTTGTTTGCTTCCCTCCCTTAACCCCATTCTTTATTTTCAGGAAATGCAGTAAAATGGTGGCTGTTACTGCACAACTACACCTGACTGTACCAGGGAGAGTGAAGGAAAAGTGGCCTTTTGATACTGGCACTTGTTTTGATTTGCTCAGCTTTCAGTGGAGTCTTCAGTAAACATTTTTGGTGCTCCTCCTGATAACTTTGACTGGGAACAAGTGAAATAAGTAGTGACTCTGATCAGGATGTCCTTCTGCTTTCTGAGAAGCGTTAGTGACTTCTGAAAGATGCAAGGTCATTGGGTTTCTTTTCTTTCTTTCTTTCTTTCTTTCTTTCTTTCTTTCTTTCTTTCTTTCTTTCTTTCTTTCTTTCTTTCTTTCTTTCTTTCTTTCTTTCTTTCTTTCTTTCTTTCTTTCTCTCTCTCTCTCTTTCTCTCTCTCTTTCTCTCTCTCTTTCTCTCTCTCTTTCTCTCTCTCTTTCTCTCTCTCTTTCTCTCTCTCTTTCTCTCTCTCTTTCTCTCTGTGTCTTAGCACTAGTTTATTTGTATGTCTTCCAATATTGTAGCTTCAAATTATAGCTATTACATTAACAGTACACTGATTTTTCACTCTGTTCAGAAAACTCCTTGTTTCTTGCCTGGTCATTAACAAAACATCAGTAGGAAGGTCACAGTGTAACTGATGTGACTTGCCCTGTGATAGAAGTGTCATGGGAAAAACAAATGGATGAGTGGATTCCCTCTGTGTTTACAGTAGCCATGGAAAGTTGTAATTTGTTGAAATCTCTGTCAGGCTTAGGATAAAAAGCTACCCACACTCTTAAATCTTTACTTAAAAAGAAAAAAAACAAACAACCACCCCAGGATTTTAAGTATCACTTCAGCTCTTACCAGAAATTTATTTGGAATAAAATCATACTGTTGGTTTGGAAGGTTTGGGGATTTTAACTGTACAAGAAAAAAATGTATTGGGTGTAGGTGGTGTTGATATTATTCTGAGTCTTCCTAAAATTATAGTCCTTAATGCAATCACCATTTATGACATGTAATTGTACTTACAGATCTGTAATTTCATAACTGGCACATTTAGTTTGGGAAGTAATGTTATGAAAGCAAGAGTGTTGTCCTCCATGTGAACAACTGAAATATCTCAACATCCTGACAAAACCAGAGTAAGAAGGACACCTTCATGTTCAAAAACTTTCTTTCTTAAACTCATAGTGAATGTTCCACTACTTAAGCTTTCAGTGAACAGAGAACTGCTTTGAGCCATATAGATTAAGGGGAGGAATAAGAGTCAGACCAAGACTTTTAGTTGTTGATTGCAGAGTTTTTGCTGTCACAACACAAGAACCATGTTGTTAATCCTTTTTAAATAACTCATAGTATTCTTCTGTGGTAGCACTGAGTGGTAGAAGTTGCAGAAGTTTGTGATCTTCTCAGAAAGGACAATTTTGTGTATGAAGTTTCTAAGTCTTGCTTTTTCTGTGTCTTTCTGAGAGACAGCAAGTTGATTTTGAATTATTAAATCACAAATATAGAGTTTGTAACTGACTGGGTAGTTTTGGTGTTCAAGCACTCTTTCTGCTTCATAAAGTGCCATTAAAATTATTCTCCCTTCTCAAGACTTGATGGAAACATGCTTTGCATGCCTTTTGGTGACCAACTGGCCTTTGATTCTGTAGCTCAGGGTTTTGGGTAATAAAGGATTTCATGTGCATTTTTCTGTAGTGATCACAGCATGCAGTGAAGCAGCAAAATCCACAATGCAGGTATCCATACAGATGTGACCTGGACAAGTCTGAAACCTGTGTGCTTTAATCCCCTCTCTGCTTTATTACTGTTTTATAGCAGGAAAAAAACCTTTGAATGTGGAGAGCCTTCCACTTGCTTATGGAATGTTACATGTGTTATTACATGTTCATTCTGAAGACTTCCACAGAAACAATCATGGAAGACTGCTGAATTTCAAAGCAGTATACATTTAAGTGTGTTAAATTCAAATTATCAATATGATTCTAACACATTTAGATTCTACAGTACATATTGCTGATAATGCAAAACCCTCAGCTTTCTGCAATTGCTTGTAAAATATCTGTCACCTGGGGGAAAAAGAGTGTTCTGTGTGTGGTGGTCATGGATGGGCATGCAGTCAAGGCTTCCCTCCCTCAGCAACCATTCTTTAGTCTGCCTTTTCAGTCTCTCTTTTAATCAGACTGAGCTGTGGAGCTGTTACTAAGCTTGCAGAAATGTTTTCCGCTGATAATGTGCATGTCTTGTAGTTGAGAAGTTATTTTTAGCAGTCTGGTGAGACTCTTAGAGTCACTGAGGGACAGAGCCCTGGCGGAGATCTGGAAAAGGGAGCTGCTTGCCAATGGATTGGAATGGGAGAGGGGAAAATGGTACCTTTCATTCACAATCATCTTTTTCTGGTTTTGACTGCGTTGTTCTTTCCTGGTAACTTGAAAAGAAAAGGCACATTTCCCAGGTTTGTGTTTGGCTGGGAATAATCTCTGTGTTACTGAGGCAAAATTGGTAGAATTGCATGAGTGGAAACTTCCGTTTTCACTATGATGATTTTCAAGGGCTGACTGGATCTCAACAGGCACCTTCTAACTAGAGTGAATCTGAGAGGTGCTGCTCTTCACTCTGCCATAGTGGAAAGGCTCTGACCTGAGACAGTTTGTATGAAGTCAGAGTTTTATTAATCTGTTCACTGCATTTGTTAATGTACTGGACTTTTCCCGACTGTGTATTTAGTACCCAAGAAAAGTTAATCCAGACAACAGTGCCAATGAAAAAGCAAATTGTTTTAAGTCGTGGAACCTTTAATTTGACCATAATACTCAGCTACAAGCAGCTTTTTAATGTTTAAAATTTAGTAAAACTCCTGAGAGGCTCAATTTGACCTATTTTATTCATAGAACTATTATGTAAAAAGATTGCTGAGGAAGAAAAATAGTAGAAAGCACAAGAGGGTCCACCAGTTTACATGCTTATGTGCTGAAAGCTGCCATTTTTCCAGATGGCAGAATAGCTAGGGGGACTCACCTAAGTAAATTGCTGTGCTTTTGCTCCCTCCCAGCTTTTTCTTACTTTTAATGTGTGTTTGGTTTTAGTGCCATAATCAAAGGTCATTCCCAGTCTTTCAGTCTCCACATGCATGGCTGAGTGAATGCGTTTTTCTTTCATGTTTATCTTTGCAAAGAAAATCTGTGGGTGGAGAATTTACCATGGGATTCAGAGTGCTTTGGGATTTCTCTAAATGACATACCTGGGAATGCTGCCACATAGCAGACACGTTTCAGTGATGTGTATTTCTCTGCTGTAGGACACCAAAGATGAAGTAAGGCAGGCTGTGACAATTGCTACTCAAAGTGTTCATAAAGTAACACTCCATGCAAGAGAAGGTCTGCAGGCATGCTGAAGAGCATCCTTCTTTCTTATTACTATTTTGGGGTAGGTTTTGTAGGTTCCACCATACTATTTCTTTATACAGGAGTAGTGTCATTTATCTGATATGAGAATACTTCACCCTTTCTTACTGGAAAATAACTTTGAAAGACATATTTGTCTGTGTTTCCTCAGACCAGTCAGGATGGGTTCATGCTGAATGTCATCTCTCTTTGTTTTGACTGGTAGGCATTGGTCTTGCTTACAGTATTGTGTGTTGGCCAGCTTCTGTGCTATATGTGCAGTTCTGTGGATTTTTGGGGCTTCATCCAGTGGTGCACTTTAGTGTCTATATTATCTGTATAGGATGTTTGTGGGAAAGTTTTGGATATGGCAACTTCGGTTTTGTTGACTTGGATATTTTCTGTCCACTGTCAGGTAGAACATGTCATGTACTCTGGATAATTTGCAGACTTGCTCAGCTGAAGTTGTTTTATTTTTACAGCTGTTTGTAATTTGTCTGAAGAGCACAGGCCATAATGGTTAAAACCTGGTGCCTGTGGTGGTGTCACTTGTCTTGTAGCAAAAGGAATTGATGATGAATGCAAGCTGTACTATGGTAGCTAAACGTGAAATATTTGGTTTTAAAGACTTTTTGGCATGTGTGTCTTTGCTGAGGATGATGATTGTGCTGAATAATATAAAAATGATGTGGTCAGTGTCCTCTCTAGTTGCCTTTAACTTTGTGCTGTGAATGTCCAGCAACACTGTGCAGCTGTATTACCTGCACACATATTTGGACCAAGTGTAGAGCATGCTCAAATTCCCTTCCTGATTTCATTTGTAGGAATATATACTGCCACTGTGCACTAATGCATATTCTACATTATTTTGACCTGATTTGTAAATAGATGTATAAATTCAAAGAACTGAGCACAATAGATTCATATCTCTTCAGTGACATAGTTGTGACGCATGACTGCAAAATCAAGCTTCTTATTGAATGAGAATAAACTTGTACAAGGGGAAGGAGGAAGAATCTGTCAGAACTGAGAAACCTGCACCTAAACACCCTCCAGTAAGTCACAAATGCACTGCAGCAGCAAGAAAATAGTAGTCTTTGTTTTAGCTGTGTGTTTGAGGTTTGTGTGGTTTCTTAATTGCACTATAAATTGATATTTCTGTTTATGGCCCTTTGAAAATTATCAGCTTTGTTCTTCAGTGCATTCAGGAATGAACACAACATAAAGATTGAGGAAGAATGGAAGTCTATGAAATGGCACTATTATGGAAAAGTTTTTTGAGAATTTGAAAATAAAAAAAAAAAAACACCAAAACCCCCAAAGTGTACTGCCAGTTCTTAAGTGATCTATTATCTGTGTCTGAACTTGTTTTACTTTGTTCTTTCCTACCTCACTGTAGATTTAGCATGAATTATCAGAAATCAGTGGGAGCTGTAAAATACCCTTCTATTCCATATCAGCATGACTGTATGAACACTAATTTAGCAGTAGGATTCTGTGGGAGACCATATTGGGTGTATGCTGTGGCGGTTGCTTGGCGTTTCATGGTCTGTTCTGGCAGCACCGGTCTCTTCTCTGACCCATCTGGCATACTGTGCCAGTGATCTTAGCCTAGAAAGTTGTGGATCCGAGTCAAGCTGCTGACCTTTCCTCCTGCTTATTAATAAACCTTCCTGTTTCTCCTGCAGTCAGTGTATGGAGCAGGGCTGGGGAAGAGCATTTCAGCAGGGTCTGGCTGTGCCGAGAAGGTGGCGGCGTGCCTTTCTCGGGTTGCACAGAGACACCTGGGGCTGGGGCTGGGGCTGGGGCTGTGCTGGCAGCTGCTCTGGGTGTTGGTGCCTGGGGAGTCTGCACGGAGCAGCAGCTTTGAAGAAAGGGCACAAGTGGTGGAACTGCAAACCTACCACAGAAATCTGTTAAAAGAGAGAGAGGTCAAGGAAAGTTCTGGTGCAACTCTTCACTGCCGACACATTCACCCCAGAGGGGCTGTGCTAGACTGACTGCTCCTTGAAAGCTGGCTGCCTGTCTAAACTGCAGGACAGTGGCTTATTTTGGCCTTGACCTGTCAGTTGCTGGTGTTGGTGGTGATGGAAGTTTACAAGGGTATTACTGCTAGGCTTGAGTCATGGGAAACTTGTCTGTGCTTCCTGTTTTGGCCATGGAGATTCCAACCTAATGATGAATATCAATAGGGTTTTTTTATTCAATAATGTAAATTAGGTATGTACATTCTATTTATTCTTCCTGTTCTGTTTCCATGGTGAGGGACAGGTGTGTGAAAACTGAGTCATGGGACCTTACAGAGACATTAAAGTGCAGAAAAGAGAAATGTAATACTGTAAAGAGAAGGTTTTAAAGAGATGGCAGAATGTTTCACTGGGAAGAACAGAAAATGGTTCGTGGCGGAAATTGAGGGTCTTGCTGAGCCCTGTGTTTGGTACAGGTGAATAAACAGTGCATTCCTGAAAACCATGTCTGGATCCAGAACAGCAAGGGATGTAAGGGTGGGCTAGTGTAGCCATATCTCTACTATGCACTAGGAATAGCTACAATATTTAATTCCATGTATCCTGGTACAGGAAATATCGCAATTTTCACTTTAGAATACAGTCTTGTGTTTTGTTTGAACTGCATGAAATGTCTGGACTGCTATGTTCTTCTGACCAAAGGCCTGACCAAGATTTTGTTTAACAAAAGCTGAACCTTATTTGCATGGGGCAAATAGCTCAGAGATCTTTGCCATTATTTGGCAT
This sequence comes from Melospiza georgiana, assembly GCF_028018845.1. Classification (NCBI taxonomy): domain Eukaryota; kingdom Metazoa; phylum Chordata; class Aves; order Passeriformes; family Passerellidae; genus Melospiza; species Melospiza georgiana. The sequence goes on along the minus strand of NC_080430.1, from coordinate 45,479,209 downwards.
ACTTTTTAATGTTACTTCAGCATTTCTTACTGAAAATTTTGCTTGAGCCCAAACCCCCAGGCAGATACACTGTAATATTTTACCTTGCTTATGGTTAAAGCATGGCTAAATTTAAATCAAAAGTTTTTCTACATAAACTGTAAAACAAGTTAAGTAGAATGAGTTCATTTCAGGGAAGTCAATGACTACGCAGAATATAAAAGTATTTTTCTAAAATTTCTCTCTTTTAATTATGTGATATGGAGTCCTTTCTACACAAGTTCATTTTTTCCTTCTGCCACATTAAGTTTCAAGGAATTTCTCTCCAGACCTTCTTCAATAGCAAGGAAAGCTTCATATTCTCTCTTGACAGTAAAAGAGATATGATAAAGCTTTGAGTTCTGCTGTAAGAACCTACTGGACAGAGAACTGAAAATTAATGAAGGCTTAAATAATGAAATTGAGGGTATGCTGTCTCCAAGCACTTTTTAATGTTACTGGTTTCAGTTGTCAAATCTTGGATTCTTTTAAACTTTTTTAGCTCAAATAAGAGTTTATATATCAAACGAGCAACATACACAGGGAATTTAAGAGCAGGTGGAGAGATCTGTTCCTTTCAGGAAATCATGTGTTTATATTAAGCATTGTACTTGTGGGCCTTGCTTTCCATTCTACCTGTTGCTCTTGGAATCTGATTCTTCCACAACTCTCTTGACAGAAACTCATTTCTTCATGCACAAACAAAAAAAGTGAGTGTTTCAAGTAGACAGACTATTACTTTGACTTTGGTGATACTTTCCTATGATCTCAAAATGTATCATCATCTTCAAATATAACCATGGGTACTTAAAACCCATGTTCCAGTCTTATTACAGTTATTTTGAAAAAACTGGGTATTGGGAATGATAACTTCCCTTGTGCTAGAGTATGTATGAGTCAGGGGAAATGAATTCTGATTGTGGTTCTGAGGCTGATAGGACCACTGCTCTGCCAAGTTAGGTCATGAAAAAACATTTTGAAGGAAGACATTTCTAGGCATCATAATACTTGTTTTGAGAGAGGCTTTCTTTTAAACTGCAGATGGGCAACATTAGTGACTTTTAAAATATTTTTCAACTGAATAAAGAAGTGCTTCAAATGCTGAGCTTTCCAACCTTGTAAAGCTAACTTGTTGTTCTCTCCACTTTTACATTTAACATGTCTCTGTAATAGTTTACTGAATTGGTTCAATTTCTTTTATTGCCCAAGCAAGGGTTGCTTTTGATACTGTAGTGAAAAGTTCCACTTTCAGAGAAATTTCAGTCTTGGCACCAAGAATAAAATCCTTAACATATAAGAAAAAGATTTGTCTAATAACTGTTTTCCTCATGGAAAGCTGCCTGGGTTGCTTGCCTGAAGCTGTTGGTAGACTCCGAATGCTTTCTGGCTGGGTGCTAAGATACAAATAAGTCGCAAGGCATAAGTGGGGAACTGAATTGGCTGACGGTAGAGCAGGTCAGTTGTCTAGTGCACTTACAATAGTTTTCAGTCTCAACAGAGAATTCCAGTTGAGCCGGAGCTGTCAGGGGGCAGTTGGATCCAGCGCTTTCTTACTGCCTGTGCCATGAATCTGCTAAGTGAGGTTCAGTGTCCAGGACTATCTGTTGTGTGTTTTGGAGAACATGTACGTGCACACAGGAATTTATCTAAGGACAGCTTCAGAAAGTGCCTTGTCTAATGGTTATCACAAGTATTTTCCAAAGTCAGTTTCCAAATGGTCTAGAACCATTTGATCCATCTGCATTGAGTGAACCCAAATTTCTGGTTTTGTGGTTCTTTGGGGAAAGCCACAATGCAGGATTTCAGCTTCAGTCTGTATCTAAGTAAGACAGTCTGCAAATGAAGGAAAAACTGAGCTTGTATTGTATTTAATTTGTATTTATACCTCCTAGCTTAAGCTCTTCTGTAGTTCTCCCCTGTAAGGAGACTTTTTTCTCTTTTGATTTGTTTGGAGATAGTTGGTGTTTTTGTGTGTGTGTAAAGACTGTATCACAGCTTTGCCCTTACCATCTTCATGTTAATGCCCTTGAATTCTAAAAAACTCTGTTTTAAAATCTTTGCTTGTGTGGCTTTGACTTTAATGGCACTAAGCCATGGATAATTGGCTCAGTTTCCTAAAATTCCACAGCCTGTTGTTAGGATAAACATTTCTAGGTTCCCAAGAACACAGACACATGTATATCGTAATACACTGATTATACAGAGCAACTTTTAAACAACAAAATCTTATTTTCCTATTTTATTCTTGTTTTCACACAAGCATCAGAAGCAGAAAAATGACGTGACAGAAGTTCATTTAAGATTTTTAAACGACTACATTTAAGATATTTAAACTACAATGTAGCCTTTTGAGAAGGGCTGTGAAATGGGGTGTTTTTGCTGTAGCTATTAGCCCCAAGAGGAGCTGGAGGGAAGCAGTCCTGCATGGAATGGGGTGTGTTGAGATGTACCCTCATTAGTCAGGGACACATGTCTCAGTTGCTGGGAAGGCCGTGTGACCAAGGCTTTGGTACAAGGCCCTGGATTGTTGGTTGTTCAGGAACTTGTGGTCTTGTTGTGTCACTCCCCAACAATGGTACCTAAAGGGGCTTGTAAGGTTCAGATATCACCGAGTGTTGGAGTTGTGGCTTTCTCTGGGCTGAAGAGGGCTGTGATCTGCATTCCCCCCAGCCCAGAGCTTTAGAGAGGGGCTATATTTATAGAGCTTGTGACAGAGCTGTGTTCAGCTCACTCGTGTGCTCCCAAACACAACAGTGTATGGTTGAAAGCATTGCTCCCATACACACCTAATCAGAGATGGCAAAAGAAAATGGATATGAGGCCCAGGGATATTAACAGCCAGTTAAGAAATTGTGGGATAGGCTCTGAGGAACTCTGTGCACGTTCAGGATTGTAAGGCAACCTTGAAGAATGGTGGAGGCACTCACTGGATTGTGCCAGTTGCTTGAGCACGTGGGGAGGTTTGCTGCCAGGGAGTGAGGCAGGGCCAGTGATGCTAGTGAGCCAAAGCAGATCGACTTAGCATCTTACTCAGAGCAGGAATTGGTGGTCTGACTGTCCTTGGAGGTAAGGTTCCCAGTAGTTGTCTCTGAAATTGCTTATAGCAGCAACAGGATATTTAAATGTCTCAATTTCTGGGGAAAAAAAAAAAAAAAAAGGATGTTCCTACTCAGCAGGTGGGGGTTTGATTGGTTTGTTGGTCTTATTTTTTAATAATTCTTTAATACAATTATTCAACTCCAAAGCAATCAACTCAATCTGAAAATAAACGGATAAGGACACAGGAGTTACAGTGTGTGGGTTTTGAGTTTTTTGAGTTTTGTGCTTGTTTTGTTGGGCTTTTTTTAGGGCAGTTTGCAAAGAATTTCATTCCTCTCATCCCTGCTCTCACTGACTGTGTGCAATAAGAAACAGTAAAGAAAAGCAGCAGTCTTGTGTTATATGAGATTTTGTGCAAATATTTTCAGAAGGTCAGCTATTGAAATTTGGAATAATGGCACTTTTTTCTAATCCTGTAAATCAGTATTTTTTAAAATTTATAGTGTACCAACTCCATGTAGACTCTTAGAAGTCATTGCAGAGGGTGAGAAATGAGAAATTCTTCCTGTAACAGGAGAAGAACAATAGTAATGCAAAACAAGATTAAAATTCCCCCCTCTCCCCCAGGTTTTAAACCATGATAAATATTTGGTTTGAGCCAGTCTATTCTTTGTTTAGAGTTACTTGACTAAAACTCTTGGCCCCGACTTGCTGGCAATTAGTTGTATTGTGTTTTTGATTAAACAGTGGTGTAGTGGTGGTGGGAAACCAACATACTAGCATGGTCTTTTGGCTGTCTTCCCCTGCTCTTTAGTGTTGCCCTGAGGAGGAGAGTATGGCTGGGCTGGCTCATCAGGGATTTAGCTTGGAATGGGAACAGATTTTAATTTGAATATCTTTACCTACTGCCTGCTGTCTTAGGCCCAGCCATTTTTCAGTGAGTTCTTGGGGGGGTTTTGTTTTGTTTCCCCTGTACAAGTAGCTAGTTCATGTTTGTGTAGTGCATTTGTGACTTCCTGCTCTGCTTCTGGGCAAGTGCTCCCACTGCTCCTTCCTGCAGATGGGAAGTGAGCTCATCATTCAGGAGCAGGGACAGTGGTGTTACCTCTGCAGTTCAGAGTTTGTGGTGATCGAACAGCTCTCCCCCACTAGCAGAAAAGCTGTAGCCAAAATGCTTATTTTGAAACCTTTGAGGTTTGTGGAGAAGTGAGGAGTTCCATTCTCTTGTGGTGTATAAATAAAGAGAACTTTTCATATTTTTGTTATCGCTGTTCCCACCCATATTATTTTAGGACCTGAGGTTTGCTGTTGATGTGGTCATTTTCCCCATACCTGAACTCTGACAAATCTTTGATACCTGCCCTTTTTGTAGTGGTACAAGGAGATATGCTGGCAGAGATGGTGTTTATGTACCAAAACGGATGGTCTTGTATTCTAATTTGTGTTCACTGTTTTTGAGGCTGGAGTCCATACTGAATATAACAGCAGCCTAATCCAAAATGATTAGGTGGGGTTTTTTTTGTTTTGTTTTGCTTTTTTTTAAGTCATAAGATCTTATTATCTTCAGCAAGTATTGGTCCATGCCTTTTGCACCCATTTCGTTCCTGAGTGAGCACCTTGCACACACATGAGTGTGAAAATAAAATATATGTTTGGGGTGTTTATGCTTTGCATTGCCATACCTCTGAGATTTGTTTTCTTTCTTCCTGAATTCCTTGCCTGCACCTGCAGTTCTCATACACTGTGCCTTAGCGGTAGTGGTGTTTGAACAGCTTTTCCTTTCCAAGGCAGGTACATGGCTGAAGATCTCCCTGCCAGGAGCATGAGGTGTTGCAGGAAAGGGAATGCACCATTTACATTTTTGCAGTTTTATTTGTTCACTGAGAGAGGAATATGGTGAGGAGAGCATGGTTTTTGGCCTATATTTAATAAAAGAAGAGAGGGCTGTAAAAAGCTCCCGGTGTAATGTGAGCCTTACAGAAGGAAGAGCTATTTATAGATCCCTGCAATATTTGCCTGAAGGAACTTGAGAGCAGAGTGGGGCAGTGTTACATAAAGCTGGGTGAGAGCACACTTGTGCCCTCACAGCTGTGAAGGTCAAAGCCAGGGCTTGTCTTACAGTAGGCTTCCACTCTCCCTTGCCCTGAGGGGAGAAGAGACTGATGGGCTTCTTCTGAAGGCCAAATCCTAGTGGTGAGAAACTTTGGTTTGTGGAGAGCAGTGGTGTGGTTTTCTTTTAAGAGGCTTATTATTTGTGATGTTTTCATTTCCTGTTTTTTGAGAAAACATGACTGACTTGACTGATGACTTAACTGTCAAATAAAGCTAAACAAGGTCACAGCAGCAGCTCTGGGTACCTTGAGAATGAGATTTCAAGCTGTACATGGTTATATTATGGTTTAAGCAGCTTTTTGGTTATTGTTGCTGCTATTCTGTCTTTTATTCTCATGTGGTGACTTTTTTATTCTAAATTAAATTACCATGCCACTGGCAGTTAACCAGGTATTGTTCTGGTTTTGGATGCCTTCATCAGCTTAGTACTTTGTGACTTGTTCATTAAGAGGCTTTATAAAAGTGATTTTAGAAACCCTTCAGATCTTCTGCTTGAGAACATTTTTTTTATAGTTTCACAGGCAGAAAAGCCTTTCTTCAGGAAGCATATACCTTGAGAAGATCCTTCATAGCATGTGGCATTAACATTGGGTGTTGACACTTTTCTGAAAGATTGCATTTGGCTAGGTTAAAGCATTCCTAACTCCACCATGAAGATGAAAAAAATCCAAAACTAACAAAAAGTCTGGAATATGATCTGAATGTACCATAAAGCTAGGAAACTTTAGCAAGTTTGATTAAAAGGACCTTGACTGCCTTTAAAACTTCGGATAAGGGTGTAGTCTGGACTTGTCCAAGATATATGTCCCTTTGGTTTTTACTGTAAAATTATTGGAACTCTTGTAGCATAAGAAATGCAGAATTATGTCAAGTGTTTGAAAGTAAATAAGGTGCTTCTCACATTCTATCACTCATCTATGATGCCTAGACTCTTTATGTCCCTTGAGTTAGGGGTTTTAACTAAGCAGTCAGCATTCTGCAAGTTCAAAAGGCAGCTTCTGAGCAGAAGCTAACAGTTTATAAACCATTAGCAGAAGCTAATGGTTTATAAGAGGGTATATACTACAGCACATAATTAAAACAGCTCAGTAAATTATTTGGGACCATATTCAGCCTTTATCTAAAAGTTAAACAGTGAATGTTTATGGGGTGTGTGTGTGTGTGTGTAAAATCCAGACCTTCTGGAAATGGTTATTTCTTCAAGGTCTTTCATGTATTTAAATGGAAAAAGGCATTTTGACTGGCTTTTGAACCCACCCACTTAGTGAAGAAATTGTTTTTAAATTAAAAAAGACAGATTTACAGATTCAAAATGTGTGTTATGAAAGAAATAAGAATTTGGATACTTAAAGCAATTCTAAGTTGCTTCAGTCGATTATTTTCACAAACAAGGGTAGGTGAGCATATTAATCTTGTTATATATGAGACAGACATATATAAAGACATACATAGCTTTGATTTGCTTCAGTGTCTACATGGAGCATTTTGCATCTGAAGAATTTTTTTTTTGGTGGGGGGTAGATAAGAACCTTGAGGATTCTTTTTAAACAGCTTGGTAAAACTTACCAGACTTAGTTTAAAACAGAGGTGCTTAGTAGATTTATAACATGATGCACAAAACAAGGAAGGATATTTCTGGTGGGACTCTTTCAAGTACATAAAAGGGTGGAATTTCCACATTCTAAAACCCTCTGATGTGTTTAAGCATAGTACTTAGTAAATGAGAATTAGTGAATTAGTTAATGAGAGTACACGATCAGGGCTCAGAAGCTCCAGGTGGATGTGAAGAGTAGAAAGCTCTCTCAATCCCTTGATATCTTGTGGTTCTGTCTAAATTAGCAAATACTTTGGTCAGTAGGAATGGGTAACTAGATCAAAACCCTGAAGCTTCATAAATCTTCATTACTGATTTGAAGGGGTTACTTTAGATTAAATTTAGCCTGTCACCTTGGGCTGAATGTCCCCTCTTGCCCATGCAGTTTGAAGCTTCTTGAAGGATAAAATTTAATAGGTACATGCCAGATGACTTGTCAGTGATGTAGCCCATGGGGCTACCTGAATTTTCATGTCTCTGTGAGACTGCAAGTAGCATTGAAGTGCATCTTGCAGCAGAGTTTTCAGATTCTTACTCAAAAGGGAATTGATTATATATATGTACCAGAGCTGTTATGCAAAACCAGCCAGCTCACAGTAAATGGTTTTGCTTCTTCTCTAAACCAAACAGCATAGTTGAATTACATATGAGAGTATGCATAGCAAAAGGATGACCTGGAAGATTTTAGTCAGATATTCTGGAAAGATATTTTTTCCCTCTGTTAAGGAAGTATTTCTTTAAATTGGCAGACATTCAGAGTGTCCCAGTTGCCATTTTAGACTATTGAATAAAAGCAGTATTGAATCACAAAATCTGAGCTGAATAATTAAAAATGGTTAAAGCTTAATAATCACCAAAGGGTGCAGTATGTGGGTCTGGGGTAGCACATTAGGAATTCCAGATGTTTTGTGACTACAGTAAATTGCTGTTACTACAACCCACGATGGTGGTTAGAATAATGTTGCAAAGTTATGGATAACCTACTCGGCTTTGCTGGGCTCTAGGTAAGCACATGGCTGAATATCTCTGTATCTTTTTTCTCCTTTTGATGGAGAAAGAAGGATTACTTAAAGTCATTTGAGTATTTAGATTCAGAGCTAAGTTGTGTTTAGTGCTGAATGCAGAAAACCTTCATCTCAAATGGCAGTGAAGTGGTTAGTTTTATTTTCTTGTATATGAAATTGGTAATGTATGAAACTCAACCCTTTCACCACAAAATAAACCCCAAAGAAAAAATGAACAAATTTCTTTTCATGTCCAGAACCCAGAAATGGCTGACTGTTGTGGAGATTTTTTTTTTTCCCACTGCCTCAAAACCATCAAATTTTGGCTGTTGTCTAATGTAAATGTGTCTGTTAGCTTTGAACTGCTTTGCTTAGACAACTGGCAAAGCTGGATTTTATTTTTTTTTTTTTAGTATGTGGAACACAGTGCTGACTAATCACAGCTCAGTTCCTGACTTGCCTTTTGTAATCTGGGCTGCCACAGGTACACTACAGTCTGTACCCAGTGTACTTCTTCATCAAGTCTTGGTTGCGTTGCAGTCATCGTCCAGTCCATTGTGTGGATGTACTACTAGATTGCAGAGTTGTTGGCTGTATGTAGAATTTAAGATTTTAACATAGTAATCATGCCAGTACTCTGTTTTAGGCATTCATTGGGTTAGACCAAAATCTGGGCATTCTTCGGAGGTGGTGTGCAGGGAGCAAGTCTTTGTGCTTGTTGATCTCTCTAACAAGGTGCAAGGTTGGAATGATTGCCTTTCAACAAACAACTGACATATTAGGTTTTTTTCAGAGTAGAACCTTTGTTAAAAAAGATATAGATGATAACTTCAGGGAATTTTACTCTTTCAGTTTTACACTGAAGGATTTTGTTCAAACATTCCAAATTAAATATTTCTTTAGTTCCACATCTGTCTATTGGCCTCAAACTTTCATTGTATTTAGACTGGGAGAAATGGCACAATACAGCCAATGGTCCAATGCAGCTTTTACCATACTGAGGCAAAAGCTGAATTATGTCATATTAGGTAGGAGATGAGTTACTTAAATCCTATATCCATGCAGCTGTTGACATACACAGTAGAAAGAATGAAATGTGTTGATTTTTCATTGAGAAAAATTATAATCTGATTTACAAACTCTTCGCTTGTTTGGATGTCAGATTAGGTACAAAACTACAATAATTATTTCTATCCTCATTTGTATCTCAGAAGGAGTGAATACCAAGGAGTTCAATAACAATTTGTACCATGTTTACAAATATTGTATGTGCAGGTGACACTGACTAAAGAATAATATTAATATTGTGTATTTTCTGGAAACACTAACTACCATGTTCATTTCTCTTTATGGCTGCTTTGACAATCTGGTAAATAGTGTTCAGTTGCAGTTTGTTTGTATTTTCTGCAATAGGAAGACTTCTACAGAAGTTTAAAGGACAAGTCTGCACTGCCTGGATTAGGTGGCAATATTTGCCTTGCAAGAGATGCCATGCAAACAGTGCCTCTGTAGGTTTCAGTATGGAAACTGAGGATATTTAATAAGTCTGAAAGGAAGCAGACACATTTATTCTGGCTTTCTTTCCTCCATGATACAAGGTTTTAAGATAAAGGCAAATTCTCTTCCTTAAACCTGAGCTTGACTTTCTCATGTAGATGCTCCATGTGTTTCTGCAGTAGACCAGGCAGACTGACTGTTGTGAATTTTGGAAGGTTTAGCTTTTGTTCCTCCTTTGTACTTTCAAGCTTATTTTCCTCTAGTTCCCATAAGTGCCAACAGTGAAACAGTTTGTGTAAAGGAAGAGCATTGATTACTTTTGTTTCTGGATGTGTATCTCTATTTACTCTTAACAGGGCCAAGTGTTGGGGTGGAGCTTTACAGGAGGGGGAGAACTGGTTCCATGGTACCTCAGTGGAGTGAATGTTAAGAGGTGAAACTCATTCAACACAAACTTCTAATGCAAATTGGAATGTTATGTTCTGGCCAAAAGTATTTTTTGGTGAGGATTGTGTGGGAGAGAGTCAGAAGTGGTAGTCAGGTATGTCAGATGTTGGATGTCATTTGTTCAGAAAAGTTACAAGATCTTAAATTCCCAGAACTCACATGAAGGCTGCAGACAAATCACACCTTGGTTATCAGTGTTATTTCATTCAGGAGTGCTGTTTTCTTACTGGCTTCCTGAGGTTGCTAAGGCAGGGCCTGGGAAGGAGGGAAGAGGAGGGCAAGAAAAGCTGAAAAGTTGTGTTGGAGCTTTTAGTTATTTAATCCTAGTCAAGGCCTTGTTCACAACAACAGACTTATCTAACAGTTTCCCAAAACAAATGTAATTCACAGATGTGTGGCAGCAGCTAGGACAAAATTGAACCTATCTAATCAGTCTGTGTATTTCCAGTACTTTTTCTTGTTTATAGCTTAAGCTGTTTCTATCTTCAGTGCAGAGGGGAAAAATGAGGTTAGCATTTTGATTCCAGCTTCATTTGAGCGTCTAATTTTTAATATCAGTAATCTCCCCCTAGTTATTTCTAAGGAGCCACTTGAAAAGGGACCATTTAAAAAGTAATCAGTACAAGTAACCCCATTGTTCTTTTCAGTATCTACTGTGATAGTGCAGGAATAATGGATGCTCTGCAGGGGAACCATAACACTTTCTGTTAAAGCACTCAAGTGAAACTTTCTCTTCCTGCAGCTGCCACAATGCAGTATCATTTTTATTGGGGTATGGTATAAATTATAATTTGATTTAGTGTGTTCCCTTAGCTGTTACAGTCCTTACAAAATACAGTTTTTGAGTCTCAGTGTGAGAAGTATTTCCAGGTTAAATGATACCATGCAGGAATATAAATGTATGTAATTGAGGAAAACTTAATGAAATGTTATTTTGTGTGTAAGGGTGTTTTTTCCAAGAGTTAATATTGCCCATCTGTTTACTAGTTACGGTGTTCTGATTTCAGTACAAGTGTATCCTTGTTTAGACCCTCTGAAAGGGGGAGAGAATTTTGGTTTTTTGTTCTTACACCCATGCTGAAGGTGAAAAACAAGTAGAGAAAAATGGTTCTGGTGCAGTGTTCCAGCTTTGTTGCAAGACTTTTTACTCCCAGAAGGTCTAAACACCTGATCTTTGTTTTGACAGTTTAGAGACTGATATTTGAGTCTTGCAGTGAGTTTCTAGAAATGCTGTCATGTTTTGTTGGAGCAGTAATGTTATTGGCTAGGAATGCCAGAAAACAAGTTGCCGAAATACTGAGTGTAACTTTAACAGCAAAGTAAATTATTTGGACATGTTCCAGAGATTAGAGAGAGCCTTTTTCACATAGAAATCTCAAGACAAGTCTTGTTCTGGTTCTCAGTGAAACACTGATCATAGCATGTTGCTGCACTTGCATATGGACTTACATCACATCTGGTCTTGCAAATCAGTGCATTTGTGTTTTCTTGCTGTCTGTCTTCCTGTTTTTCCCATGTTGTCTGAGTGTTCCTGTGTGGCTTGTTCTTCAGCTGCTGCTTATGCGTTGTAGCTATTACATATATAAAGTCTTTTAAGTCTTTTCTCAAAATTTTTTTTCTGCAATCCCATGATAATATTTTCCTTTCCTAGCAGTAGGGAGCATTTGCATCTTTCCTTAGACTGCTGATAACCAAAGGCAGTACTACACCATCAGTTTTTGCAGTGCCTTTAGCTCCTTAAACAAAATGTTTGCTTAAGTTCTGGGAGACCTTCTCTGGCCAATTCCATCTTGCTGAGGGCATCAGTATCCAGCATGGAGGGACTTCATTCCCAGTTTGAGACTGAGGCACTGGGGAGCAGCAGCATGGTCACTCCTTTAACCCAGGGCACCTTGAATTTTGTTTCCTGTGTTCTCTGTAAAGGGCACTAGAGATGCCAGCTGCCAGTCTGTCAGTGAGGGGCTGGGTGTAGAGTGGAGAGGAAAGTCTAGTACAGTCATAGTATAAACTTCTAATAATTGCTGTTTTGTTTGCTATCAGTTGATTTCAAATTATAGTGTTATTAAAGTTCCAGGTGTTATTAAATCAACCAGGGATGTGCAGCCTGTCTGTATTACCTGGCTCATATAGATGCTGGATTACACAAAATTTTGACCTGCTGACATGAGAGAAAGTTGGTGAATGAGCCAAGGTGAATGGACTGTGCTTACTGCAAGTTGAAATTGGCAAAAATATGGATGTTTAATCAGCTGTTAGTAAAAAACGCAGTACAAGGACTGACACTTTGCTACTGTGCAAGGGGCAGAGTGCACACCACTGGGCAAAGTGCAGAGATGGGCAGCTGCTCTGTGAAGAGTGTAGGGGTTTCAGTAAGTGCTGAATTTCTCAGGTTAAACTAATGTTTAAAGAAAAGAAAACCATCTGTCCTGGTATACACTGTTTGGAATGGCTTGAATTGACCATTTGTTCCTTTTGTGTTCTGCAGACTTCTTGAAGCCAACTCCAGCGAAGACAAGGAGTTCCATCTGTGCCAGCCAGCCCCGGCCTCCAGTGCTGGTCCCCCTGATGGCACATTGTACGAGCCTGTGAAACCTGCCAAGCTGGACGCCACAGCTTTGCACGACTGCACTTTGGCCGCCGCCGTGCCTCCCTCGGAGCTGTCGAGCCATGCAGTCCTAGCCCGCGACACAGGCATTCACGAGGAGCACTATGTAAGCGAAGGCGTGGAAGATGATGTGCCAGACTGCAGAGAGTACAGAGATGCCTGCACCATTACTGGTAAGCAGTCAAATCCTTTACCTTGGTGAGCATCTGGTGGTGTAGAGTTAAGCTTCTGTTCTTAAGCTCTTGATGGGGTATCTGCTTCATGGATGGTGTTGTCGCTGTTCTGCACATTTTTTCTTAAGTAATTTCCCCGGCACCAGGATTTTCACTGAGAGCACTTTGTAATGTTTAAGGTCCTTGCAAATAGGCCAGATCAATGATAGCTGTGAAACCAGGTTTACAATACAATTTTTTGTATTTATGTACTAAGGAAATTGAACCATTTGAAAGTTTGTTTGGAAAATAGCAAAAGTCAGGGATGAGGAGAAGCGAACTATGCCCCTTAAAGTTTATGGAATGCTTGTCCTAATGTTCAGCATAATTTAGAATTCCATTTTCATATGAGAATTGCTTTCTCATATGAAGAATGGGAGAAATAGGGATGGGAGAAATAGGATCTGACATTTTTACTGTACATACTTTTGCTTTTCAAACCCATTTTGTTTTTTCACATTTGTTCTGGAACAGTAAAAGTTAATGTATATGGAATATAATGTATATGGAATAGCTTCTTCTGCATGCTTTTATGAAAGGCTGAATACCCTGTTATAGATTCATACACATAAATGGAATATGTGTTGAAGTATGGTATTTTAAACAGAATTGGATTCTTAGTGCTGTGGTCAGCTGACCCATTTTTTTGTGTTTGAATAATAACTGTAACTCAGTTTAGTCATGGTTATGGCCATGAAATGACAGGCAGCTTTCATTCCAAGTCCGTGGTTTGTTGGCTGAGCTCTGAGGCTTCTCTTAGCCTAATGTGACCTTGTGAGTTCTAAGTCCTTTTGGGAATGTTTGAGGAGTCAGCTGAGTTTTTGGAAGGGAGAAATGAGAAAAACAGCAATAAGACTAAGGCCATTCTAATTGGCAGCCAGCTACTTTTATCTGGAGTTTCTGTCAGCCCTTTCTAGAACTGTCTTTAAATCAGAGAGCTAGCTAATGGTGACTGTCAGCAGCTGCTTTAGTAGCATGCCTTAGCTTAGATCAGCCCAACAGCTGTGTAGTTACTAAGGGCTGATATTCTGGAAAAAAAAAAAAAAGATGGGCAGAGGTGCTCTCAAGTCCACCCTGATTTCTGTGGGAAGGCAAGCAGCAGGATTAACCCTGGAGTCACTTTGTCAGGTATGCATCTACATACAATAAATATTTTGTTTAAATAAACAAACTTACTTGCCATCCTTCCTTCCCTGTTTTCATGGATTTAGAGCTCCTTAACTGGTTAGTTCAAAAATGGTGATCCTTTTCACTTCCATGTAGTTAGGTAGACTAAAAACTGCTCATCACATAAATGCATTCTGGGTAATATAACTCTGTTTTCCAGGCCCCTTGTAGAAGGATCTTGCAATCTATTCTGCTGGCTGTGGCCTGTCTCCCTTTCAGCCCCTCTCCTTCCTGCTCTGTTAACAGGAATTTAACTTTGTTTTTCTGCCTCTGACAACAAGCCAGGACAACCAACTTCTTTCATGAATCAAGATGCCTTCTTGATTATGGTTTCTTGAAAGGCAAGACAAACTCACTTTTTAACATATAAAAAGTTTTCATTAAATGGAGACCAGCACGTGTTCTTGCTAATTCACATTCCTTCAAGCTTGGTGTAGTTTCTGAATCTCTTTCTTCTTGCTTAGCTGTCAGCCAAGTGTTGTTTACAGATTGGTTCTAAATTGCTTTTTAAAATGGATTTGCTATTCTGGGATGTCAGATTTGTACTGTTTGTGACCTGAGAACAACATGATGTGACTTTCAGTAGAAATAGCAGTGGTTTTGTTGATTGTTTGGTTATTTGGGGGCTTTTTATGGTGTTTATGGATTTTTGAGTTTCAGCTTCTTGCTCTGCATTTTGAAGGTGTCAGAGGGCATAGGCTGGAAGTAAGGAATTGGTCTCATATTCCCTCTGTAAAATCTTTGTCAGTTTTGTGTGCAAGTATGCAGTGTGTATACCCTTGAAACAATCTGAAAGATAAATACTTGACTGAATTGTCAGGATTGTCAAAGACTTTAACATGAAGACTTTGTTTAGTTCTGATTGACAAGTTATCACTATTTACAGTTTTAAATTGTTTAGTGGGAAAAAATTTCTTATATCAAGTCTGCATATACTATACTTTTTTTTCCGATACCAAGCCTTGACTAATCCTAGAGCTCAAATTCAGCAATCAGGGTAATCTATATTTTTTAAAGTCCTAAATTACACTTACAGCCTATTGTACAAATTATCTGCAAAAATTCTTGTGAATAAAGGTGTGGGCACATTTAAGAAAAGAATGGGAAACTAAGGCACAGTGTGGTGTGTTGATGCTTTCTGGAATGCAGCAAGCTAATGGTAATTGGAGTGATCTCTGATATAGCTAATAGTAAATTGTATGGTGTGCACATTTTGCTATTTAACTTTTCCAGACTATTGATGCTCAAAGAATTTTTAATGCTGCTTCCTTTTCTTTTTGTTATTGTTTTTGTTTCCCGTTGTGTTTGCTGGGAGTAGAGAGGTAATTTGGCATTCTCTGTCAGCAGCACCATCTTTTCTGTCTGGGACCCAAGAGCAAAGTCAGTGCAGCTGAGAGCATGGCACGTTCTGATTGTGCTAAGTGTGTATTCCTGGATATGGGATTGGCTTAAGCATTTGTCTCCAAACCATCTCAGAATTGGGCTTGAACAGATTTCTGTGGGAGTGCAACTAGAGGTATTTTAGGCAACTGGTCTGGATAGAATTCCTTGCTGTGCTTTTGTGTCAGAGGGGAGATGAGCTTTACTTTTTAGTTAGGTCACACCTCTCTTATTGTCCTATTGTGTGTCCTAAAAGCAATTCTGTTGGCATAACAGAGGCAGTAAGCACTGTAGGGCTGAGTCCAGGTGACAAAAGCAGTGTGGTGAAAAATTTCCTTGAGCCAGTGTCTGAGAGAGGAACAGCACCCTAAAAGCACCTTTCCCACTGAATTTTATACTAAAGCACCATCCAAAGCTCACAGGTTGCAAGTGAAGCTTTATGCAGGTAAATGCTTTTGAATCTGTGCTGACTTCAGCACAGAAGGGCAGATGAAATAGGATAGTTAATCCTTGAAAAAAATTGTTTGTGAATGTTTTAAGTGTTATTATGAAAAATAATAATGCCTACTTTGTGTATAGTGGAGCGCTTTAAACACTAAACCTGAAAATTTACTCAGTAGAGGTTGTAATAGATTTTTTGTTTTGTAATATTTCATTCTAGGTTTTGTTAGCAAGATTTAGGAGAAAAGTTCAGTGTAGTCTGACTTCAAGTTTTCTATTGATTGTGGGGCTCCTGCAGGTAAATGGGCAGGGGACTCAAGCCCTGAAGTTGGTGGACAGTGGGGCAGCACTGTATGGAAGTGGCATAGTGCTGCTTCGTGTGGGAGGCACCTATCGTGTCCTAGTTGGGTTTTTTTTCCTTTTAACTTTTTCTTGCTGCTCTCATCGTCTGAGAGTGTAGAGATAGGAATACGGATGTAGCACCATCTAGTGTTCTTTTTGCTAGAAAGGGAGTGGAAATGCCTTTCAAGGTCTGTGTTTTCTGCAATTGCAGCGCAGATGTGAATACTTTCAGTCAGATGTTGATGAAAACAGCAACTGGAGCTGGGGGCTTTCTTCTCTAACACCACCACCACAAGCACCACCACCCCCATCCCATTTTTTGTAGACCAGGAAGGGCTGTAATCTTGACATGAAAAAGCAGAGTATCTCTAAATTGGTCAGTAGCCCCAATTTTATGAATTACAAAAGCCTCTTAGTCTGATTGCCTCTTTCTTATCTGTTACCTGTTGTCTGACAAATCCTGTCCCTCTGGAAATGGGGAGTATGATGGGGATGGAAGTCAAATATCACTGGATATTACTCTTGTGATAGCTGTCTGACTGCCAGAATATTTTTGTGAGGCTTTTTGATTTTTTAATTTTTTTTTAATCTTAAAATATGCTTAACATAGAATCCTTAAACATCTTCAGTAAGTTAACTTTGTCTAGTTTTGCATGTCTGAATACTCACAATTTGCATTGATTTTGGTATGGCATACTTTGTGATTCAAGAGCTAACTGCTTAATATGCCATGGAGGTTTCCTTCATCCTTCTCTGAAAAGGGAGAGAATGAATGGACTGTAATTTAAATTGCCCAGCTCCTTCATTAGTTTGCATAATTCATTTGTTCGTTGTACTAATTACTCTTACTAAGCACATGTAGGAATGTGTTTTCTGGCTGTTCAGGACAATTTCCTGAGGGCTGTTGAATTATTGGGAAATGCTCTGTGGTAATAACCTGTTCTGTGTCTTACTTTGTTTGCAATTAACACTAGTAGGTTTTGGGGTTTTTTTTTAATTTCTAAAAAAGTTTCATTAATGGAGGGGTCAAACAAAATGTCTTTTATTTCTCAGCAGGAAGGTGTCAGTGAGAAGAGTTGGTATTGTTTGACCTTCCTTGTGGGTTGTGTAACTTGCACGTTACTGCAGTGACTGCAGTGGAAGGAGTCATAACACCCAGAGAAACCAACTTTCTCTTGCTGCCAAGTCTCATTCACACAATCTCCTAGCAATGTTTGGGTGCAGAAAGTTTTCTCTGGGTTTTCATCCTGTCTCTATCTGTTTTCAGACTTTAAATATGTTCCCATACGAAACAGATTCCATTCTCCTACACCAAATTACCATCTTCATGGTAACATCAGCCCATTTTGATAACTGACGGATCCTACAGATAACTGGTCTTGTTCAGACCATTTCTTTATGTGAATCATAAAGAATCAAAATAAATCACTTTATTTTAAAATATATACTTAGGGCCCACAGAATTTCCATTCCATTCCATTGTATGTGTGTCTCCCCCCAAGACAGGTGTTTTTGTGTTGAAAGGCAGAATTTCTATTCCTTCTGTTTCAAACGTGATAAAGCACGATTACTCTAAATTAACTCCATAGGGATTTAGGTATTACATGTTGTTGTGAGATTGCTTTACTGTTGTTATGCAGGTGATGGGGAGAATGCTGTACCTGTGGCTGTTCTATTCTAGGTATGTGAGTTACCACCAGGCACAATGTGCTTGCTATTCTGAGACTGTTCAACAGGGTGCTCTGGTTGATTTTGGTACCTGTTACAGGCCTGCTGGTTGACTTCTAGCTTTAAACTAAGCAAAAAAATGTTGATAAAATATTAACAGTTTTGAATTGCTTCCCGTATTTGAATCTCTCTGAGTTCTGTTGGGGTTACCTTTCTCTTTTACTGTTGTGGTTACATTTCTCTTTCAGTGGAGCATAACTTGTTCTAGAATTTGCTTCTTTTTCTGCTCCTGGTTTGGGGTGGGACTTCCACATTTTTCTCAGTTTTATCAATATGAGAGATGTTAAATGCTGCTTGATGGAGCTGGAACTCAAACAAAGAGCATAAGGAAGATTCTGCTCTGTAGGACCAGCCAGCTCAGGACTGTGTTTCTGACTTCAGAAACTGCAGGTACTGGTATGGAGATCAGTACTCAGCCACTCTCTGCTGTCAGCATAAGTACCCCCATCATGCAGAACTATTTAGTGTTGGAACCTGTCCATAGCTTTTTCTTATCTGGATCTGCTGATTGTTTTAACCTGGTAGTTTATGACTGCTACTCCTGTGCACAGTGACACCAATCTTGCAGTTTCTGTCAGTATTTGTCCTAGTTATGCAGGATTTTGGTGAATATCAGTTCTTCTTTCCCCTAATGAAGTTATCTTCATGATTTTGAAAAACCTTCATCGTTTTTATACCCCTGTCTACTCCTCTCCCAGCTGTCTTGGTCTCTCATTTAAATAAAACTATGAGAATGTTGGTCCTTTCCTCAGCCCATTTACTTGATTGTAAGTTATTGTCACCAGTCTCATCCTGTAAGCTTGGTCTAGTTTTATGTTCTTCTCTCTCTTTTATGACATTTCTCTAAGCAGCAATTTCTAAATTCTGAACAATCTTCCTTTCTCTAAAGCATTCTGAAAATGCCAGTCCTGTTAACATGAGATAGCTACTTTGGCATTACTGGAACAATTTTCTGAGTCTGACTATTTCTGTCTAGCATACTCTGACAAAATGATCTTATTCTCTGTGCCTGCTGCATCATTGCCTCTATTTTGAATTTTATGTCTAGCTTTTGGTACATTCTCAGTCAACTCCATGCAGATTGTCCCCCCATCATGTCCTCCCACAGGTGCTTTCCAGCTCTTATCCTTTTCAAGTTACCTGGTGTTTTTTTCTGATTCCTCTCCTGTGTCAGGTTGTCACACTACCTCTTAATCTGTATCTTGGTCATATGTTTTTATTATATCTAGGATTGTCTTTTTGTGGTTTGATGACGTTTCGTTCGTTGGTATTCCCTTACGCAGAATTCTGCTGTGCTCTCTTACTTATTTAGGCTTTCTAATATAATCCATGTTTTTAGTGGAAACTGTCAATTCCGAAGTCACTATGAAAGCAACTGTTGGAATTACAAGTCCAATGTTACATTTTTAAAGGCATTCTTCTTAGATTTCCCTTGTTTTGAGAAGCACTTATCATTCCTAAATATGTACTTTGTTCAAGATAGGGGCAGTAAGTGTTGATCATTGTTCTGGGTTTGTTCTTTTGAGAAAGCACTGAAGGCAAGTGCCTAGTAGATTTTTGTGGGGATTTTTTTTTTTGCATTTTTTGTTTTCCTGTTGTGGTGCAATGAATAGTGAGGAAGACTAAATAGCTCCATTTGATTATTGGTGCATTTAAATATGTGAAAATAGCTTTTATTCCATAATCAATTTAGTTCCATACTACAGGAAGTTCAGCTTTACCTTTTTCCTGCAGTGTATGTATGTGTGTCCATAATGAAGCAACACATTTTTCACTTAAAGTAAGCATCTGTAAAGAGCGAGCTACATAAGATTTAATTCTCATGTTTTGCTTGTGATTCTGTGAAAGCTTTGTTGACAGCCATTGTTTAGTGGCTGGCACATTTTGTAGCTGGGCTGAACAACAAGGAAAGGCAGGACAATTACTTTTCAGGGTTTTCGTACTCAGTGATTTATCAATGGGTTTTTGAGACATTTGCAGTCTCTCTTGGCAGCTGGAAGATCCTAATGGTTAATGAATGTGTTTATTCTTACTGCTGCTGAACAGTGCGTTGCCAGCATGCCTTTGGTACATGAATAGCTTTTGTTCTTAGTCTAAAAGAATAGCCATGGTGGCAGAGTTTCCTTTTATTTTCTGTTTAATGTAAAAATCATGACTATGAGTACATTTATCTACAGGGAGAAATATTTCCATACCTTAATTTAAAGCAAAGTTCATTGAAATTTATGACATTGTGTTCTGTAGGGTCCTGATACTTTAATGGACCAAACCACCAAATCTGTCTCAGGTTTTATTTGTAGCAGGAATGTGTATGTAGGATGGAACCAAAGCAGGGAGACTTCAGTCTGGTAAACAATGGCATTCCTCACAATGGAACTGTAGACTTTCATCTTCGTTAGCTTTGACATTCTCAACTTTATCCTAGTCTTTAGCTGGTGTGTTTGGCCAAGCCAAAAAGAGGTTGGCATGGAATCTTTTGTTTTCCTGTGGAAGCCAGGATTTTGTGCAGTTTTTTCCATGTTCAGAGGATTTTGTGCAGTTTTTTCCATGTTCAGAGGCAGAAGAACCACTGCTTAAACAACTTTGGTTAAAGGTGTGCCAGAATTTGCAATTTCAAATCATCTCATACCACACCAGTCAAGTTACAGAAGCTGCTATGGCTGTTTGAGGAATCTGAGTTTGAGGTATGAGACAGCTTTCATGTTGAAGGGCTTTTCTTGCAGATGTTTGGCTTTGCAGACAGTAGTGAGACTACAGATATGTAAGGATGCTAAGGCTATCTTTTCCTTTGGACAAATCAGTGAATTGGATTTTTTTTTCCCTTTGCCTGAGAAGCTAACTACTTGCTTTACATTGAAACCTATGTCCTGAGTTCAGCAGTATTATTTGAAAGACTTCAGTACCGTTTCAATAGATTCTGAGCATCCTAGAACAGACATTGAATACCATATGGTAGGTCCTGGGGTTTTGCCTATTGCTCAAGTTTTTCTTGAGCATTATTTAACAATTACATGTATATACAAAGAAGAAAAACTTGTAACTGTATTACATGTATATACTGAAGAAAAACTTGTAACTGTAGACCTCAGTCAATACATAATGACTGTGTCTTTGTGGGCCTACAGAACTCAAATAATGGATGACTACAGGCCATGTTTTCCTCTTCAGTAGCATAGGTAGCATCCTAATTGTGTGGTAGAACTGTTCTGCTTTTCATTTTCATGTGGATCTCTTTGTAGTGTTAAAGATGAGTTCATTCCATCACTGTCTGAATGGACAGAAAGCATGGGGAAGATGAGGCTGTTGGGCTGTTCCAAGCAGCCAGGAAATATCTGCTGGAAACACATTTAGAGAGAGAGCATCCTTCTTGCTTCTATTGATGGAGTATGGTTAGACTTGTAGGTCTTCTGAAAAAGGAGACTGCTAATGTAGCCATGGCCTCCTGTCTCCTTGTTGATCTAGATTAGGTGGCTAATCTCAGTGTCACACGGAGCAAAATTAGCAGTCAAAATCTTCTGGTATTTGGCATGGAATAGCCTCAACCTAACAAACTTCGATTTCTTGTGTTACATGTGGCTGGACTCTAGCCTCCATGCTGTAGCCCTTGTCTGCAGAGAACCTTACTTTTACTTAACTAGTATAAAGCCAGCACTGGAAGTGACCCTATGCAGGTATTGTGTGCTTCTTGTACTTTGGGATTGTTATTTATTGACTGTCCATTCTCAAAGATTTAAAACAGAGGAACTTAAAAAACTCAGAGCTAAGTGTCAAGATTGAGTGTAATATGCATGTGGAAAGTAGGACAGAACTGAAAACCAAAGAGAGGAGTATGTGGTCCCACAAAGTAATGTAGTAGAGTTCTTTATTCTTCCAGCTTTCTTTAGAGTTTCCTTGTTTCTCTTGTCTCTTTTTGTTACTGTGCTTGTATCTACTTCTGTTTCCTCAGCTGCCTCAAAAGGTAGTGACAAGTTATGATGTTTTAGTTCTTTTACAAGAAGTGCAAGATTTGCCTGAGAGTGCTACTGAGGCATATTTTGTTTTTGTTTGTTTGCTTTGTTTGTGTTTAAGAAGGAGAGGATATTTAGGCTGCCCCTTTCTGGCTGTGGGCTGAGCACCAGCTACTGGGGTTTGATGTGGTGGAGTTTCCTGGAAGATACTCGGGGTAGGCATGTGATACACCCCAGTGACCAAAGCTTGTGTTTTGAAGGTTGCCGAGCAGCCCAGCACTTCCCTTAGGTCACATCCAGAGTGGAGTTGTTTTGCTGCCCACACTACTTTTGTTCAGCAGTTCTTTCCCTTTGCTCAGAGGAGGCATTTCTGGGTAGTACAGCCACTTTGTGCTGTTTGTAAGGTGTTGGCTTCCATCAGAGCTGCAACTCAGGGGCACTGTTGTGGGAATGAAACTGTCTCTGGGTGGTTTTCTTGTGGTCTTTTCTGTCATGACTTGTGTGTTCTGGTGCACTCCTTCTTGATAAGAGCCCTGAGCATGGTTCCTGGCAGGGCTGGGTTTGTGAGTGATTGTTTTTTCCACTTATAGGAGCGGGCTGAAAGCTGGAAACTGGCTGGCACAATGTCCTGTGGGATTTGGGGTTCGGGTACTAAGGCAGTCCTGCCGGCAGGTGGCAGTTTGTCCTGCCGACAGGTTCTCTGGAGACCTGGGAGTGCTTTTAACCTTGGGAGGGGAGCTCTGCTCACAAGCAAAGTAGTAAAACCATGGAGATAGGGATGGTTTGAACCAGAACGCAGACAGGCAGGAACTATACATTTTGTGTTCTTTGTGAGGGCTGTACTGATAAGCTGTTTGTGTTGTGTTTGTAAAGGCTCCTGCGGACACCAGGCTCTGAGGTTTGTATAGTTCCTTTTCTCTGCGTGTTTTCTGTATGTTTTGGGGTGTTCTTTGTTGGCTGCCACAATCCCCACACCCTTGTCCCTTCTCATTCTTCTAGGTTCATTCTCTGAATTTATCATTAGCTCTAATTAGCTAATTTATCATTAGCTCTAATTTCATCCTGAAATTGAGCAAGTGCTCCTTCTTTATCAGTCACACTAGATTTTTCTTTCCTCCTGTAAGATACCTCTATAGCCATAAAAAGATGAAACCCAAAAGCCTGGTAGGGAATAGAATTTGACAGATGAGATGCTTTTAGGTGACCACATTAATAGGAATGAGATTTTCAAAGCTGTCTACCTGTGGTTCATGTTGAACTTAGCTGGAGTTGAAGTTAGTTTGACTGAGGCTGAATTGCTTGTTTGTGAGATGCTGGCACAGTTCCACCCCTCCAAGTAACGCTGACAGCTAAGTACATATGTAACTTTATGGGAAGTGACCTAATGTATGAGTGCAGGATGCAAAGGACAGTGGGTAACCACCCTACACAATGTCTTGTGTTATGTGCAGAGGGGGAAGGCATTCTTTGAGGAGTTGTGCTGTCTCCATACTGTCAGCTCCCATTGTTTTAGACCTTTCACTCCATTTTCTCTATGATCAACTCCTTGCTCAGTTGTCAGCAGAGGAAAGATGGAAGTGTGCATCTGAAAATAAGCAAGTGTACTCTTATCCTCATATGAACATGGTTGTCCTGCAAATTCTTTCTTTCTCTGCATGTGAAAAATTAAAAAAAAATGGGGGAAGGAAGAAACCATCCTCCCACCCTCACTTCAGTTTCCACAGTGAAGAGTTAGTTTACTGTATTTAGAGTATTTAGTATGGATAGAGATGTGCCTAGAAGAAAGAGAACTGATGAAATAGTCAAAGGTACCTAAATCAGCAAGCATAATAAAACTTCCTTTAAAGAAATGCTTCCTTGCTTCCTTTAAGCAAGCTGAAATACCAGTGAAACTTGAGAGGCATGGGGTAGAGGTTTAGTATGTCCAGAACGGGAAAGACACACCAACCAGTCAAATGTCATTGTATGAAAAGATATGAAACATGTTAGTAGGTAATCCATTAAAAACTACCCAAGGGATACTGAAGTGGGAAGAAATATGCAGAAGAGTGCTCAGCTGGAGTGTTCTGCTTGTTTTGCATCTTCTTTATGGAAAGAGAAGATTAGAAACTGTAACAAGAAATTAAGCAGGACAAAAGTCTTTGAAAACATTTGTTTTAATCTCATTTAGAAAACAGAGAGCATGAGGAGGAATGTTGTCAAAAATTACTGTAAAGCAGACTGTGCACGTTCTTCATTTCCTGAGGAACAGGGCATTGAGAAATACACGTTTGCAAGCAACAAAACATGTGAGATGGGGTGTTCATACATTTAAGTGAAGAAGAAACTAAAGCAGTAGAACATGTTACTTTCAAAAATAGTGTGAAAAATAGTGGAATTTATTAATTTTTAAAATATTTAATTATTTCTATCAAGTGCTATAGTGCTATGAAAGCTATAGAGTTGCAAGAGCATAAGCAGAACCTGTAATGATCCATGCTTTACTAAGAATCATGAGTTCAGAAGTTATTAAATATTTAAGTTGGTTTTTATCTGCTTGTAGAAATTTGTTTGCCAAATGTATTTTCCAAAAAAATGAAAGTTGACAATTGCTTAAATTACAAACCCCAGAATCCATAACAGCAACTCAAAAGGATATGGTTCAGCTATATTTTGTTGTATCATTTTAAAATTAATTATCAGTTAATTGTTTTAAGTTTAAGGTGTTACATTTTTCTCAACAAAATGGAGGTACCATCTGGGAGAAGAAGAAGTGCTTTTATATCTCTTGGATATCAGTTACCTTAATAATAATTCACAATCACAGATGACTTCTTGGGTGTTCTTACTAGAGAAGTTACTTAATTGTTTATCTTTGCAGTTCTAATCAGAAATAATTTAAAAACCTCTGTGGAAGCACAATCAGGGTCTTATTAAAAATATACCTGGTGTTTGAGGATGGAGGATGGTGTTAATCTGCGTATCTTCTCAATACAAATATGTGCATCTCAGAAAAGGGAGGGGAGGAGAAGTGAAGGGGGGAGAGATTGTGTAACTGTAGCACTGAGAATATTGCCATGATTTAAGTGGTGAACTAATGTCTAGCCATGAACAAGTGTAATTATGGTGTTCTGTTTTTCTAAATAGGCAATTGCATCAGAGCCTGTTCATATTTCCTGCTGGTACACAGATTTTAAACTTGCAGTAGAAGTTAGTGGCAATAGCATCAGAACAGCATCATAAAAAGTTGCCTTGCCAATTACTCATTAACATCTTTTCCGGTTATTAGCCTTTTGAATTGCTTAGAAATGCTCAGGATTTATTATATGGTAGAGTAGAAGAATTTTCTTGGTTGACTTGTTTTCCATGATAATTCTAATTTCTTTACTGCCTGGCCTTCACATTCTAGTGGATTTCTTTTCCATAATAAAGCTGTATGGGTTTTTTTTCCTGTGTGTGCATGAATGAGGGGTCTATTTTTCTCCTCGCATTTTATTGGTTGCTTCCTTTGCATTCAGTTTTCACTAGTTTTTGGGATAAAACAAGCCAGTTTACTTATCTGTACAACTGAAACTTTCTCATCTCATCTATAAAGTGTGTTTCTTTTGGAATCCTAATAAAAAAGAGAAAGACACTAAAAGCTTTGTTCCCAAGACCATCATCTTGGGCTGTGTAGATTCTTGCATTTTTCTGAAGAGAAAAACTAACATTTTGACCAGGAAAACTCTTCCAAAACAACCCCAATGAAAAAATTATTATCTATTTTCTTGAGATTGAGAGCAATTAGGTAATCCAGAGATAGATGTATAGAAGAAAATTATTTTATGTGTACATGTACACAGAGAGATTTTTGGTTGTCTAGTAGATGTCAGCAGGTGTTTTTCAGAAGATCAGTTGTCTTTTTGCACTCAGATGGTTGCAGGCACTGAGATGATGCTGTCAACCATTAAAAAGATAGCCAGGGAAAAAGAAAGTCTGTAGTTACAAGCTGACTGTCATCTTTCTTAGCATGGGGAGCAGATCTTGTTTCTCTGTGTAAACCAGTAATCCCTCTGAGAAGGCTGCAAAGACCTCTTAAAATGATGTGTGCAGGCTGATTCTTGCACTGCACAGAGCTCTATAAAAACAGATGCATATGTGGGCATCTAAGTGCAGAGAGGCTTGGAAGACACATATGCACAACAGCTAGCAGAGCAGTGTGGATGAAGGCAGAGGAGAACAACTCCTGATAGGTAATAGCAGACTCCTTGAACCATAAAGTACAATGCAACTTTCCCAAGTAGGTTATAGTTCTAGTTATCAGGGTTTTGTGAAGTATGTAGGCAGGAGATTGACAGTATGAGTTCATCTTGGTATTGTCTGCCCTGTTGTCTGATAGAATAGTAATGTTCTTGCAATTTTTAGTGCTTGGAATGCTTTTGGCAATGTAATTTCTGGCTTAGAAAGGTAAAAACCAGGTAATTAATGATGTATAGAGAAGTATGTGTTACTTTCCCCATTCTCTGCTTCCTCCCCTTCTTTGACAGAGGTGAGCTCCACTAAGTTATGGTGGAATTGCAGGTCTACCTCAATCCAGCAAGAATAAGTTTCTCTTACAAAAATTGGTGCCTTCATCAGGAAGCAGCAAGAGCAGGGCTGCCTTACAGGCAGCTGACAGGATGGGAAGGGCACAGTCCTTGTTGGCACAGCCCAGTCCCTTTGTTCCCAAGCAGAACAAAGGTGCTGGCAGCAACTGTTCAAATTGACTCTCCAGGGGTCGATGATCAGACAAACGCCAGCAATGCAGGAAGCCTGGACAATGAGTCAGTGTCAGCAGGGAGCAGAGCTGGGCACAGGCCAGGACCAGGGGCTGTGGTGTACATGGAGCTCCTGGCAGAATGTGCTGGCTGGGGACCATGATGAGCCTGGTCATGTCAGTGTAAAGGTACATGGCAGCACTCAGGCCTTGACAGTCTTTGCTGTTTACTCTGGAGTAAGTCTCAGCAAGAGTTGCAAGACCTGTGACACTGGTTCAAGTGGGAGCTCTGGTGTACTGCTCTTCCAAAAAAAGGCTTAGATAGCTCTTGCTTACTTTGTGTGTGAGGGTGGGGGTTGTGCTGGATGGTGGTGTTTTCTCTTTGTACTGGTGTGGAAATGGAAAATGCGCAGATTTGTGCACTACGTATTTACTGAAAACATAACATGGGTTGGTCAGTTTCTTAATAAATATTTAGCATGACATCATATATTATAGTATATGATAATTAAACATATATTTAGAAGTATCGTGACTGTTTTGGGTGTTGACACACTCTCAAAATTCTTCAATACAACATAATACAATACGAAGGTGCCTCAGGAGATAATCTGTTCTGACTGCTACTAAAGGCAGGTCTTTTAGAGTAAATGCTCATGACATTGTTTACTTGACTTCTAGTCTCCCTGCCCCTATTTGATCATCCTCAAGGTGAAAAAGTTTCTACCTTGAATTGGGCTTTTTTGTGTTAGAACTTCTCAGCTACCTCTTGGCCTAAATTTAAAGCTCTAATTTAATTTGTAACATTTTTGCAGTTGTTGGCTGTTAGTATCCATTTTTAGAACTGTGTGCAAACTTGATATGTTTGTGAGCATGAGGGGCCACAGCACAGAATGCAAG
Source organism: Melospiza georgiana (assembly GCF_028018845.1). NCBI lineage: Eukaryota > Metazoa > Chordata > Aves > Passeriformes > Passerellidae > Melospiza > Melospiza georgiana. The sequence continues at coordinate 45,452,062 of NC_080430.1, read as the reverse complement.
TCAAGATAGTGTCAAAAGGTGCCCGGGAAGTTCCTGTAATCATCCTTACCAGTATGTCTTAGGTGTGAACTGTGACAGTTTGCTATTGCAGTCCTGGATTTCTGTTTCTTGAGAGAAATCTGCTAGCAGCAAAGGCAAAAAAATAAAGTGGCACTAAATTGTAGTCCAAGATCAAGTTAAGGAGATAGGTAAGGCTTACAAGCTAAAAATGATCTGTGAAATAGAACATCAAAAATGTACATTCCTCTGTGCACTAATGCTTTCTTCATACTCTAGTTGAAACAGTCTCTCTATTCCCCACCCTACCCCACTTAGTCTTCAATAAATGTCCCTGCTTCTAGAGGTGAGGCTTTTTGTCACTAAGAGAGCATGCCCTTTTATTACTAGTAAATATGATATTTTGGGATAATGTGTTCCAGGCATATCTTCTAAACTTATTCATATTGAGCTGATCTTTACATGCAGCAAAATCTTGTTGGTATCAAAACAAACTGAAGTTTTTGAAAGCTTGTATGTATAGTACTCAAGGTAACTAATACAGATTGTTCCCTTTCCCTTAACAGATGTGTGCAATAGTACCAATCTTCCTGAAGTTGAAATCATCAGTCTCCTGGAAGAGCAGCTGCCTCATTATAAGTTAAGAGCAGATACAATCTACGGTTATGACCACGACGACTGGCTTCACACACCTCTCATTTCCCCTGATGCGAATATTGACTTAACAACTGAGCAAATAGAAGAGACCTTGAAATACTTCCGTAAGTCAAAATCTCAGAAATTGTTCTGAGAAACAAATAAAATAGTGCTATTTTTGTTACCTTCTTTGAAGTATCTGTGCAGGTCTTTGAAAACTGTGGAGAGCATGAGAACTGTTTGTGATTCACTGCTTTGGTCTCCAAGATTATGGTAGACAGAAAATGAAGGGAGCATTTAATCAAGAACAGCCATTGCATTTGTGATTTGTGCATGCACGTACCTTTCCATATCATCAAATACTGGAGAAACCCAAATGCTTCATTTTGCTTGTGATCTCTGTCAAAAAGACTGAAGTTTCTGTATCTATGCAGTTTAGAAAAGTTAGACCTCTTTCCATATCCACTTTTTTTGACTGTATTCTCTGACACATTGGACAGTTGTCTGGTGGCATTATGTGCCAGCATCACAGAATGATATGAAATCATTTTGCTGCAATTTAAGCTTCTAGAAAAGCCTTTTGAAGAACCAAACTCTGACCATTTGGTTGAGATGGTTTGTCCCTTCATTCTTTCTTCTGTTCATATTCATACTATTAGACAAAAAATATTTTCACCTAGAGGGAACATGAGTACAGTTGTGACCTTTGTTGTTATTGATTCCTTTGTTTGAGCCTGTAGATACTTTATCATGGTGAATGGACTTATGTCTCTGGTTTCTACCACTGTGGATATTGACTTAGATGTGCAGTTAGAGAAGACTTCTCTGATTCATCTCCATGACTGCTATGGTAAAGCAATAGCGGTGGATATACATGGGTTATAGTAGTCACTAGATTTAGGTAGGCCTACTGAGGAACTGTAGAGCCTCAGGAGAGATGTTACAGGGCTCAGCACAAACCTGGGCTTCACTGCATTTTGAAGCAATTGAACAATCTCTTTGTAAGGAGCATAGCTAGTAAAGAAAAGCATGAATAATGTGAAGAACTGAGTTTCTGATATTCATGCTTCAATTAAGGGCTCGAAGTATTTTAGTAAAAAACTTACATATGCTTTCCACCTACCCCCAATCACACAAAAATAGTGGGAAGGGTGGGGAGACAAGCTGAAGCTGATCTGTGGAACCAAGTGTACTACTGCTGGTTTTGTAGCAGCCTATTAGTGCTGTTACAGTGATGGCAGAAGCTGGCTTAAATAAATATTTTGAAACATAAGGTTTCCAAGGTCTTTAGTTAACCTGATTAGGCCTGTCTCACAAGTAATATTTGTCTGTGTGGGTGGACTGTTGCAATAACCATGGGAAAATGTTTTGCTAGTGGGACAAGGAAATCAAAAATCCCCATGGCAGCATCCTTCTATCAACTGAGATCATGGTAGGTGTGTGACTGCTGGGAATGGATACAAAGTACAACCTGTGCAGAGGATGAATTGAGAGAAGCCCTGAGGAAAGGACTTGGGAGTGTTGGTTGAAGGCTCAACGTGATCCAGAAATGTACACTTGTAGCCAAGAGAGCCAAATGTATCCTGGGCTGCCTCGAAAGAAATGCGGTGAGCAGGTACAGGGAGGTCAAGGTCAAGGGAGGTAGTTGTTCCCACCTACTCCGTCCTTGTGAGACTCTCACCTGGAGTCTCCAGCTGGACTGTGTGTCCAGCTCTGGGGCCTCCTATGTAAGGACATGGACCTGTTGGAGCTCGTTCAGAGGGACACGAAGATGATCAGAGGGCTGGAGCACCTCTGCTCTGAAGACAGGCCAACAGAGTTGGAGCTGTTCAGCCTGGAGAAGAGAAGGCTTTGGGGAGACTTCTGTACTTTCAGTACCTAAAGGGGGATACAGGAAAGTAAGAGAGACTTTTAAGCAGGCCCTGTAGTGACAGGACAAGGGATGATGACTTTAAACTGATACAGTGTCAGTTTAAATTAGTTATATAGAAGAAATTTTTTACTGTGAGGGTGGTGAGGCACTGGAACAGCTTGCCCAAAGAATTTGTGGACGTCCCATCCCTAGAAATTAACAAGGTGAGGTTGAATGAGGCTTTGAGCAACCCAGTGTGGTTGAAGGTTCCCTGCCTATGGCAGGGTGTTTGGAACTAGATGACTTCTAAAGTTCCCTTTCAAACCAAACCCTTCTATTACTCTCTGAAAAGGAAGCTGTGAACAACAGAGAAATTGGATAGCATAGCTGTCTGAAACTGTAAATACTTAAAAATTTTATTTAGCTTTTAGCTTTCAAGCATAATGACTGCAACTTTACCATGTTGCTGTGGTTGTAGATTTCTTCCAATCAACTGGCTTGAATGAAAAAAAACCCCAAAACTGAGTATAATTGCTGCCACAGTGTTTCTGCTTTTACTAGGAAATAACTGCTTAAAAAGGAGGAAGCAAGCAAAGATATTTTCAATAAAAAAATATATCTTTTTAATTCTTACAGACAGACACTTGTGTATAGATAGTAGTTCAGGAAGTTTAAGCAAATTTGGGTCTGGCCTGAGACTGATACCATGGCAACTGACATCTGACTTTACCCTTGTTCAGTTACTGTGAACAAGTCACAGGCTCCATCTATACATGAGAGTGCAAGAACTTAATAAATTTGCATGTTTCAAAATTATTGCATTGATTGCAAACATTGGTTTGGGGCACAATAAACTGTGAAAGTAAAAAAACTGTTTTCTGTAAGTTGGCAGAAAGGTTCTGTGAATTATGCCACTACCACTTTGGAGAGTGTTCCAGGGTGTGACTGGTTGCACAATTTTCAGTGCTGCAATTAAGCTAGTCCTCTTTTACCTGTTTAGTTTGTTTCAGAAACCTCGATGTGGGTGTTTGCAGCTACGGTAGCTTGTCTCTTCGAAAGTTTGGTTTTTTCAATGACTTATGAAAATTTCCTTGCAGTTGTTTACATGTTGAGATTGATGGTGTTTTTTAACCTGTTGGTGGAAATGTGATGAATTTCACAGTGTTGATCCATGTAGCCGAAGGACCAGCAATGACCCTTAGGGATACTGTTGTGGCTTGTTAGAGCAGATTTTTCTGCCTTCCTGTGGCTTCTTTGAGATCCTAAGTCCAATTCACAACCAGAAAGGCTCAGAATCAGTAAGAATCTTCTGGGCCACATAACACAAGAGGGTGGGCATAAGGCTACTTAGCTCTCATTTTTAATTAATTTTTGAAGATACTGGTAGAAAAATGAACAAATATCCAAACATTTTAACTTATTCAGTGCTTTTTGTGGGGATTTAAGCTGTAACACAGGATAGATAATTAGAGAATTAGTTCTTAAAATTTAGTTTTCCATTGGGTAAGAAGGCAACTGGGAGGAACTGAATACTATTAGGCCTGCAACTGTTCTTTTACATACTGGAACTCCAAAGCATATCTTTGTTATTATTTCCTTCAGATGGAAGGCCGAGCTACTTTTTGCCAAATGAATTAAATAAAACTGATCTTATCCTAAAGCATAATCACATAAATTCAGTGTCATCTCATTCATCAGTGTCATTCAGGCAGGCTGTTGTTTATGTAAGCCTGAATGAAGGTATGATACAGCAAAATGACATTCCATCTCCCTGCCCCCAGATGAGGGGCAGTCAAGCTCACTTTTAGCTGAGGGCTGTGGGGAGGTCTGTGTGAGAGCCAGGCCTCGAGCACAGCTCTCTGTGAGCACAGCTCTCTGTGTAGCTACCAGAGGCAGTGAGCAGGCACAGCAGTCTGAGCTTTTTCCTTGGCCACTTAGGGAGGCTTAGGGCCCATCTGGGAACTCTCTGAGAAACAGGGAGCCTGCTGCTGCATGTAAGGTGAGCCCCAGACATGTGGGCCTCAGGAAGTCCTAGTGGCTTCTGAGGAGCTGTCAGCTGCTCTTCACCCAAGGGTATCCCTCGCCTTCTTTGGAGCTGCTGCTCATTAGGGATGGTCAGACCCTGCCAACAGATGTAGTAGTTTCTCTGGAATGGTGCAAAGAAGGGATCTTCATCTGAGTTCAGAATAACCTAAGTCTTCAGATGTGGTGGCAGTGTGCCACAGGGTGCATTCTCCAGGTTTTGGAGTACCTGTCTATCGGAGCAGAGGCTTTAACCCAGACAGAGCTTCAAATTGGGAAGGCCAATTGGGACTGCAACAGACAGGTTGCTGGAAGTGCCCAGAGCTGCTCCCTACCCTGAGGTAGAGAGAGATGGCCTCCTTTCATGCAGGAGCTGTGCTGCTGTGGAAAAGCTGTCACCAGGTGGAGAAGCTGAGAGGAAGTCAGCAGGCTGTACAGGATCAGGGAGGGTGAGACATAGGCAGTATCTAGGCGTGGCTGAGGCACCAAAGGACTGTGCTCCCGTTCAGAGGGACCTTGACAGTCTGAAGCCATGAGTCAAGAGCAGCCTTGTGCTGTTCAGCAGAGTGCAAAGTCCTGCAGCTGGGAGGAACAACCCCATGTTGTAGTATATGCACCAGTAGATGCTGGGGTCCGGCTCTTGGAATGCAACCTTGCAGAAAAGGACCTGGGCCGTCCTGGTGGACACCAAGGTGGACATGAGCCAGAAGTATGCCTCTGCTGAAAAGCAGACTGATGGCATCCTGAGCTGTATCAGGAAGAGTGGTGCTAGCAGTTTGAGGGAGTTGTACTCAAAGCTGATCAGGCCATGCCTGGAGTGCTTGGTCCCGTTCTGGGCTCCCCTTTTCTATATTCCTTCAGTGTAATGCATTCCTTTCCTCTCCCAGGAAGCTGTAATCATGTCTCTCAGTGGGTTTTTTGACTTGTTCGAAAAATAGGTCATAACCATGCAGCTGTAATATTTTTGTCTAGCTAATCGAGCATGATATTAAGCTCAACTTCATTTTACAAATGTTTTTGCTGTCTCCATGAAAAATATAACAAAAAAAAAAGGAGGAGATAGTAATGTACATTATTTCCAGCTGGTGAACATTTTGCAAATTTTGTTTCTTTAAAGCTTTATTCTCAATTTTCTGAATTGTTGATAGGGGTGCATTTGCTTAAATGTCTGGCTCTTGCTATTATGGTCTTACTTACAGTGTTTAAGTGTGCTCACTGATACCTTAATTGAACTACACAGCTGGTTTTGCAGGAAGGTTGCTGAAGACATCAATTTTGATTTGATACAAATGCAAAAATAGTGCTCTTCAGTAATTATCTGGGGGAAGGGAGAAATAATCCTTTCATGTGGAAAATAGCTTTTTGTCATTAAGTACTTTAATTTCATCCAACTGCCCCTGTCTCATGTTAAATAATTCTGTTTCAGTGGGAGAGCAGTTTGACCCTCTGCTGCATTAGAAGAGTCTTTTTCTTGTATCAGGTGAGGTTAGTGTGCCCTTAGGGTGTGAAGCCACGAGCTCTGTCCCATCTGGAGGAAACACTTGTATGATTTTGAAGCCCTGGATCATCATCCTGGTTTGATGAAGAAGAGTCAGTCAAATCTGAAGCATCCATTTTTCTAAATAGCAGTTCTGAAAGCTGCTGATAATAATGCCCTCAGTGCTCTAGATTTTACTCTGGGTTCTACTCTTTCCAAGTAATGCAAGACTTCTTGCTAAGTAAAAGACTACACTGGAAGAGATCACTGTCCTGAGTTGCAGAGTTGTTTGTCCTTAATAAATGTGTAGTTACAGGATGACTCCTATTCAGTGTTCTTTTAGAAGGTGAGAACACCAGTTACTCTTCACTTCAGTAAATGATTCCAGTTTAGAAATGTGTCACAGCCCCTCCTTGAAAATCAGTTGGGCTTTTTAAATATGCCTGCTTTGTCAGTTTGCAAAGTATTGTGGCAAACCTTGACTGTGATTAATATGCATTACATAGTGGTGGCCTGTATAGCTACTGCTCTGATAAAAAAGGACTCCAGATGATGCTAATGGGATGGGCAACTTTATCCTGAGTGGTGGTGACTGTACTGGTGACTGTAGAAGATGATGATGTGATATGGTGTTTAATTATCTGAACCATCCTGAGCCTGTAGCCAAGAGAAGAAATGTGACCCAGAGGTAATCAAATGGGAGATAATCCATTGCAGCTTTCCTGGAAATACTCCATCCAACTCCAGTGTTCAGTTTCAAAAAGCATCCTTACAGAACTGTAAAGGTTTGGAGAAAAAAGCTGAGAATGACTAAGCGTGCAAACACAGGATTTATAGTGGCATGCTATGTAATGACATTCTTTTAAGACTTTATTTGTCAGCAGAGATGACTTGCTGCTGCTTTGCCCCTTAGCAACTCAGTGCATTACACTCTTGAGTGTGCTGCTGGGGTAGATGAAAATACCTTTGTCAAAAATTCTCTTCAAACAAAGGGATGGGTTTGTGTGGTGTTTATAACCTGGGTAATTTAGGCACATCAGTTTAATGTTGACCTACAGCATGGATTTATTTCAGCAAAAAGGAAGGAGAGGGCTCTTGAGCTTTTCAAGCCATCTTTTCTTGCTAATGAAACCCCTTTGTAACCACAAACTGAAGGAATGCTCACAGTTGGCTGCAAGAATTCTTTATCAATCTGTATGCTTTGCCCTGTGGAGAACAGATAAAGGGAGGGGTTTGTTTAGTTAGAAGTAAACATTAAAAAATAAAACACAATATAGCATCTGAAAGGGAATGCTAAACAAATGTGAATAACTATATTTAGATTTGGAATAGGAAAGTGCAGCTTCCTTATAGTCACAGACTTATTACCCTAAATATTTTTTCAGCCCCGTGCTTTTAGGTGAGTAACACAGTAATACCCCAACCAGAAGTAGTGTTGCAGTATGGAGATTGGAATACACAGATGTTCAAAGTTTGTAGAATCAGTCCACCCAAAAAATGTACTGTTCTAATAAGTTTACTATAAAATGAATCTGATTCACCCCTGTAGGAAGGAAAAGTAGGGCTGCAAAGGTTGAAAGTAGGTTCTGCAGCTGCTTTGTTGAAAGTGTGCAGCTGCTTTGTCAGCTTGGTCGCAAATTCCCATTCAACTTGACAACCCTTCCAGCTTTATAGAATACAATTCCTCATGTAATTGAAGAGATGCTTGGGAGTGGGTACGTGGATATATAGTATTCCATCTGCCCAGGGTTTCTGAATTCCTGCTGGGGAGATAATACACTTATTCCATATTTTCAAGTCTCTTGAGGAGTTCTGAAATCGTTTGGCCACACAAGTGATTTTCTCCACAGAAAAGTAATGCCTGTCTGAATTACGCCAGTACGTTTCAAATCAGATCTCTAAAAAAAAAATCAATAAAACAAAATAACAAAAAGCCCTAAGCCCCTACCTTGAACTATTTTTATCCTGTCTCATTGAAATGGAGTGTGTGCTGTGGGAAGGACAGAGAGAAGAAAATTCTAGTGTGTTGAAGATTTCCTTTGTTTAAAATATCAGCAAATAAAAAAAGGAGATTGTCCCTGCAGCAATTTAAGGTGGTAGCCAGTGTTAATTCTTTCTATTTTAAATGCTTATTTAATAACATTAACCAGACTGAAATTACCTTTTGGACAAAAATAATACAAGTGGAACAAATAGATTATATGCAGAGCAATTGAGTTGATGTTGCCATAGGAACGTTTCTTTTTCTCTGCCATTATTTTAACAGTGTAGCCTTAATTGCATTTAATAACATGTAAAGATTTTTCCTTGTGTGTATGCATAACTGAAACTCTGCAGGACTCAAAGCTACTGCAGTGATAATTTCTTATACCAGGAAAGTTGAATACTGATATGGTCAAGCAACTGCATAGCTTGACTAGGCCCTACCTATTTCTGTTACAGTAAAGCAAAGAGGTACCAGTTGGGGAGTAGAATAAGTGATAACAACCTAGAAGATACATGAGTGAGGATGAATTAATAGATACCTGCAGAATCATGAGTGATTGAAAAGGAGAGATGGACTGAGCATTCAGATTTCCACAACTAGGAGCTTCAAATTAGGTTAGTAAATGCAAGTTACAAAGCAAAGGGTATGGGGTTTGTATATAATGAGCAGTAGATGCAACTCTTTGCAAGAGAATGTTGGAGATGATAGAAATGTATGTGAGCTCAAGAGAGGGTAAGTCATTCAAGAATTGCTAAAAGTAGCTGTATCTGTCTCAGGCTGTCTCTGAAGATGAAGAAATTAGAGGTTGGGAGGGCAGTTGTGGGAAATGTTGGATGGTTCTCTATTGCCTGCTCATGGCTATTCTTGTGGATGGAGTCTTTGGCTAGACCGACACCAAAGACTTCCCTGGTCAAACCCAATATGGCCTCCTACCTTAATCTACTGGGATATATTAAGTCACAACTTAATCTGTCCCAGTGCTTCTACTGGTGTTTGCAAAGAATTAGCATTTCCTAAAAGAGGGGGAGAACTGGGTGAAGACTATGTGCTGGTTATGAACAAAATGGATGTCAGTCCACTTGGTATCTGTACCTGCACGTATTCAGACATGATTTTGTATTGTGGTGTTTGATGATTTAATGCCATCTGTTCCTCAGACAGGTTCTCTCCTAATAGCTTAAACACAATTTTATTGGGGGCTGCAAAAGTATTTTCTTCCATTTTCAAAACACTGAACACAAACGTTATTCTGGATGATGACCTTCAGCATCTTTAGGAATAGAGTAGTGAAAAATTGGCCGAACCTCCTGTCTTCAGCTGTGAAACTTGGATTCTTGGGGGAGAAAAAAGGGAGGGGGAAGTGGTTCATGGAGAGGGCAAAAATTAGGAACAGACTAGCTTTTTTTTTGCAAGGAGAAATGTATTGCTGTCCTGATTTTGCTGATTCTTTCTTTTTTTTCGTTTGGCATTTCTCAACATCAGGATACAGAAAGGGTTCTATTACATCAGACCAGAATAGTGTAACAAAGCAGTAGCATAGTTTAATTTTCCATGGGGTAGTCAGGCTTTTATCAAACTGTGTGGAGGACAGTAGTAATGGACTAGATTTTCATTATTAATGTACCACATGTCCCCAGTGAATTGCAGCAGTGTGATGCTGTTGTTCTGTGAGCAGTAGCAGTGGGTTGTATCATCTTTCTTAGCAACGATTTTTGTTTCCAGTATGGAGGACTCCTTCTAGCCTGTAAAGCCAAAAGCAGCAAAATGCTTTTTCTTCATCTCTGCATCGCTTTTGGAGCCAGCTCATCTCCATGGCAACACATTAGCCTGAAAGAGATGTGGAGAGAGGGGAGGAAAGGAATGAGTTAGAAGCAGCCGGGCGGTGGTGTGTGTCCCCAACGTCAGCGCATCAGCCTTTTGATAGGAGGATTTTGTTAACACCCATCCAAGGCTCCTGTGCAGAGCTTCTTTATTAGAGGAGCCGCCAGGGCATCTATCTGCTTCCTTTCTGCATCCTTTTTCTTTTTTTTTTTTTTTTTTCCTTCCAAATACACCCTCCACACCCCCCCTCTTTTATTTTAGTTGTGGCCTCAGTGAAGATGTGCAGCTCATTTTCAGCTTCCCGTGAGCTGCCTTGTGCTCTGGCATTTTGCAAAGGCAGGAAGGCATGGCTGCATTTCACTTGACCTTAGCAGCGAAGTGAAATCTCCTGCATGTCACTGAAGGATACTGACTATGCAGAAATTTATTGAAGCAGATTATTATGAACTGGACTGGTATTATGAAGAATGCACGGATGGTAAATATTTCTTTCTAGTCTCTTGTTGCAGAATTCGGAGCTTGTAAGACCGGAGCATCATTATTCAATGGTTTTAAAAAGGAAATACTCAGAAAAAGGCAACACCCAGATGTAGCAGAGATGCCTGCACCTCTTTTGCACCTCGGCATCTCTTGTGAGTGTGCTGCAAGACACTGCTGTATAGCTTTTTCCTCTCTGAAGGGAGTGGCAGAGCAACATATGCTGTGTATGAGCTGCCTTTGGGCAGGGGAAAGAATATTCAAAAAGCTAACTGTATCTACAATAATTGAGGTGATTTTAAATATACTGATGGTAATATTGATTATTGGTTCAAGTTTGAAGTCTGTGTTTTTTTCTGTGTTAGCAATATCCTGTAATATGTATATATTTGATGTATTAGTAGGTAGTCCGTGTTTTCTCTCTGGTTATTTGTCTGTGAAAGACATTAAAAATGTAGATTTTTAGAAGTGAGCAGGTTAAGTTTTTGAATTGGAAGATTTACAAACTCTGGCAATCATTATCTTTTGTGCTATTTGCAATTTTTATGTAATGTTTGCTAGGGTGATTATTTCTGTATCAGGACACCGAATGTTTTCACCAGGCTTCTGATAGAAGGCACACAAGAAAGGGTAAGGAATTGCTAAAACTGTATTCTCTGCAGCAAGAAAAAAAATCAAGATCCCTTTTTGATGGCATTCTGAAGCAAGATAGAGCCTTTGGGAATGCAGAAGTTTTACACGAATTTTATTCTGGCTGGAGAGCTTAGCTTAAACAAGGCAAGTCCAAGATCACAGTGAAGCAAAGCACAGAAAGCAGGAAGGAGCGTAGGCCCAGGGGATAATGTACATATGTAATACACAGAGATATTTCTATGGTAGTGCTCTACAATACCAGAGGGGAATGTGAAGCATCAAGATAAGTGTGACAAAATTAGAATGTTTTTTTATGGTTCTTTTGAGTGTCATGTGCCTCCATTTCAGAACTGAATGCAGTTTCAGAAGCTTGTTACTCTTGAACTTCTATTATGTTTAATTGATTAGGTGTTCAAAGAAAGAGGTGCATATTTATTTGAGAGATCTGACCACTTTAAGTTGGATTGAATCCATTATGTAACCTTTATCCTCTCAGTTTAACCCTAGTAAATAGTGTAGCATCTGATTAATCTGCATGATGTAACAGCCTGGGTTGGCCTGCTTTTAGAAGCTTAAGAAACAGACCAGTTGTATGGTCCATAGAAGCTGTAGCTTTCCCCAGGTTAAAGCTCCCACCGGTAGCATTTTTTTTTTCAGTTGTTCATTTTTATGATCTTTTTTTCTGTCTGGTAGAAGTGTCATATGGAAGGGTGGTGTGCTTGAATGTCTGAGCTAAGAGCTGATCTGCTTATCCATTTTGTCTTAAGCTGTGTGCTGCACTGTGGGAGTTCCATGGTAATGGAATAAGCAACAGGTGTTGGGCAAACATTTAAATACCTTGTGGGATGAGGACCTCAGGTGCACAGTAGTGGTTGGTTGGATTCTGGGCTTACAGGTTTTCCTGTCAGTGCTGAGCCCCTGCCCAGGATATTTCTTCCATAAGCCGAGATCTGCAGAGTCAGCTGGAGTATGTGCTGGCAGTCTGCTTGAAGTATTTGGGAAGTTCTTCCCTAAGAGAAAGAAGGGTTTAATGTCTGATAGGGAAATAATCTCTCCAGCAGGTAAGGCATAATGCTTTTTTGCATTTTTTAAAATTGCTGTTATTTTTAAAATTAAAGTATTAGTTTTTACTTGCTGAAGGCCAGTGCTGTCAGTCCTGTCTCTGCCTCTCAGGTGAACAGCAGTCTCAGGGTTCACAGAATTTTATAAGGTTTAGCTTCCTTTTTCTTCTTGGAGTTCAGGTATGTGAGAGAGAGGGAGATTTGAGAGATGCAGTGGAAGGCACAGTTTTGGCCTTAGATACTGGAATGTTCACTGGGTTTAAAATAGTGTTGGCATTTACCCTTGACAGAGAAAGGTATTGTAATTGTCGTAGCAGACAAAAGGCATCATTATAGTAGAAAACAGAGCTTTTCCAAAAACCTTAAGCAGATGACATATCAAAAGAGATGCCTGCCTCTTGATTGGCTTTTTATTTTTCTGCCATGTGTTTTTTTGATACCAGAGTAATTTTCCTGAGATTCTTTCTACATTCAGCATAGTGAGATAGGCAGTTGCACCTCAGCTGACCTGTTTTGAATATCTATTTTAAGATAAATTGAAGTACAGTTAGAGAGCCAATTTCTCTGCCATACATGGACTCTCCAGATGTATGTGTGCATTCACTTTTGAATCCCACCCAGCTCACTCTTTGTTATAAACATGACATTGGAAAATAGTGGGCGGTACATTAAAACTAATAGGAATCTTCACGGGGTAATATCCTACAGAATTATTTTTCTCATTAAACTGTTCATACATTGTTTGTCAGGGCCTCTGGGACTCAGATTTCCATGACTTTATTTGGTTTCCTTTATTTAATAATTATTTTAACAGCAAATGGTTTCTTGTTCTTCAAAGAAAAAAAAAAAAAACAGTCTAAAATTAGTAAAGTATTAATGCTATTATTTAACTTAATAGGTAAAGCAGCAACTCACTGTTGCCTCAGATGTAAAAAATTTCTGTACTGACTGACAGTAATGATGTCTTCAACTTGCATTTGGTAGTGGTATTTTTTATTATCTTGCAAAAGAAAAAATGCTCAAAATTTTCAATTTATAAGTCTTTAAAAAGACTTTCTAGAGTCGGAATCATTAATTAATTCTTTTACATAAGCTACTCACAGAGTTTATTTTTGGTAGGAGTAGGTGGAAATAGACAATAAAATGTCACAATCTATTTGAATTACTGATGTTAACTAACATTACAATAAATTGAAACTTCTATAAATAACTACTACACTATGCTTTTTACATACATTTCCAAGTGTAATATTTTATAATATGAGTGACGCTTGTCACCTTACTTGCTGTTAACGAAGTATATTGTGTAGGTGGACTGGGGAAAGAGCTGGGCCTGTACCTGAGTGGGAAAGTAGCTATTTTCATAGCAGACTTGGACAGAATCAGTGATAAAGAGGAAAAGCTGAATCTTTTCTACTCTTATTATGAAAGATAACAGTATAAAAGTCTAGGCTCATCTAAGTTTTTTTAATAAAAAAAAAATACATTCTTAAAAATCTTGCATGCAACTTGGGTGAAAAAAGCATTATACTAAACCCCCACACACTACCAAACAAGTAAACAAAAAGATAAGTGTTTATTCACAGAAATTTTTCTGAATATAGTTGTTCCCTGCCTCTCTTTTAGTGCAATATTTTTCTAATGAACAATGCTTTCTACAGAAATCCAGACTGATTTTAGAGAAAATTACTTTTCTTTGGTTTCTTCCATTACTCGTTTATTTCTAGCTCAACAGTTCATAACAGTGCATGAGTTCAGTTGCCTACAATTCCAGATGACTTTGTGAATGTGCAATTGGATCTTTCCTCCTCCTTTTGTTGGCCCTGAGTTTTTACAATTTCTTGTGGAGGATATGGTGTCTTTCCCTTTTTTCCCTTGCCAGACCCATGGTGTGCCTGGTTTGTTACACGTGCTGAACCTTCTAACCACTTTTATGTTTGCCTGAGCCACTCCATCTTGTTCCAGCATCCCTTCCTGTATTTTCTTCCCACTCACATTGAAATGTTTTTACCACCTGTTATGTTTGCAGTTATTGTTTAGAGCTTCTCTCCTCTATTCTGTTTTCCACTCCACTGATATAATTACCAGCAAGCTCACTAACTTTCTTTTTAACAATAGTAGACAATGTTATCTTGTACTGCTTGATCTCTTACAAGTGATTAGTTATTGTTGCCTTGCTTATGTTAGTGTGGTGACCCATCATCTCCCTCATACTTTGGCCTCTTTTGTGTCCATCTCTGTGGACAGAGTAACCCTGGTGTTACTCTGAATCTCACTGGATGCTGGCACTGGGTATGCTCCTAAAGTCTGGGAGAATCTTATGAATGCCTTTAGCATGCAGTTTCTGAAACAGCCCTTGCCCTATAGGTATGCAGCTAAAATGCTCATTCTGGTTGATCTTATTGTGCTCCCATGTCTTTTATCTCTATACATGACAAATATAGTTGAACCTTGCTTATAATCATGGAATTGTTGATACCATTTTCCTGGTTTTCTGCTTTTTGCCATGCCACTTCTTTCTCTTTACTCCTTCACTGACTCCCTGTTCTTCATCAAGTCACATAAGCCACATAAGGCAACACACATTGCAGCATAGAGATATTTTTGATTTTATTCTGTTCAACTGCTAAGTATCTAGATAAGTGTTTTCCCAGCAATTCAATTTCTTTCCCTTTCTGCAAGAGTAACATGCTGTTCTTTTGGTTGAGTGACAGAAGATATTTTGTGTGGGATTTTGAAAGAGTGGGAAACATGAAACCTGTAAAAATTTGAACAAACTAACTTTACTTGACTGTACATATTAACAGAAAGCACACATTCAATAACCAATTTATCTCCCTCCCTGAAGAGCCCACCCCAAAATACCCACATTTCTTCATCAGCATATTTAAATCCCAGTGCTGCCGTTTCATCTGCTGTTTTTAGACTTGGCGTACAGAGAATCTCTTTGTTCTAGATGGAGCATTGTTAGTAACAGTTAATTGTGCAGAAGTTAGATATTTTTATTGATAAAGGAAAATTAAAATGATTTGAATGCATTGGAGTTCCTTGGAAATTATGAGTCAGGATAGGAGGGTTTGTTTGTATTGTGTCCAGCCTCACCCTTCTTCAAACTAGCTCCTGGTTTGTGTGTTTCCTGTTTCATGGCAGAGCTGCTGAATATCCTCTGTACCTCAGTGCAGTTGTACTGGGAGTGTGCTCAGAGCACTGCAGCCCCCTTAACAAGCTTCCTGACAGGAGGTAAAGCGTCCTCATTCAGAGTGGGGATTGCAGCAAATACACCAAATTTACTTCCCAGTGACAGCCCATTAAAAAGAATCTTCATTGTAGTATACTAATTAAGTCCTTGGGTATGTGTTTACAGGAAATATTAAAAATCTCTTTTGAATCTTTCCAGTTTAGATTGTATATTTTCAGAATGAAATACAATACAGCTGCTTTTTATTTTTTTTTAATCCATAACTGCTTATTGTTTGGTGTTGGTTGGAAACCTGCCTCGTAATCTTTAGCAAGTAAATGTTCCTTCACTGCTAAGGGGGTGTAATGCAGAATATATGAAAAATGTGTTGATAGTGTGAGGGTGGGGCATACATTCCTTCTCCACCCATTATAAATTTGCTCCAGCATTTATCATGTGCTGATATCAAAATAGGAATTACAACACTTTCTCTCAGCTTTTGAACGTCAGAGTCCTCCTGTGTGGTACAAGTTGATATTAGTCATGGTTCAGAAGCCAGCTTGTGGGAATATTCAATTACTCTCCTTATGTTGTCATGTATTTTGAACAGCAACATGCCTCCTTTCAGTATGTCCCTCATAAACTGGATACTTAGCTGTTGTTGTCTGCTTGTCAGGATTATTAAAGCCACATCATGTTTGACAGGGGTGGACTTTTCTGTGCCTAGGCTTTAAAAGGTGCTTCTTGCATTCTTTTAATATGACTTACGGTTTTGGTTACTCTCTCAATTTCCATTTTCTAGCTATTACTGAAATGTGATAAATGGTCACTGAATGGCAAGTAGGTATTTAAGACCCTTGTCTGATTTAAGTATTTTTTAAAGAGTTGATTCACTGTTACAGGTAAGAACTGAAGACACAAAAACTCTAAGCATCAGAAACTAGAAGCAGTCCTCATTATTATTAAAATTACATATTTTAATGTAACGATGTAGGGAGAAAGAGATAATCCTATTTTTCCCCCTGACTTCTTGAGGTTATTGCTGTTGCTGAATATTGCAGTAAATTTTGGCAGTCAAAGATCAAGTTGCTTTGGGTGGCAAAATCTTTATTCAGTAATCAGTGTTTCTTCCCTCAGCAACCACTTACATGTATTCCATATCCTTTGGCTGTTATTTATATAATCATTATTGCATTGTTTGCATGTAAATATGAAGAGTTTAAAACATAGAACAGAATCATTTATCATTATTGTGTAAAAGTAGTTGCTTCCCATCTCATACTACCCCACCACTGGTTCTTCCTCACCACTAGAGAGATGGTAGTAGTGAAATTGTTCCATGAATCAAACTGTTGCATTCTGCTGGCTTGTAATGTAATGTTTGTCTGTCTGTTCCTAGCTGTGATGTCCCCTCAGAGGATGATGAGGTGTCTTTGCCTTGCAGTGCCCCCACTTTGCCTGCAAATGCTTTGCCCCATGATGTGGATAGGAACGCTTTAGCAGCAAAGGGCTCCTGCTTGCCACTGCAAGTAAGGGAGGCAACTTAGCAAACATTAAATATCTATGGCTACAATAAGTTAAATAAGAAAGTTAGCCTGCGCTGTGTGTGTAGCCAAGATTAGCAAACATAGCCTGTTGGACACAAAGAGGTCTGAGCACAGGAGATTTGTTTCTTGTTGAACAAAGAAGAGATGCATGCACCCCTGAAAACGCACTTGGGTGCCATATGTGGACTTGTGAGGTATTTCTCATTCCACAACTGACTGAAGAGAAAAATGAATGTGAAAACCACAATATATGACAACTAATGGGATACGTCATTTAAGTTCTTTGTACCAGTGCAATCTCTCCTTCATATAAGCAATAAAAAAGCTCCTTTCCCCAGCTCAGTTCTTCACTTAGTGGTTCTAGTGTGTGGTGGGTGCTGCAGTCAGACTGTACTGCACAGTAGCCCTGGGTATGAAGATCTCCCTGCTGGGTGGGATTGGCTGTGTGTGCACAGGCTCAGGCTGTTGACAGCTCCAGTGAGGTCTTGCTGCATTGGGCAAGGTGAGAGGTGATTTATGACTCTGTGTGGTGCACACCCTTCTCCAGGTGTGACAGACAGAGGCTGGGTCAGACTTCCGTGTTGAGACACTTGCGGGAAGCTACCACTGCACTCCTAAGAGCAGGGGCAGAGGAGAGGGAGCCTTGTTGATATGAGGAGTGTCAGGGAGGGTCTTTCAGCCCACTGACTTTGTCCAAAATATGTTAGTGGGGCTTTTGAGCAAAAACTGGCTACCGTCAGAGGTGGTCTGAGAAGCAGCATAAACCTTCTGGTAATTAATAGACAGATGGTCTCTTCCCTCCTCCACCCCATCTGCACCACTCAAAGCTGTTGCACTAAGGACAAGTAGTCAGTCTCTCCGGAGTTCCCTGGCTGAGCATGTGAGTGAGGAAAGATGGTATCCTGCTTTGTGGAGACCTTGCTCTGCTCTGCCCAAAGACACAGCCTCCGAGGGAATGACTTCCCATCGCCTGTGAGACTCAGGCATCGCTTCGTGTCTATCTGGGATAACTGCAGCAATGTCAGTAAACGAAGAAGAAAGTTATGAATATGACTATGAAAAGGAAAATGAGAGGAAACGTGCTTTTAACAGGCAGAGCCTTGATATCTTGGAAGAAGGTACTTTTCACCTTTTGTTTTTAATA
Source organism: Melospiza georgiana (assembly GCF_028018845.1). NCBI lineage: Eukaryota > Metazoa > Chordata > Aves > Passeriformes > Passerellidae > Melospiza > Melospiza georgiana. The sequence continues at coordinate 45,434,230 of NC_080430.1, read as the reverse complement.
TTTCATGGTATCACATGGCAACCTAAAAGTGATTTGAGTGATATTTGTGGATTAAATAGACAAAATTCTGTGTTTTACATGTGTAGCCAGTATGTTTGGATGAAGTATTTGTCTAATATCCAAATAAGATAAATCTTAATTTATGTATACTTCTTTAAATAAGAAAGGCATGATCAACAGATGAAGGCTGTGCAATACCTATTTTATAATAAAACAGAAATTGGGAAATCTTCTCTCTCTGGGATTGTAGTGCATTTTTTATATGCACAAAATGTGTGTGTCTTATGAAACTGTATATTTTAGGTTGTCAGTCCCAGCAGGTGCTTCTAGAACAGAGCAGCAATTTTGTGCTTATCCATGAATTTGAAAGCGCATAGACAGAAATAATCCAAGTGTGGTGTCTTATGACTTAAATTTTCAATATAAAAACCAACCCAAAAATGCTGTTGTACTCTCTAGAAATAATGGGCAACTGACCCATTCAGGTGGAAATGGGAATGCATTGAAAATCCTCCCGTGCACTTGCTGAATAGAGAGGGTATCTGTCCTAGGGCTGCTTCCAGCCAATCTAACCTTCTTCAGGGTTTCAGGTAGCAAAAGCTAAATGCCCAATTCCTGTTATTTCATGTGCTGTGAATTGTTCTCTGAAGCAGTAGTTTTATGGTAGAGAATTGTTACTTCCAAATGAACTATTGTAAAGCTGACGTAGGGATGGTTTGAAGGATTGTTAGCACAGAAAATGTGACGTGCTGTGAATTTACATCCTTGTTCACCTCATGGTTAACAGTTCCTGTGTCCAGACTTCTTGGTGAATAAACCATGCTCTTTGAACGCCATTGCATAGGATTTTCCTGTAAAAACTCACAATCAAATATCCCACCTGGTTTTCAGATTTGTGTGTCTATGTAAAAAAGAAAGGTGCTGAAGAAAATACTGATAAAAAGAAAATTTAAAAGTGGGGATTGGGATGGAGAGGAAGTTTTCAAGGGAGGCCAGCTGACATCTTTTATATTTTATTCCTATTATTTTAGCAATTAAATCATTACTGAGGCATAGATCATGCTCTTCTTGTTCTTTCTGCTGACTTTACCCTTCATCCAGATCTAACAGTCTGAAGCTGCTCTTAATGATTTTGAGGGGGGGAAAGAAAAATTTGAGTTCTATCTGGGATAAATTTAGCCCTGTCTTTCTACACTGCCTTCCTCTCAAAAGCTCAGTATGTGTTTGAAATGTCTTCTAAAGATGCCTTTTCTTCTCCACCTATGTGTTCATATCGCCTACACACTCAGTGTAGCAGAGATACAGATACACAAACCTATATATGGTATTTCTATGTATCTTTGCACAGGGGAGTACTTGCAAAGGGTAGTATTTCTCTAGGAGAATGGGTGAGTCAATCCATTCTGTAAGTAAAGCAGATGGAAACACCAGCATGTAGCCTTTTCATCCTGAACAAAGGAAACATTTTAGCTATATCTGGCTGTAAATCTGGTACCAGAAACAGCAAATCAGAGGATATGCTCCACTTCAACCATTTATAGTTATTGAAAAGAAGAGGATAAAAACTGTGTAATTAGAACTCCTTAACTGTTTGGCCTATTCCATATGCAGGATGTGTACTCACTTCTTGACTGTTATTTCCATAGTCATTTTGCTGTAGTGAGGTTTTTCTCTGTGCCGACGTTTAGATGCCGTAATTCCCCTGAGTGCTGTTTCTGGAGCCTGTCATGGAACTAACGTTATGCCTGGCAGCATTGCAGTCAGCTCTCTTGATGAGAGTGGAAAGCACCTTTGGAATTGGCATTGCTTTGGAATTGTAAAGTTGCCTGACAGCAGTATGTTTACCTTTCATTTGATAAGCTGGCCTTGGGGCTGACTGCAGTGAAACTTTGCTCAGGGATATCTGTTGACAGTGTCTTCTCAGATTTTCTTCATAAAGGAACCTGAGCTGTGAAAGGACAACCTGTCAGCTTCCTTTGATTAGTGATTTGTTGAGTCAGCTGTTTCTGAAAGGGAACTGTGTTTTGATTCTTGCTTTTGCAGCTGGGACAGGAAAGGACTCTTACCTACATAGGACCTATGATGGCAGCCATTTCCATTTACTAATGTAGTAGTTTAAAAGTCCTATTTATCTAAAGCACTTAGTAAGTGCAGGCAAAGAATCTGTCTCCCGTTGAATTAAGAAGAAAAAAAGTCTTGGGATCACTATTAAAATCTTAAATCAGACACTCCAGGGATCTGATTCCAGAGATCTGCTTTCTGGATCTGACTGAAAATGTAGGATACAATACAATGGAGGCCATTCAGAGCTCTGGAATCTGTGAATGCTAGAGCAAAAAAGATAGGAGCCATTCTTGAAAGCTTTGGCACAACCATTCCCTCCCAAAGAGTTGGAATAGGAAAAGACTATATATCTAAGAAAGGAGACAGCTGACAATATGTGGCTTACAGGCTTGTAATTTCATTTTAGGATTTTTAAAGATGTACAGTCCAGATCCTGATTTAAATCTTTCACACATTTATTTATTACATTGACTGTAGTCTAGACATTTCTTGACCAAAAAAAACAAATGGAAGAGAATATCAAGACAGTAATTCAGTGGCTAGTAGTAAAAAACCCTGCAAAAACAGTTTTAAGAAAGAGCTATCCTGAGCTGTGTCTGTAAATGATGTATGCATTAAGGAAATTAAGAGAATTAAGGTGTTGTCTCCAGAGACTTTTTCTTATTTTCTTATTTCACTTTGTGTCTGTATTTTCCAAGTTACCACATTTGATCTGTTTATGCTAATAGAAGGAACAAGTGTCTGATGCTCTTTTTGAAATTTCTTTCAACTTGATTTTTCATTCATCACTAGAAAATTTGATGAAGTTCATGTCCTACTTAGAGGAAGTACTTTGAAATTATTCCCTGCCTGAAGTTTCAGGCAGAGGCTTTAGAAAAGAAGTAAAAGCTGTGGTTTGTTGTTTTTAAGGGGCTTTTTTTGTGAACCTGCATTTAGGTAATAACAAAGGTTTGTATTTAAGGCTTGAATATTGAATTTGCTAAGCTATTTGAGTACCCTATGAGAGAAACTGCAGTAAATAAACATTCCTTAAACCATAGCCTTAAACAGTAAGATAAAATCTCTTCTTCCAGAAGAATCAGTACCTGCAGCTTAATATTAAAAGATTATTTTGCAAACAGTGCCATTGAGATTACAGTAAGCCATGCTGTAGCATTTGAAGAAGACAAAATCAGAATCTATTGGATTGTCTGTTGAACTTCCTAACTGATTATGTATCTCCCACAACATCATGTTCTTCCAGACTCCTGCACAGAGCTCACTCACAGTGTGACCTGACAGTTGTGAGGCAGCTGGCATGCTGTGGCCGCTCCTTATCCCTCTAACCTGGGTCACGCCATCGCTGACCTCCCCGTCTGCCTTCCGGAGCCACTGGCCTGCTCCCTGCTTTGGGACTGCTGGGGGAGGCTGGGGGAACTGCTGGGCTGTTCCCTTAGGATTTGGATTTCTAGTAAGGTGTGACTCAAAAGCACATTCTTCAAGCTCAGGTGACAGTAGTATCTTAAAATTTTTAAGGTCTTTAGATGTGCGTATTCTCTTAGGGCTGTCTCAAATGTGGCAGGCAACAGCAGATCTGAAGCCTCTGCCCCAGCTTAACCAGGGCTGTAAAAAACACCTCTGCATTGGAGGAGAAGATACCATATTTATCTTTAACTGTGAAAAATCAGTAACAGCTGACAGCATATTTCAGCTCTAATTTTCCTGAGTTTATTTGAAAGGTGATATACCTAATATGGCACAGTTTCAGAATTCCACATGTGCTTGGCTCAAGTTGATGTAGTGCTCACAGTAACCTGTGCCAAAGCATAACTATCAGTGGCTCTGGAACTGAAACTGTCATTTTTAGTGGGTGCTTTATCCTTTGAGTGTAAAAACAGCCTTTGAGGAATGAATCTGTCAAGAGCTGAGGAGTCTGAGTCTGCCAGGGTCTTTGATGGCTCCCATGTGCCAAGTGGCACCAGGGAGCACAGCTCAGTCAGATCTGCCATGTGTGTTCTGTCCATGTGCAACCTTCAGGATGCAATGCCCTTGCCATTGTATCTTTGGTGTATGTTTGGATAGAGCTCTGAGCAGAGGGGGGCGAGACAGAAGCTGTTTGTGAGGCAGGGCTTGTCATGACTGAGCAAGAGAGCAAGAATATAGCAGGCCTTGCCATAGTTAAAGGCTTTGGGTAGGAAACTGTTACGGAAAAAAAAGCACTGTCCCCTGCTGCCACCACTGTCCCCCTATTGCCAACCCACTTAGAAGCATGGGTGTTTAAATGGCAAGAGATCTGTGCTCCATAAACAGTATTAATTTTCCCTGATGGAGTTTCTGATGAAGTAAATTTTGGTAGTCGAAGTCTTCAGGCACTAAGGCCTTCCCTGTTAGACTCTATAAATTATACAGGTCAGTATTATCTGCCCCAAAAGTGAAACTTTACAGGGGCATGTTAACCCTCTTATGTTTCCTAATAGTTAGAAATAGACGTGAAGAGGTGCAGTGAGAGCTGGGCTTTCCTTTTCAGCAGCTGCAGCTCTTTTATTTCATTAGTTTATCCTTGGTTGATAGGTCTCAAAAATGAAGAGGGACTATGTGTTGAGGGATGCAGGGAACAGGAGCTGAGGATACCTGTGGTGGTATCTGGTGTTTTTTCCTCCTTCTATTTGAATCCTTTGTTTGGCAGGTGGTGGTTCATTATAGAAGCTGCAAATAGTGGTATTCTTGCTCCCCTTTCCTTCTGTGGCTGTCTCCTGTTCCTGCAAACATCCTTTACTCTAAGTGGCATACTTGTTGAATGGGTGACTTTCAGGGAGCAATCCAGAAAAGTGCATGTGTTCCTCCATGTCCTGGTGCATCTTCACCTTGGGAATCAGTGCTCCATTAACTAGATGACAAGAAATAAATACAGGATACATCCTTTCAACTGTATTTACTTTGGGAAACACAGGAATGTTGTTACCAGTAAATTTGCAGATTTTAGGATGGTATAAAGATGGTGCTAGATACTTTAAGGCAGAGGAAATGTTTGATCTGTGCAGTGTTTGTCCATTTGCGTGTTTGGCTTTTAAAAAAGCCCAAATACTTTGAACTGCAAATGTGTCTCCAGTACCATGCATTTAGCGGTCATGAAAATAATGTGAAGGAAGCTTTCTCTGTTCTTTATTTCCTGTTTTGGATCTGTGACATTAGCTTCAAAGCACTTATCAAAATACGTGAGGTTTTTTAATTATTCTTTCTTTCTGTGTTGCCTATCAGCCTTCTCCATAAGCTAAGAAGCGCAAAGTATATTTGATTTGGCTGTTTGCATGCATCCATGCACTTAGACACAGTGCTCCCTATCACCCTCAAGCAAAAAACTACTGATGTGTGAGTGAGCAAAAAGAGGTCAGTAATTTGGCACTGCAGGTTTTGCATTACAAGGCAGTGTCCTTCATTTGCTCTTGTTTTACTCTACAGCAGCACTACCAGGCTCTCATACTCATCAGAAAATCCATCAGGCTAAAAACCTACTATGCAGGATCCATTACATATGTGACGTGTGAGGGGATGTTTTTCCACTGCATACTTCACTGATAACACCTCTAAATATTTTTTCAAATTAGTCTGTCTTTTTCACTGATAGATTTTTTGATCACTTAAGAAGTAAAAACTGAATTGGCCAAATGTTATCTTATAGTCCGTGGAGGCTGAATAACTAGATATTTAGACACTTTTTAGGATTTTTTTTTAAATGATGCTTCTGGATTCCACTCTCCCCTTACTTTTCACCTTCTCTTTCCCTCAAGCCTTGATTTCTGAGTAATTGAAAGCAACACCTTTTTGCAAGTTTGCCCTCCTTCCAAAAGCAAATCCTTCATTTTAGCTAGTAGCTCTGTGTTTCCACAGTATTGTATGTAGTAGTAGTAGTAGTATGGATAGTAGTTGACTGGCAGATTTTAATATATGTGGTCTACTGAAATTTATTTCTACTTGGATGTAGGTCCTTTTATGAAGTGCATCAAAGGACACTTCTGATTTGAAACCCTTTTACTCTGGCAGAGTAGTATACAAAGATCTCTGTTTTGACAATCACTAAGAGAACTTTGATGAAATTTCTCTATATAAAAGCTGTTGGTGACCAGATTATATTTTGCTGCTAGTAATGTCTGTTGTTATAATGCTGTGGTATTGCCTTGCCAGGTTAAAGTTTAAATGGCAAGTTCTGAAGGAATAACCTAGGGAGTATCCACACAACAACCTTTATCACTCTCCCAACTGAGTGATTTTATTCTGTCTGAGGGAACACCATCCTTTATCAGCCTGGCTGTTAGGAAGGTTATACATTTACCTGAATCAGGATGGTGTGAGGTTGCCATAGTCCTGCTCATTGGTGATTGTTAAGTGCTAGGTACAGAATTTAAATGAGCTTGCTAATGACAATGTCAAATATTATTTTATAGCAGTGATGGAATGTTGTAACCAGGGGAACTATTTAGTGTGTGGTTGTATTGGAAACCTGCTGGCATCAGGGTTTCTGATAGATGTTTTATAGCATGACTTATGAACTTTGTATATTTAAAACAAAGTTGAGTTTATGGTGATGTCAGTTTGTGTGTGTGGATGAATAGTCTTCTGAACATTATACCTTCTGTTTTTATGGAAAACTTCTGTTAATCCCCTTTTTGCAAGTCACTGCATTTTTTTCCTATGGAATCCGTATTAGTCTGCTTTTGGGTAATATAGCTTGTGGTTTAAAGATGTACTGTGTTTTTACTTCTGCAGTGGTAGTTATTCTTTCTATTGATATGTTTGTCAGATTATTACTTTGAAGCATAAACTTTTTGCTGTTGCCACTTTCAGACTTAGTATTTGGATAAATGCAATTATATTTTGAATACTTTTGTATAGCATTCTTTGGAGTTCACTGGCAGTACTCATGTCAATGAATATTATAAATGTTATTAGGATGTGATCTGCAAAAGTAGAATTAGAAAAATGGGAAAATAAACGAAGAAATTCAACTTCTTGCCATAATTTAAGCAACTTTCTGATATTTAAATTGGGAAAAATATCCTCCAACATTTCAAGAGATGTCTAAGTAATATTGCATTTGATGTATGTCAACGTACCTTAGTGGTGATCAGCTGTATATTTATTTATATGCAGATTGTGCATTTATGAATTAGGTAGTGTTGTTTCCTTAGTGTGACAAACTGTCTCTTGCTAATATTACTGTACAGTTCTGCTTTTTTTTTCTCCTTAATATGTAAATCCTATTAGGCCTGATCTGTCTCTTCCCCCGCCTTAGTGTGCACTGGAACAACATTAGCTTATCTGCCAGACGGAGCCTTAAGTGACATTGCCAAGGGTAAATCCCCTGAAGAGCAGTTCAGGCTACTGCAGCCTGATAACTCATAGTCCGTGTGATCCACTGAATTTCATTAACAGCCCTTTTTTCCAGAATTACAGGGTTTGAGGAAAAAGTGTATTTGAAAAAAAAAAAAAGGGTAGAGCAGAAAGTGCTGTTGTTTGCTGTGACAGCTGATGAATTTTTTGAAAACTTATTGACTTCTAGATAAGTCATTGTAGCTTCTTAAAGAATCACCTATGGTGATAGACTGAACTTCCTCATACTTTCTTCAGTCTGACAAAACTCCTGGTTCCACCTTAATGATTAACAATCTCAACCAGTCTAAGTAAATATTTGCTATGGGTGATACTGTGATCGCTGTGGTGTGGCTGGGTATTACCAAAACCATTTCTTATTTTGCATGCGTACTTTGCTGTCTTGTACCATAAACCCAGTTCTTATCAACTTAATGTGACCTAGTCGCTTTCTGATGAACAGTGCCCCTAACAGTAATGGAGAGTTGCTTATTCATGGAGTAATGCTACTGCATGCCATGCAATGAGTAGGTGACATGATGGAATCCTAATCATATATCTAAGAACATGTGTTTTGACCTCCTGATTATTTTTTAAATAAAATCAAGATATTGTTCTTCAGAGAAGAAAGTTTTAACATTTTAAGTTTGTTCTGCTGCTGACAAAAGCAAGTACTTGTAACAAGAGGAGCATTTGTATTACCAGTATCACATGAATATTGGATTTTTTTGAGGGTGGAGGGGGGGTAGGGGGGTGGGTTGAGTTTTGTTTGTTTGTTGTTTTGTTTGGTTTGAGTTTTTAGCTCTTGATGTGCTCATCCAAAAGTTGACATAAGCAGTTCTTTAGATGAAAATTTAAGCACATCTAAACTTAGAAAGATATTTCTTGCAATGAATGGGATTTGAACTTAAGTGGTCCTAGTGCATGGTTTCCAGTTCAGAATATTCTGTGATCCTCCCCCAATGGTACTGCCTGTCTGATTAATGTTTTGCTTTATTTCTTTGCAGTTTTATGTGCTGAAAGAGTGGGCCAGATGACTAAAACATACAATGACATAGATGCTGTAACACGTCTTCTTGAAGAGGCAAGTACTACATCTGTTTAAGGACCCGTACAGTGTGACAAAGTAGTGCTGAAATTACATGGTACCACTAATAAACATTGTTGGTAGGTTGTCCTTCAGTGTGGAAGAATAAGGGCTCTAAGTGTATGTACACTTTATCTAATTGGTCAGCTAAATATTCTTTCTAAATAAAGATCATTTGTTTACCTCACTCAAATGGATTCATTACTTCTGGTTATTTTTCAGTTGAGGCCATGTAACTTGTTTTTGGCCAAATGTTTGCTCTAATGAAGGAGGAGGAGAAGGAATCATCTTAAGATGACACATATTTTTACAGTACGTGTAAAACTGAGAGTGTCATTACTGATGGATATATTCTCTTCAGAAAATAATTTTAAAAATCTCACAGACTTCTTTTCATAATAATTTGTTCAGATAATTTCTTTCCAGAGAAGTACATAGGCACAAAATTAGAAAATACTAGTACTCCATTTGCCTTCTTTCCCTTATGTTTGGTTGATTTGGTTGTTTTTTGTGGGGTTTTTATACCATTATTATGAAAATTGGTATTCCTGTAATCCTTAGCACTCAAGAAATGTCAAAAAGCAGCTGTCATGGTACTATGCTTATGTTCAATAAAAGTCATGATAAATTGTTGTACTAAAATCAGCTGTATTTCTGCAGTAAACTTAAGCAATGATTTTCTGAAGAATGCTTATGAGTAATTCTTTAGGTGAAAACTGTTACAATTGTATCAGTTCATGGCTGACTGCAATTTAGTCCTTTATACTCAATTGCTTGCTTTTTGCAATAGCAATGTCAAAAATGGTATCTTTCTAGCCAATTGGGTCTGTTATTCCTCTAATTCTGCAAAAAAAAACAAGCATGGGAATGAATACTCACATCTCCCACCTGTTCTGGATACCCCCCAATGCAGTACAGTCTTATATTTTGTGCTTTGAGCCAAACCCATTCAAACACCTCTGTACAAATTACTTGTTAAAACTGATGTGTTACCCAAAAAACTTCCCCTGGAATAATTCAACACCTTGTAGTAACAGGCTGTTAACTTGTTTGTGCCCTCTTCCCTTTGCCTTGTTTGGCTGAGATTTACTGCATTTGGTCTGTGGCTCCTTCTAGTACTGATGGCAGCATTCTGCCAAACTGTTTCCTCCCCTGAGTCCCTGTGGCCAAATGTCTGTAGATCCAGGCATCACACTCAGGGGAGCAATGCTTGAAGGACTTACTGAGCCAGTGTTTTAAAGTTTCTTGTGTACTTTCCTACCTGGATATTTGGAAGGGAAAAATAAAGGCGTGTATAACATGCCAAACTTTATTAAAATAAATACTTTCCTTAAGCCTTTTTGTTTTGTTTTGTTTGTCCTTCGTTTCCAATGAAATTACTCTGTTCATAGGGATAGGTGCACTTACAGTTCTCCTTTGTTCTCCATGTGATTGTTATCTTAAGAGATTACAGCCATTTACAGAATTTAACTCCTTCTGTTGCTTTCACATATAAGAGCGAGGGAAAAAGCAAAAGCCACCCCTTGTCTGTCCTTCATGTTTGCAAGCTTCAGGTGCTTGCATTACAACGTTGAAAGGTGCAGCATTTGAGAAGATAGAAAAGAGAAGATCTTGAAACAGCATGTGTGCAGATATTTCAGAAATCTGTGCCTATAGCCCTGAAACTAAGGAAAGAAAGTGGCACCAGGCCTGCCTGGGTATGTGGTAAAAATTGGAGCAGGTCTCATCATGAATCTGCTTTCTCATCTTTTTCTAATAATAGTGTAAATGTGTCTTACTTCTCAGTATTATTTTTTTTACCTATAGCTGTAATAAATTGGTTCCTTAGCATTGTGTTAGTAAGAGACCTGTCCCCAGACTGAAATTTAGAGCTGAGTTGCTAAAAATTGGGTAGGAGTACTGGGGAGGTTATTTGAAGAGCCTGAACATGGACTTACATTCCTCAAATTGGAAGTTAAAAAACATTGCTGCTAGATAGTTCCTCCTCTGTGAAGTCACAACTGCAGCAATATATTTTTTCCACTCAGTATTTATGAAGTGAGCCAAATTAGTGAACAAAATAAGTTGGCTTAAAATATGTCCAAACATATTTTGGATAACTTAGTGGCACCTATTTTTCTGAAAGATTGTACATAAGGTCGCATAAAGATTTTAAGACTTGATAATGCCAGTAGCTTTTAATGCAAATATAAGTCTGACCTTCAGAAACCATTTGGAAAATGCTATTTGCAGATACAGCATTGATCAGTCACCTCTCTTTTTATTTACTGGTTATTATATAACTTTTTTTTTTCCATTATGAAAGCCTCTTCATTCAAATTCATTGACTTCAAATCCATGTGAACACTAGCTGTATGTTTTGTCGGCTTTGTCATTAATGTACACATGACATAAGGTAGCATTTCGTCATAAAATCTGGGTGGCAGTCAGGGGCAGTAAGTAAGCTCCAAACAGTATTTTCACCGACAGGGAGAAAATTCTTCCTCAAATGGTGTTAACTAAGGGTATACTAGGAAGTTAACCACCATTATACCACTATTAAAAAATCTAGTAGTTAAATAAGAAAATGATAAATGAAATGCTTAATGAACAGCGCAAAATTTTATGCAATTTATCATCCTCTCCCAAGTAGATTGCAGTCCCATGTACCAGCTTCTGCAAGGCTGAGACATCCTTATGTACATGTCAACAGGATAAGCTCATTGGTTTTCTTTGTACCTGTGGTGAATTGTCAAGACAGGTGATTTCCAGTACTGTGCTCATAGAGGAGGGGGAGGAAGAGGCCAAGCATGACATGAGAGTAACCACTTAATGTGGTTTGGGACATCTGCTAAAAGCAAAGGGTTAGGATTTGTTTTTATACAAAAGCACTAATGCAAAGCACTAACACAAAAATAGGAGCTGAATGTTCATTGTGGTGGAACTGGCTTCTACTCCTGCATAGCTTGTTGCCTTTTATTTGTAGGTAGATCGAGTGGAAACTGAAGAATGCTTTGAGAGAGGGTCAGTCATTTCTGAACAATGCTGTTGTATGCAAGATATGCATACAAGATATGTGAGAGTAGAAAAGGAAAATCAGCAAAACCCCCCGAACAAATAAGTCCTCACAGAAGGAAAAACTATTTATTGTTAAGTGCTTGTTTCTTCCATTTCAAGGCAACTTTACCCTCCCTCTGATCCTTTGGTAATTAAAAAAATATAAATTGAAGTTGGCTTTCTGTTCTTAATGCTTCACAGAAAGAACGGGACTTAGAATTAGCTGCTCGGATTGGCCAGTCGCTGTTAAAGAAGAATAAATCACTGACAGAAAGAAATGATTTCCTAGAGGAGCAAGTAGAACACATCAGAGAAGAGGTAAGATTTTTGTGCCTGAATGTTGTATATGCAGTGATGTGGGGAAATTTCTTCTAGCTTCACCTTGTCCATGCATTTGGCTGTGGGCAACCTGTTCCTGTGTCTGACCACCCTCCCTGCAAAAAATGTGTTCCTTATATCTAGTCTAAATCTGCTCTCCTTTGGTTTAAAACCATTGCACTTTATCCTATCACAACAGACCTTGCTAAAAGGTCTGTTCCCATCTCCCTTATAAACCCCCTTGAAAGCACTGAAAGGCTGCAATATGGTCTCCCTAGAGCGTTACCTTCTCCATGCTGAACAACCCCAACACTCTCAGCCATCCCTTATAGGACAAGGAATATTTTTGTGGCCCTCCTCTAGACCTACTTGAACAAGTCCATGTCTGTCTTATCCTGAGGACTCCGGAGCTGGGTGATCACCAGAGAACAGCTGAGGAGGAAAATCCCCTCCCTCAACTTGTTGGCCATGCTGCTTTTGATGCAGCCCAGGGGATGGTTGGCTTTCTGGGCTGGGAGTGCACACATTGGTGTGATCAGTAAAACACACCAGAAAGCTTATATCATTTCAAGTAGCACCTGTGCTTTAAAACAGGTCTTTAGCTGTAAGTGCAACTGTCATTAAACTCCAGCTTAATAAATGAGCTAGAAATCAATGTTATTTCTCCTATTCTGAGGCAGTGGCCTTGCTTTTTGAATCTCACCTGTATGTGGTTTTGAGCGAGACAGAGTGAGAGAACGATGAACCACAGTGGAGTAAAAACTTTTAAAATGGTTCATAATTAACACTGCTCAGGGTTGTGAGATGTTGCATTACGAACATCTCACATGAAGGATAAAGTGCAGATGGAGTGGTCAGTGATGTGTGATAAATGGTGGTGGAGCAAACACAATGAAATAATATCCTTTGATGTGCCCCTCTCCTTTTTGGCATGGATAACTAGTTCTGTTCTCTCCCAAAGGAGTGCTGTTGCTTGCTGCCCAAGTCCCATCATGAGGCAGACCAATTTATTTGTGTGTTGGTCAGTATGACATGTACTAGGTGTGTGCAAGGTGACTGAGCAGGACTGTGAATTCATATCATCCATCCAAAGTGGAAAATTTGATTGAGGAGGGTAGAGGACAGGGACAGGCTGCCTCTGTCCACGTCTGTTTTCATTTAGTGGAACTGAGGAGCAGCATTAGGAAACGTGCCACCAAAAATAAGCCTCTTACCAGGTGGCTTGGTATGTTGGGCCATATGTTCTGTCAACACCCCTCTTTCACACTGTTATTTTGATTTCTTCAGAAACTGATGCTTTTAAGGCAGAGCTCATCAGACTTTAAAGTTATGACACTTCTGTGTACTGAAAATCTGCCTTTAATAGGTACAGATTTTCTATTAAAACTGAATTTTGAATATTTTAACAGAACAGTAACTAAGACAACTGTCTTTAAGGGCAAAAGATAAGAGAAACAAAATAATTTGATACTTCTAAAATTCTGTAAAAATTGCCTTAAAATGGTTTGTCTGGGAGATTTGTGTTTTCTGTTATACAGGGACAAATTATTTCTGATGTGTGGTGTAAAATTAAGGTTTTATTGGTATATGTATCACAGCATGAATTATTTAGCTTTATATCTATATTTGTCTCATGGCAAGAATAATTTAGCTTTATATCTCCTTGACCTTTGTCATGACAAAATCTTCTGTCTATTCCATTAAGCAGAAAGAGTTTTTCCTCTGTGCTGGTAACATGCCACGTTGATAGATACATGTTGGAGTTATAAAGACCTGTTCAAAGTGCATCAGATTCTTGGGTTCGTCTTTTGAGCTTGTTTTGTTAGGCACTGCTAAGTTTAAGAAGGGGCTGTGATCATGTTCAGTAAAAACTGTTGTAACTGAGATTTTTGATGTACTAGAGGAGAAAAGGTGAGTGGACTGAAGCAAGCCCTTTAGTGTGGGCACAGACACTTCAGTCTCAGCTTACTGTTTCAAGTATAAACATAATGAGGAAAAGTTCTCAAATGTGAAGTATTTTGCTTTACAGAGGTGGGTGTCTGCTTTTCAACAGAGAGTGTAGTTCCCAGGTACAGTGTGTCTATCTGCTGCTCAGTAAGAATGCTGCAGCTCCATGTTCCTTTCTCTAAAATGGTGCTGCCTACACTTTGGTATTGTCTTCTTTGACATTAGAGCTCAATATCAAAGAAAAGTAAACTGTAAATCTGCACAATGTGAATTGTATTCAGGATGGAGTAGCTCACTAGGTTTTAGCTTCTCCTAATCTTTCTAAATCCCCTTTTTCCTCTATGTATTTTGGCCGATGTTTCTGAAGCTAAAATGGCAGCACTTCCAATGCAGTCAGTCCTCAAATAGCACCACCTCAAACCTGTGTTATCCTCTGGGTAATGCAGCCCTCTAGACCTGTTATTCAAGTTCCAGGTCACCTGTCAGAGTTTGTGTTTTGATGGTAGCAGGTTTCAAAGTCCAGGTTTGATTTTGTTCTGTGTAAAGTGAGAGGAAAGGACAAAGTTGAATTATAATCTGGAACCATGACTTAAAAAATGGAACATTGCTTTTGGTCTATTAAGAGTAGAAAGTAATGTTGTAAAGACAGAAATGCTCTTTGACTTGGTACTTGTATATGTGCTTTTTGCATACAGTGTAACAGGGTGTCTTTCTTTTGAGAGATTCTAACCTGTTAAGCACTTAGTTGCTGTCAGGAAAAGCAAATCAGCTCTATTCTTTAAATAATTGTTCATGATTTAGTAAATATTGATTCTTTGAATTAGGTTCCAGGTCTTTAAACTGTTGTTCTCTGGGTGAGGATAATTTTATCTTCTAATTAAATTATTTTAAGATAGGTACAGCTATTTCATGAATTAGTTCTGAAGCTGAGTAAAGCTGTCAGGCCAGCAGAGGCAATTAGAAGCCTGAAGAGATGAGCTATCACCATGCTTGGTTTGTGGATGTCTGGGCCTTGTCCCATGCGCAGCGAGGGCTCAGTCCCTATTGCTGGATAACAAAACCAAGATTGTGCAACAGTAACGTGGCAGCACTGGCTCCAGAGGGCACATCTGGCAGTGGCTTGTGAAAATATTTCTGTTCATAAAACAAATTCAGTGTTTTGCAGTGTGAAAATGTGTCCTGGGTCTGTCCGGGATGCTGATAATACTCTTCACCAGCCTATCTGTTGCTGTGCTTTGGGTTTGGGACTAAATCAGTGTTGATAACAATGTTTTGGCTATTGCCGAGCGTCGCTTGCACAGCATCCACCAGGCTCTTTTCTTTTTCTTCATGCCCCTCCCAGCTTCTCCAGCTTTTTTTTTTTTCTCTTTCACTCTGTCCACCATATGCACAAGATGCTGGGAAACTGACCCAAACTGACCAAAGGGATGTTCTATACCATATGTTGTTATGTTCAACAATAGAAGGTCAGGGAAAGGAGGAAGAATCTGGGACATTCATGGTTATGGTGTTTGTCTTTAGAAGTGACAGTTCTGTGTGCCAAGGTCCCACTTTCCAGTAAGTGGCTGAACATGCACCTGCTCATCTAAAACAGTGAATAAATTCTTTATTTTACTTTGCTTGCATGGGAAGCTTTGCTTCACTTATTAAACTGTCTCAGCAAGAAGTTTTTCTTGCTCTTGGGCTTCTGAGTCTCTCCTTCATCCTGTGGGAATTGTGGGGCAGACTGTGTGCTCAGCAGGTGGGTGCTTAGCTGCTCACCAAAGTTAACACACCACAAAATGCTGCATCAAAGGGAGGGGTTGCTGGAAGTTACTGTGAGTGTTTCACAGTTTCACAGCCTGATTGAGATTGGAAGTGAGCTCTGGAGGTCATCTTGTCCAAACCTTCAGGACCCCCTACAATCCATTGCCGAGGACCATGTCCAGATGGTGTTTGACTATGTCCAAGCATGGAGACCCCACAAGCTCTCTGGGCAACCTGTGCCAGTGCTCAGTCACCTTCACAATTAAAAAGTTGCACCCGATGTTTAGGAGGAACCACCCATGTTTCAGTTTATGCCTATTGTTTCAGGTCCTGTTCCATTAGAAGATCAACCTTTCTGACTGTTCACTCTCTTTTGGAGGTTTGGAATGCTTGGAAATGGCAGTAAAAATAGTATTCTCAGTCTTTTTAATTCATACAAAAAAAAAAAAACAGTAGCAAGAGCTGGAGATGATCTAGTGTCCACCCACAGACAGCAATCTGAATTCTTGCTTCTTAAAGAGGCTGAGTTATAATGTGCTGAAGGGAAGTAAATCATTATTTTTGGTTCAGCATTTTCACTCTTCCTGAAATGGAGAAAGCGAGCCTCCAAAAATTAATGCACAAATTTTGTTTAATAGCTTTCTAAAATGTGGTTGGATGGGGATGTTCTTTTTCCCCTTGCTATTTAGAACCCATGTCTCAGGAGGACTTGGTGCCTTAGCACTTCTCATTACACAGAACAGTCATAGTTAAGTAAATGACCTTGTTTGCCTCAAATTGTGAACAATTCAAGTGCTTTTTTGGATTGCATCTGCTCTTTTGTTCCATGAATATGGAGTTCAAATCTATGTAATTGATATTCTCTGGTTTTTTCCTAATAATAACTACAAAGAAAAGTATGCTTACAATATGAAAAGCAGTTTATTAAAAAGCAACATACTGTGCATTTTTTACATGGGAAAGTGCAAACTGAGGGCCAAGTCTTGCAGTACAAGTGGAAGGGAATGGATGTGTGTGATCAGTTATGCTGTCTGTAGCTGTGCAAGGCAAATAAAAGTAATCTCCTGCTGCTGGCATCTTAAGTCACAGCTGTGAAGTTGTGTATGTGCTACTGTCTAATTGGGCTTTTAATCCTTTTCTTGGAGAATAGCAATATAAAGTAACAAAGATGACATTTGTAGAGCTCACAATTCATCAGGGTTAGGATTCAAAGGAATCCTAATCACCCACTTTTGATGTTTCGTTAATTTTTGTTGCATGCATATACAAAGTATGGGAAACCCACAAACTACTTTACTGGAGCCAGAAAGTCCCAGAAACTGACTGCAGCCTTCACTGTTGGAACAGCCTCAGAACAGCAGCCTCCCACTCTGTGGTGGTGTTCTGCAGCTCAACCCGCACTTGAGTCACAATTGTAACCTTACTACACAAGCATTTCAGTAATTTTATGTAAAGCCTCTTGGAGAGGAGGAAATGTCAGCATCTGAGGCCTGCAAGGTCAGCATCCATGCCAGAAGGTGACAGTCATCACACAAAATGAATAAATGCAATGTTTGGCTTGATTGTGCCACAATTACTTCTTGCTGTGTCATTGCAATATATCCATTACTGTGCATGTGAATCTAGACTAATGCAACAGTGAGTCAGGATTGCTCCTCTTAAAGAAGGTAAAAAAGAAACATGTCTAATAGCAGTGAATAATTGTATATTTGGACCAGTGAAAAATCATTTAGTGGCTACTTTAAACGGGTACACTTTCCCTTCTTTCTAAGAAATAAAAGAAGTCATTCTGGTCTGTTCCAGTCTTGGACTCTAGATGTAGTCCAAGATGATGCCTGGAGAGTGAATAACAGGCTAATTTGTGGTGAGTTTGCTTAAAAATGTGTCTGGAAAATCAGCTTACTGATCTGTGAGCTCTTTCTTTGTGTAGGTTTCTCAGCTGCGCCATGAGCTGTCCATGAAAGATGAACTGCTCCAGTTCTACACCAGTGCTGCTGAAGAGAGCGAGCCGGAGTCCGTCTGTTCCACCCCGTAAGTTAAGTCAATCGATCTGCAGCGCTGAGCTGTCATCTGTTGGATGATTTCATCACTTTGAAAAGTGGTAAAATTGCCCCAGTGTTGGCTGGTACTATAAATGGGACTCAGAACTTGGTGCAAGGTCCATCTGGAAGGACTTGCACTGAGCCAGCTGGCTATCCAGGTGCCTGCAGGAGCCAGGAGGGGAGGCTGCTGGCACCACGCTGCAACTTTCAGAGGAACTGGGTCACTGTTGTGCTGGGGCAGCTGTGGCTTTCACTGGCAGCAGCCCAGTACACCACACACATTTGCATGTGCTAGGACATGCTATATGAGTGACCGTTGTGCTTGAAGGACCTCTGAAGGCACTATGGGAAAATTCCAAGCCAAGGGAAAGAAATAAAGCATGGCTTACAGGGTGTGTTCCAGGTACTTAGCTGCTGAACAGCATTGCAGGCTCTAAGGAGCTGTCTGCCCTTGCAGAGTTATTGCTGCATTCTGATGAAGCATGTGCAGCATTAATCAGGAGCTATTGGATGGCTCCCTGTAGTAACATGGTTTCTTTTCTCATAGCCTTGGCTGAACAACTTTTCCATAGGGAATGTGCAAAATAATAAATAACATTTTAAATGTTCTCTTTTGAAATTCACTACGAATTTATTGCTGCCCAAAAGTAATGGCATGAATAAACTCAGAATAATAAGTATTTCATGTAGCTCTGTTTGCTTTTGAGACTTGTGTTCAGTCTGTGTTTCTGTAAGATTTGCCATAGTATATGTAAAAATTATTTTAAATTTGTTGCTTTTTCCTACAAGGCTGAAGAGAAATGAATCTTCTTCCTCCGTCCAGAACTACTTTCATTTGGACTCTCTTCAAAAGAAGCTCAAGGACCTTGAAGAGGAAAATGTTGTGCTTAGATCTGAGGTGAAATTGCTCCCTTTGTTTTGATTAATATAGTTGTTCATCTAAGTGCTAGAACACAGGTATTGAGAAGCTTGTATTAAAAGCTGAGAGTCTAACTAAGAGTATGATTCCACATGTAACAGATCCCTCTGTGATTGTTTAATCACCATCCTTTATCCTTTTAAATGAAGGAAAGGCTGAAATGTGGAATCACAGAATACATAGAATCACAGAATTGGTTAGGTTGGGAAAGAGCTCTAAGGTCATTGGGGCCAACCTTAGACCAATCAATACCTTATCAACTAGACCAGAGCCCTGAGTGCCACGTCCAGTCCTTTCTTGAACACCTCCTGGGACAGTGACTCCAGCTCATTCCAATGTCCTATCACCCTTTCTGTGAAGAAATTCTTCCCAAATGAAGCTACGTGCGAAACAGTTTTGTGTAGTAAGAATGTGCAGGAATATGGACAGATTTTGGAGTTCAGGATTGCACTTTGGAAAAGATTGTAATGCACTTTGGAAAAGATTGTAAAGGGCTGACCTGGCAGATACATGTGACTTGAGCTGCAGATCTCAGGTTTGTAGGCTGACATGGTCCCTGATACTAATTCAGTATTTGTCAACATGCAAATTTCTTGCATTACGTTTCTTCATTTTGTGTTTCAAGTCAAGGCAGTTAATATTTTAAATTGAATGTACTTTTCTTCTCTTTATTTCTTATAATATTCTGTTTGTTTCACAGATGACACAGGTTTTTAAAGTTTAATAATTGACTATGAAGTGAATAATTTTATATTTTCAAACCAAGTTTTAAACGTGGGAGCGTGTTACCACTTTGCAAACATGTAGCAGAGTATAGCAGGAGGGATACTTTCCGTCTAAGAGTGAATATATGAAAACAGAATGTTGCTTCCATTTTCCACTGCAAATGCAGGGCCCATTGTAAATAGGTAGTGTCACATCTTTGCACAAGACACCAGGTAATGGAGACTGCTGTGCTCTTAACTGAGAAGGTGCACAAGGAAGATGAGCAATAGATGGTCTGAGAATAATGAACATTAGAACTGAGAGAGCAGCTGCATCAGAGCTCTGGAGTAGGAAACCCCATGCAGCACTGTCTTCCCATCCAGGGAGATGAAGTCTGTGCCAGCAAGGCACAGGATGAAGCCAGATCTGAAAGCTGTGAGCTGTGCAGTTGTCTGTGGGTGTCTGTGCATGCCCCCAGCTTTGGGAATAGGTTACAGACCCACCGAGGTGGTGCCAGACAGAACCAGCTGGCTGCAGCCATGCTGCTCTTGGCACTGCCAGAGTCACAGTGGAAAATACAAACCAGGCAAGGAGCTTGCATTACGGTTTTTTATGGGTTACAGTTTTCAAATAGGATCAAATAGCATGTTTTTTAAATACCTGAATGTTTAATTCAGTTATTTAAACCAAGCATTTCTTTGGTTTTTGATGACCCCTGGCTTTGCTCAGTGAGCAGATCAAGTCCTGCATGCGAGTGCTTTGTATGCCCAAGCCTTTCTTTTTCTTTTTACTTTTAGTACAAAATACACAAGTGACGTCTAGTGGGGATATGGTGATAATGATGCAAGTTTCTCCATACAGTCATGTCTCTGCTGAATGTTCACCTGGCCTCTTTTTCCAGAACATGTGGGAGGACAGGCAAAAACTGTAGTTTCTCACTGTCTTCCTGAAGGAGTGATTAGAATAGCTTGTCTTTCTGAAGCAGATGGAAGTGCAACAACAGACTGGCAAAGAACAAATGTGCTAATGTAGCATATTTGATGTGGATTTCTTGAACAGGCCTGTCAGCTGAAGACTGAAACAATTACTTATGAAGAGAAAGAACAACAACTTGTCAATGACTGTGTAAAAGAGCTAAGTATGTGCCTACTTCTTTATACCTTTTTGAGATAGGTCAGTAAAAATCTGAAACAGATCAGTCAGTCATGTTTTTCTGTGGTAGTTATTTTCCTTTTACAAATGGTTATGAGGAGAAAACTTCTGGGCTGAAATTTCACAGCAGAAAATGTTGGCTGAAAGCTAATTTTTTCTCATTTAAAAATAGTTTTGCATTGAAAGTGTTCAGTCTCCTTTGAAGCATGAGCACTTGATGCCTTTCTGGTTATGCCCTACTGTGTTTTTCAAAAATACCTTACTGTGAATTGGGGGTAGGATTTTGCTGAAGCAAGTGATGTTCCAAAAGAACATCTTTATGCTTACTTGTCTGATTTTGGGTTTGTGATGTTAATTTTGATTACTTATCTTAAAGGGGATGCAAACATCCAGATTGCCAATATCTCTGAAGAGCTAGCAAAGAAAACTGAAGATGCTGCCCGGCAGCAAGAAGAAATCACTCATCTTCTCTCTCAGATAGTCGACCTGCAGAAAAAGGCAAAAGCTGTAAGCAATCCAGTTGAGACACTACTGTTGTTATTTGCTACTAATGTAACTGGAGGACAGATTAAAATCCTCTCTGTACTAGAGCCTAAAGGAAATATTCCACCTTCCTTATGTGGATGACCTTGTTTGGTGTTTAATATCTGGCATACTTGACTAGAAAGCATCAATTTATTAAATGATGCATAGATGGTTTCTCAAATGCAATAGTTAAAATTCTTTTAAATATTAGATACAAAACTCTGCTCTGAGTTATGTCGGTGAGACAAGAGTGTCAGTGCAAGTATTTCAGTGGGCACATACTTGTTTGGAGGTTCATTTAGCAAGGTGCAATCTAATGCTGTGTGTTCTTGTGTAAACATTTTAAACGTGTAGATAATTATTGCTGTCGAGGAGAGGTGAGAATAGTTACAATGTTGCTAATTATCTGTAGTATAAGATACAAATATCACAGGACAAAACATCACAGTATTTCTAACATTTTTGGCATATTTTAGTGTGCAGTTGAAAATGAGGAACTTGTCCAGCATCTGGGAGCAGCTAAAGATGCCCAAAGACAGCTCACAGCTGAGGTGAGTACATTGCTTAGTAAAACAATAGTTTAGTAGCTGAGCAATGACTGTTTACTTTGCAATGAGAGGTTCAGTCTGAGTTGGATCAGAAGTATTAAATAGTTTTGCCTGTGTATATGGAATGAAGGAACATTTATGTTCCTAATAGAGTTCAAACCCTTTTCTTTCCTATTCTCTGCTCCTTCAAATGACACACATTTTGAAACACAGAGGCTTATGGGCTGTACAGGAACACATTTAGAGGTTGACTTCTCTAGGCTGGTAATTTCTGCCTGTTTTAACTAGTGAGATAACATGGAAGAGCTCATTGATGCTCTGTTTGTTCAGTGTATAAACATAAGGCCGTCCACTACTTCAGGTTGTCTTATGGGTGCTACATTTGCATGAAAAAAAAATTACAAGATGGAATTAATAGAGCTTGATCCCTTTAGGATGTGTCTTGCACTTGCACTACTTGGTAATGAAGATGGGAATGGCCAGAGAAGCTTTCCAGTGTGTGGAGCTTTTGTATCTGTGGTGCTCAACAAAGATTGGGCTCATGCCTCACCATTGCTTTCTTAGGAAAGAAAATGAACCAGATCTCTTTGTCTAGACCAAATAGCTTAGTTTTATGAAAGTTGGAATGTGGTGTTTCAGACTAATGCCCCTTTGCCAAACTTAGTTGAAGTGGCTGATGAACTCAAAAGCTGTGAGGGCACACAGACATCTGTAGACAGAGTGATTACGTAAGATGTGTTTCCTGAGAAAGCTAAAAATAAGGCATAGTCTTAGGCTGTTGAAAGCTATACGTGTATATGTATTGTTTGCATGAAAGTCCTGGCTTTAGAATTCCTAAGTCCTTTGGACCATTGGAGAATGTCTTGTCCTCAGACCATGATGTTTGTCACTGTGGTCATCATGGCACTGATTAAGCATTAAACCTGATCAGACTAAAGATGCTTTTTTAGCTCTGTATCTTCTCCTTGTCAATGGTTTCACATGGAAGGAAAGAAATGGAGCAAACAGTTCCTTCCACATTGTTACCCTCCCTGCCTGCCTTCCCATCAGTTATTAATGATCCTCCAGTGATACTCAGTTGTTGGAGATTGATTCCTTTAAAGTAGGATATTCTTCCCTACACTATTATTGTTTACCAGTATTAAAAAAAAAATTGGAGAATTTTTGTGGTAATAGTGCACCCCATGAGGTCTTGGACTGTTTTCTCTGTGTTACAGTTGCGAGAGCTGGAAGACAAGTATGCAGAGTGCATGGAAATGCTTCATGAGGCCCAAGAAGAGCTGAAAAACCTTAGGAACAAGACAATGCCAAATGCTATATCACGTCGGTACCACTCCCTTGGTCTCTTCCCTATGGTAAGCAGATTTAAGGGAAAACCTGCACACACCAAGCAAAGGAAGTGTGTTTGCATCTGACTTACAGCTTCAGGGATAGGATGCTAGTCTGAGATAAGCATGGGTGAAATGTGTATTTGCATAGTCTTAAATGATACCTGAGTGATCAGTTTTGCAAACCTGGTTCTGAAACAGTGGTGCTGTGCAGCTCTGCTGCAGTGTTACGTACAGCCTGCAGCTGTGTATGCTTATGCTGTGAAACCTGGTTAACAGGTTAAGCATTAACAGGTCCTTACACACTTCTATACATCTTTGTTAGGCATCTCCTGTACTGTGGTGGCTGATGTTCATTAGGACCTTGCTGTTTGTCTTCAATTTCCTTGGAGATAAAACTTCCTAATAACATAACTGTGGTTTCCAGACCTGGCATCTTTCTCATCGTTTATGATATACATTTTAATTCTTCAGTCTAAACCTCTGAACAGGGTTAAAAGCAAAACTTTTTGTTTTATGGTGACTGAAAATTCAGTGGTTCATTAAAAGAATGTTAGTTGTTAATCTGTATTATGGCAACAAGTTATGGTGGTTTCTCTGGTGTTACCAACTTTCTTTACCTGATTTCATGTGATTATGACATTTAAAACTCAGGAAGTATGCAGTACCCTCAATGAAATGAAAAAAAGAGTGGATAAGAATGTGTGCAGTAACTTGCTCTGCTTGCCTGAAAGTAGTTAGACCATTGCCTCTAGAGTAGTTAGATTACTTCTGAAGGCAATGGTACCAGTGGCTTCTTTTGAAAAACATTAATGTAATCATGCAGCAAAATCTGGCCTGCCTTGTCTTACTGCTGAAGAAGAAGACATTTTATTTGTGCTCACAAGAAGTAAATTGCCAGCAAAGGCTAAGCTTGCCTTTTTGTGCTCCCTTCTGAGACTGAATGCAGGCCAAATCAAAGTGCAGACATTTAATAATACAAGTTGTGCTTGCAAAAATAATACAAATTGTGCTTGCACAAATACAGCTGAAAGCTGTGAAAAGTATGTTTGTGCTGAGAGAGGTTTATATTTTTTGTGTGAAAATGATTTTCAGACATTGAATCATGGGACAAAAGATCATTTGGGTTTGTTAATGTTTGATAGTAAGACCCTGCACCCAGCAGTAAAACTTAGTGACCAGTTATGAAAAATTGATGGCCTGTTACCTCTAACCTTATGGAGAAAGTATATAGTGCTTTATGCCAAGAATCATGTCATTTTTGTGGATGGGTAGATAATGCTGTGGTTTGTAAATGAGAACATAAAGAGTAAAACTTTATACGTGAAAGATGAGTGTTGCTGGAGATGGAATTCAGTCTGGGTAGCTGGATCATGTTGTTGCCTACAATGCTTTTTTAAGGTTTTTAGGCAGATATTATGTATCATCAGATGGTACATACTGCAGGAAAATGAAGCCATATTTTGTCAGTGCTTTAAATACCTACATTAGTTTTCTAGTCATTTTTCATTTAAACATTTATTTAAACATTCCTTTTTTCCTTCTAGAAATACTCTTCATTATTTATTATTTTGTATAAGTAATTTATTATTTTCTGTCATGCCAACCTATTAATACTATGATATTTGTTTCTCTTTTGTGCTTATTTTTAACAGGATTCTTTGGCAGCAGAGATAGAAGGGTCAATGAGGAAAGAACTGCATTTGGATGAACCCGACTCTCCTGACTTGGCGTACGACTGAAAAGAATTGTTTCCTAATAGATTGGTTATATCTGAATTTAATTATTTGATGAGAAGAGAAGAAACAGGAAATAGTTAAACTAGATATTTAGAAAGAAATATTTCTAGCTGAATGTGAATAATAGAGAGAAAGGAAAACAAAATGCCTAGTTTTTGGGGCATTTTATTTTCTCCTAAAGCTCTTGAAAGAAAACATCTATATACTGGCTTTGCTTTGTCTTGTAAATTTCTTTCCTCATTGGTGAGTGCTGAGAATGAGAAAAGATTTGTTTTCTTGTGTGTTACTATGCTAGATTTCTTCAAGTACCAGTTAGAGCAGGAGTTCAAGTTCTTGGTGAGTTTTATAACATAAGTTACTAGGTTGATGTAATCCAGTTTTTAACAGGAAGAACATCAGGGCAGTAAGGGATTTGGAATGGTTAGGTACTTAGTGTGATGTCCATTATGCCTGTGCTGAAGTTCTGTTGAATTAAACAAGAGAGTAGTTTGAAACATGTTAAGTGCTTGCGACAGCCCCAAAGCTATAGATAGATACAGCTTGGCAGAAATGGCCTCCCTGATGCCAGTTGCATGTGTACTCCAATAGGTTTATCTCACAGATTTGTACAAAGCATGGATTGTTTAATTTGAAATAAGTTAATCCAGTTTACAGGGTCTGTTACAGAAACACAGTTTACAAAACTGGAGAGTCAGACAAGGTACAGTAGGCACTTCCGGAAACCTTCTAATTGCATTTACAAAATGCCTGATGCATACACTGACCTTTTCTGAGCCTGAGCCAAGAACTGCAAATGAGGCTTTGACAGAGTGAAATGTTGGTTGGAAAAATGTAAGATCAGAAAGTTGTGAGCGTGCTCAAACCCCATAGGATCCTTTCATCCTTTCAGTATAACCTTAACTTAAAGCTAGTTTAACTTCTTTAGAATATCTTATTTACTTTGCCTGTACCAGAGGAGGATACTTTTCTTTTTGGTCGCATGACTTGTCTTGGTTTTATTTGTTTGTGCAGTGGTAGTAACTGCAAGCTCCATGGGACTATTTATTGATAAATACTCTTAGATTCAGCCTCATAAAGATATACTGCTATGGACCTGGAGCCTCCACACAAAGGGTGCAACTGTTGAGCCCCCATGGACAGAAGGAAAGAAATTTAAATGATATTAAATAGCCTAAGGCATGCAGTCACTGTTACAATCTGGCAGTGTTACCTTTCAGATAGAAGAAATGTGCTATCCTTGTGTTCAGCCACTGTTGAACTGTAAAATAAAGCAGTGGTGGCACTGCTGCAGTGTGATGTAGGGTAATTTTATTCTGTCAAGAAATTTCTGCTGAAGTGTCATCTGATGTCAGTCTTGAACCAGGTGAATGAAGCTTGTTATGGTATAAAGACAATGGTGATAAAGAGTGAACTGTAGAAGTAGGTCAAATATTAGGTCTCCAGCCTTGACAGCCTCTCTCTCAAGTCCTGGTCCATTATATGTCTGGGATATTTTTCATTTTTTTAAAAGTGCTATTTAAGGGGATTGGAAATTGATTTCAGAGAGAAAAGATACAGCACTTGCTTGCATGGAGATACTCAGGAGAGTACATTCAAATCTCCTTTCAAATGGATTAGTCAGTTTATAGTTAAGAGTTGAATGGAGATCAATTCTGGTTTTTAAAATGTCATTTTTACATAATGACTTTATGGCACTTTTAGCTGACGTACTGAAATGCTCTTTCAATTATTTTTTGTTACTATTTGAAAGGATCCATGCACATGATTGTCACGTGTTCTGTCAAAAATATTCTAAGGTGATGGGAGAATTCTATTGATGGATTGAATGTAATGGCCACACTGTAGCTAGTATGGGACCCTACTCATGCTGCTTTACAGAACTATATACAAAACCAAAGTGTTTGATAGACCTGCAAATAGGAAGAGCTGTTAATAAGCTGTTACCCACAAACAGGTAACAGCTTCTCATGGTAATAAGTTACTGAGTGATTATTAACTGTGTGTGTTTTGCAGCCATCAGAAGCGGGTCTTCGAGACGGTGAGAAATGTCAATCAAGTTGTCAAGCAGAGATCCATGACTCCGTCACCAATGAATATCCCAGGCTCTAACCAGTCCTCTGCTATGAACTCAGTCATTTCTAGCTGTGTCAGCACTCCACGTTCCAGTTTCTATGGGGGAGACATCTCTAACATTATGATAGACAACAAGACCAATAGCATCATCTTAGAGACAGAGTCCTCCGACAACGGGTCAGTACCAGAGCACTGGAATTTGCCTTTTCTTTCTTTCTGACATAAAGGTAGTGTTCCTGTTTTCCTCCTTTTGTCTTATGTAGTGCAGTTATCACAGTGGCATACGTCCTCAAAGTCTATTTTGTGCTTATAGTTTTTGGACACTCAAGTTTATTTAAAAAATAAAGCTTTTAGAAAGTACTGTGTATCGATCAGTGTCTGCAACTCAGACCCGTTCTGAGATGCAACATCACCAGATAATGTAAAACCACCCTTTGTTTTTATCTGTCAACACTTAAAAATAATTAAATTTTCACCATGTTACATAAATACCAGGAAGTTCTGATTCCAGATGCAGCTACAGTTAACTGTTTTGATCCTAAAAATGAATAAAGTGTGCATCTGTAGATTACCTAATATGAAAACTTACAAAGGAAACCAATCAGAACTTTGCTTTTTTAGCTACTTGTCTCTTCTTCCAGTACAGCTCCATACTATATGCTGTATATACTTTTCATTAAAATGGCTTAATTTTTCAAAACAATATATGTTTGTCAGTATAATATACTCTTGTGACTCACTGTGGTGTTCTTACAGCATTGGCCCTTTAACATGGGGCCTGCTTACCTGAGTTTACATAACTGTGAGAGACACACAGCAAGTAGACAACTGTTACCTCTTTGTAGGAGGAAGCTCTTAAGTAAAGTGCAGGTTTCCAGGCAGAAACTAGGACTCAAAATTTTTACTATGAAAGAGAAACAGAAGACTGGTGTTTGCCTTTGAGCTCTTCAGATGAGGAGCAAGTTGCTCCCAGACACAGTAATGTAAAGGTGCTGGTGAGTGTCTCAAAACTGTCATATGTAAGTCTAAAACATTTCTAACAATGTGTTTTTTCCCTCCCACCATTTTTTTTTTCTGTGTCCCCCTTTATGTTTTAGAAATGAAGACAGGATGAAGAAGCCTGGAACTCCAGGGACTCCAGGCTCCAGTGACCTAGAGACTGCCCTGCGTAGGCTCTCCCTCAGGCGGGAGAATTACCTCTCGGAGCGCAAGTTCTTTGAGGAGGAGCAGGAAAGGAAGTTGCGGGAACTGGCAGAAAAGGGAGAACTCCACAGTGGTTCCGTTACCCCCACAGAGAGCATCATGTCACTGGGAACTCACTCCAGATTTTCAGAATTCACTGGATATTCAGGAATGTCTATCAGCAGTCGCTCCTACCTGCCAGAAAAGCTTCAGATTGTGAAACCACTAGAAGGTGATAACAAAGGGCCTCGGCCTTTATCTGTTGTTATTAGTGACTCTTTGTGGTCCCTAATCCATCACCAGAAAGCAGGAAATCTTTGCAATACATACTCTTTTTACTTTAGAGACAGTAGTCCACGCTGTTGGTTTGAGATCTTCTAACTAATATATTGTTCCACAAGCCTTAAAAGTGTTAGGAAACAAGCCCAGCCAAAGCAATAAAATCAACATTGCAGGCCACACGTGCACATCCTCAGTGCAGCTTTACATCCAACCTAAATGTTACCACTTCATAATTGGAAAAGGAAGGTGGATAAGGCTATGAAATCTAAACAGCAAGAGTTCTGTAAATTAGTATCTGGAAAGTCTGTTACCTACTTCAGTTAGTCCAGTTAGTCTCATAAGACTCTTACAGTGATTCAAAATTATCTCTGGACTTAATTAGTTGTTTGAGTGGTCACATGATTCACTATGGCTTTGTGTTTCATGTGTGAAGTAGGTGGGGATTTTTAAAGTCAAATTTCCATCATACATTGTCTCACAAAAAGGCAAGGTAGAGATAGATGATAGTCAGGGTTAGAGCTGCATTTCAAGGTTCATTTCAATAGACTGTTTAAAAAAAGCTGTTAAAGCAAATGTAGTGTAGTCTGCCTGGCTTTCTTCAGTTGTTTCAGGTTGTAGCTGGAAGTTAGTTGAGTCAAGTCCTTCAGATTTTAAACCAAATTAAGTTTCCCTGTAGTACTTCACAAATACACTAGGTAACATCATTTAGGTTGGCTTCTCTCTCTTTTTTCCTTTACCAGAACTCTTGTATTACATTGCATTATGTGTGTTTTAATTGCAGAAGTTTCTTTTTTTTTCATCTGTTTAGAACAAGTTTATTTCATTTATGAGAAGCATATAGCATGGCACGTACTCAGAAGCAAAAATAAGCATTCTTATGTCCTGAAGAAAGTGATGTACTGTATCAACCTATTCAAATGAAACTTAGCAATAGCACACCAACCCATACTCTTGAGCAGATTTGAATAGTTTGTTTTCATGGCTGCTTTTAAATGGTCATGAAAGTTCTTGTACCAGATGAGGGAAAGGATGATCCCACTTTGTTTCAGTTTCTCGTTGCTACCACTGTAATAGATTTCTGTCACCATCCCATTATATCTGCTTTTGTCTTCCAATAAACTCTTAAAGTCTTTATCATCTTTCTATCTGTCTGGGTTTTTTTTTCCCCTTGATTTTGTTCAATGTTTTCACTGGGTCATTTCTCTCTTGAAATTATTGCACCTTTTAAAGTACTTCCCATGTTTCGTTTTAGAACTTATTTGTAGCATGTTTGTGTCTGCCTGTTTCATAAATTTTGTGGGTTTTAACTTTTATTAACTAAAAATCTTCATGATTTTGTTTTTCATTTCAGCTTAGTTTATTTTCTGAGTATTTTTCATGAACCTTAGCTTTTTTTTCAACTTCATGGACGCCTTCAGACTACTGGGGAAAAACAGTCTGCTGTACCTGCAGACTACTATAAGTAGCTGTGTCTTTGGTTTTATTACTGTTTTGGGTGCTCATGTCAAAAAACAGAAAAAAAAATTAGTTCAATAATAAATTTGCTATAGGTTAATGACTTCTGCTTCTTTAAAGCAATCTTTTAAATCCCCCAGGAAAAAAAAGTGGCAGAAAAACTAAGAAATTAATCTTTTGCACCTTTAAAAATCAACACATGCTATCTTTTAGTCAAACAGGAGGATTGCTTGATGTGACTTGTTTTATAGTCCAGTGAGATTTGTTTTGTTTGTTTTTTTTTTTGTTTTTTTAACTATGCACCTGTGACTCGTTGTGTCATAAGCACAAAATAGCGCTATCTGTAGGAAAACTAAAAACTGGGACTGACTGTGTCTTCAACCACTTCACTACAATTGTAGGAGCAACACACTGAATTTCTAAGCTTTCTCTGATGCTCAAAGCCTATGTGCAATCATGCAGAGATACCAAGAATATAGGAAAAAAGTTTACTTTATTCCTATACTTATTTTGTTCTTATTCCTTCTTCCTTCAGTGGCATGTCCCACTGTTACACAGTAATTCCCTAATGCCAACTGTTTCTGATAATTTATAAAACCATCTGGGACTGAATGTAGGCCAAAGAAGTGTTGTATTTCCCTCTTCTTTTGACTTCTGCAGCTTTCTCTTTTTATTGGGGATTTACAATTGTTGGATTCCCTTGTACATTTGTGTTCATTTTCTGTATAGGAAATTAAAGCTCCCTTACACACATTTTGTGATATCAAGACTAGTGTCAGGTATATCTTGTTTATGATGGAGCTAAGGCCATTTTGATTTCTGTAGTTTCAATAGAAATGTTAAAACTCAATATATTTTGGTAAATATATTTCCTATGGGAAAATATGGGATCTATATTTAAAATGAAGTGCTTCTATTCTGCTGAGTTTATTTTAAGTATAAGTTTTGGTGTGCTTTAAGGTGAAAAAGATTACATCTCCAGAAGTAAGCATGTAGAAGTTAATTAACTTTTTTTATACTTGCATGCAGTGCAGAAGGAAATTTTTATTTCCTTTGTTCTTTAATTCTTGAGATAGACTGACAGAAAACCTCTGCTCTTAGGTTAAGGCTAGACAATATCTATCACTTCTTCACATTCTGGGGTATTTCTTTTATGTAAAAGGAAAAAAAACTTGGCCTTTGTGATAATTCAGAAGTAAACACAAGTTATAAGGATGTCTCTTCTCCCACTTTGGGGTTGTAATAGTTTCTACTTCTTGAGTCTCGAGGGTGCAAATTTTCTCTAATTTCTCTAGATTTATTTAAATAAAAGCAAAAAAAATATAGATAGGATCATTAGCCAAAGTAATCTAGCAGATCCATTTATTCAGAGCTAAAAAATTACAGACCTTAAAAAGTGAGATAGGCTTAATTAAAATGCCACCCATTGTTCGCAGTCATTCTAGAGAAAGAGTTTTTCCCTGTTCACTTCCTATTTACAATAAGTTTCCTCGTGCAATATGTGAAATGGCAATTTTTCTCATTCCACAGGATTTTTCTCAGATTGAAAATGTATATGACAGCCACCCCTTCTCTAGTTATTACAGTTGTTTAAGCTTTTACATACACCATGTAATGAATTGAATATTCTTGGACTTTGAATATGGACATTTGTGTGCCAGCTCTTTGAATGAGTGGGTATTTCACTTTGCAGAGAGGGAACAGGAAAAAGACTGCAAAAAGTGCTCTGATTTGCAGGCAGAGGTGAAAAGAAGAAAATTTTGTTTGTGTCATATGACATATGTGATTTTAAGTCAGATTTTTCAACACAGTGATGGTGGGCACACAGGAAAATGCAGACCCCAGTGTTTAATTGCTACTTGAGGAATCAAATAAATTCTCCCTTGATTTTACTGGGTCCATCTAGGTGTATATATTAATTTTTCCTGATCCATTGCTGTTTCTGACTGTCTCCTATTAAACCTTGAATATTGAATGCTCTTCTCTGTAAAATGCACCTCCCTTTTCAAAACATTTCTCTGCCAAGGATGAAGCTACAGGTACAGTAGCATTTAGTTATGTAGTAGTTGAATTCCTGTAGCCTAGGGCCCACACAGGCATTTAGCCTTGACGTGTAGTTCAGAGCTGTGTATCTGCTTACACGTGCCTGAAGTTGGTGGGGTTTTCTAACATATGGTACAAAGCTAAAATTGCTGTGCAGTCTGTGTGACTACTGTCCTCCTGTTAGCCACTGGCAGAAAATTCTGGCATGTTTTCAGCACTTGTCTTAGTTTGAGCTTAATGTGGGAATATGTGGTAAATGTTCCTCTTAGAGCTTTCTGTGATGGTGCTCAGATCAACTGCTACAATGTAAATTCTTTCTACTCCTGCTTAATCCTGTGAATTGAAGCGGATGAGGATATTTACAGGGAGGGGATGTGCATGTGCACAAGTGTGCTGCTTCTCACCACCAGGCTTTGCATAAGTGCTGATGTGATCAGTTTATTACGCACTGGTATGGAAATGCTGAAGCACAGGTGAAGCAGTTTTGTGCTGTAGCATGTCTCCCTAGACACATTAAACCCAGAAACATTAAAGGTTTGGAGATCCCAAACCTTTGGTCTTCTGGATGAATTAAGTGGGACTTTGTGTTTTAGGTCTTGGATTGCTTGCTAATTGATTTTGGTTGTCTTTCTGTTCCCTTTCAAGGTTCTGCCACTTTGCACCACTGGCAGCAGCTGGCTCAGCCTCACTTGGGTGGGATCCTGGACCCGAGGCCCGGGGTTGTCACTAAGGGCTTCAGGACCCTAGACCTGGACCTGGATGAAGTGTACTGCCTTAATGACTATGAGGAAGATGAGACAGGTGACATTTCTTACAAGGGCCTAACTACCTCGACGCCAGTTCAGCACACAGAGACCTCAGGTGAGAGGTCACAAGCACAAGTGACTGTTTCAGAGAACAAGAATAACCCCCGCCAATCTCAGGCTTTCACAGAGGAGATGCAGGAGCCCGCGACTGACGATGATGAGGGGTCTGGTGAGGGAAACTCATTAAGTCCAGTAAAACTGACATCTTTACAGGATTTTGATTACTGGGCCATTCTCACGTCTCTTCAGAACAGCATCCATAATATTGCTTTGTGTGTAGCATCTGCACGATAGTGCGTGCAGTGGTTAGAACATAACCATTCTAACGTTGGCTCAAAATTCGTTTCTTTGATAATCTTTTGATTTGTTTTTCAGTAACAGCATCTGTGGTCAATATTTTACTCTATTTTGATAAGAGAAGGCTGCTAAAAGGAAGTGGTTCATTCACAAACCTTTGTGTGGCATGTATTCAACATGTGTGTTTATTTAGTGCGCACTCTGAAGTGTGTGTAATGTACAGATTACATATATTTTGTATTGCTGTAGTGCAGATACTCTTCTGACAGTTCATAAGAGGTGATGCCATGTTTTAGATGTTTGTACTTTGGGAAAAAAACAAAGACTAAATTATTGGTGCACTAAAGGTTCCTCCATCTTGCCTTTGCTGAAACAAATGGAGTGCCTTGAAAACCACCAAAGAAATTCTGAAAGTTGAATTCACTTACCTCAGATACAGTTACCTGTTTTTAAAGTCTTTCTGAGATAAAGAATTAAGGGAATGTTTTTATGCAGTCACTAATAACATTTCCCTTACTCTTTCTCCACCACACTATTAAACCCTGTCCTTCCTATTTATACTGTATTAAGACATAAACATTTTTAAGTGACACAGTACTGCATGAGTTATTAGATACTCTGACACTAGAAGTCTGACACTGACACTAGAAGTCTGTTATTGCACAAGATTACAGATTCTCAAGACTATCGAAGTGGTTTGAGTTTGTGTGATTTCTCTCTTGCTCTTGGGATTTGGGGGTTTTTGTTTTAATAAGCTATATAGTCTTCATTAAGATTTGCCTCTAAACAATTATATTTAGTCCAGAATCAGAAAATTGCCAGAACTCCTTTTTTCCCCAGACTTCTTGTGTTTTTATAACTACTTTAAATGAAGACACTTCCTTCCCTCTCCTTTTTCTGGGATAAATCATAACTTAATATTTGGCTGGTCTTTGGAAGATTAGATTGTCTCAGGGCTAAACAATAATATTTATGTTATTATCATGACATGCAGAGTATCTTCAGCTCTCACTGCAGTGGCAGTTCAGTGCTTTCAGCTATTGAATATAAGCTACTTTCTACAGTTAGTCATATTAAGGTTAAACTTCGAATCATGGAATCATTAATGCTGGAAAAGACCTCTAAGATCATTGAGTCCAGGCATTAACCCAGCACTGCCAAGTCCACCACTAAGCCATGTCCCCAAGTGCCATATCTACAGATCTTTTAAATACCTCCCAGTGACGCAACCACTTCCCTGGGCAGCCTGTTCCAGTGCTTCAACATCCAAACCCTTCACCTTCCCTTTCCATTGGCAAAAGTTGTGCTTGTTCTATGAGATCCCAGAAAGAAAGTCTATATTATTCTTTTTATATTAATATGAAAATAAATAATGCCTCTTCAGGCAGTGGTGTCCCATTTTGGATATTATCCAGGTTTTTATAATTTTGAAGAGTCTGAGTAAAAACAGCAAGAAAAGCTGGAGGTATAAGAAACATGGACTGAAATAATCAATAACTGGCCTTTTTAGGATCTAGGGAATAAAAGATTCAACAAAATATATGATTAATTTTAAAATGTGTTGCTGTAGAGAGGAAGGGAACAAGCAGTTCTTAATGAACTCAGAGCAGAGTAAATGTGAAAATAATGTTGCTTGTGTTACATTTTAAAAAATTTTTTAAGTGTAAGAGTGTTCAACGCAGGAACAAGTGAAAAAAGTAAAAGACTCATTGTAATGAGCTAAACATAGATAAGGCTATAGTTTAGTTCCTTGATGTTTTTTTTTTAAAGAACAAATTACATTGTTCTGTTACAATGTTCTAACATTTCAGGGTAATAATTTGAAAGACTTCTTTCTTTCAAGTAGAGCAATAAAAGTAGGCCTGCTTCATGTTTACAAACTGGTAAGAAAGCCTAGTATTTCCTTCCATTTTCTGTCTCCATTATGATTTGAATAAAGGTCACTGTTTATGAACAGGTTATTTACTGGTTACTGCTGACTTTTACAGGGAAAAGTCTATTTAGACAGGGGTTTTAAGCAAATTCCCCATCTTATAAATTGACAAAGTAGATAAAATCAATGAAATAACTCTAGCAATCTTATTTTTACCTTGTACTGTTTGATGAGTCATTTTAATACATTACAGAAATAAATGGGTCAAAATTAATAACTTTGTGTAGAAGGAACAAGTCCACTGAAAACTTTAATTTCCCATTTTTTTGCCTTTTTTCAAATTGTCCTGTTGTATAGGATTTAGGAATATCCATGAGCTACCATAACATTATTGGTTGTGTTGCTCAAATGGAGTAAAGACACTGTGTCTGTTTTTTGTTGAAGCAATTTGTTAGGTGTTGTACAAGGAGGAGATGATTGTGGATTTTTTCAGAATAGGCACTTACTAATGGAGCAGTGCTTCTTAGCATCCATAATCTGCCCACTGAAGAATATCTATTGGGAGAAGGAGGTGCATGCTTAGCTTATGAACTTATTTTGTACTTAAATATTGTGCAGCTATTGCTTCTCCTCAGCATTCTTTCTTCTAGATTTCTCTGTAGGAAATTCAAGGCAGGTAGGGGTGTGTATGGACATGTAGCACCTCATCATGAGTACAAGGTTACAACATCATTGCTTGCCTGATTCCAGTTGGGAATTGCTTCCAGTTGGCAATATACAGAACAAACTCTTGCTAGAGAATGTGGAAATAAAATGAAAAGGGAAGGAAAGAAAAATCTTGCACACAGTCTCTAGCAATAGTGCCTTTGCTTGTAATTCAGGATAGCTCCATTGTGTAAAAATCTCATTCAAGAGGTTTGTAAAAGCCAGAAGGTGTCTTGTACACTTGCTGTTGGCAGGCCATAAAATGTGCCAGTCTAGAGCTACAGGTCTTCTAGCCTCAGACCAAAAAGTCTTTAGTAATACAGTGCCTACAAGGATCTTCCCAGCAGGTGTAGATCATCTTAGTCTGTTGGGCAGGTTTCTGCTTCAGTTGATTGTGTGCTCTGAGGTTTGTATCTTGCCTTTTTTGCACTGGATATGTTGTCTGTTACAGTACTTACAAGTACTATTCATATTGCCATTGTGTGTGTGCAGAGTGCTGCTCACAATGAGCCCCAGCACTTACTTTAACTTCACGGCTCAGGAGAGCAAACACTGCTGGTGCCAAAAGTAGCTTGTAGCCAAAACAAGTGTATTCAGAACAATGGTGATAGATGTTCTATTCTTGGGATAGTTAGAGTCAGAAATCATTCTGACTGAAAAAGGAAGAGTTATGTTCCTTGTGTTTTCTTGTCCATATGTTGAAACCTGTAGTACCCATTGATCTATAAAACAGCTTCTTCACCATAAATGTGCATTCTATCCCAATTATGGCACTGAATATTTCAGGAGAAGTTAGCACACGTGTGACATATGGTCTGCAGTTAGTCTGTTGGAGCCACATACTGTGTGTGAGTAGAGTTAACTTTATGGAGGACTGCAAATTCCAAAGCTGCAGTTCTAGCCCAATGCACAGGAGTAGGTTGAGTTTTGTGCATCACTTGTGTAGACTGTCAGCGTAAGTGGAATTGTAGAGAAGTTACAGGACACTGTGTTCTTGAAATCATCTGGGACAAGTAATTTTTCGCACCACAAATTTTTTGTAACCTCAATATGTTGTTTTTTTTTTTTTGTTCTGTGAAAGAAACTAGTATATTATAACACTGTACAGAATTTGTTTTGGAGGGAGGGGTTGTTTGGGCTGGCTTTTTATTTGGTTTGTTGTGTTTTTTTAAGTCACTGGCTGTCACGTTTCCATAAAGAAACAAACAAAACACCAGCCACTCAAAGCACTTAATAATGTTATGAATTTTCTGATTTTGAAGTTGGAAGGGCTACACTTGATGCAGTGTCTGCTTAATTGCCTGCTAGTATTGGGTGCATAAAATGGTCTTTCAGTACTTTTGTGTTTTTAGTTCTGCTGATTGATTGCTTTGAATAGACATGTGCACAGCACCACGGGATCAGCACTCTTGTATTCATGCTTACACCTTAACTATTACATAGAGGGCTTTCCAAATAGAGGCTTAAAATCACAAGAACACATAATGAATGTATCATGTTTGAGTTGTTTTTAGCAGCATTACTGAATATGCTTCTAAAAAGTTATCATTGTACAGAAAAGTAATAAATTTGTAACTCTTCTTAGAACTAAGGTATTGATGCATATTTAAATATATTTTATTTTCAAATGGCATGAATATTTTCACAGTAATTATTTTTTTAAGAAAAGCTGTCAGCAGTTGCTTTCTATGCTGTTAAAATGCTTGAATTTTAATTTTGGGATCCTAGCCTGCATAAACTTATGTTGAAGCTACATTAAACACTTTGAAGTCTTATTACATCTATGCTCAATGGTCATAAACATGTGAGAAAGTGATCTCAGCCAGAAGAACACCCCGTCCAAAGAATACCTGCCTTTGTTCAGTTTTTCCATTCTTTCTGTTTCCAAGGGCAAAATAAATGAAAATTTTGGAAAATCAGGTATTCAGAAAATAATTTTGTTGTTTAGGAAACATAACAAAAACAATGCTCCTGGTGCAGGCGTATGAATTCCTGGAGGTTTTGAGTATTCATGGTTGCACCTGTCGGAGAGCACCATTTTCACATTTTACACATTTTATTGTTGTTTTTATCGCTTATCTCCTTCTCGTAGTAGTTCACCCAAGCATCAGATCCAGCTGAATCTATATTCCCCCTAGTCTGAAAATGCCAGGCATTTTCAGTTCAGGTAGCACTGGATATCAGAGCTCTCACCTTTAGCCACCTGAAGGGGATGAACTCTGCTAAATCTAGACACTGCATGAAGCCACTGTCTTGTCCCGTGGAGCCTAGTGGGGTTTTGTGACCTAGTTTCCAGTAATTTTACCTCACCCAAGGATGGAATTAGTGGCACAAACTGGCAAAAGTGAAGTCCATAACCTGTATTCTAGATGATCACACAGTAGGAAAAAAAAGTCTTCTAATGGTCCTTCGTTATCCTCTTTTAAAGCAGGCAGAACTTTTCTATTCGGCAATGAACTCCTAATGCTTTAAAACACCATCTGCTTCTCTTCTTCTGCCTCAGTCTGATTGACATTCCATCCCTGTTTCCACAGCCTGTGCTAAAGAGATGCCCTCATTCCAGTGCGCTCCCTGCTCAAATAGTA
The DNA here is from genome assembly GCF_028018845.1 of Melospiza georgiana. Taxonomy (NCBI): domain Eukaryota; kingdom Metazoa; phylum Chordata; class Aves; order Passeriformes; family Passerellidae; genus Melospiza; species Melospiza georgiana. Next base: position 45,396,427 of record NC_080430.1, on the reverse strand, counting down.
GGGAACCAGGTTCCCTCCTTCTCTTGAAACATGCCAAGAAAAATGATGGAGTAGAGTGGCTTGCTTCACTGTTGTACTGAAGCATTAACTTGGTGCCAGTCTGGATCAAACCATACTCTAAAAGTTTTCCTAACTTTTTTGAAGTTAATTTCCTAATAAATTTCTATGTGCCAGAATAAATGATTGTGTAAAATGCTAACACCTATTCTGGCACATACAGATTTTGGTCACCTTGAGCTCTCTGCCTCCTTACTGTTATTTCAGCAAAACAAAAAATTTGAATTTTGATCCAATGGTACAAAAGTAAATGGCATCTCAGTATAACTACCTCTTACAAATCTTCCTCAAACTTAATTTGTCCTGATGTCTTCATGTGGGTGAGGCAGGCCACTTGTTTGCCTACTGTAACTTTGTACCTTCCTCTGCCCAAGCTGGTTGAAAATCCAGTGAAAATGGCCTTTTGAGAGTTCCCTGGGCAGAAGTCAAGTCCTGAACATACCTATTGTGCTGTTTGCACCTAGCAGAATGGCCCACAGCCTCTGAGTCCTGCAGCTGGATCTGAGACAGATCCGAGAGACATGAAATCACTTTTGTGTTTTGTAAGGAAAGTCCTGTTAGTTCTACCAGAAGATGGAGCTCTCTGCACTCAGTTTGACTGGAACATTCCCTTTTTTTTTTCCCTCAGTATTTTAAAAGGTGTTTTTACAACAGTGTTTGTACTTACAGGAAGAGTCCCTTTCAGCTATGATGGTTTCCATTTTTCCATAATGCCTTTGAATTTTTTGAGAAAACTTAACATGAAGAATCATTAATTCCTGAGTGCTAAAACATGATACAGCAGAAATCTTAGGTTTAAACTTAATTTTAATTAACGGGGAAAATGCACTAACAGTTTGCACTGGGTTCTTGATGGATGAAATTACATGGTGTTTCTGTAAATTTTGTTAAGCACTGAATTATGCACAGATTCTTTTTCATACAATATAAAGACTTGTTAAACTACAACTACTTTGGAAAAGAGGGTATAAGGAAAACATTTGGTTTCAGATGGTTACATGCAGCAGATGTTTATATCCAAAAGAATACTTTGATATATGTAAATGTGAAGATAGTCTTTCTTATTAGAAAAATGTATTACTTCCTCGTGAACTTATACCATCTCAGGAGATGACCATTCCTATGTAAAATTACTAAGTTAGAAATCAATAATTTTGTTTCTATTTGATAAACTTTGTTCATTTACAGCAACAGGTTCTCTTTTTACTGTGTCCAAAGGATGGAAAATGCTACAGCAATATGATACAACCCATTGTTGACTGATGAAGGATGAAGCTGGTACAGAACTTTCTTAGTGGTATTTGAAGGGTGAAATACATCTTTGGAAATTGATAGATTTTTTTTCATCACTTCAGTTTGTCTCCTCTGATTAGAGCTAGTGACTTCTCTACTTTTAGCAGCCTTCTCCTATCTTTGACTCATTAATAGCAATGAGTCTTGCTTTTGCTAATGCAGCTATGTTTCTTCAATGTGCCTGTCTCCAACCTGAGGGGATGCCCAGTGGATATTATAAATGGGGGAAATGCACTGATTGTATTACAGCTATGTGCTTTGGGTTGAGCTTGCAATCTTAAACCAGCATTGCTTTATTCTGTTCTCTATTCATCATCCAGGGATAATTGTTTCTAATTGATTTATGTTCAAGTCCTCTGTTTCTTTAAATAACCAATCTTTTCATGTCCAGTTATTTGAGTTCTTTCTCCAGATTTTCTTATAACTCTCTACAATATGGAGAGAATCATGATTGCTAGGCTGTGCTCCCTTGTAATAGCTTTTGTAGTGCTCACACTAATCTCTAAAGCAACTGGATTCCTGAAGCATCCTAATTACCATCTCTGGAGGTGAAGTAGAGCTTGTTGTTGTTATGCTGTGCTAACCTTTGAGTGTGTTAACATGACACTCCAGTGGGTCCTCAGAAATATCCTTCTCTAATGTACAGCCCTACATTCCAGCGCTGACTAGAAGTTACCTCACACTGTATGCTCAGCCACTTCTGCTTCCACTGTCCACACTGCCCGTGCTCTACCCTTCCCACACTGCTTATCTGTGTTCTTCGAGGGCTACCTAACCACACACACTGTTTTGGAGCTGTGATACTTTATATGGGGAAAAGGGAACACAGCCACAATTAAGACTTGCCTTGCTTCTGCTGAGCTGCTCTGGGAGTTCAGAATGGTGTCTGGTCCAGCTGGTCAATCTGTCTGTCTTTTGCAGTGTGTTCAGTAGTTGTGTACTGTGGTATTAAAACGTGGCTTAATCAGGGAATGGCTCAGAGGGTTGGGTAGGACTGGTGGGGAGGGAGTTGCACATGGTTTTTATTGTGCATGTCTTTTGACCACTGCTAAGTTTGGTTACTAAGTAAGAGAACCTATGCAATCATGATATCTTTGATGTAATATTTAACTCTGGGTGTTTTTCAATCAGCTTTTCAGATGCATGGCTCTTAAATTCTGTAGTTATTTTGCAGTGACCACAGCTGCATTATATAGCAGGTTAACAAAGCCACGGAAGTATTTCTAGTAAGAAGAAAGAAGTTGGCCTAAGTCCTTCATTTTTAAAACTAAGCTGTATTGCTTCTTTCCCAAATCACTGATCTATCACCAGAGTGGCAGTTTTACAGCCACATTTGTTAGGAAACTTGCTTACTACACTGTCTACAAATATTGAAAAACTGCTATACTATGCAGCTGAGGGCATACATTTTTAAAGAACCTAATCACACACACAAGAGAAATGTCACAGATGTACAGTAGTGGATCCAAAAAACTACCACTTTCCATATTGTGGATATGAAAAGTCAGAGAAACAGCAATTAGTGTGTGTCCCTCCCCTCCCCACCCCAATAATCTGTATTCCTGTAGCATTAGCCAGATGGATCCATTACTGAGAAGTAATGGGGATACCTTTTTGTGGATCAATCTAAAAGCTGAAAGGTGTAAGCATTTAGAAAATCCTGATGCTCCTGAGCTGGTACTAGAAAATTTTGCTTGTAATTTCCCACTGATACAAGTTGCTAGTTTAGATAAGGACTAGCATTTCAAGCACTGCCTGGCCTAAATTTGGTTTGAGCAAGACTTAATCTGCAGTGTTTGTGATCATGGGCAAGTTTCAGCAGATCTTTTTAGCACTGGCCTTGGAGTCCTAGAGGTGTTTCTTTTGGAGAACAAGTGTCTGTTTAACACTGTATATTTGGCCATTTCACTTTTCTTGCATTGATCCCATCAAGGTGCCTCATCACTTTTTGCATCTGTTTTATCAGCACACAGAAGTTTGGTTTTCCCCTTTTCTGTGTAAAATGCAAAGAATTTGCTTTTTTTTAATTTAGTACCTCATCCTGGGAAGTGCATGTCACAAACCAACTCCACCTTCACCTTCACCACCTGCCGCATTCTGCACCCCTCCGATGAACTCACACGAGTCACGCCAAGGTAAGGGATTCCCATGATGGCAAAGCCTTCAGCTCTATCAGAGTTTCCCCTCTAAGCAAATGCAGAATAATAACATAAGCATAGGCATTGACTGCAGTGGTGAATTACAACACACCCACCAATTATTCCTCCTGTTTTGAGTTACTGCAGCCTGAATTTGGGAGGCATGTGTGATGTTTTAAAAAGCCAAAGTTCCTTAAATTTTGTTGTCTCTAGTTAAGATATTGCAGGATCAGACGTAACTATATTGGCTTCTGATATCCAAACTGGGCTACTCCTCATCTTAAACTAGTTGTAGTTGTCATACGTGAATGCACAGGATGTAATCTCTTACCAAAAAAGATGAGAGGTTTTTCCAGGGAGGAAGTGTAAATATTTCCTCTCAGAAAAAAAAAAAAAAGGGATGTGCAGTTTAAGAAATCCAGAGCTATGTGATGAGTTAAGGACCAATACCTTAATTGGAAACAGGGACATATCTACGTTGTTTCTTGGTGTAATTGTTGGAAATTAATTCATAGTTGCCAGACTGAAAGTAACAATCTGGGGAAGCAATAGCAATTGGCAGTACAGACACTGCATGCCCACAGAAGGCATTCTGTGGCCTTATGGAAGGTGAAGATCTGAGAACCAGAGGTGGGTGGTATGAATTTCATACCTAAAGAAGAAGCTTTCCTCCCATTGCAAATCAGGATTTACAGAATGTTCTTTTCTGTTCATAAGGACAATGTCTCATTTCTTTCTGTGCCCCTTCCAGCTCTTCTGTGGGAGTGTACCACTGTGCAGGTCCCCATACAGAGGTGTTGTGCCTACACTTGTTTAGACATGAGAGAGGCACTGACTGCCTATGGAAGGCATGAAAAATAAGGGTATTGAACATGAAAACCTGTTAGGTGGAAAGGAAATATATGATATTTAAATGTAGCTTTTTTGCTTCACTTTCTGAACTAAGTTAGTGATCAGTGGCCTGGCTGGTTTTTCTTTACTCTTTTCTGTCTTTCCCTTTGGCACAATTACTGAAGAGATCCTCTTATATGGCTGCAGTTCTATTTTAATTTTCTTGTTATTGTTGAGTTGCTGTCAGTTGAGATCATAATAAACTCTTTGGGTACAACATCTAACAAATCAGTCAGAAAGGACAGCCAAATTCAGTGCATTTTCAGCTGCCTTAGTTAAATGGAAGTTCATCATTCGTTCAAGCGAACAAAGAGCAAAACAGACAAAATTATGTTTTCAGCAAATGTTTAAGGAGCTCCTCCTTACCAACCATAAATGATTCTTCACAGGTCATGTGAGGAGGACGAGAAACTGCGTTATGTCTCGTTGTGATGAGAGGAGGTGTAGGGCAGACACTGTGGCCCAGCGTGGTCGGGGGTGAGCAGCACTGCCAGCAGCATCTGTGTTGGCAGGGTCATGTACAAGGAATGCTAGTGTGTGTGGCACCAGCTAACCCCAAGAGGTTTGGCATTTACCTACCTGGTTGCATTTTAACCTGTGCTACCCCAGGTGTTGCTCTAACCTGACTAAATTTCATCCAGCTAAATGAAATGCTCCTTTATTTGTTTCTCTTCTCAATCTAACTCTGACACCATCACTGGGCTGAGCTGCTGAGGCCACTGAGTCTGTTTCTGCAATGGTCCAGGGCACCCTGCCATGTTGGTCAGTTTGATGGGAAAAATATTTCCCAGTTAAAGCAATGCCAAAATGATCAAATGGAAAAAAAGGCAACATCTGCAACTGCTTTCTTGCAGGGATGGCTTGGTTTTTTTATTTGCACTGTAGTGTATAACTGTGCTGAAAAATTAGTAGAAATACTAATCTACATGCCTGTGCAACTGAAATCTGTATCCGGAAAGAGTGAAGCTCTCTAAACTGTTGGAGGGCTATAATTTTCATCTTGTGACTAGAATATCTTGGAAGCCTGGTAATTAACACCATATGTCTGGATTTCTGAAATGTATATGGTCATACCTTGTAGAAAGTCAGTTCGTGCAGTAACTTCTCTTTCTTTTCTCTCCCTCATGATTCTCAAGACTTCTGTATTCTGTATTTAGCTGTATGGGAGATGCACCACAGTGGCAGTCACTGCTTTTTAGTTCCACTGGAATCAGAACTATGAGGGTCCAGCTTTAATCAGTGCTTAAGAGAAGAATTGTGAACTAACTTCTTTCCACCCAGCCTTGCCTTCAGAGTGGGTGTGCTGCTGCAGTGGGTGTGCACGGCCTCCTTGGCTGTGCTGGGAGAATCCTTCTCCCTGCTGCTGCCTCAGCCCAGGCAGAGAGGGCAGGACATAAGGATGTGCCTTTGCTCATCTGCCACCTGCACTGACAGCCACAGCACACACGGGGGTGCAAGGAGACCGAGTCCAGAGCCACTTAGCAAGGCTGCGTTTCTAATTACATCTGCCAGTTTTCTCAAATAAGTGTTTCACTACAGTATACCAGAAGGAATATATGGGATTCCTCTTACTGAATTGCAACTGCAATTCAACTTCCTCAGTTTCACTTGCTTATGGTAAAGGGTGGTGCAGTTCCAAATCATTGTTAGAGATCTTGTTGGTTAGATCCTATTTAGCCTTGGAAAGAAGACATGACTTGACATTTCATAGCATCAGGCTAATATTTTCTTAATTAAAAGTGCCTTAAAGATATGCTGATTTTTAGACCAAGGGACTAGAGTTTCCAGTGTTATGTGAATTCACATCACCTGCTCGCTGTAAGCCATGGATCTAGTTGATGTTCTAAGTTCATCAGAAGCTGCAGGTCAAAGCATTCCAGGGTGTCTAACCTGATGTGCACAGTAGTGTTGGCTACACAGAGCTCATTAATGTAAGGTGAAATGAGACTGAAAATTCCAGTCAAGACACCATCTCAGCCCCTTTTGTTCATATGGGCAAAAAAGATGTAATTTAGTCATTGGCCAGAGTCTCCAACTAGATTGTCTCAAAGTGGCTCTTTGAAATGCTTTTCTTGCTGCAGAGAATGCCACTTAAGTTAAAGTCGCAAATTATGGCTGAGCCAATCCAACAGCATGGCTCTGCTGAAAAGGGAAGATTCCACTCTCTCCCCTGTCCCTTCCCTCTCAGCTGCTTATTTTTCCCACTGTCTTGCACTGGCTTTACTTTCTGTCTGACTCTTTGCTGAGTGTCTTCTACTTGCTAACCTGGCAAGGTGAGGGAGTAGATTTCCTTCTTTGAAGGAAAGTGGTGAGGTCACATCAGTGAATCCTTTGTTAGCATCAAGTGTTGCATTGGTCAAGACTCTTTAAATGTCATTAGGGGGGATGAATGCATGTTTAGGAAATATTACTGTGGAATTCATCTTAATTTTTTTTTTTATTTGTGTGTGTGTCTACTTGTGGCAAAGACCATAATTTGCCCGTGGTTAGAAAAAGTTGGAATTTTTTTTTCTGGACATGCATGGAGCTCTTGGGATTCTCTCAAACAGACATGAATTTGGAGTGTCATATGTACCCCATATGCCTTGTTTCTGGAATAACCAAGTACACCATGCCTTCGTGAATGAGTGTTCAGTTCTGTGTGCTCAGAAGGGGCACTAAAAAGTAAATGTCTTGCTTACACCATTGGTCCAGTCTCCCTCATTTCCTTGTCTCTTAGAAGCAACTTGTGATCAGGAAGAAAAGTTGAAGGTGTGGATCACAAACCTGTAAATAGTTTATCAGGAGAAATGTGGTGCTGGGTGTTGGCAGTGGCATTAATCCTGTGAGACTGGGCTCTGATGTGTGCAAAGCAGAGATGTGTTTTGTGAGATCTGATGGTATTGCACTTGTAATCACATTTGTGGGCGGCTGGGAGCTGTCAGTGTCCTGTTCACTCTCCAAATGGATAAAAGGCCCTGCTCAGAGTTAAAAATCTTACTTGTAGTAAATTTTAATTTTCTAGTGGAGAGAATAATTTGAGTGCTCCTTTGCTTTCAGCCTTAACGCAGCACCTACTCCAGCTTGTGGCAGCATTAGCAGTCTGAAAGGCACCCCGGTGGCCACTCCCTGCACTCCTCGGCGTCTGAGTTTGGCCGAATCCTTCACCAACCTCCGGGAATCCACGACAACAATGAGCACGTCCCTGGGGCTGGTGTGGCTGCTGAAGGAAAGGGGCATCTCAGCAGCAGTGTACAATCCACAGAGCTGGGACAGAGCCAGCAGGAGCACCCTGCTGAACACGTACTCCCCAAAAATGGCAATCATTCCTTCCACTCCACCAAACTCACCCATGCAGACACCTTCTTCTTCCCCTCCATCTTTTGAGTTCAAGTGCACCAGCCCACCTTATGACAACTTCTTGGCTTCGAAGCCTGCTAGTTCAATCTTGAAGGAGGTGAGGAATAAGAAGAACATCAGGAACAGCGAGAGCCAAACTGACGTGTCTGTTTCCAACCTTAATCTCGTGGACAAAGTCAGGAGGTTTGGTATTGCCAAAGTGGTGAGTTCAGGGCAAACGTCAGCTGCTCCTTTAACTGAGGACCAGGGACCTCTTCTCTGCGGGGCACAGGGACCAGTGAGGGCCCTTGTTCCTGGAGGCCTGGCACCTGACGGCCTCCCCTTGGGCTGCCCTGCCGTGACCAGTGCCATCGGGGGCATCCAGCTGAACACTGGCATCCGAAGGAATCGGAGCTTCCCCACCATGGTGGGTTCCAGCATGCAGATGAAAGGCCCAACGTCCCTCACTTCAGGGATCCTCATGGGAACCAAGCTCCCCAAGCAAACTAGCTTACGATGAAGGACTTTATTTTTACAGCTAGTCTTTTTAAATGAAAATACTCGGATTCTTTCTCCAATCTCCTTTTCCTTTCCCCACCACCCCTTCATTGCCTCTTGAGTTTGACAAATCAACTTTGTGCCTAATGGGAGAAATGTGTAAACTTTGTATAAAATGTGTAAATATGTACCAGATCTATTGTAACTAATTGGATTATTTTACTGTTCAATTGATTGCAAAAGGCTCTATGTTATGATTGCTGTAGTAAGGTTAACTTGCTAACCTTTTGAAAAGGTTTTTTTTCTAAGATGCACTGAAAAAAAGAGAAAGAGCAAAACCAACAAAAAATAACTTGACTAGAAAAACGTGAATTCTGTAGCTAGCCTAACTTGAGTCAAAGGTGCATGGGAAGCTATTGAATGTGTTATGTGAGACCTCTCATTACATCACTTGAAGCATGGGAGCATTTGTGCTTCGTTAAATACTGAAAAAAGCACTCAGTTTAACATATGGTAGTTTTAATTTTGCCTCTGTAGATGAGTTGAGCTGAGTTATTGGAGTGCCTGGCTATTATGCCTGAATGGATGAAACCTTTTTTTTTTTCCTGTTCTGTATTTGCCTCCTGCCCAGGATTTATAAACTTGAACTAATACTGTGTTGAGGTCAGCAGGCCTACTGGGTACCTGGGATATTGATATATTCCTACCACAGCTGTTTCCTTTGGCACACCTACACTTTGTGCAACTTCTTTCTTTGTTGTTCTTTTGTTCTGTTTTGTTTTGTTCTTCAATGCTGCACTGGATTGTGGAAGGGAAAATGCTTTACTATGTGTTGCTGCCACTGAATCATGCTTTGTCAGTGCGCCCAAAGAAAACAGTTTTCACAACTCGCGAGGTAAACATGGCAGTGACTTCCTAGAAGTCCCAGTTGCGGAACAGATCGACAGATAAGAATGTTATAAAAGAACATGTAGCAAAACCAGTGTTAGGAAAGGTGAGTCCTTGAACCTCAGCAGAGAACCACAGAAAACATTTAGTAACGGAATGGTACAGGCGGGAAAGAGCAGCTTGCAGCCCTCGTGCTGATCTTCGTGTTTCATGCATGTCAGAGACCGTGGCCTTGTGAGCAGGGTGAGAATATTCTCCACCCATTCTCTGGTTTATATTTTCAGAGAAACCTTCTACATCTAAAGTCAGACCCTAGCACAGGTAAAAGTAGGGGAAATGCTTTATTTTCCCGGTGTTTTTAAAATCAGGAAAATTCCTGCCATACAAACATATAACCCCTACTTTTCAGAAAGGAAACATAAGACCTCACGCAACCTTTAGTTGCCAGGCAATCCTAATTATATCACAGTTTTTTCTCTGTTTCTCCCAGCCTTCTGCTGGGTGCTTGTAGAAAGAGTTGCAATACCTTGGAACTGGAACAGACTGGAGGGAGCTTGTTTCTAGAGCGGAGCTCAGACATAAATATTTTTTGGAAGAGGGGATGGAGAGGAGCAAAGCAGGGAGGGTTTAGCATCCACTTTCTTTTCCTTGCACTTCTTGTGGCATCTAAAATCAAGCTCCCCGTTTGTCGCCATTGTCACACTACACGTAATTGCCGTGAATTGCCATTTGTACCAGACTGTTACTAAATTATTAGCACTGATAATTTCTTGTATAAATGAAACTGTCTTTTAGTCTTTGTGACGAGAGATAGGTGGGTGGTTTGTTTCTTTCTGAATGAAGTAGTTATTGCAGTAGTGCTATGGACACTAAGGATATTTTTTGAGAAAGAAAAAAAAAACACATCGGTCAGTTACAGCATGTGTTTGAAGACTTCTATTTATTCTATGAACTTACAATGTTTTAGTAAAATGCCATCAGCTCTGTTTGCTGTTGTATGTGTGCACTTATTGCAAGTAAATTTAAGTATCTTTTATTTGAATGTATCTTAAACCAGTAGATAGAATAACAGTTGATTCTGACAAAAAGTCATGGACTTAATGGACCATTTTATATACCCAGAGGAAGAAAGCAATACCATAAGAGAACTTAAAGTGTAGAAGGTAATCATGCAATTGGGAACTATTATTTAGCCTTTAAATAAGCTGTAGGAGCTGTCCACCCACCAGAGAAAGCAATTGTAACACATCAGAATGATGGAATTTAATTTTTTCTTCACTAATATCAATAAAATAACAGAAAAGTTGCATTGTTGTGTGTTATTCAACTTTTTACGGTTCTTTTAAGGTGATAAATCTTCCACCTTGATCCCTTGCTCTTATCTCTTAGTTAAAGCAAAATAAGAGGCCATCCTTTGTTTTTTAAAAATTCTTAGACATAGAACTGGTTGGAAAGTTTTCAGATTTTAAGTTTGCTGAAATCAGTGAAATTTTAGTCAAAAGAAAGAAGAGAAGCAAATGTACCTTTTGATTTTTTAATTTGAATTGTGAAAATGCAGAATTGGATGTTGTATGGTTTCTGTATTTTTGAGACGGAGTTTGCACTCTCCTGCCTACTACAGTGCAAAACCTGCAGTAACAATACGTGAAAGTACAGAATAAGGAGAAAATAGCCTGTGTTTTTCAAAAGAGACAGAACTGAGTTCTCCTGTTAGCCAATATCTTTGTTACTGAGAAAGGGAACGTTATGGTGATGAAACATCAGGTAGTGAGGAGCTCAAAACACCTGGACACATGGTGAAAGCTAAGTAATGGAAAAGGCTCCCTGGAGGAGGGAATAATCAGGCAGTAACTCATAGAGAGATTAGACAGCCTCATTGAGGAGAAGGGTGTGTGTGTGTGTATGAGGTGGAGAGGGAAATAATAGCATTTATTCACATACTTTCTGCAGAGAGAGAATAGGACAGCAGTAATGCCAAAATAAACTCGTGGAGGGCTTGCATTAGTGTGACGCAGTGCCCTACGCCAGCTGTGGGACAGGCTGATGCCAGGGGCACAGCCAGGGACTGTCAGGGAGTACAGACACTCATCCTTCCTCTCTGCACGGCTCTGAGCCCCAGGGAAGCTCGTGGTTGGAAAGTTAATGGTTAACAGGAGGGATCCAGGGAGGAGAAGCACTGTGCATCCAGCCCTGCTGGCCTGGGAACAGGAGGGGTTAAGCAAGTGCCAAACCAAGAGAGGTGAGAGCTGGTTCTGACATGCACAGAAGAGTGAGTGTTGAAACTGTCCTGCACCCTGGCAATATTCAAGTATCTCAGAAACTTTTCTGGATGCATCTTCACTTCTGGTAATCCTCCTATGAAAGCTGGGGTGGAGGGGAGAGGAAGAGGAGGTGCTGAGGATTGTGTCTAAGACTGGGCTGTAGATGAATGCTGAAAGACGGGATGTTCTTTGGAGAGCCAAGACTGGCTAAAAATGTCTGTTGAGACTTCTCTTTCTTTTACATGTATCCTAAGCATTGGATGGCCCCAAAACATACTGCTATTGTGCACAGAGGTAAGAGAGTTCCTCCCAACTCCATGAACACATTTACTGGCAGCTCTCTGCATTGAATTGAAAAGTCCAGCAATGCAGGTGAGATGTTCCTGCCTTCCTTTGGTACAGACAGCAGCTGCTGCCTGTGGCTTTTAGTCACAGTCAAGAATTAGCCTCGTTCAGCTGTGCTACCACATCTCACTGGGTGCTGCTCAGACCTGCTTTAATTCACTTAACAAGCCAATTGAACCACAGAATGCTAGGGAAAATAAAAGGCCTGAAAGTTACTGGTGCTAAGCAATGTCCCTGGCTATAATGTAGGCAGTGGGCTTTCATGTGAGAACTGCACACACTTGAGGAGCCAGTAATGTTTGTGTTTAAAAGATGACAGAGATCTTTGTCCTGCTGAAATAGGTTTCAAGCTGTGCTGAATCCAGTTGCTGTTCAATTGACACAGGTACTTAGAAATGATTAGAGCTTTAACAAGCCCACAGCACAAAGTTTTTTTCTTTCTTTAAAGGAATTTTAATGAACTTAGGGAATACAAAAATTGAACCCACAGAGAAGCCTTTTGCTGCTCTGCTGGGACGTTGAAATGCTCATCTTGTTTGACTTGCAAATTCCTCTGCTCAGGCCTTGGAGAGGGGAGTGCCTGGTCTGCTGTCAGGCTTGCTGAAATGTGCACAGCTGCAGCTGGGAACATCTGGCTGGGGCATGTTGCCAGCCCACACGCAGCAAGGATGGAGCAGCTGGGGATGCATCAAAGCCAGGGAAAAGAGAGCAGGATCCACACATGTTCCTGTATGAAATACCAGGGGAGATGAGCCTGCTCAGGGTCAGGTGCACTGGTGCAGCTGAGGTTTCGCTCACAGGCTGCCCTAGCTCGCAGGGAGAGCTGCCCCCTCCCCAGGCAGGGGTGCTCCCTCTCTCTTGCCTGGTTTTCCCTTCATTCCCACAAGGAGCACTTGCTGTTTGCACCCTTTTCACAGCTGTTGTATGCACAACTCTGCAAAAGGAGAACCACAAGATTCTCCCAAATAATTTATGTGGAGTTTGCAGCAAGCTGCTCCATTCATGGTGATTTGCCCAGCACCTGTTTTGAAATAAAGTTAATAAAGCTGAATCAAGCTCATTGAGAAAATAAACTGCAATTAAACACAAAAAGGTATTGATTTGCTATTTTGCCAGTTTAAATTTAGCACCTATGCACATGCTTTCATAAAGATAAATTTGGATAAAGCTAAATTAAATGTCAAGAGAGTTGGCAGTGCCAGAAATCTCACATCCCAGACAGCACCAGGAGGTTGTGTCAATGCACTGCTGTGTGTGCTAGAATCTGTGGGGCAATCCTTGGCCCAAAGCCTTTGCTGGATGCAAGGGACTCCTACCCAGCTGCAGAGCCTCCATTCCTAAGGCTGCTGTTTCCCTTGGGTTAAAACAGGGCAGCTGGAGAGAGTGGCTTCACTAATGCCACTAGGCAGGGTTGCAGCTCCCAGGGCTGCGTGACTTTCCCAGGTTTGCTGGCTCCCCTGTTTAGCTCAAATTAGCACCTCCAGGTCACTTGGCAGCTGAATGATGCCTCAGCAACATTTACAGCCCTTTCCCATCTGGGGAATTTCCTCTGCTCCCAGAGGAGCAGGTGATGGATATTTTTATGACAATGAGGATTATGTTGCTGAGCTGCCAATAGCCAATGGCTAACAGCCAGCTCCCCTTGCCTCGAGGAACAGGACAGTGTCCCAGAGTCACAGTCCCTCTTCATAACTACTGAAATTGCCCCTGTAATTCTTTATTCTTGACCCTCACTCATGTCAGTCAGATTCTGAAACCATTTTTGTGTGTCAGGCAAAGACAGCCCTGTCATGGGGCAGCAACATGTAAAAGCTGCCAAACCCACCACCTGACTGCACTGAGGGCTGTGCACTCTCATAGGCATCTTCAGAGCCCTTCAGAAGAGAGGAATGGGAAAGAACGTCTTTGTCTCTCCATCCATCTGCCTTTAAGAAATGAAACAAGTGAGAAAAAAGAAAATGTTTGGTGTTTTTTCCTAATGATAACATTCTGCAGTAGTAAGGCTTGATTTGTAACATCACCCGCTCCCAGCCCCCCTGCAATATATTACAATATTACACCCTTCATCAATTTAAGCCAGGAATGGAAACATTTAAAAATATTACTTGAATGTTCCTGGCATTAATTTAAAAAGACAGCAAAGCAGAAACTGAGTTTTCTCTCAAGTTACTTTTGAAGAAACATCCCTTTGGTGTCCAATGTATAAAGAAATGCATTTCTAGATTTATTTGTATTTTCCTGAGTTTTAAAAAAAAGAGATTACTTGGTTTTGGAAAAATGGGAACTTTGCACTATTTTGCTGTGAGCAATAACCAAAACCAATGAGAGAATTCAGGTGATTTAGGACTCATTGTGCTTGGAAAGAAACCTAAAAAAGCCAGACTAGGTGGCTTGGAAACTAGTTGACTGGGAGGAGCTCGAGAGGAAGGAACACAGAAAATCATCTCCATGTTTCTGTATGAGATGCACCAAAACCAAAAAAAAAAAGGTGTTACTAGAGAAGAAAACTCCCTGTTACTGTTTGCTGAATTCTTCCCTTCACCACAGATTCTGCAGTGCTGTTTGCTCTCCCTGCTGTTGGGAGCAGCTCCTCAAAATATTTTTGTGCTCAGGCCTTGGCACAACCATTTTGGTTTTTTTCCCAACGTTGGTTTTAGAATAATTTTGGTTTAGTGTGGATATTTTCTATGTATTGTTTTCTACACTTTGTGTTTGCCTGTCAAGTGCTGTAGAATTTGCTGCTTCTTTCCTTTGGCAAGCACCTGCTTTCCCATGTGTGACAAATATATTCCTTTTGGTATTAGTGCACACATTCTGGAGAAACCCTGTGAATTACATAATGTGAAAATCACCTCCTGTACAATTTAGGGCATTCCTCAGATGTGAGATCCAACTGCTGCAGGAGATCCAGGAGCTGCAGGGAGGTTGGTTACCTGTGGTGGAGGAGGAGCATGCAGGTAAATCACTTTTTCTGCAGCCTGCCATGGGCAGAAGGGAATGACTGCAGCAATTCCAGGGTGCTGGCTTTGCACAATCCCGGCTCGCTGCCCAGCTCTGAACTTGGGGTCTCCTGCCCTGCTCTGAGCCAGGTAAGAGCTGGGCAGAACCTCCCTCCTTCTCTCCACATCGTGGCCAATGGCCAGCTCAGCCTCTGTGATACTTGGGGCCACCTCTTCCCTGTGAGGATTCTGTGACTGGATTGCTCCAACCCCTCTCCCTCTCAGGATCACCTTCTGCTCTGTTCAAGAAGCTGTCTTCACCCCCTCCCAAATGAATGCTTAGCTCACCATACAGCAGGGAATGCTCTGTTTATTCTGTGATTTGCAGCCATCAGCAGAATTTTCACATTGAATTCACAACATAAAACAAATAAGCCAGGACGATGAAGCATGTTGGTGTCATCCCTCTTTTTCACTGTTTTAGCACTGTTGGCTGTTCACTGGAAAGATGTGGGCTCAGTGTAAAACTCAGTCCTTTGCAAACAGGGTCACCAGGAAAACAGCTGGTCTTTTCTGGCAGTATTGTGCTGCTGTGTTTATATTTAGACAAGTTCCCTAGAGTTCAAAGCTTTTGGGATTGACATAAGATTTCTCTGAAAAATATATATAATCTGACTATTCAACCCATGGAATATATTTACAGTGCCAAATAAAGGCATTATGCTATCTCTCTTTTATAGTAAGACACCCAGCAACATGCAGTGACAGGACAAGGAGGGATAAGTGAAATCATTTTAATATAGTATCAATGTATGAGAAACCACAAAAGAGAGAAAATGTTTTCTGGAAAATTCTGCATATGTATATATTGCATTGTATAGTCTTACAGACAAACTTATGTCAAATACATGATTTTAAATACTTTAAAACACTGATTTGAAGAGGACAACAAATTGATTTATCTTTTTTTTGTACAGACATGGGAGTGTGATTTTTTTTCCTCATTGCTACAGTTTGGTGTTCTTCAGGAAGAATACTCGTATTCTTCAGCACTGCGGCGTCCAAAATCCATCCAGCCCATGTAGTCTCTGTCATTTATCCTGTGAGTGGGATCAATGCTCTGTACCCTGTTTCCCATCACTGAGAATCTTCCAGTGGAACCTAAGGAAAAAAGTGTTTGGGAGAGCAGAGAGTAAGAGGACACATTTTCCAGGTTCACCCGTGTTCTGATCTGGCTTGTGCTCATTAGCAGGTGTCTGCAATAGTTGAGATGGACATGATACAGGTCATGTAACACCCCTGTCATGTCACTGGGGAAAACATCAATAGAAACCTTATAGGTAAAGTCCTGGAAGTGACTTGGATTTTTTCAGTGCAAAATGAACAGATCATTTTCTACCTCCTGCTGCAGGAACGTACTGGTCCTGTCTGACAAAAAGGAGCACAGATACATTTTTCCTTTTTTCTTCCTATTTTACTAGAGAAAGAGAATCCAAACTATTTCTCAATATTCCTATAAAGCCCCACGTTTGCTTTCTCATACTGGGAGAGCTGCTCTACATGCAAAACAACTCTTGAGAGCAGGCTCAAGCCTGAGACACCACAGCACTGTGTTGCTTAAAAAGACACAAACATAAGTACAGGAGCTCTTACAGTGCAAATTTGGCAACAAGCAGGGTAGAGTTATGAATCCTAGGTTCTGTGGAAAAGTGGGAATAGTCCTGAAATGGAGAAAGTTGTGTCTGGAATTCACAGTTAGAGATACCTATTGCTGGAATCATGCAGGGACTTTTACTATGTCAGGGATTTTTTTCATTGCTTATCCAAAGCCTTCATAATTCTTTTCACAGCAGGGTTGGATGCTGATTTCTGATCTTGCCTTATCCTTTCTGTATGCCTTGCTTAAGGCATCAAAGAGACATGAATTTGCAAGGAGAATTTGTGCTTTAAAAAAATGGGCTGCAATCCTCTGTTTTTGCAGCATCACATGATGTAACCAAAAAATACAGGGACAGGTAAATTACTGCTCTCTGTACTCCCTGAAAACAGACAAAATTGATATATAACAATATCAATTATTAAGCTTTGAGTGAGGAAGGGACAGATTTAATAATGTTCATTCCAGACTGAGGCTTGAGGAATACCTGAATTGATCAAAAAGGAAAAGGAGCCCAAATTAAATCCCACATATCCAAATCTACACAATTGCTTTGCTTTCAGTTTCTTGTGTTCTGACTCTGTTGACTCCGTGCTTTTATATTTCAAGGTCTTCCTCATGTAGTGCTTTATAATGACCATAACCCAGTGAAATAAAAAGCAACTGCACTGCTTTGTTAGTGGTTGCTGGGAGTTGAAGGTACGCACACACAAAAAAAGCCATTAAGAGATGATGTAGCTCTCTACAACAAAATGACCAAAAAGAAATTAATTTTCCCTAGAATAGAATGTCTATCATCAAATGCTCATGAAGTTCACATTCATAATTCAAAAAGTGTAATTAAGGCCATGACAATGGCTCCTTAGCACAATAACCAGGCAAGGCTGAGGCAGTGCAGAACCATCACTCAGATGTTGGTGCTTAAGAGACTTCAGAGCCTGCCATGACCTGAGGGCTGTAAAGGCTCCCCTGGTGCCACTCCCGTCTGGCCAGTCAAGGGCTCCTCAGAGGACATTAAATGTGCCTGTCACTGGCTTGAGAGCTACAACATCTCTTCTACACAGTACCAGATTCAAGCTGAAAGCCTGCAGATGAGCATGACTGAAAGCCTGGGTCACAAATTTCCTAACAGCACCTTAATTACCTCTCCTCAACCCACAAGAGACGCCATGTGGGTATTGCAGAATCAGTGTATGACAAACATATCCAAAGTTGTAGCAGGTCAGCTACAGGGCTGCCATCGATCCCTAAGCCCTTGAGAGAACGCAGTTCTATCACTGTTTTAACTAGAAATACTTTACACAACCAGCCCTTCCATTAATCATGAGGGCAAATGCCACTACTGGTGACTGCTAACACTTACAAAAGCCCTGACTCTCTCTGGAATTTTCTAGTGATTATTATAGTTTAGACAGGTGACTAATACAGTAGATGGGAGTGTTCTGCAGAGATTTCTGAAATACTGCCCAGAGTCTTCACATTAAATGAGAATATAATGTTTTGATAGGAACACTGTGTGTATAAATTAAGTAAATACTGTTTTTCCTGTGAATTTTCACTCCTGTAACGAGCAACTACATCTACAAACTAGAGTCTAAGTAGCCTAGTCACATCACAAGAATCTCATAATCTGCTTCCAGACTCTTTTTAGAATTATATATGCCAATAACACATATGCAGGAAATTGTCCCTCATATTAACATTTACAGAAAAGGATTTCTTAAATCCAAAGGTTTTTTTTTAACTTTATCTGGTTAATCTATTTGGAAGTGTCAGCCACATATTTAAGAGAATATAATGGATACATAAACTAGAATGAGGAGCTCAGTTTCCATGTGGGTGGGCAACAATGACTATGCTGAAGAAAGGTAATGAGGATTCTGCTTTGCAGACTGCTGCAGTAACATTCTTATTCAATAACAGCCTTAAGTGTAGCACTGAACTGTGGAATGTCATACCTGAATTATCTTTCCACTAAATTGCACAAACAGCTAGAAGTTGTTCCTTAATGGATATCGTGCATATTGCTGACACGAGATGAAATCTTTCAGGCACTATTGGAAGTGATTCATTTTTCTGTTGTTTCTAGTTTGGCTGTGTTCTGAGTCCACAGAGGAGTGTGTATGGCTGCATATGTAATGCACAAAACCAGAGGTGGCATCTCTTAATTGCAGACCACCACCACAGATAAGCATGGGACTTTGCCAAGCGTAGAGGTCAGCAGGGAAGCAGTCAAGTGGGGAGGGTTGAATGATCTGCATTATGTGGAGAAAGCTCTTAGTTATATAAAGTGAACTTGATCCTAAACACAGTCTGGCGCTGGGTGTGAATTAATTTCTCAGTGTCTGTATGTCCAGGTAATCCTAATCCTAATTAATGGCTTTTCTTGAAACCCTCTTTCCTTCTTAGATGCCTTTACTGTGTAGAACAGGGCAAAGGCTGGAGTGAAGCTTTCAAGAGTAAACAAAATTTCTCTAGTGGCTCTCGCTGAGGCTGGCAGCCAAAAGGCCACAGCAATTAGGCTGCCCATGGTGTTACTCTACTGAGACACCAAGCAGTTCAGAGATGAGACAGCTCAAAAAGAAAAATGTTTTCTTGGGGAAATGTCAGTAGTCAATAATTTTGAGCCATCATTTTTACTGGTAGCACCAATGGCATGCTTTTCTGCCTATGTAAAATATATTCTGTAAGGTGTCCACAGGGATAGCTTCACTCTTTCTCTTATGTAATACAATTGTTTCCTCAAGTGACTAATAAATCTCATTATAAGGATGCCCTGTAATCCCACTGCTATACTGATTCTTCGTGTCCTTGTTACACAGTGCCATGGAGGTTTTAGGTAACTGCCAGATTGTGTTCCCAGGCTGCCCAAAAGAGACCAAAAATCTACCAGGCATCAATGTGTGTGGAAACAGATATGCTTTTACTTATCATTGATTTTAATGATTGCACTAATAAAAATGAATTCTGTGTTTTGAAAGCTTTTATGCTGCCATAATTTCCTCTGGGAACAAACATATGACAAATCCAATACCCAGAATATTTCCTTGGTACAGGGATTTCTGACTGGGGTGAAGCTGGCCATTTGGTTTATCTGCATTTATCCTCAGAAAAGTCTTCCTGCTCTTCTAACTTTAAAAGAGGGGTGGAGGGAGGATTTTAACTAAATTGAAAGACTTCAAGGAAAACATAATTGTTTTATCTGTGATACAACATACTGAAAAGAGCACCAAAATAATAACGCAATGAAAACAGTTAAAAATAAAAGCTGGACTACAACCTAAGAGGTCGGTGACATTTTCTCCTGTTATCTTTATATGACTCTCCGTCAGAGAGTCATATAAAGATGAAATAAACCCCTGTTTTTGGCAGGGGTTTGGGAGAGAGCATACGGAATGCCGTCTACTTCAGGGACAAGCAGGCAAAATCTAAATCCTGTCTCCCCTAGGAATTCACGTTAGATGATGACAGGGTTATCCCAGCTCCCAGGAGCCCCCGCAGGAGATGCCAGCGGCGCAGGAGCAGGCTGTGAGCGGTACCTTTTCTGGCCTGCTGGAGGTACTTGGCCAGCAGGGCGCCGATGTTGGCTCGCTGGTCGGCGCTGACCTCCAGGCGCTGCAGGGGTTTCAGGGGCCCGGCGGCCGGAGCGCGGGAGCGCCGCTGCTGCTCTGCCAGGCTCTGCTCCAGCTCGGCAGGCGCCGCATTCCCGCCGTGCGAGCCCAGAGCGTGCTGTCCCAGCGAGCCCACCGAGAGCACGGCGAGGAACACGCAGATGCACAGCCCGCTGGACATGGCTGGGGAGAAAAGGGACGGGTAATGTTGCATGACCACATTTAGTACGTTTTGGGCAGTCCCTAACCCCATCTTCCACTGGGAATGCTGGATTCTGAGCAAACCGGGCACGTGTTGGGTTTTTTTTAATGTAGCTAACTGCAGGATCCGTCTTAAGTTGGAAAACGTGAATAGCTAAATATCCTTGCTAAAGAGGAAGGTACAGGTAATTAATTTTGTTTCCTCCAGCCTAGTATGTGCTGCATCTCCCTGATCTACTCAATTCTTATTTGCTTTTCTTTCTGTGGAAGCTGTATTGCATAAAAACTTAAGGGACTTGAATCCATCTCTGTGGAAAAAACTCGTGATTCAAATACTTCAGTATATTGCCATTGCATTAAAACCCTGTTGTTATTACAGATACTCAGTTTTGAAAAGTTCTGTGAAGAGCCTTTGTTCTACCAACCTTCATTGATTTGAACTTTAGTGTTCAAGAGGTTTAATCTCATCATGCACAAAAAGAAAAAAACCAAAATCTTGCCCCAGTGAAAGAAAAACCAAAATCCAATACTCCTGCCCCAAAGCATTTGGTCTAATAGCTGGAGTGATAAAAGCTGTATAGTTAAAAGCTGTAAGAAATAAAGTGCAACTTAATAACTTGTTCATATTAAACAGCAAATTTAGATTTCTACTGCTTCCTTGCATGTGTACTAAGCAAAAAAAAAAAAAAAAAACCTGGTTTACTAAACTGTTTTATCACATAAACTGAAATAGTATTTTTCCTGTAAACAGAGAAATTACTCTCAATTCTTAGAAGAAACAAACTACCTAGTACTTCATGCTATAGGGGTAATTTTCACGTATAAATACACATGGATTATCTCAGCTACGTGAGATTTTTTAAAACTGTTTTAGTTCTCTAACAGTACACTTGACACAAACCTTTAAATTTTAAAAGGGGATAAAATTAGGCTTATTCACCCAACACATACACTAGACCAAAATAATTCACAGCATATAAAACATGAGGGTTTAAAAATATTCCCAGGAGATGAGTGAAGAAAGTTGAAGTGTCAAAATGTCACTCCAACGTGGTTATTAGTGATGCACCCATCTACGTTTGGGTACTCAGAGACCGACGGTGCATTGCACCTTTGAGCTGTCCCGAGCCCTGTATTTTTTACACACATACATGTAAATATATATATATATATATATGTAAAAAATTTATATATATTGATAACATACACATATCTAAGTATTAATGTCCTTGCTGTGGTCTCCAAACCCCACATCTCACCACTGCTGGCCGGTTCCCTTCCCAGCTGCCCAGGGTGGGAATCCCCGCTCGCCGCTCCCCACCCGGCTGCCCGCGCTCGTCGGGAGCGGCCGGAATTCTCCTTCCCCGCCGGGAAGCGTTTCCTCCGGCAGAGCGGGATGCCCTGCGAGCGCCAGGCATCCCCGTTCCCTCTGCCTCCCCGCCCTCAGCAGCGCTGCCGTCAGAAGAGGCGCTCCCTCCCTACCTTTCCGCTGCGCTTTTCCAAGGTCCCGCTCGAGTTGGGAGCAGCGAGCGCCGACTGTGCCCAAGCAGGGAAGTCGGGGGAGACTCAGCCTCGGCCCCTTAAATAGCGGCGGGCACCGAGGCGGTGTTTGCACACTTCTGACGCAGCCGGGGCCCCCGCCCGCTCAGCCCCCTCTCCCCGCCCCGGGCACCGGCACCGGGGCTCTGTGCGCTCCAGGGGGCACCGCGGCTCCTTCCCCGCCTCCTTCCTCCGTGTGCGGAGCAGCGCGGGCTCGGCGGGGCTGCCCTGCCCACGGGCCGGCCCCCGACGGCCGCTCCCGGCGCCCCCCGCAGGGAAGCGCCCGGCTGGGCGCGAAGGAGCTGGAAACCCCGGCTGGCTTGCAATTAAAGTGCTCCTGCTGGGGGTATGCCCACACCTCCCTCCCCGGCCGGAGGCTCCAGGTGGGGCTCATGCCCTGAGCGCCGGCAGTACCGCAGCTCGTGCCCTCAGCACCGGCAGCTCCGGCAGGCGGCAGGGCTGCGATGCAGGGGGCAGAGTGTCCTGCGGCTCCCTCGCGGTGCCTGGAGGACAAACCCGTCTGGGAGAACCAGTGGCCCCTGCCTCCAGACGAATTACCGGCGGTGGCAGGTGCGGACTCTGGGGCGTTGGGCTCCATCTCTGAGGCCTCCGGGGTCACAAATACCTCCACCCTCCCCTTCCTGTCCTAAACCTCTGCTCGGAAAGACGGGACATTCTTTTATTTAAAAGGCAAAGTAAAGATAAAGCGGTGGACGTTGCTCGCAGAAAGCCGTGGATGGAGATGCCTTCGGCGTGGGTTCTCCCTCACTGACCACAGCACTACTGGAGTCTCCCCCGGCCGCTGCAGGGGCCACTGTCCCTCCCCGCGCCCTCCGCCGGGCCGGTGCTGCTCTGAGGCGATGATGGCCCGGTGTCCGCAGCAGACCCGGACACTCTCCCGCCTCCTGCGTTTGGGGGGATGGAGGAAGTGCCCTCAAGCTCGGGCTGCCCGTACTGCCACTCGGAGGCCGTAGAGGGACGGGCAAGGCCGGTGGGGCTGCCGTGCTGTAAGCCCGAAACTCTCCGCAGCCCAACCCCGGGAGCAGCCGCTCCTCGGACCCAGCGCTGGGCTCAGGCGTCATTGTGCCGAATCTGTGCCTTAAAGTTTACAGTGTGGAGGCAAGCGAGCGGGCGGGTTGCTTTTCCCTCTCCGGGAAGGGAGCGGGGCAGCTCGGAGACACCGAGGCTTCCCGGGGAGCCGCCTGTGCTGCGCGGACCGTGCGGGGCTGCGGAGCGCCGGCCGGGGGAGACTCTAGTAGTGCCCAAGCGGCAGCCGGGAGGGCTCCAGCCCGCCCAGGCAGGGCAGTGGGGGTGTGTGTGCTGTTGATCTCTTAGCCCAGGGCTCCTGGGGGGAACACTGCGCCGCTCCCCGTGCTCCCCTCACGCCGGTCCCGCCTCACCTCGCCCCGCGCAGCCCCGCGCCCTTCCCGCCGCGGCCCGCAGGGGGCGCCGCGGCCCCGCAGGCCCGGGCAAATCCAGCGGCACGAGGGATCCGCGGAAATCCAGGGAAAAGCCACGAGATCCCGCGGCAGGACGGGGCCACGTGGCGTGCGAGAGGGGAAAAGCCGAGCTGCCGCCTCAGCGCCGGGAGCCCTGGCTGCCCATGCCCAGCCACGCCCGAGCTCAAGCGCCGGTGGTGATGGAGCGGGACGGGTGGGAGAGGGATTCCGCGGCTCCCGTGTCCCGCCACTCTGGCGGTGCGGGGCTCGGAGGTGGCGGGGATGGCGATGGACCAGCTCTCTCGCCGCCTCCCAGCTGCTGACAGTGCTGCCGAGCGGGATACGGCACCTGAGCTGCGGGCTGCCTTTCATCTCCCGCATCGGCGCTGGCATCGGGCAGAGTCGCTATCCGAAGTGCTTAAAAAAAACCAAAATCAAAACCTCCTTTGAAAAGGGAAAAGTTAGTCGAAGCAGATTGCCAGGGAAAGAAAGAGCCCTAAGATTATTTCAGCAGTACCTGTCCAATGGCTCTGTCTGTCCCTGGAAAAAAACCCAGTAATATTACAGATAATTCAATTTCACTACTTTGGCTCAGTGGGAAAAATACTCACTGCTATTAGACAATTAAATAGTCGACTCTGAATTGAACTGTAGGTGTCTGGGAAGAGTATCACAGTCTTTCTGGGAAGGTACAATAGCAATTCTGGTAGAGTCACATCAAGCCCTTGTGAAACCCACTGTAGGTAATGAGCTCCCAAGGGACCAGCTCAAAGCTTAACAGAAGAGAAAGAGCGCTTGCTAATATGTGCTCATGAATAATTCACAACAGACAGATATAAATGCAGGCATTTAAGTCTGACATATTAGCCTGGTTGAACAAATACACACTACATTTACGTTGAGCTGATCTGGAATATCAGTTCACTTATAAATATATCTGGGACTGGACAAATTGAGTGAGAAGCAAAGTGTGTGTGTGCATACGTGTGACAACCAAACTCCCTAGCTGTGCTCATGAACAGACAGAAAGACAATGCCATATGAAATGGAATAAAAGAAACAGGAATAATGTCAGGTTATTAAAGTCAGCAGTGCTGCACGATCTCTAGCCTGACTAATTGACTTTTGAACACTGGATTTTCCTAATTGAATTCCTTAATACCTGTATGTAGGGTCCTTGATGATTATTTTCTGACTTATTTTTTCTTCAGTGAAAATTTGGAACTTGTAGGAAAGTTTCAGTCCTTGGTAAATATATGTTAATTAATGGCATTTTAGAATTGTTTTGAGCAGAGACAGAAGAGCAGAAAGCCTGTTTGGCATGAGCAAATGTGACAGCAGGACTCTGAGGTGAGTTGCCTGCAGAAACTCAGACTATGTATTACGTGACTTGTTGATGTGGTACAAAAGGTAGGAATTGGGATTTAATTTGCAGCGACCTCTAGGTTGCAGGTGCAGTGTTTTTGTCAGGTGCTGGGCCTAGGTGTGCGCCAGGGATTGGAGAGTGTCAGCCACAGGAGGGCCCTGTGCCACCATCACGGCTGGGGTGGGACAGAGGCTGCCCTCTGCCAAGGCTTCAGCCTTGGAGCACCAGCAGGGAAAGTGCTTTGACTGGCCCAGAGCTTGAGAGATAGATAGTGCAAGAACCCAAGTATATATGCAAAACAAATTTAAACCTAAAGTGAACCCTGCAATGCAGTAAATGCTAATATAGATACATCCCTGAGGAGGAAGCTGAAAGATGCCATAGTTTAGATACTGCAGGCTTTTAAAGATTTGTCTTCTGGCAAGAGTCTGTTAAAGGATTTGAGTTTCTCTAACCTTTCCCCCTGACAATTAAGACGCCTGTATCCTCAATTGCTTTCTCTATTTATCTGCCAAAGGTTTTCTCCTGTTTAGCTGAGGTGGCAAAAGAGTGTGTATGGTTAAGCATGCATTTTGTGCTGTGCCAGCACAAAGCTGGGAGTTTTGGAGCAGGAAGGCAGCATGAGAACAGAGGCATTGAGAGACTTCCTTATGTCTGTCCTGCAGTGGGGATGGCTGGCACCAATAGTTTGGGCACAAGCCATGGTGCTCATGTCCCTGTCCCTCTGCTGAGAGCTGGAGCAGAGCCTGCCTGTGAGTGTCAGAGTGGCAGCAAGCTTGGAGATGCAGCCTTGGAGATGTCCTGTGGCACCAGGGGGCTCCATGTCCATGACAAGAAATACTTTATTTTGTTTCTAAGTATTAAATTTTTTTTCTGATTACCACCATGCAGAGTTTTTACTTCCATCTGGACCTTGAAACTTCTAGGTAATATTCTGTGCTATGTTCAGTCAAATTAATGTTTCGGGTTTTTTTTTTTTCTTGTTGTTTCATTTTGGTTTTGGGGTTTTTTTTTAATGTGAAGATGATGGAGTGTCACTCTGGAAGATTACAATGAAGTAGGAATAATTGGCAGAATATAGCATGGAAGGGAATGGTATGGTTTTCTGGAATTAACAGGCAAATTAGTGAACAGATTATTAGGACCAACTGCATGAATTTTAGATGTAAAATAGAGAATATATATTAATTCAGCACATTGTTCTGCTATTTTGGGGTGTTTATTCAGACATTAAACATTTGGTATTTTGTTTTTCCAAATATTTTTAATTTTAATTCAGTAATTTCTATGTAAATGCTTTCATGGTAGTCTCTTTTCTCCCACTTGAGATGAAGGTAAACTCTGCTTAGAGCCAACCCAAAAACTAAGTGAGAAATTTTGGTTTGGGGCAAGTGACCAGCAGTAAGGGATCTGGGTCCTCTGCCTGAAGAGTTCAGACCTCCTTTCACAAAGCAGTGCCTCAAATGAATATATTAGTCCCTGACTAATGTACCTAAAGAAGGGTCCCATAGAAGTAGATCAGCAGAGCTGGTGCTGAGGATGTTTGAACACTCACAGACTGCTCTGCAATGGAAACAAAAGAACATCAAGTGGGAATAATCATAGTAAAAGGAACTGGCTTGGGTTGGAAGGGAGCTTGAAGACCATCTTGTTCCAACCCCCCTGCCATAGGAAGGGACACCTCCCACTAGACCAGGTTACTCAGAGCCACTCAGCTGGCCTTGAACACCTTCAGGAGTGGGGCAGCCACAGCTTCTCTGGGCAGCCTGTGCCACTGCCTCACCAGCCTCACAGTAAGGTCTGTTTCAAACGTGAATTCCTGGTGTGAATTATGTGCACTAATGCCAATTTACGGATTGTAATTAGAATTACCCACATCCTGCAGTTGTGTGAAGAAGGAAAATGAGAGGAAAAATCCCTTTTCCAAGGACAAGGGTTGGATTTTTAAGAAAATCAGATTTTAACATGTGTCCCATGAAATTCAGTTCGTTGGTATGCAAGCTTCCTATAGATCAACTGGAAAAGTTACTTGCATGATCTCTTCAAATTTTGTTCCCTGTAGCTTCCAGAAGATATGGCAAAGTGGAATAGAAAAAAAACACAGTCACTTTCTATGAGACCACCCAATCCCAAATCACTTGCTTTTTAATATGTTTTTTGTGTGTTTGTTTTCCTCTCTGAAAGATGAAGCTGATTTTCTGTGGGAACTTGCTATATGCATCTTCCAAAGTGACCACAGCATAGGGGCTTTTGTGCAAGCTGAAAACTGGAAATAGAAATCAACGTGCTAGATAAAAATAGCAAAGATATGTGACGTGCCTGTTGCTGGCAAATTCTCTGTGCTTTCAGCAGTACTTTAATAGTTATGTTGGAGCTTCTCTTGCTTGTTGTTACCTCAGATAAATGTCATGCATCTCAGGAGAGTCTTTGGCCTTCTTCAGAGAAGTTTCTAACAGACCTTGAGTCCTCTGCCATTCAGACTTGCAGTACCTGCTTCATCAGATGGGGTTTTTTTGAGCAAGAAGCTGTGATAGTGCTATTATCTATGAAACTAAAATACATATTCACAGGTACTGGAATCTGATGGCATTGTTTATGGTTTAGACAATTATGCTTTATTCCGTAATTAATATTTCCTTTTATAATTCCATAATTAATATTTCCTTTTATGATTGTGTAGGAGAAGCCAGTCCAGCACACTCCAATATACATATTAGTTAATTTATTATAAAAATAGACTACTACAGAAAGGAAATATATTGTACCTTTTGTATCTTTCAAAATACTTTGTGCTTTTCCTATGTTCTCTCTACCTCTCGGCCTGGATCAGGACAAAATTGTCTTTTCCATTGTGTGGAATTAACAGAATGCTGTAGGAGACACTGTTTGCTCCACACTACTCTCCTTAGAAAGGGGAATACTTCACTAATCAAGTTTGTCAAACAATTGAAAACCTAAAAAAGGAAGTTCTATAAATAACAAGTACAATGTTTTCGCGTTTTGTCTTCCAAACATTTGCATGCTTTCATATATGCTAAAACTAGAATCAGGACGTAAGAATAGCAAAGTAATTTGACACTGGACAGACCAGACAACCAATAAGGGCTTTTTAGTGTCCTTCAGAGGAAACAGTGTTTCTGTTTGATGTGTAAGTGGATAGGACAGCTAGAGTCTTGTTATTTCACTTCTGCTGTGAAATTGTACCTCGTAATAGGGAAGAAAATTGAATTAACCTGGATGCCAAATATGAATTGTTATTCTGACAATTCCTATTTAAATAGAAGTGCCAGAAATGTCCATGGAAGGTGTAAGTGCTACACAGTTGTTTGGATTGGCTAGAGTGGAATAAAGAAATAAAAGTGTTCTTTGGACACCAACCCTGACTGCCTTGCAGTGAGCTGAAGAAAGGAATTTGATTTAAGAGTGCTGTAAAGGAGATACCTAGAAGTCCTGGAAATTGCCCACTGGATGAACCCAATACTCCCCACTTTTGACAAGACTGCTCTAACACTGATTGCCCAGCAATATCTCTTTGATGTACTGAGGGGAGTTATGTGTTGTGTGCCATGTCCAACACTTATTTGTGCCCCGGTATGACCATGTTCAGAAACACCTACCTCTGTGGCCACCATATCATAGTCATAACCTCCAGGAGGTCAAATTGTTTCAACCTGTCCATATTGATGATGTCAACCTGTCCATTTTCAAACTCTGAGGAAAAGGAAGCAGTTAACTCAGAGCTCTTTAAACATCTCCCTCCTCTCCCTTAGTGAGTGAGTCTTCCCTGAAAAAAGCAGACGAAACACTTCTAAACTGAGATTTTTTTTTTCTGAATTATTGGGTATAAATGTATTTTGAAAGCACTGGGGACTAAGAATACATATTGATCTAGACCTTGGTGATCTTAGAGGTCTTTTTCAACCCTAATGATCCTATGAATCTACAACAGACAAGAATTATCACCCAGACAGAACAACTGAAGCTAAGGGGAATGATTATTTGGAAGCAGCTATACACTGCTTGCTGTTAGGAGCAGCCTGCTGGAGCTGAGCTGAGCTAAGGGTGTCAGGCACCTGCTCCAATTTGTGTTTAAGAGGAGCAGACTGGATGTCCCCTAGTGCAGGCATCGGGCCTTTGTCCTGATCTGACTGACAGTGGTGGTTGCCCACACGGTGACGCTTGTTCCGTATGTTTTGGGATCCAGTGACGTGATCTAACTGCTCACATGACTGCTGGGGCTCTGTGTGAGGACACAGTTTGGGAGATCATGCCAGTGGGAGGACAGCAGTGCAGATGCTTTACAACCATCAGCCTCCTAAGAGCTGTACAAATTGTCCTCTTGTTCTGGCAGTACAACAGACTATGCATGGATTGGATGTATGCAGGCTCTGTTAAGTGGCTGTTGGCTACTTGGTCAGGATGACCCAGACATGAAATGCTCATCCATGCTGTTGTAGTGCTGGATCTGATGATGCTCTTGTTGGACATGCCACTGACTGGCATTGTTGGGCTGGCATTGTGTGATGTCCTCATAAAAGAGTTCAGGTCATGAGCAACGTGGTCTCAGATCCTTATTTCCAGGAAACTTGTGTCAAATCTCTTCAGGCTTGGTGAGGGGCAAAGATTTCAAGTGGGTTACAGGTCTATCAGAAAACAGTCTGTTATCTCCAGCCATATATAATGCAAGGATAAACTGCTGATCAAAACATTTTGAAGTGAAATTGGTCACCACATCCTAGGACACTACTGAACAAAAAGCCCACACTTCACTTTAATGAATGTCTAATGCTTCAGATAATGTGCTTTTAACATAACGGAGAGACAAGCTCAGGTTGGTTTGTTGGTTTTGTCCAAAAAAACCTCTTCACTCTTATGAGTTTGAGTCACTTTGAAACATCCTGAATTGTTTCAAAGACAATAATTTAATCTTTAAAAAATGCTATTAATATAATAACTAGAACTGCAACATTAAAATTGAAATGTAGATCTTCGTGTATTTATATTTTGTATTTGTTAACAGGAATAATTCCTGAATACTTATTTATCTGGTGAATTTTTTTCACCTGTCTATATTTTCATTGCTAACCAGAATAAGGAGCCAAGAATTTTTCATAAGACTAGAAGAAATTCAGTTGATCATGTTTTATGACAATCATGCTCTTGCTAGAAGGATAAAGCTTAGATTTTTTTGGTGCAAATTAATTATGTATGTTTTACCCTGATTTTTATTATTTTAAAATTGCTTTCCTTGACTGTGATATTCAACAGTGAACAGTGTTTCTGTCCAAGCCCTCAAGCAGGGCTCAAACATATTGCAGTTCTTCAGTGATGCTACAGTTCAGGTGAGTTCAAGTGAGTTCAGGTGAATATACTTCTCTTATCTCTGTGAAATATGTCCACAAGAGATTTCCACGAGGAAAGGAAAAAGAAACTGGAAAAGTCTGGAATTGGCTGTTCCTCGATGGAGTTGGTGACCAGAGCAGCATGACTGATGTCTTGGGCACCTCCTGCCTTGTCAGGACAGCAGCAAACACAGATCCTTCCAGACTGTGCTCTGGAGTGTGGAGCGGCCAGATTTCATGCTACACTCCTTTTTTGGCATTTCTAACATAATTTGCATACAAGATTTGACCATATTTTGATTAAGGGCCAAATCCTGCTCCTTTAGAACTCTGGAAAATTGCAATTGTTCATTAAGGCTAAGTGATGTGTAGATATATATGTATATGTATGTATGTGTGTGTGTGTGTGTGTGAGGTCAGGAAGGAGATAATGGAGTTTTCCTTGGCACCGCTCTTTCTTCCCAGTCCATGAGAGTAGTCTTGTTGCTGGTTCTTTCCCCATCCTTTTCTTTTTCCATCTTAAGCTGAACACTGGTATATGTGTTTTTTCCAAGCCAAAATTGATTTTCAGTTTTGGTTGATTTTCATTTTCATAGATGGTACAAGACATTTCAAATTAAAATGCACTGGGAAAGGATTATAGAATTGAGAGCTTTGCAAGAGCTTTTGTTGATATTTCACAGAATTGTTAAGGCTGGAAGGGAGTTCTGCAGATATTTGATCCAGCCCCCTGCCAAGGCAGGGTCACCTCGAGCAGGTGACGCAGGAACAGGTCCAGGAGGGTTTTGAGCGTCTCCAGAGAGGGAGACTCCACTCCCTGCCTGGGCAGCCTGAGGGGGAACTTCTTGTGGTTTAATTCATGTCCACTGTTTCTTGTCCTGTTGCTGGGCACCCCTGAAAAAAAGTTTGACACCCTCTTCTTGGCACTTACCTTTTTAAGGTATTTATATACATGAATGAGATCCCTTCTCACTCTGTTCTTCTCCAGACTGAACAGGCCCAGCTCCTGCAGTCTCTCATCCTAAGAGAAATGCTTCAGTCCCCGAATTATCCTTGTGGACATTCACTGGACCCTCTCCAGGAGTTCTTTGTTTTTTCTTGTACTGAGGAGCCTAGAACTGGACACTGCTCCAGATGAGGCCTCACTAAGGCTGAGTAGAGAGCCTTTGCACTGTCTGGCATTAAACATTTTATTCAAAACAAAATGAAAAGAAAGACCCTCAGCTGGACTTTATTGCTAATAGGAGTTTGCCTTGTTGAGCCTGCTGCAATGTGGCTAGAGTAAGATATTTCAAAAATGCCCTACTGAAGTATGGGCCACAAACCATTTGTTGCAGTGATGTAGACATGTTGAAGCTTTGATGCTGATGGTTAAGTAAAGATGGATCTGAGGCTTCTGAATGTTTATTCTTGAAAATTTTTGCCTGATTTGGTTCATAAAATTGTAAAAAAATGCAAATAGATCCAACCTAAATCACTACCTTTGTAGGCATTCTTAAATTTGGAGGTGTTTTAAAGGCTGGCATGGTTTCACATGCTTTATGAGAAGTTGCACAAAAACCTTGAGTGTGAATAACAGGTAGTCCAAAAGTGAGTAAGATTTTTGCAGTGTGGCTACATTGTCTCTGAAGTGGTTTACACAGTGGAATAGTAGATTTAGTGTTGAAAATAGTGTTAGCTCTTCTTTATGTCTTAGCCAGAAAACCAGAATACTAGGAAAAGTGTAGGACATTATTAACCTTGTTGTGTGCTTATCCTAGAGAAAATACTGCAGTTCATCAATGTTTGCAATTGTAAAAGTTATGCTGGGCTTTTAGCTGTATCTGTTCTTCCCTCTCCCTGGGGACACTTATTGTTAGGATGGACTCAGGGTGTTTTCTTCCAAGTACAACACTGTTCAAGAAAACAAGCATTCAATATTCATGAGACAGACCCATAGACGAAAGAAACTGCAAAACACCCTCCTAACAATAACTCCTTGGGAAGATAGATGCAGTGTACATAGTACATGCATTATGCATTTTGCCTAATATACTGCTGAATAACGGGGCAGAGAATCCATAGGTGTTTTTGTTATACCCTTTTAGGGACAAACAGGATCATATGTCCTAGCCAACTACTTGTTTGTGAGACCTTACACTGCAAGGCATATCCACTCATATCACTTCTCATAAGGCACTGAAAGCTTTAACTCTTGCAGGAGTCCCTGAAAAGATGTGAGCACCTCTAAATATGGGGCTGTGAGCCACAGGGGAGAATCTGAATTGTCCATGCTCACAGTGGCTCCAGTGCATTTTCACACAGATCTTTGCTGGAGAGCTCTTATTTTCCCGTTTCCTTTTCTAAAATTTAATATCATGCTTGTGAGTTTTTTAAAAATATTTTTCATAGTTCTTTAAAGTGCTTCTTAACTTCATTAAAAGCAGGCTAATTAGAGGGAAAATGTCACTTTGATATCATTACCTACCACAGTGGAATTTACTAAGTGGAGAGAAATGGAAGGAAGGTCTTTATAGATGAGTTTGGTATTTCTTGCTAGCCCAAGGATGATGAAGCTCATTTTTTTTCATAGAAAAGTAATTAATTATTTTATTTTTATCTTGCATAGGTTTTTTTCCTGTCAATCATGAATAATCTGCTTTGTCCCTTGTACAGACTACTGAACATAATGCCAGACTGTGCTCCCTATCCTTAGCTTGTTATGTCTGGAATTACTCGTTAGTCAAAGCTTAAGAAGAATGGGTATCAGTGCCACATCCAGGCTGTACACAACTTCTGCACATATAAATTAGTACAATTTCTGCCATTTGAGTTTCCATCTCCTACTCTGCCTGAAAATGTGATCTTGGCTTCTTGGCTTTGAGATGAAGTCCAAACATAGCAGCTGGGTAAGGACTGTAGATGCCAAGCTACAGAAGACATCTGTCTGCCACTTCTGAGAAGGAAAAAATGTAAAAGGCACCTTGTCTTTTTGAATGGCATTGTTCATTTGCTCAAAAGAATGCAATGTTGACTTCACGTGGTTCTCTACTCCTTCTGGTTGCTGCAGACTGCTCTCTTTGCAATCTCCATATGGAAGATAATCAACTCACTGAGAATTTTAGCTTTTTCTCTAGAAACTAGTAACTTTTTATCAAACAATATTCTGAAGCATCATTTTGAGTTAACCAAGTCAGTTGTTACTGGATCAAACACTCAGTACTACGCTGAGGTCAACAGATGATACCAGGGTAAGTTTAAAGTTCAGCTAAAACAAGATTTGTTGCTCTCCCTTCTACACAGGCATTTTGCTCTGCTTAATTTGAAATTTGACTGGATTAGATAGTAAAATTATTCTTTTTTCTGTAACAGGATATGAATGACTGGACATGATACATAATGAAATATCTTTGTAATTGTATCTACATTAATATTTCATATTCTTAGAGCTGTGAATTTATGCCATGTCCAAGAATGCTCTGAAGTATCTGACAAAACTTAATTGTTTGTGTTTGCTCCATCATCCTCATACTGATGACACAAGTCCTTGGCTGCTGGAGATCACACCATTTTTCAAAAGTTCAGAGTGACTACAAGTGCTTGGAAAGCTGAGGAACAGGCTGTGAATCTTCACCCTTTCCTTGCAAATCCTGTAGCAGTGGAAGTGGCAGGAAGTGAGTTAAATTGGTCTTGTTTTTCACTTTGGAAGTCTGCTTTCCTCTTTTATAGTATTCATATAGGGATTGGCTGCAACAGAGGCTAAATGTGAATCCCAGCAGGTAAGCAGTGTGCCAGGAATTTCATATACTCTGAGACTGAGAGATGAGGAGCCAGTGTTAGGTATGTTTTCAACCCCAAATGGGTAAGAGCACTTTTTTCAGTAGTTACTTTTTGAGTGACTGGAAATTAATAGATAGATCAAATGTATGAATTTGATCATGAAATGCCAGTATTTCTTGTATTCAATGAAGGGATAAAGGAGAAACAGGAAAGCCCTGTTTCTCAAATGGTGTTTGAGAAGGTGGATTTCATTTATCTTTGGCAGTTAATGGGGTGTTTTATAAGGCTCAGATCTGAAAGAAAAACAAGATGAAGTTAGCTCACAACCCTTTGGTGGATTAATATTAAGGGTACAGTGGTAAAATAAGTGTGGAAATAAACCAACTTGGCTAAATTGTAAGTTCTTCCTTGAACTTTAACACAAGGAATAAAAGAAGTTGGAGTGCAGGTCAGAGAGCAGAGAGAAGTCGCAAAGTACAATGTGGGTAGGCAGATGCAGAGGTAACAGAAGGGTCAGTGAACACAATGTCATGCATTTAATGAGGGGCATGAAAAGTAAATGGAAACCACTTGAAAAGTACATTAATGATAAGACAAAGAGCAAGAAAAGTTTGTGCACTATTGATTCTGAGGACAAATATGTTAAAAAGTTAAAATATGTTAAAATGTTTCGTTTGTATCAGTTTTCACTTGTAGCTCAATAGCAATCTTTCACAATTAATACTAATGACAACTGAAGACAATCTAGGCCTTTAAGGGGACACACCAGGCCAGATCATCTTAGATGTGCCCTGATATTTTAAGGCTATGGCAAGATTTGCCTCTGTTGAACAACTGACTAAAGCTGTTTCAGAAATCCTGCAGGTTCATGAGTGACAGAGGACACACCAGATGACTGAAACAAAACTAAATGTAGTGCTTCTCTTACTAGAGGACAAGAAGAGTTGGGGATTTATAACTTAACTAATTCCCAGAACAAGTACTACTTCAGATAAAGTTTTGTAAAAACCTAGACAATAATTAGGGAAATAAAAGCCTCCCCCCTCCTCTTGCCATCCCTCTGACTCCCTGCAAATGCAAGAAAAGTAAGTTGTAATTTAAAATGTAAAGACATGATCTGACTCTGTACAAGTAAACACTTGGTTATAGCAAGCCATGTAATTCTTCTTTCTAGCAGAAAAGCAGAATTACAATCCCATAAGCATCAGGAAAAGTTTCTGTAGCTTCAGATGTAGAAATTACTGGCATCTTATCCAACATGAATACCCAGCTGGCACTTCAAACAAGCTTCCTGGACTGTCTTGTGTAAGATCATGGTAGTAGTTTCTTGGTGGAGGATGTCTTCCTTTCTTTGATTTTTATGTCTGTTTCATACTAAGTATTGCCAGCTTGGTTTTAAATGCAGAAAGAGTTCCACACTCAGGAGGATGTGTTCAGGTTTCTCTCTCTCTCTCTCTCTGCGTGTGTGTGTGTGTGCATGTGCAAAGAATACTGAAGCATACATAAAGAGGAAATCTGCATTCAGGTATTATCTGCTATCAAACAGAGGATGTGCCACCAAGCCTATAATCAATGTTTATTGAAGGAAGGAATAAATATTGCATGATGTTCCAGTCATTGATAGAGCTGTCTCATGCTATTTAATAAGCAGAGGAGGCTGATAGTGTTTGCCCAGCCATTTCCCAAGATACCTTTTTTTACTGGGCTTTGTCACAGCGTTACTTTATTGCCCCTTGATGTGTTAAGGTCCTACCTTGTCTTGTCTATTCTCTGACTGGAATACATTCATCAGAAGATCAACTGCTATGAATCAATGGACCTGCAGGGAAACTGCTGCAGGAAAATTGATTTACAACAGCTGAATATTGGCTCTTATTCCTCGCAAATTGCCGACATCATAAACTATTAGGAAGTCAAGTTAAAAAGAAAAAATATCCGCAACACAGATTGGAAAACTACACAAACTTTATTTAATAGAAAATGTGAAAAAAAGGTTTAGCGTGAAATGAAGGCAAGACATATACAAGGAGACAAGGTGATTATTTTAGGAGAGTGAGTATTCTAGGAGAATGAGTATTCCAAATGATAAGAATAGTGAACAATGCCATGATTTGGTCATTTACATGAGATTTGAGAAACCTCTGGGTTTTGGTTTGTGTTTCAAATCAAATACAATGGGTTTGGAACTTTCTATCTATTCTCAGTGAATGACCTGGCTGCAGAGTTATTTTGTTACTTTGTCCTTCTCCAGATTCCACTCTGGATATCAAGCATTTTAATTCAAAGCAATGTTTCCGTAAGGGTAATTTTTGACTGAACAGCATTTTTCAGTGGAAAGCAACTAACTTGGAAAGTGGGAAGTAATTATCTCTACAGAGTAGTCATTATTTTTTGTGAGCTGTAATTGTATCCAAATTAGAGCTCATGTAAATCTGGTTTGAAGCAGTGTATTTTTGCTCCAAAAGCAAGGGAAAATTTGCACAAATCACCACAACCCCTCATTAGACTTCAGTCTCTTACCCAAATATCAAAATTAATTGCAAATGGATTGATTAGATCTTTGTGGGCTGAACTCTTTTTTCTACTGCTGAAAAATAAAGCAGGATTTGTATCTTTCCTGTGTTGATACAAATACAGATCTTCCCCTAGCCTGGTTTAATAAATATAGCTGAGAAAGGAATTCTTAAGGACATCTTTCCAGTTTGTGTCTCAACTCAGTAATTTTCTTCCCCTCTTTTTTTTTGCAAGTAAAACTAAAGGTAAGTTGAAAATTTTTATGTTGCATTTCATTAGTAGGTGAGAAGATGCTGAGTACCAGATAAGTGAAGGACAACAAGAGGGGGACATCTGGTGTTCTCTAAGGGCTGCAGCTTGTGGAAACTTTTCACTGGACTGATGTAGTGCAGAAATGGGAATGTATTCCCACTCACCTGCAATGAGAGGTGAGTGGAACTTGCTTTCTCACTCTCTTATTGAAAGAAGCTGCTTATCTTATCAATCCTGGTCTAAAGTACCAGGCTTTGCCTGTTGGTTTCATTTCTCATTTACTTTTCAATTCATTCACAATCAAGATGAAAGTCAGGATTAAACAAAATGCAGTCCTGCCCTTTTCACAGACTTCTCACTGTTTTAAATCTGTTGCCACACACTTTTAGTATTTTTTTCCTGGAGAAGTTAGAATTTGGTTCCTATCTAGTCAAATAAAAAAGAAAAGCATCTCTGTTTTGGGGGGGTTTTTAGGACTTTATAAATTGGGGTATTTATCAGAAAAAACAATGTCGTAGAGAAGAGGCCTCCCTTTCTTAGTTAATACATTTTTTAGGGTTGACTGTGAACCCAATATGTTTGCAAGCATAAACAAAAACACATACATGCCCACACAGAACTTCCTTTGAAATAAAATGAGATTATGAAGGTGGAGAATTTGGCAATCAAATAGATAAGGGGTTCATAGCTAGACCTTTTTGATAGGTGGAATGAATTCTGGTTTTGTTTGAATAGTTTATTTGTCCAATAAAATGGTGATGGTATTAGGTGGGTAATTTAGAGATCCCTTGCTGAGATTAGAGTGCTTTTTTGTTAAGTTCTGGTGAAACACGTGCAAGAGAGAAGATAAATGTCCTAGAGACCTGAAAACAAGGCTATGAAGAAAATCTATGTTACTTCAGGGGTTCAGGAATTGAACAGATCTGAATAATATGTGAAGTTCATATGCTGAATGAGATAGGTTCTATGGGATTAAACAAAAAACAATCAGTAAACAGAAAAAGGAAAATTGCTTTTAAAAGATTTAAAATAAATCAGAAAGTGAAAACAAATCTACCATCAGTAAAAACAAATCTCTTAGGATCACGAA
Organism: Melospiza georgiana; assembly: GCF_028018845.1. Classification (NCBI taxonomy): domain Eukaryota; kingdom Metazoa; phylum Chordata; class Aves; order Passeriformes; family Passerellidae; genus Melospiza; species Melospiza georgiana. The sequence goes on along the minus strand of NC_080430.1, from coordinate 45,359,029 downwards.
GCTGAAGAAAAAAACCCACCTTATCAGCATAAACTCTGCCTTTAGCCATAACTGCAAATACCTGAGCCTCTGCCCTTGTGGTGGTCGTGATCATGTTAGTCTAAAGACCTCAGCTGAAAACCAGATTTTGGCAAGAAAGATAAAGTGTTTTTTCAGTCCCTTGAGATGAAACTAACTAGAAACAGAGAGTTCCTGACAAAACTACCACTGGGGCAATTTCTGTTCTCATCGTTGTTTATTGTATTTTTTCACCTTGTAGAAGTGACTAGGGAAATGAAAAAAAGACAGATTTGGTGCCATTGAAAGGGATGACTGCACACTTTAAAGTGAGACCTATCCTCACATGCTGTTTGGTATATATTGGTATTTTGCCTCATAAATACTCTACTGTGCTGTAGATTGCAGACCACAATGGGACAGTGTGTGAGTAATTTTGAAAGCCTAATGTTTTCCTGCAGAAGTGGGAATCTACCTCACACGTATCTGCATATACTGATCTTCCAGTAATTGTAAGCCAAAGCACAAATCTTGTGATGACTTTAGTTCTGTATCATGTCATTCCTTTACAGGATTTACAGGATTATCCCAGTTTACTGTCTGAGAGTGCAAGTATTGCAGTACTAATCCTGCTATAACCATTTCTGGAACACTGGAGTAATTCTGCTCTTGAAATCGTTGAGCGTATAATTAATTCCATCGTGTGGTAAGTATGCTTTAGTTACTGTGTACCATACTGCACCCAAGAAAAAGACAAGTGTTTTGAAATGTAGCATGTGTAGAGAATGAAAAATTGTTATTAGCCATGTTTTCTTCATGTGCTAAGCTGTATGTTTGATATACTTAATTCTATACTCTAGGTATAAAGGCATGCAAGCAAAACAGATGCTGATTTTTATGTCTACAGCCTGATCCATCACCTAATGGCATGAAGAAAAGGTTAGTTAAAGTGCTTCTTTGCTGTTGCACTGGTCTGAGTTTTACATTCTGCCCATCTGAAAGGAGAAAGGCTGGATGCCACAGTGGGGGGTGCACACTCTTGATTACCTGCTCCCTTACCATTTTTCACTACCTTTGCCTCCATGACTGCCATTGCAATACCAGAACACAAGGCCAGATCTTAGTTCTGCTCATGCTGCATGTTATCATCCACTTTTTATCACTCTAAACTTACTGTTTTCTGAGTCAAAAACTTCATAATGTTTAGCTCCAACTATCTTTTTATTTCACTTAGTATTTTGCCTTTAGTATTCTACACATTATACTTTATAAACATGACCTGTTTCAGGGTTGTTGTCTTAACACCAGCTTGACCTAGCTGCTTCTGTTGCCCAAGGAATTCTGAGTGCCATACTGGTACTATTTCTTTTTCTTTCTCTTTGTTATTTTGGAATATCCTACGAAAAGAAACACTTTTGTATTTTCCAGTCTTATCACACCAGTAGAGTGTTGCAGCTGAAGTGCAGCTGCATCTTCTGAGTGGCAGCAGCACCATGTTGGTGTGCGGACTACTGGAAAACCAAGTCCCTTGTTAGGAATGTTATTCTTCGTGGTGGCTCCAGGAGACAATACCCTCGTGTTGCCTTGGGTCCTTGTTACACATCTCTGCTGGCCCAGCTGGCTGCAAAATTACTTCCAAGGATACCAGGATTTTATGATGATGAAAAGCTGCTCCTGGACTTCCCCTCTCATAAATTCACTGGGCCTCGTCCTGGAGAATCTTTACTAATTGAAGATTTTGATTGGTGGTCTGTAGTATTGCAAGGCTTGTTTGTCTCCCATTGAGATGGATTCTTTCTTTTGGGTCTTATGTCTGAGTTAAGGACAAAGATTTGGAAGGTTCCTTCTTTGGGGTTATTGCTGATCCTCTACAAGTGAAATTGTCCCAGGTGACCTCCCCCACCACCATCCTGTCCTCCCTTTTATTTTTGTATAGGCCCTCAAAGGAGAATTCTTTATGAATATTCTCAGTGAGGAATAAACAGGAAGAGACAGTAACCTCTAAATGTTTATAAAGTCTTATATGAGAAAAGCATTAAAGAACAGTGAAAGAGGTGTCTGCCTTTACAGGAAATTACATAGTGACAGAGTTTTCCATTAGTTAACAGCTTCTAGCACTAAATGCCTTAAACCAGCTTTTAAAGTAGCAAACAGTTGAGTGCTTTTTAAAATTTAACTTTAATCACTAGATCTCGGCTCTATTCCCAGCGAAGAAACAAACAAAATAACTTGTTTGTGGGCTCTAAAAAAATTCAGATTTGCTTTCTGATGCTTGATTTCTACTTGGGGAAAAATAATAATTTCTCAAGTAATCAGCTGCATTCTGAGATTAAATGGAATAAAGACTGAATCCTCTCTGGGCCTAATGGGATGCTTCTCTGCCCTTACTCTTCTTTGTTTTCTGCAGGGTGTGTGGATATTGAACATGTGGGCTGGAACCCTCACAGTGATGTTTCTAAGCATGAAACAGGATTTGTCTTATGTGCCTGCAAGGCAGCACAAAGGCTGAGGATGGTGAATAGTGTGACAGTCTGGGAGGACTGGGGAGGGCACAAGGCCAGCCTGGTGCAATCTTGTTCCTCATGCCTACTGGCTGGACTAAGGAATGAAGTAATTTTCATGTACATCTCCATTTACCAGTACCTGGTGGCCTTTCCGATGGATTCCAGCTGTGGGCTCTCCAGTACAAGATGGATGTACTGGAGATAGTCCACTGAAGGACAATTAAGAGGATTAGGGGACCAGAGTATTTCTCCTAAGAAGAAAGTCTGAGAGACCTGGGATTGTTTAGGCTGAAGAGATGGCTTGAGGGGATTTTAATGATCTATGAGTACCTGAAAGAAAAGAACACAGAGAACAGAGACAGGCTCTTTTCAGTGGTGCCCAGGGGCAGGACTAGTGTCAGTGGGCACAAACTGAAAGACTCTTTTTGCTGCTGGGGTGACTGGGCACAGCTTGCCTGGAGATCCTGTGGACTGTTCAGTCTTGAACATAATCAAAAGTCCTCTAGACATGGACCTGGGCAGCTGGCTCTAGGCAGCCTTGCTTGAACAGGGAGATTGCACCAAATTGCCTCCACAGGTCCTTTCCAACATCAACTATTCTGTAATTCTGGGATTTGCACTAGTTAATAAAATATCCATGTCAGTTCTTTGGCTCTTAGGCAAGTGGTATGCCACAGGCCATGCCCATACCAGCTGAATTCTCTTTCCCCCGCTGAACGCAGTGCCTTCATTTGTGCTGTGTCCTGGGGCAATGTGGACCTCCTGAGAGTCAGAGGGGCTGATAGGTGGCCAGAGCCAAAACTTTGCCTAGCAGAGTGCTAATGAGCTGTATTCATGACTAAGGGACTGTATTGAGCCTAAGGCTCAACAGGTATGTTCTGTTTGCTAATAGAAACACAGCCTATCAGACCCATTCTCCATAGTCCAACCACATTAAAGGAAATCCTCATAATCAACAACAGATTTCATGTACAGGTTTCTTCCCTCTGCATTTGTTCCTCATCCAAATACATTGAAAGCATCCTGCACTCTGCCTTATCTTACAACTCTCCTGACTCCCACTGCACCCTGTGCTTCCTGGAGCTGTCCTGATCCTGATCCTGTCCAGGGGTTTTTCCTGTGCTTTCACAAATCATCATTTGGCCCAAGGGATTTTACTGGAAATTTGGTGCTGAGGCACCTGTTTTCCTAAACAGGTACTTGAGGCTGTGTAGCTCTGCCCTGGGACTTAGTACCTGGTTTGTGCTGTGTGGGGAATTGATTGCAAAGGTGTGAAGCAAGTCAATTACATTCCTAATGGATGCTCACTGTGGAGGCTAATGCTGGCACAGCTTCCCAGCTGCTGCTCCCACTGCAGGGAGAGGGAAGTGGAGGAATCCAGGAAGAAAAAGGCAATGAAGAGAAACCGTGAAAAAAAGAGACAAATACAAAAGCAGGAGGGGCACAACAAAGAATAAAAAAAAAAAAGAAGGAAATATTATAAAAAAGAAAGTAGTTCTTGTAGTTCTAGTAGTCTAGTTTCTTTCTAGAAAGAAACCTGTGCCTAGCAGAACAGAGAAAGGAAACAGACCAATGTGATGAAATAAACAGAAGAATAGAAGGAAAAGGGAAAAAGAAAAATGTGTTCTTTCTTGACATTTTTTCTCCTATTAGCACTGCTCTACGAACTGTATAAATAGACACATCCCTATATTTGTGTTTTGCAGTAGTTCTACTACAAATTTTATAGCTTTCAACAGTATTCTAGATGAAGCAGAAGGAGCTTGTGGCATTTTTCTTCCTTTGTGTCCCCCAGAGTCCTCTCAACATTTCCTATGTTCTGCTGACAGAAGGCAGTAGGGTTACTTGGCACCCTTCACCCACTAGATTAAGTACAAATACATTTTGGCAGTGATTCTTGGTAAACTGCATATGTTTTGCACATGTCCTCTTCCCTGTAAAGTTTTGGGTAATATTCTGCTGGTTTTCTCACTCATTTATGTTTCCTTTCCCTGTGCAGCTGGAATGTGGGAGCATGAGCATTGGTATAGTGCTTATCTTTTGTTAGTTTACTGTATGTTTAAAGCTCATCCACGCTGGTATTTTTGCCTTCCTCTTCTTTGCCTTATCTGAAGAATCTTTTTTTCCTGTGTTGTACAGGAAAAAAAGTTCTGCCCAAGGCAACATGTTTTGCCAGGCACCAGCCAGGCACTGAGAAAATGTTTATTTTGTTATGTTTATTGAGTGCAGAAATTCTGTATTATTTGCACCCAGGCTGTGCGCCCTTGTCCTTATTTTTGAAGAGTGTGTGAGGCTTTGTTTCTTTGAAGAAAGGGGAAAACAAAGAGATTATGTATTTGCTTACGATTCCAAGCCTCTCATGCAGCTTGTGTTGTGCACAAGCTCTTCTTTCAGTGTTGATCCAGTCTGTTTCTGGAGCTTGGTTTTCAGTCTTTGTGGTATTTCAGTTTTTGTGGTATCTTCTTCTCTCTCCATTTTTCACTGCTTGCTTGGCCAAAGAACAATTAACTCAACACCTTTGTGCAGATAGTTCAAATCCAGAGGATCTGTAGAATAAGGAAGGCCTTCAGAGAATGTCTTGTACCATTTCAAACACTGCTACTGTGGTAAAAAAATATTACGAGTTACAAAGTAATGTCTTTTAGTCCTGAGAGATGTAGGCAAGGCATTCTTTCTGTCCCTGATACATCCTGTCCCTTAAACAAAGAGTTCTTCTCTCTATATCTCACTTTTAACACAAAGATTTTAGGAATCCATGCTTTGATAAGACATTTCACTCTTATCATCTTTATTGTTCATTTGAACTTTGAGTGGTACAGCAACAGAAAAAATAATTAAAGCTTCCCACTTCCCAAGCTATTCTTTATGTAACTTTTAAGAGTACTAAATGGATGTCAGGTAGCTCATCATATCTGAGCTTTTATTGAAGGAAGGGGACTATTTCATTAACTGCCTAGCTCTAAGATTTTTTTGCTATCATTGTTAGACCACAACCGTTGCATGGTTACACTAAATCTTCCATAGACCATGTTGTTCTTCCTGAAGAATCTTTGAGTGCCTAATTGGATTATTTTCTTATGTGCATGCTTCTTTGAAAGGATTGCCAGCTGTCCTGGAAATGCAGTCACCTCCAGTGTGGTGATTAGCAATGCACAGGCTTCTGCTGTTTTCCTGTCCTGGTTGTGTTAATTGGAAAATGCAACACCAGCATGGGAATACAGGAAATCTGTCACACCAGCAGGGATGCGAAGGTGCTTACACTGGCATGGCCTGAGAATTTGTGTGGGATGGAATGCATGTGTGGGACAGCTCTTCCTGCCCAAGTAGTGGGAAGGGAAGGAGCTGGCCAGGACACCTCTGGTCGTACTTGTGTAGTTGTGGACACTGCGACCTGTTCTGTGGATGTGGCCAAAGACAATGTGGGAGTGACTTGGCAGGTGAGAACACACTCCAGACCTGCTCCAAGAGCTGCTGAGCTGTAGTTAGAGGCCCACAAAGAACCTTTGAGAATTTGGGGTTTATTTGCCTTTGGACCATATTATATTTATTAGTTTTATTAAATAAATAATAGCCCAGTGGAAAAATTAGATATTTGGCTAGGAAACGGTTGTCAAAAGCATACGAGCACTTTAACCTCACTCCCTTCGGAGTAAAAATGGACCCTCAACTCCTGCTTTTTTTAACTCTGCAACTCAAAACCTGACAAAGTGTTTGTTCTTGCTGTATTTAAATATAAGGAATGAGAATTCATACAGAATATAGTTGCTGCTGTAAATAATTTCCCTTGAATCTTTCCACCATTCTTAGTGGGAATTATACCAAACCTTTTTCAGGCACATAGCAGATTGTGGGACCTATCACTCTTGATATTTTAATTGATATTTTAATTTATTTTGTTTTGTTTTGATATTTTAATGCATTTTGTTTGTTTAATTTATTTTGTTTGATATTTTAATTTATTTTGCCAAACATACCAAGTGTGTATGTTGCTATGAAAAAAGATGTTAATTGTGTCCTTCCCAGAAAATGCAGTTCTGATGAGGCCTGTACATAGTTCTTGATTGTATTACTTTCTGAGTTCTAACACCTTTATGGAAATGGCACTTTGAAGATTTGAAGTAAATAGATGTACTGGTCAAGAGCTGAAGGCAGTTAGAAATGTGGTAGTGTGACCAGCCATGAATGTATTGTAGATCTCTGGGTAAATTTGAAGCTACAGGCTGATTGCAGTAACTGTATCACTTTGTTTTCAAATGAGAGTCCTCTTCTATACTGTTGGGGTTTTGACTTAATTCTCTTTTGTTTGTTAGCTGGTGTTTTTTTTTTTTTTGTTTTTTTGTTTTTTTTTTTTTTTTACTGAAACAATTTACATTGCTAGTGTATTGAAAATGACTTGAAGCCAAGTAACAAGCATTTTATGGCTTCTTTTTTTTTTTGTATTTACTTTCACAGCATTAAAACATAAGGACATGACTGAATAATTCATATTTATTTTACTGAGGCATTCTCACAAGCAATCAAAAGCTTTCTTAATGGTTTGCTTAGACAGTGATTGGATTGCCTAGACAGTCTCTGCTTGGAACCTTTGATTTGCAGTGCCCTACCAATGTGCTAATGTGGTTTTCTTTCTAGCTGTCTCTGTCATACAAAATCATTTCCCTTCTTATAAACTCATAAATACTTTTTCTTCTTCGGCTGTGTCAATTCATATGAATATTTCTTGCTGCTTCAAGTTGATCCACATGGTTGTATTTGAGAGCGTCCTTTTCTCTTTGACTTTGCCACTGATTTGCAATCATCTAAAGAAAATCTCTACTTAATTTGCATGTGTTTCTCTGCTGGAGACAAGCAATATCATTATGATATTATGCATCTTATTCTAGCTGTTTTTTCCTACCTGCACTGTCTGACCACACTGGATTTAGGAGGGAAGATTTTGGTATCAGAGTGGCTACAGGGTTGAATTGTGTGAGAAGGGACCAGGGGCTGCCCCTGTATGGGACAGAGACATTTCCAGCTAGCCCTTAAATAGACCCACTGCTGCCCAAAGGTGAGCCCATCACTGGTACCACTGGTGTGATACATGTTCAAAAAAGGGTAAAAAACATTGTGCAGCAGCTGTGAGAGAGGAGGGAGTTAAATGGAAGAGGAACAGTCCTGCAGCATCAAGGTCAAGTAAGGAGAGGGAGGAGGTGTTCCAGCCACTGGAGCAGAAGTTTTCTCTGCTCTCTGTGGCAAGACCGTAGCGAAGAAGGTCATGTCCCTGCAGCCCTCGAAGCAGAGGGACGTGTCCTGAAGAAAGCTGCAGCCCATGCAGAGCCCACACTCTCCTGGCAGGAGGTGAAACCCACACAGAGGAGCACACATAGGGCCTGTGACCCATGGGGGGCCCACACTGGAACACTCTGCTCCTGAAGTGCTGTACCCATGGAAAGGACGCATGATGAAGCAATTCCTGAAGAGCTGCAGGTCATGAGAGAGACCCACACTGGAGCACTTAGTGAAGAACTGTATCCCGTGGGAGGGATCCCATGCTGGAGTAGGGAGCAGTGTGAGGAGGAAAAGGCAACAGAAATGAAGTGTTATCAACTGACTGTAACCCCCATTCTTCATCCCCTGGCATCTCTTGGCACAGGGCAAGTGGTAGAAGAGCTAGGATTGAAGCTGAGCCTGGGAGTGGAAGGAAAATGGGTTTTATTTTGTTCTAGTTTATTTTTTGGAGGGAGGAGGGAGTGTTGGGTGATATTCTTTTCACCATCCCATTCTATTTTTAATTGTCAATTAAGTAAATTAATCTTCCCAAGCCAAATCTGTTTTGACTGTAATGGTAATTGTCGAGTGATCTCCCTGTTCTTAACACATAAGATTTTTCATCTTGTTTTCTCCTGGTCAGGCTACAGAGGGGGCGTGAGAGAGTGGTTTGGTGGACACCTGTCATTCAAGAAAGGTTAACCAATCATCTTTACCCGAAATTTTCCCTTGTGGCCTTTTTAGAGACCCTAATTAGGGTTTTACTTTACTGAGTATTTGCAAAGAAATGTAACCGGATGTCAAGAGAATATGAATTCTTCCTCACTCCCCTAGTTTGCACTTTGTATTTGAATACACAGAGAAGATGAACAAAAACTAGTGGGTTCTGGCATCTGATTTGGGCTTGTGTAAAATCTGACAACGCTCTCCTAACTTCCAGCTGTTTTCTTGAGCAAGAAGCAGAACAATGTGGCTATGAAAGGGATTCTTCCTAAAGCGTTTATATCTGTTTCAGCCAGAAGTCTACCTTTGTCTATCTACTGGAACTAATTATCTGGGCTGAAATCTCAACTTATTCTGATGCATTTCTTAAATCCTCCATCTCAGTGAATGTCTCATGTCTCAATGAATGACATTATTTTCACATTGACATTCTCATACAGGGCAATGAGCAGTGGTGGTGCAATGTTTGTTGACACATTACCTTCTAATAGTAACATTTACTTACAGCTGAAACAGGCATGTAATTTCTTAGATAAGATGAAATGAAAACTCTCTTTTAAAAGGGGTCTCTGTTCCCAATAAGCTATATTTCTTGCAAAAAAGGCAGTGTGCCAAAATACTGTCTGAAACAAAAATATTCTGGTATTGCTTGGTGGGGGAAGAGTTTCTATTCCAGGCAAACAAATTGCTAATGTTGAGTATCTGAATCACAGCCTTTTCCTGCTGAAAAATAAGCTTTATATATGTACTTAATTAATGAAACCTGAAAAGTCTGCTTCTTCCCTTGCAAGTCTTGGAATGGAATGAGAGGATATCCACTGCCTTTCTCCTATTCCCACTAGCTCAACCTAGACTGATGGCTTGTAAAGCCAAACATCTCCATTTGCTGCTCAAATTGCAGAGCAAGGTATTCCATTCAGTGGACAGTCTGAGCAGCAGAGACAAAAAACACCTAAATGCCTCTGTCTCTAATTTGGTGTGAGTTCTTGAGTTCCTAGTAAAGGCTGAGCCAAAAGTTTTCAATAGGAAGAGCTAAAAATCAAGCTCAAATGAGTCTGCAGAACAGGTCTGCACCTGGCTTATTTTCCCCTCAGTGAAAGCCAGTCCCTCAATGACATGTCCATGGTCTTTCCACAGTACCAAGGTAGAATGAAGTGCTTTAGGTGGGATAATTTCTTGCTGTGCCACAATGTAGTCTAGCTGGCTGTTGCCTACTGTTGGATGCTGAAAACAGAGGCTCCTTTTTGGAATGGAAGTACCTTATTTGTGTGTACTAGCAAGTATTTCCATGTCTGAAAGCTACCAGCAGGAAATTACTGCTGCTGCTGAATGGAGGGAGATTGAACATACGGCAGGTGAAGCAGCTTGTTCCAGGGTTCTGCCTAATTTAATTGCACAACTACATGCAAGAATGAGGCATTAAATCTGAGGCTCTAACATCATCAGAGAACTTCCACTTGTGATGTTGGTGTGAGATAATGGCTTCAGTTGCTTGAAACTGAGCAAATTTTGATAAAAAGTGAAAGAAGGAGGGGAAGGTAAAGTGGGCTGTTTTGTGTGAAAGCACTAATATGCTCCAGAAGTCATGGTGGAGACTTTTAAATCTCCAGTTCACTCCCAAGTGACTTGATTTTAATGGCCTGTCCAAACCAAATTGATATTCCTTTCAAGTCCTTCAGAGTATTCAGATTCCACAAGCATTTGTTATGCAACTTAATTAGTATGGCTGTACTCAATCCAAAGAATAAATTGATGAAGTTTTACAAAGGTTGATACTTGATAGCAAAGCCATTGATTTTTCAAATAAAGCAAGTATAGAAAGCCACAAACAAACTAGTTTTCCAAGAGAATCATTGTAAAAGACATGAGCGGTGCTCAGTGACCTTTTATATTGTGTCAGACCATTGTTTAGAGTAGAAACTGTTTGAGTTTATTCGTTCTGAGTCTGGTGCAGCCACTGGCCTCCCATCTAAATTTCTCAGGCAGATGTTCCAGAGGAGCAAGGGAGCTTAATTCCCTTTCCCAATTGGTACTACCCTATGCAGCATGGGAAAGATCCCCACACAACTTTCTGTCTCAGCCAGCAGGTATGGAGTGATTACATCAGTGGATGAGGAAGAGTTAAGGGTGTCATCTATCTGGATGACATCCTGCTGGATGAGGAGATTGAGAGCAGCCCTGGGGAGAAGGACTTAGGGATGCTGGTGGATGAGAGGCTGGACATAAGCTGGCAGTGTGAACTTGCAGCCAGAAAGCCAAACGTGTCCTGGGCTGCATCCAGAGCAGCATGGCCAGCAGGGTGAGGGAGAGGATTCTGCCCCTCTGCTCTGCTCTGCTCTGCTCTGCTCTGCTCTGCTCTGCTCTGGTGAGACCTCACCTGGAGTGCTGTGTCCAGCTCTTGGGTACTCAGCACAGGAAAGAGATGGACTAGTTAAAGCAGATGTAAAGGAGACAACAAATATTATCAGAGGGATAGAATACCTCTCCTATGATGAAAGACTGAGAGCATTGGGGTTGTTCAGCCTGGAGAAGAGATGGTTCTGGGGAGCCATTACTGGAGCCTTTCAGTACTTAAATGGGGACAAACTTCTTTGTTGGGCCTGTTGCCATACAAGGGGTAATGGTTTGAAAGTATCAGAGGGTAGATTTATAGTAGATATAAGAATTCATTCATGATGAGGGTGGTGAAAATGCAACAGGTTGCCCAGAGACAGGGTAGATGCTCCATTCCTGAGACAATTTAAAATCCAATTGGGTAAAACTGAGCAACCTGATCTAGTTGAAGATGTCCCTGTTCATAGCAGAGAAGCTGGACTAAATGCCATCCCAAGTGATTCTGTGACTAGTCTATATTTTATCTTTGACTATGTCTGGAGTATTTTCTCTAAAAAGTTATTTGAAAATTTTACTATGTGTTTACTGTGACTTGTCTCAATGGTCCTACATCAGCTATGGAGCATTATATTTTGTGGGGTGCTGCTCTGCTTGCCACAGAGGTGAGAGACATGGTGGAGTGCACCACACAGCTTCCTTCTGCTGTCTGCCTCTTTAAATCATGAATGCAGAAAGGGAAGGGGATATGGTCTCCACTTGGGTCTCACCCCACATAAGATCAAGGCCTACTTAAATCTTGAAGATGGGAAGCATGGCCATGCTCTGCAATTTAGCCATAATCTGTGAGAGCTGTATATTTTCCAGTGAAGCACTCTTCAGATTCCATGACACTGGACAAGCAGTAAGTGCCATAGACAGTGGCAACCATGACAACCAAGAATTAAGTTGGCCTTGAGTCTCCCAGGACATATTCATGTGTCATTGTTTGACGCTGGCACAATGTATGTGTTTTTATGAAAATGTATTTTTTTTAGTGTCTACTGTGAGATGTGACTAGAAAGAGAGCAAAGCAGGCTTTAGCTTAAGAATAAAGGAAAAAAAACCTTTATTAACTTACAATATGTAAAAGAAACACACAGAACTCAGAATGAAAACAACTTTCTAAAACTATTCTTCTTCCTCCCCACTAAATTTTTAACATATCACAGTAAGAAAAAACTTTGGATTTTCAATTCAGTTACTACCATTCATATAACTAACTTTTAGTTAAATAAGACTTTTCAGATAATTAACTCTCAGTTTATCAAGAAGAGAGGAGTCTTTCTTGTATTATAGGCTTCCTTAGGAAACACAGTTGAAACATTTTTTGTTTTTATGTTACATGTGGCACTGCTTAGAGAACATTTGCTATTGTGACTACTTCTTTATATGTCTAGTGCTCTAACAACTGCACATGGACCAGGGCTACTTCTAAGGTTCTTTTTTTAAGGATGCTTTGCTTAGTTCTAAGCAAGCTACAGTCTCTTACTTTTGGGACACCAGTCTCTTTTAACTTCACTTTCTGGGGCTGAGGGGTCTTGAGAACAGAGATCTTCACTGAAGATCGAGGGCTTTACTACCCTCCTCACCCATCATCTCTGTCTGTTGACGTTATTCTTTTCCATAACATCATTGCACTCTCTTGCCTTTAAGCCATTGCCTTTCTCTAAATGCAGTCTCTGTGTCACAGGAAAAAAAAAGGTTCTGTCCATGGCTATACAAGAAAAGTCTAGCCAAAGGTCACTCCATCATCTCCTCTTAGGTTTCTTCTCAGCTTCTTTGGACATCTTTCACTTGCACAGACTTTCATCACACTTGCTTATTTCCTCTTATTCCATCTCTATCTCTTTTCCTATTTAGATCTAGGAGGATTAGTATTTGTAAGGATTTTATCATCTAAGAAAAGGGTTAAAATATCAGGCTTTGCTTGCTTAGAACTCTCCCAAGGCTGCTGGGCACTTCCTCACTGGGCAGAGGAGGTCTGACCTCTTCAACCCATGGGAAACAAGAGACTTTCCCCCTGGGATTTCTCTGCTTTTAACCCCCTGTGTTCTCAGAGCCATATCCATGTCCTCAGGGGTCACATCAGGTGCCAATATTCAAATCTGAGCACCTATTGGTTTGACTACTAAACTCCTAAAAAACTCACTTCCTTTTCAAAGTAGGATATCATGGTAGACTGGGATTTCTGCTGGTGAGCAGAAATAAGCTCCTGGAGCAGCAGGAGCTTATGCTTTTCCATAAAGGACAAAAATATGGGGAGCGAGCACAACTGTAGCACAGGTAGGGGCAGGAGCCTTGAGATAAACCTCAGCAGAGCTTCTACTCAAACCCCTTGCAGCTGAGCTCCAAGGCTGACCGAGGCTTCTCGAACAGCTCTGTTGTCTCAAGATGATGGAGTTCAGTGCAGGCAGCTCAGTTCCCAGCATGAGTAAGGTGGTGTGCTTCAGACACTGGACTTTGCAAGCAGAGGCTCACAACTTCAGCCTGGGGTAACAGTGCTCTTCAAGGGACTAGCATGTACCCAAACTGCTTTGAAATATTTTCTGAGACTGTATGTTGTTGCATGATTGAAGTTGTTGGGGAAGAAGCTGAGTATCAACACCAGTGATAATCTGGCATGGAGCCATGGCTGGGACATGGGGGCACTACCAGCCCTTAGTGTCCCTGACCAGCCTCACCTGGGGCCTCCATCCGTGCCTCCTGCCTGTAACCCCAGGAGCTCTATTTAAGCTGGGGCTTGGCACTCACTCCTACTCTGAGCTACGTAACAGGTGTGCCTAGCTCTAGTCTTGTCTCTTGTCCTGCTTCTCAGAGCATTTCTGGGTCAGTGTTTTAGGTGCCTTTGTCCCCAGTCCTTTTTTTTTTTTTCTTTTTTATGGATATTGGGCCCATTCTACAGCATTATCTCTAGCCCTGTTTGACCTGATCTGCTGTATGGGGTCCCAAGTCATACCCTGGACTGGTTCATTACCTTGCTTTGTCTGAGACTATAAATAGATATTATCACCATGCCTGCCTGCTGTGTTCAAACCCTCTGGGAACATGCCCTGATGAGTGAGGGCACTTCCAGTGTTATGGTCACCTTTGGTTTCTGGCTTATTATGCCTTGTGGAGCTGCTCTCACTGCTCTCATACAAATAAAATGAAATTGCAGGGCTCTCAGTTTTATTGTCCTTTTTTTTTTTTTTTTCCTGTGAGTACACAGTCCAAATAATTCAGGATGTCCTTTTATATAAAAAGGACAAGAAAATCTACAGTGACTCTAAGTGAAGAATAAAGGATAATATTAAAGGAGAGTAACAAACAGTTCCAATTGTTATGTACTTACCACTCTGAATATAGTCTGATATTCATATCTGAATGTGATATATGCTTTTATATATTTGTCAAAATTCTTTGGCAGTAGGTTTTTGACAGTACTGTGTACCCAACAGTCCCTTTCAAGCAATTTTTTCTGTTATTCTGTTCAGCTGTGAAGATTCCCTGCAGGGAGCCTCTCTGAACTATGGTAGCTATGGTCCAGAAGGAAAAAGAGCCCTTCAGGAATAAAATAAGGGATGAGATACTTCATTCTACTTCTGTAAAAGGTAATGATAATTATTATGGAAAGAACTTGTACTATAATGAAGGAGATGAGTTTTTTTAATTAAAAAAAAAAAAAAGGCTAAAAGGCTAAAGCTGTCAGATCCTGGATCCTGCAAGGTAAGGAGGATAAGAAGGATGAGTCTGTGGTGTAGGCTCACAGGGGAGGCTGACCATACAGCAGATCACACTGTGAACACACAGTACACTCCTTTAATTTTTGGCTGTTGTGTTTGTTTGTGCTTTATTTCTTAATGCTGAAAATTTTTCAATGATTTTTAAAAAATGGTTTCCTACTGTGTAAAACTTGCTCATTTCTCAGCCATTCAAAGCAGTAACCCAATTTTTGCCTTCAGTTTTGGGCTTTGACTGTAAGCTGTGATGGACAGAATAATGGTGGTAAAGCTTGCTTCTGAAGCAACCTATAGTCTTCAAGTGCTAAAAGAAAAACAAGAAAATATACCAAAGATTTTTAAATGCTGTTTCCATGACATTAAGCTCAAGGAGAATTAACTGAAAAATAAAAAATTACCATGTGCTGCATGAGAATGTGCTCAGAAGGGCAGTTGCTTTGTACCAAAAATTGCCCTGAGAGGTTTGCAAAGATAATTAGCATTAGCTTAATTGCCTTGCTGAAGTTGAGGGGTAAAGCAGAGTTGGGCTCTGTGCGGCTTATCATACATAAGAACCTGCAGTGATACAGGAATGTTGTTGTTTTCCACTGCAAAAGGTTTTTACTGGATTTTGAGATCCTGACAATGACTCTGATCAGTATAGAACAATATATATATTTATATATATCAGTATATATACCAATATATATTATTGATATAATATCAATATATATTAAGCTCTACAACCCAGTCCCTGTGATTTTTTTGCCAGTAAAACTGACACTGTGTGAGGAAGTTGTGCAGCTCATCATGTCTCTAGGCTAATGTCTATATTAGCTTCTCTGCAAATTTTCAGGGAGAGATTGTTGTCCAACAAATTTGCTTTGCAGAAAAAAGTGGGAAATTCTGGTGATGGTGAAGGACCCAGGTGTCTTCTAAACATTTGCTTTAGCAACCTCAAATACACTTTAATGCTCCAGAGAAGCAAGGGCCGGGAGTACTGCAGAAATTCAGAACCTTAGTACGTGACAGGAAATCCTTGGTGAGTATGGACCCCTCACAGGGCCTTCCTTTGGGCAGGAGAAGGAGATAACAAGGAGATAACTTGTATGGAATGCAAGGGGAAAGGGCACTTATGGAAAGGACATAAAGAAGGGCAGAGCAAAGATGGATTTGGGGAATACTGGGGAACTTTGAAGTCAGACGTTCCTAAAGTTCTGGGAATGTGAGCTTTATGTGGGAAAGATTTAGAGAGTTTCTGAGAGACTTAGGGGTATAACTGGTGAAGGGGAGAAGTTGGTATATAGGAAATGGGCTTCCACAGGAGCATCCCTCCACAAGAGGCAGGAGGGGAAGATAAGGGAATCTTGCTGGGGAGAGGTAGAAAAAGGTTTGTTACAGGAGAGGACTGGGGCACGAGCAAGGCTTTTTCTGGGAAAGTTAGTGGGAGCAATTTCTCCCTCTAACTTGAGGGACAAAATATTATTCTGGTGTGAAGTGCATTAGCACAGGGAACCTTGATTTCAGAAACTGGATTTTGAAACAGGAGTCTTGTCTGGTCATGCCTCTCCACTGCTGAGGCCACATCTGGAGTGCTGGGTTCCATGGCCCAAGAGACAAAAAGCCACATTGGAACAAGTCTAGTGAAGGACCAGGGGTATGAATCAGGGCTAGGAGCACCTGTCATCCAAGGAGAGGCTGGGAGTTGGAACTGTTTACCTAGGGAAAAGAAGGCTCAAGGGTAACGTATCAAGCTTTTTATAAACAACTGATGGGAGAAGGAAATATGGAGGCAGACTCTTTCCAGTGCTTTAAAGGACAAGAAAAGAGGACAAGGGGAAATGGCTGAAAAATGAAATAGAGGAAATTGCATTTGAATGTAAGAAAAGTCTCATTTGCTTTTAATTTGTAATCAAACACTGAAATAAGTTCCTCAGAGGTTGTAGAGTCTCTGTCCTTCGAGATCCTCAGAGCCTGAGCAACCAGCTGCAGTCCACCCTGCTTTGTGTAGGGTGTTTGGGGCTTCTAAACTCAGCTGTGCTCTGACTCTGCAAGTGTGTTGTGCATATCTGTTTTCTACACTTAAGCATTTTAAAGCCTCTTGGGAAGGACCTAGACAAAATACAGTGAGCAAGAAGACAACCTCAAACCTTATCAATATGAATGGGAGCTTTCCCCCTGAATGAATACATTTATTTCCTTCATTAATAAAATCATACTTAAATTATAGATAAACAAATGGTAACATCCAGCCCTGATAGGGAATGGAAAATGATTTGGGAAATGGATATTACTGTGTTCTTATGAATCCTTTATTCACCTAAGTGAATTTGTGAGTGTTACTCCCAGTAAATTGCTTATGAGCAAATTTGATATAGTTTAGTCAATGTCTGCAGAATCTGGGAATTGGAAGATACATTCCTGTCTCTGATTTACTCATCAACCTCCCTTGGGCTTAGCAAGAGTGGCATTTCAGTCATGATTTTTCTGACTAAAAGCACACTTTAAGTAACACACTGAACAAATTAATAACATGATACAAAAGAAATTCGGAGTTCAGTTTTCCTTCGTGGTCAGGTAAGGCATCACATCTGGACTTGGATAAATAAGGGAAATTCACTATATTTGTTGGAGGAGGATGAGAATTTTTCTCTTAAGGAGCTAATCTACTCTATATTTATGAATATCAAAGAACTGCTGAAAATACAGGAATTAAGAATGGTGCAATTGTGGATTAGAATGTAGGTGAAGCCTTTCAGTGGGACAAGTCAGATGATAGTATCATCACCCATGAAAATTTTAAATGAGTCCAGTGTACTCTGGGCCCTAAATCTTATGTGATTGATTTGAACAGAGCCTGATTGTTTGAGGGGTTTTTGAGTTTCTTCTTTATCTGTTCACCTGCCTAAAAGTCCTGCTTTAATATTATGCAATTAGAAGTACACACAGCATGAATAAAATTAGTTCTGATTTACAAAATCCCTGTGTTTGTTATTGCTTAAGAATCCTGATGAGCTGTAGTATGCCAGCTTTTAGATGGATGGCAGTTATACTGAAAAAGAACTAATTAGCAAGACTGAGAAATTCTTTAGCAAAATTAGTGACAAGTAGAGTTCTCCTCCAGGGATTTTAGCTTTGTTTCTTTATTGGAAAACATCAATATTAATTTTCTTCAATAAAGAAATATTTCAGTGAATTTTTTTCTTATACATTCCAGTCATTTAATGGGAAAGATGTTCATAACAGCTGGGTCACTTGAAAAAAAAAAAAAGTAAAGGCATGTGAAAACAAATGTGTCTGTATTGATCCATGTGGTTCATATCATTCATGGTTCATATACCTACTTATTGCTCATACAAACCTTTAAAACAGTGCATTGCTTGTCCCATACCCATTGTATAACATCCTTTCCTCAGAATTCTTAAATTCTCAGTTTCCATTTATATCACCCAAAGACAAGAATGTGATATTTGATGTCCAGCCATTATTTCCAGAGATGAGTCTCTCCTAAAGCTCCAAAGCTGGTTTTTTTTCCCCATTAAAACTCATTTAAATTTGGTGAATCAGTAATTCCATGCTTTCCAGATGTGCAGCTCTTCATAAAAGCACTGTTCAGCCCTTGTGTCAGTGACAGTTTCTGGCTGGATGTGAGAGTTGCTGAATTTTCAGGATTTTGTGATCACCACCTGCATGGAGGACAGATCTATCAGAAGGGATGGTGAACACAAATCTGAGCACATAGTGCCAAGGCCTGGACTAAGAGGAATTTTCTTTCCAAACATTCATCTCGACAAATATTTCAATTCAATAAGGGCCGTTGTCTTTCTTAACTCTCCTGGACTATTTTGCTCAAGCAATTTTAAGGAGGAAAGGCTGATTTTCCTGGCCTTGAGATGTAATGCCTTCACACAAAGTTAAAAGCATGGCAAACTCTCTGTAGGGTGTTCAAACTGTTCCTGCTCTGCAAGCTTTAGTGACAGTGTTTGGCCTAATTTTAAACTAGGAGTTTTGTAAGAGCGGGTCTATCAGCTCTTACAGGACTTCAGTCTTAAAACATTTTAGTGTTATTTTAACATCTATTTAATTTTGCTACTGTGTTAATGAGAGTTGCAGGAACTGGGCTACAGGAAGACTGAAGCATTTTTAAAAAATAATTAGGCTCCATTACTATATTAGCTTAATCTGTTTGCTGTGGTTGACTTCCTGTCCCAATTACTTGTGTTCTACTTAAAGACTGATGTGAGCACGAAGCTGACATCCACATGTATTCCAACCTACAAATCTCACAAAGATCAAGAAATTTTTAAAGTCATGCATTAAAAACTGAAGACTGGAAACAACAGTTGTTTAATCAAAACTGGAATTCCATAAGAATAATCATAGAAAACAATCCACAGACATTTAAAGCAGTTGAACAAGAACTTAAATATATTTTTCAATTGATTTGCAATAGAAATATCTAATTTTAATTTTTTTAAATATTGCTATTTTCTCCTTGCCATCTCTCCTTGGTTTTTGTGGGTTTTGTTCTTGGTACTGTTGAGTTTGTTTTCATCAGTGAAAGAGACATAAAGTATTATTTAAATAATTTTGACAATATTTTTGTGGGTTTTTTCCCCTTCAATTTTTTTTAGGCGGTGGAAAAGGGAGATAAATTAAAACCTTTGGAAATTAAACTGTGGCTCAATAGGGTAGCACTAGCCTAAGTGCATGTCTAAGCCATTAGACATTAGTGTATAAAGAAATGAAAGACTATAAAGACTAATACTGTAAAGACTAGTATTAGTGTATAAAGAAATGCCTTTGGTATCCTGTCTTGTTTATTTGACAACTGGGAGGGAATATTTGTTTATTTTCTGTAATTATAAGTGCCAGGAAAACATTCTGATAATCTAATGTGGTAGCTTCAGTCATTAGTGTGCTCTAAATGGTGAGAAATCTCATAATTACTCATAAGACTCTTACAGGATCCATGAGTATCCATGTATCTTCAACTCAGCTTCAGGCACTTCAGAAATGCATCTCTTGGAACCTTTGCCGAGCACTGTTGCTGAAATTTAAATAAATACCTAGGCTGAGTCCATTTGTTCCAGGGCTGTGCAGAGTGTTCAGCAGCTCATAGCAAGGAGCTCTAGGAGTGTAGGGTCATTGTACATAACCCTCTGGAGCACCTGAAATGGTCTGTTTGGTTTGTGAAAGCACAATCCTTAGAAGAGAAAATGCATCCGAGTCACTGCTGGAGTGCTGCCTCCTTGAAGGGTGTTTTCCTGCCTTGAGCCCAAATTCCTCTTCCATTAATGAAGAGAAGCCTTACAGCTTCCTGTGACTTCATCCAGTCTTGCACAGGTGGGGAAAGCAGCTGGAACATTTTTCTCTTTTCATTATAGCAAGAGAGAGGCAGTTTACTCCTCTACCAGATTAAGACTTACTGCAGCTATGAGGAGTGAGAGATGGGGCTATATATCCTTGTACAAATACATAAGGCCTGTGACAGTCTTACCCACTGGCATTTTAATCTTTGAAACCATTCTTCTTGCTGTAAAAAAGAATGTGAAGGATTCAAGGTGAGATGGAACCATTAGACTATTTATTCAACCCTCCTCAGTATATTAGTCCATAAATCATCACCAATTGAACTGAGTTGAAGTGCTTACCAATAGTGTATCATCTGAAGCAACATCTACTTTTAGTCAAAATGACTTTTGAAATATAGAGCCTGAGTCTTTTAGTTTATTCCATGTGTTAATACTCTTCACAGAGAGAGATTTGGCCTTAAGCTTCATTTTGTATTCATTTCTGTCAGAGCCAACCACTGTGTAGTTGACAAAATCATACAAAAGCACAGAATATTCTGTATATATTCTGTATAGCACAGGGTTTTCCCTGCAAGTAATTTCCCTCAATTTATGAAGATTTCTGAAATTATTCTATGATTTTATTATTTTTTACATCCTACAAGAAAAAATTAAGGAAAAGAACACAATAGTTCAGTGCTGATCATCACACTGATATTGTACAGAAAGATAAAGCAGTTACTTGGACCCCAGGATGACCCTTAATGGTCACAATAGGCCCTTTTTGCCCACAACTGCAATAAGAGCTCTGCTCAGTTACTGGTCTGAGTCTCTCCCCTCAGTGCAGCACTTCATGGAACTCTGTTAAACTTTGCCATCTGCATGGTTTTAGTAGATGTGCTTTTTAGATCTGTACTAAAGACTCAGTCAGATCCTCACCTCTGTTGGCTTGGTGGCTGTCTTCCCAACTTTTTTTCTCCATTAGCCAGTTCGTTCTTCATTTACCACAGACTTCTTATTGCTAATTTGTTTTTGTTTTTGTTTTTAATGAGGCTGTAATACAATACTAGCAATTCTTCACAATGGCCATTGTATCTGTTTCTTGTGATTTATGAATGCTTAACTACTAGAGGTGAGGCTTGACCAAAGTCCCAGACTGAAGTGTCAGTATTACCTTCTTTCTGTGATGAGGAAGTTAATGGGAGTAAACTTAGCACGCTTATTATAAAAAATTCAGAGTTGCCAACTGTTTTAGCTTGTATGTAAACATCAG
Organism: Melospiza georgiana; assembly: GCF_028018845.1. NCBI lineage: Eukaryota > Metazoa > Chordata > Aves > Passeriformes > Passerellidae > Melospiza > Melospiza georgiana. Next base: position 45,337,917 of record NC_080430.1, on the reverse strand, counting down.
TTTCCCAGTGGGACCTGTGTCTGCATATGTTCTGTCAGAATTCATCTCATGCTTAAGAGTAGCAACAGATCATGGTGTTCTAAGGACAGCACTTCTACCTTGATGTGGATTTCCACAGGCATAAAAATGATAAGGAGCAGATTGATAAAGAAAGAGCAAATTTCTCTCTCTTAAATTGTCTTTAAGATTTGCATGAAAGAAAGTGAATCAATTCTTTTTGAAAACCAAAATGTTGGACTGATCAACATTCTTCCCTGAGAAGGAAGAGACAGTGAAGGCAATATGAGGCCTGAAGTGGTAGGACTTTGATAACAGTGTAATAAAGATGTGGTAGAGGAAGCTCTATAGAATAGAACAGCTTCTCTGTTTTAATATTGTATCCATGTTTCATTTCTAAATGCTTTACCAATGACAAACACACAAAAATAGATATTACGAACCTGAGCACTGCACATTGTGTCAGTTGTAAGTATAGAAGAAGAAAACTATAACAAAGCAATACACTTTTTATACCTTAATAACCAAAAAATTGATTGATCATTAAATTGTATATTAAGCATTTATCAATACTTTAAAAGTATTTATAATTAGGAATTTATGATGAAGCCTGATTTTCTGTACTGTAATGCAGCACAGTGTGTCTGTTGTAGAAGGCATATAGTTTTAGTGGGTTACTTATTCCTCAGTATATTCAATGAACCTGACTTTCTGAAATGGCAGTGTCAAAGTGTATGATCTTGATAGAAAGCACTGATCTGAAGTTTTTTTTACATCTGGGGATGTTTACGTCTAGGGCCAGATACAGATAAGACTTTGATAAGCACAGGGGGAACTAAACTGAGTTCTGAGATGGCAACAATGCTAGCAGTCAAGCCTGATTCTTTTCCACAGTGAACTTGGGAGAGTGGATAATGTTTCTGTATATATGTTCTTGGAGCTATCTAAGACTCTTCAGGCACATTTAAAGTGATCCTTTTTGTAACAGAACAAAAAATACCTAATCCAAAAGGAGACATGACCTCAATACAGAGGGAAAAGGAGACATATAGACAGCAGCATTGGTACTTGGTGATAATAGGGCTCCAGTATAACCTCATTCGAGATTCCAGTAAATTTCTGACAAACCAAGATAATCACTATCATTAAAATAGAAACAACACCACTCATCATTTAAGTCCTAAACACCTCATTATAAATTTCAATCATAAATACTGCTTGCTGGCAAGATTCAAATGCAGAGTCCAATCCTAAAAATGCAGAGGACCTCTCATATTTTGAAGTGCAGGGATCATTGTTCACACAGCATTACCAAAGTAGGGAAAAAAGTTATAGACGCCAGCTTTAGAATGTAGCTAATCTAATGGTAGGGCAGGTGATTTGCAGTTTCACAATTGCTCTGCAGTAGAGAAGAGATACCCTTTATCATTAGATTGTGGTCATTTTCTAAAGAGAAAACAGCACCAGTAATGATAACTCAGCACCAACACAATCAATGTGGTGCACTGCAACTGAATGCTGGTTTGGTATACCATCTTTTATTCAGTCTCAGCTGTGAGCATTCTGGCTACCATAAAACTCTCCCTCCTGGTCCTAGGAATGTAGGAGTTGATAGATTGAAACATCCTTCACTGCACAGAAAGGAGCAGCAGGAGTGAGGAGGCACCTTTGTCCTGACAGGTGACCAGGGCCAGCCTTCTTTAACAGGTCTGACTGTGTGCAGATTGGGTTAGCAATGAAATTACCTAAAGGGAAATGCTGTGCATAGTGCTGAGAATTTTGTCAGTCAAAAGAGACAACTTCCCAGTGTGAGATTTTGTAGAATCCCTTTATAAAACTGCATATGAATGAACACTATTGAATGTACTTAACATTCCTCATATTTTGTGTGAATTTGAACAAAATGAGACTAAAATCTCTCCTATTAAAAGATTAGAAAACAACTCCAGGAAGCCATTTGCTGCTGGTGTAGTAAATTGCCATTATTACACCACTTTGTGAACTAAGAACAAAGTTCTTTTGCTGGTAGGACAACCCTGCTGTGTGTAGCTCTGAAGAACATTAGTGATATGCTGCAGCAAGTAATGATATTCATCAAGACAGTCTTTGCTACTCCTTCCAATTAACACTTGGGAATATAAATAATTGCTTTTTATATTATTTGTTTGAAGATGATAAGTGAGTCATTGAGCCTAATAAGAGCACTACAAACAATGCTTTATTCCTTGTCTAGTTCAGACCACCTTATGATCACAAGCAGGTTTCTTTAACATTGCTGCAGCCCAGTGAGAAATCTGATATATTTCATAGAACTGCTCGATGGCAGCATTTGGGTAGCAAGAGCAAAATGAAAAATAAAGCCTACTTAAGAAGGACTTCACATATTTATGTGGGTCTTTTTACTGCTACATGAGTTTGCATTAGTCCTCAGTGAGCCTTTCCTGAGGCCTGGAGTGTTCATTTGATGATGGAGACTCAGGAGGTGAGACCACGTTCTCTGAGTCTCTGTTGGCAGTTAACGCTGGGTTCTTCTGTAATTTGCCTGGAAAATGTGAACAAAATAGCCCTCTGTCTCACAGTGATACTGACTCTGTAATGGATAAATCAAGTAGTGGGCTGTATTTAATCACCAAATCAGACAATTTTATGAACAGGTGATTGAAGGAAACCTGGTTTCTTGTGGGTGTATCTGTGCAGTGGCTCATGAGGTGATGAACTTTTGAGGTTTGTGCTACAGTGTGGGTTTTGATCAGAACTACACAATTTGTCCAGGCAGAGAAATGGACACACCCAGATATATATAAATGTAAATAAGCCCTGAGTATTAGTTACCTGTGAATTCATTTGTCTCTAAGATAATCTCTGTTTCATTCAGCTAAAAAAGTTTGTGTTGCCATGCGAGACTGAAGGGAGCTGGTCAAGGGATCAGTCTGTCAGAAATAAAACTTATTGGATGTTGTCTGTCCATTTGAACCACCAACACTCACATCCTTTATTGAAGCTGGAATTTTTATCTTAGAAGGTACCTCTCCTGCTTTTAGTACCGAGAGGCCTCATGTACCTTCCTCTTATTCTGAGAAATAGAGAAGCATTGGTATCTGTGTCCTTTTAAATCTACACTGACAAGAACCATTCTTGTTTTTATATAGAATGTTCTTGTTCGTGCAGGATTTTGCTTTCTTGGTTCTAGTTATTAAGTATAAAACATCACAGAATCTCATAAGGTATTATGGATTCCTATTCTCTTCATGCCTAACATTTCTTGATTTAAGTATTTAAATTATTCTGCCAGTCCTGGCTTGTATCTGGCTTCACAGTCATTGTCAGACCTTGCAGTAAGCTTTAGAACAACATGTCTGAAAAATAACAGGCACAATCTCACCTTCATTTCTCTGAGTGACACATAGTGACCCTGTGGCATATGTGAGCATGACAAAAACCAGATTTTTGGTTGGGATGCCTTAAATCTACCTCACAACTTCTTATATCAAGAGGAATCCCTTTTGCTGTTCCCCTGACCTGAAATACAGCTCCCTCCTCAATGTTTGTATCAACACAACAAACATTTTTTCTCATAACACTTTTGCCAACAGATTGTGGCAGAACATTATTGTGACAGGATAAAAACAATGTTGATCTGAATCAGCTTTTTTTCCCAAATAATTCTAGAAATTATTAGAGGAAAAAAAAGCACTTATCTTTTATGAACCAGCCTTTGACTTGTCTTGGAAATTGAAAAGTAAAACACAAGGCTCGTTATGTGAAAAATATTTAGGGTATATTAAAAGCAGCCTCAGTTTAGTGGCACATAGTGACAATCATTTGAATTATTTGAAAATAAAAATACTTATAATACATTGTTTATATTGTTCAAAGTTAATAAGATAATGTGTGTCAGTTTAGTGGAAAATTAAGCAGGATATCTTAAGACCCTGTAATAAGTAGGAAAAAAGCATATGATCCCTTTTAAAGGGTATATGATGAATTATTATGACTAAAAGATGAAGGTGCATATACATGTGTATATAAGGACATCAGGAAGCTTGTCTGGAGGATCAGCTTGTGTGGTCAGAAAATGTGCTGAGACAGAGGCCTATGCAATGAACTTCCCGGGCTTCACACGTGCCTTTAGGAAACCTCTGGAGAGGAGATGGGAATGAGACACAGCTCAAATCTCATGGCTGTTTGCAGGTGGTATTTAGAGACAAGCATTGTGGACCCATGAAACATAATAATAAGTTTTTCATTGGTTTCTTTGGTACTTCAGTTCTTCGTAAAATATGGCTTTGATCTGGGTTCTGAAGTCCAATTTGCCTTGGCTTCACTGTCAGAAGGTTCTAAAAAGGTGTTAATTTGAAAGGTTCTGCTGGATTTGCCTTTTTAATGTTCTTTCTAGGAGATGACATTGCCATTGCTAATGATGTATTTAACTGTGATTTTTTCATGTCTACCTCATCATTATAAGTTGGGAGCTGCACAACCTGGGTGCTCTGGAGTTTTAGTAGTTTCTAGCTGACAACTCAAGAAAAAAGGGCTGTGATATTCTTTTGACACAGAAATTTATTCATTCTGTCACATAAATTGTGTTCTGAATAGGTTAAAATGGCATTATTTTACTTCAATGTGGGATCGTTTCTATAATGAGAAGACTGGGTGTGTTTTGGTTTGAAATAGGACTACTGATTGGTGAAAAGGCACTCCTGGTCTTAATCTTCTAGCAGAACACTGTTCTGGTCATTACCTTGAACAACCTTTCAGCAAGGCATTTTACCTCCATATGAGGGCTAACAGACTCCTTAGATGTTGGTGGAAGTGAATCAGAATACAATCTCAGGAAAATTATGCCCAGATTACCAGAAGAGCATCACACGGATATGTAAGTTTTCCTGTACTGTCCTGCTCATCTCTGCCTACTCTGGGCAGTTCTGTGTAGCCTCAGTCCTCTCAGAAAAGCTTGTATGTATTTTTCAGGTGTAAGTAGATGGATGGCACTTAGATGAGCTGCTCTGTTTCTGGCTATCTTTCCAACCTCAACAATTCTGCAAGTCTGTATGCACCAAAACTGGCCACTCACCTTTCAAGTAAGGCAATGCCTTCCTTCCTGCCAGTTGCTTCTTTCATGTACCAGTTTTATACTTGGAGATGTCAGCACCTTTTGCTTACATAGTTTTTGGACACTTCCCATATCTTCAGTTTCTCTAGGTTTGCTAAAACTTACCTTGTAGCTGCTGCCCTACTCTATAGAAAGAATAGTAGATGTCTGAATACAAGTTTAATATTGCTTCTTGGTCTTATGGAGTTCTTCAGACTCTCCAGTGAGATCTTGGTTGGAGAATGAGACTGTCTCTATCATCTCCTCTGTTAAAAATGAGTAACAACATGATTTCAAAAGGCCATGGGAGAAAATGCCATTGTTTGTTTGGTTTGTTTGTTTTGTTTTGTTTTGTTTTGTTTTGTTTTTTTCAGAAAAACACTGGCCTGTGAAGGGGATGTGGTCCTGTGGATTCTCCCAGTCTTTCGTTTACCTCTGCTCTGGACTCTTATTCATGGCAGAGTTGTTGTGGATGGCCCATCCCTGGAAGTGTTCAGGAATGGGTTGGATGGAGCTCTGAGTCACCTGGTCTAGTGAAAAGTATTCCTGCCTGTGGCAGGGAGATTGGAGCTAGATAATCTTTATGGCTGCTTCCAACCTCCATTCTGTGGTTCTATGACTTCATCCTTCTTCCCTCTTTTATTTTTCTACCAGACACACAGCATTCTTGACTGATAAATAAAAGAAAACTGCCTACAACGCTTGGGAAGAGCTTGCAAGTGAGAAGGCTTAAATATGACCAAAATGGTAAAACCACAATATATTCTGTTAATTTATATTTTTATTCCATACACTGTGAATCATAATATCTATTTAAGCAACCTGTTTAATTATTTAGTACTTTACTACATACATTATGACCAGACTTGTTCCAGTGGCTAGCACATTGCCTGAAGAACCAGGCTACACGGAAGGAACTTGACTGACAGTTCTCTGTAATTGTTTCAGTGGTGTTCTAAAGAATCACACACTGTTACCTTTGAAATAGTTCTAATGAAATCAAACAAGCTTGCATTTCACTTGGTGTCTGCCTGGGCTCAAAGGCAGAGTAAGGCACCCTATAGCTGAATGTGCTGTAGACTGTGCAGGCTGGAATGTGATTTACTCTTGCTGTGCTCCAATAAGCAGTCCTTTAAACTAGTACAAGGACAACACTGGTGCTCTCAAAAGACCTGTCTCATAACTAGCACTGTAACTGGCTTCTACAACCTAAAGTGCAAAATGCCATAAAAGTGTCTTTTCCCTTTAATTAAAGTTTGAACAGAAGGCTAAGCTGTCTGGCAGGGCTTGTTCTTGCCCCAGTTTAACTAAAGTATTGCATTAGCAGGTACTGTTGGAGAGTTTGGTAACTTAAACTTTGGAATTTTTCTAACTTTCTGAAGAAATGTTCTAAAAATAAGAATGTATTCACTATCTGCCTATTTCATTTGAAAAGCATCAAAGAGCCGGGAGTTCATATCTGCATCTGTTGGCTTCAAAGGCAAGGTTTTGGTACAGCTGAACCAATTTAAGAACTGTTTTCTCCTTGAAAGAGCACAGAACCTACCAGTCCATCTTTCAACTAGGATTAATTCTCCCTGTCTTTACAGCACATTTGTTATTGTGGAAATATTTGTTCAAGAACGGGGCAGAAGAAGGCAACCTCATTACGTGACCACCATGAGACATTAGATAAATCTTTTCTGCCTTTATCTGTGTTGATCAATATAGTAAAAAATTCTTCCAGATAGAGTTTTCTCATGAAAGACTCTTTATTTTGATTAGCCAGAGAACTGAGTAAATCTGTAGCTATGTGTAGGTGTTTGAGAAAAGCACAGTTTGCATGTCTGGCAGACTGTCTCACTGGGGTGCAGTGAGAGCAATTGGCTTTGCTTTTTATTGATCAAAGCGAGATCCTTGCTCAAAATGCCAAGGGCCAATTTTTCCCCAGGAACAGCCTTTATGTTGAAGTCTCATTGCTGGAAGCAATGAGAGAGCAGCTACTGAAAGTATAGTCTCAGTACTACAATGCCCCATTCTGAAGAGAGAAACCACAGCTTACCAAGGCAAAGTCACATTTAGTTGGCAGATGGTTCTGGTGGCTAAAGATGTAATCCTCATTAAAAAAAAAAAAAAAAAAAAATTTGCAGCTGTCCTTTTACTGAAATTTTTTTGCCTCTTTTGGCCTATCAACAGAAGAGAATTTCCAAGTCTTCCTTGTGTGATTCAGTGTAGACTTAACCAGTTTATTTTAGATGGTTGTGAGCTCTGATACTTGCATGGCTTAAGTTGCTGTGAATATTTGCTGACCAAATATCTGCCTGCATCCAACTTAGTGAGGCTTAAGAATATGAGTGGTGTCAATCACAACCTCTTCTAAGGCACTCTGTGTCTAAATAACAAAGATAACCCTGAATGTTCCTGGAAATGTATTTATCCTGCAAGAAACTTCAATTTGAACTCTTTGTTCAAATATAGAATTATCTTTCAGAATATTAAACAACTGCTCTCTTGAAGGCTGCTCAGGTGAGAGCAAAGTGTCATGTAGGAAACAGACTGAGTCAAGAAAGGCAGTTGACTTATTCCAAATGGTCCCTTGAAGATAGAATTTTGTTAAAAAGAGGTTGTTGAGAATGTTTGGAGGTATTTGGTGCTTCAAGGACTATAACTAGGGAAAGAATGATGATATGTCATTGAAAGAATTCTTTCCTGTCTCTAGACAAATTTCTGCACATTATTATTATTGAGATATTGAAAGAAAAATCTCTCTAAATTAAGCTCTTATAGGAAAGTGCTCACCCCAGCTGAATTTCTGTTGTAATCAAGAATTGTCCAAAATAGGAGTCTAGTAGTTGGATAAATTCTTTATGTTGAGCATCTAGTAGAATCCTTTGAAGAAAACAGAAGCAGACTCTCATAGCTCTGGAAAACACTTATGCGTATGTCTGTGTTGGGAGCCACCATTTCATAAAAATGTCACACTTCTCAGAGTTTTGATCTAAATTCTGAAGCCCTGCTTGTGACCCTTATTTTGTGGATGCCTCCATAAACTATTTCTGGCTTTTCCCAGAAAATCTCTGCAAAAAAGACACTTTTATGGCATTTTGCACTATGTCAAAGACGTAATCTGTATTGGTTTTATATACTCACTAGTGACCCCTGTGAATGTGTGCATAAAGTCCAACTGAAGCATAATAAACCCCATCTGTATTCTACATGTGAGTGTACACGACAGAAGGAAACCAACACAAGAACATATTGCTGGCTGTTGATTCTGACACTCTTCCCACACAGTGATTTAGTGAGAAGAGCAACCTTGTAAGACTGTGTCACTGTCAGTCTGCTCTCATCGTGGAAAGACAAGTAACCAATCATAAAGGGTCTAAGACAGAGACATTTATCATCTCCAAAGCAAGTAAATGTCATGACAAAAGGGCTTTCAAGTAAGCTAAAAAAATCAAACATGCATCTTAGTATACAATGTAGTAGAAACCACAAGAGAGGGAGGAATCATTCTCACTGTGCTAACCCAGCTTGCAAAGATAAACAAGGAGAATCCTGAAACTTTGGCTTGTAGGCATCTTTATCCAAGTTTATTGATCAACTGTGCAAGAAAGGGCCGAGAGTCCCTGTGTTTTAAATGCTGTCTGACCACCAGCCTTATCAGATGTTAACTGAAACTGTTTTGCCTATTTCAAGCACAAAGTTTTCATAGAATATAAGAGCATGCAGTCCAGCCACTAACCTAACACTGCCAAGTCCACCCCTAATGCATGGATAAGTGCCACATCTAGATGTCTTTTGAATATCTCCAGGGATGATGTCTCAACCACTTCCTTGGGAAGCCTGTTCCAATGCTGGACAACCCTTTTGGTGAACAGTTTTTTTCCTTGTATCACATCCAAACCTTCCCTGGCACAACTTGAGCCATTTGTCTTGTCCCGCTGATTGTTACCTGGGAGAGGACACTGGCTCCCACCTCACTGCACCCTCCTTTCAGGTAATGGATAAGGTCTCCCCTCAGCCTCCTTCTCTCCAGGCTAAACACACTCAGCTCCCTCAAATGCTAATCAGACTTGTGCTCCAGAACCTTCCCCAGCTCTGTTGCCCTTCTCTGGACATTCTCCAGCACCTCAATCTCTCACTTGTCGGGAGGGGCCCAAAACTGAGCACAGCACTCACCAGTGCTGAGTATAGGGGGACAATCACTGTGCTGGCCCTGCTGGCCACGCTGTTGCTGATCCAGGCCAGGATGCCCTTGGCTGCCTCGGCCTCCTGGGCACACCCTGGCTCATGTTCAGTGGCTGTTGACCAGCACCCCCAGCTCCTCTTCTGCCAGGCAGCTTTCCAGCACTTTGCTCCCAGCCTGTAGTACTGCATGGGGTTGTGGTGACCCCAGTGCCAGACCCAGCACTTCAACTTGTTGAAGTTCATGTAATTGGCCTCAGCCCATTGAACCTGTTCTGATCCCTCTGTAGAGCCTTCCTCCCCTCCAACCAATCAACACTCCCATCAAACTTTATGTGTTGCCGGCAAAATGACTCACAGTGCGCTTGATCACCTTGTCCAGATCATGGATGAAGCCCAGGGGACAGGCCACCAACAAGATGTTGCTCCATGCACCATCAGCTCTAGGCTTGGTCATTCAGCTGGTGGTTTTTTTACCCAGCAAAAAGTGGAACTGACCAAGCCATAAACAGCCAATTCCCCCAGGAGAATTCTGTAGGAAAATTAAAGGCTTTTCTGAAGTCTAGGTAAACAACATCCCCAATCTGTCCCTTGTCCACTAAGCTGGTCATCCCAACATAGACGGAGATCAGGATGGCCAAACAGAATCTGCACTTCATAAACCCCTCCTGGCTGGGTTTGATCCCCTGCTCGTCCCATACAAGCTGCATGATGGCACTCAGGATGATATGCTCCATGACTTTCCCTGCCACTGAGGTCAGACTGACTGATCTATTCTTATAGATGGGTGTCACATTTGCTAGCTGCCAGTCAACTGGGAGCTCCCTGGTCAGCCAGGACTGATGATCTGATTGTTTGCTGAGCACTTCTACCAGCAACCTCAGGTGGATCCAGCCCCATCTGACTTGCAATCTTTGGAAAATAAAAATAGCGAGAAATAGCAGTTCAATGCCATGGAAACAGAGAAATCAACATATTTTGTTTCATCCTATTATAGAGTGAAATTAATTTTTAAAAAACCTTTTCCCTCTCCTTCTGTGTTTTTCTGAGACTCACATATGCAGTAGTCACAGTGATTTGGGTTGATATCTGTGGTGGAAGGTTCAAGCTCCCCTGGGTTCAGTAAGTTCTCAAAATGTTACCTAAGCTATCCTTTGGCAAAGTAGAATGAGAACTGAGGCTGCTTAGTGTGACAGCTATAGCTGATCTATGGCTGCACAAATAATTTGGCTGTGACAGACTCTTACTGGACCAGCCTAGTTTCTCATGTAGCAGTAGTAAACCAGCCCCGGGGTGTGTTACGGAGAGGCTCCAACAAGGGGGCCCCAGCCAATCCCTTTAAACCAAGGATGCGCCCACATCATTGGCCACAGAGCTGGGCAGAGTCGGGACCTCTGTCCAACCTTGTGTGTGAACCTGGGAATTCAAAGCCCCTATTAAAGGGGGAGCCTGACAATAAAATCTGGTTGTTGCTGATGGACTTGGTGTGTTTGGCTGTTGCATTCCTGTCTCTGTCAACAGTGACAGCTTAGCTGTCACTTGCCAAATTGCTTGAGCCTGCAGTATGGAGTGTGTGGCACAGTGGTCGAAGGTCTAGCATTGTGAGGAGAAGGCTGCTGGTGACCAGAAATCTTGCCACGTACCACAGAAACCATCCTAACAACCCTGTCAGTAGCTCTGAAATATTTCTGCAAAAGGTAAATGTGTCAGGAGCATTTTTTTTATTTTGTTTTGACTTGACGGAAAGTTATGCTGTAGCTCAATTTTTTTATCACTTTTATGTCTTAGTAATCCTGAATGCTAAAAACTTGAAACTAAAAGTAGCACTCTGTACTTTCCTCTGCCTTCCATATGCTGAAGTTACAATTGCTTCTAATCTTGTGTTTAAAAACAGCTCCCAAATGCAAATTTGGCTAAGTGCAGACACATCGTTAAAGTGTTTTTGAAGTTTGAGGTCAGTGCTGTTTAGGAAAAACCAGAATTAGACTAATCATCACCTCTGCTAACGACTTAATTTATTCTAGTGCTATAATGTGTTCCTGTCCATCATTTGTCATAGCCATTGCCAGCTTCAAAAGCAAGGTGCAGTGAAACTGCTTGTGTTATTGGATGCAACTTTCCCTCATAAAGAAAAAGCCTATATAAAGCAGACAAACCACTAAAGGCAAAATGTAGGTCTGTGGAGTAACAATCACTGTGTTCTCAATGGAACCAGCATTAGATAACAGGTTTCACTACATGATGGTTCTGCCAGCTCTTTTGGTATGGGTCAGTTTATCTTTCTCTGTCTAAGACTCAGTCTGCAATTTATAATAGTGATAATGTCATGAGTTCTTCTGCAAGGAATAGCCATATTTTCATGTTATGACTGTACAAATTGATGAAAACTGCTTTTATTTCCTTTACTGTGCCTGTTTCATACTCCTTTAACAATCAGCATAACCTCACATTTTGAATGGCCTGGATATAGTGTCATAAAAAGTTGTGTAGAGATGTCAGAGGAAGCAGATGTTAAAAGGGGTTGTTGGTGATTAATCCATTTCTTACGGTGATTAAACTGGTGGTGACACTGAAACCAAGACTGAAGGGTGTGATACTGAAAAGTGGCATATCCATCACTATCTCTGTTAATGAGCTAAAACCTGAGCTGATATCACACCTCATTAAGGAAATGATCACTGGAAATTTCAGGCTATATTTCCCTAAATCACAAATGGTTGAGGATGAAAGGGACCTCTAGAGGTCATCTCTAGATGAGCATCTCTAGGAGCCACCTCCCTGCTCAAGTAAAGTTGCTGGGAACCAGTTGCTAATGTTCATGTTTAGACTGGCTTATGAATGTTTCTGGGGAGAGAGATTCCACCATTTCTATGGGCAACCTGTGTCAGTACTCAGGTACCCCTGCAGTGAAAAAAGTACTTCCTGCTGTTCTGGGGAAACTTTCTTTGTTTCAGTTTGTGCCCATCACCAGGGCACCTCTGGTCACCCTGTCCCAATGAGGACTCCACTGACAGAGCCTGCCTTGTGTATTCCTTGCACATCCCATCATGTATTAGTACGTGATAAGATGGCCTTGAGTCTCCTCCAGGCTGAGCAGTGCCATCTGTCTCAGCCTTTCTTCATAGGAAAGATGCTCCAATGTCCATTAATCTCCCTTAGTAACCGTAGCCCTCTGCTGTCCAATATGTTCATCTCTCTCTTGTCCTGAGGGGCCCAGAACTGGACACAGCACACCAAGTGGGGCCTCACCACTGCTGTGTAGAGACGATCTGCTGGGAATACTTTATCTAATGTAACCTGGGATATTTGTAGCAAGGGCACACTGCAGGGTCCCCAAGTCCTTTCCTGCAAAGCTGACTCTGAAAGAAGAAAAACACTAACTCTACATGAGTTGTATTTTGATCTTAATTTGATGTGAGGCTGTCAGGTGTAATTTTTGGAGCCTTGTTTTGGTTAATAAAAAGAAAAAACGTTTTCCTTTTTTACCCTTAGACATTAGATGAGTTAGCCCAAAAGAGAAAAGCCAGCACTTTCATTCTGTGGCAGATGACAGAAGACTTACATAGTGGAAAATATTAGGTGCTTTGACTTCTCTGTGTTTACCTTGTGTTCATTGGTTATCCTGTGATTAGAGCGTGGTCTCTTGCCATGGACAAAGACCTGGCCTTAGTATCGACCCCTCTTTAAGTGATGACCTTAAAGGCAAAAAGGCCTGTTTGTAGCCATTGGCCTGCATGCCCACAGTCAGGCTGGAATAAATGTTTTTCTCCAGTGATTGGTACGGCACAAGCTTAGTAGCACTTTGTGTCATGGTAACATCCTAGAGATACTGGAATTTTTAAATATTCCATATCATAATTGGTTTCATAAATGGTTCAGGTTTTCTTACACATAAAAATCAAAACCTACTCTAAAATTATAAGTGAAAGCTATATGACAATAATTTTACATTTTGGTTTTTCTATGTCACAGTGCATGGTTCATTAGCATTTGTATTCCCTTTCAGTCAGGATGATAAAAGATCTATAAAGCATTGTAAAACAAAAAGCAAAATTAAGCCAAAATGCCCTTATTCAGAGTAGCTACTGTATATTTTGAAATGCTTCAAGAGGGATAAGGTCTTACCAGGGCAAAAACAAGTATGTGAATTAATGATGAGAAATCCTCAGGTAATTTTCTAGCCTAAGGGAATCTACAGAGAATGAAACTGAAATGTGGAGCAGAAGCATAGCTGCCACATTGTTTGATATCATCAGCTCTCACCTGATTTTTTGTAGTAATGCTTTCTATTATACAAAAAGTTATCTCTGTCTCCTATTACTCTGGTGACTCTGGGGAAAAAAAAGGTGCCATAGCTCAGGGAATCACCTCAGTTCAAAGATCCAATCTCAGACAAAAAGGAAAGAATTAAGATGTGGGGAATGACAAATTTCTATCTTTTAACTTTGGCAAAAAAGATGTAAATAATGCTTATGAAGCACTGAAGAAATATCTGAATTTAGTTTCTTTTTAGAGCAAGTTCTACAGGACTACATAGTGATTGAGCAGAAGTGGGGAAACTAGTAAAAACTGGTTTTGGTTGAATGATGGAAAATGTGTCTATCATAGACATCTAATGAGCTAGTAACAAGGGAATGCATTACGTGCCGGACTTGGGAGACAGTGCAGAGGAAATGGAGATAAAGCCCACTGGATTTAAGGTCGTAGATAAAGTACTAATTTAAATCTACATGGATTTTTGAGCATGTTCAGGTATAATATAGCTTCTGCAGGAGTTCAGGAGGTCTTGACATGCAGAAAATCGATATATTCTTACTGTGGAATGGGGAGATCAATTACCCACAGAGGAAAAGCTCAACTCTGAGTGAAGATAAGCTGAAGAAGTGCTATTCATAACTTGACATAGTCTGTGTGGTGTTGCATGTGAAAGGGTCTATTGTAATCCAATTTGCTGAGGTTATTTGTGTCAAAGGTAATTGCTTCATTTGTGCCAGTGAAGCATTTAGAAAACCAGCTGCTTGGATTATGTTCTAACGCTAAGATGAGATATATTTAGGGAAGTATGAAGACAGTACTATTTACAGACTCAATGTTTGCATTCAATTAAGGTCAATGCAAGTTGCAATGACCTCAGTTGTTCTCAAGATTGGGTCCTTACCCATTAGAATCAACCAGCATATTGCTTAAATTCTGCCTCAGTGCTGGCACTTTTTCTACATCCTGCTTAAAGGTTGTTCCAGTGCAACATTTCTGTAAAAACTATTAATCCCTAAAGGAATGAATTGGATAAAGGATAAAAGAGACAGGCTGAGTCACATCCTTTCATAGAATGTCCTCTTCTAAAATTTGCAGAGATGGAAAGAAAAAAAAAAGGAGGAGAGTGAAATTAAATAGATTTTATTTTAGTATGTCCTAGGGGACATACTAAAAATGTTATAGTCACTTCTGGTGTAAGCACAGTAAATAAATTGTGGCTTGTTGCCAGTGTTTCTTCTCCCTGAGATTAAATCAGAGCAACTGTGAACTTATTCTGATATGAACATGCAGTCAGAAACCATTCCTTTTAATTTTTTTATATATATAATTTCAGTGTACAATAAAATGTAGTTCCAACTAAACACTTCTACTTCCCTATTTTTTGCAAGGCAGCAAATGTGTCAGGCAGAGTTCAAAGTGTCTAAATTATTTTCTGGATCATTTGTAGAGAAGTAGATGCAACATATTTCCTTGCAGTTTTACACTGAATCATAATGAAAAGAACTTGGCCTAAAGATGCAGCACTGTGGTGCTGAAGATTCCACTGGGTTGTGACCCAGCAACAGTGAAAATAAATTCAAAGATTTTGTCTTGTGGTGAAGTAGCCATGGCACACACCTGTAAAGAAAATGTAGCAATGAAAAGATTTTCACCAATAATTTTATAATGTAAAATGTATTTATTTGTCATGTCACTTACCAACTGAAATGCCTCTGTGCTGTTCAGGGCAAGGTAATATGTCCTTCAAGTGGTAGACAGAAAGAAGATATGAGCCTTAGAGATGGCACTGCTTGTTTCATGGGTGGTGTCTGAGCAGAGGATAGTCCACAAATAACCTGTGAATGTCCAGTTTGGAAGAATGGACACCCACATCCTCTTGTAATCCCTGTAACTTTGTTCCAGTATCCAGAACTGTAGTTGAGGTCTGCTCTTTAGTGTTTGTTTTTATTTTTAAATAGTATTTGTTTAACGAATTCTAAAGTCATGACAGCAAAAAAGAAAAAGAAAAATCTCATAAAAAATGCACAGCTGAGCAGTAAATCAAATTAGCTTATTCCTGGAGTTACTTGTCCAGCAACTTTTCTGGGATCCTGTTTCCTAGCAAGTATTTACCTCTAAAGTTCTATGTAATTTCCTTTAGTGTTCAAAATATTCAAACCTTATATGAAGTTTGTAAGATCGAAAGTCAGGCTCTGTGAGTATGAAGAAATAAAAGATGGAATGGGCCCAATTCTCATTTACGGCAATGAAAAAAACCTCAGTGTAGAAATAAAGTTAATTTACATCAGCTTTACATCCCTTTAAGCCATCGGAGTGGAGTAAAGGGATAATGGTGAGCAGGATGAAGCTGACTGATAGAGTAAATGAAGCCATGACAGCAGGAGATTTGGTCTTGTAAAAGGACACTCTTTTAGCTAAAAGAAGTTAAATGCTTGTCTGTCTCTATAAACACATGCATGGTAAATTGGTTTCTTTTAGAAAATCAGTTTGTTTTAGAAGCCATATGGCATACCATATTGACCTATATTACATATATTGAAATAGGGTTCTGCTGTCCCAGTGCATTACTAGAAAGACATTATTGCCTTTGTATTAAACTGCATGATAGTCAGACTAGGACAGCCTTAAAGAAAACTTTCTGAGAGGAGTCTTGGGTGGTGGGAGAGTCTGTGCAAACTTCATGCTCCCTAGCATTACACACCACTCAGTGAGGAGCCTTGCTGAAGTCCTTATGGAAAGAAGCACTGCCCACAGCAGTAGAAAACTGTTCCACAGTGTCACCATCTGTCTGTACACATCAGAAGAGAAAACACACAGTAAAGAAATTTGTGTACAGTAAAGAAAAACTCAGCTCAGTTTGTAACCCCAGGAGTCAGAATTTGGGAGTGTTCTGCACAGAATTTCTACCTTATATATTGTCTTGTGATTCTTGCACGTAGATGAATGTTGTTTGATGGGTCCCTGATGCTTGTGACAGACAAAATATGATCAGAGAGGTATTGAAATTTACTCTGGGTAATAGCTTTTGGCTGATTTTCATTTGAGATTTCAAGTGGCCTGATGCTTTTCTATCTTTTGGAGCATAAGTATCAGAGCAATCAATTTCCTAATCTTTCTCCAGAAAAAACTGTAATGTACTGCACATAGAAATAAAAAGAGGGTTTTCATAGCTTTTCAATAAGATTACTGTCTTGCTGATAATGTTCATACTCCTTGCTGAGAAATATTCATCTTAGAAACTATGTGCTACCGCAGAGAGATTGTTGTGCTACAGTTAGAGCATGCATTTGTGAGTAGTACTTCAGCTTCCTGTAAATTAATGTCATTTTCTAGGAATGTGAAGTACAACTGCTAATCTGATGTAATGCCAAAAGAGGCAACTGCAATGTTATGATGTGACCTTTAATGAATGTAAAAAGTTCCTAGCACTAACAGCGTTTCTGGACAAATCCAGGTTAAACTATTTGAGGAGAGATACTAATCTAAAGTTATATTCATTTCTGTCTATAAGCCAGGCTGTTACCTTCGAAGGTTTGCTCCTCTGCTGCCCTCAGACAACCCCATCCTATTGAAATCAACAGGAGTTTGCAATTAACTTGGACAGAGCCAGAGGACAGGCAGCACTCTGAATATTTTTACCTATTTTTCTTGGGTTTCAAGCCATGATCAAGAGATATTTCAGTATGTCCTGCTGTAGTATATCTGCTTTTCATTTCTCTTTAGCTATAAAATCTAAAACTACTTTAACACTGTTCGTGGTGTGGATATCTACTGAGCAAAGCAGATGGTTCATCCCCCGTGTAGCCTATTTTTTTCTAGAAAGTCTCAGCCTGCAGGGCTTTTCCTGCCCTAATACTATGCTTTTCTAGTAACAGCCTATCACATATAATAATGTAACATTGAAAATTTCTTAAACCTGTATGAGGTGGATGTACTGGGATTCATTAAACCTCTCTCACTGCAACATGGATTTGCCTGAACACAGTACAAACTATAATTGGCTTCAGATACGTCTTTCACATACACATACAAAATTGCTCTTTGGCCAGAGTCATCTTTGTCTCAATCATTTTGAAAACTGAGACAGAGGAATAGTTCTGTCACAGTTGTGTTGGTGAGGGTCTGTCTCAGCGCTTCTGGTAAAAGTGAGCTTTCAAAGGAAAACTACAGCGAAGAAATTCAGCTTACAGCTTTTGGCTTTATCACGAGAGGATTAAAGACTGTTTGGTAATGATGTAATGATGAGCTTAAGAAGGAAAGAGACGAAGTAGTTCTGGCAGCTGATCAATATATTGACTGAAAAAAACTAATTGAACTGCATGAAGCAGGCATATCATGGGTAACTGGCATCATCATAGATAAATTTGTTTTTGGAATTTAAAAATCATGAGTAACTTAAGATGCCTTTGCTTTGATGTGAAGTGAGAGTACTTTTGACCTATTTATCTGCTGGTGATGCAGAAGAACTGAAAAATTTTCATCTCAGTCTGAAAAAGGCTTTGTTTGAAACACATTCAAAAGCTAATGCTATGTTCAGTGCAAAGACGAGAAGAAAGGGCTACACTTCCTTTCCAACCCTTCTCCTGGTAAGGACCAAAACTGTCCAGAAGTTTTGATAATGTTATAATTCCTTTACTTGTGAATCTGAATGGGAAAGTAACAAAAATCCTTGCCTAAGGCAGTCCCTATACAATCCCCTTTAGATGTAGCATGTCTCAAACCACATCCCTAGGATCCAAGTAACTTGTTGGATTTAGGGTGAATATCTTTACCCTGTAAGGGTGATTAGGATCACCTCTACATAAACATTAAATGTAAAGAAGACAAATAAAGACACTGTTATTTTCACGCCACAATGTCTTTTTGTTACATCTGTGTGCATGAATGGACAGCCTCAATTGAAGCATTTTTCCCTTAAATGTTTTAAATAAATACCTCAATCTGATTTTGTAAGACTAGCACATGTTTACCAATAAACAGCATGAGCAAATGGAACTATAATTTCATTTTTTCCCTAGGGAACAATATTTAAATTATTAATCAGAGAGAAAGTGATGAGTTAAAGGACAAAGGCACTGTGTGGCAGATCAAATTTAAACACAAGACTAACCATATCTAGGAAGTTACTTCTATGTCACTTTAGATAACAGGGATAGCACTAGTACATTTGTGCACTTAAAAGCATTTGAACATTGAAAGAAAAGTAGATTGATCCTTGCTAGTGTTGAGAAATTTGAGTTTCCATGTGTTTATCTTATTGGTCGGAGCCTTTTCTTGGTTTCAGATCAAGAGACATAATTTTTGCAACATTTGCCCTGTGTTTATGTTAATGTGACTAATGACTATGAAGAAATTTAACTTTCTTACTGTTGGGTAAATTCACAAGACAAAATTCATGGTGCATACCAGAACCTGGTAAGAATAATTTTTTAGATCACTCCCTTGCCTTGAACCAAATTAGGAATTTCTCCATGTTTTATCAGAAATACACAACCATTCAGTAGTAGCCTCTACATTTACATCCACGCCTGGAGTTACCTGGTAAAAAAGTTTGTCAGCTCTAGCAAAGGATGAAATTTACATTTCCTTTATACAGGAGAGGACTACTCACACTGAGGAATCTTGTATCCAGTTCTAACTACCTGAGGAATCTGTGCCCTTATGGCTTTAAACTTTGTTCTATGGCTGTACCTGCATCTTCTACACTCCTGTATTTCCTAGTGTGGTCTGCCTCCTTCTTGTCCCAGCTCTTTGCTTACATAGGTTAGACTCCGTTTCTTAGAATTCCAATGTCAGATTGATTTTTATAGTCTAGTTGCATAACATTTTCCTCTCAGAGGACTTCTGAGGTTGATTCCTATCCACCTATTTTCAGTTCACTCATCCAGCTCATTGTAGTCTACTTCTCAAATTTTGTTTTTCATCCCATTTTTTGCTTGCTTTGATCCCATAATCTCTTGAAAGGACTCCCAGAGCAGTTCTCTTTTACTTCTTTTTTGTTCACAAATGCATCTCATCTGAAGCCTGATGGGGAGGGCCTTTACACTACATAGTCTAGGATTAATATACCCTCTGTTTCTTGTATCTTCTGTCTCCTTGTTTTTTCTGTTCTCTCTTTTTCCACAGGTCTATTTTCAGGCATCCCTCTTCATCAGTTTCTTCCCTGTTTCCCTCCTGCCCAGTTTTCTCAGATAACTGAAGATTGGAAGTTGTATATTAGGACAAAAAAAGTCCTCAGGATGGTGAAGATGGAGTGGAAGAAGGAAGTTCAACAAGATGGACCAACACTGGATTCAGTTGTTTGATGTAATAGAGGCCTGAAAACTTATCCTTCTTTTGGGTTTTCACAGTGCAAATTCAGTACCAATCAGAAGCTCATGGCTGCAGGATAATCATTACCATGCCTACATCTTTCCAGAACAATGCTTCCATTGGCAACTGCTCCTTCTTCTCTTCCTTTGGGGTTGCTTCCTCTGCACTATTTCCTCTGCTCCTTGCAGTTTCGACTTACCGCAACCTTTCCTTTGTCCTTGCAATCTGTAAGAGTGTCAAATGGTTTGGGATGAAATCTAGGATGGAAAGAATAAGGGAGATAGTAGTGACAGGAGGAACTCTGAGCTTATGGTACTGTTCGTCCATATAATGCAGGGAATGCCTATCACAAGTGTAAGAGGATATGTGAGACTTTCTTGTCAAACTTTCATCCTTCCCAACACACAAGAGCTTGGGAAATCATAAAAGAAAATGCTACAGAGAATAGTATTGTATACCATGATCATAATGGTATACAATATGGCTTGAGTCATGACTTCTACCCCAAATTTTCTTGTGTACTTTTATTTGATACTTTGGAAAATGTTAGAGAGCAGCATGAAGAGTTTTATTCTCCACTGCACAGGACAGAAAGATTCCAGTATTCACTTACCTTTGATAGTCTCCAATGGTCTGTGCATGAGTGATCAAATAAGTAAATGGAAAGATTTTTTTTCTTCGTAAAGCCAGACGCCAAAATTAATGTAGTCTCTATGGAAGTGAAGTTCTGACCTTTCCTCATTACCACTGACGTTCTCTGCATTCTGTGTACAATCTCCTTATAGTGTTGTATGTGTCTGTAGAATAGGAATCATCTTTGAATGATCTTTTTGCAACCTCTTTTAAAAAGAAGTCCTTTCATGGTTGACAGGTTGCAAATTTTAATTATGTGGGGAATAATAGTCTTTAAAGTTGAGTTTAATAGTCTAATAATAGTCTTTAAATGAGGAGTTCACTACAGGGACAGTATTTATTGAATTATGTTTAATTTGTTTTCCTGATATAAGTAGTTTTTGTTTTCTGATTTAAACACTTTTTTTTATAAACTTCCAAGGTTGGTATGCTTGCTGGGGATTGAATTCTCCATTAACTCACTCATTCTTATGCCAGAGGCTAGGATTGAGAGAAAAAGCAGCAAATGACAATGCTACTTACTCTGTGAAAGCACCTAGAAAAGGTGTTCTCAAATTCAGTGTCACAAAAACACAATTGTAAATGATATAATGAAACCATGCATTAGGGGAGGAGAGCCCTTCTCTCAGTATTGCAAGGTTTTTAAGCTAATTAAAATTACAGTGGTAGACCAATGCAGAAACTGCTGGGAATGGTGTCTCATGCTTGCCTGGTTTTTGTATTTCTCCCTTGATGCTTAAAGTTAGTCAGTGTTGGAGACCATATATTAGGCTCAGGCTCTGAACAAATATGAAGTAGCTGTTCTTGTATTCTTTTCTTTTGGACAGTTCCTTTGTCGTATGGTCAATCATTTGGGTTACTTACAAAGCTGCCTTTGGCCTTTGAGTCTCTGAGTTCTGCTGTGCTGACACACACGTCATCCCTAGTGAGGAGAGCAATTCTACCAACTGTCATGTTACTGTTTGGCTCTTTATACATAAGAATTTGAATTTAGAAAGTGAAGAAGAGCTGAAGGCAGCTGTGTAAGGTGTCAGAGAGACAGTGTGCAATGTGAAACAGATAAAAATGTAAATTAGTATTCCAAATATAAATGAGGGGTTTTGTCATAGGAAGTGTTCGTGAAGGAGGCTGAGGGCTGATGCCAGAACTTGAGCAGAGTTTGCAAATATGGCAGCAGAAGACTGTAACCCTTGTCACTAGGTTAGAAGACAGTACAGAATATCAGGCACAGGGTAACAATGTGGATCAAAAGATATGAACATAGACTGAACTGATTTAAGTAGAAATTTTTCCGTGAATTGCAAAAGATAGAAAAGACAGAAGGATATATTTTGCGGTTTCATTTGATATCTCTTTTAAAAGACAATTGATGTCTCATAAAATTGTATTCTGTGACTGTGAAGAAACTTATGTAGGAGAGTTTTTTAAGTAGAGATATAGAAATGATCCAAAAGGTTGCATAGTGAAGAAGTTAGCTTTATGGCTAGTAAATGACAGAAATGAGCCATAGAAAAGGTGATGATTCTTTTAAACTCCTGGATCAGACACTAATGTCTGACAAGCTACGGGCTTCACTCTCTCCGCTTTCAAGCCAGCAGAATTGTCTAAGCTCCAATCCTCTGTCAGTCTTCCATCAGGGCAGTGTGAATTTTGGTAGAGTCTAGTCCTGTGCTGTCCGGCTAATGCTGTGGATCAGCCTTGTGGCAACATCATTTTGAAAGAGCCCTTAGGTTTGAAGGATGGGAGGCACAAACTAGAAGAGACCTGAGGCTGGGAGGATGCCTTAACTTTGTAATAGTACATTACACTTGAGTTTAAGGGAGACCCTCAGGAGGTACTGTCACAAGCATGCAATGAATTTCGTTCATTATGTCCCTTGCTGCTTTTTCTCTGATCAGGATGTCAGCTTCCCTATGAGATCACAGCACTGTCACCTGGAGTAATAATGCCTTGAGTTATTTTCTGCTTAAAATTACTTGGTTGTTCATTTATCTGCTCCTTTTCAGAGTTGCCCTGATTGTTTTTATTTGTTTTAAATTCCTGTCTTTAAACAGGAATTATTAATTTTGGTTTCTATGATGCTCAGGTCATTCCTTTAGAAAAATCGTTTGCTCTCCTCTTTAGCTGACTTACTTTGTTAATATGAATCATTCATTTAGTTTTATAATCTACTATCTGGAGGATGCCATTAATTATGAGAGGTTATTCTCTCAGATAGTAATGATCTAATTGGCCTTTTAATGTTGTATTAAAGATAGTGTAAGTGATTATTCCATTTGATTAACAGAGCAGGGATCTGCTCTGTTACCAGAGGGACCACTTTTATTTTTCCTAAGGGGTCACAGAGGGGCAAAACAGGCAGACCAAAGTGACAAGGAAAACTTAAAAGAAATAGATAACATGAAGATGGGACTCTCCTGTCTGAATTAAATTCATTTCTAAGTAAGATTTTTTTTTGCACACAGTGACAATTAATACCAATGACTTATTGCTTGCCTTGATGTTCAGTACAGTATGGTAATTTAATTGTAACTTGGATGGTAACAGCAAGAGAGGAGGGAATGGGATGGGAAAACACAGCAATATTTTGCAGCTATTGACACAAAAAGGCTAAAAAGCAAGGAGTTGAGCTTCCTTTGGAACCATAAGTTAGAGGAGTTGCTGAAAAACAGATCAAATTATACCACATGTGAAAAGTAGAAGAAAAAGCCAAATGGGAAAGTGATATAAGGGAGTGAAGAGACCCTATTTTTAAAGTTGCTGTTCATTTTATAAAATGAAACCCCACCACAGATTTTAGGCTGTTCTTTGTTCTTGCTTTGGGTAATACCTTATATCAGCAAGTGTTTTACACCTCAGTCAAGAGGAAAGAATCCTAGAATGCCCTTATGTTGTGGGATTACAGGCTGTGAGCTGTCTGAGTGCAGGTGGACTCTGAGTTAACAAATTGGGAAAATACTTTATAAAAGTTACAGGCAAGTGGTAAGATAAAAGGCTGTATTTTTTAAGCTATATTGAACACGTTTGATAGGAACCAGTCAAATACTAAAAAGTCTGTGTATTTTTTTCCCCCTGAATTTCTCCTAGATTTTACACAATCTAGTACAAAATAGTTGTATTATCGTTACTGGGAACTCTAGGGAAGGTTTTAGACATAAAAACTTGCCTTCTGGAGATGTCTGGGAGGTGTCTGTTGCTGTTTAGAGAAGCCTGAGCTGATAACCAATAATACACTTAGTTGAAATGTATTGTCATTCAAGCAAGTCATATATTGTTCAAGCTGGTGTTTTTTGATGAGGCAGATGTAGAATATACATTTTCACCACCTCTAAATGTTACTACAGCTCTGTAACAACAAATAGATATGGGAGCACATCCACTGATTTTACTAAGAGCTAAATCATGCCTTGCAGCAAGGCTGCTGAATTTAGCATAGCCTCAGAGTGAAGAGGCAATAACAAACACCGAGCTTTTGGAAGAGGAAGAAAAACTTGTTTGTAACCAGACAAGATTATAATTAAAATAGTAAGAAACAGAGTTGTGGCTTTAGCAAGCATTTTTAGAGAGACAAGATGTTAAGCTCTCTGTCACAGTGCTGTCACTACGGAATGCAAACCAAAATTAAATGCCCTTATATAGAGAGTGTGCTCTGACAAACAGCTAGGCTGGAATTCAATTTTCAGTGAGGTGTTGTCAAAGGAAAAAAAAAAAAGAAATACTATTTCATGTAGGAGTTTAGCCAGTATATTTAAGTTACCGGTATCAAGGCTTACAAAAATAATCTTAGGCTGGAGAAAGATGGCCTAAAAAATTGCTAATGTGGTTAACCAAGCTGTGTTAAATGCAATACGACCTGCAAAGAAAATTTTTAATTGCAAAAGATATCAAGTGGTATAACTTCCTCCAGAATTTTAATATGTTATGAAAACAAATTGGGCTTTGCTGTGCTGGCAATCTCTGTTCCTAGCCAAGGAAGCCACAAATGTCCTAGGCTGCATGGA
Organism: Melospiza georgiana; assembly: GCF_028018845.1. Taxonomy (NCBI): domain Eukaryota; kingdom Metazoa; phylum Chordata; class Aves; order Passeriformes; family Passerellidae; genus Melospiza; species Melospiza georgiana. The sequence continues at coordinate 45,313,458 of NC_080430.1, read as the reverse complement.
GATGAGTGAAGAGCAGCATGTCAAGGGAGATAATTCTGCCCCTCTTCTCTGTTTTTGTGAGACCTCACATGTAACACTACACCCAGTTCTGGGGAAACTAGCATAGGAAGAATGCAGACCAGCTGGAATGAATAGAGAGGAGAGTGATGGCTTTCATCAGGAAACTGAACCACCACTGCTATGAAGACAGGGAGGACCGAGAATGTGTTACAATCTACTGAGGATGAGAGGCCTCTGCTTAAATTAAGGAGCAACTAATATCATATGATGACAAAATACAGCTAATATTTATTAAGAAATGTTAGATAGAGAGATGGAAAGAAATAGGAAAGCAATCACGGAGAGCAAGAGAGCAGAAGGTAATCAGGTAAAACACTAGATGATCCTTAAGGTCCATGCCAAGCAAAACCATTCCATGATTCTAGATGATGTGGGAATGTGTAATTTAACTTGACATGACCATTACCATAATTATCATTATTTATTTATTCAATACTTCTACTATTGAAAGTTCTTCTTTGTTTTCTTCATCTTCTTTTTCTTCTCCTCTTCTTCTGCTTCTTCCTAGACTTATTAAACCTATTTTTTACTACAACTATTATAATTTCTTCTTTGAATTCTTCTAATTCTTCTAATTCTTCTAATTCTTCTTCAAATTCCTCATTCTTCTTCCTCTTCTTCTTATTTCCTACAGCTACTACTATTTCTTCTTCCTCTTTACTGCTGCTATTCCTTAATCTTCTTCTAATTATTATTCTTATCCTTTTCTAAAATTTTCTATGAATGTTTTGGAGGATATTAGGGTCCTTTTTTGTTTTTGTAGGGGGTTTTTTTTCGTTTTTTTTTTGTTTTTTTGGGTTTTTTTTGTTTGTTTTTTTGGTTTTTTTTTTTTTTCCTACAGCTCTATCTTAAAGGCAACATTATTTTCCTTTGAAGAGTTGGGTGCGTCAGAGTTGTGCAGTGATCTCGGGCATCTAGGGAGCAGTACCTCCTGTCTGTTCCCATTCTTCATGGATAAAATGCCAGAGGATCAGCATGCAGTGTCCTTTCCAGGTTAGAGGAAATGGCCGTAGATTCCAGCAGGGCAGGTTCTGATAAAAGATCAGAAACGCTTTTTCCCTGCTGAGGAGTCAGGCATTGGAAGAAGTTGGCCCCAAGTTCTGCCCGTGGCTGCTGGTTTGGGGCTGGACCCGTGGATAAAACTTGGTCTTGGGGAGTTGCGCTTGGGATGCTCCAAATCAGCCGGGGATGTCTGAGGCTGCAGGGCCATGTTGAGGGAAAGGCAGCCCGTGTAGCTCCCTCAGGCCGCTGGCCAGGCCGCGGGCCGGCCGCCATCTGCGGGGCCGGTGCTGGTGCTGGCAGCGGGCACTAATCCTGGGGCTGCGGTGCCAGGCAGGGGCAGCGGAAGAGGCTGCGCAGCGCCCGCAGTGCCCACCTGAAGCGGGAGAGACGTTTCTTGAGGGGGCCCAGCTGCTGGCTGAGGGCCTGGGCTGGCACACGGGGAGACAAGGCACAGGGCGGCGCTTGAGCGCACAGCTCAAATTCCTGGGGCTCCAGCCAAGGCTCCTGAGGAAAGGGCACTGGGAGCCTGTCTCCTGCAAAACCACCCAGTACTGGCTCTCTGGGTTCTTCAAGCAGCTCCAGGACGCTCACCTCATCCCATTTGTCCTCCTCCTGCAGCAGAGGCTTGACCCCAATGCTGTAGGGGGTGTCCCTTTCCCTGTTGTCCTGCTTGAGCTCTTGGTCGCTGTCATGTTCCCAGCTGGACTGCACGGAGGGTGGGTTTCCATTGCCTTTGGGCATCTCCTGGCCAATGGAGTCTTGGTCTTGGGAAAGCTCTTGGAGAATGAATTGTTCCCAGTCTGACATTTCTTGGGAGCTACCGACATCTCTGGGTGACAGCTCTCGCTTGCTGTATTCTTCCCAGTAGGAGTGTGCTGGGGAGCTAACGAGTGCTGCCTGAGAAAGCCATGGCTCCAAGCATTCTTGCCAATCAGAATATTCTTCATAGCTCCTGGCTTCTCCTAGGGACAGCTCTTGATCAATGCATTCCTCCCAGTCAAAGAGGTCAGGATTGCTACAGGCTTCTACTTGGGCCAGCTCTTGCTCACTGCAGGCTTCCCCTTGGGACACATCCTCATAGCTAGCGGCATCTCCTTGCAGCAGCTCTGTCACTTCCTCATTGTTGCATTGGAAGCGCTTCAACTCCCCAGCCAATACTCCCTCCTCAGGCACTTGCTGTGCTAGGACTGAGCCCCTGACTGCCTCCTCCAGCTGCTCAGTGAGGGCCAGGGCTGGAGGTGGGCCGACTAATGGGCTGGGAGGGCAGCCAGGGCTGTGTGGGGCAGAGTTGGGGACCAGTTCCTCTTCTCCTAGAGCAGCTGGTTCTCTTCCGGAAGCCACACTTTGCTCCAGGCCTTCTTCCCATTTAGACAGGCCCTGGCTGCTGCCACGCTCATCCCCTTGGGCCAGCTTTTCTTTCCTCCAGTCATTTTCCCCTTGGGGCAACTCTAGCATCGGTAGCTCTTCCCACAGACCAAGCTCTTGGCCACTAATAGCTCCCAGTTTGGAAAGCTCTTGATCCACCTGGTATTGGTCCATGTTGATAAAGGACCACTCCTCTTCCTCAGTCTCCACCAGGGCTGGGACTGAGCCTGCCGCTGCTGCCAGCCACGGCCCACTGAGGGCCTGGACTTCAGCCAGCTGGGCAAGGGACTGCGTGCCTGGGACTTGGGGTTCACCTTATCCTCCTGTGTCCCAGACGTCGTCGAGCGCACAGAGATCCCAGGAGCTGCTTTGTTCTGGCACAGCGGCTCTCCCGGGACTGGGCCCCCCAGGGCTCTGCGGCCCTTACATAGCCCTGTGGCGGGGCGTGGCTCTGCCGTGTCACAAGGGCCTCTGGGCACCGCAATGTCCCGCATCCCTGAGGGCCCTGACACAAGGCACCTGTGTCACAAAGGGCCACAGCCGGCACCCCTGCAGCAGCCAAAGCCACTGGAAGGGTCATGGAGCAGCCCCTGGATTTTGGCCTTCCAGCCCCTTTTTGTCTTGCCTTTATTAAAAAGATCAGATATGCCTCTGCCCAAATTAAGATGCCAAGAGCATCAGATGCCCAAACAAATAGTATGGCTTTTCATGAAGAGGAAATGAAAGAGAAAGAGAGAGAAAGAGAAAATGATTGAGAGAGACAGATGAAGAAGAAAACCTCAGTGCTCTGTGGATCCCAGTGGCATCTCATTGATGCTGTCCATGAGACCTTCTTGTTGGCCAGGCTTTCCTGAAAACCTAGAGTTGAGTGGATGGATAGACATTTGTGGGCCAGGTGGGAACAGCCATGTACCTCCCACAGCAGGGGCCGAGTTTGAGTGAGTTTCTTGCAGCAGACTCGGGATCTGTTGCATCACTTTGCATCACGTGCAAAGAAATGTGAGGTAGAGAGATGGAAGGAAATAGGAAAGGGGTCTCATAGAGAGAGCACGAGAGCAGAAGGTAATCAGCTGAAGTGCTAGATGACCCTTAACACCCTTACCAGTGAAACCATTCCATGATTCTAGATGATGTGGGAATGTGTAATTTAACTTGACATGACCATTACTATAATTAACATTATTTATTTATTCAATACTCCTACTATTGAAAGTTCTTCTTTGTTTTCTTCATCTTCTTTTTCTTCTCCTCTTCTTCTGCTTCTTCCTAGACTTATTAAACCTATTTTTTACTACAACTATTATAATTTCTTCTTTGAATTCTTCTAATTCTTCTTCAAATTCCTCATTCTTCTTCCTCTTCTTCTTATTTCCTACAGCTACTACTATTTCTTCTTCCTCTTTACTGCTGCTATTCCTTAATCTTCTTCTAATTATTATTCTTATCCTTTTCTAAAATTTTCTATTAATGTTTTGGAGGATATTGGGGTCCTTTTTTTGTTTTTGTAGGGGTTTGTTTTTTTTTTTTTTTGTTTTTTTTTGGTTTTTTTGTTTGTTTGTTTGGTTTTTTTTGTTTTTTTGTTTTTTTTTTTTCCTACAGCTCTATCTTAAAGGCAACATTATTTTCCTTTGAAGAGTTGGGTGCGTCAGAGTTGTGCAGTGATCTCGGGCATCTAGGGAGCAGTACCTCCTGTCTGTTCCCATTCTTCATGGATAAAATGCCAGAGGATCAGCATGCAGTGTCCTTTCCAGGTTAGAGGAAATGGCCGTAGATTCCAGCAGGGCAGGTTCTGATAAAAGATCAGAAACGCTTTTTCCCTGCTGAGGAGTCAGGCATTGGAAGAAGTTGGCCCCAAGTTCTGCCCGTGGCTGCCGGTTTGGGTGTTGCCCCGTGGATAAAACTTGGTCTTGGGGAGTTGCGCTTCGGATGCTCCAAATCAGCCGGGGATGTCTGAGGCTGCAGGGCCATGTTGAGGGAAAGGCAGCCCGTGTGGCTCCCTCAAGCTGCTGGCCAGGCCGCGGGCCGGGCGCCATCTGCGGGGCCGGTGCTGGTGCTGGCAGCGGGCACTAATCCTGGGGCTGCGGTGCCAGGCAGGGGCAGCGGAAGAGGCTGCGCAGCGCCCGCAGTGCCCACCTGAAGCGGGAGAGACGTTTCTTGAGGGGGCCCAGCTGCTGGCTGAGGGCCTGGGCTGGCACACGGGGAGACGAGGCACAGGGCGGCGCTTGAGCGCACGGCTCACATTCCTGGGGCTCCAGCCAAGGCTCCTGAGGAAAGGGCACTGGGAGCCTGTCTCCTGCAAAACCACCCAGTACTGGCTCTCTGGGTTCTTCAAGCAGCTCCAGGACGCTCACCTCATCCCATTTGTCCTCCTCCTGCAGCAGAGGCTTGACTCCAGTGCTGTGGGGGGTGTCCCTTTCCCTGTTGTCCTGCTTGAGCTCTTGGTCGCTGTCATGTTCCCAGCTGGACTGCACGGAGGGTGGGTTTCCATTGCCTTTGGGCATCTCCTGGCCAATGGAGTCTTGGTCTTGGGAAAGCTCTTGGAGAATGAATTGTTCCCAGTCTGACATTTCTTGGGAGCTACCGACATCTCTGGGTGACAGCTCTCGCTTGCTGTATTCTTCCCAGTAGGAGTGTGCTGGGGAGCTAACGAGTGCTGCCTGGGAAAGCCATGGCTCCAAGCATTCTTGCCAATCAGAATATTCTTCATAGCTCCTGGCTTCTCCTAGGGACAGCTCTTGATCAATGCATTCCTCCCAGTCAAAGAGGTCAGGATTGCTACAGGCTTCTACTTGGGCCAGCTCTTGCTCACTGCAGGCTTCCCCTTGGGACACATCCTCATAGCTAGCGGCATCTCCTTGCAGCAGCTCTGTCACTTCCTCATTGTTGCATTGGAAGCGCTTCAACTCCCCAGCCAATACTCCCTCCTCAGGCACTTGCTGTGCTAGGACTGAGCCCCTGACTGCCTCCTCCAGCTGCTCAGTGAGGGCCAGGGCTGGAGGTGGGCCGACTAATGGGCTGGGAGGGCAGCCAGGGCTGTGTGGGGCAGAGTTGGGGACCAGTTCCTCTTCTCCTAGAGCAGCTGGTTCTCTTCCGGAAGCCACACTTTGCTCCAGGCCTTCTTCGCATTTGGACAGGCCCTGGCTGCTGCCACGCTCATCCCCTTGGGCCAGCTTTTCTTTCCTCCAGTCATTTTCCCCTTGGGGCAACTCTGCGAACAGTCGCTCTTCCCACAGACCGAGCTCTTGGCCACTAACAGCTCCCAGTTTGGAAAGCTCTTGATCCACCTGGTATTGGTCCATGTTGATAAAGGACCACTCCTCTTCCTCAGTCTCCACCAGGGCTGGGACTGAGCCTCCCGCTGCTGCCAGCCACGGCCCACTGAGGGCCTGGACTTCAGCCAGCTGGGCAAGGGACTGCGTGCCTGGGACTTGGGGTTCACCTTATCCTCCTGTGTCCCAGACGTCGTTGAGCGCACAGAGATCCCAGGAGCTGCTTTGTTCTGGCACAGCGGCTCTCCCGGGACTGGGCACCCCAGGGCTCTGCGGCCCTTACATAGCCCTGTGGCGGGGCGTGGCTCTGCCGTGTCACAAGGGCCTCTGGGCACCGCAACATCCCGCATCCCTGAGGGCCCTGACACAAGGCACCTGTGTCACAAAGGGCCACAGCCGGCACCCCTGCAGCAGCCAAAGCCACTGGAAGGGTCATGGAGCAGACCCTGGATTTTGGCCTTCCAGCCCCTTTTTGTCTTGCCTTTATTAAAAAGATCAGATATGCCTCTGCCCAAATTAAGATGCCAAGGGCATCAGATGCCCAAACAAATAGTATGGCTTTTCATGAAGAGGAAATGAAAGAGAAAGAGAGAGAAAGAGAAAATGATTGAGAGAGACAGATGAAGAAGAAAACCTCAGTGCTCTGTGGATCCCAGTGGCGTCTCATTGATGCTGTCCATGAGACCTTCTTGTTGGCAGGCTTTCCTGAAAACCTAGAGTTGAGTGGATGGATAGACATTTGTGGGCCAGGTGGGAACAGCCATGTACCTCCCACAGCAGGGGCCGAGTTTGAGTGAGTTTCTTGCAGCAGACTTGGGATCTGTTGCATCACTTTGCATCACGTGCAAAGAAATGTTAGGTAGAGAGATGGAAGGAAATAGGAAAGGGGTCTCATAGAGAGAGCACGAGAGCAGAAGGTAATCAGCTGAAGAGCTAGATGACCCTTAACACCCTTACCAGTGAAACCATTCCATGATTCTAGATGATGTGGGAATGTGTAATTTAACTTGACATGACCATTACTATAATTATCATTATTTATTTATTCAATACTCCTACTATTGAAAGTTCTTCTTTGTTTTCTTCATCTTCTTTTTCTTCTCCTCTTCTTCTGCTTCTTCCTAGACTTATTAAACCTATTTTTTACTACAACTATTATAATTTCTTCTTTGAATTCTTCTAATTCTTCTAATTCTTCTAATTCTTCTTCAAATTCCTCGTTCTTCTTCCTCTTCTTCTTATTTCCTACAGCTACTACTATTTCTTCTTCCTCTTTACTGCTGCTATTCCTTAATCTTCTTCTAATTATTATCCTTATCCTTTTCTAAAATTTTCTATGAATGTTTTGGAGGATATTAGGGTCCTTTTTTGTTTTTGTAGGGGTTTTTTTTTTTTTTTTTTTTTGGTTTTTTGGGGTTTTTTTTGTTTGTTTTTTTGTTTTGTTTTGTTTTTTTTTTGTTTTTTTTTTCCTACAGCTCTATCTTAAAGGCAATATTATTTTCCTTTGAAGAGTTGGGTGCGTCAGAGTTGTGCAGTGATCTCGGGCATCTAGGGAGCAGTACCTCCTGTCTGTTCCCATTCTTCATGGATAAAATGCCAGAGGATCAGCATGCAGTGTCCTTTCCAGGTTAGAGGAAATGGCCGTAGATTCCAGCAGGGCAGGTTCTGATAAAAGATCAGAAACGCTTTTTCCCTGCTGAGGAGTCAGGCATTGGAAGAAGTTGGCCCCAAGTTCTGCCCGTGGCTGCTGGTTTGGGGCTGGACCCGTGGATAAAAATTGGTCTTGGGGAGTTGCGCTTGGGATGCTCCAAATCAGCTGGGGATGTCTGAGGCTGCAGGGCCATGTTGAGGGAAAGGCAGCCCTTGTGGCTCCCTCAGGCCGCTGGCCAGGCCGCGGGCCGGCCGCCATCTGCGGGGCCGGTGCTGGTGCCGGCAGCGGGCACTAGTCCTGGGGCTGCGGTGCCAGGCAGGGGCAGCGGAAGAGGCTGCGCAGCGCCCGCAGTGCCCACCTGAAGCGGGAGAGACGTTTCTTGAGGGGGCCCAGCTGCTGGCTGAGAGCCTGGGCTGGCACACGGGGAGACGAGGCACAGGGCGGCGCTTGAGCGCACGGCTCAAATTCCTGGGCCTCCAGCCAAGGCTCCTGAAGAAAGGGCACTGGGAGCCTGTCTCCTGCAAAACCACCCAGTACTGGCTCTCTGGGTTCTTCAAGCAGCTCCAGGACGCTCACCTCATCCCATCTGTCCTCCTCCTGCAGGAGAGGCTTGACCCCAATGCTGTGGGGGGTGTCCCTTTCCCTGTTGTCCTGCTTGAGCTCTTGGTCGCTGTCATGTTCCCAGCTAGACTGCACGGAGGGTGGGTTTCCATTGCCTTTGGGCATCTCCTGGCCAATGGAGTCTTGGTCTTGGGAAAGCTCTTGGAGAATGAATTGTTCCCAGTCTGACATTTCTTGGGAGCTACCGATATCTCTGGGTGACAGCTCTCGCTTGCTGTATTCTTCCCAGTAGGAGTGTGCTGGGGAGCTAACGAGTGCTGCCTGGGAAAGCCATGGCTCCAAGCATTCTTGCCAATCAGAATATTCTTCATAGCTCCTGGCTTCTCCTAGGGACAGCTCTTGATCAATGCATTCCTCCCAGTCAAAGAGGTCAGGATTGCTACAGGCTTCTACTTGGGCCAGCTCTTGCTCACTGCAGGCTTCCCCTTGGGACACATCCTCATAGCTAGCGGCATCTCCTTGCAGCAGCTCTGTCACTTCCTCATTGTTGCATTGGAAGCGCTTCAGCTCCCCAGCCAATACTCCCTCCTCAGGCACTTGCTGTGCTAGGACTGAGCCCCTGACTGCCTCCTCCAGCTGCTCAGTGAGGGCCAGGGCTGGAGGTGGGCCGACTAATGGGCTGGGAGGGCAGCCAGGGCTGTGTGGGGCAGAGTTGGGGACCAGTTCCTCTTCTCCTAGAGCAGCTGGTTCTCTTCCGGAAGCCACACTTTGCTCCAGGCCTTCTTCGCATTTGGACAGGCCCTGGCTGCTGCCACGCTCATCCCCTTGGGCCAGCTTTTCTTTCCTCCAGTCATTTTCCCCTTGGGGCAACTCTGCGAACAGTCGCTCTTCCCACAGACCGAGCTCTTGGCCACTAACAGCTCCCAGTTTGGAAAGCTCTTGATCCACCTGGTATTGGTCCATGTTGATAAAGGACCACTCCTCTTCCTCAGTCTCCACCAGGGCTGGGACTGAGCCTCCCCCTGCTGCCTGTCACAGCCCACTGAGGGCCTGGACTTCAGCGAGCTGGGCACGGGACTGCGTGCCTGGGACTTGGGGTTCACCTTATCCTCCTGTGTCCCAGACGTCGTTGAGCGCACAGAGATCCCAGGAGCTGCTTTGTTCTGGCACAGCGGCTCTCCCGGGACTGGGCACCCCAGGGCTCTGCGGCCCTTACATAGCCCTGTGGCCGGGCGTGGCTCTGCCGTGTCACAAGGGCCTCTGGGCACCGCAATGTCCCGCATCCCTGAGGGCCCTGACACAAGGCACCTGTGTCACAAAGGGCCACAGCCGGCACCCCTGCAGCAGCCAAAGCCACTGGAAGGGTCATGGAGCAGACCCTGGATTTTGGCCTTCCAGCCCCTTTTTGTCTTGCCTTTATTAAAAAGATCAGATATGCCTCTGCCCAAATTAAGATGCCAAGGGCATCAGATGCCCAAACAAATAGTATGGCTTTTCCTGAAGAGGAAATGAAAGAGAAAGAGAGAGAGAGAAAGAGAAAATGATTGAGAGAGACAGATGAAGAAGAAAACCTCAGTGCTCTGTGGATCCCAGTGGCGTCTCATTGATGCTGTCCATGAGACCTTCTTGTTGGCCAGGCTTTCCTGAAAACCTAGAGTTGAGTGGATGGATAGACATTTGTGGGCCAGGTGGGAACAGCCATGTACCTCCCACAGCAGGGGCCATGTTTGAGTGAGTTTCTTGCAGCAGACTTGGGATCTGTTGCATCACTTGGCATTTCATGGAGTATTCTCCTGGAAGTCCTCAGGAATCAATCTCGGGAGCCATTTGAGTGTCTTTGGTGGGTCATGGCCCTTCTGCACCTGGTGCTCCTGTGATTGTTCTTTGGATTAGGCTGTGCCAGTGTGGGAAGTTACATAGGTGATCTTCTTTGTTTAAGGGACAATGAGTGCTCGGCACCTCTGACTGTATTTCATGCCACTCCCCAGATCCTCCTTCTTGCTTTTTGGTCAAGGGAGTGTGTGCAAAGCTGGCCTCAGCAGCTGAGGCTATGGCTTGTGCCTTCCCTTAGTCTAATACCAGACCTTGCCCTTTTTTACGACATTTCCTGGGTTTGGCTTTGGCTTTCTTGTGCATGCATTGCCTCTTAGTCTTGTTATCTTCTTAGGCCTGAACAATAGTGTCAGCTTTAATTTATCTTAATGTTCAGTGGTACCTGAACAATAATGTCAGCTTTATTTTATCTTAATTTCTCTTAGGTGGCTTAACTCGCAGTTCAAAATTCCTTTTATGTTAAGGAGGAGCAGGCTTATGTGGTAACACCTTCTTTGTCCAGTTTTGCCATAATGGGCAAACTTTGTTGTAACAAGGATTAAGCCGTCAACCCTAACATTTCAGCCTCTTACTGCCTTGATGTGCCCAGATGCCTTATGAGGCTTTGGATACAGTCCCACCAAGGCAGGACTGCCCAATCTCCAACCTGCAGAGGCCTGGCTTTGGAGAGTGGGCTTTTTGGGGCATGAGGAATTAGCCAGATAGATGCAGGGAGTTGTGGTCACTGGCTGCTGGTCCAGGTGGAGGCTGAGGATGTGTCCTCCTCAGGGCTCTGCCTTGGTGCCAAGGCTCTTGAATGTCTTCCCCAATGACATAGACAGCACATGGATCTCCCTCTCACCATGTTTGCTGAGGAGAAGAAGATGAGCAGAGCAGGTCTGAGCAGGAGGACTTGGGCTCTCTGTCCTGGCCTCTGGCATGTGCTCCTCGAAGACCAGAGAAGCCTTTTATCCTCTGAGGGCCTGGGCTTGCACAGGGGGAGACGAGGCACAGCGTGGTGCTTGAGGGCACGGCTCAAATTCCTGGGGCTCAAGCCAAGCCTCACTAGGGAGAGGCCCTGGGAGCCTGTCTCCTGCAAAACCACCCAGTACTGGCTCTCTGGGTTCTTCAAGCAGCTCAATGATGCTCACCTCATGCCATTCGTCCTCCTCCTGCAGGAGGAGTTTGACCCTGATGCTGTGGGTGGTCACACTTTCCCTGTTGTCCTGCTCGAGCTCTTGGTCGCTGTCATTTTTGCATCTTGGCTGCAAAAATGGGTCGTTTCCAATTGCCTTTGGGAGGGTCGGTTCCCATTCCCTTTGCCTCCTGGCCAATGGTGTCTTCCTCTTGGGAAAGCTGTTAGCTGGTGAACTCTTTCCAGTCTGACACTTCTTAGTGACTCTCTGGGGAAGGGAAGTAAGCTCACTTTGTACAAATCTATTATTGGATCAACCCAACCTGTACTCATACATTTAATATTTCATGTTTTTTTCATTATGATTCACAGCTACTGAAGTGGGAAACTCATTCTAACAAAGCCTTTCTGATCTCTTGCTCCTCTATAGAGCTAAAAATTAAATAAGTGACTGTACTTTCACTTTACAATTTCCCAAAAAACAGCCAAGAGGCACCATCTCTAGTCACATGGAATGAGTCTGTGGCTCACCTTAGATAAAATCCCACAGCATCTAATCCTGGTGTTGTTGGCCTATATTGAATCTTATAATTTCACAGCTTAGTTTTTCGTGTCTGTGAGGCATCCTAATCTGTTTGAAATATAAATTAAATGGGTTTATAATTTTAATTTTTATTTACCTTACTACATCACTTAAAAGCATCATCCTGAGTAAATACGTATTATTCTTAGGGGCTGGACAGGTCATTGATGGAAAAGCAGTTTTTCTTTAGAGCTTGCAAGTCAGCAGTTTCTCACCCTATATCAGGTAAAATGCTCTTTCATAAAGAACACAGAGTCAAAAAGCTCAGTGAAACTTGTCTTGTGTTTTGCATACAAAGCCAAAACTCAGCTTCACAGAACAGCAGTTCCCAAAGCTCTTTACAGAGCTTTATGAGAATGCAAATTCCTGTAAAATCTACTGTTATTTTCACTCCACAAATACAAAACACTGGCCTCCATGAACATAGCATTTTGCAAGTAGTTCAGTCACATAATTCAAAAGCCACCTAATTTTAAAAAACTAAAAAGTCATAACCAAACTTTCTTGATTTACCATTAAGTTCTGTATAATTGAAGCATATTAACACATGTTGAAAATGCTAATACATGTGAAAATATTACTTCTATAATCCAAACTGTTTGCTCTAGGGACTTATTCCACTGGCAGTGCTGATGCACCCATCCAATGAGTTTCTCCTAAATGTTTCCCAGTTAAGACCTGTTCACTTAGGTCTCTGCACTGCTATATTCTCTATGCTGGTTTTGTAAGGCAGCTTTGGACTGGTTTGCCTAGGTATAAAAAAAAAAAATTGTCTGGTTTTTACCATTCTTAAGTCTCATCTTCACCATTTAGCTGAAAAAACTGTAGAAAAAAGCTACATTTCTCAGTGAAGTGATGCCTCAGAGAGGAAGACAGGTCAGTCATTCAGGGAAATGTTACGGCTGAAGCTACTGCTGCAGAGCTAAGTAAAATGTTGACAGTGCTTTTGCTTTCATTCATAACCCTTGTTTCTGTAGTATTTTTGGCTCATCTAATTTCTATATTTAGATGTGTTTATGAAAATGGAGATTTAATGTGATAAACCTCAGAAACTCTACTGTCATCTGCCTGGTAAAAATAGGTTTCTATGGAGTATCAAATCTGTTACTGACCTTCAGTCTAATTGCATCTGTCAGGCTTCCAATCCATGGAAACTTGCTTGGAGCAAGATTTTAACTCTATTATATTTTTTCCTTGTCTGTGCTGAGTTTTGTCTTTCCTCGGAGCTCCCCAAAAAGGCTTTGAAGAAAAGAGATGGGAACCTGATGGGAATGGTGCTGAATGTCCCTAAAGCTGATACTGATGAAGAAAACCAGTATCTTAAATCTGTGGTGCTTAAGCTTTTTGAGTAAGCAAAAAAACTTCAGTGCTCTTAAAGAGATGCCTGAAGGCCAAACTATGCAGATTTGGGAAGTGAGCAGAGTGTGACCTGCTGGTTAGGTTGGAGACTTTTGTTCCTGTATATCTATAGAGAGAAACTGGGCAACCCCCTCCCACCTGTTCCTAGATTTAAGGATCCCATTAAAAACTAGGACTAGTGACTTACAAGTTTTAACTTGTGCAGATGAAGAATGTCAGCAATACTCTCTACACTCAGCCACCAGCTCTTCTTCAGTCTGTAGTACATATCTGCAAAGGCAGCTGGACACAGCTTAAGGTAATCCCTAGATCCCCAAGTAAATGAATCCAATGGATAATTATCATCATAGTCCAAAATTACCAATTCGCTTTGGCTTGAATGCAACCCGTAGATCTTACATATTTTTTTTCTGACACCTATCAATACTCAAAAATCTCTTCTATAGGTAAGTAATTTAGACCACTGTTTCATGTTCCAGTTGAGATTTTAAAACTTTTTGTGGTTTTCTGTACTTTTAAATTTCCGGTCAATTAATTTTCTACCACCTGCACAGCTACTGTTGAACCCTTGGAAATGTTAAAATGAATATTATTTCCCACTTTTTAATTCAAAAATTCAAGTGCAGAAAACTCACTTAGACTTTACTTTATCTGAATGCTTTTCAACTGCCTCTAAACCAGCTACATGCAAGAAGATTGAGAAATAACAATATTTACCGCATCTGGGTTTGTTCCCAGATATTTCAAGTAAGAGCAAGGTTCTTGTGAAGGTGATTTACTAAAAATTTTAAAGGCTATCCTTCATGCTATGCTGTCTACTTCTGCTGCTTGCATTTTGCTTCTTCTTTTCTTGACACCCTACTTGTATGGTGCCTCTGTGAAATAGAAATTTGGTTTATTTGCTTCAGACTTTTATGGATTACAGTGAATTCCAGAGAAGCTGGGGAATTTGACGCATGAATGAAATTGTAATCTGATTACTCTTGCTTTTCCCCCTTTTAATTTTACATTTGTTTCAAAGTCATTCACTTTATAGATGCAAAAGAATCCTGCTCCTTATTTATACTACAGTACAAGTTACTTCAGTTAATGCATCAAGTTGGGAAAACTTTATTTTATTTAGTTTGAAGTATGAAACACTCCTTAGACCCATGCAAGTGCACCCTGCAGTGATCACTGAACAAAGTAACAATGGGAGATTCAGAGATGAAGAATCTAAGAAGTAACAGGATGGAACCAGGAAAAGAGATGGTACTCTGACATGGCAGGAAATTGTGTCTGGAAAAAGATTGGCTGTGTGGCTATGGTTCAAATGGCTTTTTTCACTTATCTTAGCTTCACATGTTTTCTGGGGTGAAGGATATAATTTCTCTGCTTGTGTCAGCTCTTTCCTGTGATCAATATGTTGGTGTTGGCTGGAAATGGCTGTCTGGCACAGGGCAACCCTGGTCTTTTTCAAAGAAGCCACCCCTACAGCCCTCCCACTGCCAGCACCTGGTCACCTGCACCCAATGCCTAGGCAAATCAAAGCAAAAAAAAGTTGTCATCAGGACTTCAAAGCTCAGTGCCTAAACAGAATCAGGAAATCATAAAATAGCTTGGGTTAGAAGGGATCTTAAAGATATCCAGTTCCTAACCCCTGACCTGGGCAGGGACACCTTCCATCAGCTCCAGTTGCTCAGAGCCCCATCCAGCGTGGCCTCGAACACTGCCAGGATCGAGGCATCCACACCTTTTCTGGGTAATCTGTTCCAATGCCTCACCACTCTTACAGTGAAGAATTTTTTCCTAATATCTTAATCTAAACCTGCTCCTTGTCCTGTCACTACATGATCTTGCGAATAAACACTCTTCATTTTCCCTGTAGACTCGCTTTGGTTGCTGGAAGGCTGAAATTAGGTCACGCCTAAGTCTTCTCTTTTCCAGGTTAAACACAAGTTTTTCAGCCTTTCCCCGTAGGAGAGGTAATTCATCCCTCTGACCACCTTGGTGGCTTCCTCTAGACTCACTCTGACAGGATGATGTTCCTCATGTGCCAGGGACTGAAGAGCTGCATACAGCACTGCAGGTGGGTCTCAGGCCTTGTTGTGATAGCAGGTTGACAAAACCTGTTTTATGTTCTCCCTTTGTAGTCAAAACTCCAGTAGAAAATCAGTGCAACTGTTCCACTGCCCCAAGACCAAATTTGTTTGAGATAAACTGTCCATCAAGCTATGGGTACTGTCCTCAAGCTGTGTGAGCTAGAGACGCTTCTTTTTGGCATTTTGTTGATTTGGTGGAAGAGGGCATGGGGAGGAGGGAAAGATCAGTTGTGATATATCAGGCTACTTTGCCAGAGTGTTTGGCAGAATATTTGTCTTATAAATATTTACAACCTGTTAAGCTTTGAAAGGAAGATGGAAAAAAAATAACCTCCTGAAGGTTTTGCCCCTGTAAACATTTTAAAGTGCCCTTCAGAAAGTCTTTACTGAACATATACCAAGTGTCTAGCTGATATCAGCTACCCAGTAGTACCCAGGAGAGATGGCAAGCACCTTGCACCCTCTCAGCCCTTGTAGCAGCTTGAACACGCTGTCATGCTTACCATATATGCCCTTCTCAGGTGTCATTCTTGATGGGAACGGGGTTGATGTCTTTGGTTCACAATCTGAACTGCTTTGCCAAATGGTCTGCCTTTGGGGTCCAGTCGTATACAAGAGAACTCGCAGTGGTTACTATCTTGTTCAGTCTCTTCTAAGGGATTCACTGTCTCTGAGTTTTGAAACTTCTTGTTTTTCAAATTTTTTTCCAATTCCAGTTCCAATTCCAGTATGCAGTGTTAAAATGCAGAACCTTTCTAATATCTTTCACAGTTATTGCTGAGTTACTTAACTAAGTATTCCAAATCTAGCTATAGTTATAAATGTGGCTAAATTACAATTTTCTTCCTTTTGACATTTTCTCCTTGACTACAAGTAGAAAGTAAATGCAGTAGATGCCTTTGCAGTTGGATTTAATTTGGGGAATTTTAAACTGACCCATCTGTCACCTTCCATTTTACTGGTGTTACTGTTTGGTGCTCAGCAATCAATCAGCTGTCAGCAAGAAACCTGCTTCAGTCTCTCTTTTTTCCCCTAGAGCCATGCACAACAACAAGACCTTCTCAGTGTCAAACCTGGGCAGCTTGAGAATTCATCTCAGCTATATCTATCCACAGATTAGCTAGGAGTAATACCATTGTCCAGAAGACAATCCATTGGATGTCTTTTTAATGATAGGAGAAATCAGTCATTAGAAGTGCTCATTTCTCTTCTATGGATAACAAATGAGTTTCTAAAAGGGTCATCAGCTTCAGGCTCAGCCCTTTAATACCTGAAGTTGGGTGAAATGAACCCACACTTGGGAATTTCTCTCTTCTCATCTTTGAGAAGGTGAATCCAAAATGTCACAAGCTACAATGGCACAGCAGGTTGGGTAGCAGAATCTGAAGAGAGAAACAGTGAAGGCAGGATTGATGAAGGAGAGGAAGACTAGGGAAAAGAAATGAAAAGTCATAATGAGAACATGGGGAGAAAAAAATTGGAAATGGAAGTGAATTTTGAACTATATTTAGGAAAGTAGAAAGGAGCAAAAAATTTATAAGAACAGAATTGAATAGTTCATTTGCTTTAGCAGCTTTTGAGATACAGTAATTACTTCCAAAATACTTTTTTCTCATAGAGGAGGAAAAAATTAAAACTGTAGCGCCTGTAGCTTGAAGACTGGCTGCTTTACAGGAACGTGTTCCTTAATATAATTCAACCTAATGAGATAGCACCAAATGTAGCTTCAGGTAGAATTTGGTTTATTATTTCCCTAGTTATTGTCTAAGAAAATTGAATGCGGGGAAAGAATCCCATTCCTCACCATTCTTTTGGCTTGTATCACAAATTGACAATTAAAGTGCGGCAGGTGAGCAAAGCACTTTTCCATGCTTTCCAAAGAATGTCCATTCTACTTATGTTCAGTGACTCAAATTCAGCAAAACAACTTATTCATCTTATTCACATTGGTGGCACTGCAAAAGATGCAAATCAACATGGAATTTGACTTTTACTAATCTTCAGCTGCTGTGACAGGCTATAGCAAGGGTGCCTATACCAAGCATGGCTTAAAAGCAGCTGGTTTGGTACAGCTTGGAGTTGTATCAGCATGAAGTACTTTGCCTGACCACAGAAGTATTTGCTTATCTCATCTGGTGAGCTGAGAAGTCTGTGAGCTCTCTGCTGCTGCTATTGCACTGCT
Organism: Melospiza georgiana; assembly: GCF_028018845.1. Lineage (NCBI taxonomy): Eukaryota > Metazoa > Chordata > Aves > Passeriformes > Passerellidae > Melospiza > Melospiza georgiana. The sequence goes on along the minus strand of NC_080430.1, from coordinate 45,296,398 downwards.
AGTGAAGCTGCAAGTGAAAATTAACTTGTGTGAGAGATCCAGACAGAGAAGGGACAAGTCTCTGGTGACATCAGCTGAGGGCAAGGCAGGAAAAGGATCTGTTTAAGTGGACAGTGGAGAAACAAACACTAATTTCATTTTAAAGCCTTCCTTGCAAAGTTCAGTAACACTGTTGTATCCAAAATGTAGTGTAATCTTTAACGAGCTAAAATACAAACTCATAGTATCAGACCTCTCACAGTCATGAAATAAGTTTTTCCTCCTGTATCTCCCTGTAAATTAGTTTAGTACTAGTGTTCCTCTACTAAATATGGGAAAGAGAGCAGAGAAAGGGCACATGAGGAAGGGGAATACCTAATTAAGTTCAGCTTTCCCCAAAGAGTGACATAAGTCCAGATTCCTGTGGGTTTGTTAGAAATGTGAAAGTCAGGATGGAGCTCCTTAAGAAGAATGCAAGTCAGAAAACATAATTTTTACCACCCAAATTCTAACTAACTGGAGTATCTTCATCTTGAACAGATAAATATAAACCTTAATGACTCAAATCATCACACAATTTTTCTGTATTAAAAAGAATAGCTTGAGTTTAGAATCTTCTTATTTGAACATAATTTTCCCTTTATAATGAGAAACCACTCTTCCTTTTTTATTCAAACCACTCCTTCAGTTTAAAAGAGTTTAAAAGAGACAATAGCTGTTTAGTTACAATTGTCCCACTCATTCCATACAGCTGGTAGGACCCAGTTCCTACAGGTCAAAGGTATCCCCTGTTCCGGAGGAAATTTTCTGTTTATTAATGTAAATCTTAATTTTCCAGAGATCCCCTCTTCTCATAACCGCTTGATAAGATAGGGGAAGTAGTAGATAAGGTATATGTGACCATTCTTTTCTGTCAGGACTATCCCATTTGCTAATAGTCAGATTACACATTGCAGCACTAACACTGAAAATTTGAAAGTATTTTTTTTTTGTGTGTATCCCAGGAGACACACAAGGTGAAAACTATACTGTTGAGCCTCAGTTTACAATAGATACACTCACACCACTATCCCACGACAAAAATATTTTCTTCTACCAAATGCCTGCAGAAGACATCAGCAAAATGTGATCCGTATCTGTCAGTTCTTTCTTTTTACCCAAGCCTAAGCAACAGCGAAACCTGCCAAATATTCTGCATTGTACTGTATCTGTACTGCTAGTCTTCAAAAGCTGTGTTTTGGATTTTAGTCCACTACCTTAAGGATCAGCATCCTGTATCTGTTCCATTCACAGGTAAGAATGCATTTTCTAATTTCTAATCAAGTCTCTTCCTCTTAAAAAACTATATCTATATATCTCATTATCCAGAGAGAGATGAGCCCCACAGCTGAAGAGGCAGAAGAGGATTGCTTATACTCTTGAGTTTGTGAAATAAATTATGTTCAGTAAATGATTTCTCATCCATCTGTTACAGAGACTAATACGGTGCAGCAGGAATTTGTTCAAAATTGTACTCTCCTGCTCAAACCATTCTTTTTGCTATAGTGCTGTTGTTATCCTTGCAGAAGAGATAGGGATGAGGGAATCTTGCTTTTCAGAAACTGTGGCTGGAGTAGTTTGTAATCCCTTTACATAAAGGGATATTCTATATCCCTTTATGAAATAGAATATTACAAGTCATTTTACATCAGCAACTGAGAACAAAGATAAGGCTGACCAAGCTGAAGATCATTCAAAGAATGTGTATATGCTCTGTTCCTAATGCTTCTGAATTTGAATTGTGAAAGAGTGATTTGCTTAAGAGGTTTTTTCAGGGAATCTGCCAGGTGTTGTCTTTTTCCTTGTTTTTCAGAGCTACCCTCATAAATTTTATTAAAGTCTGGTTGGGTAAATCAGCAGGTTTTTTTCTCATTTAAGCCATTGTACCATTGTACATTCTGGTGAGCTGCTTTTCTGAACAGATTTTACTGTTTCATGCCATGAAAACAGAAATACTTGATTTTGCATGTGTGTGGTAGTGACTTCATTAGGTTTGCTGTAGATTGATGCTGGGACAAGGAACAGCAGAACAACCTCACCAAGATTTTGAATAGACTTGTCTCTGCACTCATCATCTGGTAATTCCAAGTTTTTGTCCAGAAAATCAGATGACTTGTGAGCTCCTGACACTTGGGTTGTTTCCCTCTCCAGCGCTTTGTAATTTGCAGGCTCCAAGAATAATGTGAAAGGAGCAAATTCTTTGCTGCATTCAAACTTAACTGAATGTAGCTGAGAAAGTCACTCTCTGGAAACTGGTTACCTCTTCCCAATTCTGGTCCTGAGCCTGTTATTGTTTCTTCTCTTTTTTAAGCTCAAGATAGAGAAGAATACATCCATAAACTGAGTGCCAATTTCTATATTGCAACTTTCTGTAGGAATTGCTTGATCCCTGTATCTTACTAAGGCAGTAGCTTGTATTTTGAAAAGCCTTTCTTGAATACCCAAAAAATCTTGCTTAATATGTCCAAGAGAGGCAGGTTGTGGAAAGCAGACTTTGAGGGAAAGCTCAAGAAGAAAATTATTTTAGTCTCAATCTAACTGAAGTAAAAAATTTCTTGATTTCCAAACTAGGAAAGAGAAACCAATGACCAACCAGCCCCCACAGGAATTTCCCAAATTTTTTTGTTTGAGCATCCTGCCTTTGTGTCTGTATTACACAGCTCATCTGCCAGGAGTGAAAGTGATTTTCTAGTGTTATTAACAACTTAGCAGGAAACTGAGGAGCTCAGTGTCAGGTTAAGCCCTGAAGAACTGTCATGTCTCTTCAAAGAAGAAGCAAAAACCAGTCAGTGATTTCATCAATATTCTAGCCACTTCAAGGCTATCAAAGTTCTAGTGAACTTTTTGATTAATTTACCATGAAACACACACTCTCTTTCTATTTATTAGTTACACCCAGTCAGTTATTTTTTCTAGAATGTTCTTTACACTGGAATATTTATGATGGTAGCAGCTCCTGTTTCTTGCGTTATCCTCAGGGAATTTAGATGTCCTAAGGAGAAGGAGGAGCTCACTATTGTTCATTGGCAGAGATATTTCATGTCTTTGGTGGAGAAACTTCTGAAAGCACATATGCACTTAATGTTTTATTCCAGCTTGAGTGAGAAAGGAAGGAAAAAACTTTACATCATGAATAGATGTAAAGTTAAGGATTGGCAGGAAAAAAAAAAGAGCCTCAAACCCTAAGTCTGAAGCAAAGAAGAACGTCTGAATAGCATCTGTGGATGAGGGTTTTCTTTGTGTACAGGTGTCAAGTCTGGTACTTTCTACAGCTGTCTATCTCCCTTAAAACACTTTTTCAAATGATGAGGAGAAACCTTATCACTGGTTACTGCTTACCTTAATACAATCCCAAAGCTTCCAGCTCCTTAATGCTCAGTTTTATTTTTTGTGTAATTAATCTTTGGCAGCATTTCTTGGAAATGGGCACTGCAATAGCTGTGCAACATATGCAAGTTATTTTTATTTAATTTTCAATTTTTGATATGTGCATTCATATTTAGTTACATTAATTATACGTTAATATTCACTTCCTCTGATGACAGGGAATGAGTTTAACTACTTTAGATTAGCACAACCTCTCAGAGTTCAGTGACACTACCCCTGAATTTTTAGGATTGCCCTCTGCAATGTTAAACGATGCAATCTCATTTAATCCAGGCCCCTGGATTAAATTTATTCATTAGATCTGATGCTGTCCTGTCACACATGATCTTTCTGTGCTGTTAGTAAAATATGATTTCTAGGGCACTTTCTTCAGAACAAACTGGAGAAGCTTAATCCTTTGCAAGGAAAATGGAAATAGAAAAGGAAGTTGGGATATAAGTGGGGGTTTTGTTTGTTTGTTTTTTGAATTTTTTAGGCTTTTTTTCTGTTACTTTTTTCCCCCTGAAAAAACTTTGATTTTTTTTTTTTTTGAAAGTAAATGGAAAGATTTTGTCCTATTGAGAATGCATTAATTATCTTTCTCCATGAAATATACCTTCCAGAACAGAGCTCTTATTCTTTCAGGATGACATACAATGACTATCAAACATCCTATGTAACATCCATCTACTCTGGAATCAGTGCTTTGTTCTTTGCTAAATTCAATTAATATCTAATTATTGTTAACAGATGTGGCGTTGCTAGCTTTGGGAGTTGTGTAGTAGTTTCTACACATAAACACGGGCACAGTTTATTTACAGGCAGTGGCTGATTTCTAAGTCAGTACATTACCAGTGCTGAGGAATGTGATGTATTTTGCAGGTGAAGGATGTTATTAGCCAGGTATACAGTGTAAGGTGTTTTTCATCAGCTCAAAGGCTGGGACATACTGATAGCCAGGTGTCTGGAAGATAGATTACTTGTTGGTAGAATTGCCTGGCTAATATTTAGAGCTTGATGTGCCCCAATGATCTAATGATCTTGGAGCTGGGGAGAGGCTGACAAAAGCCTGGGGAGAAGGGTGTACCACTGCTGGTGGACACAAAGAATGCAGAATTTAGGGGACACAAGGACGTTGGCAGAACCCTCTAGATAAGGGAGAAACTACTAAAGTCAACTCAGCAACTGTGCTGAAATCAGCTCAAGCTGAAAAGGCAGGGCAGATTACAACCACCACCTCACAGATGCCAGACTCAAGAAACCCACCAGCCCATGAGAAACACTGAACTTGTTATAAGAAAAAGTTAAGTTATGTTAAATTAGGGTATAGCTCAATTATGTTGTGTTAGTTATGTTATATTAATTGTATTATGTTAAGAGTGGGAAGGGGGTTATTAGAATGTTCTAGGAGAAGGGTCCAGGGTTTGGTGGAAGGGCGCTGTGGCGGGCAAGGCAACGTCAAAGGGGGATTACATGGAAGATCTGACCAATCATTCAAAGCCCTGCAGAAACGATTGGTCCAGAATGAACGGGGTTAAAGAACAATGAGAAGCCTGGAAATGGACCAATCATCATACGGATCCAAAATGGACCAATCCTGGATTCGAAGGGGGCTATAAATGGGGGGAGTTTGGGTAAGGGTTTTTCGCTTGGAAATTTGATTTCTGGGGAGAGTCCAGTGCACTTGGGGGTAGCGCACTGTTTTGTTTCTGGCTCATTGTGTGGGTGCTTGGGCTTACCCTGGGTACTCCGTGCCTTGCAGCTATTATAATAAATGAGAGCCGCTTTCCCCAGAGAGAGTTTGACCTCATTCATATTCATAACAAACGTGTGGCTGAATTAGCATAAGAAGAGAGGGAATCATTTAACCAATAGAAGATGCAATACTACTTATTAAGATAACTGCGTAATGTGTAGCCAAGGAAACATTAGTGCCTTTGTTTGCTAAAATACATAAGTAGTGAAAGTTTTGATAATCATGGTGCTGGCTTTGTGAGTGTGGCCCACAGCACCCTTTTCTGTGCAGAACTGTAAATAAATCAAATACCTTGATGCTGCATGGGGATTGGCCTCTTGCACACTGGGTAAAAGAACTTCTTTGGGACAACAATACGTGTGATACTCTGAGTTTATTTTTTTTCTATAAATTAAATAGCCTATTTAGGCCAGGCCATGAAAACCGCTTATGTGACTTTTCAATGTATGCTGCTAAAACAATGGCTACTGTTTCTTATGTATGGCCTCTTAGAGTCTTCTAGGTATGTTCTAAATTGTAACTCTTATTCCTTTAAATTTTGGACCCATCCACACTGAGTTGAAAAATTTTTTCTGACCCAGTATAGCCCATTTAGAGTCCATCATGGTGTATGTATCATTTATGTTTCTTTTGAAAAGATTTTGTTTTACCAAGAGGTCACCAGTCTCTCAGTATCATGAGTTTCCACAGTCATTTTCAGTATCCTGGATATTTTTGTTCAGTACTAAATGATCTTATATCACTGTTTACTCTAGGACTGCTTAATTTGCTGATCATCACAGATCAAAGCATTGGTGCCATTGACAAACCTGTTCAATTTTTAAAATTGATCATATGTTTCTATCCTTGCCTAAAAATTATGATTGCCTTTTCATAGACTCTTATCTAGCAATCTAAATCCGTCATCTAAATTCTTAGTCAACTTTACTTAATTACATGAAAACAGGGTGTTGTAAAGCACTCAGGGGCCTTCTCAAGGCATTATAAACCATACTAACAAAAACATCTTTGGTCATAGAACTCAAGTTATTTCTGATTTAAAGCTGTATTCTGTAAAGGATTTTGCTTTACTTTGCATATTGCTCTTGTGTCTACTGAACTGATTCTTTATTATAATTTTCACCAGCTTGCCTAATGTGGAAGCCAGATTCCTGACTGGCCTGGTTTTCCAGATCATACAGCAAGCTTTTTTTTGGAGATGGTTGTCCCTCTATGAATGGCTTCTTCCCTTTTAGTTAATTAAACTTGTTCATGGCTGACATGTTGTGATTAATCTTATCCACACATCAGTTTATTTTGTCTGCTCTTGAGCAGTGTACAGGAAAACAACAGCTCATCAGGCTGATAATCATTGGAGGAGAAACTTAAAACTACAATATATTCTGATTTAGTTTTTTGGGTTTCTCATATTTCCTCTTGGAATAAATCAGACATTTATGCAGTCACTTTTCTCCAGATGCTGCCCTTTGTTATTTATTTATTTTGCAATCTGTTTTTCTTGATTTTGGCAGAAAAAACATGTTACTTTCATCTGTCTATTTAGGAATCCTTCTCTAACAAGTCTTTGATACATTTTTCTCTTTCTCTCCCTCCCTCCATGCTTATAGACCCCTTCAGTTCCTATCTGTTTCATTGGGTCATGTGTTTTTGTGTCTGTATTCCCAGAAATGGAAAAATGCAGGTGATGCCTGAAGATGTGAGTACCACTTCCTTTGATCTGTTCTCTGCTTTGTTTAGACCAAGGAACAGCTTGAAAATGAATGCATTTGAGTGTTATTACCAGCCTCTAGGACTCAAATCTTTCTTTTAAAATGGACCCAAACCAAGAATTCAGGCTACTACTTCAAAGCTGATATGTCACTGGGCCAGGACACAGCAGCAATTTAAATATATGAGGAAGTTGGAGTAGACATTTTCATGTTTAGGGTTTGTGCCTGCCTGTTCAAAGCAAGGTGCAGCATCTTGCTGTGCTCTTCCAGGTGCCTGGCACATCACAGCCACTGCTTTCCTCCCGGCTGCCTTATACCTGAGGAAGGAAACTTTGTACCTGGCACATTCCATCCCACATTCCATCCCTTCCAGCCCTGGAAGTGAAGATGCTCAGCTGAGCGTGTTGAGTGGGGCTGGGCACTGGCTAAAGGTGCTCCTGGCACCCTCTGAAGTGAGGCTGTGTCCAGCTGTACCCCCAGACGTGGTCTGAGAGCTGGTGGCTGGGCTCTGCTCTCCCTCGTGCCAGTAGGAGCTGGCAGGGTGCTCTGGAGCCAGTGCAGCCCTGGGGCATCTGAGAAAGCATGAGCTGTACACAGCAGCTGCCAAGGAGAGCAAGTCCTCTCCAGTCTGCTTCAGTCCAACAACAGCAAGTTTAATAAAGAGACAAAAATCAGTCTCTTTTCTAGTCTTCTATGTGTCCTGACTATCCTACATAAAGCATTTAGAGATACATAAACTAGGAAAAATGCCCCACAAACTTTTCTGCAGAGCGTATCTTATTGCAAATTGTCACATGGATAAAGAGGCTGACTATAAATCTGGGCACTGATTATGTTGGAGGGTGTCTGTCTGTGTATTGGCGTGCAAGTGTGCATAAAAAAATCAGTATGAAATGTTGACAGGAGAAATAACTGTTGTTGCAAAGCATGAAGTTTTTTATGCTACTTTAAAATAGCATTCACAGGTGTAAACCCCAATTTTTTCCCTATGCATTAGTGCTATTTTCTGCATGTAGCAGTATACCTTCCATGACTACAGCAATAAACTGCCCTCCTAAAGTGATGCAATCAGAACCAATTATTTTTCTATGGGATACAATCAGTATTTGCAAGTCAGTACTACTAATTCATTCCTTCCACAAATGGTAATGGGGAAGCAGATCATAAAACACATCTGAAAATCCTTCCTCAAAAGAAGATAAGGCATTGTGAAAACAGAACGTTTTCTTCTGGCCTGTGGTGAATGACAATCGTAAGGTAAGCTTCAGGCTGAGACCCTTTAGCCTTTAGGTACTGTGTTCCTGGTGAATTGATGCATTTCAAGTAACATCCTGCTTCCTTAAGCCTAGACATGATAAACTATTTAAAACAGGCCAGCACCTTTGAACATCACGTTTTGCTTTTGGGAACATACAGCCTTGTTTTCAAACTTTGGGAAAAAGCCCAAGAACTGAGGAATCTGCTGAGTTATTGCAGAGTGTCTGCAGAAGTATTGTTCAATGACTAATGCACACAGGAAATCACTGATTGCTGGACAGACTTTCCCAGGAGCACCTAAAAGACCCCCAAGAATGGCCAGAATGTCCCCACTGTGCTCCAGCAAGTTTCCCCTTGAGCCTCTCCCGCACCCCTGCAAGTACATTCATGTACAGAAAACAGACCGCAATGAAAAATTTCTTTCCTACTATTTATCTTCTCAGGAAACAATTTGAGGTGTACTAATGGGAGAAGACTTTACAAACACTGATTTGGAATGGGGTCTTCAAAGAAAAATGGAAGCCTGTGATAGAGCTCCTGAGAGATGTAAGGCAGGTATCACTGTATGTAGTTTGAGAGACAGAAGCTGGCTTCAGCGTGGGCAAGCACATTATGCTCTGTACCTTCTTTCTCATGGAGAAGGAGGCCTTATTCTGTAGCAACTAGGACAGACTGTCCTCTGGGTTCAGGGAACAGGTGCTATTGTCACCTAACACCCTAAGTTCTGTTGCCAGTGAAATATTGAATGGAATCAACAAAGAGTCCTTAGCTCTTTCTAACGTCTATAAAGAGCTGAAGCAAGTTTATGAGGCATTACTAGAGACAGCAAACTTTATTCAAAGATACATCTTATCTTCATTTCCCTTTCAAAAAAAAAAAAAAAAGAAGCTTTTCTATAAAAACCTTTCAGTTCAATCATTAAATTGTTTCTAATGGCATATCTTAATCCTGCAGTAGATATAATTGATCAGAAAGTATAGAGAAAGCAAAGCTGTGCCAGCCTGTTAAAAAAAAATGCCAATCACAATATTGAAGAAAGTATTATGTTGAATCCTGAGCTTCCCATATCAATAGGGCAGCCAGAATGCAGTGCCATGGATCAACTTGTAATCCAGAATGAAAATTAAATTTACAACATGGCCTTCTCTTCCCGGCCCATTAATTCCACAATCATCAACTGTTTATGGCAGCCTAATGTCAACATGCATCTTGTGCAAGACAGCAAAGCAAATGGTCGAATGTCAATGAAGATTAGGGCAAGGACATGCACTGCTTGGTGTGTACAAACATTTCATCAAGACATCTTTAAAAAAGCAAAGCTAAACCCCACATTTTCAAATATAGATGGACACAGAATTATCGCTCTTGACGTCAGTGATCCATTCACGAGATAAAAATTCAGCTTTAAACTGCTCATTAAAAGCAAACAGTGTCATTCAGGGGTGTTGAAGGGAGTTGAGCCAGACTGCCCAAAGCCTTTAAAAGTAAATGCTGGCATACATTGTCTTTCCTTCTCAAATGCTAAGATCTACAAATTAAATTATTTCGTTTTGGTACTAGTCTTTAGCTTTAATATCTTTAAGTCTACCTGTGTAAAACACAGCTGAATTTTCTATGGATTTTCTAGTCTTCTGTGTGTCCTGACTATCCTAGATAAAGCATTTAGAGAAAAACCAGACAAAAAAAAAACCCAACAAAGTTCTCTGCAGAGCAGATCTTCATGCAAATTGTCACATGGACAAGGAGGCTGACTATAAATGAGGGCACTGACTGTGTTGGAGGGTGTCTGTCTGTGTGTTGGTGTGCAAGTGTGCACAAGATTGCATTATTACACAGAACATACTGTTAAACTGAGGCCAAAATGTCCAAGATCTCCTGTCTGATATGTCATACCTTTGTATTCAATTAGTGAGCACATGTAGGAATAAATGAGGATAGAAGTCAGGCTGGAATTATCATTAAAATGAAGAATTTAAAAAGAGAGAGTAGTTCTTTCAGTTCTTTCAATACTTTCAGAGAAAAGTATTAGAAATCTAAAGTAGTACCAGGCTAGTAGCAGTACTTAGTACCAGGCTATCCCAAAATCCATTAGCAGTTCCTTTTTAAGGTCTGCAACTTGAGGTTCTCTAAACACTTTGTAGAAGTGGTGTGGGGTTTTTACATTTCCCATGTGTAACATACCTTAGAAAATGTGTTTTCTAAAAAAACCTGAGTTTGCTTTTCTCTTCGTGACTTATCTTTAGTCAACCTTTTTTGCTATATATGTAATTTTTTTTCTACTGGATCTTTTTGGGAAATTGAAAAACTACATAATGTATTAAAATATGGAGAAAGTATTTATGCTGGTAATGTAACACGGGGTATGTAAAACTGTCTTCTTCTTGTTTCCTTTCACAGAACTCTTCATACTCTACTTGCTTTTTGAACACCTCAGACAGTTTTTAAGATTAGTGTTTTCTACCACTTCTTCAAAAGAGCTAATGCTTGCTCAGTAGAATTATAAAGGCAACAAATTTAAAACAACTTAGAGAAATAAGTTTAAGCTAGGATAATTTGCACCTCTTTGATTGGGTCCTTATTCAGAGTGAAAAAAACCCCCATGCCAGGATAAGAAATTTTTTCAATGAAAAAAAAAGGGGGGGGAGGGGGAGGAAGGAATAACAAGCATGAATGTTACAATAAAATTTTTCCCAAAGGAGAAATTTCCCCAGAGTAACAGCTCCCTATAACTTCTTATGTGCTGTTGAATAAGATCCCTTCTATTTCTGACATCCAGAGTTCCTGGAATTAAGGGGTATCTTTGTGTCAGCAGAGATGTCATTGGAAGTGAAGTGATGTAGAAGAACTAAGTGTGAATGCTGATAATTTTCAATTTTGAAATTTTCCATTTCATTCCCTTTCAGTAGAGGAACACCCATGAAATCTGGAGGTCAAGTACAAAATAACAAGAAGTTTCTGAATGGAGCACCAGGGGATATTTGCAGCAAACCATTCCAGTCTGTGCTATAATCTAATTTATCATGGACAAGTAGTGTAGATAATAAAGAGGTAAAATTCAGTACAGACAGTACAATATAGAGGCTTTGTACAGAAACACTGCAGTCATTATATAGCACTTTTTTTTTTTTTTAATGTCTGTGTTATGTACAAAAAGATCCTTCTCAAGGCCAAGGCTTTCTGTGGCCTGGAGGCTTATTTCGTGTGGAGTGAGTGAATAACAATCTGCACCCATAAGGAAGTTGCATTTTCTCCCACAAGGAGTCCGGGTACCATTCTCAGTCAGTGAGAGGTTCTTGATGGTCTTGGTCACATCCTGCAGTGACCATCTTGCTTTCTGCCCATGGAGTGCCCAACAAGTTATTCTCCTGTTGTCTCAGGTGCCTCAGTCGTGTGCTGTTCTGTAGATAAGATGAATGTAGCTGTAGACAGCTGTGCTTTCAGGAAGCTTGCAGATAATGGACAATCAAAATCAGTATATGGGTTGTAGTAGAAGCACAAAATAATCCAATATAAATGGATTGTAGTAGAAGCACATAGGCATTGCTGAAATCTCATTGCAGTTTTTTCAGAATTTGCTTCCCTTTCAAACCAGGCTCCCAACCCATTCATTTTTATTATATTTCCTGCTAGTCTGTTCAGCTAAAAGAAACTTTTAAAAGTATAAGAAAGAATTAGTGTTAGCAACATTATAGATCTTTTTGCTAGATAAGTCTAATAAGAATTATATTTGCAATTTTCCCCAAAGCCAGAGAAATCTGTTTGACAGCGGTATTGTCAGCAGTTAGGGAGAGTGATACCTCTGTCAAATGCTTGTGGTTTATATTTAATATTTAAACAGACTGTGGATTCCAAAAGAATTGAAATTAACTACATCTGCACCCAGGGTGCATAGACAGGAACTGGGACTGGCACTCTGCCTATACAGAGTGTCTGCACTTTCAGAAGGATTTGTACTTGGTCATGAGTATTGCTTGACAGGCACATGAGTATAAATGAAAAATAAATGAGTCCTTTCTCTGTGGGGCCAACACTGGGTTTGCCACCTGAAAGCATTTTTTTTCTCAAGCTGGTTGTTTTGGTGGAGGTTTGGAAACCTAGAGTGTTTCAGCAGTGTTGCTTCCTCTCAAGAGGCTGCTAACAAATGATCCAAAGCAGAAACTTTTAGAATTCCTGAGTTCTTTCTGTTTTCCTGGACAGATACTGAAGTGGGTCTAATCCCACATGTGTTGTTTGTACAGGCAGTGCCATTTATGCAAACAGAGTATGTGCAAGAGGTGAGCAGAGGACCAGAGGAATGTGTCTGTCCTGCTAGATCACAGGCAAGTGGCTGAGGCTCTGGAGTTACACTTTGATTTCTTATTCAGTTTGTTTGACAGAAGAATAAACAGAAGGACTTTCTGGCAGCAGTCCAAGAGCATGAGACAGGATGCAGAGGGAGTTGTTGTTCTTCCAAAATGTCTCCTGAATGTATGGACAATTCCTTAGTAAGATGATTTAATAATGAGTTGATCACTGTTATTAATCTCCATTAAGGTAATAATTTCCAAAGGGGTCAGTTGGTGATAAATCTCCATTGACTGCAAAGACAGCAGAGTGATCATTCTCTTGAAAATCTAACCTAGGAGATTAAAAATGGTCAAATTAGCAATTTGATGCTGTCTTTTGTGGAAAACCAATTTCAGATTAACCTGATTTCAATAAGATCAAGCTCTTCCTCCAGAAAGACCTCCATTATGACAGGACATACAGTCACATTCAGATAGACATACCCACAGGTGTGTGCTCTACATTCCAAAGCTTCAGTTGCCTATGGAACAGGAATGGTTCCAGTGAGACAGTGAGGTCCAAGCAGTAAGTCTAGGAAGGAAAGTGTCCTCACATAGAGAAGGCCACCCAGGATGCAGGATAAGAAAACCTAATAGAGGAGAAACATGGAAAATAGACGTGGGAGAAAAGCATTTTGGAGAGGACACAAAGGCAGTAAGGAACAGGTGGTGAATGTGAGGTTGCAAAGCTGCAAGCCAAGGCAGAAATCGCCCTGGATTCTCCTGTTGGCTTTTTTTGTTCTGGTTTGTTTGTTGGTTGGTTGTTGGGGTGTTTTTTGAGGAAAAAATATCTTGTAAGTTTTTTATTAAAGAATGTCCCAAAGCTCAGTCTGTAGGTTCTGAAGTGTACCCTAGAGAGGAATGAGTCCTTCCCTGTGTCATCCCAGCTGATCATGGAGGCACTGCAAGCCCTGATTACTGCTGGGTTCTTATCAGGGTCCCCTGTGCATAGTGGTGTGTGGGGGCAGGAGGGAAAGGGCCTTCTCCTCCTGGTGCCAAACATGAGCTAGAAACTGTTCACAGACTCACGGCATGTCTGAGATCCCTGAGACCTCTGGAAATCAGCTGGTGCAACACACCTGCTCGGAACAGGGTCAGCCAGAACAGGTTTCTCAGGGCCATAGCCACTCAGGTTTTGAATATCTCCAAGAATGGAGACTCTACAGCTTCTGTGGGTAACCTGTGACAGAGTTTGATGACTCTCACAGTCAAAATGGTTACTGTTCCCTCATGTTTAAGCTTATTTTCCTGTCTGTTTTGATGAGATGGGGGCCCCACTGGACTGATTTGTTGCTAAACAGGTCCCTGGCCAGTGTAAAAGGCCAAGGTAATAATACCTGCCTATCAGATGACAAATTCTGTCTGAGATGGTATAGCAGAGGCAAAAGCAATTTTTCCTCAAGTGTGCATGCTCTCATGACAGGCTTGACAAATACAAATATTTTAAAATAAATGAGCTGTCCATGCCCATTCAATTGAACGCTGTGTGACACTTGTGAATGAAATAATTTTCACATGGTATTTAATGATTTTCACCTTGTGGAAGATCTAATTTTGCTGTGCTGTTCCTGAAATCATGGTGTAGACAAAGCAAATTCATCACTCTGCAATAACTCTTCTGCTCCAAGATGGACACAGATCCCTAATTGGCATATGGATTGAAAGATTTACAGCCATGCTCATTTTCAATGGTTTGTACAAAGACAGAACTGAGTCAGTTCTCTGAGCCGATGAATACAATTTTTGTGAATTACTTATTCTATCCTTATTACAAATTTATCAACATTTGATTCCTCATTGATCAGTTTCACTTGACATCTTTCAAAGTAGTACTGCTTTACACAGAAAGAGATGAAAGTAATTTCTGGTAGCAGATGTAAAGAAAGATTTAAAATATCATTAATAACTGATTTTTTTAAAAATCTTTATTCATCATTTCTCCTTTAAGCTTCCAGCTTTACTGCTTGTGATTTCGGCTTGAAGATTTTTCCCATTTTCTTCTCTGCTTGTAAAATCTAACTGCCTAAATTACATTTCCGTATTTTCTGTGGTCTGGAGCTGAGCTGATGCAAGTGTAATATTTTGACCTTTTCTGACTTTATTTCTTTTCATATTGGATAGAGAAAACACTAGCTTAAGATGACCCAGCTGGTCAAATATGTTTGTTGAACCACTAAGACTGAATTAATTGTCTGAACAGCTACTTTCTCTTAATAGGTGGCAAATTTCACAGTTTCTATCTGAGAAAAGAGCATGTGTGTCTTTCCATGGAATGATAAATCTGGGAATTTCTACAAAATAGAAGTTGATATAAATCTTGTCCAAAGTTCCCAGAGTCATTGAAGTGGGACCTGAAATGGGGCTGGGGATCAGTTTCCAGTGCTGCCACTTCTTGACACAAGCCTCACAAGAGACCACAAGAGGTCTGATACTCATTATTTTAATGACTGCATTGTCAATAGCACTATTTATTGCACTATTTCTAGCATTTTTCCATATCAGAGTAGTCCAGCTTTGGGGTTGTGTCCCATTCCCTTTTTAGACTTCCTGTGGATTTCAGTGGGCATTAAATCAAATCCTTTCCATCAAAATGCATAAAGGCGATGAGGAAAACAGTCTGAGTCTGTAAGGCATTTAATAGATACTCCCCAATTAGTATCAATAAGAGCTGGATGTAGACATATCACAATTTGTAGCAATAGACAGATCATTGAAGGAAGAATATTTGTCTCAGTCTCATTTTGTCTTGCTGAGCAATTCAGGGTACACATTAATTTACTCAAACTATTTTTCTACTTTTTACAGTTCAGAGTTTAGAATTGGCCTTGCCATGAAAAAATGATGGAGTTGCACTGCCAAATGGAAACAGGAGCAGCTGTGCTACCTCTGGTCTCCTGAGCATACAGAGAAGGCAAACAGCATTCCTTTATTGTCCTGGCCTAAGGCTGCAATACAAGAAAGACAAAACTCTTCTATCTTAAGATTTTCTTAAGGTATGCTTAAGAATGCCTTTTTAAAAGTCTCAAGCAGAGCTGGTGCACACTGCTTAAAGGAAGACTGCACGTGCCTGCTTAATGTGTACACATAAGACCTTCCTGCAATCTTTAATCCCTAATATCTTTGAACAACTCAGCTGCCTCAAGTAAAATATGCTAATTACATTTTACATACCTACCTCGAGGTCTTTTGCTGGGTAATTAAGCTAAATAACTCTGAGCTAAAATAAAATCTACTCAGTTCTCTTTGGTAATAATAACCAGGGATTGTGTCCAATTAAAAGATCAGCAACTGTAGCTAGAAACAGATGGAATGGTCTGGCCCTTTTCTTTCTATAGCCTTTGCTGCCATGCTAAAACTGATTCCAGGTCACTCCTGGAAATGCAGTAGCTCTTAACCTTAAATGTTCCCTTTTAATTGTGGTTGATTCAGTCTAGGGATAGGTCTGTTCAAGTGGTGAGAAATACATAAAGATGCTTACATATTTCCAGCAAGATAAGGGGTGTAATAAACAGCACTGTGCCAGAGAGAAACAAGGTGATAGTTTGAGTGGTGATGAAGGTCAGCAGGCTGAGTGTTGTTGGAAAGCTTATGTGCAGAAGTGTCCTGTGTCAAACCTGTCACAAAGCTGGAGCAGATGCTGTTGTAAACCTGAATGGATATATGGAGCTGAGAGATCTACTTGGGGCTTGTTGGTTATCCTTCACTCTTCAGGGAGAGGAGAGGGTTCTGCCTCTTGTGCACACAATCTAAGCAGGCCAAAATTCATCTCCATGAGTCTTGCTATGTGCTGTAGGCCCACTGTTGCTATGGTAACACTGCAAATATTTTGCCTAGCCCGGGGCTTGGTGGCCCTGGGGTTTGATGGTGAAGGAGAGCAACTTCAGGTTGTCTGGCCAGGGCTGTACCCCTTCCCTTGCTTATGGGCAGTCACAGTATGTGCTGCTTTGTCTGTGTCCTACACCAGTGGGAATGGATGTAACCATTAAAATAGATTAACAATTCCCTTTGTGGCAGGAAGTACTCAGAATGCCCATAAAGAAATCTATAGATGCAAACATTTATAGCAAACAGGTAACCTAGGGGAAACTGATATGCTGTGAAGCAGATATATTGATTTATCTCAGGAATAGCATAGCTAAAAGCAGGGATCTGTTCTTCTGTGAGCTGAGATGGCTTCTTTTGTCTCAGGTGAAATCAAGAAAACCAGCAAGGATGGCGTGGACAGACAAGTCCAAAAGTTACTGCATGCCTAAGGGCAGAAAAAGGAGATGAAGCACAAGGTATGTATGTTTCCTGGGAGAGGGTGCCAAACAATTGTGTCTTTCTCACCTGGAAAAACCTTCCAAATCAATATTTCAAAAGTCCCCTTGAAATGCAACTGAATATTTCAGCAAGTGAGGTGATTCTCTTTTATATTTTCCTGGTAAATATTTTACTTTGCTCACATGGATACATCAAGTGAGAAAGGTTACTGTATTTTTTGCACCTGTCTTCCTGCTTGTATAAGCTGCCCCAGCTTTAATGTTTTGTCAACACTGTGAAGGGGTAAATTCTCCTGGGCTTCTCTTCACCTCCCCATTGAGCTAGGAAACTCCATCAGACTGCTAAGCCTTGTTCCTCCAAATATTGGCTTTAGGAACATCTCTGTTCATGGGACTTTAGCCACTGCCCATGGAATATTGCCCCAGCATGGCCTACTCCTTTCTCCTGACATTATGAGGAGGGAAAGTCCTCCTGAAAAAATTCCACCATGTCTTTTCAGGTGAAATCTGACATTTATCTCCCAGGAAGTTTCAATTAACATCTCTAAGTTCTCCTTAATCTAAGATATTTATTCTGGATCTCCAGCGAACAGATCTTGATGAAAACTGAAGAGACAAATAATGCTGGTGATGTCTTCTGGCCATGTTCTCCAGTGCCTGCCTGCCCCTTCTCCCTTTGGGAGAGCTTTGATGTAATTACTGGTTGCCATGTGGAGGTTGCTCTGCCATGCACATCCTTAGAGCACTTTGTCTTTGTATCTTTCCTTTCTTAATGTTGGTTGTTTTCCCCCAGTAACAGCCAGCCCTATGAAAAGGTGAAAGTTTTGCCATGCTCATTCTCCAAGTATTAGGAAACTGCTGCTTACAGGAATCCACAGATGCAAATTGGTCCCTTGAGTGCTTTTATTTCATGTAGGGAAGACTAGGTACCAAAAACGAGTCTGCCTGAGCTGCTAAAGGTGCCATCTGACCTTAGCACTGGTGTGAGGAACATGGCTTAAAGCTTACCTTTTTCAGCAGTCACTAATTTGAGCAAAATTCTAGGATGTGGCAGAATTAAGAAACCATAGAGAGGTTCCCAAGGGCTTCTGTCTGGGTTACACTACAGAATGGGAATCTAAAAAGGAAGCTGAGGACCAAATGAGGAGCAAAACTAAGCATAAGCATCCTTTCCCTCTCCTCTGAACATGTTCTGCCTCTACCTGCACATAGTATGTTCTACAAAGGTCTCTGCCTCTTCTGCCTCATCAGGATATTTAGGCAGGGAAATGCCCAGTTTCTTTCCCTGAGTGACCTAGGTTTGGGAATGCTCAGGGACTGGGGGTTGTCCACACCTGAGCAGGAGCAGATCACACTGCTGCCCATGACAGGAAACCCCAGTGG
Organism: Melospiza georgiana; assembly: GCF_028018845.1. Lineage (NCBI taxonomy): Eukaryota > Metazoa > Chordata > Aves > Passeriformes > Passerellidae > Melospiza > Melospiza georgiana. The sequence goes on along the minus strand of NC_080430.1, from coordinate 45,278,322 downwards.
AGCTCTTGTAACAAGGTGGGAGAGGAGACCTCAGTTACACTCTAGAAGCAAAGTCAAGTGCCCAGGCAGGATTTGGGGCTGTCTTCTGCTGGTGTCAGGACAGCAGACAATTTAAAAGTTTTACTTACCTGTATGTTTTGTGCATGTGTAAACGTCAAGCTGAAGGAAAACAAAGGGAAAATGTGTTAATATTTTAGCACATTCCTCTGTCTAATACTCCTTCAGCATTTTCAGTGTACACAGAGGGCTGTTAATAAAGAATTTAGATGCAATAATTTATTAGTTTATCCAAGTGCAATGCCCAGTTTAATTGTGTGAACTGTGTTGCTTTCTCAGGCTGAGAAAACCCGAAAGAGGAATAAAAATTGTTTTAGAGTTTATGGATTGTTAAAAAAAATTGAAAATAACAATAAATGCCACTTTAGACAATTTTTAGTAGCTTTTTAAAGTCAGAACTACAGAAAAAAATTAAATTTTGTTGTTTATATTTTCCCCCCAAGTCCCTAGAGGAAACTAATTTTATATAAAAATATCAAGTTTCCTCTATAATGTTACATTGTAGTGTTAAACGTCATCCAGCAGAAGAAAAACACTTCTGGTATTTGCTACTTATCTGTATGAAAAGTTTCACTGCATTCATTTATTATTTAGACTGCATTTTTGCAGAAAATTCAAACATAATTAAATAAAATTTCAAAATAGTTATGTACGGAACATATGAGAAATGAGCCCAGCTATACTGTAAAAGAAAGACTTTTTACCTTTTTACAGCAGGAAGAATCAGTAGAAATTATTCCAATTTCTGCTTGACTGGCTGAGCTTTGCACAATACAGGCTGCCAAGCAAAAGAGACAGCTAGTTCCTCCAAGTTCTGATAGGAATGATGCTAGCAGCTTTCTTTCTTCTTTCTGTTTTTCAAACAGGGAGCAAAGCAAACAATTGGTGTGTCATCATAGGCTCCTAGGCATTTTCTCCTTTGCTTTCCTTACCTCACACCTACTGACAGTCTCTGGTGGATAAATGTGTTTCAGATATGGTTTTTTTACCAGCTTTCCTAGCAGTATGTTTCAAATCTTCCTGTGTTTTTTAGAAACCATATGCCATATCATGAATGGAGTTTGTGAGAAAGAAACCATCTAATCCAGCAACATGTATTTTTTTATGGTGGTGATTTGCTAAGGGATCATTTTAATGCCACTAAAAAGGTTCCTTTCTCCATGCTTCCACCTCCAAATACTGTGCCTGTAAATTTATAGTGCCAGTGAAGGTTTAGTGATAATGGTTCAAAAGCAGAGTATGGCAAGAAAGAGCTTAGGAACATTCATATCCTCCATTCAGGATATAACATTATTGCAATCATTAAGTAAAAATGAAAGCTTTTGTGTAAAAAGATGTCAAAACCCAGCAAAGGTAAAATGTTCTGTGTTTCCGAAGTTGTAATGAAGTGCTGAATTATTCCACACCCTTGACAGCTCAGATTTGTTGCCCAAAACTATACAAAAGAGAGTTAATGGAGCCAGAGCATTACATACAGAGTTACTGTTTTAAAAATTGCTTTTAAAATGTGAGTGAATGCAAGTCCCTTATCTATATGAAAATAGATGGAAATATATTCAGTGCATTTATGGCGTATGAAAGGTTGTATTTAATGTTAACTGGTCTTGACCTTTAGACTGAAATTTGCATTTGATTTTCGATGCCTCTGAGAACATTTTACTTCCTGCACTAATTCCCTTTCTAAACTGTGAGGACTGCAAGCTCTGTTGCAATATTGATCATTTTACACTGCTGCTGGTAACTTGTCAAGGCTTTATAGAGTTAACTATTGTTTTGAAGTCAAATGAATTTTGGATCCAATGGGATTATATAGGCAATAGACTTGTTCAAAATGAACACATTCCTTGTGCTCTAAATAGTCTGTGAGACTGTGACTGCTCCTTGAGAAGGTTTATTATTATGTCATGGCTGAGCTTGGGTTCACACCAAGACATAGCCTAAAAAATAAAGTCTTACCAGATGACATAGCCTTAGACTACAATAAGATGCTTGAAGTGTCATTTTATAATCCCTTCTAAAAAATCAGTCACTTAGACTTTGTAGTCACACTGCATTTATGTCACACACATTTTATGTCAAACTGCATTTCCTGTGTCTCTGTGCCCAATTTCATGTTTCATAAGCAGTCATTCGTTCATTCATTCATTCATGTATTCATTCTTTTTTAAATACTTTGTGTCTCAGTCCTGTCTCTTCTGTAGAGTATAGTAAACTTATTGCCTCCTTCATCTTAACACCACCACCTCACTCAACCAGTCTGACATACTCAAATTCAGAATGATCATTCTCCACCCTCATTTAGCATTAAATCCAGTAAAGTCCACTTCAGATTTGAAGAAAGGCTTTTACTTCCTAAAGCTTGCCTGCTTTTTTCCCCTCACTCATGTCAGTACCAATATCTTTTCACAGAAGGTGTCGTCTCCCTGATTAATTCTTGGCATTAAAAAGTGACACTCAAAGATCAGGACCTCAGAGTGAGACAAGGCACTGCATTTGCTCCTACACATAATTAACATGCTGTGTAACTTGATATGTCTATAGCTCTTGATCCTGTGCTCACTTTCAAATTACCAAACTGATGGCTGGTGTCATTAGCACAGTGAGATCTGTGGGCTGCTGCATTAGACAATAGACTGCATCACCCACATTACACTTGGGTTCACTTGCACCTCATGAAAGGAACAGGGATGCTCTCAGAGGCTTGTGTGGAGGTGTTACTTCAGATCAGATCTCAGTTCAGGATGCATCAGAAATTAAAATAATGTTATAAGAAAATAACTCGAAATGAGGTACTGTGCTGATAAGCTCAACAGAGTAGTGCCCAGACAATTGCATTATGAATAATGCAGGTCAAGCAACAAGGGGAAATGACCTGTATTTAATAAATTTAATTTGTGATTACACAATACTGATAGCCCTAATTGAATAACTTATTCAATACATATTCCTACTACTCATCAGATGTATTCTCACAGGAACAGTAGCAGTATTGAGCTTATATACTAAATCCAGAAAAGCTATTTACAATATGTATTTCTGGTCATATTTGCTGAGTAGTGTAACTATAATACAACATAATAATAATATAACTATTCCAAGCAGGAAAAAGCAATCTTGCTGGAAAAATTACACCACCTTTATTTAGCAGCACAGTAACATGCAGACTTGTCATTAATATCATCAACAGGAACTTGGCTGAGAAGTCAGATTTAAATCACAATGTTTAGTGCTCCACCCACCCCCTTGGCACTGGGCAATTCCAAGACTGCTCCACAGAAGCATGATGTAATGCAGTGCAAGCCACAAAACCAAGATCTAGGATTTTTTTCTTATTTTGGAAATTGTTTCCTTCTCTTTTTTACTTAAAATAACTACATGGGACCTGCCCATGAGAGATGTTATGGTGATCAGCATGGCAGTAGCCAGTAATTTGTGTAAGGGGGTAGGATTTACAAAGCTGTGCTAGAAATTCTCTGCCTGCTGAGGATGCAGATGTCAGGATGTTTTTTATATGAATAAAGTGCATAAATATGGCCACACAAACGCATCAGAAAATAAGAAGGAGGAGGTGTGGCATATGGTGGGACCCCTACTTTTTACACTCCCCCACCCAAGGTCAGAGCACTCTCCCAGGGGGTGAAAGAAGGTGGGTTTCCATCCTGCTTTGGCCACAGAGGTTTTGGCTGCACACACTCCTACCCAAAGAAATGCCCAGCCTAGCTGGCCATAGGTACTGAGCTGGAACTGGGCAAACAGGGCCAAAATGGAAGGGGTGGCAGTGTCAGGCTGTAGAGAGGAGATCTGGGGAGTTTTCTTTCTGTAGACTGTCAATCTTATAGTAAGTGAAATCACAATGAACTCCCTAAAAATTTTATGCATTACACCAGTCTGAAAGGAGCTCCTGCCTTCCTCATCTCAAGTTTTTGATTTTCTTTTGGAAAAGACCTACAACCCAATTCCCTGCCAAATCCACAAACAGTGCTGCTTTTCCTCTGAGCCTTTCAGCACTTCACTTTTTATTGTTCCAGTGCAGCATCTTTCTCTTCCCAGATGGGAGATTTTCAGGCACTATTTTCCCTTCTCCCTTGTGTTTTGCACCCTTCTCCTGGCTAGCAGAGATATATTCTTGGCCTCACATTCTCTGGCAATTGACCTGTGAGTTCCTCCTTTTCTGTTATGAACTGTCTCGTGTCTGTTCTGCCTTCTGCTCTCTATCACAAATGTTGCCTTCTGTTCTCAGTCACAGTTGAGTTTTTTGTTTAGTTTTGTTGGGGATTTTGGTCTGTTTTTCTTTTTTTTTTTTTTATTTTTTTATTTTTTAGTTCCTTATCCCTGTTTCTGCTTAGCGTTGTTTCTGTGTTGCTTTTGTACTACAGAAAAATGAAACAAAAATAAAAATACTAAAAAAAGAAATCCAAACCAATAAAAAGCCTCCAAGTAAGCTCCCATGAAAATTTGTACTTGCACTGCTTTCCTTTCACTGAGTTTTGACATATAGACACCACTGGCTTGATACAGGCCCTGCAACACCAAACATAAATTATCAGAGAGAAAGTGTTGCTGCATCAATAAGTACTGTTCCCTTTTCTACTGATCAGTATATAGCAAAAAACCCCCACCTCCTAAAGCAGAGCATTCTACTGGTGTTGGTTACTGGCCTGGGAAAGTAATAATTTTCATTATTTATCTTCTGCTGTTTGAAAAGCAGCAGTGTTACTCTTGGGTGAGACTACTCTGTGGTTTATGGAGGCTTGACTGTGTTAGAACCAGCCCTGCTTGTAGCTCAAAGCTGTGGGGCAAAAATTGCTTCATATGAGTGAACAATCCAAACAATCCCCTCTCCCCAGACTGGTACATTTTTCCCTGTTAAAGCTCAGAAAAGCTCTGCTAGTCATGGCACTACCTCACAAAATAGGGTGGCATTCCTAATGAAAAACCTGACTGCTTAACTGGAATAAACCGGTGTTTGCAAGCCAGTACAAATATTCCAAATTCCCTGGTGACAAGTTAACCCTGCCTGGATGCCAGGTGTCCACGAAGTTGCTCTATCACTCCTCTCCTCAGCTAGACAGGGGAAGGAAAATATAATGAAAGGCAAACCAGACACAACTTGGGGAAATAGGTTTTATTTATTACCAATCAAATCCGAATAGGACAAGGAGAAATAAACCCAAACCTTAAAAGTGCCTTCCCCCTCCTCCAACTCCTCCTCCTCCTCCTCTTCTTACCGGGCTGAAAAGTTTTTGTAAGAAAAAGAGCTAAAAAATGTCAGTATGTGTTAAAATATGATATAGGATACTATTAAACAGTTCTACTTCATTCACTCTGCATGCAGTTTTCCCTTATTTAGAGTCACTGCAGAAGAGACAACTGGATAATGACTCATTTGCAGGGGAAAACGTGGTTAGTTTATTTGATATTATATTCAGAAAAAAGACGAGTGAGTCAATCAAATAAATTATTTTCATTTGCTCCTTTGATCTCTTCCCAACCTTCCTCTCCCTCAGGAATCTGATTGCTACAAATACTTAAAATCATATGGATGTTTTTCTCATGGCAGCACAGTATGGACTTTGCCATTTGCTGATCCATGCATTGGATCTATAGCAGAACATCACTTGCAGAGAGGAAAACAGCAGCAAGTAATAAAAGGCCAGTTAACCTGGCTTCACTCTTCCTGACTATTAGGTTTTTTTCCCCTCTTCCTCTGTTTCATTCCTTCTAAATTTATTTTTGCATCAATGTAGTGTGTTGATAAAGAAGCCCATCACAGCCAAAATGAATCCAAAGATGAATCAAACTTCATTATCAAAAATGGGTTTTTCTACAGTCCCTCAGTTTTTCATCCTAAAGAGGTTAGGACTGCCTGGCTCTTTTTCTCTGTTACATCTCCAAAAGCACACAACATCTTGAAACTGGTTTTTTTACCTTTCCTTTGTGTACTTCTTTCTCCCTTTATCACACTTCAGGTATCTTTCTTGCTTCCCACACTCTTGGTGGGCTTTTTCCTGAAAGCACGTTCTGGAGCCTTTATTAGACAGAAGCTTTGTGAGATCTTTTTTTATGGTTTGCAGTCCTTTGTGAGGACTGCAAACCATAAAAAGCAGTGAGAGGTACTGGGCCTGCATTCAGTACCTCAGATGGAGCAAGAGGTGACCAAGGGAGACCTACAGAAGGAGATGGTCATTATCTGCCACACTGACCCTAAAAGAAAATGCAGTAAACATATTTTTTCTAGATCCTGAAGTCCATTGTCTGAGATAAGAGGGGAGATATCCAGGGTGATAAATGGAGAAGAATGGTGAATGTCCTCCAGAAGACCCGGGGTTCCATAATGACCTCACAGTCTGGAGAGAGCAGACTGTGTCTGTACTTGTTTTGCCAATCAGGATGGCTGTTAATAAAGAAACGCATCCTCCTTTCACTGGCACTGACATTGAGATGAATTCCTGCTTCCTCACATGCTCTGCTGTTTTCACAATTTTGGAAGAAATATGTTGTAAAAATGCATTCACCAGTGTACAGGGAAATTCACATGAAAAAGACACTTCTGCGTTGCTGGGATATAGAAATAGTGTCAGGGATTTCAGATTTTTACCTTGCACTGGAATCTTAATGCTGCTATACTTTCGAGTATCTGCATTAATCAGGACATAAAACCCAAAGAAAATGATGAATCTCTATGAGAAAATTCCATTTCTGCTGTAACTTGTTAGCACCTGTGGTACAGCAGTGTTGCTGCATTTCATTTCAAGAGGTGAATTTATACAGGCACTTTGTTGTGTATTGGTGGGCTTGTTTTCTAAGCTCTGTAAAGCAAAGCAAGTGCTGCATATCAACAAATTTACCTCCCTTCACCTCACCACCCCTCTGAACTCATATCCCCACTTTTGGGGAAAGCATGAAGAGCCTCCTTCTTTCCCACCATAGCAAAGTTGGTGGCAATATCTGGGTCTTGCTCACAGGCAGATGGCAGCTCACGCCTGGCTGGAAGGGAGCCAGGGAGTGGAGGCTGCTGGTGGCATGACCAGAACCATGTTTGTGCTGGCAGCAGTCATGGTGTCATTTGCTGGTGCTGAGAGTTTCTGGCTGATTCCCAGCACAAATGTGGCAGCACTTGGATGCCCTGTGTGAGTGTAGCCTGTTTGAACAGGGCTTCCCTGCTCTCACCTGCCTTTCCCTGCTGTAGATTTGCTTTGAAGAACCCATGTGATTGCTGTGATCAAAACAGTACACTTCAAAAGGCTTTCTTGAAAGCGCGTGGCCTGTAAGAGCCATGTTATTGTCCTGGAGACATATTAAAAATGGAGTTATATATCAAAGGGCAATTGTTTAGGTCAGTTGAAGTAGGCACAGCCATTCCCTTCTTTCTTTACCCTGGGCTGTTTGGTTCTTCTCCAAAATGTTGCTGAAGTCTCTCTGTGCCACATCGGTTTATAAATTCTCCTTTCATCATGACTTGTAAACATGCAGCAGTAGTGGGGAATTTTGATCTTGGGTTTGAATTTTGTATCTTGTATTTCCATGATTTCACCTGTGGCCTCAGACAGCTGCAATGGCCATAGGCTGCCCCTGAATGTCTGTCCCAGTGTTGGTGTATTTCTGCTTCTTCCTGCAGAATATGGAAGATTGCCTTCTTCCTGGTCCTGGTGGGGACTGAGACCTAAAGTACATGAAGTATGATGCTAAGGATTTCCTCTTATTAACCAAACCACAAACCATCTGTCAGGCCTTTTCAATCACTGATTTAAAGGACAGATGGATCACCATGAAAATAGTTCCAGCTAATTGAACTTGTCAAATACAGCTGTCTAAACCCTATCAGACCTTGCTGGAAAATATGCTCCAAACAATTCCTGAAAAAATAGTCTTTAGAATAGCTAGGATGTTCAAAAACAAATTAAAGCTATCCCATGTGAAATCACAGGATGTAAGATTGTTCCTTAAATTCTCAGGTAGAACTATTTTGTTGGCCTTGGAGCCTTAAAATCTGTTAAAAATGATCTTTTCTGAATCTTAGTTGATGATGCCTTGCTCATGTCCTGGCATCCAGGAACTAATGGTTCTCTTATATCCAAATGAGATATTTCCTGCAGTTCAAGCACACCGTGAAGGAAATGACAATTAGGTATTGAATCCCACAGCAGCAATAGCTGCCTGTAGAAGTTAGTCATGCTGTTGCTGTGAAAACTGTTTACTTATTAATTTTTAAAATATGAGTCTTTCCACAATTGTGTAAATATTTATCAAGACTTCATTTCCTGTAAATTGCTTGATGTAGGACAACAGTGATTTAGACATGTGTAGGTATGCATATATCATTTTCTGTGAGTGAGTTCATGGCTACTGAATCAAAAGTGTTATGGGAATCAATTACTCCTGAGAGTATATGTACTTCAAATGCTGCAGTCTTAAACAGATCCCTTCCTACTTTTTCATCTTTAACCACTAATTGCAGAGGGCAGTTCTGAGTTTGAATAACCTGCAGGGCAAGAATTATTTATAACAGATTACACACATAGCACTTGGGTACGTTTTTCAATGCTGTGGATGAGAACATTAAACCCTAGAGCAGACGGCTGCGTCTGTAATCACAGCTTGATATGCACTCGCTGTAACAGGTGACACCACGTATCCCAAATATCAAATGTGCAATATTCTTTTTGTACTTGGCTGAGAGTAATGAGATCTTTGAAAATGCTGGGAGGCACGTCCGTGCAGAAATGCGTTTGCCCTGGAACTGCAGGTCTGTGGAGCTTTCCTGCTCACGTCTCATGTGAGTGAGCTCCTTCTGTCAGGAAGGCGAGTCCCGGCGTCTGTGCGTAAGCACGGGCGTGTGTCTGTGTGCATGTGCTGGAGGAAAACGTCAGCTCAGACTTCTTCTGACTTTTTGCATTGGCTGAGATAAACTCCTGTGATCTCCTGCTGTTTCCTGTTAGTAGACCGTCAGAAGAAAGATATTTTTTCAACGCCAAACATAATTTCATTTCTAAGTCTTAAGGATGCGTTTCTATTTAAATTTAAGGAGGGGTTTTATCATCTAGCAGTGCTAGAATTTTAACTAGTGTAAATTAGCTTAGAGCTGTGCAATAGATTCTCATCTCTTTTGTGTGTGGATGCAATGAGGGAAAGCTTACATTACACCATAAAAAAGAGATAGGGCAAGAGAGGGGAAGAGAGAAGTGAGAAAGAGGAAGCTTTTTTCCTAGGAGGCAAAAATTCATTTCTCCAGTGTTCAAGATTTTGGGGAATAATGGAATATTTGCATAATACTGACTATCTGATTGAAAAAAAATATAGTTGAGGGAGCTCATCCTCATTAGGTAACTGGCTGAGAACAACAGAGGCACAGCATGTGGAGCTGAAGGGAAGTTTCCCTTCAGATCAGTCAGAGCAGAAACAAAGCTCATTCTCCATCAGTTGCTCGAATCCCTCTCAATACTGAGTAACCTGTCACTCAGAAACCACAAACAGCCAAGTTTTGTTACAGGGTGCAGCAGCAGGCACCACCAGTCAGCTTCTCTGGAGTTCAGTATTCCCATCACTTACCTGAAATCAAATTTTCGGGTGTATCTAAACAAATGTAGGTGTTTTAGAAGAGTTATACAAAACTCAGTTTAATGGTGCTTCCTCCTAAAACTAGGCACTTGTGATGAATTCTGTTTTGATATTTATGTAGAGATGAGAAAAGTTTTTTATGATATTTTGTTTGGAAGGGCCAATCTGTAGTAACCAAAACCTACTATAAGGAAGCATCAACTGAAATAAATTTCCTGTTAAAGCTTTAAAACCCAATGAGATTCAACACCCTTGTATGTTTCACTACATCATTGCTAAAAGGTAAAAAAATTATGTTTTCCAAAGCAAAAAGTTTTCATCTTGAAAAGTAGGGTATTTCAAAAAGTGTCTGGGACTTGAAATTAGCAAAATTGAAATTTTTATCTGTCTCCCTATACTGTAATTATCTTTGGGTTTTAAGTTCATTAGAAACTTTCAAGTGTTTAAGTTTCACCTGATTTTTGTCAAGAATATTTTTGTTCATTTTTGTTCCCCTAGAAGCTTGTGGTTTTGTTCACCTAGAAGCCCATTTCTACAATGGGCTTAATTCTTCCCCAGTTGCTGTAATGATTACAGACAATGAACTCATCTGCTCAAGTGAAGCTCAGGACTTGCTTCATCATCTGGAAATTGATGACTTGAGGAAGCTCTCCTAAAACTTTTTATGCATCTATCTTCCCTTCCAGTGGATTAGAGAAAAGTGAGAAGGCTCCATTATAGCTACAACCAACACATATCTTAAACATTAAAGAAAAGGAGAAAGATTTGGAGTTGTTGGGCTGGTTTCACTCTTAGCTTGCCTCTTTAGGTCTGCTAATGGTCAGGTCCTCTGAGTAGCAGGTGGCACTGGTAATATGTGCTCTACATAGGCTTTCCTGTAAACTGGACCCAGCAGAGCAATAGCTACATTTCTGAGCATTTGGCCTTGATTTGTCCCACATCTGTTCCCAGTTAATAATTACATAAATAATTGCGAGGGGATGGTATTTAGCCTTGAGTTCATTTTAGAAGAAGCAGTCTCCCTGTGATGATGTGGCCAGTATTTGTACCCTTGGTTTGAAGCAATTGTATTGTTACCATGTCCTGATGAGCCTTTCCTGTTGCCACTGTAGCCTTGAAAGCTGGAAATTGCTGCAGGTGGTGAGCAGCAGGGTTTGATTAGTCCAGATTCCATTTTCGCATTTTTGAAAAAGAATGCAGGAAAAGGGATGCTCTGCAGCTAAGTGTCAAACCCAGCCAGAAATACTGTAGTTATTGAGGGTGATGATATGGGTCACACAGTAGTATTTTGGGCCAGGAATATAAAGTGAGACCATGCCAGAAAATTGGCAGAGAGCATTGCATTCACTTGTGGTTATGTAAGAGCTCAGTGAAAAGGCCGGACTGCAAGACAAGTACCTTTTCTTCCATTGTTACATTAAAAATGTGATTTTCACCAATGCTAGGCTGAGCTACAGGCTGATAATATGAGACATAGGAATGGCATGAGTTTGGTACACAGATCTGTATCAGAGATCATGCAGTCTTCATGCAATCAGGAAAACACTCCACTGCTGTCCGTGAAGTACAGTCTTGTAGCAATAATAATAATACCCAGAAATTGTGATGATTTTCATAAATAACAGTGGCAGCTTCATCATTTTCCTAATTTCCATTTGCTACAGATTCACTGGTGTTTAGGTTTTTTGTTTGTATTTTTTTGTATCAATTCATCATGTTCTTCCAGATCCTTCTCTATTTCCAGTACTGTAGCATCATACTTCTTTCCCATGCTCATGAAAAATTAGGAGACTTTTTGATGCCATGTGGCATCATGCTAAGCATATAAAGTGAGGGGAGAAGATAGAAAGGGTCATGTTTGGAATGATGACTTTTGTCTTCCCAAGTAACTCTTACTTTTGATGGAGCTCTGCTTCCTTGGAGGTGGCCGAACACCATTGCCTGCCATGGGAAGGGGTGAATTAATTTCTTGTTCTGCTTTGCTTGTGCGTGCAGCTATTACTTTACCTGTTAAACTGACTTTAATTCAACCCAAAAGTTTTCTCATTTTTTTTTCTTCTGATTCCCACCCCCATCCCAACAGAGGTGTGGTATTTAGCTGCCAGCTGGGGTTAAACCACAACAGCCCTTCTTGGTGTCGAGTGTGGGGCTCAAAGGGTTCAAGATAATCACAGATTGGATTGACATGTGCTAGATTGAATTCATAGCTGTTATTACTGTGTAGCTATTAATCTGCAGGCTCTGTGCTTGCCATAGCACTTGCTTGCCTTATTGCTATATCTGTGTTGACTGGAGTACGGAACGGTGCTGGCTGACTGCAGTAATTTCCTGTACAGACTGTGTTCAGTTAAAGATGCCCTAAGTCAGGCATCATCTTGTGTACTTGTGTGTAATCACAGCACAGACCCAGCTTGTGTCTCTTTAACAGCAGGATTTTTAAGCAGCTTATTTTCATGCTGTTGGTAGCTCCTTCTACCGTTAATTGGTTTTAGAGGCACATGCTTTGCTTGGATCTGTACTGCAAGAAGGGGAATGAAGAAGCTTTTAATAGGTGCTCCTATGCTTACTGTGTAGTATATTTTATGCAATCCCTTCCTCTTATTCTTCAGCCTGGGTCCAGTATTAAAGCAGCTGCTTATGTAGGGCAGGAATGCTGCAGAGCGATCACTGGCAAGCAGAACATTCAAGCTCACATTGTTGTGCAGGTGCTCAGAAGGATCCTGTCACACTCCTGCAGAGTAACATAGCATCACTGTTTCTAGGTGTTTGCATGTAGACCTCTCAGCAACCCTAATGTTCCTCTAACAGGATTCCCTTGCTGCCTTTTTTTTCTCCTCAGATGCAATTCTTCAGGTCCTTAAAATCAAACCCGGTGTCAGCTCTGTGGGGACAGCAAGCACACACCTGCATCCATGAGTGCTCTCAACCTCCCTGTGGCTGGGCCAGCAGGACATTGTGCCTATCCATCCCAACTGATACCTGCTCTGCATCTCCATCACTGCATCTCCATCCCTTCCTTGGTCATTTGCTAAGTCTGAGCTGCTCCCTTTCCATCCAAAGAGCTCACTTTTACCTGTCAGGGTTTGGTGGCTTGCAGTGACTCCTGGGAGTTAAGGTGAAATCACATGAATTGTTACTGGCAGGAAGGAAAAGATGAGTAGGCTAAGGAGGGTGGGGAGTAATCTCTTAGAGTTGTAACTGAGAGAGGAAGATAAATCAGACTTTGGACTGTAGATGTCAGGGAGCGAACCAGGGCTCTTAGTTCCTACACATGGGCATGCATCAAATAGGAGTCCTGCCCATCTTCACATGTGGCTTTCCCACTGAATCTGGAAGGAGGGAAGGAATCAGTGAAAGGTGAATGCTCTTGGCAAACTACTTCATTAAAAGTGAATACCTCCACTCCCCTGTCTTACAGAAACTGGTGTAAGCCTGGAAGGGTACTATGAAAGCTCCCATTCAGTGGAATTTTCCACTTGGCTAATATACATATGCATGCTGTGTGCTGCTGGGATGCTGGCAGGGTGGATGCAGGGACTACAGAATGAGTGGCTTCTTGGTGCTTCAAGTACAGGAAAAATATAAGTGGATAATAATAAGAAATGGCTTATAAAAGCCAGCTCTTGAAAGTACTATAAAATAGCAGTTATTTGGGAAGTGAATGACAGGGTTTCACAAAAGACTACTTATCAGAGACCCCACACATCAAGCTGAAATGGTGATTTTTGTATTTCTATTTATTTCAGGGTTTGCATTCATTGGATTCATAGGATTGATATAAGGTTAATAAAAAGCTCCAACATTTCTGACAGTGCCAGAAAAGAGTGTCACTTGCACCTTCCAGTTTTCTCTGTGCTGAATCTCTGCAGATCTGTAACCTAGGGGAAGAGAAGGCACCTGTAGATATCTGAATATATTGAAACACAATGTGCGCTGTGGAAGGGGCTGATCCCAGGTTCCCCACTAACCTAGCTGAACTGTGTCACTTGAAATGCTGAGCTCCTGGAGGAAAAAAAAAAGCCAGTGTGCCTTCCTCTTAATGTTTTGCTTGTTTTATGAATCAGAATTGGCTGTGGGTTGCTGCCACCGTGGAGGTGTAAAGGGTTGTGAAACCCAGGTGGTCGAGCATCTCCTTGATGCAGATGCACACCAGGTGGGGTAGGACAGTACAACCCCTGTCCTTGGTTTTTGTCTGAATAAAATTGCTTCCTGATTACAGGCTGGCTCTGATAATCACCACTGCCTTTTTTTCTTAGGCATTGTGTGGCAAATCTGGAACATAAATTTCAGTGAGAAAATAGGCATATCTTGGAATACTGCAGAAGCTATATTGTTTCTCCAGGCCCAGGGCTTTCAGAATAAGAAGATCAATTGGAATGAATGAATGAAGAAATTATTTTTATTAATTTAAGGTGCATGTACATCTTTGTACTTTTTCCCCAGGTCCATGCAAGGTTCTCCACATATTTGTTGTATCATTGGGGCCCCACATACACGCCCTCACTTGTGAAATGATGCATCTGCTTTCTTGAATCTAAAATTTGGCACAGGAAGGCGATTTAAAACTTGAGTTTCTTAAGAGAAGTATCTAAAGCTATCTGGCACACAGGAAAGAAAGATGACAAAAGGGAGCTCAACCCTCCTATCCCCTACTGAGATCAAGGTCATCTCTGAAGAAATTTTCACCTTCCTTCCGAAGGTCAGATTAACTAGGAAAAGTGAACTTTCAGTTTCTTAAAGGAAGTTTCCAAGCAGGGCACTTCAAATAGTGTATTTTTCTGTTCTAGTCTTGGTCTCTGAGCACCAGCACCCCTTCTACTTTGCTCTAGATAAAAAAACATGTTGTGCTTCTTCCTGTTACAGTTATCAGCATTATAATGCTTACTTTGAGCTTGTTCCTTGCTAAAAGCTGAAGAGATGACACATTGTAAACAACAACATCTCTGCTGTGGAGACCAGTTTTGCATACTGAGTTTTGTATTTACAAAGACTTTAACAAAAATGAGATCAATTTACAGATCATGAAATATCAAAAGGAAAAGAAAAGAAATTTTATTTTTTTATTTGTATTTTACTTTCCCATTATTATTTTTTTGCAGGGAAAAAAAGGGGGAAGTGAAAATGGAAGAGTAAGAACATGTCCTTTTCCTGATCTCAGGGGCCATGAATACCTTTGATATGAAAACTGAGATGTTCATACAAATCTCAGATGCCAAAGTAGGGCTTTAAGTAAAATGTGTAACTACTATCTACACACATTTTTGTGAAATTTCTATGCAATCTACATAGGAATCTCAAAAAAACCCCAAATAGATATAAATTTTGTTATACATACATCTATCTATCTATCTATCTATCTATCTATCTATCTATCTATCTATCTATCTATCTATCTATCTAATCTGTCTCACAAGACAGACTGTGAAAATGTTGCTAATTGGCAATGCTTGTTATTTATGCAGTGCTTAGAAATGTTAAAAAAATCAAACCCAAAACTCTACAGATATTGTTCTGGTCTACCACAATCAGTCTTTTGCTAATGCAGGACTCTCTACATTTAATTATTTTGAAGATGCTCTTAAACCATTTCTTTCAGCAGTTCTTTAATGAATCTCTTTGTAAAATGAATGACAATAGAGCCTTCATCCCCGCTACAAAGGGCCTGTAATTCTAATGCCACTTTCAATGTTTATAGCCTGCATAGATAATATGTGTTAGACCAGAATAATACATAATATTACAGAAATGCAAGTAATACTGCAGGTATTTTAGGAGCACAGATGAACCAAAGGAAGATTAAGGGGATTTGACAACATGACAAAAATGCCACTGCACAAGGACATCCATCTCTAGAGTCTTAGTTCTGTTATTACTGTGAGGGCAACAATCAATGGATTAAAATACCCCTTTGATGAGTGTAATTTGGCAACAATTTGCAAACATGATAATGTGCCTTGTTAATTCAAGGGCATTCAACATAGCTATCTTGACATTTTCATTGCAGGAGCTGTCAAGAATAATCTGGAAGAGTAAAAGAGTCTTATTGGAAAGTGTCTCCTTTCCTTCAGTAATCTAATAATCTATGGTGGTAAGGTCAAGTAATTTTTAATGATATAGCCTTAATCCTCTATCAATTACTACTTTTAATTACAGCTGAGCTGCTGAAATGTATAGAGATCTTCCTGGAGTTAAAATGAACAGCTATAACTCTGCTCTGAAGAGTCCATTATTGCCAAAGAGGCAGCAGTTCCCTTGCTCTATCACCACCTCCCTGGAAATCAAAACCAAAAGGTGCTGAGCCCATTACACATCATGCCAAAGATCTGGTCGTGTCACATCTCATATCCATGAAAAACCAAGCCAAGATTACTGAAGAAGATTTTTTTGTGGCTTTTTCTAATATACACCTACTTGACTTCGACTTTTTCCATGTTTCTAACTAGCTAGCTACACTGACAGCTGTGGATATATTTTCTAGGTAATTGTGAATATCTCTATGGGCCATGACTTTTTAAAATACCAGTCAGTCTGACACTTGGTACCTTCCCCAGGGAGAAGGGAACACCTTGCCTGGGAACTGTGAAGGCCTGCTCAGAGCAGGGTGATCCCAGTACTGAGCAGCACAGTCCAGGCTGTAATGTGCATACTGATCACTTGAAGTCTTTTGGGTGGAATAACAAAAGTACACACATTACTAAAGCCAAAGTACAAATTTCTAAGCCCACCAGCCACCCTGAAAAGTTGCAGTTCCCCCTTGATTTCATATAATTTTGCTGAGTTACCTGAAGAACTCGTGACTCCACTTTCCGATGGCTTCAGAGGGTTTGTTTGCTAATGGCACAGTGATGGCTTTACTGATTCTGCAGGGTAGTACTGCAAGACTCCAGCTCCTTATAAAAAACAAGTAAATCAAAACTCAGTGTACTTCACATCAAATGAAGACTGTATTTTACTCCTCTCTTTATGTGTAGCACTCTCCAGAAGTCTAAAACAAAGATGCATATAATGACCTTGCAAATAAGATCAGTATAATTCAGAGAACGTAATTCTTCAAGCCCTGACTTTGTTTGTCACTTACCATCACTGTACTTTCTTTTCATCCTTAATTTTTGCTCCTCTCCAGTATTTACTATAAAGAGTTTTATTTAGAGGAAAAAATAAAAAGAGGGGTTTATGCATCCATTATTTAATGATGGACTTCTATCCTGGGGGAAAATAGGCAAGAAGGATTCTGATGGCAGAGTGAAGTGAATTAAAGATAAAAAAAATCCCTAAATTTGGCTGAGAGTTTATGACTTAATTTGCATAACTCTGGTTTTAATGTCAGTGACTTCTTTCCTGATTCATTGTTGGGATTTTTTTTGTTTTCAAATTTAATTGCTTGTGTATTAATTTTCACAATTCTGGAGCCAGCATCCCTGTGAGATCTAATTTAAGGACTGTATTTCCTCTTTGGAAAAGAAGAGACAATTTCACAAAGAGAAGGAAAAATCAACAACAATGCCATTTTTTATATAACATACTTTTATTTCTTTTCAGAACCGCATTTCTTTTCTAGGACTTCTTAGGAGGGGTTATTGTCTTTATATACTTGCCTACATGCAGTTTTTGGACTCTCACCATCATAAAAGTCCAGAAGAGGCAACACAGGCTGCTCAGACTTGCCTCAGTGGACCTGATACACAAAAGGTACCCTTGGACTCGGCAGAGGGAATTCTAGCCTGCTCCACTCCTCCACTCCTCACTGCTTGATGTTTCCTGGAAAGAGCAAAGTAGTCTGCACATCACTCTGCTGAAGGGGCAACTAAATTGTACCTCATCAGAGGTGTCTTAACACAGTGCATGTGCAGAACAAGGTATGTGCAGAACTATGTTTTCCAAACAGGAATCATTATAGGAATAAGAATCACATGCCAAAATTTGTCTAACCTGCTTTCTGTGGTTTATTTTGTGCTCTGTTTCTCAGTGCTGATGGTGCGGCCCCACAAAATCTGCGCAGTGGCAAAGCTGCTGAGCACCACGTGAGGGAGAGCCTGAGGGGACACAGGGTCACATCCCACAGGAGGGAGCTGCTTTAATTCACCTCTGGAGCAACGTGGTCATGCACAACTGGGGAGCAGCAGGGCAGACCATGGGACTGGGGTATTTGTTGCCAAGCCTTTGCCTCCTCACTGCAGGATGAACAAGCTGGGGGGCTCAGCTGAAGGATAAACATCCTCTTGCTTTCACCACAGGACAAGATTTTGTACACCACAGTTAGCACCACATCCAGAATATGTCTCAGCAAAGCCTTCCCTATCTTCCTCCTTATTTCTCACCATTTTTACAGATAAGGCTATGCCAAGCATCCCTGCTGAGCAGAACCTCTGCCTTTATTTTCCCTACCTTCCCTCCCTCTTCTGGAAAAAAAAAAAAAGGCAAAAAAAGCCAAAGCCTCCAAAATAGAGTATTTAAAAAGCCATATTACCATAAAATGAAGCACAGAGTAGGACAAAGATTTGTAGGAAATGCAAATTGAAGATATAATGAATGTTTAATGAAATTATGAGAAGCTTATGGATGCTCAAGTGCTGGAGCTTTGTGGTTGCCTAGGACATCCCAGAAAACACACAGAGGTGTGTGAAAAGGCAGTCAGAGTTTTGTGTGATGAAGATCCTCCCCAAGGAGTAGCAAACATTGTGTAGATCTGATCTATAGAATATGGAGTCTTCTGATTTCCAGTTAAACTGGTAAGAGCAGAGTGCCCCCACATAAAGAGAGCTCTAAATCTGACTGTGTTATTGGTGAAACAGGAATGATTATCTCCCACATGTCTTTTCCTAAGGCTGCTTTGTTCTTGGTTCCTAATTTCTTTACTGGTGTAAAACAGCCTGGCTCCATCACAGGTAACAAAGTGAGGCCCATTTTTACTGCAGCTGGAAGTTTCCTTTAGCCCAAAACTAGTATTTTTTTTTGAGGGCACACTTGTCTCCTTCCATGGCCCTGATGGGTAGCCATGAAGTGCTGCTCACCTTGGGCACAAGGTGTTCACACCCTGGGAAAGCCTGCAAGTGCAGGCCATAATACTGAAAGCCTAAAATATTTTGTACCTGAGCCAGAGAAGGAAAAAAATCATGATTCACAGTTCTAACTTTGATTAGTGATTCCTATTCTGCTCTGCAGAGAAGAAGCCTCAAAGAAATCACTTCTCTGTGCTGTTTGAAATTAAATTAAAGAACTAATGTATGCTTCTGAAAAGTGAAGGCAATACATCTCTGGAAAGAGAATGAAAGCAAATACGCTTTCAGTCATGGCCTCTGTCAGACTTACAGGAGCTCCTGTTCTACCCTCTAAAAACCTGACTGTGTGATGCTGGATTAAGGGTCCCCCTAAATCAAGACAGGAAACCATTCTGTCAAAATACTCAGGAAACTCACTGCACAGTCATATTCTTACAAGGTCCTTTCTGGCAAGTGAGAAAGCCATTAACAAAGACTTTCCTGACCTCCGTGGTCACATTAGGCTTTGGATGCTCCTGCTTCCATTTCTACCTCTGTCTGTCCTGCTGATCAGACTAAAAGCCCTGAGGGTTTTGGCTCTGCTCTGTCACAGCTCTCCTTGCTGTATTGTAAGATGTGGGAGACTGCAGACCATATGTGTGCGTGGGGATAGGTTGAGAGATGATTTATTTTAAGGCCAATGCATTATTTCCTGACAGTAACTAACTAACAGGAGAGTGACACTCAAAAGATATTCTGGAAAGACTGACTTTTGCAGAGTTGGGAACACTGACTCACTCCTGCCGTCCTCCTAATTTCCAGTGCATGATGCAGAGGTGAAGGAGAAGGATGGGAGTGATGTCTTCCCTTTGCTGTGATAGAAATAAGGGCTTGTTTCTGACTTGGCTCCCTTCCTGAAAATTGCCAGCATGAGATGGGAGACTGCAAATAACAAGTCACAAATAGGTGGCTTCTGGTGCATAGAACAGATAGACAAATTTTTCAGTTGTCTCACTTTCAGACAGCTGCCTAAAATACACCAAGACCATACATTCCCCAAGAAAGAGAAAGAAAGACAAGATTAACTGGCTTTCATATGATCTTCTCACACTAAATCTAGAGTAGGTAGAATTACAAATGTCACCAGAGATAAGTTTAGTTAAGATGCACATACAGAGATACACCTTCTCCAAAGAAGAGGTCTGTTTAAATTTCCTGTAAATGCCACACTTCACGTCTGCTGCTAAATTAGTGCATTTGCTGATGGAAATGCTCCCATTTTTTCCTCATGTCTCTCAGTGCAAGTGCTGTCCTATCATTGGGTTGCATCACATCAGAGTAATGCAGCTGAAATGAATGCAGTAACATTGGATTGCAGCTGTGTTTACAGCAGTGAAAATCTGAGGAATTGCACTATTTGGGTAATAGAAGGAAAGTCGATTTAAAAGAGCTATTTGGAATGGCTGGTGCTTTAGTTTTGCTTAGATAAATTATTGTTTTTGTATCTGCATAAAAAAAGCCAATTTTACTCTCTCTATAACTACAAGAATACAATTTGATGGCTGTATTTGGAAATACTTTAGATAACATTGGATGCAAAGAAGCAGCATTCTAACACAAATGAATAAGGTGCCAAGTCTGTAACAGTAGTGAATTCCTCACAAATACCTTCACTGATGCCTTATGAATGAAAACTTGTCTCCTGAAAAAATTTCATTGAAAAAGTTGTTTTAAGTACAATCAAATTATTCACAAAGGTTATTATGTAGTGCAAAGTTTTCATAAGATGTATTCTGTAAAAAGTTATGATCTCCTCATTGAAAAACAAAATCTAACTGGGACATACTTTTGTTTATTTGTCTGAAAACTAAGTTATTGCATTTGGAAGCATCATCCCAAATAGCTGTACATCTAAGGGTGAAAATTCCATTTAAGCACCTGAGCTGGGTCACATCACCAGGCTAATTCTTATATTTAGAGTTTCCCAAGACATAAGCTGGGAATGCAGGGAAACTTTGCAAACCTGCCCCAGAAAAGAAGCAAGTCAGTGTGGTTGGGATGTTTTTATTTTCCTTAGACATTAAATGAGTCATAAGCATGCAAACAGTTAAGTAAATGAAGAATAAAAGCAACACAAGAAATGATACACAAAGAGAAGTGATTGACAAGTGATTCCAATACTTCACATTACAGACTCAAGAAAAGACAACCTCAGCCCTTACCACCAGCCTAGGCAGGATTCTCCTAAGTTTCAAAAGGCGAACTTCAAAGAGAATTTGGATACATCTCCAGATGGGAACCTCAGCATAAACAAGAACTTGTTCACTGATGATGGGAGCAAAGGCAACACAGAGGGGCGTTGTTATAGCAGTGTTACATCTAGGTACTAAAATATTGCTCAGTGTAGAAAAATATATGTTAATCCATTTCCAGGGGAAAAATGCCAGCTATATCCCAGTGGAAGGCAAAAACACAACAGCAAGTGGTATTAGAAATAAATCAGATGTAAACTGTCTGGCAGCAGACTTCAGGAGAAGAAAATAATACACATTATGAGTTTAGTTTTTCTGCTGCTGCAAGGCCCTAGTAGGACAGCCTCTAGGATTTTAGGACATTTTATTAGTTTCAGCTGTCAAAACTAAGGTTAGAATGGCTAACAGATTTCAAAAGACATGATGATGATGATGATGATGATGATGAGTAAAAAGCTAGAAGAAATGAAGGCTGACTACTTATTTCAGAAATTGTAAAAAGCTAATAAAATAAAGCCCCCAGAATTGATGGCAGACCTATGCAGAAAATTATTATATTCTCAGGAATTCCCCTTCGCTAGCAAATGCCTGCAAAAAAGGCAAGTCTCCATCTTCTTGATGGTGTTAGGAAATCATCTCAGCCCTGCAGCTGCAGGCATCCTGGGTGCAAGGGTCACTCTGGCTTTAGCAGCCAGGATGTTTCACTGGGCGCTAGATCAGACCTTTGCTGCCTCTGTTGCCTCCTGAAAAAATACTTTTTTTAGTGGTAACACAACACCTTTGCCTTCACATTATACTTCTTGAGCTCAACCATGCTCGGACTACGTCTAATTTGTCCAAGAGTGTTTAAAGAGAGGTTTCAAAATGCAAACGGAATCTAATAAAATCTAATAACCACTATTCAGAGGTGTGACCCAAAAATTTTGAACAAGAGAGAGAGACCCCGTGATCACTGGAGAAATACTGTGAAAAGTACAATCTGCATTGTGCATTTAAAATCAGATGTTGATAATGTATTGTATGACATGGTCCTAGGTGGAAAAAGAAAGAAAATCCTTCCCTCTCACAGTGTCAAGCTGACTACTCGCAAAAATAGGAAACTAGGCAAAAAAAAAAAAAAAAGTGGAGAAAGAAAACATTCAGTCTGTTTTCCTATTGAAAATACACAGTCTTTCCAAAAAGTCTGAGCAAGTGGCCAGAATGAAATGAATAATCACTTTTGACAAGAGGACTTTGCTATATTATCTATGTATTTATTTATGTACCTGAGCACACTCACAACCAGCAACCAGATGAGAGTCTATGTCTTTATTCTTAATGTGGCATATTTTTTCCAGGTCATGAAATGCAGGTTAATATTTGATCTTCTATCAATAAATCTCTCTATACTAAATATACAAAGGTTATTCTTGGAAAACACAGCCTGGCACAGCCATAAACTTACTGTGATCATTTGTAGGAGGAAAAGCTCACTGATTGGAGGATTTCATGGCAATCATGCGAATATACTGATGCCAATCCCTATTACAGTTATTGTCACAGGTGATGTTACAGATCAGTATTTGAAATATTTGACTTAAGAATTTAATATGATCTCCTATGGAGTCTGTTTCACCACCATAGTAGCTGAATTGCATTGATTTCTTCTGCATCCCCCTGCTTATCTCAAGCTATTTCGTTTTGCTTGCCTTATTGATTTTCATGTTCACTTCACGCATTATCTTACTTTATCTTACTGGAAGCTGGCAATGAATCAATGTGGCCACCTAAATTCATGTTCTGTTGTAAACCCTGGGAAAGAGCCACTTACAGCCATCTACATCAAAATGCACCTAGTAGTTACTGCGCACATCCAAACAAGGGATGACATATTTGTCTCAACACAACCCACAGACAGAAGGCCTCTGCAGTCTTCCTGTTGTGTGCATGTGCTTTTAAATGCTTGCCATTATAATATGGATTTAAAAGGAAAACACTGGAGCAAGCCAAAGAGACCTCAGTGCAAGCCCTTCATCCTAAGTAGTTCAGTTATTTGTGGCTCCTTTCACAACCTCCTGCCTGTAAGTTGTGTGCCCTTCTCAGAACCCCTTCTTTTCCTACCTTCAGCCCAGGATCTAACTCATATTCTCTGCTTGCATTGCCCACAATGTGCTGCTGTTATCAGAAGGGTCCCATTAGCAGGAAAGGGACCAAAGTACTGATAAAAGTAATACTAACTTTGAAAAACAATACCAGGACAGCTATGATAACAAATTGTCATTATTTTTGCTTCCTGCTGTTCTTACATCTTTTGGTAACATTAAAATTTAATTGTTGCTTCATTCCCATAGATGCACTCATTTATCCAGCTGGCCTGCTGCAGTACATAAGGATATTGATGCAGCTTTCTGCTGTACAGAGACAGGTCTGGATGAGAAAAGAAGATTTGTAGTTAAAACTGCTGCTTGAAACTATTAACACAGAAAACTAATTTCTACTTAAAGATGCTTTAAATGCACACTTGAGGGGAAAAAAATACAACATCACAAACACCTTAAATTGACCATCAACTCAGTGACAAAAAACAGTATGTTAAATTTAAGGATTTCTCCTAAGAGATTTCATGTGAGCTAATAGTTGGCTAAGGTGAATAAAATTAGAAGACACATTTTAGAGCTCTCCAGCATGAGAACCAACCAATATATAATGTGAGTGATTTCTGGCAGTAATTGCCTGCCTCATTAATATGTAGACTCACACAAACCTCACCATGACCCTCACTGAAATAAGGTTCAGGCAGCCAGTTTTCACAGAGGCCTCCAGGGCCCCACAGCACAGGGCAGTGGAGCCTGCAGGTTCCTGTATTGTGTCACCCACCTGTGCTTCCCATGGGATATTGCACCAACTGTGTCACATATGTTTCACTCCTGGTTGTTCTGGCTACCCACTACAGGACTCCTCAGATGGAATAAAAATGAGTTTCCATGACTGCATTGTCAGAGCAGCCTCCTGTGAAAAGGTGAAAAGCCAGGCTCAGAGTGCTTGGAAAGACTTCAAGGTTTGCTTTGCAGAGATTGAGAGTTCTCTCATTTCCATCTAAATCACTAAGGGGCAGACAGCTAAAGGTTTTTCTCAGCCCTGAACAGAGCACGAGTGCACTGCTCACAAACTGCCAGGGATTACTTTGCTAGAAAACAGCAGCACCTCAGTGTCCACTGCCCCTCTACTTATGCTGTTTGCCAGCAAATGCTCTCCTAAACATGGACAGACAGATCGAAACTCATGCTGAAGAATTACAGAAAGCAAACTGCCAGAGATGAATGAATGCACAAAACCGGTATGCAGCTCCTTTGTACACGAAGAGCAGTGTGACCCATCTGCCAGGGGTTCCTCGTGAGAGTGAAAAGGGTTCAGCCATATGACATGCCTTTCAACATTCCATCCCCAACAAGAATCCTTAAATTAGCCTGCCCTGAGATCCTCACCAGGCACCTCAGAGAGTAGATTACATTGGCTGGGCTGAGCAAAACTCCACCTTTCAAATGCTGTCAGGTTCTGGGGCAAAGACTTTACATTCATTCAAGAATTCATTCATTCAAGCAGAAGGAGTAAACCACTTATGTAAAAGCAAACCAGGTGAACAAAAGAATCAAAACCTCCTATACTTGGTTACCTTTACAAGCTGTTTTGACTTTAAAATAGACCAAACAAACCAAACCCTAAGAGCTATCACGATGCTTACCAGCATTGCAATTAAACTGTGAGTTGACAACATTTGGTTTTGTTAGCTCTGACATGGCTAAGTGAAGAAAAGATTTATCTGGCCAGAAGACCTTCCCCATTTACAAGAAAAAACGTGCAATAAATATACCCTCTTCTTGGTTGAATATTTCTATTTTCAAACTCTTAGTTAAGCTTCAATCAGTGGGCCATAAAATAATGATGTCTCTGGACCAGCTACCATTATGATTCACAACTGTGAGAGCAATTCAATAAGCATCTCTTTTATCCAGTGCCACAGGGACATTTCAAAACCCCCTACAGTTCCAGAGGTGCCTGCACCAGGAGCCCTGCCCTGTAAAGTCTAAGGACATTCACAAGCTACACCTCACATCTGCAGCAATGTACCACCTGTGGTTAGTAACCCCTTGAAAATACTTTCATAGTTCTTCAGGATAGTTTTACTAGAGGCCAAATGAAAATGAATTTGTTTGAGCAAATAGTCTGTGAAGATGTCTTAGGTAATTGTTTTTTAGGCTGTGGTTATAATTTTCAGTTCTACAGGCTGCTTCCCAGTGACCTGCAAGCAGTGGCAGGTCTTAATCCTATTTCTGCTTGAATGAGCTCCTGAAATGTGCAGTTTTTAGTGCCATCTAATGTCTGCCCAGACTGCATAACCTCCTGCTGGTACAGTTTATCAGACTAATTCCATTTGAGCATGGATTCTCCTGAACCTGCTGACCCACAGCAGGACTCCTGGTTCATTACCAGTTGCCTGCCCCATTGCAGGAACTTCCCAGCTAAATCCTTCCCAGCTCAGCTCATCTCAGCATTACCCTGCAGCCTGAGGGTCCCACAAGCACCAGTGTCCCCTGTGACTGCTGGCAAGGGGTGCAGAGGCAAAAAGTCAAACAAACAACTGTGTTTTCTCGGACACGGGGGCTGGCAGTCAGCTCTAATCCTTTCTGGATCCAGCAGCTGACACTTGCCATGGCACCTGGGAGCTTCCAGGAGAGGGGCTGGCAGAGGCTCAGCTCTAGGCTGTGAGGGTGTGAGTGACTGTTTTGGGGTCCAGCTGGTAGTGGCAAACAAACTCTGCTGCCCTGTCCCAGGCCCTGGGGGAGGTCTCAGACCAAAGATCCCAGAGGAGAAGGCTGAGGGGTATTGCCATGGCTGTGTGTTACCTTGATGGCTTCTGGGTTACATAATCTCTGGGGAAACATAAAGGAGTGATCCTGGCCTCCTCTCACCAGCCAGATTTGGAGTGACAGGAGAAAAGTCCACCCGGTAAAGCATTCAAAGACAGTGGCCATAAATCCCTGGTCTTTGGCAAAAAGGAGAAAGGTACTCAGGTATCCCCATCCTGGCAAATGGCAGGGAAGGCTGATGTCTGTATTTTAAATATGCTGAATTCAAACTGCCTGGAGGGGGCTGCACAGGCACAGCAGTGTCCTTTCACTTGAGAGTCCAAGTTCTTATTTCAGCATTCCTTTCTGCCGTAATGGATTTTTACAGCACTTAACTGCATTCTAATTGACCAGAACTCGTAATTGTGTTATAAGTTAATTGCAGTTTAATTTTACATAGCTGTAACTGATAGAACAAAAAGCCACAGAAATTAAACTTCATCAAAAGGAAACTGCACTAAACACTGGTGTGAATATTAGACTGAACAAATGGGGCAACAGACCACTACCACAGCCAACACTATTTATAGAAATTAATATTTAGGGCCCAAGAGAATCTAAAATAGTTTTTTAATTTGTGTTTTTGCCACACCCACCACTCTAAAATAGAATTTAGATTTCATTTAAATGGACGAAAGCTGAGGCTTTCAGATGACACTCATTGCAGGTATGGTGACTGAATATTTACTGTTGGTTTACTCGTGGAGCTGAGGCACATACTTCTAATGGCCATTTTTCTACCATAATATTTCTTCCCTCTTGCCAGACCAACTATTTTATTTAGTGTGTTGTAGAAAAGCCAGCTTATTGTGCAGATAAAAGACCAAGGGTGTTCATTGTGAAGGCCTAGAACTAGGTCATTCAGTTCCCCTTCCAGATTTAATCTTCTCTCTCTTTTGCACTAATGAATCTGCAATGGAGGTGGCTTTTTACATTCTTTGGGCATTGAAATGAAAGCTGCCAACACTTCAGCCCAAGTGAAAATGTGAGAAAAAGCTCTATTTAATACTGGAAAGAAAACATCTGGAGGTCCCCATTTTCATGCCGGCTTCTTTGTAGAGATTTTGCTTTTCTAAAGCAATTGTTCACTCACACTTTTCCAAGAGCTACATTTCAGGAGGGCAGCTGAAAATTATATCAACCTCTCTCAATGCATAACAAGGACCACATACTGCACCAGCAGCATTAATATGAGGGAGTACTCCTCCCTTTGTGTCCATCCCTTCTGCAATCTCCCCCATTAGTCAGTAAATCCAAAATCATCTGAGGGTGTAAACTTTTATCCTCACCAATGCCTAATATTATTCTCTTTGTGGCACAGCAGTGGTGACGGGGCACTATGGCTTTTACCTGGAATTAACCCATAATGGTAACTTCATCAGCTGCAGCCACTGCTGAGTTTATCCCATGGTAAAATGCCTCTGGTCTCCTCTAGGATTTTGCTTTTAAGGGCAGGGTAACCTCACAAGCACTTGTTTTCCCGGTGATTAAACATACCATTTTCAACAATGAAGCTAAAATCCCAGGTATGCAGTAACTTCCATGGCTAGGCATTCTCAGGAGAGCTAAAAAGTAGAGAAATTATTTAATATTCAGATAGAGAACCCACTGAGAAGGAACCAGGTTTTGTCATTAGCTGTCAGACCTAAGCAATATTTCTCTGCAAGCCTGGCTTGGCTATGGTAGGAGTGACTTCAGCCCAGGGGCTGAAGACTGAAAGCTGCAGATCCATCCCATAACATATTTTCTTTTCTCACTAACCAGCTCATGAGGTTAATATGCAGAGAGCTACTACTCCTCCTACATGCAGATAATTTCTCAGTTCATTAAACATTATTGCATAACTACCAGTAGCTCTTCAATTACTCACCTCTGGTTTACAACTAAGTAAGAGTAGAAATAGACATTAAACATTTTATTCCAAGGAAATTTCATGCTCTGCAAGATTATTTCACTTATTTGGTTTTTTTGGTGGGGGTGGACAGAGAAGAGAGACTGGGTTTGTCTAGAATGAAGTATTTTGTTAATGCTGAAGAGAGATGCATTTATTGACTTAGCAGGCATTCATTTTGTTTCCAGAGTTCATATAATGGACAGCGCTGACCAGCCCCTTCCCTCCCACCTCTTCCATCAGCTTGCTTGATGCTCTCCCTCCAGCAATATGAAAGTGTCAACCCTGCATCTTTTCCCCCAGCTCCTTAGGAGAGCTCCTTAGGAGAGGTCTCCTGCAGACACATGGGGCAATCCCTTTCCCTGAATCCATAAGTCTGAATTTCAAATCTTGGCACAGCACCAAGGAACAATCAGGAAGTCACTTTTGCTCTCTGTCTTTCCTGCTGAAAAGGGGCTGGAGGGACAAGATCAAGGTTTGTAAAAGACAGCAAGGAGTCGGAGGAGATTAAAATGGTGATCAGATGAACACTATTTCAGCAGGAAAAATCCCAAATAACACTGCTGATTTTGGTAAGAAGAGAGGACATTGACAACATGCTAGGGAGGGATACTTGCTGCTGGTAAAGAAAGGAGCAAAATCTTGGAAATTTGATAAAATGCAAAGGTGCCTTTAAAATCACTCTAGGCCCTGCTTATCTGGATTATTAAATGTATCCAGGTTTATTTATAAAATATTTTTTCTCAAAAATATGAACAATTTGTGATTTTTGGATCTAACCTCCAGCGTAACTCCATTCCATGCCTTCCTGAACAGCTACCAGTCCCATGAAACCTCAATTTGTCATCTAAACAACAGCCAGACCTAATTTCTTTTCTTACAAAAAAGCTGATCAAGGAATCAATTTCCAGCTGGGTCTCAATCATCAACATTTTTTTAAAGCCATGTCACAAGTCCTCTGAACAACCCCTCTATTATGCAATACAAGTCAGTCCAGTTCTTCAGTTGGGAGAAAACAACTTTAGTGCTACCTTTTGCCCAGTTGTCAAAATTGTTGCATGACTGCCAGTTTGGGGGCAGAAGTAGCATTGATTTAGATCTGTGTCCCCAGCTGTGAATCCAAATCTGAAACCTTTACTCTCTATTTTGCATTCAAAAGAAATTACTGTAAAATGACTTATGAATGGTGTCTTCCAGAATTCAATGGATAGACTCCAAAAGACCAGTTGAGCCTGGTATCCATGTTCTCCAGTATCACAGCTTCTCCTAAAGACAGATTTCTTTTCAGGATACCTGTTCACCAGGTCTACTGGTCTGAAAGTCAGCCATGGGCTGGGTTCCATCGTGCAGCTCCTGACCTCAGGGGAGCTGCAGAGCTCAGGTTACAGCTCTCTGGTCTCTGTGGTGGGAATCTCTGCAACAAAGTTGAAATCAGCCAGACCTTACCCAGCAGGTAAGAGAATCACACTTCCAATGCATGACCAAGCTCACCCCCACTGAAGTTTCTTTCTGGCTTTAGCAAGGTGAGAGAAAGCCTACACAAAAATGTTATATTGATAAAGCAACTGGCACTGAGCCCAAACAACATTTAAAAGGGCACTACTTCAATTAAACTGATCCAGTTCAATCTGTTTAAATGTAATTCCAAATGGTTTTCTGATATCTAGACTGATGGGATTGGTCTCTAAGTTTTATGAGGAGTTGCTTGCAGCAGTTGAAATGCTCAAGTTATATTTACAGTTTTAATCTGTAAAGACCAGGAATGAAATCATTAAGGATTATTCTCTAATCCATCTGACCTGCAAATTATTTGGTTTGGGATTCTGTATCTTGTAATGAATATGTTCCAGAATTGAATAACACATCTGCATGTCCTTTCTTCCTAGGGAACCTCTCTGCTTCCCAAACAAACAAGCCAGTTCCACTCGTTCAATTTCCTGAAAGGGATGGCAGTGAGAGGATTAGGGAAACTTTGGGTCAAATAGAGAAATATATTTAGGTGCCTACAGTCCTACAGGAATTAATGGGCATTCAGGCACCTAAGAGACTCACTGGAGCCTGTTATTGAGTAATATTGGTAATTTCCAAAGGTGGTGCAGCAGCAGCTGGGCTGCATCCATGCCTGGGTGCCTTCACCACCAGTGAAGTCAATGGGAGGGGACTGACTCCAGAATCAGGATTTTGTCTGTGCTTACTTTGTCATCTCTCAGTTCACATTTGGAGGCAGCTGGGAATCATGTAAGGCCTATACCATCAAACCTGGTGGTTCTGAAGTTCTGTTCCTACACCCACAAACGATGCTGACTGTTCAAGTCATTTGGAGAGAAGCAGGCACTATCTTGTAATGTCGCACAGTGTCTATTACCGTGGGCTCCTGGTCTGAGAGCAACTCCTAGTATTGTAACTAGTTGCAATTGTTTACTCAGTAGAAGCAACTCATAATTTAATTTCAGTGGCATGATCATTAGTAGATCTTCGTCAGTCACAAAATCATAGCCTCTTTCCTGGCGTTGCTGATAGACCACCTTTTTTCTCTCTGAAGTAGCTCAGCCAGATCCTTCCTCACATGTAAATCTTCGTGGGGAACAGGTAAGCCTAAAGCTTTCTCTTCATGTTACTTTTCATACAGAAAATTAGAAAACCCCTTTAGGCTTCATCTGAGCTCTGCACAGTGAGAGGAGCCTCAGCTTCAGATAGCTTTGTAGAATTTGGTTACATTTACATGTCTGAGTTAGCTTGCCATGCCTATCCAGTAAAGTATGTGGACTGGACCCCCGTGGATCACATAAGGCCTTCTGACTCTTAAATCTCTACCATGTGTGACATACTTCAATTAATGTGCATGAAGGTTAAATACTGCTGTGAAGCCACTCACCTGAAAAGACCACTGCTCCTCAAGACCATCCTGAATGCAGCTGGGACAAGTTTCTGTCTCAGTGGTGTGAGCTCAGCGCCAGTTTTCTGCTTTTGGCTGCTTTGCTCTCCTTTTTATCCATTCAAGTCATGGGTCTTAGCACTTTGCTCTGGAGAGATCATCGCTCCTGCCCCAGGAACAATGAGGTGGCTGCGGCAGCTGTCATTATTTCACAGAACTAAGTGTCCATGGGATCACAGCATGCAGTAGGCTACAGTTGCCAGATCTGAGAGTTACAATGCAGAACGACCTGGCCTACTCTATAAGCCTCAAAAGAAAGAGGTGATAAGGCATCTCAAAAAGTCCCCTTACTTCAGGGCTAATATTTCCATTGGCAGCTAGAACTTTCCACATATCTGTCCTTAACAGAACCAGTATACCACAGTATCAGGGGAAAAAAAATTATTCAGTACCTTCTTATGTTGCAGGAAATGCTATGTATGTATTTTTATTTATTTATGTGGAAGATTCCCCACAGAGTGTTGGCAAGTCCCTCCACATGTGAGCTGAAGATGTTAGGCTACATTTTGGATTAGAGCTTGTTCGGTGCTACAGCTGCAAGGATGGCAGCAGGGAGGCTGCTGGACCTGAGCTATTTATGCGTGCTACTTGTGGTTTGAGGTCTTACAAAGGTGAGATCAGGCAGGGCCTTGGGCAGGAACCAGCCCTTACAGCTGCATGGTAGGACATTGCTCTCATGGAATGTACCCTCAGTTCTGTGGGGGTGGAACCAACCGAGTTACTCCAGCAGGTGCTGGTGAAAGGCCAATTTGTTTCCTTCCATCCCTCAGCCTGGCTTATACTCCTGTACACCTCTGCAAAGACACATCCGTTCTCTAATCAGAAGGAGAGACATTATTTTAGGAAAACAGGTTCCAATTACCAAGATGTTTCTCTGGAGCTGTGTCTTGGCACTGACTGCAATCACACGCCCGTGAACCAGGTTCTCACTCCATGCAAGTCAACTCCAATTATACATAACTGGCTCCAGAGTTTCAGAAACTCCAGCCTTGTGGGCACAGCATACTTTCTAATCACATAATGTTGCTAGTCATTGTACTGTAGCTAATTCTTCGCTCTTAATAATAATAAGAATAATAAAAAAGGTTAAAGTACAAAAGGAAGGTTCAGTTTTACAAAGCTCCCTTTATCTACCTGAATCCTGCTAAGGTCAAGAGAAAGTCTGCTTCTGACTCACAATGACATTTGAATCAAGTGCTGAATACTCTTCACATTGTACAATTTCAGCTCAGGAAGGAATTGACTTCCTTAAAGATCATGTGGTAACAACTTTTATCCTTTCTTAGCAAAAGTCCTAGGAGTATTCACCAAATCAGAGCATTTTTCTCTTCTATGAGAGTTTTAATGAAAGTCAGTTATAGTTTTGATCCTATAGATGTTAAAAAAATGGTTTCAGCCTCCTTTCAAGAAAAAATTTTCGCTGAAATTCAAATGGCTGAGAGCATTTGCAGAGCCCATATCCAATGGCCTGCTTCAAACTCTTGCAGCTGTAAGGAAAGGGAGCAGATTCCCAGACATTGTCCATACTCGGATCCACTCAAACACCCTCATGGGACCAGCCAGCCTGGAGTGGCACTGGAGAAGCCCATCATGTACAAATTTCTGATTCTTAAAGGTTCTTCCTTTGAATTCTTCCATGTTTTTGAATGGCTTTGAATGGCTGGATCATCACAACTCTTTCCTGTACACGGCTGGGTCTGGCATGCAGTCACTCTCATTGCCTCCATGCACACGAGCACTGAGCTCTTCTCCACCTCATTTCACCAGACCCAAGGCCGTCCCTTCTCTCAGCCAGCAGAGAACTAAGTGGAGAAGGAGTGACTGTTTAAACCCTAAAAGCAGATAATTTACTGATGATTCATGCCCCAGAGCAGGCTTGCTGTCTGAGGAAGGGCAGCACTTGTTGGTGGAAACTCTGGAGATGCACTAAGGCAGGTCTGCCTCTTTCTGGGACACTTTGCCATGAGCTGACTTTCACCTGTTATGAAGCCATAGCTGTTGTTTCCTGCCTCTCCCAGTAGATTCCTTTCTTCTCGCTGATGTGGTGCACAGGACCCTTCCTCACACGTCTTGCACAGGGCTCTGTGGTGCTCCTGCACTGAGCTAGGAGTCATCCATGATGTGCAGCTGCTGTGGAAGGGATAGATCAAAGAACAGATTTCCAGATCCTCTACCTCTCAAGCAGAGGTAATTTGGGGAACAGTTGCATGCAACCACCTGGGAATTCTACCAAATCTTTACTTCCACATTCCCCTATCTAAGCTCTACAGTAATTTCTCCTGCCTTCAGTGTCACTATTTTCAGCATATGCTGTGTTCCAGTGACATCTAGGGATAGAGACTGAAAACTGCAAGTTGGATGCTTACATAAGCATAGTTTGAAACATATTTCAAACTGATAAGCCAAAAGGCTTAAGGAAAAAATGTAATTAAGATCAGGTGAAAAGAATCTTGCATGTTTTGCAGGATTGAATTGATGCCCCTAGGCCCATTCCTCAACTCATGTGCTATAGCATTCATTTCAAAAGTGCCTACAGAGACATGGCATTAATTGACATAACATTTTGCTCTGGTACAAAGAATGCAAGCAAGATAAATGTACATCAGTACTAATGAAAAAACACATAAAAGGGCAAATGTCTTCAGGAGGAAAAAAACACTTTGAGGTCAAAAGATCAAACGAGTTTCTTTAGTAGCTGGATCCATTACTTACTCATTTCTACCACTACTAAATTACTCATTACATTTATGTATCAGTCCCCTGATCACAGAGGGTCACTGTGCTTGGTGATTCAGTCCTACACAGGACTAAGATATGGGCCCTGCTCTGGAGATCTTACCTGCAGGACAAGGCAGAACCAAAGGATGGAAGCAGTAAAGCAGAGGGAACGGTGGCTCAATCTACACTGCTTTGCAGCCTGGCTTTGTGTTAGACTTCAGTTCGCAGTGTTCAACAGCTTATCCCTGCAGGATCAAAGCACAAGCAGCAGCAAATCTTCCCACTGTGCTTTCATTTCTTTAGAGGGCACAGGCAGGCTTCCTCCAGAACATAACAAGGGACTGGCAAGCAGGATTAGACAGAAACCCACCATGTGCCTGCGTAATGCATCACATGAAAGATGCAGAAATGTGTAAGCCTACTCTTTCAAAACAGACTTTGTGTGACTGTACAATCTACACCTGCTCCGGGTTTCCTCAGTAAATCTAGACTTCCTAAGTATTCACAGCCCAACCACAGAAAGAATTCTGTGCTAATTCATGCCTGGACCTTTGTAGGACCTAAAAAAGATCCATCTCTTTGACTGCAGAAGGAAATGTAGAACATATTATCTGAAGAAGGCATCAAGAGAAGTGTTTATACATGTATCAGAGGCCTGCATGTCCAAAACTAAATTTATATATTTAAATATGCTCACATGGACAAAAATGTGTGGAGATAATGGGGAGAGGCAGCTGCTGGTTTTCTGAGAATTTTTGGTCTGAGCAAATGAAGCTGTGCCACCTGTGGTCCAAATTCAAGTGAACAGAAAAAAAAAATCAACTCAAAAGTAGAGGTCAAGTAAAATTTTGAAAAATAAAAGTCAGTGGATGCTTTGCCAGCCTCAGCACTGCAAGACAATCCTGAGAAAATGGTCTATCGAATGCTATTAAATCCAGGGATATTTCTCTTGATAGGTGTATGTGAAGTATCTGGAAAAAAAATCCATCACTTTGCTCCCAGCAGCCACTTTGTCAGATCACTAAACCACCAGAGAAATCACCAACCCTCTTGTTTCTGGTTTTGCCACTGCTGTTGTTTCTATCCGACAGCAGTGCTGCTCAGCAGCCAGAGGTGGTGGCCTGTCCTGGGGCAGTCACAGGCAACTGCCAATCTCCTGGTGCCCATCAGAGCAGCACCAGTTGCAGCAGGCTCTCCAAAAGATTCAACATGGGGACGTGGGAGAAAGCACTG
The DNA here is from genome assembly GCF_028018845.1 of Melospiza georgiana. NCBI lineage: Eukaryota > Metazoa > Chordata > Aves > Passeriformes > Passerellidae > Melospiza > Melospiza georgiana. Next base: position 45,243,814 of record NC_080430.1, on the reverse strand, counting down.
CTTCAAGGCTGATTTAGGGAACTGAAATAAATGCAGCAGGAACTCTTCTGGGTGGGAAATGTCTCTAGGTGAATATGAGACAGGGATCAATTTTAAAAGCCTCATTACAAAAATATAACAACTAACTCACGCACTTGGAAGATCCCAACATTGTCTCTTTATGCTCAGTTGTTTAAGCTAAGCTTTCCTTTAAAGCACTCCTGAGGCCTTCCTCCTGAAAACATACCACAATGTGAATCTTAGTAGCCTAAAATCAAATTGCAATAGTTAAGAAGATACTAGAAACTAATAGGAAACTAAAGATCACCTCCTGTGATTTAGGTGAATGTTGGCCTTGATGATTTGTAGTTTTATTCTTGTAATCTCCATAGCCAACAAATGGCAATTTTCCCTCCTCAGAGGGTACTGCCCTGAAGTCAGAATGCTTCTTTTATCAGACAGACAAAAAGTAATTAAATGACTGGAGGGACACAGACAGTAGTGTCCATTTCTGTGTGGCCAGGCCACATCCCATGACCAGAGTGCTCTGGTACTTTGAATTTACCACCGGAGACCCAGCTGTGAATCAGTCTGAACAACCAGGAAAAGTAGCCAAGACTTGGAAATAGCACAGGTCCTTTTGCACAGTGTAAACACAAGGCAGCAGATGCTGCCACGTTCAGGCTTGGCTTCAGGTGGCAGCAGCTTGAAGGGCTCTGTGTTGCTCTGCTTGGAAGCAGGATGCGAACACCTCCGTCCCACGACCTCTCCAGAACAAATTTTTATCTTCCATAGTTACCAATGGATGATCTAGTTTCAGGGTGATTTAAATCAGTACTGGAACTGACTTCTACTACCAGGACAAATGAAACAATTTGACAAGAGAGGTCTCTCCCCTCAGTGTCCCTATAAACAGCTTATCACAAATGGCAGAGATGGGTGAAGATTCCAGGTACAGCTACTTTCAAACAGAACAAAGTTCACAGTATTTTTAATGAAGTAAGACCACTGCTGGACAATCAGAAAGTTTCTCCATATCACTGCAACAATCTTACTGAAAGGAAAGGCACTTAAGCACAGAAAATACTCTCTGCTCAATATTGGATGTAAGGAAGTCATATGGAATACTCACATAATTTAACTAATGTGTGGATTAATTTATGGGTTACTATTTACTAAAAGAACCTGGACAGTGTTTTTGTTCTGTACCTTGAAATTCATCTCCAGCTGTGCACTCAGTTGCAGGTGTAGGTCACACACTGTCAGATGGTGACATGTACCAGTCTGCAGGGCCATCTTTCCCCACTGTTACCGAGTACAGGTGTGCTCACTCCGGTGTCTGTTCAGGCTGTTCTCTGGGTGCAGCCAGGAGCCATCCCATCGCAGAAGTTTCCCTGGTAGAGAGTAACTAAAGGCTGCTTCCTCTGTGATGGAGGCTGCTCTTCAATAGATCTTCCCAGCAGGATCCTTGGGAATAGACCATTTTAACCCTTCTTACCCCAGAATTACTGTCCAATTACACATCAATGCATTTCTGTAATTTGCTGGGTCTACCTAAAAGGGCAACATTTCATTTGTGAGAGAACCATTTAAACAGCCATGGTACCACCCCTTCCCTGGGGTCAGCTGTCCTGTGACACCCAAGGCTTGTCTGAGTGTACAGCAGGAGCAGAGCTGTGCCCCTGTCTGATGGTGAGAGGGACCACAAACACCACTGAGAGCTAAATCCTCTCAGTGAGGAGCAGGACCATTCCACTTGGAACCACATCTGCTGAATTCAGCTACTTGGAGAGCTGAGCCTGGATCATACATTGTGTGGATTTTCTAATTTGGGGTTTGATCTTTTTTTCTTTTTTTGCATAATCACAGCAAAAATGGGCTGTAAATAAAAATAAAGAGAATAATAAAAATAACCCCATTTATTGTATACACAAGTCCTTTTAATCAGGCCCCAAATTCATTTCAGAAATGTGCTGTCAAATTTCACAGATGCAAGATATTCTAAAAGAGCTGAAACCAAATTTGAGCACATTTCTGGCTCTGTTCTAAAATACTATGCATTTTGCTTATTCAAGAAATTAGACCAACCAGGGATCCTCTTCTACCCAAAGTTTTAGACCTCAAGCCAATCATTTTGTTTTAGAGCCATAATATTACAGGACAAGTCACAGTATTTTCAAGTAACAGATTATGTTAGAAATTTAAGGGAGGAAATGTAACATTTCTGTATGAAATCAAAGCTGATTTTACAAGAGGATCACACACATCTCTATTAAATTATGTTTATCTTCACCAAAAAAATATAATCCTCCTTAAAAACAGCATAAAATTCCATTTGTTTTAGAAAAGCATACATCAAATAACACTGGAACACTTTATTGTAAAAGACTTTGTTGTCTCAGCTCTGTAGCAATACTGCAATACAGGTTAAGACTTTTTCATTACGAGATCAATAACAGGCACATAGCAAACATAAAAAAAGGCAAGCCAAGTACAAATACTCTTTTGAGATTATTTTTGTATTTTTAATCTAAATGGGAAACAGTAGGCATGAAACATCTATACAGCAAACATAAAACAACTATGCCATTTTTCTCTTAATGATCTCAAGAGCTTTTGATCTGGCAACTGGAAAACAACCTTCATGTTGCCATGCTCAGGGGACAGATTCCTGACTGAGTATGGATGCAGAAAGTCATAGTGCTTAAATACACACAACGCTCTAAGCCCACTTCCATCTCCCCAGTGGCAGCAGCACATTACTTAGAGGAATGCTCAGTGACACTGAGCAACACTGAACAGATACAAGGGACAGTAACTCTTACTGTGTCTCACAGTCAGCTGTAGAAAACACCTCCCCCTCCTTTAACAGGCTAAATATTGGTCTTGTATACATCTTCACATAGTGTGAGGAATTACTGACCACTTAAAGATGTAACACATGGATCCTCTACACTAGAGCCTTGCAGAAGGATGAAGGAATTCATTGCTGACTGGAACTCTGTCAGTACAGGTACATCTGTCCTATACTGCAAAATTAGAGTGGTACAGCCTGTAAGAGTGCAGCACATCAGATAAAATTTAAAAAAACCTACAAACAGGGTATGCCATTACAGCAGGGACATCTGATTACTGCCTGGCTGTAAATAACACATGCATCTTCAGAGCAACTACATACCAAGTATAAGCCGATTGGCAGTATAGGAAAAAATGAGTTCTGCCTAATTGTTATTTCAAATATTTGAAACTTAAGCTTCAATGACTTTGCATTTTAGAGTTTTATAATGGCTTTAGATGTATTTAGAGCCTTAAAAGTCAGACTTCCAAGGACGTTTAACTAGGATTTTTAAAGATACAGAGAAACAACGTTACAGAGCTCTTCCAGTCCAGGAATCTAAGTTAATGAAAACAAACTTCAGATATAAACATATTTCCTAAGACAGTTTTTTATACTAGCTCCCTCTTCCTCCTCCAAAGAAGCTCTCCAAAACAAAACATTACTCATTTAGGCTGTGCAAAAATAGAATTCAGGAATAAAGGTTCAAGCAAAGGCACTGAAGCAATGAATAGCATGCACACACAGCCCAGGCCCTCCTCTTTTCAGAGGTTACTCCACTCAAGAATTATCTGCCCATATTTGTACTCCTCGTGCTAATCTCTGAGACACAGTCAGATTTAGAAGTCCATAGGTGACAGTCAAGGGCCTCATAGCTCACACAGGGAGAGGAAGTAGGCACCTTACAAACTTAAATTACTAAATCTCATATTCTACAAACAAGAACTTGCAGTGGCATTTGGGCTCATAGCTGCATTAAGTAGATGCAGACTCAGAACAGACAAATTAGTGAATTTATTTATGCAACACCTTACTCCAAGGTATCAGCTCAGAGTCAGCTAGAACAGCCTAATAAAACTATGCACAAGGCTGTGAATTCAAAACAAGCTTCTACATCCAGTAACACCTTGAGATGAAGCCTAAGTATCGCTAAGAAGGCAATCTTGGTTGGTAGGTCTGAAGAATGCACACTTCACAACATTCCAACAAAAAGCCTTCATTTTTTGCAGTCTGAGCTTGGCCAGCCTCAAGTCCTACTAGTGGACTTCAAAAGAGTTTTCTATCATAAGCTCATTTTTACTGCCTTGGCAATTATGGGCCACATCCTTCAACATTTTTTAACCTATTTTCAAATAGATGAAAAGATTGAAATGTGCCTTCATTCTGAAAACAGAGTTCTGTGGCAGCATTTTAACAAGTCCTTTTCCAAAGCCTTAATTTTCAGCATTTTTAAAACATAGATATGTATTCCAAATAAGTTTAGCTTTGACAAAGAAGTTTCAGAGTAAGATGACAAAACATTATATTGTCGAAGGTTTTCAACTAGAACATACAAAGAGGTTTGGGCTTGTACCAAGGCTAATTACAGTCTTAGAAATGCTGCTTCAGTTTAAAACACCCATGGACAAAAACTTCTGCTTTCCTTCTACAAAGTTCAACTGGTTTGTTGCCACAACAAATCTCACCTCTTTAAAACTTCAAATGTGTTACGTCTTATTCCATCTCCTTATAATTTGGCCCTTCAAAGGTCAAAACATGAGCATCTCCACCCAACCCACCTATCAACTGCAAGGTTCCTTCCATAGAAAGGATTTTTAAATGAGGAGGAAGAAAATCAAAGATTTTTCTTATTTGTTTCAAGCAGAATGACTGTGGAGAAATGACTCAAAAGCTTAGGTAGTAAAAGTTAATGGAATGCCATCTGAAATGAAGACTGACTCAGTAACACGAGACCTGCGAGTCATTTGTTAATCTTCAGTTCTGAGCCCACTAGAAGTACTTGTATAATACCAGTGAAACAGAAGATACTGATTGTTTTTCCTCTTGAGCAGGAGAACAAGCTTTAAATGAGAACATCAGTTTTTCTGGCATGTAATAAAATGAAAAACACTAATTGCTATGTACCCCCAAAAGATTGATTACTTCAGCAGTTAAGAATCAATACTAGGTAAACTTGCACTAGAATGACTTTATTCTGCTCATCTACAAGACTTGCATAAGATTTATTTTTGGATTTCCATTTGGTATGTGGGTATTTTATGCTTTGCATGAGGCATTTCCTCCTCCTGAATGTATTGCACCTTAACAGTATACCATCTTCTGGAGCATCCTTTCTCTGGAACAGTTAAGATCTGTAACATCAGGCAGTATTTGTGGAGATTGAGAGACTAGATTTTTACAAGTGCAATTGTCTAGACCAGACGGAGAAAGAAATCATCACATAATGCTCCCCTAATTGTTGCTAGTGCCTTAAGGATTCATTTCTGAACTCAAAAATCTAAAAAAAGAAAAAAAAAGTTCAAATGAGTTAAAATTGAAACATTTCTGTTTAGAAAGGCAAATATGAATAGGAAATAAAGTACAGGTACATGTGATATTAAATAATACAGTTTTCCCTAATTCTTTACTACTTAGGTAGTAAACAATTATTTTATCAATTTAATATTTTTTTCTGGCGAAGTTATTAGAGACATATCTCTACTGCTAATTCTTTCTTTCTTTCCAAAAATGCATGATATCACATCAAGTTTTTTAAGCATTTCCCACTATTGTTATGGTTTTGGAGCTCAGTGTGTTCTGAATTGTTTCAGAAAAAATTTCCATGTCTACCTCAAAAGGAAGACAACATCTGCTTGTTTCACCAAATGAATTCATGTCATTCTTCACAAGACATATCCTACAAGTAGAATAGCAAATGACTACAGCTAACTAAAACTAGCTTACAAGCATGGTGAAACAAATCTATTGTAACCTCCAGTAAAGCTGAAAGAATTGCCTTCTAGAAAAGTAAACCAAATCAGTTTTCTGTAGTAACACTCAAACACGAATACAAAACTCCCCGTGTGAAGCCCCAGTCCTAGGAAAACTTTTCAAAGCAGGGAGAAGGTTAGTGCAGACCCCGTTCCCTTCCCTGCTCCTGCAGCTAACACTACCAGCTCAGTCAAGCACTCTGCTTGCCAACTTTCAATGCACACTCATGGCAGAAGCCAACACAATGTCTTTTTCCCCTACTCAGCCACAGAGGAGATACAATATCCCATCCACTTCCTTCAAATGTTTTGGGACTTCTGCCCAAATGTTTGCCTTGAGGAGCTCAGCTTGCCTTACCCCAACTTTGCTTCATACTAATACCTCATAGTCACTGCAATACATTTTAGAGAGGATCCAGTTACTTAGACAGCAAACAACTGATGTCTTATTATGATGCTACTAAGGTACACCTACACTACAGGCTTTAAAGCTCTAGTCTTACAGCTACAGGGTAAGATCACATCAAGCTCATCTACTGATTAATCAGCTAGTACTTAATCATGTAGATTTTCCAATTTCTCCAAACAGCAGTGAGCTACACTTGCCACAAAGCAGTTCAGCCATTCTTCAGCAAGGCTGGAGTGCTAGTTCAAAACTTAGGCTAAAGCATTTCAAATATCCCAGAAATTATATTAATAAACTTTTATTTTTAAGCAACAACACACACTATTTGAATAAAACTCACACATTTAACTCAGGTGGAGAGTACTAAACTGAACAATCATCACTAATACATTTCCATTGGAAATGTGTTAAAGTTCACAAGGGTCTTCTATACCATCTTACTGAAGTTTTCTTATGTGTTTCTAGTCTACACACCACCTGTTTCATGAAGTCATGCAAATCAAATTGTAAATGTTCAGGTAATGGGGAAGTCCATTCACTGCAAAGATTCATTTTTCACAGAAGAGCCAGGATAGGTAAGACCAATACTGCAGGGTTCTTCATAAGAGTACAGGTATATTAGAAACCATGAACTTTCAGTTGTTCTTCCTTGACAATGCCAATCTAAAGGAGAGAAACAATGTATTTTAGTAAAGATTACATACTGAGGCAATTACAGCAACATCAAGTTATCACAATCTTACACGTTGATTAAAGAAACTGCTATACAGTGTATACATTCAATGAAATATTTTTGTAGTTTACAGAATGTTTCTGGGCCAAGCAGAACAACTGACTAAACAAAATCTTATCAGAAATCTAATTTGTTCTGTAGTCCTAGGACTTATCCTTTGACAGTGTAACAACTCTGCATTATCATTTGCATCAGAGTAGTTGCCTCTTTCCTCTACAGTGTTTTCAGTCTCACGATTATGGTTTGCATGGAACACTTGATTTTACAAGCACAGAGCTCAAGTTGCACTGCCAGAGAACAAGTGGTGTGTTGTAACAGTGCAAAGGCACTCTACAGTGCTTTGATTCCTACCAGAGCTTACTCTCATACTGCAAGTGTCATTTTACTTTCTGGCTGAAAACACAAAAGAACTACAGTGGCCATCTTTGGCTGGGTAATTAGCATCAGTACCACCTGTCACCCTCCTGCTTCCAGAGAGGTTTAGATATTTATCTGCAGTCCCTCACCTCCAAGAGGAATTGGCAAATGTTCTTCCTCTGGTCACCTTGCAGCTGGATAACTTCACCGTATTCAGGATGCTCAATCACAGTACCATTACAAGCAAATTTCTAAGAGAAAAACATCCATATTATAAGACATCTGATGTACATTGTGATTGTGCTTAGTCAGTCTTTTCAGAAGAACTTCGTCTCAGAAGCTGCTTACTATTTTGATGCCAAGCCAGGCAAAGGTTAAATCAATTTTACTGGCTCTGAGAGCAAATGGAATATATCTGCTGACACATACATACACAAACTAAACTGCTGATGGTAAATTCAGGCAATGACAGGATTAGCTACTGTGCAGAAGGAAATGGCCAACAGTCATTGCAAGAGTGAAAAACAAAGTCATAAGATACAGCCTTTCAACTCCACACTATTTTAAAATAAGTATTTTTATCCTGGCAAAACTAAAGGCCTCTATTTTGAGCAACGACCCAGCTGTAACAGAGGCAGGAATAAAAATCAGCTCTACTTTAAACTGATTTTATTCTTCATATCAACAAAGCCATAGATCTGTGAAATTTAAAAGAAAAAACATTCAAAATAATTTTTTTTCATTCTTGTTAAGATAGAAATGTTTAACCTTTTAGCAAAATCAGTGTCACTGGACACTGGTAGGTGTTTTGAGAAAGAGAAGGGACTTGAATATAACGGTGGCGTGCACTGGAAAGAATGAAGTGAAATAAATATTTTGTTACTTAGTATTAAAAGCTATCTTATGCCTTTACATATAAGCATTATCAAATCAAATCAGCAACTTTACCTTTTTGAAAGCTTTCACAAGTTTCTTCTTGTCATAATCATCTGCGATGCCCTGAACAGTTGTCAGTGTCTTTCTTCCGTTCCGTTGCTGGATCCTTATATGAATGTAATCCTCAGTCCCTGCTGGGAGTAAGTCGTCACCCTTTGTTGCATCAGCAAAGGGGTCTGCAGGAGGAAAGAGACTCATGAAATTCCCACAAAGGAAAACACCCAAGTTCAAAACTAAGGAGGAAGGTTTTCACTTCACAGAATATTATTACTGTACTCAGGGTATCATCTTGACGTTTAATCCCTGTTTAAAAACACACTGTTACAACCAAAGTGCTTTTTCTACAGCCGTATAAAATGTCATTGCAGTACACACTCAGGACAGCCCTCTCAACTACCACACAGTTTCTTCCATGCCTTCCCAGGTATGAATGATTTGCTGCTACAGTATCAGTTTGCTTCACTGTTTCTTGCAAACTGTAAATCCTGAACCTGAAAACATGGTCCCGAGAGAACATCAAATGCACATAAGTTCTAGACAGCCACAAACATTTAAAGTGAAATAAAGCAACTGTATCTCTTATCAGATCAACTGATAAGAACAGAGAAATAGAAAAGCTCTAGAACAGACACTTCCTTACAGGTCCAGAGCAAAAGACTGTGGTAACCACCACACTTCCAGCATGTTAAGGCATGGATGTAACTCTTGGCTACTAACAGAAATAAAAGAGAGATATACTCTAACAGATATCAGAGGTTTCCTGTAAACCAGAATTCCTCCAGTCAGCAGCTTTAGTCAAGAAATGTAACAAAATTAATTTAGGCTTAAACTAAAGAAAGGTCAGTTCTCAAATTCTTCCAAGCTTAGCATTTATTGAAGAGACAAAACAGAAAAACATTTAGAAAGAAGGGGGCTTCTGGGTTAACACTTCTTATACTCTGTACTTCACAAAAAAATACTTTACACTCAATCAAGAAATTTTACAGCTCTACAAATGTCCTAATCAGTAGCTCCAAAAAAACCTTAAAGCATGAAGTACTTTATTACTTTTCAAGAATAATCACAAGGAATTTTTTGTACTGATCAGAACAATATTTAAGAGCCCATGTAGGTTCAATAGCCACGCAAGCCACAATTTCCCAAACTTCCATTCAAAACTCAGCTCTAAAAACACTGGTCAAGTTTTGCCATCCACTAGAAAGAAATGCCCCAAATGGATAAAACTGCAACAGAAAGCACAAAAAGTAGTTCAGCTGCAGATCCCTGTAGAAACAAGAATGTCATGAGCATTAAAGACACTGAAAACATAATGAGGACTCAAGCACCACAGGAAACAAGTACAGCATTGGGAACCTTGACTAGATAAACTTTACTATGGAATTTGTTAAACCATGCTGAATTTTACTATTGCCCACAAGCTTTCCCTGTGAGCTTGTGGCTCAAACACTAATAGAAAATCTTAGTGAAAGAAAAAGTGAAAGAAAAAGAGGACTTGGACGTGAGGATCACTTGGCAGAGTTCAGGACTCTAGGTTGCAGATAAGCCAAGATAGCCTGGCAGAGTTTAGGGCTCTAGGCTGGAAATAAGCTAGCACTGTAGGTGTCAACATTGGATCCCTTTAAACAAATCCTCTGGGCAGCACCTTCCTTAAGCACAGGGTAGACTCCCAAATCATGACTGAACGTAACCTTCTCACATGGCTTATACGTGTGGAAGATTAGAGTCCAAACTGTGACCAAAAGCATGAGACTATTGTATGAAGTGCTAACTTGCTCACTTCTGCTACTTATAGATAAGGCAGGAGGAGAACGCTGGCTCGGCACGGTTAAACTTCCCCGCTGATAGGAGAGAAACGATCTGCCATCTGCGTAGCTCACTCTATAGAAACAATAACCTTTGCAGGGCTCGTATAGCGCTTTGGGACATTGCTGGGGAGAAGATGCGGCAGCAAACGAACTGTAACTGATGAAATTATTTCCTCAGCAGAGGATACGAGCCCCTGATAAGGGGTGTCAGAGCTGAGAACATGGCAGCACCTCCTTCGGGAGCAGCGAGGGGCTGAGCTTCCCGCCCGGGGTGCCCTCGCCGCACGCACTGAGCACGTCCCGAGGCCGGCGGAGCGGGAGGACAAGGACGAGCGGCCGGCGCTGCCTCACGGAGCTCCGCGGCGACACCGCTCAATGTCACCGCGGCGGGGCGGGGGGCCCGCGGCCCTCGGGAGGCGGAGGCAGGACGGCGGGGCCGGGGGCAGGACGAGGGGGCCGGGGGCGATGAGCGGGTTTGCCGAGGGAGCGGCTGCGGAGGTGTCGGAGTGCCGGCGGCTCTTACCAAAGGATTGGAGGTTCTGGATCGAGGACATGCGACTCTGCGGCGAGAGGCTGGAGCTGCGGGGAAGCGAGTCCGCTCGGGTCACGTCTCCGGCTCCGCAGTGCCACGCGGGGGCGGGGAGCGGCAGGGAGCGAGGGAGGGGTAACAAAAGCGGAGGGATGCGGGGAGCGAGCCCGAACCGGAGGGCGAGAGCGAAAGGAAGGAGTAAGAAAAAAAAGGAAGCGCAAAGGGAAATAAAACGTGAAGGGAGGGACGGACCCCCGCCCCTCGGCCGCACCGCCCCTCAGCACCGCCAACGGGCGCCGCCCGCCGCTCTCCGCACAAAATGGCGTCCCGCACGTGACGGCCCCGCAGCCGCCCGGTGCGCGGAATCACGGAGTCGGTTCGTTCGGAAAAGACCTCTGAGGTCACCGAGTGCACCCGTGACCGAGCATCAGCGTGGCAGCCAGACCGTGTCATTGACTGCCGCATCCAGACGGTGATTCCACCACCTCCCCGGGTAGCCCATTCCAATGTATAATCACTATTTCTATGAAGAAATTCCTTCTGATGTCCAGCCTGAACCTCCCCTGCTGCAGGCTGAGGCTACATCCTCTTGTCCTGTAGCTGGTTCCCTGGGAGAAGAGACTGAGCCCTGCTTGGCTACACCTCCTTTCAGGCAGCTGCAGAGGGCAGTAAGGTCACCCGAGCCTTCTCTTCCCAGGCTAAACACCCCCAGCTCCCTCAGCTGCTCCTCATTTGATTTGTGTGCAAAACCTTTCACCAGCTTCATTGGCCTTCTCTGGACATGCTCCAGCACCCCAATGTCCTTTCTCGTAACAACGTTCTTCTCCTCAGTGGATCCCCAACAGCAGTGGTGCCATGTTGCTGGAGCCCCGTGTTCTCCATGCTGCTGGCCCTCAGGGACTCTTATGTCCCAGTAAGGGTGACTCCCCATGGAGGCCCTTCCATCCATGGAGGCCCTTCCATACTCACATCCCTTTGGCCTGGGTACTTTTCCAGCTGATCTGGCATTGAGAGAGTGCTTCACCCTTCCTCATTAAAATATGTTGGAAACCCCACTCCCCACTCAGGCCCCCCTCGCTGGACAAAATGCTGCTTTAAATGCTGAATGTGGTGAGGGGGGCAGCCAGCACCCCACAAACCGCCCGTGTCTCCACTTTATGCATGACTTGGAGACACAAGAAGTTCCAGCTTAGCATTACATTGAAGGAGGCAGAGCACTGGAACAGGCTGCCTAGGGTGGTTATAGAGTCTCCACCTCTGGAGACATTCCAAACCCACATGGACATGTTCTTATGTCACCTGCTTGAGGTTAGGATGCCTTGGCAGGGGGGTTGGACCAGGTGATCTCGAGAATCCAGTCCAACCTATCCTCTGATTCTGAGAACTTTGCACCCTTTCAGGTGGGTGCAGCTGCTGTTCCCCAGTCCCTAGGGGCCACCATGGATGGCTGGCATGTGGCCTCACAGGACTCCTGTGTGACAGTCACTCACTGTCCATCCCTGTTTTGGGAGGATATCAGCAGTGTAGGGGCTGCAATGGGAAAAGTCTGCCTTTAAAATGGTGTGCAGATGTTACAAAGCTTGCAGATCCTTGTGAGGTGATTAATGGCTTTGCAGATGTACAATAAGCTAATTCCACTGGCAGAAGTGGCAGAACCTGTATTTCTCTCTTTTTTTTCCCCCCAGTTTTGGCTTTTATGCTAAACTTCAGTCCTCTTATGTCAATGGGATTTTTCTTTTCTGTGATCCAAGGTCTGGATCAGCCCTGCAGTAGTTTTATGAATGCTAGTATGCAATGAGTTTCTAGTCCTGGCACTTTGCAAGGAAGCTTTTCTTTCTCCCATGGAGAAAGCAAGTCCACTGCCACATGGTACAAAACCTCTGCTTACCTTTTGCTACCATCATTGATTAAACCTTTCACAGCCCTATGGGCTGTAGAGGGGACTTGCTTAACTCATTCCCCAGCAGCTGCAAAAGGCACTATTGAGGCAGTAATGGGAGGATTGGGCAAGAGCTTGAGGCTACAGTCTGGGCAATGTCTGTGGATTAAGGATGCAGAGCTAAACACTGAGAAACCTTTTGGGAAGATTGAGGAGGCTCAGGACACCGATCCTCAGGAACATGACACCGGGATATCAATAGAACCTTTCTCAGAAAACTTATATTACTACTAATGTCAAGGAATTTTGGCTCTGATATATTTTTGTAAATCCCGTGTCTCTCTGCAAGATTTTGTTGAATCTTTTGCTCTCCCATCATCATACCATGAAACTTTTTCCTGGTGGCAAAGCAGGTCCATCATCCTTTTTTTTCTCCCAGACACTATTTTTTGTTACCTTGGCTGCACCAGTACCGGTGTCAGTGGGGCACTGGGATGAACCAGATCAGCAAACTGATTTGAGTTAAAAAATAAACTCAAATGTTAAAGCCTCAGATCTGCTCCACTTGCATAATCCTGCAACAGTTGTGCTGAGAGAATGGAGGAGAACAAGGCTGGCCATGGATGAGAAGAACAGCGGATCTTCAGACACAAACCCCCAAGTCTGAGCCTGAAGGTTTATATACCAGTCATTGTGTCAGTTCTTCTGCTTACTCTGAATCTTCATGCATTTAAAATAGTTTTACACTTCTAATTCTCACTGCACAGTTAATCCAGACCTATGGGCTCACTGAGCGTCTATGGAATTCATCCTACAGTTTACAGACAAATGAGATTGGGTGTCTGGGAAGCAACAAAGCTCCTTTTATAAGCCAAGAAGAGATGTGACTTTGTTATCCTTAAATTGAAACAACAATGAATAGTTCTGGCAACTGTAGAGGGAATGGAAACAACCCCCAACTGCACAGCTTGGCCTGCACTGTGCAGCAATTAAAATAAAGGTGGTGGCCAACACCATCATTGTTCTCTTGGCAGTCTTCCACAATGTCCATGTGAATTGGCGGGTTCTCTGTGGGGCTGTGTCAGTGCAAAGAACTCTCCCTTTGCTGTCCTCCTCAGAGGGAGCTGCTGGTCTCCATGTCACATCCATCACTGAGGTCTGACACAAATCCTGTCTGTGCCAGCACATTGCACCAAACTTTAGTATCTGAGCACAGAGGCAGGTGGCATCCTGCTGGAGATGTGCTGCTCCTGCTATTGCCCCTCAGCAGGAGAGTTGTCCTGAGGTCCTTTGACCTGACTGAGTCCTTCCCATTGCTCTTGAGCAGTCACTTGTGGCAATAGACTGTGAAAGTCCTGGTTGTGGGGGGCTTCCAGTCACGCCAGACTGAAGAAAGGGGACAAAGCAGACATGGACCTGCAGCAAGCAAAAGAGGTAGAAGCAATTGAAATAGGTTTAAACCTAAGTAAAGATAAGAGGTGTTGCTTAACTGTTAAATTTCACATTTTGAAAACTGTTAAATTTCAGATCGTCCTAGAGCTGAGGCTGGAGTTAATCTCATTCGCTAATATTAGACATCAGGGTTTAAGCAGTATTTTAGGAACGAGACTCTTGTCTTTCCATGACTAATGTATAACCTGCCAACTACAGTGCCAGAAAAGAACTTCATCTCTAACTAACTTGATCACGGCTTCAAGCTATTTAAATGTAATAGTTGCAAAACTTGGTTATGAATAGCAATTAGAGATCCCCTTGCTTGCCTTTTACTGTATTTTAGTTCATCTGTCAAGCTGTATGTGAATCATTACAGGTTATTTATGACTGGATAAGCCTCAGGGATTAAAACCAGGGGCTTACTGACATACAGAGGATAAACATGACATACTAAAGCCATAAAGTACACTTTAGTAAAAAATGTCACTCTAGTGCAGAACCTTACCTTCACTGGGTATTCTCAGAAACACTTGAGGTGCTCTTGAGCAGCAATGGGTAACCCAGACCAGTGGAAGAAACTTTGTTTTTCCAGAGGATTGCTGTGTTAGAAAAATAGGCTGGAAATGGCATGAGAAAGCCTTGCATCAGGCAAAAAAAGTCAGCCATGCAGTAGGGCAAAACCTGTTGCTTTAGTTTAGGACTCTGTATGGCATCTGTCTTTGGTTGTGTGCATGTAAAAGGCCACCCTTGTCTGCACCTGCCCCTCTGTAATAACCAGAATGAACAACATTGTTTTTTACTTTCTACAGACACTGTTTCAATATATAGTGCTATTTTTTTCAGGTGCAGCACTCCAATATTTTGAGTTTTATGCCTTAGGAGCTTTTACAAAGCCAAAATTGAATTTAATTAGGGCTCACTCTGGTAGGCAGATCTCCTCTTCCTGGCCCTGCAGCCTGCCTTACCAGAAATGTCAGACTTGCATGCTGACCTGTCCTCTGCAATGGCCTGGAAACCCAATTACTGCTTGAAGCACATGGTGTTCAAAGAGCAGTTTGAGTTGCCTGACAAAGTGACTGTGCACAAAACGTGCAAATGGCATGAAATGGTATGTAGCAGCAATAATTTCCATCCTGCATGCCAGCAGTGCAACTGCTCTATGCACAAATGCTGCTCCACTCCAGCGCCAGAAGCCAGCATATGCTGGCCTAACGTTGGCATTCTGAAAATAATGTCAAAGTGCCGGATCCCTGAGAGATATGCAAAAATATTTCCAACCTTGATTCTTCTTCTTGAACTTTAATCTTCCCTGCTCTCACTACATGACTACCTACAATATCCCACTGTATTTGGAATCTGCTGCCTAGTAGCAGGAAGGCTGCCTAGTAGCTTTCTGTCAGGGAAGAAGGATAGCAAAAGTGCCAGAAGAAATCCTCCCTCTTCCATCAACAGAATAGTTTTGAAAGTGGCTGTAACCATGCCAAGCTTGACTTGTACTTTTCCATCCAAGCTCCAACTCTGGTGCAAAGCCTCTATAGTGAGCTAAGGAAGGGCTTGTGGCTGAAGTCCTGAGCTGCAGCCTGTGCTTGAGCTGCCCAGCTGCTAACAAGTTGTCCCATTAAGCATACCTAGGCTAACTGGAAATTGTGGTGATGATAAACACCTGGATATCCAGCCTGGCTCAAGAGAGCCAGAGTTACGTGAGATACACATGTTTTCATTTGAAATGTGGGGGGTTCATTCCCTGCTCAATAATGATTGCAAAGAAGATGATAAGTTTGGCATTAACCACTAGATGGTCCTCTTTCTCAAATTAGAAAAAAAAGTAGCTCCAAAATAAAGCCAGTCCTGGCTTTTCTCTGAACCTGAATGTTAGTAGAGAACAATTTCTTTGATGTTATTAGATATTATTCATGTAGTTGAATGAACTGACACAGTTTTCTAATAGGTTTGAATACAACTTTTCATAAGCCCTCCAAACTCATTTAGTGCAACTGGACCTCCACCCCACTACTGAAGGCTGGGCAGATTCATAGGTCAGGCAGTAGTTCAAGGCATTTGCAAACTTCTCTCAGACTGGTATGTGAAACAATAAGAATGGTGAGCTGGAGGAGAAAAAAGTTGCTGTTTCTCCATCCAACTGCATCAAATGTCTTTGCTTTTGTGGTTTTTCACCTTCTGTTTTTAGAAGGCTCTGACCAGCAAAAGAATTACAGAAAAAAGGAGATTTGGATTAGTTCTTTGAGAAAACTAAATGGGAGGTTTTGTCATCAAAACTGTAGTTCACTGTTGGCTTCTGGTCTGGTATTGTCTTGTCAAAGAATATTTCTCTGCATCAGGGTACCTGGACCCTCTTGGGTCACTCTAGCCTCCAGGCAATACCTTCCTATCATCTCCATTCATCCCCCTCAGCATTCCCTGCCCAGAAGCCTGATCTCTCCTTACCTTGGGAAGTTGCTTTCCTCCTCACAGCCCTTGACACCTGTGTATCTACTACTGCCTTTTGATTTAGTTGCAGCCCGGGGCATCCCTGGTCAGCCTTCCTACTGAGACACTCCAGCTATCACCTGGCTCAGCCCTGTTCCTGCTCGTAACTTATGCAGGAATTCTATATGCAGGAGTCTTTAATTGTGCGTGAGGCAGGACTTGAATTCTTCTCCAGGATCTTCTATAAAGAAGTGAGCATGTGCCCAGCCTCTCCCTCAGAAGCAGGAAAAGAATGGAAGCTTTGACACACAAACCTCTGCACCTTCACTACAGACCAAGCTGTCCTCTAGGTAATCTTTCTGGTTTGGTCTTTCACAACCCTGGTTCCCCTGACAGCTCTTTCCCAGTTCCTCCCAAGTTGAGTGGCTTTCACATTGCTGTGCTGCATGAGCTGTCTTGCTTTTTTCAGCCAAAGCATCCGCCCTGCTATAGATGGGGTAACAAAATCAAATAAAATCACAGCTGCCTGAAAAGACCCTGAGAAGCCAGGATGATTTCTGTGAAAGCCTGTGGGTACTGTACCTAGCACTGTGGTGGTTCACTTGTGGTCTGGTAGATAGAAATGATGATGTCCAGTGAATGAGAATGAAGTAAAGTTTACTTCGGTAAGAGAAATGCCTCATGAGGCTCATTTAAACAGGCTGTCACATAATGTATTAGTCTTAATTGCTGAGAACATTTTACAGTACCTTTTCATGAAGTCAGAATGATTAAAAGTGAAAATGAAAATACTTGAATGAAAGAGAAAATTAAAGCTCTTGAAAGTGGCAAGTAGTGTGTCCAGAACCGATGCACTGCCATGATCCTTCTTGTAGCAGAGAAAGAGCTGTGAAATCCTTGGCACAGAATTTTGTGGTGTTGAGAATTTACATGGGTTCAGGAAGCAACAGTGAAAGAGAAGAAAGCCCATCAAGGGCTATGTACCACACATAAACATTTGGTTTGGGAAGTTTCTGGACCACAGGCCTTGAGGGTCTGTGAGAAGAGTATAGTGAGGAATGTAAAAATAAGCTACTCTGTTTCTACACTTTTCCATAAATGTCCTTTGTTGTCCACTGTCAAAACCAAGATACTGCACTGGATCAGCTTCAGGCCAGAATGAAGGTAGATGATCATATTCAAGCATTTTAAATGCTGGCTCTCCTAATAATGATTTTTTTTGGTATTTTTGTATGGTGTATTATTTTGCAAGCAATCTTTACCAACAGGCAAACATTCTTAATATGAAGACATTGCATAATTTTGTTTTATATGGTAACTTCCATGCATGTGACAATCAGTGAAAATGATCTGTGCTGTGGAAAGGCTCATATTGCAATGTCAGCAGGACTAGAAAAAGTAAATGGGATGAAAAAAACTTTTGCTTCTATTTTAAGATGACAGGATCACTAGCAAAACAACAAAGCAAGAAAAGCCCATATCCTGTATACCCTGGAGAAAAGAAACCTTTAGTCCAGCAATTGCCCACTAGGGACCATGAAAAGATACTCACATTTTCTGATCAAAATGAATGTGAAAAGCAGTAAGGGAAAAGATCTACAATGAGAAGCCATGAAGAGTTTTATTTACTAAGAAGATACCCTCTGCACACATGCACACAAAATTAGCAAGGCAGAAGCACAGCCACTGCCTGGTTCTTGGATGCTGATTGATTTTTAGGTAGGGAGTGTTTTCAAGGTTCAAAGGGAACACGCTAAAAGGAGATTTCTGAGAAAAGCATGTATATCTATTATTGATTCTAATAGCTGTAGGAAGACCTTTTGTGCTACCATGGACTTGAAGTGCTCTTCATATTTTGAAGTTATGATCCTGAGTAGTCTGAGTAAACTCTTGAAAACTTGGATGAGGAAGACACTTCTTTTAGCTGCTGTTGGGGGCAAATTGGAGAATGGAAGAGTATTTCTCAGGTTTCTTTACAGTTTTCATTCATACATGTACTCATAAACCAAACTATTATACAGAAATGAAAAACCCCTGCAATTAGTGACTGTACTCTCCCAGTGGTACTTGGTGCTTGGATGGTGAGTAAGGGCCAGGCAACATTTCATCATGCTTCCTCATAGAAGTACCTTACACATTACCTATAGCAAATAATATAATTTCATTTCTTTTGAGAGGTGCCTACAATGAAATAGCATTATTTGTGCTTTGATGTTTTCCCAACTTGAAGTGTCTTTATAGAAAAATGCAACATATTTGCTACTGAACTTCATCCTAGTGGGATTGCAGGATTTCCTATGCAATCTCAGTTTACAGGTGGGGTCAGGCCTCAGAGCCCCCTTTCAAAGCACAGCCTTTAAAGTGTTCCTTTGGGTACCTCACCAGGAGCAGAACACAAACATGGGTCTGTGAAGAGAGGGCCTGTGGCTCCCAGTCAGCCCAGTTACGCTTCACATCTCAGCCTCTCTGCAGGATGGTGCCCAAGGAGTGCAGCACTTGCCAGTTCAGCTGCTCTCCCCTGCAAAGCTCCAGAGTAAACAAGGGCTTAGCTTCCAGAGCAGCAAGATCCCTGACAGCAAGGCCGCGGTGACACATTAGTCAAGAGACAGGGTTAAAAATAACCACTCAGAAGAGACACCTATTGTGGAAATACAATATTGTTTGAGATGCTGGCCTCATGCACATGAAATTTTCTCTGCCACAAAACTAGTAAGGGCCTGCTAAAGCACTGAATCACTACTTATTTAATCAGCTAATTGTGTGCTGTGTTGCAGTGTGACTTGAACCATATGCATGGGCGGGTTGATCCCAGCTGTGGGTTGGGGCTGAATGAAATAAGAGCTGCCATCAAGATCCTAAGGAAAAAGCAAAGATCAGACAACAGCAAGAGGAACAAGGGCTGGGAAAGGAGTGTATGGACTGCCTGTCCCAGCTTGCTGGCTCTGATGGCTCCCCGCTGCCCATCTGTTCTTTCTCCTCACAACTCATCCTCAGCCACGAGTGTTTCCCCCTGCAGACATGCTCTTCAGACAGAGATCTCGGCTGGGCAGCACAGAGAGCTTGGCTGTCCTTTGCAGATGTAGCTGCTCCCCTCTGTCCATGCCCCCCCCGCCCCCCCATAGGGACATGGCAGCAGCCCCCTTCCCTCTGCTGTCTTCCTGGTGGGCCTGGGGACTCAGTCATCTATTCTGCCATGCCACCCCCCTCCAAAATCCCCTGGCCCTGCCTTCAACCCCTGCTCCCTGCCCTGATCAGTGGCTTTTTAACAGAGCCTCCGTTCTCCCTACCCCTCCTTTTGTAAATTTAAATCCTGCTCGCCGGTACTGCTGACGTCCTGCTGGCCCACCTCTTGACTCCCCCTCCCTGCTTCAAGTCCACTTCCCTCCAGTATAAAAGGCACATGCCCCCATCAGCTGCCCTGCTTCTGCTTGGAGCAGCGACTACCTGACAGCAGCTTCTGTGCACGCAGGTGAGTGCCTTCCCCTGTCTGCTTCAGCGCTTGTCCAGGCTCTTTCTTGCTGAATTTCCTTTTTTTCCTTTTGGGCTGTAGCTTACCCGGGTTCACATTCACAGCCGTGCCCTGTGCTCAGTAACTTTTGCCCAGTTTTTGTTAGCGCAGCGGCCCGTTCCGAGGCGGGGTGGCTGACCCCGCGGGCAGAGCGCGGCCGGGACCCGCAGCACAGCCCCGCACCTCCCGGCCCTGAACCAGCCCGCCCCGGGCCTGCGCTCGCACGGGCTCCGATCCCTGGGGCTGCCTCCAACAGGAAAGCTTTCCATTCGAGGGGGTGTACACAGCCGCTGATCTCAACAAAGATGCTGCTTTAGGGTGTAAAGAGTTAATAGCATCTTGTCTTCCGAGGACAGCCGTGATAGGGGTGTACCTGATGCATCTGCAGCAGAGCTTGAGTTTGGTATGATAAGAGCCCTGTGTGCCCAGAGGGAGAGCCAGGCTGATCTCCAACTCCTTGTGAAGCAGACCCATGGCAAGCTGTGATACTGCTACTTCACTGTAGCTTCATTTATGGTGTTAATTTTCCCCTCTGATGTCGATGAAAGTTGCCAGACTTCTGTCACAGGTGTTGCTCAGCCAAAGTTTAAAGACTCTGCTTGGGCACCAAGCAGCAGTGGCAAGTTGATCAAATGACTGTGGCACTGAATTTTGCTGAGCTTCAGGAGCAAAATTATTCCTGAAACTTTTAATCATGTCAAGTTTGGTTGCAGCTAGTTTGTTTTAAAATTCTCATGATTATTTAACAGTTGAAAATGGAGGCACACAGCTTGACTGTGTGAGGTCTTGTTCTTTTTCAATTTTCCTTTTGGAAGGAAGCTGCAGGTCTGGACCTGAGGAGATCACAGACAATCTCAGCCATACAACTCTTGAAAAGTCTGTGCATAGGTAACCAGGCTTTTTGCTTAGTGACAACATGGAGCTGGGTGTTAGAAATGCTCAGGATCAAGTTTGTAGCAGTACCTCAGCCTCTGTTTCTTCCCATATAAACAGTGGTGGGACAATTAAGTGTAGGAAAAATTAGGGAGGATTAGACGTGCTGAGTGCCCTGATTATTTAGGGTGGCATATTACTTATTGAGGAGCAGTGAGAGTGACACGCTTCACAGAAACACTAGCTAGGAGAAGGGTATGAACAAAAAGTTCAATATATATCAGTGCTGTTCAAAGTGGCTGCAGTGGCACAGGACCAGCTGGTGGGGACTGAAGCACAGCAGTGCTTAGGAAAAATTGTGTGCTAAAAGCTTTTCCCTGTATTTTTGTCTTCCATCAACAATGAGCTCAAGGCAAGCTCTTCTTTCTGTAACTCTGTTCCCAAAAAAACCCAAGACACAAAACCAGGGAGCAAGTAACCGGGAAAACCTGTCAGCAGCCCTGTAAACACACCACAGAGATGCCTCAAAACACCTTCTTTTTGTCTCACTGAACCTAAGGTTTTGCTAAAAATGGAGCAGCAGGAGAGGTACCC
Organism: Melospiza georgiana; assembly: GCF_028018845.1. Classification (NCBI taxonomy): domain Eukaryota; kingdom Metazoa; phylum Chordata; class Aves; order Passeriformes; family Passerellidae; genus Melospiza; species Melospiza georgiana. Next base: position 45,222,549 of record NC_080430.1, on the reverse strand, counting down.
CAGCTGAAGGCAGAATTCACCCCATGTGGGTGAATTCTACATGCTAAGACAATTTAATCCTGATTGTCATGAGATTGTTTCAAGTTAGAAAAAGTTAATTTGCAGTTCTGAAATCATGATTTCCTCTAAGCTGCCTGGTAAGCCACTGTCAGTTTCACCCTTGATAAACCTTCACTGAATACTAGGGGTGAAGGAGATTTGATTGCATTTTAGTGAAAGACACAACCAACTTCTTGATGTGTTTTTGCTGTGTTGCCTGTTTGGTGTATTTGGGAGCATCTTGCATCAAAGATTTTCATTCCTGCTCTGCCTTTACTGAAAGCAGGCTAAGATTTTGGCAGCAACTGGGGAAAAATTCCACCTATACACAAAGAGAAGTCACTGTGTAGGCACAGCTGAGAGGTTTTCCTACAGCCTCTCTACCTGTATGTCTACATCACTTACATGATGCTTAAGCAAATAGGCTCCTGCTCTATAGGCAGAGGCTCCAGGATGTCAAGTGCAGAGGCACACCTTGCATGTCACAAGACAGACTGTCCTGGTGTGACAGCTGGGAGAGCTGCCATGAGGAAGCTTGTACAAAATGCAAGAGACAGTGGTAACCAGAGCCTGGCTCCCTCCCCTTCCTGGATGCAACTTTCCCAGCTCAGCACCTTCTGTTCTGCTCAGCCCATCCTATGGAAGCTAGGATGGATTTCTCATTCTGTTGCATCTGCGTGCATTTATAGGACTGGGACATCTACCAGTGGAAACTGTAACTGTAAATTGTAATTTTGCATGCTGGCAAAAAAGGGGGTAATGGTACAAGAGGAGCATTGCCATTCATACTGAAATGCATTTAGTTGTAAAAAGAGTGTGTAAAACACAAATGTTAGACACATTTTACAAGCAAGGAGAAGATGCTGGTGGTAGTGGCTAAAACATACTTGGGTGGCCAATGCCTGTGGTCATACAGAGAGCCATACAGAATCAGCAGTGAGCTCAGGGGCAGGACTCAAGTGTCCTGTGAAAGCTTTCATTTCTGGAGAGAAAAACTTTCCAGTTCTTACCTCAGTAGATGGCCCATTTCATAACCTTTGCCTTCAAACAGAAATGCCCAGGACATCTCTAGCATGAGTGTTCCACAAAACTTAGAGCCATGAAACGGCTTTGATGGATGGGAACATACTGTTAAAGTTGACACATTCCTTCACCTTGAGAGCTTTAACTCATATGTGTTCCCCATGTTCACTCTTCTCCTTACAGCCTTCCCAGAACTGCTCCATCATGTGGCATCCAATCTCCTGGACACCACGTGCCCAGTGGTCACCAAACCACTTAAAGCTAGTCACTGTCTATGTCCTGATGCTCTTGGTGTCGCTCAGCTTTGCCTCGGGACAGAGCAGGCCATTTAAACACCAGATAGACAACAGAAGTAAGTATGAGTCTCACCTGACATGGTGACCCCACAGTCTGTGCTGCACTGAGGGATCAGAGCTGGGCTGTCAGGCAAAGTTCAAGAGCAAATCACGCAGGTGCTTCCATGGTGTCACCTTGGTGTGAGGCCCTGTGCTTCCATTTGCACTTGTCAGGGCATATACAGAACCTCATGTCCTTCTCACAGCCCTTAATTAGCCAAGGCAAATAGCATTATTTTTGATAAATATCAGAGAAGACACTAATGTGCAAAGGACAGACAAGAAAATGTAAAGAGGTATACATCAAATATTTAAGCACTAAATTTTCAGCTGTGTTCTGTAGACGTACACAACTACTTATATGTACTAAAAAAAAACCAATGGCCCAGAAGCTTAAGTTCACTTTACAGACATCTTCAGTTCTGTCTGGGACTCTGAATTTTCGGGAAGTCCAAATATAAGTGGTTTAAGTATCTCCATTCAGAGATGCTGTGAAGAACTGAGAGTATCCAGGTCAGGGATGACACCATGTATCCCAAGTTTAAACTAGCACACAATCCAAAAGATCTTTGAGAAAATCACCAAGAAATCTCATCTTCCCCACAGAGTATAGGCTGATAATGGAAGGTGGAGTGGGAGAGAGGGGTTGTGGACAGTAAATTGTGTGGGCTCAGTGCCACACCTCTCCCCATTAAAGAAAATAGAGGTGTTGGGAACTTCAGGTTTTAGGTACACAGGTGAAAGTTTCTTGGGTTTTGTTGAGCAGGAAGGCTGTTAAACATGGTGCTAATAGACTTAAAAGATCGATTTATGGAGAAATTTAAAGGCAAGGTGATTTTTTTCCTCTATTCAAGCATCAAAATGCACAGGGGAAATTCCTCCTCCCTTGAGTCGAGGGACAAGAAAGTCTCAGTCAAGAACCTTTCATGTGATGGGGATGATATATAATGCACTTAAATTGCAATTTATTCCTATTCCTGACAGTTGTCTGTCTCTGGAATAATTTGGGATTTCCTTTAGGGTGGCATCATCTCCAACATGTTTTAGAATTTCCTTGCTGCTCTATCTTTTAAAATATAGTCTTTAATGCTTTTTAAATATTCTTTTTAATATAGTCTTTTAATAAAACTATAAATCTTTGCAGACCTGCCCCAAAAGTGCAGTAACCACAAAAATCAGAACTTTAAAAGAAAAAAAATTAGTCATCCATGAAAACAACTTCCTAAGTGAACAAGAATTAACTTTTCATGTTTACCTCTCATGTAGGAACCCCCTCTGCAATCCAGTGAATTTGTTAACCTGTAGAAATAGTGTACCTGGTACCTACTGCAGAAAATTTGGATGGGCCTTTGGCTCATGTTAGAAATGCAGGTTGCAGCCCAGATGGATTAAATTAATTTTGCAATGGAATCCCTTTGGGCTCTACATATGGAAAGTAACTCTCAGAGGCACCAGTAAGCTGTGTGTCTGGCTATGGCCTTTCCTTTCTTTCTTTTCTCCTGGGCTCCAAGTAAGCTGTCTAACATCCTCAAGATGGTCAGAAAACGCTGCCTCCGAGTACAGTGGTACATCCTCATGGAATGCTTTGAATTCCAGGTCCTGAGATCGACCCCTTTTGGTATGTGGGCCGCGGTGTTCGCCCCATCGGTCGCTTTGGGAAGAGGCAGCTGAGAAGCAGCAGTGGCAGCCTGAGGCCTGTGAGCAGACACCTGGATTTCATCTTGAATGCTTTGTGGGAGCAAAAATCCTTGGACACGGAGGACAGTGACTGGTGATCTCTGTTCCCCAAGGTGGCAACCCAACCTCTGTTCTTTGAATGTCCTCCCCTGCACCTCAGACCTACAGTTCTGCTTTTGCCTAGCAATCACACCGTGCTCTTCTTTCTGCTCCTTGTGCAAGTACCTTCAAAAAGAAATATGTTCAGGGTGCAGGTAAAAGACAATGCATGGACACCAGCACTAAGTGCCACCACTGCTTATAAAAATGTTTCTTCATTGTGCATCCCCAGCAATCTCCCAATCCTGTTCACTGCTAGGTTTATCCAAAACCCACACGGCTTTTGGGCTGGGATTTAAACTCTGCAGTGTTAAATGTATCATGAAACCTTCCTGTCACATTTCAAAGTCAATGGCTGTTGATATAGAAAAATAAAAAGCAATGGTTGGAAGAAAGACAAAAGGCTCTTACCAATTTTTAATGTACCTGCATTAATGGCATGAAATGCTGGTTCTCTGTGTGTAGCTTTTATAGAGATTGTTAACATCTACTCTTAAGAATGCCTTGCTGAAGTGCCCACTGGCCCTCCACAATTCTTCCTGTACTGCTGGAGAGATATATTAATGAACAAAGAGGAGCTCCTATTGAAGATAAGTATTTTCTCCCTGCTGAAGAAAAAAAAAATTGGCTAATTGAACTCCTTGGAGTGGTTTTGTGCCTTCTGCATATAATCAGAAACCATAATCCAAAAGGAGCAAGGGCCTGAATGAACTGATTCCCTTTAAAACAATGTAATTATTTCCAAGTACATTGTCTGAGTCAGTTAAAGTCGCTCTTTGAGGATCACAAGCCATGTACTATCTACTCCATTAGTCCACATCAATAAGGCTGGAGATGCAGCTCAATACCTCTATTTACTCATGTTAATATACCTTTGTTATATTACTTTTATAAGAAGTGTTACTTACAATGTGTTTCATCTTGATTAATAACTATTGGCAGGAATAATACAGTTTTATCTATGGCTCATATCCAAAAAAGATAGTTTACAACTTAGGTAATAACTGATGGTTAAATCCAGGCCATGAATCATTCTGCAAAGGATAAAGCTGAATGGACTTCCACTTCTAGTTGTGCTTTGTGAGAATTACTACTAAAACTGAATAATGGCTGAATTAACCACTGCAGACATTTTAACCCTTCTTTCTCTTTTTGCAAATGGCCTGTCAGGAAAGGACGGGTTTTTATTATAATAAGGGAGTTACTTTCATTAATAATACAACAAAGCTGCTGACTCAAACTATTACTTAAAACACACCAATTTTACTGAATGCATTCACAGTGGAGAAGATATGCTGATAAATATTTTGATCCATATTCACTGCAAGGAACTTTGGAAGTGCGAGACCAAGATTATTGGCAGGGTTCTTGCTCAGTTTTTGTAGCAATCCCAGAGAGAGATCAAGAAATTCTGCCTGAGAAACTGCTTGAGATGGTATTTCAGCCAACAGACTCGATGGTTTGGAGAAGACTTACCAGCACATGTTCCTAGCAGGATTCCTCCCACCCCAGCCCTAGAGGAGGAGGAGGAGGAGGAGGAGGAGGAGTTGTGAACCGAGCGTGTGCCCTTGCTCTCGGCAAACCCCTGGCACCCCTGTGGAGATGCCTGTGTCCCAGCTGTGATGGTGTCACGTGTGTGGCTGTGAGTTCTGCATGCTTCCAGGCCAAAGTGCACATAAATCCAAACAACAGAGAAGAAATTTTTCTTTTTCTTTATGAATCAAGTCGTTGAAAAGGCATTCTTTTCATAAATCGCTTTTACTCTTTTATAATTTCTCTTGACAATAATTCTTGGTGAGTATGCAGATAACAACAACAAGGCAAGCTTAATATTCACTCAAACTTAATCAAATAGGTCATATAGTCTTCATTTTACCCATTAAAATATTTTCATTTATAAAAATTAATCTAAATATAAATATTAACACTAAAGATTGAAATCACCTGATGACAAAATAATTCTTTGTGTGCTATAACATATGCTTTTATGATTTTTTTAAAACAGTAAATTATATCTTTGCACGTATTTGGCACGATAAACATTTGTAAAAATTCAAATGCTTAGAGCAGGTGGGATTTTTTTTTAAGTTTTTTTTTTTTTTTTTGCAATGCCTACACAGTACACATTTGTCTGTCAAAGAAGACTGAATATTTTAACATTGTAACACGATAATAGTTGCTTTTCATGCCTCTTAAGGAAAACAACCTACTCCAAACTTTGTTGGCTTGTTTAAATCACACTAACAGAACAAAAGCCAGAGAGTTATTCTATTAAAATTAGTCATTTCTGTATTGATATTACATACACAATATTAGTTATTATTTATTAGACGAATATGCAGACCAACCACCATTAATGACATTTCATAACACGCATACCTGCATAAACCAGAACCTGGGAATGTATTGTATACATACACAAGAACAGTCAATGGAGGAGGAGACTGAAAAACAAAAAAATTACTAGGCATCCTACTCTGTTTAATTTCCTTTTCTGGATTGCACATATAAATAAAATCTATTTGTTTTATATATATATTTATATATTAAACAGAGTGGGCCAAATTCTTCCCTCACATCTGTGCAAACCAATTTCAGAGAACTAGTATTGTGTGAGAGTAAAAGAAGGCCTAATTTCACCCAGAATGAAGACATTGGGTCAGATCTTGGGCAGATGAAAATTCCTCGAAGGAATGGAGTCACACTTATGTATTTTAAGTGGGAAGATGGTTGTATTTATTCCAAGGGTTCCTCACATGCAGCTGGACATCAGAGTACTGACAAGCTAGATGTCAAATGTGGATGGCAGATTTGCAATTGGCACCGTCTTTCCAATCAACCCATCCAGCCATTACTTGTTTTCCCCACTCTACGCCCTAAATCCAGCCTAGTCAGGAAATTTGCCCAGTTTTGCAGGAATTTGCCCAGCCACAGACATTTCATGGCCTGGTGTCCCAGGGAACTGCCTTCCTGCTGCATGGCAGGTAACACGTGGCACTCTGCTTGTGGGCGTTCACTGGGAGCCCAGGGAATGAAGGAACTCCTCCTTCCTGGCACCCACAGCTCTTGGGAGAGCTCAGCAGTCCTTAATGCTGAGGGGAACTTGCCAGCCCATGCTTTTCTTCATAGCACATTTCACATCAACCCCATCTGCACCTGGGTACCTGCTCTGCAACTGGTGTGGAAGGTAAGGGATTCACTGGCTTATCACCTCCTCTGACTACCTTCTTTGTATTCTTCAGAGCAAAAAAAAAGCACAGATTTGCAATTTTCTCCCACAAAAGGCTGAGAGGGACACCCTGTAAACAGCATCCTCCCTCCTGGGCATCTGCCAAATGGCCTTCTAGTTTGACTCACCTGTTAAGGGTCTCAAGAAATGAAAGAGAGAATATTACTATTCACAATCCAATTCAGAGTGGTCCAGTAACAGTGGGGTCCATTGGCACCAGCAAAGGCCCCAGCTACTCTCTGGTGGCTCCAGATTAGTATAGGAGCTGATGTCTGGGCTACATTTGCCTCCTTCTCAGAAACACCAGTAAACATCAGAAAGGAATCTCTTGCAAGCTGCAGCCACCTCTCAACCACCAGTCAGTCAGCAGAGATCCCCAACACTTTCACCTCTTTTTTCCAATCTTAAAGGTTTGGACACAATTTATTCTGAACTGCAGCACGGTTGGCCACCACCAAGTGGACAATGGTGCCAAGAACAAGACATATGAAGGTGTGGGTTTTCTTTAACAGTGTTCAGATGTTTCCAGACACTGGGATCCCAACTCAGCAGACATCTGCTCCACATGTGTAGCCACCAGTTCCTGGTTCAGCATGACACCCCTGCTGCCTAGAGCAATATCCCTAGCTATGGAGCTGGAACATTCAATCTGCAAGATGTACTCTCAGAGAACAGGGAATTCTTCCTCTTCCTACCAAACCTCCCAAGACTTCCACTGACTCCCTGGGAGCAGAGTGAGGTACACAAATTCTCCTCTACCTCCACGCAGCTGAAAAGCAGCACACACTGCACAGAGTTGTTCTTATTGCTCGACAAGACAGATGCCCACATGAATAGTAAGAGGCCAGCAAATATGGATCACAGGTCTGCTTTGGCAGATTAATTGGCCTATAATTATGACTGATTGAGTGTACAAAAACATACTGCAGTTTAAAGACTACATACTTTAGTACAATCAATAGGGAGAAAAGTGCATCTTAAAATGTGGAGCCTTGCTTTTGAAACATAGCATCCTGTCTAGAGTCCTCTGAGAACTTTAAGGCAGAGTTTCCTGTAGCGGACCACAATGCTGAAGACTTGGACAGCTTTCTCAGTGAGGTATCCAAATGAAGCCCTATAACTGAGGCTCTGTGGGTTCTTGAGGGTCCATTTTCAGCTGGACATACACAATGGCTGTTAAGAAAAGGCACTCTAGTGTACAGCCTTAGGCAGTGTGTTATTGGCAGTAGGGAAGAGTACATTTAGTACATCACAGCAGATCCTATAGCAGGTTCCTAGAACAGAGAGGGACAGGAAAGAAGAAAACCATGAGTGAAGAACTAAACAAACCTGCTGAAGAACACAGCTTGGGTCCTTTCCCTTCTCACCTCCTCACGTATTTCCCACATGTCCTGTGGCAGACTGCTTTGGGACAGTCAGCTTTTTCCCTTATCCCTCTATGGCTGCTGCAGAAGAAATGACTGACAGATGTCCTGGGTGTCCTGAGTGAAGCCTCTTTGTTCAAATCCTGCAGAGCCAATGTGTGACCTGTCTACCCCTTAAATTCAACTTAGATAACCTCTGAACATTTCTCAGCAATTAGTGAAATTCAAGGTGACTCTCACCTGCCAAGTTACAATGCACAGCTGGTTCTGTGAGGGTCTGGTTCAGAAGTCTGAAATGCAGGGCATAACTAATTTATTTATTCTTTAAAAAATATGGGTAGCACGTTCCTGGAGACCTGGCAGCCAGGCTACATTATCACAAGCTGACATTCAGGAGCTGCTATTCTATAGTATATAGTCAGATGTCTTCCAGGACACTAGTCATATTTGTTCAAGAGTTGCCTCAGCAGTCTCTACTATTTTTTTTCTCAAATTATCAAGAGAAGATTTCTGAAGGTACTGAAATACAGCTGCCTACACAGATACTGCTATCTCTCTATTTGAATGATCTTAACAGAGTTTTAAAAATATTTGTTTACCATTAAGTCCTTGGCAGTGCTTTTCCTTTCTTTAGTTCTTTGTGTTAGAGATCCTTGAAGCATGAAGTTTCTGTTAAACGTTCTAACAGTGGTAACTGGAGAGCCATCTATTTTTTCACCTGGGAAAAATACAAAAGGGGAGATTTTTCACATAAGAGATTGAAGCAGATATAAAAATACTTCTGAAGAGTCACAGTTTCTAGAGAGATAAAACTTCCCCTAAGATGTATGAGAAAAGTTGGATTTAATTTAAATTAAAACCAGCAGGCTGTGGTACTCCAGATAAATTAAAGTTTGAGGCCATGTCAACCAGTGGAATTACAAAAGAATAGTGCAGTGAACAAAACCTAGAATTTTCAGAGATAATGCACTGCAGAGTTAAAAACCCCCCCAAAAACAGCCAAAATCCACAAAAAATCATGAAAGAAAAAAGTCACTTGATTTTATAAAGACATTTCACAGCCATCCTCTGACATACCAAGAATATTGCTGAGCCATTAATACAGATTGAAATCAGCAAATATAGACTTTAAGGAAATGGTGTGTTGTGGAGGGTGGCAGCCACGCTGTGGGGTGCCCAGCCATGCTGCAGCAGCAGCCCCCCTCTTGCAGGGCAAGTATTCAGCATTCCTCATTTGCTTTTTCCAGCCTTCTGCCTCTGCTCTTGTTTACTTGTCACCGTCACAACTTTCACTGAATAGAAAGTGGTGATGTTTTTAAATGTGACAAAGGGGTATTTTATAAAATGCAAGTACATGGAAAATGAGGAGGATGGGACAGTCTACTAGGCTTTCTCTGTTCATTTCGTGACTTGAACTTTTCCCTACTTTGCTGACCTGTACATTCTATTGAATCTTAGAAAGAGAGTCCCTCTCATTTACTGAACACTTGAGGCGCACCTTTTATTGGTGGAGCTGGAAGTTTTCTTCTCTGCTGTCTTGATGTGTCTATTGTGTGCATCTGTAAACAACATACATGCATTACTCAATTCCATTATAGAGAAAGAGGCAAGATTTCCCCAATGTATTTTTTGAATACTACATAATGTTCTGGCACCTGGTTTGTTTGCTTTTGATCCCGTTTCCTTGTCAGGCGAACACAGGGAGCCACGTTCAAGCCTGCAACAGTGAGAGCTGATATTCTGCTCTCAATATCTGAAATCTTCAAAGAAAATAAAAGAGAGAGACAGACAGATGGGGAGGGGGGAAAAGAAGTTTTAAAATTACTGTGGATGCCACTACTGAAATAATAACCCTCCCCCAGTAAAATCCTCTTTAATAAGAAAATATAAACAGATGGCTAACTTCTTCAGCAATTCTGACACTTTCCTGCATTCTTTAGTCCTGACATTAAAAGGGACATAATTTGTTAGTAAAGATGGAGTAAAAGAACAATCAACCTACCTTGTGACTCCAAGGAAGAGGCATTTTACTCCTTTTGAGGAAAAAAAGAAAGGAGGAGAGAAAACCTGCATCTGCTATCTCTCAATTACCTTTAGCTGCATAATCCCAAATTCATTCAAGATGTGTTTTAAAAGAGCTACATTCAAACAATGACTTTGTGGGACACATTTCCTAACTCAGAATTAATTTCATACATGTGCGAAGTACATCCTCTGTCACAAAATCTAAACATTTGCTCTTAAATATTTATAGTTCAAATGTATATGCATATTAAACACAAGCATGCATAAAGGCAGGCATACACTATATAAAAATACTGAATGGTAAACAAATTGCCAGAGAAAAGTAGTCTGATATTGAGAGTAGTGGAGACAAGTATTGACAAAAGAGAAAGAAGAGTCAGAGAAGTCAGACATATAACCCAACAGCTGATTCACAATGACTCCAGAAGCCACAGTTGGCTTCACTCTGCAGAAAATCTTCCATTGGCCTCTTTGCATAGTTTAGGCCTCTCTCCTCCTCTCTCTCACCCCCATTAATAGATTTACCCTAAAATAGTGACCAAAGCCAAAAAAAACACCACTGCCAGTTTGCCAAGCACTTCTGACATCAGAGACACGTCAGGCTCTCAGATCTTTGCTCAGTCCTGAGTTGAGCATACTTCCACTAAGTAAAATCACCAGGTACTTCCCATTAAACCCTGACAGAGTCATGTCAGGGCATCTTTCTGGGTACAGACTGGGCAGTGAGCTGCAAGCAGTGTCAGCCCTTTGAGGACTGGCAGCATTATCTTGTTCAGCTTTTAGCACCAGATTGCAATGCGTTCTGAGCCCCAGACTTTCTGGAGCCTGCTAGAGTGGTGCTAGATCACTGTGCACAAGAGTTCTTGCCTTTGGCTGGGATGTGTGCTGCTTAGCACCTAAATCCCATGGCAGGCATGCAAGCCCTAGGCTCTGTCCTTGGCTCAGCCTGTGGCTGCTATTGGCCTTTGCTGGTAGAAAGCTGCCAACAGTGGCATCTTTTGGAAAGTGCTGATTAGACAAACTGCCTCAGACTCTATTTGCTGTCTGACCGGGGCCACGCACATGACACAGAGCGCACCATGGGAGCTGCCTGGCAGCAAGGAGCAGTCCAGCATTAGTACTGCAGTAAGAGGCTCTGCAGTGCCATGTCCAAAAGCAAGCTGAGGGAAGAAATAAAGAGATACAGTACATCTGGCTGGGCTGAGTTACGCAGCTCAGTTAACACTCCGCTCAGCTTGTGATGCAGTCAGCATCCTCTGATCACCAGACTATGGCAGTACAGGAGAATATTCAAAGTGCGTACACTGAGGTGGGTGTTAGGCAAGGCAGTTGGAAACCTGCAGGTGGAGAGGAGCTGCTGTCCTCACCTGAAGCTCTGCATGATGAACCTGGGCAGCTGCTGTGGCCACCTGATCCTCCAGATCGGCCAGCTCAGACTCCTCAGTAACGCTGTTGATCTTGCGTGCGGCGTCCTCCAGGTTGTTCAGCTGCCCCTCCAGCCCATACACTGTGCTGGCTGTCAGGTACACCTGCAGGGCCAAGTGGGGACAGCTGTCAGTGATTCCTGGTTTGTGGGCATGCAGGTTTGACCAGACTGCATTTTCCATCATGCCTGCAAACTTCCCTGCTTGCTAGCCCACCACAGGGAGATTTACCTGGCAGAGGAAAGTCACGGGGAAATAATATGAAAAACACACATCCACAAAGAGAAGGGATGAATGAGGTGGCTGCATTACAGATTTCATAGGAGCTACAATGGTATTCCAAACCAGATTTGTTCCAGATTGATTAGTGAAGAAAAAAGTTGAAAAGTTTGCTTTTTTATTATTGACATTCAATCACATAATACCCTAAGTCCACAAAGGGAAGGCAACAGATCACACCTCATATAAAGCTGTGTTTCTTTAACCCACTTGATGCCTTCTGGCTGTAAAAACTGCATGAATAACTGTTCAGCAGCAAATAGTTATTAACTTCCTATGGAGTAAATGTGCTTATATGTATGAGGATTTTCCATCCCATCCTGCTCTCACCCAAACAGGCAGCAGGCAAAACCTTCCCATCTCCTGGGCCTTTGAGTGACTCTGTGGAGGATCAACAGGCTTATTTGGGCCACATAAGAGAGAATTATTGACTTTGTAATTCAGAGTTCTTCCCTAAATGTGAAAAACTCTTACAATTTTGGCCCACCTCTGGTATCTATAACTACAGCTAAAGGTTTCATTTCCCATTCAGCCCTTCAGAGCAGTAATTAGTCATACACTGTGTTTTATAGTTTCTTTTATTTCACAAACCCCCTAAGGTACATGGAGGCCACTGGTGTATAGAAGAGGGTAATTTTCAAGCATTAGCTTTTGACATCTGAGCTTAAAATTGTGTAGAACCACATGAAAATACTGCTCTTTCTGCCCATTTACTCCTTAGCCAAGAGACTTGTCTCCATGAGGCTGGTAACAGCACAGTGGAAATGAAATACATATTCTGATTTCCCCCATTGTAATAGTAGTAAAGACCAGGTTGTTACAAACCTAGCATGAATTAAACATGGCTGTGGCTGACTTCAGGGTACAAAGGGCAAGCAAACAGGATCTGAAGCAGATCTTTGAGCTAATACCTTCATTTCGTACATCTTCTACTCCAGTCATTACATCTGCCCACAATTCCTGGATCATTCAGTCCTTTGACATAAGAGATATTCAAATAATTTATGGTAATGCTGTGACTTTATGGATCAAAATGGTAGAGAATGACCAGATTGAAATTTGTTTCCTTTTTATTCCTTTTCTATTTCATTATTGTTTCTTAATTGCTTGAAATAGTTTTCTTTTTTCTTTGTGTCAGTTGTAGATAGGTTTTTTTCAAGCACGTGACTTTGCTAAGAAACAAAATCACTACATCTGTACAAACCACATCTTGTAAGAACACTTTCAAACTGCAGGCATGAAATCTTTGAAAAACATACCAAAAAGAAATAAGTGATCTAATATAAAATTTCTGCTGAAGTACCTGGGGATACAGGTGGTCCAAAAAGTCAACATGATGATTTAAATGGAAATGCTCCTGCTTTAGTGTGGTTTAATTATTCTTACTGTTCATTTGAATGATACATCTTTTAAGTATGACATACTGCAGCCAGTTCAGATTAAAAGACAGGTTTTTTTAGATTTCCCTGTCACATCTAAAAGCTTAAAAAAAGAAGAAATGAAACATTTTGAACAGCAGCATCTTTAGAAAGTTGAAGAAAAGATGCATTTTAAGTGCTGTGGTAAAAATCTCTGCACAGTAAGATGTTATTTTCAAGAAGGGGAAGAAAATGTAAAGAAAATGGGACTGATAGAAAAATGTGGGAAAGAAAGGTCATCAGTGTTTCTGTAACTCAATCAGCCCCTACATTTGTGAAATGTTAATGAACATTTTCCAGCTGGAGCTAAAGAAAATATTTTTCTAAGAATGTTCCCTTCACCCAGACAATTGTTGCACTCCAAACAGCAATGGTGTTCTTGCAGGTCTACCCTAAATGATGCCCTGATTCATACATTTGTATTTATATTGTGGAGACTTATTTTACTGTCATTTAGGTATGCACAACTTCCATAAAACCCCAACCTTTTGCTTGTACAGATGGCCCTACATTCTCCACATTGTTGCATGCAGAGTCTTCAAAAGGCTAGAGAGAGCAAAAATGAACAAAGTGTTTATAAACACCCAGATTCTCCTACAGAAGTTGCTGCAAAGAGGATGTGGTTCATGTAGATATGGCCCCAGCTGCAATGGGAAAATTTATGGTTTCCTGGATTTCTAAAGGCTCTTTACCATGGAGTGTAATAGTGAAACCTTCAAACTGTGAAGATTTTGTCATCTACTTCATGTCCTGTGTGGCACAGAGAAAGATGTTCTGTGGGGACACAGCAAGGCTCTGTTGGATACCTTGTGAATTCTGCAGAGAAATGGGAGAAGCTAAAGCAGAAATGCTGCAGCAAGGGCAAAGCCAAAACAAGAAATGCTCTGCCTCTGTGTCCAGTGTCTGCTCAGTCAGAAATGCTCGGCCCAAATGAATGATTTGAGGCCACAGCATCACAGATGCCAAAGCTCCACATTGCTGGGAGGGATTATCAAAGTGCAATTGTGGGAAAAAACAAAACATGCACCTTAGATAGTTTACAACACCGTTTTCTACAGAAAAAACATGTAGGACCAGATTTCCCCAAATTGCTCTTTGTCCTGCAGAATTTCTTAGTTCTTTAGAAGATGTGGTCCAGCATGCACTTGGATTTTTATTCTATATTCACTCCCCTACCAGATGAATTCTGTGGTGTTTGGACCTTTAGGATACTTTACTATTTCATAAGAGAGAGTCCAGTGCCAGGACTGGCTTTTAGTGTCATAGAGTATCTTCCACCCAGTTCTTAGTCTGGGGCTGCTGTGGAAATGTGTTTCTGTGGAGGAAACTGATTTTATCCTCTAAGAGGAGATTCTGTCTGAAAATTTTCTTGGGGCTAAAGAAAACGAGAATTTATTTTCTTGAATTGATCAGGATGATATAATGGGACAGTGCAGATTCCTATGAGATTTTAAGAGCTCCTAATGAAGGGAAAGAGCACCTAAATGTGGGAAGAAGAGAAAGTTAAAAGTCTACCAACTCCATTAACTGGATTCACAAAAATTTTCAATGAGTAGTGACTTCCTTCAATGATTCAGCATTGTACTTTCCCCGGCAGATTACAGGTATTCATGAAAAAGGATGGATGATTTGGATGTCACCAAACAAATATTTGTTTAATTCAGATTCTCCAGCCTGCTCTTTCTAGCAGTACAGGAGGCAGCTCCAGCTTCCAGGGTGTTCAGCACGGTGTGCTGGAGATGTAGGGTGGAGGAAGAGCTTTTCCACTTCTCTGTGTGACTGGAGAAATAATGCTTTTTCCACCTGTCCTTGGAGTGATGAGGTGGTGCTGAGACTGGGAGATGTGTGGTTTCAGCCAGGTGTGGCACAGCCACACTGCCATAGAGGCGTGGAGGGGATAAATGAGCCTTTGAGATAGAGCTTCTAAACCCCAAAGCATCCAATTCCTCCTCCCCTCTATATTTAGAGTACATATTAAAAACCCCCCACTGACACAGTTTTAAGCACTGTTGAAACACCATTTTTTTCTATTTGTGTATTTGTTTAAAAACCCCAAATTAATTTCGAACATCCACTGATGCTGCCCCGTGTGCTTTCCCTTTCCAGTTGGGGCACACAAACAGGTGCACTCACACTCACATGTGACTCTTTCACATACTGATTCATCTCCTTACATTTTCTTCCAGCGTGGTGAGCTGCTCATCGAGTCTGACAGGATCTGTGCCCAGTGGGAGGGCTCCTCTCCCTCTGTCCTGAACGTCGTCTGGGAAGTCACAGGGATCAGTGGATTCTGCTATCAGCTCTTCAGTGGCATTGATGACTTTCAGGACTTCTGTAGATATGTTGCAGAGAGAGACAGCAGAGTACTTCTATTTTGTTACAAGAACAGACAGAGAAAACAACAGCATTAAATTAGCACAGAGGGGTAAGATATAAATCACCTTCTACTAGCCCCAGCTTTAGCCATGCTAAAACCATATCCATGGTTCTCTGCTGCAAACAGACACTTCAAGAACCATGTAATGGAATTTGAATTGTTTTGCCTTTTCCTCTTTCCCTTTCTCACATACCCACACTGCTACAGCATGCAAAGTAACATACACATGCAATTCTTCTACAACAGAATTCTACTGGAGGGATGATCCAAATCTTATCCCAAAGGAGCACACAAGATCCAGCTTTAAACTCTACATGAGCTACATAAAGCTGGTTTTGCAAAAGTGTTTTAAACATGTTTAAAACACAATTTTCCTTTTTGGATACTGGCAAAGAGATATGCAATCATCTATGTCTGTATCCACAAGAGCCATTTCATTGTGGATGCAAACATGGAAAAGCAATCTTCAGCAGCCCTGTAAGGATAGCATTTTACTAAAATGATTACTATGAACTAAATAATCATCCCAAATAAACAAAGATTGACTATAATTGTGCAAACACTTGTATCCTTTTACTTTTTTTTTTTTTATTTCAATTTACCTATTTTTTAATATGGAATAAATTATATCAAATACCAAGGAAAAGCATGCAGCTTTATAGATTTTTTAAAAACAGCTGAAAACCTTTTTATCAATGTTCCTTACTTGTAATTTGTAATTTAACTGTCCTGATTCTTATGATTCTCACATAGCTTTAAGCTTCAGGACCTTCTCTGATGAAGGAAAAAAATTTCACCAGAGGTACCTTCAAGCACCAAGCTCAACATCCAAACTATACAGCTTGGAGACTGAGCCAAAGCTTGTTGAAGCCAATAAAATTACTGTCACTGAATATATGTGCAATACCTTTACAGCTGCTTTTCCTAAAAGATAGTGTGGAAAAATTTAAACCAAAATTTAATTAATTCCTCAAACCTGCAAATATTTATGCATGTGAATTAGGGGCTCACCTGTCTTTAAATTTTCTCACAAACAAAGTATCTGCAGATCAGTGCTGAGGAAATGGACAGTCTTTGGATTCTATACAGTAAATTCTATGGTACTGGAGAGTATAACTCATTAAAAATGTCTATAGGCAGGATACAGGAGAAATAATGTTCTTTTAATTCCCACAATTTCTGATGGGGTAAATTGGAAACCTACTTTCATTATTTCTTTCTTTTAATCAGCAGTCCATTATTATTCTAGGTAAGACTTCTACTGAAAAGCTACATTTTTAGCAGTACATGCTCAATTGTTGTGTATCAATACATTAAGGCATCTTTAGCACTATTACTCATCTGAATTACAAGAAATAATTAGAATGAGAGATTAAAGAGAAGAAGAACAAAGCAAGTACAGTATGCTACAGCACTCCATCTTTAGCTTGTTAGGATAGTCAACACAGCCCCAGACAAGCAGGCCTGGGACTCTTACTGAGAACAAATACTTGAACCCCATGAAAAGCCTACTGGTTTTACTCCATTTATTTTCACAAGTGCCAATTAGGTTAAAATCAGATCAATAATTTTATAGGAAAGAAGAGAAAAATCAATGCTACTTTCTTGTATTATTTACTTCTACAAGTACCTAGTTCTTATATTCTGTGAGTAGTGAACAAAAAAGGGTGAAGGCCAGACACTGTATATTCTTCATCATATTCAATGATGTATGTTTTCCATTTCAAGAACTGTAGCCTCACTTTAGTGTTCATTATTTCTTAAATTTTTTATTATCCTTTGTAGTTAATGATCAATTTCAAAAAAAAGATTAAATTAAATTAGAAAAAGTTATTTTTATACCACAATATGATAATCCCTATTGGCATTTTTCACAGACCAATTCCTATAAAATATTTTTTCTGTTTTCCAGGTAAAGTTGTCTGTGATAGATACCTTTTTGAAATCAAGATTTTGAGTGAAAAATACCCTAGCTTCTTAATAGGTAATGGATAGGGGAAAAGTAGTTCAACAGGAAAGAATAGAATAGAATAGAATAGAATAGAATAGAATAGAATAGAATAGAATAGAATAGAATAGAATAGAATAGAATAGAATAGAATAGAATAGAATAGAATAACTTTTCTTTTGGAAGGTGATGAATGCTCACTTAGTCCAGCTACCTGACTAGTTCAGGGCTGACCAAAAGTTAAAGCATGTCCTTAAAGGATATTGTCCAAATGTTTCTTAGACACTGACAGGGTTGAGCACTAACCACGTCTCTAGGAAGCCAATGTTTGAGCAACCTCACAGTGAAAAAATGCTTCCAAATGTCCACTCTAATCCTCCATAGGTGCAGAAATGTGATTTGTAAAAAGCTGGATACTCAGTTAATGATTTTTTAAATGATTTTACCCTCCTTTTGAGCAACTATCCAAAGCTGTTAAAATAGATCATGTTCCAAAATGGTCAGTTTGCAAATATAGTAAGGTACACTAGATATAATTATTTAACATGTATAATGGGAAAAACCCAAAATAAATTAAAAAAAAAAAGAATTGCAGGGTTTTAGTACTTCACAAATCTCTCCCTTCCCTGACCACCCATGTCAAACTGAGCATTTACAAGACCATATAAAAATCACCTGAAATTCACAGACACAGAAACATCAAGATCATCCTGGTAGGTGGATTTCAAATTGCTCCAAACATCTCTTGGTTATCTGATTTATCTTGCCCTTGCAGGACAGGTCATTGCTTACACCTCTGAGTGACTCACAGGGACAACTGTCATGCCATGACACAGAATGTTGTCTTGTCAAGCAAGTCAGAGAACTAATATGGATGTGGTAGATGTAGAAAGCAATCTCTGGTACAAATATCCAGCACAGGAAAGCTAAGTGCAACCATTCTTCTTGAAACTCTGGGATGCATTCAGATTTCAGCTGTGCTACCCTACTTCTGAATTAACCCCACCACTCTCAAATCAAATCCATGCAGCTGACCAAGTATGAATGTTTCTAAGAGTTATAAGAATCTTTATTTTTTTTATTAAATGTGAGACTAAGCATCTAACGGAATGAGGAAAACATGCATTTATCTTTTTTATGATAATTAACACCCATGGTCGCCAAATGTTAAGAACACAGTCAAAAGAATATTCTTGATTTCTCTGAGTTCTTTGTGGTTGAGTCTTAAAACCAATGAAATGCTAAAAATGTGTGTGTATGCAAGCATACATACATGTTTGCACTGAATATAACAAAAATCTTGAAAAACTGATATTTGGAAATATCAGATCAAATACTTTCCACTTTACAGATGGAAAATATTCCTGTTATGTTTCAGTGGTCTAAAGTGGTCTTGCTGACTGTTAGCCACTTCCCTTTCCTTCTGTTGTCTCCCTTTCCTTTCCTTTCCTTTCCTTTCCTTTCCTTTCCTTTCCTTTCCTTTCCTTTCCTTTCCTTTCCTTTCCTTTCCTTTCCTTTCCTTTCCTTTCCTTTCCTTTCCTTTCCTTTCCTTTCCTTTCCTTTCCTTTCCTTTCCTTTCCTTTCCTTTCTCCTTCCCTTCTCCTTCCCTTCCCTTCCCTTCCCTTCCCTTCCCTTCCCTTCCCTTCCCTTCCCTTCCCTTCCCTTCCCTTCCCTTCCCTTCCCTTCCCTTCCCTTCCCTTCCCTTCCCTTCCCTTCCCTTCCCTTCCCTTCCCTTCCCTTCCCTTCCCTTCCCTGTTGATGCTGACAATATTTCCTGTGTTGTTTAACTCAAGCACCCTACACTGGGAAGTGCTTTATAGACCAGTATTTGCATTCTTGCACATGTAAGAGAAGGAAAACAGGATGATCAAACTGAAGCAATATTAAGTACCCAAACTGCTAACAGCAGGTGAGCTTTAAGTGTTTGTATGCATCTCAGCAGCCTGTGACATTTTCACATCTTTTCCTTTGCATGAACATTATGACTTTTATTTTTGATGCTCTTAAAATAGTTCAGTTCTCTATCACTATTTTTTTCTGCCCACTGTACTCAGTCATTATTGTTTTCTTTTCTCCTGCCACTACGATGCCATCATTAGGCTTTTTTTAAAGATCATGGAAGGAGGTGACCTGCAATTCAACAGAGAACAGTGACATCAACAGCTAGATCAAGAAGTAGAGCAAGAACACCTTTCCATCACTAGCAGTCCTGGCAGTATTGACCACATCCTTGATGACTTGTGGTGCAATCATTTTTAGCTCCAGTGTCAAGGCGTTATATCATGCACTGAGTCACAGTCGATATCCCTCTTTTTATAGGGATTTATAGGGAGTTAAGGGGAGCTGGGGAGAAGATAAGTTTTGCTTTGCTACTGATTAACTCATGCTTTCAGAGTAACCTGACTGAATTCAAGCTGGGCGAAAACAAAATCAAACCTCAAACCTGTCTCCTTCATCTCCCCACCCTATGGGAATTCATTGTAGAGTTTTGAGAAGGCCCTGAAAAGCCCAATGAAAGTTCTTCACAGGCTAGTGAAATCTGGGACACAAGTCACAGTGTGGGAAGAAAAGAGCCATCAATGCCCAACTATCTGTGGCAGTTGTCAACCCTGACCTTCAAAAGATCTTTGGCCCAACAGTGAGCCCTAACCACTCATTACCATGAAAACTGTGGGGAAAAAAAGGCTAAATTTTGCCTGCCTGTTTGATGGCAGACAAATATACCACGGTTATCTGTGATATCAAAGAATTACTCTTCTCTTTAAGTTTAAGACTACCTGCCTTGACCTTTATCATCAATATCTTCATTTATGGGAATTCCTTTAGAAAAAGAAAGCCAAATTATCTTACAGAGAGCTATTCTACTGATAGTCTCCAAAGTATAACACAGAGAAATAAAGTCTCTCTTTTTGACTGTGCTAGGTAAGGCTGAATATTACATTTCACTAATTCAATCCACTGTCCTAATATAGTTACAGATGTTATGCTTATTAATATTTAATGCCTTATTTCTAGAGACAAGTTGCCTCTAATCATGAGAATGGAAGTGATTTTCCAAGAGGTGAAATATTATAGGCTAAGTCGGAAATTAAAATATTCCCATCTAAAAATCTACACAGGATTGTGATATACAATGGACACATACATACTGATGACATTACACAACTGGATAAACACTTTTTCTTTAATGTTACCATTGATATTTATACTAAATAAAATCAAAATAATTAAAAGATTATTAAAACTCATAGGACAAAATTAAGAGCAAGGAAAAAAAAAATTGACACAAGTGTCTTGTTAAATTAAGCATCAACTTCTAACACAAAAAAGTTATTCTTATTTTATAACTGAGAGAATGATGTATGACATACTAAAAATAGCAGGTATTTTAAAATATAAGCTAAGCATATATTTGCTCAGGGAATATAATGAAAATATTTTTAATATGCGATCCTCATAAGCTGAGACTTAAATAGCACAGAATATAAAAGCCTCTTTCTGCCTAAAAGAATCATAAGCAACAGTCACTAGCAGCAAAGTGAGAAAATATCTACTTACTGTACAAATTGTACAATGAATTAAGGGTTTTAATTATTTTTTAAATTGAGAACTTAGAAAGATTTTTGAAGACCACTATGGTCAGTAAAACTTCCTTCCAAATTTCTTAATATAGGTGAGTACATGAGAATAGAAAGTTCATACACCTTATCTTTGTCTTCTGTTCTTCTTTACTGACAAAACCAAATTTTCATCACAAGGCCAAACAAGGAAGTCAGTCTGCTCCACATGTTAACTGTGATTATAAAATAATTTTCTGCACTGATTATTGATTGTGGCCAAAAGGTATGATTTTTCAGGCCTGATATTTCCAAGAAAACATTTTGAGTTTAAGAATGTTGATTGATAAATGTGGAAACCCTCAATATCACGTTAATGCATCTCTTACCACATAAGAGATGTAAGAAGACACAAACAAAACAAAGCTTTCTCACCTGCTGCAATACAGTGGATAAAAACTGCAGCTTTAAATGAAGATCAAAAGCCTTTTGTTTTTCCTAGATAGTGGGAAAGCAGTTAAATAAAAAGGCAGAAAAATTATATTAACAGCTACAGAGGTTAACAACTATACAGGTTCAGACTTACAGGGAAGTTTAGGATAAACAGCAAGGATAAAGAAACTACCAAGATTAAAATAGCATAAAATTTCAATTTTACATTGATTACTAAAATATTTAAAATAAAGCAATGCCTAATTTAATCTTATTTATGAGATTTAGACTAACAGACTTCATTGAGACAGAAATTGCAAATCACACACAATTGTTTATAAAATGAATCAGAGTGAAAATACTATTTCTACCACCACAAAAAGTGTCACTAGGAATGGAAAAACACTTTTGCAGCAGTGTTAAGAAGAAGAAGAAAATCCAGCTATCTCCACTTTTGGAGTGTACATGGTAGCAATTTGGACAGTAGTTACCAAAGAGTCTGTACCTCACTTATGCCACAGTCAGATGCCCATGTGAGAAACACCTGGGCTAAGTTAAGCAAGATGTCTTGTGCCAAATCACTTCCTACTCTTTGGTGCTGGGCTCACTGTCCTAAAACAAGCAAGTAAAACCCTTCATAGTACAAGTCTCCAGTGACCAGCCAGTAGGCTTACAGCAATCTCCCTAATTTCCTTAGGCCTGTTTAAACTGAACTGACTGGTTTTGCCGTGAAGTAATGACTAAACCACAGCTGCCCTGCTGGCTGTGCTGTGACAGAAGTATCTTCCAGCTGAGGAGTAGCATTTCCCTGAAACTCTTTCAGCTACATCGGAAAGACCTCAGTTTTCACTTCCCAGTCTTGAGGCAGCTTACAAAAGAAGACAAAATGGTAGTAAAAAATAGTCTCTTTTCCCACTATTTTGTTCCAGCAGCTTACACTAATGTTCACTGCTTTTCTGCAACTGTATCTGTAGAATAGCTTGGACATTTTCTCTGTAAGTAAATAAATCTTTGGCAAGGACAGAACTGAAGGAGATTCCCGTTGCATGCACACTACAAGAGCTGGCTTGGGTGAGCGTGCAGGCAAGTGTCAGAACTGAGACTAAGAAAAAAGCTGTTTACAAAAATACTGCATTCCCCATGTGAAGGCAGCTGAAGTGTCATCTCTTCTGCCCTTCACTAGTAGATCCAACAGGGCTTTGATTCAGTTGCTTAAACACAGGTAGACAAAGTACAATTTGAAACAGCTTGGAGTGTGTGAGGATTTTGAAACAATACTGTCTGATATGACATGGACCTGGGAGATTCACATTGCTTCTGGACTAGCAGCTTAAGGTCCTGTGGGATGCTCTAAGATATCTCAGATGGTCTATTTACACAACTGTACTGAGCCCAGGAAGTGTCACAATTGGAGGTACACAAACAACCCTTCTTGCTTTGGAAACTTTAAAAAATAAATGTTCATGGTCTTGATGCTTGAAACAGAAGACTCATATTTTGACAAAATAAACTTAGGATCAGCTTGATATTTCATACTAAAGACTGATTAATAATAGCAAATACATTGGAGAAACACCTTGAATGGGAATTTTGTCCAGCAAACCACTTAAACCTCAGTTTAAAGCTGAACATATACTTGACTGGTTTGATAAATTGAGAACTTAAAACTTTGGATCCATTAGCCCAGTGTGAAGATTCTTGTCTCATACTGCTTTTCACCTTCTGTAACCCAATATTTTTTTCTCTGCTGTCATTGAAAATCCTGTGCATAGATTATCTGCAGTTCATAAACCTTAAAGACCACTTTTTACAATGCTGTCCACATTCAGTTTTCAATCCTGGACTTTGGGAGACTGCCCAGATAATTAACATAATTTTAAAAGCAATTAGCTATGAAAACACAAGAATTAATGTGAGCATCTTGCACACAAAACTGTGAAACAACAGACACACAAACAACTTCCAAGCTCTTAACCCAGGAAGATATCATTGTACTGCAGTGTTCAGCATTACTACCATAATAGCAGCAATTTAGTAAGCTACTGTACTTACGCTGTTGTGTTTTCTGGACAACGTGATCCACTGGTTCTCCTTTAGAAACTTTTATTCAGAGAGTAAGCTTTTACTTCTAAAGCTTTTAGGCATATGAAGCTGGATGGCAGTTTCCTATAAACCCCTTCCTGAACCAAGACACCAGCCAAAATACTCAGGAATTCATGTATTATCTTGCAACTGTTGCAAGATAATGATCACAAAAACTACGACACCATTTCTGTGAGGACACTGCCTGCACCAGCACAAATGCCTCAAGAAGCCCAGCCACCAGGAGACACAGGCTCTTGGTATTCCAGCACTGCCGTGTCAGCCTCCCAGACATCCCTGCCGTGATGCTTCAACAGGTCTGTGCTGTACAGGAGGGATTCACTGGCATGTGCATGTCCAATGACATTCTCCAGCTCCATCAAGGCTGTGAGCAAAGGTCTCTCCAGTGACTGTGTCCAGTGAGCCCCAAGCTTGCCTGACCTCCCTTACTGAGCCCTGGCCATCCCCTCCAAGGCCAGCCCTGGGCACAGCCACCAGCACACACACCAGGGAGCTGGCCCTCTCTTCTGCAGGAACATGCACCCACATGCACGGCTACTGGCTATTCTTCTTGCTAAAAAGACAGAAGCCAGGCAGATTTTCTAATAAGTCTCAATCTCATTATGCCAGTAGTTGAGCAGTGCTAATTTACCTGGTGAAAAAAAGCGAGATGTATTCTTGAAACAAAGGAAATAGGCCTCTGGCAAAAACCAACATGAAAATGTTATTCATAGTTCATGCTTTCCCCAAAATAAATCTTTTTAAAACCTAAGAAGAATAAAAATTTTCCAGAGGATGGAAGAATAAATATTTAATGAAAAGATGATTTATGCTGTTATTCATACTGTCAAGAGACTTGGGAGGTTTCACTTAGGAAACAGGATCCCACTGTGCTACTTAACAAACTCACTTAGAGGCTGTCATTCAGAGAAGAGCTATTGTGTCATGTAGTAATGGCAACAGACAACAACAGGATTTAAACAAAGTTACTAAGCCTTGGTTGTAAGATTCTCTGAGCAGAAGTAAATGCATAAAGGATTTAAAGAAATTCCTTAAGCATACAGCACATTGCATCAAGCTAATGCAGAGGAGGGAAACTCCACATTACTATGGAAGTTTAACTCGCTTGCTCATTGGTATATCTTAAGAAAGTTGTAGTGCTAAGTAGAAGGTGACAAAAAACACAAGTAAGGTTTTAACAACTATTTCAATTTTCATGCTATGTTTGAAAAAATGGCAGGGGCTAATCTGTTTTTTAACATAATCTCCATAGTTTCTGATAAAGTGGTCACAGGGATAGACTGCATTCAAATTGCAACCTGCCAAAATAGCCTTCTAGAATGTAATTCTGTGATATACCATGAAATAAAGACCCAGTCAATTTATCTTCATGAAAGCATTAAAAGAGAAGGAGAATGGATGGAGGAGACTGTGAACTAAACACATTCCATTTATCATGCTTGCCACTCTCAGGATCAGTGCCATTAAGATACCTCAAAGAGAATTTACATTTTGCTTTTTTTCTTTAGGCATTCATTTAGGGTTTGGTGGAATAAAGCAAAAACTAACCAATCAATCAAAAAAAAAAAGGAGCAAGACAGAAAGAATTGTGCAAATCGTTGCGCTACTAAAAGATGTTTCACTAAGAAAACAGTTGTACAATTTTAATTTTGGTTTGTTCACACCTGAAGTTTAGAAGGGCTGAAGGCCAACTCTACCCTAAACACGACTTTTGGTGAAAACCATGGCCTTTCACTGCACAAATAAGACAAGTGGACTTTTCAGGGCTCTGAATACCCCAGAAAGACCATTAATTACTTCTGTAGCTTAAGAAGCACAAAATATTTTCCATAAAAACAAGCCTGCTGCAGGATTATGCTTGTTTTAAAATGAGAGCTGTGAATCTCCACAAGATCATTTTAGGCAATCACAAACTGAGGGATAATGAAAATGAAGGTGCTGAAAATCTAAGAAGATTTAAGTCTAAGTCCCAAAATTAACTTGTGTTAATTAATACCGACCTAAATCCTCAGGTATCCCAGATGAACTAAATAATTAACTCAAAGGTCATCATATTTAAATTTGCATCTTAAAGGCAGACATACAATTCAAAACCTCAATCTGAAGCAAGAATTGAGAATCCATAAATGCCAATCAACTTCAGCTAACTCTCCATGAAGGATACCACTTCTACCACTGCTTCAGATAATAATATACTAAATATCCTTTTTAAAGCATCAGCTCAATGTGTGATTACGTGATATTCCCAGTTTCTATTTAAATTCTAATTAAAACAGAAGCCCTGGTTTTTAAAGGTGCAGACAGGTGAAGGTCAGCTAAGCACCAGGTACCTAATTTCCAATGATTCAAAAACAATACATGTTTTTAAGTCTTATCCTATGGTCAGGTGTACAAGAACTAAAAATTCCCAGCAATTTAAAGCTGCTGAAGTGCTCCCGAATAAGCTTATGAGAACAGAAGATTAAAGACCAAGAAAGACAAGCAGCATGGCTAAAATAAAAGCAAGATGGCTAAAGTATAGTATTTATGTTCAGGAACAAAAAGCAGAATCTAGGCACTCCAGCTCTCATTTTAATGGTGCAGTGTTGGGGAAGATGAAACACAAAACTCTTATAAATATGATTGCCTGGCAAAAGATTTTGAGTATATGGAAACTATAAGCAAGATTGAAATGAAAGCAAGCTTTGAGATACCAAGCCTTAGTTACTGTACAATGGGAAAACAACAGTATGGCCACTGAAGATAATCCCCTTTTGATGGAACAACACCCTCTGCTTGCAGACAGGTCCAAGGGTCACAGCAGACCCTGCCAGCTTGGCAGAAGTGGTCCACAGCGTAGTTTTTAGGGTTTAAAATGTAACACAGTATAGTAATGTAATGATTCTTATAGGCTGTATGTAAATGCTACAGGATTTGTATCTTGTACTAGATTGGTTAGTGAGAATTATAATCAGCTCAGAAGAAAATGTATTGTATTGTAACGGGAACTTCATCTTCTTTTACTCTTCTTCTGTCCTCTTTTCATTTTGCTGTTATTCTTCGCTCGCTCTCTCTTGCTCACTCTCTCTTTTGGGCTCCTCTTTGGGGCCTGCTCCAAGCTGTGGCTGGCTCCCAGCAGGGCCCTGCACCCAGGCCCTTTGCAATAAACCCCAAGTTCCAAGACCTGGCTTTGGAGATCTCTCGTCTCCATCTGTCCCGACCGTCCTACCACCCATCGCTCCTACAATGCTGAACTAATGCTTCTGTATATTTAATTTGAAACGTGATGCCCAGCTCAGGAGGCTGTCTCTGACCAATAGTGGTGAGTGATGGACTGAAAGATCTGTAAATCCCTACAAATGTGCATTTTCCAACAATCAGCATTTTTAAAGAGAAAGCATATGGGGACTTCTGGCTTTGAAAGCATCTAAAATCATTGGTTGCCTGAAAATAGGTTCTCTTATGCTTGTCTTTCACATGACATCTACTCATCCTAAAGTTATTGCATCTTTTATGAGTTTGGGTATGTCTGTACTTTAGACTGACAAAGCCCCAGCTGGTTTTATACACTGTCATCTTCAGTATTTCCTGGTAAGATGTTGGCCAGCCAACTTTCCAGAGAGAAGGCACATGTCAGATGATTTAAAAGTACCTTTAAGGACAACTGAAAGACTTGTCAAGAATAAGAATGAAAGCAGGGTGCTTGTTTCTCTACACCTGGAGAAGGTTTCCCTGCCAATTGCACTGAATTCCAGACCATGAAGAATACTGGAGTATTCTGGTTTCTTTATTATAGACAAAAAGAGTATATACTGTGACCATTAATGAAGATAACTTTTTTATCCAAATAAAATAAAGGATTAGGAACTCCAAGCATTCATTTTTTTGCTGAACATGGTAAGCACTTTTTTAAAACTTAAAAAAATGTTACTGAGAAAAAAAGATATTAATCTTTGCTGTATTTTAGATAGATGACATACTAATTTGAAAGAAATAGCAAAATTAGGAGAGGAAAAAACCTACCAATATTACTCTGTAGATGCATGCAGATGAGTAAGTACACCAAAAACATACATTCAGCATTTTCTGTGCTCAGTTCTCTATACAGGAGCATTTCAGAAAGTCCTCTTTACAGCCTTTAATTCTGGATTTCATTTGCATAATGTTATAACCCCAGCTAGCCGACATATCCTGCTGAATAATGTGATATTGCTGTTTTGTCTTGGCAAAACAAATAAAAATAAATTAAATGCTGCTAACAAGCCCTGACAATAAATCCTTTATGTGATTTCTTTGGAAAGGTTGTGTGTACATCATGGAGATATTTGCACATGTGATAACAAAAGTATTTACACTCCCATGTAGTCCATGGCTAAATAACTCAGAATCAAAGAGTCACATGCTCCTTATATTTGGAATGTAAGGGGATTACCTAGTCCAACTCTTCTGCTCAAACCACATGCCCAGGGCTGTTGTCCAGTCAGATTTTGATCATATCCAACAACACAGACTTTACAATCTTTCTGGGAAACCTATTCCAGTATTTAAACAGTAACACAGTGAAAAAGCTTTTCATTTGGATTGGATTTTTTTGTATTTCAGTGTGTGCCCACTGTTTCCATTCCTATCGGAGGAAAGAGTTGCATTTCCACTTTATTTCCCATAACAAACACTCCCCATTCTCCCCTATTAGATATTTAAATACATTGAAGAAATTCTCCCAGACC
This sequence comes from Melospiza georgiana, assembly GCF_028018845.1. Taxonomy (NCBI): domain Eukaryota; kingdom Metazoa; phylum Chordata; class Aves; order Passeriformes; family Passerellidae; genus Melospiza; species Melospiza georgiana. Next base: position 45,194,514 of record NC_080430.1, on the reverse strand, counting down.
TTCTCTTCTTGTCTTCGATAGACAATTCCAACTCTCTCAGCCTCTCCTCATATGATAGATGCCCCATTTTTTTAATCATCTCTGTGGTCCTTCACAGGACTCATTTCAGTGTGTCCATGTGTACCTTCTATTGGGGAGCCCCAAACAGGACACAGCATTCCAAAAATGGTCTCACCAATTTCACTGAACAGAGATGCATAAGCTAATCACTTCCCACGTTCAGGACTTGCATTTCCCTTTGCATTTGACTGCTAGAAGTCTTGTTAAAGCCAAAATAAACAATACTCATAGCTCTGAATGTCTCAGATTGCCACGATCTTTCAAAGATAAACCTCACAATTATATGGGCCAGTTCCCTCAGGTCTCGGAAGTGCATCCCCATCAGACACCATGCACATGTGCGGATCCCAGTTTTTGAAATGTCTGCTAACCTGATCCTCCTCTACCAAGGACAAGCCTTCACTGCTCCAGGCTTTCCCATAGGTCTCAGGGGCCGGGGATTCTTGAGGGAAAATCTTACCCATAAACTGAGGTGAAAACAATGTTGTGTAATAGCCTTTTCCACGTTCTGTGTCACCAGATCACTGCAGTAGTGAGCCCAGCTTTCCCTCATCTGCCTTTTGCTGCTCATGGACCTGTAGAACACTTTTTCCCCCCTTTGTGTCTCTGGACACATTCAGCTCCAGATGGGCACTGGCTTTTGTGACACCGTTCCTGTATTCTTGGACAGCACCTCTATCATCTGCCTGGATTACTCCATTCTGTTTTCAGCTCCCAGTGTACCATCTCTTTATATAATGAACTAAACACCTTTCCTAATATAACAAATATAACAAAATATACAAAATAAATAGAAAAATATAACAAATATAACAAAACATCTTTCAAATTATGACAAACAGATTTCCTTTAGAGAGTTGTCCACATTCCTTGTCAAAGCTGAGCTGCTGTGCACACAATACCCCAAAAGGCAAGTCATGATATGCAGCAAACTAGAATAAACCTAAGTGGAACTAAGGAATTAGAGTACTTGAATGGCAAGGGGCACCACTGGGCTCCTCTAGCACTAAATTCAAGCAAACCACACAATCTGAAGAGAAATTCAGAGGTAGAGAGGGAAGAGAGGAGGTGGTAAATCCTGTGAGTGACACTGAAATCTGGTATCTAAATTGTAAGGCTGAAATGGCACAAATGAAGGATCTCAGGCACTATTAGAACTGACACCAAATTTCAGTTTCATTAGGAAATGTTACTACTCTCAGAAGCCTATTAGCTGACAGGGCAACAGGGTTGGAAAGCTTTAAAGAAACACTAAATATTTTTATAGAAATGCAAAAGAAGAATCTATGTCATCAGCATGAACTAGATAATACTACAAAGAGAGGAGCAACTAAAAGGATGGAAAAAAAACCACTGGTTAGCAAGGACACAAAAAAAGAAAAACTGGATATGCTGTTAAAAACCAAAAGTGTAAGTCCATTTTCAGTTAATTCCATTAGTATCACCCAGTTAACAGTTTTGTTGCACAGGCTAAGTTCCCTGCTTGGAACTGATGCTGTAGGCTTTCTGCTCCTCACAGAGAGCAAAACATTAACTTTTATCTGAACAAGAGGTTCAGACTTAGACCAGTATAAAGGACTTCACGTTTTTTTAAGCAACTGTGTTCAGTTTTCTATCCAGAATTTTCGTTTTTGCATTCTAACTCTTACAGTACTATTCCTACGCCTTTCTAACTACCACTTACCTTCTTTAACTCTTCCTGGATACTTCTGCCATTTTCCTCTGAGGACAAACTCTCCTTCTGGTTTTCCAGATCTATTCCAGGTTCTGACTCTTGTTCTTCACCAGATGATGTTTCCTTGTCACTCATTTTAGCAGCAAGCTGAAATAACCTGGATTTAAGCTCATCCTCCATAAGTTCAGGCTTAACATCATGGTGCTGATCCTCATTGCTTACATCTGTTTCTGATAAATCATCAAAATCCTACAAAGACATTAGAAAAACCATATAAAATCCTGTGTAGGCATAGAGAGAAAAAGTTCTAGCTATATTTTTCCAGCTTTCTAGAAAATATAGGTATGATCACTCTGCAGGAAAGCCAGAAAGAAAGCACACTAAGTGTTCTGATAAAATAGGAATGCCAGTAAACCAACACTTGCTGGATTATATTCATCATTCCTTCTTACTTTCATGTTATCTAAAAAGGAACTGAAAATCACTATGTATCTGTGTGCAACTAATAATACATGCTAGTATTTCCAGCACTGCCACCCCTTGCAGGGACAGTGCAGATAAAAGTGTGGTGTGGGAATGAAATAACCTGTAACCTGGCAGTTGTGTTCAGCTTTCAGCTGAAAGCTGTGCTTTCGTTCCCTGACTGCTTGGTCTTGAGCATTATCCATGTTATTCTTAAAAACTGCTGGAAACAAGTTTTGAAAAACTCCTCTTTTGTTACATGATGTGGCTTAAATTGTCAGCTTTCTCAGTGATTATTTGCATAAGTAGATCCTCTACAGAAATGATTTTTTTTTTCCAAATGCCAACCTCTGTGGAGCAAGTTCAGTCTTCAGGAGCACCTTCTGTTCTGAGTCTTGGATCCTTAAAGCTGGGAAACACTTAAAGGGTCAGTTAAATACAGTGGGTGCTACAGACTCGGCCACAAGTCCCCTTGGAAGCTGAAGAGAAGAAAAGCAAAATCTTTGCCCAGCATTTAATAAGGTGGAAAGGGGGATAGTTTTGTCAGCCCTTGCTGACAAATTCTGAGAATATCTCATAGTTGTTCTACAAATTAATCCCCAGGTATGTATCAATTAATTTTCTGGATCTGTGCTGTCTGATTAGGACCCAATTTGCCCTGATTTGTACTACAGTCCCTGGAGAGAAACAGGCACCTCCCAGAGCAACCTGTTCCACCTATAGCATTTGCTGCCTTCTGGAAGTGTTCTCTCCCTGCTGACTGCTGAGAGAAAGTTTTGAATCATTAGCTTGTTTGGTGCTTCAGCCAAGTCCATGAAATAAGATGGTATTAGGTAGGTTTAAAAGTGACAGATATTTTGAAATGGAACATAGTTGTGCAAAACCACCCAGAAGGTGGCTATGAAGAATTCAGCCTGGGACCAGAGTGGCAGGCACATCTCAGCAGGTCTAGGAGGATGATTGGGAGCAATTCTCAGAGAGGAAATTATTCCTATCTGCCTTAGGTTCTCATACTGTGACAAGACCAGACACTGCTGGAGAGACTAAAATCTGTGTTCTGTCTTCCATTCATTTAGAAATACATAAACAGGAGCAGCTGTAGCAGCACTGTTCAGGGATGAACCAATTACCTCCAGTTCTCACAGGAAATGTTAACTCTGCCCACTCCCTCACAAACCATACCGCCAAATTGCTTTTAAGGGATTGACACACCATGTTCATAATGTCAGTTCTCATCTTTCATACAGTAAACTATACTGGAGTGTTCAGCACTTTCACAGTGTTCTGGACAATTTTTGTCTGCAGCTATTTGCAATTCAATCAATTACACAACTAAATTATTCCTTTATAGTTCACTTTCAGTATGCAGAAGGCCCTTTTAGAAAATCAGGATCTGAAGGAACAATAGAAATTTGAGAGCTACAATGGAAGGGGAACCATGGGTTTATGCTGAAACTCTTTTCCCAAACAATCAGCTTCTGCAAAATAAAAAGCGTTTTCTGCTAAAAAGCTGTTCAATGATCAAAAACAAGATTTAAAACCAGTGTGCTTTCACTTCAGTTTTATAATATGACCTTCTCTTATATACATGTAAAAGACTGGTGCATTTCACCTCTTAAATTAATCTCTACCATAACGATGTTTCCTCAAATTGCAAGGGAAGTTTTCTTCAGATGTTTCTTGCACATCACTCCACAACTCATTACAAATATCAGTAATACACTCCAAACAACAATCTGCCAAATGACCAATACTCACAAGTCACTAAGCTACTATTAAAAATACCCCTGAAATCTGCTCCTGAATCAATCAGTCCATCAATTTGTACCCAGGAAAGAAACAATCATAATTTATGTGATATACAGGATAGAAAGCCCAGACAAACTGTATGCTTGTATTTTATGAGACTACAGTTTAGTGAAGATACAGCTCATTAAACCTGAGGTATTTATAGCTTGGTATCTAGTCTAAGCTAATTAATGGAACTCCTCTTTACTTGAGTGACCTCCATTTATTTAATTGGTACCTCCAAAAATTGGTACAGCTCTGATCTACCAAAACCTGGTTTAGGATTACTGCTCTGCACTAGGGGTGTGGGCTTACTCTAGCAGTGTTGAGGAAGACTGAACACTATTTAATTTGAGATCAAGTCTTCAAGGAAAAGAAGAAAATCCCATTCTATGCAGACATTTGAGCAGATCAATCTTGTACAGACAAGAATTTGTTATCCTGGTTCAAATGAGGTTACAGATGTGTATATAAAATCTAGTGGAGCAGTGAGGGAGGCCGGCAGTCCAGAATGGTGGATTTTCCCACACTTCCTCCTCACTTCTGTACTGACAGACTTCACTGTGCAGCTGGACATGCACCAGTCCTCTGGGGGCTTCTTAAATAGATCTGCTTAGCTTTAACTGCTTAGCAGCTTTATTGGAGTAGCAGTGCACAGATACACCCATGGGAAGCACCACTAGTTAATCTAAAGAATCTGTATTGACAACAGCAATATGACAACTCCTCCTAATCCCCCAAAAATACCAGGCTTCACAGAATCACACATGGCAGCAACTTAAAGATCTTTTTGCTAGGTCTGCCAGCACAGATGAAAGTAATGAGATGCCTTGGCAACTCCAGAGTCTCATTCTGCATTAGCTAAATCTGTGTTTTGAATACATATTGTTTCTTGAGAGTATTGACTGTATTACACTGGGCTCAGGTATGTCTATAACCCGTTTTTTAGCTTTCCAACCTCCTTTAAATGAGTGGGTGGATTATCTATATTGGCTAGAGCTGTTAATTCCTGTGTACATGCAGAGATAATGGTACCTTACACTGCTGCACTTTGTGGTTTCTGTTAATAAAAGGCTGCTTGACTTGTGTGTTGGGCTTTTCAGATAGTGGCAGAAAATTATTTATGAGGAGATTATACCTCTTTCATGGACTGACAAGTTAAAAAATGCATTAGCAGCCATGAAAACAATAAAATAAATAAACTGAAAGGTACTACTATTATTAGTGAATAGATCCATTAAATTCTGTTTTACTTTACTGTTCGTGTTTTCACTCTTTCTGGTAAGTTTAATGACATTTTTGTGCCATTACACAAATCAGTGTGTAAATTCCCATTTGCATCAATCAGCAATACATTATGCTAATAACTGCAAACAAGAATAAAGGGCTACCATTTTATCTGAAAACTGAGTTTCTGTGAGGGCCTGGCAGACTGAAACAGCCATGAACCCAGTTTCACTAAAAGAAAATCAAGTGTTTCTATGCAAGCATAAGTCTTTTAGGAGACAATGAAAACAACAAATACACCTTTACTCACAAAAAGTGTCCAAATCCTTGCACACAAATCGCTGATAAGTCAATGTAATCAGAGTAGATGGAAACGAAATACAAAAAAAAAAAGATGCTCCAGAACAAAATCTATGTTCAACTATAAATTCCTGTGAGAAAGTTCCCTTCATATAGGAAACCAAAAATTGGAAACGAAAATTTTCAGGAGAATACACAAGCTGTGAGGTTTGCAGGCAGTTTCTCATCAAGAGCCAGAGCGATTTCAGGGAGCTGTTCTCAAAGAATACATCCCAAGCGCCATCCCGTGGGAGCCTGACGGTGCTCACCCCTTACCTGCCTGCAGGGCTGTAATTAACAGGTGGGGGCTCCTGATCAAAGAAGCAAACTCATAATGAGGGCACTTCTTTCACTTGAAGCAATTAAGCCACTCCAGTTTGCATCAGAAACATAAAAACTTCAGCTACATTAAGCAACAGTCATATCCTTCTCTCAAAAAAATAATGGGAGTCAATAATCATTATTACTAATAGTATCAACTATTATTACAATTATTAATAATAAAAGCAGATAATTATTGGTGGATTAAGTGCCCATTTTTTGTAAGAAATTACCATTTGAAAAATAATCATTAAAAGCAAGGTTGCATTTTCCAGTTCAGTTCCCTCAGAAATATGTCTTTTGTGGTATATAAGCAATCAGATATTACTTATAGCAGGACTGGTTTTATCAGGACATTTTTCATATCTTGCTTCATGACTGTGTTTATGGTGTCTCTACAGACAGCTCAGTAAAGGAGCTTGCTCTTTTACTTATCATTAAGCAAAAAATTCCACAGATACAGCACATCTTGGTATCTGTTCTCAGGTTTCCCCTTCTAAGGCATTGAAGACTTTAAACCAAAAATTCTCTCTCAGTCACAAAGTCGGCATTCCATTGTTGTGTCTAAAATATATTTTTTTTTAAATGCCACAGCATTATCCTACTCTAGGGATTGGATCCTGATTAAAAAATACCCAATTTTAAAGTGAAATTCAGTTATGAGTTATGAACTGACTACATTTTTTCCAGAAACTGTAAGCAGGTTCCATAACTGCTTACAACTCTCTAGACTCAGAATAAAAAAGAAAATGGGCTTGTTTTCATCTCACTGAGAAACCTGGAGAGTAAAAAACAAGAAAGCAACCTTCACTATTTGAAAATTAAAAATGAAACCCCAACTTTTAGGCCGATAAACTGAAATCCTGTTCTACAATGATGACGAAAACATAATGGTTAACAAATTATCATCTTACTACTACAATGCAGTAAAATAAGATTATATTCCAATGCAGTGAAGTACTGAAAAAGTGTTCCTTTACTGCAACTGACATATAATCAGTTATTTACTGTCTAATCTCTTGGTTCAACAAGAGTTTGTATGGTCTCTGCAATCTCTGCCTAATCTCATAATGTGAAAAGCGATGCCTGGTTTAAGACCCTGCAGTCAATCTTTCTTAAGTCTATGTATCACTGTAATTCTTTACACACCTGCATTATAATTTTGTAGAACTGTTTATATGTAGCGCTCTCCCTGCTGCAGCCTCAAATCAATCATTTTAGATCAATAAATAATTCTGGGGAATATATGAAACTCTGACATCCCTTTAATCTCATTTACCTGAGCACTGTAAATGATGTCTGGCTAATTCATTTTCATACATTAAATCAGGTTCCTCACACACATTGCAATTTTACTTGCTTCCTAGAATTGTTCAACCAAATAAACACATGCAAACCCACCCATACATAAACTTCCTAGTGAGAATTTCATTGCTCTGGAAACAGTGGCATGATCTGGAGGCACTGTGCCTCTGCTTGCCCCACTGAGGCTGAGGAAGCAAGGGAGAAGGAAGAGCCTCTTTTAGCCTCAAGGGTAAAATGTAGAGGAGAGAGGGTTAGAATTCTGAATCTTGCACTTTCAGCACATCAGAGAGGTTATAAGAGACAAAGCAACTCACAAAGACTTGGGAAAGAAGTATCTAATTTTCCACTAATTTTGCACTTTAAAGCACACACTAAGATGCTAAAGGATGCCCAGGGAAAAATGGTTGATACACCATTCCTGGAGGCATTTAAAAGACATGTAGTCATAGCACTTAGGGACAACATTTTGTGGTCGGCCCTACAGTGCAGGGTTAACAGCTGGACTTGATCTTAAAAGTGTTTCCAATCTAAATGAGTCTATGATTCTATAAAGTCTCCAGGACTTTCTCTGTGAGCTCTGATCTTCCATGCTCTGTATATTGTCTACTGTGACTAGGAAGCCACAATATGAATACAGACACACAGAGGTCACGAAAGAAAGAAAACAAAGTCATAAAGCTAAATGCAGAAGTCTGTGTACAAGATACAATCTTTGTGCAGTCCCTGTAAAGCCTTGTAATTCTGCCTGATGTTCCAGGAAGTCAATAATGGCCACTGATGTGTCATCAGATCACATTATATTACATCATACTTCCCTTCGAGAACTGTTGATTTTAAATATATGAGGACATAAGTGTGAATGAATCAGTACAGAACACCCTGAACACCCACACTCTGTCCTCAAAGCAGATGGAATGGGTCCAGAATTAATGACATCCAGCATTAAAATCTTGCTGAAATCTAGAATCCTAATATTGACTTACAATCAGCTGTACTGATGTTTTTCTATAGGAAATACAGCTAGTAGCACAAGGAAAGAAAAACTGTTCTAGGCATCCTAAATTTGGTCAGATAGCTTTAAGACTGAATCAGGCTGCTTGTAATCAAAGACACAGGGAGAAGCCAGCCCTCAGTTCCTTGCTTCAGGCTTATTATTACCCTGCTGCAGCAATGATGCAGCTTCAGGATTTAAGAGGGGTAGAATGTGGGAAACGGAACTGGACAAGGGGTCAATGTTCTCCTGAGCTTGTGTGCTTGCACTGCTAACAAAATTCTGGGGAACAAATGGATCCCTTAATATCAGTCCCAGGTCTGGACAAACTCCAAATAGAGGAGACTTGGCTTTTTGGTTATCCACCTGTAATTTAAATCAAATGTTTGCTGTCTTCAAGCTGTATGAACAATTTTTTGGAGTTTGAGATAGTGCAGTCTAGGGTTTTTGCTTGTTTCTTCAGGTTTTGTTTGTTTTCTTAATGAAGAGACAAATTATTTAAATGGAAGCAGTTTGCAAACTCTTGCCCTATCACATCAGAACTCATCTTAAGATGACCAACTAAAAACAGACATCACTTGGACTGGATTTCACAAAAAGCCCTTTTTGAATTTCTGCTGCTCATTAGCTTTATTCCTTACCAGATTATCTGTAGACACTGAAGAGCAGATTTCCAGGCATATGAGTTATTTCTTATACCAAGAAAACAGAAGTTAAAAAAAAACCCAGCACAACAAAATAAGTGATTAATTAACATTTCTCAGCTGTTGACAAATCCTGAGGGTTTTTTTCTTAAGAGCACTGTATTTTACATCATTAACAAAGTCTTTGATTGGATGAAAGTGGCCTCTTTGAGAAAAAGGTAAAGCCTGTCTAACACCCTGCTTTTTCTTCTTCTTACTTAGGGGCCATAAGGAAGATAAAGCTTGCAAGAACACTCCACCTCCCACTCATGATTCACATGATATTGCCAGCATGGTTTAATTAGTTTTGCCCAGCTCTTTTTGAAAATGCATTTGGTAAGTTCAAACACAATTACCTGACTTAAATTCATTTTGTTAGCTTTTGCCTGATTCTTTTCTTCACATAAGTCTTCAGAGATGGCTTTGTTCTTCTTCCACCTTCTTGATCTCTTTTCTAAATCATAATGGACTCCTTCAGTCTCACTGCTGTCTGAATACTCCAAGCTAGTTGCCTGTGGATTGAAATTTACATCTAGTTCTCCATGGAAGTGCTTCTTTTCCATTCTGGGCCTATCACTTTGAGTTCTGCTTTGCAACCAGAGAAGTTTGCTAGGTCCTTTAGCTTCCTGGGAAGAGTTTACTGAAGATGTTTCCGAATCGGAGAGCAGTGTCTCCGTGTTGGTGTATAACCCAGAGGAGGGGGAGGTCACTGCCTGGTACTGATCGTTGCCATAAGCCCACTCGGTGCCATACTGGGAATTGGAGTAATAGAAGTCGTCTGGCAATTGCCGGGGTCTCCGCCGCAGCTTGTTCAAGGCCACGTGCCAGTCATAGTCATCCTCGCTGTCCGAGCCCATCTCGTCATAGGCAGACACAATGCTGGACTCGCTCTCCAAAGCTTTGAACACCTGACTCTTTGGTTTGGCCAGCATTCGAGGACGAGGCAGGGTGACGTTCTGCAAAGCCACCCAGTTTCCATCGGTGCTTTGGAAAACAGAAGGTGGACCTATGGAAAGGAAACGAGAACAGCTGTGATCACACTGGCTGCTTTTACTTGCCACAGATTGAAAGTTTCAACAAAACCAAAAAGTTTCAACAAAACTTTCAACAAGATTGAAAGTTTCAACAAAACCAAAATGCAAGTGCTGCTGCCACGTGAACTCTCCCATGTTGAAAGCCAAGCTGCCCTACTACTTAGAAGCCACCACTTTAAGTCATGGTGGTGACTAAAATGGGAGAGTACTCGGACCAAAGTTTTTTTCTAAAAGAATGGTTAGGAAAGACTGATGGAACATAAGAACACAGGCATGCATAAATCCTGAGTTTTGCAAATGTCTTGAGTTCTGGTGTGCAATTCTGGTCCCCCACATTGAAAATGAAAGATGGAAAAAGAATCAGAGAAGAGCAACATAGCTTGTACCAGGTTCTGAAATGGTGTCCATTCAAGGAATGATTAAGTAAGCCAGAGCTCTGCCATCTGGAGGACAGAAGACTGAGAGAATACATGCTAAAAGAGATGGGGAAATCTATTCCAACCTAACTACTAGAGGGCATGAAATAAAGTTAGAGAAATCAAGGTTTTAAACAAACAAAATAAAGTAGTGTGATGCAATGGATACCAGACCTATGGAACTTCTTGCCTAAGGTTGTTGTGGATGCTTGAAATTATCTGTGATAAAACAGAGAGGGCTATGAACATGGAGGAGAAATCCACTAAAATTTACTGAATACAGAAAAGCACTTCTAGCTGAGATAGTAATTAAATTGACAGTTCTAGAGGTTCAGAGCCTACTCAGAGGCAGTATGAAAAATACTTACTTTGTCCTAATCTCTCCTAGACTCTTGCTTATGGCTGCTATTGTTGTACCCCAGACTAAATACCAAATGTGCTGATTCTGACACAAGCACTACTGCTCTTGTATCCTTCCACACTTTCAGAATATGTTTTACAACTCAAACATAAAAACCAAAAGAAGTCACAAATACAGCCAGAAAGCGCTCTTTAACTCTCTTAACTCCGAGAATTGTATTTCTTCTAAATTTAGATTTAATTTCCAATCAAAACTGAAAATCCCCCTCCTGGGAAGCATGGATGTGCGATGACTCTGCCTTCTGCAGCACTTGAAAAATATATCATGCCATGGATTTACACAGTAATCCAGCCTACTTAATGAACTTTTCAGACTTAAGGATTCCTCCCATGGGTTCAAGTTTGTTATTTTTAGAAACCTACAAAAATACTTAATATAAACCGTTAGTTTTCTCATAATGTAAGCACAACATCACTATTTTCAAATGGACACAATATCTGGGTCTGTTGTAGAATATAATTAGGCATTTTGCATTAGATGGTTACAAATACTAGGATGAAATGAAGATTACTTTTTCCCTGGAGCTGTTCATAAAGAACATTAGTATGCAGTAAGCTGTGTGTAGTTAAAAAAAAAAAAACAGTCAGAGGTGCACTACCATCATCAAAACACTCCCACAAAAACACAAAACAAAAATTAAATTGTAATTAAACTTAGGTGCTATGACAGTTTTATGACAACTTTTGCCTTTCTTACTCATTTGAATCCTTTTGGCTTGTTTTCACTTCCTAAGTTTTAAGTCAATTTAGAGAACTTGAGAAAATATAATTCTTACTCCTGCTTAAAAGGAAATCAAAATAATACTAGTTCTCTTGCAGCACTGATCAAGCAAGGATATAACTGAAGTCAGGTATGTAAGGAGAACTAATAATTTTTTATATTAACCTCTGATTTTGGAGAAAAAAAACCCAAACAAGCTATCAAGCACAAGAAACTCCTGCGTGTTTACTTTTCTTAACTATACTAACTAATCTAAGTATAGGGTTCTCCTATAGAGAGAAAGAACTTCCTCTGAGAGAAAGAACTTTCCTTAAAACATTGTTCCTTCTAACAAAGCCAACAGCTCTGCAGGATATAAATCTCCAACAGGAATTGAAATCAGCTGCACCATATTGCACAAAGGTAATGGAGAGCCACAAACTTTTTTTCTCCCCCAAACCATATTCCCTTATTCTATTTAACAACACCACATGAGAATCAGTCTACCAACCTCAATTAAGTGAAGAAAGGACAGGATACTAGTTGATTACATCTTAGAGGACAAACAGGGTAGAAAGCAACTCAGACCTCTATATTCAGAAAGCTGACTCAGCTTTATCCCACTTTTATTCTACAATGTCAAGTGCTCCCTTCTTGATTTTCCAAAATGAAATCACTTGAAAGAATGGTTTTTTTTCCCACACAATTCTTTGGGCATAAGCTATAATTCATTCATGTGAAAAGGAAAAAAAGATTGAAGAAGTTTCATTGTAAGACTATTGATAAAGGCTCTTGAGTCACCATTTAAACCAATATGAACTGTAACCAAAATCAATTGTGAACTACTTTTTGGCTACATGGCTAAAAGGCCCATTGATGTTACCACACCAAACTCTTTGTTGAGATTTCTCTTGTTTTCTGTATCATAATACAGAGCTGCTTAATACTGCATAGGTGAGACCATTTTTTACAGATATTAGCAGTGTCAGCTATTTACTATTAGCTCAATAGGCACCACACTTTCATCACAAATGTGTTTTTAGATGAAAGAAGCAGAACAAATCCTCTGTGTAGAGTGCCCAAAAAAACCTGGGTCAATTTGTCATTCTGCTGTGGTTAAGCAATTGCTAAATACTAAATTGCTCAACAGTTGAATGCAATGGGATTCAAGTGGGTGCTTAAACTTTAGGAGCAAATTAACTGCTTTACTGAAAATAGGCCTTCCACTAAAATGCCCAGGAGAAAAACACTTCTGACAGTGGGCTGGTTAAGAAATTCACAGAGTAATGCATACTTGGTTAAGTTAGATTTTAGTGCTACTTTAATATTATTCTTACATGGGGGAGGAGAAGTACTGAAATTGTCTAAATTTCAGTCTCCCCAGTTACCAACTGGCATTCCAGATAAACAATTTGAACACCTAGCAGTCCCAGTCCCTGGTTGCCACCAAACCCAAACACACACTGTAACTGTTTGTGCTTACCGGTGCCTAGTGGGACAGCTGTGGGAGCTACAGCACCAGTGAACTCACCCCACAAAAGAAGTTTTCTGCTTGCGCAGCTTCATGAACCAGTGTGCTACAGGGGTCAGATGGCTCTACAGCTGCTACAAGAGAAGAAGCAAGAATGGGCAGATTCTGCCACGGGATGACAACACTTGGAACCAGGGAATGCTGCTGCAATGAGTTCAGTTCTTCTCCTTGTGCAACTGTAGGGGTAAAAACTAAACAACACTAGGGTGAGGGAGTTGCCTAGTGCTACACTCTTGAGGCCTTGCAAATGCTTCAGCCAGAACAAGAGAGGCAATGGAAATGGGAGCACCCCAAGAGCAGGAGCCACAACTGCAGAAGCACAGAAAGGGTTAGGTTGGAAGGGACCATGGTGGGTCAGCTGGTCCAACCAACCTGCACATGGCACAGGATTGCATCCAGGTTCTTGAATATCTTCAGTGCAGGGGACTCCACAGCATCTCTGGGCAACCTGTTCCAGCGCTTGGTCACCTGCATAGTGAAGAAGTTCTTTCTCATATCCAGGTGGAACTTTCTGTGCATCAGTTTCTGCCTGTTGTTTCTTATCCTATAGTTTGGCACCACTGAGCAGAGCCTGGATCTGTCCTCTGACACCCTCCCTTGAGATACTTATACACATTGATATCTTCTACAATTACAACCTGTCTTTATGTCATCTAGAAGTAAGCAGGGAATTGCATTCCATCCTGGGTGCTGATTCAGGCAGGAATGGAGCTGACTTGAAAAGCTGCTCACTATCCATCATCCATATTACATCCATACCTAATGCATGATGACAGCAGTCAGATCCGGGGGAGCTGCTGGTCTGTGGAGTTCCTACACATACAGCTTCCTGAGACAAGTCTGGAAGCACAAGTGAGTAGGGCAACACAGAACACTGCATTTGTGAATTCATCAGAGTTGAAAATAAAGTTGTAAGGAGGAATTCTAAATGTGAATGATTTTAATGACTGGCTCACCACAAAAGCTCATGAACAGTAACCCTGTGTCATGGAAGGGATACAATGGGCTGCAAACTCCTTCAACTGGAGGACAGGTTACCAATGACAAAGAAAAGCCCTTGAGCTCTTCTGTCTTAGAAGCCCTGAAATATATCCAAACCAGTTGTCTAAACTTTGTAGCAGTCTAAAATCAACTTCACAAAGACCCAAATTTTGAATAAATTTTTTAAAAGAAAGTTAAAATAAGCAGTGACATAGCCCAATGAAATTGTGACATGGCAACATCAAATAGACATGTTACATGTGAAAGCACTGAGGTCAGCAGAAATGCCCTAGAGAAGGTCCTTGCTTTAAGTTGTATTTATTCCACACACGAGTGAGAACCAAAAAAAGAATCTTATTCGTACTAGAAATATTTACTTGTTTCATTTAGCCTGTCTACACTCTTCCAGCTGGGCAAAGCAGAGTGCTTGCGTTCCTTCTGCTTCCTGGACTGTCCCTTTTGCTGCCTCCCAAGGGTCTCGGCCACAGACGATGCAGGGTCTTGTCCTTTACTGGCCATATCTTCACTAGCCAGGGAGAATGCAGACTGAGACCTCTGTGGGATTAAAAATCAGAGAGTGAAATTTAAAAACAGAAGAAGTTAATTGTTCAACTATTTACCATAGTTAGTATTCAGTTACCCATGGAAGTGTGGAATCTGCTAACATCACAAATGGGATTTAATGTATTCAAAAGAATTCAGCATTAAATTGCTTATTTATGTGCATTTCTGATGCTATGCAAAGAGGCAGGAAATCGCTTATACTACCATGGACCAGATGGAGAAAAATAATTAAGGTGAAGTTGTTGGGAATGTGCTTGGTGAGGACTGATATCGAACTGCTTTGACTCAAGTTAGCCAGAAAGGGATCCCATTGTGGTGAGACATGATGATCTATTGTTGGCTCAACAGGCCATCTGGTGTAACAATTTGCAGAAGTTAAAAATTGAAAAAAAGCAAACAAACAGCCTGTTCCCCAGAAAGAGATATGTAACTCAACTGATTTTAATGCAGAATTCTGTTTGCTAGGATATACATACATAACACCCAATATGCTGAGCAGTTTTATTCTGTTTTACTAATGAAGTCAACTTAGTCTACAATTGCACATCTGTTTAGTTCTAGGAGGGTCACATTTCGAGGCGTAACAAGATAAAATAGTGTTGTAATTGTTAATCAGCCTGACTGCTACTGAGGGGGAAGGGACATGCCTTTGGTTCCACATAAACAGATCAGACATTTTAGTTTTGACTTAGGCACAGAGAAGTCAGACAGTTACAGAAGACACATTTAAATTTGCCCCGTTTTGAAAAGCTTTTAGTCCTGTCAGTGTCCTGCTGATTTCAACAGAACTCACACTTGCATATCAAATCACAGATGTAGCTGGAGAGACAAGGCTCTCAGAGCTTGAGTCAAGTTGCCTTCCCAGCAGAGTCAGTAGAAGACCATATGTGCCAGGTTTTCAAGTGGCTCAGCTGCTTTGCACAGCCCAAGTTGGCACTCTCAAATCCTTGTACATTTTTAGTGATGTTCAAATCACAAATAATTAACTTAATCTGTTACTCTCAAAAGGGCAAGTCTTTGCCTGTATCAGAGATCTGCTTTGCACTGGTGCAGGTGAGGTAAAGGAGAACTTGCCTTTCAGCTATTTTCAAGTCCCTTAAATTCCCAGGACAGCATAAGCATTGCCTTGAAAGCCACACTTATACCACTTTCTGGCTGCACCTCCTCTCATCTGAAATGCTCCTCTGTGGGACCCATGTACCATGCCAGAAGATTTAATTAACTGCAAATCTTCCTGTATCCTTGGCGCAGCAGTAAAAGGAAACTCAATTAAGCACAGGGGTTTAGTTTGGCTTCTGAATTGATGAAGAAAAGCCAAAATTATTGCACTAGATATTTTTTATATTTTCTATAGCTACCACTTTGTTAATCTTGTCCATACAAAGACATAGGTCCTAATATGATGTATTGGACAAATTTAGTGATATAAACTATTCACAACAAGTTTAAGTAATTTCACTATAGGGAATCTTTCAGGTGCATCACTTTTCCAAGTCAGTCATATTCAAGTGTGTATTTAGTCTGTTCCAAACCTTGAACTAGATCTTTCACTGATCAAGATGATCTGAATCCTTCTCAACCATGAAAAAGTAATAAAATAAAATAAAATAAAATAAAATAAAATAAAATAAAATAAAATAAAATAAAATAAAATAAAATAATTCAATGCAATGCATACAGGTACATAAATTGTTTCACTATAGGGAATTTGCTCATGAACTTTGATTTCATCCTGGCAGTATATGTGGACATTTTAAACAATTCTGCCACAAATTTGCCACCTGAACTCTGCTGAGTGTTAACTGTGCTGTCTTTCACTTCATTCATTGTACAGCTAGAACTACCAAACTTGCCACGCTTTCAATAAATTAGTTCTGGTGTCTGCTGCATCTTTTGAAATCTTTGTGTTAAAGTTGTTATATACTGGAAGCAGCAAGTTGTGGTGGCTGTCCATGAATATTCTCTCAGGACACATCCTTCTTCCATGTGCATATAGCAAACAAGAGAGATAAGAGATGCTGAAGACCCAGAAGAAGGAATAGCCTACAGTTCAATCAGTATTATCTATTTTCCCTTATTACACAAAGAACTGGATCTTTAAGAAGAATAATAGCAGGAAGAACTTTAGTCTGTAAAACGATAACAGACTCCAATAATGAGAGCTATCTTTATGTTTGACAGCTTTCCTGTTTTGTTTAAATGGCAGCTTCTTATGTGCCTTCTCACCATTTCATGAACATCGCAGCAAAGTGATGCCATCACAGTGATGGCAGCATCTGCTCTCTGCTCTCAACTCACCTAAGACCTGCCAGCAGCTTAACCCTGACAAGGCAGAACTTGGCAGAGGCTGCAAAACCTCCTGAAGTAGCTGGGCACTCCTGCTCCCAGGCTGATGCTTTGGCAGCAAAGCTGTGGCCAGCAGTGCCTGAGCAATTTAAAGCCAGCTCAGGTGCATCCACACTACAGGGCAGATAAGCCCTCAGAGGGACTAGGAGAGACACAACAGCTTGAAGGATTTAAAAAGGAGAAGATGAACAGCCTGAAGGATGAAAGGAACTGAAAAACAAGGAAGCAGAGAAAAGAAAGTGGACACAGTCCCATGTGGTGTAGTAGCCTAGGATCTGAAATAAACTCAATCAAACAAGCTTATCTAGTGAAAAGCTGATTTTTTAAAGTTGTGTGCTAAAACTTTTGGGTCGATCAGAGGAAGGTTGCTCTCCACAGTTTGCAAGGTCTCTGTGGAGCAGGAAATTGGTATTAAGCAGGAACTACTGCTAAGAAATTTTTCCAGGAAATCCAGTTGAAATACAGCAAGGAGTAAGGCTTGTGGCGCCTCCAAAGCTTAGCTTGAGGCCATCCTCATTATTTTTCTACACTTTGTGTGAATTTTTGATAAAATCTGTCTTGGACTGCTCTGCAAGATGTACTACCTCTTCTCACTGAGGATGGTTCAATGTCACAGAAGGCTCAAGGAGAGAAAAGTAATGGCATGATAAAATAGCTTGGCTGCACCCCTACATTTAGACCCTGAAAAAGGGAGACGTTTTTGAACTTGCACTCTTCACTACTACATTTGCAGGTCTCTGTAGTTCTTGTATCTGGCAAGACTGAAATGATCGAGGAATACCAATGTTCTGATAAGTTCCAATTCCAAAGAAGAATACATAAAAGTGGAGGATTAGGTTATTTCTTGTTCTGAAATTTAGTTTCAGGTAGGGTTGGAGTGAGATAATAGAATTTTTTTACTCAGACAAGCAGGGGTGGAAAGAAATCACTGGTAGCACTGATAATGACACAAAAAAGGCGTGTCAATAAGCTTGGTGTAGGAACAGGACAGAAGCACATCCTGGCATGAGAACAATCCAGTCTAAATTGACTGTATTTTTCAGAGCACAAAAGCAAATGTTTGTGAACAAGTTAATCTCCAATCAATTAGCAGCCCGAGTCAGGACTCTATCTGAAATGCAAATGACCTCAAGACCTCTTTTTGTTGTTTTTGCAAATCAAGAGCAAACTAGAGAGATAGTTATTTGGTGAGAGGCAACACAGCAAAAGCCCTCATCCTGGCTGGCACACTTGCATCAACCTAAACTCAGCCAGCACCACTAACTCCCCAGCCCTGCAGCTGCAGCATGGGCTACATCCTCCTTCCCTGTGGGTGACTTCACTGCTGCACTGACCTGTGCAGGCAGCAGAAGCACACATTACTGTGCTGCATCACTGCTTCTCTTCTTCACAGAGGAAACAGGTCATCTGTAGAGCCACAGGAGATGTCTTTCCCTTAGGGACATTTGTAGAGGAAGCAAAACACTGAAAATAAGGGAGCAAGCTTGAGAAGCCTGCCTGGGGGCTGATGGTCCATGTGGTTTCCCTGTGAATGGATGCTCCTTAGTTTGGAACAAGGGATTTTTACTGACCAAATGAAGGAATCATGTCCCTCAAGCTTTATCAACTGCCTACATGCTTGGATTGCATCAAGATCTCAGGGCAGAAGAACTGAAAGTGTCCAAAAAAATACAGGAGTCTAGATACCGTTTTCAAAATAAGGCAGGAATGTGGGAACTTTGGTTTTGATTTATAAACATGTGAGATGTCAAGAAAGGAGCTAAAGATACTTGGTGCATTTCCTAGCCAGAAGTTCTGCTTCCTCAGCAAACAAAAACCCCAAGCCATCCACCAAGTGCTATTTTAGGTGTATTTATGTGTTATAAATGTCAAGGCTGCCCTGTACATTTGCAGTTGGACGCCGCTGGTTTCTGCAGCAAACTGGTGCATCAGCAGATGGCACTGCAGCCCCGCAGATCATTTGCTGTGCTCTGCACACACCCCCCAGAGGCAGGTGCTGCACGCTGGAGTGCTGGGCAGCGCAGCACAGCTCATAAAATACAGCTGGGGTATTGACATGCACTTCTAGACACTTGAGTTAGATGAGTTCCCCGCCAAATCCTGCCTAGTGGCACCTCCTGTGACATGTCTGTTTCAATTACAGACACATTACTATCCTTTATTTTTTTTTTTAATTCCTCTTCATGGATTTCTGTTGTATAGTTTATAATGTTTGGATGGAGAGAACTCTCATTTTTCACTAAACTAGAACTAAAAGGAATCATCTTATTCATTGACGGTATTCAATAAAAAAAATTAAAAAGACAAAGTAGTTTGTGAAGATTAAAGAAGGAAGGAGTGAATAAAAATCATCCCATCTTCCATTACTTAATAAATATAAATATTCCATTTTCTATCAGTAACAATTTACGAGCTCACTCTTCTGTACACAGAATAAATAAAAGCAAAACAAGTAACCAAAAGCAAGAACAACTTTATAAACCATTATAAAGAATATTGAGTCTAATGTTGATAATCTATAGATTTTTTACCTTGAAACACTGCCTTATATGTATGCATTTTGTTTAGAGAGACAACATGAAGATTTTGCAATAAAAGATGAAGAAGTTTGGGTTTTCACCAAAAGATGAAAAAGAATTCCTCTTTCTCCTAAAGAAAAGCCAAAATGGTAATTCAAAAGAGGTCACAAAAGCATCTGATGGGACTTTAGAACTGGATCATGCATGTTTTTCCCCCACTTCCCTGTTATTTCACCTTGTTTCCACTCTTACATTCCACTCTTCATTCTGATAGAACTAGTGAAACAGTAATTTATTCTGCAATTATTTGGAATAGGTCAAGGACGCTCCCAAGTTCAGGAGGGACTGGGAACTGGGGTGCCACAGGGCAACTGCAGGGTCACCACAGTAGGAGCCCCTGCAGGCACAGGGACCTCAACACCCATGCTGAGGGCAGGTTCCTCTGGATTTGGGCAAAACTCTGAATCCTGTGCTGGGCAAGCTCTGACCTGAGTGGCAGCCGCTAAGTTGGGCTTTGAGGACTACCTTGTTTATTAAGGGAATCAACCTAGAACTGATACATAAACTCAGATGACTCAAATGCAACCTTATTGATCCCCTCTGCTCCCTTGCAAATTCTGCAGCTATGCCTGCCAGTGGTGCAGCAAATCCCCTTCTCAGCTGTGCTCTGTGAATGCAATCAATGCACAGACAGAACCAGTAGGTCTGGTAGCAAATACAGTAGCAATCCCTAAGCATTAACAGCTTATGCATCCTTTGGTAAGAAAACTCCCACACCAGGAAGGAGACAGTATGAGCTTACAAATGATGCCACTCTGCCACAGCCTATTTATCCTGGAAGTGATTTTTGCTCTGCTCAAATGTATGCAGTCAGGACATCTAGCAGTGGGAGTGAAATACCAAGGGTTTTGAGCATCTGTTCCTTAGTTAATCTTGTATGTGGAAAAGGATCTGCTAACAACCTTCTAAAAAAGGGCAAGAACAGGCAGATTTTCACACTCAATTGAAAGAAAATTCCCTCCTAACCACCCCTTATGGATATCCCATCCATGGGGCAAGCCCTTGAACAGCAGGTTGGGAGAAAACAAAGATGACTGGTCCCTCTCCTGCAAAAGGCTTAGAACATATGTCCTTCAAGGGTCTGCCCAAGCTGGCTTTTTGTTCACTGACATATTCTGGTTGCAAATGATTGTTTCCATTCTTCTACTGGGCTCTTAGACATCTGATTCCCTTAAAAGCATTGCTCCTTTAAAAATACTTCAAAAATAATGATTAGCTTATCAGGAATGGGTCTGTCAGAGGACGAATGCACAGCTGTGTGGTAATACGTAGAGCCACATTTGGGTGCACATTTATTTTGGGTCATTTCAGATTAGCTGACCTTGATTAACCGGATGGAGAGGAGGGTTGTAAGGGAGAGAGACAAGAGGTTATTCCTCAACAAATGCTGGTAGGCATGCCAGTAGCTCTACACCATCACCCATAGCGTAAAAAAAAAGGAAAAAAAAGCTTGCCCACATGTGAAAGTGCTACTGCTTTGTTTGCAAGGAATTTGTAAGCTAGTAATAATGGATATTTCATATTGATCTCAGAATATGAGTATAAACATCCCTTTATTGTACTTCTGAGGTTAACAATTTAGGGAAGAGCTAGGAGCATAAAATACCATAGTTTGATCAATGTAATGAATTTATGTGAGCAAGTCTATAGAAGTTTGTGGAACAGAGGTTACATATACCAATGCAACTGTAATCTATGCAATGCCTTTACAAGGTACTCTTACTCATTTAGCCATTACTGCTCCTCACATGTTCCCCCAGAGCCCATTCTTTTTCCCTTCTCCCACACTTTGAATGTTGTATGACATGTTCTGAAAAAACTTAAACAAATGAAACTAAGAACAAACAGGGAAAAGACGCCCCCAGTTTGAAGACACTGAGAGCTCAGTTAGGATCCAGTGGTGACAGTATTGCCATTTTAATTGCAGAAGAGAAACAGGAACAGCAAAAGCCAGATCCCTGCTTCTGGTGCAGGACAGGAGGATTTTGCTTTGCTACTAGCACATTTCTCTGGAAGAGTGCTTGTATATAAGAGGGTAGGGGGAGGAGGTGAGTTAGCACCCATGTTTCAGGTCTAACTGCAGCCTTACACATAAACACACCTCTTTTTCAAGTGAATACTCTTCACTAAACACATTATTCTTTTTTTATCCATCTCTAGGTGTCTCAGTTCCCTGCACAGCCTTTCATGTCCTGTTCTGACCCTCATCTACAAAGCTGCACTGAGCACGGCACTCGCCCATCAGAGAGAATCATTGTATGCCCTACTCAACACCAGAGGAAGCCTCAAGTGTTCTGAGTTTATTTACTTCTTCCTCTGGCAATATACACCCTGATTTAATTCAAAAACAAAGTAAGGTTTGTCAGGCAGCCCAGCTCTGAGCATCACAGGTTTTAAGTTAGACCTGAAAATTCTGCGAAACCCAGGAATGTATTATGATAGCATCTTTAAAACAAAATGAAGCTGAAAGAACAAAATATGAGCTTAATTATTTGGAAAATTACATTATACAATTACCACCCTTCTCTGTCCTCCTATTCCCTTGCATGCCTTAAAACCTATCTTGGCTGGCTGACAGTAAGTGCAATGCAGCTGAATGTAGGCCTGCATGGGCTCGATCATGTAGCTAGCATCCAAAACTGTCTTGGAAGTTTGTCATTGGATGGATAGTACTGTGAAACCAAAAATCAGTAATGTTATGCTAGAGACACATCTCAAGATGAATTACAAACTCAAACTACACAGACAACTTTAAAAGACAGCAATGCTGTAGTGTTTAGCCTTGCACTGATTATTTAGCCACCTGAGCCTTGAAATCTGGCACTAGTTGCTGAGTCAGAATCAGAGACTAGTTGCATCCTATCCTTCTGCAGCATTGGAAGGAGGGAAATCAACCAGATTACCATGGACAGAGCCTTCTTAATCTGAAATCCAGATTGTTTTGCCACCGAGATTACAATGTCAGTGTCACCTGTGGAGTCAGCAGATGCCAGTATTATCTGTAACCTGGAAAGTATTTAGAGAAAGCTGGATCTTCAAATAATAAATATGAATGAAAATGACACATTATTTTTAGAACACCAAATTCTTTTCCATCTCAAAATGCACTATTCTTTCTCATTCTGTGCAAAGATGGCACTGCATTTGGCTTCTTTCAAAGGAAACAATACAGCAAATAACCCACTGGGATCCAGCTGATGGACTTCTGGATAAATGCACACCAGCCTCACTGGAAGTAGGTCCCAGGAATACACGCCATGCAACCTTCTGATGCCAGCTCCTGTATAAAAGTTAAAAGCTTCACCTTCCCTCTGACATGACACGTTTATTTATTAGACATAAATATGATGTTTCTGATGCAGTCATTGACAGGTAGGAAATGATGCCAGCTGGTATCTACAGTGCTATGCCTCACACATCTGAAATCCCTCTCCCACTATGCTGCATGACTGCTAAACAGAATTCCTCCTCAAAAAGGTTTCCTTCAAGCACTTTTGTTTGTGAGAAACCTTAAAAGGTACAGAGCACGTGCAAAACCTCTGGAGATTTCCAAAGCAGTGCTAAACCTCAAGTTTGTGGAAACTTCCTTTTCTTTAAACAAATCAAATGGAGGGAAAAAAAAAAGGAAGAAAAAAATAAACAACTTGCAATACACTGTGGACCTTAAAATTAGCTTAACCAGTATACTTCTGCTTCCCCTGAGATGCATCATAATGTGTATTTAATGAAATCCTCCTTTTCCCTATATCCCTAGCTGTTTTATATACTATAAATTATGGATGAGCTTCTGTTTATATATGCAATCTTTATGCTGTAAAATAAAGACCACTAATACAGCACTTAAAACACACCAGGGTGCCTTCACTCCATCAATGTTTAAATGGAATACAATTTGCCAGCTGGTCGTTTGCTCTCTGGCTGGCAGTGATGTATGGCAGGCGAACTGGACTGAGAGAACAGAGGAGCATCCACCCATTGCTCTGCACTCCTCCTATCCCAACACTGCACAGCCTTTGCTTATTGGTAATGAGAAACAGATGGTGCCATCCATCTCTTTTTATGAGATGAGGAAATAAAATATTCAGCCTTGTTTCACTATTTTTAGCCTGGGCGAAGTTTCTCAAAGAAATCTAAGATGGAAAAAAAAGGAGAAGAGAATGTCTATAGCTACTAGCACACCACAGTACTGCAGTTAAACAATCAATACTCTAGTTTGGAAGGGGAAAGTGAGGAATTTTTACTTATTTAATCACATTTTCAAAGCAAGTGGTTTTGGATGAGCAGGGAAATAATGCAGGGCTTCCTGAGACTACTGGAAGTTTCTGGCTGATATGGATGAGCTGTACACAAATAGCTGTGATAAAAAGAAAAATTTCCTGGCAGGTGAAACCACAAGGTGATATCTGTGATTATTACAGCACCCCCTGACTCTGTAAGAAGTGACTTTGGTAACAAAAAGCAATGCAACAATAAACATGGTTTTCTAAAGGCCAGTGGTACAGCATACAATTGTCATGTATTTTATCTTATTATTTTCATTGCACTAGCAAAACCACATATATTATCTTCTGCACAGAAGACAAAAAAAGTTCCTCTAAGATGAATTTTCAGTATTAAATTATGAAATTCTAACTGCCTTAAGATTTGCTATCCTTACCTCCCTTTCCCCGGCATGTCTTTCTGTTAATCATGTTTCTTCTTTCCTTTGATTTAATCTATCCTGCCTTTGCTAATTTGTTAGCCTGTATACCAAAGAAATACTCAAACAGGGGAAGTTTTAGTTAAATAACCTTTACTGGGAAACACATTCATGTACTTAACTGTCACAGTAATCGTCTCCTTGGATAGCTTTGATAGAAAAAAAATGAAAACTTGTTTTTCTTCTTCCTTCCCTTTGGATTGTTGTGGCTACTGTGTCTGTCCATAAAAACCTTGGTTACACTAGGAACACCTGTGCTAATTAATCTGTTGCAGGAGACCCCTTGTTAGCTGTGGTGTGTACTAATATTAAAAAGTTTTTATCATTACAGGCAGATCTCTGCCTAATCTAAGTCATCACACACAGATCAATATTAGGATGTATATAAGAAATCAAGAGTTTGGGGTTTTTTGTCACTTAATGTCATCAGTTAAGAACTAAGAAAACTTCACTTATTGTAGTGGAATCCAAGACTTGCTGTTACAGACTTGGACTCAAGAGTTTCTGGGAGACAGTAAGAAGCTTTGCCTAGAATGGGCATAGGGCTTCTCTGCCAGCTTCTGTAGAAGCTAGGTTTTGTTATGGAAAGAAAAAAAAAATTGCAATTCTTTTGGTAGAAAAGATAACTTTGTCACACAATATACAGAAGAGAAAGTGGTGTGGTTTAGTCTTGCAAATCTATTGACAGATGCAGCTTCCCATTTGTCGCTGAATGAAAACAAAGTGGAATGGAAAGCAACCTCAGAAAAGGAATTTGTTTCAGCACTGTTGGTGAGAATCAAGCAGGCTCTAAGTGCTCTACATTCACTCTGCACAAATTGCCTTTCAGTAGACTTTCCAGTGACTTTAATTGTGCTATCTAACAGCCTAACACGAGTGCAACTATCTTAGCTATGGGAGTGACAGGATGATACTTCCTTTATAAGGGTGTCTGGTCATACGAATAAAAATCTCCTCTATTCAGAGCAAAGCAAAAATAAACATATACACACTTCAAAGGAGAAAAGAAGAAGATAACATAACCCTAGCAAAGCAAAAGGCAGAAACTAAATTTATGGGAGAGATGAAACAAGTTACAGCAGATGGCCAAATTCATTCGTGTTCCTTAAAACACTCTGGGAAGACAGTTGGAACAAATGGTGAAAAATGTGGCAAAAGACCCTGTACAAAGAGGTGGAGTGTCCTTATAAAATACTGTACACGTCTGGATCTCTAGTACTGACTGATAGCTAGAGAGGTTTTGAAGTTGTTTGCACCTTAGCGCGACATTTCTGCTTTTCTAGTATTTTTCACAAAGTCTACTATTACTCAGACTGATGAACCTCCCTCTGGCAAAAAAATCAGGAATAAATTGTTACTTCAGAAGAGAATTTCAAAATGTGTTGAGTTCAAAGTTAACTTTTCAAATGCAGAATAGCTTCTGTTATAATGACTGAGGGTTTGAACAGCGTATTTATTGTCCTTAAGAAAGAAAACTCATTTGAGTCGGACACAAAATTAACTCTCTCTCTCCTGGCCTTTATATTCCACAAACAACTTGTCTAGGAGGGACAGAGCAAAGCACTTGAATCGTGCTCACCCTAACTTATGATCACTTATTAACAGTGGGACATTACAGGCAGTATCCCTTCATTTTGCAAACAGTTAGAAGACTAGGATGCAAGTCTGTATCTCAGCAACTCTGGCCCAGAGTCAATATTCTGGCATAGATTTGTTCTCACTGGGAGTGTAAGTGAGCAAACTTAGCTGGGAACCAGGACATAGCCCACGTTCAGTTCTGGTGGTTCTGCCTAGGGGGGGAGAGGTGGTTACTGGAACAGCAGCAGGACACTTGGGAGCAGCAGCTTAAACCATAGTGTCAAAATGCACTGGAACTAACTCATCTGTCACTGTCTTCCCTCTCTGATTGTCAAAGTGCTTGTCCAAACCTACAGCTTATTTTCACTGCTTTTTACTTGCTGCTCCTTTAAAACTGTTACTAATGCAGCTTGTCAAGTTTTCTTCAGCTTTATAGCAGGAGATAAAGACACTGTGCTGAGAAATAAGTGGAAGGAGGAAACACTCTTTAGTGTAAGACATAAATGGTGTTCTGCAGCTGAGTTTCCTTTTTTGTTGCTGGTGGGGGCTGTTTTCTGTAAGATGGCTAAGGAAAAAAAGAAACATTACAGAAACCTAACTTTATACAAAAGGAAACATAACAGTCAGTGAAGACTTACATAAAAGTGAGCAGAAAAACTGTTTTGAGGAATAAACACTGAAGCATTGAGTCGTGTTAGCGTTCAAATCAAGCAGTGAGACTGCTCATATCACAAACTTACTCCTCCCCAGCACAGTCACCAAAACAACACAATGTCTGTCATGTACCTCCATGGCCCACGGGGTGTTAGGAGAGCATGCAACTGAGTGACAGCTTGTCCAGACACAGAATTAATGTTTGTTCTCTGCAAGTCTCTACGTACCATTCCAGGCAGCAAGTATACTTATCCATGACAGCAATCTTCTGGCTTTGTGCCCCAGAAAGCAGGGATAGCTGTGCAGTGGCACTCACCCACAAGGTGTAGGAGCCCCTGCGGCTCCCTGGGAACGTCAGCATGCTCTGGTCCGAGACGGCGCCGGACGCCAGGCCGCTGCTCCGCGACGGCGGCCATTCCAAGTCGGCCTCGGCCTGCTCGGGCTTGCTCTTCTGCTTCTTTATAATCTGCAGGGTAGGGGAGAAACGGGGTGGGAGGGGACAGAAAAATGCTGCTGGGGAAATACTGTCTGAGCCATAAAGGGAAGATCTAAATGAACCCCGTCTTAAGGAAAGCTCCCCAGGAAAAGCCTTTGACTTTTTCTCTGCTCTAGCTCCAGCTCATGCAATTACTTGTCATCTGAAGTCCGACCGCTTGCAAGCACATAAGCAGCGATGCAATATATAACAGTGCCTGTAGGAATACCAGAGGTGAATTACATAAACATAGAAACCTGTTGCTACAGTAACACTTTAGCAGCATCTAAGTGTCAAGTATTTTCTCAGACAAGACTTTTTGCCAAGAAACATAAAATACAGATATGAGGGGAATTTCAAAGGCTCCCATGACACGCAGACACGTTCTAGTGAGAACAAAGAGGTCTAAGGTCTCTAGACACTATTTTTATTTTTGAAAATCTACACCATCTTAAGACAGAGAGAGCTCATGTCTCCCTACACTGACAGATTATATCCTGCTACACTTCGTTTCCACAACCGAAATACAGCTACAGAACATTATTCTATGGCATAAAAGATCTTGTTAGGCAGCTCTTGACAAAAACTAGCAATTCAAGCTTGGCTGAGAGAGGCTCTGGACTATGAAACACTCGATAAACAGACTTACTTGATAGTCTACCGTCACCCTTAAAAAGAAGACAGATTATTTTCCAGTGAGCTGCTGCTCTTCTGGCTTTTCTTGACAGCATTATAAACAACATGTTCCTCTTCTGGTGTGTGATCCATACACTGTTAAATGCCACAGTCTATACAGAGATGTGGCACCTAGCTTACTTCACATGGAAGGAGACCAACTTAGCAGAGTGGTTACTTCCCTGATAACAGGACCTTAACAGTGCTCTGTTCATGCTCATCTTGCCTTACTCCGAACTGTCCAGACAAACTCAAGGGGTATTTTTTTCCCACTAGCCCTCCACTTTCATTCTGCCAACCATGAGCTTCGCAGGGAGAAGAATGAGCTTTACTTTAAAAGCCACAAAATTCAGACACGCCAAGGGTTATGTGATTTTTGAGCTTCTCTTGCACAGCATCATTAAGAGAATTCTGTGTTAATGATTAATGCTGTTTTCTTTGAACATGTTGCAAGGTTCAGTAGACGGTATGGACAGGTCACTGGCAAATATATCACAGGTCACAGGTCACCATATCTTTTAGGAAGTGATGTATACGGTCAAGAGCCATACCTCTTGACATTAGAAAACTTTGTGCCTGTGGGAAAGTGAAATACAGATGTAAAATTCCATCAAGCAAGGAACTTCGCTGCAAGAAAGGGCATCACTCAGGGAGTGGCACCTCTCAGCTTTGAATATGTAGGACATCAGGTTAGGTACTGGATTGATCTTACTCATAAACTGATGTCTGTCAGACACAGCTGATGAAGCCGACACTGTCATAGTTCATTTACTTTACTTTCTACTTTGGTGTCATTTTTTTTTGTTGTTAGCAGTGTTTCAGGTCTAAAACATTGTGTTTTGGCCATTAAACATAAGGGGAAAAAGCATGCCATACCTTCTGCACAATGGTTGTGGCCAGCTCTTCTATGAGGTCCTCCTTGTGCTCCTGCAAGTAACAAGCTTCATTCTGCTTGTCCTGCATGAAAATGGATATCTGTATTTACTAAAATCCCATAAAAACAGCCTTCCCACAGAAAATGTATAGACTGGGAAATGGGTAATATGCCCTACTGGCACTGTGGGAAAAAATGACAGGCATGTCAAAAAGCACATGTCACCTTCTGGAATGCAATGTGCATCTTGGATACCAGTTCATAAAATCCATGCCCAACTCCTTAGGTATATCATGAGACAGTCACTACTTCAAAAGTGGTTTTCCTTTATACCACTACCCAAATTAAAAGAAACATGATTGTCCTATTTAAATTAATACTTTTTTTTTTTTTTGAAAGTGTTACCAGGCTGTCACTGTAGGTTTCTGCCTTAGAAATAGCTTCTTCCACCGCTTCCTCTGCAACACGTAAGGCCACAGCAAGGGTATCCATCATGCTGTGTCCTAGATGAAGAATAAGATAAAATACCATGTTCTTTATATATGTAC
Organism: Melospiza georgiana; assembly: GCF_028018845.1. Classification (NCBI taxonomy): domain Eukaryota; kingdom Metazoa; phylum Chordata; class Aves; order Passeriformes; family Passerellidae; genus Melospiza; species Melospiza georgiana. The sequence continues at coordinate 45,165,589 of NC_080430.1, read as the reverse complement.
ATTTTGCATAATGAGCTCCAAAATTCAGACTCATATTCTGGACACATATTCCAGTCTTAAATTGTTCATGAAAAAGTTATTTCCTCAATCCATAAATATGCACAGTGAAATAAAAAAGACAGAGAAATTTGTTGCAATCTCTAAGTTTCTGTCTAAATGTAAATCTTAGATACAATAAAACATGATATATTTCATGTTGCTTATTTTAGACTGCAGCAAAATAATTTGGAGGAAATAATTGAAAGAAGATTTGTGAAGTTCCTTTAAGCAGGAACAACAAAATTTAGGAAAGAGAATGAAAAAAATATATGAGCACAGGAAAGGAAATGGGAGGGAAGTAACAAAACCTGATCATTAAGAAAATCACACTAGAATAGGCATGTACTAAGTGTAATGCTGAAGCAAGATGTCCCAGCATGGTACACAAGTCTTGCTGAATGATTCTGACAAAACATTGTTGGACCTGTGGGCAAGACTTCCCAGCACTCTAAGCTACTTGCCCAGTAATTCAAAGTGTAAGGACTACTTTTCAACCAAATGAGATTTTAGCAGCATACCTTCTGTCTGTTGGTAGAAGGTAGAGTCACTGCCACAAATGCTTCCTTCATTCTCAAAGCTGCCTTCATACAGACTTCCTTCTGCTAAAAAGGACAGAATCATGTGTTACTATAAGAAGCACCCATTAATAACCAAGGCATTATTAGATTACAATATTCACTCAAGATATGGTGGCACTGCACACAATGGGGGATAACTGGAAAATTCCTCCTAGCTGTTGCTGTTGGATAAATCATGACTGCAGCAGCTTTTGTACAAAACATGACTGCTTTCATCTCAAAGACTTCTCATTCATTTTGAATAGAAAAAACTATTACTACAGTAAAAAAGAAAAAAAGAAGCTACCAGGCATAAAACTTACATGGCAGAAGTTAACTACAGGGAATTTGACTTTACTATGACATTTGGTGTAGAAATAGATTCTCCATTTTAAAGGGCAATGCTGTATAAATAAAGCAAAACCCAGACACCTATACTAGTATTTATCTTCAAAGGGAACAAAAGGTTTACCTAACAGTCACAGGGATAGCAGAAGAAAGTTAGCAATGACATTTAGACTCAAAGGCCTTCCTTAGAAAGGTCTCATCGAGAGTGCACATGCCACTGCAACTCATCATTGCATCGTTCACACTTCCATTCAAGCACTGAGACTATGGCTAAAAAAAGGCAATACATCTTATAAAAGTTGGGGAGCATCCCTGGCCACAGTTTTTACTTTCATTGCCCCACTTGTGCCCTAACTGAAACAAGATTTGCTTGTCCTCACACAAATTTGTTCTCAGTTGTTAAGGAATCTTCTCAAGAAATGCAAATTTTTTACCCAAAAAGGAAAAACAGTATTAAATCACAATTTAATAACTAGGTTGCTTGTTCCTAGAAGCTTTTATGTCAGTTTTCATAATAAACACCTAAAATTTCCACTCAGGACTAGAGAGTCTACTTACCATCCTATACTTACCATAAAAAGACAAAGGAAGGACTACGGAAGAGTAACAGTCTCTTTACAAATTTTTAAAAGAATTACAAGAATAAATTATCTGGTTCAATAAATCCAGTGAAATGCCAAATAATCAGCTAGCTGTGTTCTAAGTAACTTGCTGAATTTACCAGTATGACACCAAGCTTCACTTCTTCAAACCCATTTTCTGACTCCAATCACTCTTCTTATGGGTTGGGGCATTAGAAGAGCATAGTTAGGAGTGAATCGTGTCATCACTCAAAAAGTTGTTGTCAATACTTTATCAGTATCTTTTACCTATTTACAAACATCAATACAAAAATAAAACGTGGCCAGTTTCAGATCCTTAAGCATGCAAAACTCTAAGTAAGGAAATGTCAGTTTTGGTCAATTTGGATACTGAATGCATCTCATGTTAATCAAATTTTGCTTCAAACACTGCAGGAATATGTCTATGGTCAAATGTTGAATGCAAAATTATTTTATCATTTTTGACTACTCAGAACTGAAAAATGTGGGGACACAAGCTAGAATATAAACTGCAATTTACTTTATAGACAGTTCTTCTGTATCAGTGACATAATTAAGATTAAACATTGTTTGAATTCTTAAACAGCTCTCTAGACACTTCATCCTTTTCTCTCTCCACTGAGGTATTTCTTTCACAAACAAGAAAATTGTGTTTAAAAAACTCTCTTGAAATAATCTCAGAATTTCCATCGTCTCAGCTTCTGTGTTAGAGCAGATAAGAATAAATCTTATAAGAAATCAACAAAGCTGTTCTTACCTATTGTATCAGGACAAAGTCCACTCTCTAGTCTATGCTTCTTGTACAAGTTCTTCAGGACCTTGGCACTTCCAAAACACTTAAAGCGGCTTTTAACATTATTATAGTACCAATCCAGAGACTGGGTCCTTAGGAGCCTAAAACAGAAAAATAAACTACGTATTTGGAATGATTCTACAACAAATAAATGTGGGAAAAAATATTTTAGGCCTCAGATCACAAACCTATTAATTCCTGGATACTTCCTTTATTGTTTGTACTTTGCAAGTATCTGGTATGCTACAGCAAGGAAAAAAACCATTTACTTATGGTTAAGCTGTAAGTAAATATCTTTTTCACATTACTCAAGGGTTTATTTGGTTTTGGTACTATCAGAGGAGGTTGTCTCCCCTTTTACATTATAATGCTCACACTACAACCTCTTATAAATTACAAACAAGCCTCGAAACAGCACAGGGCTTAAAAACAGCCTTCAATTACAGAGATTTATAGATAACGTCAGAACACAAGCCCATCAATGTGCCACAAAACCCCCCCATTTACATAAAAATTCATCAGTGCTTTCATCTGGGTAAAACAATTAGCAGACAAAGCCTAACAGAGGACCTCAGAGCAGAATAAGCCGAAGTTTGCCTTCTCACTTTCCTCAGGAAGCGTCACTGACAAAAGTAATTCATCTTAACAGACTTGTCCCCAGAGCTCAGACTCTTTATAAAGCCACGAGATACTGGCAAGCCCTGTATTGTTTCCAGTGTGGCATGTGGCAACTTGCTCCACCTGTACCTTCAGCAGTGCAGGGAGAGAACCTGTGCCACATTCCCAGGCAAAAACAGCTTCAGGGTGACTGCAGGGAAATCCACTGCAGATCTGTACATTTCCCACTGAGGATGTCACTGGGGGGAATCCTAGGGTTCTATCTATAAATTAAAGCTGATTTATTCTTAACAGCAGATTTAGGAGAACAAAAGGCTAAAGTCAGTGCCCAGTGTCAATATATGAACCCCTAAAGAAATTGTGTCACCACCAGGAGGGCCAGATTCTCAGCATTTCCAGACTTCAACATATATAGATGATTTAATCCCATTTTTTAAACCTAGAGCCACGCTGAAAAACAAAATAAAATTACAGTCTCACTGTCACCTTTACATTTTCCTTCAGGGACTCTGAACTTTTCTTTGTAAAGTGCAAGGCAAGAGACAATGAACAACTTTTGTTTTGTCACCTACTGACAGACTAGAAATGTAGTTCTTAATCAGCACCACCAAACCTCAGGAGATTCTCAGTAACCAACAAACAAACAAACATGCTGAGGCTGGGGGTTCAACTACATGTTTCCATGTAGTTCCAGACTTTTATGATAAAAATGAACATCCACTTCATGAAAATCAGAACATCATGATATAGTCCACTTGTCTGTCATCACCAGAAAGTGCTTAGTAACAAACACCAGCAGTGGGAAATTAAAAATAAAAATCACTGAAGCCTATCATATTCAAACTGTGAACCCTTAAAGTTTCATTAGCTGCTCTACAGAAGACAACTGAAGAAAAAGCTCATAATGGAACAGAAGCCTATTTTTTCTGCATTCTGTCTCAGCAATTAGATGCAGGAGAGATGTTTACAGATAAGATAAGAATATTAGCCCTCTAACATCTATTTGCACAGTAATATCCCAAGCCTAACTATGGTTCCCAGCAGGTTGATTAGTTCCAATATTCACCACTGTACAAATATTACTAACATGTGACATGGGCAAAAATCTTTTGTTGGGTGCTTTTTTTTGGAAAACATCCTTACATGTGGTGCAGAAACTACTCTGATGAAACAAAGTATCCAGAGCACAAACAATGGGAAGGATGCCTTGGTCTGTTTGTGAAGTACAGGGTTTCTGAATCCCCATAATGTTGCCACTAAGAGATCTGCTATGATGCCTGTCCAAGACCTGACCCACTGACCAAAGCTTCACTGTGGTGCAGTGATGAATCTGATGGAGAGAAATTTCTCTCCCAAACCTGCAATTCTTAGGCCTTTTGAGAACCTGCCTCCTTTGTGGGCAGGAAACAATTGCTCTCATGTAAACTACATCAGAATATTGTCTTCTTCTTTCTGAATTTCTGTCACTTTTGTCCTCTGAGTTTTTACAGAACCTGACAGGGTAAGATTTCAGTCAATAGCACAGAGTCACTATCATTATGAAGGATAAAAGGATATGGCTTAGCAGGAGCTATTGACCAGAAAGGATGCTCTTCTGCCCAGTAAATGCAGTGTTCTCCATGCTGTCCACAAAAAAGTATTGCAGCACCATCACCACTAGGGGACTCACAGCACTGGGAGTCCTCAAATGCATTGTTTTAGGGCTTTGAAGATCCTCACTAACTCCCTCAGCATGTTTACCAAGTAACCTCAGCTGCACCAGCTCTAAATGCTAAACTTGTCATCTTGGAAGCCAAGTAGACCCAGTTCTTAATATTCAGACAGAATGACAAGATTAAAAAAAAAAGAGAGAGTCACCTATCTCTGAATGCTCTGTGAGTTAGGATAGCCAGTTATGAATGCTGACCTGGCAGCTTGGGAAAACAAAAGATGTGATTCATTGCAAGCTTGCTTCCTCATCTTTTTCCCTGTGTCACCATGTTTTTCTGGGTTTGATCAATACTACTTGTATAAAAGCAGAAAGTTAACAGCACTGGTTTCTTGATGAGGTGAGAATGCTTTGCAACTAAAAGAGGTTTCTTATTTCTAATGATAATATTTTCTGTACGTGAAGTTTGGAAGAGTCAAAAGGATAGAGAGTAAATATCTCAAAGCAACCATGAAAGGAGATGCTTGCCTCTTTGTACTAGTTAATCTGGTGTAAACACAAGGATTTTTTAATTTTTTTTTTTTTTAGGTTTCCTCATTGCTGCAGGATTAACACTTTGTGAGTAATCTAATAATTTCATGCTTCTCTCCTATGAGCTGGAGAGCTACCAACACTCCAAATCTATGCCTAGGTCCTGAACATGTTTTATAACAGATTACAATGCCTCCTTTAAAGCTTTTCAGCCTCTTAACTTTCACATAAGTCACAATGTCCCTACTGATTCCTCCTACGGAGAAAGGATTTGGAGAAGAGAGAACTTCTCTTATAGATACTAAAATAAAGGACTCACTCAAAAGAGAAATAAGAGCATTTTCACCTCATTTCAAAATCCTTTAATGCTGACCTATATTTTAAAGCTGTTTCCTGCAAAAGCGGTCCATGAGTCGAGAATAATGAAAGCCTGCGACAGTGCTAGCATTAAACTGTTGGAATGAAACACTTCCCTTATTAGCCTCAACAGAAAGTATGCAAGTTCTCTCTGTGAAATAAAAAACTCGCACTTAAAGGATATTATTTGTCCGAATTTAAAGAAGCAAGACTGGTTGAAGCCATTTTTTGCTCTTTATGTGCAACAAAGACTGTTCTGTCTTTATTGAAAAATAGCTTTAAACACTAAGGACATTATTTATGTTATATAATATTGCCACGGATTTGAGTTGCATTTTGAAGTGCTTTTGGCAGAGGAAAATACTGTGATTTTAAAATTCTGTCTTATTAGAAAGTGTGAAAGCCAGGAAAATGCTTTTGATTTAACATTAAAACTTGAACAAGTACTATAAAGCCTGTCCTTTTTTAGTGCCATAATGTCTTTGTCTTAATCAAGCAGCACCATGAGAAGGGATAAGCCCATTAAAATCTTTGCAATTTTTATTCAATACACTTCTCACCTGAAGCACCCAAATAGTAAAGTTCTAGCCTTTCCTTCAGGAAAAAAAGTACACCAGCTGTGTTGTGAAGTGGAGACATGAACCACCTCCCTCATTATCAGTGATGACCAGAAGACAATCACGTGAAAGACATCACTCACACAGTACTCAAAACATAGGAGATTCTTTAGTGTCTGATTTACCTCTTTAATTCTTTTTTCTTCTAAAAAGTTGAGAGGTTTTACTTGGTGTAAAGGCAATATGAAGCTTCTGCAAGTACTTTTCTCTAAAAGGTAGTACCAATTTAGTATGTAAGACCTTAATCTCTATTCATAATACAAAGAAGGGTTTTACAACCACATTTTTTCCATGCTTTTGTTTTCCCATGAACTCTGTAAGAAGTTTCCCCCCACAAGATGAACTAGTCACTTACTGAGCAGCAGTCTAGTTTCTCTAAGTCAGGAGGTGCTTCCTGAAATCTTACAAACACTTCATTTGTCAGGGTGAACACATAATCACTTGGATTTTCCTTGCTAGTCAGTACTTTCACTGGAAAATGAAGCCTCCTTTTTTAGTTTTTCATACCTGCCTCAAGAGATCTTCCATAGTTTTGTGCTGTCACTAGGCCAGTAAAGTATTCTAGTCCCTCAAATGCCATCCCGTGCTTCTCCTACTGCACCCATAACCTACTACAACACCCAGCCTTAGGTCACTCGAGATCTGCATTCAGCAAGTGATTAGTTTCACTCAGGAATGGAGCTGCTTTACAATTCTTGGACTTTTTGCTTTTGCAGATGTGGCAATTTTTTAAAATTAAGAAAATTTTAAAAGCCGATCAAACCCCCTCTTTGAAATACAGGACTATGCACGGGTCAGAACTGCTCATCTGTGGGAAGGCTCCAAAGCACAACACAACCACATCAAACTTAAGAAATATTAGAAATGCAAATCGTCAGCAGAAGAGCAACATCAATGTTTAGTTTTCACTCTTTGAAAGCATTCCCAGGGCTCACTGAACTGCCTGGAGGCTCAGCAGGAGCCAAGTGATGGAGAGGGTGGGAGCCAGGATAAGACTGACTACTGAGCTCTGTCAGAGCTGGGACACTGGGGGACATGACTCCCCCAGAGCAGCCCTGCTCAGCCAGATGCTGGGCTGGAGAAAGAGCCGTGCTGCAGTTAAACATTCCTGCCTTTAACCCTGATGTTTCCCCACAGATGGGTGACTGCTGCTGTGGGACTGACATCCTTTGAAGCCTTGGTCCCTCCTGGGGAGCTGCACATCCATCTCCCCCTGGCTGCAGTAGTGCCATGTTATGCATCAGTGCTTGGGAAACTCCAGCTACTACAGACTAAGCTGTGACAGGCACGCTGCCCGTCACAGCCCCTGCCACGGGCTCTCTCCCTGTACTGACTCACACGCAATATGAAGCTCAAGCCCTTTGTTTCCATTTCCCAGCACAAAGTGGCCTCAACCTGGTGCCCCAAGAAACAATTAAGATTTAACCTGTCGCTTCTTATTTACTGGTTTTGGAGTAAAATTGCTTCAAACTCAACATCCTGAACTATTGTTTCTCTGCCAATAGCAATATTTGCTTTTTCCTTTGGGCTGATACTTCAGAGCTTGTAATGTACTGCTTGTTATAAATTGTTGAATTAAAGGCTTTTAGTTTCTTTCAGTTTCAATGAAATCAAACCTACTTCCAGGTTCACCTTCATTCCCCTCAGGATGAATCATTATAACACATGAATATCGTACCAATGCTCAGTTTTTTAAAAATCAGACTTAAAGCCCCACATGTATTGAGAAAGTTCAGCACCCTGAAGCCCTAAACAGGATCTTTGGCCAAGCTCATGTTATTTCAAGAGGGCACTTCCCTGATTGTTTTACATCTATCCCCTGCTTATGAAAGGCAGTTATTCACACAGGAAAAACAGTTCCTAATCATTTATCCCAGCACACCATTGTTTACTCTTTGTGATACTTCCTTCCCAAGCCTTAAGATGAAATCCAATTTATTTTCTTCTTGATGGCATTCTTCAGGTCACCCATCTCTCAAGAAGTGCTGTTCCAGAAAATGCCTTCCTCCAATTACCCACAGCAAAGGGCTGTACACAGATTACACTGTGACAGGTCAAAGTACAGCACACTGAGCCATGCAGGTTTGTCACAGGAAAGGCCACGGCAGGGCACAATCAATTCACTCTGTGCAGTCAGCAAAATCCAACTAACAGCAGAGGGGAGACTCTCTTGAGTCAAAGCACCTATCCCAGAATGAAAACTGTCTACCCCACTGAAAACATCATCTGTCTTTCTCACAAGGGGAACAAAACAACTGTGCATGTCCCTGGCAGTGAAATCAAGACTTTCCTGTGCAGCAGACATGAACCTGGCCCAGTAACTGCACTGCAGGCTACAGTAGGTTAATTACTCAGAGAGCTCAACCACCAGGACACTACCACATAGGGTATTTCCTAAAAATCCACATTCTCCTAACCATTGAGAAGTTTGCTGCTTCAGTTTGGGTTTTTAAATTTTAACGTGGAACAACACATAGGAAATAACAAATTAAGGTTAGCAGAGAGGAAGCAAAGATTTGTTTGTTTATGAAAGATAGCAGTATGTGCAACCCTCAAATTGGTCATTGTCTCCTTCACCTTTGAAATCAGCAGTCAAGAAGTTGGATGAGGGAAACAGAGTAGGTTTTACCCAGAAAACCTACATATACTTCATGAATGGAAGAAAGACAAAAACTTGTGACAAGTTCACCTAATGCTGGTTATTGAGGGAAGTATTAAAACCTCTACCACCCTGGCCCTTTAAACCAAGTCTCAGTGCCTTTCCAAAGGGACATGACAAGGACTGCTCACAGTAGCATGTGCCAAAGTGCAGGAATCACTTGCTGTGTTATGAAGCAGGTCACAGTAAGTGACTGCTGGTTCATAAAAATAAGATACTGAGTCATACTAGCTCAAATAAAAGGCTCACCTAGCCTTGTACTCTGTGTCTGGCCACTGGAAATGACATGGAAGAGATGGCAGGAAAGCTCCTGTAAGCAGAGACTCTGCCTTCAGCACACTCAGCACTGGTCAGTTCAGGATTCTGTGCTTGACACTACAGCAACCAAGGCCTCAAAAGACACATATGGATGGACTTATATTCCATACATTTGGCTATACTTCCCCTGAATCTCGGCGTACATCTGGCCCATTCAAACCTCTCTGACAATCAGAGTCTGCAGTCACTTGCCAAACAGGGATGCTTTGCCTTTCTTCACTTTAACATCTACCTCCTAATTATCTGGATGCCCCATACACGCCTTGTCATGAGATGCTGCAGCAAAGCTGTGTAACACCAGCATGCAAAACTGGGGAGAAAGTTTTAGTGAAAATACAGGCATTGTACAACAGCTGAGGAAAACCAGCAAGTAATGTGCTGGTTTCAAATTGAGTTAAAGTTTGTGTAGAATCACATTTCCCTCTACTGAGTAACATTTCAAAGCTCACTAAAAAAGCAGAAATATCTAAAATACGTGGTATGCAAAATCCACTAACCCCTTCTCCATTCACAGATGTTTCTCTGTACCATAGGTTTTTCACTTATATGCCCAGTGGTAGACTGATCTAATCTACTCTATGTTAAAATAAACCATGAGATTGCTGATCCTTAAACACATCATTCAATTATTGGACAGCAACCAGTATGAAAAAATCAGAAGTCACACACATGTGCCTCTAACAGCCTTTTTGAAAACTAGAAAGGAGAAGATACAGCACCTCTCGTGATAAGAAAATCACAGACTTAGCCCATGTTTTATTAAATAAAAGAAAAAAAGAGAAAGATTGATTGATATTTGTAATCTTTGTGCTAGTCTTCCCTCCAGTAGGAAAACAGACACAAGAGTAGAACATGTCAGCGTTTAACTAAGCTATTTTGCCCTGTATTTTCCCTGTGAGGCTGTAGGTCACGATTCCCTGGCTCACAAATAAATGTGTATTTGACATATTAACATGACCTGCTGCTCACAGAAAGCATGTTTTGTTTTAGGGTAACCCAAGTGAAATACAGATTTTGCAGCAGTTATTAAAGTCAATTTTTAAAAAGAAGAGGGTTTTCAAACCCAGTGGTTCACTGTAATTTAGCTGACTATAAACTCCAGGGGTGAAAACATGATTGTGGAGAGCTAACAACAGTTACAGCAGTGACCTAAGAAGGGGAAGGACCTCTCTTCAGGCATCTACCAGCAGTAAAAGATGTAAGAGGCCACATCCAATACAGCTCCTGACATTATCTCAGAATGAGCTAATAAAAGTTTGCCATAACAATGTGCTTATAAAAATGTTTGCCATGTCTTTCAGCCATTAGCGAATGTTCTTTCCCCATTTTTGCCCTGTAAAGAGAGTCTCAGTTAACTGGTATTTATTTATTCAGAGCTGACTTGTGAACTGTAAAGTTCAAAAGGCTGCATTGCAGGGGAGCTTGCAGTAAAGTTACTGCTGCTTTCACGCCTCTCTGGCAGGGCTCTAGGCCATAAAAGCAGTGGGATCACATTGGTGTTCACCTTGCCCCCAAACATTATGAGCTATAGCTCTATCACTCCCTGCAGATACACAGGCAGCCTGTTCGTAATGACTGCTGATGCTGCAGAGCTCCTCAGCCATCCACCAATGTTTTCCTATCCTAATGCTGAAAGGTTTTCTTAACATTTAAGCTGAACCTTCCTTGTTTCTATTTAAACAAGACAGTTTAAGATGTTTGCTCTTTTCCCTTCTACTTTTTTTTTAAAGAAAAAAAGGCTAATGAATCCTGTTTCATCCCAGATCGTGTTTTCTAGTCATCCAGTCATTCCCACTGTTTCTCCCCCTGTGATGAGTAAGAAAATACCCAAGTGGTCTGTATGGTTCTTTAAACACAGACCCAGAACAGATAATCGGAGGCCACACCAGCACTCTTTCATGAACACCAAATATGACTGTGGGGATGTGACTCTGCACAGCGCAGTCCCAGTGCATGTCATCCCACACTGAGAGCACCAGATATGCCACCCTGATCCTGAATCTGGGCTACACAATGCCCTGAGTCACTCATCCCTCAAAGTCCTGCTGAGACTACAGCCACAGAAATTGCCAACTCTTTAGAAAGAGCTGGTCAAACTAAGCGAAGGCTATTTTCAATTCACTTTTTCTTTAAACCTGTAATTACATGGATGATGCTTTCTTAAATGAGGTTTAAAGTGTCTCTCACTGGCACTCAGTTGTTAGCACCTTGTTACTGATCAGCAAATGGCTCGGCCACATAAGGGAACCATGAAGCCTGTCCCTCACAAGGAGCCTTATGGCCATATCCATAACACTACCAACTCCACCTGCAAAAAAAGCCCAGGTCTCCTCATCTGACTCTGGCTTTCACTTCTGGGTTGATCTGTAATAATCCCCAGACGTTACTGCCAGCCAGTGTAGATCATTCAGCGGCCAAAACCAGTCTGCACTCCCCATCACCACAGGAGTAAATGCAAAGAGAGAACTTGTCCCCTTCTTTTCTCAGCCCTTCTAGGTGTTTCATTCAATGCCTGGAAATTTCTTCCTCACCACACTGCCAAGTATTTCCCTGGTAAGTCTTTCATTAAAATGCAGATCTTTGCACAGCTCATTAATACTACCTGTCAACTCTCATGAAAATTAAGTAAGTAACCACTGGATATTTGAAACTGAGTGGAAACAAGTCCAAACCACTCTGTAAAAGCTGGAACACTCAGATACTGCACAAATGAAACATTCCACATGTTCGCTTCAAAGTGCTTTTTTCAGGAATCATTCCCGACATTTGTTTATGATCCATAGAATTTATGCATGACGCAAAAATCATGAAAATAAAAAATATTACCTCTGAAACAATTCTTCCCCTTAAGTAATTTCACTCAGAAATTTAATTTTATGTAAAATTTTTGTTTTGTTTCTTTTTTCCCCTCATCTTTATTTGCAATAAAATACATTTTTAATATCGCAGAATTTTTCAAAGGAAAGGAATTTTATATCCTGGCCATCTGGTACCAGTTATTTTCCTAGGCAAATCATAAGAATTAATCAATACTGCATCATTAGTGAATTTATGACACTCCCAGGCACACAACATGTTAAAGCAAAAGGCAAATAAACATGAATCAAAACAAGTTATTACAGCTACACTGAACACACATATATTGGCCGTCCCTGTCATATTTGTTTCTACTTGCTACAATGCATCAGTCTAATTTTTATTTCAGATTTCTGAAAGGAGACACACAGAAAGAACAAAAATCCACACTGACAGTACCTCAAAATGAATGCATCCTGCTGCTTTTCTTAAGAAACAACAACAGCAACAGATACTCATAAATTCTCAATTGGAGAGACATTCGTTTCCTGCTGTGCTATTACTGCAAATTTATCCTTTGCACCTACCTACTGAAGTGAACAAAAATTCATACGGAAACCTTATGTAAATAAACTTCTGAATGCAGAGAGCAACATCAACACACCCTCAGGAACATCTGCTCATTGAACTTTACATTCATGCTACTGAAACAAAAGTTATTTATAGTCAAAATACAACTGAATATAAATGGCTAAGAATAAATGCACCATTCACTCATCCATATGAGAAATGTTTTCCATAACCACAGCAGATACCAAATGAAACTACAGAGCATAAAGTCACTTTGATTAGTTACTCAGATTACCTAAGTGAAGGCTTTTCTTGCTGTAAACTTCATTTTTAATCCACAGATTCTTGAAAAACAGGTGAAGAACGTTAAAAGTAAAGTCGATGAAGCATAAAAATTTTCACAAACAAGATACAAACTCTGCCCCATCAGAAAAAAACAGCAGAGGATAAACCATGCAAATTAATTCTGTAATCCTGATTAGAAAAATACGCAGGGCTTTTAATATAGAGCTCAAGAACACCAAAAAGATAACAATCCTCTGCTGGAGGGTCTGTTTCTGTTCTCATATTTGGAGAAAGCTGTGAACAAACAGCTGTGAAATGCCAGCAAAGATGAGAAGATTCATCACCACGCAAAATCAAAGAGAAAGCTGGGCTCATTGCAAGATTATTTAGGGAAGAAAGAAAGAAGGAAAAAAAGAGTGAAAAATAATATTAAAAATATTTTGCTGGGGAGTGAAGAGATGCAATTTCAGTTCCTATCTTTTGTACTGGTTACCTCACCCCACAAGCCCAACTTCTGCTGGAGTAGGCTGCACTGCTTTTTTTCCAGGAGCTGTGCACACAGTGACTCCACGAGCCCTTTGTGAGATGACACTCTTGTTGCTCTGCAGCTCCACAAGCCGCAAAAGCTTCAGGAACACACTGGAGGCACTGCTGTGCTATCCAGCAGGAGCGTGACAATTCCAAATCTTCCCATGCAGGTCCCTCGCTGGGAGGTGTAAGGAAAGTATTTCCTTGCTACCCACCCTCCTGTTGTGGTAGGAGGAAGAATTAGATGGAGTGATGTTGCACCCAGGACAGCAACTATCCAGACAAGATTCAGGTGTTTATCCAGCAGTTCAAGCAAGGAGGTTCCCTTGAATTACACTGAAAAATGGGCAGAAGTAGAATAGCTGGCCAGCCCCAGGAGGTGGGCTCAGTCACTCACTGCACCTCAGCAGCTCTTCCCAAATGGACCAAGGGCAACCCATCAGAGAGTACCTGCTGCTGAGCAAGGGTACTCTACTGCTGTGAGCATCCCAAGCATCCTGAATGTGCCTCCTAAGTTACTTACCACTCCATTTCTGCTTTTCTATCTGTTGTGCTACTTCTGCATGGAGCTCACTGATTAAACCTTTAAAACACCCAGGGCATGACTGTTGGGATTTTTTTTTTCTTTTATAATAATTTCTTTTCAAACCAACTCCACAGTCACTGCATTTAAAATGGTGAGGTTTTCTGGGCTGCACAGAAAATATTTTTAGTTAGAAGCTTTATTGTGCAAGCTGTCTAGCAGTCTGACAAAAGCTAAATTCCAGCTTACAGCTGAAAACCGTAGGAAAAATTCCAAAGCCTATATAAATTATACAAATGAGACTTTAATCCCAGCTGGCCTTACTAACAGGGGCTCTACATCTGGGCACACATACAAATGTAGTTTTCATATGGATTTTCAGTTACTTGAATAATGAAAAATGAAAAAATAAAAAAAAAAAAACCAAACCAAACCCAAATCTCTGTTTTTATAAATGCTTGTATCAGAGTAATAAAAAAACCAAGCACAAATTAGCCAGACTGTCAGAGAAATACAGCTGTTTCTCAAAACTGCTCCTGCTTCTGGGTAAAATTGATCAGCTGTCCAGAGGATTCACTTCCCTAACAGCAGAAATCTTCAAAGCCATACAATCCTCCTGCCTTCTCCAAGGCCAGCTTATTCTCATCTGCACAAGGCAGGGGGTATCCTCACAGGGCCACCCAGCTGTGAGAAGATGCATGTGATATCAGCAAGTTTGATCAACTAAGAAAAAATGGGAGGAACTAGAAGAATCAGTGCATGAACAGGAGGGATGGAAACAAGAGGAGCTGCAAAGCTGCCCTGGTCATGCACACGTTGATGCCAGTGTGCAGTGTCCCTTTGAGTCCCTTGGTGCCAGCCTTCAGCTGCTGGCAGTGAATGGAGTGCAAACATCAAAGCCCTCCTCAGCTACATCCACAAGCCTCAGCGGAGAAGAGCCCCTGCTTCACTCACAGAAGAAATCCACACCAGGAATTTCTGAGTTCCCATCAAACTGCAATTAATGTCTTGCAGATGAAGGATTTATGTTATTTGGCCCAGATGTCTCTTCCTGCTTTAACTGCATAAAGTTCGTCTCTCATTGAGGGAAACCCACAGAGGTCATTTTGAAGAATAAGGAAATCAAGTTCTTTCTAACATTTTTCCAAACATGTTGCTTAAGCCCATAGTGAAGACAGGGATTTAATGCAGAATTGCAGCATAGAGACACTTGTGTAGTTTCACCTGGCAGCGGCAGAGGAGGCCACACTGCAATAACAGGAGGTATCTTGGGCATGCCTCCTGTGTGTGGTGATCACAGGGAGAGATGGATGGAGCCAACAGAAGCCATTTCTCATTTCTCAGGCATCATTTACTCTCACCTCTCTTCAAAGGAGACAGAATTTAGGCCAATTCTCAAGCAGAACTCCTCTCACAGAGAAGAGGAAATTGACAGCACTTTTTTGGGGAAGCAATCCTAGTCACTAGCATCACCCACTGAGCAGGCTGGTTGTAGTCTGAACTACCAGCTGCTAATATGGCTCATGACAGAAGCTGCTAAATGGCTGCTGAGCCCTAGTGGGTTGGAGACAGAGGGGGGAGCATGTCTGTCTACCCTCTACAGCTAAAGTAGATGCCTTAAAAACATGAAAATCTTCCTTCTTTGCACATATGTGGCAATTTTGTGAGTCACCATAGGTAACTTCATGCTGCTCCCCCCTTTTTCTTGTCATCCTTTTTTCTCCATTCTTCTTCCTTTCCTTGGGGCAATGTGAAGGTAGGATAAATTATTTGCTTGCATAACTGAAGACAAATTGGCAGAGTACTAGGGCAGGCAGGCAGAAGGCAATGCATTAAGAATGTTCCCAGTGTATGTGCTGGTTCATTAACAAACCAACCTTCTTTTAGGAGGTCAGACTACAAGAACTCACCCGGCCAGCAGAACCAAGGATATGAAATGTCCAGTATACATACTGCTTTAATTTTATGCCACAGAGGGTGCAATTCTGCATTTACCTTGTTACAAAGGCAGTGCAGATGCTAAAGTAATTTCCATTACACAAATGCCTATGAGAAAATAATTAAATTACAATTATTTAAGGATGCTCTTATGGATTGGGCACACATATTTTCAACCAAAACAATTTTAAAATTATTTTGGACACAGAAAACCATTAAAAGAATCATATAATTGAGACACAGAACAGATTAGTCTTTAAGATGACAGATTAATCTATAAGGAGTCATATGGATACATTAAATCTGGCAACTGTAAAGAAAAGTGAAAACATAAAACCAATTATTTATTCTAGATATGAAACAAACAAATAAATACGGACTAGTCAAGGGTGTTTCCCCTCCACTTTCCTTTAGTTATGATGAACTTTCATTAAAAAAATATTCTTTCTCATTTCCTTCATAAGCTCATTTTTGAAAAAGACTACAGACCTCAGGAGTAGACCCACCAGGGAAGGAGGAAAAACACAAAAATCTGAAAAAAAATGCACATGACTTTGAGTTTCAAGATGGCAAAAAAGGTAATTCTTCTCCACCAGTCCCCAAAACTAAGAGGCTATATTAATATAAAGTATCAGGAGTATCTATCTACTTTCAGCAAATTAAGTAAAATAATAAAAGGATCTACACGGATATTTGACTCCTAGAATGAATCATACCTTGAATAATGACAGGTTAATAGTGCTGCTTTAAAATATTTGGGTATTATACATCTAATCCATCTCAATACTATTAAATAACACAATCTGAGATAATAACAACAAACACTCTGCAAGCTGCAACAATGGGATTACTTATTAAGTATAGTGAAAACAAAAACACAGGTAGTGAAAAGAGATTTTCCAGAAAATGTCTAGAAACAGAGTTAAAACAAAGAACTTCTTTAATAAAGAGTAACCAAAGTATTTTTTTCAGGTCAGAGCCAGCTACTAATCCTGTGATACAACCTATGATCCAACTCCTAATTTTTTTAGAGATTAACTCTGTAAGGGAAAAAGTGCAACAATTCCATGGTAGGTAAAGCAGATAGTTAAAATATTTTACATGGACAATTTATATGTTTTTTTTACTACTCTTTACAATCAATAACTATATACAATATACCACAGTAAGTTTCAAATAACTTACTACCTCATTGACAATAACACCATAATTTTAAAGCAATTACGATCTCCAAAAGGCAGCCAACCAAAATCACAAGTAGCAAATAAAATAAAGGGCCAAATATGCTTTAAATTCACTGAAGCACCAAAAGACTTGCTTCCAGTTACTTTGGAAATCAATGAGAAAGGAATTCATATATCTTGACTCTAAGGCTTGTGTTTTCCACTCAAGTTGACCCTTCTCCAATTCTGAGCCAATAAACATTTGTCTTAAAGCTCCATTTTCATATCTGAAATTTGTTCAGATTAGATATTTTACATGAGATGCTTGTGTTGAAGAGAAAAGGAAACCAACACTCAAAATCTTCATGCATGAAGAACTGTGAGTGAGATCAAAGGGTTGAATAAGAGAGTGTGACAATGCATGCAATCTCCTTCCAAATCCACTACACAAGCAGCATATCTGAACTTGGAAACAGCCTTCAGCCAAGGATTTTGCAGATTGTTTAGTTAAGATATACAGCAAGAATTATTAATGGCAGAATATATGATGGCAGATGCAAATCTTGAAAAGTGATCATCTGCATTACGCCGACTTAGCACTGCTTCTGTTCCAACAGCTTCGCTGCTGTGCTTCAAAATGTACCAGAGCAGTAAGACATTCCTATTTTACAGCCAGGAAGCCACAAACACATACTGTGTGTCCCAGCAAACTCCTGCCATACAAATCCCTTCATGCAAGGCTGTGTGCCCTGTGGCCCAAACACTGCCTTATTATTCTCAGAGGATTTGGGATGACACAGAAAAAGCTCCATGCCCACACGTACAGGCTTCTGTAAGGTTTCTTATGCTGCCTCATTCAGAAAAGATCATCATTCCCCAAGACAATAATTATCAATGGGGAAACATATTCTAGAAATATTTTCAGTTACTATGATCAAAAAAGCTCCATTTCCCAAGACATCACAGTAGCAGGAGTCAGGTCAGCTTAGCTGAATGCTTTTAGTTATATACCCTTTTTATAAACAAGACCATCACTCCAAGTTTGGGCTTATTGAAAATTACTGAATCCTAGGCTAACTGAAAGCTAGATAAAGTAGATTTCAGAAGAAAAGGGAACTGTTTTCCCTCCTGATACCACCCTCGGCTCCAATGCCACCTCTGAACCCACCTGTAGCATGTTGTTTTGAGGAAAAGCTTTTATAATGAGTCTTGATCCCGTTGGAAAATAATACTTGCAGAAATTTCTGTGTATCTTTGATATCCAAACATGTCTGCCACTGTGCCAGTAAAAATATACTTGGTAAATGAACATCAGGACTCTGCTTTAACCTTTGTATCACCGTGTGAATTCAGAACAAATCAGTCACTATAAGTCATTGGCCATTACATAGGGATATGAGGATAGCAAATCACCACAAAAAACCAAGTGAAGGAACTGATACAGTCATTTCAGACCATTCAGTACAGAAAAGAATTGGAATTTCCAGTCCCACTCTAAACAGTCTTTTCCAGACTCACCCACATGCGAGCTGTGAGGCACGGGAGGGAGCACACGGACACTCAGCACAGCACACATGCATTGCTGTGCAGCACCACAGCACTGCAGCAGCTCCACACACGCCACTCTGCAGCTACAGAAGGCTCATGCAAGGCTTGCCAAGCCAAACTACCACAGCCATTATCACATCACTTCAGCTGGGTTATGTTCCCTTCACTCAGGGCCTGCACTTAGTGGCTATTTAGCAAAACTACGAAACTTAACTGGTAGAGAAACCAAGCTTTTCAAGGGGGATTTAATTTCTATTAAACAAACCTCTGACAACAAAGGAGCAATATGTGGCTGCATTTGAAATTGAGTCACTTCAGTAGGAGGACAGGGAGGATGAAGAGAAGATGGAAAGATTTTTCCAACATTAGGTCTTCAAACACATCATCACTCAATTTGTATGAATGCCAGCCACTGTTTTTGGCAGACTACATGGTGTCTTGTTGTATTCTACAGCCAATTTGTTGACTCTAATTAGCAATTTGGGAATAGAGTAACAAGAAAAGAGAAATAAAAAATTAGAGTACACAGTGCCAGTTACTATAGTGAGGCACACACTCTTTCGTTATTATTTTTTTAATGTAGCTGTACATAGGTTGCTTCCAGCTGTTTCTTTAAACCCAGATGTAAGCAGTTTCACAGAACAGAAAAGCATTGTTTACATTGGAAAAGACCCCTAAGATCACTGAGTCAAACTCCTAACCTGACACTGTCAAGTTCATCACTAAACCATATCCTTAAATGCCCCGTCTTAAATACTGTCAGGGATGGTGATTCAGCCACCTGGCAACCCTGGGCAACCTTCTTTCAGGGAGTCCTAGAGAGCAATGAAGTTCCCCTCAGCCTCCTTTTTTTCCAGGGTAAGCAACCCTAGGTCCCTCAGGCTCTCTTCAGAAGACTTGTGCTCCAGACCCTTCCCCAGCTCTATTGCCCTTCTTTGGACACACTAACACCTCAAAGACTTGAGACTGTGAGGATTAAGTAAGGAAAAGACAAGAGGCACGTCTGTCTGGTTTTTCTTTTCTCTGTTGTACCCAACCTTCTTTCAGAGATATTTAGACACAAAGTTCCAGCAGGTGGAATCTTTTCTGGGGTTTCCTATATACTGTTCATAATCCTTTCCTCCACAAACAGGTCTTTTGTGGCCTTATGCCAAACTTCTCCTATTTGAGAGACAGTAATTTTTGTCACAGCCAGAAAACGAATAGTTCATCACCTCTCTTCATCCATATAGATGGATGTAGGGACTCATGCTGCCTGCAAATGGGCTGTTTTGGCTGAAGGGAAGAAGCAGTCGACCTCACCTTATATCCTCAGCTGGCCATTGCTTCAATGAATGAACTTTCAGCTGGCAGCTATGACTCTCCTGAGGCTTTCCCAAAGCCCTGCCTGCCTGAGCTCAGGCAGCATTTGATTAAGCAGGAGCAGCACCAGCTCCATGATCTCTCATGGCTCCATGGAAGCTCCTGTTTCTCCCTGAGTCTCAGGTGCAAGACCTGGGTACCCCTTCTCTTCGTGAGCTGCGGCTAGAGAGCCACTGAAGAAAAGCAGGCTCCGCTCCCCTTTATGGATCACAGGTAGCAGATGCCTCATACAGGAGCACACAAAAGCAAGTCTTAGTCTCAGTCTTCCTCCAGGTGTTTTTTGAAGAGCTTTTTGCAACCTCTGTTCTCTTTACAGATGAAGAAGGTTCAGGATGGCAATCACAGAAGTATGAATCAATGCACCTAAAAAAGGTGGATGAAGCACTTTGGTATGAATGTCCACCCCAAAAGGGTTTCTGAGCAACTTAACCACAGTCATACTGACATTTAGACCTTCCTTAGTGTCCTGCAACATTTCCTCTTCACTGTCTTCATTGTCTAATGCCAAAATACTCTGACAGATGCAAACATATAAAAGGAACAACCCTCCCTGCTTCCACCACTGCCTTTTCTCTACTCTTAAAACTCATGGTTTTTGTTTTTGGTAAAGACAGCTGCTATCACAGCTTTTGTTGCTGTCTGAGTGCTGAGAACTTGAAGTAGCACAGGTGGCTGTAAGACACCCATTGGTGCTGAAGCCATTTTTCATAATTTCCTTCTCAACAAAAGCAAATATATCTTAAACAGCTGCCTTTTACAGAAAAGCAGAGTGAGCCAAAAACTTGCAATGGCTTTGGTAAGAGCTGCCATTAGAAAGTCACAGATAGAGGCTAGAGTGCTTACATGGCATTGATGAGCACGTTAAAAACCACAGAGAATGCACAAGTAATAAGAAATTCAACTGTAATTTTATAAGAATACTTCAAATTTGTATTTTGAAAATATTGTCTCTTCCAAGTGAAAGTTTATGTTTGATTTTGAAACTAACTCAGGACAGTTAGTGTCAGTTATTCAGTTAGCCCTGAATACTGTCTGTTAACTCTTTCAGGAAGAGAGATTCCAAGGAGCATATTTCACAGAATCATAGAATTGTTGAGGTTGTGAAAGACCCCTGAGACCAGAGTCCAACCATTACATTAAAACATTAAAATTAGCATTTTCAAATTTTAGAATTTGATCCAGAATTAGATACAGAAGAATTAGAATTCTTCTGTAGAATTAGATACAGAACACTCACAAACCTTGAGCAATTAAAGAGGCTATATAATTACTATGTGCAGAGCTTCTCTCTCTTCTCCTACACTTTCCTTTCATCCTCTTCTCATAACTGTGTTAGCGTAGCAGCCTCATTGGCAAGCAAGGGCACTTCAGCCAGGGGCAGGCTAGCACATCCACCATCCACTGATAGCTGCACCCCTTGGGCGAGCTGACAGATTTTGGGCATGTCTGACAGGTTGTCCAGCAGGTGACTGGCAGTGGCTGGTGTACAGCAAGTAGGCAGTGATCACATGGTCTGTCTGAACAGGTAGTCTGCCTGTTTTGGCTGTCAAACCTACACTCCAGCCCAACCTGTGCAACAGCCCTCGCTGAGGCTGCCAGCCAGCCAGGATACCAACACAGCAAGTGGCCTTGAGCTGGGTAGAAGAGAGGGGCCATGAAGTAGTACTGGAGTATCAATGCAAGGAAGTGTAATAGATGCAACCCCAACAAGCATGTGCTTATTGTGCACCCTATCCGAAAAGATTTAGGGCAAACCATAAAAGCCCTAAGTTTTCACTATTTGTCAGCGTCACCACAAGTTGTTGCAGTGTATTAGAGCTATTGAAAAAGATGGGAATATAACAAGCATCCATTCCCTGAAGGAGTAAACAAAGTGAGTGCCACAAACAATCATCTGAGTCTTGAGAAAATTTTGCATGTCTCTATGTGCCTGTTCTAAAAGCTCTGGTACTACAACATTTTTTTGAAAGATGACAAAGAAAATGGCTTCCTTGTGCAAACAAGATATAGAAGTTTTACTCAAAGGGTGAAGAAACCCATTTTGTAAGATCTGCATTACCTTCTGCATACCTTCGGATTCCCTTGAACTCCTTCCTGACTCATGTTGATGCTTCTGCCCGGACCTATTTTCAGCCCTAACAGCAAGACTAACAAGGTCTAAGTGATGGGCACGTGTTTCAGTAAAAGTCTAATACGGACTCTGAAGGTGAAGTGTCAGAATAGTGAGAAAGGGGGATTGGGTTCACCTGTGCTTGAATTCTTCCTTCATTCCCTCCCTCTCTTTGGTCTAATTCTTTGCTAGTCCAGCTCAGGAAGAGGTGCTCAAAAATCCCCCCTCAAAACAAAATGCCTGTTTGAAGTCTTACTTCTGCGCATTACACCCATTACGCCAAATTCACATCAACACTTTAGCCAACTAACACCCCAAGCCTAGCAAACCCTACTATAATTAAATGCCGCCTCCTGCCTTGGCTTCAACAGATGATTCTTCTGTGTCTGCCAATTCTTCTGGCTCTTGCTTCTCATCTACTGATACTTTCCTTACCTATCAAAAATCAAAGAAAATTTAAAAATGCAGATTATCTGATTAAAAAACTTTTCTTCACTTTAGGATAACTTCAATATTTTCACCTAAGACTTAAGGTGCAGGGCAATCATCAGCAGCTTGCTGGTGACACTTGGTGTGCTGGTGTGAGAGTTAACTGGCAGTGGCCAAGGAAACTGGCCACCCACTGCCCATATCAGACTGCCTAACTCACCTGCTGGAACAGGATGCCCCCCACTGCCAGTATGTTTGGTAGTGATCTTGAGAAATGCAGGACAAAAAAGTCTACTGCAGGCAGCAAAGAACAAAAGAGATTTTATGTAAATGTAGTCCAAACTGAAAGGAGAAAATGCCACCAAAAATTTCTTCCTCACTCTTCTGAGAGAAAGGTGGATCGAATGCACTTGGTGCAGCACTGAATCTGCCAACTAACATGTTCAAAATATTATACAGGTTTATGTATTTCAGAAGGTTACTTGGAATGAGTGTCTTTGACAAGCTCATTACACATGCATTCACTATGAATTCTTGCAGGAAGAGAGCTATCATAGGAAAAAATGTGCACATCTATTTGGTTAAACAAGAGGTCAGAGAGGAGTATCACAGAGACAGATAGGTTAATGATTGCCTCAGTTCATTAAATGTCATTTCCATGCTTTCTGTCAAAGTTCAGCAAGACTGTTCAGAATAGTATTGGGACCATAATTATTTCATGATATTTGATAGGAAGTGATTTGTAGCAGCACCTTCTGAAATTAATTTCTAAATTGTCAGCTGACTCACTTGTATAGTTTGTCAGGCACTTGTGGTTTCAATAGTCATGAATAGATAAACCAAAGGTGCAGCTGGACTTTAAAGATAAAAACTGGGATTCTTCCTTATATATGTGGACCCAAGGAAAGTTAATGAGTCATAAATATACATGTGTAAAACAAGAAATGTTCTGTGTGACAGACAGCTCTCTGCCCCAGACATCAAAAGACAGAAAACAGATAATATTAAAATAGTTTATTCCTCACACATACCTAAAGATTAAGAAACATGACCACAAGATTGCACGCTAAAATTCTGCAAGAGGAGTATAATAGACAATATTAAGTACTCTTTTTTCTGTTCCACTTATTGCATTTTTATTGTAATGAGAATTTAAGGCTGTGCTAGTTTATACAACTTATATAAAGGTAAAAAGGAAATATTGAATTTGGAGTAAAGATTACTGCTTTACTCAAGAAAAATTTCAAAGCATTTGTTCTGAAAATCCTTCTTACAACAAGTAAATCTCTTTTATGTAGAAGAGGAAACATTTGGAAATAAACCTACAAGATTTCTGCAGAATAGAAATCATATCTTTACAGTCCTACAGATTAAAAGATATTTCTAATACCAAAGTTGTACATGTTTTGTTATTCCCAAAGCTGGGCTGTTTGGAATAGATGGGTCAGCTTTATTTGTTTACATAGCTGGTTTCTAGAACACCAGGATTATGTCCAAAATGAACAGATATATTACTTCATTAGAAAGTACCATAAAATCTCAGAACAAAAAACCACTCCAATTAAAAAAAAAACAAAAAAAAACTACATATAGGCTGATCCTCTTTATTCTATACATCAACATCTTTGTTAGCATCAACACTAATTTACATTTATCTTGGTGTCATTATAATCAGAACTTCATTCTTGAGACTGCATATATTCCTCTGCCTCAGAAGACACTGCCATAGGTGCAAAATTCACTAAAAACTTTTACTGGAGCCTTTGATAAGTAAAAATGCACAAAAAGCTCTTGCCGAAGAATGGAAAAGTGACCACCAAATCACAAATTCCAAAAGCTGCCAGTCATGCAAGTTCCAGAGAGGGACATTCTCAAGAAAACATGTTGAAATCTATGTTAAGTAGCAGCAACTATTTAGAGAGGCACTCAGACCTGCACTGGAGGCACAAGGCTATTAGCACTCTCTCCAGCAGTATCAGTAACCCAGAAATAAGAGTGGTGGCTATCCTTAGCCTGCAGTACAACAAGATCTAATGAATTCTTTATCACTTGTCACACCCATTTACTAATCTTCACTAACAGTAACATTGTTTTTCATCTTAGGAATAAGATAGACAAAGTGCACACTGGTGTTTGATGCTGAGTTTTCTGTTTCAAACCGAGTTGCTTTTGTACCAAAGTTATGTTGCTTGTCTTCCCTTGGTCTCAGGTCTACCACTTCTCCTCCATTATAATTTCAGACTTGCTCCCTTTCTTTTTACTGCCATTAGATATGAGTTCCCCTGAGAACTGCAGTTACCAACTCAGCCCAACACGGACAGAGCTGCTGCCTGTGTACCAGGGCTCTTCACTGTGAGAAGCCAACTAGCCCAGGGCCTGCAGAATCAGTGGCATCTCCAACTTCACCAAAACTCACCTACTATGCAGCATTGATGTACAGCCCCTGGAAGCCCAGGGTCATGGATTCTCAGGCATCCTCAGTGCTTCTGGTGGATCAGCTGTCCCTGAGCTGGGCAAAACACAAGCAGGTCCACCAGGAAAAAAACCAAAGAACTCCAGTAGATACTTTCTGTCCCTTAACACTCTCCAGACTTGGAGTACAGTGCAGTGACAACAGGCTCTTCCTTTTTACTTTACTCCTGCTGTCCACTGAGAGGGCATAACTTAAGCATGAGTGTGTTATTTTAGATAAAAAATCTGGGGGCTCACCTTGGCCAGCAAGCTTTCAGCTGTAGTAATTTAACAACAATACGTTGGTTTTGTTGTTTGTGGCCTTTCTACAGAAACAAAAAGTATGAATGCATGCGCAAAAAGATAAATTTTGCACTACAGGACATTAGGCAGAAGCTGAATTCTCCAGGAACCAGAGTTCCCATAAAGTAATGGGAATGGAGAGATACTATGTTACAAATGTGGCTGCACTGAGCACTGTGGAGTATGGCATAGGTACAGTGCCTAATTTCTAGGTAAAGCATCTGACAAATCAACTGCATGCTTTTCTTCCAGCCTCCAAAACATACAGAATCCTTCAGCAGCATCAACACAAGCAGTCCCAAACAACCTGGTCATTTAGCAGTTACATTTAAATCCTACAGAAATACTTAAGGGAAAGAGATGCTAAAAGGAAAGAAAATATTTTAGTGTCCTCAAACAATGATGTGCAAAAAGGGAAATCCTATCTCAGTTTTTTGACCTGTGTGTTACCAGGCACAAGTACACTCTCCCTTATGCTGCTGATTTATAAGTGTGTGGTGATGAAGCTGAAAGGGGCGCAGATCCATTGCTCACATCCACACATCTGCACCAAACAGAGCAACACATCATCAACTGCAGCAGCACCGAAGGTCATTATGTCACAGGGAGAAAGAAATTCACACTCATTCCATCTATTACTCCTTCCTCCACCTATTACCCAGGTATCTGGCACTTGCTAAAAAACATGTGCCAGCAGATGCTCACAAAGGGATTAATCTGAGAAGCTTGTACCAGCACGTGGCCCTCTGGCAACACATTGTGTTGCCTCTACAGAAGACTGGTCAAGTCATTCACCAGCTCTGTATTACTGCTGGTGGAGCAGGCGAAGGGATGGGAGACAAGCAAATCCACTACAAATGTGTTAGGCACAGTTTTTTATCAAATTACCCAGAGTAACAAGTGAATAAGAGGGATTATGAAAATACAGACACTGCCACATGAGGCCATTCTTGTGGTCCCCAATGATGCAAGAAGTAAATGAACTGAGGACTACTGACAGTGTACAATTCCTATTTTGCTGCCTGCAATACAATTTAGAGGAAGACTCCAGAGACAAGCTGAGCCAGAGATAAAAAGTGACATGAGGCAGCTGGTAAAGAAAGAGAAACAGACTCACTTCATTTTTTTTTTGTACTTTTTCACCCCCAGATAAATGGAAACAGACTGATTGCTAAAGGCTTATCAAATGGGGTTTATTCTTCCAGTGGTACCACTTATTCCCCTGGAGAAGCAGAGAAGTTTTCTGCATGACTAAGGCTGTCTGGAAGCCCAGCTCCTCAGAGCCACACATGAATCACTTGACACCAAGGAGCATCTTCCTCCACTGGCCAGACATGGGCTGGCATGAATGTCAACTGAAACCCTGTCAGAAACCCCAAGCCTTATTTCTCCTAATACTCCAGAAATTAAACAGGATGAAATCCTAGGCTCCTACACCAGGATTTAGGGCCTAACATGCCAGAACATCATTCAGTTGTTGCATTTCTCATATCTGACAAAACCAAGTTCCTTCAACTTCATAATACTTTATAGCCAAGCGATAAATATGTTGAGTAACAAGAGACAGTGAACAAATGATAAATAATT
Source organism: Melospiza georgiana (assembly GCF_028018845.1). NCBI lineage: Eukaryota > Metazoa > Chordata > Aves > Passeriformes > Passerellidae > Melospiza > Melospiza georgiana. The sequence continues at coordinate 45,138,909 of NC_080430.1, read as the reverse complement.
CAGATTAAAAGATGATCCAGTGAGCAAAGGGGCAATGATATCATCTTCCAGCATGGAAAAAATCAAGCCCTGTGCAGCAGCAGCAGCATCTGTCACCAGCATCCATGAAACCTGTGGCTCCTACTTTGCCTCTGGATAAAAACCTCTTCAGGAATGGATGGTGCTGCTTTCCCTGACTTCGATTTGCTATCAGAAGTCAGGAAGTAAGGGAGGATTTTAAGTGCACACATTCTCCTAGCTTATTTTTGCTATTTTGCACAAACTTCTTGGAACAACCCCAGGAAGAACCATGCCTTGAATGCAAGAATTGCACTGGACTGTATGTTACACTGGTAAAATACGGGTAAATTTAGTATTTTCTAATACAAGACAACACAAAATGAATGCCTTAATCTTTTCCCAAAAAGGTAACTTTGATAAAGTTCATAAGCACTTTCAGCCACTAGGGATCTTTTGGTCATTGCTGAAAGTCTACTTCAGAAACTCCATTTTGTCTAGCCAACCTCCTGTAACTTAGACATTCTTAATCTCTTCATTGCACTCCAAGTAATAGAAAGGAAACCTAATATCCAACAGACTATTTACCAAAATTTTGTTCTCATCTGGCATCATGGTTTTTGACAGAGACTGATTTTCTCACATAAAATGTATGTGATTAATTTATTTAACAAATCTAAAGAGAGGACATATCAATTTTCTAAGCAACTGTTCCCCAAAAGAAGTGTTACTTCTCCTTTCAACAAGAAATGATGACAGCCAAGGTAGAGCCAAAGCTATAGCAGCAGCTTGAGTGATACAGAAAAAGCAACAAGTATGCCAAGCTTGTTAGAAGCATTACAGTAAGAAAGTTAAAAATAGCCCTTTCTCTGCCCTAATGACAGAATCATGTTTGCTTACAAATTGCAAATCAGTGTCCATCCCCGATGTGATATTAAAACCAGCAATACTGCTCCCTCCCAAAAAAACACCCCCAGGCTTGCAGACTGGCTCAGCAGATGGAGTTTCTAGACCCAGCCCTTTCTTTTTACTGGAGCTTATTAAAACAACATCATCTCTTTCTTCTTACCTGCTCTTACTAATTACATAAAAGGTTATGAAATACTGTGCTACAGAGGCCACACAAATATCTGAAACAGAATCTTTGTTTGTTCCCACTTCTCTTTAAATCTTCTTACTGGGATTTCCTTTTGTATGTAATATGATTAGTAGCGAGAAAATCTCAGCCTTGGCTTTCTCCCTGCACCCACTTGTTTGCTACAGAATTTGCCTGAGCTCTCTCTTACGGCTCCCATAATGCTTCCAGTCTGGTCAAGTTAGTAAGCTACTGAAGCTCTGTGGATCAAGTAGGATCATTATGGAAACAGGGCAGGAAAACTCCAATTCCCTGGCATGTTTTAAAGTCAATGAATGTGTTATAGGCTTCCCACACTGGATGTGTTCAGGAGGTACAAATGTGCCTCCTGAAGTCAGAAACACCACAGAGCAGGTCGGGATTTCTCCTGAATTACCTGCACTCTGCGTAGCAGTGCTGCCAAACACCTCAAGGTATTCAAGAGCACTTCAAAATTTCACTAAACTTGAGTGTGTTTGAAGCAAGGCTTCTGATGCAAAAGGGCAGGACTAGCTTTAAGCTGTGTTTGCTTCACTTCACATTTCCTTCATTCCCCAATTGCCTTTGTGTCTCTTTAGAAAGATTTATTCTTGAGCATATGTAAAGGGTATTACCCTATGCTTCCAGAAAGCAAATGTGCTCATAAATTGTTTCACAGCGAAAAAAACCCACTTTTGTCAGTTATCAACTCTTCCCTCTCTGATTTATGCTGTAGAGTTTACTGGTCTCTGCAAGCATCCAGCGAAATTGGAAACTTGCTAAAGGAATTTTTAAAATCACTTCCTCTAATAGAGTGTTAAAAAAAAAAAATCCCACCAAAACACCAAAGCCCCAACTCTCTACTCCTGAGCTACAACCAGGGAAGAGCACTGAAATCACACCATGCTGACACAGTACTACAGAAAATCACAGAAGAATACCAACAAATGTAATAGTAGACTATTTCCTTACCAGAACTCTGTTATTGGTTCTTAAACTTAAGAAAAGACTGCAAATCCATAAACCACATCCCAGAGCCCTTCAGATCACACTCACTCATCTCTCTCCATATGATGAGCTCATATTCAGAATTGAAATGTCTACAGACATTTATAATGTGAAAATCTATATGCTGATAAGGGGAATGTAGAAACAACCTTCAAATAACTTTACTTTGATGAAGTTCTGCTTTTTATTTTACACTATTAAGTCATTTCATATGCAGAATTCTGAAATGGTAATCTTATATTTCAATTCAACTAGTATAGGTTTTATAGGTAATACTTTATAAAATAAAAAAAAAAATCAGCTCTTGAAATAATAATTTGCCATTACTGTCCAGTGCTTTGGGTTTTCTGCATTTGTTCCAGATTTTTCATTCTGAACTTTTCCACTCCTACCGTTTCTTCTGGTGCCCTACTTTTACCATGTTATTCCCATGCTGTCAGAAAAGTGAGGAAGGAAAGATTTAAAATAAAATTGTTCATGAGAGGCAATGCCTTTCTAAGTCTCCTTATGTTCTGACAGTTCTCTTTGTTGTCCAGTTTTCTGCAGTTAGATTTTAACTTTAAGTACACAACTAAGATTTCTTCTCCATAAAATGCATATTCAGTTGTTTTCATAAATGTGTTTTAGAGGTAGATGAAGTAGCAACATTATTTCCTAGTATAGCCTCACACGATGCTTTTTAACTTTGTAGTTGAAGAAATGCATTTAGCGTTCAGAATTTTATTTATTCATTTATTTTTAACTTTGAGCAGAAGGTAAATAAACTGTATGTTAGGATCAAATAGTGTCACAAAAAAATTCCCTGTGTTCCTTTCAGGGAAACGAAGGCCTTTCCAAGAGTCACTGACTGCTCACACTGGCAGCATTTGCCTGTCAGAGACAATCCAGCCTGGCTTCATAGTAGGCTAGTGGATGTTAACTGCTGTAGCCATCCCTTTGAAATCCAAACCCTACTTGTAAGTTCGATTTAAGACTTATTATTATAACCTTTTTTTAGGACCAAGTAGAATCACATATTTTCTTCTACGTTTTGCATGAAAAGTTTGGTGATTTTGCACAACCCTGTGCAGAAGCTAAAAATACAACTTTAGGAGGACCCAAACACAACTGCTTCATAGAGTCAGCTGGTTTTCTAGCTGATTTTGCTTCCATTATGAGATCAGACTACTTTGCAAATACCCCAATGGCCTGCACAAACACAATTAGGATCATTTTAAGCAAGCGACATTATTACAAACTAGATGGGACTCTAAAGAGGGACAGCAGCAGCAGCTCATGGATTAGGAGCTCCCAACCATTTAGGAGGCAACTGGAGAGTTTCTGTCACCCCAGGGTAACTCAGTGACAGCAGCACTGAGAAACACGAGTCTCTTGTCCTGTCATACAATCTGAGCAGCTCCTTTCAAGTGTGTTGGCCAGTGCAGACCATATTCCTCAGGGTGACTGATCACAAATGAACAAATGGGGCACTATGATGGGAGCTGAGCTTTATGGCTGTCAAAGGAAAGATGACACACTGGAAGAAACAATTTTAACTTCCTTGTACAGACCACCAAGCTGTGAATTAAATGTGTCTAAATTACAATCCCCTTCCCCCTCAAAAAAAAAAAAAAAAATGAAACAAGCAAACAAACAACAAAAATCCAACAAAATGTAACTTAATGAACAAAACATGCATGACATGCACATGAGTAGCCCCTTCATATATCCACTTAATATAGATCAGAAATATATTTAAAATCAAAGAGATCTTATCTGGGTGTCTTAAGCAATCTAAGTTGCAACACACCTATAGAAAGAGACAGGGAGAAGTGGACCAGCTCTTACCTTGAAGTGAGGGATAATGAGACTTACTAAAAAGGAGAGTTATACATGACAGAAGATGTGGGTTAAAAAAAGCTACAGACAAATCCACCAAGATTATCTGTGAAACAGATCTTAAAAAAAACACGTGTCAGACTGAAGATTTTTTTTGCTGAAAAACACAATTAGCATAAGGAAGAAATTTTTTTGCCACAAAGCATGAGCTGCAGCTAGAAGTTTGTAAAAGGAGCTGCACAGATAATGCTTGCATGACAGACCTGGACTTCAAGCAGCCCATGGTCTAGAACCTGTGGTGTTTCACAACCAGCTCTTAACGCCAGCAAGGAAGGAGCAAGGTGCCATGTCAAAAGGCAAAAACCACTTGTCCAGACATGGCCTGATGCCTTTTACATCTCAAGCACAGAAAGAGAATGAGAGACTTTTAGATTAGCCTATAAAACACAAAAACGCTGATCCACTGCAGAGGCCAGTTGGTTCCCAATAGCATGCACCAGCCCCAGGGCAGGCTATGATCTGAGAACCACAGCCAAGGGTTTAGTTGCTGCATTTAGCCTGCATAAAAAAGGAGAAATTTATTTTTTTTTTAGTTTTCTGCAGAGTTGGCACATTGACCAAATCTGAGCACTGTAATAATATCAGCTATCTATGTCTCAAGGGGAAACTTTGCATTTAGTCAAGTTGTAGACAATTAACAAATTACAGATTTTAAGGCTGTTTTACCTTTTCTGAAAGACTAACAATTTATCAGGAGCATATTTAATATTTTGTAGGTCAAAGAGGAGGTTGGAGAATTCAATAATTGCAATTAGATATATGCAGCTGCACTCATTAAAAGGATAAATCTAATAAAACTGATTCAGGGGTTTTTTGGTTTTTTGTTCTCCTTAAAACAATTCTTGCAACTTTAAAGGCAAAATTTCTGAGTTAATAACCTGGGGGTTGGGAAAAGGGGGTAAAAAACACAGGTTGCATTTAAAGTAGGATGAAGCAGTAATATTTGACACTTTGGATATTACCCACAGGAACCTCAGCAGGAATATGCTAGGGTCAATATAATGAATTTGATGAAGCTAGTGTCATGAAAGCAGATTGAATTACATGTTCCAGCAACTGGCATAACAAGTCAGAATTACATCTAATTCTGAACAATGATTTCTTCCAGAGAAGCCCAGCCTGCATTACAGTGGTGGAGAATACTATTGCTCACTCTTATAAAAGGGAAATCCAGGACACAGGGGGCTAAAGGGGATGTAAGCAAGATTTTACAGTCACAAAATTAACAGACTCTGTTTAGCAACCAATTATCAGCTCAGTAAAGTTCCTTCTTACTACTTTTTATGTCTTATTTTAACTGTGATAATAATCTAGTTCAGTTCTTTAATTAAAAAAAAAAAAACTTAAACTGAATATGCACTAATTTTTAGATTTGGAAAGACAGATATTTTTTCCTTGGAACAGAACTGCTACTGCTTTATATACATTTCATAGTAAAAGAACATTGGAAAAATTCAAGACTGATGATAATTAATACAGCAGTTTGCCCAGATATTCTTTAACTCTGCCTTAGTAAATCAATGCATTTTCCTTTTTTTGCTGTAAGGTATACTTATTTTTCTCAATACTTGAACACTGACAACATGCAATTATCTGGTACTTGTTTCCTGCTCAGGAGCCTTGTATAGCAACAGAGACTTCTGAGCTATGCTTGTGATAAAAAATCATTAATTCTTACAGGACACACTATTTCAGAGCCCAAAGGAAATTAGCAGCTCATTGTTATTTCCTGCTCACCTCAAAAATGCCTGGAAAAAATGAACAAACAAAATCACTATCCTTCAATTTACCCAAAGAAGCTCTTCAGAGGGATTGGAGTGACTAGAAACACAGTGTCTAAAAATATTCAGTCTAGTTATTCTATCAAAGTGAGGGAAATGTCAGCTGGGTCACTGAGACTACAAAATTATTATCCATTATCATGTGATTATTTTATGTATTTTTACCTACCTGTTTCATCCATGTGTGGCAGTTGGAATACAGCCCTCAGCAGGAACTTTATGGTGCAAACCTGCACTTCTGAATGTGCTGGTGGCTTTGCCTTGCACTGCAAGGCTCTAAAATAAGGCCATTAATGTCTGATACAGTGGAGCATCTCAGGCTGTCATCAGCCTCATCCTAAGAGCAAATAACTAAATGACTGAAATGTTTTTGACTGTTTGTTTATGATTAGCTCCTCTAAGGGTGACACAGTATAGCAATACATCAAGGCATATGGAAATAGGTTTGTGACTAATCAGTAAGTTACAATACACCTCAGCTCTGTGCACGAAAGACCTTTGTGTTCTGCTTCATTCATAAACTTAACTGGAGCAATGTAACAAAATTAATTGTATTCTTGGCATCATTCTCCAGCAAGTGCTGGGAAAGTGCTTGTTCTCTATTTATTTTAATTTATTATCCAGCTCTTATAAAAGAAATCAACTAACAGGTTTTTGTCTTGTCAACTACTGGTAAATGGCTATAATATTTGACATAAAATTTCATATCTAGCCACCTGGATGAGATCTCTCCTATATTTACACCATCAGAATTCCTGTTTTTCCATATCTTTTTCTCATTCATATTTTATATATGTATGTGCATATATGTTAAGTCATAGAAGTAAGTATGACTTGTATTTTCCTCTAAGACCATACATAAAATACTCTGCTGTTTGTATGAATTGACAGTAAGCATCTTCCACCATACATACACAAACATTCTTATAGCTTTTAACTTCTTTGCATATAGTGAAGTTTATTTTAACAGTTGGAGACACACTGGAGAAACTCACTAGAAGCAGAAAAGAAAATGTACCTTAAGTTTGTCATTGTATAAACATTATATAAACAGTTAACAAATGTATATCATGAGACTTGGCCCTCTATGATTGCAGCTGTTGAGACTTTTGGTTGTTCGGTCCTTTTCTGCATGGGAGAGCATAAGAAAACCCCAAAATATTACAAGTATTTCTTTCCAGATTATGTTCAAACATCACTTTCAGATCAATATATTTTAAAATAGCACCTTTATCATTTGCTATTTTACCAGTATTCAAAGATTCTGTATATTGGTAATTTCCTTTGAAATGCAAGTTTAGGATGGGGTAACTTTGTGTAGATTTTATGATTCCCAAGCAGATCTTCTTTCTTTAGATTCAAATGATTTTTTCCTAAATTCATGCATGAGCCACAAACCCACCTTTAGCTTTCTAATTCCCCAAGAATTATGATGATCACTGGATAACAGAGGTGGCTATTGGGGGACAAATAACAACGAACTTGTGAGAGCAACCAGTTACACAATCACAATTTTTACTTTCTTCCTATTGAAGCCAGGGCAGGAGCAGGGCCAGAAGTCCAACTCCACTGCACAGAGACAGCTGAAGACCCTGTAGTCTTTCTCTCTCTCCTCACTGTCCTTCTTCAGAAGTTATAGCCAGAAGCCTGCCATGACCTTTAAGGCTTCCCAAGAGTGAAGGCTCAGCGAAGAAAACTTTATAGGGAAAACAGAGGCCAGGTCCAACCACCCGTCAAAAGATGGTGGAGAATGGCACAGCAGGAGATACCTGACTGACCATGGGGCTGTTACACTTTGCACCCGACTGAACGCCAACGACAGGCTGCATGAAGTCTCTCAGTGAGAGTGGAAGAGAGGAGCAGGTGGAAAGAAGTGCTTAGCATATGTCAGAGCTCAGCTCCAAAGACACCTGCCAGCACCCTGCACCACTGCAGACATTTCCCAGGCATTTCCAGGGTAAATCCATGCTCGTAATACATCAGCAACTAAATCTGGCCCCTTTGTTTTCCTTACTATGCTGGTTCATCTTTGCTTCCTCTCCACAGCACTGTGCAAGCCCTTTTGTTCTGTACTGCATCTAATATTCCCCTGATAACTCAGATATTAAGGAAGTATGTCAATGGATGCAACTAAAATCACCTCAAATCTGGTGCATGTGTTATCCTGCACCTGCACAACTGCTTGTAAAGGTTCAACAAAGACAATATTTTTAGTGGAACTTGCTGCCACATCCTTGTGTTTAGCTTCTCGCTTGACAGAGACTGAATATCCAACCACATACAGCGTGGAGCCACGGAAGTAGAGCAATACCCTGGTGAGTGTGCTAAGTATTATAAAACTTGGGGAAGAGGGTGAGTCAGGAGTTCCTGACTGGCAGGTTGTTCCAAACTCCCATGCCCTGCCTGTGCCTCTCACACAGCTGCCAAAAATTCATATGGACAAACAAGTGGACCTCGCATCCTTTCAAAGTCCCCCTGCAGCTAACCTGGGCCTATAAAGGTACAGCTGGTTTCTTGGTCTCCCCCTCAGCCTTCCACTCCTACTGCACACTCTAGCAGCTCATGTATATTTTCCATTACAAGGGCCTTCCCTTTTAATTGCAGAAGCATTGGCAGAGATGGCAGAAATTTCCAATTAGCCTCCTGGCAAAGGACAGAGCCAGAAGAGAGTTGTTTTTCCAGAGTGGATATCAACAGAGGAAACTCCAGGGAAGTTTTTATTATTATAAAAACTGGGATCCTGTCATAGTTTGACACTGGCGCAATGCCAGTGCCCCCATGACCTGTTTCCCTGCCGGAACCCAAGAGAAAGATTTCCTGGAAGTTCTCTGCTTTAAATCCCTGTGTTCTCAGAAGCGTTTCCATGTCCCCAGTGGCCACACCAGGTGTCAATATTCAAATCTGAGCACCCATTGGTTTGACCACAGCATCCCAAAAAACTCACTTCCTCTCAAACCACGACAGATCCCCAGGCTAGAGTTTCTTCAATATCTTTGCAGCTACTTTTACTACTGACAGCCAGAGCTACAGTGGCTGCTGCTTCCAGAATTATGAATAACTATCAGTTATTCACAGCCCTATTTTTTAAGATCAGTACAAAGATCATCTCCATAGCACAGGCAGCAGAGATGGGAACAACTCAGCAGCAACAAGCCCAAGGTACAGTCTCTCATGGCATGCCCTCTGTTTAAATTGATTATAGCTGCAAGAGAGACATTACATCCTTTAAATCTGTGTGGATAGAACAGGAGTATGTTTCTCAATTAACCAAAATAATCAGTTACTTAAACATGCCTAACTTCTTTTTTTCTTGCTGTCCATCCTACAATAAAAATAAACATCGAAGATTTTGAAGCTGCTGCAGCTGGCAAGGCAGAACACAGAAAAGAGAATTATCCTACCATTACCTATGCTTAAGTATATGCAGTGGAATAACATTTCAGCTTCTGCTCACTTCAGAAGTGGTGGTTCCTCCTACATCAGTGGGATAACAAACCACTTCTCCAGCGTCACAACACAGATGCTGTGTTGCATCTGGCAAGACTTCACATTGATGCTTGTAAAACCTGTGTTATGACTGCAGCAGGAGAAAACAGTGTTTAATGTTAATTCTGCTTCCTAGAATACACTTAAAATGCATTAAGAGAGAACATATGCAGGAACACTACAGAATGTTTGTCAAAACACTGCCAATACAAAAAAATAGATGCAATGCTGAAGGAAACATGTTCTGCATCAGTTACAGAGAACACTGTGGATCATTAAAACATCATCAAATCAGTAAGTAGTTTACTCTGCATCAGTGAGCTCTCAGCATATCTGCATGTCCAAGGAAACTCCTGCCACGGCTGTGTCCACTTCAGCACTGCATTGCTTGGGATTTTAGCAGTGCCAACAAACACTGATTAAACATTTATACTTACTCACAAATTTAAGAAGTAAAATTATTTTATTCATGTAAGCCTCTCTGTTGCCAGATTTGATTTTTAAAGTCTGCATTCGGGGAATAAGCTATTTCAAACCATTATTTAAGGTCATTATAAATGTAAAGATAAATCAAAGCATCTTCAAGAAAATCAACGCTCCCCCTACATAGTCCAGATAAATATTGTGATACATTTGGCACAAGTTCAGCAAACCAAAACTTAAAATTTTTGTCATGTTCACAGCATCTCAGCATTCAATATTTCAAGGTACTCCCCATCCTATGATTAAATCACACACTAATGTTACGAACTGAAAGAACTGCATTGCAAGGACAGTGATGCACAGCATAAGGAATGAAGTCATCTCACTGTACTATCATGCACGACAAAGATATGGGTATTATCATTAGAAATGGTAAAAAATAAAGCAATAAGCAGATTTACCTGAAGTAGTAACTGTGTTCTATTCCTGCTTTGCTTCATATTCCTTTCTGGATAAACATCCCTAAAGTACATTCCCCACTTTGCACTAATATTTTATTCACAGCATATGTACTCCTCATTATTAAGTGAAGAACTGTAAGGTTTTCAGAAGGCAGGCAGAGGGTGGGGGGAGCAGAAATGCCCCCATTCCCAGCTCTCCCAGCTGAACTCTGATGCTGCAGGTGGACAGAAGGATGCTGCTGGAGGGAAGTCGCAGTGTGTGCAGCTCCTCTCAGCAGCGCTCCTCTCCCCAGCACACGCAGCGGAGCAGCCTGCAGTGGAATAACGAGAGAATTTCTCAAGTGCCAGTGTAAGCGAAGGAGGGGGTGTCAGGGAAAGCAAGGGAAGGAAAGGCTCAGAAAGCTGCTTCTCTCTTCAGCTAAGGAGTGCTGCATGTCTCTCTTTCACAGGGGTCCCACACAAGGATAGGCACACCACAGATTTTAAGGCTCTGAGATATTGTGTAAGATCTAACACAGGGAGTTGGCTAAAATAACCAATGTTACATTTCCCATAGCAATATCAACACCTCCCTGTTACAGCTCCTGTAATGTGATGTACATTTTGAGACAAACAGCAATATGGTGTGAGATAACATCTTTGGCCTGAAATCTAATTGCAAAATCAGTCTTGCTACTACCCCTCCTCGAGATTCATTTGACACTTAATTTTGCTAGAATTTACAGATACCATTTTATCCAATGTATTCTTCAGTATTTTCTCCCCTCTGATGATGAACAAACAACTTTGACGTTAACCCTTGCAGGTGCTTAGATAGTCCTGTTTACAGCCCATTACTGAACAGTAATTTAAGTGACCACAGAGATGAAAAATTATTCTGCATGTACAAAAAGCCAGCAAATCTACACAGCACATGTGCCAGACAATCAGACTTTTATCAGATATGTGCTAGGCACATCCAGCCATCATGTAAGTGGAGTGTAAAAGACCTGCTGAGCCTCAGGCTGAGCATGAGGGTTATTCATCTGGCATCCCCTGCTGCAGCTCCCAGGCAGCTCCAGGGGCTGAGCTGATGTACAGTGTATGGCTCTGGCACTTTCCTCCAGCCCTGGGGCTGGATCCTAGGCAACCCCCACGTGTGATCTCACAGGCAGCCCCAGCACCTGACTACAAATGCACCTTCTGCATTAAACAACAGGAGTTGAAATGTTTGCTTTCATACATATTACTGCTAACAGTAGACTTTTTAAGGGAATTCTAACTATTAAATTACTTCCGTCTTTTGTCCATGCTGACTTTAATGACCAGCCCTCAGGGATGTGACCCCAATTTTCCCTCACCCATAGCTTTAAAACAACAATATTACTTACAACTAGTTGTTTTAAAAAAGCAATGGTAATGGTTATTGTATTAATAATATTCACAATGATATAGTAATGACTATATTTTGTAATCCAGTAATAATAATTCAGAGAAGTTTCAGGGAGAATTTTCATCCCCATGTGGCTTATATATGCTAATTCCTATGCAAATTAAAAACACACTGACACATCCTATTATAATACTTGTCCATTTTGAACATGTATTTGGTGAAATCATCACAGTCATACTATGCTTTAGAAGATGAACACATCCCAGCCTGTATTGTTGCCACGACAAGAGATGAGATATGGATCTATCAAGTGAGTGTATCCTCCACTTAGGGAGGTGGGTGTTCAGTACCACTAAAATGGCATGGACAGTGGGTGGCAGCAGGTTATAATTTCTTCCCTACATTATGTAATTAGTTCTGTCAATCCTGACCTTTTAAAAACTCACAGTATAAGAAATAGAACAAATGATGTATTTTTACTTATTGCTTCAATATTCTAGTATTTTAGAATCATATTTTCTGCTCTAAAGAGCTGAGCATCACCGCTATTTTTAAGAAAGAAGCCTGAGTTTCCATTACTATAGACACTGAAGCTGTAAGGGGAATCACAACAAGATCCATAATAAAATCATGACTGCCAGGAACATCACATACCATGTGAAGAAGAAATTCCCTAATGACATCATATTGTTGATACCTTGAGAAGGCTGACCTAGAACAGAGGCTGGACAGAGTTAAAGAATAATGTAGGTATTTATCAAAAGGCCTCAGTGGGTACACCTTGGGCAGTACAAGAGTCCAGCCAGGGCTACACCCAAGATGAACCCAAAATGGCCACAAAAATGGATGACTGATCATGAGGTCTCTCACTTTTATAATTTCTGGTCCACCAGCATATTGGAGTTAATTGTCCAATTATAGCTTCAGATTATGAAGTTCCATCCTTGTTTTTCTCTCTTCAGTCCACCGCTGTTTATGCTCTTAGGCTTGAAATTTGGATCAGTTGTCCTTGGTCCCAAGCTAGAAAAGGAATTGTTTTGCCTACCCACTCTGTGAAGTGAGCTTACCATCCCTTAATATGAAGCTCAGAACTACACACCAAAACAACACAGAATCTGAAAGATATAAAAGCTAAAACTAAGGCATCACTGTTGCTAAACACAAACTACTGAGAACTCACAAGGAAGGAACAGCAAGTAATGTGAGACCATGAGTGTCACAGCAATGTACAACAGAGCCCAACTGGGAGACTTCTGGATGGGAAAGAAGAAGGGGCTTGTGAGAGAACTGACACACAAATATCAGCCCAATAGGCAGTGCCTGCTCTGGTGACAGCTGTGAGAAAAGGCAAACACAATTGTTGAAAAATCTTTCAAAAGAAGAGCATTGCCTCAAGGCTGAATGGCTCTAACAAGTCAGGATTAGGGAAATCATGACCTCAAGGCATTTATATGCTGCTTACCTTTACAGCAGCCAGTTAAGAGTGGGTATCCTGGTCTGCTTCTACATGCAAACACAGTAGAGCATGGCTCCAACCAGCCCTGAGTGAGGACAGTACTGTCTATTCTCTCTCTTAGCTCCTGTAGATCTGGATCTAACCATGTGTAAGATCTTTGGCTACTCCAGACTCCAAACAGCAATACAGACAGATCACACAGGGAATCAACTATTCCAAAACTTGCTATGTGGCTCAAGGCCTGATCATGAGCACACCTTGCAGATACACACGGCCAGCTGGTTGATAGACCATGTGCTGACTGAGCACATCTCACACTTAGGCCACCTATACTAGCACAGGACATGCCACACTCCCCTGTGAGTGACACCAGCATCAGCAGGAACAACACTTGCATGAGTCCTGATCTAAGCCCTGGAGATGTGATAGCTCTGACACATCAAAAATAGAAGATTCTTGTCGTTATAGCTCCCTGTTGTACACTATTAACACAAGGGCCAGGAACATCCATCCCTTTGTGAAAACTAGGCTCCTCGGGACAGTATATGAGAGATAAGTGGTAATAGTGATGTGAATCCCTATTGTTAGAGTTGGAGACCCCAAGGCCTCCAACAAAACACAGAAAACTGTACAAACAAGAGGCATTCCTTGCCTAGGGGAGCTAATCATCTAAATGAAAAAGACAGGCAGGGAGTTGGAGGGAAAGCAGAAGCACAGAGAGGTGAAAGCAATTTGCCCAAGGCTATGCAGCCAGTCAGCCAGCAAACCAAAAATAGAGGCTGACCCCTTGATTGTCAGGCCATTGTTCTCTCCACTAGACTGAATCTCCCATGGCGAATGTGACATTGAATTGGTATTTCTGTTTTGCTGCTGTCATTTTTAAAAATAAAGCATGATGACAATGTCACTGTACTGAACTGCTGTAATCGAGGCCACACAAGCACTTTAAGAAACAATACCGTGGAGAACTTTTGCTAAGAGAGCAAGGCCCCTGGACACAGGGACTGGAAAGCATACCCTGACTACCAGCTACTCCTCCGCCAGGAGAAACAAGGGTTACTGCAGTTCTGAAGGCTTTGTAAACATCAGTGCCTTTACCAGAGCAAACCTGGACAAGAAATGCAGCTGAGGTCAGATACCATTAGCAACTGAGGAAGGATCTGGCCCTGAAGAAGACTCTGTGGGTGTCTGCAGTAGCTCTCAAACTGGCAGGGGAAATTCTGTGCAGAACGTGGCACTGCACATGAACTACTGCTGACGACTTATCAAGATCCTGGCTGCTCGACACCACTCCAACCTGCAGGGCACTTGTCCTTTTAAAGCACAATTTTTCATCCCCCACAAATGCCACTGTAAATGCAGTGAAATCTTCCAAAAGACCTACATCTACATTTCTAAAGGGCTACACCAGTGTCACTTCAGACATTGCAAACACAAGACTTCCACCAATGTGTACCTGAAGCAGTTTTTCAGATAAACTAACAAGCACATGCCATAGTACTTGGAGGACTCAGCAGGAGGAACAGCCACACATGCTGTCCTCATGGAACAGGAATTGAATTACCTGCATTCCAACAACTTTTCTCAAATGCATCAATATTTTACTACATTAATTCCAGAACAAAATCAGACAGAATTCTTTCAGTTCATAAATACACCTCCTTGGTACTACACACTCAGCCTTCATACCCCCAACTGGAAGCCAGCAAATGTTTTTCAGATCTTGAAGAAGTACAAGAAGGAGGATTCAGGGAACTACAGGCTGGTCAGCCTCACCTCAGTACCTGGAAAGGTGATGGAGAAAATTCTCCTAGAAGGCATATCCTAACTCATGAAAGATAAAAAGGGAGTAGTCAGCATGGAGTTACAAAGAGGAAATCATACCTGACCAACCTTATTGCCTTCCTCAATGAGATGATTGGTTTGATAGAAGAGCAAAAATCACCAGTAGAGTCTGAGAGTTGACTGGCTGGAAAGCAGGTTTGCCTAGAAGGACCTTGGGGATCCTGCTGGACAAGAAGCTGACTATGAGCCTGGAACACACTATCACAGGAAAAAAACAAGAAGGTAAAACAGCATACTGGGCTGATTAGGATAATCATCCTCATCAGAGGAAGGGGATCCTTCCTCTCTAGTCAGCACTGATGTGGATGCATCTGGAGCACTGTGTCCAGTTCTAGGTTCCCCAGTACAAGAAAAACAAGGACTTACTGGGAAGTCCAGGGCAACACCACAAAGATGATTAAGAACTGGACCATCTATGGGAGATGAAGAGTCTGGAAGACCAGAGACTCTTTATAAGGGAGAAAAGAAGACTACTGGAGGGATCTTATCATTGTGTATAAACACTTGATAGGAGGAAATTAAAAAGAGGGAACCAGGCTCTTCTCAGTAATGTCCAGTGATAGGGCAGGAGACAATACAGGCACATGAAAACACAAAATATTGTATCTAATCACAGGGAAACACTTCTTTTCCATTTGAGGGTGGTAGAACAATGTAACAGGCTGCCAAAAGAGAGATTATGGATTCTCCATGAAGATACTAAAAGCTTGGCTGGATACGTTCAGGGAAAACCTGCTCTAGCTTGAACAGTGGGGCTAGACAAGATGATCCCAAGAGGTTGCTTCCAACCTCAATGACTCTGTGATTTGCTGGTGCCTCAATACATAAACAGCACAGTTTGCTTGCAATGACCCAACTACAGCTGGTGCAAATGTATGCAAGTATCTCCCCATGGCTTCCTGGTGTGCTTTCTCTCCTTCTGCCAACAACAGATTGCATCAAATTGAAGAATTTAATTCCAGTCTTAAGACTTAAATGTGACAAGTAATTAATTCCTTAATAAGCTGGTGTAATTCACCTTTGTATCTTGTGTCCTTGTGACAGCTGCTGTGCATAGTCCACTCCGTTCCCCCTTTTGGCATGTGAACTGCACTCATTTACCTCATTCCTGCTACAAGTGAAAATGAAGAAATTAAATTGAAGGGAAGTATGTAACTGATTTCATTATAGAAAGGAGAGGAAACTACCTTACAGAAGTAATCATGTCTGAAACAAAAGTCAGAGAAATTTCCGAAATGCAAGTGAAACATTGCAATTTATGAAGATATTACAATCAGCTATTAATAGAGGAAAGGTAGAGACTCACATTCAGACACTGACATGTCTGAATTCCATAAGTGAAGGAAGAAAAGTATCTTAAATACTTAATTTACCAATGTTAAAACATTCTAACTTTCTTAAAATATAAGTTGACAGATTTGAGCATATTATTCAATGTATATTATTTTTAGTGCTCGCTCCTCCTTTGGGGGAAAAAAGAAAAAGAAAACTATATATCTGAAGAATAAAAATTCCACTATTCCTAGGCAGAGTTGATCGGAAATCAATAATTCTAGATTTATAACGCATCTTACAAGCTAAAATATTGACTTCTGTACTATGATGACAATGTTGGTATGGTGACTGGTCTTAAGATTCAGTAATCAGACATGAAAACCTCTGGCTATGGCAATTCTAGCTCCCTCTTGTAATCTGTACAGCATGGCAACACTTCAAAACACAACATTGTCAAACTAGAGTGAAAAAACCAAACAAAGCCAAGCTTGGGAAATTTATGTTGTGTAATTTCCTGGAGAAAAGAAACCCAAAACATTAAAATTCTTAGTAAGATGGCAAAGGTAAAAAAAGAGGATTTCCAAAACAGATGAATTCCATAACACAGAGCAATAGTAAAGGAAGAAAACTGAAGTTGTGGTTTCCCTTCTCTATGTTCTAAGTCCACCATATTCTTAAGTGTGGATAGACACATGGATTTTACCTCAGAATAGCTAAAATTTGCAGTTTGAGGTAAATACTGTTGTGTAACCAAAGAAAGCAAGTAAGAGCCATACCACAAAAAACAAATCCAAACTAAATTTTGTGGTTTTCAAACTACAAAGCAGACTGCTGTGGGCTAGTTTGTTAGAAGAATTAGTACAGGAAAGGGCATGTTTGGTTATGGTAAAATAAAGTTTCTCAGGAGTTCTGGATGTGCAGCATTCTGTTGGAACACTAATTTCTAGCAAAAGAAAAGTTTAGTTACTCTAGGCACAAACCCAATCTGCCAGCAAGAGAGGAGAAATATGGATTAAGATTTCACAGTAAAACTTCAATATGGTATATTGTTTCCAATGTCACCTTTAAATTCAAAATAGGCAAATCTCTCCCACTACTAAATTTTCCTTTTCTTGGTTAACACTTAATTGATCATCAGGAGCAGTAAAAGGATCTTGAGTTCAGCCTGGCTTGCAAACATAAGAGAAGCCACATTCACATGATCAAATAATCCATGATGGAACAACTCCCAGCTCAGCGTTAATTAAGGTTATGAATTGATTTTCAGGCTTTAAAGGAAATTTCCACAGCAGGCTGTGAGGAGGAGAGCAAGCTACCTTCCAGAAGGAAAACAGTACTAGAATTTGCCATTCAATATCATACAGGATTTCTGCAGAAAGTCTATCCATATTAAGGCCCCACCATGCCTGACAACAGAGAAAAAAAGTATAAGGAGATAATTTCTGACCAGAAAAGCCTGAAATCTGGCAACATGCAAAACAATCTATGAACAATATGCAAAACAATCTGATCTACCAAACCTCAATGGATGTTCTTAACCACAGCACATGGGTGGCTCCACTACAGAAATGTACTCCAAGATTTTAATTAGGCTGCAGCCGAATGAGTGGACCAGGTTTTACTGCCTCACAGAGCACATCTTACAACCCCAAATAAATCCCTGATCCCCACTATGAGAATAGAAATTAGGGAAAAAAATGTGCTTGAAATGGAAATTAGACTCTTGCTTTCTGCTGTATGCCAGCACCTGCTGGTGTCTTAATGCTCTTCCAGCAAATGAAAACACATTGCAAAACCAAGCAGAATTAGAACAGAAAGCAATATGGCTCCAAGGCAGTGTGACACCCTTATATGGTGGCTCCCTCGCTGAAACCATCTACTTAAGTGTAGAGAAACATAAATATACCCTGTAATGCAATTAGCTTCTAAGCACAAAACGGGTACAATAATCAGAGAATTGCTGTTACCAATGAAAACACACAGTAAGAAAGGAAAATACTCATCAGTGGTAGGAAGTGTTACAGGTTGTCAGGAGCTGGGCAGGTAAGGCCTGAAGTATATTGTAAACTGGCTTATTATTAACTCTTACTCTCTTAAGATTACCTGACATCTCCACCTGTTCTTCATTACTTTGATAAACTTCAACTCTCTGAATTGTGATGTGCTAGGAATTTGTCTAACATCAAATATTTAGAAAAAAATATCAATGTTGTTCTGCAGTTTCTAATGATGAGGCTAGAAACACACTTTTCACATATTTGGAAACACTAATCTTCTGATTTTTTCCTTGAGAAGCTTTGCTCTTGCATGTGTTGGAGGACAACTTCTGAAAGATACCAGAAAGTTTGTGCATTTTCACTCCACGAAAACAAAAAAAGAAACCTTGGCAAAATTATGTGATTTTGAGAAACCACAGTGAAGTTTACAGAGACTTTGCAGCATGGTGTGACTTTGCCAACACACTCTATGTAAAAATAAATGCTCACTGAAGCACACACCCTTGCAAAGGCAGGAGCAGAGCCTGAGTCATCTGCTGTTGACAGATCTCTAACAAACAACTTGACAAAGCACCACCACGTTTTACTCTCAGGTTGCCTCTCGAAGGGTAACAACCACCTGCTGCTCCTCTGGCCTCCAGTGCCAAAGACCTGCAAGGCTTGCAGAAACAGGCAGACATTGCTAAGGATGCACACAGGTCTCACTCTAACAGCAAACAAGGAAGACTTCTTTTGGTTTGGGCTTTTCTTTGAAAGAGGACTACAGAAGCTGTGAAGATTCCTGTAAAGAAATACAAGCTGTGCCTCCAGGGCAATTTTTGACTTATTGAGCACATTACTCTCAGCTTCTGAAACAAATGAAACAAATAACAACTTTACCCTCTAGATAGTCTTTTTTTCTCTACTGCACTGGGACCACAGTAAGTCAGATGTCCTGTGGGCAAACCGGTGAGAAATCACAGACTGAAAAGAATTATAATGCATGTGTTTGAGTTATCCTTTCACAGTCCTCTTTCTTAATTGTTGCAAGACATATCTCTCATGTCTCTCACCATTGCACCTTAAAATGCTCTTTAAACACCTTTATGTCTCTAAGATACTTAGAGCATTAGATTGTGTTTAACCAATCCCAGAGATTTTCTTTTTGCAGCCCTCAAGATTCTACAGAATGCTGAAAAGGTTTTTAAGAAACATTAAAGGCAAAGAAAGGCAACAAGATCACTGCTGATGCAAAGAGTAAATATACTGTATTAGCTGATAAAATATAATGTTGGTAAAAGTAATCAGAAGCACTAAAATTGGCTTAAACTGTATCTTTTCTCAATAATAACCAGCTCTCTTATTTCAAGGTAAAGCTAGAGAATGGGAAAACAGAAAAGTGAAATGTTACCAAGGAAATATAATCAAAGACCAATGACAAATAGAAGGTCTCTGGGAAAATGGCTCAAGCTTTAAATAGCAGGTATCTGGTGTAAGCACAGAATCATAAAGAATGGAATTTCTCAGCAGAGCACATTACATTTTTCTTTGCATTCATTCACTTGTGTGTTCATTTGCTCTGAGTTTTCCCAGTACCTGACCTACTATTTACAAGATGAAATTCCTAGTATTTTTACTGGGAAATGAACTGCCAAAATTGTCTCAAAAAATCTAGGCATATTTTTACCCCTTCTATAATTTCAACATTTGGGTTTAAATTTTAAGCCTATTTCAATCTAGCATTGCAGTCAAGACTCGTTAGAAATAAACTAAAGTTAAAAAAACAATAAAAATCTGCAAATTTGTCATCCCAAACCCACCAAACTAAAAGGTCAACTTACATCTCAAATAGATCCAGCTACATTAAGGTATGTAGCTGCAAAGCAGTACTACACAAAGAGCTAAAAGCAGTACCAATCACAGCCTGCAATCCTATAAGGCTCATAGTCCCAGGTTTAAGATTTTTAAAGAATATTTTTCATTCCCACTCATACTATTCTGTGGCACACGGAAAGTTGTGGTTCGTTTGGGAGTGCAAGATGAATATGTGGATATTGAACAGAGCAGGGATAGCTCAAAGTTGCTGTCTGCCCCTGAGAGCGCTGAGATCTACTCCCTTCAAGAGATCGGTGAGTAATGCGCATTTTTTAAAACACTGTTCTGCTGAACAGAAGCATATAGGGGAAGTAATTTTGAGACAGCAAAGGGATTTTAAGAGTTTCTGTCAGGGAAACATTATGTCTTAATTCCCTGCTGAAAAATAAACTTTCAATAGAGAATGGCAGAAAAACCATGTGGCAAGAGGAAATTCGCCTTACGTAACAAAAGGCTTCAGTGATTCAGTGAAATAGGAAGTCTGAACAGCTTGCTCTGTTCTGTCATTATGCTATATTATGGAGAGAAATTATTTTTAAATTAGATTAAATTAAAATTAATCAAGATACTTATAAAATTTTCAGAATATTAACATCAACCCCCTGGATGTATTTCTTAATCTTAGCAGCAATATGAAGGATACCTCCTGTGAAGTATCACTCTAGTGGAGCTCTGCTTCAAATATTTAATTCATTTTAACTTCAATTATGGAAACACAAACAGTATTGACATAATAACATCAAGTAAATTTCACAGATGATGTTAGTGAATATTTATTTATAGTTCATATTTATTTATATAAGCTAAATCAGGACCATATGATCCCACTAGATATATGCACACTGACTGTGAAAGGCAAGGTTGATTTCAGGGTGATTTTTCCTCCCTCTGACAGCACCACTGTGGATTTTTAAATATCCTAAATTAACATTTCTCATGTCCTTCTTGTAATGAGGCCAAAGAGGTTGTAAATACACAGAAAAGCTATTTAGACATGGTACTTTTACATACAACTAAATCCTTGGCATCAAAGGAAACAAAGAACCTCAAATGACATCTTGCAGAGGCTTTGTGTAAACCACAAAAGGCCCTAATTTGTGATCTTTCACTGTAAACTTATGAAAACAGCAGTAACTGGAGGAAAATAACAAAAAAAATGATTCTTTTGGAAAAGTAGAAAGCTAGGCAACTCACCTCACAGAAGGAGCTTATTATCTCTTGGGAAAAAAAAATTTCTATTGCAAATCCAGACTAAGTTAGCAACTTGATTAAAAAAAAAAAAAAAAAAAGTGAGATAGTACAGCTCCCTGTCATAAAAAAAAGCAAAGCTCATTTAAATCTTGATGTCAGCTTGAATTAATTTATTTCAGACCTGGAGCAATATCCCCTGATGCTGCAGGTTTTTTAATTATTAGGCATAAAAGCAGCAGTCTAATAAATCCCAACAGTGACGATAATGGTAGAAGCATTTTACTTTCTGCAGGCTCTCCAAGGCTGTAAATGCTGCATTTATTCTGAGGGCAGTGTTCAGATTGAGATGAATCTATAGAAGCATCTGGAGACAATTATTCAGCTAGAATTAAAAGCAGAACAGACCTGTGAGATCTGTGTCTGAAAGGAGCGAGCCTTTGTGCTCTGGAACCAGCACTGTGCCAGTGCAGGAGCTCTGAAGATTTGTTATGTGGGTTTTGGTACCAAGAAACATTTTACCTCCTCTAGGAAGATGGTGCACTAGTGAGAGCAAGTCATATTAAATGAGGAAAAAAGATGTTTTTCTGTTTGTCTTACATATATGTCAAATAGGGAAAAGAGCCAAACAACCAATATGTTGCTGTTCTGACAGAATTAGAAGTCGTCACATCACAGAGAAGCAATTAAGATACTTAGCACCTGGTTCCCTACCCCAGATCTCTTTAGAGTTGCCAGAATCTTTGCTACCAAAGGCAAAAGACATTTTTAGCACAAGAAAGCCATCACAAAAGCATGGTAAGGCAGTTATGCTTTCTGGCTTGCCTCAACAGAAACTGCCCACTTACTAAGGAAAATCTGGCTAACACACAGTCCCAGTTAAAAGCATTCTCTGGTTAAGCTAATTCTTTCCCACCACACAGTGTCTGAGTTCTTTGTCTTTTTTCTTGAAAAATGTAAATAACACAATTTGGGAGGTTCTATCAATAATGCTTAAATAACAACCTCCTCAATACACAAAGCACATCTGCAGAATGATCCAGGTCTTACTAATGGAGGACAAGAATCGTGTTTGTTACATGCTGGTTTTCTCTTATACATGTTATAGCAATGGAAGTTAGTTGAAATACACAGGATGAAACACGTAGGATGTAAGTTAGCTCACTCTATATCTACAAGCCCTGCTAAAAGGAAATTAATTCCCTTACAGAATCTAAATTCTCACTTTTATTAAGCTGTCATTCCTGGCCTGGCTCCCAGGTGCATCGTTGTAATGTTCATCTGCTGGTCTTCCCAGAAAGAACAGGAGTTTCCTTTTGTATAAGATATACCCATATCTGATTTCATGAAAAAGATTTGCTATGATTTAAGAAATCCCATCACAATGGACCAGTCTACTCGTGAAAAATCTCAATCTAGGACAATTTTTAGAGTTTATTGTATCAGCTGTCCAATTTCAACCAAATCAAGAGCCTGAAACAGTCTGTTAATCAGAATGTATGATAATGTCTATGTGATAACCAGAAGAAGCATAGTATTTAGATTTTTGCTTCACTATTAAAAAAATTATTAAACCCATGAAATCTAGCAGCTAAAGACAGCTACTACGGAGGAGGTGTTTCCCTTCGCTAGATGCAAGGCTTTATTTTTATGTTTTGGTTTTTTTCTGATCAAGATTTCCCATCTGCTGTGTTCTCCACTAAGGAATTTTCCAGTGAGCTCTCCTCAGATTTCACTTGACAATCATTTGGACAGGAAAGGTTGCTTTTCCCATAGGTCTCTCTCAGGTTAAACTGCACTGCCTTAACCATTGAAAAACACACCACTGCAGCGTGAACCAACTTTTAAAAGTCTACAGTGTGGGATTTTTTTAATCTGAAGACAGAAACCTCAGCTCTGTTTCCCTACCATTCCAGTGTTTTCCCATGTTACAGCAACCAGGGCAGCAAAATCTGAACCATCTTGATGCTTTTTTGAACACGGGCCTACCTTGTGTGTAAAAGAAAGTAACATGCTCTGCTGCCCTGGAAAGCCTTTCTGCAGACTCTGGCTAAAGTCAGGCACAGAACAACACACAGACACACAATAAGGACAATAGATAAAAGTAGACTGGAGATACTCTCCTTCTGATAGAAGAGATGAGGCTCTGGACTGATCCTTACAAAGGATGCAGAAGAAGAAAAGTTTTAAAATGTCTGACCTAGTTAAGTGGATGGTGTATATGTTGTTCCTCATTCAAGACACAGTAAGTTTACTAGAGCCTGGAGCCTTCCAAAACCCTAATTTCCCATATGGAGCCTGTCACATCCACGGTTTTTATTTAAACTCCAGGCTCCAGGTTTGTATGACAGCAAGTTAAAAAAAAAAAAAAAAAAAAAATATATATATATATAGTTGACATGAGCTTTATCAAGGTAGGGATTGCATTTCTCTCATAATGGAGCAAAATAGGGAAAGCCAGAGTGACCTACTCAACACCAGATGGTGAGCACCTTCTGAGCAGGAAGCAGAATCCCGCCTTCTACTTCCTCACCTGAATTCTGTCACCTACAGAGTAATAAAAATACTTCCTCCCTTCCTGTACTATAAAAAGTACTATAAAAAACTCTAAAAGTCCTCATATATATCTATGATATAAGATATATAGAGAGATGGAAGAAACACTCTTTTCCTCCATAGCAGAATCTGTGTATTAATTTTCTACCTTTAAATATACATCAAAGTTACATTAAAGTTTTTCTGCCCTTCATAAACCATTCAAAGACATTTGAAATGCACAGAATGCATCAGCAACCATCCAGGAAAACGGAAGTGTCCAAATAATTTTGAAAGCCACAATGATGCCTTCATAACCTAAATGAAAATTGTGCAAATATCAGACAGCTCATGAGATTCAACACAATTCAGAAGTCATTGCCTGGTTTTTACAATGAGAAGACATACATTCACTTTTTATTTTACAAATTAATTCTGACAACATTTTTCAGCTTAAGCAATGCTGCAGTGGCAACTTTTCAATGTACCCTTTAATAAGTGGCGTGGTACATGTGAACTGAGTGAAGCAGAATCTTTGTGTGATAGGAGCTAACAAAGCCCATGAAAAGGCTAAACCCCACTGTTTTGTAAAATAAGAGAGCTCAGAAGCAGTGCTGATCTGTATTTACATTCTGGTAGCACCCATCAGCCGTTCTGTGCCTTAAACTTGAGCAGAATTTAGAGGAGGTGCTTTCCCAAGAAACTCTACACTTAAATTACCATCATCATCTATTATATTTCACTAAAAAGGACCTGGGACATGCAAAGTGTAACACAGCTGCCTTTAGACAGAGATCATCAGAAGGAAAGCTGACCTTCAGAATTTCGAGGCAGTAAATTTCTCACATGATGCTCTAATATCAGTAACTGGTGCATCTGAGCAATGGCAGCTGTGGGAAGGACACTGCCAAAATTGTAGCAAACCTTCCAGAGATGACATATACGCTCATTTAGCACAATGCTCTGTATCCCTTTGAAAGTCAGCAGATTTAGATAAAGCCTGCAAGGCTGAAGTCCTGGCTGTCTGAGATCAAAGAGGGTTTCTGTTCCAGAACTCCTTCCTCAATGCTTTTCACATCCAGATTACTCTAGATGCTGTTATTGTAGCTAGTCCATGCTGATCACCTGAGAAGCTTACTTGGCATCCACTAATCCTATCAAAAGTGAGCTGTCACAAAAAAAAAAGGTATCACAAAAGTGGTATTGCTACAGAAAACTCAATGTGCATTGTTTTGAATTTACCTCTGCATTTTTCTCAGGCTCTCACTTGCTGCCTTTGCAAGCCCTGCAGAACCGGCTGTGAATCACTTGCCCTGTTTCACCGTGGACCTCTCTTATCATCAGAGAGGAGCTTGCTGGAGCCCCAGTCACTACAGCCCTGGCAGCTGGCACAGAACCCTGACCTCAGGAAGAATAAACAGTGTAATTTTTCCAGCTGGCCGTCCCAATGTTTTTCCCCTTAAGTCTATTAATGCAACATATTGTAAAGTTAAAGCCACCTACCTATAAAGCTGGAAGTCTGTGTTTGTAAATTATATTAAGCACTGGAATGTGATAGCTTACGGAGTGTGTGTGAGGCAGGTATCCATCAAACCATTTGCAAATTACATACTGGAAGTGCTGTTCAGGTTCCTGAACATTACCCTCTAGTGTTACTAATCCTTTATGCAGATATGTGCTGTTTAATTGCCAGTTGGGAATTACAATGACACGTTACATGACTAATTTTTCAAACTACAATTGTACTATTTTCCCCACCCTCCTCCTTATACTTTTCCTGTCAATCTTCTTTCACTCTACTCTGTTGCTGTTTCTCTTGCCAGAACCACCTTCTTTGGTAGCAACTCCAACCCTTTAAAAGTAGAAAATACTGTATTAAAATGTACTGCACGGAATGGACTCAGTAAAGTATGCTTTCACACGTCTCAAAAACCAACCCTCTCTACTCAAACCCTATGTAAGATTGCTTTGAAAGCTGGTGTCTGTCAAGAATATTCAACCTCATAATTATAACTTCCACAATGAGAGAATAACCACTGTTGCCACACTACGTGACTAACAAAGACACGAGTTAAGTATGCTTTCTGTGTGAGTGATCTATACTCACAGGAGTTTCAGGGAGCAATGTTGGTACAGACATGTTCCAAAACATTAGCTTTAAATTCCCCTACATCTACCTGCCCTGGGATCCTAGATGCAAAACACAAGAAGGTATTTAGATAGGCCAAATGCCAAAGACTGAAAGGCACCAGTTGTAATGTGGGGTTTTTTAGAACATGTAAGAGAACTACTTCCCCCCGCCATAAATGAATGGCTCAGAATTTCTGAAGCACAGGAGGCAGGGTCATTCCAGATGTAGCTCACAGTGGAGCTGCATTCACACTTCTCAGTACAGCACTCTTCAATATTTTCCCCTCGGGACAATCTCCAAAAGCATGTCTGATCAAAGGTATGCTCTGTCATTACAAACAGGCCTGGCTACTGGTGAGTTTGCAGGACTGGGACAAGTCAACATAATGTTTTTCTGGCTGCTAACAGATATTAATTCACTTTTTATCTTGCCAGAGTTTGGAAGTGATTTTGACAGTTGCAACTACCTGAGATACAGAGAGCTCAAGAAAACCCCCAGGTTATGAAGTCCTGCAAATACATCAGAGACAAGATTACAACTGCGATTCCTGACGCAATTTCTACCATTCTTTATATGTATTTCACAAGCGTTTATTCAAGTTTCCAGACTCCAGGCACTATTCTACAAGCCCCTACATTGGTATCCAGGAAAAAACATTAACACAAAGCAAATCTGTCATCAACAAATTGAGAACAATGTGAACCATGACGTCTCCATTACACTATTATTCTCACATAGAACCTCAGAGTGTGTAGGTTCATGGGAAACAGTATTTCCTAATAAGATGAACAAATTTTCATTCAATATTAATAATCTCTTGGGGCCTTAATAAGAAGAGAAGGAAGGTTCTTTCAGTCTGAGGCCTGCAGAAGCACCCCACAAATCTTCACATCAATGGAGAGAAACAGAGATGAAACAAAAATGAACCAGTATGGGCACTGACTCCCACACATAGCACAGAGACATCACTTGCCAAATTACAACAGCAAACTTTAGAGCTATTGCATTTCAAATCAAAAAGATCAGGACAAGCAGTATTATAGATCCAGCAGCTGTACCCATCTCATGACCTTACAAAGATTCCTTCCCAAGGCTAAAGTGTTCATTCAGGAAGGCAGGAAGGCTCTGGCCACTCCATCACAGAACAGCCCTTGAAAAAAGGGACTAACAAAACTCCTTCAAAAGAGTGTCAGCAACTCCCTGTTGGCATCTAACCTCTAGAGACAAAAATCAAGCTGTAAAGCCACACCATGCTGATTCCCAGAAAGGTACGTAAGTTTCAAATATTTCGGTGAGGGATGTAGGGGTATGAGGAGAATGGAAGACATATGTGTTATGATTATTTTTATGTTGGCTCTCATTATTTTCCAGTTACTGTGAAGAATTTTCATTTTTACTATAGCACCTTTCTGATGAAAACAACTTATCAAAGTAAATCCCAAGTGCACTAAAAATCCAATACTCATCTGAAAACAAGAGCTTTCTTTTGCTATGATCAAACATCACTTCCAAAGAGTTCATAACTTCTGAAAACAAAAGGGTTCTGGTTTTAGGCAATTTTTGTTTAGGAACGATGTCAAAATTCAATCTTCATTTTTTGAAGCTGTTTCTGCAAAAATAAATTTTAAAAAAGGATAAAACAACTTGAAACGAATGGGGGTGGAAACTCAAAGACGGTTTTAGGACAGAGATGGCTTTTCCACTATGTTAATATGATCCTGCTTGTGAAAACAAGATAAATGAAAGAGATGGCTGTTAGCTCCTGGGCTAAAATGGACAAGATGTTTACATGGACAGTTCTAGCAAAAGATGCAGGTGGGGAGTAAAAGAGGAAAATGCATGAAACATAGTTCCAGAATACCTAACAGGTAACCATTTCCATTTATTTCATTATCCCCAAATCTAGGGTCATACTTTGAAAGCTGAGAGTAGAAGATATAAAGATGAGTAATTAACTCTCCAACCAGATTCATGCACAGCCTATCTGAAAGAAGACTTCACAAAAACCTCAATGCAGAAAAGATATGCTACTACAAAAAAAGTACAAGAAACCCAAACACTTAATTCAGCACACAAGTCTGTAAAACCTCGTCTTTGTCAGACACAATTGCTTTTTCCACCTTCCTTTTCTCAAACTGCAGAAGCAGGATAGAACATGTGAATGTAGGATCTCAGATTCTTATTGGAGACACTTAAGCAGTGCTTCAGCATCTGTTTCATGTGAAAGGTGGGCCTGAACAATAAGAACATAGAGTAACTTATTTATTGATGTGGTCAATCTTTTTTAAGATGACAAATTAAATTCTCACTTCTTTGGCAACACAAGAACATTTTAGGACAGTAATAATGCAAACTGCACTAGCTAGAGGAAAGACACATTTATTACTGCCATTCATTGCCAGTAGCTGCAAGTCCAGAGGTTTTCCAATTTTCTCACCAAGAAAAAAACCCATTTGCTAACCATGGCCAACTGTTAAATCTTGGTGGTTGCACAAATACAACAGAAGAAAGCACGGAGACTCACCAAATGCTGAAACAAACATACATCAAACCAGGTAGCAATCTTTCATTAGTGATAATAAAAAAATGTTCAGTGCTATGTCTGTGTGAAATGGCACTCTGCTCTGCTTAGAGCTACCTCCAGAGTGTAAGCCACACCATGGCTTCCTGCTTTATTACATACATTTTATGATGAACAGCACAGGAAGTTCCAGTTGCAGAACTGTAACAAGGGAAGTGCTTCCATGAGCTGTGCTTGATACTTTATATTTTCCATCTCAGCTACTGTAAGGCATGGTATTCCCACATGACATTAAGTGCCCATACTTAAAGAATCTTGTGCAATTTTAATTAGCTTTTAATTTGTCACCTTCACTGAGACTCTTTCAGCTCTTGCAAAACTGAAAGGCTAAGTAAGTCCAACCTATAATTTGTAGGCTGCTTACTATGTGGAAAAACTGTGTTATATCCTTTCAATATCCAGCTCCTCCCAGGTTAGCAGTCCCAATATTTTTGCACACTATTTATGTAATATTTATTACTACTAGGGAAAATGTTTAATAGCCTTTCTTACCATGACTTGCTGAAGATAGGTGAAGCCAAACACAGGCAAGCATTTGTATATTAACACTGAACATATAGCCATGATATTCTGCCCTCATTCATTCCTCAGAAGAATCCAAGCATTACCTTTCTGTGCAACTGAAATCCAAAAAGGTTTAGGCATGCTCACTGCAGCAAAACTCCTCCAATAACAGTACATTAATAATACTTAGCACTTTACAACCAGAGCATTTAACTTTCTAACCACTAACCTCCAAGAGCTCAGGGTCATCAAATCCATTCTGCACAGGGGGAAACCTGACACATGGAAGTTTCCCCAAGGTCACTTGACAGCTAAAACTGGGATCCAGAGTTTCTAAAACACTGATTAGTCCTCCATGCCCTCAGACACATGTTCACTTCCAAGGCTACTTAAAGCTAGAAAAGATTGCCTAATCAGCCCTTGTATTTAGCTGTTTTAATAGACCTCTCTTTCCTACTTTCCTCTTCAATTCCATCTTTAGATACTTTTCTCAAAGCTAAGTGCAGCATTGCAGTCTGCTGTATGTTATGCAAGTTCAGCTTTATTCTGTCTAGCAGAAACTAAATTCTTCACAGTGCATACTTCAAAATAATTAAGACAGATCAGTATAGCAAAAAACCCAGCAGAGATCAACCTGTCAAAGCAACCAGTTTGCACATTTCTCTCTCTCCTCCTCCAGTTAGGGAACAACTGAATAAACCAAAGACTGTTCTTGGCCTCTGTGCAAAATCAAAGCTCTTGTCCTTGCTCTTCATAGGCACAATGAGAAAAAGGATGTGGTGTCTATGATCCACTGTGATGCTAAAGCATGATAAGGACAAGGAGGTCAAGCAACAGGATACAAAACAGAGAGACAATAGCAAGACAAGGAGGAAGAAAAAAATTTGAATAGAGCAACATGCATTTTTGGAAGGAATTGCATCAATTTCTACAAGTATATACAGCTGAGAAGAATAATTTTCACTGCAATTTACTTAAAATTAGTAAATCCCTTAAGTATAATATGAATAGGATCATTCAGAGAACTTTCAAAAAGGCAAAACAAGACCTCCATATGGGTCAAATGAAGACAACATGCCCATGGTAGAACTAAGAACTTTCTCTTGTGTGCTATGCCACAGAATAAGTGAATGTTCCTATACAATTCTATGATCTCAGAAGCAGAAACACATTTCCTGGCATTGACTTGACAATGTCACAGCTTCCAAGTTCTGTAGAAGTTCTCACTAATGTCAGACAGGGACCTCAAAGAGCAGAAATAGCAACTGTCACAAAACTATATACAAAACTCCAAGCTGTGGCTGAGGCAGACTACCTAAAATACATTTTGGCTTCCTTTTACCAGATGGCTGAGCCTGCTTCAAAGCAAAACAAAATTGCTAAGCAGCATTATATCTTCATCAGTTTTCCACAACTAAGTCCTGAAACTGACTGTTTTTGTTACAGTCAAAAGCACTGGCAAACAAATACAAAGTTCAGTTATTAACTAGAAGTATTACTTTTCCTCGAGAACCATAGCAAGGTTTTCTCAAATTTTGTGCTTTTTTTCTTCTTGTCCCTGAAGAGACTGTAAAGAGTTTTACACTAAAACTTGCATCAGCTAAGCAGAAAATATGTACCTTTTGTCAGGCTAACTTCAACTTTATCATGTTTCCACAAACACATGCTTTGTTCTGCTGACATTAAAACACATTACATTGTTTTATAGAGCCCTCCAAAAAACCCTATGAAATATAAAGGTTTTATTTAGGACTGTTCCTGAGGCTGGCAAAGCTCCTTTTTATTTGAAGAGTGTTCTGCCTGCCAAGTGAGTCTAGACTTTTATTTTCTGTTGCAATTTTCATTTTATCAGAAGCATTGCTCTATTTTCATTTTAGTGTTAATCCCAATTCATGCCAGTTGCAGAAAAATGTACGGAGTACTGCAGGTAGACTAGACCTTATTGCATTTTCTCAAACCTACTCTAATGTGCATCAAAAACCTTAATGCATATCTAAGTAGCCTAACTAATTATCAAATTCCAGAAAGACAATTACATTTTCTACTGATGCAAATTGTTACAGTCTGGTTATATTCAACAAGGCACCCCAAAAATCTCAAAATAAAATGTAAGGAACATTCAACAATAACTCTTCATTGAAGAGCTGATGAAGGTAATTGCTATACCCTTGCTTTCTTCTTTTTAAAAGCAGCAGTTATATTGGGTGTACAAAAACCAAAGTTTATTTTTTAAAAAAGAGTAGTTCTCTTAAAACATTCAAATAAATCTGTGCTGCAAGTAACTAGTGGGATAACTTTTGAGACTCAGTTTGAGCCACCTAAAACACTACTTTGACTGCAGAAAGTCTGAGTATGTGCAGCATGACTGTGCTTTTCACTAGTTAATGACATAAAGGAGAAAAGGACCAGTGTCTGGGTCTCTGTCTCTTAGTAACTCTTAATAGCAAAGGACCACCACCAACAAAGCAGCTCTTACAAAGCAGAACAATGACTTCCTGCAGACCCTCTCACCATGGCGTGGATCATGAAAGCAAAGCAGGAGTCCACTAAGTGATGAACTCTTACCACCTGAGCAAGATGTTTGAGAACAAGTGAGAAAATCACAGGACAGATGGATGTGAATGCATGAAAGGATTAGGTGCCCATGCTCCCACTCACAACAGAGACAGAAATCTTTTGACATACAGATGGTGAGACCAGAAGAAGTGAACCAAGAACGCAGGGGAATTCATGCATGATAGTCAAGAAAGGCTGAGGTGGACAGCCAGATGTTTGTACACCTTATTTTGGATTGGGCTCTATATACTCATACTAATCAGTCCAGGAGTAAAACATGATTAGTTTAAAAAACCTGCAAAAATATGCATTTTAATGGATGATGCTTTTAAAAAGAATATTTTTATTACTACAAGAGTTGAAATAGAAAGAAGAATACCACAAGCAGGGTGTTCTGGGATATGGCTCCTTGGAAAACAGAAGAGTGGTCTCAGACACATATAAAGCATGTCTTATTTCTACTAAATGAGCAAAGAACCTTTGTGTCTGGCATCAAAAGCATTAATCCACTGGGCAAAGAAACTGTGCCTGGAATCAGCTTAGCCAGGAGGACTTAAAAAGTACTGATCTCAGCAAGCTGCCTAAATGCATTGTCTGACAGATGTCTAACAAGGAGACATTGTACAAGGCTTCACAAGAATTGGAACTGAACTAGACAGAAATCAAAAACTCAAAATTAGTGTTATGCAATTTGATCAAAGAGTACTTACAGACTAAAAAGATATACATGAGAGGCGAAGCCCCTGAGAACATTAATAATAGTATTCAGAGAAAAACCTAAATCAAAAAGCATTTGCAGAATGTGTGCTAAATCTGAGAAACTGGGAAATTTAAGTAAGGTTCTCCTGTTCTTCACAAGATTAATTCAGAAATTGCTGTAAAGACATTTTTGAGCCTGAGATTCCATACCAAGCCCACTTTCTAACTTTTAAAAGCTGTATAGCAACAGAAGATGTGCTTTAAAGGAATTCAAACACCAAAGTTTTCACTGGCTTATTGATGAGTTTTCTGCTTTTGGAAGAAGCAGAGACTAACTTTTTTGACTGATTTTCTACAAATGTTCTATGTTTCAAATGGTGACCTGATTTTTGCTCTCTGCTCAAATGCTAATGTAGATGTCTGCCTTGGAAGATGAAGATCAACAGAACAGGTATCTCCAATGGGGTAAAGCCTTGAAAGACTAATTCACCATGACAGCTTTTCCTGAGTGTAGAACACGGGTCTTCAGATATTTCTACCGCACTAGAGCTCATTTTCTATTGCGCAGTAAGATAAGTGGGCAAATAACAGCTAAAGAACCACCTCCACTACCTGTGCGGCCTTATCAAACCTAAAAATAAAAGACACAAGCAGAGGAGCTAGGGAGAGGCAGGAGAACAGAGTCCACCTGAGGGATAAGTCACTGAGAAGATTAGAGGAACTCAAAAATACTGTTGTGCTTTACCTAGGAAGAAATACTGACCGAGAGTTAAACCCCAAAATGTTATACCACCCAGGCCCCCCCCCACCATAAGCACAAAAAAAAGCCCCCACCAAATCAAAATACACCAGCAACCTCTGAGGAATACTAGCCCCTCTCTACCTACAGGGATTTGTAAGTAGCACAGTCCAATAAACCAGAACATAACATGATTAGCAACAGCGTTAGTTAATTTATTCACTGAAAAATAACTCAAGCTGTGTCTCAAGTCTCATAAATAAAGAAAATGTTTATAACTGAGTTACAGGCAAAGCCGTGACTTCAAGGGTCAGAAATAGCATTTTTATGATATAGCTACAGATTTTTCTTCTGAAATTAAATTCTTCTTAGACATTTTCTGTGGAATCAGCAAAAGATATTTTAAGTGCAGTTCATCAGCATCCACAAACCTGGCTGCTATGCTTCTGCCCCTATGGGTGAACGCAGGATAAACGGAATAAAGAGGCGCAATATGAAAAGCAGAAACAAGCACTGGCTCTCTGAGTTGCTGGAAAAGATCCTCCTGTCATTCATCTGTCTCCTCACCAGGGAAAAGGGGATTTCTGTAGGTTTTCCAGGGTAAAAAGCAGAGAAGGATCAGGTGCCCCAAAGAACAGAGCCACCTTTGCTTTCAAAGACTGACATTTGGAAATTGGCATTGTCTGGGATCTCTGTGATTTTAAGGACCTGTGTCAAGGGCACAAACTTAATTCACAGATCTTGTAGGAAAGCTTATGGCATCCTGGCCTGTATCAGGAATAGTGTGGCCAGCAGGAACAGGGAGGTCATTCTTCCCCTGCACTCAGCACTGGTGAGGCCACACCTTGAGTGCTGTGTCTGGTTCTGGGCCCCTTAGATTGGGAAGGATGTTGAGATGCTTGAGCGAGTCCAAAGGAGGCAAAGAGGCTGTGAGGGGCTGGAAACACAAACCCTGTGAGGAACGACTGAGGGAGCTGGGGATGTTTAGCCTGGAGAAAAGGAGACTCAGAGGTGACCTTATCACTCTCTGCAACGCCCTGAAAGGTGGCTATAGTCAGGTGGGGGTTGGTCTCTTTCTCCAGGCAGTAGCTGACAGAACGAGAGGACACAGCCTTAAGCCGTACCAAGGGAAATATAGGTTGGATATTAGGAAAAAGTTTTTTACAGAAAGAGTGATGAAGTACTGGAATGGTCTGCCCAGGGAGGTGGTGGATGTGTTTAAAAGAAGACTAAATGTAGCACTCTGTGCCATGGTTTAATTAGGTTGTTAGGGTGTGGGCTGGACTCAATGATCTTGAAGGTCTCTTCCAACCTAATGATTCCACAATTTCAAGTGCGTGTTAATGGGAAAAAAAGAGGGAATAGTATGGCTTTGGTGAGCACAGGAGTATCATAAAGCATTGCAAAGGGACTTGTCTCTTGTCCTCATCCTGTGTTCTCCACTAAACAGAAAGATAAAGAATAAACAGCCATTCTTGTCACATATGCTCAACAGCTTTAGTCACCAGTGGTAAAAATTAAACCATAAGGAACTGAGTTACTTCATTCACTCTTCTTGTCTGAGTTAAAGGATTTTGGTCAGTAATATGTCACCACAACTACAGCTGCTTTTGGAACTTGGAGACAAGGACTATAACAGTTACATTCAAGGAATGATTTCTCTGCTGCTGTTAAGTGTTTGGCTTTGTTTTTCTGGTGCTATCTTTAAATGTTGGGGCTCTGCTACCCTCAGAGGGGTGAGACAGTAAATCCCTGATACCCTCTGCAAATAGAAGCCTGGCAGCATATTCTTTAGCAGATGTTATAAATTATAACAGGTTGCACCACTATTTTCTTTGGGTACCTGCCAAAGTAAGCTCAAGGCATCCCCACCAATAAGAAAAGCATTTAGAAAGCATTTAGAAAGCACTCTAAAACACAGTCACAGCTGGATGATCTATTCACAAATATTCTTCCTTTCATTTCTGACCCATCAAGGGAATTAGCTGCCAAACTGTCCTAACACCATCTGTGCTCAGGTTCCATTAGTAACCCAGGTGTTTCAGGACATCCCAGTCCTGCACAAGCTATGCCCAGTTACTGCTTGCTGATACATCAGTCCAGCTAAACAAGCCCGGAAAATGCAACAGGTAACCAAACACTCTCAGAACAAATTAGCCCCTAGAAAAACCAGGCACATCAGGAATAAATCAACCTCTACATAAACAGGTACTTCATGTCCTATCCCACCAGCGTTAACTACTGACAAATACAAGGAAAAGGTCAGGTCAGGCCCCAGGTGCCTTGCACAAGTTGCTGAACAATAGGCTTTTACCTTGCTTGCTGACAGACACTGCAAATCCAAGCCTTCTCCTTCTTCTGGTAAGTGCTGCAGCTCTTGCAGATGTTGTACTTGCAGTCTTGGCACTGTCGCTTGCTGTTGATCAGAAATGTGAAAGGGGAACAGCAGCGAATGCAGCAGTGCTCATTGAACTTCTGCTGCTTGGAAAGGATGCTGCACTTGTTGCCCTCTTCATCCAACTTCTGCTTCATTTCACTGCAATTAAAAGGAAAAGAACAAAAACATAAACAAAATTTCAATGGAAACTCTTCACCCTCTTTCCACATATTCATGTTTTACTCTTCAAATAACTTCTGCAGATGTGAAATGAATATGAGAAATGCATATTCTAAATTTAGAATTGGAAACCAAAAATTCCTATGTTCCCTTAAGCCCAAAGCCCATGGCCAACCCACTTAAACTCTCTCTCTGAGTCACAAACCAAAGCAAAATTTACTCAGTTGCAGAGAGAGAACCCTAAGGAAAGCCAGGTTGCTGCTTCAGGCACTCCAGCTGTGCCAAGCGCTAGAGATCATGTGAAAAATCAGGGCTACTCTCAGAACCGTTTACAAATCAAAAATCACTTTATGGAAGTAAAAATGATTGGCACAGTAATAAAAAAATCCTTCTGACCGATAGTTTTGAAAACAAAAAGTTTGCTTTGTTCTGATCCATAGGGTCATATTATTCATAATAGCTCTAATTTGTCAAGCAACATTAATGATGTCCTTCATTTCAAAGAGATTTGGGTGCTCTACTAGTTAGGACCAATATTAAGACAACTGCTAACTGTGAAAGTGTTTGTAGGCACTCTGCACAAAGGTTCCTGTATTCCAACAGAAGAGCTCATTTATTTAAAAAACTGACATAAATTGTGCATGCATGGTATTAAGTATATTGCTATCCCCCATTTTATGGTGCTTTTCATATTTACAAATTAGGCAATATATTCCATGACAGGAATAATAAAAAAGCATGCAGAAGGAAGAATTGTGAAGCCAGACAACTCTGCAAACTCATCACACATCTTCTGGCATGTACAACTAGGACATACTCTATGAGAAGAAAAAATAAGAAGTAATGAAAAACAAGTAAAATAAAAGCTTTTAACACAGTGTGCACATACTTACATTCATTCTCTCTATTTATCAGAATTAGTGGTGAGTACCTTACAATTTCCAATTGCTGATAAAAACCACTTATATGACTAGAGTAACACAAAAGTCTAAATAAAATTTAGAGGTTCCACAGAGCAGTCTAAGCTGCAGGAGTATTTATTCATGACATGCTGACTTACTCTTAAATTAATGTTTAAATATCTTGCTACACGAATAAAAGAATACCCTTATTGCATACTTATTCAGGAAGTTAACCAAGATCATCTATGAATATCATTGTAAGCCAAGCCTGGAATTTTAAAAAGAATCACATTACTGGGCTAAGTATCACCTTATTTGCCACTTCTGTCGCAGATTCATAACTCAAAATAAAACCAGCCTGTTTTATGAAAATCTGACAGGTCAATTCTAAACCTCAAATCTAAACGACAAGTAAAGCAGTGATCTAAACCATATAATTTTTGAACTTGCACATACAACCCATTTAAGCGTATTCCCAATATATGCCTTTTAATAAATTTAAAATTTAGAAACAAAGTGTGATGTTGCTGCTCATACCCTGTGCAAGGGTTTGACTAAATAAGACTAGGTGCTCAAACACATACTTTTTGCAATTTCAAGTAAATAATCCTTATGATTTTTTTTCTGTCCAGATGGCAAAACATGCTTGTTCTGCCACATTTTTACAGAATGCGGAAGATGCAGAAGGTAAGAGATTATCATTTGAGACAGGAAATGTCTGAATTATGCACGTCAAACTGGCTTCCTTGGGTAAACTGACGGAACTATCCCAGAGATTCAATGGGATGGCTAGACTAGTTTGTCCTAATCTCCATTATTCCCTCCATGGTACTACATGGACAATCGTTCTAGTGGAACAAGGGAGGAAGTGAACTGTCTCAACGCTGCTCCTCCATCCACAGCAGGCATGCTGCTCTGCAGCAATGGCATGAGACACAGCACTGTTTCTGCACAGAAGGTCAGGCAGGAACCCTGGCTCCCAGGACAAAAGCTGGTGAAGGTCAATTCTGTATGATTCAAGGAGGATTTCTGGCATGGAAAGGTGTTTGGCAGCCCAAGATGCTGCAATCTCTGCTTCAGGATGGAAACCCCAGGCATAGATACTGGCCCTCCCATAAAACAAGAACAGCTAAGGAGTCAGGGTCAGAGGGAGTAATGAAAGAAGAGATTTTTGTCCTTATGGAGTTCTGTTATCTCCTGGACTTAGCAATGCTGATGCTTGGTGGTATCAGCCCACATACTCAACATGGTCATGCTCAGTGGCATTTTGAACCCTCATTAGGGCTCTGATGCATGATAGCAAGATAAATCACAGAGGCAAAGCCACCAATTAAAGTGCTACAATAATGCTTACAATATAAACCCAGGCAGTTTTGTTCACAGCAGAGCTAATAAAGCCTGATACCTAGAAAAAGCTGAGCTCACACTGAAATCTTTTCATCAGAATAGGCATTAATTACATCTCTCTCCTCTATCTGGCTGCCAGTATTCATTACAGTGGTAGAACTCAATATCATTAAGGCATCTGCCTCAGTGCTAAATAGGACTAAAATTGGCCAATGGATTAAAAAAGTAAATAGGATAGGGTTGGACAGCCTGTCAGAGGGAGAGCATGACAGAAAAAACCTCATTTCCAGAGGAAAGCAGGCAGAACAGAAAGCAATGCACGTCTCTCTGACAGCTGTAACAAATTAAGGTTCTCACGCCTTGCCAAAGGCTATTCTATAAGGAGTCAAATGGCAAAAGGGACTGTCAACTGGACTTGTCATTTGAAGCCAAAAGGCTCCTCTCCACACTCTTTCCTTGGAAGCAAAATATGGGTATCATATGAAAGCAAAGTGCTGTGTAACTCTGGTGGGCAATTAAGCCTTCCTAGTTAGACGAAAATTAGCTGAAGTGAAAAGTAGGCACTGATACACTCTCAGCAATATGGAGAAAACGTTACTTGGACTTAACTCCATCTGGATGATCACCCTGAGTGGGATGATTAATGCAGGCATCAATGCTAACACACTGAGAAAGTTTGTTGCACTGAAATGCAGGAACCTCAAGGCACCCACATTTGAAAAACTCAGGCTTTACTTTCAGGATGTTCAAATCACCTGGTGCAAGAAGATTTTAAGAATGGTCTAAGGAAAGGGCAGCAGCCAGCAACAACTGATTGTGTCACAAAGTGAAACTTGCTTCCAAAAATGCAACAGCCACTGGTGCAGGAGCTATTTTGAAGAATTAGTCATTGCAAACAGTGCCCCTTCTTCCCCATACAACACTGTTTCCCCTAACAAAGCACAGCTGAGGGGAATGAGACAGAAAATAGAGGGAGAATGCCCCTCCCTCTATGAATCTCTATTTGTGTGTGCTTACTTCCCCAAGGAGGGAATGTAATGTATTCACAGATGTATACACAGAAAATATGTGTGCAAACAAAACAAGCAACAAAATACAACTGCACAAAAAACGTGCCTGTTGGGGTAAGCACAGAACAGTGGGAACGACAAACGACAGAATTGATCTGGAAGTCACAACTGATGGGGCTCAGCTATTACGGTTATGTGTAACATAGTAATAAGCACCTGTGGAGAAGAGAACTCCTGCTGTGTGAATGAATCTCAGATTGGGTTTCATTTTCTTTCTCAAGCGACTGCATTTCACCAATTGCTTCCAAGTACAAAAGAAGCAAAAAATACTCAATAGATATCCAACATATCTATCACCAAAACCAATTCTGTCAAAGAACGTTTTATGAGTTCCAAGTTCCAAATAAGTTCAAAAATATGCAAGTGAATACTAGATTTTTCTAGAAGCTTTTATCAATGAATTTACACAGTTTGTGTTTTAAAAAAAAAGTAATTAATTTCAGTCAATGTTTTGGGTGATAGACTCCTGGCCTGTAATTCCCACAGTCAGATTAGGAACACTTTCCATCACACTGTTTTGGATGCAGGTTCTTCAATTATATTCTGAGGGTGAATAGATGTCTTCCCCTCACCACCTATTATGTTTTTGTGACTTTTTAAAACATACATTAAATAGCTTCCATTGGTATGGTTAATTTCTTCCTAGTGTCTGGCAGGTTTAAACACAATTTTTAGATGTTTGCCTGAACAATGCCTTCTCCTCTAATAAATTTCTAAACCTCTGGGTGCAGCAATGCAAAGGAGTCCATAAAAAAGGCAATTGTATTACAACCAAAAGCTAAAAATTCCCCTGTTTTTCATATAACAAAGAGAACAGTTCCTGGTGAAAATCTGATAGTTGGTTTGAGCTCCAAGACAGAGTCTGTATAACCAAGTCTGTCTGTCGGGCTCCCCAAAATGGAGCTCTCTGCTCTTCTCTAAGGGCTTCTCTGAGACCAGTTATTGGCCCGTACCATCCTACTCTTGTCTCACACCAGTCTCCATTTCAGGAGTTTAAACCTGGGAGTTCAAAGGCAGAGTCCAGATGGACTGGTTCCCATTTGCTCTGTTGCCTTCTTAAGTGATGGATAAGTACAATTTTTCCTGCTGTTTAAACACTTTTTATCTTCCCCAGTAGAGCAGAGGCTAAATCTATTCTAGTTGCCTGTGCAGGCAAAGAGGAAAATGGAAGGACAACATTCCTAGATTCACCTCTCTCCCTCCTGATGAACAGAGAAGCAGTGCTTTTACAAGGTACAAAGACAGGTAGAAACCTTCTCCTTTGGTACTACAGATGGGGGTTTCTGTTTCTTCTGTTTCCTATCCTCTTAATTCAAATTACACCTATTTCATAGAATAAGCCACAGTTTATTCATTGGCCTTAGAGCCTTTTTTACTTCAAAGACTAATGAACACACAGCACACACTGCAAAGTGCTTTTCTTAGGAGAACAGTGTTCTGCTCAGCTGGGTAGCTGTTTGTCTCTTTTCCCTGCACTTGTTTGCACTGTCTCACTTCACAGAATAGATTCAGAGCAGTGCATGAAGATCACTAACTCATTTTAAAACTCGTTTCAATCTTAGTTTGAAAACTGCTAAAATGCTGTTTCCCTCCACAGAAGAGAACACCTTCAGATGCTTTTCTGTTCAGGCATCCTTAATACTCATCTATGCATAACAAGCTATGGAGGTCTTTTGCTTAGCAAAAAATCTGGATTTTTGCATATTCTGGGGAGCAGATGATATCCCCATTTCCAGCCTTCCAGAGAGACCACTTTTACCAGTGCACCTCATGTTTTTCCACTCGCACAGTCAATCCGAATTTGGTGTACTGGGCTAGAAGTTTTCTTGGACTACAAATATCACCTGAAAATACAGGTTTTACCAGTACCCTCTAATCTACAATGCTGGAGGACAAAGGGATTTTCATATTAAGTGGCTTAAGTGTTCCCATTTCCACTCTCCTTAAACCTGCCAGATGTGTACCAGATGCCAGAGCTGGGGTAAAGATCTTTTAATCTGTGGAGAACATGACAGACTCTTACTCCTTGATTACCAGTACAATGACTGAAATTTCTCTCCCATTCACACATTTTCAAGTTGACAATCAAGGTCCTAGATCTGATAGCTACAAGTAGTTCCCACCTCAGCCCTTACTTCCTCTCTTCTTCACCCAATCTCCCAAACCCTCAAAAATGCACCAACCAGGTTAGTAAAACGCTGCTACATCTAGGAAAAACACTCAGTGGAAGTTTTATAAGCCTGACTCCTAGGCAGGGATCTGAGAGAAAAAGCTAGAATTGCCAAGGAGAGCTGCTCAGTGTTTAATCCCTTCCATGTTTCTTGTGTCTCAAACTGTGGAATGGTGCAAGTAGGAGTGAAGCTCTATGCTGAAAGGGTCATACACCTTTTCCCTCTGCCGTACAGAGTAAGAACCAATTTCTCCCACTAGGGAGAATTTGCCTCCCTCATTATTTACTCTCTCAGGATTCAGTGCTAATTTCATTTTGTTGCCTCTTCTTCTAAAGTAGTTTATTCTTCTCCATCAAGACAGGCATGTAACACAACTTCCAGACAGTACTGAAACACCACCCTTTTGTTTTTTATGTCTTTGCTAAATTTCCCCTAGTGAAACTCTAATTTCTGTCTGAAAAAGTGGAGCACAGGATAGTACTACAGCAAATGCCAAGTTAATTCATTACCTTATAATCAAGGCCTTTTTTCCCAAGTTCTTATCAATACTATCACAATTGTGCCTTGTGCTATATTTAACACTTAGCACATGAAATAGTGCTCTACACTTTGCTGGTACTATCAAAAAGCCAAGCTTAGCACACGTGCAAGCACACCACTTGCATTTGGGGAGCCTTGGAGGAACATGCATCACTTTAATCTCTTCAGAGGGATATCAGTCCAGCAGCGGTAGCTCACATTTTTCGGGAGGATTAGACAGCAGGGACTGTACCATAAATGGGGAGAAAGGGGATGGTGTGATGGAAGTAACAACATCCTAAAGCAAAAAAGCAAAACACAAAATCTTCGGGGGGAGATAGGGGGAGTTGAGTGCTAAGAAACTCATAAATAGTTATGAGTAAGTCACTTGTACAAAAATCAGGAAGATTAATATTTCACAGTCCAATTACTCTCACTGTGGTTGTGTTCTTTGATTTAAAATCTTACCAGCATCTCTTGAGGTTTTTTTCCCCTCTTCAGTTTTTAATTTCTATACAATTAAATTTCTATAATATTAATATGTATTCCTATAAAATCTCACTTTTTATATTTTTCTTTCCTTCTCTCATCAAAGTAGGAGCAAACAGTGATGATGCTGCATATATGTTATACTCTGATCTGGGGACAATCTCTTTCTAAAAATAAAGAAATCCATCACAGTGGAAACACTGTTGGTTTTTTGGTGGTTTTTTTTTTTTTTTTTTTTTTTTTTTTTTTTTTTAAGATTTGCAAACATTTCTTACACTGGGAAAAAAACTGCCTTGACAGCTTAATATTTCTTACTAGGTGCCATAAAATAAATGTTGTAAAGACTAACCTGCGGAGTTTTGTGCTAATCACAGCTGAACCAATTAAACTGCTGACAGAATCAGAAAAACGCCAACATACTCAACACTTACCCTTGTCAAAAAACACAGCTCAGGCACTGCATTTGCTAGAGAGAAAGAGTCAGCACCAAGATAAATTGTGGTGCACTTGCCCCAGACCAGTACCTAGTTTGTCATACCAGGTTCTATCCTACTCCAATAACAATTTCATGCTGAGGCAAAGCTGTTTCACAAAATGAGTGAGTGCTGCTGTATTACTTTGACACTGTGCTAATGGCTATTAGTTTCCTTTTCTTTTGCAAGCACAAGCACTGTCAGTCAGTGTCTATCATCATGGAACTGAATGACATGTCACAGTAGATAAATTAAATAAATACTATACTGGTATTCTTTTAAATTCCTTCTCACTTCATAAACCCATAAATTGTCAAGGGACATTGCATTTAACCCCATTTTCTTTTGTCATGTTTGATATCACAGGAGCACAGACCGTGCACCACATCTAACTGTTAGGCTTTGAAATCTTCTGTGGGCAAGTGGAGCAGCAAGGGTGAAGCAGGTTTTGAATTACAGAGTAGATATTCTGGGGAGCTCTGGGGACACTGGAATCTCCACATGAAAGCTGAAATGATCTTTTTCAAGACAGCACCATGAGTACGGACTCCTTTGCCCTCCCATTCTTTTACTGCTACATGGGACATGAAAATAAAGCTGGGTTTTGACATACTTTCCCCTCCTCACTCTTCTTTCTCATCTGCTCTCCTACCTCAGTTATAGCTCGGTCTGCCGTAAGGTACAGTAGTCTGAGCTGAAATAATGGGTCAGTATCAGGGACAAGCAATTTTGCTGCAGGTTAAATCCTACAGGACTTTCTGGTTAAATCCTGGGTTTGACTCAGAATGATCAAAAGGTGTGTATCCATACTGGACATCAACTGCAAGTGATAAGCTGGAAAGTTTTCTCCTTTTTCCCCTATTATGTCCATATTTAACCACTAACCACTACAATCTGAGTGATTTTTTTACATAATTTTGCCAGTATGTTCCACAGCCCTACAATGTGACTACAAAATGGTAAGCTTAAATTATTATTTACAGTAGCATTTTGGGGCACTTTCCTCTTAGATTACAAACACGTAATACTTTATGTTGTACTACCCTATCAAACTTCCTAACAACCTGGCAAAATATCATTAGCTTTACCACCTTTCTTATTTCACTTTCCTGTTTTTTCCTTTTCCACCTTTGATAGTGATTTTTAGTTACACAAATATCACTACATTTCCCTTTATCTCATTTCCTCTCAACAAGTACAATTTTGCTCTCCCTGAAGTGTATTTCTCACTGCCTGCTACCTCTCCCTGGAGACCTTTATCCTATCAGGTCCTGACTTTCAGTACAGGTTCATTCCTAGAGAATGATAAATACAGACAAGCATTCTTTAAAATAAAGCATTTTTTCAATTCAAAAATCCCAAAAATATTTAGTGAAAATATTTTTTTAAATGTACATACTATTCCATCATAGTTACATGCAATACATTCTTTGCATCACTGGTGGCATCTGTAAGTCTACCTTTCTTGGGAATCCAATTTTAAGCCCATATTAACTTGAAAAACTTCCTTTAATAACAGAAACAGTCTTCCTACATTAAACAATTTTCTCAGTGCTCCTTTCACAGTGCTACCTGGCTTGACCTCATAAAGCACAATTCATAGCCTGGCTAGTGTACAGCAGGAGAGTAACTGAGACATTGGCTCTGAAAATCCCTGAAGTATTCACTATGAGTCATTCTTCCCTCTTTCTTGCTGGACTTCTAGCAATGCAGGCATAGAAAGATTTGTTCTAGAATTGCTGTTGTAACTTGACCCTTCCCCACAGATCACACAGCAGAATAAACAAGAGCAGGCAGCAGAGCAAACAGCAGAGCTCGCTGAGGAACTGGGTCTCACAGC
The DNA here is from genome assembly GCF_028018845.1 of Melospiza georgiana. NCBI lineage: Eukaryota > Metazoa > Chordata > Aves > Passeriformes > Passerellidae > Melospiza > Melospiza georgiana. Next base: position 45,094,682 of record NC_080430.1, on the reverse strand, counting down.
CTGGCATGTCAGTGCCAGACGACTGTGAGCGTGTTGTTAGAAAGAACAGCCAAAGATGTTCATCCTGGTCTGTGTACAGACAGGATGAGTGATGCTGCCTACTCAAGGGCCTTCTTGTGGGATGGGAACATTGGAAAGCCCTGTCCTCCACAGTCCTCCATGGGGAATGCAGTACACAAATCAGCACATATCCTCCCATGCCAACGTCCACTGAGTATTTCACCACTTTCTGCAACAGCCCCTGGAGCCCCAGTGTGGCACAAGAAGAGAGCAGAAGGCATTGATGAATGCTCTAGGCCACCCATGGGCTTGTTTCAGGTGAGACTCCTGTGAAATCCTAGGATCACACCATGATGTTCCCATTAACTCGGTCTCAGAGTGAATTCCTTGCAACTGTAGCACTCAACACTGCACTTTCAATAAGTCTGCATAACAGAGCTCCTAAAGCCCACTTCCCCAGTCCAGCTCCTCTTCATACTGCCCATGCTCCTAACACAGAGTTTAGTACACTTCTTTGATATTCCACAGAGACTGCAATTCAAGTAGCTTTAAGCAAGCCCTCCAATTCCAAATAGTCAGTATGTGTCAAAACCAGCAGCTTGATATTTTTACAGATTTAAGCATATAAACAATTATCTTCTCAACTACAGAAATTATTTGCATATTCCATGTAGGTTTTGTTTGTTTGTTTTAAAGACAAAGACTCAGAAGCTTAAAACTACCACTCACCTGTACCGTACACAAGAAAAATATTTTGGCAGACAAAAGAATCTATTTTCACTGAATATATTTTATATTTAACACGACGTGTTACCCTGGTGTGTTTCATATCAACAATATCAATACCTTCTGAATGCAGTATCATATTGTGTCTTACAAACCAGACAAATGTCTACAAAGGTCCAAGAAATATAGACAGCACCTCCACCTCATTCAAACACAAGTATTTTGGGTAGTCCTTTAAAAAAATATTGGCATTTACCATTCCTATAGTAACACCTGTATTTAACAAAGACATGATCTTCAGTTAGCATTTTTATAACACTTTTGCTATATTACAGTTGATGTTCTTAACTTAATCTGGAAGCTTTTCATTATGGGAATGTTTCTGCAAATTTAAAAATTTACTGGTATTTTAACATATACACTAATAGACTGCAAGTAAATCCATAAGCAACCACAAGAAACAAACAAAGCCCCCAATAATTCAGAAATTATTTAGAAAATAATCATCTTTATTCTGTAGCTGTGACTAGAAGTGCCACTATTTAGTTTTATTATGCATATGTGTGTGAGCATGCATACACTTATAGCTAAACTGCATTATTCAATACACCTTGACAGCGAAGATCAGGATTCTCACCCACCTGGTACTCTCCATACCCCATCCCCATGGAAACATAGACAAGACAATTTAGCTGGAGAAGAGGAAAGCCAGGTTACTAGATAAAGAGCATATTAAGGAACTAGAGATAAATAAAACTCCTCTTGTGCAGATGCTCCTACAGTTCCATGAATGCCAGTAAATCTTCCTTAGCCCTTGATAGCATGCCTCAGCCAGACACAGAAAGCTAAGGTCAGTGATCTGTCCCAGAGGGAAATGAACGAAGGGGAACTTCATAAAGCTGTCGTTTCATTCCTCCTTTCTGCCTGTTTATGCTGTCTGATCTTCCCACTCAGCTCCTATCCAGCTGAAGTACACCAAACATACTTCAGTGGGATGTTTTTGGTGAATGGCAAAACAACTGAAATAACACATAAACTTCTGAAAAATGGAAATTCACCTAATTCACAATTAGAATTCAGAAAGGTAATTAGGTGGTGCGCATCTGGAAAAGACAGAATGGTTCCTCACCATTTTTAAAATAATGTGTTTTGAATATTAAAAGTGTCATTTTGTTCTTACTTTTTCTGTAATAAAAGAGTTTCAAATACTACTATTCAGTTCTTCTGTGGATACTGCCATTCAGATATCTGATGGCTCTCTTCTCTCCCTTGAGCATATCCTCTCTTCAAATGGAAGACATCTCCCCTGTGCGGAGTTCATGGCACAGTCAGACCCCAGACTTGCTTGGCATACTTGGCACAGACCCTCTGGCTATGCCTGAATTTGTCAGATCTGCTTGCACCCAGAGCAGACCAGTAGCCTGAACTAGACAACGCTGAAGGACTACACCTACACAGCATGTAGATCCACAGCCTGGCTTCAGGGAAGACAGTATTCCCTGGAACAAACATTCCTGCACTGCACATAGTCTGAACCTCTCTGGCTGTGCGATTCATTCGTTCAGAAACATTGATTTAGTTACTTCCAGAAGGAATCTAGTTTGTGCACACCAAAACCAGCCTGTAAACCATGCTGTAATAACTGAGGAGGAGGAGTAGGCTAGCTTCTGGTTAGGAATTCTTTCTCTTTTTAAAGAAATCACTGGGCCAGAAGATTTGTGCATGGGCTTTTGAAAATTTCCCTTGAAATAACATTGGAAGTTCAATGTATCATACATCCACTTCATTTCAAGACATATTCTGGATTGTCATACTTAAAATTTAGATTTATAAAGCATTCCCAATAGGACTCTAATTTGCACCAGTTAGTTTGAAATACCTTTGAAGTTAACTGATTTAATTTTCCATAGCACTGCCTTGGCTCACAGTGGCGTCACTTCTGGAATTTCATCAGTGCTGTGGCCCAAGAAGACAGACAGGGTAATGGAACAAGGAGACAAAAGCTACACCTTTGTAGCTATGGCCTGAAATACAGTACCAGAGGATGGCCAGACTGACAGTTTTTATTCAGCAGCAGAAAATGGGTACAGAGTAATCTAGGGATTCTCTCAGGAAAATACTAACACATTCTCTCAGACTTTTCTGCTACATAGCAGATATCTGTGCTTCAATTAATTCCTCCTTCCCTTACCACACTTTCAAACTAAACCAAAGCTCTACCAAGCTGCTTTCCTTAAAGGTATAGGTAGCTGGTATTTACCTTCTGGACAGAGCAGCTAGAGTGACAGCCTGTGGGCAGAGAACTGTCAGCAGATAGTCCCTCCTAAAGCCCTGTTCTGCACTGATGCACCATCACCTGAATTACAGATGAAATCTGCTTCTGATGTGTGACTGTAAGTGACTTTAAATTATATACATCAAAAGGAGAATTACTGCTTTTAAACTAACAATTTGTTCTCGAAATCCAACATTTATTCTTAAGGAAAAAAAAGAGTAACTATGAAACACTAATCTTTCAAAATCATTAGAATATAAAAGCCTTGGCATGTCCATAAATTCAGGACTTCAAAACTTGAATGATTAAGTCGTCACAAGGGATTACCTCTGTAAGTGAAATATTGGCTGATTAATAACAAATATCAAAATTCATTTAATTAAATTGCAAGTTTCTGTTTTTTACAAAGTGGAAAAAGATCCTCCAGTGGGAATCATTACAATATAATTAAAAATTATACAATTAACAATTTAAAATTCTAGTGTTGACAAAATATTTATTTTTAAGAAATTAAGTCCTCAGTTTAGTTTTTCACATTTAGTTGCAAATACTAAAGTGAAAAGTCTAAAGAGTGACCAACTGGATGCTTAAAGGGTAAGAGAAATGCAAGTGGGGATCTCCTTCAAAACAGTTCTAAAATTCATATTTAACCAAGATTTTACTGCTTAGAAAAGGTATAACTATGTTTTCTAGAAATATTTCCTAACCATGAAGGTGCTCTCTCATTCCTTTCCCTTCCACAGAAAGCAAAGCAATCACCATTCATTTTCTGTTTGTTTGCTCACTTCCATCTCATGCCACACTCTTTACAGCTTTTACACTTTTATGTATTTTCTGTCTGGAGTACAAACATCAAAAGGTGCAAGCTAAATTCAGAAAATATGTCATAGAAGATCAAAGGTGGATCACAAGAAAAGGCAAGTAGGTCTCCCCACAAGCAGGGGTGGAAGAAGCAAGTAAGCGAGAATTAGTTGTTAGCAGTTTAGCAGCCACTAATATTCAGTCAAGAGTAGAAAAAACAGAAGCAAATACAGAGAGAGGAAGATGATGGTTTTCTTCATATACAAGGCTATATGATTTTTCGCACAGTTCTCTACTTTGCTCCTAAACATTTCAAGGTGGTTTCAAACCACCATTGTAGGCCAGGCATGCAAATTGAAGTTACTGTGGCAGCCTGCGTAAACCAGAAATAAAAAAGGCAGCATTTTAGAACTTACAGACCTACAAACACAAAAATTTTCTAAATCTTTTGATTGACAGGTACTTATTTTTACTGAGAAAAACAGTTGCACAAATTCATTCCTAAAGCAAAAGGCTAATTATACATAACATTTTTGAGAGCCATGGAACACAAATTGGAATGCAGCAATACTTATAATCAAGGAGTCTCCCTTTGAGGGGACAAAAAAAGAAGAAAAGCTTTAGAGGAATTTAGTACTCTGGTTATATCTGTGCAACTACAAAAGCAGATAAAACAAAGCTCTGAGTACAATCAGCAGTTTATAAATCAAAGCAAAGCTTTACTTCAAAAACCAGAAGCTGACTTGAGAAGAGCAGCTGATTTATAAAAAACATTATTTGAAATCAGCAAGGAATTAAAGCAAAGCATTTCTCTTTCTGCTATATAGGCAAAGTATGCACAGGCTCTAACACACATAATCAATTATGGAGAAAGCTGTAGCATCTGAAATATTTTCTCCTTGCAAGAAACACTGAGGTTACAAAGATTCCCTTGACTGCAGCTCAGTTCAGTTCTGAACAGTGCCACCAAAATCTGTGCCCAAGAAATACTTAAACCACTCCACAAATACATTTAAGCTCCCCAGCACACTTAAAAAACTTAATCTCTAACTTGGCAAAAATACCACTTAAGGTCTCACATGGGACAGATCAACATCAGCTACACTCAATAGCTAGAAAATGAACAGACTAAGCTCAAATAACACTCAATAAATAAATAATTATAGTGATGCTATAAAAGCTAGCATCAGTTTCAGAGATTTTTGGCTGTACAGTGCCCAGCTAAACCCCAGAGCACAATCAAGCAATGCAAAGCAATAGAAGACCTGATGTCATTATTAGATTTGGTCATTTGTACTCTGTGTTCAGGACGTATTTTTCAAAATTTCATTCTGAATGTTTTCAGCCTGTCTGTACAGATGTATGTGAATATTAGATCATACCATTCATGTACTGCAGATAACTCAAGTAGGATGGTAAAGATCAGATATTTGTTTCCTCAGTTATGCAATGTAAAATGACAGGTGTTTTACTGAAGTTTGTTTTTCAGGGAAGGCTTAGCCCTTCTTGAAAACCAAGCCCCTTAAATTTCTTCCTCTCTCCTTCTCTCTTTGCATATCTCAAAATTTAAAGATACAACAGCACACAAATAGAGTTTTTCCTCTCTATTGATAATTAGTACAATATCAGCTCTTGTCCAACTCCATTCAAATGGGTTATATTCAACACACTGGACAAAAATATTTGCACATTTTTTTCTATCCTAAAGTTATACTACATATAAATATACATTATAAATATCCAGGTAAAATAAAATGCTGTGCTGAAGTAAACTATACAAATTGCCTCTCCTCTATGTAACTGAGAAGTTTCTCCAATAATCTCTGAAACGTTCAATGACTACAACTTCTTCAAAACCCTTAACAGTAAAATATTTGTTTACAAGAGGGTAGAAATTTCCATATTTATTATTTAATCAGGAGAATATAAAGGCAAGTTTGTAAAAGATCAAAGAAACAGAGATGCAGTAAGAAAACAGTAAGCTACATTAATTGGAGAGACATTTTAAAATATGTATTATATGCCTGTTACGTTTGTGTTTATGCAATTACAACAACCAAAATTCCACCCAACCTCCTGGAGAAGCGTGTATTTCATCTAAGGAGGTCTAATGTTCTATTCAAGAAAGCACAAGTGAGTCATTTTGACTTCCTGGTTAACACTACTAAAAAAAGCCCCAAACAACCTAATAAGAATAAAACCATGACACCTAAATTTAATTAGCACCCTGAGTCGCACATCTGAGATTGAGAGGGGCTTTGCCCTTCAATAAAACAAGAGCATAGTAAAAGTCATTTAGTACAACCTACAACACTTTGGTATGAATGTATGTAACCTAATATGAGTGACACAAAATTCACTTACTTCAGTATCTCAATATTACACATTACATGAAATACAACAAGCATAACAGGATCTGCTGCTTGGAAGGAAAAAAATTGTAAGAGCAATGACATTGATTTTAATTAGTAGACTTGGTATTTCTAAGACATCTCTGGCATCCCATTGCCAGTTATCCTGATTTGTACCATTTTATCAAACCATTGAAAGTGGTTCCTTAAGGGCTATTATATAATTCAGTAACTCAAGCTATTTAAGTTCCCTTCAAGTCAGTGAAAATATTCCTCTTCCACACACGGGGATATCTTTCTCCAGCTTGGAGATGATATTAAAATACACTGTTTGGGATTCAATGTTTTACTTAGGATTGTCTTCCTGGAGCACTGAAAATTTATTCATAACATTTATTTTGTAGTTCCTTTATTTTTTCCCTTCAACAGCCTGCATGTTTGCAAGTCATCAGCTAACAGTACACATGCTGTAACACTGCACAGAGGAACAACTTCAGCCTTCACCTCTGCCCCTCCTGCTTTTCTGTGTTCTGCTAATGCAGCAATCCATCCCATAACATTTACAAGCAGTAACTACACACACACCTGTTGTCATGAGAGGCTTTGTGCTGGCACATCCAGAAAGGAAGTCATGGCAACTGATGCATTTCTGAGAGCATCAATGTTGCTTTGGGACGTGCGGCCAGCAACATTTACTTCAACTAACCCCAGGCCTAACTGTGCAGCAACAATTCCCACTGCATTTCACAGTGCCAAATGTTGCCAAAAGAAAAGGAACTAGGAAGATGTCATTACAATACTGCCCTCTGGAAATTTCACCATTCCTAAGCAAAATGCTTATTTACTCAAATACTGCTAAACACATATTACTTCTGTTACCATTTCTCCAATATGAATTTTAAACCAGATTATGCCACATTTTGCTTAAGCAGAAGCAAAAACCTATCTTGTGAAGTTTTTTGGGGAAAAAATAGTTTCATATTCTCCAATATTGTTAATTTACTCTTCTTTTTAGATTTCCAGTGATCTTTTCCAGCAGAATTCTCACCCTGAGTTAATGAAAAATCATCTGCCTCTATTAAAGGTTTCATTTCACCTTCTGAGTATTACAGCACTGAGTGCATTCCTTTATATTGACCCTAGAGCACCTGATATAGTTAATTGTCTGCCAGAGACCAAAGAATTCATTGGCAGATTGCAAAAATATCGGTTACCCTAGCACAGAAATTTATTGTGTAGATATATATATATATATATAAAAATCAATAGGCTCCTGCATAAACCATGCTTTTTCCATGCCAGCCCAAATCCATTTGTCTAAAGCAGGTGGTGTATGGAACACTTGCTGTATGCTGTGCTCTTGCTGCTGTTATTCAGCAGCATTATCATGTTCTCCCTTCTGCTCTCAGAATTTGGACTGTTCACATACATGAAGCTTGGGAGACTTTATCACTTAAAATTGAATATTTAAAATATATTTTCAATTAATTGTTTAAACAACAGCTAGTAATTGATCTCAACAGCTTTTTCATTCATCCTTCACTTAAAAACTCCATCTCAGAATTAAATTTCACACATTTTTTTTTCTTTTGAAGTGAATAATCAAAACCTGCAATCAGCATTACAACAGTTTGTCAAGGCTGCGTTCTGGGCTGTCTGTAACAGACTTTGAAGCTTACACATACCTCCCTCTCTTTGATCAGGTTACCTCCCTGGTTAAATCTTCATATTCTTCCTTCTTTTCCCCCTCCCCTCCATATTTCAGTTTAGTGACTAACAGTTGTGCAGTGAGTAACTTTAGGCTTGAGAAGTAAATTCCATGATTGACTACGGTCCATGTAACACTTGGGATGGGAAGGAGTTTTTGGAACAAAGAAAGTTTGGGGTTTTTTATCTTCCCTCCCTGCTCCTGTCTGTATAAACAGTCTTATTCTCCAAAAGTTGCTATTGTATCGAGGACTTGGAGCATGAATTTTTGTTGCTTGTCTGCTTGTTCAAAAATCCTGTGAAAAATTAACCACAGTATTACTAGAAAAATGAATTCCCTGGCCTAACCATGCAAAAATAATTGGATTTATGTAGTGTAAAGTTGATGATGTTACATGTGTTATCAAAAGGAACTACAAGAACACTTAATTCTATACTGTGTAGATCTCCCGTATTTTAATTGTATCCCTTCTGTCCCTTCTGTAAGGCAAACTCATGTTTCTTTTAACAAGAAAGCTGCTAATGAAAGCTCTCATTACTATCTATTAGCTTCTATCCTGATAAGAAGCAAACCATTTTAGGCAAGAAGGCACCTTCAGATTGCCAGTGGAACTACAAGAGCATCAGCACTACATTCATCATAATTTTTACATCCTCTAGTGCCTGCCTCTGGTACAGTTTTTGATGAGGCATCTTCCTATCTATTTCCCATGAGTTTTGGAGCTCATTACAACACACCTGGCTAGGTTCCTCTATCCAGGCGACATTGCCCAGCATTTGTCAAAAGGGCAAAAAAGAAATAAAAAATAGAGAAAATTAAAACCAAATCAATTAAAAACAAACAAACAAACAAAAACCCCACAAAATTAAAAACAAAAAATCCCAATCCAGTCAGAGCTTGAAATAAACTATTACCTCCATCCTTGGAGATAGCTTTGACTTAACCTGATTGAAATCCTTCTCTTGCTTCTGCAGACTTTGTCATTAATTTCTAAATCATTGTTTAAAAACTTGATGAACAAAAGCCCTTTAACATGAAGCCCCACATGCCTCTAACCAAAGCTGAAAATTCACGGTTTGTTCCTTCTCCTTAATTTAGTTGCAGTTTCTAGTCTCTAACAATTCTTTATTTCTAACTTCCTCGTAACATCATGACCTTTTCTTTATTTCTGTTTTAATAGGAATTTTTTTTTCAAACATTTTCTGGAAATCAAAACAATTAATACTATGGCGTTAGGCAGAACAAATAGCAAAAAATTCAAGATGCAAAATTTAACTCTGACACACAGAGTTTGATATAAACTATAAATGTTATGGCTACTGTTTTTTTAAATGTTCAAACAAACACTAATGTAGTAATTGAAATTGGACCCAATTCCTTAATAATACAATCCTCTTGCTTCATTTGCTAAATGGAGATGACAACATTTACTCTGTTAAGGCACCATCACACCTGCAAGTGAAAAGTACTATAGGAGATATATATAATGGATGCATCTTAATTTATTCTTTGTTGCTAGAGATAATGGCATTAAAAATTGAAAACATACTTTTATTTAAATGTAAGGTGATTCCAAATCTATAATAATTTTTCATCCTATTAACTAAAGTCTAACATAACAAACAGCTAAAAAAATTTTTCATTATGTTAACAAATCAATTGTATTTAAATATAGTTCAGAATAACCAAAACATACATGGAACACTGCAGCCTGTATAAAATTAGCTGAACTCCAAACCACATCAAAATGTTTTACTAGCAATGGTGGCAAGGTTATCTTCTGAACCTCATCACATATTCTTGTGTTCAAATTATTCAGGCATGCCTAAGAAAATTTTATCTTCCTCCAACATAAGAGAGATATTTTTCCCAAGCACATTTAAGCTTCTATTGAAGAAAATATTACAATTGAAACCATTTTTAGAACTTACTTTAAGCTACAGTAACTTCATTTTCTTGCTCTGTGTAGGCCTAAATAAATAATTTTCTACACATCTATTTGTGACTCAGTCACAAATCTTTTCAAACTTTAGTAAGCAAAAATGGCTATCAACATTTGAATAGAGAAGCAGAATAAAAATGCTTTAACATCTTCCCAAATGGCTTAAATTATCTTCCCAAATGTAACAACAACATGAATCACAAACTGGGCCCAAAATTTTCAAGCAATGCACATTAAGATGATCATTAATGCTTTTCCTATGAAGGATTCTGTTCTCCCTATCAAAAAATTTATATCACAAGAGAGGGCCTTAAGGTTTTTTATATAATTTTTTAAAGGAAACACCAGTGTGTTTCCATTAAAAAAATTATTTAAAAAATGGAATAAATCAACAGTCTCACATGCTGCTTTCCCATGCAGTGACTAAGGATCAGAAGCAACTTTTCTCAGCAAATTTGCTTATATCATGATTTATTCTTACACAGTTTTAAAAGGAAATCCACTAATAATCTAATACTAAGAAAAGTGATTATTTAGTCCTATTTTTCAGCCTGGCCCAATTTTTAAAAATCAGTATTCAATCCACGAAATACATTCCCTCTTACTGCTCAACAGCTTCCTTTCCTCAAGAGCTTCCACCGAGTGACATCACTGAAAACCTTTTAAATCCAAGTGCAGTACAGCAACTTGATCACCATAACTCACATTTGTCAGACCCTTCAAGGTCCTTTGCTTGATCTACAAGGAGTGACTTTACCTCCCAAATCAGGTGGATTCCTCCCCAGTATTCCTGGTTTGAGTATGACTGTTTTCTTTACCAATTTCATTATTCTTTGAGTATAGAAATCAGCCTTCCTGGTGTGCAATTTGCCCATTCCCGCATCCCCTTTTAGAAAGTAGCATCACATACAAAATCCATAAATTTTCCTGGTATCAAGAACAATTTAGGATGTTATTTTCATATCACAGTTCAATCATTTCATTTTTGAGTTACTGTAGAACCTGTGAGCAATTGCCATCTGGTTCTGGAGACCTATTTCTCTTTACTGATTTAGTCTAAAACCTTCTGTTGACACTTTCAATTAAGGCAGCCCTCACACAGAGAGAGACTGATGTGAAAATTCTTCTAAACTCTTCCAGTAAAAAAAAATACAAAAAAAACACCAAAAAAAAAAAAAAAAACCAACAAAAAAAACCAAAACAAAAACAAAAAAACCCACAAAAAAAAAAAAAACCCACAAAACAAAAAAAAAACCAACCAAAAAAACCAAAACCAAACAAAAAAACCAAAGGAAGTCAATGCAAACAATTTCTTTTGCAGTCATTAACTGACTTTATCTTCCTGTAGCGCTCCTTTTCCATCCTCCTCTTCAGATACCAGACTCGTTCAGAAATCCTCCAGAAAATCCTCCTCTTGGTAGATCTGCATAAAATTCTGAGGTTTTTTGGCTCATTGGGTTTTTTTTTAAATTACTTCCCCATCTTTAAAAAGCACTTTATTATATGTACTAATTCACTGGCAAGTTCAGTCACCTATGTTACAGAAAACCAAAGGAAGTAATCAAAACTGAATTGCTAGTCATTCTACAAAGAAACTTCCTTTTCCTCTGAAGTCCTAGTAATAGATTGCTACTTCTCTTTCCCTAAACATTTTGATGGCCAGAAAAATAGTTACCACTAAGAGCATCCATATTGCCACCCGAATCAATACAAATGGGGTAATTTACACCTCCAAAGAACCATTTCAGCTCTTCTGCAAAATCAGCAAACATGACTTTATTGGTTTGGTTCTAACCACGTTTTCCAAATCTTTCTCCATAAAGCAGCTCAATTTGTTTTCCTCATAAATCATAAACTGCCAAAATTGTGGCCAAATGTTTTGCTCAAATTTTCAAAATCGAAGGGGACATGCCTGCAGGAAATCCTTTTTTTATGAAAATAATCACATTCCACAAAAATGCCAAATGTATTTCAGAAATGAGTAATCTACTATCACTGGCTTACAGAAAGACACCATCACCTACGCAAGAGCTTTCAAATGACTGGAATAAGATACAATCCTGTATTCATGGAACATCCTGAAGTCTTCCAGAGCTGATGATAAGATGAATAATAGCAATAACGAATGATACACTGCTATTTTTTCATTACTGAGTAATTCGCTTTAGAAGTCATTAGGTAATTTGGGTTTAAAATGAGATGCTGAGCTGCTCTTGCTGCTGGTTTTTTTTTTTTTCAAAGTTTCAGATTCCTGACTTCTGCTGGTAGTTATGTAATACTGTAAAGGCAGATCCCTCTGGTTTCCAAGAATAGTTTTACTGAGTATACAGTTAACTAAGCAAGAGTACCCAGGGGTTCTGCAAATAACATACGGCTGTTAATTTCTTATTATTTCTCCAGTAAACATGATTATTTCACCAATAAACCTTACTAACTGGTGTCCAGTGCAACATCAAGAAAATAAAGACTGCAACTAATACTTTGCTGGTGCTCTTGATTGTGCACTATAATGTTCTGCTACATTACCTGCTGCAGAAAATTAAATTATATGCTTACTTTAATCTTCTCACCTGCCAACACTGGAAAGAAGGCTATTATATGAAAGAAGTTCATTTATATCAAAGGTTATTATTCAGGACAGATTGGCAAAGGAAACTGCAGTTACGATTTTATTGGCTTAATTAACAAAAGAAAACAGAAGAGTATCCATTACTACCAAGTATTTAATGGCTTAGTTCAGTAACTTTGCTCTTTAACCTTGCAAGCAGGCAACATAAATGTATCGATTTAAATTCAGTTATCACGTCAGTTTCCCTTAAGCCAAACATTTTGATCTTGCTACCCAAAGGGATTGAGAAAGCTCTTGTAGAACACCTCCAAGAGCCCAGCAGGGAGCACAGCAGCTCAACAAAGAGAGAAGGAGTCGGGGATCTTTGTAAGTGACGCGAGTTCTCAGAGAAAACTCCTGGACCACCTTCAGTATCCAGATTATCTCTTTGGATCTACCTGATCGTCACTCATAGAACTGAAAATCAAGGGTAATATCCAAACAGGTCCATCCTTTCTGAGCCTAAGCTCTTCTATCTCATGTAAATCAAACTGAGCCCCTGTACACAAATGAAAGTATTCAAAGGTCAATTGGCTGATACTTGTGCTGGATTTCTATTTGTTCGGTACAGGAAAAATCAACTTACATCACTTTTGCAAAACGGAGCTATGGAGAATGTTGGTCCTCCACAGGACTACGTTTAAAAAAAACAATCTTTTATAATGGTAAAACAAAACAAAAAGTAAATTATCAACTCTACTACTGTGACATAACCAATATAAAATGAATCATATTAAAAATATGAGCATTTTAATCACAAACATCTGTGTTACAAGAAGACAAAACTGGAAGAGCCAAGTGCAGCACAGCAGGACAGAACTGCTCCATTTGATCAGTATGGAAAACTGCATTAATAGCAGAAGAAAGACTCGACACATAAAACAGCATTTAAGAAGCTGCTTTATTTTTAAAACACGAGTTTACTCTTCTTTCTAAATTGACAGATCTTTAAAGAACAAGCATCTCAGATCCCTAAGGTGATCAACCTAGTGCTAAGATACATCACTCCATCAGTAAAAATGAAAACTGTTTCTCAATGACATGTCTGATATTCTAATTTTTTGAAGGAGCAGGTTGCAAGTGTGTAACAAACAGCTCCACCTACTGTCTCTGATGCAGAGAAAGCATTTCCCAAATCTGCATTTCCAGGGTGTGGCAAGTGCAAGAGATTTCTTATCATGCCCTTCCACCCTGCCCCTTTGCAATGAAGCAGTATGTCTGAAAAGCATGAATACCAGAGTAAGAAGAAGAAGAGAACCAGCCACATGTAAAATTCCACTCTGAAGTTCTTCAGAGGTCCTTTAGGCAAGTGAAGCTCCTCATCCCAGTCAGAAAAAGGGTAAGAAACCCACTGAGACAGAGACCCTCCCACTCAGCTCCTGACACAGTGCCCTAGAAGAGAAGGGAAAGATGCTCCCCAGCAGGTCTCGCTGTCTTGCATAAACAGCTGACTCTCACCACCATTGTCTCCGAGTGAAAACCTCTCTGAAAAATACCAAAGCACTGCATAGGCCAAAATCAAAGTCCAACACTAGTTGTGGATTTTTTCCTGATTTTTGAACATGCAAGATTCCTGTGTCTGAGAAGGAGTGTATCGAGCAACAGGAGATGACAGCCAGCTCAAGCTTGGACTTTTTGTATTGACATGAGGAGCAATGCTGTACCAATCCCTACCAAATCAAGGGGCAAAATTTACATGATCAGTTCCCACAGTCTTAGATGATCAGTTCCTACAGTCTCACAGCAGCTCAGCTGTTTTGATACATTGGTCAGACTTTTACTCAGATTTTGTTGAGTAAGATTCTCCTTTCTAAACAAACTGATTATCAACAGAGAAGAAAGAAAGACTACTTCATTCCTTCCTTCCCTTTTAAGAATCACAAAAACATTCAAATACTACAGCAATATAATACTCAGAAAAGCAAAATTTGTGATCTTTGAGCTTCAAACTACAGTTTATAACTCACATAACTCTTCAAAGATGAAAGTAATTTTATTTAACTTAACATTTTAAAAGTTGCCTGTTTTAAACAACCAGTAACTTAACATACACAAAATTAACACTGATACAACTTACATGCTCTATCGGACAGTCAGTCTCCTTATGTTCCAAATTAAACCAGTATAGTCCACCCACAACCACTACCCCAATCAGCAGGCTTTAAGCACATTTGAAAAAACTTAGTTTTAACCTGCTTGTGAAAATAGCAGAGCACAAGCTGTGTGTCCAGCTCTTTTGGAAACATAATGAGATTGCCCAGTTGCCATGTCCTGGCAGCATTCACAGTCCTCAGATGCGATAATATCACTAGATTTGTAACCACAACTGGATGGATGTTTAAAATTATTGTGAGTTAATATGGATAAAATATGGGAAAGGGAGAGGAAAAGGAAAAGGGAAAGGGAAAAGGAAAAGGAATTTGTGAAGTTCTTGTGGGTTTTTTTGCTTGATCTTTGGTTTTTTTTTTAATAACATAAAATTAGGATGGTTCAAACGAATCACACTGAAGTCAACTTTTGCTCATGTGAACCAACTGGCATGAAGAGTCACGTCAACTGATTGCATTACATTTAGTAAAGGGAAAAGGTGTGTTGGGAATTTGAAAATAATCCTGCTTCATCTGCTTGTACAGGGTCACAATGGAGTAACGACATTAGAGGAGAGAGCTGCACAGAGCAGAAGTCAGAGTAGCAACATATGGCTTCTCTTTCACACAGTCTTGTCACCTTCCCTCAGAGCCCCAGGCTGGATTACGAGGCACACTCCCTCACCCTGATGTTAACTGCTCCTAAAAATGTCACCTGCCAAATGTGAAGCCATCAAATGCAAGGCTCACAGCCCAGAATGCAAACCAGCTATGAACACACCAAGATCCTAATCCCAGAAATCTTTTTCTGTCTCACTCTGGAGTCTGCCTTAGCTCCAAAATTTAGGATCTGTCAGTGTATCAAGTAGATGGCACTACAAGCTTTGGCTGAGCATACACAGGGGTGTATGCTAAAAAGGAGTATATTTCAGTAGCAGCAGAATTTAGAAGGATGCATACACTAACAAAACCTAACTCACAGGAAAAAGCAGCAAAACCTTCTTGCCCTTTGCATGGGATGCTGGCCAGATGAGTAGGTGAAGTTACACGCAGCTCTGCTGCCAAAACTTCCAAAAACAGAAACTGCAAGTTTAAAATTGTAATTTTTTGCAAATACAGACTTAGTCAATAAATATGAAAACTTCTCCTCTGAGGAAGAACTTATATTAAACGCCTTGTTTAACATAATTGTCCTTAATTATCAGGATAGTAAGTGGAAATGTGTCCATTTCAAGGAAGTTACAATTTTCCCTGTTTCCCAGCAGTGCAAACAGGGTTGGCTGAAGCCAGGCTTCATGTCAGGCATTCACAAGGACTGTTCTGCCTTGAGTCATACCTTGCTACAAGAGCACTTCCCTTACCTGCTATTATCTAACCCCTCTCAAGGACACTGAGACACTTGAGAACCATGTTGACAGGTGGAAGTTTAACATCTTGCTTCACATTCATCAACACTACACTGAGGAGTTCAAGCTGACTTTAGGAGGGTGGCCAGTACCATCCACACATGCATGGCAGCACAGCAACCCCCCAAAAGTGGTGCTCATAAATACATTGGTGCACTGACACTAAATTCCATGCAATTTCTGCTGCTTTGCAAACAGAGATACCTGAGTTAGCTATAACATTGGGCATCTGTACCTGAGCTGATGTGACTGCAGTGAAGCTGCAATTTTCCTGATTCCATCTTGTTTTGATTTCCACATCCAGTAAGACAGAAAAGCTACAGTTCTGCATTCACTTAAGCCACTTAATATTTGTGTTACAGACCACTGCAAAATAAAAGCTCAGCAAATTCAGCAGCAAAAAATCCCAGCAGTTTAACAACTCAGCTATAAGGAAGCAGAACAGGTTTTGGGCATTTGCTTTTGGGACTAAGACTTTCACAGAGCACATCTCCAAGCCATGCATGTGTGATCAAGTTTCTTTAGTCTGCCCCGAACCATGAACTATCACCTTTGCTGTACCAGAGTGAACAAATGAATTGTCCTCCTTTCAAAAAGTACAATTAGAAAACACTCAAGATCCAGGGGCATGACATCTCAGTATCCAGCAAGAAAGTTCACACAACCTGTCTCTTCTAGCCCTTTAAACCCTGTGATTAATGCAATCCCAGGCAAAGCGTTAGCATCACTGTAATAAAAATATCTATTGCAATTAAAACTAATGTTAGCAATCTCACTTTTGCATGCATCTCAGTTTAAGGGACAATTCTCATTTTGTTCTTTATGGGTACACTAGGTGAATTCTGTATTTCTTTAAATGAATAAAATGTGAAATATTGTAAAATCCTGGCAAACAGTGTGTCTAAAACTCAGTGAAACACACAGCCAGACTCACAAAACATACTTCAAAAACTAGTGTTATTTCATCACTCCTTCTGCAATGTCCTCTTTTTCTCAGTACAATAAAGCAACTCAGTAAAGGTGCCTTAACACTAAATTTAGGTAGGTCCTATGAGAGAATTTATTGATCAGAAATAACAAGCTATAACATTCTGATTTCATATTTACTTTCACTATAGACTTTTATTCTCACATATTGTAACATGATTAGCTGCATAATTCCAACAATCTCAGAAATGTAAAAATATAAGACAAAAAACATGGTGGGAAAAGAAAACACTCAGTACAAAAAAAAAAAATGCGCATAAAATCACTTACTTTGTTATTGGCACTTTATTATAAAAGAAAGAATGAAAGCTCTGCTGTACTGAAAAAAGTAGCTGTTCAGATGCCAAGTCTTAATAGCTCCATATGTCTCATCAACTAAAAATCCTGAGTTTATTAAATTCCAGCAGGGAAAAAGAGGTTCATAGCAGAGTCAAAGTCATGCCTTTTTCTTCCTAAGAAAAAGACCATCCTGGCTGCCTCTAGCCATGCCATTTTAAGAAGGGTCAGAGCACAGGCTAACCCAAGATCTAGATAAGGTCCATTAGACCATGAGGGTGAGCTTTTCTAGGTTTCCTCATCAGAAGTATCACTTCTGATTAACAACAAAAAAGAAAAGCTTTCCCCCAATTCCTTACACATGGAATGGGGATACATTAGAACATATTAAAGAAATTAAATTCTAACAAGTGGGCATGATGGGGAATTGGGCCATTGGAGAATTTTGTTGTTGTTTTTTTTTAATATAAAGCAGCAACTTCAGAACAATTCTCAATTTCAAAGAAGTCAGTATTGTGATACAGTAGAGACACGCAGGAGAGTGCAGTGCTGTAAGTTCATGCGGACAGCCAGTTGTCAACAACCATAATTTGCTCTTGGCCTGGGCTAGAAGGACTAATTGCCTGGGAAAGGACAGTGCACAGCTTATTAACAGACTCCATGCCTGGTGACCACTGATATTATGAAGTTACATCGTGATAATGACCACAGTTGACATCTTAGCAGTGTATTTCGGAACACACTGAAATACCACTTGTACTTCACAGATTAAAGAAAAGATCATGGCATGGTTCTGTTTCTCACAGTGGTTAGATGAGGAAACATTTCCCCTCTTTTGGTGCTGGATACCTTAAAACTTCATTCGACTAACTTTCCATACCAAGACATTTTACTACTGGGAGCTTTGGCTGTAATTACTTGCAACCTTGGTTGCTGCAGATGTATTAAGACTGAAAAGAATGTGAAACAAAAGATACTAAATTAAATGTTTCATTAAGTATTTGTAGATCTTTGTATTTCATCAAACCAGACTCTAAGCTTTTGTGGCTGATGGACAAAAGGATATTAGTTACAAAAAGCATGTAGGTCAAAATTTGACACTTTTCTCCGCAAGTAATATGACCATACAGTATCTGGGCACCTTGTATTCACCTGTATTTCCATTCCTCCTCTCCCTTTTCTTTTCAAGATTTACAAGATAGTTTTAACTCAAAATTCAAAACATGGAATTTCAAACAACTTTTGAATACAAATTTTCTCTTTTATCTTCAGTGTCTTACCTCCTGTCATTTGTTCTACTAAAGGGCAGCTGACTAGAAGTGCCTTGAGCAAAGATCAAGGCAGCTGAGACGTCTGTCTTGGTGCTTCACCTGACACACTGAGACAGAAATTTATGCTTTTTGAGAAGGTGTGTGTCAGGCAACCAATCACCCTACATTATACAAGGTGAGTTATGGCAAATTGGGCAAGGAAGCATTTTCATGAGAACATTTAGTTCATGCCTCCCCCCAAGGCTGATTCACTTACATCTATACAGCTCCTAGTGAGTATTTCCTTATTTCAAAACACTGCTAGAAATGGAGATCTTGCAGTTTTTGCAGGTAAGCACTACAAGGTCTCACTACCCTCAGCATTTAATGGTGTTTCTTCATGTGAACCTCATTTCAACTTAACAGTTTAATTCATAACCTAACACCAGCTGTTTATCCCCTCTCTTATTCCAATATTCCAATTTTTTACTTATTCAGTCTGTGCAGTACACATCAGCCTGACTGTGCTAGGCTGCAGGATCTCTGAGGTATTTCAGACTCATTCTTCGGTGCACACTGCATTTATTTCACCTGTCTAATTGAGGTTTGTCCGTGTTGCAGAGCAGCTGTTCAGTAAGCATTCAGGCTAGAAGCTGTGGGAGATGCACACCTACTGAAAAAGTTCCTGCCACTTTCACCATACATCAGAAATGATCAAATGAGGAAATGGGAAGAACCCACATGTTCATGTTTTTTAATTCAATACACGCTGATCTTCCTTCTTCTCATGTGACTGTCAGGGATCGTTCATCCTTTCCTCAGGAGTTCATGCCACTGCCTTCCACACTTACTAAGCATCTGCCAAAGCAAGCTTTGTATCTAAGAGACTATGTAAGGTAGTAGCTTGAATGATATGCCACAGCAGATAACAGTGAATTAAGTTAAAATACTGGGGGAAGTACCTGCTTTCTGTAAGCTTAACAATCAGGTCCATAACACACAAACTTTAAAACCCCATCTTCTCTTTTTTCCTCCACCCCACATTCTGAAGGCCACAATGGAAAGGAAAATGCACAACAGATTTCATCTACTTACTTATTATCTGTCCAAGGGGCTAATAATACATGACAAACAGTTAATGAGGTTGGAATTAAGACAATTTAACCTCTTTGACTCAAGTGTACACATTATGCACATCCATCAGCTCAATAAAACTAATCTTTACAAAGGAAGACAGGCACAGACATGACACGGTATATTAAAAATTAACATAATACTTTTTACAAAATGAACAAAAAAAAGCTTTTTGAAATCCAACAACTCTTTATGTAACTAAAATTCATTACTTCTGCTACTTCTTCCATACCAACCATGAAATTAGCCTTTATCCTATTTTTATGTACTCTAAAGATATTGCCTTACATTTTGTACTATGCACCTCACTGACTCACTCATTTGATGATCTTTTGAGCACACAGTGAAAATATTTCCTGAGTAAATCACACAAATAGGATTATTCTGAAGCAACTTTGCCTAGGCTGAAACCACACATGCAGAATGGTACGAGAAGAGGTCAAAAAGTACTCTATGTAACATGCAAAAGCTTTCCTGAAAATAGAAAGCAGTTTAGGGTTAACAAAGTGAACAAGATCACCCATCAAGCACTGAAATCTGCAGTAGAAATGAATGCTAGGTGAAAATGGAAAACACTGAAACACTACAATCGAAGTCTGATGTGGTATCAGTCGTAAAGAGATGGAGTCCTCACAGCTACTTTCAATCTTAAACAGTCAGGAATAATAACTCAAGATCTCTCCAAAGCCTGGAGTTCCTACTTATCCAAATTGATCAGATTTTTCAGGAACAACTGTAGTATTCTGACTTATCAAAAGCAGCAATAAAGATGCATCCACCCTATGTTACTTCATTCATTCAACATCTCAATTAAGCAACTGAAAATTCATATTTAAGACAACTGCAATACAGAATAGCATAGCATCTGAATACAATAGGAAGTTGCAATCATTTTACACTTTATTTTAGAAGGTGTTTCCTCAGGTAGCTGACCGAGTTCAGGTTACTCTTATTTTTCTTGCACTGAAATTGCCCAAGAAGGATCCCTACTTTCACCCTGGTCTGACACTGCAAAAATAAGAGCACAAATGTAATGAAATTTCTAGTATCACACAAAAATGGAATTAGGTTTTAACCTTTAGATGGATGAAGACTGCCTGTCTGTGATTATTTGATATTCATGTTCCCCACATTCTCTCATCTCCAGAGTTTGAATAAAACTTGCTTTAATAGTCTAAACGCTGCCTGAGTCTTGTCATACAGCAAACTGCTATACAATGTCAATCAAACCCATGTATCTTTAATTTTTGATAGAGGTAAAACATTCAACAATAAAGAGGCAAAGATGAAAAGTTTTTCCTTTGCTTCTTACAAATGTACACCTATAATTACTCATGACAGCTTTGTTTAAATTAATTTCAATAAAAGAAGGTCAAGCCATAAAGGCCTAATTAATTTTACAAATGCTCAGCAGGATAAAGTAAAATATCTCAGGAGAGTTAGAGAACCTGAAAGGACTAATTAAGAATGAGAATATGATGTGGTAACTCACAATTATGGATTTTTTTTTCATGCGTTTTCATTCTGATCTAAACTTGTTGGAACACGCCTCAAATATTTCATTGAGTTGCAGCTACAAAGTAAGCCAAAAATGTTGAAAGGTTACAGAGAAATTATTATTTCCCCACTTCATTTATCTTCACTTCTGTAACTAAATATTTCAATTGTTTATATATATACATTCATATATACATATATATATATATATATATATATATATATATGTATGTATATGTATATATAGGGCAGAGTAGGGCAACTAGCAGGTTTTACCACTGTTCAGTTTTCTAGTTTTCTAATATAGGGGAGTTTACTTGTATGGTTTCCAAAAATAAATATCTATATGAAATTTAGACCATTTTAAGCGAACACCAGGAGGGGGCTACACTAGAAAGCCACAGAATGATTCAAAATATATTCTGAAAAACAATCTGTCTTATTTCAAGATAGTCCTCTTCTGCTTTCATCCAAAAACAAAGGAAACAAAGAATCTGTAGCATGCATTGGCATGATATGTTCAAAGCACATACAAGTACCTATAAAATTCCAGCTATCCTATAAAAACACAAAAGCTTGGGGGGAAATAAATCTTACCAGAAACCTAAAGTGATAGAAACTTCAATGCAAGTTACAAAAACACTCAAATTTGTGTTTTACTCCAGAATTCTATGGTACATGATGTTCAGCATTTCAGGCCAGCTATATCAAGTGCATCTTTTGATACTGCCTGCTAAGAGAATGGAGTGAGATAAACCCACAAAATCCACTCAGCAGTCACCTGTTTCACAATGAGAGTGAATAGGATTACACAATATATATAGTTCTACTTTGTATGGAGGGGACATGTGATACCCTGTGGACACAGACTGTTCTGCTAACAGAGGCAAACAGAACAGTAATTATAATTAACTGCATTTTTTTCCACTGGATGGATTTCTACACATATCAGCTCCCAACAAAAGGAAAATTGATTTTAATACAACAGAACAAATACCATGCCATAGAACATGGTAAAATGCTGCTATTTAAATAACAAAAGAGATTGGAGCTTATTGTGGGGATTTTGGTTGTTTGGTTGCATTTTTTATAATTTGCTTTCAAAGAACCTTATATTGGTTTCACATGCCAAAAGTATACATTTCAGCTCAAGGTGGTAAGTCTAAGGCTCCACACTGTCACTAAAAATACAGTATCTATTAAGTAATCACAGTAATACTGCTAGTAAGGAAAAACACCCCCACACATAAATCAGCATGCCCTCATTTGATAAGCTTTCAGACATTCTCATCATCTTTAAAACAGTGTAAGCTCCAGCCAGTCACTCACCAGTGCAGAGATTACTCATAACATCCAGATACACAAATATACAAAATTACTTCTGAAATTGCACATTGCTTTAGTAACTCTTAAACTTGCAGTCATTTGCTGAATGACCTTGCAAGCCTTTACATGATGAATCTCCTCTTGCCCTTATGAGACAAACATACAGCTCCATGAACCTTGAGTATGTGGATGTTGCTGTTGCCATACAGGAATAAACAATCTCTCAAATTTCATTATTTAAAGCACTTCTGGTGAGCTTCAGGCTTCTTTCATTTCAAATTGCTTGGAGAGAAAAAACAGTGTCTCATTTTATTTTCAACAGCCACTTTGTGCATAGTCTCCTCACCACCACCAAGACAGAATAATAAATTTTCAAGAAATGCTCCTTTACTTTTAACATATAGAAATAAGCCTTAGGGGCTGCATTAATCTACCAGACAGTTTCACAGTGTTCTTTCATTAAACATCTCACAAGCATACACTGGCATAATTTCTTTGGAGGAGGAAAAAAAAGAAAAGGTGCTTCTATTAAAGGTATACACTTTTAATAAGAACAGGCTCAAACCCTTGTGGTCTGGCTATTTAGGGCTGAAAACCAGAGTTTTTTCACTTCCATGCAAGTAAGTAAAAATATTGGTAACATTTGGGCAAGAAATATAAATCCCCTATAGCAATAAACTTCAGCTATTCCTTTTTTAAAAGACCTTTAAAAATATTCTATTTATATAATCACACATTCAGTGAGTTCAAAAATCTTAAGCTACATTTACAAAGACATGGAAGTATGGAAATTATCTGACTTGTTAACAAAATTTAATGCTTTTCTGACAATCCCTTTAAATTTACATACTGGAATGTCTCTCGGAGAGGTAGAGGGCATTTAATCATCTTTTATGGAGGCAGGCATTTTTCTCCATTATCAAGTAAGACAGCAACCAGTTTAGAGACCCAGAGTGGGCAAGAACCAGAAAAGGGGCCCAGCTGAGGCAGCGCTCAGGGCAATACCTACAAGGGTGGGAAGGCTGAGTTGCCTCTGTAGGATATTAAGCTCTGCTCCCACAGTGTGTCTAGATCAGCTTTTCTGATACCTGCTCCTTCCACATGGGCACAAGAGACCCTCTCTTACACTGGAGCTGTTCCTTTTATCAGGGTTGAAGAGATTCATCTTCATAAAGTCCTTCCTGAATACATGTGGGCTTAACTATGTCACCTCATTAGCATCAGTCTCCAGCTTTGAAATGGGACCATTTAGGAAATAATAAAGGTTTCTTGGGTTCTCCAAGGCCACAGTGATATAGACTGTAACTTTCCTGAGTAAGGCAGACACCCCACTCAGCCACATCTCATGGAAATGAAAAACTACACCAGAGGCAAGACAGAACCTAAAACAACATTAAAGCAAACACATACCCAGATGGAATTTATTGTAAAATTCAAAACCGAATTAAATAATTTTGATCAAATGCAAGAAGCAAAATTCTCAAATTATGTTTAGCAAATATAGTAATATTTTAATTTTCCTGATCTCTGGTTCTGTTTATGGAGGGTTTATATGCTTTTTGCTCCACCACATTCTATCCATATGCAAAGGCTGATTCTGCATTGACTTGCTTAGCAGTAGAGCTTTGTGAAGCCAAAATATTGTTATATTGTGGCTGTGTTTTGCTTCCTCACTGAACACTTGAGGGTCTTCAGCCTTTTGAGTGGGTTATGCACAAACATGTAAACCAGAAGGAATGGTCAACACTTGAACATGAAATACAACTCACTGACACCTATATATAAAGCAGCTTTGATTTTTCACGGAAATCTCCCATCCCTTGCATCATGAATAATAGAACTTGGTAGCTTGAATTATTAAACTCCTCTGCTAACCAATGAAGTGGGAAAAGATCATGGAGTTAGCATACTGATTACTACATGAGATACTTGGTACTTTATGCCCCAAAAACTATGAAACCTTACCACTGCCATTAGTCCACTTAAAAACTACTGAAAGTGTGTTCAACTTCATGCAAATGTCATCCTAATAAGGCAAATATGGTCATCTGAATTCGGGATGTTGCATACTGTAAAATATCTACTTTGCAGAGAAAATGAGACCTCCCATTATGTTCAATAATAAGTTATCATACAGTTTAGATTATTATTAGATCTCACCTTTTTTTGTTGTTTTTGGCTAGCATGGATTGAAAACTTAGATCTGAGTGATGATACTTTTA
Organism: Melospiza georgiana; assembly: GCF_028018845.1. Lineage (NCBI taxonomy): Eukaryota > Metazoa > Chordata > Aves > Passeriformes > Passerellidae > Melospiza > Melospiza georgiana. The sequence goes on along the minus strand of NC_080430.1, from coordinate 45,070,086 downwards.
ATAACTGTGGAAAGAGAGTTAATTTGTAGGATGGCACACTTCCATACAGTCATCATAAGCATCTAAATGTCCATGTAAATACAGACTTTGGCATATGACTGGGTCCAAATTTCTGCATGTGATTTATTTTAAACTGTTTTCCTAAACTAAAGTAAAATCTTCTCAGCTTGGGAGATACTCCTTTGCATATTTCCAAAATATCTATCGATAGTGCCAGCTGTCCCACAAAAGGGAAAAACAGAGTCAGGGTAATGCACACATCCTAGATTCATTCCAAGAATTAATTCAGTAAAAAAAGTCTGTTCTAGGACTGCAGTTTTATTTCCACTTTCGCCATTAAGAAACCTTTTGCTTCTTTCAGTAAGAAACATCCAAAATACCTAACAATTCAAAAGTTATTAACATTACAAACTCGGGAAAAAACCTGTGGAAATGCAATTATGTACATTCAACAGTGTTGGCCTATCAGGTAGATAACATGTATTTTTTAATATTGCTTAACTGCAATTCCATTCTCTTGGGTAATAAAAAAATCTGAAAAATTTACCTGGGAGAACAGAATTGGAATTTTTAACAACAGAAAATACTGCACATTCTTTACAACATTTATTTAGTTAACCAGCATGTTATCCCACTGCCTCCCTTCTCTCCAGTTAGCCATCGCAATCTTTTGTCATTTGGGGATCTACCAAAGGATCAAAGTTACGAAATTGGAGTTTAAAGTATTAAAAACATTAGTAAGTATTGATTTTCTTATTCACAAACTGGGTCACACTACGATTTGTCCAGGAGGGTCTGTTTGAAACTGTGAGCTGTTTTGCACAGCTCACAACGTGTGTTCCCTCTGTCACTGTAGGCCTTTTACAGTGAGGAATAACCTGTACTAGGCACTCTACATGTGGAGAGTAAGAAACCTTAACTGTGCTGCTAACCAGCCTTGCCTGCCCTGCCTGCTTAGGCAAAGCACTGAGAAACAAAGAGAATTAACTTGCCAAGACCCACACAACCACTTGGGCACAGGGCTCACAATGTTCTCCCAGCTCTCCCAAGACCAGAGCTGCCTTGTTTCTGGGTCACATTGTCCCCTTCTCACAGAGATTATCTTGCCCAAGGAAGGCGCATTATGAAGGAAATAGGTGCACAGAACACAAGCGCTGCAAGCACTTTAAAGCCTGGCAGTATTAGGCAAACAGTTGGGATGCTCTGCAGGATTAATTTTCTTCCCTAATGAAAAAAGTTCATTTCAACTTCTGCCTATGTCTTTATCTCTAAATTTAATGAGGAAACAGCCTCTTTTCTGCTCTCTTCCAGGTCTCTTTGATCTTATGATTACGTACATTGCTGGTTGCTTGCCATTGTATAGAGTCTGAATAATGTATATCGATGCTAGAAAACTACACTATGTACCCCAGGAATAAAGAAAAGCTACTTTTTCTGTAACAGGCATCTTAGGAGTGTTTCAAAAATCTTGGGAAGGAGAGGAAGAACATATAAAGCTGTTCCACAGTAATTCCATGCTTGCTCCACATCTGCATTGCCCTAAATCACACAGGCATGCAGAGGGCAGAAATAAGAAGACAAGAAATAAGGCAGAAAAAACTGCACATGGACCTTACCAAAGGCACATCTGGCTCACTTCCTCTTCCTCCTCCATAGCTCACAGGAAGGTTGCTGAGGGAGGATGGAGGACCTCACCATCCACAGGCCTGAACCATCCTCCCACCCAAGGAGCTCACCACTGCACTTCAGTCTAAAACATTTTCAACCTTAAGAGACAAAACCACCTTTACAAAAGCCAAACTTCCCCACACATTTGTCTTTTTGGCTTTACCATATTCATTTGCTCACTCACCTTTTCTCTGTACCACAGACCTCTGAAGAGATGTGGGATGCACCACATTCACTCCCACTGAATACACCTATACATCAGGACAGGTGGCAAAACAGTAAGAAATATTCACTCCCCTTTATTCAAAGCAGTGGATCCACCCTACCTTAACTTCAGACTTGCATTTTTTTATCCCTCCTCTATATCAAGCTGATGGCACACAACCCCCAGTTCCAATGTGGCTTCAATGCATGTCAGGGAGAGCTGCTGTGCAACAGAGGGATAGCTAACCCCTTTACTACCACTGTAACTGCTGATCTCAGTTAAATTAAATCCCTCATAACACTTTCCTTTCTAGTAACTTCAGAATTTTGATTCTTCTCCTCCCAATCAATATGACTGGGAATACTTTGGACAGTTACATGTGAGATGACCCAGACAATGCTAACATTCCAGACTTACAGAAGTCTGAAAATAAGAGCAGCTACTCATCTTAGAGAAAAGGGGAAAAAAAAAGAAAGAAAAAAAGAGTGAAAAAAAGTGATCTGCAGCTAAACACATCTAAAATGAAACAATTCTGAAATTCTTTTAGTTTTAACAATCCTCATTCCCCTATGTTCCTTTTTATGTATTGCAGTTAACAAATAAATTCAGAACATAGAACAAATAGAAACATTAAATATTAATTTTCAAGATACCAATTACTCCACTATCATGAGAGCTAGGTTGAAAATTTTATATGATAATATAAAGGGAAAAAATGTTATGTGTCAAAAATCCAAAGGAGAGTTAGCTTTTATGGTGGGGTTTTTTATGGTTTCTTTCTTTGGTATAAAAGCATTGAGCACTATTTTACAAGTTTTTACATTCTAAGCTTGGTTCTATCCGCTTTTACATCCCTAATGTGCCAGATCTTTAAAGGATGCTTATTTATGACACTTTCATTAGGAGGGTACAAATATAGATACACTAGAAATTTAAGATTCAGAATACGCACAATTTCACAAACAAGCAGTGCTATTCAGGACCCTGAAATGAAAGCAGTACATAAAAATAGATCTGAAACAGAGACAGGCAAAACAGGCTACTTCTGCAAATGATGTACTGTGACTTCTCCGTGCACACATACACATATTTAAAGAGGCAGAAAAAACCCATACTTTCTGGCCTGTTTCAACCAGTTACTGAAAGAATTTATTATTTATACTTCTGAAGTCCAAAGGACAGCACCATCGTTATAACAACACATCCCTCAGCCACATATTTTGCAATATGTGGAAAACAGTACCTTGGAAATGGTTGTTTCAGGACGATTAGGCAGGGGATAGGCAAACTGAGGGCTTGAACTAAGGCCTGGACACCAGAGGTAGTAACCTGCACTATGGAGAGCTCCTCTGCAACATCTGACAAGTCACTTCTTGTCTTCTGGCCTCCACTTGTCTTCTGACCTGCACCCCAATTTTACCTGGCTATCCTAAAGTCTCAGGGATGCATAGAATGCTACAGAGAACAGGGTATGCAGATACTATTGCAATTGAAGATTAAGTACATACTAAAGTGAAATAGATACATAGACAACTCTGGTGTTTATCAAAGACTACAAAGCTTTAAAAGTAAACAGGAAGAAGTAATGCAGACAGGGAAGTAGCTGCTAGCCTTAGAAAGGGGCTAAGTCCCTGCACAAACAGCATGCAGCCAGCTCTTGACATTCAACAAGAGCATCATGTCATTTCCAGACTGGGGAATTACATCGATTCCAACAGCTTTCTTTAAACCCACAGTGCTATCCAGCCAAACACCTATCACCTTCAGCAAGAGGAGGAAATAGTCTCCTGAGCCTGGCAAGAAGGCTGCTGAAAATACACAAAACTGTTCTTATTTCCTGAGGCTATCAATGTTAAAATGTCAGTTTTAAGGAATCATTTACACACAAATGTGGTTGCATAATTTAATTATATACAGATTCTGATATCATTAACTATTATTTAAATCATGCAGACAAGTGAATTTTGCTTGCAGGCAAGCTATCTTTCCCCAAATTATAATTAACTAAAATATTATCAAATAAAAGCTGCAGAAACAAAATGATCTGTGCTCACTGCTGCTGTGTTTTCCTATAGTCATAAAGGTGATACTTCATAATCCCAGCATACTAATTAGCATTGTAGTGATATAGAAAGAAATCACCTGTTGCAAAAGCAACTTCATTGGGTCAGAGTAAAGCCAATACAAACTATGGGATTCATTCAAGAGACAAATATCTCAAAAAAAAAGGAAGGCAACACTTTATTTTCTAAACCTGAGTTAAAGGGACTACAAAGAAATCATCCAGGTCTTCAACATTTTTCACAGTGGAATACGCAGAGATCACATTCACAGCAGAAGTCAAATGTAGTTTCAGAAGAAAGCTGTCTCTGCAGGACCTCTCAAAACATTTGAAATAGTTTGCATCAAAAGTACATTTCACAAAATATGCAAGGACACAGCCCACGTACACTCATTCTTTACATGATGGAGGTCAACACAACTAAATGAGAAAAGGAAGGAATATGAACATAATGAGGAATGATCAAGTCAAGGAAGGTTTTCCACAGTAGTATTGAAAGACATCTACTATTACACAAATTTGACTATCCCACCCAGAAAAAAAACATTTTGAAGATTGAGACGCCTTCTCTAAAAATCCCTAAAGATTTTATGAAAAGGGAAAAAAAAAAGGACAAAGAATTCTGTGGGAAGAATGAACCCTTTTGTGAGCAAATCTGATGTTCAATAAGGTAAAGAGAACATACAGGTATATTGGATATCCCTTAGGATTTATCAAAACCCATACAAGTTAAAGAAAATTATCAGCTAGAATCTGATGACACAATTTAAGCACCAAAGTCTATAGTACAGACAAACCCACCTCTTCTTTTAACTTTTCATTAACCAGGAGACCTTGGAACCTGACTGCCATTTAGTATTTTTGTCCTTACTTTGGTGTTAGGGTACTACATAGTCCATTTGATCCAGAGTCAGATTTCAGTCAAACATGGTGATGTGATTGCGAACATCACTGCCTGCAATGGCAGGGAGCTCCATGTCTGTGTTGAGCACAGCCTTCAACTACTTAACTTCAACTACTCAAAATAAACAGCCAGGCTTGGCCCTTCAGAGGCACTTAGACATTTACTTCAAGGAAATCAATGGAAGGAACTCAAGTATCTCCAAAGGGTGTGGGATAAACTCATTTCCCCAAGGTCAGACAACTAAGTTTTCTGCATAAACTCCACCTCAGCTCTGGTCACAGGATTTTCTATTTTTATGTGAGACCACTGGTGCAAACCAGGCTCCTCAAGGCTAATGTAGGGACTGAGGAGTTCTCATGAGCATGACAAACATGGAAGCAAAATTGCTTCAGAATTCAGAGGGTGAATGGGGTGATGTAGATTAGTCACAGCAACCCAGCTTCTAACAGAACAAAGAAATCATGGCAAGAGTTTAATTTTTTTACTATGTCCTATTTAAATGCAATCAACCTGTAGCAAAATCTAACCTAATCAGCTCCCCTTACACAATTTCCAGTAATTGCATCTGAGAGAAAAAGCTGTTTTTACAAGACTATTACAGCAAGAACTAACTCTGAGTTTTTCAGTGACCTTCAAAAAGGCTTCTCTTTTACTTCTTAATGAAAACTCTACAAAACTTTACAAACATTTTTTGGCAGTGGTCACAGGGGTTTTCAGGTGAAGGGAGAGATGAGAACATTAACTCTATGTTTCAGAAGGCTTGATTTATTATTTTATTATATATATATTACATTATAACTATACTAAAAAGAATAGAAGGAAAGGTTTCTTCAGAAAGCTAGGTAAGCTAAGAATAGAAAAGAAAAGAATGATAACAAAGGTAGCTCTCTCAGACTCTGTCCGAGATAGCTCGGTCCTTCATTGACTACTAATTATAAACATCCAAGATAAGAAATTACAAGTAAACCTGTTGCATTCTACAGCAGCAGATAATCATTGCTTACATTCTGTTGCTGAAACTGCAGCTTCTCAGAAGTAAAAACAATATTTAGATGACATGTATGAAAAAACATTAAAAATAAAGTCGAACTAATCTGTGCTGCACAGTCTTGACAATAAGAAATACAGATGCTGAATGGATTGGCCATTCAAAGGGATGCTGCCAACACACCCCTCAAAATGGAAAGAGATTAAGTGGTACTGCCAGCTCTTCACTGTTAATTAATGAGGCTGAAGAAAGAATATATTTGTTTGCAGATGACAAAGGCATTCAGAAGAAACTCAACATAATTGAGACTGTTGGTAAACTGGCTGAAGAGAAAGCTCTGTGAAATTTAGTAAGGGACAAATCCAAGGCTGGAGACTTACACAGAGAGAATCAACAGTGCAAACACAAGATGAAGACAACAGTGGAGCAGTCCAAGAATAGCAAAACCTGAATACAAGGCAACAATGTTTTCAATACTACAGCAAAACCACAAAGCACTGACTAACAACCTGAAAAACACCTGAAATAACCCTGCTTTACACGGGTAAGGTCTCAGGTCAGCTGCTTAAAGTGGAGTAAGGTACTCTTTTTCAGGAATATAGGCACCAAGCAAATACAGTCAGCAGCAGCAACTGGAATGATCTGAGATCTAGAAATAAAAAAAATATAAAAAGAACATCTACCTAATAAAAATTATTAAGTCTATAAAAAAAAGGCTGGTTTTCAAAGGTACCTTCTACACCTCTCCACCTTTCTTAAAATGAAATGCTCACAATATGTATTCGGCATGTTTTTAAAAGGCTGAAATTCACAGGCAGGGAAAGGAATAAAAGAGGAAATAAACAGATTGGGTAGAGGGTGCAGAACATATTCCTGGTCAGGGAAACTCAGGACAATCCTGAGTCAAGGAGAATGTCATTGCCAATAACACACTTCTATTTGCCATAGTAAGAGATATCCCTACTTTAATCCAGACAAATGAAGCATAATTTATGACTAGAGCATGTTACATACTGAAATGCCAAATAAAAGGTGAATTCAAACTGACAAACTAGTCCTTAATTTTCGTTGGAATAGCTATGTTTGGAAATTTGTGTTTTGATTAATTTTGTCTTTGTAGCCTGCAAAAGACCCGAATTAATACAATGAAAAATTCATATTTAACTGGAAGGAGTCAGCTGAGACATGGCAGCAGACTGAGAACAGGCACATTTTGGAAACTATCGAGACTCAGCTTTGACAAAACAAATAAAAAAATTCAGTAGACCACAGTTGCAAATCTCAGCTATTTTACCCTTCTCTCTTGTACTGTTCCCAAATTAGCATCACTGAGAAATCTCCCTTAAAAATACCACAAACTAAAGCATATCTATTTGGAAATTACCACTTTTGTGTGCAGTAAGGAGTATCTTCATAGAATAAACTATTTCCATTTAACTTCTTTATTTTATCATGCCTTTTCTTGAAAAAATTAGCAGCTTACAAACAATTTCCAGACATTGCTTCCAGCATTTCGGAACACTGTTGTCAACAAGCAAAATCAACCTCCATGCTCTTAATTTCTGCCTAATTTTATGTTCTTAACTCTTTTCTCCAATTTCAACATAATTGTTATGATTTAATCAGCAAAAAACCCCATGCACATCCCTGTGTTCAGCGCCTTGTATATTATCAATTTGGTAACAGTGGTTTATTTTTTCATGATGGAATAGTCAAAATGTTGGACAGGAACATTTTTTCTCTCTCTCTGCATGGATAAAGTACAAACTAAATAAGGGCCACAGTCTGATAAAGCCTCTGGAATCAGCAACAGTATTAAAAAAACCGATTTCTATGTAATTTCAAAGAGTTAGAAATACACTGTCCTCTCTAACATCTGTGAATTCACATCTGCAATACAAGAGTATACCGGCAACTACTGTCTATAGAAGAGAAAAAAGGAAAAAGGAAGAAACAGCACAGGAAGGATTGTCCTCAGAACCAACTGATACCTTGAGTTTTAGCTTCTATATTTTTTTGATTCTGTGCTGCTTTAGTGTGTAGTTCTGAGCTTCATATTAAGGGATGGTAAGCTCTCTTCACAGCATAGGTAGACAAAACAATTCCTCTTCTAGCTTAGGACCAAGGACAACTGATCCAAGTTTCAGGCCCAAGATCATACACAATGGCAGACTGAAGAGAGAAAACAAGAAGGATGGAACTTCATAATCTAAAGCTATAATTGGACAGTTAACTCCAATATGCTGATGGACCAGAACTCATAAAAGTGAGAGACCTCATGACCGGTCGTCCATTTTGGGTTCATCTTGGGTGTAGCCCTGGCTGGGCTCTTGTACTGCCCAAGGTATATCCATTGAGGCCTTTTAATAAATACCTACTTGAAATACAAGTGAGAGGCAGAAGAAGTGTAACATTAAAAAGCTTTGTGTCTTTTTGGAAGATTGCAGTTGTAGCTCTAGAAGCCAGTTTTAACCCCGAATTTTTCTAGTGCAACTTGAACATGTCAATGGATATTTTTATCAGATTAAAAAGTGTGTAAGAGGCATTTACAAGAACACATTTTGGCCACAGAATTACAGTTATAAAAAAGGGTTGACAAAAGTAAAAAACTCTTCATTAATACTTAAATAGGGAAAAAAACTCATCTCTCATCCACATAACTGCTCTTTTAAAAAATTTATAAATAATAATGAACAAGACATTTTATTTATGAATAATAAGAGTCGGGACAGCTTTAAAGTTGACATTACTGGAGAAACTTAGTTGAAGTAAAACACATGAAAAATTAATTCTCCCTAAACATATCTCACTTAATACATCCATTTATGCATTACATTAAAGAAGCATGAACGCATCTCTGAGCTTGTGTTCATATAATGTCTCAGCTTCAGAAAGAGTCAAGGCAAAAAAAATACTCAGGCAATCCATCTGAGTTTGACTGCTGTTCTGACCACATATTTTCAAAAATAAACATACTTTTTAGGAGTCAGAGAATAATTAAGTGTCCAGATGCCTGTTTAATTCATACCCTCTGGGAAGCTTGATCACTCCCATGCCATGTGTTACATGGGCATGTTTCCACAGAGCTCGAGGCTAGGACCAACAGCCCCTCTAAGACAGACTGCTCAGCAGAGGGCAACTACTCTGTCATTGCCACTTACATTTAAATTTGAACTTGTGATCTTCAGGCAAAAAGTTTTATATCCTTGTCATCAATGTATAATAATTATTTAGTTCTTTAAATATAGGAACACTAATGTAAACGGCAAAGTCTGCTGAAAACAATTGTGGAGGAAGGGGTCTGTGAAGTCATTGCCACAAAATGTGATGCAGAGTGTACCTTTCCGTTGTTGTGTTCCTCTGCTGATGATATTCCTGTGATATCCATTGCTCTCAGCAATACAGATGATGTATACATCCTGTCTTTTTCATTTGAAGTTACTAAAGAGCAAAAATTCCTCATATTTTACTAAATATCACAAAGCAAAATCCTATCCAATTACAGTGAGGGGTTTTTTTAACCGCTGTATGGCTTTATTACTGGCAATTTAATTATTTGTCAGTAGTTTCATTCCTAAAGAGTGACGAATGTATGTGATATTCTAAACTTTTATATTCTGTAATTAGTTTTAATGAGGCAGTGCTCCTAATTATAAAATGTTTTGCATAATTAAGCCTGCAGAATGAGTGAATGTACACTTGTACACATAACCTGTGTGTTCCTGTCCTTTATATTACCACAGAACATGTTAGAGTTCTACAACAGGATGCTACTTCTTTATTTTGTTCTTTTCCATTATATTCATCTATTGTATAACACCATTTAGCTACCTACCACTTCTGCTTTGCTTTCACCACAGTGGATTCCAAATTCAAAACACATCCCTGGGCAACCTGTGCCAGTGCTTAGTTACCCTCACAGGGAAAGAATTTTTCCTGATTTTCAGGGGGAACTTCCTGTGTTTTGGTCGGTGCCCAGTGCTTCTGATCTTGTCACTGGGAAGCACCAAACAGAGCCTGGCTTTGGTGCCCTGCCTTGAGGTATTTATAAGAAATTGGTACATTAGTTACTCCTGAGTCTTCTCTTCTCCAGGCTTAACAGTCCCAACTCTCTCAGCCTTTCTCCATAACAGAGATGCTCTGGTTCCTTAATAGTCTCAGTGGCCTTTCACTGGACACCCTCCAGTACGCCCGTATCTCACCCATTCTGGGGAGTCCAGGATTGGACCCAGCACTCCAAGTGCAGCCTCACCAGCACTGAGGAGGAGGATGACCACCTTCAAATTGCTGGCAGTGCTTTGGCTAAAGCAGCCCAGAGCATCATTAAGGGTTTTTTTGCTGCAAGAGCACATTGCTGGCTCACGTTCAAGCTGGTGTTCACCAGGTCCTCTTCCGACAAGGTGCTTTCCAGCTGGGCAGCCCCCAACATACATCAGTGCTTGGGGCTGCTCCTCTCTACGTGCAAGACTTTGTACTTCCCCTTGGTGAACCATATCCCTACTCCAAGAAAGTATGAATGAAGGACATGGAGTCTATTATTGAGTTTTGAATTCCTACATAGCCACGCACTGAAATTTAATGAAAGTTACTTTCAACACAAAAATTTAACAGTAACCTTTCAGCTAAATGGGACTGAAGAATAAACATTGATTTAATACCATGGATAATTAACTTCCTTTTCTCTCCTTAATGGAACAGTCAAAAATGATCCATTACTTTGTAAAAAAAGATCATACATTTCTCTATATAGAGAAAAATTACACTGTTTCTAAGTTGTCTAAGAAGCCACTACAGAAACAGAATGTCATTGCTTCTAGTTCAAATTACAATGATATACTAGACCTGTAAATTATGCCTATACATATCAAATTTGTACTGAATGGATGAAACATAGAAATTAGTCTATTTCCAATCAATTTAAATATGTAGAAAACATTTTCATCTTCGCAAAACTGGAGAACACTCAGAGACCAACAAACTTTCGCCAACATAATCAATGTCAAGACACAGAGTAGGAAGGACAAACTTATGAAACAGCAAGAAACTTGAAGGAATCTCTGTGTTGAAGGAGCACTTCTTAACAGACACAGCATAATCCCAAGACTGGCTGTGTCCAAGAGCATCCGAATACTCTTATCTAGGACAAAAAAATCTGGATCTGCCTGCATTTAGTAGATTGCTGCAAGATGTTTCTCTCAGAGCAGTATTTTTTACATACTTGAGTTTGTAAAAACTCGAGTTTTTACAAACTTGAGTTGAGACTGTTAGCAGGTTTCAAGATTTTTAAAGTAAGCAGTAAAGTCAAGACTGCACAGAGTTCATTAGGTGACCAGAAGGGTCAGACTCCAACAGAGAGGACAGCAGTTTTGTTTAGCCTAAAGTGAAAGCTAAGCTATTCCCCTGCTGACTTGGTAATCACTGACAGGCCTGGCAGCAGGAACATCCCAGCGCCCCAATAGCACCAGGAGAGCTCCCTCCAGTACTGCTCCTTGCCTGGGAGCCATAGGAAAACACATGGGGAGCTGGTGCTGCAGTGGTAGAGAGGGCACAGAGCAGGCTCTCACTGTTCACAGAGAGGTTTCTCTGCACTCCGTGTGATTTTAAAGGAGATGGTTTTGATGCTATTTTTAACTGCATATAATAGTGCAGAAAGAACTGAAGTAAATGAAAGCAAAATGATGGAATCTTTCAGGAAGGAGACATTGTTGAATGAACATTGACTCATTGCAAAGTCTCATTTGACCCTAAATGAAGTAGAAACTGCAAACTTGGTACAAAAAAGAGTTCATTACAGTACACACTGTAATGTGTAATAAAAAAAGAAAGCACCCACATGAAATAAGCTGGAACAAAATATATTGAGTCAACAGCAGTCCAAATTCACTGGCTCAACTAAGGAAGTAATTAGAAACAAAACAGAAGATTTTATTTTCACAAGGACTATGGAAAGTATCAGGACATTGACAAAAACAAGAAACTTACATTCATAAAGTAAAAAAACCATAATGATTTAGCTACTATAAACCTAGGAGAAATGTTTCCTGTTAACTTAAAACAAACAGAGCCCAGTCAAAAATCTGCCAAGCAAATTCTAACACCCATTCTTCCATTTCTGAATTTCTACAATTACTGTAGAAACAGTTTCCTTTTTTACTTTTTTTGGTAAACATTATTTTTCACACTACAGTACTAAAACAATTTACAAGAAAGTACCCTCATTTAAAAGGACTTTTTATTGTTTGCTCTACCATTCATGTCAGTATTTTGTTATCACAGTACTCCTAGGTATTTCGCAACCTGCAGGGCACACACCTAAAACACATTCCCACTTTGTGCTTATCCCCTCTTTGCAATTATTTTTCATTCCCATCATTTCAGCTCGTCTAACTTATGCCACCTCCTCAGAGCCAAAGATGATTTGCTATCAGCTATGAGAGCACCACCTCACTCTCCATCACCAGATGAAGATTGTGTATTAATTGCTGAGCCAACTCAACTGGGCCATCAAAGCACTGGAACCAAACAAAGCAGAGCTAAAACACCTGACTTGCATGAGCTGTTTGATTGGAAATATACATAAATTTTTAAGATTTTTGCAAGAGAAGCCACGAGCATTTGTTTGGAGAATGCTGATTAATGGAGGTGAGTTAATTACCTACACTTCAGTAAACCTGGGGACAATCTTGACCCCATGAGAGAGCATTTATGGGTGACACAAGAAAGGAAAGTCATAGGACCTTTTTCTTCTCTCTCTGAAGGGTAAAGAAGACAGCTCATAGCTACCAGCACCAGTTAAATCCTGAAAGACATTTCTCATTCCTCACTCACCCCTACCCCTTCTATGCCCTCTGCTTAAAGAAGTATAATCTTGGTAACCTGGATGGTTTCCTCTGCACAACACTCAGTAACCCAAGGCAATATTGAAGCCAGTGCTTTAAGCAGCCCTGGGATGACACAAACTCAACAAGTTTTGCCAGGCAGAGTTAAGGAGGGAACATGCTTCCCACTTGCCCTCAGCACTGAGCCCTGGCTGCAGAAATGAGTGCTCTCTCTCTCCTTTGCCCTTCCCTTCCATGCCTTGTCCTGAGGGCTGCTCTAAGAGAACAAGGACTGCACTCCAACAGCATCAGCTGCTCCCCTCCACCTGGGTGAGGACGCTAATTTCCTCCCTTTTCCTCTAGAAGTACTAGTTAGTATGCCTGTAACATTTTAATCCCATATTTTAAATTATATGACACAGAAACAAGTAGGTGCCATTATGACAACAACAAAAGATAGTTCTGTATTTAACTGTATTATTTTGTTGTGTTTCTTTCCTCTTAAAAAAAGTTACATAGACTTCTTTCCCCCCCAACCACTGGCTGGTTACTTCACTTTCAAATAGATGGAGGCCTCAGTACTCAAACATTTATCTAACAACCAAATCTTGCATCACTAAACCATAGTGTTAAATACCTTTTCATTTTTTGTCCTATTATATTAATTTAAACTCTTGAGACAGGGAGACAGGAAAGAATGCTGCTCTTTAGTCTCAGACCTATACTAACATCCAGTGCTTTGTGACATACATAAAATTTTTGAAGCTTTATGGAATTACAGTTAAAAATGATCAGAAGTCACCAACCAATTCTAGCTAACCTATCTTAATCCTGAGATAAAGAATAATTAAGAGTAAGTATGTTACATCAGTACTGACAGTGTCTTTTCAAACTAAAATTTGAGTCAAGCATTAGTGTACTTTGTTTCTTCTCCTTTGGGAAAAAAAAGGCAAAGTTGCTCCATTATTTATATTTAATGAATCATTTAAAGACAGCAGTTTTGTCTATTTATAATTGCAATGTTTAAATATAGTGCACTGATTGCTTCTTGTCTTTTTGAAGTACCACATGGCAACATCTGCGAGTTTATTTTGGAAAAAAAAAATCAATAGAACTATAAATTCAGAATCCAAGTGGCTCTTAATTGCAGATACTGATGCTGACTGGTACTTAACAGGACTTCCAGTTTCAATCAGGGTCCACTGGGGTCTGACCCTTCCAGTGGTTTCCAAGAAGAACATAGAACAGGAAAGCAAAGGGGGAGTCCCCCAAGATGAGGAAGGAAAGAATAACCAGGGAGAGATTGTAATATTGTGTGTGCAACCAGCTGATGCCAACTGCTTCTTTCTCCTCTTACTCCCTCTGTTTTGACAATATTTCTTCTCCAGTCTTTTTGGGGAGGGGTTTTTCCTGTCAGCTATACTGTCAGAATACAGATGTCTGTCATTACGCTCTGTGAGAACTGCAACACATATGGTTCCCTATGTCCAGAAAGTTTTTTGAATCAAATGCTGCCTCTGGAGCTCCAAGTTAAGAATTACTACTGCTACAAAAGAGAACAGCCAAGGAGAAGCAACACAGAACCAAGTTTTCTGCTCCAAGACTGCTCCAAGGCTGTCTCCAGCTGCCAACAGATCAGCAGGCTATGCTTTGCTCACAAGAATGCTCTCTCCACAGAGGTATCCAGCTTCTCCCCCTGCACTATTGCTAGCTGCAACCTCTCCCTTCCCATACCCTCATATGAGCAACTTCTGCACTATTTAAAAGGCACAGAGCATTTCTTACTCTCACACTTCACACATTACAAACTCACTGCCTTCCCCATGAGTTTTTCACAGTAAAATGTGAATCAAATCCAGTTCCCGGTGTTAGAGATGTAACACAGGTACACACACATAACCCAGACACCCTGAATGCACCAACTACTCAAAGAAATAAACATACCAACAGTGGGAGCTGAGGAGAAAATCCCACTTTGGCAAGCAACTTTAATTCTGTCCCTACTCTAAAAATTTATTCAAAGCTGTAGCAACCGCAGGGAATTTTTGAACAGTCTCACCGTACACTCAGCTCTCCAAATAAGAACTAGTGTGAAATAAAAGTAAATAACAAATAAAACTAAACAAGACACTAAAAGTTCTTTGCCTCAATTGAAAGTTTCAGTTGAAATAAGTCTGCCCTTTGTAGCTGAGCCACTACTTAATAGTGACTGCTAGAATCCATATTGGCTTTAGTCAAAGCATTCTTCTGTCTATAGGATCATGTCCACAAAGCACCAAAGGCTGTCTGGCCCCTGAGATCATGAAACAGGAGCCCATTTGGAGGTTGGGCATGTAAAAGTATAACTTTTTCCTTACACTTAACAGGATATAAATGCTTCTATTAGATTAAGGCATGTTTGTAACTAAATAGTGAGGTGAGCTTGTAAATGGTGCACTAGGAAAATGAGGATGCTGGGTACACTGTCAGCTTGGGTAGCTGTGCACATCCAGCACAACAGTGCCCATCTCACAGGGGTGTTTGTCCCACTTGAGCAAGGATTAAGGGGCAAGGAGAGAATGACTTAAATCCTCAAATTTATTCTCTCAAACTAAAAGTTTGCTTCTTTGAGTTAATGTTCTATGTATTTTTCAAAACATAAAAATACTATTTGTCAACTCCGTATACCTTTATAAGTATTTTGTGAATTAAGAATTAAAGCTGCACAATTTTCCAACCTGACAAGTATGGGTAACTAAGATTATCTGCAAGTGAGTGAAAGGGTCAAGCAATTTCCTAGTTGAGATTTTCTTTATTTCTCAGTGAAGTAAGCAACAATTGGAGGAAGGAAAGGCTTAAGCATGACATTTCAGAAGCCAGAAGCTGTTCTTGTAAAACAGAAGAACAGTACAATTCAAAACCAGGAAAACCACATATAATTACAGGTCAAAAAGCTGAAAACATTAAGTGGGGAAGGAATCAAAACACTGACAGTCGAAAAGACCAACACAATAGCAGAAACAACTAGAACAAACATATGTATATAAGCAGAAAAAATAGAAAATAATTAAGTGAATTGAAATCTGACAGGCCATCTAAACACTAGGATGAGCAAGATGTACTGTTCATCTTTAGATCTTGGTGAACAAGAGTATTGAAATGGTCCATTTTACCCCTCAGGAAATAAGTATGTCAGATTTTAACTTTCAGAAGGAAAACCAAAATAAATTTGCAATTTATTTTTTTCTTAACAGTACTCATGCTTAATGAAAATAATTTGACAAGCCAGAGGGCTATCTGTTCAAATCAGTGATTAATTAAACAAGACTATTTTAATTATTCTTAAAATAACACTGCTATATTTATATATTTAAAAGATTAATCGGTGGAGAATGCTATCATTTCCAGACTTAGAAATCTGAAAGATTACAGGCCATATATTTAAGCTTCAGGGGAACTGCAGAATGAAAATCAAAGTTGGTTCAGTCTTAGAGACAAGAAGAAAAGGATTAGCTGCAAGATGTTCACCTACAGAACAGCAGAGAGAGTGCAGATCCTTCTGCCATTTGATGCAGTAACAGTTTTTATATCTGGTATAAAGACTAGATGCTTCACAGACATCCCTGCTTACTAGTAGGCCTCCTTTAATTCCCTTTCTAAAGGGACTCTATCTAACATATCAACTAGATTTTCTTTCAGAATAGACTGGCTTTTCTCAAGAGAAATATGCAAACAACACAAAAGACATCTGAGCTTTTGTCAGACCACAGCTAGCCATAAATATGGATCTAATAATTTGTTACACACCGTACAGAGTTGTACAGCTTTTCAAAACTGGGCATGTTAAGAACATGCAGCCTTTATCAATAACTAGGCCACATATTTGGAAATGGGGATAATCAGTTTAAATGTTTGTCAAACTTAAAAGGTAAAGCCTAAAAATACGATTACAGTAAAACGCATTACTGGCACAACAGCTGCCAGAGAGATTAAAAATGAGTGAAACAATTGAGCCTTTGACACAAACCCATCAGTCTGCAATGCTCCACTGTCATGGAGAGACAAGGATTCATTAGAAGAACCAGGTACAGATGCAAGAAAATCTGCGTTCTAAAGAAATGCTTTTCCTTTGTTTAATCTATGCAGTTTAAACATAATGTACATGTTCATTCAATCCATGGTAACTTCCACAAGTTGGTTATTTGAGAAGCTCATGTAGCAGGGGAGGTGAAGAAGGAGGACACGTATTTCCAACACACAAGAATTTTTTCAGACAAGTCTGATTTTAGTGACTGTGACTTTTGGTGTAATGAAGGATATAACCTCTTCCTACAGATCTTATCTTCTTTTTTTTTCTGTAGACAATCTTGGCCATACCACCAGCAGAAACAGGTTCAGGTCTTTGAAGGAAGAGTCATTGGCATTCATTTGCTCTTTTTAAAGAACTTGTTTCCTCCTTATTCCCCATGCAGTATAATTCACACCACCAATGCAAAATGATGAAAACAAAGTCTATATTCACACTCTTCACTACACTCAGGGTTTTGAAAGCCTGTTTAAACTGTCCCTAAACAGCTGGGGTTTTTTCCACTAAGTTTTAGTCCTCAGACAGAAAATACTCCATACCTTTGATCAAGCATGACAATCTTTGCTATTTATTTACTACTGCTGTCGTATTTTAAAGATAACTATAACATTAGGGAAGTGCATAATATTGAAATGTGGATGCAGTAGAAATTAAAGCATTTGTACTAATGAAGTTTTCTGATTTGTTCTCTATTCCTTTACTAGTCTATCATCAACATCCTTTTAGATTCCTTCTAGATAGTCCAGAACTACTGAGTACTGAACCAGTTCCTAAGACATAAGTCCTCCTTTAATGGCAACAGCTGATTTATTAATTTAAAGGTTATGGTTTGTTAGTTTTTTCCTTTCTTCACCATGTAAAGTGCTTGGTACTTACAAGAGTTATCCCATCTGCACTTAAATACTGAAAACACAAAGCCCCCACTTAAATAATGAAAACTCAAAGTTTTCATGGTTGCTTTTGATTCACAAGAATCTTTCTCTATAATGAAAAATTGTCAACATATTGCAACTTCTTTTCTAATATTTCAATGGAGCAAACACTGTTGAGTTTTTCAGATATGAACTCCAAAGAAAAAATATTTAAATTAAGTGTGCTGCAATCACATTATCCACCTGTACTAGCTCCTTTTCATCTTAATAATTATTAGCTTTGCTGACTCCTGGCAAACTTTCTTCTTGCTTATTATGTATCAATAGCTGTTACACACAAGTTTAGGGGGTTGGTTTTTGTTATTTTGTCTTTAAAAGGGCAGTGTTTACATATTTTCCATTTTCTTTAGTGGATATTGCCTTCACTTTTTAAAGGAAGCATTTTTATTTTCAACAAATCTTTCATTCAGCTTTCTGATGCTTTTTTCTTTCTTTTTAGACTTTACCCTTCATTAGACACATTTTCTTGAGCCTCTACCTTTCAACATAATTCATCCTGACTCCAAGCACCTTTCCTTTTACCTGTTCCTTTTATTTCTTTTTTAAAATTAAAATCCTTTCTGTAACTCAAAACACTAGAGAAAAGTAAAAAAAGGGTACAGCAGTGTCACTACCTCCACTGTAGAAATTGCTCTGAAAGAATAAAAGGCTTCACAATCATCGTTCCTCAGTCTCAGGCAAAAGACACATAAGATCTAGTCCAAAAACATAAAAAGCTTTAAAAACTCAGAGACACTGCTCAACTGTTCAACTAGTGACATAACTATGAAGACCAAACTTGCTGACCACTGAATGCAAGTTAAACAAAATTGTATGCTTGTAACACAACAGTTCCAGGATTACATATGGACTCGATTTTGCAATGCAAAGTATTTCTATCCTTAATTAATAAAGATTACTAGAAATTTCAAGCCTTTCATCCTTTCTTTCCTCCCCACCTCCAAAAAAAAAAAAAAAAAAGATTTTTATGTTGTGCACCTCTACAACTAAGTCTGTTAAGTCCATCCCCTCTAAATAATAGAATAAACTTCTTCAATGTCAAGTGCAAGGTCCTGCACATGGCTGGGACAATCCAAAGCACAAATACAGGCTGGGCAAAACATGCACTGAGAGCAGCCCTGCTGAGAAGGACTTTGGGGTGGTGCTAGATGAGAGTCGCACATGACCTGGCAATATGCACTCAGCCCAGAAAGCCAATCCAATCCTGGGCTGCATCAACGCAGCATGGCAGCAGGACAAGGCAGGGGATTCTGTCTGCTCTGCTCTGGTGAGGTCCCATCTGGGAGCTGCATCCAGCTCTGGAGTCCCAGCACAGGATCCACACAGGCCTGCTGGAGCAAGTCCAGAGGAGAGCCACAAAGATGATTAGAGAGCTGGAGCACCTCTGCTACAGAGACAGGCTGACAGAGCTGGAGCTGTTCAGCCTGGAGGAGAAAAGGCTTCTGGGAGACCTTAGAGCATTTTCCAGTACCTAAAGGGGCTAAAAGAGAGATGGAGAGGGATTTTTAATACAGGCATAGAGTGACAGGGCAAGGGGGGAATGGCTTTAAACTGAGAGAGACATTAGGGTGGTGAGGCACTGGAAGAGGTTGACCAGAGAAGCTGTGGATACCCCATCCCAGGAGGTGCTCAAGGCCAGATTGGATGGGGCTTTAAGCAACCCCATCTGGTGGAAGATGTCCCTAGCCAAGGCAGGGGCTTGGATCTAGACAATCTTCAAGGTCCTTTCCAATCCAAACCATTCTATGACTCTTAAATTACTACAGAATTGGAATCATTGAGTGGTAACAAAACTCCACACACATCAAACATGCATGGGCTTGGTGTTGTTTGGCTAAATAGGTAAAATATATTAGATAATCTTTTTCACTCTAGTTTACTTATTTACTAAAGGTTTGTAACCACATACCTACAGCAATTATTTAATTTTTCATTTTTGATGCAAATACAAAATATGAAAGCTTCTGGACTTGTTCACTCTTCTTAATGCTACTTCTCCAGTGATCTCTAGGGCTCAGTCTTGCCACATAAATTCTGATCAGATGCTTGTTTGGCATAAATAGTTCTTTTAGATCATAAAAGACCAAACTCTTCTAAAAGACAGTTCCTTTGGCACACAGTAGAGCATAAATTCTTTTCTGCCAAGAAAAGATAAATCACAGAGGTTCAAATAAGCAGTACCTGCAATACACAAACACGGCTGGTTAGCAAGAAATAACCAAACGAACAAGAAACAAATCAACCCAATCCAAACCTGAGAAATGTGTTTTCATTTTCTTTCAATAAGAAAGAAATGCTTTTGCAGTAGGTCTTTCAGGCACTATGAATTAGTATTCCAGGATGACTTATTGCAAGTCAACTGTACCTAAGTGACCATTTGTATTTTGAGAATATTGATTATATGCAGTTGAGGAATGGTTTTTGAGCTAAAAAGCTGGAGCTCAATAAATGAAAAAAAGACAGCAAAAACTGACTTGCCAATGTTAAAGTAACATATGCCTAAGGTACCTTCGCAACAACTTTTAAAATTCTGTTCCCTATAAACATCTAATAATTAACGACAATTAATTAGGTCTAAACCCAATTTATATTAATGTTGTGAATCCTAAATATTTTTCACAATTGGTTGCTGTGAAAAGGATTGTGTGTCACACAGAGAGGATTAGGACGTCACATTGGAAGTGATCAGGAGCAGAAGGATTTATAAGAATGATGATCCAGCTTTTATGGAAGGAGCACATATCTTTCCCTACACTTTCCAGAATGCAGTAGCAGGAATATTTTATAGCAAAATTTTTATTATTGATCCTTTTAAAACAAACATTTAAAAAAAGTAGAGAACAAAACACAAATAGAAGGTAATAAGGGCAGAGTACTACTGAAATGCTCCAAGTAGCACAGAAAGCCAAACTTACTGAGTCCTGCTTCTGCAAACAGTTCACAGGAGGCTGTGCTGTGCCTACAAGTCACACTTTGATTTAATCCTCATGTAACAGCATACCAGAGCAAAATGAACCAGTATGAGACCTGCACACCTATCCTTAGAAACAAAAGTGAAAAGCAACCAGCATTCACCTGGATAAAACATGCTTACAGCTCTCTACAACAGAACTAGCCCCAAGCAACTGTGCAGACAGGAAGGTTCTAGTTTAGAAGCACCAAGTAAGGTTGGTGAAAGGAGCTTTTAGGTTGAAAGGAGCTTGACTCCGACTTGTGTTCTCAAAGCTATTAACAAGTTTTCCACTTGAGGCACTTCATTAAATGGACTGACCTTTGTCTTCAAAACACATTTTTTCTTTGAAATTGGGTCCTCAGTAAAAAGAAAAAGAGGCAAATTGAGGTCTGGTCATTCTTCCTCAGCCATTTTCATACATAATGTGATAACTTTCCACGTAAGTAGCATCACTCCTCAAGGACCATCTCTCAATACCATGGCTCCTGAAAAGTCAGCCTGCCTGCTGACCCACATAAGAGCTGCATCTTGTCAGTGGGACTAGCTTTACAGAGATGCAAAATACGAGACATCCCACTGACATCTAATGGGACTAGCTGCTATTCTCCTCTCTTGATGGAAAAAAAAGTCCTACAGGAGACTGATTGCTATGGGTAAATCATTGCCATCTATTAGCTACCATTTTAAAAATGTGGACATCAAACCTTGAAACAAATGGGGTATTTATGATATCCATAAGAAACAGTTCTGGGCTTCCAGTACAAATGAGAGATGGACATCCCGAGGAGTACATCAAAGGCCCACTAAGACTATTTAGGGACTATAGCACCTCTCCTATAAAAAGAACTGGTTCTGTTCAGCCAGGAGAAGAGAAAGCCCAGTGGGGCATCTCATCAGTTTTTCATAAATACTTGAAAGGAGGGCACCAAGAAGACAAAGCCAGGCTTTTTTCAGAGGCTCCCAGTGACAAGATCAAAGATGAAGGGATACAAACTGAAACCCAGGAAGTTATCCTTGAACATCAGGAAACAGCAGTCACCTCCATGAGAGAGAGAGCACTAGCACAGTTTGTCCAGGGATGTGCAGTTTTCCTTGAAGCAATTTAGAAGTCACTGAAGATGGCCCTGGGAAACTGGCTCTTGGTGGTCCTTCCTCAGTAGGGGTATTGGACAAGAGGACCTCCAGAGGTCTCTTCAAACCATGCTATGATTTTGTGAACAGCAGCTAAGAATGAAAGAAGTATGGCAATTTATCATTTTCAGGATAAACTGCACTCTAAATTTCTCATGGTGTTTAAACCTCAGAAATCTTACTAAATGCTGAGCTGTAGGTCTCATCAATGAAGCAATCTTTAGAAGGTGGCTCAATATGTATGGATTGGCAAAATTCTAAGTATTATTGTTGGATCAATACTTTAATTAAGATGGATGAAATTATGTTTGAGAATTACTTTTTGCAGTAATAAGGCAAAAAATTTCCCTTTCTTACTATGCTTTGATATTAAATATAAATCACAGTGTTGAATAAGCCTCTGGCAAGGTTAATTAATAAAGCAATATCAATCAAGCATGAAATTATCATGGGACAAATGCTACCCATGGCAGAAATAGAGAACAAGAAGAGACATCCATCAAAGATTAAACAGGCAAAGACCACGTTGTTTCCAAAATGAGACCCTGAGCTGCACAAGCACAGTACAAAGACAAAGATTTAACAGACTACTATAATGCATCACCTAATACAATAACTCTAATCCATCAATTTTCATGTTAAAGTGCATTTGAATGGAAATACCCATCTAGAGCATGCCAGTTTAAATATCACTGGCTTCTCCTCATTGTAAATTTAAAGTCATCCATTAATAATCATTGATGGAATAAAAATCTGGAAACAAATACACGAAAACATGTTCCCTCATGCTCCAAGGCATTCAATCAAAACTTTTGGAACAGCCCCACCAGCAGTTCTAGGTCTCACATGAATTTAATTCTTAATTTGGTTTGACTACCCAAAACATCTTGCTTAGGTTCAAACTCATAGGCTCTATTATACAACTCTAAGCAGAATATATGCTATTCTACAAATGCCCTCTGATTACAACGCCCAGGATTCTGGGGGGGGGGGGGGGGGGGAACCCCCAAAACATTTCTAAAACCACAGATAGATGCAACTCTTACAATTTTGCATCCTTCCTGAACAAGGTAACATTACAGGAGGCATCTCCTAACTGAGGTGGGGTCATATACTTCATCTGCTGCGCAAGCATTTGTGCTTTCAGCTCTCAGACAGAGAATCAGAGCTAGGAACACTCAGTACTTCTCTGATACAGTCTCTTAATGAGACAGGACTAGGAAGCACCCCTGACTTCATTTACTGAGCCTAATGCATGGAAAAAACAATGATGAGAAAATTCTTCCAGACAATGAAATTTATTTTTACTTCCAATTAAAAACAAATGAGCACTCTACTGAAAAAAGTAGCACCACAGTATGTCATGCTTGCACGGTTTAACAAGTGTCAGGAAATACATTAATTCAGACAGAATGTGTCATTAATTAATTAATTCTACATTAGGAGTCAGCTTTTAATTACACTATCTCATGCTAGAGCTTCAAGATACTCCTGGAATCTGCCCCTGTTACAGTCTTGATGACCTTCAGGGTATTTTTCACTCTTCAATAAGGTACCTCCAGTACGAAGTTCCCCTTATCTCCCATGCTGTAGTCAGAAGCCACCAGTATCAGAAGGCTGATAAACCACTATAGGCCATCTATCTATATCTATATAGATATATTTACAAGATATCAGCTTTGCTTACAAGAGAAATTTTCCCAACAGTCATTAGTTTAAAAGGTAGCTTGAGGCGGAACTAAATGTGTCCCAAAAGCAGCTGAGAAAGAAATTTGGACATCTCAAGCTTGCTAGCTACTTCACGCTGCTTCCATTTAACTTTGTGGATGTTTGCCAACACACAGAAGGAGGAAGGACAAAAGACATTTTTAATTATAGAAGGAATCTAGTTAAAAACATAAAATTAAAAAAAATCCAGACTATTTAATTTAACACAAAGAAAAAAGCTACCATATCTGAGCTATTGTTCACAACCAGTGCCCCAGGAATTCAAAGAACCTGAACCAAATAAATGAGTATTTTTTATTATGTTATCTGAAGAGAATTATCTTTATTAAAACCAATCTAGCCTTTATGAATAATACGCGCCAGCTTCAAACAGATCAAAGAATAGTTACTCACTACAAAATTACCTGTAGCTGGGGCAGGGAAAGGACAGAGTTTTACCTAACATATCTGCTTCCTGACACTTTCAGTCAGAAAGATAGCCATTAATTGCCATGTATTAAAAAAACATAGCATTCTTCTACAGGCACCCTTGCTGAGAAGAGCACCTGCCACCACGGTGAGCCTCGGCCGCCAAAGGCACCCGCCATGCGCTGGGAGTAGAGCGGGCATTATGGCCACAGCTAGTCCAGCACATAAGGGAAGAGTGATTTTACAGGACATTGTATTCAAATGAACTTCACCTAGGCAAATTCCTACCACTACCTCAAGAGATCAGGGATGCTGTAAGTTGAGAAAAACAACAGGAAATTTAGCCCACTCAGTGCTCAGCTCACAGTTTCACCCAAAGCCACTGCACTGGGAAAATAGCACAAATTGGGATGTTGCTGCATCTTTGTAAGGGGCTTCAGAAGCGTACAACAAATTGTTGAGGAAGCACAGATAAAAAATACATTCATTATCCCTGTGGCCTTCGTGTAATGAGACTGAAATTTAAAAAAAAAGGTCCGGTAATACTTCTACTGCATGGGTAGAAGGTTAAATGTCCATCAAACAAACTGCTGCAACTATGCCTGCTGTGAATTACTGCAGCACACACTTCAGTTCACTAGAAAGATAACAAATTATTTTGACAGATTTTGCCACACTTTAAAGTGTTTCCCAAACATTAAAAATTAAAGGTTTGAAATTTAGTGGAAGACAATGAAGAAAATCAAAACCTCAATTCCTCCATCTATTTTTCAACAATAGCTGTTATTCCAACACCGTATTCTAAAATCACATTTTATAGATGTATTCATACCAAGGTCAGCAGCTTGGCAGAGAACATGTCCCAACCAGACTTTAAAAGAAGAACACATATACTTATAGACAACCTGTCACTTGGAATATATCTTTTCTCAAAGGAGGATGTGGATGCTTGAGTTTCACAGGCATTAGTTAAGCATGACATGCCTGGCCCACAGAATACTGCACTTCAATGCTCTTAGCTGAGGGTGGAGGTTGTCAAACATCAAAGATAAGGCAAACACAAATTTTTTTTCAATACTTTAGAGCAAAGGATGCTGAAACCCACTTGGGAATGAAGCTGTCAGTATGCCAGCAACTAACTTTAATTCTTGGTAACATGATGAAAAAACATAATAACAACATATTAAGCAGAAGCACATATAACATGAACCTCGAATATATTTTCTTTACAGGCACATTCCACTTCATTTTTGAAATTAACATCACAATTAACAGATAAAAAAGGACAGATTCAATGCAATGACCAACTCCACCTGTGAAAAGTCTGACAAAAGTCTCATTCTGATCAGGAATATCTATGCATTAAATGCTCCCCAAAAGATACAGCCTCTTGTAATTTTAGACTTTTTCGATGACAAAATGTAAAGAATGTGATTCGAAGTATCTTTTAGCATTTCTAAGACTTAGAAAACAAGACAGTATGTTGATGAAGGAAAGGCTTAAACTGAAAAACTAGTATTAAATACACAAATTCTTGAATGAGATGAGTAAGAACTCATCATGATAGCAAAACAGAATAAAACTAAAGTGGGTAGCAAAACAGACATAATAAAATTATATTCAGGTTGAAGCTGGTCTTACGAGTCCCCCACTCTCTCCCAAAACCCCACAAAAAAACCTTCACACCTTTATATGATTATTATCCCAACTTTTTTGTCCCAACTCTTCTAGCTGTTAGCACTGATGTTAATGTGTTGAAGTTACACACACACTAAAATCTGTATGCAACACTAATCTGACTTGCTTTGCTTCCTCTACTGCAGCCTGACACAGGAAAACTTATTTGTCCTGCTTTGTCCATTCCTTCAAAGGAACTTTTCTGACTTGACAAACTCTCTTTCTGCCAAGTATCCCCTGTTCCAACATTTCTTTATTAACTGAATATCCTTAATTTGGGGGGAAGTGATGCAAGCAAAAAATACTAATTTATATATTACCTAATTAAAATTAAAATAGAGTTTATAGTTTATTGACAGAATTCTTTAATACATAAAGGAAAAAACTGAAGTTTAAATCACTGGTCCCATTGCTACAATGTGTAAAGAGTACAAGCCAAGACAGCAACAATGGTCCTCTTATTATGCTCTACTGAGAAGGTCACGTACAGGATTAAAGCTGACAAATCTCCATGGGTGCATGGTTCCATAGAGCTTGTGTCTTCAAGATTAAACCTTTGGTTTTTATTAATACTACAAAGAGCAAGAACAAAACCTTGTTAAATCAGATACATAAGCTTATTTCAAGAAATGCCAAAGTCCTAACTCAAATTCAAGAAGATAAAGAAAACCCCAACACACTCTCAGGACAACTGAGGCAGGAGCCCAGGTCACTGAACCCAGCTAATCCCTTGCTAAGTAAAGGTCTCTGCCCAGCTACAGGCTTTGTACCCACAGATCACCACTGGTTTCCTCAGGTCGAGAATGTGCTCAGCTAAACTTGCAAGTCTACCAGATGAGGATCAGGTTTATTTCCCAGGATGCTTAAACTGGTTTCCAGCCTCTCATCTATCTACATTGATCCTGTCTGGTTTAAAATTCCTGTATGAAGGGTCAGTAGCCAGACTGGAGACCTCCAAGAAGCAGTGCAGTTCAGAACCAGACAGGGCTGCTAGTTTCAGAGCAGGATCAAAGATCCACAAAGCAAACCAACTCCTTTGCCCCACATTCCCCTGAGGCAGAACCAAGTTGAGACCAATTCTGAATTAGCGTAATTAACATAGCAGCTAACAGCAGTGTTAATTTCAGATGAAATGCACAACTATTTACACTGTACTAGAGCTGCCCTTTGGCTACATCAAGAGAAGCACTCCTCCTCATTCCTTAGACAAGTTCAACCCTCTTCTGTTTCTTGACTCATGCTCAAATGCTCAGGAAAGAAAAGCTGCAAGGGAGAGAGGCTGGCAGTACACACAGATTAAGCAGAAACAGGTAAGAATTAGACATACAGCATGAATGTGACATTTTTGAAGAGCTTTGCAGTGAGATCAGCTGAGAGAGATGAGGTCAAAACAGTGCTGCTGCAACAGCAATCAGAAACATTTCATGGAGACAAGAGCAATTGCACTAACATGCCAGAGGTGTGAAGGTTGCATTTGTCTCGTGAAATACTTTATTCCAAGAACTACAAAACTTTCCCAGAGTACTTTTACTATAAAAGGCTCTATCAGAAGTCTGGTTTAAAATCAGTTGCAGGGGATGAGGGAAAAACAAAGAGCACACTCAACTCAGATTAAGCTTATTTCCCCAAAACAAAGAAACCTTTCTGAACTCCCTCTGACCCATGCCTCTGTCATCTATGGTCCCTCAAGTACTATCAAATTGATTACAGAGGATTTTATAGAACTTAAATAACCCTTAATGATCCTGCATTTATCCTGCCAGGGATGTGTGACTCACATTTCAAAAAAGGCCACTCTAACACACTTGGCAGCTAAATGTATTGGAACCAATTATCACTGCACAACTTCAGTTCTGGTGAGTTCACCAAACTGAAAGACTTCTCTGATACACTGTAAAGGTCCATTCTTCCAGCTGAATGAGCAACTTATAGCTGACATCAACCTAATTATGTGAAAGCAAGCAATAAGAGTCTGTGTATACTGCTTACAATATTAAACATTTTTTTTAAAACATAGCCATGTTTTAATATTTACATTCAAAAGAGCCAAGTTCAATTTTCTTAGGTCAGGAATACATTATTTAACACTGCAACACATTTGAAGTTCTTATTGAACAAGATGAGGCATATAAAAATGAGAAACTGACATTGTGCTTCTTTTAGTCTCCCCAAGTGTTTCTGAAAGATGACAGAAGAACTCCAAAAAAGCAAAGTTCTTTTTGCCTAGGAACATAAAATGTTTTAGGGTTTTTTTTTTCTACACAGAGTAGGAAATACTATCCTTTGGACGTAAAAAGAAAAGTTACTAACTCTCGCCTTCTTTAACCAGAGGTCTTTGAAAAGCTATTTACTGTAGGGTGGGTTGTATTTTTAGTACCTGAGTTGACAATAACTGAGGTGATTTATCTCCTCCCTTACACACAGTTCAGTGAAACACCATTTACACAACAGCAGTTGGTTCTCTGGCGCAAGGATCTTTCACATAGGCACTTTCACAGATTTTTTTTCTAGGACTGCATCCATGCTGGAGCACAGTCAGGAGCACAACAAATCTGTTTAACTCCAGAAACAATTTAGTCCTGTTTGTACTGCCTGGGAGCTAATAAGCCCTGCAGGGATTTATCAGGGAATACGTCCCTTTCAGCCCTGAGACCATAGTTGTGCTTGGTGGGGCCCAGTGCTGCTGCACTGATCTCTCTTTAGTGCCTGGAACAGGTATTCACTCCTCCAGCAAAAGGCAAGAACAAAACATGCTGATGGGATTAACAACTACAAGGTACACCACCCAGTCAATGCAACCATCTGTAGGGGATTGTAGGGAGATGCACTGATCTGTAGGGAAAAAGGAAAGTTTTTGAAGGAGAAAAGAGAATGTGGCAGTAAATGCAACAAAGACCCTTCTTATGCAAGTGTTCTCAACCTCCTACCAGTAAGCAGAGACAGGTGAGAGACAAGCAGGCTCTCCCACCTCTTCATTATCAGAAATCATTTACCTTAATTGTCTACAATCTTCCATTCTCCTCATTTCAGAGTTAATGAAATAATACCAGACCAGCTGGAAAGAAGCACAGGAAGATGCAAGTGAGTGAACAGAGCTTTGATTTGTCCCTGGAAGAGTGTCTTGACCCAGAAGATTAGTCCCTCTCCTCTTCCTGTCAAGATGGAAAACTGGCCTATGGCAAGGCTTCAAGAACATTCAAGTGAATGCCTGTCCTTCTTCAAAGCAGTGACAGTATTTTAGCCACTATCAACTGAGTTTGGAACCATTTCTTTTATATAAGCAGATAAACTTCTTCAAACAGTCATTTGCTGGTGAAGATAAAGGCTTCAGCCATCTAAAATTCCCTTCAGATGAGAAATAAAGTTTTTACAGTATTATCCCCATGATAGCTAACTACTCCTATTCATAGATCTAACAAGAATAACAGCTACACGGAATGTTGAAACACTGCCTCAGTGCCAGATATCAATACAATGCCTACACTCCACTGCTATGTTCAGTAACTAAATAATAAACAAATCTGTCATTCATTAGCAAAAAGGTACAGTAGACTGAAGGCATGAACACTGCATTTGCCCAAAGCAGGAAATGGGGGAAAATGCAGTTGTATCACCTGGAAGAGTCTTACCAAATCCTTGTGATGAGTTCAGAAATTTAAAAAAAAAATCCATTTGATGTATTTATACTACAATTTGCAATGTTATATGAATTTTGTTTCTCGCACAAGACAAACATTAGTAGGCAAAGACCTTAAGAGCCTACTTCACTGTTAACCATTTAAAAACCAATTCACTTTTAGCTACAAAAGGTAATGACAGATTATCTGCCAATGTTAGTGGAAACCCCCTGAGGTATGGTAAACATTAATATAATTCACAATGCATGTTTGCAATCAACAAAAATTGTCTTTTGTGTGACAATTCTGTTCTTTGTAATTAACACTGAGTGACAATTGTAAATGGATAGATGAAAGACACAATCCCAGTTCTCTAACTATTGAAGATTTAGGTCTGTAATGAAAGCTAAAGCCTTTCATATGATAGGCTCATTTTAGCTAACAGACACAGAAATGGTACTTCATTTGCATCTAAACCATGGAAACTAAAAATATTAATTAGGACAACTGTAAATAACAGGTCTTAAACAAAAGGCTCATTATGTCTAAAATTTTAACTTTTGAAGTGCTACTATCTCAGGCGTGGCTTTGTGACATAATGGTTCCAGAAATATTAACTTGAGTTGAAACACAGCTCTCTTATTTTTTTTATACTGCAGACTCTCTCCCCGTGAGTATTCATACTTGTTTGATGAAAATCAGTATATAACTTCTTATTCCTCAGAAGCCCTGAAGACATAACATTGCTAAATTGAAAACACAGATGGCTTTATTACTTCTTGTGCAATATTCTACAAAAAAATCTAATTACTCACAGTCATGCAACCCTACTGGTGATGAAAAGGTTGCACAAGTGAATACTTCCATCTCACCAATGCTTCAGGGATTTTAAAAGGACATCAAGGAATCAAATTTAAAGAACTCAGATCACCTTTTGCAGCAGCTGTCAAGTTTGCAGTTAGTATCAAGGGGGTAGAGAATGCATTTGATAAAAGAATACCAAGAAACAGTGAATATGGAACTTTGAATAAGAATTTTTTCATTCACGTTTTTTGAAGTAGGGGTACATTAAAGGGTTTCGTTAAGTCACACATGAGCGCACCTTGCTAAATCAGTCAGCCAAACTCTGCAAAGCCTTCCTCTCTTCCCCAAGGTAGGACAGATTTGTGAGTCCATTCTGGCATCACACAGAAGAGCTTCCAGACCACACCCCAAATCCTCCGTGTACACACACACGGGCACTCAGTGAGATCAGTGCATTCTTTTCCCCTACTACACACTTCATGAGCCAAGGATGAGGCAGGATACAAAGGATAGCATGACGAAACCCTAGTGCCATTTGAGACTTTCCCGACACAAGAAGAAAGTTCCTACACCCCCACTGCTTTAAATCAACAGCCAGGATCACCCCAATGCCAATGGCATCTAGCTTCTGGTACACAGGAAACAGGCTTTTCTGCTTTTAATGACAGCTGCTCTTTGCACAGCTCCTTCTGTATGAGGCTCCCCTTCCACTCAGTTTCCTGGGTAATTTCACCAGATTTCTCAAAAAGTAGAGGGAAAATGGACACCCTGACAAATGATTCCTGCCAGGAAGCAACATTCACTTTCAAACAACCCATCATGAGGACTATGCACATGCTTTGTTTAAATGTACTATTTTCATTGCCTTTTCTGACATTGATAACAGAGAGAGTAATTATATAACTAAAAGGTTCTGCAATAAATACGACTGTATTTATTATGTCGTTTATTATGCCCATACAAATATATTTTCTGTCTCAATCTTTAAAACTATGGCAATATGTGCAATCTTCTCAACATTTGCTTATCTATTAAAGCAACCTAAATGCTTCTCTAGGAAGTGCATCAGGTGTGATCAACATGAGGTAGTAAATAGTAGCTCATGAGCCATGTAGGTAAAAATGAACACAGAGCACAACTTAAAGCTCTGCAAAACAGCAGAATACTTGGAAACAAATGAAGAGTTCAAAAAGAGAGACAACCCATATAACATGTATCAACAGATCTAATCAGCACTGACAGACTTTTTCTCACCACAGATATCTATGGAGAATGTTTGTTTTATCAAAATGTGCAGCATATAAAAAGATACAGTGTTTGTTATTTCTGCCTGCTTCATGAAGCCTAACATCCATTACCATCTACAGTAAGCTATTCTGGTCTCAAGTTTTGCTACATTAGGCAACTACAAATGCAGAGACTTCAATATATATGTGTCTTGGAGTTGTAGTACCTCATGGTTTGGTTTTTATTATTCAGGAAAAAAAGACCAGGTCTTGACTTTACATCCTCCAAGCTAATTGCTGCTGTCTAAAACTAAAGTATTTGTTTGAGTGAAGAAAGAAATCCATAGTGCTGAAGAGGAGTTTAATCTATGCAAAGCCAACTGAGCTGAACTCATAAGCCAGCCACAACAGAAGCAATCAAATCAAGAGAAAATAAGCAAAGAAAGGGAACATCAGATTTTACTAGATAACAGTGACTTCAAAGATATTCTTTCTTCTTCTGTCTCCTTCCTAATATCTCTTGTCTTAGATAACTGAAATCACCATTACAAAGTGTAAAATGATGAAGCAAACTAATCAAAGGAAAATGCCACCATATTAAGCAAGTTAAATGTGGAGACATCAAATACATTACTAAAATGCTCTGCAATTTTCTGAGATTGCTCTTCTGCAGCAAACATCAGTATTTGAAGATTGTTCCTCTGAATGATAAAAGCATCACAGCAGTTTTAAAAACTGTTAGCTGCTCATATACACTAAAATTATGTACTGCTGATTTACTCATCACATTAATTGTAATTAATGCTAATGTCAATAACTGATGCTAAAGCAGCAATGATTTCAATGCCAAGACAACATGTATTTAAGATCATAATTTCTGCTCAAAGTGATGATATCACCTTCTCCTCTTGCAACATTATCGTCTGCTGTAATTCATTAAAAGTAGATGTTGTATGGCCAGGACTATTTGCTTAAAAGAACATTTTAATGAAGAATCCTCTACAGGACTTTCCTGTTGTCAGGAATCTCCTGTTCAATAGCATACAAAACCACTTAACTACTGAACCCAGCAGTCTCACTTGCTATTCCTAGCAGGAGTCATTACTGATATGCATCTGAAACATCCCTTACTTAATTCAGCTACTGTAAACATGAGACTGGGGAAAATTTTGAAAAATAGTCTGTGTTATCACAAAAATGCCAAAGCTATCAACTTAGCCAGAGACATGTAGGTCAAAGCAGAGTACTCTCGAAAAGTGGACAAAGTAATTTCTGTGACAGTGGAGTTACTTTTATGAAACTGAGTCCTAAGTTGATTAATGGAATGCTGCATATTTTTACATTACCTGAGGGCAGAAATGGCTTGCATGAGAGTGCCTGGAACTGCTTCATCGATTAATTAAAGAAATTAAGTTTGAGAGAAATGTCGACCAGAAAAACACTTCTTGGAGATCATACACTCTACTAAGGCCTAGAATAATATTTTGTTTGACTAGAAAGAAAAATTATCCTCACTTGTGTTACTAATACTTGTGTTCTCTCCTCATTTTTATTCAGAATACAAAAATATAAGAATACCAGCCTGAAAAGGAACTAAAATTTGGCAAATCTAAGGAATTTAAAGACTATTCCTCCTGAGACCATTAAAAAACACTAAAAACTCCTTCAAGCAGGAACTTAGAGAGAGCTGATGTACTCTATGTCAGGAAAACCCTCATTTACAGTTTGCTGACAGAAGTGCCATCCAAAAGACGGTGCTTAAGACATTTGCAAACACACGAAAGCTAATTCAATCTCTGTCCAGCCTTTCTGAAACTGGGCTACTTCCTAAGTTCTAAGCTAGTTTTTTAAATCACAAGTTTGCATCTCTGGAGAGCTGCAAGTCCAGCCTGTGTTAACAGCGAACACGAACACACATGTCTGACTCATTATAAACCTCTGATTTCAGAGGCTGTCTTCCTCTGATTTCTCACCTGCTCTGGCAATCTGAAGGCACACTTTGCTAGTGTGGGTGTATTAGCATTTCATTATATGCCATACTAGTAGAAAACTAGTAAACAGTCAATATTATTAGTATTGTATTATAATGATAGAATAGTAAAGCTCCTGGGGGAAAGAAATGAAAAGTCCGCGTGGCAGAGAAGAAAACAATGCTCAGGCTACTGTATACTTTGCTTGCTGAGACACAGAAAATTCACCAGTCCTGGACTGATTTATAAACTGTTTAAGAGCTCCTTCTTGAAACTGAAGAAACCGAATTTTACACACATTCACCACTTACCATAGAACAGATCTGTCAGTTCACAGATCACACTAGCGAACTAGGTTTCATGTTAGCACTGAAGAATTGTTCTCAAGAACCACGGTGCATAAAATATGAAAGTAAAATAAATACAAATTCACAGTAATTTTAATTGATTTACAACAAAATTAATTTTTATCTAGATAACCAACTAATTATACACGAAACACAAATTCACATTCCCCTTTTATGCACTAAATTTGGCTACCTGTAATAGTCTAACAGTGAAATAACAACAGGCAAAATCTATCACACGTATAGAAACTCCAAACAATATTTCATGGCATGGAGCAGGTTTCTTTACTAGTGACATTATTTAGATTACAGTCTCCTATCTAACAAGAGATATTCCATACTTGCCATACAAGTATGTGACTATTTTCACATTAGTCCACAATCCAATAAAATGAAGTTTTCAAAAGACAGTCACAGGTGACATCTTGCTATCAACTGAAGGAACATCAATTGAAAAGACAGGTTCATTCTTTTGTGAGACCAACATAGTGGAAGGATTACCACAGGATTATCTCCAGGATAACTGACAGCCTACATGCAGCTCCAAAAAAGCCTTTAAAATTCATCATATGTTCAACATTCTTCTGGAAGAACACAAGTTTATTTTTATTCTTAAACAGGAAAGCAAATGAGAAAAAGAACCCAAAAAATCAAAACAGAAGCAAATAATTCAACATTTCCTGCAGGTTTGAGAACTATAGAAACCACAGAACCCCAATGCAGCACTAATGAGCTTCCCCCCTTTAATGATAAATCTTCTACCAAAATACAATGGTCCCCTCCCTCCTAGTGCTATGCTGAGAAAAACCATAAAGACCATCATGCACTGATGAAAACTGAAGAGGGATAAAGGAGAGAGATGCCACCAACACATAATCAGCCACCCTCACTGACAAATGCTACACAGTAGTCAAGAGAGATTAATTAAAGATTCTTTTGTTAAAGCTCAATCAGAGTGTTTCTGTACAGCAGAAAAAAATTATGAAATCCCTGCCACCTCCATCAGACATGTTTTTTAATTACTTCCTGATTTAGACTTTGATTGAGATGCAAACACTGACTTCTGTGCTTCATTCCATTTCCAATGGGCTTCACAAAACCAAGATAAATTTAGAATATCCTTTCAAGCTGAATGTGCTGCAGAAACACCTAATCATCTGCAGTATATCTTCCAATATTTACCAGCCAAATTGTAACCCAAACTGTACCAAGAACCACAGGTAATTTGCCATAAACTAGCACTAGGGTTGCATCTTCCTAATGCACTGAAGAAGAGCATTAATGAAGACTTACTATGATGCTCTAAGATACTAATTCTGTTGTAAACCAGCTTTATAGAGATATTTTTATTTTCATTTATGGAATTAGGATAGCAGAATGGATAAAATAAGTACCACAGAGGAAAAAGCTTATAAAGTATGTTTGAGTTCAACTGTTTTCAAGAGAACCTGAAGTTATAACTAGAAAGAGAATCAAATTATTATATCAATAAAGGAAAATATGCATAAGCAAATACAGACAGCAGATATAATTCATTCCAATAAAAAACAACTCTGGTGGGCAGTTCAAAGACTTGCTCTTGCCTCAGGCACAGAGCCAAATATATACCAACTGTAAATAAAGGCAACAGTACATTAACAACTTATCCCAAGTTAAATTACAGCAAAAAGTATGACTGCAGTAACTGTCCATATGTTAGTTCCTTCCCTTAGGCAAACATGAATTTCCTTACTGTACCCCTCAAGGGTAAATTATAATTATCTTGTATTTATCATAGGGTAGGTTTATGTATTTAGGCAACACCCACTGCAGCAAAACTTTGTGGTATATTGAGTAATACCATCAGCTGAGATACACCTGACAATTTTTGTATGTTTAAAATATTATAAATGCAAAACTTGACTTATTGATTTCTACTACTACTACTCTTTTTCTATTATTTTCACAGAAGTAACCAAAGCAAATCCATTTTATGTCAAATATGAACCAACAAGTGGCAGAATGTGTTACAGTTAAAAACTATCTCCAAAGATATTTCTGAAGCTACACTTTGGAAGTGTTGACAAAGTGTTTTGACATCTGTGGTATTCTCCCACACATGCATATCCCTCTTTCCTTTAGCTGAAAATGTTCAACAATTTCATTTAGAAAATTTCATGCTGAAAATTTCGGCATTTTGGAAACAGAGATCACCGATCTCTAATATACACCTTAACTCAGTCACCTCCATTCCTCACAGAAGCTGACTGGTAGTCTTTAGAACTCACAATAAACACAGAACATTATTAGAAACACTAAAAATTGAACTCCCCTTAACCAACACATGGTGACATTTCTGGAAAGCAAGCAGATTCTAGTTTGCAATAGTTCACTTTGGAATGAAGTATAACAGTGAAGAGCCTGGCACAAGTGATTTATAAAGCAGCTCTTTTTCCACGGACCTCGTAAGACACAGATTCTTAGACTCAGGACGAATTTCTAAAAACCACATATCCTTTGGCACAGCTTATTCCTCTGGCACAGCTTTGAGAAGGAAGCCACAAAAGACAAGAGTACTTGAGAACCTGAAGGATGAGGTGTTAGGTGAATAAAAAATCACCAAAGCAATTTATTAGCGTTCACCTCTGCTGATTCAATAGGCTGAGGCAGATCTCATGACATACTCCCTTGAGCTTCAGCACAGTGAACAAAACTCCCAATTTTCCTCAGTACAGCAGCCTTACCACCCCGAAGTGCTCCTTCCACACCCAGAAATTTCATCTAAATCCAGAAGATTTATTTGTCATGGGGATTCCAAGATGCTTTCAGCTCTTCATAGGCTTCAGAAAAGAAGTATTAGGAAGTATTCAAAATGCACCTTTTTATAACAAAAAGCATGGATAGTGGGATACAGCTCCATAGTCAGTTGCTCAGCTGCAAGGGCAGCTGAACTTCACAGCAGCCCTTTTTCACTCTGTCACCTTCCTGTGCTGTTTCTTACAGCTGTTCTTAGTTTTACTCAAAATTCAGGGCACAGCAACTGGCCACAAAAAATGACGAGAGAAATTTCATTGTATATGAAGAACACAGAGCATGGAAATGCTTGAAATAAGCAAAGCAAATATTATCCCTTGATTCACCAACAATACTGGAAATAAAAACATCAGTAAATTAAGTCAATATTAATTTCCTCAGATGTCCTTTCTCTGAAATATTATAATACTTCTATATATTGTAGGCAGAAGCAAAATTCTTTTACTTTCAGAATCATCAGAGTTTCTCAAAAGTATACTTTTACAATTCCATAATGCATATTTCTAAAAAAAGGATTACAAGTCAAATTTCACATCTAAATGAAAAGTCATAGCTCAGACTCATAATAAGCTAACCTCATAATCATGAGCAGTATTTCTTATTTTCTTGAGAACCAAAGGTGAGTATAAGAAAGACAGGAAGGCTTGCAGCTTCAGACAGTTCCATCCAGATTAGCGCAGACACGGGCAGGCCTATGGCATGGTGCAATAGAAATTTCCAGTAAAACCTATCCCTTCTGCCATAAACCCCGAAACCAAAACCCAACCCACATTTTAAATACAGCATATTAATATGCTCAACACCTCAAAACTGTAACACTTGGCACTACTTACAAGTTATTGAACATTTTATGGAAATGCACTCAGAGCATCCCTGTTCTCTAAAATCTAATATGAAGAATAAATCCTAAATAAAATACATTGTGCAGCCATTCTTCTCATGTTTATTTACATGTTCTGCCACAACTTGAAAGTACTACCAATTGTACTGCTATAATAACATGCAAAGAGATAGACTAAACTGTAAAGACAGAAGTTCATATGCAAGAGAACATCCCTTGCCTGCACTGCAGGGCCAGTCAGGTGAAAGAAGATTACTACTACAAGTCACGTTTGACAACTCAGACTTTTCATACACGAGACATCGGAGATTAAATATTGATTTTACATTATAGCTGTTCATTATCACTAGGAACACTCACTGCTTTTAGCTAAATTGTAGCCAATAATTTGATTAGTCATAACCCACAATGAAGACCAAATTACACAAAAAAATTGTGCAATAAGTTTTATAACATCTCTGTGACATCATGCTGCTTTCTTTAAATACTTAGCCACAGTTTATGTAAGCTTGGCACACTGAACGTGGGATGTACTTCAGCTACATCTCTTATGGCCTGTCCAATATTAAAAATGTGAGCTGGAAACATTTCTTTCTATACAAGTTTCTTGAATATTCCCTAAAATTAAGCTTTTTTTTTGCACTTTTTCATAAGCATGAAGAAACATGAGAGATGATGCTTGGTTCACCAGAATTTCCTCTCAGTTGAAGCTGCATTTGTAAATACATTTTGAAAAAGCCAAAACTCACATTTGGCATTGCCTATATTCAAATACTTGGCAGAAAGAATTTGTTGAGAAGTTCCATCTGCACTTCTCCTACAGCATCTACATGCCATTCAGATAGCAAGAAATTTCATGGTGAGTTCCCATGATATTCAAAAGCAAGATGCACAGAACTAGTTTTAGAGGCAACTAAGCATAAGCTGCTCTTTGGAAGTAGCCTGGCATTTTTTCCTCCATTAGGCAGGAAAAAAACTGGGCCCAAATCTATAACTTTAAACAGATTCTTTGTTCAGCTCTTTGCTTCAAAGGCCAGATTCTTCCCAGTGCCCTGGTTTCTCTCCTGTAAAGCATAAACTAGATCCTACTGTTTAGTCAGCTGCAATCACTTTCTCCAGTTACAGGTGAGGCTGGGATCAACATCAGAGTCAGCAGAACCTACACACTCACCACCTTTGCACCCTGAGGTGTCAAAGCAGGGACTTCTGGGCAAACCACAGAAAGGACTCAAAATGCTGCTGCACTGCACAAGGTAAGACCTTGCATCATTGCTGAGACACCTCTTTCCTTGTCTAACCCCAATCACGGCATTATCCCATAGCAAGCAGCACGCCTGGGTCAAAATTCCTGAAATTAGCAGCAACTAACAGTTTCTAAATGAATTTTGAAGTGCACCCTTACTGACTGCAGCAAAAGCAACCATTAGCTATGACTTGCATGCAGAATTCATCCAAGTAGCCATTTTTTGATAAGCAACTTATCCTGACCTGAGACCACTGCTAAGGGATAGCTGTTAAAATATTAAACACAGCTGTTGAGAGAGGGCAACACAGTAGCAGGGTTAAGCATCTAGTACACAGATGCAGTTACTGACAACTCTTAATCCTGACAGGCTGCATGAGCTAGAAAACAGGTTTGCATCTTGGAACATTATGTAACAAAATTGGTGATAAGCTATTAAAAAAAAAAAAAAAAGAAAAGATGTCTTGCTCTTAATCTTGTTAATAAACCCTTACTTCCAGGAAAGAGCTGTAGTGCCCTACATATGTTTTAATCATCCTATTTTATAAGTCAAAGCCCTAGCAAAATAATGTATTTATTCAGCAGCTATGATTCTGATGAATCATTTCTTGCACCCAAAAATAATTCCAGGCATATGAGTGCTAAACTCATGACAGCTCAGCAGAACCTTACACTGGAGAAGCGTGCAGCTGTTTTAACACAAGAATCACCAAGAACAACTTTCTCAGAGGAGCTAACTGCTCTAAGACCTTCTATCACAGGGAGAGAACGTATCTGTCAGGACAACCTAGGAAGCAGAACAGTGACTATCAGCTCAAATAAAAAAAAATTTAAAAGTCAGCATAATGGGCTTCCCCCACACTGTTCATCAGAGTGAAGGGCAGGAAGGCTGACCTTATGAAATCACTGCAAGCAATTAAGGTACTGATCAACAAGTTCATCTGCTGGAACTCTGAAGCTTGACACAATGAGACCAATCTCCTGTTCTTTCCTCACTAGGAAAACAGCTATAAAATGGCATTGTTTGGAGGAAAGAAGAGGGAAAACAGACAGGAGAGGTTTTTTGATTGGTTTTTGTTTGGTTTAAGGTATTTAGTACAAGCCTGCCACAGGAAGGAGGAACAAGGACTGATATGTAGAATCAACAGATAGCTACCCAAATGTCTGTCCTGGCATTTTGCCAGTTTGATATGACTCACACCGGCAATATTTTGATTAACAAGCTTTGGAAGGAGTTCAATATTTTATCCACTACAAGACCCATGACACATACTGTAAAAACACTGAAGTCTACTGTATTTTGACAAGAAAGTGCCAAACTGGTTTCTGCGTTTTGTCAAGTACGTTTCTTCAGAAGCCTCTTCACAGGCCTACTCACGCTACAATAGGATATGCTGCAAAAGGAGCAAAAAGAATAAAGTAGGTAAAAGTAATTTAAACCATTTCATAATCTTCTACACAAATCTCTGTCCTAATCCCTTACTCATTCTTTGGCTAAAAAGGTAATTAGAACAACCAGAGTAGAGAGGGCCTTCCTGTGAGCATAGATATCTCATTTTTTTCTGCAAATAAAACACTTCTGCAAAACTGATCACAAATCACTGCATCTGCCTTTACTACAACTGAAAATGTGACTTTATAAATAAAGGTAGCAAAGTTGATATACAGCAACCCAGCTATGAAAGACACAACATCAAGCAAGACATGGTGATGTTTCTGCCTGTGGGCAACAGTCAGTTCTCAACACTTCCCTTGTGCTGTTCCAGCAAAGCCCACATCAATAGTTGTTAAAGTGTTATGATCACATACCCATGTGGCACCAGAAGGTCAGTAGTTTTTCTTTATAAATACATTTTCTCAGGTGATTAACAGCAGTGGTTCAAACAAAAGAGAGCTCCGTTGCCTGCAAAGAAGCACTTTCATCCCTGCCCAGTGCAAGTTTTACCACTAAAACACCAGCGTGCCAATGGCTGATCCAGCATTCACTATGGTGATGGAAACTCTTCTTAGCCAATGACTACAGAAAGACAGCTTAAGTCACTCCAACCATGGCCCCCTAAGGTAAAGCATCTGCTCCTTTTGCAGTCTACTCTGTTTACAGCTGATGTCCACTAAGCTCCTTCCATGCCTGAACCCTTCTGACCTTCTAATTTGCCTCCCTTTGCACCCACTCTGAATGCTAGAATCAGAACAGCCACTTTTCAACCTGTCCACATGGCTAAAACATAACAGATCAGGAACATCTATCACAATAAGGTGATCCACAATTATTTTCTGTGAAATTATTTTTTGTGAAATTATAATTTCAGTTATTTAAAACACCTTGACTTCTCAGCATTCCTGACCTAAAACAAATGGATACACGTGTTATAAATACATTAGGAACTGTAAAAACAAAACCAAAGGGTGACTTGATTTTGTCCACAGTGGATGAGAATAAACAGTGGCATATTTAGGTAGTCTTGAAAACTGAATAAGCAAGCAACAAATAGAAGACAGCAAACACTTTTACACATCTGGCTATGTATAAAGCCTACCTCACACACAAGCATTTGGGCTTGGAAGCTCTTATTAGCTCTCCTCTGACATTTTTTAAAAAAAAATAAACATTTAAAAAAAAGAGGACACAGTCCTTCCTGAACTGCAGACAACAAAGATGTTATGCACAGCAAAATATTAAAATATTAGATGTTTAATGTTCAACACAGTCCAGTCTTTTCCACTGCTGACATTCTGCAGCCGCATGCAGTCTGAAATTCAAGATTAATAAATCTGTAGATTAGGAAACAAGTCATTAGCATGTCCAGTCAACTTCCTCAAAAAGCCATGTATGATTCTTAGTGTCCCAGGAGCCGAGAGATAGCCTGCAGAGCTTCAGTGGCAGAAGGGATGTACACAAGGTTGTCCTGAGCATGCATACACACCAAGAAATTCAAACCAATCACCTTCCTAGTTACACCAGATCTGCCTCATTTGTCTACTTCAACCGATTCACAGTAAACTCAGCCCATCCATTTGCAAGTCTGTGTTATAATTTTAGCCACAATGGCTCTGGGTGACTACAGTAACACAGGGGTAAATAACACTACTGCCAAAGACAACAACAAACACATAATCAAACCAGAAAGATAATGAGTGAACAAGTGTCAAAGAACAATAAGTATTATTAATCTCATATCAGGTTGAAAGCCATGGCAAAAAAAGAAACTAAAACGATACGAAGCAGTAAGGCATAACAAACCAACCACTACTCACTAAACATGTACACGTTTATCTTATTGTTATCTTACCAGCTGTAGCCAACTAATTTTTTCACAAAATGTATAAGACCAAACTGTCTGATAACAGCAGAGATACAGTTGTGAGAAAGACTTAAATTAGAGAACCACTGCAAAAATCCTCACTGCAGAGAAATTCAAAACAGCTTTGCAGCAGAAAATGCAGATCACCAGTATGGCTTTTCTCCATGCATTGTGTCATTTTGTTTACAGGATATGAAAAAAATTAGTTAGCATGTAAACACAGGAATATTATAAAAAACGTTGGAATGTTAACTCTAAAACATTTGCTATTTTACCACCTTAAAACATTTATCAGAAGTAAAGATAAGATTCACTTCTTGTAGTATGCTAGTTAACTGTTCTGCTGCCATTAGAAAAGCAAAATTGAAGTTATCAACCACTCACAGATTTTTAGCTTTCATTACTCTCCTGATACAGTGGAAATCTAGCATATATTCCTTTAAGTATTTCTTGATCTTTAGAAATAATTGTTACCAATGGCAATAACAGAGAGAGAGATATGTGAAAGAGCTACTTAAATCTTGGTGGGGAAAAGCACCCAAAAATAACAATGATATGAAGAATTATACTGAAACCCTATTTTAAGAAAATATCACATGCAAAAGCTTCAACAGTTCCATTTAAAGTTTAATGCTGCTACCACAAATTAATTACAGGAATAAAAAAAAAAAGAAATTCAAAACCATACCTTTAGATATAGCTTGGTTTTGAATTTGTTAAAAGAAGTCTAAAAGTCTAACATATTTTATATATATATATATACGCCAGCTTTTTTATCTCAGAAAAGATTACAGAGCATTAAAGTGTTTCACTTCTAAAGTGAAACTATATGGTAAACTTTGCCAGTTGATAGCATTCTAAATACAAACACAATAGAGCCAAGAACATCAAAGCAAATCTAATCTCTTTTCTTACATGTTGAAAAATCTAATCTATAGCAAGATCATGTAATTTTCTTATATATTTTCAATCAGATAGTAAGACAGAAAGGTGTGCTGCAAACGAAGCAACCAAAATCTACCAGAGTAGCCTGATTTAAAAAAAGGAAAATAAAAAAGGTCATAGCTTTTAAGTCAGAAGTAAGATTTGAATTTCGCTTGCAATTTTAGTGTCATCGAAACTACTTAAATTCATATTTTAAATAACAGCTGAATTTCAGAACTTCTGCTTTGTCACTACAGCTCCTTATACAGCAGCACTTTAACATACTTTAATACTTGCAAAAGGCCTAACTTTGTAAGAAGACAAAAGTCATATATACTTGAAATACACCTACCTTCCCAGTGTTTTAGCTGTCTTCTCACACCAGCTTTCTACTTGTGAAATTAAGCGTCATGAAAATTAGGTGTCACAAAAAACTTCAGCAGCAAAATGAAAAAACACAAACACCAGCAGAAATTTTCTCTATCTAGGCTTTCCAGTCAATTTTCTGTGTGCAGGCCTTTCATCCTTGCCCCTCCTCCTCCCACTATAAATCTATCCTACAGAAGAGGCAAGATGTCCCAGCACTTCCCAGATGTGGTATGCTGGCTCCAGTAAGATACAACCAGTCATGGTACAAAAAGCCAGACAGAGCTCACACACTCACCCTCCTTAAGCCGTTTCTAGAATCTCTTGGCTGCGTTGTGAAAAATTACCAGAGTAATCAGAACAACCTATGGTACAACAAACAGTCAAAAAAAAAAAAAATCCAACAAAAAATCTGCGTTCCATCCTCATGCAGTTGTTTCTCCCTGCAGCAAGCTTGCACTACCAACCCAAGCAAGAACTTGCACAGCATGCTAAAACTGAAGTAGGCCTATGCTGCAAGACACATTTCTTGCTCCTAATGTTCCAGGTGAGGGAGTTTCAATTGCACATGGTATATATGCCTAGTTTTCTGTTGAGTTCAGTCATCTTCCTGCTCTGTTGACTTCAGCTTGATAATAAATGAAACAGATGATGCCTGAGATAAAAGTAGCACAGTAAGAGAATTTGCATTTGCCAACCATAGATAGAGACTTCAGAGCATTCTGGATAATAAATAACTATGTGTTCAAAG
This sequence comes from Melospiza georgiana, assembly GCF_028018845.1. NCBI lineage: Eukaryota > Metazoa > Chordata > Aves > Passeriformes > Passerellidae > Melospiza > Melospiza georgiana. The sequence goes on along the minus strand of NC_080430.1, from coordinate 45,026,362 downwards.
AAAGTAGTAAAAAATCAGGCATAATAATTCAAGGAAATACTGTTGAAACTAGAAAGAAAAATAGTGCATCTACCAATTCAGGTCTCTATCCATAGTCCCCTTGTCACACACCAAATTTCCTCAGCTACCTTGCCAACAAGTTCCATCTGTTTTCTTCTGGATTATTTCTGTTTGCCATCATTTTGTACACAGATTACTGAAAGCAAAGTTATCTCAACACAATGGACAACACATCCCATTGACTGCTCTGGGGGAAAGAGATGGGTTGAACTTCTTCACTTTCAGATGTCTGTATGTAAACAAAGTTTCTGAATAAAAAATGGAACTGACTACAGCAGGGAAAAAATTCTCTTAACATAAACTTCTGCTTTTGTTACATCAAACACTACTTAGCCTCTACCCAGGAGATATATACAGGTGATTCAGAGACCATTTCTGTGGTTTAACCTCAGACAGACTCAATGCAAAAATTAATTACTACTCAGTAATTGAATTCATGTGGAGGAGTTTGAATATTTCTTGCCTCTGTGACAGGAATGATTATTAATGCACAGGACACCACAAAAATGCTGTGTTCTCGGGTTTCCTCCAAAGCCAGTTTGTCATAATCAAAATACACCAATATTTTTAATCCTGTTTTTATCCTTACCTCAGCCTTTCCTCTTCTTTCTTACGGAGGCTGAAATCTCGCTGAACCACCTGGAGCACATGCTCTGCTTCTTCGTCAGTCAAGCCAGAAAGGTCCAGTTTTCTCCCCATTCTACACCGGGTCCTGGATATGAATAACTATAAGGAATACCTGAAATCAGAAAAAGAAAATAAAATAGAAAAATAAATTGAAAGCACTCATAGTTTTCACAAGTGCGTGGAGATCACAGGCACAAAAAGAAAGTTGCTGCCATAAACATCAGAAAACATTTGAATCTTTTTGGCTGGAAAACACCTTTTACACTGAGTCCAACCACTAACCCAGCACTGCCCAGTCCACCATTAACCATGTCCCTAAGTGCCACACCTGCACATCTTTTAAATACCTTCAGGAATGGCAACTCAACCACTTCCCTGGGCAATCTGTTCAATATTTGACAAACCTTTCAGTGATGGAATCACATCTAAAATCCCATCTAAACTTCCCTCATACAACTTGAAGGATTTATTTCAGAATTATTTGGCAGGTTCCACACACTGAAAGCAATCACCCCTCATTCAAATATGAAAAAGATAAAAAAATAAAAAAAAGATAAATTATTTGGGATAATAAGAGATGCTGAGGTCAGACCTCAGTGTAGCTCTCAAAAAGGAACATGCTTAACTAAGTCAGGTCAAATCAGGTTTATACATTTCTTAAGATTTTATAAAACTGCTTGCAGTGCAATCCCTGCCACTGTTTATGAACAGAGAACATATTCTGCTGTAACACTCAAAAATGTTTTATACTGCCAACTAAGAAATCAGGAATTATTTTAAAGCACCATTTATAAAAGTAAGCACATAAATTTTAAATGAATTTCCCAGAGTGACTGAAAAGATTTAGATGTCACTATCTATATTTAGATGTCACCACTATAAGGTTGGAGGAGAAAAAGAAGTAGTTAATATTATGTGTGAATTGAAGGTACTATAAAGTTTGAACTAGAGCTTGGTCCATTAAGTTTCACTAATGAAATTTGTTCTAATTTATTTTCTCATGACTTTTACTCATTTAATTGAATTCTCATGAATTCAGCTCTCAGTATTAACTTGTGTCACTTGATTTATGCAATTATTTGGGCAATCACAGAGGTGTCCATCTCCACGTTGTGTTACAGCTTCAGAAGCACAAGACAGTCTTTGCATCTTTGTTATGAGCCCCCAGCAACACACATAATAACCATGAACACATTACAGTTCCTACCACAGAATACAAGAGGAAACTATTACTGACTCTTCATCCATGGTGAGTGGCAAGTGGATGAGGCTACTATGTAAATAAAGCATCTAAGCTGGTCCTGGCTCAAAAATACCATACCTCTAAGGAAAACTGCTAAGGCATACAATTAAGTACTCCAAGTACTACTGCAAGTGGAAGCATGGGGGAAAAAGTCAGTTTTATTTTCTCAACATTTCTTTTGCTACTCAGATAATGATGTGGGATGTGGTTGGTTGGGTTTTGTTTGTTTTTGTTTTTTTTTTTCGTTGGTTTGGTGGAGGTTTTTTTAGTACAATATTTACCTTTCTACAATTATCTGATTACCATTTTTCAAACAAGAAAAACACACACACACACACACAAAAGGAGGGAACTGTGTATTTTTGGTTTGGCTGTTTTGGTTAAGCTATTCATGAAGTTTAGAATAAACTCCTTGCTCAAGAAAACAACACTTCACTAAAACCAAGCTGATGGTATACAAGCTTAGGTGAAATCAAGACAACAAGATGCCTCTAACAAGATATACGTTCCCCATACAGATGAAAAAAAGGTCACAATGTTCTAGCTTGACTATGAATCTACTAGGGAGGATGACAATGAGTACTTAATAAAGGCTTTAAAAATTTGTTTCTAAAAAAATTGTTTTGCATAGAAGAAAAGTGCCAAAGAAACAAAGGGCTGTATGTAGTCTTCATTAATCTCACTTGCAAGACCAAGAATATATGTTTAAATTAAAGATTGGCTAAAACATAGCGAGGAACAACTGGCAAGATGATTTTGTTTCAATGCCACATGTGCATAAATCTTCGCAAAATTTTCAATGAAATATTAAGATTTTCCTCTGTCCTTTCACCTACAGTTCTTGCACCAAAGCCTCACTGAGCACTGGCAAGGAAAAGAAAAGGGTTTGCTGAGGTAACACTTGGGTTGAAGCTCAAAGACAGAGCATGAAATGTCCTGGGACACATCCTTCCCTTCAGGCTTAGGGATATCTGCTCAGCTCTTCCCAAAGAAAGCAATTGAATGCAAAGGTATCTCTGCCTTTCTGAAATCATGGAAGGGCTTCACTAAAGGAGAGCCACATCCATGGGGAAGTAAGCAGGGCTTTTCCAAGTAACTTTTTTCATGCATATACACTTAAAGGGAAAATATAAGATGCACAGTAAAAGGAAATAAAACCTTTTTAACCAGTTCCTGGAGCCAGTAGAGACACCTGCATGCTAGGGCTACAGTCTTCTGAGACACGAGATGACGAAGGTAACTGGAATTTCATCTTTGATCTCCTAGTATCTTAAGCATCAAGTCAACAACTGTAATTAACATTTTCATAATAAGTTCTCCCTTCAGGTCTTCATCAAAACCCTTTTGGAAATTGTTTAAAAACCAATAATGTTTTTCCACAGATGCAAACTGGTCCACCAGTAAAAAAAATTGTCCCTTTGATTCAGCTGCCAATGCCAATTGTGACCATGTATTAGAAAGGGGAAGTTTACCCCTAAGCTTGGGAATAAGTGGGCAGCCCCACCACCTCTGATTTTCTGGGGCTGGCAAAGACTTCATTTCAAGTATATATGCTTTAAAATCAAAAGCAACTTTAACTTTAGACTTTCATGTGGTTTAGTTCTCTATGGTATTCTCAGTTTGTATTCCAATACTACATTAACCTCTAAGGAATGCTGTATGTTTTCCTAGGAAATAATTTTTCATCACATTACTAAATCACCTCTGATCTGGGAGTATCACAGCAGCTTATAAATATTTATGAACAATTCTCAAAAGTCCTTTCTGTGGTAGATCCAGATCATGCATTTTAGAAATACACAATGGCAAATCCTCTAGAGAAAATGTAACAAGTTACACTTAAAACTACCTTAAAACACACAAAATAGCTTCTAAGCCTAAAATAACTTCTGGCCTGAATTAAAATAACTTACATGAGGCTATTCAGATGATTGCCTTCATGAGTACTTCTTTGGTAAATCTCAAACTGAATACAAAATCTAAGATCTCACAGACTTTATAAGGAATAATATCACTCCCTAGAAAACTTTTATTCAACAAATTAAAACACTGTAACAGAAAAGCCTAGGCTTACAAAACAGGATTGGGTACTGTTTGAGTAATACTCTAATCTTCACATTTCCTACAGTCTATTTTAAAATCTAATTAAAACTTCCACATTGAAAACCTTTCTTGAGTTTAACTTTAACAACAAAACCAAACCCCAGCAAAAAGAAAAACAAGCAAATGAAATGTTTTTCAAGAACTGCAAGCAATGCATGGTTTTAACACACACAAGGGCATCAACACAAGAAACAAGGGCAAGTAGTGCATTTTCTACTCACCCATATGACAGCTAAGCTGTTTAGACTTGGAGCCTCAGCAGATGATTAGCATTACTGGGAGGTTGGGTGAAAAAAAAAGTTTTTTGGGCTAAGTGACAACTAATACTTAAGACAGATTCTTGGCTTGACAAAGAACTACATCATGAAGTTAATTATGCAAGTGGTCACACTGAATATTGTACAACACAGACCTCTTAGTTTTATGCTGAAGCAAAGCAATCGGCACTAGTGAGGCTGCATCTGGAGTCCTGTGTCCAGTTTGGGCTTTCCCAGGACAAGAAAGATACTTATGTCCACAATGATGGTTAAGGGACTGGAGCACCCTTCAGAGGCAGTGATGCTGGGAGTATTAGGACAGCTCAGCCTGGAGAAGAGAAGGCTTGGGGGGTATATACAGTGGGTATCTGGAAAAGAGCTCTCCAAACAAGAATATCCTACAATTCTTTCAATTTCTGAGCACATATTTAATCAAGATTTCACTGGTTGTCACAAGACAGTATAAGTTTTGCTCTAAAATGTTGTTGATGTGCATTGATGAAACGTAACACCTGAGGAACCAAGACCACAAACTCCTTCAACCCAGTCATTTGCAATTGAAATATTTCATATACAACACCTTCTTCCCCCCATAGTCTCAGCTTTAGAGTCACCAAACTCTTAATCAGAACTGTTCTACTCTGTTTTGCTACTCTACCACTTCGAAAATTTCCAGGTAGAAGATCAAGAAGAAACCTACTAGCAATTATATCTTTGCTTCTGTCATCAACAAGCTCATCTTGCCTTCCTTTAGCAGTCTGTCAGGACCCAAATAATACTGCTCAATCTTTCTTGTCATTCTTTACAGAATTCTTGTAGTACTATAAGAAATTCCCTGTATAATCTTGCTGGTGAACATTTTCCCCTTTCAAATCATACAATATAGTCACCTTTCTAAGACAGAGGAAGACAAGCACCTTGTCCTCAACAGCGCTCCTTCACCACCCTCGTATTTTAAAAAGTTTTGTTTACTGAATTGTCCAAAAGAAATTGCTACTTTGATCATGTGAAGTCATTATGATAATTTTTAAAAGTAAATATCACAAAACTGTGACATAATGTCATACTCTTAATTTGAAAAATAAAAGCTAATAGTGCTTTGAGTTACGTCAACACACTTGAATAAAACAGACTTCAGCCACAAGCCAACATTTTAAAAACATCACTGTCCAAAGTAAGTTCTACTACAGCTAGCACATCATTAAGTCCGAAATGAGGCATAATTAACTCTGGCCACAGATTTGTTAATCTTTTTTAAACTCCAAGAATGTCTAGAAGCTTGAGTAAAAAACACTGAGTATTCTTCTCTTTACACTCAAAATGAACAAATGTCTCAAAATAAGAAAAGAGAAAATATACTCATCAGAAATAAAAGGCCACCTCTTTGACTGAAAAATTAAATACAACCCACCTGACTTCAACATGGGATTGACTCATATCTGGTGCATCACATTTTAAATGAGATGTAAGATAAAGATCTCAAAGACAATGTTATTCTTTGTACCCACACTGATTTTAGCTGAGTTTTACTGCACATATTTTCTGGTCTACAACCAAAGCAAAAAAAAAATTATCTTGCTTTCAACCTTGGACTAATTTTATGAGAGATTTGCAAGCAGCAAAACAAATGGCTGGCAAGTTTCTGAGCAAAGTTACATTTGTTCCACTGGGGAGTGTGAGGGGTAAAGCAGCAGGTTTTAAAACATGAAGTTCATTCAGTTCCTTCAGGGAGAAATGTTTCTTATTAATGCAAGTTATTACAATACTTGTATGTACATTTATCTAAAATATTGCAGGAACATACCATAATGGGTGAAACTTTAAACCTTACAGGTCAAAGGTTAGTACTGCATGGTTTTAAATTTTAAGCTATTTAGGAAATAAACAGGAGTTTCACGCTCTTCTTCTTGCTTGTATATTTTATGTTATTTTAAGTATTGAATATGAAATAGCAGAATGTGACAGCTGGGATAGAGCTCATTTTCTTCTTAGTAGCTGGTGGGGTTAAACCATGACACAGAATTAAAAATATTAGTGAAGTCCCATTCCATTCAAGAAAGAATGGCATCTCTCATATAAGGATAGCACTCTCCTAATGGCAGAACACAGCACATAAAAGTGTTTCTAAAAAAACAGAACCTATTTTATTTAAATAAAAAAAAAAATTTAGAATAGACTAAAGGTTGCACTGTAGAACCTAATTTGTCATCTACCTCTGAGGGTTCAAAAAAAGTCATATTAAAAAAGAGAATCTGTATAGCAACTAATGACCATTTTATACTTATGTATCAGGCCTACAACTAATACACAAGTACAAATTGCACTGGGGATTCAAAATGTGATACAAAAGCTAAATTGATGGACCAGAATAATTTTCTCACCGGTAAAACTGAGTCAAGTCTTATCAAAAATCCCCGCAGCTGCTGAAGATCATAGCTTATCTGGCATATACTGATTTCACATATTTCACATGCAAGTGGATTTCTAGTTAGCGTATATTCTCATTCTACTTCAGTCTCCTCTTCCATTGTTTATGTGAATTTAGGCAAATCATGTTCAGTTCTATTTTCTCTATTTAACAGCAACTGTCTTATGGAAGAGTGCGTAAAGATGATGGGTCTGACAATATTCTGACTGTGTGAGACTGACTATCACTCTTCCAGAAATGAAGAAGACAGCTTGGAGAAAAAGACAAAATTGGAGAAGTAATGTGCTGACACACAATTGTATCTTGGATGATTTGCCTCTTTTCCATGTGCCTTCAATCTAAAGCATGAAATCCAGCTCATTACTGTAATGGACTGTCAACCAACTCCAGAGTGAATCATCACAGGCCAGCAAGAAAGCCAGCGTGTGCACTTAGGGAATGCAACTGATCGCAAACAGTCCAACACAATCAGAAATTTGCACATTTGTAAGCACAAGACTGCAGGGCTTCCCTTTGAATGCCTAACCTGCAAATTGGGGCTCAGAGCTTAATTCTATATGCCTGGACTCCCTGCACAGAGAGAGCAGCAGCCACTGAACTGAGTTATGCCTCTTCCACCTTTGCATCAAAACACAAACCAGAACACACCTGGCAAATCAGGCTTCACACTGTACTTGCTAAGATTGAGCCAGCATGAAAAGAATACAAAACAAAAAGCTCATTTGTACTCCTACCTTTCCCCTCAGCGTCAGCTCAAGAGCGAGGACTGCAAAAATGCATTCACCCACCTGTGCTGCATTACACATGCCACAACTTTTCCTGAGACACCTGTAGCCCCAGCATTTCACAATCAATCGCACTCAAATGAGCTACATGGGTTGAAGGGAGATGAAAGAAACAGCGAATACTTCTCGGTTCCTTCAAAGAATTGCAGGGTTTCTCTCTCATTCTAAGAGGCAGACAGAGAAGTGAGCACTTACTTTACCAATATAAATACATGCAAATACCAATCTAGTACTGGCACCCAGAAAAACTCAGGTCAGATGCCATATTAAGTCTGGGAAGGCTCAACTTTATCTCCCTCCTTGTGGAGGACAAGTGGGAGAAGCCCTCATCAATGCCTCTAAGTATCTGAAGGTGTGGGAGGAGGATGCCAAGAGGATGTTTCCAGGCTTGTCTCGGTGGTGCCAAACAGCACAATAGGCAAAGGACAGGGACTGGTGGTCAGAAGTTCCACCTGAATGTGAGGAAGAGCTTCTTCAAGCAGGTGACCACACACTAGAACAGGCTGCCCAGAGAGGTTGTGCCATCTCCCTCATCAGGAATACTCAAAAACAACCTGGATGCAATCCTGTGCCATGTGCTCTAGGATGGCCCAGCTTGAGCAGGGATGCTGGACCAGATGACCAGATAGTCCCTTCCAACTTGACCCATTCTGGATATTACTGTGCAGATCCCTATTTCAGATGCCAACATCCTGTTTTCCCGTATGACCTGAGGCAACTGAACGATACAGAAGGTCCCCTGCCGTACAAGCTGTGGAGCAGCACATGACAAGTATGTGTATCAAAGTTAAATGCCTTCCCCTATACCACAGCAGTCACTATTTGTTAGAACAACTAGAGATAACATTCAATAAACTAACCAAGAAAATAGGTTCACTAAGATAAGTTTTTCAACTCCACAATGCCAAAGCATCACTATTGAGTTAAGTGGTGACAAGGCTGCTCATCTGAGTTATTAACAGCTTTAATATGAAAAAAAAAAAAGAGAGAAAAGGTGAAGCTTTTGTCTAAAGTCAAACAGTTCTGGAAGCACTACACATTTTGCATCTGAGTTTAATTCTGCATTTCAATAATACAGGCAAAAGAGTTATGACAAAATAAGAAACTCATCATAACTTGAAAGCCATATTGTGATTAATCCTTGCAAGCTACAAAAGTAAACAATTAAGTGTGGATTGCTTGGCTGCTACTAAAACATCCATAACATAAAATCCAACCAATACGCAAACATACCACAGGCACACTTAAAATATCCTATACAGTAAAACTGGTATTTTTCCCTACAACATCTGTTGCACTAATTGATATCCCTCATCCCTCTTATGAAATACCACCCATGAACATATAATTAAAATTTATCCAAGAACTAAACTTTCACTGAGAGAATCTTCCTGCAGGACTAGAAGAAAGACAAAAGTTCTATTTTTAGAGGTAAGAAAATGCTTCCAACAGCAGTTGCCACAATGAGGCAGTATTCTCTAGTGCTGCCAGATGTGAAAACAAATTTAATACAGTAAATCACTGTTAATTCAAACCACTGACAGGAAACCCCACTGCAAATTACTGAATTTTACAGATTAGCAAGTAAATTAACAAAATAAAAAGCTAAAATAAATTCCTAAGACTGTGCCTTCCACATTCACTGTGACATTTACAAAATGCTTCTAACCCTGATTTACCCTCGAAGAAGCAAGAATCACAAGACACACAACAATGAAGTGAAATGTATAAAGCCACATCTCCCATTTCACTTAGACTTTGTGACGAGCTGCAGTTGGCTGACACACACCCTATGCCCTGTGCACTGTAAAAAGGGTTTCAGTAGCAGGTTGTCTTTGGTTTGTTTAGGTAACCATTTGTCAAGTGACATAAGACATGAATTAAATAGAGCCAGAGCTTTACAAAGCCTGTGAAAACCAAAATACCTGGGTTAATCTGCCAGGTGGGGGAGTTAATGGATCCGTTTGTTGACACTGGGACCTACTCCACACTGTACTCAGAAGACACTCTGCTTTGGACCAGTGCTCAGCTGATTTTTTTTGTATTGACACTGCACAATGGAGATAACCTGAGCCTAGACCAATAAACACACACCTGAAGTTCTGGATCATAAATTTATACAAATAAAGCATGTTTATATTCAAGCAGAATACACAGTCAGTTATTCTCTGGAGTTCAAAGGCCAACTTCAGTGTCAGGTTTTGACTGCTGCTTCACTGATATTTGGAACCAAACTGGAGTAGAATCACAGCTCCTTTAGTTTTAACTACAGAACCAATTCATCCTCCTACAGGCCCAGGAAATCATCCAGCCAGCACACACCCCTATTTGAGTCCCACAGAACTTATTATTTGAACAGCATAATCAAGTCAAGCCACCACCTTTAGGAACTAACTAGGGTTCCTCACTTAATCATGTGTGGAACCCAAGTCCACAGTATTTCCAATGATTTGCCTGTTTTGACCTGTGATACTACCTTGGAGCAGGAATTTGAAACCTTATCATTAAACATTAGAAAAGAAGTGGGAGACGGAATAATCAGGCTTGTCCTCCTCTAGAGGCAAACTGCTTTCTGCTCATTTGGGACTCAATTCATGGTTTCTCTGCTTGCAGTGATCAACACATGGATGATTTGTGTCACTTTTAGATCAAGACCAACTGAGATAGTGAGAAACAACATCACCTTTTTGAATCGTCCTCAAAGCTCCTTCAATTGTTTTTGAAACCTGATGGTGCTCCAATTCACACACTGTGATTTAACTTGAATCCAAGTCACGGTCTGTCAAACAAATATCAAAGCACTTATGACAGAAAGATGCAAGCACTGAGATAACTTCAGAAAGCTACACCAAGCACTCCTGGGGATGATCCCTGAGAGGCAAAAGGATTCAGCTCTCGCAAGGGAAAAAAAAAAGTAATCAATTTCTTGCAAGTTTAACAATGGACAGAAAAATAGGTGCATCCCTGAAATTTGAGGTATTTCTGGTCAGTGCTAGTTGCATCCCTGTCAACTGCACTTAAATCATTCATTGCACATCCACACTGTAGCAATTAATCTTGATGACACAAACCAGTGGGGTTTTTTTATTATCCTGGGACACAAAATCCTGTTCATACAGCTCAAAAGGGGCCAGAAGAAAACCCCATTAAAAACATCTTCTGTCCCACAAGTAATGCCTAATAAGCAAAGAATAAGCTCTTGTATTCATTTCAAAAGAGATAAAATTCATCACAAGAGCAGAACAGAAAGTTTATTCCACCAGTTATAAACATATATTGCTTTCAAGAAAGAAAACAACCAATTATGTACTGTCTTCCTCCAACAGCAGAAAGTTGGTTTACAACAGCAGAACCACCTATTATTCTGCATGGCAACAGGTGGAGGGTGCTGGGGAAGGGATTGCTTGGTTATTAATAGAACCCAAAGACCTCAGGATATTGCCTGGCTTCAAGGCTCATTAAAGACAGTGGGAACGCCATGAACTTTAACAGCTTTTGAGTGAGCCTACACACTTCAGATTGCTATCACAAGAAGATACTACACTTTCTACAGAAAATTATCTCTGCACCCTTTAAACAGACTTAATCCAGAAACTACGGCTGCCCCATTTATTCTTCTCCATCAATAAGCAGCACATTGTGCAAAAAAGAGTCTAGAAAGAGCTTCTTGAAACTGCTATATAGCAGAACTTGAGCTTGGGTGCTCAGCAAGAGGACAGGATAGAGTTGCCTGTCTGCAAACTCAATGCCAGCAAAACTCCAGAAATTGATTACCATGACCCAATGGGGACAATGCCATTCAAAGTGTCTCACCAAGACTGATCTCCACAGTAGTCAGCTCCACCCCAATGCATGATATTTTATCTGGAGGTGTACTTTGCCTTGAAGAGTGTGTATTTCACTTCCTGTGGTAATGCTTTATATCTTAAAACAACCAGTAGATAGAAATAATTCCAATAATCTGAATACCAAACATCAATATTAGTTTTTCTTTTTCTGATCATCAATGGATCAAAAGGTAAATGAATCATAAAATGATAAAAAGTAACAAGAGATTTTGTTTCTTTTACTCAGTTCAGGAGGTAATTGATCAGTAAAAAATTGCTGCATGAGGTGTTTTACTAGTAGAACACTCTTTAAAAAGTATTATATATACACATAAATACATTGCTGTGGTATTGAAATTTAATACATATTGGCTTGGAAATTTATTGTGTTTCTATTCCCTGAATAGTATGCATAAGACCTAAAAATCTGTCATTATTGCAATATGCTGATACTAGCTTTTGACCAATCAAGCCATTGCAGTCTTTATACCCTCTTCATCTATGATAAAGCTGCTAATGTTTATGATTAAACTGCTTTCCACTACATGTTCATCATTTATTTATTTTCAGGACATAGATGCCAAACATAATGTTGATTCACAGAAAATGAAGTTTTAAAAAATACAGCATGGCATTTGTCTACAAGATTGTTTAAAAAAAAAAAAAAGATAGCATGTTTTAACTGAAAGTTAAACAGCAAGCACATCATAATCACTAGCCTACCACATGAGTGGCAGAACTTACTGGTGTATCAGATATATATGGGAGGTTTTCCTCTTCAGTTTCTGTAAATCCACAACATTTCAGACACAGGCATCTTTGACTAATCTCACAGAGAAATGTGCAAAATTTGACCACTGCTTAAAATCATATCAAATTACACTGTATTTAGCCCTTCTGTAAAATTGCCTGGTTTTATCATAACGGAGAAGTTTCTTTGGTAAATTGAGGAATAGTGTGGTGTGCTTCACTTCACACCAAAATATAGCATTCACCTGCCTCATCCTTAAGCCCTAAAAGCTTCTTCTGAAAGTAAGCTGCTATAAATCTCTGAGTATAAGAAACTTGGAGCTGTTTTATTCTCTGGCTGTCAGTGGTTCACAGGTAAGTCAGAAGCCTTTATTATCTCTAAGAATCTATCTAAAAAAAACAAAACCTACCTGAATCCAAAAGGAAGGTGAATAAAGCATTCCACAGGAAGGCAGCAGTAATCTGCTCAAACAATTCAATGGGTTTTCTCAAAGAGAAAAGCTGTCCCTGTGGTTTTCATGGAATTATATTCAGCTAGATTCTTTCAACCTGTCCAGTTTTCCAAGGGCAAGTTAAGGTGGTTTACACTGCCAAACCACGGTTTCCAGCCTTATAACAATAGGGCATGTTAATGCTGGCAGCAATACAAAGGAGTCGCATTTTCATACCAATGTACTGTTTGTGAACAATAGTGCACTTGGTACATACAGCCTTGCTCCATCATCACCCATGCACGCTTTGGGGATTTTTTTTTTCTTTACTTAAATACAAGCCATTCAAGTGTTCTGTTTACTGCAACTATGAAGTGAGAAGGGTGAACTCCTACTGTGCTCATACACTTGGGTACACGCTATGTAGTGCACTCAGATGTATTCATCAGGTTAGCATGGAAGCAAGAAACCAACTCAGGAAAATAAATGAAAGTTCTAACTCAGTTTTCTACATCCAGACAGCAGTGGTTCAGACGAAGACAAAAAGGCACTACCCTGCCTGAAAAGACAATATTGTGTCATTTGAACATGCAGCAGGTCCAAGAAGCAAATCCTGTCACAGGGGGTAGTGCTCTAAGTACATCTCACCCCTGTGAGGGCTACCAGGGCGGAATTGACTTGTGTGCATTCTCACCACTGGCAATTAACTAACATATCACAGGTATTGAGAGGGCTACTCCCCTGTTTCTAACTGCAATCTACTAAGTTAGCTGACAAACTCCCCAGGAAGGCTACACAAGAGCCAAGTACCTTTTTAAATGCTCAGGCATAAGGCATCAGTAAATACACTCTGATACAATCTGATACCTGAGCAATGACAGGTAGGGCAGTAGCCTGAGGGGCTACGTACAAGATACAGCATCTTCTGCTTTTTGCACAGCTCTGTTCATTTCCTAAAGGTAGAATTAATCAGCAAACACTACTGTTTGACATTTAACAGCAGGGGCTTAGTCAGTGGTCCCAAAGCAGTTAACGGAGAAGAGCTATCACCATAAATAAGCAACTATAAACACCTGTCCAGTTTGATGACAGTCCATCAAAATCAGAAAGATGTCTGGTAATATGAGAACTAGACTAACTATCCTTCCATTCTCACTCTCTAGCCTTCCAGAAAAGGCTTACAAAAGGAATGAGTGAAAGCCTTTATTGCTAAAATCTTTGCTGTGCCTATTATAAAAAACTCCTGGCTCCATAGGGAGGCAGCTACCCACCTTTTCAGAAACGCAGGAAATAGTAAAATGGTAGGTATGAGGCAAAAAAAGCATAATTTGTCAAAATAGATTGCTAGTTACAGTTAATGTCCCCGCAAACACGCTTGAGGAGCGACACGCGCTATAAGGCATTCTGCAATCTAATCCGGTTACGCTTGCCTGAAACATAACACAAATCCCAGCACAACACAGGCTCCGACTTAATTAGATTCCCTAAGAAAAGTCAGTCTGAGCCATATGGTATTTTCCTCAGCAGTTACGATAAACTGACCTTGATACTAGGAAAACGCACGCTGCTTCTGTCTGAGGCATAAATTACAAGCGCAGCGTGGCGGGATGCTCCCACGAAACGGGGACAGCGGCAGCGCCACATTGAAACCCTCCCCGGGCTCCCGGGGAAGTTGATCAGAGTAAAACACTCCAACGATAACGATGATGATGATGCACTGCAGTGACAGTGCTCGAAGAGCCACGCGGCCAGCAGAACACCACGAAGCTGCTCAGACATCTGTCCGGTAATTAAAGCACAGCCTAATGCCGCGCTGCCGCGGAGGAGCGGCCCGCCTCGCCCCTGGACGCCGCGGAGAGCGGCGGCCCCTCGGCCACCGGCCCGCCCGGACCCCCGGCCCTGCCCGGCCCCTGCCCAGCGGCGCGGGGCCCCCCACGGCCCGAGCCCGGCCGGCCCCGACGGGCGCTGCGGCCCCGCACCTCGGCCCTGCCGCAGGCCGCCCCACGGCGCGGCCGGCCCCGCGCCGCCGCGGCAGGGGGACCCCCAGCCCAGCCCAGCCCAGCCCACCCCAGCTCACCCCAGCTCCGGCCCCGGCCGTACTCACCCCCGGCCAAGTGCGAGGGCTGCACCGCAATGGCAGGCGGGCGGGAAGCGCCTCGCTCTGGGGCACGGGCAGAGGCACCGCCGGCGGCTGCGCCCCGTCCCTCATGCACAGCGGGGTCTGCGGCCGCTCCGCGCCGGCCCCCGGCCACCAGCTACGCGGAGCCGCCGGGCACAGGTGCCCCGATCCCGCTCCGCACCGGCCGGTGCAAGGCGAAAGCCGCTGTCTCCTTCTCCTCCTGCTGCTGCTGCTTCTGCCGCCGCCGCTGCTGCTGTCGCTGTCGCCTTCAGCCCTCCCCGCCCCGCCGGACGCGCCGAGTGCTGCTGCGGTGCCAGCGGCGGCAGCTCCCGCCGCGCACCGGCACCTGCCCGGGCGCTGCCGCCAATCGCCGGCAAGGGGCCGGGCAGGGGCGGAGGCGGCGCGGCCGGCAGGGGCGGGATTTGCGCGAACCTCCGCGCCCCGGTGCGCATCCATCCCCAAAGCTGCGCCCCCGACAGGCAAGGACCGCGCTCCCGCCGCCCCGGCGAGTGCCCCGGGGCCGCCTGCCACTGTCACACCCGCCGGCCGGGGGGGACACCTGCGGCCCGGCCGCCACCTGAGCCCCAGCTGGCCGGGAGAGGCACAGGTGCTGCCCGGCGGTGCCTGTCCGGGCCCTGCCGGGTGCGGGCCGCCCGTGGCGGGTGTCTGTCAAAGGAAAGGAGAGGCCGTTTTGTTGGGAACGGGCGAGAATTCCATCCGTATGGATGCGGCGCACCGGGCAGTCGTAAGGAAGGTGCGGCCTGGTCAGTCGCTCAGCTCATCTGTGAGTCACTGCTGTAACGTGGAAGCGCTTTTTTATGTCCTGAATCACTGCAGATTTTATTGTATCAGGCTAATTACTTTTCTCCTGGTATTATTTTTCGTTCCCCTTTTTTTGTTGTTGTTTTTTATTTCCATGCTTGCTTAACTTCATTTTAAAGTAGCTGCAGCTGTTCACTGCAAGGTATGGACTTATTTGATCTCAGCCAAAGTGCTCTGTCAAGACAGATGAATTCAATAAACTTTGGCAGGTGTTCAAAGAAAACATTTTCTGGGAGAGTATTTTTGTTTACATGAATTTCACGGTATAACAAATTAACTGGTTTAGCAAACGTTTACTTCTATGCTAACCTACATTTGCCTCTGTTAGTAAAATGGGTGCCACTCTGTGAGGCAGACATCACATTCATTTTAAATGTGTATGCAAAGAACAAACAAACAAAAACAACTTTAGGAAGTACTCTGCATCAGACATCACTTTGTATTTCCCAAACACATCTATTGGTAAATACATGTCTCAGTGTTTCCCAAACAGAAGAAATTTCTTCTTTAAATAAGACAAGAAAAAGAAGCAGTCATTTTCAGCAGTAACATTTTTTCAAGAGCAACACGACATGGCAACAAATCAGGGATTGACTTAAACAATAGGTCACACATTGCCTGTGTTAGAAGAGTAAGCGATAACACACTTGAGCACTTTTAATAATTGGAAAAAGATCTGGATAGAAGCCCCTCTCCAATATTCCAGCTGAAACACGGGAAGAATAATGTTTTAAAGTCAGCCACCAATACCAGTAATTCTAGAATGCTTATGATTATACAACCATGAAGTTAAACAGATAAAACTGTCTGAGATCCTGCTCCTCACACTCAAACTACTAAGCTAATACTGAGTTCAAGAGTAATGTCTCGCCCTTGCCTCAACATTCTGCAGTTAGGTACACAGAGTGTATTTTCCTTTCAAGGTAATATTTCACATTTTCACCACTGGAGATAAAGCATTGGACTTGAGACCCTTCATTCCACACCAGTACAGTAACCAATACATTTTTACATGTTTACATGTAAATCAGTATATTTTTACATCTTTACATTTACATGTTTTTACTGCAAGAGTACTCCACAGGGAAGGCATTAATCAGTGACACAGATAAGCCAGCCGCTAACAACTGACAGAGTGCCGCTGAAAGAGGGGAAAGGGAACCATGCAAAAGTGAAGAAATACTGTAATTACCTTGTGGATACTGTGCTGGAATTCTCAATTTGATGGTATGTCTCCCCACCTTACTTGTTAGATGCTCTATTTGTCCTCATCTACAGGTTTTGGTGTCTGACTTGGAGAGAAAACAGCTTCTCTTTACATCTGTAGCAGGTGTTTCACAGTAGAAAAAACAAAACAAAACAAAACAAAACAAATCCCCCAAACCTGCATAAAATCTCTTTTTCACCCCTACAAGCCAAATCATAAGGGATAGATAGATGGGGAAACTGAGATATGCCAGGCTTTCCCTGAAATCACATGAGATACAGCATTGACTAATAAAAATAAGAATCTAAATAAGCCTACAGAATAAACAGAAGTCAAAGGAAGAGAAACTATCCAGAGGCAAGTCCCTAGTGGTGGCATGGCAATTTTTACCCCATGAGCAGCACATGCCCAAGCACCTTCCCCCCACCAGTGCCTGGCAGTTGCAGAGGGGAGCAGGGCACTGAGAGGTGCAAGGGATACAGGCAAGAGTGAGTGGTCATCAGGGAAAGAAGACTGCCCTGCACACTTATTTCACATCCTATAGCTCTGAAATTCCCCGTTCTCCATATATTGACAACAGTTAAGATAAACTACAGACCATGCACTCTTTCAGTGATAATAACCTCAGTGGGGAGACAAGCAAAAAAGAAGTCGGACCCAGGGAACACACGTGTAGTAACAGCAACCATGGTGCTGTTTAGGCAGCAGCATGGGAAAAATCTTGTAAAAATGGGAGGTAGATCCGGTAATAATGGGGTGCAGGACAAGAAAATAGTGTGTTTTCTTGGTGGTAAGTTTCTCTTGTCACAATACAGCCTTTTTCCATAAAGAAAAAAGTCATCCAAATGCAGACTGAAATAAGCAGGCTGGTATTTCTTGGAATGCTCAGCACTAAATTCAGGGATGCCATAACAGTGGCTACAAGGCTGCAGTGGCTGACAGGTGACTCTTGAGGCTGTCCCCAAGCTGTGCTGTGTAACCAGCAGGCTGCACTGGTGTAAGGAGGTCAGGGCAGCCTGCTGCCAGCACCTGTGGGACCCTGCCTTAGCCGGACAGCAGCAGTTCTGGGTCGGAGGTCCCACTCTACAAAGAACTCTCTGCCCTCAGCATCCATGGAATGGGGCTGCTAGTCATAGGAAGATTTTTGCGGCACAGTTCATATGATCATGAGTTTTGGCCAGTTTTTTTTTTTTTTTTTTTTACAGCATATGATTGTTGCAAAACCTTCAAATAAATAGTTTTTTGGGAAAATAAGATTTTTGCTGGTTTGGTATTCCCTCAGAGGATACCCAGGGCGGTGCAGAAATATGATGTTAGCCAATGTGCACAGTCATGCTGGATTATTCAGTGACAATCACAGACCACTCCAGGAGGCCTTTATGAAGCTTGCTTTCTGAGTGTCCCAACTTTCTCAATAAAAATAGGGAGTTTTATAGGGAAATTGGAGATGCAAATATGGAAAGTACCTGCTGATTTGCCACCAGCTGCTATGTTAGCCACAAGGACAAATTATGAATTTATTCCAGCCTACTGGTATCTCAGGGCAGCAAATGAAGACAGTAATAGATAATTAAGTTTCTCTTAATTTCAAGTGATCTCTTAAGACCTCAGAGTATTTTCACAAAGTTTAAGTAACAATAATTTGATGGTAATAACTTGTAAGTCATTGTAACATTCTATCTTAGGGTCCTAAAGAACTTCATAAACGTAAATAATTTTACAAAATTTCCATGCAAAACATAAAGTATTATGATAAATAAGTTAAAATACTTAAGTTATTCATAGGCCATAAGAAAATGAGTATGAAGAGAAAGAACTGAAAAGAATGGACACATTTTTAACACTACTTAGTATATAGGGCATAACATTTGATATTACATTTTGCGATGACTCTCCTTTGGAAATTTCAACAGCCATGCTCCCTGCCCCACAAGCCTCACAGTGTATGGAGCAGCTCTGATAAATGCTAAGTGTGGAAAGAGTAAAAGGAAAGCTGAGAGAAGACAGGATAAGGGTTATATACCTACACTAGTTAGGGAGAGAGCTTGAGGAAGTTTTGATATTTACCAAGCAGCAAGAGAATTCAGGCAAGCTAACACTTAGAAAAGACACAAACTTACCAAACACTCACAACTGGGATGAAAACAGTTGTAGACAAACTGTAACTAATGCAGAAAGAACAATTTATGATCAGTGGGAGGACAGAAAGGAGGGGTTTTTTTTGTTATTTTTGTTGTGGTTTTGTGGTCAATGAAAAGGCAATAACAGGAATATGAGTTCATAAGAGAGATGGTAGAGAAAAAACATACGATACATAATTAGTAAGAGAAATTCTTTCCATGATTATTGGAAAGAATGGGAATAATCAGAATGCTAATAAGTTGTAGAAGAGAACATGATGCTGCTGTTACTGTAGATTTCCTCATTCTTTCTGGGTGCATAAATGCATGCTTGAAGGTGTTTGCAGAAGAAGCTGCATGCAAAGAAATGAAGACTCTTTTGGTGCTCTTCTCTTATGTCTGTCACTAAATGGGTATGGGCAACAACATTAAATTCCTACATTTCTGCAAGTAAAAAGAAAATTCTTAAAAAGGTGTGGTGACTTCTTCAATTTCCCTGAAGAATAGACTTCATTTCTTGGCAGTGGCTGAAACACATGAAACAATGTGAGGATGTCCTTCATCCTCAGGGGGTGGTTTTTTGTTTCTTTGTTTATTTTTTCTCCATTTAGCCCCACCTTTCATGCAATAACTCCTTCTTAGTCATTAATCCGAGGATGAGCAAGCAGCAGGAGGGATGTGGTCCACTGATGCTTTTTCTTTAGAGCTACATTTGTGTCCTGGGCAAAGTGGCGCTGAGGATGTGGTAGCATCTCTAGTATGGCTCAGCTCTGCTCTCTTCTCCACAAATTGAAAAAAAAAAAGAGAAAAAGCTCTGTGGTGCCCAGGGGAGGAATAAGAAAAACCATGCAAGTCTCCAACTAAACAGGAAAATGCTCATATTAAGGAGGATTTGACTTCACAGATTCAAGCACTGAACAAACAGGAGCGAATGTTGGTTTAGCTCTTGATCTCTTGTGTAGTGATATGTTCTTTCAGCTTCATTTGATTTCTTTGTACCAGAATCAACAGACAGCTGTGAAATTTTGGGTTTAAAACAAACCCATCTAAAACTATTATGCCTGCAGCTCTCTTTTGGGTTCATTGCTTCAATTCTCTAGCACAATCAGGAATTTTTTATTTTACTTAACACCTCTGATACCTAGAGCCAGACTACAAGAATACACTCTAGAAGGTTTTTTTTTTTTCATAAAACAACTATAAAATTCTTTTCTTATTCAAATAAATTGAAGTTTTTCATTATTTGAAGTTATTAAAATCTAAGTTGTCATCAACCCAACTGCGTTTGGCTAAAGCTGATAAATGAAGGTGATAGTGTTAAATGCTTTTCTGTCCCTTATTATAATTCTACACAGAAAAAGTATCCTCAGATGCATATAGTATACATTATATAATTATATGCTTATATTTTACAAGGAAAACCCCAGCAATAATGAAAT
Organism: Melospiza georgiana; assembly: GCF_028018845.1. NCBI lineage: Eukaryota > Metazoa > Chordata > Aves > Passeriformes > Passerellidae > Melospiza > Melospiza georgiana. The sequence continues at coordinate 45,006,144 of NC_080430.1, read as the reverse complement.
AAATCTTTATGAACAGAGCCCTAAAAATTCTAGTCAGTACAAAAACAGTGAATTCCTTTAAGGAAGATTAGTCAAAATTAAAATACTTTCTATTAACTTCTTATATTTTAGTACATCCTGAATGAAGTAGTTTTCAGAAATTCTTTTTCTTTTTGAAAGAAACCCTAATCCTGACAGTAATTTCCACATGGAAATGAGGTCAACAAAACCAGATCAGCTGAATTTTCCAACCAATTGTTTGGGGATATAGGATTTAACCATTTCTGAGTCAAAGAGAAAATTTCTCTTTTCAAAGAGAAAAAGTTTGCTCACTTTCTTCCCCTTCCCATTAGACCATTGGATGGAAATAGGTACCATTTTGTCCACATTTACAAAACTTTTATGCAGACATCTTACACTGAAGTCCCTTCTTCTGTGATATTGATCTGTTCAGAATCAGTAGTGCATGGCTGAGGAAAAAATTGATGTTTCAAACAGCAAAAATGTCTGGTGAGAGTGAGGCAAGCTCTTTGCTAACGACACAGGCTAGTTCATTAATGTTTCTGAGCCTTGCTAGTTAGATATGCCGACTGGTAAGGTTTCCCCATGAGCAGAAGTAACAGATATTTTGAGACTCTTTTCTCCATGATACATCTAGCAGAGATGGACATTAAAATAAAAATCATCAAACAAAATCTATTTCCACAATGATTCTTTAGAAAGGTAGTTTCTCTCTTCCCAAACCCAAATCTTAGTGGCAAATGTATAGCAAGAACAGTCAAAGCCTACCAGCACCTCATTCCAGAAAAAGACTGAGTCAAAGTATTGTGAAAGTAGATGTGTTTGATGCTGGGACATCTAATCATGTTACTGTTTGACATATTCTTGCACAACCTCTCACATGCCTTAATTATGTTCAGTACTCTTTGAGCTTGTTCTGTGCATAGAAAATTCATTGTGCTTGTTTCAAAGAGCTTACCCCATGAATGCTTTAATTCCTCTCCCTGGATTTTCTATAATCAGTTTGTTACTTGTTGTTTTCTCACATACAAAGTAAAATTCTTCTCATTTAATTTACCCCCAAAAGAACATGGGGTACGCTGGAGCAGGATTATATCTGTCACAAGCTGCAGGAATGACTGTGTGGTTTTATTCAAACCAAATCCTCCAGGGATTGTCCCAAATACACACAAGTTCTTTTTTCTGTGTCTGCCTTGGGACCTCAGATCAGCTGTTTTACTTTTCCATCTTGTTTTAAAGGTATTGTGTCTGACAGGACCATGTCACTTCACCTTGCATTGTCCTTGCAGAGGGCTGCAGGCACTGCACTCATGCCCTCTTCTTCTACAAGACCAGCATCAGCCCTGCAAGACTTATTCCTTAACCCCTTCCACTCTGCCCAAATTAGCAACAGCTAGACTTCAGGAATTTCTCATTTTTATAATTCCTATGAGAAACACTTTTCCAGTGTGCAAACTGGCATACACCAGCCCTCCAGCAGACCCAGGCCCAGATTACATATGTCCTGTTTCCCTGCTCAGCTCTGAAACTCTCAGCTCTCAGACACACCAACAGGGTGTGTCTCTCCAGACAAATATTTATATACTGAGCTTCATTTCCTTATCCAAGTTCCTGGTGAAGGTATAAAAATACAATCACTAGAATTTTAAAACCTAGAATACCCACATCTATTAATTAAGTATTTAAGGGGGAGAGACAAGTCTCTAATTGCAGAGCTTGAGCTGTTCATTTTCCTATGGGAGCCAATTATTGTTGTTCTTCTTGGTGGCATCTCCACTTTAGGCCATGGGGTAATGAAGACAGATGAGTAAATAGTGCATATAAGATATCTGTGAATCATTAACAAAGTCATTAAAACAATTATAGATAATTTTTACTGAAATAGGGTCTAGCACAGAGAATAGTAAGTCTTATTGTGATACCATCTGTGATACAAGGAACAGAAAGCTCTGCAGCCAAATCTTAATCCAACAACTTTTAGATAAATAAAACCCTTTGGCATTCACTTTGAAAGCCCTCAGTTGTTTTCTCGCTGTCATTCTTATGAGGAATTATTCTTATGCTCTAGCTCTTTGCTGACAAGCATCTCTTGTGTCAGGAAAGATGCCTGTGGCCCTCACAGCAGGACTTGGGAAGGCTAATAGGATGGTTGCCCAGGTGGGCAAGCATTAGTCCCCAACTGTAAATATTAAGTTGCAGACCAATATTTTTCTTTAAATACATGTAGGAAGAGCATGGGTATCAACAGCCTTCCTGGGCAGGTTTCTTCATGGAGTTTTCCATGTGTCGGTTGGTACCAGTGTGCTGCACATGTGCAGCATGTGTGCTGCTCAGGTTCTCTGGAACAATTTGGCATTGTTTGAATCCTCCCTGTATGCAAACCCATTTAGAACAGGCCTCCATCAATGAGCAATAAAGCTGTTACAGCCATCACTGCTTGATTGCTTGACTTCTGGAAGAGCAGATGGCCCATACCTCTTACTGGAGAATTCAGCCCATTTTACTTCAAGTGTTCCTGGTTCTGTAGGCTTCATTTCCTTGTGCCTGAACAGCAAAGCTGGAGTGGTCCTGAGGTGGCCTCTGAAATGCAGCCTCACTCCCACTACCACACCTGCCACAGAAAGGGGAGAAATTTGCTCTCCTTTAATCAAACTACATTTTGTGAAGGTTAATGTTTCTTTTTCTCTGAAATGGTCTGGAATGTAGTCCTTGAAAAAACAAACCTGCTACAATTATGCGCTGCTGTGGTAGAAGAGACAATAAGGTTTCCACAGCAACTACTAGTAGTGACCCAGCATACACCATGAGCATTATGTGACTTCACTACTTGGAAACTATTCAATGGTCTATATTAAATGGCACTAACAGGAATAGTTTCAGCTACACTTTTAATACCCTGTTGATGCACTTGATGCAAATAGCTCTACCACAAGCTATAAGTCTTTGAAAAAAAAAAACCCAACCAATGCCTCAAACAGAATAGCAAAGAAATTGTCAAGGCAGTGTTGCTGTAAGACTTTAGCTTTTATATCTGAGGTTCATTTGTTTCACGTGCAGCAATATTGCCCTTTCTTGCAACTTAATCTTATCTCTACTACATGCATAAACATTTTAAAACATCTCCATATGAAATACCAAAGAATTTAAAATTACTCTATTCTCAAAGGCATTATCAAGGTTCTCCACTTGGTGGAAGGGGATATTTTGGCAGTGGAGAAGTGAAGGGGAATGCAAAGGGATGAGCAGAGAAAATTCAGGATCTCTATAGGCCCCAGACAAAATTTTGTCTGTGACGTGAGGTTCTCTGAACAGCAGATGGGAGGATAAGGATGAATTATTCATAAGAAGACAGAAATGCATACAGTTTTACAGCTACATGAATAATAAAATTCCTTCAGTCTGTTGACCAAGTGCAGTTCAGGAGCAGGACATGTGCACCAGCTTTGGTGGTCAGTTCTAGGACCTCAACATTCATTCCTACCTATTAAGAAAATTATAGGGAGCCAGATGTACACACTCATGGAAGCTGATATCTCAAATCTCAGGAACTCAGGGAAAGGGAAAACAGATATTACAAATGAAATACATCAGTGCTCAGTTGTTAATGGGGAAATCCATTCTCTAACTTTCACTGGAGCATTAAATTAAGGTTAGACCACAGATTCTGCCATTCAGATAAAGAAAGGTCCGTAGATTTCAGGAAATCTGCTAAAGCTTTTAAAGTCTTTTCCCAATAGGTTGTAGCTAATATGGCATCTTAACCAAGAGAATCTTCATGTATGGATACACATAGACTCATTCAGTATCTCTTTAAAGTCACTAGATGAAGAGATAAAAATCACATAATCTACAATTTTCCCATTTCTTACATTGTGCCTGATATGTTATGAGAGATGGTACTTAATAATAACTGATGAGAGAGACTACAGTCAATGACTCCTGTAGGCAGAAAATAAACTCACATCTTTCTAAATTCCCTTGTGTGACTGTGTTGTGACATAATTTGTGTCATATTTTGCAGGACTACCACTCACATATGGCACTACTTGAATTTATTATTTCAAGTAAAAGTTATGTAAAAGGTTGGTTTCAGCAATACAAGAAAAAAGCAACAGTGAAACAGCCAAGGTTCTGGTTGAGACCAGTTCATCCATCAAAATCTGAACTCAGGAAAGACAAAATTGTACAGATGTATGGGAAGAAAAAGATCTCTAAAAACATTTCTAGGAGCTCTCAGCAGCAACAAATTCTCATTTTACAGGAGTCCCACATCACTTTTGGAGAGTTCATACCATTCTTTTGGACCAAAGTTCAATTCCTCCTTGGCATTCCACTCCAGAATCACAGGATCTCCTTTTGATGAAGAGGCTCCATCCCAAAGCAGTGAACAGCATTCTGGCCTTGTTATAGAAATTCCAGCAACATCAGGACACTGCAATGCAGCTCTGAAGCCCGATGTAGCCCTGGTATTACCATGGTGCATAGCATCTCATTCTTTTCTTCCCAGTCTGTAATGACCCAAGATAGGATATAAAAGGTCTCTGAAGCTCTGGGGTAGAAATCAAGGGTCACTATTCCTCTGAAGCTCCCCTGTTATGGCCCTGGCAGGGGACAGATCTTCCCCTGGTAGTGCTTATCTATGGAGCCAATCCTGAGAGAGTCATCTGCATTCTGCTGTAAAATCATGCTGCTTGCTTCAAATTTTTTGTTATGTTTGATATTATTTGCATTTTAAACGAAACACAATCAGATTCAGACACTTTGAAGCACATATTATAGACACCAAGGGAAGGAAAGAACACACAACATTGGAAATGACAGTCACATCTGTTTCTACAAGGAAATGAGAATTGTGCAAGGAGAGTGATATCTGAATTTGTATCAGAGCAACTACATTTGAAACAGTGGCACCAAGAAGGAGTCTCAGAAAACCTCATTACTCTATAGTTCTGTTTCCTTTGGTGGTTTTTCTCGTAAATGACTGTTCCTTCTCTTGTAGGGTCTGATTGTGCGAGTTATTCTATCCCTCTCTGCCTGTGCTGTACCAAATCTATCATGGATGACAATGATAACTTCAATCACTTCTCAAAATCCGTACATGACTACATTTACTAGCTTGCTTATTGTTATGTTTTATTATTTCAAAGATTCTTTAATGGTCTTCTGGGATATTACACCTTATACACCTTCAGAAGATTATCTTTTTTGAGTTGCAGCAAGTGTTTCGTATGTGCAAATAGTTTCTTTTTACCTTGTGAAATATTCCAGTGCATTTTTGAGCTACTGACTACTAAAACTTTGCTTCTCAAATTGAATTGTCATTTTTTTTTTCTCAGTCAGGAAACTATAACGTATACTTACGATTTGTTAGCTTTTCATTGAATGGAATAATAAAGAGCACCAGCAATGTACCCAGCAGCAACCCAGACAACTGTTCTTGCACTCCAACTATAGAGATAAATTAGACTTTTTTCCCCCTCCATAAATCTTCATGAAAAAACTAATTAATGTCTTTGGCCTGATTTCTCCCTCTACTGGTCTGAAACAGAATCTTTCCAATGGGAAATGTCAAGACCTTTTGTAATAAAATCTGACCTCTGTGCTTGCACTATAGCAAAGAAAGCATGATGTCCCTGAAGTTCATCCTCTGCAGTTCCCATGAATCACATGCCCCTGTAATCCACGAACAAGGACAACATCCTCAATGGTCTGGCCACATTTATGCTATTTCTTCTTAAAATACCTCCTCTCTGCAGGGACTTGAGCTTGAATAGTCATGTGATAGCATGAGAATAAATCACAATCCTTGATTTATACATCGCCTTGAACCTCATTCAAGGGATAAGAGTGAATTGCTGTTTGAAGTTTGCTCTTTGTTAAGCAAAATGGAACCCATGAATGATAAAAGATGAGACAATTGCTATTTTAAACATTGTAATAGTAAGAATAGCCCAAATTCTCTGAGGCTAGTTATTCCTTACTCAGGAGAATCCAGTCTGCATGGAAGCTATGCTCAAATGACATTGCCATTCTGTTCCTCCTCAGTCATGCTTTTCTCTCCTTGGGCAGTCACATAGTGAGCTAGCTCAAGGAATATGTCTGGCCAAAAAATGCCTTCAAAAAGCTATTTTTTTAATCCAGCAACCTGCACTTCAGTCAGCTTAATGAGAGAGCGAATGATAGCCTGATCACATTTCTGGAACATTCAGGTTCCCCAATTTCCTTAAGATAGCCTTAATTTCATCTACCTCATTTGCTCTGTTCTCCACCCTAAGGACCCCATCCCACTGTCCCTGGTTTATCTTTGGGCCTGAGAGGTGTCCTTTAACCTACAGTGCCTACTGAAGTCCACTTGCCTACCCGCTGGACTAGGCCACCAGGTATTCCCATGGAATGCAGGGAGTATATCAGCATGGATTATGCTCAACGTACCCTGGCCATCCATCTTCCTTACAACTAAAACTGCAGAGGAAATATTGATTTTCAGCATGACTCATCGACAAGTCCTTACCTCACTGCTTGCCACTGACGAAGGCTTGTGTTGCTGGGTTCCTCCAGCCACAGGAAGAAAACCTGATCTCCTTCAAGGCTGAGCTCTCCCAGCACAGGCAGCTGCTGCATCCCAGCACATAGCCATGTCACAGCACCAGGCTGCTCAGGTTTGTATTCCTGGAGCAGGAATCCACTGCATTTGCACAATCAGTTGGACCAGAGGGAGAAGAGACACAGGGGAAGTTTCCAAGTTGAGGTTCATCATACAGCTGTTTGCGTGGCAAGCCCATATGAATTTCTGCACTGAAGGTTATTTTGCTTTTATAGGTACAAACTCAGCAAACCTGGTTACTCAGGGCCTATAAAATTAATGGCTTTTTTTTCCCCTCCCATCATAGCCTGGCAGCTTGCAGCTTTGAGTGGATAAACAGGGGGAGATTACTAAAATTAAATGTAAAAAACTCAGCTTGTAAGCACCATTAGTCTTGATGGCAATAAGAAATGTTTGCTGAGGAGTTCATATACTTGACAGGGTAAGAAAGTATATAACCTTGCTGTCAGAAGAGAAAAGAGTGTTAAGATAGAAGAGAGAAGCCTTTCTCAGTGTCAAGGATGGCTAAGCAAGTGTTTAAAGCTAATCACAATTTGAAAAGGTAGCCAGGAGATGTGAGGCAGGAAAAATAAAGGAGTTAATGCTAAACCCATGTGGCCAAGGGAAGGAAAGAAATACTCTGGAAGCAACCCATAAGCAATAGAATTAGGGAGCTACAGAGCACACCTTAATAGCAATATTGCATACATTCTAATTTTTGGATCATTCTTTTCTCTACAAAGATAAGAGCAAGAAAAGGTATGAATGATGCCTGCTCTCCAGGTTAGATCCTTGTCTTGCACCACTGATAGTTAGACAGGTCAGCCCATGCTGGGATATATATTCCTGTTTAACCCAAAGCCCTGCAGCCACCCAGCCTTACCTGTCCTCCCCAGCCAGCTTAGGCTGCTCCCACTCAGGGGAAGCTACTCAGAGCCATCAAAACCTGCTAACTCCAGTATTTGGGGCTTAGCCCTCTGCAGCCAGGCTGGGGTGTGCAGCCCTCCCACCTAGGAGAAGCAAAGGAGGCAAGCACAGGCTGGGGCTGTACTAAAAAGCTGGGGGATTTTATAGCCCAGGCTTTGCACGCCTAAATTGAAGGTTCTGTTGTTGCATTAATGATAATTAATTAATCCTGGGGTTTAGGCACCAGGCACCACACCCTGCTGGCCTCAGCCCGGCAGAACCACACCTCCCAGCTGTATGGTGAAGTGTAACTGGGCTGAGTGGGTAGAGTTAAACTCAGAGCTTCCCTGAAAAGCATTACAAACCCCTGTGTTCTTCCTCACTCCTTAGTTTGATTAAGGCAGTGACATGTCCTTATAAAGTATCCAGCAGGCTTTCAGCTTCCCATTCCCTTGAATGCATTTCATCTCACATTGTCCATCTCTGCACGCTAGGGTAAAATGAGTGGGCAAGAAAGCAGGAGGAGCAGGGACTGCTTCCTCCCAGATTCCCCCAAATGAAGCAGTTTCTCAGAAGAGGAAATGGTCTGCAAGGAGCAGATGCGGGTTTGTCATGAGACAGGGCAAGAGAGACAAGGATTGCAGTCTGTGCCAAATTCTTCTTTACCCACTCACAAACAGGCAGGACAAGACTTTAATTTCTCAGCACCAGCTGTGGTAAAGCTGGTGGCTGTGCCCATGTATTCCCCACAATGCTTAAATGGAGCAACTGGGCACCATCTGCACAGTGATTATGACCAAAAACACCCCCTGCCCCGGGTGCATGCAAACACAGCAGATTTCATCAGGAGCCAGCTGTGAGAAGAGAAGGGAAATGCCACTGGAGCTGGCTGTGCCCAGGGAAAGGAGGCTCTGAGACCAGCCAGAGGCATGCTCAGGATGTCTATGGGAGTGAGGAAACACATGCTGCTAAACCAGGGCAGCAGGAATTATGTGCATGGCTCTAAGAGGTCCAGAGAGAAACATCCCTGGTACACAATAAACTGTGTCCAGAGCTTCCTCCTTGGCTGCCAATTGCTCATTTCTCTCCATACAATTATAGACATTTAACCCCACTATGGCTTTCGATGGCTATGAGGGACCCATGTCCTCTCACCCAATTAACTTGTGGCCATCATTCAGTAGCCCACCCTGAAAAAAACCCCCTGTTGGCACTGCACATCTCAGCCTGGCCACTCATTCAGGTGCTACTCCTATTCTGCTGTGGGGTTCAATGGCATCTGCACAGGCATCAAACAGTGGCTCAACTCTGTTATTCCTCACTGTGCTCTCAGGCTGCAGAGCACCTGCTGTCCCAAAGCCACCTTTCGTGGCCGGATCCTTCATATCTCACGGGGCTAGACCCTACCTCGTCTTTTCAGCAGTTTCAGGGTGCTTCTGCTTCTCCTCTCTTGACTTTCTCCAGGACATCTTCATTTTGGAAATTTCTCTAATAAAATGCTGAGCAGAATTTCAAAGTAAAAACAAACAAACAAACAAACAAAACCCCTCAAAACAAAACAAAAACAATAAACAGCAACAAAAAACCAGCTCAAAAACAAACAAAAAAACCCCCATGACAAATTGGGGGAGGGGGAAATAAAATCAATCCTATTTCCAAGCATGGCTTAAAGCTGCTTGCCATCACTGCCTGATAGTGCTCTTGTCATGTCGGCTGTCTGCTTACTTTTTGAGTTCCCTCTACAAGTAACTCTAGTCAGAGGAAAATAAAAGTGACAAGCAGAGCTGACGTGTATGTGCTCTGAAAAGGACAGGGGCAAAGTCCTCTGTGAGGTTTTAAAAATAGATGTGCTGCAAAGTGTACAAAAAGATGGACTAAGAGTTTCTTTCCCCCACATGCAGCTTCTGTAGACACTGAATGCTGGTAGGGTCACCACATGATTTACTCTAAGTGTTTAAGTAGGGTAGCAAGACACACTGCCAAGTGACTGTCAAAATACAAGTATTTCATGGTTTGGAATCATTATCTAATCAACTAATCCACCACTGCAAAAAAAAATCATATACCTTTTGCCTTTATCACTTGCACAGTTTCCTGACATATTTGCAGTTGAATAATTAACACATCAGTTACTGCAAATCATTTTTATGTATGTATGGCAGATTAAGAACTGGAAACACAGCAAGGATTTGTTAGTGTTTGGCTGGGCTTTTCCTCTGTCAAGTCATCCCTCTAAGCTTCCTGTAAATACACACAAGTCTTGTGGTTTTTGTCTTCCTCTGTAAAACAGTAGGAATTGTGCACAATATCACAAAGACTTTAAGCAGTCAAGCACACAATTAACAACACATTTATATGTTTTGTCTGCAATTTTCCTCAGCAGCTTTAGGGGAGACTATTGCACAGTCTTGGCTTGCCTAGAAAGATCAGATTTGCCAAGACAGTTGCAATAAATTCGAAGTTCTTCCTATTGCCTCTAAAGGTAGCTGAAAAGAAATTATATACCAGCTCTGCCTACCAAGAAGAAGGCATTGGCAATTCTAAGGAGATGATATCCACTTTATTTAAATAAGTTTTTATCATGGTTAGTAGAAGGCTGTAAGAAGCAAATTAAATTTCTTATCAGCATTAAGACAGAGACAACTGTTGTGATAGGAATTCAATAGCATTATATTTAAATACTTCTTTTGCAGGGAAAATGTATTGGTGAAAAATGAAAAATCCTCCAGTTATCAAATACTCAACTAATGCATACTAAAAATGTGAAATGCACCCAGGAATTTCACTTTAAAAGTACACACTGGACGCAGTAATTCATCACAGTCACTGGTGGAGTATACTGTAAAGGGAATTTTTATTTTCAACAGCCTATTTCCTAGGCTACAAAATAAGAGCTGGTTTACTGAGATGCTCCAGCCAGCACATGCACTGGGGATACCAGGAGCAATATTCCTCCTGGGACCTTGGTAGTCCTGCAGCAATTTACTGATGTTCCCTTACTTACACACCACAGCCAGCCCCACATCTGAGGGGTTTTTTAACAGATTTAGATTTTTATGTTAATTTTGTGAAGTATCATACATAGCAGACCTGATTCCTACCCATGGGTAAGTCCAGGCTATCAGTGGAGTTGACCTGTCTGAAGTGTGAAGAGATGGTTTCTACTTTTGCATATCACATAGTCCCAGAAGAAACAAAGGAAGGTCCCTCACCTGCTTCATTCCTAGAAAGGAATCTCATGTTGGGGTGCTGGAGAGCAGCAGATGACATCCAGAAAGGAAATTAATTATTCCCATTATTTGAGCAGGAAAATTGCTATTTCTATAAATCTTTGCAGGGCATGCACAAATACACTCAACATGTGTTTGTACTAGCTGTAGCAGAAAGCCTCCTCCACCCCCAACTACAAGAAATTAAATGAACCAAAAAGCTCCAAATTTTGTTGTAATAGGGCAGGGATTCCTTGAAACTCTGGAAACTTCAGCTGGGAACAAAGCTCAGAGTCATTTACTATCCTTAAAAAATAGTGGCATTACACATTACAAGACAGTACTTTAATGAATGTGGAAGAGAAAAAAAATCCTATTATCTGGCAGAAGCCAGCGTTATTTATCTATTTACATGAGCACTAAGAACAGAAACCCTTTCTAGCAACACCTCCTGGCTTAAATGCCTTGAACATCATGTTTTTTTCCTAGCTACATTTGGGTCTTTGCATTATTCCTTGATAAACTTCTTGTTACTCACAGGCATTTTAATACCCAAATATTACTGATCATACTTACCCTAAAATTTTGACAACAAATTCCCATTTTAATCTATCATACGGTTTATTTTTGCTGCAGGAATACACTGCCCTTTTATCTCTCTCCCATGTAACACCTTTATAAATTTTCTGTTCTTTCCTTCACTCCTTCAGAGGAGCTTAACCACCCACAGGTTATATTTTTCTTCCAAGAGCACCAGTCTGCTGCTAGCTGAGTTGTGACAGATTCAATCTAAGCAGAGACCTTTCTCTTAGCAGGAGATTTTTCGCCCCACAGTACAGGGTAGAGCATCTCTCTGATCACACTGCTGGCTGCACTGTTCCCCTCTGTTTCTCCAAAGGGAGGATGTCGCTTGTGAGTAGGCATCAGCTGGGTCTGTTTGCATGGGCTTTCCCCCACAATAACATCAGCTTCTAGCTCCTCCAACAGAAATCCCTTTGGTGCCAAAACAAGATCTGCTTCTCACCTACTCTCTCTGTCTGTGTAAGGAGCCAAGTATTTTCCAGCATTTAAATTTTTTAGCCAAAAGGTCCTGAGGAGTGATCCCCACACAGCGTCTCTGAGAACTCCACCTCTGCATTTACCCTGGAGCAATGTTTGTAAGGATGCACTGGCAAATTTCCTCATACAGATGTTATGCATGAGATGAGACTAAGCATGTTCTTGGTAATGCAACCTGTCAGTCTTAAATCATCTAGATTAAATAGATATGTCTGCAGCCTCTGAAACATGCATGCAAAAAAAGCTCTGGGGGAAACAAAAAGAACAGTCTTGTGCCAATACTTGAGGGGGCAGGGAGCCTCTTTATCACCCAGGATTGCTCTGAGCACACACAAAGCCAGAGGAAGCTCATTTCAAAACCAAGGTGTTGCTGCTGCTGCTATCCTAAGTGACAATCCTGTATGGCCTAGGCTGCCCATGGAGCAGAGTCAGGGCTGGAGGGAATGCAGGCAGAGCTCACTGTCTGCCCACTGGGAGATGCTGCACCAAACCATGCACATTGCTTCCACCCTCCCTGCCCCTGTTTCAGGATCAGGGGTGCCTGGACAAAGGAAGATGTTTGGCCCCATACCCAGAGGCTTTGATTTAGGCTGAGATTTGCTGGATCACGCAGCATCCTCAAATGTGCCACACTGTTCTGTGCGTGCATGAAACACATCCTTGTCACTGTCTCAGATTTACACTAGCAGCCGCCCTGTCCCCTCTGGAAGAGGAAGTGAGCTACCATGATCAGAACTGGCCTTTAGGGGACCAAAGCTTGTATTTTGTATAATTTCAAACTCTAAAACTATCTGTGAAAAACCTGAAATTATATTCCTGTTGGACAAAATTCTCCAAGTTACATTTTCTACCTGGAAGCTTTAATGAAGGAATAATGAAATCACTGGTTACAGACAATCCCCTGAAATCTCACATTGATATAAACTTACATGTAGTGGATGAGGATATTAAAACACACACAGGGAGACAGAAAAAGGAAAGCCCTACAGTCTGGGAAAGAGCAGCACAGAAAAGAGTGACCCACTCATGTAAATTCTCATTTCTAGTTTATTCTAGCAATTCCTAGAATTTAAAAAGATGTGAAAAATCTTTATTAAAAGATGAGATAAGAAGCCAAAACTTTTTCTGAAACTGACTTTAGTCAGATGGGCAAATTAGAAGTTTTGAAATATTCAGTCTTTAAAGATGGATGTTTCCACTTATTTTTGTATCATGAACTTAATTATGCCTCCCCACAGATTTGATACATTTCTTCAGTAATGACTGCTTATAAAATTCTGAAAAATCCTTGGACAAAGTCTTTAAAGTAAAAACTGCCCCCAGATAATTGCTGTAATAGTCATTAGAAACAGGCAATTATTTTTTAGAAAATTAAATTTCAGCTCATGGATTCATATAAAATACCACCATTTGTTCAAACCTGAATTTCCACGCTGCATAACAAAATGTGTTGCTGGGGCAGGCTGATAAATATGTGTCAGCTTAGACAAAATTTTTATGTGGCCAAAAGTAAACACTAGGCATATACTTATCTAGATTATATTTAGAACTTGTATTTTACCTATGTAGGACTTTTTAGATTTTCCTGACCCTACTGACATCTGACTACCTTTAGTAATATAACACTTTAAAAAAATAATATTCTCAGTTCCTTTTAGTAGCAGTGCAGTCAGTGGGTGACTGACTCTATAAACTTTGGACTGTTTTTCACCTAGCATAAAAGGTGGAAAGTTGTGAGGCTTCCTTGGTCCTGGAAGGGCTTTTTCCTCTCCAGATACTTCCCTAATGATCCATGAACAGAAATCAGCTGGGACTCACAGCAGTACTGCTGAAGAGCAGATCTTTTTCTTATGACTTGGCAAGACTGGTTTAAACACCAGATGGATCCAAAATAATAATTGGAAGAAAAGCAGTATCTTCTTCCACTGGTCCCCCACAATCTTTTTCCTGTCTCACACACACCTACACTCTTACAGTCACATGCTGAACACTGCTCTTGGTAGGATCCTGGAGCACCAAGTGCTTTCCATTAAACATGTCCAGAGATTTGCTCTGGGGTGATGCTTCCTTCACCAGCTGTTTTTGGAGAGATTGGTTTTGTTTAGCTGCATTACCTGGAGCCACTGTGCTCTCCAGTGAGCTTTCCAGGTGTCACTGGAACAACGCATGGAATGGACTGCAAACCAGTGGTGTAAACCTTTATGGCACTGGGAAAGTGGGCAGGTTCTACCATGCCCAGACTCACTGTCCCTACATCCATTTTCTGGTTCCTCTGGCAAAGTCACATTCACTTGAGCCTGGAGGGGCAAAGCTACTCTAATTGTGTCTGTCTTACATAGCAATTCCTCTCCCAACCTGTCCATTTTTATAAACGTCACATCTTCTGTGTGGATGACCTTTTCCTTTCCTGAGTTTTCTATCTGACTTGGCATGGGGAGAAATGAAGTCCAGAGTTTGGCGGATGGCAGCACAGTAGCTCTGGGATGGCATACGCTGTGGAAATGCAGCGCAGCTACTCTTTTCAGGCTCCTGGTAACAGGGCTGGGTTGCAAGTATGTCTGGCAGAACAATATGAACGGATGGCACAATCAAAGGCTGAGAGGAGCCCGTGCAAACTGGCACATTACATTTTTAGGTATCCTTTAGAAAAGGTCACAGATCAGCTTATTGCAGGACCAGCCTGCTGACTAACAGAAATTTATCAAACTAGTGATTAAACACACACAAACAAAACAAACCAGGTGATTTTTTTTTCCTTAATGGAAAATCTCTCCAAGCTCAAGTGTCACTTGAGTGTTTCCCACAAGCATTTGTGGATCTGACAGAGCTGAAGCAAGCATGTGTGTAACCACAGAGAGAGCTCACTGCAGCTGCATCTCCTGAGATCCCTCCAGCATGTCGATGACCAACAGAGAGCATCCTTGCATGGCACCAGTGTAGAGGGAGCACATCCAGTGTCAGAAAGGACCTACAGCAAACAGACCTACAGTGCAGACACCCAACTGGACAGACCCTACAGGGCAGTAGGTCAGCACGTGGGTACATCACTGCTGTTCGCTTCATGGACTAACAACATTGCTACCTGGCTGGTCTTTCAATCCATTTTGAGACCATTTTCCCTACACTTTGAGAGCAGGAGTAGAGCAGCCATTTTTATTGCTTGAGCCCAGAGATAATAAACACAGAGATTAGCCAATTCAATACTTTTAGGGCTTTGTGGTTTTTAAATTTAACACAAATGACTCTCAAGTTCCAATCTGAACACAAATTACTCCTAATTTCCAATTCATCCCCAACACAGCAACAATCAGCTCCCAGCATTGCATGAAATATGTCTTTTCTCAAGCTGTGCTGACAGTTAAAAAATCATCATTGCTTAGGATGGACAATACCTTTCTGGTTTTTGCCTCAAGGATCAAGATAAACTGATTTTCTAAAGATTCCCCACAGAAATGTCAAATACTGAAGCTAATCCTTAGTCAGCTTGTCTGCTTCTGTGGCTTTTGTGCAGCAAATTAAGACACAGAAACTGTGTTTTTAATCGTGCCTGTGTAATAGAAATTGTCATACTGGGATCTCCAGCCTTTCTTTCTGTGCTTTTAGGAATCCGCCACCACACACGGAAAGGAGGTTCTCGTTTCTCCATCTTCCTATTGTCATTTGCAGAGATATCACCTAATTTTGTTTTCTAAACCATGAAGTGCCAAAAGAATAACAGCTTGCTAAGCTTTTATGGTGGCCCACAGTATAAGTGGCAGATGAAAGAGTAACAAATATATCCAAAGGCTTTTTTGTCTGAAAAGTGAGTTTTGTAAGCTTACCAAATTCTGACGTGTATTTTCCCTAAGGCATTGGTGGGAGTTAAATGTTCGTTTCCAGCACCCCTGGATGCATGCACAAAGCCTTGGGCAGCTCATGAGCAGTTCTGCAAACCACGTATTTTACTTCCTCTGCTTTGATAGCAAGTGCCTGAAAGCAAACAGCTGCTTTCTGGGAAGACAGTGTGTTTTGCTGGACACAGAGCAACACTTTTTTCCTAGTTCCATTTCAGGGAAACACTCTCAGTTGCATCCAAACTTTAGAGTTGAGTTTGACCCAGGTGGAATTTCCTATTTGTTTTGTTTTGCCTTTTAACATGGTAATCCCCCACCACCAAAGGTGCCCTTGGTATTTGGGTACCTTGTTGTTTCCTGTCTCTTTTCCTATTTTTGAAGCTGCTCAGCTCTGCAACCAGCCACAAAGCTGCCAGAACAAGGCTGCTATTAGAGGCTAAAGGAGATAGAGGTATTCACCTTTTTCTTATATTAAAAGGCTGTAACACCAAAAAAAAAAAAAAACCAAACCAAACCAAAAAAACAACTACCCTCCCCAAAAATACTCCACCACCAAAACCCCAAAAATGGGCTTTTCTAAAATAGCCACTGCTCTACACAGTCACTTTGAACCAAAGGATTTAATTTCCCTGTTTGACAGGAACAGTGAGGGATAGGACTGATTATTTTCTTTGCATTTACTGCATCTAAGACAGATGAGGGCTGCTTTGGGCAGTCTTTGGAGCCAGAGCAGTTGGGTCTGAGCCAGCATGGAGCAGCCAGAGACAGCCCAGATGCCCCACAGTCCTGGGCCTCCTGCCCAGCAGGTTGCTGGAGCTGCCTCCATTGGGGCTTTGCAGGAGGCTCAGCTCTCAGCCTGCCAAAAACCAGAGAGTTTCCAAGAAACCTCCAAGACCAGCCCTCTTACCCGTGACATTACAGGAACAACAAATACTTGTTGCTGGAACATTTGCTAACACTCTCCTCTAGGCTACACTAGGCATAAACAAGCACAGGAAGAACCTCTTGGTTTTGCATAAGGCTGAGGCCAGTCAGACATAAAAATGGCAGCACAGGTTTCTCTAAAGAGGTTTAAGATTGCACCATATTTAGGCTTCCAAAAAATCCAAACTGTATTGTTACAGTTTGAAAATAGCCACATACAAATCATAGAAGGGTGGATTGGTTTGAGTTGGAATGGGCCTCAATGTATTCCAATTCCAACCCCTCTGCCATGGGCAGGGACACCTTCCACTGGACCAGATTGCCCAAAACCCAATCCAACTTGGCCTAGCACACATCCAGGGATAGGGCTTCTCTGTGCAGCCTGTTCCTGTACCTCACCACCCTCACAGTAAATAATTCATAGCTTTCCAAAAGAAGTTGTGAAAGGCAAACCACGATTTACATTAGGAAGCTGCTGTGGGTGTGCCACCATTCCCCTTACACCCCAACCACCAACCTGTCAGTCCTCTGGCCACAGCCTGCACTGACTTGCCTTGAAGTCTGGCAGACTCTTTCAGTCTAATGTTTAGCACAGGCAAGTATGGCAGTCAGGATGTAACACCTGTGCCTTTAAAATATGTGTTTGGGGTTGTTTTGTTTTGTTTCTTAAATTTAAATGTGTTAAATTTAAACCATTCTGTCCAAAAATTGTGGAGACAGCTCCCTTGCAAAAAAGTAGGGAAGGTGTCAGCTGAATTTGCTGTTCCATTCCCCTTAGCGATGGTGAGAGGAAATATCTTGGTTTGTCTGTTACACTAAAACTTCTAGTGTTCCTTGCTTTAGGGCAATGAAATGTTGAGACAGGAAGTGTCCTCCATTGTGAATGATTTGTGCTGCCATTCTCCAATGAAAATGGATAGATAACTGATTTTGGCATGATAACTAATTTTGGTTACTTATTCTTTCTGGATATCATAACATTTATATTAAAAAGAGGACGTATCATAGAAAATGGAAGCCTCGCATACACATCCAGAGGCAAAGCAGTAAAAAACATGTCCTTGCAGACAGCACATTAGCAGGCCTGATGGGTGTCTTTTGTGATGCCCCCAGATTGTGCAATCTCACTTTATAATAAATTACTATTTCATGCAATTTATGAACAAATCTGAGCAGAAGAGGATATCCAGCTATTACACTTCAGGCTCTGTACATTTCCTGACACTACAGAGCTGCTTCATTTTTTTAATGCAAATGCTCTATGCTGCTGATCAGCAATATGTTCTCTTACCCTGTGTTTCTAAGAAAAGGAGGTATGGAATGGTCCTATCTGTGAGTGCCCACATGATTACTTTTAATCCAAAGGACAGTTTCACCTATGTCTCAGGGAGGAGTACATGCCTCAAAGCCTGTGAAAACACATGGAAGGGTGGAAAGCAGAGGGGCAGCAGAAGGATGGAGAAGAGCTGTCCTACAGGCAGCCAGCTCAGGTCACTGCTCCGTCCACACTTGCATAATTCTGCTGAGACTTGCAGGGAAAAATACAGGAGTCAAAAATCCAAATCTGTTGGAAAGCAGGCTTCCTTGGATCTGTTACAAACTGAACAGCTTAAATTGCTGTGGGGTAATCATCATGCTGCTGTAAAAGGAATTAATCAAAAGGGCATGCAAAGCTTTCTGAAGACTTTGATTCTTACAGCTGTAGAAATCAAAGTGAATCACTCCCATTTTCCATAAGGTATGTATTTTGACATGTATCGTCTCATCCTTGGGCTTCAGCAAAAGCTAGCTACTCTTTAGTGTGCAGCCACTCTGTATATTTATTTTTAAAATTTTTCTCTGGAGGTAGATATCATCTCAGGAAAAATATACGTAGATCTTAGAAGACTGTAAACTGTCCATCACAAATACAGCCTTTGCAAAACTTGCTAGATGAAAAAGGAATAAAAAAGCCATAATAAGCTAATTTCCAAGTATTTGGTTTCCCCCCCTCTCAGATACCGCTAGTAAAAAAAATCCTTAAATCTTTTCTCAGATATGTGAAAGTTTGAAAATATTAACAAGAAGTGAGAGGTAGTTTAAGAAGCAGTAAAAATAGTTCTCATTTACTTGAGAATTAATAAAAAAACAAAGCAGAAAAGATGAAATTAAGAGAACTAGAATGAAAAAACCTTTATAAGCACTCACCAAAGACAGAAGTGCTCAGTGTTATCCTGGCAGGCACCCTGCTGGTGCTGTTCCAAACCCATTTGTCTCTAGGGCTGGATGTGTACAGAAAATGTTAAGTCAGGACCCACGTTTCCCCTGCTGAAAAGGGAGACATAAGACTGGAGGATCACTGCCTCTGGCCCTCTGCAATTACTGGCAATCCTGTGTGACCAATACAAGCGGTGTTTGGCACAGCCAGTCCCACAGCGCTCCCAGGCACCAAAATCCCTCCTGCACATCTCTGAGGCACATCCTGCAGTGTGGTAACTAGTTTAAGTATAAAAACCAGCTTAAAGTGGCACAGTGCCAAGGGAGTCTCAGCTACATCTGCCACTCAGCTGTGTCAAAGCATGAAGGGGAGCAGCCCTGTGGTACCTCTGAAACCCCAGCAGTCTGTGTCCTGTAAATCACCTTTCCCTCCAAGTCTGGTGACAAAGGACTTTCCCTGTTTGCAAATTCATATTGCAGGTCTGGGTTAGGTGCAAATTGACATCCCAGTACAGATAAAATGCAAATATGTTTTCATTTTTCATTTGCAAATGTCCTTGCAGCTCCTAAACCAAAAAAAATCTTGATAAAATTCACTTCTGGTAATGCGCTCAAGATGTTCCCTCCCTCGCTATACTGGTTATTTTGCACAGCAGAAGTTCTCTACACCAGAAAAACATTCAAATTATTGAGGAACTAATTCTAAAAGATTGTTTCAGCATTAAGATATGGGCTATGTTGCAGATTATGCCATATCAGGTGCAGATTATTAATCTGTGCTATCCCAAATTGCAGCATTACAGTTGAAAGAGCTGATTAATGTTTAAATTCTTATTTGGATTAAATTGATGCAAATAACATTCCTTGCTCAAGTACTGAACTGTTATTTTTTGTGGTATTTCTGGACACTACCAAGGGAAGTTTCTTTTGGTAGACATGGACCACAAGAAAAAATTTGAAAATATTGAATTGATAAAGTCTCTCAAACAGTCCCTGTGTGCGTTTTTCTGAGTCTTTCCCCCCTGCCCGCCCAGTATTGCCCCTTCTGTTTCTACTGTGAATCTGCCCCTATTCAAACTTAAGATACCACATCTCCATCTCTATTGAAAACATGTATTCCTGGTTTTTTTCCCTTCCATACCTGAAGTGGAAACAGGTTTAGGGAAATGTGAGGAAGAGTCAGGAGAAATGACAGTAAATTGGCATGTGTTTCATCCAGTATATTTGCCATATAAGACTGGCAAAGTAGATGAAATGCAATTACATCGTAACTTTGCTCACTGGCTCAGGCAGTAGAGCAAGCATTGCCTGCTCAGGCCACAGCATCATGGAATCCTGGGAGGTAGGAAGGTACCAGTGGAGGACATCCAGTCCAGCCTCCTGCCCAAATCATGGTCAGCCATTGGATCACACACACCAGGTGCCTCAGGGCTTTAATTGGTCGGGTCCTGAGAAACTCCAAGGATGGAGGTGGCAGAACCTCTGTGGATAACCTGAGCCATAGCCTTTCCTGTGAGACCTGTGGGATAGCAGAGTTCTGCCCTGTAATGACAAGTCCACTGTATGACATGGCCACACTCCAAAATCCTTGCCTGCAAGCAAAGACTTATGGAATCATGAGAGGCTTTGATGTCTTTCCCTCTGCTGCTCTGTTGGCTCTTGCACACAGAACACCAACCCAGGGTTTCTCCCAGCCCCTGCTGTGACTCAGTTTACACCGTGTATTTTTGCAGTGCTGTGGGACAAGCTCAAGCTCTCTGCCGCCCTGAGGCACAGCAGGATGGCAGCTGCCACTTCTCTTGACAGAAGAAGAGCCCTCCCACATGGCCACTTCCCAGATTCATTATCAAAGCCTTCCCACACGTGTAACTAGTGAGCAAATGTTCACCTCTGCACCCATTATCTGGCAGTGGAAAACGGACGTCACTCTGAGACACGACATGAAATAGATGGAGCAGAGCCTCAGTCTCAATTGCCTACGTCTACTGAGGTGGTAGCCTAAATTAGAGAAACTGCAAAATGCCTTTTCAGTACTAAACCAGCTGAGTCAGAGTGGGAAAGTCAGCCTCTCACAGCTCAGAGTGGATATGCTTACCTCCCTGCATTCCCCTCTGGGGCCAAAACAGGTGTTTCTTGCTAATGAAATTACTGAGATCTAACAGAATTAAAAATATATACATACACAGATAATTGAACACGGTAAAAAAGCAGTTTAAAAAATTGTGTTCACTTAAGAAAGAATTGTGATTTTTGAGACAGCTAATTCTACAGCCCCTGTTCTGGTTTAGCTTTTCTCCTCTCGCTCCCTCCTTCATTAAATCACATCCTTCCTGACCTCCTTCATTAAACCATATCAGGTACTTTGAATTGGAGAATCAAAATCTTAAACATTTCCAGTCTCTCATGCACTTTGATATTCTTGGACTTTACATAAAGAGCATTTGTTGAGCAATGTTTTTTGGTCCCATTCAGATTTCAGTACCCTGCAGCCAGTGTGTGTTATCTCAGGAGGCACATGTCAGGATGGCACAGCCAGCACAAACCTTCCTAGTCTGCCTGCAGGGACATTTCCTCATTAGGAGAGCACACAAGCATGAGAAACAGGCCAACCACCCCTGATGACTTTCTTTGTTGTGAAACACAGGGATGCTTCTACCAGAAGAGCTCTGGAAGAACTCTGAGTGACACAGATTTACTGCCACTTTCTGCAGCCCAGAGGAGCACCAGGGTTTTCTTGACTGGTCTGTGAAGGTACGCAAGCATGGCATCAATACTCACAAAAAAATGACAAGTTTAACTGCCAATCCCAACCCTTCATAATTCCAGAGCTGATTTAATCATCTGAGCCAATGGTTTCAGGGCCAAATTAAATGACAAAGGTGGGAGAGGGGCCCAGCACTCATTCCCTAAATAGCACAAATTGTTCTGACCTGTCAAAGTAGATCAGGATGAAGGCTTTAGGCTAGCAAGATAGCCATGAAGACCAAATAGGGATGAGGGTAGAGGAGAACTAATGTGAATTTAATCCCAGGCACTCTACTGTAACAAGAAAATATTTTTCTAAAAGATATTTGAGGTGTTTCCAGGGCTGAAGTGAAGGAGTAGCCATCAGATCCACATGACCTTGCCCAGAGTCCTACACTGTGCCCCCGGCACCCAGAGCAGGAGCCAGGTAATGACCACAGTACTGGCTGCTGTCCCATCTCTGTTCCATCGTGGCTGGCAGGAAAGTCCCTGGAGAGGAAGGATGGCAGTGTGGACACAGGGCACTGGTGACACAGCAGGGCCAGAGGGACACCGTCATGGCAGGTCCATGGTTAACATATGTCACCTCAGCAGTGATATGGAGGAAATGAAGAAACTGAAAGGGAACATGAAAGCTAAAGAAATTTGAGAAGAAAGTGATGCAGGACATGCTATTTCCCTTATTGGTGCAACATCCAGAACACTGATTTAGGCTGTGTCTGTGCTGAGCTCAGGGTTAGGGCTGTTTCCTCTTGTCTCTGCAGGGCTGCCTTGCCCAGAAGCCACATGGGCTGGACGTCCTAGATCTCCCTGTGCTGCCTGATAGTTCTTTCACAAACCACTTTTCTTCTCTAACTCCAGACAGATCATCTTAATGTTAATAAAAAGACTAATGTTTGGAAAACTCCTTCTGTGCCCACAAACAATAACCTCATCAGCTCACTGAACAGGAGCTTAGCAATTACCCTCCAAACAAGATGAATCAAAAGCAAAGGCAATAAGCTCAGATTCTCAGTGTGTCATATGTATGTAAATATCTGAGTAAAATAATCATCAGCACTGCTCTGAGAGGTGAGGAGGTGGAGGATAGCTGGGGGCAGAGTGCTGGTAAGGCATCTAGAAACCTCACAACAAGAAGCAGAAAATATCAAAGTGCCATGAGGAGGATGGATTTGGGTTCTCCAATTGCTTCACGTTTCATTGAACATGATATTTGTGCTTTGAAGTTTTTGAGTACTGGGAGCAAAGTGCCACCTGGGGTAAAGGTTAAAAGAACCAGTGGCTGAAAAATGCCATTGCTGAGACACAGAGCTTTTGAGACAGGTGCTGGGACTGCTCTAAGCCCAGGTTGGATGAGGAAAGGGACAGGAAATCAAGGCTTTCTACAGCACCGTCTACTCACAAAGTCTCTGGAACTCTCTTGTTCACTTATCCTCACTATTCTTGCATGAAGCTTCTGAGACACCATTTTTTGGGGTTTATTTAGTATTTCCCCACTTTGATGCAGTTACCTTACAAGGGCTTCAACACACAGCAAATTTATGGGGGACTGAATGGCTGTGCTTCAAAGGCACCTTTACACAGGAGGTGTTATCACAGCTTCCCTCCCACCTTAGCAAAAAGTTTGAGCAGAAACCTGGGTTTTGGTCATTATTGGAAAGCAATAGAACATTTTTTCTGTGCAAGCAAAGTTAATCAATACCAGTTATGGTTACATGAGCAGAATACAGCTCTGAAACTCAGACCTCACCACAGGGAGGTTGCTTAAGAAGTCGGTTTAGCCAGATCTTGCTGCTTGTGAGTGCTGCTAAAGCTGCTGTTTCTGAGCTCTGCTACAGAATTTACTACAATGACCTGTGTGAAAACTTGCAGTAATGCAATTTGGTTTTGGAAACTCTGTGGCCAATTGGTACATTTTAAAAATTAAGTTACCATCATTTAGCACCTAGTTATTTATGTCCCCGAGGAAAAGTTTTTATTAGTATAAAGGTATTCAGATTTTACAGGTAAAAGAACAAATGAGCCAACTAATAGTTCATAAAATGATCTTCCCAGCTTGCCTTAAATGATACTGCAAAATTATTATAATGGAAAAAGCATTAGAGGACCTTGATCAAACATGATCCTTCAGGGCTAAGGAACCTCATTTTCCTGCATACAGATACAGTTCACTCAGTCTCTCAAGATTTCATAACACATGAAGACATCAGTATTTTCAGGAGAATTAAGCAGTGCAGTTCAATAGCTACTCTACTGCTGCACCATGGAAAAATACAGTAGAATCATTTCATAGGGATAGCTAATTCATTCCTAATTGAGGATCAGCCAGTCTTACAGTACACCTGCTGCGAATTAATGGTGCTCTGCACCAGACCAGGCTGGTCCAGGGACACTGCCCCACACCTGGACCAGGCTTAGAAACAAGTGGCTCGTTTTCAAGTGGTTTCTCTCTTTGCAGCAATGTAAATCAATGAAGACAAAATCATTTCACTTGCTAACAATTTTTTAGTTAACGGCCACAACAAAAGGGTTTAACAAAACAAGAGTAACCAAATTCAGTCATGGGCAGTCTGAAGAAGTAGGTTTGCTCACTTCTGAGGTGCCAATATTGAGCAAGTTGCTCTCCAGCCACATTCAGCTGGTGCCACCCGTGGGCTTTGGAGGAATGCCAGCGCAGTCTCTGCGAGTGCTTGGAGCTGAGACACACAGCGCCGTGCAGGAGATGTAACAAAGCAGAGACAGTGAAGGAACAGATGCTCCAGAAGGCTCTGCCTGCTGTGCCTAAGATTGGTCTTTCAAAGCACACATGCAGGGTGTGCAAAAGAGGCAATGGCAGTCACCCGTGGATGTGTCACTGCCTGTGAGGATGTGCAACAGAGCAAGCCCACACTGAGGACTTGCTGGTGGTGTTTGACCAAGCCCAGTGAACAGACCCTTGTGCAGCAGTTTTTTTGTGGACAGAGGAAGCAGGAGCAGGTTTGGTCTGCTGCATGTGGTGCAGGTTGAATGCAGGCAATCCAAAACACACACAAGACTTGGATAAATAAATTTGCCATTTATGATTTACAACCCTCCCCATAGCACAAAGCCTGGATGGACAGTTTTATGAAGTCTGATCAGTCAGTGAATTTACTTCCATTTAAATAGCCTGAGCTGCTCAAAAATAATAAAAAATGATGATGCTGCAAAGCCAGTGCTCAGTATTTCTAGAAGCATTATCTAGTGCTCCTACCACTGCTAGGTGCTGGCACAATAAGAGTTTTACCCACTTGTGTCTTATGTGCTGAGTTTATTATATCTTCACAGTTCATGGAGTAGTTAAATTACTTTCTCAGGATCACATAACTCATCTTTGTCAGCACTGAGATGAGAAGCCAGGTGCTCTCTTTGCCACCGCAGACTTCAGCCCTAATAGCTAGATTTTGTGTTTCCCTCTTTACTTGCTTCTGCTGGATGAATAGTACAAGCAATTCATCCTGCATTATATGCAGGAAAGAAAGCAGAAATTTGAATAGTTGCCATCTGCTGGAGATGCTTTGATTTATTGCTTTCCAGCCTCAGCTGGATCAAACAAGCTCTAGAGAGAAACGTTTCCTTAGGTTGTTGTACTGCATGTGTCTCTGCTCAATGCTAAACTAAGTCACAAGGATATGGGCAGAGAACATTCCCTTTCTTCACCAGAATAATTTATACCTTTAATTCAGTGGTTATAATTGGCCACCCAAAATGTATTGTTGCTTCCACTGGCATCAGTTCTTCTCTCAACTAGCACCAAATTCTAAATTGAATAAAACAGTTACACTTTGTAATTTCCTGTCTGACTCACTGTGTTTTCTCAGAGAAGAGCTCTTTATCCTTCAGAAGCATACCCCTATCTTTCTTCAAAGTGTCACACAGACAACAATAATGTTGTGGCATTTCACCCCATCTGTCTACATTTTTAGAACTAAGTTTTGCACTTTATGTATTTTCATTTCCTCTCCAAGTCCAAAGCCATAAAACTCTTCAGTTAATTACTGCTACTGTTTCCTTCAGATTATAAAATTACTTTCCTTTTCTATCTAGCTGCCCTTTCATTTGTATTTTCCATGTTGATTATACAAAAAGTACTATGCCACTGCTAATTTTACTTCAAAGAGGGACTTTCACATTCGGGCAAATTAAAAAAAACTCCTAGCATCAATATCTATGCATAAAGTAATTTATTTTTCCATTAATTTTCTATATTCTCTAATCTTCTTCAGTATTACTGGAGATCTTTGGGTTTTGAATTGAGTCTGTTTCTTTGTAACCATATCTCTATTTGGCCCAGGTCCTGAGTACTGGTAATAGCTGATAAAGAAAATTGATGGACCAAAAGGAGAGTTTCTGAGAGTCCTACTCAGAGGGTTAGAGGTTTAGTGTATGTCCTACCAAACAGGGAAAACAATGCCAGTAGTTAGATCAGGAAATAATCGGAAATTATGCAGTTTGTGTGTGGCTGAGGTTGTAAGACCCACAGGCTTTGGGAGAGAATAAGACTATCCTGTTTCTCTCTGCCTGGGCCATTGCCTAAGACCCAGGCAACCCAAAATAACCATTCCAAATCAAAGTGCCACACTTTTAATCCTACAATGGCAAATGGGTATAGTAAAGAGAGAAAAAAAAACTTAACCTCAACCTGGATATTCCTTACATGCTAACCTGGCTGCTTTCTGTCCTTTAGAGGGGACTTGGGGTGAGTTGAGGTTCCCAGGCACTGTGTAGAAGGTTGGCTCTCAGCCCCTGCCTCCAGCCCCTGTCTCCACCTCCTTGCCAGAGTCCCTCTGTGCTCTTGCAAGCTGTGACACGCCTATCTTCAGACAGAGGGTGAGGAACACAGCTGGCTCCTGTCTTACCCTACAGGATACCAAAAGGAGCTTGGCAGGGCTCTTCTTGCCTCTGTGCAGCCAGCCAGCCATGCCTTGCAGGGGAACCCATTTTTCCTTGCATTCAACATCTTTACAGCAACGAGAAAAACATGCAGAGCTTTGATCCAGCATTGCTTCCCATCTGCACTGCTGACATGCTGAGGAGCCCCACACCAGATGGTTGTTTCACCAGGAACTGTGCTAGTGCAAAGCCCAAAGAGAGTTCCTGTCCTCAAATACGTCAAGAAACAGCACTGAGATGAAAGGATGTTGGTGAATGCAATAATGAAGAATCCTGGCACTCCAGCAAATTAACTGTGGGCAGTTTCAGGTATGTCAGGCCTTTGTAGGCAGGAGAGGAGGGAGATCTGCTTGTGTAGGCATTTGAAAGATGGTGCTATTCAAGGCTTTTAGGTGGCATAAAGACAAAACAGGGCAGGCAACATCAAAAATGCTCCATCCTTGTCAGCCTTTATCCAGGACAGCTGGGAAAGATCAGGTCTTCATCCTCAAGACGTGGAACCGATGGAGACCTTTAAAATCAGCAGTGTGTTTCCAACTGAAACTCAATGAGCACAAGGAAAGGATTCTAACAGCACAACATCCAAGCAAGAATCAGAACTTGTTATACTTGGGTCCCACCACAGCTTCTCTCCTTTCCTCTTGTCTCCAGTACCTCCCTTCCTTTCCTTGTCTTTCCTTGTCTCATAAAAATCACAACATCATTTATCCCAATTGTTTGCACTCCTAGGAGACCTGATTTCTTGCAATAAATGCTTTAATGAACTTTGAAATAGTATTTCTTACCACCAAAATCATAACCTACAAGAATGAAAAAATTTCAAGGGTGCCTCAGGACAAAAATATTCAACTGAATCTTTCAAAAAGTACTGTAAACATTCCATTCTTTCCTCAAAAATAATTGTCAGGCAGCAATGCCCCTGTATTGTGTTCAATTAAACATAGCAGTGACAAACCTACCTGCAGCAAAAAATAAACTGAAGCATTAAAGCCAAACTTGAAGATGTTCTTCCTTAGTCCTTAAATTCAATTTCCATTTTCTTTGGCAGATTTAAACTTACTGTGAATGACTACAGTAACTTGCAGGCATTCAGTTGCTTCATCAGTGTTAAACTCCCAGGAGGAAAAATGGCAGAACTACAGCAAGGATGAAGACAGCATGTGAGTGACCAGCAGTGAGCTGTCTCCATCCCACATGGACTTGTTAATTTAAAATTCTGAAAGAAATTCTGATCAGAGTATTAATCGTTGGTGTTTTAAATATTATAATTAAGTCATTGCTTTTCATCTCCTGTGAAGTGGGAAAGTGTTGTCACTTCAAATCTCTCTTGCTTTGTGCCAGAAAATTCTAGCAGATGTGAATCTGTGGTGTTAATGTTTGCATTTGTATTCACTCAGCAAACAGCTAAAATGTTCACCTCCTATGAATATTCAGTCTATAAAAATTTAGACAACATTTTTCACTTGCATGACAATAATTGAAATAATTTATTCACCCGAAGAGCTGAAACACACACAGTTGAGCAAACTATCTATCTATCTATCTCTCTCTCTCTCTCTCTCTCTCTCTCTCTCTCTCTCTCTCACTCTCTCTCTCTCCTTGGACAACTTGTTTAACTGCAAAAAAAAATTGCAAAAAAAAAAAATCTTAAAATCCATTTAATCTAGTGGGAACTTCTATCAGGACTGGTAATGGGTAAATATTACACAAGACTGCAGATAGGAGATACACAAGCTTTTGGAGACTCCATTTTCCACTGGAAAGGAACACAGTTATGTTAGAAAGGAGCACAGTTAGTGCTTTAAATCTTACAAAAATGTGGAAATTTTTAGCTGGAGATTAAAGCAATGGAAAAGTGATGGCAAATCACAGATAACTTTGCTGGATAACTTTGCAGTGGTGCACAACAGGGAACAGGAAGTTCTTCTAGCATGGGGTTATGGCAAGTTGTTGGTACCATACTGAGCTTTGCTTTTAGAGAAGGAGCAGTTGTGTTTCCAAAACCTCTGTGGGCACCAAAGAAGAGTACCTTTCATTCCAGGAGGGAGTTTCATGCTAGCTTTGCATTATTGCTGCTGCAAGCATGCAATCATCAGCTTAATCTTTCTCTGAGTACTGCTGTCTGTGCTATCAGGCTTTGCAGTCCTAACCTGCACCCACAGCTCAACTGTGCAGCTGAACTGTCAGTATGACTTTAGTTCATGCTAGCGACCTCTCAGCAAATTGAGTGGATTAAACATCCTAAGATATCATCATTCACTCCAATTTGACAAAGTAGATTTTTGCCCAGCATAGCAGGCTGTCCATAACTTTCTGGAGGTCACCTGGAATAGTGGGAGCTGGTGTCCCCAGGGTGAAGTAAAAGCCAGAAGCACATGCTGATGAAGGAGCTGACAAAGCAGAAGTCAAATGCAATTAATATGCATCCGAAAAAGATTTTCTAGGAGAGATAGGAAAATATTAATGCCACTGCAGAAGTGATTGCTGTTGCCTCATCTATGGTGCAGTGCGCATCCCTGGGCACTTTGAACTGTCTAAGAGAATTCAAACCAAGTTGGAATAAAAACTATGAACATAACAAGTGGAGATATTTTTCATTAGGGGTCTGGAAATCTGGGCCAAACTGGCCTAGAAAAACATCCTTTCTGTTTTTCATGTGGAGTTTTCCCAGCAAGAACAGTCTGGCACAATTCCCTGCTGCTTGGGGACATGATGCTGTGGTCCCAGGGAGTCCCTTCCAGCTCCCTCTTCAAAGCATTGCGGCTCTGGAGTGTCCATCTGAGGCAGTAACTCAGTGACAGAAAGAATTAATTCTTAAGATTAAGAAGATGAATGTCAACACTGAACCATGTTGGAAGCAATGCTTTATTCTAAGAAGCTCAGTCTTCTGCATGCAAAAGCCAGAGATTTCAAGGATGATACAAAGATGCTGAGGGGGAAAGGACTCCCACATTCCTTCTGACTGCCTGCATAGAGAGAAGCCCTGCAGAATTATGCATTATTCAGATACAAAATGTAGTTTCACTAATAAACTTTTTAACATCAAAGGGCAATGGTACCAGTAGACTGCAAGCAAGTTGCACTGATTACAGAGTTATTTTCTTGTGAGGCAACTGACTGGAAAATAAATAAATAAATGCAAAGCTGTCTTTCAAGGTGGATGAGTTTGTTCTCTTTTTGAAAATCCTGTGGTGAGTTCCAGCAGGACAAACAACAAGAAAAAGCATTCTTTTTGGTTGCCAGCAACATAATCCCTCCACCTGCCAAGTGGCTGTAGCAGAGCATTGGGGGATATTCCTGAATTATCAGAGGCATCCACAGACAACAATTGGTGCACTGATTGGTACTGATTCTGTCACGTGAGAGTGTGATCGGGCAATGTGCTGCTGGGACAGACCCTCTGGTCCCATGTGTCAGACTCTCCATGAGCAGACAATTGCAAAGTGCTACCTGAAGCAGCTGGGACAGCAGGCATAACTCTGGCATATAAGATTTTTAGGACTAGAGTAGCTAGGATTGGTTCACATGGGTGATTTAGGTCCCAGATTACAATGGACTGAGGGCACCTGTCCTCCTGAGTTAACCAAGTGCTCTCTTCTCACATCTTAGGATCTACACTCTGACAAATGGGGAAATTCCCATGAGTTAGGTCTTTTATATAAAGATGCAAAGTGGGTGACAAGAGAAAGAAAACTGCCACAGGTGCTACAGAGAAAAAAGTCCATTGGAAACTAGGGACAAAGCAACTCTTTAGGTTTCCTTCCACCGACTAATTCCTCTTCACAACTCTGACCTCTTATTTCAGCAGTTAGTTCTTCAGCTGCTCTCATATCTGGTCTTTTAATGTCTCTAGGCTTATTCAGATTCTGCCATGTTTAATCTGAATACTATCATATGCTATATGTAGTCACATTTATTAGTCTCTCTGGAAAAAGATGTCTTCAAAATCAGCAGTAAATGCCAGATTCTTTCCCCAGTGACCAGCACTGACGTCATTCCATGATGCTGCAACTGTCTTTCCCTGTTAGCTAGGTTCCTACAATTCACAATGAATAGATTTCTTTAAGACAGGTGAATGGGTCACCATGGGCCAATTTTAAGAATATTCCTCGAACCAAAGTAAGCAAATGAAAATTTAAAGAGGGGATTTGATATGCTGCCATTACCCTACTGCTGTTGTAAGCAGAAAGGCCTGTGTTTCTTACTGTCGATATACTATCCTCTTGGATCCATCATGGAGAGCAGACACTACAACTAGGCCTGAGATTCACTTTGTTAAGTTACTTTACACGTCATTTGACATTTTATTTGAAATATCAAATGAGACAGGAGCTGCTCAAATGAGCTTCCCACACGAACTGATAAAAGTAAACAGATGGGACCCAGAGAACCTGACACAAGTGTGGCCCATTTATTGCCCTAAGATTGTTTCCTACTGCCGTACTTTGCTTTTGAATAACCCACCTTTTGCTGTAAGAACATGGTATTTGTAGTCTGCCCTGATAGTTTATAGCAGGTATCTCCCCCCTGCCCTCTAGGGAAACATGGCAAATAGGTGGAAACTGTGGAGCAAAGTCTGAGAATGGCATGAATCCCAAAAGGAGTAAGTTTTGGATTAGAAAGGGGAAGAATTTCACTGATATGAGAGGGTCAGAGGTGCCACAGTAACTAAGATATCTCTTTGCCATGAGATGCTGCTCTACTGATTTTTCAGATTGTGTTAAACATCAGGGGTTTCATCCGTGTCTTTCTGGATTATCATAATATCACATTGGGCAAACTCATTAAATAGAGAGCTTTTTCTGTCTATTTGCTCAATGATGAAAATGTTTATTCTGCAAGCCTTCTTTTTGGTGCTATTTCTTTATCCTTTCTATCATCCATTATACCCAGGTTAAGAGATTGACAGGATAAGATTGTGGGATTCCTTTCAGAGTTTATAATATTTGAACATCAAATGTTTCAGCAACTAAGCTTGAAGAGATGTTCATGCTATCTGCTAGGCAATTATAGGTGAGTGCTTATCCATTGAGCTTTTTTCAGCCATTTAATACCACATTTATTTTGCTTTTGGATGGTGTTTATCACTACATCAGTAAGATTCTCACTTGTGGTTTTGTCCCTTAATTGTATGGAATTAAAATAATTCCATTCAATGCTCACAAAAGCTTCTCCACTGATGACAAGAGAAAATGATGAAGACGTCTCTTCTGTAAGCTGTGCTTGCTAATGCTAATTCAGCAATCCTCTGTGAGGATGCTCTTCCTGGTGTAAGGAAGGGGAGAGCAGGTATTCCAAACAATGGCCTGTCTGCTTCATCCGCCAACAAATCAAGATTAATTATTGGCCTTGTTTGCTAGCACAGATTCCATGTGCATCTACCTCTGCCACTGAACTGCTCACATGCCAACACATCAGAGGAGCAGAGCCAAAGAGCCCTGAAGACAGCCCAGCACACTTCTGTTAACATCACTGGCACATTGCTGGTCACAGCAAAACAGGCCCAGCTGAAAACTCATCAAGGGGCTGTTCCCACTCTGTCAACACAATCTGGTGAGGAGAATTTCCATCTTAATGTTGATGTTTAATGTTTGACAGATAAGTCACCAGTAGCCCACCATCAGAAAAACGTAGGGATTTCCCTCTTGTCTTCTTAAAAATTTTCCACCCTGCATTGACTACTGCAAACTCATTACCAAGATGTCATTCTTCCAAAACACCTCACTGAAACACCAAGATGAGCAATTATGGAACTTTCAAACTAGTTTTCTGCCTGTTCATTTCAGTTCAGTTTTGCCTAATGACTTCTAACAAGTGGCAAAAAAAAAAAACAACAACAAAAATAATAATACAAAATCCCACTTAAATATAATTTTGGCCTTCAATTCTAATTTAATTCCTTGGTGTGGGAGACAGGGTGCATAGCCTCAGTTTTGCTGTCTGGATGAACTGAAGGAGCACAAGGACTTGCACAATTTGTTCTCAGACTAGTTTTCCCAAAGTGAAACAGTTTGAAATATACAGCTCCTGGCTTTAGGAAGGCTACAGTGAGTGGCTGTTACAGTTCCTGTAGGAGAAGAGTTTTCCAGTTTTTCAGTTTCTTACAAGCATGGTTGTGTCAGAGGGAGTGCACTGGTGTCAGTGTAAGAAAAACCCACATAAAAGAACACAAAGAGGTGGTTTTTCTATACACTGTCTTTTCAATACATTCTTTGCCTATATATCAGCAGACCATGTGGTAAATCTTTAATATAGACTTGGAATGGCAATATTAAGGCTTGAGTTTTTGGCAATCACTTGAGATGCAAAACTCTTGGCTAAACTTGATGTTTCTAAAAAAACTGTTCTAGGGTATTTTGCTCTGCAGAGAATCTAGTGTTTCCTTGCACCTCTCCTCACATTTGCTAGTTTTAGATATTCTTTGAACAAAGCACAAGCTGAAAATATATGTTCAATAAGGGGATTATTAATTTTTATGCCCAGTTTCAGGACATAGATAAGTCATCAATGGCACAGGGAACAAATAAAGTTACAGTAGCAATAGTACAACCAACATGGAAGTGTTTCAATGACTGATTCATATAGTACAGTACAGATGTCTTAAAATATGTGCAACTTTCTTTGGAGAAACTAATTTGTTAAGACTTCAGCAATGTGAAAACATGCTTTTGTGCCGACTGTCTAAGAAAATACCGATGCATTGTAGAATTCACGGAACTGCTTTCAATGCAGTCAGAAGCTGATGAGATAGGGTTTCACTGGAGTGCAAAAAAAGCTGCCAGATGAAGTTCATGATGCAGGCCAAAACAACATTAAACTCTGGTTTTAGGTCTAGTGCTAGCAGGCATTTCTGGATTTAAAGCAAAATTCCAGATGCAGCTGGGGAGTAAAGGTGAGGTGAAGATTGCTAACATTACTTCTATCCCTGTCATCTCCATCCTATGAATGTGTAGGTGCTTGCTGGAGAGACCTCTTAACCCAGGCAGTGCTGTATTATGGACATTTGCCCCTTTGACTCCAAACCTCACACCAGCTATTGTTTTAATCTGCCATTTTCACGCTGAAGTTAGAAAGACAGCTGCTAACATACTGAATCCAATTATAAACAGCTCCTCTCCCATTCTCCTGGCACTGATTCCAGCATGAAACCCAACATTACTGCTGGACTTGACCAAGCCAAACTTTAGGGAGAAAGACTTTACAGGCACCAATAGCAACTCTAGTTCCCCTCTGCCCCTGGTCCAATGCCTAATCTCAGACTTTCCTGTTACTAGCCCTTAAAACCAGTTTACAAACCTAGATTTGATGCTAGCACTGTTTTTAAAGGTCCTGTCTTCAGTGGAGCTAAGGATTAGTTTGGGGTCAGGAGGCACTCCTGAGTTAAATCTCAGGATTGGAATCACCAAAGCTGTGTCAGTGGTGAGCTGGTCTGAAGGAAAGTGAGGATTAAGCCTGTGGCTGGATAAAGGCTTGAGCCATAAGGTTTAAGGGTTTTCATGCAGTGCTGCTGGACAGGCACTTTGGGAGGCAGTATCAGCATTTTCCTGCATCTCCTTGGCACGCTGCCCCTGCTGTGCGCAGCAAAATCTGACCAGTGCTCACCCTGAACATGCTTCACCTGCCCTCTGCCTTTCCCTAATGCCCACGCTCCTGAGCTACAGCAAGTGCACAGGGGTGCTTCCCCCCCCTGAGTCTCTAAGCCAGCTAAAAGGGACATCAGCTAAATACTCATTTCAGGGAACAATGAGGAAGCCTCTGACTCATGGGTGGGCTGACAAACCTGGGGAAGGTTTTCTCTCAAGAACTGAAATTCCTAGTTTAGTTTCTTGCCAGAAATAATTGCCCATGAGTCACTGATCCAGCTCTGTGTTGTGGTCACTCGAGTGTATTTGGCCTGTTTGAGCCACTGCAGTTTTCTTTTGATAAGTATCAAATGGCTTTTATATCATCTAGCAATTCACTGCCTATCACTGAAAACAGCTCTGGAAGCCAGCATCAGTTAGTGCCTGCAATCATGCCCGGTTTTTTTCCTCTCCTGTTTTTTTTTTTTTTATTTAAAATCTGAGCTATTTTTGAGCTGAACTGAGTGCTGAATGCTGTAATGTCTTCCTTCCTGTGAATACACCACTTATCTGATTACTAAATATTACCATAAATTGTGCCCCCTACAATAATTTTATGTAACCTGCAGTGTGGAAGAGGGACTGTGATTGCAGTTGGAAGATTACAACCAAAGAAGTTCACTTACAAGATGTTTTATATAGGGGTGGAACATTGCCATCCTTGTCTTAGTTTCATTACTCACTTTTCAGAGATGAAATGAACATACCAGGCCCAAGTCTCTGCAGATGGCTATGTCTTGTACCTCATGCTATGGCTGAACTTAAGCAGGGCAGAAAGTGAAATAAACTCAATCTGATCAAACCTCATCTGAAATTTGGTCTAAGGTTGGGAAAAATTTAGGGTAGCTCATCTGAACCTCTCTTGCACTTCCTAGCTCTGATCTCAGATGATAATGAAATACCTTTCCCTCTTGCTGCCTCCTAAGGGTGGGATTAATATTACACAGGGTGGGATCAAACAATGTGCTTTGTAAACATATATTGCAATACAAAATCTTTGATGCAAAAATATCTCTAATATCTGGGTCAGGCACCTACCTTTTCTTTGAAGAAACCCATCTGGCAAGTAGTTCTTTCTCCTCTCTGCTCCTCCTACACTCCTGCAACCCCCATCAGGGCTTCTCTGATTTAGAGCAGTGTAATTTTAGTGTTACTGTGGTTTTGGAATTGGGAAGAAAAGGAATTACAAGCGGACTGTGGGGTCCCTTGTAATCTGGGGAGACAAAACTGTAAATTCAACTCGTTTGCCTCTGTTGGCTTACAGTTGTATCTGCTTTCTTTAACACGTTATACCTGTTTATGATAGATTGCAAATACCTACCAGACGGATTTATATGATAGCACAAACTCCTGACACACAGCTGTCAGCTCAAAGTTATCCACTTTAAACATGATTCAGAAGTCATGATTAAGAAAAATAATCACTTCAAGCCTTCAAATAGAGAAAAGGTCAGCTTCAGTGGATAAATGATTCCTAGAAACATTTCATCCATTATCACTGTGGGAATGCTGTCTTAGACTTTTTAGAGGTACTTGTAAACTTTGCCATGGTGTGATGTGAAAATACTTTATGTGTCTCTCTAATTACTGAACATCTGAGACAGCAGAAAAGACCAACCAAGAAAACAAAATCCCAGGTGCTTGAAAAGTCAAACACTGAAGAGCAATAAAGAAATTAATTATTATGAGATAATTTGGCTACATCCCAATAAATGGGAATTGCTTTGCCTTATTCTAGGAAGACATAAGCCCATCCTTCGCAAGGACTTATATCAGTCTATGGAGAAAACAGAGTACAGAGTGTGAATTCAGCACTTGGTTTAAAGGAACTGGAAAATGTCGTCATAAACCCAATTCTCACAATTGTGTATTTCAAGGGGAATCTGGACATTTCCACCCCTTCCACAAAGTCCTGTGCCCATAACAAGATTTAAGAGCTGTGCTGCCTTGTTACAGGATGAGAAGCAGCCAAGAGAATTATGTCAAACAAATTCGTGCTCATATAAATTACAAAGTAAAGCCCAGAGCAGTATCTATTTCATAATAGTGTGATGATCCTGTCTGCCAGAAACCAACGTCATCAGTAATGCTTATCTCTCAAAGCAGTTATATGTATCAATTTATATTTCAGGCACTATCTTGCAATTAAATTTCTGGGCTTAAAAAGCCTGTTTCCCACTCCCTCCCCCTTTTCAATTCTAGGTCCTCCAAGATTAACAAAACATCCTCTGTGGCAGCAAATTAATCACATTACAAAACTAAACTGTTCATTAGAGATGCAGCACACCAAAACTGCTATTAAAAACTCAATACTGCTATTTTTTGTCTTTAATTTTGTGGTGCTGTTTGCAGCATATCCTCCTCTAAGTATACACGCTGCCAAAACAAATACAGGGATAAGCCCTGAACCCTGATGGGTATTGATGTGCCATGAGCTTGCAGTGAGCTACAACATCAGAGCCCTTGTCTAGGAGCTTTTTGATGTCTACAATGTGCAAATTCCCACAAACATCAACTCCCATGGGATTTGCCAAGACAGCCCCAAAGCATTGCCTTAGCCCACATTCACTGATGCTTTGCTGCAGAGGATGAGCAGAGATGCAGCTCCACTCCCATCTTTAGCAATGACCTTGCCAGTGCCCTCTCCCTTTTCTGGCCTTTCCTTTCCCCCCCTGAAAAATCTTTAGTCTTTTTTCCTTCCTGATCCTTCACCTCTTTGGAAAGAACTCACTGATCTAGTGAGCAGGATCTCCTTCTCAGGATCTCCTCTGTTCCCTGCTCCAGGGTTTTGTAAGCTGGCTGACTACGGGCTCGTGCATGGGTCATCTGTCTTTTCTACCATTTCACCCTGGGGGAATGTCCTCTGGGTATTCATAACGTCAGCTCCTCATGAGATTTCCTTTTTTATTTAAAGCTTCTGCTTTTGTTTTGTTGCTTGTTTTGCTGTTGGGAGTACATGGGATTTTAAGCTCCTTCTTCAAAGGTAATGCTGTAGAGCAAGGGACAGCCTTGCATTTTGGATAAAAGCAAGTTGTTTCATCAAAAGCTGAGCTCCTTTGCCCTGGTGTGCAGGCTGAGGTATATACCATGGAACCCTGCTCTTAGACATCTCATTTCATATTTTGCAAAGAAAGAAAACAAGAAAGCAAAACTTGAAGAAAGCAACCCTTAAAGAAAACATGGATGTGAGCTCTCTCAAGGACTGGCTAGATCCACTGGGAGTCTACAGGAAAATGCAGCAGCCCCATCAACAAATCTCCTCATGCCCTGCAGTTTCCCTGAGTCAGCTATTGCATTAAGCACTGAAAGAAGCCCTCAGGCTTGGGCACCTCTGACTTGCAGGTAAATTATGCATGATGTTAAACATGCAAAATGAGTCCTGCGCTCCAAGGCTTCTGCTGAAGAAAGAACCCCTTTATAGAGCTTAAGCAAGAAGGTCTTAACCTGAGGAGAGCAGAGCTTTGAACCCTCTAAAAAACACCTGGGTGTAGGCTGCGGTCCTGACTTGATGAGGACAACGAAACCATGGCTTTGCTGCAGGACTCTCCCCCACATCCTGCTCCCACCCTGAGGCACAGAAGGCACATCAAAGGCACAGCAGAAGATACAGCCCTGGAGAGTCATCTCTCTCCTTAGAAGCTGTGGGAAGTCACCAGAACTCAGGCAAACTCACCTCTCCTCTGGCAAAATATCTGCCATGCCATTTAAAGAAACCCTCTTGCCTTCTATCACTCCTTACCTAAATGTGCGAAGGGGAAGACAATGAAATTTCCTTTTCTATAACACACAGATCCCTATCACTTGCTTACAAAATAATTGTGTTAATCTTGCAGCTTTCTTGCCAAAGCAGTACAGAATAGCAAATTAGTTTAAGCTTTTAGATGTGAAATACAGTGTCCAGCACTCAAGTGCTCTGATTAAATATGCATCAGCAGTACTCACGCATTGCTAGCAACCTCAACTGCTAAACAAAACTCTTCCTTACATTGCTGTCATCTCTATTTTGCTTGTTGTAATCATATATGACATTTGAAGTTGAGTAATATCATAGCTCTGTGAATTATAGTCACCTTGGCTTGCTTGCCAAGTATTCCCTATTAAAATCTGCCCCAAATCACAGGGGCATTTCTTGTTACATCTGTACAAATAGCAGCATATCTGATGTGCTTTGCTCTCTTGGAGACATCAGCTTTTTCAGCTTTAGCAAACAGGTCCTGAACAAGGACTCCAGGACTCATCAAAGAGTTTCCCCCACATTAGCAGCAGGACTGAAACAAGCTTTCTCTGAAAACCAGAAACACAGGTCTGCAGCCCTGTGCTCCTCCAGATTTTGCCTCTGCTCCCCTCTGCCCACCAATGCCCTGACAGACTGCTGGGTACCCAGCGTGAGACTTTGTCAAGCAATTTGCTTCCCCCCAGGTGTGCTGCAGGATCTGCTGGGATGCTGGAATGGTGTTTAACTCCCCACTGGGAAATCCAAGGTCCTGTTCCACTGCCTGTGCGAGCAGCTGGAGCTGGAAAGCAGAGCAGAAGAGGGAGGATGCTGGAAAGGGAGAAGGGAGAAGTGCAGGTGACAAAACACTAAGGTGAAAGCTAAACTGATTCTGCATGAGAGCTTGCAAATGCCTTTCTGATGGGAGAAACTTTACAAAGGGAAAAGAGCGCTCCTTATCCTGGAGCTGGGGTGTGAGGAGGTGCCAAGGAGCCTCCTGCAATCCTGTGGCTCCGTCCCTGGATGGAGAACCCAAAGAATGCATCATGAGTGGGATGGCTGGAGGCACCTCTACTTGTCTATCCAGCTGCAGCTTTCCCATCCTCTGTACTTCATTATTTTATTAGCAAACAGCAGTTTCCTCTGGTGATACTCATGATACTGTGGCTATTATTTTTTGAAGTGTTTATCAAAGAGATCATCAAAGCAACAGTTTTTTCTTACTTTCCCTGCTTACTTGTGTGTTTCTGCAGTAAAGAAAACAGAAGTTAATTAGTTGACTATTACCTTCATTCCTGGTGCACATGCATATACCTTACAAATTAATGTATATTTTTATTCAGATAGTGGTGTCACACAGAAACAAGATCTTGACCTAAAATATCCTGCTGTTGGTGCTGGCAGAGAAATGATGTAAAGAAGGTAGTAGCCATTTTTGTTATTCAAAATTTTGTTGTATATTACTCTATAGTTCTACAAAATGTATAGGTGGTTTTTGAACCAACCCTGTCATGATGTGGGTGCCTAGAAGTTTAGGACTTTCCTTATTTGTTTTGACTGCTTCAAACTTTGCAGATTAATTTTCATCCTCCCTTGGGGAGCCACATTTTACACCTGTCTAAAGGTGTGATGTAGCAGTGGAATGGTTTTTTAGCAAAGCAATAACTTCTTTCTTGGCCATGCTCTTCCTTCCTTCTCCCCACCACACGGCCCTGTCTCCTCCTCCTTGCTGACACAAGGAACTTCAGAGTTTGTGCCCACACAAAGAACTTCTTGCTCTTGCTCTAGATCTGGGGAAACAGGCTCAGGCACCTCAGCTTGAAATCTGAACCCATTTGGTGATCATGGCAGTGTTGGCAAATATTTTGGCTTCTCTAGAGCTCAGCTGTTAAACCCTTGCAGGTCAGAAGAGGGAACACTACTTATACCTTGCTCTCTGACCTCCCACACACCCAACATTCCCACTTTCTTGTGATTTTGCGGAGCCCAGCTACACTGGTGGAACAAGGAGCATACCTCTCCCTCTCCTCTGTAGCCCCGACAAGGTGGCATAGGGTCAAGGCATAACCTTATCTCTTAATTCTTCTTTAAATAAAATTCAGTTCAAAGCCTTAAACCCCAAATGCGGCCAAGGGGAAATCTCTCCATTTTTGTCTTTATAAAAATTCAAAGAATATTTTTTAAAAATTGCCAGTCAAGCATTTTCTTGTCTGGCTTCTGGCTTTAGGCACCTGATTCAGGGCCATTTTAAAGGGTCTAATTTTCAGAATGTGCTTAGTACCAACTTTCTTCTGAAAACCCTATTCTAACAAGTGTCTCTCAGGAGAGAAGGTATACAAACAGCCAACCTGACCCCTGTACTAAGATTCCCTGTCTTGTTGCCTGTGCTGTCTCCAGCCAAGATGCTCAAAGACACAAAAAACTTCTTTGAGCCAAGAAAAGCCCTCAGTGATGGACTGTGATACTGCAGAAAACACTGGATTTAGAGCCCTGGAGATTAGAAGCCATTACTTAGTGACAGCAGGTTTTGCAGCAGAAGCATTAAGAAAGTGCCTCACAAAATAGGTATATCATGAACACATTTCCTTCCATCATTGTAAAATCAATCTCTAAGGGGATGAGGAGATCTTCAGACACAGCTTCACTGATCAGCTGTGCTCCAGTGCTTTGCTCCTGATCCCTTAGCAGATATGTAGCTTTCAGACATGAAATATTCCTGGTCAGCATGCATTTTTCCATTAGGAGTATGATTTATTTCTTGGTAGAATCATATTTGCTTGCTTGGGAACTTTCTTCCATGCATCTCTCAGTCAGAATACCAATCAAGTGGAAATTGCTTGAGATGATATCACCAAATCACAAAATAAGCTGAGCTGGAAGAGACCCACAAGGATGATCCAGTCCAACTCCTAGCCCTGCACAGAACACCGCAAGAATCACACCTTGTGCCTGAGAGCATTGTTCAACAGCTTCCTGAACTCTGTCAGGTTGGTGCTATGACCACTTCCC
Source organism: Melospiza georgiana (assembly GCF_028018845.1). NCBI lineage: Eukaryota > Metazoa > Chordata > Aves > Passeriformes > Passerellidae > Melospiza > Melospiza georgiana. The sequence continues at coordinate 44,965,435 of NC_080430.1, read as the reverse complement.
TGGGGAGCCTGTTCAGTGCCCAGCCACCCTCTGGGTGAAAAAGCTTTTTCTTACACCCAGCCTAAACCTCCCTTGACACAACTTCAGGCCATTCCTTTGTGTCCTGTTACTGGCCACCACAGATAAGAAACAAGTGTCTGCCCCTTCTCTTTCACAAGGAAGTTGTAACTGCAATGAGGTCTGTCCTCAGTCTCCTCTTTTCCAGCTGAACAGACCAAGTGACATCAGCTGCTCCTCACACGGCTTCCCCTCACAGCCCTGATTCACCATCTCATAGCCCTCCTTTGGACTCTCCAATACCTTAATGTCTTTCTTATATTGTGGCTCCCAAAACTGCCCCCAGCACTCGAGGTGAGGCTGCCCCAGTGCAGAGCAGAGCAGAACAGAGCAGGGCAGGACAGTCCCCTCCTTTGCCTGGCTGGTGATGCTGTCCCTGATGCCTCCCAAGACACTCCTGGCCCTCCTGGCTCCCAGGGCACTGGTGAATCACGTTCAACTTGCCATCAACCAGGTCAGCAAATTCCCATTTGTGGTTGCACACTCTTTGCTGGCTTCTAGTCTGTGTTGGAACCAGGCCTTTGACTATGGTGAGCAGGACATTTTATCGTTGTTATCTGGAGTTTGCTCTTTCTGTGCCCCAGTGGAATTGCACCTGAGCTTTCAATATCTTTTAAAGTTCAGCTGAGCTAAAAGTGGTCAAAATCAACATTAAGGCTTTAGGGAAATTACTGAAAGCCTTCCTCTGGCTGTAAGTAATATTAAAAGCTGTTATCCTTGTTTAAACTCAGATGATGAACATTACTCAGCCCTTTCCCTGAGGCCAGTTCAGAGTTTTGCATCTTGTCAGTGCTGAGTGACATACTGCTTATCTGGTCTTTTTTGTTTGTGAACAGGCTGTTTGGGTTGACGTTGAAAAGAATAGATCTGCATGAATAACTGTGCAGAAAAACAAGAGCCTGTGCTCTCTTCAAGCTCAGTGACAGCCAGAAATACCAGCCAAAATACAGACTGTGTGGCTGTATCAGTATAGCACCAAGCTCAAGTGGTCTGTTCATGAGGGTTTGGCTTCCCCAGCCTGTGATTAAGCAACTGGATATTGCATATTTTGAACCTAGCAAGTCCTTTGGCGTTCTCTCCTGCAGCCTCTTCATAACCCAACTGATGTGGTGTCAACAGGATAACTGAAACATAAAGTGGGTGGAAATGTGGCTGGCCAAAGGGTTTTGACCAGCAGAACAGAATCCAGCTACCAGCCCACTGGTACTTGAGCCAATGTTTAGCACTTTTGCTAACACCAGAAAATGGGAATAGAATGAGGGCTCAGCAAGTTCACAAGACCAGCCTGAGGGAGCAATGGGCATGCTGCAGGATCAAGCTGCTCTTCAGGGACCTGGGCTGGGCAGGCAGGAGAGAGGGTGTTTGGGAGCATCATTAATTGAGCAAAGGCAAATCCTGTGGCTGGGATGTGATAAACCCTGCAGCACCACAGCCTAGGGGGGCTGGCAAGCAAGGATCAGTCTGGATCTGGCCTCTCATCCCACACAGCTCAAACTTCACAGCTGGAGCTGCAGCCAGGTCCCATCACAGTCATCAGGGCACCAGCACTGCAAGCTGATGTCTGCAGCACAGCTCATGAAGACATAAAACACCAGGGAAGAAGCTGGGCAAAACTGATGAGGCAAGTGCTGCTCCAGATAAGCCAAGTGGTGCAAATAGGCACCTGGCTTCCTGCACTCCTTCATGAGAGGAACAAAGATACACGGGAGAGGAGGAGTGGAGGTGCCATGACACTGCAGTCCGTGCTCCTTGCTCAGCCTGTGGCAGCTTACCTGGATCAAGAGGTAATCCCTTCCTTCCTGGGGTAAGTCCACTGCCCTGGGCCCAGCCAAGGAGTCACTCCTGGGGGATCAGCCTGCTCCAGCAGCAGGAAGGGATTTCTGTGCCTTCGATTTCTGTGAAGGTTCATGTCTTCCATAATGCGTCCTGCGCCCTGTCACTGCACAGGGAAAGGCGCAAGGCTTCTGCTGAAATTCTGAGATGACCAAAGCTCACCCCAACAGGTAACCCACTAGCAGAGACTTCCATTGGAGGATGTGGAAGGGGAAGAACAGACATGGATGTGCTAGCTCATGGCACATTCTGTTCTCTCAGGGTGAAAAACAGTGCTGACAGCACTCTCAAGTCCACCACTAATCTAACAACCCATTTCTCATCCAAAATATTTTGAGATCACTGAAAATGTTCAGTCTTTACATTTCATGATTATATGATTTTCTTTCCTCTCCTCTTTTAACCCAGGGATAAAACACTGATAACCTCAGTATAGCCCTGGCTTTGTGGCTCCTCTCAAACGAGGCAAGTCCAGCAATGGTGAATATCTCTGTGTTGTTTACTGCTATAAATTGAAAATGCTTTTGTGATATTTCAGAGAACTCCTATTTTACAACCTCTTCCTCTAGCTGTATAGCAATTTGTTTGGCTTATTACCTAGGAAAACACTTGCCATACAAAATATACTACTTCAAAGCAGAGTTAAAATGTACCCAAATTACATTGCTCTGTTATTACAAACACTAACATGTATTGAGAGAAAATTACATTACTCTGTTATTACTAACACTAAGGTATATTGAGAGCTTTACTTACATAAGCAGTTGGGTAAGGCTTAACTACACTTGCTTTTGTGCAGAATTCAAATTCTGGTATGGAAAAATACTCTATTTTGCATTCAGAAGGACTGAGCATTTGGCTGTAGATGAAATGTAGTTTTGTTTTGTAAGCAGCAGTTAGTAATTATCAGACTTGCCTATGGCTGTTTCATGGGAGGTGGGATATGAATATATTCATATTTACTGGTGCTTTATAAGGAATTATAGGTCACGTTAACACATCTAAATTATGTTTCTTTTTGAATTAATTGCTATAAATGCAGACAATCTTATAAAAACCCTGTAGTTAAATTGTCCAACATAGAAACATATGAAAACCTTCTCTTCTAAAAGAACATTTTACAACAGACCTATTTTAGTTTTCTCTTGTCACGCATCTGCTTTGCCTTCGATCCTCCTCCACTTGTGCCTTCCCTCCCTCTGCTCCACTTTACCTTTCAGAGCAGCAGCAGCAGCATCTGCAGCACTACCCACAGCTGAGCCTCTCCATCACCGGCTCTAGGGGAGCTGCTGGCAGCTCACCTTTCAATCCCGAGCATGCGGCAGCTGCGTCCGTGCTGCCGTTTTCCAACAGGAAGCTTATGGAAAGGTTCAGGAGAGATAAAAAGCGAATGAAATGCCACGGTAAAAATAACTCCCGAGGGCACGAACCATCCTTGGCATACCAGGAGCACTGAGAACAGCTGTGCCCAGGGATCTTTACCTACAGAAGTGAGGAGGTGCCTTTATTATAATTTATAATTATAAAAAAATTATAAATCTCTGCCTGTTATCTATAATTGATGCCTGTGCTCCTTAAGGACTCTTGTGACAAGCAAAGCCTCCCTGTCCCAAGCAGAAAGCCCATCCCTGCCCCACGGAGCTGGCTGTGGTGTGGTTTGAGAGGGGACATGTGCCCAGGGCAGGCAGGGGAAGGATGTGGGCAAGGGGAGGCAGGGCCAGCTCACAGAGTGACCACCAGCATCCCATCCCCAGCCTGGGGTTATCCACATCTGTGCAAGGGTCATAGCAACGGCTGATGGAGGAGTTTTTGAAAATCTATCTTTATGGTCATTGTTAGTGTTTTTCTTTTTTCTTCTCTGCTAGAATGAACAGCGTTGGAAAAAACAGAAAATGATTTGATTAAAAATTTGGCAAACAAGTGATAATGGATTATGCTCAGGCAAGAGGAAGTAGGATGATACAGCTTCCAAGTGTAGAGGGATGGGAAAGGTCATATTTACCCCAAATCTGGGCCTACAGATGGGGAGAGCATCCCCCCATCTGCAGCCAGCACCTGTGGTGTAGACACAGGACAGGTCCCTGCTTTGGGAGGAGAGATTTCTGCCCACACAAATGGTGGGGCACTTCCCATCTTGGGAAGAAAGTGCCTGCCTGTTCCCAAAAGAGATGCATTTCTTTTGCTCTGGCCAAGTAAATAAGGAATACAAAATTCACACATAATTGCTGCAGTTCTTGATGCCCAGTGAAAACTTTAGGGACTTCATTTGAGCATTATCATGCATCCTGTTATTACATTAAATCTCAACAACTCCAAAGAAGTCAATATTTATTACAGTTAATATTTATTACATCTGCATCTTTGCTAAGGAAATGCAGATGAGGTTTTCTCTGCAGATCTAGCTACTAGCTAAAGATTCACTGAGATATCTATGTGAGAAAATACAGAAGTAATATCCAGGGAGGTTTTATTTTAATAATTTCTTTTCTGCCTGTATTTCATTCTTTCTGCTGATTTTCAACTGTTCCTCTCGGGTCAGGACCTCAGTTAAAGCACAGAGGTAGAGTGCCCTATAATTCCTTTTGCCAGCTCCAAAGTGAGGAAAGCTTCAGAAAGTCAAAATGAAAAACAAGAAAGAGAAAAGTGAAGGAGGGGGGGAAGAACCCCCAAACCTACTTATATTTTTTTTTATTTCTCTTTTCTTCCAGATTGCAAGACAAGATGTTTTCTATTACCATCTGTATAGCAGATTATCTTTTGTCAAGTGGGCAGTTTGCCTTATCTCTCTCTTTGGGTGACCACAATCACTCCTCCCTCAGGAGGGGACATCTGCTGATAACAGACTATTGGATGTCACTGCATGACTGATAAGAACTAAAGCATCCCATTGTGAGATGCTCCACCCAGAGGGAGGAGCCAAGCATTCCTACCCAGATATAATCCAGAGGTTTTTGAGACACCAGCATGGCCTTCTCCACGGGATTCCCCAGAGGAACACCAGCTGTCTCTCCTTCCACTGGATTCTCAGAGGAAGAATACATCCTTCTCTACAGGACCCCCTGCTCCAACAGAACCATACCTGACACTCCAGGAGGACTGCAGCCACATTTCCAATTGACTGCTACCAGCACCCTGACCCACAGGGTGTCAGGTTGGGTTCTGACTCTGTCAGTGTTGATCTAGCGTACTGCATTGTTTATTTTATCCTTGTATTTTTTTCTTCCCTAATAAAGAACTATTATTTCTTGGTCCCATATTTTTGCCTGAGAGCCCCTAATTTAAATTTTATAGTAATTCAGAGGGGTGGGGAAGGTTTACATTCTCCATTTCAGGGAATGCTCCTGCCTTCTTTAGCAGACTCCTGTCTTTCCAAACCAAGACATTCATATTTAATTGCAGAAACAGAAAGAAAAGGGGCATACAGGAGCTCCCCTTTTGATGAAAAATTATAGATAAAAAAGAAGTTGCTAATTTATAAACATTTCCAAAGGGAAATTGTTGAGCACTGCCTCAGAAACATGCCTGTACTCTTGTGCCTTGGTGGTGCGCTGCCTCCAGCTGCATGTGACTGGGTCTGCTGGGGACTGCTGGAGTCCCCTGCTCTGTGAAGTGGCAGTGCCACAAAACTGCTTCAGTTCTTCCAAAGAATAAACTCAGAAACCCTGAAAGAGCAAGCCTATGGGATATGGGCCAGGTGCATGGCATTTCCACAGCTACAGAAGCAGGAATTTTTGCACTAAGGGGGGACACTAAATCTGCAGCTTTTTCCTGGCAGTTGGGCAGGAGTTGGGGTCTGAGCTGGTGAAATACAAGGTGCTTGGTGCTTTCATGGTGACTGTGCCACCCAGGCTCTGCATTCTCATGTTCCTTCCACTCCAGAGACCTCCACAATGCCCTGACTTACCTGGACCCTTCAGCAGCATCACGAGACCAGCAGTGCAGCCTTTGGGAGGAGAAATAGGTGGGTAATAAACAGGCCCCTTGTTAAAAGAAGAGTTACCTGACAGCAGAACAGCCTTGCCTTATTTAAGGAAATCCCAAATGATGATCATCTCCCAGCTACCCTGAGCTCAAGCTTGAGGGGAACGTGTCTGGCTGGAGGTTGTCTTAGGAAATCTGTTTTGCCATCATGAACCCCTGATTTACATTCAGGGGTTCATGATGGCAAAAAGCAAGGAAACCACATCTTGTCTTCCAGCACAGAAGGCTGGAAAGTGTCTTTAAAGCCAGAAGTAAATATGGAGTAGAGAACTGCTGCTGCAGATGAGAACAATTTTAGGTGTCTGCAGACAATCAATAAATTCCCTGATATTAAATAAAGGAGAAAAAGGGAGGAAATAGCTCTAGGCAGATCCAATACAGGGAAAATTGGGTGTTTCTCACTGCAGAGCAGACCACAGCTGGCTAAATAACCACACATGACTCTGTCTGGAGTGCTGGCAGCAACTCTGAACATATGGCTTTTGCCATTGGGCAGGCAATTGCTTTTATGAACATGAATCCCTCCTGGCCAAGAGGATGACTTTTGGCAATCAAAAGGCATAACAAGTAGACCCAAAAATGAAGCAAAAGTTATAAATGGAAAGTAGTTATGTAGTAAAAACATTTCTGGAACAATGTGGGAGTTCAGCCCTCACAAGCACCGAAGCCACCACTGAGCTGTATGAGATCACTGCAATATCAGTAAATTACACAGGACAATTATTCCCTTGCAGGGCATCACAGACCCAGCACAAGTGGGAATGGGCTCCTATGGGTCTCCATTCCAACCCTGCTCCAGTGTTTGTTCTTTTACCCCAGGGAAAAGGGGGTTCCTTAAAGCTAATCAAAGTCTTCCTTTTTCCAGCTTGTGCCTGCTGAAGAATATTAGGTCTAAAGGTCCAGATTCTCTAAGATGCCAGCTGTTCACTCAATGAGTAGGCTGTACCATGCCCATTTTTAATTTCTGGTGTGATCACTTGAGAGGGCAGAATGGGAAATAAAATAATTTAGATGCACAGAGTAAGAAGGAGTAGGAAATAAAAGGAAATCAAATATAGGGTAACAAAAGACAATATAGGCTAACAAAAGACAAATAATCAATCTCCTGAGGACAATTGCTGTTCTTTAAAGACTCAGTGCAGGACAGGATAAAAAAGACTGGATTTGGAACATAAGACAAAGGTCTGGAGGTTACAAAAGAAACTAAATTAATAAAATAGTAAGCTGTGTGATTTATTACTTTGTGATTCAGAGTATGACTATCCTAAGGAACCTGCAATAATGTCACTGAGAAAAGTTATTCAGGAGTGCTAACTAGCCTGAAGAGTCTGGTCTTCCTCACAGCCCCCTTAAGCCAGACAATGAGCCATTCAGGGATATTTTACACATTGAAATAAATCACCTCTCTGCATTATTCCATAACTGTCTTTACATTACTGGGGAAACATAATGTGGTAGAGAAAAACAAGCTTAAAACTTTTAAATGTATCAGCTCAAAAAATGGACTGCTATCATAAATATTAAAGGAAAACCTGCAGTTGAGTGAACATCATTCATCACTTCTCATGACAATCACTTTTCCTTAACTGGAGTAGACATTTCATAGTAATAAAGATAAGTTCTTGTTCTTAAAAATTGTGTTCTTAAAAATCTATTGCCAAAGTCAGAACAAGCATGATGCTCTTCCATCCACAAGTTCAACTGTGCAATAAAAAAAGGATTAATAAAAGATAAATGCTTTTACAGTGAACCCTCACAGGGTCCCAGCTGCTGCTGTTGTTGTCACCACTGCAAGAAGTTCATTTGAATCTCTTCTGGTGCTACAGCCCAAAAACTACATCTTGTTTATCAACATGCACAAGAGCACAGCAGCTCTCAATGCTTCAGATGAGGGTAGGATTAGAAAAAAGGCACAGTTAAGTGATAAACAAAGGTTTCCAGACAAAATCATTACCAGATTTTGACAAGAGCGCTGCGACTAACATGTGAGCATTTGTTAAATGATAAAGATTTACTAACTGTAGGAAGAAGAAGGTCTTCAGATTTTATTTCATTTCTTTCAGAAGAATATACTGCTACATATTGGTAGAGATAAAATGTGCCACCAGCTCATGATCAACATCTGTCTGGCATGGCCCTCTGGCTTTGCTGGGTAGAGGAAGAGCACAGACTGGCATCTGTGACTACCAAGGCACAGATCATCCCATTTGTGTACCAACACTGCTTTCTTCACTTGCTTATCCCTAAAACCAACTCTGAATATTAAACAGGGTCTGTCTCATAGGGTATCTGTGAGACCAGAGCCCAGGCTCTGATTGCTGTCCCCATGACTCAATGGCATAATATGCAGCCAGCTCCCTACCAGAATCTGGTGGTTTATTTCCTACAAACAAGTATCAAATAATCAGAAACTGAAACCTGAGAGAAGGACCCACACATTCATCCTTGGAGGAAAACTTCTGAAAAATGGCAGTCTTTACCCTAGCAAAAGAGCATCTGACTGGTGATGTGGAATAACTACTATAAATATGTATTGAGATGTCAGGAAGAAGATGGGAAATCAATGACATCAAATATTCAGAGAATATTTGAGGAAAGAAAATAATAGTGAGCTCACAATAATGAAATAGGAGAAAAAGCCCCAATTCCAAACTGAAAATAGGAGATGGCTAAGAAATCACTCAATCAACAGTGAACTAAGAAAAAAAACATATAATACCTGCTTTTATCCCATATAACCCTCATCCCAAATGCTTCTTCCTATGTTGACCCTCATTAAAATTATTTATATGCAAGCAATAACTCTGAAAGGTGGAATATAGTGGTTATCCTGTAATGAGACAATGCTCCCAAGCTCATTTCTTAGCTAGATGGGCACATTAGGATGTAACTTGTTCCTTTATAGTAATGCTGTCCAAAAGGTTTTAGTTCAGCTTCATTGGAAAGTCCCTGTGAATTAGAATCTGGCTGCAAGTAATCCTTAGAAATTCAGGACTGCCTGCAGGTAATTATTTCTGATTGTTATTCAAGGATGGTTTCCACATGCATTTTCATACAGTTTGGGGATACTTGGTTAAAGACCGCACAAAAAAATAGAATTCTGCCATTTTGGTAATCTGTACGTGAGAAAATAACAATCTGCCCTTCTGCAGCATCCAAAGGGACTGAATCCATTGCTGTACTTTTTATGCATGTAGGGAAACTGCAGCACTGGAAACATTTTGCTATTTCTTAGGGACCCTCTCTGTAGGTATCTCCAACTCTGTAGGTATCTGACTGGGAAATCCACGAGGTGTTTCACACCTTGCAGCTACCAAATGATCCAGTTTCTAATCTACCATCAAAGATCCATCCCTTCATGCCACCCCTAGTTTGGTTTTTTCCCCTTTAAGCTGTATGCCCCTTATACTACCACAGCCATTTCAGATACAACTGTAATTATCTTTGTTGCTCATGAGTTTTTCAATATGTCACCTTCAGCATAGGCAGATGATGAATGTTCATGAATTTTACTGAATTTTACTCATTATTCAGCCAAGTCTGTCTGTATCTCCCAGAAATAAAATGCATGCTTGATGGCCTCTTGTCATCTGCTGCAGCACAAACTACTTTCAAGAGACAATCCCCCCTTTTTAATAGGAAAAAAATCACAACTTTATCATTAGCAAGGAAAATGACAACAACTACTGACCTATGACCAAAAATGTGCTGTTTCTCAGAGAAAGGGAATTAAATACTGATGTGACCAAATATCAGAGGCAAACTAGAAGGATACGTAAATTGAAGCAAGTGCGGGGGTCTTCTGAAAGAGCACCAGTTTAGCAGCAGGGGAAGAGAAAAGTAAAGAAAAAATTCTGTACATTATGATGAATACCTAGTCACACTAATTCCATTTAATATACAGAATCGTAGAGCAGAATCATAGAATAGTCTGGGTTGGAATGGACCTTAAAGAGCATCTATTTCCAACCTCTGTGTCATGGGCAGGGACACCACCCATTAAACCAGGTTGCTCAAAGCCCCTTCCAGCCTGGCCTTGAACACTGCCAGGGATGGGGAATCCACAACTTCTCTGGGCAACCTATTCAAGTGCTTCATCACCCTCAGAGTAAAGCCCTTTCTTCTGCATATCTAACCTAAATTTCCCCTCTTTGAGTTTGAGGCCATTATCCTGTGTCCTACCACTAGAGCTCCTGACAAAGAGTTGCTCTCCAGCTTCCTTGTAGGCCTACCCTTCAGCAGGGATTATCCTGTACTTATTAACATATAAATGCACAGGTTTTAAAAAAGCAGTAGAAAGACATTTGAGGAGAAAAAATATATTTGAAGCCAAGACTGCCCTGCTTTTAAGACGTTTTGATGACAGCACATGACACTATGCAAGTCTTTACTCTCTGGACAGCATCAGACTCTTCTTCTGGGTTTTGATGCTCTCACCCTTTCCAAGAGCAAAGCCATCTCAAGGCTTGTATCTGAGCAGCATTCAGTGCAACATTTGAGGAGAACACTGTGTTTATTTCATGTAGAAAATATTTCATCTTTGCTCTTTAATTTCAGTCCCTTGAAGTCAATTTTCCGAGCCTGTGGCACAGCCTAAATCCAAGTACCTGCTGGTAAAGCCCCAGCTACTGAAACCTAGCAGCCAGTCCCTCTCCTCCAAAAACTCACCTTCCTCTCCAACCCAATCAGACTTAAACAAATGGAAAAAGGAGACAGCTATGATCCCAGGCTCCACAAATTATTCAGGATCCTGAGAGTTTTGCCAAGAGCAGTCAGCTCACTGTGCTGGCACAGCCAGGGATGCTCTTGGTCATAGCTGTTCCTTTGGTCACAGCCAGCTATTGTTGCTTAAAAAAAAAACATCACTCCTGGTCTTACTGCTGTGCCATATAGCATTGCATTACCATCCAACAGGGAAAAAACAGAAATTAAAAAAATATCATTGTGATGAATAACAGAATAGCCCCACATTGGTCTCTCCCACCAGAAGTCCTTATTGACCAGATAACTTGTTACCACCATACCAGGTGCTGAAGGACCCTGCCAGGTGCTGCTGTGTGGGCACTGAGCCTGCAGCCCCTGTACAAAGCCTTACATGACCTCCTCCAGCTCCCCTGTCCAAACAGAGGATTTGAGAGGCACCAGGTGGGCATGGACACCACACATGGCAAGAGGGGGCATGGGCTGCCACAGGCTGCTCCCCTGGGTGCAGGTCCTGTAGCAGGTCTTGTCCTGACAGGTCTAAAAACAGCGGCCAAGTACACCCCATGGTCTACTCACCTCTGGGAATCTGTCCCACGTCCTCATCTTCAGCTTGAATGGAGCCAACATCCGAGTATGTGAGTCAGAAACTGCCTTGCTCTACTGCTGCCCCATCCTCCCCAGAGCTCCCCTCTCACTGCTCTTTCCTCTTAACCTCTTGGCAGGTCTCCTGCATGCTAATCAGACAGCGCTGGGTGCTTACCTAGCCAGGCATTGTCTCAGGAATTCATTCAGATTTTAGATATCCCATGCAGCATCTCTGGGTGATTGATGGATGGCTGACTTGCCAGATGCACAAAGTCTGGGGCCTGGGGAAAATAAGCATACAACACAGCTCTGGTGTGAGAAACCACTGCCTCTGAAAGGCAGTCCTGCTTGATTTCATCCCTTTGTTACCTCTAGATCTAAAGAGAAAGCAGGCAGATATTTTAGATTCTAATCTCTAGCATTAAAAAAGTAATAAAAAATAATAGTAGCACAATAAGTGTTTTCAGGCTGAAGAAAGGGAATAGCAACATTTCCTAAACTGTGTTAGGTAAGAGTGAAACAAATAGATTTTACGATCTTGAAATGCCACTGCAGTGGGCTGACTTTAAGTGATAAAATGGCTTCATGCATCTTATGGCAAAATTGAAGCTAGAAACATGTATAAATAAAATTATTCCCAGTTTCCTAATAAAAGACAAACCTGTTTTATATAAATAAGTTACGCGGTGACAACCTAAATGTATTTCAAAAAGTTCCCTGTCTTCCTTTGAACTATTAAATAAATGCAGCTTTGTCCCTTTGGAGCTCTAATGAAAATCCCATCAAAATCCAATTTACAGAATGCTGCGACATAGTGCAAGTTAGGAGCGTTAAATTAATTGATTTGCCTTAAAGAGTTATCAAGACTGGATTTGTCAATCATATTTGGATGTGGAAATCTGTTGTGTTTTAGCAGGAAGATGCTCCCTTTCTCACAGCACTTCAGGGTAGCAGTAGTCATTTCTTTGGTACTCTTTCCCCATGTGCCCCTGGATGAGCTGAAGACAGGTTCACACATCTCTGCAGGAAGGCTGTGGGACACCCACCCTGCACTGAACCTCCCCCTGCTGCCCACTGGCTCTGGCACTCGTTGGGACAGCTGGGATGGACATTTCTTCCAGCTCTCCTCAGCTCCTATCTTGGAGAAGGAAGCTCCCAAGCAGGATTGATAGTGTGTGTAAAACCAGCAATGGTGTGTGGGGTCCCAAGCCAGGGTACAGGTGGAGCCAAGCCCACAAGTGAAGCCCACAAGTCAAGACTCCCCTCCTCTCCCCTGCTAACACAATTCTGGGCTGTGGAATTCTTCCCCCTCCTGCTTTCCACCTGGGATCCAAGATAGCAGTTTCTCTAGTTACACCTGAACTGCGAGATTAAATCAAGTTCAAGATTTTGCCCAAAAAAAGTGAAATAAAATTCTGCAAGTAATGTGTTGGCCTAAGGAAAAATAATAAAATCAAGAATTAAAAATTATCCATTGTTTGCGTCAAATTCAGCAGTGGATTCAGTGGGTTTGAAATAAGAATTGTTAGGTGAACTACAGCCAAAAAATGGAGGGGAAAGGGTCACTAGCAGCTTGCTGTATATTTTTAAGGCTAAAGGCCTAAAGTGGACGAGAAGAGCTGGCTCAGTTTCCTGTCACCCTTGAAGGGGTAAGATAGGACAGCCAGAGCTCCCCGTGTTCTGGGAATGTGCTCTAAACACCATGCTGTACAACACTCCCAAGGGAGCTGGCCTTCTCTCCTGGTAGCCTTATTTGAAGTTTTATAGAAGAAAAATTGACTGTCAGTGAAGGACACCCAGGATTCAAATCAGTCCTTGAACTTGGTCTCAATTTCTACCATCCTGGTTTGCCTGATGATGACAAACTAGAAATGAAAACTGAAATGTTGTCTGAGCCTCAAAGTAAGGACTTCATTCAAATAAAAAAACCCATGTGTCACTAATACTGTTACTTATTTAGTTCTAATACATGGGGAGTCAAGACAGACCCACCTAAAATGGATTTGAGCCGAGAGCAAAAGGGTGCATTCAATGGAACACACCTGAAGATGAACACAATTCTGTAGTCATTACCCTTCAACAGATATGGGTTCAAACCTTTTCTGCTTCCTCAGCTTCCCCTGAGATTTCATATAATTCATTTATAGTTTGCACAGACTCTCCTTCTGTTGAACCCTCCATTTCCCACACCTCTGCTACTCTTGTCACTCTAGACTGCAATTTGTGTTCTTAAACCTGGAGAGACCTCTCATGGCATCACAGGGATGTTTTCAAGATAAACAGCACCAAGAACAACCACTCTTGGGCTTTATATGGAAGCTTGGGGAATTAAAAAAGAAGTATTAAATGCATCTTTGATGAACATAACCCCTTGCCCCCAGGAACAGCACTGGGTTTTCCAGAGGATGCTGGGAGCACAGTAGAAAGTCCCAGCTTGCTGGGAGATACATTGCTCATTTATGGGCTTCCCTCAGTTTTCCTCCAATGCTTGCCTCTCCCCTTTGTGCCAGTCTTTGGACCACATGATGGGAGCTGCAGAGAAGCTCCTTTTCCTCTGTCCCCGAGGAACATGCTTTAATATTGTCCGTGCAGTTCTTCCTCAGAAAGCAGTGTTATTCCTTCTCTTGTTCTTAACAAGGTTTAAACAGAAATTAATAGTGGCTTGAGGAGGTGCATAAATGCTTGGAAGATCGTGTGGCTTCACTGGCACTGGGAGTGGACACCAAAATATGCACATGCACAAGCTGATATGCCAGCAGCTCCAAACAGCAAACCTGAAGTGACCATTTTGTTTCTGGTGTGGCAGCTTTTTTCTGCCAAGGAAGACTCAGACTGATCCGATGCTTCACAGAGGAAATTCATCGACTGTAAGCATTTCACAATATTCCTTGGACACCCTATTTTTGGCAGCTTTTAAATACCTCTTCCCATAGCTTCTGGATAAGAATCTAAATACATTTTTCAATCCATTGCGAGGGAGAAGGGGCTTAATTATTTTCCAGTTTTATTAAGCAATAGAATTACAACGAGCAGCATGAAACCCAAACTTATTAGCTGTGGTGGAAATAGGATTTAATACAGAAGTAAAAATAGCCCAGCTCTACTTACACTAGTGCAAAAAGCATTAAGAGATGCAAACTCCTAAAACAGGCAGAGTCCTTTTTAATTTTGCTTTATTTAGGCCTGTCTTCTAAACATCTGTGCACTCATGTGAGATGAATACCTAAAACAGTAATAACTGCAGATAGGTATTACATAAAATGATTCATACCTATCATTACCTAGTGCTTTTTGCCCCAAAAGGATTGCACAGAATTTACAACCTGTGGCTGAGATATAGTACATTAAAATGAAGTGCTCCATCCATCACTGATAGGAACAGGTAAGAAACATGATAGGAGTTTAATGTCAGAAAAAATATCAGAATTAAAGACAAGAAGATATTAAATGCTATTTTTAATATTTGAATGTCATCAAAAGGAAGTTTTCCTATATTCTGTTCTCAAATGGTAAATGAGCAACCGAGAGAAAGAGTGATGAAAGTGGTCAAGAGCTGAATTAAAATTTTAACCAGAGAATTCAAACTTTTAAAAATCAAGCAGCATCATGCTGAGAGCTGTAGCACATTGTGTCTGTGATGCTTAAAATCTAATCACTTCCGAGCATTTTCCATTTTCCTTATGGAGGGTGCTACCCAAGTGTGGGGACATGGGAGGAGGTCAAAAATTCCCTTCAATTCCCAAAATACTTACAAAGGAAACAAATGTTTTCCAAGCTGGAAATATTTAGAAGCTGAATTTGAGGATCTATCACATAGTACACTTATGTCCTATGAGCTGAACACATGGGTTCCAGCAAAAATGGGGCCAAGGATCCACAAAAGGGAAATATGAAAACCGGTGAGCTTTAAATTTATTTTCGTGACATGAAAGCATTGTTCTGGATCTCTTGTTACCTGCATGACACAGCTTTTTGTATCATAATGTTGGAGATCACCAACAGTGTACACATTGTGTGTACATTGAGTGTGTACTGAGCCTTCAGCGTGGAGTAGAGGCCCTGGTTTCTATCCACTCTAACTTATTTACATTAAATTGCCTCTAAATCAGCTTTCACATGGCCTAAGCTTTATTAGCAGAGGCTGTTCCAGGCAAGTTGAGTTCAGCTGCTCTTTTCAAACTAGGTGGGATTTTATGGAGCATAAAGGAGGTGGGTTTGGCCAGTCCCAACCTCAGCCTCTCCAAATCAAGTTTGAAGTAACAAACATACTTGCAGACCTGTCCCAATCCCACACTGGAATCATGTAATGTTTCACCTACAGGAAACTCTTACAGAATGCTAACCAGAGACAGCCCTGGTCTTAACTCCAGCACAGTTTTAACTGAAAAAGAGATGTTTGAGGGACAACACCTAAAAAGATAATCTCAGACTGCTTTCCCTATGCTTTTAGGCACAGACCATTTTTCCTGGGTCTGATCTGACATAGGTTCCTGCATCTAGTTTGAGCTCAGCAATGGTAAATGACAGCATGGCCGTGGATAATCTGATAGAGAGGCAGTGGTTGTGAATTCTACACGAGCTGACCTTGGCCTGAGAGAAGAGGACACTATCTACATCCCAGTCTCTTCAGTCTTCCCTTCTCCTTCCCTAGCATAAATGCTGGCATAACAATTATCTTTGGTTCTTCTGCCAAGCTCATTCACATGGGCCCATCCTATAAAATCACTGCCTGCCAGCCAAGCGGCTATAATGCACCTGTGAATGTTTCCAGACATTTTGAGGAGTTTAATACATGGACTTTCATTTTTCCATGAGGGTAAGATAGGCCCTGAGGCTGGTGCCTGCAGCACAGCTCTAACTCCTCCTGTGAGGCTGTGGGGCCACTTGGGACCTTCAGGACATGTCTGTGAGCTGGGTGTGAGCAGAGTCCAGTTGAATCAAAACTATTTCTGTTTTAGTTCAGCCAACAACACAAGGCATGCAGCAGGTCTGGTGCCCGAGACCTGGTTTACGTGTAAGACAATTAATTTGATGCAAGTGGAAATTGAAATTATTTTAAATTGATAATCTGATCCTGTACACACACACCTTCATAATTCTCTTTGAATGTAGAGCATGATTTTGACTGGCAGTTTCGTGCAGTCCATCCTGGGGACCTTTAGAAGTAATCACACATTTTAAACTAACTACACAGATAGCAGTCATAGGGATCCCAAAACTCTTTGAGATATGGGAACAGATTGCTAAGAAATAGAGGTTTCAGACATGATTGACATGCAAGTCAATTGCCTTCCTGACCAGAAAAGAAAAATATCAGTTCTCATTGAAGTTTGCTTCCTTCATCATTACAGACACTTGCAGATTTGGGATCATGAATGTATCTACAATACAGAAGATCTGCCTCTAGCAATTATCTTACATTGTGCTGCAATGCCACATGCAATTAGGACTGCTCCTCCAACACATCAGACAGGTATACTTCTTGCCCAGAATTATTTTTCATCTGACAGCACTGGGAAGGAAAGTGGAAAAGACAAGTAGAGAAAGCAGCTAAAGCAAATGGGGGCATTCACAGTGCCTTGGAAAGTGGAGAACCTGAAGAAAAAGCATGTAAGGTGCAGGAGGAGAAAGATCCCCAATACAAACCTCAAAAAACTCAGACTGGCTTCTCCCAAATGCTACTGAGGGCAAGTATAGGCTGTGTTGCTCCAGCATAGATATGTGTTCAGAGATGCCACTACAGGATGCCCAGCATTTCCCCCAGTAGGAGAGAGGCGCAGGAAGCCAGGTTGTGGTGGGAACAACTTCCTGCACGCAGCCTTGAAGTTACATTCAGCTCAGTCTCCCCTGCACTTCAGGCTCCCTGGGTTTCTGCTACCTCTGCACTCTTCTTCTTGCAAACCACTTCCCTGCTCTCCTTGCTAGCCTGTTCGTGCTTTTGGGAATCCACATCAGCAATATTTGGTGCTTGTGTGGCATTTTTCAGAGGCAAGTCTTGGAAAATAATCCTGTGCCCTGTCAGTCTCAGCAGTGCTTCTGTGGAAGCTGCCAAGCCAAATGGGGCCGTGGAGGGGTAGGGGAAAAAAACTGTCCCCAGAGATCAGAGGAATGGGATTGAGTATGCTAGAGAGAAAAAATTGATGTCACCATATAGTTATCAGTATTTTGCAGACTTCTGTTGGTATCAGCAAACTTTTGATCAGCTTTAAAAAGCTTCTTTTTCCAAATGGAAAAACACAGATCAAAAGTAAAACCTCTCTGAATTTGGATTGCACAGGCCACTCTGCAGCCAGATCCCTTGACTGCTCTATGTGCTGTTCCCTTCTCTGCTTTGATACAGCCAGGAGGCTGTGAATCTTTCCCATCTCACTCACATAACTGGGAATGGGACCCTGAGTGTGCAAAGATGTTTGACTTAAAAGACCAATTCAAGTGACATTTGACCTGGCCAGGATTTGCCATTTTCAGACAAGAAATAAGAGAAATGTTCAGCTGCCTAGCAGATGCCTTTCTTCCTCCCTTCACACGTCTTAAATACCAGCTCAAATGCAAGATGTGTACAATGTGAAAATAAACACCTCATCCGTGATTTTAATTGTTAGAATAATCATCTCTTCCCTTTGCATGAAGATGTGTGAATTCATACATTTAAATGTCATGTATTTGACAAATAGGCCTAAAGAGCAAGCCATCTGGAATCGAAAAAATATTGTGACAAATCTGACACTGTTTTCATATTTTTATGAATTGCTTCCCACAACACAAGCAAACAGATTAAAGGTCACTGAACAGAGAAAATGTGTATTTGTGAGTGGTTTGCTTCCTTATGCTTTATGTTTGCCTGTGAATGTGAGATATTTTACCTTTGCTTTTAGGGAAGGAGGGCAAAGAGGAGGCTGTGGGAGGACAGAGGGGCCTTTGCCTTAGAAACCAAAAGCAAATTGTTCAGCCTTCCCTGGAGACCTTGACTAATCAGGGAGTCAGCATAAGCCATGAGTATGGAGAACACCTGCTTTTTATTCAGGCTATTATTTTTTTTTTTTTTGCAAGTATCTATTAAACTTCAATTTTTAATTTTTTTTTTAAGTGTCAGCAGTTTCCCTTCCCCACGGAGACCTCAGTGCCATCCTGAAAAGAATCAACACTGATGCTAGCATAAAGGACTATTTTAAAGTTAGAGGCTGGAATTTGTATCAATACAGCAGGAGATGCCTTTCCTCCATATCTCAAGGAGATAAAAGCAAAGTTACAAACATTTCTAGGCATCTTAAGTGCCTTTTCCTGTGCAAGTCACCTCCTTTACAGAAGAGCTTTACAGAGGGTTGAGGTTGATGACTGTAGTCTGGAAATGAGGGTGTGTCCCTGATGAAGCCTACAGCTCCCAAAGTTTCCTCAGACACTCCTAGCCACAGCAATGTTTGTCAAAGAGATAATCCAAAATCTCTTGTCCATCACTGTATCTTTCCAGAGGTTAATGACTGCGCTGACCAGACTTTAATGGTTGAATACAGGCCTTGAGATCAAGCAGCATCAGCTGA
The DNA here is from genome assembly GCF_028018845.1 of Melospiza georgiana. Lineage (NCBI taxonomy): Eukaryota > Metazoa > Chordata > Aves > Passeriformes > Passerellidae > Melospiza > Melospiza georgiana. The sequence goes on along the minus strand of NC_080430.1, from coordinate 44,946,737 downwards.
ATTTTAAAGCCTATCTCATGTCAAACCAGTCTGGGCAATAGGCCTTATTACAACAGGTAATTGACTCATTTTATCAATAGGAACTTTCACAGAAACTCTGTTATCAGTTTAGTAGTTTTGCATATATTTTCACCAATTGCATGCATTGAAAAGGATTTCCAGATCCAAGACTCCTAAAGAGTAAAACCCATAAACTCCAGGCTCAAGTCCTGGCTTTATAAAGTTTTTGACTGAGTTCTCATGGATGATGATACAAGTGAGTTTTCATGCACGGTCTGTACACACAATTATCTGTATTGATGTAGGTTACATCACCATGTTTATGAACTAATTTTTACTCAGAAATGCTGGCACTGAAGTGCTCAAAAATAGCAGCTGCTAGTTTACAAATTTCTCTTGCAAAGCCTCACCAGGAAATAAAATTGTCCTAGAGTGTACTTTGCTGTAACAGAACAAAAAAATTTAAAAGACCTTTGCAAATAGATAAATTAAGTAGAGTATAATTGCTTGAGGCATTTCCTATCTTTGCTTGTCAGAAGACAGATAAGAAATTGGGCACCAGTGTGTTTTAATTAATGTTTCCTGGTGCCCATTTGCCAGATTGTCGATCTATTTGGGCTTTTCAAGTACTTAGATTTTCCATTTAAAAAAATCAACTTCCAAATGCTGAGGGAAATAACTAAGTAGTACTTAATTGCCAAGCACAGAAGCAACTACTCCCATCTGAGTTAACTCTGCAGAAATGGCACTTAGTGACCGAGGTGTGTGCACTCTGCCAGCAAGGACACAGAACTCCTGGGGACAAAGTCATTCAGGAATATGAATAGTTGCACTCTCTCCTGTGTTTAGGAAAAACCTAGATTTCCATGACCTGCTGCATTATGTAAAGTAAACTAAAATAAACCAAGCCAAAACCATATTCCTTCAATCTTGTGGCCTCTCTCCCTTTTAAATATGAGCAAGTGAGTTGGTTATCTGGCCCAAGAGACTTGGGAAAATGTTGCTTGCTGCAGACCAAAGGAAAGCCTTTAGGTTAATGCTCTATTTAAACTCCTTAAATGCAAACAACAAAAGCATCCTTGGAAGCTACAGGCCACGTTGGGAGCAAAGCAATCTGTCAGGATTTAATCTTACTTACATCCTGTCCAACAGAGTGTTTGGTTGTGTTCTGCCTCCCTGTGATGATCCAGAATCCTGTCACTTTTATACTCAGGGTATATTTTATAGCATGTTATTCCAATGAGACACTTTAAAGAATGAATTTGAGAACTGGTGCCTTGAGCTAATAATTTTTCCATTTAAAGCAGCAAGTGAGGAGACTGGCATGGTGAGGGGGTACTGTGAAAAAGTGGAGAGTGATATGATTGCATGCACTGATAGGGCCAATCTTAAAGAGAGGTTTAAGTATGTGTCTTAAAGAGAGATTTAAGTATTGTGTCTTAAAGAGAGATTTTAAGTATGCCCAAAACACAAAACACAGCCATGTTAAACACTTGCATTTGAGCAGGGGTCCAGGCAGCCTGCCCACCAGAGGGAACAAAAGGGATAAAGAGTGATTGTCTGCTTCAAAACTGGGGTGCAGCCTCCAGACACCCCAGTGCTGGTCCTCTGTGAGCATCTTGCTTGAACACAGCCTCTGTTCTTGCTGCAGCTGCAGGCACTTATTTTTGGAAGCCTTCCCTATCACCTCATTTCTTCAATAAGGCAAGGAACACATATACACCTCAAAGAATGGTGAATATCTCAAGAATTTCTCTGCTGAGCAAATGAGTTTTTAGCCCTCAATACTGAACTAAAATTTAATAACAAAATCTCAAGGTGGGAAAAAAAGTTCATTTCACTGCAGAGAAGGACTTATGGTTGCAAAAAAGAAGAATGCAATGGTCTGTGTAGTTTGAACTATCTGTGGAGATGTCATTCATCAATAGATAATGCAATTTATTCCTCAGACATTTGCCAGTGTCTCAAAAACGTTGATAACAAGATCTGTACTGGCAGGATCTAATTGAGTTTAAAGGTTGCCTGCTTAGTAGAAGTCTTTAGAACAAGAAGAGTTTGGCTTACATTTCTGATTTGAGAAACCTTTGTTAAACACTACCAATAAAACAGTGAAATAGTCATGATAGACCTAGAAGGGTGGAATGGTCACAAAGAGAATTTGCTTCTCATTTCTAGCATTTTTTTATCCCCAAAGAGTTGTATCAATAAATATCTATGAGGATTTTATCTTCTGTATGCACCTCAGGAAAAAACTTCTTGGCCTTTTACTTGTACATGTGCTCTCTCTAGAGCAACCAACAGAAGTGACCATGTGGGAGCCACTCTGCCCATCCATATGAGGGACAGCAAAGAGAAATACAAAGGAAAAAACTAAATGTGAGCTCTCATTTTGGAGGGAAATATAATCTACTGTGCAATAAAGGAGTGAGAAAGACAAGGATTTTATATTGCTTGCTAGATTTTATCAAATCCACAAGAAAGCCAAGCCAACAGTCAAGCACTCCACATTTACATCTCAGCATCAAAATCTAAGGTCTCAACAGCACAGCTGAATTTTACAAGGAGTCAATCCAAAGTACCTCAAATTACAGATATTTCAGACTAAGAAGAGCACTTTTTTCTGACTCCTACAGAAATTAGGATAGGAATGCTGAACTGGTGAAGCCACACACAAAGTTGAGAAATAGAAATCCCAAAGTGCTGGCCAATGTTACTTCCCCCTGGGTATACTTAGATTTCCAAGTACTTGGATCTGGCATGCCATGCTGAGTTCTACTTTGTTACTCAAGTCCATGACTGGAAGTTGATCTGGTATGATTTTAATGTGCAAAGTATTAAGGAAACTAAAATAATGAGCAAAAAAACTCTTACTGCTATGATAGCTTTTTAGGCTAACTACTGCCACTTTCTTTTCTATGAAATATAAATTTTTGTAAAATAAACACGCACATGATTTGTGAGGCTGGGCCTTGAGAGCTTTTTCATTCCCTTTCCACTGTTTTACAAGTGCAAACACTAACAGAAGTGTTTGATAGAGTGCAGGATTGTTTTGGGAGGCAGCCGAGTCAGTGATCTAATGAAATGTAATTCCATTTGTGGTGGCTACAGATTATGCAGTCTTGGCCCAGTATAAGGATTTTCAAACTCAGAAAAATTCAACAGAGCTTTCAAAAAGTATTTGTGAAAAATGCTCAGTGGTGGAGGGGAAGGAGATGGAACAGCTACTGCCCCATTGCGCTGGAGAGTTCCTGAAACAGTCATGCACTCAAACAGCTCTGCTCCAGGCCAAATAGAAATGCTTCCAAGTACACACAAGGCATGTAGCACAACTTGGCTGGTGCTGCAGCACAGATGATCACAAGAATAAGAGAACTGAAATGAGGCCTCAGTGAAGGCCATGTTTGAAAAAGTATTTTGGAATTATTTGAATTGGGAGGCCCTGGATTGTGATACAAGAACAGCCTTTGTCTGACATGTCATCTTGACCCATTCAGAGACAGAGACTCCAGAAAAACATTTCCACACAGTGTGTTGTTGATGTGAAGCTCTCCATCTGTAGTTATTGCACTGTATGGTGTCACTTGATAAGCAGAGAAAATACATTTGAAATATCTCAAGAGCAAACTGGATTTTACTGAAGAAAGGAAAGAAATAAAGGATGTAGAGTCTTGCTGTTTAAATGAGATTTCTTCTGGCAACATTTATTAAAGTACAGTCCTGTACTTTGGAAATGTCTTCATTTTATTGTAAAGAATATTTTGATCCATCGCATCAGAGACAGTGAATTGCAAGATTATTATTCTTCAGGGAGTGAAACCCAGACCAAATGAATCCTGTTTCGTCATTTATCACTAAGAGGACTGCAGTTCCTGTGGCATTTTACAACCAGTCCTTTCATTAATTATTTGCATTGCAGTGATGAGAGATCAAGAGATAATAAACTGGGGCACACTGACCCAGCCACTGTATATTTCAAATTTTAAAGAAGAAATAATTCTTGCCCCAAATATCTCAAAGCTCTGCAAACCTATGCAGAGGGACTCCTGGGAAATTGTGTTAAAAAGAAGAAAGTATGGCTCCTGCAGCAGAATTTTCATGCAACGCAGATCAATTGGTCCACGCAAAACAAGCAAGGAAGCAGCTCAGTATCTGGTAGGGCTTTTAACCCATGCCCCAGGGGAACTTCTCCAGCTCAACTGCCCTCTCAGTGCTGCAACTCTGCACTGCACCTGAGAATGCAGAAACCTGTGGTAAATCTGATCCTGTAGGAGAGAATTCTGATTGTCCACCCACACTGTGGTTTTGGCCAAGAGTGGTGTCATCCATTTAGTCCGCCACTTGCATCCAGCAGTGCAGTGAATTTCTTTAATCTATTCTAAACGATAAAACCACTCTTAAAAGGAGCCAATTCAGCTGAGATAATGATTCCTACATGACACAGTTTAGTATTTAATAGACATAACACCATCTGTTCTAGCTTTAAACAATAAAATCTGAGACAACGGAACCAGAAGCTGCAATCATTAAAAAAAAAAAAAAACAGCCAAAGGCAGAGGAAGGAGGTGAGTGAATACATGCAGTACATGCATAGAAAATTATTGCAGGGGAAACTTTATCAAGGTACTTTGCAAGAAAGAGCTTATTGCTGCCTTCTGTATTCTGCACAGCATGTATCTGTGTTTTTTCATCTGTTTTAGGAGCAAACTAGTGGGGGACACAGGGTAATAGAGCACTACCCTGAAACAGTGAATGCCCATCAGTGCTGATTTCTTCACAGCAAACAGGGATTTACAGACAGGCCTTTTTCTTACACTGGAGAGATTATTAGATTAAATGCAGCGAGGAAGATAACACTTTTCTCTCTGGGCTGCAGACTGGTCTGAGTTGGACCTAGGGTTTATTTCCTGCTAAGTCCAGGGTCTGCATTTTCCACAAGGCATGCCTTTGCCAGCACTGCAGCACCGAGGGGGAGCAATGTTTCTGGAACCAAGAACAATACATCAGACAGGTACAAGACTGTGTTCCCTCTCTGCATCTTTTCTAGATACCTCTGCCAGTGAGCTAAAGCAACAACTGGACTGTTTTCACCAACCCTCACCCAGAGTGTCTCTTGTCAAATAGTTATAGCCTGAAGAAGATATTTGGTTGCGTTCAAAAAGGTAAAATTACATTTCACACTATTTTTTCTGAAGAAAGTTTTAAGGCTGAATAAAAATCAACCAAATAGATGATCAATCTTTATGAGCGTGTATAAGAACATGATTGCAGAAAAGTCTGTAAGGATATGCAACAGAAGAACTAAGATTTAGGATCTGATTTTAAACCTATGTCATCTTTTAATCTTACTACAGTGACATGTGTCAAAATCAAAAAGATAGCTACTGTCAGGAGAGTTAAACCCATGCTATAAAACCACAGATGAAATCAGGCTCAGTGTCTTATGTCTTACACATTCAGTGAACTCCTATTTAAAAACAAACAAACAAACAAAAAAAAACCTACAGTGGGCAGAAAGCTTTGCCAAGCATTTCAGACGAATACCATAAGAGTAACACTAGAAAAGGGATATCAAAATCCACTTGTGTCTTTAAGAGGAGCTGTGAACAATATTTGGTAAAATATCTGGGAAAGAAAACCAACGAGCCATCTGAGCAGCTGCTCCTTGTATGCACTACACCAAGAAATACACTATGCATAAATAGCTACTATACAGCCCTCAATACAGTACTAAGCCTTTGAAATAGAGCCTTATTCTCCAGTTAAAACAGTCTAAAAACACTGAAAGCTCTACAGCCAAGCCTCCTTGTACTACTTCAAGAACAGCTAAGTGTCAACCTTGATTTTATTAATAAATCAATCTTAAGCCCTAGTGAAATTTCAGCTGAAGATTCTCTCAACTTGGCTCTCAAACATTTGCCTTAAGGATTTTTCTCTTTTCTAAATCCCTCTGCACTTTCTCCCGGCAGTCCTCCCTGCCTCCTTGCTTCAAACCTGTTTTAGTGAAGAGTGTCTTGGGTCACCCCACCTGCCTAGAGGAGGTGATCATAAATCATATCCTATGACTACATCACGCAGAAATGTGAAGACCAGAAGACATGAGTGAATACTTGCCCTGTGCTGTCACTATGAGGTATCTAGTGCAAAGACAGGTGCCCAAGTCAGATTCTGACAAGATGGTCCAGTCATATATTTTACTTGCATGTCAATCAGTTTCTCCAAGGAGGTTGTAATTTTTTTTTCATTATGCCTCTTGTCTTGAAGCTTTTTCTAAATTTTCTTTGCTCGCTATTCTTTGGAAACCTGAAGGGGAAGCCTCCAGCTGGAGTCAACTTCAGTGAGACATGCTGTGGGACTCTGGAACTGACAGGATCATGTGGAAACAGCTGAGCAACAAAATCAATTAGACTATGAGGAATATAATGTAAAACACTATGCAAGATGAGTTAACGTGCCGAAACCTACATTTAAGGATGAAAATTTTGGAAGAATTAGTATAAAGTTAGAGCAGTGGCTTCTAAGATGACAAAAGCTGAACTAGACAGATTTATTTCACTGTTTTAACATGGTTTTCGTAGATAGGATAACCTTTCCCTGTGAAGAGCTTGTTCAAGATGGGTGCCAAGATGAAACTTGGATAGCATAGTACTGGTTTTGTTTGGACATCTGCTGCTACTGCTCCTATTTACGTGTTTTGGTGAACATTTGACTTGCTTGCAATAAACATGATTGTTACTGAAGGTCTGGAGCATATGCGTCATGTCTGTGGAACTAAGTGGTGAAGAACTTGGAGCTTGTTGGGTTTACTTTCAAGCAAACAATGAAATCAGCTATTTCAATTCTGGATATTGCCAAAACCATTATTTTAGTGAAATAATATGTAGTCTTTTCAGGCCTGAGGCACGAAAGAATAATCAGTGTATATAAGCTATTTTAATTTGCTTGTTTCTTTTATGTGGTTGTAACAGGACAGATGGAAGACTTGCACTGATGAGCCAAGATAAAGCCATTGATATGTTCCTGAAGGGACTTGTTATTCTGTCATGTGGAAAAGAAAATATGCCACTGAAGCATGTTTTCTTGCCATGTGTTGTGAAATCATTAGTAAATTCTAGTCGTTAATACTAACTAGATAAAGACAATGTGGTATTTAAATAATCTTAAAATGCCACACTAGATAAATCTTATCCTGGCATTTAAATAATAACATAATTTTTTAAAAAACTCTCTCCTCTGAGCTGCACCTTGGCTTGGGACAGTATTGGCAGACATGTGAGGACCATGATTGGTACAGGAAAGATGTCCCACCCTGTGAACAGGAATGTAAAGCCTGCAGAACGCTAGGCACTGAAGAGCTGCCAGCCCATGCCACAGGGAATGAGCAGAGTACATCCAGCATCCCAGTTCAACAACAGGTACCAGCAGGTACCAGTATCAGCTCCTCTGTGCCACAGCTGACACCTACCAGGACACAGGGAATAATCACTGCTGACAGAAAGGAGCGCTGCCTCCCTCGGGACTGTCCCCCCTACCCAAGCTGCCAAGCCTGACACACACAATGAGCAGACAAATCTGCTGCCTAGCTACTCTTGTGTTAGGCTAAATTGTGAGCAAACACATGAGGAGTTATCCCATCTGCCTGGGGATATCCACAAAAATTGGCAAGGTTAATAATAACCTTTATTAATTCAAGGAGAAGCTGCCTTTGTGGCTGTCTCTCTGCCCCAGTCAGTGAAGGAGGAGAAGCTCCTTTACAAAACGGGGTCAGTTCCTTCTCTTAACCTTCCTTTACAATTTCAAGAAATTTTCAAAGAATGCCCCTCCCATGAGGAGAAAACCACCTTTCACAATCTTTAAAAGAAGAAAAGGAAAACAACCTGTATACTTGATGAAAAGCCTAAACTACTCTTCATAAGGGCTCAAGAAACAATAAATGCAATATATGTAATGCACACTGAGTGAAGACAAATGATATCAAATTATATGCTGAATAAGAAATTAAATGCAATGAACTCAGAAACTTCACTTAGCTCTCTGTGGAGAGCTGGTGTTGTGCACAGGAGAGAACCTGCATGTGCATCAATGAAACAAATATGAAAGCTTCACCCAGTAGTGGGGCTGTTCTTTATTATCTGTGCTCCTGTGCTGGTTTTGCCTGGGGTAGGCTTAATTATCTTCACAGTGGCTGGAATGAGGCTGTGTTTTGGATTTGTGCTGAACACAGGGTTGATAATGTAGAGATATGTTTCTTATTGCTGAGCAGGCCTTGCACACAGCCAAGGCTTTTCCTGCCTTCCATACTGCCACACTGGCTGGGAAGGCTGGGAGGAGACACAGCCAGGACAGGAGACCCAAAGTGACCAAAGGGACATTCCAGACCATGTGACATCATGCTCAGTGTATGACAAAGTGGGGGGAAAAGGAGGAAGAGGGGATGTTGGAGTGATGGTGCTTGTCTTCCCAAGTCAGTCTTGTGTGTGATGGGGCCCTGTTCTCCTGGAGATGGCTGAACACCTGCCTGCCCATGGGAAACAGGGAATGAATCCCTTGGTTTGCTTGGCATGGGCAGCTTTGGCTTTCTCTATTAAACTGCCTTGATCTCAGCCCATGAGTTTTCTGGGTTTTGCTCTTCTGATTCTTCCCCCGGTCCTGCTGGCGGGGCAGTGAGCAAGTGGCTGTGTGGTGCCTGGCTGCTGGCTGGGTTTTAGCCCTGACACCTACTAAAATAAAGCTACTCTATCACATATAAAGCAAGGACATCTGTTTGGTTATTTGTGATCAGGCCCATTCAGTTGTTCATGCTTCTAGGAAATCTCTGACTCAGTCTGTTGGCTCTGTGTTGTCCTTATTGTATTTTGCTATTTTGCTGTGACCTCAGTTTGGATCTCTAATGTCAAGGTAAGACCAATGTGGTCTGTACGTTCATCACGAAGACTGATAAATACTTTTCTTAAAAAAGTGTAACTGTATTTGAACTCTACTGCTGCATGAAAAGGGCTAGAGGCTGTCTGTAATACACTGAGTTGCCCTCTAAAGAATCCTCTTTTACTGCCATGGCTCTATCAATGCCCAGAAAAGGAAACAAAGGCAGACATATCAGAGCTGTAGGTAGATGAACTCGGAGGATACAAACTCTGTCCATAATGTCCTGCAACCACCTTACAGTACCTGTCACACGCTGAGGTAAACTGAGTCACCTGCTCATGACTCAGTCATTGGAGGGGTGGGTTAACTAATTCCTGATATGCAGAGATTATTTTTGACTAGTACATAAAATACCTAATACTTTGGTGTCATACTAAAAATGTATGCACCATCAACTAGTAAAGTTTGTCATTAGGAATGCAGTTACTTTTTCTAAGGTGTTCCTCAGTTAAGGTTAAATAGCTAAAAATCCCCCACAGAAACAGAAGCCTTCAAGAACTAGTGCTAGATTCTGCCAAATAAAGTGGTGTCAGTAGCTGGAATTTCAGAGCATAAATATGACAAGTGGGAATAAAACTGAGAACTCAGGACTCAGAGATTCAATAAAGCATTGTATCTGCAGGCAAAAATAAGAAGTGGAGAACTCTGTTCATAACAGTGAGAGGACCTGGAAAGCAGGAGGGAAGATAATTTAAAACTAATAACTTCATGATGAATAGCCTGATCAGAAAATGCAAAGCAGATAAAGACTGGCTCTCCAAGACTGGCTTGGAGATACGTCAAAAAATAATGTTTGAACAACTTCCAAAATGCTTCTATGGTCTCAAAAGGCATGATATCAGGAGAAACAAATAAACCAAAATTAAATCTGTAAACTTGGAAAAATACTCCAGGAACTGGGAGGAAATATTTGGCAATCTTTGAGGAAAAGAAAGAAATGCAAAGCAAGCACAACCAAAAGCAAAGCACAGCTGAAAGCTGGTAAGAGGTTTCCTTCATCACAGAATCACAGAATTATTAAGGCTGGAAAAGACATTCAAGATCACTGAGTCCAACCTTAGATCACCATCCTGTCAACTGGACCACAGCTTTAAGTGCCATACCCAGCTGTTTCTTGAACACCTTCAGGGACAGTAGTGGTGTTCCACCATCACATCCTTGGACAATCTGTTCCAATGCCTGACCAGTCTTCCAGTGAAGAAATTCCTCATTACAATCCAACCCAAACTTCCCCCAGCACAGCTTGAGGCTAAGTCCCCTTGTCCTGTATCTGGTTGCCTGGGAGAAGAGGCTGACCTCCATCTGGCTACAATCTCCTTTCAGGGAGTTGTAGAGAGTGATAAGGTCACCCCTGAGCCTCCTTTTCTCCAGACTAGGCAACCCCAGCTCCTCAGTTGCTCCTTATATGATTTATTCTCCAGAGCTTTCACCAGCTTTGTTGCCCTCTCTGGACATACTCCAGTGCCTTGATGTCTTTATTTTTGCTGTGAGGGGCCTAGAACAGGACACAGCACTTGAGGTGTGGCCTCACCAGTCCAGGGGGACAATCCCTGCCCTGCTCCTGCTGGCCACACTTTGCTGGCACAGGCCAGGATGCCATTGGCCTTCTTGGCCACCTGGGCACACCCTGGCTCCTGTTCAGCAGCTGTCATCCAGCTGGTCCTTCTCCACCTTTCAGCTTTCCAGCCACTCTTTTCCCAGCCCATAGCGCTGCCTGGGTTGTTGTGAGCCAAGGGCAGGACCTGGCACTTGCTCTTCATGAGCCTCATGCAATTTGCCTCAGCCCATTGATCCAGATAATGGAAGGTAATATATGTCTGCACTTGTGTTCAGGAGAGACTGAAACACTTCCTCCCTTGGTAAATGACTTTGTAAGACGGACAACACAAACATCCAATGTTTTGCTGCCTCTTAGTGATTCTACTGGAAGGAGAGAAAAAGCAATAAAATTTGAATCCAGACAATAGCTTGCCATGAACCCTTCAGAGGACAGAAAAGCCTGGAAAGACATGGGAAAGCATCTTTTTGTACAAGCAATCCCTGCTAAGAGAGCATGGACAAGGAGTTGCCACGCAGGGGCACAGACATAGGAGGGAAGCTGCTGGGGAAGAGTGATTTGAAACAGTTTTTACTTCTCCAATAGTCACATATAAAATGGGGGCACTGCAGTAAGTTGAGAGCAAATACTGCTGGGAACAGCTCTGCCAGAAGAGAGGAGTGGATGGTCTCAAGTAAAATACAGCCACCTTCTCCCATTCCTGGGGAAAGGCACTGGGGGAACATCAGAACAGTGGAGGAGATGAAGCTGCCTGTTGCCACCCTACACGAGTGCTCACACAGTTTCACCCCAGAGGAGTCTGTGCCCACTCTCTCAGTGCTGGATTCCCATCACTGCTGCCTCACAGCACTGCGGACAGGAGCTGCTCTCCAGGAGGCAGAACAGCTGCTGCTTAAATTGACAGCACTTTGCTGAACTTGTAGCACAGCAGGCAGGAGTGCAAGGGGAGATGGCATTTCAGTCAGGATTTACTGGTTGCTGGGACACGGCTTGGCAGGGAGCACACACACACCTTGATGGGGAGGTGGCAGGGGTGGGAAGGACACACGTGCAGGCACCAGGCTCTCCTTTCCCAGGGCTCTGCAGCAAAATCATTGTGGGTGCGACAGTGGGGCACAAATATCAAACACGGAGCTGAAATGCTCTGAAGCTAGGATTTAAGGTTATTTGATCGTCTTTTCCAGTAGAAACTTTTGCTTTTGTGTGAGTATAAAAATACTCCTAAGAGAAATTGCAACCCAGAGGCACCAATTTTGATCTGAATTGTTCAGTGTTGAAGTGAGCTCAGATTTTGTGTTCATCATAAAATTATTCAATTTATTTTTTTCCTACATGAGTTCTGTGCAGCAGATGTTATCCTATGAAGAAAGGCAAATAGGACACAGAATAGAATACTAGGAGTAATTAATGGTGTTGCATGCCTCCAATTTTCAGGTACCAAAGTCTGAAATACCCTAAAAGGTAAAAGGAATGATTTTAAGAAACAGTTTTTACTGTGCCTTTTCTAGAAATCAGATTTCCTCACAAATTTTGAAAGTAAGAATCAAAAAAATTATTCAAAAATTATTTAAATTCTTGTTTCTAATGTCTGTGAAGAATAGCCTCAGTTAGCAAGTCTCTGAAACTGCAGCATCAGTCAAAGCAAACCCTAGAGCAAAAGTTAAATTTTTTTTCACACTTCTGGATATTCAGTTGCACTGATGTCACAAAAACTCTGTCCTGCAGACAAAAGGACTCAATCCAGGGCTGTAACCCTGGTTACATCATGCAGGCTCCCACAGACATGTGGATGACTTTTCTGGGACTGAACTGATCACAAACTCTATTTACAGAAGTGGAACTGAGGGTACCTGAGCCAAACCCACAGATTTCAGGGACCAACAGGTGCCAAAATGATAAAGATTTTGTCTGAAGGCTGCATGCAGCTCTGAGCAACCACTGTCACTACTGTGAAAACAAAGATTGGACCTGCAGTAGTGGAATAGCAGACCTAAAGCAATTACAAGAGGTTGCTGATCTAGAGTAGCTCTAAAAAGCATTCAAGCAGGGATGTAATTCAAGCTGCCTTTGTGCAGAATTTTATTTCAAGGGAACACAATGCTTTTGCTTTATAGCATCATGCAGTCATACACCCTTTCAAGCCAAGGGGCATCGGCTTTGTTTTCAGGAGACTCCAGAGGGGAAAAAATGAGGGAAAAAAGGCTTTTAAGCCTTCAATTTCACATTTTCCAGCCTCCTCTATGCACTGAATTTCACTTTGACACAGCACCATTGATGACAAGGGATTGGCTCTCACTCGTGCTGCATGCCCAGCTCTCTGCACACTGTGATGTCTGTGATGACAGTAAATACTCTGGGCTATCCCTCCCTTCCTCCAGCAGCCCAAAGCTCTGAGATCAAGAGGGAATCTGTTTCCTGAGAGGCAGTGAGAAATGCTCTTCAATAAGGATGCTTTCCCTGAAGCAGATCCATCTCTGACAGCATCATAAGGCGTTTCAAACACATGGGGTACCAAAGTTGCTGTCAAGAATAACCCAAAAATGGCTCTGCCTGAACCAAAATGAGAATGAGAAAAATGAGAATCCAGTCTCTAGACATGGTCAACACATCCCATCAAAATCCCAAGTGATCTGGGCTCAACAGCCCTGGATGGCCAGAGTCAAACTGGCAGCTTGTCAGTCAATTCAGGAGCTCAGGGGCAGTTTAATTTGACTTTAGCAGTTCACACATGGGCACGTTCCCATGACCAGAGGGCCAGGCTTTGACAAGTGTTAATATCACTGAAGGGAGCACAGAAGGTTTTTTGTGAGCTCTCAGCAATCCCCCACCCCAAAAAATGTCCTGTGAGTCTTTTTATCCCTGATCATGGAAACACTTTGAAAATGCAGCCAACATATCAAAATTTTCAAATCAGATGTGAAAATAACAGCCTCTTTTCTCTAAAGGCCCGGGAATCTAGGCTAGGTATATGCAAGATAAGAGATTCAATTGCAATACAGGATTAAATAAATACATGAAGTTAAATGTTCCAAGACAAAACTACATTGAATGAAAATAGAATCATATCAGCAAATTGCCTTAATCTGACAAATTCAACAAGTCATCTAGGCTTCAGTTAATGCTATTGCCTCTCCAAAATGAGCATGATGATATTTCACAGCTCCAGAAGCCTCAAGTTAATTTAACCACTGCTGTTCCTGAGCTCCAGGAGCCTTGCCAATATGACCTTTTGTTTGCTCATCACTATTGATGCAATTGATGTCATCACAGAATTGGTCTCATTTCCTGTCCTCAACATGAGATGTTTCATTATGTACTGTACCCTCTGACACCTGGCCTGGAAAACCACCAGCTACATCCAGTGCTTCACGGTAATTTTGGCTGACATAATTGCCAGGTAGTGAGAGTGACACCTCCTGCCTAGGAACTGGAGTGAGTGTGAAGATCAAGCCCTGCTGTTGGGCTCAGCTTTGTGCACCATTCCCCTCGGAGGAGGTGGGTGTCTGAATGTGAGAGCTGACAGACAGCAGAAGATGCAGGCAACTGAGCCAGCAAGAGATGATGCTCTTTTAAAGTTGGGTTTGGCACCTAATGAAGGGATTCTGAAAGAGCCACTTGAAGGAAGTAGTCTGGGATGGAGAAATTCTGAGCTGTTTACATTTAAAGAATCAAAGAGAGAGATGGGCGTCTTACAAAGGCACATGTGGAAAAATAAGGAGATCTTCTGGAAATGTAAGTCTGCTGGACTGAAAAGCTTGGAGCCTTTGGAATGCCAGAGGCTTGATATTTCCATATATCTGAGGGGAAAAGTGTTTTTTGAAGTTTCCACACGAAGCCAGAGAAGAAGCCTGTGAGAAAGCGTTCCCAGAGGGAAGGAGGACAGATCATTCGGCCTGCTAAAACCAAGGATGGGATAGGATGGTTTGGATTTAGAGGCTGAAAACACTAAGGGATATCTAGAATCCATCCCAAATCTAAGTTGAGTTGGTTTTGCCCTTTTCCAGACAATCACGTTAAAGAGGCAAAGGCAGCACAGTGACTTCCAACACTGGGATTTATGCAGCAGAATGTGGAAGAAGAGCAAATACTGTTTGGTTTTTTTTAGGAAGAGATGAACAGGACTTTGAGGGCATCCTTGAGATGTAACAGTCTGGTCTCACCAGCAAGTGTTCAGAAGAAAGCAGAGAAGAAAAGAGTCATTAAAGATAAAAAAGGGGATAACATTTAGCATATATTTAGCAATTCCAGTTATGTTGGACTAGATTCTTGTCTTTCTTTGATAAAAAAAAACTTATTATCTAGATGAAGGAAAATGTGGTAAATTGCATTCATTGGAACTTTGTTAAACCACTGTGGAGTATTATGACATGAACTGAGAATTAATACAGGAAATTTCAAGTGATTAAAGTGACTGCAACCAGCTGGGCTGAAGAAAGGTTTCATCAGGCCAGAGGAAGATTATAAGCAGAATTCATTACTGATCAATCTTTTCAAAATTTTTTTCTATTCATATTCATTAGTGTTTTCGTTGCTTACATTGTGCAATCAGCACATTTCTTACCAAGATTTCAAAGTGAGAATTCACAGTTAGTAAAGATGACAATTTGAAGATTGTCTAAGAAAAACTAGAGAACCCTGGAGGGAGGAAACAGTGGAAATTTAATTATAAAAAGTAGTAGATTGTGCACTTAAATGCCGTAGTGAATCAGATACTTCTCTGTTGGATGCCAAGGAGAGTGGGGAAGAGTGAGCTGGTTTACAATTGCCATCCAAGGTTTGGTTTGTTCCATTTGTGGACACACAGCTGCCCTCTGTAAAGAGGGGTTGGAAGCACAGGGCCTAGTGGAACAACACATGAGAATAAACTGGCCAGGAATAAATGTCTAGAGCACTCTGGTGTTAAAGCAACATCCAAAATTAATAAATAAGCCAAATTATTTGGACTACCATATTTTCAAGATAACAGCCTTTATATGATCTATAAATATTGTATAAATCAGCAACTGTGGGGGCTGCAGTCATGCACAGCTCACTGGAAAAGAACACTGTAGTCATCTGCAATCCTCTGATTTCCCCTCTGAGTTGGAGTTTTCCTCTGGAACTATTGTATTTTTGCACATGTAATCCAAACTGCCTGAAAAACACTGCTCCTCTAAAGGGGATCTGGATTCATTGCTAGTGGGAATTATTCAATGTGGTAGCTTGCAGCAGTAAAGCCTCAGGCCTGTGGCTGTAGGGACCTGTTTTACATGCTAACTCAGCCTGGGAGTGGCTGTCCCCACATCTTTAGGTGAGGAAATTAAAGACATAGGAATGGCTGTACAGGGTGGGATCAGAGGTGACCCAGCTCCTCGCAGAGGGTTTTTGCTGTAACAAGTGCCCAAAGCAGAGTGCAGAAATAGGGAAAGTGCATGGAAGTGCTTCATTGCACACTCTCCTGGGAAGCAGGGACTGAAGCAGACTATAAAGGTGATAAGACATGAAAGATTATCACTTTATAGAAGGCAATAATATCCTGCCCTCACTGAAGTCACTGTCTTGTCTATCAACTAAGCTGAAAAAATGCCATTGAGCATAGTCTGTGTGTTAGAAAAGAGCAAATACATTTGTGACTTATAGTCACAGGATGCTGCAGAATGACTTCCCACATAATTTATTTCTGCTGTCCCCAAGGCTTTTTCTCACAGATGCTGTTAGTAGAAATTAGGGAAACTCCTACCCTAAAACTGTGCTACTACATGGTATATAGTCACTTGAATTTCTCTATATTATTTCTGTAAGAAAAATATGAATAAGTAAAAAACTGTTTACCTCCTTGATAGTATACTATTAGCTTTGCCTGACCCCTGATTTTGTTAAAAATGGAAAGGTATTTTAGATTTCAGACAGTCCTAAAATATGTAATTGTACTGGGTTTGAATAGCAAGACTTTGGTAGTGGGAGGCTTTTGAGTCACTTCTGTGAGAAGCCACTGGAAGTTTCTCCATGTCCAATAAACCCAGTGCCAGATGTCTGTCTGGAAGATGGCCATGCCACTGCCCTTATCTCAACCCACAAGACTTTTGTTCTGTTTTCTCTTCCCTGTCCAGTTGAGGAGGGGAGCAACAGAGCAGATTTGATGTGCACCTGGCATCCAGCCAGAGCAAACCCACCACAGAAACAAATTCACGTAGTTCTGCATTAAGATCCCATGCAGATCTGAAGTAATGAGCCCTCAGCACCCTGAGCATATTTATTTTTCCCTCTGTAAGACTGCAGTGGAGCAAACTACTGCAGACCATTCTGAAAACACATAATTCCATTTCCATAACGATAAATGCTGCACTATGCAAATCTGAAGCATATATCCAATGCCATTATTCTACCAAGTGTGTTGGTGCTGTTCTGTAATAAAGGGGATTATTTGAACTGCTGGCTTCCCAGGCCAACACACCCCCAATTTCCTTGACTGTCCTGCCTGGTTCTCTTGTTTTCTTTGCTCCATTCCCTGAAGAAATTTAGATGGCAATTTCTCTAATTCACAGCAATGTACTGGCAAGCTCGGTAGCAGCTCCTGTCAGTAGCAGGGATAGAAATCATATTGATTTAGACACAGATTTTAGATTTATAACACAGCTTTCCAGTGTGCAGGCAGCAGGATTGCAGCGTGTAAGAGAAAAATCAAAGCTGATAGCCCCCAGGAATGATGGCTGCTCCAGCAACTGGCTCTTTGCCAGCCATCAAAACAAAGGAGAGGGGAGATCTTCAGTAAAATTAAGTATAAGGGAAACTGCAAAAATGTATTGGAGGAAGCCAGGCCCATATTCATCATGTACACAGTAAACAGGCTCAATAACAGGAATTTCTATGTATTTCAAGTAGGTGCAAAGGTTCATCAGTGAATGACTGGAGAAACAGAGTTCATCCATCAAAGCCTCAATTACTCCCACTTATCCGGGAGAGGGTATGGTTTAAATATAGACCAATGCTGGCTTCACGTCAGCTTTATGCCTTCTGTGTCAGAGGGTTTGTTTTCCTGGCAAACTTGACAGCTCTGTAACAGCAAAAAAGATGCTCTCCAAAAGGTTTGGATGGGGGGACATGTCAGCGAGGCTCTTCTGTGGCCTGAGCTGAGGTCAGCACATCAGGAAGACCTGGGGAGGCTCAGAGGAAGCTATGGATAAATAAATCTCAAAAGGAATATTCCTAGATCTGCTCTCAAAATCAGGGGAGAGAGGAATTTTTAAATCTCTCTGTCTTGTCCCTTCTTGTTTTGGCACACAGGGAGACATCTCTGCCCGTGGTGTTGAGGGATCCCTGTACTCTGGAGGGGAATAAATACAAGAAAACAGCTTGGAACACAGTGACCCCACGGCTTGGTACACATACACTTGTGAGATGGGATCAGACTGAGTCTTCCATAATCTCTTCAGTGTCAGATTTATCCTTTCCTGTTCCTCAGAAAGAGAGCCCCAAGATCTCCAGGAGATACTCAGTCCAGGTAGACACAGGGAACTGGAAGAAGATGGAGATCTGCACTTTAGGAGCTCCATCTTCTTCCAGACTGGTGGTGGTGTCTTTTCTAAAATAACAACAATTATTGTGACTCATGATTTTCAGGGCTGGTGCGTCCTAATTACAGATGCCTGTTCATTTTATATGCTCATTACACTGAATTACATCTTAGATGGAAACTTACCATTTTATTCTCAAAAAACAAAACAAAACAAAAAAATTTAGAAAACCAATTAGTCTCCCACATGTTTGAAACTCCTCAACAGTCTCTTTCTGGAAATTTAAGAAGTTGTTGAAAAACAGCCTAAATCACTAAGAGCTAGATACCCTGCTAGACAAAAGTAAATAATGAATGTGAATACCTGACTATGAAACCAGATGTTGAGGGGGGGCACCAGAATTCTGCCCCTACCAGAAAGAAAATGGAGGCAGAATACAACATTTCCCTTCAGTGAGACTGGAAGGATGAATCAATGGGAATATTCATATTCCTTATGAAATAATTCCACTAATAAACACAGTAAGCTAAAACAACCCAAAAATATGATCCCCCATAAAAGGACTTCTGCTTCTAGTCATCTGGACTCATCTGGAAAAAACAGATTTCTAGAATTGTTTTGCCAGCCCAAAATAAGGCATAAAATTTAAAGCCATTGCTAAATTTATAAGGCTTCTAAAGATTCTCCTGACACAGGTTTGCACCAGCTCAGGTGTTGCTGGCTCATGCCATGTCATGGTATGCTTATCCCACAGAGTTCCATCAGCCCTCAGCAGGCTGTGAAGCAGATGAGGACCCAACGGTCTGAGTCACATGAATTACTTAAAACTATGACTAAAAGAGCCAACTTGAACTCTAATTTGCAGGCTTTGCCAGTTTGTCAACCTAGTGATTTTCCCCAACCCTGTAAAATAAATGAAGAGCAGTATATGTGATGCTATACTCAATATTTCCATTACCTGCACAGTCCAAGACCATTTTTATGGACTTAATGTTTTGAAGGTAACAAACAAACAGTTTGTCAAATTTACAAAGCTGACTGAGCTTAACAAATTTCACAAATTGGAAACTAACTCCTGATAGATTCACTGCCAGCATCCTACAATTGTAGACAACACATAAACAGTCAGACCAATCTGCAATAAATTTGTAGAGTAAAACTGGGACTAAGACACTGAGAAACAGCTCGTATCAGGTGTGTATGCATGCCCAGGCAAAGGCTTGGGAAAACAACCAGTTGGAAAATGTGTGATGATCCCATATGCTGCCATTTCCAGTGGTCTCCTTATCTTAGCACCTACATCTACATTTGTGCAATGATCAGATCCTGTCTGCTGGCCCTAGTGGGACTCCAGGCCTTGACAGCTTCCTTCCTCAAACTCATTGTGGATAAAATAATATATAAACAATAACATCTAGTTTCTCTTTGAAATAAAAAATATATATGTTGAGAGTGTAAATGCCCCAAGTGTGTGTTATTCCAATATGACAAATTAAAATAACCTACCAGTACAAACAAGTTGATTATGATAAGAAGGGAATAAAATCACTTTTTTTTTCTGAGTATTTTGGTGTTTTTTCTCAGGTTGTTGATATATTTTGTAAACTGCAGAGATTAAATAGATCCCTGGGGTTCCCAGGTGTGAAAGATCAGCACTACTGAAAGTAGCTGAGGGAGGGAATGTTCACGAACTGTATTCTGTCATCATTAAATCATTTTGCTGAATACATCAAAATGCTAAACAGAAATATTTACATATAAATCAATTCCTCTATCTATTGACATTGCTAGCACAAACACACAAAACATATACAGAAATGTAACAGGTCCCTCCAAGGGTTTTTCCCCCAAAAAAATAATCAGAAAGGAAATTCACTATGAGAAAAATCTAAGTGATAACCCGGGATGTTACTGAGCTGTCACAGCAGCAGCTTGAGTTTGTAAACAAGCAAACCCAGCAGTTCAGACAGCATGAATCACCTGTGCTCATCTCAGGGGGGCATTAGCAGCGTTCCCAACAAGGAGCCTCCAACGCAGAAACACCGGGAGTTGTTTCACTGCTGCCCAAAGTGGGAGCGAAAGAGAAACCTGTGTGACGCACTTGGAGCAATGCCGTACTTTGGCACCACGCTGATGGAGGAGTGCCAGCTCCCAGGGGGTCTCTGCAACATTAGGGAGCCATGTCCACAGCGCTGGGGAGTTGTGCCAGGGAAGAGCCTGGTTCACCTCTTCCCAAACAGAATTTCCTTTCTCCATAGGGAGGGATTCAGAACTATAGGTAACTACTGTGACCACCTGGCTCAAACTCAGCAACCCCTACAATCCTTATGCTGTAGGCTGTCTGCACAGCCTTTACTGCTGCCAGTACTGTAGACCAGTACTGTAATCTTGCTGGTATTTTGGTTATCATTCCCAGCAGCACAGGCTTTGCTCTCCTCAAATAAAGGCAAGGGTTAGAGAATCAGGCCTTCAGCATGGCAGGATAAAGCCTCCATCTGTTTAAATTAAGGTATGGCATTGATTTATCTCCACACAGGGACCAAGATGGGCCAAGGGAGCAGCACAGAGCACTCACAGAGATTTTGTTTTCTTGCAGAACCCATCATGTCCCCTCTCATAAAACCTACATGAAAAAAGGGGACCAAACTCCAAACACACACTGGAGATTTTCAGCAATTATTGATTTTGTTATTCAAGTAGAAAGAGCGGTTCCCGTGGCAACGAGCCCATCACTCCCTACCTATGGCATCACTTGCTCTCACAACACAAAATCTTTATTTAAAGAAATATGTATGTTCCCAGAGCTGCCCCTTGGAGACTGATTTCCTTTCATTTCTCCCTGGCATAAGCAATGAACCACTCTGTGTCTGGCTGCTTGAAACCGCACTGCAAGCTTTTCCCACATTCCAGAGTTTCCACAGGAAGGGCAATGGTGGCAGCCTGGGGGTGACCCCCCAGCAGTGCTGGGGCTGATGCTGCTCCAAAGCACTTCCAGGTGAGCTTCCAAGGGAACACCCCCTTGTGCTGCTCTTTGGGGGCTCAGTGAAACCCTGCTCCTTTTGCATCAGCACTACACAAGGACAGGGGTGACCCCCCAGTTTTTATTGGTTGTGTCACAGTGAATCTGGTATTGGTGGGAGGAAAATTTACCTTCACAGTATTGCTTAAACAAAATAGAACAAGTATATAAGTTAAGTAATTAATTAATTAAAAGTGATATCACTTCACCACAGAAAATTATGGCAGTTCTGATTAGGAAAAGTCAAGCACTTTTGGTGCTTTCACCACTTAAAATAATGGACCAGCAGGACAGGCTGGCTCCTTGGGAGGTGCAAATCAGCACAGCTACCTGCAGTTTTAATGGCAGTCAGGTTGCACAGGCTGATGAGCAGGCTGCTCATCACAGAAAGAGAAACACTGCTCAGAAAGAGGGGAGGCAGCAGGTCTTCTTGGGGTGGTTGGCAGGGCAGCACTTGGGGAAATCAGGTCACACCACAACCCCTGGCTCACAGCAGGGCTTTATGTTCATCATGTGGCCCTCCCCATGCTGGGAAAGGGGAGGAAAAGGTCCCACATGCACCTGTGAGCAGCACATGGCTGGGCAGCAGCCCCCTGCAGCCACCAGGGAAGGCATTTGGGCTCAAACTAGAAATGTGAGAAGCAGCAGTGGCACTGGCTCACCTGGAAAGTTAAAAGCAAAGTCTAGTCCAGATGCAAGATCTGCTCTCTTAAAATTAGCCAGTGAAAGAGAGGAAGTGGGGATTGGTGTGACAGAGCAGGGAAAACCTGTGGCTGGGATGAAAAGGCAGCTCACTTTGCTTCTGATTATGCATGGGAGGAAAACACATGTACAGACCCAGAAATTAGACCCTGCTCACAAGTGACTTTCAGGTGAAGTTCAGTCTCCTGGCAAAATTTTATGAAACATAAGCTATTCCCAAACTCTTTTCTCACACAGCTCCAGGCCCCTTAACCATAACCTTGTGCACCCTGGCTGGGGCTACCAGTGCCTATGTGAGCAGGATTCTGGCCCCAGATGCATTTCCAGGTTGTGGTACCTAAGGGATTTGCAGCAAGATGCCTTGGTGGCTTTGCAGATCAAAAAAACCCAACATGGTGTGCACAAGCCCAGCCACTCATCTGAGCTACAGATAGTGGGGTGGCACTGCCAGAGGTGCCAGGAACCTGGACAGGAGAACCTCAAACCAGGCACAGAGGAAGGAGATGAAAATGCCTGTTCTGGAAGATGATAGAGGGAATTGTGGAGAGAATTACAGTGAGGGAGATCAGACAAGCCTTGGCTTGGAAGAAGCAAAGGTGTTAGAGCTGAAGAAACAGTGGCTAGACTGAGGAGAAGAATAAATACTAAAAGCAACAGCTGAAGGAAACAGATCAATTGGAATAGCTGGAAGTGAAAAGATACAAGATCATCAGACATATTACAGTGCAGAGCCTCCAGAGATGCAACAAAGATTGATGAGACATTAATGGATTTCAAAAAAAATGTTTTAAAAAGAGTCTCCAAGAGATGCTGGATATGAGAAAAGATGATGTGAGGAATCTTTTTGTTTTCCTATGCTTGTGTCCAGATCTGTAAAATTCCACTCAATACAAGTGAACCTCTGTTTCACAGATACTACTGGTTTGAGAGCATTAGCAAGCGTGAAGTAAATCAAGGGGTGATAGAGGGTAGGACTTGTACTTTATCAGCCCAATAATTCAGCAAAGACAAAACTGTATTTCCACTACTAATTTGCATTTTAGTCAGTTACTATAGCTGAACATATAGTCCTAAGACATGATAGAATAATTAAAAATAAGACAGGAAAGAAAGTCACTGATGTCTTGTATCACACGCTGCTTATCTAATGCCACTGATTACAGCAAAACTGCTTGTTTACCCTCAAGGCACAGAAGCTTGAGGTTCTTGCTATTTTGCCTCCTTTCCTCTTTCCATTTTCCACTGATTTTCATGGTGTTGAAGGCACTGTATCACATCTAAGGATCAGCCTATAGAGAGGCATTAAAGAGGGATGAGAGAATTATTCCTTTTTATGCAGCAGGATGCTTTGATAGGAATTATCAAATCTTTTTCAGTGTTCGTTTTTGCACCTGCACAGAATGGCTAATGAGGAATCTGAAAGAAATTCTCTGGGAATAACAGTGGGCATCAAGGTATTCCATACAGAGCCCCATTGCAGCACAGCCAGCTGTTGCCTACTGTAATGGGAAGGGAGCTGTGCAAGACAGATATCCATCTACAAGAGAATTGCTGTCAATTTAGTGCAGCCAATGTAGGAATAACAGAAGGCTTCTCCCTGCAAATATGATTGCTGCACTATTCAAGCAGAAAAAGCTGTGGCATTAGGGTTTTTTTTTTTTACTTCATTGCTGAACAAGCCTGGGATACAATAGGAAAAATGACCTTGACATCTCTTACAAAGACACATAAACAACAATAAGCCTCTTCTTGATGTCCATTGCATTAGTCATGCCTTTATAGTGCAGAATTGAGAAAGACTCCTTTACGTATAAAAAGGAGTAAATACATCTGTTTCATGATCACATCCATTAGGATAGAAAGAAAGGGATTAAAAAGTAGTTCCTCATATTTAATCTTAGGAGAATGGATGGCTCTTTTTCTGTCAACATAGAATTATTCCATGAATTAGTCATGATGGTTCAATTATGTTCAAATATGTAAAGCACAGCCTTCTAAGCAGACTAATTTGTGAGCTTGCTTCATGGTCCTCTGCTTCAATTTACCATTTAGTCCTAGATTAAAGGACAATTTGCCTTGGGGAGGTGGCATGGAGGATGTGACAGCAGGGTTTGTCTTTCCTCCTGTGAGAGCAGCGTGCTTCTTCTGTGTGTCATGGGATCAGAAAACTTGACTGCTTTTTCCATAGGACAAGCTCAAAAAGAGCACAAATGTCTCTTGTATTGTCAGAGAATGAGAGAGAAAGAAAGATCAGAGAGGATGTGAACATGGCAGGGGTTAAAATTTGCAAGTTTTGATCTTCTCCAAAGCTGCTCTGAGTTTAATCCATTGTTGAACAGCAGCCCCAAGCATCAGTGTCCTGTGGGGATGTTGCAGTTCACATGGTGGGCAGTTTGGGCACCTAGAGGCACCCACTTAATCCAGTCCATCATTAGCAAAACCACCACAGGGTTTATGTTCAAAGGTCCTCTGCTTCAATTTACCACTTACCAAAGTGCACAGGAGCTTGAAAGGACCAGGGCAGTGTGCAGCCATGAAGTGCCCTCACGTTGCACCTTCCCCAGGCTGTTTCACTGCCCCAAAGCCCAGCCCAGGCTGCCTCTGCCACAGAACCTTCCCTGCCCTGCATTTCCAACGGGAGAGGGCTCCCAGGCTCCTTGCCATCACAAAGCACCCAACATGCAGGGGACAGCAAAGCGGTGAAGAAGGTGGGAAATAATGCACTTATGAAGACAGCAAGGACATGTCTGGGACAGGAGAAAAGGAGCACCCCAAGCTGAAATAAGCTGTGAACATTTCTATGCGTACGAATGAAGGAGGCTGTAAAAAAGGATGCTTCTGGATATATATAACAGGATACTGCTTCTGCAGACATTTGAAAGTTTTTTTATTAATTGGCAAAAGCTCAGAAAATAATGATTTTTGATCTAGCAATTTGTACCTTAAATTTTTCAATGAATGCAATTCAATCTAGAAACTGTATCCAGAACTTTATCTGTACCTAGTTTGGTAAGAATCCTCTAGGACTTACAAAGAAAATCACACATACATTTACAGATGAACCCGAACTATCAGGTAAAATTGAAAAGAATATATTCATGACAATAAGATTCATCCCAAGTAAAGACTAAAAAGAAGGAGAAAGTATTTTTCTGCAATGATTGATGGAATAAGGTGGCTTGAAACGCGCTGGATCTTAGCTGTGCAAAGTCTTTAGCTTTCCAGGAAAGAGATACTTGAACCCAGCCAAAAATTTAGGCATTCACAAATGAACAAAATGCAATTACTTGACCCATGCGACAGGGAAAGCCAGATTCAAGATTCATAATTATTTGCCCAGCATTTAACTGGACTGATATCTGTCTTGCTGGTGGTAAGGATTAGGACATCTTCCAGAAGAAATTCTTCAGGGAGGGAGGTCTTCAGGCTCTAGATGCAGTGGGAAACCCTCTGAATAGGTCTACAATAGGATTTTTGATTTTTTTAGCACCTCCCCATTCACATATATTGATTTACAGCATCAGAGTTGTGAAAACCTGTTCTCCCTTAATGATCTGGGAACTACCCAAAGCCAGGATTTCTACCATTCCCACAGAGACTATTTCTAAAAGTCATCCTATGCTAGGTTTATGCAGGTTTGTATAGAAATACTAATTTTTTTTCAGTCCATACATAAGTCTTCTTTTTGGTGTAAGAAATCAGATACTAACTGATTAATAGATATTGACTGTTTCAAAGACAAACAATGTGAAAATGAAACCAGTTGTCTGTACTAGTGAATGCCCCAAGATATGAACTTGTAACCACTGATCTGAAAATAAGACACCTTCTGATACTTTCCCTTAGGCAGAGGTCAGACTACAAGGAGCAGCTCAGAAATTCCAAGACTGAAGAGTGGTTTCTGACAGGAACTGCAAAAGCAAGAGGATGATGGGGATGGACCCACCTCTCTGGGCTCTTTGGTTCTTGTGCTGGGTGTGGGGATGCTTGATGCTGCACTTCAGAACAAAGAAACAGATTGCCACAAAGGTGGTGCAGGAATACAGCCCAAGACAAATTAACAGATGCTCTCTCCTTTTTCTGAGTCCCTTGGGGCAGGCAACTTCGGATTTAACTGCTGAAAACGCAGTTAACCATAATCTGTTGCCAGATGTTTAAGAATTGAGTGGGATTCTCAGGAAGGGGTTCCCATGGAGGAGGATCAGCACACAGCTTTGTGAGTGATGTGCCAGTCAGCAGGGTAGCAGCCTCCTCCTGGGATACACAAATTGAAGGTGGTGGAGCAGAAAGGTGGAGGCTTCTGCTAACTTCACTCAAGAATGATGATTAAAAAAATTAAAAAACCCACACTAAGTAAAAGCATTGCTTCCTTTACATTGCAAAACACAGGGAGACAGCACAGAGGGCCAGTAAGAGGGACAAAAAAAAAAAATCCTCTGTGACTGGAAGTCAGGAGACCAGTCAAAAATGTGGTTTGTGTTTGCAGAGCTTCTTTAAATCCACGAGTCTTGCCATATTTTAAATCCACAGGGATTTTCCCTTTCCAGGGAGCTAATTAAACTACACAGCTTGTTTTGTTAGCTAACAAGAAGCTTATATCCTTCATGGGACTATGAAAAACTCCAAGAAGAAAGAGCCATCACGAGCAAGCACCGCACACAGGCACTGATGTTGGCAGTGCTGTGTAATGCCAAGCACACCAGCACTTCTCAAATGCTTTTCCAGGCTTTCAGAGGTTCTTTTTACCCCTAATTCCCAGTTTCCCTCCATTTCCACCTGATGCTGACTTTTTTAATTTTCCACCCAGCTGACCAGTGGAGGGCACAGCCAATATTGCTCCACACATGAGGGATGTTGCCACTCCAGGAGTATTTATGCAATAACCAAGAGAATAATTATGGATCTCATCTGCTTAAATGCAGGTGGCACCAGAGGAGGTGGGTCTGTCACCACCTAAGTTTGGGAGGATAAAAAACTCAGAGGGACTTCTGTGCTGCCTCTTTCCCTCTGGGAAAATGACCCAGTGCTGTGCCAGCAGCACCACGTGCCCAGCCCCCTGAGCTGGACGAGCTCCCTGCAGACAATCACTCTCCAACATCAGGAGCTAACACTGAATTCACACTATTGTTCTCCTTGGAAACCTTGTTCCTCTGCATGGCCAATGCTGCATTTCAAAATCTGCACTGCTTGCTCTGCTGTGCATGACCTTGGATGTTTCATCACAAGCAGCCCCTATCTTAGCCCTGAGCTCAGCATCCAGACAAAGACTGAAAGAAGTCTTGAGTTTGGCCAAAATGCGAGGCAAGATTTCTGAAAAACAAAACTAACCTTTCTCTCTAATTAGAGATCAGAGGGCCTGGCCATTAACAGTGATAGTAATTTTTCAAACACTGGGGGAGGGAAAGAAAGAAAACCAGGATGCAGCAGGAGTCTTTCCAATAATTTCCTCTTTTCTTGCTCTAACCCTCAAGTTCCACATAGGGAAAGAGACATGCCTACACGAAACGCACTGAACTACAATCAGAGGTTTGCTTTTCCTCTGCTGAGAATAAGGAAGTGCCTCACAGGCCATGCTAGACAGCCATGTATTTTGAAATGCTGGATACTGTAATTATTTCTATTCCATTTTAAGAATAACACATCAATAGTCAAGCAGCAAACATTCCCTCCACAGCAAACTGACGGAAGAGCCAGCGAGCTTGTTTAAAATTCAACACATCAGCCAGAAAAAGTGCAGCCAGAGAGAAAAGCCTGTGTGCATTTCTGCTAGCTGTCTTGAAAGAAGACAGAAGTCAGACACAGGCCACGTCAGAGGTGACAGCAGTGACCCAGAGTGAGTTCTGCCCAGCCAGCTTGCAGAATCCCATGTCCTCACTGCCATGGCCCAGCCAGCCTGCACCTGTCCTGTACCACAGGGCAGAAAAGGCAGCAAACAAACACATCATCAGCTTTCCTCTCTTCTGGGGAATGAAGGGACTTCTCTGCTTCATACGGTGCTGGGGAGATAATTTATGTATATTTGAAAGTGTACAAATACTGCAGTAGTATTACAGTGCTTAACAAGAGAGCTAACACCTCCACTTTTCCAGACTGTATCCAAAACTGATTCTTTTTGTGTTATCCCATATTTAAATTCCATCTGGGAAGCTTGACCATAGCTTTCCCTAATGCTACAAAATGGCCTTGCTGAACTATGGACTTGAACATTTGACAGTGATTTATTAATGACATCTCCTAAAAACACTGACTGCACTCAAACCAACACTAACTCTGCTTTGGCCAGCATTTCTAAACGAGACTTGTCTGGGGAAATGCACAGCTAACAAAAGGAGGCAGTGTGGGTGTCTTTGGATACAGATCTGGCCAGGTTTCCAACACTGAATAGGAATAGTAATGCTCTTCAGTACAAAAAGATGATTTATACTTTCTGAACCTCAAGGCATCATTGAGGTCTTCATCCTTATATATGAATCACAACCTTATTTCCACATGAATGAAATAGAGATATATATACACACACAGACATACATATGTATGTATATATTCACAGAGCAAGGAATCTGCAAGAACTCAGAAGAATAACCTTTCTGTTTTGCATTTCTGTGATTCTTGAGAAGAATTTGCAAAGCATTTCATGTCACAGCAAGTTGGCTGAACATGTACAGAACTCGTGATAAGAAGCTCAGGAAGAAATAAATTCAGATAAAAGGACAATGTGTCCCATCACTATGAAACCCAAAATTTAAACTGCCCAGAATGTTTCTGGCCACCCCACAGGACATCCTTCCATCCCTACTAGTGTAGGGATCACTCCTGTCAGAGTTCACGCTTCACAATGCAGATTTCTGAGTGCTTTGTGCTCACAGTTCACTACAGCACTCCTTGTGATGGTTTACTCTCCTGTGACTGCTTTCACTCTAGCATAACATTTTAATTGGGAGCAAATTAACAAAAAAATACTCCATAATATCCTTCTTTCCTCCAAGTAGTACTGAGAAGCCAGTAGGTGCCCCAGCATCATTCTTGCCTGTAGTCCAGTACAGTGATATGATGCATGGGCTTTTGTACCATGGGGATTGTAAATTGTAATTGGTTACTGATGTATTTGCTTGTGATCAAAAAGTGCCATTGACTGCCAGGGGGTGGTTCTTCAATTCATCTTCTTTGACCTAGCATATACTGGCCTTTTTCTGCTTCAGTCTCATATACATTACAATTCTGGCTTGTGTTAGTCAATATAAGAATATACACATTTGCCATTTGCCTTCTATCAAAACGTGAGGGCTTGCAGATTCCTAAAGTCAAGTATCCTTTTTCCTCAAAGCAATCTTCTCTTCATCCTGCCCTGCATCTTTCAAAAAACTGACATTTAGAAACAGATTCTTTTCAAAATTTCCTTTTGAAATCATCCACAAGAGCTTGTTCAAATCATCCACAAGAGCTTGTTCTGATTTCACACAGGATCTCTATTGTGCTTTCAACCTCTGCTACCAGTTTGCACGCTTGCAATTTTTGTTTGTGGAATCACTCTGCTAAAACAATGCACAAACAACGCTTGCGTGCCTCAAAACTGACAGAAGTATAAAAAAAAAAAAAGGATCCAGCCAGTCAAGCTTGTAAGAAACTCCAGGGAGTGAAGAAGAGCAGCCTGAATTCCATCCTGACAGCTGCTGCTGGTGATAAACACAGCAAGGAAGTTTGCTATGTGAAGAAAAGGTTGGATTTTATCTGTAGGGACCCAGGAGGGCTCTTCTGACAGACAGACTGAGATGCTTTCTAAGGTGTAAATCTATTCAAGCAACTTTGGAGGGGCCTGAAGAATTGAAAACAAATATCTTCCTTTTATCTGGCAAATATCACAGTTTATCTTCCTTTTATCTTGTCTGAAAACTTACTCGTCTGTTAATGATATCCTAATTTTCCTTTAAAAATGCCTTGGCTGTTTGACTTTTATGGATTGATCACTACACAAATCTACTGCTGCAATCATTCTCTCTCCTCTGCATTTATAGCCTTGCATCCATTAGATTTGCATATATATATATTCAAATAGGCACTTGAATCTCTGAGTTTCTTGACAGAGCAATCTAATTTTTATAATTTATATATTTTATTATAATAGCAACATTTCATTGCCAGTAAATTACCAAGTTGTTTTCAGTGGGTGCAGTAACACAACTCAGCACTCTTTCTCTGAGAAAGCAGCAAGAATCCTTCCTCTACCTCCCAATGTAACAAAACCCACTTGAGACAACACCAGTTTGCAGAATCTGGGGGAGGAAGGGTCAAAAGTGAAACCCCCCTGAAGTGGTACACTGCCATCAATGATGAGCATTGCTCAGATCCATACATCATTGTCAATATCATCTTATTTATAGCAGAATAAATTGGCTCAAACAAGCACATAGAATTAGTTTTTGTTTCATCTAGGTCTGTCTTGGTTGAAAAGGCAGTAGCTTACCCTCTTGGGGCTACTGGGGCACTGTTTGAGCTGTGGAAATCATCAAATACCTCATGTACCCAAGGACCACAAGGGATCTATTGGCTGTTACTCATCTGCCCCTGCACTCAAGCCACCCAGGATACAGCCAGGAGTGACAACATGCCTGAGGCATTTGCATTTTTAGTTCACTCTACCATAACATCTCCTTTTGGTCAGCACTGTTCTCACAGAAGATGCAGCCCCTCCAAAAGGTGCTGGGAGTCAGTGGAGATCCTGGCCTTGAGATGGTGCTTCCACATTCACTTCTCCAGATACCTCTCTGGCCATGGTCAGATACTGATAATATAGGTGCTTCCAAATTAAATTTTTGCTCTACCTAGTTTGCATTCTCACCCCGGCCTATTCAGCAGGGCAATGTCTTAATAATGGTTTTAGGAATTGCAATTCAATAAAATGGGAATTTGGTCCTACTCAGAAATCTCTAGCAGGAGAAACACATGCTCATGAAACCAAAGGTGAGGTGCAAAACCTGCAAGTAAATGTGGGTAAGAGACAAATCTGGGAATTAGAAGAGCAAAGCTGAAGAATTCATTAACCTTCTGGAGCTCCTAGTTTAACACCCTGCAGGCTCACTTTCCCTGTGGCAAAACAAGAACAAAGCTGGATTTCTCCTGGGGAAAATTTTGCTGATATTTCTCTATAGAAATGCAACATATATAAGCAGCAGTACTTTGGTAACTTAAATTGTCACAGACTGAAAATTCTTTTAGCATAACTTAGCAGGATAAAAATTTGACTCTTAGGCAAATCCCAGAAGGATTCCGAGTTTTGCAGGTCAAAATGAAGGCCTGTCACATCTTTTTCATATTCATAAAAGCATGAGGGTTAGGGAAAACTCTTCAACTTCCTATAAAGCAAAAGAAAACAAACAGTCTGGTGCTCTGGGGAAACAGGAATAGCTTTCAGGCTGGAAGCAGCAGGTGTGTGACAGCATTTCTCTCTGTCACACAGACAGAGCCCTAGCATCCTTTTTGCAAAGAAAAGGAGGGATTAAGAACTCTAGCCCAAAGTAAAGGTTTAGATTATATAGTTTAGATTAGCAGCCCTTCCTTCATTCCCTACAGAACAGCTCCCATTAGCTCACAAGTGCATGATATTTTAAAGTAAGATAGTTCAGGCTGAAAGGACACCTCAGGATGTCTCAAGTTCAACCCCTTGCTCAAAACAGGGTCCAAGGGAAGTTCAGACTGGGTTTCTTAGGACTTTGTCCATTTGGTCTTGATAGACACAGTTTGAGCTCTCTCTTCAATGGCTAGAGCAAGTTAATACTGATTCTGACAAGAGTCCTGCAGTCACAGCAAGCAGCTACAAACCAGAGGCAGGTTACTGAGGCAAAAGCATGACTGTGTAGTGACACTGGAAATGAGCACTTGCTAACAAATTGCCTCAGGAGCCAGGCCAATGCAGTTAAAGCAAAACCAAAAACCAAAATCCATTCTGCACTCCACACACAAGATTAATAGTTTAATCAACAGGGTTTTGTCTTGTTTAACTAACCTATCTTTCAAACCCTCTCATTTGGGTCTTCATGGCAGTGTAGTTCACCTCATCTTAATCTCACTCAAGGGTGATTTAACAAATTCTGTAATAAAAGTCTCTGATCAGAGAAGCACCCAAAAAACTGAGCCAGTGACTATGAGCTTTATAAAATTTAAAGCATCAGGCTAAATTTCCCCTTGTTTCACTACCACACGAGCCAAGTTTACCAGGAGTGGCTCAGCAATAACACTCAGGCTGATCTGCCCAGTGAACAACAAAACATTTCTTGGGAGTTTGCCTAAGAAACTGTTTTTCCAGCCTGTTTCAGCTTCCAGAAGATCATGAATTGCCCCAAATGGTAACACAGACAAGATGATGGAAAAGGTTGTTTGCACACACCTGCATACAATATTTAATTTAAAGTTTTGGAAAAAATCCGGTTTCATTACAAAACTGGAAACCTCATCTATACCAGCTCAGTTTTAGTTTTAACACTTGATTTACCCAACTCAAAACCTGAATCCTCCAGAAGGTGAAGGCAATATATATATTTGTAAGCTCAAAAGAAAATGAACATGAAGCCATGGCCACACAGCAGGAGAGGCATGCAGATATGTTTTACATTACACATTATATTCATTACTATATACACTCTATTAATGATAGCCATGAAATTTCAGCACATAAACACACACAAAAACACATGATCACAAACATATAGGCACACACACCTGTTATTAATAATAGGAACAAATCACCCTCTTCTTACTTCTCTAAACAAAGGGAGCTTCATCACAAACCATCAAAAGGGAATAAATGCACCAGCAGATACTCAGTGACTTTAAATAAACCCCAGGTAAAAACAATAGCTCCTCATAAGCCAATTATATCTGCCACATACTCCAGGCTAGGAAAGGACAGACTTTTATAACTATATTTTTCTTACTTATTATTTAATAATACACAATCATTTTTAATAATAAGCATGGAAATAATGAACATTTAAAAAACATGTAACTTGTTGGTGATTTTCTTCCTTTGCTACTTATTGGAAATTTAATTTGTTCATGAGACCAAAAAAACAAATGTTTCCACTGAATTTAAGGAATATTTCTCCATGAATGAGAATCAAGATGTTTCTGAAGACATTGTGGCCTGTTGCCTTAAAATTTGATACCTAAGTGTATCAGTAATACACTTAAAAATGAAACATCATAAAAGCAAATTGGGATAATTTAGAGAGACAGCCCAGAATTTTTCTTCAACAAGAGCTTTAGGTACTTCTGAAATGGATCTTTCCAGCATCACTAGACTTATACCTAAAATCAAAAGGGTTTAATTCCCGGCCTTGTGTGCCATCAGACCAACCAAGCTCCTGACACCATGCCTAGCACAAAGTATTTCCATGGCAGGGCTGCTGTCAGGTAAGTTAACTTCTCACACATTTGCACAGCCTTATCTAGCCTCATATCTAAATAATTTTCTCTTATTGTGCTGAATTACTGACCTCAGATCCCAGGCTCAGCCCTCCTGTGCAGACTGGCTGACTTGCTGAGCTCGGCTGTGATGGATGCCTCATCAAACCACCCTGCTGGGAAATAACAAGTTTGTTTTCTTCCAGCCCCTCCCCCACTAGTTTGGGGCTCTTCCTAAAGATATTTGTGATAAAGGAAAATTTTGAAAACTCTTCAGGTTAATAGTCCGAAGAGATTTTTCTCATCTGCTTTTGTTAACAAAGAGGGAATTCCAACCCCATATCTGCTTTGTTAAGGACATGAATTTATTAAAAAAAAGATAAAAAAGAAAGAAAACAGATCCTTCAATAGCAAGGTATTTCACAGAATCACAGAATAATGAGGTTGGAAGAGTCCTCTAAGATCATCTAGTCCAACCTATGCCCTAACACCTCAACTAGACTATAGCACCAAGTGCCATGTCCACTCTTTTTTTAAACACATCCAGAGATGGTGATTCTACCACCTCCCTGGGAAGAGCATTCCAGTACTTTATTATTCTTTTGGTGACAAAATTAATTTCATTTCATTTAATAGTAGTACTTCAAAGGAAAAAAATAAAAACAAAGAAAAAAAGTAGAATAGATAGAATATAAAAATTCTTCTATTAATGACTTACACGATATGAAATTAATATTGTAAATGGCCTGGCATGTCAGCCATTTGGGATAAGTGGAAGTTTAAGCCCTCAATTCCCTCTCATTTTCTTTACTTCTTTTCTGCTTACTCCAATTCTGCCCAAGAGAGCAGAAGGTGGTAATTTCAGATGTTAATACAGATGAGGCTGATATAAGAAGTCTTTGGGCTAGTTAGCGTGCTAGGAAAAAAAATAAATACCTGTTTCTCACAGGGCGAGCCCCATTCGTTCATCCAGCGTGCCGCCTCTGCCGGAGGAGGCGGTGAAGCAGCCGAGAGGGAGGATTTGCTGTGCCAAGGGGCTGCCACGAGAGGGAGGTGCCATTGCACCCGGTGGGCCCGCTCACCTGTGCTGCAATGAGCATCCCCCAGCCAGAGCCCGGGACCCACTCACCTGTGCTGCAGCATCCCCAGCCAGAGCCCGGGGCTCGCTCACCTGTGCTGCAATGAGCATCCCCAGCCAGAGCCCGGGACTCGCTCACCTGTGCTGCAACGAGCATCCCCAGCCAGAGCCCGGGACTCGCTCACCTGTGCTGAATGAGCATCCCCAGCCAGAGCCCGGGGCCCGCTCACCTGTGCTGCAGCATCCTCCAGCCAGAGCCCGGGACCCACTCACCTGTGCTGCAATGAGCATCCCCCAGCCAGAGCCCGGGACCCACTCACCTGTGCTGCAGCATCCCCAGCCAGAGCCCGGGGCTCGCTCACCTGTGCTGCAATGAGCATCCCCAGCCAGAGCCCGGGGCTCGCTCACCTGTGCTGCAATGAGCATCCCCAGCCAGAGCCCGGGACTCGCTCACCTGTGCTGCAACGAGCATCCCCAGCCAGAGCCCGGGACTCGCTCACCTGTGCTGAATGAGCATCCCCAGCCAGAGCCCGGGGCCCGCTCACCTGTGCTGCAGCATCCTCCAGCCAGAGCCCGGGGCTCACTCACCTGTGCTGCAATGAGCATCCCCAGCCAGAGCCCGGGGCCGCCGCTCCTGCTCCTCCCGCTGCTCTCCAGCCCATCCCCACATCCAGCCATCCGCACAAGGCGGACTCCATCCCCCCCGAAATGTGCTCCCTTCCCTTGGGACCTCATCTCACCTCTCCCTGCCTTGTGCGGAAATCATCCGTGGCCTGAAAATCATTTTGGTGGCACATCACTGTCAGAACCCAGGAAATTCCTCTGGCTGCCCTGGAGGACTGGAGCCCCTGCCCAGGGGGCTCAGAGACCTTGGCACAGAGCCCAAGACCCCTGTGCCTTTGATTTAGCCCTTGGAAAAAACAATTACCAACTTTATATGAAGAATTACAACAATGAAAGTTTAAGTAGAATGATAGTGAATTTATCACAGGGTGAAAAATAGGTTTTTGGGGGCTTTTAGAATAGGGGTTCAGGGGGCAAGATGGAAGAATCTGGGCATGCCCAGCCTTTCTCCTTCTTTTTCTTGGCCTCCATCTTCTGCTGTGATGTTGGCACTTTTAGATTGGTTTAGAGTAGAAGCTGACTGTCTAACATAGGTGATAGGTATTGAAAAGTAATTGTGATTATTGTACACGTGGTTTTTAGTGTAAAAAGATAACACCACCTCTGAGGTGGATGGAGTGCCTCTGACTGTCTTGCTGAGCGGACCTTGGCTGGACAGGAGAAAGAATTTTATAGATAAGATACAATAAACAACCTTGAGACTGAGAAATGAAGAGCTCTGACTCCTTCTTTGAGCACCAGGCTGGGAAAAGAGACTTTCTAACTTCTCTCAAGGTCACTCTGACCAGCTAGAGTCCCGAAATGTCACTGCTGAGCTAGCTGGGAATACACTGGGAGCATGGCACAGGCAATCCTGCTCTCACAGGGGCAGAGAGGGATTCAGTCCTGGTGCGCACATCTGCTCATCACAACTGTTCACCACACTGACACCGAGGAAAAGGAGGAAGCAGGTATATAGCATGATATAAATGAACTAAATGAATCCCTTTAGATGCCAAATCATTGCAGTCCTCTTCCTCAAACAAATTCATCCTCTTTTGTCTCACCTACCTCTCATGTTATGTGACTTCTGTCCTCCACCATGATGCTGTGATTTATTATTTTTAAAAACTTATCTGGAAAACCTAATAAAAAAAGTAATCCAACATGTTTCATTAATATGTCTTTATCTTTCTAACAGTGGCACAAAAGCCTGTGGGTTTGGACTTTTTCATCCAGTATAAATCAACCAGGTACAGGGCCTTGATATAATTTAAACAGAAATACTAATTCTGACTTCCAGTCACCCTGTCACCTCTTCTTCTCTGACACAAGCAGTAACATTCACAGGGACTATCCAACTCAGAAACAGCATTATGTGGACACCCCTCAAAATCCTGTGCATCTCTGAGCTATGATCCAGCAGAAGCCCTAGGGCTATTTGACACAAACCCATAGCTGGTGTGACTTGGCAAATCCCCATGGAAGCCACTAAAGCTTTAAGAGTTTGTAGCAGCAGAGGGTCATTGATGCAAATGAAAGCAGAGCTTCTCTGGGAGCTTTTAGAAAGAGATTTAAGCATGCAAGATCCTCCTGTCATGACTGGATTGTCAGGCAGCTTTCTCTCTAATTTCTAAATAAAAGGAAAAGAAATTAGTTGCTTTTCAGGCAAAAAGATTCTAGAAAAAATGTGGGTTCCCCCCCCCCGCCCCACACACACACAGAAATCCTCTCAGACCCAGAAGAAAAGGAGGGGAAATCCAGCAGCAGCTCCTCTGTGTCTGGAGGGGCTGGACAGGAGTCAACACAAAAGGCTCAACTTCTGTGAAAGGTGTTCTGATCTTCTCACTCTGTGACCTTCATTTATGCCCTTTCAGGGAGCTCCTACAAAGCTGAGGAGACCTTGCTGAAATTTTCCTCCAGAAGAACAGGAGTAAAAGGTGGAAAAGGAGCCCAGAAAAAATGTTCCTCAAAAAAATACCTCCTACCTCAGAATCTGTACAAAAAAACATGCCATCTTCTGGTTTTGCACACATGTTCTCCAAACCACAAGTCTTCTCATATAAATCCTATATGACAAAATCATTCTCCATTTAAATCCTGCATGCGAGTGTTGACTCATTTCATGCTTTAGATTAGTCCAGAAGATTGTTGTTTGAATACTTTTCTTGTCCTTGGAAACTTCACGAGAACTTCATTTTTGGACTTCATTTACTCTGCATAAATGGAGTAATGCGTTGGCAAATATGTTGTGTTGCCTCCGTTCCCTAAAAGTTGTGTGGGGCATGGGTAGGGGGTGTCTATATCTGGTTAGAAATCAGCACAGTTTTTCCAATGCCCCTTACTTACTCGTGCAGGGCCAGGTTCAAAGAATTGCGATACATTCCATTTTTTGGAAGAACAAGAGCCTGTTCTCCTCAAAGCCTGTCCCCAAAAATGTCAGCAGTCAGAAGGGATGATACAGCAGCAACACACATTGTCTGACCAGCACCAGACAATGCTAAACACCTTCATGTTTTGTTTTGAGAGCTCTGACAAGCTCACCCGGATCCAGGGTGACTCCAAGCACGTGGTGAACCTGAGACATGGAGTAGGTGAAGATGGCAGTAAGCTGGCAGATACTGGCTTGTGTTTTGCATTAATCTGGGGTCTTAATAACTGCAGTGTTTCCCACAAGGCTGCTGCAAATGAGGGACTCTAATCTTATACAGCTGGGTGATATGAGTGCATTTGGGGGAAAAAAATCTTTACTGGTTCCTACATGACAAGAATCAGTGGAAGACTGTGGAAGACTGAGGGGCTCTTTCCTATGATTGATCTGACATTCCAAGATATCTCTCTGAGCTGGGCCACCTCCAGGACCTGCCAGTGCACATCCTCCCCCTGTTTTGGTTTAGTTCTTCCTATACTGAAGAACCTGGCTCCTGAATCCCACTGTTCTGTGGCAATTCTTCAGCTAAGAGAGGCTAATGGCTAGCAGATCTTGTTGTGTTCCTTCACAGCACACTCCTGGCTGTGCCTTGAGGTTATGAAATAACAGGAAAGTAATAAAAAAGCAATAGTTATGTCTCTGAGGACCTTGTGCTCCCCACTCTGGGTTGGGATTACACAGATAAAGCTCATTTTCATGGGCCAAGATAACAAAGCACTGACTTGAGCATCCCCAACACCACAAGATTAATGTTGCACAACTTCTTCCAGTGGGACTTTGTCATCTTTACAAGTAACTAATGCCCACCCTGAACAGAGAGCACAGGATATGTATTTGGCATCATTTTACTGCCTTCAGCCATGGTCCAGACCTACCATTCTCTATGGGAGCCAGAGGGTTAGTTTCAAAGTCTGCAAAGTCTGAGAAATTTCTTTCCCAGATTATTTTAAGATAATGAGACTCTCTTTCCACAAGTTTGCAATCAATGCTGCCCGGTGGGTCCTTCCTTTCTGAGCATTTCCATGCTGCTCTGTCAGAGTGCACTCCAGATCCTGGTACCAAAATGCAGAATAAAACTGCAGCATTGCAGAGATTACGTGAGGGCAAGGATGAGCTCTGCATAGACAGATGCTCAGGTTAGCATGTAGCCCCTGGTGGATTTTCATGGCTTTGTTTTTGCAAAGTTGAACTCAGACATGGTCAAAAGTCAAGTTGGAGCTGAATCCAGTTTTATGAAGCACGCCTGAGAGACCCTGGAAAACATGGGTTGGGTTGGGTTTTTAAATATAAAATAATTTGGTTTTCTTTAACAGTTCAACAGAAGCAAGAAAGTGTTTGGAATTGGTCTCTCGCTTTTAAATGTCTCTCTCAGATACATTGTTAAAGTTGGCTGCAGCAATTCACAAGTTTTAGGTCCTCATCAAAATACACACACACAGGTCAGGTATTATTATTACTGTTATTATTATTATTATTGCTCAAAAACCCTTTCAATTAAAGATTACTTATAGATGAGATGAATATTGAATAAATGTAATCCATGGATTAATTAGCTAAAGCCCTATGTTAATCAGAAAGCAAGAAAGGGAGAAACACTAGCTCATTAAGCATTTACAAGTATGTTGTATGTGCTTCCAGGATTCAGTTACCCTCTCTCCATAACACAACTGTTTTTTATTTAACACTTGGATGTGTGTGAGACACCCAATGTCCTCCTAGGCTAAAACTCAAAACTGCCAAATTATATAGTGTTAGTCATCACCAGTGTGAGAAGAAAAAGACTAAATAACACAGTAAATAATATTTGTGCCACAACTCCATAAATTGCATACACATGATATTTACATAAGTAATAGCTGAATTTGTGGCTGTGCATTACTTATTCACACCTTGTGTGGAATAACTCAAGAGGTAAAGACTCATCCATTAATCTCCTCCCCCCAATCTATAATCCTAAGAAATCCTAAGCCCTGCAAGACACTTGATCCTCTTAGGAAAATCAGGCTCCTGTGCTGAGGATGGTGTTGTGCTTGGTGCTGAAGCACTGCTGAGGAGCTCCCCATTCATTGTATGGCTACGCAAGTCCTGTGGGCCCTGCATGGGTCTGTCCCCTGTCTGATGGACACACACAGACATGGAAAGTCCTCGTGTGCCACCTCCCTCACAGCCCATGAGGGGTTTTGCTGCCCTCCCAGGCCTGCCATGCTGGGGTCTCATTGTAAAATTTTTGTGTACATTTTTCCTTTAATGGAGCATCTTTTGCCATCAAAGATGGGTGTCAAACGGATGTGAAGTGCACTTTTCTTACTTCACACACAGCATTTTGTAGAATATCCCACCGTAAGGATTTTCTCCATGAATAATTCCATGTTGCAATATCTTTTTTTGTTTAAACTTTCTTTTTGTTTTTTCACCAATGCTACTGTGTCCACAAACTACAAGCAGACTATCACACAGGCAAACCCAGCCCAGAGGCACAACAAGATCTCCGCCAGCCTAAATCTGGGGAGAAATTACAGATCTCTCTGCACTTACCAAAAAAACAAGGCGAACAAGGCTGGAAAGACAACCTAAGCATTTTGCACTTTTTCTTGGTCTCATCTTAGATGACAACACTTTGCTGCACTGAATCCCACTCCTCTCCTCCCCAGGCTGTGCCGCCCAGCCTTCCTCTGTGTTACAGCCTCTAGCATTGCCTGGCCTACTCCAAAAGTGATGGCTGTTCTGCAAGCCTGCCACATGTTCCCCCAAGGACACGTACCACAAGGAATCAAGATTCCAAGGTTTCTCATCATGCTTGTGTGGCTGCACATCAGCCTCAGGGGGACCATCACTTCCAGAGGAGTCAGAGAGCATCAGATGGAGGAGGTTATTTATTTCTCTGGAGGCTCTCAGGCAAAGGGAGCAGCCTGTCATATGCAAAGGGTCTGTTGCACCACAGGCTGAGTTGGAAAGGTAATGTAGGGATTTCTCCTCAGGGGTAAGTTCTTGGGCAGACACTTTAATAACACTCTTCATTAGGAAATAATTGCCAGGCACTATGCAACTCCCTCCTCTCCATGGGAGGGAGTCCAACAGAGTCAGAAGTGAGAAAGATAAAGGTCCCTACCTACGCAAGAGTGAAATGCTGCCACCCAGCCTGTAACAGCACAGTTTTATCATGGCCAGTCCTATGACCTCTGGCAGTGCAGGTACAGGGCAGCAAAGCAACAGCCAAGCAGAGCTTATTGCAAATATGCTCCTCCATACTGACCTGTTACTTCATGACAACAATGTGAAACAGCCCCCGTTCCTGCTCTGTCCCATAGGCTGGCACCCCTCAGCCGTCACCCCCTCTGTGAGGGCACTCTTGTCCCCCCATGTGGCCAGAGGTGCCCAGGGCCTCTGTGACTGCTGTAGAAACACCACACCTGGCCCCCACTGCTGTG
The DNA here is from genome assembly GCF_028018845.1 of Melospiza georgiana. Taxonomy (NCBI): domain Eukaryota; kingdom Metazoa; phylum Chordata; class Aves; order Passeriformes; family Passerellidae; genus Melospiza; species Melospiza georgiana. Next base: position 44,906,106 of record NC_080430.1, on the reverse strand, counting down.
AGCGGACAGTAAAATCAAAGAGCAGGTGTTTCATCTCCGGGCAGCAGACAGGGGTATTACCTGGCCACACATTTTGGTAGTAAAATGAACTTACAGTCTCCATCACTTTTCAAAATCACATACTTGGTACCTATGGGCATGCTGAGTGGAACAGGCAACTTTGGAGCCTGCAGCTGTCCCAGCTCCAGTGCAGATCATGGGTGAATCACTGACTCTGTGGTGGAGTGGAAACCAGGACGCTCAACTCTGCCAATGAGATGCCCACATGAACAGGCCTTGAGCATGCAAAAAGCATCTGAGCATGCCTTGGTGGGAAAGAAGGGGTAGGGTCCATAAAAGGACAAGGGGTAATAGTTTTAAACTAAAAGAGGGTCAATTTAGGTTGGTTACAAAGAAATTTTTGACAATGAGGGTGGTAAAACAGTGTCACAGGTTGCCAAGAGAGGTGGTGGATATCTTATCCCTGGAAACATTCAAGGTCAGTTTGGATGAGGCTATGAGCAGCCTGGTCTACATGAAGATGTCCCTGCTCACTGCAGAGGAGTTGGAATAGATGGCCTTTAAAGGTCAGTTCTTGCCCAAACCATTCTGTGATTCCATGAGGCAGAAGCAGCGCTGTCACTGAGTACAGTACCAGGGGTGGAGGGTGTATGATGAGCATCCACAGCCCTTTTGCATCCTGCCACACGATTCTTCAGAAACTCGGTCTTCATTTAACTAGAAGGCCCCTACATCCTCTGTTTGGGGTAGAGATGCTTGGCACTGAGGCAACTGAAGCATCTTGCAGAAGATCTGTTCCAGCAGCCTCCAGCAGTTGGGAATTTCTCCTTTTTTTCCTGGAGCAGTATTAATTCAATGACCTAGCAATCACATTGGAAACAAACCACATCAACATATAGAGTTACAGGTGAAACTCATTCACTGGGAAGACCTTCAAAAGGTACTGTCACTGTCTTCAGACCCAGTCAAGCCCACTGGTGTGGGGAACACACAGTGAAAATGCCCTGTGCAATGAACTTGTAAGGTTAGAGCTGTTAATAATGTATGGGCCTATACCATACATTATGTATTAAGCTCAGGAGAGCTGAGCTAAAGTCAAACATAGATCAGACAATCCATGAGATTGGATTTAAAGTACTTGAAAGGTGCCCCTGGACCCAAATGCAATGAGAAAAAGTAGCAATTGAAAGGTTCAGACTGGCATCCCCTCAGTCACTACCCCTGATGCAAAGAAGGAGTCTTCAGCACATGCCAGTGGTGGCAACAGCCTCAAGCTGATCTCTGAAACAGTCCTCTCTTTTGGGAGGGAAAGGAAGGAATTAACACTCTCACTGATAATCCTTGGAAAAAAACCCATTGTGCCAGGTCCCCAAGAGACACCTGTGCAAGCCAGGGGTCTGCAGTGTGTTTCATAGATGGTGTGAGGGTAAGCTCTCCTTTTGGGAGACCAAGAGAAACCCCACACTGGGAATGCACCCTTGGGCACTCTCTGCAGAAGCCACAGCCCAGGCAGACGGGGCAGGTTTTACTCCAGACGTCACTCAGACAAAACTATTCCTGGCCCACTGAAAAAGTGCAAGCTGCAGAATGCAATACAATACTTTGTGGTTCTAAAGGACCTTCCAAATGAGGGTCTCACATTAATTAATTAAGCCTCAGAGCACCTAGAAGGAAAATCTATCCTATTTTACCAGCAAGTGGAATGAGTATGCAAAGGTCACACAGAATAGAGGAGCAAAGGAAAGAGAGATCCTGGTATCCTGACTCCTGACTCTTTGCTGCATCTATTAGCTCATGAGTCCCCTCCAAGGGACACGCATGGAGGACAAAAGGTGACCCACAGCTGTGTCCCAAGGGGCACTGGCTGAGAGATTTAATAAGATGCAGGAGAATGACTAACGGGGTTACACAGATTGTCACAGGTCAGTAAAGAATATGGCAATAAGAAAATTGATCCTTTGAAAGCCTCCAGCCACATGCTTATGTCAGAACCAGACGTGACTTGTGTCTGTGTTTCATACGACACCACCAAGTGCCCACCAAAGGGCTTTCCTTCATGTATAAATAATGAAATGCAATGCAATGCCAACAGGTGCTTTTTTCACAGGGAGAAGGGAGAAGAAGGGAAAGTGTTTGGGTAGGCTGAGGCAGAGCCCCGGTTCTCCCTGCCTCTCCCACCCCTCCCTGTCCTCCTCATGGCTCATGAGCAAGAGGTCACTGACGGCTGGACGTGCCCATCTGCCTGCAATGCCAAGGAGACAAGCACGTGGGCACTGGAAGAGGGAGTGAGCTGTGTACGACTGGGGTGTGTGCGCAGCGCAGCAGACACCGTGTCTGGGCAATAGACGGGAGCCTGCCATGGGGAAGAAAAAGAAAAGCACTCTGCAGGTCATCCTGGAAGATGGTTGGTATCACTGTGAGATCATTTCAGTTTGCATGCTGCCAGATACTTGACTAAACCTCTTGGGGCTTCCTGAGCACACCATTTTGCATCTCTCGAAGACCATACAATTTCAGGTTGCTCGGGCAGGGGACTTTCATCAGTCTGCCAGACTAAAGTAAATATTAAGAGCATCTCTGTAGGGAAGGGATATAATGTATAATCAATGAGATATTCTGCCAAGCTCAGCTGGAACTTAAGGGTCAGCTGTGTCAAGCATCACACGTGTAAATTCCAGCAACAAATGCAATTACTCCTCGTTTTTTGTTTTGCAGCTGGAATAGAGTTTGATGGAGAAGTGGAAACTGACACAGACAGTGAAGGTAATGTAGAGATTAACAAATATGGTCCTGTTTGAAATACAAGAGGTGATACCTTTTCTTTTTCTCTCTGACTTATGACTTGCTCTACAACACAAACTCTTTCATGAGTTTCTTGCAAGCAAGCAGATTTTTCCCTTGAGGTTTGACTTATAACAGTGATATGTAAATCACCATTCTTAAGCAGTCAGTCCTGTTTTATCCATGTTCCCAGAGTTGGAGCCTGTCAGAGCCCACATCCCCTGGGAGTCAGCCCCTAGTAAATCAGGCACTGCAGTAAAGCACCACCCTGTGCAGGGCTGGGGCTGCTCTGCACTACACTGAGGTCCTGCTTGCCCTCCCTGTAATGCTTGCTGAGACCATAACACACTGGGATCTTCATCAGTCATGGCTGCAAGAAGATAATGATGAAAATGGATTGAAGGGAGACTTGTGGCTTTGAGAGAAATCAGGAAAAGCCCGTGACAGGACTAAAAACACCTTTAACTCTGCAGGTATAGTATATCTCAAGTGAGAGAGCAAAGAGGTAAGACCGTAACAGCAGTGAATAGGTGATACAAATGTAGCTGTTTCTGCAAAAACAGTTCACAACTGTGTCTGTATTACTCACAGAATATGAGAAAGTAGTTTACTTTCTCATGCTACAGCAAACTATTGGAAGTTATTTTATTAAAAAAATTATAGCTGTCTTTTCCATAAAGGCAAAAGAGGCAGTAAGATAAAGGTTACAAATTAATGCTTTATAATTAGCCTAATACTTGAGAGGTTGCAAATAAAAAACCCCCTATATCATCAGCTGTCCAAAATGGACATTTTCCCAAAAAGAGCAGGTGGTCCTTTGATCTATATGATTGATCAAAATTCAGTTTAGATGGACCATTACATAGTAACTGAAACCTGCATAATGCCTCCTGAGAAATTAATTGGAAGCTCCTTCTCATTCCCAGTGTCAAATGTGACAACCACTGCCTACTAATTTTTTACCACTAAAAACCAGAAATTATTTGCTTGTCATTAATTTCTAGCTTTTCACCAAACCAAAAATGCAAATGCTCAAAATTTTTTTTTGCTTCGATTTTTCTCACCTTTTAGGGTCCTCATTTTACACTCTGGATCCCATTCCATCCCAATTTCCTTCTTCTATTACAATATCTTCAACTCTTTACTTTCATCAGACAGAAATTTTGGGAAATAAGAAGCCAGAATACTCTGGAAAACTTACTATTAATTTTAATAGGCTTGGTAGTGAAAGAGATGGAGACACTTGGGGACTTTTGAAAAATTTTTCCCCCTTGCCATAAAATTCTGCAACTAAATCATGCTCTACTTCAATACTTTAAGCTGGAAGCATTTCTGACTTCTGGAAAGAGGAGGTTTTTAGCTTGCAATGCCAGTAAGAATGAAATGTGCCTCAGAGACTGTCTGGTCTTTTTCTTCTCTGAATAGAGACCATCCAATATAAAAGAAAACTGAGAGAGAGAAAGAAAACCAGATAGTGCCTGTGCTGTGCCTTTTCCCTCTATAAATAGAAGAACTCCATTCCCAGCCTTGAAAAGTAAACATCTTTCAAGGACATCGCATCAACAAGCAAACTACACATTGTGTAACAGACTGCAATTTCTGTTTCCTTTGTTCTGGTGTGTTTACAGGTCAGGGAGATGTCTGTCTGTGCTGCCTGATGGATGGGCTTTTGCATTTGTAACTAATTTCCAATCTTCTTATGGTCACATATAAGTCACTGATGTGCTAAATCGTGGTGTCCTAAATGGGAGTTGCACAAGCAGAATTCCACATGGTTCTTGGACAGGGCATAACACAAAGCCCTTTGAGATCAACAGGCACCTGCTCTTTGAATTTACCAGGGTTTGCATCAGGTGTCCTGCCTGCCCATGCTCTTCTGATGAATCTTCATTCTGCCAGCATGGATTTCCCAATGTAACTGTTTTTTATCACTTGCAGAAGATGAAGCAAAGGACAAGAAAACTAACAAACAACACCTTAGGGAAACTGGCAGAGCAAGCACACTTCAAAGCAAAAAGCAAGAGAAAGACAAAGAAGAAAAAGAAGAAAAAGAAGAAGATGAGAGCAAAGAGGAAGACAATGGCAGTCAACAAAACAGAGTTTCTAGGAGAAAAAATTACCAAAGGAAAAACAGAAATGCAAAAAAGGCAAGAGAGGAAGGAAGCCAGAAGAAAGACAGGGGCAAAACGGCTCCTAACAAAGATCAAAAGGAATCAGAAAACAAAGAAAAGAGAACAACCAAGAGAGGGAAGGAGGGGGAGAATAAACAGAAGAAGGGCAGGAAAAACAGGTAATTAAACAATCCCTGACTACGGTGCCTTGTTCAGACTGGCAGCGATATTGACATGCCAGCGGCATATGGATCAGAATGGCAAAACCAATAGACTGCAAAAAAGTTCCAGCTCTCCTTAAAGAGACACAGTGGAAAACAGTGTAAAATGCCACAAGACCAAACTGTTTCCAAGTTAATATAATTTCTCAGCCAGGATCAGGTCTATGCATGTAGTGGAGTCTTAGTACCTACAGCCAGGGGTAGAAAAGCACCCCTAAAGAAGGTACCTTGAGAAATTTGGGCATGGAGACCTTTTTTTGGTTGGTCTATGGAAATGTTCCAGATAAAATGTATCCCTTGTGTTTTCAATTCTCTTCCTCTTCCAAATCTTGCTTGTCCCAACCTTTGTCTTCTACCCATATCTCTCCCATTTTGTTATGAAAGCATGAAAACCATTTTTCCGAAGCCAGCTGTAGCCCTGGAAGCTGTAGGCAATGTTCTTTAGCTGATATGTGGCCCAAAGCACAATATTGAGTAAATTTTAGTGGGACACAACTGGCTCCTCACTATCCTGGCTGGAAACAGCCCTGCTCTGAGTGTGATGGGCACTGGCATCACACTGAGCCAGGGGATGTTGAGGCACTGTGCCCACATCAGAGTGGAATCCCCAGGGCCAGCAGCAGCAGTCTGCCTACCCCAATCAAGGCCTTCCCTCTAACCCCTGTGAGGTTTTCTGTGTCCTTTATTTTGTGTGTCTTCCAGTACTTCTTCAGCTTCCTCCAACTCCTCCTCTGATGAGGAGTCACTGTCAGAGGAAGAGCTCGCGATGCTGAAGGAGCAGGTGGAGCAAAAGAAAAAACTGATTTCCACCATGAGGAACAAGCCCTGGAGGATGGTGAAGAAGCTCTCGGTGCTCAGGTACCCATCAAAATGGGAACCCCCCTTCCTGGGCTCTCTGCTGACTGTTATCAGGTGCACTGTGTCTTTCCTTGAAATTACATATTTGCTGCTGCTGTAACACTGTAGTATCAGAAAAAGTGACTGGCAGAACCTGGCCAGCCTGTCTGGCTAAAAATGACCAGAGTTAAAATATGCAATCTGATTTTCAGCCTCTGTAACCAAAGAACAGACAAAGTGCAAATCTGTTCAACTGATACCCACGGTCAGGACATTCTAGCCTCGTATGTAAAACCAAATGACTCACTACAGTCAGGCTGCTTGTTAAAGCAAACTCCGTACCCTGGCTTGCTTATTCATGTTATTTGTCAGACAGAAATCAGAGCAGCCCAGTGCCCTGTTAGTGCACAGTCCTGAGATGGGGCTGCTTGGAAAAAATGCTGTATTATTTTCAGAGGTTTACGGAGCAAAGAGAAATCTGCCACACAGACCCTGATGAAGGTGAGAACAACTCAGGCAGCAGCAGAGACCCCTCAGTGCTGGGCAAGGGGGAACAGTGGGGCAGAGCAGACCAGAGAAATGAAAACCCATGGGTTGATAGGGCATGGCTCATAACAAACCATTCCCCTGTCAAGGCAATGATTCAGCTCCCAGCTCTACTGCTTAAGGAACTTCTGAAACCCTTTTCCACAAGGAGAGATTTCAAAATAGCATTGCAAAGCACACATACATTTTCTTTTTAACTAAAAACCAAGCTATGTTAAACCATGACACAGCCCCAGAGGGAGTGGTGATGCCCCAGCTCTGTGTTTGCTGAGAGGTTGCTGCAGGGACTGTTCTATCAAAGCTGACAGTCACCATGTGTATTTGCTTCTCTCCTTTATGCTCTGAAGGCCAAGACCTGTTCCATCTTCCAAAAAAATCAGGAATCATGAACGCTGCCAATTACTTCTGAAAATCTGGGCAAAGATCTATAACAGGGAAGCTGTGTTAAAGTAGCTTTTCCACCTCACAGCTGTGCTATGAGCCTGAGCTCATAACAAATAAATTCTTATGGCCCTAAAATTACAAATTTCTGTAAAAAAAAAAAAAAAAAAGGAGCAAAGCAGAGTTATTTCTGATGCATTTTTTCCCCTGTGGTGTAGGATACTGACTAAAATTCTGCTTAGGATCATGTTTGACAATGTCCTTCCATACTTTCATCTTATTTCTGAGCTACAGCAATCATCACTACCTACTAATGAACCTCAACAAAACTGTTGCACTGCTTGTGCAGGGGTCTCCAGAAAGGCTCTCAGCACACTGTACAATCATTAGATATTTTTGGTTGCATGGACTCAACCCTGAGAGAAGAAATTATGAGCCACATTGCACAGATGAGGGGTGTAAAACACAAAGAGAGCAAAACAATGTGTTCAAGATTTAGAAATCTCACTTCAGATTTGCAAATGAAGTCACAGGTGATTTTCCCAAGGTTACAGGCTGACCTAGACAACTATTTATACCAAGTGGAAGTCCATCTTCCCACAGGCTTAGGATGGCATAAAACCTTCCAGCTCCTGAAATTTAATCTCTTTTCATTGGCAATGCCAATATACAATATAATTTTATTCACAAACTCAGCATACTCAGCATAACAGCATCTACCTAGACTATTTTCCTCTGTATCTCCCTTAGATATCCTAGTGTAAAACTAGTTTCATTTTGCAGCTTGATCTTACTCCTGACTAGCATATACCCATTCCTCTGGCACTGAGATTATCCCCTTGGGCTGTTTGCACATCTCTCATATTTATCCTGGGAGGTGTTCATAAAAGGAAGCTCTGCATCCTCTTGGAGTTTATTTCACTAGGCAATGTTATTTTCTCCTTGACCAATGCATCAGGAGAGAAAAATTATAACAGGCACACAGGCTGAGAGAGCTCTGCAGTGAGAGAAATGGGCAGGCTTTTAGTTTGCACCCAGGGAGAAGTGTGGAGCAAGATTTGGGGCACTAACAATACTTAAAGCTAATATAAAACATTTCTATATGAATGTGAGTGTTTTGGGCACCTGACAGTCCTGTGTGGGTGTCTGAGCTCTACATGGCACAGCAACTGATCAGCAGAGAGCAGGTGGGGAGAGAGAACAAGTCCGCACCTTGCTATGAGCACGGTTGCTTTTCCCACTGGTGCAGGCAGGGGAGAAAAGCTAAAGAGCCCTCTGCTGTTTTAATACCCTGCTTGTTTTTATTCCAATTAGGGAGGCACAAGATTTTGTAGAGAAGTTTGAAGGAGCACTGGGAAAAGGAAAGGGCAAAAAGTTGTATGCATATAAGATGATGATGGCGAAGGTAAGTGCTATGGCGATGTCAGAGAAAGGCTTGGGTACTCAGTTGTGTATTCAGCACATTTCTGGGTTTATTGACCTCTGTTTGGTGAAAGAGGCACAAGGAAGTCAGAATAAAACTTCCTGCCCACATTCAAAAAAATACTTCTTCAAATCTGCAACTAATGCAGAAAGAACAGGGGGAAATTCACACCTACCTGAACCTGATTGTGACCTTTCCTGAAGCAAGGAAGGGTTTACAGGAGCAGGGAAAACCATGGCTTTCTGGCTGCAATCTCCAAAACCTGGATATGTAAGAGAAGATACCCCTAAAGGGAAAAGAGGCCCTGCCAAACTCTTGCCCTGCCCCTCATCCTGTAAAATTTCATCTTCTCCAGCGATGAGGAGATAACAGGGAGAATGATGGCTGTGCTTTGAAGTTGGTAGCCAAGTTGCATGTTGTCATGGAGATTATATTGAGAAGTGCAAAACAGAGCCAGACCTGAGATTATGAAATCAATTGGAGTTTAGCTGCTGGCCTTGTGAGGAAAGATTCAAGATCAGTGTTTTATCAAACTAAATGTTGTTTTAAGTAGAGTTTGTTCTGAACTAATTCTTTCAATCCAGAGGCAGGTCTGAATTTCCCACCCCTATATAATCTGATCAAGCCATAGCACAATTGCAGCTTTCCAAAAGCCTGAAAAGGTTAAAAATCTTAAAACTCAAATCATAAATGTGAACACTTGGGAGTGGGAGGGGGGGAATTTTGGTTGAAGGGAGTTTCTGAAATAGTCCAAAAGATAAGACCCAGATCAGAGCTCCTGCTTTGAACTTTACACCCACACCTAATCATGCTACCAAACTCTGGTATTAGAGAGCCCTGCTTAAGAGCAGGCCCCCTCTTCACACCTCTCTGCTCACTGCAACGTTGTCTTGTTTCAGAAATGGGTGAAATTTAAGAGAGACTTTGAAAATTTTAAAACTCAGTGCATACCCTGGGAGATGAAGATAAAGGAAGTGGAGAGTAAGTTGAAGTTGCTGTGTGGTGGCAGTGGGACATTTTCTAAGATTGCCTTGTCTTCCTGCAAACAGTGTTCAAGCTTCCTGGTCCACAGTCTCCACTCGCCCTGGGCATCAGTGCCAGACAAGGAGCACGCACCCCTGGCAGCTCCAGGTGCTGCTCTCTCCAGCAGCTGTGGGGACTCCTGGGAGGCTCATGGGGAATCTCTCATGGGGAGACCTGAGGGTTAAGGGCTGCTGAGGACACTTTAATCCTCCTAAACTCCTAACCATGAAATGTCTTCTGCTTTAAGGTCACTTTGGCTCCTCTGTTGCTTCCTACTTCATATTTCTGCGCTGGATGTATGGAGTAAATCTTGTCCTTTTTGGGTTAATATTTGGACTGGTTATCATTCCAGAGGTAAGTGCTTAATTCTCCTTTCAGGAAAATCTTGCCCTTTGCTTGACACAAACATGGCATTGACAGGACAAATGCCTTATAACAGGCATCACTTTAGATAAATTAAATGCCTGAGGACAATTATTTACAAAGAGTTACTGACACAGGAGCAGAAGTTGGATTGATGTCAGGAGACATCAAATGCTATCAGAGATGCTGCACATCCAGCAGCTGAAACAGGGGCTCAACAATCAATCTAATTCAAGGCTAGTTTTACATTTTGAATAAAGTGAAGAACATGACATTCCAATCCTAGGCACAAGATCTGGTCTGCACGAGCCACAGGAAATGGAATGTGCTCTGAAAATAATTAAGTGCCCTCAGTTTTGGGCATGGCCATGGGGCAGCAGCCATGGCACAGCCCCTCAAGGAACAGACGACTTCCCAGCACTCTGCCAACTAACACTTGCTTGGGAAATAACCCTTTTCTGTACTTCCAATTCCTATGATTCACAAGCAATTGTTTTATTTTTAGTTTTTCTATTTCTCACTCTTCTTGGAGAATGAAAAAGATCTCATAGCCAACTTTATATGATCGTTTATTGAAGAATTTTTTAATGTAGCCATTACAGCTCCGGCTAAATTACTCAGTGCAGTATTTAAAGGCTGTGCAATCCACAGACACTGGCATCTGTTCTGTTCAATGCAGAATTTTATGGAGCAAATATGCACTGCAGAATGTCTCCCGAGGACCATGCTTTTGTTCCCCTTAATGTGCTCACTCACACTATGGAAAGGGAAAGCTCAGTTTCCCCCCAGGATGAGGAGACATAACCATTAGCACGGAACAATACAAATGTGTTTGGTTAGGAACTCTGCATATGGCAGGAGCTCTCCTCTCTGAAATGTGCACACTGTTACTCACTGCCTACTGAACTGTTACGATACGGGAGAGTAGCTGGGCAATAAACATTTAACCATAAATTATTTTGAGTGTAATTAGATGGCCCTAAAAAATAAGTGATAGATGATATGCCTTTCTAGGCTATGAATGCTAATGAGATATTTTGGTATTGGCACCAGTCAGCTTGTAAATAATTTTTTGTAATAATTTTCCATAGCCCTTAGCATTCTCTGTCTGGACTTCTACTGCTGCTCCAGCTGCAAGACCTGCTTTGCATGGTGCCATCAGGACAGCCTGGGCCATGAAAACTATTGTTTGCATCTTTTTGTCATACTTTTTTCCCCCCCAAACCTAATTGCCCTTTACCTCACCTTGAGAACATCTTTCAATTCAGGACTGAAAAGTATAAATTATATTGCAAGCTTGACCCAGTGCTCTTGACTTCTCTCAGAGGAGTAGCTCTGCATAAATAGATGGAGCTAATCCCTTTACTGCATTAGACCCATGAAGTTCAAGCAAAGAACTCCTTGCCAAACTAAGGACATTTCAACTGCAGATGTTCCTTGAGGGTACAGTTTCTCCAAAAAATATTTCCTGTGCAATGGATATGTCCAGGGAAAGGGAAGTCCTCTGGTTATTTGTGTGAAATTAATACTAAGTATAAACAATAAATGTAATACTGTACATTATTAAATATACATAGTACTAAATAGTAATAGATATAATTGATACTAAATAATTATAAATTAAATTAATGCTAAGCAGTTTTTTAAAAACTGCTGCTCTAGCATTAAGAAATAAAATATATATCAAAATCAACAGGATAGGAAAACCAACCAAAAACAAAACAAGACAGACTCATTAAGAAAAAAAAAACGTTAAAAACTCTATGGTGTTTTATAGTATACATGCATCATGGTCATGAATGTTCTCCAGGTCCTGATGGGAATGCCTTATGGGAGTTTGCCAAGGAAAACTGTACCCCGGGCTGAACAAGCAACAGCTATGGATTTTTCAGTACTTTGGGATTTTGAGGTAAGCATATAAGTGTTAACCACAAAAGATCATTTGAATTCCTCCTAAACCCCTCTGAAGTTAGTGAATGCTGCAAGGATGATTTTGTTCCAAGGCTAAACCAGTGGAGCACCTATTTCTTGCAGAAGAAGTCTGGAATGCCTTTAGTTGCAACAAAATCTTTGCGGATGCCGAGATTTCTGCCCAAAGCAGCATGTCCATGAGCAGACACCTGCATATGGATTTGAACCACTTCCATATACAAATGTGCTGCCTGGCATGCATCATGTGTGTGCAGACACAAAAGCCATTTTGCTGCCAACTAGAAAAGCAGCAAGCACACAGGTGAGAGGCTGGAGCTGCTCCAAACCCAGCAGCGAGACAGAGACTTCAGCTGCAGACCCCCTTCACAAGCAGGGATCACCTTGCTAGACTGCTGAAAGTGCTTGGAAAGGGGGTTGCTCCCCATGGGCCTGCCCTCCCTGTTCCCCTGAAATATTTACATGAGCCTCAAGGGCAAACAAATGTTTAGGACTTGTACCCAAAGGAAATATCAAGTTTCCAGCCATCTTTGGGTGATTGCCTGCAACACCAATCCACCTCCCATCTCAGTTACTTTGAAGATTTAAGCCAAAGGGATTAAGTGTTTTTAGGTAACAGCCCAAGAAAAGATATGTGCAGGGGGTGAAGACTGTTGGATGTAACTGGTGCCTTGGGATCTGACTTTCAAAGTAGTTACTTCTGGAAATGTTTTTTTTAAATTTTATCAGCACTGGCCCACATGCTACAAGCATGGGACGACATGCTACAGTCCTTCTGGAATAAACCCCTTTGCAATTTCTTTAGCTAAAAAAAAAAAAAAAAAAAAAAAAAAAAAAGAAAAAAAAAGAAAAAGAAAAAGAAAAAAACCAAACCAACCAAACAAAAAAGCAACCAAACAAAAAGAAAAGCTACTTTCTTGTAAACCAGATTATTTAAACTAATAAGGCTTCAAATACTGGTGTCCAGGAACCTGCTAGGGCCAGGCCTTCATTTACCCCCATAATCTGCTGAGAATCCTTTCAACTCTTCCTCTCCCTGCACTTTCCCTCACAGTCAGAATACGGAATTCAGAGGTGAATTAGGGAGATTTTTAATAGAAGTGTAAGGAATGAAAAACTCATTTGAGTAGTGCACTGTAAAAATACAAGAGGTAGCATTTAAACTCATTAATCCAGAAAAATAAAAAGCAAAATAAAACCCCCAAACAAACAAACAAACAAAAAATCTGAAGGAGTGCTGATTAAATGCAGCTGCTGATTTTCTCTGGGAGACCATAAGTAATAGACCCATCAGTAAGAAAACTTGTCTTTGGATGAGGCTGTATGCTTCCAGGAAATGCTTACTCCCATGACCTGCCGGTGTCCTGCCTCTGGCTTGGTACACACATCTACATTCCCCTGCTGTCACTGAGGAGTTGGTGCTCTGAACCCCTCTGCTGTACAGGTCCCCCTCCAGCACCCATTCCCTTCCTGTCTGACATCAGGGAATGCTATTAAAGCTCAAGAAACACCTCCAACCATGGGGCAGCCCAGTACACCAACACCCTCTGCAGCCAGGAGAAGTCAAATGAAGCCCTGTGCAGAGGTTTGCCCTTTGAAAATGAATAGAGGCTTATTCCAGCATGCTCCACAGGAGAGGTGCAGGGGGGAAATATAAATCAGAGTAGGCATAAATGAAGAGTCAATGCTGTTACCCTGAAAAATACCTTTCAGGAGAGAGGAGCTGGGGAAATGCATGCTTTGGCAGGAAGGAGGTCACATCACAGATTTCTGGAGGAGCGGAAAGGAATAAATCTCACTTGCACACCAGACACCATGTCTCACAAATGGAGTTTAAAGAGCATACTGGATGATGTGAGCAGAGAAACTCATTTTTCAGTCCCTGGCATCTGATGAATCAGGAAGACAAAGGTTTGGAATTACAGCTTGAGAAGCAAACTTCACTAGCGCCTTCCAGGGACATTATATCTCACCAGGCTTTCTTCCACCACTCCTCCCCAGCAGACACTGTGTGTAACAGGCTACGAGCCCCAAGCAGCCGTGCTGGGCTGTGCCAGCCACAGGCTTGCTGCCCTGGTAGAAGCACACACAGGATGGTCCTGGACCTGTGGCACAGTGCTTTGTGCAGGGCAAAAATGCAGCTTCTGTGGCACCTGAGGGTACCAAAGCTTTTAATTAGTCTAGGGATAAAAAGTCAAGAGTTTTTGGAGGAGTTTAGTTTGATTGATCAGTGGAAGAAAGGCCCAGAAAGGTTGTGGGAGCTCTGTCCTTGCAGATTTTTAAAGCTCAGCTGGACATAGCCCTGAGCCACAACACTTCCTTTTCCAACTGGCTCTGCCTGGAGCAGAGGGCTTGGCTAGACAGCCCCAGAAGCCCCTTTCCATGTGAACCCTTCAATGTCTCCAGACAAGATCTATTACTCAGGCTCTGATACGAGCCTCAAGTCAAGTCTTTCCAAAGGCTTGATCAGAGGGGAGCTTGCTCAACTATCATGGCCAGAGTACACTTAACTTAGGAGCTGAAAGACAAGGGGCAAAAAATAGAGACATACAATGTGCAGTGATACACATCAACTTGGATGAGATATGACAGAAAACCAGGGAGAGATTGCTAATGCAGATTAGGTGATCTGCACGCTTGTTGAATGCTCAACAGATTGCACAGCAAAAAAAAAGATTACTTGAGACAACATGGTTGATATTGTGCCTGAGCTCTGCTTTCCACAGGAAAGTAATGCTTTGATTTCGCTCTTTAGTTATATTTGCTCTGCAGGTGGCAGCCAGTAAAAGGAATTAAATCTGCAAGGCACTGAGCATCAGCTGCCTCCTACCTGAAAGGAAAAGTTTCATATCATGGCAGGAAGGCCCTTTGCTACTGCTTTTATACAAGATCTGAGTGTTTGATTATTGGCTTAGAGAAGCAGGTGGGCTGCAGCCACAAACAGCAATAAGAATGTTTTTCTGGGAGGGATGAAACAGTGATGAATCAAAACCACATTTTAGTTTTAAGCCACTATCCTCTGACGTGGTCTCCCTCATCTTACCTCTCTTAGGAAGATAAACTCTTAAGAATATGGCTTTCAAAGGTGCCAGAGCAGCAAACAGACAAGAATGAGACCCTAAAAACTTTTCCAGGTTGATTTTCCTTGTTTTAAATCTTCAGTTTTCTCTAGAAATCCCTTTCCTGCAGAGAAGAAGCTGCACAGCTTACACAGGATTTCTTTTGCTTTCCCTCCAGGGCTACATCAAATACTCAGCGCTCTTTTATGGCTACTACAACAACCAGAGGACCATTGGCTGGTTGAAATACAGGCTGCCAATGGCATATTTCATGGTTGGGATCAGCGTATTTGGCTACAGCCTGATGGTTGTTATAAGATCGTAAGTGCACCCGACACTGACCCCTCCGCAAAATCCACCCAGATGTGTCCCACAGCTGGGTTCCCCTCCCTGGGCACCCAGACTTGCTCCAGCCTTGGCTGGATGGCTGGGGGAATGTGGGCAAAGGGGGGTGTGTGCCTGCTGCTTTCCTGCACTCGGCCTCCCCATCGACCACCCTGGCCCTGGTGGGCAGAGGGCACTGGGCACTCCCCCTGCCTCATGCGTGTGCCCGTGTGCACTATTCTGAGCCATTCCTGCTCCAGCCATCCTCTCCCTTCTCCTCCCCTCCAGATCTCTTTAACCCTTCCTCCAACATTACAACAGGGCCATCAAACAGGTAATTTTGTAAATGAAGGAGGATTTTACTTGCAGTAAATTTCAAATGTTCCTTTTGCATGCTTTCATTGCAAAATAAACACTCCTGAAAGACAACATGGGTCCCACAGACAGTGCAAGGGTTGCAGAAAAGAGCCAAGTGCTACCAGACTCTGTTTGTTAAGTCCTTAAATTAATCAGTGGAGCCTGAAAGTGGCCACAATTTCTGTGTCTCTTGTGCACTGTTCCCAGCCTCAGTGAGGCTCCCACAACCAAAGCACTTGTCAGTGCTGTAATGGTCTCTGCAAAGTTAAAAATAAAAAAAATAAGCCCCTCTATATCTGCCTGAAGGACATGCCGTGAAAAGTTCTTCCTTTCTTTGGAAGAAAGGATAAGCCCACAGATTTGTACAGCTTCCTGAAACAGGCCATATTGCTGTGCAGCAGAAAGAGCTACTTGAGCCTTTGGCTGGAGGGGGACATGGGGATTTGCTGTACATTTGCCATGAAATTGCAGCATCTGTTGTCTTGCCTTCCTTGAGGGACTAGTGCTAGGAACTCTAGGGGCATTTACAAAAGGATTTCAGTGGTCAAATAATAGAGAGGAAACAGCAGAAGCCATATCTGCTCCTATGCTGATTAACAAGAATAATCCTTTCTACCTCCCTGCATGACTTCCTGCAAGCTCTTTGGCTCCAGCATTGCACAGCAAGTGAAGTCTCACTAAACCTTTGTGCTGCAGTGTATTGGATAGGACATGGAGGTCTTGACTAAATTTAACTAACTAAAGGTAGCATTGCCATATACTGCAGCCTAGGACCCAGAAGCACTGTGAACAGACTTTCTTCAGGCACCAGCTGGACAAAGCAATCCTTAACTTCCTCAATTACCTATGCTAGTTTTTCTCTGTATCACTATTTTTAATAGAAGGCCCTGCCAGTTCAGTCCTCCTTAGACCTAAAGTCCAGTGGCACATTTTAGTCACTCCCAGGCCCCAGGAATGGTTGCCCCACTCCATCTTACCCAAGCTGTGCAAAGCTGAAGGGTGTGTGGTGGCTCTGTGGAGCACTGTCTGACCTTGTCCCTGCTCACACCCTCACGCAGGATGGCTCGCAATGCCAACGAGAGCACGGCAGATGGGGATGATAACAACTTCATTTTCAGCTGGAAAATGTTCACCAGCTGGGACTACCTCATTGGCAACCCAGAGACAGCAGACAACAAGTTTGCATCCATCACCACCAGCTTCAAGGTAAACCTAACTGTCCTCTGCCTGCTCCTGGAGACACTGCCAGCACCTACCAATGGCAGAGATTTAAGGGGAAATCTGGATACCCACTCAGCATCTCTCCAAAGGAACGGGGCATGGTGCTGATCCATGGCAGATCCAGCTTCTGTGACTCACTTCCCCTAACTCCCTTTTTTTGGCCTTTAAAAGAATTTGTATTAATTATGAGTGTAGTTCCCCTGGGATATCTCAGGCTCTTTGCCATTTGATATCATTCAGTCAAACCAGGATGCCTCTATGGAGGTTAGTTTGAATTTAACTAAAACTGCCAAGTTGGATCTAGCCAGAATAGAAGAAGATTGAATTTCATGGGGTGAAAAACCTTGTGATGTCACCTCATGCATGGTGGTGCAAGATATCCATCCCAATTTCTTATGCACCCCTCCTGTTTTTTTCAGGAGTCCATTGTAGATGAGCAAGAAAGCAACAAGGATGAGAATATCCATCTGAGGAGGTTCCTGCGTGTTTTGGCCAATGTCCTCATCATTTGCTGCTTGTGTGGGAGTGGCTACCTCATTTATTTTGTGGTGAAACGCTCACAGACATTTTCCAAAATGCAAAACGTTGGATGGTATGAAAGAAATGAGGTAAGGAAACTGCTTCCAGTTTTCTGCTGGGATAATTTCCTCTGGACATCAGCAAATTAATTGTCACAGGTTGAGGACAGCATCCAAGGCAGGGGGATTCCCTACCAGGGCCCAGGAGTGCCCTTCAGTACCTTTGTACTTGTTGTAGCTGCAATGCACATCAATCTCCCTGAAAGTTCCTAGGGCAAATTAACAACTCCTGCAGAGAAGGGAAAATACTCTTATAATAAATCACTAGAAAAGTCAATGGCTTTTCAGCACTTCCAATACCAATCACCATCTTAAGAATCAAGTTGCATCATAACACTCACAAACTCTGTTGTACTAGAAAGCTCTCTGGGTGTTAGAAATGTGTGTAATCAGACTTAACTCTAAAATCAAATCTTTGTCATTCACCTTGAATAATGGGAATAAAACATTAGAACCTGCAAAAAAATGTCAACTGTCAAAGTTTCCCTTATCTGGAATGAGAAGTTCAAAATCTTTAAGCTCTTCACATACAGCAAAAAATATTTCAACCTATGCAAAGGTTTAATTTCAATATCTACTACATTAACATGTATTTATATATCAAAGCCAAATTAAATCCAAAGCCATGCATTTTTAAAATTCATTCAGAAAACTTTAGAAAGACAGCACTTGCTTACCAAATGCTTTATCACTATAGATTTTTACCAAAGAAAAAAAATCTTATTAAAAAAATTTTAATGTCTGAGTTTTCCTGGTGATAATGTGAGATCTGAACAAATATAGTGCTGGGTACTGTTACTTCTTCTGGAAAGAAAAGCACAAAGAGGAGTCAGAGACTACCTGCACCTGTACAGATGCAGGCCATGGGCCCAAAGGGCTATAAAAAAATTTAAAGCCTTTAAGTCATGCCTGAGCTAACCTTAACTGGCCAATGACCTCGTTGACTACAGTACAACTTAGTATCTGGCATGATAAAGAGGCACAAAGATACCACTGGGACACATTTTCTTGAGCTGCAAAACTGAGATCTTGACATGCTTCTGTTCAAGCCTGTAAATGCCTTCTGCAAAAGCAAAGGTGCTGAAAGTGGAAAATAAACATTAGCATTGACTAATTATCTTTATGCACACAAGCCAAGTCTTGCGCTTCCTCTGAAACTAAAATAAGAACCTTGGAGCTGATGCAAGCAATACTGCAAGGTACTTGAGGAACCTAAATATTCATGAGTCTGGACTGACAGGGAGCAAATTCTTTGCAGCTCATCCCTTTGAGATAAGAGCAAAAATGCTCCTGCAAGAGCAAGTCGTGCAGCCCGGCCCTGAAGTCTGACACTGTGCTGCCTGCACGCCGAGCGAAGCCAGAAGCTGAGTTTGCTTTGACTCCCTCCCCTTTATAAATCCTTCAGAAATATCCAACCAGTTGCCAGCAACTCCTGCTCTGCCCAAAGTAAGATAGTCACTGTTGTTACTATGAGCAGTTATCTCGTTTTCCTCACGTGGCAGGTTGAAATTGTGATGTCCCTGCTGGGCATGTTTTGCCCTCCGCTGTTTGAGACCATCGCTGCCCTAGAAAATTACCATCCCCGCATCGGGCTGAAGTGGCAGCTGGGGCGGATCTTCGCGCTCTTCCTGGGAAACCTCTACACGTTTTTGTTGGCCTTGATGGATGATGTCAACGAAAAAGTAAGAGCTGAGCCAAAAAGCCATGGTCAAATAGCATTTCCCAGAGCTGAGGGTGAACATACTCTGTCCTCACAGCCAGCAGGGACAATCACTCCTTTTGCAGAGGGTGCTTGCTCTGTCCCCAGTCCTCTTGGGCAGTGCCCCAGGGAGACTCACCAAGCAGAGTCCTTGGCTTCTCTTTACAGACCTGAGAGGAGCATAGTTGTTGTCTTCCCATAATCACAGCATGTTAGGGCAATTCTATTTTTTTTTCTCCATCTGACATTGTTTGCAATTTCTATTACTGCAGACCCTGAGGATACAGTTTATAATCCTCTTCCCCTGCCTCCCCTCTTTAACATTATCCTGGTAGCATGTTGTGGGCAGATAACTGCAGGAAAGGATAAACGTCTAACTTATCCACAGAAAAAATTACTCTGTTTTAAATGGGGAAGAATTAGAATCACCAGGGCGGTTTGCTCTGCCCTGAAAAATTATGAATAATGTGAAGGAGGAGGACTGGGTGAAGGCTACATCTGCATACAGGAGTCTTGAAGGAGATCTGACTCCTCCACGTGCAGGGAGCATGCTGCTTGTTCCCCAAAAACTCACGGAGTCTTGACCCACTCTCAGCTGTTCCCCTGCTCCAGGCAAAAGAGGAGTTTCTGTGCTATTGCCAGCACTGGCACTCCACTGTGAACAGACACAGGGTGGTAACTGCTAAGGAGCAGGGAGGAACTCAATGCCTCAGATTTCTTCAAGCACCTCCACGTTTTCTATTTTCTGATGGTTTTGTCTGGGGGGGTGTGGGTGTGTCTTCATTGCAGCTGGCAGAAGAGGATGTGGTAAAAAACATCACTCACTGGACACTGCTTGGTCACCACAACTCGTCTGCAGGGAATGACAGCGCTGTCACCCCAGCTCCCCTTGACCCTGCAGACGTGCCCAGGGGACCCTGCTGGGAGACAACTGTCGGCATTGTAAGAAATCCATTTTGTAGCAAGCCTCTGTGTTGGTTTGGGATGGTCCATTTACATTTTTCCCACTGATGCCTTTAACATTTCAAGGCTTGAAGTGTTCCTCACAAACAGCAGCTCTTTCCCCCACTCTCACACAGCATCACCAAGGCAATACCAGCCCTTGGCCATGGTTCTAAAGCCATGGTGGTGAAATCCTCAGCTGGAAGCAGCCAGGGCATGCACAGCTCTGAGGCACGGGCTGTGAAGAGCACAAAAGGCCAGGCAGTCTGCAGCCACACCTGCACCATGGTCTTGTTCAGATCATGACTGTGCCTTTGAAACAAACCTCTCTTCTCCATTTATTGTGACACTTGTTCCAGAGAGGACTTGGTGCAGGTGTAAAACCCAGCCAGAGGACATGCCTCAGGAGAGCTCCTGACATGTCCCAGTCAGTAACGCAGCATGGGGCCATGGGATGAAAGCAGAATTAGGCAAAAGAAGTCCCCTTGAAAGGCAGACAGGGCGGCCTTCAAGTCCTCAGAGCTTCACCAGACAAATCCACCTCGCATTTTTTTACCTGTTAATTATTTACCTCGCACCAAGAAGA
This sequence comes from Melospiza georgiana, assembly GCF_028018845.1. Lineage (NCBI taxonomy): Eukaryota > Metazoa > Chordata > Aves > Passeriformes > Passerellidae > Melospiza > Melospiza georgiana. Next base: position 44,885,725 of record NC_080430.1, on the reverse strand, counting down.
TCTGCAGCCAACTATGCACAACTTAAACAGTAAAAGGAATTGTTTGCTGGCTGATAGGGCTTGCCAAACTACAAGGCTATGGATTCCTGTGCACACACAAGGCATCTTCAAAAGCCAGGTGGTTCTCAGCCATGTGGGAGAAGACCAGCCACTGTCATTCATCAGAAGGAGCTGATCCTTGGTGTAGCTGAGCTGTCATTCAGCAGATCTTTGTTTCTCCCCCCTCATACTTTAAAAGCCTTTCTTATATTTCCTTTTGAATCCTTGGGCCACCAGCTATCTCCACCCTATGAGTGTTCCTTCAGCCTGCAATTTTATCTTCTTTCTCTTGCACATCTCCTTTTTCTACACTTGCACACAGCTCTTGTTTACAACTGAACAATTTTCTTAGAAGTCCACGTGAAAGTTAGGAGGCTGAGCCATACCAGAGCAATGCACAATCAAACCAAATGAGGGCATAAGTATATTTTACAGCAGCACTCCTGCAGCATTAGCATTCTGCTCCCACTTTCTGTGCTGCCACAGCATGCAGAGCAGTCAATAATGCCAGCAGCAGCTATCAGATCTAAAAGCTGTAACAGAGCTTGTAGCTCCCAAGCACAGAGGTAAAGCTTAGGCACTGCATAGTTTGAAAACAGGCATGGAGTTTGCTCGTGGCATGCTTTCCTGAAGATTACTGTCATATAAAGACAAATAGCCTAATAAAAAATACAATCCTGAATGTGTTACTGAAATTATAGGAGTTAAATAGGTTTTTTCCTTCTTTTAAATTGCAGGAGTTCGTGAGGCTCACTGTGTCTGATATCCTGGTGACCTACATAACCATTCTGGTGGGAGATTTCATCCGAGCTTGCTTTGTCAGATTTGTGAATTACTGTTGGTGCTGGGACCTAGAGGCTGGATTCGTAAGTACCTTATAGCCCAGTCAGTATCTTATAGCCAAGAAGACAAAAGTAATTTAGGGCCATTTGGTCAAACACTACAAATGACTTTGTTTTGAATGCTTCCAGTGGCCATCTGGTTTTGCTGGATAATTAGTATCCATATCACTATGGTATCCATAGTCTGCATCACTTTTCTGGATCAATCAGCTCCATCCCAGTAAGAACTCTACATGCAAAAATGCAGTTCTCCTCCCCATCTCAGAACTTTAAGACATGAAGCTGACTTAAGAAAGAAATCATCTGGTGTTCATTCAGTTGCTATTACCCCAAAACCTTGGGCCCTTCTATATCCCCTTTCAAAACCCCAGACCTTCCTGTTCATTGGCCACCCTGCAGGCAGGAACCTGCTTTTCTCACAGCAGTGTCTCCTGATTGTTCCTGGAAGCTTCTGCTCCAGAAGCTCTAGAAGCTCCAGATTGCTCATGGTGTTTCTTCTGCTGCAGTGGAACAAGGAGCATTTCCTTCCCCTCTCATGTGCGTGTAACACACAACAGCACTGGACTCCATTATTCATAAAGGCTGCATTACTAAACAGTCAGTACTGGGGCTGCACAAAACACCAAATAAAATAATGGAGGGAAGTCCATTGCTTCGCAGGAGAGGAAACAAAAGCAGATGGATTCAGAGATGAAAATACCTTACAAGATTACAAGCAGATCAGCGTACCCACTGCCTAGCTGTCATAGTGACAGGGCTCCCAGGAGTGGTTTGGAGAAGAGCAAAAAGGAGGGCTTTGGTCAAGGAGGAGCAGGCAGGGCACAACAGGCATTTTGCTGCTTGTGCAGCTCTGTGTTTCTTATGAGGGAGGCAGAGGACATTCCCCAGGGTGGCCTAGGAGGGTCCCCTCAGCAGCCAAGCAACATGAAATTACTTCCATTGCTTCTGCAAAGATGGTTTGCTGATGGCCAACTAACCCAACCCAGCCAGGGACACCAGCACAATTTTCTATGTGTTTTTCTAATGCAGATAATGAATAAGCTTCTTGTTTAACCCAGCCTTCTCACCTAGGAATACTCAAGGCAGAGGACAGCAGATGCTGAAAGTTGTCTTTATTTTCATGCAAAAAAGAAGCCAATATTAACTTCTAGCTGAGGATTTAAAGTAGAAATGGACCAGAATCAAAAGAACAAAAAAAAACCCCCAGTGTTTACAGCCGTCCCTTCCCAAAGCTATGAGCAGTCAGCAAAGCAAGACTCTGACTAGACTCCACTTGAGTTTTCATCATAAAGCACAAACATCTTCAACTTTATGAATTGCTGACACTATTAATAAATGCAAATGGCATAAAAACCAGACATACTACATAGGATTCCAAAGATATAAGAGCATCACTGACCATTTCTTCGAATTCTGTTTCCTGCATTGCAGTTTAAAAAAAAAATAGCTTTTTTTCAAGAAAACGTAACATGAAAGTCTTTACACAAAGTTTCATCTGACAAAAATCACCTAAGTTTTGTGCACACAAAAGTAGATATATATAGAAGTAGCTTCATCATAGGCAAATTTAACAAAATAATAATTTATAAAGCAACAAATACTGCCAGTAGATCAGACCAGCCTGTTCTGGACCTGCCACCATTAGCACCCACATCAGATAGCTAAAATAGCTAAAATACTGCTTTATATGGAGCAATAGATCAGCTAGCACAGAGTAAAATGTCACTTAATACCCATCAGGTCATATATTCCCTTGTATTTCTCTCCCTTTTCCCTGTGTTTCTGCTCTTCAGCAGCTTGGACCCAGGGACACGGACATAATCCAGCATAGCATTTGCCTTCCAGCTCATAATTATCACTGCTTCAAGATTCAATATTTTACCAGGGTGGAACTGTAAGTCCATAGCCAGGCACCAGCTGGAGTTTAAACATGGTCCCGTGCCATGCTCACAGCTGGTGTCATATTAGCAGGGAGAGAGAAACACAGAGCACTCTAAGCACCTCCATCGATCTTGGCAGCTTTCAGGAAGCCAAGAGAGGAGCAGCAGCAGCTCCAGTTCTGCTCTCCCCTCCCCGTGCTGCTCATTCAGGCAGTGTGCACGCAGCAGGAGCCCTCCCAGGAAGCCCTGCTTGCCAGCTTTGAATAAGCATCATGCACCCAGCAGAAACCCAGCAGGTACCTCCAGCAACAGCACACTCTCCTTTCTTTCCCCACACAGCCGTCCTATGCAGAGTTTGACATTAGCGGCAACGTTTTGGGTCTGGTTTTCAACCAGGGAATGATTTGGTAAGATATTTCCTTTTATTTTATTTTTCATATTATTGAGAAGACCTGTTAGTGGAGTTAGAGAGCTTCCAAGCCAACAAGATAAACCTCTGGGTTCTGTTTTTTCTGATTTGCTTTCTGTGCTTAACTATAAAAGCGTGTCTCTCTCCTCTGGTTACATTCACCTAACATTTTCCAAGCCATCTCCAAGAAATTTTTGTCACAAACTGAAAAACTTTGCAACTCCTGAGCAGTCTGAGGCCTTGGTGCCCTCAGTGAGGGGGACCATACCATAACCCATGGGTGCAGGTGACTTTTTCTGCTGTGGGCACACGTGGGTAGCACCTATCAGCCCGCTCAGCCTTTGTTTGTGAACAAACTTGTCAGCACACAAACACCTCCTTTTCTGTTCTTGAAAAGGTTAAACCTTCCAGTCTGTCAAAAAACAGCTCCTGTCCTTCTCTTTTCCTTTTCAGGATGGGATCCTTTTACGCCCCAGGGCTCGTGGGTATAAACGTGCTGCGCTTATTAACCTCCATGTATTTTCAGTGCTGGGCTGTCATGAGCAGCAATGTCCCTCATGCAAGAGTCTTCAAAGCATCCAAGTCTAACAATTTTTACATGGGATTGCTGCTGCTGATCCTCTTCCTCAGCCTCCTGCCTGTGGCTTACACCATCATGTCCCTGCCTCCCTCCTTTGACTGTGGACCTTTCAGGTACTACCAAAACACCAAAAAGAATGTTTTTGTTCTGTGGTACATGGGAAGAAAATTTTCATTTTCGCTTTCATGTTTTGAAAGCAAAATGCTCATATTTTCATGAAGTTAGAAGGATTGGATTCCAGCAGAGATGGAGTCTCAGTTCCAGAATAAAAACCCCAAAAACGCCAACAGGAGTATCCTAAAGGCTCTTTGGATCATTGAGGAAACAAAATCAGTCCAAAGGATGTATTTTACATGTTGATTTTAGTTGGCAAATACCAGGAAATGGATAGGGGTGAGCCTGTAAAATTACTGCCTTTTTTTCCCTTCTTCTTTGGTGTTTGGGTTTTTTTTTAAATGTGGGGCCTTTTTTTTCTTTTAATTAGGACAAAATCAGCACTGCACAAAGCATTCAGTGGACTGGATTAACGTGCCAATAAAGTCTAATTTGATTGAATAACGCCATTTCCTGGGCTTGCTGAATCTGACTCAGCAAGGAGCCAGCTTGGAACAAATTGTTCTTGTAGATGTTTTGGGTTATCTGCTTGCTGACGGAGAATGACATCAGAAAGCTCAAAGGCTCGGGGGAAAGGCAAGAGACCAAAATACCATCAGTTCCCTAACAAGGACAGGTGTCAACGAGTAATGTCAGAAGATCTGACAAGTAACTTGTTGCACGCACACTATCATTGGGAGATGACTAATGTGCAATGTGAAAGAGCTATTTCAATTCCCAATCAACCCTTCAAAAGCCACTCAGCCTGATTCAGACCCTTGGCAGCTCGACTGAAAGCTCAGCTCTCCTGAGCTCCTGGCAGTTGATGAGGTTGGGATGCTGTTTATCCAAGTTTTCTTTATTGGCTCTCAACATTGAGATAGAGAGTCCAACACCTTCCTGATGGGAATTCTGCAAGCTCCCAGGAAGCACTAAGCCTAAATGGGAGGAATAACCCTGATGGTGTTGAATTCCCAGACCCAGAGATGCTAGGGAGAGAAGAAGGTCAATTACATAATCCAGCCCTTTACAGATTTGTTCTTCTTTCACACAGAATACTCTCATCTGCTTTATCAATCCCATTTGAAATTACTCTTTCACTGAGTCTCCTATTAAGCAATAATCACAGCTTGCTATTTTTGTCATTACTTAGCAGCTCTTCAAGTTGGCTCATTATTTCAGAAAGCTGGAATTTGCATATGGAAAGTCATCTCTACCATGAAAAGGCCAAACTTAACAAGATATTCATCAGAAATATGTGGTTACTGCAGTCTGTAGGGTTTTATCTATTTCAGAGGGGTAAATAGTCAGGACTCATAAAGGAGTCAAGCATGGAAATAAATGTATTGACTCCAGGAGCAAGTTGGCCTAGCAAAGATTAATTGTATAGTCAACGAGGAGAGAGAGTGAGGGAATGAATGAACCAATAGATAATTTCAAATAAAGGCATTTTAAACTCCTTTGTGGCCTTCAGCAAGCTGATGTTCATTGACAGAGAGGTGAAACATGCTGCTTAGCACCATGAGAGTGGGGCATTTTGTCCCTCCAGAGGATACCTACACTCCTTAACTGGCTGTTTGTCTTCCCAGTGGAAAGAAAAGGATGTATGATGTCATTCAAGAGACCATCGAACTCGATTTTCCACTTTTTGTTGCCAAGATCTTCAGCTATTTGGCAAATCCAGGACTGATCATACCTGCAATTCTGCTCATGGTGTAAGTTTTCATTGCAATATTACATGCCTGGCTTGGGGGGAGAAGGTTGGAAAAAAATTCTGGTATATTAGTCAGGTCTAAATACAGGTTCTGCTGAGATAACAGCATGGATTAGAGCAAACACATGCTCCCTAGCCCCCTTACCTTTGCCTAACCCAATTTCCCAAAATTTAATTACCTGACCCAATTAAATACAACTTTGTGGTTGAAATGCATTGCTGACAGAGGCCTTGTAGATATCTAAGCTGTCACAGCTTCCATATGAAAAATTTTCTGTAGCCAGCAGGAAATAAATGGTCAGTCTCAGCCTGGTGCCTTTTGGAGAAGCAATTTCTGTCACAGCTGGTGTTATTTAGAGCACAGCCAAGACAGGGCATTCAAAAATTACATGTTCCAAAAATATGCAGAGTTGTGAGCTTTGTTTGGGTTTGGGGGGTTTTACTTCTTCATTTTCCAAGTAATACATCTGGTATTTGTTTTAGTGCCGTTTGATCATTTCAGCTTTGAAATCAAACTTAAATCCCCAGCACCTTCAGCAGTATTAGGATTAGCTCTCCTTTTATTTGAAAATATATTTTTGGCACCGTTCTTGAGGCTTTACAAAGCTATCAAAATGAGTAGGAGGGCTGTGGCCAAATTCTGTAGGCAGTTCTGAGCACTTCAGGCTAATCAATGGGAGATGGGGACAGAGCTGGGGAGCCTGATACATACAGAGATTCCTGTTCTGACTCTTTCTGGGGTATCCACACTTTGGAGATGAGCCTCTGGGCTGATCCTTGGGCACGGTGATGCTTCATCCTGCATAGCTACACTGAAGGTAATGCCATTCAATTCTATCAAATACTAGTTCCATACAAAGTTTCTTATACAAACAACCTGAGAAAAATCCTAAATAAACTGAAAGTGACATGTCATCCCTCTACTTACCTCAAACTACTTGCTCTTTTTAATCCCAAAAGGATGATCAGGTACTGTACATTCTGCAGGCAGATCCTACACCTGTACAGACCAGAGCAGGTCTGTGCAGGAGACACGAAGTCTCACAGCACACCCCAGCATATATTGAATTAGAAACTCTGGTCCTGGGGGCTTCACAACAGCACTGGCAGGTGCTACTGCAAACACAAAATGGAGACTGCAGAACACCCCAAATGGGCCACCTTAACAAAAGGGCTGCAGGCCAGGTTTCTGAGGCTTTGATGCAGCCCTCAAAAAAGCTGATGGGAGAGAGCACTACCTTTGAAAATAATGTGTTTTTTTTTCCAGTCACAATCTCCTGCCCTTTCCTCCACTGTCAGGTGGGAAAAGTAACAGCACAAATTCAGTTTATTTGTTGAAGAAACACTTTTTATCACACCTTCCCAGTGCTGGCTATTCCCATAGCACAGCTTTACCATCAGTCCAACTCTCCTCAAGACACAGTTTTGTCTCTGCCCTGACTTCCCTCTGAGAACTGAAAGATGCCTTATGCCCATTTTACCCAAAACATCCTCATTTTCCAGCCAGATACGCTGCCTGTATGGCCTATATGTATTACACACTTGTGATTCCCAGCTGTTCAGCTCCCAGGAGAGTCACAGCCCTAAAGAAGTGGCTTCCCCCCGTGGTGCCTGGACCAGTCAGACCTATGGCCCCTTGGCAGCAGCTCTCACATGCATTGGTGCATTGAGAGAGCACTGGGTGCCTTGCAGAGGCACTGATTGTTATCTACGTGCTCACCTGGCCTGTGATAATCCCACAGACAAAATCACAGTGAACAAACAAGGTTGTTTCTTAAGGCTTTGGCCCTTTTCTCTCTTCCTTTTCAGTCAAGTGCCCAATTTCCTGCCTTGTCTCTGAAAATCTTCAACTTCTGCTGTGGTGCAGACAGGCAGAGAGGTTTAAGCTGGAACTAGCCCGTGTGATGAACCTCATCCAGTTTTCCAAGAGATTGAAAGCAGGGAAATGCAAAAGCTTCATTTAGTCCTGATGAGCATGGAGCCAGAAGCTCTCAAAGCAGCAGGCAAGGCAACCTGCAATCCAGCCTAACTAAAAATAGCCCCTACAAAGAGCAACAGGTGGATCATAAATGGACAGTCTGTTGATTTTGATTGCAGTCTCTCAAAAATGTGTTTTCCACTTATTATGGACTGAATTAAGTAATTTTTTCTAGTCATGACAACCACTTCTCTTTTATCCAGGTGCCATCCAAAACTTATCTTCTATTTATTTTGGTTCTTAGCTCCTGGTTCCAAACAATGATGGGGTCCAGTGAGTGACATGGATGTCAAGCTCACTGTCCTGCTTTTAACTGCCCAAGGACAAGGGAAATGGAAATACAGAGAAAGAAGAATGAAAGATATTGTGTCCATGGGCACATCACCTAATCCCACTCAGGCTGACAGTAGGATTTCAAGCTGTGGCCTGCAGAGCTTCCTGGCAGAAGACAGAAGGATTTTACTGTATCAAGAAGGGGGGAAAATTAAAATTCCTCTGCAGGCTAGAAAAGGATAGTGACCCACACTCTCTCCAGAACTGGGGAAGCAATACATCAGAGAAGAGGGGCGCCAGGGTGTCATGGTTTAAACCCACTTGGAAATTAGGCACTACCCAGCTACTTGCTCAACCTCTTCTCTCTGTCTCCAATCCTGGTTGAATGAGGAGGAGAATCAAGAAAAACTTGCAGATTGAGATAAGAACAATTCAATAATCAAAATTAAAGTAAAATATAGCAATAATAGTAAATGATAATAATAAGGGAAAAATAAGTGACACACAATACAGTTCCTCACCACCACTGACTGATGACAGACCCCCTTCCCAAAACCAGACTGGCCCCTGTTAAAGGTAACTCCCCCCTATTTATACACCAGGCATGACATTCTATGATGTGGAATATCCCTTTGATCAGTTCAGGTCACCTGTCCCCCCATGCTCCCTCCCAGTTTCTTTTGTGTAACTCCTCACTGGCAGAGCTTGAGAAAAAAACAAAGGTCAACTTACGATAAACAAGAATTAGGAAAATGAAAATATCAATGTGTTATCAACATCATTCACAGCCCTGATTACAAAGTAGTATTTTCTTGATAACAGAGCTTGATAACATAGAAGCACTAAAACTATCATGCCTTTACAGAAGAACAAAAAGAAAAACAATTTCCAAGAGGATTTGCAGGACAGAGAGTCTAGATCACCAAGACTGAGTTTTGGGTTAATGTTAGACAAAAGGAAGCAAATGTGTTTCCTCTAAACAGACCTCCTAAAAAGCCTCAAGAAAGGCAATCCTAAGCACCACTTCCTGATCTTCCACCTGGAAACCCACATGCCAGTACAAGGTGCCTTGCTGGGCTTAGGGCATCAATTGATGAAATCCTTGAGTCTGGTTTGAGTTTGATGCGCCTGGGCTGGAGCAACACACACAGGTTATGAATTGTCAGGAAACCGTTTTTCTTTCCCTACCTTTGTTTTCCTTCTATAAGAGAATTTCCTACTTTATTAAAAAAAAAAAAAAAAAAAAAAAAAAAAAAAAAAAACACAACTATAGCAATGAACTGAATGGCTGGTACTTTTCCTGGAAATGGCTTGGTGTCCCTGAGCAGATGATGATTATAAGTCCACAAAAGCAGGAGAGGACTTTTTTTTACCACCAAGATATTACTGGCTGGTGAGTGTCAGAGGTGGCACGACAGGCCCAGACACCTGGGCATGTTGTAAAGCACAGCCTCCCTGTGTGCCAGAGGCTGGCAGCCAGCATGCCCTCTCCCATCCCCACTGGCCTCTCAGTTCCCACCAGTTTTGGCTCAGTTTTCCACTGGCTTTGGTGTGCCCTTTTTGGAGAAGAGAGGATCAAAACAAAAGCCCATGGCTCTGCTCCAACCTGGCTTCAACCTTGCTCCCTTCCAGGGATAGAGGATGCAGCTGGTCCTGGAAAAGGGGGACTGTTCCTTGAGCACTGCTTTTCAGGAGAGGTGTCAAGGCCCTATTCTACCACTGCTTCCCTGGTTTTCCAGTTTTTGCCGAGGTCCCTGTGTTATGTGGTCACAGTTCCATCTCAAGGCTGGTGCCTGGTTTCCCCAAGGTTGGTGCAAAGGAAGCAGAGAGAGCCCATGGCCAGCCAAGGTGGAGGCACAAGGGCAGGCTGGTCATTTTTCCTCTGTTTGAGTAGAACTGAGCTTTGGATGGGCTCAGCCTGTCTTGGCTAACCCTGCCACAGGCAGCCCAAATTTTTCCTAAACCTTGAGCTTCTAAAAGAAGTTTGGAGACAGCTGGTGGGAAAATTAGGAATTAGAGCATAGGCAAACAATTACATGTTCCTTGCTTGTGAAACTTTTTCTTTCCCCTGATCCTATCACTACAGCACCATGTTTTCTTTTCTAGCCTCACCATCTATTACCTGAATGCTGTGTCTAAAGCATATCAGCGCGCCAACGCAGAGCTGAAGAAGAAAATGCAAATGGTAGGTACTGATCTGGCAAAACCACCTTTGAAATACCATGCACTTAAATCCTGAAGCACAGCATATGCTTTAAATCACTCTTCACTTTGGTGACACAAGAAGATGACATATTTTATGCTTGCTCAGTCCCCTCTGATGGTATTTAATGTCTAGCTGTGCAGAGTGGTCACATCCCATTGTAGTCTGCTGTTTCATACATCAGAACTACAATTGGCTTTGCCATAAACTGTGGTTTTCATCTACAAAAGTAAGCTACCTCAAGGTTCAGACAATCCTTTGGTGTCTGAGATTTCCCAGGAACAATGACAAGTCCGTGGAAACCAAACCCATTTCACGGGCACAGGACAGAATCCAAGCCAAGGAAGCAGTGCCACATAAAGCAAAACATCACATAAAGCAGAGATTGGTGCAACATTAAAAGTGAGGATGTGAGCACTGAGAAATGGGACTCCACGAATTACATTCAAATGCTCAAACTCAGAATCAATCACTTGGCCTAAAGGAAGTGTCCTGGTGCAAAGGGCACCCTCAGGTACTGCAGCAGGTGAACCTGTGCTACAGCATGCTCACATTTTAGGGCATTCTATTTCACACTGCACAACCTGGCTGGAATCAGGGCTAAAGGGATCACAATGCAGGACTCAGCCCCAGCCAAAAGTACAGATTCCCTCTACTATCCAGAAGAGAATCTTTTGCAGCCCTAAATGTATGCAAGTAATGCCAAAGCCAGCCCTACAGCCCATCCCTGTGCTGCCATACCCTCTTCCTCTGGCATTTATCCCTGACACCCTCTCTCACAAGAGGCTCACATTTAAAACTAACCAATACACCAGAGAGGGCAGATTGGTAGCTGTAAAAACACACAGACAGCCTGATGGATCTAAACCATGTTATCTGCAAGTGCTTTGCTCTAACAGGAGCAGAGCCACTGTTTTCCAGTCCTGCCTGGGATGTACTTTCTTTCCTGGAAACACCTGATCACCAGATCAGGATTCAGCACCTTGAACCTGGCAAAGAGATTCATTCATACCAACAAACATTTAGCCAAACAAACACGATACCAGGCCACCATTTCCCAGATTACACCTGCAGTTTTTAACTAAACCCAATGTTTTTTATTGATGCAGCAACGAGAAGAGGAGAAAAACAAGAGAAACAACAAAGCCAGTACAAACCCTATGCTGCAAGATCTCGAGGATTTGCTTACACCAAGTACTAAGACTGAAAGTCCCCCCAAACAAGCAGAAGGTAAAATTAAAACAATCTCCCCATAACACTTCCAAAATGGCTCATTTATCCACCAAAGTGACCAGTAGGATTGAGAAACTGGAGGGATACACCTTAGCAAGGGATCGGATGAGTATCACTGGCACAGATTTTGTCCTGTTGCAGAAGTCCACCTGCCAATGGACACTCAGGAAGGGCACATTTTTAGAGTGGATTATATCTCACACAGGCTCGTCACAGTGGGAATTGTAATCTAAAATTATGATTCACATCCCAACTATTAACCATGCTGTTCATGAAACCAGCAATTTATTCTGGGAATAGTGTTTAAACTCAGTGTTGTTTCAGGGCTAGTGAGTTGAGTCAGACTTTTTCTTCCTGAGTTGAGCTTTTCATTGGAAAATTCTTCATGAATGAGGCAGAAACTTTTCACAGGATTGGGTTAAGTCTTAGAGCAAATAAATGTGTGCTCTAAGATCTGCTGTGGAGGTGCATGGGCAGAAAAAACCAGGAGGAGGCATTAGCACCAGGACTGGGTCATTTTCAAAGAAAATGGATACTCCAGGCTCAATCTCAACCAGCCACTTCCTGACTGTCAGAGCCTCCAGCTCTCACTTGTGCAAATCACCTGAAAGATTTTGATTTTATCCTGGTACATGTGAGAAAAGCAGACTAGTGCCACCATAGCTCCCATGAATTTGAAGGGCTGAGACAAACTGGAAGGCTCAGAGCAACCCAGGTCAGATCCCCTCCAAAGCACATCAAGGCATTCATTTAAATGGATATAGTGCTGGCAGTGTTTTGAGTGCACTGAAAATAAAGACTAAAATCAGGAATTACCTACCACACTCCATGCCTGGGTGTGTGCCAGCATGGCTGGTAGGATTATTGTGTCTTGTCAATGCTTCTGTAAGAAGCTGAAAAGAAGGGTTGGGCAGCAGAGACATGAACTGGCTGTTGAGTTGTGGGTGAGAACATTCTTGTTCCTGGTTCCTTCACTCAGATGCTTAAACACAAACCCCCAGACACTCTGGTTATTGCACAGAGAAGAAACAGCAGCCACTGGGGAGAGGACAAAAGGCAGTGCTTGCTACAAAGAAAATAACATTCATAATCTTTGCTCTAGACAAGAAAACAGAGTCTCCAAATGGACCCAGCCCTGCCAGGCAGCCAGGCAGAGGAGAGGGCCTGGCTGCCAGCCCCATGGCCGGCGGGAGGGGAGCAGCATTCACCGCACCATCGCCGGTGTTTGTGACACAGCCACGGACGCTGGGCGCTCGGGCACCCTACCCTGGCCAGCCCAGGCCGTGGGGACACCCCCTGGGCCCAGTCCCTGGCAGAGGGAGAGGGCAGCTATGCTACCCACGGGCTGCTCGATAACCTCAGCAAGGTTTCTCCTGCGCTGCATGAACTGCTGTAGCTTTGGTAGGAAATTATTCCCGCATGCTGGACATCCCCTCGTGGTGCTCTCTATCTGCCCAACACTCTAATGCAGATTTGTTTAGATACTTAGTAGTGATTCTGAGTTGTAACCCCTAAGGGCTGTGCTGATTTTGATCCCAAGGGAAATGGGAGGGGGTCAGAACAAAGTTCAGCTGTGACATTGCTGAAATGCTTCACACAGGATGCACTCTGTGGCCACCAACTTGCTCTGTGGAGCAAGTGCTTGCCAGTACTTTCAAAGGCTTCTTTAATTAATAAAAGTGGTGTGACTTTACCTGTCATTTAAACTGAGGTTTGTGGTGGGTTTTTCCTTTGTTCCTCTGCCTGAAGAATTTAGTGTTCTTATTAAAAATTGAGTGTCCCTGCTCAGCCACAAGGCAGCTGCTACTAGCAGTAGAGGATTCCTACCAGAGAGAATGTTTTTCAGCTGCATTTTGTCCCTTGTCATAGCTTTCCTAGAGCCTACCTCCTCCAAACTTCCATCTTTCAAATCTCACCTCCACTTTCTCTAGGTTCCCACTCCACTCCTCTTTTCACAGTCTGTTGACAGCAGCTTGCACCATTATTTCAATCCCTAGATATGATTCCTAGTCTAGCAACATCACCTAGCACAACTGAGAGACAAACAGTACCTTGGCCTAGTTTCTGATTACAACCATTTAGAAATTCCTGTTGCCATTTAAGAACAGTAGAGAAGTACTTCCAGGAGATGCAATCAAGACATAAATAAAAGGAGCCTTCAGAATTTCTCCAAAAATTAAATCATTGCATTTTTCTTTCAAATACAGCAAAGTCAATGGGTTGCTTCTAGAAGCAGCTGTTCCTGGTGCACAGCTCAAAGTGAGGAAAGTGAAGGGAGACTTGCACATCTGATCAATGATCATCGGTCTCCAATTTATTGATCCAGCTTACACACTTTTATAGTAGCGTTAATTAAGCTCATACATATTGCAAAAACCGAGCTCATCATTAGTTACAGATTACATGCCAACCCCTCCTTTGTTGCTAATACCTGTGGCTTTCTTGTTGAGACTAATACTTGTTTTTTACATCCTGCTGACTACATTCAAGGACTCCATGTTTTCCACCATGTTTTTCTCATCACTTAACCAAGCACAGAGTGTTATAGTTTATCTCGTAAGGAAAAAGGCTGAGAACTGACTACTTACAGCTGCTTTTTACTGCTTAACCAGCTGTATATGATCATGGCCTTTTTCTATAAGCCATGTCTGAACAAAAGTCTCCAACATCAAAGTCAGTTTGGCTGTTCCCAGGACACTGCTGTGGTCAGGGTTGGTCATCCTCCTATGGAGCCTCCATGTGAGAAGCTGATCATTGGATTTATTTCCTGGGCTTGGAAGGACATTTCTCTGATCTGGGTCCCACAGAAAATGTCTTGCCTTGCCTCTTTACTGTTAGAGTTGCTGATGCAACATAGGTGTGGTGAGCTCTCTGCAGAGATACCCATTCACTGGACTTGAGAAAAGTCCAACAAGAGAAGGCCTTTTCCAGGAGACATCCTTCCTTGGCCTTGGAGGTGTCCATACTGGTCAGCAGGTGCTGGGGGAAGGTGTTTGAGACCTGCCAACCCAGAAGGACATCACAGAAACAACACAGTGCCCTGATTTTGGCACAGCCTGTCTGCCCTGCAGACTGATTGCATATCTTAGGGACTGGTTGCATATCAAGGAAGAGCACTCTCCTCCACTCCTCACCTCACACTGAAACACAATTTGGAAAGGAGAGGACGTGGCTTTAGATCTCACTCACACCTGCTAGCCAACTCAAAGAGGCTGGAAGCACATGTGTGCATACATGCCTGCACACATATAAAGGCAACAAGAAGCATTATCAAGAAGACATAAAGAACTCCAGACAGGTTTTGAAAACCAGAGAAGCAGACTTAGACCAGATTAGTCACCATTACAAGATTTGGATACTCTCTGAATCAGGCCAGCAATAATATAGAGCATTCCGAAGCACTGTGTCATCTCTGGAGCACACAACTGCCCATTAGCTAATTACTCCTTCTAGGCTTGTTTATCTCTAATTATAATACATTAGGGTCACCCATTGATCAGTGTCTGTTGCAGGCTCAGAGGCTCCAGGATACAAGGGTGATAACATCAGCCAGACAACTCCTGCAGGCCAGTGGCAACTCTCTGCCCCAATCCAGTCCACTGTGGGATCCTCTGTCAGAGCACTGGAGTCATGAAAAGTGTAAAAATGCCAACCCTCAGTCCTCATATTAACTGAAATGATTACTTATCTCTTGGAGCTTTGAGTCCATTTACCAGTTATTCACATGCAACTGAAGGTTAAACTCCACAAATCACTGGAATATTCAGTAGCGTTTGGTTTCATTCCTATTTTTCTATTGCTAGAAACAGCAAAAAGCCCTTGTCTGAGCATTGATTTCCAACACCCTAACATTTGTTGAAAGACTGTATCCATCCCAATCTTCCTCCAGGGCTCAGTCTAACTTCAAGGGGAAAGACAAAAACAAAAAAAAAAAAAAGGAGAAAAGCTCAGTGGTGAGTACTGGGAACCTCCTAATAACATCTCTCACAGCTCTCAGTTTGCATTCATAGATCACTGGAAGAGCCCTCTGCATTGCAAATTTTTCACATCTTGTACTGCCACTAGCTCAAATGCTGCAGCCAAGAGGTTTTAGTAAAAAAAAAAAACAACACAAGGAAATATCTAAGCTTAATCATTTTATTATTTTTCTCATCAGAGATTTGTTTTTAAACAGGCAGCTCTCATGGGCAGCAGTTTTTAGTTTGCATGGCCAGGCAGAGCATCTGCTCAGTGTTACTAATAAACAGGAACCTCAGCAAAATAAAAAAATTTAAAGGGCAATTTTGCAAAACACATGGCTAAGCATGAGCTGTGAAGGGGATAACAATGTGCATCCCTCTCTTTTAGGGTCAAAAACATAATTCAGACATTTCTATTATAAAGAGCCCAGCTGTATACAAGATAAGGTGCTTTCTGTGCTCTCAATGAGCAGAGAACAGTAGACACCATTAAGCAGGTTTGCTCACAAAGCCAGAAAAGAATGCAAAGAATACACTGATTTTGTATTTGGTACCAAGGCACCTCAGATTCTCCAAAACAGAAAAATCAGCTTTTTGCTGCAGAAGGACAGTAAGTTCTTTTCAAAAGGGAACCTTGAAACACTTGAACTTGTATTTTCATGTGGCCTTTATGAAGCTTTCCAAGGAGAGAAAGGGAAACAAGCTCTGGGTGCCACCTTTACTGACAGCACTCCTTTTCCTGATAACCTCACATATCCTAAACAAGCAGTCAAGATCATCTTGAGCTTTTATCCTTGTCTCCCATAGCTAACCCTGCACTATGACAAAGCCATTTATCACACATTCTGAACCTCTCCAGAAATAGAATTGTCACCTTGCTTGAAAATGTGAGCTGCAGAGGTCTTGTGTGCCATCCACCTCTGCTCTTCTTTGGAATCTTTCTCTGCTCATGGACAGGAGAGAGGGTTTTCTCACACCAGCTAACAAACCAGAGCTCTGGGGATGGATTTTTAGTTTCTTTCAGGGTGCTGAGGAGGGTTTTCAGCTGCACATCCAGGCTAAAGAAACCTCTCACCTACAAACAGGCTCTAGACACCACAAGAGCCATTGTAGGGACAAAGAACACAAACTGCACTGGCACCAACACCAATTTCTCAGATCTACCCTAAAAAACTTCCTCTGACAAATCCAGGTAAGAAAGACAGCCAAAAGCCACTTCCCAGAGAAAATTCCTGACGATGGAGACTGGGATTTTATCAGTTTATCCTGCCCCACAAGCTCCTGTCTGGCTGGGCCAGAGCTCTGCCAGTGCCAGTCTGGGAATGTTCATCTTCAGGGAACTGAGCAAAGGAGTCTGGTTAGGTCAGACACGAGATAAATTCTAAAAGGATTCTGCTTTAAAGGTCTAACCCCAAAAAAACACTTAAGTATCTGTGTCCTCACAGGAATTAAGAGCTTAAATACTGCATTGTGCTCATTTGTAGAGACCTAGCTCTTTTCTTTATATCTTTGGCTTATAAAAGGCACCAGTACCTTAAAAAAAAAACAAACAAAACCCTCAGGAAATACAAGCAAGAGACAGATAAAAAAGAAACTTCAGAATTTCTCCAAAATTCAGGTGGTTGAGTTCTGCTTTCAAATACAGAAAAGCTGAGAGGTTATTTCTAGAAATAGCTGCCCCACTCAAAGGAGGACATTCACAGACTGGCACCAGCAGAAGCCCAGTGAGGCAGGGCCACTGCCAGTGTCAGGAGCACCAGAGCAGCTTCTATGTTGGTGAAGATGCACTAAGAATTAATGGAATGTCCTGTGGGCCCTTGCCTTGACCCCAGCAGGCCATGGGTACAGCAGGTCTCCCACCCAGCATGTTCAGACCCCTCCCTGCACTCCCTGCAACCACGAATCAGTGCTTTTGCTGGCACTGAAGCAGGTCAGACAGGGACCTTTGAGCCTCACCCCACCACCTCTCTAAATCACATCCCTTCAAAGTAAAAATGTCCTGGATAAAGAAAAAAAAAAACCTGAGTGCTTGCCAAAAGACTTTAAATTAGTGATTCCCCGCATTTTTGATCCATGTTGCACGCAATGTTATCAGCTCTCCAGCCTGACAGCCGTGGGGATTTTTCTGCTCTCTGTCGTGGTTTTGCCTGAGCCCTGAGGCAGCAGCTTGTCCTTTGGCAGGTGGCAGCCTGGCTTCATCTGCAGCCAAGGCTTTATCACTCCCAAATGCTCAGATTCAGTGTTCCCCTGGGGAAAAAAGTGACTCTGAAACCCCAGGATTTTAGGTCCTGGCCCATTTCTCACAGAACATAGTCATCAGTGCTGAATCAGAGCCCAGCCTTGTGTTTTAAATGCACTGTACCAACACAATGCTGGGCTGTGCTGAGCTAATGCAGGGAGGCTTGGCTCTGCTGCAATCACAGGGCACAACTCCCTGGGGTCCCTTCCCATTCCAGCACCTATAAACATCCAAACCCAGCTGTGAGCATTGTCTCTAAATCTTCAATTGGTACCACACGGTGCTACTCAGAGAATACCCAGGCTCTCCATGACCTCAGCAAACAAAGGCCACCAACCTCCCATGTATCAGGAGACAGTCTGTGTGGGCATGTATCCACACAGGCCCCGAGATCAAGATGAGTGGATTTTTTAAATGTTTGAGAATTTGTATTATTTTCTGCACCACTCCTCCATGATTGACAGCAGAACTGGAAAGCACTGAAGCACAGAGATTTCTCTCTGCAGCTGATGCTCCGAGCATGCAGGTGGAGGGAGGAGAGCTGACAGGCACCCAGGGATGGTGGATAGACAGATGCCATTTCCCAGCAAAGCTTTATGTGCATCAGCATCAAACTCCACGGAAAGACCCAATGGACAAAAGTCACTTGAAGGTGGAAGAGAAGCCAAGGGGAGGAGAGGGACAATCAATGAGACAATCCTCACCTCCTGGGGACCAGACCCAGGCAGGAGAGCAACAGTGGGACACAAGAATCTCCAGTGCTGATCTCAGCTGTGCTCCCTGGAGGCTCATGCCCGAGGAACAAGAGTGGGATTTAACCTTTAACCATCCTTTAACCCAGCTCACAGAGCTGGGAAATCAGGAGGGTAGGAAATTCAACAGCCCTGCACCTGCCTTAGGGCCAGCGTGGGGGTAAGGGCACACTGCACTCGCCACTGCTTCACAAGGCAGTGAAAAAGCTGTGCAAGGAAACAGCTGCAGGATATAAAAGCAGCAGAGCTTCTCCATTAGGAACCCAGCAATGCTTGCAGAAGCTGCCAGTGTCATCCCTCTCCTGGCAATGTGGGAGGGAGAAAAAATAACTTCAGCTCAGTTGAAAATAAAATGAAAACAACCACAGCAGCACAGCACTGTTACCTGGACTGCTTGAGGATAGACAAAACACCACAGTGATCAAGGGCACAGATCAGGTTAGTAGGAGGTGGAACATTATTTTAACAGCATTACTAACTCATTTTTCCAGGGAAGAGCAGCAGCAGAAACATCCTAAGCAGCTGAGTTCTCCCCCTTCCTCCATTCTCTCTCCCTCAAAGCAAAGTTGTTTGGGGGAGCCAAGGCTTACCTCCTACAAAAGCCTGCAGATCCAAACCTTCTTCTAATTAAGAAACATTTCACACATATGGGACTTCTGGGTTTTTTTGGATAGCAGCAGCAGTAAATAATTCAGTGCCTTGGCAGATACGTAGCATCTTCCAAATATGAAGGCTATTATCAGATTTATTTTAATAAGGTGCCTGGAGGGCTCAAGGCCAGGAAGACAGGAGAAAAAAACCCACTATAATAAAACCCATGTCCTTTTCATTAGCCAGAGCACTTTGCTACAGCAGCTTGGACAGAGCAGCACAAACACTGCCTGAACACCAGCAGAGCTTCGCTGCCACCACAGCAGCACCACTGCAGCTTGCAGGTCCCCCAGCTCCACCTGCAGCTGCTGCAGTGGCCAGGGCTGCAGGGCTTTTGCACAGGGCCCTGGCAAACTCAGCTTCTGCTCCCCAAGAAGCCCTGCAGATTTTGGAGGAAAAGGCTGCAGAAGCATTTTGATATCACATTTGCAAACATAACAAATGAGCCACTGGCAAGGTTTTCTTCACAAGCAGCTGCAGCTCTGCCTGTGGAACTCTCCACAGTTTCTGTTCAACTTTCCCCACACAGGATGGTGTTGTGCCACAGCCACAGAGACCAACAGTGGGGAAACATCTGCCTTAGCACCACCCTGAGCATTGACCCATGGACAAAAGCAGTTCCTTTGTGCAGAAGTGGTGGAAATCTCTTGTAATCCATCTCCAGGGAAGGCCCAGTGTCACGAACATGCTCTTTCAGCACTTTATGTCCTCCTCAGCACCTATGCCAGTAACAGGGAGGGTAAGTAGCTTTTAAAGACCTTTAGCTGGCTCTGAGGAGCTGAACTAGTCCTGCTGGAACAGGGCAAGTCACCACCTGGGTGTGCCACACTACCACAGTGCCACTGAAGCCAAGCACTGTACTTGAACAGGTTATCCACCAAACAGCCAAAATCATCCCATTGTTGGGGATGGGTCAGACACACATTGCTCACAGCACTCCTCCAACCCAATGCCCAGAAGGAAAAACAAATCTCCACCTAAAATAAAGGGTTTCCTCTTTCCTGCCACCACCAGACCTTGATTTCAGAGGAAAGACTATAGAAGGCAAGGCAGAGCCTCTGAAAGTAACAATTAAACTATTTGTGAAAATGCTGTTCCACCTGGCCTTCTGGGTGAGCAGGGAGCCTCTGGCAGTTTTGGGGGCTCCACAACACGCAGATGCATCCTAGACAGCATCCCTTAAATCTCATCTAACCAGGAAGATGTGCCAAGCACGCTTTTGCCACAGGGGTCCCTGTGGTACCAGCAACTACTGCCTGAGCAGCTACCACAGATGCTGAGCTCACCCAGCCTAGGAGAGCAAGGAGGCAGCTGCTCTGTGCCTGGTGCCCACCCTGCTCCCCTCTGGCTCACACTGCCCCATGGGAGGCACTCATTGCTCACCTCTGTATTTTGTGTTGCAATTATCTTAACAGCAGAAAAACAGTACCTACCCAATGGCTAGAAGGGAAGGTCAATCCACTGTTCTTGTAATGATAGAAGATTTAAGATAAAATTCAAAGAAAGCTTGACACTTACCTTAAGAGAGCAAGCTCCGTCCTTGAGATCCCAGCGGAGACAACACAGGCCACAAAAGAATGGCTTCACGGAGCACTCATCCCACCTGGGGGCCATGCAGAGTTGATAACTTGGCTCATTTTAAATCACAAGTTGCAGATTTGACATTTTAACATTTTAATAAAGTTCCTTTTTCTATATTCAAGGTATGGTTTGAGAAATCCCAGTTCTCATTTTGAAACAATAAGCACAAACACGTAGCTTTCACAGAACAAAAATAAATATAAAATGAGCACAGGCAGCATAGGAATCAAGCAGAATTCCAAGAAAGGCTTAGGGAAAAGAATTATGACTTAAAATTTGTCTCAAAACTTTTCAAAGGACTTGAGCCCTTGAAGTCAGAAAAACAAGTTGCTAGACTTCTCAGCCCTACTGAAAAAGCTGATGAAGAACCCCTACCTGCTTACAGCACACAGACAAAGTGGGTTTGCCTCACAAGCCAAGAAGAAAAGCCAGCAAACAGCACATTCACTCCTTCCCCACACCAGCCCTTGTGAGAAAATGGTAGGAGACACTTCAGCCCGTGGCACCTGGGGCTTGTAAAACCTTACCCAGCTGGGAGCAGGAATGAGGCTGAAAGGAGCCTTCTGAAAAGGTGCTGCAGAGAGGGAAGTGGTGGTGTCTTTTTTTTTTTTAATCTTTCCTCTCAAATTAGAGCCTTTAACAGCAAAACAACAAGTGAGAGAAAACGGTTCACACCTGATTCCCTCTCTGCATATGCTGCTTAATTTTTTTGTATATAAACAAGGCCAACAGGTGCAGTGAATTGTATACCTGGGAGCTTTGGGAGTACTAGGGAGAAGATGAGCTATTCTAGAAAATGCTGGAAGCAATAAGCCAAACAGGAAAGATGAGTTAGAAACATGGCTTTCCAACACGGAGTTTCTTCAACTTGGAGCACTCACAGCCAGTGGCATCCCACACTTGCTCCCTTAGGGAAATTACAGTCAAGATCAAGGTTTGCATCAGTATGGAGGCAAAAAGTTTAACACTCAGACACTTGGAGAAAAATAGTAGGGTTTCGGTCGTTTGAGGTTTTTTTATGTATCCTATTGTCCTGGTGAGACGGCACCATTCTGGTACAGGGAAGTCAAAAAGCCAGGTGAGGGACAGCTTTGTACCTTCCCTTCCCGGGTGTCCGCCCTGCCCAGCCCTCCTGCCAGGCGGGGAACGCGGGAAGCACACACAGCCCCATCTACCGGGCACCGGGAAGGATTCCCGCACTCGTACTCCGCAATTGTGCAGGCACCACCGCCATCCTCCTGTCACCTGCCCGGGGCGAGCGATGTTGGGGTGCTGGCCTGCTCCCGAAAGCCGCTTCCATCACCATGCCGGTGTCTGATGGAAAATACTGGCAGCGTCGTCCTGACCTGGTTCAGACCCAAAAAGCAAACATTGAGACCACCTCCTTCATTCTGAGCAGCCCCTGGGCTCTCAGGTAAGGTGGCAAACATTTTGGAACCAGTTCCTTGGGCAGTGCTAACTAATTCAGCACTCCAGGTGAGAACCCGAGCTTCCCAGCAGCTTTCCCGTCTGTGTGGCTGCATCCCAACATTCCCAGCTGCAGCGCGGGCAGGAGCAGTGCCAGCACGCCCTCGTATGGCAAAAGCTTGCCGCAGTCTTTGGCACAACTGCGCCCCGTGGCAGAGCAGCTCTGAGTTTTGAACTGCGCCACACCTGCCACGCTGAGCTCCCTGCTCTGCAAAACCCTCAACCTGACTGACCCACACACCTGGTGGGAGGGTGCACAGTCCCACTGAGCAGCCAAAATGTTGTTTCAGTCCTCAGCATCCAGCTCTGGCCCACGCAATAGACCCTGTTCTCCCCTTCTGAGCTGCTAACACCCAAGCCCCATACCAAGGGTAGTGGGCACAGGCTGTCTCTGTGCACTGTGCTGTTGTCACCTTATTGCAAAAGTTCCATACCTTCTCGGTGATTTCTCATGGGCATCTCCTTGCAGCACTGGCTCCTTGTCTCTCACAGCACAGTCAACAAACTCCAGCTCTCTCCTCAAGCAGCTAACCCACTTCTGTAGCTCTCATCCTTATTGGACACAGCTGTGGCCTATTAAGGGCAGGCCTGTTCCTAATCTTTGGTGGTTAGTGCAGCTGCAGCTCCTCAGGTGTGAGACTACCTTCTGCACTATCTTTTTTATTTTCTTACATTCTATCCCTCCACACTGTGGCACCCCTTGTCCTGCCCAAATGTCACCAGCAAGACAGTACCAAAACAAAGAGTGAGCTTGTGACTCAACCCCAGAAACCCTGCTGCATGTGGTGCAATGGCATTTAGCATGAAGAGAGAGATTTTCTACCAAAGCAGGTTTCTCTGGCCTTCAAAGCATGGTTTCAAAGCATAATTTCTAAGTATGCATCCTGCATCCCTTTAGAATTTATTTTATTCATGCTTCAACAGAACTAATAAAAGCAATCTTGTAGCCAGTGAAACAAACACTGACAGAAATATTTAGGACTCCATCACATGAGAAGACATACCAGGCAAACTAAAGTCTTTATTAACACTTGATGAACTGAGGGTTTAAGCAGCAGCCCAGAAAGGACATGTTCTTTCAGCTATAGAGATGTCAAAAATGTATCTTTATTATGTAGTTCTTTTCAACAGTGACTACCGAGTGTATAAATGAACAATGTAAAAATGAAAATGACATGCTTCCAAAGTTGGACAGCACAAAAATGGCAGTGAGTATTCTTAAAATCGTAAGTATTAAAAAACTAAATAAAAACAGGTTCAGAAACCAGTGCCCCATAAAGCAAGAAATTGAGAAAATCAGTGTTGTGACATAATAAGATTGTACCCATCATGCCCAAGGTGTTTATCACAGTCTGCCTCTGCGCAGAGCTGATCAGTGATGCTCTTCATTCCCAGTGCTACACACAACTGTAACACTGTCCTACCTTTACCCATCATAGACTCAATGCAGATCAGGTTTTCACTGACTCTGAGGCCTTGTGGTTTTCACAAGCTTTAGGCTGCAAGGGCTGGGAGCTGGTAGTGCCAAGCACTAGCTAGAGAGAAAAAACTGCCTGAAATGCTGGCTGATGTCTCTTTGGAAGCTGCAGGGTGCAGTGGGAACAAGCTCCAGCAACACCTTGGTCCTACAGCAATAATGATGTAAATCTGGAATGCCTTTTTTTTCTCCCTCTGCCAGGGAGAAAATATATTCAAGATGCCAGGCTTCATCTGTCCTAAGAAGGTACAAGATACACAGCTTTGGAGAGTGCTGCATTTATTTTGCAGATTTACCATGTGCTTTACTCCATGTAGAGTCTATCTTCTTCAAGATGCTAGTAATTCAAGGAAAAAAAATTGTTCCAAGATCCACTCCAACTGCATGCAGCATGCTCACAGTCCTGGCTGGGGAAGAAGCCTCCTAAGAGGAGCAGTGAGGTGAATTCATCACACACATCTCCGTTTCCTTTATATACTTATACAGTGCACAGATATGAATAAACAGGCTGACAATATATTATACTCCTAAAAGTCAGCATCAAACACCCTATAGCCATTTTCACAGTTTCACAAAATAAAACAGACTACAGATGCAAAGAGTGGAACATTTTTGCAGCCTGGATTTAAGCAGAGATGAATCTCTTCAGCTGTGCATAAAACCCTTTGCTTCCTGCAACAGAAAAACCTCGGTGTAATCTGACAATACATGGATACTAAAAATATGGTGATTATTTAGGCAAAGAAGTGACTGGAGAGGAAAAGGAACATCTGTGAATGGTGGCATATAAATAAGGGAGGGAACTGGAAAGGCTGCATGTATGAGACATTCATGGATCACACAGTACCATATTGGCAAGGACTGCACAGCTCATTTGTCCAGAGGGGTTCTACCATGCTCAGAAACCACAGCATGCTCAGAAACCAAACCACAGGCAGCTCCTGCTGAGACCAACTCTGGAAGAAGGCTATCCTAAGGAGTTCACCCAGCCCCATTCTACCTAGTTCCATCAACCCAAATCAAATACAAAGAGAAGGTCACATACAAAGGAAACACTACCGTGACCCTCAATAGAAATTGCCACTATATAGAGACCTCTGCCTAAGCCATTTTGGGTCAAATCAGATCATCAGATCAGTCCAGATCAACAGTTACAATTTTTTTCAGTGTTCTTATTCAACATCAACACTGCACCTACCAAAAAAAAAAAAAAAGCAATAACGAACAAGCCAGTGTCTCAAGGATTTGCTCCTACCTCCTCATTCCTCTACACTGTCTCTGTAGATTACATCTGCCAGGTATTCACCACAAGGGAAGCTCTGGCAGACACAGGATCTTTTGCTACATCTCTGCTGTTGTCTCCACTCCTGTTCTTCTGGCATGCTGAGGATCATAGCCTTCCTGCCATGAGCGCTCTGCTGTTACAGCCAAGGCTGCCTCCTTTCCTAAAAAGGCTGCTATTGACCCCCTCTGCAGTGCTGCAGGCAAACGAGCCCTCCTACTCTACCCACTGCCCCAACAAGGTGATTCTGAACCCACATGCAGAGATCTGTCTCCTGACCGGGCTGTGCGGATCCACCTGCCACTGCCAGCCCTTGGTTGCAAGAATGAGAATCATGAAAGTCAAAGTGATACTTTAGGAAATACTTCAATGAAGACAACCACATTGCAGTAACATGCCAGGAATATTTCAGCAGCAATTACTCAGAACCAATTGATTTAAAACAGCACCATCACCCACACAGGAGCTGTCTGATGACTTCTACATATTCCTTAACAGGAACACATTCGCAGGAAAGAAGTTACACAACGGATAAAAGGGGCAACGGTGAAACAGCAACAGTAACAGCAGAGATTGAATGTATCAAGGGGTAAGACTGTGCTCCAAGTTTGGAAATTTTTAATGGGGCAGTGAAAAAAAATCTCCTGGCCAACAGATCTTTTGAGACAATCTCAAATCTGGGGAGTCAATCAGCAGGTATATAGTCCCCAAATGACCAGGCTCTCAACACACCCTGACGCACAAGTGACAAACCTCAGGTGGCAGGAAGGAGCCTCCCCCTGCTGGATTCTGCACAGTAGCAAAGGATGTGCCACAAGCACACTTCTGAGGAATGCAGGGAACAAACAGAGCTTCTCTTTCTCTTTCAGGAACAAATGGTGAAGAGCTCACCTGTTCATTATTAACAAAACTTTTAGTCACCCTGCATGTAGTAGGTAAAGACAAGAGGAAGAAAGATCAGTCTCCTTTGGACAGATGCTGTGCAGTAATGCATAACTTGCTTTAGGTTTTTTACTGCTAATATGCACTATTACAATAAAATTAAATGAGCACATGCACCAAGAGAAAACGTTCTTTACAGGTTAATTGGCAGTGCTGAAGGTACAAAAAGAAGCATCTGCAACCACACCAATATGGGAAAATTGATCCAATCTGAACAATATTCACCTCCAACAAGCAAAACCCCATTTTCCTGGTCTACCTCCCATTATTGCTGATAATCACAGCAACATAATCTTTAAGAACTAAAGCAGATTAATTAACCTGTTTTTTTCCTGAACATTACTGCAGTATTTTTGAGGAAGGAACTGGTAATACTGATGCTAAAGCTGGGATTCCATCAGGGGAGCAGCTCCCAACTCAAGGGCTGTTCACCACACTGTTCAGTCAGGCCAGCACCCACCAGAACCATCCTCACCCTGGCAACTTGTGAAACCCCAGGTAGAGCAACAAAATCATCTGGGTGGACCCAGACAGGCTGCTATAAAAAAAAGAAAAAGTTAAAGCAAACTGCTTCACCCAGCCTCACCATGTCCTCTCCCCTGACCACACACACTGGCTGCCTCCTCACCTGGGTGGAGCCAGGGAAGGCAGGAATGTGAGACCAGCTTCACAAACTGAGAAAGACAGGAGGGACAACCCAGTGAGCTGCTGCAGGCAGGGACAAAGCCCCAGCTCCATTCAACAGGGTGTAACAGGCATGCCCCATGCTACCCACGTGTCACCAGCCAACTTTACAAACGCAGCACCAGCACACTGTGTACTAAACCAGCTTTTATTTCTCTCACAGAACAGCAGGGCTGAAGTTAAGACCATTCCGTGGCAGTGCCAACCCACTCAGTAGCCTGGGCAGTGGGAGCTGCTGACCAGTCCTCGGTGGCAGGCTGGGCACTCCAGTCCTCTGCAATCACAAGCACAACAACACTTAGTGCTCCCCAGCCTTCCACCCACAACACCCCCCACTCCTCCCCACAGACACTCCCCAAACTGACCTGTGGGGAACTGCTGGATGGGCACAGATGGGACCTGCACTCCCTCAGACCAATCTGCAACCTCAGGCTGAGGAGGAGCAGTGAATTCAGGTGCCGGGGCTGTCCATTCAGTCTGGAATTCCTCCTTTGTGACTGCTTTCTCAGCAGCTGCCTGCTCCTCCTTTTCAATCTGCAGTGGAAGAGCCCAGCCTGAGTCTCCCAGGAACACATCCCAGAACACAACCCTTATATCAAGCATCAAACAGGCACCAACTGGGAATACAATTAACCAACCACCACAGCAGAGTGTGAAGTGCCATCATTACATTAGCAAAACCTGTCCTCCACAGCAGACACACGGGACCAATGGGACATGAGCACAAGCAGAACATCCCAGAGAGACACACTCCCTGCCATGAGGATTCCTACCTCCTCGGGATCCCTGTAGAAGTACAAGTCAGGCATGACTTCCCACGGGTGCTCACGGGAGATGGTGCCACGCATGCGCAGCACCTCCCGAGCCAGCATCCACCACATCAGGCCCACCGAGTGGGCTCCCTGGAACACAACAAAGTAGGCATGAGTTGGCTGTGAAGCTAAACCTTTCCAGAAAGAGCAGAAGACCTATTTGTACGCCAAGCTTGTGCTTGGTGAAAGACGTTATTTGCCAATGCCAGACTTAAGTACTTGAACATTAAAAAAAAGGTAACTTTTTAAGTTTCCAGCGACATTTTCAGGTCTCTGCAGAAATCAAGATGCCATTACATCACAGCCTCAAGTAAGTCTCCTGTTATGGAGTTTCATGTTGCTCATCACCCTCATGTGAGTCTCATCCAAAAGACAGGGATAATGCTCACCACATACTCTAAGAATGAAAAAATTGAAAACTTGACAAAATAAACAAAGCTTATACACATCCTCACGTGTGGCTTACATTAGTTTTGTTGACTGACACTTCAATAGAGATCTAAGATAGATTCTCATCTTCCCAGACTTTACCTTTCAGGTGATTTCTGCCAAGGTAATGTCTCAGAGCAGTTTCTCCATGAGTTCATATTATCTTTAATTCATATTCATGATCTGTGGCAAGAATGACTACCAAACTCCACTCATTGGGTCACAAAGACCCTCATGGCGTCAGCGAAAAATCCTGCCAGGTTACTATAGCACACGTCCTACACTTGAGAGTTCCTTGGCCAGAAACCAGCCTCAGCTCCAAGCTCCAACTGTGTGCAGTTCATTTTCTCCTCCCCACCCACCTGCAATAGACATTCATTAGCTCATCCCCCAAGGTACACGTGAGACACGAGCCAACCCTCCCTTGCAGAAAGCATCCATCTTGGAAGCGCACGGAGGAAGCTGACAGGAGCACCGCAGGGAGGCGATACCTTGTTATTGCAGGGAATGGCGATATCCACGTAGCGCAGCGGGGAGTCCGTGTTGCACAGGGCGATGGTGGGGATGTTGACGTAGGACGCCTCGGTCAGGGGCTGGTGATCCGCCCGCGGGTCCGTCACCACCAGGAGGCGCGGCTCACGGAAAGCCGCTTGGATCTGGTTTGTGAAGGTGCCAGGGGTGAAGCGCCCGGCAATGGGAGTGGCCCCAGTGGCAGCAGCGAACTTCAGGACTGCGCGCTGCAAAAGGGACACAGCAAAGGTGAAGCAGGAAAGCTGCATTTCAACCAAACCAGAAAAGGGCATTTCAGCCAAGTCACCTAGGCACTGCCAGTGAATGTGCACAAAACGTAACAGAACTATTTGCTTCCATTCCTGTGAAATCAGGGCTCACCACCTCAGAAAGAGACAAAATAAAAATGTTATTGGAAAGAGCTACACCCTGAATTTAAAACCAGTAAGTCAGAAAATTTAAAAAAGCCTTCTCTTTCCCGCAAGTTATTGGCAAGCTCTACTCCAAATTCTCATAATCAAATCAGAGAAGGGTGAATTAAACAAAAAGCTTACAAAAAAAGCAAAGCAGGTGTTCTTCCATTACTTCTGTATCTTTTTGTTATCCAGGAACTTCAAGGAAGCACACAAAAACTCAGTAATAAATACACACAAATTGTAGCTTTGCCCCTTGAAACAGCACTTGGCAGTTCTCATTCAATTTCAACAGCTTCCAACCTGTCAGGCATGTGGCAGGGCCTACTATCAAACTCCAGTCCTAGAGGGAGCCCCTCTCCTGGCGTTAGCGAAAACCCTGCCATCATTTGCTGTCGCACACTTCCGACACTTGAGAGCTCACTGGCCAGAAACTGACCTCAGCATCAAGCTTTAATAGTGTGCACATCAAGCCCACCTTTTTTCCTTCAGAAATCCATCCCTGAATCTCCCTAAACATCTGTGGCCCCACCTGCAGGTACCCAAACAACCTAACCTCACTCAACCTCATCTCAAACTCCAGTGACTAGTTAAACGTTATCACCTTCTACAACAGAACAGTTTTGCTAATTTAAGAGTCAAAATTACAAATATACTGGCTACTATACCTTGGTCAATGATAGAAAATTTCTTCTTTGGCAACTTTCATCTCAGGGGCTTACTGTCCCCAGAAAATCACCACCAATTAAACACAGTAGCTCTGGGAGGAAGGGGTCACCAGGGGACTGACCACTAATATGACAGAAATCCAACAGGAAGAAGGACATGGAAGAAAAACAAGTTATCAAATGCCTGGAAATGGGGAGTGGGTTTCAACGAATCTGTTTAAAGCTGCCAAGTGCAACACAAAAACCATGTTTACAGAAAGCATTCCTACAGTTAAAACTGGTGTTATTGCCCATTATCACCAAGCTGTCACTGGCAGGCAGTGATGCATGCAAGGCAAGGGAGTCCTGCTCCCAAGACTGCAGGCTTCCTGATGTCCATACCTGTCCAGTGTTCCTGGAAGAAATGACGCTCACATCAGCTGGGTTCTCAATGGCAACAATGGCACGAGCTGCCAGGAGCAGCTTTTCCCAGGTCCTCTTCAGATTGATGATGTAAATACCTGCCAGCAACAAAAGGCTTTAGAGGAACCAGCAAACACAAGATCCTAAAACAGGATAGCACTCCTCTGCCATTAAACCTGTCATATGGCTGTGGTTACTCCAAAATTTAAAGAATCAGCATCGTATTCAGGTCCCTCAAACACAACTGGGCAACCTATTCCACTGTCTGACGATCCAAGCAGTGAATTTTTTTTTAATATTATCTAATCTGAATCTCCCTTATCTTAAGCCCATTTCCTCAAGTCTTTTGACTCCTGGCAGGCAGGAAAGGGTGACACTTTCTTTCAGGCAGTTGTGGAGAGCAGTGAGATCCCCCCTAAGCTGCTTCTTCTCAAGACTAAACAAACACAGCTCCTTCACTCATTCCTCATGACATTTTCTGAAGCTTTCCTGCCCTTCTCTGTACATGCTCCATCACCTTAATGTCCTTTATGAAATAATGACACTCTAGTCTCATTCTAGCTAATGGAAAGCTATCCTGAAGAAAATTCTCCCCTTATGGTTCTAATGTCACATGCTTCCAGCATTTATTATCAAAAACCCAGTCCTCATATGAATTTTAATCTTGTAAACAGGGCAGCTTATATTGAAGACCAATACAAACCAGGAGAAATCGTTACTGAGACACTAAAACCATTTTATTAATATTGTAAAGAACTAGCAAAATTACTGAAACCAGGTGTGATTGATTTACCAGATTAAAGATCAAGACAGTCAAGAACTAGTATAATTGTCCCAAAATCAGTATTTTATTCTACTTTGAGTTAACACTGGTATGCGAAGGCCATGCAGAAACCATGCTAAAGAGATGAAGCGCTAGGACTTTTCTGCTCCTCCCAGTTGTGCCCACAATATCCCAGCTGCCCAACCGGGCCTCCCATCCCCCCTATTTACCATCGCTCTTCCTTTTGTAGATGTACTGCTCCATCTGGAAGTCCAGGTTGGTACCTCCCAGGTGGGTCCCGGCAGCGAGGAATTTGAGGACATCCTCCTCCTTCATCTGCAGGACATCGAGGCCTCCGGACATTGTGGGGTTTCCCTTGGGAAGCAACGACAGGGAACCTGCGGGCACAGGGACGCGGCTCAGCCCGGCGGGGACGCGCCACGAGGTCCGGCCGCCCCGGCCGCCATCTTGGGCCGCCTCCCGCGCTACAAGCGGCAGGCCTCGGCCTTCCCCGCGGCCCGGCCCGGCCCGGCGCAGCCCGGCCGCCGGCGGTGCGGCGGGATGCACGGTGCCCCCCCCGGTGTTATCGCAGGGCGGGGAACGCGTCCCCGCCACCCCCGCGCCTCCCGCCCGGCCGCCCCGACTCACGCTGACAACGCCGTGTGGAGGCCCGGGCGGCGCGGAGCCGAAAGAGAGCCCGCCCCCCACTGACGGCCATATATAGGCTCGGCAGCCAATGGGGCGCCTCGGGGGCGGGGCTCCGCGGCGGCGGCACCTCCCCGGCATCCCCGGGCCGCGCCCGCCGCTCCGGCCCCTTCCCGACACCGGCTCTGAACGAACGAAGCTCGTGGGATTTGTGGGATTGCGGATCCAGAGAAGGGGAAAAAAGCTGGTGAAGGGTCTGCAGTGTGAGTTCTGTGAGGAGTGGCTGGGGGAGCTGGGGGTGTTTAGCCCAGAGAAAAGGAGGCTCAGGGGTGACCCCTTACCGCTTTCTATGGCTGCCTGGAAGGAGGGTGTAGCCAGGTGGGACCGGCATCTTGTCCCTGTCAGCCAGCGACGGGACGAGGGGACTCTAGTTTCACCACAGAAGGTTTAGGTTGGACATTAGGAGGAATTTCTTTACCGATGGAGTGATTAGACTTTGCAATGGGCCGCCCGGGGAGGTGGTGGAGTCACCGTCCCGTCCTGGGAGGTGTGGAAGGGAAGACTGGACGAAGCACTCAGTGCCAGGGTCTGGTTGACAAGCTGGTGTTTGCTCATGGCTCGGACTCCGTGATCTCAGAGGCCCTTTCCAACTGAACTGATTCTGTGGTTCTGTCAGTCTGGAGCTGCTTCACAGCATCTTGAGGCTTCTGCTCCAAGCAACATAAAGGCTGTTTTTGAGGTCCTGAAGGGAACAGAAAGCAAAGATTTATTTTAAACATTTTACAATTCCATTTTTCTGCTGAAAGTGAAATATATGTTCTTAGGGCTGGTGAATATTTGATGGATTATATCTAGGCTCTAAATTGCCTGCTGTGGGGGGAAGCTTCTAAAGAGCTGCAGCATCTTCCCTGCACCCAATGTCCCCTCCCTGCAGGGGCACTGCTCTGGCACCACACAGGAGAGCTTGAGCAGCCAAGGCTGTTCTTGTCCTTTGCAGAAATGACAGTAAAAACAGATGAAATTGACACTGAACTTACACATCCTTGTTCTGCAGTAGACATTTTTGTGGTACTTGCCCCTTTTTTTGTGTGTGCTGTTGGGTTTGGGATTTTTTTGTTGTTTGCTTTTAAGAAACCACAGAAAATTATGAGATTTAAGAATCTTCACCATCTTTTTAAATCTTTCTTGTCCTATTTTCAGACCTGAGAAAGAAATTTCTTGGGAAAAAAGAAAGTGATACTTTACTATGTTTGCTATCATCAAGACCTGGATACATTTCTGGACAGATTTCTGGAGTGTGCAAATACTATTGCCAGTACCTTCTGCAAGTGATAGTGATCTTCACATCTTTCCAACAACAGTGTTCCTTTAGTTTTCCCCCTTCTATTTTAACCTGGGGGAGAATTGCTCAAGTAGCAGGTTACAACATCATCTCATGTATGTTCGTTTTCTCCTGGAAAATGGCTCTCTATCCTTCTTTTCTTTGTACTTATTAGGTGGTGTTAATTAGAGAGATCACAAAATCAGCCGTAGAATATGCTGTAAGAGAGTAATTCAAACATTTGCCACATGGTGGTGACAAAGTAGGTAAAATGAAACTCAGCAAGAGGTTAGTGTGCCCTCAGCCAGAGTGTGATCTGTTACTGCCTGAGAGATTACAGACATCTGTGGCACCGGGGTAAGTGCACTGTGGATGGTGAGAGCTGACCTGATGGGGCTGTATACAAGCTGTGTCTCTCCTGAGGAGACAGGAGCAGGGTGAATATTAGCTTAGGAAGGAAGAGGAGAGGTGGTGGTGATGTCACCATGGTGTGGATAATGGATTTTGCCTGGAGAGCTCTTCTGCACTCTTGAAACCCATCTGTATTAAAAATGTATTGAAAATAATGATTGTAAATTTAGTATTGAATATTGCAGAAAGTATGATGTTATCAAGAGTGCCACTGGTCAGTGTTATAGACTCCTTTGGCATCACTAATACTTCATTTATTTTTTATTGTTATGCTTATGGACCCTTTCTGGTAAACCATGAGGTCCACAGCCCATGAGATGGCTTGGAAAAGTGGTGATGAAGCTGGACAGTAAAGTATTTCTAATTATTTTCTTAAATAACCTGAAAGCTTGCCTTTATTTTTTTATCTGCATGCTGAGACAGTTTAAAATAATCTGTTACTAATGGACATGTCCCTCAAGTGAAAGTGTATCTATCTTATCACATGTTTTAGCCAAGGTTTCCCTTGTCCAAAGTTCACACTGAACTCTGTTACACAATTACATGCAGAGCTGCTGGCAGCTCCTGGGAACACCCTTGCTCTGCAGCAAGCAAAGCCAGGAAAGGTGGATTTGAGGCACCGGCCCTCCTGAAGAGCCAGGGAGACTTGGGGCCCACAGGTGCAGAGAGAAGTGTCCCTGAGCTACCATCAGCCTTTGGGGGCTACACTGAGGACCTCAAGTAGGTGCCTGGGGTGGTCACAAAGCCCCACAAAGGGCATCTCCCAGCCAGCCAGCCCAGGCTGCAGCAGAGCAGCAGCCCTGGCCAGAAGCCTCTGAGCAGGGGGCTGTGCCAGGGCCCCAGTGCTGGGAGAGAGGACTCCTCACAGGGCTGTACAGGAGGCGTTCTGTGCTGCCAGGACAGGCCTTGCAATGAAGGGGGGAGGTTGTGTGTCTGGGGAGGAGGCTCAGGTACAAAGCTTTTCAGGCAGTATCTTCCCCACCAGACATGACAGTGGGTGTCACCCAAGAGATTGTGTAGCACCCCTGGAGAAGGCAAAGAAGAGCTGTGAAGATCAACCCACTTTCAGTGAAACTGCATAATGTTATTGTGCCTCCCTTTAAATTCCATTTTGGCTTGTGTTTCAAAGCTTTGTTATTACTTCTTACACATTTTGCGAAAACATATTTTGGCACATTTATTTCTAGTTCTACAAAGTTAGAATTGCCTAATGCCTGTTACAAAAACTTGCAGAGGTCGCATTTTAACCTCTCATTGGGATTTTGTCATTTTTACTAAAACTCCTTAATGCATTATGATAAAGACTCCTAAAGCATTTTACAATGCTAAAATTACAAATTAAGCAACTGCAATGTGGAAAATCATCTTGCTATTTTGAAATAAGCACCAAAGCCAGAAGAGATAAGCATATTCAAGAAACCCACATGGAGTTCACAAAAGTACAAATATATATATGCCTGTGTGGGATGAGGAATCTTTTCTGTGCAATTCTGGCATCAGTGGTTATGTGCGGCACCAAACTCATTGAAATTAAAAAAGCAAGCAAAATGTTTGCCCATTTTTAATGAGGAAGGGAGATCTGTAACTCAATGTTTTGTTACAACCACAGTGCCTTTAAACTTTCAATTTTCCCCGCTTTCTATCACCCAAAAGGGTTGGGTATCTTATCTGCTATCTCTTCTCACAGCTGGGGCAGCTGTCAGCAGCGTGGATGGCAACACCCACTACACAGGAGGTGGTTCTTCAAGGCAGCAGAGAGAGAGGAGAGCTCTGGGGAGCCCTGTGTGCAGGAGCAGGCACTATCCCAGGCCTAACTTGCTACCAGGAACCTGCACAAGAATTTAGGCTCAGCTGGCACAAGGCTGCATCTCAGCACTGTCTGGTAGGTCTGTCACACACAGATAACCCTCCATGTGAGAATGTATTATCTAATGTATTATCTAAGCAAGTAAAGAGGCTTGGGATCTTCACATCTGGAAGATGCACATCTCAGTATCAACAGTGTTTTGCTTAGCACAACCTGCATGCTACTGAATCCCAGGACCATACTGTGACAGCAGGAGGAGATCCCAGCAATCCAGCATTCCCTTGCAGGAGACAATTGTGTCCCAGGCACAATTTCTGGTCCCCTGCTGAGATCAGACTGCATGAGTAGCAGAAACGTGTTCAGCAGGAGACTAAAAACAGTTTCTCCCTGGAGAGCTTAAAACCCCACTGTCCTGAAGGCAGGTATTTCACCAGCTAGTACAGGGATTCAACAGCAGGCAGGCAGGCAGAGGAAGCTGTGTAAAACACAACATTCCCCAGTGCTGTGTGGTTTTTCCATTTAAGCAAAGTTGATTTAGGTTGTACTAGCACAACCTGTGCATATTATACACCACAGAAAAAGAGAATATTCCTTGCCTTTTATGGGCTCTGAACACATGCAACAGTCCTGTCCTCTTGGGAAACTCCTTTTGCCTTCTTAATCCCTCCAATCCCTTGTGCATTTAATCAGTTTGGGGCTTGTCTGTTTGGGTTCTTTAAAAGAAACACTGAAGAGATAATATCCTTAATTTTAGCAACCAGTTTTTAATAAAAACATATATTAGATCTTTTCACATAAATATTCTATATAGATACATACTATATAGACCCACAATACTCAAAGCTGTGCAATGTTTCAAAGCTCCAGTTCTGTTTAAGAGACTAAGAGAAAAAAACAAACAAATCATCACACAGAAGAAGTGGAAACATAAAGTTTCTAAAGCATGAATAATCAGACTATTTCTCTTGTGTCCTTACAACTCACTTAAACACTGCCTGCCTCAACATGCCAGCCAGCTGTGTTCTTAGCCACAGCTGCAGGGGCAAGCAGAGACAATGCATGCAGAACAGTGCACTGCCAGCAACAGAGGTCATTCCAAGAGGGATCCCACTGCCATCCTGAAGTGCACAGAGGGAGCACACCCCTGTCTCTGGAATCCAAGCCAAGATGGCTTTGGAAATGATTATCTGACAAGACTGTTAGTGCTGAACTGCTGGCATGATGGAGGTAGGTGATTAAATACCTCTGTCCAGATCTTTTATTTTATTTTCTTTACCTTTAGGCTGTACAGTGACAATTTGCTGTTAAGAATAAGCATTAAACCTCAAGGGGAATGCATCTAAACTTCAAGTCCATGCACTTGATTGTCTTGACTTGCTATAGCTCTCAAAGAGAAACTTCAATAAATCACTTCAGAAACAGAATGTTTTTGAAGAGGGGAAAGGGTGAAGGACAGTAAGGATCAGAGCTGCAAAATAGTCTTATGCCTGACCATGTGATAAAGCTTTCAGAACAGATTGAAGCAGAACTTCAGGCTTTCCCTTCTCCCATACATGAAACCTGACAAAAGAAATAACAAAGAGAAACAAACAAGCTTGCATCACAGAATTCATTCTCCCCAACTCACAAGTAGATAAGCTTTAGGATTTGCAGCACTCATGGTAGATGTAACACAGTGCAGTTTAGATTCTCTATTTCTTAAACCCAGAGGAGCCCAGGTTAATCCACAAGCCAAAAACCATACAGTTTTTCACTCTACTCCAATAACAAAGCACCAGAGCAGAATGGAAAAACCTTCCCAAAGTAAAAGCTAACACTGCTTTAGGCCAGATTAAAACAAACAAACAAACAAACCAACCCACAGTAGACCTTAAAACATTAGCACATGGAAATAAACTCTCTGCTTCTTTTGTTACTTGACCAGGCAGAAGTACAGAGACATAAAAGCCACCAAAGTGTTCCTGAAATTCAGGTTTCTGATGAGGACTTTATTTAATTCCAGATTACCTTGCATTCTTTGCTTGCCTGCCTCATTTTTAAGAGCTTAAGTTTCTGTCTGCACAGGTTGCTTATTGCTTTGGCACTGCTAAACCAGGAACAAAATATGTGTGAAGCACCTTGCAGGTGACCCCACACGCTGCCCTTGGCTACCACAGCCCAGGATGTTCAACAGATCCAATTCACATGCCAGATTTATAAAGCACCAAATAAATAAATAAATTCAGGCTCCAGCACAATTCTGGCTTGATCCCATACACAGGGGAATAAAGGACAAACGAGGTAACTCATCTGATTGCCACCTTATTCTGCCAGGTCAGCAATCCCAGACTTGGTTCCCCAGCTGTGAGTCAGTAGTGCTCAGGATAGCAAACAAGCAGGATGTGCAGTTACCAGGGTTTCATGCACTCTCACAAGTTCTGGTCACTAAGGGCAGAAGGAACAGCAAAAGAAAGGAACAGGTGTTCACATTTAGGATTTAGCAAATAACGAGCCACATGCCTGATTTGATGCAGTGCTCTGTTGCTAACACATAGATGTGCACACAGAACCCTCCACCACCATTCTTGGAGACTCCTGCACTGCAGAGCACCAGCCTCCCCTCACAGATGGGCTCAGTCTGAAAACAGGCAGCACTTTCCAAGCCTCCATTCTGTCCTCTTACACTTCCCTCAACTTTTACATCAGTCATCAAGCATTCTTGGAGTTGAAATCTGGTAAAGAACACCTTTAACAACCCACATCCCCTCTGTTCTTGCACTCGGGAAGTTGCCTGGGCAGGCAGTGACTGTCCAAAATACACTTTAAAATTTATGAACAGGTAGGTAGCACTGGTTGTTCATACAGCTACAGTGTTGTATCCTCATGTTTAGAGACAGATGCTCTGGTTCTAAAGTAAATTGCATTATCCCTAGATCTTTAAGAAAATAAAAGCCAAAGCTAAGTCTTCTGCAAGGCACTACAGAACAGGATGCACACTTCCACACCAGCTTCATGGCTATGCTAACAGAGCTGCAAGGGACCCAACCCATCACAGAGGCACAAGTGGAGGGGGGATCAGGCTGCACCTGGCACACACTGTGAGGTCTGAGTAACACAGCAGGAAAGAGTAAGAAGGCACAGAGGATGAAAAGTGTATTTAAACTCAGGCATACTCAAACGTGGACTACCTGATAAAAGGATCAGCCAGGAAAATGGGAAGGGTCTGTGTGGAGCCCTAAGGGAATTAAAGGTCACTACCAAGCACCCACAGGACTCAAACCTTGGAGAAAGCTTACAGAAATAGCAACCTTTTCTTTCCAAACCAAAGCATACTCCACATGCAATCAGCAATGTTTTAAGGGAAATCTGAAGTGCTAGTATCTACATCTGTTTCCACTGTACATTTATGCATTATGAGCCATGGCCCTAAAAGCTACATCTAAGGACCAGTTCATGCTGAGGGTGTTGATCAGGGATTAACAAATAAAGAATAAGAAGCAAACAAGTCTCTATGACAACTGCATTAAAAAATCCAACAAAACCCCTCGAGTGTTTCTGCTGCAGTTAGACCAGCAGCTTTTTTTTTGTTTTTCAGAGAACAAGTAGAACTTTGGTAGCAATCAATTCTAAAGTGCCTTATGCTCCTTAATTACTGTGCAAACTCTGCTGTAGAGGCAGAAGGACATTTCAAGAATGTTAAGGTGCTCAATAACATAACACAGAACACAGGAAGGTGGGTCCAGTTACTGTCTCTGTGATCAACCACAGTACAAAAGTGATGGCAGAGACCATGTTTGTAGCTTTTTCTCTGCACTTCATTTCTCTTCCACCCATGCCCACAATGCAAGCATCACAACACACATCCAGTTTCCCACCAGGGCCTAGTGCTCCCCTGTGAGAATAAAGCATATGAGCAAGGAGGATCTATATCAGGTGGTGATCACTGTGGCCTTTCTGGCCATGCCCACAAGGAATGGGCTAGCAGGTTCTGCCACCACTGTTTTCTCCTCAAACACTTTTGCTCTAATACTGTCTCATTGCATAAAGGTGGTGAGCACAGAGTTATTTTTAAAAGGGGCTTCTCAGCATAGTTACCAGGCTGTGAAAACCTTGCCATTTCCCACGGCAGTCTGTAAATGCAGTCCTTCTGGAATGCATTGATCAAACAACGCAAAGATCCAGTCCTTCCTTTCCTCTACTTGCCAAAAGGCCATATCCCCTGTCTCATGAAGGGCTTCCTTCCTGGCTGAGGAAGGCTTATTCCTCTGTGGAAGTGGGAACTCCTCAGTGCCAGTTGATCACAACAAGCGGGAGAAGGAGTGAAGCTGGTCCTTTCTCATGCAGCTCAGTCAGGATTTCAAGCCCATTTTTTCCATCATCTGTTCATACACCGTCCATGCCATTGCTGCCATCAGAGTGCGCCTGAGAACTCGGGGCACACCGCCTCGGAAAAAGCCAACCAGCCCAAAGTCCTGCAACAGGAGATAAACAGCAATTCATCCCAATCTGCCTAGAGAGTTTAAATTTCTCATCATTTATTGCATGGAAGATCACAGGATGTATTTCAGCTCTGACCCAGATCTGTCTCTGAAAGACCCAGGTTTAAACAGCTTTTAGTGTTTAGGAAGAACCTGTAGCACTGCACTACTGCAGGGCTACCCAGCAAAGCAGGAAGAGCAGTGAGTGGGAAAAAGAAAGGCCAAGACAACAGCTGGAGAAAGCCACAGTCAAGTCCAACAAAGAGAAGGCAAGAGTGTAATCATTTTGAGACACTACAGTAAAATAACTAGTCTTTGCTTTAGACCTTCGTATTTACAGAAATCTCTCAGCTATTCTGAGATTTCTAAGTATTGAAGCAAGAAACATAACAATTTGAGGGAAAAAAAGGTACACAAAAATGCATACACAAATAAAGAGATTACTGCTTAGGCATAGAGTTCAATATGGAAACAGAGTAAATCTGCCAAGATCTGCCCTTCTAACAGCAGGAAGGGAAAGGTGGGCTTTGACTACTTCTCCACCCCATTCCTGCAATAAAGACCCGGGCATTTATTTCTCTTCTGATGCCTAAAGAGCAAAGAATTATTTTGCAGCTGGTTTGTATCTGAAACCAGAATTTCACACTGCACACTATAGTCTTGGTCTACCACAGCATGATCCCCTTCACCATCTTGAAAATGCCGACACTGAATTGTCCAACTGCAAGAGCAGATGAAGCACTGACACTTGTTCACCTCCTTTAAAAGGCAATGACTTCTCCAGCAAAGCTGTGCTTTGAGCAAGGGGATCAAAACTGAGGATGTGGTTGTGCATGTCAGAAGGGATTCACCTCACCTTGTAGATAAAGGCAATGGCCTGGCTTGTCCTGTGGTACTTTTGGGGTGACAGCTGCATGTGTGTTTTGATGACATCAGCAGGCTGCGTTGCCAAAGAGGCCAAAATCCCCGCCAAGATCCCACAGCCAAAATTCAGCAAGGGCATGAACACTGAATCCAGCTGGTCTGCAACAGAGCAAAGGGAAGGCACTCAGACACCACTCAGGCCA
This sequence comes from Melospiza georgiana, assembly GCF_028018845.1. Lineage (NCBI taxonomy): Eukaryota > Metazoa > Chordata > Aves > Passeriformes > Passerellidae > Melospiza > Melospiza georgiana. Next base: position 44,845,742 of record NC_080430.1, on the reverse strand, counting down.
CGAACACTCATGCTGTGTGACAAAGTGAAAGCCATTGAATGGTTAGATCAACAGCAGAACCTAAGAGAAGTTAAAATCCATGCAGCTAGAGAAACCTTTCAAGGGGATAGGTGGCTACCAGTCAAAAGTTAGAACTATTAAGAAGCCCCACTTGCTGGGGAACTGAATTTGACAGAAAATCAGAAAAGAAAAAATTGTACAAAAGTTGCCCCAGAAAGTTCCAATATCAGAGAAGCCTCAGTTTAGTGGAAACTGAGTGGTAAGCAGACAAGCAGAAGCAGCAAGCAGTGCTTAAGGCACCCTGTCTTTCAACTGTTCACTAACCCAGTTATGCATCAGCCTTCATGAAGACAATCAATCAATTTAGGGCCAGTCTCCATTTCTGCACTGACCTCAGCTATAGGTCTACAGTTCTCCACAGGCACATGTGAATGGGTGAGTGAGTGAGTGAGTGAGTGAGTGAGTGAGTGAGTGAGTGAGTGAGTGAGTGACCCAAAGCCCTAAAGGAGACTAATTAAACTTCCGAGGTGGAGGGCAACAAGCAGAGCATGCAGGCTGTCAGCTGCAGGGCAGGATCTGAGAAGAGGAACTTTTCCACTCCAGCATCCAACACTCAGCCTCACCCTGAGGTGTGAGGCTTTTGGTCTGTGTGTAGAACATCAGGTAGATGCCAGAGAAGGGCGCATCTCGCAGCAGCGTTGCCGTGAGCCCACTGAACATGCCACGAGGCCCCTCGGTCTGATAGATACTCTTCAGGGCTCCATACACACTCCCATAGCCAAATCTTCCACTCTGCAAGAGCAGACAAAGGTCAGTCATCCATGTGCCAGGCACAGGTTGAGGAGCCCTACACACACCCTGAGGATATAACATCCAAACAAATTGTGAATTTAATGTGATGCCCAAGATGGCAACACAGACGACAACCCAAGGCAAAAACCGGGTCTCACCTGACTCAGTCTTTAAAAGAATCCTTCAGAGAGGTAAGATATGGAAGATGCTACACAAACATTGCATACAACTGAAACTTATAAATCTTAGGGCGAATTCTATTTCATCTTCTGGCCCAAATTTCATTTCCTGCACAATGTGTGAACTGAGGTGAAATCATGACTACATTCCTGGCTGTACCCAAGTGGCAGCAACCTTCTCCAGGCAGATTTTGCATCACAAGGAAGGTGTGTGACTCCATTAACAGGGGACTAATTGTAAAGTCATACCTCATATCGGGTCTTCACCACAGTCACTGGCAACATGCAAATCCCAGAAACTGCACGAGCAGCAGCACCCAGGAAGACAGACTCCAGAGCTGTGGGTGAACGGTCCACAAGAAACCTTTGCTTCATCACGTACAAAGTGCTGAAGTAAATCCCAACCCCAGGAATACATCTTGCAAAGGACTTCAGGAGAAATGGAAGCAGATGAAGAAAGGATGAACATAAGACAAAATATACTACAGAACATTTCTGAGACTGTTCAACTTGACAGGAAGCTTTGTAGAAGACAAACATATCACTAAAGCTAACATGCTGAGGAGAGAAAATAAGGTAGAAATCATTTATGCCACTGACAGACAAATTATTCAAATGATGCCAGGATTTATTGCATTCCTCAATGGCGGTTTTCTAGGAACAAGATATTCCAAACCAAAATGAAGTTCTTGCAGTTGCCACACCACATTTGCAAAAGTATTCAAATGTTCAGCTGCTCAGGACTGTCATAACCAAATCAAAGAAATTCACAACATTAATTCCTTAAAATAGAATGTAATCTAAATTATGTCATTTCCCTCATAATTGTAGAAGAGTTGGCTATTAAATTCAGGCAGACATAATTATCAATAAACAGTAAGCTTATCTATTTACTTGTTTTTACAGGTCAGAGTTAAACCAGCCACTTACTGGAGAGACACCTTTCCAGAGCCCCAGAATACTCTCAGTACGAACAACCCTAAAGAGCAGCGTCACCATCCCAGCACGACCAGACCTGAAATAAAGACAAGACAGGAACTGAAGAAATTACCTGCTTCTGCTCCTTGGCAGATGTTTTCCACAGCCACCTCCTTCACTCATCTGTGCATTAACTCAGCACCTCCAAGGTGCTCTTCCTCATCTCAGTCTGCTTTTCTTGGTCAATCTTTCCAGGGCTTCTCCATCACCTTCTGTATCTCACAATTTTTAACTTCCAGGGCTTCTCCATCACCTTCTGTATCTCACAACTTTTAACACCCATTAGTGGTTTTAGTTGCTCATTCCCTTTGTTAGCAGCAGCAGATTGTAGGTTGACTACACCAAGCTGCATGCATGAAAAATTACCTGACAACCACACAGGTTTTTTTTCAGGCAGAGGATACCCCATGAAACTGCACGGTAGCTACTCCAGCAAACACCAGTCTCTCAGATGAGAACAGATGTTGAGGTTACAACTTATTCCAGTGGCATTCATAACCACTCACAGACATTTTTGCTCTTCTGGAGCAAAATAACAATCCTTCTCCATAGTATAAAAATATACCTCCTCTTTTACAAAGCCTGATTTCCCAGATTACAACTCTGAACTCCAAGCCCCAGCCAGCAAATAAGGCAGAAGCCTGTGGCAGAGCACCTCCAGGCAGACACATCCCCCTCCTCTCACCCATCCACAGCAGGCTGCAGAGCTTGCAGGCGCGTTTTCAGCAGGTCAAGTGGTTGGAAGAGGAGTGTGGAACAAGTGCCACTGATGGAGCCGCACACAAAGGCCTTTAGGACTGGATGCATCTGGAAGAGGAAGAATAGAACTTTAAATGGCCATTTAATTAAGAATGGCACAAGAGGAAATATTTCAGCAAATACATCGCATGCTATAGGAACGAAGGTGTGCTGATGCCAGATGCTAAAGTAGCTGCTTAAGGCACAGGAAGCTTTTCCAGACCTTTTCTGAGACTGATCAAGTTTTATTTTTTGGGTTCTCTGCTTTTTCTGAGATTGTTCCAGAATCTCCCTGATATTCGGTGGTTGGTAAGAGTCTTCTGAACACCATATCTACCAGCAGCCATTAGGTTACCCTTTGCCACGGCAAAGGAAATAGGTGTCCCCTTCCCACCACCCACCTGTACCTTTGCCGCACTCCCATCCACCTCGGCTGGCAGCAGCTCCAACCCTTCCCTCCCACGCCCACACCGCGGTCCCCCCGCTGCCAGAGGCACTGGCGGGGAACCCTGCCCAGAGCCAGACACAAACCCTGCCCAGACCCAAACCCAAACCCTGCCCAGTCACAAACCCGAACCCTACCCAGACCCAGAAGCACTCAAAAGCCCCGCACGGCCTGCTCAGCTGAGGCTGCCTTTGCTGCCCACAGCGGCACTCCTCGGGAAATAATACCCCAGGAGGCACAGAGCCCACTGCAGGGTGAAGATTTTAGAGAGGGTTTATATTACTATAAACATATAACGGTGTTTGCTAATGAAGAACGCGTTTCTGCGCTAATCACGACAGACTAGAAAGCACGGACAGATCAGGAGCAGCGTGGGGCACGCTCCGAGCCAGCAGTGGCAGCCCCGAGGTCCGCCCAGACCCACCGTCACGGACCCGTCCCCTCGTACCCCCGAGGCCGCGGAACACGGCGCAGCAGCGCAGGGGGTGCAGCGAGCCCCCCTCGCCTCCCACGGGGGCGCTGCCCCCTGCCTCTCCTCGGCAGAGCGAGCGAGGAGGGCCCGGCGCAGCGACGCGACCCGGCCGAGCCCGGCCCGGCGCAGCCGTACCTCCGCCTCCCGGCCCGGCATCCCAGCGCCGCCCGCAGCCCCCGAGCGCGGCGGGCAGCGGCGAGGCCCAGCCCCGAGCCAGCCCCTCCCGGAGCACCGCCCACCCGGCGCATGCGCCTCCCGTAACCCTTCGGTCGCCGCGGCCTCGCTCTGCCGCGACCTGGGGCCGGCTCCCTTCCCGGCGCTTTTGCCCCGCATCGCGTGTTTGTCACGGCCTTTGGACGTTCTACTTCGAATCGTAAACGGAAAGGGGCTGAAATGGGTCTCTGAAGTTCATCTCGGTCCAGCCCCTGTGCTACGGGAGGGGACGCCACCCGCTAGCCCACACTGCTCCATCCAGTGTGGCTTTGAACACTGCCGTGTTTGGGGCATCGACAGCTTCTCTGGACAACCTGTTCCAGTGTCTCGCCACCCGCACAAAAAAAAAAACACCCCAAAAAATTCTTTCTAATAGCTAACATAAATTTCCTCTCTTTCAATTAATACCTGCTACTCCCTGTCCTGTAATTGCAGTCCCGATGAAGAGTCCCTCTCTGGCTTCCCTGTAGGCCCCCTCCAGATACTGGAAGGCTTCTATGAGATCCCCACAGAACCTTTTCTTCTCTAATCTGATCAGCCCCAATGTTCTCAGCCTGTCTTCATAGAACAGGTGCTCCAACTTTGTGGCCTCACCTCCAACAGTTTAACGGCCTGAAGCTGGGGTTGCCAGAATTTACTCAGTTCCAGCAGCTGTACTCTATATTCCAGTGCTGTATCCAGCAACTGAGCCCCAGCGCGCTCTGTCAGACATGGGCAGTGGGAAGGGTCAGTTCATAATGACAGCTTTCATGTCTTCCCTCAGTTCACACCTCCCACATCCCCACAAAACCAGCTTCCCATGGATACCCATGGTGTTGTTCAAAAACCTGAGATGCACACTGATGCATCCTTACCCCTGTTGCTAGTGTTTCCACTTGCTCATCCACATCCTGGGCCCTGAGCAGAGGAAGGCTGGCTTTCCAGAGCATTGAGGAAGTGAGCACCAAAATGAAGAGTTTCAGTATTAGACCTGTGCCAGCCCTGAGACTGGCTTCACAGTGCCTGCAGAGCCAGACACTGCTTATCAGCAACAAAACTGGAGGAGCTGGGAGGAGCAAGTTACGGCTTTGGAAGCTGCTTTTCTAAGAATTGCCTGTTTGCTGGGCCTTGGCCAAGTAAGGAACGACATGTCCAGAACGTCATGCTCCAGGTGTTCCGAGAAAGAAAACCCTGTGTGCAACAGTAGCCATTATGCACAAACTACTTCCTCTCCTGTGCTCACTTTGCCTTGTGGCAGCCCCTGGAGAAAGAGAGAACATACTTCTCTGAGAAAATGTTGCACACAGGCTCACAAAAGCACTTCCTTACGAACTCCCACTTCCCTTTGGCAAGCTCCTTTCTTGTTAAGCAGTTCCCTCCTTGGTGAGTGAATGCCTTTCATTTCATCAGCTAACTTTGTCTGCTGACTCATGGAAAAAATCAGCTTGTCCTCTTCCCTCCTAGTGCTTCTTTCCTCACCTTACATCTTGCTCCACTGTGCACTAACACAGATACAACATGCATCATCACAGGCTGCATGGGAATCTCTGCTCCACTGCCTGGAGCTCTTCCTTCCTCTCCATCTTCACCAGCTGTGGGCTCTGCAGGGCATTTCTTTCACATATTCTCACTCTGTCACAGCTGCTGCTGCTGCACAGTGTTTCTGAATCACAGAGGCACTACCAATATCACCAATGGGCTTAGCTTTGACCAGCGGCAGGGCCGTCTTGGAGTCAGCTGGAACTGGCTACTGTTGAGAGTTTTTTGCAGGACAACGGGCATATGCAACATATGCACAATCCAGCCTTCATAGAAACTGAGTAAGGTCACAATGCCCTTGAAGGACACGAAAGAAGAAGAACGCACTCAGAAAGCAGATGGTTCAGGATGCAAAGGCAGGCAAGAAAACCACAGCGAGACACATGAAGAAGAAAAACTAACTAAAATTCTAAAATTAACTGAAGTATTAAAATGCTTGCGTAGAAGGATTTAACCAATCATTTATTAGCTTGAGGCATGAACAATAGAGAACAGTATAAATACAGCTTGCTTTTTGCAATAAATCAGCTTCACTTGATCATTTTGATCATGGTGTGATGTCCCATTACTGATCCTCCACAGGGTACTACCACCACGGGGGCAGATTCTGGCATCTTCTCACATCAGGCAGCCCTGCATCCCTCTTGCTACCAAAACTTTTCCTTTTAAACCCAATCTGTTATACAATTGATTGTATAAGGAAGCTGTCTGGGATGTATGTGTCATTTTGAAAAAGCCCCTTTGGCTATTTCTTTTGGCGTGTTTCTGGCTGTTCTGGACGGGATTGGGTAAGTAGATTGTCTAGAGGACTAAGCTTAACTGTAGTAAGGCTGACAAACTCAAGTGATGCATTTAAAATGTTTTTATATGGAACTGGGGATGGTGTGGCTAGATTCTCTTACTCCATATCTTTGAGTGGAGCAACAATTGACATTTTTGTAGTTTTCTGAAGCAAGATGGGCTGCAACAATATTGGCCAAGTGGCTTGCATCCCAAGAAAGAGTTCATCCAGCATGAAACCCTGGCAGCAGCAGCAGTCTCCAGGTTATTACCTTGCTGTAGAAGCCTTTTCTTCCTTAAAATAAGCCTCATGATGAACGAAGAGGTGAAACAGCGCTGCTGATCTCTCACATCTCTGCAGGGATGTGCCTCAATTCTGCAGGGATGCCCAGCAGAGGGAGCCGCGTCCCTTCGTGTCGCTGTCCTTGTGCTCTGATAGCCTGTCATCTCTGTTTAGGAGATGAAAGATGAGAGGCACGGAACTGCCAAATCCCGTTTGGTGGACACATCTTTTTCCACATTGAATAATTCCTGGTTGTTTTCTTTTCCACTTTAGCACCGAGAGAGTTGTGAGTGCCGTTTTAATCCTGCATTAGGGCAGTGGAGATCAAGCTTCAACACTGCCAGCAACTGCATGTAACACTGCCTGTAACAGAAGATTGTGTTTCTGGTTTTAATTCTTAGTTTCAGATTTTGTAAGAGTTAATACCCAGCAGAGCTTGGCTGTCATGGCTTGACTCACATGTAAAACTTTGACCTAATGTCACACTGCCCACCACGGCCGAGGAAAGCCATCTACTGCTACACATGCAATAGTTGCAGATTTTCTTGGTTCACAGAAATTTATCCCTCTGCCTTTGGAGCGATGGTGAGTGAAGGTGAACATCCAAAGGGTTTGAGAAAGGGTTTGAATTTCCATTTGGAATGGTTTGTTGAGAAATGCTATGGACTGATGCCCAGTGAGGTACTCTTTGTTCAAAAACAAACAAAATGATGATATGACTTGTTGCAGACAGGTAGAAATATTATAAAAGAAAGGTCTTTTTAAATATGGTTTAGACCCTGCTACTCTAGTTAAGCTAGCAGTAGCTTCTAAGTTACCATAAGGAAAAGTCGTAAGAATGAAGACAGCACAACAACCTATTCTAGTAAGAAAAATAAGTTTGCACCTGCATAAACAATAGATCTGTCTCATGAGAATCAGTGAAGAAAATATGTCAACAATCCATGAATAGAGAGATTTGGTGGAAAGGTAAAATGACAATTAGTAACCAATTAATTGAGCAAGAAAACTAGTAGCCAATTGGAGTTGAGCACAAGGTCTGTGAAAAGTGTATAAAAATGAATTATATTAATAAAGAATTGGCTTTTTCTGCTTGAGGAAACTGAGTCCCATCTGTTTATTAATGCAACACAACTTGCCTGAATTTCAGTAATGCACCAAGCTCTAGTGAGGAGCAGCAGTATTTAAGGAGATAACACACACTTCAAATGCTCCCTGTTGCTCAGTAGGGCTGCTCCTTCCCCTGTATCCTGTGTTGTGGGGAAGACTGGGGACAGCTGTGGGATGGAAGCTGTGTTGGGTCTGGATGTGGTTGCAGTGGGTATGTGGTAGGGTTGGTGGGAATTCAGGGCTGCTCAGGGCTTTATTTCAGTGTTAGTCTGTGAGAGCATCCTGCAGCATGCGTATTCTGGGAAGAAAGGTTCAAATGTACTTGGCAGTGTTAGGATTACAGTTGGACTCAATGATCTTAAGTGCCTTTTCCAACCTAAATAGCTATGATTCTATGATCATTTCCCTTAGGTATTCCTGTCTGTGCTCAGGTGGGTGCGGGGGGAAGGTGCCTTCCAAGGAAAAATGAAATGTTGAAGCCCTTTGCCATTGCTGGCTATTGGCAGCATTGGGCCATCCCCCTTAGTCATCTTCACCAAAAGCCCTAGGAGCAGGGCAGAGACAGCACTACTTACTCTCTCCTAGACACCAGAACTTCAGAGCAGGGACATGCAGGTGGGAGACAGGAGCACTTCAAAGATGTGGAGGAAATTGCAGATTTCTTCCACTGAAGAATGTAAATGCTCAAAATGAAAACTTTGTGATCATACAGAAGATAAAGCTGACATTTCCGTTCTGTGGGTGTTAAGTACAGAGGCTGAACTTAAGGCTGGCTTGGGGTTTTATACATCTTTAATGTAGCAGTGGTCACACAGGGAAAGCGACTTTAGGACTGTGCACTGCCACAGTAAGGACCTTACCAGCGACTTGGCATTGCAGCATAAGCTAAGGTAAATATTGCCAGCCTATATACTCAAAGGTATGCCTGCTTCTTAAAAATATGCGATATAAAGACAGGGTTTTTGCACTCTTTCAGACACAGAGTTGGATTATGGAGCAGAATTTGACAGACCTGCTGGGCAGCATTGGCTCTGAGGACATATTGGTGAGTCACTCCCTGCCGGGCTCTCTCCTGCAAGCCGGGGCCAGTAGCGCATTTTAGAGGTTCAGTTTTTCCTGTGGGGATACAGTGGAGATAGTGGGCATTCAGAAGAAACCACTGTGATTGTTGTTCTCTGGAAAGAAACAAAACACAGGGTGAAAATATCTTTAGCTGATGACACTGTGCTTGTGGAAGAAGACTGTCCTTGAGGGCAGAGGTAGTGCTAGGAGTGTCCTATGGAGGACATCCTGTCAGGGACGCTGCTCTCCATCTTCTTTAGTTGTTTGCTGTCACAAGTACTGCCCTGGGGGGTGGGCGAGCTGCGAGGAGCTGGTGAACAGGAGGGGGACATGCCACTGCTGCTGGTGCATCCCATTTCTGGCACTCAGCTAACTGGAAACAAAGCTTTTGGGAGATGAGTGTTAATATGTCAGTTTCTCCCTGGGCCACGGTCTCTTTCTCCTTTCAGAAGGAAACATGAATTAGGACCCCAAAAGCCATATCAGGGGCTCTCAGCCTCCTGGCCATGCCCATGTTGTTGCTGGTTTGAGGATGGTCCCTGTCTCTGGTCTTAGTACCCTACCTGGACTCAAGCATGGGCCATGGCCCCACATGGAGCCAGCAGGAGGATGCTGGTAACCTCTACCACCACAGCTGTGTTTTCCTTGATCTCCTCTGCCCCTGTGATGCTCCAGGATTCATCCTGGGTCTTACAGGGGGATGGCCAGTCACTCGTGTTCATTCCTCATTTGCATCTTATACCACAGCTGTGGCACATCTGTTTTGTCCTCATGTAGCTTGGTGTGAGCAGACTCGTGCCAGGTATATCTGCTAATGTGGGATTTGGCTCATATGAATTTCATTGTCCTTGAACAGATGAGTTACATCTCACCAACACCTAACTCCTCTGCAGCCTATGAATATGCCTTGTACTACTCAGAGCTACACATCATCTGCAATCCTGAAGGTGTTCCAGCATTTGCATCTACCTTCTTTCCAGTGCTGTACTCCATACTGTTTGTGGCAGGCCTCGTGGGAAATGCTTTGGTTGTTTGGATTCTGGCAGTTTCCATGAAAATCAAGACCATGACTGACGTGTATCTGCTGAATCTGACAGTCTCTGACCTCCTCTTGATATTCTCCCTGCCCTTCTTGGTTCAGTACTCCATTGTGAGCCAGTGGAGTTTTGGAAATGCACTGTGTAAAATTATCAGCTCAGTTTACTTCATTGGTTTCTACAGCAATGTCTTCTTCATAACCATCATGAGTGTCGACAGGTACTTGGCCATAGTCCACTCCCTCCATGTCCAAGGGATTCGGACAACTGCCGTTGGCTTTATCACCAGTCTGGTCGTTTGGGCAGTTGCCATTTTAGCATCAATGCCAGACTTACTTTTTTTCCAGGAAGTGAATGACAATAACCAGATTAAGTGCCTCCCTCACTATCCTGATGGCCACAATGGCTGGAAGACTTTCAGTAATTTTTTAGTCAACATCCTGGGGTGGCTAATCCCTGTTGTTGTCCTCGTTTTCTCCTATCACAGCATCTTGAAAAACCTTCAGAAGTGCCATACCAAGAACAAGTACAAAGCAATTAAACTGGTTTTTATTGTTGTCGTTGTGTTCTTTCTCTCCTGGACCCCTGTCAACATTGTGCTGTTTTTGGACTCTCTGAGGAACATGTCCATCATCGACGACTGCCAGACAAGCCAAAGGCTAGACCTAGCCGTGGAGCTGACTGAGGCACTCTCCTTTGTCCACTGCTGCCTCAACCCAGTCATCTATGCTTTTGTGGGTGAGAAGTTCAAAAAGCATCTCTGTGACATTTTCAAAAAATCTGCATGTTTTCTGTCGAACTGCAAAGGCTGCGGGGCTTTCAGTGGGCGCAGCCTGGACAAGCACTCCTCTCTGCACACAAAGTCCTCACAGTTGTCTTATGTTGGCACTGTCTTGTAGAACAAGTACAAAACTATCATCCTGGACAGGTGACCTAAAATTGAGAAATCCTCCACTGTGCATCCACAGCCATCGACTGTTTGAGCAACCTTTTAGGACACAAAAAGTAGAAGCAGCTGCTTGGTTTTGCTTTTATTGTGGTTGCTTTTGGTGTTCTCACTTTTTAGAGGTTTTCTTTTTTTTTTTTTAATCATCCTCCCTTTCCCTAGGCACCTCCTGCCTTGCTTGCTTCATGAAATTACCAGCAGACTCCCACACAGCCAGAGCAACATGGAGAGGTACCTCAGAAACATACCATCCCCCCTTCAGACTCATTACTGAAAAGAACTGTTTATGTTTCCAAACCCTGGACACTTGGCCGTTCCTTCTCTTGTCTCAGCAGAGTGTGGTGGCTTTGTGAGCAGGGATGGGACTCACTGCAGAAGTGGGAGCCTGCTCTTTGGAGGAAAATGGGGCCCAAGCTTAAGGTGTCATGCCAGGGCCTGGCTCCCAGCTGACAGATCTGAACAGTGCTTCCAGCCCCAGAAGAGCTTAGTGAGCGAGTAATTGGATAAGCAACCAAGAAATAAATGCTGTCCATGTTTTCGTAAAATCAATATCAATTAATATCTAGGTATGATCCTGATCATCCTGACTCCCTCTTCTACCAGGGCCTGCAGCTTCTTGGCTGGAAGGGTTTGAAGCTGTAGCTCAGAAATGATGCTGTGAATGTCAAGCAGCAGCCCCTATGGGAATGAATGAGTGCTGTAGGAGTGGATGGAGAAATTTTTACCAGGAAAAAGGCTGAAGAGTGGAAAAAATAGTGGGTGTGAGCTGTCACATGTCGCTATCAGGGGACTTTCTGAACAGTTTTGAACTTTTTGAACTGGTAACTGGTGTGCCAGTGTGGTCACTGCTCTTGAGCAAGCATCTGGGGTTGACATTCCAGCTACTTGGAATGACTGATTTTATATATGTGAATGGCTACCCATTCGTATAGATATATCTATATGTATCTGTATGTATAGAGCTATATACATATGCATGCATATCTGTACTTGCCCGTGTGTGTATATATACACAAATACACACCCATACACCCATATATATACTTTTATATGTGCAAATACTGTTAGATAAATGCAATGGTTTTCTAAAGCTTTTTGTTCTCTTCTGTTTGTCCCTACAAGATAGCACCGTATTTTAAGTTTCATAATAAAGACACTGTGTGCAGTATAATTGCACTATCTTTACATCTGAGGAACCTGTTTCATCGTTATTTGTGTCACCATCTGCATTTCATTCTGTCCTGGACAGATCTACATGACTGACAGTCCTTCCAGCTGCCTCTTCTCTGCCCCCTCTTCAGTTCAGCAGTACAGTCTCTACCTTTCAGGTGCCTTATTGCCAGCCAGGCCTTTTTGGATATACAAACCCTCATGTTTTCTAAAAAGGGTTTCACAAAAACTCAGGGCAAAGCCAAAGGGTGGTGGGCAGGAGGGTGGCACCAACTCTCTCCCCTGCAGGTTCACAGTGTGAGCCCTCTGGAGCACAAGAGCACAGAAGCACAAGAGATGGGAATGATTTCTGCAGCCTCAGCAGCCTCACCCTGCACCCCTTGTGCGAGTGCTTTGGGACAGGTGCTGGGACCCATTTGCCCAAGCTGGCAAGATGATGATGGCCTTTCTCTGGTTGCTGAGCATGTCTGCTGGGGGACATCTTCCTCTGCTCAGAGGTTTCATTGATTGCTGTTATGTAGCTGTTGGAGGGAGGCTGTGATCCAGGGCTTCCCCACAAGGGCTGTAACCCAGTGGCATGAGGGTAGCCTAAACATGCAGAGCCTTCTTTGCAGTCTTTCACTTTTTGAGCTCTCACTGGAGGAAATCCTGCCCTGTTGTTGCCACAACACCTTCTAGCAAGGAAGCAAGAGATGTTTTCTGCAGCTTAAAGGGTTTTTCTGCCAGAGGCAACTGGCTTCTGTTTTATCTGTTTTATCAGCAATAGCAGGAGCTCTGAGTTGGACCTGACCTCAACTTCTCCTCACTGCCCAACTGCTTTAAGCTGGTACTGCTGCCTTCCTGTGCAAAGGGAGAAGGTGATACCCACATCTGGGGAGTGCTTTGCTGGCAGGAGCTGCCCTGTGTTGCTCTGGGTGGCCAGAAACACTCCTGTGGGTCATAGAGCTCCTCTGCTTTCTGAAGGGATGAGCCTGGAGCAGTCTGCTGCCCTTCCAGTGCCTGTGAGAGCATTGAGAGCAGAAGACACCTTCCTGTATCTGTGCAAGCTGACAGCTAGAGGAAAATTCCAAATTTTAGGGTTTTCCCAAGAGCAGGGATCACAGGAAGCTGAAGCTAAAGCATCCAGCACAGCCCCAGTGCCTGCTCACCTACTTGCATAAAAGGTACCCAGCACAGCTGTTCCACCACAGCTGTTGTATGGCTGCTGCTCATATCTGCTGCTTACCTTCACATTCTGATCTTGTTTTTTCTTTCTGCTGAGATAATGCAGGTTAAAGAGGATTTGGAATGATGTTGGCACATGAAAACAGTCAGATGTAATCATGTTTTGGCTTCTGCACATCATCTTAAAACAGAGACCACATTCAAGCTTAAACCTAAAGTGCATACTTGTTTTCTTTTGATTTACTAGTGTTACTTGCACCAGAGGGTCCCTCCTACAGAGGTTCTCTTAGAAAGATGGAGACTTTGTCTGATGACACTCATGATGCTCTGGATGGAAAGGCCTTGACAGGCTGGAGCACTGCAGTGGCACCGGGGTGCTCATCACTTCCCACACTGCAAGCATGTGCAGCAGTTGTATGGGCATGTTTAAGGACCATGCTGTTCAACCACAGCAGCAAAAGTGGGATGTATGAGGGAGGACATGCCAGCTTATGATGTTGCTAGATCCCTCAGAAAATAGTGTCAAGTGGGACCTAGCAGATTGTTCCTCATCTCAGCTCTGAGCTGCAGGACTGCCACTTTAGCACAGATAATCATAGTCTGTTGTCCCAAAACAGTAAAATATCCTGAAATAAGAAACTAGTCCATATCTGGCCTTTTCTGGCATTATGCTGAAGCCCCCTTCCCAAGGCAACATGGAGACAAACTTATTAAATCCTTGCCAGAATCTCTGGCCTTCAGGCCACTTGTTCAGGCCAGTGCATGCAGTTTGGGGATGAGGATGGGACTGACTTGCTGCTGCCTGGAGGAGCCCTGCCAGCCAGCAGCACAACTCTGCCTCTTTCTGTTGTGGTAACATGCAGCTACAGCTGGAGGTCAGAACCAGGCAAAACTTTAGGGAGGAGAAAAAGAAAGGTTAATGAAGGGTATTTGTGTCCCACTCTTCTCTTAGCTGAAGGATGCTCCTGTGCAGGGATGGGCCTCTACATTAGCATACATGAAAATGCCCAAGCCTGACTCCCAAAGTTAATTGTGTCATATCCAGGAGAATCCTGTTTTATTTTCAGCCTCTTGAAAATGCTTTTTATATATACAACTATATGTGTACCAATTATGAAGCAGCATGGAAATTGCTGGTCCAGAAAGGTGCCTCATGACAGAAGAAAAAACCCCATGACTTTAGCTATTCTGTCCAGATATAAAAATAGTTTGGGGAGTTGAAAGGTAATTATAACTTCAGTCTGAACATATCAGATTTAACTGTAATGTGTGGGCTGATATTTATATTTGGTTAACGGTACCTTAAATGTTAATGTCCCTTAAAAGGCAGCAAGTAATACTGGACAAAGCAAAGCTGCTCCTGTAGGGCGTCAGTTTTGACGCACGACTTGTGAGCAGTGCGCTTCTGCTCTAGGTAAATCTGTGTTTCTGCTGACTTGGCTGAAATGCCAAAATGCACGGAAACAGGTCACAGAAATCCCCACCTCAGAGTAGCACTGATTTGGGTTCCTCCAGCCTCTGCTGACGTGTGTGTCTGCTGGGGCCTCATTCTGACCCCACATAGCTCTCCGGGCCTCCGGGTGTCCCTGCGGCTCTGCTGTGCTTTCCAGCAGCCAGTGCAATGCTGGCGTCAGCAGCTGGGTCAGGCTTACCACGTTGGATGAGCTCTATGCAAGAGAAAAGTACCACCAGGCAAACAGCAGTGCCAGCTCTGTCACCCCAGCAAACAACTCTTCCTCCCCATGCTCCGATATCCAGGCAGATTTCCCACTAACATTAATGAATGTGCATGCAGGTCTGCATTGCCAAGACATTCATCCCTTTCTTCACCTGGCACCCTTGGAGGATGTGCAGTCTCTGTGATCCTCCACATGCCTGAGTTCAGAGAAGGTGGGAATGTGCGTGCAGAATGTGAGGATGGACAGAAGGAAGGAAGGAAGGACAGAGCCCTGGCCTAACACAGCCTGCCAGGACATTGCAAAAATATTGATTGCCCTTGGTGTTTGAGTCAGCACCAACCTTGACTGCAGCCCGCAGCAAGGTAAAGAGATCGGTGTAGCAAGAAATGTTTGCAAACCCGCTGCCTTTCCTATACAACAAGGAGTAGAGGAAACAGGTCTCGTTCCCTAATGCTCAGGTATTCAGCTGGGCTGAGAGCAAAGAGCAATGCTGGGTGGTTTTCTTGGCTCTTTGTCCATGCTCACTGCAAGGCAGGCAGCATTTCCAATTTCCTCTCTCCCTATGTCTGCATCTGTCTCTGTACCCATGCACATCTTGCACCACCATCTCTGCACATCTCGGTGTCCCCAGCACCACCCTTCCCTGAAGTGTGCTCAGCTGCAGAGACAGGGGTGGTGCTGGTGCAAATGTACCCAACAGCTTCACCTCTCATAAGCAGCACAAGGGAGAGAGAGGGGAGGGGGTGAGGGAAGGAGGGAGGAAAGGCAGTTCTTTATTCAGCATCTCGAACAGCAGCTTGCTGTTGGAGTGTGGCTCTGCAGCCATTCCTCCTGCCTGCATGAGCCTGGGAGGGAAGGGATGCGGTTGCCCAGCCAAAGGCTTCTTCCCATCTTTCTTGGGCCGTCTTTGTTGGAGCTGACCTCACGAGCAGGGCAGCCTCACAATGCACTGTGAGTGATCAGCGTAACTCAGATACACCCTGAAAGAGGCGGGTCCGAGCAACTCACAGGCACATCACCTATCCCAGGGGAGGAGGACACCTGCAGGAGACCTGGCTGAGCCTCTGCCACCTCTCCAGGGCAGGACAGCACCTTATCTGTGTGACAGCTGGAGCTCAGGAGCACAATGGGGTCACCAAGGCATGAGTGAGCCTAAGCGCTAAACTGTTTCGTTGTCCCTATCCCGTCTGTGACATTTCTAACTTGGGAACAAATGTTTCTCTTAATTTTTGGTATCTGTTTGAGCCACACTCCTTCTGCTTGTGGAAACTGTGCAAATATTCAGCTTTCTGTCACTCTTCCCTTCAGCAGCCCTCAGAATGAAACCTTTTCATCCCTAGACATGACTTCTCTCTTCCTCAGTCTGGATAATTTCTGCATCTCCACCTTTTAAATGTAGAATAAATGCAGCTCCCACCAGTTGCTCCCACCAGAGCTCAGTTGTCTTCTTGCATGTCTGCAGAACAATGCCATGAAGGGATGAGGCTCCATCTGCTGGGTTTTGTCTCAAAAGTGAGGCACAGAAATGGTTTCTGTGATTTTTGGGTGTGTCTGTGTGTGAGCGGCTGGTGCTCACATCTGCACCAACAGCTGCCGGACAGCATGGGAGGAACAGGACGCCGATGTGGCAGGGGCGCAGTTCCACAAGTGCCTCTACCCAGCTGACAGAAAAGATGAGAGTTTTGGAGAAATGATAAGAGAAAAGATGCCCAGCAGGGGTCAGTGCAGTCACGGCTATGGTGTGTGTCGTGCTGCTGTGCCATGCAGGGCGGCTCTGCACCCCAGAGCTCCTGTGGGACTCAGGGGCTCCGTCCCGGGAGGATGGTGCAGGTACCCCCAGGCCACTACTGTTCTCCGTTGGCCTGCAAAGGGGACTCCAGTGGAACTCTTGAGAACCAAGAGAGCCTCTTTTCGTAGAAAATCACCACCATCAGGCTTTCCTCCATGGCAGCAAAAGCAGAGTGTGATGGGGAGAGCAGCATTTTGATCCTTCAAACTAGACAATTCTTTACCGAGTGCTTTAGTCCACAAAGCTTGAACTTGCCAGTGATACTGTGCAAAACCCTGCCTCCCCAAGCTGACCTGGCAGCCTGGCACAGAGCAGGAGGAGATGCCAGTGGTGTTGAAGTACCTCTGGTCTCCCCAGATATTCAAGAAATGAGTTTTCAAATTTGGAAGGCCACTCAGAGGGATGTGGAATAAAAAGAACAGTGTGTTTGCCCCTCTTTATCCACAGGGTCCCTGCACATACCTCCTTTACTTTTGATTTCTTCCTGTAAAATCATTGTGTGCCTCCCAGCTGGGAAAGCAGCACACTGCACCTGGCCCTTCCCAGGAAAAGTCTCTCTGGTTACAAGGGATGCAATGTCTTTTTTGTTTTAGCTTGGAGAAACAAAAGATGTTTTCATCTATAGTGTATGTATCTGAATGAAAATCTTTTCAGCAGCTTCCTCAGAATTTTTTATTCCTGAGCTATCCTCAATATGAGTGAACAGAGGCTGAAGATGGAGAGCAGATATATGGTTGATGTGGCAGTTGCCTTTCAGGTGGTATTGGTTTCACATCTCTCTATGCTGCACTACAAGTGCACACCATAATAATGAGTAGCACTCTTATCTAGGTTTATCACTCATAGCAGAATACAGCAGAATGCCTTTAGTGTCTCCCAGGGATGCCTGCTGAGGATCTCTGTGAGTCAGCTTGACTTGGTTTCTCTTTAATTGAAGTCTCCAGATAAAACCTGTGTGGGTAAAATTTGGCAAACTTCATTTCCTTTTTAGGTTAATAGCCTGCTCTGTGCTTGGTTCCAGTTAAATTCTGGGCACACAGGAGGAAGAGGTTGATGACCACCTTCAAGAGAACCCTGTTGCTAGGAGGTTCTTTCTACCTGGAAGTAAGCAATGCCTGGGGTCAGCCTCTCCTGCTGTTACATATGGGAAGTCCTGACCCCCCTTCTTTTTGGTTTTTGCCTACAAAAAGCTACACCAGAGGTACTGTGCTGAGTATTGGTGACCTAGGAGCGGGTGCCTGTCACTATGACAGTTCCTGAAAAATCCCTTCACCAGGATTACTTCTCCTGGGAAGATGAGGAGCCTCAGCTTCTCCATGTTTTGCTGCTCCAGAATGTGATTTGAAGAATTGTTTACCCCACATGTGAATTGTTTTTTTTCTTAATTACCAATCCCAGTCCAGCTGTGTCAGACTCTCTGGTCAGTCACGGGCCTTTATTATTCATTCTTGTCTAGCCTTCTGATGTATCCTTTCTCTTTATTTAGTATAGTTTTAGAATAATATAATATAATATAATATAATATAATATAATATAATATAATATAATATAATATAATAATAAATCAGCCTTCTGAGATCATGAAGTCAATTCCTCATCTCTCACCTCGTCCTGGGGACCCAACACAACAGGTGCCCACCAAGGTGAGGGTGGCTGTGTCTCTCTGGGTTCTGCCCATGTTTTACAGCTCAGCAGCAAACCAGCTTGGCATGTGCAGGTCCCCACTGGGGAAGCTCCTGCTGGTCTATCTGTGCCTTCTTTACAAGGCTGAGGGAGGTGGGGCATGGAGGGACACAGCCCTTCATCATCCCATGAGGACATGTGAGACAAATTTAGATTTGGGTGTCCTCTAAACAACAGCACTCCTACAGACACAGCAGTGCTGCTCTGATAGTATTAGACTATCACTGGCTTGAGGAAAGCTTCATTCAACTTTCTGAATCTCATGATTCTCACACAATGAGAACATTTTCTTAGTACCATCTACCAGAAATGATCTTTCCGAAAGTTAAACTTGGGTAGTCATAGATCCTGCTTTCAGGATGTGGGGAGAAACCAGCCTTTTGATGTTGTCCTGAAAACAGTGCAGAGTGCTTTACCTCTGTTTTTAAAGTGGTCTGCTGGCACTTGTCAGAGAAAAGGGCGAGTTTTGAAAATTCACTGCTCTGGCCCTTTATAATTCCCTACCCTTTAAACTTTCTTTCCAGCAGTGTATCTTTGCTGTCCCTGGCTAAGACCTGTCCAGGAGTTAGTTCCCTGATTATTTCCACAGGTGCTTGTTCTGGCTTACTTGGCTGATATCACTTGCATATTTTGGCTGATATTGGAGGCCCATCAAGGTTTGACCTTAACTACATTGCTATGTTGGGGATGTAACATTTGCTAGATAAAGCATAATACAGTAAAACCCACAAAATCTGGCAGAAATACCAGAACTGAACTTACATGGAGATGTTTGCCTGGTAACTTGCTAATCAATCCACAAGCAACAGCTCAGGCAACCTGGAAGATACTCTCCACCCACAAAACCCCACCAAGGTCAGCCTGCCTGAAGACAGCACAACTCTGCCTTTTGGGAGAAGGCATTTTAATCTCCCTTGACTTTTGAGGCAGGGGCAGTACCTGGGGGTGTTTCCAGGACTGCATTCCTTGTGTCCTGGAGGGCCTTGGTATTGGTGCAGCAGCCAGCTGCATGCAGCGTCTGTTTCCCCTAACACACCCACTGCACATCCTCCTGCCCTGCTCCACCCCAGAGGAGCTGCTTTTGTGTCCAGGGGTGCCTGACAATGTGCTTCACAGCACCCAAATTGTGCTGCACTCATGGTGCAACCCTGAGCAGGGTGCTCAGGTCAGGGGCCAAGAAGGGTCCTTGATTTTTGAACATCCCAGAATTTTAAACCTTCTGACTCCACTGGGCTGCAGAGACAGAATAAGCTTAAAACCTTGTTTACAGGCAAAGGAGGGGCACAATGTATCATAGGTAGAGCCAAGAATTTATTGTGAGTGCAATGACATTCTCAAGGCTCCAATTGCTATCAGTTTAAATCTGCTGGTTGCAGAAGAACAAGAACATTACTGCAGCTTCAATTTTTTGCACACACATAGTTTCTATCCATTTTCCTGGCATTATGCTCACCCTTATCCCTGCTCCTTTGAGTCCTAAGGCTGGTGGTTGTGGTGAAGTGAGGTGTCAGAGAGAGCTGTGAGCACCTCCAGTCCTTCCCTGGGATGAGTGCAATGCTCACCCTGATTTTCCTTTTTTTTTTTCCTGGATCTCTTTTGGATCGTTTTTCTATGTTTTTTAACATGCTTCTGTACCTTCTTCTCTCTTCACTGGTCTATACACAACCTACCATTTTACCATCTCCAGATCTGCATTTTTTTTTACCTGACCATCAGTGAGTTGTGTAGTGCCAGTGCCAGCCTGTGCCCCATCTTCTACCACGCCATACCTGTGCTCCTCTGTGCTGCATCCTTCATCCCCACAGCTCAAGGACCCTGCTATTGTACCAAACTTGTATTTCTACACACTGTTCTGTGTCTGAGTGAAAAATGTCTCATTCTGCACAGAATGGGGGAAACTAAGGGAGTGACAGCTATCACATGCTGTCGTGGCACCTCAGGCCACTTCTGTCTCTGTGCAAATCCTGTCCCCTGTAAGCACTTCTGTCCCTCTGAGTGGCTGCATCCGACTTGGTGATTTCACAAGAAGCCAGCAGGACCCCAGCACATCAGTGCTTTCTCAGCTCAGCCCCGAAGCTCTGCCCAGGAAGCCAACACGTTCATATAGGCACGAGCATTAGAGAAGAGGAAACATACATTTAAATCCAAACAGGCTCATCTGGAAGAAAACATTGGTTTTCAATGCAGCTATGAATTAAGGTAAGGGACAATTATATTTCCCCTATAATTTGACAGAGCAAAATGAGACAAAAGGGTGTCTCATGAACTTAAGGAAATTCTTCACTGCTTAGTGCTTGGAACCAAAATGATATTTAATTTCATGGGTAAAGATGGTGTGGGTACTGTTTACAAACTGTGGAAGTAAAAAGGGAAGCACTTCTGTTAACAAAGTGAACCAGGGCAGATAAATTTTACTCAGTCACTAATTATTTGTGGCATCTTGTGGTACGAGGAATATTCACCCTGGGTAGAAATCCTCAAGGTTAGTAAATGCTGATATATGACTAGTGTGCAACATTAACCTAGAAGGACAGAGCGAGAAGATACAGCCCTTCTACTTCATTAGAAGTTTTTTCTTTGATGTCTGCAGAGATTGCACAACTCACCAGCATTGCTTGCTTCTAGTTTTAGTCAGTGAACCAACATCCAAAACATCACTGATACTGAAGGACAGCCCAAAGGAGAAAATCTGGTAGTCAATAGAAAGCACCTGATACAGACAGACCAGCAAGAGAGCAATGGAAATTAAAGACATTTTAAACCCCTACCTTTCTGTATGGCATACTTGATTTTCCTGTGACTCAGCTTTCCACAGGAAAGATGTTACATGAAGATGTCTGCCGGTTTGGGTGAGACATTTGAGTAATGCCACAGTGGTGGCAACCCACTGAGTACTTGTGAGATATAAACACAGATCCACAGCAGTGGTTTCCAAAATCTGGTCTGCTGGGGCAAGCCCTGTGTGCAGCCAGAGGCAGGGAACTGGATGACAGGATAAAAGAAGGCAACTGCAATGAATCAAAAGGGCTTCAGCAGTACAGAAAAAGTCCAAAAGGGAGAAAAAAAGGCTAAAATTTGACAAAAGACAGCACATAATAAATTGAGACTAAGTCCCATAGAAAACTTGATATTCACAGGAAGCAGCTGGCAACTCCAGAACATAAATCTCAGCCATACATAATCAAGAAGGTTTAATGTGGTCTGCTCTCAGAAATGTTGGAGAAGGTGATTTAAAAGATCTCCAACTGCTGAAGAGCCTTCTCTGCTTTCTCAGGGATGCTGAGGCAATTTGAAATTTGGCACAAAAGGGGTGGGGGCCGGAAGCAAATAGATGCCACAATAAAGGCAGCGAGAGGACAGAACCAACAGTAACCATAAACAATTACAAACAGTGCTCATAGCTACAAATAATCACCTGTTTTTGCTGTCCCTTCAACAGAAAATACAAAAGAAATTTGAATGCTTCTTCAGAAGAGAAAGCCTGGGAAAAAGAATTACTGAGGAAGAGCAGGTAAGAGAAAACACTGGGAAAAAGTTCAGCTATATATTTGAAAAAATAGATACAGAGTGCCTGAGCAACTGTGCAAGCAGAAAAGGCAATTAGGGGAACTTACAGGTTAGATGAAATTACTGTGAAATAAGTTTTCCAAGAAAATCCTGATCCTGGCAGTCACCATTCAGTCACCACTGTCAGATGACAGCCCCAGCCACGCAGTTCCCTGGAGGCAGCTCTTGGGAGGGCAGCTGCTCCCTCAGCTCTGCCACTGCTTCCCCAGCAGCTGAGCTAAAGTGCTCCCCAGCCTCTGTGAGGACCAAAATAAGCACTGCTCTACAACAATATCACTATTTACCGAATTTCCTATCCCCTGGCTGATCCCTGGCAGCAGGGCACTGCCAGGAAACCATCTCAGGCTGCAGAAGCTCTGCAGAGGTCCCTTGCTTCTGGGCATAGGATCAAGACCACCCTGAGAGACATGGATGCAAATTTCAGAACCATTTCAGTGATTTTTGAACCTCAATTTTAACATGCAGGGGAGACACGGGCGTCTGAGTCGCACTGTCACATCATCTTTCCTAAATGCATGGAGTCATTTCTGAAACAGCTTCATGTGCTCAAGAGACTTTCTCATGCCCTGAAACATGAAACTATTGCCTGCTCCATTAAGTGTGCAGTCACCAAGGCTCCTGCATATCCACCCTGGCAGCCTCAGAGGGGCTTTGTCCGCCCAGAGCTGAGATGAAACCACTGAAAGCTTCGGCTCCCTCTATAAATACACCAGCAACCACAGGGGTGAGCTGGCAGGGCTTTATCAGGACTTAACTTGGCCCTGGCAAACCACACGCTGCTGTGGTGAAGCTGTCCCTTCCAGCTGGCACACAGCCAGTCTGCCTGGTGGGGCAAAAAAACAGCAAGTGGGGGGATGTTTCTGTGGGCAGGATGTGCCCAGGACACCTGGGTTCGGTGCCCTGTGCCTGCTTTGCTGTGGGGGCAGCACAAACAACCTGAGTGAGGCCACCAGCCTGGCCAGGGCACTGAGGGAGCAAGGGCAAGGTTCAAAATAATACCTCTGTTGTTGCTCTGAAAGACAGGTGATGTAGCCCTTGACATTGGCAGAGACATCCAGCAGAAAGTCTGTGGTTTGGGGTTTTCTTTATACATCTTGAATACACCTAATTTTGATGTGATGGGCTAATATAAATCTTGTGCTCTGATTACTTGCTGCTACCTCCAGGTATGCATGGAGCATCATTGAGAAAGCACTTTCCAAAACTGTAATGCCCTAGGCAAAAGTGAGAGAGACTCTAGAGATTTTGGACTCTGCATTATCTCCTCCTGCCATCCATGATCAAAGTCTGATCTTTCCAAGTACATTTTTCCACCAAAAACCTATGGTTTAAGTTTGTAGGTTTACATGCTTCCCTTTTTCAGCTAATGGTGTCTGCTTCTAATTTAGTTTGTGGTATTGGTGTAAAAACTGTAGAATTGGATCAGGAATCTGGCATTTTTAAAATATCTTTCACCTAAATACTTTTGTAAGGGGATCCAAGATCTTTGCAATATTCAGTCATGTTCTTATCAGCAGTGGTTTTATTGCCTTCTATTTCTGAGTCATTTACTTTTGACACTTTAGTGGCCTAATTCTTTGAAAGCCTCAGCATCATGTTTCTGCACCTTCAACTTCACCTTAAATTGGAAAATTCAATAACAAAGCATCCCAGAGAACTACTTGCTTTTAAAAAACTCATCCTCAAATTACTGGGGGAAGCCCCCACAAATTAAATTAATTACCAAATTGAAAAGCAATTATTAGGTTTGCAGAATTCTGATGGGCCACAGAAATAGTCCAGTTGATCTGAGAGTAAATAATAGAAGAAAGAAGAAACACCAAAGAAAGACATTTCCTCATCCTAAAGTCATTAAGGAAGAACTGGAGGGACAGCAAGCATGTGGCATTACTCCACACTCACTCAGAAGCTGGGGAGGAATGAAAAAATAACTGGTTAGGTGGGAAAATACACAGGTTTCACCAGGGTGGTTATTTGATAATAACCTCTCCGAACTGTGCTGCTTTCTTTCCACAGCTATCACGATAGCCTCACTGCTAACCCCACAGCAGCAGCTGCTCCGTGGTTTTCGGAGGACCCTCTTCCTTCCAGGGCTCACGTCCCATTTAATATTTGAGCTAGCTGGTGCTGGGCAGAGCTCAAAGGGTCTAGCTTTTCCAGTCATTTATTACCAGAAGAGAGTCATGGCTGTTCAGAGAATTGTGCCCCAACCTGATCTGCCTCCCTGCCTGTCAAGGGCTGTAGGATTTAATCCAGCACCCTCCTACTCAGCTTCTCCACTATGTCTGGCCTAAACCCATTTCTCAGACTGATACCTTCTCTCAAAGTGAAGACCCTCAGACATGCAGAGATGTCCTTTTCCCACCTGAAGTCTGTTCCAGTCATTAGCCTTTCACTATTAAAAATGTTCATCTTATTCCTGTCTTGCATGTTTCTGATTTGAATTTCCCTGCATCACTGTAAAGGATAGCTAATCTAATCTCACTCAAATAATTAGCAAGATTATTAACATAAACAAAACTGATATCAGGTGTTACCAATCCCTGTATCCCCTGCCTGCATCCCCTGTATCAAGCTCTGCTATGGTAAAGTCATCCCTCTTTTGTTCTTTCCCACCTGAAAACCCTTTTAACACCTGAGGGTTGCATCAGCTTTTCTTGCAGTCTAGTTTCCTTTCAGAGATATGCCCCCACTGTTGAGACATGGCCCGTGTTGTTTAACTCCCAAGCATGTTACTTTGGTTACATTTGGCTCCATTAGGGCCAATGTGAATCATCCAGGAAGCCCCAGATTATTCAGATGGTCTGAATCACTCTCTAGTCCTGTAACCCTTCTATCATGTGCCCCTGCCTGCTCTCATTGCCAATGTGCTTTCAGAACAATGATGAAAACACCAAAGAGTTTTTGGCTTTCAACTTGTCATTTCCACAGACATTTTGCAAGCAATATTCCCAGTTCAGCAAGGCTTCTTCCATGGATGTCTGTCTTCTGAGATCTGATATCTAACTGCTCCAAATCCCATTGCAATGCTTTGTTGGTCTTTCTTTGGGCTGGAGACGTGTTACCAAATAAGCATGCAGTGCAAGTCAGAGCTCCAATTCGCCCACACAGATCCCTTTTTCAGCCTTGCAATCCCATCAAATGCCCAAACTAAAAATCC
Source organism: Melospiza georgiana (assembly GCF_028018845.1). Lineage (NCBI taxonomy): Eukaryota > Metazoa > Chordata > Aves > Passeriformes > Passerellidae > Melospiza > Melospiza georgiana. Next base: position 44,820,977 of record NC_080430.1, on the reverse strand, counting down.
TCTTCTACAAAGCCACACAGATTGACTTTAGCTGCACTCTGCCCCTTACCAGTTTAAATTCATTTTGCCTGAGTTAAGGGTTAGGTTAGATCAGCCCTCTCACCTTGCTTCCCACTTTCAAAGGTCTGCATGTAGAGGTGGAATAGGGAAACATCTCCCCACTTCAGGACTGAATGAAACTTAAGATTTAAAGTAACTGCCTTTGATGGGATGGGCTTGCTTTTGACCCTGGCTATTTAATATGATCCCAACCAGCTCCACAGGCCATTGCCTATGAATGGAACCACCCTGACCTGAAAAATAAACTAAGTGTATTACAGGAACTAGCAGGATGTAGGACTAGAAACCATGCCCCATCTCTGGTTAATGTATTAACCCTAACACCTACGTTTGGGGTGGTGTATTATCTAAACCATGGGTAGAGCTGTCTGTGGCAGTCTAGTTTCTGTGGTAGCTGCTTGCCAGGGTGTTTAAGTTTTACCCAGAGTGCTATCTCCTCCTAGTTCTCACCCAGTTCTGGTTATTTACTTTAATCTCTTTTCTTTTGTGTGTTAGAAGTGCCACCATAGCTTCAACATTTCATTTGGAGGTGCCTGAGGTCATGCCTGTGTTCTTGCTGAGAATCACTAGCTTATAAGACGCAGGCGGGTGTAGTTGCAAATGCAAAAAAGCAAGAGCATTTATATTTGGGTGGGGTGATGGCAGCTCAGATCTAAGGGTGAAAAAGGGATACTCACACACCTGTAGGGTTTCACAGGGTTTCTCACAAAGCCTACAGCTTTCCAGGGCCAGCTGATTCATCAGGTTATTCTGGGTGCATTGAAAACATGTTTTTTCTAGCATGAGAAAAGCATGTAAGCATCACTCAGAAATGCTGACTAAGGTGTCAAAATCTTTCTGAGGCTGAAATACTTTTATTAGTATATTGTGCAAACCTGAAGCGTGACCCTCTAGCAGAGGTCTGGATTTGGTCATTGTTTTCACTTCTTTTAATTGTTGGTAGGAGCAGCATGAGAGGGAGTCAAACTGCTTGTTGATCTCCCTCTTTTTGGCAGTAAAGCCTGTAACATGGTACTTGGCTAAAGTGCCAGGGGTGATACCTGGAAAGAATCTGATATATCTGATATCTAGACATATAAACAAGATTTGCTCTTATGTCACCCAGCCTGGTGCCAGTGTAGCTTGAAGATTGAAATGCAACTTCTGTTCCGTAGAGGAGTTTGCAGACCTCTCGCAATTTCACTTCCCTCTGTATTTCATGGGGTGCACATGGTGGTTGGGTTGAGAAACCAGGGGTCCTGGTCTTGCAGACTTTGGTCTTTGAGATAGCTACAAACATGATTAGGAGCAGAAGTGTTTGTGAAGAGTGGGGTGTAAAATTGATGGGGAAATCCAGAGAGAGAGAAAAGTGGTTGAGCAGTTCCATGAGAAGCAGAAGTGAATCTACTATTTCCTGTAGTCAGCAAGGGAAAATATCTCATGGAGAAACCTCAAGGCATTGCAGTCCTCCTGTGTCCTCTACACTCTTCAGTTCACTCTGAAGGTGAACATTTATTGTAAGCATAAAAGAGAAAATTGTGTTGAAGCTGATGGTAAGAAACCTGCAGCGTGTGCTGCAGTGGACTTTGGGAGGCTGACAGAGAATATGTGACAGGAAAGGATGGAGGGTGGTCAGATCTAAGTTTCTCTCTTTAAGGTGCAATATAATTTCAACACATTATCCCTATCTGGCATGGGCTGGGTTCTGGGAGCCCTTTGAAATTTGCAGCCCATTCACTGAGTATCAACAGTTGAAACTGAGCAAAGTGGTATCAGAGGAGCTAAATACTCAAACAGTGCTGGTAGCATTGCCTGTGCAGCATGAGTGGTGGTGGAAGGATATGAGTGACTGCTGAAAGTGAAATCCAGGAGACAGAGAGTGAATAAGCCACAGACTGCCAGCAGATTCAAACACCAACGTCATTTTAGTAAGTGCAGTCCTTGCTTGCCTCTGGACATGCAATACACAGTCTTACCTTTCCACTGCTGTAGGTACCACAGACCCCACAAGCACCCAACCAAGGGTAAAGGAAATAATTTGTTACTGTAGAAATTAATGATCCTCATCAGTAAGCTAGAGGAGATTACTTGACTGAAAAGGTATTTCAGGAAATATCCCAGCACAAGCAATGTTTCTGTTTACTTCACTGAGGCCCGGAGTTTCTCCTGTACATCTGTGTAAATGTTCTCCAGTGAAGAAGGTGGCCATTCCCGCAATCAACTCTCTCTCCAGGCAATGTCCAGTTTAGAAGTCTGTGCAGAATTCGGCCAGACCTGAGGGCTAGCCCCTGGTGGGAGCTGCATTTCCTTCTTTGTGTGATATCCTGTGTCCAACAGAGCACAATGAATTCTACAGACACATATGGAAACTCTTCAGACAAGCTTCCTTTCTCAATTAAGGGAGCAAGCATGTTAAAAACCAGCATAGCTCAAGGTTCTTAGAGAGGAGAGTAAAGCAATGTGCATTTCCTCTCTCCAGAGCAGGGATTTCACACTGCACAGACAGTCAGGGCAAGCATCACCAAACAGCTCTCTCTGGATGACAGCATAATTAGCAAAGGTGTTAAGGGGATACAAGCAGGCGTTGATCAGTTTTTTCCTCTTTGTCTGATGAGACCTCTGGCTGTCATATCAGGAATGACATGTCTGAAACAGGAGCTGACTTGGCAGAGAAGAAGCTGGAGCAGTTTGCAGAAACAGCACAATCTCTGACTGGCATTGCCGCAGAATCACAGGGATAGGACAGGACTTCTGGAGGTCTCTCGTCCAAACCCATGCACAGAGCAGGGCCAGCTGAGTTTCAAGTACTTCCAGGGATTAGATCTCACAACCTCTCTGGAGCCCCATCCTGGTGTTTGACCACCATCATGGCAAAAATTTATTTTCAATACATTAAGTAATGATATCCCATGGCTATTGCTATTTATTCCCCCAGGAAAGTTTCTGCTTCACCTTTACACCTTCTCCCTAAATCCCTCTTGAGACATCTCTTGTTGAGGCTGACCAAACCCTTCTCGTGGGCCATGTGCTCCTGCCCCAGTCAGTCCCTTGTGCAGCCCTCAGCCACCGCTGCTTGAGTGCAGAACCAGCTGTGGAGCACATGAGCCCACAGAGAAAGGCGTGGGCTCTGGGTGCACAGATGGGTGCAGGAACAGCTCAGTGGCAAGGAAGCTGGGAGGGCTGACAGTGACACATATTCAGCACAGGAGATTTGGTACCCTGCTGCTTTTTCTGCATACATTTAATCTAAGAAAGAAAGAAATCAGGATGGGATAGCAGAAAATGATGGGTTATTGAGATTATATGGGATATCTCCTGCTCATATGTGTGTCACTCAACAGGGCAGATAAAGAGATGGCAACTCTTTATCTATGTCACCAGTAGAAAATAAACATCTTTTTTGCAATTGCTGTCAGCTTCTGCCCCAGCACCTAAGCTTTTCCAGCTTGTATCCCTTTTCCTGTGCTGGTGCCAGATACCTCCTCTCCAGAGGCTGGAGAATTGAAGTCACTGTAATCCCTGTATTCCTTTACCCGTGCTGGTGCCAGATACCCCCTCTCCAGAGGCTGGAGAATTGAAGCCACTGTTATCCCTGGGCTGACAGGCAGGGACTGGACAGACCCTGAACGCAGACTCAGCTCCCAGTTCAAGTGGATACACACTGCAAGAGCCACTGTGCCCATGGGCGTGCCTGCCTGCTGCAAACAGCTCTCCCCATTCTGCACCCATGCCCCAGAGCTACCAGTGCTGAGACAGCCTTTTCTAGCCCATTTTTCCTGTATGCGAACCACAAAGATGTTTTTAGAGTCTCTAGGCAGACATTCAGGTTTGAACATTCAGGTTAAAAATGTTTTAAAATTGAGAGCCTGAATTAGACAAAAAAATACACTCTTTAAGATATTGCTACAAAATAAGAGGCCAGAACTTCACAGCCAACACCACAAACGATGCTCTGGCAATGAGGCATTAGGGGAAAATGTCAGTATGGTCACAGTAGCTACTCATGGGGAAGATTGTTGTAGTTACCACCATGTCATAGAAAACTGTCTCACACCTGAGGACATCTTTATTTCAAGTTCAATTTTGAATGGCTTATTTGAAACAGAAGTTATAAAAACGATTGCTGTTGCTGAAATGTGGATTCCAGTCACTTAGCTCTAAGTGTCAGGAGTCAGAGTAGCTATGCACCATCAGCACCCACTACTGAGCAGTGTGTCCATGCTCACCTTATATCCAGGAAAAGAAGTTTCATCAGTGTGGTCAGCGGTCTGGAAAGCAGTCTGTCTTGTCTTGAAGCAGATTTGGCCTGACCTGCACTGGATGAATATGCACTGCTCTTTGTTGGCTGTACTTATCACATCTCCCACTAACAGGAGATGTAAACATAGGCGGCCTGTGGTGACTGAACTGAGTCCCTTCTGTACAGGCAGCGGGGGGTTCCTGTGAGAAGATGTGGCCAAGGGGTAGTTGTTAGTTGCAGTTTGGTTATCACTGACCTTTTCTTTCAGTCTCAGCTTTAAACAGGCTGGTTTGGCCATGTAATCATCTCCCTGGGCTTCTGGACAGTGTATCACACTCACTTTCTTTCATCTCCTACAGTGAGACCAAGTAATGGATACTTCCAAGCTCTTTACCCAACCAGGGAGCAGACCAAATACAGCAACATCTGCACTCCTAGAGGATTTTTGATTCCTTGCAAACAGAAATCTTTGCAGGGACTTGAACACCACATTCTAAAGGAGAGCAGATGAAATGACAGGTGCTCTGTTTTTGGGTGTGCAGACCACTGAGCCTAGAGGTCACACACCTGCGCCCCACAGTCTCTTTGGATTCAGCCAAGGTGAATTCCTGGCTGCAGCCTCACAGCCAGAGCAGGAGCAGTCATGAGATGCTTTGTTACTTGAGGAAAAGGGTCAATATATTTTCTCTTATTTTGATCACAGGATGATTTTTAGAAAAGCCTCATCAAAGACAGGCTTGCTGCCAGCAATGTCTCAGTAAAGACTCGCTCCTCCCTTATCAGCAAGCATCAGCTCAGGCCTGGCCAAACCAAAGGGTGCCTTGTACCCTTCCAGCCCAGGGTTGGTGAGAGCGGAAGATGGGTCTGTTGGGGTGTTTATAGGCACTGAATCTGCTCAACATCTACTTGTGAACTATCGTTTCCTGCCAAGCACTGCCCACAGACCAACAGCACCTGCCTTGCTCGTGGTGATGCCATGCATCATATGCACAGCTCAGTCAGATCTCAGCTCAGCTCCTGCTGCACTTCAATAAGTAGGGGCTTATGTGACAGCCCTTGAAAATCTCATTAATTTTTTATTATTCTAAAGAGTTAATTTTCAGTGAAGTACACGTAACAGCAGAGTCTGGGCTTTTGTCATAACATAACTACCATCAGCTCCACAGTAATACAACCCTCACTAAAATAAATAGTGACAAAATCCCAAAGTATGCTTGGTGCAGTCTTTCAGTATTTACCACAGCACATATAAGATCACTCTAATGTTATTTTCTTTACTCTTTCCATTTTGCCTCTAGCCAGCAAATTCAGCATGACAGAAGCCTACTCACAAGTCACAACTGAATACATTTACGATGAAGATGCTTTCTTCTGCAATAAAACCGACATCCAAGAGTTTGGGAAAATATTTCTGCCACTATTTTACATCATCGTGTTTGCTCTTGGCCTCACGGGGAATCTAATGGTGGTTTTTGCCATTGTGAAAGGCAATAAAAAAAGCATCACTGACATCTATCTCCTGAACTTGGCCATCTCTGACCTTCTCTTTGTGATCTCCCTCCCGTTCTGGGCGTCCAACACAGTCCGTGGATGGACTCTTGGGACCGTTGCATGTACTGCTGTTTCCTCACTGTATTACATTGGTTTCTTTGGGGGAATGTTCTTTATCACTGCTATCAGCATTGACAGGTACTTGGCCATTGTCAGGGCAACTTACTCTCTGAGATCCAGGACAGTAAGACATGGCCTTCTGGTAAGCTGTGGAGTGTGGGCAATAGCAGTGCTAGTGTCGGTGCCACAGTTTGTGTTCTCCCAGCTCATAGAAAATTACTGCATTGCTGTCTACCCAGAGAAGCTGGAGAACATCTGGCCAGTGTTCTGCAATATGGAGCTGAACACCATTGGCTTTCTCATCCCAGTCTGTATCATATTCTATTGCTACTGTGGGATCATCAAAACTCTTTTGTCCTGCAAAAATCAGAAAAAAGCCCGAGCCATAAAACTGATATTGATTGTGGTGGTGGTTTTTTTTCTGTTTTGGTCCCCTTACAATGTACTGATTTTTCTAGATACTTTAAATCACTATGAGTTATTCACAGATTGCAACCAAATTAAGTCATTGGACTATGCAATGCACCTGGCTGAAACCATTGCATTCAGTCACTGTTGTCTCAATCCTTTTATCTATGCATTTGCTGGGGAAAAATTCAGGAAATACCTTTATCATGTCTGCTTGAAGTACTGTCCATTCGTGTGTTTCTGTGGGCCCTGCAGTCAGTACCAGGTCTCTCATTCACTTAGTTATGCAGAAAGTGTGGTGAACAGCAACATTACCCAGAACACCAGTGACCAGGACGGCTCTGTCTTTGTCTAAAAGGGTCTCAGAAGGAGAAATGTATCAATACCTGTCTTCTGCAGGGATAGCAGCCACTGAGGGGTTCCATTTACCCATCTGAAGAGCCTTAAAGGCTTCCCTGAATTACTGACATGCCTCTAGTTAACCATTAAATATACTAAAACAGCAAAGATTTTAAAAACAAAAGCAATACAATATGTCAGTGTTGGACATGGAATGGAATCAAAAGCAAGGAAGAGGGAAAGTAGAAACAAAAGGAGCTCTCTGTGCTTAGAAAAGGAAGAGAGTAGGGAACTTTTTGAACAGTTCCACCACTGGAACTTGTGCATGTGTCAGTGTATCTGCATGTGATACTGATGTACATAGACCTAAACTCATTTTTTATAAGGGAAGAGAAGTCTTTTTAATGAAAGGTGACTAAGTTTTTGGAGAGGGGAATATTTTTGATAGTAAAGGGGTGTATTTTTGATGCTAAGTATCCATAAGGAAGTGATTTCTTGGTTATTGATTGCAACAAATGTTTTAACTGTGCTTTCATTTGTAATAAAATCACACTGTTTTTAAAAAAAGGAGGCATTATTTCTGAACATGTGTTCAGTGTCACCTGTTCACTCTGTGTTTATAGCATGCAATAATCAGAGCAAGGATCTCTAATCCATCCTTTAGGACTAGAGATGTGCCAGTGGGTGTATCTCCTGATTTCCATCTTGGCTTGGCCTCAGCCAAATGCCAGCCCTCAGTGGAGCCCTTCACGGAGCACATCCCCAGGGGCTCTGACCAGTGGACACCAGCAGCCTCTGGAACAATGGGAGCTAGAAGTGTGGGTTTGGATATCCCTGTGCTTGGTCCAAACACAGCACATTCAATCTGAAAGTCCCTGCCTCTCACCCATGCCCTGCTTGCCACATGTTGTAAACACCAGCCATGTCTACACTGTCACAGACAATGGCTCTGGGGACAAAATAATCACTGGCCCATTCTCCTTACCATAACCTTCCTCAGGATTTGGGGCCTCTCCCACCACAGCTGATTCCCCCAGGGAAAACTGCAGTTGTACCCAGACTTAATGCATCCCAGAGGACACATTTCCCATGTGCACTGCACAGCCTCCAAATATCCTTGTTACTCCTGCAGTAACAATGCACTGGGGATGCAAAATGTCCATCAGAGAATGGAGTCCTTTACCTGGGCATCCCTGTCATCATCTGCTGCAAAAGTAAAGGAGAATTTGTTGGCACTGTAGACTAGAGTTAGGGGAGTGGAAAAAGGAACTGTTGCCAGTAATGAAGTTGACATCACCTTACAAGGAAAAATCAAGGACCAGTCTTACAAAACAAGTCCATGACAGTGGAACCCTATTTCTGTACACTGATGGAACTGGTAATATGTCAAATCAAAGAAACACTCTCACTTTTGAACAAAAACAAAAGAGTTGATTCAGACTGTCAGGGGGAGGAGTAGGGCCTTTCTTTGTGAACCTTAGTACCACCTTGTTTCCTAGAAAATGTGCAGGAGAGTGTGTCCATTGAGCAATTTTTCCCATAATTACACAAGTATTCAATTTTTTGCTACTGAACATTCATCAGTAAAAAAGCCAACTGAACCCAACGTTTTCCTAAAGCTATTTGTATTTGGTGGAAATATATTCTCTATGCTCAACTTTGTAATTTTCAGTTATAAGTAGTCTTCCAGACTCCAGACTAGTTGTCTAAGATTAAGTGTAGCATGAGTGTCAAATGAAATTAAATTATTTTTTCAAAATTCAGTCTGCCTAATCAAGTGATATAAGGCAACTTTGTTTGTCACTCCCTCCAAGAAGGTGGTATTTTAAGAAATGGCATTTTTACAATGTTTTTTAAGGAAATGCCAAGATGTGCAGAAAGAAAGAGGAAGGCTCTGAGACTAAACAAGAAGTTATCAGCCTGAAGTCAGCCTGAAGACAGTGGATTGCCAAACTGAGCAACGCAATCATGCTTGGTTTATTTAACTTCCCTTTGATTTTTCAGACAATTGTGAGTTACTGAGTGGGAAAAGGAAAAGGCACCTTTAAATATGATCCATGTGCTGTCTGCAGAATGGAAGGTGGAAACCCAGAGCTTTATGCCAGCTCTCCAGGAAAAGAGAGGTTTTTGCTGCTTTGGCCCAGTGGTTCCCCAGCAATGCTATCAGCAGCACAATGTGTCCTTCTCCTTCCAGATGCATCTCCCTCTGGCAGGACAGACTTGCTACTGTGAGTCAGAACTGCCTTGACAGCCCTGGGTCCTCTGCAAGCTGCCAAAAACCTTCACTTCCAAACTCACTTCACTTCTGAAATCCTGCACTCCTGTCTTCTCTGTCACACTGTGCAATGGAATGCTTCCAAGGATTGCCAGCATAACATTGTCAAGTTTTATGCCATGCATTTACAAGTTATTATGGTTGCCCTTTATTTTTCATGGTTTTGTTGCTCAATAGGTGAGCATTTGTATGACATTAAAAACTTTAGGGGGTTTGTAGGCATTTGGCTCCACCACAGACTGCTAGTTTTTGCAGGTTCCTCCTCATAGGAGCAGCAGTAAATCTTTGAAAACCCAAGTGAAAACCAAAACCACAGTTTTCATTTTGTTTGTATTAACAGGAAGAGTATTCTTGTAATTGTTCTTTAAAAACTTCAGCACCCATGGTACATACCTGTGCTCTGAGAGCAGCAAGTAGCAAACTTTACCAGGTCTGGGTTCAGCTGCAAGCTGAGACAGGCATTGCTGCCCTTGCTGTGCTGCACCATTCAAGCCTGGCAGAAAGTCCATTCATGTCTCTTTAACAACTGGACTTTCAGTTAATTGTAGCCTTTTTTTGAAGGCACAACTTCTCTTTCAAAACCTCTGCAGCAGGAAGCTGCTGTTTTCTAACTGCCTGGTTGGTTTCTGACCTGCAAAGCTTTTCTATGTACAGCAGTAATGATACATTTATCCTTAGACTGGATCAACACATCCCTGAGGAGCAGCAACATCCAGTTCCTCCCCATTACCCATGAGAAAGTAAATCACTCTCTCAGTATGGGATAAAACCTTTTCATCCGCTATAAATTAAGGACAGACTCTTGCTTACTTAGCAAGTCACAATTTACACATGGAAATGCACACACGCTTGTATCTATCCACTGAATAGAATTTAGATGTGCAAAAAGAAGGTGAGGAAATCTCTGGGTTTGGGGGGTGGGTGTTGGGCTTTGGGGTTTTGAGGTTGATGAGCCATCTTTGCATCCTAATTTTTCATTATTATCAAGTTTTTTTCCTTTTTGAGAATCACGCTGACACTTACTATAAATCTTTTCCCAGCTGGGTTAAGTTTGAGGAACTAGTAAAACCTGAATCCAAATGTCCTTGGCAGGTTCATGACTATATTTCATGTTCTACTTAAAAACAGAATAAACAAGACCCATATTTAGCTGAACTGCTTGCAGTGAGATACATGGACATCAGTATTTTTTTAGGTGCCACTGTGAATGCACCTCATTCAAATATTACAACGCAGTTCCAAAACAATAGGATTTACATTTCTTCTTCCTTTTTTTTTTCTTTTTTTTGATTCTTGAGGATTTTTTTAACAAAAAAACTTATGCAAAAAGCTTAGAAGTGCAGCTGGTCAAAGCATCAGTTTGGCCTAGGAAATTGCTCAGCAGTGAAAGCTGACATTTCCAACACTGGCACCAGAAGGACCAGTCACAATCCACATACTTCCTTTGGGTTCAGAATTTGGTGGAAGTGGATTTGAAGTCCTGGCCCAGGGTAGTCTGAAATTTTAATGATGTTCTTCAAAGAGAAACTATTAATGAATTAATGGGTTATGGGTTAAGTTCTGTCATTTCTGATTTGTCTCTATAACCTTTGTGAGGTCCCCTACTGTGATCTTGTGAGTGATATAAGGCCCTAGTCTTAGCAGGACAATGAGGGAACAAGTCTGATCTATGCAAGTCCCAAGTCCTGCTATCACTAAAAAAAAAAGATAATTTTTCAAAGAAAATCTGAAGTTGCACTATCTCTACCCACTGTTGCTTTTTCAGGTCCCATCTGGTAATGTCTTTCCTCTGTAGTTATAGCCCAAGCATGATGCATATTTGCCAAAGGCCATTAACACACCACTTCTAAAATAGCCACTGAATGAAATATTTTCTGTATTAAGAACATACCTAGTCCTGCTCAAAGTTTTGGTTTGCACTTCAGTTTCTTAAATCTTTAGGACACTTGAAACTCTAATGAAATTCTGTGTCATCCAGAGTTATTATTTTGAAATTGAAGTTCAGTAATGAAAGCAAAAATTGAGAACTATTTCTAACTATTAAAAATGTTTTTCTGACACTTAACCACATACATTTAGTTTCTGTTGAAGTTAGCAATAATTCTGCTGTCACTTGTAAGCAGAACTTCCTAATTTATTTTGTAGCCACTGTTAGAGCTTGGTTTTCACCATATACACACCCAAACCTCTAGATCTGTGTTTTACAGGGCCAGGGTTAACACATTGTTTTCAAAATGGAAAAAAAAAAAATCCACCAATTTTTCCTGTCTGATTTTGCTTGTTATAATAATATGCATCACAAAAATGTTTATATATTGCATTTTTCATTCCTCTCCCTAAAGAAATACTGTGAAACAACTCCCATTGGACATGATGAAAATGGTTTGCTTTTGAAGAACATTTTGCATTTACCACATTTCTAACCATGATATTTCAATCAGCAGGAAGGAGCACGTGAACTTCGCATCACTGAAGGCAGAGGCTGGTGAATGGAATAGAGAATGCCAGCAAGAACTCTGGCACTGCTGTTTCACTATACAGGGAATATAATCCATTTTCAAACTGCTGCTGTCACTGGAACAGTCTGTTTCCCACCCCACTCAGATTTTAATTCTCTGATAAATTGCATGCATTTGTCACTGCCCCATATCCAGCTGCAGCACTGCTGTCCCACAACACGTAGGTCCAATATGCCAGGATAATGCAGCAACTGAGAAGCTGCATTTCTCCCATGAGGAGTTCACGTTTAGCTGATCAACTTGCTACATTAAAATTAAAGCCAGCGCCACCGAGAGGCATAGAAATGCCAGCAGAGATTGCAGTGGCCCAAACTTGCAGGGCACATCGGAGGACACGGACAAAACCGAAGAAGCAGAGCGGTGGTGGCTCCTGTGACAAGACAGTTCCCCCTGGTGTCAGACACGGGCTGCTGTCCCCCTGAGGAATCTCCTGTGCCACGGAGCAGGACGGTTCCGTGCAGGTAATAGCTGCTTGAAACCCTGAGCTGCTGCTTCAATGATTTCTCCAGTCTCCAACCAAGAAGAAGCAAACCAGAAGGAAATGGTAAATCTGAAACGCACCTGGAGCAGGTTCTCGAACCACCTTTGTCCACAGCCCTTTGCTCCCCACTTCACCCCAGGCAATTGCTGAGCAACATAGATCAAGTTCATAGATCCCAGTTTGGCCACAGCTGGAGCACAAGGCAATGGGAGCTTTTCCCACAGGAAAAAGGGAATCAGCAGTGCTAATGGCCTGTAAGCATCCAGGCTTGGGGAGCTGGCTAAGTGTGCCCAGGAATTGCTTCTTCAGCACTTCCTAGGGATGAATGAAATGAAGGATGAAGGAAATGAAATTTCCTTTTGGGAAGGGAAACGAAGTCTTGCGATTTCAATGGTGATCAATTGGGCAAGCTTTGGTGCACTTGATGGCATGCCATGGCTTTTGATGGCTTTTGTATCACCTACGATTATATTTTTTTTTTCAGTATCCATGCTGCGTCCCTCATATCTTCCCCTCTGAGTTGTGTCTTCCTCCTTGATTTTTTCCCTTGCTTTTGCAACATCTGTGAAGTTAGTTTTGGCCTCTTTTGGTTCTTTGCACTGCACCTGATGTAATCCCTGTCTATTTTCTTGTAGTCACTAAATTTCCCAAATTTCTTTTTTTTTTCCTTCAATTTTATTTCCCTTGGTGGTATCTCCATTCCAGAGTGTTCCTAAATCTTTCTTTACCGTTTTGGCCTTCAATGGGGATCAATTTGGGCAAGTTTTGGTGCATGTCCCTGCACTTGATGGTATGCCATGCTTTTTCATAGCTTTCCCTTCACCGAAGATTTTGCTTTTTTTTTCCTTTTCTTTTTCAGTACCCATGCAATGTCCCTCATATCTTCCCCTCCAAGTTGTGTCTTCCTCCTTGATTTTTCCCCCTGTTTTTGCAACATCTCTGAGGTTTGTTTTGGCCTGGTTTGGTCATTTGCACTGCAGCTCATTTCCTCAGAGACCATTTCTTGAAGGCAGTACATCTCCTGATTTTCTGCTTTTTGGTGGGTTTTTTTCAATTGCATTTCATTTGATCTTATCTCCTTTCCAGAGTGTTTGTAAGCCTTTCTTTTCTGTGTCACAAGATACCGTTTCCTTTCCTGAAAAAATCAACCCAGGTCTCCTGGTACAGATGAAGGACCTTCACTTCACATCTTCTTTGCCTGGAAGGATTGTGTCTGAGGAGGCTCAAAGCCGAGTTTGCCTGTTTTGGAAATGGCAGTGTTAGAGTTTACTAAAATTGACCAGGTCATAACCCCTAAGTTGCTTCAGTGCACCTCTGTAGTGAGTCTCTGCTTTATTGTAGTCCCCCTCCCTCTTGGACTCCTGTGTTAGAAAATAGGTATCCTCATACTGTGATATGCTTTTTCTATTTCCTTTTTTGATTGTTTGGTTTTATTCTTGTGTTTTTTGTTTTGCTTTGTGTTTTGGTTTGTTTTTTGCTTTTGGGTTTTGTGGTTTTTTTGTGGTTTGCTTTGTTTTGATTTTGATTTTTTTCCCCAAGAGAGCCCTCATTTGAATAATTAAGGCTCATCCTACTTGGTCTCTTGTTTAGTTCCTTTTTCTTGGTCCCATTGCTGAGCCTTGCTCTCCAGATCCTCCTGGTAGTTCAGGTTTCAGGAAGCTACGGTGAAGGAATGGACAAAATTCAAGTTACAATAAAAGCAACACAGAATGCCCAGGCCAGGGTTTACAGTTCAAGTCAGATTCAGAAGGTGCAGCTGTAGACAGTGGCATATGTCTTTTTGCACAAGGCTAACAGCACCTGGAGCCAAATATTTCCAGAGTCACCACACCCTTTCACTATCCCTGTAATCACCCTAGCTCACACAGCCCTGACTGAGTTCATTCCATCATTCCTTGTGCCCATCTTTAGTGTCAGTGCTATCTTTGCATTTCCCCCAGAAGGTGGCATTATTAAACTCCGTTAGACCTGAAAGTCATTCATGGCTAAAGCAGGGCACCCCAGTCAAGCAAGTGGAGTCACTGATGAGCAAGTACAGAGTGTAAAAAATATGTTTATGAAAAGTAAGAAAAAATTAGTCATTACATTGTGCTGATGGAAGAAACATTTTCTCCAAGGTTTTATTTATATGCTTGCAAGCAAATGAAAGTCTGTGGATATAAAATTAACTACAGGCAGTTTCACCAACAATTCACAAAGCACATCAGAATATCCTGTGAATCACAAAGATGACAGAGATGCTCCAGTGAAAACCTTTTGTTGTGCCTGTCACATTTTTATTTTGGTGTCCTGAGTGGTTTCCCCTGCTACTAAAACTGAACTGAATATTATATAAGTTGGCTATACAGATTGTCTTGAACAGGCCTTGCAATGAAACAGCTTTTCCATGGGATAACACAGTGCCTGGGCCTTGGCAAACATGGAAAGATTAGCAATCATTAAGATAAGTATTAGTTCTTACTTTCTCTTGATCCTCTGCAAATACCTTAATTCTTTTAACTAGCCTCCTTTATATTACATCTGCCATGGAAGGAACAAGGCAGGAGAGACTTTGAAGATGCAGATGTTCAGGATAAGGCCAGTCATTTAATAAGCTTTTAAAGGCTACCAGCAACTGAAGTGTTTGTGACTTGGGGGGCACCAACACAAAGCACACAGAACACAAAGCCTTTACACCACATTGCCATCCTTCCTCTGTATCTAAACTCATCACAAAAGTGGCCTGAGCACACTTCTGCTTTCACCACTGCCTTTCTTCTTTTTTTCTTTTTTTTTTTCCCAGAAAGGCCAGCCTTTAAGAGGATCTCATAGTGATGATTAGGTGATGGCTGAGACATTTAGAAAAAAAAATTCAATCTTGGGTGTCAGCTACTCCTCAGAGTGGAAACAGCACCGACTTCTTACCTACCTGTAGAAACTGCTTGGTGACATTTAAGAGATCACTGAACATGTCAAAAAAGCTCCCTGCTGTGCCATTTCACATTTAAGAAGAATAAACTCATCACCCCTAAAAGTGTCACTTGATGTTTTTTGCATCAGTGATTTTTATTTTAAGCAAAATTCAGCATACAAAATGACTATTTCTGTCATGTTTGAGGTAGGAAGTTTCAGTTCTTTTTTTTTAAATCAGGAGTTCTGTCTGTAGCAGCTTTGCAAGCACAGCATGTAGAAAGAAAGCAAATGAGGCTGAGGAAAAGGATGACTGACACCATTCACAGAATCACCAGTGGAAAGAAACAGTAGAATGCACAGGACTGGTCCACTGAAAGAAAAAAAATTAGGGGAATTGCAGCTTAGCACTGAACAAGGAAAAGATGTCTTCGGCTTAAATAATTTCCTTGTCAGCACAAACAGCTATCTTAGCCAAAGGGAATGCATGCATTCAAGAAGATCGAAATAAATTGTGAGTGAATCACCTGAGAAACAACAATAGTGGATGTCTCTAAAACTAGGAAATTATTCTCTTCCTTTTTTAAGGAACCTTCTCTGTCAGATTGCTCTTTTTTGCTACAGGAAATTTGGAATACATTAAGAAATTACAAGGAAAGGAACTGTACAATGAACTGGTAGTGCAAACACTTTGCTAACAAGGAAGAATGGGAGCTACAGATGTGCAAAAAGTGATTTAAATTCACCTGAACTGCAAAAGAAGAACCCCACAAGGCCAGACAACGCACAAAGGAGCTGGCTACTTGAGGGAGAGAAAGGTTTGATGAGAAAGGTAAATTTTTGCCCATCTGTGACTTTGG
Organism: Melospiza georgiana; assembly: GCF_028018845.1. Lineage (NCBI taxonomy): Eukaryota > Metazoa > Chordata > Aves > Passeriformes > Passerellidae > Melospiza > Melospiza georgiana. Next base: position 44,805,316 of record NC_080430.1, on the reverse strand, counting down.
CAGCCTGAATCCTGCACCAATCCACATAATCAGTCATAATACTACTTCTTGGAATAGTTGTCCCTTTTTATTTACTGTCATCTGCTTCTCTTATGGGCCAGCCTCTTCCAAATGAGGACTTGTCTGAATAATCTGTCCCTGGCCAGCACTGAGATCAGACAGAATGGATGGTGCACTGGCATATCAGTGGTATGCATTTAGTGGGTTAGGCAAATGTCTATCTCCATTTCTTCCTTGGGCAAAACTCCTATGCCTCCTGTGAAATTAATGATAAGACTTCCCATAAAAGATGGGAGGGGCTGAAATAATCTTCTGGTGGAAAGCAAAGTTTTTTTATGGTATGGGTTGTTCCACATTTTGCTTTTATTAAGTTCCTTCCTGTTGCAGCTAATGTGCCCCCACACAGACACCATCCCATACAAAAGGTTAATCTCCTTCCAGTCAGGCCAATCAGGTTTGGTCCACCCTGTGATTTATCTGACTGCTGTCACATATCCTGATGCCATTTAGTAAAGAGGTGAAATGACTTCTTCTCTTCTTCTCTTCCCCTGCAAAACCTTGAGTTTTACAGCAGCATCACTGAGAATGCTTTCCCCTTCCCCTGTAATCTTGCCATCTCCTGCCAGTCTCCTTTTCTTAGTCTCTGCCAGGTTCTCCAAGAAGCATCTGAAAAAGACAGGCCGCCATGTGTTACAAGGGAACCTCAGAGCTCCCCCACTGGACACTGCAGTTATGCTCAGCCCCTTCCACTCTTTTCTCTCCAATCAATTGCAGGACCAGCACTCACAACACCTTTCCTCTATTTTCTGCATTGTCTCATTTGCTCAGAGATTTCTTTTGGGTTTTTTTTCCTGTTTTCTCTCCAGTTTTCCATGCAGGCTCTCCCAGGGACTCTGTTCATTGGTAAGCCGTCAGAAGGTAATCCAGAATTCATTCACATCCTCTTGATTTTCATGAACTGGCAGATAAATGTTTTAATCTTAATTTTCTGGAGTTCACACATCATAGGTTTTCAGCATCTGTAACTGCAACTGTTTTTCTCTTTTTTGTGGCTGAGCATTCCTCTTTCTGCAGAAACATTCTTGCTCAATTTCCTTAAAAAGACAGCTCTTCCCATCTGGCAATTTAGTATGAAGTGAGTTGATATTATGGCAGGTGCATTTGCTACTCAAAAGCCTTCCAAAGAAGGACTGGGCAAAAGGCACTGTGCCAGGTAGATGCTTTCTTCAAGCTAGTGCCATATGGATCATTCTAAACTGGAATTCACATGGCTGCAGACTTTTTCCCTGCTGACAGAATACCTGAAAGATCAGAAGCATGTCTGAAGTGCAGCCTGTGTGCTAAGGATAGGTCTCGTAAGACTGGTGATGGATGATGATCAACACCTCTCACAAAATGTTGTTGCTGATGGGAAATCATTCCTTAACCAAGCAGGGTTCCTACAGAGTCAAAGAGATTTAATATCTGGATTCAGTTCTATTCACCTCTTCATCTGGAAATCAAGAAAAATCATCACTGATGAAATTCAAAGAAGATATCTAGTTTGATAGAGCTGAAAATAATGAGTGGGACAAGATAAACATGCAGATGCTTGGTGGCTTATTGAGGAGAAAAAATTTACAGCCAGAACTGAGAAACATCAATGCCTAAGAGAGCATTGTAAAGAGCAAGAGATGTTTTCTTTCCTGAAAAGCATGCACTCAAAGAAAGATTTTCTGTCATAGTTATTGCGGCTGAAGAGCTGAGCTTGTGGCTCTAGTGCAACAACATGTCAAAGAAGAGATTAAGGACGCCCTTAGAGAGACAAAAGAACAGCAAGAGGAACAGTTCTGGTTTCTGTGAGCAGACCTGATGAAATGGGTACAACAGTGTTGTCAGCTTATCTGATGTCCACATCCTTTAAGGACTTCTACTAAACTGAAGAGAAAATGTAAGTGATCTGCAGAGCAATAACCAGTACAGGAGGAATATCTCCCAGAGACCAATTTTAAAATCTACAGATCCAGCTTGTGAAAGATGACTGACAAGGTCCTTCCCACACAGTTTGATTCTGGCAAAACCTGAGACCAGTAAATCCTGCATCTCATGCTTCAGGCTTTTCGCATTACATTCACATCAAGCTCTTCAGCCAAACATCAGTTATTGGGCAGTGTAACAGTGTCAGAGGCATATGAGATAACAGCAAATGGCATAAATGAACAAAAGCTGCACCTGTGTCTGGAATAACACCAGAGATCAAACAAGAAAACATAATCTCTTGTGGACAGAGATGTCTGATTCTTACTACTCTCACTACCACCTTCTGTAGATTTCTTGTTTCTGCTTCTCATTGCATATTTTCAGTTTCCCCTGTTGAGAAATGGGTTGTACTTTTTCTTGGCTGGCCTTTTCTGGGAAACAGAGGAGACCAGCACCTGCCAGCTGCCAGCACAGCTGTTCTGTTGGCAGGACTCACAACCATCCCTCTTGGCTACCATATGTCCTCTATGCTCTCTTCTCCCTTCTCAGGATCCTTCAAAAGACAAATAAGGCCCATCTCACTCTCAAGAGAAATTCATAGAAGCTGCTGAGCTTCCTACTGTGACATAAAGCCTTGGTAAACCTCAGCACTATGCACACTCTGCCCTTAAACCACACACACGTGCGCACATCTTACTTCTTATTAAGTATTCTGACCACTGTTACATTTTGTCCTGGGCAATAGTAGAAGGTAGATTTGCTGTACATAAAATCTGCAACAGAAGACATCAAGAAAAAAGGTAGTGTGAATTAACATGTCTTCATTTCTATTTTTAGTATGATAAGTAGGAGTTAGTGATAAGCAATAGTGATTAGAAGGAACCTTCCCTACACTATCTATACAGCTTTTCTCTTCTACAATTACATAATGCAACTTGCAAAATTAGTTATCTGTCAGAGGACTAGAAACACACTTCCCACACACCCACCAAGTGCCTGCCTCCTCTCTGCTCTCTACAGAGGATTCTTTGATTTTTTTTTTCTGAGATTAAGAAAAGAACAAGGTTTCAGTTGAATGAGAGTTGAGTGACATCTGTGCTCAGTGACATCACTTTTAATGATTGTTGGATGAAATGAAAATGCTTTAACTCAGTAATCAGTCTCCCAGTGGAAACTGTGGGCTTTTTTAAACGTTATGTGTTTAATTCTATTTCTGACTTAAAGGGACTGTCTCTGATGAGCACAGGAGAGAAGTACTTGTGATACAAGTCTAAGGAAGTCGAAGCTTCCGCTAAGAGACAGAGCTACCTAGTGATATCTGCTTTTTACATCTGGAGAACACTGCTGTGTGGGCAGCACCTCACTGGCAGAGCTACCTGAAGAAAAGCAAGAGACTCTGCACCCTGAGAGCAAAGAAGATTCTTCATCTCATCTGAGAGGAAAGGAGGAGAAAAGGTAAAATTCATGAAACGCAATTGCTCAAACATTTTTGTATCATGTACACTCATGATATGTGTGAATGTAATACTTTTTCATTTACCATTTATAGCTGTTAAGGTAATTTTTTTAAGCAGTTTTAAGAATTCTTGCATCATCAGACGTGGTTGTAGTCTGTGAGCATATATTTTTAAGTATTCAAATGTATTATGCTGAACCTAGACTAAATTCAGGTATGTCTGGGTGCAGTTGCTGTAAAGCTGTCTTTTCTACACCACTGGTGTCAAACAGTTCTGTCCTTGTGACTTGTAAATCAGATTAAATTCCTCTCTGTGTAGAATGGAATGGAACTGTAGGCTGGAAAGGTGTCATGCTTGGGAACACACACGGTAGGTCTCAGATTAATGATTATCAACGTTTGCTGGTACATAGCAGCAACACACAGGACTAAGAGAAGTAAATCTAAGAAACACTTCTCTTCTGCTTTACATTCATAAAATGAAGACAAAGGGGAAGAAAACAGCACAGGCTTAGAGTTCTGATATGATAGGCTAGAAAAATGCCACTTGTGATGTGAATAACTGACACAAGTAAGAACAGAACTCAGACTTAAATTTCTGGTATGTTAAACTAAAAAAAATGATGCTGTGATATGAATAACACACAAACTCGTAAGTCAGCAAGATATTTTCCCTGTGTCCAACTTACATCACTTACAACTCTGTATCTGCCTATTAGAAAAGAACATAAATATGAAGATGACAAATTCCTGTAATTCATTTAGCCACTGAAAATAAGCCCTTATTGAAAGCTCACGACAGCTTTCAGTAAAGGTAATTGCATAAGAAAAGTCTGATGAATGTTTATCACTGTCTTCTTATGGTGGGTGACATATACCTGATGGGAAAGGTGGGTGAGTAAAATTCTGAACTGCTATGAACACTGAGTTTGCTTTTTACTTTGCTCTACATGGAACTTAACTCTCTCTAATTTGACACTGATGTGGCCCACATCTTTCACTCCTATTTGCTTTCCTGTCACCCATTTGAACATCCCTTTGTGCTCAACATGCAAGTTGCACAGCACTGCAAGGACGAAGCACATGCATGCTAAGGACAATACCTTGCTCAAATGTGCACATGCATCCATCCTATAATGCTTACATAATGTCTGAGAACCTGCAGTGAGTCGTGTCCTGAGCTGTCACTTCTGATTCAGGTTTGTGGAGTAACTATGTGGTCTTGACGCACTGAAAGCCACTGACATTTTTATATTCTGACATTTTTATATTCTTCCCTTCTCAGAACTGGGGGAAAAAACATGAGTTCTTCAAGTACAGAGTCCCTTGAAGTCGAACCCTCAACCTTTTATGACTATTATGATAGTTATTACGATGCTCCAAAACTGTGCAGTAAAGAAGGCGTCAGGAGGTTTGCAGCCTCCTTCCTTCCTGTTCTGTATTCCCTGGTATTCCTGGTCGGGCTCGCTGGAAACATTCTGGTCATCGTGGTCCTCTTCAAATACAAGAGGCTGAGGAGCATGACTGATGTGTACCTGCTAAACCTCGCCATCTCAGATTTGCTCTTCGTTTTATCCTTGCCATTCTGGTCTTATTTCACAGTAGACCAATGGGTTTTTGGGACTCCCTGGTGTAAAATCATTTCGTGGATCTACCTGGTTGGGTTTTACAGTGGGATATTTTTTATCATGCTTATGAGCATAGACAGATACCTGGCAATTGTTCGTGCAGTGCTTTCCTTGAAAGCAAGGACCACCTTCCATGGTTTTATTACTAGCCTTGTTGTGTGGCTAGTAGCTTTTTCAGCCTCAGTCCCCGAGCTTGTATTTAGAGAGTCTTTTAATGAACATAATTTTACTACCTGCAAGCCGAGATTTACAGGCAATTTCACAACATGGAAGCTTTTTTCCACTTTGGAAGTCAACATTTTAGGGCTCCTAATCCCTTTTATAATTATGACATTTTGCTACTCCATGATCATTAAAACATTAGTTCACTGTAGAAATGACAAAAAGAATAAGGCTGTGAAGATGATTTTTGTTGTCATGATTGTGTTTTTCTTTTTTTGGACCCCCTACAACATTGTTATTTTCTTACAACTGCTGGAATTTATGGGAGTCATTAAAGACTGTCAAGTGAGCAGGAATCTGGACTATGCTTTCCAGGTAACAGAAATCCTCGGCCTTTTTCACTGCTGCCTCAACCCAGTCATCTACTTCTTCATGGGGGAGAAATTCAAGAAGTACCTGAAGATGCTCTTTAAGAACTGGCAGCTACCAGGGTATTTCTGCAAGTGGTGTGGAGTTCACATCACTTACCACACTGAACCTACCAGTTCATTCCACACACAGTCTACAGGAGACCAAGACGCTCTGTAAAACATTTCAGACCAGCCACTGAACTCAGCAGCAAGCAAACTGACAACAAACAGCAGGAACTTTGAAAAGCAGGAATTTTGAAAAGCTAAGCAAATGTAGACACATTTAACAATAAGCTAGTGCCGGATGATTACTTACTTCAGCTTTATTTGTGCCTCTAGATTTTCTCAGTATTATGACAGAAGGTGTCCCAAATATGGAACATGGAGGATGGACATGCAAGGTTTCTCTGCTGTGATTACAAATCACTGCTCAGCTCTGTGCAAAGCAGTGCACTGTGTGCCTTCTTTGTCACCAGCTTCAGTAGATTGGCCTGCATGGAGGGGCAGAGGTGAGAGAGCACCTTGTCATCAGCACATGCACTTGGAATACATATTAATGTACTCAAGAAGAATGATTGTAACCACACTTTTTTATTCTGCAGTTGATCTGTGTAGGACTTGTTCACCTGTGACTCTTAGGCAGCTATTAGCAGTACCTGCTACTTTTAAATGTTTCATTTCAGGGGGGGTGATATATCTCCTGTCATTAAGAAAAAGCACAAAATATATTCTCTACATGCACAAAGACTCAAAGCAAAGCCATTACTTTTCATTGTAGGTCCATTTTCTTTCAGGTTGACATATATGCCTATATGTAGGTGTATATATAGGCATTTTGAATTACTTTATCACTGTCATTCAGGATATCACGTCTGTATTTTAATGAAAATGGGAAATATTTTGAATATTTTTGAATAAAAGTGTTTAAAAGAACTTATTTTCCAGCATGCATCAATAAATTTGAAGCATCTTGGTCAAAAGTATATATTTTAAAATTAATGCCCTTTCTTCCAAAAGTACTTAACCCCAAAACTTGATTTTCATTCACTGAAGATGTATCTGGCAAAACAAAAGAAAGTAAAAACAGAGATTGTGTACAAAGGGTATGTCATAACTTAGAAACCACACATAGAATCCTTGCATTTGATAACAGCACAATGCAAGCAGTGTGATACCCCAGTAGCCGCTCACAGGATATTAATTCATCAGCAATCTGTAACAGGAAGGAAACTCACACAGCAGTGTTTAGATTTTGGCACAAAAATGATTTTAAAATAGGCCAAAAATCAATATGTGGTGGCAGACAAATTAAGAGTTGAAAAATATGTATTAGAAGATATTTCTGGTGTGTCTTTTTGCTGGACAACAACAATTCATATTTCTTACTATAAAAGATGAATTTTATCGTAAGAGATTAATTATTTTCTTACACTGTCAGTAACAAAGGGCCTGCTCAGCATTCAGCCAAGGCTGCAAAGAGCAAACAAGGCATTAAAATGTATCAGGAAAGGGCTGAAGAAGAAATGTAAAAACATTGTAGTGCCATTGTGCTCATGACTCTAAATGAGAGATGTAAGTGAAAGCTCATCTCCATGTGACCTCTCTCATGATACAAGACTGAAAATAAAATGCAGTGCACTTAAATCTCACACACACATGTATCCATCATAACTTTGGGAATGCACTACCATTTGCAGTTTGCTGAGAATGACAAGCAAGGATCTGCATTACTGCAGATAACAATAGCTGTGGAAGACATTACTTGTAGTAAGAGAGAGCCTTTATATTGAAGAAAAAGACTATAAATTCTTAATACTCAAAACCTTAGAATCCAAAATGTAATCACTTAGGAAAACTGATAGAAAGAGTGGGTTATGCCACCCACCCTTTTTGAAAAGGAAGACAAATTTAAAGTGTGAGATGCTTCAAATTGTCACAGATGACACTGAAGCCATCATAACATCCCAAGGTAACATGGCACATCATCCTCACAGCAGAGGCACTGGGAACTGCTGAGCTGTGCACTTGTCTGGGGCACAGACTGCCCTGGAAGCCAGACAGCTTCCACTGCAGCTTCTTTTTCCTTTGTCCTGCTCTGTGATCCCTCTGGTCAACAACAATGGCCCTTGCTTTCCAGACTAAGGGAAAAGCTGCCTGTGCTGGGCTGGCAAAAATGAGGGTCAGCAAGGAACAAGCAAGCTGAAGGCTCTTGACAGCTGTGATGTGAGAGACATCCAGGGCAAAGAGTGGTATCAGAGAATGGCTTGCAAGTTGGTCCAGGTCTGGGCAAACTCTGTGGTGAAGGAGAATGCTGTGGAATTAATGGGGTGCACCCAGCAGCCATGCAGCAATGCCACAAACAGAGCCAGTGCAGGGCCCTTCTCCCACACAAAACTCAAATGTGCCTCAGTCACTGCTCAGCTTTGTACCCCATGGCCTGTGCACGTTTCCCTTGCTGCAGAGGGGGCCTGGTGCAACCAGAACTCCTCCCAGATGAATATTGTCTTGCTTTTCTGTGCCAAATAGCCTCTTCCAGCTCTCCCAGTAATACTCACAGGTGCTCAATGGGTGTGCTGGACCAGCAACTGAGCTGAGCTGAAAGTTGAGCTCTGAGCAGCTTTGCTTCATTGGGTGCAAAGAGGAGCTCATGTTAAATTGATGGGTTCAGGAAACCAGGTCCTGAGGCTGGAGCTCATTGAACATGGGTGGCTTCCTCCTCTGTCACCTGAACAAACCCCCCTCCCAACATGCACCAAGCTGCAGTGGACAATGCCACTCCTCTTTTGAGAGAGGGTTTTGAAATCTGCTGATGAGAAAGGACAAGATAATAGTATTAATACAGACAAAAATAAAGTAGGGATTTTCAAAATGTCATTTGACAAAGGGGTTATTTCAGCTGAACAAGAGTTTCCAGCAATGAAGAATATTCGTACAAACCCACTGAACCATGAAAGACGATGGATAGATATTTGAGTGAACCAAAGCTGACTCATTCTTAAAGCCACAATTTTACATCAAGGTTCCTCAGAAGGCCACCCTGCATCCTCTCTTCAGTTATGCTAAGCAGCCACAGAAAGGTAGACAAAGGGGGAAATCAGCTAATTAGATTAAATACAAATAATGATGAAAAGATAACAAGTTGATTGGTTTTCATAGCGTGCTTAGGCCACCACAGTCACTCCCTAACCAAAAAGCTGAATTACACCTTTACTCTGGAGGACAGCTTTACCCCTTCTAATTGTGCAAAAGCAGCATCATGGCCAGTAGCCTGCTCCCTTGTCAATCTGCTCCTCTCAGTCTGAAAGCCGGTGAGGAATTGCAGTTCTCCTTCCTAGACTGCAGCTGTTTGTCACTGTCCCAGCAGTGACTGCTTGTCACTGTCACAGCATTGTCCCAGCAGTGACTGCCTGTCACTGTCCCAGCTCTGCACACCTGCTCTGAAGGGGAGCACAATTCCACAGGCATCAGAGTCTTCCTCTGTCACCAGGATGCTTCTAAACTGCCAGCAGGGATCTACATCACACATTTTCCTGCAAGAGCTCTTAATTCTTTGCAGTTTTATCCAACATCTCTCTCTTAACACAACCAGAGACCAGTTTCATCACATCCTGTCTCTTATGCCAACATCTCCATCTGACTTGATTTACAGTTAGAAATCAAGGGCCATTTAATAATATAAATCAAAATAATCATTAAAATAGTGCTTAAGTCAATGCCTACTGAAAGTTCAACTTTGGTACTCCAGTCACGAAAGGAGGAGACTGGAAATGATACAATAGTGGTGAGATTTGTAGCATTTGTATAACTGATAAGACCATTCAAAGGAGAAGGAGTGGTGGTTGTATCTGCAATCACCTTACTGTGCCACAGCAAGTGCCAATGGCAATCATGGACAAATCAGTCCTAAAGCAATGAGCCTTACCACTGAGTAAACACCAAGTTAGAAGGTCCCAGGGTGATTTTCTTTTTCACAGTCATCCAGCAGCAACACCCATCACAAAACTAACAAAATCCCATTTTAGGGGACAATCACTGAAATGAAGTGATTTCTTCTCACAGAAATGAAGCTCAAAAACAAAACTCTTATCTGTTCTGGATAAAAATCAGAACAAAATCAAGTTTTCCATGTAATGCAGACCAAAAACATGACTGATAAATGGATCACACTCCTCTAATTTTTGTACTTTTTGAATTTATTTTTTATTTTTCAAGTCAAGTTTGAAGGGTTGAAGTTTCTCAGGGTTTTAATTTCTTGTTTCAAAACAAGTTACAGAAGACATCCAGTATAAGTAGCTCTGTAACTGCATAATGCAAGCTCTTTGTGAATTCAAGTGTTGCAAAATAAAACTACTAAGGCACTAAGAATTTTTTAAATTCCAAGATTTTTGCTTGTTTGCATTTAACAACAATGGCAAGTAATCAAGAATCTGATCTGCAAGAATCAGATATTTTTCCATAGATACAAAACACTCATAAAAAGTATTCTTGGTGATGTTAGTAACATGTAAGACAGAGAATTAATGAAGATTGACATTACTAAATGAACTCTTCTTCTCAAAAGAGATTGTGGCATACAATCAGCATTTTCCAAGAAGGTCCAAGCAGCCAAGTTCAGGAAGAGACTTTTGTATCTGGGAGAGTGGTTGGAACAATGGGTGGACATCCCTGCATGAAAAGCATATTTGTTTCTTTTGCACAGGAACTTTGCACCCCTTAAAGAACCTCCAAGGGAGTACTGTGGTTTGGGCAGGGCAATGGAAGAGAGGGGCCCTCCCTAGCATTTCACCTGTCACCATTACTCACAAACAGAGAGAGCAGTACTGGCTCATAGTCACACAAAAGCATCTTCATCAAAGTGAGGAAAGACCACAACACATCTCTGTACTTGCTTATAACTGGTAAACTGAAATTGGACCCCAAGCAAGATCATGACTACAGGCTCAGTGACTTGCCTTTTCTGCCATCAGAGTATGTGGGAAAGCTGCAAAAAGTGTATAAAAGGAATATAAGGATGGATTTTGCTGTTGTTTACGCCCCTTTTCCTCATTCACAAGCACTGGGAACAGAAAGCAAATATGTCTCATTGATTGCAGGGAGCAATGTCATGTTCTGCAGGCCCTGCAGACAAACAGCACTGAGAAGCTGCAGAGGACAGCTCTGCCCTTGCTCTCAAGATTCTTGTTTATGCTTTCTAGAACAGTGAGACCCATAGTATGAGGTGTCACAAAAACCTCCCCAGTCCTACAGAGAAGGAGCTGAAGGGTCTACAAAAAGAAAGATTCTGGCTGTTTTCTCCTCAGTTCTGCTTTACCAGCCCATCCTTGCATAATGTAGGTCACTACTCGCTTCCTTTCCTCAGCAATATTAGGGAACATCCAAAATCTCCCACGGGAACGTTGGCCCTGACTGCTGCTGCTCTGGCTTGTTGCATGAACCTCACATGCCATCACCTCATCTCCACAGTCACATGGAATCCATTCACATGTCAATCCATTCACTTCCTCACTGGCTTAAGCTCACGTTCTCTGCTGGCAGAAGTCACACAGTGGGATGGATGCTTGTCTTGTCACAACACCACAGAGTGTTTTCCTTTTGACAAGGCAGTTTCATGAAGATGTCCCTGCTCATTGCAGGCAAGTTTGACTGGATGACCTTTAAAGGTCCCTTCCAACCCAAACACTTCTATGATTTGAAGAAAATATGGAAAGGGCAAATGTTTGATGGCAGGTGCGTTGACTAATGATAAACACCTTTTAACCTAAAATTCCCTCCACATTTTTATAATCTTCACATTAAAACCATTTTATAGTAAGTCAAGCCTATTTGTCAACATTACTGCAACAAAGTATTTTATAAATTCTGCTCTGAATTCTCATTAAAGTTTTATTCTGATGGGGGAAATAATTTCAGAAGTCCTCATGTAACCAAAAATTGTAGAAAAAAATCAAGGATTTGTCTTATTTAAGACACTTAAACAGCTTAAATAGAATAAGTGCACTACACTGCTCAATAAGTATCTTATTACACATATCCATATGAATGTACCAGAACTTAGGAAAAAAGCCAGCATTAGAAGCATAACTTCAGTGAAGTGATGAGTGCTGAAGACTACTGAATAAAAATAGGAATTTTTTTCTGTGTTTTTTTAAATCTACTGCCTATAGTGTAAAAGACTACAGTATTTTATAGACTCCATCAACATGAGACTGAATTTAAACAACCAATCATCATATTAGCATTTATGAAAGGTCAATTCTTAAGTGATAACTATTCACAATTTGTGTCAGAGACTGAGAAAGCAAGGTTAGTACTAGATACACAAGGTTCTGCTGAATTTTAATTTGCATGTTGGTTTTTTTTTAATTCCAGGAACGGGTTTGCACAGAGGCAGAGCAACTATTAATAGTGTCAGAAAAAAGGGGGAAGAAAAACAGCCTACCTTTTCTCTAAGGTAATTCACAATGAAGACCTCAGTCACAATATGATACAACTGAATGAGACCTGAATTTTCAGGAGAGCACATGCCAAATTCTTTAATTGTCATACCAGCATAATTCAGTGGGTACACAGAGGCTTCTAGGTCCCTAGAGAAATGTTAAAAAACCCTCTATAATTGTCAACTAATTGTACAGAGATAGCTTTGGAAGGGCTGATACTGCCCAATATTGGAACAAATAGGCAGCTAGTATCAATGCCAATTTTAGACTTTAAAAATTCTGCCATGTTTTCTAGACCCGAGGCCACAAGATTGTTTTGTTACTGTTTTGCAAAAGTTACTGCTTTTGCAAAAGCAAAATGAAACACAGTAAAAAACAGAAATTAAAAAAAAATAAATAAATCAGTGAGAACCTTCACAACAAAAGCTCCAGCTGCCTGGTCAGGGAATGGCACGAGAGCAGCAGCTGAGGACCCGGTAGGTGAGACCTCGTACAGACTCAGCAGACAGATGTGACATTTGAATGAAAGTGTTTCTCCTTTGTGACTGCAAGAGAGTCCCACACAGACAGATTGTGGTGGATGGGGGCAGAATGCAATTGGCACCAGCTGTATTTGTGCAGATAATGGTCATGTTCAGAAAAACCCCATGTTTTATTAACACTGCCCTACTAAATGCCCTCCACTGTCTGCACTGGCTTCCTTATCATGGTGGTGCAGATGCCAACCAGGCAGAAGTAACCCAGCCATATCAGTACCTCTCAATCTGAGTTAATATACCCAAACCAGACTGTAGGACCCTAGTCCTATACTTCTCCCTGAAAACAGACAAACAAAATCTGTTGAGGATCGACCTTTAGCTTTGCAAAGGATGTTGGTCAATCTGAGTCTTGCATTTGCAACATAGAAATCAAAACTCTGTCCTCCTTTGTAGAACAAGGCATGCTGCAGATGAAAAGTACTACAATTAGATAGTATTACAGAAACAAAAACCTGTGCATTACTTGCCAGATTCCTTGCTTTGTCTCAAGACATCAAGAACCATGCACTCTCATTTACTCACAGCCCAGAAAGTTTAATCTCCTTCCACAGAAGATGAAAACAACTTCATAATGGATTATTCTAAACACAAGTCTTTGGTTTTGAGCAATTTCTTCCAAACATTTCTCAGCCAATGGGTGATTGTCCTGAATCATGAAGTTTGAAGACTAAACCCCTACTCTTTTTAACTTGCTTGCCCAATTTAACTGAGGTTTTGACATTTGTAATCAGCAGGGGGTTTCACCAATTTGCATGAACACACTAAAACAGGTAACAGGAAAAAACAGAACTTCACAAGAAAGGATAGGAACATTCTTTCAAAACCAAACCAGCATCAAAATTTTACATCAAAAGGTCTACAGCCTGACAACAAATGAACAACCTCCCAAACCAGAATACACTATGGAGCACCAATCAAGACTGTTGAACAGAACTTAAACTTTTAAATTATTTCAATTGCTGTACTTCAGTTAGCCTTGCAGAGCATGAACTTCAGAGTTTTGAGATGTTGTTTTTGCAAACTGAGTCATGGCAAGTGAGCAGCTGAATCAGCAAAGTCTGAGTCTGTTGTACTGAAAAGAACTTAAAAACACTGAAATTCTAGCTCAACTTTGTACAAAAAAAAGACTTCACCTTAAATTTCCCAGTCCTGAAACTCAAAAGAAGATGATCTGATATGCTCTGCTTCAAAACATGATACTGGGCTAGATGGACCTTAGGCAAACTCAGTGCCATTATTCTTATATGAAAAAACAAAGTACTACTAAATGAGATAAAGAGATCAAATGCAACAAAAAATGTGAGCTGATCTTTGTGTATTTTTAATGCCCTCAGCCTCTGACACAAAAGGGTTCTTGTGAGCTGTGCCAAATCCTTAACAAACTCAGAGAGAGGAGAAACCTTGGGAATCTCTGAAAGTTCTTTCACTCACCTTGCAGGAGAAGCACAACAGGATGGTTATGTGTCCAGAGAAGATGCTTGCTCACCAGCAACCACAGTGAAAGCAAACCAGAGACCATCCAAATTACTGTTTTGTGAACTGAAAATAGATGATGCCTATCAATGACTGACAGAACCAGCACAGTTTCTACCTTGCTCAGATAAAATGAAAGACAAGATGGTAATGAGCAGGTGGGGATAAAGTACCAGCAGACCTGGTACTGATGGACATTCCCCATTCTTGCAGTTAGGCAGATTTTATTAAGATTTGGATTAATTTTCCCCACTTTGCACATCCAACCAGGGGAGCTGAACCTTTACTACAGTTCACCTCCCTTCTTTCATGTAAAAATTCTCCACTTGTAGCTAAGAAATCTGAAAACTACAGAGCTCAGCATCATTCACCTTTAGTGAGATGCAAGGTCACAGTCTGTAGCTGGAGGTACCAGAAGGGGAAATTATTTTTCTTCCCGTCTCCAATGCCAAGCTGCTTAGTTTAAAAAGAAAAACAAATCCCCAATAAACAAAAAACCAAGGAAAGCAAAACCAACACAAAATCAAAACCAAAAAAGAACCCACCCTTTACCCAACATATTATTATGCCTTCCCCAGTCCTCACTAGGCTTCACATCCAGATCATGCTTTGTAACACTGAATATCCTTTTCAGCTTGTAGCTTCATAGTGCTTAAACATCCCCAGTTGCAGCACTTTGTACTGTACCTACAGGAACAGGAGAAACAACTTTCATGCAAGTCAAGTATGCTACTACTGTGATCTCTTTTCAGTATCTTTGCATGGACGGAGTTTTTCAGAATTTAAAAGAAAAAAACAAAACCACAACAAAAAGCCTCCTGGCTCATTTCAGCATAGGTAGTGTCTGCTCTTGTATCTAAATTACTGGCATCTGTCCAAGTTCTCCTTATTTCCTAGGATGGGTGAAAAAGCTTAATTTTGGGGTGTTAACGGTGGTCCTTCTTATCACAATAAAAGACATTAAGAAGAATATAAAATTTGGCTAATCCAGACAGGATCTATCTTTCTTTTTTCTTTTTTTTCCCCAGCACCTCTGAAGCCTTTGAATCAAAGCAAACAGACCTGAGGGGTTAGACTAGAAAAAGTTAAAAATAGGCAGCTTGCTGCTAGCTGTTTTTGCTAAACTTTCCTCTACTTCAGCACAAGCTAGATGGACTCAGTGCTTTAAACAAAGTCACATCAGAAAGTCTCTCTGGTCAGAGTCAAAAGACTGAAATTGTCTTGACTTCAGCTTTTGAAGTAGATACTGCTCAGGATCAAAGGACCAGCAAAGCAACACAGACGGGGATGCACAACAGACAGTATTTTGCAGGAAATCATGCTAACACTTTGTGAGTTCAGTATAAGACTCTTGGGTTCTTCAGCCCACTGAATCTACCAATTTATTATTAGTACAGACCACATCCTAAAATTGAGGAGGAAAAAGCTAAACAGCTTAAAAGAAAATATGTAAAGTGTATGCAGGATCCAGACCCATCTCTCAGAGTTTAAAGTCTTCCAGGAAGCCCTGATGGTACAGCAGAGTGTTTCAACATCCAGAAATAGAATTCAACATGGAAGACAAGAAAAGAGTGAAAATTTTTCTTCTTCACAGTTTCTATGTTATTCCATTTCTGCTTGCTGTGAAAAGAGCAATGAACACTTTTAGCAAACAGAAGATCTAAAGTTCAGCAACAGGCAAGGCATGAGGAAGGTTAGGAGCAAGCTACCAGTCTATTTTTCTTCCTTCTCCTCAACAATTCATCCTGGACAGCCCCTTCAGCCATAGCAGAGGAACAAAACCAGATCCCACAGCCACAAGACACAACAGCAGTTCACCCTCTCCCAGGGCAAGTGCTTTGGACAGCGTTATTGGACAAGCCCACAGCCAGGGCAGACTTCTGTCAAAATTTAGACTAGAGATGCATAAAGAGTGCTCACTCTGTACATCTGACCAAGAGGAACTTAAGAAAAGGAACCTCTGAATGAAATTTGAAAGAAAGGAGACAGGCATAAGCAAGCTGGATGCACAGGCATCTTCATCCAGGTTGCAAACTGCCAATGCATAGGTGGAAGGATTGGAGATCAACTCCATTTTAGACAAATAAACACATATTGAAGGAATTTTTTTCAGTTTTTCTACATGTAAGACTTCCCTACTGTGGGAGGAAGAACCAGCAAGAGTTCAGGAAGAATGAAACAGGAACTAGGTAAGAATTTCTTAGCTACAGCATCAGAAGGATGAGTTGCTAGGCATCTGCCCACTCTGGCCCAGATCTGTGCTCTGGCCCACATTTACAAACACTGAAAATGCTCAGCTAATATTAGTATAGAAGCATGAGCCCTACAGAAGCACTAAGTTTAATAAAAATACTGCATATACTGACAGTGAAAAAGAAAACAGGAAAAGCCTTTCAGACCATAGATATTGCCTAGATATTCTTACTGAATTTGCACTGATATTCAACAAATCTACTGTACTTTAAAAAGGTACCTCCAGATGGAGTTTCAAACTGAATTCTCAGTTTTATAAGGGTGCCAGTTTTTTCCCCTCTCTTGTCTACCAAAAGATTTTAAGAGGCTGAGTTACAATCACACAGCTGTAAGCACAACAACAGAGTGCAAGACAGTGAGGTAACCATGATGCTGGCACAGGGTCTGCTATCAAACTGTGCTGGGGAGCCTCAGGAACAAGCCTGTGCTTCCCAGTCCAACTCTATGGAGTTAAATGTGGGACCTTCCTAAGATCCTGACTCTGGAGCTCTGTGTGTACTTGCCTCCTGAGGGACAGGTGCATGTGCTAAAGCCCAAAACAGGAGTTCTTAAATATATCCCAAATTCCTTGGCCACACCATATATCCTAGTTAAAGGGGATTGCATTACCTGAAATAAGCTGTGGTTTTATGAAATGTCTTGAGGTAACACAGACCTTCAACATTTCCCCCGAAACAGGGAAAGGTCACTACTCCCATATTTGATAATGTAACAAGCAACAGGAAATATCTTCTGAAAAGGGATTTTTACATACACACAGTTTATTCAGCAAAAGAATAAGTAAGATCTTTGTGATGTACTTTTTGAACATTTTTCCATTCAGCCACAGCACCAAGTTCTAAGATAATCTATTTCTGCCTGGTTTTGCCTTCTCATTGAAGGAGAGCCACTAAAGCAGACCACATTCTTCTGCAGTTTCCAGTTTCTTCTTTCACATAAGCTCCCAGCCAGGACTTTGAGGTTAACTGCTATGCCTTAAGTCCCAGCCTGCAAGACAACTGTCTTGCAACTCAGTAACTTCTATTGAAAAGAGATGCTGTAACACCTGGGCCAAGTCATTCAGGAGCTGGCTGCCCTTTCACATCCTTGCTAAATCTTCTCTGTGTTACCCTGCACCTCTTAAAATTTCTCTAAATAAGTTAAAAGAGATAAGAAAGTGAAAGGGCACAAAACAGCCTCAGAGCACAATACTTTGTGTTGGCCGTGGACAGTGAAAGTTATAACTGGCTTACACACAGCAATGATGGCTTCAGTTATTACTAGCAAGTTTCCTAATACTAAACACTGGAATAACTTGCCCAGGAAAGACTGGAGTTTTCATCACAAGAAATCTTGAAGGCTAGGTTAAAGAAACACACTGAGAATATTTAAGATACAAATGATGTTGCCTTAGGGTAGAGAGACATAGGGCTAGATTATCTCTTACAAACCTTTCATTGTGTATTATCTGTTAAAATGTTGTCACCTTCTCAGCCTGTACAATAACAGCATCACCTCCTTCAAAGCACACTGCAAACCACAGGATTATCCTTCTTCTGCAATTGTCATTTCTGAACACCTGACACACATCTGTCAGGTGGATAGGTTTTCCTGTCCAGGCAGAAGGATTATTTCTAGTCACTCCTGAAAGCATTCAAACTGCGCAAACAAAAAATTAGTATTTCATCCAAAAAACTGCGAGAGAAAACAACAGGCACTGTGAAGCTCCCAAAGAGGAGGAGATTGGAGAGCTGTCTGCACCAGAGAATTACAAAAGGCACAGAGAGTCTAAAGGACAACAAGGTCAAGTCTCAATCCTGTCATTCAGGGACTAGAAAATGTTGACTAACATTTAGTAAGATAGTTAAATTATGAAAGAGTCTCATACATAAGTTAAGAAATAGAATTCAATTATATAGCACACAGTCAGTTCTTGTTCCTCTATTTGCTCATTCATCCCAAATAACCACATTTAAAGGCTTTCATTCATGCATAAACAGGATTATAGAATAAGTTTACAAACCCCACTCTAGAGCTGAAAAAAAAAAATCTATGGTAAGCTGAGCCACTACAGCTACTCTATGGGTAAATTTCAAAGGACATCCCCCTACAGAATTGCAAGCATCTGCCTACCCTCCAGAGGGAATCAGTGTAAAACTTCTGTTTTTTATGAACTAATTCCGACAAAATACCATACTTCAAAATGAGAGAATATTGTGCTCATTACTCAGCTCCTGTGCAAGCAACACACTTGCAAATTCCAAGGAGATGCACCAGGAAAGATTTGAGGACCCACAGTTTTAGCATTAGGAATATTCCTTCTTGCCAGGCCTTCAGGAGGCAGCTGGCTCCACCAGAGGGACCATCCTGTTGAACACCAGCACTTGGAATAGCTCATACAACTACACCACAGGTTCCAGCCAGGGGTCTGACAATGCTTTCACACCTTGCCTTTCAAAAACAAATTGGAACTAGGCCCACCAGTGCCTTGCCCACAGGGTCAAAGTCAGCCAGGTAACTCCCTATGGCCCCTGTTCTCTTACTCATTTTCCCTCAGTCAGAAGGTTTAATTTTGATTACATTTCCACTCTGGACATGGCTGAACTACATTAGAGGACAGGTTAAAATGACTAACCAGCCTGAGGCTGCAAAGGAGGAAATGCCACACTGTCCTGTTTTGTATCACACTCAGTCCCAGCAGGACTCCATGCCCAGGCTAGGAAACCTAAGGTAAGTCCCAGGCATGTGCTGTGGGCACAGTGCCCCAGTGTGGGCACAGGCAGGGCACAACACTCAGCTGCAGCACCTGCAGACACATCCTTGGTAAAGCAGCAGCAACTGGCAACAGGTTCCTCCTGCTAGAGCTGTATTCTGAAGGTCCTTTGTCACAGGGACCTCCTTTCTGAACATTCAGATAACATGTCCAGCAGTGTTTCCAAGTAGGCAGAAGAGGATTAGGAATCGGGGCCACAATTTTCAGCTCTTTTCTGTGGACAGGAGACCACTTCACTGAAAGCAGTAAATAGGCAAGTATGCTAAAGAAGCTATCTAGAGCCCTACTTGAAAAACTTTAAACCCATTCTTTCCACATTGCTACTGTTATTCTTAGAACTAATCAGATGCATGTTTATAAATCTTGATGCAAAGCCCTTCTGCAGGTAATATTACATAATTTTCATGGTGAAAAGTGAAGTCTCACAGATCACGTTGTACATTTTACGTTTTCACAAGTACAACATAAAGAAGTTAGAGTGAGAACCAGGAGTTCCACTGCCCTCACAGCACTAACTGCCATACAAATAAAAATACTGTCAGCTGCAACAGCACTGAGCTTAAATAATACATTAATAGTACTGTCATTCTGCACACTCCAAGCCACAAAACCCATCAGTTAAAAACTGATTCTGTTTCATCCTTTACTTTCAAGGCCTAGTTCTGAGGTAATTAATACTTGATAATTAATTGCATGCAGAGCATATTCCAGATGCACCATAGGGATGGTGCCAAGAAAGAAAAAAATCTGTGGTCAGAGCAGACCATTCCAAGAATCAATCATGTCTGGGTACAGAACACACAGCCCTCAGACCCTGGAACTGACATTTGAATTTACAAGCAGAACTGCTCTGTCCTGGACGAGCCACATTTGTCTCCTTTGGAAGTCCATCAAACATGCCAAACATGCAGCAGTGGGTGGTGCTCTTTCACACCCTCTTCTCCAGTGATAGTATTGGTCCTCATCAGAGGAAATAGCCAGGATCTTGCACTGGCTATGTCAGAAAAGGGTGGCACCTCCAGTTTATGGTCAGCTCATCTAGCTGCTTCATTTTTCTTTGTACAGATCTTGGTAACAGAGAAAATTAACAAGACATTAACAAGAATAACTCCTCATCCACCAAGACTTTCCAATCTCATTTCTCTCTTAATATATATGCTCATAATTCTCTCATCCTTTTTTTCTTTCTCAAACACACAGAGGAAGAATTTAATCTTTAAATAATCATTTTAATAATGTCAGACAAAAATCAAAGGAAGAAATCACAGATTATGAAAATACTTGATTTGATCATTTTCTGTTATTTAAATATCACCATGTAATTTGCATGACTGACACCAAAATCACAAGAATCAAAAAGAAGATTCTGCCTTCAGAAAGTCAAATGTACTGATGGAGTTTGTGCATCTTTGCAAATATCAGTCACTTACAAAGACCATCAGTTTACTTGAACAAAACAGCTGATGTGAATTAATGACCAAAAGAGAAATAAAATTCTTTGCATTCCACTTCCAAGTTGCTGGCCTATGAAAAGCAGGTTCACCACGACCAATAGGGAAAAAAAAGAAATAACACAAACAAACAAACAAACCAGAAAAAACCCAACTCAAACAAAAAAAAATAAAGAAAGAAATTCATAATTTTAAAACCACATTCTGCAGGCAGGTTAGTCAGACGTTGTGGTTCCATCAAAGCAGCCTAAATTTCACTTGTCTTTGTACATATCAATTTACTTTAAGTCTTCAGAGATAGCATCAGGGAAGCCGTAAATTGGCTTTCCAAGAGGGGACAGATGAGACTCCATGTTACTGCTGTTTGGAACAGCTGGCATCTGAATGCTCTCTTCCACAGTTTTTCTCACTGGTCCTATAAGAAATCAACTGAAATTTTCTGAAAGTCACTTGCATTAAAAAATGAGGTCCACTCAATGCTGGCAGTAAGCCAAATAAAATTAAAATGATGTTGATACTCTAATAAAGTGATTAGGCAAGCTAAAGGGTCTTGTCTATTGGCAGCTCTGACTTACCAGTTCACTTAAGTGAAACCAGCAAGGTAGTGGGGGCTGCACACCTTTTGTGGCTCCTCTCTCCCGTTGCAAAACATGGTGAAAAATAAAAGCATAGGAAGGTTACTGCATATAAGCAGAGTACAAGGACTACATTTTCACTAGGCTGATGAAAACATTACCTTCCAGTTGAGTGCAATTTCACAGTCCAAGGCAAATTTCAAAGCTCCAGCTTTTATTTTTAAAAAGAAATTCAATATTTAACTGAGAGATTTTAAAAAAATTTATATCTTTGAAGGATTTAAGAAGTTGCCTCACCTAAACAACCTCCCCTTTTCGAAGACCCTGTGTTACACAGAATGGTTTTAGGGAAAGAGAAGCAAAGGGCAGAGGGTGGAATAAATACTTCAATCATTATAGATGCTTTGTCCACATCTCTCTAATAAAGAGTGGGGGTTTCTCAATTTCATGCAGTAGGGTTGCATTGATATTAGGTTCATCTACAAACTCTATGTCGCACGCCTGGGCGCTGCAGGGAGAGCGCTCCAGCTCCAGCACTGTTATGTTGTTTGGCGCCGAGGCAACGAGCACATTCCTTGGAACATAAAGGGTCAGCTGGGGACCACGGGCTGGCCAGTAGCGACCAAGATTAAAGCCATTGATCCAAATTTGCCCCTGTCAAGAGAGAAAGAAAAAATAACAACATTTTAATAATCTGTCAGAGGTGAAATGACAAAATAGGCTCAAGCATAACATTCTTAATATAGTAACTGAACTCCTTTCACCTTTCAGTTTGATTGAACACAAGGATAGAAAATCTATGCTAATGACAGTCAAAAGAACCCAAATTCCCTGAGCAGTCAAAGCCATTGCTAATATTTAAAAAGGAAGTGGTAAAATACTGCAGTAACTCCAAATATGACAATAACTAGAGAAACAACTGCAGGCTCCTTGCACTGATTTTTGCTCCAAGTTTAAGACCAAAACAAATCCAAAAACTGTATTTGCTTGAAGCTAATTGTTAAAAGGAGAAAGAAGTCACAGAAGAAAAAAGCAGATCATAAGGCTCTTATGGTTTTCTGTACAAGTATAAGACTACAACACCTTGGTAGCCCCAGTTCTGTGATTTCAAAATCACAAGATACAAGATACAGCTTGTCTAGACACATGAAATTCAGATCTCTCTTTTACTTGTAATAGCTTGGTCGACAAAAGTACTTCTGCAATCACACTGCAATAAAGTACTGTTGTAGTTACACACAACCATTAAAAGCCTTGGGATCTCCTAGTATTATTTTAAGTACTATGAAATTGTGGCATATAAATTTTTAAAACTGCTTTTTATAGTTGAGGGGGTCAGAACCCCTAGCTCAAAATAACGTACTAACATCATAAATACCTTAAATTCAAAAGATTAAAATAAATGGGCAAGGAAAAAAGTAAAAAGTGAAAACACTAATTTATCTACAGACACACTGAAGTGACATAAATGCAGATTTTTCCAGAAGTCCATAAATTGGCAGGCTGCAGAATGTTTAGTAAAACTGTAAACTGACTCCTACTGAGTTGAGCTATGTCTTGGCTCTCAAGACAGAGGGAGGATATACTGCTGATTTGCATAAATATTTTGGTTTTACTCCTCCAAAGGGTCCTTTCACTGTGTATCAAACAAGAGTTTAGTGTCAAGAAAAGGGATGGAAACAGATAACTGCATCTGTGTTTCTCCCTCTTGCTTTGGCCTTTGGTAATCAAAACAGAGGAAAACCAGACTCATGGCATGGATGTACACGGATAAACATAATAAAATTGTCTGAATCAGTGGAAAGTAGGACTTTTGCTGCATTCAGTGACTTCTAAAGTTGTTTGGGATAGCTGATATCAGAATATTTTAACACAATTTACAGAAGCAGAAATGTAATATAACAAGTATTGCTGGTTCAAGCTGCTTTAGAGGTATTTTTCTAGTGTTTCTTTCTTCAGGTATTTATGAAAATAAATTTTACGAACTCACAAGAGAAACTTTTTAAGGAGTTAGTAACGTGCAAATGCAGCTGAATTATTTCACCTCTGTATCCACTTCCGTGGTATAAGATCCTATCTTGCACTGTTCTGCCAAGGTGTTAATAAACCTTGGCCTCAAATGCTTTTTTTTTAAAATCAAGTTTGTCTTTATTCAAACACACTACTCTCTGTAGTAGGTTTAGAAGAAAACATGGCATGAATGCAAGTTCCCCACACACAAAATGGATGAGTGAGTGTACCCACTAGACTGTGGCCCTCCTCTCACAGAGAATGACAGCAATCTGTGGGAAGTAGGTGTTGAGTGTGGGAATCAACTGCAGTAGAGTTCTGATGCAGGAGATATGATCAGACAGGTCTCTGTTTCTGATCTGAATCAGTCACTGGCTGTAACTCTTTTTTCCAGTAAAGCTAAGAACTTACATTTCTCAACTCCAAACTGGCTTTCTTATCACTGCAATTTCTAAAGACTCCACACTCAGGAATTTGTAAGCCCCAAACAAGCAAATTATGACATCATATCTACTAATAAATACGCCCTAGACAAAATAAAAGAGGGAGGAACTTCATCTTCACTAGCAAGATTTCCTTTAGTAGGGACAGCAATTATAGCCCATGATTCCACAGAAAACAAGAACAGTTCTGACTCCAAATCCTCTTTTCTTTTGAAGAAAAAACGGTCCAGTAAATCTAAATATTCACTCAGTGGCGTGTATGCTTAAGAGCATTGTGATTCCTCATGTGGAGGGTGGAGTAAGTTTTATTACTACTGAAAGGTTTAAGCAAGCAAACTACAACACAGGTTAACACTGTTAATACTGCACCTTTCCTTCCAGGCTGTCCCTCATGCTATATTCCTTGCCTTTGCAAAGGCAGAACCCATCATTAGGACTTTAAGTTTTCTTGGTAAGTGCTGCTTCTGTGGTTTTTCAACTACTCAGACAGGTGAATTTTAACTCCTGTTAAGAATCCCACTCCACACTTAAGTAATTTACACAGTGCCATGCAAGGAACTAAGGCACACATACAGTGACTGGAATTTATACCCATCTACCTTAAAGGCATTTGCTCATTTGTAAAATTATCTGAAAGTCTCAGTTTCCAGGTATCTTACTTCAAACTCTCATCCAATCCATATAAAGCTTGAAGGATAAATTCAACAGCCAAACTAAAGCTCATCTGGAATCTCTCCCCAGGACTGCTCTACAGGGTAAAAAAACTACATAGAACAGAGGTTTCCATGGATCAGAGTAAAAGATTTCACCAGTACCTAAGAATTCTTGGACTACCTTGCCATTTTAAAACTGGCATGTGTGGCCACCTCACTTCCTGAAGAAGATTTATGACTGATAGGGTCACAGAATTTACTAAAAAGCTATTTTTTCAATTTTATTCAGTGATTGTGTGACATGCACTATACAGGGACAGGGACTAAGACAGACTTTCTCATCTAAGCTCAGTGTCAGCAACACCAAGAGCATGCCATGAGTCACAGCCTACTGCATATTGTGAAGTGCTTTAACCACTACAATACTGGCAGTGGAGACAGACCAAAAGCAGTTCTTTCTCCTACTTTATTTTAATAGCAGTAAATTAATTGTTTCAGAAAAGAACAATTTTGCTATTTAACACTGCCACAGGCATTTCCCTAAAGCCTGAAGTTAAACACTTAGGCTTCCAAAGAGGAGCACTTCAGTGCACACACTCTGCTCCCTGTGCCTCCCACCAGGAGCTGCTCCTCACCCATCCTGCATGCTGGTGGTTTCAGACATGTCACTATGAAAACACACTCCTTCCTGCTCTAGCTACACTCCAACCCTGTGAGAAATTCCCATTGGCAAAGATCTGCCCACAGCTTCTCACAGCAGTGCTCCCTCATCCATTCAGTCCAGGTACAGGCAACCATGCACTAGATCCACATCTGTGGCACACCATCAGCCACAGAGTCCAACTCTTTATGCTTTGCAACAGGATCCATAGTTCCTAACATAGCACCTCAAATACGATCCAAAAAAACTCCCTGCACAACCAAATGCAACACTTCTAAACAGCCTGACAGTTAATCTTTCTCACTGCTGAAAAACTTGGGTGCATTGGTTCAGTTGTTTTGGTTTGGGGGTGTTTTTTGTGATGCTCCACTTTGTACATCAACACCATGTATCTTCTGAATATGTTTCCCTTTTCTTGTTTCATCCCCAGATTTATTTAAAGCAAAGAATCCATTTCTTAGTCATTTAAATAAATTTGAGACACCCACCTCTATGACCAATGTCTACCCATCTAGGAGAGGTGGACTTTGATTGTCCATAGAAGTTTCAGTAGCTTTTTAAGTGGACTTTGAGGTTTTTACAGCAAAAAATGTGTACCTTTGTCCAACCAGGAAAATTGACATAGGTGTCCTGTGGCAAGTCTGGAATCCCTCCAGGAATTGAAAGAGTACCGGTGTAAAATGTAGGTACTTCATAACTCAGTGCTTTGACAGCAGATGTGTTCTGGTTAGGAAGGGGATAAATAATGTCATAGTTCACTGCTCCATCTATGTCTAGAGGATAGATTTCCCATCCAACAAGTATATCTTCAGCAAGAGTTAAATTTGAAACTAGACCCTAGGAGAAAGAAAAAAGAAACAATACAAAAATATAATTAGCTGATGTTATTGAAGTTATTTGGGTGTAACTATAAATCAGTCACAAATAAAAACTGAATCAAAGTAACAGCTGACTCCCAATCTGTTTACACAAACCACAAGCATCTGGTCTTCACCAAGTTATAAGCTTTGCTTAAAAATAAAGGGCTTCATTTATTCTCTGTGAAAGATCTGTTCCTCTTCAGAGCTTCAGGCTTTCATTGATACATAAGAGTTTTTTTAAAATTCTTTTGCTGTAACTGGAAAAATGTCTGTTTTGCTTTTACATGGACACGATTCCAAAACCTGAGGCTTAATAAAAAGGAGAAGCAACATTAAATGTCATTAAGCCTGAGATACCATCGCTTGGTAGCACTGAGTCATTAACCCAAGACATTAAACTTGTGCAATAGCAGAGAAAGTGGTATTTACTTCCCGCATATCTTCTCCAGACAAGATACAGTACAGTAAAATCAATGCACATGCCCAATTCAGTGAAATGCTTTCAGCTTACAGCCAGCTTCAAGCCCGTGGAATCCCATCTCATTCCTATGGGACCATGTACACAGGGGTGCACAGCACACTGGGGTGCTTGCACACCGAATGGCAAAGCAAGGTTAGGTCATCATTTAAGAAGAATGAAAAGAACATGAAGTTACCCCTGCACACACCCTAACCTTGTTACAGTAATGGTTCCTAAAGCAGTGTTTCAGTGCAATGCAAGGGGCTGGTTTTAACTGCTCGACCCTGCACAGAAGCTGATTTTCACAGCTGGTGCAACACTAGTTATGTTGCAAACATCACATGTCAAACAGGAACAAGCTAACCACAGTTTCCATGGCTTTGGAGAGCTGATACTATGTCGTGTGTCTGCTGTGATATCTCCTAAGCATTGCACTGTCTCCAAAAAGCTCACCACCTGTATGAGCACTAAGAGGTTTTCTCTTCCTTTACCTAATGTCCACTACAGAACAGGAGCTTATTTTGCTTATGTCAAAAAAATATCTGCAAGTGTCAAAAGTTAAGTGAGAGAACTTTTCTATACAACCTAGACTCTATTCTCTCTAGCAATCAATTGAAGTTATGCAACATAACTTTAGCCTGAACTTTCTAACCTGCCTCCCTAAGCTCATCCGTAGTCACTATCAACAGAGTGATTTTTCAAATTACATTAAGTACGTACTAAACATTCTTACTTAGGTCTGCATAAGAATACACATTCAATGATCCTTATCTGGAGAAGATTTATAGGAAGTAAATACCACTTTCTCCGCTATTGTACAAGTTTATGTCCTGGGCTAGTGACTCAGTGTACCAAGATGTGGATATACATTTTCCGAGTAAAACGGAGATATAGGTGCCAGTGTGCATGTGAATAGACACATAAAATAACAGAAACCACACTCTTCCTTCCTTTGTGTCTTTTAACAACATGACTTAGATCAACAGGATGTTTTAAAACCAAAATCCTTTAAAAATTCCTTCCCAAAAGCTAGATGCCTAGTTCCATCTCAAGCTCAAAAAAGTGATGAAGCTCCAGCCAAACAAAACCCTGAAAACCTATCCTCCTTGTTAAAAAATGGAAGGCTTCACAAGACAGGAATCTCTTCCCCCTAACTGATTTTCAAAACCACATGGGTTTTTAAAACCCAAGGTATAATTATACCCAGTTTTCAAAATCAACATGAAGGAGAGCATGAGGGATGGAGTCTACAGAAAGAAGCAATGCACATAGTCCAAAGCTACCCAAGGAAGGCTGCCTTTTCTACTCAGAAAGATCCTGCTTTTAGAGGATTATTTTCCCTGTGGACATGTCTCTTAATCCTGCTTTCACTCTTATATGGTTAAAAGGTATAAGTGTGAATTTCAGCTCAACCACAGCAACTGAGCACCTCATTAATCCAACCTCTACTCTCTTTTCTTAATTTAAAACTAAGCATATAGGTTTCCTTATCATCTGACTGTTAATAAATTATTAATTAATTAGTTAATAAAAGCAGTGTCTCTGCTGCCTCAACATGAAGGCAAAACACTGGGGTACCAGCTTCCTTCCCCTGCCACTTAGATAAAGGCAAAGTACCTTGAAGAGACAGTATGAACTGAATTGTAATGAACAATTTGCACTACTGCTACCTACTGCATCCTAATAATATCAAAAATCAAGAAAAAGGAAAGCTGTGAACTGTACACAGCACGAACATAATACAAGACTCACCTCTAAAGCACTCCTGTCTTTTATTGGCTGTTATGCAGCACTGGGGATCCCATTAAGTCTAAAACCAGAAAAGTTTACTTTTTGCCCCTGCCCTTCCTAGGGCTACATTAGTGGTACCTCCATGGTACTCTTTATTGTATTTTCTCCCCCTCTCCTGTTGGTGGAGGACGAGTGACAGAATGAGCACAGCCAAGGCCAACCCACCACAGCCTCTCATGCATGGAGGTGACAGTCCTGAAGTGTAGCACACACCCAGAATCTCTGTGATAATAGCAACACCAGGTCAGTTTGGGTGAACTGGCACTTTTGCATGCTGAAGTGCTCATGGACAGCCTTTCCCAGCCACACACAGAGTACTGCAAGGGTACACTGCTGCCAAATGAAATGGGGCAAGAAGAAAGATACATAAATACCAAGGGTATTTATGTACACATACATACATCCTCCCAGCCTCCAAAAGCAACCCCAGGATTCACAAGCCTCAAAGTGCAATCAAGTTCTGGACCAATTTCCCACTCATTTTTGGAGTTTATAGAAACAATTTTAATACTACTATTTATAAACTCATCTGAACCGGAAAATCTTGTGGGTAGCACTTTGGCTGACCATGTAAGCAAAAAACAATAAAAGTTCAAAAGATGTCTAGCAGCTTTTAATTTCACATTGATTCTGATTGAGTCTGGAAAACTCAGATGGAAACTACTGACTAGTTATATTTTAGGTAAAGTTACAGCTGCCTAATCCTGACCTTTTTGCTCTTCCTAATTCACTACTTTCTTTTTAACCTGTGGAAAAGACGAAAAGCCATCACAATCCAGTAACTCAATAGATTTTACTTACCTTAAAGTCATTATTGTATCTACCAAAGTTGACTCGGCCCATATTCTCTACCAATATGTCCAGATTTGCTCCAGCTTGCCCAGTTATATTTATCTTAAGTGATTTCTCCCTTTCAAGGATACCCTGAGGTACCTATATGAATTGCAACAAGAAGAAGAAAACAATAAACACTAAAACCCAAGAATGCCCTGTTACTTATTTTTCCAACTTGCATGAAAAGATTAAAAGTGCAAAGGAAAAAAAAAGAGTAAAGAAAATCCCTTTCCTCTCCATCTCCTGCATGTGAGCACATGCACACACAAAGGGCTTCTACATCAACATTCACATTTCACTACATCAGCTGGATGTGATAGTGGGTTTTGAGGCATCTGACTCACAAAAGAAAGTTCCCAAATTTAGTCCAGTGACTGAAAAGATTTTGGCAATATCAGTGACTTAATCATTGGCTTCATTTGACTTAATCATTGGCTTCATTTTCCAATTATGTGTGCAACAATATTTAGTTTTATTTATTCCTGTTCCCACAACACAAGGAAAGATGAGCTTGATCTGGACACAAAGGTGATAAGAGTCCATATGCATCAAATATTAATTGACTGTAAAATACATGAATTTATATTCTCATTAAGCAAGGCCAAAACCCTGCTTATGGAAAGAAAGACTAAGTTTACATTCTGTACAATAAACTTTTTTTTTGAAACTGTGGTTAGAAGCCAGTTCTATAAGGTAAGACATTGGCTCAGACTTTCTCTTTCTTCCATCCTCAAAGGAAGAAATAAGAAAAAACTAATAAAAAATTTGCAAATATTGCAGAAAAACACCAAGTATATATATCAGTAACATATTCCATAAACCTGCAAGTAAATCCATTCTCTAGGTCTTTTATTCACCTCAGTCATGAATATGTATCAACATTCAAATATGTCAAAAATGGCAAGATAATAGATAGTCATGTTTTCTGCAATACTAATTGGAACATCGGATATGCACCAAGTCTATACTTCCTTATTTTCCTCATGTGATTAAACATGATCAGGGTTGCTTTGGTGATCTGAAGAAAGGAGAAAAAAAAATCCAGTCTGCATCCTAGACTTTCATGAAGGCCACTGACGGCATAAATTAATACCAGCAAACAGTGATTTTACCCCATTGACAGAGACATAGGCACGATCATGGACTCCATTTAAAGTTGAAGACAGTGGTGTTGGTTCCACACAGTTCTTTGGAAGTGTAGTTCTATACAATACATATCCAAAATACTAGGAAAAGAAAAGAAAAAACCCCAACAGATTAATGAACCAAGTAATTCTGTTGTTTCAATTCAGGTCATGAATTAAAAATATCGCACGTTGCTGCCTACATGCCTGCACTGAAATGCTAGCTTTCATTCACTTCAGACAGTGACTATCACAGATATCATTTCAGGTTAGAGTTTATTTTGACCTTTAGGTAATGGGTGACCTTTAGGTAAACTGGTGAAAATCCCTTTATAACTGAGTTTACACAAAAAACTTTTAAGTTCACTTCTCACTCAGTGCCCAGAAACTGATACATCCATCAAGTCAACATTATCTTGTTATCCATTAAATATTACATGGTTTACATCAGGAACATTTTGGAATAATTTTCACTAAGTTCCCCATCAGGAATGGAAAGAATATGTCATAGCCATTGCTGAGACCTTAGCAGGCTGGAGAGTTGGGTGGAGAGGTAAGTAACAAACTTCAAAAAAAGGCAAGTGCAGGGTCCTGCACTTGGAGAATAATAACCCCATGTACCAGCACAGACTGGGGGCTGATCTGCTGGAAGCAGCTCTGAGAAGAAGGACCTGGGGTGGACAACAAGCTGTTCCTGAGGCAGCAGTGCCCTGGGGACCAAGGAGGCTGATGGTCCTAAGGACATTAAGAAAAAACATGGACAGTAGGTCAAGGGATACGATCCCACCCCTCTTCTCAGCCCTTCTGAGGCCACATCTGGAATGTTGTGTTCAGTTCTGGGCTCCTCAGAAAAAGAGGACACAGAATTACTGAAGCAGATCCAGCAGAGGGCTATGAAGATGGTTAAAAAAAAAGCCATTTAAGACCTGAAAATTAATATTTCAGAGAGGAGAGAAATCAAGGTGAAAGCCTAGACAGCACAGACATCCACAGGAAGAAGAAAGCCTCAGGTGCAAAACACTGTAGAATATGAAAAGGCCCCCGAAACAAAAATCCAGGACACCTTTATAATACTATTACTTGTGTCCTAGATAAAGTGTAAGACATGACATAAGAAGAGTAATATCACAGAGGGTTGCCCAAATAAACTCCAAAAAATTACTGTGAAGTGACTACTGAAGGAATCCTCACCTGCTTTAGCTCAACAAAAGTCAATGGGTAAGTGCTTCTCACTGGTCCAGAACGTGACAGTCCATCAAGAACCTCCAACACAGTGCCTGCCTGCAGCACAGAAAAGGCAGATACACGAAAGTCAGTAAGTTTCAGTTGAAATATAACAGCTGGCACATCCACCCATGAAGTCAGCTAGCTCCATGTGTCCAGAAGGTTAACAAATATTTACACCATCCTTGCAGACATTTAAAATACAATATAGCAGACACAACTGATGAACTCTGAAACATGCCACATGTAGAGCAGTGTTTTAATAAAAACAGATGCTCTAATTTTGCTATGCATTCACAAAAATGAAAGTGACCCTTTATTATTTAACTAGAACTACCCCAGGAGTTTCTCACAAAAGTTGTATAAACAAACACAACTGCTCAGTATGATTAATACAAAGCAATATATTATCTAAATTTTGCTCAGTTATACTTAGAATCAACAAGAGAAAATGCAGTGATTCCCACTGAGTTACTCCAGAATCATTCTGAACTAAGTAGGGATACAGTTTAATTCCATCAAGAGCCATCCAAGATGAATTTACTCTATTTAGTCTTCCTCTCATATACCAGATTTACATTCAAATGCTTAATAAAAAGGGTGTTTAAAAACATGTAAAACTATACTGTAAGAGTACTCACAGCAGTACAAACTTCTGAAGGTACTTAAATAACAGAAATATTCAACAACTGAAAACTGAACTTTTGCAGAATTTACATGAAAGTTATATATTAAAAGGCACATACAGTATTTTGCAGTGATTTTGAACAGAAGCCAGCATGAATTGTCTATGTACACATAATTAAGTCTGCAGTTTTGGCTGGGATACAGTTAATTTTCTTCAGAGAAGTTAGCATGGGGCTGTGTTTTGGATTCTTGCTACGACTGCTGATAACACAGGGATATTTTGGTCATTGCTGAGCAGGGCTGACACAGATTCAAGAACTTTTCTGCTCCTCTCACCAGACAGCAGGCTGGGGATGCTCAAGAAGCTGGGAGGGAACACAGCCAGGACAGCTGACCCCCACTGACCAAAGGCATATTCTGTACCATTGATGTCATGCTCAGCAATAAAAGTTGGAGGAAAAAGGAGGAAGGAGAGACGTTTGGCATGACAGTGTTTATCTTGTCAAGTAACCAACACACACAAATTGTTCAAAAGGTGTGTGATGTGGCACTCTGGAACATGGTTTAGTGAAGAACACAGTAGTGGCTGGGTTAATGCTTGGACTCAGTAACCTCAGAGTTTTTTTCCAACATTAATGATGCTGTGATGGAGCCCTGCTTACCTGGGAAGGCTGAGTGCCTCCCTCTGCAAAGGTAGTAGCAAATGAGCTCCTTATTTTGCTTTACTTATGTGAGCAGTTTTTGCTTACCTACAGAACTGTCTTTATCTCAACCCACAAGTTTTCACACCTCTACCTTTCTGATTCTCTCCCCCACCCTACTGGGGGAGAATGAGTGGCTGCAGGGTGCTTAGCTGCCTACCAGGATTAAACCACAACAACCATGTAGACACAGATCTAAACAGACTTCTGAAATGAGACTGTGTTAACTCTAGGTAGGAACAAGCAACACATAAGGAAATAAAAGGTAACACCAACACTGTCTGGTGGTTGGGTCACCTTTACTAGCCCACAGCTAAGCATGTTCACTTGTGCAAGAAGATTGCTGGTCAAACATGGCTTGCAAAATTTTGATGAAAGTTGCTTGCTCTCGTGTTTTCAGTTTAAAAGTCATACCTAAAATTGCAATCATTTTTCATGCAGTAAAATCTCCCAAACATTCCAGACTGCATACATGGTCCACTCCTTATCCTGTGCTCCTCCAAGGGAGCCAGTAATGTTACAGCAATATGCAAATTTGTCATGCCACAGGAGAGATTTAGCTAAATCAGGTCTTCTACAAGAGCTGTGAAGCAAGAGATGCACAAACACTGACAAAGGTAATTTATAGAATTGAACAATTCTATGGGCTTTAATAGTCTTAGCCCTAGGTGGACAGCAAAACCAGAAATGACTACAAGCAGCATTAAGACATGGTCATCACTTGAATGAGCAACTAAGT
Organism: Melospiza georgiana; assembly: GCF_028018845.1. Taxonomy (NCBI): domain Eukaryota; kingdom Metazoa; phylum Chordata; class Aves; order Passeriformes; family Passerellidae; genus Melospiza; species Melospiza georgiana. Next base: position 44,772,094 of record NC_080430.1, on the reverse strand, counting down.
GGCAATGAAAGCTGCTTTGTGCCTTGCTGACCTGAGTATTAGCAGCTTGTACATGTGCCTGTTGGACTTTTTATTTTTAAGTCCCTGCTACCAAAGGGGCTTCTCTTCTGAATATGGGTCAACCAGGTATGATTCTCTTAGGGATTGGTAGAAGGTTGTTTCCTTGAAACTCCAGGAGTTTATTTTTGTTCAGCTTTTCAGTCTTTGGTGATACATACAAAAACAGCCTTCAAGACAAGATTTGGTCTTGCTGCACATTCCTGTTGACTGCTACTTAGTGGACAATCAGTACCACAAGAGAAATGTACCAGTAAACTTAAAAATTACAAATATTGTCAGGAATTTCTAAAAACAACCTGTAAAACAACAGATGACTGCCAAAAATAAAAGCAATACTTATTTAATCCTCCAAAGCAAAGTCTTCAAAACCAAGTGTAAAGTCAAGCATGACAGAAAAAAGGAATGAAATAGCTCCAACAGGAATATCAACTACAGTCAGCATCCTGTTTGCTTAACCCCTTTCTAGCCCCAACACACACCAGCACTGCCTGCTACTTGCTATTGCTTGAGCTCTCCACATTTTAAGAACTGAATACTTCTCCAGAATTTAAAAGTCTGCAGGCTGCTGTGCTAGGGCAAGCACTTCCTTGTGACCAAGCACTTCTCAGGGGCCCCCAGGTGCTAACCAGAAACTATCACCTGCTCACAAGCCTGCACAACCATGTGGATACATCACAGGAACCAAGATTAATTTACTCTCCTCTGGAACAATGCTTCCCAAGTTCTGGGGCTTAAAGTCCTTAAAATCTATCATCTTGTTCACACTTCTACTGTGGTTCTGCCTTTGCTTGCCCTCATTCCTCATCTTCAACACTTCTCTTCTGCATCTGTGCAACAAGATTTTTTCCATATCACCTGCTTTCCTGCCTTTGCTCTTACATAGCAATGTCAGCACACAGCATCTTCTAAGAAACTGCATTTTTCCCACCCAGTAAGATTCTTTAAATAAATCAATAGCTCAGAATGAGTAACTGTCTCATCAGGGGAGTTGATACTTAAGGACTGAACTACCACAGAATATCTTGAGGAAAAAAAAGATAGAGAACATCTTGCTCTGGTTACATGTACCTCTGTAAAGTACATTCATATGACCCCTAAAAATACTCCAGAGTCTCCTTTCTCTCATCCTTTCTGCAAAAGTGTCAGGGGAGTTGGTTCACTGGAGTAGACACAATGCTCTCTGTGGCAGACTGACTGCTGGACGTCAGCTGCAGAGTGAAAATCCACACAGTACCTGTGTGAGCACTGACTGTGACTGCAAATGACATAGCTAGGAAGTTTACTGTTACCAAAGCTAAGTGCTATTATTTAGAATATTCCCTCTCTGATAGTCACCAAAATACATTAAGGCTTCTTCATACAACAAGGTGTATTGGAGCTGGTTCCAGCTAGAGCTAGAAAGGAGTTGGGAAAACAGCTTTGAGCTGGCACAGTACAAACCCTCTGTGATTGGAGGCTTGACTTGTGTTGCAGGGTAACCCAGCAGAGCAAAAGCTAAGCAGTGGGTCACAGAGCAATAGGCCACCTTCTTCACAGAAAACAGTTCCAGAGGCTCTCAGTGCAGATGGCACTATATGTACAAGCATGACAGGAACCTTACATCTGGCAGTTTAGACATGCCATCTGCATTCCTAAAACTGATGTCTGGAGAGCGAAATGCTTCCTCTCAAAAAATCACAAGGTGTAGAAGGGGCAGATCAGGTCAAAGATGCAATATTTGACTAAGTTTGGTCATCTGACTCTTGCAAGAGTCCAGCAGCATTTCCTGAAGGCATGAAAGAGAAAGTTTTTCATTCTACTGAAACTGGACAGCCTTATCTGAGAGCCACAGCCCATGACAAGATGGGAGAGTCAAGATCTGATAACTGGGCTGCCAAGTGCTCGCAACCAAAGACAGCAGCTATGGTGGTGGGTGTAGTGGTAAGAGCCTATAATTAGTCACTGCTGCCAGTTCAGTGAAACCTCATCTGGGAAGAAGACACTCAAAGGTTGTTGAAAGTGATACAGATCTCTTTCAACTTCACAGATGAACCACTTCTATGCAAACATTTCTTCTGCCCACCACTTGAGCGGAATGACTTGAAAATGCCTGCAAAGCCTTATCGCTACTAAATTTTGCAATGCTTCAGTTGCAGAGATGAGATACCTGACTAACTGGAAAAATAACTGCCAAATTGAAATTACATAGTGTGAAATCAGAGCATTAGGAGTTACAGTATCCAGCACATCAACTGCAGTAATCCTCCCTCTCAAAACTTGTCTGTGCCCAGCCGAAAGAATGTAGCCAAGTTCATACCTGCAGGGTCCTCTGTTGCCCATTAAACCATCCACTTCACTCACAGCAGGAACCTAGCTCTCAAATGTATCTCACAAAAAATTGTCCTCGGTCCTAAAATGATGGTGCTGCAGTCAAACCCCAGATACTTGTGAGCTGACCAGCTATACCACTACTGTCACACAGGCTGGGTTCTGAGTGCTTAGTTCTGTGTGCTTTTCCCTTAGCAGGAAACCAATCTAATTTCTCTCATCAGCTACAGATCTTGTCAGAAACTTTATCAATAAAACTTTCAAATTTATCAAAAATACTCCACATTCAAAATTTAAAGGTCATGAAGTATTTTAAATACATATATCCTACTTTTCCTTCCACTTTAGAGGCATCATGAGCTACAAAAACACTTTGCTGTAAGTCTCATGGTAATATTCCCCCAGCTACATGAGTAATCCCCCAGCTACTGATATATGAGTAATCTTAAACAACTATGAATCTGTTGTGTTAATAATATATTAATTTCAGTTCAGCAAAGCTTCAGGCACATACTGCATATTGTACACACTATCTTTTTACAGCCAGGTAAGATGCATTTGATCATTTTCTAACATGGGCATGATTCCTAATTCCCAAACTCTCCCTCCTTCCTGAAAGTTTGCTTTCAAGGTTTTCCTCTTTATTTTGTAGGATATCTAGAGCATGTTGTGACACCCTCATAAATATTTTTAATAAAAAGCAAACAGGGAGCATCATGAAAAGATACACAGTGTATTACCGATGTTAATTTACCTTCTGCAGGCGAACCTTCCCATATGCAAATTTGGGTGTTGTTGGAGGGATAAGACCTTCTGGTAACTCCTTATACTAGAAAGAGAAGGAGAAAAAACACACACAAACACACACAAGTTAAATACAAACACACTTTAACTGAATTCTCACTTTACACTTCACAACTTACAGAATTATAACTTTGGCTAAAAGTAAATAACCCCCCTAGAGGCTACAGATGTATCTAGTCTTCAGATGGAGGGTTTTTTCTTTTTTCAAAAGAAAAAAATTGACTTGATCACATATGGTGAAAAATTTTTCATAACCATTCGACATTAGGTAAAGTAAAAAGCATAATTAACAAAGTGAACTACCAAAATTCCCAATGCCCTTGGAGCCCTCCTGTGGCTAGAGCCTGAGTTACTCTCTTCCACAGCTTTTCTGCAGTCCTCTCCCAGTTCATGGGAGCTTGAGTGAACCTTTACAAATCTGTAAGACATCTCACCCTTTGTGAGCAACACCTCCTTATAGGAATTACTACCTCCAGTACCTTTCCTCTCAGTGTTCCTCCAGTGTTACCTTTCCTCTCCATGATCAACCTGCTACTCCATTACTGCCTGGGCTGGGGTCTTTGAGAAACAAGTCTGGAGACCACAGCTCCATGAACTCAGCTCCATGAACCTCTGAGGTCCCATCTTTAGCTTCCCTCTGTTCCTGTTCTAGACACCTGTCCAGTCAGTCACAGGGAAACATGACAAAGAAACGCTCTGACCACCCATCCACTTCTGGTTGCTTCTTGTCCTATACTTTTAAGAATGATCACCATAAATCAGCAGAGAAAAGGGATGAAGGGCCTCCACTCACCCACTACTTTCCTGGACACCCTTGAGATGTGGCAGACCAGACAGTGGCTTTCTGCCCAGTACTTTGGCCTTCTCCTTTCTGTGCCTACAACCTTCTTTTCTCCTTGCCATCATCACCTTCTCCCCTCCTGCCACTATTTAATAGCCACTCTTCCCATCTGTTCTTTCATTAACGAGGCATGGCCTGTCTGCATATCAGAGAAAAAACTTCTGCAGATGAGATACCCATATGAACAAGCAATCCAAGACTACATTCTAATAAACATGTACAAAAGATCAACCTTGTGAAGAGTGTCTCCATCTGCAAATTGGTAACTTTGGAGTGCTTACCTTGTCAGGGTTTTGTTCAAATAAATTTGATTAGGGGCTGAAAGGGTTTTTGATTTAGCTGGAGGCTTTTTGTTTTGTTTTTAACAGACCACAGCACTAAATTCCCAATGCTACCGTGTCAAGTGTCAGTCATGGATGGATGAAAGCTTGATTTACATTTCCAGTAAGAAGTTAATTTCTTCTCCTTTGTATTAGAACACAATCAAGATTCCCAAATTTAAAGAAAACATAAGTTGTATTCACCCAAGAGGAGAAATCAAAAAGAAATCAAAAAGAAATCAAAAGCAGGAAATTTCAACTCCAATAGTAAAAATTAAAAGAATGCTAACAGTAATTGAAAGAAACTGTAGACTGAAATTCTTCATTACATTTTTTAACTAATGGAAACTGTAAAAGAAGACTTTAATGTTATCCTTGTAGCACAGCTAACACGTTGAACAGAGTCATTTGTTAAAAGTAACTTTATTTCCTTTCATCAGCTTCACCTCAAACAGCAACTGAGTGGAAAATTTGTTAGAATTTGGTTTAGAATCCACAGTAGTGACAGGAAAACATCACTGAAAATCTATGGACATGTAAATTAAGAAACAAACCAACCACAGCAAAAAATGACTCAATGCACCTGAGGTTATAGTGAACATTTCACATCTTATCAAGGCTCTCTCACTGCACTAGATTACTACTTACATCTCAGAGAGGGGTCTTGCACCTTGAAGAAAACAACTCAAAATCAGGAAGTTTGTGGATTTCTCTGGTGAGAAAAGCTGTATCAAGACAGGAAACTCCCCTTGGAAAGGCCATCAAAATTATCCCATCAATTTATCCGATCAGGCTTAGGGATAATGGTGAAATGGAAGAAAAAAAAATCCACAGCAGGCCTTCCACAGTTAAAGACATAAAGGCATTCTCCACCCTAGAGAAAGTGTAGTACACTTTTGGGAGACCTACTCTTAAAATAAAAATGTCTTCTAGTGCATAGGAATGTTGCTGGTATGCAACAGGATAGTGACTATAAGCCTGAGCCTTGGGATTCACATGGAACCTGTTTTTAAGCCTCATCTGAACAGCCTCCAATGCAAGGCTATTCAAAACACAGACAGAGGTTCCATGTTCTACTTCAATCTCCAGTTTGTGGAGACACTGAATTTTTACAGCAAGGCAAAGCTGGTCCCACCCACTAGTTGCAGTTTGTGAAAACACAAAACCAAGATGTGCTCTTTTGAGTAAGCCTGGTCTTTCTCAGAGGCCCAAAACCTCAACATGGAGTTTGGGACAGCCAAAGCACCAAACTGCAGCACAGATTGGGCTGACATCAGCTCATCAGCCTAAGTTGACTGAATGGCTGACTGATGCTGCAAGGAAAAAGCTCTGTACACTCCTCCTCCATCTCTACTCCCAGCCAAACCCTTCCCACCTCCCTCTGCTCCCCCTGTGGCAGCACTGGCTCTCATCCTACTGAGTGAGGTGATTCACCTTACTGACCTTGAGAGAAAACAAATGTAGGAAAAAAGAAGAGCTGAACCATGTCAGAGTCAGACCTACACCAGTATCCTCTCCTCTAAAAGGAAGGAGGAAGCCACTGGGACAGAAAGAATAGCTAGAGAGGGGCAAGATCTTTTGTTTTTTGTAACAAGAAGCAGTTAAGTTGGCCTAATTGTCAGGTTCCATTTCACTTCCCCCAGCTGCAGAAAATAGTACATTGAGGAGTAACTTCCACCAACACAAGAACAAGACAGTTTGGAGAATGTCTCAAAGAACCATTCTAAAAATGTCCTGGGGACACTCACCATACCAATGACTTTTCTGATGGTGAAATACTTTTCTGTCAGATCTCCTGCCTCGCTCAGGGGAGCATCATAGTCATAACTAGTGGGCTGAGGCATATAAGGCATATTAGCACCTAGGGGAGGAGGAAAAAAGAAAAAGCAATAAAAACAGTGGAAGGGATGGATTTTTTCCCAAAGGTATCAACTGCCAGAATTCTTTCTGATTTCAGACAGATTCTGCTACACTTTTAGATTCAGTGTAGGCCTTGATGTTTGGGATTTGGCATAAAAAACTGAAGGAGGACAATGTCCTTGTGAGCTTACACCACTCTGTGAAATATTCTGAAGAGAAACATATTTATTTGTGCTCCAACTGTTTCACAGCACCAAGTGAAGCAGAAGTAGCCTTGGAAAAGACAAATACCATGTTGGTTTGGTACAAAATGTTGGCAATAAACAAAGAACAGCTAGCGCAGTCATGTCTTTTGCCATGGGCAAGTAGGCACAGCTCATTCTTTCACAAAATACATTACTACCTAATTCAAAAGGAGCTCCCCTCCACCATTAGTATAATTTAAGTAATTTCTTACCATTCCAATAGGCAAAGTTAGTCCCACCTATAAACATGTACCTAAAAAGAAAAAAAATCAGGTTTTGCTGAACTGGGAAAAGAAATCCCCCCAAAATTAAGCTCTACTGAACACACACTTACAGGTTAACGTTAGCACCACGTGCCAGGATTTCATTAAGTGTTTTAGCTATAGTTTCTGCGGGCACAACAGAATGACGGTGCCCCCAGTGATCCAACCATCCAGTATAAAACTCAGAATTAACCTGAAAGGAGGAAGGGCAAAAGAGGAAGGGAAAACGTGAAGAGGGAACAAGAACTGAATGCAATGTGAACTAAGGTTCCTAACTGTAAGAGGGAAGGAAAAAAAGGCACCTTGACTAATTTGAGCCATTTTTAAACTACTATAAATACAGCAAAGTACATACTAGATCAGTTCTTTTCAGCAGACTGCAGGTCAAAGGAATTAAAAGATTGTTTCAATAATTTTATAGGGACATTTTGAAAAAAACTGCTTAAGCATCAAAGAGTATGGATTTCTTGGGAACCTGGCAACAAGGATGTGTTTCAGATGCTTGGCATTCAAATAAATGACGGAATCAACATATTCTCTGCAGAACAGCATATACAACCTGGATGTAATGAAAAATATTTCAAATTGCTTTCTAAACAACTCCTTAGCACAGAGATAATTTTGTAGCCTCAACAGGCCTTCTCCCTTTCTCAAAATGGCTTCCAGTGTTCTCACATCCCACTACAGCTTGTATAAAACCTCTAAGGTAGGTGAAAACAGGAAACAACTTCTAATCTGCCCTTTTAATTCTGCTTTTAACTTCTACCTACACACATATCTCACTAACTTGTCTAACCATCCTTAGTGTTTCCGCCGCTTTGTAAACATTTGTCTTAGCAAGGAAAACTACTGAAGCAAAATCATTACTTTTTGAGACTAAAATAGCATTTGGAGAGCAGCAGTTGATGTGGATTTTACAAACACACAGCAAAGTTCCTCTATTCACTTTTCTGACTTGGAAATTATAGCTTTGTGAACAGGTCCCTAAAATTGTTCAAGCAGTGCTGTCAATCCCTCTCTGATTAACAACTTCAAGATTAGACATGATACAAAAAGTTTAAGTGAAAACACATACCAAAGGGCCCATGGGTTCACTGCTCCTTTGAGCTAAGAATGCTGCTGTGACATTGCCACCTATAAACAGAAAGAAATAAAAATGAGTTGCTATATCCATGATTTTCTGGGTTCATCATTTTATTGAAATTGGTGTCTTATCTCCCTTCCAGCCTAGCAAAAAATAATGACAAGAAAGCTGCTCCAGCAAACACAGGAATGAATACTTCTGATGTTTAACTTGCAAAACTTATTTTAAATATATACATGCACATATGCATGCCTGTGTGTCTTTGCTTTTGAGACACATCCTTTGAAAACCCAGCTTTTCTCAGAAATGACATCCTGGCACAAAGAAGTCTGAGATGTGTCAGAATTGCTATTGATCATTGGAAAGTCTAAGTCTGGGGTTACGTTACCAAGGCTACGGGGAAGAGTAGAAACCAGGCAATCTCTAAAGAGGTGTTTCACTCTTGATCACTCCTAGTGGCTCAAGCCACAGTGGCTGGAAACAACTTCTCTGGTGGAATGGTGGCTCACCATTGCATAAAGGATATCGGTGTAATTTTGCCTGACTGGTGGGAGGAATGATGAGGAGGACTCCATGATATCAGAAGGCTAATTAATTACATTATTATACTATTATACTGTACTATATTACACTATATTACACTACATCTAAACTGAAACTGCACAAGCACTCAACTCAACTGAACAAAATCTCTTGACTGTCTGCTGACTGGCAGTCTGGACACGTACTTGGCCCTCACAGGCCAAGGAAACAAAACACCATCACTTTGGGTAAACAATTTCCATATTGCATTCTACTTGGGCACAACACAGGAGCAGTAAATGAGATAAGAATTGTTTTGATCATTCTCTTCTCTGCTTTTCTCACTGCTTGTCTCAGGTTCAGAGAATGTGAATCCCACAAAAGGATCTACATGAAGACATCCACAATTTCAAGAAAACAGATCTCTGCTAAGCACGTGTTTGGTTGTAGAGAGAATAAAGTACAGAAGAGGCCAATAAAAAATTAAAAATAAAAAAAAATTAAAATATGCACAATAAAAAACCCAAAAATATCTGTCTTGGAGTTTGTTTCTTGTGCCCTAAGCCTATTTTGTCAAGTCCATGCAGTATACAAACATTTAAATTCTTAACTCGTCTATCAAAAGGGTACTCTCTGATCACACTAATAATGCTTAGCTTAGCCATCTGTCAGACCTATAACACAATAAATTGTAGCAGTGTGCACATTTCTCATGATGATCTTCAACAGTATTTTTTTCCTAATAACCTCTGGCATAAAAAGAAATGTATTTGGATGGCTGGATTCCAGGACAGACAGAGAACATTAAAAAACCTCAACACCAAAAAGGTATATTAAAATAATCAAGGAATCAATGTCAACTATTATTGCTAATTTTTAGGAGATATGTGCTATGAGCAGCAAAACTGGCTATTCATGATTCCAAGATGCAAGGAAGTGATTATGACATTCTAACTGAGCAGTCATGGGTGATTCTTGAATGTTTAAGAGTACGTTAAATACACATAAACGCCTGTTAACCCATTTAAACAAAGCAGGCAAATTTGGCAAGCAGTCAAGTAAGTTTGTCCTGCAACAAACACACAGAGCTCAGAATTTCTGGAACCAAACAGCAGTCTCCAACCTGGAGCAAAGTCCACCGTTGCATAGAGACCCTGGAGAGCCCCACATTTCAAGTGAAACTGGCTGGCACCATCAGTTGTGAAGAGCACCACCTCATCCCCAAGATGCTGGCGAAAGAGCTTCAGGAGGAAGCGCAGGTAGTCGTAGTCACAAGCGAAGTAGCTTCCGTACTCATTCTCTACCTGCAGAGCAAAGGCAAGTCAGTAAAGCCATCACCAATTCAGTCTGCATCTGATAACAAAACAGAAAGCACAAATTCAACCCTCTTGTTCCTTTGATAGCAATATTGAAAATGTCACTAAGTCCAGATGTGAGGAGTATGAGAAGACAAGACTCATTCCTATCAACTGTACTTTACAGTGGACCCATCACTGTGCAGAGCTAAGCCATTTTCCTGCAAAATTCATCCTCCCCCCATAGTATCTGTTTAGCTACAGTGATCATAATAGAGTCTCTATTAAAATCTGAGATCTATAACCCACCTCCCAAGCAGACCAATAAAACCATAGAACAGGTTGTGAAATGATCAAAACTACAACAAAACTGGACATTCAGAACAGAGACATCTACAAAGGGCTCACATGAACCACAAAGCCCTGAAATAGACTCAAAAGGATTGAAGGGAGAACAACTGTGCTACTACTGCAAGGCACACATCTTGCCCCTTTTCCAAGGAGATGAACTTTTCAGCTCCAGATCCAATAGGTTTCAATCCTGAAGGTTATTTCTGAAAATCCTGTTATAAGCATCTTACTTCTGCCAAAGAATAATTTTTCCCAGTGCTTCTGCTCAACAGACAGAACACACCGTTCAACGAGATTATCTTGGGCATATTACAAGAAGGGTCTCTTATCCCAACCTGTGCCAGTCAGGGAGTTTAAAGAAATTGAAATAAAGCTTTATTAAGATCAAATACTACAAATATAGGACAATCACTCCCACACGTCTATCTAGAAGGAGTTTAGAACAGAAGCTACTCACCATGAACATACAAAATTGTGCTCTGAAACATTTAAAACTCAAATTAGGTGCTAAATTAGGCTTACTCCATACTGCTTTTGCTTCTATCTAAGGGTATTCTTATCCCCGTTTTTCTTGTCAGATTGTTTCAGGAAACTGCATGCATTTTGGCTTTATGTGAGAATTGCCACAAACCTCAGATCTAAAAAGCTACAAAAGTTCCCTCTATTGCCTTATACAGCTGTGGGAAACAACTTTGACAGAGCAGATGAGGGCTCTCTGAGTCCTAGAAACAGTGGATTCAGTTCTTTAGGATAAGGTATTTCATCAGAATCTTGCAGCTGCCTGAAAGTTAAGAAACACCTGTGACACCACCACCCAAGACTCATGGTGTGCCTGCAAGAGCAGTGTAAGCATTCATGCTGTTTGGGTTCATCTGGTTTTCAGAAAGTTACCTGCACCATGATGATTGGACCTCCATTTTGATAGAGATAAGGCCTCATCTTTGGCAAAAGGACACCCATCCATCTCTCTACCGCTTTTAGGTAATCTGTGATACACAAAGTATACATATTTCACAACTTTTCTGCCTTTTTCTAATTTTGTTTTAAATTACATATGGGTCATCTTTACATAGTATTCTAATTATGTAATTTATGAACAGCATTTAATGAACAGTTTGCTCTTATACTTGAACAAATGTGCTCTTCTACTTGGTCATAAATGCTTCCAATACAGTTTACTAAAAAATAAAACATTTAAATACTGATGAACTTGGAAAATTATCAAAAGAACTTCATTATGTCTCACAGGTTGTCGTAATGCATTAGAACAGGAAGAAAAATTCAACTGTTGATCTATGTACTATTTTTTAAATAGATAATTTAACCACAGTTAGCAGAACTGAAGTTGGATATGATATCTATATATTCACCCCCTACATTCACTCCAACAAACACATTAACCTCCTGTCTCATCTTACTCTCCCATGTCTGATTCTTAAACAGGAGCACATGAGAATGCTGTAACTTGTTCTGGACTGCATGCTGACCAGCCAAGAAAGATCCCCATTATGACTGGCTGTGGCAAATCCAAAAACCTCAAGGCTGAAGCATTCTTTTCCTCAATGGTGACAATGATTCCCCTCTTGGCACCAACTTGACAATACCTTGGAAACTTTCTCCCCTACTTTAATTGTTCTACACACTTTTTGAATGCACGCTTCTAATTAAAAGCATTGAAGATTTTACTCACAAGAAAACTTGGGCTGAAATATTAATTATCTAGTAATGGCCTCAAACAGAAAGTTGCCTTGCTGTTACAGTGTATTTTTAATGGCCTTTTCTGATGCCTCTACCTGAATCAGAAGACCTGAGAACAATAGATTTCTTTTCCAACAGCCATGCAGGAAGACCTCCCTGGGAAAAGAAAGGGAAACAGTGACATATTTAGGACTCCTAAGAAGAATTTAGCCTCTTATTAAGACACATACTGAGACAGGAAAACTGATTTTCTACAAGTAGTAATTCCTAAAGAAAAAAATACAGAGTAAGTTTGTATTGTAAGAAGTCACTTAGGATGCATGGATTTTAACGCACTACACCAAGACTCTTGTCTAAGGATACAACAATGAGTAAGTCTGTTTACTTTAAGAAATACTTGCACTAGATTTACCCTAGAAGTGAGCTGTTACAAAAGGTTGTATACCATGTCCCATTCTGCACAGATGTAAGGTCCAGCTCTCAGGATAACAAGCAATCCAGTGTCATTGGCAAGCTGCAGGAAATACTCTAGATCTTTGCCACCAAAAAAGTCATACGTGCCCATCTGGGGTTCGTGGTAGTTCCATGGGACATACCTATTAAGAGAGAAAATCACCTTCCATTAGGGAAACTGAGACTAAACCTGAATTCTAGAAAACAGCTACTTGCAGTACATGCCCCAGAGATCAGTAATGCTGCTGATCCTTTGCATCAGTAGAAGACAGGAGTAACTCTCTGGCCTTTCTTCTGCCAGGTATTTCATACAGCAGAAGGCTTTAAAATTGACACTGAAATTAGGGTTATGTCTGCAGGAGTCCCTATCAGAGCAAGAACAGGTTCTGATAGTGCCGTTGTGAAACCATGATATCTGTTCCAAAATTAAATAAACAGATTTGAAGCTGGCAAGGCAGCTGGCAGCTGTATAGTGGGGGGAGATTGATGAGTAGATGAATGTGGTAAACCACTCATGAAGGAGGAGGCCAAGAACAAGCACAAAACAGCACGTGACCCTTCATGAATGGATCACCCAGCTTGCACAGAGAACACCAACCAGGCTCTCAGGTCTATGCTGCTGCCACTGCAAAGAATTTGAAAAACACTTAAGCCTCAAGTCATATTGCATCTAGGTCCCAAAAGTTTTCATTGACCAGGAACAATGCAAGTCCTGGAAAACCACCACCGGAAGAACAATTAAGTTAAGAAACGTTAAGGTGCCCAAGAACTTGGACAAAGCAAAGCTTAATTTCAACTAAGTAACAAAGATGTCAAACAAGCACATCACCATTTGAAAGAACACCTCTCTCCTATGTCTAGGACTCAGGAGACCACAGCCTCAGCACAGAACATCTCACAGAAATAAAAAAAAACCCACTTGGTTTCAAGACAACAAAGAAATAGAAATCTACCAAATGCCATGAGCAGTGTTGTAGGTGATAATCCCTGCTTGACAACCATGTTGTGTTTGCCATGGTACTAAGTGGCAGTCTAGCACAGACAGACTAAAATTAGGGATGAGTACAACCCGAGCAAGGATTCAAGGGAATGTGAAAACTCATTCCCCTAAAATTTCTAAAATTCCCAAAACTGTGTCTAGTCAAGCAAAGATCCTCTAAGGCAACACTTTCTTTACTGCCTGGGTTTGTTAGTATGTTCCACATTTAATTTTGCAAAAACCACCCAAGAGGGAAATAAAGTCCCTAAAACAATGCTTTCAATAAGGAAGAAAAACAGGAACCCTCTCATGAGTACACTACTAAAATGGTCATATACAGACAGACATGTACATGAACATCAAATACAAAACCTATAATATTTCAACCTTCGTGAATATTATAACATCTCAAATGCCAAAATTTTAAGCCTCTGTTCGAAAAGATAAAGCTTCAAATTTGAGTGCCAGGATATAGTCAGAGCAATGCACTCAGGCATCAAAATGCAGATTTTTCTTCCATGTGGTATATTTTATTTCTGTGTCAAGCTGCTCTAATTGTTTTTGAAGCACAATTAACTCACTTGTAAAAAAAACTACATGTGCATTTAATGAATATATGAACCATATGAAAATACACTCATTGAATTATCAACTTGTTCAGAAAGAAGTCTTAAGGTTTAAATGCACTTAATACTGTCTGAGGTGAGGATGAAAGGTTTTCTCCAGCTCCCTTATGCTCAAGATGGAAGAAAATAGAAAAATCCTTCCAGAAACAGTTTTAATTTATGTCACATGCTTGACCACAAGACTGGAAAAAAAGCAGATTCTAGCAGAGAAAAAGGGAAGAAGCACAAGAAAAAAACCTATCTGAAACCATTGTTTTATATAATGAATCATGATAAAAATTTATTTTAAACATTGGTCTAAAAATGGTTACTAAGACACTTTAATCCAGCAATACATTTTCTACAGCTAGTGATGGTCTCAAATGAAATAATTGAAATTGTTATCTTTAATGAATATATTTGTTACACACCATTGTCAAAATTTACAGTCAGTTGTTAATCCTGTACTGCTTTAGCTACAGAATAATGAACTTATAAAGGAAAATCTCATTCTTTTTCAATCTTTTCAATCTCATCATCCTTTTTTGAAATATGGTATTTATTCTGTATTTGAGTTTACTTTCCATTTACACACAATTTCTAAGCTTCATGCTATAACCTCCCTTTCTTTAGAAGTTACAGCTTTCCTCTCCTATTTCAGATATTATCAACAGGCAAAAAATCACACTTCAACTTCTTTAATGTACAGATAATTCTCTCTCTAATACCAGGCTGGGATTATCTTAATAGTGTAAAATTGAATAAATTGTACTATTTTCATCAATGAGCATGCTAGTTAGATTACTCATTTATGAGTCTTTAAAAAAGTCTTTAATTTGTGTTTAAATTTTAAATATTTCATATTCTAAACAGCAGCTCCTTCATAGAAGGACTTTGTACAGGTTTACACCCCTCTGTTCTTTAGTCAACAAATAGAGTAAAACAAAGAAAATGCTCAACATTCTTTAACTTTCTATGAGCCTGTAAAGGTAACTGTGGATTCTTCCAGGAAGCATCTCCACTGATCAGTAAATTCTGTATACATCTTCTGCCCCATCTAGTGGCAATTGTTTATCTGCTCTGCACAAAACAAACCCCAGACCTCCCGTGCTTTCCAGATGCCTTCTTCAGCCAGCACTCATTTCCAGCTGGCAGACACAGTCCAGAAACTGAAAACAAGGACCTGTGTGACCAGACACCTCTGCTGAGGTGGGGAGTGAGCTCCTCAGCATCCTCCTCCACCACCTTCTGGGACATCACACCAACCACATTAAATTTCAGCCTGCTCTTTAGAAGGGGTAAGCCTTGATCTCTTAGGCTTTCATATAAGATCAAGCTTACTGTCATCTGTTTTCTCGTGTTCTGTTTTTGCTTAAGGTGTTACCAGGTGCAGACCATTATATTCATGTACTGACTTCACCTATTCGAGAGACCAGGAGGAATTGCTGCCTCAGTCATGAGCTGAATGATGCATCAAGGCACAGGCAGCCTTTTGGAAAAAAGGCTGCAGAGAACAGGAAGGAGAACATGTCTGGTTTGGCTTTATCCACAAGATATTTACAAGCACAATCCCATAACATAAGGATCCTGTTTCCATTGAAGTGGTAAACCTCACTGGGAACGCCTTGATAAGAACAAGGAAGGTTCCCATATTTCAAATTATAGCAGGACCATTCCCTGTCTTGTGGAAAAAAATCCCAAGCAACAAAATCACAGTCTTCAGATGAGGCCTCAAGATTGAGAATCCAACCACCACATTCTGCCAGAGAGTTTGGCAGTGCTGCTGCCCATTCATTCCAGAATGACTTTACAAAATTTGTACCTCTGTCCCTTGCTAGCAGTATTACTGATCCAGGAGAGAGTATGCAGAAGAAGAGAAAACAAAAACCCAATCACATAGACCAATTTCCATTTTTTTTACCAAAATCACACAAAATCACAGAAGATTTCTTTGGGGTAATATGAATACTCATAGATTTATCTCAAATAATCAAAAGCAGCAAGACTTGATTATCGACAAACCTCAAAGAAAAACAAAAGGTTTTTTTTGTAGGTGAGGTGCTTTTTTAGCATCAGGAGAGACAGTGATTAGTGTCAGATGGAAAGACACATGGATTTGACTCTTGTAGAAAATGCAAGGCACTGGAGCACTTTCTGCTTCTAAAGTACATTTTCAGATTTATCTTTCACCATAGCAGAAAAAATCCAGATGTGAGCAATAATCGGAGAGAAAGTCAAAGAACCTCAGTCTGCTCTTAGAAAAACAAGAGGAGACTAATAAAGCTGTTATGATGTGATCCAGCAGCAACACCTAAAGCCACAGTTGCCATAACCACTTGCCAGCTGCACAGCACCTTTTGTGCCAAAACAGACACAGCTCAGCTCTCCCAAGACCAACACAGATCAGCTGGCACCAGCAAGACAACAAATCTTCACTGCTTCCTGCACAGCAGAAAGATACTAAGGCAAAACAGTAAAGCAGAGTAAGAAGTCTCAACAAGGGAAAAAAGCAGAAAAGAAAGAAGGAAACACCCACCTTGTTAGTGGGAGATCACAAATGAAGAGGGAGAAAGCAACAAGAAAAAACCCAAACTGGCCCTGCAGCAATTTTGCCATTGAACAACAGTGACAAAGGGAATGGAAAAGAAAATATATCTATCTCAATTCCAGTGATGCATCAGAGACATGAAAAGGCAATTTTAAAAAATTAAAAAGAAAAAAATGGACTACTTGAAAAAGCTGGAAATGAACAAAGGGCATTGAAAACACATGGGTGTTGGGAGGAGGAAGAAAATTAATGAGAGACATAAGGGAAGTATGAGACACTATGGATCACAGGAGTAACTGATCATAGGGTCAGTCACAGGCTGACCCTCAAGCCAGACACCAAAAGACATAATTTCCAGGTCCACTTTAAATTACTTTTATTTCAGCAAAAAGTAATTACTTGGGCAAATCCAGCAACCTGGTCCTGAGCAAGTGTGTTTCTTAATCCCATTGCTCTTATTAATGTGAGCAAAGACAGAACTTGATTCCTTAAAAGAAAAAAACAAAAACAGCTACAAAACCACTCAACAGAGTGACTGCATCATCCCAACACAGGCAAGAGTCTTAAGATATGCAAAAAAATAGAGAACCCTAAATTTGGAAAAATTCAACTTTTTTTTCTCTCCCTGCTGTCTGTTCTTCAGCTACTAACTCTGACTAGTCTCATCCCCGAGGGTACAAAGGAACCATGCAACTTGCAGGTCTAACAACAACACAGATTTCAAGGGTGAGAAACCATTCCTAGAGAGCCTACAAGCTCTGCACTGCCAGAACCTGAACTTTTTACAGCACAAAAGCAGGTGGTTTCAAAGAGAAGCTCTAAGCCTTGCAATGACTTAAGAAAAGAAAACAAACCTGTTTGGGAATTACAACAATTGCCTGAAAAGACTGTGCCTTACACAGTACCACTTCCCTTGTCAATGAAGCCATGGCAAAAATAAGAGAAAGAATTTGTGCCTCATCTGTTGAATTAAGTACACAGCCAGGTAGAAAAGACAAGGACTAGGGGTTTTGCACACACACACACACAAATGAAAGCTGTTTAAGCTTTTTCTTTTTAAATAAGTACACCTAGCTCCCCATCCATTTATCTAAATTTAAATGCTTCTGGTAAAACAGCTTTTAAATGTTACTGCAGTATTCACCAACATTTTCAAGGCTTCTGAGTGATACCAACCCAGGCTTGTACTAACAGGTTATTGTTTCCTCACACCTAGTCTGCCTTTTGACCAGAGAGTACAGTGTCCCTGGCAGAGGCAGAGCATGTATAATTGTTCCATAGTTGCCAAAGTTCATAGTCCAACAATTTATTTCAGTCACACTTGCACCCTGGGTTGTGAAGCCAGAGGAGTAGCCTATCATCAGGGGAACAGACTGCTGGTTACAACCTGCCCAGCTGCCCCCATTTATGTGGTCAAAAGTCATCCTGTACCACCCTTCACTTCTCCAGAGCTTCCTCACCTATTACTGGAAAAATAATAAACAAGTAACAATGGCAGGCTCTTAATGAGTTCTCATACAGCTCCCAGGACCACAAATCCATCAGAAATCAACAGCTACTCACGTTTGAATGGCATCAAGCCCTGCCATCTTCATCTTCAGCAGGCGGTCCTTCCAGTAATACGAGGGCACCCGTGAGTAGTGAATGCTACCGGAGATGTAACGGAAAGGTTTCCCATCCTTGACAAAGCTGTTGGATTCATAATCAATCCCAAAACTCCTCCCAGGTACATTCTGTACACAAAACCAAACCAAAACAAAAAAAAGACACAGTGTCATTTTTTTCTGCCTTGAAAGACACAGAGAACAGGCTATACAACATCTGTGGGTTGTCTACAATAGAAGATACAATGGTCCTAAAATAAGAGATGGTGAATGACTTTCCTCTAGCCATCTATAGCCCACCTGAGTCTTAGCACAACAAATCAGCAGAAGGGAGTCAGTGCAAAGTGTCACAGGATAAAAGAACAAGGAAACTAGTAGATATAGTTGTTAGAAAACACACTCCCTCCTGAAAAATGGAGGACAAAATTGCTAAGCCAATATGCCTATCCCCAGACTGTAATTACAGAGCAACTGAGATAGCACTTTACAATCATTTCAAGACTACAAACTCCAAGGAGGAAGACAACAGCATGTTCCATCTGCAACAAAAGCATTATTTTACAGAAAACCTAAAAAATGTAGGGGAAAATGTCCTAGATACACATAGCAATTCAAAGCATTCTGCCAACAGGGAACAAGTGAAATTGTGTGGTGGATGGGTAGCAACAAGTATGAGAGGATAAAGCAAGGAGCTGGCAGGGAAACACAAAAAGGAAGTGCTGCACAGCACTGGCTTTTTATGCTCTGTTTCCACAAACTTGGACCCACTCTTATGATTACTTAATTTTATTAAGATAAATAAATCTTGATTCAACAAAGGTATGGGCACGTCAGGCCTTTCCAAAATCAGGACCACACAGAATTCAGAAATACAAACCAACTGCTCTGGAATAAATGTAACTCAAGGGTTAGGATTCTCCATAGGAAATTATGATGCTACAGTAACTCCAGGCTGTTAGACCTCAAGCAAACTATTGCTGAAAAGGATGTACAGGTAGGTATAGCTGCTTACTTCCTGTTCAATTTAAATGTATGTGACTTTTTCCTGATCTTTCATTTATAACCTGCATCCTGACAGCTGGGCATGCTGCACTAGGATGGAATTGTCCCATATGTACCCGTGAAGGAAACTATTATACCCTTACAGACACCAAGCAGATGTTTCATATTCTTCAAATGTTTTTACTCTAGGGCACCATGACAAGTCACAGCACTAATGCAGAGCTGAGTGCTTCAAAATGAACATGACTAAGTGGAACTCTGAAACCCAACACAACAACACAGAAAAGAAACCCAATAAAAGCACCACTATGGATAGAAGTACCTTACACATTAAAAGACCATTATCCCTGGAAATAAGGAGAGGTGAAATAAATTGCTGTGATGTCCCTCTGTAAGAGGATTTTAGCTTCCTCATTCAGGCTAACCATATCAAGAAGTCTATGGAAAAGACACTTAGTTCCATTCATGGCAGAGAACTGTTGAGATGATGAATGTTAAAAAAACTTTACATGCCCTCAGGGACAGACACTTATGGCAGAGAGCCATGGCTATCTTAAAACAATTAAAGGGAGGTATTAATTATGAAAGTGGTAATCACTAAACCAGTTACCATTTAGAAGTCAGGTTTTTGAAGCTGTGACCATGGGTGTAAATCACCTTCCCAACAGATACACTTCCTGCCACAGTGCTGAGGACAGGGAGGAAGCTACCAGAATACTTCGAATTCACCTCATTCATCATTCATTGTAAACAGACCTCCTTCATGATCAATTGCTCAGCATTACTTCATTGTCAGGGGATGATCCAGAGCTTGCAACAAAAACAAGAGAGCTGTCCTCATGAATTCATGTCAGGCTCTGCCAATGCCGTATACTCACCCTTGTGAGCATGCAGGGAATTCACTCCCACTTTGTGTCCCTTGAAGATGGGGTAGTGGCTCTGCTCGTTTGGTAAGCAACGCAAACAGCACTGGTTGGGGTGCCACTTCCTTCATACCAATTCCTATCAGTGCCCAGCTGGAAATTCAGACCCTTACAGGCAATGGTATCATGTTGCACCCTACACCCTCAGAGCATACTCATATGGAAATGAGAAGAACTAAAGAATTTGTCCTTGCTTAAATCGAGTAAGAGTTTATTTCTGCAACCTTAATGCAATTTCAACATTTTATAATGTGCATGTCTCTTGACACAAATTTTTTTTTCCATTTTCAACACACCGAATGGTTTATCAGTGGCAAAAATCTCACATTCTCCAAATTTACAAAACCGGGGTTGTTTTTTTTTTTTCTTATTTAGAAAGCAAACAAATGCAGGTACAAATCCTCCATCTCCGAAGATTTTTAGCCTCTCTTAGACCAGTCACAGAACATCTCTTTCTCCACCTCAAGTATCAAAATTGAGAACCACAAATCACCCATTTTCTTCAGTTCCTTCCAAAATATTCTCTTAGTAACCTTTCTGTGCCCTGTCAGTGGTCCTTTTCTCAGCATCACATCCTCACCCCTGCTGTCTGCATCTTTTTCTCCTAGCAGGCTTCAGGCAAATGTAACAGTGGCCTTTCCCACTTTCCACTATGACTGATTGAGCAGTAAGGGTGTAGGAGTTTACAAAACTAGTAAGGTTTATTGTTGGTAGCTTTTTGTTGGTAAATAGAATGAGTGTGTTAAAACTATTCAGCACAAACTGCTACAATGCAAACTGGTACAAAATAAAAGGTCACTAGAGGCCTCATAGTTGATTATAAGAATAAAGTTTTATTAAATCTCAACATTTAAAGCATTTGTTATACCACAATTTACATATCTTCCAATCCATTCTATAGTAATTATATAATAAATATAATTTTCACAAAGTGACAATACTATTATATTCTGCTATTAATTCTGACATTAATTAACTCCTCCTCAGCCCCCAATGAACTGGCCTTTTATAGGATGAAATATATATTCATTTAGTTAAGTTCTCTAGATTAAATACATTACACACACACATAAAATTTACAAAAAAATTTTAAAAATTAAAAAATAAGCAGCACAGCAATTTTTCTTCATCTGAAATACTGAACATAGGTCTGCATTGTGTACATTCAAATCCAACTGGAAAAAGTATAGAAAGAACCTTGAAGGACAGTTAGAGATTGCTGAGTAGAGAGATTATAGAAACGGTTCATTCCTTTCATCAAACAGAAAGTTGATATAGGATACTTTCCATCCATAACTAAAAAGCAAAATAAGAAAAGGCTTTGAAGTCTTTTGGCACAGAAAGAAAGCATTTAAAGTAAGAAGTAATCATCAGCAAACAACCTTTCAGAAGGAGAGATACAAAAAAAAGGGGCAAGAACTAAATTACATCAGGAGAACTCAACGAATGTATGAAATGACAATGACCACTCGTAAAATGATGCATATCTGCTTCTGAAAGGATACGTAATTATTTTCTAAGAGAGGCACACACAAAGTAATGAAGAAATTCTGAGACAGAAGGACCCCTTCAGCTATGTTTCTGCATACACTTGATCAGAATGAAGAGAGAAATAAAAAGGGCAGGAAGAAAAAAGTAAATAATACTAGCATCTCACTGAGAAACTGACACAATCTAAAATCAGTCCCACAAATGCCTCCTGTAGAGGAAACTGGCTTAACAATTAGCCTTCTTAACATGGTAAGAACACTCAGTGCAACAAGTGTAAAAATCCTCCTGGACTACTGGCCAGGTGAGAATACTCTGCACCACTAAACCCAGAACACAGCTCTTAACTGAAGGCGAGTTGACAAGTAACCAGAGAGCAATCAAAATTCCTTCCTCATTCCCTCCTATGTCACCAACTGCAAAAAGCAGTGTTGAATACACATGGAAACCTTAGGATACTTAAACAGATATTATCACACTATCATAAAAAAGCTTACAAAATTATAGGTGGTGAGAAACAGAAACTATCTAATCTGGCAAGCAGAGAGCATGGCTGGTAAGATACTCAGTCTTTCAGAAGAGGACTGACTTCTCCAGCAATTCCACTAACCTTTGTGACACATTTAGAGTATTTCTCATTATTCCTGAGTAAAAATGTAAGATGTTTGTACAGAGGAGCAGGATACAAAACTAGCATAGGAATTAGAAGCTCTGCCTGGGAGATGTTCAGAGTGGATGAAGTCAAACCTCAACATTTAACTTAAAAAAACTCTCAAGTTTACAAAGACTACAGTACTTTTCAAACACACCTCTACCTATCTCCTTCAATATGAGAACAGAAGCTGAAGAATGGGACCAATGTTTATGGTTGTCTGGTTCAGGATCACACAGGAAGGCGGGAAAAGACTGAACACCACAGCTCTGGTCTCCCATCCTCAGTCTCCTGGATAAGAACCACTCTTTCGCCCCATGCTGTGGGTCTGCCTGAGGGGAACATGGGCACTGCTGGAGAAAGGCAGAGCAAGGAAAGCCCTGTGGCTACAGCTGCAGACTAGAGAGGCAGGATTCCCAGGCTCTAGTGGTTTGTGATATTTCATGCAGCAGAAATGAGGTGGGAGAGGAAGAGAGAGAAGATGCACAGAAGTAAAGTGTTTCATCGGCCTGGACAAAAGTCACACATTATTTTACATTCTGGCTTTCTTACATGAATGCAAAGATACAGAAACAAGAATTTGTATCAATTATTCTCTAATACCTCAAAAATCCCACAATTATGTTAATTTATGATAAGCCCTCCTATGAAAGATGGGAAGAAATCCTCTATTCATTATCCCATAGCAGTGTCTCTCATGTGCCCATCAGACAACCAGGACACTGACATGCAAATGCTCTTAAGGAAAGTCACCTGTTGCAGAGTTTAGTCTCAATAAAAGAGGATGCAATTTACTTAAATATTAAAGCCTTCAACAAATTTCAAGCATTAACTTATTTGCATTGTATTGAAATAAAAATTTCTCTTCTTGCAAGAGAAAAACGATGGAGGAGAAATTAGGCAGAAAGAAAAAAAATACAGAAATAAGACAAAAGACACTGAGTATTTCAGCTTTGGAATTAGTGCTTTATATAAGGAGGTTCTGTATGCTCAGACAGCAAAAGAAGTTAATTTTGGAATTCTCCTAATTTGCTTTTATTAGAGCTATTTTCAGTAAACAATTACTGGATGCCCAACTATTCTGGGGAAAATGCCTGAGAAAGACAGCTACTTTCACCTTTGGTGTCAGTCTCACCAAATTTTTTGCATGCTGCAGACAGCTAGCAGGATAAAAATATCCAGTCTCAATTAAAAAAAAAAAAAAAAGGCAACCCTAAACTATTAAACTCTTCCTTACCCATAGCAATTCCAGCATACGAGTTTACATACTCAGTGCACATTCTTGCAGGCCTTTCTGCAAAGGACACATCAGTGACTTCACTGTACAAGCTCAGAACTTCACCTGCCTGAGATTTGGTGAGGCAGCTGCCTGATGGACACCAAACAGTGGAACATGAAGTAGCTGCAGGACACAGGTATTACTAAACATGCACAGGACACACATTATCTCTGTGACACCAGTGTTATCTTTAAGTGCAGAACCTCAAAATAATGAAGTCAAAGACATAATTATTTCAATAATTTAACATGTCCCAAATTTGTTTCATAGGCCCAAGACACAATTAGTGTTCTCTGCTCAAACTTAACAGAACCTACTGAAGTTCAGCCCAACACATCTCTGGCTTCCCTGAAAAAGGATTTGCTTTCATTGTAGAAGAGCCAATATACTGGCCAAAAAAAAAAAAAAAAAAAAAAAAATTAGGAGTCTGTCAAATGGAAAACTCCTCAAGGAGAACGTAGAATAATCTCTGTTATTTCAGCTCTGCTGCCCAGTCTCATGGGTATTCCATAGTACATCGTCCCTGGGCTGACGTAGACGAAGGTATTCTGCCCAACTTGGTACAAGCCAACAAAGAATGGATTCAGCAGATAAGCTCCAGCATTTAGAGGGAAAATCTGCCCTCCATGAGTATGGCCAGAGAGAATTAAATTTATGTCTGGTCTCTCCTGAAGGGCCCACTTTGCAGCAATTGGCTGATGAGCAAGGAGCACTATTGCATGCTCACTGCTACAACCTCTGAGAGCTTTTTTCAAATCCATGCCATGTCCCGAGTAACGCAACACATCAGCTTCAATATCATCCACGCCAGCCAGGCAGAACCAGTCAGAAGTGCTCTTTGGTGAAACAATCTTCACATTCTCGTTATGCAATGGCTGAATGTTAAATGATTTTAAGAGCTCGAACCAGTTGCTAACATCTGAGGTGTAGTACTCATGGTTTCCTGTGACAAAGTAAGTCCCCAAAGGAGAATCAAGTTCTCCAAGAGGCTCAACAGCAGGTCGGATGATCTTTGCCTCAGCATCAGACAGGTCCCCAACAATCACGGTGATGTCTGGCTTTAAAGCCTTAACCATTCTCACTATCATGGCAAGCTTGGTTTTCCCAACCGTGGGCCCCAGATGGATGTCTGAAAGCAACACCACTTTCAGGTTATTCATTGCTGAGGGCAGCTTGTGAACTGGAATCTCCACAGAATTCACAGTAGGGGGCTGGGAAGCATTTAACAGCCCAACAACAGTCAGCACAACAGTCAGCAAGACTGCCAGAACTGGTTTCAGTGCTGTTCTGTTCTTGTTGCCAGTGCTTGCTTTAGCACCTCTCCCAGCCAAGAACTTGTAAGCCTGCTCTACAGAGCCTAGAGTGAAGAGGAAAAAGATGAGAATAATATAGGCTCCCAAGCAAGTGTAGGCAGCTAAAGAAAAGAAATAGGGCTCTTCTGCAACAAGAAACAGCAATGTAAAGAAGCTTGAATGAGCCAAAGCTAGAAACATGAACACAGCTATTTTCCACAGCATGAAACAGAAGGAGCTGGCAGCTGAAGACCTGGTGAACGTGGTGACTGTGCTTCTCCAAACATGAAGAGATCCCATCAACATGAGTGTATTAGCAAATAGTGCCATTTGCAGCCTTAGAAGCCAGCGCCGCGTCCTGAAATCGAGTTTTTCCGCCAGGTAACTCCGTGAGAGCATCATGGAGAAGAAAACCACTCCTGCAGCCACTGCAGCCTTGGCTTCAATGGGCAGTTGCTTGAAGGAGATCATCTTTGCTTCCTGACTGTTCTCCTCTGTTCTGCAGAAGTCTCCAGAAGTCAATAATGTGGTTATGAAGGGATGCCTTGGGTCAACAAAGCCTGCAACCAGGAACCAGTATGAGCCGCTTTAAAATATTACACACATTCCCTTTTTCCCAGACTGCAATAAAGGACTGTTACTCTACACACTACACAAGATGCTGGGTCATGCAGAATCACTGTCGTAACGACAAAAAGGAGATGTCCTGAAGTGGAGTAAACCAGACAACAGAAAAGACTGGATGCTGGAAGTCTCCTTCCAAGCTCCCTGTCTGCCCCCCTCAATCATTTCTCCCCCATACCCCCTTTCCTTTTAAACACCTTTTTCTCATCAAGACTTCCTAATAGTAGATGGCAATACATCACAACGAGGATGCAATGAGTCCTGGGAAAAACCATTGTAGCATTTGTAAATCCCGTACATGTTCTGGGACTGCTTCTGATATTAACTTAATACATGATTTCTGTTCTTCTTGCCAAGCAGTTGGCTCCATCTGAAAAGCAGGCATCACCCTGCATCATCCTTACCAAATGCAAGATGTTTTACTAACACATGCTACAGCAGCAGTGAAATCCCCATGGAACAGATGCAACTGTGGTCCCAGAAACTGCAGATGATCAGCAGATATCCCTGCCTGCTGTTGTGAATCAGATCTCTCCAAAGCCCTGGAAATCAGTAGGATCAGTGAAACTCACACTGTGTTTTGCTACTCGCTTCCAGCTCCCTTCCACTACAAGTAGAGTTTTCTAAAACCTCAACACCTGTTCTAGTATATCCTGGTCTAACAGGATGCAACCAAGTTGAAAAGGGATTAAAATACCACACCCTGCTCCTTTAGATGGGAGTACACAATCTAATGCATGACTGCTCACAGACTGGAAACAAACAAGCAAGGATCAGTTATGTTTAAATGGTAGCAGAATTCCCTGTTTTGCTCTGTATTTTGCTTAGTCACGTGTTTCTATTAATGCTCAAGTTGCACATTGCTATTTAGAAGAAACCTATTGTTTTATTTTAGTTATAGATGAAAAAAGTTTGGGTAGTCTTTCATAACATACAACAGAGACCATGTCTGACATAATAGCGTCATAATAGCACAATTATTTTCAAAACACTTCCTGCCACACTCAGAGAAAGCAAGCAATCATTACAGCCAAAAATATCTCAGAACTAGGGCACAAAAGCAGCATTGTAGGGCTCAGCAGTGAGCCTAAGCCCAGAAGTCTGCAAACCCCAGTCTGCCAGGTTGCTTATCTGCTGCATATGTCCTCTCAAGCTAATTTAAAAGAACATGAGCACATCTGTGATGACAGGACCCTGATCTACTTTGAGGACTAGACCAAGTTTTTTAACCTAACCCCTTCCCCCATTGCTTGTGTTAGGGAACTGTGGGCTGATAAGGGAAACCATGCCTGGCAGCCTCAGCTCCTCAAACCCTCTCCGTTGTTACTAAACTACTCTTAAGAAATAGTGCTATTTTGCACGTATGTCTCTACAGAAAACACCCAGAGCTAGGAAGATAAGAGCACAATAAATGCTCTACTTATTCAAGTCCATAGGTCCTCCAGGCACTCTATCTGGACAGCAGTAAGAAACACTATTTAAATAAATGACAGGACCCTGGCCACAGTCTGTGGTTTGCTCCTTCATACTCCTTCAGCTGACACAGCTGCTACACTAGGGATGTTAGAGGGCAAATCTCTTGCACAGTCATTTCTTGTTGAAAATGGATGTTGGAAAGTCTTGGATGTTGCTTATGAGCCTGAGGTATTTAAATGTGGCAAATCCATTTTTTTTAATTTGTTGAGTACTATCTGGTTTTACAACCTCCCATGGCAGCAAATTCTCAAAACGATGTATTTTTACAGTATTTTATCTGTCTGAAACGAACCTATTAAATCCCCCAAAAGTGCTCATACTACCAAATTTGAAGAGCATTTGTTCTTGCCTGCTACCTTCAAAATTTTGGAAGGCCCAGCAACAACCTCACCCCTAAGAAAGCACAACCGTGACCCAATCTTCCCTCCCATAAGGTCTCACATGATGTTGTTCAATTTTTCAAACATCTTTAACCACCCGTGCCTCATGCAACTACAACATCTACCACGGTAATAGTACCACTCTGCCTTCAACTCGAGGCACAAACCACGAGACCTGTGGAGCATGAGGATTCGTCCTTAGGCTGTGGGATTGCGTCCCCCGGGACAAGGCGGCTACAACAGAATCCATGCAGAACAGGAAAAACCTCTTTCCCTCCTCCTCTCACACAGCACAGGAGGAGCACGTTTTCCCACGGCATGTACCAGCAGTGTCGGTACCGGTTCCCCACGGCCCCGGGTTGCTCAGCGAGGCCTCGGCCGATTCCCGGGCGCGCAGGGAGCCCCGGCGCCGGCAGCACCGCTCCGGCCGGGCGGCCCCGCCAGCCCTTCCACCCCTGCGGCGGGCCGGGAGCGGCCGGCCTGCTCGGGAGAACCGCACGGACCCCTCCCTGCCCCGGCTCCGGGATCTCCCCTCGGCGCAGCCACAAGCCCGGCACCCGCGCCCTGTGCGCCGCCCGTGAGCCCTGAATCGCTCGTGGTTTAAAAGAGGAACGAGGCGAAGCGCCTTCCTCCAGCGGCGGCAGGAGGCCCCTGCCAGCCCTCCCTCGGCCACGGCGGCCCCCGCGCCCCTCGGAGCCGGCCCCCGCTGCCCCCGGGTGTCCCTGGCGGAGGGGGAGGCGAGGCGGGCACTCACCGCCGCCCGGAGGAGCGCGGCCAGGGCGGCCAGCGGGAGCAGGAGCCGCAGCATGGCGGGCGGCAGCCAGGAAACGGCGGCGTCAGCTGACGGCTCCGCCGGGAAACGGCCGGCGCAGGACGGGCATCCCTCCTCCTCCGCCTCCCTCCCCACCCGCACCGCGGCAGCGGCGCTCCACCCTCCGAGCCCGGCCTCCTCCTGCCCTGCCCTCCCCTCCCGGGACGCCCCCCCGGCTGCCCCGCCTGAGGCCCTGCGGCTGGGCGCGCTGCTTCCCGTGTTTCAGCGCTGCTATGCAGTGTCAGGAGCTCACGGGAGACTTCGGGATACAACCTGGGATGCTGAATACGTCCAAGGATTTCTCCCACGCAGAAGTTTCCAAGATGGAAAGGTCTTGCTGACCTTTGTCTCCCCTGGGCAGCCCATCATCCTGACAGGAAGCACTGGGCCTGGGTGCTCTCCTTCCCATGTTAAAGCACTGTCATCCTCTTTCGGGAGAAATCGTGACACAACCGCCAATGCTGAGTACATCTCCAAAGATTGCTCTCGCACAATAGGTGCTGGGACAGAAAGCTGGTTCTGGCCTTTACCTCCAATGGTCAGACCATCATCTGCAGCAGCACACACACTCCGGCTGGTCCCAGGCTTGCCCCAGCTCCCCAAAGGAATGACAGAAGAGCTGCAGCCTCTGCCAAATTTGCTGGGCAGAAAGAGGCATTTTCCCAGAGGACCTCACTAACTAGTTCCTAGAACAGCCTGGATTTTGCTCACTTCATATCCAGAGTTGAAGTTTTGCTGGCAGTTTTCCTCCTGTCAGCAGAGATTTTAAACTTGATTGCTTCGTGGTTGCTATGGCCAAGAAAGCCACAAGTCATCACTCAAGAAAGTCACAAATCGTCCCTTTGCCCACAAGTCCCTCTCTGTTAATAAGCAACAAATCAAGGAGGGCACCTTTCCCAGTCAGTTCTCGTAGTACCTGTACCTAGAGGTATAGGTGCTTCAGGAATCTTATGGACCTGTTATCAGCTATGTTGATTTACAAGTACTTCTTAGTTGCTTAAAGACTAATTTGTTGGTGTTGTCATCCTGGCTGGGTGGCCTATAGTAGACTCCCACAATCACACCCACTTTATTTGTTTGTCCTTTAATCCTTACCTGGAGGCTCTCTTATGCCGGTGACTGTGCATCTCTGGGGCTGAGCCAAGGCTTCTAAGCTCCTCTTGCTTATTCCTCATGCTGTGTGTAGAAGCACTTCAAATGCAGTTCTTTGTACTCAGTGCCTCGTGTAGACAGCTAAGGATCTCACTGGCTGGCACACAGCCTCTCAATATTTGGTGTGCCATTCTTTTGCTCATTCCTGGTGAGTGTCGTTGTATCCCTTTGCCCTGCACACTTCTGCAGGGAGTTAACTCAAGAATTAAAAGTCACAGTATGAGCCAGCCTGCAGCATGAGTAACAAAGCCATTGGTTCTCCTAAAATAGTAGTCGGACCTGAGATCTGTAAAGTTTTTCTATCCCTTGGGAACAGATGCAGCCAAAAGAATGTTTACTCTAAAATGGATACTACAAACTAGGCAGGCAGGCACAGGCAGCTCCCAATTTAATTAAGAATACACAGCATAGGTATATGAAGACCTAACAGAAATGAGAATGTTTAACACCAGCCTCTGGTTTGTCTATCCCTGCTTGCCAAGTGCTCTGTAAAAGGGGCTGCTGGTGACATGGCTCTTCACAGGAATTGCTAAAACATTCCATGCCAGCAAACAGGAATTGGGTTCACAGAAATATGTATATATATTGTGTATATATATATATATGTATGTAAGGGGGGTTTTTGGTTTTTTTTGTTTGTTTGTTTGTGGGTTTTTTTGGTTTTGTTTTGTTGGGTTTTTTTTGTGGTCAAAACTGGATTACCTGTGTGTCTTCAGTACCTAGACTTTAAACTTGTCCTATTTTTGTGGCGGAAAAGAGTTGCTACACTTAGGGTAGTATAAATAATACTGTTTTTCCTTCATGTTCTGTGTTTGCAACCCATCCTTACAGGCAAAACTTTTATTTCAGCTATTTTTAGTTTACCTATGCAGGCCTGGGCTGATACATTTTGTGATGGATGTTCTAATTGCCAGGGCCACTCAGATAGTTTTCAAGCTGGTTTTGTACTTTAACTCCCCACCTTTCTGAAGAGAAGGAAAAGTTTAATGACTGTGGACCCATGCACAAGAGGACCCTTTTGTCTCCTGTTTATGGAAATCTCCAGGGACTTCTGTGTGTAATCTACATAAACAAGTAACCTGGCTAAAATTGCACTGATCTCACTGACTGTGAATATCCTCCCCACAGAGGCCAGTGAATTGCAGCCACAGCCTCTCCCCTAAACGGACCGTCTGAGGAGTTATTGAACCTCTCAAGCAGCCTGCTTGGAATGAAGCAGATTAATGTCCTCTTTTTACCCAAGGAAAGGAAAATCGGCATGTTAAAAGATAGATTTACCTCAAACATGGTGCAGTTTTCACTGTGAAAGAAGGAAACTTCTTGGTCAGGCTCAGAAGAGGATATAGCCCTAAGTTTTGTTTTATTTCTGCAAAATCTTTCCAGTTAAGTAAAAGCTAGTGTCAAGCTAAGTACTTCTCTGCCTATAGTACCTGCAATAAATGAAGAACTTTAAAAATCATCCCCAAATTATGCTTAAGCACCCCAAAGTTAAAAAGAAGACAGAAGAAGTACCAGTGGGTTTAGTTTTCTCACTTTAAACAAAACAAAAAACAGTGTTTCACTTGCAAGTTCTCTTGATGAACATGAAAGCAATATATTTGTAAGGAAAACAGAGATGCTTAGTTTTGCATCAATATGAGCTGAAGGGAAATCACAAGTTATCTCACAATGCATGCTGAGATATGATGTAAGAGCTGACTGCCTTGTCTCTGGTTTTGCTTGAAAGGATTTAACTGTGGATGGCATTGAGTGAGCATACAAATCAGGAACCATTTTGGCAGAAATGTGGTAAGAGGACTAACATTCACACTGTTTTGCTTCTATGTGCATTCTTGGGGGCAGAAAAGCTGCTGTTGTCAGCAACACTCACTTAACAAATGTCATGTGGCAGAAAAGTGATGAACAGGATGAGCAGCTGCCTGTGTTCTGGTCTGGAGGTTTATCTACCCTGGGGCTTTTAGCACAGTGGGACTGGCTCTGTAAAGGGGTGGGCTAAATCATACTTATTACTTTGCTGCCAGGGAGAATTAAACTAAGTCTAATTAAAGTCAGGTAAATCCTGAACGTGAGGGTTCGGATTCACAAAGGAGAGACCAAAGGATGTGAAGATCCTTTGCATCTGAGGCTTTGCTCATGGGCATGCCTTTACCCTACTGCAGTTAATGTAGCTCTCCCAATGCTGAATCAGGCTGCATTATACCAAGGGCCAAACGAGCTTGAATTACAGGTAATTACTGTGGATCCACCATCAGGCAGCCATTTGCAAGCTCAGGGAAACTTGTCCCTAATCCCAGAGTCTATGCCTTTGCTTTCACATGTGCTTTCCTTAGCAGGTGCCCTGGGCTTTGGCTGAGATCTACTCCCCCTCTTCTGTTTTTCTGCAGGATGGCCCAGGAGGTAGTGGAGGCCAAATCCTGTACAGTGGTATCATCATACAGACCTATGCCTGTTTCACGAGGAGTTTCAAGATGACAACCAATTATTAGAGATACCCAGACACCTTAGGAGAGAATTTGCAGTGGAATATGGAGCATCCTGGGCTTCTTCCCCTTGGAAGGAGATGCTTTGCTGCTGACATGAGTATGGTGCCAAGTAACAGCAGAGCCCAGCTCAAAACCTAGCCAGAATCACTGTTTTCTCCATAATTGGAACTGAACCTGAACTGTGATTTGGACATTTCCTTGAAGTCTGAGTCAAACAAGCATTGGTCACAGCTGAACACCATCATTAAAGCAAAAACCCAAGGTGCTCAGACTTCCTGCAGAGAGGGGAACTTAAGTCTGTATCATTTGCATGCCAGCTTACCAGAAAGAAGACATAAGATGTGCATGTTCATATTTTTACTAACCACTTCTCACTGCCTTTTCAAAGTCTTCCCTGCCACACTCTTCTGGATGGTTGTCACATAAAGATGTGCCACCAGTAGGGACTTTATGGGACTGTCTGCCATCTTGTCCTGGGTCTCCCCACTTTCTGCAGCAGGAA
This sequence comes from Melospiza georgiana, assembly GCF_028018845.1. Classification (NCBI taxonomy): domain Eukaryota; kingdom Metazoa; phylum Chordata; class Aves; order Passeriformes; family Passerellidae; genus Melospiza; species Melospiza georgiana. Next base: position 44,740,191 of record NC_080430.1, on the reverse strand, counting down.
TAGCCTGGCCTTTCCTCTTGAAGGTGGCATACTTTTGGTTTGCTCCCTTTTGCTGTTGTTTGCAAAGCACGTGGTGTTGCAGGGCAGGAGACAGACCCTGCAGTCTTGCCTCCTGCCTGCTGGCATCCCTGGCAGGCAGTAGTGGGAAGCTGTGACCTTGGGTCAGCCTGGAGAGGTCAGGACTAGACCCAGCTGCTCATTCCTGTCCCAGCCTCCCAAAAAGACACTGGAAGCTGCCCAGAGGAGTCCAGTTCTTGTTCAAGGGTACTTTTTCTCCCCAGGAAAGTGTTCTGCAGCAGGACACAGCCTAGGAGCAGTATCTGATTTGCCCTGTGCTAGATGATGCACGTGAGCAGAAAATTGATGGTATGAGACATTGTCCTTTTGGTATCAAAAGAGCTTACCAGGAAAAAACCTCAAAATAAAAATAAAAGAAAGAAAAGATTACCACGTGTGTTTGAGCCACCGAAAACATGAAAACCACAGAGTAAGCAGTCTGGGACAGGTCTAATCATGCTGAGGCCCCAGGAGCACACACTCAGCTCGGCCTACAAAAAGGTTAACTGTAGGTCTAAAGAGCAAACATTACATGCAGAGTGTGACTCCTGGGTGCCACATCCAGGCTGGCCCCCCTGCAGCAACTGTCCCGATGAGTCCCCTCACTCCTCCCCTATTCATGTCTCTCTTTCCCATGAGCAGCCTCCATGGAAAAGGAACTAAATTACAAATCACCTATTTTTTTCCCCCCCACAGAACTGGCCCAGTTACAATGATCTTTTTGTTTGCAATTTAAGGTAGGTCTGACAGCTAGAAGAAAGTAACATAAAAAAGCTCCCTGGGGATACACAGCTCTGCACCCTTCACCAGATGCTTCAGTGCCATGTTAGAAGGAAGTTCTGGGGAGAAATCAGGAGCTTACTGACTGCTGCCAGCCACAGCCACAGGTGCTTTTTGTCAGCCCACAAGGAGCAGTCAGAGGGAAGTCAGAGCATGAACATGGGCCATTTCCCCATGGAGGAGGTTTGGCTCCATCCACTTCTGCTGTGGCTTCTGCAAGGCGACCTCTCAGTTACATGAGCTGTTTTTCAATGGGTCTGGAGGAAAAATCTGTGCTAGTTGAAGGTCCCCAGTAGCACTGACTCACCTTGTGTTGTAACAAGGCATTATTCTGGACAAGCTGGTCCAGAACATGTGGAATACTTAGGTGCATTTGTGTTGCATCAAGCCCACCAGGCTCAGCTACCTTTTGTGATGATGGACCAACTAGAAAAGCAATCTGCAGCAGAAAAAACCCAATTTTTTTGTTTACTGGGGCTCAATGATCAGCTTTGCAGGCCAACAGCAATGAGCACTAAAGAATCACAGATAAGAAAGAGAAGTTGCAGGTAGAGATTAATCACTTGCTGCAGAGGATGCAAATATTTAAGACTGCAAAGAACTACTAAAGCCAGGTACTTTTCCTTCTTAGTTGCTAGATAATTTTAGAGGAAAATTTCAATTTTGCTCATGAATCTTTTGCAAGATACAGTACTTTTAGATTACTTTTTACATGTGCACACTGGGGAGCCTACAGCTTGATAAAAATGAGATAGCAGTAACTATAGTGCATCCAAGGACTTAATCAGCACAGTGCCATAGAGAAGCTGAAGACCTAATCTAGGCTAAATGTAAATTTGTAAAATGGAAATAAGTAAATAATTCAAATCAGCAGCATCAATTTCTGTGTGGTTTGTTCATCTTCCGGCCAGAGCTGTTTCAAGGAGTTGAGGTTTTTATTAAAGGTAGAAGAAGAAGAAGTACAAGGAAGAGGTCACAGTCCTGCTTCAGAGTTGTTTCAAATCAGTTGTTTTCCCCCATCTTTCCTCTCCAGGCTACGGAGCTTCCTTCAGGACTGAGGAGCAATCTGGCTGAAGATGGAAGCTGCAAATGTTGTGAGTATACAGCTATGTCACTGTTCATCTCCTTTTCCTTCCCCTCCTCTGTCTCCATCAGTTTTCTGCCTCTTTCAAGCCACTGGTACTATCCCAATGTAGCAGTAACACAAAGACTTCTTCTCCACCTCTTTCCAAGCTGGGCATTTTGCCTTTTGTTATGTATTTGAAGCCAAGCAAACCATGGTTTGAATTATCTGACAGACATAATGCTTTCACCACCTGCCATTTTCATGACTGAAGTTGGCTGGATGTCGTGGACTGCTCTTTTGTGAGTTTTTCACTCAATGGGTCATTTTTATAAATCTCTGCTGTGCTGCACACTCCGAGCAATCTGAAATTATCTGTTTCACTGGCATCCTTTGCAATTTTTCATTTAAACGGAATAAATTAAGCATTTTAATTGCATCGGTTGGAGAGGGGCAAATGTACGTTTTACTGAGCCTCTCAACACAAATTTACTAGATGTCCTATTGCAGGTCACACATCCTGGCAGGAGTAGCTTGGATTACTACAGGAATGACAGCATGGTGCTGTCCCTGTGTGAGATCCCAGTGAACAGCACAGACTTCATGTGTGACAAGAGGCAGGTCAGGCAGTTTGCTCAAGCCTTCCTGCCAGTGTTTTTCTGGCTCATCTTCACTGTGGGCACAGTGGGGAACACTTTGGTCGTGCTTGTCTATTGCAAATACCACTTCAGGAGGAGCATGATGGATCTGTACCTGTTGCACCTGGCCATCGCCGACCTCCTGCTCCTTTTCACCTTCCCCTTCTGGGCCAAGGCTGCTTCAGATGGATGGATCTTTAAGGACTTCATGTGCAAAGTTGTCAACAGCATGTATAAGATCAATTTCTATGGCTGCAGCTTGCTTCTAACCTGCATCAGCTTTGACAGGTACATCACGGTAGTGCAAGCGATGAAAGCAAAAACTTGTAGGCGCAGGTGGCTTCTGCGCAGCAGGCTCATGTGCCTGGCTGTCTGGCTGACGTCTGTGAGCCTGTGCATCCCAGAACTCATTTACAGCCAGAGCACACAGGTGGGTGACCTAACAGTTTGCAAAATCATGTACCCACCAAACGTCAGTGTGATCTTCAGAGTTATGGTCCTGGCCTTGAAAGTCATCATAGGATTCTTCCTCCCGCTCCTTGTCATGGTGATTTGTTATGCCCTTATCATCAACACCCTCCTACAGGCCAAAAGATTTCAAAAGCAGAAGTCGCTGAAGATCATCACCATGATCCTCACCGCTTTCCTCCTCTCTCAGTTCCCATACAATATTGTTTTGCTGGTCAAAGCCATCGACACCTACACGGGGGTGGTGCACAGTTGTCAGGTTGCCAACCAGCTGGACATCGGGCTGCAGGTCACCCAGATGATCGCCTTCCTCCACAGCTGCCTCAACCCCTTCCTCTATGTCTTTGCTGGTGAGCGGTTCAGGATGGCGCTGGGCAGGATGATGCAAAGCTGGGGCTGCTGCTGGAGCAGGGCCCAAGAGCACTCCTCTGCCTGTGACAGCCAGGAGCACAGCTCAAACTGGTCCTTTGCCATGCTGGGGGGACGGCGGGTCAGGAACTCCCTGATCCTCAACACTCACTGGACCTCCTCTGTTATGTCTCCTCCTTGCAAAGTCATCCTGTAAGTTAGTCCTCACCTTCTCCTCTCCAGAGAAGCACCAAACTCTTTGGAAACCCTCTGTATACCCCAAAAGATTATCCCAGAGGGGCAGAAAGGGTTGGGGACCTGCCCTTGATGTGTGGGAACCAACTGAGGGCTGCTGGCTGAGAGAACAGGAAACCTTTGGCAGATGGGAGCAAAATGGAACCATATAAACGTTCATATGCTATAAACAGAACTGTCACAAAAAATATCTTTGTGACAGCTGGCCCATCTGCAGCTCAGACCACAACCTGAAATAACAAGTCTCACAGCAGGTGGTAAACCCAGCTATGGCTGCAACACAGGCAGATGAAGCTTTCTGTCCTTAGGAAGCAGCAGGAGGGGGCTCAGCCTTCATTTGCTGTCACACCAGGTTCCCCTATGAATGTGGCCTGACTTGGGAGCCCTGCCAGATTCCTACACCAGATCCCGTCCCGTGTAAAGGAGAATGGCCTTTAGCTCTGACACTGGTTTGTAGCAGTGACCAAATGCTGCTCTCTGTGCCTGGGCAAATGCAGCTCCATTTGGCTGCATAGGTGTTTTTTCTTGCAAAGAAAAGCCAGTTGTTCATGTACATAAAATGGGCATTGCAGAATGTGGTCTGTCTTTCTCCTGTATTTTAGCTGTGTGATGTCAGGTATGATGGCTCCTGTTTTGATACTGGAAACAAATCACCCCTCACAATAAAAAATAAGGGCTTCAGAGACATTGACTTGTCTGTCCTGGGGATATTTGGTGTATGGTGCAAAGGTGTCATAAACCAGAGCACAGAAACCAAACCCATGGTTCAGCTGACCACCAGTAATGCACCAATATCTTTGGAAAGTATATTTAACCTAGGAGCAGCAAGACAGGGAGTAATTAAGTGTCAAACCTAATGAAATTTGGAATGAGACATCAGGTTGTGGAGGCTGCCATTCCCAGAAGTGGTGTACTGTAATGCACCTCAAAACCTGAGCCCACAGGGCATCATTTATGTGTTCCCCATTGCTCATCCCCTCACAGGGACATGGCCTCACCTGTCCTGCCTGACCACAGCCTGCACTCCCACTCTTCAATTGCAGGATGTAGTGCTCAGGAGGCTTTGTTTTAAATAATCTCATCTAACCTGGTTTGCCTTCTGGTACTTAGTTCTTCCAGGGAAAAAGGGTTTTCACTGTGCATTTATGATTAAAGCATGTTGGTAAACAAGAGCTTTCTGCACAGTTTGGTGCTGCTTTTCTAGCTAATTGGGTATACCTAAGCAGATGGGGTTCAAGTTTCATATACACTTACTAGGATTTTTTTTTTTTACCTTTTCCTTAGAAAGAAAAATGGTCAAAGATGTATATAATTCTCACTGTATGTATAAGAAAGGTGTGTGGGGTTTTTGTAATTTGTGCTCAGCAAACACAAGCCAAAATTAAATAAAGGCACTGCCACATACACCAAGGGGATGAACTGGTTGTTTCTTGCCCACGCATCCTTCCCAGTTTGGATCCATACACATAACCTGCTTGCAACCACATCATTTACCCCTCTCAAAAGAGGCCAAAGGAAAACTTTGCTAAGAGGGTCTATTTCAAATATCTAACCCTTGTGGTGTGGAAGCTGCAGCTGATAACCCTGCAGGCACCAGAACAGGTTTAGGCTCCTGAGGCGAGGGCTGGGGTGCTGTCTGGGGAAGCAGGGCAGGTTTCTGCAGTAGGGGAGGAGGGAGCACATTGGGGGCAGATGCTTCCCCACAGCAGCACAGTCCCACTACCCCTTCCTGAGACTGGGGGTGATAGGGCTCTTCTCAGAGGGTTCTCCTGGCCCCCAAAGAGCCCTTGAGTTATGCAAACAACTTAGTATGCAAACCTTAGCTGCTGCAAGCTCCTCTTCCCTGCACTACATCTCACCAACCCCAGGAACCTGAACTTTGTGGCCATCTCACAGAAATAAAGCTTCTTCAGTCCCCAAAACCCAGTGGGAAACATTCATGCTCAATCAGCAGGTGAAACTGCGGAGGGTGGTGAAACAGCAATTTGCAGCAGTTTGGGGTGACAGGGTTGTCCCTGGGTCATGCACATCCTGCTCTGAGTCAGGCTGCTCCCATCACTGTGCCAGGGAAGCTGGTGACCAACCTCCCTGGAGGTGGTTTTCCCTCCTGGGCTTGGTTCCACCAAGGCTGCCTGCAGTCCAGCAGCTGCTGGTGGCTCCCCAAGCTGCTCCCACCACACAAACTTGGGGGGAAGCTGCCTCCCTGCACCCCTCTGGCTGCAGCCTCATCAGCAACCCTTCTTGTTGGTCAGCACACAGCAGGGACTCAGTCATGGAGGTGTTTTCTGCCATTACTCCCTCTTGCATCTGCTGGGGGCCTCCATCTGCCAGCAGCACAGCTCCTGGTAGTCAAACCCTTCTTGGGCTCCTCTGTCCCTCTGCCCTGATATTTTACTTGGATTTATCCCACCACAATCCCCCTTGTGTCTGGCTAGGGTGTCCCCCACCTTCACCTGATGCTGTCTTCCAGGATGGGAGGTTTCCTCACAGGCAAAGGGTATTTTTGCCTCCCTTGCTCCATGAGCAGTCCCAGGGGAGTCTGCTCATGTTTTACGCACAGCTCTAGCAGGATGGGCACGCAGCAGTTGCTTGAAGTCCTGGGAGAGGCCTGAGATCTTCATAGCTTGGGTCCCCTCCCTTCTCTTTGAAGCCAGTTTTTCCTGGATGTTCCCAGTTTTGGGCTGTAGTTTCCTATGCTGTTGCTGTTCCTGGAAGAGGCAGCTGAGCTGGTCCCTGCCCCAAGTGCTGCGTTGTCACCGTGGTGCAGGCAGTCACGCAGCGCAGCACCAGCCTGCTTGTGGTACAGGGGGTGGGAGAGCCATGGGAAACTTGCACTCTCTGCAGGCAAACCTGCCCACCTGGTGCCTGCTCTGCCCAAAACAGAGACATCTTTATAGAAGCACCTCTTCCAGAGAGCAGGGAAATGATGGAAGGGTGTGAAAGTACGGGCATTATTACTATATTTGGACTTTAAAGCATCCCTGTGACACTTCAAGGACTAATGACAGCCTTGCAGCAGCTTCACATTGTCCCCCCAGAAAAATGTTATCCTATGTGTGCCAAGGTCTGTTTTTGGGGCACAGACTGAGAAATATAAGGCAGAAGCAGGGTTGGGAGAGCCTTTCCCTTAGCACCAAGGGAGGGGATATTACCCAGGATGGATAAAAATGAATTACCGGAGATGAACACAAAGACTTCCAACGGCTGCAGCAGTTCCCTGCAGAGCTGAGGTACAGCAAGGTATGGTCACTTTCACATGTACTGGCTATGTGTAAAACTCACTCTCTGCAGGTCCCTCATACTCCAGATTAGGCTTTGCTGGAGCCTCTCCTAGAGGGAAGCTTCTGAACGTGGAGCCAGGTCTCCAGATGCCTCTGGAGATGCTCTGAACCTTCTATTGCTAATTGTAGCTTGGAAATGAGGGGATGGAACAACATAAATTTCATAAAACCCCCAAGTAGATTATATAATTATCAGATTTATCTTCCACACAATGCTATCTCTACAAGCCAAAAAAGGGACAAACATTCACAATGATAAAGAATTTTATTCTTAAATTCCTGAGGTTAAAAAAGGAAAAAAAAGCATCAAGAAAAACATTCCAACACAACCATTAACATTTCTGTAACTGTACAGACACTGGTATACATGATTTTTCCCATATCTGGAGCAGGAAGTTTGATGTGAACAGGGCTTGCAATTCTTTGGCAGTTAAGACCAAAAGATGCTTCTGAACAAGTTACAACCTCAGTGATTGAGTATAATGAAATCTATAGTGCAATTTCAGTTTTAGGAAAGAAGTCAGGCTTTTGTAGCTTTGCTATTTTTTAATGTGGTACACTCTTGTGCAATACCTCGCTCATTTTTCACAAAGAAACATTGAGTAATGTTGAGTAAAGGAACACTGTCATTTTCTTGAAGAAACTGCATTCTTTCCTGTGCATAAACCTCTTTGTAATAAAAAATCTTACCCTCCATATCTCCTTACCCTTTCCAGCACCCAGAAAAACATCTAATTACTTATGCTAACCACAATGTGTAATCTCATTGTCCAATGAATGTGACATCTCCTTCAATTTATTTCATGATCAATTAAAAATATTTTTCTCTTCATTGCATTCCTGCAGATAATGAAAAGCCCAATTCAACAAATCACCTGAGCACCTATAAATAAATAATTTTCCAGCATTGCTGGCTTAGCTCACATGAACAAGAATTTTATGAATGGAAGAATGAGGTGCCTGAATGAAATAATCTCTTGCACAAGCCTGCCCTTGTGCAAAGTCCCTTACTGGGTTTCCATGATTCCAGAAATGAAATGTCTGGGACATTTAAACAAAAGGTCTCTACTAATGTCAGGTTCATTACTGTCTCTGCACAGCCTCTTCCAACAGCAATCATGGATTACTGCTCCTGGGAAGCTTCTTTGAACAGCTGCACTCCTGTCCACTTGCACCTTACCAGCCTGATATTTCATAATTTGAAACTTTTTTTGCTTAGGTACTGTCTTTGGTCAGAAGCAAACATTTTCTTTTCATCCTTAAACTACAGGTTCTGACTGCCACTCTTAGTCCTCTTTCAGAGAGAGAAAAAAAACAGCCATAAAATTACTCTTAAAGGGCAGGAAAACCTGAAGAAAAGGGACCACAAAGACTCAAATGCTAAATGAGAACAATGCAGTGGATTTACTCCCCTTCTCCCAAACACAGGCTTCAGCCAGTCTCAGGACTGTCTACATAAGAGACCTCCAGAAAAACATCTGGCTTACTACATGGAGACAATTATTTTGAGAGCTACATGAACAGGGGGTTAAAAATATTTGCCACAGGATAAAAAAAATGTCGGGAACTGGATGTGAGGAGAAATCAAGAGGCGAGGCTGTCAAATTATTTTTAGTAGAGAGACTTCAAATAATTTTTAACAGAGATGTCATATTTTGGCTGATACTTGACAGTGTCCCTTTACCTTACATTTGGCATGTTAGAAAGATATCCCTGGTATTAGGGATTCTAAGTAAAATTAGTATTCTAAGTAAACAACAGCAAAATGTTTTTAAAAACCACACCTAAAAGCTTAAAAGAAAACTGCAGCAGACTTCAGTAACAGCTCAGTGAAATTGCATAGCATATGGTACACAGTACTCCATTTTTAAGCAATAAATAATCTCTTCTCGCCTAATTAAATATAAACATAGCTTCAAGATTGAAATAACCTGTAATTCGTGAACTGATCCACGCCATTTATTGCTGTTTATTACCCACATCAGCCTCTTGTCCATCTCATTTTCATGCATACAACCAGGTCAGGGCTTAACCACACTGCAGCCTTCAAGGGCTTGCACCTTCCACTGACCACTCTGCCTGGCAGAGGGTTGGGAGCACATCACCACCATGGGGAAAAAGGCAGCTGAAGGCAAGGGAATGCTACTGATGAGCCAGAGACCTAAATCCTAGGTGCTCCATGAAAAGTAGTCATTCTTTCACAATCTTTTTCAGGATCACTGTATTATAGATTGTTAACAACTGGAATAAATGATGAGCAACCTTTAGCTTTAACTGCAATTATTTTCTTTTCTATGATCAGAAATTTCCCTCTGCCTCAGCTGCTCCTGTGTAAATGTCCAACACTTGGTTGGTGATCTCCACCTTTTAAACAACCAGTCCTTTGGGGTGGGAGATCCCTTATGGGTATTGGATTGGACCAGCAATGCATAAACACCAGCTGGCCTCTCCTGACCACCTTCCCTACCTGAGCTCATCCCTCAATTCCCTCTCCTTGCTTTCACAAGTATGCCCCTTTCCTCTCCCCAAACCATTTGCTGCAGTTTTTTCTTGCCATTTTTTCTTCTTCCCCTTCATGCTTTATTTCCTGTCTCCCACCAGAACCCTGTATGTCAGCTACAGCTGGCATCAAGTCTCTATAGGGTTCCTCACAGGTTTCACTGGTCTTCTACCAACTGCTGCACTAAAACCTTTCAAGTCTGAGGTTTCTTGGGAGAACAGTTATATGAGAAATCAGACACACTTTAATTATGAGGAGGGCTGGTTGGGAGAAAGAGCTTTTCTTCTTTCTCCTGCCAAATGTTTTGCCATTGGAAGACAGGGGTTTTTTACAGAAAAATCCACTTTCGGGTATTTTGACAAGAAGCTGAAATTCTATATGGAAAGCAGATGGTTTGCATACAAATTTTGTATAAGTGAGAACCCAGTCTTCCCTTAAAAGGCAGTGTTAACAGCCCACAAATCTGAGAGGGAAAGCTAGCAGTTGGTTAGGGCAATTGCAAGGCTTAGGAAAGGGACAGAATGCACTAACACCACTGGGTGGAGAGCTCACCAGGCCTGGATATGCATTCCATTTTGGATGGATGTTCTGAGACCTGTTCAAACATTATTGCTGCCTTCCATGTGGTCTAGAGACAGAGATGTTGCTGATCTCCTCAGAAACTGTGCTTTCCTGTGAATGCTGATGACTAAGGTGCTAAGGCAGGAAAAAGGAATGCTCCTCTTCCCAGTATCACCCAGTGACCAGAACTTTATTCCACAGGGGATGTTCTGTTCTGCCACTGGTGCTCACCATAGGAACTGGTGGGTCAACGTACAGAGCATGGTGAGCCAAAGTGAAAGGAGTTGCTGCTTCGTGCTTATTCTTGTGTAACTGGTATTCAGTGCCAAAGCACTGGAAAGAGCCAGTTAAGACTTACCAAATCTTAGCCCAAAATATATAAAACTCCTATGGTTTGCTGCTTATAAAACTTGGAAAAGATAAAAAATTCTAGATGGATTACAATAATTGTGAAGACTGAAGTATAGCATAATTGCTGCTCTGACTGTAAGAGCAATACAGCAGAACAGAGATGGTTATGTTTACACCTCAGTGAAGAGGTCAAAAATAGGCATTTTTCTTTACATTTCCTTTTGAAGGATATTTTTGGAAGAAAAATAGCTCCATTTTCAGCAGAGGATTTCAGTTTGCATTTAGATACCTCCACACTTATTTTTCTCCCCACTGAAAAAAAATTGGTTATTATTGACCTGTTAAACCAAACAACATGGCTTTTCAGCAATCTGTACACAGTACAGAACCATTAGTGTTCCTGAAAAGGCTTCTGTTTTTAGTGTACACATCTCCTCTTAAGTGCATTAGAACTATTGCATAGTTTCAAAGTCTTCAAATACAGTGGTAATCAGAATGCTTACACATGTTCATAAATAATAGCATATCTTAAAAATTTAAAAATACACAGTATAGTAAAGGCTATGGAAAATCACTTCCATCATAGATGACAGGTCGCTCAACAGCCAAGTGATAAAACACTCTTTTTGAGATAAACCTGTTAAGGAAAGAAACAGAGCAAAAAGATTCCATTAGCTGAAGCCAACAAAGAGGGGAAGCCTTAAAAGTACATTCAGTCTTGTTTCACTGCTGTCAAAAATATGCCTGTGCAAGGGCCATCAGATTTGTTGTTAAAAAGATGACAATCCTGACTGAACTGTCTTGGAATGAGTCACCAATGACCTGCTTACTTCTGTTAACCCTCCCAGAGGTTCAGAAAGAAGAGTGGAATTCAGGTGTGGGGGTAGAAAAAAAAAAACCCAAACAAGAACAAGAACCAAAATTCAGTCTTGAAGACCTCTTGGCAAGCGAGGAAAATTTTCTTATACTTACTTCTGGATGGCAGAATAATGGTACATCTGATCAGTTCCACAGCTGTAAAACCAAGCTTATTTCACCTTTTATGCCTTTCTAGGACCTACCTAGAGAATGTGTTGTCAAATATCAGGGTGTAGATTCCAGCATTTCTGACTTTCACCTGTCCTCTGATAGTTTCCTTATGAGAGTTGCAGCGAGTCATAGGGATAAGAACCTGGAATTCAATACAAATCAAAATGAAGTTTGCTCTTTGCCCTATGAATTGGCATTTTCTTTGCCATGATTGCAGCCACCTTGAAACTCCCGAAGTGCATCTACGCCTGTAAAACTAATTACTCTGATTAGCATTAAGAATTCCCACAAACTAAAATCTCACAGTGAGACATCTGTTTTCCTTGGATTGTATCTTTACAGCACTAACCTATAGCTATTAATCTCTGCTTCAGAGATAGGATAAATTCCTGAACTTGTAAATGTTAATCTAAACTTTAATAACTTAATCAAGTGGTATATTAAATCCATATATCCAAAAGCAGGATTTCACTAAATATATATTTTATTATATATTTTTATACTCCCTGCGTTATAAAATCAGCTTTCTCAGCAAATCCTAATTTTTTATATGAGCTTACAGCAAAAAATGTTTGCATCTGTGGTTCTATGTGAGTCTGGCTGTAAAACCCTAGCACAGCTGTCAGAAGAGCAGCTGACATAGATCAAGGATGACCCTATACAACACAAAGTTTAACCAAAGAAATATATCAAGACAAAAGCAGCATTCACACTTCATTCAGCTTTCAGATTAAAAAAAAGAGATATTTTACATGGAGTTAATAGCTGTGCAGTGAATTAACACAAGCTATATAAATGTCTTATTCCCCCAGTAAATCACAGCCATAGAGTTTACCCTACCATGGTGAATTAAACAGCCGCTTTGTCTTCAGCAAAACTTGCAAATAGCTGAGTAAAATAGATTCACTTCATCTGTAATCCTCATGAAATATGGACAGCACATATAAAACTGGGTACCTTGGGCACTTGGCAATGAGATTTTGCACACCATCCAGGCACTTAAGTATATGCTTCATTGTAAGAAATGAAGGTAAACCAAGAAATGAAACTGTTTCCCTGTGGCTTTTTCTCAAGTGTCTGGCAAAACGAGCCTTAAAGAGTTTACCAACTAAGTGAAATTGAGAAACAAAAAGGATCTTGCAGATTTGGATGTTTAATTTTGCTTAATAATACTGGGTGAATTTCAGATGCAACCAACAGAAGCTACAGGGCTTTTCAACTCAACTTCTGCAGGCAACATTAAAGATGTAGCTTTGCCTTTAGCAGAACTGCAGCTTAACTGGAGAAACAAATCCTTAATGCATTAGCAAGTGGCATTCTGGTGAAGATCTCCTAGCAATACTTGTCAATTCCTGTAGGCTGGATGAGTGTGGAGCAGTACAACCTCTGAGGCAGTAAGGAGACAAAGGCCTTACTTTGCACTGATCCAGCGGCGTGTCGTCGGCCTCTTGGTAGACAACACTGAAGGATATGCTTTTGGGGTCTGATGAGAAGATCCAGCTGATTGTTAGTCCCATCTCTGTAACAGTGATGGGAATGATACTGTAGGTGCTGGATTTGATGAACAGCTCTCTGTTGCTTTCTCCAAAATTCATGATCTCTTCTACTGTAAGGGGTAATTTCATCCTGTGAGGGAGAAACATATGATTACTTGAAGAGATCCAATCCACTTACTCAGACAAAACCACTAATCATTGATTTTTATTTTCTGTCTATTTCAGGTAGACTCCACAGTGTATTTGGGACACATCCGGAAAATGCATGAAAATTCAGCCTCAGATGAAGGAAAAAACTACAAAAAAGCTGATTGATATTAAGAACCCTCACTGCTCTGGCACAAGTGCATTTTTTTCACATATTTATTTCATTTCAACTGAAGAAAACCAGTGCTGGAATACAGCTTTTTAGAGTTACTGCAGATAAGAAGGGAGTGCTGCCCTCTACTGTTCTTTTTAAACAAAAAAGTAAGTGACCTGGTTTCTTCACCTTCCTAGTTGAATATAAAAATTTGCACAGGAAACAGGAGGGATCAGGATTACAGAGGGGACAGGTGGATGAAATGTGAACAGCACTTCTATTCTGAAACACTTAACACATTTGGGTCTCTTTTACCCAACCAAGCTGCAAAAAAAATGACTCAAATACTTCCAGTTAAAAAGGAAATTCTTAGCACCTAGATGATGCAGAGTCCTACAGCATTAGATAAGCTGATTTCATTTTGGTATCTGTTTAACTCTGTGATCAGTGAGGCCCTGAAGCAGGAGAACACTGGTTACTTTCTTCAGGGAAAACCTGTAATTTCTAAGATCTGTGGGATCTCACCTACATTACCTTACCTAATAATGATGATACCTAGTATCATCTGTCACTCTTCAGGCCAAATAAACTGTTTGCAAATCAATGAGATCACAGTAAACCACAGTCCTGCCATGTCGCAGGTGACCTTTGATTTTAGTAAACTAAATGTTATTCTTGGTTTTGCCTTACAGCCCAGCTACGATTCTAGTTACTGCTTCATTTACCTGGATCTCTGAACAGCAGCAACAAGGTAGAAACATGGACTGATTTATCTCCTTGCAGTCACAAGTTTAAAACCTTTCCCATAACTAAGGCAAAATTTCAAAGCTAGGTTTAAGGGGACAGTGAGCAAAGGTGAATTTCTCTAAGTCATGTGCATCTCCCCATATTGGATTCTATTCTTGTCTGTGCAAGACATGCTGTATCACTAGTGCATGTAATTAGGAATTTCAGAGCAGGACACCTGCAGAGAATTGTACAAACACAGAGCTTGAGTTGAGGCTTAGATGAAATTTTATGCAATGGCATGTATCAACCAGAGCGGGCAAAACAGATTCTGGGAGGCCATCAATAAATAACAGATACATGCTCCAAAAGGCCATGAACTCCCTCCCTTTGGCAAAGGTCCAACTAGAGCTGCATTCCCTCACTTGCCCTTGAAGTTTCTTTCAGAGACTGTTAGAACTGCACAGCCCTTTCTCTAAACTCCCTTTGCGTTGACAGCAATTCCTGTAATAAAAATAGGAAATGTTTTCTCATGTGATGTGGACCTACAACTTTCCTTCTTATTTCACTGTGACTGTTGCACAGAGACTGAAGAGAGAGGACCTGGCTCATTGATGCTGCTCTGTGTGGTTGAGTTACACCCTCTCATCCTCCTCAGACCAAACTCTACCATGGGACACAAGTGAGCAGCTCTTCCAGGAGCCTGCAAGGCTTGTGCTCACATAGCTGGTATCTGAGCTCAGCCTTTAGGCTTTCACCTATAGCAATGAAATTGTTCTGCTTACATAATTTCTCCTGACTTCAACAAGCATATCTCAGCATCTTGAGCAACTTGCCAGTCTTCAGATTCATCGAAAGTTGAAGAAGTGCTGTTTCTAGAACAAGGAAAAGAAGGAAAACCATGATTCTCTGAGTAGTATGTAATCAAATACAATCTGCATGCTGATGCCTTCCCAAAATAGAAATGTTTTGATAGTCCTGATACCAAATTCTAGGATTCTTAGTTGGCCCATTCCAGTGACAAAACTGGGCAAAACCGCAGCCCCCTTCTGCTCATCACTGCACAACGTAAAACTGTTTTCATCCTCGTTTCATGAGCTAAGAGGAATATATATATATACATCCAGAAAATCTTTTCTGCAATCATAACATAAATTTCTTATTGAGATGATGACAGGTTTTGAAGATTCTCTGGCAGGTTGAGGGGCAGACACAAGCACAACAGTCTGCACTGGTCCCTCAAACAAAGCTTGCAAAAGGATAAGACGTCTCCCTGGATTTAATCTGGGAGGTGTTCTACAGACATATTATCCACTTCCTTATTCTGACAACGTACACAAAACATATTCTATTGCTGTAGAATTGCTACCATGTGTCTTCTTTTCCTACAAAAAGTACTGCATGATTCAAACACAAATACACCAAAGATACTTTAAAAGATAACAAAGCAGGATGTTTCCCCCACACCATGATGTGTCCCAGTGAGCAGTGAAACAGAGGGAAGAACCTTCTATCCACTCCTTACCTCAAAAAAGGTGTATGCTCGGGACTAGCACTGGACTAGCCCCAGGTATGAATTACAGGGCTGGACACAGAGAGAAGGATGAGTCTGAGAGTCAGGAAACAAACACTGATAGTTTCCAAGTAAGTTAGAGCTTCTCTGACTGATTCTTGTTTTGTTTCTCTGCATTCCAGCAGTTTGAGAAAATTAAGCTCTTGTTCCCAGAAAAAAATTCCAAGGATTCTTATTTATAGGGAACCAGATGGTTGGTTCCTTCCAAATCCATGGAAATCTAATAAAATGTTAATACCATATGTGCTTCTGAACCATCAAGTGCAGTAATGCCCCTAGAGAGCATAACTGCCATACTTGCTGTTGACCAATTCCCAAAACTAATGCACAGTTTAGCATTTTCTTTTAAATCCAGTGGGATATAGCTCTACAAGCAGCATTGCTGAGAAGAAGAGCATGAGAAAATATCTCCTTCAGGTGGTGATGAGCAGCATCTGAATATACTGTGTCAACAACATGCAATCACATACCATTTTAGTGCAGTGACATTATGGTTTGGAAACAGGATGAATTCACTGTTATAACTGCAAATTAAACTGCATTCACTGTCTACACTTTTCCTGAACCGTTATCTTGATATTCCTGTTCTTTTATTTTTGCAGTCTCTTGAGTAACTCTTGACTTCTTCAGTCACACCAGTACTGTTAATACCCTGAAGTGACAGCTGGGATGTGCATGGGAGACTCAAAGCTGTAATTAAGTGCCAAAACCTGAGCTGTACCCGGACACAAGGAATGTAGGCATGAAGTACTTACTAGGTGTTGGTCCATAAAGGTTAGTACAATACCTGTGCAAATACTTACTGATACAAATAACTTCTTGTTAACTGTCTTTATACAACCAGATAAGAAAACTGATTCTGAAAAAAACCTCAAACCAACAAACTAGAAAACTGAACTATAGCTTGTAAACCTACACATACATTTTGCTTGCACAGTGGGAACAGCAACCAGCTTCATGCTGTGATCCATGTAAGTCTCCCATCCCACCAGGTTAGCTACACAGCTTTTATTTCATAGACTTGAATTCATGCAGAGCAAGAGAACTACACAATTACAGGCAACTACACAATTCAGAAGTGTCAAACTCTATGATTTACGACACAATGCCAGTAGAGCTCTAGATTTAGTCCATTAATTTCATCTTTTATATGGAAACCTAAAATGTAAATTGAATCACAGGACCAATATATGTTCATGTTCTCCTCTAATACATGATTTTCCTTATTCCTGCTGCAACCCAGTACATGGTTAGGTGGTTACATGGCCACCTTGCCACTTGGCTCTACCAACCCAATACATTCACCACACATCTAAGGCTAAGGGAGTGCTAAGTCTCCTGATTTGTGTATTAAACCAAAGTGCCTATAATCACAAAGAAAATCCTCCTTCTTTTTATGACATCTCACTGAGTCTAACAGTCTAAACTAAGGTCTGGTAGGCTATAAGAAACAGTATCATGATTCAACTGGAGCATTTTTCCCTTGACAAGAGAATTTATTCTTGTGTGACCCATTCACCTTTTGTGTTAGCACAAAGGATGTTCCTACAGTTTGCCAGGTCCCCAGATTATGAATATGCAGCCTCTGGTGTATCTATTTAAACAGTCTGTATTCTTTCACTTCTACTTTTTAAAAGTAAAATGAAGTGGGACTAAAAGCAGAAAGAAGTGAAACATGGAAAAGACACTACAGCAAGAAGAGAACAGCTCTGATTCAGCAAAGCCTCTAGACACAGATTGCTGGAAGCTGATAGAGCCTTTTGAAGAATTATTGCTTCATGCTGGTCTTGTTCTTATGCAATTCCTCGGGCACCTGCTGTTGGTCACTGTCCCTAAGTTCCCTAAGCCTTGTCCACTGTGCCTGTTCTTATACAGGGATTACATTTCTTACAAATTATACTAAAAATACTGTGGCCAACATCATAAATGGCTTGGGGAGTTAAAAGTTAGAAGCCACTTTTAGAATTAAAACTTGAAAAAAGATGGTTCAAATCTAGACTCAGCAATTTTCTGTTTTCACAAACACCTGAGCTGTGACAGCTGTAGCTACATGTCAGAGGTGTTGGCTTCATGTGGCTGAGCAGTGAAATCCCAGAAGCCATCTGCCTCTCAGCAGTGCAGTGATTTCTGGAGAGAACTTCTGTCATCCAGGGGAGAGTCTTACCGAATTGTGTG
Organism: Melospiza georgiana; assembly: GCF_028018845.1. NCBI lineage: Eukaryota > Metazoa > Chordata > Aves > Passeriformes > Passerellidae > Melospiza > Melospiza georgiana. Next base: position 44,722,589 of record NC_080430.1, on the reverse strand, counting down.
AAAGGCAGAAACCTGAAACGGAGACTGGAGGCTGTACAGAGCCCCTAACAGCTGCTTAGCCCAGCAAACACATCTGAAAATGCAAAGAAACAATCAAAGGCATTATGCTGAAGTGCACCAATGATTCCCTGGGCCTGCTGGTATCTAGCAGGTCAAACCCACCCCAGGCACCCTAACTTAGTTATTAGCCTTCCTCTCCAACCCAACAGAGAGAAGTAAAAATAGAAAGATGACAGCAAGGGATCAGAAGAAAGGATACCACAGACAGTCCTTGACATGGGCAACAAAAGAGGAATGATTTGGGATGGAGCAAGGGGGATACAGAGCTCACTGAGTTTTTAACAGGGTGCAAGACTGTGTCTTTCATGCAGGTGTATGGGTGGGAAAGGGATGGAAGTGTTAAGAGCAAACCCTGGCACATGTTGAGATGGGAAAGCATCACACAGACAATTGCAAAACTACACAGAAAAAGATGGATGGACATGAAGATCCATCACTGTCTGCAATGGGTGAGGTGCTTACTGCTATAAATGAAATCCCAGCTATTTCTCAAAAAAGTATCTATGACTTAGCTATGCCACATTCTGTATGAAACAAAGAAAAACAACCAACAAACAAAACAAAAGGACTCCCCAGCCTTAAAACTGGACACACTCTATCTTCAAGACAAGAAACTATACACAGAAAGCAAGCTAGGGAAACAATCATGACAAAGGAATCTTTCTGTGCTCTGAGTGACAACACACAAAATATTTTTTATTTCTTAATTGGTTTTGTTTTGTTTTGCTTTTTATTGTGATAGGGAAGATGTTTGGCAAAGGCCATGAGATGAAGATAGCTTTCAAACACTGCATTTGTAAAATGTTCGGAACAAGCAATTAGGGATTACCAGGGTGCTTTCCTCCCAGCAGGAGGCAGCAAACAGACGACTGGAAATCAACACTAAAAATACTGACAAGCTGCTGCCAGTATAGCCCAAATACTGCAGCCTGTAGATCACCAAGGCTACAGCCACCTCTGTGAGTAACACTAGTTAAGATACCTTTGAGTTTTCTTTTCACACAGTTCTTTAGAGGCTGTTAAGGGAAACTGAGGCAGGAGAGATTTAGCAAAAGCATTTTCTGGCCTGAGTTTACACCAGTACCCACCAGGAGCCCCATGTCCTTTCAGCAGAGCTCCTGCCCAACGCTCCCTGCCCAGCCTGTAGCTCCACAGAGGCTGCTCCATCCCAGAGCCTGCAGGTTCCCTGCAGCCAGGGTGGTTTCTGCACCCAAGGTCCTTCACAGCTCTACAATCAAATGTTCTTCAGACTGACCCATCCAGGAGTAACAGCTACTCTCTCAGCCCACTCCCTATAGGGGATAAATTCATACAACCCAGATGTCACCAGACAGTTTAGTCACTGCTGTGTCATCCTCATACCTTATTCTGCATCTCAAAATGACTGATAAAAGCAGGTGGTTATCACAATGTATTGCTCCCCTCTTTGACAGGAACAGTTTGTGAATATTTAGCACCTTGCTCCCGGTTGGTTTCTTAGAGGCAGAGAAATTTCTATCACATGCAATGAAGCACAAGGGAGAACTCAGTTTTTAAAAAGCATTACACAGCCCTTACATTTCTTGTGTCAGTAGTGTTCTTTCAATAATGATGCTGCAGAAGTAAGACAAATTTGGTGCTGTTTTTCTTTATATGCATTTGCAGGTACCAAACTCAAGCAGCCAGAGATACAAGCTCACTGCTCTACAAATCAGAGTCCCAGAAGCACTCCAGCTATGGTAGCACAGGCTGCTGCAAAGATCTGCCTGAATGGGCTTGCTTCTCTTAATAGAACTTCCCTCTCTTGCAAAACCAAGGGACATTCAAACTGCTGTACTTTAGAACTCACTGGGTGAAACCTTTCAGGCAATCTTGAATCAGAGGTGAGTTCTGCTAATCTTATGCTGAGTAATATCTTGTAGTAGGATTAATCTCACAGAAACATGGTTTTTGTAGCTCAAAAGAGAGGGCATTTAGCTTTTGGGCTAAATCTTTAAAAAGCCAATAAACCTATCTTACAAAACACTTAATTTACCAGGTAAACAGCTTGCAAAGATCAGTAGTCTTAGGGCTGTTACTTTTGTGTGCTGGCAACAGCCCTGACTGCAGTTAAATTGAGTTAAGGAGAGGCTTAAGGGGTTAAGCCTCTCCTTGGAGAGCTGACAGTGCAAAACCCCATAGACCCTTGAGAGGGAATGTGATGGAAGGGGCTGACAGAGGATTGGTCACCCCTTCCTCTGAGAGTAATACAAATGTAGTGCATTAACAAAAATCCTCCATGTTTCAGTAAGTCACTTGAAATGGGGAAAGGAAGAAATGCTGCCATGTGATGATGTGACTGACATCTGAAGAACAAGATGAGGCTTAACTGAAACACAGGTTCTGAAGTACTCGTTGAGACTCAAACCCTGCCTTTTGGGACAGGTCCAACCCAAGCCAAATAACTCTGATGCTCAGAGTCTGCAACCTGAGCCTAAATGGTAAATTTGGCAAAACAAATTTTATTTCTCTCATGGGTTTCCCCAGAAACCTCAATCCAAGCACTAAATCATGGATGTATTAGAAAGCCTAATCCTTATACTGTTTTCAGAAGCCTCTTTGTAATTGTCTTCTGAGTATGTTTTTGAATCCCTATCAGTATAAATCTGGTAACAGATGATGTGTTCAAATCCACCAGCTGTTGTGCTTGGGTCTTGACTGTCAACACAATCCTCTTCAGCAAATAAATAGATTTGCTTTTGTCTGTCATGGATGCTTTACTACAATTCTTATCTGTTAGCACTTAGGATTTTGTCTGTCTCCTGGATGCATTAGGATTTAATTATTTGCTGAGTAAAAATCCCAATATGTCTCCTTCCAGGCTGCCTTTAAAAAAAAGGCAACATGGCAACTACAGATAGTGCTAACTTTTATAATAACTTCTCCATCACTGACCCCTATAAAAACAGAAATGAGAATTTTCATATTAGTAAGAGTCTTCCTGCCAAATACGTATTTTGTTGCTTTCATCCTTGACCTAGCAGGAAAGGCACTGGCCTTTGTCATACTAAGTTTCTACATGAAACTGAAGACACTGACAGAAACTGACAGTACTTTTGCTGAACCTGGCTATAGCTGACTGCATTTTGCTTTGGATGCAGCCACTCTGGGCATACTCTGCTGCTCAAGAGTGAATTTCAGGCACTGTGGCATGTCATGGGACTTGTATACACTTCAATGTTAACTCTAATGTCTATCACCTTTGACCAGCTTATTGCTGTTACTTTTGCCACCAAAGCACATGTGTCAAACCAAACAAATGATATGGGGCAAATTACTCTCTGTCTTGATCTCACAAGCATTTGCTGCACCACACTTTGTTTTTTGGGAGGTGTTAATTTTGGGAGGCAGTATGTCAGGAAGAATACCCAAACTGTCACACAGAACTGGCTCTTGAAGTGATCCAAGTGACTCTTGCTTATTTTATTCCCATGCTAGCCATGATCATCTGCTACTCACTAATTACTAAAACCTTACTGTGTGCTAGAAGTCTTAAAAAGAACAAATGTAAAAAAAATATTTTCTGTACTTGTCCTCTTTATTTTTACCCAGATACCCTATACTTTCTTCAGATTGATAAAAATCACAGACTGGAGCTTTAAATTGAACAGCAGCTTTGAATATGCAATTACCATAACAAAAGCTCTTGCTTATTTTTATGCCTGTCTTAATCCTCTATTTCTTCAAGGGAATGAAAATCAGGAAGCACTAACACAAAGTTATTAAAAAATCAAGATGTGCCAAATGGCAAGTTACAGCTCAACAGTGGCAAACCACTGAAGAGGAAGATTCTAAATCTTTTACTGCTTCATAGACTGCAGATGCCACAAACATGTACCCACTATAAAACTACCTAGAAAATCTGGCAACTCTTTTTCAGCTTCTATTTTTTCTGTTTGTTTTGTTTGCAAATACTGATGTAGGGAGTCTGAGTGAAAGAGGAAATACCATTAGTAAAAACACTGTGATCAGCTTAGAACCAACCTATTTTCATCATGATACTTCATTGCTTCCTGCTTTTTCAGTCCAAGCTGGTAACTGAGTTAACAGTGCAGAAGATCTTCAAAAAGTATAAAAACCAATGAGATAAAATTCCACTTTTCATAAAGGTAATTTAAATTTCCTGACTCCCAAACCTCTGGCCTGCTGGTTTTCTATGAATGGTGTTTATTTTATTGAAAGCTTTTATGAGTTGTTTCAAATATATTACATATTTTATGTAATATCTTCAGCCCATTCATTTAATGAGAATTCCTGAATTTTAAAAATATATGTTTCAATCTTCATGCTGGGGTTTTTTGGATGTTTTAGGGGTTTTTTTCCATCTAGGACAAGGTCTGTACACAAAATCCTTTAGTGTTCATCTAAAATTTCTGTAATAAAGCAGCATTTTCACCTGCTATCAGGTTCACAGTCTGAATGTCCCATACACATCTTTGTATCTTATATCTGATAACAGACCTCATGTTGCCAGATTACCAGGGCCCTTGTGAACAGCAGGAATATCATATCACACACACATGGACTCCAACACTGAGCAGTGTTTCTGTAGATGCAAACTCTCACACCCTGATTCCCCACACATTCTTTGCATCATGACATCCTTCCAGTCTGTTTTTCCTGGCACCTTGGTTCCCTTCTCATGAAACTGCTGATTTCTTGGTTGTTTTCCAACCTTGTTCCACCAGTTCTCCCTTTCCACCTCCAGTCTTTTCACTTCCAAACTGGAGGGAAAAATATGCGCAGGGGAAAGAAAAGTGTGCAAAAGCTCTTGCACAAAGTAGTAGAGCAGGTGTGGAGACTGTAACAGGGAAAAGAAAGAAGAGATGTTGCAGAGGAGCAAAGGGAGGACTTTATATAGCTGTGGCTGCTTGCAATAAAGGCAGGGTTGGGTCTGACCCAAAGGGTCGAAGTCCTTTGCATTACAGCTTTGAAATACCAATTTTAACTGCTTCAAACCATTCTTGCAAAAACCACACTGCCTGGATGTTCCTTTACTCCCCATTAATACCCAGGCCTTCCTATCAGAGCACTGCAGCTCAGAGGTACCTGACCCTTTTTGGCAGCAACGTGCCCATCTCACCACTTTTCCCTTTAGGAAACAGCTCCTTAGGCAATCCTTTCCTCACTACACAATCTCTTGTTTCTCCCAAGTGAAATATCCTTAAAAACAAAGCTATGAAGCAATGTGGTGTGACTGCATGTGTAAAGGTGCCATCTCAACACACAGCTGCAATGCAGGCTTTGCCAGCATAGGGTGGCAAGAGGTGCTGCTGTCCCCTCTCCCTCCTGGCTGCTTCTGCGTGGGGCAGGGCACTCTTCAGAGCACATTCACTTCCCCCTTTCGGCCACACCGCACCCTGCCCGGCCACGTGAGCTGTAATTAGGCCAGCCAAGAGTGTTATGAGTCATCAAGAAAAAAACAATCCAAACCAAAGCAACTACTGTGCAGACAGGCTGAGATGTTCTTTCTACCACTACCAAGGTGTGAATAAACTCTTTGTTCCTGTACCAGGCTAGTGGCAACTTTGGGGTTTTCTTCAGTCTTCTGCTGTCTGTGATCTTGATTTTGCTGCTGCAACATTTACTACAGGCAAGTTATGCCTACAAAACATAAAAATGGAAACACAGTGCACTGGTTTATCCTGGGGCCCTTGGTTTTAGAACACAATTTGCATATATGAATGCTTTAGAAATAAGAGTTCAAAAATACAACACTTCAAAAGAAAACCCATGAGCCTTGAAGTAGCAGGATGTATCACAATTGCACAATTAATCTCAGCCCCTCACATTCAAGATTTTGATCAGGTTGGTCCAAACACAAATAACAAACCTGAAAGGCTGAAGTAACTGCTGCTTAATCCTAACCTTTAGGAAATAGCTACTTCAAGGTCAGTCAGAGTTATGTTGGTATAGTCATCTCTCTTATTCTGCCACACACCTCTGCAGCTGATGACTAAGGTGAGTTTTAATTGATTCTCAACTGACCTACACCAATAAAGGCACACTCTCAAGATTTGCTGTTATGAAATAATTTTGTTGTAATTGTGTCATGTCACTTCAAGGAAAGAACAACAGTGGCAGGGCTAAGACACCAAGTGAAAAATAGAGTAAATATACAGTAGGCACCAAAAGGGGGACGAATAGGAACAGGAATGTCCTTTAAGATAATTCACTGCTTTGAGGACCAGCTTGCATTTTTAGTCCAGCAAGGACTCACACCTAGTATTCTAGGTATGGTCAGTGTGAGAATCTCTGCTGTCAGCCAGAGAGAGATCCTAAGAAACTTTGTCAGCAGAGCATGTCAGTTGCAGATCTTCTACTTGGACAGAAAGCTTCCCTTCTCTTCCCTCTCCTGGCTGCTCATCTCCTCCATTTTTAAAGCTCCACCAGCTGGTTCAAATCTCTGGCAAAACCAAAATAGCTTGGATTATTTTCAGCAGATCTCAATAAAGAAGTTTAGCCTGAAAACTGACTTTTTGTATGCCTTCCTCAGACATGCATCTAGCAACCACAGTCTTGGATCCTTTGTGTGTTCCCCAGACACTATATCTAAGCAAATTCTACTCCAAATATTCAATTTAATGCAAAGAGAACATTATTGGAATGCCAGTGGAGACTATGTGAAGTTTCCACCTAGAAATCAGGCCACATTTAGCTGGACTCTTTAGAAAGAGAAAGAATAAAGAAGATAAGTCTACATGAAGTTCAAGGTGGTCAGGTCAGTACAGCCAACAATTCTGCAGCAATCAAACCAGTAGCTCAGAAAGTCACTAAACGGCAGGCCCTTGAAATGTGGGAGAAAACACTGTGGAAAATTCTCAGTACATGTCTCAAGGGCTGCTGTCCAAGACAGGACAGAGGGTCAGCAGACAATACAGTGGCTCTGGCACATTTACTCACAAACAACCCATCTATCTCATGCTGCACTTCCTGCTCCTTCCTGTGCTAAGTGACACTCGAGCTTTGGGTACACATGTACTCCTCACCACAGAAACAAGTGAGAAGACCTGTGTGCTGTCACAGTCAGCACTGTGCCCTGCTGTTTTTCTTTAACATGCACCACCAGCACCACACCATCATCTGACTCACATATCAGTTTCTAGATCTCTCCCATAACACAAACCCACAATCAACAAGTCATCTGCAATGCAAGAAAGGCCATTCTCCTCTCCACTGCTCAGGCTAGTGACCCTGAGCCTTCCAAACATTACAGGTGCCATGGGAAAGGGCAGGTGTCATTTGTGTTCTCTGCAAAGAATGTCTCAGGTTCAAAGTACAGCCACAGTAGGACTCACCCACCTGCTCATGAAACTGCTAACAAAAAGCAACAGAGGATAAAGCACTATTTCCTGGCTCTCCTGCTTATAATCTGACAAGGGAAGCTGGACAACCTCTAAAAGTTTATGTAGTGCAAGTAAGTTGTTCCATGGGTGCTCTTCAAGAATAGTAGCCTCTTGTTAGTGACAATCCTTCCTTCCTGCCTGAATACTTTGTCAGACAAGATGAATTTAGACCAATCTCAAATTAAAACAAATGGTGACCCACACTTATTTCTCTTTTCCTGGTTGTTTTCTCCAGAGCTAACTCACCTGTAACATACCTCCTGCAGATAGTATGAATTAAAAAAAGTAATACACTTCGCTTTTTTCTTCACAAAACAAACAAACAAAAATTCCCCACAAAAACCTGTCTTTTTGCAAAACACTAAATACACAAGAGCACTGTGAAGCTCAATTCATTCCAGCACATGATGAGAGGAATACACTGTCAGTGTTAACTGTGTACAAAGTAGGAAGAACACACTTAAGGTATTTACCAAGAAACAAATATGTAGAATTTTGAAAAGTCTTTTTACCAAATAAACAAGTCTGTACTGTTTGTCTTCAACCCAAACTGCAAGTCATTGTGGTTTATACCGGAAATGTGTCTGTTGGGTGTAAAAGAGTCTAGGTCTGCTTTCTCAGCAGCAGACTATTTACTCTGTGACTATTTTCACTTCAGCATTTATATTTATCCTGTCTATTTTTCTGCTTGGAAGCAAAGCAAGTACACAATTTAGGTGAAATTTCTCTTTTTGTTTTTTCTTCTCAAAAGACAATATATTTTAAAGAACAGAATTTTTGTAAAACATTTGAAAATATTTGAACAATAGTAAAACAATATTTTGCCTAAACTGTACAAATTAAACATAATAAATAAATAAAGATACAAATTAAACTATAATACTACAATGTCATTTGCAAACCAAGTATTTGGACATTCAGATGGCCTTAAATCCTTTTCATTAGTATTTAGGTTGAATTATATATTAAAACATTACTGAAATCTGCACTCACTCCCATTTTCTTCAAAAAGAAAAGAACAAACTTGTGCCAGATGTAGCTACACAATTGTTCTTTTCTGTAAGCTGTCATCTCTAAGGTAGTAAGGAAGTCTACAGACACAGAGAGCCTGGATGCAGACTTTAATGGTGACAGCTGGCCTGATGACAGCACAGAGCTGGGACTACTCCCCTGTGTTGTGGTGAAGCAGGTGGAGAGAGAGCATGGAGTGGTTTAGATTTACTAGATTGAATGCTGGCTGTGCAAATAGACCAAAATGATCTTGTGTTGTTCTACTGAACATGTGGCCTGGGAGCAGAGATCTTCACTTTACACAGAGGTTGACTATTCTCACTGAATGGGAGAAAAAGAAGAACATTCTAAACAAATCCCAAAGAGTCCCCTCTTTGAGAAGCAGTGTTTACTCACAGATCTGTCACACTTTGATCCAGAGAGTCTCTTTCTATCTGACTTTCATTGTGGAGAGAGTCTGATTCCTGTACTTGGCACAGCTCCTCATCAGTGATTATATCAAAAGCTGCATCATCTGGTGGTTTAGAGGCTTCACTTGCAACTGTGCCATAAAAAACATGAGAAGAAACATGAACACTCTTAGCTGGTTGTCTGGAAAACAAACGAGCAAAACCCTTAAGGGGCAAGCCTGGGCCATTCCTCTTCATTTACAGAAGCATTAGATAACTATTAGAATAATGGAAAATCTTGGTCTGACTGACACTCATTTAATATATTAATGTTTCTCTCAATATCCATTAAATTCAAAGACAGGGTCAGTCCCATCCTGAAAACTCTCCATGACCTCCTGCAGGTCATTGGAGCAGGAGGTGACCATGTGGTTTTTTGGAGACTGTCAAAGAACAGCACTTATTTCTCCACAGCATGCAAACAATAAACTAACCAAAAGCCCTCTCAGATGGTGACACAGGCGATTCCAATGAAGCTGGTGATCCTTCCTGGTTGGCACTGGATCCAGAGTCATCTGCACTGTCCACAATGACTCTAGGCTTGTTAAAGCAAGCTCTGCAGCAACGCTCCTTTTTTCCACCAAGCTTTGTCACCATGTAGTTGTTGCAGCAGTAGTAGCAGAAAATGCGGCCACACATTCTAGAAATGATTCAAAACCAGGTGTTAGAAAAATACCACACACAGCCAGAACATATCTCCATGGCAGAGGCTGGGGCTCTCTCATAATGGTCTTGTTTTCTGCAAAAGCATGAAAGCTACACCCATTGGCAGAACTCAGAGCACACTCCTTCCTGAAGTGAAACAAGTCTTCTTGACAAGCACAGGATAGAAATTCACATTCATGCTTTGCTACCATAACAAACAGATAAAACAGAAAAAACTAAAAATACAAAAAATAAATATAAAAATATAAAACAATCAAATGTTCACAAATACACAATGCAAACAAATTATATTTGTATTAAGTATGTAAGAAGAAAATTAACTTAATACTACACAGGTCAAATCTCACAGACAGGTAGAACAAAACTTGATTTGATTATAAGGACTTTAAAAACACATCTGTATGTCTCTGCTTCATAATGACTGTCTTCCCTTCAGAAAGGAAAAAAATCCAGTATTGGACACGTATGTTTACATTCATTCCTCCTGCCCTCTCCAGTTTGAAGTCTCGCAGTATTAAACTTGTCAACTACTTTTTAATGTTGAGATTTTTATGAATTAAAGCATCCAACAGGGATGACTGCTACTCAGGAAATTTTAATAGTTTTGTTTTTCTTAATCATTTAAATCATTACTGGGTGAAGACACAAGCAGCTTTCAGAGACCTTTGCAGAAATGAGTAATTTGGAAGCTGTTACTCAAAATGACTTCACGATTCACTAATTCCTATGGAATGTTGTTTACATTCACGTGAAATGGAAACAGTTCTAGCGCTTCCTTCTTTCCTTACATGACAAATCAGGTCATGAGGCTAAGGAACAGTAAAGAACCAAACCAAACATATCACTAAGACCCTGAAATGTATCCATTTAAATACTTTTTAATAAATCTAGATTGGATAACTAACACTAACTGTAGGGGAAATAATTTAATATCCACTTACAAAAAAAAAAAAGATAACTCTGCAATAGTTGATTAGCTCTGAACAAACCTAGTGTAAGTAAACAAATTTATAATTGTACAGCATGTTGAAACATGTTCTGGAATACTTCCACCACAGTAGCAAAGCCATCCTAGTGAATATTGTGTGGAGAAGAGCAGAGCAGTGCAGAGCAGTCCTTCAAAGAAACACACTATACAGGGTTTGATTATCTTTGTTTCCAGAAATGAGAAACTAACAGACTCCCCAAGTCAGAGTTGCATCCAGATCTTTGTCTTAATACATGTCAAGGGATCTTTCCAATAATGTCTTATACCCTCATAAGCACATGTGTTCTTTCAGCCTCTAAAATGTCATGTATCAACAATTTTGATCACTGAACTGTGAACATCAAGAAATATTTCCTCCACACAGACAACCATACTGAGTTTTACTTTGGAACAGTGCAATACAGTTCAACAACTGACCTGCAGTGGTGTCGGCGCACCATCCACGAGAATTCTCTCTGGCAGTCCAGACAGTGATTAACTTCTGTGTCCCCCTGCCACCTCTGCTCTGCACTAAGCTTCTGCTGGAACTCCAGAGCATCAGACTTTTGCCACAAAGCATCCTTGTCTCTGCAGTGACACAGTTAAAAGAAAGAAAAACACATATAAGTTAAAAGAAAGAAAAACACACACACTGTGACCAGTGTTGGTTTATTGCTAACCAACCTCAACTGGAATGCTGGTGAAAGCTTCACAGTAAAAATTCCTTTGCTCCTAAAATTCTGAGAAGCTTTCAGACATAAAGATAGATCAAAAAACCTACTGAAGCTTCTGCAAAGATAGGGAGAAGAACACTTTCCATGCAGAGAACTACATATTATTTCAAAATAGATAGGAAATTAAGGAGATATTATTGAGTGTTACATTTTTTGACTATATAATGGAAATGCAAAATTTCAACTGCTAATGATTTTGGCCTTCACTTGTATCTTCAATTTGGGAATATAAGCCTGGATGACCTAAGCAGAATCCCTGAACATCCTAAGCAAGGATTTTAATTTCTGCTTGCTGTTCATTTTGATGCCAACCTGATAAGCTCTATCAAACGTTCTTCAAGGAACTGCTTTGTTCTTGTCAGGTCATCCAGCTCAGCAAATAACTTCTGGTCACTGCTATCTTTATCTGCTGCCACCTTGCTGAGCTTCTCAGTGTAATCCAGGATCTTCTCTTTTGCTTCATCAGCTTCTTTTTGGATTCTGATCAAACACAAAGGCAATTATTAATCATTTTTAGCTCACGTAAATTCAAGTCTTCCCTGTGGAAGGAAGGGCTCTTCCACCCTGATAAACTGGTAGTTTCAGTGAAATTTTTCTCAGTGTGCATATTTTTTAGAGCTAGGCAGAATCTCCCCAGTTTTCCGCATCACTGAAAATGCACATAGATCCATTATCTAGTGAACACAGCCAGCAACCAGCAATTTCTTGGACGCCCTGCTTATAGTAAAGCTTCTGATGGTATCAACTAGAGATAATACATATGATATCAGCACAAATGTATAAAAATACATAGGCTTTGGTTAACCTGTTAGACTCTGTGTGAGCCCACACACCCATGAAGATCTATTTCTGACTGCCAGATTATCCACACCACATAGGCCCACATTACAGACTTTGAAAACACATCCTGAGTTAGATTATTAAAGCTGATAAGAAACCTAACAAAGATATGCAGGATGTGGTCCCATTCAGATAATTCTTACTGATTGCCTGAAACTTCGCAAAGAGGAGAGACAAAAGAAACTGTCCAAAAGTACAAATTTTGCATTTCTCACAAAGAACTCCAGTATTAATTTTGTGCTTAACCTGTAAGATAAAAAGAGGTTATAAAAATGTCTCTCATTAATTTATATCAGCTAAATTAACAATACAGTAAAAACTAAGCTGTGCATCACGTGTGCTGTATAATTTGCATGTTTCTTATGTGAAGTGTCAATCTGATATTCCCTGCCAGTGCCCATGAGCTCTTTGTTCTATAAAAACCCTGTGACATATGGTACTTCATAAACCATGGTGATTTTCAACATGTTTTGATTATTGTCCTCTTGCTTGGCCTACAAATGAATAGCTCCTGTAAAGAATCCAAACTCTCACCTTTCCAAGAGTTCTCTAAGAGAAGTCACTTCCTCTTCCTTTTGCAGCCGAGCAGATTCTGATTCTGACAGTTGCTCTCTAGCTTCATCCAACTTTCTACACAAACTCGTGTTTGCAGCCTAGTAAAATGAATTACAGTATTTCCTTACATACAAAAACAAGATTTTACCATGCATAGGACAATTACCAAGACAGCTAACAATGTTTTAAAAGAATCAGTTACAGCCAAATGACCAATTAAGATATTATTGTATAAGCAGGCAGTAATTAGTTGTGTACTAGTGACTGATTACTTCTGTCACACTGAATAAGGGATACATGCTAAAGTGACACAGTGTTAAGCCTGTAATTCTTGTTAGTCTGTGTCAGTTGAAGTTTTGCCTCCTTATCAAGAAAAATCTCTCAAAAATAATGGTAAAAGAATACACCCTGAAAGCTTTCTCACCACCTAAAAGCTTCAAAAGAAAAAAATTAAATAGAAGGAAAATGTTGTTTATTAAAAGCCATATTGAATATGAAGGACAATCAAAAACAACCCAACTTCTTTCACAGCTAGACTCTCCAGAGAAGTCTGCCAAATTTGGAGTCCTCAGGGCACATAGCTAATTGCATCTAAAGGTATGTATTTCTCCTAGCAGGCAAGGTCACATCCAGTAATCTTAAATTTCTTCTTTCTGGATTCCTTACAACTCAGTATGACCCTTCTAACCCAACCACTTGATAAACTTATTGCAAAAATTCTGGTTTTTTCTGGCTGGGTCATTTCTCAGCTACATTAATTCTCTGATTCAGTGCTTTTTGCAGCCTGCAAATAGATGGATCTACACATGTGGCTGTATGGGAATGCAGGGCCTAAGAAAAACACATCTTAAACACACACCTCCATTCAGGAAGAGAACACACAGCCAGGTCTTACATAAAACCCGACCAGCTTTCAAGGCAGGACAAATCCTAAGTGATATCATGCTTTTCATAATCTCTGCTTCAGTGGCTGTCAGCTGCCCAGTATTTTGTCTGCAGCAGCTGTATTTATACAGAGGCATTCTCAGACTCACAGTCAGTCATCAGAAATGCTGCTCACCTTCCCAGTTGTAACACTAATGCCTGCTGACACAAACACCTCTGGTTTTAATTCAGATCAAGCACCTACTTGTAACCCTGTAATCTCTTCCTCCGCTGCATGCTGTTGTCGCTTCTGCTCCTCAAGTTGCTCTCTTACTTTCCCACACTCCTCACTGACAGCCTGGCAGAGAGATTGAGGCAGTAGTTAATAATCCTCCAGCAGCCACCCCTTCACCTACAGCTGTGAATTATGAGTGCTTTACTGCCATGCATGGGATAAATGCAGTGCCACTGGCTCATGAAAGACAGCTAAAGACACTCTCAGAATCAAGCAAACTCACTTTGTCGTGGCACATTGACTGTGCTTTACTGTTACTTTGCATTGGCTGTTGCAAATCTCAACAAAAAGAAGGTCAAACCCATGCAGTGGCATAAGCCTCTGATCAACCACCAATCTTAGACAATTTATCAGAATGGCAAAGCAAACACAATGAAATCTTCAGCCTTGAGGTGTGCGGTTTCATATACACAGGGCTGACTCATGCTTTTTGGAAGCAACACTTGATCTTCCCAGCTGCTACCTTGAGCAGCTGAAAGCAAAAATACATGAGGGAATTTAACACAAAAGCAACTGGTCTCAGTGTCTAAGTTTCTTTTCATCAAAATCAGTTCTTAGAAGAAGCAGTATTATAGATGTGAGGAACAGGTCTTGAAATGTTCCTACCAAAAAAGGAAACAACCACAGCTGTGACCAGAGGGACAGAAGACACCACCTTCACCGCCAGTGTAAGAAATCATCACCCTTTTACTTTAGATAGGCTTAGGTCATGAGCACAGATATATTTTCAGATTCCCAGGCTAAGGCAGGTTGCAGTTAGTCTCAGAGCCTGACCCACACAAACCTCAGGATTTCATGCAGTAATTGCTGTAGCAGATGGCAAAGCAGCTCCCTCAGCTATAATAATTACATTAATTTACCTTGAATTTTGTCTGATAATTTAGAATCTCTGTGCTCATTTGAAATTTTATTGCAGACAGCTCTTCTTGGCTGGTCTCTTGGAAACTCTGTGCCTGTTTCTTTATTGTCTCCAGCTGCAATTGCAGACTTGGGACAGCTGCGGCACACATTTGAGCCTCCTCTAATTTCTCTTGCAGGCTCTTGTTCTCCTCTCTGAGATTAGAGATGTCAAGCTTCAGCTTCTCCTGTTGCTCTGCTGCCTGTTCTTCCAGTTCTTTGAACCTTTCCATGGCCTGGGCCAACTGCTCTTCTGCATCCACTTTTTCAGAGGTCAAGGCACAAATCTGAATGCCAAGTTCGGCCATATCAGTGTTGGTCCTGTGGAGGAGATCTTTATTTTCTTCGTTTTCCACTCTAGCATTTTCCAAATACCGCTTAACCTTAGACAGCTCTTCCTTTAGGTTCATCAAATTACTTTCCAGCTCAGCTTTTTGATGGGCTGTTCTCTCCTGCTCTTTTTTCAGGTTTTCTTCCCTTTCTTTACATTCCACCAGTTCTTGCACATGATTTCTGTTGAGAGACTCACTCTGCTCTTTCAGCTGCTGGACAAGCGTCTTCTGCTCACTCAAGACAGTCTCAGTGACTGCCAGCTCACCTCTCATCCTCTCTTTCTCATCAGTGGCCTGCTGAAGCTTGACTCGCAGATCCAGGACTTCTGCCTGCAGCCTGGACACTTCACCTCTGTTGACCTCCAGCTGCTCTTCACTCATGGTCAGTCTGAAGGCCAGCTCTTTTGCCTCCTTCTCCAGGGATGCTGCCTGCTGTAGTTGCTGTTTTTCCACTGATTCCTTTTCTGATGTGAGAGATTCTATAAGTTTTGTCTGATGAAGGCATGTCTTTTCAACACTGAGCTTTTCCGTCTCAAGAGTCTCTGCTTTCTTCTTGTGTCTTTCAGCTTCTGCTCTTAGCTGCTGACATTGGCTCTCCATGCCCTGCAGTTCTACTTCCTTCTGTGTGAGCTGCGACTGGAGACACTCTTCGCTTTCCTTCAAGGTGTCCAAGCTTTTTTCCATTTGTAAACTATGCTGTTTGGCACTCTTCAGCTGTGCTTCAAGTGAAGCATAAGACTCCTTGGAGGTCTCTTCTCTTTGCTTTAGTTCTTCATATTCTGAGTGCAGAGCCTCCAGCCTCTCCTCTAGAATTTGGCTTTGCCTCCTGGCATTCTGCAAGTCTTCATCCAGCTGTTTGTTCTCACTCCGGAGCTTCTTCTCTTTTTCATCAACTGACACCAGGGCATCATCTATCTCACTCTGAAGTTGTTTCTCAGAGGCTCTCAACTTGGCTACATCAGCTTCTAGGGAAGCTTTAGAAGCTTCCAGATTTTTCAGCTTCTCTTCCATCTTCTTCTTAGACTGCTGCAAATTTTCATTCTCTGCTTTCAGTTTCCTGCTCTCCTCATCCAATTCACTCACTGCAGAGTTTTGCTGCTCCATCTGCTCCTCCAGCTCCTTGACTTTCTGCCTGAGATGCTCCTTCTCAGACATGAGTTTCTGGTTTTGCTCCTGAAGGCTACACACAGTCTGACTCACCTTTGTTAAGCGACCCTCCTGTAGTTCAAGTTGCTCTGCTTGTGACTGGACTTCCTGCTTCAGTGCTCCTTCTCTCCTACCATACTCCTCCTCAAGTTTTTCCTTTTCCTTCCTGGCTTCCTCAAGATTTTTTTCCAGCGAACCCACCTGAGCCAGCGACCCCATTACCTGGGTCTGAAGCTCAGCCATCTCCTTTCCTTTCAGAGTCAGGACCTCCTGAAGTGCATCCTTTTCCTTTGCCACTGTCTCCAGGCTCCCAGTCAGCTTTTCACTCTCTTCTTTGGAGTTAGCAGAGAGGCTACTGTATCTGGATTCCAGTTCCTTCTGTGCCTGTTCTTTCAGCAGCAGCTCCTCCCTTGCTGCTTTCAGCTGAGATGCATGTTCAGCATTGAGTCTTTGCATATCTGCCTTTTCCTTTTCCATCTCCTGAAGCTTCTCTAACAGTGCCCGTATTTGTAGGGCAGAGTCATACTGGGCTGTGGCTTGCTGTCCCTTTTCATCCAAGGCAGCATCAACTTTTGCAAGGAGGTTGAGGTTCTTCTGTTCTGTGGAACTCAGCTTGGCTTTGAGCTCATCAATACAAAGATCCTTCACAGCAATCAAAGCCCTAGAGGTCTCCAGCTCCTGATTTGAAACCTGCAATTTTGAGGCACAATCTTCCTTACTGGTCAAAAGCTGCTCCACCTTTGTTGAGTGTTCCTTCAGCTGCTCTGCTGCACTCAGTTCCAGTGACTGTAGGCACTTCTGCAGGTCATGCACAGTGCTCTGAGTGGAGTGTGAGACCTCACACTGCTTCTGTAACTCTGTGATCATCTTTGTCAGCCGGGAGTTCTCCTCGCTGTAGTTATTGCTCTTCTCCTTTTCTACCTGTACTTGTTCCTTTTGAAGGCTGACAGCTGCCTGGAGCTCCTGGTTTTCCATTTCTAGCTGGTGAATACGATCTTGAAGTTCCCTCTGCCTCAGCTCAGCCTGGTCAAGTTCTAAACGCATCTCTTCGTAGCCCTCAAGGTGTTCAACATTTAGTGAGTTATTCACATCAGGGCTGGAAGGAAACTCTTGTGCCTAAATGAACAGAAGGGGAAAATGAGAAAGTTTAGCAGCATTAAACATTCATTCAAATGGTGTGTTCGATGGAAAGCAAGTTCAGGTTCTTAATGTACAGTGACATTATGTGTTGCCTTCATAGCACTACAAGATATCAACTTGTAGGAAATGGGGCTTGTTTTCTCAAAAGATAAATGAAAATATGCCTGTCTGCAGGTAGTCTTATGAACATATTTCTTTCTTTTACAAGATTTGCATGTTAAGTTGAAGCAGCTGACAATTCCCTTTACTTTTAATTAAAATGCTTCCCTTTACTTTTAATTAAAATGCTTTTTGCTGTTTAGATTATAAGACTCATAACCATCATAAAAGTTTTCTGAAACTATGTCAACGAAGGACCTACAATGACATA
Organism: Melospiza georgiana; assembly: GCF_028018845.1. Classification (NCBI taxonomy): domain Eukaryota; kingdom Metazoa; phylum Chordata; class Aves; order Passeriformes; family Passerellidae; genus Melospiza; species Melospiza georgiana. The sequence goes on along the minus strand of NC_080430.1, from coordinate 44,704,899 downwards.
TAAACATTTATTTACAATTTGCTTACCTGCAAATAATTGCTCACTAAACTGCTCATGCTGGAACTGCGACTTGGGGGCTTCCATAAAAATGCTGAAGATCCAAGTGAGGACAGAGTCCTCCTGTTTAGAGAAATAATATCTAAGGTAAGTCTAAGCACATATATATGTATCTTTCCACTTGTATATGTAAGATTGATCTAGGGGTAACTACAACATAAAAAAGGATATAACTGCCCCTGCAGTCTCAGCCAGCAACCACTGAAGTTGATGAAAATTAAGATAGGGATATTCGAGGCATCTATAAAAGGTGATGGGGCTGGCAGCTGTCACTTCCCTCATCCACAAGAACCAATGCAGCCTTGCCCTAAGGAATTGCATCGCTGTGTGGGGGCGGCTCAACCAGAGGATGGCAGCAAAGGGCCCTCGGAAACCCCCATGGATACAAATGCCTCTGGACCAGACCTGGTAGTTTTGTTATCCTCCACTTGTAGGTGGGATCACCGTGGCTGCAAGTGAAGCACACGGCTTGGCTGTGCAGTCACTACACGTCTCAGCTCTTGAAACAGAGGAAGCTAAGAAGATTTCTTCTTGTGTGTGTATAGATGAGAATAGCTTGGGATTTGGGCCAAAACTGCAGCTACTGAAGTGCCATATTACAGAGCACCATCTCTGATCCCTGGTTCTCACTATACTGAAGGACAAACAGGACAATTTGGTCATGGAAAAAGCATATACCTGCTCAAACACAAGTGTTCCTACCCACAAAAGCAGGAGCTTTTACAGATTCTTTAGCAAGCAGGTGTTTTATGGCCTTGTAAATACAAAATCACATTGTGGCTCCATCTTACCTGGCAAATGCTGGCCAAGCAGCATCTAAATCATAGCCTCTTGATGCCAAGTCAAACTGAACATCAGTGAGCTCATAGAGTTGACCCACAATGTCAGAACTCATTTTGGAATTCAGAAATGGACTTCTTGCATAGTACCAGTCACTTGAAAACAAACAAAAGAGAAGTAATACTCATTCATAGGCAAAAGGGAAGCAGCAGTTTCTCTTACATAAAACTCCCTACATCATTATTCACTCCACCACAGAAAAACTATGATACAGTATTTTAAACACAAATGAAAACAATTAGACCCACCAAACAATATTCTATCCTTTCAATGTCAATGAAATGAAACAAATTTAATTAATTCCACATCTTTAAAGGGATCCCTGCACAAAATGTTTTTTCCTCAAGTGCATGGGCAAATCACTGACAATAAAAAATATTTGCAATACACTGGATAATCACACAGTAACTAAAGCATACATTTAATACATCAAAAATAAGGAACAGAAGCAGCATCCAGAGATAAATACATCGTGAAAATAGCTGGCTTTTTCTTAAAGCCCTAGCAGTGCCCCTCCAACCAAATACAAACTATTATATGTAAATACTTTCTGGGCTTTGTGCAACACATCCAAATTATTCCTCTCTCATGATGAATAGTCCATCAAACCCAGGATCTTCAATACTTACAAATACATGACCTTTGAAACTGACGTACAGAAGCATCAGCACAACCCACTCCACATATATTAAGCTGTAATAACTTTCAATCTTTACAAGCCCAAGATAGGAATGAACCAGTGACCCAGGCCAAAAGGTCTATGATCCCTCATATCCTATTACCAGCTCTCTAAGCCAAACAACTGGAAGTGTTTCAATTTCTTTCAGTAAGGTGATGTTGCTTGATCACACTGAGCAAACACCCATTAGTTAAAAAGTGCTTTGCTATTCACCTGGTCACTTTGGTGTTCATAAAACATTGCTGCAAGGTGTCTGCTAGCCTTTGGTGAACCAGGGAATAACGAATAAATGCTCTTCCTTTTCCAAGAGAGGTTCGTAGCTAGAAGGGAGAAACCACAAGAAACGAAAGTTAAGTATCATTTGTGATCATGTAGAGACATGGCCAGAACAGCCTACAAAGCAGCACAAAAATACTCACAATAAGCCACTGTAAAGCAAAAAGTTGAAAAGGAAAAAGTTGTACAGGAAGCCAGTAAGAACTGCCACTGAGAAACACCTTTTCCTAAGTCTGTCATTGGGTGGAATCTTTTCAGAATGATGAATTTGTTTCTACAGCTGGCTATTGTTCACTTTATAATAATATAAAAGGCACCACAGGACCAATGAATCATCTAATATATAGAGTACCTGACCACAGACTATGCTAAGAACACTTAAAAATAAAAGGCAAATCTCAATGTGCCCAGCCAAGATGGAAGTGACAGCTTAAGTTACTGAAGATGTGTATGGCCACAGCTGGAAGAGCTTTAGGAAAGATTAAGTAATAGAACAAAGATGTACACATATACAAATACACATCCCCATGGACACAGTAACCCCACACAAATGCAAGAAGCCTTTCTTATTTAGCTGCTAAGTTGATTAAAATCTAATTATTTTTTCAGATCAAGAACAGCTGCAGGACCAAAATTAATGGATCTTTTATGAAAACAGCTGTTAAATCAACATAAGGGGATAACAAAGCTCAGTACTGAATTTTTTTTAGCTATTGACTTGAAAAATCAATACTTTGTTTTTACATCTGAAGCATTTTCTGTCCAGCAAAATAGTGAAACACTGAATAGTGGTGTTTCTTCTTTCCATCAAAGTCAGTAATCAATTTAGAAATGGAAAAGGATGAAAGAATTTCTCACCTAACTGCTCATCTAACTAACAAAGCAAGCACATTTATGATTTAAAATAGAAGCCAAGACAAATAACAGAGAGGCTGAGGCCCAAGTTAGTAGGCTACTGTAGACTTTGCTTGAAAGGTTAGTGTGAAAGAAGGCTCAGAGGTCACACAAGCTTTCTTTCCCAGCTGTCAGTATTCCACTGTGCTGAAGTGAGAGCAATACCCTCAGTTTCCCTGTTTTTGCTGTTACTGGGCTTCTGCTCTGAACTAACACAAGCTCTTCATTTAGTTCAGTAACCCACTACATACAAAAATGTTCCTTATAAATGGAACCCCAATGAAATGTAAGCAAAGACAGCAACACTTTTTACTGATTTTTGTTTTGAATTCTACAGAATATAAAGTGCAAAATGCCACAGTCCCTAAGCACTATGTATCCCAGAAACAGCAAATTTAACTTAATTTACCACCTGGTTTTCACCCTCATTCACCCTGCAGATATATGAACATTTCTTCCAGGAGATGCTATCCCTACTCTGTGCACAGTAGCTTAAAAGTGTTTTTTCCTAACTAGGCATATTTAGTCAATATCCTAAGAACTGTCCAAAAAAAACCCCAAACCCTGGAAGCCACAGAATTAATCCTATCCTTACTCCCATTGGTTATCAATTTAAATTCTGATACTTTCCATAAGCAATATGGAGACATCAGAAAAAAAGGTACATGATGAGAACCAGAGGAAAATATTTACATATATGCAGCTAAAAGTAGCCAAAGACTATTTGACTAGGAAACAAAACCATGCCACCTCCTGCTGGAGCCCTGTTAGAAATCAGGGAGGCAGAGTGTCTGGAATTGACAATATTTCCATGTGCCAGCAAACATTGTAGCTAAGGTGCAGCCTATGGCTGTAAATATTTGGAAAGATGTGTATTCAGTGTAATCACCTTTGGAAAGGGAAAGGGGAATGACTAGAACTCACTGCTCACCTACTGCTCTCAAGAATAAGGCCCTCTACTTAATTAACAGGTAACATTTTCCAGGATATTCTTATTTGCTTCCTTGCTCCACCTCTCTAGCATATCCTGCACCCTAATATTAGAAGCACTGCAAGCAGAGCAGAAGAAGCTGTTGAATGTCTGACTGTTCTTTAACTTAACTGCTATTACTCTTTCCTTTTGGTTAACTTCCAGGTTTGAAAGTCAACTAGTATTGTTCAGTAACCAAATAAAGGACATTTGGAAATCTTTATGTCCTTCTATCCAACCAGGTTCACAAAATTTGCTGCTGATTTCTACCTGTAATGAAGGGGAGTAACAAACATATATTTATGCCATGTGTCATCTAATTTCTGAGCCCAAGTCTGCCAGCTCACTTATCCAAAACAGATCACTGATTCTTTTTTTAAGAGTTTGTATTTCTAAATCACAAGTTAATAAAGATTAAAGAAGCCTTCTACAAGCTAATTTCTATGGCTGCACATGAATTGAAGTAGAAAATTGCTTCCAAATTATAATTTCTGACACTGTGCTAACAATTTAACAGCCAGAGGTATTGAAGAAGGAAAAAGCAGAGCAGCCTTTACATGTGGCAATATGCAGGTGACACCACAGGCAACAAACTGTTGAAGACTACAGCACAGCCACCTTTGCAGAGAAATCTGCAATCACCACAACACTGCCTCTTCTATCCACTAGGAAAATCTTCTTCAAACAATTCTAAAGACTCAGACAGGATCAACACAGAAAGCTTCTCACAGCTTTTATTTCACCAACGCATTAAGCTGAAGACATAATGTGGTTTTTAACAAGATAAAGCTTTTATTACTAATCTAAATCTAACAGGAACAAGGCCTTTTGTGCTGTTCCTGACAGCTTATCCAAGGGAATAATGACAGTCATCCCTAGTCATTGCATCATGCTATTTCACACAGAGGAACAGAGTTCAGACAGAAGATGAAATTGCTGCTCTCAGTCAGTCCTCCTCAACTCTATGGACCAGTTTAAAAAGTCTTAACAAAAGTCAAATATGGTGAACATTTCATCTTACACTTAGAGCCAGGTCCTGCCGTAAGCTTTGCTGAAGATGGCATGCTCTACCCTTGACTTAGTTTTTAATTTCTTTTTAGAGAAAATGACTTTAAGTTTATGAAAACACAGGGCATAACCAGAGACAAACTGGTCCATTCACTTGTGTAAGTGGTCTTTGAAACAGGAATCAGGCTTTGGAACCCTACATAACATAGTGCCCCAGTAAAAAAAGTAATCTTGCATTTTTATACTTCATGTGAAAATTAGAAAAAAAAAAAAAAAACAACAGTTTTTTTTTGCTATATGTTAAAAGCTTTTTTTTTGTTTTTGGTTTGTTGCTACTGGTCTTTGAAAAAACATGGCAAAACATAAACCACATATTCTGATGCTTAACTGATATACTTACTTCTGTAATAGACTTGACAAAGCGGATTCCATCATTAGCTCCTTTGATTTTTGCCAGACAATCACAGAAATAATCCCAGTAGTCTTTTCTGTTCCCCAACAATGTGCTTTTTTCTTTCTGGTCAAACTTAAACCAGGAAAACAAAATACAATGAGCAAAATTTAAATAGAAATACACTTATATATAGCTACTTGGAATCCTGTTCTTCTCCCAGCAGCATGTGCTTTCATAATTCCTCTTAGCTTTAGCCAATGCATTCACAAAGGAAAGAGACACTGCACTGTACCACTGCAATCCAGCACTTACAAAAGCTACTTAACTGACAGTAAGAGATAATGATGTTCTGGGTCTCTTTAAAATACAGACATCCATTCTAAACTCCTGAAACAAAGGCTGGCAGCAGATTCAGCAGCTGTTCAAGAGCAAGGCACTAACAACCAGCTGCTCAGAGACCTACAATTAAGCGTGGCAGTACCACATGGGTATGTACCAGAAAAACCTGCTCTAGCTAAATCATGTTCAGAGCAGCAATGCAGCAAGTATATGGACTGAACCCTGGACCATTCAAATCTCAAACGATTTTCCAGTTTCTGCTCTGCAACCCCATTAAAACTCCCTTGCCTAGATTAAAGCTAGATTAGCATTTGTTGCAAATTAGCATTTGTTGCAATCACTGGCATGATTATGGCATATATGGACACCACACTATGCAAACTGAATTTCAGTTTGCCCAGCAGCGTCCTCTTTTACTTAAAGGTGGACAAAAAGCAGCAGTCCAAATTAAAAATCAGCCTTTTGCCTTAAGCTGTCCATACAACAAAAAAACCTTTCTAAAGCAAAATTGTTGAAAATTTTATAAATTACTTACATCCAATATTTATTTTTCATTAAAATGTCAAGGTATCATTGACACAGTTTTTTCAGGGTAATTTAGCAAGATATGTCTTTAAAATCAAGTTCAAATCTTTCAGATCAATAAAGAAATGCCTTACATTCCTCAAGTCAAACTTCAAGCACTGCCTTTTGATTACATTTATTTTCACTTGAAATAAGTATAATAGGCAGCACATATTTCAGTCCTCTTATTACACACACCAAAATACAATAGAGAGACTCAACTGGATATTTATGGTTATTTGAGTTAAAATCCACAGGGTGAAGAGTCAGCAAGAGAAAATAAGGCCAACTTTTGCTGGTGGATTACAAATGACACAAATCACTTTTTACCTGTAAGAGGTACTCAAGCTTGTAGGAGAATTTTTGCAAGTTGACACTGTCGTCTGTGATCGGTTCGCCTCCTTCTTTAAATTCTTTACTTAATTCAGTCACTGCATCTTTAAAACAAACAGCGAAATAGTTAACTAATGCTGAGAACATATAGCACTGAATCCATAAACAACTAAATAAATACTTTCTTCACAGACACTCTGCATGTGGACTCATTTTCTTTTAGCTGAAATGTCTTAATGACAATATGGAGAAATGACTGATAAGCTTGCTATTTGAGACCACCCATAAGAAAACAAGAGTTCAAAGTGTTTCAATCAGTTGTATGGATTATTTCTTCTTTAAACATACCTAGCACTTCTGACACTTAGCAAAACCTGCTAACAGACAATTGCTAAATTGCTACCTCAGCAGAGGGAAGAGAAATAACTTTTTGCTGTCTCATGTGCACATTAAGGTATTGCCACAGGACAAACAGAATTCTGATTAGAAAGGACAAAGCATGTAATCTGCTAAAGGGGATCAGTAACACGAGAACAGTCATTCAGTCAGCACATTTATGTTCTCCATGCTTTATTCAGGAAGGTTCAGCTGGTGCTGGTTGCAAACACAAATGAAAAAAATAATTTACAGAAAAAATAAGCATACAGCAACTCCATTTCCCTGAAATGTACACCCATAGTGGGTAAGGAAATCTCAAGTCAAATATACTTTATTGTCTCCCTGGACACTCTAGCCCCAAAAGGATGTACTTCTCAGCATCAGAAATTACTGATTTTGAGCTTGCTTTCCCCTTGGTCTTATATTTATTTCAGGTGACTGAGTGAGCTTTAGCTCTCAGTCCCACTCCTTAACCCTTTGGGAAATAAAATTTCCTCTTGTTAGTAGTGAGATAGATCTCCTTTTTTATGTTACAGGAAGGTGTAGATTTTCAGCTTTGGTGCATATACCTTTTATTTAATAAAAATTAAAAGGAAAAATATCAGAATCTTGGTAGAGGCAGCTGATGAGGACAGAAAGAAAGCAGAAGAACTGTTATGAATCCGACAACAATCCTGCCTGCAACAGAACTGTTTAAATGAAGTTGGCTACTTCTAGTGGAAGACAGGTTCCACTGCAGCAAGAACAGCAGGTGTAATTCTCCAGCACCCTTCCTCTGGGTCACCTTTCCCAGCTAGGTTTGGCCTCCTGGTATCAATGTAATTGATATAGGGTGACTCTATTTGGGGAATAATGTGCTCTGACTCCATGATTTTAGAAAGTTGAACAATGTTTTATTAAGTTATATAATATAACACTAATACTATACTAAATTACATACTAAAGAAATACTATATTACGAAGATACTAAAAAAAACTTGTGACTGTCTGAGACACTCAAGACACAGCTTTGACCCAATTGGCCAAAGAATCAAAACAACTTTCACTGGTGTCTAATTAGCAAATCACTTTAGGTAAACACTCTCTGTAACACATTTTACATTTGCAAAACAAGAGTAGTAAATAGAGATGAGAATCGTTTTCTCTTCTTCTCTAAGTTTCTCACTGCCTTCCCCAGGAAAAATCCTGGGAGAGAAAATTATGTGTCTCTCTGTTCAGAGAATGTGAATACTACATCCTGTTTTTTTCCCTTACCATATTAGCATCAACTCCACACCATCTTCCCAATAAGGAAGGCTGAGTTTTAGGCCCTTTCTCTTTACTTCACATGAAGTCTTGTAGCAGTACAGCTTTATGCATGCTGATGAAGTACTAGTTAACAATGCACATCTCACACACCCCTTTCTTTAAACTGTAAAACTTATTTTTTCTCTTACATGTTTAAATTTACAGAATTTAAGAACTCAGGGTCCTGCAGAAGGTACAGAATTTGTCTCACAAAAAAAAAAAAAAATCAGTCACACTGCACACTTTGAATTATGTCGCTACAATGCTGCAGGAAAAAGTTACACAATAGAAAGCACAACTCCTGCTCTGTGTTATCTAAACCCAGGCTGGATGCAGCCCAGCCTCCAGAAGGTATCTGTCAGCATGGCTCTCAGTGTACCTTGCAAGTCTCTGATAATCCGCTGCAGCTGGCTTTCGCCACTCGTGGCTGCCATCTTGGGAACAAAAGGAACTCCCCTCCTGGGCCGGTAACCTTTTCATCCATCTAGATAAAAACTGCAGAGTTCATATCCTTGAAGACCATTGGGTTGATGATGATTATTTTTCTCTGTGACACCTGCAATTGTAAAAGTCAAAAATAAAATGGAAGTCTTTATCAGCTCAAACAAGTAGAAAATAAATGCTTTGACATTTTAGATCCTGTTGAGTAATGAATTCCAAAGCCCACCCTTTTCCAGGAATCTCCTTAATGTTTTCTTCTAGTTTTCACTTTCTATTTCAGTTATTTCTTCAGTTATATCTTTCACAACAACCAAGCAAACCTCAGAGAGCAATTTTCTCTGGCTGGAGTTACAACACAGTTGGTAGTACAGCTCAGCTCTGGCTGGCATTTCACTCAATCTATCTTGTGACCCTGAGGAAGGTTCCAATGACATGTGATTTTCCCTCCCCAAACTCTCTGCCAGATCTTCCCTACAGGCTGTAGAGTAAAAAGGTAAGACAAATTTTCCATTTCAGAAGGACTTTCAAGACACAGAGTAGGCACGAGCCAAGGAGTCAAAAGTGATACACGCTTGACTCTCTGACATTGGAGCATATTTTTAATGTGCAAGAACTATTAAAATATTTAGTACTGGAGTGTGATTTTAGCACAAGGAGCACCTCACACCTCACCTTCTCAGAACCCACTGTTCCCTACACATGTAAGATGACACCACTTTATTTTAAGCTCTGTTACAGCATCCCTGGCTGGATCAACATACCTTGCACCACCTTCTTTGCTTAGGATGAGTTATACTTGGCACTCACAGAAAATCTTTCTTAAGGTAAAATTAATTAAAAGCTTCAAACACTTTAATAAAACAACCATGCCTGGGGATGTAATCTTTCCAATGCTAATCTGGGAATAATCATTCAAAGAAAAAAGCCACATAGAAACTACATAGGGAACCTATACTAAGCATCCTATTCAAAGGTTGTTCAGAATTCTGTCTGCAGAGGTACAGTCAAAGTTTCAAGCAAAGACAACACCCAAAGTACTGAATCTTTTAAAAAATTGCTGTTACATATCAGTACTTTTGTTATGATTCAAGCTGAACTACAATGAAATTATGCTGTAATTAAAATCTTGCAAACTTTTGAATCTAATGTGATTAGGTCACATTATTATATCTCCTTTCTCTTCCCATTCTTTCACTCCCAAAAGAGCTACATTGGCATGGCTGAAGTAAGTGTCTGAATTAATCAAACAGATCATCCTTCCTACCCTATGTATTAAGGTATTGCTAGGAAGTGATCCCAATGTGATCCTGTATTCTTTTCTGTTTGAAACAAAGCAAACATTTCCAAAGTCATAGAGACAGAAGAACATCAAGTATAAAGAGAAGGCTGAAACTAGACTTACTGCTGAGTTTCTCTGCATACCTGTGCTTTGTTACATGCTAGTTTCCATTTCCATGTTTTGATGTTAGTTGTTATGTTATGACACAAGTGTTACATGGACCATGCACTGCCTGGGGAAAGGCTTTTGCCTGCAAAATCCCCACCACAACCAATTGCTTCATGGACAGAAGACCAGAATAGCATAGACTACCTGACCTGTGGTGCCAAACACAGTTTTTTACCTTAAATCAATAATGTGACATATCCAAGATTCCTATCTCGATGCTACCCAGAGACCATACAAAGTACCACACTTCTTGGGACAGTTGGGGTACTACTGAAAAAAAGCAAGAGTAACAAACTCAGTGAGTCAATGTTTCCTTTTCTAAACACTCACAGTAATGTCAGCCTGCCTGATCAGTTTGGCAACTGTTACAGAAAGGAGCTGAAGTGAGAAGACTCTGCCGCGTGGGCAATCAAAGACAAAAAGTGCCTCCAAACCTTTTCCTCACACCAAGAGGGAGAAGAGCAAGGACCAACAAGGGGTCCTGCCTATGTTTCCCAAAGGACAGAATAAGCTCCCATTCAAGGCTCCAGAGACACAAAGGCTTTGGAAGAGGCATGCCAGGAAAACAGCGAGCAGATCAACTGCAGACATCTACAGAGAGGGCAGGAAGTTGGAAATTGAGCCTTTATTTAGCAATAACCAGCAGGGAGTGGGACCCTGGGCATCCTATGGCAGCCAGGCACAGCATGGGACCTTGTCAAGTGCTAATTCCCAGCAGGGTGCACAGGCAGACATTCACTGGGAGAGGACTAAGGCTGTTCAGTTTCCCCAGCCCCATTAGCACTGCTTAAATCAGTGTGCATGCCCAGAAGTCACAAATAAATGACTACTGGGTGCACAACAGCTCAGTGGCACAGGGCAAGAGAAGGCTCTGTGCTCCCAGTGGATTGATCTTGTTGAGCCAAAGCAGCCAAAGACACACATCTTTATTCCTGCTTGGATCTCTAGGTAGAATGTGAGAACCCTGAAAAGAAACCACAACTCAGCTGGAGGCATGAAGCTGCACAGCCCACTCTGCCTACTCCCTGTCGCCTCTCAATACCTGGAGCAAGGTCTCACAGCTTCCCCCTTCCTTGCATCAGCTCCCACACATGACACATGCATTTATCCCCTTCTCTTCCCAGAGCTGAAGGGGATCTTTTGTCCTGGACTATGGCATAGGGCAAATGTGCTGAAACTTCTACTTGTCTTCTCCTCTACAAAATGAGGAGAAAGGCTCTTCTCCCCTCCATGGTCCTTCCAGAGGTATTCTTAGAAAGCACAGCTCATCCCACAGAAAGGTGCATAGCTCTCAATTCCTATGGCAAAGAAAGTTGAAAATGTATCTTAACTGGTTTCTCAAGGCTTCAAAATAGGAAGAGCTTCTGTAAAAACCTGATCTAGTCCCTCCTGATCACAGAACATTTTGCCCAGAATTCCTTAATTCCTCCAGAATTCTCTGTTCCTCCAGCATTTCCTATCCTACTATGCACACCTATAAATATTTGCTTTGTGAAAACAGCATGATACATTTCTCAGGCATCAGTGACCTGCTGTGGGTCGGGAGCTTTTTAGATGATGCATTGTTACCTCTTATATAAGAGCACTGGACTAAGGCAGATGGCATTAACTTGCCCAGAACTGCTGAGCTGCAATGACACCAGCACAGCTACACCAAGGACCTGGCACAGAGGAGGCAAGACAGGGCATGCCACCAGTCCCTCCTCGCACTCCTGGGCCGTGCCTGCTGATCTCTGAAGGTGGTTCCTGCCTTCCCTGCTGGCATAAGTGCTAGTGTGGGGGTGGCAATCTTCTTTACAGAGGAGGATATCCTGGAGATTAAAGAAAGAAGCAGAAAGGAAATAGCCCACATACAAGAAAAGGAAAGATTTACCCGAAGGGGAGTGAGACACATATAAAACAGGCAACAAAGTACAATGACTATAATTAAACTGGTTAATGAAGTAGCTACAATGACCTATATTAAATCTGATTCTATAAAATTTATCTATCTTCATTTTTTACATCATGTCTGCATCTCCAACATCTCGCTTTTTATTTTTTTATCAATTGGTCAATTTTAGGCAACTTTGACAGAAGGCAGCCATCTTCAAAATATAACATCTTCAAAATATAACATCTTCAAAATACTACTTCTCCATGTGCAATGAAAACAGGAAGCAGGGAGGATGTCCATGAGCAAAGTGTTTCTGCATTGTTAAAAATGCTACAGTGAGATCTCCGTTGTAGCTTGATACCAGAGAATCCATTCCCCACCCAAATGTGTTTTCAGTGTGCAGTAAGAGCAGAACTCACACTGCAGACTTGGTGTAATTCACGTAAACAGTAAATCAGATTTGCAAAAAATATTCATTGGAAACCAAGATCCACTACTTTCTACTGCTTACAGAAATATCTCTTTTTAATATGATTACTCTGATCTAGTTGTTCCAAACAAGGGCACTTCATCACATGGCCCCAGATGGTATCACAAGACCTTTAATTATTTGGTGCCCACAATCCTACACTGTTTCTAACATTCTATATGAAACAAAACAGGCAAGGGAATATACTGAGAAAAATGCTATGTTTGTAAGTCATAACTTTAACTGCATTATTTCTTTGTGTAGGGTGAACATGATAAGTTCTATAAAAGCAGATACTGACTGATAACTGCAAGTCACACAATGGAAAAAACCTCCAAACAGCCTACCTGGTCATCCAGCTGGCTAAAAGACACACTGACAAAAGACACTGAATGCAAAACTCATGGCAAAGATGAAGGAAGAACTGGGGGAAAAAAGTCCCTAACTCTCAGAACTGCAACAGCATTGATTCAGTTAAATAATTTCATTCCAGTAATTGTCTGAAAAAACTACTTTGTACTTTGTTAGAGCAGCAAACATAGAGCCTCAGTGAAATTCACGGTAGCTGTGCTGCAGCTTTTCTTATTTTGTACCATGCAGGCACATAGAGCCACATATCCATAAAGCTGGAGAGCTATTTGCTGAAAGTAAGGATCTGAGGTATAAAAGAGACAGCATGACTCTTCTGTCACGCACACATGTGCTTTTTATAGGGCAACTCAACCCTTTGTGCTCTAACATTGCATACAAAGATATGTAACTGATAGAAACACACACTGGACTATATTAAATAGGAGGATTAAAAGCAAAAGGCAGGCACAGTCTGAAAGACAGCTAGGGTTTCCATTCTGAGAAGTGAAATTTTCTTTCCAAATTAATCATCCCCCTTCATTTTCTACACCAACAAAACTTCACATTTCAGTGACAAAAACATGGTTTGGGAATATAAACAATTAGCAATAAAAGACATCTTGCACATGTCCAGAAAAACAAATTCTCAGAGGATCATAACATAGCGGAAGAGAGTACTAGATGAAAAGCATAAATACATTCACATTTCACAAATGCTTGGCAGAAAATGAGCATTTTTATAGTTAAGGACTCCTTACAGTAAAGCCTTTTTGTGGGAAGGCTCTGGTGCTCTAGGAATATTTGCATTTTACAGCATAAGAACACTAACTAATGACATTCATAAAATGCAGGTTGTACCCCATACATGACAGAAGAGACTGATACAAAAGAATCCGTAAAGTTTTAAAGGTTTTTTTGTGCAATCCTCTCTATTCTATGGACAACTGACCTACATTCCATCCCTATTCCTTGTATTTGCAACCTCTTCTCAGAAAGAGATCAAAACTAGGCAACACACAAGAGTATACAGTGGCACGATAAGAACTCCATGAGACTGAGTTAATTTTTAACCTTGAGTGGACAAAGCTGGCACCCTAACAATTTTTTTTAATGCTGCACCTATCAAATTGGATCTCCACTCTAACACCTGGCTTGAAACCTTTTAAAACCTTACATTGCACTCTGCCAAGGAGGACAGATGCATCAGACTAGGGACACAGATTCCTGACCTGGAGAAAATTGTTTTTTCTCTGATATTCCTTCACATCAATAACTGAACAACAACATCATGAACAACATGAACTCAAATGACCACTTTCTGCAAACAACACCACAGGGATGACCTAGTACATATCTCACAAAGACAACCTTGTCTCAGCCCTATCTCATGATGACAGAACTTCCCTGTTTGAGGAAGCAGTCAGTTTACAAAGTGAAGAGCTCTCTTCTGATAACAGGAATTTTACAATTATTGCTTTTAACAAACTTGCCTGCCCTTTTCCCTTAGGACACATGGGGCCACTCTGTGTCCTATGTCAGGAAAGCTACACTTTGTTTACTAACATCTGTCAATTAACCCAACCATAACTCTCCCAGAGACTTGCTTCTCCACACTGCTCCCATCCTATTTCACTCCCCCTGGGAGAAGGTACCCCTCCTGTCTCAATGCCTGTATGGTGAGCTGAAAATACAGAATTCATTCTAAAGTGAAAAGGCTTTTTTCCCCCTTCATGCTCTCATTCTCCCAAACAATTCTCCCTGTGTCCCTCCCTGCCACAAAATCTGCTCTTTCTCTCTACAACTCATACAACTATTTAAATGCCTTACACATTCTTCAGGCCAGGCACATGACACTCAGGAGGAGCTACTCTGAGGAGCACCATGAAGACACCTACAGAAACAGAAACACCAGGGGACTTCCAGCTGCAGAGGAGCATTTGGTGATTCATGGCACTCAACTCGCTCATTGTACAAGCTTGGAGATGACAAAATCTCTTTCAGGTCTCCAAAATTGGTCTCTGAGCCTTGTTAACTTCCTCAGCAAGCTTGGCCTGACTCAAGTATCTCAGCCACGTCTGAGACTTCGGGATCGTTAAAACCAACAACAATTAAATGCTGGATTTTAATGGGACCCTTCCTCAGCAGCACTTTTTACCTCCGTATCTACCGTTGCACACTGTCCCTCCAAGCTGAGGTCTCAGAAGTACTTGAAAAGGCTTCCTCCAGCTAATGGTTTTGGCAAGTCTGGCAGATGGATGTGGGCCTTGCCCACTTGTAGCACCTCATGTGTCCTCCCTCCAGCCAGCAGCTCCCCAGAATAACTCCTGGCCAATATGCAGTTCCCAGTGAAATACCAACTTGCAACACTGAAAATTACAGGTTTTGACCACACATGTAGACCAAATAGAGGGTGAGGCAAGCAAAAACCAGGCTGAGACAACCCAAACTGACAGGCCACTGAGTGAGTCATGCTGCCCAGAGTCAACAGAAAGAATTCTTGTTTTCCTTCCTCTGTAGCAGGAAGAATGGAGTATTTCCTCTCTCCCTCTTTTCTTGTGTTTTCCAGTGAGGGTCACCATTTCTGGGGGAAAGGGGAAATTTCAGAGTTAAAAATTCCAAAGATTTAGAAGCATTTGGAGGAGATGCCTGTACGAGACTGTCATGCTGGGTGGCTGGGAGGAGACAGGCTCACAGATGACGCAGGTTTGGCATGAGCCCAGTTATTTGGGATATCCTGATCCAACCAGCTCACCTTCGAAACCTAAACTGCCTTGTAGCAGTAGCAGGACCTTTCCTGTCCTCATCCTTCTTCCCAGCAGGACTCATTCAGGGGTTCACTGTTTGTAAATACCTGCCAAGGTCACTATCCCACCAATCTACACAGAATACCAACATGGGCAAAAGTATTAAACCAAAGGAAGGGCATACAAGTCAAGGTCCTGTGCTTACACTGAGATCCAGGCACTTTGCATAAAAAGTTCTGCTCTTTCTATCAGTGTTACAAACTGTAAAACCTTCTTCAGAATACATTTGGGCAAAGGATTTTAAATTATTACTATTAGAGAAATTTTGGACACAAACAGCTACCCCTTCACGAACAAAATGGAATTACTACATCAAAATATGAACTAGACTAGATACAAGCTGCTAAAGTGTCCTTGCATTGGCAAAACCGAACTAATAAATACACAGTAATACAAATAAATATATTAAAGTGATCATGTGTAACAATAAAAACACTTAGGGTTCTTACAGTTCCCTTAAGTTTAATAATCTCAAAAACATGTAAAGAATAGTAGAAGAGTTTGACGTTTATCTGACAAATAAACAATTGTTAATTTTTAAATGCAATCAACTAAGAAAAACAAATAACAATCTGGGTTAAAAAAAATTCAGTATTACTTTTCCTTGAGTCCACTGCATAATTTCTGCAATTTCAGACTACATCTTGACTAGTTTTATCTCCCTAGTTGTTTCTTTAGGTCTCCATCATGCACCAAACAAGAGGAACCCAGCCTCCAGGATGTTAGGACAAATTCCTATTCCTTTTACGTAACCCTCTAGCAGTGGAGAGAGGGACTGCAAACATAATACACTCTTTCACTGTTATCAAATGGTGTACATAAGAGACTCCTTTATACATGAAAATCAGGCTCCATAACTAACAGGTTCTTGTGAAGTAGTAGTGAAACCAGGTTTATAACAAATGCTGTCAGATATATATACTACAGATGATACATATGTATACTACAACAACCAGAGCAAAATTGACTATTAGTTGTTGTTTTGCACCACAGTATCTTAAGATACAACTTTTTAACTGCAGCACAGTCTCCTAAATGTGAATGTTGGGAAATGCTATTTGGAAACCCTAGAACATTTTTTAAATTCAAGCACTCCCACGAGGACCATTGGAAGACTCCAAGAAACTGCCTTGCACACCATAAAATCTGGAAAACATAAAACACACTACTGCATGGCAGTAAGAGAGAACATGTTGCCATGCTACTGACCAGAAAGAGAACATGTTTTACCCTGTAAGTTTCACCCTGGCTTGCCTTCATGAGCATTCAAAGTCAGAGCTGGATAAAATCATCCACTTTCACTCTTCAGCATTAAAGAAACAAAGGCCTGGTACTTCTCCCTCTGTTCAACTTCAAATTTAAAACTTCAAGCTTGGTTTCAAGTGACAGGCAAAACCAGGAGAGTGAAATCTACAGCTGACCAACTCTGCGTGCCAAACCAACCTTGCAAAAATCAGCGGCAGGCTGGATGCAGTGACCCGGACAGAAAGGGGGCCCAGTGCTGGGGCAGCTGCAGCACCGGGGGATTCACCAGCTTCCAGAACACGGCACAGCCCCTCCACAGCCCGACTCACCACCGCAGCACCCCTGCCCGAGAGGAATCCCGTGTCCAAAGGCAGCAGACAACCATTTCACTAAAACCTTGGGTTTTTTCCTTCTCCTTGCTCACTCTGGATTACCAGGATCAACATAAGCCGGAGGAGGAGGGCCGGCTGCAAACCCGGCATCTGCTCTGGAGACAGCCCCAGCCTCCCCGTGTGCCAGCAAAACCCTCTCCCTATCCATCCGCCGCAGATTTGCCGACACAAGGGCGAAGTGGGATTAGGGCCGCGGCAAATATTTGCCTGTCAGCACTTTACAGCGGGGTGAGGGCACGGACGCGGGCGGGTGTTTGGTTTCCAGCAGGGTGACTCCGCTCTCCCTGCAGCTGCAGGAGGGCAGAAAACAGAGGGCAGTGCTGATGTCGGCCTAAAGTCAGCGCTCTCAGCGGGACACGATGACACTTCAGGGGACTGGGTCTAGGTGGTGGCCCTGAGGGACGGGGACCCTCCGTTCCCGGGGGTTCCCATGCGATGCCAGCTAGCATCCAGCCCACCTCGGGCTGATGTGCCCCCGCCATGCCCGCGCTCACTCCGCCGCTGAGCCGACCCGGGCACCCCCTAAAGCGCCCGGCAACTCTCGCCCCGCCAGGGCTCCTCCCCTCGAAGCCGAGCTCGGCGAAGCAACAAGTGGAAGCCGCCGAAGTCACTTCCCCCTCTCCCCGTCAGCTCCCTCCGCCCGCCGCCGCCTCCCCGCCCCCGGCGCCGCCGCGCTCCCTCGGGGCTGCGCGGGAAGGGTCGCTCGGTACCTGCGTGGCCGCCGCCGCCATGTCGCGCACAGGCGGCCCGGGGTGAGGCTCCGGCCCTCCCCGCCCGACTACAACTCCCGTGAGGCCGCGGAGGGGCCGCCCCGCAGCCTGGGCGCTGTCTGGCTGCGGCGCCGGGAGGTGGCGGAGACCGAGCGCCGCGGGGAGAGCTGAGGGGTTTGGAGCGGCTTTGGGGGAGAAATCGTCGCTTTCGGCTACAGCTGCAGCTTTGGGGTGGTTTCCTTTCGGGGAGGCTGGTGTTTCTGGTGGCCTCACGCAAGGTTGCTCTTAACAGAATCACAGAGTTCTTAGGATTGAGTTGGACTCTGGGGACTTCTGGTCCAACCCCCTTCCAAGGCAGAGTCACCTCCAGCAGGTGACACAGGAGCGCGGCCAGGTGGGTTTGGAATGTCTCCAGAGGGGGAGACTCCATGGCCTCCCTGGGCAACCTGTGCAGTGCTCTGCCACCTTCACTGTAAAATTCTTCCTCACGCTGAGGTGAGACGTCCCTGTGTTTTGACTTATTGGCCATTGCTCCTTGGGCACCACTGGAAAAAAAAAACCACCCTTAATAAATTTTTGGTTTTTGTTTCGGTACATTTTAATATAGTACTGACTTGCTTTTACAATTATTCTGTATCTGTATGGGTTACATACAGATACAGAATAGTATCTGGGTTTTTTTTTTTTAGTGGGCTTTTTTTTCCTCATTTGCACATCAGTTCATCAAGCTCTTTGCACGGACAACTTGAGGCAAATGTGAAAGTCAGGCATGATAAATCTGGTATGCAGCAGATTTCGCCTCTCTGCTCTTGCCAGTTGATGAAAGGAAAATTCTCATCCCTGAACTGAAGGGATGAGAGAACATAGTCTCAAGCTGTGCCAGGGGAGGTTTAGGTTGGACATTAGGTGGAATTTCTTCACATAAGGGGTGATTAGACATTGGAGTGAGCTGCCCCAGGAGGTGGAGGAGTCACCACCCCTGGAGGTATTAAAGGAAAGACTGAACATGGCACTCAGTGCCATGGTCTGGTTGACAGGGTTGTGTTTGTTTGTTATGGGTTGGACTCAATCTCAGAGGTCTTACCCAACCTAATTGATTTTGTGACTCTGTGAAAGACGTAGGGCGAGATTACTATGTCCACATAAAATCAGAGACTGGCTGAAAGAGGGTGTGAAACTGGAACAAGAGGTTGCTTCCTGAGACAGGGTGTGGGGACTACAGGGACACAGGGTTTCTAACACTCCAAGCTTCAGGCTCCTATGAGCAGGCTATTTCCTCCTTTCAGATTTTATCCCTCCCACAATGCATGGGATTCTCTGAAAGGACATTTCTTTTCCAGTGCCTGAAATAGGCTACTCTTGTTTTCCAATTGAAGTGCAAACTTGAAAAACTTCCTTTGCTTTTTTCCCCACATTGCTTTGGTAAATAAAAGATTTTAAATTAAACTCGTGAGCAAGCAGTTTGTCATCAGTTCTTGCCGCAATGCTTGTGACTTTCTTAGCGTCATAAACATCATCTTAAGCTGAAGATCAAAGCCTCGAATTTTCAAGAGTGTTGAGGAAATATGTGTAGTGTGTGGTCACTGACATGTCATCATCATCCGTCACACATAAGAATGACTAAGTGACCTTAGGTTTTGGTGATTAATCTTCATCTAGTGTATGTTTTTTGAATAGCTCAAAAGCATTTTAGTGCCCTCAGAAATGCAGGTTGTATGCCTTTAGGATGCAGTGGGATGTCTTACACTGTTTGGAAGCAACCTTCAGGCTTACTTTTCTTGGCACACTTTGCTGAATCATGCAGCAGTGCCAGGAGCATCTGCTGAAAATGAGTGTTTGTTTTCCATTGATCTCTAGGCAACTGGGTGTCTTCCAAAAGTAATCTCAGGGTCATCAGACACAAATAATGGTAAATAAAACCCCATATAATTTCACTGCAATGGATTTTATTTTACAAATTTTCAAAAAGTCTGTGCGGAATTCTACTTTTCATTTGAAAATAATCAATTAGAATGGATTGTTCCTCTTTTTAATTATGTAGTAACAAGCTACTTTCAGAAATATTTAATTATTGAAGTATTGCCTGTTTATGTATTCATCAAGTTCTTCAGACAAAAACATGCTGTTTCCAACTAGATCCATAGCTGACCAACACTTCCTTAGAATTTTCCATATTTCATGGCAATAGAAGATGTTGGAAATCTTTCCTTTTTGGAAGCTGCACTAGAAAAAACCCGCATTGTCTGCTCAACGTGTGTTGCTTTCCTGTATGTTTGCTCTCATAAAATTTATTGATTAACTTCTTCATAAACCATGATGGGCTAGATGGGAATTATTTTCAGTTTTACTAGCCAGGAAAGGCAATGTCAGTCATGTCCCCAAAAGGAAAGCCTTTGCTGGGAAAAGTTTTTTCACTGGGTGATAGAGAGAGCCAACTCAATCAACTAAAACAACTAAATTGCTGCTTAGTGGTCTCCTGTGCACCACAGATGAGAGTTTTATGATGATCTCTGAGTATGTGTCCATAGAATGTGTTCCTTCCATCTGTCTGACATTGTTATATGTGCTACATGTTTTCTTTAAGTTTTTTGCAAGAGTTAATTGATGTTATATAATGACGGAAGGGCTTTGCTTCCACTAGCACTTGAGGTATTTTTTGAGAGTAGTTAACTCCCAGTTCCCCTGGTCACCCTCAATGGATTAACATACCATTGTAGCTAGACTGAACAACAGGCTGCTGTTCATCATCAGAAACCTTCTGTGACTGTGGGGAGAAAGCTTTGGAAGCACTTTTTGTATTTGTTTGCATTCTGTTTTGAATAGGTGGACAAATAATTGTCAGTAGGTATAAAGCTGGGAGCAGGCAACATAAAAAGAACCAGAAAAGCTCTGGAAAACATCTAAAAGCAAATATGGCATTTAGACATTTTAGGCTGAGGACCTTGGAAGAATATTCTGCTAAATATCAGGTCAGCTTCTGAGACTGACTTCCACCAGAACACATCAGATTTAGGAGCTAATCAGAAGTGCTTGCATTACACTCCTGTGGACAAAGTAGGTACCAAGAATTTTATCTAGTTTGGTGCTGGTTCAACTGCACCAGCAACAATGTGGGAGCGCCAAGACATAGACTCGACAGTGCAGTTTAAATGAAACAGAGTCTTTTATATACATCTATATGGATGGCACAGAGATAAAGAGCTTTTTTTCCTTTTTTTTCCTTTTTTTTTTTTTTTCTTCTCTTTGTTGGAAGAAAGCAGTATTGTTTAGAGGAATGAAACAAACTCAAATGTGTTTTGGTTTTGTTACCTGAGCAGTTCCTGAGTATGGAGAGAGTACTCCACTCCTCACGCTTTTCTTTGTCCTTCTCAGTATTTTGTTTCTGTGGATGAGCAAGGGCATTTTCAGCTGCAGAGTAACCATAAGGAGAAGATAAAGTAGAATTTTACTTATGGTTGCAATAAACTCAATATTTCAAAACATTGAGAACATGAAAGTTTCCTGACTCTCAGTGAAAACACTTGTGGCAGTAAAGAAGTACAGGCTGGGCTTTGCCAAAATTGCACATATTTGTGCATCTGATTCTTGCTCTGATTATGATCAGAAGCAAAATTTTCATTGATTTTAGTGGAAACAGGGTGTTTCCTTAAAGATGGGGTTAGAGGTCAGCTTTGCCAGAAAAGATCTTGGATTTCGAGTGGACAGAAATAGAACACAGCACAGGCATGTGGCCTTGCAGCAGTGAGGACTAACTGTTTATGGGCCTGTGCTGCCATCAGGCTGAGGGAAGCCTTTTTTCCACTGTGCCTGACATTCTCGTGGCCACTGACAATGTCTCAGTACTGCAGGTCTCATGGTCTGCAGTAGAGTATCTAGTTTTGGGGCCGAAAATGCAAGAAAGGGACATTGACCGACTGAAGCCAGTCCTATGTAGGATCACCAAGATGGACAGGGAGTTGGAGCACATGATGTATGAGGACACTAAATTGGCTGGGATATATTTAGCCCCAGGAAAAAACGAGGTTTAGGGGAGATCTGATGGCTCTTTTCCATTCTCTAATGTGAAGACACAGAGAAGGCAAGGAAAAAGCAACATCACCAGGTTGCAGCAAAAGAAATTTTGTTTGTATGGAAGCAAAAACATCCACCATAAGAGTCATTAAGCATTGCAACAAGGGCTCAGAGGACTTGGAGTCCCTGTTCTTGCAGATTATCAGTTTGACCAGATAAAGCCCTGAGTGACCTTGTCTGATCAGGCAGATAAAACTTATGTGAGCAGCACAGAGCACTGGATCACCTCCAGAAGTCTCTTCCATGCTAAGTTAACCTATGGCAATTTACAATTACTTCTTCAATTGAAAATACCTTAATAGGTGGTTATCAGAGGCTGAGAATAATAGTCACAGGGTAGAATTCCATTGGATTTCTTAATGTTTATTAGTACTAATTCATTATATCAGGAGGCAACATATCTACATTCTGAGTTACTTTGTTATGTCAGCAATACAGTTGGGTAATATCAAGAATTCTTTTTACATACTCAGATACACTGTAATATATATTAAAAAATTACAAAATATGCTGAAGTTACAAGCAGATTTAAATAATTTGCTAAAAACTGGGCAGAGCAGTATCAGTTCAGACTTTGTGCTTCTATTATAATTCTCAACTTTGTTTTAGACAGATGTAAAATATATGAAAATTAAATATTTCACATTCATGTGGCTCCAGGACAATGAGTTGAATGACAGCTTGTTGAAATTATGTAGGTGCATGAGACCTTCTTGGTACTCATGGTCACAGTATTTTCCTCATGTGGAGATTTGCTGGTACCAATGACGTGGTCCTGGCTTACCAGAATAGAAGAAATTGGACTAATTTTTCCTTCAATAATTTATCTCTTCAATAATTGATGGTATTCAGTCCCCAGCCCAAATTCTCTTGAAGCCACATTCATTTCAAATGAAATTCAAATTAATTTTTTGTCAGGAAGCAATAGCCAAATGCTGGTCTCCACCACAGCCAGAAAAAATGACAACTTCTATCTTTCCATGGTTTGTCTGAACACAAGTGAATTGGAACCCGGTAGAATTAATGAGTCCCCTTTTTAATTTTTTACATTGTACGCAGTTACTGTAGTAAGTGAGATACCAGGAGTGATCTGTTCAGAAAGGTGCATCTGATGATCAGGGACATGATACAAACACTTTGTTCTGACAACTAAACCAAAGCACAAACTAGAAACTATGGACAAGCCCTAGGAAGACTGTATTGGTCTATGTCATATATATTCACCTCGTTCTTATGCTTTTCCTTAGGTATTCTTGCTTCTGGGTATAATCAGAAATAGGATATTGTATTATGGGCCTATCTGAGTTTCTCCTTTTTGTAAACTACACAGCAGCTGTGAAGAATCTGTTGTCTGCTCCAGATAATCTTTAGAGGTCAAATGAAATAGTGTAGAAACAGTGTAGACATTTTACGACAGATACCTGAAAAGCCAAATTTTGGCTTAGAACCACTGCTAAACCATTGCTTGGTGCCACTGCAAAACTACTTTGGCTTTCTATATAAATGCTGGGAAATTAAATATTCTTCTTTGCAGGGACTTTGTCATTCAGCTACACTGGAGTATGTACTATATGTTACACTGCCTGGGGTTAAAAATATCTATTGAGCTAGAATGAAGAAGGGTATCAGTTTATCTTAAAGAAAACCCCAAAAATCAATTTTACAAATAAAGCAAACCATTTTTATCCTGCTATTTAAAAAGCCATTTGTTCTTGCACTATAACCTGTTTATAAGTTCAAGTGTCCTCAGCACCATGGGAAAGGGAGAAAAGGAGGTAAAGAGCAATTAGAGGCAAATATGCTCCTGCTCTGCTCAGAAGATGAGCTGTTGATTTGCTGCAATCATCTGAAACCATATTCAAAGACTGGAAGAATCCTGTGGCAAAGAGCAGTAACAGAAGGAAAACTGATATCCTAGTGAAGTATCTGCTCAGCATCCGTGTTCCTTCAAGGGCTCTCCTAAAGTTATCAATTTCAGACCCAAAAGACTACTTTTACACAAAGCTAGTTTTATATATATGTATCTATCAAAAGATAAAATAACATTTGCCCTGAGAACTTCAGAAACTCTAAGGTCTTGCAGCTATTGTCAGAACAGTTAATCGAGAGACATTTCTCCCCACAAAATAAAAAAAACAATGAGTAAAATGATAAACATCAAAAGGCATTAAAATTTACAAAAAATACCTATGTGTCTAATGCTACATACAATCCAAGTATTTTAAGTCAGGTAAGAAAGAGATATTCAACAGCTTTTGTGTTAAAACCCATGTTTTAATGCCCAAAGGAAAAAGCAATTGTTTTCTTTTCAAAAGAGAGTATAAGTGAGAGAAAACCCATCTCACTGTTCAAAAAATTGTGAACTTAAGTTTTTCAGGCCATTTAAGTAATATGTAAAGTAATTTCTTGGCATTCTCATCTCTTCATCCCACTGCAAATACATTTTGTTATTTTCCATACACAGCATGTTTACAAAGAATAAATTTGTGTGTCTTTTCAGGGAAGTGCCTCTAAGAGTTAGAGGCTATCGATAGCATGCAAAATCTGAAAGTTCATTCAGGATTAGTCCTAATAGTTAGGTCTTGCTTCAATAGAGGGATGTCCCTTCATGCTGGAATTTGCCTTCATGGCAGATCCTGAGGCTGGAGGCTTGACCATTGCTGCAGTGAAAACACAGACTGCATAACCGTGCCAAATGCCTCTTGAACTTGACTCCAACAAATACATAGAGCACAGGGTTGAGGCAGCAGTGGGAGAAAGCAATTTGACGGCTGATGTGAAAGGCAAGGTTGGAGTCTTTCACATACTGACAGGTAGGTGGTGGAAAAGTAGTCAGGAAGCTGAGGATGTTGTAGGGTGCCCAGCACAGGAAAAAAGCCACCACAATAATGAGGATGAGTCTCACAGTTCTGTGCTTTCTGCGAGATCTTCCTCTAAGCAGGATTATGAGTATCTTGAAGTAGGAGAATACAATGACTCCAAAGGAAAACAGGAAGAGTACATTTCTCATGTAAATGTCCACCTTTTTCCAATTCCCATTGGCATAATCACAGTACCTGTGCTGTTCCAAGTCTTCTTGCACTGTGGTGTGAATCACCTCAGGAACCACAATTAAGATGCTAACAGTCCAAACAGCCAAGGACACGAGAACACCACAGCACCACGTCTGGGATCTCAGAGTTGAAAGTGGGTTCACCACAAATAAGTATCTCAAGATAGTCATGAGAGTCAAAAAGAAAACACCGCTGTAGTAGCCAATGGAGAAAATAGCATTTGATGCTTTGCAAAGGAACTCACCAAAAATCCATCCAAAGGACTGGTCTACTACCCAAAAAGGCAGCATGCAGGAGAAGACTAAATCAGAGATACAGAGATTCATGATGAAGATGTTTGTTAAAGATGTAAGGTTTTCATATTTCAGTAGGATCCATAACACCAAAATGTTTCCTAGCAGACTGAGGAAAAATACCAGAATGTAGAGGACAGCAGTGAGATAGATGTTAAATATGAAATAGTCACCCATTTCACAGACGTTGGTTTCATAAAGGTATTCATATGAGGAATTATCATCTAAATAAAATCCTTCATCCATTTTTCTATGCAAATCTTGTGCTGTTCTCCAGCAGCTACTTCAAAGGACTGCAGCGATCAAATCTTTTGTGAAAATCAACTCAATAACTAAAATCCCACTGTGGAGGCTTCTGTTTTAAGACAGAAAAAGCAGCAGTGAAACTATTCATTTGGGGAGACAAAGGACTCATTTCTTCTTATGACTAGAACACGAACAGGTAGATATGAAAAACTTACTGCAAAGCACTCAAATACATAAGTCAGAAATTCAGTTTCTGAACCAAAATGTTTGGTGATAACTTTCAATTACCAAGTTTTTACTGTATAAATGTGCATTGTTTTTTGATAGAAATGTCTCAGGTGCCAAGACTTTCAAATATGCTAGTAGGTTTTTTTTCAGTTTTCTGGAGTGGTATCCAACTCCTAAGCACTTCACTGTATAGATGATTCTTGGTCACTGCAGTTCTGCACTGCATAAACCTAAAAAGCTGAGCAGAACCAGTAGTAACCACTGTAAGCACTAAGAGTAGGAAAAGTCAGGTTTCTTACAGATTTTTATCTTGAGGTTTGTTGATATCTAAACATCTCGAAGCTGTGGCAGAAGTGTCATCATGCTGGGTGCTCTGGGCCCCTCTGTGGCCTGGTGATTCTCAGGGATGCAACAGAAGCAGAAATCACATCACAGTCATTTTCTGGGAGTGGTACTTCCTTGTCTATATGCAAGCAGGAATTTAATTCCAGGTCGATGGTGAATTGAAACTGGCCAACAGGATCAAAACTTAGTGGGACTGGGAAGATGGCATACAATCAGGCTACAGTAGCCTAATTTCTTTATTAAATTAAGCTTAAAAGTAGGCACAGAAAAATCAGTCATGCCTCTGACCAGTGGTTTGAAGTCTAAATACACTTTATCCTAGAAAAAGGCTTATCTGCATCACCATGTTTGGATCCTGTTTTGACTGAAGCCAGTGAGAGACCTGCCACTGAGTTCCTTCAAAGTACAAAGAAACCCCACAGCTCGGGCCAAATTTTGCTGGTGACATTTTCCTTTTTTAATTAGTGAAAGAAGAATCTGCCTTCTACAGCCAGAAAAAGGCATGCTGTCCTCCTTTGGAGGACAGGAGAGCTATTTCTACACCAGGAAAGCATGTCTGGGAGCACTCCTAGCTGCCAGAATTTAATGCCATCTGTGAGGGTAGGTGGTTCAGGTCAGCTGGAACATGACACAGGCAGCACAGGACAGGAACCATCCATCCAGTGGGTTGTGATCAGCAAATTTTGGAGGCAAGGGATGTGTAGGATTCAGTACTGTGACAGCAAGTGGCCCTGGAACATTTACTACCAGAGTCTCAGTTCTAACTGGAAAGATATTTGTGGCCCTCAGTTTGTACAATGCTGCAGTTTTCAGGCATGCAGGGTCAGTCCTTGCAAAGGCAGTCATCCTCTCTGGTTTTACATGATAGTACAGACAACATTTAAGCAATGAATAGTTTAGATTGAGGTCCTGACCATCACTGTGTCCTATTTCAGCTCAGGCTGGGTTATGCTGCTCCTTAGCTGCTGTCCTAGGGGAGCAGAGAAGCCTCTTTGTTAATAACCAAGCATCTCCAGGGATGAGAGGACAGTATAACTGGTGTCTTCACCACTTACTCTCTCCTTTCGTGCTGACTACTCAGTGACAGAAAACCCCAGGGCAGGTCTGCCCCCAGGCCAGGGGCTTCACAGCCAGCAGGACTGCTCCTGGGCTGCTCCTGGGCTGCTCCTGATCTCTGCCACAATTGCTGCTGGCCCCTGACACAGGAACCTTCTCACAAAGACCTCAGCCCTGATCACTGCATCTGCCTGGGAAGTATTCTGACCAGCACATGCCCTGTCCCTCATCACATCACACCATTCTGCTCTTCACACCCTTGCTGCAGGGTAGGCAGTGGTTAGAGAGCAGGTATCTGCTGGGGAGCTTTGCTCACTCTCCTGCCTGCTGTCAGGAGCTAAGCAATACTTGCAAGGCAGAAAGCATCATTTTACAAAGCCAAAATAAAGAATTGTACCAACACATCTATTTTCTTCACAGTTCAGATGACAGGAGATGGTAAATAGTTTCAGCAGTCCAAAAAGTCTCTATTTTTCTCCATCCTCCCCAAGGAGACATGCTGAGTGTGCAGACGCTTGATTCATGCTGGCAGACAGCTGTGATTGGAAACCCTGTTAGTAACTCTTGCTATTTCCAGATGCCACGGAATCTTACCCACCTGACCCAAAAGGTTCTGTCTTGCACTTTGGGAGGAGCCAGAGGAAAGCTTGGTTACATGGGGACAGGTATCCGCTCTCTGATTTTGTGTCCAGCATTTCCAGAGAATGTAAGAAAATACTTCTGTGAGGTAGCTTGTTCCTGCTGGATTTTTATTGCTGCAAAGTTAGCCCTTGGTTAATGCCACATTTCACAAAACAAGTTCATCCATCATATGACATCTTACCTGGTGCAGGCTCCGTGAAATTACAGATGGAGGCTCCAGCCTACAAAGTATCAGACCTTGCGGATGGTTGATCAGGATTATATGCTCTGATATTATGTTTATATCAGCTGAGGAACCCTCCATCAGGTCACTGATGGTAAGGAGAACCTTGCAGGAACCTAAGGCACTTAGATATTTTTCTTTTTACCTCAAAACCCCTTAAATTAAAACCTGTGTTTTTGTTCTACTGTATTTTATCTTCTCCATTTCAACTGTACAGTAAGAAAAGCTGTGTATGGATTTTCAATTAAGATATATGCAAAGGAGATAAAAAATTATGTGATTGGATCAATAGGTAAAAAAATATATCAGTGTCACACAAGAAATACAAATCATGCAACTGTTTTCAATGTATGTATAACGGTACAAGTGAGAGCAGAAGTTGGTTGAAAGAAGGAAATTACCTTAATTTCAGTTGTCAGGACAAATAGTGATAGGGAAACACATCATACAGTTTAAAGTCATTCCTGCCCTTCTGAAGAGCACTCAGCAAGGCATTCAATATTCATTTCACTTTTATACAGAAAAACTGCTTGTCCAGAAGCCTTCATTTTCTAACAGGACTGTGCTTTGTCTTGTATCATCATACTAAAAAAAGGTTCTAATACAGAAATGGGGAAATAATACTATGAGTGATCTCCAGTTTATTTTTCTTTTTCTCTGAAAATTAAGTTCGACTTCTGTCAGCTGAAGGTACAGATTATTCATCAGTTTATTTCATTTTCAAACTGAACATTTGAAAGGGTGGCTGGGAGGAGTTGTCTGCTCACTTTGCAGTCAGTGGAAGGAGAGGGAGGCACTGGCAGAAGCCTCATCAGTCCCCACTCTGTGCTCTACCAGTCTCCTCACCAGGCAGAGGCAGCTGAGACAGCCCCCTTTAAGAAGATTCCTGGCATTTACACAGACAAGCTGAAGTTAATCTCATCTTAATTGGAAAAGACAAAGGGAGTGCAGTAGAGAGAAGCCCCCTACCATAAGGCATGCACTGATGGCATTTTTTATTCACTTTATTTAAAAAGCCTCTGGTCTTCACAGCATGTTCTCCATGTTTACCAGGAAAAAAAAAAAAAAAAAAAAAAAAAAAGATGTTTTTGCAGGCTGGTTTTCACAGGCAACAAGCATTGACACATAAAATAAATTTCTGTTCCCCTAAACTAAATTTATCTGGTAGCTGCTTCCTTAGCCAATCTCTTGTTCCAGATGTGACCTTTTCTGGCAAGAAAATGCTTTAGTTTTTCAAGCATGTTTGGGGAACAGCCATTTAATTTAGGGAAATTAAAACACAATAAATAACATTTCTCCTTCCCTAACTATGACTGGCATCTGTCTTGGAGCACAGCCTCGGAGTCACACGTAGGAGATGGACAGGAAGTCGTGACTGGCAGGTAGACTTGGTCCAAAGCACAAGTGTACTCTGGACACAGTGTGGTCTGTGCTGGTGGATGAGATTTTTGTCTGCTTTAGAGGAAATTTGCATGTGGTAACAAACTTCCAGGACATGGATAAAGCAAAAGATCAAGGTAAAGTGAAAAGTCAGAAGGAATTCTCTTGTCCAATTCAGTTTTGCAAAGCCTCGAGAAGCCCAGCTTGTCAAGGAATCTCTTATCCTATTGTTAAAGCAAAACATTCTCTTGAGTTGGGATCATTTTCTGAGACCAATGCTTCCACTTATGCTCCATGGGTTTCACAAGGCAGGTACAGCACTCACAGTCAGCCCAGAATTTTGGTGGCCTCCTGTTCCCCCTGAGCTCTGCCTCTCAGTCCTGGCCATCAGCCCTGTGATGACCACAATCTATGGAAGCAGAAACATCCCAAATGAAGAGTCTGGAACCCCCCCAAAACACACATTTGAGTTCAAATTTCCATACTAACTTGGCAGCCCCTGGCTTGGACAGGTGCAGCATTTGCTGGGTTAAGAACTGGCTGGATGGCTTGGCCCAGAGAGTCATGGTGAATGGTGCCACATCCAGTCACTAATGGTGTCCTCCAGGGAGCTGGGTTGCACCCAGTCCTATTTAATATCTTTATTAATGATCTGGGTGAGGGGATTCAGACTACCATTAGCAAGTTTGCAGTTTTATTGTGCTAAGGCTGATTGGAAAGGATGTGGTGCTGGCAGCTGGGCAGCAGCTGGGCAGCAGGTGTTCAACCCAGCACAGGCACGAGCAACCTTGGCCAAAGAGGTTTGTGTGGAAGTTGAGGTGGTTGGTATCCTGCTTGTGGTTTCCTGCAAAAGGCTTTGTGCCAGCAGGATTGCAGCTCTGGGCATTCTCTATTCTCCCCTAGGGCAAGGGAAAGGAGAAATCCAGCCCCTTATTTTTGTAGGATGGTGCAAACGAGAGCATTGTTCCCTGCTTGCAGTCAGGTAGGGCTTGGCCGTGGTTTTCCTGGTAGTTCATGCAGGGGTGGGATGAGTAAGCAATTCTGCAGGATGATAAGAAGTAATCCTTTTGGTAATAATTGGCTGTGAGGAAACAGAAAACAGGAGCTTTCTGGGTTTTTTTGAGTGGAGAAATTGTCAATATTTTTCCAACAGTGTAGACGAGTGCAAGTTTAAATGCATTTCTTGCAAGCAAAGAGCTTGCCTTGATCTCTGTGTCTGATATGTAATTCTGATTTTTCTTCATAGCAGCACTCCTGCCAGGCCCAGGACACCAGCCCATTTCTCTTTGCCAGGCAGCAGTGACATGGCATGCCACTTTCCCATCTGCTCCATAGAGAACATAAATGCTCCATTATTTGCCCATGAAAAAGACCATAACTTTGTTTCTTAGTAGCTGTTTTTCTTGGCAGTCGAAACCAAGCAAAACCACTTCTTATTTTTCTTGCTAAAGCAGGGCATATCTGCAGGTTTCTGCTGCCAACAAAATGTTGACCCCTCCCCATCTCTCTGTGCAGATGTACACATACCCTCCTGACAATATACTGGAAGGTGGGGCTGTTCTTGAGAGATCTCACCAGCCACTGTACTATACTTAAACAAAAATTTTAGAGCTGAATAAGGAGTCTGTTAAGTAAAATGTGTGTAAAGAAGCTGACTCTATTCCCTCACACGTTCTTACAGACAAAAAAAAAAGACAATTATTAAGGCAAAGGAGCACATCACGGTTTGGGGAGAAATAACCTCATGTCTTTCTCTAAATCGTAGCAAAATTCAAGCCTTCACATAAAGTTCATGAACTCATTTTTTATAGCTCAGAGACCACATGAACAATAGGGTTGTATTTTTCTACAAAATTCCATTCTACTGGTGTAGTTAATCTATATTACCCCCTTTTTTTTTCTCCTAAGAGGATTATAAGCCATATGTCTAAAGAATTTGTGTACAACATTTTGGGTGGGATTTCCAGTGTTCCTGCTGGGCCCATTGCTGCAGGAATGATACTGAAACAGATGGAAACTGTGCTGACAGCCATTGATGTGACCAGTATGCCCTGCTCCTGAGGCTCCTGAGAGATGATGGGGGCAGCCTCAGCTTCTGTGTGTGCAGGCAGAGGGAGATGTATTTTCTGGGGAGATGGATGAGCAGTGTCACTGCAAAGAGCCCAGCTTTGTCACAGAGTCTGTCCTTGTCCCTGGCAGTGCAGGCACAATCTGGTTTTGTTGGCTGTTAAATGGGCTCACTCGTATCAGACCATGCCCACTCATGAAGCCATTCTGATGCTGAAGTCCCAGAGACTTCAAGGCTTTAGCAAAACGGGAAAGAAGAGAAAGAGAGAGAATCCTACTCACTGAGCCGTGCTTGCACACAGTGAAAGGCTGGGCGTAGTCTAAGGAAGCAACAAACAAAAAATCATAGAATGTTAAGGGGTTGGAAGGGACCTTAAAGATCATCTAGTCCCAAGCCTCCTGCCTCAGGCAGGGACACCTCCCACTAGATCAGGTTGCTCAATGCCCTACCTAACCTGTATTTGAACACTGTCAGCATTGGGGCATCCACACCCTCCCTGGGCAACCTGTGCCAGTGCCTCATCCCTCTCAGAGTAAAAAATTTCTTCCTAATATCTGACCTAAATTCCCCCTCTTTCAATTTGTCCCCATTACTCCCTGTCCTATCACTGCAGTTCCTGATGAAGAATCCCTCTCTGACTCCCCTGCAGGCCCCCTGCAGTTGCTGGAAGGCTGCTATGAGGTCTCCACACAACCTTCTCTTCTCCAGGCTGAACAGCCCCAACTTTCTCAGCCTGCCTTCCTAGGGCAGGTGCTCCAGTCTCCTCAATTTTGTGGCCTCATCTGGGCTTGTTCCAACACTTCCACGTCCTTCTTTTGTCAGGTTCACCAGAACTGTACTCAGCACTCCAGGTGGGGCCTCACAAGAGCAGAGTAGAAGGACAGAATCATCTTTCTTGACTTGCTGGCCATGGTCCTTTTGATGCAGCCCAGGATTCATTTGGCTTTCTGGGCTGTGAGTACAAACTATTGGCTCATGTTGAGTTTTTCATCAACTGTCACAGAACTGTGTATGTCACTGCTGTGATATACATCTTCTCAGCACTTTCTAATCAGTTTCTTTTTCTTTCCCTTCATCACATCTGTTATGCTTTGCAGAACATCAGAGAGTTTCAGTTTGCCTTATTCACCCCACTTGTACTCACTGGCATCAGCTACTCCCTACCCTGATCCTGGGATGGCTCCTTGGCACCCAGACCCAGCTCGGTAGCACCTTGTGTGACTCCACTGCTCCCGATGGGCTGCCCTGGCCAGACTGGGAGCCCTTGCACACTGCCCCCAGTGTGGAACTCACCTGAGGGAGTCTTTTCATCAGGATGCAAAAGCAAGACTGAAGAACAAAGCTGCAGCCAGGTCAATGTATGAAGCATCTCTGTATACCCCTCTCCTCTGGCTGTATAATGGTCCCTGCTCTGATGGTGTGAATTGCTACCTGCTCTCTTAGATGAACATGCTGCAGCTCTCATGAAGACTAAAACCTGATTTACAAGCAGCCTCCTGCTCCCAGAGGGGTAATGGGCCTCAACATGAGGCAAGTCACAGTATGGCATTTGCCTATCACCAGGACAAATTTGTTGGCTGCTCTGTCAATCCTGCTTTTTCTCAGAGTGGCAGCTGCTCTGTGTTCTGACAGGTTTGGATGGGGCAATCTTTGGCACAGGTCTCTTGACGCTGCAGACCTGAAGCACTGCCACTGCCATGGAGGTGCAGGACATCCGAGCACACCTTGCTGCAGTTCTGCTGCCCCCTCTGCTGCCACCCATCCGAGTCACTTGGCTCCCAAAACTGCCACTCTGCATTGCAGCCTGTGAAGAGGGTGATGCTAGAAAACCAGATGAAACAATAAAGGAAGACAAAAGAAACCACTCTGCTCACCACTGACCACTCATTTCCTGTGAGTTTTGGAGAAGATTATATACAGCTTGCATATATATAATACATACATGTGTTCTCTTTGCCCCTGGTGGCCATCTGCTTCTGGAGAGAACCAAAGGCTGGGGCTGTTCTTCAGGTTAAATTTGGCGTCAGAGAAAAGAGGTGCAGGATGCAGGGTGGTCAGAACCATAAAAGCTTTAAAAGAAAATGCAAGGGAGAAGCAAAAACTGCAAGGGAGAATGGCCTGAGGCTTTATTGGGTTGATAACTTGATGGCATCTCAAATGGTGGTCTGGAAGTAGCTCAATGAGGGGGTGGCTCAGGGCTCAGTCAGACTTTGGGAAAACAGAACTGACTGGGGAAAACAAAGCTTTTCATAATTAAAATTACATTTTCTACAGGAGACAGAGTTGGAGGAATTTCCTTGTGCAAGGACATCTCCAGAGCACAGCCAATTTCCCAACACTCTTTGTCTGATGAGTCAAAGCAAAATAAATCACATTTGATAAAACAACCCCAAAACACAGTACAATCAGAGCACTGTTTACGTTAACAGTGAGGCAATTAATAGCTTGCACCAGGAACAATTGACCACAACCGAGAACATTCCTGTCCTGTTTCAGTCCCTACTTCCCTAAACCCCAGCACTTCCTCCTGATGTGCCATGTCTGCTCACAGGCTGGAGGAACAGCCCAGGCATGGTGCATCTCTTCAAATGTTTTCCCCCAGCTCCCCCAGAACAACTGCAGCAGCAAGGACTTGTCGAGCTGATGCTGCAGCGACTGCAGTTCAGACAGCCCTGGACTGCATTTGGTCTGTGGCACCAGGTGAAATCCATCTCCTGGCAGACAGAGTCAGTGCATGCTTTCCCCTCAATAGGCTTTTCAGAGAAATCCTTTCGTTTGACTACCCCTGTGAGCACAGCTGTTCTTTTCAAAGGTTTGGGCTGAATATCTCTGGCTGAAACATTCAGTCTGAGCTCAGAAATCCTTAAGATCTTGCTAGACCTGGCTTGGTCTCACACTCCCACATCTTTTTCTCTAGCATTTTGCTCATTTGTTTATATTGAAGATTCACTGTTGTTACAAGAGGCATCTCAAAGTGCTTTACCACTTTGCTGAAGGCATCTGCACACTCCCATCTGCCACGCTGTGCTGCTTGTACACACATATTTCAGCACCAGAGTATGAGCAAGCAGGTGGCCAGCAGCAGCAAGTCCACCCAGAAAAGGGGCTCTTAGCAGAAAGTCAGCTGTAGCCCACATTCCCCAGCAGGGGATAACATCAGGGGCTCTGTGTGTCAAGCATTGGTGAACCGAGACAAAATCTTAATATTCCAGTTCCTGAGCCATTTCATAACATCTCCGGCCATCTGTCCTTTGGCAAGATCCTGTGGTAAGTGCAGTGAGGGCAAACAATTCTTTATGCAACAAGGGCCGGCATGCTCTTCCCAAAACTGTTCCCCAGCTCCTAGATTGCCCTACACTTAGCCCAAGAAAGCTCCAGTTACTTAGGCCACCTGTCCTCTTTAATCCACCTGGCAGAGGCATGTTCTTTGTCTTTAGTGATATTATGCTCAACCATTGTTGTGTCTTTCAAAGAAAATCAAGTTTGTGAGCTGAGAATTGTGCGCAGCTCCTTCACACAAACTAAAGGGGAAAACCAAAAGGCAAGAAGCTGAAGGCTGTAATGTAATTGGGAACTGTTAGCAAGAGTCTCCAGGCCTGCATAAAGGTGAAATAATCTAGAAAAATTGTCTCCTTGGACATTTTCCCTTTTCAAATTATTCCTTACTTAAAACAGACTTTAAATATATTTGTGGACGATAAGGAAATTCAGGCTAGTTAATCATGGATGACATGATGAATCCACACAGGACACAGAATTAACAAACATATTTCCTTCTTCAAAACTGGGATGCGATCCCACTTATCCCCTCCCGATCCAAAGAAGCAGCCCCATGGTGTCTCAGCATGAGGGAGCACGAGGCTTTCAAGTTCCCCTGCAAAGGCTTTAAGACTCAGAGACAAAACTCTTGAATTTTGCTACATATTTTAGCCACCACCCCAAGTGACCAAAGCTACTTCTGTACATGTCAGTACCTCTTCTTCAGCAGCTGAGCTGACTGAGGTGCAAAGAGCAAACCTTCAGCCCTGATCTTCCAGCAGGCACTTGCAGAGCTGTGCAGTGCAGTGGAATCAAGCATGCATTTGTGAAACCACCTGCTGTGGCTGCTGAGGCTGCTTCTTCACTGGGGAAGAGGCAGCCAAGCACAAAGGATGTGGTAATGCAAAGCACTTGGTCCTGGGGGTCTGCAGCAGCCTGTCTGTCTTGGAAGGTGTAGCCAAAACACTATGTAGTCATGGCTGTGTGAAATGCAGCAAGCAGACTTTGTGAGCTGCTCCTGAGCTCTGTGCCAGTTCTTGTGTAACCCTGCCCTATCCATGGTCAGGACCTGGCTGGGACAAACTCCCCGTTCAGCTCTGAATGCCAGAGATCACTGGAAGTGTAAAGCTCAGCTCTAAATGTGCATTCCCATCTCAACCAAAATTGAAACCTGCATTATTTCAGAGTAATGCCTGTTTTTTGTTCCTTTTTGTCACAAACTACCTCTTCTTTTCTTGAAACAAAATGCAATTCTCCCTTACTTTGGAATTTCCCACAGCACCAAAAAGGCCAACTTCCGCTGAGCCATCAGTGGTGTATAAAATTTGCAGTAGCACTCTGCGGTTGAGGTGAGTAAAGTGAGGTTTGCAGAAGGAGGTTTTTAATGAACAGAAATGACACAGAAAAAAAAACCAGGATGCTTGGAGAGCTTGTCTGCTGGAAGAGGAGCCTCAGCGAGTCCTATGATTGAGATATCAAATATCTCAGCTTCATGCACCCATTGTTGCTTTTCCCACCAATATCTCTTGTTCCAAGCAAAAGATGCAACCTGTTGCTGCAGGTGAAGTCTGTCTGACTCGGCTATTAGGAAGAAATTCTTCATTATGTGGGTGTTGAGGCACTGAAACAGGTTGTCCAGAGAAGCTGTAGATGCCCCATCCCTGGCGGTGTTCAAGGCCAGGATGGATGAGGCTGCGAACAGCTGGGTCTAGTGGGAGGTGTCCCTGTCCATGGCAGGGAGGTTGGAACTAGACGGTCTTTTCACTTCAAACCATTCTATGATTCTATGACTCCAGGTATAACACAGCTCCCTAGAGCACATGCACGTTGTGGGAGGCACCCAAAGATCCAGAATGATTATTGGGATCTTAGTTTCGGTAGCCATCCTGCTTGGCAGGAGCCCACCCCGCTCACGCCATTCAGCAGCAGCAGTGTGCTGTGCTTCTCTATCCAGGTTAAGGGTGTGTGTCTGTGTAAGTTCGAACGCATTTTTATAGATATTATTATCGGGTTTTTAGATCTGTAAATGAAGCTGTAGAGATCTGTCTGGTTTTTGCCTGAGGACCGGTGGGTTTGGCTCGAGCTCCAGGCGCACTGTTCCTGCAGTGCCTGCAGAGGGAAGCAGGCTGCAGGAACAATGCATCGGCCATGGTTGGCTATAGGTGGCACGCTTGAACAGGGTAAGCCTGCCTTCCCTCGGCAGCCTGAGATCCCTGGTGAGGGACCTGACAGTCATAGCTCTCCTCCAGAGGATGGATTAGATGAACATCTGCTCTTCAGCAGGCAGATACAGCCACACCTACATCAGCTGCTGATAAGCAGAGCTGCTGGGAACACAGATTCGATGAGGTCTTGCATGTGGTTGCAGGTGACCCCAGGTCCCTTGTGCTATTTGCAGGACACTGGAGTGCTGGTGGTGTGCTGTCCATCAATGCTGTTATGACAAGATCTTTTGTCTCCTTCTCCACTCCCCTACTCCCCTCAGTCACTCTCAGTGAGCCTCTGCAGGACTTCATCTCCCATCCAGCCTGGAACTCCATCACAGCAGCCTGGAAGCTGGCTGCCTTACTGCTGCCTCACCTTCTCCCTCCCTGCTGCCTTCAAACCACCTGGCTGGGATATTTCTGGGACCTGTGGTTTTCCCCAGATGACCAAGTCTCTTCTGGAAAGCCCATGAGTGACTCTAAGTACTGCATGCATATGCATGGGTAATTTATAGTTCAGTTTGTGAAGCCAGACTAAAGCCTCGGCAGCAATAGTGTATTTTCAGATATACTGGGAATGAAAATATTTGAGGTTTGTTCTTAGTGAAAAAGTAAGAAAAACACCCACATGTTTGGGACCAAATAGTTCATGAGGGGCAGCAGAAGGGCATTCTAATTACCCAGAGGTTTTCTTGTTTCTAAAAGTGCAAGCAACATTTTCAAGAAAAACCACAAGAGCAGAACATGAAGAAGGGCAAGCCTTGCATTTAGAAGATGAAGTCTTGGATGTCAACCTTTCAGAACATTTTTATTTTCTTGCTGAAGCTGTTCACTAAATGCTCCCCACTTCCCAAAGCTGCTGGAAATGAGTCAGGCGTGCTCAGGGCTGGCAGGGCACAGCTGTGGCTGGGCAGGGACAGATGCTGCTGACTCAGGCTGGGCCCTGCCCCATCTTCTCTGCCTGCCCAGGCTGGACTGGCACCTCTCCAGAGCAGGGACCCCTTCTTAGAGCAGGTGAAGACCCCTCTGGCTCCATGGGAGGTGCAAGGTGCCCTTGCTCCAGCACCCAGGCCATGCATCCTTGAACCTCACTGGTCCCCAGCTGGCCCTGGGCAAGAAGAATGACAAATTGTTTCTAGAAGCTTCACAGTGTTTCCAAAGAGGAGTCTCAAATGAGAGGCACCATATACCCAAGTGTGATGGGCAAAAATACTGTGGTTTTGCTTGAATTTTAAATAAGAATATGGAATTTTTCATCACAGCTCCTCCACCAACAGCCACTTTCACATGTCATCTGATAAAAATCCCACAATTTGATAACATGGTAAATAGGTTTCAATGTTCCCTTTCTCAAAGATACCCTCATACTTTGTCCTATCTTGGCTTCAACCTGGGTGTATCCATGCTGCTGATTAACCCTAAAGTTCTTAAAATACTCTTAAATTTTTCTTATATTAAAAAACTAAATTATTCTTAAGACATTATTTAAAATTATTGAAGATATTCTTAAATGATTCTTTAAAATGGCCTTAAACAGCTCCAGAAGGCAGGTGATAGAAGCGTGCAGAAAAGAGCAGAAAGAGACAAAAGGATTTTATCAAAACTGCAGTCATTAAGGCTTTTTCTACCATGTAAGGACAGTCCCTTGTCTTCAGTGGTACTTCCAAGATAACAAGTAAATGACAGTGCTACAGTCAAATGGAGCTCAACAGGAGGAGAGTTTAAACAAATTGATGAAATACTTGATGTGAACTTCTAGTTACCTCTAATGGCAGGTCTGAATTTGTAATGCAGACAAACCACGATTTGAAATTAAGTTATTTTTGTTTCAAACCTTCACCTAGGATTTTATAAGCCTGTCCCTGGAGGTGTCAGAGCAACAGGGTATAACTGTGTTCTTTTATGCTGAAAGAGCAATGTCTAGCCTTTTCTTAATGATGGAAAAGTGACAAAATTTGCACCCTGGCTTGTATATCCTTATAAGATGTAAAGGAAATTCAGAAATTTAAATATGGGCAAAAAAGATGAGGAAACACTGCCTGTGTCATGGCAAATGACAGATTTGACTGTTCTGGTTTTCCTGAAGTGCTCTACAGCTTAGTGTGGAGATCTTCTGATACCTGGAAAAGGAAATATGACTAATTGTGGAAGTGGTTTACCTGAGTGTAGATTTACCTGAGTGTAGATTTAATATCTCTCTACCTCAAATGGCAAAGGAACACTTTGAAGAAAACATGTTTGTTAAACTTCTGAGTTTTATTTCCACTTCAGAGATGAGGAAAGCATTGACCCCAGGGAGTCAGGGACTTCACCTACTAAAACCAGAATTCTCAATCACAGTAGAGCTGAGGCAGAGAGTTAGCAAGCTTGAAAAACTCCTTAAAATGGCAGCAGGTTTACATCTCCTGCTACAAGGAGCCAGCCAAAAATAAAGCCAAAAACAAAATTTCCTGAAGAAAACATCACCGAAACAGCTTCTGCAACACTCCAAAGACCGGTCTTGGCCAACCCTAGGGCAGGGTTTGCATCCCCTGGTGAGATGAAATATATGCTCACACCTCTGATGCAGCTGTGCAAAAGTCAGGTGGCACAGCTTTAACAGGTTTAAAGGAAAGTGAGTTCAAAACCTTTGTCAGCAATGACTGAGCACCCCATTTTGTTGCTTTAGCACAGTGAGGGAGGCATTTGAGATGCTGGGAAAAGAAGTTAGGAAGCTTTGTTTGATCATGCACAAAATTGATGTTCATAAGCTGATCTAGCTAAAGCACTACAAAACCATGCAAATAAAATCTCAGTTTAAGTCCAGTTCTGTCTATTTACGTATTTCTGCAGCAGCTTTGTGCCTTTCTAGCATCAAAGCAAGTGAAATTAACATAAGCCACATTTACGTCAGCTTGAGTAGAACCTTTTGTATGCAGGTTTCTCTAAAACTTGCTTTTAAACTGCCTTGAAGACAAACCACCATACTCATCTTTCTTAGAAACTTAGTCAAAGCACCACCACATGTTCCTGGAGCAGGGACTGGTACCTTTCTGTTTACTTCCTCCACTTTTACAGAAGTCAGTATGAAACACCTCTGGAGCACCTCAGCCAGCGCTTTGTGCAGTAGCCCTGCTGTGGTCAGTGGAATTGCACTTGTGGGACTAAATTTGGCCCTGTGGGTCACTGTCCTGCTGAGCTGCATTGGGAAAAATGAAAAATGAAAAGGGAGGAGAAATATGCAAGGGTGAACTGGCATTCTGCTGTGGAATTGGAGCCATCATAATGATTAAAAATATTTATTCTTAATTTTACTCTTGAAAAATTAAAATCAGGCAGGGAAAAATCTAGGCAGGGACAATCTGGACCTTCATGAATCTTCCTCTTCCCAGTGCTCCTCTTGCAATTTTAGCTCTGGCCCTCTTTTTCCCGCAAGTTGTTTTGCAACCTCTGCTCCTTGTTGCACTGTGTGCCACAACACAAACAGCTCCATGATGACAATCAGGGTCTAATGCATGAGGGTGAACAGCCAGGGTATTTAAATAGGGTGGGTTTTGGAGTCAAGACCTCAGTCCAGTAGCTGGTTCCCAATCCAGCTGCATTACCTCAGAAAACTAGTTTTGTTAGCTCTCTGGAAAACTCTCCAAAACAAGAGTAATGCTAGAGCACAAGCTTTGCTGTAGCTGACCCAGGTTGTCCCATCTTTTCCTTCTTTAGTTAATTTGGACCACCAGGACCAGTGTTAGAGCCCCCATATCCTGTTCCTGTTGTTTTTTGGGGCTGTGAGCTGAAACTGTCCCCAGATGGCAAAACTCCTGTGAAGATTTCCCTATTCCTCTCTTCCTGAGACACCTCAGCTTTTTTTTTTTTTTTTTTTTTTTTTAGAAAATGGCATGTCTTAAGGGTGTCAAAAAATAACCCTGCAGACTGAGCAGTTGAGAGTGAAGTACAAGGGAGGAAGACAAAGAACTTGGGCCAAGGTGGATGGGGGAGTTTGGCTGCTTACAGGATTGTCTGCACCCTTGGTTACCATGACCTGGCTTAGGTTCCCTGTCCTCTGATGAGCAGGTCTGATCCTCACAGTACTTTGCCCACACAGATTTGGAGAGCTACAGGGCAGTGGGAGAAATTATGTGTGTTTTGGTGGTTTTGCCCTGTTTTCTGGAGGCCATGTGAGGAGGAACTGACAAGAGCTGGTAGCAGAGCAGAAGGCTGGTCTGCAGAGGCAGACAGCTGCGCAGCTGCTTGTGCACATGCCAAAAGTGGCAGACGTGACTTGCCAAAAGTGGCAGCTGTGCCACGCAGCCAAACTGGCTTTGCACAAAGGGGAACCAGCCACAGGCTGGGGGCCCAGATCCTGCTCTCTGCTTACAGCAGGTAAAGTTAAGGGTTAGCTAGTTGCAGAATTACAGCTCCACACCCAGCTGGTGATGGAGGTAGCAGAGCTTGATTCCTTGGGTCAGTGTGGTGCAGCAGAAGAGGAAGAGACACTGGAGCATCTGAGAGCACAAAAAAAGAAGTTTGGCAAGATGTTCATCCTCATTGCCTACATTCCATTTCCTTCTCAGTGCTGCACCAACCATTCTGCCCTGTCCCTGGCTGCCTGTGGCCTCCCTGGATCTCCCCTCAGCATGCCACGGGCTTGTGCTCCATTGCTGAACCCGTGCTACCAAAGGCAGGCAAGCAGCTGCATGCAGGAGTGAGGAGCTGGCACAGGAATGGCTGCACTCAATGGACTGTCACCCTGTGTTGTGGGGATGTCCCTCGCTGGAGGGCTGTGGGCAGCAGAGGCAGCACCAGGCCACATTTTGCCATGGGCTGGTGAGCCCCAGAACAGGTGCCATACAGCTGTCTGTATTCCTCCTTTGGCTCTTCCCTGAGTGCCTTTATAGCTCTTGCCATCCTGTGCTGGAGGCTGCCCCTGATGTCCTGTGGTGGGGTCCAGCAGACATGAAAGGACTGCTCAGTGTAGATGTGACACAGGGAAAGAGGCCGTGCAAGTGTAAAACCCCCTAACAAGTAGCTGTCTGAACTGAGGAACTCACACCGTGCTTCCTGTCGGTTTCTCGGCTGTTTAGGTGGCCTGGAAAGGCCCAGGGTGGCCTTGGACAGCCCGGCGCTTCAAAGGACGAGGAGAGACTTCTGATCTTTTCTCGGTCTCGGTGTTTATTAATTGTTTATCTAAAAGATTTTCTTTCAGCCCAACAAAGGTCTGCACAGCAAGCCAGCCATGAGCACACTGAGAGCCCCCAGGGCAGTCACTTATCTTTATACCCGAAGTTACGTATACAATATTTATCATTATTCCCCAATACCTTCTACCCTTATTAACCGGTGCTCTTCTAGTAATGACCAATCCCAAAGTGCCACCATCACCACAGAAGATGGACGCCAAGAAGAAGAAGAAGAAGGACAGGACACACCCCAATTCCTCCATCTTACTTCTTTAGACCCCCCTGTACAGAAATCCTAAACCCTGTGTTCTACACTCTAATTAACTTATCCCTTCACCACTCACCCCAGTGAAATCCCCCCATCCTCATACAGGTGTCGTCTCCTGCGTAGGATCAAAGTCCAGCCACCAGACACTTCTGGCAACATTCCAGGACCTCCGAGGGTGGTCTCGGCCACTCTGCACCTCTGTCCTGAGGTGCTGAGATCCCACAGCTTCCTACTCTGGCATTGCTCCAACATGGAGCATTTTGCCTGTTTTAATCATGTACCATGAAATCTGTAGGCACTCTAGGACCACATTCACAATTAGAGACAGAGAAGCTGGGTAACAGCTGCAGCAGCCAGGGAGACAACAGCTCACATATATTGGAACATACAGAAACACTCTTTCCAGAAAACTGGACTATGTCTGACTGTTTGCTTAGGGGGGGGAACCT
Organism: Melospiza georgiana; assembly: GCF_028018845.1. Classification (NCBI taxonomy): domain Eukaryota; kingdom Metazoa; phylum Chordata; class Aves; order Passeriformes; family Passerellidae; genus Melospiza; species Melospiza georgiana. The sequence goes on along the minus strand of NC_080430.1, from coordinate 44,662,208 downwards.
CAATGCCCGAAGGCAGCCAGTGCTGTCTCCATGCCAGCTTCCAGCTCCATCTGGGCATCCCTACAGCCTCAGGAGCCAGCAACTGCTGAGCACACCACAGCACTGAGAGCTGCTCCCGCACGGGCTCCTGCACAGGTCCTGCTACAGCCACACTGTCAGCCGAGGAGGAAGAGGAAGGCACTGAACAAAGCCAAGCTGAGAGGTAGGTAATGATCAAAGGCATGGCAATTTGCTTTACCTACCAAGCACTGAGGAAAACTTTCCCAAACCCTGGCACTTTGCTACAAGGGGGCTGACCAGCGGTAGTATTTGATCTTCCGGACAGCCTGTTGTTTTCTTTCTGACCCTCCTCTGTTGTTTCTTTGGACTCTGGGAAGACTAATTGCTGCTCCTGCAGCTGTCTTTGTACTGTCTTGGAAGAGGCTATGTTGAAAGTTTGTCTCTTCTTCCCTGGCTGATCCCTGTATTTTTGCACCCATGGCTCTGGATAGGCTGGTGCATCTGTCAGCTCTGCAGCACCTTCTCACCTTTGGTAATCCAGTCCCTATTGTGCCAGGATGTGAAACACAAGCATGCTGGGGATGCTTTCAGCTTAGGTTTTCAGCTGTGTGCTCTTTGGTAATGGCCAAAGGGCTGATCTTTTCTCTCCTGCGTAGATCTCTGAAAGCACTTCAAGTGAAGTGTAAGACCTGTGTATCCCTCACTGCCAGCAGCGTTGGCTGCTTTTTATGGCAGGCAGGATTTTCTCTCTGCATGCAGCAATTCCCTGCCCTCTGTTGTCACACCACAGGTAAGCCTCCTCCTTGCAGTGCAATGTGCACTCAGTGGCCACGAAGGAGCCACAGTGGGATGTCAGGGCAGCATCAGGAAGCAGCTGCCTGCCCAGCTGCTTCAGCCCCAGAGCCTGTGGCTCAGCCTGCACCGCACAGTGAGTCAGTCACTTTGCTGATGCTGCTGAAAACTTTTTGTTTCCTGGAAGATTGGATACTCTTGCTTTTTGAATAAGATTGATTTTCAGCCAGAGCAGGCAGAGCTCCCTGCTGTGCCCCTTGGAATGCTCCAGGAGAGTACAGCCATGCTGAAGCTGGAGCTGTGCTAACAGGAGCTATGGCTGTTTTGCTAGACCAACCTCTCTGAATCCCAAATCCCTTCAAAGTTCCTCCATTATTTTTGTATTGGTTGTGTGATTTTTTTTCCCAAAGAGTTTCTTTGAGGATCACCAAACACCCTTGGGATCGTCAGGATGGAAGGTGCTAAATGCTAATTCCGATAGGGTAATTATGTAATACCTGAAGGCCATTTGTGTGATCTTGTTAGCCACCAGCACCTTAACACAGACCACAGCTTAGGATTCTAGACATAAGTTTAACCAAAAACCATTTTTGCATTAAAAGCAAGACTGGATGTCAGACCTGCAGATATTCCCAGGGCTGAGTTTATAACAATCCCAGTGATTTAATGATGCTATTTTGTCACAGGTTTCTAGAGAGTCTGGAGACCAATGTGTAATTTTCCTGAGCAGTCACTTCCTTCTTTTGTGCAAAGAGGTGTATTTTATACCTACCTAAATGGCAAGAGCATAAATGAAATCATGATGGGAGCACACTCATACTCTTGAATAGTATGTCTTACCGGGATGTACATTAAGAGTTAACCTCCCTTGGTTTATGTGGTCAGTTGCTGTTTGATGTCTTATCACAACACCAATTCACATTTCAAAGAGCAAAGAAAACCCTAAAACGTTGTGCTTTTTTTTTTTTTTTTTTTTTTAATAATGTGATCTCACTTTGTTGCCTTGGACTGAGGATGTATTTTATTATGTTACAGAGAAGAACTTCTGTTTTAAATTTGCTTTAAATTTTCCAAGCTGAAATGAGCCACAGCGGGAACAAACAAGAGTTGGTTTGCTACATCTTCAGACCCATTTTGCTGATAAAAGTCCTGAATAGTTAAAAAGACAAGCTTACTTTATCCAGCTTATGGCAACTCTCACTGACAAAGTGAGGTACAAAGGTTTCCCAATGCTGACTACCCCCACCTACATGTTGGGCTTTTCTTTAAAGAAAGCTGAAGAGTTTTCTTTAAAGAGTTTTCCAAGTTTGGAATCACTCACTTTGCACATATTTGATAGAAAAAAGGTAAAGCAAGCAGACAGCATTTTGGATTAAGGAAACTTAAACATCCAAACCACTAATTTGTTGTTGTTGTTGTTGTTTTGACCATCATTTGAGATTAAATCAAGAGCCTTCTTTTTCTTCTAACAGTGCCCAGCACTGTTACTCAACTCTTGACTTTGGGATTTCTCAGATGTCCTTTGCTCTGTCCAAGAAATATGGATGCATTACCATTTTTCTTGTCTATGAATTGGGTCTGGTCTTGAGTTAGGTCCTGCTCAGAAAGACCCTCAAAAGGTTAATGAAACTTTTGACCTTTTACTCTCCCGCCCACCAACTTACAACATAGGACATCTTGAATTATTGGTCCTTGGAATTATTTGAGCTTATCAGAAGAGTCAGCAAAAAAAAAAAAAAAAAACAAAAAAAACACAACAAGCTGTGTTTTGTGAAAGGAAAAATGAGATTTTAACTATGCAGTGGAAAAGTTCTTCTGCTTTATCCCACTCATTTGAAACCCACACCAGAAAAAAATAAAGCTGCAGTTTGATATCAAAAAGGAAACCTTACCCACACATCTGCATACCAGAAAGTGACTCATCCTTCTGTCATTTAACCCAGCTTCTTGCTGGATTTGTTATTTTTTGAACATTTTTAGGCTGTATCTATTATCTTCATTGGGCTGTGCATGACCATCCCCAGCCCACAGGAGAGGAGGATGGTGTAAGTGGTGAGAATCTGTTTTACCCTGTCTAGATTTAGGGATCTTCCTCACTGCTGTGCTGAGCAGCAGGTAAGAAGGTGACTGCAAAAACCAAACTCCTTTCTGTCAGTGCATGGTCAGCCAAAGTCACATTTGCAGCCCCAGGCTGCTGCTGCAAGCCTTGACATGGCTCAAGGCTTGTCAAGGGCTCAATGTGGGGCTTCATTATTTGCTTGTTCTCTCGTGCAGGATCAGGAGAGAGTTTAAACATGGTGAGCACTGATCCCTACAGGTTTTGTACCTGCACTTCTGCCTTCAGCTTAAGACAAGACAGGGATATCTGATGCACAGTAGAACAGTCTGCCCTGCTTGCTCGTGGTGTGTCTGGACACTCAGAGCAAGGGCCTTCTCCCCACCAACTCTGGCTCATGAATCCAGCACAGCAGGATTGGTGCTTGTTTTGCTTGCAGTGGTGTGGATGATGGGCGTGCCTGGTGTGGACAGCAGGGTGGGTCTTGGGTGTGGAAAGGAGTTCCCAAGAGCCTGGTGCCACACCTCACTAGAGACCTTTGCCCCTGGAGGTCTTGGCCAGAAAGGTTTGAGATTCTCTCCCTGATTTGGTGAAAAGCCCCCACAGGTTGAACACAGCACAAAAGTGAGTAAGTGTCTGCATTCTGCATTGTCAAACTCTTTTAGCCTTATGTTTATCATTGTGAACTGGACCCTTACACTTCCAGATTTTGCCAAAGACATTCTGATGTTGCCAGGCCCTTTGACTCATTACCTCTTGTAGAGAGGGCTGAGCGAACCTTGAGGTTTTCAGCACTTGGTATCTTGCACATTTCCTGTGAGAGTTGGCAGAAAAAATGTTTCCTGAGATGAAGTAAGCGAAGAAGAATAGCTATGAAAATCAGACCAAAAGAACCTAAGAAAGTAAGAAAAATATTGAAGCTCTTCATCAGCTTCCTGTTTACCAGCAACTCAAATAAAGCTTTGTCAGTGGTGTTGCCAAGCTCTCCTCACACCTCTGCTCATACACCCGCAGCTTAGGTGTGTGCTACCCCAGAAAGCCTCTTTTTGTGCCCCTGGCCAGGGCAGAGGCCTGACAATGCCACACAGATTTGAGATTGTAGCCACCGTGGTCAAGATGGGAAATGCCAGATGACCACATTTCAGTGCATGATGCTTTTGGGCTGAGAGAAGCCTGCCAGTGGCAGGGGGCAGGTTTGAATCCAGGGCTCCTGAGTTATCAACCCAGTTTTAAACTACACTTCTCCAGTTTAGGAGCATGATTTCATGTATTTTACCTTTTTCCTTTAAAAATCTGATAATCATCAGGAGTTTCTCCCAGAGGAGGTTCCTGCAGCATAAATGGAGACAGACACGGGCCCTGGTACCCACATGGGGAGTTTCCCACCCTGAAGCCTCCTGGCCCCTCACAGCCACTGGGCTGGCATGGTCTGAGGCCACTTGAGAGGCAGAAGTGGCACAGCCACTTGGGCTTTTCAGTGGTCTCTGACAGGCACTGCCTGCCTCAGTGCTGGGACCAGAGCTGTGCCCTGGCTGGGCTGGGCAGGGTGGGGCAGCTGCAACTGGGTGCTACTGGTGCAGGGCCACCCAGCCGTGGTGCTGGTGCCTGGTGGCCACCTTTGCTCCGAGCCAGTGCTGTCACCTTCATATTTTCTGAAAAATCTCCTTGCCCAGGATTTTGCTCTGGGAAGCCAAGAAGCCTTGGAGAAAAAGGAAAACAATATTATCTGATCTGCTTCTCCCGTGTTTTGATGCTTCAGGATGTGGTTGGAGATTGTTTATCTAACATGTGAATTGTTTTTACTTATTGGCCAATGACGGCCAAGTTGTGTCAGACTGGAGGAGAGAGTCACAAGTTTTTCAGTTTTATTTTCTAGCTTTCTGTAATTATCCTTTCTGTATCCTTTAGTATAGTTTAGTATTCTTTTATATAACATAGTATCATAAAATAATACATTCTCCTTCTAAGAACATGGAATCAGATTCATTCCTTCCTTCATGGAATCAGATTCATTCCGTCCTTCCAACAATGGGGGTCTCGGAAAATACGAGACAGTGCTGCCAGTGGCAAGGTGTGGTGGTGAGCTCTGGGCAGCCAGTCAGCACAGGGACCCTTGAGAATCCATCAGTTTATGCCAGAGAAGGAATTATGTGCCAGTCAGTGCAATTACACTTGCTGGGAAGCACTAGAAGGAATAAGCAGGCTGCAGGAAAATAAAAAGAGTAGGGGCTGATATAGATTTGCCAAGAGGCAGCTACGTCAAATCAGCCTCAGTTACAGGCTCATGCCGCCTGGCAAAGCAGTGGTATCTCATGTCTCAGAGTTAGCAAGCTTTCTGAGCACCTCAAACAGCCTTTGTGTGGGTGCACAAGTGCTCAGACAAACTCCTGAGTGCTTGCCACTGGACGGGAGAGCTGCCCAGAAGGATCCTGCATCTGGGACTGCACCCTGCCCTTGCACAAACCAGCATTTCCTGCACTTTGCTGCTCTGGATGAACCTCTGGTGCACGATTTTGCTACTTTCACACATGCCATCATATTGGGAAGGGGTACAAATATACTGGGGGACAGGATGACTGCTTAAATTGCCCTTGATAGATGGAAAACCTGGCAGCAATGGGCTGCAGTGCATTAAAGACAAGGGACCACTTCTCCCCATGGGAGGGTCAGCTGAGGCCACAGACACAGCATGGGGAAGGCAGCACTTCTGGGGAAGGCAGCACTTCTGAGGAGAGCAGCACTTCTGGGGAAAGCATCTGGGTGCTGAGATCCAGCACGAAAGAACTGTGAATCATCATTGCTACCTGACTGCAGAAGAAAACAGCTGACAGACGACTCTTCCAGTCTGCTTTGGCAGTTTGGGGCACTGCAATGCAAAAAAAAGACTAAAAATAATTGGACAGTCACTAAAGAAGAACAGAAACTACAATTAGCGGTTTAGAAAGCATGACTTCAGAGGAAAAAAACATTAAGTGTGAGCTGTTAAGACTGAAGGAAAATGTTGTCTTGTAATATTTTATAATAGCTAGAAGTAATTGTTCCTCCATGGCTAAGGTAAATAACTGGCTCAAATTATACCAGAACTGTTCTGGATGAAGACAAATTTACCAGGAGAGAATCTGGAAAAGCACTAGGATGGTTCATCAGGAGAGGCTGGGGGAAAGTAGGAGCAGGTGGAACAAGAGCATAGCAAGAGTAACAGTGGGACAGTGGGACACTGCCCCTGTCTTCAAGACAGGGGACAGACTCCATGATCATCCAGTGTCCCGTGCAGTCCTGTCTTCTGTGCTTTTTCTGTTCTAATTGATTTCTTGCTTGCAGCCTTCTCTGCTCTCCGCGCTCAGCCAAAGCACTGTCAGATGCAAATCCAGGAAGTGCCTGTGCTCTGGTGAACCAAAGATTTGGGACAGCAAAGGTTTAAAAACCTAAGTGCTCCATGGTGAGAAAAAAACTATCAAGTAAAGGAGAGATGGAGAAGATTTTTGTTCTCAAAGACTCCATATGCAAGAGATGTATTTGTTTACTCCTTTGTGTCCCACAATTACCCTGTCGTAACGCTTGGGTGAGAAAATTCCCCTCGCTGCTGTGAATGAGTTACTGTGCTGGGAGTTTTGCAATGCACTGATTTCTGCGAGGGTGAAACCAAACAATTGTGCAAGGCTGCAGCTGTCACAGCCATAATCCTTGTGGCTGTGGTGCTGGCAGCCAAAAGCAGAGCGTGGAGCAGAGTGTGCTGGTCCAGACCTCACCAAGCACCTCCAGCTGCTTCTCCTACACAAACTCAGCCACAGTTTTTGGAGGATTCTCTGGCTCACAGCCTTTTTTATTGCACTGAGCATCTGCTGCAGGGGGGAGAGCCAGAACAATGCCCAGTAGGTTCTTCTGGTGCACATTTGTACAAGTCTGCATACACAAGCACTTTGTTACGGTAATACAAATCCACATTTTAGTGGAGGGTGTCAATTTTTTTTGCTGATCAAGCTGAGAAGAAAAATAAAAATTTCTGCCTGCTCTCAGCAGAACAGAATCATCCTAGTTCAACTGGAAAGTTTTTGAAGCTTTGAAGTTTTTGAGAAAAATGGGTTAGGAGAAGAGGTTATTTATAAAACAAAATGCTGTATTTGAAAATGACACTTTTGAAAATGAAAAATGGCAATGTTCTGTCTGGGTCTTCTCAGAATAAAGTATTGCAATTGTTCTTCCTTTTTCTTTTGATTTGGAGGGGGAAAATCTTTCCCCCAAAGTTCGCACTTTCAGAGATATTTTAGTCAACAAAAATATACTTTTTTTATGTCAAAAAAACATCACCCAGAATCTTACCTGGTAACAAAGTCTCACCCGCCACACCCCCCTCTTTGTGCATGGGCATGCAAATATGTTATTCTCCTCAAGAAAAGGAAGTGAACCATTCTGCCATATGACAGATTTTTACCTATACACTGGCAGTGGTCTGATGAAATGAATTTTCATTAAGATAATGCGGTCATGCTAAGATGGTGTGTTGATAGCTGATGCTGATAGACCCAAACATTGTGAAAATAACTAAAGCAGGCAAGGATTCCTCAAAACATAACTCCTGTGGGGCATTTCTTCTTCTACCTCACAGGTGAGTGCCAGCCCTGGACACCCATAGCTCAGTGTGCCCCTTGCCCACCCCTGCTGCCCTATGGAAGAAGTGTGAAAGGGATTCACTGAGGGTGCTGCAATTGGGGAAGGGCAGTTGCTGGTCCATACAGGCAGCAGAGACACTTAGGAGAGGTTTATTGGGACAGAAAGATGGCCAGGAAGAGGAACCTGGGGTGGGACAGTCATCAAAACGCTACTTGCCAAGCTGCTCCCATGCTGCAGAGAGCACGCTCAGCCTGACTCCCCACTGCTGCCTTCTCCTGCAAAACTGAGCTGTCCTCATCGTTTTTCTCACTAACAGTGATGACTGCTGGTATTTTGCAAGACACTTCAGCTGAACAACCCAGCATCTCTGAACATCCCATAAACCCCTGTTGCAGTTAATCCTGTTTGTTTTCCTCCTCTGAACGAAATCATCTCTTCCCTCTTCCAATGAGACAGCAAGACTTCTGAGAAGTAAGATGAGAGCGGATCTGAAAGAGAAAGGCCTCCTTTTGACTAAGAAACTTATTTTATTTTGCTGTTGAGCAAAGGCAGAGGAAAGTTATCTTCTTGGATAACAGCACCTGACTTGGCTGCTTACCACAGCTCTGAGACAGGTGGAAGCTGAGCATCACATTGAGGTGAACATGTCCTTCACTTTGTACATGGGTGCTGTGACAGCAAGCAGATCCAGGAAATATTTAGCCTTTTCTTGGGAAATACCCTACCAGGCAGGCTCTCCCACTCTGCTTTCTTTGCCATATTTTCCCTAATGGCTGCTACCAGAAAGGTGTCTCCCATCCACCTTGGCGAACAACAAGAGCGATACCAGGGCTTGCAGCCCGCACTCCCGAGGCCAAAGCAAGCTCTTGCTGGTGGTGTCTTCTGTGGCAACTACAGTTTCTTTTCTGTGTTCAAACTCCATTTATCTAGCCCATCTGCAGGAAGAAGGAGAAGTTCCTACAAGAGCAGGCATAGGGGTTTTGCAGCAGCTCAGCTGACCATCACCCCCAGGCTGAGGATCTGCAGGGATGGCAGGATAAGGAAACCCTCTGGGACTGATGAGCTGGTGTGCATGGGATGTCTCCACTGCAGTGAACATTTCTGGCTGTAGGAGCTGGAGATGTGGCCATGCTGTTTGTCTCACAGCAAGATTCCTTTTGGTTGCAGCATTTGCCACAGTCTTTCCATGTAACACAGGGCTGCAGCGAAGTGTTGCTTCCCTGACCCTGGGGCTCCGAGTAGCTTGGAGGAGTGGAAGTCTGCATTAGTCCAATATGCTGATCACTTTTGGGCTGACAGTGTCTTCAGCTGTATGAAGGACTGCATGGGAGTTTTTCCCACACTGAAGCAGCTCTTCTGACAGAAGATAAACCAGCAGAGACTGCAGCTTCCAGTGCAAATAAAGGAATGGCTGTGGTGGCAGCTGGAAGGGAAGTGTGAGCAGTGTGGTGCACAGACTCTGGAGACTCCCCAGCCCTGCCATCTGTCTGGGGCTCCGGTGGCTGCTGCAGGCTGACCCTGTCAGCCACTGCCAAAACACGAGCAGATAAAACAGAAAGCTCCTCACACAGCAATATTGTTGCTATGTTTTTAAGTTTAAATGGGGACTGCCTGCACTTTCACAAAGTGGTGATGCCATTTAGCTCCTCCTTCTGGTACCCTCAGTACTGAGGGGTGCATGGACCCAAAATGGCCCCAAATGGAGCACCAGAGATACCCACAGCCAGTTGTCTCTGTTTTGCTGTGAGGCATTTCTTTCCCACAGGAAATCCCACGGGAGTATAGAGAGTATCACAAGCTCTGGTATTAGGGACCAGCTAAAATTGAGCTGGAGGGACACCTCAGGGCTGCAGTCAGGGCTCCTGGAGAGGGAAGCTCTGGGGTGGATTTTGGCTAGGTTCTTAACAAACAGATTTGAGAACTTGCTCCTAAGCTCTCATCCAGCACCTTGGGAACATCCTGAGGCCCTGGGGGGGGGAATGCCTGGTGCCTGCTGTCCTATCCCTGGCTATGAGACTCCTGGGTCGTGCATCCCCTTCAGACATTTAACCAAGGGCTGTTATACCAGCTGACTGTTTCTCCTCCCACAGCAAGCCTGTTCCACAGCCCCAGTGCCCCAGCAGCAAACTCACTTGAGCTCAAGGGGATAAATATTGCTATCATATGGCTGTAGTCTTTTATGGTGAGAAAATCCTCTTTTCCCCTGGCCATGTCTTCACTGGGTTGTCTGTATGAAACAAACATATCCCCTCCATGATCTTACTTTACCACACTGAGCCCTTGCACTGCCTGTCCTGCCACCTTGCAGCCTCTCTGCACCTTTCTGCCAGGGTTTAGCACTTTTGAGTGCAGATGACCTTTATCTTCTCTGTTCCTAGCCTACCACTCTTGCTGGTTTACCACATTTTCTTTGTTTTCCTCCTCACGTGAACTACAAGGGGCTGTGTGTTGGCTTGGTAGAAAATTCAGGTCTGACCGTGTAGCCCCTGTGTAGCTCAGGGCTTGGTGTTTGCTGCTCACAGACTCAAAAAGTGTTGGGAAGGGTACAAGTCACTGCAGCCTGGCTCACAGCTGATGTGAAGGAAATTGGAAACGTGTACCTCTCCTCCTCCCTCCACCAGCTATCTCCCTCTGAGCTGTCAAGAAAAGTTCAGCACACCTGCATCTTGCAGCACCCCACGGCTGTGAACACACTGGTGTTTCAGCAGGGCTCTGCCTGCCCATGTCCCTCTTGGATTGCCTGTAGGAGAGCCAGTAGGGCTCAGCATGGAAAGAAGAATAAAATCTCTTTGTGGGGGTTTTTCCTGTCGCCCAGCATAGGCACCTCCTATTAGTTTTCGTCATTGTAATTCTCTCCATTTCAGCCAACATCATAATTATAGTCTCTTCAGTTCTCAAGCCCACCCTGTGGGTTTTACCTCCCATCCACCCTTGCACCTGCCAGTCAGAACCAGCACCTTTCCTAAACTCATCTCTACTCCACTCCTTTCACTGCTTTTTACTAGTGACATCCTCTTCCTCCTTTCATGAACTCCCTTTCTCTGCTGAGAAAACCTCAGGTTCTGGCTGAGTGTTAGGAACACCAACCACCAACAACTGGTGGTTTTGTCAGGAACGGAAGCAGTTGCAGGAACATAAACCTTCCTGAAAGCCAGGTAGGGCCAGGGTCTCACAGTTGTATATTGTGGAGAAATGGCTACATGACAGAGGTCATGTAGACATTCGCTTGTTAGCCGACCAGGAGCTGGGAAAGTACCGAACACAGCTAGTTTGAGTCTTTGTGCCTGCAAGATAGCGTGTCCTTGGGCCTAGCTGGGTATGATAACAGTGGACAGAGAGACGTGAGAAGTAGAAAATGTAGGCCCAAATGAATAAGGAAGAGTTGATGGTATAGTTTAACCAATAGAACGCTTGGCTTACAGAATATTCATAAGCTTATTATTTGCTGTATAAGGGTCTGATGCTCTCTTCAATAAACGGAACTTGCTTATCACTCATATTGAGTGTCCGAGTCTCCCCTCACCGACAAATGGCTCATCCCCAACAAAGGCCTCATTCTGCAACAGTATATCACTGCCCAAAAGATAGCAGAGCTACTCTTGGAAATGTTGCATCAGACTCCAAAATTCTACTGTTTTCTCCAAAACACCGGCACTACCACAATTTTCCCCTCACTCTTCTTATCAATCTCCAAGTTGTTATCCATGTGCCTTGGTGTGCCCAAAGTGCAGCAGCCAGCCCAGCCATCCTCCAGCCATATCAGTCACCAGGCCTGCTTTAGCTTTTGTTCTCTTGAGTTCAAGATCTTTTCCTCAAGATTCCTTTTAGGTAATCTTCATCTTCTTGCTTGCTCCAATTTTCTTCAACTTACGGAGCATTCCCCTACTGCCTCTCCCAGCTTCATGCCTCTCTTTGCTGGCTGTGCAGAATTGTAGCTGGTTAAAGTATACGGCCGGGAGATTTCCCAATTAAAATGTGCATTTTGAATGAACTGGAATATTTTTGCAAGATCATAATTTGTGCAGCAGAAAATAACTCAAGAAAAAATACAAGATTTTTTCAATTTTAGAGTATGTACTAATGTTCAAAAATGAAGAAATGTTTTATTCCTTTATTGGTTTCATGTCAAACTATTGGTTTATTTTTTATATGTATTAATAATTTGTCAATCAAACTATTGCAAAAAAGCATATGAAGTAAGAGGAGGCATCCTTAATTTATTAATGTTTTGTTCCTAAGAAATAATGAAAGCTAACTTTATTGATTTCTAAACAAATATAAATAAACCTAAATTGAATAAAGCTACATTATGTCATACTGTGTGTCTATAGCACCAGGACATACTATTGACATATTATTAATAATATAACGAATATCTATACAATACAACAAAATAAATCTCGGTTGCAACAATTTTCAAAACTTAGTTCTGAAAAAAATATAAACAGAATAATTGGAGCTGGTCTCTCTTGTGTAATAAGACCAGCTGGGTACTTGGAGGCAGGATGGTGCCCTGGTCACTGTTAATATGTTGAATACTTCATGGGACAGGTGTTTTCTGACTGTGCTACCAACTAGTGCCAGGTCCTTCATTAAGTTACTCTTTTTATCCTCCAGACTGTTTTTATTCCTTTTAATCCTCCAGCCTGTTTTCTCACTTTTCTTTTTCTTTCTGCCTGCAGTATTTACTTTTTTTTGTCTTTGAGATTCTTTCACTACTCACCTGTGCAACAACAATCAGTGACCTGTAAAGGTACTTTGGGCTGGGACTGCAACCAAAGAACATGCAAATAACTTCAGTAAAAATCGTGTTTTGGATCTGCCACATACTTGTTTGGGACTTCTTGAGTGAACCTCTGGTATTCCTTGTCCTCTTAAAAGTCAGGAAAATTGTGCCTGTTGAGATAAATGGATTAAAAGTGTATAATCTGTCTGACTTATAAAGCACCACTATGTACAATTTTAGTGTTCCACTAACCATAAGTAATTCAAAGCAATTGAATAAAATACAAAATATCAAACCTGTCTTTGTTTCAATATTTTGTCCTGTTCCATCCTCAAGTAACTAAAATAAACTTGAAAAAAAACCCAAGCAAAGAAACAGAAATACCCCCACTAAATAAGAACTGATTAGAAAACTATGGCTAAGAGGTATCAGTAGCTTTGAGTTCTTGTTTTGCTTAAAATACTGATGAGGTTTTAATGGGGAGGGATTTAAACAGACTGCAGGATACAAGTTGTTACTAGCTGAAGAAAATGAAAAACTAAAACAATGCTAATTAAAACTATTATAACTATATATCAGGTTCTGTAAAAAGCTGCAAATTTATTAGGGTGTTTCCTGTGATGGAGACATGTGAACTTTTAAATTTTTCACTTAACTGTAGGTGAGGCTGTGAAGAAGTGGGGTTTAGCAAACACGTCCAAAGGAGTGCTACCCATTACCGTGTTAAAGAAGAGAGGTATTTGATCTTTTTTTTTTTTTGCAGAAGGTGCCTGATACCCCCCTCACTCTTTTCCTGTTTACCAAAGATACAAAATATTCTATTTGCCCCTGTGTCTGGCAGCTGCCCATTCGACAGCAACATATCACAGAATCTCAGCTCTCTGCACAAGCAAAGTGAAAGCCAAGTAAACCAAGTAAACCTCCTGGAAAGCCCTGAGCCCAGGCAGCAGGGCACAAGGAGAAGGGGGCCAGGGCCATCTGAGAGAGGAGAGTCCTCCTGCTATCAGAGGTAAAGTCCATCCATACTCATAGTGCTGTTCCTGGGCTGTCTGTGGCAAGCAGGGGACCTGCAGCAGCCGCCTCTCCCTTGATACCTTCCATGAAATTGCTTTTTCACTTGGACTGTTCTGCTGAGTGATATGGAGAGGGGGGGAAATGGAAAATGCTGTGGCCTGGTTGGGAGCAGTTGAAGGCATTAATGGTATAAGGGTGGTCTGAAGTAGAGCATCTCCGGAAAAACAGGAAAAACACTTGAATTTTGCTGGAGTAGATGCTTTTTAACTACAAATCTTGATATACGTATCTCTACATATCCATCTACATGTTTACAGATCTATTATCTATAACAGTATTCGTGAATTGTTTTTACTATTTTTTAGTTTTGGTAGTTGGATCTATGCACTGCTTTTAAGAGGTCCTTGGCAGAAAATTAAGAAGCGGGAGCCAGTGCTGCATCGCTCAGTCACGGTGTATCAGTTTCACACATCAAAGCTTTAGCAGGAAACATTTTCTACCTTTATCTGTTGCAGCAAGAAGAGTCACATTATCTAGTCACTCACCAGCTAAATATTTGAAGATTTATGCTTTATGCAGAGTTAAAATTAATAATGCAGATGTCTTAGCTATAGCTAAGAGTTCAACATGGTAGAGAATTACACTGTCAATGTGTAATTGCAGATGCAGCATGGCTTTTCTCTCATTATTTGTTATTTCTGAACAAGGAATTCTGTGGGGTTGAATGCTGTACTTGTAACAGTTTTCCCTTCATTGTGCTTAACAATTGAAACAGTTCTGGTGCCCCAAGGACAGCTGAGGCAGGTCAGTGAGGCATGAGCAGCATCCATACCTGGAGCAGAGGATGGATACTGGCACTCCTCTGGGCTGTACATACAGATTGCTCTGTTCCCTCCACAGGTGGCACAGCCAGGCAAGAAGGGGTGAATTGTGATTTATTCCTGTCAGTACAAAAAGTTTTCACTGTTCTCTCTTTTTTGTATCTCCAGGCAGCAATCTTTAATTCAGGAGAGCACATAATCTACTTCTATAGAATTAATCACCTCCATTTATGTTATTGCTTCATCTTAACAGCAATGATTATTACAAATTATTCTTCCTACTGAGAAATTCTGGGTCTTTGAAGCTCTTTCAAGATGTGGTCTGCCCGTAAGCGGGTGCAACAGAGGTGCAGCACAGCCTAAGCTTTCAAATGTCTTAGCAGTGAAAAACCAAACTCTTTTGAAATAACCATCACTTCTTAAAATGTGAACACTCAAGTCTGGAAACCCAATCTGCTTTTATAAGGGTCATGAACTGACATCTGAAACAATTAAAAGGTTGGCTGAAGCACTGACTCACTCTTGGAGAGCACGTCAGATTATTTTACTATTTTGAGGCTGCCTTCATTACAGTTCTTCAGAAATGAAAGAGAGGAGCCACTCCTGCTAATGTTTTGGTTTTCTCTATGCTAGAAAACTGAAGCTGGACAGAACAGGCAGGAGCACAAAGCTGCTGTGTTGTGGCAAAAGGCACAGCCAAGGTGCTCACCAGCTGCCCTGGAGGTTGGTGGCACCTCACAGCTTGGCACTGCAAGTGTTGCTGTGCAGTCTTGTCAGCTCCTTGTTGCTGCAGAGCTTTTTGCATGCAATCCTGGACCCACCCATGGAAAAGTAGCTTGCATGTCTCTGCACTCTGTGCCAGTACCTAGCCCTGATAAGCTCTGCTAAAAAAAGGTTATGATGCTTGGTGACAGCTTCATCAGGCAAAACACTTTTATCAGGGTCTTTATGCTGCAGGCAAAAAGCTTCCCCACCGCAGGGAGCACGAGAAAATTGAGATCCCTAGGTCAGATGCAGGATTTGTATTTTTTTTATCACTAGGACTATTCAGAGACCTGAATTTTCCCCTGTCATTGTAATGGTGAGGGGCTGGTCCGCTGGCACTAAAACAGTTTCAGGAAAAACAGAGAGCATCCCAGAGCTCACACTTACACATGTGTAGGAGCAATCAGCAGGCTGCAGGGCAGCCCTCTGGGTGGCACAGCTGTTCTCATCCAGCCAGTGAGACCAAAACTGCATTTTTAGTCCCCCTCTGCCTGGAGGCTGACCCACAGGCTCAACACAGCCCACACAGAGACAGAAGGCACAGTGAGAGTGCTGTGCCAGGACAGCCAGACATTTCTAATCCTTTCTCTTTCCTGCACAGGCATCTGAGATGAATCCCACCAGCCAATTCACTGGCACAACAGAATATGACTACGGATACGATGAAAACACTGCTCCGTGTAATGAAGGAAACAACTTTCGCAGGTTTAATTCCCTCTTTCTGCCAATTCTTTACTGCCTTGTGTTTGTCTTCTGCCTCCTGGGAAACTCCTTGGTCCTCTGGGTTCTCCTGACCAGGAAAAGGCTGACAACAATGACTGACATCTGCCTGCTGAACCTCGCAGCCTCTGATCTCCTCTTCGTTTTGCCCCTCCCTTTCCAAGCCTACTACGCTTCAGACCAGTGGGTTTTTGGCAATGTCATGTGTAAGATAATGGCTGGCATTTACTACACAGGTTTTTATAGCAGTATTTTCTTTATAACCCTCATGAGCGTAGACAGGTATATAGCAGTTGTCCATGCTCTCCATGCCACGAGGATAAGGACAGCCACTTGTGGCATAGTTATCAGCTTGATCCTGTGGCTGGTGGCTGGCTTGGCTTCTGTACCCAACATCGTGTTCAGCCAGGAGCTGGAGGTCGAGCAGGCGCTGCAGTGTGTCCCCACGTACCCCCCAGGTGACAATACCTGGAAGGTTGCTTCTCAGTTTGCAGCCAATATCCTGGGCCTCTTGATTCCCTTCAGCATCCTCGTTTGCTGCTACACTCAGATACTAAGAGACCTGCAAAAGCGCAAAAATCGCGACAAGGTCAAGGCGATCAAGATGATCTTCATCATCGTCATCGTCTTCTTCCTCTTCTGGACTCCTTTCAACATCGCGCTCTTCCTGGACTCTCTGCAGAGCCTGCACGTCATCAATGACTGCAAGGCGAGCTCCCAGATAGCGCTGGCCCTGCAGCTGACAGAAACCATCTCCTTCATCCACTGCTGCCTGAATCCCATCATCTACGCCTTCGCCGGCGTCACCCTCAAGGGCCATCTCAAAGCATTCCTTCAGTCCTGTGGCCGCGTCCTCTCCAGCCCTGCCGGAGGTGCCGGGGCTGCACACTCGTTCTCGGCACCCACCCAGGTCTCCCTGACAGTGCAGGGGTCCTGTGAGCACACCTGAGCCACCTTCTGCTGGGGCGAGGGGCTGGCCAAAGGTCTGCTGTGGTCCTGGGGGTTGTGCCGCGTGTGCAGCATCCCCTGGGAGGTGCAGTGTGCTGTGCCTCCTGTTGGGATACGCTGTGACCTGCCACACAAACACTTGTGACATCGATTTTCCAAGAGAACCAGTGTGTTTGTGAAATGGTGATCATACATTGCCACAGAACAAATTTTAATGAAGTTTTAGAGCTCCTTTAATACACTTCAGCAAGTAGGCTGCTTCCTCTAGTATCTACTTTCTTCTGTGACAAAAGCATCGCTTCTGCCTCACCCCCAAGTATGCTGTGCCTTGTGGACACTGAATCCCTACATCCCTGGGACAAGTGTGTGACAGCCCTCTGGAAAGTGGGAAGTGGACAGGCATAGGATTGCCTCATCTGGCAAAGAGGGAATCACCTCAGACACTGTCACAGTTTCCCCTTTCCTTCAGATCCCAGAGGAAAAACCCCCTCAGCTCAGAGCCCTGCTCATTGTGGGATGGGCCCAGGGGCAGAGCCCTGGAATCCTCGGAACTGTTGTCACCCAGAGCAGCCTTTGGTAGTGATGTCTCCAAAACTAGCAAGCAGTGGCTCCAGGTGTCCCCTATGCTGGTCACTCGTGGAGGCTCCTACTTGACAATATTGTCCTCGGAGCAGGCGGGGGTTCTGCATCACCTCTGGAGCTGTGGGAGCTCCAACTCTGTGCCTTCCATGCTCGCTGCTAAATGTAACCATCACAAAATGACCTGTAGCAAAGCAGGCTCCTTCTCTTTTCCCAAATGTCTTCATTTTCTGCCATTTGAAAAATGCTTTCTTCAAATAAACATTAGCTACATCTTTTTTGTCTTGGTTCTTGATAGTCTGCCTGATGACTCACAAGCCTTGATTAGGATAAGAAAACTTTGAGTTTGCATATTTTTGAGTGGGTATCACATAAATGCATCTGATGGAATTGAGAGGCACCCTGAAGTTCCTCAGTAAAACAACTCTTATCTCCACTTTTCTGCTAAGGAAGCTTTGTTCTCCAAATCCCAGTAAAAATTCACAGGGAAAAAATATAATTTATATTGAGGTAGTATTACTGCAAACACATTTTTAAAAGCTAATCAAGAGAACACTTGAAATCAGGGAAAACCCAGCCTGGATATTGTAAAATATTTTCTTTTTTAAGGTAATAAAAATTTTAAATATTTTCCTAATTTTCCCTTTCCTTATGAAAATATAATTTCATATTTTAATCCTTCCTAAAAATTAAAAAAAGGAAAAAACCTTGGTGCCAAAATATTCTTGCTATTAATTATATAGTATAGAAAATACTTCTGTATTTTATTATAGATAGCATGAGTAACGTTTCTAGGCTTTATTCCCCAATGAACAAGAAAAACCCTACAACTCAATTATTATATTCTTTTACTTCTCAGAAAACTGCTGTTTAGAAATAACACTTTCTGTGCATTTCTTTGGGGCTCTTTGGACTGCATAGGGTCTTTAATGATTGAAAAGAAACGTGGATCAGTATCTCAGGTCAGGTTATCTTCTCTCTGTGGCCAGATTTTGGAGTTTGGATGAAAGTATTTCTGTATAAAATATTCAGTGACACTTACCATCATTTTTCTTGTAGGAAGGGACAGGCAACAGAGCTTATATTGCTTTAACTGATATTTTGAGAGGAAGGGGTAATGGAAATGTTGTCTGACCAGCCCTCACCCACTGGCACTTTTGCCAATGAGCAGTGAGAGTCTCTCTGGGTTACTAGACAAGGGCCAAACTCTGGTTTCTTTCTTTTTGTTGTTTTGTTTTTGTTTTTTTTTTTTTTTTTTTGGTGCAGCTTCTACTAAAATAATGCTGGGCTCACTGAAGAGTTCTTCCCCCCCGCTCCCCATCTTCCACTGCTGTTTTTAAAATACTGTTGTTTAAGAATTCAGGAGTGTAGATCCAAGCCTCACATCCTCTGCCCAAGCACAGCCAATCTCCCACAGAACCAGACTGCAGATTCTGAGGACAGTTTTCCCTTCAGCAGGCTCCTCCTCTGTATAATGTGGCTGTGAAAAGGAATAATACATGTAGGTATTTTGCCCCTTTTGTTGTAAAAAACAGAGACACAAACACACCCAGCATCACCCCAAAGCACCTGAACACAGCAGAGCATCCAGAAGCATTGTGCCTCTTCTCTAAACATGAAATTGTATTTACAATGGTTTCGACCACAAGACTTTGTGCTACTCTTCTTATATGTGATGGAAATAATCTATGGAGACACTCAACAATGTTCAAAAATTTTTGCACTTGTATGCACTAAAAGAGTTCTGGAAAGAGCACTACATTCTCAGGATAATAATAATAATGAGCTGGTATTGCTATTTCTCCAATTATACCTTTTTTAAGGCAGAAACTTCTCAACAACAATCTACTTTTTTTCCGCAGGTGCAATAATCTTGAAATAAAGCAGGTAGCAGTTTCACTTTTCCTCAGTTTCAAGGTTCTGACACACAGCAAAATTGGTAAAAGAAATTTTGCAATCAAATCATAACCAGATCAGTTACTTTTCATGTGCTCAGATGTTGTCAGCTGCAAATAGCACTGCAAAAGCACCAAGTAACAGTCGGGTTTATTGTCACCTGGATTTCCTGGGGCTTGGTGTGACACTGTGAAAATATGTGCCAAAATATATAGCTCAGTCTTGTTCCACTAAATTAGTGGAAATGTGATCACTGTTCAGAAGAGGATGGAAAAAGGAAATTATTGCCATTTGTAGAACAGATCTTCTAATGAGATGTTGCACATCCAAAGCAATTATCGTTCCTCCAGAGACCAAGCTCTATTGAAACTGTTGATACCAGCTTGCCAGTTAAACTACTGAATATCACTTTTCACATTTAGTAACACTTCCCCACCTGGTTCTGAACTGTGTTCTCTGTGTGTTCTGAAGGGCTTGAATTTTCATCTATTGATTTTCAGCTAACATGTTTCACTGACTTTTCTGTCTCATGTTTCTCTCCGTCCTTTTGTAGTCTGATGCCTGTGGCACTGTAACCTTACCCAAGTCTGACCTTACTCTACTCTTGTCCAAATGTGCACATCCTCAAAAACACCTCCCAGACCATTACAGTAAGGGAAGCATACTAATACTGTGCAAAGCACTGCAAAGGAGCACTGACAGTTAGAAAAGCAAAATAATAATGCGTATTGTGGTGCTATTTGTGACTCCTTCTGGCTTTTCTCCAGCCTATGATTGCCAAGTTCAGAGCTTTCACAGTGTCCCTCAGTTCTCTTCACTTACCATGGGATAGCCCAAACTTAAGAAGGTGTGAGACTGAATTTCAGATGTTCTCCATTTTGCCCACCCCCCACATTAGGGTTATGAGAAATCTGCCACATGTTTGAGAACCACCATTGGATTCAGTGTGTCAGGATACAGCACTCATTAGGAAATTCCATAATATTTCTGGGGCTTGACATCAGAGTTAAAAAGATCCAGGTAAGAAGTATGTATTACCTCCTTCTCTTATTTAGTTTCCAGTTATAAAGGATAATTGGAATAGCTGAAATCAATGACATTGCTCATTCGTGGCCACACACTGTAACTATTTGTAGTCCTTACAGTAGAACCTTGGCTACAGAAACACACCTCACACCGCCTTCTGCCTCATACCTTGTGTGGATTTTGCTCTTCTTAATTAGAAATATGTTATAACCAAAATACATTATCCAGTGCAAACCCCAAATGCATTATTAAATTAACCCAGAAGCGAGATACAAAACTTTCTGTGGTTTGCAATTTCTGCTGAAATGACCTCATAATGCCACTGAGTTCTGAAGCGTGCCTAACTATAACTTTCTTTAAGAACCCCAAAATCTCAGAGGTCTGCTCACCACTCTGTTTGCCCTTAGATGACTCCTGTGCCCAGCTGCTTGCTCTCTCTCTTTCTCTGTCAGCAGTTCCTTTCCTTCTCTTGGCCTGAGGAGGAGAATCAGGTGTCCTCCCTCATCCATCCCAGTGCACTGCAGTGTCAGCTGGCCAGTCCAGTCTCTCCCCCTAGTGACTCAACCCGTTCTCTTCCCTCACACTGATTCTCAAGGTAGCTGACAAACTGTTTTCACTTGTCACAGTGTTCTGACACAGATTCTCCAGGCTGTGTTTCATGTCCAGAACCTTTGGCACTGATTTTTTTAAGCTTCTATCTCAGGCAGAGAAAATGTTAGGTTATACCTCAGGAGAGACTCCCTGATTTCAGATTAAAACCACAAAGGCTGGGGTGGCTTAGACTTCTCTGAAAGTCTTTTCAGTGAAATGTGTGGAGGGAGGGAAGTTGGAAGTGCCAGTGGTGAGCACTTGTAAGCATTTAATGTTTAATGCATTTTAACATATGAACAACTAGGAGATTAGAAATCGTCCCTGGACAGTGTGAAAAACAGTAATAGACAGTGAACTTCTCCAGTATCCAAAAGTATTGAAAATAGTGTCACTTGATGAAGTCTTGTAAAATGGAGCACCAGTGTACAAGGTTAACTCCCCAAACAAACAAGCCAGTGATAGGTTTTGAGATTTCAGGTGAAACCAAGTACACTTTAGGCAATGAAAATACTCTTTTTTCCCCAGGATTCATGTAGGTGTTTATGTAGGTGTTTATCTCAGCATACTTCAGTACAACTGAGGCAGAAGTATCAGTTTTCCTTTTAATTATCTTACATAGGTTTTGTTGAAGTTATTTTCGTCACTTACTTGTGGTTTGCCTTCATCTTAAAGCTTGCACAATCTTTCCAAGAAGAATGACAAAATAGTTTGCACATGCTAAATGTAAAGCAACTCCTGCAATGTGATCTGAGAGCTTTACAAATACAGATGGACTTGGCTTCCTATCACTCTTGCTGGGACTGTTTTGCACAGTGGCACAAACAGCCTATCTAGAAGCATTCAACTGACTGCATGTGTGAAATATCTCCCTTGTGTCAAAGCTAGCTCTTCCATTCCCATTATGAGACAGCAATTTGTACTGCCTTGAAATTAATAAAATATATAAAGAGGATGCAATCTACCGCAGTACAGAAAATATCACAGTCATCCTCTTTTGGATGGAGGATGGAGAAGAATTTGAAATCTGTAGTACCACAGACTCTATGTATGGTTAGTTTGCTGTGGACTGTGAAAAAAGGTTTGATGGCTTATCTGAAGCCCTGTGTATTCTTCTGTTTTCTCTATAGAAGTTACAAAGGAAGTGATGTCTCCACTCATAAATAAAATATGCCAGAAGATGACTGACATCAGATTCATTAAGTGTGTAAGTTGGTGTATTGTGGCTACCAGTGTAGCTGCTGGACTATCCATGGGAACCTTTTCCAGGAACACAGCAGGGTCTTCCAGGTGGGTGCACAGGAGTGTGAGGCCAGTCTCTGAGAAGACTGCAGGCGATTTGGAGCCATTTGTGTCTTTCAGGTTCCATTTCATTGATCAGTCCTGCAGATACCTGAGAAGCAAAATCAGGGAAAGCTTGCATTTCAGAGATGCCAGGTCCTGTGCCACAAATAATACTGGAATCTGCAGCCTTATCACAGGACAGGCACAAATTTCATCAAGCGAGTGAGACACTTAGAGCTGATTTTATCCTACTCACCCCAGAGTGACTAATTCTAGCACACTTCCCTTAAGCACCTTCCCTTTCCACTCACACTAAGATCTTCATAGATAGCCTCTGCTGTTGTGATCCTCATGTTCCAAGAATCAATGTGAACATCAAGAACCAGCAGCTACAACAGATGAGAACCCTGCTCCAGCACAGTACTTCACTTTGGAGAAAAGCAGTTTACAAACCAGGTTCCACAAATTAGTGGGTGCTGGCAAAATGGACATAATTGTACTGCTTCATCTCATAAATGTGCTAAGAAGGCAAATACAGTAATACCTGTGAAGGACTCAGAGGTTAGCCTGATAGAACCAGAGACATGATCATGAGAGAAAAGCAAAATTCTGCAGTCCAAGAAAGGCTGCTCCTGCACTGTGGTGAAGAGCAGTAAAGATAACCCCAAATAACCAGTTCCTCAGCTGGGAGGGTGCATTCTGCAAACTGAGCCAAGCATTGTGACGGGGGACTGAGCACCTCAGTGTTTGTGAGGAGAGGTTCATGTGAAGGGCAGATCGCATTGATACGTCCTTGTGTCATTCTTCTGTGAGTAATGCAGAATATCTTAAGAATATATAGGACTCCAAGTTTACTTACATCTCTGTTGCCAGGTCTTACTCTCCAAGGCTCCGTGAAGTGCCCCAAAGCTGTAAGGAAGTATTGTGACACCTGAGCAGCTAATGGCAACTTGCATAAGCCACCAATAGAAACTGTTTTCCTTTTATGTTCCTACCCCTCTCCCCCCGCAAAAACCACAGTTTTAGAACACCTGCATGGGTATGAAGATGTAGGGAAAGAGGAGGACAGGCTTTGTCACAGACATATTTTATGAAAAATCCTTCTGCTAGGATCTTTTCTCCTGAGAAGCTGAGAGGCCTCAGAAACGAAATGTAAACAATAATTATCTGCTGCTGTGGAATGCAACAGGTGCATCTTTGATTGTTTTTAATTAATGGCTAATCACATGGCTAATCATGTGGTTGTTTTTAATTAATGACTAATCACAGTCCAGCTGTCTCGGACTCTCTGGTCAGTCACAAAATTTTATTATCATTCCATTCCTTCTATTCTTTTCAAGCCTTCTGATGAAATCCTTTCTTCTATTCTTTTAGTATAGTTTTAACGTATAATTTTCTTTTAATATAATATATATCATAAAATAATAAATCAGCCTTCTGAAACATGGAGTCAAGATTCTCATCTCTTCCCTTGTCCTGGGACCCCTGCAAACACCACCACAAGGCTTTGCAGCTTTACTTCTGTGCCATGATAGGCAGCACATGCAGTTTTCATGGGCATGAACAGAGTACAGTGTTCATAGTGCCATAACAAATGTGTTCCAGCCTCTGGGTGCATCACCACCTGGGCTGGTCTTTAGATCTACCATTGATCTATTCCTCTTCAGCAATGGGAGTAGACAGCATTATCAGGCTTAGCTGCTAAAACATCACCTTGGCCCCAAGGAACAGCAAAACAAAAATGTTTGACTCGATGGTTTCTCATCACCAAAAGCCCTGAAGCATTCATTCAAGTTACCTGAAAGTTTTGTCAGGGCACAGGCTGGCTGTCTGCCTTGAACTTGCTGCCTAAGGCTGTTCATATCATTAAAGAGAGCTCCCCACATTAGGTGATTCATTCCAGCCTAAGGTGGAGTAGCTTAAAACAGTTTTCCACCCTCTGCAAATACCCACCTCTGTCCCTTGACTAGAGAAGGAGCCCTTGGATTAGCTAGCCAACTACCAACTAAGGGTGGGAGAGAGATGATTCCTGCAGCCTACACCTTCCAGTTTGGGGGAATTGGGAAAGAATTCCCTACTAACAGACCTTGCAAAGGCCTGCTCTGTGCTCCTCCTTGTGCTCAAACAAAGTTGCCACATGCCCATCCCTGTAAACATGAAGACAGTCAGCAAAATGTCTGATGCGAGCTGCTGTGGGTGAGGGTGCTCGAGAAGAATCTGCAGCACAGGTCTCATCAAGATATTTATTGGATTCCTCTTTTAGCACAAAAGATCTGCTTCATTCAATTTAATCATAACAAATGGCTGAAGCACATTGGAAAATAACTCCCTCAGAGTGCACCTTCAGGCTTTGACACAAGGACTGAAGTCAGCATTTCTCCTTCCATGGAAAGCCTAGAAAATGAGATGAACTGCAAGGCCATCTCTTGTCTTTTCTACAGTCTAACTGGCATATAGCTGAAGACCAGTCATTTCTATTTAGGTAATCTGGTTGGTAAAATTACCAATATTTTTGCCATAAGTGACCTGTCTCCAGCTTCCCTTTCCCTCCACAGGAAAAGATACTTGTTCAAGAAAAAAGGAAAATTATTTCAGTGCCTTTAAGTGTATCCCCACAGCCTGACTTCATTATGCACAAAACATTGTATTATTGTCACAAAAAGCTAGTCTTCTCTTACATTCAGTAACTGATGGAGTAATAGAAGTACATGCGATTCCCTTGCTTTAGTTCTCTCGGTGGTACTGTTGTGACAGCTTGTAGAAAGCTCCAGATGAAGTAGGACAGTTTTGTTGCAGATGTTCTTCATTCTTTTTTGATTCTTCCCTTTGGTCAAGCAGTACTTCCCTATTTCCAGAATTTCAATGGATTAGCATGCTGAAGTTTCTGTACTCTTTTCTTACTGGTCATTCTAATTTTTAATGAAGATGGAGAACCTAATTTTAAATGGAAATCTTCTCCTGGCAATGTCGCTGATTTTGGGAGACTTTGTCCCACTGCTTTCTCTGCTTCTGTCTCTTAAGAAGTTATATGACTTTGTTAATGTTTATAAAGCCCGTTAAACCCATACAGGAAAGATACTAAGAGTAAATTCATAGAAATTAAGTCTGAGAAATCCTCTAGTCCTTTTGCAATCACTTCTCACAGGCCATGCTTTCTAGACCAATAAACACAATTTCCTTCCTCTGGATTTCTTCAGAGTCTCAATACGGCTGAAAAAGACATTTTCAGGGGGTTCTGTCTTTTGTAACAGGCTCTATCCTCTATATGATGATAGTAATTTGGCTACAGGTCAATATGTAGTCACAGGTGCTTAAAATCAAGTGCCTGATATGAAATGTTGCCTTTCCTTTGAATATGTCTTCTTTTTTTCTCCTGTGTTTTAATCTTGCTCAAACTTTTTGAAGCTTCAGATTATTTGCATTACCGTTTTGGAAAGAGACCATTCCTAATTTTCAAAGGTTGGAGCAACAGGGGCTCAGGCAGCCTGAAAACACTTGTCCACTTGTCTTCAGTCTAAGCACCTAGATTGGGAGCACAAAGAATTAAAATTCTTTCCAAACAATATGTGCAAAACCATGCTTTTGTCTTCAAGTTAAAATACACTGGTCGGTCAAGAGTGATTCATTCACCACCACAAGCATCCACCAAACCCATTATGCCAAACTCAAAACTGCTGTTTACCCCCCAGGTTATGAAAATAGAACAGAGGTCTTCCAAGGAAGACTTCTCCTGTGATCTTTCCTAAAACTGATTGGAGTTTGGTGACTCCAGAAAGACTCTGAGCAAGGCAGAAGGAAGCCTCAGTTTCACAAGACAGGGAGAGAAGAAATCAAGGACTAGTCAAGAACCTCTGCTATTCCCAGAAGATTACACCCACGCGAAGATCCTGGACAGTGGATTCCAAAGGACTTTCTCCCTTAAAAGCCAAGCCCCTTCTCCAGGTGACACCCTTCCTTTTCACCAGGCAGTGAAAATGAAGTTCTTTAGGCAGGATTTTGGATCCTGAAAGCCAATTCATTTCTTTACCAGGCATAGCAGTTCATAAAAGATGAAACATGCAAACAAGACTTCTCAGCTAGCAGCCTGTACATTGAGTACGAACACATGTCCCGAGCTGTAAAAAAGAATTTCAAATTCAGACAGCAACACAGAGGGAGATGGTATAGAATGGAAATATGTCTTGGGTCTCCCTGTTATCCACTGTGTCACTGTAGGAAAGGCACTTTCTGCTCAGGCTTGAAAGTTTTCAATGGTTTTCTGTCTGCACTAACAGCAAAATCTACACAGTCCCTTCCCTTATGTGATTCCAGCCATCACATCCCTCTTCCTGAGTGTTTAGGCACTCTTTCTGAAACAGCTTTATGAGTCTCTTTTATACTCCCTGTAACACATGTGATCGGTTATATATCGCTGAGTTTATTGAAATAAATTTTTTAGGAAATGAAAAAATCCAGCTATAACTGTAGCACAAGCCAGTCTTACTGATTTTCAGGAATACTGTAGGTAAACACTCTGTAGTCTTAGAGAGAATGGTCAAGAGCTGCTGCCAAAAGAGTGCAATTTGAAATAAGTAGCCTTGCTATAAAATTGAAAAAGACTCCATAAGGAGCAGAGAAGCGGTCATATTATTCATAAATCCTATTTTACAATGATCTATGGGACCCAGTAAGATGCATCCCAGAGTCCAGAGGGAATTGGTTGATAGTAGTTGCCAAGGCCCTCTCCATGATACTTGAAAAGTCATGGCAGTCAGGTGGAGTCCCAGGTGAAAAGGGGAGTTTTCACCTTTTTTTTTCCAGTCTCCTGGGAAAAGGGAGACATTGCACCTCTCTTTAAAAAGAGTAGGAAGGATGGCCCTGGGAACTACTGACCTGTCAGCCTCACCTCTGTGCCTGGGAAGAACATGGAACAGATCCTCCTGGGAGCTGTGCTAGGGCACGTGGAGGGCAGAGAGCTGATTCAGGACAGCCAGCACTGCTTCACCAGGGACAAGTCGTGCCTCACCCACCCAGTGCCCTCCGGTGATGGAGTGACTGCAAGAGTGGGCAAGGGAAGAGCCATGCATGTTGTTTATCTGGTCTTCTGAACAGCCCCCACAACATCCTTCTCTCTAAGTTGGAGAGAGGTGGAGTCAATGGGTGAATTGTTAGACAGATTAACAAGTGGTTGGACTCTCCTGTCTGGAGGGAAGCTGTCAATGGCTCAGAGTCCCAATGGACATTAGTGACAAGTGGTGTCCCCCTGAGGTCTGTACTGGGACCAAGTGCTGTTTAATATCTTTATTATCAAAGAGATTGAGTGGACCCTCAGCAAATTTGACACCAAGCTAAGTGGGGCTGCTAACACACCTGATAGATGGTATGCCATCTGGGGGGATTGGACAAGTTTGATGTGAGGTTTAACAAGTCCAAGTGCAAGGTCCTGCACCTGGGTTAGGGCAATCCCCAGTATCAGCACAGGGTTGGGGTTGAACTAATAGGGAACAGCCCTGGGGAGAATCCCTGGGGAGCTCATGGATAAGAAGCTGGACATGACCCAGCCCAACTGCCCAGAAAGCCAAATGCATCCTGGGCTGCATCCAGAGCAGCATGGCCAGCAGGGCAAGGGAAGGGATTCTGCCCCTCTGCTCTGCTCTGGTGAGACCCCACCTGGAGTGCTGCATCCCGGTCTGGGGTCCCCAGCATGGGAAGGGTATCAAACTGTTGGAGCAAGTCCAGAGGAGACCAAGACAACTAGAAGGATGGAGGACTTTTCCTGTGAGAAAAGTCTGAGGAAATTTGGTTTGTTCAGCCTGAAAAAGAGAGGACTTCAGGGTGATTTAATTGTGGACTTCCAGTGTCTGAAGGGAGCCTCCAAGAAAGGAGAAGAACCTTTTACATTGGCATGGGGTGACAGCATGAAGTGCAACGGATTCAAACTGGAAGAGAGTAAATTGAGATTAGAAGTTTCCAGAGCAGGTAGAAATACTTATTGACCTGAGAATGGGATTTTATTGAACCAGCCAGTCTTAACCCTGTAGAGATGGAGTAGTTCCAGCCGGAGCAGAATAAGCTGGCACCCATAAAGTCTTCATCCACCAGTTTTGACCTCATCCTGGAAACCAAGCTTTTTCAGGGGAGAAGAAACTTGCCCCCCTTTTGCAATATGTCACAGGAAGTGCTATTTCCTATTTTCAGATAAATGTTCGTTCACAAAGAAGAAGCACCCACAGTTAGACCAGCTTGATGGAACAGTGAGTAGCTGATTTTTTTCCTTATCTTTCCATCTAAATGTATGTATGTTTAAGATTAATTCTCTGGGTGGGGAGTCACTGTGCCTAATGACAGTGGCAGTAGAGCTGACATTGAAGCAGAGATAATATATTTGGGAAAAATTTGGTCTTGTAACTAGCTTAGAGCTTGGGATAAAGCTAAATGTGAAAGCAGAGAATTCAACTGGACAATTGGTGTAGAAAATGATAATCTGTTTTTGTACCAGAAACATATTGGATCTTGGTTTTGAAGCAGTTCCAGGAGACTGATAGCTTGAAGTTGCATTCTTCTAAGGATAAAAATCGGTCAGAGATGAAATCCTTCATGTTTAACTTAAATGCTCCATATCCAAATCACATCTTGCTCTGTCAGATGCAGTTGGCAGGTGTTCTCCATCCCTATCCTATCCTATCACATGGTTTCTCTGTATTATTCGAACATTTAATCTGTTAAAAGTGTTATTTCATTATAATTTTTTAAAGAGATATTGTGACTGTGTCCTCTTTTTAATGTGATGTCTCTGAGTCACCACATTAGAAAGTCTTTACTCCATACCTCAGCTACATCTCAACGAGGTATCAGTTTTATATCCAGATGGCAATTTTTTGTTAATGAAGGTTTACATTAATAAAAATCATCAGTGCTACCCTGGAATTTTTCTACTCACACACAAGAAAAGGTGAGCTCCTCTGCTTGTATAGGAGCAAAAAAAACCTACAACAGCTTACAAATTCTTTTTCTTTTTTTTTTTTACATTCTTGGGAGAATTGCACTGTCATTTGTCTGGAACAGCTGGCAGCAACAGAGCAGGGGGCTTGAATCTTTCAGTGTAGAGACCCTTGGAGCAATAACAGGACATCACATGATCCTATGGCATATGCTGGCAACCTCCACTCCAAGCTATTAGCTTTCCATTTTGTACTTGAGTTCATCCTCAGAATGGTTGTGACTACAACTGCTGCCTGAACTACTCCAAATTCAATGTTTTATCAGATACTGAAAAACCCCCAAACCACATCAGAGCAAAAAAACCCCTAACAGACATACTAGCACAGAAGTTAGCTTACCCAAGAGAAGAGCCTATATACTCATTTACTCATGATTTGGAGGAAGATACTTAATCTATGTCTCAAATTTCTCTTTCTCAGAATGCTAATTTTCAGTGCTTATGATATTCTTTTACTGCACATTTGTTTAGGTAAGAACACATCCTCCTTCTTTTGTCTTGAGGCCTGAGACTGACTCTATTTAACTGCAGAAAAGCCTCAGAATTTTTGCCAGACTGTCTTTCTGTTTTTGTTGGAGAATGTAAACAATCAGATCCTGAGGGCTCACAGAGAATTAAGTCTGCTCTTTTCAGCCCAGAATATATTTTACTTTCAAAGTTTTGCAGGGTAGAAAAAACCCATCAGTTAGGAGGCAAGTAATTCTGAATGCTTCTAATGCTCAGCTGTTAGAAAAGAGGAAGAGGTTTCCCAGGCAAAGTTTAATTTTGGAAGGGGCTCTTTACCCAGTCAAATCCTAGAAAGAAATCCTGTGGTCACTACCACATGAAAAGTTGTTTTTGAGGGAAACTATCAGTTTAGAGTCTTACACAGAATATTTAGTTTACATTTCCATCTTTTCATTCATCTTTCCTGGTAACTCAGGAAAAGTTCTTACTTTTATGCTTGCTCTCCAAGCAAGTGCAGGTGTTTGTGCATAGATTTCTCTGCACTTTTGCTCCTCCTAGAAAGTCAAAGGCAAAGTTAAAGAGGTAGGGCAGGAAACACTGGGTACCCTCTTGCAGAGCCTGCTACCAGAATATGTGGTATTATTTTTTGTTATTTAAGTTTCAGTATTACTCAGTGTTATGTTGCACTTCTCTCTCTTCAAAAATGTCCTAGATGCTGCTGACACATACTTTTAAGCTGACTACAAGTCATTAAGCAATTTCTTTTTCTGTGTGCCAAATGCTGGCATTTGTGAAAGAAGGAGAGTGAGGGTGAGGGCAGTAGCACTGTGTTACCTGCTCATACATTTCTAAAGAGAAATCTTTTCTTAAATTGAAAAAAGGTGAAGGGAATTTTGGGAAGGTCATTTGGTTTTGAGATAAGGAGCTCCATTCATGCACAGATGCTCTTGTAACTTGTAGTTACTACGAGTTCTGGTTTCTGAGGGGAAGCTTTGTCCAAATCCCCTCTAGACCACAGCAGACTCATTGGGCTGTGACAAATGTCATCCCTGAATAAGTCACTGCAGCAACTCAGGAGCTGCTTTGCTTGAATGACATGACAACATCATGTCTGATAGTCCTGCCAGCACCTAGACATCTTCTAGCTAAAGTGACACTGTAGATAGCAGCTAATGCTCAAGAGCTAATGAGGCTCCTCCCAAAGCAGCCAAAATACAGAAATCTGGAAAGACTGCAGGGCTGCACCTTCATTACAAGAATCTCTGATGTTGCCATAAGTGCAGCTTTGTTAAAACTTAGAGAAATGAAATTACATTTATTTGGGCTCACAAATTTACAAGTGTTCAGCGAACCAAATTTTATCCCATCTAAGATGTAACTCAATGTTCTTTGCATGAATTTTTTTTCCAGGGTCCTGGTATTTGGCCCAATGCTTGGCTAAACCTCTCTGTATCCAGCTTCTTTGGCAACTCAGAACACAACCAGTCCTCCAAGGGGAAACAGCTGTAGCCTCTTATTGGACTGTTCATGTGTTTAGATACTCTTACATGGTTAAACACATGATAAATTAGTAAGTTCTCCTCTTATATGTCTACTTTAACCTTGGCATGTTGCCTACTTTTGCAAAAATCATTCAGAATTTCTGTTAGCAAACAAAATTATTCTCTTCATGCAGAAACAGTGGGATTGTGGTCAGAACAGGGGGCACTGATGGGCACATGCAGTGCAGAAAATTCAAATAATTAGGACTTTCTGAATATTCATGTGTAGTTTTGGACAGAAAAAAAAATAGATAAAATAATTAAATACAAGTTCTCAAATCAGAATTGCTCCAATTATGTTTGAACAGCAGAAGAGCAGAGATAAACCTGGAGATCTCTTTGCTGTAACACACTTATTTCTGAAGACATCTAGATAATCTAGGAGCCAAAACCAGACATCATATCAAGGGCTACAACTTCTGCAGAAGATGCTTCTCTCTGCACAAAAATGAAAATGGGAAATATGGTTAGAGATAAATGAAAAAATTAAAATCGAGTGCAACCAGTAATAGAGTTTTTTATCCAAGTCAGTTTTCTAGAGTTCTTTGTGATTAACACTGCTTGTGTGCAAAAGAGAAGCATTTTTTAAAAAGCATCTCAGAAAATATTTGTAAAATTTTTTTACTTGTTTTGAAAAGGAGGACCATACAAATACGGTGAGCTTTCCTACCAGGTCAGAGCCAGTGAATAAAACAACCTCAGCACAGTCTGTCTTTCTAGCCAGGGTCAGTGTCAATTGTACAGGGCAAGAGCTGATATGTGATGATGGGAAGGTGAGCTTGGTCTGACTGGGATGGACTTACTTTTCTTCCCAGCAGCCCTTATGGTGATGTCTTTTAGGTTTGTGAGCACAGTTGAGACAGGTGACCCAAAGTGACCAAAAGGATATTCTGTGCCATACAACATCACACTCAGAAATAAAACTAGGAGCAGAGGGCAGTTTTTTCCATTGCTCAAGGACTGCATCTCCCTGCTTGTTGAACATGGCAAGCACTCCTCTTTGTATTTATTACCTCTTGCAAGCGACTGAGGGAGCTGGGGTTGTTCAGCCTGGAGAAAAGGAGACTCAGGGGTGACCTTATCACTCTCTACAACTTCCTGAAGGGTGGCTGTGGTGAGCTGGGGGTCGGTCTCTTTCTCTGGGCAACAACAGACAGAACAAGAGGACACAGTCTCAAGCTGCGCCAAGGGAGATACAGGCTAGAATTAAGGAGGAAGTATTTTACAGAAAGAGTGGTCAAATACTGGAATCATCTACCCAGGGAGGTGGTAGAGTCACCATCCCTCGAAGAGTTTAAAAAAAGACTGGATGTGGCACTTGGTGCCATGATCTAGTTGAGGTGTTAGAACATGGGTTGGACTCGATGATCTTAAAGGTCTCTTCCAACCTAGAATTTCTGTGATTCTGTGATTCTGTGAATTCTATATTCAGCTTTTTCTCAACCTGCAAGTTTCTTTTCTTCAGCACTTCTGATCCTGCTGTGTGGAAGTGAGTGGGTTGACCAGATGGGGCCTTAGTTGCTGGCTGGGCTCAACCCTTCACAGGACACAAGGCTTGGATAGCAAAGAAGACAAATCTGTAGGGAGTCAAACTTCAGTTTTGTTGCTCCCACAATTATTTCCTGCTGGTGTTACTACTCAAAATAAATTCCAAACTTTGAAGAAAATAAAAGTTACTTTCTTTTTATACAGATACAAAGATTCTACAAGGCTAAGTGCACCAAGGCAGGTTTAGATCAAATATTAGGAAAAAATTCTTCACTGAAAGGGATAGCAAGCTCTGGAACAGGTTGCCTGGAGAAGTGGTTGAGTCACCATCCTTGGAGATATTTAAAAGCTGTGTAGATGTGGCACTTAGGGACATGATTCACTGGTGGACTTAATAGTGTTAAGTTAATGGCTGGACTCAATGATCTTAGAGGTACCTGTCTGTCATGAAGTGTCTGATCAAAGCAGTCATGATGCACAGGAAGACAGAGCAGCCCTTTAAACAGACAGCAAGTAGTTCTCTCTGAGTGGCTACCAAAGGCATTGATTGCATTTCCTCACTAAGTGAGCAGAGAGCACTTTTGGTCCCTCTGACACTTCACAAAATCCTCTGCCCAGCTTCTCATGGGACACACAGGAATTCTTCTGTGTTCTCTGGGGTCTATGAGAAGACAGTAGTCCTGAGCTTTTCAGAGATCAAGTTAAACAAATCTATGCTTCTGCATCTGGCTCACAGTCCTACCAGAGTCATGGGAAAAGGGGAGGCTTTGGCAGCTGTAGGGGCTGACACCCAGGTCTGTTCTTATAGGGGAAGTCCAGTCCCTCCAACCATCCCAAAATCAAAACAGAAGGGACAGAGGGTTTGCACAACCCTTGCACTTCCTCATTGTTGTCTTACTGGAAACACTGACTGACAAAGGGTGAAGAACAACATCACATGAACAAGAACAACTGTAGTGCACACTCTTAGCCACAGCCATATCGCTGCCTTTTGCCTTTGTGCCCCCTCCAAGACACTCTACCAATCTGAACTTTGCAGCTCCTGAATAAGGCTGTAAACAACTACTGAAACAAGGAATCAAAACTCCTTATATCCCCAAACAGCAGTGGAGAGGCCTTTCAGCAAACAGGAAGATGCCACACCAGAAACAGGTATTAGAGGCCATTCCAATGGAAACTCTTTTGCATTGTTTGCTAAGGTCTTTGTCTGTTCTCTCCACAGGACCATGAACCAATTTCATTCCAGAGGTACCTGAAACCAGCACACTTCCACTGCCTACACCTGCCCTAGGCTCTGTAAAAGACCCAGTGTTTGCCATTTTAACCCAGATCAACACTGCCAACTTTCCACTCTTCAACACCCACAATAGCACAGGTAGGTATGTTTAATACTGTCCTACTTCCCACAGGCATTAAGGCTCCCAAAATGTCACTTGAAGCAACCTGAGGAAGTGCTTGAAGTCAGCTGTTTTTCATCCATTTCACAGTGCCTTTGCAGGCACCATTTACACCTGAGCAATGCCTGGTCCTCCATGGGTAAGGGCTACAGGATGGACCAGCATGATGAGCAGGTAGCCAGATCCCAATGAGAAGCAGGACGATGCTCTGCAGGCCAGGCACAGGGCTCTCCTTGCCTTCCTGGCTTTCTACACTCCTCTGGAAAGCCGCTGATGAGCACAAGAGCCCCAAACTACCCACAACTCATAAATTCATCCATCCTCTCCCTCTGGGTCAGGCAACCGACAGGCTCTACTGAGGAGGAAAAATGCACATGACAGTGTACACATGGGAAATGACACACTTCCAACATGCAACAGTGTGATTCCCCAGATGTATAGATGGGTTTCCTGGGAGCTCTGCAATTTCATTCTCTTTCACACCTTGACATCATAATGCTTGTGTGCTCATCAGCAAAACTCATTTCAGATGAGAAGATCACCATGTTTCATTCTCTTCACTGCTAAACTTGGAGATTCTTCTAGTTTAATGGTCTTTTATTCCTTTCCAGACCAATACACCATGGGAAATGAAACCACAGACCACATCGACTGGTCAGTGACAACAGAAATAGACTATGGCGATTCAGCACCATGCATGGGAACTGAGGAAAAGCACTTTGCAGCAAAATTTTTGCCACCTCTTTATTCTTTAGTGGTGATATTTGGCCTGACAGGCAACCTGCTTGTTGTCCTTATCCTGGTCAAATACAAGAGGCTGAAGAGTATGACTGACATCTACCTGCTCAACTTGGCAATTTCTGATCTGCTGTTTGTGTTTTCTCTCCCCTTTTGGGCTTATTACGCAGTTCACGACTGGATTTTTGGGGAGGCGCTCTGTCGAATTCTGTCAGGTGTCTACCTCCTTGGCTTCTACAGTGGCATCTTCTTCATAATCCTGCTGACCCTGGACAGGTATCTGGCCATAGTGCACGCGGTGTTTGCTTTGAAGGCCAGGACAGTTACCTACGGCATCCTCACCAGTGTTGTCACCTGGGCTGTTGCTGTTTTGGCTTCTGTCCCTGGGGTACTATTTCAGAAAACTCAAAAGGAAAGTATAGGCTATACATGCAGTGCTCATTATCCAAGTGATTCCATAATAAATTGGAAGTACTCTTTTATTCTAAAGATGAACATCCTGGGACTTATTGTTCCAATGCTCATTATGATTTTCAGTTACTCACAAATTCTAAAAACATTGTTGAGATCCAAGAATGAGAAAAAACAGAAGGCGGTCAGACTTATTTTTGTAATCATGATTTTTTACTTCATCTTCTGGACACCATTCCATATTTGTTCTTTTTTGCATGCATTTCAAAATCCACTTTTCATCCCAACTTGTGAACTTCAAAGTCAGCTGGAGAAAGCAATTCAAGTTACAGAAACAATCTCAATGATCCACTGCTGCATTAATCCTGTGATCTATGTATTTGTTGGAGAAAAATTTAGGGCATATCTTTATATCTTTTTCCGAAAGCAAGTTGCACCTCACCTCTGCAAAAAATGTCCAAGTCTGTATCGTGAAAAGTTGGAAAGAGCCAGTTCCACATTCACACAATCCACTGCGGAGCACGACATCTCTACTGGACTGTAAAAATACATCAGAACATTAGTTAATAAATTTTGCATCACTTGCTTTGCCTTAAGGAGTGGCACATCCTTAAGGCATCCTGGGTCACATCAAGATTTAAATAGGGCCTAGACAAATATAATGGTGCTTTTTTACAAAAATCTATCCACTGAGGTTTATTGAGAGGGGACTACAATATTGACAAGTCTAAGGGGTAATAAGATCACAAGATCCTACTGGAACCATTTAACTCAAGAATTTTTTTGTTCTGCCAATAGTGCGGTCATTTTTAAACATAATCCTTTAAGACCTATTACTAAGTTATAGCATTTTGGTTTTTGCTTTTTAATTTTATGTTTGCCATATAATCATTCAGTTGCTTTTTTCCAAAGAGTGGTTTTAATCAGCAACATTGTGATTTTTGTGGGTGCAATTCTTCAAGCAACTACACACATCAAGTTTACTGACTATACAACAAGACAATCATGCACTCCTAAAAAGTGTGAGCTTGCTTCTGACAAGTCATATCCCTCCAAGAAAAAAATAAAACAAAACTAAACTAAACCAATAAGGCCCCTTCAGCAAAGATCTGCAAGACCTGAATGAAAATTACCTTGGTATGTGAAATGCAAGTTTCTGTATGAGCAAAATATCAGGAACCTCTGAAGGATGTGAGCACAGTACTGAGAGCAGGCCTCCCTAGTTCTGGACAGGTAAATCATGTGCAGAAAAAGAGTTGACACAGCAACACGTGACACTGGTGCTCAGGTTAGGCTCCTGCATGGGAAAAACATGCTCTTCACATGCACAGCAACTTTGACTTCTGGGATACACTTCTAGGAAGACAGTGGCCTTGGAACTGCAAAATCAGCCACTTCCAGACAAGGCATATCTTCCTGCCTTCCCAGGAGAAGAGTGCCTCTTGCCAACTGGTGCCTCAATGAGACCTGCATGCTGATTGAAGACTCCAGACCCTTGGCCTTCTGGTGTACAATGGCCATATATTTATTCCACCATTGAGAGTTTCCCTGTAAAAGAAAGGAATTCTATGGACATGGAGTTAGCAAAGAAGAGGAAGAAGGAGCATAGTACACAATTTCCTACGTCAAACTGTAAAGAAGTGCAGGTGTGCACTCCTTACACAAGTGAGCTGGCCTTCTGGTTTTTTTCCCTTTTCTTTGGAAGGGCACAGCTCATGCGTGCAAGGACTTGCTCATGGAATTCTGGAGGGGCAGGTTCAACTAACCTCCAGCAAAGACACCAGAGGGAATTCCATGCTACTTAAGGTCAGGCATGTGATGTAGATGCCTGAATTAACAGCAAATCTCTTCAAGGTCCCTCAGTGGTCAGTAGAGAATAGGAAGTCCCTGAGCCAGAAGCAGTCATGGGATTTAGTCTCAGGGGAAGATTAACTGTCCAGCTGTGGAAGGAACCTGAAAATGTCAGCCTCTTAATTTGGCTATAAGATGCCTTTATCTAGGTGGTGCAAATACTCTTCTTGCTATTGCCTTAAAATGCCTGGGCACTGCTTCTATTTGTTAGCTTTTATCCCATCAGCTATTGTATCCTTGTGAGGTTAATAGCCACAGATAGACTACACAAAGACCAAACTATCCTCACAGTAAACTTTCTGGTGTAAAAATAGTAGTTTTTCTTTCTTCCCTGCTTTCTTTACTGAAACAATGTGAAAGCACCTTTTTCATTTTAAAGCATAAATTAGTTCAGTGCAATACAAATCCGACTGTAACAGTGATATTTCTACTGCTGTGTTTAACTGTAAATCCTTCTCTTATTGGAATTAAATTTCTTCCTGTTTTCATGTTAATGCAGTGTAATTAATAAAATCAGTGTCTGGAAATCTGTGTATACTTGTTCTCTTCTGTAAGCAAAAGGATGTTGGCTCTGATCTCAGAGTGGAGATGAGAAAAAGACAAATGGGCACTTGCAATACCACACTGCAAACCAAGGAAACACAGAAGTCGAGAAGATTTTGCAGCTGGCCCAGCTTTTATCCATCATCAAACTTCAGAAGAGGAACATACAATAGCTTTGGAAAAAGTCTGGGGCCACAGATTTTAAATTAGTGAGATTTGGAGAAAGAGGTTTGTGTGTGTTATAAACAGAGAAAGAGTGGCAATAAAAGATGTCGCTAAATTAACATTGGGATAAAACCAGAATTCTCCATAGATTCTCTGCATCAAATTATAGATCTCCTTGCACCATATAGACTGATCCCAGATAAGCAATGTGCCTCTTGTCCCAAGTTTTATGTGTAAGGAAATTAAGCCCTCAAAGTTCAGTATCGAAATGTGCTTCTGCTTCACCCTGCCATTCTCCCTGCTTCATTGTGCCCATTCCTTTTGTTTAGCCTATGATCCACATCTCCTTCTCTCCCCTGCACACTGTTCTTATCTATCCACCACAGGATAAGTAAAATTCTATAACCACTCCCCACTCCTCTTTTTTTTTTTTTTAATCTGATTTCAATCTTCTATTTTGTGCTGTAGGAGCACAAATAAACTAAAACATTATGCTGTTGTTATGTGCCCAAGCAAGATAATCCTTGATTCTTCATTGCAGCTTTGCAACTTACAGTTATGAAGCTCCAAAATAAACATCTGTCCTTCCACTGAAAATTACAGGAGGGATAAATAAATAAAAGAATATAAGAACAAATTTACATGGTATTTTGTTGCAGTTAATTAGAAACAAGGAAAGTGCCAGGAGAATAACATGACACTGACCAGGTTAAACAGTACAGCAGTCAGATACTGCTCATTTTGAAATTTAATTTTGCTGCTGTTTTCAACTGCTGATACCTACTGCCCTTCACTAGGAAGTGTTTAGTGTGGTCACTGGGGCCTCAGAAGCAACATTCCTTAATAAAGTAATAAAAAAATTTAAGCTAACAGAGGGAAAATTCTGGTGTATTTAGAATATCTATAGCAACCAGGCCAGAACAAAAGGGTGCAATATGCTTTGTACCCATATTTTGGTGACGCTTCCCAACTAGGAGCTGTACTTTATTGAAAAAATTGAATAGAAGGATTTTAAAAAAGGATGTTGTAGTTTGTGTCACTGCCAAGATGTTTTGTACGTCTGGTGACAGCGAGAGCAATGTTGGTTTGAATGTTTGAAGTCTGGAATGACTGATGCTGGGAAGGTGGGACCCCAGCACTCAGAGAGAGGAGGGCAGCATTTTTAGAAACACAGTTTTGCCAATATGCAAAACTGCACAAACCTCCAAGTGATGCTCAGCTCTCCAGAACTGTCTACAGGGCTGTGCCAGCAGGATGCTACCCATACAACACAACGTATCCTGATAGCCGACTTTTTGAATGGAATGCAAACCAAATAGATGGAAGCAAAAGAGCCATCTGGATATAGCTTGCAGGGACACTAATATAAGGTATGGACAATTACAGACTATATCTAACCTTTGACTCTTGAAAGTACTTTCTGGTTTCTAGGGGCTGGCATTGTCCTGAGCATGGATTCTTTCACCTGATATGCAAGAAGCCGATTCACACATGCAGTTGAGATATTTTTTTCTTTTATATCTGGGCAGAGATGGGTGCTAGGTCACAAATCTGCAAAGCTAGCACACCTTCAAAATGCCAGGTGATCATTTTTATACACTTTGAACAATAAAAGATTGACATTTCCCACATATGTACCAACCTAAAGCTGAAGTCCTTGGCTTTGCATTCTCTGATCTCCATTTAAGGGAGTGCACACTTCCTTCACCCTGCATGCCCTTTGAAGAAGGGGGTTTTGTGAGTAAGAGGCAATCATAGTCATAGGCAGGTATTTAACTCTGTTAATGACTAAGCAAACTTCTTTGGCTTTATCAAAAGTTTCATTTTATTTGTAGCTTAACTTATAGTGTTCTCCTGTTCTTACTTCTCAGGTTTTAGATTTTGGTTCCTGCATGTTTGGTTTCTCCTTCACTTTTCCTAAGTTCTTTAATTTATTCTGCACTACAGTGAATTTTTAACTCTCTCAAGCTACTTTATTGCCTTACTGGCATATACTTTCTCATCAAACAGACTCTGTTCACCCTTTGTGTGACCTAGTTTTCACTGGGAAGAAATGTGGTGTGTGATTTTCCCAGCCTCCTTGATAAAAGGTCCAGGATTTACAAGTACACAGGAGGAGCATACCCCATGCACGGACAAGATAGCCCCAAAACACCAAACTCTAGACCTAGAATTTATGTACTAGTAATGTACCTGAAAAAAACCCCAAAGTGTGTGAATTGAAGGCCTGTGTAAAAATTAGATTCTGAGAGATTAAATTTTGTGAAATGCATAATTGTGGCCCAAAAGTAAAATCTAATGTATAATGACAACCCTTTGCCTACAAATTGGTAGAGCATACATCACAAACATGGATAAAAATAGTAGAAGGAAGCAACGTTCTCTTCCTTGCTGCATAAGGAAACATTGTTCAGTAAGAGCAGCTTGGAGAAAGCCAAAACAAAAATCATATAATGACAATAAGAGATAGGATGTGCTGCAATAAGAGATAGGATGTATAATGACATATGTGACAGATTTACAATGAAGAAAGAAAGAGCATAAAAATAATAGGTGAAAGAGCCCCCAGCCTTTGATGTTATTGACAATAAAGAGCAATGTGTAGAAATGTTCATCGGCTTTAGAAATGCTTGTGTCTTCCAGTGTTTGGTTTTGTTACCTATCTTCTTTTACACCTATTTGTGAAGTGTTTTGTGTTTTTTTTCACTAGTCTCTACGATAGAAATCTTAGGGTGTGGTACATCGTGCTTTCCCCCTGTTCTCCTCAAAAGAATACATTTCACAGATGTTAAGATTGGGTGTGATTGTGATGGTGGCTCAAATGATGAGTCACCAGAATTGAAAGCCTGAAAGAGAAGGCTGATAAGAAAAAATAGCCTAAGCAATAAAGTAGTTTGAACTGGATGTTTTTATTTAGCCTCTTCAAGACAAAGACATTTGCCACTGATGAAAGAAAATACATGCCAATACTAACTTAGTTTGGACACAGATGTTATAAATAGAACAAGTAACAAGATTCATCTAGTTCATGTTCTGTTGTCTTCATTTGACCTCTTCTCCAGATGAAAAGAATTAATCTTTGCTCTAGCGATAGACTTTTAATAAGACTGCTGTGCTCTATCACACTGTGTATACCTAAGAAAGGCATTTGTCATTCTGCCCCAGGATTCCTTCTTCCCCCCAGCCTTTCTTCTTCAGGTGCTGCAAGTTTGCAATAACTTGAATGGAAACTGTAAGTTGAATTTTCAAGTCTCTGTACCCATCATTATACTCGATGACACTTGTGTATCACAGTGGTATGTGAGGTTTTGGCAGCCCTAGTAGCCAGTCTGGTACCAGTGTAAGTCTCACATGAATTACAGCATCTCCTCTGGGAGTGCCATATCACTCAGATACTGACGCTTCAGTGTCGTGGGCTGAGTGCTGTAAAAATGAATCATACAATCAAACATTGGATAGGAGAGACTGACAGATGCAGAGAAGAGAAAGTGAGAGAGCATTAAGATGATCAGTCCCAGATTAGCGCGTTGAAGTTTCAGACTGGGTGGGAGACCAATTCCTGCAGGAAAGATCTTGTCCTAACAGCATTGATGAACAGCACATCACCCAGTGCCCCACAAACTGCACAAGGGGATTGGGCTTGCCCACAGCCTCATGCAAGGCCTGACCAAATCTGGCCTCCCAGCAGCTCTGCTTATCTGCAGCTGGGGTAAAGCTAATTGTAGATATCCTGCAGGTGCTGGCAGTAAAGCCACACAACCCAGGACTTGGGCTGCCAAGAACCACAGCAGTTCACACTCTGGAAATTTTCTCATCCAGCTGTAAGAAGCAGCTGGTGAGCAGACCAAGTGCATTCCCCTTATTCAGCTGTTGACAACCGTGAGTGGCAGAGGCCCCCTGTTGGTGTGCAATACTCTTCATCAGTAAATAACGTGCCACACTGTGCTTGCTGACCAGACTGAGCTATGGGAGCTAAAACCAATAATCAACAAAATCAAACACATTAATAAAGCCAATGAATCCATGGGAACAAGGGACTTTTTTCTGAAGACCAGCCTACCACAGGTCTTATTTTAAAGCAGTAGCAGTAGTTGATCTTGTTATTGTTAGTCAAAATGCTGTAGACAAGTTTTGCAGGAGCATATTTTAGAATTAAAAAGCTTGATAAAAAACAGGCAAGTCCAGCAACAGGTTTAAGACTGTTTCCTCTGCTCCTGTGATGTGAAATTATGAAAGGGTTTGGAGTCTCCAGTAGTTAAGTAACATACAGGAATCAATGCAATCTTCATGAAGAGATACTTAAAATATGTATTAATTTTAGTATGTAGATTGTTTAGAAATTATATATTGAAAAAGTAATTTGACACAATACCTTGTTTCAGAATTATAAGCATTCAGTATGAAAGCAGAATTTTTTATCCAGGAAAGTTAGGCAGTAATTGGAACTTTATTAAGGTGTAGTGGAAACAGTATTAGAAGCAGCTATTTCCACTGACTGTGTAAGCGGTCTAATATAGTCAGTCCATCAACCATGGTA
The DNA here is from genome assembly GCF_028018845.1 of Melospiza georgiana. Classification (NCBI taxonomy): domain Eukaryota; kingdom Metazoa; phylum Chordata; class Aves; order Passeriformes; family Passerellidae; genus Melospiza; species Melospiza georgiana. The sequence goes on along the minus strand of NC_080430.1, from coordinate 44,620,285 downwards.
GGGTGAACAAACCCTTAGAATACCCTTCAGGGGGCTTTAATTTTTATCCCGAGACTCCAGCCTTTAAAGAGCTCATTGGAACAGCCGATTAGGAAAGGAAGAGAAAAATTGATTTGTACTGTGGAATAAAGATTAGTCCTCATGCAAAGAAGGGTTGACAAGGGAAAAGAGAGTGAGCTTTTCACTCTTCACTGTCTCCCCACAGATCTGAGGGATAACTCAGAAGTTGTGATTCCCTTGACTTCCATTAAGGAATGGCAGCATCCAAATAAAGATATCTTTGTGCTTTTGTTTTAAAATCTTTTAAGGATACCAAGAGTCAATGCAGAAAAGGCATCCCTCTATAGCCTTCACTGATGGGATGAGATCCTCCAGAGCCTTACCAAGGGATGTCAGTGTGAGGCAGGGAGTGGTACTTCACCAGGTATCTTCTCAGGGGTTTTCTCTAAAGGGTTCTCTGACATTTGGTCAGGCACCATTCCCTTTCTTGCTTTCTGTATTTTTCCTACATCCTTTGTCATTTCTTTGATGTCCAGGAAGGATCTAGAAACCTGCTCACAGTGCAGTTTCAGTTTAAAAGTCAGGGGACTCAGCTTCGAGGAAGGAAATTGATAAGAGATCAGATTTTATCAAGCTTTTCTAAAGTTTAATTCCAAAACATAAGTAACAGTGATGATTTAAAAGATCAGACTTTAGTTCTTAGTTCTTAGATCAGACTTTAGCTTTTAGTTCACTACACAGACTAAGTTATAGGCTTATGAGAGGGATTAAAATAAAAAACATAGTCCAGAAGACAAGGTGAAAGAAAAATAGGATTGATCAACTATTCTGAAATATAAGGACTGCAACTCAGAGCAAGACAACAGAAAGTGCAGGTAATTCTGAATAGACGCATAAACTTTATTCAGAGGTTTCACATTTTCTTAAAGGACAGAAAAAACATAAAAGAAACGTAACAACTTAAAAATGTAAAGGGCCGAACCGCATGTAAATTGTTCTTGATTCAAACAGGTTAGCTAAAAGATAAAATAATTCTATAAACCCTTTTTCTAAAACTATAGTGCTGGGTTGTGAAACTTTAACTCCTAGGAGGATCCTCTAGAATTTCAACATATCTGCACGCCTCAAGAGTTAGACAAGTAACATCTGATGACCCATTTTTAGAAAAAAGAGAACCAGAGAACTGCTCCTTCATTTTTTTTTTACATGAGAATAGATATTTTTGCTTGAAGTTTTCAAACTGATACATCCTTCTTCACACAGGAAGACGTGTTTTTGACCTTCTTTTTTGTGACGGACAAGTCATTTTAGCATTACTCATGTTGTAATAATACAAGACATCACCTGCACCACAAGATACATGGTAAGTCATCTTTGCCTCTTTTGTTTTTTTTTACATTTAGTAGCTACATAGGTAGTATGATGTCTGAAGTGAAACATACTAGTGGAATCCTGCCAGTGTACTCATCTTTAAAAAGCACGCTGGCAAAATGCATAATATATGTTAAATTGAATACACTATTTTTAAAGGACAAAATCACTAGAAGACTTGAGCAGAGCATCCAGGTAGGGAAAGAAATCAATCTCTAGTGATTGATCTGACTAAGAAACATAATGGAGTATGCCTCCCTGATTTTGTCTCTGAAAATTATGTGCAATGATAGAAATATTAATTTTAAAACTGTTACTTCAAAACAAAACAGTTTGAATGTTGAGTTATTTAAGAGTACTTATGCTTCTCATAGGATGACTACAGAAAAACTAGTGTCGTGTTTTAGACATTGATTCATTGGATCCTGTTTACATGCAGGGCTTTACACTTAGCACTTTACCTCCATTTGCCACAGCTTTAAAATTATTACCATTTTATGGGACTATGCAAATGAACTGAAAGTCACTTTAATAAAATCTTTGCCTTTTAAAACACAGAAAGCTGTGACCTGAAACTCAGCATGAAACAGGGACACGAGTTTACTCATCTTTTCTATGGTGAGCCTTTCTTTTAAAATATGCACGACAGCTACTCTTCTCAAGCAGAGAAACAGAATTTGTATAGCAGATTGCAAGTTTCTGGAAATATTGCATTTATATAAACTGTACTCAAAATTATATTGAAGGGTTTTTTTTTTTTAATATCTTTTCTTCAGAGATCTTTGTTGACTACCTTTCAGGGTTTTTTTAATGATCAGGAAACATAAGCCCAGATCCCACCAGTTAGGTGAACAACCTACTCTAGTTAGTGCACTGATTAACCCAATGAAATGTTCCAACCAGTAGCCAACAGTGTCTCCTAAAACATCAAGATTATAGGCTAAAGCACAAACCTGCTTATAGTTATTTTTTCTGGATTCCAAATTAGTATTTTTAGTCTCCATTGTCACTATGTGCTTGATACTATACTCAATTCAGAGTAGTAAATTTTTGCAGAGAGACTTGTGAAGCAAAGGGCTGAAGGAATGGGGCTTGGTTATCAGAAGCAACTGCTCAAAGGGGAAGCCATAGCTTAAGCATGCAAAGAGGGTTGTAAGGAAGGAGACAAGATGCAGGGAAGATGTGGTAGTCATTCCAGGAAGGCAGAGGAAAAAGAGAGAAGGCATTGAGATAGCAGTTAATGGGAAGAAAGGTCTGTCACAAAAAGAATTATCACAGTAATATCAAGGCAGCATTTTGCTATGAATCCTATCAATCACCTACTCATAAAATCCCACTCTGGGTTTATGACTTAGTTGTTTTTCATACCCATATTTATGCATGACCATCCCACAGGTGCAAAATGAACAAGACAGGGAGTGCTAGGTCGGGCACTCATCCCATAATCCCAGTATACAGCATGGCTGACATTGTAAATGAGGATACTCAGCTCTGTGCAGGGATGTACTGTCAGGGCATGCCACATGGATCTAGAAAGTCCAGCTGAACGAAATCTTGAATATTTACTTGGGTAATGCCCAAGTCTCATAATGTTTTGGAGTAAAGAATTTAATGTTTTAAACCAAACACACTTAAAAAAAAAAGTGTTGCTGAAAGTACTTAAGAAATATAAACCCTTAGCTACTTTGAAATCAAGATATTTACTGACAACAGACAGAGCCACAGCCACTTCCTTTACCAACAAAACCATAACTGCTGCATTGTAATAGCTACATAGTATGACTATGGAAAAAAACTGTTTCACAAAGATTGCCCGAATTTCCTAAAAGTCCGTCTGAAGAGGTTGACAGCACTTATTTTGTCATCAAGAAATTTTATCTGAGCAAAGCTGAGACCCAAACAATTACAATTTGCTAATATTCTCTTACTCCTCATTCTCCAAAAGAAAACTTTACAACATACTCAACATACCAAAGTAATGTCTGAACATAGATGTTGTTGTTCTTATTATTCTTAGGAGCAGAGCTGGTAGCCAGACTCAAAAACTAAGGGAAAGAGCATAACAACCTTTTGCAAAAGCAGCATTTCTTTTTGCACAAGGTGCAGATTTTGCTCCAACAAAACTTCCTCTTTTGGAGCAGAGGCATATCTGCATTGTGCAGCATAAGAATCTCCTTCAGGAGCTGGCAGCAGAACCTCATTTTTAAGGTCAGAGACCTAGAAAATAGCCCCTTCCCCAAGACCTCAGCTTAGGTTTAGCTAAGTCAACCACTTGGACACTGATTAAGGACACTGGCATTTTCAGCAATTTGTTTTTACAGCAGTAAATAGTTTATTCTCCTGAGTGGTTTTATCTACAGGCACAAAGAGATGCTTTGGGGATTTAACAAGCTCTAAGTCAGAATGGACCAGTATGAGCTTGTACCAAAAAGCAGAGCAGGGGCCTGTCTCTCAGTCACTCCAGACATGGGCTGAGTTTCTTCAGTGACATTTAAACTTGCAGAGCTCAAGTGCAGACTGAATGAAATAGCGGTGGTTTCGAGACTGTGGTCTCTGCAGAAGATGCCTGCAATTACACAGGGCAGAGCACACCACTGAAAAAAGTGCATTCAGAAAAGGAGAGAACACAGGTGCATGACATGAGTGTTCAGGGATCACACAGCAAGCTGGACCAGATGCACTGCCTGAACTCTTCTGCATCGGACACTGTTGCCTTTGTCTAAGAACAGGCATGACATTTCCAGGAACAGGCTGATTTCAAAACTAACATCATGCCATGAGCAGCCACCTGTCTGTCATGAAGGGTCTGATAAAAGCAGTCATGATGCACAGGAAGACAGAGCAGCCCTTTAAACAGACAGAAAGTAGCTCTCTCTGAGTGGCTACCAAAGGCATTGATTGCATTTCCTCACTAAGTGAGCAGAGAGCACTTTTGGTTCTCTGACATTTCACAAAATCCTCTGCCCAGCTTCTCATGGGACACACAGGAATTCTTCTGTGTTCTTCTGGAGTCTGTGAGAAGACAGTAGTCCTGAGCTTTTCAGAGATCAAGTTAAACAAATCTATGCTTCTGCATCTGGCTCACAGTCCTACCAGAGTCTTGGGAAAAGGGGAGGCTTTGGTGACTGGAGGGGCTGACATCACAATCACAGACTTTCCCTGCTCCCAGTGTGTAGCAGAATTTGCCTGACAGCTTTCACAGCTCTGCTGCATGCTCACTTCCCAGGCCCTGACTCCTAACAAGGGAAGGCCAGTCCCTCACAGAGTGCCTAAATCAAGAATAGCCATGGCTCAGATTCAATCCACCATTCCTCTGTTTCTGGCTTAGCTAGGCAGCTGACAGTCTCTACTGAGAAGGAAAAAGGCACACGACAATGCACACATGGGAAATGACACACTGCACACTTCCAACATGAAGCAGTGTGACTGCACAGCTGTATGGATGAGTTTCCTGGGAGCTCTGCAATTTCATTCTCTTGACATCGTAATGCTTGCGTGCTCATCAGCAGAAATTATTTCAAATGAGAACTTCAGCATGTTTCATTCTCACTGGAGATTCCTCTAATTCCTCTAGTTTAATGTCTTTTTTTTTTCTCTCCTTTTCAGACCAATACACCATGGGAAATGAAACCACAGACTACACCGACTGGCCACTCACAACAGAATTTGACTACAGTGATTCCACACCTTGCCCTGCAACTGAGGAAAAGCACTTTGCAGCAAAATTTTTGCCACCTCTTTATTCTTTAGTGGTGATATTTGGCCTGACCGGCAACCTGCTTGTTGTCCTTATCCTGGTCAAATACAAGAGGCTGAAGAGTATGACTGACATCTACCTGCTCAACTTGGCGATTTCTGATCTGCTGTTTGTGTTTTCTCTCCCCTTTTGGGCTTATTACGCAGTTCACGACTGGATTTTTGGGGAGGCGCTCTGTCGAATTCTGTCAGGTGTCTACCTCCTTGGCTTCTACAGTGGCATCTTCTTCATAATCCTGCTGACCCTGGACAGGTATCTGGCCATAGTGCATGCGGTGTTTGCTTTGAAGGCCAGGACAGTCACCTACAGCATCCTCACAAGTGTCATCACTTGGGTTGTTGCCATTCTTATTTCTGTCCCTGGGGTAGTGTTTCACAAAACCCAGAAGGAAAGTTCAGGCTATACTTGCAGTGCTCATTATCCATCAGAGCACAGAAATACATGGAAGCAATTCCTCACCTTAAAAATGAACATTCTGGGACTTTTTATTCCGATGTTAATCATGATCTGCAGCTACACACGAATTATAAAGACATTACTGCAATGTAGGAATGAGAAGAAACATAAAGCAGTCAGGCTTATTTTCATTATCATGATTATCTACTTTTTTTTCTGGGCACCATACAACATCTGCATTCTCTTGCGTGATTTTCAGGGTGTATTTTCCATCTCTACTTGTGAAGGAAATGGTCAACTGCACAAGGCAATCCAAGTGACAGAAACAATCTCAATGATCCATTGTTGTATCAACCCTGTAATCTATGCCTTTGCTGGAGAAAAATTTAGAAAATATCTTCGCAGCTTTTTCCGAAAGCAGATTGCAGTCCACTTGTCTAAATACTGTCCTGTTTTCTATGCTGACACAGCTGAACGAGCAAGCTCCACCTACACACAATCTACTGGAGAACAAGAAGTCTCTGTTGCATTATGAGCTGTGTGTAGTGAAAAAATGGGATTGACTCTCTTGAGATCAATTCTATGTAGAAAGCCTGCTGAATCTCTCCTGGATATTGTCTCTAAGGCAGCTGAAAAAAAAAAAATAATCACAGAATACACATTTACCAAAGTTTGCATTTGCTCACAGACTTGAGTATTTGTAAATATATGAAAAAGGTGCAGTAAATTACCTGACTGGGGGCCTGAGCTAGCAGGCTAACAGATTTTCTGAAGGGAACTAGAGGTTATAAAGTCACACTGGTTCTTTGGAAACATCTCTTGACTTTGTGCATCACACAAGATACCTCACTGATTTAAACTCAGTTCCAGTCATATTTTTTACTAGTCTGGTTGTCTATCTCTGTAAATAATGCTAAATTACTAAGGTCCATCATACAGCATAGAACAGAAAATTTTATACACTTAGAATGGACTCTGATATTTCATGGTATATTTTCCTTTGTGTATGGTTGAGTCCTAACCACTTAGATCTTTCTCATAATGGTTCTAACTGCTAAGGGCTAATACCTAAGTGACTTTCAGGTTTGATACTTCTGAAGGGTCTCTTTTACTCATCTGTTCTTTTATATGCTACTCATGCTAAAAAGATAATATAATTGAGCTATCATTAAAAAACTAATGTCCTATAGCTGATCAGAAAATCAGTGTGGTGACAGTATTTTAAAAAATATATTTCATATGGAGCTTTAACCAGGTTGGATCAAGAGTGGAGAGTGAGTCAAGAGTGTTTTAATTTTTAGTGCAGTGATTTTGCTCGCCTTTTTTGTAGCCTCCATAAGAGAAAAACTTTAAAAAAAAAATGAATGCAGGCATAATGGCTATCACCACAACAGTGGTGAAACACATGTGAAAATGATTTCTGAATTGGATTGACACAGATGTTTTTAGAGATAAGTTATAAACATTTAAGTTTACAAAACATCTGAATAAGTAAAAATATTCCCTGTTCTACAGAGTCAAGGGCAAAGGGCATGGACCATTTCTCTTTTGTTTTAGAAGCTGGTAACATTTGGGGGGCTGTGATAATGTTTTTGTTTTTTTTGTTTGTTTTTTTTTTTTTGCCATTTGAGAGTTTTACATAGAGCAAAAAATTTCCATAATTAGTAAGACTGGTGGTTAAATACGACTGATTCTCCATAAAACTCAGAACCTGTAAAGCACTTAGAAAACATGAAATTAATATTTGGCTACTCAGCTGCTTAAGAACATACCATAATCACAATATTAATTAATTTGGGCCAATTTCTCCTTCTAACAGTTCTTATATTTCCCCTAAGACATATGGTATTGAACAACTTTGGAGGCAGGAAAAAAAAAGTGAATATTTTGTTTGCTGTTCCTATCCAGGAGGGCAATTTCTGTTTCTCAACTTCTCTAGCCAGCCTTTAAAATAATATTTTCAAAGAAGCAAATGTTTCAAGAAGTCTCAAAGAAATTTTACAGTGGAAAGTGTTTGTGAAAGCAGGAAGTAAAATAGGGAAATCTTATCAAACCACTTGTTTTGTGTTATTTATTTTGTCATATTAAGCACCACTTTGGAACTACATCCACATGAGAGGTGTAACAGAAGTATATCACACCTTCTGATCTCATTTACAAGATTTTCAGCTGCATACTCTTCTTTAAGGCCCTGTGCATCAATTACTTTCTGGACTTAGTAAATGCTTTTAAAATGGGTAAATATATCAGCATAATGAGAAGTACACGCCTTCTAGTCAGGCTTGTTAGTTTTGTTTTTTTTTTTACTTACAGAATACATTTATGAAAAAAAATTATATTTTATTCTGTCTTGACAAGAACTTTCTCTTGGTCTGAAAAACACCTTTAGGAAACTACTTTCTCTGGAGGGCTTTGATGCCATACACAGTAATGCCTCTTTGTCAGCCTTTTGGGAGCAAAGCACAACAATCAAACATGCGTGGGGACACTGACAAGCTTTCTTGAGAGTCATGTCAAAACTGCCCTGATCCTTCTACAGCATGGACCTCTAATCAGGGATCTTTCTAAGCAACAAGCAGCTTCAGAGGAAAGAGGAACTGAGGTTGGTGGCCCAGCATTTCGGCAGCTTATCAAGAGTTCCCATCACTTCACTGGAGAGGCAACACACTTCAGCACATGAAAACAAGTCATATTTCAGCGACTGCAATGTTCTGTGATCCACATTCAAGGAGACAATTGAAAACACAGTATTTGGTTGCACTGCTGGTGCACTCAGTTAAGGACTCTGCCAATAACTGTTATAATACTTTGTATTATACCATCCATTAAAGTTGGCTAACTTTTTTGTTAGACTTCTTGATCCTTTCTCACCTCCATCCCTAATTTTTTAGAATAGCCTGGAAGAATGAAAAAGGAAAATAAATTCCTCTTCATAACTCTGAAAGAACAGGTGAGAAAAAAATTGGGGTTTTACAAATGGGCTAAGAACCAGCATAATCAAATAACCAGTAAGATAACTCCAGTGCTCTTAACTGCTTGTCACTAATAATCTAATAATAAATATGCTATTTGGGTTGTGACTACATGTGATTTTGTTCACATTTACCAATAGGAAAAGCAGTATCTCAGACAATTCATACCAATCCTAGATGATTTATATTAGTGTTTTTAAAAATAAATAAACGTATTAAAAAATTCCAGTGTATTTAGTGACCTAAGTTATTAGGTCATCTAGCTAAAATCTAACAATTACAGAGGACTTGTGTGCACCCTTCCCTTCAGTTCTTAAGATTACAGTGCCACCATGTGGTCTCACTGTAAAGTTTGATGCCAACAAACATGCACTACTTCAGGCAGGCTTTTTGTGCTTTTCTCATTCAAAACATTTTTTAGGATGAATTTCTTCACACAAAGGGTGATTAGGTATTGGAATGGACTTTCCAATGGGAGGTACCACTGTCCCTGGAGGTGTTTAAGGAGAGACTGGATGCGGTTCTCGGTGCGGTGCCATAGTCTGGTTGGCAGGGTGGTGTTGGGTCATGGGATGGACTTGGTGATCTCAGAGGTCTTTTCCGACCTAATTGATGCTGTGATCTCTTTTCCTAAGAAAATCTCCCAATCCAATGACTCCCTCCACTACAGGCATTATCAGTATTATGCAAACAGCAGCAAGCCACTGTGGTGACTAGGGAGGTGCATTGGGTACATAGGCAGGGTTACCCTGTCATGATGCAGGCAGATGCCAAGAGGGTGGTTCAGGCTTCCAGACTCTGCTCTGGAAGGAGAGCATTTGATGTTTTTGCCCACAGCTTGGAAGCTACAATCTACAGGAATGGAAGTGAGGTGCAAGGTCCAACACCTGGGTCACGGCAATGCCAGACATAGCTCCAGGTTGGGTGCAGCAGCGATTGAGAGCAGCCCAGTGGAGAAAGACTTGGGGGTGATGGTTGATGAAAAACTCAACTCACTCTGCTCTTCTCTGGCCACAATTACCACTGCACCACAACTTTTTGGATTTCTTTCTTCTAAAATATATTACCACAGAGGCATTACTGCCATTTCTAATTGGCCCAATCCACCTTTGGATCTGCCAGGGGTTGGCTCTGCCGGACATAGAGGAAGCTTCTGGAAGCTGCTCAGAGAAGCCACCCCAGCTACCAAAACCCAGGCCCTGCAAACCCAATACAAAGTAACTGAAGGGGGCCTGCAAGGAAGCCAGAGAGGGACTCACAGTCAGGAACTGCAGTGATAGGACAAAGAGTAATATATATATAAGGCATAAATCGAATAATACAGGGCACAAATTGAAAGAGGGGAAATTTAGGTTAGATATTAGGAAGAATTTTTTTTCCTGTCACAGTGGTGAGGAGCAGCGTGCCCAAGGAGGTTGTGGCTGCCCCATCCCTGGCAGCGCCCAATGCCAGGATAGGGTATAGGGTATTCAGTGGGATGTGTCCCTGCCCATGGCAGAGGAGGCTGAGGCTCCAGGTCCCTCCCAACGCGTTATCCCTGTACGATTCCCTAAGTTCCGCTCCCTCCCCTCCCCGCCCTCAGGGAGGCGCTCGCCCCGCCCGCTCCCCCACGCGCGCTCCCAGCGCCCCCTGCGGGCAGAGCGCGGCCGCGCAGCCACGCGGAGCCCCCGCTCCCGCCCCGCCCACATCCGCTGGGGCCCCGCGCCCCAGCCGCACCCCAGCCCCGCCTCCCCGTGCCGACCCCGCCCCGCGCCTGCGCAGTGCCAGCACCGCCGCTTTCCCGCGCGGGTGAGGGGCCGGGTTTGTTGGGGGCGCCGGTGGGGCCGAGTTTGGGTCTGTCGGGATCGGGAGCGCCGGGCACTGGTGCCCAGCAGGGACCCATCCGTGCGGGCATTGGGCCCCGTGGGGAACGGGCCTCCCGGTGAGGAAGGGGCTTTCCCGTGGGAAGGGGTCTCTCGGGTGGGGGCCGGCCAGTCCCCGCCCCTCCGTGCCCGTTTGAAGCGGGTGCCGGGCGGCGTGTGCCGGGCCCGCGGCCCGGCGGGGACAGGGACGAGAGGGCTTCGGGCTGCGGCGGGAATGTCAGGGCGCTCACTGGGCTTTGCTTCTTAGTTGAAGGATGAGAAGTAGTAAGGAGCCGTTTTTAGTGAAGTTCATAAAGTCTCCCGGGAGCTCGGAGTATTTTTCTAAAGCTCTTGAGGTAAGTGGGTTTGGTCACCTGGGTGAACTTGGTGAACTGGTGTGTGATTTCTGTATCGTAGTTAGCTGCATGTGCCATATTATAAGATAAGTTGTATGTGTACGCCTGGAAATAAAGCTGTTTCTATAGCAGGGATGCTTAGTGTGTAATAAAGCTTGTTGAACAAGAACAGTTTTGTTGGAGAGCCTCATGAAATAGCTTCAATTTCAAAACCCTGTGGCATGTAGGGAGGGGACATGTATCTTGGAAGGCCTGCATGGTGGTCACTCATCTAAGCACAAACTTTGAAACGACACTCTGCATCGTTTTACACCTTGGGAGGTTAGTTGGGAGCCAAAGGCACTGTGTGGCAGGATCGAGTCCTGAAGGCCTCTGTGCCAAATATTTGTCAGAATATTCTGAAGACTCAAGGGAATGAGGGGGACGCCCATGAGATGTTTTAGCCCTTTCTTCTGCCAATACCTGTTTGCATGGTAGCTTTGTTGTGAGGTGTTTCAAGGATGTGCACTTGGGTAGTTTGCACAGGATTGCTTCTTTATTAATTATTTACTAATTAAATAAATGTTGTTGTTCACTTCATTTACCTGCAGTCTATAAAAGAATTCCAGTCAGAAGAACATCTCCAGATCCTTGAAGAGAAAACAGTACTCAATATAAAAGAAAATGATAAATCACTTTACATTTGTGATCCTTTCAGTGGTGTGGGTTTCAGTCATCTCAAGAAGGTATGTCACCCAACAACTTGCTTTGAGCTCTGTTCTTTTTTGTTTGGAAGCACTCATGTCCTTACTTAGATCCTGCATGTTCTCTCCTGCACTGAGTGCAGCAGTGTGAGCTTCATCCTGTATTTAGGATACAGGATGAAGCAAAGCATAATGATTATTTTCAAACATTTGGAAAAGTAAATGTTATGGTTGGTCCTGATTCTGCTGGAGTCTCTGAGCTGGGTCTTTTACTGTTTATCTCCTGATAAACATGATTTGGTTTGATCTGCAAGAAATTGTCTTGTGGGCAAAGGCTAGCTGGAATTCTTTGGCCATAGCCATAGCATCAGCTGCTTTTACTGAGGCCAGAAAATCTACAAGGATTGTACAGAAAATCCAGAACTGAAAGTAAAAACAAACCTGTCAGCTACCTGGGAGTGCTAGAGGAGAAGGCAGAGGACAGACCAAGAGCCCTGCCCTCTTCAGAATTCAGGAACAAGGCGAGTCTTCCTGATGCCAGTGTACCCTCTGCTTATTTTCTTGGTGCTTTTCCTGTTACTTTCTTGCAGCTTGGCTGTAGGATTGTGGGACCACAGGTAGTTCTGTACTGCATGCAGTCGCAGCGGTGTGTCCCGAGAGCCGAGCATCCCGTGTACAACATGACCATGGCCGATGTCACAGTGTCCTGTACCAGCCTGGAGAAGGACGTGAGGGTAAGGCCTTCCCAAGGATGGGTTGTTCAGCTGGTTATCATTGGTATTTGCTTTGCATGGTTCATTAGTAAGGCAGCAGTCAGGGCATGTACGTCTCATTGTGCCTAGATCCATCAACTCTTCTGTAGCTTGTAGACAATGTGTAGTTTATTCACATATTAATGCACCTCAAATATTATTATATACATTTACTCTACTCAGATACCTTTTTCTAATACTGCCTAAAATGTCAACCATCTGCAAAATTTTGCTCATACAGCATAATTGTCATGTTTTTATTTAGGATATATATTATGTTCAGTTTATCATAAGTGCAAATAAAATGGAAATTACAGTTATGTTTTATTGCTTTATATCCAGTTAGTATTTTTTTTAACCGTTTTTAGGGGAAATAATGGACAATTGAAATCCGTGTTCTTGGTGTAAGATGAACATGACTGTGACATAGGATCTTTTTTCCCCTGATGATTTTCTCTATTTTTTTCCTCCATCCAGGAAGAAGTTCATAAATATGTGCAAATGATGGGTGGATGTGTATACAGAGATCTCAACGTGTCAGTAACTCATCTTATAGCTGGAGAAGTTGGCAGCAAGAAATACTTGGTAGCTGCTTCCCTGAAGAAACCTATTTTGCTTCCCTCTTGGGTTAAGACTTTGTGGGATAAGTCTCAGCAAGGGTATGAAAAAAACAAAACTGATTTTGTTTTGGGTAATGTTAATTCTTATGTACAGACTGATTTCTTTTCCTAGCTGATTTTACTTGCAAAATAACTTATTTCTCTCTTCCATCCCTGTAGCATGATGAGGTACACTGATGTTAACATGGAAGACTATGCCTGTCCTGTGTTCCTTGGCTGCACGATTTGTGTCACTGGCTTAAGCAGCTCCGACAGGAAAGAAGTGCAGCGCCTCACTGCTGAGCACGGCGGGCAGTACACGGGGCAGCTCAAGATGAATGAATGCACTCACCTCATAGTGCAAGAGCCAAAAGGTAAAACTGACACAATAAATGCTGTTTTCACTCCTGGAGTTGAAGTAGTGTGAAGGTGTGTAAGCACAGGAGCTGGAACTGCCTCTGTCTGCTTCAGTGTTGCTCTTACTGCTTCTCTCTAGGAAATCACTGTTATGGAAAGAGTTACACAGGGCACCTTTGCTTTGCTTTAAAGACATGAGAAAGAGAACAAAAGAGGAAGAAAAGCCAGAGATATAGATGGCATTTAAAGAAAGGAAAAGGGAAAATCCTACAGGGGATAAAGAAAAGAAAAACTTTTTTTGGGAGAGCAGGATAGGATGTAATTTGTACCGTGATTGAAGTTGGATTGTGGCCTGATGTTTTTTAGCTGATTATTCTTTGTGCCTTCCAAATTCGCTAAGGTAAAATGAAAGCTCCTTTTCCTTTCTCTTGGGAACATGAAAGGATTTTAGTTTTATTGTGAGAAGAAAGGAAAGGTTTTCTTTTTTGCCTTGATTTCCCTCTCTTTGCTTATAGTGAAATATGCTGGGACTTTTTCCCCTTTTGTGCGCTTGAAAGCTTTACAGCCTTTTTCCCCTTTTTGTTTCTTTAATGCCTTGTCATACCATGGGTTAGCCTTCCATGAGATTTTTCTACTCTGACTTTAATTACAGCATAAGCAGCTTATCAACAGTCTAGTATAACATAATTTGTCCATTAAAATCTGTTATTTGAATTTCTAAATTTTCTTAATGTCCAGCCATCTTTTAGCAGTCGATATTTGATGCTTTAGTCTTTTAATAATTGTGACTTTTTTAAAATTTTGTTTTCATTTGGAAGGTCAGAAGTATGAATGTGCCAAAAAGTGGAATGTGCACTGTGTGTCTGTGCAGTGGTTTTCTGACAGCATCAAGAAAGGCTTCTGTCAGGATGAGACAATGTATAAAATAGAGGCTGGATCAAAACTGAGTAATGCACCCAGTACATCAACACCTACAAATGACACCAGCAAGCTTCCCAGTAAGTAAGATATTTTAAAATGTGTTTCATTAAGGGGAAAGAACTATTTTGAGATGAGTAAGATGCTTGCTTTTATAAATAGTGGTTTGATAGTTTGGGTTCTAGATTCAGTTTAAGCTTAAAGCATAATAAATTGCTTTTATGCACACTGAATATTCCAACATGCGTAGTCTTGAAATATGTGGATGATTGATTAAAAAAATAAACTTGAGTTAGGTGTATGATTGTCTGCTTGAGAACCAGCGGTGTATATCTGTACATCCTAAAAAAGCACAATTGTTCATAGATTTAAGTTTAAAACAAGCAGTTTTGGGGTGGGGCAAAACAAATAAGTTTTTATTAATCTTCTTTTCTACTTAGTTTTTCTTTATACACTTGCATTTATTTATTTCATGCTAATAACAGAAGGACAGTTAAAAGTAAGCACACATGGTAGCCTAAAAGATATAGCCAGCTTTAATGTACATCCATGTGATGCTGACTGCTCTTAAATTAAGAGTTGATTTCTCTACAACAAAGAGTCCTGTTTAATTTAAGAAGTATTTCTCTTAGGTGTCACAAAACTAGAATAACAGGTTTGCAAACAAGTCTCATTGGCTGCTGTGTCATGGGTGTCGTCCTTTAGGAAATAAACAGAAGATGATCCGCAGTCTTTCTAATAAGATGATGTTCAATCTGTGTATAAAGAAAAGGTTTGGCAAAGGTTTTACTTACCTAGTATTTTTCATTCTTCAAACTTTACATTTCCTTATAACACCACAAAATTTTAAGTGGCAAGTCTGTATTTTCTTTAGTGAAGCAGTGGAGAGAGCTGAGCCAAATCTAATGCCATCTTTTTTAATTTTATTTTTATTTTAAGATCACACCTTTTCAGATGTCAGCCACATTTCCAATATCCATTTGAGTGGTGTTAATGAAACTGCATGTAGTTCAGCTATGAGCAGCAGACTGGATCCTGTTTCTGATGAGCTGGAAGACCTGGACATAAGTTCTTTTCAAGCTGCTGAAGATTTGCTAGATGGGTGTCGAGTATGTTTAACGGTGTATACTTTGAAATGTTCAGTTTTAACAATGCAAAAGCAACTATGTT
Organism: Melospiza georgiana; assembly: GCF_028018845.1. NCBI lineage: Eukaryota > Metazoa > Chordata > Aves > Passeriformes > Passerellidae > Melospiza > Melospiza georgiana. Next base: position 44,605,113 of record NC_080430.1, on the reverse strand, counting down.
GAAGCACTGGCACTTTCTGCTTGAGTAAATAATTTCCATGGTCAGCAACAAATGCCAAATTTATTTTGTGTCCATGTGCTTGTGTGTGTGTCTACCTATCTGTGTGTGTGACTATAATTATATTAAAAATGTAGTGGAAGTATAAAAGTTTATATTTATAGGCATCTCCATTTAAACATTAGAGGGAATGGGTTCTAGAATTAGTGTGTGGGTTTGTTTGGTTTTGGGCTTATTTTGTTTATGCAATTTCAGGGTTTCATTCCATTAGTAAACATTGACTCATTGCTAGACTAATTTGCAAAGCTAAATTAGTCTTTATAAATGCTTAACTCTTTTTGCTGCTTCTCAGAAGCTGCAGCACTACTTTCTGTGTTCTGCAGCAGTTGAAACAAATGATACCAAAATAGTCTACTTTATTTTTTCTTATTTTGTTGGTGTTTTTTTTTACATTTTTAAGGCTTTACTTGTTGCTCTGTTCTCTTTGTAGATCTATCTCTGCGGCTTCAGTGGCAGGAAGTTGGACAAGATGAGAAGGCTTATTAATTGCGGTGGTGGTGTTCGATTTAATCAACTTAATGAAGATGTTACTCATGTCATTGTGGGGGAAAATAATGATGAGCTGAAACACTTTTTGGACAAGACAGCTCACAGGTTGTGATAACTGTGTTGCTTAAAATCTAGTTACACCTCTTTTCCACCTCTGGTGTCCCCAGCACAGAAAATGCATCAAACTGTTGGAGTGAGTTCAGGGGAGGGCCACCAAGATGGTCAGAGGAATGGAGCACCTCTCCTGTGAAGATAGGCTGAGAGGATTTGTTTGAGAAGGATTTGGAGTGACCTAGTTGTGGTGGTCTTCCAGTACCTAAAGGGAGGTGGAGAGGAACTTTTGGCAAGGACATGTAGAGACAGGACAGAGGGGAATAGCCTTAAACTGAAGGAGGGGAGGTTTGGTTTAGCTATTAGAAAGAAATTTTTTGCTATGAGGGTGGTGAGGCTTCTCTGGTTGCTCAGAGAAGCTGTGGTGCCCCATCCCTTTAAGTGTCCAAGGCCAGGTTGGAGCAACCTAGTCTAGTCAAAGATGTCCCCTGCTCATGGCAGGGGTGTTGGAACTGGATGATCTTTAAGTTTTCTTCCAAACCATTTTATGATTCTTTGAAATCATATATTGATTTGAAACTACTAAGTAATTCTTGATTTAAATGAAAAGACTTAGAGCTAGTGGTAGTAAATATGTCCACATGGGCTTGTCAGTACTGTATCTTTGGGTAGCCATAGGTAGAAAAGCAAGTGTTCTTATTGGTGAAAAAAAGTGTTAATGTGCATTTATTAGTGCATTGAGGAGGAAGAACTTGGCAGTGCAGCAGTGGCAGATATCATTTGTGTTTTAGAAAATAATTGTGAAATGCTCTCTTCTCAGACTGAAAGAATTAAAGTCTTTTAAGGGTTGTAAATTGCCCAAAGCTTACTTAGTATTAGAGTTACAGACTTTGTGTGTGTATATACTGGTTTTTTTTGGACTGAAACCTGCTGTGACTTGTTTCTATAACATTTTATTTTATAGGCCTCATATAGTGACAGCAAAGTGGTTGCTGGAGTCATTTGGCAAAGGTTATCTGTGTCCAGTGGAGCACTATATCCCTCTAAACTACCAGCTGTTAGAGAATCCAATTTTAGAACAACCTGGACTGAAGTCAGTTTTTCCCAGAAAAGCCAGTCTCTTGAAGAAAGATGCTGTGAACATTATAAAACACCAGAAAACTGCTGAAGATGACTTCCTCTCTCAATATGCAGATAACTATTCTGCACTAGGTATGTTCTAGGCTCAGCATACTGTAGAAAATTTAACTGCTCATAATTAGCATTTGAGCTTACAGAATTTCCTTATTAAAAATTCATTCACATCTAGTATGTTAACTTCTACTTTGTGTTTCAAAATTCAAATTTAAATAGGCCTATGTAGAACAGTTTTTAAGTAAAACCTTGCTGAAAACAGCACAATTGTGTAATTTTTTCATGAAGCTGTTTTGGGTTGTCTTTGATGTTCTTGTCAAACAGTTATTATGCTTGATTCTTTTTTATTTTTCTTTAACCTTTCAGATGAAGTTGAAAAACTAACATCCAGAACCTTCAGTGATGTTACTAACTCGACTGTCCAAGGAGAGAATCAGCCTTCTTTCTGTAATGGGTCTTTGGCAGAGTCTTCTGCACTGGCTGAAGGAGGCTTATTTTTCAGGAAGAGATTTTTTCTTCTGGGTTTTAGTGAAGAGGACGAATCCTGCCTTGCAGATATTATTAAGGAAAATGCTGGAGAAGTTCTGCCACTGCAAAGCAGAATTGTTGCAGACTATGCTGTGGTACCTTTGTTAGGGTGCACTGTGAAGGCAACTGTTGGTGATGTTGTCACAAATACATGGCTGGTAAGGGAGTTACACTTTTTCAATTCCCAAATAAACAGTTATCTCTATTAGAAATTTGTCTTGTCAGAATGCAGTTATTAATGGCTTAAATATAAAGATACTGAGATATCAGCCTCATTTAATTTGAAATGTGCTAAACAAAAGCCTTCATTAAAGCCTCTGTATCTGTAGGGTGTCTTATCTGTTTCACTTCATTTTCCACAGGACTGTTAAATAGGACTTCATTGTCATGACCCAGGCTTATATGAGGTCTGACAGCATTCTGTCTAAATGAACTGTAGAAGGAGCTAGTTGACTAAAAATGATTTGATATTTTTGTTTGTTTCATGCTTTTTGTAAGTTTTTTTTTTTAATTTGTCGCAGAAGAGCAAGTTTTTATAGCTTAAAAATGCAAGAATACTAACCATCTTTGGCAAGAGCAGGCCCATGATATAGGCTGCCTGCTGTTAGCAGTTTTCAGTATTAGGTAACTTCCTTTGAAGTAAATCTATACAGACCCTCAGATCATGTACTGAACTGGAAACTTCCAGCTTTATGGGAACATGCAGAGTTGGAATTTTAGTGACTGAAAAGTTCTGAATAATGCTTCAGTATGTCAACCTTGACAAAATAGACATGGTCTAAGAAAGAGTTTGTCTGAACCAGTGGGAAATAATTTGTGTGATGGTGGAAGTATGATTGCTCATTGTTGAGTCCGTAAATGCTGTTGTAGATTTGCTGAAATCTTGTTGGCTTTGTTACTGTTTGACTCCATTGACATTTTTATGTTTTTCACCTTCTTGAAGATAACGTGCGTGGAACAGCAGGCCCTTTTAGATCTCCAATCCAATCCACTTTTCACACCAGTCCTGGTAATGGAAGGAGCTACCCCTCTGGAAGATTGTGTTCTTTCTTTCAGCCAGTTCACGGGTGCAGAGAGAGACTCCCTTGCTTATCTGGCAGAACTGCTGGGAGCCAGGTACTTCTGGCACAGTTTCTCCTTGATCTTTCAGGAGCCAATGTGCTGCCATTATGCATTTCATTTCTTCTGTACAGATACTGGAGTTAAAACTCCTTTGAATTCCATCCATTTACAAAACCTCATGCTGAAGCAATGAGGCATCATTATATAGGTCTTTAATTTTGCTCTCTTTTAAGGAAATATGGTCAGTACTCACACAGTCTAATTTCTGCCAGAGTATGCTCAGTCTCTTATTTCTCAGTAACTGAGTCTCAGCAGCTTTTTACTCTGCTCATGAATTGATCAATGCAAGTCAGATTTTCAAATGTGGCCTTCCAAGTTGCTCTTTGGTTGTCTAGGAAAGGATCACTTCAGTACTATCTGACTTTGCCTCATAAGTATGGTGAACCCCATTCAGTATCCCAGCTCCTAAGAAACGGTGTTCTATTTGCTTAGAGTTCACAAAAATTTTTGAAAATCTTTAAGAAAAGCATGTTTAGTCATGACATGGCAAAATAGCGTAGCTTAGAGTAAGTATCATTTAGTCTGGTTTGTAGCCTGCTCAGACTGAATTATTTGCTGATGAGTTCTCAATCCTGGCATCTTTTTGCAAGATTGTATCACAGATGATAAGAGAAGAACTCTAATATAAAGAAGATTGTTCTTCATTTGGAAGTGATGCTTGTTGACTCTGTAAGGGAAGCAAGCCTGTTCCATTCATCTTGCTGAAGAATGTTAGGCTCAGCGTAGGATTTAAAAATGGAATATTGCTGGGGGCTTGCTGGAGTAATTGTTTTCAGTGCTGGTAGAAGTGAAACATTACTGTGTAGCATTTTTTGTTGTTGTTTTGGGAGTTATTTGGGGGGTATTTGTGGATTTTTTTTTTCCTTTCTGCAGGTTAGGCTGTAAAGTGTGAAGTAGGTTGCCTTAAATATCTACTTCTATTGGTTCTTCTTCTATTGTGAGAATACAAATTACAATACTATAAATGTTGCCTAGATTAATGCTGTTCATGACTAAATGAATGTTTTATCAACCTGATTGCAGAGTCCAAGAATTCTTTGTGCGGAAAGCCAGTGCGAAAAAAGGAATGTTTGCCAGCACCCATCTTGTGGTGAGAGAACCAAATGGCTCCAAGTATGAAGCTGCGAAGAAGTGGAATTTGCCAGCAGTCACTGTAGCTTGGCTTTTGCAGTCTGCAAGGACAGGAAAGAGGGCAGATGAAAGCAAGTTCTTGGTTGAAAATGCAGAGGCTGAAGGTTCGTTCTTAGCAAGTTAGGGGATATGATTGTGTCATTGTACTGTTTGTTCACAATAAAGAAAGCAGGCGTGATGAAATTTTCTTTCCTAACACCTTCAAAGTATTAGAGCTAAAAGATATTTTTCCACATATAAAGATAGAATTGTAGATTGGTTTGAGTTTGAAGGCACATTAAATCATGTAGTTCCAACCCCTTGCCATGGGCAGGGACACTTTCCATTAGATCAGGTTGCACATGCAACCATGCTGTTGAGTAGTGATTACAGAAACGATATTGTGTGTTTGCTGCAAATCTCGTGGAGCCAGTGGGCTCTGGTGCTTATCAGTCAGTTGGGATTCAAGCTTAGTGTTTACACTTTGTCCTTTTCAGCATGTATGCTGCTTTGTAGCTTGCATGAGAATTGATTAGAGATCCATCTTAGGACTTCAGACTTGTTAGTCTGCAATGATTTGATGCCCCTCTCTTCAATACTTCATAGTTGCTGGTTAAATAAGAGTGTGTGGGGTCTGTGTTCAAATGGAAAACCAATTTACTTGCTTATGTTTTCTTTGTTTCTTTTAAAGACACAGAGAGTTTCATTACTCAGCTTAGCAAGACACCAGCGACTGTAAAATCTCCTAATTTTGAACAGCCTATTCATATTCTTGAAGCTGGAAAAAAAGGACCTGTGACCCCCCTTGATATCAACAGGTTTCAGAGTAAAGCTTTCCAAGCTGTAATCTCTCATCATACTGGGAAGACAACTCCTGTTGCACAAGGGGGACCACTTCAGAAAGAACCATCTTTAAATCTTGACACACCATCAAAGTTTCTTTCCGAAGACAAGATCTTCAAGCCCTCTTTTGATGTGAAGGTGATTTTTGCAAACTTTTTAGTCTGTGTGGCTAGTACTATTTAACATGTGCATAAACTTTAAACAGCACAGAAACCTGTGCTTTTACCTATTTTTGTGCTGCTACATACAGACTTTCCCTTTTGAACAAAGCCAGGGAAACTGGCTCGTTTATTTATGTAGTTTAGTTAATGGCTTGTGGACTAAATTTATTGAATAGTAAGTGTTTTAATGTTCTCTGCAAAGCTCCTTTGTGCTTATTATGCTTGTGTGTCCTACACCTCAGACAGTATCCAGTCTGTGTTCTTTGCATCTAGAGACTGATAAATGTGACAAGGCACCTTGGAATTGCTCCCCATATTTTTAAACAAGTGTTTGCATTTTCTGATAAAATGCTACATTGATGGTATGTTTTAATGTAATAGCTTAGAGCAAGGTGCAAGTACATTAAAGTAGTTGGTTGGGGTTAGGAGTACCTGGGTTTGGTCACTGGCTTTTCCATTGAGGGCAGTTCTCAGTGATGGCAGTGAACAGAGAGGTTAATAAACTGTTGTCTCCTTGTTTTGCTTCTGCAGGCTCTAAGATGGGGTTTGCCTTGTACAGCTTTTGTGCAGTGGTTCTGCAGTTGCTCTTGGTAACTGTAGTTTGCTCTCCTGGTTTAGGAGTATGAAGTCCTACTGTATTTGTAAAACTTGCACTTGAGTTAGAATTTTGTAAAATGTTCATTAAAGGCAGTCAGTTTCTTCTTTTTTTTAATAGGATGCTCTGGAAGCTCTGAGAACTCCTAGGGGTTTTGAACAAAGAAACAGGAAACTGAGCACACCTCTCTCCGAAGTCATTGGCAGAAACTTGAAAGTGGCACTGGCAAGCAGCACAACTCATGCAGCAGCTCTTACTGCCAGCCCTCAGTTGGCTGCTGCACAGCCAGAAGTGGTAGGAAATTTGGGGGTTTAGTTGCTGGAGCATAGGTTTAAATAAGAAAAAGCTTTATCTTTTATGATTTAAGTTACAAAGGAATTTGTGATTTGTTATATGTGATAAATTCATATGATTATGTGTTCTTCAATGACAGTTAAAGCAATGTAAGATAGAGGAATTTCCTTATGGAAGGCAAAGAACTTTAAAACCTTTTTCTACTATCTGCATTACTGTCTCGAATATTAAGCAGTGGCTAAGTAATATGACATAAATATGTGCCAATTTAAACTGTAGTATTGGAATGAGATATATCACACTTAAGAAATTCTCAGGTTCCAGCTAAACAGGATTAGGTATTTTGTCTTGGACTAAAATTTGGGTTCTTTATTGATGCATGTGTCTTCTTTTCCTGCCTTCCTCTGTCCTTAATAGGAGAAGAAAAGTGAGAGAAAACAAAAAGATGTAGGAGAAAAGGGAGGATTTATGTATTGCTTGCCATGTTAGTGCACTGTTTACTGTTGGAGGGGTAGAAAGCTTATGACCTCTGGAAAGGGAAGGCTGCTGCTTCTTTTGTAGCTCCTTAGTCTTCTAAGGAGCTTCTCTCACTCACTTCTCTCACTCACTTCTCTACAGTGAAATACTTCAGTAGCATCAGGTTTCAGAATTCCTTAATTTCAGTGTTCAGCCTGTGATGAAAGGAGTAGGGTATGTTCTAGGGAGACTGGCTGAAACTTTGTCTTGGCATTCCTAGTGCATGATATGTTAATAATGCTGGGTTTTGAGCATGGGTACGGGAGCATCAAAAATAGAGGAAGTGTGTTTCTCTTACTTTTGTAGTCACTGTGTATTTTACTACATGCTTCACTAAATATTGAAGTATTTTTGTTATTGATACAGAAGCCTTCTAATCACGACTCTCCTGTTTTTATCCCTCCTGCTTGACCAGGAAGAAGAGCCCAAGCCTCTAGCTGGTGCTGTTATATATGTTAGTAAAAAACTTAGTAAGAGGCAAAGGGAGCTGAATGCAGTGGCAGCATCTCTTGGAGCAGACTACAGGTATCAGCCAATACAGTGGCTTCTGAGCTTTTGCACTGATGTGAATTCTAATAACTTTGAGTCTTTACATACTGTTATGTCTTTTGCTACAGCTAAACATTAGATTTCACCATCCTAAACAACATTACAAGTCATCCACTTGTAGTGTGCAATAAAGCCATTTTTCCCTAACACTTCCCCAGTCCCCATATTCTTTGTAAGTCCATGTCAGAAAGACTGTTTGTCCAGAAGTCTTCTTGAATTGCAGGTTTTTTTTTTTCTCCTTTGGTTTGAAGAAATTTTGCTTTTGGATGGTTTAACATTTGCTTTATATTTTACATTTTGAATCTAACGTGAATTTGTGTATGTGTCTCCTGGCTCAAAACAAGTTATTTTCTTGATTGTAAGCATGGCTAAGTCAGTGTTCTTAGAAAAGCTTAGGAAAAATAGGTTATCATGAAGAGAAAGTACAAACTAACATTTTTGATTTAAGACAGAATTCTGCTTCCACTATGTGTGTTTTGCTACTGACTTTTAAATAATTGTTATTATTCATGGTGTGAAGGAGGTTAGCCTTATGTTTGTTAGTGCCTTAGAAATACTGAAGATAGTTGGATTAGATAGAAAATACTTGTTTTTATCAGTTTAAAAATTGACAGTCATCATTTTTGTTTATTTTGAGCTTCAAGGATCAATATTTCACTTGCAGTTCAATATGGCAACAAAAGAAAAAGCTCTTGTCCTGGCTCACACATTCTTTTCAGAAACTGTTTTAAAATTCTACTTAAATAAAAACAAAACATGTAGCAAACCCCCCCCCTACTTTCCATATGTTTATCCTATTTAGTTTTCTTCAGGAATGCTTTGAAAACATGTTGAAGTTGTGCTATCATGAAACTGAATGCTGTCTTTTCTGTCAAAGAAAGTAGGCTCGTTGTTTATTGAGGCATAACAAAATAGGCAAAATTACTTTAACTTGAACAAGGGAACAATTTTTGAGCTGGATTTATGATACTTTTTGATAGAAATTCCATCTTCAAGTTGTATCTTGTTCTCTTTTCCAGATGGTGCTTTGATGAAACAGTAACACACTTCATCTATAAGGGCGGACAGAATGATAACAATAAGGAGTACAAATCTGTTAAAGAACGGGGTATACATATTGTTTCAGAACATTGGCTTTTAGAGGTATGAAGCTTGTTTTTTTCCCCATTTAAAAGTAAAATGAAATGGAGGCTTAAAACCTCCAAATTATAGCAATGGGTTTTCTGTAAGCATTTATTCTAAACATACATAAGGACTGATGTTTTGCATCCTGCTTTGAATTAATAGAGTGATCTCTTTGCACTGATGTACATTTACATTGTTTTCCATAAGGAGAAAATAAATTCTCTTCCACTGAACACTTCTGCTACATTTTTCCCAGAATGGCAACCACGTTTTTCTCCTTGTGTGAAGTATTTCTTTTGACAATGTTTTTATTGTACTTTTCTTATGTTTAGGTGTGAAGTTTTTTATCTCAGTCAATTCCTCATCTTTCTCTGATTAACTGATGTTATTACAGAGTGCCCAAGAATGTAAACGGCTTCCTGAATCTCTTTTTCCTCACACTTACAATCCCAAAATGAGCCTGGACATCAGTGCAGCACAAGACATCAGGCTCTCCTCCTCCTCCTTTCTTTCAACTGGAAAACCAGCAGAGGAAAATGAGGTATGGTGTGTGATAGCAATGTGTGGTCCATGATTTGAATTCAGTTAGTAGTTATATTAACATAGTAATAAAAACACATTGATACTAATTCAGCAATGTCCTGAATCAGGTTTAGCTAGTTGTTAATAGTAGCTATTGCATATGTTCTGTAAGGTTTTTCTGCATTTGTAATATTCATCTTCTAGGATGATGGAGAAAAACTCAGGCATTTCAGCATTTGCTTTCCAGATTTGAAAAGATAAATATCTTTTCTTTTAGGTAATGAGATCCAAGGTGTGAACTTGCTTTAGTAGACATTAAGATTGCAGAATTGGAGTTGTCATCCATGCTACTGTTCACTGTTCTACTGTCGTTGCAGTAGCAGAAAGGTTAGATTTACTCTAAGGCAAGATTAACGATCTTCAGAATTTATACAAGTGTTATACATGGTTAAAAAGCAAAAAAAAAAAAAAAAAAAAAAAAAAGAGGGTTTCAGAAATCTGCTTGTCTTCATTGTTTTTAGATTATTCCAGAGGATGAAGATGATGTAACTACTGACCAAATAAAGGAAACAGTCACTGTAGGAGAAGAACAAATTGTAGCAAGTGAATCCAAAGGAGGTAAATGTAAATTGTTGTTTTCAGAATTTTTATGGACTATCAGAGTATCAATATGAGCCTTTGCAGTTCCAGGTGCTGAATGCTATGATTTGGAAACTTCAAGTAGCATATTAGTATACAGGTCAAGTACAGCTAGCTTTTATTGGTGCTGGATGCCAGCAAAGGGTTTTCCTCTCTCTTTTAAAGATCTTGGCAGCCCAGCAGAAAATCATGACCAGTCATTGGAAGATACTTAATTGCCATTTCTTTGTTTTTAAAACACTGAAGTTCATCCTTAATGTGACAGATTTTTAGTTTGGAGTATATATTATGTAATTAAATGTGTTAATGCGGATCTAAGTTAGATTGTGTGAGGAGATTCAGAAGTGAGCCAAATGGAGATTTCTCCTCGTGTCTAAGAATAAGTTACTTGGGCAAGACTATCAAGGAAAACTACATATGCCCTAAGTACTTTTCCTCTTTTTAATGTATAGTCTTTGTCCTGGTGGAAGGAGGGAGGTTGAGTGGAATTTCAGTTTTCACTGAGACAGTGAGCAGTTGTTCACTTTTCACTTGCTTCAGTATAAGAGTTGTGATAGTATGAGTTTTGTTTCTTCTCTTAAGTTTTAACCCAAGCACTAGAAATGAGGGAGAACTTCCAGAAGCAGCTGCAGGAGCTCATGTCTGCCACATCACTAGTGAAGCCACAAGGGCAAAGAGGATCCCTTTCAAGGAGCAGCTTTGATGGCTCTCCAGCCACTCCCGACAGCGCACGGTCTGTGCGAAATGGCCGCAGTAGGGTCTTGGAAGCTCTAAGGTATGGATTTGTATTTAAATGTATCTTGTTTTGTCCTTGCATGTATTTAGACATTCACTGATATTTGAATAGGTCTCCAGGATTTTCAAATGTATTGTCTTGATGATGTGCTTGAGTTGCTTCTGCAATTCAGAATGTTTAACTGGATGTGCTAGGTAAAGTCAGAATATTGCCTTAATCCATAGTGGGTATCTTTTGTTTCTTATAAAAACCAGAATGGTATGATTGGTTTTAATGTTCAGGTTTTGAACTGGCTTATTTTCTTTCTCTTCAGATTCCTTAGTGTTCTTATAGCTTTTGAAGAAAGTGTGTATGAATGCTTACATAGGTCATAAAGAAGTAGTAGGCATTACTGCAGAGCACCTCTGTGAATGTTTCTTCTCTTTTATTTTTTCTTTTCTCTCCAAATAGAGAATAGGATTTGAATTCCATCAATACTGATGTGCAATAAGACAGTAATGGAACCCTTGCAAAATAGTTCATTTAGCTTGGTGCCTATTTGTAAATAAATAGGCTTAATAAAGAGTAAGGTACACTGATTTTATAATAACTTATTAATATGCAGATAATAAAAAATATCTGCTGGTATTTTGGGTGCCTGTTTTCAGCCATGCTGACACTTAGGTTCATAAAGCCAAGGTGCTAGAATAGCTTCTATTGTGAAATTTTCCCCTTTCCCAGCCATAATTTCTAATAATGAGGTCACTTGGGTTCTGCAGTTGCTGTGATCATTAACACATTGCCTCCTAGAGTGGAAGTCTTCTGTAAAATGAGTCTGTAAGGTGTCTTGGTTTTTCCCTTAGGCAGTCCCGCCAGGCACTGGCAGATGTAAATACAGAGCCGTCCCAAAGCGAGCAGATCATTTGGGATGATCCTACTGCGAGGGAAGAGAGAGCAAGACTTGTCAGCAACCTTCAGTGGCCTAACAGTCCCTCTCAGTACCTTGAGCAAGGTCAGAGTAACACCAATAAGAACATGGATGAGTCTGCCCTCAAAGGATCGGTACCTGATGCAGAGATGGCTGGTATAGGTAAAATTATAAATGCAATATTCTTGTTCTGTGCAACAGCATCCATTTGGCCTTGAGACTTTTAAAATACAGTAGTATTTGAGTTCTACTTACAAAAAATGTGAGCATTGTTGGCATTTCTCAAAGGTCAAAAATGCAATTTCATGTCTTTGAGTTCCATTATGTGTTGCTGTTTTTTAAAGATAAGCTTTCCCATTCATTTGTGGTCAAACACCATATAGACTAAAAATACTTAGTCTAATATTAGTTTTAATATTTACTAAAAATAGACTGCTGTGGCTCCAAAAAATGCCAACAACTTGAAGGACTTAATAAAATTTTTCAAGTTGTTTTGGTTTCTTTGTTTTTTTGAACCACAGCTGGCTTCCAGGTAACTCCACAGGTAAGTATAGTGGAATTCTAATGGGAATACCATGAGAATCTTTTCCATGGTAGTGGAATGGAAAGTATTTATAGGTGAAAAATTGGGGTACAAGATTAACTCACAGACCCAAAACACCAAGATGTATCAAGGTGCTGATGGACATGCTTGGGTCAGGATTTGGGAAAGATACTATATTTATGTTCCCTGTTCTTGAGGTCAAAAGTCTGTTGCTAAGATTAAGGAAGCAACATATCTTTTCTGCCAAAACCAGATGTTTTTCCATCTGTTTTGCTTTCTTTCTGTTCTGTGATAGCAGAATCCTTAATTTCTCTCTCGCTGCTACCACCAACTCCTTTCCTCAGTCTACTTGCAGAGTTTCTATAGCAGCAGTCTTCCTGAAAACTAATCTTGTCCTAGAGGAGGTTGAAGAAAATTAGATAATTCCATTCAACTGATTTTTGGTTCAACTAAATCAGTCCAGTTTAGCCAAAGAAATCAGATCATTTGAGGTTTTCAGGTGTTTTTTTTTAAAGCAAGGCATTCGGGGACATGATTGCAATATTGCTGTTGGTGGTTTGTGGTATAGGAAGAGCATCGTTATCAAAGGCAGGTGAAATATAACTGTACATGTTGTAGCAGCAGTTGTGGGGATTTTTAATTTTTATTATATCTTTATACATACTTATAATCTTCCAAAGGCAAGTCATGCAACACCACTTTACTTTGACAGATGTTCCTGAGGCTGGGCATGGAGATGTGACTGAAAGGCTGAAGAATCCCATATGTAGAGATCCCGAAACACCCGTTAAGGATAACTTGATCCCTACTCCACAGGCACCCAGCATTGCTTTCCCCCTGGCTAACCCTCCTGTGGCACCAGAGCCCAAAGAAAAGGTTTGTCAAATGGAAATATATTTATGATGATTTGTGTTCTGAGAGATGCAGTTATACCTAAAGAAATTTTGAATTTAATGATAAATATAACACGTGCAGATCTGGATTTAAAATCTTGAGGTGGATTACTTTTGTACAGTTCTATTATCTTTTTTCTATTATTTTCATTACTCCCCCTTCCTTTGAGATTTTTAACAGATAATATTTGCTCAAAAAAATGAGGTTTGCTTGTTTAGAGGAATGAAGCTTTTTCTCCCATTAGTTAGTGCTGGGATGCTAAGGCAGGCTTTGGAATGAAGAATTACTATGTGTACTACTTGGAACTCCTCCAGCCATGTTAGGATGACAGAAAAAAATTTAGGCCTTTGTTTCTTTGGTTGTATCTGGAATTTTATGTTTAGGTACAAATGGGAAATTATTTTTTTTCTGCCAAAACCAGGTTTAAAATTCTATTTTATTTTGAACTTGGAAAGGGAAAGGAAAATGAGCTTATAGTCTCACCTGCAGTGTGTCACTTGATGCTCAAAGTTTCAGCAGCTGTGTGTCTTCAGAGGCATAGCATATCATCTTAGTGGAAAGGCCCTCAAAAAACCATGGTATTCTGACCTGACAGAAAGTGAATGAATGAGGCAGTGTGATAGATCAGTGCTGATTTCTTCATGTGTTCAACCTGGCACTCCATGGATGTGAATGAAGGGCTACTTGTTATGACAGATTAGTTCAGCTGTGCCCTGAAGAAAGGGGGAACCAAGAGGATGTTCAGGCAGGAGCCTAAGGATAATATGATAAGATCCAAGCTTTTTGTCAAGTGACTGACAGGTTTGGTTCTGCTTTTCCCAGCTAAAAGAAACTTAATATATAAATATTTGGCAGAGAAATAGTCAGCTGTCAACCTAATCGTTCTGTCATATTTTCAAAATCTGTTACCGTATTTCTAGGTTGTTACTGAAGATAAGAAGGTTGATGAAAAAACAGAAAAACTCCGTAAATTTCAGCTGTCTTCTCTTAATCCTCAAGAAAGAATTGATTACTGCCATCTGATTGAGAAATTAGGTATTTGTGAAATTCAGAATAGTATTTGTCTGTATATGTCTGCTCAGCTGTGTCTTGTTGGAGAGAAGAAAGGGCTTCTGTTAGTGACTCATCAGATTTGAGGTCTCAAATTTATGGCTTTCTGTGCTTGTGAGCAATTCTTTGAATATAGTGTTATTATAATGTCAGTGATCAGCTTTTCCATAAAACAGCAATGGTTTTGTCTTCTGATAGTTTTCTTTTAGCTGTTTTTACAACAGCCTCATTCTTTACTGTTGGGAGTGCCCAGGATGGGCTCTCTTCTGGTCTCTTGTTCCTGTCTGTGTTGCTGTGGCATTTTACAGAGCCACTCTTTCCTGGCTGCTTCTCCCTCCCTAGCAGCTTCTGCCCATGTCTTTTCAATGACAATACTCTCCATGTAAATTTGAGCTGAATTTTTGTCTGAATTCAAATAATTCTCACTTAGAGTTGATCCTTTCTGCGCGTGGCATGATACTTAGATAATTTGAATGCGATTCATTCCTCACTTCAAGGTGGAATAGTACTTGAGAAGCAGTACTTTGATGCGAGCTGCACGCACATTGTTGTGGGACATCCTCTTCGCAATGAGAAGTTCTTGGCCTCGATGGCGGCTGGCAAGTGGGTGCTTCACCGCTCCTACCTGGAGGCGTGCAGGGGAGCCGGCTGCTTTGTTCAGGCACGTCACCCTAGCACTAGGACACGAGTGTGTTTTACCTTTCTGCATTTATTCTTGTTTTGCACTGCTAGGGAAAAACAGCTTCACAAAACCGATTGCTAGTTTAGGGTGCCCAAGCCACGGGAGTGTTAGAGAATCCAAAATCTGAGAGGTTTTTGGCCACCTTTGTCTGAAAACTAGCCCTGCACCAAACTGCTAATGTAAGATAAATTAAATGCCTATGCTTTTTATAATTGTTTCTTAAAATTGAGTCTTTGAATACCTTTTGGTAAATTCTCACTGTTATCAGCTAAATTTACATGGCTCTTGTTAAACCAGGAAAAAATCTTGATTCTTTCAATAAATGAACATATATTATTTTAAAATAATTTGATTTTATAACCATGTATGTAAATACTTTTGAACTCTACCTCTTCCAATGCCTTCCTAACTGTTAATTTTGCACTCTTCTGATACTTCTCAGATAGTTCTTTTACATTGACCAGGCTAACTTTAAAAAAAGGCCTGTAAACTACTTCATATCCTTATGTATTAAAACTGACTTTAATTGTTTTGGAAGATACTGCTGAAATATAATCAGTGGTATCCAGTGTAGTGAGATGCTTTGTCCTGCTGTTGAATTCTATTGTAGATGTAACTGCAAGAGGAATCAGATTATGTGCAAGACTTGATGTCACAGAAAACATGAGCTAATTTAGATAAACATGTGCAATTCAGAGCAATTGCACATTTTTATCTAAATTATCTCAAATATCAATATCTTGAATTCTAGCTAGAACTGTTTCTACCTAAAATTATCTACCTAAATTATCTTGAATATCAATATCTTGAATTCTACCTAGAACTGTTTTGGCTAGATAAAATCCATTTATATATATAGCTACAGTGAGATGAGATTTGTTTCAGGGTTTTTTATTTTCTATTTGGTGTGGGTTTTTAAAATCTATTTTTCTGCTGATAAAGCTGGCAAGACTGCTTTGTAATCCAAGCTTATGATTATTTTCAGGAAGAAGACTATGAGTGGGGAAGTAACTCCATACTTAATGTTTTGTCTGGAATCAATGTAAACCAGAAGAAACTAGCAGTGGCAGCCATGAGGTGGAGGAAAAAAATTCATAAAGGGAAGCAAGAAACAGGTGTTGTTGAGGTATATAGATAATCCTCTAATGTGAGTTGTACAGTGTGGATGGACAGGACAGGGATTGTCATCAAGAAACTAAAAACTTCACTGTCAGGGGAAGGTTCTGTCTTGTTATTAAGAACAAAACGTCTTGGCTTGATATATTCTAGTTAAGTAATTTTGTTTTTTAAAGAAGTTTCTGTGATGATATGTTAAAAGTCTTCGTCTCCTCTGAACCACTGTTCATGTTTTGCAAGGCTGGAATGTGGCTACTTATGTTTGTAAGTGTCCCTCGGCCAGGAAGATGGTGTTTATTCTTCAGAGCTCTCACTGGAGAGCTAACCTAACTCAGCTCTGCTAGGAAACCAAAACTGCTTACTGCTTTCATAGTCTTTCAGTGAGATATTTGGAAGTGAGACTTGAACTCCCCAAAGCCTTTCAACTCCAAAGCCTTCAAATCAGGCATTGCAGTTGAGGTTTCATTGAAAGATTATGTTTCAATTATGTCGGGAGAAATCTGGTGTGTTACAGTAACATTTTTTAATGGAATGCTTGTAACAAATCTTCCGTGCCCTTTGCCTATGTGGAAACCACGCTGAGTGTTCCTAGGAGGCAACCAGTTGGCCCTCTGTGCTGTTACTGTAACTAAGTGCACGCTGGGGGAACTGGGGAAGATGTTTCCAAGTTACTGGGGGTTTTTTAAGATGCATTTTTCACAGTGTCTGGTGTTTTGGGAAGCATACTCTCTGCAAGGGTCTTCCCTTAGAGGGGGCTGGTATGTTCTGGGGATTTTTTTTCTGGCATGCATACTTAAAGGCAAAACTGGGTAATTGCAGGTCTTCATCTGAAGACCCATTAGCTCTTTGTACTTGTTCAATACCAGCATACTTTTGACTGAATTGTCATTTATCTAGGGTGCTTTCAGTGGTTGGAAAGTGATCCTGAATGTTGATCAAACCAAGGAAGCAGGATTCAGGCGCCTTCTTCAGTCGGGAGGAGCAAAAGTACGTAGTCGATTGAAAAAAACAATGAACTGCATATGTTGTTTAATTATTTTTTCTTTCTGTTTAACTCTGTGCTGGGCATTTTTCATGAGAGTAAAAGGTCTTAATGAACAAAATTGCTTACACAGGGTAGCTGAGAGATGGTCAAAGGGTGGGAGGAAAAAGCTTTGTCATCTTCACTTTGCAAGTGGTCAGGCAGAGCAGCTTGTCTGAGGTTACACAAGTCAGTACTGCTGGTGGGAATTGAGGATAGAATTTCTGTCCCCTGCTCTGATGGGAAGGATCACCCTTTTGGACAGGTATGTGATGGTACAGAATGCAGCTGTAAATGGTATTTGATTTCCCACTGGTTTCTCTTAGTTTGATGAGAGAAATTAAATGTTATGAACTGCATTTGTCTTGGGGAAGAAACTCAACTAAACTTTTGTGGGTCGTGTTTTGTCTGCAGGTGTTCTCTGGCCATTCTGCTTCTCTCTTTAAAGAAGCAACTCACCTCTTTGCTGACTTCAGCAAACTGAAGCCAGATGACTCCAGGGTGGACGTGGCAGAGGCAGCAGCCCAGGGAGTGAACTGCCTCAAACCCGAGTACATCGCTGACTACCTCATCCAGGTGGGCACAGCCAGGGCTCCCTGCCTGCCACACTGCCCCAGCCCCCTGCAGGGGATGGCTGCTCTACCAGTCACGGGCTCCTTTGCCAGGAACTGTTGCCACAAAGTGCCCGTGCTGAGGGCTTTGATCTGTGGCCTCAAATTTATGCTCTAACATGACTTGTTCTGGTACTGGCAGTGGGATCTCTTGCAGGGTAGGGAGCTGCTTGCAAAACATATTTAAAATGTAGGTGTGTAATATTTGTTTTGTTGTTTCAGTTTTAGACAACTAATGAGCTGTTTCTGTTATCTCAAAAGCTGCTCTTGAGCTGACCCATTCTTTTTTTCTTTCTTTACTGAAGGATCCACCTCCCCCAATGGAGTCTTACTGCTTGCCAGAAGCGGAGTCTTACCTTCAGAATAACTCAGATCTTGGAATTGGATCATCCCAGAAAAGAAAAGCACTGGGAGAAATGAGCAGAGTCAAGCGATCCAGAATACACTAAGCATATTCTCTGATCTTAATTTGTACATTTTAAAATTCATATTTATATTTTTTCATTCTTGCCCAAAAAATTAAAAGCTTTGAGTTTCACTTTTAATTTGTCCTGAGATTAAAATAAATTTGCAGTAATGCTTATAGGAAAGATTGATTTGGTTACCAGTAGCATCTAAAACTATGGCAAGAATTCATCCAAAACATATTTTACCTTGTCCCAACTATCCCATCACTAGTGATTTTGTCTGTAGACACAGTTATATAATAATAGTTCAGAAATCATTTGTAAAATGCTTATCACATCTTTTATCTGTGTGTTGTGGGGAAAATACCAATTGATGAAAATTCCATTGCATTTCCCATATAGTAATAGACTTAAGATTTTTGCATTATTTTTTCATCTTTTGGTATTTTCTATTGGAAGAGCCAAATCAGACAAAAAGAACTGGCTTGTAAATTTTTTGTACTAATAGAGAGTGTAGTAAATTATTGCTATAGATTACAGGTGCGGTTGCTGCCATCCTGAGTGCTAATGAATCTGCTCAGCAGCTGTAGAAACAACTCTGTTACCCAAGAGGTGAAGTTTGTCTTGACCATGTTCCCTATTTGAATCTGTGACAGGAACTGGAGCCAGACCAAGACTTCAGTTTCTGGCAGCTGGAAATGTTCTTGGTCAGACAGCCAGAATATTTGACAAAGTCTTTGACCTTTTCAGTAACAGTGGGTCTGGGTCTGTATTTACAGAACTTTATGTATGTGAGTGCACTGTGTTAGTCTAGGCAAAGGTGTTCTCATGGAACCTGAAGAGCTGTATTTAAGCAGCTGGAATTACTGCAGGCTGTTTGAACAAAAAAACACAGCATCCAGTTGCACAGGACCAATGGAGTTGTCTGGAAGAATACATGTAACACTGAAGTCTATTTAATTTACCTCTTTTTCTTTTGAAGGCAAGGGTGTATGTTATGTTTATTTTCTAGCTGCTGAATACTGTTTTCTAGAAAGGGTTTACATCAGTATTTGTTGCAGATCCAAGACTGAGCCACAATCATTTAAGAGCCCTGTGCAGCCTGGAGAGGCACTCTAGGCTGGGCAGAACAAACCTTTTGCTGCTTGGGAAAGGGACAAGGCACCTGAGCCATGGGGTCTCCAGGTGAGAGAGAACAGAAAAGCAGCTTGTCTTTATGTGCAAGGCTGTACTTTGTGCTTCTGATTTCCTGCTTTACTGCAGCAGATCTTTTGTCAGTGAGCTCTGCAACCTGCTGTCAGCACAACCTGAAGGAATTGTCAGAAAGGAATGAGAATGAATGCGAGGGATTTGATTCCTTAAAGAAGTGAAATCTGTGCCCCTGTCACTGGGGTCTTGGCTGTGACAAGACTGCTATGTTGAGCTGCAGTGACTACAGCCTTACCCCACCTGCTTTTGATTGTTTTTTTTTTTTTTATAACAGCTTGATGCTTTTTGGTATATGTGGACATCAAACATCTTCAACTTGTTCCAAGTCCATGTACTGAAAATAATGCCACTGTTAGTGCCTTACATCACATTTTGAATTAACTTTAACTTTGAATTAACTGTATTTCATTGTTCTACCTCTGAAGTGCTGCTTTGCATTGCAGGCATTTCAAATAGGTGCAAGTATTACCAGGCAAGACCTAAGGTTCCTGTGACTTTTTCTTCCCAGTCCCTAGAAGCTGCTGTGGAAGAGTAGTGTTGGTATTGTCACTTTATAGATAAGAACCCATTCCCTGACCCACTTAACTTGAGCTTTAAAAGAAGTCTTTGAGCCACACAGTTGCTGCAGCTGTTGTGAATCCTGGGGCAGGGCAGAAGGGGGAGCAGCTAAAATCAGGCACATACCCACCCACAGTGAAACAAGTAACCTGGGATTTGAGTGCTACATGTTCTCCAGTGTTCTCTGCCCTTGTGGACACTGGTTAAAAGCCAGGGCTGAGGCAGGACAGTGAGGGAGGGCTGGGGAACAGAAGCAGAAAGCAGCTGTTCCAGCCAGAGCCAATTCCTCTTCTGTGCTGGGCCTCAAACATCCAGCTGTCTGTCTGTATGCCACACACAGGGGAACACAACACAAGCAAGACAAACTTGGGAGATGGAAATTCAGTTGGTGCTGTTAAGATAAATTTATTTTCTTCAGCTTTCTTCACAGGAAACATCATGAAAGTGCTTTACAGAGTTTGAATACCATTACTCTACCATGGGACAAAAGGACAACAGGTGTGTGCATTGCACAGTTAGAAGTTGTCATATGCGGAAGCCATGATAGGTAAACCAGGGTAAAAAAAAAAAAAATCTACTGACAAAAATATATATAGTTCAGGTATTGAACTTAAGTTATGACTATTAACACAATTATATAAATATACAGGCACCATTAGGTTCCTGTGTTAACTGTGGGGGCCACACAGGGATTCGCAGAAACAGATCATCTTGAACTCTGCTGAAACAGTTTCTGCTGTGCTCCATAGGCTCCCAGACAGTATAATTCTTTTTCTTTTGCACTACACTGAACCCACAATTAATTTATTCACATAAAGTCTGGTACTGATGCATTCTGGTACATTGTTGAAAACAAATTCAGGTTGCTTTTTTTCCTTTTGATTGAGAGAGCTCATCTTACAATTCTTCCCTCAATAATCTCTTAATTAAAAAAGAAATTAAAATGCTTTAGGCTAGATCCTGCTGTCCAGGTAAGACAGTTTTGTTTAAGCTAGGGCATTACCAGTCATGCAACCCTACTCCTTTCCATAGCTGAGGTGTGCTGTACTGTGAACAGTGCTACTGCCTCCCTTTTGTTGTACTCCGTGGGAATTCAGCTCCTGCATAGCCTTTGAGGCTCTCTAGGTTTCAGCTCTTCAAGGAGACTGCATTTACTTGCTAGGCAGTTTTGCAATGTTTATGATATTACAGCCCTGACAAAAACCATGCAGCATGATCAAGACTCAGGAGTTCTTGCCTGCTGCTTTCTAAATAAGTGGTGAATAATTCAGGCACCTGACTAAGGAATCCTTGGCATGGTAATAATGTAGATGAACAGAAGAAGGAGGGAATACTCTAGGGCAAAGAGAGGTCAAACCAAGAGATTTTTGCTGTGTTTTGAGTTCCAGGAAAAACAATGAGCAGAGCCCATTACCTAGAAAATACTGTCATACCAGTTTCCAAAGCCACTTTGCCTTTTTCCCAATTCCCAGAGTAGAGACACAGTGCACGGTCAAAGAACTTGTCAGTGCTGAAGGTTACTGGGCTGTTAGTAACAGTACAGAGCTACAGTGGCAAGACAGGGCTTTGGTGAGTACAGCAGAGGTGAGGCTTCCAGAGGCATGGGGGAACCTATGAAGTGTTACCTTCTAACAACTCTTGGACTCATTGGCTCTGTTTTCCCACCCACATCCTCAAAAAGTAAAAAACTCCCAACTCCCCTTGGCGAACTTAATCAACTCCCAGGAGCCACAACTGTTTTTTGACAGACTACTGCTGTAATAGAACACTTAACAGATACAGATCTTTGGATGCAAAATCCAAGGTACATTGTTCTCTACCCAGTATCAGCATTAGTACTGAAAGGCAGCTGCTCTCTAGGATGTGGTACTCTGATAATTGAGGTAATGCAGCTCTCAAGGGCCAGGCTGTACATCCTACCAGGCTTGAGTCTGCCCTTATGACACATCCTTTGTATCTGTAAACATAACATGACTGGGAAATTCAGTCAGTGCTTAAAGACAACATCATTTACAACTCCATGCTCTTTAAAGCACAAGATGATGAGAATGAAGAGAAGAAGCAAACCACAAAGACTAAGCCTGCCCTCCAGTGTTGCTTCATCTCCAATACTGTAAGGCAGTTTCAATATCCAGTTAAATACTACTCCAGGTATATTAGATCGAGCATGGCTGAGCTCATGTGGTTGCTGGTCAGAGACTAAGTAATAGTAATGCATCTGCTTCATCTCTGGCACAAAGAGGAGAATTACCCAAAAATTTAAAACAAGTTTCTACGGGGCTTGTTCACTGGCACTCGATTCTGGCTGTCACACCTAGATGTCAAATGACCCCAAATCTTTGATCTCAAATCAAATGTTAATGAAACTGACCTTGTGTGACAGAAATAACTTTGTTGAAACCAGTGAAGTTAAGCACTGGGAGACCATACACATATTTTGCCTTTTTCTTAATAAATATGTTCTATTGTAGCAACCAGTTTTTATGGTTTGAATCCCTTTGCTATGGTTGTATATACTCTGAAAGATATGCAAAATAAGTGGTTTGTTTTAATTGAAAAAGGAGGCTTATGACAATACTTTAACAGTTTTCCGTAGGCAATTACTTGAAATAAAGCAGACAGATGTAATGTGATGACCTCATTGCTATAACTGAGCTAGAATGGAAATTCTGTACAGAAGAGAGGAGACATGGAAAGGAATACAAAACATCAGATTGAGCAAAAATTAGTAAGAGCTTGCCATGCTACTCACTGACCAGAAGAGTGGATTATATACATGAAACTGAAGACTTCAGTATATCAAATGGCAAAAGCCACTCCCCATGGAAGTTACTGGATTGATGGTGATTGCTAGGATATTCTAAATGACTCTGTAAATTTGGCAAATCAGGGGCAGGTGAGTTGTCAACAGGAAAAACCAAGGCAATAAATACTGGAAAGGTTTTAAGCCACTCATACATGCTCTGGTAGAAGTTGTGACATGAGTCTGAGTTAGTTGTGATCTTTCAAGGGGACGATCTAGGCATCACCATGGGCAGCTTGATGAAGACATCTGCTCACTGTGTAGTTGCAGTCAAGAAAGCGAATAAGATGTTAGGCTGTATTAAAGACAGAACAATACAGAAAAATATTACAGCATCTATTTCTCTTAGAAGTGATAATCTCAATGAATATTTGCTGTTTCTTCAGCACCTTAAAAAAATTGACATATTAGAAAAACAAGGCAGGAAAGTGGTAAGAGAATGGTAGAAGCAGTTCCTTGGAACTAGAAGGACAGTAAAACTAAGGTAGCTTATTTGTTAATAGGGGGATAGATGACAAACATCTTAAAAGCAATTCTCCTTCCCATACAAGATACATACATGAAAGTCATTGAAAGTCATTTCAAGTAACCTACCAATAAATATATGGACCTTAATACTACTTGTTACCATCATCATCATAAGTATTCCAAAAAGTCCCATGTTATTCAGTGCTTATTCATCTAGCTAAACATTTTCTCTGAAGCAACTGCCACAGTTAGTTGAAGTTTAACAGTAATAATTTCTGACAGAGAACTGTCACAGCTGATGTACATTAACAGCTGTCTTAGAGGTGCTGCAATGATAAAAATGTCAGTAACAGAAGCTAACTGCTTGGGCCTCATCTCTGTCCAGGACCCACCAGATCTCTCATTTGTCTGCATGCAGGCCACCAGAGTGTTGTTTTCTGATTCTATTTGAAGCCCCATTGTAAAAAAGGGAGCAATGAACCTTGAAAGCACCAGCAAAAGCAGACAAAGGCATATTTGTAAGTTACTACTGCATGTTACTTCAGCTGCAGCTAACTGATAAATCAGGAGATAATAAGTAGGATAATTGCCTCTGCTGTATCTGTATTCCTTCCTCTTACCTATTCTGCTTACCCCACTCACACCTAAGTTGTTGATAATTTCTTCCCTTTGTTTATTTCACAAAACCCCCTCCATGGCAAACTACTTCCCTTTTGTTAATTCCCTTCCTCTACAAATTGCCTTAATACAAGATTTTACAAGTTTTGAAGATTATTCTCTCTCCCTATTTCCCTTGTATCTGCATGCCACTTCAACTTAACTAAAGGAAAGAATAAAGAGTAGGAAAAAGTGTTTACACATGGAGAGGAGAAGAAAAACACATTCCTATGACAAAGCACCCCTTAGTATCAGGAGTGAACATTTCTGGTTCACATGATTTGAACAAACTTTAAAGCAGCCACATTATAAGAAATGGCTATCAACTGTGAGCAGGATTTTATTTCAGTCATGGGGTTTACAAAATAAAAGCAATATTCATTTTAATATGTTCCACATAAAAACAAAGAGCCTCTTATTAATATGCCATTTGGGTTGCACAGATAATTGAATAGAGGAAATACCAGTTGAGTGCTCAGCCTGAACTTTTTCCTTACTCATACATACTAAAATAAGTCAAATTACATAATACTTAAATAGGACGTATATTACATTCCATAAGATAAGCCTTTGCCAAAGTAGTATTAAAATACTAGAATAAAAGCTAATTTTAATAAAGATTTTTAGTCCTCTGTAGAACCTTCCATCAGCCCCAGCCCTTGACAAAGAACAGCTTTGGCCTCACAACATCCCTGTGAGGTAGGTTGTTGGTTATTTTGGTACAGCTGGGGAAACTGAGGCAGAGTGAAATTAAATTACTTGAACACAGCAGCTCAGTAGAAAACCTAGGCCAAATCCCACTCTCTTGGTCCCATGCTTCCCATGCTCTTGCTAAGAAATGGGCTTGGCTTCTTTTCAGTGCACACAGTTGTTTTAGATGACATTTCCAATCCAATGCTCTGGACACACTGCTTCACCTGGTGACTCACTGATACTGTGATATGTTTTTAGTATTTGTACTCTGGCTAAGCAGAACTTCACTGAACTGAACACTGAACTTCAATAACCTTGCTGCTTCAACACATACTCTGAAGCAACTGAAGATAAACCCATGATGTATGTACCATTTAGAAGTTACTTCATTCAAACAAATGTCCTCATAGCTATTTAAAACAATGCCTCAGCCTTTAATCATGCAGAAGAGAAAAATAATTTTCTTAAATACACAACTTATTTCCTAAGAGGATTGTTGAGCCATCTTGAAATTTGTCCTCAGTTCTCTCTTTAGGCGACAGGTCAGATTCATACCAATGCAAAATCCTACCTTCTCTGTGAACACATTCCCCCAGTTCATTGAAAGGAAGAAATAAAACGTGCTGCCTTCCCCAAGTACTGAACTTTAAACAGTTTTGCTGATTTAAAGTCAGATGAATCTGTCACATGTGCAAGCAGTGCCTACCCACACAGCACTTGTCCTATCCAACATCTGACACTCCACTTCCTGCCTCAGGCTATGCACTTAAAGGTATCATTTAGAAAACAGCCCTCCTAATCCCTCTCTTCTTACAGCACCTGTTTTATTTGCATAATTCCACTCTCCTTAAATAAATAAATAAATTTATTTATTTATTAATCTTCCTTCCTACTCTATTTCACTTCAAACAGAACATGGCAGAACAACAGGTGATGCTTGAGAAGCCAAACTTTAGATATACAACTGCAATGACTTAAGACTCCTCAGTTCTGTTTTCTGCTGTCACTTCTTCCTTCAACTGCTAGAGCTTGCAGGCTCTCATATTAACCTCAATACAGACAAGCTGTCTTTCTAACTTTTTCTGGAGTTTATCTGCAAATGTATGTCAGATTTCATCCCCTCTGTACATACCTAATTCATACACCTGAAGTTTCAGTACACTTTCTATTTTCTTGTACTGTCTCATAAAAGCCCCTGTTTAACATTGAAAACAAGTTGTAACATCAAAAGCTGAAAACAGGGAGAAAGAATTTGGAAACTAAGTTTCAGTCCATCAAAAAAAACCTGGATTGTGGTTGTTCATAAAGACTATACAGTACTCAAGGTGGTTTTGGTTATAATTTAGTTTCTTGGGCCAATGAGGTATAAGTTTCTGACCATGTCAATACTGGAGGAAATAATATTACTAATCTGCAAGTAAGCAACCTTATTTAAGCACATGAAGCCCTATTAATCCCTCCTCCATTTTAGTTACGGTATTTGAAAGAAAACCACAAGCAGGTCTACAACTGCTCAAATGGGCAGAAATTAGAAAGGCAACTATTGCAAAAGCTCAGATAAGCAAACTCCAAAGACGTGCAGCCCAATCGAATTGATATTGTGTTTACTTGACCTGAACAACACTGGGGTCTCAGCCATGGTGTGGTCAAAGTTTCCAAGAGCTGAGAGATGCAGTCAAGCACCAAAAGCCATATTCCCTGTGGTGTCAGACCTCTAACACAACCATTAAAAATTCATCTAAGTTACTGTGGACATTACTGGTAGAGCTAGCCACAAATACAAAACTGAAGTAACAGGAGACAGTCACTTTTAATTGTCAATTCCTCTTCATTTGTGAATAAGATTGAACACGACACAGCTAAACTGGGAGAGAAGGGCAGGGGCAAAACTAATCCTCTCCTATATTTATCATCAGCTCAAGTAAATACAGATTCCAGATACCTACAGCTGGCATTTGGGAAGTCTAACTTGATTATAATTACCTGGTTTTTAGCATTTTAACATCTTCAAATACAGACTATCACTAAGAAACACAAATCCAAACTGTTCTTTTCCCAGTGAGCACTGGACATGTTCAGGTTCTACCAGCAAACTAGTAACTTTATGGCTATGTTTTATTGTAAGCTGGAGAAAGTAAACCAGAACCTTTAAGCTGGGAATTAACAAGCAGCCCACCATAAAAGCATGTCACATGTTAGGAGTCCCTGAAACAGCACACAGTCCATCAGATGGACTGGCATCATTTCTACAACTGACAACGCTTCATTTGTGGAATAAGGCTTCAACAAGCATTTTGAAGGAATGAAAAGGACATTCTTAGCATGCCTTAAATGAAAGCAACAACAAACCAGGATAAAGTTGAATTTCAGAGTCTCCAAAGCATACCAAGCTTCTGCAGAGGACTGACTCAAAATTTCAGGCATACAGAGCAATTACAAGGCAGACATTGACAACTGGCATTTTGATAGCTGCTGGCAGCTATACTTCACACGAGAAACACTTCTTTTGAAACAGTTTAACATTCTGTACTATGGAAATCTGCTGCATTTCCGATTTGTTTTCCTTATGCCTCCAGAAAGAAACTGGAATGATATGCTTAGGAGAAGCCCCCAAAGGAACACCTTTAGTTATCACTACCTGATGGGCTCCAGTGATAGCAGCCATGCAGAGGTTATGTTTTTATTCCCCATTCTTTAATTCAGCAGAGGTACTTTGAAGTGAAAAGCAAATCTAAACTTCATTCATACTCAACTCACAATCTCAAACCAGTCTTCTATGGTGGGAGCAAGAAGACACTTTGCCAAGTAGCAAACTAAACTTTTAAGTATAAATAAAAGCTTATTTATTTGCACTGCTACAAGCTCTGAAACAGAGCCCACCTGACCATAAGGACAACTGCCTGCTCCAAGGCCTATCCCTGAAGAGATCCAAATGCTGTTTCCTCTGCTATTGTACAGTCATGAGCTCAAACTAAAACGTAAAGACTCACTAGACTCCAGAATCCATGTATATTTCCATTTTATTTGATTTGAAACTTTTACAGGGTTTTCTTGAACTGCCAGGATTCATGCCCAAAAACCTCAGATAAAGGTGGTACAATGGACAGTCTCATCCACCCTTCACACAGGAGACTAAAACTCTATTCATGTGCATTAGTGATCGCAATCTCTTTAGAGCATCAGGAAAAGCATAAGACTTCACATCTCTGCCCCATCAAGTGACATGTCCATTTACCATGAATTCCACAGAAATTGTGACAACACTTTTGCTGGCAACAATGGATTTTCAAGGAAGATACAGGGCTCCAAGGTATTGGTATCAGTCTTTCAGTGGGGTTTTGCTTCCAAATGAAGTCTCCAACTTTAGGAATAGTCTCTTGAGCCCTCTTGAATAGCAGCTTCTAGCAGAATTTTTATGGACAGTTAACTCTGCAAGGGCAAGGCCAGTTTTAGTCTGTGCTCAAAAGAACAAGGTGAAATCCCAGCCCCACTGAAGTCAACAGCAAAATCTGCACTGACCTCAGAGAAGTAAATTTAAAGCAAGTCAACAGTTAGTCAAAGGGAACCCAACTGGGTGATTCCTGAACTATCCTTATCTTCTGCACATACACAGTACTCTGACACACGTAAGCAAGCTTTGTTTTGTTCCCTTGTTTTTCTTGCCATTGGCAACTCTTATGGATGATGGGTCTGTTTTTTGGCATTTACTCTGAGAAACCTCAACACTGGAGCACACCACTATTGTACTTCATTTTGCTTCTGGTGTAAAAATTCAGAGAAGAGAAAAACAGTTACAGCAGAACACTTCTGGTACTTGACAGGTTTGGTTCACTGAAACAGTTACAGGCAATGTCCTATATTCCTCGTGTACCAGCGCCATTTTGCCTACTTCCACTAAATTAAGTAACTTTAAGAAGTCACTGCCTTCCATCATTACTAAACTTTCTGACTGTGAACACCATTTATGAGTTATACCTGGAGGACTGCTGCCTCAGACAGCTGCATGCTTCACAGAAGTAGCCAAACAAACCAGGCTTACCAGCTTTAGTTATCTCTCTGTATGTTAAGTTATTCTGTTTATCAAGTAAGCATCACTCTTCAATAAACAAATAATTGTTTCTGACAGAAGACAGTTTTTATCTAGTATCGCTACTGCCACGTGTCTCATTATTAAAGGACAAATTCTGAAGACTGTAGCTGGAGTCTGGATACCTCTGTGTCAAATCAAAACTCCAAGTCTTAGTGCTTTAGGGTGAGAAAGACAAACTTCATGACAAAAACTAAAATAAAACCCTATTTCAGTACAACATTTAACCATTATTTAATATACTGCAAATCGATATCAGAAACAAGGCAGGCATTTCTTTTGTGGATAATAGAAAAAAAATACTTAGACAACTTAGAAAACTGCTAATGCAAACAAACCATTCAAACCCATCATTCCTCAAATCTGATACTGAACAAGTTTTAATTTGTTTTGCAGATACTTCCGTACAGCACTCTAGAAAGGTAAACAAACTACAGCTCTGTTGTACTTGGACAGTGTGGGTGGTATGGGACACTCCAGAAGTCTCTAGTAGGCTATGGCTACACGTGACAGGATTCCTCAGAAGGGGAACGAACAGGTTTGTCATTAAGGTCACTTAAATCTTTGTTATAGCAAATTGGAACCAAATGGCTGACTTCTGCAGGATTTCTGACAGGAATCCAGTAGAGCTGGTTTCAAGTTTCAGATGGCCACTAAAACAGCTGTAACCTTCTCTTCCAGAAGTTGTGATCCACATGGTGTCCACAATGAGTGCATCAAGTCTGAGGTAGTCAACCTTTACGAAGGCTCAGTATCTGAACATAAAAAGATTTTGAAATGACCACTGGCTGTAGGTATCTTTCTGAGCAATTAAAGCACACTGATGACTCTTGTTCAATCATTTACATTAATTTGCCCCATATCCAATGGAGAAGTTGCAACATATTATGCTTCCATAGTGCAGGAGAACCAATCACTTATGTCAAAGCAGTCTGCCTTGCTGCAGTAGATCCAGCAGAAATAAGGTGGCACGTTCATCATAGCTGTTAGCTGTAGTTTAGTTACCTTAGTAGAAGGGTTACCAAAAAAGCATTCCTTAATTGTAATGTGTGTGCAGCTCTACTGATCCCCAAGCACAGCATACTGGTTGTCTAGCTGAAGTTTAAGTGCCTGGTTTTTTGAGACCTCATCCCTACCTCTAGTTTTGTATTTTACTACTTCAAAGCTCTTCTCCATTTCTTTATCCCTATGGGAAAATAAATGTAATCAGTAAATATCTTGTCACTAACTTGTGAATTGTGAACTTCCAGTCCATTTCCACCCCATCCCAACAAAAACATTACAAATACAGAACAAAGACTAAGATCTTAAGAGAACACCTAAACATTCCCAAGCAAATGTTTTAAAATCTTATCTCCAAAATAAGCTCATCACCCAGCAGTACACCTTACATTAACATTCCCAATTTAAATTTAAGTAAATTCATTTGAATTTAAATTTTTAAAAATTGAGATTATTTATTAAAGTATCTGACAGTAAATTTAACCTATTTATGAAAAATAGGTTCTAGAAAGCAGAGTTTTCTAGAATGCTCATTTAGAATTTCATCTTGGCTCAATGTGCACCATTCAAATTACAAAGCATCAATAACAGCACGTCTCCTTTGCTACACCAAAAGATTCCCAGAGGAAACAAAGCTTCTCCTAAGCTGTATTAAACAGTAACATAGCAAGCAAGAGGGGAAAAAAAACCCCCCAAGAACAAAAAACCACCCCAAATCCCCCAAGTGAATTGGGTATTGACCTAGCCATCTCTTTTACTGGGAATAAGGTTATAGAAAGATCACGACTGAAAGATAGGGTGAGACCAAGTCTTCAGCACCACATAATACAAAACACTTCAGTAAAACTGGGGGAGCTTGTCTCTGTAAATCACAGCTCAGACAGCAAGTGTATTGATTTGTAGTTATACTGCACTCCTCCAGTTAAACCACTTCCACATCTCTAACAAGAAAGCTGCAAGCTCAGGACTTCTGCATCTCTCTGCTGAAGGAACTAACACAGAGCCTCACCATGGCTAGTCTAGTGTCTGAGGGAAGCAGATGCTGTCAGTACCAGAAATATTCACCAAAATTCTTCAGCTGTCAAAGAATACAACTGGCAGTCTTGTTTGGCTATCTCACTGTGCTACATCCTATGAAAGTTATTTCACAGGAACAGAGTTTGGACAACACATTTATCACCCCTTAGTTATCCTTCTCCTATATGGAAAGATTCAGGTTTAAGCACTAGGACAACATAAGAACTTAGAGAAGGCAGCTAGAGATCTCTTGGGCAGTCAGTGGAACGCACTTACTTTCGACTGTCCACGAGCTTGGCGGTGGACTGCAGCGAGGGGAACTGCGTGTCGCTGTAGATCTCTGGGGGTCCCTGCTGTGCTCTGCGCGGCCGCCCGCCTTCCCTGGCCCCCGGCGGCCGGTACACGCCGCCGCTCTGCACCGGTTCTGGGGCTTCTGTAACTAGGAACAACAACAGGACTCACACGTGGGAACAAGTCTGCGTTCACAGCTGAAAAGAACCCGAAACAACCAACGCACAAACAAAACTCCAAAAAGAAGAAATGAAAAGAATCTTACAAGTATGTTTTTCCACCTTCTAAGTTTTGGAAGTGAGTTCTAGACAAGGTAGGAAATCAGGTGTCACCTAACTTAACCTACACTCAGTCAAATTGAAATGTGGCTCCAGAGTATTGTCTGTCAAAGTTGGGAATCCAAACTACTAGCACAGACTTCATGTTTCTCGTTTGCAATTTATTAGCAACAATTTAAACATATTTAAAACAGATCTAAACACATAATTATATAAATGCCAAATCTTATTTCAAACACCTCTCCAGATGCAGAGGGGACTGCCCTGTTTGCACTTAAGGTAAAAATCTGAGATGAAATAACACTAATTAGATTTACCTCCTTTACAAACGAGAAAGAACATAGGCTATTTTTCAGTTAATTTCTCAGTGGAAAAGAATATTCTCAACTCAGCAGATGACTAAGTAGCTTATCACCACTGACATTAATAAACTGTACTTAATAAAAAAAACTGGATCCCTATCCTAGTTAAAAGAATCAATTTTGCAATGTCATGTTCTCAACATTTTAAGAATTCATTTGAAAAGTGTGTCAATGGCCAGATACTGGCTGAAAAATCCACTGAAGTGTTAAAGCAGCATTTTTACATCAACAGAAATGCTTCCAACAGATATTTTACAGACTGCAAAACAGAGGAATGTCCCATAAAGGCAGACTGCTTCCCCCCATTTTGAATTTGGAAATAAAAAAACCTCTTACACATGTGTTTTCAAGTATCTGACAGATAGTTTAACATCAATTCTGTTCCTCACATCCCTTGACACAAAAATTTCCTTGATGGCTGGCATGCCAAAACAGACATTAGTTCATTAAAGGATGCCTGAACAGGAGCTGCTCCTTGAGCTCTACCCACTAAGCAGCTTAATTCAACCTGATGCACTTCTGATGGGAAAAAAACAAGTCTGAGTTTAATTTACCAATTGGTTCAACGACAGGGGCTGGTGCAGGAGCTGACTTGTTCCAAGGACCAGATGATCTGTCTACACTACCACCACTACCAGTCTCTTCCCAACTGTCACCAGGTTCTTCTCTTTTTTCACTTTCATCATCTTCTTTTTCACTGTAAGAGAAAAACAATCAGTAGCACCCTACAAGCAGAGGTTTAAGATTTGCCAGAGATTACACAATCCCCCTAAGACAAGATTTCATGGCTGCCATGCTGAGGATACTAAATTAAACTAGACTACATTAGTCCTGTACTCACTGTACTAGCAATTCCATCTGAACAATTTCTGGCATGATGCTACATAACTTGGCAACTGAAAAGGAAAAAAGCTCCTAAAAGAAGAACAATAAAAAAATTCAACTTGAACAAAGCGATCAAAGAAATTGGCATCTTATTTTGAGCAGAAAGGCTTTTTTCTTAATAACACAGACGTGCATTTGGAAGGGATGACAAGATAAAGCAGGAAAGGTTTACAAGTCCAGCTTCCATAAAATGCCTTAGTCAAGAGAAAGAAATAGTGGAGTAGTGCTGAAAGAAAGCAAGTCCTGAGCTCACCTTTCCTATGACCACAACCACCTAAGAAACATCCTTATATGTATGGGTAATATACAACCCATATATACAAGACAAAAATGTAATTTTTTGAAAGACAGACCCAATGCAAAAGCTCAGCTGTATTTTATTTAGACTACTTTGTTTTGCACAGATGTAGCCAGACACAAAATAATTCGCAGGCCAAAGCTACTACAGAAAGCTGTGGTAAAGGACAGATGTGGAGAGTGATGCTGTTGGAAAGAATCAAGACACTGATCTCAACAGCAGCAATGCAGCAGCCATGTGTCAACTCAGAAGTTTACAATATACTAAATCCTACTAATCATGATCTGTGTAAGCTTTCTGTGTAAGTAATGGTCAGAGAACAGGAAAATATGCCTGTAAATGGCCTTTCACTGCTCATCCAAACATAGTAACAACCATGGTAAGGTGGTTGTTTAAAACACCTAGTTTTAAATGATAGTCAGAAGCATTGTCTACTGACTTAAATACAACAGAGAAGCACAGGGAGCACCCCACCACCACCAGACACTCTGTATATCTTTTTTTCATCAAAGAGACCTCCAGAAATGGATAATTTATAACCTCTAGTGGGTTTTTCTTCCATTTACTTCTCCACTCTTTCTTTGAATCCACTAATTGAATGGTTACAAAATCCTGTGGCAAAAACTTCCACATGCCTGAAAATCTGCCACAGTATAAAAAAATATTTGGAATGCTGGCCTTTGTCTGGAAAACCAAAGTAGAGGCTTTTCAGCCAAACAGCACCAGCAGTCAGTGAAGCTGCAGGTCACTGGCTGTCTAATCATACATGTGATTATCCACTGCAACACTTCAGTGCTATAGACAGCTTGTGGGACAAATTCATGGAAACGGCCCAAAGGACTAGTTAACTGAAAGGAGTGGGGGAAATGCTATGATCCAAAAGAGTAAGTGATTCCAGAAATGTCAGACCTGCTCAAACAGTGAAGAAAGCATCTATTGCACAAGTTACAGGCAGGCTGATTTTAAGGTGACATTATTTTGAACATCAATACCTGGACAATGAGGATTATCTGACATTCTCAATCTACAACTGAGGTCATAAAAACCCTTTTTCTGACCTGATGGAAAGTTTTTTTTTTTTTTGTTTTTTTTTGTTTTTTTTTTTTTTAACCAGGACAGACATAAGTAGACTTACTTTCCATCAGACAATAGGAAAAGTCCAATAAAAAAAAATAAACAAGGAACCATGGATTAGATTTATCAATCCTGTGGGATTTTATCATGGGACACTACTTTTACCAACTGTATTTTTGGTTTTTGGAAATTCAAGTGCAATGTTTCAGGAATTTGCTCTCCAACTGAGTAGATTAAGTCAGATACCCTTACAGTGGTCAAATGATTCAGTGGGAATTACTATCCTGCACTACTCCTAGGAATTCCTACTTGACTATCTTTATGGAGCAGAATGTTAATGTTTAAAAAAATAAAAATCCTGAGTCCCAAACAAAACAGATAGCTCTCTTGAGTATGAACAGAGTATGAATAGACATTCAGAAAATAAAGAGAACATTGGCAGAGACTAGTCAAAGTTAAATTACCCAGTAGCAAACCTGTGTACTATCAGAAACATATCAGACCTTTCTTTAACTGGACTCCATGAAAGCAGTTCTGTAGAAAAAACCCCATCCTTTTTAGACATTGGTAAGGATTATACTGAAGAAAATATAAAAAGAAAAAGTAGTACCTTATTTGCATGGACTGAACTCTAAGACCGCTATAATCAATTTCTTCCTTTTGTTCAAACTCCTTCCAATCATCCTCTTCCTGTAAGAAGAGAAAAATATAAGTTGTCACTTTCTCTAAAACCAAAGTAGAAAAGAAGAACATAACTAAGATAATACAAAAAAACCAACCCTGAGGGTGAAGGTACAGTTCCAGGAGAAACCAAACTGTGTGCCCCACTGCCAAGAGGGGAAAGGACTGCACTCCTCATCCCCTAAATCATTGTGTCACAGCTTTCAGGGATGCACCTGAGAGCTGACTTAACTCACTAGAACAGCTAAGAAATGCCCCAGCAAGAAGTCATTCAAGCAAAGAAACCACATTACCTCAGCAAAGACACATCAGGAAATCAAGCAACAACACAGTATGGAACACAACCCTGCAGTCATGACCAGGGCAACACAAGAGCAAGACCTTTCCCTTTCACTAACAGTAGGCTTTCACAACAGCTTGAATGCTCACAAAGCTTTAAATTCACTTTTCCATCACCTATTTCATGAGCCAAACAGAAAAGAACATTTGGAATAGCTTACAGTGGATTTATGACAAAGATCAATAATGGTACATTTGACTTTTTCACACTCACAACCACATTTACAGCCTTGTTTCCTAAGCAGCGTCTTCGTAGCAGTAGAAAGGTCACCTTCAAAACCACAGCAATCTTAGTACACAAAATGTGTGTATCTTTCAAGAGAACCACTTGAGGGTTCTAAAATGGGAGTTTGTTTGGGGAAAGAGGAATTCACCTTTGTGGAGGCAATTTTGTCCTACTGTGTCACCAGGAGATTCTGGGATTATTAAGACAGACCAAAATGGGACCAGAGCAGACAAGCAGTCCTCCCGTGTCCCCAGTCCCAGCTTTAAGGCACCCAAAGCCTAATTAGTAGTTTACCTAATTCTACACTCTATCTGAAATGCAGTTACATTCCTCCAAACAGGAGGACCTTGTGAGCAAGGTCTGCCAAAGGTACAGCCCCCTTTCCACTGAACAGCTGAGAATAAATCTGCTTTTAGAGCCCTGTGATGGGATCTCCTCGACAGTCAATCCCCCACAGAAAAAACTTTGACCTGCTTTAGAGGAGCAGCAGAAGTAGGAAGTGACCTCATGTTGACTGCACTGTCTGCTGCAGATTCAGTCTTCTGGAAGAGCAGCAGCACTCTACAGTTCTAAAATCTTTTAGATTTCTTAAATCCCCATCTCCATGGAAACATTAGTTTCCAAGCTAACATACCTTTCACATTTAATGACTTTTGTTTCTAATCCAAGTACCAGCCTCAATCAAAGCCAGATATTTTGCAAGCAAGTGAGCAGAATAGCAGCTGAAAGATTAGCACTGACCTTGATCTACTTAGAAAGCTACTGCACGTGTCAAGCTCCCCAGGTGAAACAACAATAGGAAACAGGAGAGTATTTCTTAAAATTCATTTTGAAATATACAACATTAGAGCTCTTGTATCAATCTAGCACAACAAGGTAATATCCTTAAATCACTGATCCTCTATGTAAGCAAGAAGGAAGCAAAGTACCTAACTTCCAAAAACCCTTTCACAAGCCATCTTTTTACACTCAGAGTATAATTTTATAGGGATAAAGGTTCAATTCCTAGCAGTAAGACAGGGAACACATCCTCAGATTGCTACGTGCTGAAGCCTCCAAAGGAAAACAATACCAAGGGAGAAAAAAACCAAACCAGAAATAGAGATAAAATGCACAGGTAATTTTTTAGGTCCTATCTGTCTGGTCTATAGCAGACAAATATGTAACAAAGGTACTGCACGTGTCAAGCTCCACAATTAAAAAACCATCAGGCAGCAGTACAGTATTTCTTAAAATTCGCTTAAAAATACACAGCATTAGAGCTCTCATAATTACTTTTGGTTTAAATCTCATTACTTCAGAGCTGATATTGTTGGCAGGAAGAACAAGGGCGGAGAAAGAAACAGAGAGCTACTACCTCAACTACGGACAGTTAAGCCTCTCCTGCATTCTCATCGTTTCACTGTATATGCTACCAAAAAAAAAAAAACCAAAAAAACAACACCAAAAAAAACCTATTGGCAGCAAAACCCTGCCTGGCAACGAGGCACAGAGCTCGGCGGACTCTGGAGGAATCTTATCGCCAAGGTCCACATGCCACGCTGCACAGCCCCAGGTGGCACCTGACGCCAACCTCCGGTTCCGGCCCCAACACCCCGCAAGCCGGGAGGGAGCGCCGGGCTGCGCCGCAGCACCAGAGCGGGGAGGGGCGCAGCCTTCTCGCCTCCCCCAGGGCAAGCACCGCCGAGGAAGGCTCCCCCCGCCCCGCCAGCAGCACCGAAGCGGCGGCAGCGCCCGCCCGGCGGCCCCGGGGCGGGGCCGGGAGCGCCGCCAGCCCCGCACGGCCCCGGGCGCCGCATGGCGGGGCGGCGGCGGCGCCCCCTGCCGGCAGGAACCCGCGGCCTCCCCGCCCGCACCTTGCTCGCCGCCTTGGCCGAGGAACCGCCGGCGGCGCTGGAGGCGGCGGCGGCCCCGGAGCCGCCGCCCTCAGTCGGTCGCGGAGTCCCCGCGGCCGCGCCCGCCGCGTTGGAGCCGGCGTTGGAAGCGCTAGAGGCGGCAGCGGCGGCGGCGTTTCGGCTGCTCTTCTCCTTCCGCTTCTTCTTGTCCCGCTTGGCGAAGAAGTCGTCCAGGCTCCGCTCCTCGGTCTCCGCCATGGCGGCGGCCGGGTGGGGAAAGGAGGGCGGCGGCGGTCCGGGCTAAGAGGCGAGCGGCGCGGCCCTCCCGCTGCTCGGCGAGCGCGGCCGCCTGGCTGCGGCTGCTGCTGCTGCGGCGGCGGCGGCTCCTGCCCGGGCCCGCCCGGCAGCCCGCGCACCCCACGCCTGACGCGGCCCGCAGGGAGCGGAGGGGCTGAAGGGAGACGGGGCGGGGCCGCGCCCCCGACCGCGCACGCGCTGCCACGCCGCGGCCAATGGGCGCCGCCGGCCGCTCGGGGGTGGCTCCAGAATGGGGCGAACGGCGCTGACGTTGAGGCGCGTGAGGATGCGCGCGGCGGGCGCGGGGAGGGCGGCGGCGGAGCGGCCGCGGATTGGCCGAGCCGGGCGGGGACAGCGCGTGCGCGCTCGGGGCCCGCGCTCGCGCCGGCGCCTTCCGCCCCGCCCTTCCGCGTCCGGGAGGCGTGAGGGTGGGAGGGACACGGCGGGCACCGGGCGTGGGCGCCGCGGGAGGAGTGTGGGCAGCAGGGCGAGAGAGGTGATCCTGCCCCTCTGCTCAGCCCTAGTGAGGCCGCATGTGGAGTCCCGTGTGCAGTTTTGGGTTCATCGGGACAAGAAGGATGAGGTATTGGCGAGGGTGCAGTGGAGGGCCGCAAAGATGATGAGGGGACTGGACCATCTCTTCCTGAGGGCAGGAGAGACTGCAGGGGCTGGGCCTGTTCAATCTAAAGACACAGTCGAGGGGGCGGGTCTCATAAGTTTACATAAATGTCTCCAAGGCAGGTGCCAAGAGAGTTCCAGGCTCCTTTTCATAGTGCCCAGCAACAGGACAAGGAGCAATGGCTGTAAGCGAAATAATGAGAAATTTCACCTTAGCGTGAAGAACTTCTGTATGTTGAGGATGGCATAGCACTGGAAGAGGCTGCCTGGAGCGGATGTGGAATCTCCCTCTCTGGAGACATTGAGGCCCGTCCTGGATGAGTTCCTATGTCACCTCCTCTAGGTCACCCTGCCTTTGTAGCAGGATGGACTGGATGATCTCCAGAGGTCTCTTCCAACCCTAACAATTCTGTGATTGACACCAGCAGAGCTCCTCTGGAAGCCCTTGGCTGCTTCCCGCTTTGGGTGCAGGCCCTTTCTGACAGGACACCTCCCAGGAGGCTGCAAGAGCTGCTGGAGCAGCCCCAGTCCTCAGCTGGTCCCTCAGGCTCAGGGCCAGCCCAGCTGCCCCCAGCCCTTGAGGAAAGGTGACATTCATTCCCAGCATGGACTGTGCTGCCTCCCACACCCCAGCAAGGGCTGTGAACTTGCACTGTCATTGCCCAGGATGCAAGGAAGTCATTTAGCTTTCATCTTGGGTCTGTGTGGTTAAGTGAGTAAGTCTTGAAACACCATTCTGTCTAGGATGTCTGGATGTGCTTGCCTGAGCTTCCTAGCTGCTTTTCTGACTGGCATTGAAGCCTAGAGAATACATGCTGGAAAACAAGCTCCACAGCTGGTGTCTGCAGAGTGTTCCCTCTCACTTTGGGTACTGTAGTGACCTTTAACTGGGAAAAAACATGGGTGTTTAAAAAGTTCCCTGTGGCTTCAAATCACGTCAAAAGCTTTGAGGCAGGACATTTGGAAAAACATCTTCAGCCTGTCATGACTCATAAATAATTACATGAAACACTGTTTCCAGTTGCTTACTTCTTTCATCAGCCATCTAAAGGAGATAGAAGTTCCTACTGGTAAAGTGAGAGCCCAAATGAAAATTACGCATCAAACATGTATAGGTTTGTGTTACAATTATTTAAAAGTAGGCATGTTTGTATTCTGGAGTTACTTAGTATAATTCTGTGCATGTCATATTTTCACTTGAAATGATTATGTATGTATTAGCATATAAATTAAAAGTTTTTCCACCCTTTGGAGGTTGTCAGTCTCACCTTATGTCCATGACAATGCTGTTACTTAGTGCTTTCCATCTGTATTTCTCAGGTTGCTTGAAAAAACAGGCAAGGTGCCGTTGACGCTGCAGAAAGAAGTTAAACACACGATGTCTTCATGAAGTGTTTTGTAGCTGTAACTGAGTCACTGCAGTCAATTTCACCTTTGGGAAATGTTACAATCCTCTTTTTATGCGTCACCCGATGTCCTCCTCGTATTTTTACCACCTGTGTAGTTAGAGGTTTTGAGCCTGCACAGAGCAGGCCCTAGAGTGCTAAAAGTTGCAAGCATAACAATAAATGTGGCAGCACCAAGAATGTGATGTGATCAGTGACACTTTCCATTTGTGATAGGAATCATTGCTGAAGCAGGGAGCACATTTGGTAGCAAAATCTCATTTTTCTGTGCCTCCTGGGTACTCCCTTCCTCCTGTCCCCTTGTGATGATGGAAGGTCATGGGGAAGGTGTGACAGGGAACGGCTGGGTGTGGAAGAGTGTTTGACATTCCTGTTGTCAAAGGCCACATTCCCTTGTGTTTGTGCTCCTTTATTTCCTGGGAAGCCAGCAGACCTCCAGCACTGCCCCATGCTGGGACTTGCAGGCTCAGCACTGGTAATACCATTCAATCAAGCAGACAGTTTGTGTCCCTTAGCTTTTGTGGTAGATAATGTACTAAGCACAGTGCTGTGCCTGATTCTAAGCTGATAATTTCTTGAATTTCAGCAAGTGGCAAAATATTTTCACTGTATTATTGTGGATAGCCCCATTATCAGGCTGGAGAATGTGAACCCAGTGCCTTTTTGCAGCTTTTAGCATCTGCGTCACTTGTCTCTTGCAAACACAGTACTGTAAGGCTGGAATGCCCAGCTCTGGATTAGAAACTTAATACCTGTCAGGAGCAGTGCACCAAGAAACGTTTCAGCTGTTAAATCTGGAACAGACTCAGCAGAAATCATGGAAAATAGCAGCAACGTTTTATGCCTCGGAAGGCTTAGATCCCGATTTAAAGACGTGTTTTGCTGCTTTAAAGGAAGCATTAGTTATGCAGTTATGCTTGGATTTACCTCCCACCTCTAGTTTTATTTTTATGTTAAGTTGCAAAAATTTGCTGATGCATGGCATTTGTATTTCTGTGCAAATGCATTTCTTCAGCTTTTACCACTGAGATTCTTATTATGTAAAAAGATGCAGGAAAAAAGTTATTTTTTGTGTTTTTCTGTTCCTTTCTCAAATTCTATGTCCCTCAATACTTGCACAGAGGACACTTGGCTGAAGAATGGCTCGCAGGCACGGACTGGCAGAAGTGATGTTTGTAATGCAAGGAATATATCCAGAATGCCACATTGCTGTGCCGGGAGCATGAGCTCAGCACATGGCTCCCTGCTGCACTGAGCATCGCTGACCCGTGTGACCTGCCCTTGGCAAGAAACAGTGCTCTGAGTGCCTCTGCTCGCTACAGATTTACCCCCAGGACTCTGAGGACTTTGTCTCTCTCTCCTCCCTCTGCAGTGCTGCTTGTCTGCCTCCTCTCCATTCTGGAGCTGTGGCAAGTCCTGCCATGGCACTGCTCCCTGTGCATCTTGGTGCATTTTATAAAGCCTGAGCTGTGAAGCACTACTGCATGTAGGGAAAGTGGTGCAGCAGTAACTTGGAGAAGCCAAAGGAAGGAAATTGGGAGTGAGTTGTGGGTGATGCAAGAGATAGGAGCAGACTTCCATTTCCAGTCTCCCAGTGTTTCATCTTCCTTTGTACCCAGCTATCTCCATTCCGTGACGTGAAGGTGACAGCACTGCGAACTGCATTGACATTTGCAGAGCACAAGCCGAAGAACAATCAGTAACTCCTGGGCAGATGCCTGCTTAAGGAAATTGGAGAAGGTGCCCTTAGGTGCAGAGCAGCTTGCAGAAGGTTTCTGGTGGAGTCCTTGTCACAACATGGGCCCATTCCTCTTTAGGAGCTTAGCCTTCCTCTAAGCTCTGAGTTTACTGTAATTTCAGACCTCTACAACCAGAAGGGAGAAGTTTTATCATGTTCATTTCTTCACCATGGATTGCCATCTGAACGCAGGCACTGGTGCCAGCAGTGCATGGTGGTTTGTTAAACTGTTAAATTTTAGACAAAGCCAGAGTGAAAGTGACCTTAAAAATAATCTTTTAACCACAGAACCAGTATAATAGTCCTTATACTAAAATAGAAACAGTAGAATGTTAGGCTAGAATACCCGTTTCTAGCTGGTGTGCTATGTTGCTGCTCAGTGTGAAATCTTAAATGAGGCAGGGGCTCGCATAGAACTGGCACCCTCTCCTTCCCCCAAGGATGCAGCAGTGTGGGTGCAGGCTGTGGTGCAGAAGAAGCTGTGCCTGGCTGGCAGGAGTATAAAGTACACATCTGGTTTGACAGCACAGCTCATCTGACCTAGTGACTAGCTGTTACCAAGGGGGTGGCTGTGCTTTACAGTCTGGACTAGTTCCCCTCCCATCCTGTGCTGCCATTGCTACATATCTGCCCCTGCAGTGGCCAGATTCAGGAAACCAAGTGTCAGGAAAGTTTGCCAGCATTTTGCAGGACTAATTTTCTGCTGATTTTGAATCTTGAGCTGTCTCCTGAGACATCAGAGAGATGTTGGTGCTAACACGAGATGACGCAATGGGAATACATAGCACATGAGGGGGAGCTGAGGTGTCTTTTTGTGCAGCAGCTGGCTGTTAGATTGTATTATCTGTGCTCTCTGACTGCATCCTGAGTGTTCATAACAGCAAATGCCTCAAATTCCTTCACAGGAATATAGAGGTGAGAGATACTGCAGAGGGAGATAATAAAATCTGTTTTCTGGTGCTGATTTTCTATGGAAAACCAGCTGGAAACGTGTTCATGTGTATTTAATAAAGCAACTGCTGGACTAGAGGATAAATATAAAGCTAAATCAGTTTATGAACCTTAGTGCTTACAAAGAGTTGTGAAAGCCTTTAGTCTCTCATACTCTCAATATCCCATCTGGCACAGTGAAGACTGTCAGTGCTTAGACAGCATTCAAGCAGCCTGGAGGGGCTGCATTGCCAGCCAGGGACTCACAGGAGTCTGTGTAAAAGTGCAGAGGGATTTCTTCACAAGAGCTTTAGCACTTAATATGAAAACACTTTGATTTAGAGGGGCCAGATGTGCTACATTTGACTTCTGATGGGCTACTCCCAAAAATAATCTTTTCTGTGGTTTTTGGTCTTTGTTAGGAATAGAGAGAAAAGCTGCTGGAAATTCATTATTTATGCTTAGATGCTGTCTCCTTTTCCAGACACTTCTCCGTGCTGAAATACCTTGATGATTTTGAAAGAAACTGTTTCCATTCCAATGAATAAACATCTTAGTATTAATCTAACTTGATTTTTATGGAGTATAATGGATCATGACATATAAAAAACTTTTCAAAATCTTTCTTTCACATCTGAGTATAACTGTAGACTCAGAATTTCATCAGATTTATCTCCATGAGTGACACTTATAAAGAATAGTTTCACAGGGGGATAATCAGTTGCTCTTCATACCTGAAGCATCACTAGAAGATAGCAAATGGATCTGAATCCAGATTGTATATTGTTATATTTTTAAAATTCTCTCTTCACTTTCAAATCAGAGGGAGATTGCTCTCTTCTGTGTCAGGAATGAGTGGGAAGTTATGTTCTGTTAATGCCAAAAAGTGATCATTCCTAGACACCAACCAGTTAGCCCCAACCCAAAGGCATGTGCCATCTAATTTCTTGTATCACTGTTTGTGTGTATTTTCTCTCATCATCACTGTTGTTGATGGAGTCTCAGCTTGCTAAGTTCTGTCTGCACTGATGTATTAGAAGGTATTATTGCTGCTCTGAGGAGCCATTCTCATCATATGAGAAAAAAAAAAAAAAGCCAACCAGAATCTGTCATCATCTGCCTTTTTTTTTTTTTTTTTTGCTTTTGTTGGGTAATCTTTTAATCCAGTAATTTTTTATCAAAATCTTGCAGGTGATGTATGCCAGATGGACTTTTTGTAGAGATTAAATGAAGGATAATTTGTCAAGCAGCTGCATCAGTGAGGATTTTTCCTGTGTGGAGGAATGTACAAGGAAAGGCATGACAACACTTGTGTCCCTATTCCTGTAATTCACTGGTGGATCACGTTTAGTGGATTCAGAGAGTATTTGATTTTATCAGTCATTAAAATCTAACTAGCTTTCTTAGCTAATGTTTCAATTAAAAATCAAAATATCTAAAGTCTGCCTCTCTTATGTCCTGTATGCCACTGTGTTCTCTAATATATGCGATTTCTCTGTAGTCTTTGAGTCCATACAATGAACTGTGTTGTCACCTGGTGTAAGTGTTGGTCTTGTGAAGTCCCAATCCAACAAATACATGTATGGTTAACTTCATCACTGTGCGGAA
Source organism: Melospiza georgiana (assembly GCF_028018845.1). Classification (NCBI taxonomy): domain Eukaryota; kingdom Metazoa; phylum Chordata; class Aves; order Passeriformes; family Passerellidae; genus Melospiza; species Melospiza georgiana. The sequence goes on along the minus strand of NC_080430.1, from coordinate 44,562,050 downwards.
ACTTGTGAAGGAAAGCCAGCCACCTGCCTAAAATTTTGTGTGATAGGAGCTAAGGTTCATTATGTTTCTCTGAAAATGCAAGCTCCATCTTGGCAGTTTATGTGACCAAACTGCACATGCAATACAATGAGGTTGTCCATGTTTAAAATATAAAAGAAAGTCAAAAGTGAAAGATGGAGAAATCTTTTTCCTCATGATACCATCAAAATACAGGAAATTACCTAAGGTCAAGCATCAGGATGATGCTGTGTGGATTCCTGTTCAAAAGAAGTGTGGCTGACCTGCCTTGGAGGTCAGATTTTAAGAAAGAGCAACCATATAAAAACAAATATAAAAATATATCAATATCTCAAAAAGTATCAAATTTTCACAAACTGATTCCCTGGCTTGGACTTTCAGTATACAGTAAAAGGATGTAACCTGGATGCAGGCAGAACTGCTGTTTCTCTCCTGCACCTTCAGCTTTTCCAGAAATTTAGTCTAGACTTAAAAATGTGTTTATAAGGTACTGTTGGGATGCTTAGATTAATGATTCTGCTGGTTTACATGTTGCAAAATTAATCATGTTGATTTAACAGCACACTTAAACTCCTTTGGCATTATTTGAATTAGATTTCACACCACTGAGCTGATGGTCTTGTGACACAACAGAACATTCATCATTTCCATATGGGTGCTGTGTGCACAGTGGAGGGGTAGCTCAGGCTTGATATATTCACATATATATCTTGATATATTTATACTGTCAAAAGAAAAGGTATACTTGGTGGGAAATGGAGAACTAATATTTTTAATCTAACCCTCTCCAGCTATCATGAAAAATACTGGAAGAAAATAAAAAATCAAACAAAAGCATGATATTCTTTATTTTTATTATAATTTTAACAACATGAGTAAATTGAAATCTGTAAGCAAAGCAATTACGTGAAGAGGGTCTAATAAAGTTGTTCAAGCTACAACCTACTTTGATTGTTGAATCAAACTGAATAAAGCAGGCTGCTTTGATGAGTTTTTAGCTTCCACGAACATAATTGGCAGTGACATCTTTTGCTTTAATGGCAATGGTCTTCTGTGAGCTGGGAGTCATAATCAGCTGAAAGTAAAAAAAGAAAAAGATAAAAATAAAAATTGGTCACTACTACTAACCGGAAAATTGCTGAACCAAGTCCTACTCTCAGTTCAGCTGGTGAAAACTCACCAGCTTCAGCAAGATTAGATTCTTTTAAAATTCTCCCTGTCCTGAGTAGAAGAGCAAGTCAAAATCTGTGGATGAGATTCTCAGAGATTCCTGACTAAGGGTGGTTAAGGATCTTAGAAATGCCCAACCAAGCAACCCTACCCAATCACTGTAAAGGTGTTTACAGGTTATGCCCAGAAGAAAAATCTTAGGACTTGGAACCACATTTCTTCACAAAAGGTACAGTCAGTGGCCCAGATTCTGTCCTTGGACTTCAGGACAAACTTATAAGCTTAGGCAGAGAATTTTTCACAGCTATAATATTTGGACTGTATTGAGGGAGGAGGAAGGATGGCATAATGTATTCAAATTAGGAAACAACTACGCATCTGCTTTGCAGTCCCTAATGTAGCCCCTGGTAGCAGCTTTTTTAGTGTCACATCTCAGACCTTCAGAGAAATGAAACTCATGGCATGTTCCAAAACCATGTCCTTCTTTGGCAGTGCTGGAAACCACCCATCTCCAATATACTAGGAATCTTTGTTTGATGGGATTTGGTGTGTTCTCCCTCTTTGGCAGCTTCTGCAAACCTCACCATCTACCAGCCAGCTTTATGAAACATGAGAAGCACCCCAGTCCTCCTGCTTCCAGCAACCTCACAACCCCTTCCCTGGGAGCATGTTCTCCATACTTAAGGACAAGTAAGTACCTGCTTTGCTCTCCATCCAGGAGGCAGTGGTATGCAGCAATGTCTTTCTCCAGCTGTTGTTTGCTAGTCAGCAGATTTTCACGATCCCTCTGCTGCTGTTCGGTTTCTACTTTGATTTCTCCCATCTCTGCCTCCAGCTTGGAAATGACAGAGCCTAGGTTCTGCAGTTCGATGTCGTGCCAGTGCTTGGCATCATATAAAGAGTTCTCCAGACCCCTCTTCTGCAAGGGCAGGACAGCAGACAATGAATCAGTCAATTTCCATATGCTTCATAGTGATTTTTATTCAGGTTTGGCCAATATCTCTATTGACTATATATATATTTTGACAATTCCTTTCTTTAGCTACCTTGGTATTAGGTATTATCATTACAAAAGTTGAATATCTGTATTTTTATAAGGTGCCGATATTCCTGACATTATAATACTAATACTACACTACCAAGCAATCTCGGTGAAATTGAGTATGAATACACTGAAGATGGAAATTTGGAGCCTGGTTGTCAAATGTGGTACACTTAGAGTGCTATTTAAATCAAGAGGAGCCCAGAAATATCTGGCATCTCTAGAAACAGTATTTGGTGTGTTGGAACCCAGGACATTCTCTGTCTGCCCTGGAGGACTCGAGACTCTGGCAGGGGGCTCAGAGACCTTGGCATGGAGTCAAAGACACCTGTGCCTTCAATTTTAACCCATGGAAACAATTACCAACTTTGTGTGAAGAGTTACAAGCCACAAGGGTTTGAGTAGAATGATAGTGAAATTATCACAGGGTGAAAATGTAGAATTTTTGGGTTTTTAGAATGGGCGTTCAAGAGGCAAGATGGAGGAATCTGAGTGTGTCCTGTCTTTCTCCTTCTTCTTGCCCTCCATCTTCTGCTGTGATGGTGGCACTTTTGGATTGGTTTAGAGTAGAGACAAACTATCTAACACAGGTGATAGGTATTGGAAAATTATTGTAAATAAAGTACACGTAGTTTTTAGTATAAAAAGATAACACCACCCCAAGGCAGTCAGTGTGCCTCAACCCAACCTGCTGGACAGACCTCAGCGGTAAGAAAAAGATTGTATGAGATAAGAGAAAATAAACAACCTTGAAAACCAGAGCCAAGGAATCCCAACTTTTTCTTCAAGAGTGGGGCTGGGAAAAAAGACTTTTTAAATACCTTGGGAGCCTTTCTAACAACTCTCTACCCGAGATTGGGTGGAAAATGGGATTAATTCTTAACTCTGCATCCCAAGACAGGAATGTTCCCCTCAGAGGTTGCGTTGAGTTCGCAGAGAATACACCCCCTGAAAACCCAGCATTCCTTACCAAGGTTCTCAAAGATTCGGTTTCTGCTTGCAAGCTCTGTATTTTGCAGGCAGTTTCGTGGAACTCGGTTCTGAGGCCCTCCACCAGCTCCTCCTCCTGGGTCCGCACGGCAGCCGCCGTCTCAGCCTGTTGCTGGTGAAAGAAGGCGACTGTCATCACAACCTACACAAGTTATGGTTTAGCTTCCTTGCAGACCAAACTGACAGTAATATTTTCACAGTTTGTGGCAATCCTGACTCCAAGTTTGATTCCTGTGCATTAAATCCCTCGGTTGAATAATTCTGGATACTTCTTAGTGTCAAAATGATCATATTTTCTAGGCATTTACTGTAAAATGGCTTATGCATGCAAGCATATTTATGTTATCCGTGTCAACAACAGCTGTTCAGAATTCATACTTGTATGTTTAAAATTATCTCTAAAGATAAAACATGGCTGTAAGTGCTCATTTTATAGCCATACTATAATATTTCTTAAAAAGTTTTGTGTCTTCAGAACTACTCCACCTTAATTTTGCACATAAGATTCTATGAGTCAGACAGCAAGTCATGTTGCAGGGGTCAAAAAAAAATTTTTGTTAATTAAGTCCTAAGTTAATTGTGCTATTTCCTGCTCTTATGGCTTGGGGGGTTTTATACGTGTTTAGTTCAGGTTCCTTGAAAATAGGTGAAGGAAAAAGTACCTTAGTAAAAATAGAATTTCTATACTTTTTAATAAGGGCTGAGATCAAGGTTTTTCAGCCCAGAGCTCTGGGCTCTCTAGAAAATACAGTTCTTCAGTCAAAACCTACATTTCTTGTGGTTGATGCTAAAATTAAACTATGCAAAATACTTCCATCCCACTCTGAAACTTCATCTCAACCCTGCTCTGGTTTTCTTTTATTTTAAAAGTAAGATTGAATTTTTAAAAAATCTAGGACCATGCACCAAAAATAGGGATTATTTTGAATTACCATGTGAAGCCCACACCTTGCACATTGTGAATGAAATAGCCTCAGTGGGAAAAGGTCATTTAAATACCAGTTAAATCTCAAACATAAATTTAGATTTAAGAACCTGTGTTGCAGAGGGCTGAATTTTAATCCAAGCACCAAACCTGTCTTTTCCAGCAAATTGCACAGATCCTGCATTTTCTGGAAATGCTTTTTGGGGGCTTGTGCTTCACAGGGACATTTTTCTACCTGACTACTCCTGGTGAACCAGTGATCAAGGACCTGCCACTCTTCAGTAAATTGTGTCTGCTAAATTGTGTTGAGAGAGCAGTCTGCACCTTCTTGGGCTACAAGGACTGCAAATGTCTCATTTTAAAGAATTACACAGGGAAGGGAAGGTGCCTTTGCATCTATATTTATAGCCTACACCCATTACCTGAATCCTGGCTTTGACATTTACCCTGCTGGTGGCCCAAATGCTACCTGTAAATCCAGCTTGCCCTCACCACAGGCGGCATTGAAACCCTTCCAGGAGCTCCCCTAAGCTGTGGAGTGACCATAGTGGTGTGAACAGGAGAACAGGCAGATGGAGTAGATGGAGATGGCTACTTTGGGTCCTGAGCACTCAGGAGGACACAGCAAGTGAGCACACACCGAATGTGCTCTAAAGCTCTTGGGACACACAAGGTTTCCCCAGCCTCCTTACAGGTTACCAGCCCCAGGTGTCCAGGTGCTGCTGGGCTTGACACTTGGCCTCAGCTTTGGGGCTCCTTCTGTGCAGAAGTGCAGAAGTAGTCTGTGTCCTCTTCACTAGGCTATTCATGCTTTCTGGGGACTTTTCCTATTCCTGAGATGCTCTATAAGGGAAAGGCTATATATGTGGTGAGCAAAAACAGCTGGACTAATGGAGGGAGAGGATGAAATCATATTCCTAACCTATCATGTTGGTGCTTGAGTTTCCTAGGAATCTGTGCATTTCAAACCTCTGTACAGTCCCGGCCCAAGCATTGTGCATGAGCGCAGGATCCCTCATTAGTCTGTTTTTCATGGAATCCAGATAATGAAAGAATGGTTAGGAATGGAACACCAACACCCAGAGTTGACCAGTGTGGTATCTAAAGAAACAAAGTTACTTTGAAAAGCTTTTGAGTGTTCTGGGAAAGTTTTAGCAAAGTAGCAAAAAAGGGAGAAACAACTGGAGTGATTCACAAGATTTTTCAGAACCTTTTATGAAGACAACAGAGAAAGCTGTGTATCTGTGTGCTCAGGGCAGAACATTTCCATGGATCAACAGCTGCTCTAGAGACAGAACATGAAGAGAAAATGAAGGTCTAATTCCATTAAGACAGAAGCTTAACAGCTTGATGCCTCAAGGTGTACTGCGTTGGGAATGAAGCAGGAATTAGAAGGATTTATGGATCACAGAAAACCATACAGATTAGCAATGAGCAGGAATGGATGTTTGGAATCAAACTACATGAATGAACAGCACAGCAGTAAGTAAAGTATCTTTCCAGGGAAAAAATATTAAATAGCATGCATGTCTTGCAAGGGTTTGAATCACTTGTGCCAATTCAGGAAAGGATTTTGACCACTACAGACAAAAAAGTGCACAGGTGAAACCAATGGACTTAAGTTTTGGGGTTACTCATCTAAAAAAGGCTCATGTGAAACCCTGTGAGGTATGAATTTAAAGTGATGTGTTTTGGTGCCCAAATATCCTTGAAAATTTGAGCCAACAGTGCAAATCTAGGCCCAAGACAAAGCAAATGAGGCAAGGTAATTACTCAGAAAATAACAAAAATACAAAAATACTGCCTTCATGTCTAACTCAATGCTAAGACATCATTTGAAACACCTTGGTCTGAGCTGGTCACAGGTACACCAGAGAGTAGGTGCAGAAAAAGGAAATTAAAATATTAGGGGCCAAGGAAAACTTCACAGAGAGACACTGAAAAAACTGGTAATGAAGAGCCAAGGAGTGCAGGGAACTGCTCTCCCTCCTGTGCTGTCACAAAAGAGCAAGAGCAAGTTTTTCACTGTGTGGATAACCAAATTATACATCTTACCCACAAAAGATGATTTAAAACCACAAGCTTAGTTGGTAAAAGCTAAACTCTTGTCATCTGTGTCCATAGTAGTAATCTGAATTGATCTGTGTCTGTACAAGATAAAGGACACAAAACTGGATCACCTGGCTTTAATTTCTGGGAAAAAAAAGAGCCCCTAGAATGTCTTACCAGAATCTGTGCAGATCCAGAACTGATCTTTCCAGAAATCTGTGATATTCTGTTTCTTTGTTCCATTAAAAAAACCAAACCAAAACAGGAGCAACTGAAACTAGCAAGAGCTTAGGCTCAGATGGCTGAGTAGGGGTGGGTTGGGTATCAAAGACATGATACAACAGTGTACTAGGAGCTGTCAATTTTCTCACCAAGTGACATCTCTGAAGCTAAAGGACCAGATATCTTCTTCCTATTTCTTTCAAAGGTATGAAAGAAATAGGAAGAAGAAGTTGTAAGGGTGTTTTTGCACAGGAGGACAAGGAGGAAGAAGAAGCAGGACAGGCAAGCGGGAGCACTGAAGAATTTGGTGCCATCAGAGTGATGCTCATTTTGCAGTGGGTCAGGAACAGATTTTTCTGGGGAAAGCTCAAGAGGCCACTGAGGATGCCCTGGCTTTTCAGAGCTCATGTGCTTTGCATGGAGGCACTCTCCAGGCTCGTGCATTCTATCACTGTGTCACTCATTTCCTTTGGACTTTATGAGCTGAAAATCAGGCCCCACAGACTAACTTTATGAAAACTTTGCTTAATAAGTCTGGCATTCTCATAAACTTGATGGGACCTCTGGGATAAACCCCTCTGCTTGACTTCTTGTACATTTCCTAGCAATTTTGGTATCACTGTTGTCACATGATTTTTCTTCTTTATTTTGAAAATTAACTCAGAGCTTGCACATACGTTTGCAAACATATTTCTTGGTTTTGTTGTTTTTTCTCACTGTTTGCCTTCAATACCCCTTACACCTCTCATGGCAGCTCTTTACCTTGAAACAGGGGGGCATATGTTTATATGGTTTTGCTAAGTATTTCAACAGCACTGCTGCAGTTATGATTTCACAGAATTACAGAATATGCTGAGTTGGAAGGAACCCACAAGGATCATCGAGTCCAACTCCTGGCTCTACACAGGACCATCCCCAAGAGTCACACCTTGTGCTTAAGAGCACTGTCCAAACACTTCTTGAGCTCTGCCAGGTTGGTGCTGTGACCACTTCCTTGGGGAACATGTTCAGTGCCCAGACACGCTCTGGGTGAGGAACCTTTTTCTAACATCCAATCTGAACCTCCCTGACACAACTTCAGGCCATTCCCTCGGGCCCTGTCACTGATAAACAGAGAAAAGAGATCAGTGCCTGCCCCTCCTTTTCCCCTCAAAAGGAAGGTGCAGGCTGCAATGAGCTCTCCCCTCAGTCTCCTCCTCTCCAGACTGAACAAACACAGTGACCTCAGCCCCTCCTCACCAGGGTTCCCCTCAGGGCCCTTCACCATTCTAATTGCTCTCCTGATTTACCCTGTCATGCTCTGCTGTAAGAGCAAGCTCAGAATGAGATGGCTTCTAACACACAGGATCATCCACTGAACTTAATGCTTCATCTGTACAAAAATACTTACTTTGGAAAATGAGAGATCCTTCATGACAGAGAAAAAGCTGTATTAAAATGCTGAGTCTGTCTCAGACTCAGCCTCAGGAGAGAAAAACCCCTATTTAAAGGGAATGGCTATTATAATCACTTTTCATTTCTAAGCTACTATCTAAACTTTTCCTCTGCTGCCAGAGGAAAAAATATCAGGGAGAGACCAAGGAGTCTGTAGTGTAGAGGGCAATGTGTTTTGCCCTTCTTATTTATAGACCCCTGTAAATTATTAAGTGGAGGAACAGCCCTAGTAAGAAGGGTAATAACAGTGGCTTATCCTATACAGAAGGTATCAACTGATTAAGTTTGTTTTCCTTAGCCAACACTTCAGAGCCCATGAAAGGCTCCCACAGATACTGTGGTAGGAGCAGGGCCATTTCCACCAGTGCTTAACTCTGTGCATCCCAAGAAGGCCTTTATAAGTGCATTCTCCTTTGGATTGGACCAAAATATTTTAGATTTTTAATATCTTTTCTGTTTCAAAAAAACCCCAAAAAGCACCCAACCCTCAAAGATATTGCAGAATATTAGAGAGATTTTGTGTTTGCTTGATATCCTGTGATGTTGGAGTGGGTTACAGAGTGCTGACCTTGGTACGGAGCAGGGCACCTGCCTCAGCACGATTCTTTTCAATGTCTCTCTCCCAGTGGATTCTGATTTTTTCCAGAATGTCATCCAGGCCACTTCCCAGGGGAACATCAAGTTCTTCCAGCTGAGATCCAGCAAGCTGCTTGTATAATACCTTCACATCCTTGAACAAAAATAACAAACATAAAGAAAGTGAACTGGACAGTTGAATGGTATCTTCAGAGAAGCTCAAGGAAGAGCTCTTTTGGTGCCACAAACAGAGAGAGTAATTAAATTTGGCCCCAAAAGCTATCTCTGCATTAATGATTTGGTGCACTAAAGGGTTTCTTTTTCAGATGTGGATATCCCTTGCTTCTGCATGGGGTGTCTTCCTGCAGATCTGGGGTGCAGGAAGAGCTTTCCCCTTGGTGGAAGGAGGCTGAAGCCCTGCACCAAGGCAGTGCCTGGAGCGGCCTCTCAATGGTGGCAAGTTTCTCCAGCAGCCAGTTCTTGAGATGTGCACACTGCACAGCTGGGACCCGAAATCACTACAAACATTGCCAGTCAAGCTGCAGTGTGGACTTTGGGCCAAGGAACTAACAGCTTACAGGACATCAGAAACTCTTCCCTTGCTGCTGCACCATGCAGGAGCCTTCCAGCATCTACTGGAAGACACAAGATGTGCAAAGCAGCAGGAGCTCTACAGCCTCACAGCTTGTGTGAGACTAGTGTGCATTTTATGCGTGTGCATGTTAGATGAAGAGCGTTATCCTCTGTGGCAGGATAACGCCTTTAAATTTCCTTCTTTAAGTTTAAATGCTCCAAAAACATGTAAGCAGTAGAGAATTAGCAGGTTTAGAATTGAACACTTAAAGGTAGCACATCAGTTGTACATTGTGTTCAGGAATGCAAGAATTAATGAGATTTTCACATGTATCTTAACTGTCTGGCACTGCAATCCTTTTAGATCAGCCTGTTTATCTGTGTTATTGGCACAAAAACAAAACAAAAAAAAAAGGCAGTGTAAAAGCATCTGGGAATTGTATTTGTAAGCAATGGCCCCTGATAGTGACAATACTGGAAAAAATGGATGGGAATTGTGCGAATTATGAACCTGCAAGAATGCAAACCTCAAAATGTGCCCACTCCAAGTTCACAAACCCTTCAAAAGGACTTGGCATGAATTTGCTAGTGGGTTGGATTAGTTCAGGAAAGTCCTTGGGACTTTATTTTGCCAGAGCTCAGCAATGGTTGCTTCTAGCCTTTATTCTGTGACTTTTCTTAGGCAGCTTTCCCTGGTCCTGCTGCCATGGGAAAACCAGGCCTGTGCTGAAGTGGTTCTGCAAATGCTCAGGTAGTCCCAAAAGATAAAGAAAAAATCATCTTTCCACTCTGCAAGGGCTCCTTGTTGGCTACATGAGGATCAAGATGGATCAAGATGGTGTTCTCATTATGCATAGCTACAGACAACAGCATCAGCACCAGCTTTTCTGGTTTCACAACAGTCATTGCATTACTTGGAGGTTTAAAGAGGATCTTGTTTATTTCTATCATTTTTCTCTTTACCCTCTTATCTAAAACAACATCAATTTTCTCCTACCATGCACTGCTGATGAAGCCACTGGTTATTTTCTGCAAAATGCCAGCCCTGGAATTAGACTGATGCAAGGAGGGAGCTCATGATGCAACCTCATCTTGGCAAGCCAGTGTTGCTGAAATCTTGTGGTTGGAGGAACAACTGGTAAGAAATGTAAGGTAGGATAGTACCTTGCTTTCATGAGCCATCACAGTTCAAGCTCTATCTTACTTTTGAGGCACCAGCACAGCTGCTTGCTTTCCCTTATAAGGGATTAGCAACAGCTCCATATTCAAGTCCCCATGAATAAATATGCTGACTTGTGTTCAATCCTGAAATCCCTGCTGAAGGAAGTAAACCACCTTCATGCAAATAGTGTTGGTGACTGCAGTAAGTGGGAAAGTATTGCAAAATTGGGCAGTATGGGCTTCTCTTCTGTCTGCCTGTCTGTGGTGGTGCATCCTCCCCACCCACTGGGGCCTCTCTGTGGGTTCAGGAATTCTTTACAGACCTCACCCTTAATCAGTCAATGGCTCCTGGGCAATTAAGTTTCTCTTGTGTTTATCAGAAACACTGTCTGTTCCTAGGAGCTTCTGGTGCCCAACAAAGAAAGGGGAAGAGATAGTCAGCTATCCTAGCATATACTTGGAATATTAGTTGCCCGAATCATAGTTTGAGTAGAACAATATTTTTGTTACCAGACTTCTGAGGAAAACTCAGTAATTACCATCTTGGATTATAGCCAAGATGGAGATTGACAGATGACTGAAGCCAATCATCTTGGGACTCTATAAACAGCAGTCCTGAGTGAGGCCCTTTGAGATCTCCAGGACTGCAGTGGGCTGTGATCTCCCTCCGACTGGGGCGCCTCTCTGAGCTAACAAGCTCTCAAGTTTGCAATACTCAGTACTTGTTGCCAAATGCTGATTGGTGGTAGGACCTGGGATATTCTGACTACTCCTCAAGGCTCAGCTCTCACCTGTTGAGGTGCAGAAGCACCTGACTTGATGCTTCTGAGATGCAGAAGTATCTGACTTGAGTATTGCACTGAACTTGAGGGAAATTTTTAACAGGTACTTTTGTACCAACTTCTTCATATCTGTTTGTGTGTGTGTGTGTGAATTCGTTTAAATACCCTATAGCAAATATAGTATGAATACTGCCATCCCAGATCTACAGTTAAGTTAGTGCTGTGCTTACAGGAAACCCTATTGGATAATTTTGAAAATGTTAAATTAGTCAGTGATCAGGTGGTGACAAATCCTATAGCTATAAACCATTGACCAAGTCTGAGGTCAAGTTTGGGCTCAGCTGCACCTAATTTCCATCAGAGGTTTAGAAAGCAAGGGGGTCTGCTCTGAACCTCATGACTCAATTGGAAGGCCTCCCCTAACCCTTTTGAACCTTTATCCTTTAGCACCTTTACCCTCTGTCTCCCTGATTTCCATGTAAACTGTTCTAGATTGATTCTAATCCAATTTTACTTTGTGAGCTTCATGATATAGTAAGTAATAAAAGGAACCTTGCCATCAAAGTTAAATTGCACTTTCACATCTCATATTAAACCTGCTTTTGCCAACACCTTTGGTGATGATTCTTTAGAGCCACTCCTTCATGCTACTGTCCCTGTGACTTGCTTCAGTGTTGTGCTTCTCAAGAGAGACTCAGTTTTGGGAACCGAGCCCCTTGCTAAGTCAGGCAAGGTGTTTTCATAAAAACCTGGTTAATGCTCAGCATCAGTGCAGCAAGACCAGAGCTGGTGGCCTGCACATGGACTTTCTCCTTCCATCAGATCTCACTGCTGAGATGTCCACATGCATGACTGTGCAGCCCCTTGACCATCATGGGGTGACTGACAAGAAATGAAGGGACAGCTTCTCTTCCATTTCTCATTTATCAAACAAGAAAGGCTTAACACCTACATGTGAGTCATTTGATAATGCCTCAGGGGTTAGTCCTCAGAGTTAAAAGAGAAGGAAGAAATAGGAGTAGGTTTCAGGAAAATCCCCCCCCCCCTGCCCAGACAGGGCAGGTGGAGTTTTTAATGTTTGCTTTGCACTAGATGTGTGATACCAACCAGAACAAACAGGCACACATTGCCTTTGCAGTATCCTGAGTCTGCACTTACTTCTTCATGATTCTTTGACAGCATAGCTAGTTCTTCCTTCATGCTTTCTATCTGACTCTCCAGATCCATTTTAGTTAAATTAGCATCATCAATCACTTTATATAGGGAATTAATTTCATCTTCCACTGCCTTTCTGAATGGCTGCTCATTTTCATACCTGCAGAGAAAAAAAAAAAAAAAAGCCAAACTTCAACACAGCACAACTCAGCAAGTAAAACCTGTCTTTTTTTTCTGAATTATAGTATTTCTGCTAATTAGCAAACGTGTCCCAGACAGAAGCATAGAATACAGAGACAGTATACTTTGCTCTCACCTTATCTCTTCGTACTTGAAGTTAACTGCCTGAAGTGCCCTGTCATTAATTCAGAGTGTAAGAAAACAGGTCAAGTTAGCAGTATGTGCTAAGGTGGTTATCAGCCTGATAGGATTCCAGAAAAAGCATGGAGAGGGTCATGGTTTCTTGCTAGATCTGATATTTATCTACAGTATCACCATGGGTGGCTTTTTCTCAGTTGTATTGGCTGTAAAATGAGAACAACAACTCACTTGTCTACATAAAAACCTTTTAGAGCAATGGTTAAAGAAAGAGCATTACTTTTACTAATAGACATGCTGATGGAAGCCTGACCTATGTTCCAGAGTCCTGGCCCATCCCTTAGACCAAATCCCAGTAGCATCAAAATAAAGAGGAAATTTCTGTGGTTGGTTTGTCAGCTGGAATTGCTGTTGGAACAAAGAGCTCATTTCCAAACCATGGCTGTAATGGTAGGGAAATTTTGGCAAGTGCTTTCCATTCCAGAGCACTGCTTGCTGCATTGCTCTTCTTTGTAACTTTTTGGTTTAGGCCTTCCATTGAAAATGTGGATTGCATTGTGAATCTCCTTGGGTGGGAGGCATTTGTGCCAAACCTGTCCGACCTGGGGACCTGGAGGGAACGGCAGGTTAGCTGGGAACCTGCTCCATGAACACTTTGCTCCTTGATAACCACCTTCACTGCTGGAGTTTAAAGCCTGGGAGAGCAGCAGCTGATCTCAGGTTTCACTATGCAGTAGATTGATTCAACATTGTTTTTGTTATGTAGACTGCTTGTCCAAGTCAGCTGACACTTCTAAAAAGTATTTTTTTAAAACTACATAAAATATGAATGTAACTTGCTGGATGTAAGGCCAAATGAGTATCTCAGAGTTGTACCTTTCTGAAATAAAAGGCAAACTTAAAAATGATTAACACATTCTAGTTTTATGATTAAATAAAATAATGCCAGAGAGAGAGAAAAAAAGTTTAAGAGATGATAAAAACCGTAGAAGATAAAAATCAATTAGTTTGATGTATGTTTTTTGTGTAAGAGCTTGCAAAAAGCTATTTGTAAATGAATGAGACCATAATAACTAAAAAAAGCTAGAAGGATCACATCTCCTGAGTAAAATCTAGAGGTTCATGCACTCATATACATGACTATCAGGCTTTTCCAACTGAAAGACAATAAAAAAGTAGTTTGCCAGTGTTTAAAATCTTCTTTTATTTCTTATTTTTCTCAGTAAAGTAAATTCAGCACAGGCCATTTCTGTTTTCTTGTCTAGCATTTCCACCCATGTCTGTAGTGGTGCAGTTTTCACTTTGTGGCTGTAGCAAAATTATTGTTACTTCCAAAACCACTTGGTTTTGGCACTAAAATGCTAAAAATTACAACTAAAAAGCCCATGGAATTTCGCCTTTATAGAATGCCAACCCAATTTTGAATGAACACTGGCCTCTCAGTGAAAAACCAATGTCTGTGTTAAGACTAGCTTAGGTCATTTTGCTTGTTCTTGTGCACATTTTTGTTACTACAAATCTTCAAAATCTTCTAAAATAATGTTAGCACCATCATTATTTTTCTCCCAAATCAGAGTGTTGAATATAAATATGCAACTTAAAAAATCTACTCACTATCATTACACCCTTACAAATAAAGTGTTCACAAAGGCAAATTTTAAAGAAAGTGGCCATCTGGGTGCCACCACAGGACTACCTGTCTTTAAAATCTTCAGCACAGGCTTGAATATTCTCGGTGTGCAGCATGAGACGAGCATTTTCAAGGACTGCTTCACCCACCTAGAAGCAAGATACAACAGAGCTCAAGCAGTGAACAGCTTCAGCACATGTATCTTAAGCAGATGTACAGCTTTGATTCTGAAAATAATCCTTCATCCTAGGGCTGTTCAAGTGACTCATTCCAGATAACTTAAACAATTATTTTTGTACATATAAGTTCACAAATTCTCAGCAAAGAGACAGTAATTTGTCATCACACTGCTTATTCCTCCTAAACCCTCATCTTCTTGTAGCAACACATTTATTCTGATCACCAGCTCTTTGCAAGGGGCAAAATTCATTGCTGTGCTCAAGGTACTTTCATCATTTAAGTCCCACTTATACTTTCTAGATACAATTTAAGCAGCACTTATGCAGTTCCTATTCTACTTCCCATATTAGCAGTCCTCTTCAGGGTCGTCCTCCTCAGGGAGCCGCGGAACGCGTGCTGCTCGTGCCGCCTGCGAGCCCTCCTCAGCTCCCAGAGCGTCGCTTTCCTTCTCCTAGGGGATCCTCTAGGCTCTTGCGACAGATATGAGACCTGAGAAGCCTTCAGAGATTATTACACTGATTGGAAAGATCGTGCAAAGCAGACTGTGGCATCATTGCAATGGCTCTGGGCTGTATCTATAAACGTCCAAGAGGTACTTGAGGGGTAAACCCGAAAGGCTTGTGACTTGGCAGCTTGTTGTGATTCAAGAAGGTCATATAAAATGGTAAATAGGAAAAAAAGATCACAGCCTGCCCTGGAGTCACATGTGCATTGAGCTATGGCCATGCAGAATTCAGTACCAGGCTTAGAGTGATCACCTCTGCAAGTGTCTGGGAGCTCCAGTCACCCCATGATCCATGCTGTCACTCTGGAAAAGCTGCACTGAACATTTCTTTGGTCTTTTTCAGGAGACGCCCATGAAGATTTGCAGTTAAAACTAAATCACCTCATGAATAAGATCAGATTTTTAGGCTGGCCAGGAGAGTTCTTCAAGCAGAAAAATCTTTCCTTAGATAATTAAGTCTGTAACTAAGATTGCAAATCACCCAAAGCATTCTGCTCCTCCAAGGTGAAACACACCATGCAATGTGGAAACATCAAGGATGCATCCAGACAAGTGGATCTCAAGTGGGATTGTTGCCCTATGTTCCCACCTGCCCTGAGGCTGCCTGGTGATGGGGTGGAGGTGGGCATGCAAGGCTGAAGCATTTCTAGGGGGCAGTTAACATTTTCCTTCATGGAGAATGGCTTACTGCTCCACATGTCTTACAAATGTTTGGACCAACAAATATGTAATACCTGAAAGCATCTGATAAGGAGAAATGTGGAGAAACAGCCTGCTTTTCACTATCTATTATGTTCATAATGGATCAGGAAGTTAAAAGCACTTTACATCTTTTCAGTCTGATGAAGAACAAGAGTTTAAAAAGTGTTTTTCTTCATTCTTCCCTATTTTTAGGGAAAAACAGGGAAGGTGGTTGGGGGTTGGATCTTGTTTCACACCATTGCATGGGGAACCTATTTTTCTTCAATAACTGTGGGATTTCTTGGCCTATTCCAAACAATATGATAGAGGGATAGGCCATCTCAGAGACATCCAGTTCTAACTCATTTCATGAAAATAGCATCTGGACAGAGGAGAGAGGTTCTGTAAATACTGCTGCTCGGAGTGGGGGAAGCCCCAGGTTGGGCATGGGAAAGTTGGGGAGTGCAGCAAAAGCACAGGATTCAGAGATGTCATGAGAGCCCCAGGTGCAGGCAAAGAGATGGTCCCTCACCACACACCAGCCAGCCCTGCTGTGCAGCACACACGTACAGAAGAGTTCTCTGTGCTTGTTTGCACTCAGAACTGGCTGCTCTTCATTGTCCAGCCCCTCATTTCCTTCTCCCTGACCTTTTTGCAGCCCCACTTTACCAGCACTGTCCTAACTCCCCAAACCCTGGGCTGCCAATCTGTGGCATTTCCGAGCAGCTGAACAGAGCTGGGGCTCTGGGGACATGCTGCTCTTCTGCCCTCAGGTTCCCTTACACCAGGACACCTGAGTTTCTCCCGAAGGATGGAAAATTGGCATTTAGTCGGCACAGAAGTAGAGGGACCTCTTTGACACAAGCTCTGAAATCTTAGGTGCCTCTGATTTGCATGAGCTGTGAAAGCCCTTTCCTAGCTCCAGAAGAAATCTAAGTGTTCCATCAGGGACTTTTTTTGTATGATTTAATTCTCCTATTAATCAACAGCTGGATGCAAACACACAGCATTAGTGAGACAGATTTGTAGCCACTTTGCTGACATGTATACTAAACCACATGATGCAGCAGTTTAGGAAACACCCTTCTTTGCGTCCATAGGGAATGAGAGGCCTTGCAATGCTGCAAGCACTTAGACATTGCCTCCTCTGCTTGTAAAGCAGAAGGCAGTGCTGTCCTGCCTCACAGAGCTTCTGGGAGGCTTAAATCACTGATGCACATTCAAACAGCCAAAATGGGAAGAGTTAAAAAAAATGCAAATATTATTACTAACAATAGCTCCTTTCAGTCACACATTGTCTTTCAACACTCAGTTCTGTGATACACACACACCTTTTGATCACGATTTTTTTCCAGCTCTTGAATTAACAGTGAATATTCACGGTATCAAACATCTTAACAACAAAGCAGCAAGGATTTTCTTTGATTTCATTGTGATTTTATGGACATGAAAATGCAATATTAATTTTTTGGAAGAAAAGTCACATAAAAATCTGTGTTGACATGCTGGCCCATTTCCTGTGTTAAAACTGGCATCAAGGATAAAACAGCTGCTTCAAGGGAGTGGGCAGATGCCAGACTGAAGTCATACAGACCCAGGGAGAATTTACTCCTTATCCCTGGTGACTAGCAGCTTCTGATTTTTAACAGAGATTTGGTCAAGTTTGGCATGGTAAGATTTTACTATACCCTTCAAATTTTTAGCTGTGCTTTATCTGTAGATTTGTATACTTTTGCCGCTCTTACAGAATCTAAATCCTTTCTGACTGCTACTAAATTCATGGCCTCAGGTGTGGCCTGTGATAATGAATCTCATGGTTTAATTATTCATGTAATGGAAACTTCTCTGGCTTTTAAGTTCACTTCAGTAAAGCAAACGCCACCATGGGAAAAGATCGGAAGATGTTGATCCAGTCTTTCCTTCCACATACACAAGGAAATAGTTGAGACCATTGCCTCCAACACATTTTAATTCACTAAAATGAACTAAAATCAGGCTAAAAGCCTGCAGCCCACTGCCAAGCAATAAACTCTTAATGGTCTTGGTCATGCTTTCCATGTTGAACCCTTTCTCAGAGCCTGAAGGAGGAAACCTCGAAGGCAGCAAGGGCAGCATTTGTTGCATGGCCTCAGGAAAGGTAAAATCTGGAGAGAGGCTCAGATTGATGGCTCCTCTCCTGCTTCCTGCTGCATCCAGGGAAATTCAACTTCGTGTATACATCAAATATTTTATAAGTACACAGGACTGCATCAAAGAATGCCTGGTTCTCAAAGCAGGAGAGACCTCTTCAAGAAATGATCTGTAAAACTGTAATATTATCCAAGCACAAGGAAAAAACCTCATGGCCCCTCACAGCTGCCTGTGAAGGCAGCCCAAATTTATGCTGTTGGAGGTGGCTGAGAGAACATGACTAAAACTAATTCACTGCCATCCTCTGTAGGGCAGTTGATCAAGCTTTGTGCCATTTTGTGGGAGTTTGCTGTACCCTCAGATGAGTAGCAGAGTGCTATTTCACGCATTTACAGACACTGATCACGCACTGTGTTGTGCCAGAGTGTGTCACAAGTAACACTCAGAGGCTCTTCTGACCCTGCAGCAAATAAATTAGTGGGTGTGAGTCCAAATGTGACAATTCCTCAGGCTGTTAGACCTGCATATTCTCCAGGCTTAATATTCACACTGACTAAATGCCAATAGAAAGGCCAAATGCAAATAAAAGTAGCTCCAGAAGAAAACTCTGGAGGTCTTTCAAATGCTCCCAACCACACATAGGATGTCATGATCAGTCATAGCAGTGATAAAATTGGTGCAGAATGTTGATTCCTTCTTTTGCTTGTGTGTTTACTCCTGTGATCTGAAGTGCACTATGTGTCATCTCATAGACAAAATAAATCTCTGTGTCTCCCATGCAGCTGTAATTGAGCAGTCATGGAGACTGAGCTACTCTCTTCTCTCTGTAAACTCACTCAGACTGTTTCAAGCATCCACTTCTGCCAGGTGCTGCCCTGTTCCCTGGGAAGGAATTGCCATTGCAAACAGTCTCCTATTCTGCCGAAGAGACACATTTGATTAGAGAGAGAATTTTCCACAAGAAGACCAGGATGAAGCCCAGAGAAGAAGAGTATGCACAGGGTAAAATTTATATTTCTGTCATGAAATCGTAATTCTGTCATATGAACTCCTCTTGGCAAGGATTTCTCATTTCCCTCTTTTCCTGCAAAAATCCTCTCTCTTTTTCCCAATTAGTGTGTGTCCACCTGCTCTGCCAGAAGCCAGCTGCCCAGGTGGGTAATTAACCCTGTGAGCAGGATAGTGGCTTTCCATCATTCCGCTCCCACCAGCGATCCCCTGCTGCAGCCATGGCTCTGACAATGGCAAGGAAACACGAGTGGTTTTCCCTGAGGGACCCTGTGCTCACACACACCCTCTGAGTCACTCCCTGACTCGTTCTTCCCTCAGCTCTCTGTTTGGGAGATGTGCTGGCACCAAGCTGCTTTTGCTGGAAACGCAGCTACGCGAACTCTGGGATGCTGGAGCACATCCCAGGAAGGGCAGGAGGGAAATGGGACTTCAGGCCTGCTGGGGTCTCTCCTGTGCCACTGTAAAGATGGGCCTGTCACATTTGTGATTTTGAGACCAGGAGAGTCCTTTGTGGCCATGTGCTTGTCTTCTCATTAGCAGGGCAAGAGGAAAGGGCTCCTGCTTAGACCCCCTCCCAATTGTGTATTTTCCTTTCTTTCGCTGTTTTTTGTTCAAAAACTGTTCCTATCATGAGTGCTTGGGCTAATCCAGGTGCCTGTCTGAGTGTTTTTTCCCCAAAAACTTTCACAGCAGCTTTATGCAAATGACCAAGGAGTTTTACAGCTGCCAGGCATTTCTCCCCACTGAACACATGGGCCTGGCTGGGAATTGAAATGAGTGCTCAGATTTTACAAGAAGCTGAAAATGGGGTATGCCACTTTTAAAGAAATCAAGGTGGATGCAGACATCTGCAGAAAATCTGAATATATTTCCAAAAATCACATTTAGGAATGTATCTGCCAGGTGTCTCTCATTTCTGCTACACCTTGCTCCTGAATGCCTTTTCCTTTTCTGCTTGGGATGTGCTGTGGCAGGAGGGTTCTGACTTCATGTGGTTTCAGCTGTTTCTGCAGCAACTGATTTTGACATTATTTTAATAAATGTGGGGGTTTTGATGTTGATGGTGGCATAATTTTACCTATTAGCTCCAGGACGAATGAGCTAATTGGTGTTTGGACTGGATAGGGTCCTACTTTCATTTTTGGTTAAATGCTTAAATAAAAAAAGCAAAGAAACCTATTAATCAGAATTGAACATAACAGCTTGGATCACATCCGTGAAAGACAAAACCCACTAAGTGGTGCCTCTTTTATTGATTTAATTGAAGCAATTCAGAAGATTTTATGTGCTCTCTGATGTGTTTTGATAGTTAAATAGATACGGATGATGCTAATTTTTTTTCTTCTTTTCTATGATAGAAATGCTGTTACTACATGGCTTTATTTTTCTGGTTTTCATACAGGAAGAGCCTGATATTCAGGCTAGATTTCATTATGAGATGCTCTTATTCATTCATAAAAAAGAGGTAGAGGCAAGAATGACTACAAAGGAAGGTTGAAGGAAAAGCAATTTGGATGAAAAATTATCACATTTGCAGGTTCATCTGCACTGCAATGTTAGTGGTTTATATAATGAAAAATCATGCACTCCTTCCTAAATGGTCCTTTCCTATGGTCCCACATTTTTGGGCTTAACCATAAATCCTGGTAGGATTTACAGGTGAAGTCTACAACTACGAAATGCGACACTGGGCTGGAGAACATGGGATGGTGGCTGCAAAGGATTAACTCCCTGTCGTCCACCAAGTCCCCATCTTCCCCAGTGAGATAATAGTTTCAAGGAGATGGCTTTTTGTACCTTGGATTCAGAGCACCCCTTTACTTCAGCAGCTGCTCCCTTCAGGAAGCAATGGTGTCATTTAGTAATACTAAAAGGTAGCAACTTTAAAAGCTGGTGCTTGGCTGGGTGTTTCTGCTGACACAATCTTTGTACAACAGCTTCTGCCAACATTCAGGGTTCAAACACGTTTGCAGTGTTCTGGGGGAACACCTGCCCTAAAAATACAAAGTAAAACTGGCCAACCCAAGTTAAAGTACACAATTGTCCCAGGTGACTTAAAGCTGGCTTTCAGCTTTCTGAAGACCCAGTGATGGCATTTTGTGTGCCTGCAGAAGCGCTGCTGGGAAGAGGTGTGCAAGATGCCAAACTCCAGGTCTGTCTGCTCCCACTAGTTGGGAGCTGGGAATCCAGGCTTGTGTGCTGCACCAAGACCTCAGCAGACAGAGATCTGTGTCTGCTCCAAGCAGGACATCAGCCTGCAGACAAAAGGAACTCCTTCTGGTCCATGAGGTCAATACAGACACTATTTCACACCCCCACAATAAACATCTGTGCCATATGGAGAAGGTGGGAGTAAGGGATGGTGGGGTGACAGCAAAGGAAAGAAAGGGAGTCACTCATTTGTAGCCATGTAATAATTATTTTTAAATTAATAGAGCTTTTGAAAATGTTATTAAGCCAACAAGGGAATGAAGTAAAATCTGAATTGCTGATTAAAAAAAAAAAACAATCCCACAACGTGCTCGTAATATAATGTTGTGGCATAACCTAATTCAGTCCTAGCAGGTTTCTTTCAATAATTTTGATACTCAGTGTAATAACCACAGACTTAAAATAAGGGGGAAAAAAAGGGAAAAAACCCCCACCCGTTCTAATCAACCCAGACTTGGGCGCCTTGGGGTGCATTTCAATCGCTCCCATGCGCACGATGCCTGAGGCAATTCTCCCGCTTGATAGGCATAATAACGCTAATTATCATGAAGGTGGATTTTGAACCCTCTGTCTAGGGCTCCTCGCCCTGGAATCAGACGGCATTCATGAGCAGCCTGGCCCCTGCCCGCCCGGAGCTGCCGATGACCCGCGCAGCTCCGTCCGTCCCTCCGTCCCTCCGTCCGTCCGTCCCTCCCTCCCGCCCGCGGGCTGCCGGCGGCGCTCCGGGCTCACCTGGTGGTAAATCGCCTCCCAGTTCTCCCGCAGCGCTCCCCAGCTGCTCACGCTGGCCGCCTTCTTGTCCAGGTACACTCTGATGTGCTCCTCCAGCTCCTGGTTGACCTGCTCGAGCGCTCGCACCTTCTCGATGTACTCCACCAGGCAGCCGTTCAGGCTTTCGTAGGAGAGAGCCCGGCCCTTATCCAGCCCCGGGGCCAGGGGCACGGCGGCGGCCGAGCTGCGGAGGCCCTGCAGGAAGACGCTGCTGATGCCCAGGGCTCTACGGGACACTCGGGTGCCCAGGCTGCTCACGCCGCCGGTGGGGACGGTGCCCACGTACACGCCGGGGGGTCTCGACAGGCTCCCTCCGCCCCCGACGCTGACCCGGCGGCCCGGCGGCCCCGAGCTCTCCGCCGCGGACGTGGAGGGCTGCTGCCCCAGGAAGGACGAGCGGCGCCTCGGCAAGGGCATGGTGCCGCTCCAGCCTGCCGAGCACCGCCGCTCAGCCCGGCCGCCTGGCCCCGCACTGGCGGCAGCGATGTGCCGAGCCCAGCAGGTTGGGCTCGCCTGGGATTTCGGCTTTGTGCGACGGCTTTCTGGAAGGGGCGCTTTGTGCCGCCTGGGAGCGCCCGTCGCATTGTCCGGCGGCTGCTGGGTCAGCAGTCCCATTTCAGGGGAAATCTCCCTGCTGCTGCTGCTGCAAATGTGGCAGATGAAAAGCACAATGGTGTTTACGGGCACAGCGGGACGGGGATTCAGTACAATGTACGTGTTAAAATACCAGCAGTGTTTTCTACGCTGACACCCGGATGATTTCCTACCCTTACAGCCACAGGTATCCGTTATATACTACAAATGCATCTGCTTCTCACACCAGTGCTTGCTCCAGACCAAGTCTACAAGACATTTCCTAACTTAGCAAAACCCAGACCTCCGTGGAGTCACCTGAGCCACGGCTGAGCAGAGCCGAGCCAGCCTTTTGCCACTGCAGAGCATCGAATGCTCCCTTGTGTCTGCTGCAGCTTCTGCAATTTGGCTTCACTACCCACCCAAGGGATATTGACACAATCCCAGCAGATTTTATAGGGACAAGCACCCTCACGTCCACCCCTTCCCAGTCAGTTTAACTTCACATAATCAATTGCACTTTGTCTGCTCAGCACGGACCTGTTTCACTTCTTGGCCTGCGTAATGTGGTGACACAGTGAGGCAACTGTGAATTAGAAGAAAAGGGCAAAACAATCCTAGAGACTTACTGCAGGGAAAGGGGGAGATTTCCCCTGCTTTTCTTTTTATGTCACTATTCTTTAGCTACTAGTGATCAGGTGGGTAGTTTATAGGTAATAATAAGTATTAAGTAGGATGTGTTCCTGGTACAGTGCAATTCTTCACAACACAATGTTAGGTCTGGCTTTTTCTACCTATACACAGGGAAACTTCACAGCCAGGATGCTGTTCCAGTGTAGATCACTGTGTGCACATCTCTGTAGGCACGACTGTAATGTGCTGATGTTGGGCATTGCCCTAATGCAGTGTAGGTTTGTGCGGGGGCAGTGGTGAGTCTTTGGCGAGACAGGATAAGTCAGAAATCCCTGTCTTCCACTGGTGCCTAATCCTGGCTCAACGGGTTGATGGCTGGAGTTTGTTTCACTTGTTTTTTTAAGTTGGAGAATTGCAAGGCTGCTTAAAGTCAGGTCACCATTTCCAGGTTGTGTGAAGACTGGGAACAGCACAGCGCCTCTCAGCTTTGCAAATACTTTTGGCTAGTTTAGATATTCTGCCTTTAGATTACCAAACAAACTGTGCTGGTTAAATGGGAAGCATCCTCCAGTATTTCTTACACAGTATTTTCAATGTAGTTGCTCTGTGTCTAATTAGAAAACCTCCCTTGCAAAAGTAGCACCATGTACAGAAAACAAATGTAATAATATGGGGTCTTTTTTCAAAGATCTGAATTTAGCTTTCTGTAACCTTGTTCCCTCTGTCCACCTCCCTCTTTAAATAAAAACACGGGTCCTTGTGGGATTGCTTTTGGTCTTGGCAATACCCCTAGGGAATTTTTACTCTCCTATCAAACAGCGGTTTCTAGGAGGCTGTTTAGCAATTGATCATGAGGATCACAGGTATCATATTGCATAGCATTTATCCCATGGTGAAAAGATCTATTCCCAAAGTGCCCATCCATGTCCATAGACAGCCTTGTCATCCTGCCTGCCCCATCACCTTATGAGAAAGTCCTGCATTGCTCTCTGATGCTGAGCAGAGGAACAAATACCCATGAGAGTCCCTGTAACATTACAATCTTCCAGTTTCTGTACTCCACATTCAGGTTTCTGCCTTGGCACAGCAGAAGTGCATGTGTGGGATGGGGAGAAAGGAGGAGCATTGGGGCCTCTGTGGCTCTCTGAGCCAAGTCTGGATCTGACTCCAGCCATCACTTAGTAAAGCTGTCATGTTGCTCTGACCAACAGCAGCCCCTGGGACACTATCAGCAAGTGGGCACAGCTGGACCAGATGTGCCACTGCTATAAGTCTCTTTTCTAGCACCAGCTGTGGCTCATCTTGAACAAAGCATATGGTTAATGATGCTACACTAACCCTGTCCTGCTCAAACTTCCCTTTCATGCAGCCAAGCATGAAACCTGAGCAGCCAGTGACAGGGAGCAGCCAGGGGCTGAACTGCCCCTCACAGTCTGCTCCTGATCAAGTGAGGAGTGAAAGCAGAACATTGCCCAGCAGGACTGGTGGCCAGAGGTGGGGAGAAGGAGGACAAGGCTTAAAAGGACAGAAGCCATTTCACTTGCTGAATGCTATAAAAAAGCAATTTGAGAAGCAAAACTGAGAATTGGTCTCACAGTAACAGTTCTGGGTTACTCAAAGAGAGAGCATCAATCTGGGCCAAATCATTCCATGTTCCGTATTAATCTCGCCTTGCAGCAACCTATTTTTAATCCATCATTTAAGCTATGTTCACCCTTCCCTATTCCCCTAACACTGTTAGAGTCTGCAATCTAGCACTTAACAGGGTAGGAAAGAATTGCCATTTTGCTCCAAAATGCTGTGTTTTCCTTCCTAAGGGGGAAAAGAAAGTCTCAGAGAGGAGAAGAGGGTATGAGGAAACTTGATTCAGTGGCACCAGCAGTCTAAACACACAAGATAAATAAAACAGTGGGGAAATGGAAATGTGGTCAAAGTCACAGCATTCAATTGGTGGTAGTCCCTTGTCACCAGATTGCAAGATTTTTGATAAATTGAAAGGAATTTTCTGTTCCTCTGAATGCAGCACTCTACACAACTTCTTTTGAGGCTGTTTGATCTTCAGGAAATAATTCTAGTTTTATTGGGCTGAAGTGTAGCAGCTGTAAGTCCAATGTATAGTGTGGTTAAAACACTTATGCAGGAAAAAAGAGCCATTCTTGTCCTTACTCATATAAAAGACTTTTGGAGCTCAGACTGGAAGTGGGACAGCAAAGGGCTCACCCCAGCTGGTGCTCAGGCAGTACTGGAGTCACAGAAAGGATACAGTCCACTTGACAGATGTTTTGCTTAGAAATACCTTTATTTTATAAAGCCACAGTTTGTTCTGTAAAGTTTTACCACACTTATAAAAAAGGGGCTGACAATTCTGAGGGACAAAAGAAAAGCTGAAAACATTTCTTGTAGTTCATGGTTACACAAAGGTTATATTTATAATATATATATATTTATTTATAATTTGGAGACGGTAGAGATGAAACTGCAGGCTGGGGGCAGCTGTGGGGTCATATTTCAGAGACTTGCTCGTGTCCCACGAAGAGCGTTTCCTGGCAGAAGGGGTTCACCAGCACCATCCCGCTGTCCCGGTAGTCGCCGTTGGCCGGGGAGCGCGGCTCCGACAGGTGGTCCTGGGGAAAAACAAAGAGGCAGAATGAGCACTTCATGCCCTTCAGCCTCCACGGGCACTCAGGGCATTCCTCCCAGGCCCCCAAAGGTGCCTGAATGGTGTGGGCTGTGACTCTGCAGAGCCGGGTTTGGTGAGCTGGGTTTTCCCTTTGTCAGGCAGGAGGAGCTGTGAGTGAAAGGTTCAGAGTCTGCTGATTCTTTCTCAGCCTGGGGACCCAGAGGTCAGCTGCACCAAACTTCCAATCCTTTTGGAACTTTCACATTTCTTTAATTTCTTTTTTTTTTTTTTCACTTTATTGACTCATTGCAAGTGTTTCCTGTCTCTCAGCTGGGCTTGACTCCTCAAAGATGCATTTTCAACTTCTTTTTAAGGTTAGAAAGCCACACATAGGGGTCCAAGCCACTCAATCATTCCCCAGTTCAGTCATATTCTGATCAGGTTTAAATGACTCAGCTTTTGAAGACCACCCTGTATGTGAACAGGCCTGACATTGGATTCTGGGCAAACCAGACCAGGTCCTGCCTTAGCTTGAGCAACATGATTGCCAGCAAGGTGAGGTTAATGAAGTGACTGTGACTGTCTAATCACATCTCAGAGGCTCCTTTCTAATTTTTTTTTTTAATTTAGTCACATGAGTTAGTCAGCTAGCTGATCTGAAAATCATTTTAGCATAAACTCAGACTCTCCACTGTTTCTAGGTTTTAATTATCTTTGAAATGAACTGAATTATTCTCTGTCTCTGAGGCCAGGGAATAGATTTCTGTCAGTAGGATCACCTGCTCCTGCGTGAATAAGCCCACCAAACCAGTCAGACCCCTTAAGTAAAGGCTGATGAGTGCACACCACACCACCACACTCCCCCACATGCTGATGTTCTGATTACTTTTGTAGTGGGAACACTCATTCCCTGGACTGGTATTTGAGAAGTTGCAGGGAGCTCCTGAGACAAATATGTAAAAAATTTCTTTGTTTTACTAACTCCCACCAGCCTCCTTTTTTTTTTTAATGCTGTGACTGACTGTCAGTAATGGGGCAGCCCAAAGGGCTCTCCTTAAGCCACCATGGCCTGGCTTGACATTGGCTGTAGGCTCACAAGGAAGAGAAACCCAGGAACAAATTCACCAAGAGGTGGTTAACGCCCATCACCAGACAGCAATTTGGAACACATCTGCAGTGGCTTGGAAGAGGATGGCAATCCAGTTTTGCTGAGATGCTTATCCCATCATAATACATGTGTAGGAGGGAGTCCTTCCCTAATAGCTGCTCCCCTGAACATGTGTAGGGATTTCAAGGTTTATTCATATGACTTCCTCTCCCCTCCTCCCAGCATGGCTTCAGTTCCAGTTTTCAGACACCAGCTCTGCAAGTGAGGTACCTCTGAAGTCTCCAGTGACTGGATCTCTCTTGGTAACTCTACAGCATGCCTGTTGAAGTAGTCCATGGTAATAGCATTATTCCAATAGCTCAGGTTGTTCTCTGGGTTAGATGTCTTCTTCTTCCTTCTCATGCAACAGACTGTCAGCAGAACTGCTGTTAATAAAAACATGCCAAAAATCTGGTTATTTCCTTGCAATAAGGACTCATCAGTACCATGGATTTGTACTTTATGTTACCTAAGGAGAGGGCTGGTGACCTGCATTCATATGCTTCAGTCTCAGCCAGCCCCAGCTCTCTGCTAGCAAACCCTACACAATTATGTCAGAATCTGGGCCAAGCAGATGAGGCTTTGGGCTTGGCAGAATATGAAGTTTTTGCTTTCTTATTGATGTGAGTGTATAATCTCCAAGATGTGGCTGCCTGATTAATGAAAGCTTTGTTGTTGTAACTGATGGCAATTCAATATCCAAGAAGGGATTTATAGACCCTGTAGGAGAGAGGGAACTCCTCAGGGGCTAAGATGCTTCTGTGGGGATCCTTTCTGCATCTGGTGTGTTCAGGGGCTGCAGAGATGAGCACATTAGCAAGTGGGCAGTGAGAGATACCTGTCCTATTTCAAACAGCAAATTCATAAATGCCACAGCTGTGTGGCTTCAACACCAAAAGCCTCTGTCCTGAAGTGCCACTGATCCCTGCCTCTGTTGCCTGCCATTTGTAACTTGGATTTTGGTTTGTGACCATGTTCGAACACATCAGCAACCAGCCAGAGGAACAGATGGGCTCCTGAGTAGGATGAGAGAGGGGTAAGGGTTTGGAGATCCTGTGGCACCAGTCTCACACACCTTACCCTTCCAGGAGAGTGTTCATGCCAGAGCTGGGGTTTTCCTGCCTGTCTCCATCAGCTGTGGGATGTGGAATCTACTGATAAGGGTAACCTGTTCTCCCATGTTTGCCTGGGCTGTGGAATCTACTGATAAGGGTAACCTGTTCCCCTACACTTGCCTGGGCATTGGGTGATGTCTGAGAGTGTTATTTTTTTCCTCGCCTTCAGAACTCACTTAAGCTTTTACAATCTGAAATATCCAAACTTAAAGTAGAGCAGCTAGGCAAGACAAAGTGACCAGCAAGTGAAACTCCTCATGTTCAGGAGTCTGTCTGGTCCCAGGGCCACAGGATCCCCAGGCTCCAGAAATGGCCAGGTAATTCTCTCCCAGCAGGGAGCTGAACACAAAGCTGGCTGAGTGTTATTTTCTGGAATTGCTTTCAGTTTATTCATCTCTGTTTCCATTCAGGGTAATCTTGGCTACTTTAGAGAGACAGGCAAACCCAGAGCAGGAGACTTACTGCTCCCACTGGCCCTGGCTCAGGCAGGAGCTGGGGTGTGTGCAAGGGTTTGCTCAGAGCTGTGATGTGTGAGCTCTGTCTGCTCCCCTTACACCTGTGGAATTCATGTACATGTACATGTACTTGCTTTGGTTTGTACCTGTGAAATAGGAAATGCCCTGCTGTAAATTCCCTCTATCATTTCTAAATCCCTCATGGTAAAGGAGAAGAGAGAAAATATTATTGAAGCAGAAAAATATATTATTTCCTCAGCTACAGGTATAATTATGTATTAGAATGATAACTCAGAGGAAAGAAAAGACTGCAGAGAGATCATTGCTGCTATGTATGTTTTGCAGCTACCCATGTGCCATGGATCTCATTCCTTATCCCATCTACCACAGAAAAATGGCAACACAAAAGTGCAAGGCTAGAGCTCTATTAAAAAAAAAAAAAAAAAGAGAATAAACTATTAAGAATAATAATTAAAAAATTTTTAAAAATCAATGTCTTTCTGTTCAGGCAGTTCTGTCACTAACAACTTCATTTGCTGACAACCCAATAGTCTGAATCCTGCCGCTGCACCTCATGGTGGGGGTGCAGAACCCCCTCAGAACTGCTCTCCCTGCCTGGGGAAATGCCTGTCCTCCTGAAGGGCTGCACCTTTTATCCCTACTTTGGCTGCTGCCCTCTCCATGTCCCAGCCCAGCCTGCAGGCTTGGGCAGATTAGAAAGTGATGCAGGACTTGCATTTAGTCCTCACCACTGCTGGTGAGAGCAAACAGCCCTTGGAGCTTTTCAGTACCCAGCAACAAGGGATCCATCCCTAAGGCACAGAGCATTTCTGAAGGTGCCTGAGGATGTGGGAGCTCCAGTAAAGTCAACTCTGTGCAAATATTTTTTTGAAAGCCTGAGGTTTTACAGCTTATAAAATATTGTGGTTGCTGACAGAGAAGTATCAGATTTGGGGTTTAGGGGCTGGAAAGCCAGTGACACTGAGCTGAGAGAGATCCCAGCTTCTTCCAGCAGGAAATGGCCTTGCCATGTGTAGATACATACAGCAATAATTCTCCCTCTCTTAATTACACTCTTGGCCTCCAACTGTGGTGCACACACAAGAAAATGGATGGAAGAGCATGGAAAATGGGTTCCTGAGCTTCCACAAATATGTATTTCAGCAGAAGGATGTCTACCTAAGCTGCCCCAGTTCAAAGCTGAGGAGATCTCATTTAAGAGTGTTCAAGTCGACAGCGAGTGCCATGAGGAGGACATGTGAGTGTTGTCCCTGTGTCAGCCTGAAGTCCCTTGTACAGAGACTGTGACAATGTTATGAAAAATCAGGGGTCTCTGGAGGTTCAGAGATTCTGGAAGCATTTCTAACCCATGTCTTTTCACATGTTAAGGGGCTGAGCTGCTGAGGAGTTCCAGCTCTGACATTGGACATTCTTTGGCATAGGGCAAGTTACATCTGCATTATCTGTCCCCCCACCTATGACATAAAACATCCCACAAATGGGAGAAACAAGATTCTCACAGATTTACAAGTTTCTAGGCTGGTGGGAAGATGTCCATCACCTACTGTCACCCATCTAGCACCTGCACACCAGGAGACTTTCACTTGTTACCTTTAATATAATCTGTATTTAAGACATAGCACATCTCATAGGAAAATACTCAGCTTTATTTAAGGATACAGAGTGACCAGATGTCCATCCCATTCCCACAAATTTTGTTTCAATGTTTAATTTCCATTGTGGGGACATGCTTACACTACTCTTGTATAGTACTTTCACCTTCAACCATCACTTCCTCCATGTTCTTTTGCCTTTTTTATTGAAAACTTCCTCTATGCTGTCAGAAATCTCTCCTATATATGTAAGCTTCAGCCTCTTTTTGTGCTACATCATGGCACAAGTGGAACTTGTTGCATTTCTCCACTCCTGAGTAATTCCATGTCTCTTTTCTAATCTCTAGTGTTTTTTTTTTCAAATATAACCCAATATGATTATATACCACATCCAATCCAGCATCATTAATGCAGTGTAACAAGATCATACCAATTCCCTATAGTTTTCTGACAGTCTTTCCCTTCAACTCACTAAAATATTTTACCAATCTTACACAGCTGCATGCTCTCTTCCTCCACTTTCCAGCCCCCACACAAAACACAGTGTTAACAGACCTGAAATTGTAAGCACTTAAAAGTCATGTAATATTCAGGGTGAAGGATCTTCATTTACTTCTTCCTATGCCTGCAGATCACAACATAAACTGAGTTTAAAGAACACTTCCCTCCATGACTAAAAATGCTTTTTCCTTATTTTGTTCTATTTCCCTGGTTTCCTATATGTAGCAGCACATACTTGGCTGTGATAAAGGTATCAGGATGGATTTGGTTATTGACTACATCTGGGGACAGGAGTCACTCCAGCTCAGCCTGAGTTCACACCTGGGGATCAGGCTCATGGCTTGCGATCTCTGTTGCTTCAGACTGGAAAGCAAGCATAGGTTTTGTGATGGAGAAGGTGAGTGAGGTAATTTTGGAAAGCATTCCAGTGCATGAAATGTGAGCTAAGTGAGGTTAGGCCCAAGGCAATTCTTCACATATTCTCTGAGTTGTGCTGATGCCTGTGCTGAGAGGCTCAGCCTTCCTCTCATGTTCTCCTGTGTCAGCAGAACTGACTGGATAAATTGACTCCTGTACATCTGATTTGCAAGTTCCTCTTCTCCCACATTTTATTGTGTCACTCTGTACTTCCAGTGACGCAAGAACCAGGAGCCCAAAGGACTGGAACAGTGAGTTTTAAAATGAGCTCATATTGTTCTTGTTCTGCATTGCAGAGAGAGGCACCTACACATGTACAACAGAACGTGCACAAAAATGTTCAAGGCTGCCTGAAGGACACTGCAAAACCAGCTCAAACTGTGACATGAAGAAAATAATGACATCACTGTTGTATATGATTTTGCTTTTCTGGGAAAGGGAATTTTACAGAATCCTTCATTTTTGCAGCCCTCCCATGGCATTAGCAACATTACTGTCATTATTTATACCATGAAACTGAGCCGCCAAAAGGTGAAATGATTTCCCTAAGTTCATGCAGCAGACATGGCTTGTGCATTCCTACTCAAAGCATCATTCTTCTAGCTAGCAGTTTCAGGGATTTCAGTGGGACTCAGAAATCTGTGCATCTGTAAAGAAGCATTAATTGTGAGGGTGGGAGGCTAAATCCCAGGTCTTTTTTAAGCAGGGGAGTTCTTGAGGCATAGATCTCCAGGCTTGTGTTCCAGCCCCTCAGCTGTGCCACCAGCACTGGCTGTAGGACCTGCCAGTCCCCAGTGGGGCTCAGATGTCAGGGCACAGTGCTGCTGAACAAACACTCTGCTGCTTCCTGCCCTTTGGTGCAAATCCCCACAGCGGGGATGGGCCAGCAAGGAAACCCCAGCAGAGTCTGTCCTCTGGGAGGAGAAGCGCTGCACCCCAAGCACTTCCTCCAGTGAGGATGAGGAGCCAAAGGCTCCTGTGGTTGCTCTCTAGCAAGTCACTTCCCCTGCTATAGAAGCTCAAATGCCCAGAGGTTTTCATGCAACAGGTGCCTGTCACTAGAAGTGTAACAGCAAGCAGCGTGTAGGGATCAGAGAGGGACAGAGACATCTTTGCAGTATTGCGATATGTTTTCCCTTCCAAGGACTTTTGGGTACCACAAGCTGTGCCCAGAAGCCCTCCAAAGAAAGCTTTTCCAGCCTCCTTGTAACTCCTCACACAGAGATGAGATTATATGGAAAGACACAAGGGCTCCTGGCAGAGGAGAGATGCTCTGGTCACTGCACATCTCTTCAAAGGCTCTGGGGAAACAGGAGGTCAGCGAGCTGGCTCGGCTCCGGGCACCCCTCATTAGCAGGACAAGGGAGCTGAGTTAATTGGATTCCTGCAGCTCTGCAGCCTCATGCACAGGCTCTGGGTTGCCTCTCCTCACCTCTTTCCCTGTTCTTCCAGGGTGTGTGGCTAACTACCCTGCCTTGAGGCTGTCTCTCTGCCTGGTGCTGAAGGTGCCAGCCTGAGCGCAGAGCCACCAGCCCACAGCTGTAAGGGGTCCTCAGTGACTTCCCCTGTGGTTTGATCCCTCCTAAGGCAGCTCAGCTATTTCACAGCACAGGACTGTGCCTCTATAGCCTTTCAGCATCCCAAGGCAGGAGCACGACAATAGTTTTTTCTCAATCCGTGCCTACAACAACCGAGAGAGACTCTCTTGCAAAACTTCTTCGCTGTTTGAAGATGAAATGAACCCCTAATATCCGTTCTTCATGCTTCTCCCGGCGTCAGCCCGCTGCATGCCAGAGGAGAGGAGCGTGTGCCAGCGGGGGCCGGTGTCCCCGCCTGTGCCGGGAGGTGGCGACAGTCCCCTTCGCACCGCGCACACAGCGCAGCGTCCCTCCGGTGCGCGGCACGCTTTAGACAGCCAAACATCGGGATGGAATCGATCTCCTTGATCTAAAGCCAGATCACCCCCAAAAATACCATTTAAATGCCTGTCTGCCGTTCGTTTCAGCTCTGAAATAGATCCGAGGATCCCCGGATTTTTAAAGGGGAGTCCCAATGAAAGCCATCCTCAGGAATCTGGTCTTGAGAGCAGGACTTAAATACCCGAATTATTTAAACACTCAGTTGTATTAGTGCTGATACAGATAACTTTCAAAACAGCATTTAACTTTTTTTTTTTTTTAACGTAGCTTATGAATACAAGAACCAGAATAGGCAGTCACATGAACACATGGCACAAATGAAAAGAAGAAAAGTGCTGACACCTCTGTTTAATGAACAGTGGGTTAGCACTCCTGCTATCAGACTTCTCATTATTACTATTGTTACTGTTACTGTTATTATTATTCACCTCATATATGGCACTCTGCATGCACAGACCAGTTTACCCACTGGCTATTCTTCCCATGCTTGTGTTGTATGGTTTTACACTTCTTATTTTGTATTTAGATGCTTTCTATCCAGCTCAGCTTTCTTTCTGGATATTGGCTCAAAATGTAATTCTTGGAAATTTTTATTTGATCCTTTAATTATTAGTTATTTAGTTTAGTTCCTTTATTTGATCCTTGATGGACAGACAAGGCATAGTTCATCAAATCATCAAATACTGCTGCTTCCAGCTACATGATTGCTAAGTGCCAGTTTCTCCTCCCCATCTTGCCCAGAAATACACGTGCAAATTCTGCTTTGGTTTCTCTTTGATTGCCCAACTTTTAGCCTTTAAGCTTTGTTCTCACTTGTGGTTTTAACCACGTTGGCAATAGCAGAATTGATGGTCCCAGAGGTGTGACTCTAACAAATATGCTGACCCAATCCAATAATTTGCAGCTGCTGAAAGGATTAGTATGGTCCCCTCTCCAGGTCTGCACTCCTGCAGCCTCATCCTTTCTGGGTCTCATGCCCATCTAACTCTGTGGGGAGCTGATTCAGCTCACTGGGTGAACAGAAAGTACCAATGAGCAAAGTGAATAAATATTTTTTTGCCACTTTAACAATCTGAAAGTGTCTTGGGGAGGTGAAAAGTCAGGCCCAGACAGAAAGAAGAGGGGCAGGATCAGGTGCCTGCACATCAGAAAGAGCAGGAGAGAGCAGCACTGTCCTGTTTGGCTGGAGTAAGCTGTGTGTGAGACTGGCTCAGGCAGCTCATCTAGCCTTGTCCTCAGTGCAGCTCATAGCTGTAAATTACAGCATTAATACTCAGTGTTGTTGGCTACTACCCCTTTATGTTGCCTCAGGCAGCAAAGGCTGGGAAAAGTTTGGTTTTGTTTCACTCCAGACAGCTCAGAATAATCACACCCCATGACAGTGAGACTACAGAGAATATGCTGTCCCACCAAGCTGATACAACCCAGCTAGGCACAGGACATCCTGGCAAGCACTCACAAGCTTGATCATAATTTCCCATGTGTTTTTTGTAATTGAATCAAACAACAGGACCCTGAGCCAGGTCTGGATACCCAACCTGCCCTGGTCCTGCAGGTGGCTGACTCCAGGTGTCTGAAGGCCAAGGTTTCTTTCTCTTCCCTTGGCAACTGTAAATTGGAATTAAAATTGAGGAAACCAGCACTTTGGTTATCAGATTTTAAAATCTGATAATTCATGTACTACCTGCAATGAAATATTTTATTGCACTGGAAAACGGGTGTTTCCTGAATTATTAGTCATTACAGATTTTATTAATCCTTTAGCAGTGGGCTTTCTAGCTCCAATTTCAGGGCAGCAAGTACTAGTTCTTATATAAAAGCATTGCTGTCTAAAAGAATCACTGTCTTTGATCAAGTTTTTGGTCACTGTCCTAAACACTTTGGAGTAAAGCTGCCTTATATTCCAGAGTTGTTCAGGCTAGTGTTACACCCTCAAGTGGAGAGTTACCCCATAAGATTTTTAATAGCAATAGAGTGAGGATGCTTTGACTATAACTTTTGAGTCCTGCATTTTGAAGTTGAACACTTTGGTCAGTGAATGTGATGCCTGTACATCTCATCCACTCCAAACTGATCTGCCTCTGTTAGGTCAGCTAGTCCTTGAATCATGGGCCAGAATCTGAATATTAAGGAAAGAGAAAGCGAAATAAAGTGGCAATTAACTTACAACATGAGGATATAGGGACGCTGATAGCCAGAATGATCCAGGCAATGTCCATCTTGCTGAGACAGATGGTTGCCCTGTGCTGGGGTTTGTCCCCCTCGGTGACATGGGAGATGTTTCCTTGCACACCTGGTTTCCAGGTCCCAGCAGGAACCAGTCTGTTCAGGAAGTTCCCGGTGGCGGTGGAGCCAGCTGTGGAGGTGGCGCTGGACAACCTGGTGGCAGGCACTGAGGAGAGAGCACTGCCTGGTGACGTGGCATTGGTCACCGCGCCGTGCTGCGTCGGAGTCAGTCCCTCGGCGTCTCCCGCTGCCGAGGACGAGATGCTGACGTCAAAACTGGTCTGAACTGAGTGACCAGCTGCTGCTGTAGCAGATCCAGAGCCAGCAAACACAGGGACATTTGTACTGAGATTCAAGGTTACCCAAGAGTTGTTTTTGCTCAGCATATCCCACATGCCATAGCGGGTGGGTTTAAAAGGCACCGACACTGCTTCAGGATCAGTTGATGGTCCAGCAGTTGTGGTGGCAAAATTTGCCTCCTGCACTGCTACCTCGGTCCCATCCCCTCGCTCTGCTTCCCTAAGGCTTCCCGAGGAGTTGCGGTGGGGAGAAGGGTCTGAGTGTGTAGTTCTTGCCAGCCCCATTCCATTTGGATCGCTGGATGCTGTGGTCTGGGACTGAAACGGGTGATCTGTGAAAGGGCTCCTCAGGGTAGGGAAGGGAGAGTGCAGGGTTGTCTTTAGGTAAGGCTCTGTCGACTCTGAGAAGTTGCCTTTGAAAACCTGGAATATTTTCCCCTTGGGGCGAGACTGTCCTGAGTACAAAGCACTCTGGTTGTACAAATGGTAAGTTTCCTTCTCGCCGATGCGAGGGCCACTCTCTCGCTCCTGCCCGGTGGAAGGGCCTTTCTCCACCAGGCTGATGGGGTGGGACATGGCTTCAGCAGACATGGGAAGGGGCTCTGCCGTGGGGTGGTCTTTGTGGTGAGGTGTTGTTCCCATGGCTGTGACAGTTGTAGTGTTCATCGGGAAGCCCTGAGAGGAGGAGACAGTGGGAGACAGTACCTGAACAGAAAACACCAGCTCTTCTGTCAGTGCCAAGATCAGTAGAACACCTGAGGAAAAAACACAAAAAGAAGGTGAGATACTGGGGAGGAAGGGATTGATGGGGACAGCATGGCTTGTGAGTCTGGCAGGAAGGAATACCTTCCATGTTCTGCAGAAGGACAGAAGCGTTAACATCCAACTTTGTCTGCTTCTCTGCGAAAGTAGGAAGAGAAAGAAATCTGCAGGAGCTGTGGTAACCCCATGGTCATAAGAGCGATGAGCAAGATTACAGGGAATTTCTGTTGCAAGAAAAGAGAGGACCTTGCAGTATTGACTCATGTGAATCTTTAAAATGCCATAGGCAGATGACTTCCCTGGAGAAGCTAAAAAGCATCCTACATTTCAGGGGCAGAAAGAACAGACGTCCTCATTTTCATTGCGGCCAGGAGGTGTCCAGATGAATGTCCATATCATTATGGGAAACCTTAGTCTGCTCACTCCTTTGGCCACAAAATCCTAAATTTGGCTGCCTCCAGTCTTGGCTGCCATTAAGCAATCTGTTTTTTGAAAGAGCAGATGCTTAGGCCTTGCTGAAAATTAGGTCAAGAAGGGATGTCTGATGAGAGGGCTACGTGGGTTATACATGCTGTGCTTTACTTAGCGACTTCGGAAAATCTAGTCACTCCAAATGTCAAAAATTAACAAGAAAACACAGCTATCCCAGCCATTTCAAAAAACATTGTGATTATTGTGATCTAACACAACTGCCCTTCGCATCCATAACCAAAGTTTGGTTGCAACATGTTCTGTGCTCACACGTGGTGTGGGGTTGAATTGTGTGAATTTTGCCTCCCACCTCCCTCAGTGTTGCATATAATTTCACGAGGTGCCAGATCCACACTGCTGGGAACATCAATTCTTTCATTTGTTCCTAGTTCAGATAATGGAGGTGGGCAGCTGCAGTAGCATAAGCCTCCCCGGGATGCAGGGCTAATACGCCCTGAGTGAGCGTGACCTGCAGGGACCACATCAATCACATGTCACCATTTCCATATGTTGAAGCTGTCGAGTGTAATGTGGATCTCCGCCTACCAGGAAGCACATGGAATAAATCCATTTTGCACAGTCCACTGAGCATCATCAGATGGCACCATTAGCACTGTGCTAGGGTGGATTTCAACCAGCAGTGTCGAGGTGAAAAACGTTGTCATGGTCTTAACAAATCAGGGAGATGAGTTCGTCAAAACTGCAGGACTCCAAACTGGGTGATGATCAACTTCCAGCCAGGACTGTGGAATGCCTTCCTGCCCCCTGCTATACCCTTCCTAGTTGGCCAGCTTTCTCCATGAGCCTTGTTATGCCATTGAGTTCTACAGTCTTTGGGAATGTGTGTTATGGGCCAAAGGAAGACAGGGACTTGGGAAAATGAAAGAAGATCTCTGATTAGGTGTCTGCTGGCCTTGATTCTGTTTCATGTTGAGCAAATGCAAATGCGATGAAATGAGTTTATTCTGAATCCTAAATATCATTCACACCCATGCATGATCATTGCAACACATGCAGCAAAAACTCACCAAAGGTGCAGTATCTGTTCCTCTTACCCAGCTAAATGTTCTACTGTGATCACTACCCATCATTTCTGAACCAGGGAAGCACAGAGCTCTGCAATAAAAAAAAATCAGCTCATCTTGCCCCCAGCAGACTCCTGTTACTTGGAAGAGTATCCAGAAGATGAAAACACTGACTAAATAACATGGTGAGAGCCAATTACAAGTAGTACACTTTCCACTGCCTGATGCTAAAATTAGCTTTCTTTTTTTTTTTTTAATTTCTGGAATAAATATCTCTGCCAAATAAACCATCATCTGGGATACTGCTTCCCAGTTCCTAGCCAGCCACAGACAATATGTTCTTAGCAGAGCACCTATTCAAATTAAAACCCATGAATTCTCTACACTGAGATGCAACCAGGAGGGCAGATCGGGCTGTACCCATGGAGCATCACTCTTGGAAATAAAAGGCAGGAGTTATCTTCACATATTTGGCAGTGCTTATTCTGAGGTCAAGGTCAAAGCAGATATTCTAGTGTCCATATGGCTAATATTTCATGCCAAGACAAGTTGCTGCCACAGAACAAATTCAAAGAGGAAAGGATGACGATTTATTTTGGATTTGGTGTGTGGAGATAATGGTGCAGGAAACTTTGAGCCTGCTGTTCTGAGCACACAAGATAAAGTACGTTGGCAGATATTATGAGATTATAATGATTTTAATGACTATTAAAATTTTTGGATGTTCTTTGTGTGTTCTTTCTTCTCTCACACCTCACACACACAAAAACCCTATCACCATTGGATCAATGTTTATGTCCAGGATATTCCTGAAAGAATAAAGAACTTGTC
The DNA here is from genome assembly GCF_028018845.1 of Melospiza georgiana. NCBI lineage: Eukaryota > Metazoa > Chordata > Aves > Passeriformes > Passerellidae > Melospiza > Melospiza georgiana. The sequence goes on along the minus strand of NC_080430.1, from coordinate 44,523,909 downwards.
AGCTCTTCTACATATCATGCCCTGGGGTTAGAAACCCTGATCTTTTGCTGAAAACCCACCTAACACCCATCTCCACATCTTGAAATACTGATAAATCTGAGACTTGCCCCTATAAACATTTATAGTCTCTCTGGGGCAGTCTGTTGTGGTAGCAGGTCACCACATATCAGCAAGGGAAACCAGATGCATTTAGCTCGTACCTTTAGGTGGCTTGTAAAGTATGAATAAATATTTATAGGAAATACTACATCAGTAATTTATCTGACAATAAACAATAACTCCCATGACATTTGGCCATCCCAGGTTGTGGCAGTCAGGCTTTACTCATCTGCCACTCTTGCTTTAAAAGCCTCTGCAGAGCCACTGTGGCCCTATAAGCTATAACTTTTTAGGACATTTTTTCTATTGGTTGGATGGCCCACAGTAATTCCTTCAGTAACCACCAGAGCTAATCTGTGCCCCTAACTACTGGAAAAATATTCAGCTTAGCAGATAATTGTAAAAATAGCCAGTGCTGTATATTTAGAGAGGAACAGCTGATGATAAGGACTTCACAGTGGGTTTTGTTGGCCCTGCTAAGTAGAATTAATTTGCTGGAAAGCAAAAGTAAAGCTGGAAATGGTATTTTTAGATGCTCTGCATCATCACCCAAGCATGCTCTGTCTGGATTTGCAGTGACTTGATTGCCTAGAGCTCCCACTTACTTTTCTATCATTAAGGACAGGCAAAGTCTTACAAAGTGGGGTTCTCACTGAATTCCCTGATACTGGACAGCCCTTATTGGCAACTTTGGCTTAAGCCTGAGAAAATGATATTCTAAATTTCTGTACTCAGGCACAGGAGTCATTTGTCCCAGAAATGGACTTTTCCAGCACCTGTGACATTCTTTCCTTTTCGTCCCTCTGTCTGTGCTTCACAAATGCACCCGTACTAAGTGAAGCACCATGGTGGGTACAATGCCAGCTGTCCCCTGGTTCCTCAGCTTACCTTCAATTCTACTACCAGTGAAAGGAAGCCTTCTGGCTGCTATCAAGTTCTTGCCAAACTTTGATATTCCAGGTGAGATAGCAAATGTTCAAAGCGCAGTTCTTCAGTCTTTGCCTTCATTTTGGCTGCCTAAAGCTCTTGGAGCTGATTTTACTTAGAGCATGAGCCCTTTGGAGTAAGGACTGTAAGTCCTTATGATCTGCTGGCACAACAATAATACAGACTGATGCAAGCACATTATAGCAAATAATAATATTTTCAAAGGTCAGCTCACACCATTAACTTTTTTCATAAGGGGCTGTTTCTAAGGTACAGGAGCACAGGGTCAGAACAGACCAAACTGGTTTGTGTTTTAAGTGCTATGTGTCAAATTCATGCTTTTGGAACCTTATTTTATGGCTACATTAAATCCATTCAACCCTAATGAGAAGGCTGATTGACCTGACATCTCTGTGGTGTGAACTGTGGTCTTGCCTCGTGCACAGTGCACCAGGAAGGGCATATTAGGTACAAAATGAATTAACTCAAGGATGAAACGCAGCAGAGTGACAGCAGAAGGTACACAGAGGGTGTGGATGTGCATTTAACCATAAAAACTTCCTGACAACACGGTGCAATGGTTCAAATCTCAACAGGATCTCCCTGCAGTGCTTCTCCCCACTGTACACTCACATAAGGAGCCTGGAAATGGTGTGTATAGTTGTGTATGTGAAGGAAATGAAGGAATTCCTTTACAGCAATGTTTCAAAAGATTATGGTTTACGTCTTCAATGAGTCTCAGAAAAGTCTGGGGTTAGGAGTACTTCACTTCCTAGACTATGAAATTCTCAGGTTTCTACCACTTGGAAACTTCCTTGTGACCCTTTTATTTGCACACAAGCAATAGAACTGTGACCCTCCTTAACAGAAAAAATAAGCAATTCAGGCCTCAGCAGCTTATGTTCTTTGTTTTATCTCTGGGCTTTGGGAGGCTCCACGAGGAGCCAGTGTCCTGGCCCAGGACAGCATTGGAAGGTTATTTCACTCAGGAGTTAACACTGCCTGGTGCTGCACGGGACCCTTCATGGGCCCTTTGAGAACAGCCTTTCTGCATGACATGGCAGAGCAGGCATGTGGCTGTCGAGTCAGCTCATGCGTTCAGCCTCCCTGGGGCACCCCCTTTAAACAGCACAAACTTATGTAACTCCTGTTCTAAAGCCTGTGGAAAGGCTCCCAATGACTTTAGCGAGCTTTGGATTGAGTCCTAATTGCCAGAGATACAGTGGAAACTTTTGAGCTGCACATTTACATTTTCTACAGCAAATGAAAATGCACAACGAGTTCAGTCTGGTGTTTGACCCCTTCTGGCCTCTGCTGCTACCTCGGACCTTGCAGCAAGACAAACAGAGCCAGCCTGAGCAGTACTTGGCAAACATTTTTGCTCTAGGAAGTCAGGAAGAGCGTTTTGTGCAGAGACCTACTGCTGGACTCATTATTTCAGACTGCCGTGGGCAAGGAAAGCAACGGGAGCTGTCCTACAAAGGAGCCATTATCTACAGACCCAGGGCTTGGGTGCACATGGCCACAGGGAGGGAGGCTGAAGCTTCTCTGTGCTCCTGTCCTGACTTAATAACAGCGAGAGAAGATTGTGCAAACCCTCTTCAAACAACAACAACAAAAGCTTTTTTGCAACAAAAGCTTTCTTCTCGACATTAATAACTTCTCATGTGTGCCTCAACAAGCCTAAAATGTTACAGGGAGCAAAATGAATCTTTAATAGGTGGAAACTGTGTACAAAGTGTGTATTATTATTTCTGTTATGGTCATTTCTTTGTGCTCTGTCTAAGCAATACGATTTGCACTCACAATAAAGCAGCCTTTGTACAAACAAAGAGTTAAGCAAATTTAATCTCTGTGATTGGTTGCAGAACTGAGGGGAAAAAAAAGTAGGTTACTCTGCATAGAAAATTTCTCTTCTTTGAAAGTCTACCTGTCATGCCAGAAATCCCAGATATTAACTTACAAGTTATTATCTGTTTTCCCTGGTATTAGATGAGCGATCAACCTGAAATTCAGCACACAAGCATTTGGTAAAACGCAGGGAATGAGACACACAGAGTAACAGCTCTATTTACAGTAACATTAAACAGCATCAGCAGAAGCTCTGGAAATCACATGTACAAACACAAATTAAGCAGCTTTTGCTGACACTCCCTGTGCAACAACAGTAACAGCAGTTATGGTTTTCATGTGGCAAGAAGTCAGGGTCCTTTAAAGATACAAAAACATTGCAGACTACTATTACTGCTTTAAAATGCACTTACACCACAGACTCTGAGAGAGTGAGCCTGTGAATCAAAATTAATTTCTGGCCCTCCAGAGAGTTAAACAATAGGTGCTACAAAAAGAACAGTGTCGTGTAGTCACAGAGCAAGCAGTTCCCAATTCATTCTAACACTGCACTAGAGACTCACAGAGACTACAGGGATAGGTGCTTTAGAAATTATTTAGATCCCCTACTCAGCTAAATACATACAGATATTGGAGCTGTTCAAGCTTGTGAAAAGGCTTACTGACAATCAGGGCAACAGTAATTACTGAGAGGGGGGAAATAAAAAGAAAGAGCCTGACTCTAGCTGCTCATTCAAAGTAAGCACTTACCTGAAAATATCATTTGGACTTGTCAGCAGACATCCTCACCTGCTCACATCACAAGGATTTGGAAGCTTCATCTCTCAGTGGAAAAAGGAAAAATACATCTCTCTAATGAGGCAGCTGCACGCAGGAGTTGCTGTTATTGTTGGAAGTGGTTTGAAGGAACGAGGACAGGGACAGCCCAGGCAGGCGTGTCTTGCAGGCTGTGCAGCGAGAGGGCTCACTCCTTTATGGAGCACCTCTGCAACTGCAAGGCAAGATCACTCACTGAGCCAGTCCCCCTCTCTGCCAGCACATCCAAGGGCTGCTTGGTATTCCAGCTTGGTTTCCCATCAACTCCAGATACAGTTTGTCTGACACGAGCCTATTCAGATGCCAGAGGATTGCTGGCAGTTCTTGTTTTCTGGGAACAAAACAGCAACAAGCAGCCCAGCTGCATGCCCTTGTGAGGCTGTTCAGTCCCTATTCCAAGGCAGAGTGCCCTCCCTCCAGAGCAGTGCTTAGCTTTTTGTGTGTGGATAGATTGTACAGATCTGCCTCCTGCTTCTGCACCTCCACCAGACTTTCCACTTATTCAATTATCTCTAATGATATTAATATTCCTGTCAGAGGAAAATACAGGGAATGAAATAGTGATCACTCTCTCTCCTTCTCCTTCCCTGGCATCAAAATGCTCTCTCTGTATTTTATTTCTTTACTCCTCAGTGGTGAATGGGCAATTCTTAAAACCATAAAGAATTTCACAGATCCTGTGACTACTGAAGTCATAATCCTGCCTCCCTTCTTTCATTTTTTCTATTTTATTTTTTTTTTTTAGTCTCTCTCTGTCTCTTTGGCACAGCTGGCTGTCTGGAAAAACACACTGCCTGGAGAGCACAAAAAGTGTCCTGGGCAGCAAAATACCAATCCCTCAAAAGGCACAGGAAAATATTAAGAGAGCAACAAGTTGGGGGCTTCTTGAGGGCTTTTGACTCAAGAGTTCCTGTTGCACCCAAGGGTGCTGCAATAGCCCAAGCAGTTTGTTACATGGGCTCCTCACAAAACAAATCCCTAATATTTTTCTAAAGAGAAAAGCCAGTTCTTTCTTCTCTCTTACCATACCAGGTGAGAACATCCTAATTTTTTCCAGGCCTTGGAAATAAGTATGTTGCCACCAGACTTCTTTCTTGATGCTGTGGCCAAATCTGTAAGAAGTGATGTTGTGACAGTAGATTTGAGATGTGGCAGCACTCGCAGCTATGGAGACTCTGACAGTGATGCCAGTGCTGATTTCTGGGGACAAAAGTCCCTATCAGGAGAGTAGGCAGGTGCCTATATCACAAGCATATTTCACCCACAGTTACACAAACTCTGTCTTCACAGGTAATTCACTGTCTTCACTGATAATTTCATGAATTATGTGGAAAAACAGAGTACAAATAATAATAATCTTAGGTTTTGCATTTCTGTGTTTTTGTGATCATGCTTCTTTTCTCCCTGCCTTTTGCAGTTCACTTTTCACCCTTACTGTTTCCAGTCTGAAGGTTTTTCTAAATAAAGATATTTAGTGCATTATAAAAAAGAAGAGGTCCTTAAAAATATCAGCTTGTTTAGCAGTTTCTAGAACTCGTGGCTGATTGAGAGCTTGCTGCTGAAACAATGATTTAGCACAAAGCTGCAGCTGGCGTAACAAGAGAACCATGCCACGTATTTTAACCTTTACTGGGGGATTTGCCACATCTGTAAGTAGTAATTCACCACAGATTTCTTCCCTGACTGCTGTCATGGATGGAAACATACAGTCCAAAACTGCAAGGACTGTCATTTGGAATTTCAGATGAAAACTCTTCATAAGGACAGAGGCTTGTGCATTCCCTTGTCCAAAAACACATGGAACAAACCAAAAATATTTTTAAAAGCACATGAGCATTCCTTGGTCTGACAGATCCCCCCTCACACAAAGCTTGTCCAGCCCCAGCTTTGCAAATGCATCCCTTCCTCTCCAGCCTTGACTTGGCAGCAGTTTTTGTTGGCGGGATGCTGTTGCCAAGGGAGACAGAAAGGATGTGCAGCTGGCTTTTCTTTCACCTGCACTTAGTGCTGCTGATCCAATTTATGTTGCTGCAGAACCTTTGGCTTCTAAGAGACCTACCATCAATGTCACCGGACCTTTTGAAGAGTTTTGACAATGACACAAATAGCTGTGGCCTCTGATGAAAAGCTTAAAATAGGACCTTGCCAAAGAGAGGTAGCTGGTGTCACTGATGCTAACTCAAGCCAGGGTGTCTGTTTCCCAAGCACTGATAAGAAAGGGAATAGGAGGATTCAAAGCCACCCTAAAAAGAGTTCTGAAAGCTCCCCAAACAGTGAGTAACTTCACATATGTAAAAGTTATGTGCTTGGTCGAAGGTGGCTCTGGCAGGCAATTCATCCAGAGGCTGGCTAGTACCTCAGAGAGGCACCTCTCCTGCATTAGCAAAAAAGGTCACATTGAGGATGATGAGTTTTAACTTGGTGTCCATCCTTCAGGTGATGAAAACTAGGTGAGAGGAATCCCACCTCATATCCTTCTGCCTATTTAGACTGCATCATCATAAAGCAAACCATAAAGGGATAAATAGAAGTGATGTTTGAAAAGGTGAAATGAAGCCCCTGTAGACACTTTCCCGGAGATAAAATCCCACTGCTTTGGACATTCAGAACCAGCTTTTACAGAACACCAAGTGAACAACAAGCTCTAGAGAGCAACACAACACTGGCATAAAGAGTGGTCTAGAACAGGGCCTGACAGCTTTTCCATGGTGATGCGTTAGGAAGCATTTTTCTTTCACATATTAGAGGGTAAATGGGCAAACACTAATTCAGCTGAAACTGGAGCTGCTGCCTTTCAAAGAAACAGCACACTACAGATTGGCTGCTCCTGGCCCCTGCAAGGCAAGATATCTGGTGCCTGCTGAACTGGAAAGTGGTGGGTAGCATGAGGAAGTAGGAGCCACTTCTTCATGCATAAACCTTTTTCCAAAATCACACAGCTCTTGTGTCTGCTGCACTCCTTTCAAAATACTTCCACTTGCTGCTGGAGGCAACCAAGTCCAAGGCATTTGATTCCAGCACCAGATGATATATCTTTTCCAAACCTAATTTCTTCAGGACTAAACCTCCAGCTCGAAGTAATTTACACTGACTTATCTATCAATCAAGGAGGCTTTTTCTGGACTCAAGTTACTCTTTCATTACAGCACAGTCATTTCAACTTGTTTTTTCTAAGGAAACATTTAAAGGAACAGACCCTGTCTATCTATCTTCTATCCACCCTATGTTTATCTTTCCTACTCACTCCTGATTTCAAATATTGTAACACACTGTATGACAACTGGTGAGGCAGAGCAGAGCACCCCACTTGTGGATACTCTGCTTTGACAGTGCAGACCTTCTTCTCCTCTGCCTGCAAAAGCTGTGCTTAAATTCTCCAGGTGCAGGTACAGAAAGCCTGATATTGCAGCCAGGAGGAAGGCTGTAGTAATGCACAGGCTAACTACCTCCTATAAACCCTGAAGGTATTTCTGTCATTTCATCTGCTCACTGAAAGTAATTTGGATGATTTATTACTTATGCCCCCCTTCAAACACATTATTACTTCCAAGTGCCTGGTTATCCTTGTGCTTGATCTCTAATGAGAGCTGGTAATGAGGAGCTTGCACTGATTTGTTATACGAGCAGGTAAGACACAATTAGAAAGTAATTACTATATTTACCTGCAGGAAAGCTTTATTCTGATTTTTTGACCATTTTCAGTTGAAGGAAAAGGGACACTGCCTCAGAGCAAGTAAATGGGCAGGGGACAGGGGAGGATTGGGCAAATTATTTATAATCCCAGGTTATCGTCTGGGCAAGTGAAAAGCAAACCAGGTCAGGATCAAGGGAGTCAGCATTTCTGGTATGGGGGACTGGGGACAGGTTTGGGGATACAAAAGGTCAGATGTAAATGGAAATTACTCCCAAGATGGACTTGGGATAAAATAGAGAGTGAACGTTTCCATGTCCAGATTTTCTCCTGTGAGAACAGCACAAGGATGTAAGGTTGCACATAAATCAGCCAGAAGGGCTGTAATGTGCTGTTTTTATTATCTGATTTTATTATCTGCTGGATTATGCAGGCTAGCAAGGCCTCTGGAGTGGATGTAAGGTTGCTAGGGAAAGAAGCGAGCTCTGACTTTTCATTTCTACATGTCCTTCCTACAGACTAGAGACAGCTTTCCTTTGGCTTCTGGGACAAAAATTTGTATTACCTCTTTGCAGTCTTGAATTGAGCCTGGCTTCAGCTACAGCTGATTTCAGAATAGTCTGGGTGTTCATCATGGTCCATCCACACTGATGGACCACGTGCTCTGTGAGCCACTCTCCAAGGAGCTCTGCTTGTGGCTGGAGGGGTCAGCAAAGCCCCTGCACAGCAAAACACCAGAGGTGCATGCCTGGAACTCCAGAATGTCAGAGGTGCATGTTGCATTAGGACATACAAAGATAAAAGGGGAAGATCAAATTCCCTTCTTGAGAACATCAGCTGCTGGCTGCAGAGATGAAGAATGGGGTTTTTGCTCCATTAGGTGAACTGCAAGATTGCACAGGTATTGAGATATGGATTTTTTTGCCATGCTTTGGAGCTGGGTATTGGTCTGGAAGGAATGATGGTTCAAGCTGGTGTAGTAAATCATTTGTAGTTATAAGTAAGGTCACAGCACGAGCTGGATATAATTTCTGCCAACGAGAGCAAGACTCCTCTGCTTGTATTTCACTCAGTGTTATTGCTCCTGAATGATTCAAGAGGTGGAGATACTCAATATCATACACAAGGAACAGAAGGGTGAGATGACACAATGACACAAAGTATTTGATTAGTCAGGGGATGAGTAATGTAAATGGAAATACATGTGAAGTTAGGAAGAGGATCTCACTTTATAAAAATCTGCTCTATCAACTCTGCAGTTCATTCACTTTGCAATTTGTATTTGCAATTCAGCATGAATGCAGTTACACAACAAAGTAAAATGTTTCACTTCTCTGTGTGGATGGCCTCTTTTTACATCCCCATTTGCATTAAAAAGAAATAGAAGATCCACTACCAACTACATGTGTGCTGCTTTGGAATGCAATTTTGAACATGTGTTGGTCTTGTCCTTCCACAGGAATATATTGCATATCTGAAGCATCATTTACCCTCAATGGTTTAAGCGTTCATAGTGGATTAAGTCACCCTGCCTTGCACATGATGGGCTGGCACCTGACACCATCAACACAGAATAACTGTTTGGAATTACAGCAATAATAATGTGCAGGCCCCCTACTACAGCCTTATTCACACAGTACTTTACAGGTAAGATATTTTATTTGTCTCTCCTTTCTGGTTAAACCTGCCTCTATTTATATTCAGGAAAGAATTTACTTTACCCATTTCTGATATGTCATCACCACACTTAATTTTATTTTGGAAGGAAATTGGACTGACAACCCTAACAACTTCTGATTATTCACAGAGCAGCCCTCGTGAAGAGATTAAGTGTACCAGCTTTTCCATGTTGCCCTGTCAGCACACAGCCCTTCAGGGATCTTCTCTTGATGTGAAAGTTAGCTCAGCCCCAATGCTCATTCATCCTTGACTTCTGTTTAGCTAATACCAGTTATGCTGTTGGTGATATGATGTGGACATCTTATCTCTCTCCTTCCCCCTCCAGAAACTTCCCTGGGAGCCTCATTTCATTTCAGTCAGGCTATAACATAGCTCCTAAGCACAGTGCTTATTTTTCAGCTACTGCTGATGCGAGCTGGCATCAGAAGGCAAAATAGAGGGCAGCTGTTTTCCGATCTGTCCCCTGCCCCACCTCCCCTCCAAGAGCAGGGGGGCTGTGCAGGGCTGTGCACAACCTTGGCTGGCACCGAGAGCACCAAGTGCTCACACACCTCTGCCTTTGCAGTACATGGGTGCCCCACACGAGGATAGCACTGCAGGAGCCAAGTGCTGAGGTGCTTGTCCGAGTGCTTTGCAGGGAGATGTGCCTCTGCCCCGTGACCCAGCTCTCTGCTCTTGAAGGCTATTGATTTATTCTTCTGGTGGGAATGCAAAAATGCCAGCCAAGGAACAGGGACATTCGATTTCTGGTAGTGTCAGTGCCTACCCCAGTGTTAGCAGCTGCCTTCACTGCACTGCCTTTAATATGTGTGACTGCTTGGGCCTCAGAGAGGGCTTGAGATTTGCTGGTGCATTGGCAACAAACTTCCAACACAGCTGTGACTTGTTTCCTTAGAAACAGTGCAAGTGCAAACATACCCAGAGGTGTGTTTGGAAAGACAAATTCATCTCTGAAATAGATAATAACATGTTTTTACTGCCTACACTGCTCTTTTCCAGGCTTTCCTTGGTCTGGACTTAATTTATTAATATGCAAAACATAATCTTGAAACTAGGGCGCAGTGGAGCTGTTGACAAACAAAGAACTTTCTGTTCAAGCACTTTGAATGAACTACAATTAAACATCACTCTGAGTCCTCACCAGACAGATGCTGGAAGAGCTGTGTGGCAGTCAGATGTTACATTCCCATAAAATGCAATGATAATACTGACAAAAGTGTCTTGTCACAATTTTGCCTTATTACATTTTCCCCCTCTCTCTCTTTTGAAGCATTCTCAGCTGTCATTGTACCCGAACAGCAAAATCACTCCCATAGTAAAGTGCAGTATCAGGATGCAATTCTGTTTGGAGACAGAGCACTAAGTGTGGCACATCAGCTTCAATGCTGCAGGGGAGCATTTGTCTTTGCATTAGCATTAACTACTGTGGCTAAGAGAATGCACTGGCAATAGCCTTAGCCAAGGTCAGGGCACCAAGAGGAAGGAATATCAATAAGCATTATGCAAAGGACATAATTTTAAGTGCAGAGTTTCAGTCCTGTGCAGTATGGGTTCAAAGGACTGGATGGAAATATAAATAACAGAAGGCTTGCTTGAGGTATCAATTCCAGAACCATAGAGAGCAGCATCAGGAAAAGTCCCCTGGGAATGATGGTGACTTCTGCTGCAGCAGTGTAAATCCAGGACAGCTCCTGTGCAATTAGGAAGATTATTCAACATACAAATGACTCTCAGAGGAGAACAGAGGAAACAGTAAATGGACCTGAAGAAGTAAAATACAGCTGGGAGTTGAAGACCAGTGACAAAATTAGGAGTAAGAAATAATATGAAGATTAAGGGCAATTAAGAATTGCAAGATGTAGTCAAAGGAGTGGAAAGGCTCATTTTTTGTTTTCTTCAAAACTGGGTGCTGGGTGGACCATCTGAAGCCATCGTGATAGCTTAGCACAACCTTGGTTGGGTGCTTGGGTGCTTAATTTCCCCTTTTGTCTTGTTTGCTGGAAATCAACGCTTCAGTCAAATGAGAGATTTTAATAAGACATATAACACAGCTGCTCAGCCCAAGGTTACTCACAAACAGTAACTTGTGTATAGTGGCTGAAAACAAGTGAACTGGCATGAGCCAGGGTCAGTGGCTGAAATCCCTAAGATAAGCAGAAACCTGCCTAAGGTTTTATCTTCATGCAATCAGAATCTGACTTCTTGTGAAAGGCACTGGAGCGAGCTGCTTCCATCTCATGTTGGTGGCATCAGCCACGTGGCATAAGTGTCACACATGGTCACACTTTACTGAATTGGGACTGGGGTGGGAGCCTGCAGATAAAGCAGGGGGAGCAGCAAAATTGACATGTACCTCTGTACATTTCCCCCAAAGCCTAAAGAAGAGGCTTTGGGGAAAATGTACAGAGCACAGCTCTTTATTACTCTCCCATTCCTCTGTGCTTCTTTATTGTATATTTATTCGAAAGTGTCCCTGCTGGGAGCTGCTCCTGCATGCTCACTCACTGTCAATGGCATTGCCAGAAACACAGCAGCACCTACAGCAACGTTTCTACTGCATTACAACTATTTCCTGAAGATGACCTTGGGTCCAAGATATTTAACAGACGTGTAATAAAACAGAAAAAGGAAAAAATGACACAGCAACAGTTTACAATGATTTGTTTGTGAAGGTGGTGTGATTTGAACTTGCAAATTACAGGCAACCACTTTGTACTTGCTATGGTAATAGAAAGCATCTCTTACTCAGAGCTCCATGTCAACTCCTGCCTCTGCCTAAATTAATGCTTCCAATTAGTCCTGTTTTATTGTGCATCCATCACAGAACATTCACTGTTTGGGCTTTGAACAGTACAAATCCATATACTGGTAATTATGAAAAAATACATTTTGTAAGACACAAATGTTCCATATTTATCAGCAGCGCCTTGGGTGCTTTACAGGCTTTTTTTCTGACATATTTTTAATTTCCACAGTCAGATTCATCTTTGGGTTTAGTTACTAATTGAAGCTCAAAGGCTGTGTAACTCTTTGCACTGGATTCAGGCTCAGCTAACTCCATTTTTTCAGCATGTCCCTTGAAAAATCATCAAGCTGCCATGCACGTGTCCAAGGCACTAACTGATCTTCCAAGCTACGTGGCACATACCATGCAGGAGGAAAAAAATATCCAGACTTATTCCCTGAAATTACATCATATTACCTAACTTATCCAGTGCTGTTTCCAAACTTTCCCTCTTTTCCTATGTGAAATCTTTGGCACATGTTAAAAAATGTATGTGGAATAGTTTAGAAAGGACTGAAAGGAGGGAAAAAGGGAAGAATGTACCTAAGGCACCGACCAAAATTATGGTTCCCTAATAAGCCTGTGGTTTCAAGAGACATATAACTGTCACAATAATTATTTAACAGGGCTAAAACACTTCAGGTTTGGAGTCAGTCCAGAGGTGATATTTCCAGAAGAGAGGAGCAGAGGGAGCCATGCAAGGCCCAACCCTGAACTGAAACAGAGGCAGTGCTGTCTCTGCTCACTCACTGGGGTCTTGGGAGCAGCTGGACACAAACACCCTTTCACCTCAGGTGCAGCTGCTCTTGGCAGAGCATGATTAAAAGGGGAACATGACAACAATTCTTACAAGCTAGTTTAAAAATGATTCCTGAAAACAAAATAGAGATTTTTTTTTATATGGTGTTACTGGAAAGAAAAATATTTGATACCAAGCTTTTGTCTGAGCAGGAGATTTTAGCTGATTCTTTACTGGCCAGTCACCTATACAGCACCTCTGGAGGCACAGGAGGAGCACAGCCTCCCTCAACAAAACCCTTCTGATAAAAGAGGACTCTCTGCATAGGACTAAATTATCTGAACAGCTCTATCTTGCTGCCTGAGATGGACCCTGATGTGAGTGTAGCACAGGGATGGGGAGGATGGGGAGAGGAGGCAGCTGGAGAGCTCTGCTGCATCGTTTCTGGAATGGCAGCAAAAGAGATGTGCCCAAGGGCAGGCTGAGTCACTTTGCAGAGAGCTGCTGTGCTTCACTGCTGCTTGAAAGGGAAACATTTTAAATCTTGCTCCCTTCGTGGCTCCCAGACAACTGTCTGATGAGAAAGGGAGGGCATCACAAGCTCTGGTGCCAGCTGCACATTGCATCAGGGCTTTCCTGCTTGCTCCCTTGCAGCCCACATGGGACAAAGTCATGGGGAAAGCTTAGCAGGGATGAAACCAGCAGGTTGCAGCAGAAATTATTCTTTAAAATCCTTTAAGTTTTAATGAAGATTCAGATCTTCCTCTAAAGCAGGATAAAACTTCTCCTGTGTGATTCCATGAAGGCTATCTAACTCTAGAGGGTGTAAATTATTCACAAGTGATGGAGATAAAGAGCTGGTGGAACAGAGCTCTCCAGCCACATGGATACATGGATGGATGGATGGATGGATGGATGGATGGATGGATGGATGGATGGATGGATGGATGGATGGATGGAAGTGGCTCATCTGGCTTTCCCAGTAGCAGGACCTGTGGGATGAGCAGGTCCCACCTAACCCTTCATTTTCAGTTCCTGGCCCAGGCAACACACACATATCAGCAGTCTTGCAGGCTCTGCAGAGCAGCACAGACCTGACCCTGAGCTCGTGTGAGACATCTGGCCCTACTGAAACCCAAAGAGCTCTGCCAAGCTGGAGCCATCCAGGGGCTGGCTCTGTGTCTGCGCAGCTGCAGGGCCAAGAGCACTCTGTCATTACCACCCCGAGAGCCAGCAGTGCAGACTGACCCCTCCAGAGCTCCACTCTTATCTTGGTGGCACAGTCCATTAACAGGATCATTCAGTGCATGCTTCTCCCTACACCTCCCTCCTGAGCCAGTGCTGCCACTAGCCTCAAACAAATGAGCTGACTGCAAGGGGGAAGAAAGGAAAAGGAGGACACAAGCAGACGGCAGAAAGGGAATAATATTTTTAGATGGTGGGACAAAATAACCATTTGTAATCTCTGTTTAAACAAAAATTACTCACCCATTCGTTCATTCATTCATTCATTTGTTCACAGGCATGAATATGATCAAACTCACCCTGCAGACTAGGAGTTGCTGGTGGCAGCCACGCAAATCCATTCCTAGCAGGCACCTTGTGGGATGTTTTTATTTACACGTCTTTTTGTGATGTGTGTATGATTATGCTGAAGATTCTCTCTGCCCCTCCTGTGCACCCACAGGCACAGGTATGTTATAGCAGCAGTTGTGAGGGAAGAAGTCTGGGCATACCAGTGTTACAATTAACACACACATTTATATTTCATTTTTATATTTTGGTCATGTTTTTATCAAAAATGAAATCAGGAAAAAATGCAATCTACTGTGGTTGAGGTCTTGCCTCCTTTTCCAGTATACACATCAAAGTCTTTCACTTGTTGGAAGTTAGAAAAAGCTACTGACAAAGGCTGCCCAAGGAAGGCAGTACTATGAATCAGATGGAGCATTTTGAGGTGGGTATGAAATGTCCACACAGCATCTTCTCCAATATAGAGGAGATAAATATCCAGGCATTTGAGTCTCCTTGTCAGTCTCTGTTGGAGTCTCTGAGCAAAATTACTCATTTGGAGGCATTATCTCTACATATAGCAAAATCTTCAACCATCTACACATGGCATGCAGCCTACGAATATAAAATCAATTTGAAAGGATGCCTCCTAATGCAAAGCGAAGGCACAACCTTTGCTTATCCCCAAATATATGTCATGACAGCTGACGCTCAGCTGAGGTGTGAGAATGGAGTGCTCTGCCTCCAAACCACAAGAGGTAGAATCCTTTTGAACTGGTAGAACAGAGCCCTAGCTGACAAATTGACCTCAGCTGGACCTGCAGGGACACCTCTGTCACACTAAGAAGAGATTTTTGTCATGACACGTCAGAGGATGGCTGTGTCACTTGTGGAGGTGTCTTTCAATGGTTTAGGAGTAGGAAGACTTGATTTCATAACAGCTGCTCATTTGCAGTTTGCCTGATACAGCAGGTGACGATTCAATAAAGGCAGGAGCTGGAAAAATTCACTTTCTGTAAATATGTTCTGGGTTTAAGGGGTTTTACTATGTCTGTTCCCTTTAACGATTTGCAGTCTATAGTGTTTTTTCTTAGGTCAGGAAGCTTATTTGAAGATGAAGGGGGTAGATCTGGAGGAATTTTATGTGGAATTTCACACAAGTGCTCACTTGACAGAAATAACAAAATTAACCCAATGAAAAACCCAAGTCAAAGGCTGATTCAAACTTACTCAGTGGATTTACGTGATCAATCCCTCAATATTTTGATGAGATGTTATCCATATCTGTGTTCTGGGTTTGTAAAAATGGAAAGTTTGTCTCGCTCTACTTGACATGCCACCAACATGTTGAGTCAAAGCCCCAAAAGGACACAAATTCCAGCATTAACTCTTTACTGCTCCCTGGAATGGGCAAGACATTAGGGAAACCTCTGCAAATAGGCAGCCTTAGAGAATTGCTCTAAGGAAGGAAAGGAAGAAGGAAGAACAAAGGAGATATCCCAAGACAGGGATTAGGGAGAAAGACGGAGGAAGGAAAAAGGGAACAGAATAAAGTAAGAATGGAAGATGGCGTATTTTCTTACCAAGCAATACTGGATGTAAGAACTATGTTCAGGATAAATAATGTTATCTGAAAAAGCTAATTGCTTGTATCTGGCAAAATCCTCTTTCTGATCATTGCACAGACCTCCCATTGACATAGCTGAGATATTTACTTCTTGCTGAATGAACATTATTTATACTTTGGCCCAGAGTTTGGCATCAGAGCTGGAACTGAGTGTTTCATGCAGAATAAATCTGACATTCCTCCCTTCAACCACTGCTTAACATTCTAGGAAAAATTAAATTCTTCATCAATATGTACAAACTGTGCCAGGATGAGCTCTGCCCCCGGACTGGCATTCAGGAGGGCTGTGCTGCAGTACTTCAAAGCAAAATTTGGCCTTCAATTCTAATTGCTCCGAACTCTAGAAATATTGAATTGATTTTCTTTAGACATGAACTGTTTTCTCCTTCATCACCGAGGTCTATAAAACAAGCTGGGTTCAAATTTCCTAGCATCAGCTCTTCTTGAGTTATGAGGTCAGAGAAGCTGCAACCGGAACAAATAGGAATAGCTGGTTTCTCTTCACGCTCACATATCATAAAAACAGCCAGCCTGCTTTTGCTGAGAGTTCTCAAAATATTCACCTTTAGACTGAGCCAAGCCTGAGAGGGACATTGCTACCCCCTCAAGGAACTTTCTTGAGAAAATTAGGAACAAGTGAAAACTGGGGAAGAGCCTGGAAAAAGAAACCAATAGGATGCAGTAACAGTGGTTTTGCTTCCACAGAAGTAATTTACAATTCCCACACCTCCATCATAAATTAGCTTTGGAAGAGCCCACATGCTCCTGAGTGGGACTGTGGCTTTCTTCTTTCCTAGAAGAGACATTTTTGCTCTTAGCATCAGATAATCATAGGCTGTTTAGGGAAATTTTAATCTGTTCCTTATGTCTTACAGAGAGGAACCCTGCCACGATGACTATCGGGAACGCGTGTAAGACTTCCCCCAGATCCCTGCTCACTGCCTGCTTTGGCAACCCCATCTTTCAAGCTGAACCTTGAAGCCCAGACCACAGCCAGCACCACGCTCACAAAGCCTGTCCAGGGGTTTTAGCCTAAACTGATGTATTTATGCCTTTCACATAGAGACACAGATGAGGATGGGGAGCCTGCTCCATGTGAGGCATCCCAGGGACATTGTAATCATCCAGTCATTCTCCAAAAAACACTTGTTTGCCTTCTGCAGTTTTGATAGGATCAAATGAGATTTTTTGAAGTCTGAGCCACTGGAATAAACCCCACAGCTCCAAATGCTCATATTGGAGGGTTCAAGGAGGAATTTGAATTGGGTGCTTACAAAACAACTTGTTTCCTTGCATGTGAGATACACAGACAAATACAAAAAAAAAAAAAAAAAAAAAAAAAAAAAGAAAAAGGCAGCTGGTTTACCTCTAGTCCCTTTTTAGCTAAAAATTATTTGCACTTGAAAACCTTCTGACTAGCCTAACTGCACATCCTTAGCCAAGGGCAGTGGTTATGAAACACCATGTAGCTGCCCTGTTTCACATGTCATTCCCTGGGACAGGGAATCTCTAGTACAGCATGGAGACGCTGAGGACATCACACAGGGCCACCATGTGAAAACATCTTATTACTCAGTTGTCACACTGTCAAAAGCTGCAACCACTCACTGCTCTAGTGAGCCACGAATGACTTGTTTTGCTACTTCACAAGCTCTCCTGGCAAATACAGAAATACTGAGACACAAATGCCCATATCTTGATCACCAGAAGAAAGGGTCACTAGATGCTGGAATACGTTTTTTATGGTGATGAAGGGCAAGTGCTGTGGGCAAAAGACATCTGTTTCTTGAGCACCCAGCTACTTGCTCTGCCATTTCTGCTTCATGCTTCTAAGACAAAAAGCCTGCACAGCCCACCTGTGCCACCAGGCCTCCCGTCAGGTTCAATCTCACCCTGGTGCTCTGACAACGATCAGGGCAAAACAAGACACAAAGATCTGCCCATCCATGAGGCACCTGCAGTGCACTGAAATCACAGGGCTTACAGAAACAGAGCTGAGGGCAAATCTGGACCCATTATCTTCTGGTTGTTTTAGAAAACAAGTGTAATAGTGCAGCTGTTCCTCTTTAGAAGTAAATAGGTTACAGTGTTTGCATGTTTATGGGGATTTGCTCCCCAAGGTGCATCACACAACTCCCATTTCGCTAAAGTGGGTGACATGGGAATGCTGAAAGGTGGAGAGACAAATTAATAGGAGATTTGCCACTCAGCCAGTGAGAATACAGCATTCTTATTTAAAAATAATAAGACAGCGGTAGTTACAAACCAACTGCAACTCAGCAGTGAGGTAAACAGTAAAAATTTTATGAGAAAAACATTTCAGACCCTGAAAATAATGGTACACTGCAATTGTAGCAACAATTTTGTTGTACTGCATGTGAAACAAGTTAGATTGGTGGTCAGGCGAAATCCCTGCCTTTCCAAAGGGCAGGTGATTTAGCACAGGCTCAGCTGCCTGGGATGTGCATGTGGAGTAGCTGTGTTCTGGCTAGAACTAATCATGGAGTGTCCTCTTGCTGTCCATACTGCAAAAATAAGTGTACAGGGCTGATGTCTGCACCATAGGGAGTACTAATGCATCATCCAGGGTTAATGAATTTCATGGATCCACTTCCTGAACATGAAGTTAATGAGTCCAGAAACTATGAGCACCAAGCCCCAAGCACGCCCTGTTGCATCGATAGACAGGTGGCTGTGAAGAGCCAGGCTTGGACATGTGGATATTTCTGCTTTACTTCCAAAGGAACCTCAAGGCTGCATGCAAAACACATCAGGGAACACATGGAAAGTCACCCAGGTCTTGGTATCAGTCATGTTGCCCTGCACATCCCTGCCTTTCCAGGAGGTGCCAAAGCTTTTTACAAATCTGCAGAAGGGCTGTCCACAGCTCCTGGGAGGCAAGGACAGAGCCTGCGGTGTCCCCATGGTGTCCTGTCCTCTTCCCACTCAAAGTGGGGCAGGACACAGCTGATACAGCCTGATTATGCCTCACTCTGACCCCACCATCAATAGAGCAGGGGCTTAAATACAGGGTCTTATTATGGGGTGTTGCAACCAGGTGGCTTTGTAAAAATATAATAACAGATCTATTTGTCTGTCTATCTATCTATCTATCTATCTATCTATCTATCTATCTATCTATCTATCTATCTATCTATCTATCTATCTATATCTTCCTTATCTATCTTCTATATCTATCTTCCTTTTCTATCATCTATCTATCTATCTATCTATCTATCTATCTATCTATCTATCTATATCTATCTATCTATCTATCTATCTATCTATCTATCTATCTATCTATCTATCTATCTATCTATAACATATACTTTTTAATGTCTTTCTAGATATAAAAATAGGAAGTATAATATGTACACACAACAATAAGTTATATGTTGTCACAGTAGTTCAAAACATTTGATGCCGAACTTCACTGTTGCTTTGCATAGCCAGACATCTTTCAGCTGATCCAAAACATTTTGATTGAACTATTTTGTGGAGAGAGAAGTTTTCAGGCAGCATCTTTCTGGAGCTTCTTTTCACACACAGGCACAATGGCAGCCAAAGAGGAGGTGACAGTGGCATGGCAAACCAACCTCCCTGTGGCCTCTGCTCCATTTCTGTCCTCTAAAGGGTTGGAGCCCCTGCTGACATCCTTGCTACTGCGTGATAGCTGAGATGGAAATTAAATAGCAGGAACATCTTCCTGCATGTGCAGAGGGAGGCAAACAGGAAGGAGGGGGAAGCTGTTGATATATCGCAATTGTGTAGAGCAGTAAATATTAGCATTAATTTTGCTCATCACAACTGCCCATTCATTACAGTTTTCCACTTACCAAATCCATAAGTCTGTATGTGCTGAGGCAGTGGCTTGCAATAGCAAGCAGCAGATAATGTATGATGTATTACCTCCCTTATAATGGATTGGTTATTTCAGCCTTGATGTGATGAAATAAATGACAGCAATTTTGCTAATACATGTGTTTCCAGCTCTCCCCCTCCTTTCAAATAGGGTAAAAAGGTGTCCTTTAACATTTAGAGCCATGGAAGAACACAATTTGTATGATGGTAAGTGACTATAATGTAGTATGCCATAAACTCTAAGTACCATCTGGTTTGAAAGGAAGCTGATATGAGGTATAAAGAAGGTATTTTGCACATAACAGAGGTAATAAATTTGGAGTTTGCTGGAGGATTTAGACTCGACTGAAAATAAATCCATTGCAAATATTCTGAAGTATTGTATAGATACATTAAGAAAAGATTCTGCCACTAAGCTGAAAGTTCTTCTGGTTCATCTGGTGATATTAGAGCTTTGCTGGTCAAATACTGATCACATCAATCTGTGTTCTGTTTCAGACTGATGGTGTGAAATGTATGGCATGAGCAACACCTTGCATGAACAATATTTCTACATTCTCCATTAAAATACCAAATTCAATAGCAAAGGATCTCTGGTTCATGTCATCCTTGCCATAAAGAAAAATTGGATGGGTGCATCACGGTCCTCTTCCTTCCCTATGCTCTGCCTGCCCATATTCTGCTTGTTTATGAGGCCAAGCTGTGCCCAAGAAATTGGAAAAAGCAGCCAGAAGCAAGTTTCCATGGGCCTAAGCCCCCTATCAACACATAGCAACTGAAAGCCCTTGTCCCAAGGAGCACAAAGCAATTCCACCAAATTCAGCCTGCACAAACCCAGAAGGAGCAGGTGCAGCTGGAGACTCCAGAGTTCGGTTCAGGGCTGGGAATGCCGGCAAATTCTTAGGATGAAATAAACTCACATTAAGAAAGATTTGTTCAAGGCAAGATGCAAAGATTCAAGGACTGATCTGGGGGCCACTGCCATCAGAGGGAGGATTTCCACCAATCTAAAATGGCTTTAGCCAAAACCTTTAGCTTGGCTCTCATTTTGTACAAGCTCCTGTGCCCTACTCTGTCCCCAGAGAATGGCAGAGGCCCTGCACTGCTCTAATCCTTGGCATGAGCACAAAATCATGCTGGGAACCCAAATAACTCTCACAATGTGAGGACAGCTCTGCCCTTTGGTGGGGCTGGATGTTAAACCAGCTGTTAAACACTGCCTGCAGCCAGCTGCACAATCTCCAGCTGTTGCAACTCTCATCCCTCAGAGAAGAGGCACCACCTCTTCTGAGACACGTCAGCTCCCCCTTCTTTTTGCTGGATTGGACACAGAAGTCCCTGCCACCCCCAGGCTTCTTGACCCTCACTGGGTTATTATTTTTCCAGCACTCCTGTTGCTTATTGGGGGCTCCCAGTTCTTTAAGATTTATCAGACCAAACAGAATGTATCCAGCAGTGGTGGGAGTTGTTCCTGATGTTTATAATCCCAAATATTACCGTTTTACATCACAGACGCCTCTTTTCCCTGATGAATGCTGACTGGCCTCCTTCCCTTCTGCCACTTTGCTTAAGTCACATTTGCCCTTAGAGAAAAATGTGGCAGAGTCACGAACAGGAATGGAAAGCTCTGTCATATGGAGAGACTATGGTGCAACGTGATAATCATGTTAACCAACTCACTGCCCTTTGGATGCTTGGCCCACATCCAGCACAGTGACATCAACACAGTGCTCTGGGCACGCGCTGCAAGGCTCAGATTGTACCAAAATGTCAGGCACTGAGTGCCCTGGAAGCTGTGGGGTTCTCAGGGGCTGATCAGCAAGGTGCTGCACATCTGGCCCTGTCCATGCACCCTCAGCAACATCTGCAGCACTGTGTGGGGGCACTGCTCACCCTTTCTCTTGGAAACCCACTGAAATCATCATGTAAACCCATGGGGGCAAGCCTAACCTTCACAATTTTCTACAGCAAAAATGAGGTGCAATAAGACAAAACATTAAATGGATGTCTGGCCTTGCCTTCCAACTAGAGATCTTTTTATTGAGGATTTCTACATGGCCTTCCACTGAAAAGCAAGTATTTCAGGGAGTCTTGTATGCTTCAGCTTGATTAATCAAAGATTTGTAGCCATATAGACCACTGCAGCCCTATTAGCCCTGGTTTCCAGCAGGGGCTGATGAAATGCTGATGAAATTCTGGCACCTGTCTGCAAGCTATGGAGACGTGACCCACCTGTAGTGGGCAAAGGTACAGACTGAACACTCTCCTCCAGCACGGGCTGCCAGGTATACCACTTTCCTGGTGCAGTCACACATGAGCAGGTCAAGGGCTCAATCCCAGGCATTGTGTAGCAAATCCAGAGTCAGGACTTTGCTTTCAGCAGCTTCCTCAGACTTGGTAGCAGAACAGCTATAAATGGTCTTGCCCTTTTAGCAAATGAAAGTTCATTTTGTTGCCAGATGAAGAACTATTTGCTGGTAGGGAAAAGACAATGTTTTTTTGCAAAACCATTAGACTGAAACCACACAGTGAGGAGGACCATGTTTAAACATTAACCAAGGAGAGGGATGGGAGAATATATTTTGTTGATCAATTGTCCCCAAAGTAATGAACTAGACCAGTTTTGTCACATCAGCTCTGTATTTGGGAAGTAATATTGTGTTCATCAGGCAGCAAACTACAACTTCAGGGTCGGTGGTCACCAAAGCCCACCAGAGAGACCCCTGGGATGAGAGAACACATGCACTAATGAGGAAGGAAATACACTGATGACTTCGAGGAAATGATTATCATATGTATGTTTCTTCTGGGAAGTCAATGAATATGTATGTAAACTATAGTAGATAAACAAGAGCCTTTTCTGTGCTCAGCATGGGCAACATTTTGGTGGAAATATCCCCTTGCACATCTGGCACCAAATAAAAATGCCTGCTTCTTAATGCCATGTTGATGTTAAGGAATTTTATTTTATGGATTTTGGTAATAGTTTCCTATCCAGTCTATCTTCTGTCTCCTGCCTAATCCATCACTGAAGTTACCAAGCTGAATTTCCATGGCAACAGACTGTGAGGTCAGAGAGAAAGTACTAGGCTGGATCAAGGATCTGAAGTGGAACTGCGGAAGGGAAAGAACAAAATTACTTAGAAAAATTAACTGTCATAATAAAGGAGCGAGAAAAATAAAAGACGGATCAGATAATCTACTCCTAGTGTGAAGACTCCATCTGGTTTCTGACAAAGCTGCCACCAGTGAATACACCCTCTTACACACACAGAAACCCAATTTGTCTCTTTGCTTCCTTTGAAGTCAACAGCAACTCCAGCAGGTGCAAAATATGGACTTCCAAGGAACTGCAGGGGAATTCCCAGTCATCAGGAAGATTTCTTGGTATCTGAATCTTCTTGCTTAGTGAGAGCCCATCACATATTGTCACAGGCCTCCATTGAAACAACATCTCCACCTCCACACAAGGTCGGACAGACACGGAGACTTTAAACATTTTCTAACTGAGAACACACTAATTTTTCCTTTAATCCTCTTCTCAAAGGTGTAGTGACCACAGCCTAAAGCCATGTTTAATTAGCTGTCAGTTGTTTGCTCCCTGGCATAGCCCTAATGCAGGCTCCTACTTCCTGACCAGGATCTCCCAAGGCACCACCTGCCAGTGCCCCCAGCATCCACATCAGACACCCCATAGAGGCAGTGGGGTCAGCAGGGTGAGCCCAAAGGTGGATGGCACAACGTCAGTGAGGGTGAGGGATGGGGGAGTGAGGCGGGAATGCAGATGTCCCCCAGGGATGCTGGCATTGCTCTGGGGTTGGGTAAATTGTCACAGAGGAGGTTGTGCTGTTTTAGGAAGACTGGCAGTTTCCTCCTGTTTTTAATAGGGTCTCCTGCTGTGCCTGAGCTGCTGTCACTGATGTGGGCCCCGTCACATCACAGCAGCCACACAAGGCTGGTGCTGACACTGTCTCCAACCCAGCAGCTTCCCTTTCCTTTAAGCAACACCATACCCTGTCTGTCCACATTTGTTACCACCTTCCCCTTCCAGGTGATGGTCTATGACCTGCAGTTCTTCAGAGAAATCCAATTAGGGATGTTGTGCAAGCCCGTCTTCAGATGAAAGCTGCTGATTCACTAAGCTCCAGGCTCGCTGCCTTTTCCCAAGGAGCACAGCACACGTTTCCCCCCGGCAGTGCTCCCTCCCTTCCTTCCCATGCCATCGGCACGTGCTGCACATCAGAGGAGACAAGAGGCTTCAGGGTCTCCTGTTCTCCACCCACTGGGGATTTTTCTCCCCTGTTCAGGAAAGATAAAGGAGGCAGGCAGTATCAGACCCTGAAAACATTCTGGGGATGTTTGGAGGGGAGGGAGGCAGATATGGAGAGAAACCTCTAGTGCCTATCTGGGATTTATAATGTGACTTAAATTACTGGGTTTTTTCCGCTATTTGATCTGAGAGCATATTTGAGTAAATCTGAATATCAAAGAAATTCAGAAAGACAATGGGGCAAGGAGTAGGGCAGAGACTGACAGGCAAATAAAGAAACCAGGAAGGCAGTACAAAGATGATATTGCAGATAGACCAGATTAAAAGATGAAAAAAAGAGGTGACATCCCTGGCCACCTGGAAAAACCATACTCTCTCTCTTTTTTTTTTTTTTTTTAATTTTCTGACAGTGGGTGACAGAAGGGCCATGAAACAGGTTTCAGTTTTACACCAAAGCACTGTGAACAAAGCACTGCTTAGGACAGTTCCTTGATGCACATTAGAATAAATCCTGAGCTTGACCTGGATCCTGGAGATGTGCATTTAGTGCACTTGGCCAGAGAAAAGCATAAACAAAACCTACCAGATTGAATGACCCTCTGCCACCCTGAAAACTGAAGGGGAATGTACATGTGCATGGTGAGACAGAGCAGAGCAACTGAGACTCTCCAGCCTTCTTCATGTGGCTAAAGGAGGTGGGACACATTCAGCTCCTTTAAAAAAAACAAAAAAAAAAAACAGGAGAAGGATGTCCACAGCTTCTCTTCAAAAGAACCACAAGGAAGACGTAACCATGCCTGAAACACCAAACCACCACTGCTTTCATTATTTTGACCATTTACCAGGAAAATGCTTGCTGTCCATAATGCCAGGAAAAGCCTAGGAGGTATTAAGAGAGCCACAAAATCAACTCTCACACATGAATAAGGCCCACAGCCCATGTTTAACACCAAGGCATTAATCAGCAATAAAGGGCAGCACTGCCAAAAAAGGGATGGCTGCTTGTAAGCCTTCTTACCATTGGCTTCAAGGGAGGAGGAGACACTTGCAGCTGTAAAATTTTATCCATGCATTTTACATGTCTGTGTCTGCACATATGTACATACCTGTACACCCAAACCTATAATTGGCATTTTCACACTCAAAAATTCTTATACTGCCCCTACAATGTAATTATTATTCAAATAATTACAATGTTTTGCTGTCTTGAATTTTAAGGTGGCCTGTATTACTGGAGAATAAAATAATCAGTCTGTTTAAGTCAGAGCCAAGATTCCTCTCACTTCTCCCCACATGCCATTTTGAGGATTAACTTTAGTGTGATTTCCTTCCCTCCCTTATTGATATTGAAATATTCTTACTTCTGATTTTTCTTTCATTGCTCCTATTGTTTTCACACGTTTTCTTCACATGTTCACAGGTACTTTCTCTTTTTATAATTTGCACATTTTCACCCATCTATAAATTGACTGTCATAAAAGCCAGTCTGTATTGCATTTTGATTAAAAAAGACATAACAATGTCATTTTTTCCATCCAGTATTCAGACTGGTTTTGTAATGAGCCAGTTAACAAAATCTTGACTTGCTTTTCTGCAGTTTACAGGTTAGACTATATTGCATTGGGGGGCCATTTTCTGCCTCTCAGTTTTGTTAAGAATCTACTCCAAACTTGGCAGCTACTGAAAAGCTGTGTGCTCTTCTCACAACTTGTCATCTTCCATCCTTATTCAGGCATTCAACTTGGCTACTTCTTAAGGCTTAAAATTAACATGTTATTATTGTCTCTGAAGACCCTTCAGGCTTTGATTCCTACCTATTGGAGAAATTTTGATTTCTGTTTATGTACTTGCTCATAATTTGGGTTCTGTTTCCAATCTGTCACTTGCTAAACCATCTGTGCCATCTGGAATATGCCTGGCCCGAATTTGGTGGAATTCTCTTCCTTATGAAATTCATGAGATGCAGCCTGCAGATGCTTTCACTGCTTCTCTCACAAATTTACTTAATTTGGCAGCTTTGAGGTTTGCATTTTTGTCAGTTTCTAGGCCGGCATCTTGTTCTCATTATTGTGCCGTAGATGGTGGAGGTATATCCAACATGGATACATATGGCATGTGAGAATCCTTCCAGTTCCAACAGCTTTAACACACAAGTGAACACAAAGATTTGGATACCCAAGATCCTCATGAGCCATTTTTTCCTCTAATACACCATAAAGTCACAGGCACTTGAGAGTGCAGGGGTAAGGTAAGAGATTCATAGCTGCACAGAAGGTCACCAACAGGTTTATATTTCAGTGGTATTGCAGACAACAGCATCTAGGAAGAAGGGGATCAGCCAATACACTTGTTTCAAATATTGCACTAAGAGGAAACCACATCTTTGCCACCAGCAGGTAAACCCTTCGGCCTGGGAGAATTTTTAGCTTCTAAGAGACAAAAATATCCTAAGGATCTGATTTTGGGTGCTATCCAAAGAATGAGGTGGGTGCAGTAGGCTCACAAGACTGAGGAAACTGGCCAGACTTTTAAAGGATTATCTAAATGATTCGTGGCTAATCAAAATATGCTGGCTCAACCATGGGTAAAATGAAGGCAAACACGGCCTGTGTACTTCCAAATTTGACATTATGAAGTTTACTAATTTCTCAATGTCCAGTATGAAATAACTTACAAGAAAAAACCCTACTTTTTTACTTGCTAACTCCTTTTCTGAACCAAATTCAGCTCCTAGGAACTAAAAATGAAAAAATTTGGACCAAAGACCACAGTCTAAAAAAATGGCAAAATTATAAATTTATTAGATTTTATGTGAGAGAAAAAATGAACTTTTCTGTGAGTTTTCTTCCACATCCATTCAAACTGTGAGTTCCTAGACACAGATCCCCAAATGTGAACACATAAAATTAAGTATGTTAATATGTATTCTAGTACCTAAGAAAAGTGAGCTCATTTCCAGGGGGTAGGTAGCCTCTCCCTAGCAGAAGCAATTTGTAGAAAATGAGAAAACCCAGGTAATGAAGAACTCCTGAAGCCAGATGGTGCCCAAGTCCATCCTGCTGTGCTTACCTGTTTTTCTCTGTCACTCCCCCATGGCTGCTGGGGCTCAATTAGCTTCATATTACAGCATTAAACTGAAGTTTTGATGGTTGGCATTTATCCTGCTAGACTGTCATCAGAAAATATTCAAAGTGAGCAGGTGGTCAGGGAGGAACCCCACAAAACCAGGTGGTGCTCTACACTGAGAATGAGAGGACACCATTCCCAACAACCTCCAGTGAATCATTTCCTTACAGCTATCGTCACTTACACACTTTGTGTGGCAACAGCAGATCTTTGGAAAAAACCCAATGCAGTTGGGCAACAGCAAATAGAGAAAAGGAAAATAAACAGCCTTTGCTGGCTATGCTCTCTTCCTCAGTGTAGGGAGCCATGAAGCTGTATTTTGCATTATTGAACAGCAACCCAACAGCCACGGCTTGAAGTTCCCACTAAGCTCAGATGATCAACAAGGCTGTGGAGGTGTTTTTGTATTTCCATGTCCTAACTTCAGATACGCTGTTAGTGTGATTACTGTTTAGTAATGATAAACCACACAGAGTAAGGCTAAAAGGTGCTATCTGAATTTATAATTGTCAATGTCATTAGTGTAAAATACTCCTTTGGAAGACCCAAAGCTTGGTGGTCTGGATTGATGCTAATGGGCAGCATCCCAGCAGGAAAACGATGCTTGCTTCATCAAGATGCTGGAAGGAGTTTGTCTGCTAGCCAAAATCTCTCTCCTACTGTTTATAAAGCAGCATCTCACTGAACTACCATGCTTTTTACAGCTCATTACCGAGTGGTCTTTTAAAGGGATTGGCTGCTGCTCAGTTTCATGGCTTCAGAGTTGCAGAAAAACATCTTTCAGGGTGTCTAACCTTCCCTCCAATCTCATGGCTACTCAATGTGCTAGGTAATATTTCACTAAATCTCTCGCTCAGGAACATCCAGTTCATTGCTGCTGTGACAATTCCAAGTGAACAGAAAATCCATCTATCCTGTGTACTGCAAGTAATTAGACTTGTGGCTGCATATCACCCCTACAAAGTTGTTTGAGTCATGATTTTAAACATGAAATGGTTTTTGGTGGATTCAGCACTTGGTCTCTGAATAATGCAGTCTATAAACGAAAAGTGCCTTTAAAAGAAGACTTTTTTATTCTTTATTGTCCTCAATCAGTGTTGCTATAATTTCAAAATAAATCTGGTAACTCTACTGTTCATTGCATACTGAGATTGTGGTGGCAGGAATCACATTGTTTGCTGTAACTTTTTAATTCTCCTAACAGGTTTTATGATTCCCTTCAAACAATGGATTTCCCTTGTGTACTAGTATTTTCACTTTTGAGTGTAGGCAATGCATTTGTATTACCATAAAAAAGCCTTCTGAAACTCTTTTATTGTGAGGTTGTTTTATTTATCTAGTCATTAGCCTGTGATGAAAGTGACACCTCTAACGGCTCAGTCAAAAACCTTCCACTGGCAACATACACAGATCTGCTGTGATGCATTAATCTTTTATTAGATTACAGCTATTGCAAAAGCTGGAATTCAATTGTTTAATAGGTTTTCTTAATTCTAATCTTCTGCACTCTAAAAAATAGCTAGAGGTAGATGCTAAAAATGGTCTGAGGCGCTACTGCAGTTGAATGGTTTCCTAGGCATGAACTAGTAATTACTTACAGGCTTTTTAGAAATTAAAAATCCTTTTGTTTCACTTCCAGTCAATGCCATCAACATTTTAATAAAACATTTACACATTACTGAGAGCAACAAACTATTTCTCAAATGAATTACAAAACTCAGTTAATAAAGATGTAATGTCTCCCAGAAGCTTGTGCTGGCCACCAGCAATTTCTGCCGCACCTCCGGCAGGAAGGAATTTATTTGAATTCACAAGGTAGTTTTGAATAAAAAGAAAATGCACATCCTTCTGGGACACCTCTCAGCTGCAGATAAAGACTATTCTGGCTTCTGTGAGAGCTGGTGAGAACCATTAATAACCTGCCTGACTTGCATTGACATTGAAACACCTAATGCAATTAGTTCCATCCTTACAAGATGGAAATTCTGTTTGAGAGAGCACGTTTGACTTGGCAGTGCATGCTGTTTCTGGGTGGACTCCATCCTGGGCCCTGAGTTCTCAGCACCAGGTGTGACTTCAGAGTGGATGAATCAAAAATCTTTGCTGCAGCCTGCTGGGAGTGTAAATTCAGGAGTGTCTTTTTGTGGCCTTGGTAGCTGCTGCAACAATAAAATACTTTTGCTTATTCACGGTTTGCAAATTTTAGTTAACAGTCTCATGTACTGCAGCAGGAACACAAAAGCACACTTGTGGTTGTGGAAAACATAGTAAAAAACCCCAAGGAAAACAGATTATAATTTCATAGAATAGAATATGTTAAGGACTGAAAAAGAATGCTGATTCCTGAGGAATTTTCCAATTTTCCTTTTAAGCTTTTTCTAATGCCCTTACAAATGCATAAATTGTTCTAATGCTCTTTAGGTCATAAAAAGCAAATTGGTAGGGTAAGAACTGTTTTTCCTTGTCAAGTTGGGCGCCCTACCTAGTTACAGAAATGAAGACAGTCTGCTTCCTTCTCACCATGCTATCATGATCAAAGGAGCAGGATGCAAAAATTTCCCCCACTGAACATGCTGCTATTCAAAGCCCTTTGTAGGCACCTCAGAGCAAAACACGAGTGTCTGGTTTGAGATTAAAAGAGAGAGCTCATGTATTTATTTATTCAGGATGGCATTTTGCAGTCCCAAAAGAAATGTAAGTATGCATGTATGCATGCATGTACATCTGTAAATGGGGGTCAATAAGGAGGGGAAAGCTGTCAGGGGGGCTCTCTCTCTCCCCTGGGCAAAACCCCAGACTTGAAAAGGACTCACTGGCTTCTGGTGAGGCTCTGCCACCCTTTCCTCTGTTACCAGGCAACATTATCAGCGATGCTGCACATGTGCACTGGACATTAATTACCACTTTCTGCTCACTGTTTGTATTTTCATTTATGCATTTTCCTTTAGAATCATGAGGCATTCTTGAGTGAGTAAGATTTTCATTTAAAGAATGTCTGCACCCATAAGCCAACTGGTTCAGTGGGTAAAACACACCCCAGTTCAGGGAAAGAGGAAAATGCCTGTGCTCCTGCTCAGCTCCAGACACCCTGGATGCAGCCTCAGCCCCAGTGTGGCTGGGAACAGCTGTGCCACCATTGCCTGCAACCCAGGGCTTCCCAGCACTGGCTCTCCTGTCTGCCACCCACTGTGGCAGCTGTTTATTATGTTGAGAAATTAAACCTTCAATCCCCCAAATAAGAGTTGCATTGGGATCAGTGGCAATTTTACCTCAGCTGAGTATTTCAGCATGTGAATGCCTCACAATCCAGACAGATAAGGTGTGACTTTGTCTGGCTTTGTAAAAACAGATGTCAAGAATCAGACACGTGAAAAGGCAGGCAGTAGTTAAAGAGTTATTGAGCATATGCTTCAGAGAGTGCTTGGTGATCTATCCTCCCATGCAGGAGAGACAGGCACCTGAGGAACAGAAATGACACCTCCACAGGGATGCCTTGCACCTCAATTCTGACCCACGAAGAGGCTGGTATTCAAACCAGAGATGTGGGCAGGAGATGTCAGGGCTTGGCTGAAGTGCATGGTGCCCCCTTCCATGCAAGGCAGAGCCAAGGCACTGGCCAGCCCCTTGCAGCCTGCTCAGAGACCTCATTGCTCAGCTCTTGTTCTGAGGCCTCTTTTAATGGAAGTGACGCTGGGTGGGCAGCACCGAGCTCGGCACGTGGGGAATGGTGGCACTGAGCTAACTCTGCCTCTGGCAGGCACTGGCAGGGGGCTGAAGGCAGGAACTCATGGCATTGCCACCACCTGGCCTCCTCCACTACCCTGCACAAGTCTACACGCTGAACAGAAACTCTGCACATAAAGAGACTGCAGTGTGTGAAGAAAAAATGTGGGGAATGAAAGGAAATGAACTTGACAGGCACATCCACCAACCCCTTATCTGGATATCGATGCCGCAATTTCCAAGCATCAATGTCAGAAACATCAGAGCACTCTGATTTTGAACAGGCTGCTACTACCTGTCCTCTAAGAAATTACTCCCTGGCCTTCATACTGCTTCAGATTGAAGTGCCCCAAATAATTATTCCCATTTAAAAGGCAGGTAATATTTTACTGTAAGAGACTTTCATCACAGTAAACAGCATCCCTTTCTTGCTTTAGAAACATTCCTCCATCATTCCTCATGCCAGTGCAGTCTCTGTGCCCGTGGGCAGCCTGTGCTCTCTCTCCAGCCTACAATAGATGTAAAAATGTTCCAGAAGACAAAGGACATGATTTCAGAAAGGGAGAATCATCTACCTGTCATTACCTTGCCTCTGGTTTTACTACATTGACACAATACTTTCAGTCTCTTACAAGAACCTCCGAGAACAAATTTAAGGTATATGGCTCTTTTAATCCTCATAAATCTGGAATTACCCTAATTACCAAGAAGAGACATAATTAAAAAGGAATGACTGTGCAACTACCTTCTCAATGTCACTGTCACCACTTTGACAACTTAATTAAAAGTGCTGTGAGTTCAGTTTGTATCAATAAGAAAGATACTGAATTTTAAAAATTCTTAGCCTGCTCTTATCAAAATGAACCTTGGTGCTGCAACTAAGAGATTACATCAATTAAAAGATTTTATCTTTCTTGAAGATACATGAATATCTTAAAGGAAACCCCTCATTTTCATAGGGTATCTTCATGCCAGCATACAAATGGATTGGCTAGAAATAACCACCTTTACTGGAAAACACATGACCCTGAGTACATGAAGGTCATGTTCATTATCCTACAGTCCACATTTTTTGTCCTGTGCTTTGCTGCCTGACACAGAAAATCAAGATGTAAGTGAGGTAATTAGAAGGCAACCAAAGAAAAGACTAATCATAAATTTATTGTACCATTTTTTGTCAGCTGAAGTTTACTTTGTCTCTGCTCTCATACACTCAAGTGTAAATCTGTAAATCTGGAGCAGCTGCCTTGGGACCTATGGAGTTAGAGGAACCAAGTCCTTACCCATTGAAAGCTGATGCTGTTCTCCACCCCAGATCAAAAACTGAGGAAACCATTTCAGTGAGTTCTGCCACATTTTGTGAATTTCTTCAAACATGGAAGAAGCCTAAGTGGAAATCCCTGCTTCACTTTTTAATAAAAATATGTTTCTAACCCACGTGAGCCCTTAACGCTTCAATATTGAAAAACAACTACATGAACCCCAAAACCACTTTCTAATCTTATATTATTTAAGCCAATTTCAGGATTTCTTGGAGCCTGACTAATGACTTTCAAGCACTTAGGACTGCAATAACTCCAGCTGGGGATGTGATATCCACTTATTTTATTTACTAAATTACTTTTTAACAACCACTCGCCTTTTCACGTGTCTGATCCTTGACATCTGGTTTTACAAAAGCAGAGCCAAAGCCCATTGCAGTGGGAAAGGTGTGGCACTCACTTCAGCCTTACCCTCTGCAGCTATTTTTTTCAATCTGGACACAGAGCACTGACAATATCCTGCCTTTACAAAGCACAGCTCAAGATGACTGTAAGGCACACTTGGTCCAGGCTAGGAAGATACTGACAGAGTGAAGGAAAGGCCAAGCAGTGATGAGAAAAGCCAGCGCTGAAGTCAAACATCTTGAAGCACACTGGTGCCTTTGACTGTCTGTTCTTTTCTGACACGCTGGTCTCTCTGGAAAGATGAAATCTGTATATGACCTCTGCCTACTTTCCTGGCATGCTCCTGACCTGCAGTCCTTAGCAGACAGAGGGAAGCAGGGGAGTGAAGCAGCTTGACTAGTTTGCATGCAATTAGTGGGAGGAAACAGGCACTGCTTTTGGTGTCAGCAGGTTGTATCTGCTGGAGTAAGCCCCAGCTCTCAGGAGCTATTGTCATGGCACCTGGGAAACAGAAATGCACTGTGAGACCTGGATGTTGTGCAAAAAGCCACTGCTAGGTGGGAGAGCAGGGGATCCAGGAAGGAAAGCCAGCCAGGAGGTTAAGCTGCCTTGCCAGCTTAACAGCCTAGAAGGATGTGGCTTACAGCAGCATACTTTGCCACTGCTGTCAAAAGCAGCAGCCTGTGTTCCAGCATCCATTGCTGTGCATGCAGAGCACGGCTGTGTGTCCTGGCCACAGCCCTGAGCTGATGGATGCTGCTGCCTCAGAGCTATGGGACTGCCAGAGCTGACTCTCAGTAATGGCAAAAAAAGATAAGGTGCTCCTGGCAGCCCTTTCCTACAGGATGGCAGCATCCAAAAAGGCCAGCTGCAGGCTAGACCCACGTCTGTAGCCTGCCAAAAACTTTTGTCAATGGTAAGGAATTACAGTGGAAGATTGCTGAAGAGAAAGCTTCAGGGAAAAGGGAAGGTTTTCCACAAAAATAATAATTTGTGAGATTGATTCTCTATTGCGCTTTGTTTCCATATGGAATTCTCATAAAAATGTGCTGCTGCATTTCAGACTTTTTTTTTTTTTTTTTTTTTGGAAACAGCATGTGTTGTCTCCCAACTGTGTTGTTTATGTTCTCCTCAGCTTGCACACCAGCTGCACGGCAACACGCTGCAGGTTGCCAGTAAACACAACTGGAAGCCAATGAGACAAGATCATCTTTGAAGATTCAGGCACAGTGTTCTCCTTGGGATGACATGCCATGCCAGATTAAAAGCTCCCCATATATCCAGCCACAGGCAACAACATGGACACTTCACGCACCTCAAATGCTGGATTAGTATGGTCACATCCTAATCTTGAGGTGGCTCAGCTTGTGGAGGCAAATACAGTACCATAATTTGGCTTATATGCTCTCTCAAAGCACCATTTCTTGCGAGAGTTTCCAAAATCATTTAGGTTTTTGTTAAAGTGCTGACTGTTTTGTTCAGCACGTGCCATCTATAAGGTCATCCAGTCATTTCATGCATGTTCCTGGATCTCCACCTCAGATTTTCTCTTTCCCAGTTCTTCTCTTCCCAAAGTAATCAAGCAAAGCCCTGTGATAGCTTATGGCACTAAATGCAAGCTGGATCTGATTTTAGCTAGATGTCTCACTGGGCTGGGTATCAACACTGGCCTGTTCCAGACTTGCAACTGAGCTTATTATATTCATCCATGTTCAGGAAATTGGTTAATTAAATAAAAACACAGCTCATCTCAGAATATATCTCAGCACCACAAATAACTATGGAGTAATCACAAACTGGCTTTGCATGTAGAAAATATAAATAAATTTGAAAAGGTAACTACTGTTCTTCGAGTCTCATAAATCTTACTACTGCCACAAAGCAGAAGGACCAAATATGGGGAAGAAATGTTGATCTGACAAAATACTCCAGGTATATATATATATATACACTGAGGAATATACCTGGCTGTGGAAAGGCCATGATGGCATTGGGATTGGGATTGGCTTGGCTTCCTGATTTTAACATGAAGCTATGCTGTGATGATTGCAGTCAGCAGCAAAACGCCAACAAACCCTCAGCAGAACATGCCTGCTTTGCAGGGCAGGCTGCTGAACTCTCTGGTCTGCCAAAATGCAGTCAATTGCCCACAACACAGCCCTGGCATCCTCATCATCAGGACCTTGATCTTTGCTGGATTTAATACTGAGCTTTCTGATCACAGGAACTCCTGGTTATAAACTGGCAAATAATTCCTGAAAGTAACTGGCAAATAATTCCTAAAAGAAAAGGGAGAGTGAATTGTCACTGCACGCAGTGTGGGGGTTTTTCGTGCTTTGGTTTGTTTGTTTGAATTTTAACAGTAAAAAAGCAACTAGATTTTGGGGATCTTCAAACATCACAACAAAAATCAATTTAGCTTTGGTTTTCTTGAAGACAAACATCCCACAGATGTCTCTATTTTTTTTTTTACAATCAGGATGTTTTCAGTGTTTTCAGTTTTATAGATATTAGTACATGTTTACAGATTAAATCAATATTTTCTATTAAAAATATGTTCCAAACCCCCATTGTTATGAAAGAAAGCTGTTTGAAATATAGGCCTTTGCACCTAAACACTAGATTCTCCCCAGGCTGTCCACCACTCCACGCTTGGCTTGAGGAGAATGAGAAACACAGCTGCGGTTTTCAGGAATTAAGATAGAACATACAGTAACACAGTGATGTGTGCTTTCAAAGAGCACAAGATCAGCAGTGGAGCCTCATGCAGACAGATTTGTGTGACTCCCAGAAGAGGTCATGAGTCATCCACCTGTTTTTCCTCTTAAAGGAGGGAATTCCAAAGACAGCACAACTGCAGGTATTCAGATTAATCTGGGTCGCAGCACAAATGCATCTCTAAGCTGCAGAGTTCTACTTTTGCTTAGTTTCCTCCAAATTTCACTAAGATTGATCAGCCTTAAGAGGCAAAGTTCTTCACTTTATTTTACCCTAAGTAATCCCAACTCAGTCACTGGGATGGCATGTGAGGTGAAACCATGACCATGGTTACCATTGCAAGTTAAATCCAGTAATGGCAATGAACAGTTAAACTGAAATATTTGCTCTTGCCCAGTCCAAGTTCCTTAGACATTACTCCTTTTCCTTCCAGTAATGCCCCCACCTCCACTTTTGCCCCTTTCCAGTGGATCCAGGGATAATATATGGCACACAGTGGATCTATTTCAGCTAAACCAAGACTCTGAGAAATAAAAGATTTTTTCATGTAAAACATTTTTCCTCTTGCCTGCACTAATTCCTCAGGGTTGTGGAGGAGCAGTGTTCAGTGTCGTTGGTTAATTTTTACTAATGTGTTCTCTCGCTCTTCTTTCATTGGTTACATATGGGCATGAAGCTGATTAGCCAAGGGAAAAGTAAAGTTACACATCATTTGTCTTCTCTTACATTTCCATTGATCAATCCATTCAGCATTATCCATTTCCCATTAATTTTCTATTTGCAGCACACCTTATTTTTAGAACTATAGTTAACAAATTGATTTGCTGCTCTTAATCAGCAGTTTCCATTTCCAGCCTGGGAAGTGGGATTAGCACAGCACACTTGCCATTCCATCTCTGTCAGTGATACCTCACACTAAATAATTGTTACAATTGGTACATTTTGCTGATTGAGTTTGCCTTCTGGAAGAAGAACAAGCCATATGAAAACTCAGCCTACTCACAGGACTCTAGGCCAAATCTCTAGCATTTATTACACAGATTATAGGTTGTTCCAGCAACATTGACAGGGTGCATAAAAGTCTAAGGAAGAAAAAATATTTCCATTCAAAGTCACAATGCAGCAGTGATAACATTGCCTCTTACATTCACACTGCCTTCACCCCTCAGACTTTAAATGCAATGAAATTAGATAAGAGACTCTGATTATCTGATATTATTGTTCTGAAAGAGTGGCAGGAAGGTAGGATGGGATTTTTTTTAAAGCATCACAGAACTGTTTGAC
This sequence comes from Melospiza georgiana, assembly GCF_028018845.1. NCBI lineage: Eukaryota > Metazoa > Chordata > Aves > Passeriformes > Passerellidae > Melospiza > Melospiza georgiana. The sequence goes on along the minus strand of NC_080430.1, from coordinate 44,487,593 downwards.
TGAATTAGGAGATAATCTGTTAATTCATCGGATTGTTCAGGCATAATGCACACAAATGATAGAGTAAGAAACATTGCTGTTTTTCTATTAGCAGTTTCACATAATGCTGCCTTCCCTCCTGAGACTTGATTAAAATGTAATTTAAATTGCTCCTGTCTTAGAGCTTCATTGTCTATTATCTTGAACTGAGACAGAAGCTCCCTATTGAGAGGATGTTTAACATCAGAGCATTAATGATCTCCTCATTTTTGTTTCATTGCAGAAAAAATTCTCCACCTTTCTTGTTGGAATCCATAAAGTTAGAGGGTTTTTAGGAAATGGTTAAAAAAGTATAGGCCTCAGACTGAAGTTTTGTTAGCATTGCAAATACAGCAGAAAAGTTTCCCAAGCAGTAGAGCATACATGACAAATAACAACAGGCCTCTGTAGAATTGGCTTTGGATGGCAACAGGGTTATCTAAGGTATATCTTTAGAAGGTTAGCATGAATAGAGCTCTGTTCTTTGTCTCTTATGAACCAGTCTTTGTTTTAACTACCATTACGTGTGTTTTATAAGATTGGATAGAATGCTTGTCAATATGTGTTGTTCTATGTATGACTGGCTGAAATCTAGACTGAGATAGTTTTATGTTATTCTGTATTACCCCACCTTCTCTGACATTCCCTGTGGATCAGTGAGCTGTTAACATCTTGTCTCCATTGTCTAACAATGTCTTGAGACTGATGTGCAAAAAATAAAAAGTTCTTCACTGGTCTGGTTTGTTCAGTGTTGCCCATATTTGGACATTCTGCTGCGGCAAGTGGGTTCCTTTTTTAAAACGTGGGTTCCTGACACAATTGGACATATATTTCCCATATATACCTGAACCCCACATTTCTCAGCTGATCTTGTTTATCATGGAAAGATGAAGAACAGGTGACATAAGTGACAACATCCAAAAGAGATGAGCCAGTCAGTAACTGATCAGATCAGCTTTCTTTTTCTTTATTCAGCAAAAACCACTACCAGCTCCTGTTACCATCTACTTCAGCAGACCAAAAATGCAACACAACAGAATATGATCTATTGCTGTTCTTGCAATTCTTTTGCCCAGATTAAATAAATATCAGTTGACATACACTAACTTCACACAGGAATGTGCTTTATTACAATACATCATGCAAAAATAAAAAAAAATAATAAAAGGAATCAGAATTTTCTGGCTCACGATGTACTCTTTTGTCAGTGGAATCTATTTCTAAAAAATGCACTGTGTTAAAATAGTGGAAAGGGAGAACTATTTGCCATATACCTTGGTTTATGTTTAAAAACTTTTTTTTCCTTTCTCTACTGAAAATAAGAATGATTTGGCAACTAAAACCATTACTCAAAGAGACTGAATGAATGCAGCCTTTTTCTCATTATCTCAGTGCAAACTCTCCATCCAAGAGACATAAATTGTTATGTGGAGTTCTCTTACCACACCTGAATTCAATATCAAAGTTGATCATAACACTGCAGAGCTCCCTAACAGAAATCAGTGAGGTTTGTTATACGTTAATTTCTTCATTCCTTGATTCTGGAACAAAGACAGAAATTTTTGCTGGGTCATAGCATAGCTCATTATCGCAGAAATTGGGACTATAAATTAGCTAGAAGGAAAAATTCCATACCCATTTTCTACAATGCAGCACTGAACTGTTGCAATCTCCAAGTCTAATGTTTCTGATTTTGCTCAGTACTAGAGTGCTCCACAGAACAGCCATGCAAAACCTCATCTCACTTCAGACCCCTTTACACCATTAGCACTTTTCCACTTGCATGACAACCAGGTAGTATGAATAATTTTAAATGTTTCTGTTAGAAGTGCTGTGAAATCTCCCCATCTCAGAAAAGCATGAATCTTAAACTGCAAATCTGACTTAGGGACTTGTACTTCCTAACTTCCTGGGAGGCTGGCACACAAGCCTTGAATAAAGCTATGCCTGTATTAGTTGATTAAGTAAGAATTGGAAAGACCCCCGGTCCTGGGTTGCAGTTGTCCGTGTCATCCAAAAGCAAAAGGGTTCTCAGCCACAGTTGTGGCACTGCTCCAGTGGGGTTACCAAGCTGCTGCCAAGTGCAGTGGGCACCCAGCCACCCTCCTGTGCAGGCTGGGGGAGTTTCCTAGCCTAGGGATGTCAGTAAACCCCAGCAGCCCACTGATTCCCACCAGCTGGCATCAGCCCGCAGGACTGCTCTTGGGAATGAGTAATTTACTAGTGTAGATACCAGCATAAACACTTTGAAGTGCCATGAGAGATGTGGAGTAAGATTAACACCAGCTGGAACTACTTCCAGAGGTGCAATGTTAACCACATGCTGAGCGGGAGCAAGGCTGGGGAACACAGGACCTGCCCGAGAAACCAATTTCACAACTGTTTACACAACCTGAGAGCATGCAAAATACTACACTTGTTTATTTGTAGCACAAAAAGATAACTGAGAACTGGATACTCTGTGTTGCAAGAGACTTATATACAATATCAGTGAAGAGTATGGCAGGGTAACAGTTTTGCTGTATACTCCAAATGCATTTCCTGATTAAGAAGGGATGTTATATTCCCAACAGCATAACCACATGCATACAAAACATTTCTTTTTTCTTTTTTTTGACAAGTCACAACTGAGCTGTAAGCCATTATGCATGAAAGAAAGCTTACAGAAGCAAAGACGGGAGAGGTAATCACACAGCCACAAGCACTGAAACAAATCTGTATAAGGGTAGAGTTCTGTTTATGGTTGACAGAGCTAGTAGAAATCTGCTAAGTAGATTAAGTAGAAATATGCAGTCAGATGAAGATAAATTATCTCATTTGGCACAGTATTAAATCTCAATTGTGGTTTAAAACATACAATGATGAAAAAAATCAGAATTGCTGCAAGGGAAGCTGAAAAAACCCAGAATTTCATCACAATGAAAGGAAAAAATTTTCCCTGCTCCTTCAACACTCATTATGTTGCATTTCTATTTTGATCTCTGGATTTGAAACCATTTGCTTTGAACCTCTGTATTCTACACTCAAGAGAGGATTTTATTCAATTATTTCAAGCATTTACTGAGTCAGTTGTACTGCATTTCATGTCATGGGCAAAGGGATTTGAAGTACTGTATCAAGAGGGATATTGAAAATGTTGTGATTTGGTTCTTCTGACCTAACCTTCTGAAGTAATGACACCTGACAACAGGGAACTCAAAATCTCAGTACATGAAAACTCAGAAAGAAGCAACTTAAAATACAGGTACCATGAGCTAAATGGAGGTTTTTCCCAATTGGTAGCAATTATGATTTCAACATGGGCAGGATGACTTTTGAATTAGGCATCCAGTGTGTCAGTAAGAGCTGCATGTTCGCATTCATTATCTTGTCAACCAGCTTTGAAAGAAAAAATAGTAATCTTCATTTCACCTTATGCACATATATGTAATAACTCTCACAGCAGCAATGCTCTTGCTATGGAATGATAATGTGTTTGGTGCAGACATGAATTTATGGACTGACTTGTTTGGAGCCACCTGGCTCACCCAGAAATGCTGCTGAGAGCGGAGAGCACACTCAACCCAACATGGCTCAGAGCAGCAGAGGACTCCAGAAACAAGCACCAACATCCACGTTGGCAAGTAGTGTGGAGCAGCTGGTGGGAAGCTCTGGAGTGGAGCTGGAGCTGCTGAAGACCCAACACTCACACTGTGGATGTGCTTCAGGGGGCTCCTTCTGATGATCTCCAGCACACATCAGCAGCTGGGGCACGGCAGTGTGCTCCCAGGTGAGGGCTTCAGCCTGGTTTCACCCACAGGGATCAAACTGCTGCATGCTGCTAAAGCTCCCTGATGTGAGCCAAAGTGCAGCAATCAGGACAGGCAGGAGACTCACTTCAAAAGTATCATTCTAATCTGAGCAAAAATGCTGACCTAGCCTACACTGGCAGGCTAAATGAGATTCAGCTGCTGAAATCCATAGTTCTCTTGGGCAACATAAGGACACAAATTAAATACTCTACTTTGAGGCCACATTAATGCAGTCACTTATGCTTTAGGCACCCAAGAAATTGACAACACTGCTTGCCTAGAGTTAGAAGACTTTATAGGTAGAAAGGAAAATAGATAAAGGAAAAGATACTGAATAAGATGTAAGAATTTTCACAGAAACTACCAGCTTTGTGTATTGTCTGGGAAGGTGACAGCAGGAAAACTGTAATTTCCTCTTCCCATATAAAAACGTCAGCAGGATTGGTGCCTCTTCATGTACAAGATGTGGGATGAAAAGCTACCTGAAAGCAGACAGAATCCATCCTTAATGTTTATACACTGCTCTATGTGCAAGTTTCAGACTCATTGCATAGTTTCAGGCATGCAGCACTCACTGACTTCAAATGAGTTGCACATGACTGAACCACCATGAGCTGCTTAAAAACCACTGCCCAGGGTTTCAAGCAAAAACTCATTGTTTAAGTGTTGATTATTATTTTTTTCTCCACTGAGATGAATTAAGCTCTTTAAGGAGCACAAGGGAAAAGAAGAAAGAAGACTTGTTCATCAGGTTAGTTTTTCCATGTATATGTGGCTGATTTTCACTTGTGGCTGAGATAAACTGAGGAGTCATCATGCACATGTGCTGGCACCCATCTGACCAGTGAGCTTAAGGTATCTCTCCAGCTAACAATGCTGGTTACCTGGGAGAGAAAGAAGAGCTGAAAAATCATCAAGGCATTAGTAACAAGGCTCACAGCCACTGCAATGAAAACCACTAGATGTCTCAGTGTCAGGCTGCCAGACACTAAAAACCACTTTGAAAGTAAAAACCCATGTTTTAACAGAAATATACTCATGGAACTGCAAACTATACTCTGCTATCTGCAGACAAAATGAAAGAATAAAATAGTTCTTTACAGCAGCATAAGCAGAGGCAGATCCAAATTTACAGGATTCCCCTAGCTATAGCAATCATTCAACTTTAGTCCATCTGAGGTTCTGATTATAGAATTACACTTCACATCTGTTAAATCAGAACCGGAAAAACATAATTTAAGCAAAACTGCAGGTTAGAAATCAGTATCTAACTAACCCTTTTTCCTCCCATAGGGCTGATTTGCATGAGACTGATTTAAAATGCAGGATAATACATGATCTGTGAACAGTTTAAAGGTCTATAAAAGATCATAATTCTCTCTGTATCCAGACAGCTAATTTAGAATTTTGCTATGGATTAACTCCCAAGCAGCCCAAACCCATCTTTCCATTAACCCATCTTGATTATCCCAATCCTGACCGCCATACAGGGGGTGAGCTCCATCTCAGACATACTCATTTGGATTTGGAGGCTAAAGTTCTATGATTACTGTTCTCTTTTGTGACCAAGAGTCATGTTAAATGGTTTTGCTAATCCAATGGATGTGTTAGATGGGGAGACAAACCTTCAGTTGTATCAGCTTAAGAACTAACCACGGTGATCTACGTTAATTCATGTGGTGCACGCTCTTACAGAGGCAAAGTCACAGTCCCAGACAGACCTGGAAGGGCCAGATCTCCTCCCTCTTCCTTAGATGCAAATTCTTGTGATATGGGGCAGTTAAGCAATGAAACAGTCCTCTAAATACCCAACGGAGAAGAGACAAAACAATAAAATCCTATTGAAGCAGCAGTAATGGCTGCTTACAGGGGCATTCAATTAATCAGTTCCTGTGCACCTGAAGTAGCATTAAATAATGTCTCAGCAGGGTACCCAGTAATTTGTTGAGTAATAATTACAGCTCCCAAAGAGGACACAGCAGGAACACTGTTTATTCATCAGTGTGCTCCTGTTTATACATGGCCATAGGATAAACTGTCCTGGGCAGAGGAGGAAATACTCAGGGACAAAAGCTTCAAAGCTGGCTCCAGTGCTCTGATACCGACCCCAAGATTAACAGTAGTGTTACTTGCATCCATATAAAAACCTCACCATCTATCAGTAAATTTAAAAATATTTTTATATGGGCCTGACCAGGACATAGTGCTAAATGGATTGTTATTTGGAGGCAATATTGCAATTTTATCTGATGATACAGCATGGTCTACATGAAGAACATACAGCTGGCAGCTGTGGGCAACTGGTGAAGCAGAGACCAACATTCAGAAACACTCCAAGTTTCTGGCAATCCAAATTGATAACAGTCAGCACAAGTAACAGATAAAAGTTTGTTGTCAGTTTTGCTATGAAGAACTGCTTTGGTTGCTGTTATTTTTTTTCTTTTTTCTAATTTTGAAAGGAGCCAAGGTGACAGTGGGTGATGAGTGGTCTACCTGTCCCCACAGCAGACCTTCCAGATTGCTATTGAGATTAACAGTGTCAGGGGACTGTGTATCACTGCCTGTGAGCTTTTCACTGTAAAGGTCAGGAGAGGACCTCCTTCTGCAGTGATGACTAACAGGTATCCTCTACAGAATACTGATATGAGCAGGGTCTTGAAGAATCAAGCAGAGACTGGGACTCCAGACAATTGGCCACTGTTTAGTTTGATGTTTGAGCACATCAGTGTTGCTCAACAGTCTTTCAAGGGATTTGGCTCCTCAGAGATGGTTTTATTCTTGTAAGTCTGCCTTGGGTTTGAATGGTGAGGTTTTGGTAGTAGATCTACAGGAGAGGCTTCTGTGAGGAGCTGCTGGAGGTTTCCCCTATGTCTGGCAAAGCCAATGCCAGCTGGCTCCAAGACAGACCGACTGCTGGCCAAGGCTGAACACATCAGTGACAGTGGCAATGCTTCTGGGAGAACACATTCAAGGCGGGAGTAAAAGACACAACAGAAACTGCAGTCAAAGAAGAGAGGAGTCAGAGTGTGTGAGTGAAACAGCTCTGCAGACACAAAGGTCAGCTGAGAAGGAAGGGCTGGAGGTGCTTCAGGTGCCAGAATGGAGATTTCCCTGTAGCCTGTGATGAAGACCATGGTGAGGCAGCTGTTCCCTGCCGCCTGTGGAGGTTCCACTGTACAGCAGAGATCCACCTTCAGTCCATGGAGGGGCCCACACCAGAGCAGGTAAATGCTGAAGGATGCTGTGATGCCAAGGGATGCCTGCAGGGTAGCAGGTGTGCTGGCAAGATTTGTGACCCTGTGCAGGACTAATGCTGGAGCAGTCTGTTCCTGTTCCTACTCTGATTTGATTGCCAGTAAATTAAACTCATTTCCCCAAGTCAGGTCTGTTTTGCCTGTGACAGTAACTGGTGAGTGATCTCTCTCTGCCCTTGTCTCCACCCACAAGTCTTATACTATATTTTTTCTCCCCTATCCAGCTGAGGAGTGGAGTGACAAAGCAGCTTTGGTGGGCACCTGGTTTCCAGCCAAGGTCAGCCCACCATAAAGTCAAACTCTGATTTTCAAATACTCACATACACTCAAATTCCTCTCCATACACCTCACCATAAACATATTTATAGACATGTTATAGTCTTGACTGCAACAGTTCCGTGCTGGCATGGCTCAAGATCTGTTGCAAAGTATCTAGATATTACAACATTTGTGGGACAGATGAACATGATTTTAAAATATATGACTGTTGGACAAAGTAGGAAAAATAATAATCATTATTGTTGTTTTTTTTTAAGAGACAATCTGCTTTTATTTATACTGCACTGTATCTTTTTCAGTGCTTCATTTTGTGCCTTTTGTTTCTAAACATCTCAGTAAGGTGGGCTATTTGCTCAAAACCAGTATTTCAGGCTATTTGCAAATTCAAGCAGAGATAAAGCCCACTACAGAGACTCTGGAGTCAGTTTTTGAGTTGTCTCAGTAGTACATTTTAGCTGACATCTAAAAAGGAGCTGTAGGGTGCTAGAGCAGAGCTACATCAGCACACATTATCTCAGGTCTTCCAGAACCACTTTTCTCTCTGGCTTCCAAAATGTAGATCAGACTGGCTTGGGAGGACCTTGATAGCTGGTTCTTCATGTGTGTGATGAGCAGTGAATCATGGCTCAGTTCTCTTGGCTTACGGTTCTGGCCCCCAGGAGAAGCTGGGCACCTTGGTGGCTGCTGGAAGCACTCAGCTCCAAATCAGCACAAGCCAAGAGCACCGAGACACAGCACACCATGGTGTCTGCCATGAGATCCTGGTTCTGAGGGGTCTGGAGTTTGTGAAAGGAGCTGACTCAGCCTCCGGTAACTCGGGAATTCAATGAGGAATGGAAACTGGAAATAGCTGAGACTCCCAGAGGTGAGATCTTGGGAAAGTGAGAAAGGCAAATGCTATTTGGTGAGAGCAGTGAGCCAGAAAACCTCCCTGGTAAAACCTAATGAGCAAAATGCACACCTGTATGTGTCTGCTGGAAAGCATCTGCGTGGGGAGGCTGCAAGTAGGGTCAGTGTGCAAACCGGGAGTGCTTCAAAACATCCCAAAACACAGCAAAGGATCAACCACCTAAAAGGCTTGTCCACAATGAGGTGTCCTGTGACACTGAGGTCACATTCTTGAGCTTTTCCCACAATTTTTAAGGCTAGAAAGTTTCTTGGAAAACTAAGCTGAGCCCCAGAAGGATAATTTTTGTTTTGTCAGCGAGGGGAAATGCAGCTGGTGTTGGATTTGCTCATTGAAATGCATGCTAAGGTCATAAAGAAACTGCTTGCTCAGACATGGATGTTTGGACAAAATCTCACTACCCTGTCCATTGTCAGGTATCACCTGTTCCTTTTGCACTTCCAACAAAAAATAAAAAAAGAAAGAAATCATCTGAGAGTAGAGGGTAAAATGAAATCAGTTTGCAGCAGAGAGGATAATCATTCCGCAGGATGTATCTTTTTAATGGTTTGGGAACCAAGAATTGGCTTGGCATGGGATGCAGGGCATCTAGTCACAACTGACTCCTGTTCAGGCAGCATTTTGATATAAATCTGTGCGTTAGTTGCCAAGGAGATGGGAATATATGTTAAAATTTTATTGGTGTAGAACAGACTTAGTTGAGGATTAAATAAAAAAAGTCAAAATGCACATTAGGCACGCCAAAAATAATCTGTTTTTTCATTTCAACCAGTAGCTGGCACTGTTTTCTTTTTCCAGAGCTCTGAAGGATTATGGCCTATAATATGACAACAATAGCAGAACTTTTTCAGCTGATATTGGTGACTTTGCAGCAGGCATCAGCAGTAGCATTTACTTTCCCCAGAGATGAAAGTGGCTTAATAAACTGTGCTTGTGTCAGTGCTGCATGATGCATGTGTACAGCACTGCCATCCAGAGAAAAACAGGCAGCTTGGGAACTGGTGACTCAGAAAGCAGAATTATGGTTATGCTGAAGGAGCAGGACTACATTCTTCAAAACGAGATCAGACATCCCCAGTTATTTATAAGTTTAAGTTCAATTAGCTGATGATTGTTAAAATGGCACTTCTTGGAGTTATGGTTTGTTTATATAATTATCAAGTAACATTACAACATGCCTTGTTCCCCTTTTTAATTATGTAGCCAATATTCTGCTAAATAGGATGAAGCAAAAGTATAGATGTATGGTTCAGGAACAGATACAATCAGACAAAAAGTATTATGTTAAGCCCCAAAATTATCAATACATTTTCTGGCAGAAGCAAAATGTGAATGATGTTAAAAATAATTAAAATTGTTCAGGATTATCCTTATGGATAAATTGAAGAGATGAAGATTTAAGGCTTAGAGATGACATGCACAAAAGGGATGCTGAGACAGTTCTGCACACTAATAATGATAAAAGGTAAATCTGATGTGTCTATTTACTCTGTCTGGAAATCCAAGAGTATCTAGACTTGTAGAATAGTGAGATTTCTGAAAACAGAAGCTGTAGAAAAAGAACTAGTTTGGTATGTGGTTCTGAACAGGAGAGAAGAACATAAATTGGTCAGTGTTATTTTTGTAGAAAAAAAGGAATTTAATCATCCAGAGCCAATCTATCTCTACCTAAGGAAAAAACAAAAAGAACAGCACACTGCTAATCTGGCTAGCTTAAAATGGAACAATAAGCTCTTTTGTTTCAGGACAAAAGTCAGTCATAAGCAAAGTTAAGATAGCAGCTGTTCTCTAGGGAGCCTCCTGAACTCTGGTCCAACATATTTGCCATTCTTAGTGAGATAGTATCAGATTAGATATATCCATATCTAGGTGTTGGATGTGCCAAATTGAATGAGCTGGTATGTTCCTACAACATAAGATCTGTTCCCTCATAAAAAAAAAAAAAAAGAAAAAAAGAAAAAAAGAAAAAAAGAAAAAAAGAAAAAAGAAAAAAAAGAAAAAAAGACAAAAAGAAAAAGAAAATAATTAAGCACAATCAGCTCCTAATCATGCAGTTTTCAAAGTGTCCATTAAAAATAATGAATAGAAGCAGTCAGGGAAAAAATGGAACCAGGATGGATGTGCTAAGCCTGAGGGTTTGAGGGCAGTATATCAAACATGACTTGACTCTTTTCATTCAATACAACATGATTGTTAATGAGGAACAATCAATAAATGTTCTTCAAATAAAACACCAGAGAGCTGCACATGAGATAAGCAAACAACAGGAATTTGCCAAGAGGGGATGCACCTTCCTTTGTTATTACAATAACCATGGCTAATGCCTTGATTGAGACCCAGGGGATGCCTGTAAACATTGTTTCCCCATCCCTTGCATATATTAGTTGTAAATCCTGTTCTAGGCATTCCTATCTAAAGGACATCCAAATTATTTTAACACCAAATGCTTCAGTGAAAACAAGGATCAGTGTGGATTTTCAGTGTAAGTAAAAAAATCAAAATTCCCATCGATTACCTGTCTATCCCATAATTGCAGAGAGATTATAGAAATTTCAAACTGAAAGATGTCTCCATTTTGTTAAACAGCTTCATTTCAAATCCATATGGAAAATATGAGGTTATGTTGCTCACATTTTTCTTCGATTTTTTTTGTGGACTTGGTGTATCAAGCAATTTTTATTTTATTAGAACAACTTAAGCTTGAAAACTTACATCCTGACTCAGAAGTAAGCTCTCATTCTTTAAAATATGTAAGAACTATATATATACTTCTAGACAGACAGATATAATCCTTTTCTGTGCTTCTGTATTCAAGGATGTTTAAGTGAAAGTCTGCAGATAAATCTCAGGCTAAAAATTAAATGACTTTACCAGCTGTCCACAGCAGGGACAGTCTGTAACTCATCTATTATCTCATCTGGTCTCACCAGCTAAGTATGGTTTAGTCTAGTGAATTCTAAGATGACAGACCTCTAAAAAACTATAGGTTTTGGATACTGCTGCCAGTTTATTTGTTATTCATAGGGTGGCACACTTCCCTCTCTGTCACTACAGTGTGACTCCTAGATGCTACTAAGGAGGCTATTTTTTTTCAGATGAAACATAAAGCAGGAGAATAAATATGACTTGCAAGAGACAGGGATTTTCTTTTGGTTTCCATCAGCAGTAATAATAAACAATATATCTCTGTTTGAAGTTCAGGATTTTTTCTCCTCATATCTACTTGTGTTTTAAGTCCCTCCAGATGGGGTAACTGTCATGATAAACAACTAAAATTTTGGAGTTTTTGAATTGTTTCAAAACCACAGAAAACTTTGTTGGTAGGGCACACCAACTATTGGGTGAATAACAAATTTTTTGAGAGGTTCTGGATGGGAAGATCATGGCAAAAATCCTACTTGTTCTTCCTTGTAATGCAGACTGACAATAGAAAATTTTCAACATGAACATACTGCCAGGAAGTACACAGAAGATCAGTCTATAAATTCTTCCAGTGCCTCAGACTGTACAGAATGTTGGGAAAAGCATTCAACATTCATAAACCAATGGAACTCAGTTGGGTAGTTTCTCCTCCTTGATGCTATGTAAGCAGTGCCCAAAAATATCAAACCGGGGCGCACACACTACCACAGCCCTAACCCATGTGATTCCTGGGCTTTTGGGACTCAGCATGCAGAGGTCGCCTGTGCTCAGTTGGGCTGCAAGTGCTGCAGCACTGGGGTCTCAGGAGAGCAGACTGTGCTGCTTTTATCTTAATGCTGATTAGCACCATGCCATCACTTTTTATGCCCAGAGCTGCACCTGCATCATTTCAATGATGTACTGCCTGCATTATTTCACAGGTAGGGTGAGCCAAGCAGGTCCTGTCAATGCAATGGTGACTAGTCCCACTGAACTCTTGCTGTGTTGGGCACCATCCTCTTCCTGCCACTGGTGGAAGGCTCTGAGAGCTGAGCAGCAGTGGTGAGCTGTGCAGAACGTCTCTTGAAAAGTCTGTGACTAGCTCACAAGAGGAGCATTAGGTAGGCATGAGTGCCTGCATGCACACAAGTATACAAGCAGCCTTATGGTTTGCCCTGCTGTGTGGTAAGAACACAAATCATTTAATCCACAGTGACAGCAGATGTGGACAAGAATTTCAATATAGCACTTGAAATCCAGGAGTAGCAGGAATCCATCCAAAAAGCTCTCCAGCATATCTTCTGGAGTGCTGGTGATTTGACTCCAGAGCTGCCATCCCACCCACCATCACATTCTGCTGCTTTGGAAACCTCAGCCTTGTCCTTCACATGAAAGGGAAGCTGGTCCTGGTCATTGGAAGTACCTTCCCCATGCCCACCACAACAGAAAAAATCTTAACATTATAAAATAGGATGATTTACAGGCTACATGAAAAGCAAAGTAATGGGATTCCTTGGGGCAAATGAGCCAGAATTTATCCTACACACCCATGCTCAGTAGACATGCCAGTCTGCAGAGCACACAATTTAGAAGTGCCAGGATTCAAAGATCTATTTTTGTTAGAAAATAAGTAAACCCCACATGTTTAGGGGCTTTCAGGAAAAAGAAATCTACCAACTTGGTATTGATAGTCATTTAACCTACAGGCAGAGCTGTCAAGACCTTGTAATTACAACTACCTGAATTATACTGCAGGTATTGATCCTCTATGGTGTGGAACAAGGGTTATCCTTTGACCCCACTATTCCTTTCCACAGAACAGCTGGGGTTTAACAACAACAGAGAATCAATGTCTGGGTAAAACATTAAGGAGCTTTTTTCCCTTCCAGTGATAGTTCAATTCAGCAGCTATGAAGAAGAAGTTAATTCTTTGCCTGATAGTGTTTGGGTTTTCAGAGACTTTCTGCCCCTGTTTCAGAAAATATCAGTGTCAAAAATGGCCAGAGCACTTTATTCAAAATCACCAATTCCCTCCCACCAGCCTTAGGTGGGCCTCATTGTTATGAGCCTCTTTAGGATATTTCAACTGAAAAATCATATTTCTATTCCAGTTGCCATGGAACAGACAGCCTCTCCTGGTGGAAAGAAGAGCTGGCACTACATTGTGGAAAAGAAATGTCCCATAAATGTATTCTTTATTACTCATAAGGAAAGCTTGATTCTGACACGTTTACAGAAATCAACTGGCTGACTTTTATGGAAATGCTCTGCTTGATGGAGGAGGGGAGAACTGCTACAAAATAAACAAAGGGTAAATAATAATTAAATATAAAGAAAAGTTCTAAGAATATTGAGGTATCAAATTTAGGCTCACATCCTGCAATCTGCTTTGGGTATACTTCAATTTGGCTCCACACAGAACAGCTTGGATGACTGTTGTCTTAAATTGGACCTAATTGCTTTGCTATCTGTGCAGGGGAATCTGGCCATGTGCAGTCCCCCGTTCCCTTGCCAAATTCCAAGATTATTTTCTTGAAATGTCTAGGAAGATGGGAGGTGAGGGTATTTGGATGGAAATACAGACCACCTATTTCTCACTGTAGAGCCAGCACCTGGTGCCAGGGACTCTGCTCTTGTTTGGCTGTAAAGGGGCACCATGGTCATTTTGGCAGGTACACACAGCACATTAGGGGGATTTCACAGTCTAATCATTAAGAGTGCAAGGAGATAAAATTCCTCTGAATATAGGGCCATGAGAGAATGGAAAGAGCCATAGAAAAGTCTAATTTGTGAAGTTCAAACCTTAGATTCACGCCCTTCTGAGATTTGATTTAAAATTGCTAGTGCTTCAAGTACAGAAAATGTAAAAACACGTAAACAAACACCCCTCCTGATATCAACCAGTCCAATGCTTAAGTAGCAGTCCCAGATCTGGAAGTGGTATCTTATGACTTATTATAAAGTTCTGTTCACTCTGAATACTAATGGTGACAAATTAAATATCTTAATTCTACCATGTTCATGGTCTCATCAGCACGAAGAAGTGCAATGTTCTTTTTCCCTGGCACTAGCTAGCAGTAATTATGATTATATATTAAGCAATATAGTGATTTGTTATTGTGAAAGGTTCCTCAAGCAGACTTTACAAGCCACCTCCAGCTTTGCGTTAAGAAAGAATAGAATGGGAGATTCACTCCTGATCAGGTTTCTGATCAGTGTTGGGGGAGACTGCCTGACAGAGCCAAAGCTCCAAAACATGTAGTCTATTTACTGGAACCTTTAACTTTCCCTGGATAATTTCTGCAATGCACAGGAGTATTTCTCCATTTCATTTTACATCCAAACAAGAACAACGCACGAGGAGTGGGCCTTGTGGATTAATGAGAAATAAATGAAGCTCAACCAAAAGCAAACATGGACAGATGAGAAAAGGAGACAAGCGAAAATTTTGTGGCCTTTACCACATAATAGTAGCTCTGTGTCATACAAATTAGGTTTCATGTCCTGTGTAGTCATGAGGTACTGGAAGAGATAAAAAAAGACCTTAATTGTTATTCCTTGGTAATTTCTATACGAAAGGTTTGACTTAAGAAGAGGACTGTATGAGGGCTGGAAAGTATGATGTTGGAACATCTGGAGATAATTGGGAGAGTGTAAAAATAAACTGTATAAATAAACTTTTTTTTTTTTTCTGTTTCTAGTGTCTGTGATTTTGTGCTAAACAAGCAGTTTTATAAAATCAGCTTTTAATAGCAGAGTATCAAGTGAATGAGTGTGACTGGGCTTGGCACGTGGCACCAAAGGCTATGTAAGCACAAGGTTAGGAGCAGCATCCCTTCCTTCACAGGTATAGTACATGATCATCCCCAGACAAACATTTTACACTCACATATTCACCATTATAAGCACGTCCACAGAAGCCACAGCCAGAGCAGGACACCCCTCCTGAGCTGATAAGCCAGCTCCTGTTTCTCTCAATCTCTCTCCGTATACATGCAAAGTCTTAATCATGCCACTAACTCTACTCTACTTCACACATGGAAGAAAAACCAAAAAGTCTGTGGTTTATAAGGTGATTCCAAAGGGTCAGTGTGAAAGCTTGTTTAACTGCAATTTGCAAATCAATATGAACAAGAGATACAGGGCAGGGCTGAGTCTGTTTTGCAGGGGATGGTCTGACTGGACTTGAAATCAGCTCTTGTTTTCTTCAAATGTTCTCTTTCTGAGAAGCCTTCAAGGCACACTCAGGCTCACAGAGAATAAGTGGTTCCTTTCCTGTTAAAGCTCACCAGCACTTAAAGACCTTTTCATCTGTGACTACTGCTGAAGGCAGTTGGCTTCAATTTAAAAAGAAAACCCACAGGATGACATTAAAACACCACATTACTTATGGCCATGAGTTCTGCTATGTTTGCACGTCCCAGTCTCTGTACAGGACATGGGCTAGGCAGGGATGGTGAAACCGGGCAAAAGATGGAGCAAGTCTTTCAAGGTCAAAAGGGAGATTTAAACATGGAAGGTGGCAGTGGAGCCAGTTATTCAGAGCAAGATCTCAGCCCTGCTTTGCCATGTTTGAGACAAGACATGGCTCCTAGCTGGACATTACTCATCAGGGTAATACCACTGGCCATGGTCAGCAAGCTGAGCAAATGTGAGAGACCAAGAGAAGCTGCACAATGAGTATAAAAATAAATGACAAATAAAGAAACTGTCAAAAAAAAAAAAGTACATGAGACAGTAAGAAAATCCAACATAGCCAAAACCACCCAACATAAATAAAGAGGATTTGAGTCTGTGATTCTTAATAGAATGTGCAATCTCACATCTTCCAGAGAAAGTGAGTAAGGAATAGGTGCACAGAAGCATTTCAGTGTGTGCTCAGTCATTGAGTACTACGGTATGGTATGGTATGAGACACAATGTGATTATACCACATTCTTGGCCAGCTTCTAACAAAAATGCCAAGTGAGGAGAAGGGGCAAAGGTTTCAGTATACACTAAAAAGGGAAAGAAATACACCAATTTCATTGTCCTGTGGCAGGAAATTATGTCCTACCATGGGCTCAACAGGCACTACCATTTCACTGTAGTTTATCGGCTTTGGGGATAAAGACTCCCTTTGTACATATAACCTATGTGTTGCTTTTCTCCCTCACACACCACAGTGATTATAGGGAAATAGGGGACTTCTGCATCTCCTGAAGATAAGCTCCCTATGTGAGCAGAGTGCTTATCACACAGCAACTATCTGCAGGATTTACAATTACTATACAGTGAAATAAATATATTCTAAGTGAAATGAAAATCAAGGTATTTACTCTTTGCTGCTTATTTTTAATTTCTACAGTACTAAAGACCAGAAAGAAGAAAAATTAACACAGGATCAATTTTGCCCCTAATTCAGTAAGCTAGACTGGTTGACAAACTGAATGAAGAACGTGCACTAAAACACTGAGTGGGCCTTGAGGGTAGAGTTTAGAACCATCAAATCTCCCTCCAATCTTGAAGAAGCCAGTTCCTACATTGTAAAATTCATCCAATGCTAAAATAATGCTTTTGCTCACCTTCTCTCAGTTAAGATTTAAAATGCATTAGGATCCAGGATGGTATTGCACATATGTGCACAGGGCTTGAAAAATGAGTCCTTCTCCGGCTTGAACACAAAAAGACTATTATTATCATCACAAATAATAAGCTGCAGAAAGTTTTCCTTAACTTTCGTGCCTTTGTCCCTGGCATTTGAGGAGCACAACCCTAACAATGGCTGTATTTGAGAGAAGCTCTACTGGTAGCAGTAACTTCACCCTCCTCACCTTAAATAGCCCCATTTATCTCCACATACCGATTTCCAGTGGTTCCTGAAAGGTGTGAGAGAGAGATTGATGGATCTGTTCAAAGGTGAGAGGAAGAAGCTTCCCAAAATTAGGGTGTCCTTTCATGATTCCATTACTGTGGGCAAGACTGCTGCTGTGGTGACTGCAGAGCTCCTCAGTGGTAATATCATGGGCTCTGTCACATCAGAGATTAGCTTGGTCTCTGTACTCTGGCTGTGCAGTCACTTTGCTGTATCTAACCTTTAGCTGCTTGCTGGCAGGGGCCAAAAAAGGAAGAATTGGGATCCTTCCTACAAACCACTCAGCTCTTTCTGCTACAGAGGAAAGCCTAGTGCTACGTAAAAGCCTGGATTAATTTTCTTTCCATTTTCCCATTTTACGAAATGTTCTCAGTAGAGATTAATGTCTGTTCATGATCAGGCATTACTTCACCCAAGAAAGAAGGAGAACTATTCAGCCATCACTCAGAGAAATAAAAGCAATCTCAGGTCAAATCATCACTCTCCTGCTTTGATCAAGTCACCCTCTGAACTGAGATCACTCAAGGAAAAGCAAATGTTTTGAGGCAAACTTCAGAATCTGGGCCATGTTCACCAAAAATCTACCACAAGCAGGAATTACACAGAGAAGGCAGCACTCCAACTCTATTCTACCACTAACTTGCTGAGGGTCTTCACATAATTTACATAGAAAGTAATCTCAATTAGTAACCTGTACAGTACCCCGCATGGATTTGGCTTCTCACCTGCAAAACAGGCAGAGAAACTAATTATGTACATGGTTACAGCACCTATTTCTACCTACAACACCTATTTATAGCATACATTTAGAGCACAGAAATAGTTACTGGGGATTAATTTGTGGATCTTGCTAATGAGTCATCAGTTCTTCAGTTTATCCACGCAAGACACCACAAGACCCTCAGGAGAAGAAATAATACCTGTTCATAACTGTGCCTGAAGTACCAGAGAAGCACATTGCACCACAGAAAAGTGACTCACAAGACTCCAGTGTTACTTGCTACTGTACACAGCTACGCTGAGGGTCAAAGGTACCTAAAATCATATGTCTGGACATTGCCCTGCCTGCCATCTGCTCCTCCTGCACCTACAGCGAGGTTAACCAGAGGCATCCATCTGTCACTCCACACAACCTTCCTCCTTGTGCTGTGCATAGCTGCAAAATCAGTACACTTCAGGGGATCATTTTCTTACAGAGCATCCTACCCCAGCCAGATGTCCACTATTGGTCCTTCACATGACAATCAACCAGCCTGGAGAGCTGTATACTATCTAGGGCTGTCATAAATAGGAAAAACGTATAGCAACTGCAGCAAAGAAGGGAGATGAAAATATTAAAATAGTTCAATAGATTGGTTTTCTCATTGGAACAGATGCTGAGTGAAGCAGATCACATTTAACATCAGTGTAAATCCAAAGACGATCTACTGAATTAAATTTTTCTCCTTAAAATTAAATTAGAGCAACCAAGATGAAAATCTGAACCTGTGTTCTGATAATGCTTAAGTGCTGTACTAGTAAAAGAAGAAGTTATCAAGAACCAGAAAATAAATTAAGAGATGCTTGATGGATTTCATTTACAGCATTTGTGTCAATAGCTGCATGTAAAAAAGGGCTTGCACAGACCTTATATATATATTTCTCTGAGACTACACTAATGTGGAAAACAGTAGGAACATCCTTAAAAAGACACTTTAATGAATATCTACTAGCTTTAGGTTTTGCAAATAAATGTTCTAATAAATCTATGGGTTTGACATGCAGTATCAGTATTTTACTAAGTGCAGTAAAGCTGTGCCTAAAAGATGAGCATTACCTGACCAACTCCTGAAGAATAAACAGTGTGCTCAGTAACATGAACTCTAGCAGAAGGACACAAGAAAGCCAGACAAAACTTTCATACTTGCCTTGTGATTTATTTCCATGGAACAATAATAACTTAAGACAAGTTAATAATGCCCTTCTTTGTGTCCATTAAGAATCTGATTCAGTGAATTAAGGAAATTCCAGTGGTCTGACACTGCTGGAAATATAGAGTATGATCTTTAGACTCAATAGAAGCATTACTAATAAAATAGTTTTATTTGTTCCTTATGACAATGAAGCAACTTGAAGTTCATATACTAGAAAATGAAAATTCAGAAAGAAACCTGAAGGTGGTACTTGGAGCAGCAGAGATCCCAGGATTTCCTCTGGTGATGTATTTCTTTTTGTTGTGGAGTAAAGTCAGGATGCTTCAGGCTCTTGCATTCTCATTCACTTTTGTGAAGTATTTCTTAAACAACACTAAAAACTAATCCTCCACTGCATCCACAATCCTAATTTCCAATGTATCCACACTCCCATTATGCATTCATACTGCTGCCTTGTTGACTGAGCTGTGCTTGATGAGCATCCTCTTTAACAAAGTAGGTTAGTGATTTTAATCTTAACTTTAACAACGATCTTTAGAGAAGTTCAGTACTACTCTTTTTTCCTTCTTCAGATATTCTGAATCTTCTCTTCAGCTGGACCTTCCATTCTCTTGTTCAGGCCAAGTATTTGATGCAGTGATTGCCAGCATAGACAAAGTCACAGAGAAATGGGCAGACATTCTTTTTTTTTTTAGGGAAGCAGCTTGGGCAGCCACAACTCTACCTAAACCTTGCCGCAGTCTCCTCACAGTCTGATTAATTCCTGTTCAAATGCTAGGAAATAAAATTAAAAGAATGAAAACTGCAGGTGCTCCATCATTGCCAGCAATGTTTTAGAGTATTGCAATCCCAACATACATTAAAAACAGCCCAAGGGTGCTTTTAGCATACTGACTTAGTACTAAGCAAAGCTCCTTTAAAAAAGAGACCCATTAATCCCCTCCATCACAAAAACTGGCTTTAGAGAGGAGCCATCACAAATATAATTCCATTCAAAGCTGAATAAATAGCTAGAAGGCTGCTGACATGAATGCTATAGAAGCATAGCAGTCAGACATACATTTCCAAGGTCTCTCCTTTACATCATCTCCCAACTGTGCCACTAAGCACTCTTTTGGGGTGAAGACTAGCCATCCACAGCACAGTTTAGCTTCTGCTTCTTTTGTGAAGGCTGTAGGAGATATAGTTTGACAACTTCAGTGTCTCCTCACAAAATGCTTGAGAAGTTCTGCAACATTTTTGTGAAATGCATTAAAGTGATGCCTTCTCGAGACCACAGAGCAGCAGAGTATGCACTTCACTCAGACATATCTGTCACCTCTATGTTTGTAGAGCACTTAAAGATGTTCCCAGCCCTTCCTAGGGGTTGTAAAGGCATTGGGCTCAAAACAGGAGTACTGAAATTCCATTGCCCTCACCAAACATTATTGCAACTGCAAAGTCACTGGTGACTCTCCAAGCTGTGTCCCTTGCTGTTGCAGCCCCTGGAGATAGAAGCTTGAATGTATTATGGGCAAAGCTATGCATCTCCCCTTTTCCTCTTCAACAATCCTACCACATTCCTATGACAACCAGCAGTGCCAAGGCCCTCTGCAAATGAAAATGGGGTAGGAGAAGGGGAAGAAAGAGCAAGATTGGTGCAGTTCACATCCAGACTTGCCCTAGAGGCATAACCTTAACAATCTACAGAGCCTGATGAGTGAACCACACGGTAGGAGATGTGCTTAATGCATGTATACAGGCTGAAATTCTCTTATGTTGAACAATGGACAAATAGATTAGAAAATGGAATAAAAATAAATTGATATTTTAAAACACTGAAATATGTGACAAATTTAGTAGACTATGAGGTACCTCTCCCCCAGACACATACAGTTCTGAGTCCATTATTCTCACAGTTTATCATAAATGACAAAGTCCCAGACCTGTCAGAAAAATACATCTTCAAGAGTGACCAAAAGCACTATGAATATCAGTGAACCTTTAATACAGCTACTGATTTTACATATGAAAATAGCAAGAGGTGCTTATGACTGGTGATTTATGTCTTCATTAAAACACTGTCCCTCAAATCAGACCCTGAAATTCATTGAAATTAACAGGGTCTTGAGATTGGAATGCATATTATAAATGAACGCATTTTTGATCTTATATAATGATAAACATAACACTATTGGCATCCCATCTTACCTGCACAAAAAATACTGCCTCTGCACACATATATATTGGCTTATCAAAGCAAGCATAAGGATGTAAATCCTTGAAGCTCATTTACCAGAAGCTACCACAGTGTCCTGCCATAACTCAGTGCAAAGCCAGCAGTTTTGAATTCTGCAAAACTGAGACACTCTCAGTTCAGTGTCTTGTGTATTTCAGGGCTGTCAAATGAAACCATTGCAGCTAATAACTTCATAAGGCAAAATTTTCTCACTGCCAAATTCATGACTGTTTCCTACTCTTGCACAGATGCACTGTGCAAAAGAGGTTTTGCTGGGGAAGATCAGCCAGAGATGACCGGCCTCCTGGAACAGCTTCATTTTCTCTCTCACTACAGCTTTGAAGTGCAGAGCCACACTGATCTGAGAGCAATCTTCCCCTTCCTAAAACTCTTGCTGGGGGAGCTACCCTTGCCCACACCACTGTACTCCAGGGTAGTTTCCAAAAGGACAGCTCTGCCAGACTCCCTTCTCTGCACTTCACAAGGTCCATTCAGAAATGATGCAGTAAAAAAATCTAGGTAGGGGTTGTTCTTTGGTGGCTGTAAAGGAATTACTTCTTTGGCAACTCATCCCTGGCTGTAGATGCTGAGCAACAAAAATTATGGAACTGCAAGCCTGGGCAGGAGGCAATGCCAGCAATGATCAGCTAGTAGATCTTGTGAGTGTAAGGGCTACTGCTGAGGAACTGCTTGACACTGTAAAGCAGAGAGAAGAACTCACCCTCTCTGATACCATGACAGAGGAAACCACACGAACCAAAGAGCCTTTTCTCACTGTCTAACAATGACTGTCTTATTGTTGATTGTAAAAAAAAAAGGAAAAAAAAGTTCTTGGTCTCCTCCTCTAACAAGTGTTTTTGTTTTTGTTTCCCTCATAGCACAAGAACTTATGGATGAAGAGGAAAACAGAGTACTTAACATAAAACAGTGCTTCGTCTGTTTCCTTTTTTTAGCTTTTCTCCACCTGTCTTCGCTACCAAGCACACCTACTGACGGAGGCTTCCAAAACAAGAAAACTGCCCTACAGGCAAAACCAGAATATTCAGTTTTCCCCCTTTGTTCCTTTCAGAAGTCTCTTTTATGGAAATTTCTATTTCTGGTTGTTAGTCACTCTTGGCAGCAGAAAGGCTGATTATTTTTTATCAAATGTAATTTTTTAAAGTATTTTTTATGTTTTCCCAAAATTTATTTGTTTCAAATAAATTTTGAGACAAATTGAAACAAAACAAACAGCAGAAGATTTACTGTGAATTTTACAGTTATGTTCAAAATCCATGAATATGAAGGACATTGAAGCTATTCAAAAACATATTGCTTTCCAAAGTAACATTAATAATACATTTGTAGGTATTGAGAACCACTCTACACTAGTTGAGACACAGTATGGATGCAATGTGCTCACAAGCACTGTGGATAAATCACCTCAATAAATTCTCCATGCTATACTGTAATCTCCAGAAGCTCTCTGACTGGTAGGAATCAGCCTTGCTGATCCAACTGCAGTTCTTCACACAGTCTTGTTATTCATCTGCAAGTGGCACCTGACATTGAAACAACCAATGTCTTTATACATCTGCCACCACAAAACAACTTTACTTCACAAAATAACATCCTAGCTGTTTAAAAAAAAAAACCACTAAGACAAACGTGCTTTCTTCTGCACATCTCTCCCCTGAGTTCCCCCTCAGCATATCAGATCACACTTTAAAAATATACTTACCCGTGCTTTTGTTCTCAAAAAGGCAGTAGTCAAAGCTTTTCAATAATTTCTACTTAATATTTAAACATAAGAAATAGTTCTGAAATTATCAGTGAAATGGGCACATTACATTAGTCCCTATTCTTAACAGCAATAAACATCATATTCTACTCACAGCTGAATTTTAAAGAAATACACTTTTATAAGCTCATTCATTACTTTAAAAATCTTCCACTATGATGATCTAAGTACCATGGTGCCCCAAGTTCTTGGTCTGTGTTTCCTGTTCCCTTCTGGATGCTGCTGCCCAGTGCAAACACACATGGATGCATCCTTTGCACCAGATCATGGGCTCAGTAACAACACCCTGCTGTCAAAATATCACTGAACAGGAACAGAAGCTTTTGACACAGCCTGTGACAACAGGCCTCCAATCCAAAAAGTGGGACACACAGAAGCAATCTGGAGATACTCCAGGACCATGTGCAATCTCCGTTCCTCCATGGATACAAAGCTTGAATCCCTTCAATCCATAGGAAAAAAGAGGCTTTACACTTGTCTATGCCATGATAAAAAGGATCATCTCTGCTAGACCTAAAAATTTCATCTTGAAACACTGAAGACTGAGATTTTCCAGTCTCCCATAACTGACAAGATGGGGAGTAAGAGGGACTCTATCACATTTTGTTGCATTTTATGAAATGCAGAACACAACCTGAGAATAGAATTTTGAGAGTAACATGTCTCTAGCCCATAAATTTCACATTTGTAGTTAAAGATGGTAAAGCCATAATCAAACACCATCTGATTTCCAAACAAGGATTTGGATTCATTAATTCATTTGGATTCATCTCCCATCCTCTGACATTTTGACAGCAGGCACCTGAGGGTGCAGAGAATGTTCCCCTTGAGGGACACATCCCTTCGAGGATTAAATGTAGGATTATTCAACCAGAAAATTTAATTTTAGAAGACAAGTACTAGGAAACTGATTTCTTTTTTTCATTTGCTCTTCACACTTCTTGTAATGATCTGAATATTACTAAAAATAAAAGCAGAAGGATGGCATAACCAATGCCTGTTAATACAAAAATAATTGGCTTAAATGAGGCACACACTCACATGCACAAAAAATAAATGGCCCAAGAATTCTTTTGAGAGTTACAATATTTTTAGCCATATGGTATTTCTTATTAATTGTTATAATTACTAAATAAGAGCCAAAAGTATGCTCAGCAGTGTATAACACATCCAAATACTGTCAACCCCTAGGCTCAAATGCTTACAGTTCAATAGATAAGACATGCAGGAACAGGAGATACTGAGAAATTCAGTGACAAAAACAACAGCCCAAGGTCTCCTGGATATTAGGAGGTGCTTTTGGCCCTAGTCTTCCAGCTGTATCAGCTACATCCCTCCTCTGAGAATGACAAAAATGGGCTCTAAGCTTTTTCTCCTTCACAGAGTCAGCAGAGAAAAAAGAAGCGAGAGAAAAGACGCAAGAAAAAGGGAATGTATTTTGAAGCTTAACAATTCACACTGGCTCTGCAACATATTTTGGGCCCTTAGCAATTTATGCTAATTGACTGTAACCCTCAAGCTGTTCTTTCTGTGATGGGGCTGCTCTGGAGCACAGCCAGCCCATGGTCCACAGAAGCACAGGCTGCTGTGCTGAGCTGCGCTGTGCAGCTCTAGGTTGCCACAGAGGCTCTGAACCAGGGGAACGAAACTGAAAATTTTGATGCAGCAGTGAAAACCACTGTGGAAAAGGCATGTTGCTATAGTAGAACTGAAGTGCTAGAAGCAGGGAACAGCAGAAGTCATTCAATGGTGTCACCACCTTCTGCAAGAAAGAGGGATTGTTTTCATGTTGGAAAATACTGGTGAAGTCATGTGTCCTGGAACTGAGAGAAGCTTATAGCTAGGAGCATTACAAGATGTTCTCAACAATTCAGACCAAGAGTTTTCTTTACAACAGCTTTTCCTTTCTGAAACAAATTTTCCTAGGAAGAAGCACTAGTCAAGCCTATGTACACAGCACCCCACTCACCCCAGGTTTTCTGAAGCTCTGTAAACTACAAGGAAAGACCACCTTCCTTTTTCCTGTAGGTGCCCTTTCTTTGACAATGCACACTAAACATTCTCTGCCTCATCCTGTCTCCAGTTCATTCCCTTCCACCTCAGAGGCTAGAGGATTTATATCTGATTCCCTGTCAGTCACATACATGCTCAGTGGTGACTTTGAAACAAATCGCCCCAGTCATAAATGTCCCAAGGGCAAGAACAGATGCACTGCAGTGAGCA
This sequence comes from Melospiza georgiana, assembly GCF_028018845.1. Classification (NCBI taxonomy): domain Eukaryota; kingdom Metazoa; phylum Chordata; class Aves; order Passeriformes; family Passerellidae; genus Melospiza; species Melospiza georgiana. The sequence goes on along the minus strand of NC_080430.1, from coordinate 44,462,455 downwards.
TTGCTGAGGCCCAGGGTTCTATAACTCCTATCTTGTAGATGATCTCTCCCATAAGGGATTGTCCTGCATGAAAAAAAGAAGAAAAAAAAAAAGAGCTGCTACGGTCCATTCCTAATAAGCTGTAAACACTACTCCATTCCTGCACATCCTCCTTGTCTGCTCCTGGGAATCAGCCTTGGAGGATCCTCTTTCCCTAAGCACCTATTGCCCTTTCTCCAGCACAAGCTTCATCCTTAATAACTTTCAGGGCACCTCTGTGCAGTACAGACTGTAATGTGATTAACTTTATGCTTCACAACCTCAGCATTAAGAAGTAGGTCCCGGGGCAGGGATTTAACGTGAGTCTTTCAGGCATGTACAGAACCTTGATCAGAAAAACAGCTCTTCCTTCCTGAAATGGCACAACAAAACAGCTTTGAACTAGGTGAAATGGCCAGGTTCTCTAAGGAAAAAATAGCGTCAAACCCCAGCACTGTTGAGGTGAACAACAAAAAATGGGAGATAATTGATCCATTTTTACCTCCAAGACAAGGCTGAAAGCTCGCAGGATTTTAAGCCCCTTTTTTTCTCTCCCTGTGCTGTAAGGCAATACTTAATCTGTCTATACAAATACAAGTGTTTTGCCCTGCAAGCATGCTGTTATTAATTTATCAGGTTCTCTCCTTGTTTGTTATCTTTACTTTCCTCTCTTTGACATCTTCATTGTGGTGTTTGTATGTTAATTGTTAATGCCCTCAGCAATGAAAAGCTGCAATAGCCTAATGAATTTGTAGCCTCTACAGGAGCCAGTGAAATCCAATGCTTTAGAAGACAGTGCAAAGTCATCATCCTTCCCATGCAATGATAACTTAAGGAAGCAGTGCCTTTTCCAAATGCATAAAGAATGAGAAACTTTGGATTAGAAAGCTGAGCATCCCTCACAGGCTGTCTGCATGGGAATTCCAGCAGCAACAAAGCTATGGGTTTTACAAAATGGATTTATACTGTGGCCAGAAATCATGCTGCTTTTTACAGTTTTACATCAAAGTACTGTCCATAATACTCACTGGTTCACTCTGAAAGTCACAATAAAATGTGATGTGAAGTCACCTAAGAGTGCACAAAAATTTCCAACTCTTTCAGGGTCTCCTGCAATGACTCATAACAACTGATGGCAGTGGTCGTCAACTTATTTAAGACCAATATTCCTCAGGGATGACAGAGACTTGCTGGTTCCTTTTCTAGCAATAAGGAAGGTGTATGGGTTAACCTCATGAGACAGAGTTTGTTGCGTGGTCTGAACATTTTGCTCTAAGCAATATTTTAGGTTTCTATGCAGAGCAAGCTTTACTCTACCATGGGACACACATTTCTACTGATGATGGCAGTGGCTAGAAGGATATTTACATGTTGCTGCAGTAGAGAGTTATGGAAAACAGTCCAATGAATACAGAATAGGCACACAATAAATCCAATCAGCAAAAGTGTTTCAAATGGTTATGTGAAATATACCTAAAGATTGCAATTAAACCTGCAATAACAAATGGATATGTTTACTTTATTATGAATATATTTATTATGAGGAATATATAGCCATCTCTCTAGCCATCTACACTGTTTTACTTCCTTCAACGTGCCTTCCTTTTTTGTTTTTCCCCCCTTCCTTATAACTTGGTCTTAGCAAGCAATGAATATTACTCATATAATACTGAGGCAAAATATTTATGCTCTACATAGTGTTACACGGTTTTGAAACAAAGTCTTCTCCCTTAAATTTGAGGGAAAGGGATTAGATTTTCCAAAATATCTTGGCACTCTGTATTAGAGAGAAGTGCCTCATGCACTTCTTCAAGCCACCTGCAGAAGTTTCCTGCTCCAGCCACTAGGAAGAAAGCAGGTTAATCTGCTTAGGTACTTAGGAAAACTCACTGAGTGCCAAAATCAGTTATTAAGCATGTGCTGATATGGAAAACTTGGCCCCAGAAATCCTGTCCTTGGCTCTGCATGGTTCCAGGAGCCTGGTCTTGAGAAATAGGAATAGCTCAGAAATGGGAAAGCTGGCCAGGCTACACTGCACTATTCCTCCAAAACCTGAAGTGGTGGCTCCTCCTGGGCACTCGTGATGCACATTATGAGATACACACCAGCCACAGTGGAGGCCCAGCACCTCAACCCCAAGGAAATATGGCCTCACTGTTGTGGTTCCCTTGCCTTCTCCAGCTGAAAGGCTGTGACCTGTTATAAAATTTTTCTCCTCATTTCCAGAACCTTTTGTGAACCCAGCAGAGGGATGGCTTTAAGTTACCAGAGCAGGGGTGGGGTTTTTTCCTGCTAAGATCACTTTTCAAACATCTTGTGTAGGACATATAACGATCCTCTCATCCAAAAATAATATGGGGAATAACATCATGTGAAAGGAGACTGTGGCTTTTCCCAGACCTTGGGAGTACATCCTGCCCTTGAGGTTTCAGACATTAGAGGATATGCACCAGAGTTTAAACCAGAGTTTAAACCAGATATGCACCAGAGTTTAAACCAGAGTTTAAACCAATAATGTACTACAAAATAATACATTCATACCAATTATGTACAGGGCCTTGATTGGTCAAGGAAATTTTGTAGATGCCTGTCTTCAAATAAAGACCAGATGGATGCACTGCTTCTAGAAGCAAAGGCTTTGTTCCAAAGGCTAACTTGGATAATGATTCACAGCAAGTTTTTCACAGGTGGTGTTTTGAAGTCTTCCATTGAGTTGAATGTGCTTAAGTTTTGGTACATGGTCAAGTTCTTTGGAGAATTTTTGTAGATCCACAGAGGACATCCATATATTTTCTATTAGACAAGGGACACATGCTGCTGAATTAGATTACACTTTAGTGTATGTGTATTTCTTCTAAACTGTTTCTACTGCCTGCAACGAGCCTGGTTTTACAGGTAAATTATTTACACAGCCTGCTACGAGCTACAATGGACACACAACTGAGCAATGAAAGCTGCCATAACATCCACAGTTAGGTCTTTCCTGCTCAAAAAATAGCGGAACATAGCATGCCACGGGGTGGCTGGAGGGAGAAAAGTTCAAAGGCATTGCAAGATACTTTTAACATATAAAAGTTTCAGCACCTAAACACAGGGGTCTAAATATTGCTTTGGTACTGATACCAGTGGTACAAATCCTTCTGCAGGGCAGCTCTCACATGGGGAATACCACATAACAGTGTAAAGAGTACCTAACAGCAATTTTTCTGTCTTTCCCACAGGAACACAGTCACAGGCATTGGATAATTCATGGCCAGGAGACACCAGTGTGCATGTTGACATATAAATTTTCTTATTTCAAATTGTTGGAACATAGTTCAATGGCAATTCAAGCCCAAGGCTAGTGGCTGCTGTAGGAGCAGTCTGGCTGGGGTAACAACTCAATTTACATATTTAACCATCTCTGCTAAATTAGGCCTTGATTGTAATATTGTCAAAAACCATAACAATGTTTCTTAGGCACAGTCAGGAAGAAAAGAAGGCTTCGGGGAAAGAAATAAATGTATGACAGGATATTTTTGTTTTATATTGCAACATGTCGAAGCAATGAAGCTGGGAACATGAAGGCTGGGAATAAAATCCCAATCCTACTAATGTCAATGGGAGTTTTGCCATTGAACTCAATAGGACTGATATTTCATGGTTGCTAGGCCTGCACAACAGCAACATTTCTTTCTCCACTTGACACTGGGTCTCAAAACACACACATGAATTTGCACAGGCTGTTAAGTGTTCCTGAAGTTTCATTTCTGTTAGAGATGGATGAATAGACTTTTGAAAGGGAAAATAGAGGAAAGTCACATTTGTACTCCTGCCTATTCACTCTCGCTCTAAAACATCTCTCTCAGGGCTTTAGGCAAACAGCACTGAATCTAAAACAGATTAGACAGATATGGTGTCATACAATGGGGATCACTTCAGGTCTAAAACACAAATAATTCAAAACATGAGATGGAAGTAATATTGTGGGTTTAGATCAGATTATTGTTTTAACAAGGTGGTAAGGAATTTTAAAACCAAATCCTTGCAGCATTTTCAAATTTGGCTAAGCATACATATTTATATGTATTTACTTAATATCTCTTGGTTTTCTGGCATACTAATCATGGACATTGTTACCAGAATGTCACACAACTGGTGTGTGAATGCTTGATGAATATAAACACTGTGAAGAATCCATGCTCATTAATTTTGAAAAATCTACAGGGCTCTAGTGCAAATAGCACCAGTATAGGCATAAAATTGAAGGTGCTTAATAACAAGAACATACTCAGACTATCAAATGATATATGCAAAGGCATGAATAGCTTGTTTGCAAATACAAAGAGCAAATATAATAATGCCTGTTGGCTTTTTATCCCAAATTCAGTGTCAAGGACCTAAACTATGACTTGATATTCTACAGCCCCAGGCCTATTCCACATTTTTCTGTGTCTTTGCGCAAATCTTCAAGAAAAGAGGAGAACTTTACACAGTATGTTAGTTGTTTGTGTTGCTATGTCCTGAATTTTTATCCACTCTTGGCAAAACAAGGCAGAAGATCCCCACCCCACAGATGTTAAAGAGTTCACACTATCTGTGAAATCCTACCAAACTGTAATGCCTTTAAGGGTACAGCTCATGGAACCAGCAAATTTAAAATAAATACTGCAAGCTATTCACGGGACCAATCTCAGTTTTGGAATGGCGAGAGCCACCTGATTCACAGTTTTGCTTATTCAGGCAGCAAGCAGGAACCCTCCCTCTTGTATGTGTGTGTTTAAGCTGAAATCTCACTAAAGGGCACATCAAGGACACTGGAGCCTACATCTGATAAGAAAATGTAAATTCTATTTAGTTTCTTTATGAGGTGCATTGCTTTGCTTTTAAAGTCCCCTTTTATAAGGTCTGTTTTTCAGGACAGGATCGCAAAATGGAAGGTTGCAGCTTTTTTCAAGAAGGCAGTTTTTGCTGAGAAGCTGAAGCAACAACCTTTAATTGAATTCTGGGAAAAGAAAGTGTTGAGGGACTGCTTGCTGCGAGCTGCCCGATGGGCAGGCTGTTACCAAGCCATGTGACTCTCAAACACAAATGCCTCAGCCCAGTGAGTATCCCAAAAAGCTTTGTACATCATACACTGCATAGCCAGAGGCTGTTTACCTTTCTAATTTTTAAGCAAACCAGATGGAATCTGTTTTGCTGGATAACCACTCCCCGCTGCTGTCTCTGCTCAAGCTAATACCTGCCAATCTAACAGAGCACAACAAAAATTCTGTTTTCTTTCCTCTCTGTGGGTCCTTGTGAATGACAGGAAGACACTCTCTGCTGATGTGTATCAAGTGATCCCCAGTACTTTTACGCCCTTGTCAGCTGTGCATCTCTAGCGAATGGATTAATTATACATGGCTAGTGCAAGCTGAGAGCTCTCTGTGGAAGCGAGCAGGCTCATTTGCACTAAGGATACAGTACCTAGTGGTCACAGCAACAGAGGGTCTGATGGGAGCTTTAGAAATCATCTAGATGACCTTTGTCTCCCCTGAGAGATGGGGCTTTTTTCCATTTGGTGTTTCAGTGGCAGACTTAAATCCTCCTGACTAGCCTGTTCTAGAGTTTCAATACCTTAACCTGATAAAGCATTTTTGCCTGATGCCTAATGTCAAGCTACCTGCTCCATAAATCCATTTCTTCACATCTCATCTACTGCTCTGGGCAGAGAACAGTTATTCCCCTGCATCTGGCAGCAGTCTTTCCTGTACTGTTACCATGCCTCTTCACTTGCTCTAAATGAGCCATGTGTAATTGTATAACGAGCCATCAGTGCATACCATCTTATTAATAACACGTAATTATTCACAGACAGCACTCGGCAATAGAAAGAAAAACTGGTGGGTGTGGGTTCCTACCAGAGGCAAGAGGCATTAGGAGGCAGCTCAACACCTTTCAGAAGGCACTTAGGACTGGGTCTTCTCTAATACAGGAATTTTACAAACTCACATTGCTTATCAAATATTTATGAGAAGAAGGATGAGCAAGATGGATTTGCTTCAGACTGGAATGGAGTGCAGGCCTGTGATAACCCTTTCTACAGGGTGAACTTCACTGCAAAGACTTGACTGAGAGGCAGCCAGGCTGCCAGTTATCACTGGGGAAGGCAAGTTGCATCCACAGCAAGAAGATACAAGACTTGTGACAGCCTGTGTGCACGGCACAGCTACACACAGCCATTTTTGCTCATTTTACTACAGAGAGTGGTACTTGCAAATAGGAAACTCCTTCGATTGATATTACTGGGCATCGTGCCAGGCTTCTGAGATGAAAGAGTGATACTTGGGAACACACTAAGTGATAATGACATGAAGAAGCACTCAGATGGCCGTTTATTTCAGATGCTGTGGTGTGACAGGTCCTCACACAGACCCTAGTGCTGTAAGTAAACAAGAAATAAAAGTCCTTGCATTTTTTCAGGAAAATAAATGTCTGAGAAATAAATTTTCATATAGAGGTTGTGCACCAAAAGCTCTACCAGTTACGTGTCCCCACATTTTTCTCTGGCTTATATGCAACTTAGAAGCCCTGAGTAAACAGTGCATGAACGGCAAATTATGATGTGCATGTTTTACTACAGAAAATGCAGACATATTGTGGCTCATGCTGTAGGGCTTAAATCATCACATTAGGTCTTTATAAAAAACAGAGATTGCTCAGCCTCATGGGAAAGACATTTGCATCTTCATCATTACAGAGGCAACAAACTTCATCCATAAAGATGTGCCTAGAACAAATGGCAGCAAATTGTGGACACATGTTTTGCTTTAATTGGTCCTCATCAACTCAAACTAGCTAGTGACTTCAAAGAGCTCTTACTAAGAAACCACTTCCAAATTTTTTGTTTCAATCTTTTTTGGAGGGTTTTTTTTAAAATGTCTTAAGAAATTTCAGATTAAATAGAATCTTTGAAGATACAGTATGAAAGCACTACTTCTTCATAGCCTTACATCACATGTTTAATTACTTATTCATAAATTGTGAATGACTAGAGGTAAAGTAGCATCGCCCGGAGCCCCTGTCCTGGGCCAAGTGCAGTGCTACAATTTTCACAGACTCTACCCCTTGACAGCTGGGATCAGATTCAAGCCAGCTACAACTCTATTCAAAAGAGCAGCTGTTGCTAGTGCCATTTTCACATGCTATTCTTGATCAGCATGAATGGATGGAATGTGCTCTTTTTGGGAAGCAAAAGAGCATGGATGGCAATAGAATGCTTACATAACTCATGTGAAATTCACCAAAAAGCCCAGACATGTTACAACCAAAATCTTATTTTTATATGGGTCTGATTTTAAAAATGCAGCTAACAAATCCCACTGTTTGAAAATCAAACCAATATCTACAAAAGCCTTTTCTTCCAGCCCCAAAGCCAAGAAGCCCTCTAGAGTACAGAATCCTACTGTCTCAGACACTGCGCAAACACAGCTGAACGCAGCACAAATGAACAGAGGTGGAAAAGAATTCACACATGAGTGTAGCCACTACTGGCCCAGTAGCACAGCTGAGACTCAAGCAAAATATGGCAAGAATCATAACAACACACCAGTCTGGAGGTGAAACTGCTTCTTCCAACATTTCTTTGTCACAGACACATCCACAAGCACACACAGAGTCTCATCTCTCCAGCTGATCATTGTTTCTACAAAACCCACCAACACTTTGTTCCAGCTATCCTAGGTTCTCTGTGTTTATGCATGCCCTATGCTCCTATTTGCAAGAATGCATACATAGATCCCTTCTGTCTATAACCTGAACCTCAATCACTCACTCGTGCCACAGCAGACAAGATGAAAACATTGCCACATTATTGAGGCAGCACCACAGACCCACTTGTTGCAGTTGCAGATGAGGAAGGCAGGCAGGTGGAAGACATTGGTGAATCAGCCCAAAGCAGAATATCCTCTTTGGATAATTTCTCTGAAAGTTTGCTTTTTCTTCAGCTGTATAATAGCAGCAATTTTCCTCTTTTGTCCAAATGAAACAAATAAGACCATGCTGCAGGCCCTTCTTATACCATAAAGAACAGTCACAGGAAACACATTAATTTCCTCTTCCTTGGACAGAATGCACTCTCTTGGAGGTTGTTTATAGCACTGTGATGTAACTGGGGGAAAAGTGAGCCTAGGTAACACACCTCAGTGCATCTAAAAGCAAGCTGAGATAATAGAAATTATCTAGAAATTATTATAACTTGCTATTGGCTTTTTATAAACCAACCAGTGAAAACGTTCATTCCAGATGCCCAAAATACTTCTGATATAGCTATAGTTGCTGCTGCATTTGTTAATGGAAACTACATTTATTACAAGTTTTTGCTGAACTCAGAGAAATATAGCAGTTTTTTCTCCTGTCATCAGAAGTAGTAAGTTCAGAATCCGTATTTTCAAATTACATCAGAGAGTTGACAATATTTCTGCATAGTCATACTACATATGTATGTGTGTGCATATACATATATACAGTTTTCTCGGTTTTTCCCTCTTTATATTCAGTGTTCCTCTACTTGCCACGTATCTTGTCAACATATGACCCTGAAAAATACAGTTTAAAGCAGCAGGGATAACAGAGGCGAATGTTGCCAAGCAGGGAAGTATGGTATTAAAAAAAATAAAAATAGTTACAGAAAGACTCAACACTGTGATAGCTTGATTTAACAGTATACCTTCCTTCTTTTCCCTACATGTTGATAGAAATGTATTTATACAGTTCTGCTTCATATTTTCTTTCCAATGAACCTAATGTTGGTCCAGAAACCAAGTTAGTTTTAGGGTTAAACCACATTTCAACATGGCAAAATGCAGCGATGTATTCTGGGTCCTTAGCTGTGGTAAAAATACCAGAGCCCCCACTACTCTCAGTAGGTTCCTGGTTAAAATTCTCCTTGAGGAGCTCTTCCTACATTGCACTCCAGCCAGGCAGAAAATCTGAGGGGGACAAAATCACGCTGCTGGGCAGGTCATGTAGGCATATCTAGCCCAGATTTATTCTCAAGTAAAATAACCTTGGGTGCACCTCTGGAGCCTCCCCTCTAATGTCATGAGGACACGCCTCTGTTTTCCCTGTGCCACAGGAGAAGCTGTACATAGGAGTAAGAACATCAACCAAAACAGCAAAGCAAAACAAAATCTCTCACTCTATACACTGATGATCATGAGCAAAGCAAAGATATGATAGCAACCAGATTTCTGTAACAGCCCACAAAATATTCTTTAGATTTAATTTTCATACATCCAATAAAATGACAGTCCTTCCATTGCTCATTCCAAGCACACTAAGCATGATTTTCTGGTTTTTCTCTTGCTTTGGTCAGAATAAGGGAAATTCATACAAAATTGTCTATGAAAATATGTATATTGAAGTGAAACATTCTGCCAAATTGAAGTGACAACATTAAAAAACCTGTTTTATTTTTTTTTTCCATTTTTACTGGAAATTAGCTATTTCCCTTGTAAAACATGACAGCAAGTGGTTATATTTATATTTCGTCTAGTCCTACTTTATTTAATCTCCACAATTTTGAAGAAAAATTGTTGCTTGATGTTTGCACTGAAAATTCTCAGTTTATAAAATTGCCCCAACAATGTCAGTGCTGTTTTACAAATAAAACTTCCCCTTACTTCCACGAACAGGGGACCAGGCCCTATCCACACAGTCTAAATTCCACCTGATGCTTTTGCTGGACTTTCACATTGGATGGACTCTTTTGAAAGCCAAAACTTAGAAAAAGAAAGAAACTTGTCATCTCAGGAAGTGGCATAGAATTTAGGTCTGTGTGAGCCTAGACTTTTCCTCACTCACACATCTTTTATTGAGTGGCAACCACCAGAAATGCCAAGTGGGATGGACCCCTCTTCCAAAAAATGTTGCGTTATTTCTTCCAACCACAATCCTCTGAATCTTCATTTCATTTTTCTGAGGGTGATAAGTGCCTCACTTGCAAGACACAGCAAATCAATTCTTGTACAAAATTCTGCAGAATAAGCTGATCCTTCGACTCATTTTTAATACATCTCTAAATATCTCAGACAACAGGATAATTTAACTTTCATATGGTTCCTCCAGGTACCTGAAGCAAGACACATGGTTAAATACTTCCCTGAATTGTGCCCTGCATAAATATTACTGTCTTACATAAGGATTTGAATAGTTTCTTTCTTACAGAATAAAAAAATCATATTTACTTACTAAACAGTTGGCAATAGAGGACCTGTAAGCTTCTCTTCATGGTATCATGTGGTCCTGCTGGTCTGCCAGTTTATTCATGATTCTGCCAAAAAAAGTCAAGAGAAGGAGAAAATTATGTTTGAAAAATATAGACTGCCTTGTTATACCTGTTCATTACAAAGTCAGATGAAGCTTCATAGGAAAATTGTATTGATAAGCTTTGGGAAATTGCCTGACTGCCCTTTGCTTGCTTTGGCCATGCTCTCCCAACAGCTTGGCAGGGAAGGATAGAGTCATGGCCAAACAGGGAAAAATTTCTCAAGAGTATGTGAAATGAACACACTGAAAATTACTTTCATGTCATGCTTATGTCTTGATAAAATTAATTTCATCGGAGTCTTTTTAGTTTGGAGGAAGGATCCTCGGTGGAGAAGCAAACACCAGATGCAGACACCAGCAGTCAGATGTGCTGGGCACATGGGGCTGTAGTTTTCTCCCTGAGCCTCCCCTTTTCACATCCCCCAAGAAGTACTACACAGGGAAAGCCCACCCCTTCCTTTCCCAATGAAAATTTCAGTGGTGCCAAAGCAGAGGAGACCCCAAACTCTGCTGAAGTCTCTGCACAGAGGGCAGCTTTGTCCTGGCATTTTTAGCTCTATTTTAGTCAGCTTTTGTAGGTCATATTCCTTCCTGATATACCTCATTAGCTACTTGGGCTGGAGAACCTTCTCTATGTCTCTAGACATTTTCTGTTAATTCTGAATTGAACTGTCGTGGTGCAGAAGGGGATCTCATAATTCTTGTGCCTGCTGTCTGAAAATGTGATGTGGCAAAAACATGTGACCACCTTACCTCCCTGCCTTTGCCCACTTGGGGAGCATCTAATAATATTTTATGAGTCCTCAGACAGTATTTTAAAATACATGACATGGATATTTTTCCACCTTGGTTTAAAAGATACTATGAAAAAACTAATCCCAATCATGCTGATATTAATTATTCACATTGTGTGGAAAATAAATGCATAAATCAGAAGTGAAAAGCGAATGGGGTCCCAAAGCACTGCTGTGAGTAATGTCTCACCAAGTACCCAAAGACAACACAATACTCAAGCTCTTTTATTCCAGAAAAAATAATATGCTAAACATTCAGAACTAACTGTGAAAAGCAGGACCATGAAATCACCTCCTTAAAAGTCCCCTGGTCAATATTAAAAAGGATGTAGTATCCTCTAGCTTTCAGTTCAACACATTTTCATCTTCTTCCAGGGATATTTCTGAGTCATTTTAACATGCATATAAATCTTTCAGGGCTTTAAAATGCAATCTTGAAGACATAAGATAAACAAGTCAAACCAACGAATAACACCTTTGAACTGCATAAATGCTGCAGAGCTTGTGAAAACAGAGCTATATTTGACTTTTATGTGGAAAATGAAAAAGGATCGTGACTTTTCTTGCCCATAACAAAAGATGCTTGGGTTTTGTTAAGTTATTCCACACAGAAATTTCTGCACACAAACGCCATGTGTTTGTATTCCTCCACTCTTTCCATGTAACACTGGACCTTAAAAACATCTCTGTAACTTGCAGAAATGTCAGTATCTGCAAGGCATTTTCTCCTAATTGGAAGCAATCACCTGTGAATTAGCCTATCACTTTTAATCAGAGTTAGTGTTAGATTTATGCTATAGTTTTATCATGGAAACTTGTTGAGGGACTTCTGTTTACCCCTTTTTCCCTATGGCTTACCAAATGATGAAACAGATGTAGTAAAAAACCTCTGTCTTCATGTATAAACAAATATAATATAAGCTGTTACAGCACTCTTCAAAAATGCATATACAATAGGCCTGTGTTTAGCGGCCACTAAGATATTAATGAAAATATATGCCGGAAAGGACAAGAACCTGATAAGCCACTCACAATGTAGAAACCATACACACAAGTAGTTCTACAAAGTACAAATTAATTAAGTTTGTATCAAAATAAGATTTACAGGCACTGACCCATGTGAAGTCATAAAAAACAATGGATAAAAAGGAGAATCTGAAATTGCAACCCTAAATCCATATTATTAACTTTGTATAATTTTAACTACCCTTGGCAATATTGATGTGATGCAGTTCTTGGCTGTGAACCATAATTTTTTTTGGTATTTCTCTCCCATCTCCATATTAATACCATCAATAATAAAGAAAGATATTTGCTCATAAATTATAGTATTGTGGTTGAAATAAATTGCATGCTTTTGTGCATATATTTATTTAGACCAGGAATTTACCCTCTGCTAAGAAATACGAACTTGTGTGCATATGGGCAAAGAAACAAAGGTTATCAATAGAAAACTTTATTATGTTCTTCTGTTGATCTCAGTTAGAAGATTTATCCTTTTGACCACATGGCCATAAAATAATACATGGAGAACTCAGTGAACATACATAAAGGAAATGTTGCCATAAATTTACATGGTCATAATTTCTTCAAAGTCCTTAGTGTTACTTGGGCTTAATAGAAGAGATCATTTCACTCAGAGAGGACCCACAATGATCATCTAGTACAACTAATTTAAATTTAAACATTTTTAAAACATTTTTTAAACATTTTTCCCCAGTTTTTAATATCTTATTTCTTGTGTACAGGAAATATGTGCAAAACAAAGATTTGTTTTATTGCAAGGCAAGAGACATCTAATAGGATTTATTTGTATAGCTTTGGAATCCCAGGAACACCAGTGATGGTTTTCCAGAGGCAGAGACTGCTTGCAATGACCATCAAAGCTGCACAAAATTGAGGCAGATGAACCAGCCCATCAAGTCCCTGAATCAAGACCTGACTTGAGAACAGAGGAACCACTGCTGCACCCACCCAGGTGAAAGCTCCAGCAAGCCCATTACCCTGACTTAAACATGAGCTGCCAGCAGGACAGCAGGAAATTATTTGCAAAACAGCCTCAGTGCAAGGTAATCTTTACACCCTGGCATGGATTGCTCTATTTCCAGCAAGCCTGAGTGGAATAAATTACCTAAGGTGCCATATTTTTTTAACTTGAGAATAATTATTCCTCACTTATTTCCCCCACATCATACAATTTTAGTCTTTCATTAGATCATTCAGAATCTCTTTTTCAAGCTGAGGAATTTTTTTTTTTTCATAAAGAAGATATACCTAATGTCTGATATTTGTCATGCCTTAAGCTATACTCATCCGTTTCAGTTCAGATCTGAGGAGAAGGGAAAAAAATTGTATGCAGCCACCAAAATTTGGGTGTGTACTGGAGTTTCATACCGCACAGTGATATGTCCTGTTTCTTCTCTAGTCTCTTCCCAGTTGTGCCTGTGATTCTCTTTATCTTCATCACAGCTCCTGAGCTCTACTCCGCTGTTTTACAGACCTGCCTGCTAAGTAACAACAACTCCTCTGAAGCCTTTCCTCAGGTATTTAGAGCTTGGACTAATTTTTGCCTGTGGATGTGAATTTGCAATTATCACCATGGAATTTCATCTGCCATTTTTGCCACACAACCATTTACTACCTTGACTTTTCTGAGAGAGGGCAATGAAGGGCTGAATTACTGTTGCTATTATTATGATACTGCAAATATGTACCTATCATATATAAGGACTTCTGAAGCTGCCACAGTTTCTACAATAATTCCTTCCAATCATGGAAATTCTTCTGTACCTCTAAGAAGACAAAGCAAAATCTCATGGTCAGACATTTCAATAGCTGCAGAGGAAATCTTCTTTCTGAGTATTAAGCCATGTCCAGCCATCACAATACTCTTCTCAGGGCCCTGTAGGTACATTTATTTATCACAATCAAGGAAGGTTACAGATTTGCTGGTAGATGAGAGTGCTCTAGTTCACCAACCCATGTTCTCTTAGCCATTTGGGAATGTAATTTTAGGCACTAATAGATTAGCAAAGCTGTGGACTGCAGATGGAAAATGCAGACACACAGCCAGTTCCTGAATTTGGACAGTTTAATTTAAAACCAGAGTACCACCACCTGTTTTAAATACACAAACTGTCACTTAATAGAAAAAAATTATGAAGAATGAGCAGAAATAGAAGTGGTCTTGGAAAAAAATTTAGGTGGAAAATGTGTGCTAAACTTCAGTAATCCAGAATCTAATGTGAGTCTCTGAGTTTTGTATCCATTTTATACTCTTCACTCATTTCTTCAACACCTCCCTGAGGTTTTTTTGGGAGTTGACTTCTCCAACATACTGAGTTTTAATGTTTGAGAAGCCATTCTGAGTACTTGAGGAATTATCTGATACAACTATACCTGATCCCTGAGATATTTTTTTTAAGGATTGTAAAGTTAATTTCCTAGATTTTGGTCTCCAAGTGAAAGGGCATATTCCCAAATCCTCTGAACTCCCTCTGAAAACCAGGAAATAAAGGTTTAATTATGACCTTCATTGCATTCATATTGGTGTACCTTCTGACATACTTTGAAAGAAAGCAATAAAGTTAGTGCAAGTTTGTAATCAAATCAATGTCAACTTTGAAATATTCATCTTCCATAGTTAAATTTGATAAAATTTGTATCCAGAAAAGGTGTGATATATCTAACCACCTAACCTATTTGTGTTTAAAAATACTGGTTAAGCACTTGGTGTCTGAAATGGACTTAGATATTTTGCATTTTTTAGTACACAATATTTCACATATAGTTTATCTTACCAAAATGATGAATAGATGTGTGAAATCCCTGTGGACAGACCACAATATTGTCTTTCACAGTAAGTGATCCCCTCAACATCTCAGTTAAATTAAAGAGGACAATGAAGACATAATGATGGATTGAAGACAAAAGAGTCCAAAAGAGCAGACAGCTCCCAGCCATTCATTATGTCTGATGGGGAAAAAATGCCAACCAGGCCTTAAATTAAAGAAGAAATAAAGGAGAAAGAACAGAAGATGCACATTGAGGGAAAGCTAACAGTCAGTGGAGAACTCTTTTTTATTGTCTGTCAAATGGAAACCAGGAGACTAAAATAAAGAAGCTGAAAAATGGTGATAAAACAGGAGACAAGGAAAAGACATGCCACTCCCATCCATAAAAAACATAAACCTCATTATGTTACTTCGGACTGCCTTCTCTCTGCTATAGATCATTCTGGAAAGGAGAAAATGGTACATCACAGACAGTTTTCAACAATAGTATTTCTCCAGAAAATGAAAGAGAAAAAGTAGACAGACTCAGAAGTACTTCCATCCCTGATCTTTTTTGACTCCCCTATCAAGGAGACCCAGCCTTGATTCTTTCAGTATAATATTGCCCCAGGATGTTCAACGAATTTCTCATAAGACATCAACAGCAGAGGCTGCTCATTTACAGCTCAGGAGTGCAGAGATTATCCCCAGGAGTTACTCCCCCAGAGTAAAGTCCACCACCATGGTCTTCCTCCACTGCATCCCACGGGTTAATCACAGAGGGTGTTCTGGTGTGCCTCATAAAAGGAACAGGTGTCCTCTTCTTGACTACACACAGCTCAAGCACAACTCTGTGTTTTCTTCGTGTTTGTTTCTTAATTTTATGGCCTACTCCCACAATCCAGATGTTATTTTGCAAAATTTGTATCCAAAAAAGCTTCAGGGCATGCTAATAAAAAGATGATTAACTTGCAGCAATATGATTCCTCCAAGCAGGAATTCTCTGTTCTTGTTCAACATGTGCCATATTGTTTGCTGTGATTTATTTCCCACTGCTTGGAACATGCAAACCACTGTTACCATCTTTCTTGATTACATTCTGAGTGCAGAGTTTTTTATATTTATGTCGATTTTAAACTTAGATATTTCAGCACTTTTTGAAGTAGATTCCTCTTTGCAGATTTAAGAATGATCAATTCACATTTACTTCCACTGTTACCCAGAGAAGTGCTTTGCTTTCCTAAGGTCTCCAGAGAGTACGGTCGACCCTCAGGAAATCACAGCTGATCAAAACCAGTCTTGGTGGTGGAGTGCAGGCCTGTCATAAGGAATAGTCAGGAGGCATCTGAACTAGAGCTACTACCATGCTTTTCTTGCATTCTATGGGACACGAACTTGGCAGCAGAGAATCTCAGAGCATCCAGAACAAAAGCAAAACCAAATAACCTTCCCAAAACCTCTCCCCTCTGAATTCAGATGCACAGCATCTACAATCCCCACTGCACTGGAGGCTGGCTGTGGTTTTCCTTGTATTGGCGTTTGGATCCCTACTCCCCATTAGCACGACAAACACCAGTCAAGGAAAACACACAGAGAAAGCAGTGTCAATATACAAGATAAACCCTCACAGCAATTGTTCCCTCTTCCTCAGCTTCCCTACTTAATTATTAACTATTCAAGTCCCAATCCCTCATCTCTCTAGCACAACAGTTCCAATTCCTGTGTTCAGCCCTCCTCCCAGCTGTGACAGTGTTTCCATGAACAACTCTAGGCAAGATGATCGCTTAAAGACTACTGTCATTCCTGTGGCAAGTGGAGGCCACAGCCAGCTAGCTCACCCTTCACCATCTTCCTTTATTCCCATGTCAGACCTGGGGCATGCTGATAAAAAGGAGAGGGAAGAAAGGAACTCTTGGGGTTCACTATCATAAAAATAGATGGGCATGAAGAACCTCACATCCAAGTGACCATGGGCAGGGGAAGGACTTAGTTGGAAAAGGCCGGGTAAAACTACTGTTGCCTTTGGCTATTTAATGCCTTGGCATCTATGGTCATCTCATAAACAATCACTGATTGCAAAAGGCAATCATTCAAAGGGTAGGGAAAACTGACAGGAAAAATACCAGGGTGGAAATGAAATGTCATTTCACAAGAGACATGACCATTCTGGCAAAGCTGTGATGGCCAGGGTCACTCTCTTGGCTGATTACAACTGAGAAATCCCAGAGATGGAGAACAGAAAAAAACTCTAAAGCCCTAGGCTGCTAAATGTTCTTCACACGACATCAGTGGTGCAAGGGACCATTTCTTGACTATTTCTTTGTTCCTAATCACCTACCATTAGCAAATATTTCTTATGGCAGCTCCAGTGGGAGAAAAGTCTGAAGAGTTATTCTGGTTGCTTCTTGTTCTCAATGGTGCAAAGACATGACTGTGTGTGTCTGTCTGTCCAGTTTTAGTATAGAAAAGAAGAAGCCCTTCCTTCACTTCATTCCTGTCTGTGGAGCCCTGAGAAGCTAACATCTTCATAAAGATCAAACTGACTTAGGAGCTGTAGGGATAACTAGAATTTGGTCATTAATACATATTAGGGGTGGGCAGGGGAAGACTTCTGTGCTCATGTATTGAGAATATATGGGCATTTGAAACTTGGATAATGAAATTTTATTTCATTGAAATAAATATGAAATTGAAATACACCAAGGCTGTTTTGGGTAACTGAAGGAAAAAAGTCCAACTTCTCCTAGTTTTTGTGAGAATAATCCTTCACAATGCAACATGAAAAAAGAAAGTGTAACAACTGAGTCAAGAAAGTTGTACAGAAAAAGTCCATAGTGAAAAGCATTTTTCTCTGTCCTCTTGAAAAGCCTTTTTTTTTTTAATGAAATATGACAAATTTAAGACTAAGTTGTGTAATTTTTCAAAATTTTCTTTGTGGGTCTTATGACAGCCAAACTAAAGAAAATCTTTTAATATTAATTTCAAGCTCATGATGAAAATTTCACAGGCTGCACTACACCAAGGAAGCATTCAGCAGTATAAATTGCCTGCTCTTTCATATAAGAACTTTATAACCACTGGAAGCTCTCCTGCTAAAAGACCTTTCTGGCACACAAGACTATATTAGTAAAGATGTCTCTATAACTTCTGGAAAAATGAAGAAAATACAGTCTCTTTATCCTTGTCACTCACAGCAGGGAATGGATGTAGAAACAAGCTCTACTTGATGTTCTTCTACTGTAGAAACAGCACTCTTGTGATGCTGGGTTTTCCCTGCTGGATCTCCTATGGCATCTCATGGGCCTCAGGGTGTCTACAATGTGGATGTGACATTTGATTTACACACTGAAACTCCCTCTGCAATGAGCAGATGGATTGGCTCCTCTGAAGCCTGTGCCCTGTTTAAAATGCTTCTCTTGGGAGGAAAAGGCCCATTCCTTTTGTGGGGCTGTTTTTCTCCACTGAGTTTCAAAGGGCTGAAGGTCAAGCAATTGATTTCAGCCCGTAACACTGAAAATGAGGATGCCAACATCTATAAAAGGAATCTCACCCAGAGCTTTCTCCAGCTACAGGGATTTCAAGGCTTATGGGGTTAACTTCTCTGCAGCTGTGTTAAACTATTCTCTTGTTCCCATTGTGTGGGATATACAATTAAAAAAGACTTAATGTAAAGGACAGGCAAGCAAATAGCTTTGCCTGCATTGTAATAAACACAGGAGAGTTGAAAAAGGGTTTTGTGAAGCAGCCGAAATCAGGCTTTTCACATTATTCACCTTGATTAAATGCAAGTATTTCAAGTAGATTAAAAAAAGCATGCAAAAGAGAAGGTATAATTTTCCCTCTTTTATAATATGGTACTGTATTCCTAAGGTCGATTTACTGGGTCAAATTTTCAAGAATGGAAATCATCATCTGTACACAAAGAGGAGTATGCATGCTCCATGTCTCTGAAATTCAGGCCAAAATATCAGTTTAATAAAGATGCTCTAAAATGGAAGCAAGTCATGTGCTGTCAAACATATCTGTACTAGAATCCTGAAAACACTGATACACAGGCCCTGGGTGGCTTCAAAGGAAATCTATAGCAGAGATGGAAACATCTCAATATAACATTTTAACTGCAAGATCATCTTCCCTTTAGTGAATGTCACAATTACCCAGCTAAACAAACAATCCTTAAGACACCACCACAAAGGAGGCCCAGTATTGTGCATCAGCACTATCTGATTTACTGTGAACTAAAGACACAAGCTAAGAGATGAAAGTGCCTCTAATAGTTTTGACAAAAATCTCACAATACTGGGTTTAGGCTTTGAAAACTTCATCTGTAAAAAAGGTTCCTTGTACTAACTTTCCTCAAGAGACTGTAAAGATTAACGAGATTGAGGGATATGAAAGAAGAAAAAGATCAAGATAGGCTAATTAAGTTTGGGAGCATCTCTAGGGGAACTTCAACTGACCTGCTGGAAGATAAGCACAGCAGACCTGAGTCCAAGACCCGTTCACTCTGCCTTGCCTCTCAGCTCCCCAGGCTGGTTTACATCTACAAAGCACAGAGAAAGAATCACCAGTGAAGGATGGCAGCGTAGAGCTCTTCTGGCTCCATCAGATGCTGAGGCCAGCCCACAGACCCAGCCTTTCTGAGAACTGAAGATGGGTGAAACACAAGAACTTTGAGTCAGGTCAGAGTACCCTGCCTGTGTATTTTGGTTGTGGCCCATCCTATTGTACCAAACAAGATCCCACAGTTAAGGAAAACACAACCATTTCAGTTATCAAAAAAATTAAATAAATGCAATGCATTAATTATTGTAATTTTGAATTGCATATGTATATTTGTTTGTGGATATATGTATAGATGATAGCTATGTTTTCTGTTTGTCTTCCCTTCTCTGTTTATACTAGCATGCATCTCAGTGACAAAAGGTAACAAAAAAAAGAAAAAAGAAGAAAGGAAAAAAAATTAATAAAACTGTACAACATATCTCCTTTTTCTTTTCAGTGAAAAGAAAATCATATTAAGTTTCCTATCAAAATACATGTTCAAGATTATTTCCATGTCAGTTTTGGATTGAATGTTTTGAACCAGCTCTAATCATAATGTGTGAGTACAGCATAAGGATCTAATTTCACAATGACAGGTTATAATAGACATACACAAGTACCTAAGATTGAAAGAAACATTTTATTATAATTGAAAAAAGCATGGTAGGAAAGCATTACCAGCTTTTCAGTTCTTAACCATTCAGTCTCAATGGTGCATTAATGTATTTAATACTAACCTATATCGCTAGCTTTTTTAACAGACCATAAATCCCAAGAAAATTCAACATGGTTTATATAAATATTTTTAGTAAAAATATCAGTATGGTAAACAGATGTGAAAGTTTGAGCATTTCTGAGACCTTCTGTGTGCTTTGCCAGATCCTCTTGCCCCCATGACAGGATGTTAGTTCAGGGGCAATCCCAACTGAAGTGTTTGCTGCTTTCCTTTGCTCAGCTATTTTAGAGCACACATTCATCTTGAAATGAAGTCTATCACTTCAAAGACAAAGTCTGTCTGAACCAGCTTCTTCTATGAAATTATAACAACTTCAGCTCTAAGAATAGGAACATTTTTGGCAGATCTGGATGGATGGATGCATAAATGCATAATCATTTGACACAGAAAGTAAGACAATGTCTTGACCTACGTCTCTGGTTAAACCTCTTTTTAACAGAGCCATTTACTACCTCCTTTATAATCAGACATTCAATATGGTAAGGAGAGAAGGGAGATAAAGTGAGCTCTGAAATATGACTGCACTGCTTTGGCGGCTGATCAACACACACTGGAAAGTAGAACAGTACACCTGCTTAGGCTTGACATTTCATCTCAGAGTTTATCATAACCATGTCTAGTTCAAGGGACACCATTTTTTTATCCTCAACTTTCCCAGAGTTTGATGTCAGAGGAAGAAATGGCCACAGAAAAAATAGGAGACTACCAACCAGTGATCCACACATTAAAAGCAATCCTTTTTTTATAGAAGACTATTTTGCACACCATTTTGAGACAGTGGGTGGAAATAAAAATTTTAAAAAATCACATGGGATCACATAGAAATACAGTCACATAAAAATTTAGGTTTGAAGGAAGGTGGCAGGAAATAGGCTCTTGGTAATTTCCAAATTATTCATTCTTCTGCCTACAAGGTTACTGTAGTGCAAACATTGAATTTCATTTGAAAATGCATGTAGTGCTGTCTGATTCAATAGGAAGAATTTCCAAGAAAATTAAATGTCAGAGCAGCATGGCTTATTGGTTTTACTCAATGTAAATTCACTTTTTATGCAACTCTGAATAATAATAATGCGCTAGTCTGTGTCAACGTGATGTCTACAACTTAGGGCTTTGGAGAGGGGGACTGAAGGCAAAAGAAGGAGAGGTAGGGTAAGATGATTGGGCAAGATGCTAACCCGACACTGACAGAGATTTAGCTCTACATGACAGGTCTGAAGCTTTAGAGAGGATTTAGCATGCAGATCACTGTGTGTCTTATTTTCTTCCTTTTCAGTTTGTGCAGCCAGCAAGACTGCTACTGGCTAAACAGCTCATCTTCCCTCCTTCAAAAGGTTCACTGGCATGTACAGAGGTGCAAGCAAGCCAGAAGGAAAAGCATATGAACAAAAAAGGGAAATCTCAAAACACCAGCATCTAAAACCACATTATCCTCTCAACTAAGATTATGCTCCGATGCACAGCTTATTCTAATAGGTTAGTGAAAACTCTATTTACTGCCTGGGACTGTGAAGTTCTTCCTCAGGTGAAGTTCTCCCTCAGGTGAGGCCCACTGACCCTGAGAGGAGATTTCAGTATAGATTCAGCACCTGGCTCAAGATTCATAAAGCAGTGCAAGCAAATGCCACAATTTGAAGAAGGTTGTTCTTTTTTTTCCTGACAGGTGTAAGGAAGAGCCTAGACAGGGAAAGAATAGGACTGCTTAGGTGAAGGACTGATAGGTGGATTTAATAAATAAACATGTGCCTAAATAGCTGACTAGAGCTAAAATGTGATGACCATTTCAGGTGTGTCAGATACTTTCTGCTACACTGCAACTGAGATGGGGTAAGCCATTTTCTGAGCTGCTGACTGCAAATCCAGAGTAATTCCAGTGACTCTGTCCAACCACAATGGGATTCAATATGAAAATGAACTGATGAAGGAAAATGGGGAAGAGTCGTCTTGAACAGAACAGGAGAGGATGTGGGGGAGATTGGATTGTTACAGCAGGATTTTTGCAGGTACAGACTTCAGTGAGACACCCTTCTCATTGTGAAAGCTAATAGAGACTATCTTCTATTTGTGCATCTTTAAAACCTTCTCTCTCCCTTTCTATCCTTCTCTTTTCCTACTAAAGAAAAATTTTTCAGTGAAACAGAGACGACCTCTTCCAAGTCCTGCTTGATTTGCTTCTACAGGCTGTAAAAAGCTGGGGAGAACATGCTGTGTCTTTTGGGTGCAATGCACTTCTGAGCCATGAGTTCAACATTGCAAGGACAAAAACGGGAGATGTCCAGCTATAGGTG
This sequence comes from Melospiza georgiana, assembly GCF_028018845.1. Lineage (NCBI taxonomy): Eukaryota > Metazoa > Chordata > Aves > Passeriformes > Passerellidae > Melospiza > Melospiza georgiana. The sequence goes on along the minus strand of NC_080430.1, from coordinate 44,440,011 downwards.
TATTGTGTGACATGGTTTCCACCTTATCCCCAAATCAGCTCACACAATTTGAGGCCGCCCAGGGACACAATGAAGGATCATTTTCAAATAAAATTGCAGCTTCTCTCTGCTTCAGGAGCCCCTGCCCCTGTGTGCTAAGATTGTCACAACAGTTACAGAAGACATGAATCAATATGAAGGAATGAGAGCTCTTTTGGTGCATCTATCCTGGCAGTGCAAGAAATCTGCACTGGTTATGGTCTGTACACACTGCGACAATGCAAATAATACACTCACATACCTTGATTTTTAGTCTAATATCCAGCCTCACTCAGTGAAAGAGCAAGGGCTGACTGCACACATTCAGCAAGTCAAGGTCACAACAAGGAGGAACTTCTGTTTGCTGCATCTCTGCCTCAGCACGGATGGCACTGGGCAGTCCAATAAGACTGAGGTAAGGGCTTGGAAAACCACCATGGTTGTGCCTAGGGCAGTGGAAAGCTGGCCTGGGGAACTGGATTCTGTCTCTGCCTCAGTGCCTAATGCCAAGGGAGTCACAAAACCCAAACTTCATGCAGGCAGTCATTAATTGCATCTTCTTTGTTTGCTTAGAGCAGAGCATGGAACACCTGCGCTCTGAACTGTGGAAGCGTGGAGCAATTCCAACGGTGATGGACTCAGCAGAAGCCAACTCCAAAACAAAGAGAGGATGCTGTTTCTTGAAAGTCAGGGCATGAACATCTCAAGTTGGGCATCTAAATTAAATGTCCTTTGTTGACATTATGATTCTGTGCATAATTTTCCCCGGTGCATAATGTCATTTCACCTTATCGGCACATTGTGCAGATAAATTCATTAATGTTTTTAAAGTGCTCGGATGCTGCAATAATGAGAGCCACAGAAGTGCTCCCCAGGAAATTAATAACTCTGGCTTCAAAGCTGGCTTTGAATGATGTACAGTTACAGGAAGAAGAGGTGACATAATGAACTACCATGATAAAATAAAATATTGATTCATCTGAGCAATGTTGACTGAAATCTCTCCATATTTCAGAGAGCTTTGCTTTGCACCCTTAAAAGGGCTTTTAGGTGTAACTTACACAGTTTAAAAACACAAAGAGAAAATCATAAATTTAAAAAAATTAAAATAAAAACAATCCTCCAGAGAACTGGAGCCTTTTCTGTTCTGAGCTCAGACTTTAACCCTTGAGCTGACAACCTGACCTTTCCTTACTGCTAGTCTGGTCCCTGCCACCAGAATCCTGCCCACCTCTTTCTCCTGTGTATTGGTTTCATCCTTCCTTAACATCCCATCCTCCCCTCCTCAGCACCCTTCTGTGCCTTCTCTCTTTGCCTCACCATATTATCTCCTCATATTAATAATCTCTTTGTCCCTTTCCTAGCTTCCCCTCCATGGGGACCATATCCCAGCCCTGTCCTTTCTTAATAATTTCAATACCCAAGGCAATCATTTAGGCCATAGCCACAACCTTTGTATCTCCCTCATCTGAAGCATGCTCCCTACTGACCAAATCCTAGCACAGCTGAACTGCAAAATTTGAAGAAACATACATGGATAAGGATTTTTCAGACCAGAAGGCAATCTAATGTGGCAGTTTTCCACTAATATGAGTAAAGCTCTAACCTTGACTTCCACTCGAGAAATCTTAGTCTTTGTCCTGCATGGTCCTCTCTCCCCAATAGATTTCAACTTCCTGATCTGTGATATGGAAATTCCACATAATAATACAAGGTACTGTAATGTGATCAAACATGATTGCCCATCCCCCCGTTTTGTTAATTTCTTTTTCTCTAAGAGACTAAATTATTTTCACTGAAATTTAAAAAATTACAGACTAAAATAGGCATCAGGCAACCTTTACCACACTCAAGGTTAATAGAGTCCTTGTCTATATTCTTCTGCATTCAGGAAGACTCTGATCCATCAAATCAGCAAGCACTCAAGTCTTCGCAAGGAGACAGTTAAAACATCAAGGGGAAGTCCTGTAGATAAATGTGTCTAATTCTTCATATGCTTCACTCCAAATTCTGTGAGCAAACTTTCTGGCTTCTGCTGGACCATATACAGAGAGGTGTATTATGATTTGAAGGATTTACCTGAAGCATTCTTTAATCTCCTTCATATTGAAAGAGATGAATGCAAATCCTTAACTGAAATATATTTAAAGAAATCAAGTAAAATAACATATGGAATACTTTTGCAACAAATGCATTAATTGTATGCAAACTGAATTAAGTCTTTTATTAGCATGTAATTGGGAGAAATATTAATACATTATTTTAATTTGAAAAAATCATAAGTTAGAAGCTTTGAAACAGAAAGCTGCATAATAGCAGCTTTAACATTAAGATGTCATTGTAAAAAAGAATGCATATAATGAACTCAGAAAAATAGAAATATAACTGCCTGATCCTTTCCTTGTTTCCTGTACATCTGCATTGGAGTTTGTCTATTGTTATTCAACTAGCTAATCATCATCTTTTGTGTGGTGTGCCTGTGTTTTTACTCCAAGAGGCTAATCTGTGAAGACATCTGTTATTTGGTAGATAATAGGCCATTTCAAGTCTCAAAGCCCTGCAAGGCATTTCTGAAGAAGGAGAAGTAGATACATCTGTTCCCACCAGGTAGGAGTACAACTGAGCATGCTGGAACACAGCAGAACAAAACTTTCACTTGCTATTTACCAGAAGGTTAAATGCACATGGAACAATGCAAACAAAGAGTAGTTCTGGAGTAGTTTGTTAGGGCTGGGAGTGAGATTGACTTTATATAAACCATTTAATGTTTTCTTGGGAAAACAGTGCATCTCACACCAAAGAACAGTGGGATTTGTCATAGTGATCCTGGATCTATAAACCAGGCATAGTCACAAAGGCAGTGGTCCACTGAATCTGATGTTCTTTTTTTGTGAAAAGTCAATATTAGACATTTTGAGGGCAATGTAGATGCTTGATTATTCACTTGGAAAGAAAATCTTGTGCCATTCTTCTCTAATAACTTATCTGTATGAACCAGTTCTCTCTGGATTCCAGTGGAAATATACTACGTCTGCATTATCCATGAATCAACTGTAGCTTTGAATAATCCTCCTTATCACAGACTCAGGAAAAAAAACCAGGACATATCTTTATGTTAGAATGCCTAAGTAACTTAGCACACAGCACCTGAATTGTGCAAGCTTCCATTTCTTAAATCTTCATCACTCTGTCAAGTCTTTCCCATTGTGCTATGAATGCAGATGAGACCCAGATATTCAGATTTATCTTACCTAGGGTTTGTGATGCTTTTACTGACATCTGCTCTGAATGCAGGCTGGCCATGCAAACAACACTACAGATGAGAGTAGGAGGACAATTCATGTATGTGAATTTAACATACGTGCAAGTTCCTTGTATTTACACTTTGGAACTACAGTCTGGTATTTTCAGGGATCCTCAATGAAGGGAGGAATGATGCATCTGATTCCATGGTCTTAGGAGGCTAATTTATTATTTTATGATCTAGACTATATTAAAGAATACTATACTAAACTATACTAAAGAATACAGAAAGGATACAGACAGAAGGTTAAAAGATACTAATAAAAACCTCATTACTCTTTCTTCAGAGTCTGACACAGCTTGGCCCCTGATTGGCCAATATTTCAAAATAATTCACAGCAGAAACCAGTGAACAATCACCTGTTGGTAAACACTGTCCCAACCACATTCTAAAGCAGCAAAGCACAGGAGAAGCAAAACAGGTAATTATTGTTTTCATTTTCCTCTGAGGCTTCTCAGCTTCCTAGAAGAAGAATCCTGGGCAAAGAGATTTTTCAGAAAATATGATGGTGACACTGCACTAGTCACAAACTGCAAATTCAAGGAGTAATGTGATTTCTTACTCCAATTTCACCTACTGGTGCATTTTGGAGAACCATTGCTACACAGGAGTTAAAGTTTTAGCTTGTTTTTTGACTGCCTCAGAATACTGCAGATAGCAATAGAATACTGCAGTGATAGCAGAGTTGATGCAGTGTTGCCCCAACCTTTGATTTGTCAACTGTAGAAATATTAAGCTGAGGAGTGACATATGATGTTGACACTTTCTGATGGTGTGTACAACTGAAAGTGTTGTTCAGTGAGATGAGTTAGATATTTTTCACACCTCAATTTTTCTTTCTTTTATTGAGATTTCAGATATTTGACCACTCTTCTTGGATGGAAAAATGGCCTTTCAACTCTTTTCTCAGAAAAATAAGGCTCCTTCCAGTGTGACAGCCTAGATAAGTACTTAAACCATCATTCTGCTGAGTACTCTAACATAAGGCTTCCTTCCCTGCCCTCCTAGATCTGTTTTTCCATTTTGTATAAATAAGACACAAAACCTAAGTCTCCTTTATGTGATGAGAATGTTCTGAAATCTCCGCTAAATGGAAAGATGAGTTTCTTTGTCTCTCTCTCTGGCCATGAACACCAAACTATTTCTTCGAGACAAAACAGCTGTAGCAGGACTAAAATGCGCAGATTGACGGCAGCCTATTAATTTACACTTTAGGTGAAAGAATAAAATGACACACATAGATTTAAAGCTCAGATAGTTATTTCCTCTCTCTATTTCTTTACTGAGACATCTATGTATCAACATTAACAGCCTGAGATTTGTGTATGCTCATTTTATCAGAGATATTAAGCACAGGGATGCAAAACCGCTGAGCTAATTCTTGTGTTGAGAATATTTTGGCTACAGCAAGAGTCAAGAAAGACCACAGATGCTGCAAATGATTAGCAGGTGCCCTGAAAGCCTCCCTGTGTGATGGAATGATTCCAGTCAATGTCACAGTGTGCTTTCACCTTTAATATATGCCATAAAAACATCCTGAATGCACATTCAGTCTGTTTCTCCACATGAAGGGCAGGGTTTCAAGCATCCTAAAGGTTTGGGAATGGCAGAAACCGTTGCTCCTAGATACCATCTACATACAAAGAAGTACCTCCCCAAGGAGCCAAGAGCTGCAAGACACATTCACCCCACACATCAGTGTTACAGCTACACAGCCTTTTGCAGATAAGCACAGACATATTTTACTGACAATGTGAGCTGGCTGAAGGCAAGAACCACACAGTGTGGCAGTATGCTCTAGGGAATAAATCCAGCCCCCTGAGAGAGCTTACTGGATCAAGCACAGCTAAGGTACCTACAGGGCTTCCCATTCACTGGGGAAGTCAAGATCAAAGTGAACTCAGACTGGTCTGCAAAACTCCATCAAAGGACAATGAATAGGCAGGAAATCCTATTCCTGGGTAAGAGATTTCTCTGTAAAACATGAAGTAATAGCTCTATGTGCAAAATAGATAGATCCTGGAAGAAGTGAATTATAAATTCATGGCATGAAATGTTCTGCTGATGAAGAAGGAAACTTTGGAAATGTACTTATAACAAAAAAGATCATTATAAATGATATAAAACACAATATATCACACACAAGTTTCCCAGCAATGGTGCAAATATGGTTTATACAGTTGTGACCTCATCAGTGGCTATTCCTCTCTACCAATGCAGGATCCCTGCCCATTAATTCTTGCTTTGCAAGACTCCAGATATTTTCTCCAGGTGTCTGGAAGAAATGTTATTTTGTTTAATGGCAGATTTGAGGCAAGGCCCATCTTTGGGAACCTTCTGTAAGCCATTTACATAAGCCTATTTCTAATAAAGTTGGGACAAGGTTCTGTATTAAAATAGGATGGGTCACTAACCTCAGGTTAGTGCAAAATCAGATCTGGGAACTTGAGCAGGGTCAGAAATCAAACAAATCCCAAGTTTCTCTTCCAAGTGGGTATTGCAGTGGAACACATGGATGAGATTCCTCCCCATGACATCTCTAGAACAACTGAATGTAAAATAATGTCCCTCAGTCTTTGACACAGCACTGCCAAAGAGATGCTAGCACTGAAGTACATTCAGGGATAAAGCTGATCAAAGACCTGGTAAAATTATCTACAAAGAACAGTTTTAACAGACAGTGGATAAACAATGTATGGACACATGAAGTATAGACATGGTGGAAACAAGGAAAAATCAAGACAAATTAAAAAAAGAAAGTATAGAGAAAATATCATACAGGATTTCACAGCACTCAGATACACTCTGTTATGGAACAGTTTTGTAAGACAAGTGGGGTGAGTAGAGCCAGCACATTATAAAACAGATAGGCAAAACATTTGGAAACATATTGCCAGTCAGAATTACTCCACAGGAATTTGGTGCCTGAACAGCCCATGTGTCTCTGCAGCTTCCATTCTTCTATCTGATCACAATCAGTTCAGCTTTGCACTTGCTTTTCAGTCCACAAGAAATATTAAAATGAAATCTGGAGACACAGCTTGAAATTGCAAACAATGATCAATTAGCATCTCTCACCATACAATTTATTACCTTTCTTTTTCACGGCCTTTGCCATGCCCTTAAGTGCCACACTGATTTACTGCACTGCTCTGCTTAATTATCTCTAGTGCTTTATTTCAGAAGCAATACTATTCTTAGCTGGTTCTTTACTGGTAGTATTGCATTTTGAGAGCCAATTCCATCACCAGTTTCAAAGCTATAGCAGCAAGACCAGACCTGCAGTTTAGAAACAAGGAATACCTTTCAAGTATTTAGCAAAGACGAAGCTGCTGCAAATTACAGAAAACAAATCCCGAAGCTACACCAACAGGCCTGAGAAAAGTAAAGCTAGAAAGCAGCCACCTCCTCTCTGGAAAAAATGTTGTCTTGTCTCACCCTCACTCTTGAGGGTGAGACAAGACAACATTCAGACACCTGGGAAATTAATATTTTCTGAGAGTTCTTGACTCAATTACAGCATTCTGCAAAGAGGCTTTCACTCTCCCATCTAGGAGCTCAGGAACACACAGACTGGCACACGTGAGGACATGGTGACAGCCAGCTGGGAACACATGCAAAGTGGAAATCAGAAGACAGTCAATAAATAGCAGAGATTTTAGACTACAGTAGTGTAAAAACAAACCAAGAACCCTTAATTTTTAAAATGAAGCTCAGTGTGTCTGACATAGGGTAATTGATTCAGCAGTTCAGACAGAAGGGGACTGGATTCCAGGTCTGCTTCTGGAATTTCTCTGCTCGTGGAAAGGCTGTTTTGTTAGGGCCAAGCCAAATGACAATGACTCTGTCATTTCACTATTTGTGCTCCTACTAAACAGTACTTCACAGTATGTGAAACATGTGAAAACTACATGATTTAAAAGTGGAATAGAAAGATACAAGTACCTAACTTCTACTAATAAAAGCAGGGTGCATGTTCAATGAGAGAGAGATTCCTGCAATCCAAACCCACCACCGACAACAGAATGTGGACTCGACAATAGAATGTAGACAATACAATACATACTACAATAGAATTGTAGTATTTACTCTTGAAAATCCAACTCAGAACGGAACTGAAAGTTGCAGAAATACCAGAAATAATGGTTGAATAGCCTCCCTAGCACATATTCATGCTTAAAAGTCAAGATTTGCCAAAAGATAACAAAATATTTGTGCAAGACATAACAGGAAAGACCTGTTGTAACAGCAATATGTGATACCACTGAATATAACTTGCTTTTTTACTACTGGACCTTGCATAAGGAAGAGTAACCAAGGTAAGAGGATTTGTGTTTATGGAGAAGAAAAAACATATTAAGTAGCTAACAACAAAACAGCTTTTTAGGAAAATGTGATTTTGTCTACTGTCAGAAGTCATGGCAAATACAATGCCATTTCTTAAATTATTCCTCATTTCCACATTCTTTCTTTTTCGTGCCAGTTGCTGCCCCTATCTCTAACAGGAAAGTGTCAGTGTCAAAAAGGAGAGACATAGTATAACTGAAAATAAAAGTTAATTACTGTGGAAATTCAACTCCAGAGCTTTAATTAAAGCCTGACAAATGTATCATGGACCCCAGGCACCAGCATGGAGTACACCCATTACAAAGATTACTCCTCTTTCTAGGGCCTCCCATGCTAACACAAAGGAAATATCAATCATGCCAGAAAATGGCTTTTCCAAATCAAAGATGCTGGGAATTATTCTATTACCTTTCTCGTAGATAATTTTCAGAGCTGCTGAGAGGGATTTTTATGCAAGAAAGCAGCATGTTAGCGTAAATTTTTGCTTAATTGCTAGGTTAATGTTAAATTGCAGCTTTTCTTTTAGGAAAAAAGGCAGCTGATAAACCCCTTCCTATAAACCTAAACTTCCTCTGTAACTTCTCAATGTGTAAGTAGGTATGTGAGAGACAAACAGCTTCAAAATGACATGTGATGAAAAGAAGCAGAGGACACTGAGATGCTTGCAGCGATCCTCTCATGGTGAAAACTGCAGTGGACTCCATCTAGAATTCTTCAGCAAGCCCATGAATGTTTTTGCTGCCCTCCAACCAGCCTGCTCAGAAGAAATATTCCCACTGGAGTCCCCATTAAGAGTTGTTTGGGATGAGTCACCTACCACAATGTGGACAGTATCACGCTCTTTTTTGGGGTCTAACCTTCCAGCCAGTGGCTGTGAGGGCACTGCTGAAAGAAGGAAAGGATTTCTTTTAGATATACTTTGAAAGAAGGAAAGGATTTCTTTTAGTTTCACAGCAATTATTTTATCATCTGCTGAGCACTCAGAAGCAATGAACATTGCTGACAAGATAATAGAGTAAGAGAGATGAACATTCTTGCTTTTATTTGCTTAATATTTAAGGCTTGGGTTTTTAGGTGATCAAGAAGTGAAAGCAAGTATGCTCAAATCTCAAGAGTTGTTTTCTTACTCCTTCTTCTGCTAAGATATTTAAATAAAGTAAGGGGTTTACTTTCTCTTTCACAGCCCAGGTTCTCCCCCCTTTGATCCTAAAGCAATAATCCCACATTTATGAGATTATTTTTCGTTGCCATGGAAATTGACGATGTCAGAAATTCAGCATTATCATTCCTGTATAGGCAGGCAAGATGCAGTCCTTTTGAAAGACAGATATTTTCCAGACACCTCTCCCAACCCCCACCCTCCGACACACAAGAGAGGTCACAACACAAGAAGCAGAAGACAAACACGCCGTGCACAACAAGATTCCCCATACAGGTCAGACTCGCAGTACTTTTAGGACTGTAAGGAAAGATCCATCCCATCCCAGTGCCACAGCAGACTTCACTTGTGGTGCCATGAACCCCTCACAAAAACTAGAGACAGCAGTTTGTGGTAGTTTGGGATTACAAAACCTTACCCTACAATGTAGTAGTCTAAAATCAGCCACTCCTTTCCCCAAAAAACCCAATTTGAGACTATTGAAAGCACTTTGAGATGCAGCCTCTTTGTTCTTTGCACCGGCACCAAACAGCACCATAATCTGTGAAGTGGGACTCCAGTGTTTCACAATCTCCCCACTCATCCTGCATGAGACACTACTCACCAAAACTGACTGGCAGGCATCTCAGGCTTTTGTAAATCCACAAAGCCACTCAGGAACAAAGGCACCCCCAGAGCATCCTGCTCTTACGTCTTGCATGTGCTGGTGGCTGATAAGCTATAGCACCCACAGCAAATCTGAAGTTGTTCCTCAGTAAAGTAATGGTCTAAACACCTTATTTTGTCTGCAAATTTACTCTTGGGTCTTAAGAGTTGTTGTTATGCAGAGAATGGACAAAAAAACAGGATTCAGGAAATTGCATTTTCCATGCAATCTTTGAATCTGAAAAACGTACAGCCAGATCCCAGGCATATCCAATGAGTCTGACTTACACTCTTATAGGAATCAGTAAAAGAATTTGCACACAGGTCCCCAAAATTGCCCCACAGCATTCAGATCAATTCCCTGTTCTGGTAAGTTCCCTTCTTCACAGTGATCCAAGTGCTTGTGCCAGGACTGGGGAATTCCTTCTCCCAGTACTTTTGCATTAAATCCTTAATGCATTCTCCTCCCAGATTCATCATGGTGTGAATAAAGTAACAATCACACAACAGCATTGTCTACATATTTTTGGTTATAACTCTCTTTTAATAACAAGATATCCCAAGAGGACAGCAACAGGAACCAAAGGATTTCAAAACCCCTGCAATACAACATCCAAGTAACAAAGCAGGTTTCTTTACTCTCCTTTGCTATTCTCTCAGGCCTGACCTAGAGAGACCAAGAGGTGTAAAACTCCTCATCTCTTCAGTCCTTAGATGCATTTATGAGACAGGCCAAGGTTTCAAGCCAACTGTGATGATGACTGTTATGATGTGGACATCTGTTTGCTGAGACTGGCACATTTGTTTCCTTACAAATGAAAGGGTCGAGAGGAAGCCAGTGTTTAATCATCCTTATGGATTTATTTAACAGTAAAACTCAAAAAAATCAAACTTACACAATCTACAGTCAGCTTTTTAATTTTGGTGGTACAAAAAATGTTTTGGCTACAGAGAATTTATCTCTTGAAGCAGGAAACAGTTTCTTGACCAAGCTTCCTATTATTTCACTCTTTAGTGAAACAGAATTAATTTTGTAGCACATATCTGAAGGGTAAACAGGGAGCTATGCTGAGTAACAATTCATATTTATGACTCTATTTATGTATTAATATCACACTTATCCCAGTTTTCTGACCATTAGCCATGAGCACACATGAAAAAGGACCTGTCCCCCTTCTATTACAAGAGTAAATTGTACCTGTCTCATGTAGATGCTTTAAGCCAGATATCAGTGTAGAGGTGATGCTTACAATTGATGGGATACATACACAGATTTACTTTTCTCCCTCACAATTTTCTTATTTACTTGCATGTTTATTTCTTGCTGCTCTTTCAAGAAAGATGCAATCTCCAGTTCAATTTACTGAACAGCAGTTAAGAAACCTGCAGTTAAGAGTTCATGCAGAATGACCACAGACCACCTACAGCAGCTACGGAAAATGGGCTTTATCACCAAAGTGCACCCATTTGTCCAACTAAACAGATATTACCATTCACCAGCAACAGCAGACAAACTCATGTTCTCCTCTACAACCACCACTGGGATCAATTTTACTGAGTTATTAAGAGTGCCACAGAATTTCTCTGCCCATATGGACAGACACAGGTGTGAAGAACTCTACACTGCTGCCATACTGCTTAGGTCTCCTCCTCTGTGGACTAGGTGCAGATCTGCTCATCACACATCAGAAAAAACAATATCTTTCTCCCTTTTTTAAGGAAAAGCTTTGTTTAGCAAAACAAAAGCCCCGTGCACCTGAGGTTGTCAAGCCAGAGCTATTCCCAAGGGCTGAAATCACAAGACATAAAGAATTTATTTGAAGAGGCCAAACTGCTTTCCTGAAATAAAAAGACCCCTAATACTCAGAGAAGAGACATTTGTCTGTGTTTACAAACAAGGCTCCAGCCAAGCTATGATACCTGAACACGAATACACTGTAATTCTGACAAGAGACAGAAAGATTAATGTTCTTTAAGTCCAGAGGGAAATCCCTCCAGACATTGTTTCTAAAAGCTTAGAAATCAGCTTGTTTTTTTTCCCTGTGGTTGCTGCTATTCCTTAGCAACAAAGTCAGTCTGCTGAACATGGCTCTGCTCTAACACATTCCAGAAATAACTCCCAGGGCTGGCATTGTTTGGACTAACAGGGGAAAATTAATGGGGTCATTTGCTGTGTGCTAGGGCTCTCTACCTGCTGACCACCTGCACGTCCCCAGGACAATCCAAGGAATACCCACATGCCCTCACATGTGAGTGTGTGTGTGCCTGAACATACAGACATGTATCTGAAGAGTATTTCTAAGGGGAGATTTTCACAGCTCTCATGTGGGGGATGGAGAGAAAGATGGAGGAGGACAAAACAAAGGCTTTCTTTTGTCTCTAACAGAAGACAATAAGAGTTCTACCGAAGCTCCAAGTGCCTTTCCCACCCACCCAAGAGCTCCACAGTGGCCAAGAGGAACCTATGTCCTTGTCCTCCAGACAACAAAAGAACAACCCTCTGTCCCAAACTGCAAACTTCACTCCCCACAAATGGAGACAATGCACAGAGCAGCTTCTGTTCCCACATCCCTTTCATCTTTCCAAAAAGGTGGATATAGCAGCTTCCAAAACCTCTGTGCTAATGCAAAAGCTCTCTTGTGGCAGTAGGGAGTGTTTAGAGACTTTGTTTCTCACTTTTCAGGGCCTGCCAGTGAGATGGGGTTGCAGAACAGCACATAATACAGAATTCATTAGTTTCCTCCTGAATGACACATCACTTAAATAAAGGGTTCCTTGCAATTTATCATAAAGGGCAGGATTTTTTTTTATGTTAAGAAAATTGGAAACACTTTAAATATTTTTCTGTTCTACGCTGGGGTAAGGAATTTACACTTAAAATTGTAGTGGGCAAAAAAGAAAAAAAAAAAAAACTACACAAAACCAAAAGCCCTAAACAAAATCTCACCTAGTATCTAGAAAAGTACAAGCTCAAATTGTTGCTTTGTCTGATTCAGCCAGGGACTTGAATCCATAGCTCAGCTTCTCACATGAGTGTCTATACCAGGAGGGAATTGCATACCCTGGAGAGGGACATTCTTTGTCTTACATTGGACTTGACAAACAGAGATTAGGTGAACTGGGTGTTTATTTTAGTAAAACAACACTTTCAGTGCAAAAGTATTTTCTGACAAAATTGATTGCATTTTGAACATCGAGGCTTGCTGTAATTCATATCTAAGGGGTCCAAGCTCAGTGCCAACAGGAGTAATGACTGCACAACACTTCATATGCACAGACAAAATGTTCTGCCATGAAGTAAATGCATGCAAACCATAATGCTACGCTAACAAAGTATGGACAAAAATGAACAAAACATGAACAAAAATCCAAGAGAACATAGCCAGGCCCTGTTAAGTAGTGCTTCATCTGTTCTAGCTAGTGGCACGACCTGAGAATTTTCTCTCTGTTTTCAATGCTGTCTCTGCTGCTGTTAACATGCTACCATTATACTGAATTCAAGGTCAAAAAAGAAGAAACGAGGAAAGAAAATTTAGCAGGTTTTAACTTTGATTTGTTTTTTAAAGGCATAGCATAAATTGTTTTCTCTCACCCTCAGCCCAACAAAAATGACTGGAAAGCAGAGAGAAGCATAAATCACACCTATGAAAAGTTCAATACATCTGCCAGTACCAGCCAGAAGATTTTCTTTCTGCTCTGACTCACAAGGTCCCTCAAGGTGCAATCCAGCCTACTGCACATAAACCCCTTCATTTTGAATTTTACACATTTGCCTGTTCATAAAAGAGTTCAATACTTCAGTACCAATGAACTGAGAACATAAGTAAACTTGGGTTTGTAAAACTAATGGAGCCTTTCCAAGGTGCTTCACACCACGCCTCAGGTGTGCTCAGGGGGCTGTGACGCACACCAAGAGCCAAGCTGCTGTGTGCTGTTGTATATTTTACATACCCTGCAGTTCTTCATCTCTGACACAACAGTCTCTGGGGTGATGGTGCCTCCAGGAGAGAGGAACACAGCTAAAACACACAGAGCAGCATGGTGGGTGCCCACACTCAGGTACACCCAAAATTGTGGCAGCCATGAACCATTTAACAAACAAATCACCTTATAAATTAAAAGACAGCTGTTAGAAGTCTCCTCTTTTGACACCCTTAATTACAAAGACTTGCTCTATTCACACACAAATTACATGTAAAAATCTGACTTTCAACTTTTAATTAGCAGTAGAAGATAGAGTTATATTTGTTACAGCATGTTATACTTTCTGTCAATATTTATTTACTCCCACTGTTTTAAAACAGCCAGTTGATATCTAGCAACGCTAAATGCATTTTTGCATTTAACATTTAACAAAACCAAACCAACCAAGAAGAAAAGATTCAGGCATCTCTTTGGAAGAAAAGACACAGTAAAATAGAATATCAGATGTTTGTTCAAAATAAACATATGTCTGCTGAGGTCAGTGAGGCCAAAGTGACTCCTAAACATCCTGGAAATCCTCCCCAGTATTTATACTCATTAAAAAGGGGTCAGGAAAGGGATGGAAAGGAGAGAAGAAGGAAGATACAAAAGTATTTTTTATTTAAAGATCTGAAAACATTCCACCAAGAACTTAACCTTTTGGTGACATTTTCTTAATTGAAGCTTCACCAGTTAGTACCAAAAGGGTAAAAACAGCAATGGTGAAAGAACCATTTATATACTTGTATCACATGAAGGGTTATTAACATAAGTAGCATTAACATCTCCTAAAGCCTACTTTTGTGTTCTGATGATTTACTCCTTGGCTTGTGTATTTAACTAAGCCAGGGCTCAGCACTGCCCTCCCAGTGACTCAAAGTCACAGCTCTGTAAACTGGACAGCTTGCTGCCTTAATCTGTGCTATTTTTCACACTTGTGCTAATTACAGAAATAAACACAATTATATGTCAGGGAAATATAAAGAATGCAGTGTATCAACTTATTCCTTACTAATACAAGATTTGTAGGGGTTTTTATTTGCTTCAACTGATTTAGAGATTCCTGAGATGAAATTCAGGTTCTTCAACAACTTATACAAGGAGAAATGCAATTCCTTCTAATGAAATATGATGAGTTTTCACTGATAATCAGTATTTTGCTTAACTGATCCTTTTCAGTAACACTAAACTGCAATATACACTAGCATAGAATTTTAGAAGGTTTGATACTATCAAATTACTGAGTACATTAAATGCTAAAAAGCTAGCAATAGATCAAAATGACCCTAAATTTTTTATTTTCTTTTTCATGTAACTAAACTGGAGTTGTGCTCCAAATCATTTCTCCAAAGCTCCAATATATATCCAGAGGAGCTTGAGGTCAAATTTTGCCACTTAGAAGATTTCTGGTATAATTGTCATTGACTTCAGGAGGGTCAGATTTTGGATTTACAGGATTTTTGGGTATAAAAAACTATTTCTGTTTCCAATGAAATCAATAGGGAACGTACTTATGGTAGGCTTGGGCTTTAAATATGAATCAGATCATTAAATGCACATCACAACAAGAAAGAAAGGATTATCCCTCCTTTTTCCATTCTATGAGCAATAGCAACTGAGGTCATGAAAATCTGACCTGTCTGAAATATGTCTTCTGGGGGCGATTTCAATAAAGACTGGATTATTACAACCCACCTCTTTATTTCATAATCTAAGGAGACAATCAGAAACCAACAAGCATCTCAGTTTTTTTCCTGAAGGATGGCTACTAAAATTCCAAGCATATTTATTAGAAATGGAAAGCTAGTGCCTGTCAATTTGAGAAAATGGATCAAGGGCTTAACAGGTTACATTTAACCTGGAATTCAAGAGCCATGAAAATGTCTAAACTGAACACAAAGCAGATTTTAAAACTAATGGAAATGTAATCAGTTCTTTTTTTTATCCTCCAGGATTCTGTTATATTGCTCCAGACTGCTACTGTTATCTCCTGTCTCAGAAGCTCAATCTCCTCATGCAAAGGCTTTGATCTACATGTTCTTTGCTAAGTAGTTTCAAGTATTGAAGAATTAATAACCATGCAGTGTATTTTCTCTCGCCTAATTCTGCATGCTGCATGGTTCTTCAGAAAATCAAACATTATCTGTCAGACAAATGGCACCACGGTTATCTGGAACATTTGATTTGGCAGTTTTTTAGCAATTCAGTAGTATTTTCAATTATGGTAATGTAATACTGAAAACATTGGCATTGTTTGGCTACCACAGACAGTTTTCTGGTACAGCATGAAAGAAACAGGCCCACCCAGTTCTCCTGGCAAGAGTGAACTGGGCTGGTTACTACCCAGCCCACACAGTGGGAATAAGCTGCAATGCCACTCTTGTTCAGCTGCTGTGGGGCACCCTCTGAACTTCCACAGCCTCCATACAATTGTGTTCTGTTGATCATTTAACAACTATATAACTACAATAAACTGTCCTGTTTCATCCAGACAGTAATAATAATAAACATTGCTACACAGGAAGTATTTGTATCCTGTGCTGTATTCAGCAGCTTTCAATTAACATCTTGTAAAATGAAGGCGTCACAATTGTTCTTCTATTCCTCAACACATCCAGTGGTGGCATTTCATTACAGCACTGAGGAAGTTAAATGAAAGTGGAGTTCATACAGATCATCCATCTTCAAAGGACCAGGGTTATTGTAGGATAAAGGAGGCATTCCTCCCTGGGCAGCTGGGAATCTGCTGGTAGCTGAAGCCATCTCACCCTGCCCTGCTGTGAGTACTCATGAGAAAATCACCATCACCCCCTCCATCAAGAGAGGTTTTGAATGTGAAGTCTCTCCTACTTGGGAGTAGAGATGCATGAAGGCTTGAGCTGAACTCCATGGAATGACTTGCGCTACAGAGCTCAGTAGTTCCAGGCTACATCTATTAAGCAAGTAGTGTAGCCCAACCGGAGTAGTTTTTTATGACAATATTGCTAAAGATCCAGCAACCACATCCTATATGTTTCAGAGTGGCTTACTTGGGATTAGCTTTGCTTTAGTGTCCCATGGATTGAATAAGAGAAATTTGCAAACAGAGCTGCAGCTTCTGATTTAGGTTTATCTTAAGCCAGTCCAGTTCTCAAGCACCAGGACTGCTGTGAATGAAAGCATAAGAAGTGCAGACAACAGGAGGGATTCTCTAAACAAAACCTATTGCAGATCCTCCACTGTCTACCTTCTTTTTCAATGGGGCTGATCACTGAAAACACAGATGTGCAGTCACAACAGAAGCAGACCCAAGAAAGATGTATGTAGCTGGGTTAGAATGGATGGGTTTTCAACTTCTGTCTCAACAGAGGTAAGGTTGCTGAGTTTGTGCAATGACTGAGGCTTCCAGGTATACCATGAAAATGGAAATTTTCCCCAAATTTACTCTTGATGTCCCCCCCCAACCATAAATAAACTGAGGTAATTGTACTGGCTATTGAGCAGAGAGCTGTAGAGCCTGCCAAGCAGGCGACCCAGCATGCAGTGATTGCTGCCGCTGGCTACGGAATAGCTGCAGCTGTTTCCCTCCTTTATTTTTCAGTCATAGCTGAGGGACATATACAGTGCTCACAATGCACTCTACTATGGGGGAAAAGAAAATAAATTCCTGTCATGTTCAAAGGATGAAAAGCAGAATACATAAGAACAAATAAGGGAAAGAGCTACTTTAATGTAGTCTTTGAATTTCTTTCGCTAAAGCAATATGCCCTATCCTGCAGCTCTTGATATCCTTGCTAAAGCCACTAACACAAGAACAAGAAGTCTGGGCCTCAGGATATCTATGCAATTAAATACAAACTTTCAAAAACACTGTTGCAGAGGACACCAGGAGGAATGGTTAATAGCACAGCGGAGCCACATGGATGATGCAAATAACCCTGCTATTTAACTGCCTGATCACAACTCACTGTGGCATGAATCCACCGCTAAATGCCTGGATTTTCTCTGCCAGCCACTCTATCTAATAGTTATCCTTGACCTTTACGTATCAAAATGCTTGCTAGTTTACTGACTCCTCTCATGTTAACTTCAAAGCTTTCAAAGGTAAAACTCCTTTCCAAAGAAGCTAGCAGGGATATTTTCACTTCTGAAAATATTCTCTCCTCTTATTAAGTGACAATTAAGTTGCAGAAAAATCCCACTGATGTAACAGCAGTGTTGCCTGAACTGAGATTCTGAAGACTATCAACTCACTAGGCCACTGTCCACATATGCTATATTTAAAGAGAGAAAGTGCACTTATCCCATGTAAAATTACAGCTTCTCCATAAGACTTTCTGTCATCCAAAGGATTTCTGAGTAGCATCAAAAACTGCATGCTCATAGGACACCATTTTTCACAGTAATCCCATTAAAGCCAAATTCGGCACTCCTCTTTAGGTCTTTCCGGATGGTCACCATAATTCAGTCATTCAATTACAGCTGATGTGCCTGCAACACTTAGTTCTTGCCTTGTCTCAGACAAACACACTGTAATGTCCAAAAAAACTGCACTGTTGCTTTCTTCTTAGAGACCACTGTCAAGAAGAGGACACATCATGCCAACCAGAGTCAGACACATTGTGAGGAAAGCAGACTCATTGTATGTTGAAAAAGGCCCAACTTGATGGCTGTTTTCAACTGCCCCTTTAATGCATCCTGCTCCCAGCGCCAGAGATCAGAAACATCCACAGCACCAGAGCTTTATTCAAGTTGTGCGCTGCTCCAGGACTTAGGGAATCAGAGTAACAAAATCACCCACATCCTGCAACTTTTGTGCAGCTGAGAGAGAATGACTGTTCTTCACAGCCAGGTCCTGCCTGCAATACCCGAGCATTCTGTCAGGGAATGCTCCTCTCTGGCAGACCATCTAACACTGGCACAATACAGCTTTCCATGCCATATCTTCAACCTGGGCACATGAACTAGCACTATAAATTTTTTCACTCTGCTCCAGCTACTATTCCATCATAATTTACTGAAGAGGTCTCAAATTTAATTGTGGTATTTTTGGGGTTCCCCAGACAGAGGAGGAATGAAGGAATCTGAGTCCATGTTCTTAGAAGGCTAATTTATAATTTTATGATATTATATTATATAAAGAGTACTATACCAAAACTATACTAAAGAATAGAGAAAGGATACAGACAGAAGACTAAAAGATAATAAGGAAAACTCGTGACTCCTTCCAGAGTCCCTACACAGCCTGACGGTGATTGGTCATTAAGTAAAAACAATTCACATGAAACCAATGAAACAAGCACCCGTTGGTAAACAATGTCCAAACCACATTCCAAAGCAGCAAAACACAGGAGAAGCAAAACAGATAATTATTGTTTTCCTTTTTCTCTGAGGCTTCTCAGCTTCCCAGGAGAAGAATCCTGTGCAAAGAGATTTTTCAGAAAATATGACAGTGACATTTAATCACCTAAGTCTTGTGCATAAAGGCATAATTTTCAGGTTCTTTTCCTGCAATAAGCTGAGCCCTTCCAACTCCCATTACAGACGAATGTAGTTGAAGGAGCTCCCTAAAAAACAAAATATTCAAATGATAGATCATTATTCCATATAAATGTTCTGTGTAAAAGAGAAATCAGCTCCTTCTTTACAGGTTGGTTTAATGAAATACTGTCAAAAGACAGCCCTTCTTGGTACTTGAGATCTCTCCATTTGGCTTTTTACTGATTTTACAAGGGGAAAAATACCAAAAATCTGCTCTCTGCCGCTTTTACATGAGTATTGCAGGCCATCTCCTAACTTGACAGTGTGATGGCAAGTAAAATCAGCAAGAATGTTAACCATTCACCACTGCTGACAGCAACCAGCCTTGGTAATATGAAGGGAAAAGTCAAAAAGGAGACAAGGCGTTTAAATATGATGTTTAAAGGTTCTATCCACACAGAGTAGCACCTTTTAAAAATTATGTTGCTGATATGAAAACACAGAAGAAAAGAACTGGCTGTCAGTTTTCTTCAGTGCCACATGGCTAGGAGGCCAGACACATGAGAATATTTCCAGTTCATGGAAAATATTAATCCTCTTATACATACATTCGTATAATTTCAATAAAATAAATATGTAAATAGGCAAGACATTAAGTCTTTAGCAGGTACATACAGGTCATCTATTTGAGACCCTCTAGATTTTTCTAGGATTGACTGTGGCCTCAGTCACAAGCTGTAATGCTGGCTCAGGATGCTCCATCTTGTAATTAAAGGCTTAATCTCCTCTTAGTCATCGGGGCAGTTGTAATGAAATATGTCAGTTACTCCCTACTCTTGTTTTGGAAAAATGCCCAGCAGATTACAACAGCAAGAAAATTAAATTACCCATTCTGTACGTCCACTTCACAGCACACTCATATTG
Source organism: Melospiza georgiana (assembly GCF_028018845.1). NCBI lineage: Eukaryota > Metazoa > Chordata > Aves > Passeriformes > Passerellidae > Melospiza > Melospiza georgiana. Next base: position 44,420,191 of record NC_080430.1, on the reverse strand, counting down.
CCCTTTACCAGTCTTGCATTGAAGCAAGATAAATTAAACCAAAACAGCTTTCCCCATTTTTCAGATTTATTTACCCTTTAGCAAAAAAAGAAAAGTCTTGCTCAGGACTCGGAATGTCACTTTGCTTTTCTGACATGTTGCTTCACACTTTAGTTGGGACACAGCTTTCTGCAGACTAGGAAGAACACATTTTAGCTGTTACACATTGGTGACAAAGCAATATTAACCACAGACTCTTATGTCATTTAAAAAAAATTAAATAACAAGGGTAGAAAATATTCTCAGAAGCCAGATATCTTGCCCCAAACATACTCTTATACCATCTGGCTTTGACCACACTGCCAGATTCTTTCCTGTCCTTTTCTCCCTCCTGTTTTTCCTTTCCTGCTCCATATACTGCAGGCACTAGTGACAAGTCTGAGGAACACTGGGGTAAAAACAAGGCTGAAACAAAATTAAAGTAACAGGTCAAAAATTACAGAGTGAGGAATAGGTAAGCAGCAGCTGTTTGCTGGCTTCCGAAAATATTCAACAACCCAGCTGAACTGAGGGAAGTCAGATCTTACACACACAAACACTTTTACTGGTCTAGGCTAAGAAGTTTTCAGTTTTCAGTTTTCACATCCTGCTCCAATGGATCTGGCAAGGTAAAGGGTCCCATCAATACCAAATGCTACAACTGCCTCAACAAAACATCCCCAGTATCTCTCTGGAGCATTGCAGGGAAGATTCACCTCTTCTTACACTGACCAGAATGCAAGTTTTTTGGTACCACTGACAATCCCTGAACAGATACGGGACACAATCTCAGTATTCTCAGGCTGAAATTTAGGTGCATATTGAAAATCCATTCTGCATTAACAGAACACATTTGTAACTGCCTTTCTGCCAGTAACACCAAGAACAGGATTAGTGAACTACAGGTAGCTGGTTTTATTAAGAAAAGTTGAAATACAATCATAATTGCAATAAAAATCTAAATACAAGTGGTATTGATCAAGTCTATTTTTGGAACAAGGGTGTTTGCATTGTTTGTGATCCTGAGAAAGGAGGAGCAGCAGAGCATCTTTCAGTAAGCCCTCCTGGACTGAGTGTAACATCACTATTTTAAGTGACCATTAACTTAATAACCATTTTATTTCTGATACTCTGCATTAAGGACTAAATTATGCTTTTAATTAGCTTAAGAAAAATATGAAATGACACTGTATCATTTGTTCTGGATTTACAAAAGATCAGAAACCATACTGTTCTGAAAACTGTTCTGATAGCACATGCATTTATGCAGTAACAGGCTCCTGCAAAGCTCTTGCTCCGAATCCTTCAACTCTTCAGAAGGACAACGTGAGGAGACACTTGGCATCCGTACTCTAATCTAGAATAGCTGCTGTCTCACAGCCCATCCTTTACAAAGTGCCAGTGTGGAAGGAAGTCGATAAAAAGCAGATGGACCCATATTTCTGCTGTGAGCCGTTCACACGCACAAGTGGGACAGGCTTTTCAGCATCGCTCAGCTCACACAAGCCCTGCTGTTAACAAGGAACCAGGCTGCAGAGTTGTAGCAATCAAACATGTACAACACTACACCAAAAACTCCAGTATCAAGTTAAAAAGTTGCTCCAGAGCCTCATCTGTTAACAAATATTCATATATTTATTTACATTCCAAGTCTGGTCTTTCCCCTTTTCACAAAGATATTTCAGGCAACTTTAGCCAGCACAGTGTTTGCAGAGCAGTTTTAACCAGCAGAACAAAACCCTAGTGTTTACACTCAGATCTTTGCAGATGCTTTTATGTGACAGAGATGCCCAAACTCCATGACTCATTTCTTATAAAAGCAGACAAACATGAATACCCTCAGGAGGATGGGGGAGATGACAGTCATTAAGCAGACATACATCATGATACAGAGACAAAGGGAATGCCTTAATGAGAATGGGAATTACCCTTCCTTTTGTGGGTTTTTATTCCACTCCTGCTCAGCCTCCGCCAAAATGACTTTGATGAGGTTATTAAAAATCACAAGTTCTTACAGAAAATGGGCTCAGTATGTCTCAAGGCAGCTATTCTGACTCCTGTAGTAAGGGCCAAATTACCTTGGTACAAAATAGTTGCTTCTGCAACCAATAAAAGTGACTGTGGGACTGATGCAACAAACAGCAGTTTGGTGAAGTTTCCAAACAATTCATGTTTAATTTAGGAATTTGGACAGTGAGTTTGACATTTGATTAAAACTGAATTTCCAAATTAAACAATCTAAAGAGCGTTAAATTAACAACAGCATTATATCTTGCCAGTGACACAACAACTCCCAGTGCCTCCCTGGGTGTTGTTAGGCACCAGCAGTTGATCAGAAGTCTTGATAAAGCTCAGAGAAAACTCTCCCCAGACTGATTAAATGCAGGTGTTTTTTACATCTGGTTTTCAGAGTCTGCACAAGCCTACCGTGCATCACAGCTGAGACTCACTGCACTTCTGTTTTGCAGCTCTTTTTAAATAAGCCCACTGATCACTCCAGATGCAAAGGTGTTCAGCTTCAGTTTCTGACTCCTGACACCCTGTCCCAGCTGAATTTGGCATTTAGCTCATATGCAAATGTTTGAAAAAGTATGCAAGTGCTCACAAAGACGGGGTCTAGCAGCAGATGTCCAGTGTTCCAAATGATAGGATGCTCAGGCTGGAGCAGGGAAAGCCAGCAGACAGGTGTTCCCACTCCTCCTGCTGCCAAGTCTGCCCCATTAAGGAAACCAGGCTGAAGGCCATCAGTGCAACAGTCAAAACTTAATCACCAAATGTGTCTCTGCTCTAAATACCTCTCACCAGCTGGTTACTACTTATCCCCTGATGGTGTCTGGGCACATTCCCTCCAAAAAAGCAATCAAGCCCTTCTGATGTGGTGTGAAAAGCCAAGTCTGTTCCTTCCTCAGTGTATGAACACATGATCCACCTACAAAAAGTTCACAGAGCACCAACAAGAAAAGCTCAAAAACTCAGTTTTCCATGCTGGGCTGGGGAAACCCCACAATCAGGGCTGATGTTTTGCTTTTGTTATCAGGAATTTTTTCCAGTGAAGCAGAGGCAACATTACTGCCCTCCTCATCTGCTCCTGACATGACATCACACCAAATTCCTAACTACTGGGTGCAGTTCCATGGATTCAGTGGAAAATGTAGCCCAAATCAGGATTTTTTTGTGGTCCTGCAACTGCTTCTGCATAGGTGTTTTCTGACTCATAACCAAAGGATAGGTTAAGAACAAATAAACAATGTTTTATCCGCTTCTTCAAAACCAAAAAGGTTTGTGTGTGGTTTTTTGTTTGCTTTTTTTTTTTTTTTTTTTTTTTTTGTGGTTAGGATTGAACATCTTAAAGGTCTTTCTCATGTAAATGATTCTATGATTCTGGTTTTTAAGAGAACTTATGTGTTTAACAGTGATTTTGTACTCCCCTGTTGGAGTCCTTGCCTCTATGGAAAAATACCTAGGCTTGGGTTCAAGTTAAAGTAAGGATTTGAGTTTGCTGCATATTTCAGGAAGGGACTTTGCTGAAAACATTCAGTCCTGAGTTAGGGAACAGTCACTGCCAGCACAGGAATGCAGAAAAGTGATCCAGGAGCATAAACAGCAAACCTTGGTCACAACTTTTGTTACTAGGAACTTAAACACACACTTCACATTTTTTGTTCCTTCTTATCCAAGCACCCAGATTAACTCTGAGTGCTAAAAGGAGATATTCCAACTATGAAGTAGTGCTCTGAGTCAAGTAGAAGCAATCTTTACATGTTAGCACTGTCACTAAAATATCTGTAAATTATTTAGAAGGGAAAAAAGAAAAACTAATTTATTTGTATGATCTTCGTTTACTTTTTGCGCCTTCCCCACTTGGTACAGTGCTTTTTTCTCATCTACCAGAAGAACGTTACTTAGCTTCCAGGCTATGGGAGATATGCTTGAATTTTGTTTAAAAATCACAAAGCAGGAGGATTGTCTTTTTATCAGAGTAATGTACTGGGACTCAAGAAATCTCAGCTCACTCCTCACTCTAACAGAAATTCTCTTTAAGACATTTGGCAAAATGCTTTATTTCTCCACACTTCTGAAGACAGCGTTACTGTTCCATTATCCTGTGTCAATAGTGAAACCCCATCTGAAAAAGAGAGATACCATTTCCTTTTGTTACCCATCTTCTTGCCTGATTATACTGCAGTCTCTACAGGATTGAGACTTTTCCCCACTAAACTAGGGGTTTACATACAGTCTGTGACACAATGGAGCTCTGGTACAGCTCAAAACCTCTATCCACTACTGGACTACTAATATTAATTCAACCTCTAGCACTAAGAAGCCAAAACTACTGGGGGAAAGTAATATTGGAGTGAAAGCTCCAGCATCAAGTCCTGGAGTCCTCACCCTGATAAAACATTTGCTGCTACCAAGATGTCAGGCCTCAGCCTAAATAAGGGAGACATTATTTTATCAACCAAGCTGGTAATGCCTTCTCAGTAATAAATGTAGAGGTGGAACCCAGTCTGGAAACAAATCTGTGACAAAAAAGGGTGTAAAGCCCTGCCTGACTGACAAATACAGGTTTTCCATTATTCACACCAGAGGATTCCATATGAAGGGAACTGCAAAGGAGGGAGCCCAATTTATCCTACATTAAGATTCAAAGTGTTCAGAGATAGACTATCACTGATTTAACTCCACTCTACAAGATATCATTGCCTATGATTTAATTGGCCAATTACTTATCCCTGATGAGAAACTGGTAAGAATGCTGTGCCTCATACAAGAAGCAGTAGTTGTAGTAAAATGTGGATGAAATGTGCAAGTCTGAATCAGAGCATTTTATCAATCATTTGCAAAGCTGACAGGTTTAATGGGTTTGGAATTGTGAATATATTGACATTTTGTTATTTGTCACAAACTAATAGAAAGCCCTATTAAAGTTACACAGATTTCCTGTCCGGCATAAACAAATGATGATCCATATTCATATTTGCCTCAGGAGGAATAAAACACATACATGAATTCATTAGTTGGTTTTTCTGGCTAATACTTCACACAAAGTGTGGGGAAATTTATTTTCGTAAATGCCCATCTACTTCCCAGTTTTTTTACCCAATGTGTTTAGGGGAATCAAATCTCCCTTAGACTTTGAAGTCAAGAATTGGACAAGATGCTGCCATTTAGAGCACACAACAAGCTCTGGGGCCAGCACCATTCTCTGGGTGCCCAGAAGTCAAGGAAGAATTTATTGATGTCTGAATGAAAAGCCCCAAGAAAGAATGAGAAAAAAATGGAGATCTTTCAAGGAAAAAAAAAATGTTTCAGTTCTGACGTCATTTTCTGTCTGTCTTGCCCTTTCAAGATGCAGTTCAGATAGAGGTTGTTGCACAGGTACTTTTAGGGTGCTGAAAGGCCTCGTACAGGATCACTGTGCAGGACTAGGCTGGGTGACGCACAACTTTGCCTCTCCATAAGTGAGAAAGTGGGTGACAAGAACACCTACAGAGGAACACTGGAGCATACAATCCCACACATGAACAGTTATGCACTTTAACATATCCTCCTGAGCAATATGTTCACCCAGTATGTGCTGATTCTCTTTGTAGTAAAATGTATTATTTGCTTAATCCACTCCAAAACCTTTTGTTCTCATTCCTGTGTCTATCCAATTTATCCCCTTAAGGGATGAGAACATTTCTGTCTCTTATGCTGCACTTTACAATAGCCAAGCAATTCTGGCTCCATTAGGAGTTCACTGCTCACACAGCCTTGGGAGAAGGGCCCCAAGTGACAACTGCATGCAGAACAAGATGAGGCCTCTGCTCCTTGGGCTGTAGGAATTGAGCAGGGGACAGTGGATTTCCAATGTCCAGGCAATGCCAAACTAGCATAAGATGTATGCTAACCTTTGGGCCTTGTTTTCCCCCTTGCTTTCTGATGGTGAGGCATTATCTCATTTATGGAGCCTGAACAGGAAAGCATTATCCTTCCTAAATCCAAAGGGAAGGATGTGCAGGTACAAGCAGCTTTGCTGCTTTATCACTGAAGGGGAATATACCACACTTTGGAATTGAGTGCTCCCAGTAATTCACATCAGTTTCTGGGAGAGCAAAGAAGAACTGGGCCTGTGATTTACCTTATTTTTCAGCTGGCATAGCTGCAAACATTTCCATTGCAGGCAACAAAAAATAATAATCCTTAAAATTCTGAGGATTCACAACTTAGACATCTTTGATGCTTAGCTCCATCCTGCAGTGCATGATATTTAGGATTTTGCTTGAAACTGGTGATACCATTGGAAATGATTATACAGAGGAGATATTCCAAGGAAAACTGCTAAGAAAGGAGGGCCTTACAGATGTCTTGTAGACAGATGTGCAGAATATGTCAAGTGAAACGAAGCTTTTAGCCATGCACCTTTGTCTTGTTCAGTGCCTGGAGAAGGAATGTCTGGAAACACAAGAGGTGCCAGGTTGGTAGTGACCCTGGTGTGTTTAGAGACAGTCAGCCTCCTCACCATCCTCCTGAACAGACCCTTTGTTGACTGTGCAAGAGAAGTCCCTGGAGATTAACAAACAAGGCCTGCCAACTTAGCTGAAGTGCTAGAGCCCCACTGCACTGGCATCCAGAAAAGACCACTGAGTCACATGGCTTCACACAACCCTGGGCTGTGGTCAGTCCACATCTTTCAATGAGAGAGTCTTATTTAAAAGTCCACTGCATTCAGCAGAGGCTCTTAATAAATAAAAAAAAAAAAAAAAATTCAAATGTTGTGCTTATGGGATTTCCACATTATCAAACTATTAAGGTGAAGTGGTGTCTAGGGAGAAGGAAGAATTTCAGAATTGCATCCTGCCAGTGCTTTTAAAAATTTCTGCTACTACTGTGCAGGGTATGAATCTTATTACACTTGAGAGTATTCCTGCATATAAATGAAAGCAGAGAGAAATCATTGAGAGGAATCAATGAGCTGAATGGAAGGGGTTTTTTCTTATAATCATGTTCCAATTTTGTGTTTTCTGAAAGTTATTCTTATCTCTTTCTTTCTATTATCCTCAAGTGCCTGAAATTCCCTTTGATGGAAGACAGCTGCATCCTACTACGACTGACAAGCTCTGGAAAAATGCATCTGACAACCATGCTATGGAAAGATGCATCTGTAATGGCTTCTTTCAGTGCAAAAAGAATCAGTGCAGCAGCTTAAGAGCTCTTGCTCAGCTGCTGCTCTCTGACACTCTGATCTCTGCTTGCAAGGTGATCTAGCCTGAAGGCATGCCAGGGAGGCCTCCAGTCTTGTCAGATCTCATAAACAAAGCAGGACTACAACTGGTCAGTATTTAGGTGGAAAGCTAAATTTTGCAGGAGATAATGTTGAGGCTTCAATAGATGGCAGTCTTACCTCAGAGTCAAGACTGAGGAGAGGAATTAATGTGATATCAAGGGCTGGGGGTGCCATCTGTCAGAGGGCCAAAAATCAGGTACCAGGCTGAAAAAACTCCAAGGTATGTTTAGTAGATCATGACCAGCTGGTAATGTTCCACTGAAAAATGCTATTTGCCAGCCTGTAGACATTCTCTCATCATTTCAAAGCCATACTCTTGTGGTCTCCCATCTCCTGCTCCGGAGATTGCTTGGCTTATGAAAAATTATCTGTGTATACGAGACCAGAATTTCTCTGTACAAGGCACTGAAGACAGTGTCAGATGGGCAGTAGAGATCACAAGAGCAACACTGAAATATGGATATTTTAGGTTTCAGCATTGAATCTTTCTCAAATTAAACATATAAGAGATGACTAAGTTGTGACTGTATTCAGAAGGGAGAGAAGCAGAAGAATTTCACTTACAACCCAGTTCAATTTATCATTTTCTTGGGTCTGTGAAAAAGCAGTCCTGAGCAGGGAGAAGGTAAAAATTTTCTGCTACTTTATGCATGCCTTGCCTAGGTAGCAGAGATCAACCACCATCAGACATGAGTTGTCTGGACCAACAGCAATATTCTATGCCAAATTTTTAATGCAAAAAGCAATGCATCAAGAATTAATGTATCTCTAACTGTCCTATCTTCACTGGCCATACAAAAGGCCATTATTATATCAAGGATTCAAGGCACCTATCCATGCCCACATGGGGGAAAATAGTACATATCCCTTTTCAATCATCTGGTCCTAACCATGAACTGACTTTGAGCTGCTGTCCTAAACCTACATAAATAATTGCATACTTTCCTCATATCAAACTCCAAGCAATTTTAATACTTCTGGATCAGTAGGTTTTCTGATGTGTTTACCAAGGTCTGCGATGTCTGTCTCCCACTATTTTTTTTTTTTTTTTTGTCAGAGTGCTGTAGGGACTTAATTCCTGCAGTTCCAGCTCAGAGAGACTGGAGAAACTACAAGCTAAGAAGACCTTATGCCACCATTTAACCATAAAGCAAGTACCCCTTCTTTTCTGGACCTATCATACAATGTCAACTTCATCTCAAACCATTTTTTTCCCTGACACAGGAAAAATAAAGTGTTGATGTACATGAGTTGACAATTTCATAAATACAATTGTGAACAAGATGCATCTCGAGCAGCTGTGGTGACTTAGCAAAACCATGCATGGGTTTGTATCTTTACTTAGGGTATGCAGGTATATTAATATGCTTACATGTATGCACAGTATTTTTCTTTTTCAAAATTTGTACACTTAGTTGTTGGGTTTGTTTCCATACTTTTCTGAACACAGAGAGGCAATTTTCCACAGTGTTCTTTATGTACAAACTCTTTTGCCTTGTTTGCAGAAAAAACAAAGTAACTTTTAAGCAGTAAAAGAGAAAACAAGGCATTGAACAATGATCAATGGAGACAATCTAAAAGATGTAAACAAACATACTTAAAAGGAGCCCTACCAGGCACAGATAACTATTTCAACCCTTTGAAGAATTTCATCTCATTCCATCACAGGTAAAATTTACTTTACCAAGAAATCAACTATTCATTGGTACAGGCTGCAGAGGGATCTGCACCCAATGAAGAAAAGGCCTCAAGAAATGGTTTAGTGAAGTTGACTCTTGCCCTTTTGCTAGCAATTTATGACATTCTCTGTATTGCTGACAGAGCACTCAGAAAACAAGTTAACAAAAATATTAGCAAATGGTGCTGCTTAAATGATTGACATATGACTGGCATGAGGAAACACTAAGAAAATACAGAAAACAGCATACTTGTTCACTTGTCTGGCTAACTGCAAATTTTATGTGCATATTATTATGTCAGGACCCAGCAGGACTAGGGAAGGGGAAGGCTAGGATTCTTAAGTACATAATAGACCTGAAGTGCTACCATCAAAAATAACCCCTTTAACAAAAAAACCTATGATGTACATTTCAAGGGGTTCCAGCCATTTTTATTGATTCATTTCTTACAGAGGCAGAAAATATTTAACCTATTAGCAGGAAGAGAGATGGAAAGAAACACCAACTTCTCAGTCATTACTTTTCAATGCAATAAGTGGATGCAAGAGAGCTGGCATGGATTGCAAGGGAAGGCCCTTGATAATGGTACCTGTACAGCTTTAAGACCTGGAATACCTGTGACTGTACATACATTCAAGTCTGATACCCATTCACAAAGAGAACAAAAACTTCTCTACCTATGTTTTCTCCTGAAACAGAAAAAACTTCTGTTCTGTGACATTTTTCACTTCTCAATTTTAAATGAACTGCTTTTCCCTCTCTCCTGCTTTTGGCTAGCAATCAGGAGTCATCAATATTCTCCTGTTTTCACTGTAAGTCACCCTCGGTGACCTAGCTGCCTCATAACAAAATCTTGACTGAACAAAGAAACCATTTCTCATCCATTTCACATAATGCAGCACAAATGAAAGCCCTGGAAATGTCTTATTCCTCCATATTGCTTGTCACATCTACCTTTTCAGCAGCACTTCATTTGTCCCCTATCCATTTCCACACAGTAATTTTATTATCATCCAGACCCAGAAGGGCAGGAACTGGCTGTTATTAAAATGTGAGAACACATTTTGAACTATTTAATGCCCATGGCAACCTGCAAACTCAACTGCAGCAAGTCCACGTCTGGATAAGCAGACCTAAGCAGCAGGGCTCAGTAGGGAAGTGGCACCCAAAGCAAGACCTGCCCTCAGGCACTCATCTCTAAGTCAGGTGAATTCCTGACAACTAGATATGAAATCTTGCTGGACTGTTGGAACAAATATTGCAAATTTTCGGGTGTATTCCATCATTCAGGAGTTGTAACTTAAACCGATTGCTTATTCTTGGACATGGAAATTCAAGGACATGGGAAAATTTGCTCACAAAATGCACACAAAATTTCCAGAGCAAAGTAGTTTGAAAGAATCTTGAAGAGTTTCTACACACTGCAAAATCAAGGGTCAAAGGATCTCTATCACTGTTATTCCCACAGTCAGTCTTATTTCTAGCAGAAATCAAAACTTACTTCTGAAAGTAAGTGAGTACATTTCCTTGCCCCAATTCAGACTTCATGGGGTTCTTTCCAACTTTATAAAACATTTCCAAACCAACTACTGTGGTATCTAGTTGTGTCCAGCTTGACCTACTCAATTCTTTCCCTTTTTTATTGAAATCTATAACTACATTATTTATCAAACTGTTTCCATGGTCCCAAGAAGAAAAAATGGCATCATATTAACTATGAGAGATGCTCATCTCAGTGCAACATCATACACAATCACCTCTGCAGTTTACATATTTTGAGAAAGCCTATCTTACAAGCCAGTGAAAAGGGTTTACAAGCAGATTAAAGGATAAAACTGCCAAGTGCACTAAAACACATGATCGATATGCTGCTAACCACAAATCCATAACTGTTTTGCTGATAAAGCATTGCCTAAGCTGCTGTTTGTTCAGATTGCTGCTTCAGATTCCTCATGACATCATCAGCAAAATGAGGAGTAGCAATTCTGCTATTTCTAAAAGAGATGTGTTGGCATGCAGTCATGTCTGTATAACTGATTTTCAAGTTTCTCTGCTGAGCTTTGAAGTGATTAAAGGAAACCAGCATGGAATTTCCCCTTTATGTTTTCTTCAACAAACCTACTTATGGAAAGTGTTTCGATTTACACTGTAGGTCTTACAGTTTGAGAGATTAATTCCTCCTTCTTCCACCTAGAACTGTGTGCTCAAGAAACACCAACTCATTACTAGCTGAACCTCTTGCCCAAGAGCAAAATGACCATGCTGGAGGGCTGCTTTGTGCAAAGAGGCTGCAAAACCTGCTTTGGAGGTTTGCAAGGCTCAGCAAGACAAAGTCAAGCCACACTTCAGCTGATGTGCTGCTGGTAGTAGCCCCCTTTGAGCTGGAGGCTGGACCAGGTATTCTCCAGAGATGCCTGCTAACCACCAATTTATATGGTTCTGTGACTTTGTACTTGGTCAGTGGTTAAGAAGGCACTGCTCCTGGAACATTCTGGAGCATTCCTCTCTCAGTGGAGAGCCTTCAGGGATAATCAGAAATGGAAATGCTCTTCATTCAGACTCAAACATAAATATAAAATAATCAAATTTTAAAAATCACCCCAGAACATCAATATGCATTTGCTAAAAAATTACAAGAGATACCTCAAATACACTGAAGTCAAGCTAAAACAAGAGATTGTTCACCATACTCGTATCTTCTAAAAATTCTAGGCCATTAATTTGTAGTCTATCTTATGGTTTAGAACTAAACATTCACTTAATCTACAAATATCTACACATGCAATCATCTCAATCTCCAGACAAAAGTAAATATGTAATACCTAAACATGAATTTAGGCATGAAAATCACTTCAACTGCACAAAGTCTGCTCAAAAAAGCACCCATATTTTAGGAACTAGTCCCAGCCATCAGAATTCGGTGTATGTTAACCACTCCACCTATCACACAAGCAAAACTTACTAGAAATTACAAAAAAAAAACCCTTCACTTGTAAATAGAATTGAGTATGCAAGTATTATTGTTCAAGGTATGCTCATTACTTGAAGCATAAATCACATTACCAGCAGAGAGACACTTTCATTTCTCTCTGGAGAACAATCTACTTTAAAAGTCATTGCTTGAAGACAACAGCTGTGCCAAGGTAGAATTTGATATCTAAAGAATTGATTTGAAAATCCTGTTAATTGATGACTGACCATAAAAGCATTCTGTCTGTTGGCTAAAATACTTCCAAACAGGAGGTATTTGGTCTCACCAGATGGAACAAATGTGCTTTAACACTTAAACATTCTTCATCTGAAGAAATCAAAACAACAGCAATTTCTTTTCCAGTACATACACAATGTCAATAGTGAAAGCAACCCATACTGAGAGCTTTTACCTGCAGTTAGATTAGCTCTCTGTAATAATCCTACATATGTAATTGTGGAGTCTAGTGATTTTCAACCTTTCTGCATTGAAAAGGTGTTTTCAATGGAGGTGAGCCTGTGTTTCAATCAATTTTAAACTTCCTGAAGTAAACTTACTTTACTTTGCCCTGTGCTGCAGAACATTTAGGAAGTAGCTCAGTGATACCCAGGCATCTGTAGTCTGAGCTCCAGGACAACAGTGCTGCCTCCATGAGCATGCTCATACTGGCATGGGCATGCTCCTGAGCAGGGAAACTTCAAACAGTACTTGAACTCTGTTTCCTAGAGGAAACAATTTCACAAGCCTTCCTTAGCATACCTCACATCTATTGAAGATAGTACTCTCATATCTCTTAGTTTTGGGGTTTTTTTCTAAATAAAAGAAAACCAACTTAAGATTAAATTTATCTGCCTTACTGTACATCTCATGTCTCAGCTTTTTAATATGTACAAGAATAAAAAAGAACATAAGGTTCATTAGACATTTCACATAAAATATTTCATACTTGAAAAAAATATTCTCTACTATGTGCAGAAGTACTTAAAAGCTTTTGCCCCAGCTACTTCTACTTAGGCTTGGTTTTAATTCAAAATGTGAACCTCTCATTATATCCTGGTCAGGTGTCTCACCCAGTCACGGATCTGAAATCAAACCCAGTCAAACACAAATCATTAGTTGTTTCCAAACTGAGGACTCTTCTTTCAATAGTCTCTCCCCCAGAACTGGGAGCACTGAATTAAGTTGAAGGTAAGAAGAACTGCACTCCTTTCACTGCCCCTGGCCAGTGGTACTTAAACAGACACCTTCTTTGCATTTCAAACTTGTGTTCACAGCATGAATGCTGGAGAGCAGACAGGGCACTTTGCTAAGTCAGCTCAAAAAAGGAAGTTTGCTTCAGAAGACATTTGAAGTTCATGCCAAGAAACACTTTAATTTTTACAATTTTGTTTTTTTAAAGTACAGCCTAGAAAAAGATAAAAAGGACAAAATTTAATAGGCCTGCAGAAAAGTTACATCCTTTCTTCAGCGGAATTCATGCAAAATCAAGATTATGTGTATTAATGAAAACGAAAATATAGTATCAGTCCATTAAGCTATCAAATGAAAGATCAGATTTTCACAACAATGTCCAATAACTACCTGCAAAAGTGCTCATGCATTGCTTTACAAGAACAAAAATGTCTTGTACATAGACAAGCAAACATTTGGCTGTGCATCCTGAGAGCTGCTATCTGCTTGTAGGCACCATGATCCAATGTACTTGTTCAAATGTGAGTTTGTCTTCTGCAGCCATGAGCATAATTTTACTAGAAAACCTTTATTGTTTGCCAGCCAAATACTAGTGTTGCTCCCAGGGACTGCAAGAGAAGCGTGTTCTATCCCACCTTTTGACAGAGGGTGGTAATGACAAATGCCTATTTGAAGTTTGCCTTATTTTAGAAGTTGCACTGGATACAATTAGATATAATTAATTCTAATCATAGATCATGTTGCTATATAGTCCTATTAGAACCCCTGCCTTTCATGGCTTGCCATTTTCACAAATTATTACACTAACTTACATATTTGTGAGGTGTGTCTCTAAAAATTATGACATTTGACTTTAAGAAAAAAATGCCCCTGACTCTGTAAAACTTGATTTTTATCCTATTATTTATTTATGCAGATTTTCTAATCTCATCTAGTCTTTACGATTTATTATTACTCATTCCATGTCTCAGGGAGGCAGAGAGAGCAGACATGAGAGCTCTGTTTAATTTGGTGCCAGCCCAGCCCTTCAAACTCACAACATCAAAAATGAGGCAGAGAGCTGGAAGGAAACCCTTTAAAAACTTCATTATACAGGACAGAAACAGGCTCTTAATCATCAAAAACATCTTAACATTGCACAGAAATTATAGGGCTGGTTTTGGTGGCAGACTTAGATGCTACTGTGTTATCACCTAATCTTAATGTGTTTTGAGCACTAAAATGTCTAGAACTATGCCGAAAAAAAGACCTTCAGAATTTCATTTTTGTTGTTCACAAATTATTAAAAATATACAGGAGAAGCAGAAAAACCACAGAATACGAAGCAAAGTTCTGAAGGACAATATCTACTTCTAAAGATTTTCTCAACAGAACGTGCTTTTCAACTACAGTCAATGTTTAACACAATTTATTCTAATATATTGATTTTTCAGGCCACAGGTGTTGTCCTTTGGACTTCATTCACAGCTGTCTCTTCTTTTTCTTGTAATCAATGCAATGAAAGCTAGTGCAGTATTTATTTTTGCCAACTTAGTTGACAAAAGTCTGGTTGCCTTTTCCTTTTTTTTTTTTCATTTTGGCAAAAACATTTTATTTCCAGCCTGGTTTCAAGGTTGAATCAAAACTTTTGCCTGTATCTCTCAGAACTACTTACTGTATATAAAATAAAAAGCAATCAAGTGTGAATGACAAAAGTAAGGATAATCAAAATTCTGCATTTTTCAAGCATATCATGAGCCTGTTCCAAATAATAGGGATTTACTGCCCTTGCAGAATATTTTTTGATGCCAGCATGCCACAGCTTAAAAATGGGATGTGCATCTCTTCAAACAAAAATATGGCTAAAGTCTATGCATAAGAGTTACATTTTATTTCTTTTCCTCTGCTCAGCAATATGACAACTCTCTAAAAGGGGCGTTCACTGCCTCTACAGGTGTCTCTTCCCTTCTTCTTCCTTCTTTGAGCCCCCCAAACATGGCATTAAATTCAGCTGTGGGAGCAGGCCCTGCACAACTAGGACATAATTGTACACGTGCATGTGAAACAAAGCTGTTATAAATGTCACTGCAGGACTCCTGGACTCGACTATATTATTGTAATGAGTTCAGTATCAATCAAACATGCTCCTCTTGTCAGAAATAAAGCCTAGGTTCTGACTTTTAAAAATAGCTATTAACGTCAATCATGATTCGCAGTCAATTGCACCAGGAGAGCCGTGGTTGGATCCTGAAAATTATAAATATGACATGACAGATGGTAATTGGAAGCTTTTGTTACTCCTGCAGCAGCAACATCAGCTACTCTGCTGCCAGGATATACAAAGAGAAACACAAGTAAGGCTTTAGGCCAGCATTTCACACCGAGATGAGGCACACAGAGCAATGAAGGGCTTTAGGTTGTACAGGAACATGTGAACCTGTAATCCTCAAATCTCCACAAAAGTGAGACCTGCATTTCAGATACCTGGGTTAGTATAGCTGTCATGTAGAAGTTATTTAAAAAAAATAAAAATCCTGTATGATAAAAGATGCATATAATAAATCCCCAAAACAGCCCAATATCCCCTGCTAAAAGGGTGTCTACATGGGAAACCAACACCAGCTACATCCATGTAAAAATCACTGCACCCAAATAAGTCAAGGAAACAACTCATTACATCTAGCCTTGTACTTTGTATACCAAGTGTTTATCTTCACTGAAGTGCCTCTGTGAAGGACCAAGACTCAAAAGCTATCCATCTTTAGACATAAACCAACAGCACAATTGAAAAAGGCTTTTGCAAACATGGCCAAACAAAGATGGCCCTGAACAATGTGCTCTGTAAGGCATAAACATGACTGGCAAGCAAGTTAAAGAAAAGAAACACATGCCTAAAAATCACTCTAGCTGCATTATAAAAACATTGAACAGATTTTTGGAACGGGACAATAGTCTAAATTTATGTTTCATCACAGGCTACTGTACATCTACAAAAGAAAGGGTGGGCAGGGACAGTGACTCCTTTCTAGGGGACACATAAAAAACACAGGATCTTGTCACTGAACTGGTGGCAACTAGAGAAACTACCCAAAGTGAGCAGGATACAGCAAGCCTTTCTCTGTTGCAAATCAACATACTGCCCCTGAGAGCAGCCTGGCTGCCAGGCAGTCCTGCAAAGGAAAATGGCAAACATCACTGCACTTACCTCTTACAACAACAATGCACCTTGTGAGATACAACTGCATTTCTTCTAGTTCCCCTTTCTCAGATGCTGCCATCTTAGGTGAATGACAAGGTCATTCTCCATCAGGCTGCTGCGTCCCTTCTGCCTCCTCTCACATGGCACCATTGCCATCATGAATGTCCCACTAAAATTGGTGCTTGGCTTCTACCCCAGCTGATTCCCTACCCACAGCCTTGTAAATCCAGAAAAGCTCCAAAGAGAAAAAGCTACCATTTGTCAAAGTTTTTCACTCAGCTGCTTGCCTCAGCGGTGTTCCCTTTTTACACTTCCTGGTGAGATAACAGTTTTCACTGTCTGTACTTCTGGGTTATACATTTTTCATTGTGCCTATTGTACAGTGGCTTGTAAAGCTCATAGATATCTAAAAAACCAATCTACAAAGCAGTCTTTGCAGAACTCTGCACATGAAAAATCAGCCTGTTCAGGTCTTGAGGCTTAGCCCTCTCTTAAATGAACAAAGATCTACAATTCATACAGAACTAACACAACGCAGCTTAGAATTCCTCAACCGCACATCAGATTTTTTTTCCTCTCCTTCAGGCCCATGCAGTTGAGATACATGTCTACCACTCACCCCTGAGTGAGGCATTTCTAGGACTGCCAATGCCTTTTCTTTTCTTTTCAGTCTCTGAAACTGTGCTAGTTCTCAGTGAGACTTTCTGCCTTGATCTTAGAGATCTTGTGCAGAGCACAGCACAAGGTTATAATTCAAGGCAGATACTGCTCAGTTTTCAAAGTCTTCCAATTAGTGTCCATCATGTGCTCTTATCCTCAAAGGATGCACTCCAACACTGCAGCTGCTTAAGTGTAAATAAACAATTCTTTGTCATCCAGGTGTCCAAATTAATGCTTTCTAGTCATGGGTACAGCAAGCAGATAAGCAAAGCTTCCTGGAATAAGAGATGGAACACAGAGATCATTAAAGCAAGAAAAGGTCAGTGAACAACTTGCTTTACCTCAGACAAAACAGGTGAGAACACATAATTCTATTTTCTAGATCTGCTTTTTTATCTTCAGTTTTCCATATGAATCCACACCAAGCTTGCCCAGAACTCAGCAAGGGAGAGCACAATCCTATATATGAGCAGCACAGCCCATGCAGGAGGACAAGCAAAGGGACAGGGCCTGCAGCCAATGTGACTGAACAATTTTTTTTGCAGTAAAGGACATCAGAAACATCAAGATTATCAGCCTTTCTTTGAATTCCAAGCCTATTCCAACACATAACTCTGATTAACACTACTCTGTTTGTTTTCCTCTTCACGGCATTTTTTTTTTTTTTTTTACTGCTTGAGGGATTTTACAGACAAGGAAAATAAGAAAGTTTCAACCTTTTGGAATTTCTGGGATGCTAAACACCCCTGGTCAGAGGACTACCTCATAACAAAGATGCATTTGACAACTGTACAAGACCTGCCCTGTAGATTAAACCTTCCAAAGTGCAGTGTGTCCAACACAACTAGACAGAAGCAGAACTCCTGCACACACGCAGGCAATGAATGCCTTGCTGTGCAGTGAGGGCTCAGCAACATTTAGAATGAATGTTTCTTACTGGCTGGTGTGAAACTGATGCACTGAAGATTCATCCCCCTCTGTTTATGCTCTGCTTGTAAAGGTTGAGGAAGAGACCTTGGAGAACATTAACTACTTTGAAAAGGGAAAAATCAGTCATTTGTTTATTCCTAGAAAACATGCTCCTCCATCTAGCTAGAAAGATTATCTAACCTGCTGTATTTTGCATCCCACCTAAAACTAAATTGTGACTGTAAATTCAAGAGGTTACTAGACTAAAATTTCAGCCACGAAATGTACCTGGCATTTATAAGTAATTTTCCTATCCAAATTAGATTTGTTTCCACAAAACATACAAATAACTTCCCATCCCAACATAGAATGCACCTTCAGCTGACATCCCTAAAAAAATTCAATCCACTAGCTAAGACACAATTTGAACAACAGGGGCATTTTTAACATGAAGTAACACATAGTTCAGTACTCAGAGCAAGCTATCTTCAGGCAGCAGCCCAATCCAAACAATTTTCTTTGGTTTTCATTTTGACCAGGTTTCAGATCTCTCCATTCCTGACAGGCTGCAAATAAAATACGACTTTTTTCCCAGAGGGACGCTATTCACACAGTATTTCCAGCTTTGCAAGAATAAAGATGTAAAAGGTGCTAAAATAATCAAAAAACCCCTATTCCCCCTGACTGTTGGAGAGAGCTGATTTGGCTTCTCTGAAATACAACAAACTTTCTTTAACACTGCCTTTGGCTGACCATAGTGGAAATGGCTATTTAACCATAAGTTTAGTGTAATTCCTCTAAAGGAACAAGGCAAATGCTTGTATTTTTCCGGTGATTTGTATTCAGTTCACTATCAAAGCTGAGATCATTCCTAAACCCCACATCTTTAGCAAGATGGATTCGTTTTTCTTGCTACATAAGATTTGGGTAAAACATTTCCTTCCCATAAAGTTCTGTGCCACATACATTTTTGTGAGGGGAACCGTAAGAAATGTTATAACTTCATATTGCAGTTTTAGCCTATGAGTAACGTGTTTTGTTAAAGCAGCTAAAAAGGTCAAACACCTGAATCCATCTGCTGTGGAAAGTTGCTGTGGATGTGGAATAGGAAGGAAGAGGGGTGATGTCAGTTTGATAACACACTTGCAAGAAAACATTTTCTATGGGTAGCAAGGGTCATCAATAAAAATCATGGCCATCATACAGCACTCTTACAATATAAATGTGACATCCATGCTGAGATAGGGCTGTTGGGTGTTTAACTGCACCATGAAATATGACATTCCCTAATGTTTTATGTCAGTCAACAGTGGCAGGGCCATGTTCATTGTGTGTCTATTTGTTTGGTTGCAATAAAAACATTTGAGATCCACTTAATTATTTAAATTGTACCATTTTCTTGTTTAGAGCTGCAATAAGTTTTAAGATGTGCAGCTGGGCTGTGACTGTCATAGTGGGATTTTCCAGTTCTCCTTGTAAAAATCTGCTGTGACGACACAGCTGAATTACAGTCAGCTCTTCATACAGATTTATCTTGCTGGATGCACAATAAGTGAATAAATATGTGCATAAACAAATAGGCATGCCAGAAACATGAGGGGGAAAAGGAAAAAGTTGTCTATTAGAAAGTGAATGTATAGCTTGGCAATAGGAGCTGGATAGAAGGACAGGCCAGTGGACAGTTGGTACCTAAAAAATTGAACAGAAATCAGAATCTCAGTCTTCTTGACTCAGAGCCATGCTGATCCACTGGCACAGTTGCCATCAGATATTTATCAGCACACTTCAGAACTGTCTAACCTTGATGGAAATGGTACTTTACTGTTATTAAGAAGTAAGACAATAATGCAAAGTGTCTTTTTCCAGTGGTTAAGGTTGACACCAATTTTACCAGACTCTACTGAAATCAATTCAGATATGTTCTCAGTGACAAAGAGACCAGAGTTTTCCCTTCCTTCACAGAAATTCCTTTGGCATCAAAGCAAAAATTCAAATAGGGGCCAGTTCCTTTTGGATAACAGTTCTCAGGACTTTTGCCATACTTCTACAAACAAAGTAATAATTAAAAAATTCTCAGCCTAAGAATAACAAAGTAAATCTATTAACATCAAAGAAAGAAAAAAAAGTGAAGCTTCCTATGCTCGGAAGACAGTGAAATAACCCTTATTGTAAAGGAAATAAAAAAGTGCCATTATGGAAAAAAAAAAAAACTTGTTACAAAGATCTGAAAGAATAACCCAATATACAGTCAGTAACTAAAGAAATCTGGGACTATTAGCTCAAAAAGCAGTCTTTCTATCAAATTGCTTAAAAAAGGAATCATTTCAC
This sequence comes from Melospiza georgiana, assembly GCF_028018845.1. Classification (NCBI taxonomy): domain Eukaryota; kingdom Metazoa; phylum Chordata; class Aves; order Passeriformes; family Passerellidae; genus Melospiza; species Melospiza georgiana. Next base: position 44,399,987 of record NC_080430.1, on the reverse strand, counting down.
TGGCAGCCTGTTTCCTAAACAGTAATTTTCTTTCCACTCTACCTTAATAATCTCAGAAAAGCTCCCCACCCACACATCCCAGTGTCTTTCCTCACTACTGTGGCTCACTCACATCTATGAACCAGACACACTGGGCAGCTGGCTTGAGCCAGACTGAGTCTAGAACAGGAAAGCTAGGGAAATTCATTCTTTGTCTTACAACCAGCCATGAAAGCTGTCCTGTTATTTTCATGGAGTTTCTTCTCCCCTTGGCGAATTTTTGGAGGGGAAAAGTTAACTGGGAATAAGATGAATTGTTTGTTGTGCTTAAGCATGACATAGTAATGGGCACAGACTGAAGACCACTAGCTTCAGTACAGTGGCATGGCTCATGTAAATTAATCCTTTTAATAGCCCTGAACACACAGCATATGCCTAACACACCCCAACCAACCATCACACGGCCACTGAGCACACAGTTCCAGCTGCTGCTCCTGTGACACTGAAGTTGTCAAGGGCATGCTGAACAGGCACTTGGGGATTAGCCAGCACTTTTGGAGATAGCATTTAATGCTCATCAGAGTGTATGGATTTCATGAGCCTAATAAGTACAGAGGAATTTGAGAAACAGATCCAAATGATTCAGGTTATGCAAGTCCCAGAGCAGCACAAGATACTGACACATCAATCTTCTTAGCAGAAGTACTTCCTGGTGTCAGAGAAGCACACTCTAGGAAAAAACCAACTTGTAATTATCATCCCTGAACTCTCTCCATTTGCTTTCCATCCCTAGACCATGGGAATCAGGCCAGAATGAGCCCTTGGGACAAAAGAGTGAGTGGTCTCCTTCCTGTGCTACAAATAATGGTCTCCTTCCTGTGCTACTATATCCAGCAACATCTTCCACACCAGGCTGTGTCACCTTCCTTTGATACCCCGACAATAAGGCTGGTATCTTTTGTGACATAGACTAAACTGGTTCTCATGAAGCCTTGTAGCAAAGGTAACATAAAGCTTTCTTTGTTCACCTCTACCTAACAGCTCAAGGGGAGCTTGTGGCTCCTTCTGCTGCTGATTTAAGAGCCTGTACAAATTATGTGCTGCCAGTTTTCTGCTCGTCCACCAGAAAAATGCCCTCAGTTCCCTCCTCCTCAGAGCATTAACACATGCTTCAGCAGCACACAAGCATTCCCAATGAATGCTGGAAGCCACCAGGCTTATGTAATGCCAGAGAAGACACTTCTGCCTTTATATTTTAATCTAAAATAAAGAGCCTAGATAACAGGACAAAGGTATTTGAAATTATGACTGCTTTGAGATGCTATTAACTGTTTTTCAAACTCCTCTGTGAAAGAAGTAGCAAAGATCACAGGAAAGCAATGTCTATGATCCTAGACTTGAGAAGCATATAATCTTATTCACTAACAAGAGCGTACTACCTTTCAGACAGTGTCAGGTCAAAGACAGGCAGTTAAGCATATGTGAAGGGGACCTGCCTGACCACTGTGCATCTTACAACATTATTTGTACAACTTCAACTCAGTAAAATTATCTTAGCATGAGACTGGCATAACACAGTGTCTAATCAGTCTTATTATCCTAAATTCTCAATTGTTTCCTGGTAAGCTGCATTTATGTCTTAGCTGATTATCCACTTAAACTATCAAGTACCAATTATAAAATGCAGTAACATTAACGTCACAGATGCTTGAATTCAGAGAGAAGCAACCCCAGATCATTTTAGGGATAATAAGTTGCATTACAGAGGTGGCAGGCCTCAGTATGAAGTGCCTGCCTCTGTGATTTTAGATAAATAAATAAATAAATTATTCTGGTGTACAGATAACTTATTCCTAAATAAGACTTTAATTAGTTAGAAATAAACCATGGTACAAGTTTGCTTACAGCATTGCTGCAAATGGGCATTAGGATGACATCCACATAATGGCATTGGCAAGTGTAATTCCTTGTGCAATCAACAGAAAAGTGCCTCTTTTTAGCCTTGTTTCATAGCTGGTCCTCATGGAATACAGTGTGGAGAGTCTGGTTCTAGCATGGCTTAAAGAAATAGGCCCTGAAGGTATACAGTTGAGGGTAAAGTAAAAGGTAGTTGTAAAGCAATTCCCAGGCTTGATTCTATAAATAATTAGGCTCTCTCAAGCAACACTTTATAAACAATAAGATTCTCAGACAGTTTTCCCATAACAGGCAAAACACTCTGTCCTTGGGCTCTCTGGGAAAAGATAGCTACTCTGGGAATGGATATGGAGGTTTTGGGAACTTTTCATATCACAGTGAGAACGCTGGTCCTGTTTTCAATAAACAAATCATAGGTATTGTAAAACAAAAGGAGGGGTTAGAGTTTTCTCTGTTAACCTATCATGAGCTTGGATTTTGCAATATGCATGAAGTTAATTAACACTGTTATATAAAGTTTGATCAATAAATCGAAGTCAATGCTGATCAACGACAAGGTGGGTTGGCTTCCCTTCGCTTTCGACAATACAGTCCCAATAATCTTGTTCTCTTTATGCAGAGAGTACTGAAGCAGTTCTGTGGAAGAAGACTTGCAATCTGTCCCTGTTCATTTTTCCAACCAATCTCCTCAGGCTCAAACAAACTTCCGACATTCAAAAGCAAAACTTGTTCAAAATATTCGCTCCGTTCCTTAAGGTGGAGTAAAGTCAACCCAAAACACTTTGGGCTGTAAAGAATGTCAAGATCAATGTGATTCATTGTGCATCCTCACTGCCTATCTCTGACCTGCCATTATCAGTATAATGTCAGCTTTCCATCCCCTTCTATATCCTTCAGAGAAAGCCAACCTATGGCCCTCTGGCTGCTGGAAATCAATCACCAATGCTGTTAGATCACTCAGAGGGTCACTGTCCTGGATTTGACAACTCCAGACACACTTTGAGAGTTAACAATCTACAGATAACGACACCAAGCAAGCAGTTTACAGGTAGCTATCACCTGTAAACTAAAACATGTTTGATTATATAGAGCTGAGCTGAATGTATCTAGCTGTGCCCAGGGCCTGAGTGACACTGGGCACGCTGGCCACATTAAGGGTGATGCAGCCATACGGGTTAGGCAAAATAAACAGCTGCAGCCCTGCAGCTTTTTCTCTTACTGCATGACTTAATTGTAGAATCACCGAATGTTAAGGGATTGGAAGGGACCTTAAAGATATCTAGTCCCAAAATAGGCAGGGACATCTCCCAGGTAGGTCACAGCCTTATCTAACCTGTCCTTGAACAATGCCAAGGCTGGGGCATCCACAACTTCCCAGGCAACCTTTTCCAGAGTCTCACCACCCTCACAGTAAAGAATTTCTTCCTAATATTGAACCTACATTTCCCCTCTTTCCGTTTGTACCCAAGTACTAATGGCACAGGACACTTTCAAGAAGAAACATGAACTAAAGTACTTGAGAGGTCTGTTTGTCTTTTGATCTAAAAAGCCAGGATCTTTTAGCTCAGTGTGAAGAGGCCAAAGCTTTTTCCCCAGTAGTCAGCAGGTCACCATGGGCCACATCCCACAAAAGGCTCTGTCTGGGAAGAATGGTATTTGTCCACTTTCAAGCTCTGACCACCTTTGCCTTAGGTCCCCAGCTGTCTCCCTTCCCTGCACATTGCTTTGACATTACTTATCTTTCTTTGACAAATGCTGTTCCCTTGTACCTTCACGGCTTCTTACATTTCCTTTCATGCCACCTGTTACCTCTCACCTGTGTCCCTGCTGACACACACCAATAGGCTTCTCTCACAGTGGTGTAGCAAAAATGCTTTCAGGGAGCTCTCCCTTCTTGCTTTCTACTCCATCTAAATACCACTGCCACAAGGACAGCAGAAACTGAAGAAAGATGGATCTAAAGGAAAAATACATGGAAGATACAAAGCAAGGGGAATGAATCCTACAGTGCTGTAGAAGAACAGGTTGGTGTTATTTTTGGCAGATCACTACTGCTTTAAATAGTTTTTAGGACTGAGTCTTAAAATGTGTTAACCAGTTTAATGGTTTAAAAACGGAGTGATTTGCAAATGGAATTGATGAGCCATAGGAGAAACAAGTGTTCAGAGAAGAGTTGCTGTAGTCATGTAAAAATTGGCATCCTGAAGCTGACCAGGGAGCTATCTACCCAGTACCCTGTTTTCAAGAAAAGCATGTTTGAAAAAGCCTTTTTATTTCTCCTCAGGATATAATTCTCGGGTATTGAAATTCTTTCATTTTAAATGCCAGTACCTTAACACTCTAGGGCTCTAGAGGAGAGAAATAACAAATTTTGGTTCTAATGACAAGTTAAGTTACAAAAGAATTAAAAAACCTCAACAGATGATCCTTTATCCCCACACTTCTGCCTCTATCCATGCACTAAGTTGCATATCACTCCACATTTGTTGCTAGAAAAAAGCAACATCCAGTACATGCATGAAAAGATTCAAGGAATCACTTAATGGCTTCCGGAGGATTTCCTTCAGTCCTTTCCTCTGGTGGCAGTAATGCTGTGCTCTGTGACTGCAGTAGGCTAAGATGCATAACTGTGTTTATTTCTACATCTGTACCTATCTAGCTATAAATCTTCTCATTCAAATTTCCCAAAGCATTTTACAAAATAATCTGCAGAATCTGGGCGTACTGAAGAGCCAAGGTACTCTGTGTCGCAGAGTAAATCAGTTAAACTGAGAACATCAGTCTATCAGCTGTGAAGTCGGGAGGCCTGACCCTACCTCCTCCACTTGCTCAATTTGCCAAGCCACATGCACATCCCTCAGTCCAATTAATGTTGCCTTGCCCTCTCCTTCCATTCCTCTTATTTCATGAGCAAAGTGCTTTTGTCAGCCCAATTCCTTAACAATGAGAACAAATGGGAATGAGTATCTAAAGTCTCTTTTCAAAACCAAGCATAAACCATGCTTTTTGCATGCTTGCCTTTTTTGGTTTGTTTGCATTTAATCCTACAGAGATAATTAGCTGGACAGAATTGAGAAGGCCAGGCAAGCAGCTTCACTTCCTCAGTGTCAGGAAGAACAAAATTCAGTTGATGGATCTGCTAATCAAGCAAGATAAATGCTGGACTGTACATCCTTCAGTCATCACTTATGGTAGCTGGTTTAAGAGACAACACAAGCCACACGGGTTCAAGTTTTGTAATTTCTTCAATGTTTTCCTCTATTAAATAAGAGAGTGCAAAAACTTTCTGCTTGAAGAAAGGGCTCACTTGAAGCACTTTCACAATGAAAATTATTTCTGGAAGAGATTGAGTGTAATTTTGCAAAAAGTAAAGGAAACATTTTTGAAGTAATCTTTTAAATACTACTAAAGGTTTAGTTGGTGGGCTGCAGTAAAGAAGAGAGGAGAAAAAAACTTTTACCTGGATTAAGGTGACTTTATATGAGTCGGAGGGACTGCCAATTCTTTCACATAGAGTTACAAAATGGGAAAAGACTCATATTACAAATCAGCCTCTCTCTCTAGATTACAAGAAGGTTAGTAATTCTGCTTAAGAAATACAATCACTTCCATGATGAGGGACTGAATTCACTTTTCCTGGCTAACCACGAAACCTACTTGCCACTGAATTTTCCCAAGAGGTTGGAATACAAAGCTCAATGTTCAGTGCAGAGTCCATAAACCAACCACTTAATAAACCACCTGAGGAGACCTTCAAGAAGCAACATTTCTACCTTTTCAGACCCTTAGAAGTCAAGGGGTCACATGCTTTCTCTTCCAGTTGCACCATCCAGTCACTAAGGTTTATAAACTGCTTCATTATTACACAAACACATGGATTCACCTCAGCAAATGTCATTTTACATTGATGAACTTCTGACTGCAACAAAGAATGAGCCTCTTAACAAAACTCATTTAAGAACCTCAACCTTACCTAGACAGGAGGAGGAAATTAGGGGCAATCTGTCCTTGAAGTTACCAAAAAGTGAACTGAGCAATGCAATGGAAAATACGACACCAGGACAATCCTGCTTTGGCACAGCAACAAATCAAGTTATCTATTCTCTTTTTTTATCATCTGCTGTTGAATTATGTGAATTGAAAGATAGTATAAATACATTGTAATTATTAATTTTAGAAAATACATTAAACTACTGGTATTTCATTTCACAGATCAGAATAGATAAATTATTTTGAAACCTGAGTCTATGCTCCTGTTCATACCAGACAGTGACCTGCTTTAATAACTGGGAGAGATTATCTGAGAGGACAATGGCTTAAGTACATAGCCTTGAAAGTACATGGTCCAGAATCAAGAATAAGTACAGAAAGTTGCCTAGTTTTTAAGGTAATTTGTTATCTTATTAGACTTCCATGGCACTCTGCAGTTAGCTATTAATGCATTTTGAATTATATCTTCACTGAAAAAAGAAGAATAAAAAATATTAATAGTTGAATTTTTCCTTTTTATGAAGGAAAAGGAGTAAAGAGAAAAGGTGTGGCGATGACTAACTAATACTCATTATTCATCCCTGATGTTCCTGGAATGTTCATTAATTTTTCTGATCTGAAGTAAACTATAATGTGTCAGCCTTTTAAATAAACAGAAATTATATTGGAATCAAGTGATGGTGTTCTTCAGAAGATTATAAAAACATGGCAACATAACATTGTTTTACTGCAAAATGACAGAAGAAATTCTGAGTTTGAGTAAAATATAATTTTCAAATGTACTAAGCAGTACTGTAGTACATTAAGTAACAAAAATAAACTCTGAGAGGAGTCCAACTAAAAGCACTGCATAAACACATTGCAGTTAAAACTATGATCATTAATAGCACAGGATCAAAATCCCTCACCTTGATTCACAAGTCAGTGGGAGAAAGAGTAACTGATTTATGTTTATTCAAATAGTTCCAAAACAGAAAAAAAATTAGTAAGCTTCTTTCTCTCAATGAATGACACCTTCTGGAGAAGCACATTTTACAACAGCTTTATCCACATTTTGGGGTGTAACTGTTTGGGAGACAAGAAAGCAGTCTCATGTTCAACAAAAGCCATGCCTACTTCAGCAATCTCTAGGGTCATTACAGCACCCCACAGTTCCTAATTAACCCTATTTTCTTGCTGTTAAACCTTCATCATTCTCCTGTGATTGGTCCTGTCCAAATCATGGAAAACAACTGCACAAAACCACCATAACTAATTTGAACCATTTAGTTAACAGAAAGTTTACTTTTAACTTCAGTAAGAGAACTCCTGCACTTTTCCAAACATATGCATGATGTAGTCTGTAATCTGCAGCCAAGATACAGGCATAAATTCTAGAGATTGCCTCATACTAAGCAGGGACTTGCTGCATAAAATGAGAAAATTCTGCATAATATGCAGAAAATGCTGCATAAATGAGAAAATGCCCTATGGATTCCCTTGAGGTGACATCTCCAATATCAAGTTAAAAAAGCAAACCAAACCAAAATTTAAAAAATCACCCCTCCAAATCAAACAAAACCAAAACTAAAATACAACTTAAAAATAAATTTAAAGAATACAGCTGTAACAGCTGCTGCCCTTCCCATGCAGCATTATGGTATCAGCTACTTTTACTGTTCCTGACCAGGATTTGTGCTCAGTGTATTATTCTGGAGCAGTCAATATGTTATTCTGGATGATGGTGATGTTAAAGCAAAGCACTGGGCAGCCTGGTCCTTAGTAAACTGAATTGGGCAAGCACTCTCAAAACAAAAAACTAAGCCTTTATTAGCTCCTTTTCTCATCACATTGTGTATGCCAGGAGGGAGATCTGAACAGAACCCACCCCTGCAGCCAGTTACTGTATTTAGAATGGGTCTGCAGTGCCAGAATGCAAAGAGGTGGATTACTTCTGACCTTTACCTAGTTACATGTATTCCCAGCTGTCAGCTACAGCTTGTAAGCTCCAGTGATAAGAAATCAGCTTTAACAGTCCTTTGGTGATCATGTTTTGCAAGTTTTGCTGCATTTAGAATGCAAAAATTATTATGTGGTATAAAAAAACCTGATTATACCTCACATGATAATCCAAACTATAGCAGAGAGAAGTTGTGCAGGCTCTCTAAAGAATGGGAATCTTAGCTTTTAACATCTACACAAAAAACTGAGGGTTGTGACACAGGGATGAGGAGAAAAAAAATGGTGTTGTGTTTTGGTTGATTTTCAAGAAACAAAACTAACAGAACTTAATTGCCTTGCAACATCAGTAAGGGCATTCCATTCCAAAAAGGTGCTTGAATGTTTCAATTTTCATGCAGTATTGACTACACAGCAAGGAGTTCAGTATAATTCCTAGTACATCTAACTTAAAAAGAAAGACAATGCAAACTCCTGTGGAAGAGATGTATTATTGCAACTCACTTAATTTAAAATTTTATTTAGAGTAAAGCTACTTCTTTGAAACAAAGGTAGAAAGAAGGTGGGATAAAGCAAATACACAGAAGGTCCAATGATGAAATCACTCTCCCAGGAGCTGAGACTCAGCTTCTATTTTTGTCATTCCTGTCATCATAGTATTAAGACCTTGGGAGGAGGATATATGATATGTGATGGGGCAACCTTCCATGATTTCACCCAACACCATACTTCCACTCATAAACAGTTAAAATAATTACAATATAACTACTCACAAGCACTGCCTAACACAGGTCAAATGCTGCCTCAGAAGGGTATTGTAAAGTTAAATAATTGCACACAAAACACTGGGAAAGCCTGAGGCTAGGTCACTGCATCACTGCAAGGTTGTGTGCACAGCCACTGAACAATATTACTGGAAGTTTGAAGAAAAATAGTGAATGATCCCATTGTTGCAATGGGTCTGTCATAATCCACGAGTATTCTACATCAGACGGGGTAATGAAGGCAATTCAGTAAGACAAAGGGTTAAACTGGAGATAAGAAGCACTGAAAAAAAATGTGTGGAAAAATTTTCACAGCTACCCTTCCTGCAATGTTTCAGTGAGTTCTCCTCTCCTCAAAGAAGAACTAACAATTAGTCTGTGAATATCCCCTGAGGATAGCTATCCATGTCAGATTTCAGGATATTAGATTAAACACAGAGCTTATGTTACTTGTGCAGAGTGTGAAAATTATCTTCCCGCCCCCTCAACGCCTTCCCCAACTGTCTCTCCCCAGCTCCCGCCTCGGCACCAAACTTCCGCGGCTGTGCTATCACACTGAGTGCTAAACTGGTTTTCTACTATTAGTTGCTGATATCTAAAATCACCTTTCCTTTTAAGAAGTCACTGCTGGCAGCCAGCTATCCAAACCTAATTCTTAGGGAGTTCTGCTGGTACTCTGTACCCTATGGTGCTTAGAAACTAAACACACATTTGGGAAAGGAGCCAATTATTTCTTTTTTGCTTCACTGAAACAGATGCACACCTTAGATGAGCTGGTGCCTCCAATATCTGAGGTAGTTAGAAATTTTCTGCAGTTTTGCAGGGAAAGATCTGCAGAATGGCTTCTTCTATGCCTGAACTGATCTACTGATCAGCCTAGACAGTTTTCATACTTGAAAGCAAACACTCTAGGGAAATTTTTACGGAATATTTCCCTTACATCACTTTTTTGTGCCTTTTCTACCTGTGCAGGAGAAAATCACAGCACTTCTGTCCCAGCAGCTGCTAATGTGAAGAGAGAAAGGACTGCTATTTCATTAGGACTGCTTTGCTCTGATCTGCCATGTGTCCAGCATATGAATTTTGGTCTTTTATTTCTGAGCTTACTTTAAAATACATTATACCAGTCACATCAGAAAGAAACCAGGCATTAAGTTTTCTCAACCTATTTCTGGCCGTGTTGTTGAAAATTACCACCTCCACTTCTTGCCAAAAATTTTTTAACAAGTTCCAGGTTTCCTTCATTCTTCCAAACCTGGAAGTCAGGTGTTCAGCAAACTGAATCATGAGACTGGCAACATTAAATTAGAAAAGATTCTGTATGGAACAAGACTGGAAACTCGGCAGATACCCAGCTGAAATTCCCTGGGAAGTTTTAAACAAGTGTGTGAAGAGCACAAAGCACAGGTTTCATATACATATACACATAAAATTGGTGCTGCAAAAGACAGAAATTATTTTAGCCATGCCTAGCAAGTTTAGTCCAGGACTACAGCAAGCTACCATTAGATTAAGAGACACCATGTAAATCTCTTTGATATGCATTTTGTGTATTACCTAAGTAAGACATAAGAAAAGCTACCTACTAGCATGAAAATGTGTTTGGTATTTTTGTGTTCGAGAAGCAGAATATTTCTACTTTTCCCTTGAGCAAAAGTTCAAGGGATGAGACAGTCCCAGGAGGGAAACACAAAGAAGATTCTACTTAGTGTAAAGCTGGATAAAAACAGATTGATCACCCATAAGCAGACAACTAAAATTAACCTGGAAAGGTGCAAGAAGATCAAAGAAGAATTTCAACAGCCTAAGGGGAAGGAAGAAAGATGTCACATCCTCCAAAAGGGAAAAAGTCATAAATGATGCCTTGCCTTAATGAAAGATGAAGAAAGATGCAGACTACTATTGAGAAACAGAAAACTGAAAAATACAGTATCATTAAATTGCCAAAGAAAGTACAAAATTAAAGTATGGTGGTTCCTGCCAATTGGTACCTGACAGCTTCCATTCCGAAAGCTATTAAGTTGTGTGATAGAATGAGGAAATAAAATAAACACTGTCTGCCTAAGACATCATGTTAAGAGAGACTGTACTCAAGGGCATGAAGATGACATTTCAAAAGAGAAAGAAACAATTGCAAATTAGTATCTTTATAGTGATAAGTAAAACATCTTTCAATTTAAAGAAAAGCTCTGAGAATAAGACTTTACATGAACCATTTTTGGAGCTGACTTTACCATAAGATAAGGCACGAGCAGCTAACAACACCAAATCAGAAAGAACAGAACAAGGTGACTCTCTGATGTCATTCTTAGCTTTGAAAGTCTCTTCTGGACAATGGTGTGGAAAATTAAAAAATATTCAGCATAAAAGACAGAGCAGCTGAACTACCTGAAGTTTATAGACAATATATCCTATCTGCAAAATATGACTAAGCTGAGCAAGGAAAGTCAGCACTGGATGCAGCTAAATGAGCAAGAAATACAATTCTTCAGAATATTCCAAAAAAAAAGGACTAGGACAAAGAATATAACTTTAAAAAAAGGACCAACCTTTTCCTTGAATAGCTATAAAAGAGAACATGAGTTGCGACATTGATGCATACAAAAGACAACCACAATAGAGGATTTAGGGAATTAAATACTTATTTGGTAGTTCACTAGGATGCCTAGACAATGCTGCCTGCTGCTCATGTTGTTCAAATGAGACCAAAGTTGTATAATACCAGCAGTCTGCATTTTTAACAATCTGGAGCTTCAGCAACTGCACATATATTTCTACCTCCTCATTTCATTCCCAAAGTCAAGCTATTACTCCATTCAACCAAAGGAAATATTTAAAGTAGATAATTAGGAAATTAGCTAAAGCCATGCAGAAAAAAAACCAAACAAAAACCCAATCAGATCCTGCAGCTAAGACCATGTTCGGATCATCTTTCATCTCACTTTCTAGCAAAAAACCACCACTGTGGCTTTTTCTGACATAGTGCATCATATCTATCAGTTTCCCATGTCTGCACACATTTAGAAAGAAGCCAACAGTTTAACTTTGAATCCCACACTGAAATGCATGAAAATAGGATTTTACAGAACATATAGAAGTCAAAATCTTTCCCAACTTTTTAAGCACTTTGATTTGACAACTCGGCAGTCAGCAAGCTTTTCACACCCATAAACATCCCCAATAGTTGCAAAAGAGGATGCTGGCTTTCAGATGTGAAATTTCACTTCAAGTGCTTCTCCCTTCCTGCTTGCAGGCATTCCCTTGACTTCTTAGCACTGCTGTTGGCATGCTAAGTGCCAAAAGACAGGTTTTGAAAAAGAATGTTACTTTGCTTTTGCAAAGGCTTGTTTTTAAGCAGTTTAACATCTAACTAAATCTAAGCAATCATGACACACATGTAAGGAAGAATAAAAAACAAGAGGAAAACAGAAACAAAAAAGAAAAGGTTAAATCACAAATAGAGTATTAAAATTTTCCTTCAAGTAATCTAACATGCAATTAATAGCCCAGATACAAAAACAAATACACAGGTCACTCTGTATGGATTTTCTATACTGACTTAATTTCCTGCATGAGGATCTTAATTTATAGGGACCTCTTTAGCACAAAGTGATGCTATCTCAGCTGCAATTTCACCTTTGCAGACAGATTAGAGTTTAGAAGTTCAGTGTGTCCTGCTTCTTGAAAACTGAGTCTCTTGAATTTCTGTAGCTCTCTGTTCTCCATTTACTATTTTCAGTTCTCTTCCTGAAGAGCGAAGAGTTGAAGTGTGACATTTTTACTCACTTTATATCTGACCTAGAAATGCACAGCTGAAATTTAACAGACTGATCCTTAATCTGAGGACAGGTATGGCATGGCCCACTCATTCTGCAGAAAAATCAGCCCATGCATGTAAAAGTATAGCCAGGTCTGGTGCTTATTTGTAGAAGTGGAATTTAGTTCTCTGCTTTGCATGATCATCCTGGGCTAATCTCAGTGGCCATCTGTATGGAGGGGTGGGATAAGGGCATTTCCCCACCCCACAGAGCTGATACAAGGTTGTCCTCAAAACTATGGCTCATTATGGATTGTGAGGAACCGGAGGCTATATAAGTAAATACCTAAACGTCTCCCTTTGTTTCTATGTTTGGTGAGAAACCAGAGGGAGCACTATGACATCCTGCACAGCCAGGCTCCTGCTCCTTTCTTTCTGCCAGTACTGATGGACCCTCTTAGATTAGTCTCACAGCAAGTTCATCTTTTTTATCAGATTTCACAGTCTGATTTTACACAGTATACCAGTTTATTTTCCATACCAGATACTGAACAAGAGATCATAATCCCAAACATCCTCCAGTTAATGGTGAATTCCCCACCACACTTGACAACATTTAACTGCACCCAAAAGACTTTTCATCCCTACTGTCTCCTACCACCCCAAAAGATACACTGTCACTTATTAGTGATAGAAATAGTAATCAAACTTGTCAGGGCCAGATCACAACCTGGAGTGAATTATGTATTTTCAGTGTCACCAACATGAACAAAATGCTATCAAAACAACTTTACTTTCCACCTAATCACCAAGAAATAAATGTTGCATCTCACACGCAGCTTGAATACATGAATAAGTAGCAACAAGTGTTTCGATATTCTTTACTAAAGAATACGGAATACTTTTCTTTTAGAAACAAATTGAAATCAAAGTTGAAACAATTCCCCATCAAAACAAAAAAAATTCTTTTTGCGTGTTTAGACTGTAAACTGTGCCTTTTTTCCTTTTTTCCTTTTGATGGGTTTTGAATATAATATTCTGTGACTAGTGACCAGTATTAATAGTATTAGAGGCAAGAACAAACACACCTGATCATTAGGTGACTCTGTTGTTACTTCTGTATCTTAATGTCTGCTTTGGGAGGGCTGACTTGTGAAGCTAACTCCTTCAGGATTTGGCTCATAAAGGATCAGTGACTTCTAGCATGCTTTAGAGTAGCAACAGGGGAAAAACCTGGTGTTGCTAGCTGCTATCTCATCTTTTTACTTCAGGCAGCACTGGGAAACATTGCAAGGCAGAATTTATCACTGGGGACAAGGGATCAAGAGAGCTGAAATTAGAAAAGACAGTTTGGCTGCTTTCAGTTCAAGTGGAAGTATTATGAAAAAGTGTTCCGAATTATGTCACACGGGGCAAATGTCACTGCAGTTAGTAAGAACTTACTGTGCCAGCAAATGTCAGGACAAATTACACAGCAGGACAGGCAAGATGTATGTCACATTCACTTCCAAAAGGAAAAGGCTTCCCCCCACTGCCAAGAACCTGCTCCCATTTCCAAGCTGATTTAAATCAAATTGCTCTTATTCAAATCAAAACAGCATAGATGGAGTACTACAGTGACACGATGTGCAGTTCTTCAGATCCTTCCCCACTTGCATGGATGAAAGGCTTTGATTCTCTACCACCTTAAAACACTATCACCTCAAGGCTACCGAGTTGTGTATGTAAATGGCTGCCTGCAGGTTCCGGAAGGCACTGCTTACTATGCTGATGAAAAATGTCTCACTGTCCCTATGCTCCTGGGTCATACCCATCCAGTCTTTCTTGCCTCTTTGATCATATATTCTTTGCAGAAAGATGCATTTTCTCTTTATGTGGGACCCAACACAGTACGAAAAACAACTGAGGTCTCATCAAGGCTAGAAAAGTGAATAATAGGTACATAAAATTCAGTGCACCAGAAAGGAGGAAGACAGGACTAAGTCATTAGCAAAATATTTTTTTTAAATTGAAGTATAAGGAAGTCTTCTGCTGGACTGCAAACTCCTAGCAAAGTGAACTCATTTTGATTCAGCTAACCTTAGTTTAAAAACAAATGTTTCAATTAAAAATTATCAGTGCTTCAATATGGAGAAAAAACATGTCCTTATGTTCTACAGAGGAAATAAACAAACAAACAAAAAACCCACAACAAAACTAGAGCTACAAAATATTTGGATGAGCTGAAGAAAATGTTTATTCAATTTTTAACTTTTCTAATCTATGATTTTCAGAGGTTTGCAGGCCTTCATTTTCATGACATGAATATTAGCTGAAACTCACCTAGCTTCTTGTAATATTGGAGTATTTGTGTTGGGTATAAACTAGAAGGTCATTTTTTCCTTCACTTCCTAAGCTTTATCTGGTTTCTCAATCATTTCTCAGCCAAAACTGGATAAACATGGCCAAAGGGTTATCAAGAATAATCCCCACAAACAAATCACAATTTAAAAGCTTAGGAATTCAAAGTCTGGCTTTGATTTAAGCCAGTATTACATCCAATTATTTTTTCTATCCAACAGCTGCAGGCTACCATCAAGAATCACTATACAACATATATTATATAAACTGTACTATATATACCATACCAATACCAAGAGTATAGATGTAGTAGATCATCTCAGGTGCTTTAAAGCAGGGCATGCACAGCACTGAAAGATCAATGAAGTTTTAGGTGAAGACCAAGATGGTTCACAGAGGTAGCTGAGTTGCAAGCTCACATTTTCACACAGCAGCACTGCAGGGATGACAGCCTTTGGCAAATGAAAAGTAACAAAGCAACTCTGGGGCTCTAACAACATTTCTGCTGTGAAGCAGCACCAATAAATCCAGTTAACTAAGACACTGCAGAATACTCTGACCTGGTACATTTTTCTTAGCCACTAGTACAAGTTCTCCTCAGATACTCAGATACTCAATTTGTGTGCAACTCTGTCATTGACTGGTGTTCTGAATGGCTGGGCTTGAGCTATGTCTGTGTAAGCACAATTTGCCTCCATGCATTCAGCCTCTATCCCCAGAAGGGCTGCTGCAAGAATGCAAATCCTATTTGGAAGGATTACTTGCCACGCAACAGCCAGAGGCCCTGTCCAAGGCTGGGCTCCCTGCTGTGCCAAGAAACACAAACTCAGGAAGCTCTGATCCAGAGAAGGACATGATTACAGCAGGCAAGGTGGCACAGGAAATGGCATTGTCCCTTCTCACAGGCAGAACCAAAGCTGCCACTCCCCATCCCCCTGCACACACCTGGTGTAAAGGTGTTCAAACAGGAAAGCACAGACCAGCAGGCATTTGTACTTGTGGGAGCTGGCAACAACTGGGGGCAAAACAGATTCCACTGGGGCATTTGAGTGTGGACACCAGGGGTTACACAACCACCTGGTAGACGAAATAAAACTCTCTAGAGAAATGCCTGTTATCTAGAACAGATCCTACAGTTTTTTATGATCCATGTGCATTCCTTCCTAACAAGAGTTGTGGAAAATTACTGGAATGTCCCAAGTGCTCAAGTGTTTGAATGTGTTTTTCCTTTTAAGTTGTATCTGCCTATTGCTTATCTTTGCATTTTCTGAATACTTTACACATGTCATTCCTGTTATTTCAGCATGCAAGGGAGCCCCCCCACTATATATCTACAGGATGCAGTGCCACAGTCTGTTACAGTCCCCACCTAAGGATCTCTTCAATTTAGTTCTTCCACAAAAGAAGGAGACTGGTTATCTCACACTTGTGGAAATGGCAGACTGATAACACTGGTGCTCATATTTCCATACAGAATAGAAGAAATGGCAGAGCACTGCACAGGATTGTTCCCTTATCACTCAACACTGGCTGGGGAAAATGGAGAAATTAAGAGTTGCACTGACTTGAGCTGAAAGTCCTCTCTTCAGCTGCTCTGGGTTAAAGTAGAGACCAGCTAAGCCCAGATGCCTCTTTTTCCAACTGCTCAGCTGCTTGATTTGAGCTCTTGAGTAACACAGAGCTGGTATGGTTTTGTGTTTGCTTTGTAGCAAACTTGTCTTGATCCAAATTGTTAAAATACGAAGTCCCACATAGCCACTCCTCAGACACACAGAACTACATAATCTCGAAAATGAGAAATTTTACTTTGAAACAAGTTCAGTTAATGTGTTTCTCAAGTGTTTCTACCAGCTTCAAGTAGCTTTTTGAAATTCTGTGTTTTGTACCTTCCCTGAAAATAACTCAGTAAAGGAAACATTCAGAGTAAGTGAGATTATATCTGGGCATCAGGCAAAAGATGCCCAGCAAATCTATCAAGCTCTCCACCACCTTCAGTTTAGACCAGTAAGTAAATAATTTTACTGGTAGAGGAAAAAAAAAAAAGGAAAATCAAGCAGGTTTTGTAAACAAACCATATACCAATCCTGAAAGTGAAAAATGAAAACTGTACAAAGAAAACAGCAAAACTTGCATCTCCAGTCAGAGACATGTTATGGCATTTAGTTTAGAGATCTTTTCTCCTGATTAGCTGCTAAACTACGTACAGGTTTCAAATCTACTTCAATCTACAGCAATTAATAAGCACATAAAAAGATGCCTTAGGTGAGCAGGAAGGTCTTCTATTAGCACATGCTAAAAATAGACAACCTGTAGAGCTATCTGAGCAGGTACTTCGTATAATAAAACTTGGAATTTTACAGGCCCCAAGGATCCAAATTTATCATTGGCTTTTGAAGTTTTAGGCTTTTTTGGGTCTGCATATCATCCACTTACGTCACTAATAACTGGCCACAGTTATTAGCAGTCAGACACTAGGCTGAACAAGCTTTGGAGAGCACATCCACTACCATCTTGGGCAGTGCCACAAAAGGGAGCTGCACTGCACTGAAGAGACACAAAGCAGCAGAAAAATCCATTTGTGCCTTACCTTGTAAGGGGAAGAGCAGATGCCTTCAAACATATCTATATCCACACAGTCCATTGGTTCAGACCTTCCTGGTGATCAAATCTCTTCCAGCTTCTTCCTTTCTTATTTTTTAATCTGCCAGCTGGTGCAACCTGTAAATTTACAGAAGTGGGTGTATTATTCCAAGATGTTTATTCATCTCATTTTATAAGGCATTCAATTTAAATACATATGGCTCTGTGCCATGTGGCTCCTATTGCTCTCCAGAGCTTTCAGTGTAATGGATTACAGACCACATTGTTTCTGTAGGTTATTGATTTTTAGGTGTATAAGTAGAAGACTCTAGGATTTCTTTGCAGACTCAGACTTTCCAGACTGTCACATTCCATATGTGTATATCCTACAGATTTCCCAACATGCTCCTAATGTTAAGAAATTCAAACACTTAACAAAAAAAACATGACACGATTTGTATCTCTGAATCATCAATTTCTTTGTTAATTTATCTGTTAAAGGTTGACTCTTGATTCTTGTGGAAAGAGACTAAATTCAATTTAAATACTAGTTTCAGAATAAGAATGCTACTAATCTGAGAAACTGGAGGTTGACAGACTGGCCAAGATTTATACTCAGCAATCAAGGTAATAAAAAACAAAAAACCTTCCCAAAAAGTGACCCTGGCCACTTTTCAATGGTTTTTAGGAACAAAATGAATTAGTGGGACAGCAGGAAAATTCAGTCAAAGATTTTTTTTTAACTACTCCTCCTCCTACTGAGGAATCTACTCAGTAAATTCCTCAGATGGAACAGTAGATTCCTCAAATGTATCCAGAGCTGCAGTGCCTTCCAGGTATCTAAATTTGGTCATCTGAACCAGAAGGACTTCTGAAAACCAAGCAACAGGTTCTCTGCTTATACTCTTTTCCTCTGTGAAAGCTATGAGGGAGTCACTTATATATGCTTGACTCCCCACTGCACTGTGTTCAGCATATAGAGCATTACCTCTGTACCTGACACCCCTCCCCAGCATCTTGATCCCCATATGCAGGATCCACAAGCAGGACACATTTTCATGGTAGATTTTGCAAAAAACATGTTGCAGTTTTCATGGAAGTTCAATTAAACAGCAGAGGGTAATTATCTGTTTACTGGCAGACAGGCAGCCCATGTTAGTTCAAGAGCTGCTTTGCTGGGCTGTATTCAACTGCTCAAACAACTGTTTCATTATGAGATTTCACCAGACACCCCTGGCTCCAGCATCATGGCACAGAAAATGGGATGCATATTTGCTGCTTTCCACATTTTGGCTCCTGCTGCTTAAAAGCCATCCCTGCTCTCCACAGAAATTGTTCATGAGTATTTCAAAGGTTAGTATAGCTTCACGTATATGGGGTTTGCAGTATGCATATCCTCTGTAGGCTGCTCTCTCCCTCCCTTTTTATGATGGAAAATTGAAAATTAATTCACTTCAGTCAGAATGTCTAAAAATCCTAAGTGGTGACACTTTATACTATATGAACCACTTGTAGCCTTACATCCTGATGTAAATCGTCACCATGAAGGGTGGCACACACAGCCACCCCATCCCTGCATGCCACACACTGATGGCACATGTTATATCTGGTTTGATTTTTATTCAAACCTGAAACTCCTGATAGAGCCAGAAAAAGCCTTGATCCTGGCACATATTTTAAGGTATCTGTGCCTCTGCCTTGATGCAGACAGATCTCGGATCTGAAAGGTCACACACAATTATCTGAGAATCCTTGATTTTCAATCTCAGAGAAATAACAACATTACACAACATTTTACTCCCAACAAGTTTCAGGACTTGGTTTCTATGAAGTAAAAGGTTTGTCCTTCTGAAGTACTGAATAAAATGACAGTCATGACCTAATGTAGGGAAAAAATACAACACACACTCTTGCAAATTAAGCACCACAATGCAAACTGCTAGGAAAAAAACCTGAAAATGCCACACTACACAGGTTATCTGAACATTTGAAGGCGTTATTTGTATTCAACCTCTGATTTTGGACCTCTCTAATTAGAAGAAATCCACCTTCATGACAGTGGAGCATGCAGAGACTGGCATGAGGAAGAGCTTGCATTGCAATTCCACTATATATTACAATTTCTGCAGCATGCTTGTGCTGGGATTTTGGCATAATACTGTGTTACTCTTTCAGAATACAATTCCAACATAATGTCAAATACAATGACTTGTACTTTATACTTATACCTTATACTTTACTTCAAATAAGTAAATCTGGTCTTAGTACATGAAACCCTCCTGCCATCTCAGGCTTGTTGGATGGACCAGGGCCTGTAGGTCAGGAAAGGCAGCCAGCATATTTATTGTGATCAATCTCTATTTCCCTGTAACAGCAAGGAGTCCTGAAGCAAGCAGGGTTCAGACAGAGGTGAGTGGCTGCTGTCTCTTGAATGGTGGGTGCTTCGAAGAGGATCTTCACTGAAACATGGACTAGGACAACTCGACTTGGCAGAGAGGCAGCAGGTTAAGAAAAGGGACATCTGAGACACAGGCCTTGGCATGTGCCTGGATGAAAGTAAAGAGAATTTTGATGGCATTGTTCTAACACCTTACCATGGATCACACTTCTGGTGACTTTGAAAAGGAAAATCATATTTTTTGTTTCTTGGGTGACTTTTCATCTTCTGGAAGAAAAAAACCAAAGTACAAGTGGTGGACAGATACTGCTCCATTGACTTTGAGTGACCTATTTACAGTGGATGTGGGCATGGGCTAATGATAAGGACAAGCAGCAACTACTTCTGAGCTAGGAAAGACTCCAAGTGGTTGGAGTCTTTGTGATTTCCAAACACCAAGGAATTCTATGCTCCAATGTACAAGTGTTATGAAACACCAGAATCAACCTCATCGCACAACCTCCATTTTACAACCACCATAAAGGACTCTTAAATGTAGTCCTGCACCATCTACTCTAGAGCACTACCACTAGATTAAAATATGAATGCCAGTGATCCTCTAAGTGACCACAGAAGGCTTCTCTCACCCACGTCTTCCATAACTAACGTATCATACTAGTGACTTGTCATAAAACTATTGTTGTTCCTTTAGGAATCATGACGTTTTACTGAAAGGCCATTCCTGGAAAAGCCTGCCTTAATAAGCTTAATAAGGCAAAGTGAGCTGCCCAGCCAAACCTTTTATTAAATCACACCAAAACTGCCTGAATTTATGCCATTGCAAAGACTGGCTGCCCTGGAAGCGTATGTACCAACCTCAGAGGAAAAACTCACACATCCTTGTTGATTCATACTAATGTCATTGTTTACAATGACAGGATGCATTAAATCCTGCTTCAATTACCAGGCATAAAAGCACTTGTGGGTTGACATGTGGTCTTCCCTCAACAGCACTATAATGGGGCTGAGGTAAACCAGCCTGCTGCAAACAGCATAATGTCTCCAGATGCCTGCATTCCTCTGCACACCCCACCCACCTCCCATCAGGTCTCCTACTCTTTTCCCTTTGTCATTTTCTCTTCTTCCCACCTTTCTGTTTAGCCCTCCCTCTCCTTTTGTGCTAGCAGAGGTTAGAGGGCAACTGGCTAGCAAAATGGATTTACTGAGCAAGACCTGGGACTCTCAGTGGACAAGGTGACCATAGACAAGGAGAATGCCCACGTGACAAAGAAGGGACAGCAAAGAAGAGGAAGCCAAGCTCTTCTCAGGGGCTCACTGAAAGAACAAGATGCAACAGACACAACTGAAAACATAAGCAACTGCATTTAAACAGAAGAAAACTCAGTGTGAGATTGGTCCAACACACATGCAGGTGACCCAGAGAGGCACTGGAGTCTCCAACCCCAGAGACTAGAGACAGTGAAAACTCAGCTGCACACTGTCCTGTGCACCCCGCTCTAGATGTTTTGAGCAAAGGGTTGGCTACACAACATCCAGAGGTTCCTGCAACCTCAGCAGTTCTACGACCCTGTAAACAGAGCCCTGTTCCCAAATTTACTTAACTCTTTTTTTAAAACAGGTTCACCATAGCATGTTACTGACCTGGCCAAATTACAAAGTTGATCCTGAACAGTGGTACAAAGATCTCAGTTGAGTTCTCCACATTTCACAAATGGAACAAACTGATGCAAAAATGACTTTGAAAATGTACCCAGATATTAAAGATGCTTCTTACTCTAAGAATCATGCTGTTTCTTTTATTCTTCTCTTAGGAGAAAAGCTCCAGTGGTCACTGCTGCCTGCAGCAAGATCAGTAGTCCTACTTTCAGCATTTAATGCATTAGCCACTTGTAAAATTACTTTTATGTCTCCCCTTTATATCATGCTCCCAAATGGTGACTGCCAAGGCAATTTTTAGCAAATCTTTCCCTCAGCCTCCCATCACACTGAATAAAACCTGTTTTTCTGATGCAGAAGAATGAAGAGAAAGCATAGAGAATTCACTGCCATAATAACTAACAAGTTGGACCCTTACTCAGCTCCAGAGAGCTTTTCAAAGGAAAACAGGCAAGCATGCCAGCTCATACACATCTTTCAGAGAATGCTATCAGCAAACCAAAGATCACAATGAGTGTTTTACCTGTGGATTACATATATCATCATCAGTGGCAAGGATTACTCAGTACCAAGAAGAGATGTATCATGTTCTTGCCCAAAGAGATGGCTAAGTGCTCTGCATAATTCATTTCCTCCATCAGCCAGGAGCAAGAGATAGGTCATTTTTTCCTACACCCATCACTCCTTATTTCAACAGTTACCACACTCCTGTTACTAATGATCTATTGGTAACACCTCTAACCTCACCATTCTGAGTCCTAGTATCTTAAACTCAAAGTCTGAAAAGCTTTATTTATAACAGACTACCAAGCAGATCCAAAGTTATAACCTGGGCTCACTCCTGTTTCTTTTGAAGAATAACTCAGTCTTCAGTCAGACAAGAGAGTTGACAAAGAAGCTTTCTCTTTGTGGATGTTAAGTTAAAAACTTAACAGAGATTTTCATTCTTCCTGTTTTGTATATTTACTGTGGCCAGGGCATGGCTCCAGATGAGTCCCTTGTAGTTACCCCACAGTAACTGTGCCTAATGGTTTCCTTGAAATAATTCAGGGAATAACAAGATTTTTAGTTCACTTTAATTTCTACTGATTTTAAGCTTTCAATATCTTCAGTATCACAGTCATAAAATTGCTCCCTATTACTTAAAGAAGATCTGTCATAGACACCATATTGTCTTTAGTTGTGCTCCACAACACAGCTGAGCTTTGGATGCAAAAACTTAGTACTTATTCGTAAAAAATCATAGGTTGCTTATTAATTAATTTAGTATTTTAGTAAGCACAGCCAGGCATACCTGTTCATATTTTGCTCAAGCAAGGATGTCACGGAACCAGTCAGGGAAAGTTTACTACACATATCCACTAACTCTGACAAGAATAAATAATTTGCAAACACATACAATAGAATTTATTCAACCAATTGCTCCTATTTACCTGGCAATGGAATAATCCAATTTATAGCATGGCCAAAACTTCTGGTCTACCTATGATACAATGACCTAGACTGGAGCATGAGTTGGTTTTCATTGGTCCAGCCAAGATCTGTGGCATGGCCACCGAGAGGTTCAGCTTAGCTGAACTCTTGCTTTGGGGGAGCTGCAGGCTGTGAAGAAATGTAATCTGTGCTGATTCAGCTTATCTGCTAAGCCAAAACTCAGCCCTGGCAAGCCCTCCAGTGGAAGGCAGCACCAGAGGAGATGCTACAGCACAAGCACTTAGGAATATTGCCCGCCGTTGCCAGGAGAGGAAAGATTGCCCAGTGTTTTCAAACTTTTAGAGGCAGTGACAACACATAAAATTTCTTTAATGTATGCACAATATTGCAGATATGTCAGCAGTATATTGAAACATCCATTTTTTTAACAGAAATAAAAGATTTTGCCAATAATAACCTTATGTTTTGTTTTATTCTGCTGTTGTAACTGCAGATCTTGGGTGCAATCACATAATTGCATCTCTACCATTGTAACACCTGTAATTGGCCTCCCTCTTTCTTTAATCTCTCCAGTGGAAAGACAAAAGTGCAAACTATTCTACACCTGGCATTAGTCTAGAGAACATCAGTTTACAAGGGTAGGGCAAATTCCATCAGTTCTAATAGGATTAAAGGTATTTCTGCAGTTTTCAAATCCTCAGAAATAACACATTTTTTAAAAAGGAGTAACTGGTGTTCACACAGTTGATTAGCATGGTCCACCACAATCAGAATAGCTGGTAAGAAATTTAGCAGAATAATTTCACTGCATCTGCATGAAATATTACTTTATGATTCTGACTTACAGTAAGTCTGGCATAAACGAGAAGGGAATAGGTCACTCTGGGACAACAGCAGAGCAGACAACAGCCAATTGCTTGCATGTACAGTTTTAGGTCTAGTTAAGTCTCTAGAATATCTTCAGACACAGTGTCACTGTTACTATACTATTATCTATCCCTGCAAATTATCTGGTTAAAATCATTCTGCAAACATCAGAGCTCACTCTGATGAACTTAATATAGATTTGAACAGTTGCATCTGCCTTCCAGGGATAGTGCTGCAAAGCATTCATAGAAAATGTTTACTTAAATTTTCTTTTTCTTTTCAATTGCATTCCTTAATCTACTGATTAGCACACTTTCCCCTCTCCCCTCGTCCCCCCTCCAAAATAAAGGCCAGGTGTAAAATGCCACCCTCATTCATCAAAAGCATGTTCTCATTGCTGATTTACCTTCCCAGGCAGTCAAAGGGTCATTTTTAAACATTAAATTGTCAATAGGATAAAGATGAACCGATCCTACGTGCTTTAATTAGCGGCTTTTTCCACAGCAGCATCTCCATATAAAGGACTCCCTCCCTCCACAGACCTTCAATGCCTGACTGCTTTCTGCAGTTAAGAGAGGTGAATTTTCTCTGATACAGTAGATATTTTGTAGTACTGCTGCACAAGCATGGCCATTTATTCATAGCACAGTTCAATTTCCTTCCCCATTTTTCCCATATAAGTCTGTTCAATCCTTAATTACTTATCCATAGTTGTTTTATCTCTGTTACAACCGTCTCTGCAATCTGTGCTTTAAAACATTTTACTGAAACAGTCGTCTGGCCCCTCCTACTATATGAGATAAATATATGAAGGCTATGTCTAGTAAACTGCCTATCACTACTACAACAACAGGCTTTTTCTGTGGTTACACTTCTAGACATCTTTAAGAAAGGATGCAGTGCTCTACTTTAAATATAACATGCAAGCCACAGGCTCCCAGTTCATTTTGATATGGAGCAGTCTCGTGCCTTTGGCTGAATATTACCAATACACATCTCTGCTAACTGGTCGCGACAAGCACCTGGTCGTTCCTGCCTGGAAAACAAAAGAAAACCAAAAAAATCCTGCCTTCTACCCGAGATATGATGCTTTTCACGGAATGATAGATACTAATGTCACCTTCCCTGGCAGCTCCCACCCATTCGAAGAGAGTGGCAATAATCCACACGCTATTTTCACGACGTACCTACCCCTGAAACTGCTTATTCACATATAACCGAGCCCAGTTCGCCGCAGAAGGACAGCTACAACGCAACGCTCCTTAAACTATCAGCGCTGGCCACCAGGCTGCCGCCACTTCGGATCACCTCTCGTGAAACAAGAGCAAGAAGGCAAACCGAGGAGCGAACGCGTCTCACAAGAGGAGCCCCATCCCTCTGGCTCCGGAGCTGGTGCCGCCGAGCCGAAGCGAAGCGAAGCGAACCGCGCAGCCCCCGCCCCGGCGAGCAGGAGCCGGGCGCCGCTTCCCGCTGCCGCTCACCTCCCCTTGCGCTGCGGAGCGGGCGGCGGCGCTGCTGCTGCTGCTGCTGCTGTCGCTGCTGCTGCTGCCGGGCACCCTCCGCCGCCCGCTGCTGCCGCTGCCGCTGCTGCTGGCCCGGCGGCGGGCGGGGCTCCGCCGGCCCGGCCTCCCCGGGAAGGGTCCCTGGCTGCGGCAGGGCGGGGGAGGCGGCGGCCCCGCCGCGGGGCGCGGAGCGGCGGCGGGCGAGGCGCGGGCGGCGAATGTCAATGAGGAGCCACGGCTGCGGCAGCGGCTGCCAGCGATGAGGGGCAGGGTCTTACCGGGGCAGGGTCTTACCGGGGCTGGGTCTTACCGGGATCTGGGAGGGGGCTTTAGCCGTGATTGCGCCAAGAGGGAAGCCCGGGGTTTAGGGGGGCCGGGCTGAGGAGGTTAAATGTACGGCAGGAGCTGTTGGCAGGAATACGGTGTGACAGGGAAATCACAGGTGGCTGCCACAGCGGTTCGCTCCACATGGCCCCTTCCGCCGCGAGCAGTGGGTTGTTTGACATTCTGGCAGTGTTTTACCACTCGTTTACATCGGGGCTCGTGTGCTGTCAGGACAACTCTTACAGGTTTGAGCCTGCCTGGAAGAGATCTCCAGAGGAAATTTGCTACTGACGAGTTAGGATTTATCCCGTAGGCAAGGGAACGTTCGTAGGGACGTTGGTGTGGCTGAGAACCTGAGCCTCAGAAGTGCAGATCTAGAAACAGTGGCAGCTCCCAGGTCTGTTCCAGTTCAATGTCTTACCCAAAGTACTGCTGCTTCCTCAAAATTTTAAGCCGTCCTTCCTCTCCCCTCATTAGACACAATCATTATTGGTTGGTATTTTTCTATATTAACCAATAGAGGGGAAAAACCCTACCTTTTCTGGTTATATCGTTTTGCCTTAGATTTGCTATTGCTATATAACTATTATCAGCCAATGCAAACCTGCTACATCAGTCTTCTGATAGTGTAGGCTATCTTACTGTACTGATAGTGTACACTATCTTACTTAAAATAGTGTAGGCTATCTTACTTTTTATTTCTTATTACTTCCATGGAAATGTTGAGTGCATCGGGAATCTAGGATTTGAGAGTGTGAAGTGGTATACAGAGATTCTGGTGTATAGAGCAATCACAGAATGGTTTGGGTTGGAAAGGACCTTTAAAGGTCCTTTAGTCCAACCTCCCTGCAGGGACAGCATCAAACAGATCAGGTTGGTCCAAGCTCTGTCCAACCTGACCTTGAATGCTACCAGGAATGGGGTGTCCAGCACCTGTCTGGGGAAGCTGTGTCAGGGTTTTACCACCCTCTGAACCTACCCTCTTTTTGATTAAAACCACTGCACCTTGTCCTATCCCAACTGGCCCAATAAAAAACATCTTTCTTATAAGCCCCCTTTTAGACACTAAAAGGCTAAAACAAGATCTCCCCATCTGCCTGGTTCCTCAACACTTCATTCAACAAGCTTTACAATCTTTGTTGACTTCCTTCCAATTAAAGAAAGAGTTGCTGGTGGTGAAATATCACCAACACTGAAACTATGGATTATTCAGTGAGATTTTACTTTATCAGTGTAAAACCAACCACTGCTGTGTTTTTATGGCTTTCCTTTCTTATTTCTTCTTCTGCCCAACATTTCCTTCATTTGCTGCATGAATGGCTGAGTCCATGTCATACACCAACCACTAGCAACATCTGCAATTAGTTGTTTTCAATCACAGTACAAATATTAAATAAATAGGCTAAATATGCTAATGAAGCTGTAATAACAGAGTAACCAATTACTGACTAGGAAGTGTAAGATTTTTCACCTTCCTGTATGATGAGTGAATAGATATGAGGAGAGTTCCCCAGGCTGGCAGCCTCAATTATGTCTGCCAGTCTGTGGATACTCTGGTTCATGGTCAAAGAGAGAAGGAACACCAGTCTGCCTAATCTCGCTGCTGCCTTATACAGGCTAAAGTAATAGCCTGAAGTTAAATAGAGCCCTTTGCTGCACACAGAGGGGGTTTGTTTGGCAGAATGTCCATCAACTCTGCTAAACTTTAAAAATTATTTTTTCTGTAAAAGCTTTTTCTTCCATAGTTGTTTAATATCATTCAGGAGGAAATTTCAGCTGCTATAAAAACGTTAGCCCAAGGTTCACGCAAACCACATATAGAAACCATATTTCAGAGAAATCACTTGTCTGCCTATGTTTTACATACTGAGGTTAACCATTTTAAGGTAGTTAATTTAACTAGCCAGCAATAGATATTTACAGGTTAAAAGATGTTTTCTGAAGACTAAAGTTCTGAAGTTCAGCCACTTCAGAGATCTATGCTTTGAAGAGAAGTTGTGACTTGTCTCTGGTCAAAAGCCAGCAAGCTCGGCTCCTTTGAGACACTGTAATTAATAAGTAATTATAAAGGACAAATGAAAAAGATTGGAAGTTCTTTCTCAATGGAACAAAATTATTTTTGATGTTATAACTATAGTTACAAGAAATTTTCAAAATCCTCATGGGACTGGTAAAAACATATGACATTATTCATCTTCTACCTAATGAAAATTTTTAAAAAAAGTGTCAAACCAAAATGAAAGTAAATCTTTAGTGTATAGAGAATCCAAATTGAACTGGTTTAGATAAAAAGTAAAATTTATCTTTGCAAAATGAATGGAAGTTTTAAAATGAGATGAACAAGGAAGAATCTATACAAGAATTCTTCATCCTTGAAGGATTCCTTAGGACTCAAGAGAACTGAAGCCTGATAGATGCCCATCAGCTTCAAAGGGTCAGGATGAGGTGCACAAGAAACATGGAGCTGTCAACTCAGAGTTGCAGCCAGAGGAGCCCCAGATGAGTCCTCTGACCGTATCCATTTCTTCTCTCTCAGGTCAATCTCATGGTGGGTAACCAACACCCAGCAGGAGCTGAGAGATTTGCAGGTTTTAAAAATGAATCCATCTGTAACTGAAAGGAAAAAGTATACACAAACTATTACACAGTATTTTTCCACCCCCTTCTAATTCTAGAAGGACTGTAATTATTCCCAGTTGTAGAAGCTGTACAGTAGTAATCCCTCTCCTCCTACATGCTTCATTTACAACTTGAGAGCTAACAGCATAATAAATTTTTAATAAATTATACTAAAATATAGTGGCACTGCTCTAAAAATAAAACCTGGAGATGAGTTGTTAAGAATATGTTCCTTAAATGCATAAAACGATCCCTGAAATATGCAGGACTTTTTACAAAAATGTCTTGGCTTATAAACATCTGTGATCATAAATACTTCTCAGAAAAGCACTGGCAGCAAATCTGTAGTATTTGAGTCACTTTTTTAAAAGGAGAAAGCTTTTTCCTTTTTACTATTAATCTCTTTTCCTTTCATCTCAAATTTAATTCATCTCTAGGTCTTTACAAAGTCATGAAATTATGCATGTGCTAAGAACGATGAATTAGAATGAAAGAAGGAAGGCCCTCACAAAGATTCAATAAAAGTAATGATACAAATACTGGGAAGAGTAAGGAAAATATTGGAGTTTCATTCATTCAGGACCACAACATTGACCTGAGCCATTTTAGCAGGTTTTAAAAATAATGTTTCTAATATGCATCCACTGGATTAATTTTGATTGTGAATTCAGATAACAGCAGGCAGTGAAGTGTTCTTTTACTACTGTAATTTTGTATTTATGCTTACGCTTAACATTGGGTCCCTGAGTGCATGGTAAAATATTTAATTACATAGTCTGGTTTCCAGGCATCCTAAATGTCTACCTACCTATAGAAGCTATAAATACCTAGCAGCTCTAGGACTGAGCACTGTTTTATTAAATGTTTATATATAGTCCTGGAAATCCAAGGTTAAGCCTACAGACTTCAAAAACATTAAATTTCATATCTGAGGTTTTCTATCCTCTTTTGTTTCTCAGAAGCATCTCAGCTCCCTAGAATTTGTAAAGAGAGAGGAAAGGACTGAAGAAGGAAAAGTTGATCAGCTATGATTGCCAAAGTGACTTACACATAAGGCATGCTCATATATTGAATGGTTTTAGGAAAGTGCTCGGAGATTTTGGTTTGATGCATATTGATTAAGACGGGCTCTCAAAAAGGCAGCTGTTACTAGGGGAAAGTTGTTCTTGTGCTGGTTGCATAAGCATAACAGAAGTCTCCAAGCAGTTAATTAAGCAAGATGGAAAAGAAGCAATATATTAAAAATACAAAATCTTCAACAAAACAAAAAAAAAAAACTACTAATGCTTCAAAAGTTCTCCTAGAGGGAAGGAAAAGCCTTAGGGTTTATAGGAGAATTCAAAAGACTTTGAGAGTACTTTTCATTGAGTAGGGTTGTAGCTATTCAGGGATTTTGCAAAAGAGCATGGAGTATACCACTGAAAAGAGTAAACTAAAATATAACATTTTCAAAGCTTGCCACAATTAATTTAGGTCTGTATCTAAATGTTACATATCAGGCTTTGGAATGGCGATGCTTCTCTTGTAAATGTGCTGAATAGACTATTCAAAACCAGAGGTGTTGAGGATGTGTGTATACCTCACCCATACCTTAATGAAACACTTCTTTGAGGAAGAGCACTGGTAGCTGAAAGTAAACTTAGGGTTATTTGGTTTGTTTGGTTCAGCACAAAGAGAATAATTCACAAAGGGAAAAGAAATTTTAAAAACATGTCAACAAAGAAAACTAGTTTAAAGTAGCTCTCTCCCATAAAGAATTCCTAGTGCTGCTAAGCAATCACTGCTGGTGGGAGCTGTGTTTCTGAAAGGTCACCACACCAAACCAGAACAGTGGAGGCTTAAGTTCCATTTTGCCATGTGTCTATCAGAGTCAGTATTAACAACAGGGGCACAGCAGGGAAGAAGCTGAGGCAATCTCGACAGCAGGTGACCAAAAAGACCTCCCCCCACAGCATAACTAAGTCTCTTCAACAAGCCACATATCTTCATATGTTCCATAAACTCCAGGGATTTGTTGTTGCTGACTTTCATTTCAGGTGTTTCCCTAGTTTATATCTGTATGGTCAACAGAAACCTTCCACCACCAGCTTTAGGCTGGGGTTTGATATGTTCTTCCAGCAAAGACTGCAGGTGATGCACATCCCATGGAAACTTAGTGTGGAAATTAAGTTATTCTTCTATGCTCAGCTCTTGGGAAAAAAAAAATACATATAATTTTAGTGGCACGAGTAAAAGGCTAAATAAAACTAAAAGCAACTGACTAAAAGCAACTGCAGGAAAAGATGAAAGAATATGAAAATTTAAAAAAAAAATTTAAGATTATTTTCCTATCTGTTGCGAAATGCTCTTAACTAAGTGCTTAATCCTGCCGTTCGGTTTTAATAAACTGGTATTAAGGACATTGCTATTGTGTCAGCATTGTGATAAAAAAATTCAGGTGGCCTTTCCACACATCATCACCAAAACACCAAAAAGATTTGGCTTGCTATTTTCTTAATAAACAACAGAAAAGATACAAATTTTCCATGTATTTAGAACCTCCCTCCTGTTCAGAAACTAAATTCATTGCTTCGTTATAATTAGGACCTTTACAGATTTCTTTATGATTGCTAATTACTTTTTAATCTCCCTGGCAATAAATAGATTTTCTAACTTAATTGATTTCACTCACAAGGACTAACAGATTACCCAAGATTGTGCTCACCATCTGTCATGCAAACACAGGTAAAGTAACATTTTCCTTGCTTTTTCTTCCTAAATTGCATCTTTTTTCCTATGGAGTTGTTGTGTCCAGATTTATAGTATCACCAGGAGTTTTTGGTTGGATGCATTTATTTGTAAAATAACTTCCAAGAAGCAGAAATTATATATACAGTGAGGACTTTAAATAAGTTGCAAAGGGTTATATTAAACTAAAAGTTCCCCTGAAAAGACAGTGTAATTCTTACACCTAAATGTAAAAATCTCTAAAACTACAATCATGTTCCAATTAGCAAGGTGTTGGATTAATTCATTATTACAGTTCTCCAAATTGAGAAGACTAAAATAAGATGAGCTATTTGTCTTCTTCTGACATTCTTCTGTGCATTCCAGGAGAGGAGGACTAGATAATTAATAGAAAATTCATGTTTCCAACCTCAAGGGTTGGGACACTTTATACTGAAAATTAATTGTCACATAACTTACAAGTCTAGGAAGTGAGACTTCAGAAACAGATGTCTGATTAAAATTGTTTGCACTGTCCCCGATCCAATTAGAAAGCTATCCCTCTGCCATGATGGCACTGTTATTTCTGGGTTTTATGAAAATATAACCATGTAGAGCCTACTGGATCTCTTCTTTACAGCTGGACGAAGGTATTTGAATAACTGCATTACCAAAAAGTTTTATAAGTCTTTTTCAGGGGGTATTAAACCAGCCATGTAAACATTAGCATTTTGTAGAGATTTTTAAGTGCATTTGGTCACAAAACATACTGCTGGAATTTGATTCAGTGGTGCATTATTTGTCTGATGGTGTGACTCCTGGAAATGCCCCAGTCAGTGCAGCTTTCCAGATGGGTTCCACAACAGCTTTCATGCTCTGACAACAGTATTTTTTATCACTCTTTTGAGAAATAGAAAAAAAAAGATATTTTGTCTAAATATGGCTTCCAATGAAAGTGTGAAAATATTTCAGCCAAATAGAAGATAGGACCAAGGTATCTGCCTTTTGTTTATTATTAAAATAAATGTGAAACATTGACAAAACAAATAAAATATGACTGTTTTCTGTGAAAGAAAAAAGACTAAAAATATGTTTTACATGGAAAACTGGAAGGTGAAGTCTGTTCTAGTATATTGATTTCTTTTGATGGTTTTTATTCAGAGTGTGATATTTTTGTTTACTTGACAGGCAGGAAAAATAAAATCATTTCTAGAGAATGCTCTCCTTTCTTTTAGTACATTCCAGGGCAAAAAAACCTCTCTGTTTTCCACCCACCTTGCCATCCTCCTTTTGCCTACCATTTCTACCATTTGTTGCTTTCATCACAGTTTGCAAAAGGTTCTCAGCCATTTTCACAGGGCCAACCTTCTAAACAATCTCTGCTCATCAGTTTCCTCAGGGTTCAGGTGTTTGGCTCTTCCTAAATTCTGGAAAGACCAGTCTGTAGCTTTGCAATACAAATCTCCAAATTCTACATTTGCCATATCATTCTGATGATATTCTTTGGATATTTATCTCATAATGTGTATGAATTAGCTATATTAAGCAACTTTGACATTAATTGTCAGACACAGCACTATGATTGGAGAGGTGAGTCTCAAAGAGTCTCAACCATTCCCTGGTTTCCTGCTGGGGACAGTGCTGGGCTCAGGTGATGCAGTGTCAGGACATTCCTCAGGGACTCATAATAACCCTCCCACTGTCAACCAGATGCAGCCACAGACTGACAAGTCTGAAGATGTCTGTCTGTAAGCAGGTCTTTAGTCTGTTGGCAAGCTCAATCACTTCTGAAGATCCATCAAAGAAAGCACACCATCCACTTTGTCTAGATTTTAAAACAATTACAAGTTACTCAGTGCAGGTAGCACAATTGCTGATATTTGCGTGGATCATGTAGGGATTTCCCTGGAAAGGATGGGTCAGCAAACATTTTGGCTTCTTACTTATGTTCAGTAAAAATGAGGGTCCCAAATGTGGGTGAATTTCTTCATAATGTGTCACACTTCAAGGGGTTTGGCTGAACACTCTGAAATGAATTGGTGAATTGGTCAACACTCTGAAATGAACAGTATCCAATGCATTGTTAGGCCAACAGGCCAATCCTTAGAAAGAAAATAGGTGTATTTCAGCTGTGAAATTTGTAGTAATTCACCCAGCCCTATGGTAGCAGTGTAAGGAATCAGGCTGGTAGCTGCTGAGCTAGGACTGATAGTAACAGGGATTCTTTCACCTGAAGCAACCAGCCCCAGGGGATTTGGAGATCTCTCACTAGGGCTATCATGCCACGCCTTGAATTCACAGACAGCAAACTATGTCTGAGTGTGAACGTGCATATGTGTGCAGTAGTAAATAAATGTGATTTGCAGCTCAATTCCAACACAGCTCCCATATCCTCCTTCATCAGTGTTTCCAAATAAATGGTTTTATCAGCATTAGCATCAAGCTTTTTAGCTCAAAAGCAAAGAAGTTTTCTTAAGCCATTGAAGAATTTACATTTCTTCCATCGGTCCTGTAACTTCCTCACTGTAGATGGAAAATAGAGGCTTCCAATCTCTGTGTCTGGTTCTGTTTGCTTAATCCAACCTTGTTATAACCCTCTAGCAACTCACAGTCCAACGCACATCAACCAAGATGATCCTAATGGTTTTACAGGCCCCTGGCCATATTCTGAGACTTTGAAGTTAATAATTTTGCTTGAATAAAGAGTTCCAAAATGTTCAAGCTTTTGGTAAAGAACTGAAGACACAGGAACAAAAAATACAGTGTTCCCTGCATACCCCTTTTTCTCTTCAAGACAAAGTGGAAATATTTGCCTCATTCTTTTCTCTTCCTGTGCAAGTATCTGCAGTTTCACAGCATTTACATCATTAAAAATTCTCCTCTAAGGCAAAAGTTGTAGAGCCAACTCAACGGGGCTCATTTTCAAGTCAATGAGTTTCTATTTGAACAGTCAAGGCATACAAGTTAAGATAGTGGAATAAGAAAGCAATAATCTAGTAATAATGAAGTGGGAAGAAGTGTGAGTACTTATTAAGCCTTCCTCCCTCAGGACTCAAAATTACGTCCAAGTTTTCAAATGTGCTGATCTTCAACTTAAGTCAAGTACATGTAATGGAGCAGAGAAAATTGTAACAGATTTACAATATTAACAGTTTACTGAATTTTGCACTTCTGTGAGTAGTACCTCAGTGTGTAATTTATTTTTCTTAAGCTGCCCTTCACAGATAAAATTAGTTAGAGAAAATATAAAGGCAACTCTGTATTCAGTCAAAAAAAATGACTATGTTTTAGTGCTGTTCTTTTTTCAATTGTTTTTTTTTAGTGGAGGACCATGAGTAGTTTTTTCCCACAACAGTTATTGTAGGAATGATGAAAGGAAAAAATGAGAAATTAACAGAAAACAAAGGGAATTTTTAAAACTAATATAATTTGCCTGTGCAATTTTAGCACTCATGCAATATATGTTTGAGTTCAAACAAACATTTAAATTTCTCTTTCTCTGTCTGAATTTTTTTTGGGAGACACTGACCACATTTCAGCTTTGATGTAACCATTTTTATCCTAGACAACTTACAACTTCAATTATTTAGTACCTGTGTCAGACAGCTAAATCTTCAGAGTTATTCTCCTTCAATAAGAAATCTCTAAACTCATTCTTCCTCTATCCCTCCAGCATCATCACAGACTCAAGTCAAACTTCAGCCAATCCATAATCAACTTCTCCCAGCCAGTGGTTTTATTTATTTGGTGCCTTTTGATTTATAATGCCATTCAGTGTGGCATCAGGCTCATCTCAGCCCTATTCAACCTTCACCAATGTCTTGCTAGGCACTTGCTTATTTATCTCCTCCAGGAAATGCTTTACCTAATGGAGAGTTGAAATTCTCAATTTCTCAAAGTAAGCAGTGAAGGAATCTGTTTTTCTTTGTCAGTTGCATGCACATAGTAATTTACACATATATATATTTTCATTGCTCACTATGGGTTTTTCCAACCACAAAAGTTTCTCTGTTTGTCAGGAAAAGTTTGTGTTCTTACATTATCTATATTAATATCAGCTTTGACTCCATCAATATTAAAGCAAACTAGAACTGATTCTCCTCTTTCATCTTGATTTTTATTTCCTTTCTGTCCTAACCATGGCAAGAAAGATCGTATGGGGAACACAATACACCCAGGCAAAAGAAAATATAGCCTAAAGAGACAAATTTGGTTAAAAGTCTGCCTGAACAACACCAGAAATTAGTAAAAGAAAATTGAAAAATTAAATACATAGTCATGGTTTACATAATGCTGACCTACCAGTATTTTTATACTTCAATTGCTGCTGCTGGCTCTCTCATCCTTTTGCACATTTGCAGTGGCATCACAAGACCTCTGGCAGTGGTACTGTCCAGCTGACGTCAATATAAACCCTGCTGTTGACTCCAAGGATAAAGAACTTTGTTTAAGATGCAAGTCAGGATTTTGCTCTTGAAACAATGTATTTTTTGCTAGCTTCAAATGTGGTTTTACCTTCTCTTTACCTGTTGCTTTCTTCCTATCTTGTTCAGTTGAATGACTAAAAATAATTACCAGGTTATAAATAACTAATGCCCCTGAATACAAGGGGAAATGAAAAGAAAATGGAGACATATTTTGCATTAGTTTAAAACCTGTTCAGAGTGTAATTGTAATTGGTCAACTTTGTGACTGAAGGTTAGGAAAGACATAAGAATTAAAAGCAAGGGAAATAACCTACATCTCACTTTGAAATGAAATCTGTTTGCCTGACACAAACAGTATTGGTTAATAACTTTATAGCGGACATACAAATAGTAAGGGGATATTTTTGTCCATAATGTGAAAAAATTAAAGAGAACTGAGCAATGAAGGTCTAAGGAAATACTAAAAATAGCAGGAAACTGCGCCAGTTGGTCATGGGACCAACAAAAGTGCTAAATGTTGTACAGAAAGAGTAAGAAATAATTCCTTTAGAAGATGCAAATTCCCAAATGTTTTGTAAGGTATCAGACTTTTTTTGTCTGGAAGGACATTATGCCCTTGCAAAAACCACTGTGTGTTTGTGTAGTGGTTTTGGTACTGGCTTTGAAGCAGACAGTTTCCTCCTGCAGAATTAATTTTCTTTGCATTTTGTTTAAAACCAAATTTTACTTTCAAGAGTGTTTTCCAAAACAGCAAATGATTGTGAAATATTAAAGACATGAATTTTTGTGTATAGTCAATTTTAATGAAGAAGAAGTTGCTTAAGAAAATACACCTAGAGTATGGTCTAACAATGCTTATTCATTTTCATCAAATACCCTTGATTACAAAAAAAAATAGATAGGGCACAAGTCATACTCAGTTTCCTGGTCTTATCACCACTCTTTTTTAGCAACAGGGACGATTCAAGGGGATGACCTGGGAGGGATTTCCTGTTCAGCAAGCTACAGTTTCTGATAGAAGAAGGATTCTGCTTCTTCATACTGAAAGAGCTGCCCAAGTTCACTAAAATATAAATGAGTACACTTGTAATTTTCTGCTCACTACTCTTGTTTGAATGGAAAATGTGAGGGAAGACACAATTGAAAAACAACCTAATGTTGTTCAAAATGTGAAAACAAGTTTACAAATTTGATATGAATGAAGGTAAATTTTGAAGGCTGTGTGTGGTACAGTAGGACAACACAGGAAAGTCTAGAAGCTCATAGTTTCTTTGTGACATGCTGCCTAATTGAATGTACAGTAAATTCCACTGGATGTAGCAGCAACATGCTGATAAGGTGAGGCATTCTTTATGCATCTCTTTAACAGAGAAGCACATGTAAGTCACCATTCACTTCACTAGCCAGAAGCAGTTCAATTCCATCTCTCTCATTTTAACCTTATCAGTGTCTATATCCTGGTTGTTAAAACACAATTCTGCCCCTCCATTCTGCTTTGTTTACATTGTTTTAAAAACTGTTCCTCAGAAATCATTTGCCATAATTGAAATGTTTCTGTGATTTGCTTCTGAGAATGCTGCCTATTTGTCATGTCTTTAAAGGGTCTGGAGGAAAATGTTAGTAATAGTATAGAGAAATGGGAATGAGTTATTCTACAAAAAGAATGGATTTTTTAAAGGGAAATAATTTTCAGGAATTTTTGTTAAGAAGGGAGATAGTTATATCAGTCATTGCTTATGATAGTAATTCTGAATTAATTACTGCATACACAGTGCTATTATCAATTTGCTAGCTATCCAGCATGAAAACAATAGTAGTGGATTTCAATGCAGAGAATTATGTAATCCTAATTTTAATTTACATAAGCCTTTATAAAACTAGAGATCAACTATAATGACCTCCAACTGCACAAAATATTTCAGAGAGAAAGAGGTTGCTCTAGCTCAATTCCTAATTTTTATCCACTTTGCTAAAAATAAAAGATGACGATTCTGACACATTTATTCCCATTGCAAGTACCCATCTGCAGGTGCTGCTCTGCTGAGGAATAGAAAGGCATGGTCCTGACTGAAGGTTCATTGATGCTGCAATGAACATCTGATTCCAGGAAAAATTCCACTAAGTCTGCAAGAGCATGGTTATAAATAGGTTGTGCTCAGCATAAGTCAAGCATGCAGATTTTACCCCATCAGGCATAAAAAGAAGTATTGGTTCACTTTATGTTCTTCATCTTTGTTTGGGTAACTCAGTTCTTAATCCAATACAGGCAGCAAGTAATTAATATTATCCCCATGCTCTGATTCCTGTCAGTCCCAGTAACAGGGGGATATGCCTTCTTGTTTCTTTGGATCATTACTGAAACACATTTATTCATTGCTGTCTCAGGGTTGATGCACAGGTGTGTTCTTAAATCTTCATTTAGTTTTCAGTGAACCATTTGGATGTTCCAGTGTTTGATCCCTCACATCCATTCCTCCATGTCACTCAAATTTACTCTGTGCTGACAGGATTGCAGTTGTAGATTAATTATTGTATATGACATTGCTTTGCTGTCAAGTCATGAGTTGAGGAAGCCACGATGCATAAAAAGCTATTCTTACAATTCTGATGAAGCAAAGTTTCACATGGGCACATCCTCTTACTAGTTCAAATGATTCAGTCAGGACAAATGTACATATTTCCAGGCACAAGCATCTGAGGCCTAATTGTATGTCCCAACTGTATCAGCTGGTTTAATGCCATTCTTCATAAGGTTTGTCTCTCTGTCATGCACACACACACAAACATCACACACACAGGCTACTGATTTGTGCCTTGCACATTAATTTCAAAGGAGGGTGTATTGATAAGGCCTGATTTCCAGGTTTTGTCAAGGAAAAGGAGAGTAGCAAAATAAGTAAGACAAAGAGTTAAGAGAAAAGACTGAACCCCCCTGAAACTGAACAATAGATTTTGTTGCTTATGAAGATTATTTTAGAGTAAGTATCGGTGCACACAACTGGTTGCAAATTTCTTTGTGAGATGATTTTGATTGAGGTTCAACTCCATAGACCTCTAGGCTTCATAAATTTGTATCATGCCAGATTTTGAGCTGCTCTGTGCTGATTTACATTCTCTCGGGTTATTCTGTTGTTGAGATGTTTACTGCATGAATTTATTGGTATGGCGCAACAGCTGGGGAGAAATAAATGGGAAGTGTTGGAAATGTTAAGAAACTAGTCTGGGAAAAGGAAACACCTGTGAGAGGAGGAAAAATCCAAGGTTCTTTCTGACAAAGAAAAGTGTTACATTGGAGAACCCAGCCAAGAAACTGTATATAACTATGCAAAGGCAAAATTCAATGCAGCATATCACATCTGAATGAAATCACTCAAGTATTTGGGAACACAGAATGAAAATAAGTGCTACAGATGCCCTCTGCAGACATTTTCCCACAGTTTTTTGCCCCTGACTAGGATCTCGATCCCCACGCATATCAATATCCCTAGACTGTCATTCATCTGCCACTTTATCATCAATGGATAAGATTTAAAACATTTTTTTACTAACTTTTAAGCAAAAAATATACCCTATTTCTGAATGTGGCTAGAAAAAATCAAGAAATTTGTCTATAATGTCCTTACTCTGACAGTCGTCACAGAAGTTGTCATCACTAAAGACCTATTGCTTTTGATAACGATTTTTCTTGGTGAAATCAAGAAATACTTATTCAGGTAAGTGACAAGACAGTGAAATGGGTTTTTTTATGTGTCAGGGGCACATAAATTTCTATGTGTCTGAGGCAGAGTGTGTGCTGTATCAATATTATGTCTACCATTCAGATTAAAGCAGAGGTTCTACCAAAGGAAGAAGAAAATAATTGGTATACAGCAGACTATGATTGACCATTTAGTTGAACTGAACTTAATGAATCACCTATGAACTGGTGATTCCAAAGAAGGTCTCAGGCTGATGGTGTTATAGAACAGAGGGAGATTCTCATGCTGCTAATGGTAAAAGCAAAGCAAAGCAAAACAAAAAAGCAATAGAAAAACACCAAACAACTTGGCTATTATGATCATAGGATCGGGCCAAATTATCAACTGGGAAAAGTACTTCAAAGAAAAGTTACTCTGGGCCCTGGGGAAATCAGTCTGTCTCAACTGTTGCTGTTCCAAAAGGAAACAGCACATCTGAGAAACTCAATGCTTTTTGTAACCAAGGCTAACATTAGCAGGACTTATACCATACCACAATAATGCTGTGGACAGAGCCAAGATTAAAAGGATATGTAAAACATAATTTATTCAATGGGACAATAGAAAATGCTATTTACTGCTCACATTTCTGCTCCCATTGTTCATTTGAGTAACACATGGTGGTTTGTTTGAAGTACTGAGGGGGAAGAAAGGCTTGGATAGATTTCATCAAAATGCAAACTTCCTGCCTATATTTCCATACATAGTGCTGCTTTCAGATCACTCCTAAAGGTTCTGAGCACAGGCTGAAAGGTGTTTCTTCTGTTATTTCCAAAGCACACTCTGCCTTCCTCCTTTTGCCTAAGATTCTGATACATCATTAGAACCCTATGAGGAAGGGATGAGAGAGTTGGGGTTTGGGATTGATCAGCCTGGAAAAGAGAAGGCTCCAGGGTGACCATATTGCATCAGTCAGTACCTGAAGGATCTTACAGGAGAGCTGGTGAGAGGCTTTTTATACAGACATGTAGTGGTAGGACAAAGTATGATGGCTTTAAACTGAAAGAGGGCAGGATTAGATTAGATATTAATAAATTCTTTGCTGTCTTGGTGGTGAGGCGCTGGCACAGGTTGCACAGAGAAGATATGAAACATCCCTGGGAGTCTTCAAGGCCAGGCTGAATGGGACACTAAGCAACCTGGTCTAGTGAAGGTGTCCCTACCCATGGTGGGCAGAGTTGGAACTAGATGATCTTTAAGGTCTCTTTCCAACCCAACCCTGCGTCTCAACCCAATTTATGACTCCATGATATTCCATTACTAAATTTATTTGCTAACTCTATGCATTGGCAACATTTGCAAAGTTCTCCATATATCATCCCACACATCTGCCTCCTTTCCTCGTGTTTTCTATTACACAAAGAAGATTAGGAATGAAACCTAATATATATGACACAAAGTTTCTCTATTCTGATGTGTTCATTAGAGTGATCATACACTGTTGCATCTATTCTGACCATGAGGAGCACAAATGCTGGTTTTTCTGTCCATTAGCATGTGCTTCTCAGAGCATTCATACTGAGCTGTCTGATCCTCCTCTACTTTGGTTGGCCCATGTAGTGCTTACTGCAGCGAAGGAATGACAAAATTGTTCCTAAATTCTATGTCCTCTGCCACACAGCAACTAGCTCTAGGGAGGGACTGCTGTTCCTTCATTCTCCAGCTCTAGGAAAACCTGAAAAACTCAAAGCTGAGGCTATGACTTTTGTTTCCACAAGTTCAGGAGAATCAGGCCAGCACCAGCCTGAAGCCCAAGGACCATCAACAATTACTGCACCAAATCAGCACCTACACAGTTCCTCATCACCATGGCAATGATGAAACAAAACTAGTCCTTTTGGCCTTTGCAATTCACTTTGGAATTCTCAATTGCTTTCATGAAATTGCTTTCATGTGGGTGAGGGTCCATAGTGATGATGAGTCCCCACGCAGGTGCAAAGGAGAGCCCTTTATTGCAAAAACCAGGCCTTTTCAAGCAGCCAGGTCTTTATCAGTTATATAGTTGTAAATCATAACAAATGTAATCCAACCAAACA
Organism: Melospiza georgiana; assembly: GCF_028018845.1. Classification (NCBI taxonomy): domain Eukaryota; kingdom Metazoa; phylum Chordata; class Aves; order Passeriformes; family Passerellidae; genus Melospiza; species Melospiza georgiana. Next base: position 44,359,016 of record NC_080430.1, on the reverse strand, counting down.
TCATAAACCATGGTATGAACACATAATGGTTATTTAACTTGTTTTTCTACCTCTAATCCAGATAAGTCACTTTCCCATAGTCCTCTTCTACTTAGCTGAAGTAGCAGGCCTGAGCCATGATTTTACAAGTGTAACAAGGCCCTTATTTTATAAAGGGCCTTTATAAAGGGCCTTTGAATGTTTTATCTTATATGCAACACTTTCAGTATCATGGAGATCAATGATTTGTGCTAAATTTGTGCAGCCATATTGTCATGAATCTGGTGGCTTTGTGCTTTGATAAACCTAAAATGCTGGATCCTACATGGCCAAAAATGTTCAGGAATCCCTTTCTCAGAATCAGACCAATCTGGATAATTATGTTCTGGAGATTTAAATGCCAAAAAAATTTAAAATGGTTATTTGGGGTATATCCCCACTCTGTCTTCTAAGCCTCCATCTCCTGGGTATTCCCTATAAAATAGAAGGCCTCATATTTATGTAAGACATTGCACACACGTGTTACCATGTGTGCTTACATTTTTGATGTGCTTTGAGGTGAAAAGCAGAATTTTAATGTAAGATAACTATCTTTTCTGCAATAAAAAATCAAAGGGAAAAGGGATCAAAAGGTAGTGGTTTCATATAAAAACACAATGAAAGGTCTCTGCCTTCATGTTTTGTCTACCAAGTTATTTATAACCTGTAATTATCCTTGCCCTTTCCATGACATAAATAGGTTGCACATGGTAGATTAGTAGAGTGATTATTCTGTATTTGTCCAGCCTCAAGGTCCTAATTAATTCTTAGTACAAGTGAAATTATTAAACTCTGTCGGATTTATCCTCAAATGGAGCAAAACCAGACTATTTTCTCAGCACCTGGCCTACTGCTTTATTTTACAGTTCTATTATCATCTGTCTCTTCACTGCTTTATCCAACATACAGCATTTCCACTGGCTTTGCCTGAGAATAACAGAGATGTGTCATCCCTTGGAGTAGCTTTGCCAGGACCAGCTAAGAGAAACCACCACGGCCTTTTGGTTCTACACATCACTCTTTTTTTCCACAAAAGGTTGCCTAGGTAAGGGTGAAAAATGAGAAGGGACTTGAGGTTCTGATCCAGCTTTTAGCAACCACCAGAGTTTAAGGAGTAAGCTGAGAGATACCATCAATGGCAAAATGTGCTGAAGTGAGACTACATGATTTCCCATGCCTTAAATTCAATATCTCAGTAGCAACAAGTTTATCCCTTTATTAAATATCAAGGTCAGTTTGCATAGCAGATTTATTGAAAATGATGATGGGAAGCACAGTATGAAAAAATGGAATGCAGCTGGCAGGAACTGCCTAGTTTCTGGGAATCTAACAACAGCATACACAATGCCTACCTTTTTGAATTGAAAGCTGAAAGAGATAAAAATATAAATCAAAGAGATAAATCAAAATATCAGATCTGAACTCTGAATCTAAATTTGGCATCCATATCCATACTTGCCTTTTATTTACAGAGTTTGCTATTCCAGAATTCATGATTTCAGCACTGTCATATGTCTTTGACTCATAAGAAATGTGAAACTAGATTCAAATTTTTTTGACTCAGCCCAAACCCCAGTGCATGGCTGGCAAAACCTTCATTCATTTTACCTATTTTAACTATCTATACAGACTAAGTCCCACATGCATTATAAGTCGAATAATAAAGATAACAATTCAAATAGAATCTCAGAATTTTATTACACAGAAATACTTCAAAAATAAATGTTTCATATGCAGACTAGCAGTGAAAAAAAGAGATTGATTTTTACTTCTTTCTCAGTGTTTCATGTACTGCCTATAGGTTGCCAGTTTTCTCTTAGTCTAAATGTTGAGTAAAATCTGATTACATTAAAGCTCAAAAATATATTACAGGACAGAAATAATAGCTGTAAACCAGAACAGACATCCTTCTGATGAAATGATGCTAAATAACACATCTCTCATCTCATGGTCCTGCAGACACCAGTGAAAAATGCAGTGACCTCCACTACTGTATACACTAAAAATTATGAGATCTGAACAGTCAGCAGTTAATTTTGAGCAATGCCAAGTGCTGGTTTTAGAAGACTATTATGCATCCTGTTTTTAAATTTCTTGTTGTATCATTGTGCAGACATGACTGGCATTCTAGAAAGATACAAATTTATTCTGGATTTCCCTTAAGGATTAGCTTCAGTTATGCAGAAAGGAGCAGAGCCTGTGCTGAGCTATTGTAACCCAAGAATAAAATGGATTGAAAATGTGACTAACTGCCTTGAGTTTATATTCTGTTTGAAGGAGAATGATAGAAAAAAATTAAAAGTCTTAGTGTATTGCCCTCACAGAAGAAAGAATATGTGTTTGGCAATGAGACGAGAACCAGAAGGAACAGTGAAAGGATTAGTTACCCTGGGGTGCTGAAGTCATGAGTATCATCCCATATTGAACCACTTGAACATCTATGCCATGCTGCATTTTGCATATGCCACATAATTTACAGAAAATATTTCTATACATTCATTGCATTGTTTAGAAACCTTTTTTGGGAGTAAAGCATTTCTGCCCAGATGGAGCAGTAACTGAGGACAAGGCTCAGGTCTTATTCTCCAACAAACTGCAGTATTTTTCACATTCTTAAAAGTACTGTATAATTAAAACCTACTGCCCTTTCAAAGGAACTGTAATTTAGGACCTTAGATGAATGCTTTTGTACAACTGGTTGGAAAATGAGAATGCATGAAAAATTCTGAGATTTCAGTCACTGGCTACTCTTTTTATAAAGAATTGCCAATATTTTCTCAGGAATAACGAGAGACATGCTGGGCAGAGATTATTTAAATCAAGGCAACCAACAACTCCTTACACATGAGAGGCACAGGTCCACTGTCCTGCCTTTCTTGAACCCCCCGTACTCTAGACAGTAGAGAGAGCTAACCATCCATTACAAGGGTTAATTTCTCTGCTGCCAAGAGAGGTGGAGTTCTTACACAAAGCACAGGAACTGAATCCAAAGAGTCTGAGAGATTTCCATCCTGGAAAAGCCAATAATTTTTGGGTAAGGCATTCATCAGATACAATGGCACTTGCTTGAGTCTTTGCTCCATATTCAACATACTGATTTGACCAGATCTATTTTTAACTCAAATTAATGTCTTGGTTAGTGGCTATTAGCTGCTCTGGGGATCTTTCTTTTCCTCATATGGCCCTTTTGCAGCAGTCCGTATCCTGAATCCAAAAAGCTTCTAATATTTTTCCATCAAATTTGGAAGGTTTCTATTTTACTATTTCTTTCTCAAAAAGTCAGAATTTGAGGTCATACTTGTGCCATCTCTTCCTTAACAAGCAGTTTGAAATAGTAGCAGAAATGTGGAGGAGATGCATTAGGGAAGAATAAATAGTACATTTGGCACCCTAAGGCCAGCAGCAAATGTATTTCTCACCTAGGGCTCAGATTTGTGGGCAGATTGGACAGGTAAACTTTGCAAACTTTCAGAGGTATTGGTGTACCATTAGTGAACACCACTCTCATTTTAAGAGGCTGCTTACATCTCTCTAATAGGTTCCAGAGGTTCCTGTTTGTCAGAAACATAAATTTTTTAAAATGTGAATGACAGTATAACAGAAGTTAGAAAGGGAGGAGATCTATGAAGTTCCACAACACATTCTCCTACTGGGAATTCATCTCTTTATTCTGATTTATCTGAAATGCTCAGGTGTGTGCTAATTTTAGCATTTTTAAAGAATATTTGAAGAAATTTATTTGCTTTTACAGCAGTGAGATATATTGGAGTGTTTTTCCTTAGAGAGAGAGGAGTCTAAAACATCACCAATATGTTCCTATGTTTGGAAATCGCTTACCTACCACCTGGGAACATCACAAACTGACATATGGTACTGTCATTGTCTGCCTCCTGGAAGCTAGCAGAGAGTCTCTACACGAGAGGAAAGTTTTAGCCTAGTTAGCACCAAAGAGCACCAGAAACAAGAGAGCCTTATTTTTTCCTAAGTGAAAATTGCACTCTTAAATAATTCTTAAAATATTGAAGCAATAATTAGAGACCAGGAGAGACTGAGCTTGCCACCTTATTTTTAAATGCAGGGACATAAATAAGAAACAAAGAAGAAGAACAATTTCCCTTGAAAAAAAGAGAAGAATAATAATTTAACAAAAGAAAATAATTCAGCAGCAGAACTGATGGCCACAGTAGAACAAATGTACTAGGAGATTCAAAAGATTGCCAGGCAAATTCATGCAAGAACAGGCCTTAAATGGGAATCAAATAGTAGATTTGATATAGATTTGCATTTATAATTGCGATTATAGATTTCAATTATGGATGCAAACTCCAATCTAAGAGAAGCCTCTAATGTTTTAAACAGACAAAAGTTGGGAGGATATACTGATAGTAGTGTCACTGTATGTTTGTCATTTTTCAATATTCTCTCTAAAACATCTGCTATTGGACATTGTCAAAAATGCCAGGGAAGGTCACCTTCTTGTCTGACCTGCTGTAGCTCTTCTGTGTAAGAAATGTTATTTACAAAGCCACCAGTCATCATGTAAGCTGCGAGTCTGAAAGAAATAGCAAGCCAGGTACCTTTATTATCAATTTAGTCATGCACTTCTATTTATGTGCCCAAATACAGCTGTACATGTCAGATTTTAGGCTTTTGCTTTCAAAATCTTTATCTACACAACTTTATAAGCATGAAACTCAAGCTAGTTGAGTAAAAAATGGATGCACGGTGCCTTATTTGTGATAGCCGTTACATAATTTTATGTGCTCAAATTTATTTCAAGACCTTTTAACATCCTGCAGCCTGTCTTTTATGTTTGTCTGCCAACATCTGTTCTGGTGGCACTAAAAGGACATTTCCAATCTACAGCAAAATATATTTGCTAAGAAGTAGATATAAACAAGAGTTCAGCTAACATCCGCTGTCATCATCTGCAAATCTATGATGGCCCCACAAAACCTGGTTTTTGTTATTAAATTGATGGAACTAGTTAAGTAAAGTAACTTGCATACATCTGGAGAAGGAATGACACTGACAACATAGGTCTGTTGCAGAAGTGCATACCAAAGTGGTGACCTTGCAGCCAGTCTAAAATTATACAGATGAACTGAGAATTTACTAACATTTCAAATGCAAATCTTTTATTGATCCTGAAACACTGCGTAGAAGATGAATGTGGCGATTATATTTCTGGAACCTCGGTGATTTTATTGGTGAAAAGCCCCAAGCCATGGGGCAAAAAATTCCCACTAGAATGAAGTCAAACAAATATTCCTGCTGAGCAAGAAATTGAGCCTTACCTTTCCTTCCGTATGGCACTCCTAGTTGTCTTTAGAGGGCAGAACACTGCAAAGGATGCAGAAAAAGCTTAGTCCTAAGAAATCTGCATTATTTACTTTTAATCTGTCCTTTGACCCTCATGTCTTTGAAGGGCTAATGAAATCACTATTCTTTTATATGAGAAATTTATATGCAGTTTGCCTAAAAATATCCCTCTTAGCAGGTATTTTTTCATTGCTGCTTCAGACCAGCAGTCAGATGACACCAGCAAAGACAACTCCCTCCTTGATATGCAATCCTCCACCACCTTCAGTGCTAGATAGCAGCAGAATAGATCTCAGTCATGAAATCTATTTTGACTCTTTCCTGCAACAACTCCAACTAGGATGGCAGTTCCATGTGCTCCAGCCTCATGTGGAGATAGCAGCTGACTTCTGAAAACACACAGCCGCACAACCTGGCCCTGTGCTATGTCTAAGCTGAGGCACATGTGCAGCCCAGCTGCTCAAGCCCATACCAATGGTCTTTGCAGCTCAGGTGTGCCCTGCTCTCTTTGGTGCTCCTCACAGAGATGTCTCCATTTTGAACAGGGATGGTAAACCATCACTGCTGCTGGTGTATTCTGACTGGAAGCCTCTCCTTGAGAAAAAGCATGGGAAAGCAGGATTAGGGAGGCAAGTCCTTAATTGTTTTTGTTCCAAATAGCTCCAGTAATGTCAGTGGATCAATGTCCATTTCCATTACCAGAAGATAAGCCCTACTGCATGTGTGAGGAAGCTGTAAACTTCTTTTCTCAAAAGGACATGGTGCTGCACATAAGGAATTTGTAGTTCCTGAACAAAGACCCAATTTTCTCCTGCTTGATCACACTGTCCTTCAGTACAAACACAGTCTTAGCCTGCTCTTTCATGACCACACAGCACAGAGTTGGACAGGGATTTAAATGGAATAGATAACATTACTAGACACTGTGGAAAAAGAGATAGGAGTCAATCAGCTAATGAATTCTTCCATAATGCAAGGAGGGCATAGGGAAAAGCACTCAGTGGAGCAGAAGAATATCTGCCTGATAGTAATATAGTCTAACAGGCAGCATCTTGCAAAGAAGAACTAAATGACTCCAGGCTACGCTCTTGAGTGCATCTTCCTCAAGGAAAGTTAGAAGGGAAAACCCTGAGTTAAAAAGCTATTTACTCTGGATCAAAAGTAAATATGGCAGGGCAGAAAAAGGCAAGGGGGTGGGAGGGATGGCAGTAGGAAGGGGGTGGTGGAGGGAGAAGAAAAACAACATTATTTACAAAAATTGAAGGCATAGCTGGGAGTTTGCTATATCACTGACATTACGAAAATTGCACTTTCTGTTTGAATTTACATCAGCATCCCCAGAAAGCACTTTGAGATATGCAAGAAATGCTGTGATATGCAAGAAACTCTTTTGCTCTACACTTGTGTATCCAGCCCTTTTGCCTGTTTTTTTAAGCTTGATTTTCTGTGTAGACAATGAATCATAGCATGCAAGTGAGAAGCCTCCAGGGTAGAAGCTAAATGGAAATGCTAGCTTATTTTTCTAGGGTCAATGGCCTCCAACACATTCCAAAAGTTGTCTTTCTGGATTGTAAATACAGACTGTTTCATACCAAGTGGCTGCAGAGTGACAGCAACAAAGAAAGCACCCTGGAGCAGAGTTAAAAGAAGTTGTCTTTATTTCTTTGCAAAAGGATTTATTTTCCTACCATCACTCAAGAAACAAGACTTTAAAAGTGACACTGGATGAAGGAGGGAAAAACAACCACCATGAAGGAATGGGGAAAGAATGTCTCTCCCTGTTAAATAAGAACTCCTTAAACTTGCCTAAGGAAAGTGAAGGGAGACAACCCATCCTTTGATCAGCATCAAACTCCGATTTATTGATCAACCATGCACATTTTTTATAACCGTGTTAATTAAGTTCATGCATATTGCAAAACCCAAGCTCATCATTGGTCACAGATTACACATTAACCCCTCCTTTTGTTTTCAATACCTGTGGTTTGTTATTGAATCCAAGATTTATTTTCTCACCCTGTTATGAAAGTTCTCAAGGCCTTCATGTTTGTCAACTTTTGCTTTCCCAAAACTTATCCAAGGACAAGATATTTACTTGTTATTAAAAACAACCTGAGAACTTCTGCTGTTTACATAAACGCGCCTGAGAACTTTTGTTGTTTACAGAAAAAGGCTGTGAGAATTTGCTCCTCACAGCTGCCTTTTACTTTTCAATCAGCTGTATATGATTATGGCACGTCTGAACAAAACTCTATAAGCCATTTCTGAGCAAAATTCTCCAACACTTGCCAATGGCAAACAACAACTTTATTGTACTAGTTTGTTTTCTCATTTATATCAAAGCACCAGATTTGTAATGACAGACTAACAAGCAACAAAATTTCATTGTAGCCTGATGTTCAGGTGTGGTCAATGGAAAAGCAGGTGCTGCCATCACCCACAGTGAACAACAAATCCATCAACTATGTTTTACTTTACTAGATTCATAGTAGAGGGAATATTGATGTCAGCAGTCTTGCACCAAGGAAATGTTATTCAATTAAATTTTTCCTTTACATTGGTGTAATTTAAAGGAGGCTTGGGGCTCATACTTTCCTTATTCCATCTTGATAGTATACCCAAGCTTTACTTTGGTCTCTTGCAAAACAACAGAGAGTAAATGCATTAAGATGTAGCACCAAAAGAGGCTAGTAATCAAATGGGATGCAGCAAATGAAACCACTTTTATGTCTTTAGAATCTGATGTATTAAATTGGGAGAGCAGTAAGATTTATTTCTCTGTGTCATATCACCCAAAACCTGCATATCTCTTTCCAAATTTGCAATATAATGCTAAAAAAGATTATTCACTTTCCACCCCTCCTCATAAATAATGGGCATGGTCTAATTTCCAGTTCAGATTGCTGATGTTAAGATTAACAGCAGTTTACTTGCTTTGATATGTGGATGGGAGAAAGTTAAAGGACTGTTCATAAATAGAGATTATAGTCTGTCCCCTCCTCTTGCTGCTGTTGCTACAGCTTTGGATGCAGCCCTGAGAATGCCATTTTTTTGTCAAAATGTCTTTAATTGGACAGAAGATCAAGTTTTACCTCAACTGCTAAGGAGAGGCAGTGGAGCAGAAATATTAACATATCTGCACATCTGCTCCAGAAATCCACTGTACACAAGTTGCTCTGTGCAACTAATACTTTTTTCTGATTCCAAAATAGTTGAAGTCTTTTCCAGAAAATGAACTGGTAGTCAGGTCAGAGCAAGCTCACTTAACCTCATCTGGCAAGCAATCAATTGCCAGAGGAATTATTATTTATTTTACGAAAGAGTTGCTCAAACTCTTCCAGCCTTCATGATACCAGAAAAGCACAGCTTAGGAAGTACAATACTAGCCTGTGATACAAGTATAGGTTTCCATTTAATTTTGCTAATTTATACAAGGAGGAAAAAGAGAAAGAGTCGAAGTGGCTTGAGGCTTATCAAGTGTCTAATTACAAAAACAGAAAAATCAGTCTTGATACAAGGAATATGTGCAATTTCATTAAATTTACAGCTTTTTAAACAGAAAACTAGAAAAAAATGAAGAGCAGAATGGCATTTCCTTTGTTGACAAGACTGAAGGAAATATCATCATATTTGACTTTATTTGACAAGAACCTGATTGAAAGTCAATATCAAATACTTAAAAAATTGAAAAACAAGTGTTCTCTTTTCACCCTTTTTTTTTTTTAAAGAGACCTCTCCCTGACAGGTTCTTGTTATTGGCCGCTCTTTAGCACTGCTGGGTGTTATAACCATGAAACAACAATACTGCAATGTGAAAGAACCATTAAAGTTATGATACATTAATGAGTGGGTAGAAGCTTATGTTCTTACTGAAGAAGTTGCTCACATGACAAAAAAAATTCAAAGGAAGCATCCTACATGCCACACAATTAAACAAGAATGCTCCAGGTAAATAGCATCTGTCTGCAATTATTGAAAGATAAAATGAGGAAAAGGATATACATGTAATACCCTCTATAATTTGCATTTATTTACTGGGGCTGTTGCTTAAACCATTCCTTGCAGACTTTGCAGAGGTAGGAAAAGGCTGAGGTGTTTGGCAATAGCTTTCTTCACGGGTATCTGACTGTACCCTGTCCTTCACCAGCATTTTTTGACGTCTGAGTTAAGTTTATAACAACAAATATTTTGATTTGCTGATATTTTTTCTGTAGCCATATATTTTTATGACAAACCTGCCCAGAGGTGTTTGAATTTGCATCCTGTATCCCTTTCTCCAATCTAAAATCCTATTATGACATTGTTATGTCTTTTTATAGCCATAGAGAGGCCAGAAAGTTGTGCTTCAAAAGCAATTGAGTCAGGAAACCTTGGTGTCATTGCAGCTAATAGTAAATCACAGCTGGAATGGGAGCTCTCCTCATTTCAAGTTAAGCAGGTTCCCTAGTTCTCTCACATAACAATTTTTTTTTCCATGATAGCTCCCAGCCATGCAGTCTGGCCATAATTGCTGTGCCTAAGATGTCCAATAAGCAGGGGAGGGAGTACGTAATGAAGGTGGATTGCTGTTTCTTGGTCCAAATTACTGGCTTTTTATGTCCTCTGGGGGTGCTACATTTAGAATAACAGAGTGGATGGACCCAGAATATCTCTTCTTAAACAACCTTTTTCCTGTTTGAAAACTAGTATTATCTTGCCTCTGATTACTCTTCTCTAGGCTATTTTTCACATTCTCCTTGTGTAGACTTCAAGGGGATTTTTCTGCTGTGGGTATATTTTTGGCAGGGAGGGAAGTCGTTGCTTCCATTACTCGTGTGGTATTATTGCAAATGTACATTTTAATATGGAAATTCTCTGTACCATGATTCTCTGTGCTGCTCAGTGAAAAGGACACTGTTAGTTTGCTTGTTTTACAGAGGAAAGAAGAAGTTGAATCCTACAGAAAATGCATTTATTGAGGCTAGGAAATAATATTTTGAAGTCCTAGAGGGGATCTTGCTCACGTAACCCGCCTGAATTGCAATACAGTATTTTTTTTCAAAATGCAACATTACTAGGTTTAAATCTTTTATATTTAAGTTCTGTAATTATAATGAGATGAATATTTTATCTGCTACCATATGATCACCCTAGGCTGTTTAATTTTAGACCATGAACCATATTTTAACTAATACATTAAAATGTAAGATATCATACAAAATTACTTGGGTTTTTAAATACATTGATATATGGGGTGTGAACCTTACAAGACACTTTCACTGTACCTCCATTTACTGTGAAATCCCTGTTCTCTTCAAGCTTATCACATTGTAAAACTGTATCAGAATTACATTACCACAGAGAAACCTGCAGAACTAAAAAGGTTTAATTGCTCAGAAAGTGTCTGCCTGTGTGCAAATCCTTCCTATTCCTACTGTGTCTCCCAAAGCTGCTAGAATCCATGCCCCACTTCGGCAACCTCCATTACCCAAGGCAGGAAAGAAAACATAATTGAGCTGGTGCTCTTGCACCCAGATTTTAGATGCTCCACAACACCTCCCATTGCTTCGTTTTCTTCCACTTACTGGCTTTTTCACTTCCCTCACTGTTATTTCTCTTTCTTCATTACAGAGGGTGCCAAAGGATTTGAGCCTCTTTGCTTATGCAGGCTACAACTCAGAATGTTTCCATCCCTAGGCACAGCACACAGGGTCAAGCTCGATAAGCAAGCTTGGCTTTACCAGATTTTAGGATGATAGGGAAGGAGACAATGTGTGTACTGTGTTTCTGATTGGAATAATTGTTCCACACCTCTGCAGGCAATTGCAATTGACTGAGAAGACAACATTTTCTAAGACTTTAACTGGAGTACCTCTGCAGGGCACTATATTTAGGCTGCTCTGGATTAGTGCTCAGGGTCATCTCTGCGTAGAGCCAGAGCCTGCAGAGACGAAATCTCACTCTCCAAAATTACAGTTACATGTATAATTTTCTTGTTAGATGAGTCCAGCCTTCACCTCTGCACCTGAAGGTGAGGCAGATGGGAAAGAACATCGCAACAACTGTAGAGACTTAGAGATGCCCTTCTGTGTCTGAGTATTGCAGACCTTTTCCAACTCTGTTCAGCACATCCACGTCTATGACCATTACAGGGAAAGAAAAAAATCCGCATTCTTGTATGTATGTTCCCATTGTTGAGGAACCTGTAATGCAGACAGCCAGAGGACAAAGTGCTCTCACCAACACCAGCACTTGTGTGCTCCTCTTTATTAAACTGTTTCATTGGATTATGGCATATAACCAACAGGAAATTCCTGCCTGGATGGTAGTACAAAGAAAATGTTATAAAATGCTAATCAGCACAATTTAATTAACTTCTTTCCTCAGAGTCCTGAGAAAATACTTTTTTGGACTTTTGGACTCTTTTTAGAACATCTCTCTACAGCACAAATTATTCAAAAAGCTTAGACATGTTAGCAAGCAAAGTAATTCCCCTCTAAGAGCTCTGCTGCAGGCTTCTGGTCAGATGATCTCTCTTGGAGAAATAGTCTATGTGAAATCTCCTAATGGATTCTCAGAGCTGCAAAGTGCTATGTAACACCTTTGTTGCTGCCAGCCCACAGTCCCTAGGAGGGGATTCATCTGTTCTTTTACATTTGGGGTCACTTACTGGACAAGTGCAGCCCTCAGTCATGCCTGGGCATTCCCTACAGAGCACAGCACAGTATGAAAACTTGTGCAGGTATGTTATGCACAACTTTGGGTCATCTCCAAGGCTAATTAATGTCCCATAACAAATAAAAGTGAGTACTAGCTGCTCCAAGAATGTTATTTAGTCAGCTCTGAAAGTCTCCCAGAATACAAGAAGTATATGAGGATTTTAGGATAATATCCCTTATTTTCTGAAATACATCTTTCTGACGTATACAGGGGTTATTTACCCTGTTTTTTTAAACCGTTTCACTTAAAGGGTTCCTTATATATTTGGTGACAGTGAGGAGCAGATGTTCTCAGTGGTAGAATGCATCCACATGCGTGAGGAGTCTTCTCTCCATAGTGGTGTCCAACACTCCTATGTACCTCAAAGCTCAAGCACACAAGAATGTTGTTTTTCTTTCATTTGTGTGAATCAGAAGCAGCTAGTACTAACCAGAGAGAAAGACATCATGTTCAGCCTTTGAAGTGTTCCTCCTTGCAATTAATTAACTTCTTCCTTTTTGTGTTGTGGTTTGATTGTTGGTTTTGTTTTGTTTTGTAAATCACAATCTCTTGGATCAAAATAGGAAAATAGTGACTTACAGTATCCCCCCTCCTTTGAAGTTCTTTTTAGAATTCAACTCTTGTGGGAAACAAAAGTATAATTCAAAGTCTGACTGTGTTCTGCTGTCATATACATTAAAAATATCTTTTAAAATGCAATGACAATTTATTTAAAATTAGGGTCTAAAAATTACTAATATCTTGCCTTGTCAATGTACTTTGAGGAAAAATCACCTTGCAGAAAACCCGAGAAAAAGAAAGGAAAGCCAGACAATTATTTGGTTGAATTTACAGACTCATTTCAGCATACACAATGACACAGCTGTCAGTTAGACTCCATATTTTCATCTCTTGTTATTTTGAATTACTTCTTCTCCATTCTTAGCACATTTTCCTAGAATGTCTCCTTTGTCCTTCCAGAAAGCATTTCATTGTATGTTCCCTAGTGTTACATCTGTACATCTGTTAGAAAACACAGGGTATTGGATACATTGGATATTCCCAAAAGATAAAAGTTTACCTTCTCTTATAAGTACACTGATTTAAAAAGAGAGGATAGGAATCAATTGTTCTTTGTGACAACAAATATTATCTCTTACAAATTCAACTCTATTGTAAACAGATATCAAGTGATACACAACTGATGTCCTATGGTTGTACTGCAGTTTCTACAGAGAATTTAGAGAATTACACTTCCAAAACACTAAACTTATTCAATATCCATTCTTAGAAATATAAAAAAATACATCACTGTAAAATATTTAATAAATAATAATTAAAATATTTAATAAATATTAATATAAGGAGAGTCTCAGAATAAGAAAGCAATACATAAATAAGAGCTTTTACATGTCTGTGGAAATGGAATAATAAATGGGGAAGAGTATTATTGCATATTCCTTTAGTCTACCCTTACCCCAGAGTTATTTCATAAGTTTAGCAGCAGTAGTATGTACATTGTCACTAGAATTTTCTTTTCCAGAAAAAAAAATGGGTTGATATCAAACTTCTAATCTGGAAGTCTTTTGTAATCTCCTAAATGTACAGTTATGGATAAATACCACATAATTGCAACTTTATATCATTTTCAGGAAATCCACAGAGATCATTGCTCAAAGTTATGTCCCAAAACTCACTTAATTATTTCCTCTCAGGTTCTGGGAAAAAAACTAAGTTATTTTAGCACCACGTTTTATATTGAAATTAATGAATCTCTTTGCAACAAATAGCACACTTTACTGGGTTTGTGTTTGCTCAGATATTATTAACCATTGTCACCAATATACACTTGGAAAAAAGCCAATAATCTGAAATAGAATTTTACAGTACATAATTGGAAATGCAGGTAACAATACAACTATTTTACAGAAAATGTCCCTTTCCCCTCCTTAAGAAATGGATAATATAAAATTGGGAGTCCAGTTGCACCAGTTAAATTGTTGACTTTATAATCCCTGTTCACAATGGAAAATTACATTCCTTTGAAAAAAGAATAATTATCATTTCTGAGCATTTCCCCTAGCTCCTAAGACTTATATCAAACCCTAGCAAAGGATGGAATTGCCATAGCAACTGCCAATCTGCTTTCTTTTTATTGCTGTTTTTGTTTTCTCACTCAGAAACCCACATAATAAACCTGTTTCATCAAATGACCAGCCATGGGAGACTGAAGTCAATGCTTTCAGAGAAGACAATGCTTTTCTAGCAGAGCAAGATGCTGAAAGATGAGAAAACAGCAAATGCAGATGGCAATTACAATCCAACTGCATTTGGAAACTTTCAACAGGGTGAACCTTTGTCCAGAAAGATTGAAGATTTGGTCATTGAAGTATACAACAACACACTTGTGCTGCAGAAACATTTCTGTGCACTGCTTTATAAGCTGTACTCTGCATCAGGGCACTTCCATTGGACTATTGGCCTCTGGTATATCCTGACATTGGGACTAAACAATACCAGAGATTATCTTAACCTCCAACTCAAACCATTCTCTGATTCTAGGATTAAATAACAGGTTCTTGGCATGGAAGAAAGACCTTTCACTTAGGCAAGTTATGCCCACAGACCACAGTAAGTTCTCATCCTCAAACACAATATAATGGCAAAACCATGTGTAATTTCTGAAAGAAATTAATAATGTAGAGAACAACAAATTGTTAAAAGCAAGCTTTTAGGATTCCTGACATACTCTTTTCTATACTAAATAATATCTCTCAGGAGGCTAATAAATGATTGAGCTGTATGGGATGTAAATCTTACTCTGCCTTGCCACTAAGAGTACTTTTGATTAAAATATATTCTTAAATTGTACATGTGTTGATCAAAGAAACTGTAAATTCTGAAGATTCTGGCATTTCTCTAGTGAAAAATCATATTCTTGCTTTGCATCCAAGAAAAAGATTTGCTGGTCATTTATTCAAGGGCTGTCACTCAACACCCAGAAATGAGTGAAACAATTAAACACTAAGAATATTAATGCCTTCACCTGTCTAAAATTCTGGGTAATTTTTCCATGTAGGATACTTTTCAAACTTATTTGGTTTATTTTGGAAGGGAGTTATAAGTTTGCATGGGAGTTATAAGTTTGTTCTTGAAAACAGGAAAAATGTGGGACTGCAGGGAAATATTTCAAAAGCATCAGCTGCATATAGCATGCTATGATTTAATTGGCCATATCAATCATTCCTGCAAGGCAGCATTGTGTCAGTTTAACTGACAACATATAAAAGATTTCTGTGACCTATTTCTGAGGTTTTGGGCTCATGAGAGTAGAATAAGGAGTTGAAAGTGAAGTGCTCAATGGCATATTCATTCTTTACCTGCAACCAAACTCATCCAGCACTGCCTTCACAACAGATTGGGTTTGGATCCTTCTCAAGCACAGCCACCCAACCAAGCTTTTGCTATTTCTGTTCTTAAAAACCATCAGGACGTGATACAACATCCAATTAAATACAACAAAATTGCTTTGATGACTGTAAAATCCAGTTAAAAAATAGAATAGACTTACAAACAAGTCCTAGTTTTATAAGTAAAGCAGCAGGAAAAAGCATCAGAACATGCCTAACCCACCAAACATGAGTGGCTGATTCAATAATATCAGGAGGAGAGATGGCTCCTACAGATACTGAAAAGTTTTACAAAGTAGAAATTGTGTGATACTTGTGCTTTTAATTGCTAATTTTAATTTCTGTGTAGATGCTGGAATTTCCAGAGATGAGCTTATGTAGTTGGACAGTGTTATCTAATAGTTGTTTTTTTTAAAATGTTGAACACATACCTTAAGATGAAAAATCAAACAAGATCTTTTTGACTCCATAAATGCCTTAGCTTTATACTTCATTCATTTTGGTTCTAAAACACATCAAACTTTAGTTCCTTGTCTTTCAAAAACTGCTGCAAACAATCTTTCCCATCACCTTTCCTTTCTGTGTGAGAAAAAGGAAAACCAGTCTCTCAATTCACCTTTTTTTTCAGAAAACAGGTAAAAAAAATATCTAGGAACCAAAACAGTGACCTGACTGAATCCCTAGTAGCACTGGCAATTATCAGGTGGATCATTTTGCATTCAGGATGCTTCAATCTTTTGTTTGACTTGGGGTTCTATTTGCTGACTGTTGCCTCGTGAGTCTGGTCTCCTACACAATCTCCTTATCAGGAAACATGGAAAAGCTGCATCAAAAGCTGGTACATCTGCCTATGGATGTCTAATTTCCCCTTTTCTATCCATATTGTGTATATTTTTAAGGTATCTGCATGTTGATCAAAAATAGCCTTGCAGTTTCTACTGTAACTACTTGGAACACCATTTTTATAAAATAGATAATCTTCTATGACTTTTTGCCAATGAGAAGAAATTCTAGTCCTTAGGGAAACATCCAGAACTTTAATAACATTTGCATTTAAAAATAAATATCCTAATTGCGTAGTTTCTTAAAGTCACTTGGGAAATAGATGCAGAATTTGTTTCACCATGATCAAATAGTCTTTGCTGAATCACCTTATTGGGAAATCACATCTACTTGGTATTTACTTTGTTTTAAATTAAGTAGTATTTAGGGTAACTTTGTAAATCACACTTGTAGTTGTATTTCAATGAAGAATGTAAATATTTTAGATCAGAGATCAATAATTTGCATTATACTTAATTTTTAATTTACATGTAAAAGTACTTGCTAGCTATCAATGAGGTATTTATTACTCTAGGTAGTACATACACTACTCAATACACCAAGTAACACAGTGTTGGGGTTTTTTTAATTCAATATGTGGCTTGCTTAAGTGGATGGCACACTTCACGTATTTCAATAAATGCAGAAACACGACCAAAGTCCATTTCTGCGACATACAATAGAAAAAAAAGACCCCAAACTATCTGGAATAAGCAAAGGGATGAAGACTACAGTGTATACTATATATAGTTCAAGGGTAGTCTGATATTGGGTAATGGGGAAAGATACACAGTAACCTTTAAAATCCCCGTTTCTACAGAAGGGAGATGCAATATCCCCTGACACACTGCGCTGTCTCCAGCAAATGTACCTGTCTCTGAAGACCTTGGTGATGGTTTACAATTCCCAAGATGCCAACTGTCTTGCACCTTGTTCTCACTGAACAAGCATTGCTATTCTGGACTGGCAGTGCTCAATTAAGTTTGTCCCATGTGTTTTCCACAGAGTCTTTAATGAATGTGGGCTGCCTGGAAGAAAAGCCTTTGGGAGCACAAAGCAAACGAAGGAACAAACTTTTAATCAAAGAATTTAAGTAGGCTCAGAGCTTGGTTGTGTGGAAGACAGAGAGAGCTGAGGGTTCTCAGCATCCCACAGGAATTAGCAAACACAGTGGAAGGTGAAAAGATTGCAGACAGAAAGTCAAGATCACCCATTCTCAAAAATCAGGATTTATAATGCATACCATGTCGAGAATGAGTCACTAATAATGGCTAATTTGCTAGAAGGAATTATGTATGCTCCGAAAATTAAACCCTAATTAGAACCATATTAAATTTTGAGATGTATAGAGCTGTAGTCTGAACTATAGGTTTTAAATGCTAGCTAATGACTTTCTGATATCATTCCCTTAAAATTATATCAGAAGTCACTTTTCGCTCTTCATGTAAAGGCTTTGAAAGAAATTATACTTTGGAATTTCAGACAGAAAGATTATTAATGTAAGGGCAACTCTGAAATTTTCAAAAATCACTGTCAATTTTTCTGTGAATCATCATTTAGAGTTGCAGTCAAGCACGTTTTGAATCTCTACTGCTTAACCAATATTTTGCAGTCATTTTCTTAGGCTTAAAATATTAATGTGAGAACATTTCCTACATCCAAAACCCATTTTATGATAGTTTTTACCAAGGAGAAAAGAAAGATCATTTCTTTCTTATCTGAATATGTAATTCAGACAGGCAGGATTGCACACAATGGTGAAAACCTCATAACCCAGCTAGAATAAAATGTAATATCCCCAGGTGATCTTCAGATCTGCAAAACAGTACCAAAAGGTGAGATTTCTGCATCTTTACAGAAGACTTATTTCACAATAACACTCTGCTGGATAAGATCTATTCAGGGAAGAACACGTTCCTGGATATGGCTCCCAGAAAGGGATATAGATCCACAGCATCATTAATCAAAATATGTAAGTACTCTCAAAATCAAAGGCACGTATTAAATTCTTCCTACTCCAAAGCCAGTCCCCTCTGCAGTACAGAATGAGCCAAGTGTTGGGGCAATAATTCCTGGGAAAGCCTATGGCATGATTCTAGTTTATATCAAGGTCTCTGCACCATCTCATCAACCCATCAAAGCAAGCTCTGTGCAAAGCAGAAGGACATGTCTGCACTGCGATGACAGTGATGACAACTTAGGTATGTAATTAAATTATGGTTTAATCAGTTTGTTAACTTTAAGCTGCATAGGAAATTGCAAAATGCAAAGCTGTAATGACATAGAGCTCGGTTTGTGCCACAAAAATCACTCAGGATATGAAATAAGGACCTAAATGTGCATTCTGTTTTGAGCCTGGGAGCAATAGCTAAACTATCTAATTTACAACTAATGTCATTGTATTCACATGACCACCACTGCTGGAACAAAACCCACACAACTGCTGCAGGATAAATGTCCACCTGACCTGGAAAGCACAGTGGTATGGACACTGCAAGTGCTGTGTGCATTTAGCAAAGGTAAGAAATCAGTGTCTGAGAAAGCACTCCCTTCTAGGGGGCCAACTAGTTCTACAGCCAAGATTTTAACTTCAACTTAGGTATTTAAGCTATCCCAAGATTCATGCTGGCATGGGGAGGGGAGGGAAAATAGTTTTATGCTTGGCTGCCTAATTTAAGACATAATCTGAGGGTAAAATAGATCTTGTACAGGTTTTTCTTATAAACAAGTTTATGTTTTTTTAAACAACTCAGTCTCTTCCAGTTCTAATGAAAATGTGAAGACCCTGAACTCCCATTCTGCTTATGTGATAATACCATGCATAGTCTTTGCATTCAGTTTTTATCAATTTGTTGGTTAGGGGCCATTATCGAGTTTTCTGAACATCTAGATATGGGAACAGGAATCAGAGTTGTTATTTGTATTCTATTTTAAAACATTTAAAAAATGAACGGCATAAAGATTAAATGAACTCATAACAAAATACTGATATCTTGCTGAGAATTGCAGTGTTACACAGCAGCAATTTCTGCATCTTGGATAATTTTAATAAACATATCAAAGGGAGAAAATGAAATAGCTAATATTTTTGATGGTGGATAATTGTTCTTGTTCATATTTATATTTCATTTAATTAATCCATAGCTCAGAAACTTGCAGATACAACATTTTTTAAGTATATGATGACAGGTTAAAAAATTAGGGATCTCTTTCATGTATACTCACAAGATGTGCTTGGCTGCCAGACTTATTGGTTTATTTTTATAATACTTATTTGAAATCCAGCATCATACATTGACAGAAAATGACATTTTGGATGTAAGAGCAAAGTACTTTCATTGGGATATTGTGAACATGCGCATGTGAAATAAATTTCACTTGCTGTAACAGTTCTAGATCCGAAGTTAAAAAATGCTGAGCACCATTTTTTCTTGAGGGCTGTTCCCAAAATGTTTGGGGGTTTTTTTTCAAAAACTGTGTATATAAACTGTTTTTCATCCAAGGTCTTTTCTGTTAGCAAGTCACCCCCAGCTTTAAGAAAGCTGTTGGCGTGGGATGTGTTGGACCAGATGCCCTCCCAGAGTCTTCTAACAGTAAATATTTTAGGATTTTATTTTAAGGCCAGCCAAGTTCTGACAGAAAACACCATACCACTAGATAGAGTGGCACATAAAAATACTCCAGGATATCAACAATTAATGCCTGGAAGGTAAGTTTCTAAGCACTCAGAAAGCAACTGAGAGGTAATAAGGTCTGCACTAGAAATGGACTCTGCTGCAGAATTCAGATACAGAATTCCTAAGCGTCAGAAACTGAAAGTCTATGTTTGGAACTCATTTGGACACACTTGGATTTCAGAATTATATAATTAAAAGGAAGAAAACCTACATGTCTAATCATAAATAATAAATTCAAAGCCTTTGGTCCACACCTATTTTCCACTGGGATTTTGGGCCAAATTTTACTTAGCTGTCAGTTCCCTGTAGTGTCTATTCTGCAACTAAAAGCATCAATTATCATCACAGTGTTCTGAGAACTGCATCACCCATGATTACAAGGTACCATCCGAAGAGGAAGGAAAAAGTTCTTCATAGATTTTGTATTCTGTGGATTAGTAATGACAGATCTGTCTCTCTGGCTCCTACTTGAAAATATAAATTCAGAAAAACAAACAAAATATCTAGCTTTAAACTAATTATGATCAATAGGTCAAAGCCTATTAATTGATGAGTCTGGGAAGACTCAGAGATGACAGTGGAAGATTACACCTGACTGTGACTAACCCTACTAAAGAGCAGTAACTAATGATGGGATGTACATATTTTAAAAGCCAGGAGGCCAGAATGTAAATATTTTGTACATCCTCAGCTCCTTCTGTGGTAATATTCTGTGAATGTTCTAGGTCAGATACTGCTTCTGTCTTGAATCTCTTATTCTGCCCTTGCTCTTCCCAATGAGGCACACAAAGACTTTTGGAAACTCACTATGAATTTCTAACTGGAACTGAATTCATAGCTCAGAGTGCAGACTAGCTCTCCAAGAAGACATGAGTATATTCACCTGTTTTGAGTTTAGAGGATGAGGGCACTGAGCATATCTGCAAATTCTACTCTTCCATGAGAAAATACTAACTTAATTTCTGGTCTTTCTGTCCACCTACAGCATAAGGCATTATAATTTACCTCATTGAGGGCTTTGCTGAAAGACTGCATATTTAAATGTGGTATGTGCTATGGAGACAAAAAACTCAACATGCTGCTTTCCTGTTAGTCATTTGCAGTACTTTTTCTTTTCTAGCAATAAAAAAGGAAATTCTAATAAAATTTATTACTTAGACGGTGAATTTTTATCCCTTGAGAACAAAATGAGCCAGCTTCAGGTTATCTTTATTTTACTGTGACTTTATTCTCTGACCTCATTCTTGAATAAGAAATTAGTTATAACTAGAATATATAAAGAATGCTATTCCATAATTAAACTGCCACAGAGAAGTTGCTGATGTCCAGGAAACAACTTCAGAAAGAGTCATTTCTCTAAATGAAACCTGCATTTTATAAACAGATTGCTCCCATTTCAGAAGGTCTTTGGAAGCTAGAGACTTTAAAAGTTCAGTATGGATGTTCCCATTTGATGAAATTGTGCCAGAACACACTATGCTAGAAATGAACTATTCCATCCTTTCAAGTAGTGCTCCCTGAGCTATGAATTTGGTTCTGGTTAGAAAACTCTTAGTGACTTTCCCAAACTCTTTGTGTGCCCCACTGGAAAGAATGACACCAGAATTAGGGCTTCAAGATGAAAGGAGTCTCTGACCTAGAACATTCAGGGAAAGTTACTACAGAAGCAGCTAAGGAACTACAAAGGTGTTGCAATCAGAGCCCCTGGCTTTTACACTCACTGTTGTCAATGGGGGCAACACTAGTCAGAAGGGTGCTTGCTGACTTAATGTGGAATAAAATTATCTATTTAGAACCATTTGGTCTCTTCCTTGAAGAAGAAGCTGCGGAGTTTTAATTCTTAATCATGAAGAGCATAATTTATGTTGTTTCAAGCTTTCTGTCATCTTTCCAGGTCATCTTGGCCTCTGATAGGTTTCAGAATTAAGAGGTGTTGGAGGAAAAAGTTGTTTTTATGACCTGGCTTTTATTTCCCTGTATTTATGACCATGTTTTCTATAGTTTTATTACTAACTCCTGAACAACTGTTCTGAACTATCAGGCACTGAGTAGCTGGCCTCTGTCCTACATCCAAAAGCCATGATAGTAGGGAGCACTGTGAAACTCGTTGCACATTCTACAATTCACCTTGATTTTTATTTCTGCATCTACAAAATCCTAGAAGTTTACTGGGTTTAATGACCTCCTCTTTAGAATTTGTCTATATATGATCTCTACGTGGGCCCACAAATTTAACAATTTCAAAATCTGTTTTAAAATCCTCCTCCCTTACTCTTTTCTTTTAGTTATCTTTTCATCTTCTATTTTCCCTTTATTTTCCTGGATTTTTTCTCTTCTTCATTGTCATTAATACCTAGTGACTCCATTCAGTTCAGTGAATTTAAATTTTTCTACATCCAAATCAAAATCATACCCTCACTTAATTACTTTGACACAACTTTAAATTAATGACCATCCTGCTGTGTGTCCAGGTTTGTCTGTCCTGCAGTGAACATGCCTTTAGTTCATGGGCTCTCCCAGACCATGGAATAGTTTATCCATCAAAAGGATAAAATAAGTAATTCAAATTCAAATACTGGTTGAAGCCATTATATATCATAAGAAATTGTTGAGTCTGGAAAGGAGTGACTGATCCAATAAGGTATTTCCACCCCAACTCATGTCAGAGAATACTCCAAGTAAATTATTCTCCTTTTCTGAAGTATAATTTATATTATTTGAGAAAGAATAAAAAAACATGGTGAAATTCAAATTCACAATGCTATAAAATATAGTTCTAGGAAATACTGAAGTAAGAAATATTATTTCTATGGCATAAAGAGATGCATAGTGAAAGAATAGACCTCTTTATTATCTTTCACACTGTCTTGCACTTTTTTGTCTTATGAAGAAACAGATTGTCAATTTGTGTAATTACTGATCAATTCCAGGAACTTACCAGTTACTTTAGAAGGGGGACTCTGGCTGCTAATGGTAGGTTCCTGACTGGATTAATTTGCAGCAGTTTCTATTGACATTTTTATTGGCCTCGTGCTAAAGATGTGTTCTCAGCAATGGCAATTAGCACAGCTCTTCTTTTAGGTAAACACAACTATAGAATTTCTGATATTCTAGTGCAGATATCCCTGCACACTGTTGCTTTATGCTGGATAGCTGCATCCTTCTGGCCTGGACAAATGCTGAATCTTTTTATCTCACAAGACAGTTTTCAGATGACTCTGAAATTTATTACTTATGTAAGAATGTAATAAGGATAAAAGCATCCAGAGCAGAATGGATGTATACTGAAAGAAAAGAAGCTCCTGTCTGTAAAGCTTTGAAAAATACCACAGAAGAGAATTGAAATTGTAATGTATGGATTAATAAGGATCCATCATATGCTCCCCTGTATAAACACATGCACAAAGACATATACACACACATGAAAAGCTTTTCAAAATAATTTCACAGAGATCTTTCTGACCACATTCTAAAAATAAAAGCAAATAAATATAGATTAGCAGCTCCAGGAGATAAAGCCAAATGTAACGGAATAAAGAAGTGCTGGTGCTCTCGTATTGTGTCCTTGAAAATCCGAAGCCTTTATACACTAACTGTTTTGAAATAGCATTGAAATAAAATGAAATATTTTTTTAGTGTCCAGAGGAGGGCTACAAAGATGGTGAAGGGCCTTGAGGGGAAGCCACGTGAGGAGCTGCTGAGGTCACTTGGTCAGTTCAGCTTGGAGAAGAGGACACTGAGGCAAGACCTCACTGTAGTTACAACTTCCCCCTGCGGGGAGGTCAAGGGACAGGCACTGATCTCTTCTCTTTTGTGACCAGTGACAGGGCCTGAGGGAATAGCCTGAAGCTGTCAGGGGAGGATTAGGTTGGATATCAGGAAAAGGCTCCTCACCTAGAGAGTGGTTGGACACTGGAACAGGCTCCCCAGGGAAGTGGTCACAGCACCAAACCTAGCAGAATTCAAGCAGCATTTGGACAATGCTGTCAGGCACAAGGTGTGCTGTTGGGAGGTCCTGCACAGGGCCAGAGTTGGACAATATTTTAAAGTAATAGATTAAAATAGAAAAAAAAAAAAACCAATAAAGGAATGCAGCACTGCTTGGACAAGGCAGCTGTCGTAACACAGCTAAGGATGATGTATTTACCATGTATTAAGGTAACATCAGTACTTCTTTTAGTATGTTGAGCAGTTCCAGGGAATTTGTTGTCTTTCACTAGTTCTGCAAAGACAGAAAATCCCTTCTATCTGACAGGTTTCACAAGCATACTGAGATTCGAGCTAAAGCGCATTATAATGGTCAAAACAGCAGTCCTGTAATGGCTCTGGACACAAAAGATTTCCAGTTCTTTTCTTCTCTAAGTTCTTAGGTTACAATATAAGAAAAAAAAAAATCCACACAAAAACCAAGAAACTTCCAGATAAAAATAAAAAGAAAAGCACAGCTATCTTTCTGGATTTTGGTATGTTAGCAATAGAAAGAAAAATCCATCACTTTCCCCTGGAGAAAGAGGTGGGCTTTTCACCCAGTGGGTCACATTTGACCTTTTTACAGTGCACTCAAATACAAAATAAACCACACTTTTATCTCTTTTTTCCCCTTGGATGTATTTACAATGTTCAGTTGCTGTATCTTCCAGCAAAATTACTGTTAAACAGATGACAGCTTTAAATGTCTTTCCATAAAAAGCCAGCAAAGCCCATCATCACATCTCCATAGGTTTTAAATTATGTGGAGTTTATCGTCAAACTGCATTTTCCAGTTCAGTGAATCCTTTTGATGACTATTGCTCCAACATCCTTGTTTGCCATTACCAAATGGAAAGTCACCATTTGACTCATAATAACTTGGATTTAATTGCAAAGATATGACTGTGGTCCAAATGGATAGTACGGGAGGGTGGGGCAGGCAAGTTATTCCATATCTCTAAAGCAGTGATAAGATTTCTTTGAAATATTTTCAAATCATGTTCACCCCAGTTTTGAAAGTCCTTATTAGATTTCCTCCAATCTAAAATATTCCTGGGGGTTCTCTCTTGTGATGTTATTGCCTAATAAATGGTGTGGAAACTTGGAATCTTTCATAAAAGCTCCAACAACATGAAAATAGTTTCCATAATGAATAGATTTTAATCTCTAACTCCCTCTGTAGAAATGTTTTAATCATGAAAGACAGAATGGCATTCTCATGGGGCTGTTATTTAAAATACTGAAGAAAAATATTTCCATCTTTTATGCAATTGTGAAATATGGCTTGGTGCTTTGTTTACAACAAGCAAGCAGATGTTTATTTCATTGAAAGAATTGACTGGCATCTTGCATGGATTTTTGAGAGGGAGTGTATTTGTGCCCTGTGAAATCCTCGTATTTATGATCATCTGAAAAATAATATTGTTCTGACATTATTTTAAAATAATTTATTTAAATATATATTAAAAATAACATATTTATTTTTACATATATTGAAAAATAATATTGACATTATTTTTAAGGGAATATTGAGTATTTGGAGTAAGAAAGAACCTTTCCATATAATATTCCTCACATGTAGTGGAAGCAAATGAATAGCTTATATAAGCAGCAATACAGTATTCTCCCATGGGTTTATGTTATTGCTGTCTCCAGAGTGAGGACAGGGAGGATTGGGCATGAGTGTGGATTTCTCATTTTCCAAGTCCACATTTTGAAATACTGAAAATAGAAAGAATGTATAAAGGAGACCAAATTTGCACATACTGCTAAACATCTAAATAACATGAATCTTGACTCTACCTACAACAACAAAATTTCATTCCAGCTGTGCATCCTGCATTTATTAGCAATTAACACCATTTTGATTTAATTTCTAGCTTCTTCTATTCCTTCTTACATATGCAACATGTACCACACAAGCATTTGAACTCAATCTTCTCGTGAAAGTGATAAATATGGATGTGATGGGAGGTTCATGACTCCATAGACAAAAAATCCTCTGAGATTTGATTTATGTATAATTAGGTAATGAAAATATTACTAAAATCAAGCATAAAATTTCATTACTAATCTAATGTTAGATGCACAAGAAGGGAAAGGGTAACAATAGCCTTATTGACACATGGAGGTCCCTGTGACCACAAAATCCCAGAAAGTTCAGTAATACCAACCAGTTTACTACGCGATAATTTTATTAAACTATAGATGGCTTTGCATGGAAAGAAGTAAGTTTATTGGAATATTAACTTAAAACCAGTATTTTGATATAACCTTTAGTTTGGGTGAATTTTATTTTTCATGTCAGAATAATTTACCCTGAATATAGCGACATATTTTATTTTGAGGAGTTATTTAAAAAGTTTTCAATATTCTCCTGAATCAATCAACAAACAGATTGAAACATGGGATAGGCAAGAACAAAAAAAGGGGAGCAGATTCAATTTACAATGAAAACCAAACACTTGCCTGGGGAAAAAAAAACCCTCAACACCTTGGAAATTTGTTTTATTCAAAACTTCAAAATAAAATATTTTTATATCATTAATTAAAATCTTAGTGAGAGGAAAAGCTCTGCCAAGTAAGTGAAAATAAGTTAAATTTTAAAAGGTCAGGTTTCCTAACTTTAGTTTTCCAGTTTTAGTTAGAAAACCCTCAAATGCCAAGAGCAATAAAGGATTTGGTACAGCACGAAAGATATTTCAAATGTAGGGGTACACATATACTGCAAATGACTCAAGCTTGAAATGGCATCCACTAAGCCAGAAATCATGCAATACTATCATATTTTAGTAATGTTTTGTATCTGTTTCTCTCTATTTATAGGGTCTATTTAAAGGGGTTTTCTAAAATTTATGAACATTTTCTCATTTATTTTCTCCTTGAAAGTACATTTTGTTATTCAAATACATCATTATATTTTAGTGCTTCCCTTATGGAAGGGATTTTTACAATGCCATTTAGAAAAACGTCAATTTTCCATGGTGTCTTATCCTTTTGAATTACCAACTAAAGTTCATCTAAAAATAAAGGGTTAGATTAGGCATAATTTAAAAGCCCATAGGGAAAAAAAGGTCAATTTTTAATAAGAGAATCACAGTTTTAATAATAATAATAATATGTGGAGGTTTTATTTCTGTTAGCTTGCACAAGGCTTTCCCGTTGGGGTATCATATTGATCTCCTAACTCCTGCCAAAGTACAGCTGCATGCTGCTGTACTGCCAAAGAAGGCAGCAGGATAAAATGCTCAGGAACCTTTGAGCGAGCCATTCTCAAGAACTCCACTAGGACCTATTATACCAAAGCAATTGGATGTTATGATGATCATATTAAATTGAAGGTAGAAAAAGTTCACAGCAGTGCACCTTGAAAAGAACAATTTAAACTACTCATATGCACTGATAACTTCTGAATTAGTCATAAGATACCCGTGGAAAAAAAAAAAAAAAAAGAAAAAAAGGAGTTATCAAGGAGAACTGAATAAATCTATCTGTTCAGTGTTCAGTCAATACCTAAAAATCATGCTATAGTATTAGGTTTCTTTAGGAAGGAAATACAAATTTAAAGATGTAATGTTAATATCAAAATCACTGGTGTATCCTCACTTCCAATATTACATGCAGGTGTAGAATTTCATCCCCAAAAACCCCAATACAACAGAAAGAATTAAAAAAAAAATTACTATGCCTCATAGACAGGTAAAAACTGTGACAGGACCTTTCTCAACAATAAGAACTTCAAAAGAAAATAAAAGTATAGATAGAAAAAAATAAGACTCCAAAGTGTTTTCCACAGTTTATAGGAATATTCAAATGGAATGTCTGATTCTGTGTTAATTGACAGGGTTAATTTTTGCAGTAGCCAGGAGTGGGCCATGACTAGCACACTGAGACTGTTCTATACTTCCTCATGTCATTGCTGGGGGTGGGTGAAAGGAACTGTCTTCCAGATAGAAAGAGTTCCTTCCAGTCAAGAAAGTCATGGATAGATGGGGGGATTGGGTTAGCAGGGTGCTGCTCCCAGCTGGAGAGAGCAGTGGAGTGGCTCTGGATGCAGCTGGGTCAGGATGGGCTCAATGAGCATTTTGCATGTGAACCACTTTCTCTTCTGTACACTTTTGTTATTAATATTGTGGCTCTTACTGTTCATTTTCTTATCTCATCGCCATTTCCAGTAAATTCAACCCGTGATCTTTGCCTTTTGTGCCTCCAATTTTCAACTGCATCCCACTGCCATGGGAAGAGGGCAGGAAACACAGGACTGAGAGAAAGCAGCAATGTGGTTTTGAAAAGTCTCCTCGGGGGCTCTGAATTTGGGAGTATCATTCCTAACACACAACAAAAAGACAGAGAAGCTTTCGTTGTCTGTAAAGAACCTGAGTAGGAAGGAGGAAAAAAACATAGAAGAGACCATGCCAGAAAAACAGCAAAATAGACATGAAGGAACACCATCAGACCTTAGATTTTGGACATCAGAAAATACTGAATGCATTCCTCAGCCCCTAAAATGAAGGTCTGTATTTCATCCTTGCCCGAGACTTGTACTGTATAGCCATCCCAGGGGCAATAACAGGATGCCAGTGGTGGTTTAGGCCAGAGATGTTCAACCCTCCCACCAAAGGCAACAAAGAGAGAAGATTCCATTGCTCCTAGTTCTGCAAAATCCAGCCCTTTGGGTAAGGCCACGGTTTGGACATTCAAAAGCCATGACATTCAGATAAAATTTGACCGCAGGCAGTGTATTATGTTATCAGATCTTCAAAAAAGATCCAGTTAGTATACTGCACAATGTCCACATAAATAGCATACACTTCCCAATATTTTAAATGTTTATATACACACAGTGTTAACTAGCACTACAAGATATTGCAAAAGCAGAGTCCCGCAAAGCTTTAGCAAACAATCATGGTGAGACAATAAGTAATCAGGAACTGCAACTTCTGCACTACCTTGGATCAGCACATCCTGTCCCACAAGCCACTTCTCACACAACTGGCATCTTTTTTCTAGGCAAAGAAACACATTACAGGAAATAAAACACAGTATGTTTCAGTATGCACCATAGCATGCTTCTGAGCCAGTAAGAAAGTTCTGTCCAAGTGTGAAACTTCCTTAGCCACTTTTTGAGGTACTGTTAAGAAACCACAGTGACAGGTACACCATAAAAGCCTCAGAAGATTAGGTTAACCAAAAATAGGTCCTTTTCTATAATGAATTATTTTCACAATCACCTAAAGAAAGCTATAAAATAATTTCTGCCCAATCCCTTCCAAAGAAAACAACTGAATTATAACAGATCACATCCAGTACAGTCTTTAAATAAAACTAAGCTTTGAAAATAAAAGTTGATACAGCTAGTTATTCTCATCTTGACTTCTTTACTATGGTTCTTTGTTTCTATTACTGGTAATTTCTGGAGTAACATCTTGGAAATAACAGTGTTCCATGTTATTTTGGGCTGTATGGGAGAACGTGAGTGTCTTGACTGTAATTCCCTTCTGGAATTTATTTGTGTTGACTGCTGACCAAGCTGTCTGAATCCTAACAATAGAAAGGCAGGAATTACTTAGTCACTGTCTCCTTTCTTCTGTGTCTGTTTCAACTCCAGACATCTCTGCATACACTGAAGATGAAAGGATGTGATTATTTTCCTGTCTGGATACAGGCTCACAGTTGGTACAATATTTCTTTCCTATGTAGACAGATGGGTAGTTGATCTGTTTTATAAGGAAAAATAAGCAGCAAATGCCAGACTCATGCAAATTTTATCAATATTGGATTTTTAAAACTCCAAACACAACAATCACAATAAGAAACGTTTGCTGGGAAAATTAAGCACAACCTCTCCTCTGTTGCAATTATGGTCTTGCATTAATGGATTTCTGAGAATTGCAGCTTGGGGCTCCTGCCACTTCTATGCTTCAATTACTACTACTACTCTACTACTACTACTACTACTTTATAATTCTTTTTCCAGGATTCTTCATTCTCTCCTTTCCTTTGTTTGCAGGTCTCATGTTCAAAAGGATCAAATTCACTGAAGTAAATATGAACAAATGAGGGAACATAAGAACCAAAGTTCCTACAGGCAAAAGAGACCATAAACAAAGAAAATATTAACTGTCATGGCACTGTCCTTATTCTATTGCCAGGGCAGAAACAGCATCTAGGGGAAGCTGCATCAGAAAGACATAGATGCCACATAGATAATGTCTGTTGATTTCTTTCTACTTTGCAAACTTTTACTTTTGGGAACCTTTTGTCAAGTTACTTTATCTCAACTTTTCCTGAAATCATAACTTGAAGAGGTAAAGAAAGTAAAATAGTACTTTGTGGAGAAGTGAAAACATCATCACTGAAGTTCCAATTTTGGTTTATATAGCCCATTTATTTTGACAAATCATCTTCTTGGAATTTAATATTACAGCTTTCAATATTTACCAAAAATGTATCTTAATTCTTATTTACTTTGCTGGCAACTTGGCTATCAAATCGTTTGTGCTTGCCTCTAAGCTGGCATAATGCTGACAGAGAATGCTCTCCTCAACTTCTATTATGTCAAAACTTACAGAGTACATTTGATCTGTGTGAAGCCAAACAGAACTTTCAGTGGCTCTACTACTTGACTGACCAGAGAAAGAAACATCAGGATTAGCTCAGAAAGCAGACAGTCATCTGTGTGGACAGAAAAGCTGACTTGAAAGGCTAAGCTGGATCATATTTTCAAAACTCCTCTCCCTTTGTTTCTGTGGGAAACTGATACTATTGCAACCATGTTTTTACTATCAATCAATGATTGCCTCAATCTTCTAGCATCGTTATTTTTCAAGGTATTAAAATTCTGAGTGTTGGCTAGTGTAGGAGAAAAAAAAAGGCTTCACTCAACTTTAACTACTTTAACTGCAATAAGCTTTCCTCAAGCTGGTAAATTAACATCTTGGCCATACAAATCTTTTTAGACAGATTCAGTTGCAGTTACAGTAATGAGGTGGCAAAAAGCTGGAAGAGATGCAAATAAAAGTGATCATGCACATGAACTCAATGGTAATATCATACTTCTGAACTGCATATCAAAACCTTAGGAGTATAATGGTACTTTCAGGCAAATTCAATGGCACTTTATTAATTTCAATGGAATTGTACCCACTTACAAGAATAGCAAATCTGATCCATCCATTTCTATTGTCAGCATTTTTTAGTTTGTAGGAGGAAATTATAACTTCTTCTGACAGCTGAAAAAAAAAGGCTGGAAAATTAAGACTGGGTTGATTTCCCCACCCCTTGCTTGCTGAATAAATGCATATAAGCCTAGAGACATGGGAAGTTCCCTGCCCTTACAAGTTTTAACAACAAAATATCCGGGCTTCCTAAATGTATTTAGTGAGAGAATTACTAATTGCAGATTTATTATCTGTGCTCTGCAGTAAGAACGATTAGATCATCCAAATGCTCATTTTGATTCCACAGTCTAAGCAGCTAATCCTGGAAGCACGCCAACAAGTAGTTACATATATCTCCAATATACCCTTGCATATAATTTCAAAGTGTCTTTTTAAGCTTTAGTATTCTTATTATTCTTCTAATGCTTATGCTTTACTATTCTTGATGACCATTTTAGCTGAGCTACTAATAGAAGACTGTCTTGGAATACCTACTTGGTGACCAGAATTTGGCAGCTTTCAAATTAGTTCCTTGGGGAGGAATAATTGATAATGGAAGCACAAGTAGCTTTAGTGTTATCCTTATTTGTATCCAAAGGAGTGTAAACTCCTGATTCCCTGAAGACCAGGAAGTAATTCCATGCCTACCTGCAGTCAGTAGTCAGCCCAAGACTGTGTCTCCCTTAATTTTTTAAAGGTCATCGTGACTTCAGCTTCTTTGGTTTTAATTTGTCTGCATTTCCTTTTCCTTCTCTCCTTTCTCTAGTCAATCCCAGTTCCTGCATGTTTTATCATTTCCCAAGAAAAGGCATTAGCCAAAATGGTTTCTGCTCACTCTTATCTGGGCCTGTGTTCTGCTTTTCCTATTTTTGCTATGGCTGAACAAAAGTGAATTAACTGTTCCTTTGTTTACACCGAATTGAAAGGAAACTGCTTTGTGTAACACCTTTGACCCAAACTGTAATAAGAGTTATTTTTCGCACACACATACATTTCCTTTAAAGTTTTCTTTTTTAAAATCCTTTATAACATATATTTTGCACATACTATATTTTGGAACTGATTGATGACTGATGGAATTAAGCAGTCACCAGAATTTGTATAAGCATATGCTCTTATTTATAATAATTCCATTAAAGCCTTGCTTCTAGCATAGGGATGCTGTATAACACATGTCTTCTACGAATGGTATTTTTCTGTATTAAGAAGAAAAATTATGAAAAGTCAATGAATGCACAGAGCAACATGCAAGTATGAATTTACACTGGATGATCCACTCTGCACAGGATTTCACCAGAGACCAATCCTACATGGCAGAATGAAAACTATCAACACCAATATGACTCTAAAAAGTGATTTGTAGAAATGAACAAGAAAATTGTCATCCTCATGAGCTAGCATGCTCATCCCTCTGTCTCCCCAAAACAACCGTGGGCAAATGCTACTTCAAAAATAATTCTAATAGGACTATCCAATGAAGGCAGGATGGAAAAACTATTTGCTGGGTTGCTAATTTAATTCAGGTAAGTTACACATCATTGTTAGATGGGGTTCAAACCAAAAGCACTTTGAAGTTCTTCAAAGCTTGTCTATTTAAACGTCTAAATTCATCCACCACTAAACACATAGCATGACTGTACTTAAAAAGAATGCAAGAGGTTGATAATGCATTCATTGTTAATGCAAATTAACACCACCACATAACAGCATGTAGCATTTCCATACACTGTGATGTTTCTCAACAGAATAGCTTCTGCTAAAATTATTACAATCTTCAAAGTGTCATCTTCTTACCCAATAGTAAGAGAGGCAAATCTACTGTTATTTCAGGTACATAGATTGTATTTTTCACATTTCAAAAACATTCACAGAAAAAGATGGTGTTCTGAATTTAGTCATATAATTATTATTTTTAAAACAGTGACATCAATAAAAGTTATAGAAAATCTCCAGGCCCCTTACAGAAATTTTTAAAAACTGATAATACTTAGTGTGTCATATATTTGGCTGGTTCCAAAGTGTTCAAAAAGATATATCAATAGCTATATCTTTGATTTTGGAAAGAATATATAACCAGCTGGCCAAGTTACACTGAATTGGAAATGCATACAGACATTGAGTGTTTCACAATTAAAATACAGCTAATGTTTTCAGCATTCAAGGAGATACAGTTTTCTTACTGAATACCAGTTCTGTGATGGTTAATATAAACAAATAACTTTAAGTATACTTCTACCACTTGATCATGTCTCAGAATGACAATATAGCTCAGCTACAATGGCTACTATAATTTTCAGTATTTTGGAAAACATCTCTGCATTTGAAGGCAAGCAGGAACTGCAGAAATCAAGTAAAGAACTTCAGCAGTCTGTAACAGCAACTCTAAATATATTGCTACCATAAATCTCTGTTCCTAAACTTTATTTTTGGAAAACAGATACTGGGAGGATACAACAATAAAAAGCAAAACACCTTCAGATTAGTCCAACATCAGAAAATGAAAATGACAATCTCACACATCAGACAGAAACTGAAAATACCCTCAAGCCAATTGCACAGGAACTAAAAACAACTTGTCTGGCTCAAAGAAATCTGCTTTCCCCAAAGGAAATTGCAATGCAGAAGCAAGGAGAGCTGGAAAAGACAAAACATCAAACAAGCTTCATTGTCAAGAAATCTCAACTACATCTTCACCTGGCAGGGTCTTTAGTTTAACCAGTCAAAAGTGATTTCATCTAATAAAGGCTAAATAAAAAGATACATGGGTTTTCCCCCAATAATGTTCTTCAGCAAAGTCTGCTAAAAAAAATATTTGTGAACCACTGAAAAAGAATTACAGCCAAATTCATCTAGAAATAAAATTATACCTTCAGGCTTATGAAAATATAGATGGCAAGATGATACACAAGATAGTTTACACTCTGTCTGGAATGAAGAGTGGGGAAACTCAAAATTATCTTGATTTTCCAGCCAAGGAACTACTTGGAGAAACAAAGGACAGAAATGAAAATTAACACCATGATGGCAGTACATTCATGTGTGATTTTCTACAGAATCTTTGAGAGTTAATGAGTAACTGGCATCCTTCAGTCACTGTTCATCTTCCCATTGACATTATTTCATTCTGATTTGGGTATGTGATTGCACCTACATACCAAATGTTTAGAAAGCAACATCTGTGGACCCTGAAAGACTTTTACATTTTTGTGTGATGTGAGTTGTGTCTATCATAAACAATCCCTGACTGGGGCAATTAGAAAGAGATTAGAAATAGATTTCCCGCACCTTGGAATAGAAAGTTCTGAGTAGGATCATGGAATCATTTAGACTGGAAATGACCTTTCAGATCATCAAATAAGTAAATCATCCTTCCCCCTAACTCTCTCTAATATCCATAGGCTGAATTTTCAGCACAAAACATACAAAGGAAAGTCTTTTAGTTTGAGAAACAAAGGAGGATTTTATTTTTAGCTTTGGTAGCTGGAATCTAAGAAAGAGCAGGCTTTCTTGTTGCCTTGCATTTAAAATAGTCAGTTATATCAGTACAGAGACTTGAAGACTGTGTAAACAGAATAGTACCTTTTGTAAAGACATTACTAAACAGGACAATGGCACACAATTAAAAAACTAGGCAAAAGAAGGCTAGCCCAAAATAATATTGAACTAAATTAATTGAACTAAAATAGATTGTTTATTCTTTAAACAATCATGTTCATATGTTAAGAAAATGGATCAGAGTAAATGGACTTTAGACGATTTAAATGCAGCACTTTAGAAGAAAGTGAAATGTCTGTCCAAGAAATAAAGCTGTTTTGACATTTGCAAAATTTGTTTCTATTAACAGTCATAATATGATTGAAGTGTGAAAGCTGAAGACTAAGTATTTGTGTCCATAAAGATTTAAAGTATTTCTTCATGTTTCAAGTATTATGATTGAAAAGCAATAACAAAGGTTTCTCAGCTTAAAGATACCCTAAAAACAGAGGTTTCCAGCTGCATGTATCTCTGCAGAGGAATCTTCAGATTCTCCACTGTAACTCAGTGTAGATTATAGAAAAAACTTAAACCTAACATTCTATCAGGCCTCAGCAGATCTTTCCAAAAAAGTCTTTCAGACAGTCTGAACAAATTATATCTTCTGACATTTTGTTATGCTATTTAAATTGTTCATATCAAGCCTCTTCCCTCAAAGCATACACAGGCTCTGACCTTCTCTCTATTTCAGTTATAATGGCACTATTTCAACAGGACCATGGTAACTGTGAGGAGTTACCTTCTTTGTTACTACTTCCTGGATGCCAAATGGACTAATTTCTCCCAGCCCCTATTTTTCTCCTTCTTTTCCATAGCTTTTGAGGAAGTTTTCAGAAAATGGAGTTAAAGTTGTAACAAGTTTTGTGAAAGCTCATATCGTAATTCTTAATCCATCATTTAGAGTGCCCACAGCACTCAGTGGACAGCTGCAGAGGGATTTAAAAAAAAAACTAGAATGATAACAAAGAGTCAGATATATTCTGTACTCATTCTACATACAGAATATGCCTTTTTTATTCTATTTGAGCTGAACTGCTGTTAAACTGGGTTAAATATGGTTTTTGAAAAGAATTTCCACCTCGAGCATGTATGTTGTATGCATCTGACCCTTCAAGGTCTTTCTGAAGTCAGACTATATGATAATTTGCTAATTGCACTAGGAGCTGATGTCATTTACCATGGCATTTTTAATATATTACAAGACATATTACTTCAATTCCAATATGAAATAGATCTACTACTAATGCAATGAAATCATTACAGCAATTAACAAAAATACAGTTGTATAAAATCCTGAAAACTTGAGGGGATAGTGGTTAAGACAAAACAGAGACAGCATTTCCATCCAAGCAGAGACAGGCCCAAATGACACATAGCAAACAAATGGCACCAGGCTTAAGGAACTTGGCACTGTCCCAGAGTGCTACAGAGCTTAATATCTCACAAACCTAGTCTAACATAACTCATTTAAAATTGCCTTCTTGGGGGAAAAAAAAAACCTTCAGGCATTTAGCAATCCATATATTTTATATGCTGCACTGTCCTCTGCATGTTCTGAATTTCTAAACTATTCCAATCATGTGGAAGCAGCAAGACCAGGAAGAGAGAGAAATGCATTCATTGACATAACTAAGCCATCCTTGGTCAGACATTTGCTAATAAGCAAGGGAATGGCATTTTGCTGTACGTGGCACATACAACTGCAAGGAGATTAACATGATTGAAGGGAAAGGTCCTGATCTACCACAACACTTTTTTAGAGGTTTTTCTTCTCTAAGCATCTTGCTCTCTCTGTCTAGAGTCATTAGTAAGCCACTGCTCTGGGTGATTGTGCTCGTATCATCGTTATGTAAAGTAACTGCATAAATTCTTTGAGGCACCACCTCTGTCCTTGCCTGCTTTGAGTCAGTTTATTCCAGATTTGTAAAGTGGTTAACTGGTTGACTTTTTCACTCATACCATCCACTCCCATTAAAATGCAGTTGGCTGTAGATTTGACCTAAGCAATGCCTTCTTCCTGTGTATTCAGCAGACACCGAACACTCTTCTCAAAGAGATGTTGAAGCTTTTGATGATGCAGGTGCACAAACCAGTAAATCAAATAAAGATGCTTTAATATTTAACTCAGTTTGAGATGCAAGGGAGGTGATAATGGGAAAAAAATGAAGTCTCTGATAAATCTAAAATAATTAGTGAATTAATTTTTTTCAGGCTCAGAAACCATTTCCATAAATTATCAATCAATAAAAAACCTCAAATCTCCTTAAAAAAATTCTCAAGATGTACCCTTTTTGATGCTTCCAGTACATTTTAAAAATATTCAGACAAAGGGGAAAAGCATAGTCAGGGCCTTGCAGATGCCATGGCTCCTGTAGAGTTTAAGACCAGCTTCCTGCAGAGTAAGCAGGTCTTGCATATAAGTAACTGATTAAAGCCAGTAGCTCCTAAATAAATTAGATGCCTTTTTTACTCTAAACAATAACTAAGCAGCTGAAAACTAGAGGCAGTGTATGCACTGAACCTTGTCTGCCTTACTCCCAGGGTGTACCTAAAATGCTGTCACTGTGCCTGCACATTTGGGAATTAGCTCAGACACCAACAGTGGCAGAATGTGCAGAGGTACATATTTGGACTTTTAGACAAAAATAGAACCTGTACTATCACTACCAAAATGAGTAAGTACAAAGCTAGCTTATATATGTCTCTGTGTGCTGTAGCTGTGTGCATCAGATAGCATTGTTTGGGATGGAAATGGAACAGGTAGGAGGAAATGGAAGGTGAAGAGACACCAGAGACGAGGCAGAAATAAACTAAGGGGTATAAAGACAATAAGGGAAGCAGGTAAGAGAAAGCAAAGAACATAAAGAGGGAACAACTGAACAATTTTTGTCAGATTTCATATGCAAATGAATTGTGTGCAATGATGGAATGACCACAGTGTAATAGAGAAATTATTTACAAATGCTCTGCTACCCTGACCCTGTAGCCCTCAAAGGACAGAACCTACCAAAGGGAATTCCCAGTGGTGAAGAGCTGGCTCTACCACGGCTTCATGTAATAGTGAGTGGCTAAGGAAGAGACACCAGTGTATGTATTATGGCAACTGAATCATTAGCATGGATATTTGGCACAAATAAATACCCCTCACCACTGTATTTTTATTTTCTTTATAGGTTGATAAAAGCCTTCAAAGAAAACAAAAATACAGGGGTGAGGGATATTTTAAAAGCCTTTTTTTACTATCAAAGGACCAGCAAAACATCCTTTCTGTCACACTGCCAGCAAAATAAAGCAGAGGCAGATAAAATAAAGACAGGGCAGATCTAAAGAATGTTTTGGAAGTTGCAGTTTTGATTTCTGCATATGAAAACCACCCACATGTACTGTAACCATATTAATAGTTTTACTATTTTTAGCAGCAAGGATACAACAGGACATTCTCACATGCAGAATTCGATTTTATTTGAGATAAGGGAATTAGCTCTGAAAAAGTAACAGTTATAAAGGAGCCATTTTCTAAGGGGATTATTATCAACCCATAGTATTATTGATAAATACAGAAACTATATGGAATTACCCTGCCACAAATTAGGGTACCTCATTCCTGAAGACAACCACTGTTTAAATCAATGTTTTATGTTGAAGGCTGAAGAGGTGTAAAAAGCACCAGAACTCTTTGAGCTCTACTGTCACAGTACACAAACTTCAATTTGGACAGTACACCAGGCTCCTGTGCTTTATTGTATGTGACAATCTTTAAATAATAAGATGGACAATCTTTAAATAATAATATTCACCTTAAATAATAAGATGGACAAAATGAGGGATATACATATGATCTTATGTTTACTGCTGAATAAAAATATCCTTTGATAGATAATACTAAAGTTCTTGTTTATAAAACCAGTGAAATATCTATTTCAGTGTTTGTATGAAAAAATGCCAAATCTCCTCCTAATAAAAGTGCATATTCAAGGCTGAAATGCTCAAATAAATTCCAAATTGTTGTACAATGTCAAATCATTAAAGATTAATGAAATGCTTCAGTTTTAATTTTTTCTGTAAGGAACAATTTTCAATGTTGAAAGAAGGCAAAAAAAAAAAAAAAAAAAAAAAAGCCCCCAGTTTGGCCAGATAAAAAACATATTGAAAAACACCACTTTCTGAATTCATAAATTAAGCACTGAAAATAAATATGGGGTAGAAGGAAAAAATACCTTTGTCCATGGATAAGAACTTCTATGATTTAAGAATTAAATTATGCAAATAGCTAAGAGAAAAAGAACACCCAATTTTGGATGGGTGCAAATATTTTGCAACACATCATAACACAAGCTTCTACCACAAACTTGTAACTGCAAGAATCCATGAATGTGAAGAGCAGTATATAGAAATATAAACAAGTAGCTTTAATTCCTGAACTCAAAACTATTCATTGGATGAGACACAGAAATCCTAAGGCTTTTATAAAGCCATACAAGCAGAGCATACCTTTGTACAATGTGGATCTCTCCTCCACTTTGTACATCTGTGAAACACAGACCTAAACAACACTTGAAGAGGAAACAACTAAGAGACTAGTCATAAAACAGCATTTTTTCCTCTTCTTTTGCTATTTTTCCCATTCTACTTGCCCAGCAGAGATTTATTCAGGCAGTGCTTTCACCGGAAATATAAATATCTACCCTGACCCTGTCCAAAAGGTCCCACTGAGATCTGGAAGTGGAGATGTACGTAAGAGATCTTTCTCTCATGTAGCCACAACTTAAACACAAGTATGATTTACACTTGCAGTCACCTGTACTAAATGGAAAAGACTAATAAATTAATATTATTTATTCAAAAGATATGAAAGGGTTTAAAGAAGCATTTCTGCTTTCATTCTTAGATTGCATCAGAAGTATTTTCTAAGACTGCAACATTTTCCCTTACATACTGTCATATAATATTTATGAGGTACCTCCACCTCCACCCCTGGGGTGCTTCATGAGCAATTAAAATGCAATCATCATAATAAAGAAATAAATAACCTTAATTAAAACATTGCACAGGAACCTTCCTCAGATGCAGAGCCAGTGGGGAGCTGTCTGTCTTCATGAGATTTTACATATCTGTCAGTCAGACTGGAACCCAGATGCAACATCCGGTTTCATGGACAACATTTGGATTTATTATACCCCCTGAGAGTCATGGATTCATTTCCCCAGAAAACAGAGAATACTTAATGTAGATTACTTATTTTTTAGATAAGATTTTTTATTTGCTTAATTTTATTAATGTTTTTAAAGACTTCTGGATTTGTGGGTCACACACAATCTCCTCTATTCACCTGGCACCATTCTTATCCTCTCTATCTTGAAACAGCACCATCTCTTCATCCTTCTAAATTTTGTTTTTCCACCCAAGCATGTTAGATAATAACTTTTGGTAGTTCCCTCTATCATTCTCTCTTCAGTGCTGTGTTTACCATCATTCCAGGCAAGGAAGAAATCTGCAAAATATTCTCCCCCTACCCATCACCCACCAGTAGGCTTAGATTGTTCTCCATTAAGTTGTTTTAATCCTCAGTTTTTCAGTGTAGTATTCCCCAAAGAAAGCAGAATATTACAGTAAAAAAATACTGCTCTGAAGTTTGGTTGCTTTCAAAAGCACTCCACTGGCCTTTTCTATGTATTAAAACTCCAACACCAAAGGAAATAAAGAAAGAAAGAAACAATTGATTTACTTAAGTACTTGGGCACAGAACAATAGTTCTTCCTGGGTCAAAACTACTATTTGATAATACAGTTTGGTCTCCAACTCCCAAAGCAATTTTTTTGTGCTTTACTTGGCATTTTGCTTACAATCTTGATGCAAAATTAGCCACTCCTTTGAAATACTTTGATACTACTAAGGAAATTCTTACCAGTTTCTGATCCAAACTGTCAACTTTGTGACTTATGCTTTTAATACTCAAGCCTAACTGCCACAGAATGTGTGTCTAACTCTGTCCTTCTGGCCTAACACCAGAACATGTAAATCCTCTGACAATTTTTTAGAGTAGTTGGCAACAACCATGAACCTAGAATGGCCCTGCCTGAGATACTGACCATGGTGCCAGGGTCCAGGCCCTCTAAGGATGGTGATGTGCCCTGCTACAGCTGTAGATGTGATGATGTCTATTTTCAGTAGAAGTGGAGTTCTTCCTTCCAGGTCCTTTTCCCTTGCAGCTAAAACCTCCATGCCAACAGGCAGCAAAGTTTTCAAGCCATGAGGGAAAGGGCATGACTGAAAGGAAGGTATCCCTCAGTGCACACAGAGGAACAGGAATTAGTACAAATTAGTACAAACAGGAATTAGTACTTCTTGCCTGAAGTGAGTACATTATTTCCATAGATATGTGGGAAGAGGTGTCTCTCACCGCCTTTGCAATCTCGCAAGCCTTCTTTTTCTTTGAAAGAAGAGAATTCAGCTCAGACCTAAAATCATACTGCTGGATTCAGCTAATTCCATGTTTACAATTAAAGACTGCTGAGCTATATATTGTATATAGCTATATCTTATACACATTGCACCTTTCATATGTTTTCAGTATTACGTTTTCTAATTGTATTTCTACCTATTGGTATTCACTAAGGACCACATTGTCTCATGGCTCTCAAGCTTAATATTGAAGCATTTGGATTCTGACTGATGCATTTTAATTTCAGGAAATCTCCTAAGTTCTACAGAGGTTTCAGAAGAGTGAAATACCACAGAATAAGATAATTTTCTTTTTTTTTTCCAGGAGGAATTCAGGATATCTCCTTGCCTAAGGCATTTACTAATTATTTTCTATTAATTACTAGGATTTTATGCACCGGGCTTCCTCCTGTTATAACTGTGTTTAGAGCATATTCTCTTTTTCTGAGTAGTCCTTTTATATTTTAGTATCTCCTCTGAACTAAAGGGGAATGAATGAAAAATAGCTAAGAAGTAGCAACATCCATAAGGGCAACGTGAACACAGGGAGAGCTTTTACTGTATCACTTTGAAACAAAGCAGCTTTGTATGCCATGATCTGCCTAATTTGGTGTAAAACAACAGCTCCTTTTGCAGATGTTCCTCCAAGATTACCATTGTGCTTCAGTAAATACAGCTAAAACTGCATTTCCTTTTCTGAATAGAGCTGTATTTGTTAACTCCTGGTATTTCCCTTCAGTCAGTTTTATAAACTAAAGTAATGGGCTGGATTAATAGAAGGTGCTATAGGCTCAAGCGGATGACGCATACTGCTGGATTTTACTTTGTATGTTCATGAATGTGGCACCCATTGCCTCAGCGTGAGCTACTGCTTCCCCTCTGACACAGCAATGCAAACCCCACTAACTTCATGTCACCATCACTATTCTCTGCGAGCCCTCCTGTCACCTCAACCTGAAGCAGCTGCAAGGGCTGCAAGAAGTAGCAAATCCTCCATTCTTTATCTTTGTTGCAAACAGATAAAACCATTCTCTTTCCTAAAAAACACAAAGGAAAAAAGTTTTATTATTGCCTTTTGTCTTTTCTTTCTGAAAGAGTACATGAATAGTGAAATCAAAACAGTAAGAGTGAGGGACTGTGCTTGTTTTATACCATTCCATAGCACGCTCACTCTTGATTGCTCTTATAAAAGAAATGATGAAGATATGGGTGCAAAAGGAAAAAATAGAACTTCTGTATTGCATAGAATCTACATAGCAGAGATGGTTGTTTTTCTGCTCTAGATATTCAGTATGTCAGTAAAGCCAAGACCTTAAAGCCCACAGCTTTTTCTTCAAAAACTAAAATTTTTCCAATAATAATTTCACATGAGTACAAGAGACCCACACATTTATTAGAAACTTTCTGTTTTCTATTCTGTCTATTGTCAACTGAATAAACATTCCTGGAGAAGAATTTGTTATGGATTACTGAAAAGTGTAATCCAGATCACACTAGAAACAAGGTTAGATTGAAGATGCATGATGCATTTAAAAATCCTACTCGTTTTTTAAACAGCTAGACATTGATAGCAGTTTAGACCAGCCTGTTCTTGCAACCATTTTTGTGAGAGAATGCAGAAAAGTGAAGTTAGTTTTGAAATTAAAAATTCAGTAACAGCTATGTATGCATGTAGAGCACAATGGATTTCATAATAAAGAGTAGGCAGAAGGTCTTTTTACAACTTGAGATTCAGGAGCAAATATAAGGTTTTAAATTAGATCTTCTTGTTAATAGATCATATTTTAGGCACACATAAAGGCATATACAGATGCATTTTTATATGCCCTACAGATATCGTGTTGGTGTATACAATATATAATGTATGTGAAAATGGTCAGGACTTTTGATATAATAATAACATTTGCATGAACAGAGGTGATTTAATGGGAGTATCCATCCTTGCTTTTATTTATGTGAAAATAGATGGAATTACGGCAAGGAGATGCAAGACTCTATTGACTAGTAAATTCTATTTTAAAATGAGCCTGAATATAGGTATTTTGTTCCTCTATAGCCCTGTTTAGATGAGGAAGTGAACAGGTGAATTTGAAATTCAATAGCTAATACACACTAATTTCCTCTGTTAACACTATTTCCTGTATTAACACTAAGTACACAGAATAAGTAGAATAAGTATGCAGAACAATGTTTCACACAAAGTAAAGAGATGCCCATACTAGGAGACAGAGTGGAATTACAATTTAAAATTACAGTTACTGGTACAAGTGAGTGGGATACAAAGAAAATTACCCTCTATATATTTTAATGGCATTCAATCAAGTTCCAGCAGAATAATTTCAAGATTTCCAATTTACAGGGATTTATTTCAAAGTAGACTGAAGAAGAGTTTATCTCAAGCAGAGAGAAGCTAAAGGCTCTAATCTTATAAGTGAGATCTAAATAATTTTAGGGACCGAGCTCTTTAATATCCAAATATTTTGTGTTGGTTTATATTAAAAAAAATTTAATGAAGTCTTTATTGCTAATCTAATTTAAAAGTAATTACATGGTGACTAGATTTATCTCATACTTTTAAGTCTCTGAGTTCTTCTTAACAGCCATTAATTAATAAAAATATTGCAAAAACAATTCTGAATGTGAATCTAATAATTTTTTCAGTTAAAAGCAAGTGAAGTAATAATTTCTACATTCCCCATTATTTGCATTGCGGAAGCCCCCAGGTGTACCAATTGATTTGAAGATATGAAAACAAATGGTCCTTTATACCATCTAATTTTATTCATGGCAGTTCCTTCTTGCATTTAAAAGCTAAAATTATGTAGCTTTTCTTCAGGCAAAGAAGCATCTTACTATTAATATTAAATTACTCTAGGTTAAAAATAATTTCTACTTAGATCCATGCATAGTTAAGGCTTTAAACTCACTTTTCAAAAATTATATGAGTCAAAATATTGCTGAAAATAAGGTTATTAGCTGTTGTTGTCCTGTCCAACATCTACCCACAAATGAGAAGGGAAAAAGCATCATTATTTCATCCCAAAGTCTGTTGTAAGTAATTTATTTCCATAAACTGGGAGAATTGCAAAGACTCATCTAAAGATCATCAGAAAAATTACAGGTGTAATTTATTCTGTAATTCAATTACTGCAGACATAAAGTATATAAGGAGCAAAATAGGAATTCAAAATTAAAGTTTTAGTTCATGTTAATGTCTTAAATTTTGCAATGCAATATTGAGCCATAGCTATACTCCATATCCAGACTACTATATTTCTAAGGTCACTATGAAATATGCATGGTTATTTTTCTCATCTTACCTGCAGATGGTCAGAATTTGTTTTATTGAATTTGTCTCTATTGTCTTCAAAGTTGCACTGACTTCCAGAATATATTCTTGCTTAGAAGAATAGCTTGTTTATTCAGACGACGACCAGGCAATTTTGGTTTTAGTGCTCAGTAATGAAATCTGTTTTAGGGCACTCATTGAAGGAAAGTAGAAAACAAATTTTCCTATTCTCTTTTCTTTCAGAGATATTTGATTTTTAAATCTCAAAGTATTAAAATTAGAAAGCTTCTGGAAAATAACTTCTGTGTCTGCTT
Source organism: Melospiza georgiana (assembly GCF_028018845.1). Classification (NCBI taxonomy): domain Eukaryota; kingdom Metazoa; phylum Chordata; class Aves; order Passeriformes; family Passerellidae; genus Melospiza; species Melospiza georgiana. The sequence goes on along the minus strand of NC_080430.1, from coordinate 44,314,382 downwards.
CCTTTCAAGAAACAAAATGGTGATGAACATAGTTGCAGAAACAAAGCCACAATGGATTTGCATTCACAATATTTAAAGGGGTAAATAGCAGTCAGCCTAGAAATACAATATAAACCAAAGTGACATAGAGGATTCATTTTTCCATGCTTGTAAGAAGTCTCATAAATGAGAAGAGATATTGACCTCTCCACCCCACAAGAGAAAACGAAAAAAGTCAAGGGGGTTTTCCATTGTAAGCAATAGACTATTTTAATTTAACTGTTGTCATTAAGATCTAACTTTTCTTCTTTACATTGTTTGATAACAGTTTGATAACCAGGGGAGCAGCTGACATTGATGGCAGTATCCACCATAAATTTACAATCCAATGATGATTTGCCACACTCCCTGAAACACAAGGTCTTGCATCCACTGCATTTGTAAAACTGCAGACTGCCTGAACAAAATTACTGTGTAAGTGAAAACTGCCATTCCATGAGACAATTAAATCAAGTCTAGAGTTGGATCAGGAAACAGAACATAAGATTCTGCCTGTAAACAGTGTCATTTTAAAAACTGGCTTTGAAAGGCCTAGAATTAAACTGAGGAATAAACTGACCTAACACATTTTCTATAAATAATCAAGCATACTGCAGTTATGGATCATTGTCAGACACGGGATCAGTTTCAGTAGCATTGCAACTTCCCAAGTCAATGCCATCACAGTCTCTTACTTACATCCAATTATAGTAATTGATAAGAAAAGTGAAACATCTTACATCAAATGATTCATTTTGTAGTAAAACAGAAATGACCATTCAAATGATTTCCTGAGAGTTTACAGAAAAAGGGAAAACTTACCTGCCTTTTACGATTATAACTCTGCAACAAGGAACAAAGCAATTCATTCCCTTGCTCACAGGAAGCATAAAGGGGTCACATATATTAATATGTGTGTAAAAAATGGACAGCTGTGTGAGGAACTACATCCTTCTAAACTACTGCCTTGTAGATACAATCTTTCAAGAAAACATACTGTCTTAGGCCACAAAGACCAAATATTGCCCCAAACTGGAAAGAAGAGGTGGAAAGAGGGAGAACAGAAGCAAAGCTGTTATATAAAACAGCTTTACTTTATATATAAAGTATATATATATATATATATATATATATATTATATATATATAAAACACTTCAAAAATCCAAGTAGTGATGCAAACTTGGTATTTCCTTTATTCCATTAGTTACTGTGTAATAATATATGGGAATGACAAGAAATAAATAAATAGCTTGTCAAGGTCAATAAACTCCTTTTATGAGACAAGTACATCACATTAAATTTCTAACCCATTTGCTTTTTCCCTAAAACATTTGAACTACATCTCCATATCTATAAATAAATGGGGAAAAAAATAATATATATAACAAATATCTAAAAGTAGATATTTTTACACACAAATAAAGTCATGGAATACCAATTACAGAACAAGTATAGTACATTTATCTATCTGTAAGAATTTACTGTCAGTTACAGTTAAATGAGCAATCTGGATGTAAGATCAAAAGAGAGATGATACGTAAGATGCAACAAAAAGCACATTTGGTAGGTGTTGTAGACATTGAAAGACATAGACAGTTTATTTATAAGAAATACTATAGTATTATAATCGGATCTGATTCTAGCAATTCACTGAATTCTTCAGGAAATAATTTGCTGCTGCTGCAGAATTCTGTTCATCATTGAACTTGAAGAAAAACAACAGCAGAGAACCTGAAGGACTGACTGTAAGGGAGCAATGCTATCACAAGACATGCATTTGGCACAGGTAGACAACAAGCCACAACTCTTTCTTCACACTTAAATTAGAAGACTCATAGATCTGTGATTAATGGGTATTGGTACCTGAAAGGAAGATGTGTGACTAATCTAGAACAGTTCAGAAAATATTTCTAGAAAGTCAAATAAGCAGCTAGAAGTAGAAAGACTACTTCTGCAGTTAAAGGAGAATAAATTGTCTTTCTTAAACTATTAAAAGAAGAAAGTGGTTTTCCATTTTGAACCCTAATTAGGGCTGAGTATATATATGTGTATATAAATATATGCGTATATATGTGTGTGTATATATATATATATATATATATATACATACACGTAAGTTGCCCTGCACAGGAATACAGGATAGTCAAACTCAGTGGAAGACCATCAGGAAAAGAATGTGAAGGTCAAGGGGAGTAATGAGGATCGAGTTTTTCTTGACAGTCATTGGACAGTTGCCTTGAGCCTTAATTAGTATCATAAGTATACACCAAAGTTCCTGAATATACTCAATAACATTAGCTACAAGGGCATTATTTATTTATAATATTGTTATTATAGTTGTGAAGTAAACCAAAATGAAGGTTTATCTGAAATTTTTTCTGAAGAGCACTTTCTTTGCAAGGGTGAGTGAGAAAGCAGGCATCTATAATGGCCTAAAAACACTCACTAAATACTTTGTCCAGAGTTTTTGGTCATGATAAGAATAAAGACTGAAGTAGGTTAATCTAGATTGTCCAATCTTTTTTTTTTTTTCTCCTACTGGACTTAACAAGAGGAGAGACAGCTCAGCAGCTTGTTCACTGCACCCACAGGGTTTTGTTTCCCGATGAACTCCACATAACTCTGACAGCTAGGAGTCAGATTATTTAATCAGCAATGAACCCATATGCAATAGAAAGGGTTAAATTTCTTAAAGCTGTTTAGGTTTCTCATGCTCTATAAGTACAGGAAGTGCTCTCTTAAATGGAAAATGTCCAGGAGTGATTAAAAATAGCCTTATAATAAACTCAGTGTAATTGTCTTTGGATAGCATGAAATTGAATACACTAAGGTCATTAACCTTCAATACTCAAATTCTGTTTTTCTGTAATTATGTTTTCTGATCACAGGAACCTTGTATATCAGAGCCAACAAAGCCCACGTTACACTGTGAAACAAAAGTTAAGGCCACACGGTCAGTTGACCTTCACATTTGGCATTCATAGAAAAGAATACTTTGCAAAGTAAGCATTTTTTGGTTTAGACTACTTCCCCTGCTTCTAGAAGTAATTTTACACTTAAGAATTATGCTGTTTTCCTTCCTTTGGCATGTTTTTTGCCCTTAACTATGTAATAAAAATGCTAGTGCACTTCTTACTGCATAGAGCATATTAACTGTTTTAGTGCTTATATTATGTTTGGAAATAAATATATTTAAACTCAATTTATCCATCCTATATGTTGCAATCTCGCAGGATTATAGCCCTTCATTTAAAATTGTGGGTGTAGTTTATAGAGCAATAAGTTCTTCAAAATGCTGTATTCTGTGTGAGCATCCTTTCAGAACATGAGATACCAGTTCTCACAATGACTTTCCATTAACTTACAGTTAACTTCTTTTGTAATCTTTCTTTACATTATAGAGTCGGCATTTGATGTGCATACAGGTCTTTTCAGAAGAAAACCCACTCCATGGAAACAGTTTGTTTTCTACACATTACTGTGAGAAAAGTGTTGCTTTTTTTCAATTTTCAAAATTCAATTGTAATCCAGTTTTACTAATAGTAATCCAATATTATGGGCCAAAGAAAGATTATCTGAGCAAATGGCTGAAGATGAAATGAGAAGGACAAAAGGAAGAATTGTTGCAAATCACTGATCAACTTAGATATCTGTATACTAAAGAAAAAAACACAAGGTGGTAGAAATCAGGCGGCAGATAACCAGGGGTGTGAAATAAGAGAAGCAAATGTATAACTTGCCTCACATTTAACCCAGTATGTTTCAGGAAGATACGACAGAGCAGAATGGCAGTGACCTTAGTTTGCACATGAAGAATTTGCTCTGATGCCTGGAATGTGGATGAACTCTTTGAAAGCATAAGAACAAACAGGAAAAAAGAAGAAAAAAAAAGGGGGGATTATTTTGGAAAGGTAACTCATGAAGCCAAATCATCAAAATCTGATAAACCAAGATTTCTGCAGGCCTTTTGCAAAATAATTCAAAACAAACTTGAGTGGTGGGAATGAGGGATGTTAGTTTGTTCAGATATCTCTTGGGGAAGGAATATGTTTTGTCTAGTCACCTCTTGAAATGCATTGGTCAAAAAGAACTGTGCACAAATATTCCTCAATATTTGTTTCTAATAATAGAAAGCAGCTACTGGAGTGCTGCTTTCTACTGGAGTACTGAAGTAGACACATCTTGGTCTTCAATGACTTCATAGGAGCATATAGACAAAAAAAATTGTTCCTATGAAGGCAGTCAACTGCTAAAAGATGTTCAAAGATGCTGCAACATCTCTATTCTTTGAGATATTAAAGACTGGAAAAAGCTGCTAGCAACCTGATATTGGTTGACATTGTTTTGAACTGGGGTTTGAACCAGGGAAGTCATCCTAAAGTTCCATAAAAGTTCTATCCTTTCCTTGATTCTATGATCCTACATGAAATGGCAGTGTTCTTGGTCCTCAGAAGGGAAAGAAGAAATGTGAATATACAGTGAAACTGAACCTCAGTCACGTAAGAACCAATCCAATATATACCTAGCTCAAAATCCTACCTCCATCAGTGACTGAACAATTAAGTGAAGTGACTATGTTATTTTTGCATGAGCAGTATGAAAGATAGTTAATATGGCAAAAAAAGGCTGAAGGAGACACACAACCTGCAGCAAAATCAATTCAGATTAGGCATTAGAAACAAAATTTTAGTGATAACGGTACTGAATCAATAAAAGATAGGTAAGTAGCAGAAGTAGGTAAGTTGCAGAAGCCACAACTTTGGAGCTTGTTTAAGAATATATTGAACAACCATGTACTCACCCAGTAAAATTCACTAATATGAGTTAAACTGAATGACCTGTCTCATATCTCACAGATTCATCAACATTAGTAAAACTAAGACATTCTTACATTTTCTTTTAATCTCTCCCTTCCGTTTCCTTTGCCAATCACCAAATCTCTCTCATCAGTATTCATTACAGCAGCTGATCACTACTTTGGAGTTAGACTTCCTTCTGAAATCCTCACACCCACATTGCATCTGAATCTCAATGAAGTTAGAAACTTCCACTCCACCTCTAAGATTCTGTACATGCTATTAAGCCATAGGATCTGCATCTCATTACCTTTCAGTACTGCAAACTCCTTTCTGTTGGTCCTGACCAGTGCAAGCTGGCTCTGCTCATACATATCCAGAAAGATGCTGAAAAAGTGTTTTTCCTAGTTCATATTTTAACTGCTGTTTTTTTGCATCCTTTCACTGGCTCTCATTACAAGAAATCAGAAAAGGCTGGTATGCATTTTCAGTGTGTGTACATGTATCTCTATCAAACAAATTTGCTAACATGGTTATCTGGCAATGCCAAATTCATTTTAGGCTTACTAAATGAACAGGCAAGAAAACAAACAGCAACATAATTTATGCTTTCCTTCCTCTTGTCTATGATACTTGGGCATATGTTAACCTTAACACCTGCATAGCTGCCCTGTTATTCTCCTTACATCTCTCTTTGCTGTACTAGTGAGCTAACACAATGGGCTATCAGATTGAGCAAAACCAACTCACTGTTCTCCCTTTTTCATCTTCATTTACACACATTTTATAATATGTAGACTTGTATTTAAGATTTAATTTATAGGCTAAAGCACAATTTTTCTTTTCTGTGTGCACAGTTCTCAACAAAACGAGACCCATAGCATAACAACACCCTTGCTATTAGAACCTAGTTTCTCAAACATACTTTTCTATCTGAGGATGTGGATCTGAAAAATCTATAGTTGCTTTTCCTAGCATTTAATATCATACAATAAACATAAGGCAAGTGATTTCTTAAATGCTCCTTTCTAAATGGGGAAGCTATAGACTCTTCATCTCCCCTTTGCAAATAATTACAATCTACAAGCTATGGTGTTGAACAAAGGTAATTCAATGTTTCTTTAAGCTTAGGTATTGTAGCTCACTGATGAGTTATTTATGCTATTTGAAGATCTTTTTCATAAGGACATAAAAAGCAAGCACAGATAAGCAAGACACCTGGCTGAACCACCTGAGCACAGTAAAGTCATGGGAAACAATTTTGGTAGGCATATGGCAAAGTGCTCAATGCCTTCCTTCAAAGAAGAGAGGGCCAACTCAGGTCTTACCAGTTACAGCTGGTAGATTTCATCTGCCTGCAGGTGCAATTGCCCACTTATCATGATGAACAGACAGTATGATAAGAATGATTTCTTCCCCCTCTCTCTCTACAAGGACAAAAAGCCATATTGTGTGAATGGTGAACCTGAAATCAAGAACAGCATTGTTTTCATTTCATTATTTACTGAAACAAGATTAAAAACTCTGTTTGGCACTGACCTTATTTTGTTAAAAGGGCAATTTTTATGGTATCAACATTTTCTTTAGCTTCCCCTATCTTTGTGAATCATATTAAGCCTTGTTTTATATAGTTAGATACTTGTGGTCTTCTAAAACAAATATAACAGACAATAAACTGTGATAAAAAATCACTCAGGTGTATACCAATGACTTAAAAAAGATTCTTCTTTTTTATAAAAATAGATACAGAAATCTGAGCTACCGTATCCCAGTCAAGGGTCAAAGCCTCACTGCTGGAATTCCATAGGGATGCTGAACAAACTTTGCATGAGCATCACTTGACTGGAAAGGCAGTGAAAAGTGTTTATGTTCTCTCTATCCTGTGCTCTACAAGTATTGAGGCTCCCTCCTGAAGTCAAATTATTTTTAAGAAAACTGAAGGCACTACAATGAAATGGTTGCTACTCCATCTAATTTATACTACTATCAAAAATAACTCAGAATTTTTAAATATTTTAAAGTTGATATTTCTTCTTTATTTCATTTAAAAGGTACTTTATTAAAATACTTCATGTCAAGGAGATATACTTCAAATCAAGGAGACATATATAACATGGTGGCCTTTTTCATATTTGGAAAATACTATTTTAAGTATTAAATTACACTGTTTATTTAAGTATTAAATTATACCATATTAACTAAAATACTGTGTAGTGAAATATCATAGCTTCAGTACATGCAGCACAATAATTTAAACATGTGCAAAAAGATTTAGCATGATGGAATGCATCAGAATTTTTATTTCAGTAAACATTATCTGGCATTCAGATTTTTCTCCATACAGTGCCACAACTTTCACAGTAAAGTACTCAAACTGAAGATGCCTCATTGTATGAGTCTCCAAAGTCTTTCAACATCTTCTGATAAACAACACTACAAATTTGATGTTTTGTGAACCACTCAAACTCGCTTTTCCATTTGAAGATAGCATCAGCAAAGATCATTGTATCTTAGAACATACAGAGGGCTGCAGAGCAGTTCATAGGGCGCAGCTTTCTTTGATTTTGCCTTTAAACAAAACTGCTTTTAATTTTGCATTATCCACTGATGTATGCCATTTAAGGAGGCGACAGCTGTTAAAACATTGGGTTGGGTTCTTCCTCGCTGACATTAAAACCCAGTAAAATGAGACCTTTTTCCTTCAAAGGCTTACTGCATATGTTTCATTTTAGACACTATGAACAGTCTATGCTTCAACTGTTTCTGCCTGCTGGGGAGTTATGAGCCCATATAAGCCCAAAATATTACAGTGCCCTTGTACCTTCTGTTAAATGCTTACTATTGAACATGTTCACTGAGTGACTTTGCTCTGGAAAGCTTTATGTAGTTGGACTCTTTCTTTTCACACAGTTTAAAAATATGGAAATAAATTACCATGACAAACAGCCCCAGAGATTGCTTTTGTTCCATATAGATGATGAAGGGAAACAGTTTTCAAAAGGCATGAAATCAGCAGGGGAAAAATGCAACTGTCAAAACTCTGATAGGGTTAAACATAAATATAAATTAGAATCTATGGAAATGTTTCAATATACCTTTAAGTTAAATTAGAAAGGTTTAAAAATCACACTGAACTTGACTGTAGTCAAACACAATTAATCCTCAATTTGTAAAGAGGAAACCTCAAACATACGTGGGATTTTGGGCTTGGGTTTGCTTTTTTTAAATTGCTAGCTCTTCACTCTGCAGGACTACCAAATTTTAAGAGTCAATGCAAATCAGTAAACTGCATTTTTATCTACTTCATCAGTAAAGAAAAGCTGTCACTATTCATGCAATTTTAGGACCTTATGCCATTCTTCTTAGCCAATATAGTAACCCAGGGCACTCATTGCTAGTCTGATATACTTTGTAGCAGTTTAACTAATTTCAGTCTGTTAATTCTTTTATGATCGTGATAGTTCATAGATCCTCTCCAAGGAGGATTTGGTTTTAACCTCAGAAATGTCTGGAGAAATTCATATCCAACTGCTGCACAAATAATCAAAAGCCTTTCGATACTATCTAGAAACCATACAAAGACCAGATTCCAATTTACAAGAAACTTGGAGAAAAAACAAGGCGATGTGGATCCAAAATAATAAGTTCAAATAATGTGTCTCTATTAAATTAATACATCTCTTTTACTATAGGATAGGAAACGGAGAAATTGAACATTGTAAATTATCAATACTACAAAAGAAGCCAGCAGATTGTTGTTCTCATTCATTGCCATTCCTTGATGTAAAGCAAAGCAAATGAGTATGTGAAAGTTTTTTCCCTTGGTAGAATTAAGGTATGCAGCCATGTGTTCTGTTTACAGGACTCTGTGGTCAGCATACATAAAAGTAAATGAGCTGTTCAGTAAGAAGGGAGCTTGCACCTATAATTCATAACTTTTTCAGTCAGAAATGAGATAAGCTTTTTGTAAAATGAAGATCTCTCATCACTCACTTTTTTTTTCCTGCTGCATTATTGTTACCCTTCTTGGCATCAGCTATCAAATACTTTGGCCAAACATCCAACCTAAACTGAGACTTGGATGGATTTAAGTCAGTGGAATGATGATATTTTATATCAGCTAAAAATCCCTTTATAAAAATCAATCTGGCACTACGATGTAGCAGTGTTTGCCATCAGAAGAAGCAAAGTAAATCATATCAAATATACAGCTGTTGTGTTATCTAATGACAAGATCTATTTATAGCTAATTGGCATAGTAACTCAGCTGATAAATTTAATTTGGCATTGTAGAAGTAGCTGCATTATTCAAAATGCATTTCATAGCCTGCTGGGCCCTAGCAATTTCTTCATTTTCTCATCTTTTGATTGGTATCAGGCAAAAGAAAGATGGGATCAATTCAGCTCCATTTGATGGAACCAGTGTACCTGAGAAGTTGAAGGCTTGGGCAAATTAGTGCAAAGCTTGGTTCTGATGAAAATGTGCAATGTAGCAAATTCTTTTTCAATCAACTCTGCCCCTTGCTCTTGCTTTTGTGGCCTGTCAGATGCATTCTTCTGACTTGCTGAAACTGAATGCTGATCTATATCCTTCTTTATCTAATTTAATTTATACTTTTCTTCTTTCATGCCATTTTTTCCTCTGCCTTCATTTGGTGGTTTCTAACTTCCATGCCCATGCTGCCTTCCCAATCCCTCCCCTTTTCAAGATCCTGTATTCACAAAAAGAAAAGAATTTACAATCAGGTCACCTGACACTGAGATTTAAAAAAAAGGAAAATGTCATTCAGACCTTGAATCTAGTTTAACATTGTAGTTGAAGGAAATTAATTGACTAAAAGAAATCTAATGCTGACTGAAAAATTCAGAGTGATACAGAATTGCCACCCTAGAAAATAGAGTTCTGATGTATTTACATTTGTGTTTGCAAGAATCTTATCATTAGTCACTCCAAAAGAGATTTATAACCCTATGTGTTCAAAATTATGAAAAAAAGAATGACATATTAAAAGACTGAGCTTCTGCAAACACAAAAAAATCACCCCACTGATGTACAAAAATTGCAAAATCTCTTTTTGGAAGACTTAAAATAACTGGTCCAAAGTCTCCTTTGTAGAATCTCACTCTTCTTCCAGAGTATTCAAAAAGATATTAAAATTCCTGAATAGGTTTTTGGTTTCAAACACAACCTTGTACAGTCAAGTTAAAGAAGCTGCATTAAGACAGGATTACACTTTCTTTAGAATATTTATTGCATGAACTGTGCAATTGAAATAATCCTACTTTTTCTTTTTGAAGGTTTTCTTAGGAGAGAGTTTTTCACTTCTGTTTTTAAGGAAAAGCAGTTCTCTGTTTACATCTTTTATTATATTCAGTGATGTTGCTAGTGATTCTTTACGTTTTTGTGAAAAGTTCTAGAGTTTTTCCCAAGCAGCTTTAAGTTTTCATCTGTTTTGTTCAGAAACACACATTTGCTTGCAAAGTGGGTATGTATTTGAGTGGAACACTTGGGAGTCACTTCATTAAGAGTGAGGTTCTTTTGGATATAGGACTTCATGAATAGGGAGTTTAAAAATGGAATGCAGTACATATTTTTCCATAAAGTTGAGGGTGTTTGAGTCAAAATAGGAATAAGCAATATGGACATTAAGCTATCACAATTCAAGTATTTTAACACAGTCTTTCTTTAAATAAGAAGACAAATAAAGTAAGCGGTTTTCTACAAAATTATGCAATGTGATAAAAATGGTGCCATATGTGATACTATACTACAATTTTCATCCAGCCCACAAAATATGTAAAAGAGTTATCTACATCCAGGCTGAGCTTTTCCTCTGCAGAAGTAGAAACATAAACTGTAGAAAGTCCTTTCCTGTCAAAGCCTCACCTCAAGATGACACGTCATTTACAGAACTGTTTGGGTTCTGTTCTGTCTTCACTGATTTGGGGCTAGCTTGGGTCTGCAGGAATTACTTCTACAGGAAGAAGAAGGAAGATGTAAAGAGTGAAAGCTGTGGACTGGCAGCCGTTAACTGCAGCAGCTTTGCAGAGAAGACATGGATGAGTGACTCTTACCTATGTCTGTACACAGATGCTTCAGTAATATTTGCACTACTTACAAATGGGGAAAAACAAGAGTTGTTGAAACTACATCTGAAGTGATGTATTTTATCTCAGAACTAAAATCTCAGAAGAACAACTCAAATCCAAATATTATGTATTCTTACAATTCTTTATAGCTTTGTTATACAGTATATTTTGTCACAAGTGTCAGCAAATATCTCAACTGCATTTAAGATTTTGTTACCTTCCTAAAATATTTAGGAATACCTTCCATTTACTCCATATTTTAGTTCTCTTTAATATGTATTACTTAAAATACTTACCTAAAGGATTATAACAAAGTTAAGCAAGAGGGATTGAAGAAAAAGATTAGCTCCCCCCAAAAATAATTTCTTTCATCAATGCAAACATGGTATTTACAACAGATATTAGTGACAGTTTAAAATGCAAGGTTCCACAGTCTCAGGAAATTATAATGCAGACTTACAAGATAAAAAAAATAAGAATAGAATAATCTAGGTGTTATGGGTCTAGGAAACAATCATGTAATAAGAAAAATAATTCTTCAGGGCACTCAATTTCTTTCACCTTTCATTTCTCCTTTACATTTTTAGTAAAATTCTCACTTTGTTCTGGCAACATCACTGCTCACTCTTCATTCTCACAATCCAGCCCAAGTGATTTAAAGGAAAAGTGCAACAACAGTATTTCTCATTTTCTACATTTCCTAACAAACACTAAGATTCTTTAAAATAAACAATTATGCCTGCACATTAGACACTGGTATTTAGGCCCCATTTTTACACTGGTACAAACAGAGTTTAAGACCAATTTAACATTGTTCTAAGAAAACTGATGAAAAAGTAAGTTAGATTTCTAAGTCACCTAGAGATCTTTTTAATATTTTACCTGGTATTTAATTAAATATCATAACCCAGATAGAAAGCAAGGCTCTGCCTCATTATGCTATGGTCTGGAGTGTGTCCCTGAATGAATCAGCTCCAAGCTAATAGGAAAACATGTTTCTGAGAGCAGCAAGCACACAGCTGTTTAACCATATGGAAATGTAGCTGCTTGTAGCTCTGTTAATTTCCACTTCTCACCTCCCCACTTACATCCAGACGTGCTGCCCTGGGGCAGACTCCTGCTTCCACCTTTGCTCCCCTGCAGCCTCCTACTCTTCCCGTCCTTTTGTCCTACTGTAATACCTCAGCTGTTCCAAGAGCTCTTGCAGGTCACCCAGCCACATGACCTTGAACACTGCCAAGCACCCAACCAAATACTCCAAATTCTCCACAACTTGTTTTATATGAACTTTAGATGTCTCAGGTAACCAAAATACATGTATCACTTACTGGAAAAATCAATCTAACAGTTTCATGTCCTTTCCATGTAGCTGGAACCCTGCAAAGAGACAATATCAGTTTGCAGGGGAAAAAATGCTGGTTCTTGCAGTCACTCTGAACAGGTTTATAATTAATATTATATGATCCTCTTAGATTTTAAATTTTCCACAGCAAAACTTTACAAGAAGATGTAAAGGAACCAATGTACAGAAATCTATGCTTTGAAAAACTAGATCATAAATTATGTATGTGACAACTAATGAGGAGCAAACATATAAAAGGAGATAAACAGCTGAATTAATATCAGAAACATGAACATGCACAGAACAATTGTGTTTACCTGATAAACTAACTGATAGGTTTCAAGTTAACAAATAATTTATTTACCACACAGAAAGACTGATTGATTATTTTCTTAGTTGAATTTATCACAGATTTAAGTTAATTCCTCATTAATTAGCACAGAATTGGGGAGGGAACTTTTTTGCACTGACCTAATTCCTTACTACACTTGTTTTTCACCAATTTGTTTTAAATAACTGACCAAAGAAGACTCCAATTCTTCTCCCCAATGACAACTACGCTATAAGAGAGCAAGATACTCATACATTCAGCAAAATTTCCCTACAGTGTGACTAACTGAATAGGTATCTTCTTGAACCTCATGTAAATTCATGACTGCACTGAAATACAAAATCAGAACCCACAATCAAACACAGTCTCTACCCAACCATCACAGAAGAAAACACATGCTCAACTCCGTTGCTCATTCCCTGTGGGCTTCAGGCACTGCAACCCATCTGTGCTCTCAACATTTGTCTGTGAGCTGCATTCTTAGGCTGGTATTCTGCTTTCACACTCTTCTGAAAGTGCCTGGTGCCTAAGGAGACACTTCATATGGAACATGTATTTGCCTATGCTCAGAAAAACAAACCATAATTGCTTAAACTCCATTCTATGTTCCAGGCTAACCAAAGGCACACATTGGCCTTTGAAAAGATGTATCCAAACACTGCAGTATCCTCTCCAGGGTAGGTCCTGGTCGATGACAAGTTGAATGTGAGTCAGCAGTGCCCTGGGGGCCAGGAGGAGCATCAGGGACAGCATCACCAGCCAGGCAAGGGAGGGGACTGTCCTGCTCTGCTCTGCACTGCGGTGGCCTCACCTCGAGTGCTGGGGGCAGGTTTGGGAGCCACAATGTAAAGACATTATTATAGAGTGTCCAGAAGAAGGCAAAAAGGAATATAAAGGGTCTAGAAGGGAAGCCTGGTGAGGAGTGGCTGAGGTCACTTGGTTTGTTCAGCCTGAAGTAGAGACCGAAGGGAGACCTCACTGCAGTTACAACTTCTTCATGAGGGGAGGAGGAAGAACAGGCACTGATCTCTTCTCTCTGTTGATCAGTGACAGGAGGGAATGGCTTAAAGGGAACCTGAGGGAATGGCTTAAACCTGATTCAGAGGAGGTTTAGGTTAAACATTAGAAATAGGTTCTTCACCCAGAGGGTGGTTGGGCACTGTAACAGGCTCCCCAGGATAGTGGCCACAACACCAAGCTTGACAGAGTTCAAAAAGCACTTGGATAATCCTCTCAGGTACAAGGTATGACTCTTGGGGATGGTTCTGTGCAGAGCCAGGGCATGGACTCAATGATCCTTGTGGTTTCCTTCCAACTCAGTGCATTCTGTAATTCTGTGACATTACTCTGTGTTAATACCATGCACTAAACTGCAACAAGAAGAGAACAGAGACATGGCCTTATTTTCATAGCACATTCTGCAGGGAATGCACTCTGGAATGCAGTTCCAAAAAGGCATTGCAACATTGCCAGCAGAAGGACTTTGGAGATGTTGGTTCAGAAACCTAGCACATGAGTTTACTATTTACTAGATATGAATGCCCCACCCTGGTACGCCTGATTCCCTGAGGAAACATTGCCACGATACCTCAAGGCAAAGGTACTTCACTTGTGCCTAGTTAATTTCCAAGCTATTCAAGTGTTGTGGGGAAAAAGAAAAGCTCATTACTGCCTGACTTCCTGACACAAGATGGCCTTTAACCCAAAAGCAGGAAGAAGGTTGCCCTTGCTCTCAATTTCCTTTCCATGCAGCTTAATTTTCAAAGAAATCTCTGAATGTTTCAAGCAGCCTTGGGCATTTCTTTAGCAGGTACATGAGAATGAAGTGACAGGCTTTAGGGAGGATGGGGAAGTAAAGCAGTATTTTGAATGTTTCCTTTACTGTTAGCTATCAGTACTGTTTATTCTAACGTATCCTCTAATCTAAAGGCATGTCGATGGAGAGGCTTCACCAGAGACTGCAACAAATTGTTTACTCAATAAAGGTCATTCAATTGGTGCTGTTCATCATTTAGTTCCATTGTGAACATAAGCTCAGCTCTGACATTTAACAGTTGAAAGCTAGGTAAGGTAACTGTTTTGAAGACTAGTCTCATTGCTAAACAGAATTTTAAAATAATTTTGAAGATGTAGTGGGAAATACCAGTATGTTTTTGACTGCCTTTGAATCAGAAATAGTATTGAATAGTACAGAAATACGTAGGTCTGAGCTACATATTTCATGGCTTTATTTACTTTGCTTGAGAATAAAGTGACATCTTACTGTTTATAAATACATCAAAAAGATGCTTTATAGCCTGGTTTTCCCTTTCAATTCATTAAGGTCTTTAAAGGTCTTTAAAAGGACCTTAAGAGATCTTTAAAAAACATAGAAAAAGTCAGCTTTGTTTGTTCTTGGAAACTGCCCTGGGGAGTTAGGTCTCTCTTCTCATTTCTGCTTGCTTTCTTTGTGCAGAGCAGAAACTTTCAAAAAGAAGTTTAGCCCTCATGACTGCAAAGACTGATTTCTAATGCACTTGAGATACCAGCAAGCATTAAAGATTGTACCTCACACCAAGCACTTCACCTTGTCGTTTCTCCATGATTTGAAACACCTGTGCTCTGCTTCCTACCACAGGATATTGATAAGAAAGACTGCAGTCTCCTGGTTGCCAGAACATACTTTCATCTATGTTGACCCCAAGTGAAAAAGATACCTCTCATATTTTTCCCCTTCCTTTATCATATGTGATATCTCTTCAAACAGGAGTTGTCAGGGGTCTTTTTGGTACTTTTTCTTTTTTCTTTCTTTTTTTTTTTTTTCTTTTAAGAGACAGAAGACTAAATTAGGATCTGAGGGGATGAAGTCAGACTTGTGGCGCAGAGCAATACCTAAAAGAGTGAAGAGAAGTGTCTGGCCATTGCAGCACTCATGCTTGAGTATCAGGAGTGAAGAGGTCCTGCTAGTGTCTGTCTGGTTGTCTGACTTTTACTCTGGCAGGTACTGAAAATGGTGAAAGGTGACATGGGAATGAAGACTGGAAGGGAGAAAAAATAAATTTGTAGGGGACAATTGGGCAAATAACTTTTCAGAAATGAAGTAAGAATTATGCAGTATTTCCTTTCTTTTGAAGTCTTCAAGGCATAAGCTATAATTTAGTTTAATATATATGTCACGCCAAAATCCTTCTTCATTTGAGTCACATGTTAAAATTCTATATGTTTAAAAGAGTATTTGCAGCTCCAGTGTTCTCCAGCCACTCCTATTATGCAATGGTTATCTAAGATATCTGTATACCAGCCAGGTATAGCCTCAGGATGTTCAGAATCTGCTGCATTTATAAAAAGAGAAACGTAATTTGGTTTCAATACATGTCTCATATAGAGAATTGAAACACAATAGAAAATGAAGTATGAAAATGAACTGCTACCCCAGTAGCACAAGAAAATTTTTAGGAAACAACATAAACTGACTCAAAAATATGCCACATAATGGTTTAGAGATAAAATTCTACATCATGCGGTTGCCAGCTTCAGCTCATAAATGCAGAACTAATGTATCACACAAGTAACTACATTTTCTAGCTAATAACATGAACTCCATGGAAAATGTCTAACATTCTTCATTCATTTCAGCAATTTCCACACTATCCAATTCATTTCTTGAAATTGTATCCTGTTTAGCAGTATACATAATAAAATATAGCAGCACCCCTGCAATAAGCACTCCAAGCTACATAATTGAAACTGGGGGGATCAATGAAAAACTAAAGGAACTAAAGGAACTTAGTATTTAATTTTCAGCTAGATGAAAAGGACCTGCCTCTGGAAGTTCAGAGCATATAATCCTTTGATGGGCCTCATTCAGATCTGGAATCAAAGTTTCAAATGCGCTAAGAACTTCTGGGAAGCTTTCTAGTATTTATTTTCTTAAAGATGGGATTCAACATCCCACATGCCATGCCTCTGCTGGCACTTCTACCCTAGCCTAACAATGCAGGGATTTCTCAAGAAACTTCTCACAGGATTTCAACATAATTTCTATTGCATTTGATCAGTTTGAAAAAAAAAAAATCTCTGTGGCTGTCCTTATGACTCCTAAAACCAAAATTGCTTGTGTTGAAGATAAGGATGACACCAACTGCAAGAAGAAATGTCAGGAAGGAATTAGGCCCTTGGATTTCAAAGTAAATACTGACATGATTACAGATTGAGCATATTGGTACCTTAGAAAGAGAGTTAAATATGACATCTTCTAGCACTGTAATACCAAATTTAAAGTCTCTTGCCCTGACAGTGCACTCTGTGGCTTTAGATATCTGACTTCTCTAGAGACTACAAGGGCAGAGTCACACTTGACCACAGACAGAATACACAATGACAAAGACAATATCTACCTAAAGGAATGAAGAAGAATGACTATGGTTTGTATCTGATCACTCTTGAGATCTCTGGTGCTTCCCAGAATCAGGCATTTAAAATTAAGTTCATTTTGAATTAACTCATTTGAATGAACTCATGAAGAGTTCATTTCATCCTTATCTGGGTATAGCTGAGTACATCTGGAGACAGAATACATTTTGTTTTAGCTTGCTGGAAGAGGAGGAATCTAGAGAATCATTTCTCCTATAGTTCATTTTAGTCCCACAAAACATGCACTCTCTGCTGTATGACATACTAGTTCTCCCCAGACAGCCGCAGTCAGTCTGAGCCCAGTCCTGCTTACAGCCCCTTTGTCAAGGCAACCTTCTGGGAAACAAAAGATGCAGGATCTAATTGCTCCAGATTAAAAAAGCTAAAAACTCACTCAGGTACCAAACTTTCCTATTGGCAGTGCCATTTCCATGTGTTTTTAAGGAAAAATTTTGTTCAGATTTAGGATGCCTAATTTGCAAATCCCAAACAGGATAAGTTATTGGGACACTCAGCTCCGCCAAGAAGGCAGATGTTCTGGGGATGAACGATGCAGCATGGAAGTATTCATGAAATTTCACTTGGGTCCTATTGAATTTCACATTCCCACTAACACAAGAAGATTTTTTAAACAGCACTCGTAAGTGATCGTGAAAATTATTAGGTGCAAGTTTCAGCACATTTCTCTACATTCATTCCTTGCTGTGCACCATTGTTGTTTTCTGGCTCTAGGCTGAAGCAATAAAGAGCATGGCAACAGCAATTGCTTGTCATTAGTGTGTCTCTGTTTGCTGTTTGTTTGGATATTTCCTTCACTTTCACACCACCTTTCTGGTGAACAAGATTAGTTGTTCCTCTGCCTTGTGATCATATACATTAATCCAACTGGCCTGGAACAACATTACCATGAGAGTGCAAAATCTGATATGTCCTTCTCAGTTCAGTGATGACTCAGTAATGATAAAATAGATAAAGTTCAAGAGCTCTTCTTTCTAGGATTATAACTCATTGTATAATTTTCAGTTAAAACTCAATTCAGATTTATGACAAACGAAGGTCACTTCAAAGAGGCTTTTGAACCCTTAATGGAGAAATATCACCAAGTGACTTGCCATAAAGATTTAAAAAGTTTTTCTTGTCTGACATTCTAAAGCTATGAAGGTGAAAAGTTTGATTTTGGTTATGAATTGCACTGTTCTGAATGCATTTCCTATAGTTTATGTTGATACCTTTAATGAGTCCTTGCATTAGAAGTAACAGACAAAAATAATAGGTATAGAGGCAGAAGATTCCTTTTCAGTATCTTCAGTCTATTATTTCCATTCTAAATAACAGTCTTTAAGAACCTTTCTACATAAGGGTATCAAATTTATTCATCAAAAAACAGAACACCTACGAGTTATTTAAGATTTCAAAACAAAGCTCTATTCTGGCCGAAATCAATACAAAACTCTATATGAATTAGGTGGAAATAGCATACAGCTCTCAAAGTTAATTAGTATTGTACTTTTCAAATAACATTATCTATAACTGATAGACAAAGCACTACATTAAAACTTCAGCTTTTATCTGCCTCCTCCATATTTTGTTTTGAAATATCTTCCAAAATGGACTCAACCTTTAAGAAGATGAATTATACCTAGAAGCATGTAACATCTGAACTAAGGCTTTCTTAACTCTCGTGTAAGCAATTTCTCTCCTTTTCTCTCACCTCCTCACACCTCCCCATCATCCCCATTTTCCTGAGGTCTTGCTGTCCTCTAGTGGCAAAGGGCTATGACTTGTAAAAGTTTTGGGAGCATTTGAAAGCAGATGTCCTCTCCTTCATTATGATTTTCATCATCTCTGCTCCAGGTAACTTTCAGGCCTCTCAGCAAATTGTTTCCTGAAAGAAGCTGATGATTTCAACTTGCCAGACTGTAACAAGGTTACTGAGTGACACATAGCAAGTTCAGTAGCTATTTGAACTTAGAACTATGCCTCAAGGTTGAATTTGTTAAGCAGTCTACAATTAACCACAGGTACTTTTAATTACTTTTAGCTTGAAAAGAAAAACCAGATGTATTAAAAGCAGATGTATTAGAGACTGTGTTAGATGTTTTAGACTCTCATAAACATGCCTATTGGAATAAATTATCTTATGACTTTAGATGGGATTTTCAGCACATTTCTTCAGACTTCAATTGCACAGTCCTACTTCTAAAAAAGTTTATGACAAAGTCTTTCTTATGAATGTTAATTTCTAACTTGTTGAGCTAATGATGAACTGCTCTCAATTTCTTAGTTATCCTGTCTCCTAAACTCACATCACCTCAAATGACTCAAGTCCCAGTTATACAATTTCATGTTGGGTCGCAGAAAGACTGCAAGGTGTAAGCCAGTCATAACAATGGATGTAGCCTCAGCTATGCTGTGACACATGAAAAAGGGAAGAAGACATCTACCTCTCCACCATCCAGCAGCCATCAGCTCAGCTGCACACAACTCCAGAACCCTACATCCCAGCCAGAGTGCTGGTGCATCATGGAACTGCAGATGCTTAGCATGAAGGTCTCTGAGGAGGACAGAGGCAGATGTCCAGATGTCTTTCACGCAGATTAACAAAATAGACATGCCACAACATGGCAAAAAACAACAAAGTCATTCTAAGATTTGGCAGTTTCAGGATTTTATGGAATAACTAGTGTACCAGATTCAAAACACATCTTTTCAATTGAAAGTCATCAGGCCTCATTATATAAAAAAGAAGCTGAGTAAGTAGATCAGCCCTTTGGCTTATTCAGACTTGCACTCTGTGCTCAATGTACAGTACTGGGGAGAGACAAGTTAATAAAGAACAGCACAACAGCAAATCTCCTTTTAGAGTTTATACCATAGAACTATAGATTCATGAAAGTGTTTAGGTGGAAGGAACCTTAAAAATTATCTCATTCCAACCCCCTGCCATGGGCAGGGACACCATCCATTAGATCTGGTTGCCCAAAGCCCCATCCATCTTGGCCTTGAACACTGCCAGGGATGGCCATCCACAACCTCTCTGGGTAACCTGTTCCAGTGCCTCACTACCCTCACAGTAAAGTGAGATACTTTGTAGTATCTAATCTAAATATACCCTCTTTCAGTTTAAAGGTACTACCTCTTGTGCTATTACTCCATGCCCTTGTAAAAAGCCTGTATAATCCAGGGCAAAAGCAATTTTTAAAGAATTCTACATTCTACATCTTTTAACTCTACATCCTCACTAGAATTCCCTTATATTCCATCAGACACAAAGATTTTAATAAAATATTTTCAACTCCCTTCAGTGTAGGCAAAAGCAATTTAATATTGATTTGTGAAGGATTTTTGACACATTTTGCTTATGACTGTAGTATACAGCCTTAAAAGTCACTCCAGCCTCTGAGCTAACAGAAATAATGTTGAGCAGAAATTTGGTCCCTTGTCTTCATTTAAAGCACCTTCTGTTTTCAGGTCATTATCACCATTCATTCTAAACAAAGCAACTCTCCTTTTTAGTGGTTAATCAATCTGTGACAACTTATCACCTTCAGCCTTCCTAAGCTTCCCCTTATCTTTCTATATCTTGAACTTGTACACTAAATTTTACTGGAATGCATAGGTATAAAATACATTATTTTATAAAATGAACATCTGCTAACTTGGAGCTGAACTTAATAATACATATATGAAATCAAACCTTCTTGCAAAGGTCTAATTCCTGCAGTTGTACTTTTCTCTATGGGACTGATCCTTAGATCCATAGAACTCGTTTGTCAACAGTCACCAACAACTCCTAAAAGGAAAGAAAGTCAGGAGTAAGAAACACCAACAATACATCATGTAGTAATAACAGCTGGCCAACAGCACATTTCACTCCTGGAATGTTTTATTAAACTGTCTAAATTATGTAAATAATGGAAATGGTAAATAGGAAACTGATCAACTACCCCAAATATCTTCACTGATCAATGAAGAACTTTATGACACAATACACCCAGCATCAATATCCTCAAAGGACTAAGGGTTGTGCTGGACACTTAAAAAAGTAGCATAACATGAAGAGAAATTTTTAAAGAATTTGATAAGGTTTTCTGCAGAAAATGATTTTGTGGGGCAATTAATTTCTGAAAGCTAAGACACTGTTTCCAATATTTGTGCAATGAACAGTTGGATTGCTTTCTGAATAGTCCTAATCAGTGATTTAAAGCTAACTTTGTTAGTTTACAAATTAGATATTGAAGTAAGCTTGTCTAATCTCTAAACATTATGAAAACCAATCCATGAAGCAATAGGGAAGCAGTGTAATTTTTCTGTTTAGAAAGGGTTGTGTTAATATGATCTTTATTATCCATGAAAATTCCATAATGCACCCAGGGGCAGCATTAGAGAAACAGCATTTATAGTTCTTCCCATCTATTTGTTAATGTCAAGTGGATTATTAGAAGGAGTCCAAGAGCTCTTACAATAGCCCACTTTTTATTCTAGGCTTAAAGCTTGCAGATTTTCATATTCAAAAAATTCAGAATATGAAAATAATTCAGCTCAAGCACCAGCATGAATGCTTCTTCAATTGTTCCCAGAGCTCAGACAGCAGGGAAGTGGAGAAACTGCCTTATACCAACACACAATTGAAACCAAGAGCCTTGCTTTGTTACAGAGCTGCAGATTTACATGTTGAATCACCTGATACTGTGCCAGCTATGTTATTGTCAATATTAGAGGAAACACAGCAGCACCCTTCCTCTTCTTTCAATTGTCACATATTCTGTATGTCTTTTTCAGTGAGCAGGGTTTAAGGGGAATACATCAACAATGTGACTTATCAAGAAATAATATTCAGTCAATGAGTTCTTTTTTCCTCATGAAAATAATGGGGTACAATTAGGAGGGAAAAAAAGCACATATTCTCCAAAGCCAAAGTTTTTACTCAGGGAAATAAAGCAACATCTTTTGTTCTATTTATACTACTGTACACAAAAGTAACTTCCCTCTCCAGTGATTTTGAAACTCAAGAATGTCTCATTGGAATGACATTTCTAAGATTATTTTTTTCCTCATTGTTAAGAGGAAATGGCTCCCTTGCTCATGGCTAACAAACCTGGCACACACATGAGGCAAAATCTGTTTTGAAGTAATGACATTTTTGTCATTCATGCCAAAGGTAGAGCAGATTCTGAGATGCAGGAACAAATGGATGTTCTCCTCAGATATAGGGATGTTACACTGAATTCCCTATGACTGGTGAAGGAACCAAAGAGGGCGTTTTTGAGATATAGAGAAGGAAATGCCTTTAGGATAATTTACAGGGCTGATAATCCATGGCTTCCTTGTTCTTGGCAGGTAAGATCTTCAAACAGGGAATTCACCAATTTCATGTGAGGCGCACAAGGTGCAAGTGCTGACCTCGGGCATGATGTGACACCATTGCCCAGCACTCACCTCTTGCTGGTGACACTACTGGCTCTTCTCAGTTCTTCTTGGAGAGTGCCAGCTGGTCTGAGAGGTCACAACTTCTGGCCAGTGAGGGGTAATTCCCCCTCCAAGGTCTCCTCAACACCAAAGTTGGTGGCACAACCTGTCTGTCCCTGTTTGGCCAAGGAGAACAGTGTGATATAAGCGTGTAGACCAGCCAGGGATGCCGCGCAACCTGAGGGCTCCGGGGCAGGTGACAGATTAGAAATAGACACTTGAGGAGAAATAGACACGGTGAAGATAAAAAGGGGCACTTTTTTTTCCTTTTGATAAAGCATCCCCGAGGAGGCTGAGATGGTGTCAGTGGGAATGGGAAAGTTTGCCGTGACCTCACATTAGCTGGTTTTTAACAGCAAAACCCTAAAACGCCGTCACTTTTGGCTGTGAGCAGCAGATTCCCGCCGCCAGCCCCCGCGGCTCTCCCTCTCCGCTTTTCCCAGCCTCCCGGGCTGCTCCACCGGCGTTCCCGAGCCGGGAGCCGCCGCGGGACGGGACGGGGCGGGAGCGGCCGGGAGAGGGAGGGAGGGAGGGAGAGAGGCGGCCCGCGGGGCAGCTTCCTCCCGCTCTCCCTTCCTCGTCCGGCGGCCGCAAGGAGCGGATCATGGCCCGCAGCCGCCGCCGGGAGGGCTCCGCGCCGGGCACGGCCCCGCCGCCAGGTCCCCCCGGGGGCAGCGGGCCCTGGGCTCGGGGTTAGAGCCTCGCCCTCGGGCCGGCGCGGGGCCATGGGCACGGCGTCGTCCCTGGTGAGCCCGGCGGGCGCCGTCGGGGAGGTGATCGAGGACACGTACGGCGGCGGCGGCGGCGAGGCCTGCGAGATCCCGGTGGAGGTGAAGCCCAAGGCGCGGCTGCTGCGCGGCTCCCTGCGGCGCGTCGGCGGCTCCCGGCCCGGCGGCCTCATCGGGGCCAGCTTCAAGTCCACGGCCTCGGTGCAGGAGCTGGAGTGCGTGGCCGAGTACGAGCGCCTGAGGAAGGAGTACGAGATCTTCCGCGTCAGCAAGAACAACGAGGTGGCCTCCATGGTGAAGAAGGAGGCCAAGCTGGACAGGGAGAACAAGCGGCTGCGCGCCGAGCTGCAGGTAGCGCCCGCTGCCCCGGGGTACTGAGGGCACCGAGCGGCGATGCTGAGGCTGCCATGGACTCGTCCCGCTTCATGCGGAAAGATGTGCAGGGAGGTGACGGGTGCGAGGGAAGGCAAGGTGCTGGGTGTGAAAAACCCTAATCACTTGTTTATAAAATTTTAAAAGTTTAATAGTAATAAAATGGTTATAAAAATAGTAATACAATTAGAGTAATAATAATTTGGACAATTTGATTAGGACAATATGAGACAATAGAGACAAAGAGTTAAGGACGTCTGCATACCTTTTTCTGGGCAGCACGAGCCCGAAAAAGGCCCCATGTTAACAAAGGATTAACCCTTAAAAGCAGCGGCCTGTTGAATATTCATACACTTCATACATGATGCATAAATTCCATTAAAATACAGGATTCTGTCTGGTCATCATCAGCTTCTTCCTCTGAATCTTAACAGCGCCTTCGAGGCAGGAACAAGTTCGTTTCTTCTGATAATGGAGCAATAAATTCTTTTTCGCGGAAAGATTTAGGTATCTTGTGGCTGCTATTTTGCTGCAAGTCCTTTCTTTAAAAAAGTATCCTACATAGCATAGTTTCTATTTTAACATTTCTTATAACCTAAAACTATATTTAGCACACTACTTAAGAGAATTAATACAGCATTACTTTCTAACACAACACATATAATAATTCATTTTAATATTTGCGAAAAGCCAATCATAAAATACACATTTTTCACACTGGGGAAGTGGTGTCCCAGTGCTCTCCTGCCGAGCCATTGGGATGCCGTCACAGTGCGCCTCTGGGGATGGGGACCACGCCGTGCGCCGCTGTGGTGACCTGGGAACGGGCTGAAGTTGTGCCAAGGGAGGCTTAGGCAGGATATTGTAAAAGGTTCCTCACCCAGAGGGTGTTGGACACTGGAATAGACTCCCCAGGGAAGTGGTCACAGCACAAAGCCTGACAGAGTTCAAGAAGTGTTTGGACAGTGCTTCTGAGCACAGGGTGCGACTCTTGGGGTGTCCTGTGTAGGGCTGGGAGTTGGACTCGATGGTCCTCGTGGTTCCCTTGCAACTCAGAGTATTCTCTGATTCTGGCTGCCCTACAGTAAGGAAAGATACAGGGTGCTGAGATAATACTGTAGTCAGACCTGAAAAGTAATCTGAAACCTCTTATGGGCAATAAAACTCTGAAAAAAAATGAATGACTAAATGTTTTCAGGCACTTCAGAAAACATACCAGAAAATACTTAGAGAGAAAGAAAGTGCATTAGAAGCTAAATACCAAGCCATGGAGAGAGCTGCTACTTTTGAACATGATCGAGACAAGGTCAAAAGGCAATTCAAGGTATGGTTTGACTTTTCTATTCCTAGGAAAATCACCAAAAAAATATCACTTGTTCACATTCCCCAAATGAACCCTTCTCCAAAAGCTTTCATGATACCCTCTCCTTCTTAAAAATACCTTAGCGTGTCATAGCTGTAGATGCCTATTTCCATTAAAATAGTCCTATCAAAAACTCTCTGTAAGACCAAGAGGAAAAAAATATGAAATAACTTCATAAATATTAAAAGGAGAATATGAAGTGATACATCATAAGCTAAATTCCTGCGTTGAGTTTGAACACAGGAGTATATTCATATTTGAGAATGACAAGAAAACATGAGCTGCAAACTGTCACATGCTGAATTGTGTTCCATTAGTAAATAATGGAGCTCCACATAGTTCCATTATAAATGTTATACCTTGAATTGTGAGATGTAACATGTCTAGCTTATTTTTTTTTAAACTGTGTATTGGTGCATCTCTTTTGGCTGCAAAAATATGATAGTTAGAGACCGTTTGCACTCCCTGCAGAATGACTTGAAGGGCCAGGCAGATGTTTCTGCTTTTCCTTTGCTGCAGATGATACTTTTGCCACCCCAAACAGGTCCTAGCTTTTCACTATTTTCAAGATTCTTCATGTCCTTAATTTTAGTTGTCTGTAGTTACATGTAGTTCATGTTTGTCAGATATATAAAAAGAGGATTGGTTCTGACCTTATTTAAGAAAATGAGACTTGAAGACTACTTCATTTCTTTGAATTTAAAACCAGATTCGTGTTTTCTTTCCCACATGATGGTAATAAGTTGCAAACAGGACAGCTGGAGATGTTTGATCAATTTCTGTCGTAGGAAATTGACATTTCTGCAACAACTTAATGTAAATAAAAGATTATATGTAATTTTAAATAAAAACATGGGAGCATAAAAGGGAACCTTTGAAAAAATTGTTACATTTAGCAATTTTAGAAGACAATAAAGTTTAAAAAGTAAAAAGACTTATTTTCATTTTTAATGAACATGCTAATGTAGGCTTCTTTCAGAATGGTATGTTAAGGTTTATAATGGTAAGATTTAAAATTTTAAACTGTGGTTTTCTGCTTATTTCATGATGGCTTCAGATTGACATTTTCATGCCTTTGCCTGGTAAATAAATGCAAAAAACTTACTTTTCCAATTGAAAGTAGATAACATGAGCTCAGGAATAGATGCTGATTTTTTTTTCCTTCCTGCTAATAGATTTTTAGAGAAACTAAAGAAAATGAGATTCAGGACTTACTGAGGGCCAAACGAGAGCTAGAAGCAAAACTCCAGAGACTCCAGGCCCAGGGAATCCAGGTGTTTGATCCTGAAGAGTCTGATTCTGATGATAATTGTACAGATGTTACAGGTGAGCATTTCATCCCCAACATTTTATGTTGGAACATGACTGAAGTCTCCAAATAGTGAAGCAGAAGACAGATATTTGTGTTGTTTTGAAAAAAGAAGTTTTATTAATCCAGATGAAAAGCAACTTAAAGTAGTTTGAAGGGTAAAAGCAACAAACCTTGCAAACTTGGTTTAGATTGTGGGAACCTCACATTTCTGGTGTTACAAATCAATAAATGAAGACAGAGAACTGTCTAGACACAGTCACTTGAACACTTTTTAAAAGTTGTTCCATTATCTGTTCTGAGTTTTCTAGTCTTTTCTGAGTTCTTTTATTCTGTATCTGAGAGATAGTGCTCCAGCATATCCAAAAATCACACCAGAAACTCGAGGGAGTCTTAGACACTTTGGATGATGACATATGCCAGTGGCAAGCTGCTGTGTGTTCCAGAACAGCAGTTAGATCTTTAACAAAGAAGAAGTAGGTACAAAACCTTGTATATGCTGTATGAGGAATTTACTAACATGGAAAGGATTCAGATGAGTATGTGAGCAATCTATGTAATAGCAAATATTAGGAAATACCCTCAGCCTTTGGTGTCATGGATTCTTGTTAACTTTGGACAAGCAACCATTTAGAACACAAAGGTGTGAGGAAATCTGCTGACAGAAGAAAAATTATGGTCAGTGGTATGTGGCTGGAGTATTTAGGAATGACAATTTACCCTGTGTAGTGACAGTGAAGAGGGTTTTTTTGTTTGTTTTCCAATTCTTAGCTGCTGGGGCGCCATCTGAATACTGGAATGGAGGAGTGTTGGGAAGTGAGCCATCCATGGGTAGTATGATGCAACTTCAGCAGTCTTTCAGAGGGCCTGAATTTGCTCATAGCTCCATAGATGTCGAGGGACCATTTGCAAATATAAACAGAGGTAAGTAATGACAATTCATTTTGCTGGGATTGTAGGTGTCTGTGGAATTTTTTCAACTATGCTTAAATAACTCTGTTCCTTCTTGGATCCTTTTCTGTCCACTCTTGGGCAATTTAACTAAAGGATTATTTGGACTTCTTTCTAAAAGTAAAAGGAAATGTAGCTAAGTTATGTTTAATATATATGATGACTGTGGTATGTGTAGCAGTGATTTTAGCAAACAGCAGTTACCAGTGCTTTGTTGTGAGTGTGTTCCTTATGTTGACAATGGAAGATAATGGCTCCTTCTTTCAATATCTGCTGGTGTTCTCTTTTTCCATTTGTATTCAGATTCTCTACTTCCTGAGTATGAGCGTCACATTTGTGTTAGCATAAATTATACCACTGTTTTGTTCATTGATTTTGCATGGATTTTGAGTCTGCCTAGGAGGCCACTTATGGAAATCTGATTATAAGACCAGGATGTATAGTTGTTATGTAAATCAGTGCTTGATATTTTCTTGTCAATAATTACTGCTTTTGAACTTTGTTTCCCAAGTGGCCTCTTGTAAATCGGCTTCTGATACTCTGGTTTCCTTCACTGTTGTCCTGGCTCTGGAACTCTCCTGGATATAGTTGGCTTTTGGCAGTTTTTCCCTTTTTAGTTCAGGCTCTGTCTGATTCAGAAGTCTGTGCCTGCAAAGTGGGAAGGGTGGGTCTTCTCTGTGATGGCTCCAGCTTCATACACTAAGCTTTTCATCACCCTGTGTGGTCCTGAGAAGAGAACCTATTCCTATCTTGAAAGAATGACCAACCACAAAATGAAGAGTTTAAGAAAGTTTTAAAACTCATTGCTTCTGTAGGGAATAAACATACAATGCTACAGAAAGCAATGGATTTTTTTTCTCTGGAAGAGGAAGTTCCCACAGTGTTTTGCTGTCATTTATTCACATGGTCTAATTGAAATACACATAGATCTGAAGGACAAAAAAGTGTTTGGTTATGAGTGAACTTATTACTCCTGCATATTGGTACTTATTTTACAACTATCAGCTTGATTTTGTGGAAACATTTCATCAATCCTTTTTAAAGGAGATATCATTGTGATGATAATATAAATACATTTAACACTTTTATTTTGACACATTGTCAAGTTGTGTGACATTATCAAATGGTATGAGTTCTCAACATTTGTAAAATTTAAATAATTGAGTAAAAAAACTGCTACTATTTTAAATAAAAAGTAGTATTCATGATGTTAGGAGGTGATGACTTAACTGTTATGCAGTGTGATGACAGGAGAAAATGTCTAAGACTTCATTTTGGGGTTTTTTTCCATTGGCAGATGATTGGGATGCTGCTGTTGCCAGTTTATTGCAGGTCACTCCTCTGTTTTCCCACTCTCTGTGGAGTAACACAGTAAGATGTTATATTATCAGTACTGATGAGACTCAGCCAGAAGTGACCATCTTCATTAGAGTGAGTACCCCCAAACCTGTGCTCACTTTTGTGCTGTCTTGTTTCCAATGTGATGCTGGTTCAGAAATTTGTCTAATACTTCTTGAAAGCTTTAGTAGGTGTAGTCTGATTCCAATGAAATCAGTGAAAGTATTGCCAAGGGCTTCAGGGAAACAAAGTGCTTAGATTGAAGAAACTGAGATTTGTTTGGTCGGTCCTTAGTGCTATGCATGGTTAGTAATAAAGCACTGTTGCTCACATTTGCTTTCAGAACTACTCTTCAAAACTTCAGAGAGTCTGTGAAACAATGGGGTACTTCTTTCAAGTCGTTAATTTTTCAACAGAGAATGAAAGGCCTCTTCAGGATGTAAGAAAATGGGAAATAGAAAAAAGTTCATTAGTAATTTTGCTCCTGCATTTAACTTTGCCAAGGTGAGTATTTTCCAGGCTGGTGAAACAAATGGCAGCTTGTAATTTATGCAGAGTGCATAGCTTATTAAAATGTATGGGATGCTTTGCTCAGTATGTTTCCTAAGCTAGTAACTTCAAAGTGATACTCCTTCAAACTTTAGGTTGGCTAGTGCAGACACTTAAAAGAATGTATCAGCTTTGTACCATTTTCTTCTTCTTGTAGCTACAAATTCTCTTAAAATACAGCTTAAACAATGTCTTAATAACATACAGAAATGTTTTGCTTTCCAAGAGGAGCTGTCTGTTGTGCATGCCGTTATGTCTTAGGAATTCAAGATGGCTGATGTGAATGTACTCAGTGTTTTTCATTTGCTTATCTAGCCTTACACCTGTCCATAGTATTTGGGGTTTATTCTATCACATATTAGTTCCTGGTTTTGGCTGTCTTTCAGACTAATTTAATGGCTTTCCTGTGTGTTACTGTGTGCTGTCTTTTGACAGCTTTGATTTAGTGAAGTCATGATGTTTCATGACAAATAGTGATGGAATGTGGTGTGTTTGTTCAGTGAGTAATTTCTTAACCTTCTAGAAGAAGAAGCATGATTCACTAAAGAAAATACACCAAAGGAGGGATACTTTTGAATTGTTTTAGGAATGTTACTGTTATGTGTTATATGCTGTTGCCAAACAACCCAGTTTTATGTATGTGAAGCAAAAATGTGTAAGAAAAAAATATTCAGGGGAAAAAAACCCCTAAACTATTAATTTAGAGAATTTCTGTTAGAAAAACTCCGATGAAAATTGTAGTGCTTGTGTAAAGATGGTAATATTTGAGCACTCTTGTCTGCTATTATCAGCATCCACAAGTAGTATAGTTCCTTCTGTGAAAAAGCAATAGATATCTGTGGATATCATTTACATATATAAATCCAAAGTGCTTTTGAATTTGGAGGTGTCAAATTCTCATTTTTAAATACTATAAATTGAAACACTGTCACTCAAGACATCGGAAAAATACTAAAGCACTCTTCCTGAAAAGATCAAAGATAGAACAGAACCTTCAGATAACTGGTAGCAAAGCATATATATGATGCTTATTAATTATATGTGAAACCATACTTTTTCCTTGCAAGGCAATTACCTTTCACTTGGCATATTGCTATGACAGGAAAAACAGCTTTAAATTTACCAAACAATAATTGAAAAAATTAATACATGGTTTTGCTGGTTTTGGTACAAGTAGCATAAATCTCTCTCTCAGCTTTTTCTTGCTTCAGACTTTTTCTCATATTCTCTGTTGAAATATTTGATTGCTTTTTTGCTATAAATAGATATGACTTTTGAATTAGATTTTGCAGTGAAACCCATCTTTGGAGCTTGTGTTGATTGAACTGTTTACTACAGCAGTGTAATATAGCACAAGAATGCTGATTTCCAATCTAGTTGTTTGTTGGAGGACTGTGAAGAAGCCTTCTTGAGAAATCCAGAAGAAAAGCCCCGGTTAATTTACCACAGAAGGGAGGAAGGCAAAGTCAGTTCAGTCTCAGTGCAACAGTTAATTGAGCAAATTTCTTGCATGAACAAAGCAAAGGTATGACATTTAAAAATTGCTGTAAACAACACTGCATGCTGATAGTCCCAGATTTTAGAAGAAATTGCATTGCACTCGTTGCTCTGGCTGCTCATTCTGTCAGCAGATTGATGAAGCTGAAATTCATGAATGTTATGAAATTTTCATTAGCAGGGGAGAAAAAAAAGCCACCGCATTTTCACTGAAAAAAAAAGGGCTATGCTGTAAGGTTAGAATTTCTTACCTGTATTTAGGCATTCAAATGGCAAAGTTGTTTATCTGAGGTCCCTCTGTAGCCACTGAGGGGAATGAAGTATACCTCTAGAGAGATTACTGCTGCCTGAAAATCGATCAGTTATGATCTATTTCCCTCTACAGAGACAATGGTTGAGAACAGCTGAAACTAGATGCCCAACTTTTAAAGTCCTTAGGCAAAATGAATCTTACCTAAGGAAGGCAACAGAATGGAATTTAAATGTGTTCCAGAATGTTTTTGTTGGAAGTCCTAAATATTGTTCTCAGTTGGATTCAGAGTTGTGTCATGCTTTTCCCTTTACTTTTTCAGATGATTGACCATGTTGGAGGTATGGAGGAAGGAGCATATGAAATCTATAATTGTGTGGAGAAAATAATTAAACAGGTAAAGTACATCATGCATTTTAGCTTTTTATGTCTATGTTGATTTATGATCTTGAATGATGTCAATGTGATTACTATGTGGTACTTAGGTGTGATTCAAAGTATCTCTCTTTTATTGTTAATATCTGGCAAGCAAGAAAATGTGCAAGTGGAAAATAAAACCCCAAACTGAGCAGTGCTTTTATGGACAGAAGCACTGGACCATGGGAAAGGGTTCTATTTATGGACCTTAATTAGCTTTTAATTTCTCTTTATCCATATCCATCCTCTCCTTATTCTTGGGGTGAGTTGTCTCCACTATGAGATATTTTAAATCAATGTCTTGAGACCTGTGCATTCAGAGTTAACTTAGTTTCAATTAATTGCTTATTTATTTATGTTCTTTGCTGCCCTGCAAGGAAATGAACATATTGGTGTTAGTAGAGCCACACTCATACTGAGACTATCACCATATGTGCTTGCACTACAGTTGCAGTTTTTCCATGTAATTTCTTTTTATTTAGGATATATTGGGGTGTGAAATGACAGACTTAGAAGGCAAGGACCTGGGTAATAAGGAAGACTCTGCTGCTCCTGAAGAAGAAGTTTTTGGTGATGTATTGTGGGATGCACACGATGAACAAGAACAGATGGAAGCTTTTCAGCAGGCCTCTAATTCAACATGTGAGCTGGGATTTGAGAAAGTGAGTACATTATAAAGGTATATGGATGAAGAGAAAGTATTAACTCACTTTCATCCCTTGTTGGGCAAGATGCATTTCTACAGAAGAAGCAGTGTCTGAGAGCATCCTTAAGGCTATTACTCCTTATGCTGGAAGAAGCCATATGTCTGATATAGATGGCATATTTCTTTTCTGGGAGAGATGCCAGTTGGTGTGTTGTTGAATGACATTGATGAAGAAGTAGTTGTTGTGCCTGCACTGGAGAAAAGCACTAAAACAGTGTGCCAGAAGCAGAGCGTCCTCCTAGACTTTGGTCATCAATAGATAACACTCTTGAATATCTTTTTTTTTCTTCTTCTTCTATGTTTTTTATTTCTCTTTTATTTTCCCTGAGGAAATCCAACCTCTTTCTTGACACCTGGAGTTAGGTCTTTAGGAGATGATTAATGAAAAGATTTCATCTCATCATGCAGCTGTAAAAGAAGAACAAAGTTCTTCTTTATAGTGGAAAGCTGCTGAATACCTCAGTACTTACTCATTACTGGAAATAATGTTTTAAAACTTTTCAAGTTGTGAGTATCAGGTATATGTTGGGAAGATATAATGAGTGTAGGAAGATAAACATTAAAGTCATCACAGAATATCGTGCAGTAGTTTATTTTGGCAATGTAACATAAGCATGCATTTTCTGTTACTGCATTTAAATTCTTAATACCCTGATTTTACTAGCACAATATATTCTTTTACTTCCCCACTCCTATATTGGTAATGGTTTGGAGTATTGTACCATCTTTATTACATTCTAGAGCAATAGAATAACACAACATTAAAGAAAAAATGCCAATGTATATCTAAATGCACCTCTTACTTTGAAGACAAAATATTTCTCCCAAGCAAGTGAAGGATGTTTTGCTTTGGTTTATTTTGTCATCTGCTGCAATATTTTTGGACATTCATATGCTGTAAGAAAGCCTTCTTTTGTATGCCTTTGTATGCTCAAAATAGTCATTCATGGCAGATGCCAGCTTTTTCCTGGCAACCATATCCAGTGCAGTGGAGTAGTTTGGGGAGAGGGCGGGACAAGGAAGCCTGAGCAAAAACAGAACACTGTTGCTTTACTGTAATAACACTAATTCCGTTTATTACCACATTTTAAAAAGAGTTTTGAAGAAAGTGTTAGTTAATTCTATACTTTTTAAAAAAGAGATAATAAATTCTGTGGTTTGAGTGTTTCCTTGCAATATCTGCTTGCACTTGTGTTGTATTGCATTTCGGCAGTTTCTTCTTACCTTAATAAATTGGTACATGCATTTTGAATAAAAATGGTTTACAATACCAGGCACTATATTTCTTCCTTAAACACTGGATTATTTATAATGATTGCTTCTTTTTTATAGTATTTTGAACGTCTGAATGACCTAGTAGCAGCACCAGCACCAATTCCACCATTGCTTGTATCAGGAGGACCAGGCTCTGGGAAATCTCTCCTTCTGTCTAAATGGTAGTTTAAATTTATTTTTTTTTAATATGAATGAAGTTTAAGAAAAGAGTTTCCGTTACATTTCAAACATTCTGTCAGTAATAAGAGATAAAATGGGGGCATTTACAAAAGTGCTAACGTTATTGAAGCATCCTGGAAAGATTTGTGATATTTGAGTAGCTAATTTCATCTGGGCTGCCTTTGACAGCTCCCTGATGCCAGCTGCAACACCTTGTGATAAGGCATCACTTACATACCTGTCTTTGCACAGCATTACAAAGTGGTTTTGATAGCTCAATTGTGTTTCCCTTCTCTCATACACAAGAAGGGTCTGAAATAAAGAATCCTCATAATTTATCATAGACCATAGAATTTTATTGTCACTTGTGTGCTATGACAAAATTTTCTGATAAATTGATGGTGTCATTGCTTTTTGAAAGTTTAGTGGCATATGACTGTTCAGTGCCAGGAAGGGCACTTGCTAATTGCTATCAGTAATGATGAGAGTAAAAATGGAATCTGACATTAGAAGTTCAGTTGTAGCTCAGGAAATGTCTATCCTGTTTTGTAAGATAAACATGGAACACATGTAGCTAAGCTGCTCTTTGGCAAAACTGATGCATTTTTTTGAGATCTATTTGCAAAATTGCAGTCTGTTGAGTCTACTTTTTTTTCTTCTCTTCTTTCATTAGGATTCAATTACAGCAGAAGCATTCTCCAAACACTCTAATTCTTTACCACTTTGTTGGGAGGCCCATGTCTACCAGTTCAGAGTCTGCATTGATAATTAAGCGCCTTACTCTGAAGGTAATGCTGTATTACATGCCCTGCATTGCATCTTTCTCTGTGTGTGTGTGTGCAAAAATAACATTTTCTACAAATTTTTCAGCAGTGAAATGTAATACAGTTGTAGTAGAAAAATATTCAGGTTCAGATTGGTCAGGGCTCTGGACAACCTGTTCTGGGTGAAGATGCAATGCCCCTGCATTTGACTAGGTGGCCTTTTAAAGCTCCTTCCAATCCAAACTCTTCTGTGAGTCTATGAAATGTAAGGCATTATAGGATGAGGGGAATCTGATCCTATACACTTAATGTAGTTCAACTAAATAGCATCTCTGTGATATTCATAATAGATCAGCATTAGCAGTTATTTAGCAGTTAGTTTCCAGTGACCTATAAAACCATATAATTATACTCCTTCCAAAATTCCCTGCCATCTGGCCAATGAGAGAGGCAGGTGGTACATCTTGTGTCTATGTGCTTAGAAACCCAAGGCTGTGCTGGCCACTTGGTACCATCTTGTTCCTAGACTAGGCTCGCTCCTATATTAATTTATTTTTAATTGTGTGCTAAATACATGGGGAATAAGGATCATTTTTGTGCTAGGGTCTGAACTTGCTTTTTCCATCACAAGAGTAGCACTAAGGGCCTTACAGCAGTAAAACCTGTAGAAAAATGAATTCAATTTTTCTATCCATGTAGCTTTCTCAACTATCTTAGATGTTTGCCTGTTTAATCTGTGCAACTTAAAGTCCTTTAAGTCTTCATATTTCTTGTCTGCTGTGTAAAGGTTATCTCTCTAGAATTTACACACTGGGTTCAAGAAATATTCTTTGTTCTGCATAGGCCAGCTTTCTGCCTATACTAGAAAGAAAGAACTCCGTGTGAACTTGACTAGAAAAATTGCCCCCACATCCCATGGAGTTTTTTTGGGGTAGAGGGTGAGGTAGGGGGGTAGAACGGCTTTTTCTTTTTTCCCTTTTGTGTCTAAAGGACTTCTTTCAACTATCCTAGCTGATTTTTAAGATAGAATTTCATGTCATGTTTATAATTCTGCAGCTTATGCAACACTCTTGGTTAGTATCACCTCTGACTTTCGATCCAGCTAAACTTCTGGAAGAGTTTCCCCGTTGGCTGGAAAAGCTTTCTGCACGCCATCAAGGCAGCATTATTATCATTATTGACTCTATTGACCAAATACAGGTATGTTTTCAAAATCTTTGCCATTTGTCAGTCTAACAGGAATCTTGACTATTGTAATAGGTTCAGTCATAGCTGTGTAACAAAAATATTAGTGTTTGCTTTGCTCTGAAGAAAACATATAGAAAATAGTTTTGTAAAGAGTGCAGTTGAGTTATTTTTGTAGATAAACTTTTTTAGGATTGTTTTGGTATTTTTCTTCTAAATTTTATCTTAACCCCTTAATTTTTGAGCAGTTTGCTTACATTACTTTTCCAAAGATCCTGTGAGCTGACTTACTGGGCATGTATATAGCCTGGTTTTTATGGGGTGAACATTTCAACAATAGTATTCTATCTGCTTTATTTAGTGTAGAGTTGTGCTGATGCATATAAGTGGGTCATTTAGTACTGTCTAGAGGACCAGTTCATGAAAGATTTTAAAGGACTGGAGAATTTAAGACTCCTTTCATTGGGTTGCACAGTTGATGAGACATAGCAACTTCTGGCATTGTTTTGAACAACCTCTGTGTTAAGAAATGAAATTTTGTTTTTAAGCAAGCTGAGAAGCACATGAAGTGGTTGATAGATCCACTGCCAGTGAACGTGAGAGTGATTGTGTCAGTGAATGTAGAAACCTGTCCACAGGCTTGGAGGTATGTTACATTTCTGTGATGTGACAAAGTATCCTGGCTTAGAATTATTATTTTAAATTGCAGTTACTCATTGAAGAGCAGACAGATTTGTCAAGATGTGGAGATTTAATAGGATAAGATTTTGCAACCTATGAGGAAAATGAAAGCTTCTCCATTTCAGCTGCAATGACAGATTTTGGATGCTGGAAAACCAGATTTTTGTTTTACTGTGATGGATCTACCCACATGACTGTATGAAAGATGATATTAAATGCAGTCAGATGCACATCAAGAACTGCAGTACCATGATGTAGATTCAGGATAAGGCTAAAAGTGGAAATTTTACTTCAGATAAATAGAATTTCATAGTAGGAGGGAATAGCTTCAATTACTGCTTTGATATAAATCTTTAAAAAGCCCTGATGTCTTTTTTTTACTCTTTTGTGCTATTTAATAAGGTTCAAATATGACTTTTTTCTCTCTTACCAAAGGTTATGGCCCACTCTTCATCTTGATCCACTGAATTCCAAAGATGTTAAATCTCTCATTAGTGCAGAATGTAACTCTGCAAATGTTAAATTGACTAAAGAGCAGGTATGTCTGTTGTTTTTCTGAAATACTTTACTCTAGTATAACTTTTAATGAAAGCATGGAAAGATTGAATTAGCCCAGCTGCCAGAGTAAAGAATTATATTTAGCTAACTAAATATGATTGCTCAAGATAGCATGAAGTTTGAGTATTTTTACCCCATGGCTCTCAGCCCTGAAACACAGAAGGAACAACATAAATTTTTAACAGAAAAACTGTGCAGTTGCACATAGTGCTGTAAATGTGATGCTTTATTTTAGAATACCAGAAGGTTTAATTATGTTTTAATTAATTATTTTTGCATAATACTGTAACAGTCACCAACAGATTGGGAAAAACAGTATTTCACCTTTGTCCTTGAGACTGATTCTTTAAGGTAACCTTCATGTTCAGATACAATGTTAAACCCTAACTCTGCATCTTAAATTCAAATGGGAATTTTCACTTATATGCTCCTATAGCTGGAAATGTGTGCAGTATTTTGTGTACTACTTACTACTTACTACTTACATATTATAGTCTTCAGATGTTGCACATAAAATAATATCTAGGATTTTTGTTTTCTTCTCAATGATTTATTTGTATGGTTAGTTTCATCTCAGTTCACAGATGATTATTTAAAATGTTGTAGGAGAAGAAGCTTGAGAGACATTGTCGTTCTGCCACAACTTGCAATGCTTTGTATGTCACTCTCTTGGGCAAAACCATTGCTTGGTAAGTTGAGGTGTTTTGGAAATTACTATGGTCACCACTAGATCAGAAGACTTCAAGTAGGTCAGCCTTTTGAAATACTTTCATTTAACACAGAATTAATCTTGTTAGGAAAAATGATGGAGAAGTTTTGCCCTCCACTGACTCTGAATGCAACAGGAACAGAAATCGGAGTTTACAGTCACCAGTTTGATACTAAGTGAATCCAAGCAGTTGTATCTATTAGTTTCCAGCTCTTCTGTTTTTATTTAATTTTAATTTGTTTAATTTCTTCTTTATGGGTGTGTCAGTTGCTTCAGTTTTTAAAGGTATTTGAAGGTTTTTAAAGGTATTTGAAGAATGTTGGTATTGTGTTGTTAAACAGTTAAATTCAGGTGTGTTGTATTTTCTGATGTACCACAGAGTTTCCCCCACAGATTTTTAAGGCTACAAGGAAGTTCAACAACTGTTTAGTTTAACTTCCTGCATATGGTCCTTAGCCTTGTAATTCCTGCTGTGGAGAAAATTAATCTTCCCTGTTGTGCAAGAGAATACCCAATAAGTGCATTGGCTTCTTATTAACCTAGACTTCATCTTGTTGAGAAAGATGCATTTTTAGTTAAGAGACTCCCAGAAGATGATACACTAATTGGTAATTTACTCCAGGTGACTGATTTCATTATTTTTGTTCATGTTTTATGTTCTAGAAGACTTAATTGCTCCTGAAAATGTGCTTTGTAAATGCATTAAATGAAATAGCAGCATGTGGTTTTATCTTTATCCATCCTGATGTTCCTGCTTGTACTCCTGCTGGAGAAATGAACACTGCAGCCTAGGTTTTTCAATAAAACTGTTGCAGCTATTTAGAAAAATCAGACAATATGACAGAAATCAGAAATTGACTTGGAAGAACTCACCTCTTCTTTGTTGAAATCTCACCAGGTGCTTTGCAGCTTTTGAACCCAGTAGAAATCCAGAGAATATTTGAGATACAACTCTTTTGTAGTTTGAAATCAATCTTACTCAGCCAAATATAATATGCTAAACCTAACCCTTTTTGTCCTTCTGTTCAGTGTTGGAAATACAGGAAACATTGATGAGATTCTTCAGCAGTGTTGCCAGTGTCAAGACACAGTGTCACTGTACAGGCTTGTTCTGAGATCAATTCAGGAATCATTGCAGAGTGATAAAGAGAAAGATCTTTTGAGAGAGGTAAGCAGAGAATGCATCACTGTTTCCACAGGTAATAAATACTCTTCCCTCTAAAGAGTTTTCCTTAACTTAAAAGTAAATACAAATTTATATTAGTTCATATGTATGATTCAGGGACTATTGTGTATTATTAGTATACAAGGGACAATTTAATTAGTGTAATTACATCTGTTGGATAATTATAGAATGTATGACTGCTTTGTGTTAAATAACAACTGAGCTGTTGTCTCACAGAATAAAGCAGAGCTTTTTCCCTATGAGGTGATACAGAATTAGCACTTCCTTGCTGATCACTACCATCATCTAGTGATTAATTACATTGAGCGTAGTAAATGCAATCAAAACATGGTGTCTTATGAATACAGGCATTGCTTATTACATTTCTGACTCCTCTTCCTACCTTTGCAGAATTTCCCTCTTGTGCAAAACATTTTTTAATTAGTACACAATACTCTTTACTTGCTACTTCTTTGGTTCTGGCTGCATGAAGACCCTCAGCATATTTGACTTAGATGAAAGTTCCTCATGATAATGGAGTTACTCTCTCCCAGTGTTTTAGAAGAAAGTCTGAGGGGCCATTTGTTGATCTCAGAGTGTCCCATTTGGTGCTTTATCTATTAGAACATTAAACCATTAACACTGAGGTCTCTTCTTTGAGAAGATGGAAAGGGCTTGTATAGACAGGATTTTTCCTCTGGCTATAAAATAATCACAGTGATAAACAGCATTTTTCTTGAGATTTCAGTGTAACTAAGCTCTCCGGGAAATATTGCTAACTGTGTGAAATCTTGTTTTCTGCTTCATGCAGATCCTGTGTGTCATTGGTGTCAGCCACAATGGGGTGAGTGAGTCAGAGCTGATGGAGCTTTATCCTGAGCTGACTTCTGCAGTGCTGGCCTCACTCCTTCATAGCCTGCACAAAATGTGTCTGCTGACATATGGCTGTGGTTTGCTGAAATTCCAGCACCTCCAGGTAAAGTTTGTAATTCTAAACATGTGCAAGGGAAACTCCAGCTCCTGGCTCCAACCCCTGTTTTTTTAGATAAGTTCTGTTGTTAGCTACCTAGGCCTTGAAATGCATGTTTGCTCATTCATTCTCCTTAGATTTAGAAACACCTTGAAAACTACCAGAACTGTGATAAACCAGTATTGCTGAAAATCTGACCTTTCAAACATTCATAAATTTCTAATCTATTAATTTTTAACTCCATGTATCCTAGAAAACATTGGCTTCCCAAAAAAACAAGAAGAGTTGAAAGGAATATTGCTTGAATAATCAGAGCTGTGGTCTAATGTAAGACAATTTGTTTGTAGTGCCTTTGTCATTAGAAGATTTTCAGTTCTACAACATGAGATGTGTTTCATCACCCTGTGTATCATCACCACTTAAACAAATTAAATGCATTCTCTTTTTTAAATTATCCTCTCTTTCAGGCATGGGAGATGGTAAAACTAGAGTATATGGAAGCAGGTGAAAATGTTATTTCTGCCTATAGACAAAAACTAGTGGAATATTTCACCATGCAGTTGAGGTAGGTCAGAATTCTTCAAGAAGTGCTAAATTGCAGATTTCATGCCTCATAGATATTTTGGTTTCTTCATATACTTTCTTTGAGTTTAGTAAATTATTATCGCAAAATAACTATGCAAAATTGTCAGCTTAAAAGTTTACTTATTGATATGTTTTCTTTTTAGTCTTGGAAAAGAATGAGGTCTGTGAAGGGGAATGGGCATACGATAAAGTGGTCATGTGGAAATATAGGGCATGAATTTATACCGTATCAGTTATTTTGTGGTCTCCAACCCCCCATGGATTTTTGTGGTCTCCAACCCCCATGGATTTCCCAGTAAATGCTAGGAAATTTGAGTTTGATTGGGACTTGAAGCAGAAAACCACTTGTGTTCAGCAAGCAATTACACATAGATAAGAGGAGATCTGGTAGGACAGATGAACATCTACAAGTTCATATCCAGCTTGAAAACTGATTTGCATTTACATCCCAAGTTAGTGTCCCAGCTGTGGGCTGCTGTTTATTGCTCCTCCAAGCATCTGCTGTTGGGTAGGAGGAAGCCAAGAGGGCCACAGTGTGCCAGACAAAGGAGGCACAAAAGGACAATGGGCTGCTGCAGGGCTGCAGTCCTCCTGGCAGGCGTCGATTAGCCCATATGGGATGGAGAGGCAGCTTCCTGTGGAGTGCCTGGGGGTTCCAGTGCCTTCTGAGGTGAAATTAAAATGAACATATAACAAAATGGAGTACATAGGCCTTACAGTAATCTGTCCAGACATTCAGGTGTGGAAATTGTATGCTTGCCTGGTTTTCACAGCAAAAAGATGCCAGGCCTGTCAGAGTTTTAATTTACATTTGTTTTTCTCTCAATAGTCAAGACCGAGTGACGTGGAGAAGTGCAGATGAACTTCCCTGGCTCTTCCAACAGCAGGGTGATAAGCAAAAGCTACACAAGTGTCTTTTGAATCTCTTTGTGTCCCAGAACCTTTACAAAAGGTACAAAGGTAGAAATTGCTTCGGCCATTATAAACATTTCATAGTAATTTTTTGTCAATATAAATCAGAAAGCGACAGATTCAAATACTTAAACAGTGGAGGCTGAAATGCTAAATGATGTTTCCATATAAATAATGTATTTTTTTTTATTCTGCTACACCCTGGGGGGTGGTAAAGGAATAAATATTGCTGTTGAATAGCATTAGTCTCCATGGACTGTCTCTGTAGATGCTGTAGCATAACAACATTTGTGCATGTAGGCCTTTTATTCCTAAGCTAGCATCAGTCTGAATAGAGAGGTATCAGAGATAAGATTCTTTTCCTTGTTAAAACAGGGGACATTTTGCAGAATTGCTGAGTTACTGGCAGCTGGTTGGGAAAGATAAGAGCTCTATGGCAGCTGAGTATTTTGACTCTCTGAAAGAATATGAAAAAAGCAGTGAGGGAGAGGAAAGTATGATCTGCCTGGCTGATCTTTATGAGACCCTGGGACGGTTTCTTAAGGACCTAGGTCTTCTCAGTCAGGTAAGTACATTTAGAGATTGTTGTAACAGCAAAAAGGCAAATGAAGCAGAGCTCAGTGCGTGCTTTCTGTGGCAGTGGTTAAGTTATTGGAGCATAGAGGATGCTGCCTCCTGCCCTCATGCTCTGGACTTGGCTGTTCCAGGCTGTAGCTCCTCTGCAGCGCTCTCTGGAGATTCGGGAGACCGCGCTGGATCCAGACCACCCCAGGGTGGCACAGTCCCTCCACCAGCTGGCAGGGGTGTATGTTCAGTGGAAGAAGTTTGGAAATGCTGAACAGCTCTATAAGCAGGCACTGGAAATCTCTGAGAACGCCTATGGAGCTGAACACCCTCGGGTGGCCCGTGAGCTTGATGCACTTGCAACGTTGTACCAAAAGCAGAACAAGTAAGCTTAATTACACTGCTGGTTTTGTTTTATATGGAGCTAGTACAAAAAAAAATTACCAGCAAAAGTTTTTTTCCTGAAGCTAGAATTTTTCTTTGTTTTTTTTTCCAGTTTCATATGTTTAAATGCAACCATGAGCATCCCCTCTCTATTCTTGTAGCAGTTCACATAGGAGGGGCCAACTTTTGTGCTTAGTTTAACAAAAAACTTGCAGAGATAAAGGAGAAGTATTGTCTGTCCCTAATAATTTTGTAAATTTTATATTTGAAAATAAGTGTGATTATTCTCAAGAATCTTAAATTTTCAAATCTGTACACTTAAGTACCTTAGAATCTTTCCAGGATGCTTATTGATACCACATTTGACATTCTTCTCACACTCCAAATAACTACTTTCAGATATGAACAAGCTGAGCAACTGAGGAAAAAGTCCTTCAAAATACGCCAGAAAGCAGCAAGGCAGAAAGGCAGTCTGGTAAGGCAGTACTTGATATTTAAGAAGAGGTACAGGGCATGTTGCTAAACAGATGATAAATTCTGTTCACAGAGCTGATAATGCTCCAGGGCTTTTGATAATTGTGGGCATAGCTAGTGAAGTATCTTAGCAGCAGCTTTGGTAACTTTCAAGAGTCCTTTCAACTCTGCTAGAGGTAGAGATGTATCAGTACAGCTGGAATGGATTGGAAGTGGAAAAGAAAGAAGTGGATATATACATTTCAGAGGCGCAGAATTACAGCCAATACAATTGTGTGTCAAAGTCACAATGTTTTGAAAAAGGTGATCTCCAGAATAGTTGAGGCATTTATCCTACTAGTGAATGCAGTGCTTACTGCAATGGAAAATCCGGGTAAATATATTAGGTGACATACAGAGTTTTCCCCTGTTTTCTTCTCCTGTGTTGTTTTTCAGCTACAGGGTTTCTCTTGTCATTTTTGAGCTAAGAGTTTATCATGTAATGCCTGTATGTAAGAGTCCAGCTAATAACTCCAGAGCTCAAGTTGTGGCTCTAATGAAAGTAGTAAAAACCCATAATCATGTTGCTGTTTCCACAGTGATTAAATAAGAATGAATTTGGTTCATGAATATTTGGTCTATTTCTGTAATGAGTTCTTCTGCAAAAATATTTTAATCAAAACTGCAAAGACCAAAAATAAGCAGAGTGTGTAAAAACGATGCACTTTTTACTTTATTTTGTTTGTAAACATTAGCTTGTTTGCCCATTTTACACAGATTGATGTGAAGCCTTGAGTAATATTTTATATGCATTTGTATGTGTTTAGGATTGAAGGCTAAATTGATTTTAAGTTTCGAGGTTCTAAACCTAAGAATTCAATCTGAATTCATTATTTGAACTGTGGAGTTTAAGCAAATTAGCATGTCTGATACAGGGAGAGAGGTGTGACTGCACAGTAACTTGTATTGCTTGGAAATTTTCACCAAAATTTCACATTTTTGATGCAATTTGCTGATAGATTGTAAGTAAGCGTTTGCCATATAGCTCAAAAATAGAACTTAAGGAGGATTATTGTGCTACTTTGGCATCAAACTAAGTCTTTTGGTTTTCTGTCTCTAGTGTTAAACTTTAAAAGTACCAGTGACTGGCTTACATCTCCTTCTTTTTGCCGTAGTGTGGCTTTGCTCTCCTGCGTCAAAGAGCCCTGCAGCTGGAAGAGCTCACGTTAGGCAAGGATACATCAGACAATGCTCGAACCCTAAATGAGCTTGGAGTCCTCTACTACCTGCAGAATAATCTTGAGTGAGTTGTACTGATTGTGACACATCTACTGAGTGATCTCATGTCTGAATGAGGCAGAACATGGAGATCTAACTCTAAATGCAGACACATGATCAACTACTTATCCCTTATTCATTCTGCTGGGTTTTGTTCACTGTGAAATTCACTCCTATTTTCTGTTTGGTGCTGTTGACATGTAGGTGTTTACCATGTCAGTGCACTTCCTGCATTCAGAATTGATGTTCCACAGTTAATTAGCCTTTGTTGCAAATTCCAGTTCTCTCTCAAACTTCTGCCTTCTCTGCTCAGCTTCACTATTTTATGACTCTCCTTTACAGTGTTTGTCTTTGAACAGCAGGATTGTTGTTTTTCTATGACAGTATTACAAGAAGTCATGACTTAAATATTCATTGTGCCTGTAATCCTTCAGCTTTTACCCTGACATCCTGCTAAAAACCAGAAAGGGCCAGAAAAGCACAAAGGTGTTCTAAAGGCAGACAGAGATAAACAGGGGTGTTGAAAAAGGGGAATAAAAGGTGCAAGATGGTTCTGATTGTATGTTTAACCAGTCTTCACATCAACTTCTTTAGCTAATAGAGGAATCTAAGCTATGTGTTATGAAGGAATTGTAAAGTGACCTAAATCCCACTCTACTGAACTGAGTCTTTTCAGAGAATAAAAATGCCCAGCAAAAAAGCAAAAAGCATAGAGTGAGTTCTGGAAGTATTTTTACTTCCAGTTCTTCCGTACCTAGTGTTTAATGCACCTGTAGCTTTTGGATAATTACAGAAGTATATAGTTATTTAGGATCTGCATACAGAATCATGATCTTTACAGAGAAGGAATTGGTTTTTAACAGTTGTTAGACATGTGGGGTTTTCATCAGCTTACCCTCATGAAATGACTGATTATAGAGGAGCAATATTTTATCTAATCTCGTACAAGATTGTTCAATATTCCATGTTATTCATATGTAGTTCCTGTTAAATGCAACCTACTTCAAGAGTAGCTGTATCTCCACTATTTCAAAGGTGAGAAAAGGTATAAACTTTG
This sequence comes from Melospiza georgiana, assembly GCF_028018845.1. Lineage (NCBI taxonomy): Eukaryota > Metazoa > Chordata > Aves > Passeriformes > Passerellidae > Melospiza > Melospiza georgiana. The sequence continues at coordinate 44,269,764 of NC_080430.1, read as the reverse complement.
TTCTAGTGGAGGTTTAAGGAACTTTTTAAAATGGATATTCCTTCTCTGAATCAGCAAGTCCAAGACTTCATGTTGTTAAAATGAAATCAGCAGCAGAAGGATATATCACTTAATGAATAATTATTTGTCGCAGATGATCTTCCAGCCCTTGCACCTTTTGACACTTCTCTAAGAGCTTCAGAATTGAACCTACAGTTCTGTGTATAAATGGTCTTTTTTTTGCTAACATAAAATGGATTTTTCTGATTTATTAAGCTGACCTCTTGAGAATAGCATGGCAGGGTTTATGTGGATGTCATGATGAGGAGCTGCCTAGTAATAATGGATGCTATCAGTCTTATGGGGGGATCACCTGTAGTTTTGATAGAGGAGCTGCTGTAAAGCTGAAATGAAATAGTGGCACCCTACTGTAGTGAGATAAAATGTGCTCTTTGCTTCAGTGGTGACATTACACAGAGTCTTTTCTACTTTGTCAGTTCTGAACAAATTCTACTATAAGTTCCCAAGGCTGAGTTTGTTGTTTCAAACAGGCACTTCAGCCTGTACAGATGTTACCAGCTTTAAAATATTGATGAGCAAATCTGTTGTGTAGGACAGCAGAGCTTTTCCTGAAGCGCTCCTTGGAAATGCGGGAGCGAGTGCTGGGATCTGACCACCCAGACTGTGCACAGTCTCTGAACAACCTGGCAGCCCTGTACAACGAGAAGAAGCACTATGACAAGGCTGAGGAGCTCTATGAGAAAGCTTTGGACATCAGGAGGAGAGCCTTAGCTCCAGACCATCCCTCCTTGGCTTACACTGTGAAACACCTGGCAGTGCTGTACAAAAAGATGGTGAGCACACACCTGTTATCTCTTCTGACCACCTAAATTAACTGTAATGTCTTTGTCTCATGTTTTTCTTTTAACAGAATGGCCTTGAACTTTACAGTCAGTTTAAGGGCAACTTTTAGAATTATGAGGGAGATAGCAGTTCACAAATAAACTGTCTGGCTGAGCCACCTTCAACTTCTGTTGGCTCAGTGAAAGATGAGCATTACTCCTGTGAAAAAAGCACTCTGTGGAGTAAAATTACCAAAAGTATAAACTTCTGCATTTTCTAATTTCAAAATGTGTCATGAATATTTGTGTTTGTATGTGGTTGTTGCAACCATTAGTTTAATAGTGATATAGTGTTTCCAACAGTTGAATCAAGATGAATTTCTGTGGGTTATAAGAATTTTATGTATTTTATGTTTTCACATTTTACTGTTCTTCCAAGAGAAAAAAGACCTGGATAATCTCTTAGATCAAATTTGCTCATGTTTCTGCTAAATAATTCTTACCCGCTATTATCTGCATCAAATGGTTTTGGGTCACGTTATTTTCTGCTCACTTCACCTTCTAATTTTCATTCTGCTGGAAGCTGCAAAACCACTCGGTATTTGCATCAAAAACCTCTTTGCTAGTTTGAAGGAGCACAAATTAAAAGTACAACTGAAAATTCTTTTTACAGCCTTCTCAATGAGACACTTGTGGGCAAAAAATAAATTAAGAAAAGAAGAAATAGACCTAGCTGAGAAACACACTAACTGAGAGTTTAATATGCCCAGTATTTTGGAAAATTAGGTTCTAATAAATAATCATGATAAATAATTTATGCAGAATATACATATTATTTAGCAAAGTTATCCCCTTATTCTAGAAACAATTCAATCTTCTCCAAGGCTTTTGTTTAAAATAGGTTTTGCTGTTACCATCTTGATATCAGAGAAATTAATAATTTTTTTCATGTTATTTCTAGGGAAAGCTTGACAAGGCTGTTCCTCTGTATGAGCTAGCAGTAGAAATTCGACAGAAGTCATTTGGCCCAAAACACCCGAGTGTAGCAACTGCTCTGGTGAACCTGGCTGTCCTTTACTGTCAGATGGTAAGGTTTTCATGCCCAACATTTATTTTTCCTGTCTTAGGCTTTTTTGTGACTTGTACCTAAATGAAACTAAAGAAACTTGATCGTATTGGAAAGGGAAATTCCTTATAATATTTGCAAATTCTTGGGTTCCTTTTTAAACGTTGAAAGCTTATTTGGCAAGAAAAATGCATGCAGGGAAAAAATAATTGCTGTGAATGGTAGGCATGCTACTGTACCTAGGATGCATTGATACTATGTTGGCAAGAAAAAGCCTATGTATTACACATCTATATCAAAGAAATACACACCTGTAACAAAGAAACTTTCTGCTACCCAAAGAAAAAGCAGATTGAAGCTTTGCCTCTCTATGAACGCGCACTAAAGATTTATGAAGACAGCTTTGGCCAAATGCATCCTCGCGTGGGGGAAACACTGAAAAACTTAGCTGTGCTAAGGTAAGATAATATGCTTCAACCCTATAAATGCAAATTACTGCATGAAACAAAACATCTGGGCTTTTCTAGGAAAGTATAGTTTAAGTACACTATGTTGATAGTATGGTGTATATTTCAATTTAAATGAATTGAGAGAGCTGTTTTATTTGCTTGTTTCAACTTTGTTTTGCTCTTTTCCAAAGCTATGAAAGGGGAGACTTTGAGAAGGCAGCTGAACTTTACAAGAGAGCTATGGAAATCAAAGAAGCAGAGACTTTGTTGATAGGTGGAAAAGCAACTTCTCGACACTCATCAAGTGGAGACACATTCAGCTTAAAAAGTGCATTATCACCAAATGCTTTGCTGGAACACGGACAAAGGTGATACAAACCTGCTCCAAGAAGAGGCAGTGTCTATGGATATTTTCAAGTAGACAGAAAATTACCAAGATAAATCCATTTTTCCAAGGATTTGGTACTGTTTTGGGACTGACACCCGTCTTCATGAATTCTGCCTTAACTTTGCAGACTGTATGGTACAAAGTGAGCTGCTTTCATTGTTCACAGGCACACACATTAGTTACTAGCTCAAGTTGTAGCTAATACCAAAACCATGGACCTGATGCCTCCTAGCCCAAGTGCCAGGACTATAACAAATTAAGCTGAACCACTTGTATAAACTCTAAGAGGCATTTCTTACTTCTGTGTTGTAACAGCATGGCTTAGAGAATTTGTGTATTTTTGTATCATCAGTCCTTCCTGCCTTTTTACAAGTCTTTAAAGTTGTTTCTGAAGAAATGGTAATTTTGAAAAAAATTTGAAAATACTGTTTAACCTCAAGTTTTACCTGCAGGGTTATTTCAGTTTAAGTAAACTTTCATTCAAGGAAGTTGTGCAAAATGAAGTGGTTTCCTTGGGAAACTAGGATATCTAAATATATCATCATCATCTACAGTTAAAGCTGTTGAAGGATTCCACTCTGTTCAATAAAAATGCTTCCAGTGAGGAATCAGAATGAATATGATTATGGCCAGATTTCCTGTTCTTAAACCTTTACAATACATCTACTGTTTAGTCTTACTGGATCCCTTAAAATACAAGAATGTTTTTACTAGCTGGGAAAATCTAGTGATGCAAAGTAGATTGCCATCAGATAAAGAAATATTAATCAAATCTACTTGCTTGTTGTATTTCTTAATACCCGAGTCATTGGAAGAATCAGTCTGAGTTCTATTCTCATTCAGTTCATAAATGTATGCATCAATTTAAATACATACTAAAAAAAGACTTTTTTATAAAATAAGAAATGTAAGTGGAAAATTATTTGAAACCCTACTATAATACTTCAGAGGCAACTAATGTTAACTTGATCCAGTTTCAAAAATGCAAATAGCCTTCACTTCAAAGGAATACTTGCCTTCCAAGTGTTTTTTCTCTTTTATAGTAGAATTAAATATTACTCATTTCAGCCCTTGTTCTGATTAGGAGGAATTTAGTATTTTGGTACTGCAGTAACTTGGCAAAAGAAAATGTATATAAAACTGACAGTACAAATTAAAACCCAAATTTGATTTTTAAGATTAAGGTTTAGTTGAAAACAAAAATCAAAAATAGTTACTGAAGGTGTTACAATAGAGGACTAAGAGTAGACACTTTGAAATAGCTCTCTGGCTATTTTCCTCTTATTCAGAAAATGGGTTTATAAACAAAGCAAGGGTTTACCATTCTATTTCAACCACCTTAGCAAGTTTTAAGAACTGGAAAGTTCTTTGCAGGATTGTCACCAACTGAGAAGAGGGGCAAAAGGATAGACAGACAAATACAGATGCAAAAAATCCCAACCAAAAATGCCCAACCTCCCTCCCCTCCAAAACCTCAACTTACTCAGCTTGTGCGTGTTTATGTTGCCTCATGTTCTTAGACCCCTAATTCTCTCCTCTAAAGAGTTATCAGATGTCTGGTCTAGCTTGCCATGTCTATTCTGATTTTAATAGGTACAGTGGTACATCTTCCTCTCCTAAACAGTTTCCCTTATTGTAGCTAGTTTAAATAAGAAGTTACTTTCTAGAGCCTAAGCGTTACTGTTGCTGAACTGTTACTCTTCTTCCATTGAGCAACTTCTCTCCAACTTCCTCCTAGGTTGCAGGGTTGGTTTTGGAATAAGAAAAAGAATTAAGATAAAAAATTAGTCCCTCAAAAACAGCAGATCCCAACATCCATTGTCCTTCAGCAAAGAGGGTGAGGAATCCATGTGCCTGCCCTGTGAACCCAAAGAAAGCTTATGAGACAGCTTCCATGGAGCTGTACCTCATGGACAGCAAGGAAAAGTCATTTCTATACATGGGATATGCCAGATAATACTTCTGTGTAGGACTCCACCTCAAAGCAGAGGGTCACCAGTTTCAATGGAGATGTAATTATACTGTCAGAATATCAACATCTTAATAACGTTCATGAGACACTGTAAAAACTGAACACTTTTATAAGATTGCTGAATAAACAAAGCTGGACTTAATCATGGCAATGCACTTTGAAGTTCACAACCAAGGAAGCAATAAATATTCTCTTGTGTTTTACAGTTAGAGTACATTATACTTATAAACATCTTTTTAGTTAAAAAAAAAAATCCTTAGTGCTGCTTTTTTGGATGCTGTTTATTTTTAAATAATTTTAACCATTGACACATACAATTATTTTAATACAATTATTCATTTTCTGATTATTTCAAATTTTTCTTGTATATACAAGTTGAAAGTGTAAAAGTAACACAGGAACCATTTTGCTTACTCTCTAAGAGGGCATACAAAAGTGCATTAATTCCCTCATAAAAGTTTACTTGAAGTTGCCTCTCATAAAGCTGTCAATCCTGTGATAGCAGCCATGTCAGCCAAATAATTAAGAGTCAGGATGAAATTAGCTGTTGTAGAAATGAATCAGCCATTTCCCTCAGGATCTCCAGACCCACACAGCTGTGTGCCTGACTTTTATTGTTCCCAACAGAAAGGTGAAAGTCACACAGAAATGTAAGTAACACGTAAATTGACACTGGATCAAGCTAACGTAGACTTAGTGACACAGATTCAAGTATCTACCTTTTTAATGGTCTCATTATTCTATTTCCTATCTTTCTTTGAAGCTCATTTCTAAAAGCTGGTTTCTCCAAAACAGAACTCAATCCAAAAAAGCCACTTCAGTTTTACAGTATAATGCCCCACACTCAAAACACACCCAAAATCTCCCTCACTGGTTTCAGAAATTATCTTTCTTTGTAAAATATAATTTGATGTCATCTGTGGAGGAAACTGATTTTGAATTTTGTAACCATTTATTAGAAATGAAACATTTTTTAAACTAATTATTAGTATAACTAACAGATACTCATTCAGCTGCTCTAAGAAACAGAAGCACCACCATGGTATTGCTGTCTCTTCTCATTTTAGTGGGATGCTACTGACCAATACTAGCTGACTCTGTGTTGGCTGCATCACGTTGTGGAAAAGTTTTTTGAAGAACCCACTTTGGAAATATTTGTACTATACTGCCAAGGTTGAAATAATCACCAAGTTCTGGATCAGATGCCCACAGTAGTTAAAATATTTGAAACTGATCCTTCCAGTTCTGCAGGGTACTGGTGCCCCAGGATGCAAATATTTACAGGTCAGTTTAACATGTGGCCATTTAAAAGGTTATATGACTGTACTTATGTCATTTACAAGACAAATACAACAGGTGAGCTACTCCAATGAAAATATTTGCAAAACTAAAAATTTATAGTATCTAATTTTAGAAGACTTTCTATGCAAACTCAGACTTATATTCCTCAATATAGCCCACCTGATGGGGAGTGATCAGAATTATAGCTGAATTTTCAGTAACCAACAAAAATATAATATATAGACTTCTGAAAAGGTAGACAAATCTCCAGTTCTTTCCAAAGTTGCTCATAATTTTGTCATGAAAAGCATCTGCCAGACAAAATAGTGGCATGCTGCTAATGTAATAATACCAGAAGACTTCACCTTCTTACAGTATACTCAAAACATCACATACAAAACATAGGCAGCTGTTGAAGGAAAAGCAGCAGTAAGACATTGATAAAGAAAATTCCATCCCAGGGATATTTAAGGCAGATGAAAAGGCTTATATGTTCTCATTTCTTGGAAAAAATACCCACAGCATGATCCATGCCAAGACTTTAGACCAGTGAGTGACAACCAAGTAAAAGTGCCTGGAAAATCAGGAGCAGCATCATGAGAGAGGCATTATCATCTGCCCTTCACTCACTCAGCCCACTCCAGCAGATTTCATCCTTCCCTTGGCTTGTTCTGTGTGCTATTCTCATCACATGATAGGGTATATAATGTGCTGTGCCTGCTTTTTTACTTTATCCAGGTCCTTTTATTTGCCACTGAATATCTGGACACTAGCAATGCTGAGAAATTAAAATTTAACAGTAGCACAGCTCTATCTGTTAATAAAGACATGATGAGAAAACAGAAAATAAACAATTAAGTCTGTGTCCTTCCTTCCCCTGTAACAGTTCTGTTTCATCAGAAAAGTAAGCTTCAAAGGAAGTAAAAAAAAGGAAAAAAGTAAGAAGTCTGGTCTTCTTAAAATCCAATGTCCATCCAAACTCATGAAAGTTATACTTCATTTTTGTGTTTCTACATGTTTCTCATTTTGGCCATGAGTTCTTCTAGGCTTTCTTCAGAGTCTGCTACTGTCTCCCCAGTTACTGAATTCTCTTCCTGTTAGGAACAGGAAGAAAAAGTTGTCAACAAAAAAAGCAAACAAAAAAAGCCCTCACAGATCAGGTTTATTGCTGTTACACCATTTTCCTAAAAGCAGGCACTCAATAGTGAGATTAGGCCTAGTTTATTAGATAATAAGATTCAACTGTAAACTATTTTGACTAGGAGTTAGAATGTTCTTACTGCAGTACATTCAGATTCTATGTTCCCCAGGTATACTCATTGCTCTTTGACAATATACAGCTTTTACAAGATATGTATGGGAAAAATTAATTAGTCACCAAAATATCAACTGAGAAATTGACATTTGCTGTTCTTCCCCCAGCCCCAAATGCATTAATTCCCATAATCTCAGCAGTACATTCACACTGGCATCTCTTCCTTGTCCTTAGCATTTAAGCTTTACCATAACGACACCATCCACACTTAAAGAATTATCTTTCCCAGGAACACAAAACTGGACCATAAAAAGGAATAATCAAATGAACTGAGGAATTGTTCAAGATGGAATTCTGTTCTAGGTTTAAAGGGTAACCAAACTGGCTGGTATTATAAATTTAATCTACAACGTGTATTTCAAAAATTCATAACGAATAAGTTCATTACCTTGTCTGGGATAGTATATGCTACACTAATTCCCTCAGGAAGCTCAGGTACTGGGCCAGATGCAGCCTTCAGCTCATCTTCTGAAATTTCTGATACTAATTCAATGCCTTTGCATTAAAAGGAAACAAAAACTCCATTAGGAGTTAGAAGAAAAAGTTCTTTAATCACCAAGTTATCACAGTAAGAGGAAAGATGCAGCTACTTTCCAAAAACAGAGTTAAATTAAACAAGAAACACCTTTGACTTCAACAATTTCATTCCATTACCAATAGAAAATATTTTCCCTTTAGAATATATGACATAATTCTGTATAGGCAACTTATGAACCAGAATGGCATCTCTTCCTTGTCCTTACCATTTAAACTTTACCATAAGGACACTTCTCCCAGGTGTAAGATAAGATTATTTTCTATAGCATGTAATAAACAGAACATACATCTCCAGTCTTAAAACAGTTACATAAAACACATTTACCATTCCTTAAGATAATTCCTTCTAATTTAAAATCCTCAGAGGAAAGTAAAAATCCATGGGATGCCTCAGCACAGTGGTTATGGAAACGACAACTGCTCTTTAGTATATTTAAAAGGAACATGCAGTTAATACATCTTCTCATATCTCCCTCATCTTCAAACTATCTTCTGAGAAAGTTTTTTATTCAAGTAGCAGTTACATTTTGAGCCTAAAACCTGCATGTTGCACTAAAAACATATCATCAAGTTGTGATAAAATTACTTTCAAAATCCAGGAAAAGCCAAAAGTGATTACACAGTGTAAGTTATAAAATATAGGAACTAAAAAAATTCTATGTACCCTAAACTGTGTTCACCCAAAATGAATCTCAGTGTTGGGAAAATCAATTTGTCTCTAGGTGATGACTTACCCCAGTCATTGTCTTCATGTACTATTTCTTCTTCCTTTTCAATTACTTCTTCTTTTGGTCTTGCAGCTTCTTTTCTCTGGAGAGAAAACACAGAAAAACAATCCCCTCAATAACCAACATTTAGTCCAATTTCCAATCCAATTTCCAAAAACTGCAAAGAAGTTCAAGCCTAATAGTCACATTTCTTCCAACATGTAAGATAAAAAGGTTCTAAATGGTGACTGCTTAGGAGCAAAAAAGCAGAATATCAGTAAGTTAAAAAAAAACATCAAACCCATTAAAACTCAGAAACATATGACTACTAAAAGAGTTTGCATTCTCTTAAGCAGTATTTTCTTCTAGATAATTGCTCAACTCTTCTTCCTACCCTTTAAGGTAAGTACTGTATATTTAGAAACACGTGCAACCATCTGAAGATGAGTGTTGCAAACTGGAGTAGCAATGAACATTTTCTTTTACTACAGATTTGCAACTTGCTTTGTTCTCTACGAAAAGGGAAATTAGAAAATTGACCCACAACCCCAAACTGTTTTTACCTTATAATTTTCTTGCTGTTTTCTGCAATTGTGGTCACTGCACTGGGGGTTTGGCTTCATAGACATAGTTGGGAAGAAATCCTGCATTGCATTGTAACCAAGATAATAACTCACAGTACCAAAATTTAACAGGTATCTAGAAACACAGAGAAAGAAGGAGCTTGTAATGCAGGTGCAAACCTAAAAATTCAGTTGCTTAGGGAATCATTTTTACTCAATGAACTTTTAGAATATACTTTCAGACTCATGGAGTTGTAATGTGAATTACTGTAATTGCCTTAAATCCAGTAATGCTGTAGTCAGCTGGCAACAGAATAACTGGATCAATACAGAATCCCAACTTCTCGTGGTGTGTGAGGATAACTCAGCTACAGGCAAGAGAAGTAATTTATTCTTTGTCCATGTACAAAATTACAAAGACAAGTCAACACAACAGCATTTTTTAATGTATAACGTAATGATGTCAAATCAGAGCATGATTAAATATTTAAATATTTTGCTGTACACATCAAATAGCAACAACTCAGTCACTTACTTGAGAACATTTTGCACAAGCATTCCTGCCACAACACCCATGGTTGTAGGAAGACTGGCTGCACAAACTCCTTCTCGTTTCAATGTCTTCTCATCAATATTTGCAGCTACTACCAGTGGAGGAGCACACTGAGGGGCAATAGAGAAAAAAAAGCTGTAAAAAAGCATTCAAGAAATCCCACAGATCACATAGAATTTAAAGGTACTGCATCAGCTGTGCCAGGATCACACTCACAAGGCCAGCTAATCTTTACATTTCCAGTCCCACTCTAAAGGGCAAGAGAGCAATTCAGCAGAGCACCACGTACCGCAAAACAAGCAGATTCACCAGGGATGATCAGCTGGATGTGTCCTGACACTGCATTTTCACTCACTCCAGACTCCATCCAGATTTGTCCAAGTTCATTGCAAGCCTTATAAACACAGAAACACACACATCAGCACTGCAGAAGTTTAATGAAAATAATAGGAACTCAAACAATTGGGAGTGATGAAACACATTCATCTCCCTGATTTCAGGCAAAAAGGCTATGGTCAGAAAAAAGTATATGAAGAGATAGAAATTATTATCAAAGGACAAATCAAGCAGCAAATTAAAGTTGCCCTCACGAAGCCAGCCCTTTGTGCTTTCCTGAGGACCTGAGATGTTCTAACAATACAGACATCAGTGACCCAATTACAGCACACTATAGAATATAATTCCACAAATTATTTTAGAGGCTTGGGTACAGTGTATCTGTGTGCCTTCCCTGACTGCAATTTATGGATCAAGTCAGCTGAAGGGTAACAGAAAACATTCATTTGGCATATACCTTACATTGGCTGCTACTATAAAGAAAAAGAGTTTGATTAAATAAACAGCATTTTTAGTATACAAAAAGTCATATGAGGTATATAATTAGCTGTAGAAAATCTTTTTACGTTTCTAAGATTCAACATACCAGCCTTTGAAAATACCATTTTATAAACAGAGTAATTAGAAAAGACAGAGTTTATGATACTTCTTTTACTAACCATTAGCTGATAGTAACTTCCAAGTCTTTAGTGATATTTATACACATAAAATGGGTTTATAAGAACTGGGTAAAAGCTCAGATTTCTCAAGCCAAGGGAGACATTTCTTAGGAGATTGTTTTTAAGTCCATGTCTTTTCTATAGTTGCACAACTCCTAACATTTATAGAAGAAAACAGCCTTCCACAAGCTCGTGCCTTTGGTGGCCTTACCGTGTTAATTGCCATGCGAGCTTCAAAGTTGTCCACGCAGCTCAGAACCAGATCCACAGGCTTCCCTTCCTCCAGTGCACCGTTACTGCAACAAGCATCAGAAATTTACATGAAATTGCCAGCAGAACAAAATACCAACACAGCAACTGACATGTTGCTATACAGTACAGAAGCCCAAGAAAAGTGAATTTTTAACAAAGCTTGTGCAAATGCAGTACAGGACACAACCAGTATCTTAGATCTGCAGTAGAAACAACACCATGCTGAGGCTGGGATTTAAATATATGGGCATTTTAGACTGCTTTATATAGTATGCACTCACAGTATTGGAGAATTGTATCTTCGTACAACAGAACTGCAAACGGTGTAAGTTATCTCAGATCTCTATGAGATCCACTAGTAACTACTTTCTTCTTCATTTCCTAAATCATACCTGAAAACTACTACAGAGCATTCAAGATATGATCTGATCTGTTTTCCATAACACATCTAGACAAGAATGTCTTCATACACATACATTTCCCAGAGGTTTTCAATTGGAAGTTAATAAATTGAAAAAGAGCCCCAACAAGAAAAATGTGAGGCTGTGTAGAACCACACAACAGCAGAACTTAGCAATATGCTAAAATTGGGAGATTTTACCTTATTCTATCCATGAAGTGCTCAAAGTTGTCCAGTGTTGTGATGTTGTAGTTATGTACTTCAAACTGAACATCAGGATTAATATCCCTTAGGGAGGAAATAATAGGAGTCAGTAGTTAAGAATACAGTGGTAATTTGCATTCTTCTCCCTAATTTCCCAAGTGTTGCTACAGTCTTAAGTTTCCACTCTGAACTCTAGAATTCACCCCTATTTCTCAAAAATTCACATTAAATAAGAAAAAACCCACAACATGTGGGAGTGGCATAGTTTATACCAAACTTCTGAGCAAAACTGGCTTTTACTAAAAAGTAGACTCACATTAAGGTTTTGGGCAGTACAAAAATGTCTTTGAGGTATCAATCATCCCCACAAATATTTTATGTTCAAATTTCCAAATTAAATCATGATTCTTTGCAAATGATTAAGAGCGAAACACTGATTTTCTAGAGCAGCATCCTGGCTCAATACATTTTCATACCCATTTTCTCCAAGTTTTACCTCAAAGTATGTTCTGCTGCTTGCACTTTACTTAATCCAGCTTGATGAGGTTGGAAGAAGAGTCTGTTCATGTTTGCCAGTTCCACTTTGTCATAATCAAACAGAAGCAGCTACAACAAAGATTGTTTTAACACGTGTGAATCTCCAGAGACTCTGCAAACAGAGCACTGTGGCAATTTTGAACAATAAAACTAATTCTAAAACCATAGCCATAGAAAATTCCCCCAACCAAACTCTCTCCCTCAGAAGCCCATTCAGTTCACATACAAGAGGTACAAACATCATAAGGATGTGAAAAACTGAACCAATCTGTTAAGTCATTAAAACTAAGAATATTCAACAGATTAACCTATATGAACAGTAACACCTCTATTATCATCTATATTACTTGCTGCCATGTGACAAACTAATGTTTGTGTTAAAGATTTCTGTTTGTCATCTACTACATTTCAGTTGCATGATATAAACTTGGTTCTTATAAGAACAAAAAAACTCTCATTACCTTACCAATGCCACACCTTGTCAGCATTTCAGCAGTCACACTGCCAACACCCCCCACACCTACTACTGCAACTGTGAAGGTACGGATTTTCTGTAGGAAGGAATAATGTACACATCAGTATGTCAAAAGTGGTCCTCCCAGGGAAAAAATGCAAACAGTGTTTCATTACAGATAGAATCCTACCTCATAGTCTTTGACAATCCCCATTCTTTTTAATGCCATCAAGCGACTACAAAGAAAAAAACGCAATGTTAACACAGAAAATATTCTTTATGTTTCTAACAACAGTTTTGCTTTTCAGGTACTTAAAATCACTTTTGCTTTAGAAATAACCTGACCAAGCAATAAATGCAAGCCTGCTGTTCCACTGCCAGCTAGGTACAGTCTGAGTGACAGAGTAGATGCTTTCCTATTTGCCCCAGAGTCCTAACCCTGCAGAAACTCATGCACCTATTCCTCTGGTAATATCATGAAATCAGGAGGACACAGATATTTTTGTAACTCAAACCCTGATTTACAGAATGAAAGGTGACACTTTTTTTTTTTTTTGGTAATGAACCATATGGCAGCAACCTAGTGAAGACTTGCACTGTTTTCTGCTCGACTTTATTAGATTAACATAACATTATAAAAATAAATGGAGACTATCAGGTTTTGAGGATAACTGAAAGCATTTTAAAGGAACATTTTATCTCTTTATGGCATTTTTCATGAAAGTACAAGTATCAACGTGTATTAAGGAAAAATAAAACCAAACCCAAACCAACAAAAACCAAAAAATCATCAGATTTCTAGAAGGGAAGGGGTCTCTAAAGCTCAAGAATTCTATAAACCAACTTCTAAAATAGACAATTTGGAGGAATGAGAATAAGACCTCAAATAATACCAACACCTGTCCCATTTACTAGCAACCTAGCTGAAAACCACAAGGTTTTCAGATTTTTCTCCCTCCCTGCCTGCCTCTACTGTAAAGCAAGATAATACAAAGTAACCCTGACATCCAGCCCAGCCAGGTGGGAAACCCGAGAGCATCCATGCCGGAGCACCTGCCTCCTGCGCTGCCCGACACCCTCCCGAGCACACCCATCCTCATCCCTGAGATTCCCACCCGTCCGAGCCTCTCCCGCTCCCCCAGCCCCACCGTTCAACCCTCGGCCTCCCCCTTGCCCATGCTCCGCGCCCCGACAGAGCCCCGCCGCCCTCAGAGCCCTCAGCGCACCTGTAGGGGTTCGAGTCGGTCACCTCGGCGCTCATGGTGTCGATGCGGGCCCGCGCCGCCGCCCGCCCGCGCTTCTCCCGGGCCAGTTCCTCCTCCAGCTCCCGCACACGCCGCTCCAGCCGCTCCAGCCGCCCGGGATCCGCCATGGCAGCGACACGTCTGTGCCCGGCCCCGGGAGCTTCCGGGAAGCGTCGGGGCGGAGCGGGGCCGGCCCTTCCAGGGGCCGGCCCTTCCCGGGGCCGCCTCCTCACGGCTGAGGGGCGGTGGCCGCCGCGGCGGGACCTGCCTCCCGGGAAAAGTCGTGTTCCGGGAGAAGCCGCCGGGCCCGACAGCCAGGGGGCTGCGAAGGGCTTTCCTTGGCGGACCGAGGCGCCTCCGGGTGTCCCGGCCGGGCGGCCTCCGGTGCGGCCTCCGAGGATGGCGGCGGAGCCGGGCACTAGCGAGGTGCGGCCGCAGCACCGCTTCGACCAGGGCAGCCTGGAGCGGTACCTGAGCAGCCGCTTGCCCGGCTTCCCTCGGCAGCCCGCGGGCGCGCTGGCTGTCAGGCAGTACAGGTAACGCAGGTGACACCGGTGACACAGGTGACAGGGCACTAACCCAGGTGGCGGGGCCGCTGCCGCCGCTCCCCTGCCCCGGAGCGACCGGGAGGGGCGGGCAGAGGAGCCGCACGCTGCCGCCCGCCAGGGAAAGTGGTCAAAGGTCCCTTTGCTGGGATGGCGGGCAGCAGCCATCGATGGATTTTTAAGATGCATTCTTAGTCCAATTAAAGGCATGTCCTAGTTCGCCCTTTGAGCTGCTGGAGAAGGCAAAGTTCGCGGTGGCGGCCGAAGTGCCCTTTGTCACGCTCAGCCTGTGGCCGTCTGTGGGCGGGCTGTGTATTGGATGGGCTTCCCGCCGTCCTCGGAGTACATCCACGATTGTTTGATTACCTACACATAAATCGCAATTGATGTGCTCCATCTTTAATTGCACAGCGAATAGCAATGTTCACAAACACACACATGGCTTGAGAAATCACTAGTGAAAACATTAGGCTATCACCAGGTAAGCAAATGCACGACAGCAGCGTTAGGATGAGCTGAGATTCCTGTTACTGCCCAGGGAGCATCATGCAGTGTGCCAGGGAGGTGCTACACCAAAAAACCTCTGTTCCGTAGAGCACTGAGTTTGCATTCAGCAAATCAGTGGTGTGGCTGCACGACTTCATGTCAGGAACTAACTATTAGAAGTAAAGTTTTTCTAAAAATAAGGTTTAATTCCTTTGTAGGTGTGATCTTGACTAACTTATCTGCAACTGCCACTAAGAAACAGTGAACAATTTTTCATTGTCTTCTGATGTAAATATAAAACATTAATTCATTCAGTCTGCCCTAATCTTCTTCAGCTGAGAAGACTTTAGGAGGAGCCTTAGGAGAGTAGCTAATAGTAAAGTCATAGTAAAGTCTGCTAAAATTTTGTTAGTATTTATGCTTTTACTTCTTGGTCTTGTAATTACAGTTCAAGGCTTCAGCTGGCCTAAATTTGTTTTGTTCCAGGCAAAGTGTTGTCAGTCAAACTTTTTAAACTATTACAAACTGTGCCCTAACTGCTTTGGGGAGAATGGAAACATAATGGGAAGAATGATGGCAAAAGTTCATTTGATTTTCATTTTCCAATAGTTGTCTAATTGTTTATTGGTCTAGATCAGAATACTTCTTTAAAATGAACAAGAATAAGGAGAGAAAAGCATGCAGATTAACACTTGAGGAAAAAAAAGGATCAATGAGCCTTGGGGAAAATAAGGATCAATGAGTTTGATTAGAATGTGATAGACAAGGTGTGATGAAGGGTTTAACTGGGTTGTCCTTCTCTATTACACGTAATTGAAATGTCTAATTTTCTCTGTGACTTCAACATGCATTCTTTAAAATTTTACAGTTCCTATAGGCTGTACCTTAAGTATAATCTTTGGATGTGGTAATCAGGCTGGCAAACAATGGGTCTTGGTACTAGAATAATCAGTAATTTAATCATAGAGTAGAATCTTAGAGTGGTTTGGGTGGGAAGAGACCTTAAAGGTCATCTAGTTCCAATCCTCTTGCCATGGGCAGGGACACCTTCCTCTAGACCAGGTTGTTCAGAGCCTCATCCAGCCTGGGCTTAAATACTTTCAGAGAGGGACATCCACAACTTCTCTGTTGTGGCAGCCTCTTCCAGTCCAGATTTGGAAAAAAAAACCACAACACAGAAGATGCTTTCCTCCATCTTGCCATTTTGTTCAGATCAAGTCACAATGCATTTTGCAAGTATAATTTCTGTTAGAAGCTTACAAATTTGTAAGTACTTGAATTTTTAAGTAATTATAATGTTTCTCTCTGCAGCTCAGGCCAGTCAAACCCAACCTTTTACCTTCAGAAGGGTGGGCAGGCTTTTGTGCTCAGGAAGAAGCCCCATGGTCCCCTTTTACCTGGAGCACACAAGGCAAGTAACACTCTTCACTGAGCTCCAAACACTTTGTTTTGCAGGTGACCTGGGTCCATACATGGTGGTCCAGCACACTGATGAATGTGTCCAGAAATGCAGTGAGTTGCTGGACTACATATAATTAAACATTCAAGAGGATTCACTGTGCTCATTTATGTTTGAGAGGTTTTAATTGACCCTAAATTTTTTGTGTCTTCCTCAGGTGGATAGAGAATACCGTGTGCAGAAAGCCTTATTTTCAGCTGGGTTTCCAGTGCCTGAGCCCCTTTTGTATTGCAGTGATGTTTCTGTCATTGGAACAGAGTTTTATATAATGCAGCATGTGCAGGTCGGTCCTCCTGTGTGAGAGATTCTTCCCTTTTCCCTACTCCAAGCTGCTTTTAAGTTGTCTAAAACCTTTCTGTTAGAGCCTTGCTCAGCATAGTTTTGTGATATGAGAGTAAATCATCTTTTGATGCTTTGAAGAAATGTTAGCTGTCAGTGATTCTCACAGATTTCAGCTTCTCCAGGGCTTATTTCACACTTTGTTGAATTTTTTAGCTCAGTGTTTAACCTCTTGTTCTTGTTTGAGCTCTTGGAAGGATATCTTGAAATGAGACAATATTGCTTCTGTGAAAATCATACACAAGTCAGAGGGAAAAAATTCAGTCTGTAAAATGAATCTTTGGACATCCTGGAGGCTTTTTAGTATTGAAGATAGGAGCTGACATACAATCACCTGTTCTTGAAAACAAAGCAGGATTCTAGTTCAAACACTAGTTTCAGAAAGAACACAGCATAGCTCTGTCTGTGGTCCACCACTCTGGGGGTGCTGTAGCTGAATTGATGCACTTTTTGTTAGATTTTGGTGATTTTGAGCATAGGTTCGCTCTACTGTGTCTTTTTCCTTTTTTTTTATCCTCTGGGAGGAGTTGAATTCAGGCCTTTTCCTTTTCATTGCATCCTGTTCTATCAGGCTCACTGGGAAATTAGAAATGTTAGTTTGTGGGCCAGTTTCTGAAGATTAGGTTAACCTTCCTACCAAAACTGTAAGTCAAGGTTAATAGAATGTAAGGGTTGTGAGAAATTTGAAACAGATTTCTTAAAATCCTCCAAAGATGGAGGATTTTACTGGTTTTGATTAGAACAAAGTGATACCTTAAAAAGAAACCTTGCTACATTTCTAAGTATGTAGATGTATGTTCTGTCCATTCTATGGTGGTCGGCACTGGTCTGTTTTTAACAATTGTGAAAATGGAACAACAAACCCATCTTCTAAATGTATTCAACTACTCTTAAGGAGAAAAACAAGTGAATTTCTTTGGATTGTTTGAGTCTTTGTACTCATAACCCACCCATTACCCTGCCTGCCCCTCCTTTCCCCTGAGGTCTTCATTGGTATTTTTTCTGCAACTTAGCTTTTAGAGACAGTACAGTAACATTGTTTTTCCTGGTACTTTCAAGCTTGAGGATACCTGGATTGAGTGCTCTAATTCAGAATTTCATCTACAGATACACTATATACTATAGACCTGGGTTTACCATGAATCCCTTCATTGACCCTGGGTGAGGAATAAAATAAATGAGGAAGGAATTTTTGATTGCATAGGGAGTGTTGGTTCACTACATTTGGTTTTGGCTGTGGAATGTATAGCTTTACTTTTTTTCATCTGATGTGCATGTCCCACTAAATACCTGATTTATGGCATTTCTAGGGTCGCATTTTCCGAGACATCTCCCTGCCTGAGGTGGGCCCTGCAGAGCGCTCTGCTCTGTATCTTGCAATGATAGAAACTCTGGCCCTCTTGCACTCCTTTGATTTGCAGTCATTGGGCCTCCAAGGATATGGTAGAGGACCAGGGTACTGCAAAAGACAGGTACAACTCAACATTCTCTTCTTTTGTCTGGTCTTTGAATGTTTATTTGATTTGCAAGCTAAATAGTTTATTAATAATTATCGTATTTTAGCTATTAAAACTTCACTTAGTTCAATGAACCGTGCACAATCTGAAGCCACTACTACATTCAGATTGATTCTGTAATGCTGTACTTAGGGAAAGAAAACAGATTTGCTTTTGGAATAACACTAGAATTGGGCTATGTAAATAGGATTGATGTAGATGTAGTCTTCATTTCATCTGTTGATATCTCAGTTCACATTTGCAAATGCAGAGGTTTTACTGAATTTTCAAGAAACATGGTGGTAGCCAAAGCCTAGAAGTATGTGCTTCAAAATTTTGTAGTCTTGAAAAACTTGTGAATCAACTGAAAAATCTGTTGGAGTGTTTGTGTTTTTAAGGTATCAACTTGGAAAAAACAGTATGATGCAGCTGCTCATACAGATATTCCTGCCATGAACAAGCTGGCCGAGTGGTTAGCAAACAACTTGCCACCTGATGACAATGAAGAAACGCTGATTCATGGGGACTTCAGAATAGATAACATCATCTTCCACCCAACAGAGGTATTTGAAATGTATTTGTACATTTAGGAGGTTTTGGCCCTTCATTTGTTTGTACTCCTATCATGTAATAGGACACTTATATGTGGATTATTTTAGAGCATGGAACACCTTTGAAAGAAACAGTAGAAAATTGCACTCTTCTCTATACTCTGTGTAAGGTGTTTAGGTACCTAATACAGTCCTGGCTTTCATTGCAGGAGCTATATACAATCAGTGGAATCACAGAATCATAGAATGGTTTGGAGTGGAAGAGACCTTAAAGATCATCTATTTCCAGCTCCTTGGCCATGGGCAGGGATACCTTTTACTAGACCAGGTTGCTCAGAGCCCCATCCAATCTATCCTTGAGAGATTTATTTATTCCTTCATTTTTATTCAGTCCCTGCTTCAAAGTTCAGGAACAAAGCATTTTCTATGCATAGATCCTATTGGATTCAGTGCAGCTGAAGACTCACTTCATTGAGCTACATAAGCATCTGATCCAAAGCCCACTGATGTCTGTTTTGTGGCTTCAGTTAACAACAAGGGCTTTTGGAGCAGGAGCTGAATGTAGGATACATGACACTAGTGAAGCAAAGGAAAATCTGCCAAAGCTGTTTAGTTATGGAGCACGTGTAGATCACAGAGACCCTGAAAGTTCCCCATTCAGAAAAAGAGATTTTTTTTTTTGTTTTGTTTTGTTTTATTGTTTCTAGTTTATGGAAATAAATATGTGCTACCTATATCAACAGTTTCATTACTTTTTTCTGTGCTACCTGCTGAGTTGTGACCAGAGGACATGACTGGAACTTGTGACCATGACTGCAATTCATGCTTCATGACAAAGAAACCAATCTCAGAGATTCCTAGGGATTTTGTGCATAGATTAGTTGACAGACATGATTTATAGGCTTAAATGTGCTGATTGATTCCCTGAGCAGGGAATTTGACTTGGGGACTCTCCCAGCTCTTCCTGAAGGAACTGAAGGAATTGACCAAGTTGTACATACGTCATTTTAAGTCATCTGTAGAAATTGTTCCTGAATATGCAGGACTGGCCATGTAGGAAAGACTTTTCCACATATTTCAAGTAGCCATGGATCATGAGTAGGCTGGAGGGGTCATTCAAGTTGACAGGACAGCTGGATTATAGGAATTTAGCAGAATGACTGTGGGGAGTCTCAGACCACCCAGCTGATGACACCATTGCAAGGATTGCAGCAGAGACTCACTCTGGGCAGTGATTGACTTCCTGTTTAAGAAATTCAGTTCCCCACAGAAGTGTTAATCTATGGACAATGTTGTGATGAATTAGGTTTTCTTGTACATGGTCTGGTGTGAATTTCTATGCTAAAGAAGTGTGGAACAGGACTGGGGAAGAAATACAACAACTCTCAGTACTGCTGTTCTTTAGGAAATTGTAATTCAATCATCTTTTATGCTAGAAGAGTTTGGAAGTTTCTGACAGAAAGAACACTACTCAAAAATGTAGATTTAAATGAGATTTTCTTTGGAAAAATGCCTGGCTTTCTGTCCCTATGTGAATGTTAAATTTCTGCAGATCTTTAGATAGTGCCAAAAGGAAATCTTTGCTGTTGACAGCTAGAGTGTGTTTTTAATTTTAAACATACAGTAACCAAATAAAACACTTGGATATTGAGTGGGTTGTGCATTTGTGGATGGAGGTAACATGTCTTCTAGCACTCACTTGAGGTTTTTATTTTTATTTAAGGCTCGTGTTTTGGCAGTGCTGGACTGGGAACTTTCAACTACTGGTCATCCTTTAGCAGATTTAGCATATGCCACTCAATTCTACTTTTGGCCTACATCTATTAAGAACTTAGGTCAAGGCTCTGTCTTGGGTTTCAAAGACACCATAGGTATGAAACTAATCTTTTTCTTGAAACAAATCCTATGTTTGGTTTCTATTTGAAATGTTGTAGGAATTAAATGGTAAATTCACAAGCATATAGTTTGGCATTTGTAAAGAACTTTTCCATAATTTATTTTTTTTGTTGTAGCAAACATGCTGATAGTGAGGGTTTAGATACTTTTGTTCTATCAAGCTTCTATCAAGCTTTGTCTTAGCTACAGCATGCTACTTCTGTAAAACCTTATTTTGAACCTTTCTAAGAGATAAAGGAAGAAAAAATAAATGTAAATGTAAATATATAATTTTTTTTTTTTCAAAAAAAGCCTTTTTTCCACCCAGGTCTAATTTTTTGCCTGACTGGAGTGAAGACACAGGGCAGCAGGAATTGTTGTGGTTATCTGAAATTCTGGCAGTTCCTACTTCTTTTGGTCTCTCCATATCACAGTTATGTCATGAGAAATGATAAATCATATATTTACTATGTAAAAGAAATACCTCATAAAATTTAAAAACTGCACAAATGTTTGAGGAATAAAGTGGGGAAAAATCATAGAAAATGTTGAGTCTTCTAAAAAAAACTCTTTGTTTTCTTTTTATTTTTGTAGAAACTCCTTCCTTTGAAGAACTGGTATCCATTTACTGCCGCTGCAGGCGTATTTCCACTGCTTTACCCAACTTGAACTTTTTTCTTGCTTTGTCCTATTTTAAAATGGCAGGGATAGCCCAGGTAATACCCTCACATTTGCTGAAATGCCACATACCTTGTGTGTTTGTGGGTAGTTCATTTAGTCATGGGTAATAATTGTATGTCTATGCTGTTGTCAGTTGGCTTGAGGGACAGGCTGGGCTCGTTTTGCATATCATGTGCAGACATTTGTCTTTTTTAGTTTTTACTTTTCCACTACTACTTTTTGTGATTGCCTTTTGTTTGGTTTAGCTGGGATATGATTTCAACTTTTGTGCAGCAAGCATCTTCATTATATCCATTATATGTACCAAAACCAATATTAGCATATCCCAGTAAGTTTTTTTTCCTTTTAAGACCATGTGCATTAAAGTGTTTCTTTTATATTTGGAGAAATCACCAGTGTGTTAAAGAAACAATTTTAAGTGCATAATTATGCCTTATATGGTTTTCTTTTGGTTTTAGGGTGTATATGCCAGGTATCTTATTGGAAATGCTTCTGCAGAGAATAGTCATGAATTTGCAAAGCTTGTGGAGCCTTTGGCACAAAGAGGATTAGAGCTCTCAAAAAGGTAAGAATGGTCTAGATTACTGGTCAAAGGCAAGGCAAAGCTTTTCCAACATCTTCATTTATTTAAATGCCTGTCTAAGGCAGCTTCTGTGATTATGAGGGAAAATCTGGTCTTGTTACTGGATTGAATGTTCTTCCCTAGGTCATCCTTCAGCAGCACACAGCACAGCATTTCTGGAGAGCTCTTCCATCAAAGCAGGAAAGGCCAAGAAATTTTGCTGAAGGTTAAGCAGTTCATGAAGCAGCACATTTATCCAGCTGAGAAGGTAAAAGCTTTTCATCAACCTGTTTATAAAGGAACATTTTCTGACTAGATGTTATAAAAATGTAAAAATATGTATAGAAGTCATGTCTTCCTAGTTAGTTTTTTTTTTTTCCAAAACAGCCTGATTTTCATGCAATAATGATTGTGTCATTGCAAAATATTATCAGAAATCATTATAGACAGCGTTATTTCTTTTCAGGATTAAAATACAACATTAAAATGTTGTGTGCATTGTTAATTAAAGAGTTATTTTTTAAACTTTTGAAGTGTAAAACCTTCTTTTTTAGAAAGAGTTACTTTTTAGAGGAAGTTGCCAGAAGACTTGTTAGACTAACAACCACCTAGAACTCTCAGATACTGAATCAAAAGACACCTATTTAAAAATAGAAACTGCTGATTTTAACCATATGAAGATGCATTTTTCTGTTTCTTGCTTTTTAGGCTGTGACAGAAAGTGGGATTGCATAATGTGTCAGAATAGCCTCATTCCTGAATATATATAATACCCATGAAAGTTTGAAATCAGATATGAAATATGCACAAAGTCTATAGTTAGTAGAAGGGAAAGTTAGATGAAGTAGTTTACTTCATGTCCTAGGGAAGTTAGGAATTTCCACATAGCAAGTTGGTTCAGCTTTTAGCCTCATGGAAGTACAGATGGCTTTTGATACAGAATTTGTTGTTTTGGCTTTTTGAATTATGTTTTTTTCCAAGTCAAGCAGAAATGCAGAAAACGTCTTAATCTAAATGTTTAATGAATACATCTACTTATCACAAGGAGAGGTCGAGGGCAGTAGCTCTTGATGTGCAAAGTTTCTTAAAAAGTATCTCTGTGACTAAGTTGGGATTGTAGTTTTGGATTGTCCAAGAAAGCCTTGCAATAATTAAAATATTTTCTTTAAAAACAAATGAACCACAAAAAAACATGCAAGTTTTTCAGATGAGTTGTGTTGTGCTTGGATGTTATTTCTGGTAACGGGGGTTGTGAATCAGGACTTGTGAAATCTTCTTGGCCATTTGTCTTTATTGTGTCATTTTCAGAACTGGGCACTACTTTTATTCATTTTATAACTAGGTTTGGGCCAGATTTGAAGTTCTGTGCCTCAGTAAAACATGTTTGTGAAAATACTAAGATTACTGAATTTAGAGTTTCACTTAAAACTAACGACTGGTGCTTGGAATGACTGCTTACATTATCTGTTAAGGAATTATTTTGACAGAAAGAGAAAATGCTTTTTTTTCCTCACAGTGAAGAAAAGATTAGCTGGGTTATGTGTTTGAATCTTAACTGTCAGTACATCAGGCTTTTATTTGTTGTTTTACTTTTGGGTTTGTGCCTCTTGTGTGTACAGTTGTCAATAGGTACTTTTATCTCCAGAAAATACTGACCTCCTAGGATACTATCTCCATCACATGCTTTAAACAATACCAAATAGTAGTTAATGTACTGATTGGGGTCATCTGATATTTAAAGTCTTGCAGAATGAATAGCTTGCCGTGAACTTCCAATGATATATTTAATTTTATAATGCAGCCAACTATATAATGTAAACCTGTGTTGAATATTTTTTACTTGGTTCCTTGGGTCATAGATCTGGAAGAGATGTATTATTATTTGTGTGTTACATGTGTTCTTAATTTAAACATCGTCTTTTATTTTCTTTCTCTAAGGAAATAATAAAATATTACACTGAACACAGAAATGCTGAGGACAAATGGAAGAAACCACCACTGCTGGAGAAACTGAAGGTAGGGGATAACAAATATTTTTAACACTATAGCAGTAAAAGAGCACAGACATAGAGGATAAGAGTGATTGGTATATCCTGTCAGAGAAGTTACTTTACATGGAAAGAAACAATGTGAAGAACAGGGAAAAGAAAGGAAGAGAAAACAAATGAGAGAGAAGAAAAACAAAATGAAGTCTGAGAGGGGTATATCTGACCTTTAAATCAAAGACTGAACCTACAATTTCAGAATAGCTATTGCAAAAAGCATCAGATATATTGGACAGTAGGGTAGGCAGGAGTGAAGAAAATGTGTTGCAAACCAGAATTTTTTTTTAATGACTTATTGCTGATGTTTTTTCTGTTGATTCTTGTGACAGGAATTGGCCAAAGCAGAAGGTCTGTGGAACCTTTTCCTCCCAGATATCAGTGGTCTCAGCCAGCTTGACTATGCCCTAATAGCTGAGGAGACAGGGAGATCCCTTATTGCTCCTGAGGTTTTCAACTGTCATGCACCAGGTTAGCAACCCTGGTTTAATCCCAAAACTATGGCACTGGAGCATTAAAAAGTTGGGTGTCTCACACCTTACAGGCTGTGTGTCTTGAGCAGTAATCATGACTGCTGATTTCTTACAGACACAGGAAACATGGAGGTTCTCCACATGTATGGCACCGAAGAGCAAAAGAAACAGTGGCTGGAGCCTCTCCTAGAAGGGAAGATTAGTTCTTGCTTCTGCATGACAGGTGAGTTTTTCTCCAGAAGACAGTTAGAGCCAATTGGTTGAAACTTCACATGGTGTATGCAGGGAAGAGTAGAAAACTGCAAGCTGTGTGTTACAGTGGACATTTCTGTACTAATTCAGTATCAGTGAATGTGTTTGAATATAAAATCACCTATGAGGTGTGAGTGCAAACTGGAGCAGCCGTACTGCCTTTCCTGGTAGTTGCCAATTTTCATGGTTACAATAATTAGTATTTGCTTTCTATGTCTTTTTAGCTTCCTTTTTGTACTAGTAAAATAAAATTTGTAGTACCAAACAGGTTTGCAGTAGAGCTTACCCTTCCTTGTAGTGTGCTGTGGAGTTCTCTAGACAAACACAGTTGGGTCCAAGTGTGATTATTGTGATTAAAGTTGTGTGGTTTTGCAGTCTCATAGCTTTTTTTTAAGACACAACCCAGAAATAACTTGCTTTGTGTCCATAGCTCAGCATTGTATTTAGTTTTGCTCCTGAAAGCTTGTGGCATTCAGCATCTCTGGAAGGTAGCTTTTGGAACTATTTCCATCTAAAATAGGAGGATCAAAATCTTGATCCTCGTATTTTAGATGGAACTGAGAGAACTGAGCCTTGCAAACTTTTACTTTGCAAATTCTGTTTCACTGTGTTTCCCAAGAGGAGATAGATACTTTTGTTTTAAAGTAGATGGCCTATAAAAAGATGTAACCGTGAAAGGAGAGAGTAAGAATCTTTCCTGTTCCAAAAAATCATTAATGAAATTTTGCTGTCAACTTCATGTAGTGTATTTCGTATACAACCACAAAATTATTTTCAATCTTTATGTTCGCTTGGGAAGAACCCAAGAGGAGAAAACAGGCTGAGGAGAAATATGACTGTTACCTGTAAGTAGAATGGAAGGATAAAGGATTTAAAAAGAGAAGGAAAGGAAGAAGGCTGATTGCAAAGGGTGGTCCAAGGCCAAGAACAAGTACATTTAAACTGGCTGTGAATAACAGATTGTTGGAAAACAGGAATTCTTTTGACCACCAGCAGCGAGTTCTTCAAAAAGTTTTTCTACTGGGAGCAAAACTTTTGATAGTGTATCCAGAGCCCTATGTTTGTGAAGGTTGTATTACCTTTATATTTAATCTGGTGGTTTGTTTTCTTCCTTTGACACAGAACCTGATGTGGCTTCAAGTGATGCCACCAATATGCAATGCAGCATTGAGCGAGATGGGAACAGCTATGTGATCAATGGCAAGAAGTGGTGGAGCAGTGGTAAGTGTGGAAACCTAAATAAGAATGGCTAAGGTAGAATTGTTTTCAAGAACTATTGAAAAAAAATCACTTTGCTCCATTTCTGAGATGAAAATTTGTCTTCTCCTGAGTAAAGGCAATAGCATGTAAAGCGGTAGAAGGAGCTGAATTGAGCTTTTGTTCTGTGAACCAAAGTCCAAGATTCAAATCCAGTTTGGGGATTTGAGCCCTTTTTGGAACCTCTGAATTTTGTTCACAGAGTGAATGCTGCTATTTTCTTTAAACATTACCTCTTTTCTAGCAGTTAAATTACATATTTATGGCTTTGTTTTCATGAAGCTGTCTTTGGCAGCTTGTGTGAGAGGCTTGAGAGTACCATATAGCTACAGTAAAAAATGGCTGCTTTTAAAGTAGCCTGTAGTGCAGTTGGACTGACTATTAAATGAGATTTCCTTATGTTATAATTCCCAGTAAAATCAATGCATTGTACTGTAAGTGGCAACTGTCCCTGATATTGTAGTACTGTTACTTTTTTTGCCAAAACATGTCACAGCAACTTGAAAGTCATCATTCCCTGGGAGTTTGGAATCCAAGCAAATAAACCAAGTTGTTAAACTGGAATGTTTCATTTATGTACACGATTATGACAGCTAGCTGCTGCTACATGCTTGTGCAATACTTGGAGTCACCAGAAGATAGATCTCTCTCTCTGTTCTACTGCTGTAAAACTGGCAGCAAAAAGAGGCATGGAATCTTGTCTCCTGACCTAAGAGTGTTGCTTAACTACTGGCTTTTTAGCCTTTGCTCTGGGTCACTGTCTCCCAGCTATGCAATGCTGTCCCTGAGGAAGTAATTGAGAAAGTTTTAGGGGGTCACACACAAAATAATATTCATAAAACAAGAAAGTTTTAGGGGGTCACACACACAAAATAATATTATTTGAATTATAAAAAGGAGAGTAAACATAAGGCAGCATTATTTGGTTTGTCTTATTTTTAATAAATACAAAGAGTGAAGTCAGATTTGCATAAAGACAGATGCATAAAAGGCACTGCAATCCCAAGAAGTTTGAGAAACGTGTTCATTTGGCTCTGTATTCGTCTCTCTTTCTGCCTGGCTGGGAAGGTATTTTTTTGTTATTGTTGGTTTTGGTTGGGTTTTTTTAACTTTTGGGACATTAAAACCTTGGATGTGTGGGAATCCCAGAAGCCTGGAAGTCTGGTCAGAATGTCCCTCTGTATTTGTGAAGACAAGTCATAAATCACACATGCAAGGAGTCAGTTACTTCATTGAAGAAGTGGGGTTTCTTATTATGCTCTGCATGTGTATAGCAAATCCAGTATGGCTTAAATAGGTCAGATTTATGGTGTATGTGTAGAAAACCTGTCAGGCACTTCTGACTTATCTGTTCACGCCCTAGTATTTCTCAAAACATTCTGAGCAGACATTCTGTAAGCTTTTGTAATCCAAACAGGGAGAAGAGGCTCGTGTCTTGTTTATGCTACTGTTGTTTCTTGTCTGTCATTTTAGAGCTTTTTGTTCCAGTCCATAATTGTGTAACTAGGAACAGTATCTAAAAATGAGAGATTCTTGCTGGCTTTTCTAATCTGTAGATTTTTTCTAATCTGAGACATTTTGTCAGTGCCCACAGGATGTTTGAAGATAAGGACAGAATGCTGTAACACCACTTCTTCATTTTGAAAGCTAAGCTAGCTTGCCAGTATGTTTGAAATGCTTCCAGTGACTCATGGAAAACTGCTGTTTTCCTGGAACCCCTGCCAACACTGTGGCAGGGAATGGCCTTGGTACCTCTCTTTGTAAAAATTGTAAATCCATGAGCTCCATATGGAATGAGAACCTCTCTGTTTTGTCAAGCAAGGCCTCTCCCATTTGCTGGTTGGTAAATGCCTATGATGAGAGATGTTAGTACCTACTAAAACAAAACAAAAATAAAGATAAGAAAAAACAAAAGCCAGGGCACTTTTTCTATTCTTTGATTTTATTATATCTTCATATATTTTAGCAGATGCAGTTATTGCAGTCCTTGATTAATTTTAGCAATTCTAAATAAAAAAAATCCAGGCCTTGTATCTGATGATTACCTGAAATTTTTATTACATTTATAAAAATCTAGAGTATGCCAGCCACCCTTCGAGCACTGGTTGAAGCTTAGGGTAAGCAGAAAAGAAGACATGAAAGATCATTTTTCTGTAGTTATGGAAAAGGAGTTGCTGGAGTGTTTTTGTGGAGGATGTTGTTGCTGGTATATACTTGTAGAAACACAGAGAATGGCTTTTCCCCCCTCTTTCTCCCTCTCAATTCTCAGCCATAAGCTTATGCTTCATTGCAATCTGCAAGGTTATCTATGGAGTGATAGTTGAGAAATGGAGCTGAACTGTTAGGCAAATGTTCTAAAGTTTTATAAAATAGTTGGAGAAACACAAGATTATTAACTTCTGGTACAAAGATTCCTGTTGTTTGATTGGTGAAGTTTTTTTTCTCTGTTTTAATCACGTACTTAGATGTGTACAGGTTGTTCATTACATAGTTGCTTAATTGCCTAGTACTGTGACACTTGGAAATTTAAATTTTGGGGGTGTTTTTAGGTGTTTGGGTTTTGTTGTGGTGCTTTTTTTTTGTTTGAGTTCTTTGATGTTGTTGTTTAGTAAATATCTTGGGTTGTTTCTAGGGGTTTCAGTATTCAGTTCTTGCTTGATTCCAATAAACATGTTCCATTTGAAAGTGCTTTGTGATGTCTTGGCAGGTTCAGAAATTCATCTGAAAGCTGACTTGCAGAGAAACAGGTCTAGAAGCAATACCTCCTGGAATCAGTAAACAATTCCCTTGGTTATGTAAGATGGTGGAAGCAATGGAGGGCCTATATAGTGAAACTGATTGTTTCTTCAGTAGGGTCTTCATAATTCATAGAAATTTCTTCAGGTCTTCCATTCTGCCTTTGCCTTCTCCAGTACCCGTAATTTTTAGCAATTTTCATGATGTGCATTTTGAAAGAGGCGCCCAGGAAGGCGTAGAGGAGGGGGTTGAGGCAGGCGTGGAACAGAGCGATGCTCTTGGTGACCTGGAGTGCCACATCCATGGTTTTACTGGCCTGGCAGTCTGTCACCAACATGTAGATGATGTCTATGGCTCGCCACAGCTTCACAATGTTGTAGGGTAGCTGGGTGACAATGAAAGTAGCCACTACTGCCAGCAGCACCTTGAAAGGCCTGGACTTCTTAACATTTGCAGACCTAAAGATTGCCCGAGCAGTAGCAGAATAGCAGATCAGCATTACTAGGAAAGGAAGCAGGAATTCCAGGATAATTTCCAGGATTTGAATGGTTGATTTTAAGAGTGTTTCCATGTTCATTGGAAATATGGGAAGGCATTCATTCCTCTCGTTGTGTTTCTTGACTTGATTAAATATCAGCTCTGGGATACTGAGGAAAGTGGCAGCCAGCCAGACACAGAGGCAGGTAACACTGCAGTGTTTGCCCACTCTTCTATGGCCCTGGGATTCAGAAGTGGCCCTGTACCTATCCACGCTGATACAGGCCAGGAACAGCATGCTGGAGCTGAAATTCATGGTGTACAGAGAAGAAGTGAACTTGCACATGGGGTTTCCAAGTTCCCATCCCTGCACTGCATTTGCAGCCCAGAAGGGGAGGGTGAAGAGCAGGAGCAGATCAGCGATGGCGAGGTGCATGATGTACACGTCTGTCTTGGTCTTGGGTTTCTTGCAGTAGGCATAAATTGCAACCACTAGTGAGTTTCCAGCCACTCCAACTGTGAAAGCCAGTGCATAGAACACTGGGAGGAATAATTTTCTGAAATTTCTCACATCACTTTTTTCACAGAGAAGCTCATAGGTATTGTAATCTATAAGAGGGTTGAGGTCATCCTCCTCATCATCAATCCAGTAATCTGTTGAGTTATTCATGTCTCAGACCGTGGCAAAGCTACAAGACACAAAAAAGTGGGGAGAAGGGAGCACCAAAGGAATAATATTAGGTTTAAGTTCTAAAATTTCTGTTGAAAACTAAAACCCTTCTTCAGAGCTGCTTATACATCTCAAATTTGAGGAACATATATATATACCTATATATGTATATTCAGAATACATTTGTGAATAATCAAAGTGAAGCTAGACAGTAACTGAGGCAGAGCAGACCATCTCAAGTTCTCACATGAAATAGAGTAACATCTCAAGTTCTCACGTGAAATAGAGGACATCAGTGTGGGCAATACTTGTAAAATGGATTCAGTTGAAATGCTTTCCTCACCCTTAGCATTTGAGGTTGTATAATGCCTGGAGTGCCCCTCATTTGATTTCTGCATTTGAGTCAAGGAGCCATCATTGCTTTACCTGCTTTGACTGTGTTATGTTTGGCAAAATTCCATTGCACATAACTGTCTGTACCTTTATGGGGTTGGAATTACACCTTCCCCTCTCCAGCCTCTGCAAAGCAAAGCAGCTGAAGGCTGTAAATGCTGCTGCAATCAGGTGTATAAGGAATATGAGCTGATTAGAGCTGAGGCAAGCAGCTGTCTGCTGTCATAAATTCTGACAAATTTTGGATATGTGTCTAGTACAGGGAGAGTGTTTTTGTTTGTTTCTCAGGTGCCCTGTACATGCCCATTACAAAAAGCACAGCAAGGAGTCAGTTGCTGAACAGCAGCAGAACAAGCTTAGTATCTATCGCACATAGCAAGCCATGCCCACATGGAATTTCTTACAGGAGCAGATTGTGTGGGTACACTGCATCTTACAGCTGGAGCTTCTCAGGATGTTATGACAGAAAGGAATTTTATCACATACAAACTACCCACAAGTACCCAAACAGCTCAGTTTGGTTTTTGAAGTATGATCTCATGATGGATTTACTCTGTAAACACTGAGGCTGGCTTCTCACTGCCAGCTTAGGGTTGAAGCTTAAGCATTTGTATCTTCAGATTAGGTCTTAAGCAAGTTTGTGTCCTGCATTATTTTCTTCTTTTCCTGTAGCTGTGTTCATTGACTAGTGTGCTGAAATTCTGTCTGTTGTAAAATACAGTCCTACAGTACCCTGTTTCCTTGGAATAAATGGGACTAAGGTTTCTTAACAGCAGTAGCAAAAATCAGCTGAGAATGAAAAACACGTTCCCCTTTTGGCATCATAGCAGTGTTTAGAATTTGAGGTCAATGTTGCTGAAAGCAGATTGTTATCTGATATTCTGTCCCAGAGCTACAATTTGGCTCTTTCAAGCCTGAAAGAAAAATGCAAATACCATTTCTGTTTCTTAGACAATTGTTTAAATGAAGTTTAAATGAATATTTAAACTCCTGAAGTTTTTTTAATATATCTGTCTACTAGGAAAAAATAAGTTACTGATTGATCTCATAATAAGGGTTGCAAACCAATTAAATAGAGAGAAATGGAGAAATGAAATTTTTTTTGTTTGATTTTTTTCAGTGATTCTCTTAGCCAGATTTTTAAAGTGTATTAGTTTAATATTAGCTATTGGTTTGGCTTCATCTTTAATGACTTTGAAATGTTAACGGAATAGTACAAAACACTTCCCATCAAACTTTAAAAAAGGATTACTCCTTTTTAAGTCTTGCAATTTCTTCTTTATTGTTATCTTTATTGTCATCTTTAATGAGATGTGCAGAATGGAAAAGTACAGTCACTCTACTTAATACTTTGGCAAAGGGATGTCTGTTCATGCCTAACAAGCTGTGTTAGCAGGATTTTCCAGCAGCAGTAATCTTTTGCAGCTTTTTTGTACTTTGAGGAAAGATTTAGTTATCAGCAGCAAAATAACCTTTATTTTATTAATTTTTTTTAGGAGAAGAGAAACTGCAGCAAGAAGAGTTTAATCCACTTAGCTGGGATTTGAGGAAAATTAGAAGTTAAATGAAAATATTTTTCTTGTGGTCTTAAAACACTTAATACAGAACCCATCAAGGAATACTTAATCAAATTGTATCACTGGTAAATTTACTTGAAAGCAAACCAGCAAACATTTCAGGGCAAACTTTAAAAGTCTGTGTATGACAAAGCGGTTTGGCTGTGACTCTGTGCTCCGCTGCCTGATAAGCTTTTGCCTGCCCTGAGTTCATGACAGAAACAAAGTTATCTAAAATGCTACATTGACATTTCTCCCTTAAAAGCACAGTTATGTTTTGGCTCTCCTGCCTGCTCACGTTTGTTTTTCCTGGTGGTGCTGTCTCTCAGGCACACGAGCATGTGCCCATTGCAGACAGCCAAGCAGTCCCGTGGCAGCTGGGCACTGAAGGGTGGTGGGAAGGCTTAGTTTAGTCTCCATCCCACACAGGGAGCCATGCCCATGTGGAATTGCTTACTGGAGCAGATTGCTGTGGGCACACTGCGTGTTCCAGCTGGAGCTTCTCAGAATGATATGACAGAAAGGAATTTTATCATGTGCAAACTGCCCACAAGTACCCAAACAGCTCAGAAGCTGCTGGTTTTTCAAGTAGCTTTCTGTTATACTAATAAATATATTAAATCTGCAACTGCATGCTTCCTTGCAGAATTGCTTCAGCCTTCCAGTCAGATAAAAATTCAGTGTTTCTGTGTATTTAAACTTCATGTAGGATTGTATGAATGATGGTGAATTAGTTTATTATCTCTAGTTTTAACAGACAGGTTTTTTTTCCTCTGATAAATTAAGCAGTATTCTGTCCTGCTACTGAGCAAATCTGATTTTGAAACTGGAAAGGATATGTGCCTTTAGTGAAATGATATATCTCTGTAAAGCTAACTTAACTAAGAGTTAATGTATGCAAAGAAAATATCATCCAATATATAGAGCAGTAAGAATTAAAACAAAACTAACCTTTTGTTCAGCAGATGAGTAGCAGGTACTGCAGTTGAGATGTGCCTCAGTGAAGTGATCTGAATTGCTCTGACACATTGCATTTTGTCTTCAAACACCACACCCTCATGTGGAAGTCCGTTGCACTTTCATTTTGACTTGACAGTTAAAAAAAAACTTTTAAAAACTGTGCTTTCCTGGAGACTCTTCTTGTGTTGAACACGTACACTTCCTACATTCCTTCCTGTTCCAACAAACTGTGACTGCTCTTTGGAAAGTCAGGACGCCCTTACTGCTTCTCTTTGTTGTTTGTGGTTTTATTCCTGGAAGTCCAAATGTTTAATACATCATCGAGAGGCTTTTATCAAACAACACATTAGAAAGGTGAAAAGGATGGAAAGGAGGTGCATCTGGGGCTGAGTTACTGGCCCAGACACCACAGGGAGTCACTCCATTCTTTCCTCGGGGCAGTACTGTGCTTTTGATGGCTGATTGTGTAAGGTTTAAAGGGATCCTTACATCCCCTCCTTATATAACTTTTTAGGGGATACAATAGAAAGATGAGTTGGTTTTTGTGAGGTGGGGAAAGGGGTTCTTTCAGTGTGTGAAACCAGAAAGATGCTGAGGAAAATATGTGAATTGTCAACCAGAGTACAAGCAGATATTCCTGCATCCTGGGGGAGAGTTCTCAGGGCCTTGAATGTTGTCAATCTCATAATCAAATTAGTGACCTGTTTGAATTATCCTGGATCAGAAAACAATCTAATGAGCTTCAGTAAATGCAATATTGAAGCCTAGCAACACAGAGAGATATTAAGGAGACCAGAGGTCAGATTTTGGGGGTTTTTGGCACGCTGGTGCACCTGCCATGACTGGATTAAGCTTCTGTCTGTGCTTCAATTATTTAGAAATATGTGAAAGGAAAGATTCTTAAAAATGGGCAACTAAGAATGTAATGGGCAAATTTTTTCCACATGCTATATTTTGTTTCAGAATGACAAAGTAAAATTGGCTAGGAGAGGAATTGCAGCCTAGAGGAAGAGTGCCACAATATTTGTGCATATTTCTGCAATGTTCTCCTCTTGAGTTATCACAGTATTTCAGTGGTGCTCTTCACAGTGGCAGAAAAGATGCTTGGGCTCCTTCCCAGCCATCTCCTCTCAGGTGATGTCATGTTTTTGAGGCCTGAGCTCTGTCTCTTTAAAAAACAAATGAGATTTTCAGTTCTGAATAGGCTTTGTCTCAAGAGAGTCTCCAACAAGTTCTGTGGGCAGGCTGTAGGAAGGCAGTGAATCCTCCCTTGCTTATTGCAGTTCCTCAGCTCCTTGTAACCTTTCAGGGGTGCAGGGAGGACAGATCCTTCCAGTCAGAGTAAAGAAATAATATTGTCATGTGTGTATTTCAGTAGGGTCAAAAATAACAAAAATTAGGAAGTAAGAGTGAATACAAAATAGATTTTAAGTAAAAACACTTGTGGCTGTGTGAAAGTGGCATGAAGGCAAGAAAAAAACCATTCCTGAGCTGATCAGCTGTTCTCACTTGGCACCACCAGAGCGTGTGAGCTCCAGCTGGGAATGACCAGCAGCCACATTCAGTGGCAGGACTGCACAGCCCCAGCATTGCCTGTTTGCTTGCAGCTACAGCTGTGGGCTTTGTTCTCCATGAACCAGCTGCCTGCACTGGAGAAGATGAGCTAAAGCTGTGGAACACAACATGCTAGTGGAGAGAAATTACTGCAGGCTCTTGGTGGGATGTGCCTCTGTGTGTCCCTTTTCTCCATCAGGAGACTCCCATCTTCCAACCATCAGTACCATGCTGTCATACACATCCTTGTAGGACCAACATCTCAAGGGTGTTGGTCCTACAGACCAGTTTCTTCTTGTAGGAGAGGCCAGAACTCTCCTACAAGAAGAACAGGAAGCTGACAGATCTGTAAGCCACCACAGACCCCTGACCTTTAGCAGAGAGAAGTAACCTGCTGGGCTGAGGGGTGCAACAGGCAATGTGGCAAAAACCATAGGTATTCAGCATTCAGGCAGTAGTTCACCTGGCCTTAGTCATCTTAGTCTCACTGAAGACTGAACACTGAAAAATAAATAGAATGTAAGAACTAAGGTGCTGCTGGCTTCTGAAAGCATAAGGTAGAAAAAAAATCTACCTTTTGGCAGATTCCTCAAGTACAGGTAGTACTCAAAGGTTGTCACATTTAGTAGTCTCTCCACCAGAGAGAACCTCTATAAGTTGATTGTGTGAAGATCAGTAAACTTAAGCATGTTATACCCCTGATAGCAAAGGTTAGGCTTCTAATGGGATTGTGATCAACACTCTAAGCACATGTTAAAATACTATCTTTGCCTCACTATGTGAGTGAGTGCCATGAAGAGTTCAAAAGTATGTTAGTTAAACCAAAGATGTTTGCCAGTTTAGCAGCATTGTGGTCTAAAAGTTTTGGTTTGTGCAGTCATATACATTGAAAACTTTATTGAAAGCTCATCAATATGGAAATATGGTTAAAACTGACCACCTGAAACGTCTAGTGTTTCTTCAATTGTGAGTTTTCTTGCAAAATTACTTCTATTCTCTGACTCTTCCCCTCCATCCTCCAGCAACATCTCTGAATTCTGTAAGTGAGGTGAAAATGTAACTTACAAAAGAGATGTTTATTCCATCCAGGCTGTTTGCATTCCCTCCAAAGCACTGGAGTTTTTCAGAGTCTTGCATTAGACCAGAACTTTTTTTCAGTCTTTTATGGGTTGAAGTGACATAAAATTTATTTTAGTTTTTCAGGACTTCAGACTCTAAGGAGTGGAAGGGCCAGGAATCTGCCATTCATTGCTGTGATTAGAGAGGAGATTGGAGAGTATTCATTTGCCTTCCAGAAATTGTACAAATGATTTAGAACATCTAACCAGATGTCCAGCTCTTAGTGAACTCCTCACTGAGTTCAACATGAAAGCTTCTTCTGAGGTTTTGGTTTTTGGTTTTTTTCATGGTTAAATGATTAAATGACATGATTAAATTTGCTCTTTGTTTTCAAGTAGGGATGTGACTTGAGGATTATTTACAAAACAGTTTTTCAGGCATTTCCAGAAGGTCAAAATCTATTTTGTTGTAAAACCTCACTTGAACATAGATCTGTTTTAGAAAAGAGCACTTGTGCAATTCTTTACCTTCTGTGGAAAAGGAGAAGAGTCAAATACCCCTTGTGCAGGGGTGATGTTTCCCTGTGCAGAGTAGTATCCTGCAAAGCATATGTTGGGTCATTTGGAGCTGATCAGCTGCTTTTGGTTGCAGTTGCCCAAATGAGCCAAATGTTTGGGATCCAGTTAGGTAATTTTTTTTGCCAAGTGGATTTATGCCCCTGGCCAAAGCTTTTCACTGGAATTTTTAGCTTGTTGGCATTGTACAGCTTGTGAGCCACTCTTTAAGCCCTCTGTGGAAATAATGGCTGAATACCATATTGCAGAAGAGGAAAGTAAACATCTGGCAGTCTGGCCCTCCAAACAGGCAGTGTTTATCACAATTAAATAAATCTCTCTCCCACTTCCTGGCCATCAAAGTGGCTGCTTGTAGGAGGAAGTGGCTCAGCTGAAAGCCAGGTGGTTGTATTGTCCAGACCAGAGTCTCCCAAGCCTTGTGAGAACAGCTGCCAGAGGAGTCATGAAGTTGTATTTGCTTCTAACCTCAGAACAAAGCCAAGCTGCTACAGATCAAGCCTTGAATTGAATCTCTACAAAGCTTGTCATCTGCACTAAAAAATTACTGATTGCTACACCCATTGGGTATTTTCCCTAGCTGTATTGTTTGTGGGAGGCTTTGAAAGGAATGAGAGCATGCTTTGGTACTAAGAAACCTTTAAAGAAAAAGAAAAAGACAGGGAGGATTAAGGATCATAGAAATGTTGTTTTAATCAAGAGTAGAATCTTCTTCAGGACTAGTACATTAAAGTGCTGTCTTTATGCTACAGAGGCTTAATAGATATGTCCATAATAAGAAACATCTCAAGTAATGTTATCAATAGTTTGAAATGCTAGCAGGCTATTTTCAGGTAACAATTTTCACTCAGATCTTTCTTCAAAGTGCAATCTAAAATCATTGGCGTAAAGGGGGAGAAGTCCTGCATTCCAGAAAAGTTATGCTGAAGTAGTAGTAAAGTAATCATGGTAACCCTTTGATAGCCTTATCTGCATAATTTGGGTATAATGTGGTTGGTGTTTCATTCCCACATAGACCCTCCAGTGTTTATGGGTTGAAGAAGATTTTTAGAAGTTTTACTTTTGAAACGACAGCATGTCACCTTGATAGATGGGCTGTTGTATCACACTTATTTGCTCAGCTGTAATGGAGACTGAATCAGATTCCAGTAATCAGATTCCATTTCAAGTACCTTCTTGTTCCCTTTTCATAGGAATAGGTGATTAGGAATCATAGGAATACGACCTGGAGGGTTTGGATATTTGGCTTTTCATGGTCTCCTTCCCACAAGTCAGCTCCCTTTTACTTGTTAACTACTAATGTGTATTTTGTTCTGATGTGCTATTCAGAATATAAACACAGGGGTAGATTGCATTTCCTGCCTCACAAAAGGAAGGCAGTAGGGTTTCTTGTTATGAAACTTAATTTGATTCTACATTGAGATTTTACTACTAAAACCAATTTTTGTGTTTGCCACTTTTTTTAAGGTGCTGGGAACCCAAATTGCAAAGTTGCAATTGTAATGGGCAAAACCAAAAACTCATCAGCATCCAGGTAAGAATTCCTAGGAGACTCAGAATCCCCTAAAACTTGTTCCCTGGAGGAGTTGCTGCTTGCAAAAATTTTGTTAAGTGAAATGCCACTAGTTGCCTTGACCAGTTGGATTGCTCCTAAATTAGAAAGATGTTTTAAACCTCAGCACCTGTCTGTTGTAGCCTGAGTTCCTGTTTTGCTGTCAGATGCTGTTGACTGAGTCCTCCCAACCTTTCCACTGTTACCATCTTTCATTGGCATGTTTCCCACCTCTCTCAATTGCACCAGCTCTAGTGTTTGTGCAGCTGTGTGATGGACTGGATGAGGAAATTTTGGGGACTTCACCAGCTTTAACTTGGTCACATAAATTTTAGTCTGCATGAGTTGTTTAGTCTGCATCAATAACCAACAACTCTGGCTTACAATTTATTTTCTAAGTGTAGGATATAAAACAATTAACACCAGGAAGAATTAAATAAAATGCTTATATAATAAAAACAAAACTTTTCAGAGCTTTCCTGATCAGAATGGGTAGAAGTGGCACATCAGAGACCTGAAGTTACTGATTAAGTTTTCCACAAAGGTATCTGTAGATACAGGAAGTTAAGTCTGAAACATGGGGTGTTGGTAAGGTGAAGCTGTGTAAGCAGAGAGCATTGCACATCTTAAATCAGACCTACTCATTTTATTACTGTATGTGTAAATATGATCCTTACCTCTTCTT
Source organism: Melospiza georgiana (assembly GCF_028018845.1). NCBI lineage: Eukaryota > Metazoa > Chordata > Aves > Passeriformes > Passerellidae > Melospiza > Melospiza georgiana. The sequence goes on along the minus strand of NC_080430.1, from coordinate 44,231,794 downwards.
CTTTGACACAAACACGTTCAACTCGAATTGCAAGCTTTTGCAAAAATTTATACAAGTAATGAATGAAATGCTCCATGTCTGGTGCTATTAACATCACACAGCTTGTAATGCAAAAGAATTGTGACATTTATACCTAAGATGGATTTTAGCCCAAATTCCATGGATAATCTGATGTCTTTAGGTTTCCTCCAAGAAGCAATCAGTAACTTGCACACAGTACCCAGGAAGGTTTGCCTGGAAGTTATACAGACAGTGGCATCTGTTGAGCTCTTAGAAGCTGAAGAGAATTTAATGGAGGGGATCATGTGACACTCCACTTGCTAGAACTGGAGACTGAATTTAGAGACCTGGGGCATCATCTCCAGTTCTGTGTGACTAAAACCTAAGTATTCTGAAGGAATGTAAACATGGGGATGGATTTCTCGTTCCTAAGCTGTAGGCAAGCCAAGATGGTGATTCTGATAAACTGGTTTTGAGAACAAAGCAGAAAGGTAGAGGAGGAGAAACTGATTGGGTGATACAGAACTGTGTGCACAGAAGTGACAGCAGCAGGAGTTTCTCAGTCATGGTGTGTTAGGTGCCACTAATACATTTTCAGTTGTTGACTGGTGGGTCAAGAAGGGTTGAAGCCACACTGTGTGGGCAGAATGGTGCAGGTGGTACAGATAAATCTCCGCACTGGCTTTATGTGAGTCCTAATTTAAGGATGGAAAATAAAAAAGCAGAAGGGGCAGACAGAAGGGAGGCTCAGAGGTAACTGTGCTTTTTTGTCTTGATCAGGTACAAGCAGCACAGTATGGTTATTGTTCCCATGGACACCCCAGGGCTGAAGCTGATAAGACCTCTCTCAGTGTTTGGCTACATGGGTAGGTGATCATATTTATCAGCTATATGTGTTTTAATTTATTAGCAGGCTCAGAAGCTGCAGTTACACTAATAAATATTGTGTATGAAATAAATCAGTAAAATGGATATATAGAAGAAGGCTTAAGAACTGGAGGCCTGTATTTTTATTCTCCTTCATTTTACCCTGCTGTTGTGTTTTCTAACTTTGTAGATGAGATCCATGGAGGACATTTTGAGATACACTTCAATGATGTGCGAGTACCTGTCTCCAATATAATACTGGGTGAGTTTCAGCACTGATTTATTTTTAATACATACAACAATGAACCAAGCTTTATGAGACAGTGGTTTGTGTCATTAATCACCATTAGTTATTTTAAACAGCTCTGGTCAGTTGAGGGAGCCCACTCTTCCTTTAGCAGCCTTCCTGCTGTTTGAATGTACCTTAGAGCAGAAGGAAGCAGGGCAGCTCTGGCTGTCATGCAAGTATCATTGCCTTGAGGTAGAGCAAAGCAAAGTCTTTAAGTGCTGTTCTTCCCCCAGAACCAGCTCTTGCAGACTTCACAGACTTTTAGAAAGAATGTTGTGCTGCACTCCATGGCCAGTACTTGGCAGAACTGAAAAAGAAATAACAAGCAGGCCACCATTGTGGTCCCCTGCAGGGAGAACTCTGCTCTCTCACTTAGTGGAGATCCTGATTTCTTCTATTTCCCCTCTGCTTCTTTTATTTTGCTATGGGGTCCCTTCTGCTTGGAGCCTTGGACCCTTCCAGGAGGCAGTTTGCAGAGCCTGTTTTTCTTTCCAACCAGGTGAGGGCAGGGGGTTTGAGATCGCCCAGGGCCGGCTGGGGCCGGGCCGGATCCATCACTGCATGCGGTCGCTGGGTGCGGCCGAGGCCGCTCTGGAGATCCTGTGCCAGCGCGCGGCTCAGCGCCAGACCTTCGGCAAGAAACTCTATCAGCACGTAAGCACCTTCCCTCTCTGGCCCTGGGCACACACTGACCTTTGTTCTGCCCAGCACAGCCTTGTGGCTCTGATAATGGACATGGCAGCAGCTGTGCCCTAACCTTGAATTCCTATTCATAAACCTTTGGGTGGCAAAGGGAAAAAAAAACAAACCACATTGCAAGGCTCCCATTTTTCACCAGAATCTACAGCATCTTTTTCTTTTTTTTATTCCCCTTTGCAATATGCAATGAATTAGATACCTTTTGCTGGATTTGAATGTGGATTTTTTCACTGTGTGTTGTTCTCTGCTTTTCTTGATCAGTTTGGACAGGTATTTTTTCAGGCATGCAATTTATGCTTCTGTTACAATCTGAGTTCACCATTTTTGTGTATCCATTCTGTCACCTGGCTGTCTCCATTCAGAACCACTGGAGACACTTAAGGGTCTAAATTTCACTGAAAATGTTACTTTGATCAAATATTTGTAGTTGCTTATTGAAGTACAGACCACATCAAGGGAAGATTGGAGAGCCTTGCTCTTATCTTGCTCAGGATTGAAATACTGTTTCATGAGCAAGAGCTTGCTAAAATAATAAAAATATGACAGTGTGCTTTGTAGAAGAACTGTCGGAGTTTGTTAGTTGGTCTGTCACATTTCAAGTGTTCCTTAATTTTTCCCAACAGCTAGGATAGCTTTATTGGAAAAAACACAAGTAAAAGCAATGGAAAGAAGAAATTGAATTAGCATCTGGCACAGATTGTAGCAAATTGTGCAGATCCAGAGGGAGCAACTTTACATATCTGTATTTCCAGTCATATCATTTCCCAACTTCCCTTCACCACCATAACCTGGAATGAGTAAGAGGTGCATGAGGCTCACTCTGGCTCTCAGAAGCTGGCTGAAGTAACAGTGATGTTTGATGAAACCACAGGCCTCACCTGGAGGCAGCTGCTGAGCCCATGCAGGTCCTTCAGTGAGGATGGCTAAGACAAGGTGAGGCTGGTGGCTTCCCTGAGTACCAGTGTGCCTGCCCCCACCCAGGCCATCATTTATGACCCCAGGAGCTGCTGACTGAAGAGAACTGAACACCCCATCTAGGTTCAGATCACCTTTGCTGGGACCAGCCAAGCTGAGCTTCCAGACTGCACTGAAGCACGTGCTGCACATTTGCTTTTGTGTCCTACAAAATCCACAGCCCTAGAAGTGGAGGCTGGGTCAGGCTCCAAACAGTTTTTGCACTCACAAGCATCAAAAATATTTGTTTCTCCTGTGGTATGTTGGCTGCAGGGGGGAATTAGCTAAGAAGAGCAGGGAAGGGCTGCCAAGATCATAACTTCATTTTGGATCCAGACAGTTACTAATTTATCATCAGTCAGAGGCAGCAGGCACCACCCTGCAGCTGTTCGCCTCTGTGTCATGCACCACACAGCACCAGTTTAAGCAAAACAAGGAATTCCTCTCCCGTCACCCCCTTATTTCTATACACTGGGGCTTATCATATGGAGAGAAGGCTGTGAGGGGTGGTAAGAGGAAGGAAAAAGCAGGCATGGAAGAGCTTCTGGAAAATGGCCAGCACACAGTGGGGTCTGATCAGGTGCCAGAATCCACAGGTTTTCCCTTTTCTTGTTTCCTGGCAGAGCAATTCTTTTCCTATCTTTAATATTTCTGTTAGTCAAGTGTTTTCTTTATTATGCCTCATCTTAGATATGCTTTAGTTTGCACACAAGTGGCTGTAGGTTGGCTGAACGTGCACATGCTGAGAAAGAGGGGCTCAGAGGCATTAACTGATGTCCTGGTGTTGGCTTTGGGATCTGCAGGAAGTTGTTGCCCACTGGATTGCGGAATGCCGTCTTAGCATAGAACAGGCTCGCCTGCTCACCCTGCAAACAGCCCGCAAGATCGACATGCTGGGCAACAGAAGAGCAAGGAGAGAGGTAAATTTTAGTTTTTGATGCAATGCCTGTGCATTCAGCTGGTTAAAAGACAAGGTAAAACATACTGTTAAACACTATTATTCTAAGTGTAGAGTATAAATCCATGTTGAAAAGAGCCTTAAGATATGCTTTTAATTGTCAGAAGATTGGGGAGTTAGTCAGAAGTGGACATGAATCTGTTCAACCATTGCTTGCTTGTTTCAACACAGTAAGATAGTTTGGAGTGACTGGAAACAGTTTTACCATCCCCTGTGAACGGGAACAGCAGAGCTCTCATCCAACCCCAAGAGGAAGGAATGTACTGAGAGATACAAATATTCAATAGAAGTGTTAGGTAAATATTTTCACTTGCTTATGAAACTGTTACTGATAATGTGAGTTCTTCTAACCACAGGTAGCCATGACTAAAGTGGTTGTTCCACGAGCCGTACTGAAAGTGATTGACTGTGCAGTTCAAGTGTGTGGTGGAGCTGGAGTTTCTCAGGATTTTCCTTTGGCGTTCATGTGAGTAAAAGGAGATTTCCTGTAGATTCTAAGCATTTCTTTTATAATAATTTTTAACACCAGTACATGCTGTTTCACCTCAGCATGAAATAATAGTATATGTCCCTTTAAGCTATAAAAGTTAAACCAATTGTTGCCTTACAAAAAATAAAAGCTGGCACTGGGCCTAAAATAGTTCTTATCAGCAGTAAAGAGGATGTGCTTCTAAAACTTAATGTTATCTCTTATGGCCCTGGGGAGAAGCAAAACTTCTGAATTCCCAGCCCACCCACCTCAATCGTGCCAGGAAGATTTTGCTGCAGTATCTGCCTGTGACAGCACTTTTCAAGCAAGGAGTGTCAAAAGGGCAGCAAAAGCAGTGCTGAGAGCTCAGTGTGGCTGCTGTGGCAGGGCAGGAGGCCAGGCCTAACTCAGCTCTCCCCCCACAGGTTCGCGTCCATACGCACCTTGCGCCTGGCAGACGGGCCCGATGAAGTTCATCTCTCAACAATTGCAAGGTGGGAGCTCCTTGATCAGTCCAAGAAACTCACTGCAAAAATCTAATGTCACCATAAAGCCTTCTTTAATGGAGGGAAGATTAAGGAAAAGTTTCAGTGTAATAATGGTATCTAAGATAAAACTGAATGAACACAAAAACTTGATTCTAACTGGAAGCAATTCTCTCACTGTTTTCACTTATTACACTTAATAATTATGGGCTTGCTTTTAAGAATTTGCAGAACACCAGGCAATAACTAATCTGGGAGTCTTTATAATACTAAATAAAATCTATTTTCAAACAGGCCTGAAGTGCTTTCTTTGTTCTGAATCAGAGCATTTTATCCTTTTATTGTAGACAAAGCAGTTTTGAGTCAGAAGTGCCACACAATTTAATTTATTGCCAGCTAGGCTAAACTTTTGTATTTGTTAAATTGACAAACAGTGGAGGTAGTACCTTGCTTTTTCTTTTCCAAAACTCACTTGCAGTCCAACCCTCTGCTCCCCAGTTCCTGCTCACAGCTGCCTTCCTTGTCACTGAGACTACACTCAGTCCTGCCCCCAGCCCCATTCAAGTGAGGCTCAGGGCAGCACAGAAAGCTGGAGCCTGGAATGATTCCTGGAGTTAGGATAATCACTTCTCAGCTTACACAGGGCTGGTAACTTAAGGGCAGTGAAGTTAAGGACACAAGAGTTTACTGTTTGCATGAACAAACAAACTCCCCCCTCCAAGCTCCTTCCTGTTGGAGCCTGCGGAGAACACCCTGGGCTTGGCTCAGTCCTCAGGATGAGGCTGTGCCAGTTCTGTCCTTGAGCCCAGAGCCGAGCGCTCGCCTCAGGGTGTCCAGCCACAGCTGCAGTGGTCTCTCAGGGGGTACAGGGGCAGAGTACCTAGAACTAGAAGCATTCCATGAAGTTCCTTACCTCATGATACTTAAAACCAAGATTATAACGAGTAATTCTCGTTTACATTTCCATCCACCTTCATTTCCTCTTGCTTCCTGCCAAGAATGTTTTCCAGGAAGTTGAGGTGAAGCAGGTCAGTGGCTGAAATGCACTTCAACTATAAAACCACCTGCACTACTACATATGGTTCAGGAGTTCTGCTCTAGGCTGTCAAAACCTGCACAAAGTGTTTTTTCAACCAAGAATGCCCAGGATCACATTTTGCCACGTTCCAGTTAGGGTCTTGGACTGCCCTCATTTCTCTCACTGTCAATGAACAACTAGACAAGAATACCACCTTTATCTCATTAACAAGGCTCTTAATTCCCTTTATTTTAAAATTCTATGTACATATGAATGATCTGTATAATGTACACTCAATATAGAAAGTTTTTATATACTGGATAATGTATAGAACATTTCACAATTACACTAATTTCTTACATAACATGTCAACTTTTTAAGGTTTTTTTGCTGAAGCTTCATCAATTTGGTCAAGCCAGTTATACATACAAATGTCTAATGCTGTTTGATCCGAGGAAGAAGATAATGTTAATGATTAAGGACATGAGTGAACTGGTGCAGGAACAAACCCTTTCAGGTCATGTTCAATGGAAGTGATCACATCAGACTGAGAAATGAAGGGATGCCCTTTTAGTGGGGTCGGTGAGGTCAAAGTTATTTTAGCCCAATTCCTCTAGACTGTAGCTCAACTCCAGTCATGCTAATTCAGAAAATATAAAAACTAGGAAAGTTTGATTCACAGTCTTGTAAACAAATATAAAGGAACAAAATGTGCTTATGTACAACAAGAAAAAATTCTTGTGTACCCATTTCAGCTGATCCACAGAGTGCTTTCTTGTGTTACAGTGTGGAAGTTAGAATCACTGACTTTTCCTAGAAAAAAAAGTCATAGAAAAAAGGAATAACACTGTCATAAACACCTGGCAAGGCAGTAAGTTCACTTCAATGTATTGGAGGAAAGTGCTGTTCCTCATCACTGGCCAGTCTGCCTTTGTCTCTTCCACAAGGATTTCCAGTCCTTAGCTGACATCTCCCACTTCGTTGTCTACCGGGGGTGGTACGTTGGGCATTACGGATGATGTCGTCCCTGCAGTGAGGTAACCAGCAACTCCAGGGCCTTTCAGGAGGAAAACAAATACTGGGGATTAGTTCTCCTTCTACTGGGTGACTGAGCAGCTTTATTCCCCTCTGGTAACACTCAGATACATCATCTGAGCCAACCAGACACCTTACACAAGAACATTTAAGAGTTTTTCTTTAGATTTTCTAAAATTTAGGAACACTAGAAACTAAGACTTCTTAGTCTACCAAGTGGAATAGCTTGTGGGGACCATTTTTGGGCTTGCTCAGGTTTTATTCTGATATGCCAAATAAGTGAAAAAGAACCCCAACCACCTGCATTACCCGTCTCACCTTCCATCGTGGAAGCAACAGTAAAGCAGGGATGGCATTCCTTTGCTAAAGAAAGGCCCTGCCATGGAATTAAAGTCAGTTCAGGCATGTGTTCAACTACTGGGCTCCTTGTGTATCTTTTCAGTGTTTTAAAGGTTTTTCCCAGCTGCACAGTTCCAGGAAACCCAATGGGCTGCCCCATGAAGAAACAGAACTGCCTAAAGCTTGTCTAGCCAGCATTTTGTGCCTTCAGTTGGAATAAAGTGACAGCATTCTTGGGATACAGAAATTCTATACTGGAGATGCAGGACTCACACCATTACTAAGTTTCTATGTTGATTATAATAGGAGCAATCAGCTTTGCCCTGCAGGCAAAGCCCCTCTCCCTGGAATTAAAGCCTGGAATTAAAAATTTAGTCATATTGAAATTTTCAACAAATGCAATAAAAATTTAGGTTGCAGCATGAAGTGTTTTAACAGTAATTTTTATCATATTAGCGACTAGAAAACTGATCACTCACAGAATGTTCCTGCACCAATACAGCGATCAACTTGGTCTCAGACCTCCAGCCTACACTGCCAATATTCAACATACTAAGTTCTGCTGGGTCCTCTACTCTTCCCCTTTAAGCCATTCTCACTGAGTTCTCCCAAATTTACTATTCTTTCTTGCCCCACCCTCCTTTCTCCTACTTCAGCCAGAACATTAGAGCGTGGTTGGTCTCCCTGCAAACAGTCGCACACGACTTCTGTGAGGCAGAGAGCAAGGCAAGCAGTGCCTCTGGCAATAAAAAGCTCTCTGGCTGCAGGAGGGGACCTCTCCTTGCCTGCCCATCAGTGGAACCTGCCAAGTGTCACACCCACTGCTACCCATCCTAGTGCAAAAATTCCCCATAGTTATCTCGTGCCTCAAGCTCTTCCATTATGGAGGAATCCTAACACAGTTCCAAAGCTGAATTCCTGTGTAGCACCAGCAAGTAGCAGCCAGTGCAGGTGTCAGTGTGGTGTGTCGGTGCTGGGCATTTGTACAGCTCTAGGACATGCATCTGTAACTCGGAATGCAGCGAGCGCAGCGTGCGTTCTGCGAGGTGGTATCTACCTGCTTTAGAGAGCTACACAGAAGTTAGCAAGCTGCCTGACACAGCAGATCTAAAGCCCACTTCTCAGGTGAAGGGGACTGCTGCCAGTTAGAAGGGAAGGAGAAGAGACACCTGAGGGAAGAGAAATAAGCAAGGGAAGTTTCAAGGGAAGTGCAAATAGCAAAGCAATTTGAAGCAAGACATAAGGCAGAATACAAGATAAGAGAGGTTAAAAATAAAGCTTGGTTTCCATCTACACTTTGCATTTGTACAGCACCTTCATTCTACATTGGCAAGCACTTAAACATTAGGCAGTTTAAAAGCAGCATGGGCCTTAAGGCCATTGGAAAACTGTATTGCCCCCAGTCTCAAGCCTGACCACATCTGATATAGTTTCAGTTCTTGGCCAATAATCAATCAGCATTTATGAAATTTAAATTTATAGTATTTATGAAAATATCAAGGAAATTCAATACAAACTGAATCAGTTCCAGTGTTGTCAAACTGGTATTAAACAACACAAAACCAGAAAACCCCGGTTCAGCGCTAAAGCGCAGAGTCCTGTGTGAAAAAAATACATCAAGTGTTCCAATAGCTACTCTCAAAATACAAGCAACTACTTCTAGAAGGTGTAGTTCCTGACTTGAAAGACTCAAAATACATGCTAGTATCTTGCAGTAAAACTTTGGCCATCAGATTTACACCTCATTAGTTCAGTTATACTCAAAAGCTTTACCAAGATTCCTAAATTGGGTTAGATGAGAAAGTTCCTTGTGGCACATAGCTGTGTCCACACTGGCTTGTCACAAAGGACTTTAAAACCTCACCTGTGAGGCAAAGCTTTTAAGACCAAGCATTTGTTCAGCTGATGGCTACTGAGGAGTCAGAAGCTTGCAGACAGTTTGCTGCAATGCCATTATTTGCTACATCTGAAAATATTTTATGTGATAGTGATGTTTTGGACTGTGATACTGTGTCTATCAAGTGCTCAAGTGAAGGAAGAACAGGAGCAGATTTGCAGTGACATACTGATCTGGGATTACATCTGCACCATGCAAGGAAGTTCCCTCAGCTGCCAACCTTACTGTGCACACAGTGCACAGCACACACAGCTAAAATGCTCTTCACTACCAGCAGGGCTGGGGTGCACCTGAAGTGCCATTTCAATCTTGGTGGCACCAGCAGGGGAGCCACCCAAGCTGCACCACTGCAGCAGTGAAGCAAATGCTGCAAGCTCCATGTACAGGCACGAGGCCACCCTGTCAGGCCACTGATTCTGGCTGGAACATAGCCTCATACTCCAACCTATTAGCATTCCAACTTTTCCAACAGTACAACTACCTGCCTAACCCTGAAGTTGTGTTAATTCACACAGCTAACTGATATAGACAGGTTCTAGAACTGAAGTAGACTGATCCTAAGAAAGCATGGAAAGCTATTGTCATTCATCAGTTTCAATTACATCTCTGCTCTATCACTACAGAGTACTTGCAAGTCTTGCCAGTGCCCAGATCCTGTTGCTAAGTATGTACAGTAAAGACTATGCAGAGAAATTAATTCTCAACCAGCAAGAAGTTTACCTTTTAGTAAGTGTTTTAAAAACTTACTGTATTTTTACAGCACTGACTGTTCAGACCACTTGATGGCACTAGATCCTGGGGATAAACAGTAACTCCAGAGTCCAGTGTGACAATTAAGTAACAGTTCAGTATAATTCAGAACATAAACAGGAAAGAGTTGCTAACCTGTGAGGTATCCTGATGTTTGTGTATCAGAAATGAACAAGTCGTGTTTCTGATCCTTGAAGGCACTCCAAACAGAAGAACGGGACAGAATTTCATTTACCTGCAATATTTGAAGAGAGAACAGAGTGAGCAAGTGCCATTTGTCATGTTCTAGGTAAACAAACCCATTTTCTATTGCCAAACCATTCTGAAGGGATTACACCAAAGAATGTGGCAGTAGTTTAGGTTGCAATATGGAATTTGTGCACATTTCCAAGGAGACTTGCTTTTCCATGTGAATTGTGCTGCTGAACACAATGATCAAAAGAAGTTATTGAGTAGCTTCACTTTATCCTTTGTTCCCCAGAAAGGTGACAAGGAAAAGCAACCCTAGAAGCTGCCCTTGCCACTCACTGACAGCTGAGGGAGAATAGGACTTTTCCTGCACTAGAGCAAGATAGGGACTACTTGGAAGAAAGACTATTCAAAGTTTCCTCCCCTTGAGAAAGCTTTCAACAAAAGGGTAAGAGGAAGGCATTAAGAACTAGCACAGTTACTGGGACAAATTTACTTAGATATACATCCATAATGCTGCTGCATTTATGTATTTGTTTAAAAAACAGAAGAGAAATTTACATTTATAACACAAGTTCTGAAGAGTTGTCAATTAAAGATAATCAGCTCATAGAATATTTTGGCACTTGGAATTTGTCTTTTTTATTAGTGGTCTTCACATGCATTGAACCAACGACTTCTCCACAAGCAAGAGGTGAAGAAATTCCAAACCATAATCATTTTGCAGTGGCAGTGCGCTAACACTTTAGGTGGAATGATGTACATGACAGCCAGAAGATTAAAAAAGGGATGTTCAGAGTTTGGTACACACCTACCAAGTGTCAAAGCCCAGATAAGGACTTGTGAGTGCTCACCTGTTCCCCATACTGCAGGCTACGAGACATGGATTTCAGAGCCTTAACAATCTGAGCTTTTGTTGCGGATGGGCTCTCCAGGGTCTCAAGACCAACACCTTCAAGCAGCTTCAGAAGATAAGGGACCAAATCTGCTTTCAAAGCCTGCAAACATACCCAAAGGAGTTGTCTTAACAGAGATAGGAAGTTCCATACAGAATTTTGATATCACTAGCATTAGTGTGAACCAGAAGTGCGAACAGCTATTACTACAAATGCCAAGATGAGTCCATTTTTCCTGAGCTGTATGAATACAAACAAGAAAAAGCAAAGATACTGTCCAGCAATTCTGCTCTATCTAGGTGTAAACTCAGTTGAATTAGTTGGCATTCCACTTCACTTTCTCAGAGGACACAACACTACCCTGTGCATTAAGCTTCAATGCTCAGGTAACATCCTTGAACAGGTCTGCTTTTTAGATAAAACACTTTTCCAACAAGAAAAGCACCTTAGTTAAGTGTCCAGGAGGCTCCCCAGATGCCATTTAAGTTGAACAGTTTAAATACACCACATTTCTACAGTCTGAGATTGTACTACTTACTTGGGCTACTAAGTCAGTTTGTTCCTTCTGAAACATTCGATTCAGTGTTTCACAGGCTATCCCAACCACATCCGATCTCTTCTTCATTCCATTCATGAGAGGGCCAATGGTCTCCAGTGATGCCATCGCTCTAACACAAAGCTGTACAGAGAGAAACATCCTGAGGACTCTACTTTGTGCCAAGATTAATGGTTATTGCAGGTATGGTCAGCCAACACCACACATTTCTCAGTGTTTGATCTAGCAATTCTCCATTAATTAGCTATAGGTCCCTGCTCACTTGCAACACCATACTTACAGTTAGAATAGTCCTTTTAGGAACACTACTAAACAATACAAGTACCTCCAGCTATGCTTTTCTCCCCTCAAGCATTTAAATGATTCAGTACCTCATTGTCTGACAATATGTGCATGACACGAATGGCACTTTTAGGAATGGCATTGTTCTTGTGATTCATAGCCTGGATTATCTTGTGAAGATGACCAAGAGGAGGAACTTGATCAGCTAGCTGAGGCTGGGCACTGAACAGGCACACAGTTGCTGTGGTAATGGTTTCTAAAGTTTCCCCCTGCAGAAAATTGAAAATCAACAGAAAATGTAAGTCAGTAAAGCCTTATGTATCATCGTAATAACAACATTTCTCACTTGCTTTGCATTATATGTTTTTTCCTTAATGCTTGTATATCATTTTGCTCTCAAACTGTTAAAACAACAAGTGAAGAACATGATTATCAGCTCCAATAGTGGCAAACATTCACTAGTTCCACAAAGACAGATCACACAGGAATTCCTAAGCAGTATTTCTAGTGTATTGAGAATCCAGTGTATCTGGCTAAGTTGCTTGGTGGAAGCACTGATAGCATGGCTGTTCAGGTGACCACCTGAATTCCTAAAGGATTCTGCAGTCTGTGCAGAAGCACTCATTATACTCTGTGTATTCTGCCTGCCTCTACAATCTGCTGTCACATTTTTGTAATAAAGGTGCCTGTTTTATTCAACATGCTAGTTAGCTTCCATCCCGCAAGTCTAACACAGAATCTGTCTGAACACTGTTTAAAAATTAATTTTTAAACTGCAACACATTTGCTGTACTCATTACACTAAGGTGGCAGCCTTAGTCACATAATTTATACCAGAGTGGGAACTTAGTGTTGCAGAAGGACAACAAAAGTCTCAAGAACAGAAAATTTTTAGGTGGTGTAGAACAAGTGCCATTTTTTTAGGTTGGTCAGTCATGGAATAATTAAAAGACACTTCATTTGTTAAGCCTCATCTCTAGCACAAAGTAAGTATCTAAGACTTAACTGAAGCTAATTCTATGGCTTCAGGAACTTTAAAAACCTTGACTCATGTTCAAAAGTTGCCTAAACATATCAGCACACTTTTAGAGAGAGTCAGAAAGCAGACAGAAAGCCCCATTTATGATGGGAATAAAATGTGAGAATCTAAGCTTATCAGAAACGAAAAGACTAAAAACTTAAGAATGCTAAACAAATTCAAAGCACAGAATCAGAAAAAAAATCATCTTACATGGGGGTTATTTTTCTCCAGTAGTTCAGTAAACTTTTCCAATAGTGCAATGAGAAATTCTCTTGGTTTCCGTAAAACCCAGGCCGGCTGGGCAATAAAAATCCTGAGGAAGACTCCCCCCACTGAAAGTTCACCTTCTGCCTCACCATACACCACAGCAAAGTCTTCAGGCAGCTGTTGAATTGTAAAGTAGAAGTTATTGACAAGAGTATTTGAGAGACCTAAAACTGTTTCTCTAAGTGGACAGGGTCACTAACTGTATTCTCCGAAACAGAGCTGTGCAAGGCCAACAAACCCTTCATCTTGAAAGAGCATGAGGTAAGAAGTGACAGCAGAAAGAACAGTGCAGTGCAGGCAGGACCACTACAGTGAACTTTTCTTTCAAAGAACACAATTAACTGAACCTACAACTGCAACAGTGGCAAACCCTAGTCCAAGAGAAGCACCAGCAATGAGGCTGATGATACAACAGCTCTTTCCTTCCTTGCACACTTCAGGGAAAGATTTCTCACCATCACTCCAGGGAAGTTCCCAGTTTTCATCTGGATCAAAATAGACATTATGATGTGTTCAGAAACTGGTTTAATGTTGAACTAGAGGGCTGTTGGAAGGAAGTAATGTCTAGCTTTTCACAGATACTGGGAATCACTACATGCTGAAACACCTCATTGATGGGACTGATGCAAGGGAATGGCTTAAGGACTCGAATATTTTTTGAGACCCAGTGACTTGCTAAAGTTACTTCACATTTACCAAGAACAGGTTTACTGTGGCTATGTAGTGACAGGACTTTTTCCAGCAAGCCAGTGGTGTCTCAATATTCTCCTTTGTTGCTGACTTTTGATGAGTTTTAGAATCACCTAAACTATCAAAATGTTCAGAGCACGCTGACAGTGGTTTTATCTGTAAGTGTCTCATTTCAAGTTGCAAGCTAGTAACAATAGCATCAATTCAACATTAAACCAGTTCTGTTTTCAGTTATGAACAGTTATGTTTACAGCACAGCAGTGAACTCCTGTTAGTACTTTAAGAAAAAACCCTGTTAGAGTCCAATACAAGCATCTATTATCATGTGGCTTACAGCCTCCCTGGACACACCCAAAGCAGAAACAATATACTTTTACCTTCCAGTTAGTGTCAGGGTTGTCCCTCTGAAGTTTAAAGTGCCTTTAAAAAGAAAGTAAGTTTTAATGACCAGTAAATGAAGCAGTTGTCTTCTGTACATGACACCTTAGTCTCCCTCCATCATTGTGCAGCAGCTCCAGTTTCTAAGCTCCATTCTACCCCCATTGTATCCCTTCAAATCCTACAGCAGTGAGCAAATACCTGGACTGTGCACAAACTGCACCTGCATCACTGACTTACTGGTACAGTACATAAACAATGAACAAGTTTATTTCACTGAAGTCTGGCTTGCAAGAACTCTACTTTTTAGAGGCAGAGCTCTGTCTCACAGTTCTACAGCTACTCTGGTTCACTGCCAGAGAGTGTCTCAGTTAAAGATAACTGAGTCAGAAGGTTTCCACGTACTCAAGCATCATTTCTCGAACTGTTGTTGATACTTTCTCTCTGGAGCTGTCATTCCAAATTAATTCTGGATTTTCATGGGTTCCCTCAAAGATATGAACAGCAGCTTCAGGGTTGTCTCTCATGGCATCCATGAAGACTCCAGGTAAAAATTTCATTAGTGTGATTCTAACCTAGAAGGGATGAACATAAATGACACTTAGTCTATCATATGACTAACTGACAGGACAAGCTCACAGAAATAGAAAACTCTACAATGTCCAACTGTCTTTAATGCAAGAATTATCAAGTGCTAGACTACAATACCACAAAACAAAATAGTGCCATCATTTCAAATAGCAATAGCCAGTGACACTGAAATCTAGGTCTCTACTGTAAAGTCATTACAAATGGAAACCAAACTGCTTATACAAGTTACTGTACATACAACAGTTTCTAGAAGTCTGATCACAGATTAGAAGTTAAATTTTGAAAAAGCCTGATTGCTCTTACATGAGTCTTTCAGACACAGAAGAGGATTTTTTTGCTCACCTTTAGAAAGATGCAGGTAATATCAAGAAAGAGTTCCAACATGAGCTGTTAAGATTCTTACCTTTGGACCCACCAGCTTATCTGCAGTCATTTTAGCAAAAAGCTCTGCCGTTTGGGCTCGGACCTGTGGATGAGTTGAGTTGCAAAACATATCTAATAAGTAGATCAAAGCACCTGTAACAAAGAGATAGGGAGCATCCAATTTAGTATATTTTTCTGGTCACAAGTAGTAGAAAATCTCCAATTCCACACTGATTATTTTAAAGGGAAGAGTGGCCACTCCATGCACTTTAAGCCCATTGTTGAAGAAACATTTGCTTTCAGTGTAGTACTGTACCTTTTGCCATGGCCTCTTTAATTATTTTTGTGCTAGATGTCAGAGCATACAAAGTTTCAAGGACAAGCTGCCGACCTGTCAAAATAAAGAGCATTTAAGAACTTTGTGTCACAGAGAATGAAGAAGGGAAGATAAATGTAACTGATCTCAACAGAAAACTGTATCAAAACTGCAATAAAGCTTCAGAAAATTACAAGCTTAGGGATTTCTGCCTACACTACATTAGTTAAGGAATGTCAAATCAATCCCACATTCCAATACAGCATAACTTCTTAATTAGATGCTAATTAGCTAAATTCCCAGGAATAATTTGTCCATGGAACACTATACAATTCAGAAGTAATCAGAGTATCTGCATTTTCTATGTTTCAGGTCACACATTTAAGACAAAAAACTGGTCATACACAACATTTTTGTAATCCATCCTTTGGATATGATAGTCACTAATGTCTAAATCAGCTGACAGAAGCGACTTAGTATATCACAGGGCCTGTGATGACAGAGATGGTCTAAATTTTCCTTTTGTTTAAAAAAATTATCTATTTCTATTCCTGCTTCCTGTCATCTTCTTAAAAAAATGGTGATTCCTGTTTGGTAGCTCTGCTTTTCTTATCTAGCAGGGGAATAACTGATAGGTAAAGAAAGGACTGGGCATAGAAACACCATGCTTCACTGAGGATGTATTGCAGTACTGTCTTTACTGCTCTCATTAATAGCTGAGCAACTGGAATGGAGCACAGCAACAGCTGGGAAGCCTGAGGAAAGCTTTGTTCCAATATATAGGTGTTCTTACTGTAGCTTCTATTCATAATCCAGCTCTCTATCTTACAAAGCTAACAAGACCATTGTAACCTAAAACTCAGAGCTAATTTCAGCTGCATTCTTATAAATTCCTGAGTTGGAAACCCTTTCCCTTGCAAGATGGAGAATCCTATGGTACCTACTTGAAGGTAAGGAATGCAGGAGTGCCAGTAAGTTGGCAAGGACCATTGCCTCAGCAATGTTGTTAACACATTCTTGATTACTTGTTACTATGTTCACTACCTGCAAAAGATCAGAAACAGCACTTGATTATACTTCAGCTATTCAGACACTTCAGAAAACCCAGTGTATGAAGTCAGCCAATTCACTGGCCACCAGAACTGATATTTACAACATTTATTCCTGCCACCAAATTGTTTTGTCACTTCAGGCAAGAAGGATGCAAAGACACATGCATGACACATGTTCCTCCAAGGAGGAACTGACACCTTGGAACCCCAATCTTAGCATTTTTAAATGCTACTCTAACAGCTACACCATCAGGTTTGTTTATGGTGATTACATAAAGCATCCAGACAGGAAGGTTGGGAGTTTGTGGGGGTTGGTTTGTTTTTTGGTTGGTTTGGTTTGGTTTTTACCTCCAGAGCCAACTGCTGCACCAGGCCAGCTCCGTGAACACGCAGAAGGGAGAATATCAACTTAAAGTGCCCTATGCATTCACACTCAGAACCTGCAAGAGACCAAATAAGTTACTCTCCATGCCAGCCAAAGCATTCACTGAAGGCCAATTCCCATGCCCATATTTCACTGTACAGAGAGGTGTTACAGACTACAGAGCTGCATGTAGTCAGCCACAGAAGCTTCAGTAGCTCATACAGGACAGCACCTGCTACAGAGTTAGAAGATTATGGACTCCTCTCTATTAATCTAGTTTCAGGTCAACAATTTTTCAAAAACAAGAGGGTAACTCCCCACTCTAAGGAAAGTAAGTGATGTAATTCTTGGGCTACCTAGTTACTTGCATTCTTATAAAACAACTAAACAAATTCTGTCATTTTATTTATCATTGACAATCAAAACCTATTGTCTTCAAAGACACTTGCCCTTTCAGAATGCCCCAGCTCAGAGCAGGCTTGCTGTCTCCAGCAGGAGCAGCTGCCTTCAGGTTTATAATTGCACAGAGAACATCCCAACCAGCTATTATTAGATGCCACAATAGTAACATGGTTTGCTTTCAGAAGTAGCATGTAATACAGTAGGAAAACATCCTAATCATTTATCTCAGGCTTTTCCACTCTATACATTGATGTCTGCTCATTAAACTTTGCTGCCCACTCTCAAGAGCATCTTCTCCTCTTGCTTTACTACAACCCTAACACAGGTGCCACTTAGGTTAACTAGCACAAAGTATTCAGTTCAAGGAAGATTCTATGATGCAAGGAAGTTTAAAAAACAGTTGAAGATTCTTTGAAGGATTACAGAAAGTTTCTTTCAAGAAGTTTAAGTCTTCCTAGCAACAGCAGAATTGAATTACATTTGAAATCTAATGATTCAGATATGAAAATAGATAAGGCTTGAATTTAACCCAAAATTTTGCTACATTTACTGACAGTATTTTCCAGGTAAGGGAAAAAACCAGCAAGCTTATATGGCTTACTAAAAATGTTAAAGCCTGTCAGCAAGCAAAAAAGCTTCTTTCTCACTGGAAGACACAGACTACAGAGGTTCAGAGTTTTTAAGGCTGCCCACAGAAGAGTATACTGGGGAAGCTCAGTTTTAAGCCTACCTGGGTTGTGTTTTATGACGTTTCTCAGAGCCTCCAGGGCCATTTCAACTCTCCGTAAGCGATCTCCATGTTGATTGGACTCCACTTTCCCAGTCTGAGTTATCGCCATGAGCGTATGAAGGTACTGTGCTTGTGAGCCTACATAATCCAAGAGGCTTGCCGCAAATGCTTTAGGGAGCTTTGAAGCAAAGATGACAGCAGTTTTAGCTGTGTGGTGCAACAGCAGTCACAGTACAAGAAACTGTATCCAAGTAACTTCTACATTTCACATATTCCTTTCTTCCAGACAGGCAGATCTTCTCTATGATCACTGTAACACCTGGATCACATTAAACCCTATTTCTATCTACATATACACTTAAAAAGCTGCACTACTCCAACAGATCTGTGTTTGCCCATACATAGAGATTGACTGTAAAGCAATAGGCTCCTCCTGGAATTACTGAATCAATCCAAGTGTCTGCATCACAAGCTTGTAGAGAGAAGTCACTAAGACATCTGAAAAGCACATCCTTATGACAGACTTGGTCTCTTAATTTATTCTGCTCCAGTAAAGAGCTTTCTCATAACATGCTGATCTTGAAGGAAATTTTCATAACATTTTGTATTTCCTCCATTCTGTTTGCACTGACAGATAAACAGGAAGAAGTAGCATTCCAAACACTAGTTTTAACAGAAAATTTTTTAGCTACATCTCACCTCTAGTTGGAAGGTAGGGACCTCATTGTAGACTCTAACAAAAACCTCTCCCACAATAAGTTCCTTTGCATGGTCACTGAAGACAAAGTCAGATCCATAGCTCTTGTCACAATCACCCTTTAAGCAGAGATAAGCGGCACAAGCTCAGACAGAAAATCTTGTAGGAAGTATACAGCTATAATCCTATCATGAAATAGGCAATACTTGAACAGAAAACTTAATGCTTCAGCAAGTCAGAAGCTCAGACTGAAACATAACACGAAATGAACAAGCAAAATCTTAGGGTTTTTTGTTTTCTTTTAAAAACTACAGAATGAAGAAAGTGACTTTGGGGTAGACAACAATGGATACTTGTATTAACCATACACTTGCATTCCTAGAGTATATAGGAAAACACAAAACTATTAAAAAATAGTACTGAGATTTAAAGTAAAGAATATCTTACTCTCTTAATCATGCTTTCTTGCTGAGATTCCAAAAACTCAATTAATTCAGCTCGTGTCCCGTTGTTCCAGATCAAGTAGGGGTTCTCTGTGTTACTGTTAAGCATCTTCAGAGTCTAAGAAAAGGAATTTACACAATGTAACACATTTACAACAATCTTGGACCGTTTTGCACAATAATCAGCATGTTTCATGGTAATCTCATTAACAGCTACACTAATTACACAAGTAAGTTTAAAGTAGGAAACTTCCCATATAGGAAAAACATACAGAAAAAACAGCATGCGGAAGTTATGTGGTAAAGTGCAATCTAAATTTTAATTTTCTGTTTGTTCTACTCTTAGACACACTTACTTCAGATTCTCCATCCATTTTTGACAGTGAGCAGCAACTACCTGCAGTATCTCTTTACAGATGACTTCCTTGGCACCACTTTTTAAAAGTTAAACTTAACCTTTGCTCTCCATCATCAATATGTCCTTAAGCCTTGAAAAATTAACTCCACTTTTTTGTTCCTGTATTTGTTTTGCAAATATTAGTCTATAAAGCACTGTTCCTGTCCATAGTGCTTGAGGCTGAATCAGTTTCTTTTCCCTGCAGTTACCTCAACCACAAATAAAAATCACACTGCTGTTCTCAGTATTAATTTGGTCAAAGAGATTTCAGTGTTTTACAAGTGACCAGCTGCTCCTTTTATAAATCACTAGAGAAAGTTTTGGCCAACAGATGCTTACCTCAGTAGGACTGACCACAGCAAGTTTTCTTGCAATGTAGGGTGTCAACATTCCAGCCAAGCTTTTCCTGATTGCTGGGTTTTCAGGAGTAGCTTGTTCATCAGAAAGATACCCTCCAAGACGACTCAGGGCCAGGAGACTGAGCTTAGCAAGGCTATTTGCTACCTCCTGAAAAATGTGGAGACAGTTTGAGAAAACCTAGAGCTTTCTTCTGATAGCAAAAATTTACTTTTATACTGTTTGATGTAGATTAAAAGTGTCTTGCACGAAATCCATTAGAAATCATGGGCTTTGGCAGCTTTAACAGTTCAATGCTTTAAAACACAAAACCAACAACAACAAAAAAACCACTCAAAGAGTACTCATCACTTTACAAAAAAATCCCTTCTAAAACTTTCTGTTGATGTTACTCTTCGTGCTATTCAATGATTCTAACAAATATTTGAATACACTTGGTCTCTTAGTAAGAGATGGCAAACAACAGCCACTGATTGTTGACAGCACCTCAGCAACATTACCTGGTGGTTTGAATCTTCACTTTTCTGAATCCCGCTCTCCTCCAGTGTATAGTCATAGTTGAAGAGGTAACCCAGTAAGTACCACAGAACTCCAGCTTGGAACAAATGTGTTTGTAGCCAGTAATCTAAGGCAAAGGAGCTAACACACTCTACTCCTAAAGCAGCTACTCGTGGTATGGTCTGGGGGGGAGAAAAAAGAAGTTTGCCTTAAAGCCTGTAACCAAAGAATGCCAACTGGTTTCTGTATATAAGATTTAAAAGCCCAAACTTGCTAATTCTGCAGTACTATCTAAGCAACCCAGAGACAAGACTGAAGAAATTATGAAGACATAATTTCTGCAGCTGTAGTATTGGTAATCAACAACACAGCTAATTAGTCAGCATCTTTCAAAGGGAAGAGTACTTGAAAAGTTATTTCATATGATTAGAAAGAAGCATTAATGAACTGCTGGGAAAGCAACTCAGAAATGCAGAAGAGATTGCCAGGAGAGTTTTTTATGGCAATACATGTGTCCTGTAGGGACTAAAGAACACACTAGCATATACAGTCAATTACTAGAATCTGGTTTTAGTCTCACGTTTTCACACACCCCACATGAAAAGTTAAAGACAAGCTTTCCTTTCTTAATTCAGACAAAATTAATTATTTTTATAACATGAGGCAAGTTCAAAAGAGCTAAATGGCAAGAAAACTTCTTAAATATTGCTCCCATAGTTTATGCTGACTTTAGAGTCTATCTGCTTATGCAAGGCTTAGTTGTAGTACATTTATTTGCTAATTACGTACAGTAAGCCAAACTGCCTAATGTGTCAGTTAAAAGGCAAAAGTAGCTGAATCTTTAGAGGGGCTGCAGTTTAAATCTACAGTTTAAATGGATTCAAATGCAAGTATTGAAACAAGGCAATTGAGTTCTGTAACTCATGATTTGCTGGGATCTTACATAAGGGTTTGACCAGGCACTGCAACTATGAGGAAAGGCTGAGAGAATTGGGTTTGCTCAGTCTGGAAAAGAGAAGGCTTCAAGGTGACCTAACTGGGCCCTCAAGTACCTGAAGGGAGCCTGCACAAAAGAGGGAGAGGGACTATCTACAACTGTATGGAGTGACATGACAATGGGGAAAAGGCTTCAAACAGAGAAAGTAGGTTTAGACCAGACGTTAGGAAGTATTCTTTACTGTGAGGGTGGTGAGTCACTGGAACAGATTGCCCAGAGAAACTGTGAATGCCCCATCCCTGGCAGTGTTCAAGGCCAGGTTGGATGCAGCTCTAGGCAACTTGGTCTAGTGAAAGGTGTCCCTGACACCATGGCAGGGGAACTGGAATTAAAAGAACTTAATGTCTCTTCCAACACAAACCATTCTATGATTCCATGACTGTCTTATCTGCCCAAAAACCAGAATATTCCCCTAAACATTTAACAGTTAAACATCCATTTGGACAAAGGAAAGAAGCACTCACCTTGCCATAATACAGTAGTCTACAGAGGTCCTTAATTATGTTAGGCATTTCTGTAATCTTCTCTCTGCAGTCCTCAAACTGAGCTGCAACACTATAACACTTACTAATGTATCCACATACCTACAAAACACAATGTTTTATTGGTTCCAAGGGGAGGAAAAATGCATATTTACAATTGTATTTTTTATATGTACAATACTAGATCAATGTTTTTATTATCTATACACACATTTTTGTGTTTATTATCGTATTATACATATATATACATAGTGCAATTTTCTGAGAAGACCATAGACTCAGTTAAAGCTGCTGCTTTAAACTCACCTGTACAGACATATCATCTGGCTTGCTAGATCGAGTCAAGACTGCTACACAACGATTAAATGCCTCTTGCAATACCTGTGAGGATTGGATGATGCACAAATTCAGTCACAACAAAAAGGGGTAAAAGCCAGCAAAACCAAAACATTAGCTGGTAAAGTCATTTGTAATGGCTGAAAGGAAGCATTTGACAAAAATCTGCTGCCTGCATAAGTGGTATGTAGTGCAAAATTCCTTGTAAGTACTAGTAATGATGCTTTAAGAGCTGACAGTCTTCTCACATGTGAGCTAATACCTCAGTCAGTGCACACATGACACTAAGCTGTGTGGGAGTGTGGATCTCCTGGCGGGCAGGAAGGCTCTACAGAGGGATCTGGATAGGCTGGACCAATGGACCAAGGCTAGCTGTGTGAGGTTCAACAAGTTGAAGTGCTGGGTCTGGCACTGGGGTCACAACAACCCCATGCAGTACTACAGGCTGGGGGCAGAGTGGCTGGAAAGCTGCCTGGCAGAAGAGGAGCTGGGGGAGCTGCTCAACAGCCACTGAACATGAGCCAGGGTGTGCCCAGGAGGCCAAGGCAGCCAAGGGCATCCTGGCCTGGATCAGCAACAGCGTGGCCAGCAGGGCCAGCACAATGATTGTCCCCCTATACTCAGCACTAGTGAGGCTGCACCTTGAATGCTGTGCTCAGTTTTGGGGCCTCTCTATGAGAAAGAGATTGAGGTGCTGGAGAATGTCCAGAGAAGGGCAACAGAGTGGGGAAGGTTCTAGAGTACAAATCTGATAAGAGGAACTGAGGCAGTAGGGGTTGTTTAGCCTTCAGAAAAGTAGGCTAAGGAGAGACCTCATCACTCTGTAAAAGCACCTGAAAGGAGGCTGCAGCAAGGTGGGGATTGGTCTATTTTCCCAAGAAACAAAAGGACAAGGAGAAATGGCCTCATGTTGTGCCAGGGAAGGTTTAGATTGGATATTAGAAAAAATTTCTTCACTGAAAAGATGGTCAAGCACTGGAAGAGGCTGTCAAAGGAAGTGGCTGAGTTGCCATCCCTGAAGGTAATTAAAAAGGCATGAGGATATGATTTAGTCGGACTTGCCAGTGTGGGGATTAACAGTTGGACTCTATCTTCAGTATCTTTTCCAACCCACACGGTTCTAATACTGTAATATGTGCAATGAAAAGGAATTCTGCTCAAGTGACTTGTTCACATTTATCTATTCTTTCACATAAAAAAATGCAGCAGTTCTGTAAAGGAGTAGAGAAACCTTGTATGTAGCTTGTTTACACACAGTTCAATAGAGAAGCCTAGGTCTAGAAAAGGGTATGTTCTGCAAGATGTTTCTCCTACTGTATCCAGAATATCTGAGATGTTAAGAATAACAGGTGTCTCAGGATCAAAAGTGAGTCTCAATTACATCTGATTTCCCAGGCATTGAGGATCTAAGATTTCTAGCTATGGAAAAGTTAAGACTAAAAGCATGCATTTCAACACTTTTCTTTACATATACCTCAATTCCACTTTCTCTTCTCAGTTCTTCTGCATTTAATGCTGAACAACTGACAGTATGAAAAGCAAGCTCTGTAGCAGCAGGCAACAATGGAGATTCTTTGGAAAACAGAAGGTCATCTGATGTTTCAATGGTAATGGTCTTAATCAGCATAGGATAGCCTGCATACTTGTAAGGTTTCAAATCTGAAAGAGGAAAAAAGTCCAAGTTTATGTATATGCACAGTCTAAGCAATCTAAGCCACCACAAAATTATTGCTGGAAGATATATCAGATATACAAGGACTAGGAAACGAAGGCAAACACCCAGGGAATCTGGAACAAGACTGAGCACTCCACGCAACTGAACTCCTCATCACATGGAACTGCTCATGCTAGAAGCTAACAGAGCTTCATTTTTCACATGGAGCCAACTGCAAGCCAACACATTTAAGTCTATACCAATGCTGTCCCTAGCTCCACATAATTGACAGGACTAGGACTGTACTTGAGGTTCTTAGTTTACCATTATACTGTAACACTTAAACAGCAAAACACGGTTGGCTCTGCAAGACTTGGACATGGCAGCAGCTACCAGCCTGGGACTGTAGCTGGACCCAAGTGTTAGGGTGCTCTAGCTATCCCTCTTTCCCAACAGAGCAATGAGATAAGTTGTGTTGCAGCACACTCACCCAAGGACTCCAACACTGGTCAGGATTTGAAAGAATGGCTCATTGTTAATAGCCAGATATATGTGTATAACCAGCATATGGGTGACTGAGTACTAGTGAGGATTTTCCTGCACAGACAGAACTCTCCGTACAGAGGAAGATTCAAATTGATTAGTACTGGAGCAGAGCACTACAAAGAGCTATTCATGCTGTTATGAATTAAGTTTTACTGCAGATTAGTTTATTTCCTAGAAAAAAAAGTCCTAATTTGAAGCCCTATACCATAACTACATAGTGCTGTGGCAAGTCAGAAACCAGATCAACAGAGCACAGACTAAAGAAGAGAGGAGATTAAAGCTGACTGAAATGACCACTAAAAAAATGAACATAAAACACTGAGGCAGCATGCTTACCTTCCTTATGCCTGTTGAAGAGGATGCTTTGAGTTTTCAAGATCAAAATTATGTTTTCTGGATCTGGCCCATCTATCACCTTGGCAGACTTTGTGCACAGAAACTCATATGCTTTATTAACTTTTTCAAACATATCCTGCCCATAAGGAGAAACAGCTGTAAGTGTTGTTAAGAACACTCTAAATTACTGGAGCGTAGTTTAAGTGCAAGTAAAATAGAGCATTTCAGGTTACTAGCAACAGCACTAACATTGCTGCCTCACTGCACTCAAGGAAATACTGCAAACACTGGTTGATAGAATAGTTTTCTTTTGTCTCCTGAACTCTGCCCCAGGCAAGAGACTTTTAAGTCAATCATACTATGACAAAAGCAATAAGTACAGCTGGATTGTGAGAATGGGCAGAGGATGCAGTCAGTCTCCAAAATGGAACAAGTGGCTCATTTAGATCCTGTGTAACTCCCTAAACAAGACCATTTCTGAGATATGAGTCTGATCTGACTACACCAGTTTACTGTAGAAATCCTAAATCCTTGAATGGTATTAGTTAAATTATTAATCTGTAGCATTAATCTGTATTTTATCATTCATCTAGAGCACCGCTTTTAAAAGGAAGAAAGACAATTTAGGTGTGCATTTCAAAATTCTTAATATATGTAAGAGCAGAATATGTTCCCATTTTATTAACACCCCAAATTTGTGCTGTACATACCCTGCCTTCTGGATTCTTGTCTGGGTGGTATTTTTGAGCCAGCCTGAAATAAGCTTTCCTGATCTTACTTTCATCATTCCTGCAATAAAACAAGTTCCATCAATTACACTTAATAACAAAAAAAACCTAAAACAACCACAGCAAAACAAGCCTGGGGTTCTGAAAACAGTACTAACACTAAGTGCAATTGAGTAAAAACTACAAAGCTCTCCTATTTCTTTATTAAAACTCTGCTTCATCATCTTACACTGAATGGGGAGTAATTGTGTTGTCACAATAGGAAGAAATTTTAAAGACTGAAAGTATTTTAATACTTTCAAGGTGCTCAAAGTCCCTCAATACTTTAAATGAAGTATCCAGATGAGCTACAAGTGTTGAAAGTTAGTATTTCACCATTGCTGTAAGTGCACTGTTCTTGAAGTATAAACAAACTGCTGTTGGTTCCCTTCTAGAGACCTGAAGTCAGAAACCAGTGGGAAGACAGTACACAAAAAATTCTAAGGGTATAATCGCCAAGAAAAAAAGGCAATATGGGGGAGGGAGAAGGATGATTACACAAAAAAGCTCCTTTGAACATACTGAAGTTCTGCTATATTCTTTGCTCACTATGGTTAAAGCTTGTCCTTTAAAAGAGCAAAGCTCAGAACATTCTTTTCCCCATTTTCAGGTTATCTAAACACTTTAACAATTGTTTTCTCAAACATTGGAATTGTACTTCCAAGCTTTGTATCTTTTTAGCAAAGCAATCCTCCACTGTGAAAGAAGCAGGTGCTACACGTGACTGAGCTGGTACCACTAACTCATTCCATGTACCAAGTTAAGAAACTTCAGTTTGTTCAGTGCATAGAGTTTATATCAAAGTATTTACATAACTTTAAATCCTGAAGACAACTTACTGGCCTTGTCCTCTGGGTAGGTTAAGAACTTCATAGGCATCATCTATTGACATGGTAGGTGGCTTCTTCTCCACCTCCTTCTTCCAAGCTTCTAGGGTATCTTTCAACAGTTTAACCTCAAGAATTACAATTTATTAGTGTTTCATTTATGCTGACACCAGTATACATAATTGTTAATAAAATGCTGTTTTACTAAAGAATCCTGTATTTTATTCAAGATAAAAGCACCTTGAGACTAAAATAACTATGTAAGAGTAAAATTAGAAGATGGCAAATCACTTAAATAAGACACGGCTCAAATCATGATACTATAGAAACTGAAAAGCTGCATGAATCAATAAAGCTGCTTAGACAAATCTAGTCCATAGACTTGTACCAAAACGATCTCTTCAGTTAATGTACTGACATGTTAGCTTGGTTTCTCTTGCAGCATGGACAAATAAGAACCCCAAAGTCACGATTTCCATTCTCTGTCCCTGCCCCCAAAATATGATTCACTGAAACACTCCCTGAAGTTGCTTGGATGCTTGAGTTTGCTATTCAAGTAGTCACCACAAGAACGATACACTTATTGAGATTGCTATGTGGAAAGAACACTATGCTGCTTCAAGATAAAGCAGGGTATAATGTATCTACTTGTGGACCAAAATTCACGATAAAGGAGTTACTTGCAACAGACCTAGCACTTGATTTTGTTAACTTTTAGGACTGAAAGTCCTAGTACTTTTTCATTAACTTTTAGGACTGAAAGATCAAGAACTAAATGAATCCTAAAATACTTCTTACTTACTGGATCTTTAATTGGCCAGTCTGGAAATCTAACTGTATCACAAAGATGTTTGAGGTAATAAATGTTACAGAACAGCTCATTTTCCAGTTGGGGATAGTTGATAACAGGGATGGGACAGTATTGGTAGAGGGCTCTTGTATTGCTTTGAAGACGAGGAGTGAAGTCAGCAAGATGAGCAGCAATCTTCTCAATCATTAGACGCCTAAAAGTGACAAAGTTTAGTTTAACACTTGCCCAGCAGTCCTTAATCCTCACTCACTGCACACAAGCATGTTCAATGATTTCCTCTGAAAAGGTTTTCCTTAGAAGTTTCCCACATTTTAGTAGGGATTTAGAATAGGACTCTCTCCTATTCTATTAGAGAGCTATTTAAACACCATGAAAATTAGTGTATTAAATCAATTAAAAGTGATATTTTCCTTTTCTCAACACCTCTTTACTTTCTGGAAGACCTAATATGTACTAGAATATTAGAGGTATATCACACAGATAGGTGCTGATAATAAAAAAGTACATATAAATGAGTAAGCATAAAGCACTTCACATACACAGTCAAGTCTCCAATCACAGAAGGAACTTACTCAAGACATTCAGGGAAATATTCCCCTTCCCACTGCCAATTCTGCTCTCCCCTGCCTTGATTATTTTTGGTTGAAGCAGAGCAGGACACTGCCCTTGCAGAAGGCAAACAAGGTGAAGCCATTGAATCCAGGTATTTTCAGCTTTCTTTAAGAACATCAAATACCTCTTCAAGATAACCTGTAGTTCAGATTTATTTGGCCCTCTGACAGAAAACAGTTACCTCATTTCATTGCTCCAAATTGCTTCCGGAGTGTCAAATTCTCCAAGGAATATCTCCGAAAATTTTTCTGGTTCATAGTTTTCTAAATAACACACCATTGCTTCAGGAAGAATATGTCCAAGTATACTTCTTTGAACGATATCTTGACTTTTTGTCTACAGAAGAGATCACATGGTCATCTCAACAATAATTGAATTCTGTCTTGCTTAATAATTTGAGACCTAAAAACTCTCCCCCTTTTCCCTTACAGTAGATAAATTCTAGTTAAAACATCTATAGGTAGTCTGCAAAACTATTTGGAAACAGAGTTAGTTACTGCTGCAATTTACTCACTTCTTCAGACTTGAAAGCTTGTTTTGTATGTGTGTATTTCAAAAACCTAGAAGAGAAACAGCAGTTATCTTCTTTTTGTTTGATACTTAGGTACTCTTGAATAGTAGCAGACCAACACAGTCCAGCTGGCAGGTATTAGACATTTACTTTGAGATAAAAGACTAACTGCAACAGTTGTATGAATTTATTAAGTACAAAGTTCATTAAAACCTTGGGCACTCCACCAAGCTAAGCACTCCTGTTATAAATCTTGCCTCATGTTCATCATTTCAGTTTGAAAGTCTTACTCCTGAAAGCTGCTTTTCTAAACACACAAAAAAAGATGCTATAGAGACACAGACAACCTCTGCTCGGTTAGATCATCACTGCAGGGATGACACAGGATTATTTTAGAGTAAGTGCTGACAGTTCTATTACACCAGAGTCATCCTGGAAGCATGCAATCATTGCCCAATGCATTTCACTGTCCAAGAGACTTAACTGGAATTGTAGGACAGTTTTTTATGAACTACTGCATTTAGAAGAAAAGTACTGACAAGAACGGCAGTAGCTACCTAAATATGCAGTGCATTATCCAGCAGTACAGACTGTTTTAACTGTTTTAGGCTTCAATATTGAAAGAGGTTATTATATTTTTTAAACTCTTTCAATAGCTGTCTACTATCAAAAACTACATCAGCATATATGTAGCCTGTGTTACTACTTTTTAGTGCTTGTAAATGGCTTATTCTACAGTAAGACATGCCTAGTTGTACTGTTAGAACTGTGTCATCAGACACATTCTCATTCCCTCTCTGGAAGGATAAGAAATTCACTTTTTAGTGTCTGACTAGATCATGTGGAGGCAATTCTTCTAGAAGAATTTCATGTTGGTTCTAGCAAGCCACATTCCCCAGAGCATGTAGAGATGTAGGGCAGCAGTCCTGAGCATGACTGGGCAAGAGGTGCTTTTGGCTGTTCTTTTTCCTCACCTTGCAATAGGAAGTACATTGGAACCTGTGTACATCATGATGAAGAAGAATACTCCACTCAGATAAAAACGAGGTAACTGAGGGTTGTCTTGCATGACATGAGAGAGCAATACAGCAACTTTTTCCACCAGGATAGGATCAAAAGTCAGTAATAGCTGAAACCAAACACAAGCATTTATATTAGCTGCAAGTAATCTAACCAAAATTGAAGTTTTAACAAATTATTGGGACAACTCAGAAATTTACAGGTATTACAGTTAAAGAATACTTCAGCTTAAAAACAACAAGTGTCAATCAAAAAACATTTAAAGGGACCTCTGGAGATCATCTTGTCAAAGCCCTCTGCTAAAAGTGTGATCTTCTAGACTTGGTTGATAAAGATCATGTCCAGGTGGCTTTTCAGTTTCTCCAACGATGGAAATATTTCCTTAAGAGATATTGGCTGAAAAGCATGAAATTTGCAACACCCTATGAAATTAACAACTGCTTGATCAGGAACCTGCACAATATTACAATTGTTCTTTGATGCATTTATCCCACCTAAAGTATTCACACGAGGAAGACAGAGCAAGTGAAACTTTCACTTATTCAGGCACATTTTTGAAGAGTTACTTACCTGAGTAATATGAGGAAGGCAAGTACTATCTGACAGCAGCCTTTTCACTCTAGGCAGAGGTCTTATAATAGCATTATCTTGATCCCTAAAAAAATCAAGTAGTACAGCAGTAAGCACACGTGTGCTTTTTCTTTTTCAAGAACAAAGAATTTTATTAAGCATCAATATTAGACTATTGAAGCCATATTCTTATCTTTTTTGTTAACTTCAAAGTTTGTTGTTAGACTTGGTAAGTGTGGTTAAGTGTCCTGCATTAAAGCAGTTTTGTTTAAGTTAAACAAGAGCCTGTCTATAGCATTAGAAATGCACATAGCTTATGCATTCATTCCTGCAGTTCCCTTCACAATATTAGTATTGTCTCATTTACAAACTCTCTATTTGCCCACAGAATTAATTACTACCATGTAAAAGGCTCTTTAATAGAGCTCCTTAATGTACTACTTTCTAAGAAAAGCTTAAAGACAGGATTTATTAATTCATGCATCTGCTAGAGAAAGTTAACCCTTTCTGCTGAAAATCACTGTTTACCTGCTGGGAAAATATCCACACATGGTGATGAGCATGTTGAGGACAAGTGTGGCAAGGTCAGTCTCATTCAACACAGGCTGCCCACTGGCAAGCAGGCACCACTTCAGCTGAGGGATGACCTGTAAGGGTCTCCAGCCATCCATACCCTGAGCCCAGCAACGAGTTTTTGAAGTCACCTTCCCATCGTTCCATAGTTCCTGCATCTATTGCAAGATTAAAGATGAATTTAGTTTATTCAGCATTCAGAGCCACTTTTTCTCCTAAACACTCACACTCATGACAAGCTTTTAACTGCTATATGGCAGACTCCTATAGTTGCATGAAATTTCAATGTGTTTATAACACTGTCATAGAATCACGAAGAAGAAAGTGTTGATTATGTTGAAAATAACTGAGGCATGGAGGGGTAGGCAGTCTTACCAAAAAGGCTGCAGTTCTTGGCACTACATCAAGACCCTTATCTAGCTTTAATCCTTAGTTAAAGAGTTACTTGGAGAACATTCTTTAGCATTGTTTATGGTCCCTTTCACTGTTTGAAACACATCCAGGCACCAGGACAGAAATAATTTGTCAAGTTGTGAGTCTGAAGCTGACAGGTACCTCTTGAAAGCTGTAAGGACCACTCCTTTCCTTGTCAGCATTGCCAAAGTACCATTCTTTCTCGCTCTCCCTCTTCGCATCAGGTGCTGCCTCAATCACGTTGCTCTAAAAGTTGATGTTTACAAGAACAGCTTTAGCTTCACAGTGCAAATATCACATTTCTACAGGAAATGTGAAAAGTACATTGATTTTGTTAAGAATTGTCCCTTTCACAGAGCAACATATGAGTAGTAAGAAACAAAGGCCCTGTACCTGCAAAGGGACTGTAGCTCTGCTCGTGTGAAGATGTGCCAGAGTAAGAAGATCTACAAGGATTCTGATACCATTTGAATCCATAAGGTCCTTCACATTTCTCTGTTAACAAATGAAATGAGTTACCAAAAGCATTTTCTAGATAAGCATTGCTGCAATTAAGTATTGCAGAGTTTTATTCAAAAAAGAAGTGACCACAAAAAAAGTCAAATCATTCTCTAAAGCGACTGGATTTGGTGCAATCACCACAATATCTACACATTTCCTTCAGCCTTCTCACCAGTAATAACAGCAATCACATTCCAGAAAGCTGTAGCAAACATTGTTCTAAAACTTCCTCAATACTTGAATTTTGGTACAAGTTAACTCTGAAAGATTACTTCAGACTATTTTATAGAGTCAAGACTGATGAACTGCTGTTAAGTGTACGTGTCATGTCCACCTTACCTTATTGAGGATCAGCTTGTTGAGGAACAGGATCAATCTGTCCCGCTCAAGCCTGTCAGTGCACTGTTTTAGTAGAAAATATCAGCTTAGTATATCACAGCACATACTGGAAAGTTGCCTTCAAAAGTCAACATAGTTGCAGCTGCAAATCCCCATATTGTTTTTTCATGCCCAGAAAAAGTGATGACTATTAAATGTTAAGTTTCATGCACAGCTAATAAAGGTAGTTTTCTGCCACTGAGGAGCAAAGGCCTTGGTGCCCTCCAACACTGATATTGTCCTGGATCAAATCCACTATTCTGCCAAGTCTACAGTTCTATCAGGACTATGTTTGGATTCCCAGTGAACCAGTTAAAACAAGCACAAGAAAAAAAGAGAATGCTTTTAGCCAGCAGACAGAGAGGGTCTTTGATATTTCATCCCTGGTGAGATTATCAAGGCTCAAGGCAAAATAACAACAGACTACCCTGGTTCAGTTTCACTTACAACAGCCAAAACTCATGCTGATGCAAGGAAAGAACTCCTCCTTCAGACTCCATGGAAATTTATTTTTGCAAGCTGAATCAGTTGTCAGATATAAATTAACAAACACTTACTAGGCAAAGCAGCTACTACTACAAATCTAATCCACCACATGTGCTCATCTAAAGCTATCATTTCATTAGGTCTGGGGCTATGACTCGAAGTCAGTACTTTGAAAAGACTCTCCCCTCATAAAGCTTCTGCATTTTTCAAAAGCAAGCTGAAGTTACATCTGCATTTTGTTGGCCTTAAAGAGACTAGTTTGAAACATCTCTAGGATCAGCAAGGTTTTTTTAGTTAAACTTTAATGAAACTAAAACAAAGGGAGATTCTAAGAACAGCTGTTGACAGCATGGAAAAAAGTATTCACAAGCTGTAAACCCAAAACCTGAGTTTCACAGTAACTGAAAGATCTGAATGTATGTTGGACTAGCAGTATGCTAACTACTATATCCAGTAATTTAACATCATTCTTACCCTTTCTAACATTCCAACAATGTACTTAGTATCAGAAAATGGTCCTATTTCTTCATGACACCTTCCATAAACAATGGCCAATGCTTGCAGACACAAGCATTTCATATTCACTTTTGGGGTAAGCAAGAAGCGATGGTAGAGTTCATTGAAGAATTCATATCTAAAAAATAAATGAGATTTTAGAAAAGAAAACAAACACAGACCTCAGGAATGAGATAAGGTTTTAATAATGACTCACGATCTTTTGATTGCTCCACTCTCTTCAGTTTCATCTTCTTCCAGCAGTAATCTTAGATAATAATCCCCTATTTTTATTTCCTCAGAAAGGCACTCATATTTTACCTGTAACACAGAAGACCTTACTTAACAACATATATTGTTTCTCCTTCTGTAAGTTTTTGCTCACAAAACAATACTGAGCTTGATTGCATCTTAAAACTCAACAAGGTTAGCAACCTCTCCTAAGCTGTAGGAAAACTGAAATCTGCAGGTTTTCTGTTAAAGAAACACATCCACAGAAGAGAACTCACTGGCTATTGCTGCCCCCCTGAATAAAGGAAGCTTCTCATCATACTGAAATCTCCATTTCCAGACATTAACTAACTTGTTTCTAATACCAGCTGGTTTTAGTAACTAAACTTGGATAACACATGATGCATTCAGTGACTCAAGTTTAATAAGTATTTATTCCACTGCAAGGTATTTCACTTAATGTTACTGCAAGTATGAAATACAAGCATGATGACCTAATTACTAGTTATACTTGCTATTCTGCTGGATAATAAAAGCCTAGAGGCATCAGTTCACAAAACAAGAATCTGAAGCAAAATTGCCCAATAAAAGCCATCATTAACTTCAGAGCAACTACATTAAATTTAACAAATGCCTCAATGTTCAGTGGTAACAAAAATTTGGAAGCACTTCAATTAGAGGTACTTCTAACATACAAGAAAAACCACTGTAGAGTGGCTTTCGTTATTTGCAGTTTGCAGATTACTGTCATGAGGCCACAAAGTTATCTATAGATTTGATCACAGCATTACATACAATGATATCCCACTAACTGGTATGCTTTCAGGAGTATCAAGCCACCATCCTCCTTGGCAAAGTGACAGCTTTCACAGTTGATAAAAAAGCCTTTGTCACCACTATCTATTCAAATATTTACAGCATAGTCCAATAACATCTTCACTACTATTTAAAAGCAAATCTGTGAGACAGCAGCTGTTCAATCCAGTCTCAAAGTATCCTGGCTTGTAGCTGCAAGAATGCTACTGCTACATTCCAGCAGCATAAAGCCACACAGAAGCATAGGGTACATGGGGGAAGTCTGCATTACTAAGCTTCAAATCTGTACTTCTGATTCTGTCCCAGTTTGCAGCTGTAAAAACTTGGGATAGCAGACACTGACACCCAGAAGTCCTGACCTATACCTGAAGGAAGCTTTGAAACACAAATGACAGCGCAAGAAATATTAATCTAAACCTAGTCTTAGCTATTTCTTGTATCAATATAAGAAGCAACCTGTAGTTGTGTGATAGGGATAAATTGCATACATAAAACTGCTCTCTCATAAAACATTAGCCTGGTGTCTTGCAGTTCTTCCTGATTTGCATAGGAGCCAGTTGAAAAATTCCTCAAACCAAGTTTGTTCTCATGTCACTAACAGTTCTCAGCTCAAATATCACTAGAAAGCTATACTCTAACAAAGATGGCAATGGGAATATCTAAGGAATATCTTGCAGTTGAATTTAAGGGTGGCCTTGCTTTGCTTAAGTGTTACACATTAATTAAAACCACATTTTTGTGTGGAACCACAACAATACTAGAGATAAGAGAACAGTACAGGAAGTGTTTATTAGCATATTACTTGAAAACATCTTGCAAGATGTTTTGAGAAAGGCAATCAAGACCATACTGCTATAATTTACAATGCAACATGTTTTAGCCCCATAATCTATTCATGATTTGGCAAGCCAGTATTTAACAGATACAGGATTACTGAAACACGAAGGAAATAAAGACAAACTTGTTATCAGGAAGAAGTGACTTCTGAAACTACCCAAACCAATTCTGACAGAACACACTCAAAAACAAGTTTGACTTTATCTGGAAAACAATGCAAGGACTAACTCTTGTCTTAATTCAAGAATACACCACGGGTTCTGATAAAAGTTTAATCTCTACAGCACCATTTGTTGGGTTAAAGAAGCTTCTGTTTTGCCCAGTGATACTGAACAGTAGTACCTGTTCACTGACTCAAGCCTTAGCAGTTGATCCCATAACCTCTAAAAAAATCTAGCTTGCAGTCAGAGATCATCAACACAAGATTCACTTGTAGAATAAGAGACAGAAGTGACATTTCAAGTGATACTTTACAGATGCAGTTTGTCTTCTCATAGGTCATTTACCTCAAACTCCTGGTGGTTCCATGAGATAACATTAGCACTACCAAGTTCTCTGTCAATATTAAATGCTCTCATCTCAGACTCAAGAGTATCTCTCAGTTCTTCCCGTGTTTTGAAGTTCCAAATCAAGTTTGATCTAGCATGATCCTGAACAAATCTAAGAAAGAAGTTACATAGTTTAAAGCCCTCAAAACATGATCTGAAAAGCAGACAAGATTCAGCTGGCAAGCTAGGGGAGATCATTAGCATTAATGGACCTTAATTAGAAGGCAGAGAGCAGTGGTCTCCAGGTTGCTACAGTAATTACAGTTGTTCACTTGTATACTGTTTTGATAGCCATGGAGGCCAGCCTAGACTAAAGCATGCCTGTGTCATCCCTTAGGGCTCAGTTTGCCATCTGCATGTAGTTGATGACAAGGAAACATGCAAGTGATTCACTGTAAGCCAGCAAGGGCTACAGGTAAACAATACAGAGTAGCAGACATGCTGTGTTTTAAACCAATAAAAACATTAAAAAATAGCTTATGCAGTAAAATAGAAGTTGATGTCTTAAATGTCACAAAACAGTCAGTGGGCATTCTTTAGTAGCAGTTACCAACACAGCCTTTGCATCCAAAGACTGAGAATGGACTTCAGCACCAAAGGTTTAGGAACACAATCATCTTCCTTTCATGAAACTGTATTTGACATTTAGAAACATCATGCAGTTAGGTTTATGGAATTCCCCAAGCTTGCTTACATTGTTTGTTAGACTAATAAAGCTTGGCTTGGCTAACACAATGGCTCTAGCCAAAGAGATGTATTTTTTTCAGATGGAAGCTCCTCCCTTGTAAACTTTGACAGCGATAAGAACTCACAGGTAAGCAAGCTGCATTTAGGACCTGTGGCACTATTTGAAATCCAGTATGCATGTGCCTTCTCTTGCCCTGCTTTAAGCTCATGTTTGTTCCAATTCAAGTTACAACATCTTGAGTAGCTTACAGGTACCATCAAACTACAATACTTTCCAGTGCTACTTCACTTGGCCTTCAGCACCATGCAGATTTGCACCTGCAGTTTGTTATTTACTCTTCCTTTTGGTTAAAGGGAAAAAAAAATATGTAGTTTGATAATATTTCAGAAGCTTTCTAAATTCCTCCTTTGCCTAAACACAAGTGAAATCCTTAAGTATAGCTTAGTTTTTAGTAAGTAGCTGTTCCAAAACACTTGCACTGTTTCAAGGCAGGCAGAAATTCAAAGTCACAGAAACTCAGAAGATATTAACAAAAATATCCAACCAGCTAAGAACATGTATTAAATTTAGTATTTTCACCTGTAATAAAAGAGATCCCAGTTTGCTTCTATTTTTATCCTTTGGCGCCGTTTCCTTAATATCACTGGTTTTTGAATCATGTTCTGCAAAATAACCAAATTTCATAAGTCAGTAGAGGCAGATGTCTCCCATTTTTCCCTTTTAAAATAAAAGGCTATATTTTTTACACTCTTTCAAAAACCATACTAAGTTAAGCCTCATTAATAATGTCTCCTTTTCTAGTGAGTAGCAGCAACAGACTTTCACAAGTGTTATTTGCACCAAGTTAAATCATGCCAGAGAAACTTTCAGCTGTTTGATGCATCATTTGTTTAGAAGCAAGTTATCCCTGAGAAAAGCTTAATTCCCACCACCATAGGTATTCATCAGCTCCAAAGCTGATGGAGGTGAAAACTCATATGAAAAATGTTTTGCCCTTGAAAGGGAAGAAGTAGAGGGAGTCACAAAAATAAAACCAAGCCTGACTTGGTCACTGAAAGATTCCCTATTTTGATGAAGCATGAAATCACTGTTATCATCTACATGAGGTATCACATGCAAGCAGAAGTCTAAGCAACAGAGTCCACACAAGTGACAAGAGATATACAGACTCACCATATTGTTTCTGTCCTGATTATGAAGAAAAATTGGAAGAAAAAGAAAAATACATTTAACACCCCAGAGTCACTGAAGTAATTTAAAGTGGTAACACCAAACTTGCTACTACATCTTCCAAGCTACACTTGCACACATTTGCTGTGAAATGATACAGCTCAGAACTCCACACAGAAAAATGACTCTTTAAACTCAGTATCTAGACAAGTTGTTTAAAGTGCAATTTGACCTTACATTGTTTTTCACATTTCTTCATTTCTCCTGTTTTGAACCTAATTCATCATTATTTCTCAAATATTATTGTCAAACTTCTGCACCACATTCTACATCAAACTTGAGCTAGATTTTCGTAAATTAGAGCTTACTGCTATATCAGAACAAAGACAGGCATTTTCAGTACTCTGCATTGTGTTTTTCATCCTTCCTTGCACGCACAACAGATTGTTTCACTTCCAGAATGCATAAAAACAAGCTTAGTCAATATAGTAAAGAAAGTTAAGGGAAACACCTCAGAATTTAGAGAGTTTGTCTTTTCGAACATGGCAATAAAACTAAAAGAAAAAGGAGACCAACAGACTCAAGCAATGCTTAAGCTCTCCTCTTACAATATCCGACCAAAACAGTTTTTTATGACTT
Source organism: Melospiza georgiana (assembly GCF_028018845.1). Taxonomy (NCBI): domain Eukaryota; kingdom Metazoa; phylum Chordata; class Aves; order Passeriformes; family Passerellidae; genus Melospiza; species Melospiza georgiana. The sequence goes on along the minus strand of NC_080430.1, from coordinate 44,194,300 downwards.
CAGTCTCAATCATGACCTTAGGTACAGTCTTGTGTTGCCCTTCAAGCACTGAGATACCTATATTCAAGTGAATCCCAAGGTGGTGTCCATGGCAGGGGAAATAGAACTTGATGATGTTTAAGGTCCCTTCCAACCCAGGTTATTCTATAATTCTTCAAGAAGGTTCCATAGCTAAATTATCATTGGTGTAAAGCATATAATTTTGAATGCAAAGAATATTCAATTTCTTTTAAATATACCTCAAAAACTAGTTTTGCCACATTTCAAGGAATTTTCTCCTCTATAATAATCTTACAAGAAATGCATATAAGCTGTACTGCAGTTTGATACAGTTGGCAAAATGCCTAATACATATGCTGAAGGAATTCATTTGCCTGATTTACATTCTCCCCGGATCCTATTTCTAACCCAAGAACAGTAAGCACTAGAGAGTTTGCTAAAAGGAAGGAGAACTCTCATATCAAAACAATTCTTTACTATTTCAGTGTGTGTTCTGACACTCAACAGTGACTTAGTCAAGTTACTCTAACAAAGACTTTCAAATACTTTTACCTCTTTTTGAGCTATGCCCATTCGATCTCTCCAGTGCATCAAGACTAGATCCACCTTCTCTTTGGCAAATTTTTCAACTTCTTTTGCAGCTTTTCCAGCCAGTCTCTGCCACTCTGGCACTTTATTGAACTTGCCATACTGATCCTGCAGAATAAAACCAATCACTTAGTTGTGGGTTATCTTTGCTGCAGGTCAATGCAGCAGTCAAGTGTTTGTCTTACAAAAGTCACTAAGACAATACATCTATATAATGGAATAGGAAAGACAACTACAATTACTTACAGTTGCAATTTTTAAGTTATCTCTAACATGCATTCTGTCAGCATCTTTTTCAGGAACAGGATCAGCACTGTCAAGGTATGCCAGCAAACCTGGTGGCTAAAAACATTTAAAACCAGTGTAAACACACACGTGGCTAATTAACAGAAACCAACACTTTAGGTAATAACACAATTTCTTTAAATCAGGGATTTCAATTTATATTCTACTCTAAAGTAGGTATATAAAGCTCCAGCTTTTTTTTTTTTTTTGCTGTGAGTAGTAAAATGCCACCATCCTCAACAGAATTGATTAACAGAGACATATTACTGGCTTCAATACAGCACAACTCTTGGCTATACCTCATTTCTTAAAGCAGTACTTAATGCACCTAAAGAATGCAGGAAGAAAAGAGTTGATCCCAGGGCAATACTGAGAGAATAATACTAGAATCCATCCACATCCTCTGATATGGACTAAATGTTACATGTGACATTAGAGATGAGACACTCTTTTAAGATAGTGTTCAAGATCAGGACAGTTTGCTCTGCCAAAAATGAAGGAACTGCTATTTTGAAATTAAAAGCTGGTAATTTAACAGATAGGATAATTTCTTACAACACTACTTATTGAACTAACTTCACTGAAGTAACTTATGCAAGAAGCATTCAGGAAGCTGTAAGGGTGAAAGAACATATGAACGATCAGCATATGAACTAACAACATACAGATTTAACCAAGTTACAAGCAAACAAAGTTGGACAAGCAAGGCATGAAAGCATGGACAGAACTCCTGATACCTTAATTTCTTATTGGCACAAGAAAGCATTAGAGACATGCTTACAATGTGTCCCCGCTTTAATCAAGAAAAATAAGTCAAGACTCCTTATTTTTAAGTTTTGTGTCAAAGTATCTTAAAAAGTGTCAGGAAAGTAACTAAATTTTTAGATTATGAGATGCTTTGAACCTCATCAATATCCTTTAATTAGCAGATGCCAGACTGCTGATCTCCCAGGCAAGACCTTCCCCTTGAAGGAAAAAGGGAATATGTTTACTATATAGACTGTCCCAACTTTGATACTGCAAGCTTTCGTATTTTATTTTTTTGCTACTCTATATTTTGTTTTTACTTACCAAAATACGTTTCAACAAATTCATAGCAGTTTTGTTCTCGGCTGTCCAGAGGCCAACCAAATGTCTACTTAACTGCCTGAAAAAGCCATTGAAATTAACAAACTGCAAGTTAGTACTTTAAAGAGATTTTTAAACCACTAAACTGTCACCCTTACCATGCTGATGAAATGAAGATGAGCAAGAGCTTCGCACTCTTTAGTGAGCACAAAGCATTACATTGTTCAAGGATATGCTTAGCATGCTTTAAAGTGTTGCCTCTAAAAAGTTCCAGTGAAGTTAGTGGAACAGCAGCAGCACATGCTTTTTGATCTAGACCTCAAAGAACACTTGAGCAATAGAGCAGAAACATCTAATAACCAAGTGTAAGTCTATCCAGCCAACCTTAACTTATAGCTGAAGTTAAGAGGCTAGAAGTCATCAAGAACTACTACATGCTCTACTTGAAGTTCTTAATGCCAGTTATTGACTAGAAAATCCTTTCTGGGAACCTGCCTTCTATGCCAACCGATTCTTTCTGCCAACATTTGTCACTTGGATTCCACTGCACTGAACTGAAGCATTGCTACAAGCACATTTTAAGTAGTAGCACCAAACAGAACTAGCATGACAGATGGTTTCATACCCGCTCTCTCCTGGATGACACACAGTGGCAACAAGCTCCACTTGTCCCTACATTCCTTAGCAACTCTAAGCACTTCAGCAATTCACAGCTAAAGCTTCCATAATCTTGTATTTGGGTGGAATTAATTGAATCATCACTCATCCTCCACAGCATACTCTCAGAGATCACAAGTTCTACTGACTGTTGTTTCAGGGAATAACTTATGTGAGGAAACTTCTCTCTCAGATAGGATGGGTGATCCTAACTGCATGCAAGATGCCTAAGATGTGCACACCCATTTTTATACAGTTGTACAGTAAAAGTTGAAACTTTTTACAAGTTCCAAACATTCTACTTGCCTTTTCTTTCCATGAATTAAAAGAAATAAAAATCAAAACTTGAACCATTAACAAGTAACCAACCCAAACCCACGTTAACAAAAAAATAATCAAGGGTTTATTAAGTTGCTGCAGTTTCAGCTGAAGCTTGTCCTACTAAAACATACCAGCTGCTAAAGAAAATATTCTCCTGAAGAACTGCAACTTTTCTTCCTTAAACTCCCAATGTTTGCTAGGCCATTACTTAGAAATGTTTTTTAAACATGATATATCAAGTGAGATGGACATACCTATTTGTAAGCATCCTCTGATCTGTGCTTATTGTAAACATAGCAGTGTGCAAGTGACGAGGTAAGGCACCTTCACTGAGGGCAAGATCTTGCATTTTGGTAGCAATCTCTTTGTCTCCTTCCTTTGGAAATAGGGCAAGATTATTACTAAGGAAAGAATCTTAGTTAAGCTGCTTTTATCTCAGTCTAAAGTTCCAAGGCCTTCTTGACCATCAATTATACCAACTAATATTCAAAAACCAGAATTTAGAGTATGATAGGTTTTAAGTGAAAGTTCTAAACAGCAACTGCTCAATGCTGTAGTAAAGCCATGGACCAGATAACTGGTAGTTGCATCCATGAGGACATTAACTGAAGAGGGCAGGATGCCTGTCTCCCATCATACATCAGGAGGTTGTAGTAGCAGTATCATTTTCACACTGCAATTATAAATTAGGATTAAACAGAGAATGGCAGCCACACATAATTGCTTTTTGCTTGACTTTTGCTGACAGTAACCACTTAAGATTAATGGCTGCTGTTCAGTTTAGACAGCCACATGGGTAAGACTGCCACTCACTCAAGACACATTAGTTGCAATGAATAAGAAAAAGGTTTTGCAGCACTTTTACTCCTCTAAATTACAGGACTTTTAATAAACAACATAGTAACTTTCAGCTAACATTATAAGGTACATAGAGGGAAATGTGAAGATTTGGAATACCTCTATTTCAAGTGTTCATTCACTTCCATTCCAAGAAAGTACTAGATGGATTTCAGATGCATAAGCCATTGTGATACAATGAGGCACTAACTTAAGCCCTGAATTTCAACCCAGGAAATGTCAAGAGTCAGTTAGCAAGGTCACCCTGCAACAATCATGAGCAACCCTTGAAAAGTATGGACTTGGCCCATACATTATGTGGTATGGAAACTTAAAGCCAAAGCAAGAACAGAGGCTGACATCACTAGTCTGCTCTGGGACACTACTGCTTACTAATCCCAGTCCCATTCTATCTGGCAATGCATCCCAGGAAATATGACCTTTCCTCCTTGAAGTACCCTCCAACATGCAGAAGTCTGGTGGCTCTGAGGTATGTGGCTGAGCTACATACAACACTTACAGCCAAATCTTGACTGCAGTATGAAGACATGCAAGGCACTACCTAATGTCCCAACTCACATGCTTTCCAAACCCCCAAGTGTAAGACAAAGCAAGTTGCTATATTAAACCACTCACAATTAAGCAGGTGCTCTGTTCCTCACTTCCAACTTCCCCCTCCCCACTCCCCACTTTGAGAAGCTAATAAAACAAACTTCTCTTGGTAAGCAATTGCACTTCCAAAATAGACAATACATATTTTGCATGCTATCCCAGCTAACATTGATAAAATCTCACCTCTATTATTGCCTTCATCACCAAACCTGCTCCTTTCACAATTGCCATGGAAGGGTGCTAGAACAGAATGTTAACAAAAAAATTATCCAAGTGCAAAAATTGAAGATTAGATCATCTGTGATTCAGTGTCCTTAACTAATGTACATGGCTGTTCTACTTCCAATTCAGTTTGGTGAAAGCTAGCCTTAAGAAGAGTTCCTACCCTATATCTTTGAACAAGCATCTCTCATGCAACTCCCAGACAGAATTCCTGGCACTGAGCAGCAGTGAAAAGCTGAAATAATGCTGAGGAAAGTGGCTGACACAAACTGACACTAATCAAAAGCAGAAGAAAATACTATTTTTACAGTAACAAGGCATTAACATTTTAGCCAAAAATGCTACAATCCTTACAGGTTTGTTACTGAAGAGGATGCTACTCTTGTTTTCTGACTCTTAACTCTCATTTACAGAGAAAGAAACAAAAAGGCAGAAAACTTGCCAATCAGGGGAAGATCTGTGCATCTGTTGAATCTATCCTAAAGTCCAAGTGGTATTTTACTGTGTTTCTGGAAACAGGTCCTAGGCAGTCTATTCTACAATGATGTGGCATATCATTCACTATAGAATAATCACCTCAATCTGATATCTGAAGGCAAAATAATAGGCCACTAAAACATTCACCAAGACAGAAAAGATTTAGGCACATTAACCATCTGAAGCCAAATCCATCTTTCAGTAAAACTAGAAAAATTTCATGTTCACTGATTACCTGAAGCCTCTAATAATAGTGAAAAGTAAATCTTACCTGAAAGAGCTTAAATAGTGTTCTTCCATTAGATGCCACCATTTCCAGCAACATGTCAAACTGCTGCCCCTCAGTAGTCTCACTATATGGAGCACATAGGGCAAATGTCAGGAAGTCCAGAAGTGAACTAATTACTAGGGCACCTGTCCCATGATCCTGAAATTAGGAAGACAAGTATGTAACTCAGATACAGCAGTCCGAGAGTATTCATGATGCTGAAGGTGCTCTTCCCTGTCATAGCATTAAAATAGTCTGTAAACAAAAACTATGGGTTTAGAATATTCCATTCCTCTGAGTATGGCACTACCCTGGTAAATAATTGGTTCCTAAGGCATGTTAGAGAGTCAAAATACTTTTATCTAGTTTAATCCCACAAATTCGAGTTTACACTATTCTTTTACTTAAAAGAAACATCCAGTTTTCACATTAAACATGCAAACATTTGTTGCAGGACATTCAAAATCTGTGGTATTGACAGCCATGTCCTAACCTGTCAAGATCCAATCTTAATTAGAACAAACTTCAGTGCCAGACAGAGCTGTATTTTCAACTGTAGGTGCAAATACATTCAAAGATACATCTCAGCATGATAAAAGCATTTTAATTAAAATTAGGAAAGGCACTTAAGCTCAAATCTGTTTCCGAAATTTGACTTACCACATGGGAATTGAATTTCTCTAGTAGATTTTCTAGAAACTTCTTTGAAGAAAGAAGAGAAGCTTTGTTCAACTGCTCCTGCCTCAAGTCATAGTCATCATGCATGGGCTATAAAAAAAACAAGTATTCACTACACAGGAACATTTCAACCCTCAGTTCTTAACAGCTGTAATCCAAAAGCCACTCTCTCTACACACAAAAAGTTCAGTTCAGTTCAAGTTCAGCAAGAAATCACTGTAAAACAAGTCATTCCATGTCTGAACACACTGCAAGTTAAATGGCAGTCCCTATTTCTACATCTTTCAGTAGCCTGAAGTTCACATATTCCAAAGTGAAAGAACCTGAAATTTAATACTTACACACATAAGAGCACACAGCATGTCAATAGAGGCATGGGTTACTCCATCATTGTTCCTTTTGAGGGCTTTCACAACCTTCACTCCTAATCGTTCTCGAAACCTTTTGAAAGGGAAGCAAAACCACTAAGATCAGAGAAGAAACTAAAATCTTAAAATTAAGATGAAATCTAATCAGTGGCCAAGAAGGGTCTGCTCCTATTGCATTTAGCAAGCCAGTACCTTGATATTTTCATAAATTTGAGGTTGCTGGCAGGAAAATATTGACTTTACTGTTAACATGCCAAGCACATTCATCAAAATAAATCTGTGTAGTTACAGGATACTATTTATAGAGAAACTGAAATTTATAAAGGTCTCAGACAAAGTGCTTTTGTTACTCTTCCTGCAATTTTCTATATTATAGTTCCTCTATATTTCCTAGTCAGAAACATTTCAAAGAATCTTTCATTTTCAGAACAATAGACAGTTTTTCTGCTTCCTTATGTTATTTAAGACAAACTCCAAGCACTCTGTACATACTACAGAAGTACAGCCTCCTGACATAATTTTATCTTGTGTTGAACTGAAGATAGCAATGACATCAGCATACTTTGAGACTGAAGAACTGCTTACTTCAAGGACAGATGAAGGTACATGTTAAAAATTATTCCACTAGGAAAATCATTAAACTGTATTTGCCTCAAGACAGAGTATTTAGCACAGGAAGAATCAGCTTCCCTTGCAAATGATTACCTGGGATTCTCAATTTGCACAAAAGCCTGGTGGCAGCCTCATACTGCTGAAAACCATCATGTACAGAGTCTTACAGTCCTCTTCAGAAGGAATTCCATTTCTCACTTTAAAGTTACTAACAGAAATTCAAGGCCTATTTTCATCTACTACTTCCAAGCTTGAAGAGACTTTGCACTTACTTTGGAAGCTGAGTAAAGGCAAGGAAGCCTGCTTTTGAAGCTACTAGTCGTCTTACTGCTTGGAATTGGCTTTCAAGCTCTGCATTAGATGCTGCAACATCTCCCTCTTGGGAGAGCAATGCTGTTATGGCATTATTAATGAGCTTTTCCTTGTTTTCTGAGAAGAGACCCTGGTTAAAAAATAACAATCATTACTTTCTTTCTGCATTAGCAACATCTTAAAAGGATGGGTAAAGGTTCTATTCTTACGTCTTGTGTAACTGCATGTAGGACTCCGCTGTAGGAGATGTTAGCATTGAACCTGAACACAGCATCTGCAAAGTTACCATCTGGAAAAAGACATATTAAAAGTTAAGTGTACAGTACTGACTCAATATCTGGATGCTTTAAAGAGCACTATAAACCCGTGTAAGAAGCATTAGCTTACTTGGAGGAGCAGCCAAAAACTTCAGATGAAGGCTCTCTACTTCCTCATCCACAGGCATACTGAGTAATCCCCAACGCTGGCCTTTGTGTGTGGAGGTCATTTTCACACAGACATCTCTATTACCAGAGGCTCTCACTCCATCCAACAAGCTAGCCAGGAGAGAATCTCTGGGTTGGGACAATGACACAGAAATACAATTGATATCAGAGAAGTGGTGCCAAAGAAACAAATTATAACAGAAACGGGGCTAAAAAAAATCACATCATGAAAGGCAGCAATACCTGGGATCTCTTACTAATGCTACTGCCAACAGCTACACCTCTGGAAGAAACCACTAACTTTCAGTGTTCCTTTATGCACTGTAGGGAGAGAGCTGACTTACACCCAGTATAGCCAGCTGCAGCCTTTCACTAATGGGATCAGTTCTAGATTATCTGTTAATGAGTGACACATGTTGTTAGCCAATTCATCCCTGGGCTTTCTGCAAAACCTCACTTAGCAGGATTAGACTGTATTACAACTGCAAGTGCACTCAGGGACTGTTCTGTTGGTTGTTTTAAATAGAATCAACTAAGACTGTCTCAAGCAGAGAGCTCAAAGGGTTCACAGCCTTCACATTTCCATATTACTTAGACTGTGCTTTCTTCCCTTGTTTCAGATATACTACTTAACCAAGTACAGCAAACACAGAACTATATTACTTAGGAGAAACAGGCTGTATCTAACTGTTCAACATCCTTTCATGTTCATCAGAAAACTTCTGGAGATATTTGTTTAAAGTTGGGATGAAGGTAAATGGGAGAGATTTAGTTCTTGTAACAAACCTTGACTTGTAAGTGGCAGACTGCTAGAACAGCAATGCTTTGAGTTAACCTCTCCCAAGGGTCAGAATTTATAGAAGCTGAGGAACTAGAAGTGCTACAGTAGTAACTTCCATTTGAATCTGTAATGCACAGAAGCTCCAGTTACCTTTCTGTTGAAGAGTATTTTCGAATTTGTCCTTTGATGAATTCAATGGTGAAAAGCTGGGGGTTTTCACAGTCACACACTATTGCAAATACCTGAAAATAAGGGACAAGGATCACATTCATGAAGTAGTGTTATTTAGCTACTCTACAAATTAAAGCTTGCATATACTATCAATTCCTCCCTTTTAAAGCCTTTATTTGAAGAAGTGGTAGTGAGAAAGAATGCCCTTACCTCGCCTAAAGGTTTCAAAGTTGCAATGTTGTAGGTAGCTGGATCCCTCTCAACTAAGCAAGCTTCTGTAAGAGCTAGTATTCTTTTCACAGGTTCCTTGTAAAACAAGAGAGAGGCATGCTAGGAAAGAGAATACTTAGTGCTTAACAGGAACCAAGTATGTTTAGTCTGACAGCCTTACCAAGTGCCTAGGTGTTATTTTTTGAACAACAAACTCTGCTAAAGATGTTATAGATTCATCATTGCTGTACTTCCCAAAGCGAAGGTTCAAGTATTGCTCAAATTCTAGGGATTCTTTCCTTATCCGCAGAGAGATGCCTATGAAGTTGCCAGCATGGTCTATTGCACTCTTGATAATTTCATCCCTCTGCTCAGACGCAAACAGGTGCTGCAAATTTTGTCAGGAAAAACAATTAATAGGTGAAAATTATGGCACAACTGAAGAAAATCACAGTGCTAGAAATACCCCTCCACTATATACCTAATGGTAGGGAATGTTCACAGCTGCTGGACTGGCCTTTGCTAAGTGCACAGTATAGACAGGTATTTATTACACAGGAGATCCACTATTAACTTCAAATTTGCCTTTAAAAAGAAAATCTATAGCAGCTATTCCTAAAGGATACCCTGCTACACATTAGTGTGCCATTAAAGTTATGGCCTGCATGACCTGCCTGTCCACCCTTGGCAACTGATCCTGACAGCCTGGCAGGAGTGAGGACCCAGAGAAGCAATTGGGGCTACCGCTGGTGATCTTCAAGGTAAGGGCAGCTCTAGAGGATCAATTATACATTGCTAATTTTATGCCAAAGAAAAGCATGCTGCAATACAAACGACATGGAAACCCTCCTCTAGTTCTATTTTAGAGACTGAGGTAGCCATACCTAGGAATTAATTTATGGTTAATAATGTAAACATCCCTTTCAGCTGTTTGAAGTACAGTACGCAGAAACCCTGTCATGATTTTAGAACCAATATTACACTGAAACATTTCCCAAGCAAAAAGCTGCTAAGTAATCAGATCACAGGTCTAAAGAGGCAACGGCATCACTGACCAATCTATTTCTGAATTGAATCCCTACATCAGTTAGGTAGATTAGTAACACACTATTGTAAATTTAAGAAATGACAGGAAATTCCACATCCACATTACATTCATATTGACTACCTGAAAAAGTAGATATCCCACCCTTTCTAATTCTTAAACATGCAATACACACACACACACAAAACTCCCCACACCAAAAAACATAACCAAACCCATATCAACACCCTCTCAAATGTTTTAACTAATTTCCTTTCCTTTTAGGATCTGTCCCTAAGCCATGAGGCCTCACAACTGGGTCCCAAAGATGCACATATTTGTATGCTCCAACTATGTTGAAATTTCATTCTTAAATATGCAGCTATAAATATCCTAAGAACCATACCAAGATATTTTGATTTCATACTCACCAATCTACTAAACCCTCCATAGAGGATACAGAAGCCTCCCTGATAGCCAGTAATATCAACAAAGCCTTCAATATTTCTGTAGTCATAGGAGCACAGGACCTTATTTGTTGCAGGATCAATTTGGTCAATACCTCCAGGAGTCACTTCCAGAATCACAGGTTTCCTCGTATCACTCCAGTGATGCTTATAGCAATTATACCTCTGCAGGGAGAGCTACTTTTAGACATCTATGCACACTCTTTTACTACACAGCAGTAGTTCTCTACTTAGCTAGTAAGTTAAAAATATCACATAATTTCCCTTAATGCTGTTGTCTATATTAAGAACACTATGAAGCAAAGGAAAGTAGCTGTAGTTGACAATTGACAAGGAGGTCACAGCTTAAACAATGCACATTGAAGCAAGAACCTAATCCCAAAAGAGCCACTCTCAAAGGAAGTAAGTTCTCTTGCTGCAGCAGGTGGTCTTCTCACAGACTTCTGAACACTGTGGTTAGATGAGGAACTAGCATTTACACCAAATGCTATTATTCAGCTAATTAAATCAAGTTAAGGTAAGTTTGTCACTGGAGTGAAAATTTTTCATCTCCTGCAGTCACATTCCATTACAAATACAAACTTACTTTAGCCAGCAAAAGTTAGAGGTCTGTTCTAAACTACAATAAGACAAAGGGGATCCCCATATTCCAACAGTGTTACTATGCTCATGACTGAAGATTTATTTTATTAAACACTTTAAATTACTTAAAGTAACTTTAAGCACTTGAAGTACTGCTGTCTTCTATGTCCAAAGGACAAATATGAAGTCCAGCTCAGTAGACTGCATTGCTTATTGCTGTATTACCACAATTCATTGAATGCCAATCTTGTCTGTAATCTGACCTATGGAAATCCTTTTAGAAAGCATCAAATTTTCAGGATGTTATGCAGAAAATATTTAATTAGTAAGTAAAGCAAACATTGACTAACATGAATCAATGTTTTTCTCCTCTCCAGATAAGAATTCCACATAGCTCAGCCCTGTATTTCAACAGTAACATTCATAGTCCATGTACAAGTATAAGGCTCCTGCCAATAAAAATGAGCTCAAATATTCCACTGGTAAAGAGGTTCCCACTGCTTTTGAACAAACTCCATTTTCTCTTCTCAAAGACTTCAGATCCAAATTCACAAAAGCTATTTTAGGTAGCACATATAGCACAAGCATAAAATACATGAACAAAGCAGAAATCTGAAAATCTGAGTCTTTAGATAATTTCCTTAAGTGGCACATGATGCAGGTAAGCCAGACACTCACCCGTCCTGTGATTTTTCCTTCTGAGAAGTCTGTCCTGAATCTCTGTTTTTAAAAAAGTTAACAGTGAATGAATGCAAATATGACAACCTATCAATCCAGAAAGTCTACATTTAAGCTGACTCTGTTTTATGAGACTTGTATTAAGCCTCCTCAGAAGGCTCACCATTGCATTGCAATTAATATATTCAATATTTGTACCTTTACTCACTCCTTACAAATCATGCAGTACTTGCTCCAACTGACACTAGATCAAAATCATTAACATAACAGCTCAAAAAACTTGCCTTCCTACTTTTTATGCAGGGCAAGAAAGCATAATACACTAGCACAAATGGTAACTGAGTACTTACTGCCTGCTTGAAGAAAATAAAAATAAAAATTTTACCAGTGCTTCTGTAAGGAGTTCTGTTCTGTGCTCTGTGGAAAACTTAAGTGTCTCAGATTTTTTTCCACTCCCTTTGCGAAAAGTGAGATTAAATTCTGTTCCTTGTCCTTTTCCAACAGGAGAAATAGCACAGATATCTCCATAAGGCCACTAGACAATGGAAAGTAATTAGGTTATACTGTTAGTAATTTTAAAGCTACATCTCCCCCTTTCAAAACCCCTTAGAACCTATAATAACCTAGCTGTAACAATGTGACAGCTAGCACGCTACGTGACAGTACAAGCTTGAGCTTCCTCTTTGATACCGTGCAAAGTAACTAAGTGTCCTGAGTCCCTTCAGGGACACAGCTCAGCAGTGATCAAACTTACCCTGGTTCCTTCAGAACAGCACAGCCAAAGGCAAACTACTACTTGCTGGCCAATGAAGAGAAATTGCCTAAAAGTACAAAACCCTACTGGGTATTTGTAGAGTTAGCAAAGGCCACAGACCTTCTGTTATGTGGACTTTTGTACACAGCTGCCACACCTTCTGGCTTTTCTGAGATCTTGTCAGACTAGATGGTTTCTTAAGCCTGAATGCCACTATTCACTCTGGATAATGGACATAAGTCAAAAATCAGCTTCAAAAATGACAGCTACCTGATTTGTAACTTCCAGTGTGTTGGGGTTGTATGTGGTGACGGCATGGGTTCCAACTGAAAAGACTCGTTTATACCTAGAATACAAAATAATGTTAAGTTTGTCCAGAAGTCACAGGAAAACCCATGCTGAACTGCAAAAATGATGTTAAGATCACAGGTTTTTGTTAGGAAATGGATATGGAATTTTCTTTGTTGGAACTTGCAGTTTACCCTTATAACATGTTAAGCTCTTCAGTTCTATATATCCATAAAGGGGATGCACAAGTTAAATACTACTAAACAGATTTACTTATGCATACCTTTTCCTAAGTTACTGGCTAAGGCAGGATCAAAGACTCATGGACTTGCACTGAAAGGTACTACTAGACCAGAATAAATGTTAAGAAGGCTAAACAGGTAGGGAAAAAAAACCCCAGCCATTCCTGCAATAGTCTAAAGCATCCATCTGAAGCTGTCTCAGCCAACAGTTGTAACACAAAATCCAGCTTACGCAGCTGCTCACAATACTGTACCAAGTCAAAGTACTACTATGGCCAAGCCTCATTTTCTCCATCTTGAGGGAAACCAAAGCTACCAAACTCTAGAAAGACTTATATCACCAAAGCTACAGTCATTGTACATTGATATCACAGATATGTTAACTGTCACAGGGCTTAAAGAATAGCAAGGTAGTTGTTTGTGTTTCAAGTGTATCAGACACAAGCAGCAGTGAGCTAAAGCTACAGAATTTTGATGCATCAAGTGCAAAATCAAAGCCTTACCATGGCTTCATTTCCTAGATAATCTCCAAAATGTACCCTGAACAAACAAAGACTCTTTACATATTTCTGAATCTGAAAGTTTTGAAACATAACTAAGAGTTTGAAACAGCAGGTTATTAATAATAGCTTATTACTTGCACAAGCCATGTTCTAGGGTGCTTCCATCTGGAAGCCATCCGGCCCAACAAGAAAAGCCAAAGCTGAAGCAGAGCCAGTACTAGTAAGTATTCTCTGACTAAAACAATAGCATCTGAACATGGATGCCTTTCTTGAACTTGAACCAAATAAAAATACTTTGGCTAGTTGTCCACATTAAAACTGATTCAGTGTAGGAATTTAAGTTTCAGTTCTGGGTAAACCATGGGTTTGCTTGGAAAAGATATTAGCAACCAGATGCTTAATTAATCTGAATCTGTGCCATGTTAGACTGCATCAAGAACCAGCAGATCACTCCTTCAATCCTTCTCTGCTGCAGTCCTTTCTCCTCTCTCACTTGACAGGTCTGCAGCACAAGCCATCATTTCTGTATAAAATCAAACTTTGCATGGGCATCAAATATATTCAGAGCAGCTCTCACATATCCCTTATAACAGGAAGGTCAAGAGCATCCACCTGACAGTCAGGCAATCTCACAAACTTAATACCCTTCCAATTTCCATTATTATTAAAACAGTGCAAGTTGAAGCTTTACTGGCCCAGAGTTTACTTTAGGAATTAAAACAAGTGCTTATTTTCTTCAAAGCTTAGGAACATCTGTATTGAACTGATTGGCCCCCTTAAGGACGTTTAACATATTTGCAAAACCTACCTGTGTTTTTCTACATAGTTGAAATTTCCTTATTTAAGATGCAAGTCAAAGAAGTAATGAAGTAATGAAGCAGAATGTTTGAAGCTACTCTAGCTGCTAATAATTCCACTATATTCAGCCTCTCAAGGAACGCTCCAGTCCTTAGTGCATAAGAAGAAACACACTGTTCCCTCTCCTCTTATTGCACAATTTATATAGGTTTTTCTGTCTTTTATATGACTTATAAAGAAAACTCATTTAAGTTCTTTAGAACAGCATATCACAAGTAATAAAGCTCTTTATTACTTGCTCAAGGTTTTGTTTACTTACTGAGCCGACTATGAGCTGCACAATGCTTTGTGGCAGAGTAAGGACTTGCAACCACTACACGTAACTGAAGATCAGCTTCCAAACATCATAGCCCCTTCCTTTTCTCCCCTTATGCTCAAGTCTACATTTCAAGATCTGGGAAGCATTTGTTATCCAGCATTCTTAATATGTGCTGGGATAAGGAACACAACACAGAACAGCAGTTTTGCTGAGTTGCCATTTCCCTTGTTTCCTCTCCCTAGGTAAATTCAGAAGAACCAAGTCTTGTTTCATGAACAGAGGAGATTCAGAAGTCAGCTCCTACATGTGGCCTACTCTTGTTCATAACTTCACCTATAAATATTTAAGAAAGGTATTCATACAAGAAAGGACCTGATGAGTTTACTATTAATTATCTCTCAAACTACTCTGCAGTACCGTCTAATCCCAGGCTGTTTTGAGAAGAGTTGAAGCAAATGTCCTCTTACTCAAGAAAAGGCTATGGCCTGTTCACTAGTTATTTCAAAGCACTGGAGAAATCTTTTTAATCACAATGAACCTGGCAGATCAATTTCATACCACCACACCCAACAAAAAAAATAAAAAAACTTCGTTAATTTTACAGATCTACAGAACACTGGAGCATCATCATGTGCACTACTGGAAAATACTTTATGGACACACAGAGCCCATATTCAAAATTACTAATTCTATGAGTAGTCAAAATGATTCAGGCTCATTTAGCACCACACATTCAGTTACTGTTTTTTTAATGTTATACATAGATTATACTGAGAATGTATAACTACAAACTGAGTGGACTAGAGAATTCAAATAGAAAATTACTAAAACCCAAATAAACTTCTGTTGCAACAAACAAGGGGCAACTACTTACTAAATACTTCTTTCCCCCTCACTACAAAAGAACTAACACACCACTGAATTTTTAAACTAAATCTGTTCTAGACTTTAGACTTAGCCTGAAGTTCTTTAAGAATTCTATAAATGTACCAGAACATTACCATCAAGGTTCAAGATCATAACTTCAAGAGCTTGCCTCAGGCTCTTTAATGAGAGGAATTCTCCTTTCCTTCTCAGTACTCCCAGTCTTTGATAGAATGAATGGGTCAGACAAAAAAAATCAACCAGTTTCAATTCACTGCTCAAACAACAGATTTGGACAATACCTCTTCATAAAACCATTAGAATCAAGCAGTGCTCCTGTTCCCAAGGTGCAGATAACCCACTCTCTTTGTTATGTTGATTTTTGGATAGCAAGGAAAAACTCATTCTACAGAGATACTATGCATGTGAAAAGGGACAGTGGGTGAACATACCAAATCAAGTTCTGTAACAGCTGACTTCGGACACAGCATAACAGATACCAATTATGATAACTTAGTGGATAATTTTATTAGACATTCCCAAGCTTTTGCAGACAGAAGCATCACCAAAAATTTATTTTTAGATCCAAGACCCCCATTAAAATCAGGTTAATTTCTATTGGCAGAATTCTTCAAATTATCCCAGTTAATAGTTTAACAGATAATATGTTACACAACTTAAGTGTATATGTACACTAGTAATCCTCATGAATTAAAGTACATAAAACACTACTCCTCCATAAAACTATTCTGAGAAGAAACATTTCCATCTTAAATTTAGTGGTTTATATAGTTAGTTCAGAGGCTCAGAACCTGACGAGGTCGGGTGGTCCATTTCAGAGCTACACTGCAGTGTGGGAACATAAGCAGAGGAAAGCTAAACTACAATGTTACAAATCCAAACTGATTCTAGTGAAGATACATTTAGTTCAGACACTGAGCAGCAGGAGCCTTTAGTTCAATTTTCATTCACCAGTTGGATGAGGTTAAAACTATGCACTTAAATCCAGTAACAGAGAGGAAAAATGTCACACAAAACTTTAAAAACAAAAAGCCAAAATTAACAAACTTCAAATCACTTACTTTCCCCTCCATGAATGTTTTGTTGTGTAGAAACAAGCAAGATCTCTGTTTTCTCTAATTATATTCATTCTGCGCCAAGACCTGAAAACAAAGGAGACATCCTGTTAGCACTCAGGATTCTTATTTAAAACCAAAGTTCACCGATCATTGATATGCTTTTACAAAAAGACTTTGTTTTTAAACTTGTCTATCAAACAATACATGGACTAAGTTGCACAAGAATTATTAGTTTCTCCACTGCATTTGTTACACTAGCTATTCCTTAACAGTACCAGGTTCCAGTAATTTATGTCATATTTTCCATATTACAATCACTCAAATTTGAATGTGCAAAAATGAAGTGAAAGTAAAGTACATTTTATGTCATCTCCAAAATGTTTTACTCTCAAAAATTGTATTATATAAAATTATTTGAGTAACCTCTACCTGTAACTCTAGCTAAACCAAAGTTCTTCTGCAATTCTGAAATAAACAGTAAGGAGATATCCAGATACATAGAACCGTTTGTTTCCCAGTCTGAATCAGAACTTGAGGTTGAGAAACTTACTAGCTAAGCATTGTGACTGAAGAGCTGACTAAGTACCATTCCTATGCTGTAAAAGTTTAAGCAATCTCACCACTAACATCATGACATGCTTATTTCACACAGAGGGAATATCTATTCCCTAAACACACACACAGAGGAATTTAGTTAAACTTCCCCATAATTGCTTAAGTAGATCATTGCTCTAGGAGTTGCTAAGTTCTAAGGAATGCTTCTAAACACTACTATTTTCAATGCCTGAAACAAATGCATGTTGAGTAGTTAGGAAATTAATCTCCCTCTTATTTCACTATGCTGTTATTGCATATACAAGGAACTTAAGCAGACATTCCCTGATTAAGTACAAAAGTGAAGTTGTCACTCTCCGTTTACTGCTACAGCATTAGCTATATTTTCAAATGTGTTAAATCAGGATTCCCTGTAACTGATTGAAGACTGGTATTACCCTCAGGTTCACACCAATAACACAGTGGCATCCCCAAAATACCACACACTAATGCTGGTCTGGAAGAACACAGCTTGCCTGAAGCAACTCTCAAACAACCCAATCCCAGTCAGTACCCCACTCAAAGTTAAGCAACATCCCATTATCTTTTACATTCATCTAACTCTGCTTGACTGGGCAAAGGAAGATTTCTTATTTTGAGATGGACAACCTGCAACATTAGCTCATTGCTAATTTCTACCCTCTATGACTTCAGGTTATTTTCTTTCTGAGCAAAGGCTACAGCAGTTATGGAGTCATGAGCATGAAGAATGGATAACCTGTTCAAAATGAACTCTAGAATTCCTTCCCTCAGGTGAAGAGCCAGCACAATCATCACTAGCTACTGAAGGAAACTTGAAGTACTGCCTCTGGGAGGAGAGAAGAGCAGTATTTACGTCTTTCAATGACTCAGTGTTCGAGTCAAATTTTTAGAGTTAATATTCCAATGACTCGTGGCAAGTTAAATTCTCTAAAGCCAGTTTTTGGAAACAAAGGGCAGGATATTCAACAGCATCGGACAGGGAATTGTCCAGAGGGTTGCACTCAAGCAGCTGCAGTCAATGGCTCAATGTTAAAGTGGAGATAGTGACAAGTGGCATTCCTCAGGGGTCGAGACTGAAACTGGCACTGCGTTAACACCTTTGTCAGGGATATGGACAGTGGACTCTGTGAGTTTGCTGATGACACCAAGTAGTGTGTTGCAATCAACAGGCATGAGGGAAGGGATGACATTAAAGGGACTCTGACAGGTGGGAGAGGTGGGTCTGTGTCTCACAAAGTTCAACGAGGACACATGCAAGACCCTGCAGCTGGGCTGGGCCATCCCAAGCACAAATACAAGCTCCGTGGAGAATGGCTTGAAAGCAGTTCTTGAAAGTGACTTCAAAGTGTTGGTTGATGAGAAATTTGACACAACCCAGCAATGTGTGCTCACAGCCCAGAAGCACCTTCTGAGATGCATCAAATGAAAACTGGCCAGCAGGCTGTGTGAGATGACTTTTCTGTGAGACCCCTCCTGCAGTACTGTGTCCAGCTCTGGGGCTCCCAACATAAGAAGGTCCACACCTTTTGCAGTGAATCTAGAGGAGAGCCACAAAGATGGCCAGGGAGGGAGCTGGAGCACCTCTTCTACGGAAACAGGCTAAGACCTGGGTTGTGCAGCCTGGAGAAAAAGCAGCTCCAAGGAGAACTTAGAGCAGCCTTTCAATACCTACTGGGACATACACGAAAGCCAGAGAGGGGCTTTGGGCACGTAGTGACAGGACAGAGCAACAGCTTTAACCCTTTATACTGAAAGACAGGAGGCTTAGGTTAGATGTTAGAATTAAATTCTTTATTGTGAGGACCAGAATAGGCCCAGAGAAGTTGTGGATACTCCATTCCACCAGCCCTGGAAGTGCTCCAGGCCAGGCTGGACGGGGCTTTGAGCTATTTGGTCAAGTGAAAAGTGTTCCTGCCCATGGCAGCGAGGTTGGAACTAGATCATCTTTAAGATCCTTTCCAACCCAAAGCATTCTATGATTACTCCTGAAGTTCCCATTTTGCTTGGGTTAAGAACTGTTATTATTATTACCATGGATAAGAATCAAAACAGTACACTCTATCCAAACTACACAGACTTTACTGTACAGTAGCATACTTTAGATCTGGTAATTTTGTTTCAAAGTTATCTTTCAGAACAACATGCCACATACTCAATCTTCACGCCCCTCTTTCAAAGCCATTTTCTTGACATTGACTAAAGTATTAGTAAAAATAAAATAAGAGGCTTATAACAAGACTAGCTTTACTAAGTACAGGATTAAAAGATCTATTTATCTGTAATTCCAGTTTCACCAATACCAGACTCCTCTGACCAGCTCTATTAGGTCTCCCAGACCTGAACACCACTTGCTCTAGAGTATTTAAAGCAAGATGTTCTCAAGGTTGCAAATATCTATTCCTAATAATACAGAACTAAGAAACATTCATTTATGAGCTACCAGCAGCTTCCAGAAATTTTAACAACAGCATCTAACTAGGATCAGGATACTGATGCATGAAGTATCATACCTGAAGTGCAATAACAAATTCACCAGGCTGCTTTTTTTTTTTAGATGAAAATCACTAAAATCATTTAGCTTTCATGCTTTATTCACTGTGCTTCTGGACAGTGATTGCAACCATCCCTCCCACTGAGAAGACTACCACAGGGGCAATATATGCTCAAGTCCAGCAACAATTAATTCTTGTACACATTTTCCAGCAGTTTAACAGACAGAAAAGGCTAACAATAGCCTAGTGTTCTGAGCTGCTCTGGTAAAGCCCAGCAATTATTTACTGGTTGTCTTTGATTTCACAGTAAGAACAAGATAAAAAAAAAAAAGTTCATATCAAAGGCAACAGTATTTTCGAAGAAACCAAGAAATTTCTCTTCCTTCACTCATTCCAGCAGAACCAATGTGGCACCTCTCTTGTACTCTCCACAGTGTCATACACTGTAATTTTAGCACCTAAGGCAGTATAACCATTGACTTTGCAGAACACATCAGGCTTTACCATTAATCAAGTTTAGCCATATTGTCAATGCGAGCTATAGTGGCCTGCTTAGCTATATATTAATTTCCTAAAATAAGACAACATTCTTGTTACCTTTACCTTTTCTTCCTCCATTCAATAGACCTTTAAAAAGTTGCCTGCCTGAACACAAAAATGGGAGTGAAATTTGTTATCTCACTGATAAGAGCCCCCAGGACAGTAAGGCACTAACTTGAGCAATCATCTTAATGCTCTGGGGTACCTAGGAGTAGAGAAGTCACAACTTCAAAGGTTATTTTGAATACTTTGCAGCACAGCTATTGCATATCCCATACTGATGGCTTTTAAAGGTTTGATACTAGAGAAACACCCAGTTATTCTATTTCCATTGGAGCAGAGGCAAAAACTACTTTGAAAGTAGCAGTTTGTAAACATGACTTTCTTGGTTGAGAGAGGGCATGCTGAATACAGACTGTAGTCAAACTATCCAAGGATTCTGCAGGCAAA
The DNA here is from genome assembly GCF_028018845.1 of Melospiza georgiana. NCBI lineage: Eukaryota > Metazoa > Chordata > Aves > Passeriformes > Passerellidae > Melospiza > Melospiza georgiana. Next base: position 44,173,752 of record NC_080430.1, on the reverse strand, counting down.
GTATTGTCTACAACTTGCAATTTCTTTTGGGAGCCTAACAAAAGCACTCTCCAAAATATCCCCTGGATATTTTAATCAGCTTTTTCACAGGACTGAAGTTCAACAATACTTTCCTATTTGGTTCCTGTAATACTGTAAATAGCAGTGAAACCACATTTTTGAGTGCCTCATGTACCAGAAATAGCAACCCTTTAAACTAAAGGGCCTGAACTGCTTCCAGGAGTCCCCCTGCCTCAGAGTTTAAGCTACACAGAATCATAGAATAGTTTGAGTTGAAAGGGACCTTTTACACAATCTCTATTCAACTTGTATGCACTTTCCACTTTTCCAGGATTTCACATTCTTTAGACAAAACTACCATCTGGGAAAACAATCTATTTCAGGAAACTGAGACAAGTCAGTCTCAAACCAGCACTTGTGGAGTCAGAAGAAAAGCTGTGACCTTGCAGACATCAAAGCAATAGGCACAGCTGTAGTTACACATAAGTTTCCTTCAATTTATTAAATAAAGTCAGAAGTTTGGACATGGGTTCAAAATTTAGTGCAGAATTCAGATTGAGTTTTTTTCCTGATTATATTATCTCTCTATTATTACAAAGCCTCAATATCTTTTTTAAACTAAGGTTTAACAAAGTAGGATTCAGAGCCCCACACAGGATTATTATTCTTTTCTACTTCAGGGAGGAGTAAAAAAAATGCTGATAAGAAACTGAAGTTTCTTGGGCAAAAGAGGAAGAGAAACACAGATAAGAAACTGTGATTTTGTTTTAAAAATTTATTCCAGCACACTAGTAAGAACATTAGCAAGAGCTCCTGGAAAGTCTTTACTACACAGAGACAGAGAGTCATAGCAAGCTCAAGTGGGACTTTTCTGAGAGACAGAAGACATAGTATGAGCATAAAAACAGAGTGAACTGGAAAGCAATGAGAGCAAAGCACTAAAAAAATCCCTAAGGTTCTGTTATTTTGTGGTTCTACACACCTGCCTGCTAGCTTAAAGTCTGGAGCCTGATTTCCAGTCATCTACACCTCTGTAGCTTTAAAGCCATTATTTAAATAAGTGAGTTTTCCTGCACTGAAATGTTTTAGCTGCCTACATTTCAGCCTCCTCTCTCATTGCTGTGGTCACTAAGTGGCAGAGTTTTGCCTTCAGATAGATTCTTTCTAACAAGCATTAATTTTTCCTCTTCCTTCAACAGTACTCTTCTCCTAAAGTACTACAGCCTAATTAGCTGTGAAACAGATTTCATCTGCAGTGTAGGAACTCCCAGTCCTTTTTGTAAGAGGGGAAAGAGAGAAGATCTGCCAGATCCTTAGAACAAGCTACATGCAACCTGCCTCAGTGATAGCAGCAACCCCACCTTCAGTGCCCCAGGACAGAAAGAGGCTGAGAATTCCAGCTTTACTGCAACCATAAATGACAGTGACGACATTAGAGCCCATCCTCCAGGTGACCCATTCCCTCACTGAGGATCAGTGCTAAGGATAAGAAAAAGTGTGGAAGATTCTGGTTTTCTTTTAAATTTATATTAGCATTCTGCTTTACCAGTGAACCAATCTGATTCACCAGCTAGACAGGTGAGTATCAGAACAAAAGCATATACTCACTAAGGGAAGGAAGAAAAAAAAATATTCCTTTCGGTCATAGTTTAGCAATCCTGTCATATTTCTTCAGAATAATGTTCTGTTTTATTAGTGAGGCAAGAGAGTTGTTAATTTTTTTGACACAAGAATAGTTTTTTGGAAGCAAATCAGGAAGCTAAGGAGTTGAAGGTTAACACTTCAAGACATGGTTGAATGCCAGCAGAAGAATTATTAAGTCAGTAAGTTTCACTTACTGAGCTTCAAACAAGTCAAAAGCAAAGTCACCTCCACAGTACAAAAAACAGATCTGGCTTTAAAGACCAAGCCTCAGCATATCACTTAAAATCTGGAAATACAAAGTGATTCAGTCCTTCAGGACAAGTATGTGTTTGGAAACTATGAAAAATGCCACATGACACCCAGAGGAGCAACAAATACATACAAAATAAATCTTTCAAAAAATGTGTTCCAACAAGGCTAAAATACACAGGGACAGAAATGCAACTTTGTCTCCAAACACTCAGGTATTTGCTGCGAGTGAAAAAAACTGTCAGAAATAATAGAAGGGTGCCAGTAACTTCTAGTTAAGTGTTCTGGCACTTGGCTGCCTATAGTAGGCAAGAATTAGACCAAGCTGCACATTCATGAATTGAAGCAGGCTGGAACCAAGCATAATTTTCACATCTGTAATACCAGTCCTGTTATTTTGATTTTATTCATCAGACTGTTTGTAAACCACCTTCCTAACTCAATCCTAAAATGAAACTCAAAGTCACTAGCAGTCCCTTCAACAGCCTCCTTCTTTCCAACAGATCTCACTACAGGCAAGTAGCCTATGCAGACAAATCTAATAATCAACAAAAAACGTCTTCAGCTTCAGAGAACTTAAATTCTAAAACCAGGAATATTTTCTGAAGCGCAGTATTATCTAACCAGTGCTAAGTAACATGAAACAAAGCAGCTATCTACTGAATTTCATCTACTCCAACCATCACAAGTCTTATTCGTGAAAGAGCACAGGAGAAAAAGAGAAAACAAATTTCAGATCACATTAACTTCAAAAGCAGCCACACTGCAGAGATTGAGTGCATTCACAGGAAGTCTCTGAATAAACTTCTATGCCTGTGTTTTCCCCCAAGCAGAATGCTCAAGCACTCCCTCAGCTTGAGAGCACCAAGCTGAAAAGAGAAAAAAGACCTCTCTCTCCCAAACTGAACTGAACATTTTAATGGCCCACAACTCAGCCCTCAGTAGAAGCACAGTGATGAAGGCACAGGCTTCACTCCACAGGAAAATCTATCCCAAAGACTGCTGGCAGCTCATCGCAGACATCGCAACCATCCAATATGACTGCTTGTTTTGACTTTCAGAAAACAAAAAGCAAGATAAAAGCATGTATGGAAGGAAATCAAATGCTCGTGGAAAAATAAGAGCATTAAGGGTAGATTTTCTGAAAAGTGCATCTAGTTCTGCTCATGCTCTTCAGGCACACTGCTAGCACTCAAAAAAGAAATAAAATCTCATCTCTGTGAGAGCATATCTCTGCCACATCTCTCCCACCCTTCATAAATTATTTCCCAAAGCATCTCCTGATGTATATTTTGATCTGAAGGCAGGAGGAGGAAAATACCGTGTCTTTTCTTAATGCACACGTCAATGCTCTTCTAAGAAAAAAGACAAATTCTGCCCGGAGGCTACAGAAGCCGCATCAGGTGCGGGGCACGCCGAGCGAAGCGCCGGGCGGGCAGAGGCTGGAGAGCAACCCAGCCCTCTCCTGTGCCCGGATACAGGAAGCGAAGGCAGGGCTGGGGCGGCTGCTGACAGGTACCGCGCTGGGGCCGGGGGACGCCGGCTCACAGCCCCAGGCCCCCACGGCTGGGGCGGGAGCGGGGCTGTGCCGGCGGCAGCATCAGCCCCCGGGCGGCAGAGCCAGCGCTGCCCCAGCCCCGACCCCGCGCCCCGCACGGCGCCGCGGGCCGGGCGCGCCCCCTGCCCGCCCGCCCGGCCCCGAGCAGCGCCCGGGACCGTGGAAGGAGGCGGGGGCTACTGCCACCGCCCCCTCGCCTCCCCCGCCGCTGGGATTTACCTGGCCGGGGAGCCCGCGCTGCCCGGACCTGCCCCCACCAGCAATGCGCTTTCCCGGCGATAAGGGCGAAGGGGCACGGAGCGGAGCTCTCACCCCTCACCCTCCGGCCGGCCGGGCGGGCGGCAGCCGCTACACCGCTCCCGCTGCCTCAGAGCCTGGCGCTGGAGGCCGCCATCTTAGCTCGGGCAGCGAGACCGCCCCCTCGGCGCAGTCGCCGTGCGGCCCGGGGCCGTCATGGGACGCGGTCACCTGATGTGCTCCGCGCTGCCTCCCCCTTCCCGCCGCACTCCCTCCCTCCTTCCTTCCTTCCTACCCTCGCCCCTTGCCCTGCCCTGCCCTGCCTGATTCTGCCGGGAACCGGCATGGCTCCGTGCGCAGGCGCCGCGCCGCCGGGGTGCAAAGTGCCCGTCGTGCTCCCCTTGCGCGTCGCCTCAGGGGTGCCAGTGACCGGTGCGCTCCTGCCCGAGCGTCCCCGGGCCGTGGAAGGCGCGTGGAACAGTTAAAAAGCCGGAGCACGCTGTTTAATTGTGCACAGTGCTTACGTGATTGTAAAAGCCATGTTAAAATGCCACATGAAGGCTGCGGAGACTGAATCACTGATTTATGTGGTTGGCTAACCACCCTCCAGATTTCTTACGGGACTCGTAAGCTCCCCGTCAACTTCCCCATATTCTGCACGAGATCAAGGGTTCCCAAAAATGTAAACTACGGACGGCAGCATTGTAACACGAGCTCCTTAAAATCCCTACTGATTGGCATAAATATTTTGAATATTTTAAAATATTATTTGGATTAGAATACTATGGCCTTTCCCTTAAAACAGTGTCATAAATGTCTGCAGATGAAGAGAGAAAAGAGGAAAAAACTGTAAGTGGAACTAACTATTTTGGTGAAAAATACCGAAACAACAGGTGTTAATTTTTTTTTTAATATCCTTTTCACCGTCATATCTACTCTTAAGAAGCAGCATGTAGCTGAGTCAGGACAGGTTCAGGATGGATATCAGGAGAAATATTTTCACCCAGAGGGTGTTTGGACGCTGGAATGGACTCCCCAGGGAAGTGGGCACAGCACCGGCCTGGCAGAGCTCAAGAAGCTTTCAGACAATGTTCCTGAGCACAAGGTGTGACTCTCAGCGTGTCCTGTGCTGGGCTAGGAGTTGGAGTTGATGATCCTTGTGGTTCCCTTCCAACTCAGGGTATTCTGTGATAAACTGTCTTGTATTTTGCTTAAGATATTTAAATACTAGTCAGACATTCTTCTGTAAAATCTAGTCCTCCGAATCTGGGGCACTGTGATAAAATAGCACTGATGGGAAAATAACATATTACTTCAGGGAAGCTGATAAATTGCTTTTGGTTACAGAACTTCAAGGGAGGAAAAAAAAAGATTTAATGTTTTATTAACGTACTAGGAATTGTAGGAATCTAATTTCAGAGGGAGGTCATATGATTCGGAAGAGTTTCTCTGAGTGCATAGAAGAGTTTTTGGAGTCGCTTCTGGTTTTGTTGATTAGTTGGTTTTTTTGATTCAGGGGGTGTTGATTTTTTCTCAGTACTTATTTTGCATTGTTAATATATAGGTAAGTAAAATACATCAAGTAAAGCAAGAGCTTGTTAGCTGTTTATTACTCGGGAACAAAGAATGACACTTGAATAATGAAACTGATGTAACAAAGTTGTAATCAATGTTTTCATGGATGGATTTTAATCAGAGAGCACAGATTATATTTCAGTATATTTATTCAGCTCAAATTACTATTTTAGTAACTGTGTCTTCCTCTATTTTTGGACATGCTTTTGCCTAAGTAGTGGTATTAACTTTTGATCTAATGCAAACAAATGATAAAAGAAAAGGAGGACACAGATTAAGATGAAGAAAATTTGAGAGACAGTGAAATAATAATTTTGAAATTATTCAGAGAAAAAGCAAACAAGGAAAGTGTGTTTAACAGTTCTGACAGAAAGTTATGGAAATGATATTGTACAACATGGTGCAACATCTCCCAGAAATTAAAGTAGACCAGGATTTCATTAATAACTAACTGTGAAGTATGTGTGAAGTTACCTTGTGTGCAGAAAAAAAAGTATTCTTGCTTGGTCTTTTTTTCTTGTGACATGACACTACTGGATATTTTTAGAGATAGGATCTCATTTTCCTGTTTAACCAAGGGTTTGTGAAAATGCTGGAATACAAAAATTCTATTTTTAACACCTCAAATTTAAAAGTTTGTTATCTTAGTTTAAAAAGAAAGTGAACAAAATCCTCACTCCATTAATGTCAATCACAGTTTTGTTATTACCTGTGTCTGACACAGGTAGTGCTTTATTTTTCCCAGTCACTTTCAAAGTCAGAAATCATATTGGAGCCATTCTCATTATCAAAATAGCATTAGTAAAACAGAAGTTTGATGCCTTCTTGAAAGCCAAAATATTAAATTGCTTCAATCCAGTTTGGAGAAGCAAGCTCAAGTTCAGTTCTTCCAGATCTTTCACGTGAAGTACTGCAAATGTCAATATGACCTTGTCCATTTAAACACTTCCATTTGCAAAAGAGTTCAGGCCATCTCCAGTCTAGAGACCAAAGTCTCTCCTTGCCATCCAATTATTGAAATCTGGAAGGAATGAAGAGTTCTAGTCCACCACTAAATAATTAATAGTCCACTGGCTATTTCTGTGATCAGCACCTATTCTGAAAGACAGTGGTTTAGGATGGCTGAATTCTTCAAGGAGGCTACAGTACAGGTACTGTCGAGCCAATGCTAAGATTCTCTGCATAAATATTATGATTGTAAATACAACCTATAATAGTAGAGATCCTATTACCTTTAAGAAAGATATATTGTGGTTTATAGCAAGAGAAAGAACAGGTTTCTACCTAGCCTGCGTGCAGCAAACAATGAACAAATTAACTTCCTAGTACTGTCTCTAATGGTAGGGCAGAATTTTGAGTCATCTGTTTGGGCAAAGGAGAGATTTTTCCACTCTTCCTTGTCTTAGAAGAAAATAAGTTCCTGCTAGAACTGGGAATAGTTACTTCACTCTCTTACTTAACTTGCAGTGTTGGAGGGTGCAGGACCATCCACTCTAAGGTCAACTACTGTTTTTCTGCCATGAAGTAATGTGGATCTATTTAGTCATCTTAAAGACTGGATCTAAAAGGTACAACACAGCTTAGTATAGGATAGTTTAGGATAACTAACAGAAGATATGCTTAATAATTGTAATTTTAAATGACCAAATAACAAGGACAGTAATCCTTTGATGATTAATTATAGTACTTGACTGAGAAGGGATAACAGAAAGATTTTGAAAGGGGGGGAGTAAATGTCAAAGTCCCACATAAATCTAATTAAGAAACATGCCTTTGGAAACCCCTGTCCTGGATCTTGTCTCTTTTACTGCAAAATTGTTGTAAATGGCAAAATGCAGGTTACACTGAGGGCCTTCTGGAAATCAGACCCACATTCCTGCATCAGTCTTTGTTCTATTCCTTGTTATCCCAAAGATGCATTAAGACTATGCTGACAATCTGCCAGCTGTTCAAAGCTCACATCAAATTTTTATGTATCTTGACATATTTTGTCTAAAAATAAGTGCAGATAATAACGATAATTTATCTTCTCTGTGACATTTATTAACAGGTAACTTTTGGATGCTCCCCAATAATAATTCTACATTTCCTGATAGACTTGTTAAATGACGACTTGTTTGTTATCTTAGCTAATTGTGATAAATTTTGGTAAATAATTAATAAGTATCTTCAATACAGCGATGCATGCCAATCTGTATTCATATTCATAGCATTCCTCCAATAACTCTTCTTCTGTTTGGATAATCCTTTCATTTTGGCATCAGCCTATGTGCAGTAAACCCTCACATATTAACTTTTGAGCTCTTGATCCATCTATACCTTTGTATAACCTGGTCTTTTTGGTGTATCTTTTGAAGATAATCTACAAATTGTCTTTATCTTTTAACTCTTTTGACTCTTTCACCTTCCAATAGGTAAGTTCCAATATTAGTTGCAAACCAGTCTTAGTAGTTTATGTGGTACATCTGGTGTAAGAAAAGTGAATATATCAGATTTGTTTAAAACCTCAGATGTCATTCATAGTAGAAAGAATCTTATAATGGAACTAAATAGCAATGCACAATGATGTAACTGTTCCTAATGAAATTACACTGTTTAAAAAAAGTATGGTTGTATTTTTTCAAAGGAAAAGGTAAAGGACAAATGTATTGTTTATTGCATGCAAAACAAAATAGCAACCAATTTATAGAGTAAGTCTTTAACTACCTTTTCTTTTGACTGCATTTAGTCAGGTTGTTGAAAAACAATCTGTACACATATATTCAGTGGAAACCTCAATAAAATGACAATGAAAATTCCCATATACTTATTTCATCTTGGGAGTACTTCACCTTAGCATTGCAAGGCTTCTTAAGGTAAACTGTTCTTTGAAATATCTGACTCCTAGGGCTCATTTTGTGATAAAAGGTACTGTGGATGTCCCAGGTGATACTTCTTCACACTGTTGACACACAGCATCTGCAGGGAAGTGCCCTGAAACACAAAGAGGTATTGCAGAAGAGGCAGAATATGAGAAAAGTGAGGACCTGTGCAAAGAAGAAATTGGAGTTCTGGAAGAGCAGAACTGGCCAGTGTAGTAGGAGTGGGTTTTGCACATGGGACTCTCATAGGATGGATAAGTATCTTGAACAACTGAGAAGGAGAGTAATCAGTCAGCTTCTGCAGGCTAGACCTGGGAACTGGGAAGATAGGAAGAGCTGTGAGGCTATGATGTTTGAAAATTTTGCTGTGAACAGAAGAAGTGCTTATGTAGGGAGAAGAGGATTTTTTTTCTCATGGAAACTGATACAGCCAATTCACAGAAGAGGGAAAGCAAAAGGAGAAGATATACTTAGATGTGGCCTAGCAAAACCGCTGTTAATGATACAAATAGCTGAGAAGAAAGGCTGGGAATGTCTAGGAAGGAGACAGGAATTGATCTGAGGAAAAGAATAGGATGATAAGAAGATTCAAATGTAGAAGCAAGGAGTGGGAGGAAGGGCTTAGCGGAGCAACAGGCTGCAAAAGACAGGACAAAAGAGGCAATACCCACAACATTCTCCTAAACTAGAAACCACAGTTTTTGCAGGATAATTCAGTCTGCTAAACTAGAAACCACAGTTTTTGCAGGATAACTCAGGCTGAAAAACCTAATGCCCATTTGTATCTGAAATCCTCTCTAGTGGATCTCAGCTTAGTTCTGTTGTTAGTTATTCTTAATACCAACCAGAGATCTGTGTTGCAGATCTAGATGTGGAATATGATAAAATCCCACATCATAACTATGTGGATTTTTGAAATAAACATAGAGAATTATGCATTTACATACATAAATAACTATGCAGTATTGACATTGTAAACCCAGAAGTCTTTTAGAGTTACAAAATTCCAGAAGATTAGGATTGCCTTTGCAAATAATTGCATGCTTGTGTATAATGTTTATCCATGGGAACTTTGCCTTATTCACTCCACAAGATGAAAGGACTCATTGAATCCACATGGATGCTGTGCTGTGTTCTATTCACATTGCTCAGTTTGCTGGCCCAAGATTTATTTAGTGTACACTATACGAGCTCTATTATTCAAGATTCAGAATATTCAAGCTTACTAATTTCCATATTGGCATTTCTGTGACATTGTTCAGTACACTGAGTGCTCCAGAAACATGAATTAATTTATTTTCTCAGCATCCTTCTGCTTCTAATATTTGACTAGTTGAAAGTACATTAATGTTTCTTTTTCTGTGTATTCCTGTGTATAATTTTCAAGTATCCTAACACAACCTTTAAGCATCACATGTTTTTTAGCAAAGAACCCTTCTCCTATTAAAAAAAAATAAAATTGCTATTTGATCTCTCCCTGTCTCTTTTTATAGACATGAGAACAAAACCAGATGACAGTGTACCTTGCAGGCTTATTCAATGTATTGATCTGTGTGACAGTGTGACATGTCAACTTTTGCATGTCTTATGTATTTTAGTACATGCTCCTGTCTTATGAAATTCACCTACTAAAGATATTGCATTGTCAATTTCATTGTCAGTTTATTTATTGAAAGTTGATTTTTTGTGGAAAGTTAAATTTAAATGCTAGTGCAGGAATGGGAATGCTATTAATTTGAGGAACTGGATATTGACAGAGTGGCTGAAATTTATATTGAGCAATTAGGGTAAGAAAAAATTAAAATAAAATAAAATAAATAGTTAAGAAAAGTTATTTTGAACACTGAACTATTTCAGGAACACAGTGAATTAGTGGGACAGTAGGAAAATTCAGTCATTGGAATTTTATCAATTTTTTGGTAAACCAATTCTACTAATTTTTTGGTGGAACTATTCAGAATCATAGGGAGGTTCCTGCAGTGCAGGTGTTTAAATTTGGTCATCCAAACCAAAAGGGCCTTTGAAAACCAAGCAAGAGGTTCCTGTTGCTCACACAATACAGTTTTCATCATCAAGAGTTATGAAGGAATCACTTATACTTGATTCATCACTGCAGCCTGTAGAGCAATAGGGGATTTGATTCTCTAGTCTGGGGTCATATCCCAGAAGGAGAAATAAGTGAGATTATAATGCCCAATGGAAATAATTGTGGACAAAACAACAAACAAGAATTATTAATCTTGCCCACCGTGTCTCAGATGATCCTAAAAGTCTTACTATTTTCAGAGGGCAAAAATGTTCTTGAGCATATCCAGTTCATCAAAATTTGTTCATGAAGTACAAAGAAGAACAGTGGAAATTATGATCTCATAATTTACAGACCAAGCCATTGAAATTATAGCCTTGAGAGAAAGACTGCAAATCAGAAAGAATATTTAATTTTTCCTTTTTTGTTTTTTTTTTTAAAGCTTCTCATAGCCCAGTAGTATGCTCTTTACCATTTAGAATGACTGCTAGCTGAGAAATGCACACTAACCATTTATGAATGATACAGCTGCAAGGTGTTATCACAAAAACAAAAGAACATTTTATTGCCTAATAACATTCCTCAACTCTAATTCATCTGTGAACAGATCACTAGTAATAGCAGCAGCAGCAATAACAAGGTTTCTGGCTGAAAGATCTAAGTTGCATCATATGTGAAAGCTGTGTTGCTTTTATAACCATTTAATCTCAAGCATTATTATGTATACCTGCTAGAGACCCCCACCCCAATGATACCTTAATGCCCTATATGCGTGATCCACACTTGGAATGTTTTTTCGTGGTGGATTTTACAAAAATGTATTTTGGTTTCATAAACATTCTAAAGTAAAACAGAATGCAATTATCTGATTGCTGGAGACAAAAAAAAAAAAATCCATGTTAGTTCAGGCGCTGTTTTATTGAGCTGTGTTCAATTTCTCAAAGCATTCAGAATTTTCATTGTGAGTTTACACCAGGCACCCCTAGCTCCAGCACCATAGCACAGAAAATGGGATGCCCAACACCTGCTGCTTCCCACATTTTGGATGCTATCCAAATCACTATCCAATCACTATCTAATCCTGCTCTCCAAAGAAACCCTTTACAACAATTTCAAAAGTTAGTCTATCTTTGTGTGTGCTGGTTTGTAGTATTCACATCTTTCTAGCCTACTTAAGCTGCTTTCTCCCCAACCCCTGTCACCCCTGTCCCTTTTTTGCTATGAAAAACTGGAAATTAACTATAGTGACTTTCCTTTCAGCTCACTTCAGTCAGAATGCCTGTAAGTCATCAGTGATGGTATTTCAGGCTATATTCCTATGTGTAGCTTTACATTTTGGTGTGACTTCCCTCAGCAAAGTGTGGCACACAATGCCACCCTGTCCCTGCATGGCACAGCTGGCATGTCACACACTGATGGCACATGATGCATCTGATTTAATTGACATTTGAACCTGAAACTCCTGATGGAGCCAGGAAAAGCCTTGATTCTGGGAGCTGTGTGTCCTCCTCCTCCTCAATGCAGACAGATCTCAGATCTGAGAGGTCACATGCAGTTAGCCTGGAGTCCTTGACTCGGAATCTCCAAATAACATTGTGGAGCTTGTGAAGAAAAATAAATGATTGAACCCACAGAGGTGGGTGGTATTCCCCATAGGCTTATTCTCACCTTTATTGTTCACAGGCAAGAGGTCTCATCATTTATGTGAGAAATGTTTTAAGCTCTCTGTGCAACATCAGTGATCGCTAGTGCTAGTCTGAAGGAGGGAGGGGAATATTCCTAGGCAACACACCCTCTCCTTGGAAGAAGGCTCAGAAGAGATGGGCACAGGTGCTTATAAAGCTCGTGTTATGAGCTATTTAGAGTCATAATCAGATTACATCCACACTAAGAGCAGAAGGAGGGTGTAGCATATTCTGCAGTAATGCTAAACTGCGTTGCAAGCTGTGGACATAGAGAAGCTGATACTTTGCCTTTCCCCCGTTGTTGAATGACAGCTACAATGTAAGATTGAGTGAGTCATAAAAAGAGCTGCAGTCAGCATGATTTTCGGCTCTTTCCCATTTCCTGTAATAAGCAGAAGCAGTACTTTGGAAATTTCTGTTTTCTTTTGAGTTGGTAGATATTTTTTCTTAGATTGTTACAGTTTCACCTTCATTTCCCTCGTGCTGTTGCTGGTTTCGTTTTTCTCATTCTGACAAATCATTGAGTCCCTTACCAATTTCTCAGTCTTGCAGGGATACTGGTATTTTAGATTCTGGTGATGAAAAAGAATTTCACCATTAATATCCAGATCACTGGGTCATTTGGATGAATTAATGGAAACAGAAGTAGATGAATGTGAGAGAGCACAAGCAGCAAGTCAGAAAGTTAACAGCAGTAAGTTAACACCCCTTCTAGCATCCATTTCAGGCAGTATGTTATCCATATTATCTTCCCACACTTCTTGCTTTGCTTTGACACAGATCGTGACCATCAAGTGGTATATAAGGCATATGCTGTTGTTTTTAAGCATAAGCATATGGACAGTTATGTAATCTTATTTAGTGCTAGTTTGTTTTTTTGACCAAATTCCTCTGAACTTCTGCTGTCGTATTTTTAGTGTATGGTGGAGAGGCATGTAACAAAAGAAGCTCAAATATATTCTTATTTATACATTTTAATTTGTGGAAAATACATATTATTATTGTACTTTACTAGTAACCAGTTTTGGATTATATGAATTAATCTGCTTTTTGATAAATTACTTAACAGAGAACTGAAATTAGCTAGTGTGCTTATTGAATTAATTGGTCAACAAGTAAGCCACAACTATCCACTCTAGTTGGTCAACAACTATCCACTCAAGAGGAGGGTAGCAAATGTTTAAAAAAGCTTGAATTCTCCTGCAAAAGGGATGATGTTATACCAACCATGAAAAGGACCATGTTCACTATTATAAATCACAGTATTATTTGTTTCTGCTTCTGGTCCAAATTGCATTTTGAGAGGAGTAATATCTTCCACTATAGGAAAGTCAAGAATAAAATTCATGAATATATAATCCAATTTCATAATTGCTCAAGCTTTTTACTGATGGCTTTCACCCACAATCTGCAAAACAAGTGGTTTCTTAGCAAAAAAAGGCACTGAGCCTTTTTTTTTTTTTTACAACTGATCATGTTCAAACTGAATATTTTTATGAAGAGGTAATTATTTTCATAGCACCAGGTGTGCTGATTAATTATTTCAGTGTGAATCTTATCATTTGAAGTGACCTGACCCTTACAACAAAATTTTCTTTGCACAAATAAGATTGCAGTCAAGTAAAGTATAGAATACTCTATACAGAAATGTACTAAAACTGAATTGTTTGTTTATTGTATTTGAATAACTAACATTTTGGTAGTCATTAAGAGAAAATTAAGCATTTAATTAATTTATTTGCTGTTATTTTCTTATGTAAAAGTGACTAGCAGTTATGTCTTTGAATAAAATTTGGTTTTCTCTCTGACCAGTGCTTTGAGAGCTGGCACACCCAGTTTTCTAGGAAAACTAATGTAGCTTTTGACAGAAGCACAAAGTGATGACTTGGCACATGGCAGACAAAGGACAAACTGTTCAGTTGTGGCCCTAAATTTATTTCAGTGCAACCAGTAAACAGGGACACAGCATGGACTTTGCTGATTAAAAGCAGAATTAAAAAGCCTGAAGCTGCATTTGACAGTGTTCCAATTTGTAACCAGCTCAACACATGGCATTGTGTTTCCTTTTACTTTGTGGCTTCCGGTATCCCCATGCAGAATATTACTGTTTCATTGCGGCTTTGTATATTTTCTCCCCTCTAGGAGAATTTATTCCTTCCTCTTGATTTCCTGGAGAGACTTAATACCTTCCTGCCCAAAATCTGAGATGTTTGCAGTTTACCAATCTGTTCCTTGTTTCACTGCTCCTGCCTTTGCCATCTAGCTCTTCCAGCCTTTCTTAGGTGAGTGCTCTCAGTGTCAAGGATCAGAGTCAGTGCATGTGTGCATGTGTGATGTACTCATCCCACAGGTGAGGATTTCCAGGAGGTGGCTTCAAGACAAGTGTTGTGCATATCTTCACATTTCCTTTGCTATTTTAATCTCTCTTGAGTGTCCCTTCTTCATGTCTTGTCTAAATGGGCTTGAAGCAGAATTGCTCTGTACTGCAGGAGGCAACACAAAGTTAATAAATAATTTCTGATCATTAGCTTCATCTACCTCAAGAAGTACCTCACTTTTTAAAATGTGAATACTACTATTAAAAGCAATATAAATCTGTTTTAACCATAAGTTTGCTTACAGTGTATCACTATTTTTTGTACTTACATTAGTACAAGGTCTTGAAGGAGAATTTGGAAGTGAGAATTTCCTTGACATTAATTATTTCTCAAATTACTACAGCCTTAGCCATTAATGGCTTGGGGGTTTAAAATTTTTATGTCGTGGATTGTCCCATAATTAAAAATATACAAAGTTTCAAACTTGCTAGGCCTTGAACATCTGTTTCTAGAACAAATGTGTCTATCGTTGGTTTCGATAGAAAGCTTGTATCTGTGTGTGGCAACAGTATTGGACTTCAGATAACAAAGTGTTGAGAAATCCCCAGCTGAAATCCCTAGTGTTAGACCAAGTGGCCAAATACAATGGGTTGGATTCATCACTGCAATCAACAAGAGGTAAGAAAATGCTGGTGATCAGTGTGGAAATTTAATATAGCACAGCTAAGCCTGTAATCAACAGCAAACTGATCATAGATATTTTTCTTCTGTTCTTCCATTTAAGGTGTCTGTTATATTTGCTGGCTATGGGAATTAGCACAGATCAAGATGCACACAGGCTAACAGAGGTCAGAAAAACAATCACCTTCTGAAGTTTTGCCATTGAATATGACTGACTAGAGGTTCTTGTCTGTGAAAAAGAAGACCATGGGTTAATCCCTGAGCCAAGTGTAGTGGTGAAATTTGGTATTTTCTGAGGCAGCAAGATCTGTTCATTTTACACTAATTTACCTATCAACTTTCTGTATTTTATCTAGAAGAAAATTGTTAATCTCTTTCCTACTCCTTTAAAACAAAAGTTAGTTCTGGAAGGGCAGAACGACCTTTACCATCCAAGATGTTTTTAGCTTCAGATTCAGAAGAATCAGAGTGGGCTAGATCCCTTTTAAAACAAACTTTCTTATGATCTCTTACGATTATGAAAACAGGATTTATTGCAATAGGTGGGAAGCTGCAAACACCAAGATCTTGTCTAAGCAGTAGGTGGCAGACTGCTCCCAGTAATCCTTAGGAAGTTGTGACAGCCCTTCTTAATGCCCGCGGGGCTGTAGCTAAAGGTGATGAGAAGAGAGATGTAAAGGTGGGGACACTCCTAGGGTTCAAGCAGTCTGCCTAATTTCACAGGGCATGCCAGGGATACTGGAGGCAGCCCTTACCAGGCGAGGATGTTGCTCCCCCATGCCCTGTGTTATCAGTTCCTAGAGTAACTGTGGCTGTTACCCTGCCCTGCAGCAGCTGGGTGACCTCGATCTTGTTTTGGAGGATTGGCCACTGTTGAGGGAAAGCCAGTGCTGTCATGCCTTTGACACCTCTGCACAACAGTTTGCCTGTAGTTTTGTCACCGTTTGGAAATCCCTTTTAACTCCAGAGACCCAAGGAGATTTTTAACCAAAGTAGAGTTTAAAACATGCAATTATGTCTGAGGATGCCTGTCGATACCCCAGAGCCTCTACTGATCTCTACATACACAGAGTATTTTCTGAACAGTACCGAAAACGCTGGGATCCAGGCTTTTGACAAAACTTTTTTTTTTTTGTGCTTACCCTTACCTAAATGATGCTTATATGGAACAAATATTTTCTTTTTATAGCAGATTTTATTTTGAATTTAAATTCACCTTGAGGGGTTTTCCCAATGCCCTGCTGCTAATAATTAATGTACTTAAGGATGCACTTTATGCCTTGGCTTTTGTCTCATATGTTTCATTTCAAGAGAAGCCTGTGATGCTTACACAAACTGCCTTCCCCTCACACTTGTTTCTCATGCCATTATTTTGCTGTCTGTCAGACTCTATCTAGTGTATACCAAGACATTTCATTACCCACATAGAACTAGGCTCTTGTATCAAAGTAGAGGGCTGTCCAGAGACTGCTGGAAGCCACACAATCCAATGGTTGGTAAACACTTGGGGGAGCTGCCCATCCACTATGCAAAAATGTTGGATAATATGAAAAAATGTTGGAAAATTAAAAGAAAATAGATTTTCATACTAGGAAAGGCCTTATGAAAGTAAAAAATAACCAAACATTATGGAATTTATATTTTTATTAAGATTATGCTAATTGTAGCTGCTTCTATATTTAAGCTAACTCTTGAGACTGATCCTTTAGGCTCTGCTGATGGTTAGTGAGACATCCCGTGGATATGCAGAATCAGAATTCTTTTGGGTTTGCTTTCCTGCTCAGGCTATGTTACATTTCTACTGCACACTTTGGCTAGACTAAGATTATGCCATTCATCTTTCTCTTGCTTTTATCTTCCTTAAAACATGATAGAATTTCTTAAGAACTCATACCTGATTAAACATATATATTTTCTGAGTTCCTTTCTCATGTGTCATGTTAGCTTGCTAGCAGTTTTATATTAGTTGCTTAGTGTATAAATGAAAGATTGATTTGAGAATGGGGTGTTGTCCAGCCATGCACAATTCCTCTCCTTCCTCCCTTCTATGCACTCTTTCAGGCTCAGGGGAAATCAGGAGTGATCTTGTCACAGTAACATTTACAAGGGCTCAGTGAACATGTAAGCACATGGTAGAAAAAAAAAAAACATCTCTGAGAAAAACAGCAAGAGTAACTTCAGGACTTCTTGACAGAAGAGCCCATTTTCAAATTTTTTATATTTTATTATTAGAAATCTTCCAAACCCTTACCTATGACCATTCCTATAGTATTTCCAGTTTTCTTAGAATTTACATGAAACATGATTTACATGTAACATTCTTCTGCTCTGCAATGTAGATCATTTAAAGTTTGTCATTGTTATTTCAGGATACACAGCTCTTTCTTGAATAGTCAAGACCTATCATCATCAAGAGCCTCCTATTAGACTTTGTGTTTTCTCTGATGACAAATATAGACTACATTTTAAAAATACATCCTAAACCAGAGGATTATACATCATTATAAATAACACACTTAAGAAGAGTCAGAGGATGTCTGCACTCTCCAAAGTGGCAGCTACTTTATTGAAATAAAGAAGAAAGTTTGTTTAGAATGCTCAGTCTGCTTTGATAATGCAAGCTATGGTTATGAAAATCTCCTAACATTTTGTTCAGAGATATTAAATGATTGTACTCTTACCTGCAATTCTGCAGAATTTGGGATTCTTCTTAGGGCCTAAGTCAGGCAGTCATTAATGAAGTGAAGCAGCACTTCATAGTGAAGAGTGGTCTTTACAGAGAGTTGGTATTCAAACCATACTGAAGTCTCAACCAGACAACCAGACCAAGCAGCCCAGCTAGTGTTTTTTTTTATAGTATGGATATTACTGAATGTATGGTCAGAAAGGGAGAGAGATAAATCAGCAGAGGCTATGCTTGGTGCATACAGTGAGGTTCAGTGTGGCAGTTAGAATGAGGAGCCAAGGGGATTAATGACTCATTTGGTTCACAAACATGGCCAAATATTTTGGTCATTAAAATATGTAGAAGTACAGTATGTATAGTACTCACTGTATTGTTGTCCTTCACCTCTATCCTATCATTAACTCAGAGGTGAAAGAAAATAGCTTTACAAGAGAAGACAACTCAGTAACTGTGCTGGAGATAGGCTAACCACAGCATTGTATGATTTAGTATAGTCTGTCTTTTTCAGGTCCTTCTTTCCAAACATTTAACTGGATGAAGTTAAAATTAGGCCTTCATTTAGCAAAAGGAGACTTCTATGTGTTTATTTGAAGAGTACTCCAGATTACTGTGCTTTTTCGTCCACATCTTCTTTTACCAAGAAAAGAGGATTCTGGTTGTTGTGGGTAATAGATTAATAAGGCTATCTTCCACCACCATATTACAGAGGATACAGAAGGTTCTCATGTAGAGCTAGTTGTATCAGTATCAAATGATCTCATGTGAATACAAGTTTAACATGCTGTGTCTGAATTGTTCATTTGACTGCCCTGGAGGAATCAACCTGCACTGTAAAAGTATTTCTTCATATAGATTCTAATAAAACAAGTGAAGAAACTGTTGTACAAGTACAACAGTAATTCATTAATCACATCTATTTTCATCTTAAATGTGTGTGTTTCAAAAATTCTGAACAAGGTGTAGGCTTCAGATCTGCTTCAACTCTTGCTGCTTCCTGAAGAGCAGCCAGAAGAAACTGTGAGAATGCCTTAGAATGGAAAGAATGAAGGAGCTCCGCTTCCAAGAAGTACTGGCACTGTCCTCAGACAGCTCAGTAGTTGTGGGTATTATGGAATTTTGCTAGTCTGCCTGTAATTATTGATCCAAATGCTGTCAATACTTGTATGTTAGAAGATGGAGAGCTTACCTATTTGGACCTTAAATTATAGTCCACATTTATTCTCATCTTCCTAAAGAAAAGGCTTTATGATCAGACTGCCTTTTACAACTTTTCTTTCCATAGTTTTACCTTGTAGGGTAGATGAGCTGGAGAATTGTTGTGTCCTCTGATGTCAAGGGCTCACTGTAGGAAGTGAGCAAGAGATTTAGCTGGTGTAAACAGAGCACAAAGAAATTACCTTTTTTTGGACATGCACATGACTGCAGCTAAATATATACAGAGGCAAAGCCAGGACAATTTCTTTTGCTTCCTTGTACTTTGAACTGATAAATGCCATTATTCTGCTTTCGACAGATTTTTTAAAAAGACCACTGCAACCTCAGTCTACAGGATGGAAAAATATTGATAATGCACTGAGTCTCAGGAGAAAAGTTAGTGTCATTCTACAAGAGATGTTAACAGAAACTAGCAAAACAGGACTTAGTCTTTTAAATTGTCTTTCCAACTGTACTTGATGTCCTACACATGATCTTGCAGGTCTTTCTAGTGCTGTATTCCCTTTGCAGGTGAAGTTGCCTAGTCACAGAAGAGACCATGTAATAGTTCAAGTGATATGCTATTATCTCAAGAGCAATTCATGTTTATCTATTTGAGTATTAATACTTGGCAATTTCTGATGAAGAAGCATTAGTGTCTAAATCAATAAAGTTAGCTGTTTATAGGTAAATGTCCATCCTTCATCCCCATCTTTATAAGAAATGCAATAAGGAATACAGTAGTTTTAACTCTTCCATGCCAAGAATACAATTTTATGCAATATTGCTGACACCACCTCGGCATGGATTTGTATGGGCCAAGGTTATGTGCCTAAGAATAAGCATTTTTATACTCTCATCATCACTCTTAAATTCCAGCAAAGTAAATCATTAATATTCTTTGTAGAGTAGAAGTTTTAGCCTTTTTTCTTTTTGGTGGAGAATAATTTAGAAACATAATTCTTGTCTTTTAGGGTTTAATCCAGACTTAATAACTTTTGGACTAAACAGGTTTTTTTTTAATTATTCAAATAAACTACATTTGTCATTCTGCTTTCTTACCACAGCTAAGAAAATGCATTACAGTGAGAGGAAATAATGTCATTTGGATCCAATGTTTCTACATTACTGGTACAAATGAACATGAGTGATGGTGGCTGAGCCAATATTATTCTGGAAGTCAGATGCCTATTCTGTGCTGACCCACTGTGTTCAATATTCAGACCTGTGGAAAAAGAAGTTCCCAAATAAAATCAATTCAGTGAGAGGAGGTTGTTGCTGACTGAGGTGAAAAGTGCTGTGTGTGCACTACTGTCTACCATAGGCACCAGAAAACCTTGCTGCAGAGCATCTAGTTGCTACTGTAATTATTGTAGAGACAGATGATGTCACTGCTAGAGGGCAAATTGAAGAGCTTCATACCATCAACTTTATTTATATCAAAGCAGAAGTGCTTTAAAATCTGTTCTTACAGAAGCAAAAAATCTGAACATTTACTTTTGTTTGGAAATTCTAGAAGTACTGAAAGTTCCATTGTTTTTCAATAAGATGAAATGGCAAATGATGAATTGTTTGTTTCAAGTACTTTATTGCAGTGCCACAAGTTGCTTGGAGACAAGATATTTTCTAATCACAAACAGTCTGCAGATTATACTAAGCAAATTGTAAATATGGCTGAAAAAATAAAAAAAAGCTATGAACTTATCTACATGTACATGAACTTGTCTATTTTTACTCCACTGGAGAAATTTTACTTGATTTAAACACAGCAAGACAAAACATCTTTCCTATTAGTGAGATTCAGGGCCTACTTTTCTAAGTTATTGCATCTTTAATGTACCCTCATTAATTCTGAAGTTACACCATCTGAACCTATCATTACATTCTCTGTAACTTGTGTTCACTGGATCCTTTCTAAAAGTGCATTTGCATTTTCAAGTATGACTATCTCTTAACAGAAAGATGTCCCTACAATAAAACTCATTCCTCATAGCTCCTGCTGCAATGAGAATTGCCTTATCTTTTGAAATTCATTGTTACACCTTAGGCTTGGGCAGCATAAACCATACAAGATGTCTCAGACACTTCACATTTTAATTTCTGTCTGAATCAACTTCTTTTTGTAAGAAGCAATCTTGGAAAAATATGTCCCATTCTGCTTCTTGAGGAGTGCAATCGACTGATGTTGTAATATTTCAAAACTGGTTCTTCCTGCACTTTATCAGTCGATACATCTTCATTTGTCAAGCACCTGACTTCCTCTAATAAGAAACATAATTTATCCTTAAGTGGGTACCAGCAGCATTGGGGATGTGGTAATGCAGAGCTCAGTATCAGGTAACCACTGACTGTGTATATATTTATATATATATATATGTATGCACATACAAGAGCAAGGATGAGTTTTGGAGTTTGTTCTGAACTTTTCCCCACCTTGAGTACACTTCTAATAGTAACCAAGCCAACTCAGGCTTGTTTCCTAGAGCTGCTTTAATACATTTGGCTGAAATATAGATATTTCTTCAAGTTTTTACATGAGGATAAAAATGACTAGTTACAAGCTGAAGCTTATACATCTAAACCATCTGACTTAGGGACAGCCTTTCGTCTTTTTGACAGCTTTGCATCAACCTGTTATACAAGAAAAATCCTGAACATGTCAGACTCAAATCCACCCATTGATGATGATATTTCCTAAAATAGATGAAATGGAAATGCCATGGATACTACAAAAAGCTTTTTACTGAGTGAGAAATAATTTTCAAAAGGTGGACACTTCAGTCGCTGAAGTTATTACAAGAAATGCAATGTTTGGGAAGTGCTATACTCCCACAAGCATGTTACTCTGACTTATGCTATTTAATATATGATATTTAATATCACTATATATAATTATATCACATTTCAGCTGTAATATTGAGAGCTGATCTCTAGATCACTATCTCAGTGATAGCTTACTGAGGCTCCTGGGCTCCACATTGCAACCCACAGAATGTGAGTGAAAGTCAGTCCAGAAGCAGTGTATTCACATTGCTGTGATGCTGTGTCTGAGTTAAGCAGCTCCATCCCTCAGCTTTCTCTCTTTCTGAATCTCAGCAGGACACATCAGCTTCAGCACTTTATACCTGTTGGGCTGACCCTGCTGTTGGCACCTGTTTGTGTGGTTGTCTTGGTTTCTAAAGAGACTTCTCCAAGGTATTATAATTCACAGTATCCTCTGCAGGACTACAGGATGAAAAGGTCTGGATTCAGTCTTGAAACATACAACAATAAGCAGGATTTTATACAGCAATATTAGTGCTTATTATGCATATAGTTTGTGACACTCAAGAGCAGTTACAGAAACACATTCCCTGACATTAGAAGCTTACAATCTAAACAAAATAAATTGCACAGAAGAGATCAACATACAAAAAGCAGAATCATTGTTCTCTTACTTTTAGTGTACATCTTGCTAACATATAGTATTGTGAACAGAGCAAGGAGTTAAAGGAGCTATTGTGATTTAAAATAAAAGATAATGAAGAGAGTGATAGCTTGAGGAATTATTCTAAGAGTGGCTCAAAAAATGCAGAGCAAAGGATCATTCATGACTGGGAACTCAGAAAAATAGGAAAACAGTGTAGCAGCTGAAAATAGATTTTAATATATTTACTTATCCATATTAGTGAAGTTACAGACACTGGCCAAGGTGCTGTTGCACTAAGCTTCTTGCTTGATGCCTGGATATGTGACAGAGATGATCCAGTTGTATTACTTTCAGTAAGAGCTATAGAGGTGTAACTCCTTTAAAGAGCAGGCTGAAGACTTATTAGCTAAAGACCAAGGTCAAAACTCTTGCATAAATTTGCATTAATAAATGCAGGAACAGTATCTTCAAATGCTGGTATGAGTCTTTTTCATACAGTAATGCAACTTCTGCTCACTAAAACTATTTTCCTGTGCATCAGCAAAATAGCCATTTATAGGAAGTAAGGTAAATATTAGAGTGCAGTTTTGAAGAAAGGCTTGTTGAGCAGCAGGGGGCTAAATGGTAATAGGCAATATAAAATAAACATAGGCAATAGCATTCCTTCACCCCATTGGTTGATATAAGATTGATTAATAGTAGTAGTAGAATAAAGATATAAATTGGAGTAATTCCATCCATCCAGTATTTCCTGAAATAACATATTTCTACAGTATTTCTCACTGCAGATGTGTAGAATTTTAGGCCACAGATACCTCAGTTGTTCAAGTATATTGAATATGCTTTGGAGATTATTTTGACCAGAGCAAACTGATGGGTATCAGCAACTTCAAGTATTCTTTGATGTCTAGCTGCTCTCACTTTCATTTTTTACCTCCTCTTTAAATGTCTTGGTAGCTGTTTCTGCTCCTGCAGCTTCCATAATGATAAAGGAGGTAGAGCAGTACAAGGTTAAAAAGGGACAAGAAGCCAACAGCAACATTAAATCCGATAAAAATATCTGTGAAGAACAAAAAATAAATGAAAAGGGAGTTAATGAAAGACATATATGTATACCATTTAATATGCAAAGCTAACAGTCTAATTATATATATGTGCAATGGAAATATTTCTGGCAAGACCATATTTACTGACATGTAACATAAGAACATGTACTTCAATCCTAGAAATTTGCAGATTGCTTCCTACGCATAGGTGAATCTTGCTCCCATGTTTCCATAGGGCAGGAGGGCCTATGTGTAGTTAATGAAAAAAGAAAAATAGTTTCATCAGGGATCAGCAGAATGGTGAATATCTGCAGGACAGGGGAAATAACGGGACTATTGAGAAGTAACATGTATTGCCTTGCTCTTCTCCTCCCTCCCAGAAATAATATTCAGGCAGGAAGAGGTGATCAGTTCTCAGCTGTTAGTAGATCATGGATCAGCTGCACTCAGTACAACTGCAGAAATACAGATGCACAAATCTTGCCATGCATTTGCAAGCCATTCTTGCTTTGCATTTGCAGAAAGTCTGCTGTATCCAACTTGAACGGGACGCTTGTATAGCACCGACATCCGTACTTCTCTTCGATGTTTTCAACAAGTGGTGATCTGGTTTTGACCATGGCCTTTAGGCAGCTCCTTTTGTGAATATGCTAATTTAATTTCTACTGACATTTCTTGTCCATAGTAAATCTGGCCCACACTTAGAGGGAAATCTATTGATTGTGTGAAAGGTACAAAGTTCGGAGCCATTGATAAAACATCTGCCTCTGTGTCTTATGTGGAAAATACAGAACTGTTACACTACCTTTCATTTTGTCTTTCTTCCCACATTCTTTTGACCAGTTTTCTGTAATCACAGGAGAAACTAGTTCAGCGAACTTCTCAAGTGGGCAAGAAGAGGTGCACCCTGGCAAAGTGAGGAGATAAGGATCCTTTGAAGTGTCGTTCCGATAATGCATTTCGATGCTATATTGCCTGATTAACGACATTGAAAAGCTTTTTTTTAAAAAAGGTTCTTAAATAGAAGGTTTCATACTTTGAGACAGCATGATGGAAATAGGCTCTAACATCCTACTCTAGAACCTGTTCTCCAAGAGTGGAGGCTTTGTGAAAGACATCTGCAAATCCCAGTTTGGCAAAGCTGTTAATTTAACTGCACAGATCAACAGACAGCTGAAAAGGTCTTTCTGCAGGCTCCTTGAATGGCACCAGCACTGGGCTCCTCTAAGCCAACTGGCTTACTGTGGGAGTTATGTCTTGGAAATGTTCTTGCTATCATCTGGAGAATCAAGAAAATTTATTTTACCACTTTCTTCCCTCTCATAAGGCTTGTTTTATATCTTCCTGTCTTTCAAAGCATACATCCAGAAAATGTAATTTTCCCTAGTTTTAATATGATTTTGTGCCTATGGGCTGTTAGTGAAGGATATATTTAAATGAAAATTTATCTTTATTATCTCCTCACAATATTTGAGAGAAAAATGGTTTTGTGGAAGAGGGTAGCAAATTCTAAACACTCTTTCTTGCATCAATAAGAAGATACTTGCCCATTGCTTTCTTGGTAGAGTTCAAAAAACTGGCAAGCAGCATATGGTGGCAGTTTTCCATTGAAAATATTGAGAGCAATCTGGAGAGCCCCAACTGTGGTGTCATGCTATTGGAAAAAAAAAATCCATCCTTTACAGTCAATTAATTCAACTAGCATTCATCCAGAGTTATGAGACAAGAATAGAGAGGGAGTGGAAATGAAGATAAAAGAAAACCTGTGTAAATTTGACCATAAAACTGTGTTCAGTATATTCACCATTGGGAAAAACATGTTAACTGATTACTACAGACAGCAGGAGGCATTTCCAAAGAGTTACTGCAGTATGTGCCTTACACCATCTGGCAGGATTTTGGAGACAGATACTGAGGGAAAGCAAGATGTGGTTTGAGTAATAAATCTACTTTTTCAGTTCATTTTCTCTTTTCCTGCCTGTGGTAGTGTCTTTTGCTCCAAGGTCAGATTAAGGCAGTGTACAGTAGTATAATCTAGGGCATTTCAAGTGAAGGTACAAGTACTTTTTTTTTTCAGGTAGTATACCAGACAAAATAGTTGTGCTCAAAGATTATTCTCCTTTCTTCCACTTCAGATTTTTTTTCTATTGTTCCTTCTGTTTGGACTCATACAACAAAATCTCAGTTTGGCTTCTATTTTTATGGGATCTGTTACCCACCCACATATAGTTTCTTCATCTACCCATTACCCCTGGCTTTTGCAAGGATCATAGGAAGAGGAGCTGAAGGCAGGAAGTCCAAACACTTCGGTGCATAAATTTTGCAAGCATCTTTAGGCACATATATATATGTATGTATCTGCCAGACCTATTTATACTATAGTCTAGCAGCTATGCTTTAATTAATATTCAGGTTCTGGAATTTTATAGGCTGATCAGTTTCAAAAATAACAGTATACATGAACTCAGGTTATTAAAGCAGAAGTGAAAAATCTGGATATACGGCTCTTTCCTCTTCAAAAAGAACATGGAGTCATGTAGGAAGAACAGTGAGAAAGATATGAGGTATCAAGTAGTTTCTATAGGAGAAAAGATTAAATACAGTAGGACTCTGTCTTGGAAAAGGAAATATGGAAGAGGAGTGACAGAAAATACTAAACTCGTTAGAGACCCAGAAAATGTGAATAAAAGCAGGAGTACTTTTTAACACAAAAGTCATTGTCACAGGATGTTGCAGATTCCAAAGGTAGAAATGAATTTAAAAAGTAATTAGGCAAGTTGATGGAAGACAGTCTGTCAA
The DNA here is from genome assembly GCF_028018845.1 of Melospiza georgiana. Lineage (NCBI taxonomy): Eukaryota > Metazoa > Chordata > Aves > Passeriformes > Passerellidae > Melospiza > Melospiza georgiana. The sequence goes on along the minus strand of NC_080430.1, from coordinate 44,147,784 downwards.
GAGAGACTAAACACAGGGGCAAATTCTGTCCCAGGAAGTCCCTAAGACACAGATTGCTGGAAGGTTTTATCAGACTGTGCTGTCTTTATTCTCACATTCATCCCTGCCTTTGGCTCTTGTTAGAGACAGAATGATGAGCTAAGCAGATCTTGGCCTGACGGAAGTGGCCCTCTTCACCCTCTAAAATAAATAAAATAATAGTAGTAGTAATAGAAAAGGACCCACAGAAGAGAGGTTTGGAGGCGCAGCTGAAGTTCTGCTATTGGCAGTACCTTTGCAGCACTTCAGGAAAGATGCAACTAATAGAAACTGCACCATTGGGTAGTAGGAATAATGAAGGATAGAATATATATATAGGTTTTTTTGCAAAATATAGTTTAACTAAAACCGAGGTGAGATCCATGCCTATGCTGTGTTCTTGTACTGATTAGTGTTTAGCTTGTTGGCTGAATTAAACTGTAGTGTATTATTCCTTCATTTAACTTAAATACTGATAAAATCAAAGCAAGATTTATGAAAGATGAAAATACTCACTGCAGAGTAGACCTCCATTTTTGTTGGTTTTGAAGAATTGGCAGCTTGTTTAATACTGTTTAAAATAATATCCACAAGGACACCTTAAAAATATGGGAAAAAGGAAGTGGAAAATGAAGGTATAATGCTTGAATGGAAACAAAAAAGAAAAAATAATGTGAGTATCAAATATAAGACATCTACTCAGGCCTCATATTCATTTTTCAGTTTAATACAATTTTGTAACTACAGAGAAGATATTACAGAGGAGAAAAATATGATTCATCATCCAGGTCAAGTGAAAAAGCAGGATTCACAGGAAATAATTTAGAACCATCCTGAGAACTGGTGATAATGACACTTCCAGTTCTGTTATGCTGAGATCTCTCCATTCTTTTTTTTTTTTTTTTTTTTTTGTAGTGTTGGAATAATGACAACTGTGCTGGTCTCTTCCTCTATACATGCCAAAGAAATATTTTAACTATTTACTTCCAACATGTTACACGTTATTGCTTCTTTGCTTTTTCCAAAGCTCTTTTGTGCTTCTTCTCCAGCCCAAAGGTATTCTAAAACCAATGGGTAAGGGCAGCAGAAATTGCCTGAAGAACAGTTTATATAATTTTAAGAAAAGAGGATGTAGCTGGTATGCCAGTGAACATTAAATAGTCCTGACTATTTAATATGGGCATCTGCCAGCTAATAGGCTTTACTGCAGATTGGAGCCAGTAATTGCTATATATTTGATCCTGTGATGTGCATGCCTAGGTGATGGATCTGCTAATAATTCTTTACCTAGATCTAAGCTGCACAGTAGATGCATTAGAAAGCCTAACCTCAAATGTTCCAGCCTGCAAATATTCTAACACAATTGTTTGGATTTCCTGCTCATGGATACCCGGGGATCATATGATAAATTCCAGGGTTGTGTCCTGAAGTAGTGTCAGAAAGTGCAGCACAGTCTATGTGCCCCCATTTTGGAGCTAAGCAGTAGCTCCCAGTTCTTGTAGTTCTTGCAGTATAGACATAACTGGAATCTCTCAGCTTCTACTCTGATCAGACTGTTTTGGAGCAGCTTTATATCACTCAGAGAGCTACAAGTATGTTGCCAGTGTTTTGACACAATATATAACCAGTACATCAAAGGGAGAAAAACAACAGAAAACAATTAGAAGAAATGTTGGAGAAACAACTAAATCTAACCTACTATAAGGTAAGTAATGATCATAACCATGAGGGCCTGATTTATTCCCTTAGTTTTCTATACTATTTCTAAAAAGTCCTAATACCTTTAAAAATCTGGAAAACCTGAAGATATTAATTTTTACGCCTTGTTGTGGTATTTTATCCATGCAAGTGCCAATGTTCAGCACATATTTGAATAGTTAATATGGCATCCAATGTCCATAGTTTCAAATCAAGGGTTTGTTTGAATAATTTTGCATTAGTGAAGTGACAACATGTTGCATTACCTCCTCCTTTCTTAAAGCTATGCATTTTTTGATTTACCTCCTTGTAGCCGTGATTTCTCTTCTGTTTTATAAACCCCAAATAATGAGAGTAAAGCCAATTCTGCCAGTTTTTCCATCTTGTTGATTACATCTTTAGTGGCCCATACAGGGAGAGTGTAATTATGAATATCCTAGTGATAAAGGAAAACAAAAGCATGTTTATAATTCACTGGTTTCCATCATCCTATCATCTACACTCACACTACTTAGTTTAGACTTTCTGAGGCTGTCCTGCCATTCTCTGTCCAGTATGGTTTTACTCCAGAGCATGCCTTGAAACACATTTTGTGGGAATGGGATTGGCCTGAAGTGAGTAAATGGGGAGAGAAGCATCTAAATGAAGGAGATTCCATAGTGTGTTCTTGCTATAGAGACACTTATCTTGGTGGGAAATATTGCAGACATATGTCTTCTTCTCTTTCTTTTTCTGGGTCTTCAGGTTATAAATATTTAATTTTTTCTGCCTTTCCGTATAGCTGTCCACATACCAGTTCTATCACTGGGCAACCAGAGACAAGTGTCACTCTTCAGTCATGTAACAGTGACAGTGTCGTATCATGTTTAATTACCTCAGTTTGTAGAGGATATGTTCAAAGTCCTTCATGCACTGCTGGTAGTGGCTGGGGTCAAATGGAATTATCCCATGTTTGTTGTCAATTTGGGCATTTTTTAACTGATAGCAATCACTGTCTCAAAAATTTTTAACTGATAGATCTTTCATGATCTCTCGTGTCCAAAATCATAAGTATTTTGATGTTTTTTAACTGAGAGAATTTTTGAAATTTTTAATTTATAGATCTTTCATGATCTCTCATGTTCAAAATCATAAGTGTTTTGATGTTTACCTTTTAATAGTTTAACGCTAATAATTTAATTTCTCTGTTAAAAATCACAAATCTATTATAGCCATTATGCTGAATAATTCTATAGCAGCATATTGGGAAGGGGAAAAAGGAAATAATGGGAATGGTACCAGTTCTTCAAACCTGAAATGGAAATTACAATCTCCCAAGCTATAGACCATGTTTTTTTGATATCTTTTTTTTACCAAAGCACTAAAATATAACTTAGATTAAAAAAAAAAAAAAAAAAAAGTAGGAGAAAATACAACTCATTCCTGTGAAAACACATTGCCATAGTTTAATTGAAACCCAAAGTTGGACTTATATTCATCCCCAGCATCTATTGATTTATTATTACCTCACAATGAAGAGTGTCATATGTATTCCAGAGCTGGAAATTGTCCAGTATTTTAAGGTGATTTAGTTCAAGCCCTGTGTTAACTGCCATTGTTTGCAAAAAATCCTGTGGGGAAAAAGTGAAGAGTATACCACAAATGCTCAATACACATGGAATGTACATGCATATAGATTCACTAACACCCAACCCTTTCACAGAATTTTCACAGAACTAAAGAAAAAGCTGAGTTTGAAAGGACCTGTAGGGATCATTTAGTCCAACTCCTGGCCCTGCACATGACATTTCTAAGAATCGCTCCATGTGCCTGAGATCATTGTTCAAATGCTTCTTGAACTCTGTCAGGCTGGTGCTGTGATCACTTTCCTGAGGAGCCTGTTCAGTACCTGACCACCCTCTGGGTGAAGAAACTTTCTCTAATATCTGACCTTGGAGATGCAATAGTCTGGTCAGAGATGGAGAAAGCCTAGATAAGCTTTCCCATGAATTGGTCTGGGAAACTTTAGGGAGCTGGAGAGAAAGAATTCTAAACAATCTACACCTGGTGTTTGGTAATAAGCTGTTTTGCCCATAAGGTTGTTTACAAATGGGTGTCTTGTTAATTAGCCAGTCATCTGAAATGTATTGGTTAAATGACCAATCAGTTCCACCTGTATCAGACCAGTGTATAAAAGATGTGGTTTCAGTAAAATTAGGGCTATTGCCACTTTGCCTTCTGATCTGACTCTGTGTCATCTCTGACCCAATGATGACCTTACCTAAACAGGAGTTTAATTTTTTCAATTTGTTTTTGCATTTTAACAAAAGAAAAAGTGCAATTCTTTAACTTCTACAACTTAGTTACCTTCTTTTTTCTCACATCTTGGGTTTGTTTAGGTTTTTGTTTGTTTGTTTTTCCTCTTACCATGTATGGTTGTATTCTACTTTGAAATTCTTTAGATGTTTGTGTTTCATGCTGGAGTTCATCAAAACGGGGACAGTTGGGCAGAGGGAAGTTCAGCCTCTGAAACATGAAAAGAAAAACTTAGAATAGTTCTAAAATTATCAACACCCCTCTGTTTTTTCTGAGATTAATGGTGTAATATTTTTGGACAGATTCATGGTTGTGCTAGACCAACTCAATAGTTGTTTGTTTGGGTACCTTAATAATTAATTCAGTTAACATAGTGAGTAGACTGGGGTAACTTGACTTTTCAATGGTTACTTGTTTCTGTGATAGCTTGATTTCCCTCAATTTAACTGATTTTGGCAGAAAGAAATGGCACATGTCTGTCAAGGGGTTGCTTTGAGAAATGGGTTGGGGTCCATGATCAAAAATTTTAAAAAGCTACAATTTCCCTCTCATTTTCTGCATTCTCTCAGCTGTAACTTAACTCCACCTGGTAGCTGGAATCTGAATTGCTTCTCCATCTACACATCCAGGTCTCATCTCTTTGGTGATAACCAGTGGATTATGGTAAGCATTTTAAGTACTACTTAATAGACAGAACTTAAAACAAGAGTGACAGATTGTTCTCCTGAAATATCAAAAAGCTATGGGGCTAAGGGCTCTGTTCTTCTTTAGGGAAATGGTTCACTTTTATTTACTCCAAGTATGTGCTTTACAAGATCACATGATAACACATATTTGATCTGAACAGCATGTAAATACATGCGTGCTTCAAACCCTGAGCTCTGGCAAAAAATATATCAATTGCACAAAGACAAACGATACCTGATACAGCATAAAATGTCAGTGAAAAGCCATGGTGAACAAAACAAGCTTGTGCTGGTTCAGCATTTTATGCCGCATCACTAGAGTATTTTTGACCCAGCACTAGTATTATCCTGTAACATTTACAGACTGCACTTCCAGCATGTCTCCAGTGGGACATTGGCAGCAGCCCCCAACTGACCCTAGCCCACTTTCCCTTGGATAGGTTACCAAGGATGCAATTTTTCTGTAACAGCAGCACACTGAGGATGAAAGCTCAGAGTTGCAATGTGAGACTGGGGAATGTTGTTTAATTACACAATATAAATGTTTTTCTTGCTGTATGCCTTAATTATCCCTCTCTAGGTGTTATTAATTAAGCCACTCCCTTTGGCTTCATTAAGCAGTACTCAGTACTGTTGCCTGTCAAGTCTTGATAGATCTCAGCAGCTTAAAAATAAACTGTGATTATGGTTTTTTTATAGAACTGTACCTGGCTCCAGTTTCCCACTTTGTGTTGCTTGGGGCTTGAACATACCTTCAAACATCTGCTTGGTTTAACAAGAGAACAATGTTTTTTTTTCCAGGTGGTTTGCATGATAAAAGGCATTTTATGCTGCTGCAGAGGTGTGTTTGATGGAAGCATCAGTACTCACTCCTGAAGCAGCCACAGAAATGATGAGGCACTAGAGACTCCTACAAATGAGCTTCCCTTCCTCAAACAGGTTGTTTCATTGCACTATGATTCCTACCCCTCAAACCCTAAGGGCTTTGAGGTATTCCGTAGCCAAAACTCTAACCACCCTGATGTTTTTCTTGTCTTCTGGTGAAAGGACTTCCTCTGTTATTTAAATAACAATGACAGTGTTCTTTTCTGTTTAGGAACAGGGTTAAGTTTCTGGTTGAATCACACTTGCCTAATCCAGTTTGTGGGAACCCTTTCTCCCTGTACTTGTTTTCAAACATGGGCTCTAAGAATGGAGCAACATCAAAGGGAGAGAGGTGTGGCAGCCCCCTAATGAGTGAGTCCATGGCCTGATGTTGGTGATGGGCAGTTATGTAGATGCATTAGTTATGTAATAGGTGGTTTGTACAAATTTCCTTAAAGTCAGCTTCTCAAAGTCCTCAAAGCCAGAATTAAATGAGGCTTTCTGTTTTTACACTCACAAGCTTTTTATCCTTGTTGGCCACACTGTTCCTTACACAGTCCTTGTCACAAGAGCAAGTGAAATTAAAATCTAAACCTGAGTCAGCCAGAGTGAGCTACATGAAGTAAAACTTCTACAGGACATATTATTCAGGTAGGTATACCCTTATGATCTGCAAGAGAAGTTCTAGGGTTTCATTAAATGTTTCTATAGCACTGAGCATAAAAGAGCCCTTGTCTGTAATTAGAATGCCTAAGTGCTACCAGAATAGGAAGGTAATCATTTTGAGGTCATTACAGTGGCTGGTGGAAATTCAAGTTTATTCCTTGAATAAACTATGGAAAAAAAATTGCCAAAGATTAAAGATCTGCCTACTTGAGTGGTGATTAGAAAAGCACTTCTTTCCTGTAAAGATTTAGGGCAACTTCTCTAGAATATTGTCCAAAAGTGTTCTGGTCAGAAGAAATAACCTCGGAGAAAATGGTAGTGTGTGTGGTAATTCAGGTGTTCTGCAACTATGGAAGGAGGATTTTCATGAAGCTGTTACGATTGACCTATGAAATGCTTGTCAGCCAGTAGCTGCATTTGATATTTTCTATTATATTGAACTCAAAAAGCTTAAAAGTGTTTTTTTGCTATTTTCCTTTTTTCTGTTCTTTTGCTTCTGTGAAAGATTAGGACTTTATAGAATGCTTCTAGCCAGTACTCACCTGCTCTGCTGTTTTATGAAAAATGTGGACTGGAATGGGTTGCCAGAGAAGATCAGGGTTCCAAATTTGGCTGCTAGTTGGTGGAAAGAGGCCAGAAAGATATGACTGGGCACTCATAATGGTGCGATCATAATCTGTACTTTGGATGTAAAACTGAAAATAGAATGGCAAAGAATTAAAGATAAAATGGAAACTATAAGATATTAGGGAAATTTTACCCAACTTGTCGGTAGTGACTTCTTGTTTTTAGTGTTATATTTTTGCATAAAGTCAAAACCGTGAAACTGTAACTCAGTTTTGCAGGGCCCTACTTCAGTTTCACAAATGGAATTTTCAAGGCATCTTTTAATTTGGAATCTAACCTCCAGACTGAACTAAAAGAATAGGAAAACTTGATTTCAAAGAAGGACATTCTTTATCTTCTTTCTCTCAATCTTAACATTGATATATATGATTTAATGGTGGACAGGTTGACAATTGGACTTGAAATTCATAAAGGTCTTTTCCCACCTAAATGATTCCATGGTCTATCCGTGATCAGGAATGTTAAAGCACTCAAAACCCTAAACTTCTCTTGGAAGCATAGCAAAGGTATTTCATGCCTTCCCACAATGCATGCCTCCTAAAGAGACCAAAATGTTAGAGGTGTCTTCCCCACAATGGATCTGTGCTGTATGATAAGCACATCCAAAGAGCTGTTACAGGAGGAAGTGTGTAAGCATGGCCCATCACATGACTGGAGAAGTATTTATCTGTGCAGTGATCATTCTTGTCTTAGTCTGTTGAAAAATTCCCAACTCATTCAACTTTGAGCTGTTCAGTTTGGGAAAATTAGGCTGTGAAAGACCCAAACAGAATGTAAGAGCTGAAGAATAGATTTTATTCTGTGTTTACCTTGACATAAGTCTGACTTTCAAAAATGTTCTTCTATTACCTGAATTTCTCCATTAATGAAATGAGTATGATAATGTGCTTTTTTAAGTCCATAGTTCTGCTATGCCAGAGAAATGTGCTGCAGACAGATCTGCTCTATACCTCTTGCCTGTTGTATGTGCTGTTCAAGAAGCTGGAATATCGTTTCCTCATGTACTGTCCAAGTTCAAATAGCTGCTGCATTCCAGTCTGTAAGGCAAGCATATGGGTAACTACAAGATTAGGGTTACTAGAGACTTTTAGTGTAAAAGTGTCTTTTTTTCTTTTTTTATTTTTTGTCTTCAGCTATCACCTTTTACGTTATCATTAACTGTTTGTATAACGTACTGTTACTGTGGTTTAACCCCAGCTGGCAACTGAACACCACACAACTGCTCTCTCATTCAGCCCTGGTGAAACTGGGGAGAGGATCAGAAGAGTAAAAGTGGGAAAACTCCAAGCTTTGAAGACAGTTTGATATGAAAAGCAAAAGCCACACATGCCAGTAAAGCAGAACAAGGAATTTATTCACCACTTCCCATGGACTGGAAGGTGTTAGGCCTCCAGGAAAGCAGAGCCCCATCCCAGTTACTTGGGAAAACAAATGACATCAAGCTGAATGTCTGCCCCTTCCTCTTTCTCCACCCAGTTTTATATGCTGAGCATGGCATCATATGGTACAGTATATCTCTTTGGTCAGTGGACACCTGCTGCCCCAGCTGGGTCCCCTCCCTACTTCCCCCCCAGACAAACTCAGGGTGGTACAAGAAGCAGAAAAGCCCTTGAATCTGTGTAAGCCCTGCTCAGCAGTAACAAAAACATCCCTGTGTTATCAGCACTGTTTTCAGCACAAAACAGAGCCCTGTCCCAGCTCTCTCTCAGCCAAAACCAGAAGAACTGTGTATGTTGCAGGTGATCTAGAATTTTTAATATAAATGTTCACTTTTATCTATGAAGAAGTTTTATGTTCTGAAGTGCTAAGATTGCAGTATCTGCTACAGAAAGGCAATGCCCCTGACTCTGTACAAATATTATTTCCACAGTGCTGTAGATCTGTAGACACCGATCAACATTGTCCTTTACAATGTATGTCATTTAGTGACAGCTGAGAGAGGATGATTGACAGCCTAGTATTTATCATTGTCATTGCTCTGTTATTTATCCAGCCTTATACATTTGTGGCTTATATTTCTGCCTTAAGTAGCATTCTTCTGTCTTTGCTTTGGTGCGCCTGCGGTTGTCTTTGGTTGCGCACTGTCTTTTCTGTGATTTATTTCTAAAGCCTGAGCTGAACTTTTTAACTTCTATCTGTCAGAGAAGTACATTCCTACTACTGTTTTTAAAAAGATAGCAAAATAGCAAAAAGCTATCAAAAAATCAATGCCAAAGCAGGGACATCTTAGTATGTAAGCTAGTAATGAGACAGTAATGCATTCAGTGTGTGAATTTTTCACATCTTTCAAGCCCCCTTAAAGCATTAAACACTGAACTGTATCTGTTTCATACTTCTGCACCATGACAAAATATTATTAGGAAATGCATTAGCTTCCTTTTGCTCCAGAGCTTCATATGTCAAGTAGTCAAAGAGCTAAGGCTTGGTGTTAAAATGCCAGAGCAGCAAGTAGGTTCAGTGCATCCTAGTGAAACTCTGGACTGCAAGTGGCCTTGTTGGAAGACACATTGTCCCCAGAGGCAACCTCCTCCTGCAAGTCTTCTCTTGTTTTGTGAATTGGTGGTTGTCAGTCCAATGATGAGATGTGGACTTGTTGTGTCTTTGACCTTTCACAGGGCTCAGTACTTAATGGTCATTAGAACTTCATCAATGTTAACAGTACAGTGTTTAAACTTGCAATTTTTTTGAAAGCAGACACACTATCATGAAGTTGTTGCTTTTAGGAAGGTAATTATAAAGCTATGATGAACAAGATTTCAATTTAATAACAGCTAAATGAACAATATTGCAAAAATATTTATAAATTACTGGTATTGGTATTTGCTAATAGCAACTATCAGAAGCTGGGATTTTTGCTAATGCTTTTTAGACACACACATAACACACAAAAATATCTTCCCACTTCCTCTTTCAATAGCATTTTTAAGTTCTTATAAGAAAGTCAACATACCTTGGTGAGCTGTCCAAATCCCTGGGGCCATTCACTTTCTTTGTGTAGATCAGTTGGAAAGTTCACAATTGGTGTTCGGTCACCATGTCGGAAAAGCTGACAATGTAAGCAATCAAAACCCCTTGAGTTCATTACTGTTAACACTCCTTTCTTATCTAACTAGAAGTGAAGCATATATTATACTTCCAGTGTCATTTTTCAAATGAAAATGTTGGAGAGTCTGCAGAAACCTGGTCAAGTAGGATGTGAATATATTCTTTAAAATCAAGGTTATGTATAATTATATTAGAATTAAGTGGGCATAAGCCTGATGATTCTTCCTTCTAGAACATTAATCACCCAGGATGTTAATGTTGGGATTGTGTTCACAGATAGGCATTTAGACAGGAAATATGCCTGAATTTTGGAAACTCAGTTCCTGTGAATATTAAGCCAGTTACTGATTTGCTTAGATTAGTATTTAATTACTTTGTCATAGACACTTGAAATGTTTTTGGTAACCTTTTTTTCATAGCAGTATCTTTAAAAGTAATTCTATGTACACATGGATCTTATGCTCAGTTTCTCAATCATCCTAAAATATAAAGATAAAAGAGTATAAACATTTACATTGTTGGCTTAATTAATACTTTATTAGTACTTTTACATGCAAATATAAAATATTTTTTAAAGTCTTTAGGATTTTATCTCTATCAAATTCAGTGAGAGCAAAGACTTTGGTTGCTTCACTATCCTGAACAGTCCAGCATGCTGAGTATTAGTGTGATGCATTCAATCATATGATTTTTAATCAGAAAAATTAAATGAACCTTTTTGTATTTTTATTCCAGCATACAAAGGAAATTACAGCCCTAGATTAAATGGTTCTGAAAAACTAAATTATTCCCCCCATAGCATATACTGCATGGGCTTAGAAAAATTAAATCCACAGAAGATTCATGTGAAACAAAATGCTGAAATACAAATTCACAGGGCTCCAGACAACCTTTCAGGATGCTGACCCAAATTGTTGGAAAAATTACCTTTGCTTATCAATGTTCCCATCACCAACTTCTTTCCTGACTTAGCACAATAAAATGACAATGTAGCAGCACGGTATATTTGTTAATAAAATGACATTTATGCCCTAATACCTCAGTGGTGCTTAACTTGTTTATAATTAATACTCTCCATTGCCTCATTAAGCCACATCATTCTTGCCCAGACATGAGAGAAGGCTGATCACACTTGTTTGTTTGCCACTCCCACTGGGAGGTGTTTCACGTTTATATTTTTCAAAGTAAACACCAGTGGTGTGACTTAATGTTTTAATTACAGCACATATCCTTTCCATCAGCCTTCTGTAGTAATGCACACAGACCTGTGCTGGAGCAGGTACTGCAGAGATGGAAAATACTGTCCATTAAAGGCAAATATAATTGGATTTCTCACTCTGTTTCTACAATAGACAGCAAAGTTTGCTAGAGTATAAGTTACCATTAGAACATGTAGAAGACAGCTCATTATGTTTTTTGTTTTGCCGGTTTAATTTCACTATGTGGCCAACTTAAAATATATATTTTGCAGTGAATTGAGGAGGGTCTTCACCCTCATTATCAAGTTTCTTGTTTGGGGTTTTTTTTTTTCCTTTTCTATGCAATTTTTAATCCTCTTTAAATCTCATTTATTATAGTCTGGAATCTCAGTCGGTTCTTTATAACAGTTTCTCAGTGCACCTGTAGTGAGCAGGAGAGTAAGTTACATTGTCTGGTGGTTAATTCAGCTCAGTGCAAGAAAAATGAGTGATAAGGACTTTTGTACTACTGCTCCTTTCCTTATGCTTACATACATAGGTGTCAGGTAGGATTTATTAGTTTTTCTGGACAAGCTGGTAGCTGTGTCAAGAGTGAAGGGTAAATTCCCAATCACAACATAGCTGCATCCTCTCTTGTTAAATTATCCAGCTTCACAGCAGAGCATTTTTATAGGTAATTGGCAATCGTTCAAACTGACTGACATGTTTAAATGACTAATTTTTATGTATTTTTAGGCAATAATTAACAATAGATCAACACTTGGCCATAAATATGCCCTTTTTAGTAGAGAGAAATTACTGACAATGTGTTAGATTTTAAATACTGGCTTGTGATGTTTTATGTTCAGTTTTCTGCCTAACCCTGAGTGTGTCACAACAGTCACTGTCACAACAGTCAACCCATAAAGCTTTCAATAAAATCAGAACAGCATTTGTTCTGAATAGAAGTTAGTGTGCAGAAAGATCAAGATCAAACGATATATATGAGCAGGAGATGTAAAGGAAAGTGTTTAATTTCTTTGTAACCTTAAGAATTTTAAGGAGTGGAGGTCTGCTCTTCTAAAAAGAAGCTTAGTTTCTTTAAGTCCACACAAAAGAGGAAATAAAAATTAAGATCCTTGTTCATATTTCTGCACCTTCATTGCACAGTGTCGCATAAATATGGTATGAACACTAAGCTGGAAGCAGCAAGAGGGGAACAAACACTTAAAAAAGCAGAATCCTGTTTTTAGGAATTCAGGGATAAAGCTTCTTAGCCAACTGGTTTTTGTATGTGCTCAAACCTCCTTGCTACTTCTGAAAATAACCTTGCTTCAGCTGCAAAGGAAACAATGACCCTATGAACAACCACTTAACCTGAAAGACTAATTCATTCACTCACAGCTTCATCTTAGGAGACTTTTTCTAAAATTTGAAACTGTTTTTTTCATTAGAACACCTGATAGGAAAAGAAAGTGTATCCCTACAGATCCTACCTTACTCATCGATATGAGTTTCTCAACACTCATAGTTTCAACTGTTTTAAAAATTAGTTGATTCATCAAAGTAATTTAAAAATATGTGTGTTGCAGCATTTATTACTCCTGACCAACAGATTACCTTCCTGACCTTTCAGGAGACACAAAACATGGAAGAATGAGAGAAGAGGAGCAAGGAAGCATCCTTAAAAGTGAAAAGACTCCAGAAATCAAGAAGGGGGCAATGGTAAGGGGAATGTACACAAGGGGAGAAAACAGATCTGTTTGGTATATTAATTTTGGCACTCCTTTTGAAGTGCTTCACTTCTGTTCTTGAAAGCAATAGGTGAATAATTACCAAATTCATTACCTTCTCCTTCTACTCTGATAAGGCTTGAATCTGATTTGGTGTCTGGGTTTTCCATTCACTCGTGATAACTTTGTGAGCATGATCACTTCATATGAAAATGGTCACATGAGTCAGACTTTGGCCAGCATTTGCTTCCATTGTTGTCAGGTGAAAAATCATATTGGAGACAATCTGGTGCAGGGCAGGGGGTGCACTGAGAATATGGCCTGTGTAGCATACATACATACATACATATATATATATATATATAATCTTCATTTAGAAATGCCATGAATTACAGTGAAGTGTCTGTCTCTGAGTGATCTTGCAGACCCTTTTATTGACAGACTTAACTTCAGACAAAAAGATCTGTTACTTTGAAGCCAGGAGTAGGAAGGGAGAAACAAAAGTGAAGTGAAACCATCATGCTGCCAGTTCAGGGAAACCAGATGTAGAAGTACTGAGCAAGTTTAGTCAAGATTTCAGATGCTTTGGCTTGATTAGAGAAATCACGCTCAGAGATAACATGCTCAGTCAACGCTTCCTACCCTGAGTTACAAGAAGAAAAACATGATGAAACCACAGTACCTCAGAAACCACACCTCTTTGTATATATGACAGGTGAAATGTGTGTGTGTAGAGGCAGAAGGTTCAGGTCAGAACTTCTTTAAACACAGGCAATAAATCAGTACTTCATTTCTACTTGGGTGCCTGATTGTCCTACATATTTCCTATTTTCTTCTTTAAAGTTTGTGTTTTTAAATTTAAATTCTGCCTTTAATCTTAAATTTATTGCACAAGATTGTGGTGAAAGCTAATGTTTACATGTAAGCAAAGAAATTTAGAAAGGATTTTGACAAATTGGCTTGAAGTAGAGCTTTTCAGAGAACAGGGCTTGTGGCCAATAGTCAAAACGCACAGAGTCAGCACAAAGGTGGAAGTTGTGAGGAGAGAGTGAGACACCTTCCCAGGCATAGCACAATTCTAGAAGTGAGAAAAAGTGAACATTTTTCTGTGTTTCTTCACTCCTACAGATGTATTTTATATTGTGCAGTTCTGCTAAGGAAGTTTTAAAACATCATTATGACAATTTTCACACTGCAGTAATACTCCCAGGTGAAAACATGGTAGCTTACAGGACAGCTGGACAATGGCTATTGAAGTATGTCAGAAAATGCCTTTCCGATTTACCTGACTGTAGCAACATCCTCATTATATCTCATTATATCAGTGGTATATTCACTGATGGGGGTCAATTCCTATGCTGTATACTTATACTAGCAATTCTGTTTCTATGAACATTCAATCAGTGATTTCAGAAGGCAAAATTCAATAGAGCATACATAAACCATGCCTTGAGAAAAAAGATGTATATTGTGATAATATTAAACCTATTGTAACATTTTATGTGATTGGTCAGCCTAAGCAAAAGTAACAGGACTAAAAGGAAGACAGCCTAAATGAAATTTACCTGCTATTTAATGTTTATTGTGGCAAGCTATCCTAGAAATTGTTTTTTGGTTTTTTATTTGTTTCTTTTTTGTGGATTTGGTTTTTTTTTATTTTTTTTTTGGTCAGGTTATGGTAAGCAGATGATTTTGAGTAAGAAGCCTCTCTCTCCAAAATGGTATACATTTCCAGTAACTTTCTGCAAAATCATTGCTTGTCAAAACACAATAACAGTAATTCAATAAAAATCTCATTCCTTTCAAGGAGTTAATGCTCCAAGGCTTGCTGTCTACCTGTTTTCATCCAGTTTTCCCTGTTACCAAGTATGCATGTTTTTCCAATGGTAACATGGACATGCAACATTCTGTACACAGAATGTTACTGGAATTAGTGTCAGGTCCCTGCTATGTGTGGTGTCTCAGCAGGAGCAGGAACTGGTTTTTCCTGTGCACTCTGGCCTTCGTCCAAGCTGTGCATGCACAATGCACCCAATGTGGCTATACATGGAGTACTCTACCTGGAGCCAAAAGATATGTTTTGGATAGAGTACTTCTGCACACATAATGTCTCAAATAGGGAAGGGCTGAAGGAGAAGATCTTCAATTGCCTATTTATAAAAGTTCATTCCAAACTCCTCAACTTTGTACAGAAAGTATTGCTTTGGACTAACTAGTCTTTATCATTATACATTTTATTTAAAAAAAAGAATGAAAAGGACCATTGTTCAACCTTCATAAGCCAAAGTATTACATTGAATTAATGTCTCTTTTTTTAAGAGGCATTTGGGAAAGTGACATTGAAGTAGTGTTTAGCTACTTTGAAATAAGAAATTGTTAAACAGCAAAACAATTGTTACAGTCTGTTTTCAGTGTAACTGAAGTTAATACAATTTATCTCTCAAATGTCCACTTAAAAACACTTGTCTATTTAGTTTCTCAGTGTATTGCTGTGACAATTCATTTATTGTGAAATGGAAAATATTTATTTTGTATGTTTATGTGTGGTAACTTCTGTAACACGATACGTTTCATCTTCCAAGCATAGAAGAATTAGTCCATTATCACCAGCTCTAACAGTATGCATTGGAGTATCAGTTAAATTAAGGAAGAATAGGTAAATGTGGACTTTGCATCTCCTAATTCCTCTGCACTATGCATCTACCACAAAGTCAGTTATCTTGAAACAATAATTAGGAGATTAGGAGATGAAATAATTAGGAAGATTAGGAGATTAAAATTCTAAGAACCAGAGACATTTTTATCTTTCTTTAGGTTAGGTCTTTAAACTCAGTAAGCAGCAGGGCAGCAGTACTTATTTCTAAGTTTGGACACAAGCAAAGAAACTGTACACCTTGTCTGATTCAACAGACATGTAATTCTGTCCCTGTAATCCCCACAACAAAACAGACAACAAATCTACTTACTACAACCACAAACTTCAGTTCTCGTGCTGCAGTAGTCCGTTGAAGCAGAATGAGAATAATGTGAAAAGAAAAACACAGGATCCTAGACAAGTTGGGAAGCTGTATCACACCCATCCTGACAGGAGAGGAAAGAAAGACTTTGTAGCTCCAGCAGCTGCTCAGGCTCAACTGTGAGACGTCAGGCTGTACCTTCAGAAGGGGTGGAACTGCCGCTGGTGCATTTCAAATCCAAGAGGAATGTTGTGTGACTACGCAACAAATTGCATCGCCCTTTGTTTTCAAATTACTGTTTACATTCTTTTAAATCAAATCATAATTCAGTTCCTTTTTTCCCTGCAATATTTTTTTTCTTTTGGAGTGTGAGGATGAAGTTAAGACACAAAGGAATTGCTAAGCATTGCTGGTGTTTCAACCTACCTGTTCTGCTTTGACTTTTCTGTGCCTGGAATTTTTCCAAACTATAGCCACAAGGATGAACCACGAGCCAGGCATTACTGTTTCTCTTTGCTGCTCAGCTAGCCCACTTTTCAGCTTCCTTCCCCTCAGTTTTTTTTTTCTTTCCCTCTTCCACATTATCTTTGTAAAATCAGAATAATTATTTTAAAACAACATTTCATGTTGTTTTAAATTGCCAATCCATCAGACAAAATACTAGAATAGATTTTGCAACAAATATGTTATTTAAGATCCTTGCTGGCAGTTATTTGCTCTTCACTTTGTGTGTGTTATTTTTATTTTCCTTTGGAGTATTCCTATACTTCCCCTTTGGAACTGCTTATGTCAAGATCTTTTTGGTCTCAAATCTTTAAGAAATTTCTGGTGAACATGTCCTGGATCTCACCTTTTTATTATTACTGATTAATAGCACTGTTTCTGACAGTAGCTGAGTGGCTTTGAGGAGATTGCTCAGCTTGTCTCTGCTTACTTCCTCTCTATAAAATAAGAAGAATGATACCCGTAGACTTGATTTTATAAGCACTGAGTAATGAATTAGCTTGCAGAGAACTATAAGTACAGTTCTTTAAGTGCTAAAACTTTAGGTTCTTTGTGTATTGTCATTCCATTCCTACCATACCCAAACCTGTCTCAGGGTCTACTGCTGAGCTCTCTGCAGCAGCATTTTCTACAATTTCTGCTTCACCATTTACCAGAATTTCCATCTTTAAGGCCCTAAAGCCCACTATGCCTCAGGTATTCTCTCCTCTGAGTTGTGTGAATGTCTTTATGCATTCATTTTGTCTGATGGATGGGGCCAGATGGGAGGAGCATGACAGCTCCCAAACTTTCCTGTCTGTCTTCTCTGTCCATTCCCAGTTTTCAGCAGTTGGACTTCTTTCTTCCTCCATTGTTATGTCCCCACCCTCCTTTTTGATCTCTCCTGGTGTGATTTTTGCCTATGCAAAGGGTGCATGAGAGTTATCTGTACTTCATAAATAAATAATATGTTGTCTTTCTGAAAACAAACATAAGCTGATCATCTTCCTCCATTATTTAAGAGTTTAGGTCATAAAACAGACTCTCAGACTACTTTCATATGTCTCAAAACTCAAAAATGGATGTCTTACTTTTTAACCTATGTAATGGGTGGTTCCTAAGCTATTTGATCAAGGATCACTGTTGGCTCTTGGAATCTTTTCTTATCCTTCTTATGACCTTCCCACAAAATTCATAACTGATTAGTTTTTATAAGATTTGCTGGTTTATTGTGTTTCATAGATGAGTGACTATGACCGCTGTAGTCTCACTATTATGGAACCATTCTAATGACTTCACTTTAGGACCTGAACTCAATTCTATTGGGGCAGGGAGGGGGATTCTGGATGGCATAATTCAAGAATGTTAAAAAATATATGACAATGACATTTTATAGAAAATCTTTGCTAATGTCTCTTAAAAATGATACCTCAACACAAGACCAAGCCTATGGTAAGTAGTAGTGATTTCTGTGGTTTCATTCTTCCCTTGGCATGTGTACTTTGTTAGGGAGAGTATTTTGTGCTCAAAATAATAGGTACCACAACAACTTAAGTAAATGCTTGCACATTCCAAAATGGAAAAGAATCCCCATTTATGTGCCATACTGGTTAAATAGAGTCATGTAGGAATCCTGTGTGCAATCTGAAAGTATGTTGGTAGTGTGTATTCAATTTGGAAATTTCCTTGTGTTTCTGGAATTATCTCCATTTCTACTGGGCATTTGGCAGGTATAAACTTGGCATATTCTGCAGCAACTAAATGCTGGCACTTTTCAGGAGAAGTTGCTTCAAAATAATAATAATTTAAAAAGTCCTTCTTAATCGATTTATGGTTGCTGAAGCATTATAATGCAAGTGAACCTAAACAATTTAAATCATGCTTATGTTAATTTGACTTATTGTCATAAGTTCTAATTATGATATTATGGCATTAAGTAGAATTAAACACAATTATAAATTTTAAGTGCACGTACCTATCTTAAAGGCTTGCTGAAGCCTCGATTTGCTTTGAAGTGGCTGGTTGCAAAAGAGCCTGTGCTTTATTGTACACAAGGGTTACCTGAGGTAACCACTGCTGCTGGTGGAGCACAACCTGCACCCTCAAAGGGTGGCAGTCACTGCACTCAAAGCACCAGGTATGAAACTGCTGCCAGCACTCATGAACCAAGCTGCTTACACAGGGAAACAGCTCAGGTGCTGCTGCTGACTGCCTGTGCAGATCAGCACTTAGCGTGGCTTGGATTTATCTCCTATCCTTTTTTTCCAAGCTTTTTTTGGTTTTGTTTTTGGGCTGAAAGAGGGAAAAGATTTTGTTTCAGTAAACAAAGTGACACCTTTTCCAAGCATCATTCTGAAACGTGAGGAAAATAAGACTGCCACACAGTCCTGTTTGGGAATGTTTTCACCCAATTGTGGGGAGTGGGAAGGGACCAGGAAGTTAATTTGTGACACAGAAAGAATTCACTTATTTGTACTGCTGACAGAACATGAACCTCTATCTTAGACTGCAGAGAAAAATGTCCTAAGCCCAAAGTTACTAATCTAAGGCAGATGGGGGGAAGAAAGTGTCTACTCACTGTGTAGTCACTGTTTTCTAATAATTTCTTAGTTGTCCCAAGTTTGCTATATGCACCTGGTTACAGGGCACTTGGAGAATTTCTTCTTGATCTTATGAGATAAAATGTTTGCATGAGACAAGGGAAACCTAATTTGCAGGTTTTTCAAAAAACAAAGTGAACTGCAAATATAAAAGAGACAGAAAGCACTATTCCTCTTCTCTTTCCCCTCTGAAACTCTGCAATTTGGTGGTGATTTTATTTTCTGGAAGAGGTGGAGACAAATCTTTTTTGCTAAAGGAAGGATTTGAACTTGTGTCTGCCCCATCTTGGGTAAGTACTGTGAACATTAAATAAAAAGAAGGAAAACCTGCTTCTAGTACTACCATGAAACAAATCTAAATTAGTTAATTAATTTGATCAGAGTTTAGGTTGTTTTGCATTTTTTTCTTTCATTCATTTCTGATAGTCAGCTCAGTAAATAACCCAAAGAGAAACAGGTGATGAAATTGATGAAAATGATAGTTCAGGCTGTCCATTGCCACCATTCCCAGACAGCACAAAATTACTGTTGCTTTTCTGTTGTTCATTCCCCATTTTTCTGACACTGCTTCAGCATATGAAAGGAAAAATAATGATCACAAGTTATATGCAGCTCTATTACAGCATCTATGACTATTCAAGTTATTAAGCAACTCTTTAAAGTATGACTGTCTGTCTAGCCATTGCTTGTGAAAGAAGAGAGGGAGTTGCATATCCAGGTGATCCTGGTTTTGCAACATATTTAAAAAATAAGTAATCTAAATAATTCCAAAGTCAAACTGTTTTTACTCATTTTGACTCACTTCTTCTTTAAGAGGAACTGAAATGAACTTGTTTATGACTTCACGTCTGCAAAAAATAGAAGACAGATTTTTCAAATTAAGTCAGCTGGTGAAGTTGTAGGAAAACATAATTTAGAGCAGTTTATTATTCATTCACTGACAGCCCAATTTATATTCCTACAATAGATCTGGGCTTTATGTTCCAGCCTTTATAAACATTGATGCTTATTTTCCCTCTGAGTTAGGGAGGTATAAAGGAAATCTTCCTTTCTGTGTTTCTACAGTGATAGTCTTAGGAACAAAAAGCATTACAAAGAATGTGTGTGATGGGTTTTTTCTACAATAGGGATAGGGGGAATAAAATAATTTAGAAATGTCTTAATTTGTAAATTAAATTTTAATTTTATTTTGCTCAGCAGAAATTAGGTTATTCAAGGTATATACACTGGGGCAGGTAGCATGGAAGAAAACATTGTCTCAACCTGTGATGGAAAAGGGGAACTTTACATTGTTGTAGTGTAAGCAGTGACCTCACATAGGATGCACTTCCATGGCTGACTGAAGTGCTGAGGCCAGGGTCTATTCAGGTCCATGATCTCCCAAACCATACAGTTCTCTGGGACAAAGGATCTTCATGCAGCTTTGAAAGTTTTTGGGACGTGGATTTGGGTTAGGAAGGAGTGGAAGAGCTGGGAACTGGAGACTACAAAGAATATTTAAGAATGTTTCAGGTCTCAATCACATTTTCTATGTCAGTATTGTCCAATTCAGGAAACTAACAGAAAAGTTACCCTTAACTTGGATGGGAGAAGCATGAAACTTACCCTTTACAGCTCTTGAACTTTCACTTCTAAACATCTGGCAAACAAAACGTTAAAAGCAATTGAGCTCCACAATTTGGCACCAGTTCAAAAAAAGAAGAAACAGGAACAGGTTGAGAAGAGAAAGTGCCTAGAAATTTGGTTTTGACAGCCAAGGCTACAATCTGTTAGAAGACTAACACTGATAAAGATGGAGTCTTGGCTTTTCCTTTCTGTTTGCTTTCGTCTAGCAGGTTTTTTTAAAATTATTTCTTAGGAAGGGAGGTGTGATGATCAGCATGGTTTGGAGATGAATAACTTAAAGAGCTTGCACTAAATTTCCTGTGAAGGCTGCCAGACCTAGGATGACTTTCTTCTGGTATCCATTATGGGATATTAGGGTAATACAAAATAAACAAACTTGCTCTTCTTTGCATTAAGGAGCAGGTAGAACTGGTTGTCTCATGTTGTCTGAAAACATTTCTACCATTGTTTGGATGCTATGGTAAAAGGGGTTGCTTTTTTTGACTGGAAATCTAACTACAGCTTTCCTGGTGAACTGTATTTCCTATGGGGGTTTAAGAGCAGAAATTGGGATCTGTTGGGAAGAGAATAGGACATTTACAGTGAGAATTCTGAAACTTAGATTCTTGTTGGACAGAAAAGGGATCTTTTTATTATTATGATTCATTTTTATCTTGTAGAGTGGCAGTCATCTGCTTATGCTATATAGAATATGCTTTTCAGGTTTAGCATCCATTTAAAAAGCTTGATGTGAGGAAAAGAAGCCAGAATGGCAAAATTTTCTTCACCTCAGCTGTTACTCTAATTCTCTTTAAAATGATCTGTAGGCAATAAGACTGTTGACAAAAGGTCCTATCTCCTGTGAGAAAACAAACAAAAAAAGAAATCTTTGCTTCTTTAAGCAAAGACATATCCACTGTTTTAGTTACATCTGATTCTTCTGATCCAGCTTTTGTAGTAAGGACACAAGCTGTTTTTTGCAATAGCAATATTAGAAAACATAACTAGTGAAGATTGCCCAACATATTCTGCATATTTTAATGCAGCTCTGATTTTTAAAATTTTTTATTGCCTTTTTTTATTTTTTTGTTCATATCAAGAGCAGCATCTGCTTACAGATTTCCCAGGAGAACAGACTTTATATGATCAGATCACAACATACAATCAAGGTAATGTAACAGAAGGAAGGTGTTAAAAAAGCTCTTTGAAACCAAAATTTATTTTTCTTCCAAAATTAACACTTGGCTTTGCTGTCTTTTTGGAAGGAATATCTGAAGGTCTTGTTGGGTTAACCAGTTGTTGCTAGGTCTTCATGGTAGCTAGCCTGGCTGTTTTTAGGCCCCTGTTAGGTCTAGATTCACCATCCAAGTTTTCCATAAGTCTCATCTTCCTTCTATATAGAGATGGAATATTTGTACATGTAAAATGCAGAGAAAAGAAGGAGAAACAAATCTCTTAGGTAAGTAAGCAGGCATAATCCTAATTCTTGTGACTTCTGAGGCTGTAAAATGATTCATTGCTTCTTAACTAAAATAAGGTCTAAGGAGTGTGGAATGACTCCTCCGTTTAGTGTCTCCATTTGAAGCATTGCTTCTGTCACCAGTTCTGGTAGTTCTTCAAAAGAGGGCAACACTCCTTCAGAGGTATTTTCCAATTTTGCTGTAAATCAAGGCTTTAGCCCTCCAAAACAGTCTAACTGCGTAGTTGAATTAATTCTGACAAAGTCCCTTTGGAAAGAATAGGTCTTGCAAAATTCCATTGGTTTCATATTGCACTTAGGTTTTACCAGGTGATAAAGCAAAGCAAATATTCATGAAGAATAAGTCCTTGTTTTCTATAATTTTTGTTTGTAGAATTAAGGAATGTTTTCTTTTGGTAGAGATCAGGAGCCTCAGTTGGTCATGCTGATGGAATTTAAAGAGAAATGTTGGACCACAGTCATATCACAGTGTGGAAAGAATTTTTTCATGAAGTGAACCACACTGAAGATAAAGGAGGGAACACCTAAAGGTAAGACAAAAAGAGAGATGCATTCTTAGCATTTGGCATTCTCCAAAAGCATGACAAACCTGTACCTCAACAAGTGAGCAGTTCAGACTAAGTGGATAGAAGTTAACACATTTGCTCTCATTTTAACGGGATTAGGAGAAGTCTGTTGAAATGTTGAGTCAATCCATGCTTAAATCTTCCTGAGCAGCAAAAAGAGCACAGGGAGAGCTCACAGTTTTACCTCCTTCCCAAATATGCTAAGCTTTATTAATTTCCTTTGTTTCACCCTATGGTCATTGAGATGTGGAGGAACTTAAGGCTGATTTAAACTACCCTCAAATACTGCTATTGTACTGTGTGACCTATAATAATAATACTTGCCTAACCCCTTTATTTCCTTGTAGTGGGGACATAAATCCTCTCCACAAAACTTCAATTAAGCTTTTTATAGAAACATCTGTATGTTTGCAAACTGGAGTCTCCCTGTAGAATAGTTGTCTCTATAAATTAAACTTTTGAGCTCAGTCACACTTCTGGATTTTATTTTTTTAAAAAGTCACATTTATGGGCTTCATAAAATGCTCTCATGCATGCATAATCAAATTAATAACATATGGATTAGCAATGAAAAATAGTTGAGATGAATTTTGACAGAGTTGGAAACATCTGAAATCAGGGATTTTGCAGCTGTCTTTGTCAAATGTAATTGTGACCTATTAACTGTGCATCAGTCTTCTCCTTAATTTAGCTCACTGGTGTTAAAAGTCAGCTGTTCCAGGCTGTCTGCATTCCTTGAGAATTGGTAGTGCACAGTGGTTTAGCACAATCTGTCCGTGTGCTGCACTGTGCAGCCTGTGGATCAGTGTGCCTTGGCTTTTTCCCAAGTTCCACTCATGCACAGCAGAGAGTTTAAAACTGCCTGCCGGAAAAATGAAATTAATGTTTCCTAAATGAGTCCAAAAAATTAGGATATGGCCCCAACAGGTCCATTCTGAACTATTCATATATTATCTAATAAAACAGTAGATAGTATAGTGGAAAGTAGATAAAATAGTGGAAAGTGTCAAACTTTGATATGACAAACATTTTTATGGAGTGACATTTTTATTGGAAAACATTTTTATTGGAGTATCAGGTTTGGTTTTAACCTCTTTTTTGGTCTATATGTGTTTTCAGCATTCAGGATTGCTAATGAAAGCAGTGATGCTGGATTTGGTGTCAAATGCCTAAACACCATCTAACTTCTACTTCAGCAAAATGTGAGGATTGAAACAAAATAAAGCCTTTGTTTTAAACTTTAAGGCTAAATATTTATGTAATTATTATTGTAAAATTTTGATATATTATATATTTTTTGTTTATTTATCTGATCAGTTACACAGTTTGGTTTGTGAAGGAGGGGGATTAATTTCCACAAATCTTAGATTATTAAGCACCACAATATAAACATGAAGTATTTATCATTATCTTCCATGACTGTATTAGTAGTGTGGATGGAAAAAAGAACCTCATCAGAAACAACCTGCCACTTCCTCTGCCAAATTACCTTTTGCAATTAAATATGGTAATTTCCTGAAATATTTCCTGAGAATTTGTGAGCAATGACTATAGTGAATAAATTTGTTTAGTGAATCATTACTTGCTGATTTTTTGTGTATTCTGGCCAGACTATCTCCACTCTATTAATGGATTCAAGATATTTAACAGGAAATTATTTTCAACCAGATGAGCTGCCTGGTCTGCATTCTTACAATCTCTGACGATTCAAATTCTTCTTGAGATCAGTGATTCAGAAAGCCATATGGGATTTTTTTAATGTTGGGTACAATATTTGAACATTAAAAAAGTGAGGTTTCTTAGATTTTTATTTCCCTTAAGTAATATAAAGCTAGATAAAGACAGACAATGTCATTTTTTTGACTTTCTGTTCCCTCATTTTGCAAAACTAAGTATTGTACGTGGTCAAAATGGAAATTTAAACATCCTAATATGGTGATATAGACAGGCTATAGAGGAAATGAGTTCGTATACCAATGTGTGTTTGTACACTTTTGACATTCTGGTAAGTACCAATCTGGTGTACTATTCAATATTCATCTGTTTTGATCTCTGAATGCCTGCTAAAATCAAGAGAATGACTAATGTTGACTGTTGTAATCAGCTTGGACAAATACTCTGTAGTTAAGAGAGGAAAAGGTGACTGTTGTAAGTCAGTGCATTTACATGTACTTCTTCAGTAACTGAAGGTCTTTTTGACTGTACTAAACCAAACAAAACAAAAAAAACTCCCATAAAAAACACAACTCTAAAGTCAGATCAGCTTTGATTTCATTTCACCAGAAAGTTGGTCTGGAATAAGTAAATGTATTGATGGAGGAGAAATGACAGCCATGGGTACAATTCTCTTTTCCTGGATCTGCATATTTTTCATTTCAGAGCAGACCCTTATGAAAATGATTGTCACTTCAAATGAGCTGTTGGCTCAAGATGTAATCCTGATTTTATTTTTGGGTACATGTGCCCAAAGCACTTAGCTTACCTCTTTTGATGTCCTACATTCTACATTCTCTTGTCCAATAGGGTACAAGGATGGGAGAGACCAGATGAGTGAATCTCTCCAGGGGACAGCGAAATTTGCAGCCAGGGAGAGTGAGGGGGTGAGGCTCCCTCAAAGAATTGTTCCTGTAGTACATTTCTATGGTGTATTGCCTGTTTCAAAACACAGAGGGGTCAAAATAAGGTGAGCTATGCAAAACTACACAGCCTTTCCATGCTGCAGTTATTGTACCTGGGGGTAAACTTTTAGCCAGCTTTTTGTCTGGTTGCTAATATGTTTATGGTTTACTAATATAATTAATACTGTGAAGAGAATTTATTAAGCAACAGGGGGTCAACACCAATTTGCATGTAGTTTGCTGTCTTTGCTAAGGAGTTAAATAGATAAAAAGGATGGAGTAAAACTTTTCATAGGTGTAAGATATACATATATAGATATAGATATATATATATAGATATGGTTTGCAGGCTTATTCTGCTACTGACTACTAAAATGAATGCAATTACAATAATTAAAATCAATGTGTAATATTTCCCTGAATAGTGAACCTCAGGTATCCGGTTTAATTAGTCTTGGGGTATCAGAAAATTCTTTTTTAGAAAAGTACATATTAGCAGCATAGCTTGCAGATACTTGCCCATTTTTTTCCTGGTAAAGTTCAAAAAAATGGCAGGCACTGTGAGGAGGCAATTTCCCATTGAAGACATTGAGTGCCATCTGTAAGGCAGCAATGGTGGCTGCATGCTGTGACCAGAGGAAATCTTTAATTAAAGGTCTGTTGAAAATGATTGCATGAACCTATTATTTAACAACACTTCCCACACATTATCTGTCCACTCAACATTAACCTCATTAGGGCCTCATTAGTACTTGCCCTCTGCACTGTTGAGCAAATATTGTCCCTCTATGGCTATATAAACTGAAGTCCTGCATGTATCAAGTATACATATATGTAAATATTTAAGAAGTCTTAGTCACTTGCAGCTCTTACATAATTAATAGGAGCTGTTAAAACTTCTTTTAAAAAGAACTAGTGGTTTTGCCTGTTAAGTATACAGCATTTGAGATCAGATCAGTAAGCTCTTTAGCTGATATGTACCCAATAGGTTATTATATAAATGCAGTTTAGAAACAGGAGCTTTTTAGTGAGAGCAATCCAAAATTTTCCTCCTTCAATGACAGCATTTGTACATTCTAAACAAAAATAAAAGATCACAATTGAGTAACTGCCTTCATAAGGTCTGATAAAATAACTGTAACTTAATTTTTTTCTTTTTTTCCCCATATGCACTTGAAAAAGATGCAGGAAGGAGACTTTGTTTTAAATTAACTTTGTGATCCAGGTTTAATAAAACATGAGGCATGATTTTTCCAGTTCCCTATTCAATCAAAACATTATTACAATGAATAAAACCATGACATTCAGTAGAAAGTGGAATGCTTCAGGTTTCAAAGTAGCATCTGTTCATTAAAATTTTTTTTAAATCTGAGGACATTTAAGGTTAACCAAATAAAAAAAATGCTTGTAGCTGTTTTTCATGAAGGAAATAAAATTTCACGGCTTTCAGTGCATTTAATAACTGCAGAAAGGAAACACAAGAGAAACAGAAAGAACTCACCGTGGAATACATAACCATTTTTTGATGGTATGAAGGCTTTTTAGCATCTAAGATATGCTTTAGAATAGTTTTTAAAAGAATACCTGAAAGAAAATGGGGAAGCAGTGACAATGAAAGAGATGCTTGTGTTAACATCTGTATCGACTGCTGCCATTTCAGCAATCCGTCACTAAGTGCACCAGATTCATTCCATTGACTCAACTGGTAATTTGTGCAGAGTGCCTTGATTAATAGTGGCAGTATCTTTCAAATGAACAGTGGGCCTGTTTTACTTCTGTGTAAAATGTTTTGGGGATCCCTAATAGCCTCAACAGCTTCAAGCAGTGCATTCACAGTTACTTTGTGCCAGCAGAACAGTGAAAGGAGAGCACAGTAATGAATGCTACCCTGTTGTCTGTGTAGCTTGAATGATTTCCTGCTTTCCAGAGAAAAAAGAAAGAGCGTATCCTCTTGACTCTGGGGCTTTATAAATTGTCTGATTTTCTGCATTTTGTTAATGTTAACTGCTGAAAAATTGTAAGACAAACTACTTGATTTAAATCAATGGCTGCTCTAGTATGTTAATATAAGGTTGGCAGGTCGACAAGTTAAAATCCTTAAAGTAGAACTGTACCAACTAGGAAATTAGAGAGAATTAGTCTTTAGCTTCTGGCACATTTTTAATAGCAATTGTTAGTAAAGCAAGGACAGAGGTTTGAACTTTGTGCCAAGTTTTGCAAGTTGGAGTTTTGAAAAATGCAACAAATTAATTCAAGTTATTTGTTAATTTGTCTTCCTAGCTCACAGATCCTGCCTGCACACTGCCCATATAAAACAAAAAGGAGGCTCAAAATATGACAGTGGATGAATGGAGGAGAATGGGTGATAAAAAAGGTATAAAATACTTTCAAATTTTAGTCACTGTTCTCTGAGCAGAGTAAAGTTTAAAAGCAGTTAGTAATCTCATTTTAGGACTCTCAGTAGTGGAATATGAAGATGTTAGGTAACAGAGTCACCATTCTTACAAATAATATTTTTTTTAAGTAAGTTACTCATGGCATATGCTAAGTTTAGGCTTGATTCAATTCAACAAGAATCTTTATGTTATATTGAATTTCTTATACAGTGTAATCTAAATGATACCTCAATTACAATATTAGATTAGGATATTCATGATTCATATGGTCACCATCTCCCTCCCCATTAAGCAAAATATTTCAGTGCTGCCCACCAATATCCCCATAATGGTATCTTTCACCATTCTACCATAGAACCAGCATCAATGTTTGTCATATACCCTTTCTTCTTTCCCATCCTACTTTTGGTTTTAAATGTTGTAAGAATTCAGCTTACCTCCCTGCAAACGGGATTTTTGTATTTGTTTGTGGAACCCAAATTCCGCCTGCAATAACAATTCTGACAGCTTTATCAGCTTGGTCCTGACACCATGAGTAGCCCAAACAGGTAAAGTGTAATTGTTGATATCCTACAGTGAAGAAAGAAAACATAGTGATTTTCTTACTGATTCCTACTGCTAACTGTTATTTATTCTGGCACAAAATACTTCTCAGAACAAATTCCAAATGTTTCGCTCCAGTAACATTTTCTCATTGTAATAAAATGATGACTGTATTTTGCATTTAGACAGCTGTAGCATTCCTATTAATAACATCATGGTGCTTGAAAGAAATTTGAAGGGCAGTTTTCCACAAGAAGAGGAATATTTATTAATAATACTAAAATTATGCAAAAAGCAACTGGCATTTTTATGTTGTCAGGTGAAAAAAATCACTATATGACTTTTTCAGTCATGTGCTGGGTTGTATTTTTACTGAAACAAATCCTATATAAATGGTCTATTGGATACTGTCACAGTGCTCAAGTTAAAGTGGAATGGATGAGTCTTTCCTTGGGGATGCAGTCCAAGGTGTATTAGTGATCACAACTGTGAGAAGGGAGGACATCCACAAAACTCCTGGTTTGCAGTACCCTGAATTGCTGTTTAAACAAGGTTGGTAATTTTCCTTTAGAGCAATGTAACCTTTGGACTGATCTCACCTAAAGGACTGTCTTTGTAACAAGCTAGCTCAAAGGAAAATGTCAACTACTTTAAGGGTTTGTTTAAACAAGAAAACAATAGAATGTGCTAGGTTAAACCAGCTCAGATCCCAATGTTATCCATTGCTCTTTTAATAAGTGTGATTTATGTCTTGAGGGAAGAATTGGATGGTGGCATGCTATTAAAGACAGTCTGTAGGCAAGTAAACACCTCAGTCTCCAAGTTACCTGAAAGTCAGATAACACTTAGCTGAAAGTAACAAATACAGAGAGATGTGTGCTACTGTAGTTTCATGGATTGTATTTAAAAACTGTGTAAGCACTCTCTCTTCATATGCTTGAAAAATGAGAGAGTTTTTATGGCAGATGCCTTTAATTGATACCCTGAGAGTCCTCAGTCAGTAGTATCAAAGACCAAGACTCATCAAATATAACACTAGAATGAGAAGCACTTTTTTTTTTTTTTTATTCCAGTATTTAGCTAGATTCTTGATGGAAGCTGTGAGTTTTCCAAATTAGTCTGGTGACACAGATTCTCGGTATGATTTAACTATTGAAATAGAAAGTTATGGTCCTGCATTTGGCAAACATGGAAGGGTGACCTCACTGAAATTACAGTGAGATGTCCCAACATGTTAACATTTCATTTAACTTAAGGCCCTGGCTAACATTCTATTCAAGTCTGCTTTGAGCAAAGTTGGACTTTTGCAAAAACTGCAGGAATGAAGGTAAACTCATTCATATCACACCCTGTAAAATATTACATGTTGCTTCTTAAATCCACCTTAAAACTCCCTCACTAATATCCCAGTACTGATGACCAATTTATCATTAATATTTGTTTATAAATAGCTATGCATGAAAGTGTACCAAAAGCTGCCTTCAAAAATAACTTTTTAACACAAGACTCTGCAATTTTGTGTCAACAGAAGTAAGTCTAGACTTTGAAGAGGGATTTCTTGCTAGATTAAGGGTAGTCAGGGTGTTTTCAAACCATGACCTTTCCAGATTGCGGAACCCAGATACCCATGCCAGTCTGGCACCACAATAACCCTTTTGTTATAAAATCCACACTCTTTTGTGATACCTTTGCTTAGAACAAGCTCCCAAACTTGCACAAATAGCAATTTGTGTCATTCCAACGTCTGCTTAATTCCTGAAAATACTCCATCCACTACTGGCCGTGTACAAATAATGGCTTCTGTTGCTTTTACAATTTGCATAAAATCTTTGTGGAAGGATGCTTATGTTTCTTTGCCAGCAACATATTTTTATCCCTGTATATCTCCTAGTGGGGCCTGAGGGAGTTACAAGAGAATTTTATCCAAAGGTAAGCTTTTGCCTAATTGTCCATATGCAGTCACTGGCTGGACCTTGAATATGAAAGTCCACTAGTTTGTGTTCCTTGCAGTAGTGGATGACCCACAGCAGCCTCACACATAAGTTTGACCTTAAGTGAGGGTTTCTGGGAAAGAAGCTGGAAATAGTTGATGTTTAAAAAAATTTTGAAGCACAGATCTATGATCTTTTTATGACTTACAATAAAAAAAATAAACCAAATACAAATACCAGGTTGAAGGAAGCATAGGAATTTCTATTGGACTCAAAGATCTTAAGGGTCTTTTCCAACCTAATTGATTCTATGATTCTATTTACCTCATATTGTAAAGTGTCAGAGAGCTTCCAAATCCTTTCACTCGTCAACTTCTTTACTGGATATCCTGTATGAGTGGCTAAAAACTTCAGAAATTGCTGGAATACAAAAAAATCCAAACTTGTAGTACTGAAGGCATTTTTACATGATTTCTACACACTGTCATAGTAGTACATAGAAATTTTTAGAAAGAAGACAGTCTTTGCACTTTAACAATGAACCATTGCCTAGATGTAAGAGAATTTGGCCTACTCATTTAGACAAGGTTGGTGATTTTGGTTCAGATTTGAAGTATAGTGATTGTTTATGCTTGGTGGAAATGTTCAGAAGGAACACAGATATATGAAGAAGTCTGGTAGAAATCCAAGAAGTGCTTAAAGGAAGTGTGATAAACAGAATTATTCTGAAATTGGTACTCAGGAGAAGGAGAGATATGATGTAAATTTGATAAAATGTGAATTGTGATTTGCTTGCATATAATACCCAGATGCAGAGCCATAAATGGATTATTGAGGTCAGTGGTGAGAGATAATAGAAAAACAGGTGAGGTTCATGGTGTCATTTTGAATACACATGTGAAGTAGAAGGTTGCAGCAGAATAAACATGTGGTTATATAGTCATGCAAAGGTTTTGATGATGGAGAAAGAAAGGAAAGGATATACCATATGAAGACAGGCACAAAACATAAGAGAACACCTAAATTAAGATTTTGGGCGGAAAAGATGAATAAGTACTTGAGAAAAACACTGAGACTGTTATAGAAATTCTGAGGAATTGAGCTGAGAAAATGAATCTGAACCCACAGATTTATATAGGCAGAGATGTCAGAGGAGTTGCTTTACATGGGAGTAAACAGAGAGAGGTATTGGAATAATTTGAGAGGCATTGACACTGATTTTATCTGAGTTTTTGTTTTGTCTAGTCCCCTAGAAATGAAGTTTTTGCAAGTAGGTCAATAATCTATCTTTTCTGTGACCTGCCATTTTCAATTGTTGGGAATAGCCCAGTCCAGCTGGATGTTGTAATTGTTTTTTGGGTATGTTTTCTACACCCACTCTGAAGATTAGAGATCTGAAGGGAGCATATTAACTGCTGTTTTAAAACCTGTGTATTAGATAATGTTGAAGAAGTGGTACACTTTAACTGGATTTCCAGAACTCAGAATACTTTACCTTGTAGTGCTTGAATTGCCTTTGGAAATTCCTTGTTGCAAAGGTTTCTCTCAGAAGCTCCTTGTATTTTGGGCAGTGTGAGAAAGGCAGATATAGCAACTGGAAAGAAAATTGCAAAATCCTAGTTAAGCAAGGTGCATCTTGTTCTGCAATTCAATATATCCTTGCAGGTTTGCTGTTTTGATTCGCTGCACTAGTTAGGACAAGCTGAAAAATAATTTGGGAATGTAGTTTCAAGGATATTCATCTTCAGGACTCTAGGAGTCATACTGATGACTACACACAAAATAATCTTTAAATGTTCAGAGGAGTAATAGCTGCAGTAGTTCAAAGTTAAAGGATTCATTTACACAAGATGAAATTTGTCCTTTGACAGAATACTAAGACAAGCCCTCATGAACTCCTTTGTTCTTAGCTTCTCCAGGGGTGATTTCATTCATTGTGTTCAGTCTTTCTTTAAACACACCATCACATTTTCACAACAAATTACAAAGCAGCAGCAGGACTGCAATAGGATTCTTTGTGCATACTCAGCTGTATTGAGTCTATTTAACAGAGCTTCATTTAGTTCAGCTAAATTGTAGAAACTTGTGAACTTTCTGTAACTCGGTTTTGTCTTTCATTAATCTAAGCTATATGAAGGTTACATATGGCTGGAATAACTTAAAAACTTGTTATTTCATTTATATGTATTTATATATGTTAGCTAAATTGAGTTTATTTTCATTTTCTGTGTTAAATTTTAAACAAAAATTCAAATTTGACACTGATATTATTAGTGCTTTTCCCTAATGTGCTTTTTTGTCTTTCCAGTAATGCAGCTCCATCTATATAGTCCCAATATTAAAAGAACTTTGAAAAGAACTTGAGAGATTTGAAGGGATAATTAGCTTGGAATGCTTCACAGCAGTTCCTCAATCTTTTTAGAAATACAATCTATGCATTCCACAAGATAGGAAGGTATTTGTGAATTATAGCCATAGGTTCATAAGCAGGCATCATTTCACCAATAAATGATGGGCACTTGTTTTGTATTGTAGGATACATGTAGTCTCAGGTTTAGCCTGTATATGTAGTAAGGATGAATAAAGTTAAAACACAAATATTAGAAAAAAGTACAAAAATTGTACATGTGCTCATGATTTTATTGTTTGTTTGAATAAACTTACTTGCTCCCCTAGATGTGAATGAGGTGCAGCACCTGCTTGCTGAGTTTGCCTTTTGTGTTGATACTGGCAGGTAATCTTATCTCTCTGCTGGGATATCCCCACCTGTGACAGTGCCAAGCAGCTCCTGTGCTGTGCCTGGCTCTGTGTGTGATGAGGAAGACATGTCTCCATACCTTCCATCTCCATGCTCTCATCACCCTGAGGTGAGAACCATTGCTCCATGGCCTCTCTGACGTGAGTCCCTTATCATCACAGACTGTGTTAATTAGACTTGTAAAGCCCACGCAATTTATCTTGCATCACAAGTGCAAACCTGCTCTCACAAACTGGGACTCATGCTGCGCACTCCTGATCTTCTTAACTTTTTATCATAGATTTTCCACACACAGGAGGTTCCAGCTCCAGCCAGCTGCACTGCTTTGCCCTCTAGGACAAGTACATGCAAGCTACAGAGCTGCTATCCACAGGATTCCTTACAACTCCTAAGTGAGGAGCTGAGGAAGGGAGATGAATAAATATATTGCCCCATGAACTTGTGCTTAAAGCTCTGTGTCCTCCTTCCTTTCCCCTTTTACTTTTCTCACCAATTGTTGGAGTACATGCATTGACCTGCAAAGTGCATGAAAAACAATCCTGTAACTCAATTCTCACCATAATGTAAGTCCCAGAACGATTCTTTTGTCTTTTCCATTGGCTGTGGACTAAGTAATACTGAAGCACCAGTGAGACTAAGTATGTTTTCTCTTGTCACATAAAGAAAGTCATGTTTGCATTAAATTTAGAATTAATCTACTTTTACAGTGATTTACTCGCTTTATAAATGAACTCTTTTTCTCTATGCCAGTACTCCTATTTTTCTTTCTCTTTTGTTAAGATCATGTCTCTGATATGCAAGTCCATTCCTGTGGAAATACTTGCCAACACTTCTACTAAGCTTATTAAGCCTTTCTGCAAAATGCTTGTAACAATGTTCTTTTCATTGCCTTTTTGCTGCACCTTCATTTCATGTCCTATGTACTTTACTAATGCTCAAAGGAAAGCAGATGCCCCTAGTTCATACTCACATTATCCTGTGACAGTGGCATTGTGTGAACTGGAATTGGCTGCCAAAGGATTTTGGGATTCCAAATCTGATCCTGTGTTGGTGGGTAGAGTCCAGCAAGACTTGCCTGAGCACTCATAAGTGTGTGATCACAGTCAGTGCTTTGAACATAAATCTGAAGGAGGAAAACAAAAAAGAAAAATAAATATTTTGGATGGTAATTTCTTACATTAGATTACTTTATTGTCTTCTTGGTAGGAAAAAAAGAGGTACTGGGGAAGTTGTCATTAAAATGGAGTGGCATGAAGAAGGACTATGAGAAAGAAGGAGGAAGGCGAAAGACTGCAGCTGGAATAAAATTTCACTGTACAACTGAGCTGCAGCAGGGTAACATCTTAGAAATCCAGGTAGACAGCATGAGATTGACTCTATTTGACCCTCTAGGCTTTGGGACATCGTATGTGCACTGAAAAGTGGAACCTAATTGAAAACTGAGTTGTATCTGCATTCCATATGGAAGTGTAGCATTGGAGGTATTTGACATAGATGCTCTGCCATATAGCAGTGAGGGAGCTGAACCTGATGTGCTGCCTAAAGAGCCTTTCATGTGGTTTTCAGTCAGCCATCAGGATAAAAGCTGAACTACAGTTTCAGGGATATTTTGGAATGACATTGACTTCAATTGGTATTAAATTTTCTCCAACTGCACCAGGTTTAGACTCATGCATCCAGGAAGTCCCATTACCAACCATGAAAAACATCTTCCTGCCCAGATCCAGTACTTGCCTCACACTGCTTGTATACAACGCTCAGGAAATGAGAGTATCTCCTCCGCATGTACTGGCCAAGCTCATACTGTTGTTGTATGCCAAGCTGTAGAAGTAACACAAGAGCATGAGAGGCTAAAGAAATGTGCTATGCATCCATTCCTACAACCAAAAAATAATGCAATAATATTTCATATTGTTTTAATAAAGACTTTTTTTTCTTTTTCAAATTGAATTAGGAAGGAAGATGTGAGAAAAAAGTAGTGAAGAGAAAAAAGTAGTGAAATTGCTACATGTATGGTGTTGGATAACACTAGCTATGACTCCTGGTGGATGCAATTGCAGTTTTGTATTTTGCTCTGTGGAAAGCTATGTGTATGTTTATCTGAGCTAGTGAGACTTAAAGCAGGCATAGAGATGTTCCAACACCATCTGTCTACTTTCTACTCTATTGCTGTCTCAGAGCTGATTAACTGGGAGTGCAGACAGAGCAGCCACCTGTCCATGGAGACACATCCAGGATATGAATCCCATAGAGTATCACCAGAGATTCCTTATGGGGGCTAGAATTTTAGCCTGGGCAAGATCTAGTTTTTCAGAACAGAAGTTTTGAAGTAAAAGTTCTCCAAGCCTTTGGGCCTTTTTCTGCAATAGTTAATTTTTATCAACAGTCTGAAGCATTTGATTTTTGATTCTTGCCTGGTTATGTTCCCAACTTTCAGTCACTGAATCTTGTTACACTTTTGAATAACATTCAGCATCACAGATCTTATTCACAGTTAAACAATAACCCATAAAATGGAATCAAGTCACTTTATCTCTGTGTTAAATTAAACTGATGACAATTCTATATCCTTAAAGCAAAATTTTTTCAGTCCCAACATTTTAGTAGCTCTTAGCTGAACATCTTTCAACCTACCTACATAATTTTGTGAACACGTGACACATGAATCACCAAATCACAAAATCAGTTTGGTTGAAAATTACGTCTGAGATCGCTGAGTCCAACCTATTACCTAATGCTACCAGGTCAACTAGACCACGGAATCAGGTACAATCCACTCTTTCCTTAAACACCCCTGGGGTGTTGACTCCGCAACAATCACACACAGTGTCCCTGTAATAGTCTATATTGCCATCTTTTTACATCTACCCGGTGTTTCCTGGCCTAAATTTAAATATTTTCCACTTAGCTCATGTAATCATTACTGTACATTGGGATCTCAAGTACAGTACTCATTGCTTCCTAAAGCAATTTTCTAAGTTGTGGATCAAAGGATAATTCAGGCTGAAAGGGGCCTCAGGAAGTCTCTAGTCCAACCTCCTGCTCAAAGCCAAGTCAGCTAGGAGTTACTCAGGACCTGCTGTGTGTGCATGTGATCACCTCTTTCTCTTGCTGGAATTGTTCATCCAGTTTCCTAGGCTATATGTGTGGTTTAGGCTTCTGCCCCATCTTGCCTAATATGCATGCTGATGTTGTTAAGTCCTGACTCCTGGGTCTTGAAGTCTTCTATGCCTTTGAGCAAGCTGGCATGGATTGCTGAACTTGCATAGCGTTTATATGGAATGATTGAGTCACAGCTGAGTTGGGAAGCTGCTCTGTTACTCCTGTTTCTTCAAGGGAGTTGACATGAGCAGAAACAGGCCTGATTTGCTTTGGAGAGAAGTTTTGCCTCTTAAGAACAGTGGGGAAGAAGAACCCCTCAGGCAATTTGTTCTATTCTGATTTTAGTGGAGACCTGGCAAGTTCTTTTAGGACAGAGACCCATTGGACATAAGGTGTGTGTTCCTAACAGAGAGACACACCTCACAGTCTGCCTCCACGTGCACTGTAGCCATTGTCTGGGGCAACAAGACTTCTGGCACTTCTCAACTACTTCAGGGAGACTGCCTGGTTCTGAGTGCTGGGCAAATAACTGGGAGCTTTTCCAATCCAAATCTTGGGGGAAAAGGAATGAAGCACAAGCACACAGACACAGTGGGTCCTGCCAGTGGGAGGGCAAAAAACACCCAGTGTCCAAATATTGCCTTACAGTCTGATAGTACAGTTCAGCTGTGGCTCCATTTGTAAGAGGTGGCAGCTACTAGAAGTTACAGTCAAGGCAGGCACAACATCTGTCAGATGCAGAATCTGTGCTGCTTCTGGTTCAGCTTCTGGTACATTTGTGGCACATTTGTGGAAACAGCTGATTCCACAAATGCCTTCACTAAAATAGTTGAGGTTTAAATCAAGTTTCTTGGGCATAGCATAAGAGAAGTTTCTGCTTGTACTGATCTTAACAGTTTATAATTAAGGAAGCACTCTGGTTCAGCAGAGATTGAGGGAGGGTTGTGTCTGTAAGCACTTCTATCTCCTGCTACTGATGTTTAAATTTTCCTGTATGGTCTCAGGTGAACTGAGGTGGTCACCAATGCCTGGCTCCTCCCAGAAGATCCTAGTCTGCAACCAAAAAAGCTCAACATATGCTGACACTGGATCACAACAGGCTGACTCAATTTCATTCAAAATTAGTGAGTGATGTTGCTGTGATTTCCTAATAAGTTCCTTGGCTGTCCTTAAGTGGTAACTTATTAAGGGCTTTCTCCAAGTGAAAGCAAAGTTCCAACCCCCAAATATCAACACAACATCTTTCAATATTTCAGTTCTTTGCCCAGGTAAATAAACTCACCTTGGTAAGTTGGCCATATCCCTGTTGTCTTGCAATTTCTTTATGCTTATCAGTTGGGAAAAACTCCTGTGGGGTATGATCCCCATGGCGAAATACCTGATAAAATAGATGAAATTGGTTTTTTGTTACTGGTATTTTTTGTGGTGATTATTACTAATTAGGGTAGTCACAAGGAATATGCCATGACAGTGAGTACTGTATCTGACAGATGTTAAGTATATAAATGGTTCTTGCCTTAAATTTAGATAGCTACATTTCCTGTTTAATTTATTTAGACAAACATAACTGGTTCTTTTTTGGCGTTTGAGAATAAATTAGCTTAAATAAATTTTTGCAAGTTATAAAAGCTACAGGATACCCTATTATATTTTAAAGAAGTTTCATGTATTTTAGAAGGTATAGACCATAATATTAAATAAACAGAAAAAAACTAGAAGCATGTAAGCAATTTTGCAGAGATATTTAAACATTAGTATTTTGGTATGACTAAATTTGGATTCAAAAGGGAAAAACCAAGGCTATTACTCAAAGTAACAGTTCTATGGCTGACTCCTGTGAAATTCTGTTACTTGGCAGAAATTAGCCTTAAAAAGTCCTGTGTTGGTTTTTTCATCACAAGAGGTGATAGAAGTGTTATCTAATATGTAAATGCATGCTAAACTGTTGCTCTGAAAACATTGAACCTGTTTTGAACTTTCACCTCAGATTAAAGATGTATTTATAAGTTACATTGGATTTTTTTCATTCATACGATGAATTCTCTGCTTCGCACGTTTTGCAGAATAATTCCTGCAGATATTTGCCATATGATTCTAAAATTTTAATATTTGAAAAAAAAATTCTTAATCCAAGCAGGGAGAAATTAAATTGAAAACTGCAAGAAAAAATATAATATTAATGATTTGTATGTGTGTGATGTTCAGAATAAGATTCAGGCTTCCTGCAAACAAATGGTAAATCATAACATTGCAAATAGCATTAGCTTCAAAGCACTGGTTTCTGTGTTGCTTGCTGAATGTCATTGAACCCTTGAGTTTCACATACTGAAATTTACTTTCTATGCTAGTCCATTGAAACCACTGGAAAAGTGGAGACTCTTCCATGGCAAAGAAGGTTTTTGCACAGTTGGTATTTAGTAATGAAATCCTCTTTAACATTTTAAAACAGAATCCTGTGTTATTTTTATTTTAGTGCTAGAAAATAAGCATCCTATATCTATAAGTTAATTTAGGAATGCACAAACGAGACAAAATTATAAAATCTTATTTGAAATTGAACTTTTTTTGGACAATGCAATAATGAATTTTGAATATGGAGGAAACATTTAAATATTTGAAAAAATTTCCCCTCCTCTCTACCCTAGAGTACAAGAAGAGTAGTGAGTGACAGGTTTTGAAGAAATTTCATTTGCCCATACTTACTAGGGACACAAACTTCAGTTTTCTTTTAGCTGTTGTTTGATGAAGAAAGATGCATAAAAGACAGAACAGCAAACACAGACTCCAAATTCCACAGACCAGCTGCCTTGCTCTCATCTTGAGGGTAGCTTTCAGCTATTTTGCACACCAAGGTCCTGGCTGGACACGGTGACACAGTAGATATATGGCTAAGAGGGGTGGAGTCAGTCATGCTTAGTGACTGTAAAGAGCTAGATGTTGCCTTCTGTTATTTAACTAGGATTTAGTATGGGTCAGTCAGTCTTCCCAAATATGAAAATGCTGTGGGTATCTTACTGTATGCAAAAGGGCTATTAAACCATCTGCATTACTAGTGCTCCCAGTCTTCTCTGAACATTTTGTGCTAGAAGGAGTAGTGCTAACAAATGTCCTTTTATAAAGTACCTCTGGATTTTTCTGAGATTTGGCTGTGATTTGTAGGGAGAATAAGCAACAAAAGGCTTTGTTGCAAAGGAACAGGAATAAGCCTAAATTCATTGCAAAAAATATAAAGGTACATGAATGAAGTTTTAATATCTTTAGTACATTGACTCTGTCTCTAGTGGCAAAGCATGTGACACTGTTTTCTAGAGCTATCCCCCTGAATTTCATACAGTTAGTTAAATTTAAAATTTCCAAATTTCTCTTGCTGCAAATACTCTTATTGTTATAGTGTGCATATATCAAGATTTGTTTCTGTCACTTCCCCAGTATACTTTAAATAAGAAAAAAAAATCTGGCTCAGAGACACCGTTCTGAGAGATGGGATTGATCTTGCAAGTTCCTGTTTTATGTTCAGTCCATTCATGTGTTAATGAAAGTCCTGTTAATATGTTAAAATTGAGAGTGATTTCTTAGTCATCAAAAGCTCTCTGTAAGAATTTAAAAGAAATTACTGAAAACAAATTGTCATGTTGCTACCCAAAAAGGTTGTATAATCCCAAACTAGTTTAAGGCACAAAACAAAACTTTTCTTGTGATTATTAGATATAGACTTCTCTAGGGGAATCAGTTCTCCTTTCTGAGGAAACAATGTTGTATCTTTCACATCTGTCAGAGCTAAAGAGATCCCTCTGTGAAACATCCACTTTCATTTCTGCTTTTATCTCTGACAATTTAAAGATATTTATAAATAGAAAAATGTGGTGGGGAGTTACATTTATTGAGAAAAAAAATGCCCTTTTTTTTAATTTGTAGGCACCTGGGGGAAGATGTGGGTCTACAGGTTGAAGCTGTTCATGCCCTGTATATGTCATACCTGAAAAATTTCTCTGAAGAGTCTGTGTTTTGCTGTTTCTAGAGAACGTGGCATCAGACACTACTCCTAAAATACACTGCTCTGCTAGACAAGATTTTTAAATAGACCAACTCATAAAAAATAGGCAAGTTCTCAGATTTGCAAGGCTCCAGTCAGGTTCTTCATATACTCTATTCATGTCTAGGAGGGACTGCAGGTCTACAACAGAAGCAGAAAGATTTAACTTTCATCTCTTCAAGTATCCATTGTCTCACACTTTATGTGAGACTTCTGTAGCTAGGAAGGTAAAATTACTCTTACTTTGAGGATAACAAAATATTAGTGTAAATATTAGTGTAAAAATATTAACAAAATGTGGAAAAGATACTAGTGTTAAAGCTGATGCTTGCTTTGATCTGATCTTGATGCTTCTAATTCTGTGAGAAGAGACATGTAAAGGGCTGGAGTTGTTTTTAAGTACACCATGTTGATTAATTCTGTTCCTGTTGAAGGTCACAGAGGGAGAATGAAACAGTGTGCTGTGCCATGGTGAGAGATGTGTAAACTCTAGCTGTTCCAAAGTCAAGGTAACTGCTTCTGTAATACGCTTGCAGCCTATGTTAAAG
This sequence comes from Melospiza georgiana, assembly GCF_028018845.1. Taxonomy (NCBI): domain Eukaryota; kingdom Metazoa; phylum Chordata; class Aves; order Passeriformes; family Passerellidae; genus Melospiza; species Melospiza georgiana. Next base: position 44,107,354 of record NC_080430.1, on the reverse strand, counting down.
CAGCAGCTGAAGGTGGAAGAGGAGAAGATAATGATAAAGGTAATAACTGTACCTCACTCACCTCCTTGGGAGTACAAAGGACAATATATAAGGTGTAGATCAAATGCCTTTATCTTACCAATAAACCTGATGAAATATTTATGGGATTCTGATAAACATAATATTACTAAGCAAGTAAAAGTACAGCTTTGTGTTGTTCTGTACTGTGATATCTGAAGCTTCTGGATCTTTGACATTGTTGAGAGAATGCAAATGTTCATTAACAATACTCCAGTGCTTTAAAATTGTTTCATGGTTTAAGTGCTAGTATTGTATTTGAAAACTTATTAATCCAAAGAACAAAATTTGACCCTCTACCCCCAAATTACAATATAAAGAATCCTTTCCATGCTGTGATGCTTACACCTTCCCCCCACTTTTTAAGTGTAGGGTTAAATCTGCTTACTATGTAAACACAGGGTAGGATTGGCCTTGCACCTTGAGATGCTACTTCTTCATTGACAATGGAGAAGGGTCAGAATTGGTTGAAGATACAGTAATAAGAATGTAGAGGAAGACTCCAGTGTAGAATCAGTGTGGGGAGAAGGAGGCAGGTGGAGGAAGATTTCAACCTGCCCACCCTGCCTCCCCTTCTTAACCCTGCCTGAAACAACTCCTTAGCAGGGTTGTTATTCCAGTCTCTGGTGTTGAAGTCATGTTTCTGTGGCTTCTGTAGTTTTAGTGTCCATGTCTGCTTCCATGACTTTTCCTCATCTTCTTTTCTCAGCTCCAGTCAGGTCAAAGCTAAATGTGTCAAGAGAGTTCAAGGTTTGCTCTGGTTTGCAGTGTACCTCTTTGTCTCCTGCTTACATGCTTTGATTAAATGATGAAGAAAAGTGATGGTATCATTTCTTCAGCTGCAATAAACTAACAGTCAGAACAACAACAAAAAAAATCCGACTCCAAGCCACTGGCTTAATAGGTAAATAGATAGGAATCAGCTGCCTTTATTTGGCTAATGCTTAACATAGACTTCTTTGGTCCTTTGTGCTTGGAAAACAAAGGCATGTCGTGTCACCATGCCTTGCCTCAGGCACACACTACCCCTGCCTCAACATGAATTCTGCCCCAATCAGATACACCTTTTTTGTTAATGATTTCAATGTTGGCATGCAAGAATACTCATTCAATAATACTCTTTTCTGCACATTTTCAGACTGAGTTAGAAGCATGACCAGTTGCTTTGAGGAGTTGGGTTAAGGCTTGTCATGAATATGAACAAAATGGAGCCCTGCAAATAAAGTGATCTTCAGTGGGAGCTGGGGCTCTTAAGAACTATGGATGATGTCCTTGTTACTGCTGTCAGAATACATCCCTTATTACCCCATATTCTCTGTTCCTGCTTGAATTGCAGCAGAAAAGAGGAGACAGCAGTCAGTGTTGGAATTTGCAAGGACTACTGCTGTGGCTGTTCTCAGGCCATTCAGTGTTCTAGGCAATTGCCTTCTTTTTGGGTTCAAAGCTGCACTCTTGATGTCATCTGAGACGAGGTACTTTTTTTGCACAGTGGCCAGCTTCTTCTCCATTACATTGATGCAAATATAGAGTAACTGTTTAGAAGCTGATGAACTTAATCCAGATAGATTTTCCTTTGTGTTTACACAGCTAGTCTTCCACTGATGATGTTCTCAGTGGAAGTGTTCTCAATCGGCTTTATCTGGAGTTTTGCTGGATTGTAAAACTCCCTCCTCTCAAATGTGAGCACTTTCTCTCCAGTTCTCTATGATTCATCAACTTTTGGTCATAAAATACACTGACATGGTGGAGTTGCCAATTAAAATGCAGTTTGGTAGCTGTGTTTTAACAGATCATTACTATAATACCAGAACAAGGGTTTGCTGGCAGTATTCCACAGAGTGGTGGATCTTGTTTTGATCTTGGACCGTAAGTGAGTCACAAACCTGAATTTTGTGCAGTGCAAAGTTCCATTATTCTTTTTTCCTCCAAATTCTGTGAACAAATTCAAGTGCTTGAGTGTGATGGATGGCTGTATTCCATAACCAGACTGCCACTGCAGGAAGGAAGTAAGGGTTGTAGCAAATGGCTAGGAGATGGGAGGCCTTTACATCAGTGACACTATCTAGTCATTTAGACTTGCTAATGAATTGTATGGACCAGCAGGATCATGTTGTTTTGACAATGAGAGATGAAATATTACTTGTGCTGAAAGAACATTTTGTTCCAGCCAGCCACGGCCACAGCTGTCTAGCTTGGGCGTAAAGCACAAGTGTTTCATGCAGGTGCTGACATCAGTCCAAACAACCTCCCTGTGTGTAATCAAGCATCAAGCTATTGTCCTTGTGCACCTTAGAATACCTGAGGGGTTTGGGTTCCTGCTTTCTTTAAATTTTAATAACTATATTTAACTTTGAGAGAGGCTACAATAGCTATGATTAAAGCAATTGTTCTGCTCAGCTGTAATGATTTCTGATCATGCACTAGCACAATGCTGCAAGATTTGAAATGCAAATATGTGGGAGGGAGTAAATGTTCTCTCAATAACTTTTTTTATTTCTCTTGGAATAAAATACCAAGAAGTCCTTTATAAAAATACCAATAATTTCTCATAAATATTGTATCTTTCTGGTAATCAGTATCATTGACCCCTGTGAGTAATTTACTTTTTGATATTAAATCTTGAATTAGTAGTGAAGAATTAATAAATTAGCTGTTCCTTCAGATCTAATTCCTCCTCCACCTTCTTTCTGTTCTGTGCCTGTACTGTTATCATCTTTCAGGGTCTTTGGATTCTTGAAGGTTTTGGTTATATTTGCTCTTCCTCATTTAAATCAGTAAAGCATTTTATGCTAGGACATAAGCATGCTTTCATGGCACATTTCAAATATTTTTCTATCAGATGTTTTCTTGAGAAGCTGGTGATTAATTTAAATATTGCCACAAAAGTTTTCTGAATGAAACTGTCAGAACTGTTAAAATGGATGACTGTGCTTTTATGTCACTACAATGTGCTTATTGATACTGACTAGACTGGTTGGTGGTGTGTTTCAAAGCTGTCCTTGGCATTTCCAAGGAAATTTGCATTGACTGTAAATACACAGGCTGTTAGAAACAAACTGTGTATTTTTCCTTTAGGTCATATGTCCAATTTCTCTCACTTTAAATCAAACTAAAATAGATATTGTATATCAGGGTTATGGAAATTTGAAACTGTCCTTTAATTTAGAAGTTACAATGTATCAGGTATCTTGATTGGCCTCAACAAAGTACCTTGAATACTGTCCCATTTTCTTACCTACTATAATCTTGTGTTGTTCATATTTGTCTTCACAGACACATCCATAAAGAGCAAAAAAGGCATAAAATTGCCTTTTGCAGAAATATGGGACAAACTGTCCAGAGGGCAATAGCTAAGACGGAGAACAGACAAAATGGTACTGGCAATTACCCTGTTGTTTTGTTTTGGGAGAGGGAAGAGAAAATAGGTTGTGTGTGGGAGGGGTAGTAGCTTCAAGGAACCCAATTTTTTAGAAAAAAAAGTGCCAGTAAAAGGAAGATGCACCTAAAATCATGCAGGAAATTGACCAAGGCCTTTCTGAGCTGCTGTCACTGCTGAGACAGATCAATGTTACCTTCAAATACTGATAATTCTTGGAAACAACCAAGTTACTCATTATTTAGCAGCTAGCTGATAATTATAATGTGGGTTTAGTTTTACAAAGTGTAGGTTTATTGGTTTGATTTATAACATGTTGAGCTTTCCAAGGAATTGGGAAAAGCCCTACACAAAGTACAGAATGTTTTGATTTTTTAACCCAAAGTACAGTGGGTAACTGTAGCACAATCCAGGCTATTCCAAAGATATAACAGACTTGGGCTTTGGTGGAAGCTATTAGGTTAGGTGAGAGCAAAAGGTGGGTAAGCAAGTTTAATGCTTCAGGTAATGGGAAAAAATGCTACCCAAAGCAATCCAGTGTTTAAAAGGTACGTGGTTAGGTTCATGCTCTGATTTACATTAGTAGAAGGAAGATGGTGGCCCACAAAACAAACTTCCTTTTGATTTGCAGTTTGCCAAGCAGGAGAGATTTGGTCAACATTCCACATGTGATTCTTCACATGTTTTCCATGCACACAAAATAGTGAATAATTTGTAACATATTTTCAATTGAACTGTGAATTGCTTCTGTCTGGATCAGAGTATTGTCTAAAGTTAATTTAAAGCAAACAATGAGAAAAATACAATAGCATGAAATGAGAGTTTATTTTAGTGCAAACAAAAGAAAAACAGTATGTCTAAACATATATGAGAACCAAGAAATAGTACAATAGCTTGAAGAATATTTGCCTTTATCTACAGGCATCTCAGATAAATATTTTGCAAAAGCATATTGCCATCTAGTGTTAAACTCTCCTCTGTTCATTGCACTTTGGGTCACTGTAGCTGCAGTAGGTTCCTGATGGACACTTCTGTGAGAATCATTGGAAATCCCATCATGTGTTGAGAAATGCAGAACAGCATTACTGCAATCAGACATTGAGAATACATGGCCATATTTCCAAATTTAAATAAAGATTAATTTCAATCGTTTTTCACTCCTATATTCAGGGTTGCTGGCAATATATATGTACCCCCCAGAAGTTAAGAGTTTATTTAAGTCAGTGTCTGATTCTTCTTTCAACACTGTGAGATGAGGTGACAAAACAATACATTAATTTTTATATATTTGTGTTATTAACTCTTAAATAAATTTCTCTTTCTATATTTTCATCTGTGTTATAGGCGTTCAGCAAGAGACAGAGGCTTTTGGATTAATTTTACAAAATGTGAGAGCGTAACTGGTCACAAGGATCAAGCTGGGGTAATGTACTTTCTTCTCTTCCTCTTTTCACATAGTTTGTGGGGGATTTTTCTCCTCTATGCCTCTCAGTTCTTGGTTTTACTTAATGTGAAAGAGAGAAATTCTGTATGTTTTATTCTTGATGGTATTCAAAGATGATATAGCTTTCACATTTCTCTTTCCATGCTTTATTTTTAATTTGAATTCATTTGATTCATAACAATGACTTTCAGATAGTGAGCTGAAGATTAGAACTTTATCAGCTGGCTGAAAACAGTTCCTTTTAAAAAGAATTTTTACCTTTATGATATCCTGCTTTATAGTTGTGTAAAACTTTGCTGTACTTCAGTGATTGAAGCTGTAATTTCCTATTTGTATGATGTTTTAAAAAAAAGCATTTTCATCTAGAAGCATATAAAGAAAGCTCCGGTATATCCAGCAACACTGCCTTCTCTGTTAATACATTTTTTTCAACTGATGGGAGGAAAAAGTTTTCAACCATTCAGACTAATGGTTTTGTATGGAACCATTTGCTGAAAGTTGTCGACTAGGTAAAGAAAAGGAAAAGGGAGAAGTTTACTGTACATTTCATCATCTGCTCACCTTGGAAAGGTAAAAGTAAAATGTAAAGATAAATGTGGTAGTTTTATTAATTTCTTAACTATGTATGTATGTATACATTAACTGTTGGACTGCTAATACAGCTGGGTCTTAGACATTTCAGGTAAATTGCAAGTACATGCAGTTTGGGAAATATGTATTACTTTCCTTGAAGAAAATGAGAAAAGAAGAGATACCATTGCCAGAGATCATTATGCTAATTGAGTTACCACCCATCTCTAAACCCATGAGACCATCACAATGTTCTAGAACATACTTGTGTTCTGTAATAGTTCCAGGTATATTCTGTAAAGTAAATGACATTACTATAGAATTAAATCAGTGGAACATTGCAATATACTTTCAATGCCTTTTGACTTGGCTGTTTTGTGCATTAGATAACTGAATTTCTCCTTCCTTTTTGGTCAACTGTGGGCAGAGATTGTTGCTGCCTTGCTAAAGGTAAGGCAAGAAAAGAGATGCCCAAACTCCCAATCCCTATGAGCCATAGGCTGAGATTTTGCTATGGCAAAGAGCCAGAAGATGCATATCTCAGAGACTTGAGAGTATTTCAGAGGGAAGGGACAATAGCTTCATTCTTAAGATCACTCACTTTGCTGAAGGCAAAAATAGAACAAATATGCGGCTGTTTCTCAGCACTTTTTGTGACAGAAGATTTGTTGGTTTGTTTCTTTACATAGTCAAATATTTGGGGAAACTCACACCCTTTATGTTCATTGCTGTTGATTAAAATAAGAAGTTTTGACCTGGGATGTCTTGTTGCTAATGATTCCTGAGGACCAAAACATTTCCTCCATGTGAATATAGTTCTGCTGAATGGAGAAATGTCATTTACATCAATAGTGTGAAAGTACATTGGAAACTGTGACATCTCCAACTGTGAAGCTGTGGGGAAAACTGTACCATGTACTCAGGAGAGAAAGATTGTTAAATTAATGAGTATTATAATAGCCAAGGAATTAAGCAAGGGAAAGGTCATTTTAAGCACTTGGTTTCCATAATGCTCTGGCCAGATGAATGGCTAAGAGTTAATTTTGGTTAGACTGGGTCAATTAAATGGAAATCATAACAGCTGTTTAACAAAATGCTGAGCTCCCATAACTCCATTTTCATAGTCATTTCATAAATGACTAAAAAATATCAGAGCCCTTGAAGTATGAATTTCTATAAACCATCAATTTATCTGTGAAGACAGCTATAAACTTGGGCTGGATACCGAGAGAGAGCAGGTGAGATTTGTATGCTATAAAATTGCTGCATACAGGGAGTTTGTGCAGTGCTTGAGATCTTCCTCTTTATATTAGTCAAGGAATTGTTAACAAAAACTAGATGAGAGGGTAACTCATAAATCAACTGTTCCATCTTACAGTTTGTCTGATCTCTGTTACTTACCCTTTCACTAATTTTAAAGTAATGTTAGATGTATCTGACAAAACTAGTCTGAAAATGTTTCTGTTTACAGTTGGTAGTAAAATTAGACTGACCAAAAAAACCACTGGTTTTGGCTACTTTGCTGTTTGTGACAGCAATCTTTCCTAGAAAAACCAAGGACTTTCTTTGGATAGAACTTCCTTGGAGGAACTAATATGTCATGGAATGGAGGAAGAAAATTAGTTGTTACAGCAAACAGTGCATTTGTTATAGGGTGTCTCTTTCTCAGGGCATATTTCTAATCCCATCTGTGAGCCAGCTGTGATGTCTGTGTACACTTGTTGTGCATGGTCACACACACACATGCATCCAAACCATTGAACCATTGGTCTCCAAAAGTCCCAGTGATCTGCCTTGCAGAAATTGAAGATAGTTTTGCTGTGCAAATAGTTTTGCATCAGAAACATATGATGATTACTTGCTTCAGCTCCTGACATCTCTGCTCTGTAAAACATGTTTCTTTCTGCTGGGTTTCTCACTCAGAGATGATCAGACTGCCTATAATGTTCTCTTTCTGGCTAACCAAAGCCAGGTCAGATTTGTTCTTGAGTTTCAGTGAAAGTGGGGCTGTGCAATATCAAACATGAATCTTCTTCCTTTTGATGATTACCATGTGTAATACAAAAATTTCTATTCTATTCTTATGTCTTTTTTAAGATTCACAAGTTAATTAGCCAATGCATAATTCAGTGAATAAATTTTCAAGTTCTGGAAAACATGCATATTCTGCTGTACTGCCTTAAAGGTATATTTAGGCCTAGAATATCTTCATTGGACACATACAATTATGAAGGCAGGTGTATTTCCTGCCATAAGGAGCAAACAAATGCAACCCATTAACAAAAAGATCTTAATCTGATTTTATCCTTTTGGTCTTTTACACTCTGCCTCATTAAATTACATGCAGTTGTCTCCTCTTTGCAGTATTAAAAAAATACTGCAAAGTCAACAAACTGTTCAGGTTTTTAGAATTATTTTCCAGTATTAACATTCAAATAATGTAAAGAAGAGCAAGCAAGCATAGATTTCCTGTCAGTGTTTAAATTACATTAAATATTCTGTACTAATTTATAAAAGCTTATATGTGGACCTCAGTGATTAAAGTAATTTGGATAAATTATATAGTATGCTACTATTTGATCCAAACAGTCTTCTTTTCATGATTTTAGAGGAAAATATTAGGATTTCAGTTTTGTCCATAATATATGCTGCATATAAATGATGAGGGTTACTCTGGGAGAAAATCTGCCTTTGAATTTGCCATCATAAAATAGAAGTACATCTAGGCTATACTTGAAGAGAACAGCAGAAGTACATAGTTTTAGTGTAATGTGTAACAGTGATTATTTGATTTAATGTTTTGAATTTCTTACATGGAGCTGCAGCATGACAACTATGTTACAGTGCAGGAAATGGAAATGACTGGTGTGAGACAATCTGTGAGGGAGGAGACAGTGAAGAACCACATTCCCTGGTAGGGCAGTATTTGGATGGAAAACTACTACTAGGATGACTTTTTTTTTAATCTCCTACTGCATGCCAGATTGAAAATTCTACATGTCAATAATATTTTGAAAACTGCTTTATGTTGGTCCTATAGTGTTTAGAAAAGAACTAGTGTTTCTTTTCTAAGTTATTTCTTTTCTTTTCAAGGATAGTGTCCTTCCTGACTATGGCAGAGTATCTGACATGTCCTAGCACTATAGAAATTGCTAAGTAACAGCAGCCTTCGATATGGCAAACTACTCAACCCTCCTTCTTTTCACAAAAAAACCCCACTAAAAAACCCCAAAAACTAGCAAGAATGAGAAAGTACAAATCTCTTGAGTGCTGGCCCTTTCTGAAGTCCTTGCAATTGTAACCTTTGTGATTTCATGCTGTATGGGACCACTTTTCCCGTGTCAAATGGGACTCATCCAACAATCTCATCTTTTTCACAGCACCTCTGTAGTAATTTTCAGCTTTTTGTAGCCTATTCTGTGTTAGTACAATTCACATCTCAAAGCACCAGTCAACCTGTGATTGCTTTTCAGACAAATGTTCTATCAAAATGAAATGTGCACTTTCCAGAAAGTAAACAAAATAACATCAATGGTTGTCTGCTGGACACTTACATGGGCCTTTTATCCACACCAAGACATATGCACTTTTCACATCAGCTCTGAATTGTGACTGAAAGCAACAAACTTGTGTTTGTGTAACAAAAACTACAAATTATTAGGAAAAGCATCCAAGCTGTTGTTCCTCAAACCATCCCTCTTGTGAAATCCATTGAATACAAAATGACCCACCTTGGAACTTTTGCATTGCCAACTTTCCATTACATACTCTGAAGCATGGAATTATCTGTACAGCTGTGGTATTTTCTGGGGTCCCTGTTGTTGGAAAGAAAGATGAATCTGGCTCCATGTTCTTAGAAGGCTAATTTATTATTTTATTTTATGATATTATATTATATTAAAGAATGCTGTACTAAAACTATACTAAAGAATAGAGAAAGGATAATTACAGAAGGCTAAAGGATAATAATGAAAAACTTGTGACTCCTGCCAGAGTCCCGACACAGCCTGACTGTGATTGATCATTAAGTCAAAACAATTCACATATTGGTTAAACGATCTCCAACCACATTCCAAAGCAGCAAAACACAGGAGAAGCAAATCAGATAATTATTTTTTTCCTTTTTCTCTGAGGCTTCTCAGTTTCCCAGGAGAGAAATCCTGCCAAAGGGATTTTTCCAGAAAATATGATGGTGACATGCAGCACTCTGCAAACCAGAGTGGTCTCATAAGATTGAATCAGGAGGTTACTTTGTACAGCTCAATGGCATTACATGGCCAGTCTGGTTTTCTGATGAAGAAAAAATTAAGTAACAGGTCCTCTCTTCCATATTACTACTCTTGGCAAGCTCTGTAAATTGTTTTACAATCTAATGCAATGACACTTCTGGTTCATGCCTTTGGTTTCTGATGCACTCAACAGGTAAGGTTTTCACATGAAATGAAGCTAACTATTATTCAACTACCACACTGAACCACAACTGTGCCATTGCTCTTTCTCAGCTTTGGAATATACATTTTCATATCACACCATCTGTGGGGCTGTTTCTGGTCAGCAATACTGGTTGATAACTTGAGGGCAGCAAGAATGGGTGGAATAACACTGTGGTGTATCTCAGGCAACATTTGATGAGAACCCAGAGAGAGCTGAGGGAATTTTTGTTGTTAATCTCCAAGTGGGAACAGAATTACTCAGGGAAACTCAGCCAGATTAATGACAGTTCCTGAAGATTTTTTTAAAATTTCAACAAAAAAAGTGAAATGAAGGTACCCAGACAAATATTGAAGTACAGCGCCCAGAAAAGGTGGTCTCCATGACAGACCACAACCCTTTTTTAAAGCAGGATAGTCAACACTTTTGGCCACAGTGTCAAAAGAAAAAAAAAAAGATATTTAGTGACTGTAAATGAGCTGAAATGACACAGATTTGTCTGTTTCAACCTCACAGTCCTTACCCCTAACCAATTCTGAGTTTTTCTCCCTATCTCAGTACAACTTTAGGGTCTATTTCTGAGCATTGGCTTCTTTCTTTGCATTCAGAAAAGACACTGCAGTTCTTCCTAGCTCATGCTTGGCTGCCATCTGGAAATATCTCTGTTTCACTGAGCTTTTTTATCTGTATTCATCATTGTTTCTAAGCTTTTTTATCTTTGTTTATTGATCCTATTAGCATATTTTTTCCAGCTGAAAACCATCAAACAATTACTATGTGGAGATTACTGTGCTATAGCAATGGTCTCCTTCTCTAGTGAATTGTAATACACTATTTGTCCTTGGGTTTGAAGCATTAGTCAGCTGGTAAATTGGAGTGCCTACACTGCATTTCTCATCAGGCAATAGTGTAATGGAGCTGGGAGTGAATATCTATGGAGCTGGGTTTTATGGCCACTAATATAATTTTCAAACTTCCCAACACCCACTAGCTCAAACTTTCTCTCTTGAGAGCAGAAATAATTAATCCACGTTGTAAGTAAATACAATTTTAATTTGAAAAAAAACAGGTTGGTCCTTCCCCTCATACACCTGTGAGTAGAAACCCTGGAGGGGGTACGACTGCAGCATTTCTCCAACATTCCCATATTACATTTTAGAAAGGTTTTCAAGTGGTGATCACATCAGGATTATCAAATTCCCATCAGATATGCATCAGTTCCAGTTCTTCACAAGAAAATGAAAGCAAGAGAAGAGGTGATTTGTTCATAGATTCCCAGGAGATGAATAAAAAAGGTGGGATTTCAAAGCCCACAGTTCTGGCTCTCAGCTCTCTCTCCCATTATAAAGCCTGTGTTTTGGAAACTGGTATATTCTTTATACCACATTTTTCCCTTTTAAAGCTACCCATATTTTCTCTTGCTGGGAACATGACTTGTTTTCAGTCCTTTGATAGCACAAGAGAGAGGCCAAAATATTGAGTGATATTTCAAGAATGAGATATGTCCACTGCTTTATAGTTATTTTATAATACTCTGAATGTGTTACTCATGATTGCATCTCATCCATGCTGTATTTTTTAGTTTGCTTACTTTGACTGTCAAACTGGGTAACTAATTAATTTTTACCCTCTAAACAATGATAGTTTCATCCTCCTCAGCAGTTCCTCAGACTATTTCAAGCTGATCTTGTGGGGTTTCTGTTGTTGTTTTTGACTTTTACATATATATCTCCACACTGCTCGAGATACAGCTCTTTTGTTCTCTTTTGTATGGCTGAAGTACACCTGGAGTGTCTGTGAACAGTGATATTTTTATCACATAGGAGAGCCACTAATTGTGCTTTTGCAGAAGTTGTATGCAGAGCTCCCCTCATCTCCTCTGACTTTTTTCGAAGACTTTTCAACTCTATATGAATTATATTACCTACCTGCCTCTTTTAAAATATTCTTCTTGCTTCTACATCCCATTTTTCATTTGTTTCATCATGTTCTGTTCAGCAGGATATATTTCAGAAATATTGCTGAGAGTAAAGTACAGCTGGATTAAAATCTAGTAGTGATACACCTTATTGTCAAATGGCTTGTGTAAAAAATCAGGGGGCAAATCCCACAGTCAGACCTACATTAACACAACTTTTTTCCAGACTAGCAACAAATTTTGCTTGGAGAAAGAGGTTTTAACATTGGTCAGGCAACTTTCAAATTATCCTTCTTTGCTTTCATATTTTCCCCAAAGGACCTACTTCCCTTCACGATTTCATAACCAGACAGACAGCTAAGGGGATATTTTTTTTTGCGTAGTTTTGCTTGCTCTACCATTGCTCCTTCAGATATACCCTTGTTTATCCCACTAAATCATCCTAGAGACACACAAGTCAGGAAAATGGGTCATCTTGGTGCTAAGGATGCCTGTTTCAGATGGCTGTAATATCTGAACTGGCAATACTCCCAGAAAATGAAGGGGCTCTTTTGTGCTGCAAATTAATTATTTTTACATAGAAATGTAGTTTTCCCCATCATCTGTTGAGAATACATCTAAAAATATGTTTTTTACAATTTAAATTATAAAATATTCTATTGTCAACAAGGTTTGAAATGCTGTACCTAACTTCTGCCACCAGAAATAATTCCCTCTTCTCCCCTTCTTCTTGACTGCTGAGGTGAGAGCTTTCCAGGCGATAGAAACCAAGAAACATGGTGTGGGATTCTGGACTGGGACATTTTAGTTTCTTTAGGTCAGCTGGTCTAGACCTCTAAAATGTGTTGGTAGAAGATTTGAGGAAGTCACTTAACAGGGTGGAACTTTGGAACACCAGGATTTGACATAGGTTTTTATTCAAGATCAGAAAGATTCAGATCTCATCTTTTATTCAAGATCATACAATTCTCACCAAGGCTCCCAAAGTTGCTGCAGCAGGCATGAAGTGCTGACCAAGTTGAAATTGAAGCTTCTGGGTGTCTCAGACACAGTCCTCTAGCCCGGCAAGCATTTCCAATGCTAGATCATTCCATTGTACAGTGCAGTTCCATGCTCAGTCACAAAGCCAGGGAATCCCACTTTTGGTTTTCCTAAAGTCCAGTGAATCCAGGATATCTTGGCAAAGCACTGCTGTATCACCCCAGCATTTTTTTAAAAAGTGAAATTCTATTACATATACACAAAAAGTAACACTACAACAACTACAATCACTAGTGTTATCATTGGAGAGGACTTGGTAATAAATGATGAGGGCTCCAATGCCTTCCACAATATACTAAGAGTGGTAGAGGGGGCCAGTCCAGCACTTTTTTTAGAATTTTTTTTTTTTTGCTAAGAACTAGAATGCAACATATATTTTCAACATCTAACCCACACTTTCTCAGGATTACACAGAGTGTCTTCCATACAGATCTTTTCTGGTTGACTTCTATCATCCTCTGTCATCCTACTCACTGTCCATAGGATGTTCATCTATAATTTCACAGCCATTTTTAATGCCAAAACCGGAGCAGAATAATTCAGGGAAGAAGCATGTGTTTCTACTGTGTCTGAAATTGGCTCATAACACATTACAGTAATGTCCCTCCAAGAAATATCTGGTGGAGGACTCCAATCCTTTGTTCTGCTTTGTGGCTCTCCTACTCCCTGACATTAAATTACTCGGGCGAGATGTTTCATTTGAATATCTATGGTATAAATTGCCAGTGTTGTTCTCTCCTAGCATTTGCCTGACAAATTAATTACCAATATAGTTTTGTGCAGCCTGTGCATTTGTAAGGCTGTGTAGGGTAGCAGCTGAGAGTTCAGCTTGTATAAATTAATTATAGGTGCGATTGACCTTGTGTGGAAGTGGCACATAGAAGATTCAGAGCCATTGCATTTGGCTGTAGCTACGAAGCACCTGCTCTTTGTATTTCTGATTCAGTCAGTGGAATGGGCAGGATTGTATCTAATAAGAGATCATGATATCTTTCTCTGGGAAGCAGAAGAACTAGAGAAGGGACGTAATACTGGAAGAGACTCTGCCTCAGTGACTCCATTACTTGATACAGATATGTAGAGTGGGCTATAATCCAACTTTATTCCCATGGAGTGTTGGGTTAAATGGCATTTTGGAGGTGTTAACGCTGGCCTAACTCAGCTGCTGTGGAGAGCTACATGGAGTTATATTAACACTTCACTTGTGAGTGGCACTCACCAGTTGCTGGTGCCTGTGAGCCTCCTTAGCTCTTCTGATTTATCTGCCACACAGGAAGGAATCCTTTGGTCAAGGAAAATGAGAAAGGGAGAGGATGCAATGTAACTCAACATTGGCTCAAGCTCAGAGAGGCATCTTCTTAGCCAACACTCATGATTCATAGGTCGTCCAGATACCTCATTACTTTGCTTGTTTCTCATGAAAAAAAGTTTGGGAATTGTTACACGTATAGTTTCCCTGCTTTTCTGGTTTTTTAGATTGGGAGAGGGGAAAGTTTTCAAGAATGCTTTTTTCCCTGCAGGTTTCATCATCTCCTGCTTATTTCTCAACTGAAAGAATACTCTGTAAAATCAATTGGGTTCCTGCAGGAATGATTATGCACCTCAGGATGATTTCAGGTGGGGAATAAATGAAAGGATCAGACACTTCTGAAAAAATAAATAGCTTGTAAAATTTCAGATGTCCTTGGCAAAAATATATATAGCATCTTAAAAAATATTTTCTGAGTATAGCACTGCCTTCTAAGCGTTACCCAGAGCAAGAATTACAAATACAAACATCAAAATCATAGCATGCATAAACTTGTACAGTGAGACCTAAAGTGCTGAACACCGCAGAGACAAAGTGTTTGACCACTTTGACACTATAAATATTTTTTAAATGGAAGTTTCCTAAGTTGCAGCTTTTGTCTACTGCTTCTCCTCTACCCACTGTATAACTGTAGAGTCTGACCATTTCTCTAATCTCTCCCATCCAACAGCTCTAGGCAAGGACTCAAGTCTTCTTTTTTAGGTCTAGGCAAACCAGGGTCCTGGCAGATATCCATCCCACCTACCCCAGTCTAGCCCAGGACTCTCCCTGTTCTAGATTATATTTAATTCATGCTAAAAATGCTGTATGAGAATTAATAGTCGTTGTTTCAAAGACTGAGCCTAAAGGTGAGAAACTTAATATTATATTAATAGTCTGTGTCAGCTAATGTATTGGAATGCTACCTTGGACTAAGTAAAAAATTTCCATTTACTTCAGACTATTTCCATTCAATATCATAGAAAGCAGCTAGATTTTTGCTGCTGAATTTAATGGGTCTAGGATTAAACATTCATAGTACAGAAAGCTGATCTGAATGTGTTTTATATGCTTCTGAAAGGCTACCAGTGGGTGGCTTGAACTAGAACAATCTCAGATCTAATGCTAGCTTGGATCAGGATGTTAGGGTCAAAGTTTGGGTGCTAAGCAAATGTAAATGCTGTGAATTTTGGCAGAGATGTTGCTAGTTTGTCCTGATGTGCTACTGCTTATTCATTCTTCTCACAGAAGTGAATGGTTTGGGCAATTCTGGGCTGTTAAATCAGCATTGTATCTTCACAATGTGTGGAAAGCCAAAAACTTTGGGAATTCAAGGTTTTGTATAGAAAACCCATGAAAAACACCAGCTGTGCACTGCTGATTTGTAGCAACCCTTTTGAGTGAACTTCTGTCCAAACAATGTGCAAAAATCCTGGAAGAGTAGACAAAGAAGTTTTGCCAAAGCTGGGTAAATTTGGACAAATGGTAAGTGCTTGTGGGTCAGTCTCTTTGCTACCAGAGTTTGGATTGTGCTTCAAAATAAGCTTTAAAATATATGGGGGGTAATATTTCTTCTAGGCACATAAATCTAGATTTTTGTATAAACTGAACTTGGGGTTCGTTCAAGGGAAGAAATACTGTCTGATTTCCATATGAAATACCATATGTATCAGAGGTAAGTAAGCCCTTCAAAATCAAGACCCATTTTGTGCCCTACTCTCAAAAAGCTAATACATGTAAAAGAAATGAATGTAAATTTACTCAAAGTAAATTCCTTTGAGTGTTTAAAAGAAAGCTTTTCTTCTTATTGTCCTTCTTTGAAAGATTGTAGTTTCTGTGTCCAGATCTGGACCTGCAAATTGTAAATACCTGTGAGTAATACATACAGTGCAGTAATGTGGTACTGTGAAATGACAGTATGGATCCCAGAGTCAAAAATATGGTCCTTATTCTTTGTATCCTTGTGTTTCACCATATCATTTTTTAAGAAGGCTTTTTTTTCTGAAAACTACATGTAACACTACCACTGGATGTTTTAAAGTCTGTGGCCAGTTGCCAGTAATAATTAGTTATAGGAAAAGAAAAGGCTGGGAGGTTTTAGCATTTGGTAAGTGATGAGGGGATAGAAAATAACATTGGTGTGTCAGGACAGAGACCAGGAATCACAGCCAGGACTAATGTTCTTAACTGCTCTTTATGTGAGACGTCTTAATTATCCCCTTGGTTTTTGTGTGATGAATTAACTATACAGTCCACATCCTCCAGGAGAAGTCTGTGTGGTGCCTAGGATGAATCTCTGCCCTCACTTAGCTCCCTTTGAGTTGATGGCAACTCTCTCTGAAGCAATTTTGTAACACTGAAATTTTAAGTTTAATACCTGAAACTGACAATTTTGGTTGATCAGGACTAGAGTTATAGATACAGTGTGATATAGTTTGAGTTGGTGATTACAACAGCAGGTCTGGCACAAAGCTGAAACAAAAAGGTCTTTAGCAGTCATCCATGGGGCTTTTCTGTGGGAATTCTGAATTTGGGCAGCAGCCTCCAGAGAGACTGGTTCTGAGGGAAGAACCTTGGGAGAAACCCTCCAGCAGGGTTCTTCCTAGGGAAGCCTATAAATATAAGCAGCCTGAAATAAATCTTTATCCTTCTTAAGAGTTTTGACTGTCTCTAAAAGCCTGACCTAAATGGAAGTCAGTACTGCTGATAGCACACTGCACAAGAGGCCACCTGGCTTTTGCACCATGTCTATCTTGAAGGCTGCAAAGTGCTGTGCTCTCAGGGAGGTAGGGGTAGTGGTCTACTGTGCATATATCTCAGCCTGATATTGGCCACTTTTAGAGATGCTGCTTATTACCAAAAATAGTAACAGTGGTAATGATCAAAATGATAAATGTTTAAAGTCCCTTTTCTGTTACAGTCATGATTTGCTGCCATCTGGATTTTGTCACCTGCAGCTTCTCACAGGAATCATGCATTTAACTCTGAGCTTGTCCTTACAATTTTTACCCTTTGATGTGTTTAATTAAGCCTGGCTGTACCTGCAGTATAGCCTTTATCCTTGCAGTGGCTTTCACAATTTTTTTCGGTTTTTTTTGCTTCCTGCAGCCACTTATAGCCTGCAACCTTTCCCACATGGTGTCTGTTCAATTATGTTTTATTTCTGAGGGTTTATGACTTAGTATTTTAAAGAGTCAGTTGGAGTGCTTGCTCATTTCTGAATTGGTTGTAACAGCTTTTGTTTCTCTTACTCAATTCTATTTACAATTTTGAAGTTACAGCTTCTGGCAGCAGTGAATTTAATTAACGTAAATACTTTGATACTTTCCCTTCAGAATTCTTTGTTTGGAGCATATAGATGTTTTAAGTGCGGTGAAACCTCTGTGGTTTTCTTGGTGTGTGTTTCTAGCTTAGTGTTGAACAAGGAGGTACACAAAGCTGTGAAGGTGCACAATACACAGTAGAGAAGAGCTATTGAAGATTTTATTTTGAGCTCAACTATTTAGGGAAAAGTATTCCTCCTCACCTTCTCCATTTTTATCTCTGAGCTAAGTTTTGTATAGTTAGCTAGCCTCTCAAGCTAGTTTTGTGTGAGAATGAAGAAATACACTAAAAGGATTGTCATGCCGTTCTCCTAACATAGGAAAAGAGTATATAACTACAAAAATTCAAGCAGCAAAGGGATAAGGGATCAAAAAGACAGAAAAATATGTGTTATATATTCTCACATTCATGGTGCTCTATTACTGTTTTTTTCTCCTTGTTCCCATGAACATTAATGTCAGAAGTAGGAGTTGCATGGATGGATAACACAGGCTATATTCCAACCCTATGGTAATTTTTTTTTTCTAAAGTGGTACTTGAGAGGATGAGGCTGTTAAGGATATTCCTGTAAGGAAAATGTGTAATGTTTATGACAGGGGGAAAAGGCTGTAAGTATTTTCTGTAGCTATCAATATCAAATATTTCATTTTATTTTTGAGCTAGTATGGCCAAGAATTAATGTTCTGGAGAAATCTTTGCTGTATTTGTTATATCCCTGAAATGCTATTAAGCTGTCATAGATAACTACAGGATGTCACATAGCCTTTATATTTTACCCACTGGCTTTGGCTGCTTGGGTTTTTTTAATATAGTTTATACTCTTGAATGCTTTTACCTGTCATGGCTCAGAACTTTGATTTAAAAAAATATTTAGGACACTAGATGCCTTGACTTAAACTTTTTCAAACTCCGTTAACTGGAAATAGAGCTTTATAAACCTCTTCAGTTTTGTTCAACAAGGACTATCTTGAGTAGAGCCTTTTAATATTTCAATACTTTTATCCTGTGGAAAACAGGCATACCAAAGTATGCAATACAGTATTAATTCACTGTTAAGTTTGGAGGAAAACTTTTGATTTCACTGGTAAATAATAATTTATGAAATCTGTATTCTTTATGGGAGATTTTTAAGATATTTTAAATGCTATGTTTCTTAGATAAAAATTTGGAGGTTGTCCTTGCTTCACTCAAACGTAAAAATTGACCACCACTTTGTGTTTGTTCTTTTAATGTTTCAGCTTATTTCTCCATGTAAGGACAATCTGGAAAGATATTTTGTTAGAATGGAAGTTTTATTGGAATCACCTTTAAAACTTAGACAAGGACCCAGAGTTCTCATGGCCTTTTACCAAAGGCAGATTTGGGACTTTTGTATTTTGCCAATCACCAAGCACTAGCCAAAACTGGGGAACATCTGTGTTTGCTTTTTCTTGCCAATCTTCTGAATTACTGCAGTATTTAAGGAGGAAAATCTGAAATTGCAAGTGTAACTTATGTCTGTCTCCAGAGAATTTTGCCTTCTGTCCCCCATAAATCAATTTATAGTGACATGTCTTGCAGATGGTCTATCAGCAGCCAAATATTTAGTGTAGCTGTCCATACAGCAGACGTTTAGGGTGCAGGATATAATGTGCAGTTTTGTTTGCTAGACATTCAAATAATGGAACCAATGCTTTGATGTATGCAGTGGTTATGATAATTTTATGGAAGGAGAGAGATCAGTGCCATTGCATTCAGACAAAACAGTTCTGTCATTCCAATTTTAGGGCTGTAGCCAGGTACACAGTGGTGTTTCATTTCCCTGGTTATTAAGAATTAGCACTGTGTATTTCCCTTCTGAAATTATTAGCATAACACTGAGGAGGGACTCCCTTGCAAGCTGGGCTGTCAACAAAGATAATACAAACTGTGACACAAGCTGGAAAGAAACAGTACTTATCACATGAAGGGGGAAAAGGAAAACAAAGTTAACTGCTATTGATTGCTGTGGCACAGGCAGATGTTAAACGTACACAGCAGACAATTACAGCACACTTAGATTATAGAGCTGCCGTCTCACCCCAGTTCAAGGGAAACCTGGTGTGAGCTATGTGACAGGAAGGGGAACTGTTCTCTCCTTTTCTTTTGTCTTGTGAAATGCTCCTTTCACTGCTTCCATGGACTATTTAGTTGGGTAATTTGTTTGCCTTTAGTAGAGATGTTAATTCTGTGAGAAATTCCATGTTTAAGATGCAAGAAAATGTGGACTCTGAAAACTGGGAGAAAATCTCAGTGTCTCAGCTGCTATTAACTGTTGCAGGTCTTCTGAGTTCAGTATCCTTCTTCAGGCACCCTCCACAAATCTCTCCTAAATTTTCAAGAGATACTCTGGAAGAAGTAGAAAAGACCTGGATCTGGACACCTGTGCTGGCTTCTCAAATCACTGTTCAGCTCCTTCCCAAATGTGCTCTGAAGATGGAAATCCAAACTCCTAATGAAGGTACTTAGCGGTACAGAACAGCTGTTTCTCACCACTACCTGGAGACATTTCTATCACTATACACTGTTATATGTAGAAATGTCTTTCATTATTTTTAGTGCTGAAATATAACCTAATAGATCATCTTGTAACTTCTCATCCCCTTGTCAGTATGACCAGGCAGGATGGTGATACTTGGTTACTGACCTTGTGGGTGAAGGAAAGATGAATATTTTTTCATAAAATTTTAAGACACTGTTGAACCTAGCAATAAAAATTGAATGAAGATCTACAAGTCTTGAGAGTGCTTCCTCTAAGTTGTCCAGCTGACTCTATATTTATGAAATATTGCTATTTGACGGCCAAAGTGTAGTTTCAAATAGTTATTTACCTTAACTTTTTTTCATACAGCCCTTTTCTAGTTGTTGGTTACTGGAACTTTCTCTCTTATATGAAAGGACAAGGGCTGGACTTAATGTGGACCAGAGTTAAAAAAAAAATAAAAAATATATACATACATATATACACACAGGTGTACAAGTGCACCTTTTAGGTTCCATGAGTAACACTGTTAGAAAAAAAAAATTCACCTGCTTAAACTTGGCATTACCATACTTGCATAGAAGCTGATGTTAATTAATGTTTGACTCTAGAAGGGAGTACTTCTGGAAGATGGACTGAGATGATCTCTGAACTGAATGTTTATGTTAAATTTGGCCTCAAAGTCCAAAGAGTATGACTAAGGCTGCCATCTCTTCAGCTTTCTGTTTCCTCAGTCTGGTGTGAGGAAATGTTGCAAGGCTGGCTAATTTCATGCATCTTATCTGTTTTCTTCCACCTCTTCTTGCAAGGCCCTTGCAGAGAAACTGTCTATTGATTTTAAGGATATGCACTCTTTAGCCCTTGTTGCAGAGTCTGGTTTGTTTTCTGTCTATATTGACTGCCAGTGATTTTGCTTTTTCTTGACTGCTTTGTGTCTGTCCTGTTTGGCAGAATGTATTCCTTTGGTGTGTAATAGGAGTGAATACCTGTAAAGTCAATGAATGTTTGTCCCACTCCCTGGAGTAAGCAAAAATTGAAATTACCTGTTTCATCTTTACATGTTCAGTCTTGTTCCTATGGGATACTGCTGAAAACTAATACAGAGCTTTGGTTTAAATGGATTTGTTGAGTGTGTTTGTTAAAATGAACATTGTGTCATATTCCCACGTTTTACATAAGAACATCTTCATTAATTTGGCTTTCTCTAAAAAAATCAATTCTGTTTAATGAAATCCAAATTTCCTTTGGCACCAAATAGCACAAAACATGAATTTTATCTTGAAGTTTTATGTGTCTAGTGTATAGATCAATTGATCCTACTTCTTCTTTTACTAATAAATTAAGGGGTGGGGGGGGGGGAGGGGGGGTTGCAAATATTTGCTCCAGCATAGAGAATCTGAAATATGGGCAAATTTAAATCAAGATAAATTAGAAACAGATATTCTCCCAAGATGCAGATTTCCTTCTAATATTAAGACTGCATTAGATTGGTCCTGAGCTGCACTGTGCATTTATGAAAAAATCTGTAGGTAGAGAAGAGGTGGTGTAAGATGTACTTTTACTTTAATAATTTTTTAGGACTCTTATTTGGGCACAGATAAACATAGAGGTTTTTTTGTGGAGTTTCAGTTGGGTTTTTTGAGGCATTATTTTGTTTCTTAGGGTTTTGTGTTTTGTTTGGTGTTTTTGTGGTGGTGTTTTTGTTTTGGGGGTGGGGAGTTTGTGAGGTTTTTTGTTATTTTGTTTTGTTATTTTACGGACAACTTCACATTCCTGGTAGGTGATTGAGGTTGAAATAATGAGGACCAGAAAATTCTGCTTATTTACTGCTCGGAGCAGTAACATTCATCTGAGAATCTGCATTATGACACACAGTGATGCAGTGGAAGCTCCATCTGCATTCAGCTTTCTTTAAAAGTTTATGAGGTTGTTCACTGAAATACTGCATCCTGGGAGAAAGAAGCAAATGAGTGTATTTGTATGGTTAGCAGGTTTTGATTTTGCAGATAATCTGTCCCAGTCTTAAGTGACAAAGGTTGAAAACCAAACTCTGGCAGCAACATCTAAACCCACAAGACATTCCATGCAAGGGTTTGTAAAGGTCAATAAAGATTTTATGCCCAAGACCCAGTTATTCTTTTTGAAATGCTACTCTATGTCTGAACTTGACTGACTGGTGAATAATTAAAAAATAAAACAGGAAGGAATTTGCCTGCTATAATTATATGAGAGGAAAGTCCTACTCAAACTTTGATTTGTAAGATGATGACTCTTATGCAGGTATTCTACTTCTTAACAAGATCCTGAAACATGTTCCCCCAGAGCCTGGACTGTGATCATGTTATTCAAATGGATCCTCTTGATTCAAAACAGAAAAAAGATGGTCATGAAACTTGATTTTTAAGAAGAACCATGTATTGCATTCAGGTGGTGATAAACCCTTTTCACAAACTCTCAGGTGGCTGGACTATTTGAGCAGTTTTAAGGTGGGAGTGAGAGTCTAGGTTGTGATATGAGAATACCAACTTACACACTTTGAGGATGTCCTGAGAAATAGCAAACACTCCTGTCTGAAGGAATTATGGGGGCCAAAATGTTTTACCCTTGAGATTTTGCCCTGCAGTTAATCAACAGCATGGGTATATCTTCTCTGCTTTTGTGATGATGAGCCTCGACAGGTAAGACTTCTGTGGACAGAAAAATTTCACTTCTCTACTATCAGTCTGTCACATTTTGAAGAGCACAAACTTAATTTTTAAAACAAACATCTGGAAATAGAAATGTAGTTTAGAAGAAATAGAAATATGAGGTCACAGCCTTCCCCTAGCAGTCTGTTCTGAGAGCCCAGAACTTTTCCAATATTGAGTTCACTCTGACAAGAAAAGCTCCAGATGATTTTTCTGATAAGATTGTGGGAGATAGAGACCACACTGATGTGATTCATTGCTTGATCCAGAGTGGTCTAAGTTCATTCTTCTGCAAGTCAGTGTGGAATATGTGGTTTCTAAGGTGACTGGGGCACTCTGCCAAGGGAAGGGTAGGGGTTAATATCAGTTAATTAATATTAGAAGGCTAAATGAAATAGTTTCTTCTTAAATGCCTAGAAGTAAAGCTGTGATTCCCATGAGTCAATGTTACATAGGAGGCTTGAGCAGCATCATAATTCCTCTGCCAGAGGGAGGTAGAGTTGCAGGGAGATGAGAATTATTGAAAACAAGAATGATTGAAAACAAGGATGTGTTTGTAACAGGGTTTTTTTGTAACAATGGCTATGAAGACAAATGAGGTTTAGTATTTACATGGGACTATGCTAAATGTTTAATTTGCTGATGGTCAGACAAAGATTAGAATTGCTTTAGATGGGAATGAAGACTACTTATTGTTGGACTATGAGATTCAGCAGTGAAAACGAGACTGGCACTTCCAGGAGAAACTGTTGTATCCCCATTATGGTGATCACTGCTCAAATCAGTTCTGTTCATGGAAAAGATTTGTATTTGAAGAAGAAGGTAAAACAACCAGCTTACATGGACCTTGTGTGGGTGGTAAGGATGGAAATGCTACTCATCATGCTAAGTTTCTCCAATGCTTTAAGATACAGCAATGAACTTGTAGCTTCTTTTTTCCTCTAAAATGTTCCATGGGACTGCTAATGGGAAAAAGTGAGCATCATCTTTTATATCATTCCAACAATATAACTGGGCATATCAGGTATAAATTTGGTAATTTCAGTGTCCTAGAAATATTTTATTACAGAGTCCAGATATCTATCTGCTGCTAGAAATTTCCAGAACCACAGCTCTATCAGATATACTGCCTAAACCAAATGTTTGTGTCACATTTTACTTCAGTACAACTAAAAAGAAATGTTTTATATGTGTGTAGGTACTTATGGCAGGATATAGAAGGAAGGTCGCAGGTGGCTGTTTGATGCTTGCTTACTGAGAGAAATTAAATTTTCACTCACTTTAAAATGATGAGGGATTTGAGGGTGTCAAGCAAAAGTATTTTGGACCTTAAAATGATGTGATGCAACTTACTCCTTGCCAGAAAAAGAACCAATAAAGCACTTCCAAATAGATGCTGACTGCTGGTGGGACTTTGGGAAAAAATGTGGCTCATCACTGCTCAGCACTTGTCTTCTTGATTTTAGTGAGTAATTAAGTTGTAGAGGCCCTTTTAGTGATCTGAGCTACACATGAGAGATTCAAAGCCCAAAATTCAATAGTGTGTGCTCTCCTGTTTCCTGACTAATCCTGTAAGGTACAGTGGGTTGAATAGATGATCTAATAAGGGAACATAGCTGCAATCAGCTAACTCTCCTATAAAAATTAATAATGAAAGGTCACTGAAATAAAGAGAAAGAAACTCACTTATGAAGGAATAATAAAATAAAACAGCTAATATGGAAAGTTGCCTGTTGGAGAATCAGATTTTGTAAGCAATTGTGTGAAGTATAAAGTGTGTGTGCTGGGCTGCATGAGCCTGTGATTGCTGAGTTTCTCATGTCTGTTCCACATTGACAGTAACCACATTGACAGAAAGTGGCCTGGGAAGATGGCTTTATGCAGCACATCATTCAGAAAGTTTGAATGTGGGATCATTTATAAGTGCAAAAACATCTGAGATACTTACTGTCCAAGGAAGTTTGCACAAGAAATTATTACCACATACACATAAAGTATAAACTCTGCTTCTGTAGCAGGAAAAGAAAGGTAGATGCAGAATTGCAGAAGCTGGTTTATTGGGTCAGTTATTAAATTGCTCCTCTATAACTTTACACACAGTGAAGTTTTTTCACTCTTCTGTGAGGAAAAGGTACATATAGAAGATGCTTTGCAAGCTATGGAACTGACCAAAATATCCATGCCACTCTGGAAATATTTGCAGCCATATATCACTTCACAAAATTTTTGCCAATCCTTCCCCTTTGTGTGAAGTGGAAATTTCACTTCCACCCCAGCACTTTCTCCTTGCTCTAGGACCTAATCCTTCTTGCTTTCTCCAGCTCTTCTCTCCTACTCATCTCAGACCCCTAATGCTGTTTCAAGCCAGCACAGAAACAATAAAAAAAAGAAAAAATAAAGGAATTAAATACAAGCTGCAGGTCATTCCTCACTGCAGCTCCTTTACCTTCTGTTTGGCAGCAGCATGATGCTGCTCTCCAGCAGCTGGCAGTTTACCATACTGCAGCTCTGCAAGATAAAGCAGGGGCCAAGGCAGATCAGCTGCTTTAAAAAAAGTTAGGAATTTATTTCCCTGGGAGGAATTTCAGCTACTCTTGTAGGACTGTCTGTACCAAGCCACCCTAAGGCATTATGAACTTGGCAACTTCCTCATAGCAAACTCAACTTGTGAAATTTTCTTTTGGTGAAGGAGACTGGAAATTTTTGCAAGAAGTTTGCATCTGCAGTCACCCTTCTGGAGTGCATTATAACTTACATGTCCCTTCCACATACCTGTGGCTCTTTGTTCCTGTGTCCTCAGTGCATCTGGACCAAGTAGTCTTGCTCTTCCTGGGAAAAATCATGCAAGTAGCTTCCTTTTTTGAGTTGTGAGGATACCTGAGCAGAACCTTCTTTTGTAATAAACTCAGTTTGGGCCGCATCTTTAGTGAGGAACAATGACAGAATGAGAACATCTCACCTAATTCTCACTTAAAATCAATTTGGCAAGCATATCTCAGTTACGGTATTGTGTAACAAAGAAACAGAGTGTGGAGGCATCACTGAAATATTGCTGATTTCTTATTTTAGCTTCAAGGCCCTGGGTAAGGTATTTCAGTATTTTTGAAGTGTCCAACACACAGGAACTCGGATTTGAATATGACAATAAGATCCCTGATGGTACATAAGTAGATTCTTGACACTGGGAAGGCAGAGGGTGGCTCATTTACTGGGCCAGAAGTCAGTCCTACAGGTCACACCTTTGCAGCAAATCCTCTGCTCTAGTCTCTCTTCTCCCATCAATTGGATGAAAACCTTTAAAATCTGAGTACCAAGAAATAGAGAAAAAAGAGAGGAATCCTTTGTGGCTGTTTGCTATACTTAATCCTAGTCATCTGTAGGATGTATTTTTATCCAAAATGACATCCAACTTAGTATGACCATATTCTGTGTGGTAAGGATCAGTTATAGAAATTCAGTCTCTTATGTTTTCATCACTACAGTGGAGGAGTAATAGGTTTATAATGTTCTGACCCTTGACATTGTTCATATTCAGATTATGGAATATTCCTATGACTTAATTTGCAATTATTTTTTCTGAAACCTCCCTGTTCAGAAGCAGATTTCTGTGCCAGGAAACAGCAGTGTTGGTGTCCTAGAAGGTTTGTAATTATGTGTGCTTCTTATGGGAGGAGCCCTGATTCATTACTTGCCACCAACCTGGAGCAATTTTTCATCTGAGTTCTGGGTTCTATTGGTTTCCCACACAATAGGCAAAACTCATTTTTATTTTAGCTCCAGGGTGTCTGTGGAGGTTTGGTTGGGGTTAATTAGGAACAATATATTAACTTCAGCATTCAGAATTGGGGTACTTTGCTAGGTGTCATGTGCCTGCCAAGGCTCATTCTTTTTCTGTCAGCACAGTCTTTTAGCCAATTGTTTTGTTAAAGGATGAGATTGGAAGGCAGTAGACTGGCTTGTGGTGCAAATGCTCAGTCCTGAAGAAGCCAATCAGGTCACAAGCAGCTACTTGCTTTCTACAGACTATCACAGTTTAAGCAGGGTTTGAACCAGCACTGATACTCAGAAGGGCTTTTATGTCATGGGCATATTCTGCTCTTTCCTTTTACTGAAGAAACTGAGAGGTCTTCAGCCTGTGGCAGTTATTATTCTCACAGATCTTAGCATCCGTCTTGTAGTGATGTTTTTCTGGGATTTTATTTCATTTTACTAGAAGTCTTTACGATTCTATGGGTTGTTTTTTGTTTTGTTTGAGGTTTTGTTCTTTTTTTTTCTTTAATTGCAGGATAATTACCTTTGTGTCTGCAATGGGCAAAGCTGAACTTGACTGTCTATTGCATTTGGTCTTAAACAGCAAAAGCAGTGCTGCCATGAGCACCTTTGGCACAGCATTAGTTGCCAATCCCGAGACCATTGGGTAGAGAGACCACACTCCTCCTCTACTTCTGTGTGTCCCTGCAAGGAGTAGGCACACTGTAGTCCTTAATGCATGTGTTTTCCTTCTTAGTTTATATTAAGATCTATAACATGAATCACAACACAGTCCTGGTGCCTGTATTATACTCCTACTGCACACACCTACAGCTGTCTCACCACAAACCAACTCACAAATTACAGCCTCTCTCTGCTACTCTGTGATACTGATCCTGGTATTAGAATGCTGATTTATTAGCAGACTCTTCTCTCTAATCCACTAACAACCACACTAATAAGTGCATTGCCTTGGGTCTGACTGAACGCATTCAATTCTTCTACTGAATTCAGGGAGGGCAGAAGTAGGTTTAAGGTTGATAAGAAATTAATTTCCCTGGGAAAAAAATTAACCATGAAAGATTTTTCTTCTTTTAATTAAATAATGGGTCTTAGGCAAGGACTGTTAAATCATGCTGTTTGTCTTGTTTATGTATTGTCACTTCTCTTGATATTTCCCCAAAGACTTGCTATTTGGGGAGAAAAACATGTTCAGTCCACCATCACTGTCTTCCTGTGTGGTAAGGGAAAACAGACATATTGTGTCATCAAAAATAGCATTGCCTGACAGCCTCTAAAAATATACATCACACATCACTAGCTATTTTAAATATCTGGCTAAAGGAAGAAAACCTCTCCAGCACATCTCAGTTATGAAGTATTGACACATTATCATTTTACATTAAAAAACCAGAACTTCATTAGCAGAAACTTGTAATGAAGTTACTAAGCATTTTTAGCCATTTTGAACTATAGAATAGGAAGATACATTAGACTACTCAGATACTCTGAGGAGGTAGATTTGGGAAATGCCCACAGAGAAATGCTGTGAATCAATACACTAGGTACTCACTCCATTCCCTAGAGAATATTTCCAGTTATTATATAAGCTCAAAGCCTCCATTAATGACTCAAGATCAGACTGTAACACTAAGTAAAAATCCGTGCTGAAGGGAAACCATACAAATCATGGGTTACAGTTCTGGGCCCCAGCATCACCTTGAAGTGCTCTCCTCCAGTCCAGGAAAGTTATTTGGCGTTTGCACAGAAATGAATTGTGAAAATCATGCCAGCTCTTGAGGGCAGATTTTGCTTTCTTCAAACTTATCTGGATTATGGAGTTAGTAGAAGTGCAGCATCTACAGATATTTCAGCAGGCAGGATAGCAGTAAGGAACTGAATATTCCTTTTCCTTTCTCTGTTCACTCTTCAGAGAAGCTGACCAAGTTGTGAAGTATGAAAATGTGCTGCACTTTTAAATCAACCACAATAATATCATTTCCATCTCAGACAGCACAGGACTATCTGCAGGTCACAGTACTATTATTGGGGGCAAAGCCTCAATTACTATATTTTGCTCAACAAGAAGACCCAGAGTGCACTTTAGTCCTGGAAAGGGAACAATTTAAGCACTTCTGTGCAAATAAAAATGTTTCCTTTTGAAAAATCTTAAATTTACTGCATTCATTCTTTGCCTATCCTTACTTTGCAAGTGATTTTTTCTAATTTTTGCTCTGATGGGGTGGTGATGAGGTCACCAGCAGTCTGATATTTGTTACAGGGCAGGGGCATATCCCTGTGGGCTCTGAGTTCAATTTTACCAACAGTTCTAGGGATGCTTAAAATGTCCCTCAGCGAGGATCTGACATCAGGGATCCTCTGAGGGTGTCCATCTTACCTGCATTGCTCAGAAGACTGAAACATGTTAACAGAAATGTGCCATGGAGCAGGAAATTTAGAGCTTTCATTCTTCTGAACTGTTACTCTCCTTTAATAGTAGTATTTTATCTGTATATTGCCTGCTTTTTCTTCAGTTAAAAAAAAATATCCTGTTGACACCATGTTTACCAGCAGACATGTAATATATGAGGAGTGATTTCTGGTGGTCTTGCAACTGCATAGTAGGAAGGGTAGAGGTTCTTCAGGGCTCATAACAATAAATTTCTTTTCTGTAGTCACTGTAGTCTCCAAAACCCAGGTGAGCCCTGCACTGTGAATTAGGAAGTTCTGCTATTAGTGGTGATGCTTTGGAGTTGCTGTGAGACCTTGAATAAAAGACAATTCCTCTATGTTGCCTTAGTTTACCTTCCCAGACACTTTTTTGTCTGTGTCTCTGAAACCTTTGGAACAGAGTCCTTTAAAATAAGAAAAATAGTAGGTTAAAAAAGAACAGCTTTGCACATAACATCTTTGCATTTGCAAGTAATGACATGATGTTGTTGTTTTTTCCTCATCTTTGAAGTTAGTCTATGGAACTGAAATAAATAGAATTTACCCTGTATATATTAGAGAATATGGGGAAGCCCTCTGAGTTGCAAAGCTCCATCCTGGAATTACAATAAGCATTTGTGGTGTTGCCATGCCAGTGAATACTGTCAGAGTTTAATGATCTGGTTGACATTAGATGATTTAAAACTAATGTTCCAAGTAACTTGATTAACCTCAATAATTTACTAATGAAACAGCTCATTTTTCTTTGGGAAAGGCTAAGAAAAGGAACTTCTTGTTTTAAAAATGAAACTCCATGGTAATCAAAACTTTGCATTATTGTATAATTAAGAAAAGCATTGTCAATTTGAGAGAAACCACATTCTCTGTGCTTATTCATCCTCCTCTCTGTTTCTGGGAAGTGAAAATTTGCTGTTGTGTTGTGTTGAGTTTTGGAGAGCATGCAGCAGAGGTTTACTGTCAGCGTGAAAAGGTTTAACAGTGAATAGTAAAACAGCGCAAGGTAGTCATGCTTTACTACTGCTTTGTGTCTCTAGATTTGTTTTCTGGACAGACTCGAAAACTGTTGCTTTTGTGCCAGAGAGCTGATGTGAAAGGTTTTCTACTTGCTAACGGTATCTTACATTTCCTTTCTGCTTGCAGAATTGTGTGATGAGTTTACAGGAGGGTTAAGACCTCCCCAGCAGAACTGGCATGAATTATTCCTTTACAGTAGTACTGGAACACTGCTCTATGTGAACCCTCTGGATAAAGGTTGTAGTATCTCAGAATATCTGTTTCCCATAGAAGGAGAGACATAATGGTTGTGAGAAAGGGGATATGGACCATGAAGTGTTCTGCACACAGAGGTCACCATCCTGAGGTAGCTGTGCCACTGTTGCTCACTTTCACCAGTAAGGCATGCCCTGGGAGAATAATAATGTGCAATCAGGGCAGGGCTGTGGGTGTGAAAATGCCAGGGTGTAAGTCCAGCCAGGAAGAGCAAGCAGGTCATTATCTAATGTCCTGTGAGATGGTGGGAGACTTGTTACTTCACCAGAAATTTGTCTCTGAGTTGAGTCCTTGTATAGCAACCTTTTTTGGGGTTAAAAAGAAGACATGAGGGTTTTCTGTTTAGATTTCTGTAGCTCTGAGAATGGGAATTGCTTTGTACACTCTGGTCTGAGTCTAATGAATAAGCAAATACTTTGGTTAGAGGTGAAAAAGAAATATTAAAATAAGGATATTTCAGAGTTACCTTGGGATCTATATTCCAGCTCCCATCTGCAAAGTGCATGTTTAAAATGTCCATGACAGGGTGGTAGATACCTCTGCATTCTGACAGCTACAAACAGACCATGGCTCATGGTCTCAGCTTTGTTCTTTATACTCTGTTGTGTTTTTTCTTACATTAATACTTGGCCATGTCTTTTTTTCTCAGGGAATGTTCTTCCAGATTCCATATTAGAATATAAGTATCCTTTTTGCTTGCAGATGATGTGCCTATCCCTATGGAGAATGAGAAAGACAAGAAGTACATTATCTGGGCAACTGGCAGACTGTGAAGACAAAAGTGTGATACATTTTGAGCTCCTGAAGCATAACAGTAGTTTGTGTGATTTCTCAATGGTAAGCTGCTTTCATTTTCTTTCCTGTTGTTACCCTTATTTGAGAAATTGTGAGGCTTGCAGTATTACTGCCTAAAGTTCTTTAGAAATGCAGAGAATTGTCCAAGTGTTCCTGCTGAAAACAGACTGAAGGGAGTAAACTCTTCCCTTGCTATGCTGTAACTGGTAAATAAAATAAATACAGACCTGTCACCTTTCCAAGTGCTGGGGTTAAGGGTTGGTCATCGTCATGCCCCCAGATTTACACAGCAATTTCTTGTTGTCATGCTTCAGAAATGAAGGAATTTCTGAAGCAGCATACGTCAACAGAAAAGAATACTTCTGCTGAAAAAATAATGTGTTCAGGTGGCAGTGCATTTGGGTTATGAACTATTTGTGGATAATGAATTAGTCTTTCTCTAATAATCAGTTTGTGCAACATCCTGGAAAAAAAAAAGAAGAAAAAAAAAAAAGAAGACTGTGGATACCTTCTAACTGTTTTGCCATTTTCCAAATCATGCTTCTGGCAAGATATCAACAGGAATTAATAAACATTAATAAAACCTGAAAGCAACAGCCAAAAGTGTTTGATTCAGAGGTGGTAAGTACTTGCCTGCTGCCACCCTAACTGGGTGCTCTCCAAGCATGGGCAGGCTGCACAGAGCAGAGAGCCCACTCTGATGGAAAGCTGTGAGGGATGGCTTTGGCACGGAGATGGAAGGCTCACCTTTCACAAGGAGCTGCGTAACTGATATAAAATGGCTTCTGTTAGCAGGCCAGCAGGCTGGAAGGAAGGCCAAAAAAGCATGTCTGGGAATGTGACTGATGGGCAGTACACTGGAGATAAAAGACCCTGCAACTCCAGTCTCTTGGGAATAGTCACAGAAAAGAAAGCAAAAGATGGATGGCCTGGGGAGGAGAGCTCCAGCACAGGTGGGAATGTGCTGCCTTCTGATTTCACACAGCTGAGCAGAGCCTGGAAAAATCCAGACTGAAATCCAGAAGGTTCTTGGAGCCAGGGTTGGAGATGGTCAGCCAAAGTGGGGACTGCATCACAGATGTGGCTGGTGTGGTGGATGTGCTCTTTCTCTCTCGTGGACAGAGGGCGTATTCCAGCTGAGGGGTAAATCCTGGATGAATCAGGACAGACAGTGGTCTGGGCTGTAGAACAGACATAGCAAACTGTGTTTGAATATTTGCAATTGTAAAAACACCAAATGGTGAATCATCTGATTCTGTAGTACCTCTGTCCTGTTGCCCTTGTCCTGTTGCCCTTGCAGTGAGGAAGTGTGGACTTTAGAGGGAGGACTTGGGAGGGATGTTGCTACTGAGTAAGATAGCAGCACAGACTCCAAGAAGATGGCTTTGTACAACTGCACTTTAATACGGAAAAACTCTTTTATAGACTGTTCTGATACATTCCACTTGATTGGCTAATTAACAAAAACACCTTTCCCACAAACAATCCTTGAGAAGGAGAGAAAGAATAGGAAAACATCACCTGCAGGTTGTTTATAATAACAAGTTATCATTGTTTCTCTACGACTCCCTAAAAAGTCTCACAAGTCCGCTGTGAGAAAACTAATCTCGTTTTCTCGCTCTCTGACCAGGCTGTCACATCCACAGGGAGGCCAAGGTGGAGTCAAGAATAAAAACTGTCCCAAACAGGAGCAGGAGAAGAGATGATGGCTGCAGTATCTTCATGCTGCTGTTATCCTGGCCAATTTTATTTCTTCCTGGTGACCCATACTTATTTCTGTCCATAGCTTAGGCAAATGCTTCACTTACTAACTCCTCCTTGAAAAGACAATCTCTAGTTCTCAACATTCATAAATAGTAGGATTTTAGATTTAGCCCTTCAGTATCAGTGTTACCAACTCCTCCAATGAGTCTCACATATAAAGATTATATTGTGGTTACTGTAAGCATGCAGAAATGCCATATACTCCCTAAAGGACAAGGACTTGAGGGTCCTTCCTTCCCAGGGCAGCAGGACAGGACCTCACAAGTAGGAGTCCATCCTGTGATCCCAGAAGTGAGGCAGCCCCAGCCCTGGGCATCAGGGATGGGATGGGATGGGATGGGATGGGATGGGATGGGATGGGATGGGATGGGATGGGATGGGATGGGATGGGATGGGATGGGATGGGATGGGATGGGATGTGGACCCAACTCAGTGGGGCTCTTGGCCAGCCAGAGCTGTGGGATGGCAGAGTCCAGCTCTGCTGCTTCAGTGCTGGGGCAGGTTCTGATGGTCCTGGGCATGATGGGCAGTGGTCACAGTGAGACAGAGACAGCCAAGGCTGGTGATGCCCTCAGGGCCTGGCTGTTACAGTGGGTGGCCTCCAAGAACCCAGAAAAACTTCAGCAGCTGACGTGAGCGTGTCTAGAGAATGGCATACAAGAAATAACAGGCTCATTCCTAGCTAATGATGACCCTTGAGGACAGCATGTGGAAAACAGATGATGCAGGATTCCCTCCAGTAAGCAAGTGCAAATCTTTGGACAGGAGCTGCTGAACCCACTTATTCATCACTGATGTATTTGCTATGGAAAATAAACACTGTGCCTAGGTAGGAGTCAGTAAATAGAATCAATAGTGTTCAGTAGTTCCTGCTTGTTGTAAGCTACATTTTAATGGGAACCTTCCTGGAGAACACTTTTTTTTTGGAGCTAAGCCAATTTTCTGCTCAGGCACAGGAAAGTAATTATTTTTCTAATTGGCTTCCTCAGTACAGCAGATGCATATGAAAGATTGTT
The DNA here is from genome assembly GCF_028018845.1 of Melospiza georgiana. Classification (NCBI taxonomy): domain Eukaryota; kingdom Metazoa; phylum Chordata; class Aves; order Passeriformes; family Passerellidae; genus Melospiza; species Melospiza georgiana. Next base: position 44,073,673 of record NC_080430.1, on the reverse strand, counting down.
GATAAAATGATAAAATATGTCATTAATAATAATTTTGATCATCCTGAATATTGTATAGAAAGAAAAATGAACCCAAGCCTAAGGTTAGTGAAACAGAGCTAGAAGAGTTTATAGCAGGGGGGTGAGGAAAGAGACAAACAAAAAAGTGGAAGCCCGGATGACCTGCCAGAGGTAAGATTCATGAAGAGAGGCAGGACACACAGAGAGAAGATAAAAAGGGATTCTAGAAAGGATAAACCCACAAATTTCTGATTTTTTTCAGGATTCCTGCACAGAGAATCAGAACTGTTCTGAGGTAGAGGTGTGCACAAGCCCTTTCCCTTTGGTCACAAATTAGAACTTCAGCTAACATTTTTGATTTAAGCAAGGTGTTATATAGAAATCATTTTAGCAGATAGTTGAATGTCTTCACAGGTAGCAGTTCAGGTCAGTCAGGGTAAATTCTTGGAAATATTTTGTTAACTTGAAAAAAAAGATTAAAAAGTACACAACAGGAGATAACTTGTTCTCATTAAAACTCAGGTATAAATCACAGTGCCCTTGAAGTTCTTCTCATTACCTTTAACCTCCATCTTCAGCAAATATGCAGAAAAATATCAGCTCAGCAGTGTTAGTCACAGTACAAAAGAAAACCTTTCTGTAGGAAATCTAAGGATTCCTCAACCCTTTTATTTATGACGCAAAACGTCTGAAACATTGAAATGTCACAGACCCCATTTATGGAAACCCTGTTATAGGCTGGAAAAAACACATGCATGCACAGCAGCCTGAAGAAAGGAGGATGACAATCTTTCTTTTTCTGTTTAATACACTTGTGTGTGAACTAAAGCCAGTGAGGATAAAAGTCAGCACTTTGGGGAAAACCTTAAGCACCCGCATGTGAGAACTTTTCATGCTGAATCAGACCAATGCTTCATCTTGTTCTGACATCTTATCTTTGAAGAAGGCTACCAGTGCCTTGGTGGGCAGGTGATTAATGTAGAAAAACCTGTGCATAGGCAGAATTTCTTCCTAATCTTATCAGAGAAGGTTTGGGATTTGCTGAGCTGTATGAAAAGTTGCACTCTTAAACAAGTAGATTTTAAAATAGTCATAAGTTCTAAAAAATGCAGTTACAAATATAGTGGGTGGGGTTTTTTCAAGTCCTTGTACTGTAATGTGATTTTCTGTGACTGATCCCCATCAAATTCTGCATTGAATTCATCCTTTTAATCTGACAAGGCAGGAATCTCCCTGTAAGGATTACTTTTTCTGGTTTCACTCAGCATAATTTATTTTCTATTTGAATTTCTGTGGCTCACACTTGTAAAAACACTTATTCTGTTGCCGGGAGAACAGAAACAAGAAAGAAAATGGTCTGCACCCTGCTTTACATGTTAGTAGTTAAAATAACTGCAAACAACACATTTCAGGCGTCCTTTTGTGTAAAATGTTTTTGGTGTATATTTTCATCACCCCTGAAGGCCTCTTCCACCCTTGTTACTGTGGTAATTATTTCTCTTAGCACTAGCCAGAGCAGCTGGCAGAATGGTTCAGGCCTCTCTGTTAACATCTGACACCTCCTCACACTGCCCTTGCTACAGCTCTTACTAACCAATCGTGGAAAATATGTTGTGTACACACACATTTTTGGTAATTCTCTGCCTCTCTTCTGATAATCTGGGGCTTAGCCCAAGCTGGCTTGCTCATATTGCCTGAAATGTTCACTGGGATCGTTATACACTTCAAAATGTAAAGTTTATCCTTTCCTTGAGTAAGGAACAGCTTCTTAATAGTAAATACTTCCCTAGGCTCAAAACCCCTGGGTGAGTTGAGAACACTTGGTTGTTCATAGAGGTTTTGTACACCAGGTGATGATGAGGGAAGGTTATTATCAGAAGCTGTGGGTCTCCTGTTGGCTCTGACACTGGTTTGTTAACAAATTCTTTCACATTTTTAATCTGTGCCACTGTTTTCCCACTCACATCCACCTTCTCTAGGCATCTTCTTAGGCACAAGCTGCTTATTTTAGTCATGTAAAGCCCCAACAAAGGAGGCTTCAGTTTCAGCTGGGTTCCCTGGCTACAACAATTAATTTTACCAATTTCTGCTTTGCAGAAGTGGAGTTGGTGTCCAGGCCAGCTTCTGCAATAATAAAAATTGAACCTCAAGTTTAGCAGAATTAAATCTGATGTTATAAGAGAGATAAAATTAATTTTTCATTAGCCTTGAATTTCTTATATAATTCTTTCTAATGCATTTATCTATGAGCTCCTGAAGCTGCCCATTCAGCTGCTTCTTCATTGGAAATCTGCCTTCTCTTACCTGTTCCTGGACACCTGCAGTCCCTTTAAAAAGTGAGGAGCAAAGAGCTGAAGCATGTGTAATAATAACACTTCAGATGACCAGACTAATGTCACTGCACAATACGGAAATGAAAACCAGACTGTGGCTGCTTCTGGGTCAGCTACTGAAAGGAGCAGGAAATCATGTCATTGTGACTAGTCTGGGAATGCTCCCTGCCAGCCAGCAGTGATTTTAGTTCTGATTTGCTAGTTGCAAGGGTTGAGGTTAAAATTATGTTCTTCTCTACATTTGTCCCCAGCTGCTTTGCAGGGAATCTCAAAGGCTTTCTAAATTTGACAATGAAAAAGAGAAAATGCTGCAGGATATTTGTCCTTTTCTTCCAGTTGAAGGCAAATATTTCCCTGTTCAGAATCCCATCCTTGTGGCCTGTCTTTGTTGGCCCTGGACATCACAACTGGTTTTCCATAGCAAGAAGATGGAAGCAATGGTTTCCGTAATCATGCTAAAAAGAAGGCATTACTTAATTGCATGACTAGAAGACAGCTGCAGTAGAGGTAATTTTGGCCTAGAAAAGCTGCTTTTGATGTTTAGAAAAAAAATACTAAGAGAGTGTAGGAACAGGTTAGATAAGTTAACTTTATTTTTCTGTGGTGAAATACTAAAGAATCTTATAAATGAAACTGGAATTCAGCGTTAAGGTGCATTAAGGTGTCCCCTTTTTCTGTTAAAAGCTGTACAGAGCAATTAGGAGTCTTAGCTTTGCATCAGAAGAGACTGAAATTATGTTTTTCCTCTGTTTCTTCCTAAGAGGATACTGAGAGGATATGTGAAGAGGAATTTTCCATTGTGATGGTGAAAAGCTGATTTTTGCCTTCATATAGTATTACCCTATAAGAGAGAACAGGCTTGATGATGTCTTTAAATGGTGAAGATAACAAGATATTTTAAGGGCCCTAAATGTGGTAAATTCCCATTTGGTACAGTACCTCCTTATTCATATTCTCATAAAAGCCAATAAAATACACCATCTGTAGGATACAGGGAATAAGGGATATTAAATATCTTCTCTGATATCAGGGCTTTAAGTGTTGCCAGGAACCATGGTACCTAGCAAAAACCCACCTCTGACCTTGACAGTAGAGACTGTAAAATAAAGATTTTATTACTGAAACACAGATAGTCTCCTGCTGTGTGTGAAACTTCAGCACAAAAGGAGCTGGGTGTTTTTAAGCAAACCATTTGTAACAAAAGATGCTTTTTCTCTCTCAGACAATTGTTGAGAGAAAGTGACAGACTCTTACTGTTCAACAAGCTTTAGAGATTTTTGTTCCAAGGCAAACAGCATGAGGCTGGTGTAATCAATTGCTATTTGACAGAGTATAGAAATGCATATGCTACATTGCAGCTAAAAACCTGTCCAGAAACAGCCAGAATGGCAAATGGCCAAACTCATGTGGGCAACAGCATGGCCAAAGTGTAATCCTTACCCTTTATTAACTAATGGACCAAAAAAACAGGTGAAATTGAATCTTTGTTTCTAGGTGAGACTTTATGTTTCATTCAGAAAAAAATGTTATGATGGACCAATTATTTTCAACTTGGTTTAGGGTGGAACCTTTTCTTATTCTTAGCTCTGCTCTGGGGGCAGGGGAGGGGGCACATAAAAAATATTATGGGCTGCCAAAACACAGAAAAGGCTGGTTACAGGAAAATTATATTAACATATCCTTGCAAAATTATCACTAAAGAATATTAGGTAAGTCCTACTATAATTTGTCCCATTTTCACAATTGCTACAAGGAAAACTTTATTCAATAATGCAATACCATTTTAAAGCATTATATCTCTCTCTAGATGCTGTGATCTGTCTTCATTTCCCCACAATATTTAGCCAGCTATATTACCTTTTTAACTGTCTTTTAAATTCCCGCACATTGAGTCCAGACATGACCAACAGACAGCAAACAGCTTCCTTCTGCACACTATAAACTTATATCCTCCATCCCTTCCCACAATGTGGAAGTTTGGTTATGGCACCCTGACCAATGCCAGTTTACAGTGGCAACATCATACTTGTTGGGTAGGCCTTGCACCACCACTGGCCAGCATTGGCCAGTGAAAGACTATTTTGGCTGCCTGTATTGAGCTTGAAGATCCATGTAGGGGTAAATGGAGCTGAAATTGTGATCCTGTTGTGACAGGGAGGAACAGCCTCCCCTAACTACTTGTCTGATGACTCATGAAGACTCATGAAATATGTGAGGTGTGACACAGTTAGGCAAGTCCTTAACATTGTCTATCTGTGATACGCAGCAGCTGTTGCTGAACATGTTTTGACTATAATTACAGAGCCTATAGAGAAGCTACAGGTCCCCTTTAGTACTGGACTCCTTTCTTTCAGGCAGGACTTAGTCTGAACACGGCTACGAATCCTGCAAGTTGTGCCAAGTGAATGGCTGGCTGCTTACTCTGATTTCTGCTGAGCTTCGTGGTTCTTCAAAAATTAACCAGCAAGTAAAGCCAGAAACAGACAAGTACTGAAATCAGAAGGACTGTACACCTAAACCCCACAGGTGGAAACACAACTGCCATAAAGCTCCACATTATACTTTATTTACAGTTGCATTGCATTGCTACAGGATGCTCTCTGGCATCACTGCTGGCCACTGTCACCAGCCATGAGAAGTCCCTGTGACTTTTCTGAAGAGGATAAGGGAGGATTCAATTTTCCTTTTTGAAGTTTTGGACAGTGATAATTGTTTTTATTTGGAGGTAGGGTTATTTTTACTATTTTCCCTGTTGATCAATTTGATATCACTAAGCAGGGCTGTGAGATTGCACAAAAGGGATGAATATATCAGGGAAGGGAAATAGTACCACCTATGGTAAAATGGCATGAAGTTTCCCTAGCAAGATGGGCAGGTAAAGTGATTCTGTGTGCCTCGGAATCTTCAACCTTATCACTTTGATTATTTTCCTTTTAAGCAAATTTTCTTCAAGAAGGGAATCTTTTAGAGAAACAAAGATATCTTTGTCTTTTTCACATTCTTTCACTTGGTGTCAATTCCCAGAGATGTCAAATAGTTTAGCAGGTGGCACTGGAGATAATAAGGTCTTGAAAAGTTGCTGGAATCAATTTCTGCATCAGTTATTGCTTATAATGGTCTTGCTTGGGATAAGGAAGACCATTATAAGAAGAGGAAACAAGCTTCCTCTTGTTTCATGGAAGCTGCTGGGCACTACTCAGGCTCCCCACAGTCATGCCATGGCATGAGTGCCCGTGACCCAGCAGTGGAAGGCAGCAAGAGATTGTACCACTCAGCTTTCTTTTGCTACAAAGCACAGCCCTGCCTTCAGGCTAATGTGCACTGTGTCTTGTCACACTACTCCATGCCACATTCTCGTGTCAGCGATGGTGCCAGCTCTATTGCTCTTCAGTGCCACAAAGCTGTGCCAAGGACCTCTGGGCAATCATGGATCGAAGCCAAAAGAGTCCGGTGTGAGGGTTCAGATAGTGCCACATATCACACAACTGCCTCAATGATTTCTCAGACCTTTGGGATACAAAGTTATAGCTGTAGCCCAAGTACATTCTGTTGTTGTGGGTTTGGGTTTTTTAATATATAATTCCTCACCTTTCTCATTTCCTCTAATATGTTTAGTACCTCTGGATCCTCTAAAGGCAACAATATACTGGCAGAGGCTCTTGGGAACTGTTGGTTAAAATTCTGCTGCCAACATGATGAGCGTTTTAGGACAATTTCCTGGACTGGGAGATCAGCCCATCTCTGAATATGATCAAAGCTGCCAATGTGTATCTATTGTGCCTATCTATGACACACATAAGGACCACATACAAATCTAAAAATAGCATCACTGCTGACAAGAAAAAAACCCCACTCATTCTCTGTGATGACTATTGTACACACAGACTCATAACTCTAAATCTCATGAGAACAAATCTTTTTTTTTTTTTTCAATAGGAACTTTGTAAAGAATAAATTAATGGAAGGAAATGGTAAACTGAAATTGATCCTCTATCAGTATTAATCAGAAATGAGTTTTAGGGCAACATATGGGATTTCTTTTCTTGGAAATATTCTGAAAGAACCCAGTTTTTCAGAAGGCAGATGATTTGAACTTCAGACTTCTTTCACATACCTAAACTTTAATAACCAAAATGGTCCCACCTCATCAGTTGTTGTAGAGATCAAGTATTCAGTCTTTAATGAAATTAATCCAGGCCTTTTGCAAGCAACAGTGTCAATGAAGTTCCTAAGCAAAATCACATTTTCTGGCAAGAAAGTCAGATGTAAATGTCAGGTGAGCAGATCAATGCTTGCAGCAACAAACACCAACTTAGTCATCTAAAATGTTTTCAAAGCAGAGAAAGAAATAAAAAGAAATAAAAAAAGAAAGAAACATTTCTGATGTGTTTTTCAAGGTCATGCTTTCCTCCTTCTACAACTGATGGCGGCTGCTGGGCACAAGTTGACTAAGGTTTGCTGTGATTATGGTCTCAGGCAGTGCAATTTAGTCATATGGGCAACTGAGCAGTACAAGGCATGATCACATTCTGAAAAAATGTGTCCTAAAATGAACACAAGATACTCTGCAGGTAAGGCAGTAATTTCCTCTGTAGTCAGACCCATAGAACTTGAATGTTTCCAAAATATATATTGGCTTGGGAGTATACACTGACCTGTCTCAGCATGATAAGGTCTTTCCTGATCCATATAGGTACTAGAAACAAGCATGAAAATTGTAACACAACAGTTTAAAAACACTGGACAATGCTGCTCTGGTTTCATCTGTAGCTTTTGTTATCCTGGCTACACTTAACCCTTCTGTGTCCTGTTGGGTGACTGTGGTGATTCATTTGTGTTCATCAGGTTGGTTTTTTTTCAGTTTTTTCTTTTTTTTTTCAGTTTTCATTGTGTTCAGTAAGCTGACTCCTTGAGGCTTACCTTAAGAAATATGAAAGCACTTTTAGTGGTGATAAAGTTCCCATTTTGCTGAAGCTGTAGAAGCTGTGAGTTTAAACCATGCATGTGCATCCTCCTCTTGCGATAACTGTAACCTGCACAGAGCTTGGCTGCAAGGTTTTAATAAAGGTTTCTTTGTCAGAATGAAAAGGGCTGATGGAGTGATGTTAATACTTACTACTTTAAATCATCCTTTTAATTTAAAGATCTGGTGATTTATGCGAACTTCTTAGCAGCACTCGTACTGTAATCATTCTGGCAGTTGGCAAGTAGGACGTAGTATCATCCCTCTCCTCTTTCCTCGGCACATTTTGGTCCACTGAAGACATTCTGATGCCACCCGCAGGAGGACTCAGGTACTTTCAGCAGTTCTGTCCTAATTTACAGCAGCTCTCTGGCCTTTTAAGGGTGATTTAGCAAAACAAGCTGGTAATATTAACAAGCAGAGGGGACGTCGAGGCATGTAGCTGTGTGGGCACATAACTACAGGGTGATATTCAAAGCCCTTATTTGATCTGTGCCTCAGAATGAGAAGTATTATTTTAGTGCTGGAGTGTAAGATAGAGAACAGAAAGCTCCCTCTTCGTGTTCATCTGGGCTCAGGCAAACACAGATGGAGGTTAGACCCTGCTCCTTCCTTCTCACAGCCCCCTACCGCAGGTTACGCCAGGGGTAGGCTCCAGCCTACAGCTAGACCACAAATCTGTTCTGTGAGAGTCCTGCCAAAGCCACAGATGCATGAGGTCTCCCTTATTCCTGCAGGGCATCCTGTGTTTCTGGGTGTTTTCTAGAGAGCTGAGCACAACATCCAGCACCCTGGTGTGCAAGAGGCTGTGTCCCAGTGGCAGGAGGCAGTGCCAGGGTGCTGTCACAGCTCCCAGCCATGACACAGCACGCAGAGCCTGGGAGCCCAGCAGCCTTGCCCAGCAGCTATTCTGGGACAGCACAGCCTGCCTTTGTATTAAGTCACAGATTTTCCCTGGAGGCTTCACCTATGCAGATCTGTGCAATATGGTCCTGCTGCTATTAAGCGAAGGACTTGTGAGATCCAAGTAAAATTAAAGGAAATCTTGGCTTCCTGGAGAACTTGATTACCTTTATGGTTATGCTATTAAGTACTGGTACATAAGGAAAAAAAATCACAGTTTTACAAAACAGTAACAGAGAAGTGATAAGCAGAAAAGACAAGGGAAATCATAATGTTTATTATATTTAAATGAGTTTAGATGTATAGTTCTCACTGTACCATAAAAGGAATATAAGTTTATTTCTGTGAGTTCATAAATAGAATGACTTTTTTATTTTAATGATGGGAACAAAATACTGGTCAGCAGGATTTTTTGCATAATATCCTCAGTAAAATGCTGCTTTTTGTTGCACTTTATCAGCAATGTGAAAAAAGATCAGGTTTACTGTGTATAGTTTTAACATTTGCACCAGTATCATGTTGAAGTCTCTAATTAGAGAGTTGTGGTATTCTGATGGAGGACTTCAGCTATATCCCAAGAGGTGTCTCAAAATTTTTAATTTGGAAGGCTTGTGATGCGTGTTCCTGGTTTGGGCTAGCAAATGTGTTTGCCTGCCTGTTCTGTGTTTCACACTTCACAGTGTCAGGAGCAGTAGTCCAGGGTTTGCCAGCTCAGCAAAACCTGGCATCAAATTCACAGCACACACTGACTTGCTTCTGTCTCTCACTCCTTTCCTGAAAAATTTGCATCCCTGGAGATACCTTCTTTTCAAAATATTTTATGTTTTTATCTTTATGCCTGTTTGGAGGAGAATGGGGTGAAACTGCACCATCTATCTCTTAGTGGATATGCTTTGGGAACTCTGTCACTGTGAAATCATTGTGCCTCAGATAGGTCTTCATCGGATTCTTGCGAGGTGGGGGGGGTTTGATAATAGAGATGGGGAGCTACGGCACAAAGATGCCATATTCTGCAAATATTTGGGCACTTGTTTAACTGACAAGTATGAATCCAATTCCCTGTGTAATCTGAGGATTTCTGGGAAGCCAGCCAAACTTTTAACAAGAGCTCACTTTGGCATCACCACAGTCGCTCGGTAGATCAAGAACTGAGTGGCTGCCATGGGTGGGCAAAATCAATCAGTGAATCCTGATATCCCAAGTCCTTGTGCTGTGTTTTAACTGTAAGAACTCTCTTTTTCCTTAGTTGGGGCCATCCTATCCCTTCTCCCGGTTAGGACATTTAGGGAGGCACTGCAGAGTCAGCAAGAGCCCCGATGCCAGGAGAAGCAATGGTCCCACAGCAGCCATCCAAGCTTGTTTCATTCTTTCAGGCTGACCCTGCTGCTTCCTTACCTTCTGGGCCCCGATGCATTTTCAATTCTGCGAAACTGAGAATTCCGCCGGCATGTGGACGTTACAGCCCGAACTTACCACAATCTTTAACTCACTGGAACCACTGGTTGGAGTTAATCACTGGCGGCCCCTCAGCAGTACAAGCAAACTGCATCGGGTGTGCTGAAGGGGCTCTCCGCAGGGAGGGCAGACAGGGCAGGGAGGGCCGAGCGTGCCCAGCTCCTGTCGGTGCCCGCCGCTCCCTTCAGGGAGGTCAGAGAGGTGCACGGGAGCCCCGGAGAGTGCCCGGCTCCTGTCGGTGCTCGCCGCTCCCCTCAGGAGGGCAGAGAGGGCAGAGAGGTGCGGGGGAGCCCCGGAGGGTGCCCGGCTCCTGTCGGTGCTCGCCGCTCCCCTCAGGGAGGTCAGAGAGGCGCACGGGAGCCCCGGAGAGTGCCCGGCTCCTGTCGGTGCCCGCCGCTCCCCTCAGGGAGGGCAGAGAGGGAGGGCAGAGAGGTGCGGAGGAGCCCCGGAGAGTGCCCGGCTCCTGTCGGTGCCCGCCGCTCCCCTCAGGGAGGTCAGACAGGGCCGAGAGGCGCGCGGGAGCCCCGGAGGGTGCCCAGTGTCCAGCGCCCGTCGGTGCCCGCCGCTCCCCGCAGGGGGCGCTGCCGGGTTCGGCGCCTCCGGCGCGGCCGGGCCCGGGGCGGCTCCGCGCGGGGGCAGCGCCGGGCGCGTCCCGCCCTCCCGCCTCCTCCCCGCGTCCCCTCCCCTCGGCCGCGCTGGTGGAGCCGCCGGGCTCCCTCGCTCCTCTTCACATGGGGCTTGCCCTGCCGGCGGGACGGCGCTCCTGCTCTCCCGCCGACCGCTGACAGGGACCCGGCGCGGGAGAAGGGGGCTCGTCGCTGCTGCCGCCGGCGGGCAGGTAGGAGCGGGCGGGCGGCGCACCTGAGGGGACTCGGGGAGCGGGCGGCGGCGGGACGGGCGCGCCGGGCTCTGTCGCCCCGGCCGGCGGTGCGGGAACGGAGGGAGCGCACGTGGAGGGAGCGCCTCGCATCCCGCCCGCCTCCCTCCGACCCTCGGCGCCGCCGCTCCGGCAGGTTCTTCCCTGCGCGGTTTCGGGATGCTCGGGGAATCCCCGCCGGTCACTTGCGGGCTCATCGCGGGGGGATTCTCTTCCCGGCTGCCGCGGGGAGCGGCGCAACTTCAGGGAGGAACCCGGGCGGGGACGCTGATCTTCCCCGTTCGCCCGAAGGGGATGGTGTTTGATTAAAGAGCCGCGGATCTCCCTCTGTCTGTTCCATCTTTTGCCTGTCAGGAGAACAGGTCCGTTATTTGTGAAATTATCCTATGTCAGTTCAGGTGTTGTTACTTTTTTTCCTGTACCCTACCAAATACAGTTGGTAGATTAAAACATAGGACGAATTCCTTATGCCGATAAAGTGAGCGCTATGGGTTTGCCGAGTTCATATACTCTGATGTTCTCATAGCTCAAAATAAACCTTTTCATTAAAAAGGAGAAAACCGGAATCAGTTCTCAGAGCTTTTGATTGATTAGAGCTCCCTCGTGGTAATCAGCGGGGAGTTTTGCCTGATTAAGAGCTGTAAAATTGTCCTGAGGTTTGTTACACAACTGGCTGTAGTTGTGCAGTACGGGCTCAGTTAGGTAACTTTGCAACTGGATCTCATTTTCACCGGTCCAGCTGAAGTACTTTCAAGTCAAATTCTTTTCATTTCTCTACTTTAAGCCCTCTCCGCTTGACGTGTACAAGCTAGGGGGAGGACTCTTTTTACCTGCCTTAAAGAAGAGTAAACGTGTTGGGTAAACAGGGAAGCTGGTGACATCCTTTGGAGTGACAGCGATTGCAGTTTAGAAATGCTCCATGTGTTTTGCTGGCAGTGCCAGGTTAACTGCTTTCATCCTGAACGTGTTTTATTTTGCTTGTGTTGCAGTTGAGCCTTAGATGCTCTATTTAATAAGCAGGGACTCAGCTGTAGTAGAAGGTGTAGAGACATGCATGTTATCATAGTCCCTCCAGCAAAGAGCATGCTTTCTGGTGTGATTATGCACAAATGTTACAGAAAACAGAGCATTGCTCCCAGAATAGCTTGGAGGTTTCAATTTCCACACATGTGAGCTGACTATTCAGTTACTGCTGTTCTGTTTTTTTTCTATGCTGCCGAAATACCTGACAGTAAGCAGTTTACAGAATCCGGTCACTTGGTTGTGGAACTTTTCTTCTTGCTGCAGCTGCAAGAGTTTATGTGAAATTGCTTTTTTTTAAGGCAGGAAAGTAGGTAGAATAAAATGGAAACTTTCTTGCCCTTCAAGTAGCAGCAACATAGGACCAAACTTGGGGAGGGTGGAACAAACAAAACCCAACATTTTTCTTTGGGTTTGTAACTACTTTCAGACGAGAAAAACTCCTTTGGGATGGTGCTTCTCAAGTTCGTTCTTGGTTCCTTGAAATTTCAGGTGGTGTAGGTCTGATTGATCTAGCTATTCAAATGAGGAAAGGTACTGTATTGTGGTCTGTGGAGTTCAAATGCACGTTACTGGAAAGCTTCGAATAGCCTTGAAATAGTCTCTAGGAGAGCAGGTGTATTTGCTATGTTTGGGACAATTGCAATTCCATTTAAACAAATAGGGAGTGTTTCTGAAACAGGGCATAACTCTGTTGGCTTTGGTTTTCAGTACTGGTGTTCCCAAACTGAGACCACAATCCAGTATGAATCCTTTGCATGTAAATTCAATGTCTGCAGATACATGTGTTGGTATTGCTAACCTCATTGGAGGTTGGATACCTAATGTCTTTAAGGACAAGTCAATGGGAAAAACTCAGGGGTGAGATGAACAGCTTTCCAGAGCTAGGGCGATGGAAAACAAATTGTGTATCACTGAAGTTAAAAGTATTCAAGAAAGCTGTTAATAACATTCAAAAGGAGATCCTTAATATGCATGTGAAGAGCATTATCAGTTTGTGGAGCTCAGTAGCCAGCAGGCAGCTGAGCTATCATGTTTAACTGTCCATCTCCTAATCCTTGGGTAGAGATTTTTCTAAACCAGGCTGCTTAAATGTACCCCAGTTTGAAGCATTGAAATAAGGTGAATTATGGTGAACTCTTTCAGCTCAAGAGATTGGATATTTGCGATTTGAGCAGAAAAACTATCTTCTTAACAGTGTGCCAAAGCCTGGAGATCTCCCTGCACAGCGAATCTAATGGGATGCACATTGTGGTGTTGTGTGTTCAGTGCTGGTTTAAAGGAGATTTTTCTGTGGCAGCTATCACTTATATATCACAATTGTTGATTTGCCTTCACGAGGTGGGCTAAAAAGTGCCGTGGATATGTAGAGATTAAGTGCCTTGCTGAGTTTGAAAGAGCAGAACATTGAGGCCAGATTGAAAAAGGTCTAGACTGGCAGTTCGATCTGGCTTGTCTGCCTTGTTTGCCATAGGTTGTTTGAGCAGCTCTTTCTAGGTATTGCATTCAATGGTTGGCTGACAACATTCAAAGTCTGATTTGTTTTTCTATTACATTCCTTTCTATCTCTTTGCATGCTTGTGGTATCTGGTAGTTTATTATGCTGTCATAGCTTCCCTTTTCCTGGGTTTATTATTTTGATGGTTTAAAATCCTCTATTAGACTCCATGCAAAAACAAGGCTCTGTTAATGGATAGTTGGAGTGGTGAAATTTGAGTGTGAGATAGCCAGTGGTCAGCACTATGGTTCTTGTGCAACCATCAGTCAGCAACTCTTCGCATAAATACCCAATCTAAAATTTAATATCATCCGCTGTAGGGAATCCCATTGGAAAGGTGACTTTAGGTAAGCAGGAGGTTCTGACTGGAGGATGAAGGATACATGCCTATGAAGAGCTGTGCCAAGGCTGATGTGAAAATGGTAACTTGGGGTTGAAGCATTTGTACATTTTTGTGACTCAAAAGTGTAAGTCCATTTTTACTCATAAAAACTGCAGTGTAAAACTTTAGGGTGCCTAAGTATTTTCAGTCTTTTTGCAAGATGCCTGACAGCAAAACCTGCAAAGTAGCCTGGTCTGAGGAGTTCTGCTTTTGTCTGCCCTTGGAACTGAAGTGTTCTTTGCTGGTGCAGTTGCCAAGATGCTAGTTGTTGGTAGAGAGAGGTTTTTATTCAGTTTATATTCACATTTCAATCGCTAAAGACCCTCATGTTGTCTCCCATTAATCAGCCAACTGTAGTTGCTGTCTTTAAGCAAATGAAGCTGTGATAATTTGCTACTGCTTGCCCTTTTATGCTGCAAATGCTACACAGCTGTGAAGTTGCCATCTAGCTTTGACTCAGGATGCATTCTCCTTCCAAGTGGTGTGCAGCCCTCAAACAGCCTGGATTCTCAGAGAAAGGTAGGTCTGAGAGTGGCATTTGTGACCTAGAAAAAAGCTACACAGAGATAAGGGGAGCTACATGCATGCTTGAAAACTAGCACATGCCCAAGTGTTTTGGTGAATAAGCTGGAATGCTTTGCTGAATCACAGCTGTGAGGGTGCAGAAATACTAAACCTCTAGCGTCTGCTGTGGCTGAGTGCAGGGCTTGGAGTGAATTTCAGGGCAGGTGCTTGGATACCATCCGGACAGCAAAAATTAACCGGGAATGGAAATGTTACATTGCAAGTCACTTTACTGGGAAATTTTACCAGTACTTTTCCCTTTTTCTCTGGTACTCAAACGCCGAGTGAAAACTGATGCAGTAAAAACCCAATTCCCACTGATTTCCTTAAGAAAATGATTATGCGAAGGGTGTGCCTAAGCAAACTGCTTTGGCAGCTCCGCCTGCAGCCTGCAGAAACGGTGGGATTTGCCCAGTGATGACGTTTCTGTGTCAGTCCCTGTTAACTGATTCCATCGCGGGACCAGCGCTAAGTGTGGAACTCCGGTACCGACCCGGGCTTGGTCCCATTAACCCACCCGCGACCTCCGCGGGCGGCGGCGATGCTGCGGGCATCCCCCGGCAGCGGGGCCGGGCGCTCCCGGCGCTCCCATCCCGGCGGGCGGCGCGGAGCCACCGGGGGGCGCCCGAGGACCGGCGGAGCTCGAGGGGATCCTGGCGCGTCCCGAGCCGCCCGGGATGCCGGAGGGTGTGCGGGGCGGAACGCTCATCCCAGGACAACCGGGATGCCGGAGGGTGTACGGGGCGGGACCCGCATCCTGAGCCACCGGGATACCGGAGGGTGTGCGGGAGGGACCCGCATCCCAGGACAACCGGGATGCCGGAGGGTGTGCGGGGCGGAACGCTCATCCCAGGACAACCGGGATACCGGAGGGTGTGCGGGAGGGACGCGCATCCGAGCCGCCCGGGATGCCGGAGGGTGTGCGGGGCGGGACCCGCATCCCGAGCCAGCTGTTCCCTCCCCCGGTGAGGGGCATCCTCTCCGCGGGATGCGCATCCCGAGCCGCTTGTTCCGCTCCCCTGTTCTTTCCTTGTGAGCCTTGTTATGTATAGGAGCTGGTCTGGGCAGAAGGAGATTCCTCTACTAACTTAGCTCGCTGCCCTCCCCCCCCGGTATTGCTTCCACTAACCTTTCCTGCTTTGCCAGCCCAGGCTCCCCAAAGCTGGAAATGAAATCTCTGCCAGCTTCTTTGGTAGCCTGACTGAAGGCAGTGCAAGAAGCACCTCGGGATGGGGCACTAGGAAGATTCTTGGCTAGACCAACCTTTTATGGCTAAAGCAGTGATTCCCATCAGTGTGACTTTGATTTCTCATTTCTTGTCAATATTATGTGATTGACACAGGGAGAATACCCACGGCGTTATTTGCTAGTGACTGCAAAGTGGCTCAGCAAAGCCTGTAGTCAGGGGCTGTTACAGAGAGTTGGAGTAATACTGAGCAAGATTCCCTTTAGCTAAAGAAGAGACAAATGGAAAGCATGTGAGCCCTAAGTAAGAAAAGTTTGTGTAAAAGACTGAGCTGGGGAGCTGCTAGGGCAATGAATCCATGATTTTCTAATCTACTGCCTTCCATAATTTCCTCCTGTGAATTGATCACTAAAATTTACTCGGATTGTCATTCATCAGGCGGCAAGGTAGACATTCACTGGGCACCTGGAGAGGGCAAGGCACCCTTCTCACAGGTAGAAAAAGCCAATAATCTGCCTGTGGGTCGCAGCTCAGACAGGGGCAGTCCCAGAATTAATTTCTGACTCTTTTTTAACTGTTTACTTGAGAAAATTTCTCCTTTTGCATTATGTTGTCCAGAGCCTTCAGCAAGATTGTTGTCTTTAGTAATGCTTGCCACTCTGGCTCAGCATAATGTGAAGGACTGGGATTGCTAATGTTAGTTGCCATCTAGAAGAACTCTGCCAAAATCAACTGAATATCGTGAAAAATGCAGAACTGGCTTGTTGAATTAAAAATATCTTGTACAATATCTGCAGTAAGGTAATAAGTGTATCATTATGTGAGGACTGTGACTGGCACTTTGAAGTCATTGCCAGTAAAATCCTCAGAAATGTGGACAACTGAATAACATGCAGCTAACACTGTGCTAAGTAATGTAGACAGCTGTTTCTTATTAGGTTTTACACTAATTGCTGCTGCTGTTACCATTGCATTTGTGAGTTGATAGAGTTTCACATCATTTGTATGCTCCTGGTGCAAATGGTGCCCTGGTACATCATGTGTTGATAAAAGCAGATGCTTTTACTTGGCTTTTAATTTGTGGTGCAAGTTTTATGGGATCATTAGAGTTCACTGAAAAAGATAGAAAATGACTTGGGGATCTTGCTAGACATTTGGCCAGGCAGGCTCATCTTTGTATAGTGATCAAAGAAAGGAGGAAGAAAAGAAAATCTGTGAAAATCCATGAAATTATTTATTTGGAATGAGTGTGTAGATGTAGGAGAAGAGTGAGGGAAGGGAAAATAGAAAATGGGAGTAGCCTGCCTGTCAGAATGTTTTAAGTAGGGTCCAGTCCTCCGTGAGGGTTTGCAGGCAGCTTGTAACTGCCTGGGGATGTTCTTTTTAAACTCACAGAAAGCTTTCAGTTTTAAGCTTGCATTAAAGATCTGGGCTGAGGCCAGCTTTACTTGTGTGGAGAAGACTGAAAAAAATGCTGTACTAAAGCTTAATTAAACATTTTTTCTGTGTATGTGATTTTGGAGATGTACAAAATACAATGTCAGCTCTTTATGTTGGGGATGGCAGTATATGCTGGAGGTGGCCACAGTGAAGTTAGGAAAGATCAAGCAGAAACCATTAAGGCATCTGTAATTTTCTCTGAAGTTAGGAAAAGTCCATTTGGCCCTTCATCTAAGTTAAGTGGCACCTGACTATCTGTAATTTTGATTTTGCTTGTCTTTGTGACATAAACAGTCATGCTAACTTCGCTATAGATTCCAAATAAATATTGCTGTTAGTTTTGGTTTTATATCTTAAAGGATCATATGCAGCTTCTAGGGAAAATGACAGTATCAATCTTTCCTTTTCCTATCCATCAAAGTCTTGTCTTCTGTAAAAAAAAAAATGGGTTAGGACTGCAGAGTAGTCAGAAATGAAGAAATTGGTGAACTGTGTTAGAAAGTCACTTTTTAGTCACAAGATCAGATACTCTGTGTCTCTATCAAGGACTGGGAGATGAGGCAGAAAAAATGTTCATTATATGCAGGTTGTAACTGCAGTTTGAAATGTCAGAACAGTTTATAATTAGAAACAGGAGACTAAAACTTCATCTCTGAACAGAGATTTGTAATAAATGGCTGATTTAAAATAAGGTATACACAAAAAAGCATGAAAATATTTAAATGTTTTTATGAGATTATCCCTTATATTGAATTAAATATTGTCTTGCTTCTGTACTTATTTTAGGTGCAAATAATGATATGAAAGTGACTGATTGTACGAGAAAATGTTTTTTGTGTGAGTTGAATTTTAATAGTCCTATTTATGAATTATGTTCAACTGTGGACTCAAGGAAGAGATACCTGAATAAGCTGATGCAATGTTTCCCCATCAACTCAAAACATTTTGCAATAAAAACTGCAACATTAAATAAAATAGATTGCAAGGATAAGTTAATTGGAAAAGTACTCTTCAGGTGATTAATTCTTAAATGTTTTCCACGGACTAGTAAGGGAAATGATATTTCAGTTTTTGCACTCAAAGCTAAAATATTTGGTTCATGGAGTCTTATTAAGTATGAACTTTCTGATTTCATCAGTGCATTCCTAACCATAGACTTTTTTGAACTTTTCAGTGAATTTGGTTGGCAGTGTGGATTCTGTTAGATGGAGCTCCTGTGAACCACCCCTGTGGGGAGAAGCTAATGCATTTAGCTGTAGTGTTCCCTTGGCCACTTCGTGAACAAAGAGTGTGTGCACAAAGAGACCATGAAAACAAGATGCACGTAATTTTTAAACTGTTATTTACCAACTGAGAAGTGTGGTAGGTGACTAGCAACCAGGCAAAGCACTGACATACCATTCTGAGACACCTGCTTCATAACCTCAGAGGACAACTGAGGCTGGAAGGCACCTCTGGAAGTCATTTGGTCCAATTCCCTTTTCAAGCATGGCCACTTGAGCCAGTCACCCAGAACTGTGTCTAGGTGGTTTCTGAATTTCCCCAGAGAGGAAAACTGCCACTTCCCTGGGCAGCTTGTGCCAGTGCTTGGTCACCCTCACAGTGCAACAGGCGTTTCCTGCTCCTCAGAAGGTTGTGTTTCACTGTGTTTCATGTAGTGCCTGTCACATCTGGTCTAGTCACTGGGAATGACTGGAAAAAGGCCAGCTGCATGCTCTGTGTGCCCTCTCTTCAAATATTTGTATATGTTAGTAATTTTCCCCTGAGCCTTCTGTTCTCAAGGCTGAACAGTCCTAGTTCTCCTTCCTCTCATGTGAAGTGCTCCCATCCCTTAATTATTCTTGTGGCCCATTTGCTGGTCTCTCTCCAGAATGTCCACATTGTTATTTCACTGAGGAACCCAGATCTCCAGGTGTGGCCACACTCATCCAGACCATTGCTGGCCTGGCAGTCATTGGTATTGGGGAAAGTTCACTTCTATTGTGCCTTGGATGGACTGATTCCCAGTATTGCTGGGGTTTTTCCACAGCTTTTTGTGGGTCATTTTTGGTTTTGATTGGGTTTTTTTGCCGTTTTACTTTGGTTTTTTGTTTTGTTTTGGTTTTTTTTTTGAGTCCTTGAACTGTTAACAGTCTAGGTTCTTTCAAGGATCTTCTGTCTAGCTGCAGATTTACCATTCCTGTCTGTCATGGCTCCCGTCTGAGTATTGTTGCACAGCTTTCTTGCAAGCTGGCAGTTTCCTCAGAAGTTTCATTCAAGGTTATGCAGTTTTGCTGTGTCAAAACTAGGCCTTGAATCACAGATAGCTGAACCCCTAGGAGGAGGATTCACACAAAGCTGAGGTGTGAATTCAGTATGAGCTATGCTGTGCCAATTCCCTTAGGAGGACACACAGTGAATAGTAGCTGCAAGGTTATTTGAACTACTTTCAAAATAACTGGAGAAACTTTGTAACTTAAGCCTTCTCTGTGCTGCACTTTTACCTGTCAGTGTGATTTTGTATGTGTTTCTGACACTAATGTGGTTTGTAATTGGCTCCTTGCCTGATTTTGACAGAGACAAGTGGTGCTGATATGGATTGCCTATGGCCAGGAAAACTCTTTTATTTTTCTGCCAGGAAAGGTTTATGTTCAATATCAGGAAAAATTTCTTCAATGAAGAGGTTGTTAAGCTCTGGAACAGGCTGCCCAGGGAACTGGTGGTGCCACCACTCCTGGAAGTATTTAAAAGATTCACAGATATGTCACTTAAGGGCATGGTTTAGTGGTGAACTTGGTAGTGTTAGATTAACTGTTGGACTCAATGGTCTTAAAGGTCTTTTTCAACATAGGTTATTCTATAATTCTATAAAAAAAGGGCACCAAAATTATCAAAAGGAAGAAATAGAAGAAGGTGAAGCTCAAGATGTTGACAGGAGTTGTAAAGGAGCAATGGACTGAGGGTGAGAATCAGGATATATGCCTGCTATGTGTTATGCAGGAAAGGCTGGTAAAATTAGAAGGAAGTTAAAAATAAAAATAAGTTTTATGAAGAGACAAGATGATACTTTTAGTATTTCTCAAGGGATAGAAGGATCAAATATTACAAGTGTGTTTTAAAGAAAAAACAGCTAGTAAAGTTCTCACTTTCTTAAAATGCATAGCAAAACTTATATTGCATTCACTGGTGCTAGAATTATTTCTGTCCTGAATGTCAGGAAAGGAAGTGAATACCAGGAAAGGAACTAAATGTTTTCTTGTATTTGCAAGCATTCAGACTTGGAATTTCTGTTATCTGCAGTGGAAAATCAGGTCAAACACTGAGAAAAACTTTCTCATTGGAACAGTAGTGCAGCAGAAAAAAAATCTGAAATAATTGAAATTTCATTCGCTTGAAGGTTTGAAGAGCAGAGAGTGTCTGCTGTGAAGTTTTCAGATACAGTTAATTCAGTTTTGGGGACAAATGGTATTTCAGCCACATCCTTTATGATTTTATGAAATCTTCCAGAAGTAGGCTTTCAGATTTGTTTGATCCTTTCTATGCCAGAGGCATAGCTTTCTTAAATTGTTAATATCTATGCAGTACATGAAGGAAGTCAACATGTTTCTGGCAGAATATCACAAGAGTTAAAAAACTGTGAAAATAATGGGGTTTGTTTTGATGTAGGTTTTTTCCTTGAACTAAGAGTTCTGGTAGTGTGCACCTGGTAATGGTCCTATTTTGTAAACTGGCTATTTATTAACACTTTTTTGATGTATTTGCTATTTCAATTTAGATATTTGACTGCTTGAAGTGACTTCTATGACATACTAGTCAAGTGCTAGTTTGACACCTTGGAAAAGTGTCAGCCACTCCTCTTGCTGCTGGAAATTTGTAAAATGTGATGTGAATGACTTCCCACTGTTCTTTATGAAGAGGGACAGATATTGTGGTGGCTTCCTCAAAGAGATGCCACTTCAAGATTCAGACATGGTGGCATAAGCATTCATCAGGTGTTATCAAAGTGACTGGCACATCAGTTGTCCTCCACTTTCTGCTCTGTTCAGGATTATTTTATGCACTGGAGTGGTGGTGGTTGTATGTGGTGGTGGTTTTGTGATTTGTTGTTTTATTTTGGTTGTGATTTGGTTGTTTTTTTGTGAAGTTTGAGAGCAGTTAAATTGAAGAAGTCTTTACAGGATTATTTCTGCTAGTTTTGTTTTTCAAAGCAATCAATTCGATGACAAGACTGTATGCATGCTAAAATTCTCTTTTTCATTCGGATGTGATGCTGAAGAATGACTTTTCCCCATCCATGATCTTTACTCCCTGCTGTAGCAAAATAAAAATTTGCAGGGATTCTTGTATCCAGTTAAAATTTCTTACAGCATTGTTCTTTCCAGGTGTTTCCCTAATTAGGGGTTGAATTTGTCGCCTAAGTAAACGGATTGGGTTGGTTTGTTTAAAAATAGTCAGAATATCAGATACAATTTGTTTTGAAGTTCTCTAAAACCTCTTTTGAAGCAACATCTTTTAAACTTTTTGGAGTTAACGGCTCAAAGAAGTGTACTTGAAGGCAGTGACTCTCAGAAGGGCTGACTGGAGGAGATTAAAAAATAAGCTATTCTAATCTGCAATGGATATGGATTTGCTTTGAACCAATGTTTAACTGGTGCTCACAGAAACTAGTTTCATTGTGAAGATGTTTGTTTCCTGCCTTAAACAAATCTTTAATTCCTGCACCTTGATACTCATGATGTTAATGCATTGATTTGCTTTCCTGTCCTATCCTTCTTTTACTGGAATAAATCTGTTCCTGACAGTTTTCTTTCATGAACACTACCTACATGGCATTTAGAGGGTCTAAACCTGGTTTGTACTGTGTAAGTTTAAGATGAAGCATGACTTTTACAAGTGAAGCCAAAGATATTCTTTTACAAGATATTCTGTAGGAATTTAGGATGATAATGTGCATAAAGCAAAGTTTTGCATGACTTGAATTTTACTACCTTCCTTTCTATAATTGCTTTTACTGTGGGCAGTTAGTCTGTAATCATTCTCTAAAGTGAGTACCCAGAGTTAATTTCCTTACTTGCACTTATGACTTGGTGGTGTTTTATTATGGAATAGTTATGTTTAACCACCCAATTAGCAGGTGAATAATTCTTTCATGCTGTTGCATCCATTTCTCTATGACCATCCATTGTCTGATGTGAATTTTTTCAAAGAGTGCTGTGTTTAACTGTGACTGGAGGATAAGCTGGGGTTGAATGAAATAGCAAAGAGAGAGTGTTGAGGATTTGATCAATTTGAAATGGTCCGTTTCTCCTGCAGTTCAAGACAATTAGGGAAGATGAATGCAGCAAGTGACTTGCAGTGTAACTGATCTCCTTAAATTCACTGACAAAATATGAGCTGCGCTCCAGAGATTTTCACAGATTACCAGTGTGTAGGTTTCCAGCAGAACACAGGAGTTCTGTAGAAGTGGCAGTGACCAGTGGTTACTGAAAGATATGGGAAAACAAAGGAGAGAGAATCCCTAACATTTTTCATGCTGCTGTTGCCAAGAAACCCCAGCTGAGCATAACCTGTTATTGATTGTGGTTTCCTTGGCTTAGTGAAGATATATACATTAGACCACAAATTCAGTTTCTCTAAAGTGGCTCTCATGTGACCTATTCCTGGCTCTGTTAGTGAAGAATTTTTGTAATCTGGATTTTGTGTTGGGGTTTTGTTATGTGTTTGTTTGTTGTTTGTTTGTTTTAAATTGATTATGGACGCTGTAAGCAGATGGACAACACCCAGCGGACTTGCAGGTGGAAAATAAGGTAGAAGGTCATGTCACTTGTGTTGAAGTGAAGGAAAAATCAGGATGCAGCTAAAAGCTTATGAATGAGCCAGTGATGGGTGGTAAATGCTCCTATTAGCTATTTGTTAGGAGGAAAACACAGAAGATGACCTCTGTGGAAGAGGTAATGCGTTAGCTGTCAGTGTAAAATGTCTTGTGAGCCCTGTAAAGAGTGAGGCAGTCACATTTGGTTTGCTTTGTTTGTCACCCGCCATGGAGAGTGGCTCGCCAGGATTCCTCTGCAGAGGAAACATCGTGTGAGCAGCAGAAACTTTGGAGCAGAGGAACTGAAAGTTGTTGATAATTTTTGGTTGATAAGGGTGGGGATGGATGGAGCTGCTGAGCACTTTGCAGGAAGTCGTGCTGGAATTGTCTGTTAATCCCTACTTGCCTGTACAGCTGGGCTTACAGATGATGAACACCTGAAAGGGCCCCTTGTGACAGCTCCCATTGTGAAATGACTTGTATTACCAGGGTGTGATTCATGAGAGCTCATGTCATCCCTTTCCTGGTGAATGATCTCTGGTTCTCTTTAAGTGGTGTGGGTCAATGCTTGGAGCTGTGTGAGGCTCTGGTGACAAGGAAGGCTGGCCAGGCCTGTTCTAAATAGTTCACTAAATCATATTTGGTGCTCGGAGCATCCATGTATGTTTTCAGAGATGCACTCAGACTTTAAACAGAGAAGATTAAATAAACTTTGAGCATGATTTAGCAGCATAGGTGTCTCCAGCTGTCACTTGGCCCTCTCTCTGTGCTGCGCTATTCACCACCCACATTTTAAGGGAACACAGAGGAAGGCTGTGGGGCCTCAGAGCACTGATTTGGTGACTTTTCAGAAAGGAGACTATCACAACATTTCCCTATTGCAGATAAGAAGGAAAGATGCTTAAAAATCAAACAATCTCAAGGAAACAATTTAAAGCATCAGCCCCACTCCATGTTTTCATGACAGCTCATGAAGAAGAAATGTTAGGCAAAAATACTAAGAGGGTTTTCTTCATTATTTCTTTCTTGTAGGGTGTGGGATTTAAGGATTTCATGCATCTGGGATGCTTTGAAAATAGAAAGTGGGATGGGAAACACTATTTCCTAGTATGTTTTTTCCCTCGGGGTTTGTTATTACAGAATTACAGCATTTGCAGAGCCCAGTTTTGTGACTTTACTTGGTTTTTTCCATCATTAAAAATGCTCACAAAGCACAAAACAACACTAAGTTGGGTAGAATATGAAAAAAGAAAGCAAACCAAACAAACTACAGTGACACAGTTTAATATTTTAGATTGTTTTGTCATCTTGTTTTCTTGTTAGTGGTGAAAATGATGAAGCAAGTTGTGATCAGTGTCTCAAAATGAAATGTAAACATCTGAAGATGTTCAGATTTTTGGTGTGTTCTATTTAAACAAATTATGTATAAAGATTTTCAACTGAGTATTTTTTCTATTTTATTCAGAGAAAAAGATGACAGGCTTTTAGTACTCATTAAATATCTAACTCTTGGTTCTACTCAGCTCTTACTGTTAGGCTTTTCCAAAATAGACTTTAAGGAGTTTATGGTTCTCTTTAACCTTATTGTTACGACAAAAAACTTTTAAACAACCCCAAACTTGCTTCTAATTACTTCATATTTGTGTAATAACTCTTATTTTTTCTAATTTTAAAATTATCATAGAACCATAAAATAGTTTGCATTGTAAGGGACCTGAGAGAGAGCCTGGTTCCAACCTCTCTCCATGGCCAGGAACATCATCTAGTAGGTCAGATTGCTGAGGTCCCCATCCAGCCTGGCCTTGGACACTTCCAGGGATGGGGCATCCAGAGCTTCTCTGGATAACCTGTTCCAGTGCCTCACCACCCTCACAGCAGAGAATTTCTTTCTAATATCTGAAAAAGCAGAGATTTAGGTTAAAAACCTGTTCCCCTTGTCCTACCACTCTCTGCCCATGTCAAAACTTGCTGTACTGAAAGGCCACAATTAGGTCTCCATGTAGCTTTCTTTTCCTCAGGCTGAACAGCTTGGTTTGTTGAACTTCTTCATGAGGTTCTTCTCATGGGCCCACTTCTCAGGCTGGTCCAGGTCTTTCTGGATGGCATCCCATCCTTTTCTTGCTCTGCATCAACTGCACTGCTCTACTTGGTGTCATCTCCAAACCTGCTGAGGATGCACTTGGTCTTGCTGTTTATGTCACTGATAAAGATGTGATAGGGCTGAGATACCAAGACAGAGCCCTGAGGAGCACCCTTTGCCATCAGCCTCCACTTGGCCATGGAGCCATTGACCACAACTCCAGCTGCATCAGTCCAGCAACTTCTTCATCCAAAATATAATCCATGCTTCAAACCCATGTTTCTCCAGTTTGGAGATAAGGATATCATTCAGGACTGTGTCAAAAGCTGTGGTATTTTCTGGGGTCTCCCATGGCAGGAAGGAGTGAATCTGACTCATGTTCTTAGAAGGTTTATATTATACTATGCTATATTATACTATGCTATATTATACTATGCTATATTATACTATGCTATATTATACTATGCTATATTATACTATGCTATATTATACTATGCTATATTATACTATGCTATATTATACTATGCTATATTATACTATGCTATATTATACTATGCTATATTATACTATGCTATATTATACTATGCTATATTATACTATGCTATATTATACTATGCTATATTATACTATGCTATATTATACTATGCTATATTATACTATGCTATATTATACTATGCTATATTATACTATGCTATATTATACTATGCTATATTATACTATGCTATATTATACTATGCTATATTATACTATGCTATATTATACTATGCTATATTATACTATGCTATATTATACTATGCTATATTATACTATGCTATATTATACTATGCTATATTATACTATGCTATATTATACTATGCTATATTATACTATGCTATATTATACTATGCTATATTATACTATGCTATATTATACTATGCTATATTATACTATGCTATATTATACTATGCTATATTATACTATGCTATATTATACTATGCTATATTATACTATGCTATATTATACTATGCTATATTATACTATGCTATATTATACTATGCTATATTATACTATGCTATATTATACTATGCTATATTATACTATGCTATATTATACTATGCTATATTATACTATGCTATACTATACTATGCTATACTATACTATGCTATACTAAAACTAAACTAAAGAATAGAGAAAGGATACAGACAGAAGGTTTAACAAGAATGATAATGAAAAATTCGTGACTCTCCAGAGCCTTGACACAGCTGGACATGACTGGTCATTAAGTTAAAACAATTCCCATGAAACCAATCAAAAAATGACCAGTTGATAAACAATCTCCAGATAACATTCCAAAGCAGCAAACACAGGAGAAGCAATCAGATAATTATTGTTTTCATTTATCTCTGAGGTTTCTCAGCTTCCCAGGAGAAGAAGTCCTGGTGAAGGGATTTTTCAGATAATATGACAGTGACAAAAAGCTTTAGAGAAGTCCAGATAGATTACAACAATTGGCCTTCCCTTGTGGACTGTTGCCACCACTTTATCATGGAAGGCCATAGGATTGGTCAGGCATGTTTTGTCCTCAGTAAAGGTGTGCTGGCTGTCTTGGATCACCTCTTTGTCTTGTATGTGCCCTAACATTTCTTCAAGGGGATCTGCTCCTTGATCTTCCCAGGCACAACGGTAGGTTTGCTGGTAGTTTGCATTCTTTCCTTTTTAAAAGCAGGAGTAGTTTCCCTTTTTCCAGTCACCAGGAACTTCACCTGACTGCCATGACTTTTCAGATATGATGGAGAGAGGCTTGTCAACAACATCATCTAGTTCTCCCAGGACTTTGGGATGCATCTCATCAGGCTCTGGGGACTTGTGTCTGTTCAGTTCCATCAAGCCCCAGACCTGCTCTTTGCTTACACTGGGAGGAACATTGCTACCCCAAACCCAGCCTAGAGGTTCAGGGACTAGAAAGCTATGGGAAGCCTGAATTATACTCCTAAACCATTGACCTGGATTGAAGCAGATGTTCTTTCTGGCTTTCATTTGTCAGGAAACATTTGTTTTTGCTTGCAGGGTCAGGTGAATACAGTATTTGATTTTTAATTGGCCACTGAACCAAGTAACCATAAATGCTTGCTTTTACAATATACAAATTGTATATTGTATACAAATCTTCATCTAACTTGTTAGTTATTTTGAAAGAACAATGATTTATTTTTTTAAAGATTTGGGAGGGTCAAATTAAAAATATTTCTGAAGTAGCTTTCATGGCAGCACAACAAATAGGTGGCCTTAAAAGTCAATAGCAAGGATTGCTGGTCCTTAAGTGCATGGGCTAGTGGTTAGAGGACTTTCTGTGGGTAAATTGAAACTTTCCTTTTTCTGTAAAATGTTTGTACTTGGAGCTGGGCCAGAGGACAAGAGAACTGTCTGGATTCCCTGCTCAGCTGGCTGCAGCAAGAAGAGATGCAGTGCCTCTGCTTCAGCCTGGTTTCATGTGCTGCTGGAGTACATCACTGGCAGGGGCACGCTTACTGAGGCAGCATCAGTTAACTGCATTAATAGCACTGGTGTTAGGAACAGAATTGTTATTCAATGTTTAGTTGAAGGGATTTAGCAAAGTGAGTGGAAATGACGAATAACTTGGTGTATCAGAGGGATTGAAACTCTGGGTTATTGGGTTGTTTATCTGAATAAACATTTTTGGTAGCTCTTACCCCATCCTATTCAACTTGTTTGGGAACCTCTTGCTATTGTGCAGGGTATTGTCAGCTGTCAAGGGAAGTGGTGACTCTCAGCTTCTTTTGCTCTTGTTCCTGTAGGGTGTTCTGGGAAAGCAAGGCTCAGATATGAGGTATATCTGGGCAGCAATGCCAGGTGACAAATCTCCCTGTCATGGTCTGGCTTACCTGAGATGTGCATTTGGGAGCTGGTTTTAACCCCCTGGGAAGGAAGAGCCAATATGAAAGGTTGGAACAGGAAGAAAAGGAAGGGACGATTAAAAAGAAAAATTGCCTTTGAAGTCACACTTTGAACCAGCCCCCGAATTCCTACAGCCATTGCATAAGTGTGGCTCCTCTGTGCTGTGGTGAATGACTCACAAATATTGCTGCTGTGCCTTTTCAAATCTGTGTAAAGAAGGGAAGTAATGCTGCTCCAGCTCTGCTGACTGGGAACTGAGTGCAGCAGGGTTATGGGGTTTGTCTGTAAACATACAAGAGACCTGTGGCAGCACCAGAAGAGGGATGTCTGGACTTCCAGCCCAGCACACATGCTGACACAAAATGCTAAAAAACATTTTTCAGTATTTTGTGCATATTGGACAAAAAGAACAGAACGCTTGATCTCAAACTTTTGATTAATTTCTATTCAAACAAATTGACAGGCAGAAATAGTTGCTTGTGATACATATTGTGCAGATATTCTTTTAGCCTATGCAGAGGCCCTTGTGGAAAAGTTACTGTTTATGGAGAGATTTAGAGCTATTTCTCTTCCATGCACTATTTACTACTTCAACTGAACTAACATCTATTAAACATTCATTCTAAGTACAATACCCTCAAGAGTCAATTTAGGTAAACTGCAATACCTCTTTCTAGGCTAAAAATTGCTCTGTGTAATGAATGTAGAAAAAAATCCATAAAATTATTTTTCCTGTTCCTTTCAGTCTTTATTATATTTTGAGATTTTTTTTTATGAGGTAGTAGTGAAGAAGGGAGAAAGCTCCTTTGTCAGCTGCATAAAGGGACAGTCAAATCTTTTATGTGTAAGGGGCTTTTGGAATGATGTCTTCAATTTTCTTCTCTTTTGAGTTTTGTATATTATTATGACTGCAAACTTTCACACTCCCATTGTCATAAACAATAGTCTTTAGAGCTTTGGCATTTTCCATCCTGGCAGCCAAATGGATGTCTAGAACAATGCTGAAGACAGTGACTTAAATAATGTTGCAATACACAGTTAGCCTGTGTGGTATTTACTTCAAATACTGTATACTATTTTAAAAGCATTGTGCCTGCAGCAGTGGGTGATGTCTGAGCATTAGCATTGCATTTGATTGCTCTTTGAGAAGACAAGCAGCTGCCTTGGGTTGAAGGTAAGAGAAGAGATGCTGCTGAGCTGAAAGCTTGTGGGGGTAGGAAGGAGGGTGATGCAGGTGAGACGTGCCTGGAGGTGTGGGTGTGGTGGGGAATGGGAGGGATGGAGTCATGGTCTGGGTGGAGAGTGGGTTCTGGAGTCTCCTAACCTCACTCTGGTACCTTTATCCCTCTCTCTTAAAATTGGACTTTACTGTTCCTTTGGGTGTTGCCAGGTGTAAGGGATAGGTCATTAAGTGGCACACAGAACTGGTGCATGTCAGATTTGTGGAGGTATCAAGGAATGGAACAACAGCCCAGTGAAGTCTGGGAGGATTTTTTTCCTTAGTCTCTACTGTATTTTTCTATGAGATTATACAAAGATTTTAACAGATTGGGTATTCCTCTGTAGTGTCCTAGAATTTTTTTTTTATGAGGGTGTTTTAAGGAGGCAAAACCAAAAATACAATTTTGGGACTTTGTGCAAGGATTCTTTGTTCTTTTAGCTGCAACGGTTGTCTGTTAAAGGTAATATTTACCTGTATTTCAATGAGTCCCTCCCCACCCTCCTCCTAATCAGCTCTTGCCAAGCACAGGAAGGGAATTCAAGTAACCAATACCAGCACCTAAACTTTGGGTCAAGGAAGGCTCTCAACTTACTGTGAGTCAGGTGAGCCAAACTAAGTCTTCCTGCTCACGTTCTGAGCTGCTAACTTGGCTGACTAAACTAACTCCAATGAAAAATCATTGGCTGCAAAAATGTTATTCATTTTTTGCGCTGTTTGAAGTTGATTTCATCTGCAGGTACCTACCAGCACCATGTTTGTGTACAGGTCTGCAAGCAGAACAGATGTGTTGGATTATCCTAGTCTGCTTCAGTCTATATCTGTTAGAGTCATTTAACCTGCTTTGCATGGGGAAGTGGGTTTGAATTAGCTCACTGGCTTTGCTGGAAGGAGATCAGGGAGTGCTTTTTATCCTCAGAGCCATAGGGAAGGGACAATGACAGGTAGCACAAGGATGTCTTGGTAGAGCCTGTGATTTTTTGGCCAGTTCATTTATCTTGCATCTATACAGGCTGAAGAGGTTAAAATGTGTAAAAGCTCAAGTTGGTCCTGACTCTGCAAGCAAGTCTGGCTTGATTTATACCTGTTATGACCATGGGAGAGGAATTTTTAAATTTGGTGTCCCAGCAAAGTCTTTTCATTGTAGACAAAGGCACAGTGTTGATTGTTCCACCTTATCTATCTTTGATTATTTTAGAAAGACCTGCTTAATAAGAATCTCCACTTACCAAGTAATGCAGCACTAGCTTGCTATTCTGGGTCCAGCTGAACAAATTTAAAGCTATTTTCAAGCATGCAAATCTATGTAAGAGATTTGTCTCTGTGAAAAACATCCTACAAGCCCAGCCAAGTCTATTTGGGACCATGGCTTGAGAAACTGCTAATTGCTGGTGGGTTTCTCTGTAGTATACTGTCTTTGCTGGATTCTGGCAGTCAAACTGCAGTTTGCAGTTCAAAATGCAGATTTTATTTTATTTGTTACCTGTAGTTTTCTCACATGACGCTTTTGCCATCTTACTTTATGAAATACTCAAATTGAGTATTTTATAGGAGCCCTGGGAGCCTTATTTTCCCAGCTAAAAGTAATTTTTTATCTCAACGGGAATCAGTGGCACAACATTTAATGCCACATAGGAGTACAGCTGTAAAAGGTTTTTCTTTTTATTTTTTCCCCTCTTCATCCTCCCTCTTATAAAGTATAAATTAATACTTTACTACATTGCAAAACAGCAGCTATTTGGAATGTTTATTTCAAATAATTTCATAAAATTCCTAGTTGTTTCATAATTTCATTTTTCTATACATGAGGTATATTATAAAAAAAGTTAAATTGCAGCAAGAAGTGAGAATAATAGGCTAATGCAACAGGACTTGGGAAACTCAAATTCAGGTTCCCCAACAGAGCTCCAGCTAATCACCCTATCCTATTGGTGGTTTCTGTTTGAGGCTTTTTTGTTGTTGTCATGTTTTTTTAATCACCCTGATGATTAAAACCCGTGGTGAGGGATAAAACACATCCTTCAAGTGACATGTTGAAAAGATGGTACTTAATTTTGGATCTTCCATTTTGGAGACCATGTATAAGTTTATCACCTGACCTCTCAATCAAGTGGTATTTCCCACCCAGTATTGTATGACAGCAATAACTTTAGCCACAGTGAGCAATGATCCAGTCAGTTTTCAGTATGTGTCTGTGAAAGGGTGTTAGTACAAGCAGTGTCTCAGAGACCTTATAGTCTTTTGTGTCATTATATTCATGGATTTTTTTTTTTTATCCTAGTGTCCTGGGATGACATCCATTCTATATCTAATTTAGGAGTTTCAGGATTAATTTTTTCCATTCTTCACAGTACCAAACGATGTTCTCCTTCCCCTCCAGAGGGGTGCACAGCCTCTGTATTGCAGAGTCTATTGGGGCCAGGAGGGCTGTCTTATATAGTACCACAAATAAACTTCCCAAGATGACTTTTGCACAGCACTCTACCCCATTCTACAGAGTAGTGCAGAGCTGTAAAATCGGCCATATAAGTCAAATCCCTGAGAGGTGCATTACTTTAATACCTCAATTTGCCATGAAAAATTGCCAATGCATATTTCCAGACCTAGTAATTCCTTTAAAAATTGGTTTCTCATTATCTACTTAGCTAAATAGCAATTTTACCCTTTTCCGAATATAAATCATTAAATTAGAATAGGTTTAACATTTACCTCTTCCTGCATCCAAATTCCTTGAGGCTCAGGAGACCAGACCATGCCTGATGGAACAGAGCAATTCAGTAACTTGATTAAAAGGACTGGGCTGCTCAACAAATAGGCCCTGCAAAGGTCCTGTGTTGAGGCTTTCCTGCGCCAGCCTTTTAATTTCAGAATGACATTCAATAAGGGCAATAAATTAACTAATCAAAAGGACTTGCATGAGTGGGTTAGAGGTGCCTGAACTTGAACTGAGAAAGCAAGCACATAGATTGAACAGCAAGGATAATGTTCTTGTTCTCCTTTAAAAGGGCTATGTGTGCTGGGATGCCCATCATATCAGCGCTTCAGAGGCATCTCTTTTGGAGGGAAACAGGGTCAAAACTGGGAGTTTCTAGGAACTTCCTTCTGCTCTACCATTTTCAAGTATTCACTCCAGTATTTTCAGACCCCCCCATTTTCACATCCCCCACTGCACATTTCCAGTTTCTATACAAGATACGCTGATAATAAGGCTGCAAAGCAATCAGTGCATTTCCAGAGCCAGAAAAAGATCAATTCGAGCATGACCACATTGCCAATCATGTTTCTGTGGGAATTAGGAACAATTCTCCCCATTGTTATTCTAGAGGCAGTGCAATTCCATAGTATTAGGAACAGTGTACTAGTAACATCATTTACTGGACTAGTCACATAATATCCCATCATCATTATCTAGATGTGCCTTAAATGAGATGTGATACCAGACTTGAGGCATTCAGAGAGTGCCATTCAAATACTGCCCAGAGCTCAGGAAGGGGTTTTGGACATGCACTGGGCACTCATGTTCCATGCTGACAGAGTCATCAAGGGGCAGCCACTGGTCTTTTGCACCCACCTCTTCTGTTGGACAAGGGAAATAGCTCTCCTGCTGGACCATAGGCCAAAGCAAGAACCAGGGATGAAAGCAGACAGAAATAATTGTGAGGAAACATGGACATTTTTCTGACTTGGAGGAGTAATTTCTGCCTTTTATTTAGTTGGTTTAGGTTTTTTTTAATAAATAGCAGAGCCCTACACTTCCTGAGTTACCGTGTTTCACTGCAGGACTGCTGAATCGCAGTTCTTTGCATGCCCTGCATTGCAGCAGCCCCCTGTGTGCCTCTGGCTGTCCCACAAACCCCAGAGAAAAGCCCTGGGGGCAGCTGTGTGCCCAGCTCTGCCTGCTGACAGCCAGCACACGTGCTCCCTGCTGCAGCCTCTTGCACAAGTGCACAGGGAGCTCCTGGCACCAGCAAATTCCCTCCAGTGCACAGCACTGATGAGCCTCCATGTAAGCATCAGTGACCTGAAGCAGAGCTCTGCCTTGTCATTAAAAATTCATCTTGCATGTATTCTGTCTTTTAGAATTAGGCCTTTTAACAGCTCTCCCATCTCCATTTCTGATTCATGAACAGCATCTGACAGGTCTAGGATCCTCACCAAAACTGGCAAACCATAATCTTGAAAATTAAAAACAGCACTTCCCAAAACTGCTTTTTCTTTTTAAAATACCCACCAGTCATAACATTAATTCAGCTACAACAGTTTGCATAATGTTTGTATTTTACTCATATCCATTAATGTAAAGGAGAATTAAATAATGTACAGGAGAGGCTGGGAAAAACTTCTTTGGACTCCATGCTCTTTTAAACAGCCTTTCCTTACAGATGACAGATTCAGGTCAGGAAAAGTCTAAAATGGGACACTATTGCCACAGATAACACTGTGAACAAGTAGTTAGTGCCCTTCCCCACCCTCACCACAACACACCCTCAAGAAGACCTGATTTAAACACATTTGTTTTCACAATGCTTTGGAAACCTTTAACAGAGATTCCTTTTGCACTTCTGTCTTTCCTGTAGTGTGTGTGGCACGGACCTGCAAACAAAATGCTGACTCTCAGGTAGTCACACTTGACTTTCTGTAACCAGCAAAGCAAGAGGAGTGGAGAAGAGTTGTGGAAACCTTTCTGAAGTAAAGCATCCAGAAAACAGGGAGGAAGTAGATACATACATTTACATCTATCCAAAAATCTCTTGGCACTTTACAAACTAGTAGTCTATAGGAGAGATCTGTTTTCCCCTCATCTTATCCAATTTTCTCTAGACAAAGTAACTTGAGATACAGCCCCTTGGATCTGTTTCTATGGCTGCCAGAGATGAGAAAATTAATCATTGTAGAAGTATTTTTCTGGTTTCTTATAAATCATTGTTACTATATCATCAGATCTTCCTTAGTCCAATACCTAAGCAGTGCCACGTACTGAGCTTTTCATTCAGCTGCTTCATTTTCTCCCAAGAGCTGCAAAAGTCTGGCTTAGCTTGTGAAAAACTGGAGGTGCATTAATGGCACCAAAATCCAGATATTTTTTCAACTAGGAGAGTGCAGTATAACAAATGTAACGCTCAACATGCAATGAATGCCCTCCCTCTGTAAAAGACAGTAACTTGAAGTGCTGATCCAGCTCCCAGCCCTTGCCTTAAGGATAGAATAGGTCACTGTGTACAAGAAGTTTGTTACTCTGCATCAGAACCGCTGAAGTTTAGAAGGGAGCCTATGATTTATTGTTGAGTCAAAGGCCAAACTTTTAAAAACTCAGAAATTATGATGCAACTTAAAATGAGCTCATTTCATCCATAGTAACTACATCTAAAGGTTACATATTCTCCCTATTGAAGCAAACACAGTAAGGCTTGGGCTTATTGGGTATGCTCAGCTGTTCATAATCGTTTTATAACATTAGTTCAATATTTTCCTTTTTTGATATACTGTGAAGTTGAGATTGTTTTGCCAAGAGATCATCTACTTGAAAATTTATGGACTCTTTTATGACATATTTCATGTATAGAAAAAGGAAATTATGAAAGTATTAGGAATTTTAAGAAATTATTTAAAATAAGCTTTCAGAATTGCTGCTACTTTACAATGTGCTTGCAGTACTTCTTAAGGGGGAAGAAAAAGAACAGAAAAAAAAAAAAGTAATGACAAACCTTTTACAGCTATACCTCTATGTGGCCTTACATACTGTGCCACTATTCCTGTTGAGATAAAATCTACTTTTAGCTGGGAAAAATAGAGCTCATGGAGTTCAATTTGAGCATTTTTACGAAGAAAGATAGATGGCAAAAGTGTCATGTGAGAAAACAACAGTTAGAAACTAAAGTCTGCAGTTTGACTGCCAGAATCCAACAAGCATGGTATAGTGCACAGAGTAGAGAACAGCAAAAAAAAATCTACCAGCGGTTAGTGAGAAGCTAGGCAACCAATATTTTATAGACATTTAATTTAGACATTTGAAGACAACAATAGTTTGGGGCTGTCCCTAGCTCTTTAGTCTGTCTTGTCCTTAATTAAAGAAATAAAAGAAAATAGCAGTCACCTGAAGCTGATTGCATCAAGCTTCAACCAGCATCGAGATATTCATCAGTGCACCTTATGCTGTGACCCTAAGAGGAGGTGAGAGGCAGGTACAGGAGCAAAGTACCTTAACTGTAATTTTGACATCCTCTAATAGAAGTTATTTCTTGTTTAACTTGGGAGGACAAGTGTGAACAATTGCAAGCGACACACAGTTTGTCTCCATGACTCCTTAGAATTGTTTCATATTGAAGACTGCCATTCTTCTGAGGGATTGTACCTGTTCTGGAAGGCTTAAAATAGTCTAGAACTTCCAGACATCCCAGATCAGAAAGGGAAAATGAATTTAATTATACCAGGAGACTGTTTTGGGTTGCTGAATACAAAAAACTTTTTAGCAACCCCTCAACAAAAGAACACATAAAATATGGAGGAGTTCTACTTAAACCTACTGTGGAGTGTGCAGTCCTAGCTCTGGGGTCTTGATAGATCAATCAGTTAAAGTAATAACTTTTTAAGAAGAATTTAATGAATAAAGCACCTGTATTAATATTTCTATTTAAGCCTGCCTAAGCCCTAGTTCTTGCTCATTCTCAGCATGAACGCACAAGTCACATTCTCTCTAGAGTGCCTTAAACAGAGCTGGCAGAAATCACCTTTCTGATGCCCATTGTGTGACAAAGGCTTATCATGATTTTCTCAGTTTTCACTGTGAGCTCTGGCAGGAGAGGGCTGGCAGAACAGGAAGAGTATTGGGTCCTGAAAATTAATACCATCATCCCTCCTGAAAATGCTTTTATGTGCACAATATTAGGGGTTTGCTGATTGTCCAGCAATCCTTCTTGGTTATAAAAGAACATTATGGCCATCCTACTTTAATTATTTAGCTTAGGAAAATAATTAGGCTTTGTGCTTTAAAACCTCTCTGCACAGACATATGTGACTGAATAATTGATCAGGAAAGTAAAGAGGAAACCTCTGCAAATGGTTCCACACAGTGCAAAGACAGAAGTATCTCTGCTGTGCAGATTTTGTGTAGGATCATTGTCATCTCATGACAACCAGAGCAAAGCTGGTAAAAACAGGGAAGTACATGGCTTTACCCTAAAGCTGTGTATAAACATACATATTCTCTTTCCACTGCTGTTTCAGGCGTGTGTCTAAGATTGACATCAGTGAAAGCACTTTTCTCAGTAATGTTGTCTTGATGTGATTTTGCAGCAAAGGTCTGAATATTCCAGTTATTGTTATTTGTAGGTCTAATGCATTAAGTATTTTCCAGGACAGTATTAAATTAAATATATGGTAGTCACAGCCTCTGCTTTACATGTGCTTGTGTAATTCCCTTATCACCAGAGGTCAGTTGTCAGCTCCTCCTTGGTGGGTGGCAGACAGGGTCTTAGGAAATGCAAACACCAGAAAAAGAATCAATAAACTTGTCATATTATAGTCTGAAATTTTAATAAAAACCATTGGGAATACAGTGCAGTGCTATGGAACATATTCTGTACTGCAGCTAGATAAGAAATTATGAAAAGAACTATTGATCATTCTGAAGCAGACCCATTTCTTCAATGCTGTTCTTCTGAAGACACTGAATTTCTTCTTGAGAATCATGGCATTTGTTTGATTTTGTTTACTTTGTTGTGTTTTTTTTGGTTTCTTTTTTTTTTTTGCTTGGGTTTTTTTTTTAATACCTTTCCTACTGATTGAAATATGTTGTGGAAGGAATTAAGGCTGATAATAAAATAAGGGGATATAAGGCTGATAATTAATGAAATAAGGGGATATAAGTCTGAGTAGAGCTTCATAATCAAGAGATGTTGGGAAATGATGAATAATGTTGCCAAAGGTTTCCTGCACAGAGTAATTGGGATAAAATAAGGTAGGGTCAGTTTGAAAGTAGCAATTTTCTAAGCATGTTTTTAAAGGCAAATATTAAAAAAAAAAAAGAAAAAAAAAAAGAAAAAAAAAAAGCATGCCATCAGTTACAGAGTGTTTCACCTGCAAAATTATTCTGAAATTTTAAAACTAGGTTTTTAGGCTTTTTAAATATTCCATCCTTTGGGTCTGACTAGATGACCTCCTGAACTCCCTCAAAGTTTTAACTGACTCTTCACCTTTTTTCCACTGGCCAAAACTATTTGTTAAATTTAATTTCAAATAGTTTTGTTTTCCAAGAGATTCTGTTCGTGGGGAATATGCTGCTTATTTTGAGCGGGTGATTGCATTTCCCTCCCTCGTAATAATAATGAGTGTGAATGGAAAGGTACAAGTTGAAGGAGGACTGCTAAAAACAGTGTCAATACTGTGGGTGGATAGTCAGAAGTTAAGATGAGATAACACTTGCATCAACTATGAACTGTTGTTTGGCACATCTTTGCTTGAAATCAATGGCAACTACATCAGCATTTTTTGTCTTTGTTTTTTCATATTATTTCAATTTATATAACCCACAAATTCACTTAAGCCTAGCAGAAATCTTGTTTCTAGGCAATCTGTAGTGCAATCTCCCTAATTTTGTCATTCATTTTTGTATTTAAAATGTAACCCCACTGTTGACGTGTTATCAAGGTTTCTTCACTCAAAGGTCAACTCTCCCTGGAGTCCCCTTTTGTCTGGAAGATGACATATATTAAAATTTTATAACAGTTCCCACTAGTTTCAATCCCACAATCTTGGGATCAGTGTGGCTGTCTTCTTCACAGCCTATCAAGTGCAACAAATGCCTTAGGTGAGCAATAAGGAGATTGGAATTAGGCTCTTCTAAGCAAGACTTGTTTGCATAAATGTTTAAACCTGGTCACAGGAGGGCTGCTAAGGCTCCTTTCACTTCAGATGAAAGGAGCTGCCTACACTTTCACATGTAATACAGCTGATATTTTAAAATAAGATAGAGCAAGGATGGGTGCACCAGGGTGCAGGGCTACACTTAGAACCATGTTTTTTTTTTCACCACTCTTTGCACATAATTTAAAATAATAACTAATCTTCTCTTAGTGTAAAAGTCACAGATATTAGGAAGAAGATCCAGATCATCCAAGGATATGCTTTCTTTGATTTGTGTGAAGAGACTGGCCTTGGTTGTCTAAGCAAGCTCTGTGGGTTGGCAGTTTGGTAGG
Source organism: Melospiza georgiana (assembly GCF_028018845.1). NCBI lineage: Eukaryota > Metazoa > Chordata > Aves > Passeriformes > Passerellidae > Melospiza > Melospiza georgiana. The sequence continues at coordinate 44,035,873 of NC_080430.1, read as the reverse complement.
AGTGGACTTGAGAACAGACACCAGAATCCCATTTGTCCTTCAGCCACTGTAAAAAGGGTACAAACAAATCCTTGTGGCTGAAGAGCTGTATTTCAGATGTTTCCATCAGAATACTTTAGATAAGGTCAAGGCAATTATTTTTTTTCTATAGACTTACTCCACTGTGACTAACACAATGGCCTGGTGCCTCTGGAGACTATTATACCCCTGGACATTATTATGTGGATAATAAGATTAGCTTAAAAGCTTGGAGAGTCACTAAATACATATTTTCAGTATAGGAAATTTTTTTCTCAAACAGCATGACTTTTCATAATTGATTGCATATTTCAAAATGTCAGGCAGCGTCCTGCTAACTTTATTGATGAATGCAATGGCTGAAATGTAATATTAAGGGGAAAAATAACACAGCATCTAACAAACAAATCACGGTTTTCTTTTAAATCTCCTCTTGTCATGGGCTCTTTGAACGATGCTGCAATACATCTTTGAGAACGAATATTACAGCTCATTGAATATTTGTGAAGGATTAAGATGTCTGTCCTCCTGGCCAGCTCTTTAACAGGGAGGATGTTGCCAGGGCCAAACCTCCATGATGAAACTGTTTGGATGAGCTGCTCCCCTTTACCTTTGTAAAGAAGCCAAACTGTCAAATACCTTACACTAAAAAGATTTATTGAGGTATGCTGTGAATGTGAAGGTTTCAGATAGCTTTTATCACCATCATTTGATCTGATGTGTGCCCCACTGGGACTGATTGATCATTTGCTGCTTATCAGTAGATAAGTGTGTGAGCTGGACTGAGTGGTACTGATTGAGCTGCCAGGGGCCATTACAGAAACTTGGGACAATTCCAGCATTAGGTGATCCTGTGGTCTTATATAATGTGATTGCCTGACTGAGTAGGTCAAGTTATTTACCAAGTTGTTTTTTGGTTGGTTTATTTTTTGGTTTTTTTTTTTTTTTTTTTTGAATGTGTGTGGTTTGGACTTTTAGTTAGGGGATGGGAAAAATAGTATCTTAACAGCTTTCTCACTTCATGCAAGTGTTAAGTTTTCCCAGCAAAATAAGCAAACATGGGCAAGTGACTTCTTTCCAGTCCTTTGCTTCTGTGTTTATATCTAGACGTGCAACCTTCTGTTTTTGTGGATAAATGAGTAATTAAGAAAACCTAGAGAAAGACACGGGTATTGAATTTAGAGGTTCATTTCTTCAGAATATGGAGAACCTTTACAAAGTCCTGTGCAAATTGATGAGTCACATGAAATTATTTCAGTCATTAATGCCAGCAGAAGTTCATCTCGGTGGATACTGAAAGCAAGTATAAATGTTATTTTAAAAAACGAAAGCACCAATAAGTTCCGAGGAGTTGGTTTTCTTCTGATGTATTGGATGGGAGAGAGAAATTCCTCCCTTAATAAAGGCATAATCTGATGTTAACCTAAAACTTAATTTGTTTTCTTCAGAAAACATTTATGCTTGCCTTGCTGCAGGTTTCACAACACTGTCGTCAGCACCTAATATATTAATGAAGCTGGGATGCTGTTTTGCATCACTTTATAATAAAAATACACTAAAGTTATTATTAAGTTCTTCTGACACTTCACAGTACATTTCTTCATTCAGAATTGCCTACTGACTTAAAAACAAAATTATGCTGGAATTTGTATTCCTAACTGCAAATGAAAGCCCAAACATTGCTGAAGTAAGGTTCCAAGAAAGTGACATTTTTATACCTTTAAAATAAAACACAATGGTCTTGTCTTTGAACAAGAATATGTTCTCTTTGTTGTAGGTGAGGGATTTTCCTCAGCCTTTTTTCACAGGAGAGATGTTCCATTCCTCTGAATGCCTCTGTCCATACTGCACCCCCTGAGGGACACCACTTGTCACTCATTTCCCTCTGAACATTGAGCTGTGGTCACTACTGTCTGGATGTGACCATCTGGCCAATTCCTCATCTGCAAAACAGTCCATCAATCAAATCTGTATCTCTCCAGCTGAGAGAGAAGGATGTTTGGGGAACCCTGACAAAAGCCTTGCAGTACTCCAGACAGTTGATGTCCGTAGATCGTTTCCTTGTCCGCTGCTGCAGTTGCTCCATCACAGGAGGCCACTGGGTTGGTCAGGCAGGACTTGCCCTTGGTGAGGCTGTGCTGCTGTCCTGAATCAGCTCCTAGGAGGATCTCTTCCAAGATCTTCCCAGGCAGAAAGGTTAGGCTGACAAGTTTCAAGGTCCTCCTTTCTACCCTTTCTAAAGATGAGTACAATGTTTCTCTTTTTCCCATCACCTGGGACTTCACCTGGTTGCCATGACTTTTCAAATACCATGGAGAGGGGCTTGGCAGCTACATCAACCAATTCCCTCAGGACTCTGGGATGCATCTTTCAGCTCCCACAGACTTATGCATGTTCAGATTCCTCAGGTGGCCACAAACCTGATCTCCTCTCAGAGTGGGAGCCACTTTCTCCCTCATTCCCTGTCTCCATGTTAGAGCTACAGGAGCAGACTGCCAGTGAAGACTTGGACAAATAAAAGTTGACTACCTCAGTTTTCTCCTTATCTGTTGTCACCAATTAGTTCAAGTTTGTCTTTTTGGCAAAAAGGAGTGAGAACGATATTTGAGAAGAGAAACTGACAGATTAACTTCTGGAAAAAGGGGAGCTGTACACTACGCAAGGAAGTTGGAAGGGCTAGGCAACATTTTGGTTGTCTTTGGAAAGAGCTTGGATGTGTAGGTGAGAACAGAGGAGAGATTGGTACTGTGGTAAGGATGAGGTCTGAGCTCAGATCCACGAAATAGAGTTCTTAAGGGTCAGATGGGATGATGATAGGGAGCCTCCTGATCAAGATGATTTGGGTGACAGGAGCAAAAGGCAAGGAAGGGTTTATTTTGAAAGCCTTGTGTTGTTCTCCTTCCTCCCAAAACCCCACCCAAAAAGAAATTAAAAAACCCCAAACAAAAACAAAAGAACTGTTGTGGAAGAGAGAGCAGAGTGGATTGAGAAGCACTCAAGACTGGAAGCTACTTAAGAAAGGAAATTTGGTAGAAGATTGGTGATGTTAGCTCAAATAAAGAGCAGAAATGGAAACTGAGCTAAGAGTAGAAAGGAGACAGGGCAGGCAGCAAACAGGAAGGATGCATAAATGAGCAGTGTATAGCTGTGATACAGTCTGGAACAGGACCTGAGGTTTCTTTTTTTTTTTTTTTCTTTGTATTGCTCTTCATCTATAATTCATAGCAGAGTTACCAATGAACAAACCCTTTGCTAATGAAATGCTTGCCTTCTATCACCTCTGCTGCTCTTGCTGTGCTCTCTGGCAGAAGAGCTTTTGCATTAATTACATTTTCTACACAGGTCCCAGTACTGTATACCCATGCCAGCAGCCATTGTCTGGGAGCAACTGCTCCCCGACAGGATCTGAGAGTGGATGGGCAAAGCTCCTTTGTACAGACCCCACTGCCATGGAGTGTGCTTTGGCACAGCCTTTGCTTTGCTATGGCCTATAGCAGACAGGAAAGTCTATTGCTGCTGTGAGGCTCCACTTCACCATGAGCAGGAGGTATCTGGGTGATTAAAACCACTCTGTCTTGTTGATGCCTGTGTTTTGTACCACCAAGTGTTTGTTGGATGGATTGTCTGCTAAAGGTTGGCTTTCTGAATAACTCTGGCATATTTCATGTGGTAGCTCCCTGCTTTGAAAAGCAAAGCCAAGCCCTTGAGGGTCAGGAAATGCCAGAACAAAATATGCTGTATTAATTACTCAATTGAGCCTTCTAGTTTGTGTGTGTTATGACACTGGTTTTTATGAACTGTTCACATGCCTTTCTGTGACAGTGCTGAAACAGGAGAGTCTTTGCCATCTTTGGTGGCAATTCTACCACTCTTTTTGAGGGCAAATGGATTTGTGGGTGACTCACTCCTTAATTTGCCTGTAGGAAAGGTCAAATGGTGCAAAAGCGAGAGAATACAGGGACTCCTCAGCCTGTGATATGAATGACATCTTTACATTGTCTTCGGTAGAGTTTAGAGTGAGCTTCACATTCAGGCAAAATTTGGACTTGAATTTTTTCATTTTCCAATGACTTCACTGATAGGAAGACATAAAAAAAGGATTTCAGCACAGCTCCCTTACTTTCAGAAATGTTTTTGCTTGTATTTTTTTTTTGTAATATAAAGTAGTTTTGTATTAAAATATATTATTTAAAAATCTCATGTTTTGGGGGTTTTTTTAAACATTTGGATGCTTTGTTGTTCTTTTATGCGATTATTAGACTTTTCCTTAGGTGAAAAAACCCCACAAACAGTAAAGATTTATGTTCCAATCTAGTAATGCAATTTAAAGTGATGTAAAGGATCTTAAATTAGGTAAAAAAAATCAATCCTTTTATAATCAAGGGAATTGCAAGGAACAAAGCATTTGGTTAGTAGTATAAGCAGTGTGTAATTGTGATGGAAGATTCACAATACTTAAGCCTTAGGATATCACTTGAGAGAACGTTCAGGATCTTGGAAGTCTTTGTAGTTTAATTAAAACATTATTGGTGTAAAAAGAAGCATAGAGTTATTCTGAGCTTTTTAAAAACAGTTGCTTCAGGAGAGTCTTTCCTCTGACACGTGCTTACTGCTTCCATATGTGTGTTCCCAGCTCCCTGTAAGGGTCTGATCTGCGTTCTCAATGTGCAGCAGCTGTCGTGGTTTAACCCCAGCTGGCAGCTAAGCACTCCACAGCTGCTCACCCCAGTGGGATGGGAGAGGGAATTGAAAGAGTAGAAGTGAGCAAAACTCATGGGTTGAGAAGAAGACAGTTTAATGGGTAAAGTGAAAGCTGCACACACAAGCAAAGCACAATAAGGAATCCATTTGCCATGGGCAGGCATGCGTTCAGCCATTTCCAGGAATGCAAGGCTCCATCACATGTAATGTTTGCCTGGGAAAATGAACCCCATCACTCCAAATGCCTTTGCCTTCCTTCTTGCCCCTGCTTTATATGCTGAGCATGATGTCATATGGTATGGGATATCCCTTTGGTCAGTGGAGGTCAGCTCTCCTAGCTGTGTTCCCTCCGAGCTCCATGTGAATCCCAGCTCATTTGCTGGTGGGGTGGTGTGAGGAGCAGAAAAGGCCTTGACTCTGTGTAAGCCCTAATAATAAAAAAATACTTCCCTTGTATTATCAACACCGTTTTTGCAAAACAAAACATAGCCTCATGTGAGGAAAATTAGCTTAATCCCAGCCCAAAGCAGCACAGCACATCAGCTGGGGATAAGGCTCTCACATAAATCACTGGAACACCTTGATATATGAGGAAAAATTCTGTTTTGGAGAGGCACTAGAATCCTGCAGAAACATTCAAGAAATTCTCCTCCACAGCCATAAAATGATACTAACTGAGCAAATAGTTTTGAATGGATACTTTATGTGATGTCTCTCCCTGTGTTTGCAGAATGCCCATGAAGAAAGTGATAATGTGCTCGGTGTATTTGCTGTTCAACAAAATTTAAGCAGCAAACAGCATTCTTCCATAAACATTGATTTTTATTGCGTACTTGTGACCAGCCAGTGGGTGATTTTTGTTATTTCTGGTTTGATTTTATATGGCCAAAATCTCATGGAAAAAAGGTTTTCTCTTAGACTGGCATAGAAAATAGCTGTTTTAAAGTTCTGTGGCTTGCTGCTCTTAAGGGAAAATATGGAAACATTTTTTTTCTTTTTTGAGTGAAGACAGGTAGGCCTGGTATAATTATGGTCATCTGTAGTATTCATCACCGTTTTGGAGCAGATGCAGATTCTGTCCAGGGAAATTGACAGGATACATTTGACTCAGCAGTCCAGATCTACTTTTTTATTTGTGTTGGAGAAACGGAACATTAGGGCCACACTGTGGATATAGTTCTCTTCATTCCCCCTCTCTCCTAGTAAGTCATTCTAGACCAGCAGACTCTGCTGTCCGTAGTTGGCAGTAGGAGTGACATTGCAGTGCTGTCAAAAAAGGTCGGGAAGCTGGCCAAGGTGGAGCTGGGACAGAAGGACTGTGAAAAGTTTGGCAAAGAAAAGTAAATAGAAAAGGAAAGTCAGAGGCAGACTCTTTCTAAAAGGGTTTAATGGGAAATATTGCTTACTGTGTTTTTTTGAGGGGAACACTGGCTTCTGGCTTCTCAAGAGCTTCAATCCGGCATGTTACATGTCTGAGCTCCTACTAGAGAGGTGTTGGGAACAGGAAAACCTTGCTGTTTTCATAACTAATCTCTAATGGTCTGTGTCCTTTTCTTACCTCTCTCATGGCTTTTGTGGTCCTTTTGGACCATGCTCTTGCCACAGTGTCAATAATCCTACTGAATACCATAGAATAACTGGTCTAGGGGAATTAAAAGGTGCATTTTGGGTAGTTTGTGCTTTTCTAGAGCAATATACCTTTGGAAAAATACTGCCTGTATCAGATCTAAGCTTTTGGCTCTGGAGGTGACGAGAATTTTGACTGTGGTCAGTGTGGCTGTGGAAGTTCCAACCACTCCACTTTCACTCCAAAAGGGAAGCAGTTGGTCCCTTTTGATAGTTGACAAGATGAGCTGTTGTGCCAAATAACTCTTTTTTAACCAAAGAGCATGTAGGTACAGCTGCTGTGTTGGCAGCAGAGGATAAAATGAGTATTCCAAATCTTTCCCTTGGGAAAGAACATTGGCTACTGGAAAAAGAATAGCTCCTCTTCAATTTCACAGGAGCTTGTTCTGTCACAGCAACTGTGTATTTAGACCTCATATCCTCTCTGAAGACAAGAGTTGTCTGTGGTTTTGGTTTGGATCTTTTATTTTGAGGTAAAAAGGGAAAACATACCTTTTGTGAGGTTTGTAAAGACTGTCCTGTTTTTAAATAGGCAGGCCCATTGTCTATCTTATGATTATTTGGAGGTCATCTCTGAGTCCCTCAGGCAACAGGTTGATAAGTGAGCTTCATTACTTTGTGTGGGGACTATGTTTTGAATTGGAATTAGTGGAATAGGATCCAGGGTAGTAATTTGTACCTAAAAATTTGCTCATCTAAGATGGAAGAGTATAGGAAATCCTACAGGTTGTTTGGGTAAGCACAGACTGTGTGAAGGACAATGTGGAATTGGCCTTCCATGTGGTGATATTTTCCCTTATTTTAAAATTTAGGTTGTAGACTCCCCGTGATCTGCAGGGAAACAGCTGGTCAGAAGTGCTGCTTCCTCTCTCTGGGTCACTGGTATTTACAGGCATATTTGTGGTCTGCCTGTAATCAGACAAGGGTTATATGGGCATTTGTGAGCTTCTCTGAGCAGTGGTAGGAATGAACTGGACAGGCACAAGTGAGTGCTAATAGTTTTGTAGTGCAACAAACCACCAGCTAATATGTCTCTCCTATTTCCACACCCTTTCTACCATAAATTGTGTTACCCAAATGTTTGAATTCTGATAGTCACAGTGCTATATGAAGCCAAAACTTAATTATCTGAGGGATTTGCCTGTGTCTGTGTGGTTTGACCTTGAGTGACAGCTGTGTGGGATATTTGAGATAAGTGGTAAAGGGAAATAAAGCAGAAAGCTTACAACTAGAAAGGACAGAGACTAGAATGACATGACAAAGTGTAGCATCCATCAGTAGTTTTCTCAGCCTAGTCTTCCATCCGACCAGGATAGAAGCAGGACCACTCCATCCTTGTTAACACAAGGAAAAGTGAGGAGCAGTGTCGTCTTTGAGTTATTTGCTCTTTGGAAATGCCAGGTCCTTGGACACAGAGGTTGGTGGTTGAGAAGCTGAGGTGCAGTTTGGCATTCTGCATTGGGGTGGTTTCAATCAGCTTACTCTCTGGGTAGTCTCTTGCACCCTCTTAGAACAAAACACATTATTTTCTTCAATTGTAAAGAAGTGCTTAGTTTCTCTTGATGTCGGGTCCTGATTTTGCTGACCCAGTGGTGACAGATACTTGCCAGTTCAGTTCTGGGTAAGATCATGTCAGACAGCTGGCTAAGCCAGGCTAGATTGAAGTGGTTTCTTCTGTCCTGTGTAGAGCAGGGTTTCCTCTCATGGAAGCTGGCTGACTGCTGCCTGTTAGGTAAACAATGCAGTTTTACACATTTGCTTGGGATCTGTACACACTAATGTGTATTTTACTTTAAATGAGGAAGACATTGGAGTGACAGAACAGGGATGAGTTCCTCCCACTTGGGGTCTGTGCTGTGTCAGCTTAGGAGTTTTCAGCCTGTAGGTGCTTGAGGGGCAATATCAAGGGTTCCCTGACTTTAGGTCATTATAAATGAAGGGTGAGCATTTCCTGTACAATTGGCACAGCTTAAATAAAAATATTTTATACATGGCAAAAATCGAAATGCCTGAGTAGTGGGTGAGAAATGGAGTGATATTTGAGCAAAATACTTTGAGTTTTCATGCAGCCAGATTAAAAAGATCATTTTGTGGCCTTTAACCTTTACTAGACTAAACATAGCATAATCAGAACTTTTTTTTGTTTTTACTTAAAGCTGTTTTTGAGGTATCATTTTCTGATTTTTTCTTCGACAGAAATCTTTTGTGTGATCCTCTGTCTAATCCTAAGGATTGTATTCTCTGCTTTTAGATGGGGACAACAAAATGAGGTTTTGATGTCTTGGAGCTTTTATCTTAGTGTAGGGGAGTTTGAGGCTATTGTTTTGAAAAGTACAAAACATGAGGCAATTTTTAAGGATAAGAAACAGAAGATGAGAATATTGGAAATAAGGCAATAGAAAATACAGTATCTTCAGTGAGCTGTCTCTTTGGTTATTGCTTTAAAAACTGGTGAAAGGCAAGGACAGCATCCAAGAGAAAACACAAAATCCAGCAAAGTTAAAAACTGCTGTATCTGTGGCAATTAAGAAACCCATTATATTGATAACAGACTAAGAGGCTTTACCAGAGTCTGTTTCAATAAGTTTGTCACCAAACTACTTTTAATTTTCCTACATTACAATTTCATGTAATGGGCAGATATGAAGTGTTTTCATTTTGGACAGCAGGTTGAAGCTAAGACAGAAATTTTTCTAGCAGACTACTAAATTTCACATAATAAGAAATACTGGTTGTACTGGACAGCAGATAGATAAGCTGAGGAAACAAGAAAGGTTAGTGCCATTAAAATTGGACAGCAATTTTTATTAAAACTTTAATTTGAAAATATGGCAAACAGAAATTAGAATCTATTTTGAACAGCCAGGAAGTAAAAGCAACATTTAATATTTAATTTTCTCAGTACAATCTTTGAACAAAATTCTGAGGGGGGAAAGAAATCTTAAAATACCATTTGTCTGAGTTCAAAATGTGTTCACTGACTGAAAGGACTTATTCAGGAATTCAAAATGCCAAGGAGTGAAAGATAAGGTTTTTAACATTCCTCCCTATTTATCATTGTATTTTATTAAGCCACCTTTCTGCTATGGCACATCATTATAGCAACCAGACTAAACTTGCAATAATTTGTATAACCTTTCTTGAGTGTCCCTTGAAGAAATGCATGGGAAGTACTACACCCCCATTAAAGATGTTTGTCTCTGTATTAATAGTTACTCTGTAGGCAGTGTGTAAGTGAGGTGTTCAAGAGCTTGCATTTGTGTTGGTAGAGTTTGACCAGCCAAAGTTTTCATTGCAAATGCCTTTCTGAAAAGCCAGTTATGGATGAAGGTCCCAGCTGGAATATGCTGCTTGTTTAACGTAACTACAGTCTTCTACACCCTGCCTTCTGCTCATAACATGCTGGAAATTGCAGTGATCTTTCTCCTTTTTAGTCCTAAATTATTTTAACTGAGTTAACCAGACCTTCTGACACACTAGTTAAGTCAGGGAAGGGAGTCTTGGAAGGATCCTGGCTTTGTTCAGTGTTAAAAGGAGGAGGCTAAGGGAATGTGATCTTAATGCTGTCATCTGAGAAGATGCAGCCAGGGTTCTCTTGGAGGAACAGTGGTAGGATGTTTGGCAGCAGGCATAAGTCCTAACAAGGAAAACTGACAATAAATTGTCAGAGATGGTGATCAAGTGCTGGAAGAAAGACCCAGAGAGGTAGTGGGATTGTCATCATTGGAGACTGCCAGAGCTCATCTGAACAAGATTTGCTTTGAGCTTTGTTGGGAAATAGAAATTCCCAGCGATCCCTCTCAACCTAAATTACTCTTACTAGACAACTGGCCCATGTTAACTGTACTGAAGACCCAGTGCAGTTTGACTGCAGCACTTGTCAGATGTTGGAGTGACAGAATTAAAGAACTCCTGTGTGGTATCACTGAGAAACATGATGTAGGTGTATTCAAACTGCTCTGGGAGTTTTCTTGGTCAGCCTATTTTCTTGGGCAAGCCTTCCCCTGAAAGCATAATCTTGGCAGAGGTCTGAAATGGTTGTAGGTTACTTACCACAGATGGAAAAACATGGCTGCTTGGAGGCCAAAAAAAGGGAGGAATGGAAAAAGCAAGCTGAAACTTCACACTGGAAGTAGCTAAATAAGAAATGCTGCAGTAATCATTTCACTGAAACAGTTTTCTTAGCATGTTGTAAAATGCTCATATTCTTGTAAAAGGTAAAATTAAAAGCCAGCACAGGTAGGAAATTTAATTGATGTCAGGCTTTCTAGCTTATAATAAAAATCTCATGAGAAGAACTGGCATTTTCCTACAGCAAGTATTAAATATTTTCCTGTGTTATTCCTACCTTCAATTAAGTTAATGTTTAAGATGCCTCTATGTGCTTCATTTAATAACATATTACACAAGTGAATAATTTGAAGAATTCTTCAGTGAAATATGGAAATAATATTTGTGTAACATCAGCAAGTTAACATCCTATTTTAATGTATTGCTCTACACTTAATATCCCAGCTCGGTCTTTGTTGATGTATTTACTCCGAAATTGAAGCAATTTAAAACACTAAATGGAGTGACTGTGCCTTCAGTCTCATTACAGACTTAATGCAACAGCAGTCAAGCACCTCATTATTGTATAACCCAATTTTTGTGGAGGGCAGAAATTGTAGGTAAAATTTACATGTTGACTCCAGAGCATAAAGACTGTCATGCATCATTCACTGGGTCAGGTCTGAGTTGCTGTAATCTTTGTACTTGGAAAATAATGCTTATGACTGAAACAGCAAAATTCTTGAAAAAATGCATATATTTTAAAAATGTTTTAGAAATGTTTACTACATCTTTTCCACAGGTATCCAAGGGTGGTTTTGATACCATAAAGATGTTACAAAGGCATCTGTCACTGAAATTTTGATGGACGTGCATTGGGTGGGCTGATATGTGAGGACATGCATTTGCTATAACCCATGTTCTCTATTATTAATTTCTATGGTTTTTTGCTTCTTTTCCTCTCAAAGCACCTTTACCTAAGGCAGTTGCTGACAGTAGAGAAGAAAATAAAAGCACAATCTTCTACTAATTAAAAGGAACAGAAATGAAGATCTTGGTTTCCGTACTTATGAAGGGCTTTTCAATCTCTTCATTTTGGAGTTAACCTATACTTGTGTACATGGAAACATGTTCATGCATTAGACTAGTAATTATATGAAATTATGAAATTATAATTATTTTTAAGTTATGAAAAATATCTTTGACTATTGGATCTATTTGCACTGGATCACTGCAGATCAGGAATAAGACATAGATGAGCACACAGAGCACGGGAAATGCCTTATGTCACTGAAGAAGTCAAAGATCAATTTGAACATTTTTTATTGGTACAGTTGCATTCAGGTTACTGCCAACATGCATTTTCCTAATTCTAAATATATGCAGGTATAAAGGAGCCCAATGGCTATCCATTCAGGGTTAAGAGAGATATAAATACTTGAAAAAGGAAGACATTGCCTTGTGCTCTGAACAACAAAAAGCATGTTCTAAATTTTGTGGCATCTCTCATGGAATATTTGGGACCCAGTTAAGTCATCAACAGTCATTTTTGGCATGGTGAGATATCTACAGAGTCTAGTTCTACTCTTCTATGCTCTTAGGAAATATGGTGACCCTGCCTTACAATTCCTTAGGGCCCTGATGCTTTGCAACTGTCTTTCAACAGACATTGTAAGAGAATAGATAAATTTCTGTTTGAAGAGCAATCATACTCAGCAGAGGACAGGTGAGGGAAGGAATTAAGAGTTTCACAGGTCTGGAGAGAAAGTCTGGAAATAGCTTTCAAATCCCAATTAATACATCACTGTGCCTTAGATAATTTGACCATAGTCAAATTGCATTTGTGAAGTGGAAACATCTGTCTGGGACTTCAATACCAGCCTCTTGTGTCTCTTGTTCCTTGAGTGCCATCGCTGCTTATAGGCATTATAGGCACTTACAGGCATTCCTTTCTCCCTGTTAACAGTGGGTGCTTCATGGACATTATTGCACCTTGTATAAATTTGTCCTTTAAAGACACATCAATGCAGGTGAAGTCCTGTGCAATATGTGCCCAAATCTTAGGGGTATTGCTTGCCTAATGTGAATCGCATAAAATGTTCTCCTACCAGGCTGTGATGTCAAGACCAGCAGGTGTTCCAGTGTTTTTTGTGTGTGGCAGTAGGAATTCCATCAATATTGATTATGTGAGTTCATTTTTCTGTATGCATCATTTTAGGAATTGAGAACCCCTTCCCTCTGCCTCTAACTCTGTAATCACTTAAGGAACTGAATTTTTCATTTTGCCCTTTTGTTGTAAGTTTATGCTATCAAAGACAGGTGGAGACTTGCAGATTTGAAAAGGAAGACATAATTATTTTGTATGCTTATAGGTTCCTTTTAAAAGTGCTTAAGGGACTTTTGTCATGTCAGACATATTACTGGTTGGCAACATAGATATTTCTCGCACTTCAAGAATTCCCGAGGGAGAGAAACTCTTGAAAATTCTTGGTGGCTTGGATTTCTAGAGCTTGCTTTTGAAAGTGTTATTTAGCCAAAGTCCTGGCACTGTGTCAGAAGGAAGTAGGTCTCCTATAACATTGCTGACAAAGCTCTGTTGCTTCCAGGGCCCAGGTTAGGATCTCTGTGAGGCTGCGCTGTGTCCTGCCGCGTTAGGACCCATCTTTGGTAGCTCAGTAGAGCACAGATCCTGGGAAGCATGGACACGCCAGCAGAGGAATGGCACGCCACTGGCACCAGCGGCACATTTGGCACTGGTAGGACTTTTTGCTGACAGCATGCTGCAACTCTTTTGTGAATCAATTTGATACCAAAAATAGCTACTGGCTTTTTCAGAGACTGAGTCTATCATGGTGTGGTGGTACTGTGATTGCAAAACACTCCCAGTATGGAGTAGGATAAAACTTCCTAGAGGAAAGCCAGAATAAACTAGTAGAAACTAAACTAGGAGAGAAATTAACACTCTCCATGTAAATATAATTTGGCTGTCATGGCTCTTCTCGTGCCTGCAGTTGGAGCTGCAATGTGATCGTATCTCTTGCTGATTTAGCTGAGGCAGAGACAATGTGTGCTTGGCCTGAATCTCATGGGTGACTCTTCAAATATTTGATTGAGGGTTTTGGAAAGAAAATAGAAAGTAAGTAAATGACAAGAAGGCAGGAAAGGCTCAGGGTCTACCTTAACTAGTGGTCCAAACCCCAGTGTGTTGTCCCTGAATCTCTGTTGCAAAGGGAATGAACTCAGGACTGGCTCCAGCCATCAGGTAAAGGTGTTCATTACCCAGAAACCCCCTGAGGGTGGGAAAGCTGCTCCTTGTCTCTCAGACTCCTGGGAGGCCCTAGGAGTTCTGCTTGTTGCTGAGAAAGGGGCCAAGCATGTTGGGGGAGCAGCTGTGAAGTGAGAGAGCAACTGCTTGCAGCATTATCCATTGCTCCCTTTCTTCTCCTCCTGCCCTACCTGACAGAGCAACTTGACTTTAAAGCTCTGCCCCAGTTTTGGGCTCAACTCTGTAATCAATAAATTCAGTTTTTCTCACATTGCTAGGAAGCTGAGCCAACTTGCAGCAGGTGTACCTTCTGGCTGTATTGCAAATGCAATAACCAAACAGTAAATGGGAAGTCCTTCCTCACTGCTCCTCTTGATGTGCTTCTCTTTGGATCAGGAGCAGGAAGCAGCTTCTCTTGTAGAATCATTTTCATGCTGCAGGAAGAGCCACTATAGCCATCTGTTGAGGAAAATTAGCAGTGTGCAATATGTTACATCTGTATATGTATAAACTCTTGCAGGCATTCTGTGTGTTTATATACATACTCTGGTGTAATTGGGTATAGCTGAGGAACTCAACTTGCTGCTTCATTCCCAAACAATAAGACATAACATGAGAGGAAATGGCCTCAAGTTGCACTAGGGGAGGTTTAGAATGGATATGAGGAGAAAAATTCTTCACCAAAAGGGATTTAAAGCAGCAGAACAGGCTGCCCAGGAAAGTGATTCAGCGTCCTTGCAGATACTTTAAAGATGTATAGATGTGGTGCTTAGGGACATGGGTTAGTGGTGGACTCGGTAGTGCTGGGTTAATGCTGGACTTCATCTTAGGAGTCTTTTCAATGTAAACAGTTCAGTGATTCTCCTCTAGATGATAGACAATATGCTTTTGCAGGGTGGATAAAGGGTAATTTTAATTTAAAATGTATTTTATGCAAGTGCAGATGATAAGGCAAGGATTAATGTAGTAGAATATACATCTATCTTGTTGTTCAGAATTGTCTAATTATTTCAAGAATTTAGCCTCAAAGATGTTCTGAAGGTTCTCAGTTGGATTTATTTGATATCAGAATTTTGACTGCTGCACCTTAGAGTGCTGGGATTATTTGATTTTGTTCCAGGCTTATCTTTCTTTGAAGTATAGCAAAATATCCAATTGTTTAAGATTCTTGCATAAGTAGCTATGTTGTAAAGCGTTGTTTCTTGCTAAGACACTTTTATTTTCCCTCTAATACCTGATTGGGAAAACCAATTTTTAGAAGGCAGCAAACACAAAGGTATATATAGTGAGTATACCTTTGTTCTTGTGTTTCATTTGATATATCACTTAGTGCACACAGCAAACTGAAATGACAAGCCTAAGAAAATTGTAATGGCTTTTAGTGATAAGCAGTCAAATAAGTATCACATGGTAGTAGCTTTGAAATTTTTGATTAGAGAGGTTCAATTACATTTCTCTGATTTTCAAGGCTTATGTGTCACTCATATTTGCAAACTGCTTGCATATTGTAGGTTTGGGGTTTTTTTTATGTGTGTAACTCCTCCGTGTGATGTTTGAAGTGGATTCAAGGGTCCTGAGCTTTTCCATGTATCAGTGCCTAATCCCTGCTCTTATAGCTGCCTGTGCTTCAGGTATTCTCTCAAGAGTAGCACAGAGTCAAGCCAGACTCTGAGAACCAATATCCAACCCAGCAGGCAAATAATTTATTTGTGGAAGCCTGAATTTTGCAGGGGTTTCATGTTACTCAGTTCTGCTTATAAATCATCAGCTCCAGGAGTCATGGTATAGAACACTGTGAACTTTGCTGGCATTTATTTCTCTTGGTTTTTAAATATATTTTTAGCTTTTATAATGGTGAAAAGGGGCTGTAGAACATCAGTTCTAATTGCTTTGTAAATAGAAAAGCTTTGTAAATAGAAATGAACTTTTGTTCATGTTTTTAAGGGAAAATATACCATTTTCGTGATTTGGAAGAGGAACATTGGGACTATTTAATGCTTTTGCTTGAAAGTATTGAGTAGCAAGTGAAGGCTTTGGATAGGCATATTTAAGGAAACAAGACTGGATAAGAGGACAACTGTGTGCGTTACTGTGTCTCAGCATGTAGATGATCCAGTTTGTTTTCTCTCTAGCTTCTACACTGTTCCAAATAAAACACATTCTGTTATCCTATTGAACCAACATACTGTTTTAGAAGGTGCCATTTTATCAACAAGACCAAGCACTCACCCTCTGGAGCCAGCCTGAGAGCCAGCCTTGCTGTGGGAGAGGCAGACTCCTTTGTGACTGGTACAAATCCAGTGAATGTAAATGAAACAGACCTTGGTTGATTCTGTGGGGAAAAAAAATAAAAAAATCTCTGCTGCATTTCCAGTAAAAAGCTTTGAGACTGATTTTCAGTAGAGGAGTTGTCTGTATTTATGCCTAGGAAGGTTATTTTGATCTTGCATTTGTTCAGTCTCCTGGTTTTTGTATTAGTGAATTTTTGATTTCTCTTCCCCTGCATGTTTTACAGCATTGTAGGAAGGAAGACAGTGGGAACTCAGTGAAGTAAGAGGTGACTGATGGCATTAGCTACATGCTAAAGGAGCCAGGGCAAATCCTAGATTTTTTCTTCCAGTGGAGGAGAATAAAATATATGTATTTTAGCACTGACTCCTACAGGTGCTTTGCATTGCACTGAGTCTGACTTCAGTGGGAGCCACTCAGAGCCTCCAGAACTGGGCACATTTGAGCATCTCCCAGTGCTCCAGTTATTGTGGGGATTTTCCCTCTCTTAACTGAAATGGGGTTATTTGTGTAGGTGCAGCACACTTCTGTACAGTGTTTTGTTATGCATTAGGTGTCTCAGTTTCTTTCCAGTGACTTTCCCTTTTCCCCTAATAATTGAAACAGCTGGTTCTATGGTAATGAGTCCCTTTGAACTGTCAGTGTGTGTATATTTCCATTTACACCACTGGCACTTTGTTCTGAACCTTCTCCCCTTCTGTCCAAATAGATTACTTGCACTATCAGATCTGTCTCATTGTTCACAATAGCATTGCTGTGGATTCTCCAGATCGCCCTTCCTTACTGAGTTTATTGCTCATTTTTCAAAGGCCTTTGACAAACTCTGGTAGGTGTAACTTTAAATAAATCTTCATTAATAGTTGTCAGATAATCAAAGTGAAGGAGGAAAAATTGTATTTTTAATTGCACAAACTATCCTGTGGAGGGGTCTAGCTAACCTATTCACTTTTCATCACATAAAAATTCATATTCAAATTAATTTTGGCAGCTTGCATTTTGTCTGTATTATCTATGATAATTTAAAATTCTGTAGCATTTTATAATATAATTGATGTTGATCAGGATAATTTTTAATGCCAACAGGAGGACAGTCTTGTGCAGTGATTTCAGATATGGCTGAAAACCAGGAGTCTAGGAACATGGTCCAAGATAAGTAATTGAATGACTCTGTTTAAGACAGCACTGATTGTTCATGACCAGTTTCCAGAGATGCACAGAGAAAGGGCCAAGGCAAGGGCCACAGCAGCAACAAAGATTAGACATAATGAAAAAACCTTAATGCATATCAAAATAAAGATAGATCTGCTTTCCCTGTCATGCTAGGGTCTCTGTTCAGACCTGGGCAAGCCAGGTGTCTTAGTGAGCCCCTGATTAAGCACATGGAATATTAATTTAATAAACTTGCTGAATCAGGAACTCCTGATGAATTCCCACCTTTCTTCATTTGCACAAAACCTATTTACAGCAGAATGTGAAGGAATGGATTTGCTTTTCACAACCAAGGAAACCTTGGTGTCAACATCTGGTACAGTAATTATTAGAGAGTGGGAATTCCCAATTACCTAGAACTTCTTAAAGAAAAATAAGTACTTATCTCAATTACTGTCACTCCCTGAAGGGGTGCATGGCCTACATTCTGCTGGAGCCGAACAAGTTACTAAACAGAGGAACTTTTAAAAACTCTCCTATCTGAACCTCCAGCCTAATTTCAGCCTTTTCTATAAATCTTGCTCTTACTGTATTTTGTTTAATTTTATCTGAGTTTTATTAATTTTAAGTTTCTAACTGTAGACTTGGTTTCCATACTTCCTTTTATTAGACTTAAAACCTGGATGATCCAGAAACTGTAGGTACAAAGCTTTCTGTCTAGAGAGTTAAGCTGTTCATGTGTTTTGAATACTAAATGTCTCTCCCATTTATAATTTATAGATGTAAATATGTAGGGAGCAGCTAGTGCCACAACAACCCGTGCTTTTAGGGCTGCTCTCTTTTGGAGGCACTTATTCACAGCTCTTACTTCATGTAACTCTACTATTAGTATTTCCCACCATGTGCACATACTGCAAACATAATTTACCTTTCCAGGAGCAGGCTCTTGCTGTTTACTTCTGTAGAAGCAGACAGATGCTATTAGCTCATTTTCATTTCGTGACCTAAGTGGCAGTAAAATAATTCAGACACAGCTCTCAGCATATGGTGATGGGAAGCCTGCAACCCCCAAATTCATTTGTGTGTGGTTTGGTCTGGAGTACAGGTTGGGTACAGGTTTCTAAATAACCAGACCTTTCTCTAAATGCAAAGCACATTGGTTACTGCTTTTAATCTCAGCATCTTTGTCATTTGCTGCTCTCTTATTACCTGAACTGAAGGTGAGGCTGAGTGTGAATGTTCCCCTGATTCTTCACAAGGGGCTGTAGAGAGCAATATCTTCATTTTTCAAACAGACAGCTTGCAGAAAAACTTTTTGGACATTGTGTGTGTGTAGGAGGGCCAAATGACACCGTGGGCAAAGGAGTAAACTTGAAATCAGAATTCAGTTGGCATCTTAGGTTTATTTCATGGTGAGTCTAAGGAGCCTGGTTCTGAATTTGTGCTGAGCTTATGTGGATCACCATTTTGCAACGAGTTGGATCTGGTTGAGTGAGCTGAATTCAAGTCTTTTAACTCTGAGAGAGAGGCATGTACTGGTTATGTTCTGTGTCACAAAGATCCTTACTTCTGCAGGCACTAGACAACTGAACATTTTTAAGCCATTTGGTCCCCCTGAATAGAGAAAGATGTAGCTGTCAAATGTGTAATACTGATTTTCACTGTATTCCAGTTATCTAGGCAGGCACAACTTTCTGAACTTGTGTGCTTTTAATGAAGTACCTACACATGGGAGCCTGTGTAGCACTACTTTGTGCCAGAAATGCTGGGCTTATGTGTACATTTTGATTTTCTGCATGGCTTTGTAGCCAAGGGCCTCAAATAATCAGTTAGTTCAACAACATATCACAGAAACAATCTGTACCCTGAAAAGTTTATAATTTGATTGTTTGCTGATTAGTCACTGATCAGCAGGTTGGAAAAGACCTCTGCAGATCATCTATTCTATGCCTGTGCTCAAAATGGGCTGTGTCCTGACAAGTTTTAGATATTTCTAAACATGAAGTCTCTACAAGTTCTCTGAGAAGCATGTTGCAGTGTTGAACCAAACTTATAGTAAAAATTTTCCTTTTCTTTAATCAAAATTTCCTGAATTTCAGTCTATGCCAGTTGCCTCTTGTCCCGTCACTGGGCACTACTGACAAGAAATTGGCTTCATGTTTCCCCATCTCATCCTATGTATCAGTAAGATCACTTTAAGCTGTGAATCTCTTTAAAAAGGTCAAAAGTTAATTTCTAGCAAATGAGTTCTAAGTATGCCAGATATAGAACATGTTTGAGAGACTGGAGACAGAGACCTGTCTTGTAGGTTCTCACTTTTTCTTTGTAGCTGACACATTCTTTGGTGGTTTGTTTTGTTTTGTGTCTTTTTGTTTTCCTTTGGTGGGGTTTTATTTGGTTGTTTGTTTTTTGGGTTTTCTTTGTAGCCTGGTATGTTTCAATTTCAGCATAGTGCAGTTTTAATTTTTTTTCCAGTTGGTACTGTTTTATTGATGTTTCACCATGGAGAGGTGAAAACAGACGGCCTGTTTTTGCTTCAGTCTAGCACTGGCTAATAAGTTTGTGTGGGAAGCATATGATCCACCACTTTCCTGTTTTCCTGAGGAAATGAGAGAGAATGTATGCAATGATGAAATGAAAACTTTACAAATATGTGACCTATCACTTACTTTTTGTATGTGTTTTATTGCTTTCCTCTGCTGAGCACAGCTCTTGTTCAGTGAATATCAAAACTGTGTGGACATTGAATGAAAAACAAGGTTCTAATGAACTGAGAAAGGAAGAGTTTGTAGCAAAGAAAAATGAATAATTTTTTTCCTCCATCAATAATGTACCTAGTTAATTGACAAAAAAAAAATCTTATGCAATCTAACTTCTCTATGTTTGTGCAAAACAATACCATTTTTAGCCACTTTCAGTGGGCTCAAAATCTATTTTCCAGGCCTCCAGCTTCCTGGTGATGTGACATCAGCACAACAGCCCAAGCTGGTGATTATATTAAAAGAAGAATATAATGACACAAAAGAATAAGGCTGTACCTTGATCTTTTCCATTGATAAATTTAGAACTTGCAAAAGCTGAAATAATAGTTGTTGTGATGAAAAGAAATATAATTTTTATACTTACCTGCTGTTCTGAAAAACCAATGTATAATTATTGTAGGAGGAAGAAAAATACATCTCTCCCCCTCACACTGCTACTTTTTCCTCTTCTCTTCAGTGTTGAAATCATCCAGTTTAATTAAATCACCAGCCTATTTCTGCACAAAGGATGACATTTTATTAATGATGCATGATGTGTATGAGACAGAATTAACCCAATTTTCAAATGGATTTCAATTTGGAAAGGGCAACATGTAAAAATGTCTTGTAAATGTGTGGGATGAGCTTGTTGAGCAGCTTTCTGCAGGAGATGGGATTACAAAATGATGAATAATTAGACAACAGTCTCTCCAGTCCCTGGCTTTATAACGTAGCCCAACATCATTGCCTTTTTCATGTGTTGTTCAGTTTTGCCCATTTTCTCAGTCATGTTTCTTTCCTAGCAGTAACTCCAAGGAATAGTAGTTTAGGTGACAATATTTACAAGTAACTGGGAGGAGTTGAAGGTGGCTGTTTTGATCTTAGGATGTCAGGCACTATGTTTGTGGTGTGGCTCACGTTTCAAATATTCCTGGAGAGCCCGAGGTTCAGAGAGTGGCTGGGGTCCACTTGGACTCCCTTCACTTATATCTGAATGGGGTAGTCACAGCAGGTCAAGGTTCACAAAGTAAGTTGTTGTATAGATTTGAAGAATTGTGAGTTGTTATCAAGCTTTTGTCCCTCCTGCCAGGGGAGCAGATAATCTGCCTCATCAGTCACACTTACATTCCTTAAATTTGAATGAAACTCTATTGCCAACTCCCCGTACTCCGAGTTGAGAAATGTCTTCCTAATTCATAGGAAAACTGGATAGGTGTGGTTCTGCAGGTTTTGAGTTTATTTTTAATTTAGCAGATTTGTGGGAAAAAACCTTCACTTCCCTTTTCATATCTCTGAAATGTAATTTTTATCAGAACAATTCTCAAAAATCATTAACCTCTAAGAACAGGGTGTTGTGGAATAGACAGTGAAAAGATTTGAAACAGACAGTTAAAATGTCTTGCTGATTAAATGGAAAGACAAATCTGCCTGCTAGAAGTATGAGATTCCTTTTTTGTGGCCGTTGTATATAGGATAAAGTGATGAAGGCACTAATCCATGTATTAGGAAGCAATTTTTTAAAGGGTCAGGCTGTGAAGCTCAGAGCAAATATGCCAATTAGAGTGGTCCTGTATTCTTTATTGATGCCGAAATGGTCGTATAGGGATTTTTTGTAATCTCTGTGTTAAAATATTTTTGTTGCTTCTGTTGAGAGAAACTCTTGAGCTACAAGATGGGTGGTGGTGTTCATAATGAAGTAAGGGTTGGAGGTCCCTGTTATTCCAGCTATCTGTGCTTATGTAACTCTGATGCCTGACCCAAAAGAGCAAACACTCTACAACAACAACACGTGGCAGCATAAATATCCTGCCCTTCTGTACAGAACATCAATCTTGGCTACTTGCTTAGGAATGGAGGCAGGTAATCCGCTGCAGCAAGTGTGGAAACAGTGAAATGTATTTTGGAATTTAGGGCTGGTATGAAAGGGGCCTTCTATGGCATTTATGCCAAAAGTTTATGCAAGAAGTGCGTACTCTTTAGAAGGAATAGAGGGAAATAAAAGCAGATTGGAGGAGTGCTGTACCAATTTAATTTACCTTTGTCAATGTGTTGTCCTAAGAAATACAGAATTACCACCCTGTCTATCTAGCCTGTGGCTGGTGAAATGGGGCTCTATAAGCAGGAGCAGAGCTGGAAGTTGAGGTCACAGTTCACCCCCAGAGTTCAGAGGCATGGTGGAAAATATAATTCTGAACTTGGCTTACTTATAAACATATGAGATGATTATTTCTTTTTCCTATAGGTGTTCCTTTGATTTTATTCCTTCCCCTCATGCTCTGGTTGTCATTCACTGTTACTGTGTGGAAGAAGGGGCTGTGCCTTGTGTGCACCATCCTTAATAGACCTTTTCTCTCTTTCAGAACAAGGAATGAAGAAAATGAGCAACATCTATGAATCAGCAGCCAACACCCTGGGAATTTTTAACAGCCCATGCCTGACTAAAGTGGAGTTGCGAGTTGCGTGCAAAGGCATATCTGACAGGGATGCCCTCTCAAAACCAGATCCTTGTGTCATCCTTAAAATGCAGTCACACGGCCAGTGGTTTGAGGTGAGTGTTTAATAAAATAAAATTGATTCTTCTGGCACTTCAGGATGGCATAGACAAACTGCTGAGGCAAAACTGAAATAGCAAGAACACTAAAGAGAAGCAGCAATTGGAAGCCTGTGGCGCAATCTTGCAAGAGCGAAGGGAGATTTTCCATTAACCCTAACACAGTTTGAATCAGAAACTTTGAACTTCTCTTTGGAATCTAGATTAAAAATCAAGATGAATAAAGAAAGAAACATCATAAAACTTTTCCCTTCAGGCCTTATTTTTCATAAAAGCTATATAATAGCACAGATGATGATAATGACCACAAGGCATTACAACATAAAGAGGAATACTGTGGAAGAGAGGAGGATATATCATTAGATGGCAAGGGATTTGGTAGCTTGATTTGAAAATTTTGAGCATTACAGTTGGATTCCTTGTTGCAGTTAGTAAAACTAATGCATTTGCCTTACCAATTTGCCTTGTATTTCAGGTTGCATGTTTGATTAAAATCCTGCTTTGTGTTATTTTACCTGATCATGGAAATGATTTCTTTGATAACTGGAAACTTGGTGTCTTAAAGAAATTCAAATTGTAACTATAGAACATAGAATAGAATGTAATATTTTTAATGGCATCTTGTTGGTTATTTTACTTTACAATTATAGTTGAGTGTTTGTGGTTAATCAAGCTGAAAGGTGTGACTTTAAAAAGAGAATAGAAAGTATGTAAGAGAAAATTAGGAATTTATTAAATTCAGTTAATTTTAAGTGCATATTCATCCCTCTCTTTTCAAGAATTTTAGCATTCAGCATAGGATTGTTTTATCTATGAAAAGATAAAAAATAATAATGGTGAGCATATGCAGAAAGCAAAATCTTAAATTTAGGGGTCTTTTAATTTAGCATTTTCAGCCAAGTTTTTCAGACTTTGAGAAGTTTCTTCTATTTATTCCAATTGTTTTGACCCATGAAATTTTTCCATTTCAGAGCCTAGGAAAGCTAAGGGGGTTTTGATGGCATTCTTCTTTTTTTCTTAGTTTGCTTTTGTAGATCCACTAGACATATCCCTGATAGAAAACCAGACTATAAATGGAAATAAAACTCTCACCATTGTTTTTAGTTTGTGTCCATGTAATTGAAATCAGCATGTCCATGTAATTGAAGTTTAGTGTGATAAAATAGTTAGCCTAAAAAAGAGTAATTTTAGCTCTCTGTGTATAAAAAAGCATTTAGCTGCACTGTGTGTAATCACACAAATAGTTGAAATTATTCAAGAAATGGATTAAAGGTCAAAATAAATGAAATGGCCCCGTTTGGAAAGGACACAATGAAAACTTTCATGCTGTCTCAGTTTTCTGAATAACTTTGGGTGCATGTACATACCGTTTGTCTCTGGCAGGGTAAGTTGATTTAAATTATATATTCTGATGTAGTAATGGAGATTCCCTTTATTTGATGTGGTTTTTAATTTGGAAAGTGATTGTCTGAATAGAGTAAATCTTACAGAATAGATCTGCCCATTGATATGATTCTCATCTTACGTCAGTTGCTGCTACTGTCTAGTGAGAGTCCAGGCAATTCATTTTAGTGTGAAAAAAAAAGGTTTTATTAGTTCATGTTCCTATCAGTGCTGCAAAGCAAATGCCACTCTGCCATGATGAGTATTTTCTGGCCAGCACCTTCTTAAGAGAGTTTTTAATTAAGTTCCTATTGCTGAACTAAATTGAGCAGAGTCACTCAGGTATAGCTGGAGACATAATTTGGCTGGATGAATCTTCTGCTGATGGCAATCATTGATTCAGCAAGACCTGAAAAAACAGACAAAGTAATAATTAAAAAGTAATAAAGACTAGTAAAGTGAGTATATTCAACATAGAAATCACTAAATGGCAAAGAAAGAAGTAAAACTGAGGAGTGTGGATTAAGTGCCTTCATAAATTCTCTTGAATTTCCAGGTACCTTAAACCCCTTGGAGATCCAAAGGTGCTGTAGCAAGATGCAGTATGACTGAAATGTACACACTGATCACATGCTCTGGTTGTGTGGAGGTTTTGTCAGCAAAGAGTAGCTGAATTGAAATGTCCAAAATACAGGTTTTGGTCTGTGTACGTTGTGCTCTTGCACAGAAGTTTGTGGTTAATCAAGCTGAAAGGTATGATTTTAAAAAGAGAATAGAAAGTATGTAATAGAAAATTAGGAATTTAATAAATCCAGTTAATTTTGAGTGCATATTCATCCCTCTCTATTCAAGACTTTTAGCATTCAGCATAGGATTGTCCTATCTATGAAAAGATAAAAAATAATAATGGTGAGCATATGCAGAAAGCCATTCTACAGGTCCAGGCAATCCCTGAAAGTGAGTGATCTGTGTACATTTGTCTCTGGGAGAATTTTGATAAAATATGTCAGCCTGTTGCTGAGGAATTTTTTTTTCAGTTCTGCAGTTCTGTAGTTCTGTGTGTGCATATGTGTGTGTTTGTGTAAATTATGCCACCCACACATGTAAATATAGAATGAAAATGTGTTGATGCTCTTGTAGAGTGGGTAGGTGCTGTTTCCAGAGATTGGAAATGACGTCCAAGTATTCTTCTTATTTTGTTTTTAACTGTGGTTTTCCTGTTTTGTTTAGTTTTGGGGGGGTTTGTTTGTTTCCCAGACACAGAATTGGTGAGGTTGGAAGGGACCTCTATAGGTTGCATGGCCTATGTGCTGCTCAGGTGGGGACACCTAGAACCAGTTGCCCAGGACTGTGTCAGACAGGTTTTGAATGTCTCTAAGGAGGGGATTCTGCATTCTCCCCAGGCAACCTGTGCCAGTTGCTGTCACAAGCAAAAAATGTTTCCTAATGTTCCTGTGTTTCAACTAGTGCACATTACCTCTGGCTCTGCCATTAGCCCCCCGTAAAGGGAAGCCTGTCTCTGTTGTCTTTGGACCTTCCCTTCAGGTATTACACTCATGAAATGTCCCCTGAGTGCTCCAGGTGTGTCACCTACAAACTTGCTGAAGGCACAGTCTGCCCCACCATCCAGGTCATTAATGAAGATCTTAAAACAGGATCCAGTATTTGACCCCTGTGTCCCACTGCTAGTCTCTGGCATCCAAACAGAATTTGTCTCACTGATAACCAGCCTCTGAGCCTGGCCAGCTTTCAGTCCACCTCACTGTCTGCTCATCCATTCTCTGTAGCAGCAGCTCCTCTATGAAAATCTTATGGGAGGCAGTGTCCAAGGCCTCACTGGAGTCCTGGTAGAAAATATCCACTGCTCTTCCTTCATCTACCAGGCCTGGTAGATCGACTTCATCTCAGGCATGACTTTTTCTTGGTTGGCTACTCATGATGATTTTCTTGTCCTTCATGTGCCTAGGATTAAGTTGCTGTACCAAGTTCCCAGGAACTGAGGTGAAGTTGGTGGGGCTGTATTTCCCTAGATAATGTGATGAGGGACACAAAACTCCTCAGTAGTGAAACCATGGGGAGCTTGGACAAATACTCAAAGAATTCTTGGTGCTGTCCCCCATTCTGGTACAGATATGCTTGCTGGTTTTTTCCTCTTGTCTGGGTAGATGTTTCTCTGTAAACAAGCTGGCACAGTCACAAGTGTGCACGCACAACTCCCCCTAACATTTCCCTATGTGTGCATGTTGGTGCTGTCTGTAAAGCACTGTCCTCCACCAAGCTAGAATGTAAATGATATATTGTGTCTCCCAGGAAAATCAGCAGTTTACTCGTTCTCACACATGAAGCCTAACATGACAGGGTGTGATACAGCATCATCTTAAATTCTGCTGTATTTATGTACTAAAAGCCAATTTGCTCATCCAGGGCTGAATTTTAGCTCTTTTGGCCATAATTTTAAGCATGTGTGCACTTGCAGGGTGCCCCAAATTTGTACTTAAACTGTTTGTATAAGATAATTATTCAACAGCTGTTTTTCTGTCTTGACTTGAATGTGTTCAAGGAGTTTAAATACTGTACCAAGTTTCAGATGGTGAATGACTGAGGTACATGGTGATAAATTCCTTTGTTCCAATGATTATTTTACCCACCTAGAGTGTGAATGTCCAAGTGTAATAAATGTTAACTGTTAACTAATGCATTGCATTGGAGCCTTCAGCTGAGATGTGCTGGCACTGACATTCTCATTAACTCCTTAATCCTAAGGAAGTGTCTTGGCCCTGTTCACAGATGATCTGCATATGGCAAATACCCATAGTACATGTTATTTTGAAAGCTGAGTAAGTTGCAGAGCTGTGTCTGGTCATACAAGATTTACATGGGATCAGGAGGTGTCACACAGCCAGATGGAATGTGATGTCTGGAGCTGTGAAAAGAGAAGAGGAGCTTAGGAAGACAAGTAGTCATGTTTGGCAATCAGGGAGGGCTTTCTGTAGTTGCACTCTTCTGGCTTTCAGCAACAGGACAGAGTGTCTGCTTCCCTGTGGATTTGAACAGCCAGCAGGAGGTTTTGTGTTTTACCCAAAGCTTTTATTAAACCTCAGTAACTGCAGAGCAAATGAAGCAGCACCCAAAGACAACCTGCACTTGCTAAAATTCATCTTGATGGACTTGGGTGAAATCGTTAGAATGGATAAGTTTGTTTACTGAAATAGATTTTTTGTTGAAATTTTCTCTGAAGTCACAATTTGTGAAAAACTCAGTGAGCTTTGATAAAAATATGTTGATATTCTTAATATAAAAGTTATTCATTTGTAATTCAGCGTGACATTTCAAGGACCAGCTTGGCAGGACTAAACAAACAAACCTGAGTTTTCTGTGTTTCCTCTTCCTTTCACATCAACCTGCACATCCATCTGTATTTGCTTTTCCTCTTAGTCCTTCTCTCTCTTTTGTTTCATCTCTGAATTCCAGCATCCTTCTCCTTCCTCTGCCTTTTCACATATGTCAGCTCCCCATTTACATTCCCAGCACCTGCTGCCATGTTTCTCTCTGTATTGGAGATGGGGGGAAATTCCCTGCCCCTTCCTAGGCTGGGTGAAGGATCTGAAGAGAAGACCCTGAGGCAGACTTCAGCTCTTTGTTTCCATAGATACCCAAAAGTAGCTTTCATGTTATCCATCTGTGGCTGTTACAGCCCACTGCAGAAGCCAACAAGCCATGAAATAGGGGAGTCTGTGGGATGATATATTCCATGACTCTACCAAACTGTTCCGAAATAAACACAAAAATACTGTGAGGAGGCAAAAATCCCCACACACGAAAAAATACATCCTTTTTAGTTCATTTTGATGAACAGGTAATAGATGGAGCATTTGGATGGAACTGGAAGTTTCAGTGATCAGAAAGAAGAACTACCACCAGCAGCCATACAGAATGAGGCTTGAGGCTGTCTAACCCCATCATGCATCTAGTTGCTAGTTGGTGACAGTGAAGAAATATGGGATCAGACAAATATAGAAGTGTCTTTCCAGCTCTCAGTGATCTGCAGCTCAGGGAGTTCTTAAACAGGAGTTTATGCCTTTGTAATTGTAAAAAAAATGTTGGTAGAATAACTTCCATAACTTAGTTCAAATAATTTTAAAAGTCTTGTATATAAAAGATAAAATTTTCAGATATCCTGGGACATAAGAGTTCAGCAGCTTAAGTGGAGGTTGAATAAAGTAATATTACTTGTATTTTTTGAATTTAGCTCTTGCTAATTATTTTTAAATTCATTTTTCCTGTGTTAAAGGAGACATTGAGAAAATCCCTGTTCATTTTCTCAATGCCATTTGGGAATTTATTCTTCTGATTTCTCCATGACTGTGTAAAAATGCATCCTTTATTTTG
This sequence comes from Melospiza georgiana, assembly GCF_028018845.1. Classification (NCBI taxonomy): domain Eukaryota; kingdom Metazoa; phylum Chordata; class Aves; order Passeriformes; family Passerellidae; genus Melospiza; species Melospiza georgiana. The sequence goes on along the minus strand of NC_080430.1, from coordinate 44,007,711 downwards.
AAGATTCAGCATACCTAACCTATCACAAAACATGGATTTGTTTGGGTAGTTATTTGAACTATGTTTATTTCAGAGCATTGCAGTGTTGCATTTCCACAGTGATTTCTGAGCAGTGATTTGGGATTTATTCTCTGCTTTAAAGAACTGCAAGGCTTCACAGTACACTGGCTTATTGGAAGTTTGATGGGTTTGGGTTGGTTTTCTTTGAACAATTCTCTAGTCAATGCTAGAGCAGATTCTAGTTACTATTTTTCTGATTTCACTCTTAGGATTTCAACTTGGTAAAGAAACATCCTGTATGAAATTAATTGTAAGTAATGGCGTTACAGTAAGACAAACATACCATCTTAGGAAGATTTTTCTCTGACAAAGAAAGGAACTTACAAAGTTCTGATAAAATGTTTTATATCAGATTGTGCCAAATTTGATGGCAAGGAGATGCTTTCACTGAATAGAGGTTATGAAATTAGCTCTTCTCTTTGTGAAGAAGCTTCTGATTCATTTGCAGATTCGGGAGTTGTTCTCTTCTGGATGTAGAAGAGGGCTGATAATTGGAAATGCTACCTGTGAGTTCTCTGGCCAAAGCTTAGATCAAATGACATACAAGATCTATTGTAAAATTAGATTTAATTAAATACTATATCTATTGTAAAATTGGATTCATGCAGATCAAGTTTGATGAAAGCCTATGGGTAAGAATTGAGTCTTTAATTTAAATGGTCACGACTTTCATCAGGAAATAAAGGCGATGGGATTTTTTCTAATTAAGCCACAAGGTGGCCAAGGTCCTACCTTTTCTGACTCAGGGCTGGCAGTCAAGTTGATTGACCCCTTCTGCCCAGGTCATTCAGGCCTTCAGAGCACTTGGTCTTGTTTGAGCAGAGGTCTATGCCTTGCACAACTTGCAGGTGATGATCTGTGAGTGCAGCTTTTGATTAGTGAGCTTTGGACCTGGGAAGAAATGAGAGCAGTCCTGCTGCATTCACTTCCCAAGGGATGCGCCTAGAAGAGGATGCCTAAGAGTTTTTTAGGTGCCATTTGACTTACCTTGTTTTCACTCATCCCACTGAAAGCTGTGATTTTATTTACACCATAGCACAGTGCCTGTGTATATGCCTTTATGGTTTATTTCATCCTCATAATTCAATATCATACTTTTCTTTCTCCTCTTTCATCAAGTCTCTGTTGATGCTAATGAATGTTTCTTTACTCAAAACTATTTGGTAACCTCTGTTGCTGCCAAGATTTGCTTTTAGCTTCTGCTTTCTGTTCCTGGTACATTTCCTTGAAGTCTTTTTATATGGTGTGACTGTCAAAGACAGCTCATCTTTTTCAAGCACCACTGGAAGTCTGTGGGGTCAGGCTCAGGCTAATTGAATGTTTTATCTTGGTCCGTTCTCAGCCTGAATCCATCTAATCAGATATCTTCCTTTCCAAGCCTTAATATTTTGGAGGCACACTTTCTTCCAAGGGTTTGCCTGCTGAAGACCTCCTGTGAGCTCTTTCTGGAAAAAGAAAAGTTTTCCACATGGAGGGAATCTGCTGTGCAGTTTTTCTCCATGTCCAAGAGAGCATCATTCAAAAGACACTGTTCATTCCCTGATGCACTTAGTACATTTTTACAAATATATATGAGTAAGCTCCAAATCTGGAATTGTAATTATAACTGTAATTAATATAAACCTTCTTGTTAAAAAGAAAGAGAACTCTCTCCCAGGTCTTTCCAAACTACTTATGCAAAGTTGGAAGTCTGAAAACTAAAGGCTGTAACTTTCTTGTGTTGGCAAACATTTGATAAGAAACTGGTACTGGGAATTGTTTTCCTCCTGTGCCTAGTTCAGAAATATGAACATCATTAGGTTTGATGATTAGTGTTTTTTAGACCCCAGGTAGTAATGTGCCTATTTATTTTAAATCCATTTTATAATAACTCCTTCTTGTTTTTATCTCATCCATCAGTGCTGCTTTTTCTTGAGCCTCCTCGTTGCCTCAGCATTTAAAGACAGCCACAGTGCTTTTTTTCCCTGTCTTTTTTAATCAGCTAGTCTTTCAGCTTGAACTCATTTGAATCAGACAGATTGTCTCAACTGAAAACAAATACTGTCATGTTGAGTCAATATAGATGAAATATCATATTATTCCACTAGCTCAAACATCATTTTCTGCCTCTGTAGTGCAGTTTATGAAATGTAATGCATGTGCAAAGGAGAGAAAGTAGATGTCTTTGTTCTAATTGAGACTGGTCATATTTGGGTGGATGATTCCTCTCTACCAGAGCTGGAATCTGACTTCTCTGTCCAACTAAACCTCTTCAGGTCCCCTGTCTTCAAGCTATGGAGAGTCAAGAGTTATTTTCTCATAGTTTACATAATTGAATAAAATCAAGTGTAGTCCTGAGAAGTCAGGAGGGAGTGCTTGTGTATGAGAGGTGATAAAAGCTACATGGTCTCTACCTGAACCTGTGGCCCGGGCATCCTCTCCCAGGAAGATCTTCCTTTGGGGCTGATTTGCAGGAGCCTCAACCTGGTAAATCAGCCCCTAGGAGAGCCATGGAAATGAAATGTGGGATCATGTAGTCATTTTTCTATGTTAGGAAATAGCTACATGCTTAAAAATCAGTTCAATACTGCGCTACCTTAGAGGGAAATCTGAATGACCCATACTTGTTGACATCCTACTTCAATGTCCAGAGGATCAGGGATTATGGAAATGTTTGGGGAACTCTGTTCCTTCCTGGTGAGCAATGTATTTGTAGCCATTGCTGCAGCAGATGTCTTCAGCCAGAGTGTGTCTGTGTTTGCAGGTAGCACTGTGCCCTTACCCTGCCTTTCGTACCTGTGGAGGAACCGGGCCAGATGCTCTGGTGCCAGATTTCTCTATGGCTTTGCAAACATTTGTGTATTGTTGCTGGTAGAAACCCTTTGAGTGATTTTAAGTTACTTGAAAATTTTTCGTTTATCTTAACTTTTGAGGAATTGGATTGCAGACATGAAATACTAAGAGAGAACTGAGAGGAGTTCTCATCTGTTCTTGTATTTATGACATTTAAAATGTGGAAATACTTAGGCTGACATAATAGTTAACTCTACATTAATAAAAGCACTATTTTTACCTCATTAACAGGGCAGTTGTTAATGAAGTAAAAAATTATTTCCTCTTCCCATGCTGTTTTAGATATTTCTTTGCTTTTAATGTACTTTCATCAATGTTTCTAATCATCCTACGATGTTCTTGTAAATACTGCCTTTAGCCATGCTGTCTATTTGATGGTTCTTAATTCACGCTTCATTAACTTTTCACAACTTTTTCTCAGGACAGTTTTCCATAAAAGCTGTGACTCACACAGCGTTCTCAGTCATATATATATATATATATATATATATATTTATACACACTATATATACACACACACTATATATACACTCATTATATATATATATATATGTATATGCAGTCATACAGATACAAATATGCAATAAAACAAGATTTTTCTAATATTTCCTTTTTTTTAACCACATCAGGCCTTGTAGTTTTGTTGTATGAATAGGGTAAGAAAAAAAAAAGACCATTAAAAATGCTTTCAAAATTATCTAGGGAAGATATCAGGAAAAAAGAAGGTTTTACAGTGCTCCAACTCCTTCTTAACCCTGAATAAGTGGTTTGGTAATAATATATACAGGAGGAATTCTATACTGTCAGCAGCTCTACGTTAAAAAAAATAAATTCGTTTGCTTTCTTCCCCTGCAGCTTAATTATCTATCAGATATGTAGTATTTTAAACTTGGATGGAGAGTCTAAGTCTGCTTTTATCATGGGCAGGCAGATGCACATTTCAGATCACCTCAGTAATATGCCTTCCTCTCATGAGCTATTTTTTACAGATACACAAACTTCACACATCTCCAGGACAGATTTTAAGCCTGGTTTGACTTCAGTAGTCTGACAGATTGTGATAAACCTACAGTAAACAGAAATCTTTGGAGCTGCTTTGTAAGTAGATAATTCACTTGATTGATTCGGTACACTGATTCTTAACCTGTAACAGCAGGATGGAACTGAGAAATTGTCAGCAGCGTGAGCCTCTTCTGTGTTTGCTCTGAGGGGTTTCAGGGTCTAACACAAATTGTTTCCTGAAGGAAAAGAGCACTTATGAAACTCTGAGAATAAGTGATTTAGGAAAACAGTCTGAACTACTGAAAATGTGTTTTGAGAAGACTTCTATTCAAATATTGATTGACCAGGGATACTAAGTTCATTTAGCTGGTTTGGCTTAAAACCATTACATAATAAGGGAATGTGCTGTTGACACAAATTGATGGAGTTCAAGTTTATGGAAAGGAAAGTAAAAGCAATTTCCCTGGAAACTGGAACTGCTGTTTTCCATATTCCCTCATCTTTGGTATAGCTTAACAATATATTGTAGCAGTTATGTTGTAACCAGGCCAGAATACAGACTCCCTGAAATCTGAATTGAAATGTCCATGCTACATTTCTGTATAGATGTGCTGACCTCATCTATTAACAGATATTCCAGGATTTGCCTGATTTTTTTTCTTTAAGTTTCTTTCAAAAATGGGATGGATTGGTTTTTTTCTTTCTCCCCTTGAGAACTTTACAATCTTGCCTGTAAAAACAGGTAATCAAAGCAGAGCTACATTGCATCAACTACCAGAATTGTGATTTCTGCTCTTGCTTCTTTGCCGCTCTTAGTGCTCTCCAAAAGAAGATCCTAGATGTAAATTAGTAAGACTAGTCTCTGAAGAAGAGGAAGTCTCAGGGCTGAAAATATCCCCTGTTTCTGGCAGAGGGCTTGGAGCGGCTGCTGCAATCACCATGCCACTGCTGCTGATAACAAAGTGAAATTGTACCAATCCTGGCTCTACAAAGGTGCTCATTTGAGAAGAAAATTTTAGGGCACTTTGGACAATCCATATAAAGTCCATAGTATTTGTGTAGGTGATCTTTATAAATGTACCTGCCTTTTGTTCAAAATGTCACACTTAAAGATGGCAGAATAAAAATACCTGACAAGCCAGTTCTTGGGTTGAACAGTCTCCTGTAGAAGAGCACCTAAGTTGTTGAAACTGGAATCATTGCTGTAGCTCCCTATAAATATTTTTTTGTTTTCAAAAGGCCTACAATGTTTTGTTCAGCTACTTTTAAGTTTGAAATTCCTAAAATGTTAACTGCAACTATCTGAGGTGAATGTCATAATTTTGTGAGTTACTCAGGTTCATTACACACCACCAACCTGCAATGTTGTGCTTTTGAAGCAGAAAACTGTCCATTGTGGTAATCTGGATTTGTCATAATAAACTTAATCAGAAGGATCTGAGGGGTTTTTTCCAAGTCAATTTCAATTTTTAAAAAAGTTAATAAAAATACGAGGTTTGAGGCTTTTGTTTTTCAAATATTTGGAAAAACTCATCGCCTAGCTATGGCACCAGCTGGCTTGTGTATGCCATTGTTGTAGAACCAGCTGCTGGTGCAGAACCAAGTGATGCACTACATGCCTTCTATATGCCTCCACAGAGAAACATTAGACTGATCATTGCATCTTGTTGTATTTAACTTTAAATGCTGTTTGAGGGCTGATTAGTCTGCTGTTGCCTTGTAAGTGGGGTAAACTTAAAAGCTTGTGCTGTGTCAGTGCCAAATGAACTGGACTAGCTTCGGCAGCCTTACTCCCCTGGCTGCCCTTCAGGTTCCACATGGATGCAGGAACTGTTTTCACTGACAGAGGCTTTGCTTCTTTAAAACTGTATTTGCACTTCTCCAGCTTAGATTGAGCTTTCCAGCTGCCATGGATGTGTCTTCCCTATTCTGCACAGGAATATACAAGACAAATTCCCACGCCTTTGTTTCTCTGTTTGAAGTCATTGGCATTATGTTCATTGTCATCCAGTGTTTCAGTACTCTTTTTACAGTCCTATGTGTGCCTAATTTTGTTGAAGGCCCTGTGCTTGCCTGCTTGCTTCCTTGATTCTTTAATTTAAATACCAAAGTAGATCCTTGACCATCTTTGCATTAAGTCTTACTCCTCCTCTTAATAAAAAAAGCTGTCATTGAATATCCTGAATTGGAAGGAACCAACAAGGATCATCAAGTCCAGCTCCTGGCCCTGCACAGAACCATCCCCAAGAATCACACCTGGTGCCTGACGGCAGTGTCCAAACCCTCTTGAGCTCTGTCAGGCAGGTGCTGAGACCACTTCCCTGGGGAGCCTGTTCCAGTGCCCAACCACCCCTTGAGGTAAAAAATGCTTTTCCTGATATCCAGCCTAAACCTCCCTGGACTCAGCTTCATGCTATTTGGTAAGGGGTGTCCATTCTTTCTTCCTTAGATGGTGGGACTTACTTGGTTTTCTGCCATATTTAGCCTGATAGCTCCACAGCGATATCATGTCCAAAATATTTTAGACAAATTTTCCTTTTTTATATGTATAATTTATACTTTTCCCTGGGAATGGTCTGAGATTCTCTAATAATATTGGAAAATGCTGATGATAACTAACCATGTGGTAGAGAGTGAGACTTATCCTTAACATGTTAAAATTCTACATGCAACTCTGATTCCACTCAAAACTGTTACTTTTGAATTCAACTTGCTTGCAATATTGTTTTGCAACTTTTGGAGATTTTTGCCCAGATTTTGATTGGTTCTGAATTTGCTAAACATTGAATTGCTGCATTGACACAAAACATAAAATGTTCATGGGACTTGCATTCTTGTTTTTTCAATTTATATTCTAGACTTGGCTTTTCCAGTTTGATCTGATGTTGACTTAAAGTAGCCATGTCCTGACCTTCAGGTGCCCCTGCCTTTTGTGGGAAAGAAGGTGGTTTCAAGTCCCAGTTTTAATGGAAAACAACACAGTGTAACTCTTCCAACTTGGTAATATTTTGGTCTCTGAGTTGTAATGATGGAAACATTTCCATTTTGCAGCTTGAGTTAAAGAATGAAAGAAAATATCATAACACTTTAAGGAACCATTCAAAATTTTTCTTTATAATTTAGAGGAGCTGTACATATACTCTCCTAAGCTGGGCATCAGCAACTTATGTTTGTGTTATTTTTAGAAGGGTAATACTATGAAACCTAAGGAATATATGCATCTTTAAGTAATTTTGAAATCAAGGAAGTCCTTAGTTTTGATTACCTTTTAATTGTATCAGTTTGGAATATTTTAAAATAAGATTCTGACATAATGATAAAGTTCACAGAGTTTACATTGTCATGGTATGCATCTTTCCATCTGGATATCCTCTTTCAAAGCAGCCACATGCTCTTATCTATTTAACTCGAGCCCAGCTGATGCAGGCTAATTACCTTTTCCTCCTTTTCATTGTATCGCGCTGCTTTTTCTGCTGATTTCAGCTGGAGCTGGAGGTCAGTCTATTTAAAGAGCTCACACTTTTGTCTCGATGTCTCTTGTGAAGTGTTGTGTAATTTGGCTACTCCTGGGGATGTTTGTGGTGAGAATTCATAATTTGCTGACCATCTGCCTGCCTTTTCCCTTCATTACAGATGTGGAGAGGAAAAGCTGAAAAGAAGGCAGTGATGTAATACATAGAACTTGGTTGCTGACCAAGTTACATACTGTGATTGTCATTCAGAAATCCTCTTTCTGCCAGAAGTTGGTGCTTTTATATGAAATTCAAAGGAGGGCTGGTCTGTGTCACACAGTGCTGAAGAGAAGTATTTATGAAGGATTTGTTTATTCTGAAAGCAGTTAGTTGAGGTTTTTCATAACATTACTGTTGATTTCCTTACAACTCCATATTCAGACTGCATTCCAAATCCCAGGCTGCACCTGACTTTGTGACCAGCATTCTTGTGTGACAGCTCTGAGTGTCCTTGTTCTTCCCCAGCCGGGAGATACTGAAAGTCCTGGATGACCAGGCTTGAAGGGCTCATGTTAGTTTTATTTGGCCATGGTGTGGATTTTTGAATTTGAAAAAGTGGAGAGCAAGACAATATGGAACAGACACTAATGTATAATCAAAATGAGATTGTATCTAAAAAGCAATAGCATGGAAACTAATACAGCTTGGAGAGCAGCAGAATAATGTTCCAAGAGAAGCCCAGAGAACAGACTTTTGGATCTGAGATTATTTTAAAGGACATCTTTGTCTGTGAGGAAGGAAAATTTTGTTCATTTTACTTCTTTATGAATGCTTCAAAATAGTTTCATTAAAGCTTCCTGAGTCTAGAGACTTCTGGAAAGCCACTCTGTTCTAGAGGACACGTCCTGTGAGGAGTGGCTGAGGGCACTGGATTTGATTAGAATGGAAAGAAGGAGGCTGAGAGGACACCTTATTGTTCTCTACAACTACCTGAAAGGAGTTTGTAGAGATTTGAGTGTCAGTCTCTTCTCCCAGATAACAAGATGAAATAGCCTCAAGTTATACCAGGAGAGGTTTAGGTCAGTTATTAGGAAAAAATCCTTACCAAAGTGGTTATTGAGCATTGGAATAGGCTGCTCTGGGAAGGGATTGAATCACCATTCCTGGAGTTATTTAAAAGTTCTTTAGATGTGACGCTTAAGATTATGGTTTAGTGGTAGACTTGGCAGTGCTGGGTTTATAGTTTCTTTAAGGCATTTTCCAAACTAGATGATCCTGTGCTTCTACCCTGTTTTCATTCTCAGTGGAATAATCTTATAGGACTCAAGACTTGGCACGTAGCTCAGTGGGATCACACTTTACTGGGATTTATACCTGGATGGATGCTCTCACTGTTGATCCTTTTTTCCAAAGTGCCAATACCTCCAATCAGTCACGGTGTGTGTGCAGAGAGATGTTTCATGCAGCAGATATAGGTGTGATGGACATATTCTTCACCATCCCTTCTAAAAGTGATCTCTTAAACTCTTCAGGGACCTTCTATCTAATTTCACAAATTGCAGTTTTATTCTAAAAAACATATGTATGCAAATTCAGACCTTAAGTAGTCCTTTTGCTGAGGTAATTATTTTGTCCCAGTTTCTTGCAATGCTGTTGTGTGTATTTATAAATACTTAGCTATGAGGTCTCAGGAGCAAGAAATACATCTTCTGTTTTATTTGCAAAGAATAGTAAGAACCTTTCCAAAGTCTCTAGGTGTCATTGCAATAAAATAATCATAACAATGGGTCTCAGGGTAGTAGTAAGTCTGATATAGTTGAAATGAACTAGTAGCTTACCTTGGAGTGAAAGTTTTTTATTTGAAAAGAGAGCAAAACACTCTTGGTCATTTTTTGTTATCTTTTGCTAAGAGAAAATATTAAACATGGCTTGCCACTTAACTTGGCTGGGGCTATCTTCATGCAGCTTTTTTATATTTTTAAGCAATTATCCTGCAATATGGAGTGTTTTGATTTAGACACACTTTAAATGATCAGCATTCATGGCAGATGCAGTGAAGAGCAATTTAAAATTAAAAGGCTGCTTTAGACTTTTAAGAGCACCTGGATCTTATTTTAGAGGCAATTGGAACCCTGGGCCAGCACCTTGTAGGGCAATTTAAATTCTTATTTTTTATTATTTTATTTGAGGACTTGGTAAGGAATTGATTTGAACAGCATGGTGCTGAGCTCTTCAGATTTTGAAGTACTTCCAATTCCCAGTCACATATAGCTGCAGATTATGATCTTCTCTTAGTTCTACAAAGCCAGGCATCTTAAGAATATGACCCAGACAAAGAAGTGAATCTAGACTCTTTTAATTTATCAAACATTTGATTTAATGTATTTTTATTCTTTTTCGCTTATGCAAGAAGTTCCTTAGGTCAACAGGAAGACACTTATAAATTGCAAAAAGAAATACAGACAGAAATTAGCAAAATTGTACTATGTCTGTTCAGCATCTGAAGACAGTCTTTTCATCAGTAAAACATTCATAATCACTGCAATAAATTCTCTGTATTGATTTATCCAGAGTAAAGGGGCATGGCAGAAAGCAACAATCCTTTAATTATATTCCTATTCTATTTGGGAGTGTCCTGTGCCCCATGTAAGACAAAAGACCTGTCTCACATGGGGCACAGGAATGAGTTGAAGGGAAGGAAGGAATCATCATTTAATGAAGGGTGATCATAATTCAGAGGCAAAAGGGAAACCCTGGCTGCCCAGGTTGTCTCCATTCTGGAAATTACTACTCTGAGCACTTGGCTTAAAACCACAATTCTTCACCCTGATGATATTTCTGGAAAGCCCGATCCAGATAGAGGGATATAGTGGTGCTTTACCCATTTAAAGTGACACAAGACAACCGTGTCCTTTCTTAACTTTATTTTCAAAAGTACAAAACCATGGCAAGATCCATTCTCAGCAAGATGTAGGCACTCTCCTAAATACAGGGATTAGGGATTTTTGTTCCTGCTCTCCATAGGACACTCAGCCCCTTAAAAGCAAACACAGTTGGGTTTGTGAGCAAGTGGGGTCACAGAATTGAGTGACTCAGCCACTGGAAATGCTCTGAGATGTGAACCATCAGCAAGAACCTTTACAATGCAGTAGCTGCAATACAAGAAGCTGCCAACAGGCAGCTCATGGTAACAGATTACAAAGAATTATATTGGTGCTCAGAGATGGTGTGGGTAAGTGTACATCTGTACAGAAAGGTTTTGTGAACTAGAGCTGTGAAACAGGGAGCATGGCATTAAACAGCATCACCATCTCTCTGTACAGGGTGAATTTCTTGTAAGAGGCTGGAGGAAGCTGATGATTTTTAAAAAAACTCTCAGTGTGTTTTTGCTTTTGAGTTGATATAAAGAAATCATAAGATATATTAGAGATTTCACTGGAGTGTGGAGGAGGAGAATGTAAAGTCTGAATATTTTGTTTTCTGTCTGAATCACTAATGTGCTACCAGTCAGTTTAATTAGAATAATTAGTCATGAAATATATAATTGTTGTGAATCTTCCTGCAGATTATATAGAGAGCTTTTGAAGAGGAATGTGGTTATTGGATACTGATCCTGCAAACATTTATGCACGTTCTTAGCTCAGCATGCATGGATCACTGTTATCCCATTGAGTGGGGAAAGGAAACTCTCCTTTAGCTAAGGGGCTTTCTGAAATTGAACCTCACCAGTGGGCAGCATTTCTCTGTGACCATGGGACTTGTGTCATGTCCAGTGTTTTAAGGATGCCTCCTGTAAGGGGCTGCTTTCCCCCTTGAGCAATTGTTTGTTCTTGAAGGACAGTAGCTATGAATGACCAGGTGGTGGCATGTCCTCTATGGCTCTGTTTGTGTCTTGGTCTCTAAAGGGTTGCCCCTCCTGTGTCCTCTCTGTGAGGTTATTTTGACACCACTATTTTGTGTTTCTCCTGCTGTGGAGAAATGGAGTTGTAGAAACCATGTGTTCTTGCTTTCTTGTGAACCATGCTGGATCATTTCCTGGAGCAGGTTCAGCCTGTGGCTGTGCACACACCTATTGAAGCTTGTGAGAAGTGAGGATGGGAAATTGATGGAGCTATGTGGAAGAATGGGCTTGGGGTGGGTTGGCCTTGCCTGGGTTTAGGTAGCTTTGGTTTTCCCTGTGAAAAACTTGAAAAAATTGAGCAATTATTGTATATATTGATAAATGCTACCATTTGATCCCCTTTTTCCTCCCCAGAAAAGTAGTTTGGTTTTTGCTTGGGTTTTAGGGTGTTTTGTTTGTTTTGTTTTGTTTTTTATAATAAGTTTTACTGTTGGTTATTTTGTTGTGGTTTATCATTTAAGTACCTAATGGTACCAGTTTTAGGTTCTTCCACTTTTTGAGAAAGTAACCTTGAGAATCTTGTTCTCCTTTCCTTGTTCATCTCTTGTGTCAAAATTATTTCCTATCCTCAGATTATATGACAGATAGCAAATTTAATGCTAAAGAATGTTCTGTCAACATATTTAGTCAGCCCTGCTATATGTTCAAGATTTTCTTCTTGTAGCATATACTAATGTGCTTTGGAGTAGTTTGATAGTCTAATTGATTGTAACATAAAGTCTGTACTGTTCAACTGTGAAAAAAAGTTTACAGTTTTTATTATTCTTGGCCAGAAAGAATTGAAAGCTTATAGAATTTTTTTATTATTTTTATTGTACTTTGGTTAATTTCAGATCTCTTTTTTGGCAGACAGTACAGGGTGTAACATAAAAAAATGTGATTCAGCAAAAGCTGTGGAAGAATTTCTGATATTGTGGTGTACAGAACTGCAGATACTGCAAAAAAGACTGAAAAATAATGGAATGTGATGCAGAGCAGTAGTGTGCCACTTCACGGACTTACTTATTCGCTCACAGAATTAACTGTAGTGCTCTCTTGAGTATTCTGTGTACACTTCACTAAGAAAACTTAGTGAAGATATATCAGATACCCTTTCCTATCCAGAAAAGCAGAAACCATCCACTGTTTGATAAAGTTGCATCTCTCCTTTGCCATTGTCAGGAATCCAGTCCCAGATGACCTTATCATTAGTTCAGCTCAGGACCTGTTATTTCCCAAAGGCTGGTCTTGCCTATTTGGTGTTAAATATCTCTTGTTGCTCTGGTGGATCCCCCAGTGCACCAAAGCCATCCTTGCCTTTGAGCCTTGCTCCTGCTTCCAGTTGCCAGTGGCACCTTGAGCAGCACTAGGAGAGTGGAGCAGCAATTTGGATCTAAAATAACAACCCCAAGAACTTTGTAGGTAGACAGAATTGCCAAGCTCAATCACTCTTATTCTGTCATAGAAGAACTAAAATAGGTATCTTACATGTCATTCTACTGTGACATTCTTACTATTATCTGTGGCTTCATAGCTTACACAAAGAAAATGTTCCTGAATTGTTGTGTTGTCTTCTGGTTTGCTAGTGTTGGCTCTTGTGCCTTTACATATTTGAAAGTCCCATGGTATTGGCTGCTTTGCAAACTTTTTGTTCTGAATCATGAATTTAGCAAGCACATATCAGTGAATTTCAGATGAATTAAAACCAGTGTCAGACATGATTTCAAACTCCTTAAGTACAACAATAAAAAACACATTAAGTGATATGTGAAATCTGTGTCATTATATAAATTTTCTGAAGTTCAGCTATTCTCTTAAGGATATGTAGCACAACATTTCTGTTCTGGTGGCCAGAAAGTTTAAGTAGTTCAAATTACTGCTTTTCTCCCAAGTAACATTTGCTAGGATAAGAGGAAATGACCTCAAGTTGCACCCAGAGAGGTTTAGAGTGGATATTATTATAAAGTTGTTCATCAAAATGCTTGTTGAGCATTGGAGCAGGTGTCCAGGAAAGTGGTAGAGTCCCTGGAGGTATTAAGGAGACTTTTGGATGGACACGGTTTAGTGGTGGACTTGACAGTGCTGGGTTAACAGTTGCATTTGATGATCTTGAAGGTATTTTCTAGCCAAAACAATTCTCTGGCTCTATGAATTTATCTTCTATATGTTCTTTTTGATCCTGATCAGGCAATAGGCCTGTATGACTTTGTATTTTAAAAGTCTGTGAATAATAATGTTGGTTATATGTCAAATAACCATCAGTTACATTCCTATGCAAACCATGTCTTTTCTGTCCCAGCCCTTTTCTACATCTCACCTTTGTTGTCTTTGCATTAAATAAAGAAAATCAGCCAACCAAACCCCTCATATTGTAAGCCCTACACAGTAGTGTCAATTTATTTCCATAAAACACCCTGGGTACTTGTGATGTTGTATGTGGTTAAAAAGACCAAAACACACCAGAAAAACCCCACAGAGCAGAAAACCCCTTATAAAATTCTAGTAGATCTGACAAGTTCTCTGGGGTTGTCACAAGTCCCATCACTCAGAACTGTGCATATTTGACTTTGTTAGCGCTTGCTTCCAGATAGCTGCTCAGAAACTCTGGACAAAGCAGCAAAAAAACTCATGTGGATGTGCAGGAAGAAGAGGGAGCTCTAAGTTCATATCAACTCAAAGTAAAACATAAAGAAAATAGAGTAGAAAACAATCTTTTTTCCTCTGCATTTCACAAAGTGTTAGCAAAATCCCTGAGCAGGGGGAGACAGAGACTATGAGGAAGCTGCTGTCTTAAAATATTTGAAGAGCAAACTCAAACAGCCATATGTTATAGCATTTTGGCTGGAAGTGTGTTTGACTGTTTTTTATAATTTTATATAAATGTTTGAAAAATGTAATGAGAAAATTGTCATCTCCCTTTTACGAAAACAAGACATGCCCCCTCCTGTCCAAGCTTTGGCCAGCTTGGTCTGAACTAACTCCTTCAGCCATTTCAGGGAGGAAGGTAAACATCACTCTTTGTTCCTGTGGATGAGGAACTGAGAATTAAATAGGGTTGAGAATTAAGTCTGGTTGGTGGCAGAGCCTGGGCTCTAGAGTTCAGTGCCTTGACCCAGGCTAGGCTCTGTTTATCTGCCTAGCTTATGTATCTCTTCATAGAACATTTTTTTACACGTTGATTTATACTTGTTCCACTTCTGTGAGGTTTAACAGCACTGTTGTGTTCTTTATATAGATGTAGAGTCCAAAAACAGGTGATCTGAGTGCCCAAGGTTATACAAGTATCTATGGAGTAAAAGGGACTGTATGAAACTTAAATCCCAAGTAATAACCTTAACATTTTAGGCCTTTTTTTAGGCCTTACCCATTTGTTTGAGAGAAAGCCAGAGACAAAAACAGAGGGAAAAGGGAAAAAGAGGAAGGCGAAAGCAAGTTATCTTTTTTCCCCTGAAAGGCTGGCTTTCTGTTTTGATTTCAGAAGCAAACAGCAGCCTTTTTCAATGCTGATTTCATAAGTGGTACATTTTTCTAGCAGAGAAATTCTCTGATTTCACAGAGAAGTTACATTGAGAAGCAGGAGAAAAAAAAAGAGAGAGATAAAAGGGTGAATACTATGAATTGGATACTCCCTCTGTTCCCCAAGAATTTCCTGCTTCCACCTGCCAGTGTTGTGACTTCCTTTTCAGTCCATGGCTTTGAAACTGGCTTAGCAGGCTCTCTTTCTAGGGATGGGTGTTGTGTATTCAGTCAGAGAACAAACTCCATGCTGGGAGGCATGGGGGAGCACATAGTGGCATTTCTAGCAATAGGCTTGTCAAAATAAACAGTCTCACTTTTAAAATATGTATCCTAAATGTGTTGCCTCCTAATGCATATTCATCTCCTAAATGCAAATATCTCCCTTTTCTGCACATATTGTGGATGTTTGCCCTCTCTATTTGGGTTGTGTATCATATGGCATGTAAATAAGAGATGACAAGTTGTGTAATAAGTGGAGGAGGGGAGGAGGTAAAGGGATTTAATAAGAAACATGCATAATTTACACACACAGCACTATTCCACTCTGGTTTTGCATATTTTAATAGCATATCATGTGGCTTTGTGCCAACCAGTGTCTTAGAAATAAATCTTTTACTAGCTTTAAAGGTAAGATTTCTCAGATGAATTCTACTTGCTAGAATAAGCATCCTGCAGTGGTTTAGCTTTATATTGAAGTTTGTAAGTGCCCTTGTTTCTTTGCAATGTGAAGGTAGTTTGGGTAAATACATGTAATATATACAGTATGAGCAAGAAGATGTGTTTCAGGTGCTGGGTTTTTTTCACACCCACAAGTTAGAAACACAAAGTATTTTAGGACAGATTTATGTCTCTCTGGCCTGTAAATTATCTAAGCTGAAGGCACAAACTAATATTTATATGCTGTAGTAACCAGATATCCATAGCTGTTTGCCCTTGCAATAGTGGGGACAGTTTCAGAGTATTTTTTTTTTAATTTTTTTTATAATCACACAGGAACTGGACATGTGAAATGGGTTCATTTTGACACTGTGGTTAGAGTCATGAGTGCAATTGTCAGCTAAGTGTAGCCTTCTTTGGTCTGAAGGAAGAGGTAACTCTCACCCTGAAAATTTAGATGTAAATAAACACATGGCTATGAAGAAAGCATCTGCCACAAAAAACCCAAATGTTGAGTTGCTTTCAGTAGTTTCAGTATGGATTCTGTACATGTGCATATCCTTCTGCATATAAGAATCAAATGAATGTAAGTCCAGAGTTACACTGTGAAATGTCATTTTGGAAAGCTTCACAATCAGTGAAAGCCTTCATGGGACGCCAAATCCAGCCCCACAATGCCACAGGGACTTGTGTCTTATCATCAACGAGAGGAGAAAGAGACAAAAATGGCAGAGAGATTCTGAGGAGTGGCACGGGGGCATACAGGGTAGATGAGGTTTCTTCATGGCAGACCTTAAGCTACATCTGATTTTTGTGGAGACGCCCAGTGCTTGTGAGAGTGCCAAACCATGCACTGCTGTGCTGGCTCCCTGGAGCTGCCCTCCTGTGTCACGTGCTCTGGAATAGCCTGCCTGTGTTTGTGGGCTTTGTAAGCAGAATTACAATTTGCAGATTGGTTTCCAATAACCACAGAAACTGCTCCTTGAGCTCACCAAACCTGTCCCAGAATTTCAGGAGCTGCTTCTGACCTGGGTGAAAAATGGATTCTACAGTAAGGCAGACCCTAAAGCATGCGGCGAAACAAATCCCATTGGGTTTTGGACGCAGTTCAGCCACATTAAATCTCAGTGAATATTAGAGGGGCACATTTATTTTGTTGAGGTTTTCTGCCCATATTAGTAAAATTTTTCATAATCCTTCTCTCTTGTGTGAATTCCATTAAAAGTTCTAAGAAACTATGTTACAGGGGTGGGGGAATCTTTGGAGGTGGTGTTGTTTCTTTCTTCCCACTCCTCAAACTAGAGACTTAGGAGCAGCAGGAGAACCAGGCATAAGCAATGAATAAGGTTTGTCTCCTTCCCATAAATATGCCTTAATGATGAAGAAGGACAATTCTTGTCAAAAATAAGTCTCTTACAATGCCCTTAAAGCTCACTGCAATGACACAAACCATTTTGTGATTTAAATGTTTGGAAAAACCAAGATGCCCATTGCTCCAGGTATTTTCATTTCCATGCTGCTTCTGTAAAGACATTCAGCCTCTAGAGCAGTGTGTTGTATATGTAATTCTCAGCTGGGAATCACTAAACAAACTGAAATGGAAATAATTCGTGGTGATTTTTTTCCACCTTCTCAAAAGAGACTGGGCAAAACAGGCAGCAAAGAAATGCTGCTCTCCAAATATGCAACAAGGAGCTGATCTCCTGAAGGCTGTTAAATAAGTATGGAAAAGAGTAAAAGTTACTTTTATGAATGATGGAATAGGCTTCTAAGCAATGAAATACTGCTTGTCTCTCAAACACCTTTTATCAGTATTTCTGAAAAAATACAGTATGCATGAATACTTATTGGAATTTTATCTTAAAAGTGGAATTAAAATTGGTGTGAATATGAGGGGGTAGTGTTACAAGTGCAAGTAATTGTGTCTTTATCAAGTTTGCTGGCTTTCTGTATTTTCTACATTTTTTGGCTTTGTACCACTTGAGTTTCCTAATCATCTGTTTGAATAGATAAAAAAGTATTCTGGAGAGATACAAAAGCTCTGGTTCTCTGGCTACCTCTCTCCCTCAGCATTAGAGAAAAGTAATCAAACATTAATTTCTGATTCCCAGTGCCAACTGAGCAGAGAGGGACTGGATGCTTTGCAAGAAGTCTAGTCAGTTAAAGGGCAGGATCTGAAATTGGTAGATTTTTTCCTAGAAAAAATTGCAATGCAGAAAGGCACTTGGCCAAGGAGGAGGGTGTTTTCCTACTGCTCTGCCATTGTCATTTTGGGAAGGTTTTTACTCACCTGTGAGTGTGACAATTCAGAGGTGCTGAAATGCCTCTTGCAGGACAGACAGACATGCAGGAGTGGTCAAGCTCTTCCCTTGCTGGGGGTCTTGTGACTCTGAACAGAGGTGCAGGATGGTTGCAGGTCCTGAGGCCAGGCAGGATCAAGGCCAGCTATGAAATGTCACCTGTATTGGGTAACAACCTCTCTTGTTGCTGCAAGGGTGTTCCCTACAGGAAAATAACCATTGGGTGCTACAAAAGGTGTATGCTTTGGTACATCAGCACTGTCTGGAGTTAAGCTGATCAACAGGTAAAATATTGTGGTGTTCACCTGGTGGCATCCACTCTGCTGAAGCCTTTACACAATTGGGAGCCAGTAAGTGTAGAGGGGGAATGACCAAATCAGCCTGGTGTTTGGAATTGAAAGGAAAGGAAAATTGAGGACTTTAGTCAATTAAGCAATTAATTGGAGCAGCTGATGGGGGCAAACTTGGCCTTCCTGATCTTTTACTATATAGTATGTATGCTGCTGTGATTTCTTACGTATCAGCTGGAATTCAGGTGGTTCTACAGCCTGATAAAATGCCAGGGAATTTTTTTCAAAATAAATACTCATTTAAACTAATCTAAGAGAAAATATACGACGAGTGGGTGAGGTTTTGGGAGGTTCAACAAGGCCGAGGTTCTGCGTGTGGGTTGGGGCAGCTCCTGGTATCAGTACAGGCTGGGGATGAGCTGATAGAGACCAATCCTGTGCAGAAGGACTTGGGGTGCTGGAGCGTGAGAGGCTGGACATGTGTGTGATCAAGGTGAGGTTCAACAGGACCAACTAAACTCTGGACTGCACAACAAGAAATGTGGCCAGTGGGGTGAGGGAGGTGATTCTCCCCCTCTGTGTTGCCCTGGTGAGACCCTACCTGGAGTACTGTCCCCAGCTCTGGAGTCTCAGTACAGGAAAGTTATGGACTGGTTTGTGTTTCCCCAGACGCACAAGCTCTTCTTTACCATGTGTATTATTTAAAAACTTAGGATTATCACAGCTACTGCTCACATACTGGAGGTGCTGGGAGAAGAGATGGGAAGGGAGAGAGTGGAACAGCTGCATCTTCAGTGCAAATCCAGAGCATTACAGATGCATCTTTTGTGCTGAAAGAGCTTGAGAAAGCACAGTTTGTCAAAGATGTATAATCTGTGTGGTGTAAAGTCAGCTGCTTTTGTTTTACAAGGGTAGAGTGTTTCTCTGGACTCCTAGTCTGAGGCTTGGTTTAACCAAGCAGGCTGCAGTAATGTGAGTAGCAAACTTCTTGGCTTCTGGTCCAGTGCCTTTTTGCCATTAGTCACACCATGTGTAGTGGCTGTTTAGAAATCCTAACTGCTGTTTGACACAGTGTCTTACCAAGAGGATGTATAAATCTGATAAACTCTCAGTCCCCTAGGAAATGAGAGTAATGGATGCTTTACATTTACATTGCTATATTGGTATTCGTCAAATCGACTCCTGTTTGGCTTTCAAATCCTTAATTTGAGTTTTATACTTGGTTGCCATTAAATATCCTTTTATCACCCCAGCAACACTGTCAGACCGATTTCTCACTTGTCTTCCTCTTACTGACATGGAAATATAAGTTCACTGATCTATTTATCGTTCCTTCTTGAACAGTTTCCCGGGATGTATCCTCTGGAAAACAGCCAATTCATTGTACAATGCTGTAACTACTGGAGTCTGAATGAATATGAAACAAAATTCTACCAGATTATGCTTCCTGCTGCAGGAGATTCCTGCTATGGGCAGAGTTTTGATGGTTCACATTCAGAGACATCTGTGTTTGTAGATTACTGCACCCACTTCAGTGTCAGTGCAATGGCTGAACCTCAGTGCCTGTGCCTCTGTTCTAAGTTGCTTTGTAACAAATGTGTAGTTCAGAGTTTTGTGAAAATGGGCCAGAGGTCAGGAGAAATGGGCTGCTAAGTCTTCTTTTAGTGGATTTCACCAACCTCATCACTGTCATGTCTAACAGTATGGAAAGACAAAGGCCAACTTAATAACAAAGGGCAGCTAATGAAGAAAAAGGATGTTTTGAGTCCCACAGGAAAAGATTCCATAAAGTACATTGCTTTTCTTAATATCCAGATTTAATTTCCTGACCCAATGACTGTCTACTTCCAAAATTATTTTCCTTTCTCCACTTTGTGTGGAGAAAGCAGGAGAGAATATATCCATAAGGTCACAAAACAGCATAAATTTAGAACTGTTGAACAATGTACCTATTCTAAAACAAAAACAAAATCAGCAACTCCTGATTTTTGAAGCTATCATTGCTATTTCAGATTCCAAGGATTGATTTATTGTTTACAGACTACATCTTAGTAAGGCAAATTCAGCTCGTACTTGTCTGGTGTTCCAGTCGAGCAAGATTTAGCAATAGCTGGCATCATTGCCCAGAACTGACTTTAGCTTTGCCTTTTCATTCTCAGCTGACAGAGCATTATGCTTTCCTGTGGCCTGCACTTCCCTTTGCCTTTGCTGTCCTCAGTGGCAGCTATTCAATTTGCAGTTTGACAAGATGAACACCACCTTAGATATTGAGTTAGATATTGGTGCTTCTGTGCTGAGAAGGCATCACAGTTCAGTTCACCACGGTGCTTTTCACTGTGCTCAGCCCACCAGGAATGCAAACAGCACACTCCTCTGTAGGACTATACACACCACTAGGACTATAAACACCTTCTCATGTTTCCATGCTAAAAGCTTGTTCTCAGCTGCTGCTGATTTGGCCAAACTGCTTCTGTTTGGGTTGCCATGCTACAAGATAGGTATAAGCCTGCTGGGGAATTATTTAGTGTGAAATTTTGGACAGATCCTGAAACCAAGGTTCAGGATCAGACCTGAGCCACACACACCATGGTGTTAGCTGTACCAGCCTGAAAACAGTGACTTTACCTGCAGCTCTGCTCCCATCAAACCTTCTGCTGGGTACAACCAATTATGCAGTACGCTGTCCTGCCTGTCTTTGAAGATGCATTTATTTTTTTGGGTAGGGGCAATGCCTCCCACCAGCAGTTTGGTGAAAGGAATGCCCATTGCTGTCTCTGGGCAAATGTGCCCTTATAAACTAATAAGCAACACTTATAAGCATGTTCTAAACAGTAAGCTTATGTTTAGTCAAGATTTATTAGATTTTAGCGGATAATCTTATCACTGATTATAGAGAGCTTAAATATACAGCTCACAAACGCCCAAGAAATTGTTAATGCTGCTTTAGAGTACAGTTTGAATCATCTACAGTGAATAAGATAAAGGGTCACACATTGAACAACAACAAGAAAGGAAGAATACAGCTGTTCATTAAGTGGACATCTTCTATTTTGTGTGCTGAATGATACAAAGGTTAGGTTAAAAAAACAAAGATGTGGACATGTAATTAAGGGCTGTATTATAAAGCATGTAGACAAAAGGGCTAAAATTGGGGTTATACAGGCAACCTTGAGAAGCAGAGAAATCTGTTTCATCTAGTAACTTTATTAATGCTTTCCTGATGCAAGGTTTGAGTGTGTCTATTTAAGCTGTGTGACTGTGCTACGTAAACAAAATTAATATGCAATAACATTATTACACATCATGAAATGCTAAACATTATATGTGGTGTGCTCTCATTAATTTTTTCCTGCTGTGTGAGGGCAAATATTAATTCTGCATCATATCAAATGGAAATACCAACAAAAAGAATACTAAATAGTTATGTCCCTATTACCCTGGACCTTCAGAGACCTATTTCAAGTCATTAATTTTCCCCAAACTTGTAGGAAGTCGCTTGGCTTGAAGACTTCTCTTCCTCTTTAAAACTTGGATAAAGCTTACCAAAGGCCTCCAAAGCTGATCAAGAGGCACTTGCAGAAGGGTAGAAGGCTGTGGCAGTATTGAGTGGCCCTGGGCTCCTGTGTAGCTGCTGGCTGTTTGGGTTTGGTTTGTTCTGACTGTTTTGAACTCTGCTCCTTTGCCTCCCTTGCCCTCTCCAGACCTGGAAGCAAGGAGACAGATCCATCTCACTCTAAGGGAGAGACACACCAGGTGATGGCTCTCTGGCCTCTCCAGAGGAGATGGTTAGAAATCTATCTCTGACACAAATATTAAATTGAACTATGTCCAATCTTGAGATAAATCCCACTCCTGCAAACATAGGATTTCTGACTTCTGTGGCCTGAGGCATAATCTTTGGAACTAAGAACTGAAAAATTACTTTCCAAATGGGTTTAAATTGTTGTATTTTCCCCTTATCTGTTGTATTCTCAGTACCTGATTCAGGAAGATGTGTTCTCTTTTAAGCAAATGTTGCCTACTTGTACACTTTGTAGCGTGGTATTTAAGAACACAAAAATAAGAATCTGAAGAATGTGTGATATGATAATGAATGTCTTCTTTTATGTACCTCACACCATCAGCAAACAGACTTTGGTGTAAGGGAGAAAACAAACTTGATATAATTTTATCTTTCTCGTGATGAGTATTCTCCAACTTCTGATTATTTTTTCTTTTTTTTACATTTTCCATTCAGAAGTGGCTTTATTGCTTTAGACATTTAGACACTTAGAAATTGCTTCTGTGCAATTTCCAGGCAGTCATTAAATAGCAATAGAATATCAAATTAACCTTAAAATAGCCCTCAAACTGATTTAGGAAGTCAGGAACTGTTTGAGAGACATGCATTAAAATGCAGTGGCCTTGTATTTTTGTGAAGAAAAGGAGTATTTCAAGAAATGATATTTTTAGTAAGGTTTTTAAACCTACTTTTTCTGTGTGTTTGATCTATATCCTTCATATGTACAATTTTTGCAAACTCTTATTTCTAATTATTTGGAGTTATTTCTTCAGCATGGTAAGAGAAAGAATGGGATAAACAGAATTAATTTTGTGACTTGAAAGTGAAGGACCTTACCGTTTCAGCTGTATAGTCTGATTGCCTTTGTGCTGCATGCAGTGGCCTTTCCTTGATTTAAAAGCTCAGCTTCTCATACCACATAGCATAGTTTACGCTTTCTAAACATCTGAGCTGCCCAGGTGAGTAAAAAATAAGCAGTAAAAATTGAAGCAGCGTTTAGGAGAAATAATTCTTGAGAGCCATAGATGTGATTGGGAAACACCGAGTGTGATTTTGATTATGTTTTTGAGTTCATGGCTTTTATTGCAGGACATCTTATGGATGCTCTAAGATATTTTCTTAAAATTTGCTAGCTTGAGCCATACCATTTAAATCCTCATTTCATGGTAGGTAACTGAAAGCTGGGATCCACTTATGGAAGCAGTGGTTCATGGCAGAGAAGGGGTAGCCTCTCACTGAGTGCACTGCTCTTTGATCAGGAATATCACAGCTCAGAGACCGAGTGCTTCTCTCAAACCACTTTATTTATGGAATGTGGCAATTATTCCCCAGTTATGTATTTAAAGCTTGCTTCTGCATGCTTTGGGAAACAAAGTTTGGTCACTGTTACTAAGCCGGTCGTAGGTGTGTAAAAATCAGCATCAGAAGCAGTGGTGTTCAAACCTTCACGATGTGTCCAAAGGTT
This sequence comes from Melospiza georgiana, assembly GCF_028018845.1. Classification (NCBI taxonomy): domain Eukaryota; kingdom Metazoa; phylum Chordata; class Aves; order Passeriformes; family Passerellidae; genus Melospiza; species Melospiza georgiana. The sequence goes on along the minus strand of NC_080430.1, from coordinate 43,984,473 downwards.
CCATCTCACCTCACCTGGTGATGTTCCCGTACTGCCATGATTGTCCCTCCCCAGCACTGACAGCAGACTGCTGGACCCTGCACTGCAGTGTTTTCTATTTCCTTATTCTGGTTTTTTGGTGTGGTATTTTTTTTCCTACACTTTGATGAGAGTGCTACAATTTGGGTGGTGAATTTTAGTGTTATCTCCTGAATGAAGGCAGTGCATTTCATTTATATGAAAATATTTTCAGTGGGATTAACCATCAAGGGTTTAGCCACTTTGGATGTATTGCCTAAACTCTGTGAGAATATTAGATTAAAAAGCACAAAAAAATGCTGCTTATGGCACAAATGACATACATGGATGAGTGTTCCATTCACTCCTTTTCAGTACAACATCAACCTCTTCAGTGTCTTGCATATTCAGCAGGTGTGCTCCTTGACTGATTACTCCTGTACTTCGGAGATTCCTCAGTAGTCTAATGAAAATGTAAATGCACATCATCAGCAGTTTAAACTCGCATAGCTCCCCTGCAGCAAGCAGAGTCAGGCCATTTTCCATCAACTGAGGAGCAGCCTTGGAATATCAGCAAGTTACAGAGTGGGAAGCTTTGTAGTTTTGCCGTTATATGAAGTGCATCCATAATGTAATTACTTTCAACTCCAGGTTCCCCCAATGGCTTCATGTCAGAAAATGGAGAGGATGCTGATCATTCTTTTAAACCTCAGCTAGTAAGATTTATTGGTGAAGTCTTGCTTTTGAGCAGAATGCAACTACCTGACTAATTACTGCAACTCTTTTTTCATAGGTCTGCTCAAGAGGGAAATCAGCAGAAGCTTTGCCTAGCTCCATGATTTCTTTTCTCATCCAGTAGCCTGCTGGGAGAATTTGGGCTCTTGTCCACTTACTGTCAAAAGTCTTTTATTCTCTGATAAAATGCATCTTGTGACTTGAAAAGAAAAATTGTCTTTCAAACTTTCTTGAGAAATAATTTAGAAATAACAGAGGTGTGATGAGAACTTGACCAAAGGGCTGCCTTTTGAGGCTGGAAGTGGATTGCTAATATCTTTAGATCACTGCAGGCAGAAGCTTCTGCACTCTCAGGCAGTGCTGGCTGGCTCAGGAAGCAGAAACAGCAATCCAGCAGATGGTGTGAGCTCCCTGGTAACTGAGTGTTTTACTCATTCAAATACTCACCTGTTGCCTGTGTCTAATGAAATTTCCCTCTTTGACTGTGTCTGATTCTTAAATGAAACCTAATCTGGCAATCTCTGACACACAAAATGTGCTTTGACTGTAGCAGTAAGAATCACTAAAATACCCAGCACTGCCTGGTTTAGCCTTAGTTGTATTTTAAAGAAAGCACTTCTCTTTGCAGAACTGCTGTGCCTATTCCTTCTACATTCTGGTAGGGACAGAGGGATGCCTAATAGTTTAGATATGAGTATAGACATGAAACTGAGTGGCTTCTAAAGGTCATCCAGATTTGTTTCTGTGCTAGATACCTTGCAAAGGATGCTTTTGTCTGTCCTTCTCAGAACTTGAAAGGTCTTAAGACCATGCTCACTTTCTGTGCTCTAAAAGCTGATTTATCTTTCACCTATAGCTCAAGACCTTCTGTGATGGAAATGCCAGAGCTTCCCCAGGCATCCTATTCTAGCACTGTTTCTCTTAAAGTTCATTTTATTCTACTTTCCATTACATCTAACCTTAGGGTTTTTTGTGCAGTTTCAGCATTTAAATCCTCTGAGCATGAAGACTGTTTCCTCTTCTTTTTGAAGTAGCTGCTGCTCATAAATTTTTGTCAGTCTTTTCAAGACAGTAAGCCAGTTTTTTTCAGTCTTTCCTCTTGTCTTCCAGAGCTGTGATCAATCTTCACTATTCTGCCTGTGAGCTTGCTTCAGATGTTCATCCCTCTTTTGAAATGCAATGCAGCAAACTGAGAAGTTGCTCCAGCAGCTTTTTGAATTTGAGTGGAAAGATTTACTTAGTGCATCTCATAAACTCTACCTCTCCTCAAACACTGCTGTAAAATTGTTTTAGTCTTCCCAACAGTATGATGAAAGAGTTGTCATGTGTACATTTCTAATCTACAGATTGTATTCCCTGTAGCCATGGGTTTCCTCACTTGCAGTGACACACCTAATTATTTCTGCAGAGTTATAGAACATTATATTGCTCAGAAGCAGCACATGCCATTCATCCTATTCTCAGTTTGCTGAGAAATTTTGAAGTCCTGCTTTCCAATATACTTAAAGTCCCTCACAGCTGAGTGCTATTTAACACACTTGTTTTGCCATATTTCAGTTCATTAAGATAAATATTCCATTTGTCCACACTTAGGACATTTCCCTGTGGAATATCATTGAATGCATCCATCTCTCTTTACTTATAATGAGCCAAATATGTTTTCTTAATAGCCTTTTCCAAACACTTCTAGAGCATCCTAATAGTTCCACCTTCTTTTTAAGAATTTCACGTGAAATCAAAGTCAGAACTATTAATAAAGTAATAGGATAGCTACTGTTTTTCTCTATTCCCTGAAGGCCATCATCTTGTCATAGAAGGAAATTAGATTGGTTTGATGGGTCCTCTTCCTGACAAATTCATGCTGTCTGTTACTCATCTTCTTGGGTTCTTTTTTAGGAATTTACAAGTAGTTTGATTATTTATTCTTTTACAGTTCATGGAATTGATGCTAAGGTGTTGGATTTACAGGTTTGTGGCTCCTCCTGTAATTGTTTGCCATTTTGCAGTCTTCTGGTAACTCAGTGTATCACAGAAGATTTTCTAGATAAATGCCAGCAGCTCATCCAGCAGCTGTTCAAGAAAAGCCAGACCAAACTGAAAATGTGTGATTTACCAAGGTATTCTTTAATCCTTTTCTTTCCTGATTCAAGTCTGACATCTCACCATCTTTTGCTGATACTAAGTGTGAGAGCTAATTGATGTTAAATGAAAGGATGATGCAAAAAAGGCATTCCAATTTCAGCTTTCGGACATTGCTAAGTGATATTGCTAAGCAAGGTTTCAGTTCCACTGAGTAGCAGACAAATGCTTTTGTTGGCTTTCTTCTTATATTAAAATACTTACTGACACTTTTCTTGTTTTTCCTATGCTTTGTTAATTGCATCTATGGCCTTATCTTGCCTGGCTTTGAAAAGTATCAGCTCATACTGTACTTTTTACCTGTCCTCAACAGACTGACCTGGTGCTTTTATAACACCTGAATTAGAGGTACAGCATGTGCTCAATGCACAATCAAATCTGCTCTCTAGTTATGTATGCTACCTTACCTCTACCAAGAGGATGATTTGCTGGTCTGCCATTATTGTGCTTTCTCTGAGGAAATGCCACTCTTTACTACCCTTTTCCTTTACCCCAGCATTCCTAGGGAGATGTAGTCACACCCCCCTCTGTGCTACAACTTGCCTTTCTGAATGTCATTGATTTTTAATTTGCTGTCTTCCCATCTTCCAAAGCCAAAGATTTTGAACTCTGTTGTACTCCCTTATGGCTTTGTTTGGGTAAAGAAAGAAGACAACACAAAGGTACAAACATCTCTATTTAAGCCAGGCTATCCATATTTTGGAGATATGCTGATTCTCTGGTCTTTCCTCAGCCTGCCTTCATTTTTGTGGGTTCAGGGGTAAAAATCCCTGGTTTGAGCATCAAGGTCAGAACCTAAAACCCCAGTAGAGGGCCTGTTCCTTCAGAGCAGTCAGTGACATCAAGGTGTCCCAAACTGTGAAAACCATTGGGATTACATCCCTACAAGTGCTGTGCATATCACAGAGTAACTGCTGTGAGTATTGGCTACTTTCCTCTTCACTGACATGAAGCTACTTTTAAAATAAAAGCTAAAATCATTAGTTGTCACCTTGATCTTTTCTCAATTATAGAGGTTAACTTGTCTGTATCCAAAAACACTGCAAGCTTGCTTTGAAATTTTGGGAAATGTGTAACTGTAATAACTTAAAAATAGGCTTTGAAATTTCATTTTCTCTTTTGGCAATGTTGGTTGCCATGGAGTTCAAGTAATAGGTTGTGATGTTTAACACTGAATTAATTACTACTTCTCACTCACAGAGAACATCTAATTATACATATTCATGAAGAATGGTGTTTGGCATTCCTGAGAGAGAAAATATCTTTTTTATACTGTTTATACATGCTTTTGTAACCAGATGGGATCTAGTAAAAGCATAATCTTATAGCACTTTTTACCAGTGTTTGTAATTGATTCCTAGTTTACCAAAATTTAGTTTTAAATATTGTCTAAAAAAAAATTTCCTTGTAATATGAATATTTCTATTCAATGAGTACAAGCATTTACTTCTAAAGTACCACAAAAGTTTAAATGCACTTATAGATTGAATGAGTACATAGAACAACACGCACATTTTTTTTCAATGTTGAACCCGTTTCCTCCTTAGCATATGTAGTTGTATTTATCTTCAAAGAAAACTCATGTGAATGGCAAATGCAAGTGGAAGGAATGATGAGAATCCTTGCTGCCTTTATTTCAGCTGATTTAACCTTTTCAAGTTCTCCATAGAAAATAATCTGATGCTTAGAGATAGATTTGTTGCTTTTAGATGGTATGTCACATTTTAGGATGGATGCTCTATTATCTTTATCTTCAGTGGGCTAAACTGAAAATCATCCTAGACAAATTAAATTGATTTTCTGCTTCTCTCTCATAGTCATCTGTAAAAGGCTTTGGTGAAAACAGAACAAATAATGTTAATTAAGTATCACTAATGTTAACAGAACAGAAAGACTGAGGTGTTAAATCACCAGTGTTCTGTTAGCTGTCTCTAGTATAGTCTGGTTTTTAAGAGTAATCATCTGAAATGTGGTTTTTTTTTAGTGCAAAAACTGTGAAAGTGGAGGTTGCACAAGTAGCAGTCTTTTTCTTTCTATAAAGCCTCAGTCTTTCACATTCTGACCATTGTTCTGGTTGAAATTAATGAGATCTGTGCTGTCTTTTTTTATACCTCTAGTGGCAATAGTATGCTTATGGTAAAGTTTTTTGAAGACCTTTACTTTTCCACTGATAAACAGTAAGGCAGCTGGCTACATTATCATATGTTAAGGCAATCAACTATACATGAACTTCAAGAGGTGCAAGGCAAAAGTAATGTGCTGTTAGTGGTTTTACATACTTTGTGCAGTTAGGGTAATTCTGAGTTGGTTTTACTTGTGCAGAGGAGGATTAGGTACTCCTGAAGTGTTTTAATACACCGAAAATTGTTTCATTTTCTGTTTTTCTGGCAGCTAAAAAATGTTGACAAATAAAGTGAGTACAATGTCAAGAATGAAATAGAGATACATGAAAAATTTTGAAGGGTGCTTACATTTATGTGAAAATGTCTCCAAGAATTATTTCAAGAAGAAAGAAAATTATAAATGTGTAAATAAATGGGACAATTAGTACCCTTAAAGTAACTAAAATATTTGTGTGTTTGAAATAGCAAATGCCAACAGTTGGCAACCAACCATTTTATTTTTCCCCATGGCTTCTCATAAGAAACCCCAAATAAACAAACAGAAAAACCCTCCACAATACAAAAGGATGAGATTGAACTGAGTTTGCTAATCTTATTCTGTTGGCTTCATAAGTTTTATATTGGAATTTCTGATCCCTTGTGTCATCACTGCATGTGACAGTACTTGGACTTTCAGCTAGCCTGGAGTCTGGATTTGGTTGCTTTCTTGAAAATCTGACATTCAAAATAGCTTTACTTCAGAACTGTTGCACCTTCAGCAGTTTTTAGTGACAGCGAGCACCATGTTATACTTTCTTTGGTCCTTTTCACACAGACTAATTTGCTGTCATGTCTTTGAGTGACAAAGATGAGGCAGAGTCAAAATAACAAGACAGAAACAATGGTTACAACAGAGTACTCCATTATGAAGGTTCAGATTATGTTTCATCTTCTGTTACAAGGAGTGTAGGACTGGGGAGATGAAAATTCAGTGCTGCTATGCATGATACTGGAATTAAATGTAATGAGAGACTAGTGTAGTTGTAGTGGTAACTCATGAACTCCTGAGAAATAAAATGTTCTGTTTTGTTCAGGCAAATGAGCTATATCCATCCTCCAGAAATTGAGGGAAGTCTCTACAATCCCCTACAAGTCTGATTATGTATCCAAAGCACAACTTTTATGCTCCTTTGTAGCACTAAGCAGCACCATCACCTCCAAAGATGGCTTGGATTGGCACAGTATGTGGTTAAAATAATAAATATAGAAATGGGTTTTGACTCTGCCAGTCTTAGGATTTCTCATGACTTGCCATTCCCATCCTCCTTGTCTTGCACTGAATGCATTTCACTGTCTGTCGCTATTGCAGTTTCAAGGCTGTACGTCTTTGGTACCTGATGTTCTGGAAAAAGTAAATCTGTCAGCTGTGCATTTTTGATCTGGCCATGTTTCTGTGAAAAAAAAATGTATGCCAAGCTTGCTGTCATGAGTCACACTAGCAATTGTAACACAGGAGGCATTTTTCGTCTCTTAGGTTTGAAAACTCAGTTCTCTCTGTGTTGGCACTCTAGGAAAAAAGCTGTGTTCCAGCTCCTCTTCCCTCTTGGGGCCATGATATGTACATACTTCCATGGATTTCCCAGGCTTCCTGCCCTTTCAGTGTTTCAGTGTAGTTTTCTGGCATTAAGTACTAACATACACAATTCCATTAAAGCAAAGCCCATTTTTTACCTTTTCTTTCAGCCATTCAGAGGAGCTCTGTTCACCCTCTCCTTGCTGCTCCTGCACACACACACTGCTTTTGTGTTCTGGCTCCCACTGTTCTAACTAGCACGGTTCTAAAAAGGAGCTTAATGTCTCCTCAGACTTAACAGCTATTGTGCCACATCTTTAACAATTTTTTTTTCTCTGTTGCTGGTCCACCATGGTCCAAGCCACCGAAAAGAATTTGTATGAGAATGGGGTGATTTAAATGGGAAGGTGAGTTGGAAATGTCACTGTTTCCCTAGCAAGAGAATTGCCATCATTTCAAGTACTGCATCCATAACGATGCCTTGGACAACTCCAATTTTGTCAGCAAGGGAGCTGACATTGCAGGTGGGATGTTGGCAGTAGCTGTGTGTGGAGCTGCTCCAGGATTTGGGTGATATGGCTCCCTATGGGAGGACACAACATCCTTCCTCTCTCATAGAGAGTTCCAGGATCTGCCCCCCTTTGGGTAGCTTTCAAGGAGTTTCTGGCTTTGATAATAATCGGCAACAAAATTTGTGCTTTAGCCGCTCAGGTTAGTCTGTGTTATTCTTTAGTCTCTAAAGATTTAGATTCATCTGCGTATTGATACAAATTTTTCACATTTTAAGGTGTGCCTGCACCAACTTTGTGAAGCTCGTTTCAATCACTGAGATGAATATGCACTGTAAAGCTACCCTGATCTTATTAATATTTTAAAGTGATGTCAGATTTCAAATTAAATGTCACTTGGCTGTATTAAAAAGAATGGAATCCAGCCAACCTGAAAGCTGTCATTAGTTTCCAAAATGCTTTTAGGAAGACGAATATATGTTAGAAAATAAAACATGTAATTAGAGGACAAGCTCTGAAAAAGACAGTTGTATTTAATATTTAAACCAATAAGTAGTATAGTAATAACATTTCCTGCTGCCACGGACATACTTTTACTGCATATTAATGAAATTAAAATTACATCACAGTCAGATAATTTCCTTCCAGCTCTGTACACTTAAAAGCAAGAGCAAATCCTGCTGATTAATGATGGTAAAGGGAAATCTTTGTGTGAAAAGTATTGCAGTAGGGCAAAGTTATGCAACAATGGTGGGTTGTGTTTACCCTGCACTATTTTTCTTTTTGCATGCTTTTCTCTCCCATCCTAATATTAACTCAACTGGAAGTCTTACTACTAATTTAAAGAGACACTGCAGATAAAAACATTCTCTTCCTTAAGGGGATCACGTACCTTTGTATGGATTTTACTGTGCAGTGCAATGCCCCCCACACCATGTAAATTTTGGCACAAAACCACAGTTTTTGGGGTAACCCAGCCTTTGCATCTGCCTGGAATTAGGCTTAGAATGACAGTCTTGTGTCAGAGAAGCTTTTTGCTTCTCTCAAAGGGAATGTAGTATGAGTCACATTAAAAAGTTATAATTCAGATTGACATTTTCCTCAGATGGGATTTGACATGAGCCTTGGGCCTAGGAAATCCCAGGCTTCTTTGAAACTCTGAGCTTGGGTGATCGGTCTCCACTTAGAGGCCTTCAGCACCAAAGTACTGTGACTAGCAGTATGCTTAGTTTTTAAGGTAATTTCAGGATAGAATTTTTTTAGTTTGCTTTGGGTTTGAGTGATATCCAGAGTGAAATGAATATGGCAATCTCCAGTGCCAAAATACCATGCTGGACCTTTCTTCTCTCTACTTAGATTGTACTGTGAAATTCAGAGATATCCCTTCTTTAACCACCCTCAGGGTATTCCAGCCTTTTGTGAATTGCTTGCCTACAAAATATTGCTGTAATCAGCCATTTATTGAGAGAAACCTTTTTGCCATTTCTGAATTCTCCAAAGGTCTCCTGATCCTCTCTAGCTCCGCTTATCCTAAGTGTGATAGTATCTACTCACCAGTTTGTTGCATTCCTAAAAGCATTTTTTTTTTGGTAAGAGCTATGCCAGATAGACTTAAATGTTTCCTTGGAGGAAGTTTAATTTTGGGAGTGGCCCTCCAGTGGGTTTTGGCTGCTTCTCCCATTTTGCTGCTAGCCAACTGTGAGGGCTGGGATAATTTTCTCTTTTTTCCTGTCTTCTGATACATAGCTGCCAGTTCTGTTCAACTAGCCTGTAATATGGAGACATACAGGTTTAAAACAGATTGGATTAAGAAGCAAGGTAGCCACCCAAGCCAATGAGCCCCACTGCATCAGAACAACACTACAGATTTCAGACCTGAGCTATTGTACCTGTACACATCTCAGATTGGGTATACGATATGCTGGAGTGTGGAGTGTTGGGTCTGTGTACTGCCCTCATTTTCCAGTGCAAATGAGACTCATTTTTCAGTCCCACTCTCCCTGACAGCTTTTCTGGCTTAGTAGCAATAGCTTTAATCCACAGGGAATGACTGGGACTTCAGCATGCACGAGCAACTCAGACCTGCTCTTGAATCTCTTCTCCATGGAGCTGGTTGTGGCGGCTCACTCCATTGCAGTCTCATCCTCTCAGACAGAGAGAGAACTGACCCTCACCAACCTGCCTCAGCTTGTGGAGCTCTGTGGCCCCTAATGGAGGGGGAAAAGGAACTGGTAGGATCCTGTGATGTGAAAGTTTGTAGAAATCAGTCCCCTGCACAGGCTACTCTGCTCCACATTTCTCTGACCCTTTGGCACTTGGAAACTCTTCACTGGTATCCAACCTTAGGTGGTCATTGCAGGCTTGAACACTCAGTACTGCAGCCAATGCATTAGAGAAGGACTTCTGACTAGGGCCTGGCATGGAATTCTTTTGATCAAAATCATCTTTAAAAGCTGAAGATAAGAGGTTTGGCTCTTGGGGCATGCTGTGTTTGCTCATGTAGGGGCTGTGAACCCGTCCCCATCCTGTGGATATGTTTTCTTAAAACAAAGTCACAGCCATTTTGGCTTGCCTTGTCTTGAAATCAGTGATCTGTGGCATGCTACTGTTCAGGGAACATTCACTAAATGTGCTAATACAGTATTTAAATTATTGAGTACTAGAAAGTGCCAGGTCAGAGAGCCTGTGTGATATGAGACAGAACTACTCTGAACTGGCTTTATTAGACTTTAATGGAACAGCAGGTGCCACACAGAATAATGCATATGGTCCATTTGCTTGGAAATGTCCAGTTTTAATGTGGAAAGGCTACAATTTCTGCAGCTTCACCTCCCTGCCAGTTTTTGCCTTCAGGTCTGAGAATATGGTATCACCATCTCTTTGAGTCTCGGGTCATCCTAGCAGGTATTCAGTGCCACTGACAGCTCTAGGAAAAGATGAAATAAATATTTCATCTTCAATTTATTAAAAAGTAATGTAGTTTGTAAGAGAGTTCTGGAAGGTGCTCAGCCATGCTGGAGTCAAATCTGTGATTCGCAATTAGACTTTTTTGGTTGGTTTGATTTGGCTTTTGAGAGGAGAGGAGCTCAGAGAAAACTGTGAGCACCTGTTCTGCACGTCTGGCTGAAATTCACACTCCAGAAATATTTCAGAGGTTTTTGTTTGGGATCAGAGATCTTCTTCAGGGTATACATTTTTTGATACATCTCTGCTCTTGCTATCTGTAGTGTTTGATTTATGGAATTTCTGCAAAGACAGTTTTATGAGTCTCTTAGATTAGAGGTTGCTTGAAGGAAAAAAGCAGGCAGAGAACTATAAAATTATGAAGCTGATTTAACTTCTGAAACTTTAATTTAACTTTCATTTTCTGAATGAAAATACCTCATGTTTTTAATTATTTAACTCATTGCTATTGATATTTATAAAACTGGACCTTTTTGTAGCTACTGCTTCTGTAAGCTGCCTCTAAATAACATATATGCCTAATTGTATTAATTTAGAAGAGAAATCTATTCCAGCTAATCAGCTATATTTAGTAAAAAGCTATAATATGCACTAACTTTTAACTTCTGTTTTTTAAGCTGCTCTGATTTCATTTGCACATAACTATTGTTTTGTTTTGAATTATCTAAATTATTACCAGGATGTAAGTATATTACTGAACATGTGTCCTACTGCATTGCTGAGGAAAGTCACTAAAAGGCAAATCAGAAATCTGGTTTTACTGCGGCTTAAGCAGAAGCTGAATTGTGTGGGATTTTAGAGTGGTTTCTTTCTTGATTTCAGACTACAATCTTAAAATCTGAGGAACTGAAAGCTGCAGTTACTTGCTCATTTTTATATCATCTTTGATTCGAGTGTTTGAAGGCTAATGGGAAGTGCATGCTGTGAAAGCCTAGCAGAGAGGTTACACAGCATAAATTTAGCAAGTGAGTTTGCTTTAGGAAAACTAGAAAAGTAAAAAGATAAGGGAATGAATGCATATGAAATCTTTCAGGTAATATCTTTCCAGGCTACCTCAGAAACAATTATTACTAAAGCAAACCAAATAAGATCAATTTAAATTCAAAATGTGACTTGACTGAACCTTTTATAGTTTGATTTCGTTTGTATTCAGTGGTGCTTTGAGAGAGAAGATGCTCAATTGTGTCTTCCTGTATAAGGCACTAATCCAGATTTTCATTATGTAGATTGAATGGGGCTGATTTTTTTTCCTGTGTTCATGTGGATTATTTTTTTTCACCATTGAGCAGAATTTCTTCATGACTTATCAGATTCATCTCTCCCCTTTTTTTTTGTTTTGCTAAATCCAAGTGAAATTCTGAGGTCTTCCTAATTTCTTCTGTGGAGCCTATGCTCTACAAAAGAGCACAACAACTTAGGAGAGATGCAAGGTGTTAGCAGGCCTGCCTAAGGTGTTTCTCTGCTGAAGCATGTACACTTTTTCTTCTGGTGTCCCACTTCCTTGAATACACCTAGAAGGGGCTTTTTGATGATAAAAGAAGTGTGGTTTTTTTTCACCATGGAGTTGGCAAATATTGCAATCAAACTCCTTCGAACACAGTCTGCATTGAAGAATAATTCATTTTAGAATTAAATAATGCTTTTCCCCTCAACTTCTTTTATAAAGAATTTAAATATGTATTTAAATCTCCTGACTATCAGCTGGGCTTGAATATATGCTGTACAGAATCAAGACAGACTTAAGGGTATGCTTGAGACTGAACTTGCCTGAATAAAGTCCTTGCATGCTGCAATCCTGTACTATTTTGTTAATCAGATTATATACTGTGATGTGTGCCTAAGTAGGTTTTCTAGTGTATTTGTGTCTATATCAGTGAATTAAACTGCAGTTTAATTATTGTGGAAGGAAGGTGATAGACTTTGGTCATAAAGAAAGGGAAGAATGCAAATTATGAGATCAGCTAGTGTAGGTGTCCTAAGTATCCTTGTCATTACACTAAAGGGATGTGTAAAAGCAGGCAATTTAAAAATTATTTCATGTTAAATTAGATCATTTACAGAAGAAAGTGTAACCATTCTGCATTTCTCTTCATGACTGGCACTGTTCTGAAGGTTTTCAGCAAGTCTTTCAGTTTGGTGGGAAGCATCTCTTACGTGCATGCTTTTGCTGTACCAACCTTTTTTGGTGAGAAGTGGAACTCTGTCTTTCTAGAATGGCTTTGTGCAGGTACAGAGGAACCTGATGGAGAAGAATGTGTGAAGAGAAAACTGTGTTTATGTTTGTATCTCCACCAACTGAGAAAACACTTGAGCAGAAGAGGCTGCAAAGCCTTGTTTTGTTTTCTATTATGTTCCTTCTAAATTTTTAATCTTGTCTTTGTTCTCCTGAGAGAGACCTAAGAAGTACTGTTGTGAGAACCTGTTTGACTGTGGCAAGCATTTTTTTCTTACCTTTTCCACTGAAAACCAATGTGAACCAATTCCCTCTGGCAGTCACACTTACTTTCAGCCCAACATCAAGTACCTATGGCTTCCTAGATTTCAAAGGCACAGGTATCCAAAGTGTGTGCACACACGATAATGCATGTACATGCACAAATCTGTGGAGAATTCACGGCTAATTGCCAAGTGTGTCGGTTCTAATATATACCTGTATATGCACTTTATGCTCATGAAGCATCTGTATACGCAGTTTAAAAAAAGAAACAACAAAAATGAAGTAAGAAATACAATTTAGGCAGATCATTTATTTTCATGCAGTGGGATTTTGCAATGGGGAGTGGCAAAAAGCACCTTCTTGAATTTTACATCCCCATCTCTCTGTCCTTCCTCCTTCAATTACTTCCTTGAATTCACGTAACTATAAATATGTTCATGAATTGTCTATTTTATGGCCTTGGATTAAGTAGTGCATTGTTGTGGTTTATTTTTTATAAATTTGTCTCTTCATGTGTGGTTTTGGCTGGCATTGTGCCGTTTCACAGCTAGTTTGCCTGCAGTGGATGCCATATGATGATGGATTTAGCCACCTGTGTAGCGCTGCAAGTGATATTGCTGTAACATATGTTTGTTCTTCACCCCTAGAGAAACCATTTCAAGGCACAGCAATATCAGTAGGGAACAAGCACAGGCCAGATTCATTTTTTTCCTGAGTAGCTCTACCATCAAACATCTTCCAGGGGGTGCAGCTAATGTTGCCTCTTGGCTGGCAAAGCCTGTGCAAACCCAGAAAAAACCCAAAATAACTCATTAGCAAAGAAGAATTTTGTTGGTAGAACTTTATTTGGTGGAACTTGGGATACATCTGTGTTACTTGGAGGTCACTCCTGATAGGGCTAAATCAGCACAAGGTCAGGGCACAGAGCCATCAACAAAGGACCAGGGGAGGAAGGTCTGAGACAAGAATCAAAATTTTCAGAAATGTGTATTTAACTTTTTTCCCAGAAAGGTTTGAGCAGCTCTGGATGTGTCTCAGTCTATGTGCACAACATCCTTGTTCCCCTAACAAATTAAACAGCTGTGAGGAATCCAGAGCAAGCTGGAAACAGCCACCATCAACATTCTGTGGTTGCACTCTGTTGACAGCATTGTAAGCGTGCCTCTGTGTCAGGAAGCAGTGTGCATGGGGAATTGTGGGCAGTGATGAACCAAGGGGGGAGATGCTGAGTGGTGAAAAAGATGGCTCAGGGTAGCTGAGATTGTTTGCAATCATGCATTTATGTGAGACTAAAGATAATAAGGTCCAAGTGTGTCTGCAGGCAGTAGATGTGCAAGAGGTGCGTGTATGGGATGGGTCTGTGAGACAAGGGAATCCATTCTTGTCAGCTCTGTTGGTGGCTAACACTCTCATAGAGACACTGGAACAGATTTTCAAAGCCAGGGGAAGACTGAAAAGCTCAGCACCATTTGGTCCCCTGATTTCTTGAGTAACCTGGTCCCACCACACCACTGCTGCAGGGGACTGAGAATAGCGTGCTGCAGTTTTAGGAAAAGGCTCAAGCAGCTGGAAATATCTCCCAATGAAACTGAGACCAAGCAATTTGATCTTATATAATTGTGGCAGCAGCTCTCTGGCCACAGAAAGCAGGTACAGGCCTTCCCAGGCATTTTCCCTGGGAAGGCTTCCAGAAGCTGTGAGAAAGCTCAGAGAAAGAATTGAAACAATTCTTATCTCCGCTTGCTCTATCTGTTGCTAGGCAAATGTGGAATGTTTAACAAAGGGTGGTGCTGTTTTGGTTCATTGACCAGTGATGTCAAAGATGTATTGGACAGGCTGGAAAGAGTTACAGGTTTCTCAATGTGATAAATAGGTATGATTCGTGCTGATAAAAATTGAAACAGTAATCAATATTGATACAGTAATTAACATTTGGGAATAATAAAGTAGTTCAAAGTTGTAATGCCAAAGAAGAGAGGGAGAGGAGGGGCTCCACCCCCCCCTTCCCAGCAGATGTTCTCAAGGACCACAGGAAAGAAGCTGAAGGTGCAGTTGCTAAAAATGAGCAAAACCTGGTTGGGTCCCAGAAAATGCTAATTATAAGGGATTTATTGCCTTGATATGCAGATGCAGTGATACGTTAGACTTGGCTTACATTGTACTGGCTTGATGTGCATGTGTAACCCAAAGGTGAATTAAAGGACACAGAGGAAGACTACAAAATTTTCATCAGACAACCCCCAAAAGACTTGTGCGACCACCAAACCGAGTGGTGGCCAATGCGTGGTAAAGGTGGTGAGGAAGGCAGAGACAGAGATATGACGAACCGAAAATAGGAGGAGATGGCATTGACACATGGCATATAAGGGGTGACTTTCACTTGGCAAGCTTGTACGTGATGTGGCAAGGGTCCAAGAGCCCTGCCCTCCATACCCCGTGGTTATCTTTTGCTTACGCACTATTATTGGAACCAAATTATCTCTTATTTCAATCAAATTATATTGTATCCAGTTTTATATTTTTTTTATTTTAACTATTCAAATTAAAATTGTTACTACTTTTAATATTGTTTGTTTTTTTTTTATGACGGGATAATTGGGCAAACATAACATCAAGAATATAGTATTGATATAGTATAGAAGAATAAAGCAATAGTTCAGCCTTCTGTATCATGGAGTCAGTGCTAATTACACCCATGTCAGGGGACCTCAGCACTGACACACAGCCTCATGGGCACTGCTCCAGGTCACACAGTTAGACCTGTAAGGTCACACTTGGCTATGAATGTATTTGAACCTAATCCAGGGACTGCTTTATCTGCCAAGCCCATGGCACCTCTCCTCGCTGAGAGAAACATGCACATTATCCTGCCAATAAATTTACCCTGAGAGGAAGAGACCTGTAGGCCACAGCTCTTCCTGGTGACTCCACTGAAGCCTTTTGAGTAAGAGGCTCTGTTCATTTGTAAATGCAGTGACATTTTGAGCTTTTGTTCAGCCAAGGGAAGCTCCCTGGGAGGCTTATGGCTGAATGATTTCTTCCTAGAGAGCAGTAAATGAGGTTAAATCAATTTCATCCTGCAATGGGAGGTGAATGGAAGGAGGAGGAATAGCGTTTCTCCCTTTAGCTCTCACAGAAAAGCAGTTTTATTTACAAAACCTTTTAATTATATTTCCCGTTTTAGTTTTCCTCAATCATTCACATTTGCAGAACTGGGAAATCTTTTGTCTTGAAATTTTTCCTCTCGAAATCTGTAGTAACAAATGTAATGCTGATTTTGATAGAACCTAAATACCAAAACTATTTCTTTCTCATTAAGTCCCTGTTACTGTTATGGAAAAATCAGCAATCCTACTTAAAGTTTGGTAACATGCTGATATTTAGGGTCTTTTATAACAGTCACATATGTGAGATATATTTGACAGTGGTGAAAACACTGTGGGAGGTAGGTAGTACCTTTGCTAGATTGGAAGAGTGAGGACA
The DNA here is from genome assembly GCF_028018845.1 of Melospiza georgiana. Taxonomy (NCBI): domain Eukaryota; kingdom Metazoa; phylum Chordata; class Aves; order Passeriformes; family Passerellidae; genus Melospiza; species Melospiza georgiana. The sequence goes on along the minus strand of NC_080430.1, from coordinate 43,968,534 downwards.
AATACCTGTCTTCCTCTCCCTGGCACCCTGCCTTTGACTCCTTGACACTAAAAAGGTTTATATGTATTTCATTTTACCTTCTTGTCCTTTGCATTCAGCTATGATGGGGTGGGAGGAGAATATTGTGTAGCTGGAGTCTCACTTCAGACATGGATGTGCCCACATGGGTGGTCATGGTGAACCTGTGATTTCTGTGTGTTTTTCCTCCCTCAGAGTGGGATGAGTAAGATGTGAAGAGTGATGAGAGATGAATAATGGCATGGAAAACAATAAGTGAAAAGTTCTGAGCACCTTGAGAATGCTTGGCTTTTTCCCCGACGTGTTCTCCTTGCTTCTTAATTGTTGTTTAAGCAGATGAATATTTCTCTGAATGAATTTGAAAATTCCTGGAAATCTTTCATGGTGGGATCATGGTGGGATAGTAGTGCACTTAACTATGAAGGGCAGTACCTGGAACCCTGTTGGCATCTCATGTCCATTTCTCTGAAATGGACAAATGTGTTGGCTGGTAACACTGCACTGTGTAAGGGCCCTGCAGTGACGTTTGCCCCTGTAAGAAAGAATGCAGTTTTGAATAGAAATATTAAACAGGATAAAAAAAATATTAAGTATGGTTTGGTTCAGGATTACAAGAAGCTTTCTTCTCTGATTGAAATGCTCAAGACCTTTCTAAATAGGACTAAAGTATTTCTAAAAGCATATATATATGGAGATATATTTTTAAGATGTATACAAGTCCCCACCTCTTAATTATCATTTGATAAGTACAGACTAGAAAACACCAGTTACTTTGAACTAGCTTCCTAACCCAATAACCATGTAAGCCTGAGTAATACTGAGGCTGTCCACATTTTTCTTAAAAGAGTTGCTTTCCATATTCCGTTTTCTCAAAGCTTCCTGAAAAATTCAGGGATTTTATTTGTATTTCTCCTTTTTCACCAGGAATTGTCCATAGGAAAATTTCTTAGAGGAATAATATTTGAGGTCAGGAGGATGGAAAAGTATGGGCAGATTCCCTCAAAAGATCTCTACAGTGCTAAAGATTCTGGCTTAGTATTTAACAATCTCTTTACTTATGTTTTAAGATTCTGGAGGCAAAATTCTCCATGCACACCAGGATGGCTCCACTGCAGAGGAATCAGAAGCTCACAGAAGCTACACCACAGATTTCCTGGAGTGTAGCTTATCCCTAAGTGTTTTATAACCCTAGAGCAATTCTGGCTTTTGTTTTAATTACTCCATCCAAAATTAAACACCCCATTTAATACTGGTGCCCTTGATGCCCATGGTATTTATATCTGTATCTAGGTTCAGTTCTTTCCCTACTGATGATACACATCAGAATAAACCATTGTGGCTAAATAACTTTGGTAAATATTTTTTATCATCTTCCTTGAAGAATAATGAAAGCAACGAGAAATATTTTATAATTTGTTGAAATGGACTTCATTACTGTATGCTTAGTATGTGCATGATGGGGTTTATTTTCTTCTTATCCCTGTGAGACAAGACATTGCACTTAAAGCAGAAAAGAACCTAAACACAGGATTGAACAGAAAGGTCCCTGTTATTGCAATGTCAATGCAGAGACAGACATATAAAAAGTAAAACAAATTGGAGGTCTAGGGTTTATTGCAAGTGAGCTGGATGTCCACTAAACACAATGGAGGTTGGCTTATGCTTACTACCACTTCTTCAGGACAATCATCATCTGCTCTTGAACATTTTACAGAGAAGTGATGTGGTTTTGTTTCAGAATCTTGCAATGCCTCTCTTCCCCTCCTATAAATCCTTCATATTACATGGGCACTTCCTGAAGTACACGAGTATCAAGGCAATAGGATGCTCCAACCGTAAACAAAAAAATGGGGAAAAAATGTCAGCGTTTAGATGCGATGTTAGCAAACAGTGTGTATAATTAGCAAGTGTTATATTGGATGGCTAATATCACTTCTGTTAGCAGTTGTTCAGGAGAACAGATTTCAGAGCAGATTCACACTGAGGAAAGCAGATTTCGGAGCACATTCTACATATGTGAAAATCTAGAGACACATCTAAATAAGCTTCCATGTGCATATGGATTTACAGCAGCTTTTCTGCCTGACTTCTCTTTGCTGTTGCTTCTTAAAGAGAAGAGGTGCCTGTGGTGTGTGCTCAGCACAGGCCTGCAGCTGAGAACTGTCGTGTGAACAGCCTTTCCCCCGTAACATCAATGAACACCATTTTGGCTCTGGGCTACCCAAAGCCCCCCAGACCAGACTGATATGATAGGGTTTGCTTGGATTCTGCTTTTCTTTTCCCAAAGAGAGTTAGCTCTGTTTGGATACCACAGCTTTATGCCAGTAACAGATCCCACAAAAAGCGACCAGTGTCTGACCGAAGATGGGCCTAGTTCAACTGCTTGTCTCCTACAGTGGCTTGTACAGGAGACAGGGCAAATATTGAATCCTTTTTTTTTTGTATGGCTTCTCAGCATCTGTTCCTTAGAAACTTGTAGGCCCCCTAAGCTAGAGGCTGGGTTTTTTGGGGAGAATTGGTTTTTGGCTACCCAGCCTCCTCAGATAAAGGAGCCCAGGTCTTTGTGGCATCCTTCACAAGCTGCCCAAGAATCCAGTTCTCTGTTTGACATGAAACTCTTCCATTACTTGTGTGGGGTTGAATTTTGGGGGAGCGGGTGGGGATAGTAGTATTTGCACACAGTTTGGAAGTGGCATGAATTAAAAATGTGTTAAGTTGTAAATAGAGGTGTTGACAATACGTTTGGCAATAACAGATGTACTTGACAGAAGGTGTGGGTAGCTGTTTAGCTGTTTAGTGGAGGAGAGTTTTCAGCCCCCCAGCTCTTCAGGAGTTTTATGAAATAATGTCAAAACCAGTCCAGGTTTGAAAAGCACCTTCCTGACTTCATCCAGGAGGATATGCATGCAGGAAGCATTTACTGGATTGAGTGCTCTTATCACTGAGCCACCCCTGTTACAATGCACATCTGCTGAGAACAGGACAGTGCTGTGTGACACTGGTGGTTTGGTTTGCTGTTTGTCACAGGATGCACCTAAAGCCATGTTCAACCAGTCTATTCTTGTAACTGATGAGTGCAGTGTCAGAGACATCATTTTGCTGCTTGTTGGCCACTTCTGCTAGTGCTTCTGAGAGCCTCCCAACCATATGTGCACTCCTGCACACATTGCTTAAATTTTCCATATGCCACCTGACAAGCTTTCCAAGGCACTTTATACCACCTTGAAGTAACTCCCACTTCTCTTAGTGAAATGTGTCATCTGGGAATGTTTTGCCCTTCAGAATATTTCACAAAGGCTTCAGACCTTCTCATAAGATGAGCAGTGCCTTTCCTGAAAGATTTGGATTTCCAGGTTTCTGTAGTATACAGTGAGTAGTCTGCCACCATCACAAGCCAACAATATCTGCCAGTCTCTTTGGCCCCTTTAATCTTCTGGCACTTTTTCCATGCTATATTTCCAGCATTGCTGTCTCCATAGGCAACTACAGAAGCAAAAATTCTCTCAGGAGGGACTATGTGGTATCTAACTTGGGCACTGTATTAGTTTCTTGTTTTTGTTGTTGTGACTCTAGGAAGTCTGTCTCAGCAGGTAACATCAATGTGGTCCTTTCTGTCTGATTCTCAAGCCTCTAGATGGTTCACCATAACAGTCACTTATGTGATATTATAGCCAGAGAAATTGGTATTTAATCACCATTTCAACTTAATTTTGAAATGTGTACTGGACAGACCCTGTGCAATTTTCCCTAATGGATCCCAGACTTCATCCAAACATTACCAGCTCAAGTACAGATCTCAGTTTTTAACCCAGGAATATCTCAGAACTGAGTAATGTGAACAAAAACACCCACTTGAGAAACTTGCTGATATTTCTAAATATGGTGGTTATTTTTCCTTTCTTCTTTCATTCTGTGGTTGGTCTTATAGCTGAGGAAAGCTGCAATGTACACTTTCATTTGGAGCTCTTTCCATAAATTACCTTCTACAGAATGACTTGACCCCAATCTTTCATTTTCTGAGACTAGCCATTTACATACTCTCATACATTGTGATGTATTGAGAGTTTGAGTGTACAGTGTTGTGGGTTTGTATTGCAGGGGTGAAAAATCCAATATCATGTTCTAAAGAATTTGTAATTAAGTGAGGTTTTTTGACTTTGCCTTACAGTAATTCCATGCCACATTACAATTAAGAAATCGATGCAATTAAAAATACAAGTGTTCCCTACAGGATAAAAGCAAATGAAATCAGTGCCCCTTTTCATTAAGATGATTGTCATGATAAAGACAGATGCTGAAAGATCTTCTGCCTGGTGACAATCCCATAGAGGGTATTACAGTGTTTTTAGAATACAGGTGAGAGATTTTTAAAGGTTAAAAATTAGATTAAAATTCCTGTTGCCTCCATATGGTGTAGGAGCAGATGACAAGAACAGTAACTTTCTACTGCTGACGAAATCTGTGGAATTTTTTTTCTTGTATAAGCAAGTATGTGTATGGAAGTCCTTCAAAAAATGCCAAAAAAGGCAGACCTGCTACCTGCTGAGAGTACCTAGGTCTTTTTGAGTTTCTCTGCTTCACAGACCATGCTAGTTGGAGTGCTGAAGCGGGGTCCACACACCCTGCCTCGCTTCAGTAGTTTTCAGCCCAAATGATGTGTGAAAATAAGCAACAGCAAAGCTTTCCTGCTAGAATGAACAGTGCTCAAACATTTAGGAAAATACTTCTGCTATTTTTGTGGAGCTTTACTAAACGAAGGCCCAATTATAGTTGTGGCAAGCAAAAATAAGCTTGATTTAAACTATTGAAATAATTGTTGTGTTTTTGTCATTTCAGAAAGGTTTTCAAAATTTTTCCTAGCAATAGCTAATTAAACAGGACTCATATGCAATTTAAGCAGCAGTAGTGTAACTGTTAGAAAGGAAGACTTTGAAGAGTTACATTGCTACATAATTAAAGCATTATGAAGTGCTCCAATTCACAAAACGCTTAGGTGCTTCATTACCTTTTTGCCGTCTGCTCATCCATTAAAATGGGAAAATTCTGAGCTTGCATGAAAGGAGGCACATCAGTGTACTATTGAATCAGAGTTGAACTAGCAGCACTACCTACTATTCCATGGAAATTTAGTTTCTGACAAGCTTTTCAAAGTCTGGAGGATTTCATATATATGCCAATAAACAATTTTCATTGAATAAATAGAGCAGCCTATGAATAAAAAAAAAAAAAGGACATTTTTGGAAAAAAAGGCATGACAGCAAAGCTGCTCTTGTAGTATTTGTAGAAGCACTGAAAAGCTTAGCAATGATTGAAGACCATCTTTCTGCATTGTGGATTTACATATGTTCTGAATATTGTCATATCAAGCATGGATTTAGGCAGGGAAGCAGTATTAAACATGTTTAAACAGTCTAGGCCCCATTATAACTGATGTGTGTGATCTGCAGTTCCATAACAGCTGACAAGGGTGCAGCTGCATGGATGTCCTTAAATTTTCCACCCCTGTTATATGGGTGCCTGTGAGGAAATAATCTGCTGCTGAATTAGATTATAGAAACATCCCCACCGTATCTTAAAAGAGCCAGTTCTTGCCTTGAAGAGTCTATGGTTAGGAAGACAAAATAAAGGCTGGGATCATGGAGAGAAATTAAGCAATAGACAGAGTTTCTAACTCATATGTCTTGTTTTATAGTTTTTGATTCAAAGTGGGTTGATTTTCTTGTTTATTTTATTTTTTTTTAATTTCATAAACAAATATTCATTCTGCAAAGTTGTGGATCCAATGTATCTGATTCATCAAAGCTGTTTGCACCATAAGAATTGCAGCTTGTTATCCCTAATGGAATCATGGCTGAAATATTCTCTTCTCAGCTGTTCTCTGTGTTTTGGTACACCTGCCCTTTAAAAATTTTGTGGCAGCAGCTTGTATAGCCACGTTTCCACAATTTTATATTAACACTTAGTTTTCTCTGCAACATCATTAAGTAGTTAAGGGAAAAACCCCAACTTTTTTTAGTGGTGAGCTGGATTAGCAGAAGATTGTCCTTCCCTGCACCAAGACTGATGCTGAAATTGAGATAAGTGATTTACATTCCAAAAGGTTCATTAACCATCAGACTGCTATGGATTGGATTACTAATGGCATCCTGATGGTTGCATGCATCTTCCAGCAGATTTTTTGGTAGCTAGCATTAAATCAATTTGAATTATAATGGGGAATTGCTAATACATATGGGTTTTTCAGCCAGACTCTCTAACTATAGTGGCTGCCAGCTCTGTTTTTTAATTTTCACTAATGGTTTCATGCTTGTCCAAGACATTGTAACTCACAAGACCAAATGGGATGCTATGCTCTGGCAGTTTATGCCAGAGTTTCAAACCTGAGATACCAAAACCTAAAACCACGAAGTCCTTGCCTTATTCCCTACATGTGACCCAACCAATCATGGCATTACAGTAGGAATTAGAAAGTTTGACAAAACCAAGTTCACACATTTCAGGGCATTGCATCAACTTTCCCAGCTTATGAGATATCTAAAAAGAAAGGGATTAAGAAAAATCAATGTTTCCTCCATTTTAGTTTTTTGTGATCAAAAACTAAAAACAGTTTTCAAATTTCTAGATAATTCTCCTTGTATTTCAGAACTTTTCTCAAAAAACACAAAGAAAATAGCATTAATTAAGAAAATGGTTATTTTTGTAGTGGGGATCTTTATGAGAGGTACTGAAACTCATAATTCTTGCAGTTGGAAACACTAGGATGGAGAAGGTTACTGTAAGTTTTCCATGCATTTATCAATTCCCTGGTGTATCTTCCATCACTCTCAGCAGCTTTCCTGCACAACTTGGTGTAACTCTTAGGACAAATTTAATGCAATCCTCTTGCTTTTCTATCCCCTGTGCTCCCCATGGCTCAGAGGAGCTACATTCTCGTGTGGGAAACCTCCAACCTGGGTTGTGCCTGTCCTGCTATTCACCACTTTATATCTGACTTTCAAAAGTGCTGAGTGTTTACAGTCCTTGCTGGAATCAGTTGGAGCAGCAGGAGCAAAGCAGCCTTAAAAATCAGACTGTACAGATCTTGATGGAAAGATGCTAAACCAAGATGCCTGAAGTGAAAGGCCACTGCTGAATACATTTAGCCCTAAAAATGATTTGCTTTGTGCATATACAGGAAGTGATGTTAGAGACAAAATAAAATCTGCTAACTGGTAGAAATGTGAAGTCATTCCTTACCATTGATAAAATAAAAGCAAAGGTAGAAGTCTGAAGTAGAAAAGGAGGGGTAAAGACCATAGGACTTGACCCAAATGAATAATTGATTGCTTGTACTATTTTCTTCCTGTTTTTCAATGTGTCTAGATGAAGAAAGCATTCTCCTTGAACTTCTTTCTTCTGAGTAAACAGAAGGATTCTCCTATCAAAAAATTGCAGCAGGAATTTATTAAAAGGGGTAGTTCTTGATTTAAAACAAGTTGGTCTTCTGGAGAGGCAGAAGGTTTGAAGACCACTTCTGTCCCAATATTGATGTGTTTTGGCATGTTTGGTATCTACTGCACTTGTTCGTCTCTATTTGAAGCTGAAAAGATCAGCATGCCTGTGGTAATTCTTCTTTCATACTGCCATCTTTTTATTCTGCAGGAATGCAATAAGATGGCAGGATGAACAAAACTCCACTCCTCGTTATATAATGGGAGTTTTCGCTTTTCCCTAGCTTTTTTTTTTTTTTTCCTCTAGTTCTTCTAATTGTAGTTATTCACCTGCTCTTCTCCCCATTGCATGGCACATCACTCTACTAGATTACTAATTCCACCTGGCAGAAACCAAGTCCTTCTTTTATTTCTTAATGTTCAAGAAGAATGGGCTCCATGTTTTAGGCTGAAGTGCTGTGAAGGAATGAGTAACTTAGTGCAGGATGTTTATGTGTCTTTCAGGGCTGTCACCTGGATCTCCAAACCCATGGTAGATTGGTAAGGAATGGATTCCATGCTGGACTTCTTACACATGTAGCTCCTTGTGTCCCATCAGTGATCAAATGGCCTAAGGGCTGTCTCAGTGATACCTATGTGCAGACTACACTCTTACAGCAGTAGGATGTTGGTTCTTCAGGCTGCACCCTGACATGCTGCTCCAGGTTTCCACTGCATGGTTCAGCCAAAATCCTTCTTGCACTCAGTTGCTAAAGGGAGAGTTTTCTTTTGACTTTTGCAATCATTATAAAATGCTGAAGGATTTTCTGCACCATATCGAAGTGTATCTAATGCCAGGGTTGTTTGGGTAGGTGGCAGCCTGGGTGGTGGTGGTTTTCAGAAAAGTACACCCTAGTGATGGTACATGCCTCAACCCACCCTTTGCTTGGTTTTAATCTAGCCCTAATAAGCCCAACCTGTGGGCTGCACAAGACCCTGAGCTGAAACTACTACCAACAGCATCCTCCAGTCCAACCTTTACAGTTTTGGGGTTGGACTGTTGATACAGAAGAATAAGTGCATGGCTTTAAGTCTCATAATTTGGAACAGAATGCAAGAGTGTGTTTTCTCCCCAAACATCTGCAACAGAAACGTTTTTCTATGGCGTTCCAAGTCTAAAGACAAACTTTGTCAAGCATTATTTACATTTCTCATTTCTCTGTATCACTGTGTTAATAGAAAATGCCACAATGCTCATAGAGGGTATTGAAAAGTATTCTTGTCAAAGGGAATTTTAGAGGAGATATGCGAAGATGGATATTAAAATATTTTAATTTTTTTTGAATTATGGAAGCATTGGATAAATTGCCCAAATATACCAATTGAAAAAAGCATGCCTGAAATATATTAGCTATGCTGAGAGGCGGATTTATAAAATGCTATTTATTTTATGCAAAGAAAATTAACACATTTAACACTACAAATACATAATAGCAGTGCTGTTGATTCTGTTGCTTTTCATTTTCATTGTTTAGCAAGACATGAAATTGCATATTTGAGTTTTGTTGACTTCAACATTACTGGTATCAGGAAAAGACCCCAAATGCACAGAAAGAGAACTGAAATCCAATCAAAGCTTTCTGTGGCTTATTACAGTTTTACAGCCCCTAAAAGTGGAAGAGCTGCACTGCCAAATGTGGTGATTCTGTGAGTCAAGCTTAGCATTCTCTTGGGACAAGAATATACATGATCATATGTAGCTGCATTAATTTTTGCTCTTTTCTTAAAAAGAGGATATAATTCAGGAGATTTTAGCCAAAATGGCTCTTGGTGATGCCTTTCATCCCTGATGCAATGCTTAGATTTTCAGCAGTGTTAGCAATATCAAATTTTAGGACCCCATGAATAAAGACAAAATGGCTTATGAATTACTTACTAACTAATTAGGCACATTCCACTGCAGTGGTGTCCCAGAGCGGGAGGCAGGGGCAGGAAGCTGTGAGGGCTTTGAATAGCCTTGGGCAGGACTGACTCCTCCTGAGCCACCAGGCTGTAACCCCAGGTGGGCTGTGCATGCAAACTGTGGGAACAGGGATCCTCAATCATGGTCTGAGCATGCTGGACTGCTGGGGTAATGCTGAGTGTTTTGTCTCTATTCTCACAGTCAGAGGAGCCTGAGCAGCGTTTTCATTTTGAAGATGGTTTTTTTCATGTCTATGTGTCTGTCCCTAAAGCCATCCTTAACATGAGTCTCAGAAGGGAAGCCATGAACTACACATGGACAAATCTCCATCTAAACCTGCCTTGCTACAGGTCTACTTGTTCATAGCTTCTGTCATAGCTCCTTTTTTTTGGTCCTGCAGGAGGGACCAAATCCTGCTGGCACTGCTTATTTATTGTGGCCAATAGTACATGCAGTTTCATGGGGCTTCCTGGAAGTTCCATGGGGTTTGTCTGAAGGTTGCTTAGATCTGGCTGTTCTGTGATATCTTTGCCCTAGGTTTCTTCTATATCTGTATTGACCATCCTCCTAGAGGGCAGTGTCTTCCACAGGGTGTTGTGCTCTCTTTGTTGGCTTTTCATCCTCAGTTAAAACCCCCAAGTGCCAGGGCTGAAAGATCTTGTGGTGGGATATACAAAAACCAAATCATGGTGAAACATGTATAATTTACACCCATAAAACTGTATTTACAACATGTAGAGCATGATAGTAGGAAACAAGAGTAGATACATGGACTACTTGCACTCAGTGGAAGTACTCTTGTCTTGAACAATCAGATCTTGTGCTCACTAGTTGAAAAAAAGTCCACATTTAGCATCCCTGCTGTTGCCAAGAGGTCTACCAGGCTGGATTTGGTATGCTCTGAGCATTTGTACCTCTGCACAGCTATGCATATACCAGCCAATTTTATAAATCACAGTGAATGTAAGAGGGACATATTAAGTGCGTGTGCAGCACATATCTGTTATATGTGGACATATTGATTACAAATAACTCCTGGAAAGTCGTAACATTTTCCAGGAGGACCTGAAGCCATTACAGAAAGCTGCTTTAGCTGCTTATTGCCTGTGGTGATTGTGTAGGCAAGTCAGATGTAATAAAGAAGATCCCTGTATGTGGTGTATCCCAGGCGTCAGTCATGCTCATGGAAGGGAAAGTTGTGGTCATCTCAGATTGAGCTTATACATCTTTGTGTAGCATGCATGTATATGAGGCTTGACTACAATGTTCTTGTTTTCCAGAAACCATTTTGAATTAGATATTACCAGGTACTTACAGCACCCATAACTCACTGAGATCCTTGCAGTACCAAACAGGTCCCAAGTCAGGAGTCTGACAGGATGCTGTCTGCAAGCCTGTAATACAATTCAGCTAAACTTGCTGTCTACTTCTGATTAGCTCTGTACTATTCACACACCAGAATGTGTGCTTGTCAGTATAATTGTGAGAAGAACAGTGCCCTGCTCTATTTTCCTGGATTTTGCAGTAGTTCACAGGCAGGCTTCCACTGATGTTCCTGCGTAGTGGGTCAAGCTGTTGGGATGCCAGGGCTTCAGCAAATGGTCACCCTGTTGAGAAGCTTCAAAAGATCCATGTGTGAAAGAAACAGTGAGAGTACTTTATGATGGACTTTAGTTACAACTAATCTGTTATTTTTCTAGGCTGTCATTTGAGCACATGGTCCAGATTCCCCAGTTGTGTGCAATGACTCAAGCTGGTTTAAATGGACCTTGTGAATTGTTACTTCTGGTATAGGAATTCACGAAAAACTGGTAAAGCACCATCTACCTTGTGTAATAGTACATTGCCTTTCTGCTGCTCATGACTCCATTATATAATTGATTTAGCTGTTGAAATACAACATTAAAAACAAATTATTAAATCTTTAATTATGAACACTTCATTACAAAATTAATTTTCTAATGCCTATATCAATTGACATAATTCATTAACCCATGTGAAAATCTATATTAGTTATGCTTAACTTACTTGGGTGTATGAGGCAAGAAATCTTTCTCAAGATAAATAAATTAACAAAATAAATTTTATACTCAGTTAATTAAAGAGCAAATTACTGAAGCAGCATAGACTTCTTACGCAGTATAATGTAGCTCTACTGATACTCAGGAAGCAAAGATCATCCCAACACCTGATGTTTCTCTGTTGTCAATTTTGTGTAAATTCCTGAGAAATTGTGTAATGTTGGATTTCTCTCCTGATCAATCCTGTGCCACCATGAGCACTTCTAAAGGTCTCTGTGCAGGGTTAAGTGCTATTCAGCAAGAGCAAATGTCTGCCCTGCTGTTCCAATGGGATGGCACTACAACATATTTGTCAATCTGCTAAATCTTTTGTCCTCCAGGACATCAGGAAAGGTAGAATCAGGACTGTAAATGCTGTAGAGGCCTGGTGCCCTGGATGTTAGATTATCTGGCTGTATTTAAAATTAGTCCTGGAAGTCAGTTTTAGAGTAATGAAAGGTGGAATTAGCAAATAAATGCTTTGCATCCTGGTTAGAGTAAGTTTGAATTAATTTCTTTGTAACCTCATGATATATCAGAATCTAATTGTGTGAGTACAGTATTCTGTTCATGAACTGAGGATTCCCAAGCAATGGCATTTGAAAAAATCAACCATCAGGTGCTTAGCAAATTTTAAATCATACTTCATTTTTTGCACTTTTTCTTACTGTCATGCAAGCAAGGTCATCTGTTGTATTGTGAATGAAAATAATATTGAAAACAATTTCATTTTATAGTAAAGAACCTAAAAATTAGCTTATTGGGAGACATTAAAATATCATCTGTAAGGGGAAATGCAGCCAAGTATTTGACATATAAAAAACTCTCCCTTCTTGGACAGAAATAATCAGCAAAACTGTGTTTCTCCATAGAAACAGATTAAAAAAGAGCAATCAAATAACAATGAAATTGAAACTGCTCCAATGAAAACCTGTATTCCCAAGGCTCACTTTCTAACCTGGGAGGGAAATTGTGAGAATATATGGCTGAAGAACTTCCAAATGGCTGCATAGTGCTCTGACTTCAGACAGCTACCAGGCACTAAACTGCTTGCTAGCAATTCGTGGCAAGTTAGAAGTGAAGCTAAATGGTAAAATATGTGAGTATTTTTTTTACTACTTTGAAGGACCAGTTTTGTCCTCTACAGAAAGCCTGTGTCCTCAGTGACATGTAAATTAAGATTTGATTGAAGCTCTTAACACCAAATTAAGGTTGTGGAATAGTAAATGGCAGTCATCATAGTTTTTGAAATGTCTGGGCTGTATCTGGGATATCAAGTAAAGAAAGATCTAGCATTGAGGCTTCAGGGCTCAGCTTGGAGATAGTATTCAAGAGTGTTCAGTGAAAAAATTAATTCTCTTCTTTCTTATGCCAGTGTAATCACATCTGATGAGTTATGGCACCTTATCCCATAAGCTGATGCAGGTCATTATGCACTTGTGCTGTTTGCTGAACACTTGTTAAATATGCAGGGAGCACAGCACATGGGTATCCTCCTGCCACTGTGTGATTTCTGTTAGGTCCTTCTGTGTTACTTTGGCCAGGTCAGGATGTGTTGAGTACCTTCATCCCAAAAATTCTGTAGTTAATTTTATGTGATTGTTAAGGCTCAGAAATCAAAACCAGAATAAGATAAAGGGCTCTGGTATAATCATTGCTTGTCTCTGTGAAATGACCTTGCAGGAGGTAATCTGGTGCAGGCAAGGGTGCAGCCCTCTTGTTGCTCCCTGCTGCAAAACACAGCTTGGTGCATGGCAATGGTCACTCTGGAAGGTGTGACCTCCAGAATATCAGCTCCTGCAGCTGCTGGCCTTGTGCAGAGGGAGTCAAGGAGTTTGCTGGGCTTCCTCACTAGGAGACTGTATGTGCAGATGCTCAAGCTTTTTATAAAAGACTGTAAGAGAAACTAGTTATGTGGAAATGTAAGCCTAAACTTTTCAGTACCCAAGAGGGTATTGTGTTAGGTCACCTCTGAGTTACAGCTCATTGCTAATTCTGAAGAAACGTTCATGGCTGATGCAGAGATGTGGAAAAAAGGGCTCCCTGCTGAGGCACGAGCACTACTCTGTACAGTGATAGTGAGGGCCAAAATACTGAGACCCCTTAACCCTTGAGGGAGCCTATCTTGGAGGCTAAATCCATGAGATTAAATCCTTGTACTGCTTTGCAGGAGTTTCCACTGCCTGTCAAGAAATTACCCAAATCTATTTTGCATACCTGATTTGACATTCTCTCTTCAAACTTGTCCTTCTTAACTCTAGCAGGACTCTAAATGTTACACAAAAATCAGAATTACAAGTATTCCCATGTTAAATGTAAGATAATGTAAAATATCTTATGGAAAAGACAGTGCTATCTCTCTACCTTATCATGGTCCTCTCACTTTTCAGTCCAGTTAATCATTGTTCATTGGAAAAACTTTAATTTATGCTACATTAATGATGTGCTCTAAAGAGACACTGTGCTTTTCAGGTTCACTGAAATGTTCTGCAGCTGGCTTTTCAAAACTGGCTTGAACATTCACATTGCAGCAGCATTGTTCTTTATAGCTCAAGGTCATTAGATGGAAAAAAGCTACATGTTTTACAGTTTTTCCCCATGGAAGTTCTGCAGTTGGTCTCAGAGAAGTGGCAGCATTTATGTTTTTCTTCAGTTGAAATGTCAGGGCTGTAGTTCTTTGTTATTCCACGCTTTACGTCAAATCTAAATTCACAGGAGGCAAATTAAAGTTGGCTCCCATGTTTTCCCCAGCATCCCTGAGCCTGGAGCGGGAAGGCCACAAGTTCACCACCCCTTCTTCCACTGGTGCTTCCCACTGTAGCTCTGGCAGACGGAGCAGAGTCAGAGCGGTGCCGGCAGCTGAGCCGAGACAGAGAGAGCCCCAGAGGCCAGGCTGGGCCCCGGCTCAGTCACTGCTGTGTCTGTGTGTGTCACTGACTCAGAGCTTTACAAGCCATCTAATACTTATATAGATACACAAATAAAAGAAATTATTTACAAATAATTTTAGGACCTTTCACTGGTAGCTCAGCCCAGCATGACTCCTGCTGTCCTGGTGTCCTTTCCTGCCCTCACACACCCTGTGGTGACGCTGGTGCTGTTGGGGCCTGGCCGACGTTGCCGTGCCTCCTGTGCGGTGGCACTGCATTCGTGTGTCAAGAAAATGAATGTGGCATTTTAAGGTGTTCTTAGCCAGGAAAGTTAAAGTTCTGTGGTGGGACATGGTTGCAATGTGTTTCTCTGAGAGAATATTTTATACTGTGTAGAGAACAGAGTGCAGAGGGAGCCATGTGAAAGTACCAGTGGCCTGGTGGCTCAGATGGTCCCCAATGGTGTGAGGGATGAAAGTTTGTGTTTCTGGTCTAAATCAGAGCATACAGAGTCTGGTGTCCAGGAGGAGCAGCTGGCTTATTTTCAAACCTTTCTCGGCAAAATTTTTGTCAAACCTCTGTTCAACCCGACATCTTGTTTAACCCAAGTTCATGTTTGCACACTCTTTCCCTGTAATATGCCTGATCATCTCTTTACTTAAGGCACACAACAGCTTTAACTCACACCCTGTGATGCAGCTGGAGTCTCAGTAGCCATGTTGCCAGGAAAACAGTTAAAAATCCAAGGCAATTACATTAAAGTCCAACAAGATAAAAATTTTAATCTGTTTGCTTTTGTAGCAGTCCATACAGTGACTAAAAATTATCACTCTGCACCAAAATATTTGTGTTTCATGACATTAAGCTGAGAAGACTTGGTGATCTCTAATCCTCAGAACTATTTTGAATGAAATGAAATGGTTTCTTTCCAGATGAGAGTAAACTAAAATCAGGTAGCTAGTTCAGTCAGGAACAGTGTGACTGTGAATTAATGCACTAGCAGAGCTCTTGCTTTTTTTTCTCTTGTATTTGAGCTTTCCAAAAGGATAATGTGTGGGAGGGAAACCCATGCACCTTCCAGGATTTTTATGCAGCCTAGAAAGCTTATGCTTACCAAGGAATCACTGACAACAACTGCACATGGTCTGAAAACTAAAGGGGACTGTTGTAGCTTCCTCAGAGATCTCTTTTGTTCCAGAAAACCAGTGAGTCCCTTGGCACAAGGGCTCTCAACCAATTTAGGTCCTACTTTCATCATACTGGGGATTGAGCAGCACTCTTTCCAATCCCATGAAACTCCCCATTCTTCTCCTTACAATGTCACCACAATTTGCCTGGCACTAGAATTAACCTGTATTGCACCCACAGGGTTTTTTCACTGTTTTCTAGCTGTGAGAGCTTGGAGTTGCTCAGATGAGACTCTGAAACCTGCACAGGCTTCAAGTCTGACAGGGTTCAGTATAGACCCTCAAGTTCCATCTATTATTCTATCTTTATTTTGTTTTGACCTAGGAAGACTAAATACCATACAGAAATCTATTTTCATTTCCAATTCTTGAGGTTCATAAAGAACTTCAGAGAGAAATTTAGTCCAAATTTGCTTTTTTATTTTAACTGTGAGCACTGCATTGATAACTTTAGCACTGAGTGACTGTGCAGTGACTTAGAGAATTGTGAATGTTGTTTCTGAGGGAATGAGACAAACCACATGCAAGTACCTATCAACAATCTCATTTCTCTCTTCTTTTATAAGCTACGAATGTGTAAGGCAACTCCATCCGTTAACTTCTCGCAGAATTTTTACATAGTGCATATAATAAATTATCTGCTTCCTGCTTCAGAGCAATGAGAAGTAACAGAGCAAGTAAAAGTAATCAAGCAGAGGCTGGTCAGTGGCTGTTAGCAGAGAAATGGGCTTTCTTAATGAAGAACTTTTCAATTAAGAAATTACAATCCTGTTTTTTTCCTGTAATTTCAGTTGTCTGGGCTGTTTCTGAATATTAGTTTTCAAGTGCTGAAAAGCAGGTCTTCATGGCTGTGACTTAGAGGGTTATAAGCCATCTAATACTTCTACAGATACACAAATAAAAGAAATTAATTGCAAATAATTTTAAGACCATTCACATTAAATGCTTCACTTCAAGCCAGCCTGTGGCAAAAGGTTTCTGCTGACACTGAGAAGATTTTGCTCAGCCCTGAGCTCTACAGCCTGAAAAGAATTAAGGATCTACTAATTTCTTTCCACTGTTTTCAATCATCAGTTAAACTGAAAACAAGGGCTATAAATTATGGTAACTTTTGCAATAACTTATCATTTGTGGGATAGAATTGTGGTGCTGTGAAAGCACTGTGAATAATAAAAAATATATTAATAACTTACTCAGAAACCAGCAAGCAAAGTGTAAATTGCTTTCTGCTTGGTATCAAATTTTCATGTAAGGTACTGTATCATGGAAATTTTCAGTCTTGTCAAGATTCAGATGACCTAAAAATAATGCTACCCCTTCACCTCTGTACTTTTTGTCAGCTCAGCTGACAAATGTAATTCTACTAGATTTAATCAGCATTTTATAATGACTTCTACAGAAAATAAAGCCTATTGGTTTTCCCTTGTTGGCCTCCAAAATGTATAAGGAACAATGGGTCAATTTGTTGGACTAAGAAATTGCTAAAAATGTAACAACCCCAAAAAACACATTCTGGTGGTACTTGCATTCTCTACTTAATGGAATTTTCATTTTTATACCTCTTCAACTAGGTTTTTGCAACGAACACTGAAGGAGCTGCAGCAGCTGTATAAATTTTCAGACCATCATTTTGTAGACCAAAAGACTCCTTAGTTTGTGAGGCAGCTATACCATTTCATGAGCCTGATTAAAACTGTCCCCCCAAAATTGTCCTTTTGGTGAGTACACAGTGAGTTCTTCATGGCCCTTGGCCACTCTTCACCTCAAAGATACTGAGAAACAACTGGTGAAAATGCATTTCTTTTGTGCTAGTTGCATGTCTGCTAGAAATACAGTGGAGAGCAGATAGGTACCAGTAATCTATGTGGGACATGGAGTTCTCCACGTCACTGATCTGTGCTAAATACTCAAGCATGGCCTCGAGGTGCAGAGCTTTAGGTCCTGTAGACAATTCCCCATTTTCCTGATTCCCAAGGACATAATGAGAAAGTTGTTCTTATAATCACTTGACAGCTCTAGATACCAGGCGACACTAAGCTTCTATGTAATATTTGTTCATCCTTCTATGTGCAGTAGCTTAAACTTCATCTAATTTTGATAGAAGACAAAAAAATCCCCCTTGGGCTAGATCTTTTCCCTTGGCTTTACTTCTCAACTAATGATGGAAGATGGAGTGGAGATCCTTAGTTGATACTTCAACCATTGAATTACTTCTTCGTCAGTGATTATTTTTTTCTAAAAAAACTGCTTCCTCAGTGAAGATACCATATTTATCACAGTTCTGCAAAACTCACTGCTCTTCAGCAGATCACAGACAAAATATATGAACACCATAAGAAACCTGAATTTTAGTATTTGTCCATCTGTCCTTTGTGCCTTCTTTACTTTGATGCTATCTGACTGCAAAGACAGTTTTGCAGTTCTTCAGCAGTGATGGTGGGCAAAGAGAGAAACAGGCAAACATTTCTGACAACTGTCCACGCATGTCCACAGTACAGAGAGAAAGCAGCTTTCAAACTCAGCTTCCAACTCCCTGTGAGTCTGACAGGAAGATTCAGAAGGCCCATTTTCTTTCCTATATTTTATTTCCTGCTGTTGAGGTGGCACTTTGCACTGTGGATGCCAACTTTGGTGTTTGTATGTCATTCATAGTTCCTCAAGGGGAAGCTCACAGGGTGGCTGCATCCAGATGGGCCTGCCAAGTAATCCTGGCTACTCAGCAGGGTGCCACCTTCTGTGAAGTGACAAGGACCTAAAGAGATGAAGAGGGAAAGCAGTGTGAGTCCCTCCCAGGAGGTGAAGATGCAAGTCCTTTTCTCTGTTGAAATTGTCCTTGAAGGGAAAGTGCAGATGAAGCTGCACCATGAAGCAGATGTTCGGATCATGGTGTCAGATGAACACTGCTCTTTTTAAGGTCAGTTTTATCTCTTGACACAGCCCAAAGGTGCATGTAGCTGTCAATTGTTTCTTTTGAAAATTTGTTCTGCTTCAGTGAGTTGCAGAAATTCCTTGTTCTAGCAAAGTCCTAAAATAACAGATGGCTCATATGTCAGGCATCAGCAAATCCTGAAGTTGTGGACATGACCCCTGTCCATGTCCTGTTGAAAAATCTGCATCTTGTCAGGATTAGGGTTTTCTGTAACAAGACCAAAAGTGTAAGTTCCTCTCACTTATACTGTTGTTGGACTTCAAAGCTGTCTTCCCTAAAAGTAATGGAGATTTAGTGTTCTTCATTATGTTTTGGGAAACATTTATGCTGAGAAATTGTAACTTCCTGAGTGCTCAGTTAATGAGGTTGGGCAAAGCTAAACTGTGCAATTAAGTATTTGAGCCTTCATCATCCATATAAGTGAAAGTGCTGGAAGTGGTTTTGGGTGACAGCAAGATTAAGGGCATATGGCTTGAGAATGACATCTTGTCAGACTGCTATGAACCTGTATTTTTGGGCTAGCATGAAGGATGACACCATATTTTGATCAAAATGAAACAGGTCCGTCAGGTATTAGGGTAACTTGTGGTCAAAACCAGGTCAGGTTTGTTTTGTTTTGTTTTTGTAAGTGTCTGCAGCCCTGTATATCATGAACTTTTTGATGGTTATCAGCATGATATTGCACTTGGCAATAGTATTTTCACCAGTTTTCATTAAGGTTTCATGCTCATCCAACATTTCTAAAGAGAGTGTTAAGGCTTTATGATTCAATATGAGAGCAAGAATACTGAAGCAAGAACAACCTTCAAAAAGTGGCAGGAATCAAGTGGACATTATACCTTGTGCTTACACAGCATCTCCTAACCAGTGCGTTCCATGAGAGTTGGGGAATTTTTTGAGCTGTTCTGTTTGCCAGTGCTTCTTCATCACGAGTCACTGCAGCTGGTTCTCAGTGCTCAGCCCTGCTGCACAGTAATCAAAGCCAGGGAATGGAGCTGTGCTTCCCATGCTGGGGACTCTTCCCCACTGTCTGGCCAAGGAGTAGGCTAACTGTGGAATATGCTGACAAAGCAGACTGGGGGCTAGGCAGACTAATCGGGGTTAGTGCTATAGCTGATGGCTGAGGGAGACCCAAAGAATTTTGTATTGCTTGTGGAGCTGTTGGCATTGCTTCTTTCATGCAGATTTTTCTCATGTAATCCCATGCTCTGACATGCTGGCTTGATGTATTGTCTCAATAATGTGGGAAGGCTGGGGAAATTCAGTAAAATGACTATATTTCAGTACGGTGTGTGTCAAGGGAAGGATGTCAGTCAATCACAGGCTGGAAAAACCAAGCAATGTCTTATCTCTGTGTGAGACTGAAATTCTTATTGTCCCTGTGTGAAGAACTGTGCCTCCATCTTCAGGCACTTTACTCCCTTGAGCAGCCACATATTTAACCTGTGTTGAATGCAAGTGTAAATCTTGATGTATTTCACAGTGGAGAGCCCTTTCCAGCAGAAAGGAAGAGATGAGGTGAAACAGTAACGGAAACTTCAATTACTGCCTGAGATCTGTTGGACCAATGAAGCAATTAAAATGATGCCATTGAATTAACAATCTTTACACAAGGAATGTGTTTAGGAGATTGCTGTGGCTATGAAAAATATTTAAAACCATTCATTTAAATTTTTTGTTTATTTGGTCTGCTGAAGCACTAGTTCATGTGACAACCGCTGTTCTGAAGTGAATCAGATCACTTTTCACTTAGAAGAGGTCTCAGGAATGTCTCAGTGAACTAATTAGTCTTCTTTATCTAACATAAGAAATATTTCTCCTTGTAGCAGTAATAGTGATTTGAAATCATACTGATTGCTGGTGGAGATAAAAAAAAAATTGAGATAGACCAGCATCTGAATGAAGGTGGCTGGTATCCTTTCCCACTTTGTATTATTCTTATTATTCTCTGCATGACTGATGTAAAACCCATAATTTTCAGGTCGTCTATGCAAATTTATTAAGAATGATTATGTAAGTAAGGTTGCTTTCCTCTTTGTGATGGTCTCATCCTGCCATAGTCAGAGCACATTGACACAGCTGTGTGAGGAGGCAGCAATGGTAACACTGGTTTGCATCTATTCCAAGAGTGGTGGCACCTGTTTGGTGATTAGCTAAAGGATTTTGGCTGTCAGAGCTGTCAATCTGACACCTTTGATGAGCACTAAAATAAATCTGTTCTACCAGGAACTGTTCATTTTTTAACCTGCTTTTGATTTGCTTTACTCTTTGTGTCCTTGCCGATAACTACTAGAAAGGCTAATGCATTATAAACTCTGAAAAGGGAAGCAAGCGGCTGTCATTTTTTACACAACAGATGTTCCTGATCAGGAATCAGACAAAGGATCTCATCACTCTTCCTCTGGGCAATTTAATTTGTCTGTTCCATGGCATACCAACCACCCCCGATCTAGTCACTAATGTGCCCAAGTCCTACTTAATTTCAGGATCAGTTCCTTTAATCTTACAGAATTATTAAGTTTTTTTTCTGTGCCAGGGCAAAGAGAGTGGAAAAAAGGAAATTGCTTCATTGCTTATGTTGTCACCATCATAATGAAAAATAACAAACGCCGATTTCAAAAATAGGAAGCCCAAGTACTACATCTTAAGAGAACTAGAAAGTAATCTATGAGCACTTTCTTTTAAGAAATAGCAATATAGATTTAATGATTGCAGGGTGGTCTGCGGCCTGAAACCCTTGACCCGGCTAGCGAAGAGGGCAGCCAACAGCCCACGGCAGCGGGGGTGTCCGTCCCGGTGGCAGGGCCCCGGGGCTGACAGCTTCAGGCACCCCTCGGCGGCGGAGGGCTCGGGCTGTGCCTGCGGGGACGAGGTCTCAGCGGAGAGCTGCGAATCCGGACGAAGGAATGAGAGTCGGACACTTCCTGGGGTCTAAACAAGTTTAATCCCTATAGCAACCAGCAGGGAGCGGCAAAGAACATTGGGAGAGCATGGGATTATAAAGGGAGGTGTGATAAAGGGAGGTGTTTACAGTGAGCCAATCAGGGAAAGCTAAGGGATGAGCTTAACTTAACAGACTTGAAGGGGAAACCAATAGTTACAAAGTATAGGAGGGGCCCCGGGACCACAGCCAATCACGTCTCCCACTGAGGGGAACATTCTGGAAAACTAGGAGGGGTGGGGAGTGATTGACTGGGCCCAGGGAGGAGAAAGAACTGTACATATTTGGAAATAGAGGGAAGGGAAATTAAATAACATAAGGAAAACCATAGCGACTAAATGATAAACAGAAACTGAGGCGGGGAAAACTGGGAGGGCAGAACCATCATGAAGAAATGGGGGAGAAACGGACTAAACCAACAAAACACACTACAACAAATGATGTTTCTTTAGAAGTTTTAAGACTCAGAGGTAGGAATAAACAGTGTATAACCAATCAGATTCTTGTGATGCAACTTAGGAGGATGGAAAATTTATGTATTTTTAAGAAAAACTGTTGCTTTGGATCCAGTTCTCCACTCCTTAATCATGCAAATTATCTGAAATGAGTAATTACTGACAATGTTGCACTCTTTTCTATTTAGTTTGATGAAACGGTATCACTCTGCTGCTGTTTTGTAGTGACGGATGGGTACTGCTAGAGGTGTAAATTCTGTAGTTATTCTATAGTTTATTTCCCAGTTATTCTGCTAAAGACTTGCTGGAAGGGAGAGGCAAGGGAAGGTGTTCTTGTGCTTGTGGTCAGCCCAGCACAGAAAGGGCAGCTGCTGCTGACAGTACAAACAGGACTGTCCATGGCCACAGTCCCAGCTGTCAGTCCTAGTAAATGAGTGTCTTGGTTTGGAAAGACAGGTGTCTGCTAAGGAAGGCAGGAGCCTCCCCTGAAATGGAAAAATGGAAAATGTAAACCCCCTCCTTCTGAATTGATATAGATTTGAAATTAAAGGGCTCTCAGGTAAAAATATGGGGGCAGGAATAACAGTTCTTCATTAGGGAAGAAAATAAAAAGATAAAATAAACAATGCAGTAGACCAAAACAACACTCACAGAGTCAGTACACAACCTGAGACCCTGTTGGTCAGGGTGCTGCTACCGTCCAATTGGAATTGTGGCTGCAGTCCTCCTGGAGTGACAGGCGTGGTTCTGTTGGAGTAGAAGGGTGTAGTTTTCCTCTGAAGATCCAGTGGAAGAGGCAGCTGTTCCTCTGGGATATCCAGTGGAGAAACCACACTGGTGTTCCAGAATCTCAAGATTATATCCGTGTAGGAATGCTTGGCTCCTCCCTCTGGGTGGAGCATCTCATAATGGGATGTTATAGTTCTTATCAGTCATGCAGTGACATTCAATAGCCTGTTATCAGAAGATGTCCCCCCCCAGAGGAAGGAGTGGGTGTGGAAGAGATAAGGAAAACTGCCCACTTAACAGAAGACAACTGCCATACAGATGGCAAATAGAAAACAAATTGCTTGGCAATCCAGGACAATGAGCAAAATGTGTTTGAGGAGCTCATGGCTGTCCATCGCTGGTAGAAAGAGAAGCCACTCATGTGACCTCTTTTCAATCTGACAGGTGGACAGGACAGAAGTGATCCGAACCTGCATAAATCCCGTCTTCTCCAAGCTGTTCACAGTGGACTTCTATTTTGAAGAGGTGCAGCGATTGCGGTTTGAGGTCCATGACATTAGCAGCAATCACAATGGGCTGAAGGAAGCCGATTTCCTCGGTGGCATGGAGTGCACGCTTGGACAAGTAAGTGCCAGTGCCATTTTCGCCCTTGTTGCTCGTTTTTTGTGTATGTGTGGAATATGTTCTTTGTTGAGTGACTGATAGGTGAGATTTGTGGCAAAATTCTTAACTGGTGCTTTGAATGGGATAATTGAGAACTTCTGCTGGTTTGTTTTACTGCTGCAGTACAGCTTCAGTGCTTATAGGAAATGGAAGATCAGTGATTTGCCTTGGACAGTAAAAGGCCATGCTCATTAGGCGTTGGAAAATAGACTGATTTTGAAGAAAGTTATTGTTCCTTACATTGCATGGGGTTTAAAGCAAGTTCAAAGTCCAAGAAACACTTAGAAATATACTTTATTCACGTAGGGTAGTGCCTGGTGATGTGACAAATAGAGAGATAGGGTTGGATTCATCTCCCTGACTCTCAGTCATCCAAAAGTTGGGTGTCTAGACTAAGTTACTCTTCTGATTTCCATCTTAAGTTCAATGGAGAGAAACAGACAGTTCCAACCATTGATTCATTTTGCCTGAGACGTCTATCCTAGATTAGGATAAATTGTCTTCAGGAGATACCTGTCCTTCCTTATCTTTTGTCAAGAGAGTCTAGACAGCTGGCTTAGGGGAGATACTTAACTTTTTTGATTACTGAATTTAACGGTGATGAGTCCTACCCACAAGATCAATATCTAGATGTCATCATAGCCAACTCTGTGGTGAATTCCCATACTGCTGACTGGTGGCACACTGCAGTGTTCCAGGCATAACTGTTTATTTCAGACTGGCAGTTTTTGTCATGCAGGGTTTCATAGCACAGATTTCTGCTCTGTCCCTAGTGCAGAAATTTGGCAATGCCAAATTTCACTAAGCTGAGTATAAATTTGTTCTTCATGCTGTGTGCCAAGAGCAGGAAGTTCTTTTGTTCAGATTTTCCTTTGCAGTGCTTCCACATAAGTTTGTATTATGAACAGGGTACGTGCCATGGAAAATGCTGCAAAGCTTTGCTTCCCTGTTTTCTCACCTTTTGTTGGTCCTCACTCAGCCCCACCACAGAGGAATCACTTTGATTTTCTTCCCACAGCTATTAGGCCAAACATGCTGGATGAGGAAAAGTCCTCTTAGCAAGAGAAATAATATGAAATATATGCATTTACTAAATTGGAAGCTCAAAACAAAGATGTTGGTATTTAGGATATTTACAGTGCACTGTTCCTTTTGACAGATTTCTTGTGGTCTTGAGAAATGAAAAGAAGCTGTCCTATAACATGAAGGGGAATGGGAAACAAAGCAAAATGTTATTATAATGTTCTTCTTGCTTAATTGGCTTGAAAAAGAAGGGGGGAAAAATGTCACTGCTGCTGCCTATAGCATAAATGTCTTTATAATTATTTGATGGCTATAAATAGCACACAGCTGGGTTGTTTGCAGCATAATTTCAATGGTAACCAAGAAAAAATAACAGTGTGAATTCTGTTCACAGTAATGCAACTTGGAGGACTCTGATCTCATATTTAGTTATGTTTGGTGGTGTTCCTTCCTTCGCTTTTCTAGTTTTTTGCCTTTATATAATTTAAAACTGATTTAGGAAATTCCAGAAGAGTAGCACTGGAATTGTCATCCAAGTCAAGCCTTTATGAAGACTCCAAAGTTGACAGTCCTACAGCACAGGCTGTACACATGGAGCTTACACTCTTGTTTAGCTGTATGGTGTAATTACATAATTCAATTATCATTGAATTATGATAATAGACGCACGGCTTTTCTTGAGACAATTTTGACATTAATTTGTTGTCTACATAATTTTAATGCCTGAATAAAACAGAACTTTTTGCAAGAGTTAATGTCAGCCTCCCAACTCACTTTCCCAGTGCAAGTAGGATTTAATGAGATATCCAGGAAGGCTGTAGATTTTTAGGTATAGTCTGAAAGACTGATGCCCTTCCCACCCCCACATAGAAGTGCCAACTTTTATTGCTCTCTTCTAGGTAATAGTTGATCTCTAAGATTCAGTGCTACCTGTACCTGTTTGTAGATCATCACTTAGATGTGTGGCAAACCTGCATGTTTACCCAAATCATATAACTCTTCTATCAAAATCAAAATTAGTATGAAAACTAAATGCTGGGAAAGACAATAGCATGGTTATACAGTAAGCTCACAGAGAGGAGTGAATTTTAGCTTTATTCTGATCTCAATCTTACATGTAGCCTACCCAATAGGTACAGGCTTGTCACAAATTTGGGGTCTTGGATGCAAATGACGAAGAATGCATTCCTTTGGAAGGTTTCAATAATCTCCTTCCAAATGCTCTAATAAATTTGAGTTCCATGAGAGTGATGAAGGCAGTGACTTGTAGGCTGCTAGATCTGAGGCATATACTGTCTAGAGACATCCCACTGGATTTTCTGCAAGATTTATTTATACTGCTCTTGCCAGGACAAGTCAATTCTGTGCCTCTATTGGTAAATACTGTGGTTAGCAACATCCTGGCATGCAGTCAGTCATACCTGGATGTGAAGAGCAGATTAATCAATAGGAATTTCTTATGCCACAACATTTAAACATGGTAGAACAAATGGTTGTGGGTAGATACCTGATGAGTGTAGATACATAAATGTCAACACGCTAAATAGAAACATTTCCTCAAAGTGATTTGTTTTGTCCATCACACTTAAAAGTTTCCCTTACAGACAAAACAATAGCAGATTGTCTTTTGGAGGCTTTGACAGGAGCAGGCTTGGTATGAGGTGTTTAGGAGGGATTTTTTGGTGTGTGTTTTTAAGAACTAAAAGTCTGTTCCTTGTACTGAGAAAGGCTCTTTCTACATTCCAGTTTCCCAGCTTCTTGAGTGTCCTGGTAATGTGCAGATTGGCAGAATATCAACAAATATGTTCTCTACAGTCAGAATGATAACCAAATCAAACAAACCCTAAAATATTAGAGAAGGCAGGAAAGTTGAGAGTGCAAACAAATTTATCTCAGTTAGCAGCATAGTCTTAAAATATGGTCTGCAATTGCACATAGTTTATAAAACAGAGTTTTTCAAGGAACTTCACATTGAGAGAATGTACCATACTCCAAGCAGCTTGTGTTGTACTGTTTAAATAGTGACATTGTTAAATGGTAGGTTAATGTGCATAACTAAAAACTGTAATTTTTAAAAATATGCTATTATTTTAAAATTTTTGTTCAATTTCTAATTAAATGTATAAAACTAATATCTAATAATACCAGTTCTACAGTCATATGGTAGTTATTTAATCAAGGAAACTGTAGCATGTTTTGCTTGTAACTTCACAATGATTATTCTTAATTGGGAGCATGTTTGTGAAATTAGATTCACAGGATCCCACCAGAGTTTGTTTGGAGGTGTCCTTAAAGAACATCTAATTCCAATTCCCATGCCATGGGCAGGGACACCTACTAGACCAGGTTGATCCAAGCTTCATCCAGCCTGGCATTGAACACTTCCAGCAACCTCTGGGCAACCTGTTTAGTGCCTCACTACCCTCATAGTGAAATTCCTTCTTAATATCTATCTAAATGTTTCAGTTTAAAGACATCAGCCCTTGTCCTGTCACTCCATGCCCTTGTAAATAGTCCCTCTGCAGCTCTCTTGTAGCCCCCTTTAGGTACAGGAGGGTGCTGTAGGCTCTCCCCAGAACCTTCTCTTCTCCAGGCTGACCAACTCTGACTGTCTCAGCCTGTCTCCACAAGGAGAGGCGTTCCACCCCTCTGACCCCCTCTTCATGGCCCTCCTCTGGAGACCCAAAACTGGATGCTTTGCTCTGGGTGGTGTCTCTGGAGCAAATCCTTAGTTAGGTTTACTTGAATTACCATACAAGGAAGTGGTATAGACATTTGGGAGGGTGTGCTTTTCATATCATAAGGTAATTTAAGTGAGGAGGGATTCCTGGGGTCTCCAATTCAATCTGCTGCTCAAAACAGATAAGAGCAGATTGTTCAGGGGCTTCTCCAGCCCAGTCTTGAATGTCTCCAAGGATGAAGTTATCACAGCATCTCTGGGCTTTGTCCCAGTGTTTGGCACCCTCACAGCAGTGATGGCTTCCTGTGTGTAAGCAGAGGCATAGTGAACCCTCACTCCTATATGCAATTACTTTTGGTAGCCTTCAGGTGGCAAAAGAAAGCCTGAATTTGCAAAGTAAAAATAACCAGAGCAAGTATGGCTTAGTTTTAGCTGGTCTTGCTTAGGGAGGAAGGCAGTAATATCAGCCTTCTTAAGCTGCTGCTGTAAATTACAGCTCTCATTCTTTGGAGTGGGAGTGTTGGGGCTGAGCAGTGGTTTGGCATTGTGCTTTCTGCTTCAGCAGAAATTGCTTGGGATGCTCCATCAGGCTGTGCATCTGCCCACTAATCCTCTAACTCTTCAGTTCACCCTAAATAGTTGCTGTTCTTTGCATAGGCGCTGGCAAGCAAGGGCACCCATCCACAGCTTTGTAGTGATAAGCAGTGAAATCACAACCAGTAATAATTTAATTGCCATCTTGGGCCACCACTCGAAAAGGGTGACCTCTTGCTTTCTTACAGGTGCTTTAGATGCTATGAATCAGTTCTTGCTCTGTCGTGGTTTTGCAGATGTCTGTAACTTTGGAGAGTAGATTCTTCCCTCTTTCCTCTTTGTTTTTCTCTTTCCACTTCCCTGTGACTAGGTAAAGTGTTGAGGCACTCCTCTCACCCAGACTAATAATTTCCAACTCAATCCTCACCTAGTACCTGAGAGTTTTGTACTTCTTTTGCTTTTTGGTTGCTCCCAAAATCTGTGATTGTTTTGAGTGTCAGAAGATAGATTGATTTTTGTTTAATGGGTCAGGGTTTTATGTACGCGAAAGAAAGCAACGGGGAAATAATATTAGATGGAAAAGCACAGTCAGAAATTTAACAGTGTGATTTTCATGGTTTTCAAGTGGGATAGTGTGGTGGTTGGGGTGCATGGTATGGGATTTGTTTTTTTTTCCAATGACTTGGCCTCCCAGGATCTTGCCCACCCTCAGCTCCTTGATGAGGGGGTGAAATGTTGAGAGACAGTGCTGATGCTGTGCCCACCCTGCTCAGCAGTCACCAAACCCTGGTGTGTAATCCACACCTTTCCAGGTACCAATGCACCTGGAGGGCTGCTGTAGGAAAATAAAACTAATACAGACAGCAAAACCCCAAATCCAGGTCCTCTTCTGTTTATAGGTTAGTGCCTTCATATGTCATGAGCTTCTAAAGCGCTCTTATTGGAATAATTCAGCTTTATATTCCATAAATTTTGTAGAACATTGAAATTGCATCATATAGTACAGTAAGGGCTCAAACTTTCTAATAACCAAAGTTAATTTCTTAACCACACGGTAATTATCAGGGAGGTGGCCAAGGAAGACTTTTTTTTCTGAAATTTCACCCAGAAATTTTAGTCTGTTCTATAAGAGCTCACAACAACTATTTCAATGGATAACTATTTTCTGATGAAAACTAAAAACACATTTCCAAGACAGTCTCAATTACTGTTCAGCTGTGCATGCAACACCATTAAATTATGGAAACCAATAGAGTTTTTATTTCTTAAATGCGAACCACCCCAGCTCTGTGGGTTGGGTTGTTCTCTGTGACATATTTTGTGGGAATAACTTTTGTGGCTTTTCTTCCATTACTTACTGTGGCTGGTCTTTGCTGTTTTCAAATTTGGGATCTTATCCCTTGTTTAATTTCTTTCAATTTTTAAAACTGTTAAAATGCTGTTACTCCCTTATTTGCTTAACTAGTAGCAGAAGAAAGCTGCAGAGATGTAAATCTTTTTGTGTCAAGAACATTTTCAAGGATTATTCTGAGATTTAATATTACCCATACACACGTTTGTGTACAAATTGGATTGAAAATCTTCCTTCTCAGTAATGAATATAATTGTTTCTCGTGTGTTTTTCATAGTATATGCCATTAGCAGATTATGCACTTGAAAAAGCTGACTGATTATTAGTTCCATTTCAGCCATCACAAATCCCCTTGCTCTTGAATTAGAGAAAGGCTAAAAGAGTCATGATTGCACCTGAATTAATTAAACTGAAACATTTTGCATGAGAATATTTATTTAATTGACTGTTGACTGCTTCTGTGGTGCAAAAGACATATGACCAGCTTTTTTCAAGGTGTTTGAATTCCTAAATCTCATTAGATGTCTGTGGGCCTCCTTAGGTATCTAGGTACCTTTAAATACTTGGCCTTTGATCTCCTCCAAATGAAGTTTCTCAATTCATTAGTGGGATGAATAATGTACTTTATTAGACGTGAATGTCATTTTCTACCAGCGCTGACTCAGAGCAGAAGCAAATAATGAATGCAACACTCTCCCTAACTTTGCCTAACCCTTTCAGAACCTCAGTTATCCCCAGAAAACTCTTGGTTTGCCATTGCAGCATGATCTCTGAAGCTGTAAGATTTTCTAGATTAATCTTGCCATAGTTAATAGAATTTCTTATACAGTTTGTACTGCTTTGTTTTCACATGCTTTATCTTTTTGTATGAATTACTGTAGCAGTCTTTAGAAGAGTAATTTAAATTTAGTTTGCTATTATAATGAGATATTATTGTGACTAATTCTAAAAGGGCTGCTACTCTACACACTAATTAAATTCAAAGACCTTTTAAACTATTGATAAGATATTTCCTGTAATAACATTATGCCTCTTGTGATAGGCATATCTCTTTTTCTGTGTTCCATTTTGATTGACTATTTTCAGGTACAGATCTTTAACAAAGACAGGGAGAGGTATAATTCAGCTGTAAATAGACTCTGAGCTGAACAATACTATAGCAAACAAAAGACATCTTGGAGAGTGATGAGCATGGTACAGAAAGACTCATATGTACAGAGAGGATCATTATAGCACTGAAACTGGCTCTACGAAGGAACAAGAATTCTGTGAGCAATTAGAATGAAACTTTCTTCTCTGTAGACCTATACATCTGAACTTGATCACTTGAAGGGTTTTCTCGGTATCTGTGACCCATTCCCCAAAACTTTTTTTTTCAATGAGAGTGGAATACAGTCTCTAACATTTACATAATGTCTGGTCTCTCTTCATGTTGAAATGTAGCATGCTTGGTGCATCTGCAGTTGTCTGCCACTCTTCATGAAAACTATTTGGTGGGTTCAAAAACAGCTGGGAGATAGATGGCAAGATAAACACAAGCACATCAGAGTTGTATAAACCTTGTTTTGTCACAGGCCAGGCTGAAGAGGAATGTGTGAAGAGAGAGCTTTTACACTGTGAGGCAGAGATACTTCTGCTGCCTGTGCTTAAAATTGATCATTCATTATTCACCTATACAGGTGAAATGCCATCAAGGTCTGACATTGTATTTGGGGGTGTTTAGAGGCTTACAGTATCTGACTTACATGGACTAATATTTTAATTTACAAGCTTCAGAATATTTTTTACAAGTGTTAAATCTTCAATTGTTTGTCTAGTCACTCTGGTTGCATCATTCCACTTAGAGCAATACCATGAAAGTATTGCTGTCCTTCATTTGGGACACTTTGTAGCAGTGAAAAATGTGCTTTAAGGGGTAAAAATTTATACTAGAAGGGAAGAGCTTAAGAGAGTCTGTAGCATAACTGGCAAATACTTTTGATATGATTATGTCCCACAGGATCCTTCTTTTGCTGTGCATTGAGGATTAAAAGGATTTTGTGAATACAGTCAAGTTAGTTTGATTGTATATGTTAAAATCCCCACTCAAACTTGACAAGATAGCAGTTTCTAGTTTTAATAGTTACCTATTAAACTGCTATTGTCCCAACCTATGAGTTTTTATTACTTTTCTGATTCTCTCTTGTATCTCACTGGGGTGGAGTCTAGCAGTGACTGTGTGGGCCTTGGCTGCTGGTTGGGGTTAAGCCACAACACAAGGGTTGGTGCAAGATTTGAGATTTTTTTTGAAAGAATATCATTGCTACTTTTCTTTCCTTGATATATCAACATGGTTCTAGCAGATGGTGGAAACACACTCTATATGTACCACTGCTGTTTGGTGGGAAATTCCTTCTCCAGGTTTGAAGTGTGTTTACCACCAAGGGATCTGCACTTAAATACATTGGATCATGAAGATTCAGTCTGAGAAAAAGGCATTTGGATAAAGGGAAAAACGCTACTAAACTGTGACTAGGTGCTCTTTGCAGTCCTGAAGAAGAGTTAGGTTGAGTTGAGTAACTATGAAAGTACATGTAGCAGAAATAACATCCGGGAGAAGAGTTAACACAGAGGTGCTAGGAAATAAAAGTTATTTCTCTGGCTATCCCAGCTAGCAAGGAAGAGATACAAAGACTTCTTCAAGCTGTGTATGTTGTGATTGAGGGAAATTTGTGCTTAATCTCTCTGTGTAAATAACTAAATTTGGGGTTCCTGTAAGAAAGTCCAATGTGCAGAAGAGGACAATCCAAATAAAGAATTTAGGACACTTAACCTCTGGGTCAGGGTGGCACCTTGCAAAGCTGAATCAATGCTGTTGAAATAACTTGGTTAAAAAGCCATATTGAAAACTTGGTGTTGGCTCTATTTATGAGCATTGGGAATTCTGCATGATATTATTGAAAGTTATCCCTATACTTGGTTGAAAAAGGACCACCTAGAGAAAGACATTTTAAAAGTTTCCTAAACAAGCCAGGTAAAACAAGTCATTATATTTCACAGCTCATCTTACACAGTGCTGATTAGTCACGACTCAGGCACAGGAGAGAGGAAACCTTCATCAGAGTCCTTGTCTCCGAGTGATTGCTGAGCAATGCTGGGTACACAGCTGGTGTCAGAGCCTTGGTGCTTTTATCTAGAGTCTTGCATCTGTTCATACTTTTAAAATAATGAAGAAAAAAAAAGTGCAAGGCCTCTTTTAGCTATTTTAAATTGGAAATAGGATTAAATGGAGATGTAAGTTCAGATTTCTCTACAATATTGAGCATCTGTCCTTAACCTGTAAGAGCTTGTATGTAATAAGGAAAATTAAGATAATCTTCAAGGGAATTTCTCACTCCCATCTTACCACAGGGTTGACATCCCTTATCACTTCAGACCAGAAATTTACCTGAGATGATGTTCTGTTTAGATGACTGCATGTCTGATAAATAGGAATAACTTCATGTTCATATGCTCTCTCTCAGAAACAGAGGCTTTTACATCTTTTTTCCACCTCATGCAAACATATTACTATGATGTTTTTATTGGACATATCGTGCTCTTAGGCCACAACTGGGTAGTAGTTTGTATGTAGCTGAAAATGAACTTGGCTTCACTTCTCTAAGTCTCACCTTTTATACCTCTGAGGTGTGGCCCTTGTACGAGCTCCCCACACTGAGCACTAAAAAGGATTGTTATTGTTTAACCCCAGCTGGCAACTGAAGCACCATGCAGCTGCTTGCTTACACCCCCTTTGCCCCATGCTGCCACAGTGGGGAGGAGAATCAGAAAGAAAAGGTTAACTTCATTCTTAAGATAAAAACAGTTTAATAATTAAAACAAAATAAAATTTTATTATTATTATAAAAACATCGGTAATGAAAGGAGAGAGAAAGAATAAAATAAAACCCAAGAGAAAGAAGTGATGCATAGTGCAATCACTTTCCACCTGCTGACTGATGCCAGCCCATCCCTTAGCAGCAATCAGCAGCTCTGAGCCAACTCTCCCCAGTGTTTATACTGAACATGGCAGTCTGTGGTATGAAATACCTTTTTGGCTAGTTCAGGTCAGCCATCCTGGCTGTCTTCCCTGGCTTGTTGTGCACCTCCTCTCTGGCAGAGCATGGGAAACTGAAAATTCTTGATATGGAGTAAACACTACTTAGCAACAACCACAACATCAGTGTGTTAACATTATTCTCATACTAAATCTGAAACACAGCACTGTACCAGCTACTAAGAAAATTAACTCTTTTCCAGCATGAACAAGGACTGTTTTCTACATCCATTTGCTGACTGGTAGGTCATGTTTCTAATAAAATGTTGTGAAAATACATGTTCTTGAATTGTAATGAGGTTTTCTAGGGCTGAACTGGGTTCTATTATTTGTGTTCTAGAAGGAAGAGAGATATTTTCTTTCTGCACTTCTTCACACCAGTTTTGGAAGGACCCTTTTTTTTCTCTGAAGCACAAGTTTTAAATTGCAAGGTTTTGAAGTCGGAGTCAAGCCAAAGACTCCTGACAAATGAAAGACCTGTAGTCAATTACCTTCTTCTAAGGCATTTTGCCAGCTCAGCTGCCTCTGCAACTCTGAACTAAGACTAATGCTTGCTAGTCCCTCAAGTTATCATTGTTTAGGACTTGCTGTCTGAAAATCAGGTCAGCAAATGCTTTGTATAATAATGTTTAGAAGAAGATTTGCATTGAGACATTAACAAAAATATGATAGGTAATTGATGGCAGGTTCCACAGAAGTGATTCTTTAAATCAGTGAGACCCATTTCGTACAGTGCATGAACAAAAGAATCAAATTACTGCTATGGAAAACAGACTCCTTTATGGTTATTGCAATTACAACTACAATTTGAAGCAACGATGTTGGCACATTGTTGCCAGATGGAGGATTGGTTTTAGTGGCCACTTAATTAACAACTGGTGAACACTTGCACCCAAATACACATATTTACATATGCAGAGTGCTTACTGTGTCAGAGCAATGCTTCTGGCTTAGAGAGCAAGTGTCATTAATGCAGCCTACTAATGAGCATGTCAGAATAAATTATCCTTTCTGGAACTTTGAGCTATCTGCCACCTGCACAGGACCTCCCAAGCTGTGCAATGCCCTGTGAAAGCTGTGACACTTCAAAAAGCAACAAAGGGAGCTGGAAAAGTTTGGGTAGCACAGGAGGAAAGTCCTGCTGTTTCTGAAGAGGCTACTTTAGGACAGGTTCCCACCCAAACTCTATCTCATACCATGGCTATGTATATGTAAGAAGTCTGAAAAGGTTTCTTAGCTTAATGTATTTTACAAAGTTGCCTGAGCATCTTTCTTTGACCATGGAGATAAATGGGCTCTGCTCCTCAACTGCCATAATTCATTGTCTGGCCGGTACAGATCCCACAGTTTAATTATATATTAAGAAAAATCTGTCATATTCCTGTATTACCTCCTATCTGAGAATCTCAAACACGATTTCTTGAATTGCACCTCACAGTTCACAGGAGTGCAATGATTCGTACTTGAACCTATTTAGCTGGCAAGAAGATAAACGTAGGGATGACTTAAAAGATCTCTGCAAACAGTATTTCCAAGATTCTAGGGAAGAAAAAGAGCTGCTAGTAATATTGTCATCTTACTTTTAGTCCTGTCTGTTGTTGCCACTGACCAACACTATAGCTGAAATCCAAAAGTTAGTTTGGAAAATTGAGTGAGATGTTGGCAACAGAGACCATTATGGAAAGCAGTCCAAAAAGGAGTGCTAAATTATTCATTTAAGTAATAGCCAGCTGCAAAACTGAAATGGTCCTATTATGAACATTAGTTAACAGTATCATGATGTTCTTAAAATAAGGCAAATGTAATTCTGGAGTGTATCAGCCTTGCAAGAGAAGCTCTTCTTGCTTCTCATGGGAAGGACCAGGGTTATTATGCCCAATTTTGAGCATTATTTTAAGAGTATTTATGAGCCAGTCCATGAAGGCTCATCAGAGAGTACAGAGAATGGTTTGAGAGCTAGGAAATTTTGTCAAGAAGGAAAGATAGGACAAACTCAGGTTATGTAGTAAAGAAGACTGTAGGGAGTTAGTAATAAGTCTTCAGATACAAGGATTGCCTGAAAAAGGGAAAAGGATTGTTTTACCTATTCATGGTGCATTCGATAGAAATAATGGACTCTAAACAGCAGAGAATCAGATTAGCTGTTAGGAAAATATATTTACATAAGGATAATGAATACAATAAATTTTCACAGGAGAGTGTTTCCCTTTAAGTTCTTTAAGAACTGATTAGATATACCCCTGTCAGGTATAGCTGCAATAGGAACAAGAAGCTGGTCAGAGTGATTCCAGATGTGCTTTCCTGTCATTTGGTGGTTCTCCCATCTCACATTTAAAGACTGTTTAAAACTTGCTTCTGTCTTGCTGCTTCTATGACAACTGTACCTGAGGATAATCTGAGGTGCAGCTTTGATTCTCTGTTCAATTTAGCAAATTGATGGGCAGGACAAACATGTTTCCCCCCACTGATGTTAGGCTAAAATGTGCATCCTACTCACTCCTGTCTCACAGCACATTTTCTGGTTGGCTGCAACTTTACATTACTCAGAGCATGTCAGCTCTGGCCATTACCTACTGCTGTGGTTTATTGCTGAAGTTTGTATGATGCCCAGGACTCACATGAAGAGTCTGGAACTCTCCTTTTCACTTGGTGACTGCCTTTCTTTTGCATCTAATATTTTGGCATATTTGCCAAAGATGTCTATTCATAGATCATTTAGATCAGCTGTTTGGATGAAGTTATCCAAGAACTGTTGGATGTGGGAAGGTGGAAAGGACTGCTTCTAGGATAAAAGCCACATTCAAGAGGTTAAGTTTTTTCTTAGGACGCAATCTTTTACTCAGTATCTGCACAGCACAACTGTACTACAGTTTTTTTCAGATTACAAATAATGCTGTGACTTCTAAGCAATGGTTTAGATTACCTTTACATCTGTCAACATTTTGAAGTTTCCACTTAATAAATAAATAAATTAATATAGCATTGACTTTACTGGTGACTAATACATTGGAACATCACTGTAGCTTAGCAGTTCTACATTATTGTAAGTTTCTTCCTTTTCTAATACTTTTGCTGGTCTGGTTTTAAATGTTTCAAAATCGTAAGGGAATGCTTGTTACTATTGATATGGCAAATAAAATCTTTTGTCATTGTTCCTCTGATGCCATTTATTTGTAGTATATTTTCAATTTTGTTAATGACCAAGTTCATTTGTAATGCTGAGTTCTAGGGGAGGTTTGGTATGGGGTAAGCAAAGGAGACAATTTTGGAACTGAAGTGTGGGACAGCTTGCTTACTTCTGCCCTGAATTTAGAGCTGCTGACATGTTGAGAAAAAATTAATTCCCTCTCCTTGTAAATGGACTTCAGTTTCCAATACAAATTAATGAGTTGAGTTTTGGAGGTATCTCTGACAGATTTGCTGTTTACTGCTCCCTTCTTATTGTCTTTTAAGTCCAGTTAAACCTTGTTTCTGTCCCCTGTGACCATCACTGCAATACTTGAGGAAAATCTCTGTGTTTCTCACTATTCTGTTCAATGCAGTGAATTGTGTTCTTCCCATTCTGCTTGACCCCAAATGCCTTTTTGTCCTTCCATTGCATCCTATGCTATGCACACTTCCTGGGGACCTTTCTTGTTGGTTGTGGTCTTACTGCTTTCTCCACTTTCTCATGGATTGAGAAAGTACCTTGATACAAAAGGATAAAAGAAAAAGAAAGCAACATAAAACTGAAATCACAACAAACCATGTATTTACTACAGATTCTAATTATTTTTCCCTTTGTTTTTGTTTTCCTGCAGATTGTTTCTCAGAGGAAGCTCTCCAAGTCCTTACTCAAACATGGCAACACAGCAGGAAAGTCATCTATAACAGTAAGTCAGTCTTAAACATGCTTTTGTTTTCCTGTTATTTAGAAATATCTAAAGTGACTAATTCTCTCTAAAAGCATCCTGCTTAGCCACCAGAACAGCCCTTGATTGAGAAATGCATTTAAATTGTTTATTTGACAATTTGCACTGTTTCTGACAAATGCTTCTTTTAAGGAAATGGCAACAAATAATGTATGACTTGTAAAAAAGCCATGATACTTACAATTATTACTTTTAGGGTACTTGGATGGCAGCAAGTAACTTCTGCTGCTTGAATACTTTTAGTTGAATGACTAGAACCTTCAGAAATTAATTTGTACCTGCTTTGACACATAAAGGAACCTCATCTATCTTTTTCCTTGGGCTTCTTCCAGCTTCTCAAGAAAAAAAAAAGTTTGATGAGATTAGTTTTAGATGTGTTGTGATGCAACTAAGGACTGGATTGCCATAGCCCCGGATGTAACTTGAAATTTGAAAATCAGTGTATTACCTCTCTTTCATCTTCGTCAATGCTGGCTTGCTTGGGAGATCAATCTTGTCTGCACTGAAACTGCCATGCTTGTGACTTTTGCAGCTCTGCATTAAGGCTATAATAAAATACTCTGCTTTGGGTATATCTGATCTGTTGCCTCATGAGATTCAGAAGGATTTTTTTCCTTAATGTGTGATTTGCCAGATGGTTTTCTTCTGGCTTGATTGTTTGGGCTTTTGTTTTCTGCCTTCAGCTGCAAAAGAGAGAGCAGACTCTGATGTAATTTCTTGAGCACCCAGGGAGTTTGATTTCTTAGATGTCTTCCTTTGTGCTTGGCTGGGAATTGATTCGCTTAAATGCATACAGTAAACTTGGTCTTGGTCTGGGGTTGGAAGGGAGTTCCCCCCTCATCTGGCTGAATAGAACCAGCAGAGAGTTTTGTTCCCTAAATAATTTCATATGGTTTGCCTGCTGGGATGATCTGAGCATACTTCATCTCACCCATCCCTGTGGTGTTCTGGACCTCCCTTCTGTTCTTTGAGGAGCACAAAGTAGTTTAGTCTTGTGAAAACACAAATGCTGTAGTACAACTAAAATTATTAGGCTTGTTAGGGCAGTGTTCTGGCAAAAATTAAATCACTGTGATAAACAGAAGATGAGAGAAAATGAGTTAATAGTCCCTGCTGGCCTCACACTGGATGATAACCATGAAATATGGACCTTATTTACGTGCTTTGGCTTCTGTCCAGCAGTTCTAAAGAGCAAGTTGACTTGAATGGGAGAAAACTGAACCCACACACAAAAATACTGTGTGGAAAGTTTTTTGTCTCAACAGAATAATTAAAAACTGATTAATGATCATTATTTCTGGACCTGGGGACATACCAGGTGTCTGTCAAGCATGGAAGTTATTTCCTAACTCATTCAGTGTAGTGAATTACGAGTTTTTCATAGTATTTTGAAAGTTCCTATCTTAGCAAGTTTTGCTGGAATTTTGTTAACCCTTTTGACTGTGTAATGTCTCATCCACACAATCTTATGGTATGTCTGTGGGAAGCAAACAGAACATTGTTCTGCTTCTCCAGTTGGAAGTCTGTCAACCTTTCCAAGAGCAGGTTCATTATTTTCAGTTAAAAATACTTTATGAAATTTAGTGTGCAATTCCCAGAGTGCTGTTGGTCACACACAGCTTAACCAGATCTTGTAAACCATCAGACTACACGGAAGAGAAATGTGTCAGACTCCATGGGTCAAATTTCATCAGCAAGCTGATGTTGCCTGGAGGATGTGACACACCACATATGTGCCTATGTGATGGTACTTTATCGCCCAGTTAACCATCTGTGCCCCTGTGTGGCTGCATGTGAGTATTTTGTTTGGAGAAACACCACAGCTTGCTGCTGGGAGGTGTCACAGCCACAGAATCAGGGGATTTTACTTAATTTAATGAATTGCCAATCAAAGTAAACTTTTAACTACTGAAAAACAAATTGGACAAAAAAAAACCTCCTAGGGAAAATGTTTTTCCTGCCCCTCTCCTGTACTCCATTTCTGACACCTCTCCTGCCTCCTTCATAGTCTTCACTCTCTTTGCCTTCACTTCATGTTCTGCTCAGTCCCTTTGATGAGGTGCTGTGTGACACAGGTCAGGATCAGAAAATAGTGATTTTTTTTGCCGGTCTTTGAGGTTTTTTTCTCTCACTTTCTTAGCTCTGCTCTGGACTCATACACACCCTTCAGGGGCATCTCTGCTCCAGGATGGATCTTACCTGTGGGCGTACACAGAGGTGCCTCCTCCAGCATGGAGCACCTCCTTCAGAGAGTGAATCTCCAGCTGTGTTCCCACAACATGGCCTTCTCAATGCCTCCTCCTGGATCTTCTTTAGGGGGGCATTGCAGGCCTCTTACCTCCCCTTCCTTTGTGTCTCTTGCCTCTGGCAGCTGCTGCACTTCCTGACATAGGTTCACAAGATGCAGATGGCACCCCATATGCACCTCTGATGGGTTGATGTTTTGGAGAGCAGTCAGTAGCTGCTGCCAAACCAGTCTGGCAAATTTTTGGGTTTTCCCAGCAGCTCCACAAGGACTTCAAGTGGTGGAGACAGCCAGATCCTGTATGGCAAGGTGCCATGGCTACCATGTGTGTGGTCATGAGCATGAAACACCTAGGGAATAGGTTATTTTGGGAGATTTAATCCATGGGGAGAACATTTACAAGGAGGAAAAAGTTTTAAAGCTGTCAAAGAGAATATAATGTGGTTTGTTCCAAAGAATATTTTTCAGTGAAATATGCCAGGTTTGGTTAGTGCCTTCTCTCCCCCGAGGCATTGTAATGGCTTACTTAGGAAACTGGTTTAGTTGGTTCTGTTGGGTTTTTTTATAACGTTGCACAGCAGAGTGACTGGCATGATTACTGATATAGCTTACATCATCTGAAAGAATCACACTAAATTATTTTAGGATTACTTGCTTCTGACTCCGTCCATGGTAAATTGTTTTGCCAATGTGGCTATTGCAAAAAAGCTATATCAGGAGAGCTCTCCTGCTGAAAATGAGCCTTTCATGGCAGCTAATGCCAGGTGACTTCACTCCTTTCCTCATTTATCTTGCCAAATGATGCTGAAATGGCATAAAAATAATTGGGCTTTAGACCCGAGTAATACAATCCTTGTAGAACGTTTTTGTCCCCTTGGACACTGGGAAATTGTGGAATTCTCTGTTTTTCACTCTGAGGAGGAGCACTTGGTCAGAGGAGAGGAATCCCTGGTGGATGTGGGTGTCTGTCCATTGGCAGGTGATTGACAAGGCATAGTTGCATGGCACAAAGTGACTCAGGTTTGTGGGCTGACCAAGGTGATGTCCTTCCTGACGGCAAAGAGAAACACATTAACTTCAGTTTCCTAAAAGGAGTCTCCAGTCTTCACACCAAAAAATGG
Source organism: Melospiza georgiana (assembly GCF_028018845.1). NCBI lineage: Eukaryota > Metazoa > Chordata > Aves > Passeriformes > Passerellidae > Melospiza > Melospiza georgiana. Next base: position 43,928,370 of record NC_080430.1, on the reverse strand, counting down.
CATAGTTCTCCCCTCCCATTACACCATGCACAACTCAAATGTAGCTTTCCATTTCATTTAGGTGATCGCTGAGGAATTGTCTGGCAACGATGACTACGTTGAACTTTCATTCAGTGCACGGAAATTGGATGACAAGGTAAGCTGCTCGATATTAACCTTTCTGAAAGATATAAGAATGCCTGCAAATATAATTTGATGAGATCTTCCATGACAGATTTTTTTTAACCTTGTGTTATTAAACACATCAGGGTTTTCAGATGGATGTTCACAATGAGGCTTTCCTCGGGTTGCAAGTAATTAAAAAAAAAACCTCAAGGAAATCTAATTAAAATCAAGACAAGTTAATTACACTACAACCAAGACAATTTAATTATGTAAAATGCCACAGATCAGAAGTGTTTAGAGAAGTGAACTTTCTGTGAGTAGTCAATGATATTATCACTGAAGTTTCCTAAAATACAGCTAGAAAACTTCATAACAGCTCAGTCATGATAGACATTTTGTTCAATGAAAAGTGTATCAAATGTGAGAAAAAGACTTGCATATTTGTGAAAAACTTTTTCCTTGTCTAGGAAAAAAACTTTCCACTGACTCAAACACTTCTCAACATTATAAGGAATACCTCTTTCTGAAATTATCTGTTATTGTTTAGTGATTATAATAAGCATCTCAACTCACAACCCAAGAAAACCTGATGTCTGCTTGTACCACTCTCTGTCATTTCAGTGTAATAGCAGGCATAGAATACTCTGAGGTACATAGCCCTTTCTTATACATGAAGATGCTTCTAATTAAAAACATATGGCAGAATTATAAAAAGGTTTAGGATGGTGATGCCCCAAGTGTGTTCTTGTAAACATGTGATGTGAGAGTAGCTTAAAATCAAATCAGTGAAACTACTTTTGGATACATATACATCAGGTTTTCAAAATCGGGTTGTAACTTACGAAAAATATTTTCACTTGAAACTACCAGAAAATCTCAGGCAAGCAGAAAGTACACTGAAAGATGAATAGTACCGGCATATAACTTCAAAATAAACTTTATAAAATGTATAAAATTTTACTTTTCTCAGGATCATTAACAATCATAAATGATCAGGACCTGAATTTGCATCTCATCTGAAAAATAAATTACTTTCCTGTTTCAGAATTGCTGGAGTCTGAGGGGTTTTGAGTTGCATAATTTATTTAGGTGTCAAAATGCAAATTTAACAGCCTTTCTTTAGACACATATCTTTAGTGGTGATTCCCAAACTTGTACACAAGTTTCTTCCCATTCCACATGCTGTCACATCTAGGGAAAAGGAAAGGACATAAGCAACATAATAGGACTCCACTTAGTTATTGCTTTCCACAAATGCAAGATGTGATCTGCTTTAAATATTATGATTGCTTGTAGCTCTTGTTGGTATAAATTAAAAGGATACTGCCAGAGTGCAATTCTGAGCCAAGTCAGTGTTGTCTGAACAACAGTTTTAGACGGTGATTGAAACACTTTATGGGGATAAGGTGAGAAGGATCAGTCTGAAATACTGCAACAGTGTTGTCATTCTTGCCATTTTAACATGTCCAGTCAAGGTGGGCTTCATCTAATAAAGAATTCCTAGATGATGCAGTGTGCAAGTCAAGCAGTGACTCATCATGTCTTATCTGAATCCAAACTCCTGTCTTCACCTGATGAAAATCTCTGGAAATCTATTGCATTGAAAGAAGTCTTTCAATTTCCTCCAGCTAAAGATGTAGCTCAATACCTGGCTGAAACTTGATTTTAGAGGCTGAAACATTTCTTACAGAGGATACTTCCTCTATAAAAAAATTGTACAGCTTATAATGAACTTTGACATCATTAGATGCAAGGCACTATTGGTAATTATTTTTATTAAGGTTTGAAATTACTTAAATTTCACAGTTCAGCCATCGGTGAAAAAGAATGAGTGCTCTGATGTCACAAAAAGGGAAATAACCATCAAAGAATTGAGAAGAGCCGATTTTGTAAAATGCTAGGTATGGTTTTGCGTGCCTCTCCCCACTCAGAGAAGTGACCACCTGAGTAGAGATGTAACATTAGAGAAGCAAACTGAGGGTTGAAACTGGCTTTGGAGTCTCCTGAAAAACAGAGGAAGCCTCTGTATGTATTTCCTACACTAAGGAAAAACACTTGAACAACCGTTTTTGGAAAATTAAACAGAATTTGTTGATCAGATTTAACAGGGAGGATATGTTTGTTGCATGTTTTTTACTCTCCTGACGTAAAACTGCAAGAATTTTAGAGAAGCTACAGAACCAAGCCTAATGCTTTTTTCCTACTGGAGTGGCTGAAACATTCAGTGAAAAATTATTAGGAAATTATGGATAGGAAAGTTTCCTTTAGTTAACTGACTTCAGCAGAAATAACGGTTATATTCTTTTATTACAGTGCTTATTTGGAAGGTATAACTGCTTTTTCATGTTTTATTGAAGCCCTGTCAGCTCAAATGGCACATCTTTGTTTCAAGAGATCCACTGAGAACACTTCACTGTGGAACAATAACTTTTGGAAAGGTTTTATTGCATTAATAGCTGTGTCACAATTACTATAACAAGCAGCTACATTTTTTATGATAGCTATAATAAATTATGAGCACTGAGGCAGGAAAACTGCTTCTCCTGTTCTGAGAGAAGCAGTTACCATTCTTTGGGAAGGATTATCCAGCAAATATCTGCAAAATATGAGCTAATATTGCTTTTTTATATAGTTCTTTGGTATTAAACTACTACTGAAAAAAGCCTCATCAAATGCCCTGTTCCATAGTATTCAACATTTTAGTCTTTTGGCTGCTTCATCCTTCTTTAAGGGACCTTTGACTTGATCCCCAATCCTGAATTTTAAAAATTGTTGGGGTCTGAAAATGAATCTACTAAAACATGTGTCAAACTAGGGGCTTAGAAACAGATATATCTAATTTTTTTAAGTCTAATGTACTTGTGTTATTACTGTATAACTGCTGCACATACTGAAAGAACAATGTGCATTATACCACCAGCAAATGTATTACATAATCATTTAAATATTATTAAAATAGCACAATATATTGCAGCTATTCTTCTTTCAGAGGATATTCTTGGAGGATAATACAAAGCTATTAATTTCAACATAACAACCAAAAAAATTTAATTGTGAAAGCAAATGTTTCTTTAGCTTATCATTTCTACTTATTGCAAAGCACTTCCAATATAGAAGGATTTTTTTTGTTCGCACCTCAATTCTGATAGTAATTAGGTCTTTATTTTGCATTGGAGGGGGAGTAATATAAACAACCATCCAGCATTAAAATCTTTCCTTTTATGTGGTGTTATCTTGGTAGTTAAAACCAGAAATTATTTCCTTTGTGCTGATGTGCTGTCGTACCTTTGTGATATTCAGCTAGGAACAATACTGTATTTTGAGCATTAAATGAAATCTTGGCTTCCTTTCTGCATGCTTTTGCACACCAGGGTGCATTCTTTGGATATATCATTTTGAGGTACTTTCAAATAACTTATCAATTTGTGTTTGATAAAAAAACTCTGAACATGAAGCTTTTACCCAGCTTCAATCAGAATGCTTCTGTGTGAGAAGAGGCAGCTCAGTCTTTTTTAACCCTATGCACTCTGGATTTTCGTATCACTATGATTAAACCAGCACCCTCTCTCTCTGCTTGTTCTCTTTGCTATACACTGGTAATCTGGCAGAATTTGATTACCAAAACCCCCATATCCTAGAAGTTTCAAATTTTGAGTGGTGTCCCAGATACTAAATCTTCATCCGGGCCTTGAGGCAAACTCTAGAGTTATTTAGGTGAATTTGACACCGGTTTTACAGAGGTTGATATAAAATGTCCTGTTTGCCATGTAGCTGGAACAAATAGCCAAGGATACAGTGTTGTTGATCCATGCTCCCCATGAAAGAATTTGACAAATAAATCTTCATGAGCTTTGCATCAGCTGTTAAACGGGCCACTAAGTTTTCTCTAGAAAGTGAAGAAGCATCAATGACAAAACAGCCCTCTCAACACAACATTATGTCATTTTTAGGGGATGACAAGACTTAAGGTCCCTTGAGCCTTGCTCAAGGCTTTGTGGTCTGTAGGAACTCATTTTCTTCTCCAGACATTCAAATTCAGGTGTCCCTTTTCAAAGCCCTGAGTTCTTTGTTTGTCTTGAACTTGTGGAATTGAAAAAGTGCCCTAAAAATAATTTTGCAAGGCCCAGACTTTGGCTAGCATCTTATCCAAAGTTGTTCCCAAACCAATGGTTTTGCAGCTAATCAAAAATAGGTATGGTGGACATTTGGTGAGGAGAAATTAATAGAATTATATCTATTAGAGTAATTTTTACACTAACACTATCATAGAAACACTTGGATACTGAACAGACTTTTTCACTTCCCAAAACTGACATGGGATGTGTGGTTTTGGATATGTCCTTTACAGAAGAATAATATGCATATGCACAAAGTTCATCGTGTGGCTCTTTTGAAGAAGAAAATTAAGAAGAGACTTGAAACTATAGGAAATGGACTTAGTGCTTTTAAACCCTATTTTTCAGAATAGCACAGTTAGAAATTTGAAGGTTTCTCCCTCCTGGGTTAGCAGCCAGTTACTCTTCTTCCCCTGAGCCAGCATATCCAGAATAAATGAGATGTTGAAACAAAAGAGCCCGTGACCAAACTAAAGCAGCACTATAAAAATCAACTTAATTTAGGTTTGTGTAAGAAAGTTCAGGGTTGTTAGCTGGATACAAGACTGGGAGAAGGTGTTCTGCAGTGTCACAGATTTGCCTAGTGATACCAAGTTATTTCCTGCATTACACTGCTCTGTTTGTCATCTTAGCATGGGCCATGTTACCACACTCTGAAGAGGACTGGCTTCTCTAACCACCTCTAATCCATTGTGACAGGACTTGTGTTAGTTGGTGGCAGCATAATGTCTTGGCCAATTAATTTCTGTTTTGAGAGGGTAGGTGAACAGTGTGCAATTCAACCCCAGTGTGGAATATGCTTCAAAGTGCAATGCATTAGAAAACTGGTGTCAAAAGATCAAACAGGTGTGGAGGAAAAAAGAAACAAGGTAGGTGGATGACAGATCTAATGCTCAGGAAACTGGGCTGGATGTAAGAAGGGAAGAGGTTGTAAAATGATATTTTACAATTTTGCATGCCATGATTAAATAGTCAAACTGAGAATAACAACAGTACCACAGGAATCCTTGTGAGACAAGGACAAGAATGAAGTATTGCTGAGAAACACCAAGACATCTCACTAAAACTACTCTGGCTCTTCCTTTTCATTAGCAGTCAGGGAAGAACCCAGTGCATTGTGCCTGAAAAGCTGAAAGAAAATGAAGCCTCAAGAGTAACTTATCCTGTACTTTATTTTAGGATTTTTTCAGCAAATCTGATCCTTTTCTGGAGATTTTTCGGGTGAACGATGATGCAACCCAACAACTTGTTCACAGGACTGAGGTAAGGAATAGAGTTGAATTCACTTTCCAAGGACACAGATGGGCTGTCAGGAGGCATACTTTATGCTTCCCATGTCACAAAGGGAAGTGGTTTTAAATGTCGATGTTCAAACACTCACACTTTAAAACACTTTCTGTGGCCACATTTCTCTTCTCAGAGAAAAGCAAGGCACAACTTCCCAAGGATTTTCTGGGAATCACAGCAAGGAACCTCAGAGAAAGAAAGAACAGTTCTTATCTCATTTGCTGCTCCTGTGTTTTGTCAAAGTAGAATGCAATGTGGAGATTGTTTACCGAAAGTGATGACATTTTGTTTCCTTGGCCTATCAGGGCCAAGCACATGTCCAAGCTGCTGGTCAGCAGACAGTCATGAGATTTTGTTCAGCTGAGTTGAGTTGAGTTGGGTGCTTGTGCAGATTCCTTTTAGATGTAATGTGATAGAGTGCAATAAAGTAATTAATTAGCCTTCTGATATCAATGGAGTCAGATGCATCATTCCTCTCACATGTCAGGCAAAAATATCACCGATACACTTCCTAGTGTTACACTCTGGTGTCGTTAACTAATGGGTATCAGGTCTTGACTTATGCACCTTAGAGTAAAGGAAGATGAAGCCAAAGGTCCAAACCTAATTAAACTGGCAGGTACTCTGTTGGAAGGTCAGGAGATATAAACATTAGATTTAGCCAAAACCAGGCTACAGGCTGTATCATATTTTCCCATTAATACTATGTTGCTTCTTCCCCACATCCTCTCAGGGATTGTAATCTGGGTGCTTTACATTTGTTTGTTATCAACTAGTGACATAATTGCTCCATGGTATTAAATGGCACTGTCTTTAAAAATGGCATTTAGGTGTACAGGGTGGAGCTGTGGCAGGTGTTAGGGGTTATAAACCTGTTATGGATTCCGCAGAGTTTTCCTAGTAAGGTAAACAATGTGCCTGTAAATTGATGTTGTCGATCCACAAAGCCCAGTCCTGCATGTCTTCCATTGCTTCCAGTTGAATTCTGCACCCTCTCCCTTGTCAGTTTTCTCCCACTGGGGTGTGGCAGTGCTGGAGCAATGTCTGTAACATCATCTGTGGGTATGTGTGGGTCCATTTCCCACTCCTGCTCCTTTTGGGGGCTTTGCAGAGGAAAAGTGTTGGAAAGTGCCTGTTGCTCAAGGGCTCATATCTCATTGGATGTAGTTCTGAAAACTCCAGCTGAGCTCTGCTTTCTTCTCTTGCTGGTGAATGTACTGTATTGAGAATTGTGGCTCTTGTTAGCATTCTGCTGAGAGATGTGGAAATGTTAAGGGTTCTCTTTCTTCTTTTCACTCACAGGTTGTGATGAATAACTTAAATCCAGCGTGGAAGACCTTTAAAGTGTCTGTAAATTCTCTGTGCAGTGGAGACCAGGATCGCAGGCTAAAGGTCAGAAGTACTTTTTTAATAGTTCCTACTTTTTTAATAGTTTTACTCATAGAAAACAAAAGTTGGTCTCTCTTTTTCAAGTGTAGATTGCTATTCTGCACTTCCCTCTTCTTTGATGGAAAAGATGATCACACAGCTGCATTATGATTACCATAATCAAATTAAGGATGCAGAGAGGTGGTAATCCACTGTAATGAGTAGATTATGCTCTATATTTCTTACAGTAACCTCAAAAAATATGGGGCTGTTTTCCCCAGTCAGTTGGATAATTTAAATCCAACATCATTTAACTGGTGAAAGTATACTCAGGGGAAGAGGCAGCCCTACCACAATCTTAACTACTATTTCCTCACTTCTATATCTGGAGGCCTTCTGTAAAAGAAACGCTGCAATAGGAGATTTTTTATTATACTTGAAGAATAGGATGGCCACAAAAAGACATGTGTCATAGTAATGGAAGTGTTTCTAGTCGGCAGAAAGACAGATAATTGGGAACATGGAGCTTCGTGTAGAAAAAAATCATCTTCTTTTGGCTAATTTGTCTTAAATCAAGTCTTTATCCAATTGTTTTTCTGACCAGGTTTAAGGCTAATACTAAATTTAAAAACATCAAACAAAGAGCACTGGTGCAGAGTGTCTATTCAGACTTTTAGACCTGATGGAAGGATATTGGACCTAAAAGTATGACTATTTTTTTTCTTACTATATCAAATTACTTAATAGAATTTTATTTTGTCCTTGCAAACATTTCTTCTTTCATCATTATAGCTGCAAAACCCTGGAGAACAGGTCTTGTCATTTTTCACTCCTTATCGCAGGATGCACTGTGCAGATGGAAAAAATAAAATGATGGTGAGGATATGTTACAGCGCACATCTTCGCTGTAACTTTTTTACCCTTTCCACAGATGTGTGGAAAGGCTATAAACGCTGTCTTATGAATGCTTGGATTCACAAAATTAGCCCTGTTATTATAACAACATATAAATTTGAGTCAAGAAATGGATCAAATTTCTGCTACTGAAATGAAAAGCAGAATTAGCACAGCACTGCCTTCATCACATTGTGTACATGTGGTCTTTAAATCACTTAGATGAGAAAACCTAGGAAGAGAAGCAAGCAAAATATGAAGTCTAGGATGTGAGAACAAGTGGCAAGTCCATAAGTGTAGAGAAATGAGGTTCCACAGGGAGAAAAATGCTCTTATCTTTGAAATCGAGGTGAGAATGTATAAGAAAGGCTCAGATTTCAGTGTGGGCAGAAGAAGATGGGTCTGGGAATAAAGGTGGTCTTTTGAGCTATGAGCAGAGACAGTAGTCAAAATTGTTTGCAGACAAGCTGCCAAAAGACAGGCTGAAAGGGGAGAAGTGAAGAGGAACAAGAGTAGTCCCTTAGGACTGCCTGTAGAGAAGATACAGGCAGTCAGTGAGAGAATGGCTGAAGAAGAAAACCAGAGCAAGACAGGTCTCATGAAACCACTGGGAATTTTCAACGCAATCTTTTATTCCCTCTTTTTGGGAGAACTTTTCATGGTTTTCGTTTGTGTATGCAAATGTTTGCAGCCCTGCTTTAGATATCTGAGTATTTGCCTGAGGCTACAGTTCAGCTATTTGCAGAAAAGCTAAAAGTACTAAGATGTGCATCAGATCATTCATGAGTACAGGAATATTTTAAAACTAATTATGGCTGTAAAATAAAAAAAAACAACTTTATATTTATTTCAAATCAGTTTTGGTGAGTGTAAGATAAGACTGTTATGGTAGAGCAGCCACCCAAATCACTTATATTTGAGAGATGCCATATAGTACTTCTCAGATAATTATTTACTTCTTTTCTAGATGATCTATAACCTAGGAATTGGATGGCAGCTAGGACAGAAGAGTGAAAATTATAAGAATTAGAGAGATTAGAATTAGAAGTGTCTGTGACTGGTATAGCACTGTAAGAATGTTTATATTTTGATTTACTCTGATTGACTAAGCATTCTACTCTTTGCATTACCATATTTTGGAAATTTTGACTTCAGTTGCTTTGTTTCACTTCATAAAGTATATAGCAATATGTTACTGCTAAGTGTTGGAAGAGTTCCCTGTGCCTTATTTAACGTGGGGGAGATTTAGTGTATTCCAGCTGCCTTGCTGAGCACCAGCTTCTTGCCAAGATTGTTTGATCACTGTGAGCACTAATTGCATAAGGCTGGGTAATTTTGTGTCTCTTCCTGCTGTTAGTTTTTAACATACTCTAAAAGCATAATCTAAGTTAAGGCTTAAAGAGGCACCAGAAAGGCTCGGAGGGAGCTGTCAGCTTGTGGAAATTCTCAACTGCAGACACTTTGCAATTGTGCCTACCTTTGGTTTACCTCTGTGTAGGGTGTTTGGAAGCCTGAAGTCCTCGCCCTTCATCTCTGCCACTGAATTCAAATGGGTACTGAGCTTAGTGGTCAGATTTTTTTGTAATGGGGAATGAGGATTAACATGGGAAAAGAACCCTAACAACTCACAGAAAGTCATTCAGCTCACAGGGAGTTTGCTCTTCATAAGTCTTGCACATAAAGCAGTCTTTACACTGTCTGGGCATTTGAAACTTTCTGGTTTCAAATGTCTGTTTAGAAAGATAAGATGAGCAAGGTCACTAAAATCAAAGCAACCAATAGTTTGGGTCTGCCAAAAGTCTTTTGCTATCATTCTTTACAAAGTCTGTTAATTTTAATTACTTATGGGCTTTTAAAGAAAAAACTAATTTTGCTTTATTTAGCTGTGGTGCAGAGAATAATGAACATTTTATTACTCTCAGGACATCTTGTAAAACTTTATTACAATTATTGCTGCTCTAAGTTTTATTATGAGAAGTATATATTAGATTTATGGACCTACTAAGCTTTTCTTCCCAGACAGTGAAACCATCCAAGAAGTCTGGTCACGCTTCAGTGCCAATCATACCTTCTTTTAATGCTAACAGGACAGACAATTAGTGTATGCATTGAAGTGAACAAAATGCCTCTTAGATCCAAAAGTGGTGCATTGCTTTTCTGACATGTAAAGATTTTCAAATCACAAAAGTGACTACTGATAAATTTGAGTGAGGATTGTACTCCTTCTGAGGGCAGGTTTATCCTAGTCTGTTCTGCTGAAAGTCCTGTAAATTGTGAAACTTTGGCATTCAAATCTTGTTTCAGCATGTGAGTTATGTTGCTGTCAATGGTTTATCTGAAATAAAAGATTGTATTGTGGTTACCTTCTGGTAGAGATCATCTACTGCCATTCTAATAGTTGCAGGGTTCTTCTTTCTCTAGAGAACTCCTGGGAATGTATACAGAAAAATAATCTCTTTTTGTTTTAGTATTAGGTGCTATAATACTTGGAAAATTAACTCCTAACAAGGTGCTTGTTAGGTAAAGGCCAAACAAGCATACGGCATACAATAATTCCATCTCCTGCTGAGGTTGTATGGAGAACCTCCTCAAAAGAAGTTCTGTTCACAAGGAAAAGTAGGAACTGAGGGAAAAAAACTGAGGGAATAAAAATGTTTCTGAGGTGAACTGATAAGCTGCTAGGAGAGTGGGAGGCACATGTCATATCTGTATAGAAAGCCCTTTCCATCTTCCACCCACATAGGGGAAATTTTCGAAGGAAGGATGTCCATTAGATATTTTTCTACCTTTCAAAAATCTGTCTGTTGCAATTATATCATTGCTGTCAGCTTGTTTACTGCTTCATCCCTGCATGACCCAGATTACAGGTGCTGATCACAGTGAAATTGGTGCAGTTGCGAGAGGGACACGCAGCCGTGGTTACCAGGGCTGTTCCATACACCGGGCTAGAAGGCCTCTCTCTGTGTGTATGAATGGCTCTTTGCAGCCTGAAGCCCTCAGACAGTACAGTTTCTTTTGGCAACCATGGTAAGGTTGCCTCTTCCTGTGTGCTTCTAATGAGGTTAAAACTTGGTTCCTGCCATTCTTCTCCATTTTCTTTTATGTCCAGTTGACTCTCTTGGCTCTGTCTATCTGATGTGTTGGAGTAGCTGTACCTCAGCACAGGCAATGTTTGGGTTTCTGCTGACAAGTCTACTTCCATATGCTTGCAAACTGCAGTGTATCTACAATGCTCTTAATCCTAGCAAGGTGCACTCAGGACTTTAAAGGTCATTTTCAATTTATTTCCTTATTAAGATCTTGATGAATAAGTCACTTTCCAATGTGAATTTTCATAGACTGTGAATTTTCTACATTTTTTGGTAGGTCATTGTTAACAAGGTCTTGAGAGACCGGCACTTTGCTTAAATTAGTAATCTATGCAGTGCTGTCTCTGCCTTGTTGATACTATTATATAATGTGAACCTCATTACAATATTAATAGAAGAAGCTCCACAGCTTACAAAAAAGATCTTGACATTGTTCTCGATGCAAATAGATAATCACTTGATTTTAATTTTATTAATTAAAATCATTACATGAGAATTTGTTCTTATTATAATGATCACTTCCCCAGTGTCTGCTATTGCAATTTTGGGGGTGGAATGTTGGGTCTGCTTCAGACAGTTATAACCTTCTGTTTCTTTCTGATTTCTTAAAAGTGTTGACTCTTTCATGCAAAATGATGGATCATTAAGGGAAGAAATTGCTTTTTACAGATTGTCTGCTCCATTCTGAGTTAAGGAAAAGTGAATAGCAGTGGATATTTTTATATTCTCTGAATTATTGCGGCTGTGTTCTCTAGATCAATAAGTTTTCAGTGACCTTTAATACTTGACTACAGCTCTGCTTATAAAGGTGCATTATAAACTGTAAAATAAACCCTCAGTATCTCTGAAAGCCACTAGTGAAAGTAACTGAGCAGAACCTGTGAAGGAGACCAAGTAAAGTTTAAAATACAAGGAATAATATAGTCAGACAAATCCATTTGTGCTTTTATTCTTTCACAGTTTAGCTGTCAGAGTATGTGAAGCACTAGTATGGAAAGAAACAGTTTGTGGTCAACAGCAATAATTTCTGCAGGATTTTGAAAAGCATGTAGCTTAAAAGGCAATTCAAGCAGTGTCAAATGATGATTAGAAAGGCATGAGTTGAAGGATTTTAAGCTGTTCCCTGAAAGAAGCCTCGTTTATTGTTGCTGTTTTCTTTGGACTTTTAATTCCATGTAGAAAGACACTGGCACCAAGAACAAATTACAGCACAGGCTAGATTTGCTGGTTATTTTCTTGATTGGGTGATTTCAGTCATACTTGATTAACTAAGCAGTTCTACATTTTCCCTTCAATTTACTCACCAAATTAATGCCAGTGGAGCCAATCATTCCCTGCTTGCTTACCCTGGTGTTATTGAAGAGGTGTTTGCAAATGGAGTCCTTCATGTAGAATATGTTCAAAAATAAAGAAGGGTGACTCAACCTTTACATGCCTTTAGTATGAATCAAAAGATAATTTCAAATTTCTTTTTTAGTTAGTTGTTTCCTTTTCATTAGGTCAAAGCATTTTCCTGGAATCTGTAGAATAATTGCGTCACTCTTAGAGAATACCACTCTTTCTTTACAGACTGAATAGTGTTTATTTATTTATTTATTTATTTATTTATTTATTTATTTATTAGCCACTTCAAGGATGTTATTGTGTTGTGAATTTTCAGCAAAGTTCTTCTAGAGCTCAGTGTGCAGCTGATAATTTTGGATAATTAAAAGTTCCTTCTTGGTGAAGAAGAAAAAAAAATAGGCTTAAATATTAGGATGAGGTGTATATTTAATAAGCTAAGAGAAGTATTTGTTTAAGTGCATACTTATGCTTCATAAGCATAGGAGTTGTAATACAGTCTTCAGAGAGAATGATGCATTATTTTGAGGTTATTATAAAATTGAGCAACACACTGTGAAAGGCAGTGTCTGAGACCTTCTTGCCTAAATACCATCAAACCTTCATTTCAAGTAAATGTTTCTTTTCCTTTTCTTTCATATTCCCCTTGCTTTCTCTACACGAGAGAGAGAAGTGCTACCACAGGCACTACAATGATTATTAAAAACTTTAGGTGCCTATTTCATAAGGCTTACAGTGACTGTGGGAAATTTGCTGCAGCCACTTTCCCTGCTGTCTGTTTGGGTTAATCTACAATTGGCTTATGATATGAGTGCCTCCTGAATTCACTAATTGTAGCAGTGTGTTTGGAACCCTGACTTGTCTGAGTGTGTCAAGGACTGACCTGATCAATCTTCATAAACTCGATGCAGGTGGAGTGTAAGATTTAAGATGACCCTCTAAACAAAACTGATTAACTCTACGTGTGTGTGATCTCAGCTTACAGATTTATTTATTTATTTCTCTTGCTGTTCCTTAGTTGTATTCTTGCTAAAGCAGCTGAAGATGCTAGGGGAGAAAATACCATGTTGCAGTCAAGGTTTAAGGGAGAGAAATAGACTCAAGAAATTAACTTGATCCCATGTCTGTTGGAGTCAAGTGAACTCATTCCAGTGACTTTCATAGCCACTAGTTTGTTCTCCATTGAAGTGAACTCCAGTGAATTGCTGGATATATAGCAAATTAATTGTCACATTAACTAATCTAGATTTGGGTTAATTGATGTTTGTGACGTACTTTGAAGATGAAAGAGCTCTCTAAATAACAAATGTTGTCACAATAATTAAGGGTCCAAGTGAATTGCACAAGGAGAGATCATCTGACACACTGTGGTTATAAAGAAAAGAGATTATATTCACATCTCCAAGGGCCTGGGTGCTGAAAAAGGTGGTAGAAGGCTGAAAATCTGGTATTTTTAAATAAAATGGGCAGGGTAGCAAGGGACAGGAGTCTTTCTCCCAACCTTGGATGACTGACAGACCAAATTTCAGAGTTCACCCTGTGAAAAGAGATTTTTACTTCCTGTTCCTTTCCAGAACCACCAGTTCCATGACCTTTTGGGGAGAAATGAAATTTCCTCCTGACCTTACAAGGAGAATTCATAGTCTGAAGCAAGGGCAGAGAGGACAAAAAACAAAAAAAAATATTTTGTGTGCCTATGTTTGTCTGGATTAGGGGATCTGAGGAGTGTTTTCTCTGTTTCTCTTTTGCAAATAAGAGGATTGCCTCCAAATAATTTGTACACTGCATTTCTTGTGAGCTTCCTTCAATTTGCCAACTGCCTCCATGGTTCCATCTCAAGACAAATAAGTACAGGCTTCTACAGCTTTGCTATGCAAGTCATCAGTATGAGAAACATTTTGAAGGGCTCTTTCTCATTATCTTTGAAACCGAGTTTTAATCCTCTGAAATGAAGCAGAGGCTCCTGTAAGTGCTGCTGACTGTAATCCAAATCAGGGGTCTGGTTCCCTCACAGGGGAATAGCTGATAGAGCACTAAATCCCATCCCTGGGACCATTTAAAATGAAACAAAGCACAGCCCTGGTAATGAGGACCATTCCATACTGGAGGGTGGGCATGTGGGATGCCAATTAATTAAATGACCTCTACATTCTTCCCAATTTTCATATCTCTGTGTTGATAGTGCACTGAACATCCTTACAGACCCCAGAATTAGCTCAGAGCTGCTTACTGTGTAAGTTTAGAAACAAGTGTTACCATTTTGAATTATAATAAAAGAATGAAGCTCTTCTGTCACTAAACTGGATCAGGATTAGGCATGGCTGTTGCCTTGTAAAGCAGCTGAATGCTGTACTGAGAGAATTTGAAGTCTTGTGTATCTTAAAGAAAATCCATCATTTTCATGCCTTTGTGTCTACAGGACATTTTACTGTGTGACTTACACCATCCTGTGATATTAAAAATGGAAGTCTAACCAGTTTTTCATATTCTTTTTCTTCATTGTTTTCTGCTGAGATTGGAAAAAATAGGGAAGGCAATTTCTAGACAATCTCATTTCAGTCTCTTATAAAGTAACAAAGCCTCACATTGGCTGAAATATAATCAACTTACTAAGGCCTTTGGTTTCTTTCCAGTTGTATTTTTTACTGTGTAAATTGAAAATTAGGCACTCACAGAAATTCTTTCCTTGTAAAATCTTGTAATAAATGTAGTCATTGCAATGAACTACATACTTTAAACAGAAAGATTACCTTAAAATTCCACTTATAAATTGTATTTGATAGTTTATGGGCTAACATACTGCCATGTGAAAATGGCTACATGGTGCAGATAATAAAATGTGTATTTTAAATTTTAGTACTCTCAGAGAAACTAGCAGAATCAAATCTTAGGCAAAAGAAAACATTTGTTAAAAAAATAGAACTAGTACCTTCAGGGGCCCAATTATAAGTTGTTTGTGATATTCAGGGCATCACAAGGGCAGAAATAGGTATTAAGTGTATCTAAATGCAAATGTTTTAGAAGATGTCTTATTACACAGTGGTTACTTGAAAAGTGTGAACTTAGTCTCACACTAAATATGTGTATTTAGCCCTTCTGTACCCAGGGATCTCATCTAACACTCATTCTGTTAAAATTTAGATCTGCATTTTTAGTTTACAAAAAACATGTTTTCTCACAGCTAGATGATATACACATTTTGTAATATGTAAGTACATGTGTATAATGTACATGCACCTGACATAATTAATTATGTTTTGCAATAAAAAATGTTTTATCTCCCTTACCAAATCTAAATTAGTTACCCTAAATTAAGCATGGTTTTCATGTTCTCCCAACAATTTTGAAATTGCTCAATGGCAGTTCTCTACAGGAATCCATGAAAAAAAACAGCCCTCCTTGTGGTAATACTGGAGGAAACCACGGCTCTTGGGACCAGAGGCTTCAGTGTGTTTATGGGTAGCTGTTGTTCTGTTAGTGTGTTACAGCTGCTAAAGCATGCCAGGTGAGTTTTGCCACTGTTTGCTATCACTAGCTCAGAGCTTTGAACAGGATTTGATGTTAGGATAAATCTCCTTTGGGACACCTCTATCCCAGTACCACCCAGACAAAGAGAAATCGAGAAGTGCTTGTTCACTGGGGACACTGGGGTTATTTTAATGGCCTGCTCAGCAGGAGCAATGGCTCAGCTGTGTCCTTCAGGAGGCCTGGGAGGATGGTGTTCTCCTGGCCCCTCATCTGCTGAGCTGCCACTGTGTCAGCCCCAGCTCTTGCCACTGAGAGCTCCAGCTCTCAGATAAACCAGTGCTCTTCAGAGCCCCGCACTGACCTGCCAGCTGAGGCTCAGCCATCCTTACCCCTTTCTGTGGGAAAAGCAAGGTGACCCCAATGCCAGGGAAGAATGATACATCTGACTCCATTGATTCAGAAGGCTAATTAATTACTTCATTATACTATATTATTCTATACTATATTTCACTATATCTAAACTGAACAAAATCTCGTTACTGTCTCCTGACCGACCACCAGGACACAGCTTGCAGAGATTGGTCAAGAAAACAAAACACTCATACCAGAATCCAATTACCAAATCCCTTCAGGTAAATCATCTTCCATAATGCATTCTGCTTGTGCACAAACACAGGAGCAGCAAATGAGATAAGAATTGTTTTGATCATTCTCTTCTCTGCTTCTCTCACTGCTTCTCTCAGGTTCAGAGAATGTGAATCCCACACCTTTCCATTTAGCTGTTCCACCATGCTATTCATAGAAGTTTTGCCCAACAGAATTGCTCAAAGTTTGGTGTATTTAGCTCATTGCTGCCACAGAACACCTTAAAGGATTTGCAAGCTGCTTTGAGCATAAGACTACTTTGTGATCATAGAGATGTTTCATGTCCTGAGCGTGACAGCCACTGTATCTGCTTTGCCTGAGGTTAGCACAGTGACAGTGTTTCCTTTCACAAACGTGCTAATCCTTCCTCTCCTGAAAAGCACATTAATTGCCCATTGAGTGATGCTAGAAATCCTTTCTCAGTAGTACCAGTAAGGCTGTCAGATCTCCTGGCCTGCTTTCAGAAGAGATGATATAAAAGGCTGTGGCTGGCCTGCCCCATGCACTCCAAATTGCCTTGGTCTGAAGTTACAATATAGGAACAGCAACAGCATCAGCAGTTATCTCTTAGACAACTCTAGATATCAAATGCTTAAGGTTTGTTTAGATCTACTAATCACCTCTTACACTGTTGGCCATTACATTACTAGCCTAGAGTCCCTATTGCGGTTCCTTATTGATTTTAGTTCTGAGAAATTCCAGGATTTGCTGATAGCAGTTTTTTTTCTATGGTAGGAAAAGGTAAAGAGGTAGCTCTGAAGTCATTAATGACTTGGGGGAATGGTGAGGGAATGGTTTCATTATTTTTCCTCAGGGCACGTGAATGTGAAAATCACTATGACCAGGCACAAAGGTATTTCTCTTTTTATAGAGCACAATTTGGTGATGGGACAGAGATATTTTGTCAAAGGATCTTGGGAGGCCAAAATCTGTCAATATGCTAAAAATTTCAGTAGACAAATTCATGAGTGTTTATTGCTATCTGGCTGGCTTTTAACAGCATCTATTAGATTCTCTTTCCAGCTTCACAAGAGTGCAAAGTTGTTCACTGCCAATAACTGTGAAAATGTGGTGAAGTAAAGAAGAATTTCCCTTTCTCTAGGTGTTCACTAGCATCTGACAGAAAGATGATACTGGTACCACGTACTTTTATTATTTTCTTATGACGAATACTTGTAGCTTTCAAAATTAAGTTTAACCTTCATTTTTCGCTGATTTTCATTTGAAACACATTTAAATTGTTAGGGCTTCATTATCTGAGAAACTGCATATTTATAGCAAGGTGATGTGGATACTGCTAGTAGGTCATGCTGCAAGGTTTTGGGGTTTTTTTGCTCCAGTAAAATTTTATGAAAAGGTAAATGGATTATTTAGGGCTGAAGTGTGTCTCATTTGCTTTGTATAAACAAATAGATGAGCCAGATAAGCCAGTCTAGTTCTGTACTATTTTGTAGCAGTGGCAGTAGAGCATAGGGAATTCTGTGTATGCCTTCAAATACTCATCCTAATTCAAATACTGACCCTGGTTACACATGCACAGCCCTCTGCTGCCTTCCTTTCTTGTACATATCAGCTTAGACATTTTTCATAAAAATACTGCCCTTCAACAGAATCCCTGTTTGATATCAGCTATTTCTGGTTTTTTAATGAATCCACCTCTAGTTGCAAGCAAAACATCTGAGAGTCTGGTGACTAATGTCTGGAAACGCAGGTTTATTTTTACAGGCTAATCGAGAAGTCGGCTACTCACATTAGGGAGACACAATTGTTCTCTCAGACAACGGTGTTTCAGACCCTTGCACTTCAAAATATTGGAAAAAATACTTTGTTAGAGTTGTGCCAGAAATGAGTCCTCAGTTTTTGACTAGGATAAAATATGGGAGTAAAATATTGCAAATTTTCAGATTTCAAGAGTATTTTTTCGTAATACCACAAGTATTATGCATTAATAAAATTGAACTGGGAGGGGAGGTTTGTGTGAACGCTGCTTCACATTGATGATAAAACTTATTGATGGATGAGTTGTGTTGATCCAAGCAGTGCTGAAAGTTATCACCTAAATGTTTTATGATACTGCCACTAAGAAGGAAAGGTGAAAGGGCACAGCCAGATTATCTGACAGAGATACCTGTGGGGAAGGTGTGTCCTTCCTCCCTAGGTGTGTGCTCCCCACCAGTTGGGGCTGTCTGGGGAGAGTCAGAATCTGGCCATGGGGGACTTTTGGTTTTTTGTTTGTTTTGTTTTGTTTGTGTTTTTTGGACATGGAACCAAAGCCTAAATGCCTTCCAACTTCTTCCTGAGTGCGGGATCCCTGTGCTACAGCTCGTACCTCCTCCCTCCCTTGCACCTCTCTCCTAGGAGCCTTGGATGCCCCAGCTCTGACATTTGGCAGAGGCTGACTGAGGTGGGGAAGCAGAAGCATGATTTGGCTACAGCCATTCCCCATGGCATGCTGGATATGAGGAATTGGGGCAGATGAAACTTACCAGCCCTGGGGAGGACAGAGGTGAAGCAGAATGGGCAGCAGAAGGTGCCATGTGTGGTTAGAAATGAGGCTGTGGGAAGGATCAGTCCCCAGTGTCACTGTGGATATCTGAAACTGAATCTGCTGCAGTGTCATGTCCTGCCCCTGAAACTTTGTCTTGTGCTATGCTGAGGCTGTGTTAAGAGTGAGAGGTAATGGCATTCTTCATCAGAATGCAGCGTGTGTTTTTCCAGGCGGACTTATGAATATGCAAGACTTGCACAAAATAATTAAAAATCACTAACTCATACTCATAATCATCTCATGCACATTTTAAAATTTAGAATTGTGATTTTAGTAGCCTAAATTTGTTTGTTCACAGCTCTTGAACTCTTAATCTCCTTAAGAGCTTTAAATCCTTGACACTACATAGCTTTAAGGTGACCTGCAAAAGTAAAATACAGGATCCTGGTAATGTGATGTTCCCTGCATGCTCTCCTAGTCTGACTTGCTCCCATTTTCCTGGCTGTTCAGAGCATTAAGCATGTACTTGTAAAGCTGTTGACATTTGAGTTCTTTCCTTCGATCTTTAATGATACAGAAATAAGAGCCTGATCTGTCTTCTATACAGCTTCAGTGCTGATTCCTTTGGCTGTTAATTTCCTTCATTCCTACAGAAGGCAAACCATCATTCTGGTCACCACTTTGTCACTGTCACTGCCCTGTGCCCAGGGACAGGCTTGCCACCAAATTTAAATCAAGATTAGTTGCAGGTTGGCTATTCAGAGGAGCTTAGGATGTAAAAGTGAAGTTTGGGGAAAAGAATTGAGCTGAAGAAGGACACTCATTTGTCAGTCTTGTGTAGACTAGCATTCCTTCATAGGCAAAAATCTGAGGTTTTTTTGTAAAACTAAGTGCTTTCATTACAGCATATTACATTTAAGCATACTTTCATCTTAAAAGGCATGCAGAGGTTTGCCAGGGGTTTCTTTTACGTTTGGTTTGGTTAGGGTAGGGGGGTTTTTTGTTTGGTTTTTTTGGGTTGTTTGTTTGTTTGTTTAATTTTTCAATATTTCTGTTTCACTGGTATTTTGGATGTAGGATATGTGTCTCCCATTTGCAGATGCTGGGGTCCTTCACAACCCCAACACTACAGATTCCAGTGAATTCTGCAAAATGTAGGCATATTTTTCATAATGAAACCTTCCCTCGTTTGTTTGCCAGGACTAACAAAAATGAAAATTTTTGTAAACACTATTCCATAAACTGTTGCCAGGAAAGACTTCCTTCCTTCACCTTCCTTATTCATCAATCCATTAATTTATGCTGCTCTTGGGATATCCGTTGCTCCAATATCTCAATATTGCACAAGTTTTACTTGCCAAAACCAGTCAGAATTAATGATAATTTTTAAGAAATACTGCCCTGCATCTTTTAGGAAAGTTTCCATGAAATCCAGGTGCCAGGATCCTTTTGTGACTTTTAGATGTTCATGTTTCCACTTGCTATCCATGGAGAAAGAGAAGCATCTGTGCAGGTCTGCAGTAAGAGTCCTACAACAGCAATCCCAAAAGGGCACTTAGTGAATAGCCTGTTTGTGCCAGCATAATGCTGTGCTGAAGGAAAACCTCAGGATATTGGCAGATTTTTCACCCATCCTTTTTTCAGATCCCCTTTTCACCCATCCCTCTGCTTATATTGTCTTAATGCTGAAGATACCTCTTGCAAAACAAGCATAAATACAAAGGGCTAAAGTTGGTCAGGATTATCATCTCAGCTTTTTTCCCCAAAACATGCTGCTTGGTTCGCATAAAACAATTTGAATTTATCACAGTTTTAGCAGACTATTATTCAAAAGAAGTGCTCCCCAAATTAAAAGTTATTTCTGCTACTCAAGACAGCATTTCATAGATAAATTTTCTTTTCTTGCTTTAAATTCTAAAACTGGAATTAAAGCCCATTACTCTTTTTAAAAAAATATTATTACTATCCTTGCTTAATTATTGTTTTTATCAGTTTGGATCAAACAGAGCAATTTGCTGAAATATGTTTTGCAACCTCCAGTCAAAGTAGCACTTTCCACAGTTCAGTTCCAGGAAACTGGATAGTGGTGAGCTCAGGGTGATGTTCCTGGGGAACAGGCAGTATGAATTCAGCATCTTTGCTGTCCAGGTGCTTGATCCAAGCCCCCTCATGGTTTGCTGAAAACCATATTTTGGAAGAATACATTTCATATATGTAGGATCTGCACCTCCCAGCTGTCATGTATGAAAAAGGGCTGTTGATTAATAATTTTAATTTTCTACCTTGTATAATTTGTAAATTATGTATCTTGATTATATTCTGGGAATCTTAAATTACCTTGTAAATTTCAAATATTAGTCAAGATGTTACACAGTCATTGACTTTGTGATAAAATACTGTTTTCATCTAGAGGAGAGTGTTACTAAAATGAATATTACAGTACTACAAGGAGTAACTGCATGTTCCGTTTCCCTTCTTTTCTTACAATGGAGAAATATAACCATATTTAAGCATGAATGATTTTATTCAATGAACATGAACACACTGGTATATTGAAATTAATTGTGCTTGGAGTTTATAAAAATGATTACTTACAAAAATAAATTTCTTCTTTTATACTCTTTCACACGTTGATTTTGTAAAGGCTAAGCAAGTTTCCTAAAGCTTCTCCTCCTTGAAAATCAATTTTTCACGTGACATTGCCATGCTAATAATAATTCTTTAGTGCCTTTTCCTGTTCCAGATCTGAATGATTATAAAAAAGATGTCGTAGTTGATGGAAAAAAAAAAACCAAAACAACAAGCTATCAATTTATTTTCCCTCTTTCCTCTTTGCCCCAATTAAAAAACATACTTTCAATTAAATGGTCACTATTTTTCTTTCATAAGCCCACTTTCTAGCTTATGACCCATGTCCTGTGCATTGCAATTAATGAAAAGTTGCTCTCGTTGACCATGCTAATCTTAAGCATCTCAGAGATGGACATTTGCTTCAGAACTCAGGGATGTTTCTGATTAAGCCTTGGTTTTAGGCTTTTTAAAACAGAAAATGTGCAAGACTTCTCACTCTGAACACAGCACTCAAGCAGCAGGCAGTATCATTGCTCATACTTTCAAGTTATTTTCTGCTAAACCAAAGTTATTTTACCGCTTTGTTTTTGATTTTGTAGTGCTCTTTAGTCCACCTTTTCCTTTGCTCTCTCCTCTTTCCCATACGTAACTCACAGAGACACAGAGACATTTCAGTGAGATTCCCTTTTTCAAGTTGTTTTTTTTGTTTTTTTTTTTTTTTTTTTGATGTGAATCTCCTTTTCCTTTGGCATTTCCGTTGCTTCATAGTGATTTCTAAAAAGGGCTTAATTGTTTCATGCATTTCTCAGTTGTTGACAATGGTTATCACATCTCAGATAATGAAAGACAAGTGAAGTTCGATCTGTCAAGAAATACTTGATTCTAATATCTGTATCTCACCTTACTCCTACATTACATTGAATTGTGTATCAAACCTACTTTAAAGCAAATACATGTCTGAGCATCACTTGCTGTTTTATATTTTCTCTCCACTAATAACTGAAGAAGGACAATCAGATATCCAAAAAGGATAATATATTGTAATATTCAGGAATAGTTCCTTAACTATTTTTCTATCCATTTCTATCCATGTTTCAGTTCTGACATCATGGTTAGCCAGTGGGATATTTTCACTCCTACAGCATATTTTTTCTTCAGGATTTTATTAATGTTGCATTTACTTCCAAAGCCCCTTCAGAATCCCTTAGATATTTTATCTGCTGTATTAATAGCATGAATAATGCCTATCAGTGTAGTGACTTAAACCATGGCTTTCTGGGCTGGGATGAAATTGCAGGTGCTCCTCAGGCCTGGGTTTGTACTGAGCCTTTGGTTATTAGGCCTCCTTAAGCCTCAGGAGTATCTGCTGGAAAAATGAGAGTAATGATGTCTTCTGTTACTGTTCTGGATCTGGATGCCCATAGATGGATACAGAACTGTATGAAAATTTAGCCTGGAAGGCACTTTTTAATTCAAAAGACCTTTTTAACAGTATTCCTTTTAGATGAATATGTAGAACTAGAGAATAAACATGAAAGGAGTTTTTATCTTCCAGCCCTGTCCCTAAACTGGAAGTAAACTGAAACTGTGTGACGTTCAGCCTGATTCAAGTGCTTTTAACTGAAATTCACTGGGGATTTTTGCCTGGGATTTTTAAAAAGTACCAATTATTTTTATGTACCTAACCTGAGGCAGTCTAGGAAGATTTGATTTTTCAAAAGGGTTTCTTCTCAGTATTTTTCTCTGAAAAATCTCTTAAAGAGACTTAACTGGAGGAGTCAAAATCACAAGTCTCCAATGAATTTTTTCATTTGTGAAGTTAGTTCTGTATCTCAACTTTATTATTTTGTCTAGATATACATCTAGGCTCCCTCTGAACTCAACTGTCTATTAAATTGACTGACTTCTTAAATTTTGCAAAACAGAGGCAGAGATCATATTTCCTGGTAGGGGCCAGTTGATTGTCATGTTTGATCAATTTCTATGGTAGCTTTCAGTTCTTCTGGAAGACAAGATCTTCTAACACAGTGAAGAGCCCATCTCTTAAAGATAATTATGCTAACTGCATTTCGTTTTGTAACTCTTGCTAGTATGTTGTGATAATAAAAAAATAGCCATTTTTCTGTAAGTGAATGGAAAATTATACTTACAACCACTGAAAGCAGCCATTCCTCTTCTTACTTGCTTTCTTGTGCATTTGTTAAATGTATTTCTTTATTTCACAGTTCCAGTGTGTGGAACTAACAAATCTTTTCATAACACATTTACTTCATAATTTTAATATTGAGTGTTTATTCAGAGCATTCCTTTGAAGGACTTTGAAACACCCTGCAATTAATTATTTTGTACACATGTGGTGTTGGAGCTGGTTTCTAACAACATGACTGCCCTGAGGAGAACTAGAGAGAGCAAAACCCTGCCTTTAACTGAGGTGACACTGCAAAGCACCCTTGTCCAAAAAATGAATTAGACCTCAGCAAGTTATAGAAATAAAACAAAAGCATAACATTCTTAAATACTATTGCTTACCTTATGATCTGAAAATTATTTCGTATATACAAAGACTCATTTTTATATGTCAATTGAGATATAGTCATGAAACTCCAGGAAGTCAAGTTTTAAATTGTTAAAATACTTGGGACAAGTTGCAGCACATTTCTGGTTTAATGCAGGGACACTGTCACTCAGGTTACATAGCCAAGCAGTTTTGCACCTTAAGCCCATCTTTTTCCTAGTTCCAGAGGATGGGAAGAGTGATAATGTGTACAGAAATAGCTTGACTGAGATTTCATCAGTGGTAGAACCAGGGCTCATTGCCACTTGTACCTAACACTCGTGATGGCTGCTAAGCATCAATAGATGTTTTCCATAGATTAAGAGAATTTTACCAGAAAAGATTGATTTAACTGCATCTGGAAATTCATGGAAAAACTCCTATTTTGACAAAAATTTTCCTTGAGAAATATTTTAAGCAGGATGGGAAATTCTGTTTGGAATAACAGAGAGAAAGAAAGGGAGGAAGCAATTAGCACTGCAAGAGTCCCCAGGCCAGAGCAGCTGGCTGAGATGCAGAGAAGCCATTTGAATACAAGTCATTCACTTATTGACTAATTGCAGGCTGGCTTTCCCAGTCTTTTCTGTTGAAGCAGATCCACATTGTATAATTAAAATGGGGGGAGTGAACAAGAGAAAGGCTGATGCCATCATATGATATTTA
Organism: Melospiza georgiana; assembly: GCF_028018845.1. Classification (NCBI taxonomy): domain Eukaryota; kingdom Metazoa; phylum Chordata; class Aves; order Passeriformes; family Passerellidae; genus Melospiza; species Melospiza georgiana. The sequence continues at coordinate 43,903,782 of NC_080430.1, read as the reverse complement.
AATGCTTCTCTTTGATGTGGGAAACTCAGGTTCAAAACCTTGCCTTAATAAATATTTAAAGATTTATGCAAAACAAAGCAGTTTCAACAGAGAAGAACAAGAGAGAAGCACAGAGCAGAAGCCTGGAATAGTTTCTATAACAGTAGATAAAGCCCATGCATAAAAAGTGGGGAAAATGATGGAGCAAGAAGTCAAAATTAAAAAGGCTCTTACCCACAGGCCAGAAACACTATCTTCTCTTCCTTTCCTCCATTCCTAAAAGAAATATTAACAGTCTTGGATTTGTCCTGATTCAGGAGGAGGGAGTCTTCTGAAATCCTGGAAAACCTCCAGGGAGAGAAAAACATTTTTCCCATGCTCTCATTAGAAAAGGGTTTGTTATTTACTAGGACAGGTGTAGCAGGCAGGATCTTAGAGATATGCAGGATATCCAGGCTGTTGTCTAAGGATAGGAATTAGAATTATATAGTATGAGAAAACAACAAGTCTTCATAAAATTTAATCCCTTTAAGAGGAGCAACAGGTCCTGCTTGGAGCCCTCATTAACATATCTGGAAAAAATATCTAACCAGCCTGATTATTGGTATTTTGTTTTAACAGATGAGTGAAACAAATCCACAGAAATTAACTCCTGACCCAAAATTATTCTAGTAGTTCTAGACACTGAGCTTTGTGCTTAGGTACATACAGGTAATTTTGAGAATATGAGGCATTTTGTACATATATTTCCCAACTAAATGCAGCAGTATAATGATGAGAATTTAATGATGTGTTACAAGTTGACATCTTTGTTCAAATGTCAGCAAGTGCAAGCTCACACTTGCATAGTACAATACTAAAATGAAATTATGACTTCAAAAATGAGCAAATCCACTTTTAAGTCCGAGACCTGTTTTCAATAATTTGAATCTCCATTAAGGACCATGCCAACTCTTTATACATACTGGAATTAAGCCTAACAGTACTCTGTGAGCAGTTAGAAAGCAAAGTGTATGACAAATATTGAAGAAAGTTCTGTCCTAAATAATGTTAGATTTCCTGGAATGCAGATTTCTCTGAGCCCGGAGTATTCTCAGGCCTATTCATATGAAAGGTTATTTACCAATTTCTCTCTGTATTTCCTGAGAGATTCTACCCTTGATTTCATCTTTCCACTTGTGAATCCTCACTGACTGCTCAGCCTCACCAACAGTATCTTGGCTGTAAACTGACTGACTGCTAAGCAAAAATACTTTTTCTGCATCCAGAGGAGGTCTACCAGGGACAGATTGTGTGGCTTTGGAATAACTGATCAAAATGGTAAGTGGGGGCTGGTTTGCAGGGAGATTGACAGCTGTTACTGACTCAAAAACTCTTCCCCACGGTGCTGCAGAAAGACAATGCAGTGAATTGCTGACATGCTGGTGCACACCTAGTGGAAGTGAGTGCTTTTGTGGGCTCTACACATTGCATGCTGATCTCCTTGCCAGCAAGAGGTACCTCCTTTGAGTTCTCAGCAGAAGTCTTCTGGGAATCAGTGTCTTTGTACACAGCAGAGTCATCACAAATTGGAAATATTTCTGTGTATGCATGTGAAAGGTAAAGAAAAGTATTTTCTGACTGCCGAGTTCCTTCTCTTTCTAAGTAGCTCTGTGAAGCCAGTCTCTGGCTTCGTGCTAGATCCACCAGAAACTTCTTGTTACCTGTTCATAGGACAGAGTTAACTTCTAGGAGGATGGGAGTTGCGTACCAGATGGGTTCCTGGTACACTGCTTACTTCTTTTGTAATACATGAGCATAGAATTTATACAATTTCCTCGGGAGCATGTAAGCAACTTTTTCATTCCAGTAACATTCCTGAAAATATCACAGGTTTATTTTTCCATCATTACATCTGCTCTTCATTTCATCCAGTGCATATCAGAATTAACTGCAGTGTGGCATGTGCTTTACTCCTGAGCAGCTGCTGTAAAGATAGAGTTCTCACACTACTACGCTTGCAGTTTGGGTTTTTTTCCTCAGGTATTCCTTCTGAGGGCCCTATCCAAAGGCCATTGAAGGTCAATGGGACATTCTCAGCTGGTGTAAATTATACAGCTCCATTTACTTGGCTAATATTGACAGTGTGCATCAGATGATACCTCCTAATCTTCACCTTAGAGAGAATTGTTTTTCCTATATGTATATAGGACTAGTATTAGATTGCACACCTCATATTCACAGAGTAGGTCCCTAATTAGGTTAGAGTACTCTGTTCTGCCTACCTGTCTCAGGAATAATGTTGTTTCATTTCATAATGACATAATGGTGCCACCTGCAGTCCACAGCCTTATACAAATGGTTTGGGATAATGTGGCTCACAGTAATAAAGCACTGAAAAACACAGAAATGGGAAGGGTAACAATCATCAGTTATTTGTAGAAGGGACTGCATTTTAAGAAAATATGCTTTATTTCAGCTACCATAATAGGACCCTAAAGTTATCAGTATTTTCCTTGGAAATGTAGTCACTGCACCAGTAATCTTTGCACTGGTGACTCGTCAGAGGCATCCAGTAAAGCTCAGTACATTATTCTCTGTAGCTCTTTTTGATACCAAGTGCTCTGGAACCTGCCAAGACCCCTCATTGCAAATATCAGCCCCTGTGCACACATCCTCAATAAAAAAGCTCATACCATGTAATCTGAGTTTGAATCTGAGAGATATTTTTTTATTAGCAGTGTAAAATCAGAATGATTAACTGATTAGTGTAGTTCTCTTGTGTCTTTCTGATCTATTTGGTTTTCTCTTTTCCTGTTTTATAGGGAAACCTATTTCCTAGTATGGAAGAATGCCCAACTACCAAATTCTTTACATTTACAAATTCTTTATTATTATTACTTTTAATATGTGGATTTTGACATGATTTTCATAAGTTTTTCTTCCACCTCCTTTTCATAGCTGTTAAAAATGGAGTGCATTTTTGCTTTACCTAAATAAATGAAAATAAGAAGTGGCAACCTGTACAGAGACAATGGGCAAACATAACATACTTTTCGTTTGGGAAAAGAAACATGGTGAAATAGAGAAGACATGAGAAAATCCTATTAGTTCCAGTTGCAGTTTTTTCATAGGATGAACTAAGGTATTTATGACTTGGATCTTTTTTTAAATTAATTTTCCTTGTGGGTAGTCTTCAGAGACTATCTGCAGAGCAGAGGGAATAACCACTTCTTTCTGCCTGAATACTCTGCTGTGTGTAGGGTCTCTCTTTCACTGATATGCAATCGTTGTTTAATAGGGTATTGATACAGGCACATGTTTTACTCTATTTCCTTTAATAGTAGTAAGATAAATTACCCACATTAGTAGGAAATAGGGTTTATAATTACATTGAAGTAAATGTTTGATTCCCCTTCTTCTTCCATTGGTAATTATTTTAATGACAGCTTCTTAATTCACCTAGCAGAGTAATGAGAACATGTCTGCACCTACATGATTTTCCCAAACGCAAAGGAAATTGCACATTAATCTGACATAATGTTAACATTAGGGAATGAATTGCCAGCTCAGTTTTAAGCAGACCTCTTTTTATTCACCTTCAGTTATTTTTTGCTATAATTTTGTAATTCATGCAATCCTGATTGCATATTCAGAGAAGATACTTACATAGCTGAGCACTGCTACTTCCTACCACTTATTTGGAGTACAAATACAGAGATCAGCTATTGAAAGTCTGGGTTTAGAGTGCCAGCTCCACTCTTAGGGAAGTTCTTGCTTTTCCAAAATGCAGCATTTCTTGGCATCTTCAAAACGCAGGAGCCCTCTGCTAAACCCAGGAAACAGGCATTGCTGCTTTTCTCCAAAACTGTTTGCTGGGTTTATATGCTATAAAATAGTCAAGTATGGTAACCCTACTACTTTTTTGTGTTCTTCAGTCTGGGGTGTGTTAGTGGGTAGTTGTAACTTGAGAGCAAGCATACTGAAATGTGTGGGGTTTATCTTTACAGGAATTTCTCATGGAATCAGACATTTTCTTTCATTTCTTCCCATTGCTCCTCAACACCCTGAGAACAGATTTGAAATGCAGAGGAGGAAACTTAAAATGGGTGGATATGTTTTCATTTTGTCCTTCTATGCTGTTATGCCATGGAAGTATATGCTTTTTAAGTTGTTCTTTGACACTTAGTCACTTTCAATAACAAAAAGGAGCTAGATTTTCAGCTGCTGAGAGATGATGGTGGAACAACGAGCAGTGATGATCCTAGGTGCTTTCAGCACAGTAATTGCAAAATCTTTCACGTGAGCAAGGCTTCATGCACTGCTGCTGCTGGGCAGCCCAATTCCGTTCTGGAATTGACTCTGGCACCTCCTCACGAGCTGGCATCAGTGCTCAGTGACACCTCGGGGCAGGAAGCAGCGAATATCTCTGTGCCAGCCTGAACTGCAGGGGTTGTTGACATGGCAGAAATTTAATTGCTTGTGCTGGAATCAGGCCAGGAAACAGGGTCAGCTCTCTTGTCCTTTGAAAAAAAGTATTCTGGCACATCACAGATGCAGCAGCAGCACTTGGAGTTGCAGCAGAAAATTTTTGCAGCGAGCTTCGATCCTATCCTGTATGTAGAGGATTTTCCCTGAGCTGAAGAGCCCACCCTGTAACCCTGTTACCTAAGGATTCACCCAAATAAAGTCAGTGTCTGTCTTCACTGGTATCTTTTGCCAAAATCCTGTCTTTTGAGGCTAGGATGAAGGTGTATCTCTGCCACTTTATTCAAATGACACTGATGATAGCCATGTGTCACTTTCTTTATTTTAAAGGAAAGAAAAGTGGTTGGATACAGGTTTATTTTCAAAACAGACACATACCTGTTAGAAATCTGATAATGCAATAGAAAAACAGAAATCCCAAAAATAAAACTGATAGTAAACACAATCGCCTCTTATTGTCACGGGAAGACATGCCAAGAAACAGAATTTGAATGTTTCCTTACTGAAAATCTTAATGTTGAGCTTCTCATCACTGATTCTGGGCATTTTGGGCTCTTCATTTTCCTGTGTTGTGTATAGGGCAGAACTTTGTTGAGGTTGTTTAGTACCAAACTTCAAACTTTCGTTTAAGTCACAACATATTGCTCTTGAGTGAGAAACAGGATAAGCATAGAAACTCTTCAAAATAAAGATATAATTTCACCAAAAAATCATCATCTGTTTTTAGGTGGTTCAGAAGAGGAAGGGAAAGAAAATTAATCAAATTAATAACTGTTTGTGCACGCTTTGCATATTTAGCAAAAGAAAATCACAATAGTGATTTAAGGCAACTGCTTTCTGGAGCACTTAGTGTGCAGCAGACTATTTGTGTCTTAGTAATATTGTTACACTTACAGAAAGCTGTCAGATTCCTTCTTTTAGTTCCAATGTATGTAGCTGAGTTTCCTTATGAGTCAGTGTTTAAACAACATCATGTTTCCCTGATAAAAAGCAGGGAAGGACTCATACAAGGCAAGATCAAAATACTATTTTAATTGTTGATTTGGAATGCATATATATTCTATAAAGTGTATTCTAGAATATATATTTTATGTTAGAATATATATTTTGTGTATATATATATATGTGTATATGTACATACACATATATATTATATGCATACATACAATATGTATAATATTATGTATATATTCTAAATATATATACCATTTTTGATAAATTAATTCTATATTCTTTCATTAATATAGAATTATAATATGTTACGTTATAGTATATATGTATATTTTACAGTGCCTCATCTTCATAGGGGAAGAATCTGGCCTCCCCAGATGCTACAGCAAAGCACTCAATTACCTCATTAGGCTGAAGCTTTCATCTGATTTCTAGATCATTTCACCCATGTGGAAACCTCAGTGATTCTATTTTCCACAGCAAATTTTCTGCCACTGTTTTTCTCCTTTCCTTCCATGGCTCTGTCCTTATAAAATATTCCTACAGAAGAGACTGCTCTATTCATATATGGCCACCCCCTCAGCTTTGCCACTCGTGCAGGGTTACCAGGATGTTGAGCACTTGAGGTTTTCAGCCTGTTTTTCCCTGAGATGTTGGAAACAAACCTGATAGGCAAATGCAAGAGCTCCCTGCTCCTGAGCCAGCTTTCTCAGGATGCTCACCCTCACATTCCCACCCCACCATACAACTTGCTTGTTTGTACCAAGTGTCACATCTGTTGTTATGGAAAGAGATAAACCTGGAAAATATAGAGCAGCTACTAAGAATATGTAATTATGGAGAACACTTATTAAACACTTGAATGCATGCAAGGGGAATACAAGCAGGAAAGGAAGTCTGCAAAGATTTAAATAGAAATCTAATGTACTATGTTAAAGTGCTGTTTTCTACTCAGTACAAGAACAAAACAAGAAACCAGCATATTAAATTTTTGTATATAAAATCCCACATAAACCTGAGCAGTTACATAAAAAATATTACATTTGTCAAGTGTTGCTGTTTCACAGTTTTGGCAGTTTCACGAGCTTCCAAGAAAATAACTGCTCTTTAGCTGATACATGATGTTTTTAGAAGATCCAGGCACCATGTCATCCTAATTTAACTCTTTACTGGATATCTATAATAGTACATTGCCTTGGGTACTTGTGGCTTTGCAGGGATTTAGGTTCTTCATGGAGATGCTTTCAGTGCAGGGAGATGAATTCAACACTAAACACAGCATAGGAAATAAAATGTGACTCTGGACAGAAAACTAAAACAGTGCTGAAAAGGGCTGGTGGTTTTGTTTCCAACTGTGTGTTCTGTGCACTAATTGTGAGGTGTTATATGGAGGACTCACCTTGAAGCATCTGTGCACCTGTGTGAAAGCACTAACTGAAGCTTAGAACAGGAGAAAAACAAACAAAAAGTAAATAAACCAAATGAACAAAAAACACATCCCAGAAATGAGGCCCTTTGCACTTGGAGATGACTGCTAAAAGAAGCGCAAAGTGTTCATTAGAAACTTCTTAAGGATTTAAAAAATCAAGTATGTGACTATGAGATAAGGAACTGTGACCTTTATTCTCAGACCTTTACCCTTAAGTTAAGCTCAGGTTTAACCTTTAACATTGATCTCTAAGGTTACTTTAGCCATTTCTGTTATAATGGCCTGTGCTCTGTCTCTACCTATATCTCTTGGTTTTCCATAGGAAACATAGTTTAGAATATTATTTTAATAAACATTTAGAATTGCTTCATGTTTCTCAATTGATTTCCTGTCGACTTTATACTAAAAACTTTCTATATTTGAAATCTCTAATGGTCTTCATTTTAGAACTTACCCATAATTGGGAAGACCCACCTCCACTGTGTTATCATGCACTGAATAGTGTGGCCAGTTCAGGGCCATTAAACCTGTTTGCCAGGTCATTCTTTTGTAATGATATCCAAGAGATGTGTCATTAAGTCCCCCACTGACTGACAACAGAACAAACAGTGTAATCAGTTACTTTCTGTAAACATTCATCATTATTACAATTGGTGTTTGGGGACAGCTTGATGTTGCTCTGGTGTGGAAGAGCATTTTGTACTCTTCCATCACCATCTTGCTTTCCTCTTTGACATACAAGGCAATGGCTGATTTTTATCTGCTGCTTTTCAGAGGGCAAGATAAAGCTAACAAGCTTTTTGTAGGAACTGAAAGTAGATAGTGGAAACTGGATAGAATTTTGTTCTGTCTGAGAGCTTTTAGATATGCAGACGTGAATTATGGTGAATTTCACTGCTGTGCTTTCAGCTTCTCCAAGAGGTAACCCAGAGAGGTCTGCCAATGAGTAATGCTCTTTTTTACTATGTAGGGAATTGTTAGTAACTTCGATGAGCAGAAATCTCAGATACATCTAATGGGAGGAGGCGCTGCTGGGTCAGTACACTAGTTTATCATCTCTCACAAAAGTTTAGAAATATTCTTTTGCATAAGGACAGAACAGATTGAGAACTAGAAGAAGGGATATTCATGGAGAAAACTACAGGAGGCATATTGATAATATCACAACAGGAGCCTCAGGAGAGTATTTCCAGAAGTTTTTGCTCTTGCTACATTTTGCTATTTGTTCATCATAACTGAAAAAATGTTGCACATTACATTGTGGACTGCAGGGCCAAAGACAGTCTCAGAAACTTAAATCTGCTTGATTGACATGGAAAGTCACCATTTTATACTCACCTGAAAAATAGTCCAGCCTGTTGTCTTAATTGTTGGACAATTTAAGTCTTCATGACCAAAAGCAGGATATTAAAAAACTTGCCCAATTTCTGTGTTGCATATTAAGTTGCTAGGGGTGTTTTTAGACAGACATGCCCAAAAAAAGTTATTAACATGGAATTCTTTAATATAAAGAAAGTGTAACAGAACTACACAGATGTAAGTTCTAAAATGAAGACCATTAGAGATTTCAAACATAGAAATTTTTTGGTATAAAGAGGACATGAAATCAATTGAGAAACATGAAGCAATTCTAAATGTTTATTAAAATAATATTCTAAACCATGTTTCCTATGGAAAACCAAGAGATATAGGTAGAGACAGAGCACATTATATGTATGTTAGGTCTCATCTGCAGAAATGGAAGTGTGCATGCATTTGTGTCCATGCTGAACCTGTTCAATTACTGTTTGATTGCTTGTAAATATACTGAGGGTGTTGTTGCATAAACCTAGACTGTTAAGTAGAAGCTTATTTATGTTTTCACCATGAAAACCCCAGAGAGTCATTGAAAATCCAGTTATAAGTTCTCCCTCACATAGTTTACCTTATTGTAGCATATTTCTCTATTTCAGAGAAGTATCTGTGGGCTTCATTAGTCAGCACTGAAAGAACTGTGTTTGAGGCTCCTAGGCACCCTTGCATTACAAATAAGGGTAATCAACAAGCTGTGGTTTTAAGTAATTGGTTTTGGAATGACCCTGATGATCCTTACTTGCTGTGAGCTGTCAAGAAAGGGCAATGTCCACCTGTGAGGATTCCTGTCATTGCTGAGCCACTGCTGCTGTACTTAAACCTCTAGTGCCGGTGTAGAGAGGCTGGTTCAGTGAAAGGGGTTCTGTAAATGGTCTCTGTTTTTACTTTTCAAGAACTGAAGTAGACTCAGACAGGTGCCAAATCACAGCTGTCAACAAAAATTACTCACTTCCATTTTGAGTCAGAGTATCTGCCTTGTTTTGTAGAAAAATAAGAACTCCCCTTCACTCTTCTCTCCAGGCAAAAATTTTAAAATCAAACTTCCCATGTGTTTATATACACAGGCAGATTATTTTCTTTGTGTTTTGTGTCTGTCTTGGCTGCTATAATAACTGCAGCATGTCAAAGGCAATGCAGGATCTCTTGGCATTAACCAAGAAGCTATTAATGAGTTTGTGTCTCAAGTGTCCTTCAACAGGCAAAGGACCTGAGTCCAGTAGAACACTATAAACACTATGAACTTTTAACATCTCAATTACCACCATCTATGTACAGGAGGCACAAAGGTGTTAATGAAATCTTGGCACTTGTTGAAGATTATGTGAAAATTCTCATTGCCTGCAATGGAGCCAGTATTTCACCTAATGTTTGAGGAGCAAACTCAGCTGTGCTGGAATGAACTGGTGTCAGTCCATTCTGGTTCAGAAGAATAGAAGATGTGGTTTTCAAAAAAATGTTGCTCTGTAGTCAAAAAGAAGACTTTGAAATCTGCTTCTACTTCAGCTTTAACAGAAGCTACAGGTATTCTAACAGTTTAATATATGAACTCTTTTTCCTCCATTAGTTCAGGGGGTTTTGAGTACTTTAGTTTGAAGAACTGAGTTAATCTCTCTGAGAAGAAAAAATTAAAATATTTTATCTACAGTGCTCTGAAGCAGGTTTTACTTGAGCCAGTGAGAGACTTGCAAGAAACATTGGTTCATTTCAGTTGCTTCACTCTATTCTCACTGGAAACCAACTTCAGAGGAAATTGGAAATGAGACTTTAAAAGTTTATTTTCACTTTCTGGAGAAGCCCTACTATTACAGCATCCTGAGTGGGTCGCTGCTGGTGAGAGAGAGACGGTGAATCTTGTTTCTAGATCAGAAGGCTGGATTTATTGATCTATGATATATAATACATTATAACTATACTAAATAGAATAAAGAGAGAGGTTGCAGAGGTTGCTGGCTAAGCTAAGAATAGAAAAAAAGAAATCTAAAACAAAGTTGTGTCCAGGGACTCAGTCCCCTAGCTTGCACTGGTGATTGGCCCTTAATTATAAACATAGGAAATGAGCCAATCAAGGTGCATCTCATTGCATTCTACAGCAGCTGATAACAATTGTTTACATTCTCTTCTGAGGCCTCTGCCCTCCAGAAGACGCAGAAATCTGAAAGAAAGGATTTCTGTGAAAAAATGTCTGCGACACCCTACTACTGAAAAGATAAAACTGTGATGACCAACTCGAATGGAGAAAAGAGTGGAGTATTTTATATATATATATATATATATATATCAGAAAAAAACCAAATTTCTGTACTGTGCTGTTTAAAATGTAGAATTTGGCTTTGGAACATCACAACTAGACAAACAGGATAACTTGAAGTGTTTTCTTTTATACTGAAGGTTTTACATAGTTCTTCTAATACCCAAGTGGGGAGAATGGGTAAGTAGTGGAAAAAGGTCTTCCTACAAAAAAGACATTTTTTAAGTATTCCAAACTGGGTATGGATAATTTAGGGAGGTACAGTTGTATATTTGCTTCATTATTAAGAAGTAATAACCCTGATGAGAGACAGACTGTTCCAGAAAGATAATTTCGATAATCAAGTACATTTTTTCTGAGATTTTCTTCACCTTCTCAATCTGGTAGGGGGTTTGAGGGGAGCAGGGGGATGTGGGATGGCAAGTTGGGCATTTTTTGGGGGGGCGGGTTTGTGTGTGTTGGGGTTTCTGTTTGTTTGGTTAGGTTTTTTTTTTGTTTTCATTGATACTAGAGGATGAACTAAAGAAGCAGTTGTTTGTAGCCTTTTGCCACCACATACCTCCTGCAGTTCAGAGGGCTACAAGAAGTAGAGCAGGTCACTGATGTTGTCTTAAGACCTTATTTCTTTGAAACATAGTGTCATACAAACTCTACCAATAAAAATTATTGTGCTGTTATTTTAGTTTAGAGTGAATTGGTAAAAACTTAATGACTGGGCTGTAATTCATTCCATTCAAATCCAACAGTAAGCATTCTCCTTCTTGCCACAATATATCTTGTTTCACAGAAATGCAAGGAAGAACCATCCAAGGCAGTGTCTGTACAGAATTTTAGCCACTTTGTTCAGTACTTTTACCCTAACACGTAGCTGGGTCTCGGGACTCCAGCTGGTCAGAGTGACCCCAAGATGTGTTAGAGAGTCTCTTTTCCCAGCCCAGCAGTCGAAGAAGCACTCAGAGCTCTTCAGTTCTTGGTTTCAAGGTTGTTTATTGTTTCCTATCTATAAAACTCTTTCTCTGGCCTGCTGAGGTTTGCTCAGCAGGTCAGACAGAGGCACACTGGCCACCCTCAGGGCAGTGTTATCTTTTTACACTAAAAACTATGTGTACATTATTTACAATAACTTCCCAATACCTATCATCTATGTTAGACAGTGAGTTTCTACTCTAAACCAATCCAAAAGTGCCACCATCACAGCAGGAGATGGAGGCCAAGAAGAAGAAGGAGAAAGACTGGACGTGCCCAGATTCCTCCATCTTGCCTCCTGAACCTCCATTCTAAAAACCCCAGAAAATCTATTTTTCACCCTGTGACAAACTAACTCTTATTCTACTTAGACTTTCGTGGCTTGCAGATCCTCATATAAGGTTGGTGATTTTTTCCATGGGTCATAATCAAAGTCACAGGTGTCTTGGGCTCTGTGCCAAGGTCTCTGAGCCCCCTGGCAGGGGTTCGAGCAATCCAGGACAGCCACAGGGATGTCCTGAATTCTGACAGCTAGACACAACAGGTAATTAATGGACAAAGAGAATTCTCTTCCATGAAAGGTATTGCTTCCACTCCTTATTGAATGTCAGGGGTCACATACTGAAGTAAAAACACAGAGAAAAGTTTCCTTTTTGATGCAACAGATGAACTAGATCAGAGCCAGATCAGGGTAGGGAGCCTCCTGTTCAAGGGACTTGACTGTGACTGCTTGAGGCTGCTGCCTTTCTCTCTGTCTGGCACTTCTGCTGGCATGGAGCAGCTGGAGAGTGGGCCAGGGATTTGGGTTTCTTTCCCACCCAAGCCAGTATCTTTTGGTCACAAGTTATCCAAGTGTTTTAAGTGAAGTGAGCTCTTAGGTTGTCAGGAGGGCTGTCTAACACTCTTCCTCTCCAGCTAAGTGGCAAGGCAGTACCAGCACAAGCCATGCTAACATTTCATAGTTGGACTTTGAACATACACACACAGAGCTGGAGAAACTCAGGCTGGCAAGATTGGGAATATTCCATTTTTTTACTGGCTTTGTGCATGCTATAATCTGAAGTGTCTGGCTAGCTGAGGGAAACTTGAATGGATTATTTTCAAGAAGTACATTTCCACAGTCTGGCTGTCAGCTGCCTCCTGGTAGGATTTAGTCAGGAGACTCACTGCCAGTCTTTTAGAAACTAACCTTCAGAGCATGTCTGGGGCTTGATCATAAATTACACTGTTAAGTTCCCCATCTCTCCATTACCCATACCCAAAGGTGCTGTATGTAATAGTTCTCTCATTGTGAAACTCGAATGGGGACAAATCACTTCAAGCATTTCTCAGAAGCTGTGTAGGAAAAATAACCTCAGTATCTGCAGACACACAAGCACATAAGCACATGCTTACTGTAGCCAGACTTTTCTCTTACTTAGTTCTGGTAGTTAAAGCTAGCTGGGATGGTGACTATGGGAAGAATTATTTTATAACAATTGTACCAGAATTTTGGCAGCTCTAGTATCAAGACTTGGGAAAAGTCTCAATATAATCAGAAATCATGCATGTGAGTTGTTGCTCATGCAGAGGTAGCGAGATTAATCTAGCTGCCATTTTCTGGGAAGCATTAGGAAAATCAGCCAGAGAATCCTGTGCTGTTGTAGCTCCAGTGCCAATGCAATCTTTCTTGAATGTCCTTTGTAGGGAGAGTATTGGCCAAATCTAATCTTGGTAAAAAATTTGAAAATTAAACCAGGGAAAAATTCCATCAGCATCCAACTGAGATATCTTTTTTTTTTTTTTTTTTTTAATGGACGTTCTCCAGTGAAATGTTCCATTTCAGCCTGGAAAGAAATCTCTCATTTTGCTGTATTTACAAGAGCTGAAAGAATGAAGATGTGGATACCCAGAAGTGATCCTCTGATGTCATTTTAACTCAGTCTACTGGTTAGCTCTATTAAGGATAGCATAGGGTTCCCTCTCCCTGCACTCAGTGGGTATTTTAAGGAGGAAGATAGGATCATGCAGGCTGATGGAATAGCACTGACTGGAAAGATGTTCTCCATCATTCCAGTCAGTGCTATTCCAGCACCATGAAGCATTAGCAGAGGTTTTTATTCCCTGTATTGGAGCTTGTAAGCTGTAGGTAGGAAACTGAATTCTTTCACAAGTTATCTCAACACTGATTTACCAGCGTTCAAACTAAGTGTATGGAAAGCCTCCTTAAATTAATGAGACTTTTAATAGAGTGTAGGTATACTGTTAATCATCTACTTAACAACCTCAAGGAGTAGAGACCCAAAGAACACATTAAGGTTTGCCTAAAGCTAAAGTATGATTTACATTGTGGAGGATTTGATTTGAAGAAAGACCAAAAAACCTGTAAAGTATTTCATAGGGAAATAATGCTTGGTTTGGTTATCATCTGTGGTCTTTACCTGATTGTGGATTATTTGCAAAGATCCTTCCCTGCTTATTTGATCTGTCTGAGTTGGTTTTTATAAAAATGTCTGGACCACATTAGTTCTATGTTTCAGAAATGCTTTTCACATACATTTAAAATGCGAGATCATTACTGTGTACAACATGTTTTTCAGACAGTAGCAATTAATTTCTACAGCCAGATGTGAAACTTGGGGGGAAAAAAAAGAAGTCATAATGGATGTACATACAGGAATCCCCTTTCTCCCTTAGCTGTAATAGAACAAATGGCACTGAGATAATTCTGTAATTGTTTGCCTTTTCCATTAAGCCAATATGAAGATTAAAGTACCATCTGGCTTTCTGAAAACTAAAGTTAGAAAACCTCCAGCTTGAAAGAAAAAGCAGTTGCATCCCTGTTGAGTGGACATTTCATATGTAATCTAACTTTGCTCCTCTCCACTCAAAGTTCTAACCACAAATAAGCACTCAGAGCTTTTCCCTCTCTGTACGAGTCAGCACCCTAATAGAAATTTTTCCAAGTACCTTTTCCTGGACAACTCTGATAACCTTGGATCTGTTCTTGTATTTATGCTCCAATTGAGTTTAAAGACAGAACCTGAAAAGGAAATCTGGTTGGATAATTTTATAATAAGAGTTCTTTTTTTTCCTTTTCTTTGTGAAATCATAACTTTTTCAAAAACATTGTTTTCAAAGTTCCCAGCATTACTAAAACTACACTTTTTGCACATTTATAGCAATTTACTATGGCATTTTGACAAATCTTTTTATTTAGTATTACTTTTAAGATCTTAAATAGCTTTTGCAACCATTACATAAAAAAAAAATTATAAGTCATGCTTCACCTGTGTAATCCATTCTTTATTGTATATTTATAAAGTAATTTCAATAAAAAATAAGCTTTTTATATTATCAAGAAATTTCACAGAAAAAATCAAATGAAATTTTCAAGCTCTATGAAACAGAATTGATTTCAGGAATTTTTTTGTGAATTAAACTAGTTTTTCTTGGATTTATTTCTTGTTACCAGTTCATGTAAAAACTTTCTGTTGATAAGAAACAGAGAGTAATTGTTAGGGAAGATGTAATCCAAAAGAATACTCCAGGACTGTTAGTGTTGAAAATACTGTGTCTAGGTTTTTCCCTGCCACTATTACCACTATCAGAATCAGAAACCCACTTTTATTTGATTGCTCTTGTGTGAAATTTAGCCTATAAACAAACACATGCAGGAATTTCCCCTTTTTTCCATCTACCCACCCCATAAATGTCAAAGCTGCTAAAAAAAGTATCTCCAAGTCTTAGAGTAAAATATTTTCACATATTGATCTGGAGATCTTCCTCTAGTCTGGAATTCCTGCATTAAAAAAAAAAAAAAAAAAAAAAAAGAAGGCAGTTAAAATAGGAGGTTATAGGGTGGTCCAAATCTCAAGCTTTTTAGAGTCTTTCCCACAACCTCCAAAGGGATTGTCCACCTACCAGCTTTGACTGGATTATTCAGACTGGTTAGAAAGCATAACTGGTAGGCAGGGAAGTCTGTTTTAATAAAATGCCTTTATTTTTGAAATATTTAAAACTCAAAATCCAGTGGACATCCACGGATTTCAGTTTCCTTCTGAGTGAACTCAGTGCCCCTTTGGATCAAGCTAACTTCAATTGGCCTGAGGAGTCTTTGAGGAGCAAACCTTGCTCTTCCTCTTGTGTTGTCTGACCACCAGTGCTGGGTCAAAAGTACTGAGCCTCGTTGAGACAAAGAAGGCAGATAAAACTGTTAAAAATTATCTGCTGTTACCCTCAGAACCATCAGATAGTAATATAACAGTGCACTCCTCATGTGACAAGGCAGATGACACATTTCTGCTTTTAAAAAACCCTAAAAGGTATTTTTTAGCAGGGCATTTTCAGTAAAGACCTCCAGATTCAGTCAATGCATGTGACCTTTATCTAGAGAGAACATAAGGCAGAATTTGGGATTTTGTTCTTTAAAGCTGTGAGCCCCTTTGTTGTCCTTGGAGCAGTTTTAAAATTACAATTTAGCAAAGCATGTAGTTATTGGTATGTGCTTCTGTCTTGGCTAGTTGAGTTGTATTTAGAAAAATCTGTAAAATAAAAATTCTCAAAGCTGAACTCATTGAGATATTCATCTTTATGCATGAATTTAGGCAAGTCTACCAGTGAGGTTTGGTTTGTATAATCACTGTTGAGCAACACTGGGAAACAGCCAAGATATGGTCACCAAACACTGATGTGTATAATTTCAAAGCCATTTCAAAAAATGATGTCTGTAACTATTGTCTCACCTTCACTGACTGTAAAAATGAGAAAAGTAATGTTTGCCCAAGGCAAACAGGGTTTTGAATATTAATTTGTATTTGTAAAGCACAATCAGCAAGGTAAGTTGGGACACCATTTGACCATGAATATGCAAATACACATAATCCTGTATTTTCACACCTAGCAAAATGATGCAGACGAGAAATCCTTTCCTTCTGAAATACATGCTTCATTAGGCAAACTCCATAACACAGAACTATCAGCAGCAAGCTGTGTTGAGATTCCACTTGCCATTTTAGTTTGATCAGAACAAGAATAGGATTTTAATGTCTTGTGATTTTGTTTTAGATAAAACACTCCACCCAGTGTGCATATTAATTTCTCCTGTAGTGTTTTTCAATAAAATCTCTTTTCTGTCTGAAGAAAAACGTGCTCATTTGTTGTTTTCCTTATTGTCTCCTCAGTGCATAGTTTGGGACTGGGATTCCAATGGCAAGCATGACTTCATTGGAGAATTTAGCTCAACTTTTAAGGAAATGCGAGGAGCCATGGAGGGAAGACAGGTAAGTGGGAACCACCTGAGCAATCTCAATATGTAATCTTTGTAGAGCAGTGTGCCCCAGACAATCCTGCCATAAAGCAGATGGCATTGCCTCATCATTTCCCAGCATTTACTTGTGTTGATCTCCCCCACAGGTCTTACTGTTACCTGGGCACAGTAATCTGAAAATGTAAAAGAACATTTGTTCTTGTACGTTCATGCCTGAAATACTTTAAGGTTTTTTCCTAGTTCCCATTCCACAGGCATTTCTTTCTGCTAAGATTTATTTCCTTTGGGCCCAAGCACATGGGTTCCATGAGGTGCTGTGCTGCAAAGCCCATTCTGGCTACTCAAAGCATTTCCCTGCTGTCCCAAAGGCCTCTGTTGGGTGAAGGACATTCTCCATCTCTCTCCATTTCTCATGTGCTGCATTCATTGCTGCCAGCTTTATCTAGAACCCATCGTGGTGAAACTAATTGGTTTTCTAAGTGTTTCATGATTTACAGCCCTAAGGAAAAATGAAATTGTTAGCTTATCAATAATTTCACTTCTTTATGTCAGCCTGATCTTTTCAAATTGCAGTTGATAATAATTACTTAATATGATAAGTGATTTGGCATGTCTAATTCCAGAAATCATAATTTTCTATTATTACTTACTTCTAAAGGTGTTAGTTTTGATAAATTCTCTGAGGGGGAGTTAAAAATGTTGATCCTGCAGATAATTTGTATTCATTGTTCCACTGTTGCTATGATCTCAACCCCAAACACAAATGCCTAATAAGCTTTATCTGGGCTTTTTATTAAGGTTCTGTTTATAATGTGTTAACAACAATCTAACACAGAGTCAGAAGGTGTTTGATAAGTGGTAAGCAGTCAGTCTATGCCATGGGTCAAGAAGCATTTATGGCTCTTCTAGATGTTTTCAGTTGAAGTTCTTAGAATACACTAAAGTTTGGCAAATGCTGCTCGTGTGTAAAATACTGCTGATATGCATCAGTCATATATTAGTCCATTATAAATAACTTCTCAACACAACCTGAGTGTAAATGAAACCCTGTTTGCTCTCTTAAATCAAGTCAGAGGATCAAAACTTTTATCAAACAAAATTTCAGTGGAAATAAGGAGGTAAACAAATCCCAGAATAAATAACATTAACAAGGCCAGTGATGTGACAACACTCCAAATTTGTATACAAATACCTGAGTCTCAGGTACCTGTCTCAGGTATGTATGTACCTGCGTGAGAGTGGTAAGGATGTGTATTTTCAATATAAGTGTCTTAAAACCACATCATGGTCCTTCCCAGGAGACAGCTTGTTGGCCAAAACAAGAGCCTTGTTGTCCAGAATTGTAGGAATGGCTCTGCAAGATAAAAGATACATTCCTTATTCTGATGGAAAAATAGTATGCTTTTTTTCATCCTCAGCTAGCAAAAAGGATGATTACTCTTTCAGAGGCATAAGAAGTTAATGCAGCCATTTGTCAGTTCTTGTTTTAGGTTGTCACTACAGAATCAGACTGCTGTCCTAAAAAGTTCTAATTTTGCCCTGTGGTTTGTATGTCTGAATCTTACTCTTGCTATGGGCCTGCCATTTGCCATTCTGCAGGTTGTCTTTCACCTGTAACCTTTTACCTGCAGTCTTCCTCCACATGCCCTAGGAATTGTGCCTTTTTTCTTCCCTGTTCCTCTCACTCTGTTGTGGCTGTGAAGTTATTCTGTGGGCTTGCACCTGCAAAACCCTGCTCTTGGTATAACTAATTCTCATGGGACACAGTTGCCATCAAGGTGGGACTCAGTTTCCTTTCTCCTCTTTTCTAATCCTTGTTTTGTAGCCTATTCTAGAGGAAAAACAAGATTGAGTGGATAAGATAGTAAGTGATAGTCATTTAAGTGGCTGATAAATAGTCGTCTAGAAATATAAATGCACATGCTAGATGGCTCTTGCCCCTGATGAAGTCAGGGTTTGGTGAGCACTAACAGCACAATAGACAAGAACAAGCAGTAGGTGTTTGAGCAGGTCCTGGTGGAGATGAGGTACTTACAGAAAACAATACTGTGATCCCATGTTGTACAGGAGAGGTCAGTCGTGTGGGAAGCCATGTCACTTGGCTGGAGCCAGACTGCAATTTCCCTTTCACTCTCTCCCTGTCCCTCCCTCATCCTATCTCATTTTTCTCTATTCTGGAGAAAGAACTATTGCTGCTAAAGGCAATATATTCCATTGTCTGTGGACCCATAAAAACATCTTAGTGCATAGTCTATGTCAACATCCTTTGTTCAACATTAAGTAGTGTGATTAGCAGTTGTCAGTTCTTTTCTTTAGTTTTAGCCTCCCTAAAGAAAAAGCATGTGCAGTGGAGTGTTTACTTTGAATAAAGAGGTTACAGTGCACCTTGAGAAAATTATAGAGAAGAAAGGTGTTTTGCCTTCAAGTAGATGTGTTGCTAGCTATTTCTGATAAGGAAGGCCATATCAGAGAAATGTAATTACATGTGGGTGGAAAGATGAGTAGGTTAAGCATAGTGCTTTGTTTCTAGAAGGGACCCTTTCATAGCCTCAGAAAATATTCTTTTCCATGTACTCCTTTCAGTCAGAGGAATAAAACTACATCCTCCAGCCCCTGATGTTAGTATTCTTTCACATTGCATCACAACAGTGTCAAGATGGGAGCCAAAGGCTGGAACTTCATCTCAAATGCTCTGGAAGCCAGAGTAAAGAGTGGGGCTCAGGTCTGGCATCCCTATTTGAGTTGCTAAGGAGATGAAGTGAAGCTTCTTGTTCTGGTTATATTTTCTTTTGTGCAGTAGACTTTACAGCCAGCTACAGTACATTGCTATAGCTCTGTCAAAAGATAATCAAAACGCTTTAGTGATTGTCAGCCATGATTTTTCACTTTCCCAGGAAACTGGAGAGAATTGGAAGGAACATTGATCATTGATAGGAGATCCAGGAACTGTGATTAAGCTTCAGCTGCATATCTGTGTGGTTTTGAAGGAGGCTACAGCAGTGGCACAGATCTCCATCTCTGCCCATCAGCAATGTCTGTATTGGCTGGAATCAGCAGCACAAGTTGTCAAAGATGCATTAAGCAGTGAGAGTGGGAGTACCACAGTTCGTGCTGGTGAGCAGCATGGACTGTGTGGTGTGAGCTGCTAGTGCTTCTCACCATTTCACCAGCTCACCTCATCTCTGGAGGAGCTGACAATGATGTTGAAGCTGCCTTTTAATTGTACATAGTTCATCCTTCAGAAAACACAGAGCCTTCTGACCCATTCTTTAACCTCCCCCTCTAAAAGTAAAGATATTTTTGTGTTGTAGCCAGTCTATCAACTGCTACAGAACTGCTTGAGATGGACAGAATGGATATGTGTCACCTGCTTACTTAAAGGAGCTGGTAGTGCTTCTAAGACTCTTCCATCCCTGGACTATGTACTGATTATCCCAAGTTTTGAGTGTCAGCCTCAGATGAGCTTACTGGCTTGCTTTGGCTGTGAGATTTCTCAGAAATGCATGTGTGAGACCAGGCATCATTTAGATAAATGCTGTGAATCTAGCACTTGTATCTTCTGAGTGGTTGAACCAGTATTGTGTGAAGAGAAAATTCCTTACCTGAATGAGATCACTTGTTTTGATCAGAAGTGGCATAAGTTGTTTATGAATTTCTTTTCTGAACATGGTATGTCTTGGGTGAGGTTTACAAATCTTGCATTACCACTCCTTCAGAGTGTTAGGTGCTTCTCCATGACTGAGAGGACTGAATTCTGGGAAAACTTGCTGCTCTTCTGTTTTAAGGAGACTTTCTGATTGTAAACAACCTCAGGATAATAACTTTATGTGTTTCTGTTCCATAAAAATTATCTTATGGTCACAGACTGTTCTGTTTTGACATCTTGCCTGTTTTCATACTGGCCACCAATAGAAAATGGCACAAGGACATCCTCCTGTTCAAGTGCACATCTGAAGCAGCCCTTGCATGAACCATGGTTTAATGGTGAAATTGGTGGTGCTGAGATAACAGTTGGACTCAATGATCTTAGAAGTCTTTTCCAAAGTGTAATTCTGTGGTTTCTAGATCTCCTCTTAACACTTTCCACCATTCAAACTTTTTTATTTACTCTTTCATCATAATCTTGACACAAAAAACCCCTCACAGTAAGAATAACTTCATCCTTATCTTTTTAAGTGAAATACTAATAAGTACTCTTAGTTTATTGTGTCTTAAGATTTCTTCCAAGAATACATATAATATATGTTTTTAATATGTGTGTACAGTGGCAGTTTCTAAGGTATTCTAATATTAATCTATCAAGCATATTTAAACAGGACAAGAAGAAGCTTGAGATTACATAAATGCAAATGCTATTAAAGCTTATTATAGTTGAAAGAAGGAATCCTCTACTAATGAGAAAAAATCACTTTTTGGGTTTTTTTTTAATCAAGGCAATAAAGCCAGAGGGATTTGAGAGGAAAAAAAGTCAGAGAAATCACCTGAATCCCCATGCAGCACAGGAGTTACATAAGGGAAAAATCTGTTCCTGTATTACATAAAAAATGGACACATGTGCCTTTGCACACACACAAAATGAAAGAGTTGGAAGAGATCCTACTGTACTTCTCATCTCCACTGACATTCCCTCAGGTTCAGGGTGTTATTAGGGAGGGCTTTCCATCTGCTAGCTCTTCAGATGACTCTGCACAATGAGACCTTTAAGCTCTTGGTAATGGGCCAAGGTGTTATTGACACCTATGGACAATTCCAATTTTATCAAGAGACAGCCCAGTTCACCCAGGGCTGTCTGCAGCATCAGCAGCTGCTCCTGGCCCCAGACAGGGCAGCAGAGGGGGCAGCCACACCAGGCACCTGCCAAATCCCTGTCAGGAGGCAACCATTGGTACAGCCTCAGAAGTGCAGGGGACACTGGGGAAACAAGAAATGCTTTAATTTCCACTTCATTCCAGGGGCAAGTTTTCAAAGGAAACCTCCGATTGTGATTAAAGGCAGCTCCTCTCTCTTGGTGGATGTGTTTCTGAACAGAGAGAGGAAAAAACCACAAAACTATCCTGTGCTCTTGCCTAGAGGGATGGCAGGAAAAAAGCAGCCTTCCATGTGGGAGGAGACTCAGTTCACACAAAAGTGGTTTGTTTTTCTTTAGGCATCAGAAAGAGCCAGTGCAGGATATAATGCTGCCTGCTATGGATTGGGGGTTTTGCCCCATCCATTAGACTGCAGTGCCTCCTTTGTCATTCACAAACTGTGCAATTCATTGCAGCAGCTGAACAGGAAGGAAGAAAAGAGAAACTAAAGTGCAGGGGAGGCAAGAGGACATTTTACTGCTAACATGAGCTATGCCGCAAGCGTACAACAAGCAATGAAAGCTCTCTAACCCTTTCCTCACAGGCCTACCTGATGTCCTGCTGTGCTAGCACTGTCCCAGAGAAAGCATCTGCTGTCATTTGTCTGGCCTTGGGGAACATGAAACTCTCCTGACACCTTCAGTCCTTTCTCTGAATAGCTTGTGCCACATACTGTCCAAATTTTGCTTCTGCAATGGTTGCCTTCATTTAGCCAGCCCCACTTCCCTTTGCTGGTGTGTGGCATAAGTGGCTGCATTGTTTGCTTTTGTCTCTCTTCTGGAGGTTTTGTAAGGGAAGGAGTAAGGGTGTTTGGAAAGACAGTATCTTTCAGTGCAGAGTAACATCTCCCACTGAGGGATCTGTGTCTCCTCATCACAGGCACAAGAGGATTGGGACCTTCCAAGTGTCAGCATTAGTTCACTGACTCTCGGTGAAGAGCAGCTGAATGGAGTTTGTTCTGAAATTCTCCACGCAGTGGTTTAAATTTAAGTGTGTAAAAGAAACACCAGCACAGTATAGTCTTGGGAGTCCATTACCAACATTTGCAACATTACTTAAATTAACAGTAGATAGTTTAAAACCAGGTAGCTTTGTTTCAGATTCTCTGTGTTGTTTGATAGGGAAAGAGCTTGCACAGCCCAGAGCTGTCAGGCATTTGGAGGAAATGCTAAGTGACTTTCAGAATGACGAATCCAAACTTCACAATGTTTACCATTAGTGTCAGATTGCAGACTATTGCATTAGTTTCCTCTCCACTGAAAAGTTAATTTAAGAGCAAAAATGGATCAATAAAAAACAATGTCAGATACCAAATCAATACTGGGAATGTAGGAGCAGACTGGAAATTGAGGTTGGCTTCAATAGTGCAAGCAAAATATTTGAGAATTGTTTCTCATTATTACTTACCTGCTTAGAGCTGTATTCTGAACTCTGTTCTCATTTTAAAAGCTGGATAAACAGTAAGACCTGTATAGGGAATTTCCTTCAAATGATGCTTGTTACATCTTTAGCTTCAACTGTGGGAGTTGCCAAGGATCCAGAACTGGATCTTGGTGGGTAAGTGAAGATTGAGCTTTGTGTAAAACAGTCTTACTGGCTTTTTTAAGCCTATGAACTGGGAAATGTCTTCTCTCTCCTCTCTTCTTCCCTTCCCTTCGTTATGCTATCATCAATAGATTTAATAAGTGCAAAATTTTTCTTTCTTTTTGTTTTCCTCCTTTCTGTAAATTTTCTAGTCTGTTCTATCCTTTGCTGTATTATCCATATAAACCAATAATGTTAGTGACTTGCACATAGAATATTTTAATGAGCTTTAGTAGTTACTGAGATTGTTATCCATATATCTCAAAATGCTTTGCAAAATAGGTGAACATTCATAATTGCATTTTACAGCTAGCAAAAGGAACCTGAGATATTCTTTTCTCTCTTGAAGTTATGTTCTATGCCACTTTGGTCCTTATTTGTTATAAACTTCTTCCATAAAAAT
This sequence comes from Melospiza georgiana, assembly GCF_028018845.1. Lineage (NCBI taxonomy): Eukaryota > Metazoa > Chordata > Aves > Passeriformes > Passerellidae > Melospiza > Melospiza georgiana. Next base: position 43,880,307 of record NC_080430.1, on the reverse strand, counting down.
ACCATGGAAATTTCTTTTTTCAGGTTTAAATCCTTTTCCTAAGAAGCTAAATTATATGCATAGTATATGGCTTCATATAGGTCAGGCCTTGTTTAAATATGCACATTGAAAAAATATTCATGTTGGAGGATGCCAGAATTTAGGATGTTCACCTTGGATGTTCAGGGGAAAGCTAATGCACCTCTCCAGTGTACTTTAGTGTCAAAGGGAGGAATGCAAATCCTGTCTCCTATTTTTTTTTTCAATTTGATATATTGCAGTTTATCTATGAAATACGGACAGCATGATTTCTCTGTAGAAATGCTTTGAGTAAGTGTGCAGACAGCTGTGTGTTAAACCATTTTGCCTGACAGCAACCTATCAAGATTAGGCAGTGCTTTTGCCTTGCTTTCAGACCCAAATATGAGCTTATTGCACTCCAGTGTTGTGTTACAGAGCACTCTCTTTGCTGGGAAAGAAGGGATTTTATTTCTTGAGCCTGACTGCTTCTCTTGAGCAGAGAAAAAATGTTTACAGAGGATTTCCCCTGAACACGAGGGTCAGTATCTGCCCTTCTTCTCAGTTGGAAAATCTGTTTCACAAGACAAATAACTGAGCTGTAGGCTAGCTGGGAGAGCAAGCAGATGTGCTTCTTGTAGTTGGAACAGTTTTTTTGTCTTTTCCTATTCTTCACTCTGTCGCCTGTCTCCATTTCAGAGTGATGAAGATACCTCTCCTCCCCTGTGCAGGAATGGTCTCATATTGCTCCAAAGCCATATGTTTTGCCTTCCCTTTTTTTGATGTTTGACAAAATCTCTAAGTCTGGAATACTTCAGAGACATCCAAATAATTGCTGTTTGAAGCTTGATGAAATTTCTGGGGCTGAACACAAAGTAAAAATAGTTTTTCATGCTCCAACACTTTGCTAAAATATATCACATACATACCTCGCTGTAGACAAAGTATTGTAACAGGCAGGTTTTCATTGTAGGCAAAACACTGTAACACTTAAGACATGTTTCATTTCAAAATGTCATAATAGAGATTTTTAGATAATAGATCGTTCTGCTTCCTTTTGGAATTGTATTTCTTTCTGTTACCCAGTCTGACGTCTTGTCTCCATGCTTGAGAACAGCTCCCTGAAGGGAAACAGTCATGTTATCATTAACCACAGTAAGAGCACAATAGAGATAAAAATCTGTATGTACAAATGCCAATAGACACTTGCATGTACAAATGTACATTTTACTCCTGCAGTAAAAGACATGAATAATACTGTAAACATTAGAGATGAGGGTCTGAAAACTTGGCCTTATCACTCTGCCTGAAGGAGAGTGATGCCAGAGGAAGACATTTCAAGTGGAAATGATTAAGAACCTGGGACATGTTATAAGAATAAGGAGATGTATTTCAGTTACAAGGTAAGACACTTGTGCTGTAAAATTGATTATTTGTAAATAAAACTATGAAAAAAAATCAAAAAGGTATTTATATATTCTTGGGAGTAAAATTCAAATATATCATTACTTAGCTGCATCTTTGTGAACATTTTACTGATTTTCTTAACTTTTTATTTTGCTATCAGACTTAAAGGAGAAAGTGAGATGATTGCTGACCAGAATTTTTATAATCATGAGTTTAATACAAAAGTCAGTGTGACAACAGTTTTGTAGTTAATACAATGCATCAGGTTACTGTCTCCAGTTTTCATTTGTATTAAGTTCCTTCTTTTTTTGTTGTCTCAAAAGATCCTCAATCTTGCTTATGTAACATCTCAAACTACAAGACTGAAAGATGACAACAAAGTAATCTGGATGTCTCCCTCAGTGCCATATCCACATGTATATGTTCCAAGACTGATGTTTGCCCTGGGCCTTTTTCTATTAACTATTCTCGGCATAGTTAACAGTTTTCATTATTTTTCCTCTCTGTGCACCATCATCTGTAATGATTTAGTCAACTGTGGAAATTGGGCAGTGCAATTTTTGTTAATTATTCAATCTGTACATACAATTTTTTTCCTGCAGAGAATGATTGCTATTTTTTTCACAGGTACAATGGGAATGCATTAACCCCAAGTACAAAGCAAAGAAGAAGAACTACAAGAACTCAGGCATTGTCATCCTTAACCAGTGCAAGGTAAATATATGTTTTGCTCTTTGACTGTTTCTTTACTAAGATCTCAGTGATACATTTTAATGGTGCTTGGAACAAAGTGGAACTGCCTGAAGAATAGCAAAGGAAACTATTCCCTACAAAAATTAAAGACAAGGACTTGAATCTCAGAAGCAAATTGACTGTCCTCAACTCTCATTTCATTTCTCTTGCCCTATCCCTGCTCTTGTACAATGGAAAAGACAATACTAAACTCTAGCACCTAAATGCTCTCCAACTTTGTGTGTATCCCTTGTAATGCTTCCATTATATCCACAACATTGCTCTTGCTTCTCCTAAACAAACAGTAAAATTTTCTCTGACTTCCCACTGAGATGATGGTTCTACTTTTTTGTTTTCCTTTCTGTAGATTTAGATGGTTTTTTACTGTTTATAGTTTTGTTTCTGTCTCAAACTGTATTTAATGATTCTCCCTTTACCTTATTTTCAGTTGGTCCCTCTCCTCCTTCCAAATTTTTTTTTCAGGCAGCTCTCTTATGTTTTATGAGTACACAGCTAAGTTCAATGTCTTGTTTTCTTGTCTGCAGATACACAAGATGCATTCTTTCTTAGATTATATCATGGGAGGCTGCCAAATACAGTTTACAGTAAGTGTCTTACTTCTCTAACTTGTTTTGAAGAAAAGGAATCCCCTTAGATACCAATTCATTACTTTCAGAGAAATGATTCTTACATGCCATTCCTTGGTAAATTATTGAGTTCTTCTTGCAAAATGTATCAAGGGCCAGCCTTCCTTTCCAGAATGAGTCCTCTGTTAAAGCAAGTTGTTTCCCCTGAAACTGTGCCATACTGAAAGTCACACACAGAGAGATCCAGCCAGGGACTTTTCTCTGTCAGCCTGGGGTAAACACTGGTGTTTCATATCTCAATCATAGCTACCAAGTAAGATGGCACTACAGAGGGACACAGCTCTAATTTAGAATGTACTCAGAAGCTATTCACTTCAAGGAACAGGGTGTGAAAGGATTTGCAGGGCTGTAAATAGAAATACAGTTTCTTGTATTTCCGGTTAATACATTTAGAAACATGAAATGATATGTGGGCTTGATCTTTTTTTTTATCATGTATCTAAAAATTAATATACTTAATATAACGTAATATGAATTAACTAGAATGCAATAATGAATATATCAGTTTTTCCCATAGTATAGGAATATGGATTGTGGCTCAATTCCAATCTGGTTTATGTGATTTCTAATTTATGCCAGCTAAAGAGCTAAAATCTTATGCACATGCACAGAAGTAATATTCTTCTTCTGGAGATCTTTTCTTTTCCGGTAGCATCCTGCCCTATTTCTGCTCCCACATACAAAGCAGCAGACACTGGATGCTACTGGCTGTTCCATTACACATTTTCGAGACAAGCCTCCGTTTTCCAAAAAGATTTGACAAAAAAAGAAAGATTTTTTTAATTGTACCAGGAAGTTCTAGGAGCAGCTATAGACAGTAGTGGATTATCTTCTTGTGTACAGATCAGACTTTTGAAGTGTTAAACATGGACTTAGCCCATACTCATCACAAACTCATTTGATAGACCCAGAACTGAGGACTCTGTTTTGGTTTTGAAGAAAATACCTTCTGCAGTGGACAAAGATCTTTATAATTGTATTCTCTCATGTATAGCATACTGTGTAATTACTTTTCTACCTCACCTGGCTACTTCTTCTTTTATCCCCACGTACCAGCAATGCACATTTCTACTAGAAGTCTGAAACTTCCCAGTCACTGGAAGCCCCTTTAATTTATCTTTTCTGACATTTCCTCCCTAGAATATGACTGGAAAAACTCAATTAGCAAATGTAGTCAAGGTCATGATCAGAAAGACATTAATGCCTTCATGTTATATTTGAAAGCCTTTTCTAATAAGGGCATGTGGTTAGGCACATGCAAAGACCAGTTATTATGCATTTCCCACAACTCCAGCTCAAGAACAGGAGCACTGCCACCATTAGAAAGTGTCTAGGGATTTACATATTAAATTAAAGCTTTTCAAACTCTGATTCTTCATAACTGTTTTCCAATGGAAGAGCAAGTTCTTCCTGCAAGGAAGGGTTATGGCAATTTGCTTGCCTTTTATTTACTTGTCACGTGTTTCCTATTAGTAGGCTGCAAAACACAAGTTTGAAAGTGATAAGGCAAATGAGTTAAAGTGGATAGTGGCTTCTACTGTGTTTTACTGTATTTCATTTTACTAAAATGAAACAAACAATTGGTTACAGAAAGTTTAAGTAAGCTCATCTTCAAGGATGGGCAGTGAGGACATAAAGGAAATAGAACAGTATTATACTGTCAGCCACAGAGATCCCTGAATTACTGTTGCCCTTAATGGTAAATCCACAGTATTGTGTAAACTCATCCCTATCAATTTTCAATCCTGCAGGGACCCAGGGTAAGCCAGTGAGACATCTCTGTACCTATGTCTGTCTGCATGCATAGCTCACTGGTTCTACCTCAACATCCTCTCAAACTGCCTCTCCACATATTTTCCTCCACTCTTCTTCCAGCAGTCCTCAGCACAGACTGGTTGTGAGATGTGTTGTTGTTTTCCAAAATGAATTCTTCAGTGGTCACTGAAACAAAAGGCTGCAGCCTGCTGGGGAGATATTCCATTCTCCCTTGCTTTCTGCATACATCATATAATCTCCTCTTCACCTAATCTGATTAATTCAGACCACTGAAACAGAGGAGGCCTATTGCTTGGACTTTCCCAGATTTCCATTTTTCCTAACTGTAGTGGATTTGGGATTGCTTGAAACTCTCCTGATACGTGTATTGTTGTTGTTGCTGTCCTAATATTAATGGTGTTTCTGTTGAGCTCATGCTGTGTACAGGCAGTACGACACAACTGTGATTTCAAAGGGCACTTGCTGAGGGAGGGAAACTGGGATGCTAGGCACACATTTGGTAACAAAAAGCTGTAGTGTGATGTACCTGATAATTTCAGGCACTAATGGAAGCCTTGGTAACATCATGCTGTGCATTCCTGGGATACTTTGTAGCTTGATTGTAGAAACATGGTTTGTAGTTAGAAAGAATGTCTCTGTAAAATGAAAGTAAACTTTCCCTTCACTTTACAACCAGTTATTAAGAAGCTTTCATCTGTAGAGATCAATAGTGCTGATTCCAGCCCTCTATTTTTAAGCCCAGCTTATTGCCAAACACTGCATCTCTTATCAGACAGTGTTCCCTGCTGCAGAAGAAATGTTCAGGGGTTGGCAGTGCAAATGGGTCTGTAGTCAGAAGACATTTTCATCACTTCAGGAAATACAGCAGAAAGCATGTGTAACATGCAGAAAGGAACTGTAATAGAAAGATATATTGGACAGATACTCTCTCAGGCAGGTCACGGTGTTGGGCAGCCTGATTTGTTGCTGACAGATCTAGCAGGAGGTCCCAGCTACGTAGGATGTTTTGAGTGTGGTAAAAATCACCCTTTTACAGGTCTGAGGATAAAAAAAGAAGCTGGTACTGAGTGTAGTTATTGCTCTGTTATGCTCTTATTTAGCTGAGAGGAGATGACTGCCACATTTGAACTGATACATTTAAAGATAAGCTGATAAAATCTAATGCATGCATGATAAGAAAGATTCCTACTTTACTGCTCAAAAGATATTAACATAACTTTTGTCATATATTAACTTATTTTTACAAATCCTTATCCAATATATTTGCACAAGACCTTGATCCTGTTGGGTAATGCTAAAGGAGCAGAGCTCTGCATTGTTATTTTGGAATCGTGGCAATTTACAGTGGTCATCTTTCTTATAAGTCCTCCTTGTGGGAGTCAAACAGAGATTTGGATCAAATTCAAGAAGCATGCTGCATCCGAGTACAAATATTCATAAATTCTTCATCATAGGAAATTAGGATATTTTTTTACTTATCAGCAGACCTCTACTGCAAGGACCATTTCCAAAAGGAAGCTTGTTCCAGGAAGTTTTTTTTTTGCTTTCCCAAACACTAGCCACAGGCTTTTTTCCAAGCTTATGAAACCTTATTCCTGCTCCATATTCTTGATTTCATTTCCAAAGCAGCTAGCCATAAAGGAAGACTTGTCCAGATCTGTTTGTGGTGTCACTAAAGTCTTGTTAATGGGTTTTAGTGTTTTGGGATTGTCAGTAAAAACACCTACTTTTAATAATTTTACAATTGTTTGTTTCCCTATCATACAGTGGCATTTTTGTGCTTTCTGTAATCAAATAAAGGTTGAATTATTATCAGAGGAAATATACTTATATTTAAGAAAATATACACACCTTGAATAAGATTTTTTACAAAAATATTCCCCCAAACTAAGCTAGTTCATACAAGCATCCATGGATTTCTCTTGGGTTTTAAAAACCACTAGTGTTGTTTTCTTCCTCAGTTAAATATGTGTAGTGTTCCTCAGTTATGTGCCCTCAAAAGTGAAGTCATGAGAGGCTCTCCATTGATTTATTCAAGTTAAATCCAGATACCATTTTTGGAAAAAGTCCTATGTGGAAAACAAACTCAGTGCTTTGGTGCCTGAGCAGTGAGTAGGAAGCAGAGGTGAAAGATTACTCTTACTTGCAAGCCAAAAAGCTCTTCTCTCTCCTGACTGGATGTGGTGAGGGGCCAGGGTTCATGGCTGATCAAGGCAAAGAAGGGATTTCCAAGCCTACTAAAGGTTAGTTTATTCAGCTAAAAGATAGAGGTGAAAAAACAGAACCAGTGGAGGAAAGCTGTGTTGGGTTGACCTAGTATATTTCCCTTTATATTTTTAGCAAGAAAAATAAGTTTCAGAAGGGCTGTGTATTTTTTTTAAGGAAGCATGAAAATGTCATGTTTCATTTTCATTTTGAAGCTGCATAAAGTAGTGTTCCCTGTGCCAAGCAGAGGCTGCAGCTGGGAAAGCTGAACATTTGCAAAAGCAAGCTGTGCCTTCAGAGTTCTTTTTGCAGCCTTTAGCAAGACCCTTTCTTACCTTTCAGCTGCACTGTAAAACTGAAATCTGAACTTGCTGCATTTGTCTATTGAATATTCAGGCATAATGGGTTTTTTAGAGAAATAGGTTATTGGACACATGAACATTTTATAAATGGCTTTGTTCCCTCTGCAAAACCCTTGGGATTCTTGTTGCTCCTCTTAGGGATTCCTATAAAGCAGCATCACAAATTCAGCAGAGGCCTTTCTGTTCTGTAACAAAGGAAGATGCAGGCCAGAGCCTACCTTCAGTGAGACATATAAAGAGCATTTTAAAAGGGAGAAATTAATTTTAAGATGATTCATTAATACTTGCTTTTGCATTGACTACTGTCCACAATCTTCTCTAAGGTTTTTCAAAAACAACAACAAAACATCTTTGCAGGATTCAAGCTTTACTTTTTTACCCTGCAGCTCATGTTTAAGCTTGCTATCAACTGTGAAATTGGGAGGGTTAATTTTTAATGTTTAGATGTTTTGAAGAGAAAAAATACCAGACAAGCAATATCTACTACTACAGCCACAGTAACGATTAAAATAGCTAAGAAATATCCCTAATTGGAATTCTAATTTATGGTTTTAGTAGGACTTGTAACTCTCTATGGACATTTTTGCTGCAAAGCTTTTATGTCCTGAATGTCACCTGAACTGGAATAATTAAATTAAGTATGAGAACCTAGAGATAGTTAATTTGATTCATTTGTATTAGAACATAATTTTCCCCATAGAATAGCAATGCAGGTAATTTTTTACCTAATTATGCCATTTTCATTTTATTATCTCTTATTTTATAAACTGTCATTTGCTTCTACATATATTTACATATACAATCCTAATTCCAATTTGATTAAGTGCGCTGCAAAATTACCTTTGCTGTGAGGCTGCTGTCTCTTTGCGGCAGCAGATTATTTCTGGTGAAGATACATAGTGGCTGTAGGTGTGTTTATGGCCAGAAGAGCTCTGCAGCACATTGACTTCTCTTCTTTTCCAGGTAGCTATAGATTTCACTGCATCCAACGGCGACCCCAGGAACAGCTGCTCGCTGCACTACATCCACCCCTATCAGCCCAACGAGTACCTGAAAGCTTTGGTGGCTGTTGGGGAGATTTGCCAAGACTATGACAGGTAAATAACCACGTTTGGTTGCAGAGTTGTCTCTAGAAAGTGTTTTCACAGTGTGAAATTAATGACTGCCTGTGGCTGGCTGCAGAGACTCCATGTTTAGGCACTTATGAAGAATGACAGAAATATTAGTCTACCTTAACCTGCTTTTGCGAGTGACACTGGGTTTAGATTGGTTTCATTATAAAGAAAAGTCACAGTTCTTGGCTGTTTGGCTGGTTTGCGTGTTAAGTTTCAGGGTTGTATTCACATGTTAAAATTACATGTTAGGGTGAATTGTTCATGTGTTGAAGAGTAACAGCTTGGAGCCAGTTTTGCAGATGCTGGCAGCATCCTTTCTGATACAGTTGGGAGTCTGTGCCCTATTCTACTGAAAAGTGTTCCTGAGACATTGACTTTGAAACTGGATTTGTAGTTGCCCAAACTGCTTATTGATTATGTCTATTTTTAGAAGTAAACCCATGGTCTTTTTCAGTGTTCTCCTGGCCTGTTGAACATTGCACTCTCTTCTAAAATAAATGTTGAAAGGTACTGTGTGTGTACACAACATGCCTTTAAATAAACAAACAAATGCAAATAATTGGACCAAATATGCTTTGATTACATTATGTACTTCTGTTGCTTTCAAATAGGCTGCCTGCTTCTATCAAATTAATTGCCCATTATTAATTTAATTACCAAGTGCATTTCCTTTAAATGTTCTTTCTCTGGTGGTGAGACACCGTATCTTACACAGCTGCTCTTTCTAATATTTGCACATATGATAGATATCCACCCACCACTTTGCCATATGTAAATACCAGATCTCAAGAAAACAATGGTATTTCCATTCAAATTTGAGTTAAACTCTCCATATAAATTGTGGAGTGACTTCAGACTATGGTTTACAGGTTACTTCTTGCATATACGAACTAGCCTGCTCAGAGGCACTTCCATTTGCATGGTAATGAAATGTCTTCTCAAAAATGACAAAAATACTGTTCTCTTATGAGTTCTCTAAGAACTTGATGGTCAGATTTAGTCAATGAGTTTGAGAAAATTAATATTTTATTGCAAGTGAGCTGAGAATTCCCCAGTGATTATGCAGTAACTTAATAATTACTGGCGATAATTCAGAACATTAATAAACTTCAAAAAATAGGGAAAGGAGTAAAATGGGCTGATTTATGCACATAGAATTTTTGATTTTATTACTTAAATTGTAGGTTTTTTATAAAATTAAATAGTTAAATGGCACAGTCCCTTCTATGCAGGAATATTAACTCCAAATCAGGATTTTTCTCTCAATGAGTATATTCCAATCAGTACCAAAAAAAGAGCCAGTTATTTTTTAAATGAAATCATCAGCATCATTCTGTTCTATTGTGCTGCAGAAAATGCCTTTTGATGCTAATCAGCACAACTGAGCGTCTGAAAGCTGTGATCTAGGGCTGAACAAAAGCCAATTGTTTTCTCAAGAAGATGTCACCTTTTGGGCATGAGTTTGACCAGTACATGTTCTCAAGCTGTGGCACTATGAATTATTTATTCCCATGGACAAGTTGATTCAACATGGTTAATGCTTTCTCATCCAAATGTCAAGTGAGAACTTTTTCTTTATACTTGCACATTTTGAATCCAGTAACTTGGAGAGGAGAATTTAAAATTTCTCAAAACAATGAAAGAAATTAGCAGGAGCAAGCGTTCACACAAAATGATCTACAGGTTCTGTATAGACCTTTTTTGTGTTGAATTGAAGCCTTTGTATATCTGGGCAAATGTAATCTACAAGGAAATTTTCTGTATATACAGTTAAAAAAAAAAGTACAAATCCTTAAAATCTGAAATGTGGCACTGATCCATAATTGCTCCAGTGAGTCCAGTTGGGCTTCAGATAATAGAGCAGGACATCTGTTCCATATTAAGACAAGCCAGAGGTAAAAAGAAACAGACTTGCTAAACCTAAGGGCTGTTTCAAGCCAGAGTGTCATCATTTGCTTGGGGGCATGTATTTAAATAAGATTAGAATATGAGATCACACAATAGTAGTGCTCTTATGTGAAGTTTTATAGTTTGTACCCATCAGTTTTCTCAAATAGGCAGAACTGGCTGATTTCAATCCAAACCATGAAAAATAGAGTGATTTTACCTTCGTCTTGGGATTAATGTATTTGCATCAAATGTAGATAAGTAAAGTAAAATCTGTTTTTTGCAATACTTTTTGCATTCCAATAGCAGAGCTGTAGAATTCTAAGTACTTTTGCTACTTATATAAGCAGACTGGTTTTTTTAATTGTAAAAATAACCCAAAAAACCATATGGTTATTAATTAAAATACTTCATTAGAAACATTCGAATTTATTTGTATGTTGGGAGGAATTGGATTATCAAGTAATACATAGTGAGACTACACTCAAAATGCAAATTTTTCTTTTTTAAACTCTAGCTAGTTAGATCTATCAAGCCAAATCTTCTCATAATATAGGTTTCTGTACAAATCAGCCTAGCATAATGCGCCTGTAAGCAATTAATGCTCCAAATGAAGTGTTGCCTCACATCTCTAGGTACAGTGGAATGAACCCTGCTCATCCAAGAGCACTTCTATCCAGGTTCAGAGATTCCTGAAGCAGTTAAATGAGTAGCGTTGTTTTGTATAGTTGAGCGTGAAAGAATAAGATTCATTTTTTTATCAGCAATATTCAGAGAATGAGAGAGACACTGATTATTGTCCTGATTGTAGAATTGCTGCAGTCCTGTAGGAATAGGCCAATCTGATAATGATAAGGGAAATGGAAGAGCTGCTCACCTGCACAAAATATTTAATACTTTATCTATATGGTAGCATTGTTTTGGGCTGTAACCACTTTTTTCATAAGAGTGAAGATGGAGTGTGCAGGTGATATAACTAGTGGCTAAGCAACACCAGCAGTGGATCATAAAGGAATGGGAAATATTCATTAGTTTTAAGGAATTTGATTCTAAAATGCAGTTATAAACACTGGAAAGGGGAAAACACATTAAAGACTTGAAAATAAGAAGACAGCTTCATGGAGAAGAATTTAGTTTAAGATAAATGACTCATGAATGTTTAAAAACAACCTCATGGAGTAATAAGTGAGAAATATGTATTTCTGTTTAAATATTTTCAGAAGCTTTCTTTTATATTAAAAGTTACATCACTGGTATGATTTTACCTTGAAATTGTGCAAGTCCAGTCCACCTTTTTTAGCATAGAGAAATGGGAAAATGATGAAAAATCATTGGGCACTGAGTGCTTAATATTAAAAGATCTGCTTCTGTATCATTTCATGTTTATTGTTTTACTTCAGTAATTTCTGTATTGAGTTCTCTGTATCAGAAGTCAAATAAAATGTTTTCTGGTGACCAGGAATACCAGCCTAGCCAGGATCCTGAAAAATCAGTTGATCACTACTATATATATGTATATTCCCTCTACATGTTTTGAACAATGAGTTAGCAAGTTTACTTAAGGCAGGTGGGATTAACCCTAACTCCCTGTGCTGGCTTAGGGCTTCTAACCTTCAGCAACTCTGGTTGAACAATGGTTTTGGCCACCCATTAGTTTTGGAGCCTGGTAGTGACCCCTGCAAGACAATGCTGCTTTCAAAGGGTGGGTGCCAGGTGTCATTGCTGGTTGAACACCCAGATATGAGGAAAGGCAAACTTATCCAACAATTGAAATAAAGGATATGTGACTAAAATCTTATTAAAGCCATGAAGCTCTCTTAAGTTATATAATAATTTTGAATGTGTCTTGTTCTGCATGGCAGAAAAAGCTTTTCAATTTGTATGATAAAACTGCATCCTGCTTGGCACGGAACAACAACACCTATTTGGAAGCCAGAGGAAAAACCTGGGGAATCAGGGAACATTTGCTTTCCCCTTTTGTCCCAGCATAATGTCTGGCCATGTCCTGACTTGTAGTCAGGACCTGAATTACCTCTTTGTATATAAAACTAGAGGTCTACTCATGTATATTAATATATAGGTATGCATATAACAGAGAGCTATTAAATATGTATGTACAATATTTAGTGTGAATACCGAGCCATTCAGCAAAAAAAAAAAAGATTTTTTTGTGCTGTTTACATCTTCCCTCTGTGCAGAGCAAATCCATAAGCCATAATAACAACAGTGCTCACAGTTTATTAAAATGGCTGGTGCTTTGATCTTAATGATTTGTTTTACTGGTGCTGGAATACAAGCAAGTAGCCATGAGTGTAGCTCATCCTTCATTCTGCAGTGATTGCTGTTTCTCTCAAAGGAAAAATGGGCTGGAATGGTACTGTAAATAGCTTGTTTGCAAGGATAAATGTTTTCCTTGTACACAGTGCTAAAGGCTGAAATACTTCCTGAATGATCTTATATTATTGCAGGTTTTAATGATGTTATTGTGGGTGAAGCCTATGGCAGGTCTTGCAAATCTGCTCCTCACTTTGAAATCTGATTTCTGCAGTTAGTAGTTTTTCTTTTGCTTGTGCTTATTAAGAATCTCATTAAATTACATTAAATATTTATCTTTGCATTAAAACTTCTGTTCTGAATCAGCAAGACACTAGAGCTTATTGTCTAATCCCATTGAATTCAGTCTGACTCAAGCTAATCCTGAGGTATTATGCAAAGTATAGACGGCACTAAAATGGAATTAAGAGTTTTACTGAATTTGAACTTTATTATTAATTGTTTGCCCCACACACAAATGTCCACTGCCTCCCATTTACCTGGCTGATTTTTTAAATTTTTTTCCTACACCTAGTTTTATGTTTGTGGATACATTCAGATTCTTCATTGGATTAATAAAAAGCATTCACAAACAAGTAGGAGAATCAGTTTTTGTGTGATAAATCAATATTCATTCATTGAAAAGACAAGATTAGAGGTAGTTTATCAAATGCTTTTACTGCATTATCAAATCCAAAAGCATTTACTGCATTGGATATTTGTGGAACTCCTGTTCTTGATGGGCCATCCCCATTCTTATCTAGGCACTCAATGCACGATTCCATGTATTTAAGCACACAGTTTTGTAAAGTCCTGTCAAATTTATCTTTTTTTTTATCCAAAACCTATTTCAAAATAGTCTTTATTCTTAATTATTTTAAATCTCTCTGTTAATTCATTCACTCTTAAAGATACTGCAGATTTTTCTTCAGTTTCAAGATTCATTGAAACACATGGAAGATAAACTCTGTTTCCTGACACTGATGTTTTCTTTTCATTAGGCAAATAGTCTCCTTAACTCTAAATCTTCAAGTAACTCCTTGAAAGTGACATTCACACTGAGAGAGTGTGTTAACAAATAAACTGCTTGTGTAAAGCATACTTGACCAGCAACTTCCCCAAAGGCCACTAATGAACAAAGAGTACATTTTTCCTGCAAAGGGCAGGATCTATTTATGTGTAGAGCTCTACAAAATACTTAGGAATGAAAATTTAGAAACCAGGCCACATTCCACAAAAGACATGAAACTCCTGAAGTCAGTCTGAGTTGCATCATTACCTTCTGCAAACAATTAATTGCAGCAGTTGCTGATTAAATGCAAAAATTGCTCTTTATGGTTTCTTTTTCATATTTTAGGCCTGAGCAAGTATGTTCACTATGACTGAAAACTGTTTATAAGCCCTTCCTGCTCTGTAAACTGCACTTCAAATTTTAGAAGGAAAAAAATGAAAGGAGAAAATAATAGGACCAGGGTTCCCAGCCCAATATGATGCTTTTGGTGTAGATCTAAGAAGTGAAAAAAACACATGCCTGAGTGGTTTCAACTGTCTCAGAAATATTTTTCCTGAGGTACCAGCAGAGGGCAGTTGGGGAAGAGAAAGAGAACGAGGGATTTGTAACACAGTACGTGTTATGGAAATCATCTATAAATCAGTGCAATCAGTCCCAAATACAAATATCAATCCTTACTTAAATACTGTGATTTCAATTAAGGCTTTAAGTGGAGAGAGATCCCAGACTTTACACCTTTCTTTAGTAATCAGAAGCTTGTCCCCAAGAAGCACTTAACAGGTCACTTCATCCTGAAGCTCTGTCTGGGTTTGTGGATGAAAACTCAGAAAGCTACCTTGACTGGAATGATCTGTCTCTAGGTAATTTTGCCAGACACCAAGAGAAAACCGAGGCAAAAGAATGATGCCTAGAATTACTGGTGCTATATCTGACATTAAATATTTCATGAAGTTCCTACATAGAGCTGTAGATGTTAAAATTTTATCTACTCATGCAGATCAATAAATAAAAATATGCTTAATTATTAAGCATCTCTCTTTATCACTTTAATTACAGAAACAACCTTTCTTGAGGCTGTTTAGCAAAAAGCCTGATTAGCATATCTAAACAAGTTTAAAAATCTTCAGAGGAAAAGACATGAATCTTTTTATTTAGTGCTTTAATAGGACCAAATTTGCATAGACATACAAGAAAACAAGAATTGAGAAACAGTAACCTATACAGACAAACTTGTAGCTTATGTTTGTCAACAAGCTCAGGTGTGGGTAAACATATTCTGAAGTGTTTGGATTACCCAAACAAGGTCTAGAACTGCACTGGCAAAAAGGAACCATTGATAGATTCCATTTACAAACTGCAGTGAAAATCCTTGGATTTAAGCTGACGACCCAGACTGGCACAATTACATAATGAATGCAAACATATATTCAGTATTTGACCTTGCAGAACCTGTCATTTGTAGACTTCTGCCACATAAGGGTTCCCACATCACCAAGGAGTTTCCACAATCACTACTTTTTATCCCAAGAATCAGTACAGAAGAATTAGTCTCATACACCAACTGTGTTGGGAAGATGACTTCATAATGGCTTCTTTTGCAAATGTACATACATGCAGATGTGTGGGGGTGTGTGCATGTATTTAAATACACATCTATCTGCCCCTCCTCTGGGCAGATCCTGACAATTCTTGCAGCTCTGCCTTTTCCATTGCCAAGTTTTCATCTTTGTGCCTTTTCTTCCAGGAACTCAGTTCCTATGCCAATGCATCAGTCACAAGCAGTCCCTTCCAAGTTTCTTTTGTTACAAAACTGCTTAGCTGCAGCTACCTCCAAATGCTTTTCAGACCTCTGCTGCATTCTGTCAGCTGGTAGAAACCTGAAAATCTGAACTTTCTACATGGCTTTTCTGTGTGGTCTGTACTATTTCTCAGCTCAGCTTGAAATCTCCTCTGAAGAGCATTGATCAGTGCAGTACTTGATGCTTTTCTGCAACTGTGCAATTGGATACTGTAGGGATTTCTCTGTCAAAAGTCCTTTCTGAAGAAAAGTACATGACATGTAAAGCCCCGCAAACATTGCATTCCACCTACTGCTGTTGAAACCAGACATTTGTGTAAACAATGAGTAAATGTTCATAAGTAAAGGAGCAATTTCTGTTGTCATTTTCACTGATGCCATTTTATATTAATTTAGTGCACCTTTAGTCAATGCAATCCTTTCCACAATTTCAGAAGCACGGCTTTCCTCTTTGCATTGTTAAGGACATCACTAGTTTAGTAATCCACACCATTATATTAGGGTATAGCTGAGAATTATTCACATTTGGAAACCCATCTGTGGGGCAAATGAACACCTTGCCTGAGTTGACCTTAACAGGTTTATGTGTCCAATTGCTCAGTTAAAACTAGTTAATTCTTGTGAATTAAGTTGCATTTATTATTATAGTATCACCTACAAATTCTTGTGAAATTGACCTTGGTCAGAGATTCCAAATTATCAGATGAACAGAAGATAGTAACCCATTTCCTCCTGCATATTTAGTGATGCCTAGCTGAATGTGTGTAGTCATCAGTACACTTCAATTATGGTATTGCTTTAACTTATTTTCTTAGTGTTCTTCATTTTGACTTAATATCATTCCAGTTTTGGTAAAATTACATCAGCAGCTCATTTGATTGCATTAAGTCACTGTATCATCTCTATAAAGGTTTTATCCTGCTCATCCTAGAAAGTTCATTTGTATCTTGAGAGCATTTGATGAGAAATTCCTCTCCCAGCAGCTCTCTGTGTATATATATATATGCCAATGCAGTCCTGGGATCCCCTCTTCCCAGCACACCCCTTATGGACAGATATTTTCTGATATAAAAGTGTTGCAGAGCAAGATCTCTTAGCAACCCTTTTCAATGTAATTTGTAAAAAAGGACAGAATTATGTGCATATGTGGTGGCAAAGCTTTTGTTCTTGTGGTTGCCTAGTGCAGCACACACTGTCAGCCACACTTGTGGTTCAGGAGGGCAGGGCCCCGTCTCTGTTCAGTCTGGGGTTCTTCACAACCTGGTGGAATTCAGCCTCCTGCTTGCAGTGTGGCCTTCAAGACATGTCAGATTTTAAACATCTGAGATTACAGATTGTGTGAAAATCACCTTGTCAGTGATGGCACAGATGCCATCATCTATGCATAATGCCACAGATAAGCCAAATCACTATATATAGAGTTAGGGTTTTGGAAGGTTTAGAGACATGCCAATCCCTTAAAATACAAGACTGTCTGAAAACTGCCTGGTTTGAGAAGTTAAAGACAACTTGTTGTAGCCTCTTGCAGCATCTCCTTTCCTTGTTTATTCCCAGTTGTAGAGTCTCATTTATTTTTCAAGATGCATTTTACTGAATTGGGTCATTCATGTAGGCATAAATCAGCTCATTGCAATTTATTTGTTATCTTGCAGGGGAGCTTGACATTTTGTCTCACCTTCCTGATTATGTTATTTTATTAGGCTATTCTTCTAGCAAGTGATAGATCTCACTGCCATTTCCTTGTGATAGATCTCACTGCCATTTCCTTTTGCTTAACCTACTCCTCCCTAAATCTCTGGAGACTTTTTTTTACTGTGTGTATTCCCCAGCCTCAAAATTTCTGAATTTACTTGATATTTTTACCCTGCAGAGCTTCTTTTGCAATTCTTTAATGTTAACAAGGGCAAGTTTAAATCCATTGTATCTGGATTTGGCTTGGTTAGTTATTTCATGAGTTGATGCCTTTTGGTGGTTAGCTTCAGGGGATTTGTATTCCCCTGCTTCATTAACTATTTCTCCCTCAGGTGAGACAGGCGTTGCTTCATATTTTTGAAACACTATTACATGACAGCATCTATTTCTCAGTATTCAGCAGATTCCAGCTCCCCTAAGGTGCCTGAGAGCTGTAATTAAGGACAGTGAGTGAACTTTAATGTCAGGGTTTTGCACCCAATGACGTAGCATCTCTGTGAGAGCCCAGACCATGATGTACTGTAGCAGTGATTTACCACTGATTTACATGCTCCCAGACCTCTTTTGTGACCAAGATGGATGATTATCATCCTTGCTACTCCACTGGAAATCACTGTGCATTATGGACTGAAAGCCAGGCTGTGTTAGGCACAGAGCAAGCTTGACGCAACACGCAGTAACCTGGCCAAAACCAGGGATGTGGTTGTATCAAACCAGACATGAAACCACACAGTGAATATGTGGTGACAGAGAAGCAACCCCTTAGGGAAGAATCCAGGTCAGTGGGTGAAAACACTGCTACTGCTGAACTCCTGTGGTCTTTCTGGCTCTGACTGGGGCAGGCTGAGAGCTGGACCAAAGCCTGGCTCTGCACCCTGAAGGAGCACAGGTGGCTGTGCAAGAGTGCAAGTGGTGAAATGGATGGGCTCTGGTCCCTTCAACTGAAATGGTTTTATTTAGCCCTATTTGATCATAGAATCATGGAATGGCTTGGGTTGCAAAGGACCAACCCCCATGCCAGATCATGTCCTTTATTTGCCCAGCTCTGCTTGCAAAGCGGGAGCTGAAAATGTTTAAATATTTCAAATTATTTCTGTATTCTGTGTTTTCTTTGGAACTGCTGTTAATCCCTGTAAGCTGTTATGATTCACAATTTACTGGCATCAAGCCCTTGTCAGATAAGTACTAAATAATATACTCAGAACATGATTCATTCATATGCTTTAGAAAAGAAAAAATTCAGTTTGTAGTCTTCCGGTTCACTCCCTGAACATGAAAGATTACAATTTTAATTGAGTTTAGAGATAACTCTATTTTGTTTGTGCTGTTTGCTGTTTTCTCTTCTATCTTTACCTTTTCTGAGCTGTTCTCCCCCTTCCTCTTTCCATGCCCCTTTCTCCTCCTTCTTTCTCTCCTCACATTCACACCTTTTTTAATTACATGTGTTACACACCTCCCTTTTTAATGTTGTCAATTTGAAATTTCTTACTAACAGAGGATAATTATCTGATTTTGTCATAAAAAAGTATGTCAAGTAGAGCAGATCAACAGTTTACTCTTTTAAGACTGGAATTGAAAATGAAAGGCATAATAATTGATTTTGCTGCCTCCAGTACTTTTAAAATATCTCCCTGGTAGTTCTGATCTGACCTAAGACCAAAATTACAAGTGACAGCTTAATATCCAGGGATTTAAGTCTGGTATTCTCCTTGCAAGCTGTAAATTTCAGATTCTCAGGTATTTGCGACTAAAAGTGAGCTCTTAGTGCTTCTCTCTCCTCACTCCATGTTTTTTCCTTCCCCCCATCCACTGCATCATTAGTACTGCTTGTGCTACTGTGTTGTTCCAGCATAGAGTGAGCAGGTTTTCATGCTGATGGTCTCCAAGGTCAGTTAAGTAGCATCCATAAAAATGCTGCATTGGATTCAAGAGAATAAACTTAAGGACGGCTACAGCTACATACCACTGGGCTTTAATGGGAACCAATAAAATTAGTCCAGAACAAGTTGTGCAAGTGGCTAGCTAGGAGTTAATCTTTCAGATTTAATAAATTCAGAATTAATATAGAATGGTTTAGGCCTTTTTTCTCCATACAATTAAAAACCCAGATTCCAAATTTCAATCTCGAAAAGCAACTGATTTACAGAGACTATAGTCCTGGCAACCTTTTTGAATCCAGGTATTGCTGCACTGCTGAATATCTCAAGCATCATCTCTCCCTGGGGCTTCTGAGGAGGTTGCAAAATGTCTTTAGTGTCTGACTAATTAATTTTACCTAGTGGAAGAGTTTTCTCCATCTCATTAATAGGAATAGCAAATCTTTTCCAGAATAAATGTAATATCCTGATTTCAATGATACTCTATGTCAGAAGGTACCAGTGGTTAATGAGACAGGATTTTGAAATGTTCTTTATTTTGTCTCTTTATAATAAGCATATTTCTTTCCTTCCAGTAGCCCCTTTCACTGGACTTCCTAGTGAAATAGAAAATAGGATCATTATCTGTATCACTTTTACAGATTTACAAAACCATAATATTACCTCTATTCATCTCTTTTCCTGTAGGTGCAGTACAGGTCACTGAAATCTCTCTTCTCTCTGCCCCATTAGTGTTTTGATTTGTCATTGCTTTTGCTCTGCTTCCAGTAGATAGCTTGAAGGATGGGTGGTTAAAACTAAGCAATGTCTCAAAAGGACAATATTTTCAGATATTATTTTCTGCTATTGAGTTATGCTATTTTTGAGGTTACTGACAAACTTTTTTCTAGCTGGTTGTATTTCTGTTCAGAAGACTGCAGTCTTGGAGCCCTGACAATTAATTTCTCTGTGCATTAATTTACATTGATCAATATGAACACTGAATCTGAACCCGCTCCCTGATTTTTCTTTCAGGGTGACTGAAGACTACAAACTGAATTGTTTCTTTTCTAAAGCATATGAATTAATCATGTTTCTGAGTATATTATTTAGTACTTATCTGACAAGGGCTTGATGCCAGTAAATTGTGAATCATAACAGCTTACAGGGATTAACAGCAGTTCCAAAGAAAATACAGAAATCATTTGAAATATTTCAACATTTTAAGCAATGCCATAGATCTGCTCAGTCTTGGGTACCTTTCAGTAATATATGCATGTTTGACTGAAAAAGTATCAGAAGTCATATACATCTGTGCTTGCATGACTACTCATGGTCCTTAAATTACTGGGTATAAAATTTATAGTCTGATGCTTTTGCTTTTTTGATCTTCATGTCAAGTACTTCACCTTTTTGAAAGTTATGCCACATTTAAATTTTCAAGGGAACCTATGTAGAACAAAGAAATTATAGAAGGTGAAGTAGATGTGACAGAGTAATTTTGTAAACATTCTGCCAAGTCACAGTCCTCTATTTCTTACTTGATTCTGTAAATTTCAGGTCCTATAGAACTAGCTTTTTTTCCAGTTGCATGTTTCTCTCCTGTCCTTTCCCTTTATCAATCTGCCTCCAGCAGGACAGTGCAGGCAGTTTCCTTTTGCGCGTCACGGACACTCTGGCCACCTTCAAACAAAACAAGTCAAAGTTCCTGAGGTTGCCTGAGGCCAAGCACATGACACTGCCCATGTCCTTGTGTCTCAGCTTTCTTCCTCCCAGCACAAACTGGTGATGCCCAAACTGCATTTGGGAGCAGTGTCAGGCACAGCTGGACCTGATGCCTCGTGAAGGCTGACCTAGAACAGAGGCTGGACGGAGTTAAAGAATAAAGTAGGGATTTATTAAAAGGCCTCAATGGATACACCTTGGGCAGTACAAGAGCCCAGCCAGGGCTACATCCAAGCTGAGCCCAAAATGGACAACCAATCACTAGGTCTCTCACTTTCATAAGTTCTGGTCCATTAGCAAATTGGAGTTAACTGTCCAATTATGGCTTTAGATTATGAAGTCCCATCCTTCTTGTTTTTCTCTCTTTATTCCACTGTTGTTTATGCTCTTGGGTCTGAGATTTGGATCAGTTGTCCATGGTCCCCAGCTAGAGTGAGAATTGCTTTGTCCACCCACTCTGTGAAGAGAGCTTACCATCCCCCAACATGAAGCTCAGAACTACACACCAAAGCAGCACAGAATCTGAAAAATACAAAAGCCAAAGCCCTGAGGTTTGGTCTGAGGCATCAGACCCAGCACAGTCCCTGGGAGGTCTCTGGGGGTTCTGGTTGGCAGGAGCCAGTGCTGCACCAGAGAGGGTGCTCACAGATCATGTCTGTGGCTATGTCCCATTGCTTCAACCAGGGTTGCAGGCCTGTTTCCTACTATAAATAACACCCAAATGTCTGATCAAGCACTATGAAGAAAAAGGAAACTGGTTCTCACTTTTCTTCTTTCAAGTGAGTTTCAATTACAAAGAAAAGTCATTAGAGCAAATCCCTTTCCTACTGAAATGCCAGGCTGAGTAACAAGGCTGGAGTCTCTGATGCATGTGATTCACCCCTGAGGCAGGAGAAAAATCTTCTTTTCATTTTCTGACTGTAGTTTAAGTCCCTGAATGGCCTAACCCTTGACATAGCTTCCAGAAGCTGGGAAGCTGCTCTGCTTTCTTCTGCATGCTGCCCTGATATCCCCGGGCCTTTTAGAGCAGCTCTGCCACACCACAAAAGGATTATCCTGGAAGTGAGAGAATTTTTGTCTGCCCTTCTGGGTCACTTTTTCCCTGCTGTGTCTCAGTAGTGCAGGACGAGCAGAATGAGGGCAGCAGGCTCAGCTGTAGGATTTGTTTCTCATATGATCAAGCGAAGGGTGGATGGGAAGACTAGAGGGGGTTATATTGTAAAACTCCACTGAGCCATTAAACTGCTCATTTCCTAAAGAGTAAATATTGCTAAACACCTTGTTTTGTGTGGTAGAAGGGGAATACATTTAAATACATACATTTGAATTTTATTTTTATTCTGAAAGCTATCAGCTGCAATTTTTGAGGTGTGGTCAGGGAATGACATTATGAGATCTTTTTTATGCAAGGGATGTCATTAGTGTCAAAAGTTTCCCTTCTTACCTTAAAAATCAAGCTCCAGTAGCACGTGAGAGTTAATTTCTTGGTCCCAGAAGCTTGAATCAAATTGCTAGAGGTATGGACTTAAATTCTGGTGAGCTGCCTAATGAGAGTGTGGAGCTATTCTGGCTGAGACAACAGAAAGTACTAAGCACAGAAGACCCCAGAACACTCAAAAAAGCAGCCATATGTAGCCCCATCCTGAGGGGCTACATGATCCTGCTTCACTCTTTCACAATGTAATGGCTGCACTTATTCAAAAAGGAGATGTGGGAGGTTCAAACATGAAGACAAGTGTCCTGACTGTGGAGGTAAGGCATTCTGGGTGCAGAATAACAGTGGGGGCTGTGCCACTGTGTGACTGGGAATGTGGGAGGCTCACCACCAGAAGGAGAATCCAGGCTGCTGGAGGTATGACTTATTGCTGCAGAGCAGAAGATGGAGCTGTGAATACAAGAGTGCCTACCCTTGTTTACACTCCAAAAACACTGCAGTGGAATTCAGGCACTGGATGGGTTCAGGCATCTCCCAGTTGTATAACTGCTGCCAGCATTGAACTTAGACACTTATGTTCAACCTAAGTAAAATTCTAAGTAAAATTCTTTTTTAGTCTTTGTTTGTTCTTGCCCCAAATCAATTAACTACAGCTCCAAAGAGTTTGATTTTCTAATCCAGCCATGCTTAATCATTTATGTAAAACAAGATTTATTTTTTTCCCCCCTTTCAGATTCTTTTCTAATGATTTCTTCTTTCTTGCCCTCAAAGTGTGCCTGAATTCCCTGCATCCATTTGTAAGGGCTTTCCCTCTTCCAGGAGTGTTTAATCAAAGAGAATGCTATCAGCAGGTGGTTAGCATAGAATGTCAGCAGCCACTTCATTTCTGACATCTCTTGGGAAAAAAATGTTTCATTACCGTGCAAATGATGTTAGTCTTCCTTTCCAAGATCCATTGTCACATGGTGTAACATACGGTACACAGAACTGTGCTCCCAAGATTTATGCAGCAGAGGGGACACAGTTCTGCTTTCTTTTAAATTTTTCTTTAGGTTGTATCTGAAATATCATGGTGCCTTTAACAGCCTATGCCAGACAAAAGAACTGAGCAGCTTTAATGGGTGCTAATATCTTTTTGGAGTCTGTCTGGGATGTGAATTATTCAGTTGATACTTGGAATGGCCATCTCTTGAACTACACCAAAAATACTGAAGCTGCTAGCCTCTACTGGGAATTTTTAAAAGTTCCAGTCATGGTAGTTGGAATTCAACTTTTCCAAGGGCCGTGAAACCCTGTAAGTAGACTAGGGTAAACTTAGTCTGATTCATCAGAGGACTGGAGTACAGTTCAGTGACATCAGTGAGACTTCAGGATATGTCTGGAATTAAGCATATGTTTGAGTGAATTGTTAACCTCAAGTGTATGATCAAGTGCTTTGCTGACTCAGGGACAAGACATTCCTTGCAGCTTGTTGTTTTCCACTTTGCCATCTGGGAAGAGGCAGCTTGACAGCATGTGGGCTGTGTGAGACATTATTGCATTTCTGAAAGGGTATTAACAGCTTTGAAGTTTCCAGGTTCTCTGAATCAGGTATTTTTTCTCCTGCATGTCTAACTGGGGTAAAATAACCTCACTGTAGTGTCTGAAAGCAAACTGACCATGCCAAGGCATTTTGGCAGGTTATCAGTCAATCTAAGCTTAATTAAAATAATCTCATGTTTTAGTGGAACTGCTAAAGATGCAGGTGGAAAGCTGTACAGAACCTGCAGGTTTGGGACCATGAAATTGCCCCTTTCTGATATTTTAGGAAGTGCCTTTTGAGCAACTGGACAACTGTAAATTTGTAAACATTTTTAATCTGAGTCATAGCTTCACTAGATTCATTTTCTGAGCTGGGGGAGCACATCCATATTTATATGAAATAAATGTTGTTACAGGCTCTTCAGTCAACAAACTCTCTTGTTTCAGCCAGGTAATGCAAAAGAGTGGGTAATACAGACTTGTTATTGCATTTGTGGGGGAAGTAAAAGACATCCTGATCTTCCAGTATTCTCCAAGTGATTTTAACTGCCCAAAAATACTAGGAGCTCTACTGAAAAATCTTCCATAACACACTCCCCCTAATTTGTTCAGTGCACAACCCTACTTCTCCAATCCAGTACCCTTCCACTCTGCCATCACTTGACTTAGAAGCCATTTCTGTGCTGTTGTGAGGCTTTGCATTTCTCATGAGTGCATACAGAGGAATAAATGTTTATTGTAAAAATATTTCTCTATGGGTACTCTTATATATTTTTTCATTCTTTTCCAGTGACAAAATGTTCCCAGCCTTTGGATTTGGAGCAAGAATACCCCCAGAATACAAAGTAGGTGCCTAAGTGTAATTTTCTAATTTCCTTGAGTTATGAGACTCAAATTAAGGGAGAAATGGTGAAAGGCAAGGCAGTGGCAAACGGGAACAGCTACTCTGCTTGTTTTCTTCAATCTGGCTTTCTCATCCAATGATCCCCAGTGAAACCAGAAATCAGACAGGGCTAGACTTAAAATAATTGTTTGATGATACCCAAAATATTTTATGGTATTGGAAAAGCTTTGTTAGTGGATGGTACGAAGAGAAATGATGTTTTGAGCATCCCTTGCCAAACATCTTCCTGAAAATAAAGACTTGAGAAGAATTTGGCAAAATTCCATGTCATGGCGGACACTGTCATTGAGTCAACAATGTTCTTGCATTTCTCTACCAGGAAGAGAAATACAAGAGCATGTAGCCATGCTAGAGAGAAGTGGTATTTATAAACAAAAAAACCCCAAAAACTAAACAAAAATAAAAACAGAAACAACAACAAAAAAATTTAAAAGTGATCTGCAGTGATGCTGCAACTGTGAGCATAAATATGCCATCTAGTAGGCTTGGAGTGAAGACAGTGAAGTAAAAGAAGGAGCATCCACCCAAAAAGAAAGGCCCAAGAAAAAATAAGGAGAAATTCAAATCCTTTGTTTCACAGAGGTTGTGTGGGCAGAAGAGTAGTTCTGCATAGATAAGTAACCAAAATCTTGGTGGGCAATCTGCAACCCAGGTACTGTCTGAAAAGGAGAAGTATCAGCCATCTAATCATGCAGACTTCATCCAGTGTCCCTGTGTGCCCTGCTCTGGTTGTGTCTCTGGGCTGTGGCTGAGGTAGGGAGGTGAACACTAGCCAAGTAAGAATTTCTGAGAGGGATTGTGTGCATTCTGCCTTGTAAGGCATGAGTCAGCAGATGAGCAAAAATGCACCAGTGTGTTCCTCACGGCTTGTAGGCTTGGTACCTGCAGAAGAATAATAGTAGTGATGTACAGGGAATTTGATACATGTCTTGCAAACAGATGTCTAAGGTAAGTTCATGTATGTTTTAACAACATTGCTTTCTCAGATTGTCTGTGCCTGGCAAGGTGTTTGCCTTGCTTTGTTCCTTAAGGGTAACACCAGTGTTAGTGCTTTCCAAAGTCAGAGATGTCTTCCAGGGCTTTGATATACATTTTAATGTGGTATTATGAGCTCAGACCATCTGTGTCTGTTGTATGTTTGTTCCAACTGCAGCAGCTGACAACCATCACTCTTATTTAAGGTGGTGTGTCAGGGCCTGGTTGTTCCAGCATCTGTGAGGTGACCACCGGTGCATGGGGGAAAACTTACAACATTTCCAGTCATAGGGAGTCATCCTTATCTAAGGACTGCTTGAAGGAAGGTGTTACTGTGTCAGCTGAAGTCAGATAAAGATCCCAGCACAAAGGTGCTCTTCTCAGCCAAAATAATCAGCTGGTAGCACTGATACTTCAGGTCACATGAACCTGTTGGCAACAATGCAGTTTTGTTAGACTCCAGTATCATCCTTCTCACCTGATTGTGAGAGCACATTTCAGGTGCTAGCTGGAAAACAGATGTCTTGCCAGAAAGTAACTTCAGGGGTCTGTGTAACCAATTGTTCCTGCAATCACAAACATCAATTGGTTTTCTGCTTTGGCAGAATTAGCGTTTGGATAATTTCCTGACAAATGCCCTTAAGAAACTCAGATAATTGCACTGAACTTAGTAGTCCATGAATGAATGAGGAGTCTTATCCTGTAGCATGAGCTTTCCTGAACAGTCTGTCCGTTGCTAACTTCTCAAAGCAAGAAAATGAATGGGACTCAGGACCTTCAGATTTTGCAAAGTTCAGGAAAAGTAAGGGTAAACTTCAGAAGATGGGGCTGCTTTCTTGTGGATTACATATGTGTGACTAAATAAAACAAATCCCAAAGTAAATGGAGATGCCGCTGAAGGCCGGAACAACATCTTTAATTTCTGCTATGGAAACTTGTGACAAAACGTGACAAAGACAAAATGACATGACATCAGCTCTCAAACATAATAAAATTTTGAAGAAGGCAAGAACCACATTGCAGGGGACAAACTCTTCTGTGCCACAGTTGGGGATCAGTAATCAGCTTGGTGTCTATCATGGGCACATCCAGCTGGAACTGCATGAGGAGTTAACAGTCATCTGTGCCATAGTTCAGTCCCTCCCTTAATACTCTACACAGTCCATGAAAGTACCTGGCTTCTTAAAATAAATCATATCAATACTTCTGGGTCCCTGCTTGGCTTTGACTGCTCTTCTGAATTCAAAGATACGTCCTTCAAGAGTGAAAGGTCATCTTCATCATGATGCATTATTAAATCAGGACAAATAAACCTGAAAATCCTTCAGTAACTTAGTCTACACTCGTATAAAGTAAATTCAAAGCCAACAATGATTAGGTTTTGATGTGGAAGATAGCAAGGATGCATAGGAAATGGAGAAGAAACAGATAAAATTAAAAGTAACAGAGACTGAAGGAAAAAAGTGCTGCCAAGTTTCTTCCTTAACCTTTTATTTCCTGCTGCAAAAATGTGCTAACATGCTAGACACCACAGCAACAGTGCAGATCTGGTGCTATTCAAATGAGCTTTTCATGTTTTCAGTCACAGGTACTACAAGTCATACATACCATACATTTGTTTTACTAAAGGACAGCAGTGCCACTACTGTAACAATTTTACATCTTCAAATTTAAGTTGAATCGGATGAGAACTTCTAAGTTCTGACCCCATCATGTGGATAAATCAGCTTCTCATTAATTTAGAGTGTCTGTTTTCAAGCCTCCAGTCCTAATGAAGTGATCTAACCTGCTCATAGCATGTTGGTCTCTGCATTCCAGCATCTGGTCTTTTATTTCTTTCAGTAGACAACAAATTGAACTAGGGCTATGGAAGAAATTACTTCCACTGCCAAGGGTTCCTAAGTAACCACGGAGCCCCCATACAACCTAAATAACATATCAGCAATATCAGTTTCTATCTCTTCAGGCTTTTCATAAATCTCTTGATGTTCTACCCCTTTAAATCTTGTTCTTATATATGTTTTCTACAGAATTTCCATTTCAAGAGCACACTGCTGTGTTGTGTTGACATTTTTTCCCCTCAGTTCATCTCCAAATGACACACTTCAGCTGTTAGTAGAAAACCAGCAGTTTCTTAATGGCAAAAGGAATCTGTGGAAGTGAAGGAAGCAGGAAATGCCATATACATCATTCTTCATCAGTGTAGAGATCTTTCATCTAATATTCAACAATATGAGCTTCTTCCACCAAGACCTGACAAACACATCACCCTGTTCCTTGATCTAAGTAAAGCTCTGGGAGAAATATTTCCCTGGAGGGTGAGTTTCTATCATACAAACTTCCAGAATTTTTTTTTTTGTTTTGGTGGTTTTGTGTTGGTTTTTTTTTGCAATGAAAGGAAGCATCTGAGAAGTCTGATGTAAAGTGAAGTGGTGGTAGATAATATGGACTCAGACATGGCTGTGAAAGGTCACAGTGAAGAGGAGGAAAGAAAGCAAACCACATACACTGACTTCTTAGCAGGCAGGACTCAAAGGAGATGAAAAACCACACAGCAGCACAAAACTTACTGTTAAAATGAAAAGCAAGTTCAAATTGTGTCAGCCCCATGACAGGTGGATTGTCATTAATGAAGGCCTGTTCCCTAAAGGAGAACTGCAGCTGACACCTGAATAGATACTAAACAACTTCCAGTTTGTTTTAAGAGAGTCCTGGTTATTTCTGTATTTTTAGTGAAAGCTTCATTGCCTGCTTCTGCTGTGAATGTGTGCTGGAGACAAACTCACTGCAGTTACAAACACAGGGCAGCATCTTTACAGCCCCAGCCTGCCCTGGTTTGTTGGATAGCTGAGGGACTTGAGAAGTGCTGTGTTCTTTATGATTCCTGCACTTTTCAGGAGAGGAGATTGATGGCTAAAATATATGCAAACCTGACAAAAAAAAAAAAAAAAAAAAAAAAAGGATGTGTAGCAGACCAAGGGACAAAACAGAATTAGTCTCCTTATCCATGCAAGTTGGATTTAGACATGGAAACTTGGGCAGCATGTACAAAAATTAAGTATAAAGGGAAATAAGTGGCCCAGCTTTGCCAAGCAGAAATATGTACAATGTATCTTAGTGAGAAACACAAGCTTTCCAGCTCCCAAGCTGTTTGATTAATGAGCATTCTGAAAATAATAGCTTTTGACCAAAAGTACTTGAAATTCATTAGTGTCTTAAGCTTTTGCAAAATATGCAGGCATTTCATATTTAGTTTTCTGAATGACAGTAGCTTAGTAGCATTCAATTCATTCACAGATAAGTGTCCAACATAGTGCATTTTGGCATTTACACTTGTATGCATCTATTGTTCATGGATTTTTTTTACAATTTCTATTTAAATTATTAAGAAAGCATTCCTAGAAATCTGAATTTGTCACATTGTTTGTCAAATAGTCCTAGTACCATCACCACAGAGAAAAGCTGGAGCTGTTTGGGACATGAAGGTTAATTTCAATGAATTCAACAATTTAGAGGGGGGGGGGAAAGGATTATTAATTTTCAGAATTCAGGCATCCATATTCATCATTTGAAAATAAAAACCATAGCTTCTTATTTTAAAAAATAGAAATTCAGTTAAAGGAGTTTAAAAAATGTGTAGGCCAAACTAGAATAACAAGTTTCAATGAAACTTAAATAAAATGCCTTTGCATAGTTCAAAAGCTTTCCAGCAATTTGCTTTATCAGTGTTGGGGGATTTATTATTTTTCAGATTCCAAAATAGGATTTTTTTTTTTTTTTTTTTTGTGATTTGAGGTCTCTATCTGGATTCATAAAATATTTTTTTTAAGAAATCTCAAAAATTCTCATCAACTAGGAAATTCTCCTTTTCTTTCAGCCTAAATTAGAAATATTTCCAGCAAGGGCCATGCTATGAGAATGAATTTCACTGCATCCCAATATAAGGGATATTATGCTATGTTAA
This sequence comes from Melospiza georgiana, assembly GCF_028018845.1. Classification (NCBI taxonomy): domain Eukaryota; kingdom Metazoa; phylum Chordata; class Aves; order Passeriformes; family Passerellidae; genus Melospiza; species Melospiza georgiana. The sequence goes on along the minus strand of NC_080430.1, from coordinate 43,850,984 downwards.
ATCAATGTCATTTTTTCTACAAAAGTGGCCATAAGCATGTGGAAATATTGTTATAATTCTTCCAAGAGTCTCATGGGTGCCATCACATTGAAGGAAAACAGTGACAGGTGTTTGTCACTGTAAATGTACAGACAGTGAAGGAAGCATTATACAGTGGTAAAAAACAACATTTCTATAACTTGTCTTAGCAAAACTATTCTGCACTGTTTATTTAATTGTCATATCCTACAGAAACAGCCAGAAATGCTGTCACTGTAATCTATATTATAATGTATGATAGAACTAGTTAATTTGCTTGTTAAAAACCTTGAAGAAATTGCCTGTGAAATTTTGTGTTCCTGGTGTAGGGAGTTCCTAGTAGTAGTTTAATAATGCCACATCCATGAGGGTATCTGCTAAAGAATGTATCTGGAGCCCTGCAGAGGCAAAAGATTCATACAAGTGCAAGGGAATGTCTTTAGCTGCAGGCTTTGAGTGCAGTTCTGTGCAGCAGCCCAAATAACACCAGGCTGATCCCATATAATCACCTCTGCATGCCAGCATTTCTGTCTCCTTCCCTTTTATGGATTGATTTTATGGAGCAATGTTAAGAGAGGAGGGCTGAGCAGAGGGTCAGCTTCATATTTGAAACTTAGTCCAGGGTTGCAAAATCTTAGTCCAGTCACAAAACACTCAGGGTTTTGTGAGGACATTCCTTGATGTGAGGCTGACTTCCACCACAGACTGTGCTCTGCAGTTCTTGGCAAAATTCTCTGCGCCAGGTACTGATGTAAGGCAGCCATTCTGTATTTGTGTGACTTGACACATTCCAGGATTTCCTGGCTGATAGATCAGTCCACAATACAAACCATCCTAGTAAATTATATAAACATGCCTGCTTCTGAGCAGCCCAGTGTCTTCTTGTTTCCACTGAGGATTTCTCAGTTTTCAGCATCTTAAGTGTTCAAACTTTTGCCTCCTTTTTGGCATTAGTTTATCAGTTCTGGGAGTGTCACTCAAGGGCTGTGTCATTCAATATCAGAAAGATGCCATTGAGTATACCAGCTTTTGGTTCTATGTCATCAGTATGGTTTGCCCTTCAGCCACAAAGCCCTTGCATGTTTAATTAGAAAAAGAAAAAAAAGGGAAAAAGAAAAAAGAAAAAAAAGGAGGGAAACTCATCACCTTGCACTGTTTAGAAAGCAAAAGCATTGAATGTCTGATCCAAACCACCTTTTGACATGGATGAGCTTTGCATGGAGTCCTATCAGGTAGCAGCCCAAGTTTAGTAAGGCCTTCAGTAGGTGGTATAAGTCTGAAGTCTCTGCTGGTTTGGACACTTGAGTTCTGGACACCACAGGGAAGACAGCAAAGGGGCAGGTTGAAGCACACTTGGCTTTGCTTAACAGAGAGGGGGCTGAGATCTGAGCATTTGGAGAAGCTCTGCTTAAAACATATGTGCTGTTGCCTTGCCTTGAGTGATGATTTCCTGTTTGTGAACCATCACTGAGCTGCTCAAAGAATTTCTCTCCTCCACATTGTACTTAAATCTTGTTTAAATTGTGATATATTACTCAAGGAGCATAGGAAACAAGCCAATGCTTCTGCACATTCATTGTGTTTCCTGTGCTGCCTTCAGGGTACATTTTAACACTGTTCTGTGAATCAGAATGACAATGTATGAGGGCCATTTGCTTTAGGAGGATAGCAGCTGATGCTCAGACAGTATTATTTTTTGCATCATTGTGCACTCTGAGTAGACTTGGGCTTTCCTTATTGGCCTGTTAAATAATAGCCTGCGTCCCATAGCTCTGAACCAGATAAATTCTTTGCATTATGTGATTCTGAAAGAGGTATGGCAACAAAAGCAACCAAACCATGCTTGCATGTGAGATTGAAATACTGTATTCATAGCTTTTGAAAAGATTTGTATTTTCCTTTAGGTATAATTTCAAATGCATTTGGAATAAAGAAATAAAATCACTGAAGAGGCACAGTGTTTGAAGAATCAGTCTGCAATAGATAAACATGCATTGCCATCCTTTTTGCTTTTCTAACACAGTTAATGCAAAATACAGAAACCCTAAAGGAAAGAGAAAGGCTAATGAACAACAAAAAATATCAATGAGAAAACTCCCATAACAGGTTTTGACAGATGCAATTATGTTAGGCCTGCAGCTGGTTGTGAGACTGGCAGATAGCAGCTGGGCAAAGTGCACTGAGAGACACCCAGAGCAGCCAGGCAGAAGGGCTCTGACCACCTCTGAAGTGTATCTGGCAGCCCTGATCTTCTGTGCTGCTCCGTAAGGAACAGAAACAGTGACTTCCTGCATTATCTTCCATGGCCAAGTAGGATAGACTGGATGGACCATGTAAAACCCTCTCTAAGACTGATGCTTGGTGTAGGCATGCTGACTGCTGGGTGGAGGCAACTGCAGACTCTCAGTGAAGTTTTGCCTCAATTCTTTCTCATCATGGTAGAAGTACTGCTTAATAATGGCAGGCATCATTGTGGTAAAAGAGACTAGCATATGATGGGGAAATTCCATTTCTCCATGAAGAACTCTCTTTGGCAGTAATAAGCCAACTTACACCACTTCACTTTCACAGAAACTTCTCTGCAGTCACAAATTTGATCTATGGGACCCTTAGTCATAGACCAATTTCCATACCCTGCTGTATGGAGACATCTAAACTAGAAAATGGAACAGCAACATACAAAAAATAAATCTCTTCCTGCAAATAATCTGGCTCCATTGTACAGGAGGTTTGTTCCATATCACTAAAACTGCTGGCACTTTTGAAGATCCTACAGAGATCTATAGAACATTAAATGTGTATAATTGCAGTTATATAAATGCCTTCTTAAATCTGGGATGACACCTCTAAATTGAACTTCAAATTATGCAAATTACCTGCTAAACTCCCAGCCACTTTTTGCAAGTCAAATATATATATACATATATATAAAATATATGTATATAAATATATATGTATATTCACACATTATGCATTGTGGGACAAAATCTGAGCTTTTTCATTCAAGAAAAATTAAGACAAACAGAATTAAGAGGCTGGGCTTCAGACCCAAAGATATTAAAGGGAATCAAGAAAAAGAAAAATGCAGGCAAGAATAAAACTTAAAGAGGAATTCTGGAATGGGAGACTTACAGTGCCTAGCATTATTTAAGCATACAAAAGTCTTGTAATATTTTCCCAGGGGACCGAAGACAAAATACTTTGTTTTGTTAGAAAATCAGCTACTTTGTTGTATTCACAGTGAGTTCTTTTAAAAAACAGCTCTGTAGGATTTAATGATAGACAGATTGAGAGAGAGAGAGAGATATTGGAATATTCACCACATAGAACACATAGAAGGAAAACCAAAGAGTCTTCAGGATTTTTTTTATTTATTTATTATGCCCCAGAGTGACGTAACATTTTAACCAACTTCAACTCCTTACACTTTTTACACTACTATTGCACAGTGGATCATTGATTTCTCCATACAATTACTTTCCCAGTGCTCCTTGGCCTTAGATGGGGAACTGTTCATGCAGTGAGGTCGGGATGCAGAAGTGAGCTGAGTTTCTGCAGTCACTCCTATATCACAACCTGCATTCTCTCTCCTGCAGTCTGAGATGCTGAGCAAGGGAGAGCTGCCATTTAAATGGCCTCAGCAATAGATTCCTCTTCTGTGCCCAGCATTGATTGCCCAATCCTGACACCATGTTTACATGATTTTTTAATGTATTTGGGTGGGTTTTCTACGTGCCTTGTTTTGTTTTGTTTTGTTTTGTTGCTGTTGTTATTGACAAGTTTCATTCCAGTTTTGCTGCTTTGGTTCTGCAGGGAGCTCCAGCTGGGACTGTATTTCACACTTAATGGTTGAAAGCTTGAAAGGTCTCCAGTTTAGCACAGAAAAAATGTCAAGAGTGTTTAACCACAAGTCTTCTTGGAATAATTTTTCTGACAACAGTCTTCTTTTCTTTCCATTTATCTGCAGGTCTCTCATGACTTTGCAATCAATTTCAATGAAGACAACCCAGAATGTGCAGGTAATGCTCACAGTAGGACAGACTGCCATAGTTTTGCTGCGTGCAAAAAAATGTGCATTTTTTATTGCATCACCTGAGTATTATTCAAAGTGGTTTTATTAAAGAGGGCAGCTAGGATCTGGAGACCTGACAGACTACAAACCATTGAGCTTGACTTTAGAAATCTTGGAAAGTGCCATATTATAATTTCCTGAAAAGTTGGTGGACATTCAGCACTTGGAATTCCTGGAATCACTTGCATTTCTGAGAACTAGACTAATTTAAAATCTTCAGCTACCTCAACTTCATAGGTTGTGCTGCTAAGAAGGACAGGATATGAAAAAGCAAGCTATGAACCTCTGTGATCAAAAATTCCCTCAGTTTAGAGCCAACGCTTTGACCAGAGCTGTAGCCTGCTGCAAGTCAAGGGCAGGGAAGCAGTTGATGACTACTGTGTTTGAAAGAAACCTCCTTTTCTGAGAGTAAATGCAGCAGGAGGCTACAGTGTAAGATATTGGTGTGTTCTACCAACAGTCATTAATCCTTGGTAATCAGAGGCCAGATTTATGTAGCAGATGTTGCTCTATGTCTTGTATTGCAAGTGAGATCTGCAGTTTAAAATCTCCTGCCACAATTCACACATTTTGTAAAAGACAATACCAGGAAAATGACCTCTAAATCCAGTAACAATTAAGAATCTTGCTTGGGTGATCATTGCTGTCTACAATCCACAGGTTGTTATTCTCCCTTATCCTTCTGCTTCCATCCAAATACTGAACTGGGTATTTCAAAATGCTCTTTCTGTTCAAATTTTCTAGCTGCTCCTTTTAGCCCTTCTCAGGCTTATTAGTGGCTTTCTTTTGGGCATGGGCAGCACAAATGTTCAGGATGAGAACTAGGATGCAGAGAAATGAAGTGAGGAAAAGAAAAGAAGACAAGCAATTCAAGGAAAAGAGACATTAAAAGAATTCAGAGTTCATACATCTTAAATGCAAGACCTGTTTTTGGTTCAGTGGGCATTCCTGCTTTGTTATTGCACTTGAATTGTTGGACTGCCCCAGTCTTTGCAGGTCATGTGCTTGAAATGCAATTGGGCATAAGTCCTACAGCTGCCTGGTGTGCTCACACAGCTTTTTACAGTGCTTTAGGAGTCAAAAGAAGCAGGAGTTACATGTATGCATCTAGAAGTGCCTGTAAGCCAGCTTCATGTTGAGACTTCAGTGTGAGGATGGGGTGGGGAAGCAAAAGAGACCTCAGAATTTCATCTGGACCATCATATTTAATAATGTGTCATTAAAACACACAGTTAACCGTGGTCAGCATTAGGTGATAACATAATTATGTGTTTAGTGTTCAAATAGAGCTTTGTTTCTCAATCTAACTGCAGGATATTTGTGACCCTCTGCAAACTACAGAGAAAAGCTCTAGCAGTCCATGCAAAGAACACTTATTTTATCCCCTGCTCCCTCTTTGCTGCTTCTTTTGAGTTCAAGGCTAATTCTTTTATCACACTGGTATTGTTATATAATGATTTTTATTGATTGAAATGGCTGCCACATCTAGGTGGTGCCAGCAGCAGAGTTTAGACAGACAAACCCTCTGTAAGCAAGGATTTACTATCCAAACCACAATCTGTGTGCAAAACTAAATGCAACAATGGAAATGAAAGGGGATAGAAAAACCAGGAAGGAGCTGCTCTATGAGGCTTGACTTATGTCACTTAATAATTTAAACTTTGTTTGTATCTTTGCATAAGAGTCAGTTATCTGATAAATTAGCCCATCGCCTGAAAGGAGTTCTAGGCCTAAGAAAACATAAAAATATCATTGCAACATGAAAGAATGCCAGGGAAGAAATTTTGCAGCATTTGCACCTGTATCTGCAAGATATTAAAAGCACTTGTTTGTCTTAAAGGATACCTTTTTAAATAATATCCACCTGGGTGAAAGCAAGAAGTGGAGACAAACCAGAAAATGTGTTGTTTCATTATCTGCTGCAGCTTGCTCATCTGCCTGTCATGGGTGCTTGTTTATTCTGTGATGTTTTCTAGATGCTCTCACTGTTATTAGGTGTCACAGGGAACAGTAACATCAGCAAGTCATGTGGAGAAAGGATGCAAGAGTGAGGAGATAAAGTGCTTAGTGATTACACTATTTTACCTTGTAATATCTAGCATACTTGCCAGAAAATAAAGTAAAATTGCTTAAGAGTATCTTGTTTTAAACAAAGATTGTTGGATGCAATATAAAAAGTATGTGTCTATTTTGCCATTGAGTAATGAAATCCTTTTATCTGTGGAAGTAGAGTTTTTCCTAGCACAAGGTAGTGTGAAGCATCTCTCTACATACAGGGACTGTATATTGAGATGAAGAGCACTGGAATTCATAACCTATGGATATCCTCACCTGTTACCATTTCCATTCTTGAAAATTTTAGTATTTATATTCTTATATTTAGTATATTTATAGTATGTTATTTTTATAGTCTTATAATTAATACTTAGTTTATTATCTGAAGAAGAAAGTAGGGAAAAACCTTTAGTCTGAATGACTGCTTCTACACATCTGTCTTAAACCCATATATGTATGCACATACTGTATTTCATTTGAGATGCTTAAAGTGGATTCCAAATAAAAATGTAAGGAGTTGAATTGTGAAAAAAAATGCACATGTGCCTAAGATAAAGGAGTACAAGAACATCAAGCTACAAAGTAATCCATTCACATATCCTGTTGAGTTGGGATTGGATAGACAGTAGATATCTCTAAAATGCATTAATCTGAGAAATCAAAAAAGAAATTATGTTTCCAGAATGTGTCTCTTTCTAAAATGAGAGCAACTTTCTGACATGAACAATACAATCTCTGTGGAATGCAAGGAGTAAGGTTTATCTTACATTATTTTACTGCATAAGAAGAAAGGTAGGGTGTATCTTGTCATCATCTTAGGGAAGATTTATGAGGCCTTCATGCAACATCATTATGTATATGTAATGAAATCCTTAGCAAGTTTAAAATTGGGAGTTACCAAAAGGTCAGTTTTGCAATATGTAATTTAGTCACTGGAATTACCAAGGGACATTTGGTAACACTACTTTACATTTCAACCAATGCAACAATAATTGGAGCAAGTTCTTTTGTTTGGAACTTTTTTTTTTTGGCACTGCAATGGAAAAATATATCTGTAGCTGGATCTAAAAAGAGAAAACTGTGTTCTTCACCACTTTTTCATAGGAGTGTATGTGTGTCATTGTAAAACAATTACAACTCCTTGTCATTTTTTAGCAAAAAGTCTGCACCCATCTATCCTGTAAATATGGTTGGGTAAAAAAAAATCTCATGAGTGAGAGAGTCTCTGTGCAAACCGAAAGTGGCTTAGGATCTCACCAAAGCCATTTCATTCTTCAGCATCCTTTGCAAAGCTTTTCAGTCTATCACTATCTTTCCAACATTAGACCTCTAATCCTTTAGGGCTGGTAAGCTGGGAGTTCTGAATGGGGAGGCTAATGTGCATCACTTCAAGAAATCCTTCTTCTCAATGATTGAAAATACCAATTTCCATTCTGTGATCTGTCAAGTGTGTCAGCAAAGAACTCTTTGCTCTCTGGTCTGACTATATATCCTGAAATGAAAAAGCCAAAAATAGCTAGTTCTCCATCAAAATTTCTCAGCTGAAGCTCATTTTTCTGTAGGCTGCAAAGCATCCTGCTGTTTCTTCCAAGGTTTCACAGCTTTTGGTCATAGTCAACTTCAATCTAAGAGTGATTATGCAAATTAACCCTGAGAAATTATTTTCTTAGCACAGGAGAGTGAAAAGATGTTTTGAATTCCTTAACAGCTTTAGGGCACAAGTACAAAGGACAAATCTGTTGGCAACAGCTATGATAAACAAAAATTATCTAAAGAGGAGAAAGAATTATTGATGTGTTTCTTAATGTGTGCTTAAATTTTCATTGTGAATCTTAGATGTTGGTCAGGAAGCTATCATATCTTAAACCAAGAAGAAGGGAAGCTATGGCATTGCAAGCTCATACCTGAAAAAAAGACATTAAAAGCTGCTGGGAAGGGGAAGCATGGTATAATAATTATATATTAAAAAGTAGATTTAAGACAGCTAGAGACAGATTCCTGGAAATTATCTTAAGATTCCAGTCCCTGCTTATCATGTAGTATTTAAATTTCTTCATTAAAAACCCACCTTTTATTTACATTTTGAACAAGCCTGATATAGGCAATGTGCTCCATGTTTCTTTTTCTTTTTTTTTGGTTTTTCATGCCAGGAATACAAGGTGTTGTGGAAGCTTATCAGAGTTGCCTTCCCAAGCTGCAGCTGTACGGACCAACAAACATTGCTCCCATCATCCAGAAAGTGGCAAAATCTGCATCAGAGGAGACCAACACCAAGGAGGCCTCAGTAAGGGAAAAAAAACCCTGTGTTTGCCTTTTTTTCTTGTTTTATGATGGATCTCTTGTAGGCCATCAAGGCCTTGTAATCCAGATTATGCCTTCACAGTTTTTATTAACTGCCTTCAAAGAAGGCAGCGTAAACCTGTGTCAGCTGGAACAGTGTATCCAGTCTTTCTAGCTTTGGTTGTCCCAGCTTTAAAGTCTTTCCCCATTGATCTATTTCCTGCTTTTAGTGCTGTTTCATTGTAGCACACCCAGTTCTTCACTGTGGAAATAGAAATGGCACTGCTAAGGTTACAAAAATTGAGCATTGAAGCCCTAAAAGTCTTGGTTGTACCACGAGATGAGTTCAAATGATTCCCAATTCAGACTATCCAATTTTGCGTCTCCTTCACAGGCTGTACTAAAATTTTTCTGTTCACCTAGGGAACTTTTCCAACTATTAATTTGAAAATAGTAAGGATACAATTTTCAGCTTGTTATTACTGATGAAGTGATTTGTGCCTTTTAGAAATTGGAAGACAAATCTGTTAGCTGGCACCTGATAAAAACACCAGGACGGATTTTTTGGGCTAAAACACTTACATATAGATCACGTTTTAAATGTACACCCTTGAGATGCTTTAAGTTTATTTTGATCCTGCCTTGAAGACAGAATGGGAGAAAGGGAGAGCAAGAGAAATGGAGGGAATATGTGAGCGAGTAGGTCTGAGCCATTTACAAGAGCAGTGCTGAAAAGGAGTAAAGGATGTAAGAGAGATATTGTGTACTGCAGCACAAAAAGTGCTAAGTACAGGACAGAATAGAGCTGTACACTGGCATGTGCATGATCACCTGGCCTAGAGCTTACTCTAAGCTTTCTCCATGTGCAGGGCCTTTTTAAAGTCCTATTAGGGCAGCAGTTGCCAAATATTTCTGTTCTTGAGTCTGGCTTGTGACTGATATTTACAAAAGCATGTAGTGACAGAACAAAGGGTAATGGCTTCAAACTAAAAGAGGATGACTTTAGATTAGATATTAGAAAACCACTCTTTACTGTGGGAGTGGTGAGACACTGGAACAGGTTGCCTGGAGAAGCTAAGGTTACCCCATCCCTGGAAGTGTTCAAGGACAAGTTGGGTCCCAGTCCTAAAATGGGAAATTGCTATGTTTGAATTTCCATACCCACCTTAATCCTGAGGTGGCTCACTCTATTCCCAGTGCTGCTTCTGATCTAATATGATCTTTCTATCTGAAAAACAATTTACAGTATAAATGTTCAAGCTGAAGTTTTCTCCCTGCATGTTTTGATTTATTTGTGGCAGGACAAGATGATTGGAACACTCTGAGTTTATACCACTGTACACACATAAATATTATTAATGTTTAGTGTGTTGGTATTGCTCACGCAGAGTGACCAAATCCTATGATTTGTTCATTTTTTCTATTAATGCACTATAAATTTCTTATAAATTACTCCAGCTGCCCAACAATTAATAAAGGATCCAAGTAAGGGCCATTCTTGCCATTCTTTCCCATTACCATGTCATAGCTCATGCTCCCAGTTCAGCGGGCTTTGGAGATTTGGGAGAGAAATTACAAGCTTACCAAATTACTTGCTGTGCACTAGAGAATGAGAAAACCTCTCTTTGTGCCTCTGTGTGAAGAGTATGAAGAGGGATATATTCCTGCCTTGCTCTCCTCAGGGACCCCTTTACTCTGCAGTGAAGAAATTAGTAGCTGAGGAGCTTGGAATGGAAAATTCTGTGTAGCCAATATAAAGGTTCTTTTCTGTCTAAAAAGGTCCACAAGTGAGTTACCAGAAATAACTTTATCATTTTTAACTTAAAAGATTGAGCAGTTTTGGACTATTAACCAATGCCATAATTTTTCACTTGTCCAACACCTTCAGCAATACTTCATCCTGCTGATCCTGACGGACGGCGTCATCACGGACATGGCTGACACCAGAGAGGCCATCGTCCACGCCTCCCACCTCCCCATGTCCGTCATCATCGTCGGCGTGGGCAACGCTGATTTCAGTGACATGCAGATGCTGGATGGAGATGATGGCATCCTGAGGTCCCCCAAGGGCGAGCCTGTGCTTCGAGACATTGTCCAGTTTGTGCCATTCAGGAACTTCAAACATGTAAGCTGGTTTTTCATCCTTGCCACCGAAGGGAGAGTGGGTATAGTGAATGATTCGTGAGGCTGGGCTTAACTCTGCATATGTGTGAAATGTTGAGTAAGTCTGGGGCATTATTGTGTCAGGAATAGTGAAAAAAAAAGGAATCAGAACGTGCTCCATTAGTGAGCTGGTGAGGGTGGGGAAGGAAGAGATGAGGCACAATCCCTGTGCTTTTTGTGATGTCAGTCCTTGCTTCCACTTTCTCCCTGATTTAATGTGGTTACTTTCCCTGCCTTATTTTTCATGGTGTCTGTTTCCCATTCTCTTTTGCTTCTGTTCTGTTAAGACTATTGTATTCTGCTTTCCATTCCTTCATTTCCACAGGTAGATGAAATGGCTTTGAATTTGTCCTCACAGTGTTCCCCAGGAGGCTTTTCCTTTATTGAGGTTTGGTCCCTGAGTTCTCAAATGCAGGGCAATCCACCCACAGCATCCTGGTTACCTCCAAACCCTTTCCCAAATTCTGTACAAGAACAAAGGCAAGAAAGTGGCATTACTGAGAGCTTCTCTCTGCCCTCAGCAGCTGTTCCTGGCTGAGGCCAGTGTGGTGTAGAAGACACTCTGTAGGAAAGAAAGGAACAGAACCAGCATTAAATTGCCAAATATAAAGTAAATCTTTGGTCATGAACTTTTCTTCTCAGTCACCTGCCCTGCACTGTGCCATCTGTTCCAGAGACTTTTCAGCAGCAGGGTGGGCACAGCATTCACCAGCAGAAGGAGCTTTCCCACACCCAGAGGGGTTTTTCCAAGCCCTTTTGCTCCATATGGAGACATGCATTATGTTCTCCTGAAATGCTGATCCCATCCCTTTCCTTCCCTTTTTCCATCATTCTTCTTTCCTCTCATTTCTGTTACATTGATTTGGTTCTCAAGGCTGTCTTTTTGCTCTGTCTAGGAAGGATATCCTCAATATTCAATTTGAGAATTTCTTTACCTCACAGTGCAACTGACTCATTCTCCTCATGAGATTGCTCTTTTCAATCTGCTCCCATACACTAGAGATCCTTAGTTTGGATATGTCACAGCCAAGTTCTCAACTCTGGGCTGGCTTTGATCTGCATATGGGTTCACACTGCTTACATTTCGTTTTAAATTTAGCTTCTCTTTTAGTTTTTCTGGGATTTTTGTCACCACATGAGCTTTTTTTTCTGTTTGCTACTTCCAAAATACCTTTATTTTTCTCTTTGCAAGGGTTCTTTTTTTCTCATTTCAAAATGCAATTTTGCAATATTTGCTTTAGATCCACACACGCTTCTTACTTTCACAAACTCTGCTGAGGAGCAAGAGAAAGAAACTTGTTCCTTATTTTCCTTCTAGCTTTTTGTAAGCCATGGATGCACACAGGAGGGAAAACTCACCTTATGGTATTAGTTTGGTGCCACCATGCCACATAGCTGCAGATTGACTTCTGAGTTGTAGACAAACACATTTCTGTGCTGACAGGGGCACACAGCCACCTACCTGCTGAATCAAAGTATGAGCACAACCACCTCAGAGCTTGTGATTCCTTCAGCACATAATCACATGTGTGTAGTGCTGCACTGTAGTCATTGGAAAAGTGTCCAGGGCTGAGTTATTTATGGGCGAGTGGGAGAGCTACTTTTAATTAGGTGAAAACATGTTTCTGCAAGGAACTGGCAAAGCCAGCTACATTTGTTATTTTAGTTTCACTTTTTTTTTTTTTTTTTTTTTTTTTTTTTTTTTTTTTTTTTTAATGAAGCTAAAATCATCCTGGATTCAATAGATTAATGCTGACAGTTGCAGTTCTGGGCTCTAAATATATTGTGCCCCTGGTGTTAACTTGTGACTGAATCTGTGGCATTGTTATTACCAGCACTGGTCAAATGACAAGCATATATTCTTTTTAGCTGATTTAGATTAACTTTCTTGGTATTGGGAGAGGAAAGCAATCTTTATGTATTCTTCTTCTTAAATAGTGATATTTTTCTCCCTCTTTCAGTGACAAAGATAACACAGGTATAGAGATAGATTTGTATTTTCTCTATCAGAAAAGTTAATATATCTTATGCAACCTGATATTTAGTCTGTTTATTGTGATGTTTCAGCTTTTCAACAAATGTCAGTGTAATGGATGAGTGTTCATAAAAATAGTCACTTCTGGTTGAATTTCTTTATTGTCATATCCCAAATAATCTCTCTCATTCAACAAAGTGACATTCACATCTTCCTTGCTTATTTAGCACTAACAAAAGACTATACATCAGCCAGTGAAATAATTTTTCATAGGAGAAATGAGTGTGATGTTTTGATTCAAATTTATTTTTTCCCACAGAGGAAATGCAGATTTAACACATTTGGGAGATTTTTGTCAGATCAGTTCTGTCTGAACACAAGAATTTACATACATCAGCATATTACTTTTGACAACTTTAAGCAAAATACATGTTTAGGTAAAAATTCCATTCTTTTTGTCAATGTACCTTGTGTTAATTTATTAAGAAAAAAAAAAGTTGAAAGATCTTTTTAGAAAGATTAAAAATCAAATTGTGTAAGGTTTATAGGTTTTTCTGATAAATCAAGTATGTATTTACTTATTCCTAAATCCATATTATATCTGTTAATGACAGAAGGAGAGAAGAAAATGTTATGCATGAGCATATATTTTTTTGTTTTGCTGGAAAAGCAAACCAAAATTCCCTTGGGGTCAACCCAAGCAATATTTTTTTTCATTACTTCTATTCTCAGGTCAGCTTGGAACTCAAAATCTCATATCTATCCAAAGAGATCAAAAATAACCTGTGCAAAACCTTCCTCTTTGAGAAAATCGAAGGGGGGAGAAGGAAGTTGTAAAAAATAACCTACAGAACAAATCCCTTTTATTTTATAAGTTTGACTTCAGAGAAGGTTCTGAGCTTGCACAGCACTAACACAGGAATTTAACACATTTCAATTAGTTATTCACATACCTAAAATCTTATACCCACATCAATGTTTTACTGGCTTAAGACTCAGTGCAGACAGCAGCCTCTATTATAGAGGTTTCATCTCCTACAAGATACAGTGCAGCAGAAGTACTTCAGTAAAACATCTATGCTCTTTCTCTCTCTCTTTAAGGAGTATCTTTGAAGTCATCAAAATAATAACGGCAACAGTAGTGACTCTTGGCAAATCCTGTAGTTGTAGAAGCTTGATAAAATCAAGGTAACCATTAACATGTCCCATTGTAGAGTGGGTGACATATGCCATTTGCTAAAGGGGAACATAACAAACAAAGGAAACATATTTTCCCTGAATCCAAGTGACTTTTTTCTTTCTGTTTTCACCACCAAAGGACACCCCAGTAATGTGAGTGTCCTTCACCTGAAACTGTAAAACAGCAATGTTACATCACTGAAATGCAGTTGAAGAGAATCACCTGCCTCAATGCATTCACAGTCATATTTTAAGAAATGAAATTTTCTGCCTTTGGGATTTATGATATATTTACTGGGCACAAATCTGATGCCACAGGTAGATTGTATTCCATTCTGCATTGTATTTAATCACAAAGGTTAACGGCTGTGTGTTAATAACATACATCGCAAAGGAGTGTGGAAAGCACAGCTCATAATCACTGCAAGGAGCAATGTTTTGCACTATGCATTGTAGTTAAAGGTTAAGCATTGTGAAGCTATAGAACTGAACCAACAGTCATTTGTAATACACACCAATTATGGACTCACAGGGGATTATTTTCCTGCTGCTGACTGATCTGACTGTTGTGTGTCAGCTATCACTTAATAACTATTCATCTGAGCTGCTTATTGCTAGAATGCTCTTAAAGCAGTGGAGAAAATGTTACAGTAAAACATTAATTTAATATCCCATCTGTGGTAAAGACCCAGCAAAGGCAATCTTTTCACAACACTGATGAACTGGGTCGGTGTTTTAGCTTAGAAGTTACTGAGTGTAATTCTCACTGATGAAAACGCTGTTTTGCACCATCTGATCCACAAATGAAAGTGCTTTACCACCAAAAAAAGTATGTAACATACAGGTAGTCCAAATCATTGGAGAGGAAAACAATCCCAAGCTTGTTTTTGGGATGTTCCCTGCTAAAAGAGCCCCAGGACCAAAAGACATCACTGGCACGATGAAACTCTAAAGCAACAGGTGCCCATGCTCAGACTGAAGTATGGGTCAAGCCAACTACTCCAGGGCAATCCTGTGTGGGGACATATTGCTTGTGAGCCTGTGGGCACAGTACATGTTTTTGGCCTAAACCTCAATTAAAGGCTTTTCAGTTGAGAGCTCCTGAAGTGTGAATGATTCAACTGTGCATCTGAGCCCTGACAGAGCCTATTGTGAAGGGCTGACCCTTCCTACCTTCAGGAGCAATGGATGTGGAGGATGATGCACAGCAGTGAGTGCTGTTGGCCCAAAGTTCAGAACATGTGAACTACACAGATCCAGAGAAGCTGATGGCAATGCTCTTGCCCAGCATTTTTAAACACAGAGCAGAGGGAAGTTTCCAGATTGCTACAGCTTGTGTGCGCAGCACTGGCTCAGCACTCTTCCCCTACTCCCTGTTTTTACCTCTATGTAGGGTTGTATTTTTGGTAAAATAGCACAGAGGCAGGCTAAGATATGTACAGCTTTGACACACTGGGAAGGAGATTTAAAAAAACAGTAATTTTCAATAGCATTGTAGAAATCAGCCATTTGTGTGATTCCAAGGGATAGTTTCTGATTATTTTAGTTGGAACTAGATGAACTTTAGGGCCTTCAAACCCAAATAATTTCATTATTCTATAAAACAGATTCAGGCAAGAATAGGGCAATTCTGAAAAACCATGCATTTCCCTTTTCAGGATTAAAGTGAATGGGTTCTCTTACTGTGTAACACCTTAAAACATTTGCTGCACTGACACATAAAGTATGCTCTATCCTTTGCCAGTTTGTTCATGCAGAAATGTTCCAGGCTTTTTTGGCTGCACAAATATTTTGATATAAATGTCACAGCAGTTAATCTTATTTGTTACTAATCTCATATGTGAGTCAAAATACAACAATACAGGGAAGAAAAACCCCAGCTGTTTCTGGTTTTGCCAGCATTATCTTAGTATTATAATATTTGATTCTGGAATTTCTAATAGTCTGGAGTTTTCTTTACCCTGGGATTCATGTGCCTACAAATAGATTACCATTTACATTCTGTGTAAGCCAAATTTTAAGACTCTGTAAGGATAAGGATGCCACCCCATGAAACAGAGTAGGCCAAAAAATAGTCAGTGCAACTGCTTGTGACGTGGTAGTTTTACAACTTGGCTGATAACACTAGAGAGAGTGAGGAGGAAAGTGTTCATTAATTTGGGGAAAAGTACTTGGTGTGCAGAAGAAATGTGATCCAGCCACTGGTTGAGTTCCCATGCATCGTCTGAGGTGCAGTCTGCATCCTCTGGAGATAAATACTTCAATTTAAAGCTCTCAAAATGACATTTAAGTGTTTGCATTTTTACTGCATTTTGTGGTGGGCTCAAAGGAAAAAAGAAGGCTGGCTCCTAAGGACTTGGAACCAGCTCTACCCAAACACTTAGAAACAAGAAAATCCAAAACATGGGGCAAGAGGGTGCATGGGAGAATGAGTCCAACTTTGTCACTGCTGACTTCAGGCGCTGAGGAATGTCCATGCGACACACACAGGTAATGGTTGCCCACAAAACATCCACAGGCCCCTCTGCTTAAAATGAAGCATTTCAGGACATGAGGCAGCGACTCTGTGTGGCTGATGGAGGGCAGAGTTCCTCACTGCACTGATGGGGAGCCCTCCTCCCTGCCTGGGGTGAAAGCCAGTGGCCATCTCTGTATCTGTCCCTACCTTTCAGGGTCATCAGTTCTTAGTCTGGTGGATACCTTCCAGTTTTACATTGCAGGAAGAGCTCTAAAGCCTCCGCCAAGCCCAGGATTGAAGATTTCTTGTAACCAAGGTTTAGCTCAAATAAACACAAAGTATTTTTGATTGAATTAAAATTTTCCCATCCATTAAAACACCATGCCAGATTCTGAGGAACAGAATGGTGATGAAGGCCTCCCTTTCTCAGTGTTGTCCATTCATGTTCAGCTTGGAGCTCTGCGGGGTTCCTTGCTGAACACTGATGAATGAAGTTTTTGCAGCTTTTTATTGTGATATGGGGCTCTCCCAGAGTGCAGGGAAGTTCAGTTACCCTGAACTTAAAATAGTCCAAATGGGCCTGAAGTCACACAGAGAAATTTTGGCTTCAGTGTACTTTGAGGCAGCTACAGCTCCATACCCAAACTGGCTTATAAAATGAGTTTCCAGCAATTGTATGATTCACTTTAAGTCTTTTTTGCCTTCCATTTCTGTACCATACTTCCTCCCTTGATCTCATGGCACCAATGCCTCTAAAACCCATGGCACTTCAAGCAGAGGACCAGGTTAATGCTTGTGTTTTCTACCGTTTCCTGCAGGCATCCCCAGCTGCTCTAGCAAAAAGCGTTTTGGCTGAAGTTCCAAACCAAGTCGTGGACTATTACAATGGCAAAGGGATAAAACCAAAATGTATGTCAGAGTACGAGTCTTCCAGGACACTAGCTCCATGAACCTGCCTGCACTCTTTTACAAAATTAAAAAAGAAAAATGCTACTGTCTACAACTACTGTATTTAAAAAATGAAACAAAAACATAGCACGTTTTGGTGATTTTTAACTAAAATACCTTTTTTTTTTTTGCATGTGTAGCCTAAAGGCTTAAATCTGTTAAGCGGTTGTATTGTTGAAACCTTTTTATGAGAAAAAAAATCCAGAAAAAAAAAGTGAACTCTTTACATTACAGCATGTTGCCTTGAAATAAAAAGTTATCTGTATCTGGTTTTTATACAGGTTTGTTGAAATTTTGCTAAATTTCTTATATTTACACTGTAAAGCATTTTGAAATATTTATTGAGAGTCGATAGCCAAAATGTCTTTGGTTTAATCTGCTATGAACTGAGAGATTTTTCAAAATGGCAGATGCATGAACTGTATTTTGCATGTTTAAAATAAAAACAACACAGTTTTGCAGTTGTCTTTATTTCTCTCTCTGCAACAAGGCTGCCTTGCTTTCAACTTCCATATTCCAAGGGAAGGGTAATAAAGGGTTTCAAGAGATACCTGACCTGAAGCATGGACATTTCTAATGTTAGCACCTTATAACATGGACCTCCAAACAAGCCCACTCAGTCTGTGGCCTGAGTAGTAACTTTTCAAAAGCCTGACAAATCCAGCTGTTACAAAGTGTTCAGACCATAGTTGTAAAGAGATCTGGCTTGGAGAGCATGATCCATCAAGACTGCATGTCTTAAAACATGCCAACTTAATCCAAACAGTCTGGCTGGCTTTCAAACAGGATGTATTTTGGCTATCCAATTCTATAACCTCTTCTGTTTGGGAATTCTTCTTTTGTTTCATTTGTGTTTCTAAATCTCACGTGCAGTATCCAACTCTATATGGCACATTTTCCAAATGAAATTTTGCATGGCCTGATTTTGTGACAAGCAGTGATTTGTAACTTCATCCTCACACAGATCACCCAACAGAACAACTGTTTTTTACCAAAAGAATATCGAAGCCACCTTTTTTTAAATAAAAGAGGACACACACAAGATTAGAATGGTGGTGGATTGCACTTTCTATTGAAATATTTCTGTGTGTAAGTGAAGAAATTAGATCAGTATTTTCTGTGTTTGAAGGATGTGACTTTTTAAAAACTAAGGAGAAAATTTGACAAAAAATAATCTCGGTGGGATTGTCCAAAAGGCACAATTTTGGATGAGTTGTACTCCCACTGAAAACATTCTTGTTGCTAGTTCCTGAAGAAGCTGTTTGGGCCCAGTGCTGAAAATTTTGGAAATGTTCCCCTGTGAGCAAGCGGTTTTGGTTAAGAAATATGTATTGTTAAATGAGTTTGCAGGTAACATAGGAGTTGAGCTCCCTGATTCTCCTTTAGAGGTAACTTCCATAGGATCAGTTTTGATTGATGATTTTGTACTCTTAAATGAAGGCAGTGGGAGAGCCAAGATGCATGGGGCTGCCTCCCCAGCACATTCAGTTCTACACCATCTCTATCCTGCAGTGCCATCATTCACTTGCTTGTAAAGATTTCTTCAGCTGATCAGATACTGAGCAGCAGCCAGTATTACTTGGTCATGGGTATAAATTGTCTGGAGATGTCCAAACTGATAGATCTCAAATCCACATTTCCATGTAATGGCTGACATTCCATTGAGAGCTTACCCTGTCAGGCTGCACATCTCTCCCTCTGTGGGTGTATTTCATCTGGAAGCTGCTGTGATCTCCCCTTACGTGTCATAGACCATTCTGCCAATGACTCTTAATTCTTACATCCAACACCTCTAGTTTCTTACTCCCACTTCTCCCCTATTTTCTTTCCTTTCCTATTCTCAGGAGGAGCATTTACTAGCTGTTAAAGCACAGGACTGAAAAATCAATGACTCCGTGTTCTTTCCTCCTCCAGTATCTCATTTTGTTTTTTGCCCAAGATTTTTAAATTCTCTGCACCTCACATTCCTCCTCTGTAAAATGAAGGTCACTGTTATGTATCATAAATATCTTGCAATAGTACTGGGGGACTTTAATACTTGAAAAGTGATTTCAGATCCTTCCTCAGAGGCATGATGGTGCTCTCACCATGTAAAGAGTATTACATCACCCTGGGACCTGCATTAAGGGATGTCATGTACAGTTGAGGAGAAGTTCAGCCTTTTCTTTATAATTTCCCAGACTGAATAAAAGAAAGCTTTCAGCAAGAAAAATTTTGAATCAGATAAATTGTCCTTCTGGTGCATGTGATCTTTGACTAAACTAATTTTTGAAGTGTTTATAGTTACACAGAATTGGGCAGTTAAAGCTCTTCATTTCCAGAGATGTTACGAGGTGCTTCTAAAATGTGGCATCAGGTAAAATGCAGAGATAACAGGCTATTGTATGCTGAGCTAGATAAACCATCAGTCATTTTCATGTGTGTACATGGTCTATATAAGTGTCTTTAGAACCCCAGCTGCTGATCATCTTTCTGTTAACTTCACACAATCCAGATTATAAATGCTCTTACTTAAAAACAAATCATTATCAGTGGCTGATATAAGTCAGCAATTCTGTAGCAGCCCTCAAGTACTTGGAAAGATACCTTCATGGTATTGAAAAATCAATTGGAAATCTCCTTCAGAATGTGCAGATCTCAGCATGTAAGACAAACACGTAACAGTGTGGTGAGTTGGTGCAGGATGCACAGAAGACAAAACTGGCCATATGGTAAAGGCTTTCTAATGAGGCATTGAATGTTATTTTCATTGCTCCAAGCTACTCTCTGCAATAAAATACTGTGGACTTTGTGCAGGGTAACCTCATTAAATATATTAATATATCTCTGAAATGGGATTTTTTTTTTCTCCTGCTTTATCTACTTAAGGTTTTAGCAAGGCCATTCTGCCTTTAGGCTGAACTGCCATCTATTTCTCCTGCAGATTTTTTATGCAAATTTTAACTTCGACTGCCTTTTGATGGATCATTTTAAATTCTGAAAACTGCTTTAAAATAAATTACATCTTGTCCTTCTGAGATAACCAATGATCTAAAATATATTCTCTGCCAAGTACAACCCTGCCTTCCTTTTTATCTCAAATCCAATTCAAAAACACAAAAAAAAGGTCACAAAAACCTCCTATTAGCCCAAACTACAATAATATCAATAATTCTTGAGCCAGATACTGGGATGAGTTGCATTTTTAGTTTGTAGGAGAAACTAAGTCTGCAAGAGATTTGAGAAAAGCCCTAGTACACTGCTAAGTGCTTATTACCCTAAGATAAAACCTCTCCATACAAAGATTTTTCCATGATGAACAATGTAGTGTTCTACTTTTTGTTTGTTTGTTTTTGGTTGGTTGTGGGTTTTTGTTTTTTGGTTTTTTTTGTTGTTGTTTGTTTGTTTGTGGGGTTTTTTTTGGGGAGGATGAGTTGAAAGATTCCTAGGATAAGTTTACACTTCTCATGTTTTGGTTGTTTTCTTTTTATTCACAGAAAGTGCCATTTTTGCCACAAGAAAAATAGACTTTATAGCACCTCCTGTCCTTCACACAGAGGTCTTATTTGTACCTGCAGTCCTGAGCTGAGGAGCTGCACTATACCAGAGACAATTTCAGCAATTACTATGAGCTATATGAATGATATATGAATGCAGCCCAGCTGCATGTTTGCTTGCAGCACTCACTGCAAACCATCAGCGGCTGCACTCCCACTCCCAATGAAATTTTTTCCAATTTCATTGCAAAACTGGAGAGATCCTCCAAACTGATCAGGTGAAATCCAGGTGACCTCTCCTGTGAAGGCTGACAGTTCAAAAGTGGTGTTTCCTCTTCCTAAAGTTCCAAGGACTACCCAAGGTGGCAGACTGGTGGGAAAGCTTTTTGTAATGGGTGCTCTTCCTTTCCTCCAAAAAAAGCAGCAGCCATTTCCACTGCTGTGCAGAAAGCCTTTTACTGCTGTGTTCAGCAGGCACTTGAATTCTTGTCCCAAACTGATTAGAGCAGGCAGTTTGCCATCTGATTGCACTCAGAGCTGCAGCCACCTTGCTACACTCACTCCTCCTTTCACACACAAACCTGATGAGTTCATGCCTCTTTAGCACCATGACAAGCTGCATGCAGCTAAAAAAAAACCAACAAAACAACAGCAAGATTGATTTTGCATCATGATAATAAGGGGAAAAGTACAGAACTGAAACTTTTCTCTCAGATATCTGTGCCCCCATGTATTACTTCCATGTTACTGGTGCAGGAAATCCTGTGTCACCTCAGCTGTACAGGATGCTACACGAGAAAAGCATCATGCTGTGGCAACAAGGCTCTCTAGGATAAAGGGAGCCCTCTTTTCTGGTTGGGAACATCTGCCATGGTTTGGCAACTTACTTGATCTTGCCATGTGCCTTGATTGCAGATCTCTAAAATGGGGGGAAATAGAATTTTGCTACTTCCTGGGGATTTTTGGTTGGGTTAGCACCACTGTAGGGTTGCCACAGTGTTTAGAAATTAGGAGATAACACCTTTATCATTTTTAGACCCCTTTATTTCTCCTCATATAAAGCTCTCTCAGAGCAGCAGCATAAGCTACCAATTGACCCCATTAGAAAATACATCCGTATGAAATTTAGCAGCATCCCATGCTGTTCTTGATGCCAGGAAGAGAGCAAAAAGATGTAGTGATCACTGTGACAGTGGAGATGACTACCCAGCTTCAGACAGGGAATGTCAGTAGGACTGTAAAGTTGGGAGATGCATTTCTGGACACACTATGTGGCTACTTCTTAAAAGGACAAGAAGTAAATTCAGGACAAGGAATGGATTTAAAAGCTACTGGTAAGTTTCTGGATCACAGTTTTGGGTGTGAACACCAAAATACTAGTTACAAGCCTGATGTGCAACACCCCCACACGCACATACCAAAGTGGGGGAGAAGATGGAGTAGTGGGGTAAAGAGAAACAAGGACAGATTCCAGTTGACCACGCTGACAGCTCAGGTGTCTTTATAAAAAGGAATTTCTGCTGAAACCAGAAAGGAATCTTGGGTTCATACCCCTTTGCTATCCTAACTAGTGCACTCTTAGCTGTGCTGGGTCCCTGCCCAGAGAAGGAAAAAAAGAGTGCATCAATCCTGAATACTGATGAAAGCCAGACCACACCAAAGCCAGAGTGTCACAGGTACCATCCCTTTGTCAGACTGCCCAGAACCCTCTGCCTGACCCACCCATTTTAATTTTACCAGGAACTTTCCCTGGCTACACTATTAAATACACTTCCCATAAACGCTGCTGCTCGATTGCTGTCACACATCCCAGCCACTGGCTCGGAGCACACAGTCACAGAGGGATGGCATCATTCAGGGTGGGAAAGGCCTCTAGGATCATCAATTCCACCCCTTATCCCAGCATTGCCAGGGCATCACATCACCCGTCCTTAAGTGCCACCTCTACATGTTTTTTTGAACACTCCCAGGTGTGAAAAATGCCAATCTCTTGTTTTTAAAATTTTAAAAGTTTAACAGTAATAAAATGGTTATAAAAATAGCAATACAATTAGAGTAATAACAATTTGGACAATTTGATTAGGACAATATGAGACAATAGAAACGAAGAGTTATGGATGTCTGGGTATCTTTTTCTGGGCAGCATAAACCTGAAAAAGGACACACGTTAACAAAGGATTATCCCTTAAAAACAGTAGCCTGTTGCACATTCATACACTTCATACATGATGCATAAATTCCATTCAAGGAGAGGATTCTGTCTGGTCACCGTCAGCTTCTTCCTCTGAATCCTAACAGAGCCTTCGAGGTGGGAAGAAGTTCGTTTCTTCTGATAATGGAGCAATAAATTCCCTTTCTCTGAAAGATTTAGGTGTCCTGTGGCTGCTATCTCACTGCAAGTCCTTTCTTTAAAAAAAGTATCCTACATAGCATAGTTTCTATTTTAACATCTTTTTATAACCTAAAACTATATTTAACACACTACTTAAGAGAATTAATACAGCATTACTTTCTGAAACAACACATATAATTTTCATTTTATTATTTGCAAAAAGCCAATCATAATTTTTTTTTTTTTCACACGGGGTGGTCCTACTTTCCCTGGGCAGCCTGTTCCAATGCTTAACCACCCTTTCCGAGAAGAAATTTCCCCAGTATCCGATCTAAACTGTCTCTGGCACAACTTGAGACCTTTTCCTCTGGCCCTGTGGCTCATTTCCATGGAAGCAAAGCCCCGCACCCCGAGGCAGTTTGGCACAGCAGAGTCGCTTCTTCCCAGACACCCCCACACCCCTGAGGGCACCTGCTCAACACCTGCAGGGAGGTTTTGACCCCATTGTCCCGCAACCCGGTGTGCCTAAGGGGTGTTTGCCAGCGATAAACCCTACCAGCCGCTGCCATTTTCCCGTTTTGGACACTCGTGTGTGTCTGAAATCTCAGGACTTCACTGCCTTGCGACTGGAACGCAGGCAGAGGAGCCATGGCAGGGATGGAAGGGCTGCGGGGGGAAAGGGGCCCGTGGCTATTTCTGCACGTCTTCGCTCTTGGGTGAGGTATTCAGAGCAGCTCCATCGGCCACGGGTGCTGCAACCCACGCCCACGATTTTGGGGCGATTCGGGAGTTTTTTTGTCACTCCGGAGCTCGCCGCCCGCGGGGCGGAACTCTGTGTCCGGGGCAGCACGGAAGGTTTCCAGCGGCGGACGCGGCGGGGCCGGAAGGCGGCGCGTCTCCGCCGGGGTGGCGGCATGGCGGGCTGGGGGCGGCTGGTCCGGCTCGGCGGGCGCCTCTGGGCGGCGGCGGCGGCTCCCGCTCCCGGACACAGGTAGCGCTACGGCTGGGAGGGGAAGGGGCTGCTCCGGGAGACGGGAGGGAAAGAAGCAGCGGCAGGAACAGCGGGGAGCAGAGCGTGGTTCCGCCCCTGTCGCAGCCCCGAGGTCGTAGAATGATAGAATGGCTGGGTCGGAGGGGATCTTGAAGGCAATCTAGTTCCATCCCACTCTGTGGGGGGGGACATCTGCACCTAGACCAGGTTACTCAGAGCTGCCTCCAGCGTGGCCTTGAGCGCTGCCAAGCATCCACAGCTTCTCTGGGAAGCAGTTCCAGTGCCTCACCACCCTCGCAGCATTCATTCCTTATGTCTAGCCTAAGCCTACTGTCTTTCAGTTCGCACGCACTCCTCCTCGTCCTGTCACTACAGGCTCTTGTAAGTAATTTTGCCTCGTCCTTTCCAGTAAGTCCCCTTTCAGGTGCAGGAAGGTGAGGGGCACTGAGCCGCCCTTTTCCCTCGGCCCTGGCGCCGCCCTTTGGAGGGAGCTCCGTGTGCAGCCTCTGGCAGCCCTGGAAGCTTTGTTCGGGGTGCCAGGGTTACTGCCGGGGCATTCCAGCCTTAGAAATAGCCCCAGCCTGCGTGGGAGTTACGGCAGGACAGGCGTGTTCGCGTCCAAAGTGTCTTTGCAGCAAAGTGAGCGATTTGACCTGCCGTGCTTGGGTCACCTTGGCCCGCCGGCCACGTGCATGCACTGCCTGTACTACTGAATACTCCTTTGGGCATGCACTGCCTATACTATTGAATACTCCTTTGGGCATGCACTGCCTGTACTATTGAATACTCCTTTGGGCATTCACTGCCTGTACTATTGAATACTCCTTTGGGCATTCAATGCCTGTACTATTGAATACTCCTTTGGGCACGCACTGCCTATACTATTGAATACTCCTTTGGGCATTCAATGCCTGTACTATTGAATACTCCTTTGGGCATGCACTGCCTGTACTATTGAATACTCTTCTGTTGAGTTGCAGAGGATTAGGGAGCAATCAAGCCTTTTTCAGCCCTCATGACATTATGGCAGGACACTGAGCTGTTCAGCAGTGTTTGTAGAATCAGAGAGTTGTTGGGGCTGGAAGGGAGCTGAGGAGCCAAGTTCTAAGCTGAGGTCTCAGTTCTTTCTCACAGTGTGACCAGCCCTGAGGTCAGGCCACGTTGCTCAGGGCTTTGTGGTTTTGGGTCTTGAAAGCCTCTAAGGACTGAATCTGCACAGTCCATCTAGACCCCAGTGCCAGTGTTAGATTGTCTTCAGGCTGAACATTTTTTCCCTTAGGTCAAATCTGAATCCCCCTATTTAGTTTTTAGCACTTCTCTTGCTCTCCTGGTGTGCACCTCATGACATGGCCTGCCTCAGCCTTGTCAGTAGCTTTCTCAGAAATTATTCCATGCCACTTGTGGATGGGACTGTGCATTTCTGCTTTATGGATCTCGCTGGGTTCCTTGTTGGCTTGTCCCTCTGGCTGGCAGAGGGACCCCCTTGGGCATCATCCACTGCTCCCTTCAAACATAAGAACAGTGCACTCATCCCCTGTCAGAGGCCACTGAAAAAGATATTGAACAGGACAAGTTCCTGAATAGACTCTTGGGGAGCTCTGCCTGTAACTGGCCTCCTAGTAGAGTCCAAACCATCAGCTGTGACTCCTTCAGCTGATCATCCAGCCAGGTTTTTGCTCTGCTGATGGCCCACCCATCCATGCCATAACATCCCATCTTGGATAGAAGGATGCCACAAGAGATTATTTTAAAAGGTCTTGCTAGAGTTAAGGTAAACAGTAACTACTGCAATCTCTTTGTTCATGGATCTAGCTGGGGCTTTTTATCTTAAAAGGAGTGGTTGGTTGGTTGGTTGGTTGGTGCTTGCTCCCCTTTGGTATAATTCAGAATATTTAGTCAAATGGCAGATAATTAGGTGTTTTATACATTTGATGTAAAATACATGTTATGAGACACTTTTTGTACTGATAAGACACTCAAAACCTTTTCCCACCTCTGGAAAGGGGTCAGCTGGGCTTTGTAGTCAGACACATCAACAGTTCAACGTGGTGGCACGAGCATCTTTCTGAGGAGAATGTGGAGTTCCTCAAGAAGATAACTGCAGAGGAGTACAAAGCTCAGACAGCCAGCAAGCTGTGCCCTCTGAAAGATGAGCCATGGCCACTGAATAAGTGGACACCAGGTGAGAAAGTATCTCTGCTGAAATACCTGTTCATGCTGAAATTAATACTGTTGTTGTGTTGTTGGATTCAGTAACATGAGGATTGTGTCTTGTGAGGTATTCTCCTTTTGGCTTTCACATCACTCAATAAATCCCCTGGTAGATAAGTAAATGTAATACATCAGTTCTCTAAAAAGCATTTAAAATATTACAAGATGTTAAGAACCTCTAAAGACCTTTAGGTTCTTAAGGATAGTTTTTAGTCCAGCTCTTGGCCCATCCCACTGCTCTACAACAAGATAATAAATTCAGAATTTGTCAAAAAAGTCTCCTTAGAGTATAAAGTGTATGAACTTGTAAATGCTTTTGTGAGTATTGCTGGGTGGTGAAGAAAAAGTGAAATATAATACATCCCACTTCAGGTCTGTGATTAGAATTTCTTATGGACTAGAACACAGAATTAAGTTTTTGAACTTTTAAAAGGGTCACATAATTTGTGTGGCATACTTGACAGGTTACCATTGCAAAGACTGGGGTGGGAAGGACCTCCTACAGCAAACTTTTCAATAGTTAGTTTAGCTCTAATACATGGACATTGTTTTTTGAAAAAGAAAAACTAACCAAAAGTAGTTGCATTTTCTATCAAACACAACTGAAACAGATAGAACTTTACTGCTGGTGGGGTTAAAAACCCCCAGCCCACCTGCAAGGATTTAGTGATGGTTTCTTTCCTTCACCTCCTTAGAAGAGATCAGAATTCATGGGACTTTGCAGATTATTGTTTGAACTCCTTCAATTATTAAGTGTGAAGGTGCATCCATGTTCTGTTTTGATTTACAGATTCCATCAGAGTTGGTGTTGTTGCAGTAAAACTGGGAATGATGCCAATATGGACCAAATCAGGAGAAAAACACGCTGTCACACTACTTAAGGTGAATTAAACCATAATGAATTTAATCCCCTATAATGTATTCAGTTTGTAAAGCAGCTGTTTCAGCGAAAAGTGAAACTTGCTACTTGTACAGGGTGGGAAATCCTGAAATAAAGTGAAGATCTCTTTCACTCCTCTATAGTACACCACGCCCATTCTGTTTATATCCATCCATACTTTCCAGGAGTGCTCTGCCCTGCTGCCCCAGCTATTCAGATGCTGCAGAGTTGTGAGTGGTGTTACCTAGGTGATGCAACAAAGCTGGGGTTAACTATCCCACTTCACTCCTTTTCTTTTTCCACCTGCGGGCGTGTTTGGATTAGTTTCACCTTGGTTTCTGTGCCCTTGTAGCCCTGAAGCTGCTTCTTCATATTCTCTGGCAGCTGCTCTTGTGATGAAGCCTTTTGCTGAGTGGCTGCTGCCACAAGAGGAGCCACTGCTGTGAAGGCCATCAGGTTTACAGGGCAAGGCAGCAGGAGTCTAAAATGGGGGCTCTTATTGTGTGCTTTGAATGCTTACAATAGGGATTTTGCAGATCTTGTGTGAAAAAGATGATTATAATTTCTAGAGCATTTATGAAATCAGTTTGCATTCTACTAATTTTGTTTTTCTGAAATAAGCCTTCAGTTCATTGGAAAAGCAATGTCAGTGGTAAAAACACAACACACTGTCTTACTTTTAGACTATATCTTCTGTTATAAAAACAGAGACTCACTTTGCTGTTTTGTTGTCTTAATGTATCTGCTTATGCTCAGATGAACACTTTTTCTTTTCTCTAGGTCCAGGATTGCCATGTTTTAAGATATGTTTCAAAGGAAGAGTCCGGTGGAAAAACAGCTAAGCTGCTTGTTGGAGGCAAAAACGTATCTCCTTTTTCTGTAAGTGAAGCACTTTGGGTGTCACTGTTGGAATAGTTGTTTCTGTTGTGATTACAGCACAAAAGTAGCATAAGTAGACTTCTCTGAAAGATTTCTTGGCAGACAAGCGTGCTTTGTAATTGATCTTTTGTCACATTCACCTTTGCCATTTCCTAAAGCGAGTGTAAATTCTTGGTTAAGAGAATAGCAAGAAGAACTTTCTGAAAGTTTTACCTGTTAATTTTCTAGGAAAGCTGTGGGTTTAGGAATTTGCTTTGATGTGCAGTGTCCCATGCTGGTGAAAGCATTTGAAGGATCACTAGCAGTGGAGAAATGTGTGTTCTTTGTGTCTGTGAAGGTGCACTTGAGATGAGGACTGCAAGATACTTCACTTATATTCTAATACACTTGAGGAGCCTGTTGCAAACTTACTCAGCTCCATCAGTTGTTTACAACTTAGTGCTCTGGCTTTCTCTTCCGTAGCATCTTTTTAGCTGTAGTTCTGATTTTTCCCCAGGTCTGTTGACATTGTTTAGTTTGCCTATAGTTCTGCTGATAAGTAACTTTAAGACTTAGCTTTTCAAGATTTACCTTTTCAAGAAGATAGCTTCATGATTGTAACTCATCAACTCATCACATGGCTTTGTAAGCCATATCAAAGCCACTCACTTCTTTAGGCATCCCAGTTGCTTTATGTGGAATTCCCAGATATCTTCAGTGGCTGAGGTTGTCTGGCAGAGCTGTCATTCCCCAGGATGAGTTAGAGATCAAGCAGGAACAAAGCATTCCCTCAAAGGATGTTTCTGTGATGCATTATTTCTGTGAAATACGATTTTTCAATTCTTGCCATATCCTGACACTCATTTGTCTGATTTGGGCAAGTAAAAAAATCCCAGGGCTCATGACGACTAAGCAGATTATCTCAGTTCATGATCATGGCTTTTTGAGAGCATAGATTTCCATTTTTCAAACAGATGGTTATCCCAGGGCCTCAGAATTATTCTGTGTACTTGTTTCTGCTTTAGTGGAGGTAAGAGAAGGACCTTTTTTCATTTGATAGATCTGTTGGCTTTTTTTGTATATTCTGCTGATTTTGAACAGACTTATACTTCAAGGTACCATTCATTTATTCAGTTGGTTTATGCCATGTTTGACTAGCACAGCTTGCACTCTTCAGGTGTCTATTCTGTCACTTCAGTCCATTTACACCTTCCAAGTATGACATTTTCCAGGACAAATGACAGCTGTGTTTTTTTCTTTCCTCTTACTTCGGTCTAAGACATGCAAGAGTCATGAGAATAATGTTTTCAAGTTGTATTTTGCCCATTAGACTCCTCAAAGTTGATCTTTTCATTAAGATGATGTTACCAGTAAATCCAGTATGTTGTCAGAGTAAAAACATGCCAGAAGTAAGGAGATATGAAGAAAACTTCTTTTTGAACAGCTCCTGTGAAAATTTCTTCAAAGCAGAACTATGGAAAATGTCAACTCAAGGACTTTTTAGTAGTGTGAGTTATGTTCAAGACTTTCTTTGGACATAACTTTTCCCAAGTTAGTGGCTGTTAATTTGTTTGAACTTAGACTCATTTTAATAAAGAAATTATTTAAATATTCTTTGAGCAGTCTTTGGTGAGGTCCTGGCCTGACACTGAACTGTGTACTATTATTATTATTGTTATTGTTATTGTTATTGTTATTGTTATTGTTATTGTTATTGTTATTATACTGGGCTCTGTATTATTATTTTTGACATCATCATTGTATAAACTAGATAATTCCTAAGGAAGAATTTGGCATGCTGATTATGGGCAGATTTACTTGTTAAGGTGCTAAGAAGTGATGTATTTCTGTGATTTAGCTGCAAGTTTGGATCATTGTTTTCCTATGTTTATCAGCCTTTTTATATGTTTCTTTTCTCTCAGAAGTATCAGAAGTGAGATCTAAAAGAAAGCTGAATGATACTGTCTTGTATTAGCATAAGCAATTTCTCTTGTTAATTCCTCATAGGAACATCTATCTTTCTCAGATTCCTCACATCTACTGGTTTTTAATGAGTTCAATCAAAAGATCCCTTCAGTAATTTTTCTAACAAAGAATTTCCTACATTTCTTTGGAGTGTCACATTGCTTTAAAACTGATAAGGGCTATTACATTTTTAGCAAGATTCATTTTTCCTTTTTAGCTTGATGTATGTCACTCTGTTATAAGTGAACAGCTTTTTCATGATTTTTTAATGCAAAATTATGTTCAAAAGTAAGCTCTGTCAATGCTCAGACTTTTTTTTTTTTGTCAAAAATAATTTATATGCTTCCTTTAAGTGAGGGCATATCAATAATTTTCCATTAATACTGGAAGGTATTGTTGGTGTTTTTAAAAATAAGGAACATCTGAGAATTCACTCAGTGTTCCTCTCTTCAATATTGCTTTTTAGGAAGGGTTTGTAAAGACTGAAGTGTTTTGTTTTGTAAAAATACATCTCTGCCTTGGCTGTTTGAAGAGGAGGTGCTGTTACAGTAGAACAGTGCAAGGGTACAGCCTAGAGTAGGACTCTTGAGATACAAGTGAATTTTACCCTTTGACTTCACCATACTCTTCTTCAGCTGTGGTTTCTCTTTCCAGCCACCCCTGCTGAGCACGGGGCTCCCCTTGCTGTAGCTTAAGGCAGCAGTTTTACATAACTGCAAATAAAGGACTGATACACAGGCACTTAGTAGGAATTCCACATCTTTTATTTTTCATTCTTACATATAGTTCTGCAGATTAATACAGGGTGCTTCACTGATCCCTCAAACATTTGTGGTCTTAGGAGAGGTTTTGTATGTAGTTGATTCTATTTTTTTAAAGGTATTTGAAGTATTTTGTACTGTGACCTCAAGTTAAGAAATGTCTTGGGAAACATTTTTCACTCTCAGAGACAGATTTGTGAACTTAAAATTTCTGGGTTTTTTTCTAAATCAGAGATCTTCATCATCTTGCTTCCTCATTCCTCATAAAACATCCTCTGTTGTAACACTTTACAACAAATGTTCAAAAACAAAAGAAAGGGCAACATGCAGATTTTCAAAACTGTTGTCAAATACACTAAGTAACATTTTGTAAATTGTCCACATTATTTGCTCTTAAAATACACAAAATAATTTTTGAGAGAGAGGGAACTGCACAGGAGTTTTGAGAAGCAGACCTCAGAGATGAGATTATCCAAGTGTGACAGTATTGTTAGATGCTTAAATTACTTTCTATCAGAAGCCATTTGAAGGAAAATCAGCTGCATCTCCTTTTTTTTTTTTTCCTGTGGCCACAATTTTCCTGCATCACTGTTTCTGTTGCTTGGTTATGTCTCAGTGGTGTGCTGTTCTGTGAGATGTCTTGCTTAAAACAGCTGAGAATAATTTCAAGTACTTTAAAATGTGTCAGACTCATCTGAAAGCAAAATCTCTGCTTCAGTAGGTCAGCAGTGTTTTGACACTGAGTGTACGTGCTATATCTTAAAAATACATGGATCATAAACTCGTTGTTACTAATTTTTCTTTTTTTGCCCAGAGACTCAACATTTTCTTCTGTGGAAATTTAAGCATTTCTAGAAGTTTCTGCAAGACAAGAATTTTGTTTCTATGTTTTTGTTAGTTAAATAAATTACATTTATCATTTGGTGTGGAACTAAGTCATCAGAGGCTTTGAAAAAGAGAAACTACTTCTAAATTACTACAAAACTCCTTGTAAGCCATGAAAAAAAAAAAGTAGCATCTGTCATCTACATTCTAAATGGTTAGTTTCCCTCTTCAGATTTTCGATATCCTCATATATCTCTCGTTTTTATTAGGTAGCTGTAGGGTAACTACTTGACAGAAAATAAAAGGCAGACATTTATTTATTTTTAAATAAACTTTATGTAGAGAGAAAATGCAAGCCTGAAGATGAAATTTTAGTATGATGTATCTGTTTCTCTGAGTGATGTTGACAGTCTGTAATAGTTTTCTGTGCTAGGTTGATTCTTGAGTATTTTAAGATGACTTTTTTTTTATGGCTGCTTTTTGTTGCAGAAACCAGAGTCTGCACATGAAATTTTTAGAGAAGCTGGAGTGCCGCGGAAGCAGAAAGTTACAACATTTAATGTAACAGATGATGCCATAATTAAGCCAGGTAATTTTTTTGAGCTACTGAGTGTTATGTGCATAGTCATTTAGCATCTGCCACTTGTAGACCTGAATGAAGTTATTATGTGTATTTCAGTGTTGTTTTTTATAGAAAGTGATGAATTCTTTGTCATTAAGCACAAGCAAACTTTTTGCGTTGGGAAAATCAGAAGATGAGTTTTAGTTTTTAGTTGATGAGATGTAGGATTTTTACTTTTTCCAGGATGCTATGATTCCACTTATGAGAAAATAAATCAAATCCAAATTTACTCTGAACATTAAGTTAAGAAGTAAATGTCTGTAACCTTGACTCACTTATTGGGCATAAATATGGATACAGTTACAGCAAGTTCTGTGTTTATCCTTATGTGAGAGGGACACAGTTTTGTGGTAATGTTTCTCAGGACCCTGAAATAGCAGTTTGAGTTTTGTTTCTTCTTGCTGCATTCAAAAGTAGGACAAAGTCTGCTTTTTCTGTTTTACAGCTTGCAAAGTAAAACACACTGAATCATGTTTATAACAAACATTCTCACTAAAAATCAGTATTGGAAGTTTGGTGATCAAATGAAAAGTTTAACATTTCTGAGGTTTTATTAGGTAGTCTATTTAGGTTGCATTTGTTTTGTGGCTTTTGGCAGTTACAGGTGTTTTCTGAAGAATTATATAGAGTAAGAAATTCTAATGTATTGCATCTTCATTGCCATTAGTGGAGCTTTTTGCAAGACCTATTTAAGACAGTGCAGTAACTGATAAAAATCAAATCTGACATGATGAGGAAGTCTGGACTGATAAATGGAAGCAATAGTTTGAGATAAAGCAGAATTGCAAGTTTTTGATAAAGTGGTTTTGCAGTGTGTGTATTTTGTACATAACATCCTTTATGTGCATGATTTTGTGTCAGTTGGCAGTTATCCAAATGTGTGGATTATGTAAATATAACAAGAAATAATATAAAAGTTTTTATGCTTGAGACTTATGAGAGGTTTACATAATTTCAGTTTGCATTCACACAGATTTTAGAGAGCATGGAAGCAATTGAAAAGACATGAAGCTATTAAAATTTCATTTTCTTAATGGATGTATAACAGACTGCAAACTGAAATATGCAGCCATATGAGTCTTCAGATTAAAGTTCATTTAGGATGAACTAAGTTATCAGTTTTGCCTTGTTGGCTTTTTTAAGCTCCTAATGAAAGAATATTTGGGCTTGGATAAAAAAAATCACTGAAGACAAAACAAATCAGAAATTAATATTTTGATACTGCAGGTACTTAAGGAATTTCTGTAATCACAGTGAGGTGAGTGATGTCACTGACTGTCTACAGTGCCACTGTTTCTGCTAAAGGTCAGCATGTAGACAATTCCCCAGTGGAAGAAGCTGTACTTTTACCACAGACTTCAGTTTGGAAACAGTGTCTTCATAGAGGAAGTGTTGCAAAATTTCCTTTTTTTTTTTTTTTACTCCATTTTTAATAATAAATGGGGGATTGTGCTTTGTTTGGTTTTTTGTTTGATTTTTTTTTTAACTCTCCACCTTCTGAAGTGTTAGTAGTTCTAAGTGCAGCATATTCTGTTTTCTTGCTAAGCATATGTATTATGAGTCTTAACTAATTAGGCACTTTGGGCTTTGGCAGTGTATGAAGGGCAATGTATCTGAGTAAAGCCTTGACCCTTCCTGCTAATCTGAAATTGGATTCTATCCTAAGATGTGTGCTTAAACAGTGAACACAAAGCATCTATTTCAGTCCGTGAGGTTGATAAAGAAGAACAAATAAGATGTAAATAACACATTCTGTGACTGTAACCTGCCCTGGAGGATGATGACTGGGTAGTGGTTTGAGGATTTCAGCACTAAGTTGAACATGATCTCTCCTTTTCTCCTGCAGGTACTCCTTTGTATGCTGCTCACTTCCGCCCCGGGCAGTTTGTGGATGTCACTGCAAAAACGTAGGTGCCTGAGGATTTATCATGTCTTAAATCTCACTCAAAGAACCTGGCTAACTTTTTTTTTCCTCTAATTTGGCTTGATCCCGTGGCTCACAAAAGCTGAAATACAATTGCAGTGGTAGTGACAGGAGATTGACGTCCATTCACTCATTGGGTCAAAAATACCAAGTTATGTTTCTGGATGAGACTTCCTCTTGCTTTTGAACAAGGCAGGTAGACTATTGATACCATTGAGGCTGAGGGCTGCCTATATTGTCTCTCACATGCTCATGATTAGCAGGGGCAAGGAGATAATTTAATACAGTATCTCTAGTATGTAAAAATGCTTAAAGGTATTGGTTCCCAAAAAGACTGCTTAATTTTAATTTGGTGAAGAGATATGCAGACTGAAAGGATAGCAAAAAGGTAGTGAATACATTTAGCAGTACAACAGAGCTGTCAGATTCTTTTTTTGTTTGTTTTCTCTTGCATTCCAGCTCATGTCCTTGCCAGCAGTGGCTAAAGATCTTTTACTTTAGTGTGGGAGGAATAATTTCCTCTCAGACCACTGTGAATGCCAAATGAGAGCTCAAGTAATAGGGGGTGTTCAGAAGAAAAACTGGCATCCCGTGGCAAAGACTGGTCCTGGCTCTTGTTGTACATCTGTGATTTCCCCTGACCAAAAGAGCTCCTGTCTGCATAATTCAGTGTTGTGATACAAAGATAACATTTGCCATTACATGTTTTATTCTCTCTGCAATGGAGATGGTACCCAGCTGCAGTTGTCTCACATGTAGGGAGTAATGCCTATAAATGTCCAATGCAGTTCCCAGGATTTTGTATACATGGGGAAACTGACCATATCAACAGAGCTGAGTATGCAATTCTAATAGAACTACACCTCACTGCATTTGTGAGGGCACACTATTAAGAAAAACAATTTAAGGAATTGATTGGAATTAGTATTTTTTCCATGTCACACTTTCTTATACATTTAAGTCTGGCATATTATTCATTCTGCTTGTAAATTGCATTCAGTGAGCATCCTGTAAGAGACCATAGCTTGTTTGCAAAACAAGGCACATGATCATTAGGAATACAGTCATTTAATGGAGATTAAGTGTCAGCCTTTGTTAATTCAGAAAAGCTTTGCTTTTCCAGGAGCTTTTCCAAGAACTAGGAAAGGGATTTTTTAGCAGTGTAGAAGATGTTGGTAAACAGCTGCAGGTGATTGATTTGTATTGCTTTTAGTATTTGAGAATACTAGCAAGCTAAAATGGACTGGGTTCTTGGTCCTGTTCAGTGAATCCATCCTAGATTGCCGTTTAGTATTTTTAATATGTTTTCTCTAGATATTTGTATGATCCCATTTCAGAAATTAGATGTGTGTTTGTACTGCTGATTTGGTAGCATATTTCTTGTAATCCTTCTGTAAAGGTGAAGGAAATGTTCTTTAACTAAAGAGAAAGGTGAAATGGGTTTTCTGTCTGTGTGATTCTCTAATCATTCCAGTCTTTCTGTATCAAAAATTTTTAAGCCTTTTCTGTAGCTCACTCACATTCTGATTTCTACTTCTTTGGAATGCTTCATTTATCATGTTTCCTTACCTCCTGGGCAAGAATTAACTATATTAATTAATATATTAATAATATTAATTATATTACTACATTTCAGTTTTTTCTTCTATTGTTTTGTTTTCTACCATGCAATTTCATCCAGCAAAGTCCCATCCAACCTGGGGAAGGACTTGGAGGGAGGACCTGGGTCTTTCTGTTTCAAACCATTATGGACTTGACAGTAATTCCGGAGACATGCTGTCTATAAAAGTTTTTAGAAATACATTTGCATGAATATGTACTTTACATTTTTGAGTTTGACAGTAATTTTGCTTTTATTGGAGGAAACTCCAGAGTGTACAGTGTTAGAAATCATGTGGATGAAAATAGCAGTGCTGTTGATAGTAGCATGATTAATTGTAATAAGTCCTTTAAAAAGGAAAGAAAGAAAACAAACGTTGCCTCAGTGAGGAGATAATATAGTGGGATATAAAGGATATTTTAATCTTTTACCAACTTTTAATTGTTCAGATGAGCAAAATATCCTTTTGTATGCTTCCTTCTCCCAAAATGCAAATAAAAATATTCTCCTTATATGTAAGAAAACTTCAAATTTCATTTCAGAAGTCTTGGGTTAGCCTCTTCATTTGGTTACCGAAATGTAGGGGGTTTTTTGACTGTCTTCTCTTAATCTTTTACAGGAATGAGAGGGTTGAGTTAAAGATTTATGTTTGCACTGTGTTTTTATTTCAAACTTCATAATTGTTCAGCATGGTATGGGTGGCTTTTAGGACTGAGACTGGGCAGTGTGTCTGCATGCTGTCAACCTTCTATAGTGCTGAAATATTTTCCTTAGTACTTATTTTCAGTAATTTAAAAGCTCAATCCTTAAGTTTAGCCCTGCTAAGCTTGGAGCTAAAATGCACAACAAAATCTAGAAACACCTCTCTCACAGGCTGCAGCTCTGTGACCCCACCTTGAGTACTGCATCCAGCTCTGTGGCCCCCTCTAGGGATGGAGCACCTCCCGTATGAGGAAAGGCTAAGGGAATTGGGATTGTTCAGCCTGGAGAAGAGAAGGCTTCAGGGTGACCTAATTGCACTTCCAGTACCTGAAGGGAGCTTGTAGGAAAGATTGAGAAAGACCTTTTGCAAAAGCATGTGGTGACAGGACAAATGGCTTCAACTGAGAGTAGGTTTGGATTAGATATTAGGAAGAAATTCTTTACTGTGAGGGTGATGAGAAACATCAGAAATGTTGTCACTCCCAAGAAAAAGCCAACAGTAGTTTTGTTGGAAAGTGGTGAGTCTGGAGTGTTTATGGTTTATTTAAGTTTTGCTCTAATAGCTGTGTAATCTGAGCCTGAATCAGAACTCTCCATTTGCCCAAAGTTATCTGAGTAAGTAGTTGGAATACTTTTCCCCTGCAGCATGGAAATAATGCTCTTTTAAATTAACTACATTTGAAGAGTTACTAGCTAAGTAAATTGTTGCTTAATTAGAGTTGCTTAATTCCTTTAGCTTTCTAAATGAGAGTTCTCTCATTACGTACTGGCATTTTTCTTGTATCAAATCTGGAAAATGAAGGTTTGTACAAAATTAGGTGGTTGACCTCAACACCTGCTTTCCTGCAGGTGAGACCAGAACAACTGTAATTAGACTCTGGTTTTAACTCTGCAGAAAGATTATTTTTCTTTTAACTCTTGCATGCCCTAGTTTTTCATATCATCATTTCTCCCTGTGATTAATTTGTGGGAATCAGGTAATGCTTCACTCAGTGAAGCCGAGTAAATTCGGTCACTATATTGCATCTGTTGAGGAACAGGGGCATTCTGCATTTCCAATCTAGTTTTATACGTCTCATGTATGTGGGGTTTTGTGTTCAGATATGGTGTCTAATGTTAGAACATTAAAGATGTATAGCCCTTGATTCAAACCAAGACAACAGGTAGAGGATGCCTTAGCATGATACCACAACAGGGTAAGTAGGATGTCTAACATTCTAATTCAGCATAGGTTCTTGGTTTTCATATTTCAGGTACTGTAGCAAAATCAATTCTTTCTGAGTGGATTCTAGTAATTTATTCTGTTAAGTTTATATATAGTAATGGATTAACATGCTGCTTTGACATACCTTAATGTTTTTTAAAAATCTCAGCTGGCTTAGGTTAAGTTAGAATAATTACTTTTCTTTTATCAGTGATCCTTGCTGAATGTGTTCACATATAGTAATTTTTAAGGAGGGCAAAGAGGGCAGTTAAACAATTTGAAATTAAATGAATGATATTAATAGCTGACACCTGGTGTCTGTTCAGAAATGGACAAGAATATAATTTGCATAATATTCATTATTTTTGTCAGAATAAAAAGTTTAAGACTGTACAATACACTGTATAAACTCTTCTCTGATTTTCCATAATATGTCTTGAACAGCATGCATCTTAACTTCTCTTCCTTGTTTATATAAGATAAATATTAGTTTCAAAAGCATGTTGCATTTCATACAATTGGAAGTTTGTAAAGTGTTTGCATTAGAAATACAGAAAAATTGTGGATCCTGGAGAAAATGGACTCATTATATATTTTTTTCATATAGTGGAGAAATCAACCACTTGTCTGAAAACAGATCTTATTCACATCAACTTAGGATGGAAAAACACTGTTCTTTAGAATGCTTGAGGTATATTGCCTGAGCTACTAACTGCCTAGTTGACCAGTTATAAATTTTATTATAAACCAGATGTTAGTAGGTCCTTACTTTATTTTAGACTTTGCATTCAGTCTAGATAATCTTATTCTGTTCTTACTCTGTTTCCAGGTTTATTTCAGATAGAACATGAGTCAAATAAGAAATATACACGGTGTAATTGTTTGCCTTCTTGACATGTGTGACAAAAAACATTACACATTGTTTATTCTTTTTTAAAGTAAAAAACTCCAAAATGAAAAAAAAAATATAGCTGCTTCTTTTTTAATTATTTCAGTCATGATGGCTGTGTCATATTAAATAGGAAATTAATGTCAGGAAGTTCTAAGGTAAAGTGTCCTTGTAGGTAATGGAGTGATTTTTACAAGTCAGAAATGAAACTAATCTGAAACATTGAACAAATATGATGAAAACGCCTTGATAGATAGTAAAAAAAAATAAAATATGAAAATAAAAAAGTATAAAATAAAAATGAGAAATTTTAAAAAAAGTATAAAATGCTCTTAATTTCAGTATTGCAATATCTTTCCTTGCCTTTAAGCAGAATATTTCAGAGACTGAAGATTTGTTTTTGTATTCCAGATAAACAGATGGAGGAGAACTTTCAGGTTTACTGGAGTACTCTTTTTTCAGTCTGATCACACTTTCTATAAAGTTTCTAAGGCTTCAGTGTTGTAGAATCTGAGTCTTTGTTCGCAGAAAATACATGTGTAATTAGAAGGATCAAGAAGCGACTGAGTATTCTCTATTGCGTGAATCATTTAACACTAACAACTCTATCTTGTAATGTAATCACTTTTTTGAAGTTATCTTATAATATTTGATGTACTAAACTCTATTAAAAAATACATCTCTTGCATATATGAAGTATTTGTGTTTTAAATATTTTTTTAACACAACTGACAGTATTCTAAATTGTTCATGTTAAAAAATAAGTAAGTAGAATGAAATATTGAAGTGATTTCATGACATCAGATTTATTCTTCTTGGCTAAGTTTGACAGTAGTGTTTACTTTTGAAATGGTAGTTTTCTGTGGTTGTATGGTTTTCTCTGAATTGCAAGGGCATGTCTGCAGCTAAAGAATTTATCATGCCCCATCATTTAAAGAGAGAATTTATCTGCTTGCTCTGTTGACTGCACACCTGCAACCCACTTGCAGATGGTTTTGGAGACTTTGCTAAGTCCATCTTCCAGCTAGAGATGCCAGAAGTAATCTGCTTGGAAAACATGGCCAGTAATAGGTAGTTTAAAAGAAAAAAATAGCATTTTGGCAGAACAGATATGAGTTTTCCTATAGCTTAGTTTCTGCATGTATTTCATAGTTACTGCTCCCTAGCAGTATGAAAACAGAAAAACACAAGTTTAGAGCCTCTCTTAAAGTGTATTTTTCAACCTGTTTTTTACTACTATTGCTGTTTACTACTGCAAGCTTTTAAAGTAAGCTGATTCTATCAGAAGATGGTGTTACAAAGCCTTGCCTCCTTTGGATTCCTGTCTTGTGTTCCTAATCCCAGATAACCCAGGTCATCCCTCCTGCAGGTGCCTTCATTCAGCTTCCTCTCATGGCCCCAGCCCCCTTCATATCTTCATGTCCCCCCACTGTCTGCTGGCCTGGCAGGACTTGTCTTGCTGGTGACAACTACTTGCATGACCAGCCAGCTGGCAGATCAAAGGAAGATATCACTGCTTTAATTAAGTTTTAGCTTTTCCTTAGCTCTAGGTAAGGAGCAAAAAATACTCAGGAGCTTCTAACCAGTAACTTCTTTATTCAAACAATTACACATTTCTTTGCCAGATTCAACTGGGCTTGTCCCGTAGGTTCTGAGCAGGGAAGGGGAAGACCAGGAGACCAGGGGAAGACCATGGTTGCACAGCTCATGTTCCTTTATAATTCTGTAGCTTTAGAGAGCCCTCCTTCATGGCTATTTTTGACTGGGATTTTATATGTTCAAGATAACCAGGACAGCAGTTACAGGAGAGTTGAATCAAGTGAGAAGAGGAAAGAATCTACTTTTCATTAATGTTGGTGTTTTCTGTGCTTGTGTGTTCACTAGTTTTTCATGGCAGTGCTGAGCAGGGAGTCAGCTAAGTGCAGTTCCTGCATAGAGTGTGCTCATACCCAGTTTTATTTTAGATACAAAGTGCATATATATTTTTGTTTTTAATGTGAAGTGCATTAGCAGAGAAAGGATTTTTGAAAATCAGAGGAAAAGGATGCTCTTGCAAAAATCATAGAATCACAGGATATTCAAAGTTGGAAGGGACCCACAGGGATCACAGGCTCCAACTCTTTAAGTGAAAGGCCCTTACAGGAGTGGAAACCACAACCTTGGCATTAGAGGCACCATGCTCTGACCAACTGAGACAGTTTCAGGTTAAATTTAATAATCAGTGCAGCCATAAACACTGTGGTCAGACTTCTGCTTTTGGACACAGATAATGCCAGTTTAACACACACTTAATTCAGCTTTTCCTTTGTGCAGTGGTGATTTTCCCTATTGAATCTGTCCTTGCAGTAAATAGAGAATTTCAAAGCCAGTAATGCTGTGGCTCAAAGATGAAGGACACGGACTCTGAAAATACATTTTATTTGATATTGTGTTTTAGAGCTTATTTGTTGGATGAGTACAGATCAAGGGAATTACATGTCATTATACCCAAAGTTGCTCTCAAGGGATGAGTTTGTTGTATGAAAAAGAAATGTTCCTTCTAAGTAGCCATTCCTTCCCTCTCTCGATGCTTAGGGCAGATAGTAAGTTGTGGTATATGGTATTATTTGGGATTTTGACAGGGTTTTTGTTTGTTTGTTCTGCTGCTCACTTGGTGACAGATGCATTATGGTAACTTTATTGAGGACAATCACAGCAAAGAGCATTTTATGTTAGTCTTCTTGCCTGTTTGACTCTTCTAGTGCTTCTTATTCTGTAAAGCAGTCTTTAAGCATTGTACTAAAATATGTTTATGGTGCAAAGTACAGATTTTTATACCATGTTTAAGTATCTTCTTCCCTAAGATGAGTGTTGTTAAAGGCAAAAAAATCATGAGCCTGCCTGAAATTGTTGATTATTGCTAGAAAGCTTATGTCTGACTAACCCAGGTTTGTTTCCTAATTATTTTTATTTCCAGAATTGGTAAAGGATTTCAAGGTGTCATGAAAAGGTGGGGATTTAAAGGTCAGCCTGCAAGCCATGGCCAGACAAAAACTCACAGACGACCTGGAGCAATATCTACCAATGTAAGGACTCTCATTTCCCATTAAAACATTCTTCATTGTTGTTAGAGCAGCTTGCTAAAACTGAACAAATGTACAGTAGCTAGCTGCCACTTACTCTGTGCTAGCAGGGAATCCCAGCAACAAAGGAAGTTCAGAATCCTGTAGAAGGAGCAGTGCTGTTCTCTTAGGCCTTGATTTATGGATATTCTGTATTGCTGGTAAATGCTCATATTTTAACTGAGCTAATTGGCATATTTTGTAATACAGTGAGAGAAATAGTCGTAATACTTCAAAGAGAGTTCTAAGAAGCTTTTATCACAGCATTTATAGATTGGAATGGATTTGCCTGATATTTTATCCTGCAGATATTGTACTGTTCTTTGGAACCCTGGTTGCTTTTATCACCTTGCCTGGCATGTGCAGCTGCATAATGAACTGATCCCCATAATTTAGTGGGGAATTATTCCCAGAAGTGTGTACGCTTCTGTGCATTTCTAAGCAGAGTACAGAGTCATATTTTTACATTTCAAACTATAAATAATATTAGTATAAAAGCTCTTTGAACAAGTTAATTTTAGGCTTTGTCTTATAAAGGCTGTACAATATTTAGACTGAACTAAGAAGAATATTTTGCAAACTAATTAAGATAAACTGAGTCATAGGACTGAACATGAACTGTCTGTAAATTTCTTAGAGAAATTAAAATTTAAAAAAGGATTAATAATGCTTAAGGGAATAGTAAAAGCAAAAAGGCAGCAGTCAATGAAGTTTGAGTAATTGAGAGTGTAAAAGCATGTGTTACTGATTTATAGTTCTCAGTTTCAGCTGGCAGAAGAATTCTACACCTGGCACTTGTTTTCGTTGAAGAATGTAAATATTTGAACACTAAACACTATTTTAGCAGATGGTATTCATCATTACAAAATAACCCCTTTACTTTTCTTTAAATTAGAATTTCCTAAGCAGTAATGCGGCATGTAATTTCACAAAGTATATAGAATGAAAAATGGTATTGGAAGTAGATATGATGGGAAGGAAACAAAGTGAAAGGATGCAACAGGGGAAAAGCAATGCCTTGATACTACTTTCCCATCTATGGTTGGCTATCTCAGACATTTTTGTAATCCAGGACTGTTCAGTAGAAAATCGTCTCCCTAGAACTGCATTGCAACTGATTTCCTGAAATCATGATTTCCACAAGAATTAAGAAATGCTCCAAGAAACATTATGAATGTTTAACAGAGTGGTGCAGGGTACAAATCCTTTCATAACAGTGTAGAATTGAAAATTACTGCACTTATTCCTGCCTTTTTTCCCCACCTTTGTTGTCCAGTTTATGCCCAGCCAATCAAATTTGAGTACATAAATTAAGGAATACTGAGGAATGTAATTAAAAATTCCACTCTCAAGAATACACGTTAAAAAAGATCTGATTGACATCAGTGTAAAAACTTTTTGATTGGGAGAGGAGAGAAACTACAGTGTGTGTGTGTATATATATGTATGTATATATATAAATCTTGTGATTGTGGTCAAGTATTTCAGAACACATGTAGAGTAAAACCTAACCTCTGGCAGGAGGTATTTAAAATGCTTATCAGGATTAGATTTTTTTGGTATTATATACTTTCAGCCTTGGAAATACCAGCATATTTTCCCTGGTGTACCTCTTGCAGTTAACATGGTGGTTTTGGCCTTGTTTTTATCTAGCAAGCTGCCAAAGTTTATCGTGGAAAGAAAATGCCTGGTAAAATGGGTAACATCTACAGGACATCTTTTGGATTAAAGGTGAGTTCTGGCTTACCAGTGTGTGTATAAGTTGGTGGCATTGCCAAGCAATGGTGTTCTGTCGGCCATCTCTGCATGAGTCCAGACAACAGCATTTGAAGTAAGCAAACTGGAAATAGCAGAGCAGCAAATGTGTTCTCCTGTTCTCTTGTGGGTTACAAATA
The DNA here is from genome assembly GCF_028018845.1 of Melospiza georgiana. Taxonomy (NCBI): domain Eukaryota; kingdom Metazoa; phylum Chordata; class Aves; order Passeriformes; family Passerellidae; genus Melospiza; species Melospiza georgiana. The sequence continues at coordinate 43,807,600 of NC_080430.1, read as the reverse complement.
ACTTATCTGAACATCCTTTTGTGTTTGTGGTACCCTGAAAACTGGGATTTCAGGTGATGCTTCCACATCCATTGTGTTTTTCCTTATGTCCCTTGACTTCTGCCTTTGAAGAGGGAGAACAATCAGGCTTTTGGTGACTTCAGTTAATGTCTCCATGCCTGTTCTATTGTTCACACCCAACCCAAATCTGACTTGTTTGAAGCTCTGACTTGGTCATGGCCTTTCACTTTCATGTGCAAAAAGGGGGTCATAGTTTCTGTCCTGATTCTGATTTGTGCATAGCTACAGTGGCTCCTGAGCTATTAAAACTGCTCTGTCTCTGAAGGCAACCTGTGCAGTTTGCACAAAAAGCATTTTGACCTCTAGTTTGCCAAAAAGTGCTGCTGTTGTTCTCAGTTTACTGTAACTAATTTTTTGTAGCAGAAAATGTGTGTGTTCAGTTGAGCACCTGATTGAGTTAAGAAATTAACATATGGTGACAGGAACATTTTCACAAGGACATTTGTTTTACTTTGTCACCTGCGATGTTTTTCATCTTTTTCAACTTATTGCTGTTAGAAGGAAAAGAGACCTAGGAGCTTTGGTTGGTGTTACACTGAACAAAGAGCTGCTTTACCAAATACAGTCACCAGCCCTTTAAAACTGTTTTAGTCTCTTGCATAAGGAAGCTTTGCACCCAGAGTAGCATGTGAGTGAATTCTGTGGCAAGTTTAGGCCTGTACACCACATTTTTCTTCCCCAGGGTATCACAGCTAATTACTCAGCCTGGGCTTTGCTAGACTTCTTGTAGAACTGGGAATAATCTCTAAACAGGACTCAATGTTTGATTTTATTTTTTTTCTGTCTCCTAGGTGTGGAGGATCAATACAAAACATGACATTATTTATGTAAATGGGTCTGTTCCAGGTCACACCAATTGCCTGGTGAAGGTATGTTTGCTACTTTCAGTACTGGTATTAGTGACTCCTAAGCTCTCTACAAATCAATCTCCAAATGGAAAAACAGTGGTAGGATGCAATTTTCATTTCTTCTGAGAAATCTTGTACTGTTGAATCAAAGGGCAGTGGAATCAGTTGTGTGATAGAGCCTGGTCAGCAGGGGCAGAGAGCACTGAATGGCTCAGTAGGGCACTCTAAATGGCTCCTCCTTAGATTTGCACCCACGTATCTTAGGATACACCAACACAGTTGTTGAACCCTGTGATAAGCTGTGTTCATCCCCTTTGAATGCCAGCATGAGCCTGTAACATGGTGGTGAGGTTTCCAGAATGTTATTTAAGTGTTATATTGATGAACAGACACACAGCAAGTCCTGCTTTAGAGGTTATTTAAGCATTCCCATACCCAGTAGCAGTTACATTTCCAAGAAGCAGTTGAGGCACACAAAGAGACAGCTGGAGTTCACAATAAAGATCCGAGTTCCCTTTGGAATCAGTATAAATGTGCCAGTGGTATTGTCTGTGGCAATCTGCAGGATTAATTGCAAATTATTTGTATATTGTTTCAGTTTTCCGTAGACAGTCTTGAAACAATGAGAAGGCTGATAAGTGTTCTTATGATGTAAATAATTCACATCAAAGCAAAAAAAGGGCTTTTCAAGGGTAGTTTTCAAAGTAGAATTTTCTTTGTTACTTTGTTTCTACTTATATTCTACATACCTGCAAACCACTTACTTGGAGGAAGTTGTTTCCATTCTGACTGAATAAAGTGCAGGGTATCAAATGTCTTTGCTGTGAAGGACTATGATGAGTTTGGTATGCCTGTACCTCTATATCTGAGAGTTTTAAATCCTCAGAAGTACTGCAGAGATTTAAATGGTTCAGGACTTGAAAAGTATCTTCTATTTTACTGTAAATATCTGGTTATTTTGTCTCTTAGTTGTGGAGCAGAACTTTACAGCTACTGGGCCTGTGCACAGCAACCTTGCTTTCAAATAGGGTTTTTACCCATAGAAAATTAGTGTTTCTCTCACTGCAAAATAAGGCCTTTTTTCCTGGGCAAAGTATCTCTTAACTGTTTTTATTTTAATGTCCAGCCCAAGCCTGGGGAATACATTACACATTTCTCTTCCAAATGTAGTGAAAATTGGTTTAAGAGATGTCCAGAAAAAGTTTTCAGGACAACTTCTACAAAATTACTGGGTGGGACATCAATTACATAGAATTAAGAACATGGTTTGACTGGCTTTTCATCTGTATATTGGACTGAATGACCTTTTCTTAACAGTGTTCAAAGTATTTTTTCCTAATCCTGAGGCATGAACCTGGTTTCTCAATGTCAGTCTGAAATTTAATTAAGTGGGAATTTATTTTAGGATGTTATTTTTAAATAATAATGTGTGCATACAAGCAGCATAATGTAGCTGAAAAATTGAGAAATGTTTGATGCCCAGACTGTATTCTCTGATCTTAATAGTTCTCTTAAGCAAGAGTTAATTGTTGAAAAATATTGTGCATCTTGTTACCTTGGTAATGCCATTAAAATCCACACTTGATGGCAAATGCAGGTACACATCTCACATGTTTTATCTGTAAGGATGCAACATCTTATGAAGCCACTGAGACTGAGTACAGTGCCTGTTTTTACCAGGTTGTAACTTTTATTCTAACTAGACTCAGTTATCTAATTTTTATTTCTGATTTTAAGTGAGTTAAGAAAACAAACATTTATTACACACCTGTAATATAAATTGGTTTTTAAAACAAAGCTCTGTGTGTTAATACTGCACATTCTTATGTACACCATGAAGATCCCATTCAAACAAATCATTCTTCCCTTGCTGATCAGACCCTGCACATTCTGCTTGGAAAAGAACATACATGGGAAGAATGAGGCTTTTCTTCCCATAGAGCTCCTTGCTTAAGATAACAGAGTATATGAAAGATTTTGGACAAAGTGCTCCGGACTCAAATTTTCACCACATTTAATAATAAGTAACACTGTATGAGGTAAAGACACAGCAGTAGGTGTCACTGCTATTAAGAAATAGGTCTCCCAAAATTGCTTTCAGTCTTATTAGGAGATTGAAGGCAATATGTAGTAAGCTACATTTCATTCCAGTTCCCTGAGCTGATGGATCCATTCTGTGACTTTTTCCTTGTGTGAGCCATATGAATTACATTACATTCATTTTTTTCCCTTATTTTTTCAAATACATCTGCAAAGAGTAGAAAAGGCTTTAATTATAAAATCAGGTAAATTAATACTATTTGGTTCTCTGATTTCTGGGGTTTTTTTTCTCCATTAATCTTGCTGCACTCATCTGTAGTGGTTTTAGCTTGCCTTACACCTTTCTTCCACAGTGCTTTCTTGTTTGCTTATAAACATCGACTTCCAATATATTGTTGTATATTTGTTTGGATCTGTGGTTGGACAGAGGAATTATGGGATATTAGCTGCTGTAATTACTGTTCATTCCACTAAATACCTGGAATAATGTCTAGGGAATTTGAATCCATCTGTCTTTGAGTTCCAGAGTGAAATATTACATAACACTTCCCTCTTTGTGTGCCTCCAAGGGGAAGGCATTTGTGTTCAGTACCCACTCTGTGTTGCTTGGTAACCATTAAAACCATAGTGCACCTTTAAAGCATATATTTATTTTGTATGTTGTATTTTTGGAAACTTCATGCATCAGCACTCTATTCAGACAGAGATGAAGCACTTAAATTTTTCAAGTTTTGTTTTCAGCAGAATAAAATTGCAGAATACTAGGATTGATGGATTTCTGTTTTTAATTAGAATCAGCTTTCATTTGATATTGCACATTGAAGTATGCAGGTAAATAACTGACATCAGTAGTGTTTCTAGCCAACTGGAAAATGAATGAAAAAAGCTTACATGGATTTCTTTCTCAATTGCAAGGTGTGATAAAATTAAGAAACTTTAGGAGTGTGCTGGAATGCACAGAGTTCTTCTGTTACAAGAATATCATTGCAGAGTAAGCAATGGTGAAATTTGTGTGTTGGGCCTATCAAGATTGCCTACCTCAGGAAACATCTGTGTCTTTCTTGGGTACCTTCTTAGATCCCAGGGCCTGTAGTTACCATCTATAACAGCTTTCTCTTTCTAAAGGTGATGGCTCTGGATTGCTCTTCCAGGTGTGTTATCAAAAACTGCTAAACTGCTCTTTTGTCATTCAAGAGAGATGCACAAGACTTAACTCCCTTTTTAAGTAGATGCCTTTTAGTGGAGGGTGATATACTATATTATAATTCACGATGTTATACTTTGTCTAGGATAGTATTTTATACCTGCCCTGATTTTAAGGCACCTGATTTTCTTAGGATATTCTGTGTTGATCACTTTAAATATATCTTGTAGTGAAGGCAGAAATTCTGGCAACTCTTGTAGCCCATAGGAGTTGCTTTGCAAGTTGATACTGAACTGAGCTGTTTGTATGCTGGACCTGAGTCCAATTGAAGTATCCAAGTTGCTTTAGTATGATGTTCCACTTGAGCTAGTAACTTAAGTCTTGACATTCCCTATTCTTGTTTGGCTCTTTTTTTTTTTTTTTTTAAGAGAAGTAGTGATTTGCATCCTACTTACTTTGCATCACACTTCCCAGTGTTACTGTGCTGTGTTGCTAGTTGTTGATGCCTGGATTGGGTGCCCTCTGCTCAAGTTGAGGACATGCAGGCATAGTGTGGTGCCTTCAATTCTTTCATGTTCTCTGTCCTGTGCCTTGGGCCTCATTCATAGAGTTGTGTGCAGGTTTGGGGGGGATTTGTATGGCTGGGTTATTTTTTAAGACAAAATAAGGCTGGTAAGAAATGGATATAATTCTTGGATTCAGTTTTTATGTCTAGCTTTAAAAATAGACACCTTGAGAGCTTATTTCTAATAGTTTTCTATATTTAAACACATTTTTATACACAAATAGCTTGCATTCTTTGCTGTGATTGCTAACACAGCCTGAAGCCCTGTTAAACTACAAATGTGAGTTGTGATTTAAGCATCAATTTTTAACACTTGTTTAAGACCACATTAAGCCTTTTGTGGTGATAGATTTCTGAGTTTGTGTTTGTTTATACTACCCATTACACTGTCAATATAGGGCACATATATAAGTGCAGTTTATTAATTGTCTGCAAAACCCTTTATGACTGTTCTAAAGATTTAGTGACCCAACCAGCTCCAATTTCAGCTTTGTCTAGTATTTTTCTAGATAAAATGACCTTTCAGAGAATACACTGTGGTGGTTATACCATCATCTGTATATAACATCTATTTACAGTATAGTCTACTGTAATATATAGTGCTATTAATATAACAGTTAAGTAAGCCCAGCATTTATTATATGAGTTATATAGCAAATACTTTCATGGATTGCAGTAACAGTTTGGACTATGAGCTTGATTCCTTCTGGGGATGAGAGCCAAATTCACTGGATTTTCATAACACAGCATGAAAACTTACTCCTTTATTAGGGGGATGTTCTCAGGAGGTTACTAGGGGAGCAGGAAGAGCTGTGCTGGGTCACCTGCACTTCTGTTCTGTGAACGTGCCTATACAGACAAGTGTAGCTGCTGCTGCTCCACACCACTGAACCTCTTTATACTGCTGTGACATTATTGCTCCTGTATCTCTTACCTCAGATTACTGAAACCTTTGCTATGCTGGGCCCTTCATAAATGTAAAGGGAGTAATTAAATAATTCTCTTGAGAAGACAGATAAATGTTTTTTAGCAACTAAAACAACCATGTTTTAGTTGCTAATCGATACTTTCAGGTGTAAAACGAAGTTGAGTTCTTCCTTTAAATAGGATAATACCTGGTAACAGAATACTATATCACTTCCTTAATTTAAAGGAGAAAGAGTTTCATTTAGTTTGGTAGTGATGCTCTAAGATAACACTTTTTTACTTGAAATTGCATTTGAAAGCTGTGAATGTAGAGAAAGACGGGAAAAGCGTAGAAGTTTCACCAGTCAAAAGAAATACTGCATCAATTATACCAATTAAAAAAAATTACCATATCAGAAGAAAACAATGTTAACATCAGATGTGACCTGTGCTTCTGGGATCTGTCAAGCTTCTGAGGAGCTTGGAAGGGGCAAAATGAAATAGTGTTGTACTCCTCTGGGTGCAAAAATGGTCTGTTGGAGCTGCTTCATGAGAATCTTAAAACTATTTTAAGAATTCTCCATATCACACTGGAGATACTCTGTCCAAAATGTCTCTTGGCATTAATATGTAATTCATACAATGTTAAGTCTGGACAGAAATCTTAAATTCATTTAAGTAAACTGATGCAGGACTGAAGTTGGACTCTTGGATTTTCCTTCAGTTAAGAGCAGATGTCTTACTGCCAAATCCTGTCTTTAGAAATTGTTTTAAGAAGTAATTGAAAAAAAATAGGAGGAAAACAAACATTTCAATTCCTTTCATTTTCTGGATGTCCAGAGCAATGACACAGCCTATATGTAACAGCACATACTATTTCTTGATGAAAATAATCAAAAATAACAAAAAGTAGACATGAAAGCATTTAAATAAGATATACATGAAATGAGTAAGTTATCATAAATAAAATCATTTCTTCTAATCTTTCTGATGCTAACTCATGTAGGGATCATGAGGGGTTTTGCTCTTGACAGAGAAAGCTTTTGGTGTATAATAGGATTAGAGAGTAAAGGAGAAATTAGCGAGGAAATAATAGAAAACCAGTGGAGCAGTTAAAATGGGATTTAATGTAGCAAAAGAAACAGCCACAGTGTATTGAAAGGGAAGGATGACATCCCTGAAGATGCCATCCTTCAGGTGACACTGCTGAAGCTCTGACTGTTTCTTCTCACTCACTGTTGCAGCAAAAGTCCATGGACTTGGACTTCAGTCTGGTTCATTGCAGCTAGATGTGCAGTGTAAATTGGGAACTACAGGTCTGGTAGTTCACAAGGCCATAGAGGACTCTTGTACAGAAGAGCAATGTTCTACTTGAAAAGCTACTTAGCCATCCTAACCAGTGCAACACATTGAACCCCTCATCCCCTCATTCTTAGCAAAAGGCTTTCTTCTGTTTATCAAGCTTGCCCTAAAAAATATATTGGAACATCAGATTTATTGTATATGCTATCTGCAGGAATCCTCATGGATTTTGGAAAAGGTTCAAGTAATAGTAGATACGAATTTGGTAAATACAGTGCTGTCAGAACAGAGCATTAAGTGGGCATAAAATTTTTTTAATTTAATTTCTGGCATAAATCAGAACTGTCCTATGTGAGGTCTTTGTCTAGCCAAGTAAGAACAAGCATCCTGTTCTTTAAAACCCCATCAAAAACTAAGAGTAAGAGCTTATCTTCTTTCTACTAAAATTTTGTCTAATCTATTTGCACTTTTTTTTAAAATCCACTTGAGTATAGTGCCTGAAGGGGATTATTACAACGCAGGAGAAAGATGATATGTAACAATATAGAAAAGAAGAATTTAATTTTAAATCAAATTTAAGAATTTGTAACTCCTTTTTTTTTTTTTTTATTCAGAGATACCAGCCTTCTATCTGCTACTGCAGACAAACTGCTTTTTGCTGATAATTCTAGCTACTAATTTTCTTCAGAGATTGGAGTTTCAGGGGCTAGATTTTAAATCTTTCCACATGTAGAGAGGTCAGTAAAGGAATTTCTCTGTGGCACCACTCTTCTAGCAAATAAGCTGTGTAAGACGCACATGTTCAACAAACTTAGGTACTGATTCCTGAGTGGAGAATTTTAGATGTTTAACTCTGCAGTCACTGAGCAGCTCTGCAATAGCCAGAGGGATTCAGTACAGCACATGCACATATCTTTGCAAAATTAGTTGCCGTAATTAGTTTGCATCGTGCATACAAACGCGTGTCTTGTTTGTTGAAGAGAAGGTTATACTGCATAATAGAACTTGGAATGTCATGTAGGAACATACTGTGAGAAATAAGCACTGTTTAAACAAGCTATACTTCTGTTTTAATAACATTGTAAAATATTGAGCAATGCATTCATATTGTGAATATGAATTCAGTGAGTGTGTTTTGATTCACTGTAATGACAGATTCTCTTAGGATTTTTTGTTTGTTTGCTTAGTTTTGCTGATTTTGAAAGTCTCTTTAATAATTAGTACAAAATGTTAAATTCAATATCTGGGGTTGATGTTAAAATAACTGATGATTATACCTGGAATTCTTTAAACAAGTGGAATGTGAAGGCTGTTGGGTTTTTCTTATGCATGCAAGCTGAGTTCTTTAAATTCTAGTGTATCTCTGTCTAAAAATCTTCTGTAAGATCTATTAACCCTACTCTCCCCCTTCCTGCTTTTCAGGTCAGAGATAGCAAATTGCCTACTTACAAGGACTGCAATAAAAACCCTCCATTCCCTACATTTTTTGCTGATGGAGATGAAGAACTGCCAGAAGACCTTTTTGATGAGGAGATTTTCCAGTTCACAGATCCATCTGTCACATTCGCATAATGTTCCTCGCATCTTTGAAAACATAGTTTTGTTATTTTCATGTACATTGCAAGGCTGTATAAAAGTAAGCCTATGAACTGCAGTCTGGCCAACTGACTTAAACACTTCAGGTATTGCCATTTTGGTCAGGTAATCACATTTCCCACTGTCAGTCTCAAACCTGTACTTAAAGCAACAGGTTGGTCTGAGGGACAGGTTGTAAAGCACACCAAACTGTCTTCAGTGACCTTTTGTGCTCTGTCCCAGGCTGTGGAAACCTACACAATCCTGAAAAACTGTTGTTTTGAAGATGGTTCCAGTTCATTTTCTGAATGTGAACAAATTCTGCTTCTCTTTTATGTAAAGTGTACTGGGCAACTCTGATCAAATCAGAAAAAGGTTCCAAATCTGCCTTGGCATCTGAGGTGGGGAGGATCCATGAAGAATTATCCAAAATAAAACAAGAAAATGCCTGAGCATTGTTTTGCAGAATGAGCTTGTTTTGCTTCCTTTTTTTATCCAGATCTCTCTCTCTCCTTTTGCCTTTGTGTTGTTTAATGTAGCAGATACCCAGCAGATTTTCTGGAGGAAGGGTGATGGTGGCCATGTGTAGGGTGAGGGAGTGTTTGGGTGGGAAACATTCAGTAACAAAGCAGCACTAGGACTGCAGAGACCACATGTTTGTCACCTTTGCTAACATCTTGTTCTGAACTTCACTAAGGGTCCCTTGAATGCTCTCTGGAGAAGTCTCTGTGCATCTACCATGGTATTTGTATTGGATTCTTATGCTGTTACAGGAGAGCTATTTCCAAGGAAAGAGGCCAAATGTGAGGCATTTGTCTTTATGATAGTGCTCATTTTTCTCTTCTATCCCACCTTTCAATAGCAACTGAGGTCATGCCCCTTCTGCTTTTCATTTTGCATTATTTACTATTTATAAGCTTGATCTTTTGGAATCTGTAAATCTTCTCATGTACAGAAGTACCTTCATAAATGTCAGTGCCATCTGAGCACTTTACTCACAAGCCCTGCAGTAGTTCAAGAATTTGCATAGTGTTACCATTAATACCCTGGCAGTGCTCTCTGCTCATCTTTGCAGCTTCATCACAAGCTATGAGCTCAAAGGAAGCCACAGGTTTATGGTAGTACATTAAGGTGAACTCTTATTATATCAGATAATATTTCAGTGTGGGGAAAATCACCCAAGTACTTCAATTCCTGTTTCTTTGGTAAGAGAACTTTTCCCTTTCTGGCATAAAAAGTGAAATTGCAATGATCTGATCATGTTGCTCCAGAGAATGACTGCAGCCATTCAGACAATACTGTAATTAATGTTGCCTTCCATTTGTTCAGTTTTGAAGTGTCTGTTGAAACCAGTATTCTGACAGAGTAATCTGAGCAGTTTTGATTTTGAAATGTGTTCTGGGTGTGAGCTGTGTGATTTTTTGTGGTGCTGCTTATTCAGGTCCTGTTTTTACTGAGATGTGCAGGTGAAACCTTTCCAATCTTTATCAAGAGTGCTTGAACATCAAAGACAAGAACTTGCATAGCTCAACTGCAGGCTGATGTCCCAAAGTATTTTCTGTAGAGCAGAAGCAGAGTGAGATGGTTGAGATCTGCTGATGTGAGCTGAGAGTAGTGCAACTCAGATCTAAACATAAACTTCCATTTGCCCCATTCTTCCATCAGGCATTGGAAGTCTTATGGTGTTTTAATTTTCCTTATTGTTTTCATCTCTATTTTCTGTTCTTCCGAGTAGAGAGGGGACTTTGAGTTGAGAAAGCCAGGCAAGCCAGGTTTAATTTATTTCAAGGAGCAAAATTGTTCATAAGTGTAATGACAGCAAATGCTTCAAGCCCACCTACAAGTTTGTTCTTAGAAAAGGTTAAGGAGGTTTAATGAACTATTTTTAGACATTATCAAAGGTGTTGAAGCTGAATATTTATTCATTGTGGCCAAAGGTTGTGGCTAATGGAGATGTGCTTTTAAGCTTCAAATAAAAGACAAAATTAGGCAAATGTCAAGTCCTCATGTCTCAGATGAGCCAACAGTTTCTCATGCAAAAGGATGTGTTAATTTTTTTGAAAAGGTAGACCAAGGGCTCTGTTGCAAGTAGATGTATCTGTGTGTTTTGTTGCTGTGTCTGAGTAATGACAGTTTAGAGGCAACAGGTGACATTTTCTCAGGCAAGCAATAGCAGCAACAAAAATAGGTTCTTATTCCATATTACCTGTAGTTATTTAAGGAGGAGGAACTGAACCAGAGCTCTGAATCCTGTAGGACAACATCCTACCCAAAGCTGGGAGCTGTTATGCTGCCCAAGGAAGTAATTGCTGGCAAGCTCTGCTGCCAGTGCCATAACTTGAGAAGGTTGCTGCAAGGTCTCCCCAAAGACTTCTCCTCTCCAGGCTGAGCAACCCCAGCTCTCTCAGCCTGTCTTCACAGGAGAGGTGTTCCAGCATCTGATCACCTTTGTGGCCTTTTTCTGGAGTCACTCTAGGAGTTAATTCTGTGCCCCTGTGCTGTGGGCAAGGCACTGATCTGAGGTTTGCATGTCCAGGAGCTCGTTAACCCTCTCCTTATGCTGTTGTGTTTGTTGGGGTAGTGGGGTGTTTTTAACATCAGGAACATGCTGCTCTGGGGGAGGATGTAGGGTTAAGCTTTAGCTGTATCTGTGGCTTCATGGTGTGACTGCTTTGAAAAATAAATACTCTTCAATAATAACCCCTCTCAGTGGTTTTCTAATAGTACGTGAATAAACAGTGTCAAGCTTACAATATAAGTTGAAAGTAAAAAGACAGCAGGAAGAGGAAATCAAAACACTCATGTGTCTCTTGACAACATAATTGCAGCCATTGATGATAAACAAGGAAAGTTTTTTCTCTTGAAATACCATACTTTCAAATGCCATTGCTCTGTCATTATGTGAGACTGATAAACATTTTCGTTTGCTATTTTCACTTCATGTGGAAAAATGTGTTTTCCTCTGTTAGTGTTTAACAAATATTACTCTAGTAAACTGAAGGGATGACAAGAGCTTATGTATAAAATTCCACCTTCCTTACTGTTTCCTTGCTGAATTCTGGAAATCCTGGAGGATTTCAATGATCCTAGAAGCCTTTGCCAACCTTGAGGACTCTGTGATTGAAAGAAAAGAAAACTGATTAGGATGTAAACTGTGAGGGAGCTGATGTGCATAACCCAAGCCCCAATCAGAGGCTTCCCACTGGCAGCCTGGTGCCAGCCCTGTGCTTGTGAGCTCCAGCACACAGGCTCCCTGGAATGCCAAGGTGAATGCTATTCAAAGGAAGTTGCTGGCCCTATCCTAGGGTGCTTCATAAAATCTGGCTAATAGAGGGGCCCAGTAACCACAGTGAGGACAGTGGTGGGGTTCATTAATTTTAGGATTGCTGTGTCTGTAGCTATGGCTTGGCTTGGGTCATTCTTCTGATTTATGTCATTCCCTACCCCACTTTGAGATTTTGCATGGGAATGCCGTGGTTTCATAACTGTAAACATTATTTGTACACAGTGTCTTCCAGTAATTAGCTCCTCTGCCCTTCAGTGCACAGGTAGTGCTTATTAATTGCATTTAATGAGCATCTCTCTCCTGCAGCAAATTGCCCTGGTTTGTTACACACGTTAGCATGTAGCATAGCTTAGTATGATTTATTCATATAACATGCTTGAAGGCACTTAGCATCTGTAAGAACATGCAGGAATGCTGCCCTTGGCCTTGGGTGTTTATTGGTTTTGGAGACAGCATGCAGTTTCTGGGGGAGGAATTTAAATTGATTACACATAGCCTTAATGTTATCACACCAGAAAAAGAATTCATATCAATGGGTGCAGCTCTGCTGTGTCTGAAGTGTGGCAGCAAACAGACAGATGGCAGTTTTTCCAGAGGAATGTGCACAGCCAAGTTGTGGAGTCAGGTAGGAAAGGGGTACCTCAGGACTGGGAGTCTCCAAATTAGAGCAGCCTGCTGACTTCTACCTCATGAAGTACCCCAAAAACATGTGGGATGTGAACTGTAGAAGACAATCACACTGCTCCAGTACCCTGCCCTTGTCTCAGTGCATCTTCCTGGCATCTCTCCCCTCATTTCACAGAAGTGTGTGCATGGTAAGTGGGAATGTGGCACTGGAGTGGGCATCAAGAAATTTCCAACAGCATCAATGTCCATAATAATGTCCTAGATCTCCCTCATTCCATTAAGATATTACATATGGGGTCCCACCTTTATGCATGGTTGATACAGCTTAGGACCATTTTGGTCGGAATACCAAAGACCTGAGCTGTGATCTTGCTTTTTCATCCAACTGGCACCCTCTGCCCATGAATTGAAAAGCCCTGCTAGGGAATAATTCCATTTGGGGCTTAAATTAGTATTCACTTTCATGGCAGTAACTTCGGACACTACAACAGAGCCCAGAGGAGAAAGTCAGCTGAGCAAATGAATGCAAGTTTTTAGTGTGAATACAGAAAATTATTTGAATCATTTGCTGTAATGTAATGAGTATATGCTGAAGATCGGGTCCTCTGTGCTGTGGTGCATCCTGCTGCTTCTCAAATTCATGTGTGTAAAGTCTGGCATAAGATGTACACATTGAAGTCAAGTTATGCACAAATACAGATTTGGGGTTTTGGAAGAGGCAGGATTGCAAGGTGGGGTTGTTAGCAAAAAATTGACTTAAACCAATTCATATCAATCAAGTTGTGCTGTATAATTTGCTTCACATTTCCCTGGGTGACACAGTCTTCCAGTCAGCTAAATCAAGCTTTCATTTCTCTGTTTTCATCTCCTTCCTCACTTCCTTTCTAAGTAGTAGAAAACCTTGAAAAATGTGGTTTTTTCAGGCACTCAAAACCTTGAAGAAGGTCCCTTGGCAGGTTGATTCCCTGTTGAAAAGCAGAATGACTCATAATTCATAGGCAAAAGTCATTTTATAAAAGTTTCTTTTTTTATTTCTAAAAGATCGAGAGGAAAGATCAAGATTTCTGAAACAGAGTATTTTCTGCATATGGCCTCTCTTGAAGTGATGTTCCACAAATTCCCAGTATATCCCACTTGAGCCCTTTTGTTCCTCCATGCAACAGTGAGCTTCCAGCACAAATTACAGTTTTTGTGCCTCAGTCTTGCTTAATATACATCTGCCCAGCACCACACAGGATATGCATGAAAATTTGGCAGTGGGCAATGAGATTTACTACATGGCATGTATTTCAAAATCACACTTCCTTTCTCTCCAGCAAGCAAGAAAGGCATTTTTGTCCACTGGTTTGTTCTCAAATTGTGCCACCTCTTACCAAAGGGAGATTTTTCTCTAGAGTTACCATGTTCTTCCTTAGGCTGGCTTGAAATTTTCCTTTATTGGAATGTTTCCTTTCTATTAGAGCTGCATATGAGAAATAGCTTGATAGAAAAGAAACATTTTATTTTGTTTCCCTCATCTTTCATTTCCCTTGATCACAAGTTGAGAGAGAAATGCTTTCCCTGTGTAGCATTTAAAGAGAAAATCAATTGTTTTCTGTGAAATTGCCAGTTGGTTTCTGACCTGCTACTTCACCCCCTCAGAACAAGGTGCCATGAAATGTCCTTTGGCACTTTGTCACACAGTCGTGGATCCATACAGCCGTGGCTGTGAGCCCAAAGGCTATCATCCTGCAGGCACAGCAGGCACCAGAGACTTGAGAATGTTTCAAGCCTTGTTATTTGAAGCTGTTGGACCCTTTAATGGTGTGGCTGCTCAGTCCTGCCTGTTTATGGGCTGCACTGAGGGTGCCGACCCACCCCCATCATACACACACTGTGGAAGGAGTTTCAGGGAGGCTTTGTCTTCTGATGCTGCTGAAAAGCCAAGGAGTGCTTTGGAAGCACAGTTTGCTGAGTGGCTGTTAAAGCCATGAACTCACTCTGAGTTAGGAGCTGAATAACCCAAGCACCACAGTGCATAAACTGTGTGTGTACGTGCCTGTCCTCAAGCCCTTGCTGTATGTTATTTCTGATCAGCAGTCTCACTGACAGCCTTTCAAACCTCACCTGTTTACAGCTCAGTGCAACTGCTCCAGCTGGTGAAACAGTCTGTTCTCTGCACTCTTTGAAAACAACCCAAATGGAGTCCTGAAACTTCAGTGTAGACACAAAACAAATGTGTTGGTCTGCTCCCCTATTGTTCATTCCCCCCCCAGTCAGATCTACCATATTTACTGATGTCCAAAATACATGCTTTGATGTGAACACAAAGCTTGCTCTCATCTGAAATGCAGAATGTATCAGAAATACCAGGTGGTGTCATCTGAAGCCAGTGCTTGAACTGGTCATCTTCTATTAATCACTTAATAAGCTTTATTGTGGATGATTAAAAGTAACTGCATGTTTTCAAATACAGAGAGATTTTGACAAAACAATTTCATAATTATTAATCATCAGGTAAAAATAATTGTAAGTAAAGAACTGGGCACTAGTAATGCATTAGGTTTCTTACATGTGAATATACAAATGAGATATTTCCACATTTTTAAAATGGCAATTATTTGTAAATTCACATGTAAGAAGCCTAATGCATTACTAGTGCCCAGTTCTTTACTTACAAAGTATTTTTCAAACCAGACTCTTACCTTTTCAAATGCTATTTATGTGCATTTATATTTATACTAGTAGGTAGTGGCTTCAAGAAAGCACAAGTCTGAGATATCAGTATACCACAAGATTCATCCCACAGAATGTGGACTTTAAATGAAACTTGACTCAGGACAAGTGTGTGTGAGGTCCTGGAGAAGCAGGGACTGCTCTGAAAGGGCTTTGAAGGAGAGGACAAACACCTTGCAGCTGAGGACTGGGCATGTTGTTAGAGCTGTGCTGCACCGAGGGCAGCACCTGAGAGCTGATGGAGAGAGAGGAAGGACGAGGGAGTGAGGAGGAAGGTGTGTGTAAGGAGTGAGAGCAGCCCAGCAGGCACTGGGGCATGGTGTGGAGATGAGCAGCTGAGGATGGAGGCACTGAGGAATTTGCAGAGAAGCAATTCTGACAGTTCTGACAGGAGAGACATGGCTTCGTGCTGCAGGTTGGTGGGAGCAAGGGAACAGGCTGCAAAACCAGGATGGATGTGGGTAGCAAACCTAGGAAGTGTTTGTAGCTAAGGACTGCATTGAAAGGATCCAGCTTGGGCATCATCTGGGAGAGCAACCTGACAAAATCAAATATATGAACTCTCAGGAGAGCAAGGCTGGAGGGAGATGGGGGAGATAAAGATGCCTCACACACTCGGTGAGCCTGCTTTAACCCAGCTGAAAAGATAAGCAACCCTTCTGAAACGAGAAATTCAGGCACATAATCTTCAGAAGAGGAATCCAGGCACTGAATTATTTCCTGAGGAAAGGGCCTGCCGGTTGCCTGCAGGAAGGCTTTCATTCCCTGATTAAGGGCAGGATTTAAACTTAAGCCACATCCTTAGCTGGCTTAAGTAATCCCCTGCTTGCTGTGCCTGCTGCTGTGCACTTTGGGTACCAAGATTATTTTGTAAGGGGCCAGCAGGATGTACAGACCTCACATTTTGAAATGCAAGGATGATCCACGCCGAGGAGTCCCCCAACCTCTGCCTCTCTGTTCTCCCTTCATCTGTCTCTGTTGCCTCCCTGTGGCACTGGCTGCCAGTCATTTAATAAAAAACTGAATTCCTGCCAGTCACTTGTTGGGTGTGTGGGGGCTGGTGAACTCAGTGCAACAGCTGGCAAGAAGCAGAGAAATGGGGTGCAGCTCATTAGAATGGTGGAGGAGGAGAAAGTTTTGTGGAAGGAGAAAATACTTCATTCTGCATCTGGTACGTACCCAAAAGTAGCTACAGTGCAATATTGGAGGTCCACTTGGAATTGAACGTGTGCCTGACAGGCTCTGTGACTGATCACATCTGTGCCTTCCTGGCAGTTCTTATCCAGCACAGGTTGTGTTAACATCTCCAGAAAGCTGTTGACAGACAAAATCCTAAAAGGTGATAATATCTTGAAAACAGCTCAGCTTTCTTCTCTCTTCTTTTTTTCTTATATTTGTTCTCTGCCTTGTTTTAGTAATTCTCGTGGGTTTTTTTTCATTCTGTTCCCTTTATTTTCTTTTCTTTTTTCCTTCAGTACCTCACTCTAGCTGCCAGCCAGGTCAGTAATCCCTGATCAGCTGTTGTCAGGCACTGCAGATTTAGTGTGACAGCAGTGGTGCTTGGGCTGTGCTCTGCACATGGAATTCTAGCATTTTTTCTCCTGTGAGAAGCAGAAGATTCTTGGCTTCTTCATTGCAGAGCTGGAAAATAGATTTTCTTTCACATTAATGAAACCTGCTTGTCCTCAGCTGCCTTTTTCCCATTCTACTTTGTCCAGTTTTACTTTGTGTTTAAAACAGGAAACAGCAGGGCAGGATCTGACCATTTTTGCACCTTGAAGTATTCAAAAGCCAAATTTAAACTGATATATCTTGGAGGGTTTTACAAACTAGAGATTGGATCTCATAAAACCTAGCTTCAGGTTCACAGACTAAGTAACCATAGTCAAAGCTGACTAAAATTTATCATTGAGATATAATTTCTAATTTCTTAGAGCATCAGTGCAAAGATACATCTTTTAAAAAATCCCTGAATATAGAAATACACATTTTTGCATGTTCTTCTGCACAGTCAGACCAACCAAACCTGCATGAAAGGATTGAATGTGGTTGTGCCATCCCCACATCAACAGTAATGCAAAGGAAAGTGGAGGGCAGGATTTTCCAAGGCAGCTCCTCACTGGGATAGGTGGGGATGACTGGGAAAGCAGTGGCTGTAAGACACAGCTTGTGCTGGAGGACGGCAGGACCACGTGTGTTCCAGCTCCAGGGAATGTGTGCTCCTCTCCAGCCAAACACTTTCCTGTCACCAAGAGGTGACAGCAGGGCTGTGCTTTCAACCTCAAAACTGATCCCAGTGCAACCTGGGGCGAGCCCTCCAGACAGAAATGTCTCATACCCTGGAAGGGCCTCCCTGCTGTGGCACAGGAAAGCCTTTGGACCCAAACAGCATCAGACTGGCACCTGTCACTGGCAGGGTTCCACAGGGCTCCATGTAGGCCCTGTGCTTTTCAACATCATCAAAAATCACTTGGATGCAGGACTGGAAGAGATAGTAAGTTTGGAGATGAGACAAAATTTGGATGAGGTGACAATTGCCTTGAGGCCCTGCAGAGAAACCGCGACAAGTTAGAGATGGGCAATCACCAACTGTGTCAAGTTTAATGAGGGAAATACCAAATTCTGCACCTGCTTGGGGCAACCCTGGAAGTACAGACAGACCAGGGAATGAGAGGCTGGAGAGCAGTGCTATGGAAAGGGACCTGGGGTCCTGGTTGATGACAAGTTGAATGTGAGTCAGCAGTGCCCTGGCAGCCAGGAGGGCCAAGCGTGTCCTGGGGGGCATCAGGGACAGCATCACCAGCCAGGCAAGGGAGGGGACTGTCCTGCTCTGCTCTGTGGGAAGAAAAGAAAAGAAAAGAAAAGAAAAGAAAAGAAAAGAAAAGAAAAGAAAAGAAAAGAAAAGAAAAGAAAAGAAAAGAAAAGAAAAGAAAAGAAAAGAAAAGAAAAGAAAAGAAAAGAAAAGAAAAGAAAAGAAAAGAAAAGAAAAGAAAAGAAAAGAAAAGAAGAAAAGAAAAGAAAAGGAGTTTGTTTTGCTGAAAATATATTGCTAACAAAAGCATGATACCTCATGTATGTACTTTGCATGGACAGATGCAGTTCAGCTCTCCTTTGTGCACTAAGGCAATGTAGTTTTCAAATGAGTTGCAGCAGCACAGACTGCAAAGCAACAAAGCCAAGCCAGTCCTAAGGGACTTACAATTACTATTCAGAAAGTCAGAGCAAGCTATTCTTCAGTGCCAAAAAATTTCAGGTCATCTAATTATGGGGTGTGCACCACGAGCAGTGACAGTAGGAAAACAAATGCTTATTGGAAAATTTTCCTCACCTCTGTTTTAACCTTCAAGATGAGTTGTATCTTACCCAGTGCTTCAGCATGTGATGATTCAGGTGGGATGTGCAGGAGCTGGTGTCAGCTCTGCTGCCCCAGCAGTGAAGCTGCTGCTGCCAGTTATTGACTTTATGGGGGGTGCTGACAGCCCTTTGCTGAGCTCAGAGCTGTTTCCCATTCCTCACAGCCCACAAAGGGCCCCCACTGCCCCGTGAGCTGTCTTGAGGTTTGCTGGCACCATCTCATTCCCCAGCTCCATTAAACAGGCAGGTGAGTGGCAACCAAACCAGTTAGGCTGCTCCAAGACATTTCTGTGCTGCAGGTCCAGGCCAGAATGGAGACTGGTGCTCCCTGTGAACAGAACAGCTCATCCTGCTCTGCCTGTGTTTAGGAGGGCTGGTGCTGTCTGTATTCATGCCCTGGATCCAAATTCCTTCAGCAACACAGGGAGTGATGCAGTCTCTTGGTAGAAGGAAAATATAATTGAATTTTGCTGATGCCATAACAGAACCATGTCACTGGGGCTACAATAGACTTAGATGAGGAGATATACTTGGGTCTTTGAAAGAGCCAGAAAGCAAAAGTTGGTTTTCTTAAAGTGAATTGTTAGCAGCTTCTCACCATCTTTCCCTTTAATTATCTCATGTTTGCACAAACACTGTGAAATCCAAACAGAATATGAAGTATCTTGTTAAATGCAGCTGGTATCCAATCCTAGTGCCACAGTCTCATAAGTGTCCCAGGCAAGAAAATGAGAGTGGAGACAAGCTCTACTTGCAAGCTTCATTACCACAACAAATCTAAATAACTGATCCTTTCCTTTTCCTTGTAGTTAGAATACAGTTTTTCTTTCTTATCATCTCTGTCTAATTGAGATGCAAAACAATGTGCAGAGGCTGGCCCTGGACTTACAAGTTTTCACTTTTCATACATCATCTGTTATTTAGGTTGAATGGGCTTCCCTCACTAAGGGATACCTCTGCCTTGTGAGCTTTTCAGCTAATCTGACCTGTCTGCTCATTGTTTGTTGAGGGTCTTCTCTGGAAATCCTTATTCTGAGCCTAATATTACTATTTACTCTGATCAATAATTGCTGCTGCAGCGTCAATAATGACTGCAAAGTGGCCCTTTCCTTCACTGTACATCTGGGGTGGACTTTGCCTGGAATTTGGTGTAGTTCTGGGTTTATATTTGCCTGGAAATGCTACAGAAGTCTGTGAGAGAGGAGCCACAGGAGCTGTGCCTCTTTGCTGCTCAGCCCCTCTCTGTGGGGGGAACTGAGCTGAACCCCTGGTCAGTGAAGGAGGATCCCAAGGGCTGGTGCCTCCCATGGAAGAGCTGCATTCTCCAGGTCCTGATGTTAAACCCATGTGAATTTTGGGATCAATGAAGAAAACCAACAAAATTGAACTACTGAATAATGTGAAACAGAGATAATTAGGACCCTGACTGTACTTCATATTCTACTTGTAGTGAATTTGCAGAAAGCACCTAAATTTAGTCTCCTATATTCAGTTTTGCTTATTTTCCAATAAGCATCTCATTAGGTGTTTAAATTATTTGACTACTTACTTAAGAACATCAAATTTAGATGTAAGAAATTTGAGACAGTCTTGAAAAAATGTTCTGACCTGCTGTGTTAGATCTTTGCATTCTGCTCCTCACGCTCTTGTCTGAGCTGGGATAATGTCCACAAACTGTGCCATGAGAGGTTCAGATTAGACATTGGGAAGAAATTTCTCCACACTGGAAGAGGTTACTGAGAAGCTGTAGATTAAGTGTCCAGTTGAGATCAGTGTCTGAGGGAGTCAGAGATGTGGAACTGCTGCACACTGGCACCAGTGGTGCTCAGCCAGCATTTCTGGGACTCTGAAAACTCCCCTAGACTGTCTGTATTTCAAATATAGGCAGAAAGTTGATCTTCATTGCTGTGAAATGGCCAGAAACAAACAACACAAACACTTGTTCTTCTGTGTATTCAGAAAAGAATGGAATTTATTTTGGTTTTTAATGCAATGTGCTATCAAACTCTTGCTGTGCATTGTCCATCCCCAACAAGCCAGTCTTGCTGCTCCTGAGTATAGCTGCAGCTTAATCACTCATTATGTTTCTTACTGGAGCAAGCCATGTGGTACAATCATGTTTTCAAACATAAACTCAGACTGAAAGTTAGACTGAGTATTGTTTTTTCCAACAATCTTTAACTTTGTTTTTTCCAATAATCTTCAGCCACACTTGATGGATCTGCCTGTTTCACTGGTTCTCATAGGTCTTTCACAGGTTTTCACTGTTCTTTCCCCAGCCAGGCTTTCATTGGATGTGTGAGTGAAGGGGAGCAGTGGTGCTGCTGTGAGTTCCTGCTCTGAGCAGGAGGGATGTGTGTACAGGTTGGGGCAGCCCCTGAGGGTTTTACACCTGTAGAATTCCCAATGTGTAGGATTCTTTGCTAGATGCCATGAGATATGGCCCCGGAAAAGCTGCTGATAACTTTTCATTTCCTGTGGCAGTCCCTGATAAGCTGTCACCTCTGAGCTGCCAGGCCTTGAGATGCGTTCAGACTCCAAAATTTTTGTTCCAAGACACTGCACCAGCTTCTTCCACCAGGGAGAGCAGCTGTTTGTCCCCATGTGAATAGGGCCTGACAGCCCTCACAAGCAGCCCTGCTGCACTGCACAGAGTGAGGCTGGATGGCAAAGCCTGAGCCTCTGGGAATTGTTGGGATACCCCTGTAGCCTACCAGTGCTGTCCCTGCTCCAGTAACATCTCCAAGTGTGTGTCCTGTGACAGGGCTCCCATCCCCAGACATTCACCTCTGCCTCTCACTGTGGTGTCAGCACACTGGTCCATCTTCTTTCTGTCCCTCCTCACTCCATATGTTTACTTACATATGTTTCCTCTCCTCATAAACCACTTCAGTTTAGCATACAGAGGCTGGAGATTCCTTCTCTCTGATTTTCTCCCATAACTGGCTGTGAACTATTTATAGCATCAGTTGAGGTCCATTTTTCCCACCCTTTTATACTCATGACTTAAGCAGAGTTCAAATGCCTGTCTGCATGAGAGGTGTGGGAGGCTTTAAAAAGATGAAAATAACAGGAAGGCAGCTGCTGCTTGTTGGCTCCCTCGGCGCAGCTCAGCACTCCCCTGTCTGTTGGCGGACGGATCGACTCACATTAATCAAAATACAGTTAATATTAAAAAAAAGCAGAGAAGCTCTTCTGCCTGGGTGCTAAATTTCTATTCATTCTGCAGTTTAGCTTCCTCCACAGGCTCATCAGAAAACAGAAATCACCATTGTGCTGGTGATTGCTGGAATTCTTCTTAGAGGAGCAGAAGAGGGAGAATGTGATATAATTTAGGCTTTACAATGTGGAGGTGCAGAGAGAGAAGTCTCAATTGTTGCTGTGCCTATTATTGCCAAAGGCACTTCCAAAGTCTCTGCAAAAGCCTTCCTTGCCATGTGGGGGCTGGGGAGGGAGCCCTGGGGTGCTGAGATGCCCATCCCCACAGCTGGTCTGCAGAGTCTGAAGAAACAGTTCAGGTGTGGGGCTGGTTTTGGGGCTTGCAGAGCAGATTTGGGCAGCCCTGGAGGATGCTGTGGGAAAGATCCTGCAGGCTGAGTACCAAAGTGCACTCATTGCCCTGAAGCATGGCAAATTGTCATGCCCTGGTGAAAGGACACTGGTTTCCCCTTAGAAAATCTCAGCCAGCTTCAGCAGACAGTTTGTGTGCTCCCACTAAAGCCATGAACACTTTGGGTGGGTGTGTTTTCATCCTTGGTTGTTTGTAAAAGTCCTCTGCAATTTGGCTGCTCTGTAAATAGTAATTACTTTTAGTTCCTGATGAGAAATGTCCATGGTACAAAGTCCTACAGGAAAATGCACTTCCTGCCAAGTGCAGATGGAGGGTTTGGAAGGGAATTGCAGCTCCCATGTGTTACACGAGGCCTAAACGAAGCTCTGAGGGAACACAAAGGATTTGTGCCAAGTGGGATTGATGCTTCAGGTGAAGGTGTCAGGCAAACACCTGGTGTGGCTCTGGGGAGTGAGGCCTCTGCCTGGCTCTGCTCTGCTGACCCCTCCATCCACCATCACTCCCCAGCAGTCTGATGGGACTGGGAGGTCAGCTTGGAGGCAGCCGCCCTCCCTGGATCTTCCTGATGCCTGCGTTTGCCCCAGGGAGGAGCAGCCAAAGCCTGGGGAATGTTCTGCTCTTGTAGGCTTGTCCCTGAACCTCAAGCATGCAGCACAACTTCAAGATGCTCAGCCATGCAGAATTATCAGTTGGAATCAAGGCAGAGTGGAGAGGAAAGTCTGCCTGTGCCTAAGGAGACATCCTGTGAGACCACCCAGGGCTGGTGCTCTGATGTGTCCCTGTGCCAGGGCTGGGGTGTGCCCTGGGGACCATTTTACCCCTGACACTGCTTGGGTGAGATCATGGAGATGATGGTCCCTGCTCCTCTTCTTCCCCCCCTCAAATACTCTTGATTTGCTGTGTCCATACTGCTGCCTTTTATTAGCACTGGATGAGAGGGGGACATATGACTAAATGGTCTAATTTTGCACAGCGCAGAAATATTGATGAGCAAGAGGCTTAACAACACATAATAAAAACACAGATGACCTGGCGTGGTAAAACAGTGACTTCTCTATGTATTGTGCAACCTTAGATACAGCAACAGGTAATAAATTGGTAGCAAACTATGGCTATATTCAAAGCCTGATCCTAAAACATTTTTGCTGCGTGGATTAGTGGGAAATGGCACTGCAAAGAATTTTCTGAAGAGCCATCTTTAATTTTCTCTGTTGCTTTAGTCATTGTTAGTATGTGCCCTGAATAATTATGAATGTTTCATGTTCTCCCAAGAATTTCGTCTTTCCTCTTCTCCCATCAGGAACCACCTTCTTCTGAGAATGTCTCAAGATGCCTTAAAGGAAGAAATGTTCTGTGGGATCTTCGCAAGGTTTTTGCCAGGCTCCTTTAGGTGAGAGTGGGGTTTCACCCACCTATCCCAAAACAGGAAACCGCCATCCTTGTGCACTGCAAATGCCTAAAAACTATCCACTGTCAGTGGATGCAGATGCACCTGGGGAAGTCAGCTGTGGGGTGTCTGCTGCAGTGGATGATTTCTTCCCAGATTTAACTGGGACCTGCTTGGATTGATTTTACCCCATCCTTTAATGGCAGTTCTGTGATCAGAGCTGAAATTGGAGCCATGTTGTGACATTTGAAAAGGCTACAGTGAAAACCCTTTAAATGGTACTGGGTCACTGGGAAAGGACAGAGTTGGTGTTGGTGCAGATGCAGCATTTTAAGGAGCTCAAGTGTTTCTGTATAGGCTTCTGCCCTCTTTTTTCCCCTTTTACAAATGGCATTTGATCCTGCTCATGTGGAGATAGCTGGGAAAGCACAGTTGAAGGAGAGCTATAAAGATGTCTTTCCAAGAGCCCTCTTGTAGGAACACACCCATTCAGGACAGAAGTTCAGAGAAACTCACTCTGCTGAAGAGGCTCATCTAGATGGGCATGAAGACAAGTCTTGGTTTGGAAAGACAGGTGTCTGCTAAGGAAGGCAGGAGCCTCCCCTGAAATGGAAAAATGTAAACCCCCTCTCTCCAAATTGCTATAAATTTTAATTTGCTATAAATTTTAAATTAAGGGGCTCTCAGGCACAAATACGAGAGCAGGATTAACAGTTTTTTATTAGGGAAGAAAATAAAAAGATAAAATAAGCAATGAAGTAAACTAAAACAACACTGACAGAGTCAGTACACAACCTGAGACCCTGTTGGTCAGGGTGCTGCTACCATCCAATTGGAATTGTGTTTGCAGTCCTCCTGGAGTGTCAGGTGTGGTTCTGCTGGAGCAGGGATCCTGTAGAAGGGTGTAGTTTTCCTCTGAAGATCCAGTGGAAGAGGCAGCTGTTCCTCTGGGATATCCAGTGGAGAAACCACACTGGTGTTCCAGAATCTCAAGAGTATATCCGGGTAGGAATGCTTGGCTCCTCCCTCTGGGTGGAGCATCTCACAATAGGATGTTATAGTTCTTATCAGTCATGCAGTGACATTCAATAGCCTGTTATCAGCAGATGTCTCCCCAGAGGGAGGATTGGGTGTGGAGGAGATAAGGAAAACCGCCCACTTAACAGAAGACAACTGCCATAGAGATGGCAAATAGAAAAGAAATTGCTTGGCAATCCAGGACAACGGGCCAATCCCCATGGGGCTGAAGAGTTTTGTTGTATAGGACTGTGGTTCAAGGACCATAATAATCCACACAACAGCTCTGAAGATAGTAAGGTTAGTGTTTCCATCTTGTTTTTTTGCATTTCATAGAATTTTTTATTGTGAGAATGTAGATTTGGAGGCTTTTGTGTGTCACCTCCCCCATCCACCCCCTACCCTCTGCAAAAAACAGACATGATTCTATTTTTTACTAAGAGTAACAATATTTTTTCTAGGGGATTTGAGATAACTGTTTATTTCTGCTATTTCTGAACTCTCTCTGGAGACTTTTTTTCATGCATAAGTTTTTAGGGTTGTATGCAAAAAAAATTGAGAATTATGTCTGTTTCATTCTCTTGGTTTTTATTCATGTCACTAATAATGGCACAGGTTCTGATCACAGTGGCTCAGCATTTAGAGTCAGCCATGTCAGATAATGTGCACATTTTCTTTCTTTAAAAAAATGCTATTCTTTGTCTAAATTAATTGGATCAAATAAAAAAAGAATATTTTCTTACAGCCCTCAGTGCCTCTGCCTTCCTCTCATTAGAGTCAATAAACATTTTCCTCTAATTCCTGGAGCCTTTGCATTAGATCATTATAGAGAACGGGGCTTCTTGAAACAAAAGAAATTTTTCCATTCTCATAACTTACAGTCACCAACTTTTAGAATTTGTTCACCAGTTGTTTTGAGCCAGTTCCAAGAAGAGCAGTTCCCAGATTCACACAATTGTGTTTGGTTTTGTTGTTTTTTGTGGTTTTTTATTTCATGATGATGTATTCATCAAGGTTTGTTTTCAGTCTGGAGTACGGTCATGCTCCGAACTTGAAGGCTGCCAGGATCAGCAGTGATCCTTGTAGAAGTGACCTAACTGCACAGACAGCCCATGGGCCACCTTAGAGGAAAAGAGGATTCAGGAATAAAGATGAGTCAGAGAAGGATGTATTCATCATCTGACTGGGGTCACCAACTGCAATGGCCCACAATATGTGAAAGGGTGATTTGCACCAGCTGTTGTTAACCATGGTGAAACAAAGCCCTCCTATTTGCCTTGCTCTCCCTGGCATCCTCACACTCCCCAGATCTGTGTGCCTTCATTTGACCTAGGTTATTCACAAAATGAGATGAGTCTGAGATTCATTATGCTCAGGGATTTGTCATGTTCTGGCTTGATAAAGGCAGATTAATTTAGAAGTTAAAAGGATGTTTCCCAGCAGTGTCTTGAAGACCAGAACCAGAAACATGGGACAAATGAAGGCAGAGTGGGGCAGAAATCTGCTGAGATGCTCTGCTAGGGCTGTAGGCCAGAGCAGCTCCTTTGGCAGCTCTAAGCCACAGCCAGGCTTGGCTCACTCAGGACTAGGGGGATTCATCCTGTCCCCTCCCCACTGCCTTTGGCCACCCCTTGTGCTCAGCAGGCACACACAAGCACCGAGCCTGCATGAAATGACGGAGGGTTGCACTGCTCACCAGCCTGGGACAGCGTGTTAACAAACCCAGGCACGGTAAAGGAAGGGCTCAACATATTCCTGGGGAGCACTGAAATTCAAGCAACTGCTTTTAGGTAGTCCTTTTCAGAGAGCCCAGATGGGGAGACCACCTGCCTTCCCTGGGCCATTGTGATAAGATGGCAAACTATCTTGGAGAGCCTCCCCGCCGCGGGTGACTGCTCAGCTGGGTCCTCCACAAGGCTTTTGATGTGTTGGGGAATCAAAGGGAGAGACACAAAGAATAGGCAGAAGTCATACATATGAATGTGCACATACATAGACAGTAACCTTTCCTGCTCTGATTACCCTGGCAATAAATGCCTGTGACATCAATACTTTGTGATTACGAGCCCGCGCTGTTACCAAGCGCTGCTTTGGAATTGCAGGTGGGGGAAGAGGAATTAATCACCTCAGTGTAAGATAGCTTAAGTGACTGCTCAACTTCTATAAAGTTACAGAAGTTGGAATGAGAAAACATCATACAGATGAGCCATTAGTTCTGCAGGAAGTTTCACATAATATGTGAATTTTTTATGTGGCTGCTCTTGGCTGGACATTCTGCTTCATACAAAATAGCACCACAAAGCACTTATGTATGTTCGTGTGTGTGTGTGTGTATGTGTGCACATGTGTGTGCACACATTTGTACGTCATATACATGTTTCACATACATTTTACATGTGTGTACATAAATATTTATAAAATATGCACCATTATGCATACATTTATACATGCACACATACAGAATGCAGAAGTGCTAGGTTGAAGTGCTAGGGTGGTTTAACACTCACAGCTATTTTTAGCTGAGTAAATAGGAGCAGGAAACATTTCTAGCATATGAGTTTCTGCCAGCTGTTAAGATCTAGCCAAGAGCAAGAGGTGTGCGTAAGTTTTGAAAATAGATTCATTAACGTCATATTTTTACTCTTGAATTATGACTGATTTGGTTGGTTTTTCCACTCTTCTGCATTTCATGCCTTACAGTAAGATTTGTCTTCCAAAGCCTGGTGTATTTTCTGCAGCTCTGATTGAGGTGTTGAAGATACAGTTCAGTGGATGCAGGTGCAGAGGGTGCCACAAGAACCAACAGAGGGATAGAGACATCACTGTCGATGAGAAGAAGGGCCCTCTTGGGGTAGATATGCTTGTTCTCCAGCACTTAATGCCAGAAGGTGAGGAAATAATTACCAGGAAAGAAACATGGGTTTAAGCAGGAATACATTTTAGCCTGAAAAAAGTGTAAAGGTGTAGGCTAAAGTATTTTTCAGCTTGAACACTCAACTTCTTTAGGTATGAAGCCCACCTGGCCATGTGCAACACCTACCAGGGCCATGCAGTCACTTCCCAAAGTGCATTCACAGCTAATCAATGCAGTACAAATGACAGGGATTTAGCATATCAAAACGTTAAAAAGCTGAGAGGGAGATGGCTTCATATAGAGAACATGATGAAATCAAAGCACAGAGCTTGGGACTCTTAGGGCTCTCCTAGGAAAGGAAAATATCATCAATTCCTGAGACCTTTTTAGTTTTGACTGGCTGCCCATATATGGAATCATACAATAATTTGGGTTGAAAAGGACCTTAAAGGTCATCCAGTCCCAACCCCTCCATCATGGACAGGAACATCGTCCACTGGATCAGGTTGCTCAGACCTCATCCAACACAGCCTTGAACACTTTCAGAGATGGAGCATCCACATGTTCTCTGTGAAGAGTCTACTTTCTTTACACTGCCAAAGAAGATGTTGTCTTTTAAAATAGTGTGGTACATAATTTCTCCAAAGCTGGAGAGTCTCTGCAAGGGAAGATCTTATGTTTTGAAGCAGGGCATTTGATCAGTTTGAAAAGAATCAAAACTGAATAACTGATGACCATTATAAAATCTCCTCAAAGTCCTTAGAAGGGTGAAGTGACTGAAGGCTTTCTCACTGAGCCTGAAACATCCCTGGCCTTCATCAAGGCAGATCCCAGGCCAATTATCCTCTGCTATTTCTTAGAACTAGAGGGGCTCTAAAAATCTTCCCCTCCACCAGCTGCTGGGAGAGCACAGGGTCCTTCCCTCACAGCCATGGCTCTGCTGGTCCAGGCGCCTCAGTTTGGGGCGGGCAGCAGCCTCTAAAGCCGGTCCCAGTCCCACGTGTGGCCAGCAGAGAAGTCCCGGAGGCGTGAGAAGCTCAGACAGGATCTGCCCGTGGTGCCATCACAGGCAGCAGCTGCAGAGCACAGGGCTGCCCTGGGCACCAGGCACGCTGAGGAGGGATTTACCATGGACCAGATTATCCAACGACCTTCCCACTGAGGGGAAAAGAGACCCTCTGGCACCTGGGCTGTCTGCCAAACAATGCTCCATCTAGTGAAGCTGAGTCCAGCCAAAGGGTTTGGGGGAGGCGAGAGGTCTCCAAACTTTGTTTGTTATTTGGGATTGTTTGGGATTGTTGCTAGATATTGCATAAATCTATAATTGCTACATTTAAATTAAACATCGCCATTATCTGCAATAGGGAAGCAATTCAGAGAGTCACTGCCTTTAAAAAAAAGCCCCACCTTTAAAAATACTCATTAATAACATGATTTGTTCCAATTTTTATATAAAGCTGTTAACAGAATAGTTCTTGAGTAATGTGCTGTAAAGAAGCAGATACAGAGAAACATTTGGAGCAGCAAAGACACAAGACACATCATATAGTGCAATATTACATTTTAAATTATATTAACCCTGGGAGAGGAAAGAGAGCGAGAACTCAAAGCAATAGCAATAAAATATTAAATATTTGAGAGAGAATGTTGTGGGCAGTAGCCATTGCTATCAAAAGATAGACAGTGAGCCCTGGAAAAATAAGAATCTGTTTGGCTGTGATGAAATGCCAGGTAATTGTCTGTCAATTTTAGCTGAGGAAATTAGCAAGTGACTCATGGGCTGCAAGCGGTGGGGAGCAGGGGGAGCCTCATCCATCATCTCCAGAGCAACCTTCACTTTCACACACTCTCTGCTGTTGTTTACCTGAAGGGCCATGTGAAGGGAAATGCAAAAGGTCATAAATAAAGTGTCTCAGGAAGGTAGAGGTTTAACCTAAGCAGTTGCAGCCAAGTGTGATGCTAATGGTTTGAGGGATTGTTGTTATGGCTGATGTTCAGAAAGAATTTCCTGAATGTCTGGTCCCTGCCACAGGGCTAGAGAGGTTTGGCAGGGAGGGGGCTGCAGCCAGTCAAGCAGAAGGAGCCTGTGCAGACAAGCATCAAACAGGACTGAACTCCAGGGAGCTCAGGGATTTTCTCTGCTTCCAGAGCAATGAGAGCTAGGTACATAATTGATGGAGATGGCACTATAATCTCAGCTGGGGATTTCCTTGCATTTTAGGTGAAAAATTAAGGCCTGAACAGCCCAGCCAAATGCTTTGTACTAAGAAATATGTGGCAGGGTGGGATGTGTTGGCTGGATTTTGGAAGAGATGCGACCCATTGCTTTTTTTAAGATGCAAACTCCACTCTTACCCAGGCTAGTATGGGGAATATCCTGGACTGGAGGAGAGCAGGGAGGGATGAAGAATGACCCTAATGACAGAATTTTATTAGCTAGAGGGACTGGAAAAAAATATTAGTTAGTACTACACTATAACAAGCCTTTATAAAACCTTTATAAAGCCTATTCTGTTGCAGCTCTGTTGACAAAAGAGAGTGTAGGCGGACTGGTGAACCAAACCTTGCATTTATTTGTAAAAACAAAAAAAAAAAAGATAAAATATTTTCCCTGGCAAAGTAACCAATACAGATTCAATCTCTGAAACTGTGACCATCTCTGTTTATAGGAAATATAGTAGCTAGATGAAGCAAGGACCCTTTTGAACTCTCACACACTGTAAATGCAGAATAGAAGCAGTCAAAATAACACTTATTCACTTTCTCATAAAATAAAAAATTTGTATGAAATTAATGGTATCATTTGCTGCCAAATAATCTTCCAGGTATAAATAGATAGGCAGGTAGGTAAATGCAGTCTCAGACAACATGACAGCAATTCCTATATGAATGGTATGGTAGTTTCGCAATGTTGAAAGGTGTAGTTGAAAAGAATGGTTTTTCAACTAAATTTTCTCAAGAAAAACAACCCAAAATAGGCTTCAAATTATCACCTTTTCTTATAAACCAGCAGCAGTTCTTCTGTTTCACACCAAGGCTGATACACCTGTAGAGGGGATAAAAAACCTCACCAAAGATCAGTCCAAAAAAGTGCCAGAGACAACTCCTTTGATAGCAGGCTACTTTGCTTTTTTTTTTTTTTTTTTGCTGCAAAGGATGTAAATGTTATGTTGTCTTCTGAAGTGACTGCTAAATTAACAGGACAGTGTCTGGATGCCTGTGTGTACACTTTCCAAATAACCTACATCCATCTTTTTTATATTTTGTCTCTTGTGTTTATTATTTGTGCTCTTAAACCATGCTCAGACCTCTGAGTAAGAAGTTTATAGATCTCTGGTAGGGAAAGAAAAGTGACAATGGGAAAACCAGTACTTTCCATCATCTGTGAGAACACAGATGATACCCTTCTTGTCCTTTTCACAGAAAACAGTTTTTACAGTAGATCACATAAAACTGCCAAATCAGAGGTAAAGATGAAAGCACATTAGTACGAGAGCTAATTTCAGAAGCTCAAATGTTGCATGAATCCTGTAGATCTAGAATATGTGCTTTCTCAGTTCTCTGTCCAGAGCACAATTCACAGTTATTTCACAAAAAACTCATTGATTTTCCTCTCTTCTCAGCACTCTCCAAGGACAGGGGAGAAAGCCAAGCTCAGAGTGATGGTGGGAGGCCAGGGTCAGCCTGCTGCAGAAGGAGTGGCTGCGAGTGCATTGTGCGCTGCTGCCCTAAAGATGTCCTCCCTTGTTGGAAGAAGGAGACTTTCAGACAGGCAGTGTTTAATCCCCAGGTGAGAAACTTGGGATCCATTTGACATGGAGAGCAGTAGGAGGTCAGTTCATGGTACAAGGCTGGTTAAGTCAGTCCTGGGAGGAGCAGGCTGCTCCTGGTGAGGCCAGGTCCACCACCCTTGCTGGATCTGTGGTACATGCTGGCAAGGCTGGGTTGGGCTCCCTCATCTTCTGGGACAAACCTGTTGGTCAGCTGCTGTCTCCTCTCAGATATGGTGTGGTGTCTGAATCAGGCTAAAACAAGACAAATAGTAAGTGGCAGCAAGATACTGAGGTGGTCAGTGATGCCAGTGTGGACACCACCCAGCAGCATTCAGAGATCTCTTGTGTCCTGTATCCTCAGCCTGCAACCAACCAGTGCCACAACACTGAGCTGTAGAATAATTTAATTTGGTGAAGACCTCTAAGATCATCAAGTCTAACCCTTAACACAGCACTGCCAAGTCCTCCACTAAACTGTGTCCCTAAGCACCACATCCAGTTGTTCCAGGGTTGGTGACTCAGCATTGACATGACCTCCATTCCCTGTACCCCAGGTTTGCATCACTCCCTTCCAGCCCAAACACCAGCCTGGCTTGCCACAGCTCTCAGGGCTGTCATTGCCTCTGGCCACCTGCAATAACCTCATCTCATGCCCCTTGCAGCGGTTCCTCAGATGTTGCCTAGAGGTAAACAACGGGGGAAAAAGCCAAGGAAAAAGTGTAGGTCAAAAAGGTAGAAGGTGAGAGTACAGCTCTCTTCAGAGAGGCTGGAAACACATTCTTGGGTGGACATAGTCCTGCCAGCCTGATTTAAGGAACCTTTTCCAAGGCCAGGCTGGCTCTCAGATAGCTGCAAGCCCCAAGACATACATTGCTTAGCCAAACTCAGCTCTCTTTCCTGGCCAGACAACAGTTTTCTGGAGCTACCAACAGCTCACTGCACCAGGACAGAGCACATATGGATGTGTCCAGTGGGTTGCACTCTCCTGGGATGGGCATCCTTTCTTGCAACCTGCAGGTGGTCACCTGGTGATTTTTCAAATGCAGGACATGGATGTTATTCGCTAAATGGAGGCAGAACACCACCAGCTGGAAGGAGGTGCTTGGAAATTACTGTAAACACAAAGTGATGAACAAGTATGAAAAATGCTCAGGAGACTCTGGGAGGAGTAAGAAATTCACACCATGGTGGGGGTGAATGAGTAATTCCAGAGCAGTGGGGCATGAGTCAGGTGGCAGGAGATGCATTGGGCTCTTTCTTTCCAGACTCTTCTGACTCAGGATCAGCCTGCTGCTGCCCAGGGACCACTCTTCAAAAGGCATTGCCTTTGGGCAATCACTCTTCTCTGAGTGAAACAAGTCACAGTGTTTCTCTAACACTGCCAGAAATTCAAAGCAGGTACTGTAAGTCAACAAAATGCTAATTCCCCAAAGGTTAATTAAACTGAGCAGGACTCGTCGATGAAACGCAGCGGCTGACTGCTGCAATTAACTCTGGCGGCGTGGTTAGCATTAGGTGGCATTCCAGTGAAGGGGAGCTCCTCAGATGAGTTATTTTGGCACTTACTCCTTTGAGGGGGTGGAGGAGGGCTCCTGAATATATCAGTCATTTTGTTCTTGCCTGCTTTCAGGAGATGGAAATTAGTGACACCCAATTCAGTCAAATGAGGAAAGAAAATGTGTTGCTTCTCTTCAGCCTCTCAGAACAGTCACTCTTAAACACTGAGTTATAAAGTATGAGGCTCCATTTGAAGTCAGTTTTCTAACCTAAATGCAACAAGTAAATTCTGTATTTTACTGCCTGGTCTTGCAGGTGAAGCTGGAGAGAGCAGACTGTTTTGTGGGCTTGGGGAGGCTGAAGACAAAGGAGGGCTTTGCATGCAGCAACAGGGAACACAGAGGAGGGTGGGAGTTTTACCCTTAAGATATTAAATTTTGGTTCCAACGTGAGCATTCCATGTTGTCTTCCACAGCAAAGAGCTGGAGGTTGTAACTTCCTGAGCTTTGAGGTGCCTTTTTGGGCCTGTTGAGACCAGATGAATAACTATTGTCCCCAGGAGGTACCTGCCACACAATAACATCCAAAAAAATCTTCCACTTACTGCTTTTTTAATACAAATTTGAAATATAGAAATAAAATATTTTCTAGAAATATGGGGAACAATTACATAACAGCTGCATGCAATTACTACATTGGATGATGTGACATTTCAAAACAAAGACATAATATGATTTTACAGGTATATCGGGGAAAAAAATTCTCTTAAAATACAAAATTTAAACTCATGAGTTCATAACACACTCCCCTCCCCCATTTTCTTCTTCTTCTTCTTCTTCTTCTTCTTCTTCTTCTTCTTCTTCTTCTTCTTCTTCTTCTTCTTCTTCTTCTTCTTCTTCTTTCTTTTTTGGCAGGATTTCCTTTTAAAATACAGGCAGTGGTTGATCTTTCAAGGCAGGCCACACCAGTTTTTGGCCATCTGGGGATAAGTGGATTAAAACAAAACAAAACAAAACAAAACAAAACAAAACAAAACAAAACAAAAAAACAAAACCAACAACCAGCCAACCAACCAACCAACCAACCAACCAACCAAACAAACAAACCCCTAATGAGTGATTTCATGAGCAAAACTATGAAGCCTGTACAAAACCTTGTGCTTTGAGATAAAGACCTCTTTTCTCTAGGATGACCTGAGAGTTTATCTGGCAGCCAGGAACATCCAGAGGCAAAAGTTTTTCCCTTCCTATTTCATCACCAAGCAAGCTTTTTTATGGTCTGGAGGTTTCCTTTGTCATCAGGGCTTGTTCCCTTGAAAAAGATTTCTCCATTATTCTGATGTATATTTTTGTGCTCTCTTTCTGGCCTCCATTCCTTCATTCCTGGTGTACAGTCAGACTGTCCTGAGGTGGTCTTATCATGAGGGAAAGGGATGATTAGCATGGGGAAGGGAGATGCCTGGCTGGAGTGAGAATGGAATCTTTATAACCACAAATACAACAGCATCACTCCGACTCCTCTGACTTTTAACTGGGGGAAAGGAGAGCCATTTCTGTGCCTTTCACAGCCCATCAGCCCATGAAAAGCTCCCAGGTCCTCAATTCTGATGCTTTTTTATATAAGGTCTGAGCTGTGGTCACCATGAGCAGCTATCATTGAGGTGATTGAATGGTAACAGTGAGCAGTCTTCATAAAAGGCTGATTCCCACAAATGTCATTCCCATGTTCAAGACCCTGCCTTGCCCCTGCACCAGGCCTGCCATAGGGATCAGTGTGGAGACAGACCAAACCTCCCCAGCACCCTCTGCAGCTCTTTCCTTGCATCTTAAAAACACACCAGGTCACAGACTCAATAACCATCACTCCAGCCTCTCCTGCTCATCTCCCTCCTTCAGCATAGGCTGCAAATAAAGACTCAACCTTCACGAGAAGGTGGCCTGAGAAATCTGATCCAGACTCTCCAGCTTGTAAATTAACTCTCTACTCTGGTGCATCCAGCAGTTTGTTTTGCTCAGCCAAAGGCCTAGGAGGTCATGAGATCCCAACAAACAGCCTTCAGTGGTTTGTTTTCTGCATTTAATTTGCTTTTCAATATCATATTTCCCTTGAATCACATTTTGCTTCGGGCAGATCTTGTTTTGAAAAAAATTTGGAATTACTCACATCTTCCTAGGGGAAGCAGGGCAAGGATAGGATGTCAAAGAGATGCCATCAAACTTATTCTATGTATTTTCCCCAGTAAAAGGTAACTCAGGATCTGCATTCCTAAATGGCTTCCCAAAGATTTCCATTTCAGCCAATTAATGTCCATGTGTCTTCCTATGGATGTGGGTCTGATGTCTTTATTAGCCAAACATATTCAGGTCCTGATTAAGAAAGCTTAGTAGGTTAATAAATAATGTACTCTTTATTTTTAGATCTATTTATTAACACTCTACATAGCTCAAATGGCATAAGGATGCCCAAGAGTACAAAACATTCATAAACCCTACTCCTCTGCTATTTGATAATCCCATTTCCTCCTGCTGAGACCATTTTCATCCTTGTGATTGCTTTTATGTGGCCCCATTCTCTTGCACAAAAGCAAGTACCACAAACAATATTTGAGGAGGCTGAAGGACCAGTGATGTGAAAATTGCTTCAGTGTTAATTCTGTTTTCTAAATAAAGGCACATTTTTTCCTGAACACAAGGACAAGACAGCAGAAGGTGAATGGTACTGATGCTTTTATTCTTTTGCAACAGCTTCTACAGTGCATACCTGCAACTGCTGTGGGGAGACAGATTTTTATGTCATGAAGCTTCGTGGATAGGCATTTTACCTATAGGCCATTTCTCCTTTCTTGATAGTTTAGAAAGAAATAACAAGTGTTTACATATATAGGGATATGAAGAGAGAGAGAGAAAAAAAGATATGTGCATACATGTACTGCAAAAGGAGGTCTTTTTAAAAAGCTCATGGCTTTAGTGCTCCTGAATATATACCTCCTGTCTTTTCAGAAGAAATGCTTGTTTTGGGCAAGAGGCTTGATGCTTATTATCATCCTTCTGTCATGTGCTAATCCTATTTGTATCCCCAGGTGTCTTTCTCAGTTTATTCTTACAAGTTAAGTGGCACTGACTTGCTGCTGCTGTATTTCAGTGTACAGAAATGATGTCATTGCTGTCACTCCTTATTATTTTTATTCATTTATTTGATACAGTATCTGTTAATATGGAAACTCTGTGTTTCTGTGCACTTGAAAAATATCTCTACTGACACCAAGTTTTCCATGCCAGGATGCAGGATGCATTTTGATAACGCCTCCTTTGCGTGCCATGGTCCTGATGGATGGAACTGCCCTCTGCATTTTGATGTGGGCAAGAAATAAATCTGCCTGTGGGAAAAGGAAACACAAATGAGAGCTCATAATGTAACACCACTGCCAAAATTCTAAAGCTATTTCCCAGTATGCATGGAGATGAATTACAGGTAAAATCAAAGGGTTGTGTTGTCACTTCCGTAGACTTTTAGCAATAATTTTTGAAACTTGAACAATGGTTTACAAAACTCTAACAATGCTTTGCCAGTTTCCTTTAAGAGTCTCTGGAAGAACCAGTCTGGTCCATAACACACCCAACACAGGCCTACATCTTACTAAAATCTGGGAGGGACCAGTGTGGTGTTTCCTCTAGGTGCCAGGTAAGCATTGCATGTAACCCACTCTTTTAGGTGGCTCTGCCTCCCCTTGCCTTCTAGTTTTCTCTCTTCTATGCTCGTGTCATGACTTGGAGACACCACAGCCCTTCAGGAGCAAGATTGCCATGGATACAAGGTCCCACCACCCTCATGCAAGGTCATCAAGGAGCTTCTGAAACTCATGAGTTGGGTAGTACAAAGTCCTATCAAGAAAGGCAAGAATTCCTCTGGGACCCAAAAATGGGGAAGTATCTTGGCCCTGTGAAGAAATCTTCACTGTGTGGTAAATCACATGGACTAAAATCTAGCACAGGTTTAGTCTTTGAGCTTTCTCCTTTGAGTCATAATGTTCCTGAAAATATTGGTTTAAGACAAAGATAACAGTTGGAGTTCATGAGATGGGAGAAGATAGTCCCTGGGTCTTGGGGAAAGGAAATTGTGAGGAGGCGCTGAGAGAAGGGTGAACCATACTGAAAAAGTAGCTGTGTGATATCTAAATGAGTATCTCTTTGGCCACTGCCTCCTGATTTCCTGTGGCATATAACTGCTTTCCTATAACTTCCTAGTAACTTTCTCCTCTGGAGAGTCAAATGTTTAAAATAGTGCCAGTAGGCTTGGATGGAAGAAGGAAGGAAAGTAAGAAGGAAATTTTGCAGAGGTTGTGTGTTTTTTCCAACTGCATTAACTGATTTACTGACAAAAGGACCTTACTTTACCCATTTTCCTGACTGTTTTCTGTCTCTTTTCATGCAACCTGTAGAAAGTTAATGTTAGACTTTCTGAACAGCTATCAAATCTGTTGGACACACTCACCCCCCCCATCAAAAGTTATCAAAAGGGGCAGACTGAGCACAATTGTGCAAGATTTCATTTGGAAGCCAAATAAGAACCATTAAATCTGTACAGAAGATGTCGGCGTTTTCTGACCCGACAGATTTAATATTACAGAAGAAGAGATGATTCTGGCTGAAACACTCCAAAAATGCTTATAGAGTGTGTCAGTTCTTAGTGCATGTCACCTTGGCTCCCTCAAGTGGCTGGTCCCTGAGAGTGGACACTTTCCTCCTGCTCCACAGCACGACTGCGTTTGTCACAGCACACGGATTTGAGGTCTCTGCCTCAGGAACCACAGCACCAGGCCCTGCTGAAGGCTGGTGTGTGCTTGTACGCAGCCATGGTGTGCAAGAAGTTGGTACTCACCATGGTTTTCTGGTCTAATCATCCAAGAAAAGACTGAAGGGAGCAGGACAGTTTATATGTCTTTTCATGTCCTTTTTCTCATGACATCCTCTAGAGGAATGCCTTGGGTGTTAGTGCTTTTCTCTAAATTCAAAGACAGGTCCTAATGGTTTTGCTGCTGATTGTAGTAAGCCTTCATTGGCCATACTAGCTGAGGTCTGCTCTGAAAAAGGTTGGCTGGGGACCCATGAGACCACATCCTGGCAGTAACCTCCTGAAGCTGAGCAAAAACAGAAGCAAAATCCTCTCCTTGGGACAATCCTGAGGCTGGGGCTGATTGTGAGCAGCAGCTCTGTAGTATGGGAGCAGATGAATGCGAGGCATTAAAAAAATAATCAAGGCACAGGCTGTATTAGATATATTTTGGACAGAGGAAGAAAAAATTCAGCATGGGAGAGGTCAAATGCTGAAACATGGATTTTACAATAACTGTCTGGACAAGTCCCTAAGTGTTCCAATCTTTGACTGACTTTAGTTACCCCTGCTATGGATTGAAATAGGACCAGATGATTCCAAGCTTTCTGACCTCTGTTATTCTATAACCCATGAAACATGGATTTTTCTGATTTTTTCTGTTGTTCACTGCGGGATTGCTTCAAAAGTAGTTACACACCTTGGTGCAGACCCTAACACCCAGCCAGCCAACAGCCAGACCGTCAAGCCTTATCCTAAGTTCTTCAGCCAGGTTTTGACCCAAAACACACCCAACCTCCAGTGGCTGAGGCCACAGAGTTTTATCTTATCAACTCATCTTAATATTGAACTGCTTTTAGTCCCACGGATCTCAGACTGCACTGACCCCTCAGCAGTGGCCCCACTGCTCAGGCTGGCTGTGCTGTCCCCATTGCATGGGAATGCTGCCACAGACAAACCACACTGGACAAACAGACAGGACCTCCAGGAGTGGGGACACAAGGTAAATTCACAAGGGCATGAGCCCAGGAATTTTAGCAGGAAGTTCCAGGGAAAGAAGATGGAGGTGGGTCACCTCTGCCCTGGTAAGCAGGAAGGCTCTTTGTGTTCCCTGCTACACACTCTTCAGGTGAGACAGACCTCTGAATTTGTCTCCTTTTGAAAGGAAAAGTTTTGTATGTCACCTTTAATTTATTAGGTCTTTCCTCAAAGAGAGGCCTCATCCTACAGCCCCTTGTCAGCCACAATTTATCTTCTCTGTTTTAAGTCTTCCATGTCCTTACAGGCAGAGGTTTTCTGCATTTCTTCAAGGACATATAAAGATTTCTCATCAATGCAATGTATGTTTCTTTAGTCTCATGAAATAGGAATGCCACTTCACCTGTTCAGTTTCATGATCAGATGGATGGTAACAGGAATAGGTAAATAAAGCAAGGAGAAACTGTAATACAAATACTGAACCTGAACTTAATTTGCCCTTTTTTTATCATACAGTAAGACTTTCTGAGCATTTGCTAAATAGCCATATTTTTAAGCTAAAAATCCCCTAGCACAGCTTATCCCTGCTCATGTAATGTAATGTCACAACAAGCTCATGGACTTTAGCATGTGATTTCACATGTGCACAATCCCCCAAGAGCTTGTTAAGAAGCGGCTTCCCACTTCATTTAGAAAATGCAGGAGATGCTGCAACAGATGCTGAACAGACTTGTAAGTTTTCTCTTTTGTCACCTTTTTTTGCTGGATGAGAACTATGTATAGACTGAAAACATGTGATGTGCTTCTTTAATCAGTGTGGGAGTTGTCCTGCTTTGGTTCATATCCTAGCTCAAGTCAGCAGTGAAATTTGAAAGGAAATATCCTGATCCTCTTCACTTCCCATGCATTGCTTTGCATCATGGCATGACTACAGAGTGCACAAATTGGAATTTTTCCAGATGAAAGTAAACTGGAAGATGTGGGGATGTCCTTAATGAGATCCAACCTCCATTGACTGGACCAGACTGGAACTCTTCCAAAGTAAAGTAGTCTGATGGATGGTCCTTGCTACCAGTTCCATCACTCTGCACACCTATACCAAAGACCATGGGCTTAATCTCTTTCACCCAGCCTTGAGGGCTATTCTCGGGGGACATCCCCTACCCAAGGGAGGAATCTCCACACATTCTAAGGAGGAATATGTTGGAAGAAGCAAACCATTTGAGAGTGGACTGGACTTTTATAGTATAAAGTGATTGACTGCCAGTCCCTTATCTCTGGTTGCCTCACTATCAAGGATGTTGATTTGGGGTTGGTGAACAAGACAGGTTTCAGCATAATTCAACATCAAAAGCAGCACATTATTTTCCCTCTCAGCCCAGCACTGGTAGCTTCCAAACCAGGGCATTTTTTAGTTGCTTGACCACAATGCAAAATCCTGCTACAATATGCTAATGGACCAGTAGGATTGGAAATGAAATGAAGTAACTCAGGTCCTGCACTTTTTAAGAAATTAGGTGATAAAAGCAGGATATTTTCAGACATAAATGTAGACTCTTGTACATTTTGAGACCTCTCATAAAAGTGACATGGTGTTATTTCAATCCATCAGCTGTGGGGAGGTGCAGCATATTTGCTGAGGACTTGCACTATAAGTCCTGAATTTGCAATGCTCAGCCATTTGGAATACATAAAGAAATAAAATCATTTTGCCCAAACACCTGGCTTTGGACTTCTAAAGTAAAAAAGCACTGCTCAGCACCCCCTTAGCAGTCTGCCCTTGGTCTCTGTGTGCAATGCGCCAAAACAGAATAATGTGTGTAAAGGCTGGGACTGGGCTCTGCCACTGTAAGAAAGGTGAGGGACATTTTATTCCCAAGCCTTGGACAAGCCTGCTTGGGACAGTGAGACCCAACAGTTCCATGTTGCAGCCTGGGCTCAGGTGTGCAGCAGATTCCTGTGTTCCTGCAGTGCAGTGTGATGGTCCCATCAACCAGAGTGTCCCATGAGCCTGTGAGTGCTGCAGGGAATTTTCTCCAGGCTCTGCAGTTGCAGAGGTTGACCGGCCACCTGCCCAATCCACTTCACCATTGCTAATTAATCAGTTAAAAAACACTTTTCTACTCTCTAAGATGTGATCAGATTTCTGTGGGCACACACTCCTGACTCCCTGGAAACGCCAGAGACAGACTCTGATGTTGCCAGCAGCCTTGACTTGCCTGGATGGGGGTTTAAAGTCTTTCTTGAGAAGTCAGAAGATCATCATGGACATCCTCTGACAACACTTGCCCAGCCGAAGTCATTGCAAAAGGCAGCCCTGAGGAAGAGCCTGAGCATGCAGTGCTGAGTGCTGTCATGCAGGAGGATAAAGTCAGATTACAGGTATAAAGCAGCTCAATATTACTCTTGTATTTATCATGGGATTAAATTCCTGCCATTTCTCACACCATTTGCATCTTTGTGGTGAGAACAAAGCAAAGATCAGCCCCACTCTGCCCAGTAACTCTTACAGGGTTTTGTGTGGGAATAGGTGAGTGTGTATACCTTTGCTTTGTTTGAAATGCCATCTCAGTTATTTATTTCTGAATGTCTTCTTTTTTATTACATGCTCCCTATTCCAACATGAAAAGAGCTGTTTTACCTCTTCAGCTCATGCCCTATTCCCATCCCTGTGGTGAAAGGACAGCTGGTTGTTCAATTCATTGCTAACACCACCAGGCAGCCCATGCTCTGCTCCATTTTGGTGGGTCAGAAGGAATTTATTGTTTTCAAAAGTGGTCAACACATGGGCTAGCAGAAGGTCCCTCCAGACATTATTCCAATGCATAAAAAAGTGAATGCTGGAGATCCCATCAAGTCCACGCAGACCTACTGTGCAGCAGCAGCTGTTGTCAGTGAGCAGAGCACAAACCAAGCAAGACCATACGTGAGAGAAATGCCTCCATTTTTGACCTTCTGACAACTCAGTCGTGGCTTATTCCTGAAACCATTTAACTGCCTTAGACCTGAGTGATCTCCTCAGTACACATCTGCAACACCTGGAACATTTGCTGATATCAGGAAAAACAAGGACAGCCACAAACCTGCAAATGTGCACCCCAGATCCCGGGGGAGAGAAAGGCTGGCAGCAGTGGAGGCTGGGGGATGAGGTGGGGGACAGGCAGGATCTGTTTTGGGGTGTGAGCATAAGAACCCTCCAGTGCACAGCTTGGCTGGCAGCAAGGGGTGCATGGCTCTGCTGGGCATGCCTGTCTTGTATAAAACACTGATGGTGGGATATTGGATATGAGAGCAGAGAACTGGACACCATGATGAACTGAGAGGCAAAATCAAGGAGAAAAAAAAAAAAAAAAAAACTTAGTAAAGCAGCCCAATTAAAGTGGAAAGCCACAGCACTGCCACTGCAGTTACATGGTGCAGTTCTGTGAAGCCCTGTGAGAATCAGGGTGCCCTGAGGGCTGGGGAATTGTCCAGTATCCCCTGTGAGACAGACACAGGGGATATAAGGGCAAGGTTAGCTCCTCACAGGATGCCAGATAGCTTTGGGTTTTATCCCCTCCATGCAGGTGGGTCCCTCTTGTCCCCATCCTTGAGAGACTGAGTGAGGGGACTGAGCAAAGAAGTTAAAATTGCAACCAGTGTTCCTGGGAGCAGGGCTGGAGAGACCAGGCCCCAGGGCCAATCAATAACAAAAAATTACTGAGAAAAATCCAGAGGCTGTATAAAACCTCCTGGAAGCTGAGTCAGTCCAAATTACAAATCCTTGCTCCCCATTATAAACAAGAATACCAATATTTCTGCTGCAAATGCAAACTCCTGAGTCCAAAGCAGAAGGAAAACATCTTTGCAATGCGCCAAAACACCTTTTTCTTACATCATAAAGGTATGACTTTCTTCAGAGGAGTGTCAGATGGAAGCAGAGGCTGGCCTAGGCCTGGCACAAGGAAAGAGCCAAGTCTCATTAAAGCACACACTGGGTGCAGTGAAACAATATTGATGTTAATGAATACATATGTGGTACCTGGGGTTTCAGGCAGACTCCCTCTCCATCTGAGGAGCTTGTTCTAAATGCACATCCCTCCAGTGGTTGTGGGAGCCTGGGAGAAAGGCACATTGCCCTCCTGCAAAACAGCCCTGGGTCTGTGCCTCGTGCCTTACATGCTAAAACAAGAAGGCAGTGGGATCACAAACACCCTGCTACAACCAGCTTTCATGAAAAGCTGAACTCTGAAAATGGAACAGTTTAGTGCAACAGCATGAGTAGAGCTCAGAGATG
Organism: Melospiza georgiana; assembly: GCF_028018845.1. Classification (NCBI taxonomy): domain Eukaryota; kingdom Metazoa; phylum Chordata; class Aves; order Passeriformes; family Passerellidae; genus Melospiza; species Melospiza georgiana. Next base: position 43,764,995 of record NC_080430.1, on the reverse strand, counting down.
TTAGCATCAGGGAATGAGAAAGGAGGAGGAAATGCCCTTCATCAAAAGGCTGATAAGTGGATTTTTAGGAAAAGCAGATCAAGGTTGAGATGTACATAAAAGTTACATAAACGCAGAACTAGCCAAGCTTCCATGTGGATAAGAGGGGATAAATGCACTTTATTAAGTTGTTTCTAAAATTGGAGTAGATGAGATAAGCCTTGAAGGAGGCACTCATTCATGATTGATGTGGAGTAAGTGCAGAGAGATAGCTGTTGAAAGGACTGCCATAAACCAGTTCTCCAAGTTGTCACTCACTGACACTTCCCAGTGTTTTCTAATAAAAATAATCTGTTTAAATCAGACTCTGAAGACAGCTTGTCTTTGGCTGCCAGTGCAATTTCTCACAATTGTTTCACAATTGCTTTTGGAATAAGTCAGGGATTGTTTGAAGAGACAACTTTGAGGCAGACTTTTAAGTTACTGTTATTTATATTGGCAAAGCACTTTATACTGCTTTAAAACAGAAAAAAAAAAAACCACATGGAAATTACAACCAGCTGGTTAGCACCATTAAAGCTGCTGATAAATAGTCCTTCCACAGAGGTGTTCACAGTGCCATGCAGATATGGAAAGACAGTGCCAGTGCTTGCATGGGGTTACATCAGTCCTGGAGGCAATGAAAGGGTTGTAAGGCCACAGGATAAACCAACAACCAGGAACTGCAAAGTCCTGTGCAGCCCTGATGGCAGCACCCTGCTGAAGTCCTTGCTGACACAATGACTGTGAAGTTTACTAACTAGAGCAGAGAAGGCTGCATCGAGCAGGAGAGGGCAGAGACCATGAGCAGCCTGGCTGACATACAAGTCATCTTTAACCCTTCTGCATTAGTCATGATTTTGACATTTTCTAAGCCCTCTTCCTGCCTTTCTTAACCTTGAAATGATTGCCAGCAAGGTTCAACTGCAGGAATACTTTCAGCTGTAGAACTGTGCAACAACCATCTTTACTAAAAATAAAGAAATGTTAATATTTTGATACGGTTAATATACACACACCTCAGCTACCTGGAAACAATTCTACTGTTTTTCATCAAAGAAAAATGTTCATCATCTACAAAAATACTGTAGTCAATTCTAATTGAGCCTTTTGGGTACTTCCACGAGGTGCAGTATGTTGCCTTGTTGCTGTAGCACAGCACTTAAAGAAGGTTTTATGTGCATTTTGCTGGGGGACTTGTTCATGATGAGCCACCCTCAGCAGCAGCAGGATGTACTGGCCAATGCAGCTCCAGCTGCTGCTGCAAGACCTGGGGGATGTGAGGCTGCTTCAGACCAGTGTATACCCTAAAAGCTAAAAGGTAAAGGATAGCCTGGATACCCTTTGCTTGGGGATTCCCTTTGGACAGAGGGACGGCCTGTGTGAGTTGGCCAGCAGGAACTCACTTCCATAAATTTCCAAGTGGTCTGCAGGCTTATGTTCCAGTTATTAAGTGGGTCTCTATGGACAGACTATGGGTACCCAGGTGTGGATGATGCATCTCTAACAGGAGACATCCACACCCCCAACCCACAGCCTCTCCAGACCTGCTTTCTCAATAATTTCTTTGTCCCAGCTCTTCATGGATGTATCTTTTTTATGGCCCACGTGATGTTTGCAATGTGCTTTGTGTGGGCAAAAAGGAGCTATATAAATGCAAATTTAGTGCATTCATTTATTCTGCACTGAAGGTTGTACTGCACTGAAGGCCAGGTGAATTACACCCACGGCATCCTCCCCTCAGCTCTTAGTGTCATCCACTTCAGCAACAACAACTTCCCATAGAATTTGTTAAACATGATTTGCTTTTGTTAGCCCTTGCAGACTATTTTTAATCAAATTACACATCTCCAGGTGTTTTCCATCTGGCTGGACCCACTGGCTGCTGAATTCAAGGACCCTGATTCATTACTACCTGCGTCATTTGCTGACCTTGCCACGAGCCCACAGTGGCGGCGTAACGAGGTCTGTCCGTCCAGCGCAGCCCCCGCTCCTCACAGCTCATTGCTGAGATCCCCGGGAGCTGGATCCTCGCCCTGAAACTTTAATGATTTGCAACAAGAGCAAATCCTTCATCACTCACTCTGGTTTTACCCAGAGTCCCTTCATTATTTCTTTTGTCCCCCCTGAGAGTGTAAGGCTGTCCCCAGCATTGCTCTCATTATCCCTCTGTGAACGCTGGAAAAAGAACGTATTTACATTTCCTGACGTGCTTAGTATTCCTGTCATCACTGTCTCCCTGAGCCTGCCCTGACCTTTGCAATGACATTTTCAATAACTCTATTCCCAACACTTTTTCTTTGCTGCTATTTCCTGTGTAATTTTGGCTTCATTTTTCCTGCTCTATTTTTGTTATTTCCTTCTTTGTTCCTTTATGCTGTTCTGTATATATTCCTGGCCATAGTCATGGCCTGGTGGCCCTTCCAGACACCACTTGCTGGAAGCCACAAGCCTCACTGTGGTCTGGAGTGCTGCTGGGTACTGAGTACAGCCAAATCAGGGTCTGCCCTGAGTGAGCCTCAGCGCATGGAAGGAAGCCTGATCTGTGTAACTTGGGAGAGCCCAGCTATTCCACTGCTGGGATGTGTGTGCCACTGGCCTCATGCAGGGATGGGATGGCAAGGGAAAGACTAAGCTTTCAACTGCTGGCATCACTAATACTGTTGTTTTGGCCTCAGGCTAAACTCAGCTGCGAGATTTGAGCTGTGTGCACCTGTGTCCTCTCAGCTTGTCACACCTCTGTGCTTCTGTGTCCCAGGGCCCCCAGTGCTGCACACGCTTCAGTCCCCCAGGGAGCCTGTGAGAGGCAGGAATACAGTTTCCTTTAGGCTATTTGGGAAAAATCATTTGCACTGGTAGTGAACCTCTGGGTTTTTGGTTTTTTTTTGAGGCTCAATCTCTCAAACCTTGTCAGGTCCTTGTATGGATTTGTCTGTTGGGTCAGTGTGTGGTGGGGTCAGACCTTCATGTGCCATAGAGAAGTAAAGTTTCGATGAGGCCAATGGATTTGCAGTGATTGGCATAGCTGACAGTGCCCAAGAAGAAAGTTTATTGTATTCCTGAGAATGAAAGATACATCCTCTGGAAAGCAGACAGAAAACCTACCAGTCACGTACTAGGACATCCTTGTCACAGTGTTTCAGTCATCCCTCCTCCTTTACCAGTGTAACACAACTGATGTGGTTCAGGATGGCACTTACCCATTATTTTCATTATCTATGTTGCCCTTCCTTTCTTTTTCCCTAGCAGGCATTGTTTAACAAGCAGTGCTGCTGGAGAAAAGGGGTATTCTGGATTTGTACTCTAAGCAAGCGAGTTCCTCGTGGCTCAGACAGAACAAATGCTACTCTTGCAAAAGTCTCTCCAAATCCCTGAAAGAGACGCCCTTAATCTCTGGGAGCACCTTGGGGAAGCAGCCCAAGCAAGACAGATGCAGAACAATGCAGTTAAGAGCCCCACTACAGCAAGGGGGGACCCAGCTAAGCACCCTGGCTAAAGCAGCACAAGGGTTACAGTGGGGAAGAGTGAGGAGAGCAGGAACAGTATGATTTCACCAGCAAAGGCTGTTCCATTGCTAAAGCTGATATTATGGTGGCACAGCTAAAGGGACAAGCCATTTCTCCCCTGAAACCAAACAAATTGCTTTTGGCTTCTGATGATTGTTGTAGCCTCACAACTTATTCTGTTTCCAGGAATAGATGGAGCGTAACAATGTTAGCAGCAGTTCATCCATCTGGCTGCTGCTATGGAGGGAAAGGGGTTGAAGGGCGCAGGGAATTTGATAAACACTTCCTTGGAAAAGAGATGTGGCAAACAGATCAAATAAATCCAAGAGAGATAATGCACCCACCTAAGAGTATGGTGCCATCCTGCCCATGCATTTTGTCTTTAGTTTTGTGACTGCTTTTAACTTCAGTGGGAACACAAATCTCCCTCTGTATTAGTAAGGGAGGTTTGTGCTGGCCACATACCAATGTCCACCCATGGCTGCCACACACAGATCAGACACTTCACACCAGCATGGTTTATGAGATCCCTTCAGCTTTGCATGCCAGCTCCAGTCTGGCATCACCGTTCCCTCCAAAGATTGCCTTCTCCAGAACGCCCTGAGGAGAAAAGATTGAGAAGGTGCCTGTTGACATCTGCTCAAGCAGAGAGGGATGCCTGAGAATGACCAGCAAACAGCCTTGGGACATACTTTGCCCAGGGTGGACTGGCCAAACAGAGGGGTGCTGGCAAAGAGTCAAGTTGCACAGGTCAGTACAGGTCTTGTAATTCAACAGAGTGAATCTTAATTTTTGCATCTAGATTAGTGCAAGAAAGCAGAGGGAAGCCAACCTCTGTCCTAGAAATTTCCTCACCAAAAGAAAATATAGCAAAAGTTGTTTAAACTCTAGCTCTACCTTAAGAAATAGTTGCAATGGTTACTGCTTACCCATCTTGCTACAGATTTGTTGTCCCCTTTAACAAAATATTAATTAAGATACCTGTTTTTTCTTTGCAAGTGGAGAATAAACTCACCAAGTAGTAAATCTTTTCCTGGTTTCTGGCTCATTCTGTTCAGTTTGAGCACAGCCCTTGCTGTTGCCAGTTGAATTCTGGCAGATGGGTTACCCTTGGAAAGTGAGGCTTCCAGGACTGAGCAGCAGCTGAAGTAGGAGTGTGAATACTGAGATCAGGAATCAGGCAGTAAATCTTCTGTGAGCTGTCACCCTAAAATTGCTTATTTTTTCATGGAGCAATGCCAGGAGCTGCAAGTGTGCTGCTGTTTCCTGGAGACCACACACACAGCACTTCCCCTGCTCAGCTGGCCAAATCCAAGCAGAAGGTGCTATAGGCTTGCTAAAGCTTGGTTAGATGAGCTACCAGGCTTTATGGAGCTGGTTTTACAGCTGCCCTTTCCAGTTCCCTGTAACTGAGCTACAAGAGAGCCCAGCAGCTTAACTACAGAAAGCAGATCAGCAATGCACTGATCTACTGTAATAAGAACATGAGAACCAGAGCATGCACTGCCATCCCAAGAAAGATGGCTGAGAGAGCTCTAAGAGTCCTTGAGTACATACAGTTTTGCAAATTCTGGGTAATCTGGACAATGGGTGAGTATCACACCTCTGTGGACAAGTGAAAGTATCAGCAGTGAACTATAGCAATTTGCAGAGTTGCTCCAATATACCTGTGGCAAAAAGCTGCTGCATGTACAGTGTATTTGTGTCAGTACCTCACCAAATCCTTCCCAGGGTCTATGACCAGTGTGGCAGTCAAGCAGTGCCACTGCTGCAGTGCTCTCAGACTTCCTATCCTATCCTATCCTATCCTATCCTATCCTATCCTATCCTATCCTATCCTATCCTATCCTATCCTATCCTATCCTATCTTAATGAAGCTGTAAACTTTCTTTCCAACCCTGGCTTATACTTCTCATGAGAACAAAGGAAAAGAACAAGCAGCAGGAATTAGCACTTCCCAATTCTGCAGTCTGAGACAAGAGGGGACAGTACATAACTTGGTGGGCCATGCCCTTTCTTTCTGGAGTAATTTTGCTTTTCTCAGAGGAAGTTATAAATGTGCTGCCTCAAATCCAGATATCAGTGTGGGGAGGATGTTTGTAGTATTTACAAAGGGGTTCTTTGCTTGGGCTGCCAGAAAATAGTGCCTGTTGCCTTTTCCTGGACAAGAATGCTGGAGCTGAGAAGGGGCTGAAGTGCCCATGGTTCAAGAAAGAGCAGGTAACAGGCAAGGAGCCTGCTCTGGGCTGCCTCCAGCAGCCTGATGCACATATAGAGTACAGACAACAAAGGTTTGCAATGCTTAAGGTGTAATTTCCAGGCACTGTTCACTTCTCACTTATCCCTCTTTGATCTGGCAGTCTTTATCTCTGGTTTTAGGAGATGCTCAACCTGTGCTGGGAGTCAGTAACAACTTCAGCTCCCAGAACCTGGTCAGGACCTTGTCTCAAGGAATATCCATGAATTGTGGATGGACTTAGAGCTTTTCAGCTTGCCTGTGAGCAGTGGGTGTATTCTGGCAAGCTATTGTAAGTATTCTGATCTCCACAGTGGATGTCATCCACTGATGAGCCAGGGACAGTCACAGACAATATCTGGTCTGAATTACTGGAACTAAGACATCAGAAGTTTTAATCTGAATAGGCTTAGTCAATATAAATCAATTTAAGCAGATAATTAAAAGAAGTAATAAGAAAGTAATAGGAGCAGTAATTCTGAATCAGGTTTGTGGTTCTGAAATGCTTTTCAAAGTCTGAGTCCTGCTCACTGTGGACATGCTAGAGATATTGTAGCTAGCAAGGGAACTCTGTCTGACAGCTTGTCAGGGGGCAGCTACTGAGAAGCCTTTCTGCATTCACCCTGCCTCTCTCCTCAGTTCTGCTCAAGCTCACACACATCTCCTGCCCCAGCTGGGAGCTGCTCTTCTCCAGGGTATCTGCATCTCCGTGGAATCACGCTGTCGCGTGCTGTCACCTCTGCATGCCTCCCGTTCCTGACAGGAGCTGAGGCTTGAATGCTCCTCAGCATGTGGGGCTCCCAGGGGAGGGGACCTGCATGCAGGGAGGCTGAAGGGAAGGAGAAGGAGGAAACACTTCCTTGCACCACTGTCATTTCAACTTTGAAAACTTCTTCTGAGTCTTAGTCTCTGGGGAATGGAGCCAATTAAACAGCAATCTGGAAAGCCTAGCAAGCATCTCCTTTCAATGGAAGTTCTTCTCTGAGTGACATGAGCTGAGTGAGGAAAGACTAAACAGACAGGAGCAGCAGCAAGTTGTTTCTAACTGAATAACTTCAGCACTTCATATTTTGGTGCACTGTCATTGAAATGCAATCAATTTTTCAGAAGCAAATACACTGAAACAAGAGAAGACTTTGATTTCTACTTCTGCAATCAAATTTGGCAACACCTCTGAACATATTTTTCCCTGATTACCTAAAGGACGCTGTAGCAGAATTCAGAAATATAGTCAGTCTGTATCTTTTTGCTTGGAAAAGATGGGCAGCCACTTGGCTGACACTGTCAGTGGGATATTCCTTAGGAGTACACCTCTTCAATCAACTGACATTCACCCAAGCGCTTTCAAACACAGAAAAGACCCTGCTGATGAAAATAACTGCTTCTTGCTTGTGTTGCTGCATAAAAAACACACCTGCAGAGCTGCCTGGGAAGGCAGAAAGGATACTGCTACTGTGATATACAGGTTACCCAGTACAGATCCTTTTATTTCACCTACCGAGCTCTGCACCGAGTCAAGTGATTGGAACTTTGTAGCTGCCTCAATTCATACTCATACCAGTGGAGGGCTGGAGCCTGTTTGCCAAGTTTTGCTTTTCAGAGCAGCAGAGGCTCAGAATCAATGTCTTCTCTGGTCCCTGTGGACAAAAACACCAACCTGAGTATGTCTGGAGACCTTGTCAGCTGTAGGTTTTGTTAGGGGCTTTGTCTCGTGTGTAATGTGCTTCATTACCACTTCATGTTCTTGCCTTCTCTCCCTACTGATGAGAGCAGTCATATTTGTCTGATTGTCCAGCCAGCACCTTTGACTTTCTCAGTTGCCAGCACCCCATTTCTGACTCCCCAGCCATTCAAACTTGTGCACTAATTGCTGTCATGCAATAGCAGTTCAGTGCTTCTCTGGGAGATAAGTGATGCACATGGGCTTGCCTGTGCTGATGTGTCCTGCTGGTTTGCCCTCTTGCCACATCACTTCTTGTTCGTTATGGACATTTTACCACCTGTCATAAATTGTTTTTCAACTCCACGCCCTTTGCAGACAGCTCTGCTGCCAAACAGGTACACTGTTGGTGATACAGCCTCTGGGTAAAGCAAGGCTTATTTAATGAGAATAACATCTCAGAGCTGTTTATCCATGGTGCCTTTTTCCTAATTTTCATTAATGAAGGAGCTGATATTTCATTGACAACCATTTGCTGAAGAACTCATGATGAAGCTTCACCCTCACACTGGCAAACCTAAAAACAAAAGAGTCATTCAAACAGCCTTACAATCAGCCTGCTACCAGATCAGGGGCTTTATTCTGAATTCAGTTCAAATTCCTCATGCTGCTAATATAATGGAAGGCACTTGGCTTATTAAAATGAAAAGAGTCATCCCTACTTCAGTGTATCTTATTATCCTGGGAAGGGAGTTCAGGCAGTCTGCTCCATTATGTTTGATGGCTGATATTACACTCGTCAGACCCAGCATAAACTCAGACCCATTTAGCAATACCCAGATATTAAAAAAAGGCTGACTCTGTGAAATCTCTTATTCACATTTAATTTGTTGAGTAGGATGAGGAAAATCACTTTCTCTCCGGTGTTTTCCTGTGTCTTGGTCTGGCTGAAATCAGACGAGTTAAGGTATGGCCCTAGTGCCAACAGCTGTCAGAAACAGGAGGTCAGTCATGTCAGCCCTCTCTGAATTTAGAGAGGCTGTCAGGTTTATGGTATTATTGATACTCAAAGACTTGATTGCAGTTTTATTTGAAAGAGAACTTAAAATACTGTTATACACCCACAGGGATAGCAGCACTCCCCTCTCTTTTCAGAAATGTGTCTCTCAGGAGTCCTTACCCGCTCAAGGGAGATATCCTCATTTACCAGGTTGGGTTTGAGGTCTACAATTCTCTTCAAGCATTTTGCTTCTTCCCCTCTTTATTCTCTGCACATCTGGAACTTCTGCCTCTGTCTTCATGCATTCCACTCCAAGAAGCAGTTTCCTAATACATCCTTGGAAATACAACCATCTACTGAGCCATGGGGGGGTCTGTGTGGTCCAAGAGGAATGAAGCATTCCTGTCCATACAACCCACCACAGACACAGATAGAGCTGTGGCATGGCCAGCAGCTGTGACTGAGAAGTCACTGCTCTATCTGGACAGCCAGTACAAAGTCACAAATCCAAGAGTGAAAGCCCTTTCTGAGAAAAAAACTCACCTCACCACCAAATGAGGTTTTGTCCTGTTTTCACAATGAATGTTGAGGACAGAGGGTTTAAGTGCGTGTTTAAAGGCCACATTGGATGGACAATGGCAAATGGCATGCTGCTTTCAAGCCTCTGTACCTGCAGCCTACTCATTGCAAGGTCAGTTCCCACTGGGAGCACACACATCTACCCAGCAAGAGTACTGTTCTGGCTCCTGAACAACGAGCCAGGAGAGAAGCCAGTCTGCTGACACACAGAACAAAATTGGAGACCCTCAGCCTGGCTGCTCACTCCTTAATCAAGACAGATTCACAACGTGCCTGGCTCCTTCTGCCTGTGCCTGGTCTGTAATTAGCAGCTCATGCCTAGGTAGCAGCCCCAGCAAATTGCTTCCCCTCTTTGGTGACAGTAACTGAGAGAGTATCTGAGAGAAGGATATGACAAAGGGAAAAGCAAAAGGGCGAAATAGGCACAATAAGGCAGAAACCATTAGCACTAAGCAACAATAGCACTTCACATCTTAGTGCTAGCTCTGTCTTTGTTTGTATGAGTCTCTGGTGCCTTGTTGGAATTATGGACAGATGTTAGTGGTGGGAATGCAGGCTCCTTTTACACCATAGCACCAACTTTGACGCTTTCACCTTTGGAAAAACCTGAAAACTGCTGGGATAGCTCTGGACCAGGGGCTGGGCTGCACAGACCAGATCAGGGCTGTCAGGCAGCAGTCCATCCCCTCCTCACCATCTAAAACTGCATGCTTGACTGTCCTTGCTCTGTGATCCAGCAAAACCACACCACCTGCACCCTTGGGGACATATTTCTCTTGACCATCTCCTTTCACTGACCCTGCAATGAGACATCCTGGCAGAAACAGGATCATGCCCTGCCTTAGGGGCACTGCCAGTGTTGCATTGCCCATGTCAGGTCCAACCACAGCACCTGCAGTTCTTACAGCTGGAGGTGGGACTGAGACTCTGCTTTTGGCCCAAGATCCTGTTGTTACACATCCTGAGCAGGTTCCATCATCTTGAACATAAGATGTGGTCCACACAAGGAGCTTTGTGACTTTTCTGGTTAGTGACCGCCCAAGGAATAATATCTTCCTGCTCTTGGGCAATTTTAAATGAGTTGGTGCTGTACTGTGCGGAAATGGAAATGTTCACTGGTGTGAGAACCACTCATTATAATTCAGGGAATTGTCATTAAATCAACACATCCTCAGGTTCTGCAATTCCCTGAATCTGATGCTGCAAAAGAAAAAGTCAGATCTGTCTAGGCTTTTTGATTGCAAATGAGTACATTGAAAGCGTGCTTCCTTCTCTGAGAAATCAAAGCCTGTTTGATTGAAGCTCATTTTCACACGATCAGCTGATGCAGCTCACACTTCAGACATTTTCAAATTCTTTTTACTTTCCTAGAAAAATGCATAAATCTCGAAGAAAAGTGTTTTTCTTCAAAGTCATCTGTCCAGGCTTTTAGTCTCTTACATTTTTTGCTGCCAAACTTAGATTAGTAGGATGAAAAAAAATGTGTATTTTCTCAGCTGACAATAATGGGATGACTTTTCTCCTGTTTCTTTTGAATATAAATGTAATAATAAAAACGTGTTTTGATGTCAAATAATTAGATTCATGTCCTGATAGTACTAAAATACTGTAGATTTTTTTTTTTGTAGGAATAATGCCTAAATGATGCTTCTCGTTTTTCTTATTGCCTTCCAGATGTTTCATTTCATAGCAAGAATTCTGAAAACCTGTCCTTTCTTTTGGTGGCTGAAAAATCTTGTTTTTTATGACCTGTCTCTCTGATGTTTGGCTTTGCAGAGTCTCTTTAATCAGAAGGGTGGTTTTGTCTTGCCATGAGGTATTGCTTGATGATCATCTATTATTCCTAGGTAGAATCTTGTTTTTAATTATTTCAAAAGCTCAAAACTAATTTAAAATTGAGGGAACACTGGAAAGCATAAAGGAGAAATTCAGCCCTTACAAAAGGGAAGGAAAGCAAAAAGAAGGGATGTGACTGACAGAAATATAGTTCTGGTGTCTTTTAAGAGGAGGCTGCTACTAAATACATGGAAAGTGTAACAAATGATCCAAAGCATCAGAATAATTTTACCTATAGGTTTTATGCCTGTCAGGAATTTGAAGGGAGAATTTTGTAAGATGTTACAGGGATGTAGACACACAGTATGCACTTAGAAGGAAGAATCTTAGAGTCAAATGCAGAGAGGAAGGGAAGGGAAGGGAAGGGAAGGGAAGGGAAGGGAAGGGAAGGGAAGGGAAGGGAAGGGAAGGGAAGGGAAGGGAAGGGAAGGGAAGGGAAGGGAAGGGAAGGGAAGGGAAGGGAAGGGAAGGGAAGGGAAGGGAAGGGAAGGGAAGGGAAGGGAAGGGAAGGGAAGGGAAGGGAAGGGAAGGGAAGGGAAGGGAAGGGAAGGGAAGGGAAGGGAAGGGAAGGGAAGGGAAGGGAAGGGAAGGGAAGGGAAGGGAAGGGAAGGGAAGGGAAGGGAAGGAGTTTTTGTTATGAAAATAATGGAGTACAAAATGTTTCACTAAGAGTTACCATAAACTCCAGCAGAGCAGAAGCCAAACAAGAGGGACCTGTCAGAATAGTGCCTGGTGACAAAATATGTGGCATGGAAAGAAAAACAAAATGGTAGAATTAGAGACATTAACATCTGGCCAGATTTTCTGTTGGTTCAGATAAAAATACCCCACAAATGCACACCCTTCAGAGCTGAAAAGTGAAATTATGCAAGTTTCTCCTCAAAACCACATTTTCTGCCATTTAGCTCTTGTTCTAGGAACCTATTTAATCCATGTGCATTTAAATTAAATTTATCTTTTGATTATATAAATCTTTATTATTATATTTCAGCTGATTGGACCACAACCACTGTCTCAGTGGTTGGAGATCTTCACAAATTTGTGAATGCATGTAGCTTCAAAGGTGAGCTTCCAGCTCTGAAGAGCTACCTCTTTTATGAGCAAAGAGTCCCTGAAATAAACAAGGCCAGGAGACTTCTTCTCCTGTGTAATGCCTTTATTAAAAAATGATCAGCTCAGGATTGGGCGGCTCGACGGGTCTGCAGCGTCCAGCGTCTCCCAGGGCGACTCAGAGAAGGAGGATACGCGCAGCTCTGTCCACCAGGGGCAGAGCTGGGGATCAGATCCTCTTGGGAGCCTTTTGGGTCTCCTGATCCCATAAGATGGTGCCCCTCCCACTCTGTCAGCTTGCTCTCAGCGCCGGGGTCACCTCCCGTGGTCAGGGCGAGAGGGTCCGAAGGTGTTCCGCGTCTCTGCAGGCTCAGCACTCGGTTCCTCACGTCCAGACATCACTCCAGTCTCTCAACTCTTAGGTGGCTCGTTGTTTTTGGGGTTTCTCCATGAGTTTGGAGATGGGGCTCCCACAAAGCATTCTGGTCTTGCGAGTCACTTTGCATAACCCCCCCCACCTTCTCAGGTGTCTTCACTATTCTGGGAAAGGTACAACTTAGCTTCGGGCAAGGTCCTCACCCAGGAGAAGGGCCATTACCTCGCCCCAGCCAGGGCTTTTACTAATACAAAAACAACCATTAACGACAACGACCCGTGATTACAATAACAAAACACACAGAACTTGGGCAGGGCCAGTGGTCTGGCTGCCTTTTTGAAACTTTTTCTCATAAAAAAAATATTAACCGAGTTTTTGTTCATAACAGTCCCCCCTCTTTTTCTTTGATCGAGCTTAAACTCTAAGCTCGCATCAACTCTTAATTTTTATTTTGAATCTACTATAAATCTCTTGTGCACTTTGGTAATCACGGTTACTTAACCTTGTTACTTTCCTTGGTTTCTTCAGGTTTGTCTTCACGGCAAACACTATTTTACTGAAACAGATAAATAAGCATAGTAAAAATAGCAATCCTCCAAGTGCACACACAGCGAGAAAAACTACCTTTTCCCACACATCTTTTTTGAAAATCTCCAGGTTCTCCCACCCACTGGGATCAAGTGTAGGAGTTTGATCTTCATTATTTACACATGCTAACCTTTTTATTTCGTTTGAAATGTTCCTAATAATTGAATTCTTTATTTTTAATACTGCCTGGAGCCGAATAATTTTGTTTAACATAGATATTGGGATCCGAATTTGGCTTTTACAATTTTGGATTTTCTCAATTTCTATTTCACTGTGCCTGTTCTGTTTAATTTCTCCCAAATTATATATAGGAACTCCCAAACTTGATCCAGTTTCTTTGGGTAATAAGAAAATTGGTTTTATCACTCCAGCGGTGCAGCTGCCAGATGAGATCAAATCTAGGGGTTTAAGGCTCCCCTGAAATGTGTTCCTAAAGGGGTTTATCTCTTTTCCAGTACACTCATATAAATACTTGTAACAAACAATTTTTCTTACCATTTTCACCATTTCTTTGCTTTTTACTATATCTGCTGAGCTTGTTTCAGCAGCATCCCATTTAAAGCACAACCAGGCTTCCCCTATAGGGCACTCCCCTAGGAGTGGCTGCCTAAAAGTGGCAGTATTGTATATTATCCAATACACTCTCTTATTTTTTTGATAAAAGACCAATTGGGAGAGGTTAACACAATCAGGGTTAGAACTGATGTGGACTCTCGACAAGGAGCTCACTTCCTCCTCACAGAGGGGTTGGTAGCATTCATTGCACGGCTCAGCTGGGCTCCCCAGAGCACCACCAGCAATCAGAGCCATCAGCACTACCCTTCCCAAGAGTCCGGTATGGGTCATCTCACACAGCCTGCCCACCCGGCCTTGCCTCTTGGGGAACTTTACTGAGGACAAGCTTCCAAGCTGTTAAACCTCTCTTGGTCTGTTCCCTACCAATTTTGGTTTCCCCTCCCAGGGGAGTGTTCTGTAGAGGATTAACCTGGAGTCTTTAGAAATAAATTGGGGAACTTAACCAGAATTACTTATTTACAGTCCTAAACTTTTTACCAACATAATTTACACAGAACAGTCTTAAAACATTTTAAGCAATATTAGAACTCTTAACAAACAATTTTTTTTTTTTTTTTTTTTTCCCACACAGTTCAGTCTTTTTGACTCTTCCTTCTGAGAGTCAACTTTAAATCCTTTGGTCCTTTTACCACAGTGTACTCAGGTGATTTAGCTTGTGAAGCAGATGAATCTCGTCCAGCGCCGGGGGGTGAGAGTGGTGTAGACTCTGGCCCAATGCCAGAGGGGGAAGCTGATGTTGCATCCAGTCCCGTACCTGGGGGTGAGACTGGCCCTTTTATTCTTGTGATATGAGTCCAACCTTTTTCTTTGGTCCTCACAGCTGAATTTGTAATCAGGAGCACCTGGAAGGGGCCTTCAAATTTAGACATTAATGCTCCCGTAGTCCATGATTTTATCAAAACCCAATCTCCTGGACTAATGTTGTGAACTTTTGTGTCGAGAGGGGAAGTTTGAGGAAGGTATCCTTTCTTTCTAAGTCCCTCCAGAGTTCTTCCAATTATTTCTAAATACTTTCTGGTAGCTTCTTCCCCTTCTAGATAGTCTCCTGTGCTATAAGGTGTTAACAAGAATGGCAGCCCAAACATCATTTCATAAGGTGAAATTCTTATGTCAGCCCGAGGTCTTGTTCTGATGCGCAATAGCGCTAGGGGCAAACACTTCAGCCAATTCATCTTTGTTTCCTCAATCAATTTAGTTAATACATTTTTGAGAGTCTTGTTCATTCGCTCCACCCTCCCAGAACTCTGGGGGTGCCACGGAGTATGCAACCTCCATTTCATTCCTAAAGCCTCAATTATATTTTGTAATGTTTGGGACACAAAATGTGGACCTCGGTCTGAGTCTATGGTGTTCACAATACCATATCTGGGGATAATATTCTCTAGGATTGCTTTTGCCACGACTTGAGCTGTTTCCCTCCTGGTCGGGAAGGCTTCTACTCAGTGTGTGAGATGATCAACTATAACCAGTAAATATCTGTATCCTTGCACTGGGGGCATTTCAGTGAAATCTATCTGTATGCTTTGGAAGGGTCTCAAGGCTAATTCCCTTCCTCCAGGTGCTACTTTTCTCATAACTTTCTGGTTCACTTTTTGACAAATGATACACCCTCTGGTAACAGCTTTAGCCAGGCTATATACCCCGATGCATAGGTTATTTCTTAGGAAATGATCACATAGTCCTTGGACTCCCCAGTGAGTTAATTTATGTAGTTCTGTTAGTACTGTCCGAGCCAGTGCTTTATTCAAAAACACCCGTCCATCTGAGGTTAACCACTCTCCCTGTTGTCCTTGATGTAACTTTAAATCTTTTATTGCTTCTAATTCTTCTTTACTAAATATAGGTTCCTCCCCTTTTTCAGGTGTCATTTTTGTCTTCAAAATTTTTACTGGATCCCCTGGTTCTAGAGCTGCTTCTTTGGCTATCTGATCAGCCAGTCGGTTTCCTTTAACTTCTAAACTGTCTCCTCTTTGGTGTCCCTTTATATGGACCACTGCTATTTCTGTAGGTTTTTGTAGGGCCTCTAGTACTGATCGGACTAGGTTCTCATGGGCTAAGCTCTTTCCCTTTGAACTTAAATACTCACGTTCCTCCCATATTTTCCCAAATGTATGAACTGTCCCATATGCATATTGGGAGTCCGTATAAATGGTTCCCCGGTCCCCCTCCAGTAAGTCCAGTCCCCTTTTCAGGGCATATATTTCACAACTTTGGGCTGACCAGCTTGGGGATAGTTTCCCTTTTTCTGCAATTTGTAATGTTTCTCCATCTATAATGGCATAACCTGAAGCTCTTTTTCCATTTACTACTCTCGAAGAGCCATCTATGAATAAGCTTCTTCCAGTTGCTAGAGGCTGATCTTCCAAATCTTCTCTTACTTTTGTTTGGAGATAAACCAATTCTAGACAATCATGTTCTAAATTCTCTATAGGCTCTCCCATTAGGAATTGTGCTGGATTGAGGGCATTTGATGTGATAAATTCTAAGTCCTCTGTATTCATTAGTATTATCTCATATTTTAATATTCTAGCATCGGTTAACCACTGCAGAGCTCTCTGTCTCAGTACTGCCTTAAGATCATGAGGAGTATGCACTTTAATTTTTCCCTGTAAGGTCAATTTTTGAGTCTCTTCTATCAGGATTGCAGTTGCTGCTACTGCCTGTATACAAACTGGCCAGCCTCTAGTCACTGGATCTAACAATTTGGATATGTAAGCCACGGGTTTCCTGCACCCTCCCCACTCTTGAGTTAATACTCTATAGGCTATACCTCCTTCTGCACTCACAAACAGGTCAAAGCCCTTCCTGAGGTCTGGTAAGCTTAGGACCGGGGCAGAAGACAATTTGTTTTTTAAGTTTTCCAATTGTTGATCATCTTCAGCTGTCCAAATTAGGGGTTCGGGTCTACTAGTTTATTATACAGAAATTTCACACTCTGTGTGTATTGATCCAACCATAACTTACAATACCCGAACAAGCCCAGGAGTTTTCTCACATCTCTTTTCGTTTTTGGGGCCGGGAGAGCTAAAATACCTGAAATTCTGTCAGGGCTTAGTTTCTTATACCCTCCCCCTATTATGTGCCCCAAGTATGTTACTTCTGATTGCACAAATTGTAGTTTCCCTTGGGAAACTTTTAGTCCTTTCTCCCCTAGAAAATTCAAAAGTTTAATACTAGTTTGTCTGACCTGATCTTTTTCCTTTCCTGATACCATCAGGTCATCAACATACTGCAAGATCTGCACTTCTTGTTCAGGGACAAATTGTTCCAACAAACTCTCTAAAGCTTGTCCAAAGAGATTGGGGGATTCAGTGAACCCCTGTGGTAATCGGGTCCACCTTAGCTGTTGTCTCCTTTTCGTACTCGGGTCCTCCCATTCAAAGGCAAACCAATCCCTACATTCTGCTGCCAGAGGACATGCCCAGAAAGCATCTTTCAAATCTATGACAGTGAACCAAGCATGTTCTCTTGGAATTCTGCTTAGGAGACTATATGGGTTGGGCACAACTGGATGTCTGGCAATGGTTCTTTTGTTGACTTCCCTCAAATCTTGTACCAGCCTATATTTCCTTCAGCCTTTTTAACTGCCAGTATAGGGGCATTATGTGGTGACATGCAGGGTTCTAAAATTCCCTCCTGCAACAGTTGCTCGATAACTATAGCAAGCCCCTTCTTTCCTTCTAGGGAAATCAGATACTGTTTAACCCGTATGGGTGAGGTATCATCCTGCATTTTTATTGTTATCGGTGGAATGTCTAATAAGCCTCTCTTTCCCCCCTCAGCCCATACCTCAGGATTTATTTCTGCAACATCTCCTTGAGACAGCTTCATCACTTGTACTACCATCCTCCCTTCCCTTGGAACAATCCCAACCCCCAAATGGACTTGCAGATCCCTTCCTAACAAACTTTTTTCTAAGTTAGGCAGATAAAGAAAATTAGCTTTATATTGCCTTGAGTTTCCAATTATTTTCACTTCTTCAATCACTGATGCTCTAAATGGTCTCCCCTCTGCACCCAATACTTCACAAAATTGTCTCCCAATTTCCATACCTTGTGGTATTTTGTTGAGACAGGACTTATCTGCCCCTGTATCAACCAAAAATTCAAATTCTTCATTTAGGGGTCCCACTTCAAAGTTTACCAAGGGCTCTTCTAGATGTTTCATCGAGTCCCCTATAGTAAAAAGCCCTTGACACCCCTAGTCCTCCCCCTTAAGAATCCTTCCTAAATTGTCCTGTTCCTTGGCTATTGCCTCATCGAGACTGAGCTTTTTACAAAACCTCCTGGTGTGTCCTACCTCCCCACAGTAATAACACTGTCGTCCTCTCAAAGGGACTTCTTGAGGTCTCTCAACCCTTCGTGCACCGGTCAGTACTGGCCTACCTCTGCCTCCTCCTGGTGGTGGACCCGCCCACCCTGCACTTTCTCTAGCTACAGCAACCATGATCTTAGCCTTGGCCTTTACTTTTTCTTCCTCCCTCCTTAAATACACCTTCAGTGCCTCTTTTAATAACTCATTAATGTCCTTCTCTTGCCAATCTTCCATCTTTTCCAGTTTTCTCCGTATATCAGGCCAAGATTTGGTAACAAATTGGACTTTTAGTAGCATTTGACCTTCCGGGGTGTCTGGGTCTATTCTGGAGTACAACTGGAAATTCCGCCTTAGGCGATTAAGCCAGGCAGCAGGAGCTTCATCTTTCTCCTGTGCACCCTCAAATGCCAATTGGGTATTAGTTCCTTTGGGAACTGACTCTTTGATCCCCCGTATTATCAAAGACCTATATTCCCTCATGGCCTTCCTACCCTCCTCCTGATTAGGGTTCCAGTTGGGCTCCGTTAGTGGCAATTTCTGTTCACCTGATGGCACCTGGGGTCCTGGACTGTTATCTTTCTCCCAAATTTTTATGCCAGCCGCCCTTATCATCTGGACCTCTTCTGGGGAAAATAATATACTCAGGATGGAATTCATTTCCCCCCAAGTGTAGATATTTGGACCTAGAAATTTATCTACTTGTTTGGCTATGCCCACTGGGTCCTCAACTAAATGCCCCAACTCTTTCTTGAATCCCCTCACCTCAGAAGCAGTTAGGGGAGCATTCACAAAGCTAACACCTCCCGCCACTCCTCCCATAGGAACCTCTCTGAGGGGAAAGAGTCTCTCTGCCTTGGAGGTCTTGGATCTGGTGCTACAGTATGGCCCATCTTCAGATGCCGAACTACTTTGAGGGACATCTGGGTTACCCTGAACTTTCTGCCCATCAGCAGGTGTATTTGCTGATAGCTGTCTACTGGGCGAGGAGGCATTTGTGTCCCAGGTAGAAGGAGGTAAAGGGACAGCAATAGGAGGGGGAGAGGGACCTGAGTAGATATTAATCGGAGCTGGAGAAGGGGTGGAGAATGCAGCAGGTGGAGTAGGCACTTGTGGTGGTGCAGAAGGAACTGGAGGAGATACTGGGTTCATCATAGCAGAAGCTGAAGAGGTAGAAGGAGGAGTTTGAGCAGATGGTAATGAGATGGCAGCCGGGGGAAAAACCGGACCTGCCATTTGAGGTGCTTGAATAAGGTGGAGGGGCAGAAGGAGGCAAATAATCCAGGGGGTCCCATCTTTTACTAGTTCTATCATCCCCTCCTTCATTCCCCTCTTTCTTCCTCTGTACCTTACAAATTCGCACCCCTTCATCCCCAACAGCACTCTTTAACCAGCAAGCCACATACAATAATTGCTCAGGATCAGTATCCCCTCGAGCTGTCAGATAATTATTTAATTGTTGGCACATCCACTTATCCTTTGTCCCACACCAAGGCCATCCTCCTTGCAACTCTAATTCTGGCCACGCTTCCATACAATAATGGATCATTTTTACTTTATCTAATCCCTTCGTGGCCTCTATAGAATCCCATTTTACTAACAGTTCTCCTAAGGGACTACTAGGAGGTATATCCCTCAGTCTCTTGCCAGTCTTTTTACTACTACAACATCCCATTTTTCAAGTCTCAATAAAAAAATCCCGAAGGTGCCTCTAGTGACCGGGAATTTCAAAAAAAACCTTCCTTGAGGAGCTCCAGCCTCCTCCACTGAACTTCAAATTTACTGCCTGATGCTCAGGACTTTATACTGAAACAACTGCCCAATCTCTTGATTGCCCAACTTCCCAGCGTCAGGTCTTACATCTATCGGGACTTAAACACACGAAGCCCCGGCCTTAAGAATCCGGGTCGTGCCTGACACCCTCAGTCAGGAGAAACAACTGCCTGATTTTTAGTTTGCCTAACCTGCCAATTTTTAGGCTTCACCGTATCAGGACTTAAAAGCAAACCGCAGCCTCCTTCGCTGGGGTTTGTGCCTGACTCCTTTATCAGGACTTACTTTGCCTGCAGGGCTTGTGAACCACCCGAATCCTTCTCGGGACTGACAAATCTTACTCGAATCCTTCTCGAGACTTACAAAAGTGCCTGACCTCCCTTTGTCAGGACTTACTTTGCCTGCAGGGCTTGTGAACCACCCGAATCCTTCTCGGGACTGACAAATCTTACTCGAATCCTTCTCGAGACTTACAAAAGTGCCTGACCTCCCTTTGTCAGGACTTTGGGGTGCGTGCCACTCATACACAGTAATTCACTCCGCACGCCCGGAGTGGGGGGGCCCTTTATTCCCCCCTGGGAGACGACTCACTCACACTAATTCCACTCGCGTCCCCCTGTTCCTGGCCGCTTTTCTCGGAGGGGTCCACTCTCGCTTCGAAGGTCCGGCTGCCGGCCCTCGTCTCACTCACACACACATGCGCACGTCTCCCGCTCCCGCCACCGAGTTCCTCTGCGTCGCTGTCCTGAGCCGGTCCCTCTGGTCCTAGTAGCCAGCTGTCCTCTGAAGATCCAAGATGGCCAGTCCTGAGTCCTCTTGCGGCGTGGCTATCCCGGACGAGCCGCCCAGTCCTGAGCTGATCACTTTATTAAAAAGTGATCAGCTCAGGATTGGGCAGCTCGACGGGTCTGCAGCGTCCGTCGTCTCCCAGGGCGACTCAGAGAAGGAGGATACGCGCAGCTCTGTCCACCAGGGGCAGAGCTGGGGATCAGATCCTCTTGGGAGCCTTTTTGGGTCTCCTGATCCCATAAGATGGTGCCCCTCCCACTCTGTCAGCTTGGTCTCAGCGCCGGGGTCACCTCCCAAGGTCAGGGCGAGAGGGTCCGAAGGTGTTCCGCGTCTCTGCAGGCTCAGCACTCGGTTCCTCACGTCCAGACATCACTCCAGTCTCTCAACTCTTAGGTGGCTCGTTGTTTTTGGGGTTTCTCCATGAGTTTGGAGATGGGGGTCCCACAAAGCATTCTGGTCTTGCGAGTCACTTTGCATAACCCCCCCCACCTTCTCAGGTGTCTTCACTATTCTGGGAAAGGTACAACTTAGCTTCGGGCAAGGTCCTCACCCAGGAGAAGGGCCATTACCTCGCCCCAGCCAGGGCTTTTACTAATACAAAAACAACCATTAACGACAACGACCCGTGATTACAATAACAAAACACATAGAACTTGGGCAGGGCCAGTGGTCTGGCTGCCTTTTTGAAACTTTTTCTCATAAAAAAAATATTAACCGAGTTTTTGTTCATAACAGTCCCTGTGCTGTGTTTTGCTCTGTACAACAACCCAGTGCTCCCTGTTTCCCTGGCAATTGTGTAGCAGTGAGGCTGGCATTCACAGCCAAGCACATGTTTAAATGCTTGATGGATTTAGGGCTCATTGGTCTACTCTCAACTGGGCCTTTCTGCTGTCTACTGCTCAAAGTAATGCACATTCTCTCAATGCAGTTGAAAATAGTCTGAGCAGACATCAGAAAGGGCACAGTGCTAAAGAGCAATCTCTGAAAAGCCCATCTGCACTGACCTGGTGATGTGGACTGGATTTTCCATGCAGTGGAAATGAACCAATATTTATTGATTTAATAAAATCCATAAGTTTAATTACATTGCTGATACCAAATAATCTATTTTTCTGCTAGATCTTGCTGAAACCAACTTCAATTTTTAACAGCTGTGAAAATCCAAAGAGGTGGCAGGCTCACAGCAGTGCTGGTTTCTCTCATCACATTACTCTTGTGGTCTTTTGCACAAACGACTGGGTGTCTCTTAGGTATTACTTTTTAATCATCTACCCTCATTACATGTAGCATTTGCTCCTTTTTCATTTTCCAGCACAAAGCCAGAAAGAAGGCAATTAAAAATCAATAATGGTGCAGTGCTTAGACACTCATTAAGTAGTCATTAGGTAGTCTGGAGACTCATTGTCTTTATAAGGGTTTGCTCTCCCTGAATCTCCACTCTGCAGTATTAGCTCAAAACAGCAGCAAGCGCTGATCGTGAATCCAGAGGGTTCCCGACTCTCCTGGCCCACCTGGGATGCAGCAAACCCTGGGAGCTCTTCCAGCAGCACCAGGGAGATGCTCAGGGCTGGGGCTGCTCTGCCTCCAGTCCCACTGTGCTACCTGGAAGTGATTCCTGTTGTCCTCAGGCAATAGAAGGATCATTTCAACACCCTTGCTTACACTTGCCCCCTCCCAGAAACACAGTCCCCAGCTGCCAAGACAGTTTGTAGGAGGGCATGCATGAGTAACTGGCAAAATTAGGCCTCTAGGGAGTCAGGAGCATTCACTGTCAGCCTCAGGAGCCAAGCTCCTGCCAAAAGAGCATTCAAAACAAGCAGGCTTCACTTTGAGGTGGGGAAAAAAACCAACTCACTGGCAGAGACAGGATAGCAAAAGTATGCCACTTATTGTCAGATGCCTAAAGGCATCAATAAAATAATGCTCACACTCAAAAACTGTCTTACAAAACAAGAGAAGCAGCCTGTCTGGATTTAAAGGATTGCCTCCGGACATTAAATAACAGCATCTATTCTATACACTCCAAGCACCTTGAGTTCACTTTGCTTTCTCTCCTTGAGGATTTGGGGAGGAAAGAGGACAAGACAAGACAACTGAGAGTTCAAGCTAGGAAGATTCCATGACAGTTCTATGGAGCATTTCCCCAGAACTCACTGAGAGCAGAGGGACAAAAGCCCAATGTATTATTTAAGATCACTCTGACACTACTGACCCTTTGTAGACACAGATCAATAGAGCAGCCTCAGCCAGAAAGAGACTTCCATATGAAAAACCTGAAATAGAACTCATATTAGAGATGCTGAGAGGAAATAACACAGCCCAAGGGAATATCTGCATGCCATGGTACAATAAGGCAGTTTTTGAGGGATCAGCAGATGGCAATGGAGAGAGGAGAGCAATTCACAGATTCCCAGCTTCTTCATAGCACTTAGTCACCTCTAGGGCATAAAGGTCTGCCACAGAATCACCTCACTGACAGTCCATCACACACACACACTTCCATGCACAGTCACAGAGTCGTATTTCATTAAATACTGGTTTTCTGTATTAAAATCCATTTCACAACACTGCATCCTCCTTCATGCCTTGCCTTACCCTGGTACCCACAAGCCACCACTGACTGCCTGGCCCGGCATCAGGAGGAGTGCTCACCTTGGCTGGCTTCCTGGTGCACTTTGCTACACGAGCTCAGGTTACTGCTCTGAACCATCTTCCCCTCACCTTCCTGCTGGAAATCCAGCTGGGAGGCCTAGGAGGTTGGGATTGCCTTGGAGCTGTTCTGTACAGTGCCTGGTGCAGTACCTGATCAAAACATTCAGGATTTTTCTGCTCAAGGTGCATTCAGCTGTGTATTTACCTGCTCATAAGCACTTTTTGGAGCAGCTGGCAGATATTTTGTTTATCAAGAGAGAAAAAATATTTTTGAAGGTTTGGTGACATGCTGTGTATCAGGATCTATACAGGCCCATATGTATATAAATATGTTTGTGTGTGCATGCCTAGATGTAGAGGGAGAAGACTGATGGATACACAGTTCATGAGAGAGTCACAACTCATTTCTCTGTGTAGGTTCAGGTACATAAAATATAACATTCTCAGGCTGCCCAAGAGACTGCAGCTTCTGAATGTTAAAATATATCAGTACATAGGACAGTTAACTAGTACAAAGCAATAATAATAATCTTCTCTTTCATTTGCCATTTTCCTTCAAAGGTATTTTTTCTTATTGTTTGCACACCACTGCCTTTGTACTTTGATTACAGCTACACATGTAATAATAAAAATTACAACAAAGCCAAGCCTATTTCATCTACAGGATGATAATCACAGTGTGTGTATTTCTGGCACATTGCAAAACATTGGAAATCCCTGGCCAGGTGTCATCAAGTGGAATGGAAAATATTTACCCAAGAGGTGTACTTTTAAACCAGCTGACTAAATGTCTGATTTCCTCAACTGCTCTTTCTGCTGGAAGTTTTCCTAGGACTTGTTTTCTGCTTTCTGACCTGATGGGGAAGTGACCAAGTGCACAGTGTGAGAATGCTGGAAGTCAGGGGGCTGTAGTTAACCATTCATGAGCAACTGAGGACTGAAACCTGTCTGCAGAGCTAACAGGGAAAATTATCTGTGAATACTAACTTCCCAGCTATGATGGCCATATTCCAACCCAGATAAAAGAAAACTGGACCCATAGTTCTATGGAACCAGAAGCATTTGCATGGTCTTTTCTTGCTGTGACCACTGACATCAAGGTTTCCTGCTAGGTTTTCATTCTTAATCTCATTTTAGATAATTCAGTGGCCTTCAAAAAGGCCATTCACTGTCCCTTTATTCCCCCAACCATAAAAAAGGTGACAAAAATAAGTAGGACTGGGTGTGGTAACTAAGTATATGAGGAGAAGGAGTAAGAGGAAGGAACTTACAACCCTCTTCATCCTATTTTCATCCCTCTGTGCCTGACCAGTCTGTACATAAATACATCTGCCTTTGCTGTTAACCAGCTCTTCTTATGTGCATATGTCCAGCACATCTGGATAGTCATTATCAAGGCAGTCATATTCCTGAACAGGAATAATCATCAACCAAATCAGCATCTGGAGACTGCATTTTCATCAGACTTCTGCTTACTACCAATAATCACATGCAGAAACCTTCTGCTGGACTTCTCCCTCCTGAAAAACAAGATTATTCAGTGGAGACAAGCGAAGGAGTTTTCAGGTTAGGTTGTGTTGTGTACAAATATTACAAACAAAATATCAAAGATAAATGTGCTTCCGTTCATATTGATCCTATTTCCAAACAAATCTCCTGTTTGAGTCTTTCTTCTTTTGCCCACTAAATCCCCTCTGATAACAGTGGTTGTACCTACAGGTCAGCCTGAGCTGACTTATACCACAGATGAAAGGTCAGCTTTTGCATTATCCATATGGCCATTTTGCTGTCTCCTACCCTTTTTTTCACCTGTGTATCTGCTTGATGCTCCATTGTTCTGGTTATGTGTGGAGCTGGAGATCCAGCAGCAGCCAGGGGTGAGGTCCTGCTGTGCCAGGTGCAGGTTTGTGATTTTGCTGGGAGAGCCTGGTCATCACAGGGCAACAGTCTCAAAGCCAGGTCCACGAGGGAGGAAGGATTTTCAGGCACTGGGAACCTCAATTTCATCTTGCAGAGAGGGAATTCTGATGCTGTCTAGAAATTATCCAGCAGAGCAATCACCTCTAAGAAAGGGTTTCCTTTTTGTTTGCTGTGAAAAATAGAATTGGTCGGCCTCCTAATCCAGCTGTCGACAAGAAACTGACAGTTATACTTCTTATCAGAAAACTCAGATGTTGTTTTTCCCTTTATAGTTCAAGCACCTATATACAGGTTTAAGACTTCAAAACATTAAAAAAATACTCACCCCTCTTCCTTTGTTTTCAATAACTCTTCATCAAGCAATTCATCTTGTAGCATTTTTAAGAGAATCAATAAAAAAGGCAGCAAGGTTGCCTCATGCTTGCAAAGCTTTTGGTACAAATATGTAGGTTAAATGGGACTTTTTATAAAGATTTATGCCTAGCAACTTAATGCCTTTACATTTATTTCCTCACATTTACTTCCAGCAGTTCTGTTGCTTTTTTATTACTGAAGATCTATGATATCAACAATCCTCCTCCTTCCTTTTAGATTTCTACTAATGACCACCAGCAATGGGATTTTGCAAGTTCAAACAGTAATGTAAAAATTTCTGTCAAATCCATGTGCTTTTACTACAGCTCAAAGGCAAAAATTTCCTGCTGTGTTTAATGTGTGTACTACATTGTGTATCACAATTGTACACTAATTGTGATGTGATTCATGTAAAAAATTCACAAAATGAAACAAAGTATGGTTTAAAACATACAAGCAGTAAACCTCCTGATCCTCACGTGCCTTGAAGGTCATTCCCTGCAGAGAGCAGAAAGCAACTAAATAAGTGCAAAAGGCATTGTGAGTTCTTTTCCCTGTGCAACAAATGAAACAAAATACTGCTCATCAGAGAGTAACCATTTCCCTGAAGTCAATCTGAGTGACTAAACCATGTTTTTCAGATTTTAAAGGTTTCCCTTTAATGATCATCTGAGTTCTTGACTGCCTTAAGGAGCCTGACCCATTCTTACCCAGGTATTTTTTCTTGTAAGCTGCATGGAAAAAAAGCTTGAAGAAGTCTTTGTCACTAATAAGAAAGGCATTGACTGCTTACAGAGGCTGTTTTTGAAGTTTTTGTGATAAATCACCTTGAATTGCAGCAGAGGCAAAAGAAGGAGTGAAGATTATCTTCCTCTGATATTCTCATTATTCTCATCGTGTCAGTTACTCATTGTTTGCTTTTGGACTTAAAAGTCCCTGCAACATCCTAGCACTCCTCCTGTATCCTGGACTTCAGCACTTCTGTTTTTAAATGGTCCTAATTTATGTGCAGAAAATATGGAATCAGGCACACCTACACAATATTGAGAAGGAAGGGGAGTGTAAGAAGTAACAGGAAAGAGACTGAAACATGACACACAATTATGTTTTCCTACCTCAGTGAACATCACAGTGGGCTTTAGTCTCTGGCATGTAACACTGTGTATTCTAAATAAAAGCTGAAGTTAGAAAAAGCTGAAACATACCAGAATCTCTTATTACTTGGAGCTGGAAGTACAGTGCCACATCATCTGTAGCTGGATGTGCCTTTTGCTTCCTCAGCTTATGCTGTTGCTAAAATAGATTTAGATGACTCTACTTGCCTTTTGCATTGTTCTTAACACAAGTCATAAAGATGGATCAGTAGCACTGCTTAATTGACCATCAATACTGGTATACTTCACTGTAAATAACTCAGGTCAAATAGAAATGTTTTTTTGATATTCTTATTATGAATATCTTCTAATTTATTTAGTACGGTCCCAAAGCCCTTTAAGACTTGGGACTGTACTAAATAAAAGACCTTATGGTGAAAAAGCAGGAAGCATAAGGCTTATCATAATGGCTCAATGCCTAAAATTCATTTGGTCTACAATTCATTTTAGATTCCTTTACCAATTGTAGGACTTTGTTAACCTTTAGTCTTTTACACAGATGGAGGAAGGAGCTCAAAATGCAGAATAAGGAAGGAAGAGGTAGAAGGAAAACATCAATTATATAATCAGAGCCTGATAGACAGTTGAAATCAGCAGGAGTGGGATGCATATGAAGAAGGGAGCATAAACACTAAGAAAGAATATTAACAGTAACAATGTGCAAGGCAGAAAAAAAATCAGTTTACTGTTCCATTTTTGAAGAATGAATTTAATCCAAAACTTTTTAGACAAGTACAGTGCATGACCAGACATACTTCTGCCATTATAAATATACACATCTATCTCTGTGCATGAGAGCATGCATATATGTATATAAATATGCACATACATAAGTATGTCCACAGTTCCTTTGAAGCTCAGATTAAATGCAGACTTTTTGAACAATCAATAATAACAAGACAATTAGGGGCTGAGTGGCCATACATATACAAATAAGTTTAAGATTAAATCTGCCAAATTACAAAAATTATAGGCATAAGTATAACAAGGATGAGTTAGCACAAAAATCAACAGCAGCTGGAGTCTAATCCTGCATCATTCCATCAATGGCAGCTTTGCCAGTGATGCTCTGATTGCAGGACTGGCATCCAGCCACAGCCCAGAACACCCTTCCTTTGCTTTAAGTGGCAGAAGAAGGGGACACAGGTGACTGTGAATCCTCTCTCCACTGTCACAAACATTTGTTCTTCTTCCTGCCCCTTAAATTGGTGCCATATTTACCCACATCTCACTGCATTCTGGACTCTCAAATGGAGCTCACCCACATGCTTAGGTACTACATTACCCTCTGCTGTGTCCTCCAAATACCTCCTGGTGGAAATCTTTAAAATCAGAGGGGTTTGGAAAAGCTGCAAAAGGCAGGCCTCAAAGACAGCAGAACTGCAATTACAGCTAAGCAGTAGCCATAAGATTGGTCAGCAGCAAAATTAGATTAGAAGTAGAAAAGTAAGGACAAATAGAACAATGGCCTGTGTATTAATGCTTGTCTAGAATAACTCCCTAAGCTACAGAAAAGTATATCTAGCCAGACGTTATAAAGTTCTAAGCTTAATAATAGAGCTCTGTGCATTGTGTTTTAAGGTTTACAAGCAAGTATTGTATTCTAAATAAGCAAGCATTGTTTTAACTGAAGGTACGTGTGCTTATAGTGGTTGGATAGAACTACTGTCAATATGCTTTTGCTTTGTTTGATTGGTTAAAAAACTTATAAAGTAAGTTGTAACATTAAGTTCTTTGTCTGCTGCCGGAGATGTGAGCTGCAGGCATCTTCCCATAGTCATAACCACGTAATGAGACTGATGCTGGAAAACAAAACAGCTTGAGATGGGTTCCTTAGCAGTCCCATCCTGTTGGTGATTTGTCCCCCAGCTGGCAATATTCCTGTACTTGCCTGCTGGCCTGAAGGAGGCCCCTTCCCCCTGGTGCCATTCCCAGCTGTTGCAGACACACTGTTACAGCTGGAGATGTGGCTCTAAAGCCTGGAGCTGCTCCTCGAAGTACAGCAGCTGATCCACTTCGAAGCAATCACTTGCTCTGGAAACCAGTTTCTCCAGACAGCTCCTGAGCTCCTCCTCGCTGGCATTGTGCTGTCTCGCTTGCTTGAGGCAGCTGTACACTGCCTCAAATGCCTCCACTCCCAGCTTCCCAATGGCAGATCTGGGGAGAAATATTATACAAAAGGTCAAGTAAAAGGTAATTCATCTTATACAGCAACACAAACATTAACTAGTGCAGATTCCTTCTAAATGTTGTAGGTTTGATTAAGCACCTTGTTTACCTGACAGGAAAAGGAACTAAAGTTTCCTGGTGAATTTCTCCATGGTTAGTTGCTATACAGAGCCCAAGAACAAAAGCCTGGCCATAGGAAAGTCATGGGAAGCATGGCCATCTTCATTGTTACAATCCAAAAATCCTCTTCCTGCTGACTCTGACAGACTCTTTTATCTACAACAAGTCTGGTAAATGCACATGTATTACTGCCTCCGGATTTCATCAAAATCCAAAGGAGCAACCCAGTCAGCTGAACACCAGTGGCATTTTATGTGAGGACACTTTGTTATTCATTGCTTTATTTTAGCTTCTATCAAATACAAGAAAACCATTGTACAAGCTCAGTATGATCTAACTTGACACTTTTTGCTTTTCTACAGTGCTCTCCTTTTATCAGAACACAAATCTGTAACTCAGCGACAAAACACACACAGCATCTTAATACTGATTTATAAAAAAGAACCATTTGAAAACTGCAAGACAATGAACAGCATTTCTTCCTCCTAAAGGAAAAACATCTTTCAGTTCATGTGTCACAGGTAACATTGAATTTTTCACTCAGTGATGGCTTCGTATTTTGATGAAAATACCAGGGTAATTTTCCTTCAGCGTTTCAGAGACTATCTGCCTGCTCTTCATGCTTCTGACAAAGGATTTGGTTTTTTTCACTATACCTTTACATGTAAGAGCAGTTGAGAGTTTTTTGTCTTTTAGACAAAAAGGAGGTACTTGGAGGGCAACCATTTGATATGCAGGAGGCTCCCCAGCCAGTGCCTGAGGCAGCAGGAGCTGGGACAGCTTGTGGCTGTACCAAGGATGATCCCTACAGGGACAGAGAAGGGGATCACAGATGTCTCCTGGTGCCAGCATTAAGGCTTAGAACTTCAGTAAATGTGCACGTAGGGAGCAGGAACACTTCCCATAGTATTTAAATAGTTAAACCTACCTCCCAACAACAACTTCACAAACTGCAGTTGTAGATTTTCCTGGTTTTGTACTGATTATTTTGTTACATGTTTAACACCAGGGCAAGGTCAACTCTTCTTACACAATAGCATAATCAGCCTAATTGTATAGTTGCTTTTTATCAGTGGTCACCCTGTTATTGCTGAGGAACAACATCATCATAATAAAACGTCAGCCAGTAAGAGTTCCATATAATGTGAGTTCCTCAATTCTTAGGAAAACATTGCAAAGAATTCTACTTTATTGCTTCTCAAACTTCTTCCATCTCACTTGCTCTTTGTTTTTCTAGCACATTGATAATGCCCAGGTGTGATCCTCCTTTGGCTTCAGGTCACCCCTCTGCTGGCT
Organism: Melospiza georgiana; assembly: GCF_028018845.1. Classification (NCBI taxonomy): domain Eukaryota; kingdom Metazoa; phylum Chordata; class Aves; order Passeriformes; family Passerellidae; genus Melospiza; species Melospiza georgiana. Next base: position 43,735,032 of record NC_080430.1, on the reverse strand, counting down.
CCAGACACAGAGGCAGATCAGGAACCTGGGGCAGAAAGCCAAGACCCAGGATCAGAACGCAAAGGGCAAAGCTGGAATCTCTACAGGTCTAGACCTGATTCAGTTCTGCTTGCTAGAACTAGAAATTAATGTTGTTCAGGAGAAAATAAAAACTGTTGGAAATAATTAATTCTCAGACACTGGAAACCTAGGGATTGGATTACCACTGAAAGGTAAATGGAGATTTGTTTGACAAACAATGTACATTTCTTCACAAAACATTATCAAAAATATCACTATTTCTCCCCAACAGTTAAAAATCAATACATGAAAAGCCACCCTGATATTACTGCTACCTTCTCGGTGCCTTTATTGACTCCTCTCTCCCTCTCAGACAATTACGTTCAATTTTTGGGTAGTTCTGTCTATTTAAAGATGAAAAATTAAGCAAATATATACCTTGGGAGTATTGCTTCTGCTAATAAATGTGACCTGCAGACTTGAGTCTTCTCTGTTCAGCTTGGCAGAGCATGCAAATCAGCCAATGTGTGCAATAGCTGATACAATAGAATTAAGGGGAAAATGTTCATAGGCTGAAAATTAGAGGGTAGGTAACAAAAATTATAACCTGCTTTTACAAAAGAAGACATCAGGCTCTGTTTGGACTTGAGAGCTGCATTTATTTGGCTCTACTACCACATCATGCATCACAGAGGCAGAAGCGTGAGATCTCAGAGAGTAAATGTCAGAGAGGTGTCACCGAGTGAATCTATGATCCTGATGGAGGGAGAGGGGAAAGCACTTCCTGGAAAGGGGGTTTGTCCATCATGGCCCTGACCCTGTGCTAGGGGATATTTGTCCATCCACATAAAATCCTAGAGAGGCACAGTTGCAGATTGCTATTTCACATGAAATATGGGATACCTGCACTAATGTTTTAAAAAGAATTAAAGCCTTACCACCAAATGTGCTGTAAGAACAAGTGCAGAACTCCCATTTACAGCCACATTTGGCCATCCATGTTTTCTGATTTACTGGCATTTACTCTCCTCATGCTATCCTATAGCTCAGTCACCTACAAACTCACTATGAGTCATCATCTCTTTTTCAGCCAAGGCGACACAAGCAAAGGGGATACCTGACATCTGGGATTTCATTACTGTGAAAAATTATGGGCCAGGCCTCCTTCCCACACGGGCCTAAATTGTTTTTCAGTGTGCTAAAATATAAGGAATTACATCGGGCTCCACCAATCAAGGGTCTGGCTTCAGATAATACTCAGTAATGTACTTAAATATCTTCTCTCAGATGTCTTAGATGGAGGGATTCATTGAGCTCAACTTGCCTCACTCCTGGCTCCAGAGAGTGGTCCCAATGCTCTAGGCAGAGGAGACACAGGGCTTAGACACATCCTGTGACCACCAAGCCACTGGCTGCACAGCAGATATTGCCAGTCTGGGGACATTGCCATCCACGTAAGCTGTGGCCTGAAAAAAAATGACTCTTGTTGCCAGCTCTTGTGCAGCAAAGAACACATGCCTGAGAAAATCACCTGCAACAAGACCCAAAGGCCATATTGATATTTGATTTGTGGATAATGATGGAGTGTGGACATAAAATAGAGACTTGGTTTTATCAAGGATAAGGCACTTCTGAGTATGCAAGATGTAGTAAAGAATATCAGAAAAATCACAGGCACTGCTGGAGTTAGAGGGGAGCTAAATAGGAGCCTTGAGAACTGCAATTTTTAGACACAGGGTGTCTAAAACCATTCCAAGTTATTTAGTGGATCTGAATTTATCAGGCTATCTGGTGATTTGCAGATGATTTTCTATGCATCAGTGCAAAATTACTAAAATTTGACAATATAATAATGTTGTGTTCTCAGCTGGCTGAGGAAGTTGTAAATCTTCCCCTAGGTGAACAAAGAATTCTCTGTTATTTCGCTGGTCTCCATTTTTACTATTCTGGTGCTAGCTACATATTAACAGCTCCTTTCTGGCTCGGAGATCAATTACAATAGACCCACCTTTATGCCACACTGACAAAAGCCACAAAACAAGATTAATGCTGAAGCTGTGCTCCTCCTTGGGCATTAGCAGCCAGGTTAATATCTCTCAACAGCTTGTCATGACCTGCCTTGAAGGATAACTATGACACAAATCAGCAGCTAAGAGGTTTTTCAGCTTCTCACTTCCCAGTGTCATTTAGCATGATGGCAGCAATCGTTTAAAGCCATCCTGGTCTCAGTGGTGCCTGCAGGGAGCTGCGTGTGTTCTGTGCAAGGAGAGGCTCTGCACAAGCCACTACTGAACACACCAGAGTAGTAACACCATGAAAGTCCCTCCAGATCAGGCATCAGCACCTCTGCCATAACAGGCAACAAACACACTGCTCCTAAGACAAACACAGAAAATTCAGTTATTTCAAAATACCAGTTACTCATGCCTACATCAAAGCAAACCTCAATAAAGGAACTTTTTGGACATGGAATACCCATTCCACTGAGCATTAATTTATCCTTTTGAATGCAGCCAGGCCACCTGCATCCACCACCAAAGAGCACATTGTAAAGTAGAGAACAAATGTGTGTTGATTTTGGCTCATGGGGCATAAAGGCAAGTGCAGGGATCTTTGAAAGAATAATTTCAGTAGATGCTTCTAAATTCTGTTCTTCCTAACTCAAGGAGCTAACCCCATGGGGTCCAGCAGTATTACTTAGGATTCTCATGAACACATCGAAAAATTATTTGTTCCTGAATTAATGCTATTTCCAAGCATCAATTTATTAACCCCATATTTCTCTTTAAAACAGTACAACCATGCCACTTAGCAGCTAACCACCAGTGATATGAATCTCAGCAAAAAAGATAGTGACATTTATCTCCTGAGATGACTGTAGAAGATTCAGGAAATTACATACCCTTAGTCTCATACAAAATATTGTTTTCTAACTGTACCAGAAAATCTTAAGATACCTGCTACAGAATCTCATTGTTCAGTAAACAAACAGGTTTATCTCAGTTAGAACACAAAGCATCTCTGTCCTCTCGGGTTATCTTTCTGTCATTTAGTTTGCTGGCATTACTGACTATGAATGATTAAAACTTTGACACTTGAAAGAAATGGCTCTGGGTTCAAACCTTCATTTTCAGCATTACTTCTCTGTTGCTGTTTAAAGACCCCTTGAGATCTGCTAGAAGGGCATAATAAGCTCCATGATCCAGGTTTTAGGAACTTATTTATAAAGGTAGGGCAACTCTTTTCTAGTTCTGAGAGCTATTCAATCTTGGGAATGGGAAAAAAATAGCTAAGTCTAAGAAAAGGTCTTATAAAAAAATAAAAAAGGCAATGGAAATTATTATTATATAAAATCTTGTAAGAAAAAAAAAACAAATTACTAATATTAGCCCCCACCTTCACCTTCAAGCCTCAATGGACTTCGACTATTCTCATATTACTGCTGAATGAAAATTTCTTCACTTGAAAACACAGTGATAATTTTCCTAATTCATCCTTAATTAATTTGTAATTCCTGAATTAAAGCACCTTAATTTGATTGCAAACAAAACTCTCTCATGCCCTACTTCAAAGACCTGCAAAACCTAAAGCATATTTAAGACATGTTTTCCCATGAGTTGAGAAGGATCTTATTATTAAAACATGTAGACATACAGGTGAAGAAATATCAAGCATAATATTCTCCATGCACCTCATATTCAGAGATAAATGAATTTATATAATAGGAATTGAAGCTGACATCTGCTCTTGGAAGAAGCGTTAATTAGAATTTAGAGCTGCTAGTTGAATTCTAGCTACTATGAATTTAGAAAATGCTTTATCACAAGAGAAAATGTGTTTCTATTCATTTTTCCCACAGAAGGGAAAAAATTACAACAAAACAGTAATTTAAATCAAACCTGAACACTGCAATTGTAAACTCTTCCTCTATTAAGAAATTTACTACCAATATTAAAAACAAGAGCAGAAATATATTTGCTTCTATGGAGCTTTTCTTCATGAGGTAGGGTGATTACACTGCTTCACTGTGGCCGTGAAGAATTATCTGAAACACACTTCCCTGAGCTTTATGCACAGTCTGAGATTTCCTAGGCTTTCTATAATTATTTTAAACAACATTCTGATTTTTAACAGTGCCATGTCATTCAAAGAATCTTTGAAAAGTCATCAGTTTAATTCCTTCAGCATCACTGATCAAGATCAAGAAGGAATTCCTGGCACACTTAACACATACCTGATGCTATTTGCTTTGTTTATCAATGCATTTGTTTTAGACAGGTGTCTCTGAAGAGCAGCACAATACTCAACTATTTCTTGAATGAGGGCATGTGAGGATAGAGTAGTTATCTCTGAAAACTAAATAATTATATGTAGATCTTATAAGAATTTAAGAATATAACTGCATTCTCCTTTGTTCAGCTGTGTGGTAATACAGAGTTAATGCTGATTTCCTTTTACATGGCTTAATACTTAATACTGTGTCAGGGGGTCTCTCCTGATATAGGATTTCATACCAAAATGAAAGTTTTAAAACCAACCATTTACCTCTTAGAGAAAGGAAAAGGTACTTATGCATTTTCATGAAACAATCAGAATTCTAACTATTACTATATATATTTTTTCTCAATTCAAGCACTGTCTTTAGCCATATTCTATGAAATGTTACTACATAAAACAATGCATTTCTGAGTTAGCAATAAGTCAGTCTCATTAAAAGGTTTGTCAATGCTTCAGAGGTGCTTCAATGGAGAGATTAATGAAATCAGTTGGTATGGAGATAGATGATTCTTTATAGAAATATCACAAACATCACAGAATTTCCAGCTGGGCTTGAGCACTGTATAGCCACAGAGGGAGGTGAAGCAGCATTCAAGCTCTGAGCTATGCTAAACACCCATACAAGGTTACAGTAAAAGTAAAAATACTCTTAAACAATCCAATCAAAAAGACATTTTAAAAGCTAAAAAAACTCTAACCGCTGTGGAATGTGAAGTGTCCAATTATGGCAAATATTTCAGTGTATATATACATTAAAAATAGACACTAACATATACACAAAAAGACTCCCAAACTCATTTGCAAACGGTTTTTCAAACATCAACCATTTGGGCTTAGTTCACATCTATATCTTTCCAATGGGAGATTAAAAGTCCACAACTTCTTTCAGGTCTCTTCACATCTGTAGCTCTTTAAAAAGTTCCTAGCATAAAACAGGACTAAGGCAAATTCACATTTTGGCAGAGCCATAAAATTCCCTAATTACACCATTATAGAGAGAAAGAAAGAAAAGGAATTACCAACTATGGACAGTAGATTTACGATTTTCAGAAAGGCCTAGAAAGATTTACATATTCAGTTTCTTCTGGGTCTGCATGAAAATAAAGTTTGACATCTTTAAATGCCAAAACAGCTTCACAGAGCTGTTTAGGCATTTAAAGATGGAGATAGAAGTCCAGTACCTAATTTTTTCCCTACAAAGCAAACATTTAATATCTTTCAAAAGAGAGCTCTGGCCATTCCTGCATCAAACCTCTTGGAAAATTCCCTGCCTACATTTCTCTCAAGCAAACTTCCCACGGTTGTAATGCTACTTCTAGTAAATGCTGTCAAAATTATTCGAGTGGTTCCATATTGAAAACAGACTATATAATTAATGCTGTGTGCAAGCATTTCTGCATTTGCAAACTATTGACAAAATCAAGGTGCTGGAAATCTGAACAGCTCAATCTATGCATTATGTATGCTCAGCACAAGAAACTAGGCAAGCTACGCTTTGTGTGCAAAACAAAAAGAAGTATAATGCTCTGAATGTTTTGAATGTTTGGGGCCACTTGACATTTACAAATGAATAAGCCTATACTTAAAATTTTAGTTGTTTTGCTACTGAAATGCAATTTTCAAAGTGAATAGAGACTCTAGTGCTGAAGCAATCGTAGCGTTAATGTCCACTTTAAAAAAAAAGTCCTTAAAAATTCAGAATAACAGAATGATTCATGGATCTATGACATACAGTTCAACAGAGAAGCTGAAAAAAAATCTGTTTTCTTTACATATCTAAGCAAATTCACAAAATATTACACATTGTTATGACCTGAGGAAATAGTAATGTGAGGTTATAGTGATTCAATTAATGTGAAAAACGGGCAAAAGATGAGAGTCCCAAAAAATGCATCAAACTTTAATTGTGCCCCAATACTCACTCACTCTAACTACCAAGTTTGTTTCCACTATTCATTTCAAAGTGCACCCTAACAAATGGAAAGCTGCTGAGAACTGCTGGAACCATGGTGTTGGCAGGTGGCAGGCTCTTCCCATCCCATGCAGGATGGAGAGGAGCAGTGTAGGAGACAAAGTGCCAACAGGAGAAGCAGCCCATTTTTGTCATGGAAAGGGGAGGACAGAGGGAAGAAGCTGAAGGAAGACCATGGGAAATGCCTGAGGAATTAGACCATCAGCTCTAACTTCAGCCTTGAGGCGTTCCTGCTGTTCCTCCTACACTTCTGGGCAGCAGACACTGTCTCACTCACCTTCATTTCTTCTTTGGCAGGAGAAGCGCAGGATTTGCCCATTCCCACTTTCTCTTTCAGTCATTGCCTTGGGACAGCAATGACTCCTGAGCCAGGAGCACCCACTCACTTCTCTCTGACAGAAGCCAAGAACCAATATCCCAGCTCGGCCACACACAGGCAGGGTTCAATCTTTCAGTGTTCCTGCTGAGTTCACTATACTCTCACTTGCTTGTAAAGCCAACTGCAAACCCAAAATACTTTCTTCAAATTTGGGTCTGGAAAGTATTGAAAAGTATAAATGGTGCAATTATCTTAAAATAGATTTTCAGTAAAAGAAAGAGAAACTCATGGACTAAGATGTTTAAATTTTTTCCATAATGAACCCAATAGATTTATTTGAGCCTAGCCTTTAAAAATGAGGTGTGAGAAACTGTGACAAGGAAAATGGATATGTAAATAAAATTTTGGCTTAGCCCATGAGATGCAGAAAACTATAGTCATGCTGTAAGATGCCTTAGGATCACCAGACAGAAATTTTTACCTGAAAATGGAGTTGGACAGAACACTGGTGTGTGTAAGAGGAAATTCAATGCTCAAAAACATTTCATGAGCAATATCTTCAAGAGTGCTCTATTCACCTGCAAGAAAGTGGTAGCTCAGACAGTGTCAATAAATTTCCTCACCAAATATGTCTTTTGTCTGTGAGAAGACATTCCTCAAGCTTGTTTACATCATGATACCATCAACATGACAGTCAATGACAATCAAAAGGTCACTGATAAGTTCTTATATCAAAATCTTAAAAAACAATTAGCTTTTCTGTATTTGTTGCTTTTGTCTTCACTAAAGCTGCCCTCAATGACATAAATAACAAAACCAGTTTCAGTTGCCTCAGAAAGGTCCACTCTGTATAAATTGAAATACTACATCAAGTAAACACTTTCTTTACTGTAATTTTTTTTTAATTGCACCAATAAATGTGCAAAAAGCCTTCTGTACTTCTAGCATTTTAGGACTACTTATCTCAAAGAACATCCAGTGCCTACTGAATGACCTCAAAATGACCTTTATTTCTGAATTTTTAAGATAAACAATGCATTTGATGGCAGCATCACAAGCGCAAGAAGCATATATACATACTGCTCATGAGTCTAAACGAACAATGCTATGAACATTCACAGGAGCAGAATAAAAATATCACCCAATGCTTTTTCTTCATGACTTCTGAAAGACTGCTTTACTTACACTCAGCAGGGGATGATGAAGTCTTTTTCCTGATCGTGGTACGCTGCTGTGCATAACACTTTGGGGACTGACTAAGAGGTGCACACTGCTGGGCTAAAGGATTTTAATTTACTTAAAATTTGGGCCATAAAAGCCTTTTCCTTCTACTGCCATACATTTTATTGAATTCTAAAGTGCATATTAAAGTTCGTGGCTATTAAAATGACTCATTGTAAATATTCATGGATATCTCCACAAAGGAGCACAAAACAATCTGAACCAAATTTTTTGTATTGACCTCGGGGGGCAAAAAAATTAATAGGTGCTACTGCAATTTAATCTGACAGGGGAAAAATGCTTTGGCTTGAGGAATTGCTTCTGAAGAACAGTGTTGTTCTCTTCTGAGGTGCACAGTTGGAAAGTCTCTGCGGGGGAACATCAGTGGAACAGTCTGAGAAGTTTGTCTTTAAGGACCTCTCCATGAAGATAACTTGGCTCTGGATAGCATGTGGCAGTAACTCTTCCCAGACTCGGCATGCACCAAGTTACCTCATGCCAACAAAGATGGGAACCACCTCGAGATTTTGATGGTGGCCAGGACAGAAGATACCAGGAAATGGCTCCTCCCATTTCCTGCATTCAACATGATTCCTCAGTTTCAAAACCCAATACAAGGAATAAGAGTCTCACAGTCCAATTTCTGTATTTGGTTGAATTGTCACTGCTGGGAGACCAGGCTGGGAAGGAGCATAACAATAACCTTGAGCTAGTTCAAAAAGTGAAGATTTCTTATCAGCACTGCAGATCCCAATATCCAAATGCTTAGCACTGAAGTGGAAATTTTTGTGGAGACAATTAATTCTGCTTGAAAGGTAAAGTTAAACCTCTGCTCTTATAAACTTCATAATGAATTCTGATACTAAATATAATAAAGTAGAAATTGTTGTCACTGGAGTTGGTGATTTTATCATGACTTTTCCTGAGAGGACAGCAATTTACATTGATGCTGGATGCTATCAGCTGGGACAGACAGTGCAATGGTAATTGGAAAGAAAAAGTCAGGGGAAATATTTAGGGGTTGTAGTGATAAAAAAGCCATTTCATTTCACTTAAAATAAGAGGAGACCAAGCACTCCTACCTATCACCTTCAAGAATATCAGTGGCTTCCTTCTATATTCCCATAAAGATTTTTAGCACACCTTTGCTCTCACATGAGGATCTTTGCCAAGTCCACCATAAGAATACAGTGGGAATCTCCTAAATTGATGCTCTGATACACAGCAAGTCAAAGAAGGCATTTAGTGAGTCATGCTGCAGTAACTCAAGCAATAAGCACATAATATCTTGTCAAGTGACTGCCTTGCTACAGCAGTTTGCTAGCCAGCATTATTCATGTGTCAATTGGAAATGGCTAAAAGGTGTTTTCACTGTTAAACCCTGTGTTATTTTAGATTAATTAACCATTTTATCAGAGTTACCAACACTTTCTGCCAGTAACATCATCTGTAATGCATGGGCACAAAGTTTCTTCATGAGCAGCTCATGACATAGGAGTCTCTCTCATCAGAACCTATTGTTCCTAACATCTGGAAATGGTACAAATCCCAATCCTTCATAGTCCTCTTTCTAGAGTGACTTGACACCCAAACAGATTTCATTGCATCTCCACATTATTGCCCCTGCTCTGCTCTCCTCTTTCCTTTTAGGAACTCCAGCTACTCAGTTTGTCTCAGTAAGACAAGGCCCCCACATTGTTTCCTTCATCAGAAGCTGGCATCTGGAAGACCTCTCCTCCAAAATTCTGCACCTATCCAAATAAAACTGAATAGCACAAGTCTAAATTATATTAGCCTCACTTATGAGGCACTGTTACGTGAATGACATTCAAAAACCACATCATATGAAGTTTGCTGAAGGATGAGCAGAGAAGCTGTGGCTTTATGTACTGATTTATAGCCAGATGTGCTTCCTTCTCACCACTGAAAACCCCACTGTGCCCTGTGTGTAGACTGGCCATGGGTCAGAGTTTGCAGGGATCTCCTTGACTATGCACATGCTGGGTACTATGCTCATTGACTTGTTCCTTAACACTTAACAAGCAGTTAAGTCCTTTCTGACCTTTACATATTCAGAGAATGAAAAAGTCATGCTATGTTTTGGAGAAAGGACAATAATGTGAGTCACAACAAACCATGAAAACCATGAAACATTACTAGAAAAAGGGAATTTGAAATAAGTGATCTAAACATACTTCAGCCCTAAAACCAATGACCACAAGGTCCAAATATTTTAATTTCTATCCAGAAACCATGAGAACACCAGGTGAAATCTCTAAGTTCAGTAGGCATTTTGACAAAAAATCTCACCTTGTAAGTAGCTGGGACAACATTATGCAGTAATTTCCAAGTAGTTTCCATGAAAAAAGAATGGAAAGCAGTACAAATGGAAGGCTGTGAGATCTTGGACTGATTGCACAGTAAGTGCTAAGCCATGAAGTGAAACCTCAGGAGCTGCTGAATCTTGAAATACTATAAAACTAAACAACTTCTATCAGGAGTAAATGTGATTGGTATTTTCCTGTAGTACATGGTGATTTGTTTTAAACAGTGATTGCTATCAATTCTGCTGGAATTGTACTCATTTTCTTCAGAGAGCTCACTTAAATAACTCTTAGCATCTACTGTTTGAACTTATTTGTATTCCAATAACATCCACCACATTATTGCCACTGTCCACCTACACAGGAGAAAAAATTGCCCTTTTTTAAAGAGTTTATATTCTGAGAGCAGTTGAATCTTGCAACATTGCAAGGAATATTTGATCTCAGAAATAATACACATCACTATGATTATCAGACCAGCACCTAAAAGAGGATGCAATCAATCTTGGAAGGCCAGAAATTACTGAGTCAAGATAAAGGCTCAAGATACATTAACCAGTACATTCTAGAAAGGAAGTGCAGATCTTCATTTTATTAAGACACTGAAACCTTTATAAATAAAGCTGGGATTTCAGCAATGCTGAAAATGAGTAGACAATGAGTTTCAAAGGGAACTGTCCATGTACTGCCCGCTGTCTCATTTGAAAATACCAGCCAACAGCAGCAATTTTGTTTGGTTTAGAATCACCATGGGGAACAAACCCACTTACTTTTCATTCCAGGCAAAAATGAATTGCAGTTGAGGGAGCAAACATGGTGGTAATGTGTACATTTGCAGGTGATTTGTGGGCATGGGCTGTGCTAATAAAGAAAGTGAAATTCAGAATGACACTGACAGCAGGGAAGGCAACTGGATCCTGGAAGGATGTCAGTGATTGTGCAGCTTACAAGAAAACAATCAGAAGTGAGGGTCAGTTTTCATCCTCTCTGGAGGCAAGCAGGCAAGTCTTTGAACATCTTACCATCCATTTCTTTTTGTTGTTGGGATTTTTGGGTTTTATTTGCTGTGCTTTGCAGTTTTCCAAATCCATATTCCTTGCCTGCACATTGGTAACACGTAAATTTGCTACTTACTCCCTCATGCGTTTCAGCTTGGTCTCAGCCATTGTGCTGTTGAGAGCTCTGAATCCCTGGGGCTCCCCTGGAGACACTCTGGTGACAGTCCTCGAGCCTACAAATCAATGCACAGACACACAACCTTATTCACCTTCATCCCCCGAGCTCTATTGCAGAATCAAGGGCGGTCAGAAGGAGGAAGACTATTCCTGTTTCTCACAAGGCAGTGCCACATTAATTAAAGATGAATTAGATTATTAAATGTACATTAAGGGCAACTCCTTCCTGAGGGACAAGGCACCAGAACTGTAATAACAAGGAATACACAAGGAATTACAACAGAAAGGACAATCACTTCAGGAAGTTCTGGGATGAATAAATATCCAAAAAAATTATATTTGTTTAGACAATATGCATTTTCTTCCACTGTTTTTTACTTATCTTTAAGAGTAAGAACATTCTTCCTAACAGGCAGGTCTCTCCTTGAGCTTGATCATTGCTGTAAACTGGAAATATTTCTCTTAAGACATCAGTTTCTCCTTCAGATACAGGTATTCCTTTTATGTATTAAAATATATATAAACATTCCTGTATTTGTAAATACATACGTATGTGTAAGAGATATATACATGCATAAACACACATGCCCACTCTTTCTGTTTGCAGGCCTTGTGAGCTGTTGCAATATTTCAGGACCTAGGGCTCACGTACCACTGAGGCACTTGTGCACAGGAACACAGAAGTGCTGAATCACAGAGGACTGTCAGGGTTATCAGCTCAAATATGCTGCAATTTCATGTAGTCATCCCATCATACAAGTCTGTGGTTTTCCTAAGAAATTTATGTACTTTTTGCCCTGACTGCTCCCATTGAAAGACAATTTCAAAGCCTCACTGGGAGCTAGTGGCTAAAATCTATTTCCAGATAAAATTTCTTTGTCAAGCAGTTCATGCTCATTTTCCTCCTGTGCCAGTCCTTTCCCTTGGCTTATGCAGTTATTTCCTTCCCTTTTGCATACTCCTTTCATGTCACTGTCATATTTTCTGAAAAATCCCTTTGCCATGATTTCTTCTCCTGGGAAGCTGAGAAGCCTCAGAGAAAAATGGAAACCATAATTATCTGGTGGCTTCTCCTGTGTTTTGCTGCTTTGGAATGTGGTTTGGAGATTGTTTATCCAACATGTGACTTGTTTTGACTTAATGACTAATCACCATCTGGCTGTGTCGGGACTCTGGAGGAGGTCACGAGTTTTTAATTAGCATCTTGATAAGCCTTCTGTAAGTATCCTTTATTCTTTAGTATAGTTTTAGTATAGCATTCTTTAATGTAACATAATAAATAAAATAATAAATTAGCCTTCTAGGAACATGGAGTCAGATTCATCGAGTCCCCCTTCATCCTGGAGACCCAGCAAATACCACACCTTTCATTTCTTCATAATTGGAAAAAAAATCCAATTTCAGCTTTCAATTTGTTAAGCTGAACAAAGCAGCTATGTTAGCCCCTTCTCACAAATTGTTTGGAACTAGGATTTCACTTCCCAAAAAAAGGAGATGTATCAGGGTGTAAATGTGTGGGCTGTGCCCCACAGGACCCAAGTTCTGACCAGGCATGGGAGGGCTTTGCATAGGGTAGGAGCAAGCCAAAGGTCAAACACGTTAACACAATGTCTTGTCCAACTGAGCACACACTCCTCTCCTACCAGGGGTTTTTAACTTGGACTCAGCTGGGGTTTGGCTTAGTTTGGATTGCATTAACAAGGATCACATGCAGCCAGAGGCAGCTTGCAGCTCCCTTCCCTCCACGAGCTGATATAGACACCCCCAGAGAACACCAAATGCTTCCCTGGAATGTGCAGTCATGGCTCTCCCAACAGTTAAGCTCCTATGCCTGATGTGATTCTAGACCCTGATCACATCCATCTGAATGCTGAGATTACAGCTTTCCATTGTGAATGTCCTACTGAATCACTCACAGTGATTGGATTCAGAAGCTTGGAAGCACAGAAGAACTGGATTTCTGATTCTGCTAGCAGGATGAACAAACAATTGCACATTTAAAAACATACTCCTAGCTTATCTTACACCCAATAGCTAAGAGTTATCTGGTGCCTAAGTATTACAACTCAGGTATAGTTAATGTAGTTTAAAAGATGAAAAATGACAAGCCCAGTTCTTACTCACAACCAATTATTTCACCCATTATTGCAAAAAGCATTTCCTGATCATTTACTGTAAGAGTGCACATGCATATCCATATGTTTTACATGGAGTCTGTAAGCATTCAACTCCTTCAGCAGCACTGGAAAATTGAGTTATCCTCAGGACAGCTCTCAGGAAATCCCAGGTGCTGCACAAAGCAGCGCTTGTGACTTAGTGGGCTCCTCTCACAGTTGGCACAGTATTAAGGTCCAGATGTTGGGCTTTGGTGCTTTGAAACCAATTAAAAATTGATGCCCTGAGCACCAGTGTCCTAAGGAAAATATAAACCTTGCAGTCTCTTAAAAAGGAGTACATTTAACCACAGGCACCAGATAAATTCTGCCATTATTATTATCACAGGATAGATCACCGTAGTAAAAGCTCAGCATATTCTTTCTGTGTAGTGAATTCAGTATATTTATTACTACAATATTTCCTTCTCCTCTGACATTTCATCATTAAAAACATCCTTCTTTTTTGTTTTGGGTTTTGTTTTGGTTTTTTTTTCTCCCCTGGGATTTCTGGCTAAATAATTCAAATTTTGTCTACTTTACACATTGGCAGTTGGCCAAGAAAAACTTAGTCTCTATATCTTGCAAACTCTATATCTTTCTCTCCATTTAATATGATTTTTTAGCTACTGCAAGGCAGCACAGACTGAATATTTTAAGATGCTGCGAAGGTGTGGTTAGTAATTAAAAAATGAGTTCTCAATGAAGGCTGCTAACAGCTTGATACATTGGTGCTATAGCACACCTCAATAAATGTTGCTGGGGTGATTCATAGCCATACCACTTCTACATCAAAGGTATTTTCTTAGAAGCAGTTACTTGATTAATAATGTATTTTGCACCCAGCTTCAGGCAGTTTGTGTACCCACATATCAACACACAACAAGGAATTAGGCTTCTTCAAAAAGTTACCAGATAATTATTTGCATTTTTTATCCAGTGTATCATTCTTGATCCATTAAACAAAATCAAATGAAACAACAAGAGCACTGTCTTTTCAAAACCAGGTATTGTTGCTTTCTAAATGTATTTCAATGTCTCCCAATGTCTAACCCAGTATTGCAGAAACAACATAGGGCAAAGGGCAAAAGATCTTTGTCCTCTCAGGTGATAGAGCACCAGTTGGAGGTTTGCACTGAGGATCTGCAGAGAAAGGAATTTACTCACAGGTGCATTATCTGCTAAGAGTTTTCATAAATTATGGTCCAAAGGCATTCCTACAAACATTCCTGCTAATGACCAAAGAATAGGTGATACACATCTTCTGCATCTCTTCATAAGCTACGATGAGTTGTGAAGCTGTTATCTCCACTGAACCATAAACTTCTGTTTGTATTTCAGATTTCTTTTCCTTACCTTTCACTGCTACGTATGAGATCCTACAATGCCTTTTTGTACAAGATAGAAAAGTTTAGAAACAGATGTGTTTTCCAGATTCATAAACAATACAAAGTGACCCAACTGCCCCTAACCTTCTCTCCCTTTATGCCAGGCAAATTTAGTAAATTTTAAAATCTTCTGCAGTTTTTTCTGTGATCCTCACAATTTTTCAATTTATCAGCACAGCCTATCTTATTTCAAACACTCTCCACATGGACTTTTATAGACAACACAAAAGCAATTGTGTACCACAAAAGCTCTTGTAGTTGGAGTGATTCTGGGACCTCTTGAGGAGAAAACTCAGCTACCTCCCAAGTCCTTTTATAAACACTGAGGTTTATACTAAACAAATTCCACATGTTGAAAAACAATTTATATTTACTGCATCCTTTTTATCACAGCCTTTGCTGACAAAAAAAAGTTTAGCATTTTCTTCTTGGTTATCCTCTAACAACCGCTTGGAATGACTCATAATCTTTAACAATGAAAGACGCTACAAGAAATTCTGTCCTGGCCAGATTCCTGCTTCCATTGCCCTATTATTGCCATGAAATCCACACTGTTTTCAGGAGTAGCCATTGCAATTCTGTTGCAGCTCTGTAGCCCAGCAATATGGTATTGCCACTGCTTGCCCCAGGCCACACACCTGGAACTGAGTCTGCAAGGCTTCAGGTTTGTCTGATCTAGGCTTGTCCTGACAGAAATTTTGATTGAAGTGCTTAAGCTATAGCAGCAGTTCTTTGAATTACTATGTAGTGGGCTGTTTTGTTTTATTTCCAGTTATTCTTGTAACATACAACCTGCATTTTTAGATGGATTAGTAGTATTCTGTGTAGAACGACATATTTATAACTAACTTAATTCAATTAATGCAGAGAAGTACAGGCCTGGTAAAACAGCAGATGACTTGAAAAGTGGGAACAGAAGATGAGATGCAAAGGATTACAGGCGTGGGATGTCAAGAAGGGAGGCTCTGGCTAGCACTGGCAATGCCATGGGTAAAACTAATGTGCTATTGGTTAGTTAAAGAAATGCAGACATGGAAGGGGACACAACTAGCTTTAGGGTGAAAAAGACAGCAAGTATCTAACTCATGCAAATTGCACTATATATAGAAAATTTTGATGTAATGGGAATTTGGAGCCCAGTGAAGAATATGCAAGGTATAACTGAACATTAGCACACATAAAAATGATCCCCACTGCAGGTTTATATCTTGATTTTGGAAAAACTTAAAATAATGAAAGTTTAAACTTTCTAAGTGATACTGGGCATGCAAAGATAAAAGGGAACCTGGAGATTTGTCCCTTATTATCATTACACATATTTCTTTGGAGAAAATCATACCTAATTGCTGCCTAGTTTGAAAATAGCCTCTAAGTTTCATCACAGACTGGTTGAAAATTTTTTTAGTGATAAAAGTACAATTTATTCTTTAATCTTACAAATTTTAAAAAGTCATCTTTTTGTCCCTAATTCTGAAGGGAAAAGATTAAGATAAGGGAGTTTCTAATACTGTTTTTAAAATATCACTGTTTGTCTTAATATTCTTGTTTGTTCTCACAACCTTCAAGGCAATTCCTCTCTTTATTAAATGAAGGGATATTGAAGCACAGAGCAAAATTTTTTTCTTATTTCAACTTCTGCAAACCCATTGCAGACAGTGATGCTGCAAATGCATAAAAGAGTGCAGAATTTGGAGACAGGGGGTTCTCTGTAAGTGTGAAGAGAAACTGGATGTAAATGTTCCTTTCTTCAGTGCTGAGGGTCTCCTGGCATGGGACCCTGAAGGTGACCAGTGGCTACAAGACTATGATGGGAACAACTTTGATTACTCCTTTTCATCCTTCTTCTTTGGCTCTCTCTTCCCATCTGCCCAGGCTCACAAGCAGGGGTGAACCAGAGCTCAGCACTGGAAGAACCCCTGGAAGCAGCATGACTTCCTAGGAGTCTCCTGAGTTGTGGTTTTAGACAATCCCAAGCCAGGTTTCTCCCAACTGAATGAGTGCAAACAAAGCAGCTAAATGAGGCTGCAGCTCCCATGGGAGCCTTTGGGAGCTCAGCTGGCCTTTTGTGCAGCTCACACTCAGGCTGCTGCTGGCACAGTCCCACCCGGTGGCTCTAAGGACAGCGACTGTGACAGCCACAGTAAACAGCCCTCTTTCTCATAAGTTTTCTTTTTAGCTTTTAAGTAGACCACAATGACCCAGGTTTTCCAGCCGTAAATCTCTAGACAATATTTTGCCAGAGATTTTAGGATTAAATTATAGACTTAAATTCTCACTGTTTTCTTTGTATCTGGAATGAGATACTGTTACATAAATTATTATCCAAATTTTGATCATAATTTTAAAAACATTAAATATTTTAATTCATTTTCTCCTATTGTAACCAGGATTAATAACTATAAAATAGCTTACACATCTTCAAATATTTTCCTCTGGAGAGAAAATGACAGTAGCCAAGTTTTTAGAAGTTTTTTTAATAACATTCTATACTTCTAACTATCATGCTTTATGGTTTTATTATTTTTAACAGAAGCACTTAACTATTTATGTCTTTTCTTTTGGTATAGTTACACTTCTTTGCAGTAGATTAAGGAAGTAATTTTCAACGGGATCACATTTTTTGAGTTATTTTGTGGCAAAATGGAAATAGTTGGACAGTGATGGATACAGACTGCTAATAACTGCTGCTATGTAAAGAAGATACATCATCTTACCCAGTGAGCTGCTATTCAGGACACTCTCCAAATACTCAACCATTGCCTCCATATCACTGTCCTGTGAATAAAAGAAATAGGAACAGCATTTGTGTGACCACAAACCTAAACACAAACACTGTGTCCCAGAGGTACCATCCCACAAACATAGAAGATGTCACATCAGTAAGTGTCAAGACTAAACTATAAAGAAGTTACATTGCTCAGGACATTTTCTATACCTTCTCCTGAAACATCAAACTTTGGAATGATGCAATAACCAAACAACAATTTAAGTCAGATTCCTTGCAGACCACAAGTGTTTAGAACAACTGTGCATGGAATTTAAAGGAGATATATTTACTGTGGAGGGTGGTGTGCAGTCTCTGAAAATATACCCCCATTTTATCATCAGTTAGTTCTGGAATATCTAAAACAATATTACATTGAAAAAGGCAAGTTTATACTTTTTAACTATGCCAAAATTTTTATGCTTATGATAGCTGCCCACAGCAAATTAATACTTATATTTCATGTAATTGCATCCACTTACATGTCTAGTAACAACAACTAATTAAAAATTTTTTAATTAAGAAGAGATTTTAACATTTTTTATATTTCAAGTGTTCTGCTACCAAACAGATGGCTGACAGTTTTGCCATGATATGCATATGAAATACTGTTTGTGTACACAGATGAAATTTAAAGTTCTGGCCATTAAGCAATGATTGTTGTCCAGGAAGAACATCACAATTTTATGAAAGTCCAAGAAATACTTGGACTCTGAGTGTGTAGAAGCTGCTGCCATATCACATTTAAAAATACAGCATTTCTTGATATTTAAAACTGACAGTCAAAATCTCGACCTTGCTAAAAAATATGTCAAAAATACGTATTTTGAAAAAATATGTCAAAAATACGTATTTTTAAAAAATATGTCAAAAATATGTATTTTTTAAAAATAGTCAGCACTCTATGCCTTTAAGATTTAAAACAATGGAATAAAAACAAACACTATCGACCTCCACTTCTGTGAGAGACAACCTGTTTTATATTCTTCTGTGATTTTACTAAAATGCCCATTCTAAATTTCTCAACTTAGGAACTGCCAGTACACCTAAGAAAGACAGCATAAATTGTTGGCAATGACTTCCAGCTGGTTAGGGACCTTCTGGTGCAAGTGGGAGCTGTTATGGATGAGCATAAACTAACTATTCTTCACCCCAAATTGTTTCATGGCATTATATTTGAAACAGGCTCTGCTACTTTATCTGAGGTTTGCAAGACAGGAATCAGGTTCTTGGTTGGCCATTACAAAAGGTAACCCACAAGCTCAGAGGTTCAAAGGAGCCTCTTTTCCTTTTTGGAGCAGCCTGTGGGGTCATGATTGGATCAAGTCAGCACAAGGGTTTCCAGTTCTGCAGCCAGGTAATGCCAGGGAATGCATTCATTATGTTAACATACACAGTACATACTGAATATTGAATTAAGACAGTATTACAGATATAATTTCTCTGTACTTCTAAAAAGAAAAAAGAACCATTAGGACTTCATTAAAAAGATTTCATTAAATCTTTTTCATTCAAAATGAAAAAGTTGTATTGATTTTCTGCTAATATTAATTTATAATTATGTTTATTTTCATTATCACTAACAGTTAACCACAAATCTTTAGACAGATAGGCAAAACATAGTAAACAACCATATAAAACACTATTGCTTCAATAAAACATTTTTAAATCATTTTTTTATGGGATAAAGCCTGTAATTCCCAAACCTTTGACTTCTCTCAACAGGACATCACATTTACTCCAATTATAACAACAAAGCTGGTTTCTTCTCTTTATGCTGTAAGGCAAAAGATATATTTTCACCTCTTCATCACTCCTATCTTTTCCCCACTTGGGTTTAGCACTGGAGGAGGATTTAGCTGTTTCATTAAATGTATTTCTTTAATCTTTCTCTCTCTCTCTTTTTCTTTATTTTTGTTTCCAGAGAAAGCAAAGCCCTAGAGCAGGGACAAGGGCAAGGGACTGTGCCCAGAAGAGAGGCACACCCATGCACAAGGGCCAGTGTGGGTGAATGCTTGCACATTCCAGATTCAGAACAGTAACCCCATTTCTAACAGCCACAAGTCTGCCAAAACATATGTTATGAATCCAGTGGAGCATCTTAGGGGTCACAGCACACAGACCACTCAGAGCTGCTGGAGCTATGATAATTTATGTCAGCTGATTGTCTGGCTTGACAATCTCAGAAGCAGCTTGGAATTTGAAAACAGGAACCTACTGCATCACAGTAGTAGACTTTGTCATAGTGAAGAGGGTGAATTTGTTATTATGTTCATGAGAAAAACCACTAAGAGCATGGTGATGAACTGCAGCAAAGAGCATCCACCAGCATCCCAGCTAAATCAAAGCCAATGGAAGCTTCATTACGCACTAACTTTTCAAGATGAAACCTCTGTTAAACATCACAAATTAAAATGCATTTAAAAACAGTTTGCCATTATCTTTTATGATTTTCCCCTAATTAGAAATTGGTTCTCCCATTAAAAAACATGTGGAAAAGAACCACTGGCTTGAAGAGGTGGAGGTCTGGAAAGGTAATTGGCAAATTGCTGCTTGAAATCTGTCAATGTGCATTTCTGCTCCAAAAGAAAGGAACAAAGGACACTAAACTCCAGTGCTGGAAAATGCGTCTGAAATAAGACTGGCTGCACCAACATGAGGAAAAAAAAGCTGTCTCAGCTCCCACCCTAAACCTTTAAAATTAAAGTGTTTCAGTGCCTAACTCTACCTTCCTAAGCAGTCTTACATCCCACATGAGGCTGCTGCTTCTCAGTCTGTCTTGACATCTGTGAGAGCCTAATATAGCTTGAATAAATAGTTCATATCCCTTTCTACATCTTGCACCTTAATATGTTGTTCATAAAGATGACTTTTCTGACCCCATGCTACTGCATGAACATTGGAAATTTTTTTAATCCTTGTTTGAAATAATGGGGTCACCAGAGAGCACCACCAGGTGCAGCATTTCTGCCCTCTCTGCACAGAAGTAACTACTAAAGCAATCTTGGGATTGGAAATTTAAGATATTTGCAGAAATTACCTTAGTAGCCTTTACTGTGTTGCTGTGGAATGACTTTTTAGCACACATCTCCAAAAGCTTGGTTTAAGGTATCTTTGAAGAAAGGGTTTAAGAGTATGAATACCATCAGAGAAATAGAAGTAGGAGTTTTGGTATTAAGTAAATAACTGCAGAGGCAAACCTCTGCTATTCTGGTAGGATTTGAAGCTTATTATTAATAGTGAGCATGATCCCACCTACCTCTGAGTGGGATTCATCTCACATAACCATTGATATCCAAAGAAAGATGTGGTGTGCATGCTAATAACTGTAAATCCCTTTATAATCACCAAAGAGAGACATCTCTGAGTATTGCATCCAACCTGAATTAGATGTTTACTCCCTAATAATGCTTGCTTACTTCCCCTCATGCCTTTCTGTTTGTTGAGTTGGGACAAAGGTGTTCAGATTTAAACAGGTATGTTCAGTCTGCTTTCACTTCGGATTTAATGCAGAATTTTTCACTTGAGAAAACAAAAATTGCCTATTTTCACTTCCCAAAAAACAGAAAAGGTAATTGTGTCAATAGCCAGAAACATACTTATTCAATATCTTAAGGTGACAGAGACAATGGGGTGTCAGTGGGATGGCTCTTCCAGCCCACCATGCTGGTTCTTATTATGGGATTTTCAGTCAGTCCAACATGAGGGACTATTACAGCTCACATCTGAATGCCAACACCTAATTTATTCTGCATTACTGAGAAATCTATTTTTGCCTTCTGCCCTTCATTAATTCTAAGCAGCAGTCTGCCTGTTCAAAACCACTACTGATTGACACTTAATGATACCATCAATGAAAGTCGAATGAAAATTTCAAAAGGCATTCTAAACAAGAAAAATTGTCTCAGAGTCTGATGAAAATGAGCAGTAATTTTGTTTTCAAGAGTACCTTGTGGTAGACTTTCTGGGCAATGGTTTCTTTGTATGTCTATGTGTTGTGGGTAAGCATAAATGCAGCAAACTTTAAAAAAGTATTGTCTAAGATAATTCGCTGTTTTGCAATTGAATAGCAATTTCTTTACTATTGCACAATCTGCTCCTGAATTTTAAGGCATCCTGTGTGTTTAATCTGAAAGTTAGGGGGACATGTCTAGATTGAATGGATCTGTTTCTGAGTAAACTTCAAGTTTTACTTGTGGGACAATTTCAGGATCCCCTACTACTGTGGTAGAAGTAGAGTTCTGATTTCTCATACTTTATTTTTGCCTTAAAAACTACATCTCAAAGAAGCTATTGGTTCATATTTTTCAAAAACCACAAGTTATTTATAATTTAGTGAAGAGTATTAGTCTTCTTGGCTGGTTCCCTGGAATGCAGAAGACATCACACCCTGTTCTGCAAACTTTGCACATGATCACAGAATAAAGTTCCTGTTCCTAGGCAGAACCAGATAGTACCATTCAGAGGCACTGCAGGCCATGCTTGGAACTGGAGGCCCATGGGAGAAATTGATAGTTCCTGAATGCCTTAGGAAGATCCATTTTCAGAACTGTCTCAGGCACTTAAATTTATTGATTTCACGGAAACTTGATCACTGGAGACAAGATTCCTCTCAGCTCATTCTGATCAGATCTAAATTAGGTGCCTTTTGCAATAATCTTCAACCTTCACACTGCAATCCCTGACTGTCTTGTGGCAGCCTTAACTGATAAAGCTGCTTTAAGCCTTTCAGCAATAAGTTTTCTCTTCACTGACACTTTCAGTGAGGTGGAAAAGTCTACAGATTTGCTGGATAAGTCTTGCAGCTGTTTAGGCTCATCATTCATCACACTGTCCTAGAAAATATGTCTAATATAGGCAGGAAGTAGAGGTGACTATCTTTGCTTGGGAATTAGAGCTGGAACGTAGATCTTATGCTTCAAGTATACTTTCAGCTTAAATTTAATTTAAATCACAGCTGGCATTTGAGAGGATCCCACTCTGAGTGTTTTAGAGTCACAAGAATGGTTTCTGGCAATGATCTACCTTAAGGCATTCATGGGATTATTACCTTTAATCTTGAAGGAATGCAAAAATCTTTCTCATCAGTATCTTACAATACACATATAATTAATTCATGGTACTGATATATACACACACTCCTAAAAAATAAAAAATCAGCAATGCCAGTAGGACAAATTCTGAGAAGGAACTCAGTTTTCTCATGGAAAATGAGCATCAAGTGTAAACAGGGTTCTCAAAGGTCACATTTACCTGGTGATTTATCTTAGAGACTGTCCATGACAATTCTGCATCTTCTTCCTCTTCACTGTCTTCTGAACAGGATTCAAACTCATCTTTATAATATTCTTCTGCAATTTCTGGGTCTTCAGGGATCTCTAAAGGCAATAATGAGTTTATAGCATATATAGAGAAAAAAGAATGATCTGAAAAAGATATAACTGAACTTTATAGCACCAGTGTTATGTCAACGGCAATGCATTCTGTAATTGAAAGCAAAGGATAGGTTCTCAGAGTAAAATGTTGTCTTTAGTGACATGGTAAGCAGGGATAAAGCTGTCTCTGGCAAAATGCAAATCCTCATCATGTGTGAATTAATGAACCTAAGGGATCTATATTGATATTGCACTGAAATCTCTAAAATATACAATAAATCAGGCTGGAAGGGACCTTATGGCATCATTAAGTCAAAGCAGGGCCAGTTTTGAATTGAATCCAGCTTTTGTGAGCTGAAATTATAACTCAGTTTTGTTTTCTCTAACACACATAACTTGGGGTGAATACAACTGCTAAGCTAAAATAGAAAATAGTATATATCAGGTACATGTTTGAAATATATGACAAATTAAATGTATATATTTTCCCAAACTTTCTTGAAGAAAAACTACAATAAAACAAAAGAAACTAGTACAAAATCAAGCAATGCCTACTTGGGTGTCATGCCCTCTCAATTTATTACCATCACAAGTTTTAGTACTAGCAGTGAGTGCAATATTAATGCAGCCAATGAGCCCATGAAGTACAATAATTGGTATTAAAACTCAACACATTCATCACAGCTTGAAAGACACTCCAGCCACCCTGCACTGGGTGAAATCCTTTGGCATCCCAGACTCTGTACAAAAGAATCAGTGAAACAGCTTGAAGTCTGATTGCATCTCCTTCAGGGGGATATTACTACAAGAAATGTTAGTTAAAGACAAAAAAATATTTAATATTCAGCTGCCATAAATAATCACTGTCATTGTCATAATTTTAGCTAATGCTAATTTCAACCACTCTCCTCAATTAAGACTGCCCCTTTAGAGAAATAAGAACTATCTTCTATTTTACTACATTTAAATAAAGTTCAAACAATATGCCATAAAAATTATTAATCGATTTTTAAATTGTTTTACATGGATAAAAACTCAAAAGGATTCAAACAGGGAAACGCAATTAAAATCCATATAAAAGACATTTGAGTTTGGGCAGGAGCAATAATTCTAATCCTTAAGGTGAAAGAAAGAGAACTCAGAAAAAATAGTGTAGCTATCTGCAGCATTAGATGGTTAAGCTCTCCTGTGGAGATATAAGATCTACTATCTATTGTCTCCAAAGTAATTTCAAAAATACTTCCTTTCTTTATAAACCTGATTTAGCTCCAAAATGGTGACACATTTTTACTCAGGTTTCTGTTTTAAGATATTAATGGAAGCTGCATAAAAGCCCCATGCTCCACTGTCACAATTTCGAATCCTAATCCTTCCTATTTCTATTTTTCACCTTTCTTAGTTTGAAAAAACAAACAACTAATCAATACCTGAGTTTCCAGAAGAACATCCCCAATCCAAAAATATTTTCTCACAAAGAAAGCATTTATTTAATTGCCTGAATTCTACAAAGTGTCATTTGACAGAAAGTCCAGAACTTTATTAAAAAGAGAATCTTAAATATCATCCTTTCTACATGGAAAGAACACCCCAAAATTAAGATACATCTCCTTTTCCACATGAGGTGATCAATTTTTCTTTCTTGCAGAGAGGCTGTCATCCCAGTGATTAGGATAATTTTATTAGGTTCATCTGCATTCTGTCTACGTGCATTCACATACATATAAAACAGCCCATTTATTATGTTGTAATACAAACATCAGACTGTGCTGGTGTTTTCTGAGTCATCTCCTCCCACATTCTGCATTTGTTTATTGCTGTACTAAAAAATGCAAGCCTCCCCTTTCCAGCCAAACAAGGTATCAAAATCAGTCTTTTTACTCATCACTGTAACTTTAAAAAGTCTGTTCTGGCTGCTGTAAACTCTATTCTTTGTGAGCAGCCCATGGCCATAGAAAACTGGTGATGCCCCTGAACTATGCAGAGAGGCTGGCAGTGGCTTCATTCCACTCCCATGACAGCCTTTGCATCCTTGTTGGAATTATTCACCTCACCATTTGTGAAATTGGTTTGACAGCTGTTCATAGGCAGCCAGTTAATCTGAGCTTAGTAATGCAATTTGAAATGCTAGCTCAGATGCTGGAGATGTCCCAAGGTGTACAAGTTTACTGGCCCCAATTCAGAAACCAATTCCAAGTGGCTTTTC
Source organism: Melospiza georgiana (assembly GCF_028018845.1). Classification (NCBI taxonomy): domain Eukaryota; kingdom Metazoa; phylum Chordata; class Aves; order Passeriformes; family Passerellidae; genus Melospiza; species Melospiza georgiana. Next base: position 43,709,860 of record NC_080430.1, on the reverse strand, counting down.
TGAAAGAAAATAGCATGTCCAGTGCAGGGGAATTTGGCATTTACCTAATCAAAGTTCTTAAAACTTTTTGGTTTTATGACTGGCATCTTGAAAGAAGGAGCCTTCAAAGCATCTACACATTTATTTAAACTGTTCCTATATAACAAATCTTTGAATCTTAGCAAAGTAGAGCCAGGTCCCAGTCCTCCATGTATTATAGATGCACAAGACATCTCTGGTTCTCTGCAGAATTAGCTGAGTACAGAACAGCTTATTGAGCTGAGACCCAGGATCAGACCAATTTCAGGAACAGATCAGGTGGATTTGGCACAACAGACACCATAAATCAGCCTGGCAAGCTGTACCTGTGCTGGCCTAGTGAGTTGCTATTTTCAGCTCAGGACAGGCACTGTCAGGGGAGTTCAGGCCCCACAGGCTTCCATTTCCATGTCTGCAGTCCATCCTCTGGAATATTTGCTATCTGAGTCTTCCCGTAATTCCAGGTGATTTCACATACACCTCCAATTTCCACAAACCAGGCGACAAAAGGCTGGTTACTGCTCCCATTCCTAAACATTACTAGTGAAGCTGCACACTTAGTAATGTAATGCAGAAGAAAATCCTTTGGTTTGTGCTTTCAGAGAAGTATTTTTAATAAAAAGGTTTCTCTTTGGGCTAGGCTGTTTGACCACTGCAAAGCCTAGCATGGATGCTGGTGACAGGACCATGACCCTCTGCCCCTTTGTTCTGATAAATAAAATGGAAATTCAGCTTATTTGTGCCTGGGAGGTACTTGGGTAAAGAAGTGGTGCTAGCGAGGGCAATGCCAAGACTATTGTGCTGAAAGAGGAAACAAAACTGCTGCTGCAGAACCCAGGGGATCCCACCTCTGTTTTGACAGCTGGACTGGCATCCAGCTGAGCATCTCTGATACAGCATCCTTACATTCTCCACGGGGAGCACAGGGAAGGGTCTGTGGAGCTGCTTCTGCCCTCTCACACCCTCACATCTCTCAGCTGGTCTCTGAAAGCACCTTGTGCTTTATCCAGCTGTGAGTATTGCACCAAGGCCAGGCACAACAGCTTTTATTTGCTTACAAAGCACTGAATTCAAAACAAACTCAGCTGTTGCTTTGGTATTGCTAAATGGTTTAGGCATAGCATTGAGACACTTGATACTTGCTGTTAGATATTCAAAAGAAAACAAACTTCGAATAAAACCATTCCTCTACAGATCTCTTTCTATACAGTAACATGATGCTAATAGTGGAATGAAGGGTAAAACCCCATTATCTAAAAAAAACCATAAAAGTCTGGCTACTTCCCAAGAAGACAAGCTAAACGGAAAACAGAGGAATGTGATACTTGTAATATTTTGCTTAAATCCAGCAGAGCTTGTTTCAGGTAGCATGGTAACTCAGAAACAACAATTTTCTCCAAAGAGATGAAAATACTTTGATAAATATCTTTAATTTTCTTCTGCCTGAAACTCGTCATTGTTGCATTGATGTAGTATTCCCACATTCCAGAGCATGCAGAAGACAATAAGGGAGACCACTTTTATAAAAAAGGAAAGAAAAAAAAAAACAGTAAAAGGAAAAAAGAAAACAGAATGGTGCAACATATGTAAATTTTCACCGCTTGTATTAACAGTAACAGAGTCACACTTGACTCTTAAGGACTGTTTTACTTTTTGATCCAAAGGCTTCATTGCATCTCTTGAAAAAGACAGATTTGCACAGTTGCCATATTCCTACCTTAAGGAAAAAGTTGCTACATTTTCATTTTGTTACACTCCTCAGTTTGCACAGTATCACACAGAGGAAAGCCAGGAGCAAATCACTCAACTGCTGTGACACACACTGCCATGAGACACAATGGACTCCTAAGATGGTGACATGAACCAGGACACCAGGAATCGATGTTACCACACCTCTGCTACCACAGACGGACACAGAGAACTCAGAAAATTGAGACACAGGGCCCGGACAAAGGTCCTGGCAGGACCCCTTCAGTACCACAAAGGTGCCCTTGATCCTTTCCTTTCTGTGGAAATGCATCAGCAAACTCCAGTTTGATCCCATACGAGCAGGTGTTACCTACTGGAGCAGATGCCACAGTGGCACCAAGCTGGGTGCAAGAAGGGGCTGTGGGAGCAGGGTCCCTTCAGCCCTGAGAAGGGAAGGCAAAGGGGAAACCTTGCTGCTCAGAGGTTAAAAGGAAGATCTGATGAGAGGATAAAAGGAAGACGGAGCCTGTCTCTTCACAGAGCTGAATGGCGATTGGACAAGACACAACAAACATCTGGAACATCCTAAATTCCAATTTGACATCATGAAAAAAAAAATAGAAAAGGAGTGTGATCAAATACTGGAACAGGGCTTAAAGAAGCTTCAAGAGGTCAATCATTGGAGGTGTTCAAAACTTGATCAGACACATCTAAATAGCCTGATCTGAAAAGAATGACTTTGAGTGGGGGGTTTGACTAGGCTGCCAGGGGTTCCTTCCAACCTAATTTATTTTATAATGCTGTGGTTGTTTGATTCCCCACAAACAGTTCAGAATCTCCCCAGATCTATTTGTCTGTGCACACATATTTAACATACACACTAACTAAGCTAAGCAGAAACTTAGGAGCTTGCAAGAGGAGCTGGTGCTCAGGACTAGGCAGCTCTCTTCACAGAGAGCTGTGCATCACTTATCACAGAGGGAGGAAACACAAAGGGATTTCTGCCTTCAAGGAAGAAAACATAAGGAGCTGAAGCATGGTCAGTAGGAGAAATGCTTGAAAGACAGAGACATGTTTCCCTGAGCTACATCATCCTGAGTGAGAGATTCTACCACAAAGGAGATGAAGGGCTCTGTGACACTCTGCAGCTCAGGACAATATCCATATGATTAGAAAAAATAAAATAACTTCTTAATTTTAATCTAAGCTCAGTCAGATTGGCTTCGGAGTTTGAGGTGGGGTTTTTTTCCCCTGTGCAAGACAAAACCCTTCAACTTTAAAAGTTTCAGTCAAAGAAAATCACCATCCTTTGGTCAGGTATAGATGATAAATGCGTTTTCAAGCTCTGAAGATTCATTGTTCAGAAAGACAGTGGAATATTTTTGTCCATCTCTTCTAAACTAGGCAGAAACAGACTCTCAGAACATGCATTTAAGAAATTAACTAGGAGATGTACAGGATTTTTGTGCCCATGAAAGTTCTGTACAATCCTTCTGGAGAAGCACTAAAGGACTATAAAGTTATTAAATGAATCATCTTCTGACATGGCCATGAGCAGCTTTACATTAAGTAAAATGAGTTCTTCTAAGTGAGAACTAGAAATATAACCAAATTTAAACAGTAATATTTTTTAATTCTCATCTTTGCATTTTAAAAAAAGTTAAAAAGCTTCAATTATTTTATGGGTGTCGCTGAATGAAGAACTACCTATTATGAAATGGCTGGAAAAAGAGATACAGAGGGGATAAATCAGAGTGGCCTCATGGAAATCATCTACTACTTGATGTTAGAAAGAAAGTAGCAAGTTTCAAATGTTTATCCAAGGAAAAATTACCTTTTTTTAACCAAAATTAAATTTCTAAGACAAATATTTTATTTGAAGGACACAGTTTTTTCCCCTAAACATGCCACTACCTGTTTTTTTTTTTCAGTAAGTAAAGAGACAGAGCATGAGAGGAAAAAAGAAGACCTTAAAAGGAGTGGTTAACAAAAAATGAACAGCAAGAAGGAAGAATTTAATCACTTTTTCGCCTAGTTTTCTGAATAATTTGTTTTTTCTTCTGATTTCCTAGTTGTCACATACACAGAAATGGGAGCTCTGGTAGGCAGTGACAATGAAGACAAAGCCATGCTGCCTTTCAGACATGGTATAAAGATCAGCAAAGCTAAAAATCTTACAAATATTCAGAAATCTTTTTAGCAATGATGGGTGAATAAAGAGAAAGAGCAACATAGTGATTTAGTCAATAGCAAGGAGCATTTAGTGAGGTTTGGAAGCCATTTCATTTATGCCTAAGAGTCCTTATCAGTTTAAAAGTTGCCCTACTACTTGCACTGCTTCCAGCAGGAACAGACCAAGAGATCTAAATTGAAGGAAAAGTGACCCAATGACATCAACTTAAAAACTATCTTACTCCCTGAGTTATTTTAAACTTTTTTTTATCAGTCAAAGCATACTTTCCAATAAAAACTCAGATTTCCTCCTGAATCTGGCAGATGCTGACCTCCTGACACTTTCCCTTTCAGTCTGACAAGAGTGTTGGGAAGGAAAAAGTCCACATGTTAACACAAAATCTGCCCCTTAAGAGACTCACTTCCTTCTCCCTGAGATTTGGTTCAAGAAGGCCATGATTAAGATTTAAATTGAGGCCATTTTCACAACCAGAAGTCACAGAAAGAGAAGAAAACAAATGGAAACAACCTTGGTGTAAGCAGTTGTGCACACAAGAATCTGGATGTAGTAAAGATGCAAAATGCATTTTACTTAGATATAAGCAATAATATAAGTTATATGTTGAACAAGTAAGAAAAACAAGCAAATGATTGCAACCAAGCAAAAAGGTGTTAAGCCCTTATACACCTAGATGAAATTCACTTGTGAAAGCACATATTTAAAAGATCACAGGGGCACACTTTGCTCTGTGAAGCAGAAAATACAGCAGGAGAATTCCACCAAGATCTTCACTGCTGTCACCTTCTCATTCCCTCCACCCAGTTGTCTGACAGCCACATGCAGCGAAAGCTAAACTGGCAGAATAGACAAACTAATTCAGCACTTACAGTTTCTTTCACAGCAAATTCTTCCTCACTTGGAAATGCCTCCAGCTTCTTGCATCACCATATAATTTGTCTCAGCTCCCCAGAAATGACCTCTAGCTGGTTAAATAAGCTATAAAACTCTAAATGGGGCTGGACTGGGAGTCCTTATAAAATGTTTTTCAACACCATCCTATTCACTGATGCTTTGTTTGCAGCAAAAGCCTGGTGCATCTTTATTTACATCAGCTTAGCCTCATGCCTAACGTGCAGTGCAAAGCTATGTTGCTGTGCATGTAGGACAACTTGGAATAGAAACTAGCATCTTTCTAAGGAAGATTTAAAAGACTGAAATTATCTGGAAGTATCTGCTATAGAATCCAGTGTGCAGTATTATTTTAGTGCATTTGCTTCTAATTGCTTCCTAAAATCACAGAGGGTTTCATAAATGTTTTTTAACATAATACTTTGGAAGGAGTGAAGGGAATTCCTGTGCCATTTTTAAAAAGACCAGGACAGAATAATTTTAACTGTAGTCATTGACCAAGGTGAATTTTGAAATAGACTCTCTTTATCAATGCCAAAATAAACCAGTCTAAAAAATAGATTAGGAAAAAAGCAGGAGCTGTACAGTAACATAATTTGCTCTCCCCACATTGAAAGTGTTTGGGTTTTTTTACATAACTGCTGTGTAAAGACTTCACTCTTGCAAGTTCCCCTCTGCGAATCTGCAAGTGCAAGTCTTCTTGTAGGAAGTAAGCTACGAATTTTTGTGAAGCTATGAAAATATTTTAGTAGCTAGGCATGTTGAAAAGTAGATAGACTTGGAAAAGATTTCCTGAGGAGCTCTGGGCTACAGTTCAACTCCTCCTCTCCAAAGTAATACTTCAGGGGAAGAACCTCTTAAATAAGAACAATAATGTTTTAGTCAATGATAAAAAAGAAAAAAAAAGCAGTGATTAAATTTTCACTTTCTGGGTAAAACTGGCAAACTTCATTAAACCTTGGTTTTGCTATAATAAAGCAGATTTAGTATTGCTTTAATTGAATCTGGGACAAGTTGGGCTCAGTGTGAAACCGAGCAATGAAAACAAGAGACAGATGAGGAGGTCAGAGGAGCACACTACACCCTCAGATCCTGCAAGAGTCTCAGGAGTTTGTCACCCCATGTTCCAAGGACAAGTGTAGGACTGGGAACTGCAAATGCCAGAACTAAACCAGCGAGTTTCTCCCCACAAGCATCCCACGCTATCATTGCTGCAAGTCAGGGAATAAGCCTTAGGATCCTGGAAGTAGGGTAATCACAAGGAAGAGAAGACCAATGGTTAACCACAGCAGAACTCACAGCAATTCTGTCCTCTTAATTGAGACAAGATTTCCTGGTTAAAAACGATAATGTAAAAATGATAATGTAACAAGAATAATGCAGAAAGGTGCTTAATGTCATTTATTCTAAGTACTATTCTGCTTTGTTTTTACTTGCCAGACTGATAAACAAGACAAGACTTGATTTTCCTTAAAGCCTTTGAGCAATGTGATCACTTGTATGGTCATCTTAAAGTGTGTTACTCAGTTACCCATGAGTATGAACAAGCACAATTTTACAGGCACCAAAACAAAGGTGTGCGTACAAAGATGCTGGAAGATCTTCTCACAAATATTACAGGTTTTTAACCTTCCAAGATTTACAAAACTACCTTGAAAATCCTTCAACACAGTTTGTAAAAAAAACAGGCTAGGGAAAAAGAAGAGTATTTTATAATGCATGAACATTTCCTATTTGAGGGCCAGCTGAACTTTGCCCACTTGAAAGTCAAAGCAATATATCCATAACTTAAAACTAGCCATGGAGACACAGGAATAATGCACACAATTACAGTAACTTACTTAGCTATTTTGAAACTGTAACGAAATCAGGGGTTTGCCAGGTGTAATGTATTACAAAATATTAAGCTAATGAATTCAACAAATTATAATCTTTGCAGTATACAGAAATAAAAAAACAATATTATAGAGATCAGAGAGATCATATAATATATTCCTTTATTCATATGGCTTTAATTTGATACTTTGTTTTTCTGCACAAAGAATTTAAATACCACAAGTATTTAACTGAAGCTATTCTCCTCTTTTAACTTGACCCCTTCCCACACAAAAAACATGTTTATTAACTGCAGTAGCAGTTTATGAAGAGTTGGGAGTCTTACAAAAATGGATGTGAACACAACGGAAGCCCCAGCTGGCAATACAAAAATGCAGGATATAATATTTTATTAGTGCCCCTTATGTCCAGTGTTGTTCTGCTTTGGCTTTCTTTCATTCCAGGCAATGAAACGGTACAATAAAGACAAGCCCTTAAAAATACAGATATGTATATAATTTCTTGAATACCTTTTAAAAAAAATAAATCCTCTCCACCTTTGTTTACCGTGTCTCATCAGCTGTGAGATTGATATGACTATAAAGTGGCAATTTTAGCCACAAATGCCAGCGCATAGTTTTAAGTTTTCATGCTTGTTAGAGTGTGGCTTGTGGAATTTAACTCTCCTTATGGTTCCTGTAAAAGGTCTGGGCCTTTGGTCGCTTTGTATCCAGTTTATCTTTCAACTGAAAATGCTGATCCAAACCAGGAGGATCAACAATGATCATAAGGACATGGCAGATTTGTTGCATCTGGAATTGCACTGAATTATCCTGAAGCACTTTTAGATACAGCTTATGATTTTGTAGCCAATTTCAAGGCAAGTTCTACTGTAGAAATTGAATCAGAAACCCTGAACCTTTAGCTATTACTGTTGTATAACAGGATTATGCCTTTCTCTTCATGCTATTTTCAGCTGCGAAGACTCAGCTCCTCAACTTAGAGGATTTTCTATCTAGTAAACTAAGAAATTTCTGATATTCCACAGTACTTTCCCACATAGGTGGGTGCAATGCATGGTCTGATACAGATTTCTCTGGATTCTTTACAGTAAGACCCCATAAGTAGTGTTAATTTATTCAATATCTGTACAAAGAATTGAGAGGAACTATGCTGTAAAATCTGGCTTTATTAGAAGACATTGCAACCAAGGTGAAACGACCTACACTCAAATAATTAATGTGATGCAGTGAGAGATCTGCCATTACCTAGCCCTGTGTGTAGTAGCACACACAAAAAAAAGCTGAAGTGGTCTATCAGTAGAAAATCTAGGGCAAAGATGACTTTCTGCATCCTGAAGTGTCAATATCCAGTTCTCTGGAAAAGGAGGTATCTGCTTCTCTGGTTATTCTTTTTGAATCAGAAAAGTGGATGACAATCTCAATCAGATACATTAGAAGATGAAGAAGAATTGTAATGCTATATTAGGGAACAATGTATTATTTTTGTGATGGTTCCAGTAGCTTTCTAGAAGAAGGCCACATCATTAAACATTAAACATGTGATGAACCTGCCCAGCTGGAGCTGCCCTGTTCTAACTGGCAGAGGAAGACACTGACCATATTCATCCATAGCAGCCAGGCTGGGTTGTAGATCATGGATGGTCCTATTATCTTGTTGGTAGTATTTTGCTTATGTTTTATAAAATGAATTAGTTTATTCCAGCTGCAGTCATTATCATTAATGGAAATGAGCAGTTTAATATGCAGAGTTCTTTTTCACAGCTTTGTTGGGTTTTTTTTTTTCTATTAGATGAACTGACCTCTGGTTGCCAGCACTACAATATAATTTGCCTCACCAGTATTTTCACAAACCCACTATTGAAAGATAAGTACATGCACTGAAAATGCAATAATCTCTAGAAAAATACACATTGACCTATCTGTCCTAGTCCAAATGGAGATAGCGTCTATAAAAAATTGGTTAAGAGACAGGGGGGTGTGTGGGTGGGTGTGTGATGTTAAGCAATTTATTGCTAGGTGGCTTTTCTTTTTGATGATAACAAGAGAAGATGAATAATTTACTTTGTAGGCAACCCTCAGCAAGAACAGGAAACATAGGTACAAGTTTATCCTGACACATTTTGCATTGTTCATTCCTGCATCATTGCCATGACCTGCAAAATATGCTTTTCAATATCCAGAAATAATTAATCAATAAAATGAACTGCAGAAATGAAGCAGAAAACAAAACATTCAAATCAAAATATAAAGGGAATTCAGTTATTAATCATTAGCTATTCCTAATGCTATTCATTAGCTTTTCCATTTTACACTGCTCATTGGAAACAAATGAAGTGTACAGATGCATAAATGCATATATATTCAACACACAAATATTTGAATTCAACACTGACAGTGGCTCGGTGTTTCTGTGTACTATCTCTATACAAATCTTATTTCAGCTCCCTTGTCTCTTGCATGTACTTGGAGAAACTGAAGATGGAAGAGACACAAAGATATCTATAGTAACCCAAAACTGTTCCTAGTAGTACAATATATTCTTAACTGCACTGTCTGCCATAGTATTAAATTATTTGTACGATGAAAATTTCATAAAATCCTGGACACATAAGACAGAGATATCAACATTTTTCAACTAATATTAAACACAACTATAAAACATTTATCTTTCCATAAATATCTCATTAGCAAAAAATAATTTAAGTTTTGTTTTCAAATTAACCAATTTAAAAACCAATGCAGATTAAAACTATTAGATAAAAGACTTGCAAATGAGCAAAAATGCTTTTCATTCTCTTCTATTTACAAAGGTTTAGTCTTCTAAAGAACATGTTAGTGGTCTAACTAGCTGAAACAGTACAGTAAAAACATTTACTGTTCCAATGATACAATCAACATGCTTCAGTTATTTACTTAATAGGGTAACAGTAATCACAGAAGTAATTTTATTCTAGGTCCTTCTTAGCCACTCCATTGTCTGTCTTTTATAAGGAGAATATTTGCTTTCTTTCGATAGTATGATTAAAAATGCAAAACTGTTCAGAAACTTATTACAGCACCTTCAGAGAAATAGAAGTCTAAAGGGCATTTTTAAATCTTCACTATTGCAAGTAATGTTACCCTGCCCACCTCTCTGAAAATCTGCAGTGTGGAGAAAAGTAATAGCCAAACCAAAAGAATACTTTGTTCTAGTATGCATGCCAGCTGGAGAGACCAAGTCCCAGAACCAGGATAACATAAGAACAAACACTAGATGACCCTGAGAGTGGAATAATGGAAAAGGAGGAAACTCAAAGAACAGAGTTCCAAATTCAAAACTTAGAGCATTAAAAACCAAAAAAATCTATTATATATTCTGAGGTAAGAGCTAGGAAGCATCTAAAGGAAAGAATAAGGATGGAAGGTCCAGCTATGCTAAAAGTGACCAGTGTTAAAACATATGAACAGTATAGAAGTTTATAGAGGTTTATGCACAGGAGGAGAGAAGTAGTTAAGCTGCAAGGCAATAAGGCAACGCATCTTAAAAATTCTAAAGAAACAGTATTTACATTACCTGCAACATTTCTCTTTTGGAATAACAATCTGATAATTTCTTTTAAGATTCTCAAGAACTTGTACCAGTTGTAAACAGTATTGAGGAAGCTTTTCTGTAGTTCAATGAGTTCATCTCCACATCAAAACCACAGGGTCCACTCACATCCTTCATATTACAGAAAATAAATATGCTTGAAGACTAACAAATTGGTCAGCTGTAGGTGATTTCAAAGAACTCTTTCAAATATCTCTCAAATGCACAAGGCTAAGTGTTAGAATAAAAAAATGTTCAGAATATCATTGCTGATTACATAAAACAAACATGGAGAGAAGCTTAAACTTCCCAGGGAAGTCTATAGCAGTGAAATGCTTTTGCCATTGCTAAATTTTGTCCTCTGTGAATCCAAAACCCCAAACTGCCATATTGGGTTTTGTTTATCTAACCACACTGCCTTGTTTGTCCTGACTTTCAGTTAAGTGTAACCACCACTACTAAAACTGACTCAAGATGCCACAGTATTCAAAACTACTTACTAAAGCTAAACCTTGAGCTTTGTATTTGACACCTTCCACAATGACATACAACTGTGATTCAATAATGGTTTAGATAATTTTCACTGAAAGAGGAGTGCAAGGTGTTTTATTCTCTATTTCTTTCCTTAATCCTTTAATAGTTTGATCTTTCAATACTCCAAATCTTGCTCTTCTCTTTAGCTCATGTTGCAAATTTTAGAAGGACTGCAGGTTAGCCACAGATACTCTGAACTTTCCTCCACACCTGCTGAGTCTGGGCTACTATCCCTAGCTGTTGTCATTAGCTTTTCTTGAGATGATATTTTAGGTCTGCCCTGGTAATTCAAAATTTGCTCCTGCCTTTTCTCTCCTTTCCAAATATTCTGAGTGATTAGTTGTAACTAGGGAGCTTGTTAGTCTGGTTCTCACGGGCTAACTTCTTCTGCTAACATAATAAGGGTCAGCAAGATTAATTAACACGTAAGACAACTTGCTAAAACCATTTTATAGCCTTCCTATAAGTTTTTTTTTTCCTTTTATTCTTGTATAGCCATTGATCAAGAACTAAATTCTGTTGGAAAATCAATAGCTGGAACAGTTTCTACATTTTCAAGTGCAAAGGTGCAATTAATAACTTAATAATTAGACATGTAGGATATGCATGGTTGCACTGAAATGCTTAAAGAAAAGAAGAGCATGAATACTGAATAGAATAAGAACAAGCTTTGACATCAGCTTCAGGAATAACAAGGTATTCAGAAAGCAAAGAAAAGAAACCATGTAATTTCTCTTGCTCATCCACAACTCTTTTTTGTCATGAACCCACCACTCCTCCATCAGAGACTCTGGCACAAGCAATTAAACATGCATTCAGTTTTGTACAATGGGCTGACCCAGCTTTTGCATCACAGATACAAATGCATCTCATTCCTGTCATTATAGTTTAAAAGCTTAATGACCTCTAAAGGCAGAAAAATCAGTTTCTTTCCTTCCAAGCATGTTGTTCTGTTTCTATTTAGAAGTCTTTGTGTGTTTCTCCCAGTCCAGCTCTCACCCACGTTTACTGCTTTCTCTCAGTCCTCCCTTTGCACGTTTCCCCACCCTCCCCCCAGCATGTATTTCTAGAAGCTGGGTTCTCTCCTACACAGGTCATCTCCTCTCATGCTGTGAAACAGCAAGCCAACCACACAGACACAAATGAGGGTACATTGAAAGAAAAAAATAGCCATTTGCTATTAAATAACCCCAAAACACCTCCACCACAAGCAAACTGATTCTGATGCCATTAATTTAATGACCTATACTTTCACAGATGCACATAAACCAACACTAAAAGGCAGTGCTATTAGAGAAAAGTAGTCTTCCTACTTTAAAGTATATTGATGCATATTTGCAAGATTTTAATCTGATTAAAAATCTTTCACCATAATAGTGCTCACACAATAATTTTTAAATATATGAGTAAGACACTACTCCAGAACATTTTAGACAAAACCATATAAATGTCATCCTAAAAATATTCTCCTCATTGACCACAAGATTTCCACAATCTGACACTTTTCAAAAAGCTTGACTATTTTTTGTCTATAACAGAAAAACACATGTTATATAGTACTTCATATTCTTTAGACAATAGCTAAGTATTTGTGGACAATATAGATAAGTACAGTTTAAAGAGTTTCCATCTGCTCCTCTCATTGTTAAAGACGAAGAAAAGGACATCAAAGTGTACCAAAGGTGCAAACACTTTGAATTATTGTACTCCTTTTTTCACTAGAAAGATGAGTTTTAGGAAATGTTTTTCTAATGCAAATCATTTTGTATGTGGAAGGTTTAAGCTATTTCCTCCTAATTCAGCATCTCCTTTGGAGGGAGTACATTCATCTCTATTTCTGCTCACAGGTTACTCAATCTGTGCTTTGGGAGCACAGACCTCCTGCCATGCAACCTTGCTATACATCTGCTGTACATACATTCACCCAGATTAACGTCCTCCTCTCTTTGCCATTTTTTGACAACTTTACAAATCTGACCACTTTTTATCTGCAGTTTCCCCACTGCATATGAACTACAAGGGAAAAATCTTTCTTGACAGGAATTTTCATTATAACATCAGATTTTGAATTCTTACCATGGTCTGTAAGTTCAGACATGCCAAGTTCACTTCTCCCATTCCCTCTTGGTTCATCCTGTCCTGTGGACACATGGTTGCCCATAGTGGCTGGCTGGGAATGAATGAGGTGTTTTGAAGTCTGCTCAGCAGATTCCTAAGTCAAATTATGAAAGAGCATGGAGAAAAAGGAATAGAGCTTTCAGCAATATAACAACACAATGGTTTCCCTGATCTACACAATTCCTGGAACATGCATTAGGCAAATACTAAAATAAAATCCTAACATTTTTGTAAATTATTAGTAGTGACTCAGCCATAAGAAAAAGCAGGTTTAATACATATTTTTTTTCTAGACACAATGGAAGACAGAAACCAGAGGATACACAAAAGAAAATATAGAATACCAAGCACACAAAAAATTCTGTGATGTATTCACCAACTATTTCAAAACTGACCCTTTTCTTTCTACAATAGGATGTGGTGCTAGAATTGAACTGGCTCATCTTCTGTTGCAGATTGCTTAAAAGCAAAGGACAACTGATTCTGGGAGTCATTCAAAGGCTTCATTCTTACTAGAAAGCCAGTTGAAGTGTTAATATGCTTAGCCAAATGAAAAGAACTCTCAGCCACACCAAATATAAAATGTTTAAAGGATTACAACTAAACATGTTGAAAAGAAATGTATTTTGAACGGCAATGTCATACAGTCAGTAAAAACATTTCAGAGAGCAGATTTAGACTTAAGGGCAAATTAGGAAAAGGTAACTGAAAAAAATAAAACTGTGTAATGAATAGAGAGCTGGTTGAATCATATCTGAATAATTGAATGTACTTTGCCTCATCACAGATCAACTGGTTCAGCTAAGCAGTTCAGATTTTGATGCACTTCCCAGTTACTAGTCTCAGAACAGGCCTGTGTCTCTAGTGCTAAAGAAAGCATGTGGGAAACAGAAAAGTGCTATACACTGGGTGCACAAAAACGAGACCTTCAAAGCAACAGCCCATACTTACATGTAGGACATTGACATTCAGCTGCTGAAAATTACGGGACCTGAATTCTTGCATTCGTTTGATATTTTCTTGATATTTTTCTTCTGCAAGCTGCCTGTAAATACAGAACACTTGTATTTAGAATGTGATATCAGGGCATGCACAAAGGGATCTTCTAAAAGCAGACATGGGAAAACAAATTCTGTACTGAGATTTTCATGCTGCCAAATATTCATGGCATCTACTCAGGTTTTATAATGAACACAAAAGGAGATTTCAGACCTTATTTCCAAACCCTGTTATATTTTACCTTCACAGCTTGCATAACATAATTAAGAAAGAGTAAATTACTAGTCCCAGTCTTTTCTAGTTCTTCCAAAGGTCTGAAATACTTTTGGCTTTATTCCACCAGGTAGTGCAGGAACCTTTCAGCTGTAGACAGGCATGCAATATTTGTGTGCTATGAACTCTTCCTCTAAGGGCCAGTTGGTAACTGTGAGTGTCTGTGTGGAACCACTTAGGACAGGTGCTACATTAAGCAGTCTTTCCAACTTCCATTAATACATTGCCTCCCCACCCATCTCTGGATTTGCACTGCTGGAAGCAGATCTCCAGCTTGAGAAGATATCATTTTTGCATTGTTTCCAATCTCTATTGCTATTAAATTTTCAGCCAGAGTCAACTGATAATGATCTACAGCTCAATGTTGATCCATTTTAAAGATTCATGACTGAGAACAGGGTCTGAATATTAATGTTGCCTTCATATTACAAAACAAATATATTTCATTTTGGTTTTGGGGGAAAGAAAAAAAATGAAAATCTCATCAGAAAACATCAAAATGCGAGAAAGCAATGAAATTGAAAACCAAACTAGAACAATCTTGCAATTAGTATTATTTTCTGATTTCTATTCTTAAAAAGTGAAAGAGACAGACTTCCTATTTACAAATTTCATATTAGTACAAGAATTGGCTTTCCATATTACTGAAAGCACCATGCAGAAGAGGTGTTAAATTTAATACTTTTTATACAGTGGTTTCAGTTCAAGGAGAGGGTTTTTTAAAATGAGAATCAATTTATGTGTGCCAGTCAGACACAAGTGTTCTTCAGGCATACTTTCCAAAAGGACATGAAGGTCTTAGTTCTTTGCTTCAAATGTGTCATCAAAGCAGTATATTCTGGTTTTTGTTTAAAAACCCCAAACAAAGTCTTCCAGTTGTTCCTCATATTTCATCAGAAACTGTACCTAGTCTCTTCCAAAACATTTTATTATGCCTCACTTAATGAAAAAAAACATCAATCATAAACACTTTACAACATGTCCATTATCCCCATTTGATCTTTTGACAAGACTATCTATCCCCTGAGCTATTAACTGCTACTGGAAAACCTCTGAGGCCAAAACAATTGACAAAAGCTGGATTGCAGCTAAATGTCTGACTCCTCAGACTGTGCAATTCATAACATCAACAGTCATTTAAAAAATGCCTCCTACTGTAAGACATTTGAAAATCTCTCACATATTTATTTAACCAGAACCATGGTACTCGAAGCACCAGTTTTGGGCTAATGTTCTAAGTTTCTTCCTACATCAGTGTGATTTTTTTGTCACCCAAAATCCTCACTGCCTTTGAAGATTCATACTATTTTTATTTCTACCTTGACAATTCTAACTCTCCCATTAGACTGATGGGTGGGCAAAATTGCATGGTTAGGGCACAGCTTACTTCAACTTCTTTGCCCTCTCGTCTGCAGCATTTAATTTTCTCAGCCGCATTCGTTCCCGCGGTGTCATTTTCTGAACTTCAGAAAGTTCCTGCAGAGTTTGCAAATGAACTTTCTTCTGCCTGAAATTGAATGCAAGCAAACCCATCTTCATATAAAAATGTAAATAGTCAGTATTTTGACGGGATATTGAAACACAGTGACATTTCAAATGGAATAATTAGAAAGTCTCTGGAACTATAGCAGACTAAATAGACTTTGGTTGGGAAAGCAAATGCCTCTTTAAATTGAAATATTTAAACTTGGATTTGTGAAGAGGGTGATTCATTTCAGGTGAGGATGGAAAAAGGCAGATTCATCTCCTTAGAAGAATAAATATTGAAGCACAGTGAAATATTTACCCTGTCAGGCTTCATTATTGGGCATATTCCAAGTACAAAGGCAGTCATTAAATGAGAGCCATAATATGGCTTGTACATTTTACATTGATTGTTACAAGCTGTCTGGAATAAATGAGAATATTTATGTGTCCTTAATGACAGATATAATTATAATGCTCTCCTCTTGAATTTCTGGTCCAAATCAATAATAAGAGTTCACAGGTAAAATGGTCTCCATAGACCATCTCTGAAAGCTGAGCATGAATTATTGACTTACGTATTTCAGCTGTATTTATCAACCAAGGAGAGCAATATTATTCCTTTATCAGAAAAAGGATACTAATCTCAGATTTTTATCTCACATCCTCCAGTAATTAAAACAAAAATTACACCCTAGTTTGAAATGCCTTGGCAGTCTCCCTTCACTTACACAATATATATCTATTATACCATGTATTTATAATACCAAGTATTCATTTAAAATTACTGTTTATGCTCTTATGAGATAAATTCACTTCTGATAATCTAAGAGGCCAGGTTTGTAACCATACAAATTGTAACACTCCTTCTGGACTATCATTTTGAAATCAGGATTTTAATAAATGAGCAGAGAAGATTCATTATGTTTTTCAAATAGTGCAAAGATATGAATATTAGTGTGAAATATGAAAGATTAAGGACAAAGACAAGAAGACTTCAATTATTCATAAGAAAGGAACTAACTCTTCAAGTATGAATAATGTAGACATATTTCTTGTCTCCTGTAAAAACCTCTAATTTAAATTAAAATAACCTCATGGGGAAAAAAGCAATTTTTCATTCAAGTTGAAACTGAACCTGTACAGCCTTATACTTACTTAAATATTTAAAATGTATTACTTGAGTGAGAATAGATTAAAATAAGCCATCAGAGGCCTTTACTAGAAGAAACTAGACTCAACCTTTTTGCTTTGCACAGCAAAAAGCATTCTTGGTGAGAAAAAAGTAAACATGAAGTGGTAATGGTTGAGGAGAACACCACAGCAAGCAAGTATTTATACACTCACTGGGACTAGAGTATTGCTGCAAGACAGCAGATGTGGGGAATTCACTATGTTTAATATTTTTCTCCTACCCTTTTCTGCTCTCTGCCATTTTTCATGTCTTTTTAGTTCATTTTGCTTACCTGTTTAGATCTGGGATTGCAGGAATTATTTGGCATTTTACTTACCAGTGACAGTACTGGCAGCTAATGCTCTCATAAGTACAATGAGAGTCATTATAAGATTATGACTTCTTGCATATTCCAAACACTTGGGCAAAAAAAATCACACTGCAGTACAAGTGAGGATAAGTTACAGTAAGGCTTCTCCTGGGATTTTTTCTCTAATTGATGCCCTGAATTTTAAAACCTCAAAATAAATTGACATTCATTGTTTCATGATTTATAGAAACTCTGGACCTCTGCACAGAAGCAGACTTTCTATTTTCTTCTAGCAATAGTATAAGAGCATGATGTCTGTAGTTAGAACTACTTGCTCTTCCTCTTAGAAACTACAAACTTGCTTCTGAAAGAGTATACTTACAGATTCTGGGATTTGTATAAATGTCCTTCCCACATGCTAGCTCTGTCAGAAAATGATGTCCATTTGAAAGGTGATGAGACTCAATACATTCTAGCTAATGACAATGGATCAGGTATAGAATGCAGTACATATTTTACACAAATACAAAGTGGTTTTATCAGTCTCCTCTAGAAGCATGAGGATATTTGAAGTCTGGATAGACATTCTGCAAATAACAATACTGCTTCCTCAAAGCAGATAAAATGGTTTTGGTGCATATAGAGAATCTGAAATAATGTTCACAAGATAAAGGCAAGAATTAAAAGTTTCTTGAAGATTTTCATAATCTATTTTTCAACAAGCATTACATACTGACTATATCTCATAATTAATAAGGATATAATTATATTAATATGACTACAATATATTAACATGGATATAATTCATACATTCATGGCATAATATCTGGGAAACATTTCAGTGCCCCAAAACTATTTACAGTATATCTCTAAGGAGCATCTCTGTAGTTACCTATATGTAATTTGAAAAGTAAGGAATCCTCTCACAGTTAATTTAATTTCCTTGAATATATATATTTATTATTTTATTTTACATCAAGGCTTGCAAAGTTCAATGGACTATTTATACCAAAGGTACCTATTTGTACCAAAATGGAAAACTTTGTCCTCACAAAAAAACAGAAACTCATCTGTCAACAAGAGACATTAGGGATAGAAGTGACAAGTAGAAACTCCAAACACAATTTGTAGAGATGAGAGCCTACAGACACAGTGACAGCAGTTAAACAGTGTGAAATGATGTATAAAAGGTTTTGCTATGCTGATTTCAACTGTCTGTACTCTGCTCTCTTCCTACCACTGACAGCAAACTACACTTTGCTTGGAAAAGCTGAAGATGGTCACCTCTCCTGAAGGGAGGCTTGCAAGCTGCAGAATTGGCAGCATCTGCAAAGTGATCACAGCTGCAAAACTGTGAGTCCTGTACAAGAGCAGAGGTCACAAAAACGGAGGTGAAAGTCCTATTGCCTCAAAGGCACTGCCAGTTCTGGGTTGTTTTACTCTTTATTAAAACAATTCTTATTTTGCTGTTACCTAATAATTCAAAACAAATCTCAGAGAGCTGTTAAAATCTTGAAAATTATTTAAAAGGAAACAAGAAACATGGATGTTCATTGCTTCCTCACAGGATCACAAACTTCAGGTTTTGCTCTTGCTAGCTCCCAACAGAACAAAACCTGTACAGAAAGTTCAGGAATGGGGAGCAAAGGGGAGGGCAAGTTGCCATGAAACTGCAGAGCTACTTTACACAGGCAAAATGAAAATGTCCATGCTAGAATTTGCTTTAAACATTGCAGCATTGTAATTTAATGCAATTATTTAATTCAATATATATTCAATGCCTAAGAGAGAGATCATGTGTGAAGACACTGCTGCTGTAAGAGCCAAGAAACATCACCACTCTTGATTTCTCACTAAAGTTACAAGACAAAAATAACAGTATCCTATAGAAGCATTAGCTTAATATTAGTTTAAGTGTGCATGCTTTCAGTCTGGTGTCATTTAGGAAACACAGCTTTCACATTCAATTTTTAGTAGGTACAGAAACAGCAGCACTATAAATGATGATGACCTAACTAAAATGACAGCTTAAACCTCCAAAATTTCAGAGCAAATGTTATTTACATACCAGCTGGTACTAAATTAACATCAACATATGCACATGCACGTGCAATTTACACAGTCACATAATAAAAATATTTCATCTGCAAATCTTTTTATACTCCCTAAACTTTAATTATGGATCTCCTTAATGGGAGTGGTTGCTCTTGTATTTCTAGGGAATAGATTTGTCTAAGCATAAAGCATGATGAGATTGACATAAGTGATGACAGACACAAGTTAATGACATTATTTGGCAACACTGTAATTTCATATACTACTGCCCATAAAACTGTTTAAAATACTTACACGGCACCAAAAATAGGAGCAGATTCTTTGTGACAGTTAAGTGCCTTGTCTTTCACAGTCATGTTTGTGAACTTGTACTGTATTTTCTGCGGGGAAATAAAACAGAAGGGGTATCAAGACTTGATGTTAAAGTTATTCAGAATCCTCAGCTATTACCCAATACCATCCTAATATAAAAACTGACCAAGCAGTTTCCTTCCCCACCTTCTCAGAAAGCCAAATAATACAGGCACTGAAGCCTGGGCAAAAAGAGCAAAAAGCACTGCTTTTCATTAAAACTATGAGTAACCAGAACAGTTCAGAGATATGTACCCAGGCCCAAGTGACCTATATTTTTTTTATGCATAAATGTCTGGTTTTCTTATTGCTCATAACATTTAAGAGGGGATACATTCAGCATATCAAGTGATGAGGGCTTCTTTCCTCAGTCATATTTGTACTATAGCTCTGAAAGTCCCCTGGATTAATGCTCCCATCAAGAGCTATCAAATTCTTTTTTTTTCACCATGTTTTCCCTGCCTCCATTTTGATTCTGCAAAATACATACTCAAATGGCAAGTGTACAGCTACTGCTTTTTCTTACATACCTGTAGTTGTTCATCAATATAAGGGGATTTTAGGATCTCTGCTGCTGCTGGTCTCAATGAAGGATCCTTACTTAACATGCTGAAACATTAAAAACCAAATATAATAATTGATCAATTGTCCAAACTTACTGAAAAACCTGCTAAACAAGAAAATAACATACCTGCATAGCACAGCATTCAGTTTGCTTGGATATCTGTCAGGAAGAGAAGGTGTTTCACCTTCCACAATTTTTAACACAACAGACAAAAAATTCTGTCCAGTGAATGCATGGTTCATACAGCACATCTCATACAAAATGCATCCCAGAGACCTTGAAGAACAAAGAAGTGGGAATAGTATGTATTATTCACTAGTCCTAATGGCCATCATAAAAGGTCACCAAGCTGAACATTTTAAAATAAACACTCTCATAATAATTTTATATAATGACTATTCATAACAGCTTGCACTTCAGCTGAGTTCTGTCTGATGAACATTTTTTTGAAATAGGGGAGTTGAGTTTTGCAGGCCTTGGAGGATGCTCAGGTCTTTCTCCAGTCGGGATGCTGACGATCAATGATTGACTTGACCAACTTGATCACTTCACTGACTTGGCCTTGATTGACTTGATCAAGGTCATAGAAAATTCTGGTGAGATCAGATAAAGGCCAAGGCTCATCGAAGCAAACAGTTTAAATATCTGGTATTTGATTGTGGTGTTTATAATTTAATCTCTGATTTCAGAAGAAGTAAGACAATAAAATATAATTATAAGAAATATGTATGGGTGAATGGCTGTCAGGAAAGCAGTATAAAAATCTTTGAAAGTAAATAATGAATAAAGTTTCAATTATTCATTTTGGTTAAAGAAGAGGAGTTGTTTTGGTCCATCTGGCAATAAAAGAACAAGAGCAAACAATTTTAAAGCTGAAAGCCAGGCTCTTCATCCAGTGCAAATTGAGGGGGCTCTACTCACTGGTACTTCTCAAGCAAGTATGTGAAAACCATTAGCAGAGCATTTTTGCAAAGAACCAGCTAAAGAACAACTACTGAGGTAAATAAATGCTTGCCTAGGTTTTTTAAAGATTTAACTGTCAAAGGCTGTCAAACAGCCTTCAAACTTACAAAATCAGTAAACAGTAAGACACAGATGATAATCTGTATTTATGATGTATGTTCAGACTCTGAAACAAGATAATTACTACATGAGAAAATACTTAAAGCAAAAAGAACAACAACAAAAAAAAAAAAAAAAAAAAAAAAAACCCTATGCACACAGCATCTGAAAGCATCAAATAAAAATGGAAATCAGCCAGAGAGAAGAAAAAAAGAAGGAAAATCCCAACCTGACAGACTGTACTATAACTTCTTTTTGCAGAATCAATATGTTTTGGAAGCTGCTTGATTCTGGCAGCTAGAAATTGTTTAATGAGCCATTAGGAACACAGGATTTGACACATCAGGGAAGCTGATTTATTCATCTAGTTTAGTACTCTGACTACACCTGAGGTGTAGAAAGATTAAAAGAATGTCCAGGGCATTCTGCTGCAGCCAGGGCTGTGAACAGGCTATCCAGGGAAAATCCCATCTGTTCCACGAAAGAAAAAAACTGGGGAAAAAAGTAAAGAAAAATGAAGGAAAAAGAATAAAGTTTCTTTCTGCAGAACCAAAATCCTTGAAATTAAATAAATATCTCCTAAGCTGAGAAATGCTGCCCTGGGTTCCTGAACAAGGCTATTTCTTCCCAAGAGAGCTGCTGAGCTGCAAACACCCAAAGAAATAATAGGCAAGCTTTTGGCTCAAAACTGCATTTCTCAGTTGTGTTTCTACATTTCTGCTCTAAGCACCTTGTGAGGAGCAGGAGGAAATTGCTTCCCAGTTCCCATAAGCAATCGACACATGATCCAAACATATCATTTAATTACTTTTATAATCTTAGCCTGCATAAGTGCCAATGTTATAAAATTCTAAAATGGTCATTAAACCAGCCAGCCAGCACATTTGCTTTGACAACTCCCTATATTCACGAATGGGTTTGACAAGGTTCCTGAAGAGCACATAATTTCAGCAAAATTGTGGCATGACAAGTTCATGTTGAAGCTACTTATGCTCAATTACATCATAAAATGGAGCATCTGGACAGGCTTCAGTGTGTTCTCCCCAATCTCAACTGACAGACCTCCAACTCCTCCCTCTTAGGAGAAATCACCCTGAGTTTTTTTTTTGAGGTTTAAGTTTCATACATAAATATTGTCATCCTTTTAACATCTGATCTTTGGTAAAAACGTTACAATTCTTCAAAGGTTATAAGATCCAAGTTAGCTTTAAATTCAACTTTAAAAGTCAGATAATATAAATGCATATATCTCTAAGGCTTATATCTCTTTGTCTGATCATATCAGAAGGTTTTAAGAATTCATTGGCTTCAGAATCTGTGAGAAATATGTCTGTGAATTTAATTTCCTCAATATTTGCTCATCAGTCCTTAAATGAGAACTCCTTGTGCTGTCTTCTTGAGCCCCATCCCCTCAGCCTTCACATTGCTCCATTTTTTGTATGTTAACATTAAAGAAAAAGACAAAATGGGAGAAAAGCATAGACAAGCAAGCACAATAAAATGAAAGCCTCAAGATCTGTGTGGGCAGCCCAATTTAACCAAACACAACAGACAAATCATCTGTCAAACTCTGACAGTACTTGATGGAAGATGGAGTACAATGGATTTACATGTGACTGTGACATCACTTTGCCTCTGCCACAGCACTGGAGGCACGGCAGTGTTGGCCAAGCCCCAACAGCACCAGTGTCACCACAGGGTGGGTGAGGGCAGGAAGGGACACCGGGACAGTGGCAGAGCAGCACCTCGGGGTCACGCTGGGCTACCAGTGAATGGTCTTAAAATTATTTGCAATTAATTTCTTTTATTTGTGTATCTATATAAGTATTAGATGGCTTGTAAATCTCTAAGTCAGTGACACACACAGACACAGCAGTGACTGAGCCCCGGCCCAGCCTGGCCTCTGGGGCTCTCTCTGTCTCGGCTCAGCTGCCGGCACCGCTCTGACTCTGCTCCGCCTGCCAGAGCTACAGCGGGAAGCACCAGTGGAAGCAGTGGTGATGAACTGCCCAACTGAGATCTGCTCCCTGAAGAAACTTCTTGTCTGGAAAGGAGGAAACTCCAGACTGTGTCATCTGCAAAGATTTTCTCTCATGGCCCAGCCAGTCCAGGCTCAGGGATGCTGAGGAAAACATGGGAGCCAACTTCAATTTGCCTCCTGTGAGTTTAGATTTGACATAAAGCGTGGAATAACAAAGAACTACAGCCCTGACATTTCAAATGAACAAAAACATAAATGCTGCCACTTCTCTGAGACCAACTGCAGAACTTCCATGGGGAAAAACTGTAAAACATGAAGCTTTTTCCCATCTAATGACCTTGGGCTATAAAGGACAGTACTTCTTGCACCAGCTGCTGCACTGTGAATATTCAAGCCAGTTTTGAAAAGCCAGCTGCAGAACATTTCAGTGAACCTGAAAAGTACAGTGTCTCTTTAGAGCACATCAGTAATGCAGCAGAATTTAAGGTCCTTCCAATGAACTGAACAGTGAGAGGATCACAATAACAAGGTGAGATAGCACTAATTGTCTTTTCCAGAAGATATTTTACATTATCTTATGTTTAACAAGGGAACACTTGTAAGTCTGAATTTTTGTGTGAATTTTTGAATCCTGCTGGAGATCAGGAAGACAAGTCTGTAGAGAGAATGTCAATTCATCTACATAAAAAAGACTTGGGCAAGTCTTTGAAAGTGTTCAGAGGTCAACAAACTGTGCTGTTTAACATCTGTCAGCAACATGGACAGAGGGACTGAGTGTATCTTCAGCAAGTTTGCTGACAGCTGTGTGGTATGGACAGCATGCTGGAAGGAAGGGCTGTCATCCAGAGGGAGCTTGGCGGACTTGAGAGGCGAGCTTGTGCCAGCCTTATGGAGTACAAGGCAAATTGCAAGTTCCTGCACTTAGGTCACAAATACAGACTGGGCAGAATGGAAAAGCAAGCCTGAGGAGAAGGATTTGGAGGATGTTGCTTGATAAAGAGCTCAACATGACTTGGCAATGTGTGCTGAGAGCCCAGAAAGCCAACCCCATCCTGGGCTGCATCAGAAGAGTGTGATCAGCAGGCTGAGGAAGGAGATTCTTCCCTCTACTCCACTATTCTGAGGCCTCACATGGAGTACTGCATCCAGCTCTGGGCCCTCAAGATGAGAAGGATGCAGACCTGTTGAGGCAAGTCCAGAGGAGGTACACAGAGATGATCTGGGGGCTGGAACACCCCTTCCAAGGATTCAGGCTGAGACAGTTGGGGTTGTTGAGTCTGGAGAAGACAAGACTCCAGGGAGATGTTTGAGCACCTTGCAGCACATAAAGTGATAGAGAGCCAGAGAGAGACATTTTACAAATTTGTGTAATGATAGGACAAGGGGTAACAACTTCAAACTGAGAGAGTGTTCAAGGCCAGGCTGGATGGGGCTTTGAGCAACCTCATCCAGTGGAATGTGTCCCTGCCCATGGCAGGGGATTTGGAAAGAAATGATCTTTAAGGGCCCTTTCAACCCAAAGCATTCTATGAGTCTTTGATTCTTCATAAGCATCAGGACCTCCTGTGCAGTGGCCCAAGGACTTAATCCCACCTGGAGCCTTCAGGGTGGGCTCTCCTGTGAGCTCAGTGCTCTCTTGTCTTTTGGCCTCTGTTAAATGGGGATAGGGGAGAAAAAGTCAAATAGAATCATTATTCAAAGATTAAAAGATGAGAGTATCAATCAAACACAAGTTCTGATCAGAGGAGTTTCCTGGCTCAGCAAAAATGGGGTTTGTGGGCTGGGGAAGTACTGAGTCAGGGCACACTTCCTCCTCCTCCTTGGCTCTCACTGGCTCCACAGAGAGAACCAAGAAGCTCCTGTTGAAGGCAGTTTCATCCTTCAGTGAGTGCTCTTGGTAATGCTTTGGAAAGATCACAGAAGGCAGAAAGTATAGCAGAAAGCTGGTAGCTACTGAGTTTGGGATG
Organism: Melospiza georgiana; assembly: GCF_028018845.1. Lineage (NCBI taxonomy): Eukaryota > Metazoa > Chordata > Aves > Passeriformes > Passerellidae > Melospiza > Melospiza georgiana. Next base: position 43,684,812 of record NC_080430.1, on the reverse strand, counting down.
GGAGGCTTTTTTCTATCTTTTTGTAAATTTTGAAAGTGTGATCAACACAGGACTTATAAAAGTATTGGACCAAACTCTGATTATGCTTACTCTGTACAACTTGGATGACCTATATGGATTGACGCTACTAACCACAATAGAACTTCAACATGTATTTTACTTTCTATTTGCACTGCAATAAAATAAATTATTCCTTACAGCAGAAGAGCACAAAAGGCAGGCTTCCCTGTCTATTCACTTGAAATCTTCTCCCAATATATTTTTATTGACTACATGTATTACCTGATATTTGCTACAAATGAACAAGAGAGAATCTGACATCAAATCCATAGCAGTCAGCTACAAAGGCCATGAGATGAGATTCCTGACATATCCATTGAGTGGACTGAATATGTCAACTGTGAAAAATGGTTGCTACCACTTGAAGATATAGATGACTGTTCTCTGCTTTTAGAATTATATCCTGCAGCCACAAGGATATTTTGAAAAGGCAGAGATAAAGCTAGAGTAAATTATCAAGCAATCAATCAAACTATATTTCAGGGGCCAAATGTTTTATGAAGGAACTTTCCTGGTTTGAAATATTTATCAAAAAAATTAATCTTCTGATACACATACCTACAGAAAAAAACCCCAAACAACGAAACACCTCATAAAAGAAACAAAACCCCTTAAATAAATTACTATAATAAAATTTGAAAACTCAATACTTTTAGCTGTAATCTTAAAACATGAGATGCTTCAGGACACACATATAAACAAGCGAAATATTTTTGCCATTCCAAAAAAATCCTTCTTCGTCTTAGAAGAATTGGAAGAGTACCTGCAGACCTAGAAGTTCCCAAAAGTCTTTCAACAGGCCTCCGCTCCTAAACTTGATCCTTTAATCATCACCTCAGAAGTCCTGATCTCAAGAATTTGTGCCATCTAAACGTGGAACTAACACTATTCTTTCTACATTTGAGCCTCCTCTAAAACAGAGTGCCTCTTTGTTTTTCTTCTAACACCACAGTAACTCTCATTTTAGCGCCACTTTCAAATACTTTCTTGCTTTTAACATGAGCTAATATTCTTAAATTTAGTTCCTAAGAAAGTCCTTCTGCTGTCCTCTCAGCCAGAGTCACTCTTTGGTCATCCATCTAAAGTTTCACAGAAAGTTGCTTCTTTCAATTCATCTATCTCAATTCAAGAAAAAAAGAGATTTCCCCCTCCCTAGGAAAACCTGAACGTTGTCTACAACCATCCCGTATCACATCAGAGACTGGACCTGAATCTTATTCTCCTTTAAAGTCTCAGATAACCCTGAATAAAAGCCAGCTGCATGCTTCTTAACACAAAAGGCAAGGCTTCAGATTGCAACATTTGATCTCAATGTCCTGAAATAGTTTTAGTGGAGATAAATGCCTAATCCAACCAAAATAGCATTACGACTACTCACCAAATGTCAGATTTGGTATCATATCCCTGGTGCTTCAGTACTTCTGGACTCATGTAGTATGGTGTCCCAGTAAAAGTAGTTGCAAGATCACATGAACCCATCAAAAGACAAGAAACTCCAAAGTCTCCTAAAAATATCAGTAGAAACAATTATCTATTAATATAAACATATGTGTATACAAATTTTTTTTGTTTATTGACAGACATGATAAAGTGACTATACATCTAGAAAACTCTGCTAGTTTTTAAAAACAATGGGAAAAAGTATTTTCTGCAATTCTTCAAAATAAAAACACTACAGAAGCATAATATCACAAACAATAAGGGTTTGAAGAGGCTTCACAAGGTCATCTGATTCAAACTCCTGGCTCAAAGTCAAATGAGGCTGCTCAGGTCCAGGTCCAGCCAAGCTTGAAACATTCTCAAGGCTAGAGATTTCACTGCCTCTCCTGTGTCTGACTGTCAAACAAATGATTGACTACAAATCAAAATAGCATTTCAGACATGATTTTCTTTAAATCTCCTTATTGACAAAATGTCTGCTGCACTGTTCTATCACATGAAAATATATCTTTAAAAAGTATGGAAATATATCTTTAAAAAGTATGGAAATCTCACCAATTTTAAGAAGATCATCTTTCAAAAATATATTCTTGGCTTTCAAATCCCTGTGAAGTATCCGTCTGGAATAGAAAAGGAAATTCAACCTCACCCAACTGGAAACATTCAGAGCCATGTATTAAGTATTTCAGTATTTCATGTATTAAGTAATTAATGAAGTTAAATACTTCAGCCCTTTTTAGAAAGCCAGCCTGCTAGAGTCTAACCCTGCCAGTGATAATCCATGGACAATGGCATTAAGGAGCTTCACAGAGGGGCATTCACAGGCACCCCCATGCAGGGTGAGAGCCTAAGCAGGATCATAAAAATACACCTGGGGATCCCAGCTGAAGAATACAGACACAGACACAACATGAGCTGCAGAGGAAGGGAGAAAGGCAAGTCTTCCTACCTGACCTATCTTAAGAGCATTACATCTAATTTTCTGCCAGGGGAATGAGATGCCTCACAAGAGAATAATGGATGACAGAAACAGCAATAAGAGCTTCTCAAAGCTAAGGGAAGACTCCTACAGAGCAAACCTATTACTTCAAAGGCAAATATGTATATAGCCTAAGCTAGCAGTTAAATTTTTTTTTCAGTAACACTGTGGAAGATGAAAGAACTTTACAAACACAAGATGAAAAGGAAAAGGAGCAGAACAATTAGCTTTTACAGACTTCTTTTTTCATCAGAGTTTGAAAAAAAAAAAACATTTTAAGCTACACACCATGTAAGGATATACAGAATCTTCTTAATTTTTATAAGTCTACATGTATGACAGTAATTCTGCAGCCCCTTAGGAAAACAAAGTATCTCTGTGGTATACAAAACATATTCTAAATTAATTCTTGTTAATAAAGCTTCCAAAAGCATTGCTGCCTATAACCTCACCTAAACTAGAATTCATCCACTTTTGAAATTATTACTAACACACAGAATTAGTCATCAGCTCTGCTCAGGAGGACGTTAGAATAGCACTTGGTACATACTGGCTACAGAAACTGTATTTGCTAATGCAAATACAGTAGTCATTCAGCCATTTGGATCATGTAAAGAAAGAAACTGATGCTCTAAGATTTTTGAGGGCAGAAAAACCAAATATGGTACTCAATTTCAAAATTTTGAGCAATCCTCAAGTAATATCTCAAATTTGAATTATAAAAATCTTGGGCATTGACATAATGAAATTATTTCCAAAATTGTTTCTATATTAAGATTAGAAGATATGCATTCTAGAGCACAATTTGAATACCCAATTTTGTCCATAACTCATATGAAAATATTTTTTGCAAGAGGAGAAAAAAATATGCAATTTAATATACTCAGTTCCCAAATAGAAAAAAACCCATGAAAAATAATACTAGGCCTCATTGCTCTATGTACAGAGACTGGGCATGAAAACCAAAAATTTCTATTTTATGGGGGAAGGAAAAGAGTTGTTCATGTTTCCTATAGTAAACTTTTTTCACTTCTTTTTCTTTCAATTTTTTTGTCCTGCAAGAAATACCTTTCATTAGAAAAAGGTTTGCACATTGGGAAAAATGAAATTTTTATACAATATTCCTCCACCCATATTTATAAAATATTGTTTATAAATAATTTGTTCTCTATTTGACAACTTCTGTGAACAATACACATAGACTCATACAATACATCACTAAGGAAATCAAACTAAGGTGATATTTATTAATCTTTCATAAGTATATATATATGTGTCTGTATATACACATACACACACACTTTTACAGAAATCTTGCTGTGTTAATTGAGATTCATAAGGACTTTCCTTACCATTCATCACACAAAGCCTTTAAAAGAATTTGCTTTCACTGATTTAAATTATTCCTGCACATTGTTGCTGAGAATTGGTGGATTTCAACCTTCTTTTAATAGTATTTCTTTGTAGAAATATAACCATAGCCTTTTTGAAACTGAAACTTTCCTGAATATACATTATTTTAATAACAGGTATATTGAAGTAAAAGAATGATCCAGAAAGCTTTCAGTAGCATATTATTTGAAAAGGAGATGAAAAAAGATGTTTGAGTCACATTAGTTTGAATTATAATGTAATGCTACTCTAATCTTGGAACATATTGATGAAAATGTTATGTATTTAATTTGCATTACCAAAAATTACAAGATGCTTCCATATATTAATATGACAAAGAAATATTTGGGATTATTTTTTTCAGCTTTCCATGATGATATCTCTCACTTCAATGCAACTTATTCTGCTATGATATGTCTGAGGATAAACAAGGTACCAGCTGAAATCTTACCTCAAAAGAATTCTTTAATACTAGAAAGAAATTAATATCAAGCCTGCACTGTAAATCCAGTTAAAGAGAGCAATGTTTTTATTGTAGGAAAAGACAGACCTATAAAGGCAACATGAATTAACTGGGCTCCAGCAAAACTTTACTTGATGGACAGTGAAGTGGCTACTGAGTAGTTATTTTGGGTAGAAATTAACACTTGATGAGAGTTCTGAATCTGGGCTGTAAATATACCCATCCCTATGTTCTGTAGAGTTCCTGCTTGCTGGCTCAAAGTCACAAAAGAACAGGGCAAGCCCTGAGCAGTGGGCAGCCTCCTTGAATGAAGCTTTGCCTGCAACAAAATGAGCTGCAAGTGAAGCTGAGGGAAGCTGAAGTACATCACTGCTGTGAAATCATGCACAAATAATTTCTCTTCCTCTGTCTGAAGAGGTCTGCAGAAGAGTAAGAGGCACTATGTAAGTCTGAACCCTGTAAGTCTGAACCCTGTATTATCTGCTGGTTGCATAAAGAGTAACCGTATAAAAATCTATGTTCATAAATTTTTCACAAAGGTTACCAAAATGACAGGTAACACAATGGTCAGCCTTATTCAAATTGAGGTTAAATCAATCAATGGCCTCACTGCCTGATTGCTGTGGGACTCATTTTGTGCACTGACATGCAATGGGCTATGTGTACCGACACTACAGGATAGTTTCATGCTAAAGGCCTCTATCGAGATAAGACCACTGAACTCTGTAATTTCTCTTTAACTTCTCCCTTTCTTTATATCAAAGACAGATAAGGATTAAATCTGTTTATTTCTAGATAACTTTGTTTTCAAGTTTCAAATTTAAAAAAAAATTACATTAAGTTTCTAGCATAAGAGTTTTCAAAAAGTGTGGAACTAAAGTTGTGAAAGAAGGATAAGTGAATAGTCTATGTTTAAAACCATAAATAATAATTTTTGCTGTTCTGGTAAAAAGAAAACTTACATCCACAAAATCTGAGCTTTCTTAGGAATGGCATGGGGAAGTACCAACCCACAGGGTGTAAACACTTTAAGCCTCTAATTCTAGGGAAAAGCTTTTTTTGCATTAGAACATAATTCACACATATATTAGAGCTTTTTTCCATGTCAGTAGAGAAGAAATCATGCATGACTCTTTACACAGAAACAGAGGGCTGTTATTATGTTTTAGTATTTCAAGTTTCTGTAGGTAGTTTTAAATTCTTTTAAACCTAAGCTTTTCCATTTAAGCTACTGTTTGACTCTATACTAATAAGGAAAATGTTATATACATACAGCCAAATAACACAAAATAAATATATATAAATGAAAAGTGTCAAGTTTTAATTATTCTGCACAATGCATCTCCTAAACATGTATGTTAAAGCAAGGATTTTGCCAAAAGCGGACCAAAATTTTAATGAAATTTGATAAACTGAAGTTCAAAGGAGAAAAAAAACTAAATCACACTGCTAGTTTAGTTAAACTGTCAGGATTTTTATGACCATTTCCCTCTGTCCTTTTGGCCTGAGGTGAATGCTGAAGAGCACAGCATCCCAAGAGAGTTCTTTTTGTGTCCTCCCATCACTGGCATGGCAGCATTTCATGTACAAGGCCTAGGTAAATTGGCATTTAGGAACAAAAATGCTCCTGCATATTGGACGGCAATTCACTCTGCCCTTTTCCCTCTACAGTCTGACACAGGCAAAAACTCATTAGGCATCCATCAGTTTAGGTCAAACACCTCCCACACACTTAACTTCAGCTCAGCTCAGGAACGGTTGCTCTTGACAACAGGTGACCTCTCTACCTACTGCTTGGCTGCACCTAAAATTCAGGCAAGAAAATTTTTCCCAATCTTTGCAAAAGATGATGCAGAAAGGGACCAGACAGGCATTGTACATGTACCACACAGGCAATAAGGGAAATCTTTCCACCACTGCAGTCAGCCAGCCTAAATCACACTGCAGGCAAGAGCTAAACTCATGGAGATGACCAGGTGGATATTCATCTATACACACCACCCCTGCTCCAACCATATGTGATCTCCTCATATCTGTAATTTCTGAAGTTCATCTTTGATGTGCTGTTAAAAGTGACATCTCAAAGAATGCATGTATGTAACTCCACTGATTTTACTGGGAGTCCATCAAGTTTCTATCTATTGGATGCTTCACATTAAATACGTGCAGGACAGGCTTCTTGACTTCCCTTTAAAAAGATGACTTTGTTTCAACCTTTAATCCATTTTCTTCTAAGAATATTGAACTATTTCTACTGTGCTCCATTTTCCATTTGGCTCTGAAAAGAAGCGTGTCTAAATGCTGGAAGACATTTACTATTGTCCTGCTAAAAGAGGTAATGCACAATGATCCTGCAGGGTAGATAATTAATGACACTTGAGGTATCTGACATAAATTAACAATGTTTGGTGAACAGAACTTTCATTTCTGTTTGAGTACCTCCAATTAGTAAGTCCATTCACTCCTCTCCCAAGCCAAATGCTCTCATATCAAATGACTGTACCTTTCATGCATGTAGTTGACTCCGAGTAATAGCTGTATAAACCAGTCTATTACTTGACTTTGAGCGAACACCTTCCCAGAATCTCTGTACTCTTGAATTTTAAAGTCTAGGTCTCCACCCTGAAAAATATCACAATATATTTGTACAATTAAGGTAAGTTTTCAAAATGCTATATCCATCATAGTACAGGACTCCACTTCCTTAGGCCTTCATGCTTCCTCTCATGTAGGTCTCTAAAATCAACATATGCACGTGAATCCTGAAATCTCCCAGCTCCAAAAGCATACACAAGTGAGGATCAAAATGCTATCAACCAGTCTGGCTTTGTAATTTTCTCATAATGTTACACAAGATCACCACAGTTTCCAACTGTTCTTCCTTCATGTCACCCAACTTGAGCAGGTGACCCCGAACCTTTACAGGCAACACAAAGGAAAACACACCTGTTTAGTGTAATTATCTCTGTCATCTGGTTGTCTACCTTAGAAAGAGATGGATCATGTTGTAGAAACACTGTTTCTCTGCAAAGATTTATGATGAGGACCTATATTGACTGCCTATGACATTGACACTTGGGTAGGAAAAATTAATTCAGACCAGTTGGGGCAGGTAAGTTAATAAATTTGAGAAAAGTATTTCCACTCCAGTCAAACATTACACACTCAAGTGACACTCATTTATTATGTTATAATAATCATGTCAGCATCAACTAAACATGTTGTTCTCTTAAGAATTAAAATACAGTCTCTTTAATTATGATACTTTGCCCTCTTTCAAACTTTTGCCAGAAAAAAGCAGATTTAAACCCTCAAGAATACATAGCATGTGTTATTGTGATACTTCATTAAAATAACGATCTTGAAGTAGCACTGGGAATGGAACAATAGGACACAGCAGGGAGTGCCAATAAACCAGAAAATATATCCAGAAAAGGACTACTTGAAAACTGTAATCCAGATACTTGGAAATACCAGTTGCACAACAACACAATGAAAGAGGATTTTGAGACTTCCAGGAAACCCATTCTTTTTGCTCAAAAAATACAAGTGGTTGTCAGCTGATTGTTTATCCAGTTTATAAAATAAATTAATTTCATCTACAAGAATGCACACACATTAATGGTAAGCAATGTATTGAGGTAGCTAACCCCAGAGCAAATGGACTGTGACTCTGATTACATTCTAGTGACTAATTACCTTACATCAGGACAGCTTATTAGCCATAAATCATTATTTTTACATTATATATTCTACATAAAATCAGAAGCTTTCTGTGCCACATACAAGAAACTATTTTGCCTGTACAACTGTACCAGTACCATCATTTTCCATCATCATCCCTGTATTCCTCTGCACTGTTGACTCTCACCATTTTATGATATCTTCAGCATTTCTTGTTTTTCTGTTCCCAACACCACAGTGCTTCACAGTGCTGCTACAAAATAAGCAGATTCTGTCCTTGCAGATCTATATATTCGTGTGCTTCTGACACGAGTTTACAGTAATTTCTGTGGATTTCAGGTTCTAAGTTACAACATTCCAAATTGAGTGTGTTAAAACAAAGCAAATCTGTTTTGTCATCTATCAAAAATGTGTTCCCTGACAATGTCCTGCAATTTTTTTAATTGAAATGTCTGAATCATCTCATACACTAGGGAAGGGAATATGGGTTCAGCTCTCCATCTGCCACCCTACTGCAGCCCAGAGAGAAACTCCTCTGGGAACTTGGGACTCTCAGCAGCTGCTTCCCCTTTGCAACTCCAAATGTTCAGCAGCTTCCCCCTGGTTGCTTGCAGCAGAGAAGAGGAAGGAAAGAAAAATTCTTGCTGGGTACTCCATTGCATGGCAGCCAGATGGGCTGTGGCTGAGGCTGCTCATGCACCTCAAAAACAATGAGTCATTATTATAAAATAAACTGTTCCAGGCAGGAGCCCCAAAACACCCAGAGCCCAGGACCGAGGGAGTGCTCAAACATGTGTCAGCTGGCTGCTGGCCTCAGGGGACTGTGTACTACTCAGGTGAGGACAGATGAAGTGCAGCAGGCTCCAATCACCTTTTCTCCCTGTCCCAACGTGTCCCCTCTCACAATAACACGTTGCCATGAAAAACACAAAGAAAAATAAGTGCAGCACCTACAGAGTTATGGCAGTGAATACTCTGAAGCTCAGGGACAATTCCTGCAAAAGGTCCAAGGAGAACAACAGCAGTTGAATAATGCACTACCATGTGCTCTCACATAACTGCATAGCTTTTTACCTTCAAGCAGAGAAGAGTGGCCTCAATGTCCTACAATTCATTTACCCTTGATTTTTTGTCTAAAAGAAGCAAAACAAAATCACATCATAAGATTTGCTGAAGTATTGTTGCTGTGAAACTCTGAAAAAATTTGTTAACCCAATTTTGCATTTTGGAAGGTCTGTCTAACAAAGTTCATAAGGAATTCAACATTTTAACAAATTAAGTACATATGGAGTTTCCAAGCTGCAGTTTCTATTTAAATATCAGAGTATCAAACACAACAGTAAATTACCCAAAACAGCTTAACATCTAGAGCTGATAACGTGAACGGGCATTGACTGCTTTAGTTATTCCTTTTGCTCAGATTTCCTTAGCATATGTGTACTCACATCACAGCTGAGACCACAGTCAAGAGACATAAATAATTGTCTGGGGGAAAAGTACAAGGAGTTCTGCCTTATAATACATTAAAATGATGCAATTTTAAAAAGCACTTTTACTTTAAAAGTACAGTGCTTTGTGAAAACTGTATATTATTGAAGTCAAATTTGTTCCACAAAATTAAATCCAAGGTTCATTAAGGCATTTTTGTTTGAAATCAGTCTTAGTTGATAATGTTTATATTACCCATAAGATTCTGATTTGGGGAAAGTGTCTAAGATAAACAAGTAAGATCAAAACAGAACAAATACACTTTTCTATAATTTTCATTGAATTGAGTTATAATAAAAGATGCCAAGCTGAGCCATGGAGACCAACATCACTGGTTTTCTTTCACAGGACAAGGTACAGCACGGGGCAGCTGCACTGGAGGCTCCCTCCATGCTACTCACGCCAGAATGAACAAAGCACCGTGGCTAATGAATAAGTCACAGTCCTTTGGAGAAAACAGAGTAGAGCTCAGGGGGGTAGTTCTGTTTCCATGCCAACTTAATGTGTGCTCTTTGTTTTGAGCCTGCCCAAGAGTAGCAATTACTGTCAATCTGGTAATTATTCTATGCATGAGAAACTGAACGTACTAGACTTCCAAGCAAGGATCAGGTAGCACTACATTTTTCTCATTCTCAATTTATGGATGGTTTAAACAGGCATCTTTTAGGTCAAAACACCCAAATCCCACCACGTACAAAGGCAGGTAATAGATAAGTAAATACAAAAGTATACCTTCTGGAAATACTCCAAATAAAAGAGAAAAGAAACTTTCTAGCACTGTGTGCAACTTTGCTGTGTACTGAGCATTCGATGAAATATATTGTAATGGCATAAATGCAATGATACCACAGAACATGTCCTTTGGGGAAAGTTACAAGCACATCCTATTGGGCCAGGTGTCATCCTGACCTCGCCTAGCAGACTCAAAACTGAAAAGACTCAGTGCATAGCCAACGAATCCATTTTGTCTTCCTTTACCTGCCTTGCTGCAATACATTCACACCTGTTTGAGGATGTGACTCCCAGATCCTCAGGTACCCCTGTACCAAAACATTTTCATGCTAGGTAGTTTATATTGCCTGCATAAAAAAACCCCAAAGCTCCAAGGAGTGATGCTTGTGATTACTGTGCTATCATGCTCTTTCTTATTCACCTACAACTTTATGCCAAATGGGGGAAAAAAAAAAAGAGTAAAAAGTAAAAAGCAGGGATAAAGAAAAGACACTGTTGTGCTGCTGAAATAGGTTCTTTTATTCATTCCTACATGTTTAACTGATCTGGTATTGGGTCACTTTGTACTGCTAGTAGAGAGAAAACTATGAGTGGATAGGATTGGCTGAAGAGTTAGAATAATCCTTCAGTCCTGAGCTCTGGATTTCCTCAAAGAGCTGACAATATTCTCAAACCCCAGCTGTCAGACATTCAAGGAATGGCACAAAAAGCTTCTGCAGGTGTTAAAATAGTATGTGAACAAATACTCAGATTGTATCACAGAACTGAACATTTCAGATTTAATTTTTAAATATCCCAGCAATAAATATGCATTTGACTATCATTAAAGAAAGCTTCCAAGGAAGAAATAAATGTCAGGAATGGTACTTGTTTAATTATTCCCATGAAAGCTAAATTCTTGAAGAAGTGTGATTAGTTAAGTCAAATCTGATTTGTGTGCAAGTAACCTAGCAGTCTAAGTTCATTATCTTCCAAAGCTTTTTCAGCATGTCTAGCAAAGCACAACTGAAGAGATTGCTTCACAGTTTCATAAAAAAGATCCCTTTATGTATGACAGATTTTTTTTTTTAAATTTATATTTAATACCAAGTGGGAGCTTGTTTTATATAAACTAAAAAACTGGCTTAAATATGCTTAAATTCTTATTTGAAAGCTTTAAGATCCCAGCAAAATGTTCTTAAACCAAATGCTGCAGTCAAAAAATTAATGGTAACTATACTGTAGAAAATCCTCATTTAATATTTGTTGTATCCACTACACTCCGGTCTTTGACTCCCACTGTTTTTCACTTTATAAAACCAACGTTGTTGCCAAACTCATCATCCATGTGATCAAGCTTAAGCTTCTTGTAATCACCTCCAAACTACAAGTGAATTTTCCCTTCCTCATTTGTACCAGATTTTATTTCATGCCCCCACGCCCACAATTTCCTTCCCTCTCATCGATCACACACAAGTGGTACAACCCTTCTGAGTTCTCCACAGATCTGGCAGTGTGTCTGCATTTAAGCCTTTCTTGTAGCCCTTGTAAGACCAAAAGAACATGCACTTAAAATTAGCTATTTCTTCTTCTGTGCATTATTTGTCTAGGAGTCTCACATGAGCAGGTAACATTCCTTATCTGAAAGGAACACACCTAACAAGTAGCAGATGACGTCATAAGCAACAAATAAAGACTAAAATTCAAACTAAAACATTTTATAAAATGGCATCTTAGAAGACCCTATTTTAATACACACATGCTTTCAAATTTCTTCAGTCTCACCTCACAATACTCAGTGATAATGCAGAAACTATCTCGCTCCACAAAGCTTGCATAAAATTTGACAATGGCTGGATGGTCTAATTTGGAGAGTAGTTGTGCTTCCAGATTTGCTTCAACTGTTTCATTAGGCTTTAGGTTTCCAACAGAGATTTCCTTTAGGACCTTTCTAGATGAGAAAAAAACAAAAAGGAAATCTTTATATTAATAAAACAAAAAATATATAAAATTATATAACATCCAAAATCCCATCAAAATTTCCTTAAATTTAAACTAGTAACATTGGCCAACTATCAGCAACAAGAAATGATGAGGCAAATATGGGTAAAGAATGAGAATGCATTAAAAATCAAACAAATATGCTAGTCACCATATAGATTAAGCAACATATTAAAAATACTATTTTTAAATATTTCTCCCACTAATTACCTGCTGCACTATTTTCTTAAGAACATGTTTTCAGTGCTATGGATTACTGCATAATAACAAACATAAACAAAAAATCAAATCTAAGTGATTTCAAACCCACTCACAGCATATGGCCAAGATTCATATATGAAATAAGGAGTAGCAAAAAAATGCATTTGCAGCTTCTGCCCAAGTTTCTCCACGGAGGCATGAGAAAAATCACAGAGTAATATTTCTGTGGCTGTTTTTCCAGTGATAAACTCGGACTTGTCCATTTTTTTTCTAAAGATCAGCCTGTCCCTCACCTGAGCACATAAGTGAAAAACACAAATTTAGATTTGGGGCTGGAATCTAATTATACTGTTTGAATGATTTCTAATCCTTTAGCATTAACGTTTGTTTAGGAAGACCCTAAATCCCAGGGAAAATATTGGGAAAATGTAGGGATTTTTAATTTTCTCCAGTCTTAATACATGAATGTGCCATAGGAGAATTTGTAGTTCTATACAGAAGCTAGAATAGGGCTGTTTACTGTTAACTTGACCTGGAAAAATATTAGGAAAAATATAGTGCAGGGCACATTTTGCCAAGATTTTCCTGATAAAAAGTTAAAAAAAGACAATACAACACATTCCATTTCCATTTACTTTACCAGTTAATGAAGAATAGAGGATGGGTCTTTTCTGAAGGAGATAATGAAGACTATTAGAGAATACAATGTTTCTTTACTGAAGCAAAATGGTGAATTTCCTCAAACTTTTGAATACATGAAAGGCAAGTTTCAGACTCAGGAAGAGCAGCTTCCACAGTGCTTTTAGTAATTTCCCCATTCAATAGAGCATGGTTGTAAATTTACAGTAGTTAAACATGGCAGCAATAAAACTACAATAATTCATCTTATCTAAGGGGAAAAAAAGAAAAGCTGTGTTTCTTCACAAGAAAAATTTTTCCTAAGTCTGAACAATCAGTTTCTGACTAGCAATGTTTGAATTTTCATATAAACTTGCCTAATCCCCATCAGGAATTGTGATGAAAAAACATGCCCTTTGATCTGTTTCCATCTTTCCATCTTCTCTGCAGACAAGCTCCACGGAACACAGACAGGCAATACCTACTGCAATCTCCTCATCTTCAGCTGACGTGGGCCTTTACCCCTTCCTTCATAAAAATCATGTCACAGAACTGACAAACAGGATGAGTCCTTGTTAAAGACCACTTAATACAAGCTTCTTGCATACCCAAGATAGCAATAAAAGCCTGATGTGTTGATGTGTATGGAAAGCTTGTCATCTTAGTCACTCAGTGATCTTTAAGCTGTCATCGGCTGTCACACAAGATGACAGGTGTTTTTCTTATTTAAATTAATTCCCAGAAGAAGAAAACAAGAAAACATACTTCCTGTAAATAAGGTATTGGTTCTCTGCAACACAATTCTAATTCATACCCACAGCTGGAAGGCATGTGCTTCTGGAAAGAAAACTTTTGGATGCAATCGAGATTAGGCATATCTGCATGGCTCTGGTATATGTGTGTACAGTGTCTGTATGTAGAGAAGGTTTGATTTTACTGCATTAAATATGAAGAAACTTACTAGACTTCACACTTTCTGCAAAGATTTTTATAATATTTCAGTAAATACACTTAAAATTTAAGATATATGCTTAAAAAACTCTGTGTTCATTAGGTGTTGACAAAGAAGCTATGTCAGATTCAGAAGCCTCACAGAGAAAATGGAGAAGTCTCCAGATCTGAAGTGGCTCTTTTCTATTATCTCTAAAAGAAAAACAAGGAAAATAGAAGTCTGCTGCCAGAAGCTCGTCTATATAAACTAACTATACTTTTTAATACACATAACACCTAAAGAGTGCCTAAATTCACCCTATCCCATTTCAGTATTTATACAAGTAAATTCTACCTGAACAAGCAGCTAAAATGGGCGCAATCTGTTCTTTATATGGCTCCTAAGATAGCTCAAATTTGGCACCCCTGGTGATGACAAATAGGCTGATAGATCCACAAATAAAAGCTTAGTAATCATGAGAAAACAACAAAACTTTCTTAGCTAATCCATCCTGACTGCATCTCCTCTCTACAAATAAAATCCATCTCTACATTCTGAAGGAGACAAAACATTTCTGTTTCTATGATCCAACCTGCATTTTATAGTAGGCTAATAATAAAGAGTGAGCCATCATTGCTCATAATTCAGACATGGTGTTTGTAGATTAACTGCTGAAAATGTGCCTGCATTGTGTTACTTCACTATTTTTTCTAAAGTGTTTGAAGTATTTTGAACAAACCTTTTGAAAAGTGTTACAGGAAGACTTATTTTGGATTTTGGGAATAATACACTCTCATGTTCAGACTTCATTAAGACTCCATCTGGAGAATACAGAGCCCCCTGAAAGTCAAGTTTTTTCAAAATATCTGCCTTTATATCTTCTGCCACTTCAGGTCAAGTATTAAGCAGGATTTTAAAGGTGTAAAGACGTTTGCATGAACTAAGAAATCTCAGATTCACCACGTGAACAAAGAAAATGGAGATCTAGGTGGCATACATAGAAAACCAGGTAAAGCCACAAAAATGTGGATATCCTGCAAATACAATACTTAACTACCCCTTCTGATGGAATGCTAAATGAGATATGCTAATTTAATTGTAATATTATTATAGATTTGACTTAGTGTAGAATACAACACATAAGCAGATCACAGAATTGTTTAGGTTGGAAATGACCTTTAAGATCATTGAGTCCAACCACAAACCTCACACTGTCAAGTCCACCATTAGACCATGTATCTAAAGACAAGATAAAATGTCAATGAACACACAATTAGGAAACTTTATTACAGAAGGGTTAGCAGATATCTTAAATGCAGAACAACATCCTTAGGATTTTAACTGTGTGGAAAAAGCCTTATAATTCAATCAATAATGGAAACACACTTTAAACTTTATCTCAAACTGACCACAACTGAAAGAGCCTTGTTGTGAAAGCATCCATATCTGAAGAGGAAACATATCCAACAGTCACCATGTACATCCAGCCTGGAGGAAGCTGGGTCTGGTACAGGCAACAACATCCATCCCTTCAGGGTGGGAAAATAACAGGAGAGATGAGCCCACTCCCACATCCCAAAACACAGAAAGCAATGTCCCAGCCTCTGCAGTGCCCATGCCTCAAAAGGCCCACACTCCTTCCCTGGGAACATCTTCTGATTTTCATCAGCAAAACCTTGCTGGCTTGCATTGTTACACTGTGAAAAGCAGCCAAACACTGGATCTGAAAGTGCAATAATGGGGAGCAAGTGAGGAAAAAAAAAAATCAAATCTACATCTAATCTAATCTAAAAATCTAATCTGTCTAAAGAGAGCGAGACTCAGAGCAAGAGGAAAAACAACCATGAAGGTGGAACCCTCCAGGATTCAGGCACGCAGTGGGAATCCCTTTTTGAGCTTTACTAGTGACTGACAATACACCACAGCAGTGTTTATCTCAGTCTATTTCCACTGATTTTTTACAACCCATCTCGTATTTGTTTATATCAATGACATACTTTATTATTATATAATTTGGTTTATTGGATCAGATGCAATTCTTAAAAGGCAGTGTTTCTCAAAATGTACTTTGTTTATTGAGTAAACTGCAATATGAATTATTGCCTAGGTAAATTTGCTTGTTGAGAAGGAAGCAAAATAAATATAACTCTTCTAATGTCAAGAATAAACAGGTCTGATAAAATAACAGAAAAACTGTGATCTAGGAATATATGATCAAAAGTTGAAGCTTTTAACTAAACAGCTTCATTTTACAAAGGCAATTTTTCAGTTAACTGCAGTTAATTATAATTTTATTTAGGTTTTGAGTTGCCACTATGGAGAATTGTAACATAACCCACAACTGTGTGTTCTATTTCTATCTATGCTGACCACTGTAGGACTGCCACTTCACCCTGGTAACTCCTCAGTACAAGGACCACGTGCAATTCGGTAAAAAATGCATCACCTCTTACTGGGTCTGTAACTGGATCTGAAATTGGTCACAAACAATGAAATTAAAGGAGTGCCTGCCTAATTAATGATGCCTTCTATTCTACTTATCAAATGGCAAAGAGAGAAGGTACAGCTCTGCAAATGGGAACCAAAATGAAGAAGAGGAGACAACCCTCATGCAAAAAGCTTGCAATAAGCTTCCACACTATTAAAACTGTAAGGGAAATATGGTAACAAAGGCACCACATGCCTATAGACAGAGCAAAGTCACGCACTATTACTGCTGCTTCTTTTCTGCAGTTGACCTCTTAGCAACAAAAATTCAAATAGTCATTCTTTACATTTTATCCATCATATTTGGACACCAGTGTCTGCATGGTCAGGTAATTTAGAGACATGCATCTCTCTGTTAGAGAAAAAGGAAGCTGGTGAAACCATGAAATACAGTTAGTCAGCATACACTAATCAGTACTACCTAGAAGAATTTTTAGCTCTAGCTAAGGAAAGAAACACAGTAAATTAAGAGCATTTGATTTCTCTGGGAAAATCAAGAGAACTACCACACTTCCAGTGAAAAGCAACCAAGTCCTGTTTGGTATTCCTCCTTATATATACATGCTTACTCATTATCCAAAGCCTTTCAGACCCAAATATTACCACAGAACTTCTAAAATTGAATTGAAACCTGGGCTTCCCATGTCCACTGTGGATTTATTAGTCAAGGCTTAACTCCTTTTCAATACCAAGTATTGCTGCATAGCTTCTTCAATCAAATGCTGCACTTTTGTCATCCCCCTGGACATTACTGACTTCCTAGTTATGCCAGAAGAGCCAGCAGCAACTTGTTTTCTCTGTTACCCAAAATATCCTATTCATTGTTCATGAACATTCACAGACACTGAGAACTAATCCCCGAGTTAACCACTATGGATTCAATCACTATATGAGCACTGTAATATCTGCAGATGGATTAAATATAATTTCATTTTCTGAATAAGCACTTTAACTAATTTAACCTTGCTTTAATATTTTTGAATGGCAATGAGATTTCTTAAATTTGCAAGTGAAATGGATGATTCACTCTCCATTTCCATCAGCAAGTCACAATTACAGCATTTACAAATATTTTTCAAGATGCCAAATTTTCAAATGCTCTGACATATGCACTAACACTGAACAGGCCAACTCATGATGAAAACAGTTTATGCTTATTTGAAAATTAACAATTCCTAATTAGTATCCCAAAAAATGTTGAATATATTTTCTAGAAAGAGAACACTGTTGAAATAAGTTAGCCTCAAGGAATAAAGTTTATATCATTTTCTTCTGCACTACGAAAAGTCATTTATACAAAGGGGCATAACTTAAATTATTTTTGGTCAACCATATGTGCCAATTTTGGAAAAAAACCCCCAGTAATTAAAAGGCAAAGCAGAGCAACTGTATTATCTTCCATAGAGCCAAACAAGTGATTAAATTGAATTATTTATTTAGATAAAAAAATGCATTTATTGTGAATAATTCTTTGGGATACTTTGGGTAGCCATCTACATTGACTTAAAAAGGCAGAATAAAAGTAGGCATTGATTAATAAAGGATGAATTTTTCTCTAAAGCCATATTTTTGAAAATAGAACTTTTTCTTAGAGAGAAATGGAAAAATAAAATGCAAATACATTTATAGTCCATTCATATGTTTCAGCTCTAAATCAAATACTAATAGACTGCGATTAAACACAAGGAATTTATGTCTTAACAGAAAAATTACTAAAAATGATGAAGAGATACTGACTACTACCTGTTAATGCACTTCTATTTAGTGATACTTTAGGGTTACATGTTGCATTATCCCCCTCTACTGTTCACCCAACCGTTTTCCTGCAGCTCAGTCTTGCTTAAGAATGCAAGTAAACATCATGCTGTCCCTAACTTAAATGGGATTTTTCAGAAATACAGCAAGGACTAAATAATTGGTTTATTTGCTGCATCTTGAAAAACTTAAATTGCACAACAAATCTTCTAAACCAGTATTGTGATTTCATTACACAGACAATATCCTTTACAATTAACTGCTCTCTGCTAGTTAACATTTGCTTTCAAACAAGAGGAGACACCATCACAGAACTCAAGGCTGAATGCAGAATTTTGTCTTCAAGCTTTTTAATATGATTAAACATCTCATAATTGCCATGTTATAACTCTTCACCTGGGCAGAACATCTGCCAAAAAAGAATTTTCCTTCTGTAAGAACTAATTTGAATTTTTAAATTAGTTTCAATCAGAAATTTTGAAGAAAGATCCTCATATCATGATCTATATTCATCAGTTCACAGAAAACAGACTATTTTGAACAAGAGGCATTCTGAAGGAAAACCAGATATACTAAAAATGCTGTAAGAACGCATTCCACATAATTTCAACTAAAACACTTGTTAATGCAAAATTTAACTGGTTCCCTTTTGAATTTAAATATATTTGTAAGCAGAATTATGTTCCTTTCACTGTTGCAAGGATATTTATATCAACAGTATTGACCTTCCAGAGGAACTCATTCCCAAAAGTAATTTAAACAGTAATTGCTGCAACTTTAATGAGAAAATTCACTCTCCCTACTTGACTCTTTCCATCAGGCATCTCCTTCAAAGTTTATTTTTGATATGCATTCAAGTATCTATAGTACAAAAAAAAAAAAAAAAAAGGAGAGGACTGTCTAAAAATATAAAAGCGTGGTTTATAGATTTACAAAAGAACATTACTAAACAGTCTACAATCAAAGGCAAAGGGAATCAAGCAACGCTGAGGAAATTAATTGCATATAACATCCATTGTTAGATAAAAATCTTTCAATACTTTTAAGCCCTTCTGAGTATGATACTCTGGTCTTAACAGCCAGTGAAACACATGCGATTCAAAACTTAAGCAACTACCCAGAAACATTAAAAAGTTTTAGAACACTTGAAGGGCACACTGTGGATGTAAGCAAAACAATGAACTAGGAATTACAGTTACTAGTAAGTCACATAAGCACAGCAACAAAACAGAAAAAAAATAGGGAAAAGTACAGTGACTGTCCAGCAAATCCAGAATTTATTCCACTCACTGCAGCAGTTTTATCATTAAAATGTAGTGAATGCAACAAAAAACTGGAGACTCATTCTGCATGGAAGAATTTCAAACCACCCTGATACAGGCTTGAGAGGAAACACCTTGCCAACAAGGGTAGCCTGTAAGACAATACAGTAGATAGACATATTCAAATATTTCAAACACCTACAGTATCTTTGAGGCAGGTGGCCACAGCTCAACCTAAATAATAATACTGCACCTCTCCCCATTTTCTTACTAAAACTAGCTTACAAATGCATGAAAATTAGTTTCAGCAAAATGAATGAGACAGAAGCAATCTCAAGGCATTTGCTTAATTACAAAATCATTAAATTCTTTCTCTGCCATGCACCTCAAAGAAAGGCAATTCACCAATAACGCCTTAAGCACAGCTCTCCACCCAGTGTTGAAAATGTTACTTGTAGACAACTCTCAAAACAATGAGCTCATCCACCAGCTCTGCTCACTGCCTGCACATCAGAGCAGAAGGTGGTGAGTGCTGCAGCACCCAGCTCCTGGGAGCTTGGCTCTGTGGGGGACAAGATCCATTGTAGACCCAAGCAGTATTTCCCTCAAGGCACGCTGCCTCCCACTTACATGTGCGCTAAAGACCTGGTTAGAACCCTCCCCAGTCAAATGGGCAAGTCCCACCAAAAAAGAAAAAGTAGGGTACTTACTGTTGCAGTAAGGTAGAAAAATCATAAAGACTTCATAAAAACGAGCCTGCCCTCCTGGAATTAGTAGCCGGCCTTGTCAAAGCTAGCATTTTGAAAGTTCCCATGTGAAAGCAATCCTGTTGTGAGCAATTCATTAACATAACAAGCTATTCCTGGGTAAAAAACAACTTGCACCTGCATAAACTGATTTTGCACCATTACATAGAAAAATGAAAACTATCTTTCACAAAAAACTTCCCTGCACATATACACCAAGAGTTTGAGTGACCAATCAATACAGAAAAACAAATTGTTACTAACAAATAAAATAATTGGCAAGAAAACTACTAACCAATTAGAGCCCCACACAGGATCTGTAAAAGTCTATAAAAAGGAGTTCTGTGAATAAAGAATGGTCTTTAAACACCATGAAGAAAATGGACTCCTGTGTGATTTATTCCCATACTTAGTCTAAGAAAGGTGTACTAAAAGGAAAGCAGTACAAAAAAAACCCTTAAAAATAAACACCACCAAAGCTCACAAAGGTGACTGAGCAGATGTAAAGGTTGTATCAGACAGCACTGAGGAGGATTGCACAGACACCTGTGTTACACAAGCCAAACAAAGGGTCTCAACATGTTCCAGTATGGATCTTTTGCTTCCAAAGAAGCCACAGAATGCTGGGTTTTATGGTTTTGGTTATGAGGGAACTAGAAAATTAAACACAGTAATTGCCGGTGTAAAGGACTGCAGCATGGCTGTGACTTTAAACTGCCAAATCCATCACCAGCATGGGCAGGGTGAAATCTCACATCTTGTGCTTCAAAGCCAAGCTACCCTGCAGCACCCACAGAACCTTATCCAGCACAGGAGTGTCCTAAACTTTCTTCCATTGAGCTGGAGGAGCCCTACTGTGCCATGCTGGGCTGCAGGAAAAGCTGGGCACTGACAGGGATGCAGGAGGTAGGGACTACAGCATCTTCCCACATGGATTCCAGTCAGAGCTGCTTTGGGTGAGTCCAAGGTTATCAAACTTTCTTTGAATCAGGATTGTATTGGGCTGCACTAGATCTGAAATCATTGTGGCCACAGCTGGGACTGCCTGCCAAACTTGAAGGAAAACATTCACAGTTTCACTCCCTCCATTGCAGGTGTACTCTGAACTACAGCATGAGAGCATCAGCTGCCCTTCCAGAGCTTCAGCAAGGAAATTACTCGGACACTTAGCTCCAGGCTTTGACTGCTGTAACACTGCTCACAGAATATGAAAGTCATGCTTGGCCACTCAAGTGGAAAGCTCATGAAGGCTCACTTCTCAAACTGCTCTAGCTAAATCCACAAGGTCAATGCTTTCATGGTCTCTTATTTGGGCCAAGCATGACCGTACCCCGTCAGCAGGCATGGCACTGCAGCTGAGCCTTACATGAAAAAGCACAGGTATACGTGACAGAACCAAGCACTTTTCACTAAGAAAAGCTTATTTAAAAATAAACCACAATCAGGAAGGTCCAACAGCAAATGTACCTTTGATCAGTTTTCAAGAGGATCGTGAATATTCTTTCACAAATCCAAAATGCCCTATGAATTCCAGTTTTACTTTCTGGGGTTTTTTATTAAACAAAAGAGAAGAATAAAGGAAAGCAGCGTAATTAGATGAATATGCACACAACAAATGGCAGGGAGTAATTTGTTTCTGTTTTAATCAATTCAGCATCAAATGACCATTCCATTGGAATACCTTCAGAGAAGCAAATAGGCAGCAAACACAGGGATTTGACAACACAGCAATCTGCTGACTGTCACTTGGATATTCATAAGGAACAAATCGCTCCCACCTTTAGATTTTATATCATTTGTTATAAGAAGTCATAAATAATTGAAAGTCACATGATAAATTATTCAGCTAAGCCCACAGTTTCCAAGGAATCCTAGCATGAGTCTGGATTAAAGCTATAATGCAAATGAGATGCAGAATTTGAGCTGACACCCCGCAGTTTCCACACATTGGAGCAGTCCAGGGAGTTTGGCTCTTGTCAGCATGTCCCTTCCACCACGGGGACACATAAATACCTTGTGAATATTTATGAACTAGCAGTCCCTATTGCCTGCTGTGTGCTTCAGCTGCTTGCCCATACTTGGTTATGAATCAGTGACACTTAACCCAGAGCTTCCCTCGGCACAATTGATCAGGACATTCATTTTCTTTAAGTGAAGGTGCTGTCCTTCAAGGCTAGTGCTGAACTTATCTCTGCTGTAAACCATTTTGTCTTTTACCTGTTTTCGTTAACAGAGAAAATATTCAGGGGGACTAGCATAGAAGTGACTGCAGGAATATTACTTAGGTGCAAAAATGCTGCTACAATCCTGCTACTTTCTTTCTAACCTTACCAAGTTATCTGCTTTGGTTAGGTCTAGAGCCATACTGTCCAGGAACAAATAAATATCAAATAATGCACAAAGTAAGACATCCTGTCTAAACTGGAACTAAGAAGCTTGCTTTGTACAGATGTGTCTCCTGTGCTTAACTAACTTTAGGGTCTAAGATATGAATTCTGATCTAGTTGCTTCCAAAAGAAGGGGAGAAATTGATAATCTCTCTCCTGTATAGATTGTTGAGTACATGGGAGACTTTGTTCATAGTGAAGAACCTCCCAGGTTCTGACCTCTCTATGAGGGCATTCTTTTTGTTCTCTACTCTGCTGCTTTCACATAAATTGCAGGGACTTGTATCTGAGATATTTAACCCCCGGTCATACTCAATGAGAATCTTACAACAGGAACAAAAGTTCTTCCACCAGAAAATAAAATTTACCAAAAAAACAAGCATTCAAAAAAACAACAAACAAAAAACTAAACAAAAAACCAACCAACCAACCAAAAAAAAACCAGATAGGAACTTAAAGCTACAGGCAAGGAATGTGTCATAGAATGCAACACTTAAGAGGGACTTGTAGTAAGGGATCTACATATGGCACTATACTTGTGGTACTTCATAACTTAATGTTTATAGATTAGACAAGTCAACCATATCATACTGATCTAGTATGGTCTGAGGAAGGCAATAATCCTGATCCCATCCATACAAAGAACTGGAGAGAAGCATGAAGATGGCATGTACTTCTTAGAAAGGCAGGCACTGCTGGCCTGAGCAGCCCTGAAAATCTTATGTGAAATAAATCTGTTCGTTTGAGGTATGCCCCAAACAATCAACTCTCTCTTCTTCCCAGCTGAAGCAACTCTGTGCATAACACTTCACTCACCACAGATATGATCCTTGAGAGGCAACAAAATAGAAGGCACAACCTAAAACTGTTCCTAGAATCATGCAGAAGCTTTGCTGAGCATACTTGAAATCAGACAATAATCACTGTTAGTCTCTGCATTAACTCATTCTGTAGACAGTGACTAATGGAAAATCAAGAGAGATATCCCTGAACAGCTCCCGTAGCAATATGTCACTTTTATTCAGAGTTAGTATTCCTATGATTTATTCCTATATTTTTTCAGAGTGCTTTAGACTACTGTAGTTTTCAGGAAATTATCTGTGGCTGTATTTACACAGTACATAACACTCAGCACATTCTAGATCATCTCTGAAACAATAAAAATAGAATTCTAATTCTGCAGAAATCACAGTTCTGTTGTTTGTGGGTTTATTTCTATCAAAGTGCCTTCAGAGCTGTATTAAGATCATTCTTTTTAACCACGTAGATTTTCATTCAAAAATATCTATAACATAAGCAACAACCAGTACGGTTCCATATGAGATTATCTGAAAGCAGTATTGAAATGTGACTCTAGCATATTTTAACACCTTAAAAAACCAGCATTTCTAAATCCTACACTCTATATCATTATAAATATAATGATAAATAACCTGTGTTTTCATGCTCAGCTGGGACAGTATTTTTGTCATCCACTAGCAAATAAGTGGCAGAAATTTGGGGAGATTCCCTCGTCGATTCACGCTTGAGGCAAGGAAGGAATGAACTGTGATAGGCGAGCACCCCCTCGTGATGGAAGGCTTAAACACAGCATTGTGCATCTCAGAGCACTTGGGCTGGTTAAATGCTGATGTATTTCTATTGTACTGTGGTCACAAAAAGAGACTGATAAAAAATTAAAACTAAAACCAAAAACATTTCATTTGATATTCAGTCTCTGTCCTGAAGATAGCAGAGCATAGACTCAGGCTCATCCCTAACAAAACGCAGGCATGAAATGCTGCAGGCAGTGAATGTTTGTTCAAGGCAGTCACTCAAAATTCTTAAGAAAAAAATGAAAATAACCACTTAAAAGCTTATGGCATGTTCCTTGTTTTGAGGTTTGGCAGGTTGTGCTATAGCAGCAAATGTGTGAGACCCACATTTCATTATACTGTTAATATTGCAAGAATAAGTTTAGCAACAGTTGAATTCTGAAGTGTCCTAGAAGTTCAGGTAGTTCCTGTCATCCCATCTTTTAACATAAAAATAAAATGAAAAATACTGGTTTATTGGTTTTAATGAAATATTTCATTGAAGAACATTTTTTTGAGAAAAGTCTGTGAGAGAGTCAAAACTGCTTAAGCCATGTGAAATAAAGCTAAGAGCTTAGAGGACACTAACTGTAATCCAAGGACCTGAGAAGCTGCAAACTGATGTAGAAGGAAAACAATTGACAGAATTATGTCTTGGTTACACTCTTACTAAAGCAATATTGCCAATAATGGGTAGCCATAAGTAGCAAAAGTGAGGCACAAATGAATCAGAAAAAGCCTTTTAATCATATAAGTGCTCAGTAATGTGTCCATCAATAAGGACCAGTAAATCCCCCCTTTTTAAAGGAATTATATATTTCTGGCTGAGGACCAACTTGATTAGATGTTTCTGACTTTAGACAAAGAGCCTTACAAATATTTTTGAATAAAACAAAAATATTTATAGTTAAATTTCACTTGGTGTAAGTATTAAGGTAGACATAAAGTTCTACACAACAGAAGTCCAGCCACAAAAACCAACATCAAACCCAGACACAGGAGTGTCAACACTCTGAAAATGTTCTTTTCTCATTGTGGCTTCAGGATCCCAAAGGGTTTATCAATAAAACTGATGAGACTTCTCCAAATTCAGGCAAGCTAAAAAAATTATCAATTAGCAATTAAAAAGAAAAATTCAAACCTTCTACCAGTTAGGTATACAGCAAATAGAAAGGTGTTTACTGGAATTTCTGTACCTCTTCCTTCTCAGGTTGTATTCAGACAACTCAGTTATAAAATTAGGTCATTGATACTGTACAGGCTTTTTTTTGAGACCCCTCCAACAATCTGAGTCTTTACAGTAACACAGAATCAATTCCTGAAAGCATCCAATTAAGCATTATCAAAAAAATCTGCCTCTACCTTACATCCTCACTAAAGTCAGACAGTTAAGGTTGCAACATAACACCAAACTGAGAGATGAGACACAAATACAAACAAAATATCTACAAAGCAAGAAATATGTTCCAAACATTTTTATTTAAAGCATGTGAAGGGTTTACTTACAATTCTTCTCCTTGTTTTGCTTTTTTGTCATTAACCAAATACACACTTCCAAAGCTTCCATTGCCAAGTTTTCTCTGAATAGTGTATCTTCTTGCAATCACAGCATCTGAGCAAGCAGAATTAAATCTGGCAACAGTGATATGCTTAGCAGTTTCTTGAAATTTCAGCATTTCTCTGTGTAACAAAAACTACACAAATTTCTCAAGGATGTAGCTTTCAAATCCTTTTATTCTTCCATGGATGTTCACAGAAATCACTTGAAACAGAAAAATATTGATTTGTCAATGTATATTTCTTATTTAACTTCTCATTTAATTCTGTGGCAGTGTTTACAGTACCCAGCTTGCAGCAAACACAAATTAAGTGGAATCATTAGGTGCTAAACTGCAGGCAGCAGACTTGATAAACAAACTCCAGATAAAGTAGATGACACAGTCAGTCTTCCTCTAAATGAACCTTAAATTAATTCACTGAACTGATAGCACAGTTCCCCTAGATATGGCACTCTTCCTCACCACCTGTCTTTATACCACCACAGTACCTGACACCAAAAATATATGCATTTCAGGATGCTAATTTCAAGATTTTTGTACATATTGAAGCATAACCTCCACTCCTAATTTGATTCTCTCTCATCTCTGTTTTCTCTGCTCTTAAATTTACCCCTCAGATTTCACCATCTGTTCCTGTGCTGACCTCACAACTTCACCATGACTCACTACTAGTATCTTCTGCAAATCAGTTTTACAGAAAATCTGCAAGACTTCCAATCAAACCCAACTCTGCCTAAAGTTCATTTCTCCTTCACTGTGCCCTTTCATAACTCCCCTTTCCAACCTTTCCAACAAGTCAGCTTTGGTTGGGAATTCTTGTCTAACTGATTCTGCAAACATAAGGACTGCAAAGGCCAAAGCTCTGGCATTTCTGTGGTTTTCAACTGCTCAACACGAGCTCAGAGTAACATTGTTTATTCAGCCTTCCTCATTCCAAATGAAAAAGGGGAGGTGTTTCACTGCACATAACAAAACAATATTGTTTTCATTGCTTTATATAATGCTACATGCATCATTTTGCTGGAAGATCCTTTGGAACAAGCAAAGGTCTTGCAAGATCAGTGTTGCTATTGTTACCATCCACCAGCACTGCAGAGCAGCAAGCCCACACTGGCTTTGCTCACCACATCATTTCAAGGCCAAGGCAAGCACATAAACAGGATTTTCCTTGTCTTGGTGGTGGTTTTGGAAGAGCAAAGACAAACTGCCTAATTTTAAAAGCTGTACAACTTTAGGTTACAAGTCACTGGCTTCTCTGCCAAATGAATGAAGAGCCTAAATTAAGCTAACAGATTTGCATCTTGCAAAAACAAAGTGTGTGTGTGTGTGTGTGTGTGTGTGTGTGTGTGTGTGTGTGTGTCTACAGGCACAAGAACCTATTTACCTATTTTCACACCCATCTGCTGAGCTGCTGTCACACTGTACCAA
This sequence comes from Melospiza georgiana, assembly GCF_028018845.1. Lineage (NCBI taxonomy): Eukaryota > Metazoa > Chordata > Aves > Passeriformes > Passerellidae > Melospiza > Melospiza georgiana. The sequence continues at coordinate 43,657,646 of NC_080430.1, read as the reverse complement.
AAAGCCTGACATTGCACTGTCACCATGTTATGAAACACAGATAAATTTTAATTACCACAGGACATCTTAATAATACAAATCCTGCATGTTTTTAAACTACAGCGCTCCTAATACTGTTTCTTTGTTCTCTTTCAGCAACACTGACAAGAAATTTGAAATTCCAATGCTAAGGAAAGAATGTCAGCTAGAAAATTATTTCTCTGTAACTCCAAATCTGTCTGAAGGAGCTCAAATGGATCATGTTGAGGTGTAGAGGATGGGAGGGCAGAAAGATGAACTCCATAAAATATTATGCTGCCAATTCTAGAAAGCTTATGCAATTTTCATTTACTGTTATATTCTCATAATTACTGTGTTATGCATGCCTTCATAAATTCCTTTGGAAACAAGTGCACTTAGAAAAACTGCTGAGCTATCTACACTTTTTTTTCTTTCTAAAGTCACTTAACACAGCTCGCCTTCAAATTTTCCTACTTACTTGGGCCTAGGAATGTACGACAATCCTTTACACCACAAAACCATGCTTAAGATCAAGTAGCTCTTGAAGTTTAAACTGAGTTTAACTTCTGTGCTTTATTTCTAATAATGCCTCCCACCTTTCACTCTCTATGCTTCAAGTTCCTTCCCTGTATAACAATAGTAATAGTTATCATGTAACTTTGTGAAATGCTTTAGTGTCTACTGCTGAAGAGTGTTATGAGGCCGGGGCCAGTGACTGCCATTGTGGCATCACAGGTGCATTTTAACGGCACAGAGAGGTGGATTGCTGAGCACTGCATTGGGAAGAAATGCCTTTTAGGAGCCAACAGACCTTAAAGATTCACTCAGCCATAAGACTGATGGATTCTTCAAGAAGTACATGAATCACAGCCTCTCCTAACTCACTCAAACCTTTAGCCCAAACTTCCTTGTGTTCCTTTCCTACCAGCGCCCACCTCCCACTGAGCAAGTGTTTCCCAAGAAGCAACATCAATTGCTTCATTAAAGTTCAATAACCCAAAGCAATCAAGTCTGCAGCTCTCTTTTCCTAAAAAAAAATCTCAGTATGCCCTATCCAGTATCTTTGGTAAGGAGTTTCCTTTGTCCCATCCACCACTCCCAAGTCCCATCCCAGAGACAGGCAGCCTGCTGATGCCAACCAAACCAATGCAATTACATTGTCTGGTTCACTATTTTTTAATATTTTCTTCCCTGGCTAGAGTTAAATCTTCCTATTTGTGTTTCAAACTAAAGGAAAGTTGCTGGTTAAGGTTTCATAGCTCCACCTACACATGCTGAGTGCAAACCATCTCAGCTTCTTCCCTGACCTTTCTCAGTTTCTGTAAGATTAACCTTCAGGTTTCTTCAGCAACAGCTAAAATACTCTGACATTTTCTGCTTCCAATATAATCCCTTCTTTGCCAATCAAGGCCATTTTCCAATTTTATCATATTTTCTTTTTATTCCTTACAAACCATTGTGTTACATTAACATTTGCCACCCTCCACTCCCTGCAGCATACATTCTAAAGTCTTTAGCTCTAAATATCTTCAGTATTTACCACCTTGATTTTTTTGTCTTGCTGATGACTTCACTGGCCTGCTCCTTTAAATGTTTTGAAAATTAAAAAAAAAAAAAAAAAAAAAAAAAAAAAAAAAAAGACAAAGGAGAGATTTTCCTTGTTTTTTTTTTTCCTTAATGGAAAAAAAATTATAAAATTAACTTTTTAACACTGGCTCCATTCTTCTTTTTAGCAACATCTTTATGAACCCAAGGCTATAGCGACATCACCTCACTTAGCTCAGTTTTTTACTCTTCCTAGAGAAATGATAACTAAATTTTAGTATTAGTGCTGGTAGCAGAGGAGTTTGAGGATGACGGTAAAAGGGGGACAAATGCACTCGACTGTCAAATTTAGCATCTCTCTGGCGCACATTCGGGAAGCCGAGATTCCCTAGCACAACTTCAGGGATGTTATTACCTTGTTTCAAGACTGTATAAGACCCAAAACACCGGGTAGTACCCACATAGCGAGGAGCGAGGGCGGCGTCCCCGTTCCTCACCCCTCCGGGACAGGCGGCACTCCCCGTGCCGCAGGTCCGCGCCGCTTCCCGCCGCTCCAGCGCCCGTCCCGCCGGTGGGGCTGCGGTGCCTGGGGGTGCCCCGTGTGCCCTGGGGCTGGCCTGGGGCCGGCAGGGCGGGAGCGGCCGCCGCTCCCGGGACCCTCAGCGCTCCCAGCCCGTCCCGCGCCGTTGGCGGCCCCGTCGCCAGGAGACGGCGCGCGGCGCCCGAGCGGGAGGAGCGGGAGGGGAGGGAGGAGCGGGAGGAAGCGGATCCGGGATGGGAGGGCCATCCCCCCTGCGCGGGTCACTGCCGGCACCGCTTCCGGCGCCATGGGCGTCCAGGGGCTCACGGGCTTCGTAGAGGAGCGCGGCGTGTTCTTCACCGAGCTGCGGGTGCGGGACACCAAGCTGGTCATCGACGGCAGCAGCCTCTACCACTGCCTCTGCTTCGCCCCCGACGCCGACTTCCGACGCGGCGGCGACTACGGCGCCTTCGCCGCGGCCGTGCGCGACTTCTTCGGCGTGCTGCGAGCCTGCGGCGTGGCGCCCTTCGTGGTGCTGGACGGCGGGCGCGGCGCCGAGGACAGGAAGCTGCCCACGCTGCGGGGCCGCGCCGCCGAGCAGCTGCGGGCGGCCCACGGGCTGTCCCGGGGATCGGGCGGCTGCCTGGCGCCGCTGCTGACCCGCGAGGCCTTCGTGCAGGCGCTGGGCCGGCTCGGCGTGCCCTTCGTGCAGTGCTTCGCCGAGGCCGACCGGGAGATCGCCGGGCTGGCCAACCGCTGGGGCTGCCCCGTGCTCTCCCTCGACAGCGACTTCTTCGTGTTCGACCTGGCGGGCGGCTACTGCCCTCTGTCCCACTTCCAGTGGCGGAGCGTGCGCGTCCCCGCCGCCGCCGCCGCGCCGCACGGGTGCTTCGTGCCCGCGCGCTGCTTCTCCGCCGAGCGCTTCTGCGGGCACTTCGGCAGCCTGAGCAAGGCGCTGCTCCCGCTCTTCGCCGTCATGCACGGCAACGACTTCGTGGGCCTGGAGGCGCTAGAGGCCTTCTTCAGCAAGGTGCGCCTGCCGAGGGGCTGCGCGGCGGGCAGGGGCGGGAGGCACCTCCGCCTCCAGGGGCTGCTGAAATGGCTGGCGCAGTTTGCGGAGCCCGCCGAGGCCGTGGACAACGTGCTGAAATACCTCAAGAAGCACCAGAGGGAAGAAATACGGGAGCTTCTGTGCTCGTCGATGGAGGACTATGCTCCGTCCGACGTGAATCTCGAGGACTTCTTTCAGAATGGGAGCTATGAGTGCGAGGCTGCCAGGAAAGCAGACGTGCCGCAGTGGGTACTTGATGCTTTTGCGAAAGGTAAGCTGGCCCCGTTCGTCATCAATGCCCTGATCCTTAGAAGTACCTTCCTCCGCGTTCAGGTGGAGAACATGCAGAGACCCAGTGCTCATGGCACGGCTTTGGCTATCCGACAAGTTATCTATGGATTGCTTCTGAGAGTATCTCACAGTACTGAAGATGCCTCTCCAAGTAAGCAGACCAACGAGCTGCCCGTTGTATGTGAGTTTGACAGATGCCAAAAGACAATTAAAAAAACATTTGTTCAAGCAGCAAGCCTACCCCCAGATTTTTGTGATGATCGTTTTCCTTTGGACAAGTTAATGGAGGTAAATGGTTGTCACAACAGATCATAGTTAACAGTGTGTCACGAGTGACACAAAAACAGTAACTACTGTAACACAGAAGTATCTGCGATATGAAGCTACATCAGGTTGTCTTCACTTCCTTTCCTTCCTGCCCCCTCCAAGTGTACTAAGACAAATTATGAGAAGTTGTAGTCTGTGTGTATATGCAATACTCCCTGCATTTTTCATTGGAAGCCCTTATTTCATCCTGTGTATTGTTAAACTAATACTTGCTTTTTTGGGAAAGGATTTCAGTTTCATGTAGTTTAGGAAAGTCTGATTTTAGCACTACAAAACCTAATTAGTATTTGATCAAGTTGTGTAATGTTTCAGAGCAGTGTTCTGAAACAAAATCTGACTCATGCCTTTTTACTAGAAGCCATTATTCCAACTGTGAATGCTGCAGCTGCCCAGCAGCTTTACCTGCCCCGAGTATGCTCCTGCTAACATGGCTCTCATGCTTGCCAGACAGAGCAGAACAGCACCTGAGAAACACCTGTAAACCACAGCAAAGTTGTACTAGGTTAGTTCCAGTCACCATTGTAGCACTTCAGTGTAAATTCTAATGATTAACACTGTAACTCTTGCCATAATGGGAAGTAATCTCCCATTCTCGAGGTTGCATAACTGAGGTTTTGTATGCAGAAATTTCTGCAACGTCCAGAAGTACAATCCATGTGTTTTAATTCTGCATTTTTAAGGCACATGTGCTCTATCCATTCTGGCAGTCAGATTGACTGTTGACATATTGAATGTTGAATGTTTTTATCACTTGCTGGTGGCTCCTTTGTAAAGGAACCAAGTCTATCACTGTTACACCCATTAAATGCTACAGATAGCTATGGGTCCATAGTACAGGTTACTTTACACAGGTTATTGGCACACACCTTTTAAACAATACGCAACACTTAAGAGTTTCAAAAAATCAAGTTTCATGTTGAGAGACATTAATGACACCTTACTTCAACATTGGTGTGTGTGCTGTTGGTTTAATGAATTTGAGCTTTGCTACTACAACAATTTTCCTTAGTGAATATATAGGAAATCTCGATTGAACAAAAGGTTAGAAGAAGAAATATTCAGCATTTAAAGCGCTCCAGGCAAAACTGATTTCAGTTGCTCTTCTGTTGTGGGAGTGTCTGCCTAAGAGTAGGCAAAACAGTCCTAATCAAGGTTTACAAAGCACTCAGATTGCAGCTGAGCAGCCTGCTGCAATTCTGCATGCATGGAGGTATGGACAAAGCTTATAACATCACTTTCTGGAAGTTTAATGGCTCAGCAAAAAGGGAACATGTGCTAGGAATGAATTACTTACCAGTTACTTTTATCTTTCTCCCTGATGTTTAACTGTGTCATTTTAAAAGTCTTAAGTAGTATTTAAAAAAATATTTCCTGTTCAGATTATCTATGAAACTGAAATAATTTTTTATCAAAAACCTATAGCGGTAACTAATTTAACCAGGAACTTATTGGTCTTTTACAAATTGCTCACAACAGATCAAGTCTCTTACCTCCACTGTTTAAATTTATTTTCAGGTGCCTGTTTCATGCCGTCAGATGCTTTTGCTGGAGACTCTGGGAGTGAAAATGAGTTCCCTAGAACCTTTCCCAAGTCATTTACAACTCCCTGTTGCTGTAACATGTTACTGGATACGTTGTTCAGAACCAAAAGTTAAGCTGAACCAATTAAAGGCTCTGCTTCTGATGATAGTTTCTGGAGAACTGCAGAGGATAACTGATGATCCAGGTATGTCTCCAAAGAATACAATTTTAGGTGTTAATCTAGTACAGAAATCCAGACTAAAGCTCATTTTTCCGCACTTATAGGGAGTTGTCCAAATTTAGAAAAATTAGCCTTGATTTGCACTATATCCTGAGGTGTCACACTATATGCATTGATATGCACAAAGAAAAAGTGCTAACCATCAATTTAACATTTTATATAGGTAAAACAGTACTTTAACACATTGTAAAACATTAATTTGCCTTCATAAGTACTTTCTTTAGGATCAAAATATTAATTCAGATATAAAAGTTATAAAAAATAAGCTTAACATGCTCAGGCATCAAAAAGCTTTGAAGCTACTGAAGCTTTTTTTGTCTATGAATTGCAAATTTGAAAGTATTATATAATCACAGAAATTGCTTCAGTAATGTTTATACCTGTTAGGGTTATGGACATTTCCTGCAGGAGTCCTTCTTTTGATGGTAAATATGATGCATGCCAGAGTTATACAGTTTCTTTAAGTTCTGGTTTATAGAAACCAGACTGACAAGGTTTCCAGGTAGGTTGTAGTGAGGTGGAAAGCTTGTTTGGATTTGATCACACAGAATCAATTAGGTTGGAAAAGACCTGAGATCACAGAGTCCAACCCATGACTGAGCAAAAACCACCCTGTCAACCAGACCATGGCACTGAATGCTATGTCCAGCCTTTCCTTAAACACCTCCAAGTACAGTGACTCCACCACCTCCTGGGGCAGCCCATTCCAGTGTCTAATCACCCTTTCTGGGAAGAAATTCCTCCTAATGTCCAACCTAAACCTCCCCTGATGCAACTTAAGGCCATTTCTCCTTGCCCTATCAATTGCTACCTGGGAGAAGAGACCACCCCACCTGGCTACACTCTCCTTTCAGGTAGAACCCGGGAGAAGACATTACTCTATATATTGCAGATACCTTTTGTACTGTTCACAGCAGAACATTTATTTCCAAGTTATTTTTTTATTTATAACCTAGATCCCACAGTTCTACCTGCTGAAGATGACAGTGTTGCATATAACGAATTTCTAAAATGGAAGGAAAAGAAAGTGCAAAATAACGACTTTGATTTAGATGCTGCACACAGTTTTTGCCAGTGGCAGTGCTGCCTTCAGATGGGATTGTATCTCAACCAGCTACTTGATACTCCTCTCTCTGAGCCAGACTTAAGTAGGTAAGGTTGTTCCAGAGATCTGCTTTCCACACAAGCCCCTCCCCTGATGGAATGAATGTTTCATTTTCTCTGTCAAACTCCTTTGGTTTACTTAGAGCAAAACTCCCTTCTTAAAAGGAGTTACAAAGAAAAATACAATTGGCATAGGAGTTGACTGTTGGATACTGTATGTTTTTGTCATCCAGCAACGTGTTTCTGTACTTGTCCTGTTGAGGTGCAATTTTAAATGCAGATTTTATCCTTCTTTTGGGCAGGCTTTACACTGGGACCCTTGTGCACAGACTGTATCAAGAGCTTAAATCAGCACCTTCAGTGGAAAATCTGTTTCTCTTATCTCCAAAAATGGCTCAGCTTTATCTGGTTTTGTTAAATACCATGGAGTCAGTGGTCTCTCCAGACTTCTTTCAGAAGATGACCAAGACCAAATCAGAGTCCTGCAAAAAAAGGAAAGCATCTCATAAGAAAAAAACAGCCACCCGACGTGCTGTGCCAGAAACTCAGCATTCATGCAATGTTAACAGGTTTGCAGCACTGGAAGTGGATGACTGAAAGCATTATTCTTGGAATAACTTCTAATGCCATGCTGATGAAAGAAGTAACATTAAAATATGACTGTATTGGAATTTGTTTAACTGTTTTCACACAAGTTCCTGATTCAATCTTTACCAAAAACCTTGCTTCAGGGGATTTTTATTTACCTTTTTGTAACTTGCATTTTGTAACTTATATTTGTATAAAAGAAATGCTGTCTAAAAGTTGTGGTGTTTTGTTTTTCTTTAAGGGTATCAGTCTAACTGAAAATGAAGCAAAGTTTTTCAGCATTTTAGAGGAATTCTTTTCCTCAACATTTACAGTTGGCTCTGCCACATCGCCCTGAACACTTCATTTACAAACAATCCAACTTTAAAGTTTGTGTTTGAGGAACACAGTGGTCACAGTCTAACAGTTGAGATTAAAATAGAAACTGACAGGTTTAAAAATACTGTAAAATCAGTCATTACTGGTGGAGTACTTTTACTGGCAGGGAGAGGTAGCTTTGCTCAGTGACAACTGAGTAAGTTGTGCTTGTATTGCAGGCTCTGACAATACTCAGGGAGAAACTTCAGATTTTATTTCTCCCCCTTCCCCCTGTGATGTGTTAAAGAAAGAGTTACATGCACACACAAAGCTGTCACATGGGAGCAAGTTTCTACAGGTTTGCTAATTCTCAGTAGTTGTCACAGTAATTGTGTAAATCCTCTGCTATTAAAGCTGTTGTCACTCTTATTCTTTCTACAATGGCTATACTAAAAACCAGACCTGTTGTGACTTCCCCTATGTACACTAATTACTTCATAAACCCTTGCTATCTCCATAGTAATACTGAAAACCAATTTTTTTTTAATCCTATATAATCTATTTCTCACTGCTTTGCGTTAGCAAACTTTCCAGCATAATTAGTCTATTTATATAAATACTTTTCTTATTAAACTATTGGTTTTCCTTATGTAAAACATAGTTATGTTTGTGCTTTTTGTTCTCAAGAATCCACATATATTTTCTTGCATTTAGGAAAATCATGACTTCCACTTCTAATCATCAAAGTTTTGCCCATAACTTAGCAGAATTCAAGCTTGATTCCTGCACTGTGTGCTCAAGTTTTCAGTCCTGCTTATGCTCCCTGTTACCTCTGTTCCCATGGAAATAACTCACAGTATTTTAGGATTTAGAGGAGAGATCTCCCATGCCATACAGTTGACTGTTAATACTGCCCAAATGTAGTCAATGAGAAAATAATGGATCTGCTTTAAAGAGAGAACTAGTTTTGAGATACAACCTGTCCTGGCAAGATATAACTTTTTTTCCAGTACAAAAGCTGCTACTTACTGAACTACCAGCAGATGGCACGAACACCCAACCACAAGGCAGAGCCTCACAACCCATTTCCTGTATAGGTTTATACGTACAGCAGCCTACAGCATCACATTTCCATCAGATGACTTTTAGTAAAAAGTTGAAAGGGGTTAGTTATTGATTTTACTAACTAAAACCAAAATTCTTTATTGTCCAAATCATCCTCTTCTCCATTATGATCCCATATGCTTTATTCTACCAAGCCTGTAATTCCCTAGTTTTTAATCAGAAATAGTCACCTTGAAAATAAGTCTTAAATATAAAAAGGCAGGTGTATTTGATTCCACTTTATTAGTGCTGGTGAGAAGAGAGATCTTTATTTATTCTAAATCCCATATCAGAAAACTGCTGGAGATCATAAAAATTCTTGAGAGTTGCTAAGAAACCATATTTTCAATTAGATAATTCAGAAGATTAGAATAAGGTCAAATATTCCACTCTGGGATTTAAAACACTGCTATGGCCACATGACATTTTGAGAATGCCTTTGGGAAAGCTGACTCAGTTAAGAATTACTGTAGTGGAAATATGTTCTCAATGCAGACTTCAGCTGTTCTTTATTGCTAATTGAATGATACAGATTCATGCAAAACCCAGTCCTGTAGGCTGAAGAAAATAATTACTGATTCTAGGGTTACCATGCAGAATTTAAAGTATTACAGTTTTCCTTTTTGACTCATTATAGGTCTTCCATCTTCTTTGAAGGAAAATTGAAAAATAAAGGGCCTTTACTTATTAAAAGCAAAATTCTTTATTCCATGCTTCAGTAGAAGCAAGTTAATTGCTGTTGCTTTTTTCTACACCATAAGAAATGCCTCTTTGTTTTTATTGAAAGTTCCCACTATTGATTCAACTGCTCTGGGAAAAAAAATCTCTCTAACCTGCTGTAAGGTGCTAATGAATCACAAGACAAGCCAGAAGAATGGCAATGGAATTCAGTCCAGGCATGTTTTATATATAATGACATTGAACTAGATTTATGACTTAATAGTATTTTGCCTTCCATTGGAAAACACAGCACCAAAACTTCTGGCAAATGTAAGTGAACTACATTCAACTAAGCCCACTCTGCAATAAGGCAAAATTTTTAAGAGACTGAAATTTTATTTGTCTAGAATAACATACCTTATTCAGAAAGTGGGACTTGTTCTGGGAGAGGGGCACTTGGTAACATTTGTTTAAAGTAGCATTTGTTTAAAGACTTTGCAATGACAATTCCAATCTAAGACAACAATCGAGCATTCATCTGTACTTACCTAGATTTCTGGGACTCCAAAACCAAGAGCAGATCACAAAGCAGTCAAATCCCATGGAGGAGTATCAACCACGAGACTTATGTGAAAGATACAGCTGCTGTCCCTTCACAAAATCAAAGTCTGAAAGATTCTTCATCAGCATGCACTGTCAGCTTTTACTACCTGTCTTTATTAATGAATACTAAGGATTTTATTAATGAAGTGTTCTGAAATTGGAAATAATAATCACTATTGAACAGTTACAGTCCCACTTGCCAAAGACAGTAATTGTTCAACAACTGTCAAATTTGTCCAACTTCTGAAAGGCAGAACTGCTGTAAGAAAGAAAGTTCTGCTTGAAGACACGAGCATTTCTGTAAGAGGTCATGTTGTTCAGGCCCTCCCAGCTCAGTGGTAACAGCCCCAGGAAAAGAAGAGGACCAAGTGCTGCAGGATCTTTGTCTTTACACAATCACATCTCCAGCACATTGGTAGTCCAGGTATTATGGGCATGCTGAGGGTCAGGAGGAGCCATGGATGAACTGCATGTATAAAGCAGACTGAATGTGCATTCATGTTCTGTCTGCAGCCCCATTTTCTGGCAAATTTCCTAGGAGTCCCACAGGCAAAAGGAAGAATTACAAGTCCAGTAATATTAACAAGGAAATTTGTACTGCACTTTTGAGCATGGCATATGGGGCAAGTCACAATAGCAACTGCAGAAATACCCCAGTGTCTGTTCATGACAATATCTCCTCAAATGACAGGAGGAGCACTGTGACAGCATGGGCCTGAGCCAATGCCACATTTTCAGGCTACAGTGAGGAGAGATCCACATGCACAAGTTTACAAGGGAAAGAAATACCACCGTGTCTTTGACTCTCCACGGAGACCTTTAGACATCCTTTATTCAATACGCTTTTAGGTGTTAGTCTTGCCCTGTTGTCATCAGTGTCATCTCATCATCCTTTCAGGAAATGCAAGGAACTATTTTGAAGGAAAGCACTATTTCCAAACAGTGAATATTAGAGTATTCAGACATTGTAATACATTAAAAATAATTTTACAATGTCAAAACAAATCTATTATAATGCTTTTCTAACCCCAAAAGTAAATCTGTAGGTTAAAATTCAAAGTTACCCTACCAGGAAAAAGGGATTTTTTTTTATGAACAGGAAGGAAGGAAAATGAAGCTTCTTTGAGAGAGGGATGGGTTTTTTTTGCCCAGCCAGGATTATTATATTAATTTTCTAATTCAGTACACTGCAGATAATTTCCATAATTATTGTCTTATAAATCACTCAAGTGATCTCACAGTCATAAGCTAAAGTCAATATGGAACAAGACATGAAACAAAGCCTGTATCTGCAATGATATCAAAACAAGCTCGTTCACTTCATGTAAATGCCAGTTTCTTTTAAAACAAAGAGACGACACACTTATAAGAAAAGCAAACATTTACTTCAAATTGCAGTATAGGCTTTTCAATCACAGAAAAAGAAAAGAAAAACAGTGATCCGACAGCGGTCACATCCTGTGCAAAAAAATAACCAAACTTGGGATACAAAAAAACTGTAGCACAAGGTACTTGAGCCGCTTACACATTGCAGGATAAAGTAAATAAATACAGTAGCTAGAATATGGCACTCTTGTGACAGACTCTAAACCCAGTGGAATGCCTCTGAAATATTTTTATCCTTGTATTAGTAGCAAAGTCCCACCACCATAAAAGTAGAATAGTACAATGCTTTAAATAAAAACAAACTAAAATATTTATATCTAAGAGAAGGATTTTACACAGTTATATCTTTTAAGTGCAGAAAATGGGACTTGGGCTTAGATCTTTCTTTAAATTAATCCCTGCCCCCTCCCCCCCACAATACCATTCAATCTTAAAAGTAAATTTATGTTTGAGGAAAAATGTTACCAAAGTTGCATAATTTCATTTGTTACTTCCACAGTTGGAAGTTAAATTCTAAACAGTCTTGAAACATGTAGTTCCTCATTAGCCAGTGAAACAAAGGACTTGTCAAAAGCCCTCAGGATTTCTTTATCCTCCAGATAGTGTTTTGCTTTCTCCAACATCTTTAGACAGCAATCGCTAAGTCTGCAAACACAAGAATGCAATATGCATCATACATCAAGAAAAGACGAAGTTGATGAAGAAGAACTTCCACGTTTCTGGATCTTTTCCTTGCTTCTTTCAAACTTCTTTATTAGCTCAGTCACTATGCACACAGAGGAAGTGAGTCCCAGAAGAAATAGTAAATCTGGAAAAGATAATTAGCCTTCTTTAAAATTGCTATTTAAGGCTAAGGGGAGACATAAAAAAGAACAAGACCTACGAGACTTACAAATTTTCTCCCAGTCATTGGAAAAGTTCAGGAGAAATAAAGCAAAATTCAATATTTTGCAGGCCCAGAAGATTAACATGCATGGTTTATGCACAAATCATAACTACACATAAGATACTAAAAGCTTTTAAAGTATCTCATAGACTTATTTTCAGCAACATAATTAACTTAATTCTGAAAAAAATAATATTAATATGATCAGAAATTATACTACAATAAATACATGTATTTCATTACAATCACTTAAATCCAGAAAACTACAGAAGCAATAAACCTTTGCCAACAACATTACCTATCTATAGCTTTTTAATAAATTTACCCTATGACAATGCAATCAATATTAAAGGATTGGATTTCTAAGTAAGGTGCTTATATTTAGAGAAAAAATTTGTGAACTAGTTAAATTAGCAGTGTTCAGCAATCTACTAAGTCAATAATTTTGCCTGTAACAAAATTTATATTAAAAACACCCAAATAAGTAAGCACCTTTATATAAATTTAAGAACACACTGATCAGTTATGTACCATATGCATTTAAATAAAGGTTCCGAAAGAAAACATCTAGAATGATTCATAAAACTAAAAACCAATCAATGAAACAAACAAAACCCCTACCCACAAAACAAAAAGCATCAGCAAGCTTTGTATTCCTGCTGTATACAAAAAGACAGAAAGTGATCTTACAGAACCACACCACATTTATAACTTAATCCTTAATGGACAGTTTTGAAAAGGGAACTGTTCTTACCCAAGACACTCAGGCTTTCTGTTTGGAAAACCTTCTGAAGTGGAGGAAAATAAATGACCAATAACTGTCCCATTATAGATCCAAGGACAGCGTAGCAGAACATTTTGTTACTGCAAAGTCCAATCTCAAACACAGATTTTGTCTGTAAAAACAATCACATGTTACATTAAGATTACAACAATATGTAATCTTGATTATCTAGACAAGAAACTACAATTTCTTTTCATCCAGACTTTTAGCAAAATATAAAGTATTCCTGTTGACCTCTTAGATAATCCAGAACAAGTTCTTGAACAGGCTAATTGCATTTTCTCCCTAGCAAATAGAGTACAAGTCTTGTCTTCATAGTCAAGAACTTGCATATTGATCTCACTATTCCACAAATACAGTTCATCAGAAACAGATTTCCACTACACTATTCCATAACAGATAAGACCACAAATTACAGTAAATGTAGTCATGTATACTATTACAACATTTCAGACTTGTTTCCTTAAAATAAAAAAATATACACAGATTAAAAAACACAGACCAGTTTCAGCAATTTTTCTTGAACTATGGGTTTAGGATTACAAATTATAAAAGCTAAGGCCTTCAAGAAATTTCACATTCTGGTAAGGCTGCTGCACTGACAGAATTTCCAGGAAGAGAAAAAAAACAACCAAGTATACACAGCAATACAAAGGACCATCACACTTCAGCTCTTAACAACTTTCTTGCTTTTGTCAGGACACCACCAAGAAAACAAATCAAGTAATTTATCTGTAATTTAAGAAATCCTACCTAATAAATATATAAAACTCTGAGCTTAACAGCAGATGTGAAGTGAATCTGCAGGAAAAACACTTGAAACAAACATAGTAAGATCTTCCCTCAAAGAAAACTGATTATTGTGTTAATACTGTGTAAATGGACAGTATGAATCACTTACCTGAGATCTAGAACTCAAAGCATTGAACATATCAAAAAATACAAAACAGGTGAAAGTCATCGTTGTATCTCGTGGTGTTATTACATTGTCTCTTAACTGCCAACAAAATAAAATGAAATGGCTTTAGCATGCTTTAAACCCTCCACAATTAAACAAAGTCAATTAAACAAATTATTACAACAGTTCTACAATAAGTTTTACCAGTTAGGGAATGAAAGCAAAAGAAAGGTGTCTGCCCCAAGCTGATTTATTAAACCATACATGAAATCACCTGTAATTTATAAAAATTTGTAACTCCAAGCTATGATTAAATGAAGCCTCCTGACCAACATTTATTCTAGCACATGGAATAGCAGGAGTTCTATGATACACTAGCAAATGTTCACATAACATTTTTCTCTACAGGGAAAACAAAGTCAAATGGCTGTTTCATAATAATCTGGTTAGAAGATTTACATAATTACTTTCTATGGGCAAAGTTTCCAAACTAGATTTGGAACCTGAAAAATTCTATGTTAAAATAGAGATTGGGGATAAATTTCACTTTTCAACAACTGTTTGGCAAATCTTCCCTTCTACTCTGCTAGTATAAAATAAGCATGGCCAAAACTCATGACTAAGCTCATATTAACTCTGAATTCCAACTGCTGGTATAAAAAGGATTTCTTTTAATTTAGGTTGTTTCTACTCTAGGTTTTGCACTTTTGTCATACCTCTCTCCAGAAGACAAACAGTGTTCCACAGACAATAATTATTGATGAAACCAGTATTTTAATGATCAGGTTTTTGGTCAGAATGCTGTCCTTCAGATTTCTTGGAGGTTTTCGAATAATATCTTTATCCACAGGCTCCACCCCAAGGCTTACAATTAAAAGAACATTTTACATTTTTATCATCATAAAATTAATTCACTGCTTCTAACTTAAGCATTAGGTTTTCTGAGTTGACAAAAAGATGATTTAATTCTAGTTCCTCACCATCTCTCACCCTACCATCTACTTGCAGTGAAGAGGGTCAGAGAAAGAACCAAGAGGGAAGCCAGAACCCTGCATGCAAAATTCATGGGCATATCCACTAGCCCTGCTACTTCCATGTAATTAGATACTAAAGCAAACTAAATAGAATTACCACAGAAACATACTACAGACATTGAAGTTCGCAGAGAAAGTTCACACGGAATCACTGGGTTGGAAGAGACCTTCAAGATCATCACATCCAACATGTGCCCTGACACTTCAACTAAACCATGGCATTGAGTGCCACATCCAACCTTATTTTAAACACATCTAGGTGACTCCACCACCTCCCTGGGCAGACAATTCCAGAACTTTATCACTCTTTTGGTAAAAAAACTTTTCCCTAATATCCAACCTACAGCTCCCTTGGTACAGCTTAAGGCTGTGTCCTCTCGTTCTGTCATTTGCTGCCTGGAGAAAGAGACCAACCCCCACCTGACTACATCCACCTTTCAGGGCATTGCAGAGAAAAGTTTGATACTTCTGAAACATCTCACTGAAGTTTAACATTTCACAGTTCCCTTTATGAGCAACAATTTCCCTTGTTGAAATAAAATTAATACAGAACCCAACAGAGTTAAGAGTAATTACTTACCTTTGAGCTGGAGGTCCATCCATAATAATATTGATCCATAAGATCTGCATGGCATTGAGAGGATTAGGAAAGTTCATTAATGTAGCCAGTGAGATTAAAGTCAGTGCTGCTATACTCCTGTTGAAAGAATCCATTTTTACAACTGTCAGCATTGAACATTTCTGAAGACCCACTGATAACTGCTTTGTAATCATCATTTCAACTGTTTAAGAGTGGATACATATTTTGACAATGTGAATCATGACTGATGTTGTTGAACTTTAAAGATAGAGCATGAAATCCTTTCAAATACTCATTCTGACAAAGTCCATATTTAAAACAACATTGGTTCTAGCAATAAAAAGGCAGCAAATTTGCATTTTAAAACCTCCCAAACTTCAGTAACATTTCACAATTATCACTCACCATCACCTAATTGATGGTGAGTGATAATACTGAAATTTTTTTATGGGGGACTGGGTCCTATCGTTTTCTTGTGCCAAAAGTCGAACTTCTAAATGTGGTTTTGAAAAACAAACTGCTTTTCCACTGCTGATGTAAACAAACTCACTCTGTGCACCTGTCCCTGGTTTGACTGGTCAGTCAAGACAAGGTACTACTCAAGCTCCCTAAAAATACCTACAACCACTCCTCATTACTAGCAAGATGAGAAGGCAGGCCAAAGACTGAAAAACAGATTAGCTGGCTGCAAGCTCAGCATTAGGAACCTCTGTAAACAAGTATGCACTACTTGCTCTCAGTGCAAGATTAGGAGGTTTCATAACCAAGGAGAAGAAAGTAAGGCTTACAATAATTCCAAATTTAGCACTGTACTGAACCCTATTATGCTCTCTCTGCAAAGAGGGACAGAAAAAACCAAAGGGTAACTGATTAATCAAAAAAGGTAAGGACACTTTCTTAGAACATCTGTGCTTAGTTATTTTTCAGCAGCAGATTCCTAGGCTAGTCTTGGTAAGACTGGACAGGACAGCTGGTAAGACTGAAAGTATATGCCACTTGTTACAGTGTTTATGCAGGTAAACATATTGGTCTTTTCTCGGTTTTGTTGTGTTGGGAGTTTTTGTTGTGAATTCTGTGTTGTTCTGGAGGGGTTTTTTTGAGTGGTATTTGTTGTTTGTGGGTTGGGGTTCTTGTGGAGCTTTTCTGAGTTTGTTTTATCAGAGGTTTTAGATTTGGTTGTTTGTTTTTTAAACTTCTACAAATTTCAGACCACTCTGAAATGTCATGAAGGCTTCAAAAAAGTACACAAACAACATGGTGAAGAGAAAAAACATGTCCCTGAGTCCAGATCCAATCAGATAAACTCACAAAAAATTTGAAACTAAGGCTTAATAAACTCTTGTCCTCTTACCTTACATGTGCATTATGTAGCTAGCACATGAATCCTTGTGTGCAAGAAAAGGAATTCACCTTCATATAGTTAGCTCATTCCACAAACCAATACATGGATTTCAGAACTACCCTCCTGATTCTCTGGCTTCCTCCATTTGAATACATGCATTGGTTAAGGAGGGACTGACTATGAGCTTCCCATTTAAACAGGGATCCAAAGGCAGCTCTGCTGCTTCTCATGATCCCTTCAGTAACTCACTTTACACATCTCAGCAGAAAGAACTATGACAAAGTTACATGTCTGTTTATTGCACTAACATCTGGGTCTTTAAAAATAAAACAAGCCACCAAACACAAAACAGTGAAAACTCAAAAGCACAGTATATCAGCATCCTCCTCAAAATTTACAGTATTAACATGAATTAATGCATCTGCTTCATGCTTTGATTCATTCACAAGAAACTTCTGATACTGACAGCTTTTCAAACTTACGTGCTCAGTTGAAATCTAACAAAATTTTTTATATTATTATAAATTCCTTTACCCTCTTCAATTGCAGACCTGCAATTAAAAACAAAGATTACATTACAAGACAAATGAATCTACTGCCAAAAAAGCTTAAAACAAACCAAAAAAGCTATTAATTTAAGCACCAATAAAACCAGAAAGAAGCAAATGGAGCTGAGGTTCTTTTAACTTTGGTAGTCATTGTTTTTCAACTTGACTATAAGAACCCAAACTATTTTGTGATTGTGAATAATCACAAGTTATTTATGATTATTCAGGATGCTTAACTTTGAAAGTGTAATTATTAGAGTAAGATCTCCTTTATGTTCAAAATTCACCACCATCCTTGACCCTTCTAAATAAAGTCAGATTATTAAAAAAAAAAAACCAAAACAAAACAAACAAAAACCCCTCAAAATAACAAACTCCAAAAAGCCAACAACCCCCCCCCCACACTTTAAAAAAAGCACAGCAGTACAACATGGCTTTAGAGGACCATGCATTCTTCCTGTACCAGAATGAAATATGTACAGACCATCTTCACAACCCCTAGTACGTGTCACAACTTGCCTATCACATTATCACAACTACTGCAGTGAAAAAGGATTTTCTGGTACCCAAATCACACCTACTTTGCTGCAAATAAAACGGATTTTTTTCTTACGCTCCCACAAGAATTAAACAGCATTCCTTTGGTAACTTAAAACAAAGATAACTTAAAAGGTGGGGAAAAGATGTAAAACTATGGAAGTTCATACTTTTTTCCTTAGCATTCATCACTCCTCTCTCTCTCCTATTGAGAACTCTCCTGATGACATGAGCAAAACTGGATAACACAGTCCAGCAAAAACCTCACCAAGCCCATGTAAAGTACTGACTACAGATGTCCTTCCTATGTACTCTTCTGCCTATGTTAAAATGATTCCCTTCTCTGTTATGTTTTTGCATAACAGCAAATTTCTGTTGGCTGAATTAGTGTGACAACCTCAGATCATCTTCTGACATACTGCTACATAGGCAGATTTTCTTATACTGTACTTTTCACTTCTTCCCAAGGGTTAAATGTCATACTTTAGAACCAAAGTGTTCTGGGATTGATGCATAATTTCAAAATGAAGGCTATTTTGCCAGACAGCATATCAGCTCTGTCAACAATCACTTCCTTCAAAAGTCAGATGAATTAAAGTCAAAATAGGATTAAGTTTAGCTAAGCTCTTTTTGAAATACACTGACCAAAAAAATGAACAAGTACAAACAGCTGGTCACCAGACACTAATAACCTATTTTCACCTGTGACATCTAAATAGTTAATATTTTTTTCCTTTTCTGAAATCACCACATTTAAGAGTTGAAAACAAACAGAGATCTATGTAATTTTTTAAAATCTTGAGTGGAATGCTCTGTCATTTTTTCATTAGTTTTATGCTTCCGAAGTACAAAATTGAATGAAATCTACTAACCGCTAATAGACTCAATTTCACCTCAGTTATGTTTCCAAACATCTAACACTTCTGACTGAGCAGAAAACTCATTTACAGCAGCTACAAGCTCATTTACAAGTTCAGGGAAACTTCTATTTGTTTAACCCAGACATCATCTCATTAAAGTTATATAGTACAAATGTACATAAAGGCCACCTACATTATTGTCTGAAAATCATCATCCACGAGGATCATATCTGCTGCCTCTTTACAAACATCTGTTCCAGTTTGTCCCATGGCTACACCAATATCTGCAGCCTTCAGAGCAACAGCATCATTCACTCCATCTCCTGTCATAGCTACCACAGCACCATTATTCTGCAGGGACTAAAGAGAGGGAAAAGAACTTAAATCAGGGATTGAAATAACTCATTCTATAAAATTATTCTAGATACAAGGTTTGTGTCACTGCTCCCCCTCCCCCATTTTTTATAGTTGCACTGTAATATCCTAAAGAAAAAAGCTGCTCCTTCTGTTCTAAATAGCTTTTATACAAGATTTTGGGTTAAACTTCAGTTCATATATTCACAGCCTAAAGCTAGGGTATTTAAAATCTGCCTTTAGGCAAAAGAAAAAAACTCTAGTGAAAGACAGAAGATATTGTATTTCCACATTACCATTATCACCTTCTCATAAGTCATGCATGCATCCCTATGGTCTCAGTGTTTTGACTTCTCCTTATTGTTACTTTTCTGATTGTTCCAATTGTTACACTGAGTCCCCCCTTCTTTGCTACCTTCTTTTGTTAACTTCTGAATAGAGGCATTGCCACAGACACGGCTTGAAATTCATTCCCTTTTATCCCATCTGACAAGTATCAGAAACATGGTTCTTTCAAGCTCCTAGTCAATTCAACTGCAATGTGACACAAAATCAGAATCAATCCCCAGCTCCCTACATAGAAGAAAGCACAATGTTACCTACCTATTCCTTGGGGGCACTATGCATTTTTCTATGCAATATTTTCAAGTACACTTCATTGCCAAATTAGATGCATATCTGATTTCATCTTGACACACTGTAGCACATTATAGTATAAGTAAAGGCAGCACAGGCAATACCCACAGCAACAGTTCAGCATTTGAGCCTGTATAAGACATACCTTTATAATTTTCAATTTATGTCGGGGACTGGCTCTGTAGAATACTGCAACCTATTAATAGAGTAATGAAACAGTGGTGAAAATTTCAGATATGTAAAGAATTGCATTGGATTCTCTTAAGGTAGAGGGTAAAAAATACAATCAAAGGCCAACTGTATTCTTGTTAGCTCTTAAGCTGAAGCACCAGTGAGCCATGTTTTCAACTAAGTGAAATAATTAATTTAAGAGGAGATTCAAAGTGTGTCCTGGTAAACAAAGTTAGTGCTGCTTATTTCAAGATAGAATGTGCAATTTAAATGCCTTCTAAAATAATGAAGCAACTGAGGTATAATGGCTTGCTGCTGGCCTTCCTGACTAAATTCATGCAGGCAATTGTGGCACTGATTCTACAATCACCATCCTTTTTCCTTGCCAGCACAAGTGACAAGCTACTCAGGAAATTTCAATTTTACTAGTTTACAGCATATTATTAACAATTGAAGTTTTAAAGATAATCAAAAATTCTGACTTCGAAGGACCAATTTTCAGATTTTTCTTGTCTCTGGACTTCTCTGTAAACTGAAATTTGAGCACGTGGAATTTAGTTTTCCATAAACTCCATACAGTTAGCATTTTTCCTTTTCAAGAAGCCTACCAAAAGCTAGATTTCTCATCAATCAGTTTAGTCTGTATACAGCTATCAATCTTATTGGTTGATTTTAATTCCTGGTAAGATTTTAAGCAAACACCTAGAAAAGCAATTGGGTCAAAGGTCAAACACATGTAAGTAAATTTGTATCTATTTCAGTTATTTAATGTGGACAGCCCTTAAGAACATGTATTACCACATAAACTAAAAATTACTATTTGCCACATAATTCTTGCTTTTTCCCAGTTTCTGTGAGTCACTAAGAAAGACAGAAAGCTGACATGCACATTTCTTGCTTGCAAATATTGGCTTTTGGCTTGCTTACACCAGGCTCAAGCATGCTGCAGTCTAATTTTGCAGTTCTTTGCAAACAGAGCAGCATTTTGCTGCAAGAATTTTGCAACATGGCTAAACTTGAGCCTCTATTGCATTTGATTATGTCTTCACATTCATAACCTGGACATTGGTTAATCCATTTAGTTATTTAATAACTAAAAAAGTATTAAGCAGTAACTTATTAAATAGACCCCTTCAAAATTCTCAACTAGTGACCTCAGATTGATCAAAATAATTAGAAACATGGACAAGTCTTACAAATTACAAAAGAATAGACTGTCTGAACATGCAGACTCTAAGATTATATAAATGAACTGAGTCGCTCACAAATAAAATGGCCTAATAATACAAAAAGTTCAGTAAGAAGTGGCAAAATGAAAGTTAAAGATAAAAAAAAAAAACTGAATCATTAAAAGAGACAGAAGCAAACCCCTGAATCATTAAAAGAGACAGAAGCAATTTATTTTTTGATATCTAAAAAGATAACTGCATAAGTTGAACAAAATAGATTTTCATATTGGTCATGTCAGAAAAAAGATACTTATTAGAACAATATTATTTGTCACTCAGGAATTGTATTTTAGCTTGCCACAGAAAAAGAGCATTTCTCAATATGTAAATGTATCCTTTGCCACATTTCAGTAAGTAGTACATCAAAACAAACCTTTGGTGTTATTTGAGAAAGCTGCTGAATATCCAAATCATCTATCTCTTCTCCAGAGATTGCCTGTGAATTTTTGGAATACAATCCTAGTCGACTAGCTGTAAAAAAATCATAAAAAAAACCTTATGATGATAATTTACCCTTTTAAGACATTAAGTACTCTTTTTTTTTTTTATTTTTTTTTAATGCTAATATTTCCTGCAGCATTTCAGATTTGAAATACCTGGAGCAGAACACCTTACTACATTATTGATTCAGCATGTTGGAGTAAATTACATGAACCCTCAACATGCTACAAAGTCTATCCTAAATCAGGTATTTATTTGCTTAGTCTTTTTAGGTCTAAAGGTTTGTAATTGATTCTGTCAGGTGTCATAAACAAATAGAGGAGCTCAGTTATCTCAAAGAATTTACAGTTCAAAAATAACATGACAGAAGATGAAAAATAACATGAGGGAGACAAGGAAAAGAAAAAAAACCTCTGATAAAATACTCCAAGTTTGATGATATACTCTTCACATGCACATTGAACTGTTCATCATCCTGTTTGTAAAAAATGCTCATTCTGGCTGAAGTGCTTGTTCTTTAATGCACTATATTGTAAAAAGAAGTTATGTAGTTTGTTTAAATATTTATTAATAATACTTAAGGTTCAAACTTAGTTATATGGACAAAACTACTAGACAGCACAGAAGTGATATCATTATTCCTTGTCACTGGCTCTTTTAGTTCATCCCTCCTGCAGCACAGAAGTGATATCATTATTCCTTGTCACTGGCTCTTTTAGTTCATCCCTCCTGTCAGAGACAGGCACCCAAAGCTGAGGGTAGGCAGGGTGCTGGTGCTGGTGTAACAGTAAGAATCAGAAATCAAGCATATGTATTAAGTAAACAACATGAAAAAAATACAGTTTCAAACAGCCAAAGTCATGCTAACTAAACTAGAAAAGCTGCTATTCAAGCTGAAACCAAAGTATCACTTCAGGCTAGGATTGTGGGGTTTTTGGGTCTTTTTCCCTGCTAATTCCACCGTGCCATACATTCACCCAAAATACAGAACTCACAAATGTTAAAGACTTAATACACACACTTCCTAACAATTAGCTAAACAGAAAACAAGAAAATATGAAAGGCGGGGAACTGCTCATACCAATGGCAACTGCAGTTTCCTGTGAATCTCCAGTAACCATTTTTATTGCAACTCCTGAGGTGATGAGCGTAGTAACAGCTTCTTTTACACCAGTCCGCGGGGGATCGATTATTCCCACAAGCCCCAAGAATGTCAGCTGTCCTAACTCAGGACCAGAAGCTAAGGCCAGAACTTGAAGAAGAAAAAGAAATTAAAATGTTAAGATTTCAAATTAACGTTTACATCAGCATTTAAAACAACTGTTTCTAACTAACAAGCTAGCATAAAGCAAAGGGCTGGAATTGATATTTTCCTTTTTTTTAAACCTTGGTAGTAGCAATGCTGAGCGTTCACAATCGCCTATTTATGTACACTCTTGTCTTCTAAAGAACTCCTTACCAAACAGCCAGGTTTTAAAGATAACTTTCCTATTTATTCTCATCTGAAAGTGTTTATATTTTGACTGTGTGGAAAGAGAACCACATCTAACTTTGTGATTTCTCTGTGCATTTCTTTTATGCATTAGGATGAAAGGGAGGATCATTTATCATATTTATTTTCTGCTTTAGTTTTTTTTTTTTTACCTTTTGAGAGGCAGATTTCATTGAGTACATGCTGAATATTTTCTGAAATGTCTTTTTTTACCTTTTGAGAGGCAGATTTCATTGAGTACATGCTGAATATTTTCTGAAATGTCTTTTCAAGTAGGATTCTTAATTCAAATATATTTAAATGTCATTAGAGTTGTAAGGAAAAAGCAAGTTTGCTCTTTTCAAAACATTACCTTTGATTTTTTTGACAGACAGAACAAATGACTGTTCAAATAAAACAACAAAAGAAAATACCACTCCTAGCATATCCTCTCAGCTTCTAATAATTTGTATCTTAGGATTTTCCTGAGCCACAGAGTACAGCAAAGGTACTCTGTGGCTCCTTTTAAAAATAAAATTAAAAAATTAAAGAGCTGTGCACGGACTTAACAGCCTAGAGATCTCTTCACAGAGGCCAAAGAAAGCCAGTCATGTATAATCCTGGCCCATAATCAACTCCTGTCAATCATCTTGTGAAAAATATTTTGTTTTATCTAAAATTCTATACAGCTTGTTAACACAGAAGATAATTCTAATGGCATCTCCTGACCTGCAATCAGTTATGCTAGTCTAACTCATGAAGGTGAGAGAAGCCAAAGTAATGGACAAATAAACATATTCACATTAAAAAAACTCCACAGGCATCTATAATAAGGTATGGAAGCCATGAAGTAGCAATGTACTGTTCAGTTATGGTCATAGGCAAGAGATGACAGAAAGCAACAGTGCCCTCTCATCCTCTGCAGTTTAATCATGGTATTATACAGGCCTAAAAACTAAGCACAGTGGCACTTACTGAACAAAAAAACCCCAACCAACCAAACAGAGAAGAAGATCCCAGTGTTTTGGGTTGCTCTTGTTGTTGTTGGTTTAGGGTTTTTTTTTAACAACAAGCAGTGCTATTTAAATGAAATTGATATTTTGAGAGACTTTTGAAACAGCCTTACCTCTAAGCCCTGCAGAACCCATAGACACCTTCTCTTGCTGGTATTGCTCTCTCTGCTGCTGCACCAGGGGTAGGCTCTGTCCCTTACAGTTATAGGATGTGCAGTATCTAATGACTTGTTCATAAGCACCTTTCATAAAGCAAATCTCAGGTTTGTCCTAAAAGAAAAAAGAGCTGCTGTGCACACATGTGTGCATGCATAACCACACATACACAAGTACATACACACATGGATACATAAGAATGACATGTGCACTTTTGTTAACAACCTTAAGAACGTAATGCAAATCAAACTTACACTTCTAAACATAAAAATCTGTTCTTTTGAGTGTCTCTAGACAGTGTAAATTCAAGAGTGGTGAAGTCAAAAGAGCCAAGCTAATAATCAATTTCTCATTTCAGAACACAGGCACTGCAAGACACAGTTTACAGACTAAGAGGTTATGCAAAGGACAGAAATTCAACCTGCACAGGACATTAGATCTGAAAGACCTTAAGCTCCTCATCACACCAGCTGTACAGGTCGTTAAACATCCCCTCCATTCTTGTACAAGGCCTAGTAACTCTAATATTTTCCAGATATGCATTTAGCCTTGATATGACAATATCATGAGACTGAGAGTCCACCAGCTACCTCAAACACTTAACTCCAATGCTAAATCAACTCATTCCTTCTCCTCCCTCCCTTTCCATTAAGAACTGCTGCTTCAGCTAAATTTCCAATCACTGATCACTCATCTTTCTCTCCACTTGAACTAAAAAGCTCTTTTTTAATATACCTATTTTCTTCCTGTGAAGTTATTCATATGTACAGCAGTCAAGTTACCTCAATCTTTAACGATAGGCTTAAGATAGTTCCAAGTTTCTAAATCCACTGCATATTCTTAGTCTTCAAATAATTTATGTTCTCTTTCAATCTACTATTAATTTTCCAACATTCTTTTAAAATTGCTGACTCCAAAACACAGACACAGTAAGTCTTTACATAAATTAAAATCTTATAGCAATTTGTGCTCTTTACAAAGACATGGATAATCAACAATATAACCCCTATAGCTAAAAAGAGTCAAGTCCCTTCTTTCCAAAGCAGATTTTACAGTTATATTGGAACACTGTCAGCAAGCCTGATTTTGATCTGAAGTACTGCAAGATTTTTTTCATAAATCTAATGTAAGGTCTGTTCTTGCACATACTGTCTAGAAGGCTCCGGTTATCAGACTGGCAGTGATTATGTCAATACTTTTAACAAAAACATTTATATGGATCTAAATGAAACATGAATGCACATATGTATGTGAAAGCACCAGAAGGCAGAAAAAGAGATTAAAAGAGTGGGTTTTATTGATAATCCATGCCAGTGTTGACATCAATAAAATTTGTCAACGCTGGGGATGTGATGTCTGCATCAAACCAGAAACCCTTTGTTTCAAAACAAATGAAATTTTACGATTGAGCATCAATGCATACTCTTGCTCTTAATTCATTATGTAACTATGCAGCACTGGAACAGCAGAAGACTGGCAGAATTGCTTTGGATATTTGAGAAGAAAGAAGAAGGAAGGAGAAATAGTTAAGTATACATTCAAGGTCTCAGTTTTCAAAACACTTAAAATAATCTTCCAGGATGTCTTTTATGGAAATTATTTCTTGTGATTCCTTTTCTCTACTTCAGAGCTTGAAACTAAAGCTGTGTCTATTATCAAGCCATATTTCTAGGACTGTGCACTACTGCCAGCCTTCCAAAACTTCTGAAGCGAAAAATGAAGATATTAAACAAGGTAGATATCCATTCTACAGAGCCAGTGCTCATGGAAACAGTGATTGAAGTTTACCTGCTGTGTTCTGTGAATGCATTTAACAGCCATCCATTTTTGCTCTGAGCTGAAGGGATATTCAGCCTTCCTTATGTAGTCCTCCTGGACTCCATCTAAACCCATCTGTATAAAACAGAAGCACCACCACAATGTCAGGACCTTTTCTTTTCAAACAGGTATGAAATTTGATGACTTGTTAAAACACCTTAGTTAGCAAACATCGCTTAATTAAAGAACAATTTCATCTCCAAAGTTGCCTTTTGAGCACACTGTTCCAACTTACATAGACTTCTTGGCAAACTAGCACTGAAAACACTTGGAAACTTCTTTCAGGCTTCAGCACGAGCCTTGCTACATTTCTCAGTAGCTGTAATGGGTGTGTCACAGCATTACACAAAAAACCAACAACAACCCTGCTCCCTTCCCAACAGAAAAGAACCCAAACACTTCAGGACAGTGTCTACAATTCAAAAGCCCTGCACTTGAGAGGCATTATAAATTCTGCAGTCACAAATACATCAGTTACCAAGTTCCCTCTGCTACTGATGTGAAACTGGGAAAGAGACAGTACAATCAATATTCAACAGGTAAATCAGTTTGTGGCAGGTGAAAAGACAGTACTAAGTGCAAAAAGATGAAAATAGAGATTTTACTTCACTTGTAAATTTTTTTTCTGATCCTTCAGAATGCCCAAGATTTACAAGAAAGAAACATAGGAGATGAGCAGTTGCAATACAAATCTAGGAGATCCAAAAGAGAAGAAAATGAGAAAAACAAAGCCACAAATTATTTCTACACATTTCCCACCTGCCATGAATCCAAAAAGCACCATCAAGTACACACCTTCATAGCCAGTGCAATTAAAGCCCCCTCTGTTGGCTTCCCCATCAATGTGTTGTTTCTAATCAAGGCATCATTGCACACACAACCAGCCTAAATGATGAGGAAGGAAAGGGGAGAAAACAGAACACAAAGTAAATGCTGTGCAAAGCTCTCATGCTACATCATCAGTTAAAACTCACCTTTCTTTGCCAAGACCTTACCTCCACAATTTTGCTAATGGATGGGTTGTTATAACCATGAATAACTTCACCATCGAGCATCACTTCTCCAAACCTGTTATAACCTACTCCAGTAACCTGCAAGACAAGCAGCATGCAATGTAGTGTTCACCAGGTTAACTGCTCTCAGCTTTTATTATAATCTACAGAAGAATTTCAAAAGGCCATTCATAATGCTGCTTTTACTCAGTGTGCATGAATTCTTCTTACTCAGCTTCTAATGCAGAAGCAGTCTGAATTCAATAAAATATATTAGAGACTAATTTCTTTTTAACAGTATCAATTTTATTCCTCAGCATAAATAAATGTAGTGTATGTTGTTTCCTTACAGTATTAGGCCTGCTTTCTTTTTTCTTCTTTCTTCTGCTTTCTAACTTTTTCTCCTATTTTTCTCTACCCTGATTAATAATGCATACCCCCTGCAGGGGAATGGAATTACAGAGCAGAGTCCTACTTCCATAGAGTTATTAAAAAAAAAAAAAAAAAAAAAAGAAACAGTTGAACAGCCTCTCAGTTATACTTCAGAAGGTGTTAAACCCAGTAAAATTGTATTTTTAGTGCATAAAAACCAGGCATCCTACTAGGATCCTAAAAAAGCCCTCACATCTACAGCATTAACAGCTAATATATTTCACAGCCATTTTAAGTTCTCTTTCCATTAGGAAAAAAAAACTGATTTGACCCAGATGCAGCTGAGCTAGTAGCAGTATTCATAAAGACTTCTAGCAACAAAAATACAAGTATCAGGATATATAAGAAAGTACAGGCAAATCATAGGAAACTGTGTGAAGAAAATGTCAGTATTTTTGCTTGCAGAATAAAATTACAAGATCGTCTATTAACTCTATTGTGGAAACAAAACCCAGGTCAAGGAGTTTGAGAATTTTTTAAGAACTTGATTAAAACATTCCTATGAACCCACATCCAGTTCCACACCTCGCTGCTTTTGCTTCTCTTTTGTGGATTTACATCACTGGTCTTTCCAGCAACTCCCTAATCTCAACAATCACTGTTTCACGTCCATCCCGCAAGTCCATCCATTATAAAAAAGCAAGAGTGAAAATGCATATTCAGTATGAATAGCTCACACAATAAACTGTCTTTTAGGCAAAAAGTTGGATATCTCCACTTTAAATGTGTGGAACACGTAAATTTTAGGGGGTTTTCTTCATACCTGAAACAGCAAAATAGCCTCAACTTTCTGTACTGAAGAAAAACACAATCTCTCAGCTTGTCTGTGTATCTTAGCATCTGTCTCTTATTCTGTGCAGCCACCAAAAGTTGTAAGAACTTAACATATATAAAAAAATGCTTCTGTAACCAGAGAAGGCTTGGATAGCACAGCACAAAGACTGCATACTAAATGAACTGAGGGACAGAAGTTTAGTGCAATAAATTTATGCTTTCTTTAACTGATGCTTTACCTGTAGTATGGTCCAGCATGTTTCAGCTGATACACACAACAAAATAAAAAGGCAAATTCAAGTCTAGGTGTCACACCACATACCTCAGCATGCTGCCCATCAGAAGTAAAAATATGGGTAACAGTCATTTCATTCTTTGTCAGAGTTCCAGTTTTATCTGAACAAATGACATTGCAACAACCTGAAATAACAAATTAACATTTATAAGACAATTCTTATTTAGAACAATCAGAGTAACTAACAAAGAGAAAAGTATGCAAGCTGAGCAAATTTCTAGAAATATTGCAGCTGCTTGTGAATAAAAACAAGTGAGAGACAGCAAATTTTCAACTTATAACTGTACAAGGCTCTTTGGGAGTTTGTCCAATAAATAAAGAAAAACCTCCAAACTAATTTAAATCCCAAATTCACAATTTATACAAAATGTGTCCACTCACTACCTCTCCTTTATTTTATTCTGCTGTACCTCAAGCTGCATTACCGAAATCTCAATTGTGATTCCTGGTGAGGAGAAATATTAGGAACCTGCTTTACAGAAGTCATTCTTCTTTATTAAAAAGTACAACACGTACTTAACACCAGCCATTATATTTGTGTCACACTAGTAAGTCACAAGTGACTTACTAATTAACCTGCAAATTTTAATAAGCTTGAAGAGATTACAAAAATGTGAGATTTGCATATGCCTTTTTAACTCTGGAATGGAGATTCTGAGAGACTGTTGCAGTATCTTGACATTTCTAGACATGACAGCAGGAGCTGTACAAGCATCAAAAAACCTTGCAACACTAATGAAACTCTGCTAGAGGCACTGGAAAAAAAATTCCCAATCTTCAAATTGCAAAAAGGAATTCAGTAGCAGCAGATTTATTTAACTTAGTATTTCTATTTCTTTTCCATGTTCTGCACTTCACATGTTTTGACTCAACCTGCACACAGAACTTCTTTGAGCTTTAAAGTTTTTAAATGATTTTATATTCTAATATAAGCAGCCTAACATCCTGAAGGTGCATTATGATTACAAAGCTTTTTCTAATATTCAAATATGGATTTGTTTTCAACTGTCAATACCATTCCTAAATTTACACCAAGAAAGTTTTAGTTACAAAAAAATTTACAAGTCTTACTTAACAAGAACATCTTACAGCAAACAATCAGTTTAGTGTATTGCTAGCATGACATGCTATTAACTGGCAGATTTTTTTATTTATTCCAAAGGAGTAGTTAGAAGGCCTACAGAAACCTCTCCCTGCATTGCTCCAGGGTAACACACATTCATTTCAAAATATACCTGAAGATGCCAACATGCTGCTAGCAAACTAATGTTTTCCTCATTAGTGATCAGTATTTCCTAACATTTACACCAAAAACACTATCTCTAAGTCAGTCTAGTCATACCTAAAGTTTCAACAATAGGCAGCTTTTTTACAATAGCCCGTTTCTTCACCATTCTCATCACACCGAGGGCCAGTGTCACCGTTACCACAATTGGGAGTCCTTCAGGGATTGCAGCTACAGCCAAACTGTAATGAAAGTAAATACACAGATCTGTTTTCAAATGTCACACAGGAAAACACAGTAGTGATGAATTTACAATTCAGACCATTGTTTCTGTAGCTGACTGGTCACTGAGATTAAAACAGAAAAGGAGTCACCATGTGATTCCAGTTGTATAGCATTCATTATAAGAAACCCGCTGAAGACAGCAACAAATGAAATAAATTAGATCATTTCTGCTCATTATTTATGCAAAAGTATGAAGAAATGTAGGGGAGAGGGAGAAATCAATTGTACATCTGTTTTGCCTACACAAAACACTAATTAGGGCTGCGCAAAGCAGCCCAGATTGTGAAGAATAAGTGCAGTCAGCACTAAACAGAACTGGGAAATGCCACCACTGATCCACAACTGCTACTGCCAGATCATGATGTGGCAGCAAATTAAGTGAGGGAATGGCCTTGAAGGTCATTTAAAAAACAAACAAATAAAAAACTTGATGACAGTGTAAATGCTCAAAGATGCAGTTCCTGAGTTTCTTTTCTCCTCTCACAAATGCATAATTCTTCAGAATCTGATCCTGTCACTTAAAGAAACCCTACAGCACAGCACTTATGCCCATGTAATCACAAACCCAACAACTTTTCTAGGAGTATGGAGTTAGACCATCTAAATTCAGTGCTGTTCTCAGCAAACACACTGGGATTAAGTTTGCATAGTATAGCAGAGGTTGAGTTATTGAACTACATGACAAAGCTTGCAATAACTTTGTCATGTGCCTTGTAAAATTACAGCTACTTTATTTACTCAGCAACAAAAACTCAAATTGTATAACTCTATTGCCTGTTTGCAGATGTTCCACAAGACAGTCAGAAATCACCATATGAATGTAAAGTTTAAGAGACTAACAGGAACACACTGCATTATTAAAAATATGTAAGAACTTGCTTTTCTATTTTCATTTTGAATTATATGAAGTTAAGAGCAGTGTATGCAAGCATTTTATGAAATAGATCACTAGCTTTCAAACACTTGCTGTAATGAATTATCTGCATTATTTCACAACATAAATCTTACCTCACACCAATTGTGAACATATCGAGGATATGCTTTCCTTGCAACCAGCCAACTAGCATAATAACTCCTATAAAGAAAACAGTCAAGGGGATAAATGTAAAACCAGCAAGTACTATAGCCTCATGGGGACAAGAAAAAATTCAAATAGCCAGAACAAAGCTTACTACTGCACTACCTACAAAACATTATTTATTTCATTGTCATGATTCCATTAGTATAGCAAAGATGAAGAGAACTTTAGCCAGTCAAGTTGCCCAATCATATCTTTAAGTGAGGTACTCACTTATGCACACCTTGAATCAGAATCCAAGACACATTGCAATTTAAAAGGAAGCATTTGGAGGACAAAAAGTCAGTAAAGTACATTTGCAGGAAGAAGCAAGTGAACACCTTTATGATTAGAGTTATGTCACATTATGCAATTTGCAGATGACTAGTGACATGAACTCAAAGTGACCAATGAAATCAGGAGCCAAAAGATTTAGAGATAATTCTTCCATTTCCCAGGCCTTCACACTAGTTTCCTTTAGATAATATTTTGCAATTATTCTACATAAATTATCTTACCTATTATACCAAAGGAATACAAGGAAAGTTGTTTTCCCAAGAGATCCATGCTCTTCTGCAGCGGTGTCTTTGGAGCCTTGATGAATGGCAAACAAGCAGCAGTTAACAAATGAACCAAATTTTCTTCACAGATGCAAAATTCAAGTCAGTCAGTGGATAAGATGCAGTTATACCCTATATTTCCATACATTTACTTTAGGAAAACAGACTGTTCTTTCACAGAATTCAATGAGATTCAAAAATACTTCAATGAAATCAAATATTTATTAGAAATATTCTTCTAGGGCTTTGTGATGTCTGCAACAAATCTAATATAAAAGGTCTTATAAAAATTCTATTTAAAAAAAAAAACATAATGCCAACTACAAGCTACTGCACTTCCTCCAAGACCAAAAAAGCTCTTGGTAGCAAGAATAAAACTGATTTTCAAAATACAGGCATTAGAGCCCTGGAAAGTCAGTTATATTTCAGAAGGAATGTTTTTAATCATCTACAGAAAATTCAATTTAGCAATACAGAAAGCTATGTAAATATTTAGACAGGTGCAGAGTATTATATTCACAGTTAGTATCTTCAGGTCAGCAATGGAAATTATGTTGCACCACATTCAATTACTATTTTCATGTCCAAGAGCAAAAAGATTTGCTTCACTAGAGGAAAGGGAAATACTGAAAGCAATGTATGTTTAACTAAGTTCCTACAGAATAAATTCAAAGTTTTAATGAATGAAATGCACATTTTCAAACTGTCTTTGCTTCTAAATATCTTCTCTTACCTCTTCTGCTTGCATCATCTTGAAAACCTCCCCAAATTCAGAGTTTTCTCCTGTTCCAATAACTATCCCCTAAAAAAATCCAAAAAACAACATAAAGATAAAACCAAATCAAATCTGAAGTTTTAATGTTAGTTGTTGTTATTGACAGATTTGACTCCAATCATGGGCAAATGCCATTTAGCCCAATAAAAATTTTAACTTGGTTTATAAAATTAGTTCTTGCCAAAAGCAGGGATTTTTTTCCTAAAAAACCTTTTTCCTCAGTGAAACAAATGGCTTTTCTGTTCACTGCTGAAGTACTCACTAACTACCAGAAGCAAACCTCAAACTGGTAACATGTAACACCAGATTCTCTGTTACACATTTTCAAACACGCGAGTCTAGCTCTAGCAGTAAAACACCACAACCTAGACAGAGGAGTTTCACATCATCTGTTCCCTATGAATTTGAGCTCTTATGGCCATAGTTTTCTTATTAAACTAGTGTATCAAAAAGCAGCAGTGAGAAAAACTGTGCAAAGTATCACACTAATCACCAGGAGGTAAACTTAAAAATTAAGAACTGCCTTCAAATAGTTAAAACATGGAACATATTCTTCTCTCTCAATAATGATTTTACCTTTGCTTTTCCACATCTGACCAATGTCCCCATGAAAGCAATATTGCTCCTAGAAGTAAGGTCTCCATTGGTTGCTGCTGGCTGAGGAGCTGTAGATTTAGAGCAAGGAGCTGTCTCACCTGTGAGACTGGATTCATCAATAGAAAGGTCCACAGCCTTTGAAAACAAAACAGGTTAAAAAAATAACAATATTTTGTAAGTATTTGGAAGTTAAATGGTAAGTTTTGCAATTTTGACCATTAAAATATAACCAATTTATTAATATGATAAGGAGACATGTCAATATTTTAAGGATCAACAGAGCAACAAGCACTCCTACAAAGCTCTCACCTGAGTCAAAGATGGAAGATGAA
Organism: Melospiza georgiana; assembly: GCF_028018845.1. NCBI lineage: Eukaryota > Metazoa > Chordata > Aves > Passeriformes > Passerellidae > Melospiza > Melospiza georgiana. The sequence goes on along the minus strand of NC_080430.1, from coordinate 43,624,326 downwards.
GATGCCACTTTGCTACTGTTCAAACTTAGCCACAAGTTCTGAAATACTTATCACCACTACCAAAAGGAATTGTGTTTCAAGTCTACACTGTTATAGGTATGTTAGTTTTTGATTCAATTTGCTGGCTTAAGAGAGGATGATCTGAAAACTTAATGGACCATTCATTAACATACAGAAAACCTAGGCCAGAAAAGATCTGCAGATTCATTTTAAAAATCAAGATTGTCCCCAAAAAATCAGACCAGTGAAGAAAAGTTGTCATTTGTACAAATGCCTTCCCAAAGCAAATAGTGCCTAGTTATCATTTCTACAGATTTCTAGGACAGCATCAATGAGAACATGCAGAACAAATCTAGTTCTTTCTCTTAAAATGTTGTCTCCATATAATTTCTTTTTAAAACCCACCATCCTGTAGCAATGCCCAGTAGACACCAGAAGAAAATAAGATGACATGCTCTTATTTTCGAATGATCGGCAAGAAGAGTTTACAATAAAAATTCTCCTGTAGTGAAGGGCTGCAGACAGCTGAGAAACTTCTAATTCCGTTTCTGCTTTGCTTTGCAAGAGGCCTGAGGAGGCTGCTGTCATAGCATGGTATCAGATATGAACAGGAAAGTAAGTGCTGCTGCAACAGCAGTTTCATAACAATGCAGGGACTGCACAATTGCCAAGCGAAGCAGAGTGTTTGCAGTCATAAAAAATAAACCCACTCAAGTACCAACTACACCACAGAGGCAAACAACACAATCCAAACAAATTTGTCAACTAGTTAATTTAGAATTTGTCATGAAATGAACACTGATTAATTAACTATCAGCTGTGGATAGCCTGGGCATACAGATTTTTATATCCAGACACTATTTAACAGGATAGATGGCCCAGATATTGAGCAAACTGAGGATGCCCAATCTGACAGAAAAATAACATTATTCAACTAAGGCCACCAAAATATGACAGATGAATATATATATATACATTCCTCTTCATTTTTAGAGAACATTCAAGTACTGCTATAGTGCAATTGCTTCAACTCAAGCACTTCCAGCAGTGCTAATACCACAAATTAAGTATTCAGTAAACTAGAAGATACAACACACACTGATGAAAAAGTGTCAGAGAGAAAAGATTTCACCAGCACAGTTTCACAAGTTTTTCTGATATTCCACGATTGAAGAACAGTGGAACTATACCTCAAAATGTAATGCAAATAAAGAGTGAAAACCACCTTCAACCAGATGAAAAATATCTTAGCATTCAGACAGAAAACAATGTTTTTACCACATATTTAACATCAACAGGGAAAAGAAAGCATTTTCAAGAATACATTATATATAAAATTTAAAAATGCTTTCTCCTGTCCTACAGTAAGAAACAACATACATTGGTTAAGGATGTATGTGACATTTGGAAAGTAATTGTATCAAATTTTCTATCAAGATAGTTGTGAACTCCAAACAAGAACACTTACTGCACTTCAGTACTCAGTGGCTATCTTCCCTTCCCATGTGTCCCACAGAAAGTAAAGTTACTAAACATTAAATCCAAGTCAGGAATATACCTCAAATAACCGTAGATCAGCTGGGACTCTGTCTCCCACTGACAGGCAGACTGTATCCCCTGGCACTAAATCTCTTGCAAGCGTGTGTTCCACCCGACCTTCTCGCACACTGTAGGCACAAAGAGAAGGGAGAGTGACTTCTCTGGCATTTTGGCTGAGAAAAGCATTCACACCATTGCACCTTGCAATGCTACACATTTCAGCACAACATTTCTAACTTGCTGCTTGTTTCTGAGAGCTTACACACCAGTAACACCCCTGGAAGGGTTCAAAGACACAGCCACACAGTGTAGTTTTTTAGGTTCATTAAACAATCTTTGAAATAAATAAAAGCAAACTGTGTCCTATGTCAGCATAAAAACTTGACACAAAGGAACTAAGTTAAGTGAAGTCTTTCCCATTTACTCATTTCAGATTAAACTTTCTATGATTTACTTTAGGACTTGAAGGACAAAACTACATACCAATGGCATTCTGGAGGCACTAGTTTACTAAGCTCTTCAAGAGACTTTTCTGATCTGTACTCCTGCAGAGACATTTTTTAAAAAATAAATAAGATCGTTGTTTTAAACAGGGAAAACTTGCACAACATAAAATACAGCTACTGAAATTTATTTCATTAATAAAGTTGTATTAAGTAATATTCCAAACAGATAAGAGATGACTTTCAACAGTTCTATATCAGACAGGTTAAAAAGCAAATATGGTCCAAACACTGAAAAATTTTACAGATTTGCCTACATGCATTTCTTCTGAAAAAACAGCAGAGGTCCTTTGCATTTTCTTTCAATATCTTCAGGTCTTTGTAATACTTACTGAATGCTTCTAAACTCAGGGATCAGACACATTATTGAATGCTACAGTTTAACAAATGAATACCAAAAATACTGTGTTCATGTTCTTAGCCCCCCATCCCTGACAGCCAAGGTAACACAGCTCATCTTTAACTGGACAAACAGGTTACAAAATTAAGATAATTAAATATATAAAGTACAAACAGACAAAGCAATTCTGGTTTGGGCACACCCTGACTAAAGCTGTGCATTTACAAAAAGAAAACTTTTTTATGACTTAGGAAACAAAGACAATCTTTGTTTCCATTTCTGCATAAAATTTAAGCAAGAGCTACATTTTCAAAATCTTTTCTATGAAGTTAGATGCTTATGTACTTCTACACTGTTTATCACAAGGACTTACAAGTACTCTCATTGCTGAGTATAATACTGATACAGGTGCAGAAATGTCAACATGGTTAAAGCAGGAAAAATCATGCACTTTAGGAAAGGCAAAGACTTGGATGAAAGCACATTACTCAGCCATTCACAGCACAATGCACCAAGACAACTGCTTCAGTCTTTTTAATAAAGGAATTCACATAAAAGCAATGATCTTATTTGGACAACAGCTGTCTTACCTGAACGAAGGCAACTGTAACAACAATGACTATTGCCTGCAAGAGAACAGAAGTGGGTGAGATAAAAGCATTCCAAATGACCATGAAAGTAAGCAATCATATTTGATTTTGCTCTGTCATAGTTGTTACTACATATTAACAAGATGATTTGGAAACAAACTAATTTTCTCATGCTCAAAATCACTCTGTATCTCTCAGGTCTGTCATAAAAGCAAAGCCATTATCTATTTGCACCTGCTTCAGTGATGTCCAAGAATGCAATAACCTGATTTTACTAAAAATAAGATTAATATCTAGATAGCAAACTTGAAAAACTGCCTCTGCTTCCTGTTTCTAAGCAGTGAGTAAGAGACAGCAACAGAAAGAGACCCATGACACAAATAGAAAAACTGACTGGTGTTTTCTGTGACCAGAACAAAGGTGTGTTAACTACTATAGGGCATCACAGATGTGGTTTCACTCAAATACCAAGATAACACAAACACTAGATAAAAGGCAGCAAGCTGAAGAACCAGTCTGGAGCCATAAAACATCCTAGCAAGAACAAGAGGTGGATGATCCTCAGAAACTGCCCAAGGCACCCACAGAGTGAAACAGGACACCGGGCACAACCCAGACAGGATGTCAGAGATCCCAAACAAAAAAGCTAAAAAATGTTGCTCATAAGGAAGAATTCAAGATAAGCACTAAGGCCTCAAGAGCAGCCTTCATAGTCCCCTCTATCACATACAATTCTGGTTGCAACACTTCAACATAAACATTACAGGGCTTCTAAGCATGTGATGTGAAAGTGAGCAAATGAAATAAATCTATTTCAGGAAACAACAAAGGTCAGAGTTCACTGTAGAGCAAGTCCCATCTTCTCCTTCAATACACTCTCATATTTAGTTTTGCTTCATTAACTGAATTTGTTACTCAAGCTGAGTTGTTACACTGATTTCTTCCAGAACTGTAACACAACAAGCATTAATTAAGCCTTTCAAGTACACACAGCAACTACTAAAAATAACCAAGATATTACCATTTTGCAAGTGAAAAACTCTCTTGAACTCTTAAATAAATCCACATAAAACCACCTTACTTGTGATAGTAACATTAGCCTCACCAACTGAATATGAGGAAATGACTATATGTAATTTCATCTTTCCATGGAATATTTTCACCACAGCTGCACAGATTTTGGAAGCTATACTCCACAGAGCACACTACCTGAAAAAGCTTTACATTCCTAGCCTCACATCAGTCTCTCAGCTTGTGTAATGGCTTGCATTAATAAGCCAAATGGAAAGTATTTAATGAATTTATTTTTCTTTTAATCTTCATCAGTTCCCAGTCCAGATCAAGAGGTTTTACATTTATACTAGCAGAGCTAAAAGGATGCCAGAAGCAGCTCAAGACTGTAATGCCACCAAAAGTAATATATGTCATTGATCTTTAGCAGCAAATGAGTTTTGTTGCCAAGGCTCTGAACACAATGCATAGTCATAGAAAAAGTGCACTATCATCTGAAAATGAAATAAAACAAATGTACACTTGGTGATAAAGTGGGCATTATTGATAATAACAAGACTAAATGGTATATGTTAGTCAGATGTTAGACAAAACCCACAGCTATACCTTTAACTCAATCACATTTCTTCTCTGTATTTTAAGATATTTCTACCAACATTCACAAGGCTATTAAAAGATTTCTTCCCAGGCTGTACCAAAGAATGCAGAAATTACTGCTCTCTTACACTCACTGCCTTGCTCAGGAGGGTTAAGAAATAGAATTAAAGGCACTAACCAAGGGGAAAAAACATTAAATAAGTCAACTTTCAGCCACAATAATTAAATATATTTCATAATACAACAATTTACCTACATCCAATTTAGGAACAAAACAAACTACTCCAAACTAACGCTACACTCAAATTCAAAATTGCAAGTTTCATCTTTAAGAGGTCACACAGGTTGTCTTTCAAAGGCAATTATTCTTTATAAAAAATTAGAGGGGTTAGGAGCAAACCTCCAGTGACCCTGAGTTATGTAAAAAAGTAAAGTCAACACAGAAAGTACAGAGGTAAGAGAAAACAGAAAAAAAACCCAGCCAGGACGTGCCTCTAGTCATACAGAAATCATGATTTTCAGTCACCACCTATGGCCCCTAAAAGGTCAAAGGGATTACAGTTTTCTTCTCTGTGCCAATTGCAGTGACAAACAGTTATGAGTACTATATTTGGCTCACGAGTTCAGCACCCTATTTAACTGCAACCTTCTACAAAAATTTATTATTTCAGCTTCTGTCTTTCTTCTGTGATTTCTAGAGAGTTCAGGTTTTACTTCATGCTTTAAAAGATTACATCTTTCAAGTAAATTCACAGAAGGTTTTTGTTGGCTTCAATTTGAAATTAAAGCATAATTTTAGATTAAAATTACACAGAACACACCAAAAATTGCTTCTCTGAACAAATGCCTAAAGACAGGCATTTTACCAATAGAAAAGATGCAAGAAGCAGCCAAAAATTATTCATGGATGTATTTTGATATGTATTGCTGCTCTCAAAGAAAAGGAAAAAACCAAAATGCAGTCACGAACCAAATGGATTTAACGATGGCACACAAATCCAACTCAGTAACTGCAATCAAGTGATCCCACCCCACACTGGCACTCTCATGATGCTGAACACACATGTGTGTTCAGCATCATGACACATTCCCAAGTACTCCCAACCAAGACAGAATTTTAATTGCTTACCACAGTAATACTGACAGCATCATCAAACTGATGCATTACAACACTGATGACTGCAGATGCCAGGAGAAGCATAATAAGGGGATTTTTAAACTGAAATGAAACAGAATAGTAATTCAGCCACACTCTTGACAGAAAGGCCATTTTACCTACCCCTCAGAGCACACCAGATCTATTTTTGAAACATATTATTCCATTATTAAAATATTTATAACCTAGCAGCACAAAGAAAAGCTAACTCTACAGTTCAGATGCTTACTTGGGGCATTTTCTTTTAAATATCAAAGACCTTGAATAGACTGTATGCAATATGTAATAGGAAGAAAATGTTTCTTACATTTCTTGATCCACATTTTAAATGCAAAAAGAATTATCTTCTATAACTGTTTATACTGTATTTAAACATACAAAAAGAAGCCTGAAATACATTCAAAATGTCTTTGGGGTAAAAGACTGATACTGCTCCAGCATCTGATCATGGTTAAGGTAGCAATATATTTCTTAACTTTCAATTCATGATTCTTCTTTTACAAGATAGAAGTTTCCCTTTTAGATCATATGATTTCCACAGTTTTTTAAGGCTAAAACAATAAAGGATCTTTCTTTTATGACAGCTGGTTGCTAACGTGCTCATTTTTTTGAGAAACAGTATAAAAAAGAACATTCCTACAATTCAGTTGAAGAACATTCCAAAAGCAGATCTGATAAGCACATTCAAAGCAAGTATGAATCTTAATAAAGCCCATCTAAAATAGTCCTGGGCAATATGCCTTGGAAGTGTTCTGTTGTATCTGAGTAATTGACCCTGCACACTTGAAAATAAAGCCAGAGTACAGCAGGATGGGATGTGTTCCCATCATTACCATCATCAGAGCACTGAATGTCTTTTTAATCTCTCCCAAGGAGCACAGAGTCAACCACAGAGTGCAACTTCAGGGTTGCACTGCTGCACAGCCAAGGTGCAGCAAACACAGATCAAACTATTTAATATTATAAATTCATGAGAAGAATCCTCTGTGTAAATATCTTGTGTAGCTGGGAGGTGGGACGGGTAGGCAGGAGAAAGTAGTGACACTTTCACATCAGATATGTATATATGTATTTGAGATATATCACACTGCTAAGAAACAAATTCACACTTGACTCTTGCCAGTTCTGCTCAACACCAGAATCAAGGCTGGTGCCACCTCCACCCTCAGATCAAAGGCAGCGGTTTTGCTTTTTGAAATTTCCTATCAGGTTCTTCATATTTCACATTCCATTTAAATATTTACCAACGGTCATATGCATTGTTCTCTGATCTTAGTACAACTCAGGACCAAGTTTGACTACAGGGAAGTTTATTCTGCTTTTCTAGCCCCAGGCTGGTTATGAATGGCACCCTTTGGATAGCTATGAACATACATTTAAGAACAAATCACAATCAAAAAACACTTTGATGTTTATAGATACACACCTAAGTAAAAGCTTTTTCAATAGGTAAATTAGATATAAATTTTACAAGCTGTAGTTTCCCACTCAACTAGATTTTTCCCACTTTTATCAAAATATGTTCCTGTATACAAAAGCTAAGCAAAACAAAATGAACAGCAAAACTACTGAAAAGTATTAAAACCAAAAAGCAAAAAGGACAAAAATCTTCACCTGGGATATATATTTTTTCCACAGTGGTTCATCTTCACTAATATCAAATTCATTCCATCCATGGAATGCCCGTCTATGACAAACTTCACAGTTTTTTAAGCCATTCTGAAGATTAGCCTATTAAAATATGCAAAGATTGAAACAGCAATTACACTGAGAAGCTGGGGTAAATTCTCACACCCAAATACACAGCCTTCAATTATATCAATTTGGGCAACATCAAAAAGACAAGCTTGGTACTACTGTTTGTGCGACAATAAAAGCCAACTACTATTTTAAAACTCTGTCAGTATTTAAAGAATTCACTCAAAAATTCACAGAAGAATATGGAAGCAGATGTTGCTTCACATCTGTAAGTGATTGCTGATCTTTCCTGCAAAAAACTCTACAACAAACCAAACTGTGGGCATCCTTCAGACTCTTGAGGGTTATGGCAGGAGTTCAGTGACTCAGCCAAATGACTGCAATAGCTTCAAAATCTTGAGTTGTCAGTGACCAACATTCATCATGGTGTACTCCTCAAGCAGTCAAGCATACAGAAAATGAAAAAAGACCATCTATCATGAATATTAACCCAGATTGAATGGTTCATAAATCTGTCAATGGGTAGCTTTCTCAGTCCTGTTTCTCCACTTAAGATGGAGGCTACCAAAATAAATTAAGAACATTAAAGATTCCTTAGTAAAGTGGAAGCAATACAAAAAGAAAAACTCAGGACAGAATTTTACAGCAAGATTGACTCTAGTATTTTTATTAACAAATTGCAATGTTCAAAGCAGACAAATCCAAATATTTTCAAATTCAATCTCACTCCCCCTGCAAACGTCCGAATTTTTTTTAATATTAAGAGATTAAGGCATTTCTAGTAACAATTTAAAAATCAACTTGCTTTTAGAAGCAGGTAATAGCTAACATGAAACTGCATGATAATGCATCAACATTCAATTGCAAGATCTGTCCTTAAGAAATATCTAAGTTATTGCTTGCTAGCATCAGTACATTCTTTTGATATGAAAAATTTACTTACTTGCAGAATACTTGCTACTTCATCAACTGGCAATTCACTTGCTTTTTTTGAAGACAGTACAGGAATCATTGTCTCATTGTCACCATCAGGGATTTTTTGAAGACGTGCAACCTAGAAACAAAACCAAAGTCTGAAGGGAAGGAGAGCGCTAATGTTTTATTTTAAACAACACATGCCAGAGCAATTAAGTATTTATACCATTCAAAGGCAGTTTTTTATAAACATTGCACTTGAAAAAATCGACAATTCATCTTATTTTCATGCAGTTACCACCTGCAATAATAAAACACAGGACATGCAAGTGAGAACAATAATTTCTGTCATACTTTCACTGATGGCAAAGATCCTAACAGCAAAATAACTTAATAATCCTTTAGCTCATTATCATTGATATCTAGTCAGAAAGTCAGTCCAGATAAATTTCACTTCCTGCTCCTACTTTCTAGCCATTAATGAAGGTGCTCTAAGCAGGTCCATTTACATTTTCTTGTACATAAAGAAAGGAGAAACACCAGTAAGAAAATCTCGAACAAGAGCACAGATGTAAGTGAAGCCATAAAACTTGACTACAGTACAAAAGTTTCACATCAATGCTATAAAAAGTAATGTTTTCTGTAATTTTAGGAAGCTAAAATTTTGTGAACTGCAGAAAAACACAATAGCAACATTGATTGCATAGCTCAGCACTGCTTTGATATTTAATCAAACTTCAGAGTTTCTGATTTTTGTTTACATGAGAAGCTGGATTAATACTCTTCTTTTCCTGCTGTCTCACTGCACCCACAATTAACACTTCATGCTGCACACACATCCCCCCACCATTAACTGGAAGAGACCTAACATGCAAACATGCAGACCACAGAAATGGCTTTCACATTGTACTTGTGCAGAATTTCAACTGGCAGGTTTATGCTTTAGGAAATAATTACTGCATTGTATAGAACTCCTCCATGGGTGCTGAGACTTAACACACAAGTACCTAAAGATGACAACACATTAAGAGATTCCAGCACTTTATGTCCCAGAAAAGGTATGGCAATCTTCATTTTCTGTATTGCATGCTGTTGGCCATGTGCTCTACTATTGTAGCTCATTTTTCTTGTAGCTACCAAACACCAATTTTGGGCAGAAAACTCTTAAGCCTGCTCCAAACTCTTAAGCCTGCTCCAAACTCTTAAGTGCTGCTCCAAAACAAGCTCACAAACATATGACTTTGACCAAAGTGATTCCACATTCTCAACAAAAATGCTGAGCAACCATGCTTTCCCAGTAAAGGCAGTCAGAAATGAACTGACAGCCATTACAAATTTTAGTGCTGAGAAAAATCTTTTTCCTTGTAACAACTGACATCACTGCTAAACACAAACAACAACTCCAAAAAAGGACACATAACAGGTCATTTCTCTAATATTATCAATTAGGGCTTCAGGAAGTCTAATAATGTTTTTAAACATTATTTTAAAAATTTAAATATTCTTAAACAGAAATGTTAAGACTCTCTCAGAGACCAGGTTTATTTTCAAAATAAATCTTCATTACCACAGAACTACAGTGCAACAACAAAGCTTATTTTGACAACCTTTTTGTGACAGACTCAAAAAAGCCAGTCATATTGAATGTATTTCACTCATGTTATCTCCCCCTTTTACAAAGAACGCTGTTCTGTACGTGGTGGAAAAATCTACAGAGAAAATCTGATATAGAATCAGAAAGGCTCAGAATGCCTTTTTATAACCAGCTTCTTTCACCAGAGCAGAATTACACATAGTACAAATAATTCTGCATGGATCCTCATCTAATTTCTAAAAACCCTCTACAATCTTTATAGATTAAACTACATTTGTAGTTCTGAAAAGAACAGCTTCAAATGTCTAACCCTGACACAAATTAAATTTCAATTGCTTAGCCAATGAGAAACCAATCACTATTCCCCTCACAAAATATAAAGTGTGTTACACCAACAGATTTAGGTCTGAAAAACAGCTGTCCTTGCTATCTGCTGGACCACAGTAACTGTATTCAAACAAATGATTTTGCTGTTAGTATGCACCTTTACTTCCACAAAACTAGAAAAATTATTTATTCTATACTGTTGGCAATTGCTCTCTGCAGCCCTTTGCACTGCTGCCCACCAGAGATCTGGGCCTCCACAACACCCTTTAAGGTATCCAACAGAAGCTATTCCCAGAACCACAGTGCACTGGGTTGGAGACAACCCACCTAGAGCAGAATTTCTTTCCATCCTATGCTGCAATTAATTTTCCATCATTCATCAGTTGATACCTTAAAATAGTTCAGTATTTCACTGCAGGCCACGTTTTTTATGGATAAAGAAAATATGGACTAAGAAATGATACTGGCCAATGTCAGGTATTGGATACAGGCAGCACATACATCACCACTGAGGCTTCTATATCTACAGCTTTCCATTCCCCACTTGCAGCTGATTCCACCAAGGAACAAAGCAGCAGGATGCTAACTAACAAAAATACACCACTGCCTCAGGAAGGGCTTTTCTTGGACCACTTCCAAGGTACACAGCATCATTTCTAGGCCAAGAAATATGCATCAATCATACGACCATGGAACTGTGACCAAAGGATGTTTATCAAAATAAATACAAATTTGTCTGGAAGGCTTAAACTACCAGAAATTCAGAGTTCCCTTCTGTTTTCTCTGAAGAAAAATCTAGTCAACAGCAATGTGCTACTGTTTCTTCTTTCTCATAGGCTACAAGAGCCTACCTAACTTCCTTCTACCATGACCAATATGAAGTACCAACAGCTTATCCCTACCATTGCTTTTCTCAGCTTAGCAGGATGAGTCCATTATCCATCAGTAGAGCTCACTGACATCAGTATATTTTCACAATTATTTTTAAGGGCAATTTTAGCTCTTCTTGCTCAGAAAATGAAAGGACCCATATTCACCAAGAGCAGACTAAAAATCTAGAACACCCTCACAGCAAAATCTATTTTTAGACAAACTGGTGACCAGAACACTTTGGCTAATTAGCTAATATAAAGCCCTCCAAATGTTATATAAAGTTCCTCAACTGACCTACAAGCATGAAACACAAAGGTAGTAGAGAAACAAATCTATAGAGAACCGCAAAAATGAAAAAAAAAATCCCAGATGTTCACAAAAAAATGAAATTTAAGTTGAGGTACTGAAAGAAATTCTAATTATTTGAGATTCCTTCTGAATCTTCAGGTCCATCTGAACAGCTCACTTGAAACTGTCCCATCAATCCCTGTAAAACTGAACCCCTTTCAAGCCATACAAGTACTGCAAAGACCTTTCAACTCATTTGCAATGATCTGCCTGTGAGATTATTACTGTGTGAGCAGTCAGTGACCCACATTCAGGTACTTGATTATCACAGATACCGTGTGATCGTTACTGAGTCATGCTGTGTCCAATCAATAGCACAATTAATGAATGTCCACCTAATCAATGTGTAAGTAATCAATGTGCATTTCATTTTAAGTATGTGTACAGTGTGCTGTCTTTCCCACTTGATATATTACAGGCACTTTGCTCAGGAACTGCAGTTTTATTAATGAGGTAAGGATATTAGAGCACTTTGTCCATAGGACACTTCAAAGCTCTAATTCCAGATTTAACTACCATCAGGGATGGATGACTGTAGTGTAAAACCCCACAACAGTACTAATGAACAATGAGCCAACAAGATCTACATGTGCCATGCCCTGACCAGAGATCCTTCCAAAGCTGTATCATTTCAGGATCCCCAGCATCAGAAAGGGCAGATGATTTTATACCTTGCTATTGCATTTTCTCAGATATTAGTAGTGATCTGCTTTTCATGCCTTTCTTTACTGGGATCCCAAAAGAATAAGGACTTCCTCATTCACGGTAAGAATTAGTTTTCTTTTTTTATCTACCCTCCCCATACTGAAAAAAACCAGTAGTGTTCAACACAATAAAAGGTATTTCACTGAACACCACACTGAAACGTACAAGCTTCCCATTTCCTGAACTTTCTGTATGATCAAGCTATGTGTGATATACACTGAAAGGTTTAGAAAGCTCAGATCCTACAAAGCATGTTCTTCTCCAAGTCTGTACCATCCAGAGTGTGGATAATAGGTACACAGGGGCAACAGACATCCATGCATAAAGTAAGATACTTAAATACCAAGTGTTCTTCTGCACTGTCTGGAATCCTGAAAACACACAGAGCTAGAGATAACTAGATGTCAATGGCACAAAGATCTGACTCTCCCTGTGGATGCACACAGACTTTGGACACACAGTTCCCACTAGGCAAAGACTCTTGGCTGCCAAATGCATCTTTAAGGAAAAGACTACCCAGAATGGAAGCAATCCTTTTTTTTCTTGTCAGTTCCATCAGATATGAAGAATCACTGCAAAATCCTCTCCTGCTGATTAGGACATTGTGGCTAGAGGTTTTGGAGATGCACATTTTTAACTGCCTTCTTTAAAGCAGAACTATCTTATCTCTCTTAAGCTACCAAGCTCTCTATTTCAATAGATCATTGCTCAGCATCACAACAGTGATTCCACAGAGTCACTAGCTAACAATGCCCTTAAAAATACCCATCTCACTAGATGTTTATGCCATCTTTCCCTCCCCCTCTTGTTTAGAAGGCAAAGTGCTTCTGGAACCTCAATACAAGTCCCAGCCACAGAACCACGGCCAAGTGATGACAAGACACAAAAAGCCAAGCACACACACACACACACAATAAAAAAAAAGCATTAGGCATACTTAATAGTTTCTGTAAATCCTAGACCAACTGTACAGCCAGAAGCAAACCCCTGAAGCAATAGTAGGATTCCAAAAACAGAGATAAGGCAGACAGGAGCACACAAAGAGCCCTCACACCATTCTGAAACCAGCAATACTCAACATGGTTGTGACAATGACTCGATTTTATCTGTGAGACTCCACCACATTTTAACAGGAATTAAATCTCCAGAGAAATTAACCAGTACTGCTAGTAGAAAAAGCAGGCAGAAGCAGCTGAGTGTGGCACACAGAGACTTAATAAAATAAATAAAACCCAGTGCAATCAAGTTCACAAACTATAAATGCAGTCAAGCTACATATTTACCTTGAGTAAACTCTGATTTTTACTGCCTTATTCTTGGCTTTTGAACTAATTTATTTATACTTAAATTACGTGCATAAAATTGGAAGATATCTTGAGAAACGCTTTATCTTTACAGACTGTACCTTGTGTGTGATTAAATCATGAAGACCAACTGTGATTGGCCAGCAACTTCTCAAACGAGCCTCAAACTCTACTGAAGTACAGTGACTGACCACAGAGCCCTGTCACAGAAGGCTTGTAGGAGATGAGCGAGGCTGAGGCGCCCACGAAGCTCAGGAAATAACACAGGGTGTGACAAACCACCGCTGTTGCAAAGAGGGTGACTTGGCCTCTACACAGTGCGACAGGAGGGTGGCCTTTGCTTTGCATCAACACCTCAGTCAGCTGAGTGGATCAACGGGTGGTGTGAATGTTTCTCCCCAATTTCATCAAAAGAATGCTAATGTCTGAGTTTGCATCCCCCCATGCTGGTCAGGCTCACATTGCTTAGGGACCACATGCACTGAACCACCAAATTTCAGGAGCACCAGATGGGGTCTCAACCCACATGATCCTTTCTGGTGATGAGGGATGCCCAGCATGACAATGGTCCACATATTACAGAGACAGGAAATGGGAATCACATTGGTACTGCAATTGAACTGTGTATTGAAATGCCTACATTTTGCTAATTACAAACTGTACTTCTAAAATGTACTGTAAACATCATATGCATGTGTGCTTCTGCTAAATCAAAAAGCCCACACAACATCGAGTATCTTCAAACACACACATTTGATATCACAGAACCAATTAGGCTGGAAAAGACCTCTGAGATCAGGGCCCAATGGCCAAATAGCACCATGGTGACTACACCACAGCACTGAGTGCCACATCCAGTCTTTCCTTAAACACCTCCAGGGACAGTGACTCCAAACCTCCCTGGATAGTCCGTTCCAGTGTCTAATCACCCTTTCTGGGAAGAAATTCCTCCTAATGTCCAATCTAAATCTCCTCTAGGCATGACTTGAGGATATGTCCTCTTGTCCTGTCATGAGTTGCCTGAGAGAAGAGACCAACCCACACCTCGCTACCTCCTCCTTTTGGGCACTTCTAGAGGGCAATCTGGTCCCCTTTCCTCCTCCTTTTCTCCAGACTAAACCCCATCTCCCTCAGCTGCTTCTTGTGAGACTTGTGCTTCAGACTTTCACCAGTTTTGTTGCCCAAACATTCAATGTTGCACCCTCCTTATGTGGGTTATCTAAAAGAACCTGGTCAGAGCGCATTAAACCCTGACACACACCTCTGTGGGAAATAAGGCTTTCAGAACAAGAAGGGCCAACACTTATTTGAAACAAACACCCACCCACGATCAATTTTGCAAAAAGAATGTTTTGCTTGTCACTGCAAAGAGCTGTCCCTTCCCACCCCATGAAAGACAGAAGTCTGCAAACTAATGAGCCTCTTGTTTTCTAGCAGGCACTGTTTGCTCAGAAAAAGAAATAATTTTTGAAGGCTTTGAAGTTACTGTCTACTATCTTTAACTGAAGGTACTCCTCTGGAAAAGTGTGATGATTTTTCACTTCTGGGGAAACAACTGTAGCAGTCCTGTATTCTAACAGTAACAAAAAATTGCTCCTATTCAACAGTATTTTAGTTGAAACATTTACCAGGAGCCCCCACATCAAAGGAAGTTCACACAGAAAAGTTCTGAGTCTAAAAAAGCCAGAAGGAAAGAAAAACACTAATTTGCATTAATGAGCTCTCCTTGCAGAGTAATTTTATCCTGGGAGATCAGTTTTCAGACCCTTGCTATTGTGTGTCATTTCATAATATTTTATAGAAAAAGGGCAAGACGCCACCCATTAACCAAAGAAATATAAACACCTAAATTATGAGAAATACCTGGTAAGCTGCTCTGCAACCCTGAAAAAACCCCTGCCTCATATCCCAGTACCACTTCAGCAGTGCTTAGGACTTTCACTATGGCCAAGAGACAACCATAATGCAGAACCATACTCTTTGACACACAACTTTGGCATTTCTGATCAAATAAGAAACAAAAATCAAATACTGGCACTGACCATTTTAAATCTCAATATTTGTCCTACCTTAAAAGTCATAAAATATTTAAGTGACCTTTCCCCAACCCCATCTACTTCAGGCAGTGTAATAAAGACTAAGATGATCCATTTATCATGCAATTTATTAACTCTACAATAGCCTCAAGAACTATTTTCAAGTCCTAAAGATACTCTCCAAGAACACTCTCTGAGAAACATGTCTCCATACCTGGAATACATTTTACTCTTTCAGCACGCTTCCCCCATGTCTTCTTTAATTTAACAAACAAAGTAGGACATCTAGTTCAACTGAGGCTACCAGCAAAGAGTAAAGATGGGCAGTTTGCTGTAATCATGGCATACACTGTGTGGTTATCTTGCAAAGCTTGTGAGTGACAACTGCCCTCTCTCTAGCTAGAGAAAACATTTCACAAAAATAATCATACCTTAACCTGACTGCAGTGCTGTTGGCTGTCAGGGTGATGGCAAAAAAAAATTCACCTAAACCTCCAACATCACTTTATCTTCCTTTGGCTTATTTAATGTACAATATAGGGAAACTTAAGAATGCCAAACTCATTTTCTATTTCATTTCTACAAAAGATTTACCATTTAGAGCATTTATGCATACTCTGGAGGATGTACTACAATGGGTTTAAAGCCTCATTGCTGAAAGCCTGGAGATGGCATCAGCTTTACCACAAAGGCATTGACAAACGCACCTGACCTATCTATAGGTGGTTGGCCAAAATATTCAGTTTTCAATCTTCCTGTTCAAAAAAACTCCTTGAACACTGGAAAAGCCCACATGGACATTTCTTACATTTGTCATTACCTACTAATCAGAAGAACAAAAAGATAAACAATCCTAAGCACACACTAAAATTAGCAAATCGATGCTAGTGCCTCGATGAAAGCAAGGCTTATCAGTTCAGAAACTCAGCAACCAAGGAAGAGAGCCCTGCTGGCCATACCTCATTTGACTCTAAATAGCTCCTGCTTCAGGTTAAATCCTGATTCACTGGAAGCCCTTTACAAGTTAAAGGCCAAAAAACTTTGGGTCTAAGTACCAGTCATTTATCTTGCCAGAGAGTCACTGACTTTCCAGAAGAGAACATTTAAGCTTAGAAATAAGATCATGTGGCTGCTCTCCAAAAGCCTGCTTGTATCTCATAACACTCTGAAGTGCTGAGCTTCTCTGAATCAAGGATGGCACTTGAATGGCAAACACTAAAATGAAGAGCTTTATCACCCTGTGATGTGCTGCTAATGTATCCATGACATGCAGAATTTAGTTGCCATGCAATTGTATTGAGCAAAAACAGCAATACAAATATTCTCTCAGTATTTGTTTAAAATAATGAAGCTTCAAGACCCCATAGCTGATTATATCTTTGACAGCTATGCACTCTCTTCATAATGCAATATAATAAATTTCTAAGTAAAAAATATTGAACTTACTGTTTACCACAGTTATCAGGACCAAACTACTGTCAGTGTCAATTTAAATGCAAATATAACTCAATGCATAATTACTCCACTTATGGTAATAAATTTTCTTATGATTAGTATCAAGAAAGTAGCAACAGTGTATTCACAATCCTTCTTCCTTTTTTTGTGAATTATGTATGCAGAAAATTTTTGATTTAAAAATATTTTAGAAACCTCTGCAAAAGATTCTGTAGGTGGCATCTGTTAACCCATTATCCATTTTATCCTTTCTAATTGTTTGGAGCAGAATGTTTACAAAACAAATAACTAGAAACAGATGCTTGTCCCTAATTTATACCTTGACTACTGCATTTTATTTTCCCTCTCTTCTCTGCATTGTAACTTTATCATTCCTTCTGGCTTTTACAAACCACACTGCAAATGTCAGTTTTATCACCCAATGTCAATTAGGAATCATCTGAACTCTTTCCCTACATCAAAAGCAGATCTCACAATTAAAAATCTATTTATTAACTTATGCCACTCTTGCAAAATTCCACCATGGTCTGTGGGTGAATTGATACTGAATGGAAGCCATGATTATGTCAGGAACTGAGTCAAGCTAACAGGCCTCACTCCTGTCCCTCACCTTTTTCCACATTACCTGAACACTTCATGAACACATCCAATTTTCCAGCTCAAGAAAGCTGCCCAACAAGGGCGAGGGGAAGGAAGGGCTGGGCTGACCTTCTGCCAAGCCTGCAAGCCAGACAAACTCAACAACCATGAGAGACAACACAACATTAGTGCAGGAACACAGCTCAGAAGCAGGATCTTTTTTCAGCTATAAGGAGACCCTTTTATTCAGTCCTACAGAAAAGCACCCCAAGATGCTCAAAATCACTGCATGTGTGTCACTCTTCACCAAAAAAAAAAAAACAGGAAAAAATGTTTCTCTTTTGTTGAATTTTGTTTGCATTTTGCTTACAGCAGTGCTCCTCCTGCATCACCATGAGATTATATATACCACAGCCTCTCCAATTAAAGGGAGCAAAATAACTAAACATACATTCTGCAACATCTGAACTCAAAGTGACACCATGCTAAATCACTTCTAGGTTATAATACATTAACATTTCCAAGTTACCTGCATGGGAAAAAAAGGAGAAAGAAAAGGCTAAAACTATCAAATTCTCCATCAACCAAACAGATTAAAGGGTTACTGTGACTGTTCATTTAAAAAGGAAATACATGTTTCTAATGCATATTAATTCTAAGCTATATTAGCTTAGCAGTTATTTAAGTTATTGAAGTACTGTGTAAATATAGGAATAGAATTGGTCTTGAGTGAAAACTCACACTTTTTTTTTTTAAAAGAGAAAAATTCTCCTCTCTCACCTTAATCTCCAAGTTCAAAAGATGTAACTTGTGCCAACATAAGTGTGAAGTATTAGTTTCCAGCTTTCTACAAGCTGTAAATAGTTAAAAACTGTAATCAATGGATATAAAATTTCTTGTTTCACCTACTAATTTGTTTAGAAATCATCTACATCCCAAAAGGAACTTGAACTGTTGTGGTAACACCAAAACCATTTCAGAACCTCCCAACATTTCCCATCACATTGGTATTGTAAATTTCAATGTATTGCAAATTTCAATCTGATTATTTTGGATATTACTTAATGAACAACTGACGATGCCACCCTGGAACCATTTAATTTGTTGTCAAGCCCCTGCTGCCGCAGGCATCCCTCCCCCCTCTGCTGTCTGTGGCATGTACACATGCTCCACCCCTTCGTTAGGACTTACAGCTGCCTAATCTGTGATGAGCCAGTCCAGGGTGCTAAAACTCACTGCCCCCAAAACCCAAAATCTATTCACTGATCTTCAATCTGATAGCTTAGCAACTAAACCCATTTTTGTCATTTAAAAAAACCCAACAAAACTAAAACCCACCACCCATGAAACTCACTAGGAAATTCAACTGCACTTCACAGCAATTTCAAGCACAAGACAAACAAAAATTACTGATCTGTCAGGATTTTATGAAAAACTAAAATACCTTTTCTAAGAAATAAAACAGTCTTCACTTACATCTCCCTATTCATCCAATCATCAAAATTATCCTGAAATTACTATGGACCATAGGTTGAGGTTAACCATCATCTTTGAAGATTAGCTAAAACTAACTAGGACTCAAAACAATGAGGATTAAGGAGGATTTCTGAATCACCACACAATGTTTTATTACATGCAGCAAGTCTTGTCTGATTTTTCATACCAACCTTCCATATGATTTTGGGAAAATCTTTTTTGCAGAAAAATGTTACTTTGACCTCTTCCATTCAGGTCTTAATGATATGGAAATACATCCTACCTAAAGGCCTTGAAAACAAAATAGGACTCCTATTTAACAATTTGTATTTGTGGTCATGGTCTGACCACAAAGAAGCTCAAAGTCTATGAAACCTGTTCTTTATTTTTCAGCTAAAAGGCAGACTTCTATAAGGTATTCCTGACTCAAACAAACAGCCTAAATCACAATCTACAAGATGTTGATAAGAGAAAGAAAAAAATTTTAGACTACATTACAAAAAATTACTTCAAATGGCCTAGAGGTATCAATGGAAAGATCCAAAATTGACAAAATTATGTCTTGTCTATGCAAGATTTCCTTAACTCCCTACAGTTTAAGAAAAAGCTCCTCTTACAGAAAGAAGCCACAAAATTCACTCTTTCCAAATGGAAATACAAACATCATTCCTCTAAATCATAGGCTTATGATCAAGCAGAAGTCCTCCTATGATGGGAAGTTCTCTCTTCCCTATTTACCATGAGAAACATGAACTTTTGCAGAGGTTCGAGCAATCCAACACAAGAAACAGGAACCACAGAGTCTTGGGACAAGACATCAATTAGTCTGGACAGAAACACATAATACTGCTTATGAGTACTGAATTAACACTGAAAAACATCACTTTTCTTAACCATCTCATCACTTCCCCATCTTGAATATTCATTCAAATACAGGAGGGAAAAAAACTCTACAATCTGCCATCTCTTGTTCAATATCCAAACCTAAGAGACTTTCCAAACACACACTTGAGGGCAAAAAAAGCTTAAAAATATTCTAAATGCAAGCTTTGTTATACAAGATTACAAAGATTTTTCAGCTGCAGCCAGGAAAAAATACATTAAAGAACATCAAGAGTGCTGGGAAGTTCCAATATGAAAGCTGTTGGTGTCTAGCTGCCTCAAAATGTCACAGTGATAGAAAAAGAAGGGCTCAGAAATACCAAGAACACCAAAACAGACAGTACACAGTTGTAAATATCCATGCCCATCTGGAGACTCACTTAATTATGAGATGAAGGGATATGGGAGCAGAAATAGTGGAGAAGAAGTAATTAATGTTTTCAAAGAACCACTTCAGTCTTTTTATCATACATCATTTTCTCCTACCCCCATAAGCCTACCCCATTTTGAAAACCCTCAATAAACCACAGCCTTTATTTCTGCCTTTGAAACATGCACCTGATCATATTTTAAAGTATCTTTCCCTGGCCAAAGCCTTTTTTAATATTATTTCTATCATAGAAATAACACTAATTTTTATGTATAGTTCATTATTCCATAAGAAATGTCATCTTTGTGCATTTGGAAGAACAGAACTCAGAGCCACACTATCACACACACAACTCGACTGTGCACTCCATCTATGATACACTATTTATTTGGCAACAGAACCGTAAGGTATTAAAAGTCTTTCTGCCACTTGGGTTTTGGCACACAGATACTTTTTTTCCCTTAAGTGTGATTCTATTCAGTGGTTTATCTCGGCTTGCCTTCCCCCCCTCCTGGGCGTTGCCCATTCAAAACCCTTTCCCTTGCAACAGTGACTGCAATGCAAAGGCACTGACCCCACTTCTGTCAGCTATCCAGCCCCTAAAAACAAAGACCAATCTTCTGGAGGTGCTCTGTGCACTTCAAAATTCCTGCTACCTAACAAGGTCCATGCTCTTCTTCACAAATATCCAGCTGGAGGCCACGATCAGCAGAATTTAAAATATTCTAACTTGATTTTAAAGTTAGAAGAAAGTTCTGAAATGCCAGATGATAGCAACCTACATACATAGTTTTCAACATGGGTTGGACTTCATAACTGACACAACTTTCCAGGCATCCACGACAACCATAATTCAAAACAGAAAAATATCCAATAATAAAAAATAACTTAGGTCTACCACTCAATCTCAATTCAGTTCTTCATTCAAGTCAAACAATTTAAAAAACTCTCCTGTTTTCAGAGAGGGGTGGGAGAAAAAAGGGACATCTAACATGTCATGTAACAACCTGTAGCAGAGCAAATCCAGAAGCCACCTAAATCCCCACCCATTTTCAGAGAATAGTGATGACATAAGGGAGGGGGGAGGATATCAATGGTTCTTCCCTTATAGCAATAAAAATAAATTTTAGAGATTTTCAACACACAGAGTCAAACAGAAACATACAAAATGAAAAAAAAAAATCAATGAAGTTCATAGTCACTGTTACAATGCAAAGGGGCTTTCAAGAATCCCAGAGCATAAATTGAAGGCCAACAGGAGAAAACTGAAATAATTCCCCGGGTTAAGTAATTTCCAACTAGACAAGAAGGGGAAAGCATAATAGAGCAACTTTTTTTCAGTACTCAAAACTTCAGTATCACTTTTTAATTAAATACTGTCCAAGAGAGCAAATTTGAGCAATTTTCAAGAACGTATAAATACAAAAAATATTTCAACAAAAAAATGCAACTAATGCTCCTCAATCTCACCCTGAAATAAAAATTTAAGAGAATCGTATAATCTAAGAAAACACCAAGCAACTAATGCTAAAAAACCTCTGCCTAAATAAAATATTTCTATTCCAAACACACGGAGCACTAAAACGCACAATAAATACTTTGTATATGAAGAGAGAATAAAATCTCTCTGACACTTCAACAAGCAGCAGCACAAATAACGAAAAACGACGACGCTACAAATCTTAAAACCTCGAAATGCAGATCAAAATCCCTACCACAAGATTAGCACACGAGAGCAACCCTGCGAACCCCTGGAACGGTAAAACATAACATACACACGCACCAGTAGGAGTTGTCACCAAATTGCATGCAAAAATCCTCTTAGCTCCAATGAAGTCAGTGACTCTGATGAGACCTTTACCTTCATTTTCCATCGAAATTGTACTTGAGTCGATAGTTACAAAAGTCTTTAGCAACAGCAGCGCTGGAGCGGGAGCGGAAAGGTGAAGAGAGAAATGCCCCAAGATCCCAGGCAATCACAGTGCTCCCTTTGCCCCCACCTGCAGCAACATCTGCAAGAGAAACCAACGCTAAAAGAGGAAAAAAATCATTAAAAAAAAAAAAAAAAAAAAAAAAAAAAGCCGTATAGGCTGCCCAGCGCAGAGCAGCACACGCACACCCAGGGAGCCCGCAGAGCTGTCAGAGACCACCGAGGATGAGGATTAGGATTAGCCGCCCAGCAGCTCCAGCAACACGGAGGAGCAGCGCCGCCGCTTCCCCCTCGCCACCAGCGCCTCCAACAGCCTCGTCCCGCCCGGGGAGGGGCGTTCGCTCCTAAAAATAAACCCTCACCCCAAGTAACCCCCCCTTCCCCGCTCTGCCCGCACCCGCATCCTCGGCGCCAGGCGGGAGACAGCGGAGCGCCGAAGGGAAGCGCTGCCTGCCCGAAGCGCCCCCCGCCCGCAGCCCCCTCGGCCGCCCGGCCCCGCCCGCACCGTAGCGCAGGCCGCGGAGCAGCGCGGGGGAGGCGGCTGGGGCAGCGCACGGAAGCGCAAGCGGCGGCTCCGGCTCGCTCGCCGCCCCGGCCCCGGCGCCCGGCCGCGCCTCTCACCTCGGAGTGCCGGGGCGGCGCGGCCGCATCCCCGCTCCCCTCACTTCCGCGGGCAGAGGCGGCGGACGGGGCGGGGCGCCGCGGCGGAAGGGCGGGCGGAGCCCACACACGCCCGCCGCCCGCGCCCCCGCCGGCAGCGCCCGCGCGGTACCGGCCCCCGGTACCCCCGCACGGTGCAGCGGTTTCACCCGCAGCGCCGGGCAGCTCCGCAGGCCGTGGGAGCCGAGCGGCACCGCTGTTGAAAATGAACGCGTGTGAACGCCCAGCCCCCGCAGGGAGCCATGGAGGCGCCCCCCCGGTGCCCACCTCGCCCCTGGCCGGGCAGCAGCCGCACGGTGCCGCGAGAAGGCGGATCCGGAGGCGGCGTTGAGCGGCCGGCGCGGGGAGCGCGGAGCCGCGGGCTGTGCTGAGGGGCCCGGCCCGTGCCCTCGGCCCCGCCGGGCCCCGCGCCAGCGCCGGCAGCCAAACCCGGCCCTCCTGGCGTGGGAAAACAACCCCGTCATTGCCGGCCGCCTCAGAGCGCTGCTCTGCCGCCCTCCCATGCAAACCGGGGTCACGCACATGGAGTAGAATCAGAATCATCAAGGCTGGAAAAGAAAGGCCTTTAAGATTATCCCGTCCAACTGTGCACCCAGCACTGCCGCTAAGATCCCTAAACCACTAAACCGTAACACTCACTGCCAAATCCAGACCCCTCGTGAATACTTCCAGAGATGGTGGCTCCACAACCTGCTCGGCAGCCTATTCGAACACCTGATCGCCCTAAAAGTGGGGTTTTTTTCTGATAATGGGAATCTCCCCAGAGTCATCTTAAGGCCTTAGGTAGCTCCTACAATACAATACAGCCAGGCTAGGCTGGCAGCCCTGCTTGGTTTTGCACCACCACATTATCATATGTTAGCAAAACATAGGATGTAAATGTTAGCAGAAAAAAAATCAACTCAATAAAAAAATCTTAAAACACATCAGGTAACTATTTTAAAGGTAGCTTTTAGCTACCAATTATGGAGCCACCAACCCTAATAACTAGTTGAATTCTGGGGGGAAAAAATGCTTTATCAACTCAATTATGTTCATCTTGACACCAAAGGAGTATTATTTGAAACTATAGTTGCAATGCTGAACTCTTCGGCTGGGGAAGTTTTTAAGTAAAAGTAACTTCCACTCAGATGATTCATTTTAATTTAAGGTATGATGTACACTACCAGTAAGAACAAAATACCTTTCAGATTTCAAGGTCAAAATCTAATGAAGACATGCTAATTGTAGGCTTTACACCCCATTTCTAAAGGAGCAGTGACAATATGGTCTGAAAAAAGCACTTGCATTGACATCTCATGATTAACGATCTGTCACCTTGGCTTTGTTTTTCTTTAGCAGCAGAAGAAACCAAACTCAGTGTTTGTCAGTTCATAAGCAGCATTTAACAGAACTGAATTTTAGCATTTCAAATGAATCTCACTACCCATAATAGCATGCCCCTTGAAGCTAAAGAGCATCCTTGCTTCTTTTGAAGATAACTTTGAGTGCTATGTAATATAGATTTGTCAATATATTTTGAGAAGTAAAGAAGAGTTAGAAGTGTTGCCCTAAAGTAAAGGCTCCAGATATTTGCATTCAGGAAATTAAGATGACAACAGGCAGGTTAATAGTTTGAGATTACATAATTTCTGACCTGCCCCGTGTAGTTGCCACGTTACTTGAGTATCTCCATGGTTACTCCTTGAAGTGTCCCACTACAAGGAGCAGCGACTCCTCCGAGACAGCACTTCTGTTAATTTGCATGAAAGCAAACTAAGAACTCTTCCAAGACGCTCATGGCATGCTCACAGTTATAATGCCACAATTTCAACACAAAACTGATGCAGCCAACAAAAAAAATAACCACTTAGTTACTTTGTTAAAACAGGTAGGTCTTGCTTTCAATATCATATGCTGTCATTAAATATTAAAACTTAGGTAAATATTTCATGGAGAAAAAACAAAACTTGTTGGTCCTAATACTGTCTACATGCACAACATGTTTGGACGTCTTTACATTGTGAAAAATTTGGGAGAGAAGAGTGGGAATTCCTGAACATTACTGAGATTGTTCACAATTGAGACCTAAATATCTGTGACAAAGTCTGTATACTAAGAAACATTCTGTGTTCAGGTATCTCACAAGAAAAGAAGTCAAAAGCAAGTCCTACTCTATAGAAACAACTGAAAAAGTTTAATCTTTGAGGCTTAATCTCTTTCACATTATGTACATCTACCAATATTACAGCGCGTGATGCTGCCAGGCAGCTGGGAAGTGCCACTTCAGCATTATACAAGGACTGTATCCATCCTTGAAAAACATATTACAGCAGCCAGGGGCTGTTTAATAAAAAATGCTCAAAGTATTTTATTTACAACTGCTGGTAAATGTTGTTTCTTCAAAAATCTCGTCCTAATGTGAGCTTGATTCACAAGAGTATTAGGACAACCTTTAAATCTTCAGGAAGCCTCATTAAAGTGTGTGGCAAAGGCATTATTTGGCAAACCAAAGCACACTATTAAAATATGATTGTAGAGATAAGTCTGAAATTAAAAAAAGGCTTGGCTTACAGTAACCTGTCACAGCCAGTTGTACTCACAAACTACAGTAATTGTTTTATTTCTTTTAATCTTAAAAAAAAATCTTGCAATGAAATGCTTCTCTGAATTTCCAGTAAACAAACATGTCTAGCCCAAACAGAATCATTCCAGTGAAAATACGTATACAAACCAGAAAAATGTACACAAACAGTCCTTTAACTCCTTAAAGAGTTAGAATCTCTTTTTTAAAAAACTACTTGAAAGGATATGCTGTACTGATAGGTTTGGGATGGAAAAGACTGAATAGTTGTGGTTGTTAGCATTTTCTCTTTCTAGTTCACAGTCATGAAAATACCTCATAAATGCAAGCAAACCTTGTGGAAATAGGTTTGCATTCAGGAGAGCAGAGTTTCATGAGCATTCAATGGCAACTTAGGCGGCGCCCTGCCAAAGGCATTCTCCCTCTCTTGCTGTGTTACCAGGCCTCAATGCCACACAGCACCGCCTTAGTGTTCTGCATCAACAAAAATGGGTTCCTGCCACCCAACCACCACCACCACTACCCCTTCCCCTCCCTGTCCTTTTCCCCTAAAAATTCTCATAATTTACCTCCTCTCCATGGCCAAGTCAGACTTTGCCTTCTGTAAGTGTCTGTCAGCAGCAGGCAGCCACTAGATTATTTCAGACCCACAACCCCAAACTGACCCACACCTGAATTCACGTGGGAACTGATTCATGTCTGGAATGACCCAACACATGAGTGAATACAGACTTGTCTAAATCAGAAGTGGTTGTTCTGGCACAGCCAAAAGGGTAGAAGAGGTATGGGGTCCATGGTACTCCTGCCTTCAGTACTTTCTCTTCTTCCTTAGGCTTTCAGGGCTAAAAACTAATGATTTGATAAATTGAACTGGTTGTCTAGGTTTTGATGACTTGTTGGGTTTTATAACAGGCAGCTGTAAAAAAGCATACACAACTTCTGTATGAATCTAGAAACAACCCAAAACACTGTTTTTAGCTGCTTTTCTATTTCTTCAGAAGAATCAAAGGCCTCTGGAAAGCTTGGAAAAAATAAAAAGTAGTAAATTATATTCCAGGAAGTACCATCAATCAGTTGGAAGCAAAAAAGGGAGAATTCACTCTAATGACATAAAACAGATAGGCCTTAACTTTCAGTTTGTTTATATGCAAGCTGAACTTCAAGTTTGGTTTAGTCTTTGGGATCTTGATCAATTCAGCTCCATCTCAATGGCTCCCATGTGCTACAGCACTACCAAAAGCAGCAAAATGTATTTTAAACATAACAAGGATACCTATAACTGTATGGTTCACAGATTAGAGATTTATTGCAGAGAATTTTGTTGAAGTTACTTTTCAGACCATGACAGCATTTAAAATACTTGTTGCTCTGAAGTGAGCTTCCAAATTCTTTTAAAATACTGTTTTATAGTATCCTTCTCAAGATGCATTTGTTTAAAGTTTGTCAGAGTTGAGTAATGCTACTGAAATCTATTACAAATTTTGTTAATCTCATAGGAATTTATTTATACATTATAATAAGTGACATTTTTCTGAGTCATATCATTGATAATATTTTAATATGGACAAAGCTTTCTGTAGTAGTTCAGTTTGGGTCAGAAAGGGCTAGTATATGATCCTTCTGTCAAGAAAGGCTTCTCCACTGCTTGCTTGCTTTGATTTAGCTATAACTTAAACATCCCTCAATGCACTGATCATAAATTAGCTTTCATGGGAGAAGAAAACTGGTTTCTGGTAAGATGGACTTCCATTTGATTTAATCCGTTTTTTTGTTGTCTTTCATCTGGAAGTCGAAATCTCACCAGTGCTTTTACAGTCCTCTCCAGAGTTCTTGTATGACTGAAGTCAGGACAGGGGAGCGATGATACTGGAGCTTCTCATTTACACGCTTTAAATGGCACATCATTTGTAAAGCCTGTTGCAAATTTCATCTCCACATCCTTTCCATCCATGCTTTTCAGCTGATAAGAGATAGAAGCAATCACCTTATCTTCAAATGTTATGTGTGTGTGTGTGTGCGTGTGTATAAAATCAGTTCAAGCTTAAAAGAAGAAAAATTATACAGTTTTCCCAGAGGAAATAAGTGCTCATTTAATTTTATAATTCTGAGCATGTTAGGATGTAAGAAACATAACTACAATTTCAAATTACCTTAGCTCAGCCCTGTCTTGACACTGTGCAATTATGCTAATTAAGGAACTTTGGTTTATGGGAGTCTTAAATTATATTTCACTGATTTTTAAAGCACTTGAATTTAACCATGTCATCCCTAAGCAGCATCCCTACCAATATTGTACATTCAGAGAAGGGGTACAGCATCACAGCATTTTAATTTGACATAAAATCAGGCTTCTGTGATTGCCCTTCTGCTGGTGCCAAGTTCTGCACTGGCCCTGACATTTTCCTCTCTTGATAACCCAGCTCAGGAGGACTGATCTAGCCAAGAAGAAAGCCTGTCTCAAGAAAGGCTCTACTGCTGAACTCCCAGAACTAGTGGAGGAAGGCAGTGTAAAACAGTGACAGGATTAAAACCTTTAATCAGTTTGAGCTGGTGTGAATGTATACTCAGAGCATTCAAGAAAATCAGGTTTAATCTATCCTTCAGGCAAAGAAAGTTAATTCATTTTCAGACCATAGCACTCAACTTATCTCAAACCTGCATTTCATCTTCCATAGTTTTCTTCCTTAATACCTTCCATCTCACACACATATTTAATATTCACCTGCTATTTTCTTCCTTCAGCTGAACTACTTTGAAATAGTCAAAAATATTAATTGCACATTTTCCAGAGAGGTTTCCCTTCCCTTTATTAATGACTCACAGAGATCTTCAGCTGTTTTCTTTCTGTTTTCCCCTCAGTGACTGTTTTCAAAGTTAACTACTCCAGTAGAAGTTTCACTGCTAATGTGGAAGCTCTCACAAGTGCCTCTATCCTATCTACTTGAGGCTTCACATTTCCAGAGACATTTTGTGAAGTAAAGATCTAGTTTCACATTGCCTCTAAAAGACAGCCAAGAAACATGTGCTCTATAATTGGAATATGCTGTGAAGCAAGTTACTATTGGAAGTCTTGGCTGAGGCAGGCAAAATGCCTTGTTAGGATGTGTACTACAGGACAAAGACTCCACTCCTCTGCATTGCCAGCTGCAGCTACCATCGTGTTGTGGCCTGAACAGAGCAGAAGGTGGAAAACTCTTCCCTATGTCCTTCTAAAGGATCACTGCAATTTATTACATGGCAAAGAAGGCACCACAGTTACTTATAAATTATTTCAGTTATGTTATAGCAAGCTGTGGTGGAGAATAAAGACATTTCAACAATGAAACTATAAACAGCTAAAAAAACCACAGAAACAGCAAAGTTTGAATTTCATTTGAATTGATTCAAGGTTAATGTGCCAAGAATTTCAGGAATGCTGCATATATTACAGACAAGTAAGCTTGCCAAGACTCTCTTGGAAATTCTTCTTCAAGACTATGGGTGAGAGCAAAACAGGGCAAAGGTAATACTCAGTGAGGAGCTGGCAGTTAATAAACAGATGTTTACATAGTTATAAGATTTTAGCTCCTGGCAAGAATATGATGATTTGTTTGATAACACACTTAAGCATAATATGTTGGGCTCTGAAATTTTATTCAGACTCAGAGCCAAAAAATGTTATCAAGTAAAAAGCATGTGGCAGCTTTTCAGGTTGGGAGGAGCTAGTTACAAACTTTTCTTGTAGAGAAAGAGAGAGAGAGCCCATATACCTTTTTATTTTTAGTATTACTAAAACTTTCATGTAAATGGAGTCAAAAACACAGAGGATTTTTTCCTCCCTTATGTCTTTAAAAGAGTGATCTGAAGTCACATTTTTAAAGCTGGTAAAGATTACTGATAAAAGCAGTTAATGTAGTGTGCTTCTATTGCAACTACAAGCTCTATTGTAGAAACCCCTAACTTCAAGACAGACCCAACTAGTGAACTGAAAGACTAAATCCGTATTTAGATGCTTTCTTAGTCAAAGTTAACAATAAGACTGCAGGAGGAGGAATAAAAACTGCACACACAGGTTATGTAAAATTTAGAAACTTAGTAAAGTACGCTTAGAAAAAACACCCAAATTTAACAGGGTTGTTCTGACCTCATTCCCTATCCAAATACACAAGCTTGTGCTAGGACAAAGTGGAGGTGGGAGCAAATGCTCAAGAGTGTCTCCATCCCACTGCTAATGAATATCAATCTTCAGCACAAGGGAATTAAAACACAAACACACATTTCACAGAAGGCTCCTGTCTGCCTTGAAAAGAGGTGCTAAAATATTACCCAGCAGCATCACCATGTTTAGTAGCCTGACTCTAAATAATAGATCACATGTTCAGTTCATGCATCTCCAAAGGCTGGATACAGGCCCAGCTGAAAGTGACAGGAGTGGATATGGGAGGGACAAACCCCACAGCTATATCACATAAATTGGGAGTTTATTCCAGCAGCCTGTTGCAATGGGAAGGTTGAAAGGGCCCTGAGGTGCCCCTCTGTCTCCCAGTAATTCAGCAGCCAACGTCAGCTGCATTCTGTGCATCTGCAGCAAGCCAAGAAGCACCAGAGGAGGATTTAATTTAAAAAGAGTTGAAACTCGTATCGTAGGCCCTCCTCCCCACCATCTGGCTAGTGGGGACATTCAGTACAATTCAGCATGACAACTGCCTATTCAGAAGGAAGGAAAAAAAAACATTTCTCATTCAGGAAAAAAATTGGGCAGCTCCCATTACATCTTTGAGGGCCTCCAGCCTAATCTGGATCTGTTGAGGAGTTCTGAGGATACAATTCTATAATTAGAGTACAGAAACTGGTAGTGATAAATCAGCAAAAATCTTGTTTCTTCTTTGAAGTCCAGGCTAAAAGTAAATTTTTACCCTGAATTTCCTATATTCGGTTTAAAACTTGACCAGAATATTTTGTTATCTAATGAGAGGCATGGTTTTTATCCTACTTCTTTGATATGTCATGTAATAAATTTAAGGTCAGAAGATTATCTTAGGTTGTATTAAGATACTGTTATGAGAACATATCTACCACACATCACATCAATATATTGTACATTTTATATTTATGTGATTTCTATTATATCTATGATTTACTTAATCCTAAATCTGCTTATCATTAATTTATCTATTATTATGTTCTACCAAATAATAAATCTATCCAGCCATAAATCTATGACTTATTTAATATGCAGAAATAAAACGATACCAAGATGTAAATCTTTCTGATTCATCAGTCATTCACCTGTGGAAAATCATCCATGGAGAGAAAAAACAGAACAAAACAATCATTGGGAGCCTCTGACATTGTAGTAGCAACATGGATTAATCAGAAATTACTTACGTGTGTATGCATTGAGAACCAAAATCATTATTTTGCTTCTCTTGGAGTTGCAAAACAGGACTCCTGGAGTATTTTCCTCATTAGATACAGATTTCAGTAAGCCAGGTGCTTTTAAGACTTCATCTTTCATGTCTCCCACAATTTTCACTCCCAATTGTTTTCCCTTTTTTAAAACTTGATCTTTGGTTGTTTACAGCCTCACATCTTCAACATTTATGTACAGTGATGCTGCTTTTCTCTTCCAGGGACAGATTATAAATGATGTAGAATAAACTAACCTTGGTGTTGCAGTTTTTCCTGTTTATAAAGTCTGTTTTATCCGAAACCATAGCCCCACTGCAATATCTAAAGAGAGAGAGCTAGGTTTGAATAAATTAAGCTTTGCATCAATTCAGCTGTTACATCCTACAAAGTGTAATCAAGATACTGCTTCTAGGGTCAAAGCACAAAGAATGCAGAACTGTAGCAGAGAAGCTGAAAATTGGTGAGGAAAGATAAAGTCCATTTTCAGACTTGCCAAAACCTCTAAAACAGCATTTGCTTTTGCAGTTTGTAGCAAAAGGAATACCACCACTTCCTTCACCAAGCCCTAGGTCACCTAAAGAAGTACATCCAGGCTGAAGAAAAAAAACAAGTGACTTCATTCTTTGCAACTCTGCACACAATGGCTTCTGATCCCAATGGGAACCTCTTAGCAAATATTTTCTGATGAGTTTCAGATTTCTTGCAGGTATGCAATGCAAGCTTCACAAGCACTTCTCTTTAAACACAACCATTTATGTATATATGTATATATATATTTTTTTTTTTTAATGATTTTGAAGTAGCCTAGTCATTGGTGACAGTAATTCCAAGCAGTCCTTTAAAATAGCTGTGGCATGACATCCTGTCCTTCCATGTGAAATTAGCCCTGCCCAAACACAGAGCCTTTTGCAGCGCTGTAACTGAAGGAGCAGCTACATGAAATTTGGTCAGGTTTAAAAGTTTCCAGCAGCAATGCCAGCACTCCTGAGTCCTATACATAGGATGGTTGTAAATATTATTTTATTTTAGCCCTCGGTGAAAATGCCTTGTGTTACTATGAAAAACAACCACTATTATTGAGATTGCTTTTTACTAATTCAGGTTCCCTGCTTTGTCTTCAGGGCTGGGCCTAGGCTGTTGCTGCCTATAACAAACTTCCTGTGGATGCAAAGCAAACGCCATAAAGAGGCTTTGACATGGCATGAATGCCAGGGGAAGGTCACAACCCAAAGCCTGATGCCTATAAACTCTGTGTTTAAGCTTTTGTAGTTCCTGGGCTTTAATATTGTATTGTTTGATATTACAAGCTGGTTTGTGGAACGGTGCCATTATATCAAAGAAGTTTGCCTGTGCTGAAAAAAAGCTTCTAATCCTTTTAGTTGAATAGAAAATCTTGAAGGCATGAACCTCAAAACTTGAATAGAAAGCCCAAATGAAATTTCTGTGAAAGGAAATCAGAATTTGAAAGGGTAATTCATTTTTGTAAGGGTTGTGATTGACAATCCTGGAATTTCTAACACTCAAAAACATTTTCACCTGGCCCTTTTTAATGCCTCTTGAGCAGTTTCTGCTCTTATTATTTTTAAAATATGCTTTAAAAGTAGCGCTGCTATATTTCTGTCCAATTTCCCTGGGAGAAACATAAATAAATATATGTGTTACTGGGTGCTCATGAGCACAATAACTCTTCGCAGTAGCACATGGTCGGTACATCTGATGATACAAGAAGCTAATTTGACAGGGCACAGCCGAGGAAATTCAGTTAGGAAAACAGGAACCAAGCATCTGTTTTGTTTGACTGTCTCAGAACTTTAAGTGCTCCCTAAGCTTTGTTGCTTTGTTGGGTTCCTTGTCTTTTCATGACATTAGAAATGCTAACATGAAGGCTCCAAAAATTAAATCTAATCCATCTGTATCTGGCAGACATATTCTTATATGAAAAAGAGAGGAAACAGTGGGATAAAACAGATTTTTCTTTTAGTTACAAAAAATTTGTTTCATTTGTAATCAAATAAAGCTTCAGTAATTGAATATATCTTAGTTTTCAATTTTTTTCTCTCGGTTTTCAATCCTTGGCATACTTGTGTTTACATGCACTGTTCTGCCAGTTATTTAAATAAAGCTGTAATAGTTGAGCTTAAGGATTAAAGAGAGAATAAGCTTTCTACTGCACAGTATTCTGTTAAGGTTTTTCATTTCACTAGATTTGAGGAGTGGCAGTCAGCCTGCCCCACTCCCCTCCCTTCCCAAGCAACACCTGTCAGCAGCACCATTCACTCTTGATACTGGCCTGAGTGAAGAACTGTCAAAACTCAGAATGGTTTGGGTTGGAAGGGACCATAAACATCATCTGGTTCCAACCTCCCTACCATGGTAGGGACACCTTTCACTAGGCCAGGTTGCTCAGAGCCACATCCAACCTGGCCCTGTTTGATTGATGTGATAGCTGTGTCACAAAAAGTGCCTAAATTAAAAACACTATTTCAGGAAATGTACTACAATCCTATTTAAAATGTCAGTGGTGTAAGATTTCTTCAGAAGATCATCTCAGACTTAGACTCCAAAAATAAATGAGCATTGACCATTTAGATTAATAC
The DNA here is from genome assembly GCF_028018845.1 of Melospiza georgiana. Classification (NCBI taxonomy): domain Eukaryota; kingdom Metazoa; phylum Chordata; class Aves; order Passeriformes; family Passerellidae; genus Melospiza; species Melospiza georgiana. The sequence goes on along the minus strand of NC_080430.1, from coordinate 43,590,887 downwards.
TTTTACAACATATTAAAATAAGAATTTGAATAAACCATTAGGCGAGAGCTGCCACAGTCCATCAGCAGCTAGATATGTTCTATGATTTCTGTTTGGAAAACAGCTCCTTCTTGCTTTTGTGAAAAAGGCAGAAGCTCAGTGCCTTGTGATGAGCATCCTTGCTTAGCCTAGTGGTTTCTTCAAGTGGTTTATATTAGTTGCTGGTTTCTTATGGCAACACCAAAACCTGCTGATCTTAAAACGTGTCTTTATAGGTAGACATAGCATATGCTTGAAAAAATGTCTGGTCATATCTAACACAAAGCAGTGGAGACCCAGCCTATGATTGAAATATGAGACGGTGATTCAACAAAGATGTTTATCTGAAAAGGCAAAACATTCAAGCTTTGATGCCACTGATCATAATTCAAATAAAAAATCTGCTTTGAGTAAAAAAATGAAGAATCTATACATCCTTGGAAAATTTCATAGAGTCTTGACAGGGATTTCTATATGACTACAGGAGAAAGTCTAGCACAAAGCCAAATTGGACCAAATGGGGATTTGTTCTGATGCAGTCTCTCCAATATTGATTTAAGTGAGCTTAGGATAGCCTAATGTGACAAAGAACACACCTAAGCTACCCATCTCTATCAGAAAATTCAGAGTTTTCCAAATGAATTTGTGAGCTGCAAAGAACTGTTAGTAATTGTTTTGACACAATGGATATAAGTATAAAATATTAAACAACATAATATCCATCAGCCCCAGAGAATCCAGTATTTTAGATTCTGGAGATAGCACATCCCAGGGATACACAGCACTCAGAGCTTTTTATGCTTCAGAACACAAATAAGAGAAATGAGAGAAAATGTTTCATTAGGAAAATTAGTCAAGCCTCTGTTTAACCACAAAAATCAGAGTGCCTTAGTCATTTAAAGCAAGCAGCATTTTTAAAGTGTCATCTTAAATTTAACATATACATTAGTTTTTACATACCAACAAGTAAAAATACCACTATTGTAAACAAAATTAACTAGACATGATAAAGCCATTACAATTAACTTTTCATTAATAGCTGTACAGATTTCTTAGCTGTCCTAGTAAAAAAGTACTATGTCATTTGTAATACCCATGTATTTCATAGAGAACTTACACTGTGAACCTGAGGCCCCTGCACCAAATGTCTCTTTAGATACAGAAATCTTTAGAAAAGCAAAACAAAGCCAGAGCGCCTCTCTCTTTTCTTCCTTTTTTTTTTGTAAGCCAGCAGTAGCACTTGAACTATCACAGCCATAATAAAAGCATTATCACTGTTACAACACCAGCAACCACAGATGCCATCTCTGCTGAAAGAGACATGTCTCCACACTAAGAGGCAGCATCACTTCCAGCTAGAGGTTAACCTATGTGGAATCTGAGGTATTGTTCATCTCAGAGCAGAGATCAAGTGCCAGCTATTCCAGCAAAAGCTGCCAGATCTTTCACTGGATGAAGTCATGTTCTGTTCAGACCCTTTAGCTGCATCCTCAGTATCTCTTCTCCAGGCTAACTAACTAGATGTCTCAAGTCTTTCCCACTTGGAAGAGCTGATTCTTGCAAAAGTCTTAAATTGCCACATGAAATGTGTACTTTAAAATGCCTGTAGTCCTGTAATTTCAGGAATTGTGTGTCAAACATATGTCAGATTCAGTTAAACCAATGTTGCTTGGCATACAATAACTGCCTTTACAGACAAAGTTGAATAGTGCCAATTTGACTCAACTAATGTAGATTTTAAAGCTGAAAGGAATTATTTATTTTTTTTCTGACTGCATATGTAACAGAGACCTTCCACCTGTAAACTGTGCACAAGGACTATAACCTCTCTTTCATCTATATAGAGTCTTTTATAAGCATTTCTAACCACAATTTCAGAGTATGGGCTGACCACGGATAAATTATTCCAGATGTTAAATACAGATTGAAACTTTATATCCTATTTGCATGCAGCCTGTGAGCTTTTTTCTCCTTGATTAAAGACCCATCCTTTGTGTCTTCCTCAAAGATCGTGTTAAATCCTCAGTTGCTTTGAGATAAGACCTTGACTTGAACAGAGTTGCCATTTTGGGGAAAAACTAAAGATAAGGCAAAATAACAATGCACTAAACAAGCAAGCATCTGATAAGCTCTGTTAGGAGAACATCCTCACAAGAGGATCTGTACACTGTTCCTACTCAGACCTTAGAAGGACCTACAAATCCTGCCTATCACAGTTACAACAGAGATTTGAAGGAAAGGAAGCCTAATGCCACTCAGCACAGATGCTATTTTCTAATTCTATTCTCAATTCAGCCACTGCTTTTAAAATTAATTTGATTGGAAAACTTGAGAAAGACAAATATGTTCTAATGGCAATAGCTCTCTCATGACTAGGGGAATGTCCCTCCTGGGCTCCAGCCATCTGATGTCCTCTGGTTGACTGAATTATAAACTGCCTGAGCTGCAGCAATCAGCCACTACCAGAGACAGGAGTAAAGGATGTTCTCAGTTACCCTCTCCAGGATAGGCTTTGGGAATTATTCTTTTCAATATTTGAGAGGTGCAAACACCTGATGGGAGCTTTTCCAGCACACAAAGTACGGCTGATTATTCTCCCCTGCGTGATCTCTTTGATGTAATGCTGCTCTTAAAGGCACTTTTAATAGGATGCCTCCCCTCTTACCAACCAGCTTCATTTTCATTAAGCGTGTGGGTGTTTCACCTCTTTGAGACTCTCTATCCAGGAGTTCTGCAGTTACTGGGGGAAAGGGGCAGATATACAGTTCACTTTCTTCAGAAAAGAGGCTAACAAGGGTTGTGGCAGAGCAGTTGTGTTAACTGTTAAAGAAACATGCTCTCAATGCCAAGCACGATGTGCAAATCACTCTGTGCTGCCTCAGTTCTGAGCTCCCAAAGCTCATTTGGTAGGTTCCCAAAAGGACAAAGCCCCATCTGTTAATTCTCCTGTATAGAACCTCATTGATGTTATCACTCTTATGCATGAATTAATAGCTAGAGAAATTACTTTAGCATTCATCTTGTGGCTGGTGTGTGGCTGAGCAATAATTCTAAAGAAATATTGGCTGGAAAGGATGTAAGAAATGTCTATTTTCTACTGGGAATCAGGAGGAAAGATGGTGGTTTCTCTGCACAAAATGTTGGTTCTTCCATTTCCTTTAGCATTGGTCACACACTCTTTGGAGACTGATTGTGAATGAAAAAAGCATCCTGTAGTTTCCATCAGGAAAAGATTTTATCTGAGTCCAGCTGGAATTTTCAACAGGAAGTCTATGTTTTATGGTCATGTTTTGGAAAGAGGTAACCTTGCAATACTCTTGAAAAGTAATTTCCTCAAATGTTAATGAGATATACTCTAACTAGCAACAAAAGCAAAAGAAAATAATTTCTTCTTTTGCCAAATGAATTGAAAATTTTTTTTCAAGAAAAGAAGATAATCCTGCCAGCATAAACACCATTAAATAAGCCACATACATGCCTTCTATTGTTTTTTATCTAAGCAGAGAGGCTGCTTAAACATGTTGAAATAATAGGCCTTTTATGTTTGACAGGAAAATAAGTGGCATGTTTCATTTCCTTACTCAGACTGAATTAATATTAAAAACTTCACACCTTCCAAGAACTTAATCATAATCATTTTAATGGAAAAATTCAATGTATAGAATTAGATAAGAATTGCTCTTAAAAAAATACATATTCTCCTAAGAAAAAGCTACAGAGGTCTAGATAAAAGCCTCATTTAACCAGAATTACCTCCTAAACTCAACTGTGCTGTTAAAATGTCACTTGCTCACAAACTCTTACCATGCAGCCACAAAACACATTTGCATACCGTTTCTATAAGGCTTGTTAAAAAGCTTTCAGATTTCTTTGCTTTAAAACATTCAAGTTTGAATTAAAAATAAGAGAAGAATCTCAAAGATCATAAATAATTCCATTATTGGATCATACTCATACTCCCTGAAGTCCATGCTCCTGGGCCTTGTGTGGTCAGTCAGGAATGATTCCAGAAGTTGATCCAAGAAAAGAAACATTTAATACACTGCCAGTTTTGAAATAGTCTTCTTAAACCATATTGACTGGTTTAATAATTGAAGCAAGTAAGTTTATCCTTCTTAGTATAAGTCTGGATGTTCTTATCTATAACACATCCTTCTTATCATCTGTTTATGTCTTGGGCTTCATGAAAAGCCTTGGTAATTTCCAGAATCTATAGTTTCTGAACAATACACATTTATTTCCCAGCTTTAGTTTTTACTGAGGTATTTGATGTCTAATGCTCTTACTGATGATCAGTTTCCAAGCAACTGGTAAACAGGATTTTTTAGTTGTCAGTTTCCAGAGGAAATTGCAACTCATTAAAGTGAGCATGCAAAGCTAACCTCAGATTGTAGCCATTACACTTATTTTAATGTTGTATTTCATTTAAAATGTTTGATCAGAGAACAAGTCTCCTAGGATGCATAGCTTTTCTGGAACACCACAGTGAACAGCAGTTCTTCAACAAGCCTCATTACATTCAGTGCACAATATCAAGCAATGTAAAGAGAATGAATAGTAGCACCACATTCCGTTCATTTTATATTGATAAAGCTTTTTGTCTCAGGACTAACATGCTAATAACCACATCAATGCTTGTTTTGATTAAATAGATTTCTTCCAGCAGTGGAAGCAGCAGTGACAGAAGTATATTGCACTAAGGATATTCACATCCTTATGCAGGCAGAATGATTAAATTTAACATCAAGTTACAGGTTGTTCTCTAATTCAATCTCTAATTCTCTCATTCAACTCCACCAATGAATGTTTAAGTTACATCTGGCCTGTGCATCCTCTGAAGTTCAGCTGTCGGGATAAATCTTGAACAATTCAAAAGTTATTAGCCAACTAGCCCTGCATGCATCCTTTGCTTGTGATTTTTGCCTCTGTGACTGGACAAGCACCACTGTGTGCATGAGACAAAATCTATCAGAACAGAACATGACAGTAGCACAGTTAGAATGTGCTAAGCTCTCTGGAACCCAAATTTAATGCCCACTGAGATCAGAAAATGGTGAATAGTGAGAAAACAACAAAAACCCTCAAAGAAAAATGCATTTATCTACTGGTAATGTTTTTAAAAAGACATTCAGTCAGTGTTAAGCAAACCATCCCAAGGACTTACCCTGCTAAGTAAAAGACTGTGATCCTCAGAAATAAAGAGCTTATTTTCAACACCATGCAGGGCAGCTTCCAGAGCAAAACTGCACTCTGTGTTTGTAGAGTCAAAGCAGCAAGTGTTACTATGTGGTGAGTATCAGCCCTGCCAACATCTGACAAACCCAAGGAGAATGAACACGATGTTTCTTTAAGCATGTAGTGCTTGAGCTGTTAGCCATTGTAAAAACATTAGGAGCAAGAAAGAAAATAATGAACATTACTGTACCAAAACAGGAAAAGGAGATTTCCCTCCCACCCACCCCCTGCCAGTTACAGCCCTGGCACTTTTTATTTCCAAACTATATCATGGCAAAGGAATGTGTCTTTCTTTGCCTGATGACCTCTGATTTGGAGAAGTATGCTATTCAGCATAATTTAGCACACAGAAAACAAAGAAGTTTAACTATTTCAAAGGAATGTAGAATTTCAGTTCTTGTTATAGCTCTTATTCTTCTGAATGCTCATCACACAGCTTAATATCCAGCACAAATTGGATGAAAAGGAACAGCAACTCATCAGAGACGGCCTCATTCCAGACTCACCCCTTCTCCCCCCGCCCATGCAAAACAGCTTCCATTTCCTTGTGAAACAGCAGCAGCTTCAGATTACAATTCAGTTCTCTTAAGGATATTCATGTTGCATTTAAGTTAAGAAATCATGATCTACCAAAACATTTAAGAATTCAGGTTACAAGCCCTACTGCCAAGACTGCAACCTTTTATTTAACACAGATTTACATGACAAAGGGCCAAAATACTGACCAGTGCCTACACCTGATTTTAGAAGAATGAAAATCTCTTGGAAAAGATAAAGCCTTTACAGAACAGAGAGCAGCAGAGCATAAAGCTTATGGCTTAGAAAAGAGTTAAAAGAGGGAAAGTCTGGTTTATTTTTTTATTTATTTTATATACCTATTTAGAAATTAATTTTGTCAAATATACCCCCCTTATCATAACAAGCAGATTCACGACTATGTTAAATATAAGGAAGTTTAACAATTTTTTTTTACACAGCTAGTATGGAGATGAGTGGTTCAAGATGAACTGGTATTACACTGAAAACAGCTCATGACAGCAGTGAAAGATGGGCTTCTGTGATCTTCAAGAGGCAGGTAATGACTACTTAAAGCTTCACGGTCTCAATGCTTTAAGTCTCCAGCAATTTCCTGAGAATCAAAAATTATTTGTTCTCAGAGAAATTTTTTTTCAAATTCACAGTGCTCTCATAAAATCCTAAATAGAACCATTACTCGCAGATACTGACATTTAGAAAGCAGAGCAGCTAAACTTGTGATCCTCCCCTTTAAGATATGGCTAGATCACCCCCAGGGTTACAACTGAAGTAGTGCTTTTTTTAATTTGCTTTTACCTTTTCTTGAATCCTCTTGGCTTTCACTGTCGATATAAGTTTCCAAAATGCATGGATAGGAAGCTTTATGAAACAGGAGAAGACAGATTTATGCAGCAGATTATCCATAATTTAGGCAACTTCTCTTACTGCTTCCCTGTTTGGAGTTCTGAATGCATGCTTTCCTCCTCTTCCCAAACACTCGTAGTCCTCGACTGTTGCACAATCCTTTTCTGCAGAGCAACTGGTGCAAATCAAAACATCAAATGCAGAGCCTCCAACAAATGACTAGTGTTAAAGTGCCACAAGGGCAGTGTGAGCTGCAAGAACTGAGGGGCAGTTCTACCAAATGCAAATCATTTCCCTGGCAGCCTGCTCAAATAGCCCTACTTCTGGTAAGAACATTCTGCTGCAAAATCAAATAACAGTAACCAGCCCCTCATTTCTCCTAGTCCCCCTAATGCCTGATGCCTCTTAAAGCTTGTTCAGCTGCAGTAAAGAGGATAGAAAACTGCTGTTTCCAGCACATTCACCCCTCCTCCTCAAGCTGTATTTCACTGACTGCACTGTCTGGTTTCACTTTTGTTTCACACACAGTCCTGTTATGTGGATTTCAGTCAGATTAATGCTTTTGTTCATTCCCTGCTTTCTAAACTGGAACTGCAAGGCACCAGTTACAGAGCATAACAGTACGAGCTCAAATAAAGCTTAACTTGCAACCAGGGGCTTTGCCTTGAATCTTACCTGCAAACTCATTTCCTTTAAAGTCATTACATTTCTCTTTATGACCCCTTCTCTACTTCTCACTTTCGATCAGCAGACAAGTATTTGTCTGGCTTTTGTAGTGGATGGAAAAACAGCAAAGCACATTTCCATCAATTATCATGCTAAGTTCTTGAGTTTCAGAGTTATGCAAGTTTGGGTGGATGTCTTCCTCCCTCTGTTGTTGCTGTTGACCTTTTATGCAGAGAAGTCACAGAGCTGGGTTCTTACTACAGTAAAGCAATTCAGTCCTCACTACAACTCCAAGTTTTTTAAGTCTTTCCTAAGGTATTTCTCTGTGCATAATAAATTATTTTAAGGTCAGTCCCTACCCAGGCCATTCTATGATTGTATTATTTACATCTTGGATAGTGCTACAGAATTTATCCTGAAGCTATTAAATACAGCTGCTAAAGACTAACCAGCCAGAGAATGTTATGTGCCTCCTGCACATCAACATTTGTGGGAGGCAAAAGAAATAATTTCTTTACCTTGTCAGCACAGTTTGTGGAAAGTAATCCATATGGTAGGGAAATAATACTGCTTTGCAGGACTCTTCTTCCACTCCTCCTTTTCAGGTCTCACAGCTACAAAAAAGCTTTCAATGCATCCAGGAAAGAATCCAGGACAGATTTACATGTTTGTTTTCAGTGTTAACTCATCCCACACTACTTGCACATATCCCTCCCTTCAGGTTTGATGCTTGACAGAGGCAAACATTCTGACATTTCATGCTTGGAAATGTGCCTTCAACAAATCCTTTTTGTGTTCCTAAATGACTGTTTGGCTGCTTATATTTCAGCCCATCTGTTTGGATGGCACCAAGCCTGCTTACAAGGTGATCTTCCTGTTTCACTTCCTATCCAGAAATGCCAGCCAATTTTGGGCTCTCGGCACAATACCTCTCCTGCCCTCACTTTGGTACAAAGCCCTGCTGAGTCAGAATCACTGTTCTTGTGCTTTTTAAAATTTGTTGGCACTTGTGTGATTCTGACCACCTGAGCAGCAGAGGAAGAAAACTGGAGTTGTCAGCACTGTAAATTGCCAAGTGCACTTGTTACTGTGAAGCCAGGAGGATGTTACAAAGATCAGTGACACATCGTAGCATGGGAATTTTAATTGCTCTGCAAAGCCAGGATCCCCACAAACAGAAGGACAAGAATAGAAAAAGGAAAAACACAAGCCACAGGCATAAAAGAGTCAAGCAGGGAAAAACACTGAGCTCCACTTTGCAGTAGTGATTCCTTTAAAATGACATATATTAGGACATATTTGTTTTGTATAACCTCAGACTTTTACCTAAAATCACAGTGTTATGTTTATGCCATTCCCTGCAAAATCATACCAGGCTGAAGTTGCTTCTTTGCAAAGTTCTCAAGTGCATGACTAAGCTCTTTCAGAGGAACAGAGGACCACAGGCTTGTTTCAGATTGGCCTAAGAACAGTGTTTCAACAGGCACTTGTACACTTACCCCTTTTGTGCTCCATATGGGTGCTTAGGGAACACAAAGGGAGACATCTGCAGTAATCCAGATGGGTGGAGCCTCAGAAGTGTGGACAATATCACCTGGTTGAGCCATACCTTGGCAAATATCAGAATTCTGCATTTCCTTGATTAGCACCTAAAGTCTTTATTGAAACAGAGAAAGTTTTCTTAACTAGGAAATATTTGCACTGTCAAGAGTAAGTCAGTGGGTAGATATCACAAATGTTCTTCTGCCCTCCACCCTGTTTAAGAAAAGCAATAACAGGCCAAGAAAAGCAAAGACAGGCTTTCAACAAACAGTATCAGCTGTCAGAATGTTTTAGTTTAAGAGTTGTAGTGAAAAAGTCTCCTTTCTCTGGTGCAAAATAATGTGACAAAATTTCCAAACATGTTCTGACACCTGAAAGAACAGTTTCTTGTTGTACCCTGTGTTTTTACGAAAGAAATGCCCTCACTTCTCACACCATGATATGTTTAAAAGAAAATGGTAGAAATTTAAACATTTTGACTCTGCCTAGGAATGCATTGAATTTATACTAAAATAATGATCTATTGTGTGCTCAGAAAACAGCAAACTGTTTCAAAACAACAGAGACTAAACTTCTCAGCTCCGGCCTGGCAACTATCCAGTACCAACAAGAACAGCACTAACCTATTTGTTCAACTAATTCTTGTGGTATCAGTCAAGGTGAATTGAGCATCTCCCACACAGCACTTAGACAATCCCTGCCCTGTATTATAAGCTTTTCTAATGACAGTAATAAAATATATCACTAGCAGCTAAAATCCATAAACAGCATCCAGGTCCCCTATAATAGTAGCGAATAATTCTCTTTTCACTGAGTGAGGAAAACCTGCATGAAAACAGAAATATGTATGCATCTGAATAGGTATATGTGTATGATTATATAGATGTAGGTACTACTTATGTACACAATACTCCCATCCTGAAAACATTTAGGAGCTGGTGAACAAACACAGACTTTGTCCTACTACTCAGTGCAAGCTGCTGGCAGCAGGACAGGCAGCAGCAGGTAATTCTTGCTCATTATGAGCTGTTTAATTGTCTTCTCTAACTATCTTGATATCTCAACCAGACACGTTTGCATTCCAAAGCCTTTCATTGCAAAATTCCTCTATCCCCAGGAAACCATGGCATTTGGGTGCTTGAAGCATATCCTACATGTATAAAGGAAGTATTGCATTTTGGCTTTGTGTACTGTCAGAATAAGATTTTGCTTCTTCCTCCATCTCCCCCCACCTCATTGCTTTGATAAGTAACAGTAACTCCAGCAAAGTTTGTCCAATATTTTAGTCCAACATTTTCAACTAATTTGATTTTCTGTATTTTTGAGCAGGATTTATTAGTTCAATTGTAGTTAAAACTTGATCCAGTTACTTTTTTTTTTTTTTTAATTTGGAATAATGCAAACTCTGATATGCATCACTAATTTAGATTTTCTAGGATTTTAATGCTTCAATTTTAGTTCCATGTCCAGTAACAGTCTCCCAAGTCCAAAAAAAGACATGATGATACTGGAGCATGTCCAGAAAAGAGTCATGAAGATAATTAAGGGACTGGAATATCTATTATGGGAGGAGAAACAGAGAGCTGTGACTATTTAGTCTGGAGAAGGGCAGGCTCAGGGGGGATCTTCTTAATATACGTAAATACCTGAGAGGCTGAAATGAAGGAGGGGGAGCTTGACTTCTCAGCAGTGCCCTGTGAAAGGACTGGAAGAAATGGGCAGAAACTGAAATGCAGTAAGTTCCATCTAAATATAATTATTTGTTTATTAAACCACTGTTACTGTGGTGAAGCACTGAAATCTGCTGCTAGAAAGGTTGTGGGAGTCTTCAACTTTGGACAAGTTCAAAGCCTTGCAATCAGTCCTGAGAAGGCTGCTCTTTCTGACTTTGCTTGAGCGTGGCATTGTACTACACCATCTCCAAGGAGTCCCTTCCCACCTCAGCTGTTCTATGATTCTGTGCAATTATAAGCTATTACTATAAAAAAAAAAACCCTAAGGATATGCAAATGGCATCATCAATTCTGCATAAAAGTAAGTGCTTTTTAAAGAAAGAAGATACAGTTAAAGAAATGTCACCAGTAAACTGATTCCCAAATATATTTCCCAACTATATAGATTCATTGCTGATGCAGTGCCAAAAAATATTTCCTTTCATTAGAAGAAAATTTGCCTGAGTTTCCAGAATGCTTCTCAAGCATAATACAGCACTCTTGTGTAGAGGCATTCACACAGGCATCAAATAACTACGTATACTACAAGTCCAGTTGCCAACAGCTTACTTGAAACTGTTGGACCAGATAACTGGTACATAATTCCTCCTAGATGCTGAAGTATTATCAGAATTTTTTCTAAATTTCTACCAAGCATGCATGAAGCAGTTTTCTTCCCCCTTTTCTTCCTTATTTCCCAAGAATACAAAGTCAGGAGGAGCAACTTGCTGCAATGGTTCTTCTGCTGTACCAGGGCTTCAATCTAGATGATGTCACTCTAAGAAAAGAGAGACCCCAGCAGTAAAAAAAAGCTCAAAACCCAGCACACATTTCTCAAAACTTCTTTCCTTGGATATGCTCTTCCTGTTCACCTGATTTACCCTGCCCAGTCAGAAGATAATGTCAAATATTCCGTTTTGCAGGAACAGGAAGGAACAGGTTGACTTCTACACTTATGTCCTGCTGCATTTTCCCTGACCAAAGCAGTTTCCTCCCGTTGCATTGTGCCAAGTAAAGGAATGCATCAGAAGTCAATGGATCATAAGCAGGGTGTGTGATCAGGTGTCACATGGCTCAGAGGTGGCTGTCAGTGGAACACACTGTGCTCACATGCCTCTCAGAGGCCATGTACAAAGATCTATCAGTCCAGCACTGCTTTCAGAAACTTCATTCCTTTAATAGCCAACCTTGAGGTCACAATCAAAGAGTTAATTTCCCATGGATAACAGGCTGAAGTTTTATACCCATATTGCCACACTAGAATCACAGAATAGATATTCTTATAGCCACTGTCCTACAAATGACCTACCTTTTACTCTCTGCACAGCCAGGAAAGCTATTTGTCTTTTTAAAGCTCCATGGTATTAGGATTTGGGCCCCATTTGTTACCCACTCTCCTAGTTCTTCGCGTTAATGAGCTCTAATCAGCAGCCTTCCATTTTATTAAGTGTCACCCTCTAGTGCATTGTTTAAATTTATCTAAATTAAAATCACACCCTATTTAAAATTTGCCTCTTGCTCTAAAATCTCTTGATCAATCATTTTGTAGTTTCAGCCTAGCCTCTACAAATTTGATCAATGCGTGCTTCATTTTGTCTTCCAGATTGTTTAATAGAAACCTTAATTAGTGCTTTCATTAATTAATACCAGTCCCGATACTGATTCAGAGATATCCCATTCGATAGCTCCCTCACCACTGGTGTTTCATTGTTAATTATACTGACACTGTAGCCCAGGCAATTCTCTATTCACGTTACAGGTTTATGAAGTTGAGAAGGGCTTTTTCCTTCCAAATCCTTCCTGAAGGAGCTTCCCACACATAGCAACAAGAAGCCATGGTAGAGTTAGATAACAGAAATCCACTGTGTTTTCACTTGTCTATTAAACACATAATATACTGCAGCTTATTAACTTAGTCTGAACAAAAAAAGTTCAACTAATTATTCACACATGTCTCAAAGGAGCATGAAAGCCTCTTCTTCACTGCACTGATGAACTGTGGGTTAGTTTTGGGTGCCTCACAGAGCTGTGGGGCTAGAAAGGCCAGGTGGATGTTCACTGCTTGTGAACCTGGCAGCCAGCTGAGCTTTTTCTCACCTCTACTCGCTCACCCAAGGTTTAACTCATTACATCACCACAATCTCATCTGTCTAGCCCAGTTAATTTTCCTATAGCGTTGTTAGCATTGTAGCCTCAAGTTCCTATAGTGTTGTATCCTCAAGTTTGCCTTCAAACACTCGAAAGCAAGTAGCAACCCATCCAAAACCCCACTAAGCTCCTAGCCAGCAGAAAGTGCCTGAAGGGTAGAAGAAGAGGGCCTTTACTCCTTAGTTTCCTTTTTTCAGACACACAACTCTTCCAGCTTCTAAGAGGACTCATCTGAACAGTTTCCATATCTTACTCAGAAGAGCCCTAAGCCAAAGCACTTCCCCTAGAGGTTTGCTTAAGGTGGAGAATACTTACAGTACAGTCCAGGTTCTAAACAAGAGCACTTATTTAAGGCATAACCAGAGACACACAAGGTCAGATTACTGAGAAAACTCTCTCCTATTCAAGTACAAGCTCTACAGAAATTGCATCCTGGACACCAAGGACTAGATCTGCAAGTGTACTTGGGGTTACAAGACTTATATGCGCTAAGAGCCCCATAAGAGACTGTAGGAAAACAGGAAAGTCTTTCTCAAACTAAGCCTGATTCCAGCAATTCACCTTTAAACACCTAGCATTAGCTTTTTAAAATATTCCCCTCATAAGACTAGGGAAAGATAACATGGAAATTCAAATGCATTCTGCCAGATTTGGCATACAACTTTTTCCTTGAAAGTACGGAGTCTCTTCACTCAAGTGAAAGTAGCCCCTTCTCGCAATTTAACTTTACTCCTCAAACTTCTTGCACAATTTCTTCTGCTGTATTTTCTTGTGACTTCATACCTATGCAAAACCTTTTCTCTTTTTGAATGTACCTACCATTCTCAAGATAATTCAACAATTGAGAAATAAAAATAACTGACCTTTTTTCCCCATCTTCTCATGGTCTGTAATTCTTTTCCAAGGGCCTTCCAAATGTTCCCCTAGGAACATTTCTCTTACAGAAGAGAGGAGGAAAGGAAAAGGATTGCAATATCAGCTTTATAAGAGCTCACCTTAGGTTCCCTTCCTCTCACTTAAAACACCTAGCCTAGAATATGATTTAAGGAGATTACTGCTAGGTAATACTATATTTTTTCCTCTTGTCTCTGTGAAGATCTCAGATTTGAGGCATGTGAGTTAAGCAAGCAAGGAGAGGAGATGATGTGAGTGCATGAAATGTGCCTTATCCTACAGAGGAGAAGGTGAATCCTGCCACTGACAGGATGTAAAGGATCTAATTGAAAGCATGTATGTCATTTGAAAGCTGGTGGAGAGTAAGGACCAATTGCTGAGCACCTGAAACTCCAGGTGCAATTAATAATTCAGCTTCTTAGCATTTACTGAAAAAAAACCCCATATCCTATTTTATAAAAGATTCCATTTAAAAATATCTATCTCTAAGGGCAATTTATTTATCTATTGATCAGACTAAAAGAAGAATGTGTTGGAAACCTACATGCAGCTAAAAGGAAGAACCAGCATGATAGTTTTGAATAAAATCTCGCCCAACAGGCTCTGAATTTCATGTTGTAAATTGGCAAACATCTGACTTGAAGAATGGTATTTGAAAGTAGAAAAGACATTCAGAAAATGGATTCTGAAAAATTATGTCTGGCGTAGACTTTATCTGTTTATATATCAAAGGACACTCTTTCTAGTAGCTACGTGTCAATCTCTTCTTTCTGCCTTGTACACACTCCAAAAATTATTTTAGGATTGAATTATCTGTCAGTTTTGGATAGCCTGGATCTCTAGTGCAGATGATATACAGTCACTTTAAAGACATCAAGAAGAAGCTATTGCTCCCATTATGCACAGATGATCAAAAACGTGTGCCTAGAGAATAATAGAGGGCTGTATTATTTTCTGTTTTACAAATCAAGGACGTGTCTTGAGAGCACCCATAGCCAGATGTATCATCATCTCACAAAAAACAGCTGCAGGAATGGAAAGACATGAGACAGCCAGTGATCATGAATAGTTCTACAAAAGCTTTTATACGAAGAAGGACTGAAAAGATGCAAACTGTTTAGAGCCGGAAAGAGACAGACACAGAGGGAAATGAAAGACTGTGGAAGAACTAGGTACAACACATCTGAAACACAGGAAGGAAGTCTGGTTTTTGTAATAGATTTTCTTTTGAATAAAATAGGAAGTGATTAAAATGTGGAATTCTTTTTCCTGCATGTCATCTCAGGGGTCAAATGTTACTCAGATTAAAAAGAAGATTGAACATGTAAGTATATAATGGGAACATTCATTAGAAAGGGTGCAGACTGGGATATCAAACTGTATGCTTCAGGGCAAAGGTCCCTCATCAACTCTAAGGAATTAGAAACCAGAATTTTATAAGCAGTTATTCTGGCAGGCAAGGAAAGAATTGTGAATTCATTTATAATGCCTTTGACCTAAAACACAGGGGAAGATACAGATGCAAAAACCAAATAGAAATAAAATTAGTAAACAGACAAATGAATCAACATGTAGTTACTTAGAGAGAAAATCTCCAACTTACTCCTTAGAAAAAGAAAAGAGATGAAACATCAGTTAATCAGCCTGAGAAAAACTCAGGGTTCTGAGGTTAGGCCCAACGAGGTGGAGCTATGAAAAGACAGGAAAAGTGTTCCAAATGTTTGAGTAAAAGAGCATCACATTTATAGAGAGGGTGAAACAGAAATGTGACATATTGAAGAGATGAATAAATGGATTTTTTATTAAAACAAAAATCACAGAGCAGATGCAATACTAAATGTTTTAAAGTTTTGTTAATTTAAGTTGATGGTTTACCAGGGAGGCAACTTGTCTAAATTATTTGCTATATGTATTTATCATCCTGAGCTTGAACATGGTTCAATTGTAGCAGAGGCAGAAGCTAACACAGAAATGATCATTCCCCAACAGACTGAAACTTGTTGACAGGAAAGGATGATGAAACCTGAATTATGTGTTTTGTGCACAGAAATGATAATTTGTCAGGGCTTTTTGACACTGGCTTCCTCTGCCAATGAATTCTCAAGGAAGGAAGGCAGGAAGAGAAAACCTGCAACCTATTTTCTGTCTCATGAGGCAAATTAGATGAACAGATTCCAGCTGCAGAGTTTGCTGTGTTATTAACTTCTCTCACTCTGAACACTGCCTATGCTGATACACAAACTGTTGGTAGCTGGAGTTATCTTCATTATCCTAGCTTATGACTACAAGTGAGCCATAAGCCACGTTTCAGCCCAGCCCATTTTATTATCTTTGTCTGTTTGAAGTCAAAAGGACCCCCTCACAAACTTCCAGAAACTCTAGGCAAAACTTGTGTGAGTCACCTTACAATTATTACTAAAATTTATTGAGCAGCCATGCCCATAAATACCCTTAACCTTTGTGTTTAGCATGGTAATCTTCAACCTTATAAATTCTTGTAAGAAAATCTCTGTAAAGATGTAATTAAATTATAAGATCATGGTGCTGCATGATCAAGCATATTACTGTCAGACCTGTTACTTTTTCTCTCAATGTGTGGGACCAAATGTGCCAGATTCACTTGACAAAAGGCAAGCTGGAGGCTGTGCCTGTGCCCCACAGCTAAAGGTGCATAAAAACCAGAGGGGAGCAAAACACCAACTTTTCATCACCTACAATGGATCACAGACTGGGTCAACAACTTGGTCATGGCACCCCAGAGTGGGCTACTGGTGTGGCACAGCAAGGGAGGGAGTTCCCAAGTAAGAGGTGGGTAGCTGAGCCACAGGGGCTGGCCCCACCAGCCAAGGCTCATCCCACTGCCCTCATGGAGGGAGCAGGGCAGGCTGGAAGGGGGCAAACCAGGCCCAGCAAGTCCATGGGTGATGGGGTAGGTCTGGGGTCAGGCTGGGAAGCAAATTCATGGGTCAGGGGCAGCCCATCAGAAGGGTCCCCAGCCAAGCCTGGGCATGGCCATGATGCAGCTGCAATGCAGACTGGCTGGGACCTGAGAACCCAGAGCCTGAGCTTAAAACCAGATCCTGTGTGAATGGCAGGTGAAGAAAGACCTCACTGAGTCCCACCTACCTTCTCCCTAAGACCAGCAGCTGTGTCACAGGGCACTAGCTGTGTCAAACCCCCAGGAGGGGAAGAGGGTGCCCTCAGGGACCTGACAGGAGGCAGAGACTGTCCTCATCCATTTCTGCCAGACAGAAGGAGTGCTGCTGTGTTACTGCTGTGTTCCTGTACCACAGGTCACAGTTCTGGGGGCTCTCTTTGCAGGTCTCACCCTTTGCCAGAAGCAGTTCACAAGAGCAGCTGTACCCGCTCAGAGGATGTGTCTCCTGAGAGCTGCTTCCTGCAAGGGCTTTTAGCAGATGCACACACAGCTGACTTGAGAGCAGAGCAGGCACGCAGCATTGCTTTCCCCAGGTACCTTCATCAGCTTCCAGCAACCTCCAGGTCACAGAGTTCTTGCATCAGGAGGGGTGTCTTTAGGTGTGGCAGCCCAGATTAATTTTTTGTGCATTAATTTCTCTAATTCCTCTAAGAGCCCATATAAACTGCCCACAGCATTCTATAGCAATGAGCTCCCCTTCTTATCATTCCTCTGGCTGTTGAATTCCTTTATGAATCACTCTAAAAAGCAGAAACTATAAATATGTGTAGCTAAATCACTGCTGAATTCTTACCGGTAACTGAGAACAGACCTTGATCTAGAAGCATCAATTGCTTTGAATGATTTGATACTACTGTGCTCATATGCAAATATAAAATTTTGGGCTTAGAGATATTAGGAAAGCTACTCTTGGAAAAAATGATACAGTGTGTTTCACTTACGTAAAATCTGGCAGCCAAAATGTTGAGCAGATTAAAAAAGGAAAGTAAAGGGGCATGTTAGTAAAAAATTTATTGCATAGAGACACCTCCAGAGACTACAAGAGCAGAGCAATCACAGTGTCAGTGCCATTTATCACCAAGAGAAGACTCAGTGTTCCCACTGTAACCTTGTGTTTCTATGGAGAACGCCTTCTCTGGCTTTCTCTCCAGTTTGATCGATACAATACACCAAATATGCTCAAATGCTGTTTCCAGACTCAGTCAAGGTTCCATGATAGAGCAACAGTACACAATTTGTCAATCAGAAAAGAAAATTACCTTACAGTTACTGTATTTGGGATATTCAGTGCAGTATGTAACTGGGAAATGCTCACTTACTCTATGGAGTATGGAGAAATTTGAAAAGTAACACTGCAGAGCTGGGACAGATCAAGACATTAACAGAATGCTCTCATCCTCTGATGCTGTCAAAGAGAGGGACTTTTCCCCACGTCTCTGCAATGGGAATGTGCAATGGAATGAGGATGCTCTGCTATTATACCTTGGTTGCATTGTCTTTTGAAGTGCAGGAAACCCTGTAACACCAAGAAAAAATATTCAGGGATGGAGCATGAGAGCTTGTTGGCAAAGTTAGCTGGGAGTAAATGCCAAAAGGCTCAGCTTAAGGTGGCACATACTGTGTGTTCCCAGCCTACCCTGAGCTGCTCGGAGCACCTCCAGACTGTTGCTGTTCCGCAACAGCAGCTTATCTTGTAAGAGATGATATCTGATGCAGATATCCAAGAGACCCCTATCTGATGCAGATATCCAAGAGACCCCTATCTGATGCAGAAAGCTGATGCCAGGTGTTGTGCTGTCTTTAAAACACTGAAGAAAAATGAAGACCCCCTTTTCCTCAAGATTCCATTTCAGGTGCTCTCTGTCAAGAGTCATCTCGAGGGCTTCCTGTACACAGAACATCACTCTTGAGCCTTTGAGCTGCTGTGGGTTTTGGGTGGGAAAATGAAGAGCTGCATTACATACTCTCAGGAGATCATTGCAAGACAGGGTTTCTAGTGGAGTTAGTGGAGTCACAACTGGAGCTAGCAGGGTGTCTTACCCCTCTCTTCCCCCATTTTTCTGTTTAAAACCCATCTTCAACACGTGGGTCACTGAATTTGCCTATAGATGTTCACAGTGCATGTGAAAGACATTACTATTCTCCTTCCATTTGTTTTTTCCATGGCATTCCATGAAATAATATGATGCCATTACCCTGGGATTTACTACTGCTCTGTTTTGCTCCTCATATCTTGCTGCTCCAGAGCGTAGGAAGCTAACCTCCTGCTCTGTTGTCTCAATGCAATTTCCCTTATCACCTCCTGGGATATCTTCTTCGTAAGCCTTGGACTCTGCTTTAAATAACAATCTTCACACTGACTTTACAAAAAGCACACTGTACTCCCTGCTGTCAATGCAATGATAGATTGTGGAAATAAATGGATTATGACAAAAATCACAAAAAAAATTATTAACAGTGCCAGAAAATAACATTTGTATAGACTGTCAATTAACCATCTGGGAAGCCTGCATATAGAAAACATCTGCATTTATTTCTACAGTATCAGTATTTCATTCAACAGTACTGGGTTATTTCATTCCCTTGATGAAATGAGTGCACAGAGTGCCTATTAATGGAAATAAAATAAATGTACTGTGTGAGATAGGAAAGATTGTGTGGATGGAAACAAGCACTTTTGGGGGAAAGGAAAGCAGCATTTGTATCTTGGGTTTTTTTGCCTAAGAGAGAGTGTTTGTGCATAATTTATCTGATGCATTTGCAAGGAGCTGTCTACTCATCAGATACGAATCTCAGGCAGCTAAAAACACAGGCCAAATCTCACACAAGGGTAAGAGGATCTTTAAGTCCCAGTACCCAGTCAGCCACATCATGGCCACTGGGATGAAATGAACATCGTGTTCTGTAAAGTCGATTTTGTTACCACTGATTCACTGCATAGTGATGAGGGAACAGTCATATATAAAAACCCTTTCTGCTCACTGCCCTAGATTCCAGCCTTTAACTAGGAAAGGTAGCTGAGCTGCAAAATTACCTCATGTATTTTGTCCAGTGGTGATTATGTACATACAGGTCACATGTAAGTGGCATAGAAGTGGACATACAGGTTACATAACAAAATGCATGTTTACCACATGCCTTTTCTGAGAAAAGCATGAAAACCAAGCCTTACTTCCATTCTTTGATTCAGCTCTGATCCTCTCTACCAAAAGCTGAAGGGGACACTAGAAGGGAAAACAGGCATTTTACAAGAGCATGGCACATGTTACATCTTGGCTGCAAATAAAAGGCTTTACTTTCTACAGCTCCTGCACTGGTCTGCAATGGCTGGACTTGATTTTAAAGGTCTTTTCCAACTTAAACAATTCTGTGTAAATCCAGAGAACCTCCTATAACATTGTGAAGGATGCCATTTGTGAACATGGCCATAAATTCACTGGAAAACACTTGTCACTCTTGCAATATTTAAGAATTTCTAGGTCACAAAACTCCAATAAAAAGGTCATTTCCAATATTATCCTTTTTTCCTCAAAAGTATATGTATTTCCAGAGCTGAAGCACTCCTCAGCACCTTTTAAGTTCAAAAATGGCCAGAATGAACAACAATCAGCAGCACACTCATGCTCTTTCAGCCAAAGGACAATTCAAACATTCTACCCTAAATATCATTTACAATAGAGCACAATTGTCCCACTGAGTCACTTCTGTCAGGTAAACACAGCAAACAAAGACTATCCCATAGTGTAATGTGTCATGAATAAACATTGTCAACTGAGCAATTTTGACCAAAATGAAAAACAGAAATTCCCAGGCACTAGGAAAATAATTTCCTAGGTAAATCATGTAGTCTCTACTGTCAAGGAAGTCACTCTGAAATTACATTTCTTCCTCTTCAGCACAAAATTCTGATTCTACTGAAAATAATGGAAATGCTCTTATCAATTTTATGAGAGAAGGATTTTAACACAGTCCTTTTAAAGGAATAGTACCAGGAATTTGTCAGGAATAGCATTCACCAAGTTTCAGCATTCCTCTGGAGCTTGCAGATGGGTGGGAAACGTTTTACCCTCACTTTATCTGCAACCCCACTGGCTGTGAGTCAGAATTTCCATCTGGAGCAGCTGAGCCATTGATCTAAATTAGCAAATCACAAAATTCACCCCAGCATTAGGAGAGGGGTCTTACTTCCAGTGAAATGAGTTGCCTTCTAATTCCATACCAGATGGTGGGACAAGGTCAGATCTCTTATCACTTGTGTAACTGCTCCTGAATTAGTCCATCTTCTCAAACTCTCTGACCAATTTAAAGCATTAACCTTCCACCAGGCAAGAGGAGGGCTAGGGTGGGCAAACTAATTTCAGTATGTGTCACAGCAAGTTCCCCTGAGGGCTTTATCAGCTATTTGTTAATAGTTGAGGAAAAGGTTGATAAAAACAGCTGTGCAGAAAGATTAAATATATTTCCCATGTTGACATTTATACTGACTCCAAGTTCACAAACACCTCATAAAGTATTAGTTGTAAGGCAGCAGGTATCAAGGCTGTTTTTTAAAGCAATTACACTTAACTTGTCAATCAGAATCTTCCATCAGAAATAAAACAGATAGAAGCAAATGAGAATTTATAGACAAATCCCTTGCCTCAAAAATTTGCTTTTACAAACATTACACACAGCTATCACAAGAAAGGTCACTGAAATAATGAAATTTGGATGAACAGGCTGCAGATAGCAGCAGTAAATATTTCAGTTTGCCCTGGTAGCTTAACAGTGTAAACAGATTTTTTACTCAGTTTTTCTGTATGTAGGTAAGGCCCAACTCTTTCTCTTTGTTTTGTATAAAAAAAGGAATATAATTTTGTCTAAGGTAAGTTTAGCTTACAGAATACGAAAGACAATCAAATGGCTAGTAATTAGGATAACTAAGAGGCAAATTATTAGATGTGAAATTTTTTTTTTCAAAAAATCCTCTGAAACACCCTTCATTGCAACACTTCAAGGCCTACTGAAAGTTGCTCTGCATTCTATGTAACCTTAGTTAGTGAACCTCAATTAACCAAACATCCTCCTTAAGCAAACAGTTGGAAGTCCCGAGATGCTGATTAATTCTATTGGAAATTCCCTCAAGCATTAAATCACTTGGTTATCTGAAATGGTTCTTTGCCATTTTCTGCATTCAGGTAATCAAGCATATTATACAGTACAGATGTCAGCTTGTTATTTTACCTAGTAACTCCAGAAATGAGCACTAAATTGGAAGGAGTACTGTAGCACAGTTATCTAAAGTCATAGATAAAGTGAACAGGATTTCTATTTTCAAGACCTTGCAGCTCCTAATGATGGTTTTAAATTATTCCTTACTCTCCATGAGAAATGTCTGGCCTACAGAGTTACCATGTTAGCCTTGACACCATGGGCTAATTAGATGTTAAGCATAACAGCTCAAAAAGGAAAAAACTTTCTCCTAACATTAATTCTTAAGAGGATCACTTGAAGAATTTGTATGGCAAACCATTCCTGTGCAGGGTGCACAGAGGAAGCCCAAGAAGCACCAGCACTGCAGATAATTTCCATTCAGCAAGAGAGCCAAGCACTGTGGAAATCAGGACTCTGCCAAACCTGGACTGCAATGGCTATGTGTGTCTCTTAGAGAAACACCTGTGGCAAATAGCAACCTCAGGGGCCAGGACCACTCTCTTGACTTAGCTGAGAAATTGAATCTTCCCTGTCTCACGAAAGGCTGGTGTGAAGACACTTCCCTGCCTGCTCTTCTGAAAAGCAACTACCAATTCCTTCTCTTAGCTACTGCTCAGGTTTCTTTTTCTTTTTTTACCAGGATTATGTGATTTGTATACAATCATTGGTATAGAGAAAGCTTTTAACCAGGGCACCTCCATGGATGCTAATTTAGCACAATTTTACTTAATGAGAGTGAAACTGCTTAACAGGGGTATATTCATTTAGTGATACAGAAATGAAGTATCTCAAACTCTTAAATCAGTGTGAAATGCCAAACTTCCATTACAAATAGAGATCCCAGTCATAATAAGGAAATAAATACCCAAGACAAATTAAATGCTGTGAGTAATCTTCTTATTGCTGTAGTTTTACTTTGATGGCTACTTTATGTCATGGCAAGTCTTTTCAGAAGCATTTCTGTGTCTCTTTATCAGGATAACTGTTTAATTGAGTTGGCTGTCTACCAGTTCAGGGGATTCTACTGAATTAACACTCAGATTTGTTTAGCTTTAGCTAATCAGATGTGCAGTTGTGATGTTCCTGCAGACCTTTCAGTAAGCTTATGTGTTGAAAAATACAGGTTGCTGCAATTAAGAAGATCTGTTG
Organism: Melospiza georgiana; assembly: GCF_028018845.1. Taxonomy (NCBI): domain Eukaryota; kingdom Metazoa; phylum Chordata; class Aves; order Passeriformes; family Passerellidae; genus Melospiza; species Melospiza georgiana. The sequence continues at coordinate 43,568,012 of NC_080430.1, read as the reverse complement.
CAGATGTTATACATTCCCTAGGGTACCAGATTGTTTTTCTTCCTTTTATATTTTATTTAATCATTACAAATCACTATTGGAAGAAATCTATGTTTTGTTTACAATAAATAATTATTTATCTATGGATGTTCAGATTAAGAACAAGAAAATATGAAACAAAAGAAAGACTACAATAAATAAGGGAAAAGTGGCTAAATCACTATTAAAATTGCCTAGCAGCTAGGATGGCTACTTTTTCCAGTGATACACCACCAATCCAAATTACTCTAGAAATAAGGGCACAAACTCAATTTCCATTTAGCCCTGCAGGTTATCTGCCACAAAAACCAGTCAAAGAGATGTCTATTTGAGAGGGAGAGAAAAAAGTAAGAAGAATAAATTACTCCTAGAAAGGAATTAATGAATATTTAATGATAGCTTTACTTTCAGCAGTCCATGTGTAATTTCTAAACCTAAAACCAAGCTTGGCTATTCGTGCGAAGATTTTCAGGATGTGAAAGAACGGGATGGTCTTCATCTTTTTTTGAAACACCTACACCCGCCCCAGGGTGCTCAGGACCATGGATCTTGTACGAGAAGTGTGAGGAGAGAGAATTTCTACTGTTACAGCCCAAGATTAAGTGGCCATTGTGGAAGAGAACACTGATTGTGTCATTGTCCCCCATCTCCATGTCCACCCTCCCCATGGTCACTACAGCACCAGAAAAAAGGCATGGACATGAATCCTTTCCTGACAAGTTTTCTCTCCTACCTCAGCAATCTGCTTTTGTGAAGGTATATTTCAGAAAACAAAAAGGATTGAGAGAAAGGAGTAAACCATCTGGTTTGTGCAGAATTCTTTTCTTCCTTCGTGATAGGTTTTTTGGTTTCCTCTCTTTGCCCACTAAACTCTTGCAGTGAGACTATGGAATTGCCTTCCAAAGCAAGAATATTTGGCATTTTTGGGAGTAAACATAGCCCAACTCTACATCACTCAGTGAGGCTTTTAAGGTACCACTGTCTTCATCAGATAACAGCCTGTTATTGTTGGTTACATCATAGAAATTTTTCAAAGCATGTCAAGGCTAGAAAGTAACCAGTTTTAGCTACAAAGACTTTTTTTTTTTTTTTTTTTGTTACTGTCTTCAGAGGATGAATAGGATTATTTTGTGCTCTAGGTGTTGTCTGTATGCTCTTTGTACCTTTTGTCTTTCTTCCCTTGTTTTGCCATGGCTTCTTTAGGACACATGTTGAGCCAGACTGCACCTGAGGAGAAATTTGTTCCTTGGCACATCAGCTCCAGGAGCTGTAAAAATGTAAGAGCACTGCTGGAAATATCTCACTTTCTGAAATACACAGCAAACTGTATGCATTACTTGAGTAAAAAAGATTCCAGCCTTCCTCTCGTGGTAGGACATGGGGCAATGGTGTAAAACTGAAAGAGGGATGATTCAGATTGGATATAAGAAAGGCATTTTTAATGATGAGGGTTGTGGGGCACTGAGAAATGTTTCTGAGGGAAGCTGTGGATGCCTTGTCACTGGAAACGCTCAATGCCATGTTGGATGGGCTCTGATCAACCTGGTTTGATTAAAGGTGTCCTTGTCCATGGCAGTGTTGAACTAGGTGATCTTTAAATGTTTCTTTCAACAAGACATTCTGTGATTCTTGTCATTCAAATCATATTTCTGAATACTTCCAGTATGGAAATGCCCCAAGAAGCACAAGACCATGACTCTTCTAATACAAAATTATGTACATTTCCTGGTAAAATAGAAAGGCTATGTACAAAAGATCAGCACAGAATCTTAATATAAACTATATAGGATCTCCCGAATATTTTCTTTGCTGAGTTTCTGAACTCTCTGCCAAGCTGTTAATAATGTAAAGGATCTCAAATGATGAACACAGTTCATGTTGTTTGCAGAAAGAAAAGGTGATTTATTATTTACAAGATCTATCAAATAAGATGTCAAATCTCAGGTGGTTTTGTCCATACTGACAGGCTGCTGAGTGTATATACATCAGTTTCATACTTCAGTTTGTCTTGATTCAATTTCATTCATAATTGACAACTGCATTTGCCTTTTTATATTTGCAATAAAATACTGTGCAAACAAAATTTGTGAGTATACATGCAGCAAATCTTGTATCAACACTGACTGGCTGCCAGATCTGGAATCAATTCACTGATTAGTTTGAGAGTGATTAATGTGAGTGCTTAATTTAAATCCCTGATTTAAAAACATTTATGGAAAGCGAACTGACAGCCTAAATAGCACTTCAAGTGCTACAACTGTTCCTTCCAAGGATTCTGCTTTTGTGAAGTGTGGGGGTAAGTTTTTGCTCAGGTGCAACATGCCATAAGGTGATGATGTTCAGATGCCAAATTTTTCAGCCCTTCTTGCAACAAGAAATGATAACTGTTAACAGGTTTTCTGGGGAAAAACTGGAAGAAAATCCACTTTTTTCAAAAAACTGAAAGGAACCCTAAGCAATGGCTGAATAGGGTACTAGGGTTAAATATTTCATTATACTCACACTTGGATTTTCAGCCTGTTTTATGCACTCTACTTCCAGCTAGACATGACAAGTCAAACTGAATTTTGGGTTTAGATAATAAAACAAGTCCATGTAGACAGTCCAAAAGTTTCCTGGTGCAACTATTAATTCAGCTGGAAGCTTTTCTCAGCACTGTCATGTCAGACCTGGTGCTTTTCTTCTCTGAATATTTCTGTCCTAGGTGGATTGGAAACTCAATAGTCCAGGTCCAGCCATGGCTTTCCCAGCTGTCTGCTGTGCAGTTCTCCAGGAGCAGTGCAGAAGGGATCCAATGAAATAAATGTACCAATGGCCAAATGTCAGGCCTGACACTGGAAAAGAAGGGTTCTGGACACTAGGCCTGGTTTTGGAAGACATTATGAAAAAAAGAAGACATAACATTAAAAAATGCTCTCTTGGATAGACTATGAAGGAAGGAACCCTAGAAGATCAAATAAATTCAATTATTTCTTTTTATTAGGACACAGCTGCATGCTCCCTCTTGAACAGACTGAATATATGTTTGACTGAACACATCCTCTTGCATCTTTGAACTCATCCAGTTTTGGTTGTTTGCCATGAGATACTGCCTTCTGATCCTTCTAAGCCTCTTCCTTTCTCAAAGTCAAAATCACAGCAGCATTTCAGTAGCTAAAATAAATTACTGAACACTCTCATATCTTAATTTATATACATATGGAATCACTGTTTAGTTGACATTTTCATCAGTTTAAATCTGCCTGGACGTGGTGGAAGCAGACAGATTTCAATGGGAAACGAGAAGTGTGCCCAACTGCATTATGGATTTTTCCCCTCTCTAGCTCCTTTTGGGAAGATTCACTGGTTAAACCCAACATGTGTGTAACATTGTCTACTAAGATCCAACATTACTGTTTTGCCCAGGCAGAATTCCCAGGTATTTGGAAGGTGCACAGTTCAGAACTGATGCTCTCCTTGGCAACTTCATTTTTGTGTACTACTTTTGCAGCCTATAGCAAATTCCTTTCTATTTTTTATGAGTGTATGCAAGATGAGTAACAGTACAAATTTGTTGTGCTGCTCTGCCTATACCTGTCTAGGTAAGAAAATAAAACTGCTTCTTTGTCCTATTCACTACTTCAGGCTGCCAATAAATGTGAAAACTCACACTAACCACTCACATGATTAGAAGAGATTTTCATTGCTTTATAGCACTCAAGCAACACAGAACTGACCTAAAGTGCTCAACATTTACATGGATTGTATTCAAATTAAAAATTGATGGGATAAACCCTCCAGACCTCATCATTAGCTCTTCCAAAGTAGCTACACTTTATTTTGGAGTGAATTGAACCCTGTGGACTTGGTATGCAGAACCAAGGGAAAATGGATTCTGGCCCTTTATTGCCTTCTGTCAATGGAAAAAAAATTCTATTCATACTTGACTAGCAGGCACACACAATAGTGCAATTTTGTTAGACTTACTCACTGTTCTTCAGGAACACAAAAAGCACAGGTTCTTTTTCCTTAAAAAAAAAAAAAAAAAGAGAGAGAAATTACTTTGCAAAAACTTTTTCTTCATCTTTTGAAAGAAGCTCATGGCAATCTATCTTCATTTACACTGTAAGGGATCTGGCTTGGGTCTTGGAATGGACTCTGGTTCCTTTTAAAACAGGGAAATAGCTTCTAAATACATTGAGCTGCTTTTTAGAATTTATGAAGTAGGACACAAATCTAAGAGCTGGCAACATTTAGTGGTAATGAGGCAATTCTTACATGAGAGAGTTCATTACAGGATCAGCTGATGTTATTTTCCAGCAGCTGGAAAACAGAATCTTTCACAGGCTGGGAATGAAAAATCTCACTATAAAATTACCTTGTGTATATCCTAATACACAATTAGTATAAAAAGGAAGCATAGCAGAATTCATCCTGCTGCTTCTAATGCAATGGGCTTTTTACTGAAGGAAGAATGGGTGTTTTACTGAAGGAAGAAGTGATGTTTTCCTTGTCCAGTGCTGTTGTGCCAGCTGACCAGCAGCACATGGTGGAGAGTGGGTCTTGGCTGTGCTTTGCTCCTCTGCAAATGTTTTGAAACAACCAACATTGCTAAGGAGGGTGTCTGGCTCTTAGTGCAAAGAAGAGGAATTTCCTTCCCTAAGCACTTTCTTAATAACCTGCCATAACTCTCCAAGTGGTCTTTCCTACTGTATTTTTGCCATCAGGTGGCTTCACAGCAGAAGTATGGCCCAAGAGGAGCTTGAAGTCTCCTCCCAGTCTCAGAGCTGGAGAGAGTTTTCCAGCACTGAGCCATGTAGATTCCTACTCTCCAGTTCAGCCTTACTCTTTCACCACTCAGATTTTGACAAGGATGAGATGCAATCATGTTGTTTTTCAAAGTGACTGCATTGGCCAGCCAGTGGATGCTACTACAGGAGAAAATCCAGCTGCTTAGTGCCTCCTTCGTTTTTTACTTTTTTTTTCTTTCTTTCTTTTTTTCTTTTTTTTTTCTTTTTTTTTTCTGGTGGTCTGCAATGTGCTGAGAGATTCTCTAAATGACCCAGGACTGCAAACACAACCACCCCAAAATGGGAAATATTTTCCCTTTAAGTTGCAGTCTGCTGCTGTTCAAAGTATTTTGAAAAGATGCTAAGACAACTATTTCACTTCATTTGCTATCCCCAAGTGTATCCAAGTTTAAAAGATGCTTAAATCAGTTGAAAACAATAGGACAACAAAACGTTCCACTCATCCTCTTTAAAGGCTGCAGGAGCCCAGTGAAGAGCTAGAACTCAGGCTCTCAAGAGGAACCCAGTCATCCCAAGTCAGCTGCAGTTCCTCACCAGTTACTGAGCTGGCTCCCACACTCAGAACTGGTGCAGAAGGGGGTGATGGAGACCAAGGACAAAAACTGCTTCCCCAGCACTCAGTTCCCCAGCTGGCTGAGGCAGCTGGCTGTCATCACTATTTCCCTCATCCCCTCATCCTCATCAGGCAGGCATCATGCAAGGCTCAAACATGCCTTAGGAGTGAGGCCACAGAAAACAGCTAGGGAATCAGGAGGGGTTGGGGGAAGGACAAAGATGGACTGAAACCTGTGAGGATTTTTAAAAGAAGGACATCTATAAGAAGCTTATTTTCTTGCAGAGGCTTGCAAACCTTATACTAGCAGCCTGACTGAAGTCAACAGCAGCAGTGTGAGTCAATGCCAGCAGTTATGACCATAATTCTTTGTCTCGGAAAAAAATGAATTATAGAGAACTACACAAGTTAGGTAACAAGCAATATTTTTTAAAAACGCTTGGACTGCAGTTGCAAAAGTCAAGGAAGCTTGAAAACTCTTGATTGGAGTGTTGAGAAATCACAAAGTGCAATGTTAGACTGCTAAACCAAGACAAATTTTTGCTTCAGACAGAAGATGCAAAAACAGAAACCAAAACCAACAACAACAAAAACAAAATATAAACCACTAAAAAAAGGCTGGCAGAAAAAGAACCAGGTATCTCAGCTGCAAAGAAGGCCAAACTGTGAGCTAGAAACAGATTGCCAAAGAAGATACCCAAGCAAGTCAGCCAAGTATTTATTTTGATTCATACCCATGCTTGGCCCAAAGCCCCAAACACTTTTAAAATATACTACTTGAACAGTAAGAGTATGAGTGAAATTGCAACTTCAACTTCAGATTAATTTTATAGCAATTTAAAGTTATTGTTGACCTTTAAAGAGCAACTACTAATGGTTTGAATTTCTGAGACAAGTGAATAAGCTCTGAATGAGACATGAGAGAAATAAAATATAATCAAATAAACCAATACCAGTAGCTTTCCTGGTAAGAGTTTTTTGTTATTGAGACAAAGAGGCTGCAGTTCTTGCCTACAGCTCACTCAGGATGTATAGGTTTGCAGCAAGTTTCTGGCTGAATTTTTGCCTCTCTCTACAAGAATCCAAACTAGCTGGCAGTAGCAATTTCTGTCCTGAAATCCAATCTATAGTTCTAAGAGACTGTCATGTTGTCATGGCTCAGTGAGACCCAAAACGAATTTCACTGTTGTTTGCAAACAGATTGATATGGAAGAAAGTCAGGGTATGTTCTTCTGTGCTTGAGAAGATATAATTTAACACTCTTGGACCCAATTTTACCCTTATTATAGGCAACACAGAACTTTGCAGTGAAGTTAGTGGGCAGAAATCAGACCTCTTACTGTAGCCTGACAGACAAATAACAATCTGCTGCATAGCAGAATATGATTTACCCTGTATGCTAAAAAATGAGTTTAAATAGCTCTATAATATTAGAGATTCTTCAGAAATGGAGGACCAGAGATTAAGATGCAAAAATGACAATGCACTGATTTGAAAAGATGGTTTGGTGAACACCCTCCTACTCCTGGATACATTAGAGATGCATTTCTTGAAGCAGTGAACAGACAACAGCACTAAGGAATAAAGCCTGAAATGGGGAAAAGGAAGAAGGAGAAGGCAGTTCTCCAAAGATTAATCTGCTATTATATTTTTAAGACCCCTTTGTTATCACCAGCTTAATTATAACTAGATTTGCCTTGCTTTTCCTTACTCTCTTGCTGCAGCCAGAACTGGCAGTGACACTGCTATCCTTGAAGTAAGTGCTGATAAAAGGAAAATCCACAGGGAAGCCTGGTGTGTGGCTTTCCAGGCTCTTTGCGTGCAAGGAGTGAAGCTGTGGTTAATTACCTGCCTCCAGCCACTCCTTAAAAGCTGAAGAGCTTTTCTTTGTATGGCTACAGTAGCCATGGCAGCTGCTCATTTATTAGTTGCAGCACACATTAGAGCAGGCTGGGTAACAAGACTGTGTGCAAGGTGAAGATGTCAAATTTCTATTTTTAAAAAAAAGAGGCCAATAATCTGTTTACTGAGAGCGGGTAATGGAGGTGCCAATCAAAACCCGAAACTGTCATGCATTTCACCATTAGGGAAGAATGACTAACAACTGAATATTGCACTGAAGTGCATAATTATGTTCTGATCTAACTACCCCTGGCATCTGATAATAGATCCTTCACTAAAGATGGCCCTGAGTCCAACATTTTAATCTCAAATTTGAAAAAAATCTTTGACAATATCAGTTGTTTTCATACCAGGATTTGGAGCTAAACAATCTGACTGCAGCAAGAGAGAGACTCTAGAGGCAAATTTCCCTGATATTTTACAGTTTCAGTGGGGAAGGGTAAGAGTGGAGAAGAAAGGGCACTGTTTGATAGCACAGTATAAACATTAGTGCTTCTGTCTCTGCCGGAAGGTTGTCATGGAAAGAATGGAAAGAATAAGGTGCAAATAAGGTTTTTAATACTGTATGTCCACATGAGGAGATAATGGAGAGCAGCGATTCTGTTCTCAGTCCTTCCTCCTATGGACAAACCCAGTATCACAGAGAGGCAGTATTATTGGCCTGGAGGACAATAACTCAGTTATGGGATTGACAACTATTTCACTGTCCTCTCTCCCAATACTGCCATAACTAACACACTGACCAGCCAGATATTCCCAGCCCTGCATCAGCTCCCCAGAGGTTGCCATTCTAATTCTCCTGTCAGTTTTGTGCCAGGCAAGCTTAAAACCTGACTTTTCTCAGTAGGCTTTCTCCTAAGTGTACCTGTTCCCAAAGAGCTCACTCTCACATCATCGTCCTCTTCCTTGCAAGGGAGGAATTGCTTTTAATTTCATCCAGATTTCACAGCAACTAGCACCTGCTAGCTGTTTTTCTCCCTGGGACATTTAATATTCAACCCCAGTTCTGTGCTATCTTTTGCCTCTACAATTCCAGCAAATGAGGACATGCATTTGCAACATGATACTCAGCCCTTTGTCAGCAGATGCTTTGAACAGTCTCCTCTATGTCTTGGTAAAATTATTTCCTACTGAGACAGGAACAAGTGGGGCATGGGAAACCAAAGCCCTGGAAATGGTGAGTTATAATTGCTTTGGGAAGGCATCTGCTTTCCAACAATCCTGCCTATCTAAAACATGCTTTGAAAATGTGCTGGCAACTCTGCTAGACCCTCCCAAATTCACATCAGCACACAAAATAAACAGATGAAACACACAAACCTCTCAGCTTCCAGCAGAGGCCTGCTTCCTTGGAAACACTTGACATTTCTGTGGGGTCACAGCCGAGACCAAGTCTGGATCTGGCAGAGAGCAACTCATTTAGCCCAGAGCTGGTACCTTCATTGCAGAACATGTTATATCTCTCCCCAAGAGCCCAGTTTTGGATTTGTAACCTGGATTTCAAAGGAAGACTAAATAGTCACTGAATAAAATAAAATAAAATAAAATAAAATAAAATAAAATAAAATAAAATAAAATAAAATAAAATAAAATAAAATACAAAAAGAAAAGTAAAATAGAAAAATTTAAAAATTAAAATACTTTAATTAAATATATAAGGTGTTTGGCATTGGAGCTTAGGTTAACTAAACTCAGATACATGACAATAAAAAACATGAAGTGTTTGGCACTGGAGCTGACTTAGTCCAGTAAAAGATGACCATTAGCTAACTTGTGGCTAGTACAGAAGAGCCATTTCTGAGTCTCAGGCAGCGGAATCACATGTAGGAAAGGGGAAATTTACACAGTTTAGTTCCTGAGATTAAAGAGTTACCCAGATTTCATTTGAAGCTCAAAACAGCAGCATTTACCTCAGTAAATCTCCACAGTTCTGCAGAAGAAAAAGAGCAAAGCATTCTTCTTGCTCCACTCTCCCTGCAAGGGGGTGGTTATAAGAACTATCCACTGCTTGCAGGTATGTTTAAGGCTTAGATTTTTAAGGTATGTAATAGAGCTCATCTCTACAATTTCCACCTTTCTCTTTTTAATTCCCAAAGTTTAAAGTAACTGCAGACACAGAAGAAAACTGCACTAGTATAGCCTAGTATAACCATGTGTGCTAGAGCAATTTAACTTGCTGTGTGGCAAAAACATTGAACTTGGTCTGAATGAAACATTAATAGAAGATTTTGTATGGAAGTACCACACATGACTGGATGCTTCTGAGTACATGGTGTGGGAGTGCAAGGGACTGACATCTACAACACAATGTGCTAGTGACTGAAATCAACTTTGTTTAAAATAAATACCATTTTCCCCTTCCATATGGTCTCTTGCTGAGTTTTGTGAAATTAATTTTATACATGCTGCTTTGGTAGAAGGATCCAGGAGCAAGTGATTCTCATTCCAAAACAATTAGCACATGACTAGGGAACAAATCTGCCAGTACATCAGTCTGGAGACTAAACTTGAGGCAGTTCTCCTACCTTAGGTACTTTTAAAGAAAGTATTCTATAAACTATTTCTCTCACTCATTTAAGTCCCTGGGATCACTGCCATATTGCATGCAGTGCAGTCTTGCTAAATCAGCAGGACAGACTGTCACAAGATGTGATAGCACAGAATGGTGCTACAGAATGCTTTAAATTGTACAGACATACTAATCAGGGGTGATATGCACAGATCTTGAATCCCTTTGCAAATTAGTAATTAAAAAAAGCACCATTCCTGGAAAGTCAACTGACATATTAATGAACCATTTTGAAAGCAAAAAATTACCCAAAATGCTGACATAGAGAATCATAAGAAATTAAAACTTTACAAACCCTTTTCAGTAAAATATACAAATCTGAGCATTTCAGAAGGTTTGTTCTTATTCCAAGATGCTTTAGATTGAAGATTCATTAAATCTTCTTTCAAAGCAGTTTTGGTTTCACACAACATAAATATTTCCATAAGCCCTGGTCTTTGTACTGGGGCAAGAGCATTGGAGATCCATAGGACACACCACTGAGCCCAGGCAGTTTCCAGGCAATTTCCAGTCCTCATCCATGATTTAAAGGAGATTTCTGATATGACAATGCTCTTTGCTTTTCTGTTTCTAAGCTCAGCTCTGCAGTAGCAGCAAAGTTCTGACATTTTCAAGAAATGATGAAAGACATTGCATTTGCATAGATACCCAAGGATGTTTGCTTTAGAAGGGAAACAGATTTGGGAGACAGGAAAAAATATGACAATGTATTTGGCAACTTATATAACTTCAGCATGATCAACAGCTAAAAATGTCTATTTTTACTTCTTGTATACTTCTGAATAAATGCTGACCACAGATGCAACAGTGAAATTATAAGTTTTATTTCCTATTTGTTTTTTGATTTGGAGGAGCACCTAAACAGTATATGATCTAGGAAGAAGAGGAGTTGAAAGGGGTGAGCATATACACAATTTGCTCCTTTTTTCCATTTTTTTGCTCTGAAGCCATAAACGCACCTCCTCCTTTTGTTGTGGTCAGTTTAGCCAAACTTCAAATAAATATCACGAAAAAGTGCTGTTGTATCTCTCTCAGCACCTGTGCCCACACGTGCTGTACACCTGGCAGTGTGTGGAGGCTGTCACCCTGACACAGGTGGCTGAAAAAGTGCCTTGAAGCATGACTCCAGCCCATCACAACTGTGTGCACAGGCAAGAAATCTGCCTTAGCTCAGAGAGAGCAGCTATGGCTCAGCTTGGAGCAAAGTCTGCCTGCGGCAGCTACAAAGAGCCCTGGCTATGAAAAAGCCCTGCCCTCTTTTGGAAACAGAACTTCCCTCCTATGATCAAAGGCTGGAGTGCACAGCTAAGGTGCAGAGGCTGACAGATACAACTGAGAAAACCTTTCTGCTCTAAATCCATTTATGTTTTCCATTAGAGAGAGCAACACCTGTGTAACTGTTTTGCAGAAAAGCCCACGGAGATTTTCTGATTACCCTTTTAGTGACTTATAACACAAGCAACAACCAACTTAGCCAGACTTTTAGCAGCCACTCAGTTGTCTCCTTACACAGCTTTCTCCAGCCATTTTATGCGCTAAAATGAGGGAATGAAGTTTTAGGTGATTAGGAAGGATCATACCAGGGTACCATTAGTATACTATCTGTCTCAAAGTCAAAAAGGAAGCACAATAGTCACCACTCCACATTCTCTTCCCTACCCACTATGACAGTGGTGTTTACAGTGCTACAGCACAAAACCAACCTGCCAAGTTTCTAGCAGAGCAGAAAACCCAGTTATGTGCCTTCTCTTCCAAACTCCCCTGGCACTTGATGCCTGCCCTACCTGCCCTCCAAGTAAAGGTCTTGTTAATGGAAGTTATGTCCAGATCATGGGATTCCAAAGAGAAAAAATGGCATGACAGTTATGACCCTAGAAGGAACTGTGCCTAGGCACCAGTCTAATACCAAATGGTTCCCCATTTCTCACTCTCCTCACCCTGGTCCTAGTCCTAACCTAGCCCTAGGCCTGAGCTAAGATTTCTGCCCTGGGACAGGCTAACTCTCCAGGTATCCATTACTGATGTGTGAGTCCTGCTGGCAAGAAACCCTCACTAGGACAACCCAAACCATTTTGAAGACGGCATGATTAAGTGACCTCACACTTGGCTGGTGGCAATCTTGCATTAAGGAAAGTTTTGTGTATACAGGCTCTGGTCTGTGAGACCCAAACACCATGTCTTTAGTAATGCATCATACGCAGCAAAGAAAGAACACAGCAAAGGGAAAAGGCAAAGGAAAGAATGAACAAACTCTGCCCTGGGCTTCTCCTCGCTCTCAAGCACTTTCAGATTAAACTGTGAGAAAGGCAATGATTTTGTTTGCTATAAAAAGCCTTTTTCCTCATATTTCAGATATACCACGCATTGCCAGGACAGACCTAGAAGTGAAGCCACCTGAAAAAGCCAACAGGCACCCAGCGCTAAGGACCAGAAGGAAGCACGGCAGCTCTTCTCCTGTTTGCTGAGAGAAGCAAATGAGGGATGCTCCTGAGGCCCGTTCCAGCAGCACGCCTATCTCCTGCAGGCACCTTCCGACCCGCACTGCTTGAGCTGGCTCAGCACCAGGCTCACAGGAGACGCTGCACCCCCACAGCACTTCCTTAACATGGATAAACAAACAGACGGAAACAACTTAGAGCCGGCCTGAACACATCACAATAAGCTGCCGCCCTGGCCTCTTCCCATTGCAGAGCAAAAAAAAACCCCAAACGAAACCCTTCCAGGAAACGGAGCCAGAGAGGGGAGGGGAAAGAAGTTCATCAGGAGGCCGAGAGGCCAGGCGGCGAGAGGAGCCGGCCGGCTGTCACCGCGCAGGCACGGCCGCGGACTCCCGGGGACAGCCCGGCGCCGCCGGCCGGCGCAGGATGTGAGCTCACGGCGCCGCCCCTTCCCCGCCCGCCCGGCGGTGCCGGTTCCGCCGCCCCGAGTCCCGCCTCGCTCCCTCTCACCGCCTCCGGGGCCGGGGGTCCCGGCTCCGCCTGGGCCGGTGAGTGCTGCGGGGGGACCCGCGCCCCTGGGGCCGGCCCGGGCGGCCGGGCCTGGGCAGCGGCGGCCGCTGGGCCCGCTCGGGGCGGGGAGCGCGGCCCGCGGGCCCGGGCAGCGGGGCGGGCCCGGGGCTGCGTGAGATCCGCGCCGTGTTTGTCCGTAGGCAGAGCCCCTGAGCCCTCCGGTGCCCGCGGCCGGAGGAGGCGCCGCCATGGGGAACCAGCTGGCTGGCATCGCCCCCTCGCAGATTCTCTCTGTGGACAGCTACTTCTCGGACATCCACGACTTCGAGTATGACAAGAGCCTGGGCAGCACCCGCTTCTTCAAGGTGGCCCGAGCCAAGCACCGGGAGGGGCTGGTGGTCGTGAAGGTGTTTGCCATTCAGGATCCCACCTTACCCCTGACGAGCTACAAGCAGGAGCTGGAGGAGCTGAAGATAAGGTTACACTCGGCACAGAACTGCCTCCCCTTCCAGAAAGCCACCCTGTCCGAGAAGGCTGCCATGCTTTTCAGACAGTACGTACGGGACAACCTTTATGACCGAATTAGTACCAGGCCGTTCCTGAACAACATCGAGAAAAGGTGGATCGCTTTCCAGATCCTCACTGCGGTGGACCAAGCGCACAAATCTGGAGTCCGCCACGGTGATATTAAAACTGAGAACATCATGGTGACCAGCTGGAACTGGGTTCTTCTAACTGACTTTGCCAGTTTTAAACCAACTTACCTTCCTGAAGACAATCCTGCTGACTTCAATTATTTCTTTGACACATCCCGGAGGAGAACGTGTTACATCGCTCCCGAGCGCTTTGTCGATGGCAGCATGTTTGCCACGGAGCTGGAGAACATGAGGGACCCTTCCACTCCTTTGGTAGACTTGGCAAATAGCAATCAGCGAACAAGAGGGGAGTTAAAACGTGCAATGGATATCTTTTCTGCAGGTACTTGGAGCTATCAGGTGTTGTTTCTGACTAATGCAGTGCAGAAGAACTTTACTGGGGGTTTTTGATTCCTTTTTTTTCTTTTCTTACAGCTGGCTCGGAGTGCAGCATGTAAAAACTTGTGTATTTTAAGCATAAAGACCCAAACCTTTTTCATTCACAGAAAAGTACAAAAACAATGTAGTAGGCTACATAAGTTAGGTGTATCACTATTATCTGAGGAGAGAAATCACAAACTATTCTGTTATGGCTCACCTATGCCCTAGGAAAGAGGTGGTTCTTCACTGGCACAGTCCATCATCTTCCATTGGCAGAGAAGCATTTGCCTCATGGGGCCTGAGAGGAGAACCCAGATTGTGGCCCAGTTCTGGGGGGACTGACACTGTTTTCAGGGTAATTTGGCAATATTGGCTCTAGAAGCCCCTTTTTTTATTTTCCCCACAGCCACAAAGTGGAAGCAAAGTCCTGTTATGGTCCCACTCACAAATACTAGTTAGGAGTTTGACTGTGGGAGACTGCCTTGAGTCTTAGCCTTGTCTTAAAAGTCATGAGTTTAGCCCTTTTTTGGGTTTTTTTTCTCCCTGTAAAGTGATTGAAAATTAATTTGAAGGAAATTATTATTTCTTTTTACAAGTTGCTCTTATGGCCATACTTCCAGGACCCTCCACAGATAAAGCAGACTATTGGGAGCAAACTTCAGGAGCAGGTTCTTTGAAGAGAGACTTGTGTCATGTACACAATACTGGGAGTCTGGTTTTGGCAATCATGTGTGAGTGAATACGTGCTGTCCCCCAGCATCAGCTGTAGGAGCAGAAGTTGCTCCTTTACCTTTTGTAAAAAAGCTGCCTAATTTTGACCTACTGCCCGACCCATGCTGACTTACCACTCTCTTCTTCCACATGACAGTGATGTGGGTTCCTTTTCTAGTGATGGATTTTCCAGCTGGCAGGTGGCTGAAGTCACTGCCTCATGTTTTCTAATTCAGCAAACTCCTCTGCTGTTGACATGCTTGAAATAAATTACTTGGAACAGATTTCAGGGATCAAGTATAAAAGCCAGGTTTTGGAGCTTGAGATGTTATCTCCTTTCCACAAATTAATTTGGCAACTAGTTTGCCTTATTTTTAATTGAGCAAAGACTTGTTTAGGGTTTGTTCTTGTCTGCATATAGAAAACAAAGTTATAGTGTCTGTTTATAATCTTCTGACATCTTTGACTTCTTTTTTTCTTTCTGTTTATAATCTTCTGACATCTTTGACTTCTTTTTTTCTTTCTGTCCCAGGTTGTGTAATAGCAGAGCTCTTCACAGAAGGTGTACCCTTGTTTGATTTATCTCAACTTTTGGCATACAGAAATGGCCTCTTTTCCCCTGACCAAGTCCTAAACAAAATTGAAGACCGCAGTATCAGAGAACTGGTAAGGATGGGCTACAGAATTAGAACCATCTGTGTGTTCTGTTTGCAGTGTATTTCACCTACTTTGGTGACAGATTGCTTATTGTTTGGGTTTGGGTTTTGATGTTTTTGTATTACAAATGTCTAAACCTCTGATCTTTCTCTCCCATTCCCTCCTACTTTTGCCTTTCTCAAGGTTACTCAGATGATCCATCGAGAGCCAGATAAACGTTTAGCAGCTGAAGATTATTTGAAACAGCAACGTAACAATGCATTTCCTGAAATATTTTACACTTTTCTTCAGCCTTACATGGCCCAGTTTGCCAAGGAAACGTTTGTGTCAGCAGATGAGCGTATATTGGTCATACGTAAAGATCTGGACAACATCATTCACAATCTCTGTGGGCACGACCGCACAGAGAAGGCCGAGGGAGAGACAAAAGAGAATGGGCTGGTTATTCTAGTGTCTGTGATAACTTCCTGTTTACAGACTCTCAAGTACTGTGATTCAAAACTGGCTGCTTTGGAGCTGATTCTTCATTTAGCACCAAGATTAAGTGTAGAGATTCTTCTGGATCGTATTACTCCTTATCTGTTACATTTCAGCAACGACTCTGTGCCCAGGGTGAGGGCAGAATCTGTGAGGACACTAACTAAAGTTCTTGCTCTCGTCAAAGAGGTGCCACGCAATGATATTAACATTTACCCAGAATACATTCTGCCAGGCATTGCACACTTGGCCCAGGATGAAGCCACCATCGTCAGACTTGCGTATGCTGGTAAGAGGACATCCAGTCAAAATTCTGAATCTTCAGCTTTTCTGTGTTCTCTTAACAGTTTCTGTCAGTAAAACTTGCCAGAAGTCTCAGAAGTGACTGCGGGTATGACACCTGTAGTCACAATTCATTAGCTCTGATTGTTTGCATAAAATGGCCTGATGGAAGTGATAAATAAGAAACTAACTTAAAACATCATTGTGTTGCTGGGCTGCAGAGCTGTTTTCCAACAACATGCAATTTGATATGCAGGAGCTGAAATTAGAATTATTTGCTCTGTAATAAACTGGCTTATACTGTAACAGATATTTTCTTTAGATGTTATTCAGATGTGTGAGTTCTCCACAGTTCAGGAAGAACCTTTATAGTCATGCCCATGTTTGCTATTTACTGTGTGCCCTTACTATGACTAGCACATTTTTATTAGATTTTGGGGTTTATATAGTTGGAAATGTCAGATGATGTTTTTCTTTTGTTTACTAAGTAAACTGATAAAAATAATTATTGAAGACTTTGTACACTTAATGAATAGAACCAATTGTTTGTGGTCACCATGATCAATTTAAATTTCAAACACATTCATGTATTTAAAGGTAGTCTAACTGGGTTAATTTCTGTTACACTTTTGGAAGTGGTCAGACTGGTGACTTAAGAGTATTTGGCCTGGGCTGTGAACAGGCTCCATTGGCACGTTGCTGTTGATTTGGATGACACTCAGAACTGCTGCTTAAGTGGGACTTCTGCCTTGATGTTATTGCTCCTGTGCCAGCAGTGACTGACCCGTATAATGCAGCCTGAGTTGCTTCAGCAGCTTCCAAATGGTGCAGAACGGTGCCAAATCAGCTGGATAGATACACTGACAAATGTTCTAAAAGTGGATTCCAGGGTAACAAGTTGTTATTTCCTAGGATAATGTCCTGGTGTGGTGGTTTGTTGTTATTTTGTCGCAATCTACTATGTAGCAATGTTAGTTAATTCAGGCTATTTGGCCTTTACCTTCTATCAAATTATTTAGTTGCTAATTTGGCTTGTTCTAGAAGAATTAAATTAGTCATTGTTACACCTAATATCATTAGGATTTTCCCACTCGTTTACATGACAAAAGTACTGTGTGATTTGGTGTACTTTGGTAGCTTTGCCGGGAGTCAACAGAAGTGGGTTGACCAGAGCATCCTGTTTAATCTCAGTCCTGTTTGCCCATTGTGACTGGTGTTGTCAGTGGCTGTAATCTCTCTTCAGGGGGTGGGTCATCAGACTGATGTAAATTGGCAAAGTAGAACAATTCTTAACCAAAATGTTTTCCTTTGCAGAAAATATAGCACTATTGGCAGAAACAGCTCTGAGATTTCTGGAGTTAGTACAGCTGAAAAATCTGAATATGGAAAATGAACCAAACGGTGAAGAAATGGATGAAACATCTCACCCTAGTGATAACTATGACACAGGTAATGTCACTTTTTGCCTGCTTATAATAGCAAATCATGGGCCAAAGCTCCTAGGTAGCACTGAGCTATCTCATCTCTCAAAGCTTAGCCTTCTTGTTAAATGGGAAGAATGTTTTGCCTTGACCAGTATCAAAGTGTGTGACAGCTTCCTGCAGAGACAGACATCTCTGCTCTGAGTGTTGTGAGAGACAAAAAAGTATCTAAATGAGCATATTTTTCTTCTCCAGAGGTCCTCAAGGTATTTGACTGTGATGCTGGTTGCTTGGTTGCATATCCAGCTTCACTTCCAGCTTATCTCATAAACAAGACAGCTGCAAAAACACGCCTGTGTTCCAAATACTGCTTCTGTTGGAGTGGGAAGCAGCGTTAGCTTTGGAAAATCTGTCAAATTCTAACATAGTCATTGCACTGTATTTTTCATTCTTCCTTTTCTGTCCCTGTGCTTCACAAATCTTGTCTGTTTGCCTGGTAAAGCTAAATGTGTGGATGCCATTTGGCGGTAACATTACTGTAACATTGTATTATAACTAGAGTTGAATGAATTAAAATCCTAAGGATAGATTTTTTATCCTTTCCCTTTGTAAAGACACAGGGTAATAAGCAACCTGTGTGTCATCTCCAGTGCCTTTTAGTGCTGCATGAATTCCCAGAAGAATGCTGGGCAAATCTAAGCTGGGAAGAGTTTGTGGTTAAAAACTGTCATTTCTCTTCTGGGCTAAGTAGAGCAATCTGTGACTAATCAGAGTTGGTAAACATCCTGCACTTATTCCATTTGGGGAAAAGGCAATTATCTCTTAACTAGTTGCAGGATGATACTTTAAAATAAGGCAGCAACAAATCTACTGAAACCAAATATAAAAGATCCTCTTCAAATTCCTTCATGTAAGGTGGGGGTGCTCAGAATTGCTGAGTGAGAGAGGAAGCTCCATCGTTTGGGCTATGCTTCTAAGAATGCTGTCTCCTATCCCTTGAGATAGCTTGGAGATGAAGGAAGTAACACAAAGAAGAAAGAAGCTTGAGTAGTTCTGTTCTTTTCACCCTTTTTGAAACCAAGCACGAGAAATTTGAACCCAGGAGGCAGATATTTCATGTGGCTGATGGACAGGGTCACAACAGAAAGCAAATTGGCTGGACTTCTGACTGTAGGCAAATGATAATCACCCCTCAAAACTGGTGCAGCAGTAGCTGAAATTTTTGTGTTGCTCATTTGAGATCCTGCTTTGTAGTTTTCAATAATATGCAGTGCATTAACAATCTGTTATTTCCATTTAATAAAAATACTTTGTTTAATTGTGTCATGAAGTAGAAGCCATAGGCAAGGTCATCTTCAAATTTTTCATCAGTATTGTTAGATTAACTGCAGAAATTTAATGAGATTGGAAGCACTCACTTTTTGAAGTAGTACACTTCATGCTAATGAAGTGAATCTATCTGCCTAAATAAAAACATAGTCTTGATCTGTTGTCAGTTCACAAATTTTGAAATTCATAGTCAAATAAACATATCAAACCAAAATTGCCTCAAAGCCTTTTGTTTACTGTGGTAACATTGCTGCTGACTCATTCTTATGCTTCTTCACATCTGCATATCATCTATACATATAAAATGAGTGGAATGATCTTAGTGAAAGTTACATGTTTAGAATAAATTGATCTGGGTAAAAATGTCTCACATTTCTCTACTCTTTGGCTTTGTCACCACGTCATGCTTAGCCTGAAGTCTTTGGTAAGCCCTTGTTTGTTGGAACTGTTGAGGTTCTGTTGCATTACAAATTTAACCGAGCCAGGTGTTGTTCAGGATGACCTGTCACTGTAACTCCTTTAGCAGCAGGTGGTACACATGCACACACTGTTTCTCCTCAGCCAAAATGTTCACCCTGTTGTCCCTTGCAGAGTTGCAAGCCTTGCATGAAATGGTCCAGCAGAAAGTTGTGACTTTGCTAAGTGACCCAGAGAATATTGTGAAGCAGACACTGATGGAAAATGGAATAACACGTCTGTGTGTCTTTTTTGGACGTCAGAAAGCCAACGATGTTCTTCTGTCTCATATGATCACTTTCTTAAATGACAAGAATGACTGGCATCTTCGAGGAGCTTTCTTTGACAGCATTGTTGGTAAGTGTTTGGTTTCAGCCATACAGAGTGGAAGGAAAATAAATAAATTAGCAGTTTCCAGGATATGAAGAAATAAGTCATATAAAAGTCCTTTCTTATAAAGATTTCTAGAATTTATAAGAAAATACTTTTTTCTAAATTATTGGGAGGAAATGTTTCATTAGGGAATGAAGATGAAACAAAGTAGATACAAATGTATACTTCTTTTAGTCCAAATATTTAATACAAATACAACTGAGGCATTTAAGTCTAGGGTAGATTAACATTAAAAAAATGGAATTAAAATGCTTTTTTCTTCTTTGAGTCTCTCCTATAGCCACTAACTAAAAAAGCTAAATTATGGCAAGTGATAAGTAGGATTTCTGCAAGCTCTGTAATAGATGCATCACTTCACATATGCACATGGTCCCATTCACTTCAGTAGATCCGTTCATATGATGAAAACTAGGCATTGGTATATGCTGAAGTTCTAACTGGAGAGATTTTTTTAGTGCCTTAAAACATCACCTAAAGATTCTTGTTACTTCAGAATACTTCATAACAATTTAAAAAATCTTACCAATAATGACATCGGCTGTTAAGTATATCCAGTGCTCCATGTATGTTGGAAATCCACATGACCATTGCTGAGAGTCAGTGCTCAGGATTTGTGGGTCAAGAAAACTTTCCCAGGTGCAGTTCCTGAGAGCCTAAATGGTACTTCAGGTGCCTGGCAGGAAAAACAATCATGATCAAACTTTCAGTGGGGCCAGTATGGTAGCTATGCATTCCATTGTAACTGGAAACCACAAAATTCTGTGCTGGCAAACTGCCAAGAAGTGATATTGATAACTTATCAGAAATTGTTTAGAAGGAGCAATGGAACAGCCAAAGCAGAGGTCTGAGTGTCCTGCCTTCTTGCAAAAGACATAGAGACATGTGAGGCAATTAAAAGTGAAGACATGTAACCTGTGTTTTTAACTCTGTTCCCAATGTACATTCCCAACATCCATAGAAGAATTCAGATTAAGTTCTGAAGTTATGTTTTTATTTTACTTCAGGCATTTGCACATCTTTAGAATTGAGCTCTCTAACTGGTATTTAAGTAAGTGCAGGCACTGCTGCCTGTGGCTGTGAGCAGATGCCCTTCTGTAGCAGTGGTACTGAGGGTGTTTCTCTTTCTAGTGCTGTTTCTCTCTCCTTCCTCCCTTCCTTTTAGCAAAGAATTGCAAAGTCCAGCATTAAGACATGAACAAGTATATGGATTATTACCTTATTAGATTAGAAGCAATAAAGTTATTTTATATTTGCTCTCAATTCTGATAGGAAGATGGAGTTTTCTGGTGTTTATCAGTTTGCTTTGGATTTTTATGTTATTTTTATATTTCAGGTGTTGCTGCTTATGTTGGCTGGCAAAGCTCATCAATTCTCAAACCTCTGCTTCAGCAAGGTCTCAGTGATGCTGAAGAATTTGTCATTTATAAAGCCCTCAATGCTCTTACTTGTATGTGCCAGCTGGGGCTCTTGCAAAAGCCCCATATTTATGAGTTTGCTTGTGATATAGGTAAGTTAGAATACTGGAGAATACCCTGTTTTCCTTTTAAAGAAATCTCAGTTCTACATAAAGTTCCACTGTCGGGTTAGCTGTCCAGAATACAAACCTGTAGTTCTGTTTTAGAATCTAAACAAAATTATGGTGTGGACCTACTGCTAGTTGAACCATGTTAGTGCTCAGGACTCTAAAATAATAGTTTTGCTGGAACAAATTGGGTGCATTCTGCCAGATTTTATATAGGGCAGCAGCAAAAAACACTCACTCCAGAAACTTTCTGCCTTAGGATCTTTCCTTGATCTACATGGCAACCTGCTGTAAAGAAAAAGTCCAGGATGCTCCTGGTAGTCCATCAGGCACATAATTTGCAAACACTTATGCATTAGCTTTTGAAGATGAGAGAATTCAGACAATCATGATTCTTTCTTATTCTAACACCATAAAAACCCATTAACTCAATACATCCTTGGTTGCAGAGTTGGTCTCTCTTTCCTGATCAGGCTTATCAATTTAATTTAGATGTGCCCAAGATTTAACAGCTATTTATAAAAAAAAAAAAATCAAATGATCTTTTGAGATGTAGTCTGCTGCTTCTTAATGTTATGGTTTTACAAATGCACTCAGAATTTGGAGCAGATGGTCTGTGATTACATCTCATGACTAGATACAGTGCCTTGACAACAACTTCTTAAAGCCTGCATAACTGGGGGACTTCTGAGTCTCCTAATTTCATAATATAAGTAGTGACTCTTCAAGGAAGAGAGGGAAAGCAGGAAGGAATACAGTATTTACTTAAAAAGAAAAAATCTATCACCGGTTTTAGGATTCACTGTAATTGTTAAAATGTGGTTGAGATTTATTTTTGGATTAGTCTCCCTTGAAAATCTGTCGTTGACAATTAGGGATTGAAATGAGCAAATAAGGAAAATATGCTTTTTGGCAAGAGCAAGGAAATTGAGCAGCATGACTACAGTGAAATCCATGAAATAATTTCCTCTGTATGAATGTTTTAACCTTGTTGCTCTGGAAGAGAGAAGGCTCAGTTTGGGAGTAATTCTGTTAGAAGGAAATTACATCACAGACTGCCATATGCAGGATGATCTCCTCTCTCCTATATGAATGATATATTTTAACAGCCTGTTTTTCTTTCAGCACCATTCCTGTGTCACCCTAATCTTTGGATATGTTATGGTGCAGTTGGATTTATCACTGTGGTGGCACAGTATTTGAATATTGCTGATGTCTATTGCAAGCTAATGCCATACCTCCATCCTTTTATCACACAACCAATAATACAGGTAATACTTCAAATAATATTAGTGAGAATGTCTGGACTAGCCATGATCCATAAGTTTGTCTTGGCCATGGTCCTGGCTATAGGGACCATATGTACTTTTTTTCAATTGATATTATAGGCAATTATAGATTTTTTGATTTCTGCTATAGATCTCTGGCAGATTTGTAGAATGGCCATTGCTTTCCATGTTTTAAAGACTGTTGTCTCAAATTTGTTGTAAAATGCAAAACATTTTACCAAGCCTAAAAGCAGCAGGTATATTTTTGGTTCAAGCCTTTTTTGCCTTATTTATAGTCAAACTCTTACAATACTGTACTGTGTATAGGAGTCTAAAAAGGATGGAAAGTTGGCTGTGAAACAAGTTGGTTTATGTTCTGTGCTTTCATCTACAAAACCAGTCTGTTAATTAGTGATTACCATGCTTGTGATTTCCCCAGAACCACTCCTGTGTTTCAGTGCTTTGCCAAGGGTCAGGGCACAATGCTTAGCATGAATGAATGAAGTCATTTACTATTAATGCATGTCCAGGAGTGCCCTACATGATGCTGGTAGTATGATCATATAGGCATCTTTGCATACAGCTTTAGGTCCTGTAGACTGCACTTCTCGGGTGTTTTTATAGATAAAAAAGAAATAATTGCAGTACATACATTGAGAAATGTATCCTGTGTTCAACATTTTGTTGAAAACCTTGCAGATTGGAAATTCACTATAATAACATTTTTGTGTGTTTACATGTTCTTTGTGCTGTGTTTTAGGCATTGGTTGGTAAATTTCACTTCCTGTCCATATTAATATATAAATCTTTTCTTTTTCATTTTAGTATATAAATCTTTTCTTTGCTATGCAACACTATATATAGCGAGTGAGTAGTGGGTAACATGAAGTTGGACTGTAATATTAAGTCTTCATTCTGGACTCATTTTGAAGTTGTTTTTCCTGTAGACAGCAAGCTATGAGAAGTACTTGATAGGAAAGAGGGGAAGAGAATGGAGAAATGACATGACCAACACAGATCTTATTTTCAAGAAAGGAGACAAGCTGAATCTATGTGATTTGTACAGGTTATGTGAATATCATCATGTTGACTGGTCTGTTGTTTTGAATTGCAGGTAGACAAAGAAATAGTCCTGTTAAGTGTCCTTAAGGAGCCTGTCAGCCGTTCCATATTTGATTATGTCTTAAGATCAAAGGATATCACGAGCCTCTTCCGACACCTGCACTTGCGACAGATGAAGAGAACGGGAGCTCTCTCTGAGTGCCCACCCCCAGAGGACCCTGCCATTGCACAGCTCTTGAAGAAGCTTATTTCACAAGTAACTGGGTTTTATTTGTACTTTAAAAGTCAGGCTTGAGACTCCTGGGCTCCGTACACCTCCACAAGCCCTGACCTTGCAGTTCCTTCTGTGAAGGACTCCCAGTTTGAGGTTGTGATCCCCCAGGCCCTTAACTTCATTGATTTCAGTATATGCTTGTGGGACAAGTTGTTCAGAGCTTAAAGATGTTTAAAAGATCTGCCAGATGTAGAGACATACAAATACCACATAAGTCTTTAAAAAATGGCTGTAAGTTTCAAATTCTGATGCATCCTTGATGTGGCAGCATTAGAGAGCATTGCTGGATTAAGTGCATTGTGCTGGATAACGGAGCATGTATTTTTCAAAGTGCTAGACTTGTGCCAAAAGGAAATGGAGCTGGAAAGTCTTGAGGGTTATGTGTGAAGAGGGGAACATAAAGAATCACCCACCCAAAGTAGTGAGAACTGGGAAGAAAAAGGACTGTAGCTGTGTGGGGTTTTTTCACCCCATGGCATGTGGGCTGTAAGCATGGTCTAGGTGGCAGCTAAGCAGATTGCACCAGAGAGTGATCCAGCAATAAATTCTGTTCTGCCCTTTCACTTTTCCTTGCCCCATTCCTTAGGAGGAAAGATGTTCTTACACTGCAGTAACTTACACTTATGTTTTATGAGCAATGGACCAATGCTTTGAATTCTGGGAATGTGTTCTTCTGCTCTTCTGAGCCAGTCATTGATTTTACTGCTTCTTAAATCTTCATGCCTTGATGCATGTTATTGTTAAGAGAGAGTAATGTTACCTTTTCTTTTATTCTGTAGGGGATGACTGAGGAGGAAGAAGACAAACTGTTAGCACTGAAGGACTTTATGTTAAAATCTAATAAAGCTAAAGCCAATATTGTGGATCAGAGCCACCTGCATGATAGCAGTCACAAAGGGGTGATTGACTTGTCAGCTCTGGGAATAACTGGAAGACAAGTGGATCTTGTTAAAACAAAGCAGGATTCTGATGACAAACGTGGTTAGTATATTTTGTGATCTATATAGTTGAAGTATAGCTTTCCTTTCAGGGTGTTCTCAGTATATCAGCCTACATGACTATCACCATCCTCACCTGAGTTTGCCATAGGAAAATTACTGCTTCAGTTTGAAGTGTGAAGTGATGAAATGTTCTCTGATCATTGAAAAATGGGAATTATTTTTTCCCCTGAGAATATTTTAAATTATTTTGCCTCTGTGTGCCATTGTTCAGTTGATTGTGACAAACAGGACTCTAGTGACTCATGGCAACAGTGTAAATCTTGGAGGCTACATATCTGCTCTGTCTCCTCTCAACAAGGGCTAAGCTCTTTAACTGTGAAAATCCTGGGTGTTTTCTTGAGGTAGCCTGAAGAAAACCAAAAACTCCTCAGGCTGGCACTGAGGAGTTCCCAACTTAGGTGTTGCTCACCTAAGTACATGTGTTTTGGCCCTGGGGTTCTTCAGCTTCTCATCCACTCCCATTTTACTTTTTTTTTGCCTGCTCTTCTTTAGCTCAAAAAACCTCTTACATTTCCTTGTTCAGATGTGAAATCCACTTGCTGCTAACTATTCTAGTTCTCTGTATCCTCAAAATTCTTATTTACAGACAGTTTAAGCTTCCTCTTTACCCTCTCAAGCTTGTAATTCCCTCCTCTATTACATCACTGGTAGGTTCTGTGTTTTTACATATAGAAATACAGAAATATCTGTAAAGCCTGTAGCTATTAACATCTTATTTCCAGAATTAGGATGTTTTGCATATAATTGTAAAGGAAAGTACAGAACTATAGGATTTTTTTATTTTTTTGCATCCTTTAATGAGGAGTCAACATGATTTAAAACTTAGTGTATATGAAGTCTATACTTGGAGTAATTTGTTTTACCCAAAGCTCTTGCCCTTAAAATCTTTATGCCTTTAACTTTTCTTCACTGACTTTGTCCAAATTTAATTTGTTCCATGTGTTTCTTTTTCTGTCTATATTTTACAGTTCTAAGTGACTCTAAAGGAATGCTGGAAATAAATAAATTTCCTATTTAAACAATAACTTTCTTGAATCTACAGGTGATGTTGCAATTATGATGGGAACTGATTGTATTTGACACCAACAATGATTTGTGTACTGTGCTGTTACAAATTTTTTATTGATGCCCCTGCTCATTGCAGGGTGGTTGGACTAAATGACCTAAATCCTTCCATGTTCTCTAAGAGAAATTTGTCATATGGTGGAGTCTAATCCTGCAGCCTCCTAGATGTAAGCTTTCCCTCTAGTGAAGTGATTTATTACATGAGTCAGCTCATGATCCAGAGGATGTGAACACATGAGGCAGGTGCTTTGTTTGGTTTCCCATAAAAATGCTGTCAGCTGATCTCCACAACATAGCAGAAGGGTTTTCTCTGTACATAAATAATAATTTGGCCTGTAAACATTAGATTTCTATGTAGTCCCAAAGTAATGACAATCCTGAGTGAATGTTGTCATGGTAATGTTGGGGATGTTTTGTTTTTTCTTCTCCCACTCCCTCCCTCCCTCCCTCCCTCCCTCCCTCCCGCCCTCCCTCCCTCATACTTATAGCAAGAAAGCATGTAAAGCAAGATTCAAATGTAAATGAAGAATGGAAAAGCATGTTTGGGTCCCTGGAACCCACAAACATTTCCCAGCCAATATCCAAAGGACATGGGCAAACTACTGATCCTGAAGCCATCCAAGCTGGGAAACCACTTCGTTCAGAGTCCTCAGCTGGTATTTGTGCCACTTTGTCATCCTCTCCACAGGTATACCTGAAAAATGCTGTGTTTGCATCTTACCTGTAATGATTTAATTGTTTTAAAGTCAGGTGGGACTATAGGGATATGATGTTCTTGTTTTGTTTGGAGGTTATTTGACACTGGCCATGCTATTGGCTGGTGTCTTCTTCAGCAGAGTTGCTGACTTTCAAGTTCTTATTTTTAAAACAGGAACTGAGAAAGGACTGAAGTAAGTTTTAGTCCCTTGAGCTTCACTAACAAATAGATGCTTTGCACAAAGAGATGGGGCTTTGTGGGGATTGAACAATTACTATGTAAACTTCTCTCGCAGGGAAGACTTCTCCTCAAATTGAATGCCCTGATACATGTTGTGAGGAAGAGATATCTTGGTTTTAACTTGGAAATCACAGCATTTAGACATCCTGTACCTGTAATACTTAGTACTAGCAAGAGGAGGATAGGCTGGGAGCTCTGCAAGCCATGGAGGCACATCTTGACACCGAACACTCTTTTCTGTTTGGCTTCTAGTTGGAGATTAACTTCTGCTAGTTTTAAATGAGTGTGTCTACCCTGAACTTAAGGGAAACACTTCATACTTTGGTTTTCAAAGTCCAGTGTAAATGAATTTGAGAGCTAACCTTTCATTTTGTCAGTCTTGAGACCAATAACTGCCTATGTAATAATCACATTAATAGGTGGGCACAGCACATTATAGTTTCTTTAGACAGAATATAGAACAGAGTAGGCAAACAGGGTAGAATAAGAAAATGTTAATCTTTTATATAAATAATAATTTTCACTATTTTTATTGTCTTCATGCAAGCATTTTTTAAAATGCTATTTCACTGCTAATTGATTCAATAAAAAAGATTTTTGCCATTTTTATTCACTGTGTGTGACACAGAAATCTCATGAGGGGGATTTATCTGTGTGTAGAATGTAAGGGATATATTTTTAAGGTCTGATTTCCTACAGGCATCTGATGGAGCAGTTGTCCAGCCCAGGAAACCAACCCTGCAGGGCCTGAGCAGCACGATGTCCCCATCTGCGCACCAGCTGCGCATCACCACCTGCAAAACTGAGCTGCAGCAGCTGATCCAGCAGAAGAGAGAGCAGTGTAATGCAGAGAGACTTGCCAAACAGATGATGGAGAATGCTGAGTGGGAGAGCAAGCCCCCACCTCCAGGTACATCACAGGCCACTGAGGTTATTAGATAAAAAATTATATATGTGTATATATATATATGTATGTATGTATGCATGTATGTATGTATAATTTGAGTCAAG
Source organism: Melospiza georgiana (assembly GCF_028018845.1). NCBI lineage: Eukaryota > Metazoa > Chordata > Aves > Passeriformes > Passerellidae > Melospiza > Melospiza georgiana. The sequence continues at coordinate 43,540,350 of NC_080430.1, read as the reverse complement.
ATATCATCCTTTCATGGCAAAAATGCGAAGGATGAGGAAAAGAGGAAGTTCTTAGTTTAGGAAATGTGTTTACTGTGCAGAACACCTATGACCTAGTGTCTAATTTAGAATTGAGCCTTTTGTATTTAAAATGCCTTAACACTGTTTTCAGTACTGTCTGTGCTTTTCAGTTGTAATGAGTATCCTGATGTAGCTGTTAGTGGATGGATCTAGGGGGACTTGCATGTTCCTGATTAGGTTGTGGTTTTGTTTTCCCTGTAGGATGGCGTCCCAAAGGGTTGTTGGTAGCTCACCTTCATGAACACAAGTCTGCCGTGAATCGCATTCGGGTCTCTGATGAACACTCCATTTTTGCCACTTGCTCAAATGATGGCACAGTGAAAGTCTGGAACAGCCAAAAAATGGAAGGAAAAACCACTACAACCAGGTAGCTTAAAAACCTGTGGTAGTTGGGTCTGCACTTTTAGAGTGAAAAATAAAGTAGAGCAGGAAGCAAAATACGAATAATTTGTGGGTGTACTGGAAATATCAATAAGGGGATATATTAATGTTCCTCTTGGCTTGCATCTATAATATTAGATTGCTGTTTCAATTAGTTAATAAAAAAATGCAAAGGGACTGCTTTGTAGCCATAATAATTACAGGCTTTTTGATTTCATTTCTGTACATATATAAATATATTCTGCTGTTGTTGTTTAAAGCCAACACTGGCTTTTTTGCTTTCTCATTTTGGAACAGCTAGAAAATGTTATTTTCAGAGCTTTCTCAAGAGCCATTGGTTTTAAGTAGGTGTTTAAGAGAAGTATTTTTTTTAAGTGCCACTGAAAATAACCTATTTTTCTCTCCCCCTATTTGTCTCTGTACTGTTTAGATCAATTTTAACATACTCTCGGATTGGAGGACATGTAAAGACACTTACATTTTGCCAAGGTTCACATTACTTGGCTATAGCTTCAGATAATGGAGCCATCCAACTTCTTGGTATTGAATCCTCAAAGCTCCCCAAATCTCCTAAAATTCATCCAATACAAAGCAGGTATGTGCTTCAAGCAGTTAAATCTCATCACACACAGAGCTCAAGCTGTTACTATATTCCTCAGATAAGATCCTTAAATTTGCTCTAGATTTCCTGCTGGCTGAGCCCAGAGTGTACTGGAAGTCTGTAATCCACGTTCTTATCCTGCTTCATAAAGAAGGGTTGAAAGGCAACTCTGCAGAGCTGACCATTCTTAGTTTATTTGTCCTTCTTGTGTCACTGAACACATTATGAGCTTGAAACAGCCATTCTGAATAGTTCTCAGTTTTTTTGTTTATGTACTGGGATTGGTTGGTTCCTTTGTTACAATCTTAATACTTACAAAGTGATATTGAAGGTTGTTTTGCAGGTCATTAGATAAATGTTTACAGACATACAGCATGTGATGTTGCCTAAGACCTGCAATTTTTCCTCTCGGGCCCTTAATGTGATAAGTTGGTAGAGATACGGGTAATGGGATAGTATGTAAGGGAGCCTTTGGGCTTGATTTAGCTCTTTCTTACCTCCATATGAGCAGTGTTTGAATATTTGGCACTGAAGCTACAGCTTGATCTTCAAGTTTGAGTGAGAGGTATGTCCAGGCCTCAGAAAGTACTCACAGTACTGCTGGTGGGGTCTCACAAGTGTGGAGCAGAGAGAGGGAGAATCACCTCCCACAACCTGCTGCCCACACTTTTGATTCTTCTGTTGTGGGTGGCTTTTTTGGCTGTGAGCAGACATTGCTGGATCATGCTGAGCTTCTCATCAGCCAACACTCCAAATTTTCTGCTCAGAGCTGCTCTCAGTGTATTCTCAACCCACCCTGTATTTGTGCTTGGGATTGCCCTTACCCAGGGCACAGAGCTGTGTTTATGTTTGCAAAGGGCTGCTGACAGCCTTGCAGGTCCTATCAGCAGAGAGATTTGAGAGGGCATAAGCATCCATTGTACTGAATTCAGAAAGCTGTTTCTGGCAGATGCCTTGAGAAGTGACACAAAGAGGAAAATGCTGCTCAGCATAAGCTGTGGGAAGGAGTCTTAAACTTGGAGGGAGTCATATCTGTGCCTAAATTAGTTTATTATTTTAACCAGGTCATTAGATCTGAAGGATGATGGCTGTGTGGTAGACATTCATCACTTCAATTCAGGAGCCCAGTCAGTTCTGGCTTATGGAACAGTTAATGGATCTCTGGTTGGATGGGATTTGCGATCCAGCAGCAATGCTTGGACACTGAAACATGATTTGAAGTTAGGCCTCATAACTTCATTTGCTGTGGACATACACCAGTGCTGGCTGTGTATTGGTAAGCCTGTATTTCTTATTAGTTTCCTTCTCTTCCATGCCCCCCTCTTCCTTATGGTTTTCTCTTACAGTAACTACATCTCAAGCTTTTGCTTGATATGATCTTACTAGTGTGTGCTCTTCTCAAACAAGAGAAGAGAAATATCTTCTCATGTCTTTTTGAGAAGCATTCTGCCTGCTAAGAACTTGAGGCTGAAGGTCATTTCCCTGCTCCAACCGAGCACAAAGACAGGGGCAAAACCTCATATATTGATCCCTCTGACTAAGGGGAGCTTTTTCTCACCAGGAACGAGCAATGGTACCATGGCATGCTGGGACATGAGGTTTCAGTTACCTATCTCCAGCCACTCTCATCCTTCCAAGGCCCGAATCAGACGCCTGCTCATGCATCCTGTCTATCAGTCCTGGGTAATAGCAGGTAAAAGAGGTCTTAAACTTACCTCACAATTGCCAGAGGTTGTGATTAAACCAGAGTTTTTTTCAGCTGCTGCTTCAAGCCCTGGTGGAGAGTTGAAAAGAAGAAAAGTAGGATTTAGCCATTGTCAAAATGACAGCATTTGCAATTCTCATTTTCTGAGCATTGCAGCTCTCATGAGGGGCCCTCCCTATGTGTTGTCCACCCCATCCCTTTTTAAGGACAAAATGTTACAAAAGATTAAATTCAAACTCATGACATACATTGGAGCTGATGGGAAATCTGCTACCACCTTCTGTAGAGCATAGATTGAATTCTAGTTCTCCCTTCAAGCTAAGCCAGCTGTGTCATGGATTAGAACTTTTGGAAATCTCCAAATCTTCCTCATCTGATACACTTACAGCTGCTTCATCCTCACTGCATGTGGCACTGTCATAGACTTTTATATGTTTGTGTCAGGAACACATTTTGAAATGGACAAGTACCTAAAACTAATCCTAAATAACAAAATTTATCAAGTTGCTGTAAAACGAGAGTAGTTTGAGTTTCATATTTTACTTGCTTTAAGACTTCACTTCTTACTTTGAGTTATTGACCACCCTGGGAGATAAATTCCTTGAAAAAGCGTACAAAGTTTCACTGTACTTTCTAGTTTGTTTCCTCCCTGTGAAAGACTAAAGGAATGACAGAGTTCATAATTTTCGATTATTATTAAAAAGTCCTTGCCTGCTAGGTTGCTGCAAGGCTTGTAAGCAATCCATTGAACAGATTTCTTTACCTGTCCACATGAGAATGGAAGTTCATTGTGGCTACTACTGAACTCTGTAACGTTGGATTGTTTTCTTACCTGCATAGGAGTGTTCTCCAAAGTCCCTGATGACTATGCTCAACAAACTATCTATCCTTCTCAAAGAGTGCTGGGAAGATATCTAGGGAGGAAACTGAGGGTTTTATACATTTTTAAAGGGGTTGAGAATTAAGTCAGGTTTCCTTTAAACTCTTTTAAATCAGGCACTTTTAATTAGAGTGAAGCTGCTTTCAAGCCAAACCAAAGTACTAAAGCAAGACAAACAAATGCTGCAGGGAGCAAACAGAGAGTGTCTCTATGTCATACCCTCTATGTCAGTAGAGCAAACAGCAAGAGCCAACCAATCTGTTTTGTACTTTTTGCACTGGCTTTATCTTTCCTGTAGCTGTTCAAGGCAACAACGAAGTCTCCATGTGGGATATGGAAACTGGTGATCGACGCTTCACTCTGTGGGCCAGCAGTGCGCCACCTCTTTCAGAACTGCAGGTCTGGTCTCTTTCTTTTTCAGTTTCTGTTGTGTAGCCAGGGTCAGAACAACCTTAGACTCCATGCTGTGCATCAATACAGAACTTGCCCTGGGATTCATTCTGGCACCATAACTGTTTTACTTGTCAGAATTAAATTGCCTTTGTAAAACAGCAGTATAACCTAAATCTTCATTGGCACCTTCCACTGTCTATGGAATGTTCTTGTAGGACTCACTTGTTATGCCCAGCCATGTTCTTAGAAAACCAGTGAGCTGGTTAAGCTTGTAAAGATTATGGAAAAACCAAAATTCATGATGTGGTATCTTGTACTTATTTTTACTTTCTGTTCCTGAGGCTATGCATACTTCTGTAAACATCTGTTCTTTTACACATTCTTTCTGTAATATAATACCACTACTACACTTAGCTGCTACTTTGAACCATGAAGTGGTTCTTCTTCAAGGACTTAATTGGAAAAGGAGCAATCTGGAATATGGTTCACAAATCCATAGACAAAAATTACCACAGCTGCTTCTATAAATGCTGTAAATGCCTATCTGGAATCTACTTAAACCTGAGTTTGTACGTGATACAAGGATTGCAGGTTGAGTTAATTTCAGTCCTGCCCTTTTTTACACAGGGAGCTCCATGATCTAAGATAGTTTTCTGTTGTATATCTGTCCCATAATGCCTTCATAGCCTAAAAATTTAAGCATCCATGTACTTTTCAGTAGGATTTGCCTGCCTGATTCTTTTAGAAATAATCTCTCCTCATTGAGAATGTAATTTCCAAGATTCAAAAAAAAAAAAAGAGGATTATAGAGGGTTAATTCTGTTGTATTGCTCTGTAAAGTGTAAGGGAGCAATTTACATTAATATATTAAGATGTGGCCCCTTAAAGTGACTTGGCATTCGCCAGAAAGATTTGGAAATTGGGTGGATGAATGTGGCAAGGAATGCATTCCCTTTCTGAAGCATCATGTAACAGCTGTTGGTGATAAATAATTTTTATATATCCCTTTTTCCTGCTAGCCTTCTCCTCACAGCATCCACGGAATATACTGTAGTCCAGCTTCTGGGAATCCCATATTACTGACAGCAGGCTCAGACATGAAAATAAGGTAATCAAGCTAAACAATTTCCTTGTTTGTCACCCTCCCCTCCACCCCTGCTGGTGTACTAAATTTTGCCAAGTGTTGCCTAAGTAATCTCTAAGAATCCAAAACAATAATACTGAACATGTGTTCATTAGTGAACACCAGTGAGCTGAGGAAATTGTCCTCAGCAAAAGGACTGCAGAACTTGGTACTTCTCTGAAATGTAATGCGTACTCTGAAATACAGTGGGTATCCTTTTGTAAAATTCTTCATGGGCTTCATGACAAAAACCAAAAAATAACTCATAGGTGAGCTTGACATGAGTATAAATTTCTCTGCATCACTCCCTTCCACTAAGTGTAGAAAGCAGATAGCATTTGTGCCCACTCATTTTCATCATAAGAGCAAGACCACTTTTAAGCAGTTGTTTTAAGCTGATGGAATTGAACATCTCATTTTGTTTTTGTTTCTTTGTGTTTAGGTTTTGGGATCTAGCCTACCCTGAGAGATCATATGTTGTTGCTGGAAGTTCTAATTGCCCATCTGTTTCCTACTACAGGAAGATAATTGAGGGCACAGAGGTGGTTCAGGTATTTTGCTTTGTTTGATAGACATCTATTCTGCTTCCTTTTGGGTGGCCCTGTGGATTGTACTCTTTGCATTATGTCTTCAATTAGAACTTGCTCGCTCTTGCTTTTTGTGGATGTTGTCAGCATTGCATGCTTTGGGCAGTTGGGAAGAAGCTACTTTAAAAGAAAAACATAATTTGTTTTTGACAGAATTGGGCTCAACAAATACTACTTACTTAAAAATTAGTATTTTTTCCCAATTTTTCCCCAATTTTTTCCCATTTTCCTCCCAATTTTATTCCAATTTTCCTCTTACTTTATTCCTATATTTCCGCAGTTTTTCCCTTTTTCTCCCCAATTTTTCCCCCATTTTATTCCCATTTTCCAGCAATTTTCCCCCAAATTTTTCCCATTTTCCTGCCATTTTTCCCCAATTTTCCCTCCATTTTTCCCCAAATTTTCCCCCAATTTTTCCCAATTTCCCCCCAATTTTATTCCTAATTTTTCATTATTTTATTCCAATTTTTTCCCAATTTTATTCCCAATTTTTTTCCAGTTTTTATTACCATTTTCCTCTCAATTTTATTCCAATTGACAAGTCCCCTTGTTTAATTCCTATTTTCCCAAATAAGGGAATGTGGGAGGGGCTAAAACTCAAATAAGGAAATGTGGGCAGGGCTAAACCCAAATAAGGAAAATATGGGAGGGGTTAAACCCAAATAAAGAAATGTGGGAGGGGCTAAACACAAATAAGGAAATGTGGGAGGGGCTAAACCCAAATAAGGGGAAATGTGGGCATGGCTAAACCAAATAGGGAAGTGTGGACAGGACTTAAACCCAAATAAGGGAATGTGGGAGGGGCTAAACCCAAATAAGGGGATGTGGGTGGGGCTTAAACCCAAATAAGGAAATGTGGGTTGGGGCTTAAAGCCAACTAAGGAAATGTGGGAGGGGCTGAACTGAAATAAGGAAATGTGGGAGGTGCTAAAACCCAAATAAGGATATGTGGGAGTGGCTAACCCCAAATAAGGAAATGTGGGAGGGGCTAAAACCCAACTAAGGAAATGTGGGGGGGGGCTAAACTCAAATAAGCCCATGTGGGCAGGGCTAAACACAAATAAGGAAATGTGGGAGGGGCTAAACCCTAATAAGGATATGTGGGAGGGGCTAAACCCAAATAAGGAAATGTAGGCATGGTTAAACCCAAATAAGGGGATGTGGGTGCAGCAAAGTCCATATAAGGGAATTTTTCCCCCTTTTCCTGCATTTTATTCCCATTTTCCCCCAATTCTCCCCAATTTTTTTCTTATTTTTTTCCCTATTTTTTTTCCAATTTTTATTCCTATTTTCCTCCCAATTTTATTCCAATTTCCCTCTTCTTTTATTCCTATTTTTCCCAAATTTTTCCCAAATATTCCCCATTTTCCCCCCAATTTTATTCCTAATTTTTCATCATTTTATTCGAATTTTTCCCAATTTTATTCCCAATTTTTTCCCAGTTTTTATTCCCATTTTCCTCTCAATTTTATTCCAATTTTCCTTTTATTTTATTCCTATTTTCCCCCATCGTTTACCTAATCAAAGAGCTGTAAAATCAGTTCAGATTAAGACAGGCTGTGTGTGATGAAAAGAAATTAACCAAGGAATAATCTTGAGAAAACTGTCAAAGGGTGTGAGGTGGTATGTTTGGGCATTTTTGTTTGATTGGTTTTTGGTGGAAGAGGTTTTGTGGTCTTCTTACACTGACAAACTAATATGGATGACAGTGTCTCTTTGCAAATGCTCACCCTTCTGCAAACAGTATTTCCCACTTTGTTTTTATACAGGAAATTCAGAACAAGCAAAAGATGGGGCCCAGTGATGAGACCCCTCGGAAGGGTCCAGAGTCTCTCCCAGTCGGGCATCACGACATTATCACCGATATCGCGACTTTCCAGACCACGCAAGGGTTTATAGTAACTGCGTCAAGGGATGGGATCGTTAAAGTGTGGAAATAAAAATTGTACTAATATATAGTATGTAAATATTTGTAATAAAGAAATAGTGTTATAATGAAGTTTTCAAGGACTGATTCCAGTTAATGGAATGGACTGGACTTTAAAAACTATAAAAGCAGCGATAAAATCAGTTACCTGTATCCTACCACCCTGTTGGCACTTCCTAATCACTTCTTATATTAAAGCTTTTTGGTATCCCTAGCATTTCCTTGAAATAGAAGGGAATCTATGAAGTCACTTAGCTTGGTTTTGACTACACTGTTCTTCAAGAACCTTTCAGAAAATTATTTCAGGATGTCCCACATGACACATTCTAAATGTGCATAAAGCAAAGAGCTGGTGTCTAACTGCTCCTGTGTTGAATCTGAGAAATGAAATAAGAACCAGTGCACTGATGTCCCTGTACATTCTAATAACTATAATAAAGTCCACTTGAGCTTCCCTGTTTGGTACTTGGGTTTCTTTACATCCATGGTTCCGCTGCAGTGATTCCACAGTCTCAGCTGGCAGAGCCATTGGGCTCATTGTCATTTGAGATCGTCTTACTATGGTGTCAATCCTCAGCTGTCCTTTGACAGTGGTGTCCTTGCTCCTCAACTGTAACTTGCATCCAGCTTGCTTTAAACTTGAGTCTAAGGCTAAGTTCTGCTGTCCTGGGAACCTAAAGCAGCACCATCACGATGGTGTTCTCTGTCATTCAGTATGGATGTCAAAAATAGCCAAAACATGGCTTTCAGCAGGAAGTACTTTTTCATCATGGAATGTTCATGTGAAAGGCAGTTCTAAATGTCAGACAGGGACAGTAAATGTTCTCACTACTCTTCCACTATCTGATCCAATTCTTCAGATTTCCAAATCCTTTTCAGACTTAAACTTTACTTATATTTCTTACCTTACTGGTTAATGGCAGAACCATTAACCAGTTCCAGGTACTACTTTTCCCCCTAAAACAGATCATTGACCCCCCTCTGCAAGGATGGACTCAGAAGTGACACTGACAACAAACAGCATTAATTTGGCATGAGTTTCTTGAGTGTAGCTGGGAAAAAAATGGAAGCCTACTTCTCTACAGAGTATCTGATAGAAGCAGGGAATGCTCTTAACTTGTGAACTGAGTTCTTTGAAGAGACAACACGTGAAATAATGACTTGTTTAAAAAGTCTCAGAATTCAATGGAAAAAGACTGCCTGCTTTTCCCTAGTGAGTGCATTACTTGGATAATTTAGTGTAGTAGACATTGCCCCAAGTGTAACAAAAGAGGAAGTGGGCTCAAGAACAGTGTGACATTTCTTTGCGGACCTTATCATTGCTGCTCCCTGTTATGCTGAAAGAAGATCTTTCTTGGCTTTGTATAGAGGAGCTGGTTCTGTCCCTTTATGTTGTATGAATTCAGAAATAAGGAAGGTTTTCTCAGTCCGCTTGTATCACAGAGCAGCAAGGAAGAGGATGGTAAGTCAAGCTTGTTCTGCTGCTATATCCATTTGGTGTACAGTTCTAAACAGGTCCTTGTATACCTGGTGAAGGGAATCACCTCTGGCTGCATGGCTCCAACCATTGCTTGGTTAATGGTTCTGCCCATTGACAAAGTAGTTTGATGAAAGAAGCAGATCAGTTTTCATTTTCAGGTGTTACATTCCACTGATACCATATGAAACTTACAAGACATTTTAAGCAGTATGAATACATAGGACACTTGAATGGTGGGTAAAGTATTAAAAAGAACTGAGACTGATCACATGGAAAAATGTTGCTGGATCACAGTCCAGGAAGACAGTGAGGTCTTCTCTGGTGTTACCTGTAGTCCCAAACTTTTAAAATTTAAGTTTAGGAGCACCTTTTAGATCAGGGTAAGGAAAACACAACCATGCTGCGCTGCTGCACTGTAAACATGCAAAAGGTAGAAAAGAAAATAAAATTACATTCAATAATATTTATCAAAACTCTTACATCTTGTAGAATACTATTCTATTACTAGCATGGATTTTTCAACTTCTAACTTACTGTTCCCTGTTACAAGGAAGGTTTCTGGCTAAGTGAAAGTGCTGATTTACCCAATAATTCAGGACATGCCTTCATTTTAATATTTCTCAGAGTAGCAATATTGGTTCAGTCCCTGTTCTCCCTTCCAAGTCTAGAGAAATGGCAGATAAAACTCAGCAATTTCATCAATATTTAATCAAAAGCATGTTAGAACTCAGGAGCTTGGTGTTTCACCCACAGTTCAAAACATTTCAAGCAGCTGGCTAAACCAGTCCCAAAGCCTGAAGTGCAAAACTGTCTTAGTAATTTTGCACAAAGATACAGTACATTGTGTACAGAAGCAGAACTGAGGTTCAGCAAGCACAGGGGAATCATTTGTAGCTCCTTCAGGAAAAGTGGTCTTAAACTAAAATTACACCACACTGCTGACAGTTACAATTAGACAAGTGTTGGTGAAATACTTAAAGGAAAGACAAGGGGAGTGGAGAACGGATGTGAAAGGTCATGATATTCGCAGTGACGTTCCCTCTGGGTTTGTGTCAACAGAAGCTTTGTGTCCTCAGATCTGGCCTGGAGCAGAGCTTGGCAAAACTATAAAGGGAGGCTGAAGCAGCAGAATCCCATCAAAAGAAGGCATGGATTTTCCTACCAGAAAGGCAATTCCGTCTGTACTAAAGGAAACTACAGAGACTGCGAAGGTGGAGAGCACAATCATGAAAGACTCCATTTAGCTGCCATGATGATGATGACATCCTATTGCTGTGTGACATTTAAACAAGGACAATGTTTTCAGATAACACATTCACAGTAGCATGTTGAAGACTAGTGTGAGGAAAAGGAAACCTTTCATAAGTCGTAAGTTATGCTGAAATAGAAAACACATGGAAAATAAACTTTGGAAACCATGTGTAAAACACAATATAGAAAATACATTCTCAGGAAAATATTCTGCAAGACATAAAAACAAATAATAAACTCCTTTCCAATATATTGGGAATGAGAATCTGACAGTTTCTGTTTGGCCAATAATTGAGGAAGGTGTAAAAGATTTCAAACAAAACAAGGCCTTGGCAGATAATTAGAAGGGCACTTTCCCTCTGTGTTCACCCCGGAGGAATTCAGAGGGGTTCCTGTGCTAGAATCTTGTCCCTTTTCTGCATAGGTATGTGAGGTGCCACAGGATCCCTCTGCCTGAAACATCTGCCAGCTTGGTAGGAGAGGTTTCAATCAGTAGTAAATTGCCAAGAGCAGAAAATTCCCATCTAAAAGATGATGTATTTTAAAGGGCATCAGGAATGAAACAGCCAAACTGCCAACTATGGTTTGGAGCCTCTTGCTTAAAATTTCTCTAGTTTTAAAAAGGTTGAATTCACACCAGATCTTTTAGAAAAATCCTGGGGAGTTTTGGGACCAGCCTAATGTATGCAGTAGGCAAAATATTATTAATTATAAAAAAAAGCAGGGTTGGTAAAGACATCAATAAATGTGCTCTATCAAGGAAGAGTCAACATATAAGGTGGAGACTTTTATCATAAACTTATCTTCGAAATAATTGCTAGCCATGTGAACAGTACATGTCTGGCAAATTGTCTTGCTTTTCTGGAAGACTTTGGACAAATTCTCCAATGAAAGCCTTCCAAAAATAATTAATGTTGTCATCTGATACAAAATATTCCCAGGAATAACACTGTTAAAGATAGTTGTTAAATTAAATACTATTTAATACTAGTTAAGACACAATACGTGATACCTCAAATAGATCAGTTTTTGCAGTGGAGTAAAGCTGTCAGTAGAGATAGATGACCTCTGTTTGCATAAAGTTTATCAATGACTTAAAAAGGAGAAAGGAACAGCAATATGCCCAAAGTGGCTGAAGACAGTAAGTTACTTGGGGCAGTAGGAACAAAAAGTGGCTGCAAAAATTTTATACAAGGATTTCATTGTGGTGGATGTCTGAACAATCCCATGTAAAATTAAATTATTTGAAGGTACAAATGGTGTACATGGGAAACACAGCCCACCCTTAATCCTGTGTTTATAATAAAGAGTCCTGAATGAGTCCTGAAACATACTCCTATTCAGGCAAAAATGTTGGAATTATAACAGACAGTCCTATAAAAAGATTAACTCAGCACTCAATATTGATCCAGAAGTTAGATGTTAGATATTATAAGGGAAAGAATAGGATAATACACCAGTGAACAAATCCATGGTGCCCTCTTACTGTGAATAATGTGTATAGTATTTCCCCTTAATAATGAAAATAGATATAATACAGCTATGGGAGGCACAGAGAGTCCTATTGTGGGTAAAAAATGGTTTCCACATAAAGAATCATTAACCAGGCTCAGAGTCAGCATCTGGAAAACAGAAGCCTGAAGAAAAAGATAACAGATCTGTAAATAAGCAATGGCAGCTAACACTGAATAGGCAATAGCTATTTGCTCATGCATTTAATGCAAGAACTACAGAGTATCACATAAAAGATGAGATAAACATGTACAAAAGAAGGTACTGTTTCATAAAGCGTGTAATTAAGTGATGAAACTCATTGTTTTGGGCTGTTGTGAACACCAATGTTTGCCCGTATTCAAATAATACTTAAGTACATTCAGAGCCAAAAAGAATTCATTAAGGGCTACTGATAACAAAACTGCTATATACAGAAAAGCCTTATTGAAAATTAATGTTGTGGATTTGCAACAATTCTAGAATTAATTTTCTGACAGGAGTGGCCTGTGAAAAAATAATAAATTTTTATTTGTGTGCACACAGTTTTCTGTAAAATGGGAGAGAAAAATGTATTTTTATTAAAATAACTTCCTGGTTGGAATTCAGTTGCCATGAAAACAGAGATGATTTGGTGTTAGCAAGACTGTTATGAATTACCTGACTATTCTGCAATTTTAAAAATCCAGTCAGTATCGCAAATCCCATTTCCTTCCAACTTTAAACCCTCATGGGGTAGTATATCCAGACTACACAAAAAGCAGAGACTCAGCTTTGCTTAGATAATTTACTTCTTGTCAAAATTAGACCAGCTGGCATAAGGCACAAAGGTGCCATGGGTTCTGGGAGGCAGAAAACCATTAGCATTACCAGTAAAGGAAAGCTGGCAACAGCTCTGAAAGTAGAAGGAAAAGTTCTATTTTTACCTGTGAAGATAACAGTCCAGATTTTCTTCTCCAACTAGGAGAGGGAAAAACAAAGTGTTAAAAATCACTGTTTTTCATCCTGCACTGTAATGAGTTTGTGCTGTGCTGGTTGGAGCCTCCAAGAAACTCTTCTATTCCAGCTGACACCACTTTGGCAGCCATCCTCGGGAATGCAGTGTAGGGATAGCGACTGAAATGAAGCCCGTTTTCTCACCTTATTATTTACACAGCTCATTGATTTCTTCAAAGTGTCAGCTTCAAAAGAGATAGTTACACATTAAATCATCACCTACATACATCTGTAAAAACTGGGTTTTGAACAAGTGAATCAGGGGCTAGATGAAGAAAGTGAAATAGAATAGTATTGCAATACATTACATTGGCATTACATAGAAGGGATTTGATAAGAGATACCAAGCACAGTCTCTTGGGAAGAGACCATATCACAAGAGACCTGGCTAGCATAATTAAGGAGAGATTATTAATATTCTTAGATCCACAGAAAAGAGAGGCACTGCCAAAGAAAGTGGTCTCTCAAGGACTTATGGAAAGCAAGGACAAGAAGAGTATGTCTAAAAATCACAGGGGAGACAAAGACCTGAGAATTATGCAAGCAAGCAGAGTAACAGAAACAACTTGCTCTCAAATCCCAGATCAAGGATGGTTGATGTTACTGTTGCAAATGATCAGAAGGAGAATATTACATCTTTGAAGGTAACTGGGTCAGATGGGCTAATCTGCAAATGAAATTGACTTCATCCATGTACACACAGTATGAAAAGGTGACATTGCAAGAAGAAAAACACTTTTTGTTATTTATCTCATTAAAATAATCACCACTGAATCTGAAATTAATTAATAAATACATGAATCAACATGAGTTACAGTAAATATTCAGAAGTGGGAATGACAAGGACAAAATCATCTTCTTTTGTTTTCAGAATGTCAAAACTTCCATTCAAAAATAGGAGCTTGAGCTTCCCAATAATCTCCTCAAGATGAGATTTACCTTGGCAGTTCTGTGTAAATATCACATCTGCCTGTGAGATGCAGTTTAGAGGGTCCACTTCTGGCACAGTTTACATGATCTCAGTGGAATCTGTGCTTGAGCCAAAGAAGGCAGAATGCTTAGGAAAATGTTGGAAATGAAAGTCAAACCATAACCATCTGCCAGCAGCAGCCACCAGAAACCAGAAAGCAGTTTATTCTTCTGTGCTTCATCCCCTGAGTATATTACTAACCAGGTTTGGACATTCCCATTTTTATTACTACTTCTTGCAATTTTGGGGTGCATGAGTAAAGGCATCTATTTAAAATTATATTTTTAAATTCTTCTTTTTGATATCTCGCTTGTGTGTGGTTTTAAAAGAATGACTTTTCAAACAAAAATTGCTAAAAGACTGCTTTAGCATCTGAAAAAAAAAGAGTAGCAAAAGTGAAAACAGAAATAATGAGTAAAGTCAGGAAATTCTCCTGGATGCAAAGCAAATTTTAAAAAGAATCTATTTCTAAATGCCAGCTGAGCTAACTATGCAGGAAAGAATGAAAAAGATATTGCCAAGGGAGACAGAACACTTGACTTTTAAAATTCATAAATCCTCATCTTGCAATAAAAATGTAACACGGCTAAATGTATAGCTCTGTATTAACTAGCACAAGCCAAAATTTTAATCTCAGACTGTGGCAGGAAAAGGCCATTATGTCCTAGGCCATAAAAAGGCTGAGTGAAAGAAAAAGCCCCTGGCATTCAATGATGCTTTTCCATCATACACAAGCCTCATACTGAAGAGTAGCACGTGCTTCAAAAGTCCATGCCTGTCAGTGTATCATACTACAAGACAGGCTATGCTGGAACATGGAAAAACCTATTGGTTTTTCTGTTTTGCTTGGAGAAAATAAGCATTTTATGCTGTATTATATTTTGTGAATATAATAAAAAAGAAGAAAAAAAGGAATAAAAAGAAGAAAAATGTCACCGACGTGTTTTATGAAAAATCCTTTCCTTAGGATTTTTTCTCCTGAGAAGTTGAGGCCTCAAGAACAAAATGTAAACAATGGTTATCTGCTACTGTGGTAGCCAACAGGTGGATCTGTGACTGGTCTCATAGAGTTGTTTCTAATTAATGGCCAATCACAGTCAGCTGGCTCGGATTCTCTGTCTGAGACAAAAGCTTTTGTTATTCATTCGTTCTTTTTCTAGTCTTAGCTAGCCTTCTGATGAAATCCTTTCTTCTATTCTTTTATTATAGTGTTAATATAATATATATCATTAAATAATAAATCAAGCCTGCTGAAACATGGAGTCAGATCCTCATCTCTTCCCTCATCCTCAGACCCCTGAGAACACAGTCACAGGAAAAAAAGACTCAAAAAGCCAGAGTGAGTTAGTCAGTCCAAACCAGCCACAGGGAATCATAGAGTCACCAGGAGTGCTGTGGTTACCTTCACAGCAAGCTCAAAGGACTCAGGATCCAGAACCACAGGTTTAATCACGTATGGCATAAATTATGAAATACATTTCTGGGACAGCTTTTATTTGACAGTTTAGTCAGAGAAGATTAGCTGGAAATCTACTTCTTGTTTCATTTTCAGTTTAAAAATATGGCATCCTCCTATAAAATTCTTCACAATCTCATAACCTGGACTAGTTTTAAGAAGAAAGTTTTTAAAAGCAAGTTTTCCACATTTACAATGAAAATCTGGCTATTTTGAGAAGGAAGGGTGGAGTGTACCAGTCCTGTTTTTCTACAGTTCTTTTCTAGCCTTCCTTCCAATAAAAATGAGGTTGATACCGTTACACTGTATCTTTACTCTTGCCACAGTGGAATTGTGAACATGTTGGCCAATTTCAACTAAATATGACAGAAAGGTAGAGGTCCCAAAGTTCTCAAGTACCTGCAGACTTTAGAGAGACGACAGCACTGCAGAGGTTAGGGGTAAAAGAATGGTCTATTAAGAGAAGAAGCAGGGTGTGAGCTCAGATACTGTCTAGGAGAGGTGTGACTTCCTGCTGTCCAGGAGACACATCACATATACCCAGCCATGGCAATGGATAATTCTATGGATCTATGTCATTTTAGAGCTTCCTTTTATTTTACAGTGCAATCATTACCAAGAAAGCCCAAGTACTTCTGTGCTAGACATGCTAAGACACATGAAGTAAGAATCAAAGGTAAAAAAGAAAGGGGCAGATGGATCAAACAACATCAGCTGTGTCACAGAATTAAGATGTCTCCAAGCAGAGAGATGATTTTTTTGTTTGGTTTTAGTTTTTGTGAAATGGTTAAAATAGATGTAAATTTCTTACTATAAATGATCTCTTTTTTGAAATATTTTGACTGGAAAAGAGATGGGTTTGAAAGAACAAGAACTGGCGGAACTGAATGGATTTCAGTGTTTAACTGTGCTGTGAAAGAGCAAGGAGAGAGAAGAGGAAACGATGTTGAGAATAGCATTATAAGCAGAATCAGGACAGTTGGGGTGAGGATGGAGATCTGAGTGAGAATCCCACTTTCAATTCTTTTCCTCCTTTCTTGTCCAGCATGGCCAAGGACACAACTCTTGCAATAAGAGTATTAATTTTTTTCCCCCCATTTGAATGAAGAAGTAACAAGTACTTTAGAAAAGACTTCTTGAACTGTAAAATGGAGAACATGCAGTTTCCTTATTCCCCCATACTCACCTATAGCTTAATGCAGGAAACAGTAGCCACTTTTATGAATATCCAGATCCAATTCTTCTTTGACAGCAATTATACAAAAATGAATCTCTTCTATAAAGTTAATGTCAGTCTCCTTCTGTAAAAGACGTTCAGTAGCTTATATTTAAGAGAAGTTTAGATCAGCAAGAAACCCAGTATATATATGACATATCTAAAGTAATTTTACTGGCAATTCTGATAGTTATAATATTTTTTTGTTGTGTAGTACAATTCTTCCATGTCATATTGAGTACAGCAAAATTCCACATTAAAGAGTTTAATATGTGAAGTGGTTGGTAATTTTAATGATATTAGAATTGACTCATCTATAAAAAGAAGCTGATATTCTGTGTCGAATGTATTATAATTAATAGGCTCAAAAGAGTGCCCAAGAGAGAGCACATGCTCATTTCTTGCTGTTAACTCATTAAAATAGTTATCTGAAGCTTCATGAAAAGTGCAACCTTTGTGCAGTCAACATGTTTTCCAGTTTTATGACTTGAAATTACATAACTCAAATGACACTACAGTGTTGTGTCCCTAAAAATCTCTTCTGTTTTTCTGTATCAGAATTCCATTACAGCCCAACTCTTCACAAGGTTTCCTGGAAGATAAAGAAAACTCTTTTTTCCTTGCACTCTATCCTCACATTTCCTTGATTCCTATACCTGTGCAATGACAACAAAACAAAAAGTAAAAAGCAAACTTCACTGCATCTTGCAAATCAATTAACACCAGTAAATAATAAACACTGGATAAATACAGTGGTAGGATGAAGCTTCTCAGTAGTCTCACCTCTGCAGTACAGAGGCTGGATATTAATATCAGAACTGAAGTATATTTTCAGGTTTCTGAAAGCAGTGGAGATATTTTATTTCTCTGAGGCATGAGGAACAGGTACTCTAA
Source organism: Melospiza georgiana (assembly GCF_028018845.1). Lineage (NCBI taxonomy): Eukaryota > Metazoa > Chordata > Aves > Passeriformes > Passerellidae > Melospiza > Melospiza georgiana. The sequence continues at coordinate 43,522,939 of NC_080430.1, read as the reverse complement.
TTACAAAACTGTACTGTACTTAAAGTATCTTTCTAGCGACCTTGGTCTCTGTAGCTCTTGGAAACACTGAAGAGAAACAGACATCTCTCTGGAATGCAATGTACTTCCAGAGTAAAATCATGAATGGCTTCTGCCGGTCTTCAGGTTACCGTGTGCCTTTTAAGCACATTCCTTCTCCCTGTCCCAGACATCTGACAAAACAAACACAAACATCTGCTTATGAAGACAGAAATTTATTTCTTTGGTCATTTCTCCCCATATTCTGCATCCTTTTTGCTTTCAAGATACCAAATATTTTGTTGAGGGAATCTCTTCCCAACTCACGTGCTTGAATGATCCTGTAAAGAGTGCTCCTGTAGGAGACTGTGATGGAAATAGATGGGAATAAAACATCTCTCATCACTGTGGAGCACTGTAGTCCCTAACAGCAAAACACAACTCTCTTTTTCCTCTGAAGGTTGCATGAGAAAAGAAAAAATGAAAAGCTGAAGATATGGAAAAAGATATGAAGATATGGAAACTGGAGAATCCATGTACTCCACCTGCATTTAATTTGATACACTCTAAGTCTCTGCCTGAAGGACCTGAAATCGCTGCCTTCTGGCCCTCTTTTTCATAGAAAACTGCTGAAAATGATTTCTTGTTTGCAAGTTTTTAAAAGAGCCTTCATCAGATCATGATTTCAGCAAGTATTGCTGATGCATTGTGAAGGGATAACAAATAGCAGAAAATTGCAAGGAAAAGCCATTTCATCTCTTTATGGTGCTGGCAATTTTCTTCTTATAACATAGTATCTGTGGTTGAAATTCACACCCAGGGAAAGGCATAAAGGCTAGAAAGAATTCAGAATAAAAGTTACAAAGAATGTTTTAACATTTGATTGCAAACCCCAAAACCCATTCTCAGGAAATGCAATTCAAGAAAAAGCTAAGAATGATTTGTAGGACTTTGTCTTGAAGAAGATATATTCCTTTTAGCTAAGCAGCTATTGACTGTTCTGATACCTTCTCTGCAGTTCAGTTTTTATTCACCTAAATCTTGGAAACAGCATGGAGCTGAGAGAAGCCAAAACACAACCTTGTACTACAAAAGGCTAGCTCTCAGCAGGTGAGTGGAAAAGCATCAGGCTTTTTGTCCCCCTTAGAGAGGATTCACTCAGAAAATGGATGAAGGCTTATGTGAATCATTCACTTGCAAATAGAGAAGGAGAAAAGTAATGAAAAGAACAGCTTGAAACAGGGGCAAAACCAAAGTTGATTGTTACAAGTCAATAATAGTGCTATTATCAGCCATGATCCCTTGTAATGTGAACTGCTGCTAGAGAAAACTCAAAACAGGTAACTGCAAATAAGAGATGGTGATTCTAAACATAAGAAAATGGAAACAAGGACTCTCAACCAGCTGTTCTAGCTATTTTCCTCCAAGAGTAGGCTTTCAAAATCTTTGGTTTTGCTCATTATTATCACCATTTTTTCTAATGCAAGAATTCAAATTCTTCTCCAGGTTCATGCTAAAGCTGCCTTAACAAGTAGCTGTAAGAAGACAAAGTGCCTGCCTACATAACAGAGATCCTCCTTCTGTACAGTAGTAATGGCAACCAGGAAAATGTTAGGATAATTAAAACGCAGTTCTTAGTTGTGCTTCAGGAAAAGAAGTCCGAAGACAACGACTTGGAAACTTCGTGTTTCATAATGTCTTCATCTTTTTTTTGCTCATCAGAACTCTGGCTCTGCAGTCCTTTTGCAGCACTTTCCAGTGTGTGTCCTAGTGGGCAGTTCTCTTGTGAATCTCTGCATTGCAACTGAGCTCTTTACACTTTGATTCAGTCTCAGAGCCAAACAATGCCTTTGGCAGGAGAAATCACAAAACTGGTTGTCACCAGTGACTGTTTTCCTCAGTTTTGACTTTTCTTTTCTCATTGTGTTTATGCCTTCGTGTAACAACAGCAACAACAAAAAAGTAGCATCTTAATTATAATACGTTACAGCACTTGGAAATTTTCAGAAGGGCCTAATGACTATTTTCACGAGACTGTAAAGATTACTTAAAACACAGAAATAACACAAGGGATGCCATTAATTGTGCACAACAATTTTAGATTTTTTCGAACATAGTGTGATGTCAATTTCTAATGTGTCTTTGTAGTCCAGTTCCACTCTTTCTCTTTGCAAATCAAGCAGACTTTTACCATTCAAACAAAAAACTTGTTGAAAATACCCATGAAGGACAGTGCTCTGGAAGCAAATCTTATCCACTATTAACCTCTAATATCCAAATAATTATTTAATGGACTTACCCAGCTCTTTTATTCTGAAAGTGGAGTCCATTGCACTTTTCCTTGGGTTCTTCTGATGTGTAGCTGTCCTCTCCTGTTCAGAAAAATAAGTAATAACAGTAATAAAATGCATCAGTTTAATGAGATTCAAAAGATTTTGGCAAAGTTTTCCCTTTATCCAAGAATAGCTGTAAATTGAGTGATTTCATTGATTTTACACACTTATAGCAAACACTATATATACATCTATATCTATATCTACATCTATATCTATATCTATATCTATATCTATATCTATATCTATATCTATATCTATATCTATATCTATATCTATCTATATATCTATATATATATATATATATAAATGCTATGATGCTATGCTGGTCTGATTCTGCACTTATCAATAGGAAAATTTGAAAGAAAAAATTAAGGACCTAAATAAACTTAAATTTCAATGATTTTGAGGATTATATTTATACCTTACTTATTTATTTCTTTAGTAAGGTGTTCTGACTTTTCACTCAATGTCTTTTTATATGGCCTATACACAATTTAACACACTTTATAAAGGATACAGACAATCACTCAACTGTTCTCACTCTTGTTTGAGAGGCAGGATTTATATCTTTACAGTAGCAAGAAAATTAGGTGTTAGAATAAATTCTGAACTCAGTCCCAATTGCATTCTCTGTATTTAAACAACCCTGATGATGGCTGAATTTCCTCTCTAGCTATACAATGAATCTACAATGCATGATCCCCAATATCTGACTGAACAACTTTCAGAAGTGAAGTTTGTCACAGTCATATTTTCTGGAAAAATCCCTGTGTCCAGGATTCTTCTCTTGGGAAGTTGAGGAGACTCAGAGAAAAGGAAAACAATAATTATCTGATTTGCTTCTCCTGTATTTTGCTCCTTTGGAATGTGTTTGGAGATTGTTTACCAACAGGTGGTTGTTTCATTGGTTTAATGTGAATTGTTCTGACTTATTGGCCAATCAAGGTCAAGCTGTGTTGGGGTTCTGGAAGGAGTCACGAGTTTTCATTATTATCTTTCTAGCCTTCTGTAAGTATCCTTTCTGTATAATATAATATAATATAATATAATATAATATAATATAATATAATAATAAATTAGCCTTCTAAGAACATGGAGTCAAATTCATAATTTTTTCCTGCCATTGGGTACCCCGTAAATACAGTAGCAGTTACCCCAACAACTCTTCAGAATAAACAGAGGCAGTATTTTTTAATTTATTGTCATATATACAGGGATCTAATGACCAGAATATCACCTGTCTGGGACAGAAACCCAGTGAGGCTTCCAGATCATTCGGCAGCAGCTTTTTGGATCACTTGCATTCTTGCTAATGAACTTTGTCTCCAGACAACTGTTCATCCATATGGAAAGATCTGAAACAGCAAAACTAGTTCTGCAGTGCCCTGTCTGTGTCTGTCCTCACACCACTGACTCTGCTCTAACAGATACAGCTTGAAATGAACTTCCTCACATTTTTAGAAGGACAGTAAACTCCCTCTCTGCCCACAATGTGACACAGAGGAAGCAGCAGCAGTGATCACTGAGATTTTGCAGAGTGAACAAAGTTTGAAATTGTGCCAGATGCCAGAGAACACAAAACTTTACCAAATTACATAATCTTTTATTGTGGCATTTTAAAGCACTTTTTTTTTTTAATTAATTGGCTTAAAAAAAAGTCACACCTTTTTGGATGAGGACAAAAAGTGCTTTAGGAAATAAGTTAAATCCAGCAAATGTGAAAGAAGTGGAAGGTCAGGTCCTGCTGGACTCACTCCCATGAGGAGGCCTGAGGCATATGAACAAGAACAGAGATTTTCAGCAAGCCTCAGTCTCTCACCTGTTAACCTCTAAGCTGGGCATGACACTTGAGGAAAAGGAAGAGGTTTCCATTTCAAGTAACTAATCTGCAATAGAAACCTCCAGAATGTGACTAAATAATTCAGTCATAATGAGAAACACAGTTCCCCTTTGGGCTTTTTCACATGAGTTACACTATACCTAATATAGTCTTTTCATAGACTATGTGTCACATGGAAGCACATGGAAGTGTGCTTCTTTTTCCTAGTTAACATTATTTAATTATGCCAGTCAGAATGAAAACCTAATTGCTTAAAATAATCTTGGACATTTCTCCATAAGTTTCAACTACATGCTAGAGAAACACCACCTAATACATTTTTAATAAAGAGTTTTTCTTTATAATATAGAGCAAAAATCCTTTAAATTCATAAAATCCTTCCAACATAGCAGTATTATTACAATTTCTGCAAGATCACATAGTATTTTTGGTGAACATAGTATTTTGGTGAACAGAATCTAAATCAATAACTCAGTTTTCTTAATGTAAAAAATTTCTGTGTCCTTCTTACAACTACAATTAGTTTTTCATATATGCTTTTGCTCATTCCTAATCAGACAGAATAATAACTTACTCTCAACACAAAATTTATAGTTACTGTACACTATTTTTTATATTTTTTCATTAAAATACATCCTCATTCCACAACATGTTCTTTAATGCCAAATATACGTTATTATATTTGGTCTTTTTCATCTAATATGAAATTACATGATTTCCTAGAACATTTATCATAGACAGATCACATTTCCCTGTAGGGCCACAGGGCAGTATTAAATGAACCACTACAGTAATGAACTCCTTTCTAACATTTTTTTTTTACAGCATGTGACAAGAATATAAAATCCTTTCAGAAACTAAACAGCAAAATAATAAAAAGTAATCCATACTTTAGTGAACTTACAGCATGCAGCAATTTATATTAGAAGTAGAGTGTACCTATAGTAATTCTACAAAATGCCCTATAGAGAGAAATGTGACTACTAATATTTCTGAACTTTATTTCTTAAAATATAAGGAAAAAAAATTGAAAACACCCTAAAAGAGGTTTTGTGTTCTCATTAGCTGCACTATGAGCACTATTGATTTCACCTCAAAGGGAACCCATTCACTGGCTTGAGGATTTTGAAGTCATCAGTGACAAGGAACATCTACCACAACAACAAAACTAATGGAGTTTTTGCAACAGAGGATAGGAGAGATTGCAATGTGGATAACAACATCCAACTAAGTAGCCAGGCTGCTCAGCTGGTCAATGTCTTCCAGTTCCAAAGACTTCCTATGCTCATGCTCTTTCATAGTTTGTCTTTTGTGAAAACAGTGCATGAACTGTGTCAGTCTCACTGCCGCACAGGGTGACTTTTCCCAGTAGCTTCCCTGAACTCTGCTCCTAAAGCAAGATGGAAGAAGCCCATTTATCAGCCTTTCATCCATTTTCTTTAAAATAAATGACAGAGAAAGAGAAATAAGTGTGACGGCGTTCACAGGGGTTTTCAGGTGAGGGAAGAGACGAGAATGTTGACTCCACGTTCAGAAGGCTTGATTTATTATTTTATGATATCTATATTACATTAAAACTATACTAAAAAGAATTGAAGGAAAAGTCTCATCTCAGAAGGCTAGCTAAGCTAAGAATAGAATAAACAAGAATGATAACAAAGGCTGCTGCCTCAGACTCTCTGTCCGAGTCAGCCCTGCTGTGATTGGCCATTAATTATAAACAAGCAGATGAGACCAACCACAGATGGACCTGTTGCATTCCACAGCAGCAGATAACCACTGTTTACATTTTGTTCCTGAGGCATCTCAGCTTCTCAGAAAGAAAAAATCCCAAGAAAAGGATTTTCAGAAAAAGATGTCTGCGACAAATAAGATCTCAAGAGGAAAGCACATCAGGTGGAAGAATGCGACTCATTTCTGAGAACTCATTTTGTAAAGTGAATCTGTGTTCACTCATAAGCAAAAGTAGGTCAGACACAACTACATGTGAGAAGATGGCTCTGCACCAGAACAGACAAGTAGAGGCATTCTGCAGTTTTCCTCATGAAACAGAAGCTCCACACCCATTCATTCTTCATGCAGTCCCTCAAAACAAGAAACTTCATAATAACTACTGGAATGACTTCTACTGCACTCATCTCCATAACAGCTTGTTTAACAGAAGAAGATGGTCCATGACTGTAAATCACAGCTATTTTTTTCACTTTAGCACCTTGTAGTTCTCCTGAAAACATTCATGGCAACAAATCTCATCAAACATCCAGTGTCCTGTTCACTGGAGGATCTCTGGTGAGAAGTGCTTTGAGTAACCTATTCTTGTTGTGAAACTCTGAGAAGTAGATGAGGTGGTGGTAACAGAGTTGCAGGAAACAAAAAACACCCCCAAATAATTTTGTTCTCTTGCATCTCAGACACAGAGAGTAATACACATAAAAGCTATGTAACACAATGATAAACTGCATTCCATACTTGATAGAAGTTCAAAGAAAAACGGAGAGCTTGACAAAAATCTGCCCAATGTATACTGAAGTGAAGCACAGAAGAGTAGAAAATGTTTGTTTTTGTGAAAAGGTTTAACAAAGATATTTGAAAAATAGTGCTAAATTCCATTAGCACTATTTAAAGATGGATAAGCTGCAGATGAGAAAAGAAGTTGCTTTTCCAGCACCACCTAAACAACAGGGGTAGAAATGATCTTGGGTTTTGTCCAAGTTCTGGCAGGCTCACACTCACCTGCACTCTGAACCTCTGGCAAATCTGCTGCAGCCTGAGCCCCCTTGCTGAGTGTGCCTGCAGAGGAAGGACCTGCACTACTGGCCTCAGAGTGAGCCTGCAACAGTTTGCCTTGGGGTGTTTAGCTGTACCCTGCAATTCCAGCACACAATATTCCCTTTTAAAGCTCCTCTGTGGCACAGTGTGGGCCTACAATAATTCAAGTTCTGCAGTGAGGCTCAGATACTCATTTGATGCTATTATTACTGCATTATTACTAAGAGAATTGTTCAGGTTTTATAATGAATGTGACATTTCTGTAGTGAAACACATTTCATCTTGTAATTACTCCGGCCATTATATTACATCTAAAAGCAGAAATTGTGCTGAAGAAAATAATCTGCTGCATCATGAAGTAAAATGTAATTTGAAAAAATCACAGGCTACAGCAAGCAACATAACTACAGTAATAATAAGATAATTTATCTAGCACTAGTGAAGGGAGGAGATTACTGACTCACCATTCCAGCCAAATTCAGTGTAGGACAGGGGTTCCATTATCATTTCCTGTACATAACTCTATGGACACATCTGGGCATGGAACACACCAAGTACTGAGTATAGTTAGGGAAAAAAAAACCACACAAAGCAAAACAAAGGAAAGCAGTATTGAAATCAGAACAAATAAAGAGGACAGTTTTAAATAATGGGTGTGATAAAATTGTCAGTGAAGCCGTGGAGGAACTGTTGGGGGAGAAGTTAAACAGAAAAGAAGGTCAGAGAAGGGACAAGGAAGAAAATCTGCAATGCTGAAGCTGCAAGACAATTAGAATTATGAAAGGTCGGAGAAGGATAACGCAAGCTGTATGTCTCAGGGAAACTTAGAAAGAAATAATGAAAAATAATAAGCACAGAAACATAGAGAATATGGGGAAATGACAAAGCAGGAACTCATACTACTTTGTTATTCCCAGCAATACCCTTACTAGTAGTGTTAAATAAAACATCACTGAAACAAAAGGATACAAGCCTCTAAGAAGACCCATGACCTTTATTGTAAACAGAAATTTGTGATATATAAAAGATTTGAAGAAACTACATCCAGTTTTAAATGTTGTTTTTCAGTTCATTTTCTCTTGCCTACAAATGGATGAGCAAGCTGAAGCTGCAGATCAGTAAACACCTGGCTCTGTGAAGGATTTAACCCCTGTGAAAGAAATATACAGCTCAGAATGTTTGGTTGAAGGGAGCCTACCATTACATAAGCAAAGTAGTTCACAGCATATCAGATCTCTGATAGAAGAATTTGACAAATAAACAGTACCATTAGTATCAGTAACACAGAAGTAAGATGTACTCACCATCCCAGAAAGCTAAAGAAAGAGAAAAAAGAAAGTTTAGTTACATCTAAAGAGTTTTTGAAACAAAAGCTGAAAGCACTGTTGGAAAACACACTGAATTTATTTTCCATAGTTCTACGGATTTTAAATCTTTCCGTGACTTAAATGCATTACTGCCTTCCACTTCTATGTGTGCTTGCTAAACCCCTTTTGGCTTTATTGGAGAATGGAGTAAAAGAACAAGCAGGACCTGGGCCTGCTCCACACCAAACATTTTCATTGAGAGGTTTCTCAGATTTTACAAATGTAAGCATACTTCTTGTTGTAGAAACTCACACTGTTTGGCACAGCCACCTCCTAAGGAAATAGGATAGATAGACTGGAAAAATTAATGAAAACTTACCTCATGGTAGCTGGAACCGCTGGATACCAAGACACCTAACATTTCTCATAAATTATGCTACAGTAACTTCAGTAAAATAAAGTAATCGAAACAACCAAAAAAATACTTTTGCATCCTCAGACCTAACATCATTTTTCAAGCACCTGCCTCTTAAGATCATACATTCATAGGAGTGCTGAACACAGAACCAATGTGGTATTAATAAACCAGGGAAGAAAGGGATTACTCAGCTTTACAATATCAAAACACAATTGAATGTTCATAGCTGTCTTTGTGGATGTAGGTAACGAGTTCACATGGCTGTAGAGAAGAACAAAAAGCCATACATGAGCAGGAGTACCTAGTGAGGTGGTGTATTTTGTGTGTTTGTGTGTTTTGTGTGTTTGTTTGTAACACAGACTTTGCTTGAGATATCTACAGAAAATCAGGCTTGTCCCTTCAGTCATTTACTCCCCTAAAAAAATAAAAGAAAAAATTTCAAGTTATGTTCTCTTCATCTCAGTTAATTGCTCAGATATTTTGCTAATCATGGGGGAAAAACAATCAAAGCCAACAATTAATTGCATTACACATTTTTATGTGTTTTATTTCATTTTTACTATGATTTGGGGATATTGAAATTCCACAATAGAACTGAAGGTTTTACTACCTGTTTTCTGTTATTTTAATTATATATTTTTATATATAAATATATACACACACATATACTCATATATACATATAGATATATTTTTTCCAATTAGGCTGAGAAAACATCTCAGCCTAAATGGAAGAAACCTTTGTTTGCAAGGACTGACCTCTAGTACTTAGAAGAATTTTTGAACATGACTGTTGCAATTCATTTCACCTTTAATCCTATTTTGAAGCTGTAAGAAATTCACAGTATATCATCTCTACAAATAAGTACAAGGAAAATACCACCTTAGCAAAAGCTGCAGACTTCTTAGCCATGGTAACAATTAGTGAGTGGAAAATGAACCCAATCTGTCATTTATACTGTGTTGAACTTGCAAAGCTGAAAGTCAAAGAGGAAATAAATATTTCTAAAGTGAGCCTCTTTCATTTGAGACTAAAGATACATACTGTTGAATTCCCACAATGGCACTTGTAAAGAGTTTGTTAGAAACACATAATTGCAAAATTTATAGTGCTACTGACAAGCAAAAATTACAGTAATCATTCTCTTTTGTGTTAGTTAAAAGGAGAGGCTCAAAGTATGAGTCAGGTACACTTTTGAAACGTGCACAAATCATGCATTTAGATGGTGACCTCTGAAAGTTACATTTATAAGTATACAATTAGCCACCTGCATTCAGAAGTACCTGATTTGTGCTTGCATACAGATGGATTCCCTGTCTCTTTTATTTAATAAAATATTGTAACAAAGTAATATAGTCATGAAATTTACAATATATGGGCAATACATCATTGGAAGTTATCAGGACACTGCACAAATAACTACTCCAGACAACCACAACAGGAAGAAAATGTTCTGTTTCACTCCTTATTTTCCCTTAAAAATGAAAAAGAACAAATATAGTTTCCAGTAATGGCAAAATATTTGGTGTCTAGGTCTTACCCTGCATCCTGGAGATCCCCTGTCACTTCAACTGCCTTCCAGACCGGGAGGTCCTGGAATAGTTCTATGAACAGTATCACTTTACATATGTGCTATTCAAATAAGATATAGGGGCAATATAAATTTTTTCTTTTGTATTGTAGATTACCAGATTTATTTCCTTCTTCCCTTATTTGCTACATGCTGAATTAATAGCAAATGAGAAATAAGAAAGAAGAATATGAGGTCTGACACCATTTTCACTCATAAGAGATGAACAACCTGGATGGATAACATCAAAGCACCAATTTTCTTCTAGTAGTTCAGCTCATTTTTGTTAACTGAGTTATTCATCCAATATATTCAAAGTCCATTTAAAAATACAGTCCTTAAAATAAAATTAGCACATGCTTCAGCAGGGAGCAGCCAGCCCTTGTCAGTCCCTCTCATAGCAGAGAACATCTGAAGTTACTATTCAGCCGTGCAAAAGCTTGTGAAGAAAAGGGAGAAAGAAACACATAAGAAGCCACAAAAAACCAGGACAAAAAAGTTGAGGGGAAATAAAAGTGATCATCTCACTGCTCTTAAACCAGCTTATTTCTTCTACAGCAGTTTTTTATCTAAAAGACAAGAAAGGAAGATGAATTGGAACACATATAGGATATTCAGAGATGGTCATTGCTTCTGTTTAATGTGACTTACACAGGGACAGAGTATTAACAGCTTTTGCAAATGAGAGACATAACATTTAAAAATCAATACGAGTGTGAAATCAGCAAATGTAAAAGAGGAATCTATTAAAAAAACCCATTAAAGAGTATCAATGATGATGTACTTGTCATTCTTGTCATTCTTGCCTCTATATATTTTTAGTTCATGTTCTCCTGCAAGTCCCTTGTCCCCAGTTTTACCCTAGTTAGTTGGAAAAAATGCAATTAAAATCTGACAAGAAGTTCTTCTGATAAAAAAACCAAGCTTCTCAAGAAATGATGACAGCATTTTCCCTCTGAAACACAAGGATATGGAATAAAAAAATTAGTCATAGATTTGTGTAAAAAACTCAAACCAATTTTGCACAGTAAAATAATTGACTAGTCAATAAATTTTACTGGAGAAAAGGAAAATGAGACACAGTTTTTAGTTTACTGCAGCATCATAAGATAACAAAAGACTTGCAACATCTTGTTTCACAGAACTGAAAGTACTCCTCCTTTTAATCTGCCACAACTATCCTGTTGACTGCTGTGTTTTCTCCAAGTAATACTGTCTGTGGCAGAAGTAGGCTGCTTCAAAAGTGTGATTTATCTACTTGTTTACTGAAGCACACACTGATTTCCCATGAGAACAGTGAAGAGCTGTCAGTTCAATTTATTTAACAAAACTTCTAATTGCTCCCTAATTGCTGTGTAAGCACAAATCTTGGAGAAGATATTAACAGGCAATTTCTGTGAACAGAACATTGAAAATGTCCAGTGATATCAACAAGAACAAGCATCTGGAAGATTTTCTGTATCTATGGGGGAATGCATATCAGTCAGAAAACTGTGGAAACATGAAATACTTCCTATTCTTCTTTATCCCATATACAAATGACAACTTACCAGAAAGTTTTGGGTCAGAGGTCTGCCCACAGTGTCACCAAACCATGGTGTTCAGCAGAGAGAACCAGCTTTTTCTGTGGTGATAGCTCTGCATCCACAGAGAGTACAGATGTTAAGAGGCCTTATTGTTTGAAGCCTAAAGTGTAGCACCAATTTCACAGATCAGTCCTATTTATGCAATTTTCCTTGCTTTGAGAATGAAAATGAGGAGTCTCATACTTCACATTCAACTTGAAAAAGAAATTCAGTCTTTTGTTTGGCTACTCTGTTTTTAAATTAAATACTAAACCACAATTATACAGAATATTTGAGAATACCATGAAGGCTGCAGGAAGTGTGAGCATGAACAACAAAAAGGTAAATACACACCTACAAAAATTCCAACTGCTCTTGAAAGCAAGTCCTTACAAAAGTCCCTGTGCCACTGCACTTGGAACAAGAGACACAAACAGAAAGGAGACCAAGGAGCAAAGGTATTTCATTTCACTAATGAAATAACTAGAATTCCTTGGAACTAAAATTATGATAATTATTAGACTAATAGCATCAATTCATACTTGATAGTTTCTGCATGACCAAATCTGTGACCTTTCATCTTGTTTTCTGTCTTAGCTTACTGGAAGAAAAATTATTGTTATGAAAAACATTCAGACTTCAATCCTCACCTGGTTACACATCCAGTACCTTATAATTAAACAACATAGCATGGTTTCAGTATATCCATTACTGGAAGACACTTAGTTCCTGGTTTTTCTGTCCTTTTTGACCCTAAAAATCAACATGTATAAAAAAGTTCAGTTAACACAAATCATTAATGTGAGGGTTTTTTCCACTTGTGAATATTAAAAATGTTTACCTGAGGTCCTTTGCATCCCTATTTTCATTGCAAGCCACTGTAACCAGGCTGTTCACAATTGATCTGTTTCTAAATGACAACAAATCTTTTTCTTGTTAAGGCTTTTTTGTGTGACCTAACAGACAGTAATATGTTGGGATCCATTGCATCAAAAAGGTTTAACTTTTTCTTTACATCTTCCTCCTATGTGTAACATACTTCCTTGTATTTACAGATATCAATGAAGATTCCAGAAGGTCCTTCTATTCTATCTGATTTCAGCATTGAACACTGCAGACACAGAAAGAACTAGCAATCCACACAGCAAAAACAATTCAAAGTCAGTAATCCTGAAATTATACAGTGGTCGTACTCTTGAAATAAAATCTTGTGTATGGACATTAAAAAATCATTTCATACTGTAGTCACCAGAAATAACTTGCTAAGCTCTAGGCCTGGTGGTGGAAGCTGACACAAATAAATGAAAAAAGAAATTTTATATATCTAACAATAATTACATGCAAGCTATAAATACCTAAAACTTGCAGTTTTATCTGTGCAATATTTGGAACATATATAGCTATGTGTATCCTTCAGCACTTCTGTAAGGACAGAAAGGGTAGGAAAGTTTTATCTTTATCTAGGAAGTGAGTTACCAAGCAGTTTGTTTAGAGCATTGCACATGTGTTACAAACCATCTCCTGATAAAGACTACTACAACAATCTTATCTGTTTTTTTTCCCCTGTCCTACACTGGCCTCTTCTTCTGAATGTATACCCCATTTTCAAAACTACCCATTGGCTATTCATCAGTAGTTTGCTCTTTTTCAGAAGAGCAAAAAGTATTTTATGTCCTATAATATCTCTTCTGATAGAAATTCTAACAAAAAGAAGTGCAAATAACTTTTAGGTACAAAGTTGTGCCTTGTGCTTGAGAGTTTATTAAAGACATTTCTCACAGGGACAGTTTCATGAAATAGCCATACTATTGTCCTTAAATCCAAACCCTGACCAATAAAAGATGACTAAGTGTTACTGATATCCAAAGCCACCCTTTCTTTCCAGGAACCCCAAGAGACCTCTTGGAGGCAAAATATGATATATTATTTCGTTTTTAGCACTCAGCAACTTTGAAGTCAAGGCAAAAATAAGGAAATAATGTATTTCTTCTCCTCTAATTCCATCACCCCCATCTTTGCCATTGTTCCCTAAATAATAAACATGTGCATGAATTTTTTACACAAACAACCAACCAAACAGAAAAAATAAAAGACTACAAAACACCTAAACACAGGAATTAATGCTTGCATTTAGATTTCCTATGTGTTTCCCAGGCGAAACCACAAAGAGAGCACTGCATCAGATATCTGCACACAAAAAAAGTAACATTGATGAAATACTGGCATCTCTGCAAAACTCTCAAAATGTTCAATTATTGCAAGAAAGAACCCTAAAGAATACTGCATTCACAGATTCAGGTTGTCTAGAGTAATACTGTACACTTCCCCAACAAATCCTTGCATCCATTAAAAGAAAAATGATGGCAAAAGTTAGAAAAATATGTAATAAAAACATTGAAGAATTATTCTAAATTGCAATTACACAGGATTTTCAGAATTTTTGTTAAATCTTTAGACTTCTTTTACCTGGATATCCCTGTTACCTTGTCTTCCCTTTGGTCCTGGTGCTTCTCTCTGAGCATCCTCTCTGAGGGGGGTGAAAAGAATGGCCACAGTCAGAAAGCTGAAGAAGCTGCTCTAACCATGCATGTGTACCAGGAAGAGCCAGCTCTATTGAAGTCCAGATGCACTCTGATTTTTTTTCTCTAATTTGAAGGAAAGTGGAAAACACAATTAGCCACCTATTAATCAAACAGTAACTATTTTTTAAAATGTGTTTTGAAGTTATTAACAAATGCCCTTAATAAATGGGCATGTTTGTGATTTCAGGAAGGCTGGGTACCTTATATTGGTATACCACTATTTTTCAAAAAAGGTTTTCATCTTCTTTTTAAAGTAATATGTGATGAAAATCTTTTTACAGAGTATTGAGTGGTTACTTCAGTTCCACTAATTTTAGTGGGAGCAAGTCTGTGCTCTAATATTTGATTTATGTGAACTTATTTTAGTTGAGAAGAGTCCATTTCTATGAGTTTACTGATGACAGAACACTTGCTGCAAGAAAACATTTATTTTGCAGGATTATTAGTATACTATTTACTAAAGATATATGCATAAAAACACATATATGTGTATTCAAGTCATTAGGAAAAAATTGTCAGTGCAAACTACTGCAATGGAATATTTCTGAACATAAAGCTGGTAACTGTTTTAAAACCTCAGCAAGGCTACAGCCAAGAACCTAACTTCCTCATGAGCTCAGGCTCTGCTGATCCAAGGACTCTGGATGAGTCTCCACCACTCCATTATAGATACTGGGGGCAATCTAGGCACAGCTGAGATAGAGAGGCAGAACAAGAACAGGAATAAGATAATTGCAACATGGTCTTCAACTACAAGAACATCTTTTTTGCAAGAGCTGGCAGTTCTGACCTTCAACTTCAATTTTAGTAGTTATAGAGTTGGCTCTTGATGGCCCTTCAGACATGCCCTTTCTTGGGGCTGTGGCTGCTAGCACTGCCTGGCCTTGGGAATTCTGTGGCAGCTCAGAGATTCCTTGCCAAAGAAAGCGAAAAGATAAGAGAATCTCAAAATTTAAAGCTGTGGATTAAACTAAATGAGAAAACTAATTAAAGAAGAGGAATTATATGGTATTCCCCCCTAAGATCCTGCTACAGAACATTGTCCTTCATGTCTCTATTACAGTAAACCCTTGACCTCCCTTGCTGTAGATTGCAGTTAATTGGCTTTTCCTGTGTTGTCAGCTTTTCTACAGGTTAGCAATAAATGTCTGGAAAGGTGTAATACAGAGCCTTCTTCAAAGAAGCGTTTTAATTGAAGAAGACATCAAGCAGTGTCTGGTTTTCACAATCAAATACCATATTTCTCAGATGAAACTTGTATGATCTTCCATTAGACACACCGAAGCGCTAAGGCTTTTCTTTTTCCTTATTTATTTTCTTTTTTTTTTTTTTTTTTTTCAGAAAGCAAGAATGAGATTTGGAAGTAAAAAGATTTTCCCTAAGATCTTAAAAAGTGCTGACAGACATTCCTGGAACATGAAACATGCACTCATCCAGAAAGAAATCAACCTTGGCAGAAAAGGGTCATACAAAATGCTTCACTACACTACTTGACTGAGGAAATAGTGGATGTACATGCAAAGGTGTCTGTTGTCCAGAAGGAGCATTGAGGTTTGATGTGAGTTGGACTATGCCAGCTGTCTCTGAAGTCACTGGGATCTCTTTTTTTGCTTCCTATGAGAGACACAGTGATGTACACCTGCAAACAGGCTGTCCTGCGCAATTGTTGGAGAGCAGCACTGCCATGAGGCGGCCAAAAAACTTGCCCCAGAGGTTCAGAGACTGTTTGGACACTTTCTTCTCCCTTCTTTCATCTCCTGAGCAAGGTCAGGTCCCAAGAACAGAAGATATACCATGTAGGAAAGAGCACATAGAGCACTCTCTGAAGGTAAAACAGTCAGGGAACATTGACCTTGACAAAGCAAAGGTGATACCAGTGAGCAGAAGGTGTCACCTAGATGATCTCGCACCTGCAGAGAAACCTCCTTTGACCAAGGACCCCAGAGCAATGTTACTCTGTCAAACCAGTTTCTCAGCTCCTGAAAACTCTTGGATTTGTCATTGATGGACAGCCTGATACAACATTAAACACAGCTTCAGGCACTTGGACACTTCCTTCACCTGACAGGCCTGACAGAGATCTGGACTATGACTATCCAGGCATGAAATTATCAGCCTTTACAAAACTCTATCAAAGACTGCTACCAGATTTCCACAGTAACTCAAGATTTGCTCAGAGATTTGTCCTAGCTGAGGGGAAGAGGTGAGACAGGTAAGAATGGCTGATGATAACTGTAACATAATCCATCTACAGAACTGCAGCTTTATGTAGGGCTTTCAAAAGGGCACAGAGAATTTATTTGGTCTAGAAGTAGACCAAAAAATCTGAACATCAAGAAAGTTGGTCCCTTGGAGAGAAGAGTCCATTTGGAGCAGATTTGCTGGCAGGACTGGTGACTCTGTCGGGGTCCCACGCTGGAGCAGCCTCCTCCCCAAAGGACTGCACTGTGTGGGAGGGACCCCACACTGGACAGGGAAAGAGTATGAGGAGTGGCTTGGTGGTCACCTGGTATCCAGACATGGTAAACCCACCACCTGTAGGTGTGGAGAATTTTCTGGTGTTTGTTGGCTGGGGTAAAGCTGATTTTCTTCACAACAGCTGGTATGGAGGTCTGCTTTGTGTTTGTGATGAAAACAGTGTTGACAATTCAGGGATGTTCTGGTTATTGCAGAGCAGTGCTTGCACAGAATCAAGGCCTCACTCCGCTGTGCCATCACAAAAGCTGGAGAGGCACAAGCTGGGAGGAGATACAGCTGAACAGCTGACCTCCACTGATCCAAGGGATGTCCTATACCACATGGGAACATGCTCAGTATCTAAAGCTGGGGAAGATCAAAATGGGAGGTGTTCAGAGTGATGCCATTTTTCTTCCCAAGTAACCATTGCACATGTGGTAGCTCTGCTTCCTAAGGATGGCTGAACTGTCTGCCCATGGGAAGTGGTGAATGAATCCCTTGTTTCGCTTTCCTTGCATGAATGGCTTTTGCTTTAACTATTAAATTTCCTTTGTCCCAACCCTTGAGTTCTCTCCCTTGTACATTCCCAAGTCTCATCCTTGGCTGCATGGGGCCCAGTTGCTGGCTGGGATTAAACCACGGCAATCCTTCTAGCTGCTGGGAGTAGTGTACAATGGGTTTGTCTTTGCCTGAGGTAGGAATAACCAAGACAGTTTTCCTCAGCACATTTTTATTTGCACTAAAGGAATTTTATCCCCTTCTACAGTACATAAATTTTTGACTGGTCAAGGCTAGTCTGGTTGCCTAGTGTTCACTAACCAGGTGGCCTTCACTAAATGCCAAACTCCAGTATTTGAAGATCTTACCACTCACTGCTCTCAGTGTCGTCTTTAACAGTCCATTACACTGTTTGATTTTTCCAGAAGCATGATCAAGAATGTGATACACCCACTTAAATGCCATGTTCTTTGGCCCAAGTGTCTATGTCTTCATTTCCTATGTTTAGGAAATGAATTCCAATAATTCATTTATTTCTGGAGTTCTCTGTCCCACAAGAGTTGCTTTTCAAGGCCCAGGATGGGCAGTGGCATGGAGCACAGGGTATGTTTCCAGCCATCTGGTGATTGCTGCCACCATTTTAAGCACGTGGCTCTTGCCATCGCAGGTTTGCAGGAGTGTGATACAGTCAAAACTCCACTCATCCTCATGCTTACATTTCAGTCACTGTCCTCTGTACCAAAGAGGTTTCAACAGCCTGGCTTGCTTAATTGCAGTGCATTTTTCACATCCATGGATAATGCCTGTGTCTAAGTCCTCTCCTCAGTCATGAGCCCACCTATATGTTGCATTTCTTCCTTGGTGTCCTGAGGTGTCATGGACTCACTGAGACAGTAATAACTCATGCTTACATTGCCAATCCAAATCCACCTGAGCCACTTCAGTCTTGGCAGCTGCTGATTATTCTTATGTACTTCAGTGGCCTGACTCTTGTGTAACATGAGCTTCTACATGATACACCTGCACAATCAGATTCTCCACAGAGGTAGCAATATTTTACCATAATGCGGCAGCCCTGGTGGCCTTAGCCCCATGCTGCCAGTTATCCTGCTTCCATTGCTGCAGCCAGGCCCACAGGGCACTTGCTAGCCCCCAGAAATCATTATAAAGTGTTGACTACTTTTCCTATTCAACAGCATCTAAAGACAGCTGGATGGTTTGACTTCTGCAAATTGACTCGATTCACCTTCTCCTTTAGTAGTTTCTGTGGCTTGTAGAAGGGGACTCCAAACAGTGGCTTTCCATATCTGATGCTTTCCCACCTAATGGCAAGATCCAGCTGTAAACAAGGCACATTGCTTCTCACATTCTGCTGATTGAATATATAGTGGGGCATTATCACCATGTGCTACCTCCTCCTCAGGTGACATTCCAAAATCTTTGTCTTCTGGCCAGCTCATGATCACTTACTTCTAAGATTTCTGAATGACTGGGGTTTCCTATTTGAACTCATTATGTGATCAGTGTGACCCAGTTACTCTATGTAGCATTAGCTGCATGATGTGCAGAGGAACATCCAATCCAACATGGGTAACCAGGATGCCAGGAGAAGCACCTAAAAATATGGATCTCCTGTGCAGGTCCCTTCACTCTATTTTGTTTTATGGCAAAACTGGCTTTCAAAAGGATTTGGACTACATTCTTCCCTTTCTCAAAAACTCTTTTTGCTGTATTGCCCTACACAATGGTACCATTGATGTACTGCAGGTGTTCTGGAGCTTCACCCTGTTCCAGTGAGTCTGGATCAGTCCATGGCAGTAGGGTTTGTTCCCACCTCTGGGGCAGTTGATTTCAGGGGTACAATGATCCCTCCAAGTGGAAGCCAAATGTGCCCTGCACTCTGCCACCAAAGAGGCTGAGAAAAGGCATTGGCAGTGGCACCTGTGGCACAGCACTTGGCTGCCTTTGCAGTTCATGTGGAAGTTCAGCACGTTTGGTCCAGTGGCACTGAGCAGTGGCACCAGAATGACTTCATTCATAAGATTCCCTGCTGATTTCTTCTACAAGTGGACAAGACCTTCCTTCCATGGAGTCAGTATTATAACCAGCCCTTCCATTTTGCATGCTCTTGTGTATGTGATTCCTCTGAATCAGCAAAGCCTGTATTTTCAAAGGGAAATTATAAATTTATTTAAGGAAAGCTGGCACACATTGTTTATATCCAGTGGCATCTATCTTCATATATTGAATATATGTCATTATTTCCCTTTTGTTTTTCAGTAAGAAAAAATTTCTGCATAATTTTTACAGCTTTTCTTCCAGTTTAATCTTTTTTCTTTTTTTTTTTTTTCAAGGGAGCATTTAGAAAGATGCTGCTAGATCAATTCTTGTATCTTGTAAGTGAATCCACAGAAGAACAAAATGCCAGGTAAGTACAGCCACCTCTGCAGAATGGCTTGTGGTGACAAAATTAAATGCACCATGACTTCTACAGCCATAAAATGGGCAACAACAGGATTTAGGTAAGTCATCAGAGTATGATCATCAGAGTATGAAAGCTCAGCTAAGTCCTACCCTTCTGCAGGACACTGCATTTACTATTCTCAATCAGATGTCCTCAGAATTTTTTCTTTCACTCAAGAGCAGCCATGAAAATCAAATGTTCTAAAATAAAAGCACTTATCTAACATCTGGTAACAAGGTCAGGGGACCAATGCTTATTTACCAATAGGAAGCCACACCACGAGAATACACTTACACCTGCTTTAAGAACTAAGAGCAGAAGTACATCATTTGAGAATGATTGATTTTATTCACATGCTGGATTGTTCATTAAAAAAAAAAAAAAAGTAAAAAAGAAAAAGAAACCAAGAATGCTGCTATGGTAATAAATCTTTTAAATCCTTTAAGAGAATTAAGTTCTATGAATTCTGTCATTTGAGATCTAAATGCTTTCTGGTATTTTCTACAAGCAGGATAAATGTAAGCAAACACATCAATACATTTTGATGTCAGTGTCTTGCATCTGATATTATTTCATGTAAATCTCTGAGGCACTGCTTTGTTTTATGCAGTATATTCAGAAAGTGCACATTTTGGTATTTGTGGAAGAAAGTCAGGTTTCAATACTTTTATGCCTTTTAAATAGTGCACTGTTGGCTAACTAGAGTTTCTCAATACTCAACATGTTAGATCAATGGAGAAACAGCCTAAGTTTTATTTTCACAATTTCATCATCAGATAATAATTTTATAATCAAGTATTTCTTTCAGCTGAAACATGGGAGCTGAGTGGGTATGTAAAGCTTCCTCTTTGAATGTCTTTTCCACATCAACCTGATAGTGTTTAACTGAAGAGTTAATTTAAGTGTCTCTGCACTAGGTGGATTCTATACACAAGAATCCACATTCTTCTTGTGTTTCAAATCTATTTTTATTGCCTCCACAGCCCCCATACCAGAACTGACCACACATTTTCTGCTCTTTGTTGTAGTACCACTTCAAAATGTAATTCTGACATTCTCCACTATCTTGAACAAGGTCACATGCATCTGGAAAAGGGAAATAAGAGACAGATTTAATGAAAGAAAAATCTGCCCTTCTCAGCATTGTAAATTCAGGGGAAAATAACGTTCAGTGCAAACTGTCAGACAAAAGGAATAGCCAGTGTTCAAGGTCTTACACAGATTCACTAAGTATTCATCTATAACTCCACAGTGCCTGTGTGAAAACCCTCTTTTTATGATTGTTTTGCCCAGAAAGAATGTCCAAAACTAGATTTTTCATTGCCATAAGAGAAGGACTGCTAAAAGGTGTTTAGTTTTCTAACAAAAAGGTTTTTAATCATTGTAAAATAACTATACCTGGTGCATAGAAAATAGGGGAATAAACTTTTTAATAATTCCCCTCTTCCTTATTCCGACTTCTTATACTGGTATCCATCAATAAAATTTCATAAATTAGTATACATAGGTTGTTAAACTATCCATGGTAGTCTCTTAGCCAAATCCAAAAGTATTACAGATTTAAATTGCATAAATTAGCAAAGTAGGTGAGAGAAGCATACTTAGTAGCAATCTGGTATTCAGAGAGAACAGCTCTAATGATGTTTCATCAATGTAAATTCAGAGTTACTCAAAAGAAGACAGAAAGGCAGCTCTAGACTTTGGTGTCAGTACAATATTAAAGAGGAAGAACTGAGAAATAAAGAAATATAATGACACAACTTAAAGATTTAAAATTACATAACCTTCTCCTAAGCCACTGAAAAGCAAAAATCTCAAGCAAGAGATGAGCACAAAGCACATGTCTCAAAAGGCAAGTTCTGGAACTGGGCTACATGTTTTTAGAAGTAAACTTTTGGGTCACTAATTACAATACAGGATTGGGGAAGGCAGTTCATACAGCTCTCATAAGTGGCTTAGGAAGTTTCTTACTTAAGTGCAGTGACCGTGACTACTTCATCAAAGGAAATATTTTATTAGTAAAGTATAAACAGTAACATATTACTGTTACTGATCCTCTCTCATCCTGAATGAGGCTCCAATTCCAGAACTATTCTTGAGTGAAGAGGGATGAAAAATGAAGGGATAACATCCATATAAATGAACAACCACACCCAAATCTATGCAGACACCTTTTCATTTATTTTCACATAAATTATCTCTAATTGTAGTTTAAACAATAAATTCACTCAATAGTGTTACAAGAACATTGGTGCCAAATAATCTCACCATCAGCTTCCCATGCCTATATCTAATGGCAAATCTGCAATGAAAAATGTATCATTACAAAGTACAGTTAAAAACATGAAGAATATATATTTTGATACCTCTGCTGATGGATCCTGTTCTTCCTACAGGAACAGACTGTAGCAGAAATATAATTAGTTCATGTTGAGCTAAATTAGCAGCAGGAGTTACTAATTACAGAGCAACTTGGGGATTTTAAAATTATCGGCTATTTTAGTAAGGGGGATTAGAACTTTATATGATATTGTTACAAAATTTATAAATCAAAACTGAAGTTATAATGACACCTGTAGTTCAGTCTTTAACTACTATATAGGTTTGGACTAAATACTAACATGTGATGACTAAAACCTTTGGGAAAATGTAGCTGGAAATTCTTCATCTTGTAAAAATATTCAATTGAGTCCTTCACAGTTTAGTCTTTTTACTGAATTAAAAAAGATTTTCATATTCTACAATCATACCATAATCATTACAGCCACTTCTAGTTTCTGCTGTGGTCTCTAAGTTTTTCTTGTTCTTCTCCTGAGCTTTTCCACACTCTTGAGGCTTTTCCCTTTTAGCATTTTCCTCTGTGAAATACACATTCTCCTCATAATCATCTCTCATTTCTGGCATTGTGTATACAGGTTCTTTAGTGTTCTCTTTCATACTCTTCATGACTCTACTTTCATTTTTTTTCATGTCTTCTAAAACTTGACTGGAACCACTTTCAGCCATTCCAGGAAAAAGTATCCTTCCAAGGAGAGAGGGGGGAAAAATTTTAGCACCGATATGACCTTTCATTCCTTCTGAAAAACATGAAAAAAACTTTTGACCCCAATCCCATTTCTGTTAAAACTACTTTGAATGTAACAGCTAACCCAAAGGGATAAATCTTACATTCAGAGGTATGCACTCAAGAAGTTAAATAGGAATTTCCAACCTTTCAGTCACGGATGCTTCCTGTTGTATGTCTCCCCGATCTAAATTTTCACACTCTTCTTGAAGTTCAGGTGAAGGATAACTGTTCATTTCTTCTGTGAGAAAGCACAGGTGGCAGGAGTGAGTTTTAAAGTCCTCGAAAGTAGGATTAATAAAAACCACTACATGGCTGTTTTTGTGAACTGGAGTTTGCATCTTTCAATAAGTAACACACTATATTCAGAGTGACTGACACTGTGCCCAGAAAAATGAAAAATATTATAGAGATCAGATAGATGAGAATGATTCCTGAACCAACCTTTTATATTTTGTCTTACTCTTTAATACACTATTTATCCTTCTATAGAAACTTTGACATCTCTAATCATATGCTTATGATGAGAATTTTAAATAAATGGCAATTTCCTTTTGGCTATTCTCTTGTTTCCATGTCAAAGTATCTAAGACTAAGCATCTTCATGAATGTGTCTTGAAAAGTAAGTCCTGTCTCTGCTCTGTAGAGAGGTTAAGGTCAAATGTACAAAATATTTATCTTGTACCTGCCCCAAAGCCTAAATAGGTATAAACAGCTCAGTAGATCTGGACTTGTCAATGGTCTGAGGAGAAATGTGGGCCTAAATCAGGAGCATGACAATGTTCTCTTACCTGAAGAATGGTCTGTCTTTAGTGAAAGTGGAGTACACAAAGCCACACATTAAATAAAAACTTAAGGAAATAGACTACTTTAGAATGGAATGCTGCTCTGTCATAACTGGCACTTTTATTAATGTCCAGCATCTGAGGTAAACTAATAATGAATTATTAGCAGCAAAGTTATGACCAGGAAGTGAATGATAGCACATATACACTGACTACCTTTTTCTACACAACATTTGTCTTTTTTTCCACAAGTGAAGAAAATGCTGCTGTGGGATACTTACGTTGTAGAAGATTTAGGAATGCCCGGCTAAACCTCTGAGCATAGGCCATCTCTGGGGTGGCAAACCTGCCCAGCGTCAGTGAATGCTGATCTGAGGGGGAGCTGGACAGCTCCATCAGCTGACTGTCACTCACATCACTGCCAAGCGCAAGAGTGAATAAGGTGAACCCTTGGCACTTGGCTCCAAGTGAAATCTCTCTCAGCCTTTCTCTGTCCCATGTGCTTGTTTTGCTTCCGACTATTGTAAATATGACCCTGTGCTTTCTTTGTCTGGGGGCTTTAAAGAATACGTTTTCAACTGTCCACTGTAGAGCAGAAGCAATGGCTGATGGCCCTTCCAGCTGGTGAACAGACTCTTGGATGTGTTTCTTCATCAAATCTTTATTGCTGTATGTGACTAGGTCAAACTCCAAGGCCACAGGTGTCTGGTTTCTGTCAGGCAGGAAGCCCCTGGGAGCCTGCTGCACCAGTGCCACTCTGATGCCTCCATATGATTCATTTGGCTGTGAGGAAACGACAAACTGATCCACCATGTTGCTCACAAAGTCTTTGGCTCTCTGAAAGTCTTCACTGCTAATGCTGCGAGAGCTGTCCATGATGTAAGTTATATCCATATCCATCTGAACCAGGGGAGAAAAAGGCACCTCACAGTTGGTTCTTGGATTGCATTTATCTAAAGAGGAAGACCCAATAGGCAGTGAACTATTTAACAATACAACAAAAGCAATGATTTATAAAAATTTCACACAGTCCTGTAGATCTGTATTAGGTTTGTATGGCCAGGTTTTGGTAGTGGGGGACACTACAGGGGTGGCTTCTGTAAAAAGCTGATGGAAGCTTCCTCCATGTCCAGCAGAGCCAATGCGAGCTAGCTCCAAGAGAGATGTGCTGGTCAAGCCAATTAGAAATGGTGGACATGCTTCTGTGATAACATTTAAGAAGAAGACAAAAAATGCTATTGTGCAGATTTAGGTGTGGGCAGACAAAAGCAAAGTGAAAATATATGAGAGAAACAACTATGCAGACACTAAGGTTAGTGGAGAAGGAGGGGAGGAGGTGCTCCAAGTACTGGAGCAGAGATTCCTCTGCAGCCCCTGGTGAAGACCATGGTGAGCTGTGCCCCTGCAGCCCATGGAGATCCATGGGGATGCAGAGATGCAATTGCAGCCTGTGGATGAACCCCACACTAGAGCAGGTGGATGCCTGAGAGGAGGCTGTGAACCTGTGGGAGGCCCATGCTGGAGCAGGCTTCTGGCAGGGACCCGCAGACCCATGGAGAGAGGAGCCCAGGCTGGAGCAGGTTTTCTGGCAAGACTTGTGATCCTGTGCCTGAAGGACTGCACCCCATGGAAGAGTGACCCTTGCTGCAGCAGTTTGGAGAGGACTGTTGCCCATGGGATGAACTCACATTGCACCAGTTTGCAGAGAACTGTTACTCCTGGGATGGACTCCTGTTGAAGAAGTTCATGAAGAACTATCTCCCATAGGAGGCACCCCTTGCTCTCCCTGAGCACTGGCAGAAACAATGTGTGATGAACTGACCATAAGCCCCATTCTCCATCTCCCTGTGCTGCTGGTAGGGAGACAGTAGAGCTGAGAAGGCGGGAGTGGGGAGGAAGGTGGTTTTAAGGTCTAATTTTACTTTTTGTTAGCCTGCTCTTGTTTTGTTAGTAATAAATTCAATTAATTTTTGTAATTCAAGTTTGTTACAGCTAATAAAGAAGTAATATAACTTCAATGGGTTCAATGTATCTTACCATCCAATCGCTGGCGGGGCACCTACACATCGAGACCGTTTCCCTCAATCCCCAGGGAAGTAACCACAGAACCTGCATCCAGGCCCTGGGGAGAGGTCTCCCAGAGTTTCAGTGTGTGTGTGTAGAAGGCTTCTGCCTCTGTGATAACTCTGTGTCTTTTACAGTTTGTTAAACAGTGTCTTCCAGTCAAGAATATTTCCTGCATCTCTTCCCACATCTGTTCTCCAGACAAAGTTGATGATTCTTAGCTGAGGCCTGAGCCCTTTTGGAACCAGAGATAACCCCTTGCTGGGCCAATCAGCCTCTAGGTTATCTCTTTATGGACCAACTCTCTATGGTAGAGAGGAGGGGGTGTAGAAATCCTGCTGCAGCTCCCAAATTGATTAGAGGTTTTTTCATTTGTTTTGTTTGTTTGTTTTTTTGGTTGGTTTGTTGGGGTTTTTTTTGTTTGTTTTGATTTTTTTAGATCAAACTTTAGGAAAAATAAAAAAAGCTTTTGTAGTGGGTTGACCCTGTCTGGATGCCAGACAATCCCTCCACAGCTGGGCAGGGGATAAGGAGATAAGGACAGAGAGATGACTCATCAAATGCTGCCTTGAATCGGTACCTTTAACTTCACGCTGTATACATCTACTAGTAGTTTCTCTTTTTGTCCTCATTCCTGTGTCGTATTAGTTTGGTTTAAGTCTTATAACTCTTAGTTTTCTGTCTATTACTTAAATAATTAATTCTATAATAGACCAAATCAGCCATTATTAAAGAACTTGAGAATGAGAGTGGATTTTGGGGCTCTGGCCGCCTCAATAAAGCTATTGCCTGCTGCCAGAGGTCTGGGCAAAAGGCAAGGACTTTTCTAAACCCCTACTTCCATTTGTTACATGAGCTTGAAATATTTTTTGTTCTAGTAAGGAACAACAGATGAAGAAGGTTTTGAGGTACCAGGGGAAATTATTCATGCATGAGAGCACAAAAACATTCATAAGGAAAAATTTCATAGATAACAGTTCCCTGGAGAAATTTTCTTCTGTTGAAATCTGAACATTTTAAAGGACACAGAATCAAACTCTATTTTTTCATCTCAGATAATTGTTCAACATTTTGACATATTATCATTTGGTAGCTTCTCCCCCTCTCACAGCATAGAATTTACAGCAAATGAGCCTGCCTTCCAAAAATCATATTGCTATTTTAAGTGCATTTCTGTTAAAAAGGAAATGCTAAACACAAAAATTCATTTCACACGGCTGAGACAGAAATTAATTAAACAGCTTTTGTGATTTTGAGATTCTATTTCTTAACATCCACTGAAGAGGAAGTTAAAATTTTAACTCCTCATCAGTGGTATTCTGTAACCACAAAATGATCTGTCACAAAGGGTAAGAAGGCCCAGTTGCAGAAGGGTTCAACTGGCTGGAATGTTGAGACAGAAAAAGGAATAAAGTTTCCTCTTTAAAGGAGTGAAGTTTCTCTTGGAAATTATAAGAAACAGGCACAGCACTGTGTTGTAGCCATCCTAGAATGGGAACACTCAGACATCCCCGGACTGCAGAGCTGAGCTGAGTTGCTCCATGCAACCAACCACATTGTTCTTAATACATCTCTGCAAACTCCTTGTAGGACCATTTATGGCAGTCAGATTCTGACCAGTGCACACTTCATTAATATTTTTCTTTCATATTTAAGCACAGGTGTGTTTAAGGTGTACCAGAAAAATTCCCACCACCACATTGCAAAAAAACCAAAAAAAGCTATAGAATTTGTTATTGAAATCGTAAATAGACAATACAACAGATGCAATTTGCAAAATGTCTTACCAAAGCACAGTGTACAATATGTGATGCCCTCCAAATGTTCATCTTGTTGTCTTTCCCAAACAAATAACTGAAATCTTCTTGTGTCATCAATCTGTGTTTTAAAGCAGACACAAAAGCAACATTAAGAAGAAAGATGAAATATATGAAGACTCTCTTTTTTCTTTTTTTTCTGCCAGGGGAGGATTATCACTTTTTTCTTTTTTCTTTTAATAGTGTGCTATTTTTCTACAGAGAAAAGGGCAGAATATCTCAGCTTTTCCTGGGACAAAGAGTGAAGATGATTTCTTGGAGGGAAAATTCTAGCATTGGAAAGTACTAATATGAGAGCGACCTATGTGTTTCTTGGGATCACCTGAAGAAAGACAATCTTTCACAGTGGAAGATTTGACCACAGAAATGCCTGAGGAGCCCTGAAGATGCTCCAACATTCTACAGTTTCACTGACCGCCATCCAACCCCATCCAGATGTGATCCAATGGAAAAGCATTTCCTTGTGGACTAAAATAAAAATGGCTCTAAAATATCACAATATCACAGGAAATGAACATATATGAATAAGCTATAATGGTAAGCAAAGAAATAATTACTTCTTTGCATTAAACTTTGGCTTTGTGTGTTATACACCACACAATTAATTTCTGATTAATTAACATCTGTAAAGAATGTTACAGATAGAACCCTTCAAGGGAATTAGAATTAGCAATGGCTGCATGTGATCTCTAAACTGAAGCTCCTGAAGCAAAGCCAGTAAGTATCTGTGGCTACAGACTTGTAGGATCACAGAGATTAGACCACCTCTCAACTGCAAGAGCAGAAATCCATCTGAAAGGAAAAGGGGAGTTGTATTTACTTGGGGGTGGTGGTGAGGTTGGTTGCCTTGCCAGCACTGTAAACTTAAAGGACTGCTAGGAAGTGAATTTTTTGCCTTTCCCCTGCTAAGCAGCTCTTTTAAACTCTTCTGCTCTGAAGACAGATTTATGTAAAGTCACCAGATGTCATCACATGCATTCAGATTTGTAATCTGCTTATACTAAGTAAAGAAAATACTGATTCTTGCTCTTGTTTATCCTGTGGAACAACCCAGGCAATAAACCATAAGTTTCCTTCTCATGTGTCAGCAGAAATTTTTCATTCTGCTAAATTATCATTTAGTCAGAAAAATACATGAATCAACTAATAAATACGAGGCTGCATGAGAATAAATATAGCATAAATAATAAAGGACTGACTTAGATGTTGCTAGATCAGAACTTACACTCCAACTTTTGCACTTTTTATCATGTAAAAGTAAACATATTTCCTTTTAGAAGGACAATTTTGAGGAAACAGCAGCTGGAATGAATTTTACTTTGAAAAAGTTAAAACTGAGCACAGATGATATTAAAACAAATTCAAAAGATAGAGAACATGCAATCTATATTATGAAACCTTAAATAAATATAGACTTGCTTTCCTTTTGTACCTTTTAAAATGGACTGTTAATTTTTTTTACTGTCTTTTAGATGAAGTCATATTTAAAAACAAAATTTCATAATTTTCTCCGGTACAAATGGCAATAAAGATATCAAGAGGGGCTTTGCTAATGTAATTTTCTTTTGAAAAAACAGAAGGCATACTTGAAGCCTTCTACTAATTTTTCTAGAAACTAGGGACAGAGTTTGTTAGTTAAGTTTTTATTACTTGTTAGAACTTCAGAAATATAAAGGCATAGGCAAATAAGTGAAATTAACAGAATATTATGGAAATTTTCTGATTTTCTCTAAAAGTACAAGACATTAAAAATTCATGTTCAGAAAAAGGTCAGATGGTGATCACTACGGTTGAGTGAATCACTGCTGCTTTGTTAAAATTGTAACCTTTAATGTACCCCTTTCTAGTAAGGGATTGGACTTAGGCTGGAGAACAAGATTCACTCAAACCCTAGCAGATACTCAGCAAGTGGGTGAGTGACTCAGTTTTCAACAGGCTCTACTTACAGAGAAGGCACGTCTGACATTTGGCACCTCACTGAAGGCAATAACCACTGGAGTGATATCCAAGGCACTCAACTCAAGCACAGCTGTGCTGATGGCAACATCATCCTGTGATGGACCATTGGCAAAAAACAGGGCAACTTTTCTTGTGAGGATGCCCTGACGAACACGTTTGAAGACATTTCTTGCAACAAATCTCATGGCTGCCCCAATATTTCGTTTTCCACTGGATCTCTCTAGTGGGATGCTCTGGATGGCTTGTAGCAGCAAGTTGTTCTTTTGGAATTCAGAGAATCGGATGAGGTAGTGCATGTTGGTATTGAAAGAAACAACAGAGACACGAGCGCCTGTTGGGCAATTGCTTTCACTGATCTTAATGGTCTTCAGCAATAACATAACAATGTTCCTCATTCTTTCAAATGCAGCTGGTGTAACATCATCAGACATATCCAAGGCAAAAACCACTTCAGTTGGATAAGCTGGGCATGTGTCTGTATATCAGAACAGAAAAGTCACATGAGAACCTTTCCACAACTCAAACATTGTTAGTTTCTTCTTCAAATCTATAAAATAATGGATATTCAGAGACCAGACAGGCTTACCTGATGAGCATGCTGGAAGGAAGAGAGGAAGAGCAATTAAATTATTTAGGACTAATATGCATTAAAATAGTGACTTATTCACTAGCTTTCAATGAAGAGCCTGGCCAAAGTTCAGACAACTGACAGTCTGTCAGTGCAAGACCACATTCCTCTTTTACAATCAAATAGTCAAAATAATCCAGTTTTACTGGATAAGAATTTAAAAAATTATCCTGGGTTCTGCTGAGCACACATATCTGAGAATGAACAGACCTAATCTGGGGGACAGCTGATACACAAATACTGTCTTTTCTCAGAGAGCACCCCAAAGGGTGTTGGCACAATGCCAAAGATTTGTTTAATCTTTAATGAGGAAGAGATATTTTTTAGAATTTTTGTAAAAAATTGATAGGAAAAATAAGCAAAAGGCATAAGTCTGCTTCATACACCTGCTGAAACCCCTTACAATTAACAACTATCGGTCAAACTGAACCCAGATAAAAACTACCAGTTTATAGGGTTTCCAATGAAGGCTGTTCCATTCAGGAAGAGTGACTAGGTGAAATCAGAGGTAAAAGAAGATGTTCCCCACTTACGGCAGTTTTTTCGGGTAAAATTCACAAGTTCACAAGGCTGCAGGTTCAAAATTTAAAAAAAGGAATTAATGGCAAATCCCAGACCACCCCAGACTGGGAATCTTACTGTTGTTTTGAACTGAAGGTTGTATCCTAGCTCCTAAAATAACTTTCATTACAATAAATCCAGAATCACAGAGTCCAGTCCCTTTTTAACAGATAGTACAGGGACTCTCTCCCCTTGCTGCAGAAACTAGGCACATTTTTTTAGACATGCTCTGTTGGCATTTAATGATGTTCTGAAGCATTAAAACAATCATTAAATTCTTTATGAATGAGTGCCATCCATTCTTTATTTTGTAGCAAACTGATCTAAGATCTCAACCGTCAATGGCACTTCCATAAACAATGGGCATTCCAATAGCAACTCGCATAGGAAGTGAGAAGCCCATCAAGGAGGAGAGATGTCCTCTGAACATAGAACACATCTGCAGTAGTACTGCCTGCAGGTAGTCATCCATGCAAGGATTAATGAAGCCTTTAATCAGAAGTGTTCCTTTTACATGGGATTAGAGTTCTGAAGAAATCCTGCACTGTAATTCCCAGTGAAAATAACTGTAGCTGAAGAAATGCCTCCCCTTACAAGAAGAGAAATAGTAACCCTAATATGAGCTATTGTGTAAACTGATATGAGTGAAGAAACAGATAAATGAATATTAATTGTCCAATAGTTTGTAAAAGTTTGGACATGGTGTTAATCCACATGCATAAATGTTTCTCATTCCTTGGTTGCTTGCAGAATGGAGGAACCCACTGCGCACGCTGACAAGCACATAGAAAAGATACTATTTTATAACAGCTAACTGTGCTCATTGCTGTCAGTGATTATCAATAGAAACTAAACCAGATAATTCCATGCAGTATAGTTAGCTGTAAGGTGATTACTTACTTCCATTAAAATGGTGCCCACTGGTCCTTTGGCACCCTGAAAAAAATTAAACATAAGCCAAAAAAATCAGACCCTGCTAATGTATTCCCATGTATTACTCTGTAGCCCAAAGAAAATGCAGGCAAACAGTGTTTCCCAGCAATCATTTATGAATTTGAGAGGAGACAGCAGTTCCCTGCACAGATTTCCGTGGGTCTGCCCAGAGCTGCAGGCTACTTGTCAGATTTATTTCTCAGTCCATTTTCTTTAATGGTTTTTAAATGTTCAATACTTGTTGCTCTTGGGGAGCAGTATAATTCAGAATTGGGTTCCCTTATAAACAGCAGTTTCTGTGCTATGGTTCTGTTATTTGCACTTCACATATTTTCCAACATCTGGTGTGTGACAAGCTTTCTCTCTCCTCTTGCACATTACAATCCCCACAGTTCTACCTTGAAAAATCCTGCAGACCATACACATATCATGACACCTTTGTCTACTCTGCAACTTTCTCCTTGGGAGCTGTGGAAAAACAACAGCACTCCAAGCATCTTTTTTTTTCGAAATAAAAATATTGTTTAATCTTCATAACAGGAATGAAATATAGGTAGAATAACTAATTTTCAAGGGAGCTTGAGTACTCATCATGTGTGCATTTCAGATGCATAAGAAGACTATTGAAAAATTTGCCTTACTCCCATGGAGCTGCAGTGAGATACAACAGGAAAATTTGAACTCCCCATCCAACTTCTTTTCCTCACCCTCTCTCTACCATAACACTACAGTTTACCAAAATGGTATACTTCCTTACATCTCCAAATTACAGCCCTGTCCCCATATTTGTTCTTTCCCCTTTTAGTTAACCTTCCATTCCTCCATCTGCCTGAGCTGCCTTCCTCACCTCCTCTGCTGTCTTGCTGCTAGCATCATCACTGCCATTCCATGCTTTTTTCTTCTTATGTTTCCCAGCAGGTTCATGTTCTTTGGTACTGTTCAGCAAGAGTTAACTGTGAATTGTCTGGGTCCTAAAGAATGCTACTGATAGAAAGTCAGTGGTGGTGACTGAACTGTGCAGACTTGACACATATGGATAATCAAACCACCAAGGATGGGTGAAACAAGCCTGTTTCGGCTGGCTCTGTCTACTACCTGTACCTCTACCTGCTTTCCTACCTCTTCCACCTCTTACAGGGTTCCCACTTCCTCATTTCACTGATGCACTGCTATAGCAATAACCCCACCAAGCCCACACAGCCCAAGCTCTATTCTCACCTGAAGAGGAGATCTTGAACTTGAAATACCTCTGAAGATTTCTTGGATCGTGGACTGGCAAAGCCCACAGCTGTGGCTCATCAACTCACAAGATCTATCTGTAAATTTTGTGAGTAGCCAAGCAGCAGAGAGGGTAATGAGCTCCAGCTAGCACTCTTAACCATTCTTGTGCCCAGCATCATAGAATAAATTGGGACAGGTACATTCATTAACCAATACAGTGTAATGAGAAGGGAAAAAAATGTTTACTAAGATATGTACATCCTGTGATCCATGTTATTCAGGTAAAGACAGTATTACCAACATTGTTCCACATATAAATGGAAAGAGTAAGCTTAAGAAAGTTTAACAAGAAAATCATTAACAGTAGGGATTGTTCCTGGTCACTAGGGAGCTAATTTTCAGAATTGCTGCAGGATAAAGATAGACACATACAGGGATTTTCCTAACTATTTAAAGGGTTAGTCCTTAAATCCTATTGAAATCCTTAATCCTTTCACCTGCTTAGACAGAGAATAAAACATTTTGTTGCTTAAAATGCAGAACACAGACACTGGAAAGTACATCAAGACATCTGGTTCTATTATGGATAAACAGGTTATAGTCAATTTAAGATTTAAATAAGTGCCTGCAACTGCAAGTTTCATTTTACCTGGCTTTTCTTAAAAAAAAAAAAAAAAAAGAGCATTGGCATTCAGCTGACCTATTCAGTTCTACATTTCAGTATTCTCTGTTCTTTCAATTAGATATGCACACAGCCTGAAAAAAACACCAAATACTGTGGAAGAAATTCTGGCCAGCATTGTATTGTTGCAATTTCATTTCCAGAAGCAGGTGCTCCTGTGCACACACATCCACAGGCAAGGCATAACTCTGTGCAACTGCCAGGCTGATTAAACATAGTTTACCATGTGAAACACTATTAGATATTCCACTAATCTAATAGTAATTTTAAGAGCAATTTAAGGGTGGTTTTTTTAAAAATAAAAAATTTATTTTAAAAAAAATTACCATAGGTCCTGATGGCCCTTGGTCACCTGGATCTCCCAGGGAACCTGGTGTGCCAGAATTACCCTAAAAATAGAAATAAATTATATTATTCTTTATAATTGCATGCACAGGTACCAAACTTCATCAAGGGAAAAAAAAACCTCTGTAATGATACTTTGAATTCAATCCTGCATTTTCATGAAGATAGTCTACCACTCCTAAAAATTATTAGCAACTAACACTTCTGAAGATTTTGACCAGCATTTTCTCAAGACTTCCTGCCTAAATCATGGCAATAAAAGATCAGAGTGGTAACAAATTTAAAACTTTTGATAAAAACCACTTTTTGTGCAAGGGTTTTACTTTAAGAACTCTCACAGAGTTAGCAGATTTATCATTCTTACTCTTCTACCCCTAATTCCTTTGGGTCCTTCAGCTCCTGGAATGCCCTGATCTCCTTCTTCTCCCTGAAAATAGATTAAATCCAGAATTTATTGGAAAGGAGAAGAAAAACAGAAACACAGGCAACCTTTTATAAAGAAGAATAATGTAAAACAAGACAAAAATAAATGAAACACGCCCATTTAGTCATACCTCTGGACCAGGATATCCTATGAATCCAGATTCTCCCTATGAAAAGAAAGGACAAAGACTTCATAAGAATCTAGAACTTTGTGATCTGGTTAGTGTTTGATGCCTTTAAACAAAAAACATTTTCAAAATTATTCTCAGCTTTACAACTTGTCCGAGCAATAGTGGCTGCTACTCTGGTCTCGAATGACATAATTTTAGATTAATACCTTGTTCATCTACAGGAAGGGTATTTTAAGAATTTCTATCAGTTTCTAAATTTTTCACGACTATTCCAGTTCTCAAGTAAGTGTTTTATCATAACTTATTCACGTCCCCTAATAACATGCAGAGGAATTCCCATGTAGCATGCAAATTCAGATTCAGAACTCAGTATCTGAATGTAGCTTCAAAATTTTATACTACCCAGACTAAACAATGATACCATAATATTCCCTTGGCTTACTAGAAGTCAATTTATCAACTGTTTTCAGTTACTTCAGTTTCTAGTGTGTTCTTTGTTCACCCGTGAGAAATAGGGAAACTCTCACCAAAACCAATCAGAAGTGAAGTGGATCTTTTCTAAACACTGGAATTCACACTACTTATATATTTCCTTGTCCTCTTGTATATAACTCATGTGTAACCTATAAAACCCTGCCATCAAAGAAAACTGTTAGAGCTAAGAAGGTAAGAACAGAGATTGGAAAATAAGAAGTATCAAGAGCCACTTTACCAAAGAGCCATTTAAGAAAAAGGAGTTCATCTACTGGAGAGGCTCCTAGAAAGCCTTTCATATCTTTTCTGCAGCTTTCTGCAGCACTCTGATTCTGTCACAGAAAGGGAGAGTGAAACAGATGGGCCTACCAGTGAGATTCACTGGACTCTTTCTGTTTCACAAGCAACAAGAAGGGACTAGTGTTGTAATATTGCACAAACTCTTTGAAAGGAGATCTGCAGCTGTTTCCAATATCCTGACCACTTTGCTCATGGACTGATCCACTGGAACCATGATTTTGACTTCATACTTTCTGTATACTTTTTATTTTAGCAGAATTCTTGTACAATTTTAGAAAAGAAGGCATTTCATTACTTTTTTTTTTCAGCACTGTGAAGGGAATTATAAGAATTTCTTAACAATCCAGAGGTTAATCCTCAGATCTTACTGCTGACAGTAGGAACACAAGGAAAAAAATTCACACGAAAACAGTGAGGATGTTTGGAGAGTATCACCCCCACCTTGGTAGTTAGGGAATCCCTCCTCTGAAACAAGAAAAATAAAAGAGCCCATAGTGTCCAGCCCACCAACACTTGTTAATAGCAATGTTCAGTCAGGCAGGCTGAAGTGGGAAGAAAGCACTGTGCACTGCAAGTACAATCCTCCACATATATACATACACACATCAGGGAAAGAGTAAGAGTGAGTGGTCCTCAAAAGAATATCCTATGGAAGTATGTCTCACAACGACTGTGGTAATCTTGAGCCTCTCACTGAACCTTAGGAATGCACTTTGCATGTCTTGCATTTTTCTTTTTAATCAAATATGGATGATCCTGTTTGGTAACACAGTAGAATGGAGACTGAGAGGCTCTCTGACTTGAAGCACATACCTTTGCTCCTTTGCTTCCTTCAGGACCATAGACATCTCTGCCATCCATGCCCTGTGTAGGTTAAATATGCTATGAGTTAGCTTTTAATCAAGGATTAGGTTTATATCCAGTTTCATTTTGGAACTAAGATTGTCCCATTACAATGACTTGCCCAAACTACTAAGCTTCATGAAGTTGGACAAGCTATCAAAACACAATCTAAAAACACTAGCTAACAATGGCAAAAACTGTAGAGGAAAAACAAGGATAGTGGTCATAGTTTCTTTCCATGGTGTGTCCTTCCTTTTACATACTTTCTCTCTTCTGAAGAATTTGAGGGGAAAGAGGATACTGTCTCTAGCCCACAAGAAATTTGGTGTCTATAAGGAAACTGAGAACCAAAAGTGAAATAATTTTAATTGTATCAAATAGAGAAAATAGAAGGGAATGGACATTACTGATTTAGATGGATAGCTATTAAAATACAGGGGTCCTGAATTAGGGCAGAAAACTCACAGGAATGCCTCTCTGTCCAGGGGGTCCAGCTAAGCCCTTCTCTCCAGGGTCACCAGGTTCACCCTGTTATAATTGAAACACAAAAGACATTAGTTTGCCTCATTCAAGAGAATTCTTCTTTCTGAAATGCAAACCTGCCTGTTAAACTGAAGGGTGCCTATACATTTTATAGACTACTTGATGCTGGGCAAAAGTATTCTATTGCAGACCATGTTTCATGGACTGTTCCTGGTGGTAGAACTGGAAAGGACTTGGCAAATCAGAATATGCTAAGCATTCATGCAGCTAACCCCAAAGTTCAATAAAACTCCCATTGTAATACAGAATTACAAAGTGGGGTTTGGAAAAAATTATATTAATGGTAGCAGGACATATTCTGGAATTCTACCAGTCTGAAGCACCTATTGATAGCAAATTATATTTCTCAGGCAGGCTGTCTGGACTGTGCTCTTAGCCCTCTTGCAGGCTTTCTTTTCTTCAGTTCCACTTTTAGTTTTCACTTGCTAACTGAACATTTTTCTAACAAAGGCCCTAATATTAAATAGCACAAAACCAGGCTGAAAAAATGGAATGTATGATGGAAATTCCCATATATCTTCCCAATGTTAGTCACTGTTTTAATTATGTTTTCACACAGTGATTCTTTTCATGGCAGCACTTTGACCTTCTGATAGCTCTCTGTTGCTAAAGGTTCCAACCCTTGAAAGAAATGGAAAGACTTAGCTGGCTGGTGTTATTTGTGATTTTTAGATTCAAATATACAACAGCACCCAAATTTAGTTATTTCTATTAAATAAAATCTCATATATCAACAAACATAAATGAAAGGTAAGTAAGGATAACATTTATTATAAGTAAGGGAACTCCAGTGTCAACAACCTGTTATCATAAGCCTTTCTGTTTGCCTTCATGTTTATTCAGTTCTTCTCAACATGTGCATTCCTTCAAAATAGACACCATAACAGCAAAAGTTCCTTGGACTGGTTTGGAATCTTTAGAAAAACAAGATTAAAATAAACATCTATGGTTCTTTGAACTGAGAAGGTCAGATTGGACATTAGGAAAAAGTTCTTCACCTAAGGGTGAAGTCACTGATCCAGTGTTGGTCACTGGAACAGGCTCCCCAGAAAAGTGGTCATGGCACAGGGCCTGTCAGACTTCAAGCAGCATGTGAATGATCCTATTTATGGTTTAGTTTTAGGTAGTCCTGCAAGAAGCAAGGAGTTGGACTTGATCCTCATGGATCTCTTCCAAGATAAGATATTCCATGATTCACTGGTGAGTATTTTCAATGGATTGGACAGACTCTAGGAATCATCAAAAAACCACAAGGGTCTGCCCTGCCTTATTTCTGCTCCATTTTGTGAGAAGGCAGGTCCCATTCAGAACCATTACCACAAGAGCAATTAATGACAGTGATCATGGCAACGCTAAAAACTTCTTAGTGTAGTTCTGATATGTGTAAGATTACCCTAAGCACATCATTTGTCTTGCCATGCAAGTGAAAAATATCTTTAAAATGTAACATTTTACACATGTTTCACAGCACTGAACTAACTCTTTGTTAGTCCATGCTTCTTTGGTCTGTCTTGAATGAATGACACCATTAGATTGCTGCAATTAGATACTTTGAAAATCTTTACCTTTGCTCCTCTTACACCTAACTTTCCAACAGAGCCAGGTGAACCAGGCATGCCCAGACTACCCTGTAATAAGAAGCATCAGTTAAAAGGTATGCAATGAAAAAATCAAGGGCTCACTCACTCAAGGATTCATTGCCGCTTCAAATTACTATAGAAACAGTAAAAATATTGGGCTTTTGAGGACCACAAGTAAGAGTTACTGGTCAAACTATCATTCTACTTATTTCCTGTCATCTGTAAAACTGCCATAAAATTCTCAAAATTTCATCAAGTATGACATAAATGTTATTTTTCCATCTACATATATAGATAGCTAGCAAATACAGGCATATGTGTAAAAAATATTAATGTACATATATAATTGGTTATGTAAGCATGAGCATCATTAGTTGACTGAAACAGATGATCAAGGCTGACAGCATAGGACATTCAGTCCTGAGTTACAATGGTGTAATTCCAGAACAAGAATCCCCAAAATCAACAGCATCACAAAAGTGAGAAGTTCAGCAGACAGTTCAGCAGCTCAATAGTTGCAACCTCATCACAACCTAGCACTTGCTATTCACACACCTAAATTTATTTTCAAGGCTGTTATTTTACCATATGAGACTCTAAATCAGTTTCCTTAAGTATTACACCAAAAACCCCTGTTTCTACTTTTAATAAGCTTTTTGAAAACTCTTTATAAGAACAACCCATCACTGATAATGAAAAAAAGGGTAGAAGTGGAATATATTATTTAAAACTAACCAGAGGGCCTGGCATGCCTTGTGGTCCAGGAGGTCCTCTGATCCCTTGTGGTCCTCTTGGGCCCTGATGTAAAGAAGACATTGAAAGAAAAAGTCAGTTCAATGCTAACAGCCCTTCAATGACTATCATATTGCTGCAATGACCAGAACCCCAGTGCCTGTTTCACAAGCTTTATTTTACAGGTGAAACTTCTTGCTGTTTTGTTATAAGGATTTGCCCGTTTGAAGCACCTGAGATGGCCCGACAGTCTGATTCAGAGACCCACTGAGGTGTCTAAGGATACCAAGGGAGCCATAAGCAGCCTTCTATCAACCAGGCATGCTTTCTCCGTCCTAAAATGCAAGTTAAAAGCATCTTTAAACTTAAACATCTTTGAAAGTTAGAAGCATCTAAGAGCATCTTTAAACTCAAAGCTACTATAAGAAATCTATCACAATAATTCTGTTCAAAATTACTCCACCTAGCAAATATTTTTAATACAAGGCTTTTCTCACTGGTTTTGTCAATGGAATAGGTTTTATGTATTTATTGTTGGCAATTTCTAATAAATTCATTTTGACAATTTCTGCTTGATAATATTATGTAAGTTGGAGACGTGTTGGCTAAATTACTTTTTTTTGCTGCTCATGCTCCTCTTTTAATTTCACTAGAAGTTGCAGCTGTGTAACTTGTCACGTTTAATTCCTTAGGCTTACAGAAAAGATTTGCCAAGAAGGAGCCTTACTCATAACATTCATTAGTTGAAGTTAGCAAAGCTTTCCAAAACACAAACAAAACATCAAGGCAGAAAATTTATTTTCTCCATAACTAACATAAAAACAACTCAGAAGTTCTATTAGTTACCTGGGGGCCTGGAAGACCAGTTTCTCCTGGGTAACCTGTTTCTCCCAGATCTCCTTGCTCACCCTGCCAGAACAAAACCCAGGAAAACAACAGTGAACACAGACAAATTAGTATATCTCATTTGTACATCAAAAGATAATAATCTATATCTGTAGACCTCTATAATTGTACAGAGTAACAGTTGATAGAATGCTTTTCAATGCTCTCAAACAATTTTCAAACAGCTTCAAATTCCTATTAAAGAAAACTCAAATAAAAAGCAGAGGAGTAGCTTTTCTTTGGTTTTTTGGAGGGTGTGATGAATATAAAAGCTGCAGCAGAAGAGGTCAGTTTTATTTTGCTGAATACATTTATACCATGTCTCAGCAATATTTGTGCATTACCTTTGTCCACTGGGGAGACCAGAAGTCATAAAGCCAGGCCACAAGGCCAGATCCTCTTTCCCCTTATCCATTGGAAATGGCTCTGGGGGGAATCATGACTTAACAATCACACTAGAATTAGACCCCTTTTTACTCCCCATCTTTCACTCTGGTTATTCAGTGAGGCAAATAAAATCTGCTTTGATGATGGAAAAAATAATTTCCTGCTCCCATCTCAATAAAGCTGCCATCTGAGGATGAGTCAGTTTAGCTGATGTCCATAAGAAATACTCACTGACTTCTGGATTGAGTAAAATGGTGACAATTAGCACCAAGATATTACAGGCCTTGTAGATCCCCTTTCACTGGAGAAATCATAAACATATGCCTGAAGATTCTTGGGAAACAGATGGTTCTGGAAAGAATCTTCTGAGGAAAAATGAATTTTAAAGGCTGAAATTTCATGCTGCACCATATGAATGAAACAAAAGATAACAACAGGAAAAAAAAAAGCTGAAAGCAAAAAAGAATGTTAATTTATTGCCAGAGTAAGAACACTGTAAAATAGAACAACAGCAAGTATATGATACTGACAGATCTAAAGTCGAAATAGATTTCCACAAAAATAATTTTGACTATAATAAAAAAGGATACATATCTTAGGCACATTCTACTAAAATTCAAAACCAATTTAAAGTTTTCAGCTACTTAAATTTACTTTGAATCAAAACCCAGAAAAATTGCTGTCCTTTTTTTCTCCCCTGCCTTTTCCTCTCTCTCTTGCCTTTCTCTAAGTTAATCTCCTTTTTCTCTTCACTATTTTGCTTTATTTCCATCACACAGATTGCAGTGCTGTTCTTGTCTGTGACCAACACCTCTCTGATACCACATCACACCTTCTATTCCTTCTGCCTGCTGAGTGCTTCTGACTGTTAAGAATGGCTATCTGTGCTTCTTTAGGTTATTTTAACTATTTGAAAAAATTAGCCTCCTTTTATCACAGAAAGGCACAGACAATTGGAACTGCCAGTCCTGGGAGGAGTCCTTTTTAGTATATGGTGAACAACAGTGTGTTCATGCTGACTGCAAGAGAAGTTAATTACTTTGTTGATGAAGGTGTTATTTCAGTGCTTTTTATTAACAGCTGAACCTAAAACAAGTCCTTTTGTGTTAGGTGCGTGAATTCTGGCTCCCTGTCTCTAACTTGATTATTTGTCTCTGACTATGTCACCACCAATATCTACCTGATCTATCTATCTATCTATCTATCTATCTATCTATCTATCTATCTATCTATCTATCTATCTATCTATCTATATCTATCAATCTATCTTATCTACGTGAAAGAGGGATTCTTTTTTATCCCATTTCAGCACAAAACCTTCCTCCTCCAGAGGGACTGGCCCTATCTGATTTCCCTACAAAGCAGAATACTGTGCTCCACAGAAGGGCCCTTGAAAACCCCACAAATATCAAGACTAAATGGATCTGCTTCCTGGCCCAGGGACACCAGGAGAGCTTCACAGTGAAGCTCTCATAACTTCTGCTGATAGAGCTATGCCCTGTGGCAGCTTTGTAACATCCTGCTATGAAAGAGATCTCAGTGGATGGACACAACACCCACAGTCTCACCCAAAGATGGATGCCAGTGTTGTATTGCAGGGTTTACTGTTCCATCTTGCTTCTCCAGGAATGTGGAAGATAGAAGTGTGCAATTCTCTTTGCCATTTACTTTTTACAGCTTTTCAGTGATATCTACATTATCTGCATTTGATCATTGATTGTACCTACCTTTCAATGCTCAACTGACCCAGACAAATGTTTTTTACATGCTTTTACAAGTCAAAGCTGATCATCAAGTACTTGAATGAAAACAGTTTGAAAGCTCTCTGTTGCTGTGAGTTTCAGTCATTTCTCTTGTTCCCTGCCATTTTAGAAAAGTGTGGCTGCATGACTGGCTAAGGGGGCTTCCCTGGAGATGAAGAGGGTTGTCTCAACTAGGATTCAATTAGTTGAAAAGGTTCAACTAACTCTGTACTCTGTGAATTTACTAAACAAGCTGAACATTCTCTTTTTTTAACCACATAAGGTTCTTGTGCTTATTAGTACAACCAAGATGTAGTAAAGATCCATTCCTACTGACTTCAATTTTGGTCCTGTTACCAACCCATAGCTTAGTTGGACTACTTCTTTTTGTTGGCAGGTGACAGAATAATGCAAACATTCATGAGATATCAGCTGCAATCCAACAGGGAAAAGAAAAAAAAGCACCAAATTTCCTAATTACCCTAGAAATGGATTTCTGAGTGATCAAGCAAGGATTGGAATAATTAAGAGGCAGACTTGATGAATATTCTTCAATATTTTAATCTAAAATGTCTTCATAAACCCTGTAAAGAATTTCTGAGATAGAAATAGGAAACAACTGCAAAATGCTTATATTCTTTCTAGTTATGCTGATCCTGGCAATAGCCAAAGCATGGTGCTTTCTTCCTGCTGGCAGATAGAATCAAAATCTTCCAGTCTATTCCTGTCTGCAATGCCTCAGTGAAAATTTTGGATTCTCAAAGTGAAATCTAAATTGGGGCTTTCAGAAACCAGGTGGGGAAAAGGGTTTTGGCACATAGCATACATGTGTATTGCAAAAACCTGGGAAGTGACCAGACTGTAGTTTAGGGAACTTGTAGGACTCTCCCTTCTGACTGACATTTCCCAGTGAAATATTAATCTGAATCATTCTAAATGTAAAAAATCTGCATTATCTGGCTACCACACAGAGGAAAAATGTAATAAAGGTA
Organism: Melospiza georgiana; assembly: GCF_028018845.1. Lineage (NCBI taxonomy): Eukaryota > Metazoa > Chordata > Aves > Passeriformes > Passerellidae > Melospiza > Melospiza georgiana. The sequence continues at coordinate 43,480,045 of NC_080430.1, read as the reverse complement.
TAGCAAAAACCTCTAAACAGGAGAGGGACAGGAAGCCCAGAGACAAATCAAATACTGTGCTGCTGAAGAAATATTATTGCCATAAAAGACAGTACTTTTTCTTCACTGAAATTTATGTTCTATATTGCAATTTATGTTCTATATTGCAATAACTATGGTTATTCTTGCTATTATTTATTAACATTTTACACCTGACCTACTCAAAATACTGGTTGACACTCACTCAGAAGCTGCAACTCTACCCATTCCCCAGACTCAAACACACATAAGAACTTCAAGGTGTGTTCCATCCTGTTGGTACCGTACACAAAATTGCAATGTTTCCTTGGATTTATATGCACTAAGATAAAGAGGGAAATGCTGTATCATGGCATATACCATCTTCCTTATCTGTGTTAGCAACTTGGCAAAGAGATTGGGCCAAATGGGAACCACTTGTGCTAAAGCAAGGTTTTCTGGAACAATCATGTAAACTATACTTGAGAATACTTAGAATTTAATTTTTACTTGCACTAATCCACCCTTGAATATAGCTGAGTTTATATTTGCTTTGATAACTGTATTTTGTAATTCATACCCTGGAACAAACAAGTTTTCTTTTCCAAGAACATTATCTGGATCATCATTCAAGAGAATTGCAGTGATGTCTTTACTAAGTACATCTCAGAAAAGTTTTCTTTCATTTTGACTCTGTGGGGTATAAATTTAGGAAAACCAGGGTTACCACCTAACAATGAGAGAGATTTTGTCATCTCTCAATTACATGAGAGATTTTTCTACCAGAGGATCTTCCTGGAAAGATCAGTCAGCATGTAGTGGGTTTGACCTATTCTGTACATCCTATATTCTTCTAGATATTGACTTGGGAAATTATTTCCAAACTCTTGATTATGTTGTATGTTTGAGCCAATTGTCAGAGCTGCAGTTAACATTATTCTGAGCAAAGCATTGTGTAGAACTTGCCCTAATTCTATCTGTGCTGCATGTGTGTATCACACTTATCTCTGTGCATGCAGCAAAGGAGGAATAAACTGTCAGACTTTGCAGCCTGACTTCTCATGCTTGTCATCTTTAATGACAGTCTTTTCTCTAGCTGCATTCCCATACTTGCCCTAATAGTAAAAGTAACTGTCCTTTTATTTTGACTGTCCTTTCATCTCTTCCAATTCTAAATCCTTCAAGTCAGGAGGGTCTCCACTACATCCACCTGAGATTCAAAAGCTGCCTCGGCTTGAAATAGAGTTTTGATTGTTAAACACCTGTGTCTTGCCTCACAATGAAATTTTTCCCTAAGAGGAGCAAACACTCAGGCTGGACATGTAGCTGCATACAAATAGGTAGCAGCAGTGTCAAACACTCACCTTTATACCTGGAGGGCCTCTTCGACCTGCTGCACCCTAGGAAGGAGTGGCAGGAGAGATTACCTTCAGAATACTGATCAATATGTGAAACAGCTGTTTATCATAAAACACATTATGCATACAATAAAACCAAATACAGCTTAAAGAAAGCAGAGAATATTTCCACAGAAAGACTTAAGGTTAAAAAAATGAGAAAAAGGTGGATTTGGGACAGAAATTCTTACACAAGTAAGTCTTTTCAAAAAGAAAAAATATTTTAGATTCTTAATGAGTGCAGAGAGAAGACATTTCAACAAAATTCTGGAAAACATCTTCCCAGTCAATTGCCCTTTGGCTAAAATAAAGAGAACAAAAGCCCCCTTTTCCCCCTGTGAGCCCAGAGGTTTGCACCACCTCCTGCTGCACACTGCTCAGCAGCTCTAGTGAATGTTACTGCTAAACCTCACAAACTTAAGGAGGTCTTTAGGATGTTTTTGCAGCCTGATTGAGGAGTGATCATGCCAGACTTTAGCATTAGACACAATGCTGACACTAGAAGAGGGGCCTTCACAATTTCCAATCTCCAGTGAACTAAAAAGGAGCAGCTCAGCTGCCAGTGAGCTTATCTATATGCAGGAACAGACATAGAAAACTTGTAGTCTTGGGCAGAAAGAAGACATAGATTAATCTAGGGTGGAATCTTGAAGCATTTAAGGCTCATTGAAAAAGAAATTGAGTTTAAGGTTTGTTACTTCACATGAATCAGACCTGGAATTAACAGGAATGCAAATTCCTGATTTTAAAGAAAAGAAAACACATTGCAATATATATAAGCTACCAGAATTGAAGCCAAATGTGTTTCTCTTTGAAAACTTTAGAAGATTTTTCTTCTCTCTCCTTGCAGGAGTTTGAAGGGTAGTTTAAAAGGAAGAAGGCAAAAATTGGTTTTCTTGGTGGGAGCCCCACTGTGTGTTTTTATCAGTTATTTCCACCTCATATTGATTGTTATTCTTACATCTAGGCCAGCACCACCCTGCTCTCCTTGGGGTCCTTGTGGGCCTGGGTCTCCCTGCAAAGAAAAGTAATGACCAAGATCTTTTAACACTCCTTTTTCTTGTACATGCACATTATTTTTTATACACTCCTTTGTTTCTTCTTCTAAGTATTTTCATTGCAATCAGTAGTGTCATACTAAGGTTGATTCTTGCTTTTTACAAATCATTTATACTCAAAAATTATAAACCAGATAGATCATGTCTGTTTTGGATTTCCAGTCACTAACAGCCTATAATAAGTCAAGGCTTCTGTGAAATCATTTCTGTTGACTTCAGCCTTTCAATTGGACTACTTAAGATGAGATTTGCTTCCAAAGCATCATCAAAACCCAATTATTCTTCCAAAAGTAAACCTCTGAATTTTTCTACTGCTTTCAGCACATTCTGCATAGACATACATGTATGCATACAATCCTACTTGTTCAGAGAGAGACTTCTGAAGCAGTGGATTTTCCCCACATGTTTGCCATCCTCTTAAGCTTTCATTCACCATCATTTTTTGCTACTGTCCAACTACTTATCAGCTTTGTTTACTCTTTCCAAACAAATTGTAATGGTAATGCAAGCCATGCTTTTCTGTTACGCTTCTTTCCTCGCAGTTTTGCTAAAACACCTGTTAAAAACTCAAATATCACTATATAAGCACATATCCCAGCTCTTATATTCTATTTACAGATCAAAATGGAGTTTACCCACCACCCTGAGGCAATAGCAGCTCCATAACAAAATGAGTGTAGCCTGTTGGTACTCCATGAATTTTTCCCAGCACAATTTTTAACAGTATCCTTACAACCCATTACTGGAAGCCTTTCAGGCTACTGATGTAGATTTGTGGAAGAATAACATATTTATACTAAATCCATGTTTTCCATTATCTCTACATTGTGAGAATATTTCCATAGTCTTTGTAAACGTGTTTAATTTTTTTTTTCTTTTTTTCTTGTATCAAGCAGTTCCTAAAGCTTTCTGTGTTGCAGACAAACAAAAACCTCCTTGGTGATTGGACAGCCAGTAGAAATTAGTCATTATGCAAATTCTCTCTCCACAAAATAGAACAGCTTGCTTACCTGTGATGCTAGGTTTCCTTTTTCACCCTTAGGGCCAGTAACATTATTGTTAGCCCCAGGATCTCCCTGAAAAGATCAATGGGAAGCTCAGCATTTTCTGTTACCATACCTTTATTACTTTGACTATAGCAGAGGGATATAGAAATAGAATTAATTAGATTTGTAATTGCAGAGAGCAAGGAATAAAAAGCCTATTTTAAATGATGATGCTTGTAAGAGCTCAATATAGGAAGTTATGCAAAGTCCACCAAGTTCTTTTCCACAGGGATTAAAAGCAAAATGACTAAAGGACAACAAATTAAACTGAAAATGTGAAACTGTTCTGGTTGATTTGGTATAGTTAATTGAGTTACGATCATAAGTCATGACTTTCATTTGGGGCTTACACTAGAATGGAGTTCCATTTAGCCACTTAATGCTAGATCAGGTGAAATCCTGATCTCTCAAAGAGGCAAATTACCATGTCACTGGAACTCTTTTTTTTTTTTTCAATATAAACTTTAAAGACAGGAGTCAGCACAATATATGACTGTTTGGAACAAAGTATTTGAAATATATGTGAAAAGACAAAGCTGTGTCTTTTCAGGACAAGAATTGTGGTATCTGCACTGGAATTTTAGTCCAGGGAATGCATTTATGTAGATCTCTGAAACATGCAAAGAAAAAATGTGAATATAAAGAAGTAACTTGCCTTTGCATCATTAAAAATTGCTAACCAAGAGTCATTGCATAGGGCTTTCAAGTGATCCAGAATTCCTCTGTAGGGTGGGAAGAAACAGGGAAGACTGACCTAGTCCTTTTCTTTTCATCAGACTGTCTGGTCTAGTGTGAGGTGTCCCTGCCCATGGCAGGGGGGGTGGAACTAACTAGTTGATCTTTAAGGTTCCTTTCAGCCCAAGCCATTCTAAAATTCTATGATAAGCAGCTCCAAAAGGAGTTATGTCGCCTACACTGAAAACAAACAAACAAACAAACAAACAAAATCATAAACAAGCAGGAGTCCTGAGGCTTAAACATCTGCTTCCAAGCAACACATCAAAACACATCAGTCCATCTACATCTAAAGAGTTCAGGACTCCTAGAATATGCCATTCTTCTTGTAGGTACTGCATTTTCTAGGACTGTGAAAAACTCTTCAAATCCTCAAATATTTCAGACCTCTCCATCACAAAATTGAGGAGCAAATCAGTGAAATATAGTAAAACAGGAATGCACTTACATGATCTCCTCTTAGACCAGATTCTCCTCGTTCACCTGGTTCTCCTCTGGGGCCTTTTCTGCCCTAAATTCATAAAAAGAGCACAAACAATTCAGGTACAATTATAAATAGTTTCTCTGGCAGCAGAGGGCCAGATCTGTTGAAGTCAGTGGAGCTACACTGATTTAGAGCAGTAGTGACAGCATATTAGAGAACAGGCAGCTATTAAAAGCAACTCACAGTGATTACAGACAGCATTACACTTTGGAAAGATGTTTCCATAAAATGTAAACATTATTGTAAGGGGTACATCACCCATTTCCCTCTGCTGCCTTTCTCTCCAGAAGGTCCAGGAAATCCACGTTCTCCCTAGACTCAGAAAGGGGAGAAAAAGAATAAAAATTTATATTTGCTCTTTCTGCTAAATCAGGTTCTCACGTTTTTCTGGCAGAATCCAACTTCATTCAGATATACAATTCTAGACTCCCAACAACAGAACTACTGCTCAGCATTAGAGCCCATTCAAAGCACAAAATCTGTACCTTTGAACCCTGAGGTTGGTGTCTTTAGTAGCACTGCACATTTAAAGTAGTGTTTACCTGCTCTCCATCAGTGCCATCAAATCCACTCTCACCATGTTCACCCTGTAGGAATAAGGAAAAAAAAAAGCCAGTTAGCATTAATCCACTTGTCTGTTTGAGCAAAGAAAGTTCACCCTGCATTTGAAAACTTGAATAAGACCTGTGGTTTTAATGGTTACCAAGAATAATAAATTTTAATTTCTATAACACTGTCTAAAACAAGTAACTGTTAAGGATGCTAAATAAAAAACAGCTATTTAAATTTTAGATTTCCATCAGGATTTAAATTCTGCTTCTCCTTGTTTTAGCTTTCAAATCTTTTCCCAGCACCTTCAAAATCCAAATATATTCCAAAATAAATTACTAGTATTTGATCTATCATGCTGATAACCTTGTCATCTTGATTTCAGCCATCATATGTGTTTGTACTGTGCTTTTTTGCTTTTTTACATCATTTTATAACATGAACAGTGGATTTAAAAACCAGAAAGAATTGCCATGATGCCATGATTAAAAAATAATTACAGAAGACTGATCTTAGACATTAGGACTTTTTAAAGAAACTTCATAACTCTTTCAGCAAGAGTACATAAATACCAGGGCTACATGAATATCAGTCACCTTCACTTTCAAATTCACATTGTTTTTCTCTTCCCTTTGCCTGCAAAAATTATACACCCCATTTATGGAAGTGTATACAAACACGTATGGAAGTCATTTTCCTACAAAATACTCATCCCAGACTTAAGGAGTTTGCAGTGTTTACTTGTGTGAGGCATCTAAATAAAGTTATGACTGTGAGACTCTTATTTCATTTATGTATGCTCCACAATGTTTCAGACTCAGCCAAATAACAAACTCAGTTTTTACAGGATATTTTAAAACTTCTTCCATCTTTCTTTACTAGGATAAAAATGAAGGAATTAACTGTGCTGGCTTAATTTGTAGTGAAAAATTAATTTAGCAGAGACAAGTAACCAGGAAGCTGAAATGATATTCAACAAACACTGAAAGTGGCACAAGATAAAACCATGAGCACCCTCACTCTGATAGAGACCACAGATATAATTGCTTTGTAGGTTTTGATGCTAAATTGAGTTTGCAAAACCTCCTAGTTAAAGTTCCTGAGGAAGAACTTCTTTCATTTAAAACAGTTCTGTGCCTACTACAAGTAAAAAACAGCTGGTTGTACATTTTGATTAGATTAATACGTCACAAACAAGAATTTCTTGAATAAGCATTCCAGAAAAATTTTGAGCACTAAATAAGTAATCATGACTTTTATTGAAGTGTTAATTTTTCTATCAGCCATTTCCTACATCAGAAAACCTGAGCCAAACTTCGTACTATTAAACATTCAGCATTTTCTTTTATTCAAATAGCTACACTAAAATGCCTTCCAGACTTCAGTAACTTCAAAAAACTGCTTAAACCTTACTAAGCTGGCACAATTGGATCACTTTTTTATGTCCTGAAAGTTTCATATTTTTATTTTAAAAAAATTTGTGGATATAATGACACAACATAATGAAGATATTCATGTATTCACTGGATTTCAGTAGGATGTGTGCAACTGCTAAGACCTACTGCACTATTTAACTTTGACAAATTGAAATCATCAGCAAGTACTCTCCCTCTTCTATAATCAGACATTTTGAACATTGGAAGAAGGACAAATTAATTCAGAGAATGGAGAAAAAAAAAGGAAAAGAGAAACACATGAGAAGATTTAAAAGTTACTACAGAGTAGTACTTTAAATAGAGCTGAGGTTTCAGAAACTCTCTGAACTTTCTCCAAGCTGCTTAATTGTCGAGGCAAACATCTTCTGAATCTTTGAGGCTCATAATTCATTTTTAGAAGTGGTTTTGTATCAAAGAATTCAATACAAATTAATTTCATTTTAATCACTGTAGCTTGGAAGCTATTACTTCTATAGATAATTGTCTTCCAGGCTTCACTTTTTATTATCGAATTAGTGACCATATCTTCTTCATGTTTGAAAGGTTAAACAAGCAGACTTGAAATATCAACAGATGAGATGACAAACACAGCTTGAAAAGAAGTTTGGATATTGAAAACATGTCAATAATGATCTAGGGAAAATGATGTCCAAATCCCCAATAAGTATTAGTTACAACCTTTTTTTTCCCTCTGCTTCTCCTCACAATTAGAGTGAGATTCAGATAACCAGAATTACCACCTTAACAGATTATCAGACTAGTCAGTAAATAAATCCTTTTCCTGTCAGTTAGACTAATAGACTGCAATCATATAAAAATACAATTACGACTGCTGATTTTGATTAATGTGCTAGGTATCATAAATCCATCCTTATAGAACCATAGCAAAAGTAAATTGAATGCTGTTTTCACACTATTTTCACACTAAGTTGTTACGCTATTTTTACATTAAATTTTTACACTATTTGCCTTCCTTGTTGATTAATTTACAGGGTAATGTGAAAGGGAGCCAAACTCTGTTCTCAAAGAAAATGGATCACACATGAAAATACATACCTGACTTCCTCTATAGCCTCTGGCCCCCTGAAATTGAAAATAAATATAGATGAAATTTGGTTAAAGTGTTTTTATTGAGCTTGAAAAGCAGGGCAAAATAGCTTGTTGTGCAGAGGTATGCTGAGCTCAGTATTGGTAGTCCCTACTGTAAAACCTTCTACTGTCACATATGGGATTTCTTTTCCTCTGGGAAGACAGAACAGGCTTAATTTTCATTCCCACTCCATAAAGCTTTATAGCTTTAACTAAGGTCAGTCTGGAGTTGATGGTGAAAAAGTCATCATCAAGTTGTTTAGTCAGCAAAATCCTGAGCCATTCAACCATGCTCAGGTTACACAAAATACTTCTTAAAATTAGACAGCAAACTCTATCATTCCTACAGCTGGATCTTGATGTTCATCCATGCTTCAGAGAGACAGCACAGGGATTTGTTCCCACTACAGAAAACAGGTTTATGGGAAACAAATTAGGAAATGTTTCAAAGTTACACACTTGCCTTATGGCCTCTGACACCTGGACATCCCCTGTCTCCTTGAGTCCCACTGAAACCAGTTGGGCCTCTCTCCCCCTAGGAACAAAGGAAAATGTTCAATCTCATCCATACAATGATGATTACTGGTTAATTTATCACACAAGACTAAAGCAAGACAGAACTGCACCATTCACTGCACTAAGAACACAAATGCAAGTCCTCTGGAAAATTTAATTCAGGCCATAAGAGAATATCAATTACTAATTTGAGTTGCATCTGGTTCTTTGCTCTCACTGTCATGCCATGTTTATACTGCATTACCAATCTCTAACTCAAGCGTCTGTACTTGAAGGTGGGTTGGTTTTTTTAACTGAATAACTAACCCACTTTTGGTGAGTGGCTTTTTTAACTGTGTAACTATATATGGTGAAGTGCAGAGGCACAGAGAAACAGATCTGTCTATTTACCTGTTCCTCTAACACATTTTGGGTTAACATTGATGGGTATTCAGGGAATAAGTGCAGACAGGCTCAGGCACCAACTAACATCATCATAGCAGGAAGACAAATGTTTACTTACAATCCCACCTTCCTCACCAGGATGGCCAGGAGATCCTCTGTAACCTGTACTTCCCTGAAAAAGAAGAATTTAAAAGTAACACTGTTCTCCAAGCACACTGAGTTCATCTCTATCAGATTGTCCTGCACATAGAGATAGAAAACATTCCCTGAAAATTAGATCTGGTTATGCTAAGGAGGGCAGGCTCTCTGCATTTACACAGACACTCTGTACTGTCCTGTGTATCTGACATGGCTGGAAAAAAACCCCCAAATATAAACCCAAGAAAAGAACAATGGTTAATACACAGTTTCAGCTGTTATTTCAGGAAATTCTGTGGTGGCTTAACAAAGCTCATTGGGATACCTGGTCAAATTAAACATCTTTCTAGTGATTTGGAAAAGAAAGCATTACAGTAATGAAATTCTAAGGAGAAATGAAAAATATGTGGAGTTGGAAACTTGTTAGGACAAAGTTATTGCAATGCCTTGCAAACACATAGGAACGTTTCAACTTTATATTGGAAGTCATGCAAATATCATTACCCTTAAGGCAAAATTTGCACAGAGAGAAACTGGAACACAGGGAATTTCTAGTTGCAAAACAACTATGTTTACATTCTGAACTGTCTAAGCACCTTAATCTAGTCTTTTAGTAAAACAGAAAGGTATAATAAAAGCAACAAGAGCAATGGAAACAAACAATAATTTGGTTTATGAAGTATTAGAAGACTATACTTTTCTTAAGAGATAACCAAAACTTCATTTAACTGCAACCATATAACTGAAGAGTGTGAACTGCAGATATCAATTATCTCACATGCTGCTGGAATAAGTAGAAATAACGGAATTAATAGTAGTCAAATGGAGACTACATGTATTAAAAACTTTAATAATTAATTCCACTAGTATGCTGTAGAAGTAGTGGTATCTGTAACATTCAAAAAGGCTTAAAAATCCAATTTTAAATCGTAAAAGAAGTAATCCTTCTGGATCAAAACAGGCTTACAGAAGAGGACATTTGGAATAACCAGTCACAAAAGGATAAGGCACATATTGAGTGAAAAATTATCATTTTCTACTCTCAGCTTGTCAGTTGGAAGTTTCTCATTCCCAATAGATAATAAGCCTCTTGATTAATCAGGCTTACTTTTTTTTAATCCCTCTCCATTTTCTGCTGAATTGGGGCAGTAGAGTGCTTAATGATTTTTATATGTACAAATCATTTTCATTACAAAAATTTTTTGCACAGGAGAATGCAGCAGAGAAAGGATCACATTTCATGTTTCTCCTTCATCTGTCTTAACATTAAATGGTATGGAAACACGTATGCATGCTCTGAAATGCTACAAAAAGCCAGAAACACTTTGAAAAATGAAGAAGTTCTTATGTGATCTCTATCTTAGACCTCCTACCTTCCTTCCAGGATTTCCCCGGATACCATGATCACCATTTTCTCCAAGACACTTACAAATAACCTTACAGCATTTTCTCTCTGCAACAGTATCCTGAAAAATTACAAGAAACATTCCATTTACATATACTAATCATAAAAAAAGACTGATTTCCCCCTGCCTTTTATTTATATCACAGAAAGACTTACAAGGTTTCTCTGCAAAATGTTTGCAATATCTGCAAACCCAACACTCAGAGGTTCATTGTATCCAAACCCTCTGCCAAACTCTATTTCCCAAAATTCAGTCAAGTTCTGTGTATTGTCCAGGCCAACTAACAGAAGTGCATCAAGACCTTCAACATAAGAACAAATTTAAATTAGTGGATATCTGAAACATACAATTTAACCAACAATATAAACTTGAATAGCAGCAATCCCCTGGAAGACTTACATTTTATGTCTTCAATACAATATGTTAAAAGAAATCAAGCTATTGAGAAAAATGTGCAAGAGAAAAATCCACAGCAGTAATTTTCCAATTGACTTTTCTCCCCAGCTGTCACACCAGAATGTTACTTGGTGCCCAAACACGAGTTCAAACCTGCTTTTTCCTAGTGAAGTCAGAGTTGTATCTAACCTCTGGTGTTGTTCTCATCAGTGAGAAGGGTCCATCCTGAATTGCTCCAGCTGCTGGAGCTGGACTCCAGAAAATAGAACCTCTCCACCCCTAGGCATGTCTGGCATCATCTGCCATATAGTGACAAGTCAACATGTACACTGCTTCACATGGAGAAGCAAATACTCTCCCAGGGACTCCTGAGCAATTCCACATGAGCATGGAAAGGCAGGGTTAAGTGGAAAAGTTGCAATGGAGGAGCTGTACATCCAGACCTGCAATAGTAGGAGGCAGGAACATCAAAGTGGTACTGTCATACCTTTAAAGCGAAGTGAGTCTGCTGCTTTCTTCAGGTCTTCCAGTGAATCATCCAGCCCATCTGAAAATACTAACAGAACCTGGCAGGAAAGGGTGTAATGACAAGTCAATTGCAAAGAAATGGAAAGTTCAGTCTTTGTAAGAATTACAGCTCACATTGAGAAATGGCTATGAGATGGTCAAATTGCACTACACTGTGGTAGACCTGAAATGTGTGCTGAAAAATGGTAGTGAGGAACAATGAGAACAGAACACAAAAGCCTCTCTTCCCTGATAGCACTTCCATTTGAGGGATTTTTCTTGCTGAATATAGCATAGCCGTTATATTATATCTATCAGCTTAGCATGTGAAGTAGAAGACAAATTCTTTTTTAACTTACCCACTGAAAAACTTTCTCTGGTGTCTGAAGAGTTCTCTTATACATGAATATGGAGAAGAATGAAGAGCAAATTCTCCCATTTCTGCAAGAGCAGCTCCTGTTGGCTGTCAGCTGAGCCATACCAGGAAGTGCATCCTCTCTGGGTCTAATCCTCCCCCCAGGCAGATATTTATGTCCTTTTGTCCTTCCATATAGGCAGGTCATCACCCTTCTCTGTTCTCTGCCCTATGTTTGTTTCTCATAACATAAGGTTTAGCTCACTTCTGGATGCTAATAATTTGGATTTGTATTGGATACCTTTCCATCTTTTCAGGCCAAAGAGTTACAGTTCAGTTTCATCCAGTATGGAGGAAAAGCACAGTTTCTTCGTTCCCCTTCAAGCTGCCAGTCTCTTCCCATTTCTCTCCTCCTATTTTCTCTTCAAACCAACAGAGGACTTCTCAGGTCCCACTCACAGAGTGGATTAGTTTGCCCAGAAAGAAGCTTCACAAGTAAATTGTGTCCTATCACCAATGGCAATGACTTAAACTCCTCCTAAACTCTCTGACCAGCAAGTACACAAAGACAATCAGAGCTTTTTCCCCCCCACCCCTATTTTACATTCCCTATGCAAGGCACAGCTTCGACCAGTGCAAAACCTGTCACTTTGGTTAAGGTAAATTTTTCCACATGTGACAAAAGCAAATGAAGTGACTGCCACACCAAACATCCCACTTCTGTACTAAAGCAGTTAGGAGACAAGAATTTAAGCTGGAACTAACTGGTAAGTTACCAAAAATACAATATGGAGGCATTGGTACAAATTCTATGCTTGCTCAAACACTGTGTGATACAGTGGAGAGCTGGACCATGGATGGGTAAAGTCATCACATATTGTTAGAGACAACACTGTAGGCCTGGATTTGGCTGTTTTTTCTATGTTTTTTACATTTTAAAAACATGGGGAACAGGGAATGTGGGGTGTTACTGTGGGTGTTATATGTAAATATATGTAAAGATATGTTATTATGTTTACAAAGCATTTGTTTATATCAAGCTCTTGTTGGAACATATCCATTGTTGAAAATGCTGGAATTAGGTCCAACTTTTTTGCTGCTAAGCAAACATATAACAAAGAAAAGAAGAAATTCAACCAACAGATAATCATGGTCCCTGGTGAGTTTTATAACTAATAATCTTTACAGAACAAGCATGTTATTGCTCAGGATCCTAGGAAGATTAAATTGTGATTTCATGTACATTCTAAAGTCTTGTACTTTCAATTTGTACATAAACAGTGTCAGAGAAGAATATTAATCCACTGGTAAAGTGCTGAGATATGCAGCATATTTATTTATAATAATAATAATGCCTAAGCAGAAAGAAGCCTTTCTTGATGCTGATCTCCAGAACTGGCAATTAGGAGGGGAAAAAGCACTGCTTTTACTTTTATGTCAAACAAGTTCTTTCTCTGAGACTCAAAACAAGCAAAACCTTATGTGGTCATGTTCCCTGTTCAGACATTTTAAGAAATCTATGGAAAAAACTCATTAAATGTGCACTATATTGGTGCAACTTAAATTGGTAAATCAAACACACCTATGCAATTGCTGTAAAAAATAGAATGCCAACTTTCATCTGAAAGCAGAGGAGTTTGTCATATGGCTTCCTCACTCCATGCCAGATTAAAATTGGCATTTCATAAAAGCAAAAATAAAGTTGGAAGAGGAAACCCCTTATGTATGTAGCAAGAGCTAACCAGTCCTTCTTTAGTAGGAAGGTCTCCCTTCATGGAGACCTTAGTAAGTGCTGGTATTCAAACAGCAACTACAGGACATACTCAGTGCCTTATACAGTCAGTGCCTTATCAAGAATAAACTGTAAAGGCATTGACCCTGAAACATTCCAATGAGATCTGAATTGCTTGAACTCAAGTTGAAAGAATACCCATTCGTTTCAGGAGAGATTAGATGAAGCTTTATGCTTCTCCCTTCACTTCACTTCAAGATGGATAAATTCTGCATCTGGGCAGAATTTCCTGATCATCAGTTATCTGTAAGTAGAACTCAGCTTTGTGTTTTGAAATTATTTGACAAGTTAATGACATGAATAAATTTCTGTAAGCAAATTTCTCAGATGACCTTTTTCTGTGACTTCTGTTTCGATCTGTCACTATTCTGGAGAAAGATACAGAATCAGGAATAAGAAAGTAGTTTCCTTTTAGGAATAAGAGTTCCTGAAAGAAAACTACTTTCCACTCCCCAAAGTACAATAATTCCATGGTAGATATAAGAAGGTTATCTGTAGGAATACTCATCACATGTATTAAGCTAAAAGTTCTGGGTACCATCTCACTACAGGAGTGCCTAGGGAACTGGAATTGATATATCAGGTTACATCAGGTCAACAAAATAATGAGAGGTTCTGTATAAACTTAAGAAAAGACAAGGCGACTGAGCACTAGCATTGGCTGTCTGGAGACATTGAGGAGTCTCCATTCTTGGAGATACACAAAAGCCATCAGGACATGGCCCTGGACAGCCTGCTTTAATTGACCTTACTTCAGCAGAGGGATTGAAGAAGGTGACTTCCAGGGATTCCTTCTAATCTCTACCTTTCTGTGATTCTGTGTATTAGCATCATCTATTCCTGAACTTCTTTTTGTCTTCCTGGAGTACTCAGCATCAGAGTCTGTAAATATTACACTGCCTAATTTTTCCAAGATATATGTTCATACCATTAAGTTACCTTAACTTTAGCAGAAGTCACATTAAAGAAGTTCTCCTCAAGTGCCTGCAAAAAGTCTGCATTCATGTAGGTGTCCACAGTGGTCTGTGCACCTAAGAACTTCTGGATGATCTCTTCATTATAGTCATCAAAACCAGAGTCAAAGATTAATTGTTTATTCTGTGCCAATACTTGGAACTTGAACCCAATTTCGACTGGAGCATCACAGCTGGTATTTGGCAGTGACTTCATCTGGAGGAGAAGTCTGGGGAGGAATGCTTGCAGTCTCTGTTTCAGGAGCATTGTGGCTGCTGGCTGCACGCTTCTTGAAATATCAATTGCTATAGAAAGATCTATATTGCAGTCTGAAAAAAAAAAGGAAACAGGAGACTATAAACATACATGCTTTGTGATCTTCTTTTCTGTCAGAATCATGGAACTAAATTCAATATAGTAGATTTAAAGCCAGAAGAATTGGTAAGACAGATTTTCCATACAGGTAAAATGTCATCAGCCCACAGGTGGCTATATGAACTTGCAAATACGAAATTACTCGACACCTGCACATTCCCAAACTTCAAAACATGTCTGTTCTCCAGCTGCCCAGTGCCCTCAAAGGGATTAATCTTGAAAATGTCTCTATGAGTTTTGCTACCAACTGGGAATGTACCACACAAATTCCATTTGTGAAGGGAACCTAAATGACTGACTGTGCTTTGTCACTTTGTCACAAGACCAGGTGTTACATGCAAACATAGAACAGGCCATAGAAACAAACATGAGAGAGAGAGGCAGCATTGCCTACATGAAATGTCATAACCATTGTGAAAAACAGCTGCTGTAAGGTGATGGCTACCTCAGCTATAGAATTGCTTGCATTTTTTCTTGTAATAACAGCTAATAGTGTGACATGGTTAATTCTTCCCCCTGTCCCAATCATCTTGCCCTCATTAAAACCTCAGCTAAACCACATGGTTTTTTTCTTCTCTATCTTGATTATTAATTTCTCATGTTGAATTTTATTCTGTGATCCTAGATGCATTATTATTCATTGTTGTACCTCTGCAAGGAAGTCAGAGGCATGCAATTTTAGCTTTATAACAGCACTCTACTTAATTTTATTCTCTTTTCATTCATTGACTCTGAAACCCTTAGCAATCACAAGATTGCTTTCCGTGTTCACTAGTTTGGGCTTGTTCCTATTATTCTACATAATTTTTCTGGGTTTTCTCTCTCTCATGGAAGAGATAAATGTATTCAGTTCTTTAACTAAATACTTCTAGAAATAATTTCATCTCAGAGGGTCCAACATTATGTTTCAATATGTTCACTTGTGGTACAAACTGCCCCCTAGAGGGTGCGATCTGCCAGAAAGCATTGTGAAAATCTTTGAGTGTAAAAGGTCCCATTGAACAAGATTTTATGGCTAAAAAAATCTAACATTCAGACCTCAGAGCAACACCAAAAATCTATGTCTCTTATCTTTTCAGCTCACAACAAAACAATCAGTTAAATATATCTATACATGCATACAAGTCTACACATACATGTGAACACAAATCTAATGGATATGTCTTCCAGTATGTGTCGTTGTACAGGACACAGAGTGTGTGTTCACAATGAGATTCTTCTAAGACCTGGGTCTTTTTAGCCACACAGTTTGGAGGTAGTGTGAAGGGGAAGCATGAACTCAACAGTTTTGCCCTGACAATTGGTCATCCACACTGCTCAGCTCTTTAAATGTTCTCTGTCAAGTCCTCATTGCACCAGCAAGAACAACAAAACAGCAGTAAATAGTTCACTTTTTGTGTTACTATGTTGTGCATGGGAATGTGTAAAACATCTACTGGTGGGTATCCTATATCTTGTTGATAATCTTCATTTATTTTCAGGAATAAACCTCTCTGTGTAGCCAAACTCTTTTTCTCACCACCTGTTCTCCTACATACATCCACATTGTTAAATATTCTATCTTACTGCTGTAAAGATATCTTTTTTTCTGCTGCCAACATGCTGTCCCTGAAATGCAATTCTTTAAATTGAAAAATCTGTCAGTTTAAGAGAAGGTGACTGGAGACAAGGGAATTAATACATTTATTACAGGAAAGAAGGTCAGTGAATATATTAAAACAGATGACAGGACAAGATAAAACAGGCTTCACAGAAAGCTGATCTTCATTTTATGAGACAAATTTATGCAGATCTTAGCAATAAATATGTGCATCACTGACATGAAACCCAATATGCTTTCCTTAACTTCTCTCTCTCTAAACAAGCGTGTACCTGTGTGTATATATATAAAGTTTACTGCTGTATCTCCCATTAAATCTCCCTGTTCCCTGCCATGAAACACCAGGAGGTGCTACTGTGTCAGCTACGGTCATACTGTTCCATGGCAGCACACTCCCCTTCCTCAGCAGCCCTCTCTCTCTGCTTGCAGGGAATGCTTTTTCACCTGGGAGTCTGCTCAGCTCTTGATGGGATAAAGAGTGGGTGGAAGTACAGAGCTCATACTGAATCAGACCCAGCTGTCCTCTCTGCAAACTACCTGAGCAGATATAATTCACACAAGGTTGCTTCTGCCTTTAGGAAGCAAGTTCAGCTCTTCATTTTGGCCCCCAACACCCTGGCAAACACCAGCCAGTTTTGGGGTGTTCAAGGTCTCACTAGCCTGGGATGTTCAGCTGTTGTTACAAAACACCTTGGACAAGAGTGTGGTCATCCCAGTATTCCTTTCTGACTAAGTTTCCGATTACAAAGGGAACAAAACCTGGAGAACTGGGTTGGATCAATTTTATGGCATAACAAGGAGAACAAACATGCAAAATATCACATCTATGTGAACATAACACACAGGAAAACAACAAGGAGCTTGAAAGGACGGTCACAGTCCCTATAAGGATAAGCAAAGAGAGAAAAAATGCTCCAGAACTGTCTTTTCTTGCCCTACCCATCCAATGTCATGCACTTACACCAGTCAGAAGATATCAGCTTTTTGATTTGTCACGCACTCCATTTTCCTTTTTTGCAACTTAACAAACACATCTACAGTATTATCAATTATTATCAAATTATCAAGCTACATAGCTGGCATGAATATGTAATGTTAAAGAGCAACTGTGTTTGTTCTGTACTGCAGTCTTCCCACATGATAAGGCAACTGGTAATGCAGCACCAAGTTAGAATAAACTCAGACCCAAAACCAGTGTGTGATATTTGATAAAAGTTATGTTAACTGAGGCATCACTGAATCTTTATTTTCTCTGGGGTTGGCAGCCTCTCAGGCTGTGTGGCATCCAATCCATTGTTGTCATCTAAAAGATGTAGTAAGAGATACCACTTTCTCTTTCTCATCTAGGAAAAACTTTTGGGTAGCACTTCACTGTTACCATGGGTTTCTTATTCATATCTTGCCAATACCTCCTACAAATCCATGGATGGATTTTCTGACACACTCGCTGCACAGTGGCTTTGTGAGGCTTCAGTTTTGTTGACAGACAGTGGCTGCTGACAATCCCACTGAAGCAGTATGGTCAGCTGGAGATGGCAAAGCAGTTTCTAGGAAGTTCTTTTTAAAGTATCACTGAATTGCCTGTTTCCCTCTTGTTTATTAAGATACCTGCTGGGGGTATCTGCTCTGGCTCCCTTCAGACACTGAGGAACTATGAGGGCTTAATGTGAAGCACTGTCTTACTTCAGAAGTTATTTACCATAGGAAGGAGTGTGGTGGCTCTTGACTGAAGTAAAGCGCTAACTGCGAATTTTAAATGTGGGCAGTACTCTTTGGTAAAACAATTGCACTGCTGTGCAGTTAGCTCGGGTACTTTTATCAGGGACTGCAGAAAACTGTATGGATATTTGTCATTATATACCCAACAAAAGGTTTGTTCCTTACCCTGACCAGGGAGATGTTTGCATTAACAGACCTGATTGACATTATTTATGATGGTTTTCAGTGCATCAAGATTTTTCACTGTGAACTCTCCCTGCATCATCAGCTATTAAAAACAGTTCTCAAGGGGGATTTTATCATCCTTATGTTCGCTTCAAAGACATAGATCCCATTGCTCCTTAAAGCCATTGCTGCATCCTCTACCCTCTAAGCAGAGTGCTCACTGAAAAAGGCTTGGGACAAGCCTCTTTTTGGCTACCAGCACTTGCTATGAAGTGATTCTCTAGCACTGGAGGCTCTGCCCTGCTTTGGTGCCTTCTTCTTTGTAATGTATTTTTTGTATCTTCTATAAGGAATAATTTTTGTTATAAAAAGTGTTCAACAAGAATTCAGTGTATGTCACATCACTGTGCTGAATCACACCAACACAGATTTTGTCCTCCCATTGATCATTGTGCATGATCATGAAGTTTTGTCCCTGTACTCCAGAATCCATCTACCAGGAAAATTATGTCTGTCATGGAAGCTTTCCTGCTGACTGAAGAAATATGTTGTAAATTTCCTCTTTCCTTAAAGGTTGTGTAATCTAATAGAAAAGCAATTTTGAATCCTAATTGCTTTTCAGAATCCAAGACTTATTGGCCTTTAGCAGAAAAACCCTTCCATCTATTCTTCTAATTTGTTGTCACCCACTAGTTCCTTTTCCCCTGATTACCATACAGAGGGTCAGAAGATACATCCTTCTGCAACACCATTCATGGGAAAAGGAGAGGTGCTGAAATGCACAACAGGATTTTCATTCACAGTCTGCTCAGAACTTATCTGCAGTTAATGCATATTAAACACACCTGTATGTGAAACACAACCATTGGAATGTGTTGGCTTGCTCTCAAGAGTGCAAAGGAAAAGTTAGTCATGCACTTTGAGCTCCATTCTGCATGCATACATTACTAATCAATATTTATTTTCTGAGGGGAAAAAAATAAGTTCACATTAACTTAAGGAGTACTAAGCACATTTCTTTGTAGTAGATGTGAAACTCATGTGTTTCCACAAATTCCAGAAGCATATAACACTAGCAGAGCATGGAAGGAACAGTCATTATTTCCTCAAATCGACTGTCATGCAGAAAATATCCTGCAACTGGGCAGAACTCTTCTCAAATAGATCTTTCAGAAGACCTGACTACCAAAATGGAACTGCTAAATACTGTGACTTATCTTGCTTTTGGCAGTCTTACAACTGTAAGAGATTTATATTACTTTTGCAAATATGAAACTTTAGCATGTATGTACAAACAAAATGTAATGAGCTGTACCATTAAATTTGGCATTTTTAGGAAAACCATCCTATTGTAGTTATAAGTTTCATAAAAACCGACCACATTATCCCTAATTATAATTAATAGTTAGAAAAAATGTTCGCCAATTCTTCATTTCCCGTTGACATTGGTTGCAAATGTAGAAAAGGAATATTACTATTAACTTGAAGAGTAATTTCTTTAGTGTATTACCAGACTCCTCTGCCTCTGTAGAGAAGGTGAAAATGTAGAGAAGAAGAAGTGGTTTCCAGGCATCCATTTTGAAAACCTTCCTAGGGAAAAAAAAATCAAAGCAAAAGGTATAAGAAATACAGAGCATAATTCCCTAAAAAAGAGACTTTTAATTCTGGAGGAATGGGATAAGTGCATTTTATTCACAACATGCAGGCTTTCTAGCTGTATGCAATTCAAAGCAGTACTTTAAATTCATAATTTTTCCCCTTAGTTTTTAACATACAGGCTTTGAACACAGAGCTGTAGGAGTTTGACACTGATGTACAGCATATAACCCAATGGAACTGTTAAGTGCTTTGCTCTCACAATCATGCTTTGTTCTGATTCACACAGCTATATTTACCATGATCTAAAATTCAACTAAAAGCAAGCTATTCACAGTGCAAGAGTAATGGGAGTTATGCCTTTAAGATTCCCTTCTAGCCTTGAAATTTCCCATCCCCACATCAATTTAAAGGAAAACTTGGTGGTGTTATCTATATATGATACACATAGATAAGAACAAGCACTCATTTACAAATGAAATACACCAGTGGGCCAGTAATAGACAGTTGTCGTAGAAAAAATGGAAATACAGTATAAAAATCTCCCAAAAGCCAAAACTCAATGCTGTGGATAATGGGAATGAAAATTTCAGAAAATACAAAATTAAGGCATGCTGAGCTTAAGCACACTAAACAAATGAGAACAGAACAGCTCTGAATAGCTTTCTATTCTAGGACACAAGCACACTTGATTCTGACTTTAACAACTAATTGCACTGTTTATTCTGTGCCTTAGATCTGCAAAGACAACTTAGTAGAAAGATTACAGCTGGTCTAACATTACAGCAGGGGCCTCAGTCCAGGTTCTTAGGGTAACAGCATGTAATATTACCCTGGGTGTTGAAAATAACAAAAGGCAATGAATAGAAATTATCTGATTGAATCTATATTCTAATCTCAGGCAAGAGCAAAATTTCATTTCCAAGTATTGCCACACCAAGCTGCACTGAAGTTCTTGAAGAGTTCTTTGCAACCCTTAGGGGGAAAAGCACCACATTTCCTATATCTCAAGGCATTTATCAGATACTGGCAATTTTCACTTTCATTACAACTGCAGTAACACAGAAATTCCTGCTGCAACTGAGGTCCCTATGCAACCAAAGAGGTTCTAGGTATTATGTAGTCCTCAACAAGAACAGACAGCAATGCTGGGGTTGGTGCATTGAGAAAACCTCCTTCATGCCTCTGCACACCACAATTTTCTTGCATAAGCATTACTAACATAAAGGAAACTGTTTTGTAACCATTTTGCATGCTATGTCCATAATTAAATTTTATCTTGGATTTAATTAATTTTTCTGCATACATTCCTGAGAGTTAATAAATCTCTTAAGAGCTCCCCTTGATCACTTTGACAGAGATTTATCCCTGTTATCTATTTTCACTACTACACCTAATTATATGAGCCTATTTTTTAGATGTTAATAAGCTAAAACTTTATACTGAGAGACAACTAAATATTTTAATGGTAGTGCCAAAAAATAATAATGATTTCTAATTTGCATTAGTGTTACACAGTTCCTGCTTTGATAGCACAGTTATTATGCCAGAGCAGCATTAACACCTTGAACTCTCGTTTGAATAAATTGCACACAGATCTACAGACCCAGCTAGATATGTACATATTCAAAAGCAGATAAGTAAGTTGCTGCCAGTATTTCCAAAGCCTCCAATTAGTGTTTTGCTCTAGAAATTTCCATGACTATGAGTATGTGAAAAACTCAAGAGCACCAAATAGCAGCAAGCTTCTAAAGTATATGTGGCTGCTCATACTCAGATGAGTAAAATACAGTTGGTGTTTTAGCAAGGGGCTAGACTTTCCTCAAATATGCAAATATTCAGATATCATACCAAAATCTAGCTCTTGCCATCATAATATATAAAATAATCTGTGACTGTTTAGCCATGCATCTATTTCCATGCCTCCCCACAGCTGTGGTCTCTGCCTCCTTTAGCTTCTTCCAGCCCCACGACTCAAGAATGTTCCTTTAGAATGTTCCCAATTCTTCAGGTCAGATACCCAAGACCTGAAAAATCTCTCCCACTCTTCCTGAACAGTGCATGCAGATGGGAACCTATTTACCACTTGCTTTGGTTTTCCCTTAATTAGTCCCTACTGACATCAGGCAGCTTCTTTAAATATATATACAGAAGCACTGCAATTATATACAGAAGCACTGCAATTTAGAAACGTGTAGACTGATTTTCCTACTTGTACTATTTATTTTGCTTTATCTTCACGTACAAAATTCCAACCATGTACTACAAACTGCACAGACAGAGGTGCTTTAGGCCCTCTGTGTGTACTCTTCATTATTTACTAATGCAAAATGAGAAGTAATTTAAAGGAAAATTCAAATCATACAGCTCATAGATACTATGGATCAAACCTAGATAAACTCTCTCAGAAACATGCAGTGCTACAGAGCATTACACTGGCAATATCTTAATTCTAAAATGTATTTGAATGTAAACTAGTATATACAAGGTCTTAGCACAAGGTACTTATACATGCACATCTGTAGTTGCTTATATAAATATATATATTAAGCATAATTATGCAAGATGCTAAGGCAGCAATTCCTCAAAATCTAAGACATCTTTCCACTTTAATTCTATATTAGGAGATAAAAGTTGAAAATTATTGATAGTCCTTAGAAAACAGTATAAAATAATACATATTTTAAAGCTCATTTTACTGCCAGCATTTTTACCTATTTGTTCCCAGATATACACATATATATATAAATCTCAAAGGAAGAAAAATATCAACAGTACTCCTGAGTCCTTTAAATACTTCACAAAGATTACTTGCCCATATATTTTATTTTTGTTTTTTAACTAACTAATGTCCCACTCTTATCTTCAGCTGCTTCAATGTTTTAGGCAGGTAAAAAAGGATTTCTGCAGATTTTTGCTGCCAGAGCCAAATGCACTCTCAAATGATAATATGCTTCTTAAGCACACTGTCAAAAGCATGGAGATCTTGAAGCAACATCTCTTTTTCATATATGATTTATAAGCATCTTGCATACAGGATTCTCCCTGCACACCTGACTGGGAATATTTTCCTTTTTGTGTTGATATACAGTAACAGAAGGAACACAATTTTCCTTCTTTTAACTTAAACTCCCATCTCTACCAGTGCAAATAAATGTGATCACGTAGTTTTCTCCTACCTACTGAAGTACTCCAGTTAGATTACTTCAACTTCTACATGCTGATTTCATTCCTTCTGAAGTTTTTGAAATAAGATCAAGTCCTGGAATACAGGGGAGAGAAAGCTTCAAGTTACATGCCCCATTTAGTTATTTCTTTCCTCCACCATCTCCTTTTCTCTCAGTAAAGCAAATTTAATTTAAAGCCTGGTTTTAAACTGCAGAATTTCCTGGTTTCACCAAACAGTATAAGAGGAGGAGTCCATCCCACCCTACAACTCTCCTCATATATCCACGTATTGTACTTTAAACACTGAGAAATCATAGAACCAGAAGAAAGATAAATGTTGCTGTAAGCATAATGCAAAATACTTTCTAGGTGCCAGCTCTTTATGTAAAGGAAGAAATCTTTTTT
Source organism: Melospiza georgiana (assembly GCF_028018845.1). Classification (NCBI taxonomy): domain Eukaryota; kingdom Metazoa; phylum Chordata; class Aves; order Passeriformes; family Passerellidae; genus Melospiza; species Melospiza georgiana. Next base: position 43,456,778 of record NC_080430.1, on the reverse strand, counting down.
TTTTAGTTATCTCTTCTCTACAGCCACATATTTTTTCCTACAAGTACATTCTCTTTTTGTTAGCGCTGAAATGTCTCAGGAAGAAAGTTGCTGCTTTACTCATTGCAGGTTTCCCACAGAAAAAGGAGTTTCCTAATGATTCCAGGTATAATCACAGGGCCAGGCATTGATTCAAGCAAGGAGCCCCTGGGTGACTTACCTGAGTTAAGAAGTCAGTGTGAACAACATGAGGATCAATATGGTTCAAGGAGTGGTTTTGCTTAGAAGGACATGCAGACACAGCTGGAAAGGACGTGGCCACCAGGACAGGAACACCCCCACGGACAGACGTAAGTACAGACAAGCACACAACCAGCCCATGAGGAGTCTACACCCAGTCTTACAAGGAAAACTGACTGACACTAAAAATCAGTTTCATTTACCATCAAAATCAGTGTCTGCCTGTCTGTGAGCAAATGGGATGGATGTTTACTTGCCAATTTCATTTTAAAGAATGAAGAGACAAAATGATTTTCCATTGCAGTATTTGGTGCACCTTTTATAAGCCTTCCATATCTGAGTAAAGCCTAGTAATTAGCATGTTATGATCCTTTAAGTAATTTCCTTATCATTCATATTTCTATATTCCTGATGGTTTAAACAGAACAAATTGCAATAAGCACACATTAACAAAATTTTATAAGTAGACCCTGGCATCCTGGCAGTCTCAAACAGTTCTTAACCTACCATGAAATTAAAAATAAAATTACAGTTTCTCTCTTCAGTCCAGAAGATCCCTCAAAAACAAATCTGTTAGAGAGTCCAGCTATTTTTGACATCTCCATATCTGAAGTAACCATACCAAATACCATATATATAACCATAACCATAGTGTCTCCTGAAGTTAAATGTGTTGAATGTATCAAGTACATATGTATATTCCCTTAGGATCAGGACAATTCCTTGAGAAGTCCTGAGCATCCTCTAAAAAAATCTTTCTCTATTTTACACCTTTCCTTTGCTCAGCATGAGCAACCTGCAACTCCCATAATGCATGATAATGAGACAGGCAGAGCTATCCTTGCTGCCTGCCAGGTGTCAGAACTAAAAACTCTGTAAGACTCAGATAACAAATTTTCTCAGTAAGACTCAGATAACAAATACGTTGCTTGCCCCAACTCCCAGTACTTTGCTTTCGGGAAATCTTCACTGAAAAGTCTGTGGTTTTTCCTCATAAAGCTATTTTTAACACAGAATAAAATAAAACAAATGGCTGAAAACCTCATGAGTTGAAAATTAAATCTAACCAGAATACTTACAACACAACATCTAAGACCACAGTTAGCTATTCTGAGAGCCTGATAAGCTTTCACTTCCTCATATTGAACACTCTGTAATTAGCTATTTACTAATCACACCTTAATTTAAACTACTATATTCAGTTGAAATTAATTAAAGCTTGCCTCTAAATGTATGAATTCATCTAGACTATCCCAAGTTGTCAGCAATGAACGTAACTATACACATTACTATGGCTTTAAACACTCATGTTTTAGTTTCCTCTAGAAAGAGGTCAAGATGAAGGTTACATTTCACCTTTCATCCCAGATGGGGGAAAGAATTTTAAAACCAAACCCATTAAATGGAGCCGTGAAACTTTAGAGTCTTTACTTCTTGAGTTAAATGAGTTCTTACTTAGCCATGACTCATTTTGACCCAGAACTAGTTCACTTTCAAACTCCTAAACACTCTGGCCTCAATAAAAGAAGAGCAGAAGCCTCCTATGACAATTTGGGACAGGAACCAATAACCTGTATATACATAGTTCACAGCAAGGTAATGTATCTCCTACTAAGGGATTTGTTAAAAGGGGTAAAGGAGGCCAAAAGAGCTCCTTCATATGGATGAGCAGTTTTCCCACATCAGAAAGTTCTCATGGAACTAGACATTTGTTATTGTTTCTCTCTCTCTTTTCTATCTGTTCTGGCCTTAGACTTACTTTGTTGTAGTAGCATGTCAGTGCCAAAGAAATATCATGGCAGTGCCACAGATCAAGTTTGTTTACATGCAGAAAAGAGTATGAAAGTGATCAATAAAAAGCATTAAAGCAGGAAACCAAAATCATTTCACAGACCTTGTAAAATGGGTCAGCTAAACCTGGAGGACGATACAAGTAACTTTTCGTGTCCTTGCTAGTCCCTTTGACTGAAAAGTAGACAAATGTCAACAGCATAAATGCAAAACCTTACCCACATGTGCTTCACTGACTCATTGAGTAGAGGATATTAAGTGAACTAAACACAAACATTTCATTCATGAAAGCAGCTTCTTAAAGCCAAAAGCTCTTAAGAAAACCAGCAGATGTGACTCTCCTACTTCCAGGAATATTGAGTGGGAAGGCATCCTATCCACAGGAGTAAGTACTCAAATTCATCTGGAACAAATTAATTTCATAACAATTCTTGTTTTAGAATAAAAATAGTATAAGCCCCCTCATGCTAAACGACCACAAAGTGGGGAATTTAAAATTGAGGACAACAGTTTGTATGCAGCGTTACACAATTTTTAAACCATCAATTATTCACTAACATATGCTGGATGTACCTTTGGGATAGGATTCTAAAAATAGGAGCTTCCTGGTGATGGCAAGATGCAGATTCTTGCTTTATGAAAACTTAATGCTAGAAAAATCTTATCTTGCAATAGTCAATAGGAGTAAAACTTCTGCCAACATACTTGCTTAAAAGTAAGTATTCTCATTTCTAGTACTGCAAATTATGCATTTTTAGCAGAATCTACCACTTTTGATGGCAGGAAAACATGAAGCTAGGTAGAATCAAGATTTTTGCTTGTGAATATCTTCACAAGACTACAATATCACCCATAATTAGTTTGAGGCTCATGTTGTCTTGTCAAATGAAACATCTTTGTAAAATGAACAAAGCAAAGAGACATACACATTTCTGAAGCATCCTGATATTATGACTAGGTGCATATTTTACCTTGAATCATTTGGAATAAATTTTGTTTATCCAAAGGCTCTTTTCTTATTCATTGACATGAAGCAGATTTGTTTGACTGAATGATACTGTATTTGGAAGAATTATGTAAATTGTATGCAAGCCAATTAGAGCTGAGAAACTTTGTGGCAATCATCTTTAAAACTGCAGCTGTTGTAAAACCAATGAAAATTAAACAGCATGTTTTATATATTGCCACACCAAGAGAATAATCCATAATAAATTCTGCAAAGCAAATGTGGAAATCTGACACTGTCTCGGGTGTCTGCATGCCTATACAGGTAACTTAGAAAATGTGTTTTGTGACACTCACCATGCACTAAAGTCACAATGCACCAGATAAAATGTAAGCTCATCCATATACAAACATTCATTACTAATCCTCAGAGATCTGCTATCTCACTATAGCAGATCTTGAAAAACAGTTTTGTGAGGAGGTAAGAAACTTAAAAACGTAGCTTCAGAAATCAATGTAGTACGGAATCAAAATAGGACCAAAATTCCAATTTTTCCCCTAGGTAAATAAATTTAAATACAATTTGGCACCTCTGAAGTGTTGCATTTTCTCAAAAATCAGTGTTCTCCAATTTATTTTTTAATGCTATAATAATAAGCTTTTGAATGCTGAAATTAGCTACATCATACTTGCAAAATGAGTGTTTGTCATATATGATTAGTCGGTACTACATAGAACTGTCTTGGCAGATGAAAGAATATCACTTGAATCTCCAAACTACTGCTGAAAGTGTTAGGTTCTCTTCCTTCAAAGCCTTGTCTCTGATGTTCCAATCCAGCAAGAATGGTGCACATAAACTCTTTCACCACATTTTTTATAATGACAATGCCCACTGAAATTCACTTTATGCACACACTGAATAACCTACATAGAAAATGTATTTTGAGATAACATACAATTAATAATAGTCATGGAATTTGGCCTGTACAGCATCATCTACAAAAAGAACCTTCTGTTTCCCTAGGACCACACAAAAGAAAACAAGTATAGCATCAATGTTTTTTTCCCTGAGCACTACTAACATTTCCTGGACAATGTTTCAGTTCAAGACTACCATATGCCTCTAATTATTTACTGATTAGAATTCTTGCATGAGCCATTATGTTTCTACATTCTAATTTTGCTTTGGAAGGTTGTAGGTTCAGTTCAGATGTAAAAGGGCTTCTAAACAAATGCTTTTACTTTGTCTGGCGTCAGAAAAACTAAAAATAAGTGGAATCTTGCACACTGTCCTGCACAACATACAGATAATTTAGCTGCAGTTTGGTCTCGTTTTTAAAACATAATAATTACTTCCAAGCACTACAACCAGACCTCCTGGGATCCTCTGAAAATCGACAAGTAGGTCAAAATACCACCCAGAGACATTGGCCTCAACAGACAGTAAAGCTCTCTTCAATGAGAGGGAGACAGCAACCACTATGTCACCAAATTCATCTGGAGTCGTTGTAAGCAAGAAAAATGCTTCTTCGTGTTACAGAAATGTTTGAGATGTCTCAAACTTAAATGGGAAAAAACCAAAAACAAACATGCTGAAAGCTCAATTGCCCACATCTGAGACATTGGGTTTTCTCTTCCCTTCAGGAGGGAGTCTCATCCATCTTTTTTTCTTTATGGAAGCAGTTTTGATGCAGGGAGTAGAGCAACTTAACCTCAGGGGCACCCCCAGGTAAGATGAATCATTATCTTTGTAATTGTTCATTTCCACTTGTAGAGCCTCACACCCATTGTGCAAGGGCATCTGGAAAGGGAGGGACAGAAGGCAAGAACACCTGGAAAAGATGGGATTTGTGCACATTCACGTTCCTTAGCTGGTCTGAAACCTGATCTTCTCTTAAGGGGCATTTAAGTGGCCAACTTCCCAGTCCCTACCTTTAGACTCTGGAATTGGGTGACATGACTGCAGCACTTGCTAGAGAGGACTGAAGGAAAAAATGTTGTCAAGTATCTCAGTTTTGTACCTGTCAGTCACAGACAGGTCCTGTTTCCCACTGATCAGGCAGGGTGCAGTCTCTTTCTCTTCCTTTTTTGTCCTAAGTACCTGAAGAAAAACTATTTGTTATTTTTAATTTCCCTAGCCAGGTTCAGTTCCAGATGTGCCCTGACTTGTCTGATTCCTTCCATGCACCCTGACTTTTTCTCTTCAGTATTTAATTTTATTTTCAATTTGCTTTAACCTTCAGTTGTGCCATCAGTTTTTTTGTTATTGTTGTTATTTCCCTAGGAAACATCATCTAAGTATCATACACTCTCAAAACCCATAAAATTTTTGTTCTGTTTTATAGAAATCAGGTGTCTCAGGAAAGACAGGCAGCCACTTTGCTTTTTTTTCCCAATTTATTTCCTATTCTACATATGCCTTGGGATAAAAATCAACAAAGAACCATGGACTTCATTAGCACAGTTTACAGTAGATAAGGATCTGGTGTACAGATGGGGCTTTCATTCCAACCTCTCCAGTAATGTCTTTCCTTAGAAGGAAAAGGAAAAGCTAATGCACTTGGACTGCCTAGGACAGGCAATGACCAGCTATTGTAACAGTGACTCTAGAGGTCACACTGCTTCAAGATACAAGAGAGATTTTTTGCTTTATTTCCAGTGAAAGATAGATTTAATAGGAAAGTCCATCCCTTCTGAACACAGTAACTGGAAAAGATGCAAAAGCTAAAGTAGGATGAGCTAATAATGCCATGGTAAGCAAGGCTAAACTGGAACAAAGATCACATGAGTAATGATTTGTGTGGATCTATCCCTGCTCAATCACAAGGAGCTCTATACTGTATGGACTACATCACACCAACTTTGGGATGGTTTGGGATGGTTTAGGGATGTAGTGGCTTTAATTCTATTTTTTTTTTAACCTTTTACTGAAAAACTGATTTCCAGCATCAAATACTGTAATGTTTTGCTAGTCTCTCCTACATTTTGGGGTAGGGAGCCCAATGGTCAGAAAATGAGACAGACACTGCTGAATGTTTGCCTGATCCATCATTCAAACTACACCTACTTGTAGAATATCTGGAAAAGTTTCTGGATCATCCTGATCCTGTAGCACATTCACATGATGACAGTAGACAGGTAGTGTATTTAATTCTGTACAGATAAAAAAAATCCTTATTTCCTAGGAAGGCAGAAATTCTTCATAAAAACACATTTTAAAAGCCTGACTTTGAAAACTTCTTACAAATATCTTGGTCTTAGCTTACAACCCTGCAGTGACATCTCATGGCTCCATAATAGTTCCAGCAGTGAACACATGCTGGCAGAGAACACTGACAGAACTGAGGGACACAATTATCTACATGTAGCAAACTGGGTAGCTGGCATTGCTGTGGGATGATCTAACCCCATTAGCTGGTAACACCAGACTCATTTATCCTCCCAAATGAACCTAATACAAAATACTGCCTGTTACATCTGTTTGTATACAGGCTTGCATCCATGTCAAGGATGCCAGTTTTAAGTAAAAGGATGGAACGGATGTGGAAAATAAAATTACAAGAAACTAGGCAGGGATTAGTGAAGTTAAGGAGCAGGGTCAGAGGAGCAGCAGTAGCCGCTGGAAAAATTGATTCCTACCCTTCCTAACACAGACAAGCTACCATGCCAAGAGGTCAATGCCTTAGGTAGCCACCTGTTTCAAGGGAAAAAAATAAAAGACAGTCTCTTAGTTTAAGAAGCCTGGAGCCATCACATGAATACCATTACAGGGAGCTTCATACTTGCATTGCAGAAGCCAGCAAGAGGTTAATCAATTCCATGTATTAATAAAGTTGACATTTTCTTACAAAGAAAAACTATTAAAATGCTCAGTCAAAACTGAGGACTAAACCCATTCCAGTCTAATCAATCACTGCATCTGTATACCTTTTCAAAATTTAATGCAAGATCAGTCTTTATTCCTTAATAAACTCAAAGCACAATATCATTTTCCAGGTCAAAAGAAACCACTGTATAATTTATTCTCTCATGATGAATAGCAGAGCTTTTAACTAGGTCTCTTGGGAACCTGTTTTGGGGGTTGTTTTTCCGGTGCTGGAAACATTAAGGTACTTCATAAATGGAAACAAACTGGAGAGGTAGAGAGAAAGAAATAGACAGGCTTACCTCATTGTAGCTGAGGGTAGCTTTTGAGCACAATACAGTTTTTGTGTCATTATTTTTAAAGGGATCAGACTCAGGCTTATGGTGAAAACTCCGCTGTCCCAGCATGCCACCCATGCATCATTCATTCTTTATTCCAGTGGCTTAAATCTTCATCATGTCTTCAGAGTCTTGATCTGAGTGTGTGTGCACTGTCTAGAAGAACACACAGTGAGCTTTAAATAGGCTCTATTTCTGTTTCATTAGTTTTGTGACCTACTACAGATATTGAAAATTCTGAGTATTTAAAAACAGGCAAATCAAAAATAGTAAAACCTCTAAAGTTTTAACACCCAAAGGAAATAATATAAACTTTAAGGTTGTAGATTCTGCATGATCTCTGCACTCCTGGCTTTTGACACAGGTCATTACTGAACTCAATCCTCACTGTGGCAGTTTTGGTATTGAGTGAAAATTACTTGGATTTCAACCAGGGGACACATGAAGAAAATCCTCAAAGACACCCCCAGCTTCCATGGAAATATGTTTTCCTCCTCTGGAAAACATCAGTTTTCATACAAAAGAAAGGAAATTAGAACATCTGGCAAAGTGAACTCTGCTATGTTCCTAAGAATGGAGAGTTCATTGAGATCTGTTTAACTGGAATACTTCCCACTTGGCTGGTACATAAAGATGAGATGAGATCAGTTTAATAAAATATGCACAGTTGCACTTTACTACTTCTCTTGATTTCCCTTTATTACTTCATAACACATATCATTGTCCACTAAACATTTGTTTTGTTTGGGTTTTAATTCTGTTCTTGTGACATACTGTTTGAAGATTTTGATCTATTGAAGAGCCTAACTTCACTGCAGGGATCATATGAGACACAGAAAGAAGCAGCAATGTTTGCATTTGACTGGACAACACAGACCCTTCAAGCCCATGTATTTCTTTTCCTGCTTTTTTCTCTCATATGATCAAGTACTCATGTCTCCATTGAAATAAAATAACAGTGTTTTCAGAGATCAGCAATAACTTAGCAGATTCATCCAGGCACAAAGCAGGATAAAAAGGATAAATGAAAGGTATGGAAAGACATCCAAACATAAAGTGACTATGCAGACTACTGGAAAAAAATAGACAAGTGAGTGCAGATATGATGGGTGTTTATAAAGCCATGAGCAACTTGGAGACAGTGGCTCTTCAGCAAAAGGACAGGATATCAACTGAAGCTAGATGCTGGCAGATTCACAGCAAGCAGAATGGAGACTCAAGTACTGGGTGCTTAAGTTGTGCAATGCTTAGCAGCAGGGTGCTGGGATTGCTAAAACATCAGATATGCACAAAGAGCCAATGAATTGAAAGTAAATTAATCAGAAGGCATTGAAAACCCACCTTTTATCTCTAGAAATCTCTGATCCTAGATCATTACTACATTTCTGCTGGGTTCTTTTACTCTTCTCTCACACAGACTTTCAGGGATAGAGGAAAAATTATTCTAAAAAAAATTTATGAACCAAGGATTGGCACAATTTTTTGAAGAAAATTTTATCTTCATACAGAACACAAGGATTCCTCTTGGGACTCAAGTTAAAGATCATTGCAGAGAGCCTGAAGTTAAGCTCTAACAACAGGATCCACTTTAAAAAAAGTGTACATACACGACTTGTAAAACACAGCAGAAAGACAATTTCCTGCAAGACACACTGGGGATTTTTTGCCCAAAAATGTTATAACTTCCAGGCTGCTCCAGTTCCAATTCTAAGCTGCTTCTTTGTTTCTAGGCAGCAAAACAGTCAAAGAAATGTTCACCTACCAATACTGTTGGAGGTCTAGTTCTGTTTTCCAGACAGTGCTCACTGCCAACTTCCTTGCCTGCAGTACTTTAAAAATAAATAAAGCACAGGAATTGTCTTAGTTCTGAGGGACACTTTCATATCATTATGCTATTCATTTGTCTGAGGCAGACACAATTTAGTTAAAAACCAAGTACCTTATTGCCTTTTAACCTGGAAAAATTCAATGTATAAGTAAAACATAATAAAAATGAGACCATCACATGCAAAGCCACTACTGCGTGGAAAGGTTATAGGATATGGCAGCCAGATCGGAAGTGACATTTCCAGGTCATGGTTTTCTGTCCTTAGTTCCTTCTGATTGTACTCAGCCATTTTATTTTGGCAGCTCAGAGCAGACATGCTGCAGCAATGCAGATTATAAAACCCACTACATCCTAGACTTTATTCAATATTGTTTTATCACACAGTTAAATCCTGTACAATGGTTCTACAGGACTAAAGGGAGACTCTGTGCAGAAGGAAAAAAAAAACAATAATTAGGTTTGCATTTGAAAAATGGACTAGATTTTTTGGCATGCTATTTTTTTATTAATATCTGGAGAATTATGGTTAGGTTAAAAGATTCACATGCAGTGTACCTACACTTTTCTCTTATTCCAGCTGTACAAACACTTATCTCCATGAGCAACTTAATCCTAGTGAAATTTTCGAGGGTAAAGTAAAAGTTTAGGATTTGCAATAACTGAATGAGGCCCACCATTACATACACATTGGTCTCCTCAGGACTTCTATGTCACTATTTTGTTCTGCTGCATTCCTATGCAATATAAATGGCATTATCTTAGCACTCATCATGGAATCTGCCTGCTGCCTGCCTAATAACTGCTTAGAACAATGTTTCTGGCCTCCTTTAAAAATGCAAACTCAAACAAAAAATGTAATTTGATGATTGATGAAATCATGTCATTTGACTTAAAAATGGAAAAAAACTGTAGTAAAAACTGGCTTGACTGAGCACAAGTGTATTTATGCACACAGGGAAAGACTGGAGAAAGCTGAATATGTACACTTGGTATCTACTCCAAATGTTATCAAATTTGTTCTCTGCATCAATTTATGAGGAAAAAATTTCTCAGAAAAGTGACAATTACCAAGATGGGTCAAAACTGTCTCGGAGCAATTTTACTCCATCCTCCCATCACAGTTATTCTGAGCCGTTTTTCCTCATTCCTTCATGTACATTTCCCCATTCCTTCATACACATTTGTTCTTTTCACCTAGATTATATAGATTAAGGACATGAAAATGTTTTTACCACAAAGCTATCTCCAAAATTCAGTCAGATGTCATTAGTACAGTAATGAAGTTCATTCATGAGGAAAAGGTTCTTCAAGCATCCAGTATCTTTCTCACCTGGAAGACAGTTATAAAGAATATGGTTATTTGATGAAATTCTGCAAGAACGTACTTTAATGAAGAAGCATTACTTTAATTAAAGCAAAATTTCAGTTTTTAATTAGAGTAAGCACATCAAGCAAAATAATAGAATTTTTACAGACCAACTTCATTAGCAGTATTGGCAGGAGGATAAACTACCCAGTCCTGTATCAAACCATCTTACTTAAAAGCCACAGAAGCCATTACTGTGATCCCAAGAATTTCCCCAAATAATCAGCCTCCCACAGTCCACTGAGCTGACCTTGTTAATCAAGTCCAATGGATGTGAATGTTCTTCAAACTTTCACCATTGTTGGGCATTTCCATACTAGGATGAAAGTTGAAATTTAACCCACTTTGATATATCTATATTTATTAGAACTGTTAAACTTGCTAACAAATCAGAGAGTGCAATCAGAACCCGAGTACAATGTGAGATTTGGGGGGTGGGTGGGGGTGTGAAGATTGTAGTCAAGAGAGACGAATCATGCAGCTGAAAGACACTTGAGAAAGTCTCAAACAAGGGAATGATACACAAGCAAAATTACTGTTAGGGAAGGTCAAGTACAAAGTCAGTGAACAGTTGCCCCATGTACATTATCCTCTAAAAGACAATATGCACAAAGCAGTTTTACCTTCTCACTGATCTCACTATTTAGTGTTGCTTTCACACAGTACTTGGCACAGCACAGCTGATACACATCAAGTTCAGAAATTTAATTTTGCTCATAAAATGGCAAAAAATATGTTCTTACATGAACCTGGTTCCAACAGGAGAAGACAACACTCTTAATACCCAAACCTTCATGAGAGCAGCAGCCACAGGAACATACAAATTGTACATGAAGGACAACCCACAGGAGCCATCTGTGGTTTCTGACCTCTGTCTCCTTGATCAGCAACAAGGATCTTCAACAAGGGTCTTCCCAGCCAGATTCAGCAATTATGAGCTGAGGCAGTAGGGATTGTTTCCTTCTGCAGCTGTGGATTTAGCTTAGCCCAGGGTACACCCTCTGCAAAAAGAAGAGGGTAACCCTAGAAAGGGAACTTGAAATCCATGTATCCTCAATAAAAAAAAACCTTCCAACAGATTTTCAGTTGTGCCTTACATATGTAATATCAAGCAGTAACTAACCCAGTCCAACTGACTGCCTCAGTTTTACTAAGTTGCCTGTTAAAAAATTTGAGGAGGAATATTTGTAATAATCTCTTTATTATGTAATAAAATCTTTATTTGTAATAATCTCTTCTTTCTCCTCAAGCTCATCTCTTTATGAATACACTGGGCTATAAAGAACTGGGTTCTAGTAGTGGTGGGAGGCTTGCAGGAGTGGTCTCAATGAAAAGAGGTATGGGGCTGCTTGTGTCAAAAACAGCTGAACCAGCAATGGACCCACAGCACAATGAAGGCGAGACAGACAAAGTTTGTTACACCTCTCCAAAAATATTTTTAAAAAGGGCAGAAAAATCTAACAGTGAGAGTACCAGTGTAAGGTGAGCAACAAGGTCATGGCAGGCCATCAAGTGCATGGACATGCACCAAAGCTCGCCCAAGAGATACCCATTGAAATTGCAAGATTTGGTTTCCCTTGCCCCCAGGAAATGAAAACAGAATCTTGTGAAACAGAAAAGAAAGGCTTAGAAACAAGCTGGAATGGAGATAGGATCAAATGAAATGCAATTGAAAAAACCCAGAAAATCAGGAGATTAAGTGCCTTCAAAAAATGGTTTCTGAGGAAATGAGGTGCAGTGCAAAGGACCAAAAGAGACCAAAACTAACCTCACAGATGTTGCAAAAGCAGGGGAAAAAATCAAGGAGGAAGACAACTTGGAGGGGAAGATATGAGTGACACGGCATGGATATTTAAAAAGAAAAAAAAAAAAAGAATCTTCGGTGAAGGGAAAGCCATGAAAAAGCATGGCATACCATCAAGTGCAGGGACATGCACCAAAGCTTGCCCAAATTGATCCCCATTGAAATCACAAGATTTTGTTTCCCTTCCCCAAAGGAAATTTCATTTCCTTTGGGGAAGGGAAACAGTATCTTGCAAAACAGAAAAGAAAGGCTTACAAACACTCTTACAAGGAGATAGGATTAAATGAAATGCAATTAAAAAAAAAAACAAAAAAACCCAGAAAATCGGGAGATTTAGTGTCTTCAAAAAATGGTCTCTGAGGAAATGAGCAGCAGTGCAAAGGTCTAAACCAGGCCAGAACGAACCTCACAGATGTTGCAAAAGCAGGGGAAAAAATCAGAGAGGAAGACACAATTTGGAGGGGAAGATAGCAGACACATGGCATGGATACTTTAAAAAAAATTATATATATATTCACTAATATCAAAGCTATGAAGACACAGCATGCCATCAAGAGCACAGACATGCACCAAAGCTTGCCAAAATTGATCCCCGTTAAAGGCTGAAGCAGAAAAGAAGGATTTACAAACAGTCTGGAATTGAAATACCATCAAAGGAAATGCAATTGCAGGAAAAAAAAAGAAAATTGGGAAATTTAAACACTACAAGAAAATGGACTGGGATTACATCAGGTGCAGTGCAAAGGACCAAAAGAGGCCAAAACTAACCTCACAGATGATGCAAAAGCAGGGGAAAAAATTAAGGAGGAGGACACAGCTTGGAGGGTAAGATATGAGGGACATGGCATGGATACTGAAAAAAAAAAAAAAAGGAAAAAAATCTTCCCCAAAGCCATCAAAAGGCAGGCCACATGCCATCAAGCGCAGGGACATGCACCAAAGCTTGTCAAAACTGATCCACATTGAAGGCTGAAACAGAAAAGAGCCACTCCAGGCTGGAGGAGGGACAACCCCAAAGGGACGAGTCAGTAGAGAACTCACACCTGAGCAAAGCACACAAGTAAACACAGGAGAAGAATAGAGAAACAAGGAGGAACAAAGAGAAACTTACACACTGACCTCTAACTCCTCCATCATACATCACCCTCTCTTAAAATACTACATGTAACTTGCACCAGTAACAAGAGGGGAGGGGAGGTGTCTGCAGTGAAGTTACTCCTCCAGAGTAGGGGGAGGAAAAGTGTTTTCACAAAGTGTTTAAATGTTTGTTATCTTTGTTTCCCAATGCCCAAATCATTAACTAAATGTTTATGTTAATAGGCAATAAATTAATTTAATCCCCAGCTGGAGTCTGTTTTGTCAACAGTAAGGGGTGAATGATTTCCTTGTCTTTATCTCGACTCATGAGTTTTCTCACTATTGTTCATCTGTTTTCTCTGTTCCTCCCCCAGCCCTGTCCTGTTGTGGAGGTAAAGTGTGAGAGCTTGGCTGCCAGCTGATGCCAACCCATCACGAAGAGGAATGTGTCTAGGATTTTAAATTTTTAATTACCTGGGAGCACAAATTTGACAGTATTACAAGCTGTTTCAGTAAAGGACTTCCTTGATTAAATTCAAGTTTCTTGCAAATAACATTATTCATGCTAATTAAAATGCCTTCGTAGGAAATGAGAAAATAAATAGCACCAAAGGGACCTTTAAAAAAGGCACACCTTGCACAATGCATGGAGTCTGAATTTTAATTTTTCTTCAAAAAGGAAATAAAATATCAGCCAATACTAACCCTTTAGGAGGTGCTTCTGGTAAAAATTTGATATCCTATAAAGAATAAGGCTTTCTTTACAGAAATGTTTTTCAATGGATGACAGAACCATTTGAGCATCTATTTTATAACTTTTCTGTCCTTGAAAATTGAGAAAATTAACGAGGGCTAGGTTAAATATTTTGATATATTATTATCAAGATATATTTCTCTCTTTTCTTCCCTCTTTCATAATAAGGATCACAGTCCCTGTCACCATGACTGTTTTGAAACAGATGCCACAAATTACAGCCCAGAGAGCTGAGAACCAGTGTTTTAAAAGTGTAAGGAGGAACATTTTGCTTTTAGAAAGTTGTATTAGTTTTTGCAATAAACTAACAAATAAATTTTGGAGCACTGCAATTATCTCTGCTGAAACTGTGTTACTTACTGAAAAAAATCTACAGAATCTTTAGTAAAATAATTTTGTATTTCATACTTTTATTTCTCTAGTGTTTGGGGGACCAATATTTTTGACCAGTCTGAATACTGGATGTTTGACTATAAAAACCAAATCTAATTCTCTGTGAGGGAGTCAAGAAAACTTCAAAACCAAAATTAACTCAAGCAACTTTAACCACACTCATAGGTAAATCAGAGTCAAACTAAGAATGTATTTTTAAAATTCCTGTTCCTTTAACCATACAAAAAATTCTAGCTTCAATCTAATCGTAGATGGACACCTAGTGGTATAATATAATTGATTCCTTTATTCAAATAGTTTCATAAATCCAAAGCCCTGTGAATAGAAGGGATTTCTAGCATATTAAAAATTAAAACATCATATACAATCTTAAAGACTTTATTTTCACCTATGCTTTTCCTGGCGTCTTATTTTCATAAAAGTACCATCTGCAGCAATCAGGGGTCTGGGTTCATATTCAGAAGCCTTCAATTAAGGCAAATTTAATTTTGTACCAAAAGATTTTAATATAATCAATAGGTAGGGGGTTCAGTCCCTAAAATAGAATACTTAGATAGCCTATGTAACAATAAATTTGTGGTACTTTGCACAAAAATAAGCCAAGATCAGTTAGTCTGTTAAAGAAAACATTTTATGCACTGGAGAATATAAACAGACTTGCTCAGAACAGCCAAGCAAACAATGCCCACAAATATAGATATAAAGAGTTGCTCCTACGTAGCGGAAAAATGTGGGCAAAGTTTCCCTAAATTATTGCAGAATCCATTTAACACTTGTGTATACACATTCAAGAAGCTATTGAGGAAACAGGTATTGATATTCAAAGATGTTCTGAACAAACAGCTGCCATTCTTTAGTGAGCTATTTTACCATCCATAGCTTCTTGTCACTTTTCTCCATTCCTCTAAGTCCTAGATCTCCCCAAGTCTTTAAAATATAAACCATTACAGATCTAAAATAAATTAACCTGACAAATTATGTATTGAATCAAACTGCAAAATACAAACCCACAATCTTTTTATGTAGGATAAAGAGATTATTCAACATACTTCAATGACTAAAATAATACAAAATACATTAAGTGGGAGGAGGCCAATACAGTGATTAGTTTTATTTATTTTAAAGTAGTGAAAACTACTATAATTTTACTGTACTTGGAACTAAAAAAAGGAAGAGAGTACCTATAGTCTGACTAGACATGAAACAGCATTGGAAACAATGAGAGAACACTGTCCTGGCTAAGCAACAGTGTCAAAATATGAACAGCATCTCAGGTAGAATGTTTGGAAAACAACTTGTAAAAGGAGAGGAGAGCACTTGGGAAAGGATGTCACTCAAAAGAGAGGAGAAATCTGGATGACAGCTCCATACAGGGGCACTTAAAAGCTTCCCACACAGTGCTCTTCTTTAACAAATAGAGGAAGAAGTAACCATTGGTAAAATATAGAGGATGTTGATTCTTCAAATGGTGAAGGGGGAGGCCCCTGTAGAACCTGAACACAGCATTTCCAACTTCTGTTTCTGAACAAGGTAGTCACCTATTGCAAAAATTCACAAGTCACCTAAAAATGCCAAGAAATAATAAGGTGAAGAGCCAGTGGTGCATTAGAGTATGCAATCTGTGAGAAAATAAACCCCCTTGCATTTCTCCTTGATCTCTAGTCCTCAGAGATCAGAGGTGCTGGGTGCAGGTAGGCTGAATTTCTGATTACAAACAGTTTGGCCCTGTAAGTCCAGTCACATTCAATAAGAACTTTCAAAATCACAAATTCATGACTGGTGCAGTTTATTGGAGCAACAGAAATAAAGATTTGGAGCAGCCATTGATAATTGCACTTATTGCATTTGTGATAAATATATCAAGGCCAGCTAGTGATTAATTAAGGTAAATTAACAACTCAAGCTAAAGCAACAAATTCAGCTTTTCACTATGCTTAACTTCACTGCTAACTAGCCTGGTTTCACCAGAGTATGCTCTGACACAAGTCAGAATCACAAATCTTACCAAAAAAAGCCCTACCAGTTTTGGGGAGGAGAGAGGAGCAAGCCCAACAACTTATCTATAGTAGGAGTCCTAGTAAAATGTATGTATTGTATAAGTGGCCTTGCCCCAATCCTAGTTGTTCTTGATGGGCTGCAGCTGTGATGTCCTTAATTGGGCTGCAGCTGTAGCTAATGAAGATAACTGGGATAAAAGGGGGTGGGTTGGCCAGTCAGGGAGAGCCTTGATGAAGAAGCAGGAACAACACTGCTGTGAAGAGCTGTGTGTGAAAAAACCACCCAGAAGGTACAGGACTTTAGAAATATGGTAACAATAAGAGAACAGTGAGTGGTGACCCCGACGTGATAGAATATAGGACAGCTGACAGCTGTGGCTCTAGAAATATAGCAACAACAAGATGTGGTAGAATGTAGGGCAGCTGAGAGCTGTAGAAGAACATGGCCTTTGAGTTGAGGAGCTGTGAGAATATGGCCTTTGAGCAGGGAGCTGTGTTTGTGTTGTAAATGGCCTTTGAGTCATGGGGAAATGTATTTATTGTACTTGAATATCTATACTGTATTTGAATATCTGTAAGTAAAAGAAAAGGGGGAAATATAGTAGGAGTCCTAGTAAAATGTATGTATTGTGTAAGTGGCCTTGCCCCAGTCCTAGTTGGATTCGGGCAATCCTAATCCTGCAGTTGTGGCTAATGAAGATAACTGGGATAAAAGGGGGTGGGTTGGTGGTCAGGGCAGAGCCTTGGAGGAGCCCTGATGAAGAAGCAGGAGCAACACTGCTGTGAAGAGCTGCTGTGAGAAAACCACCCAGAAGGTATGGGACTTTAGAAATAGGATAACAACACTTGTCTGTGAACTGGGATCAAATTTTCATCCTCTCCCTGGAGGATTCCAAATGTCAGTGTTAGACTTTTGGGTAAATGGGGGTGGGACTGTAGTCAAATATAATTGGTCAAATGTTGCTGCTGCCATAGGTGGGGGGGCAGCCCCTTTATCATTTTCATATTGCTGGGTGTATTTTTTCACATGCGAAGGAAGGATGAGGAGGGGCTTTTTGACCTTTGGTCAAGCTGAGCTATAGGACTTATAGATGAATGAAAGGCAGAATAGAACCTTGGCACTTCAGCATTGCTTCCTCTCCAAAAAAGTCAAAGCAGCAGCAAAGGCTGTCTGATCTCTGCCCAGTAGTCTGCTTCTGTCAGCATGTTAAAACCACACATCGTTGTCTCCTCAAAGGACCAGACACGCACTTCTAACAAGGCCTGTTACACCTGGGTGAGCAGGATTCACATCTCAGGGCCAACATCCCTGCACAGAGGTGTCTGTGCTCTTCTGTGCTTCACTGAGACAACATTGGGCTGGGAAGCCTCTGCTTCACCCCACACATTATGTTGGTAAGCCTTGCTCTATCCAGGTGCAAGAAAAAATGTCTCGGCTCACACTGGGTCAACCAGCCTCAACAGTTCTCTGCAGCAAGCCTGGCAATTTTCCGCAGCCAGTGATACAAACAGTCTGGTTTGTGAAAGCCTGCTAGAGAAAGTTGTGCAAGGATCTCTCCTGTGCATGTAGTAAACAGCCTGTGAAATTAAATGCTGGTAAGTCACAGGGGAAAAACCACCACATTAGGTACATAATGACAGATGCTAAACCATCAATCCTTTCTCAGAAAAGCTGAGTCATTCTGGAGAGTGCTCAGAACTTGGGTCAATGCTAAGCAGTGGTTAAAAGTGCAAACAGAGTGTTAGGAATCATTATGAAACAGAAGAAAACAATGCAAAAGGTACAAAATTAATAAGACAACTCTAATACTGCACACTATTCTAGTCACTCCATGTCAAAGGAAACATTGTGAGATTAAAAAGATTAAATGTGTGACAAAAATATAATGGTAGGAAGATATAGTAAAGAACATAAATTCATGGACAAAATAAAAGATGTGAGTGACAGGATCATAATTTTTTATAAGAAGGGGAGAAAGGGTGGGAAAATGCACTGAGAAACAGCATGGAAGTTGATTCATTATTTTGGGTTTTGGTTTGTATTTTTTTTAATGGAATGTTGTACAACAAATTTAAACATTCCCACAAAATATTTTGAATGCCAAAATCAAAATGTGCTAAAGCAACAATTAGACTAATTAATTGAAAATAAACCCAGCAAGCAGTATCAGAGACAATAATGTGAGTTCAACCCACAGCCTACGGGAAGCTGAGACAAAACACTACTTTGACTTTATCTTGTTCCTGTACTCTTCCAACAGGCACCAACTGCACTCCAGTCAGAGGAATAAAGGAGCAGAGTAACTCCTGTTCTGACTCTGTATTGCCTCAACAGAGTGAAAGTAACTGTGCAGGAACTCACAGACCAGATCATATCCAAGGTTTGTATCTTTGGGGTTTTCAGTGCCAGGGGTGGGGGAAGCACTGAAAGCTTTATAAAGCATGAAAAAGCTTTGGCTGCAGTCAAATGAAAATAGGTATGGCAACAGGCAAAATTTAGGTAAGAAGCATCATCATCATGCAAACATCTATCCTTACAACACATATTTGAAAAAATGAGGAGACGAGGCAGAGAAGCAAGAATCAAAATCAGGAGGCAGGGAGAGGAGTTGGGAGACAGCAAATTACAGCATTATGTGAGACAAAAGGAAAACAGGGATGAAAGTATCTTCAGAGGAAGAACAAATGAGAACGAACTGATTCTGTCTTGTTGGTAATGAAAAACTATGACACAGAAACAGAGACCTGAATTTCTTCATCTGATACTGCCTCTGCAAAAAGCCATGGGCTGGATGGAATTATATTAGGGTAATATACAGATCTATGATCTTCCCAGACAATATTGACTACAAAAGGCAGCCAGGAAGGAAAGAAAGCAAGCATTAGATGAGATTAGGAAGGAAGGCACAGAAGGCAAGTAAAAGGTGGGAAGTAAGGGATACTCAGAACAAATATCACCAAAGGGAAGAAAAACTGAGGCAGAAGAGCACCTGAATGTGGAATTGGGATTTGTGACAGTGGAAAAAGGGGTTTAACAATCTTAGTTAGTGGAAGTGGTTTTCTGCACAGTATCTTGGAAGGCAAGAGTTAACCATACAAAAATTTAAATATCTAGGATGTATCAACATCAATTGAAAGAAATTATTCTTCCTCATCTAGAAAGAAAACGGGCCAATTTTAATATCTGGCTCCAAAAGTAAAACACCACTACATGCAAAAGGCAAAAAATTTATATGTGTGAAGTCTTAGCTACAGCCAACACCTTCATAACTTACTGTACTTTCTGTACATTTAAAAGCCTTCTGTAGAATTTCAGACAGGATTAGTAAGAAACAGAAACACACAAGCCATTTATTATGTGAAAAGGGCCAATCATAGTGACCATCAAATAGTTAAAAAAAAAAATTCTTCAAAGTGCCATTTTTGAATCCCGATTACCTGGAAGAGGTCCTAGCTTATGCTACAGAACAGGTGGTTTGGGCATGTAGGTTTAAGTAAGGAACAGCATTATCTGTTGTTCTGCCCAGTTCAGCCTCCTTTGCATCATGCATGTCACTCTGAACACTGCAGAGTTGCATTTGATCCAGAAATGGTTTAGCCTGAAGCAAAATGATAAACATTGATACACATGATACACAAATTAATTTAGACTATGCAAGTTACACCACTATGTCTCAACATCAAATTGAAGCAGGCCTTGACTTAAACTCCTTTTTCATTTTCATGGTGCCATTAGGGAAATATGGAACAAATAGAGCTTTATTTGGAAAAACCCTTTAGCGTAATGTGAATCTTTCCTGTGCTCAGACAAAACCTGTAAAATATACTTTGAAAGAAAAAAGTAACTTTATAAGGAGCACAACCAAAAAGGAAAGCCATGAAGAACACAAGAACTTCCCTGTACCTGGCAGATCACAAGAACAAAGTTTCTTTTTGCACTAAACATTACTGTATTTATATAAATGCAGTCAGTAAAGCACAAAAGGGATAAAGAGAACAAGATGGATTGGGAACACTTAACTCTGCACTTAAGAAAATTACAGGGAAAATAACAGATTTAAGTATTTCAGTACCTAGTACTCCTGCATTTAGCTGCACCTCCAACTAAATCTATAATCAGAAAACAGGCTGAAAAGATACACACAAAAGAGAGCTGCGGAATAACTTGCCAGAGAGTATTTTTATATCTCATGAAAACAATGCCTTGCAATAAGTCGTATTTTCAGACAGAAATAAAAGCTTGTAGAATCATGGAATTGTCCAGGTGAGAAGGAACCTCGTACAGCCTTCTGTGGGAAGGGGAGCATAGATGAGACTAGCACCCTGCCTATACCCTCTTGGAAACCTCCAGCAATGTCCCCAGGGAGGCTGTTCCAACAAATGCCTTCTATAAAAATTTTCTTTCTTCTCACAAAATGAAATCTCTCCCAGTGCAACCTGTTCCCATTACCCCTTGCCATGTAGCCCCTTGAGCATGGACCCCACTCCTCAAGAATCCCACTCCTCAGATTTTCCCTGACTGCCTCTTATGGTAGAAAAAAAGAGAAAATCCTGAACATCCTAGCTAAGCAATCTAGGTTACAAAACTGCTAGCCCAATTTTTTTTAATGGGGATCAATACAATAAAACAGGGGTTTTTGTTTGCTTTCTATTTTACACCCATATGAAAAACAGATGCACACTGAAAACACTCTCCTTTAAAGGCTTTAAAGGCTAGAAAACCTAACCTCAGGGGATTAGCCGTGTCCACCTCTATTAAAAATTGAGAAATGGAAAAAAAAAAACCTACTCCACTCTGCAGCCCCTGGGCTCCACCTGCTTCCTTCACCCATGGCTGACAACCATGGGAGAGAAGGGATGGAAGAGAATCCAAGGAAGTGATTTTTCACCTGTACTCAGCCCTGGTCAGGCCATACCTTGAGTGCTGTGTCCAGTTCTGGGCCCCTCAGCTCAGGAAGGACATGGAGGTGCTGGAGTGAGTCCAGACAATGGAGCGATGGAGCTGGTGAAGGGTCTGGCACACAAATCCTCTGAGGAGCAGCTGAGGGAGCTGCGGGTGTTCGGCCTGGAGAAAAGGAAGGGAGCCTCTCCTCTCTCCAGGGAGACCTCACTGCTCTCTACAGCTCCCTGAAAGGAAGGTGTATCTCAAGTGACAGAACAAGAGAAGGTAGTCTTAACCTATGCTCTGAGACAGGTTGGACATTAGGAGGAATTTCTTCACGGAAGGAGAGATTAGACACTGGAATGGGCTGCCCAGGGAGGTGGCGGAGTCACCGTCCCCAGGGATGTTTAAGTCTGGACGTGGCACTTAGTGTCACAGTCTGACTGACACGGTGGTGCTCGGCCATGGGTTGGATTCGATGATCTCAGGAATCTTTTCCAACCTAACTCATCCTGTGATTTTGTGATTCTGTAATTTTGTAATTCTGTTATCACCGCCCGGCGCGCGCTCGCGCCTGACGCGCCTCAGGCTGGCGCGCGCCGTTCCCGCCCACCGCCCCACCGGCCTCGCCCGCCCCCGCGCGCCCGAGCACGCGCAGGGCTGCCGGGGCGCGCGGGCGTGGGCGCGCGGTGGGCGTGGCCAAACGAGGCGGACCGGGCGCTTTCGGAGCCGGTGGGCGTGGCCACATACGCGGCCGTGCGGGCGGGGGCGTGGTCAGACGTGGGGGCGTGGCCAGACATGGGGGCGCGGCCGACGGGCGCGGCGGGGTCAGGGAGGCGGGGAAGGCGGCCGGGCGGGCGCGGGGACAGGGACGCGGTGGGCTTCGACGGGAGGTGTCGCCGCTGCCGCCGGCACCGGGAGGACGCTGGCCATGGACGCCACGACGCTGGAGCTGGACGCGGTGAAGTTCGCGAAGCTGGCGGTGCAGCGGGACCAGAGCGGGCGCTACCAGGAAGCGGTCTTCTACTACAAGGTACGGCGGGGACGCGCCGGTTCCCTCGGGGCGCCGCCGGTTCCCCCGCACCGCGGGCCGCGCGATGCTCTTGAGCTGCCGGACGGTTCCCGCTCCCCCCTTGGCCCCCCGAGGGCCGGAGAGGAGTGCTCGGCACCCCCGCGGCCCGGCTCGGCCCTGCAGGCGGAGGGAGACGCGCTGGGTCAGCGCGGCCGCCCCCGCCCTCCCCCGGCGGGTGTGCCCGGGAGCGAGCTCGGCCCGGGGAGGGCGAGGCGGTGCCCGCCGAGACGAGAGCGGAAGGCCGTGCGTGAGCGTCGAAAGTTTGTCAGTGTTCGGAGGAGCCGCGTCCTTCAGGGCGGGTTGCGAAACGCCTTTTGCCTGCGTCCTGCTTTTAGGTGGGAACCGGCGCTGCCCGGGCCTGATGTTTACCGACAGGCTGTGGGGAAGCACTGCAGGTACTCGGCTTAAAAACCGGGAATGGGCGCTTCTTCCAGCTGCCGGAGACACAGCCCCTTCACTGCTGCTGGGAGGATTCATCGTAACCTAAAAACGTCTCTGCCCTGCTGGTTTGACACGTTCATTCCTGGCCTCTCCCCAAACCCTGCCAGGCCAGAAAGACTGATCAGTTTTATGCTGGGCATTTTGGAGAACCACAAGTGGGCATGCTGCTGCTCCTGGGTGTGCAGCTGGAAGCAACTGTCTTGTACAGTCACCAAATAGAGAGGTGTGTGATGAAATACAAGATGCTCAGCAGTAACACAGCTTCAGATCACAAGCTATCAGTGACAGGTTTTTACCTTCGTGTGAATACTCTTTCCGTTAGGGAAAAGATTTTATGGTTTCTGTAGAGTGTCAGGTTGGTGTAGCTAAGGGTATAATGAGGTTGATTCAGTGTCTTACTCCACATCTGCAGGTTTACTACTAATATTTAGTCATTTTTGTGCAACCATTAGGCATTTTTCACCTATGTAAATTGTTGGGTTTTGTGTCGTAAAGTTACATTAAAGTTCCATATCGCATTGACTTCTCACCTGCGAAAAGCCTCTTTGAAGCCTCTGTTTATCCTTATCACAGTAATCATTCCACAGATTCTGTTATCCTGACAAAGTGATTCTCTTCCAATTATTTGTTAAGGGATTTGTAGCTGGCCTTTTATTTCATGAGAACAAGGTGTCTGTGAAATGTTCAGAAAGCATAGTGTTAATGTCTTGGTGGCCTATTCGTGTAAGTGTGAAAGAATAGGAAGAAGAGTCTTTTTTTTCTTTTTTTTTAACCCGGTTGTTAATTTTTAGAGGGCTAAATTTATATATGTACTTTAAAATGCAAAAATTTTAGTTGCTCATAGTAATGCGGATAAGCTCTGTGTTCACCAGGAGCAGCATGTGTGCATGGTCTGATAACCATGTGCAGTACTGCTTTAGCACCGTATATCTCTCCTTTTATCTGGCAGAAATTAGTCAGTGCTATTCAGAATGAAAGTATCTTTTTGTGCAAATAGTCACCCCTGTATGCTTTGGAACATACATGTGTGTGGAAAATCTTTTTCACATGCTGTATACAGGTGATATTCTTGCTAAGTGGAAAAATGCACCCCTGGCAATCTTGGTGCACTTGAAGCTAGACGAGACTAGAGGGTAACCTAGATATGTTTAGCTTTCCAGATTTTGCCTGAAGAATCACTTCCATGTTAGATTATACAAAAAAAATTACAAAATGCCATTTATTATTTCAGGGATACTTTATTTATTTATTTATTCATTTATTCATTTATTCCGGCATAGTAGAAGTAAGCTCTGGCCTGTCACCAGCTTTCTTATGAACTGCTCTAAGAAGTTCAGAGCCCACTGGTGCAATTACTAAGCATGTGGGAAAGCTTGGGTACTGAACTGGCTTCTGCAGGAACTCGACCCTAAGGAGGAAATATGGAAATCGCCACAGTTGGTGCCATAGACAACACCAAGATGTGTGAATGGGGTTCCTATGGTTAGCAAGTGTGCTTGGCTTCCTGCTCCATGTAACTTTGATAGGTGCCATGGGGAGTGCTGCATGTGAGCCAGCTTCGGGCTGCTTGCTAATTAATGGTGCTCTGCAGAAATGTCAGGATCATATTTGGACACCGATGACTTCAGCCAAAACTGCTGAAGGCTGTTGCTAAGTCTGGCTGTTGACCAGCTGTTAGCAGCTTGCAGACTGATGAGCTGTAGTTAGCTTAGCGTGACTGTGGCACACTACTCGTGACAAACAGTAGTGACATTGGAGAGATCATAAATGTGAATTGCACATCCATCTGGTCACTGGAAACAGCTGGCATGCTGGCTCCACAAGCACTCTGTCAACTGCTTCAGTCCTTTGCAGATTTGCTTTATAAAAGACTTTCCCGTTATGTTTACATCTTAAAACCAGGCAAAAACAATTGTGCTTGAAATCACAGAAGAAACATCAATTATACACTGGTTTTGTAGCACTGGTTTGGAAATCCACATTTGTGCTTTGCATAATTTGTAGACCACATACCTTTGTGATACAGCACCTGTTTTGCCAGTCTGTACTTGCAGTATGTCACAGACAAATCTACCCATCCCTTGAGCACACAGCTGTAGTGCACTTTTTCCCCTGCAAAAAAATAGTTGTGTGCTAGATCTTAATGGTATTTAATTGCTACATATAAATGGTACTTCTGCTTACCCTTCAGTGGCTGTGGATGTTTTGTGTGACGTAGTATGGAGATGGATGCTGGCAGGGAGCATGCAGTGCTTGATTGTGTGATGTTTCTCACTGAAAGTATATCCTAGTAACAAATACAGGCTGTGTCAGGATCAGATTTAAGTTTGGGCAAACTAAACAGATGGATATGGGAGCAAACTGCTAAGCTTGACCAAAATAATGGCCATAAAACACGCAAGGGAGCCCTGGCCATGGGTCTGTGCTTGCCCTGTGCAGGGCAGCCTCTCTGAGCACCATCTCTGTGGAGCAGCTCTCCAGGTACTCTGGTGCTTTCTGCCTTCCTCTCTAGGTACTCTTCTGCTTTCTGCCTTCCCAGCCTGCCTGCTACCCCACCACCTCCTCTGCTCTGCTGCTGCTGGGAGGGCCAGAACTGCCACAAAACTGGGGGGTTTTCCATGTCCATAGTGGGAACAAAAGGTTTCTGTTCTCATTTCTGTGGGGTGACAAGTGTTGGTTCTCATTGTGGTTTGGAGACTGTGTCAGCTCTGGCTGTTTGTTGCAA
Organism: Melospiza georgiana; assembly: GCF_028018845.1. NCBI lineage: Eukaryota > Metazoa > Chordata > Aves > Passeriformes > Passerellidae > Melospiza > Melospiza georgiana. Next base: position 43,431,281 of record NC_080430.1, on the reverse strand, counting down.
CCCTGCCAAACCTTAGGTGTTTTTCATGAATTCAGTGAAGGGATAGACAGCTTATGCAACTGAAGGCATTTTTTCTTAATAGATTTGTACAGGATGGAAAAAGCCTTAATGTGGGTAATGTACTGTGCTTCTGAGCCAGAGGCCTGTGCTCTTTCCTGGAAGCTGACTTTCACCCAGTATTTTGTGTATATACATTTTAAAAAACAAATTTGAGGAGCTAGGAAGCCTCATATTTGTAGATGTTCCAGATTGGATAGCTTTATCTGAGTAATAATAATTTTTAAAAATGCTTACTAAACAAAAATTCTTGACATTTGATTTTAAAAAGCTTATATATTTATTTCCTTTTGTTATTATCAGATTAAATGCAAATAACTGGAATAGCTACTTTTTTCTCCTAACCTTAAATCCTCAACTTTGAAACCAAACTGATTTCAGTGCATGCATGAAGAGTTTTACTTAAAATCTCCTATTTTCATACATTACTATATAAACAGGCCTAACATCTGATCTTACAGAAATTCTGAATGTTTTTATAGTCTTATAGGTTGTCCCAGATGTGAGAAATTAAACCATGATCTAGCTTATAACTTGAAACTTTTTCTTTTGAGCAGAATTTCCCTGCATCCACTGAGGCTTTTTGCAGATTTAAGGGCTTGCTTTCATGCAACTCATGGCTGCTGTAGGCCCTCTGTTTATGGTAATTTTCTAGGCAGCAAACATTAACTTTGTCTCCAATTCTTCTCCCTTCAGGAAGCTGCACAAGCCTTGATTTATGCTGGGATGGCTGGGTCCAACTTGGAAAATATTCAAGAAAAAATAAATGAGTACTTGGAGAGAGTTCAAGCTCTCCATTCAGCAGGTGGGTAAGGAGCTTTCTAATTAAACCTCTGCTTAAATTAATTGAGTGGAAAGTTGTTTGCTGCTGTGAAATACATATCAATGGTGTTTGCTCTGTTTTTATTATTCTGAGTTTCTTGTCCTTTGTGAAGAATCACAAATATAATGAGCACATCAGTGCTTTGAATTCTGATAGACCATAAATTAAGTGGAGCATAACTTTCTAAGGACTTGGGTGTGGGTGTTCTTTGCTTTTAAATATTCTGAGGAACCACATCTACAGAGCAAATGTGAGAAAGGTCATTAGTAAAGGTATTAAGTGAGATGGACACCGAAGTATATTATTGTAGGTGATGTATTTTCACAAATGATGCAATATCTTACATAATTAAACATCCTTGTTCTCCATCTAGTATGAAAGAGATTTTACTTACATTATTTCAAATCTGAAGTATCCTGAGAGCTAACCTCTGCTTCAGGAATTGTGATGGTGTTTCCTTGCCCTTGCATAGATGATTTTAGCAAAGTTTGGAAAGATTTTGTTCCCAGACAAGAAATAGACATTCCCCATCTGATTAGAGCTGCTAGTGTTTTGGTGACATGTTCAGGATGTTTTTCCATGTCTGCTGCTATAGAAGGCTAAATACTGTTTTTTTCTTTTAGTTCAATCACAGAAGACAGACCCTCTGAAGTCAAAACAACAGTTGGACTTGGAGCGTGCTCACTTCCTAGTTACTCAGGCTTTTGATGAAGATGATAAAGGCAATGCAGAAGAAGCTATAGAGTTGTACACAGAAGCAGTGGAACTCTGTTTGAAAACAGTATGTTAAGCTACAGGTTAACTTGGTGGAATTATGTGATGGTAAGAAATTCTTCCACTCTCACAAATGACTGACCCTTAAAGGCTGGCTTGAAAATGGAGTACCTGTATTTGTAAAAACTACGTTTTAAAATTTTTTGTTTGTTTCACTGGTTTTGGTTTGTTTTTTTGGTTTTTTTTTTTAGTGTTTCTTACAGTCTTTTTTATGTTCTATACAACACTACAAATTTATGGAGACTAGTCATTTATGTGGATTTTTTTTCTGAACTGGATTATACTAAAAGTTAGAAATATTCTGGAATATTTTTGGTGTTGATTTTTGCCCTGGAGCAAATACCACAGAAACAGAAATTAAAAACTGTTAAAAATGAAGATGACTTGCCAATGTGTCAGCTGTATTAATTTCTGACTACATTAAAGGAAGTCATTTAAGGGAAATTTGTGTGTGTAACATTTTCTGAAGATGTAACAGTCTACTGATGCCAAAACTATTACAAATACTACTTGATTACTCAAGTGTTTAACACTAAAGCTGTTATGAGTGAATTCAATTCACACTGCAATTAATAAGGATGAATTGGCCATTACATAAACAATGAAGAATATAACTACAGGTACTGCTTTTCTCCCTTAAGTCCAGTTGCCTTAACTAACTAATTACAAGAAGAGCTCACCATCATAATGTAACTCCACCAAGTCTGTTTTTCTTTTTCCCTTCTTTTCAATGTTATAATGTAAATATATTTGTGGGTTGGTGAGGGTGTTATGTTACTGTTGCTACATGCTTGAGTAAATCCTTTCCTCTGAATTATGTTAACAGGTTTTACCAAGGCTAAAACCGCTGGTGGTACAGTGTAACCAGACCAAGAGTTAGTAGAGCTGCTCTAGTTTTTCCACTTGAGCTTTTGGAGCAGAACATTTTCAGTCTATTACATAACATTTACTGCAGCAGCATGCTCCTTCTTCTCTGCTGTGTTCCTCCTTCTGTTGTGTCAGTGCATGCAGATATTACTGAAGTTAGTCTGAAAATATCTCATATTAACAGCTGCATTTATTGGGTATTTCATTAGGTACAAGATACTGCTGAAGTTTCTTCTAATCTTGACTAGCATATTCTTTTGTTGACATGACAGTAAGATTTGTCCCTTGGGGTGACCCAAAAGTACTTTCTTCTTCACAGGATGAAAGGAGATTTAAGGGACTCTGCTATCTTGAAGCTTTACTCCCATCTTTCTCTGCAGTATATTCAGGGGCAGAGATTTGTTTCTTCCTTACCCTTGAAGAACTCAGAGAGCAGCCATTACTCCTCTTCTGTGGCTGATTCCCAGATGAGTGTGCTGGTGTTCCATCTCCATTACTTACCTTCATAAATCTTTTAGAGTATTTTCCAACCAGGAGCCTCAGAGTGTTATTTCTTTGCAAATGAAATTAGTTGCTTACAGAGGGTATTTCTAGTTTCGTTCCTTGGGGTGAAAGTAGATTGCTTTTTGTATCCTCAGTTGACATCCCTGACCTGGAATAATTGGTCAAGGCATGAAGCTGGAACCTGAAACCTGCTTTTGGGTGCCACAGGAGAGGCAACACCTCTTGTTGTGCCTCCTGCAGGTTGTTTGGCTGCAGAAGCCATGCTTCATCTGTAAGGGAGACAAAAGTATAAACTGTCATAAATGACTTCCCAAATTGGAATGGATGTTAACACTGTTCACATCTTTGTCACTCTGTCCTAGGTTATTTTATGCTTTTGATTGCAAGTTAAAAATGTTGTTCTTGCACCACTATGTTGTTCATTTGAAAACACTTACGAAAGTAAACATTTAAAATCTTTTTCCTAAGTTACTATGATCATTTTAACACATTTGGGGAAAAGAATCAAAATGCATCCAAGCTCACATACTTGCATATACTGCAACATTTTGTTATGTCTTCTTTCTGCCAATAGTATTTGAATACAGTTAATTCTTCTGGAAATTCTCTTTGTGTGTGGACTGTTTTTCATGCTGAAGAATTTTAGACATAACTTCCATTCTATCAAAATTTCACTAGAACATCAAAATGGTATTTGCTTACATAGTATCTTTTTATGCTGAGTTTAAAAAAAGAAACTACAATAAACAAAGCAAAATATTTGCTCATTTCAAAGAGAGAGTTGGAATAAATAGCTAGTTACTCTTTGCTGTAATCTAGAAGTATGACAACTGAGCTAATGAAACATGTTGGTGGTTTTTGGATGTGTAGATTTTTCTTTAATTTTGCACTTTAGGCTACTGAAACCTCAGAAGCAGGACTCCAGTCCAAACTGAAACAGCTGGCTCGACAAGCACTGGATAGGTGAGTACTGCTAATGTTAGTAAACATACTAATGTTGGTAAACATACTTCCTGTCAGTTCTGAGTGCACCCTCTGAGTTGGACTCTTAGTCTGACCTGTCTGTGTGGATTCTGTGTAGACTAAGCTCCTGCAGAGTTCACCTTGGATGAATGTTCACTGAATGTGGCAGCTGTTGTGCCAACCCTCTGGGAATCTTGGGACATGCAGAGTTAGGAGAGGACTGTGTGCTTGTTAGAGCAAATGCAGTACTTCAGAGATATAATCCAGTGTACCATCATCATTGGCCTCTATAAAAGATGCTGAATTCAGGCTAGCATGAAGTCAAGGTGTCAGTGTCCCTCCATAAGGAAGACAGCTTGGAAACTGGGAAACATTTTTTTTTTTTACAATAGCAATCTAATTACATAGGGTGTGTGTATTGAGATCTCTGAAACAATTTACACAAGTATAAGGTCAATGTACACCTTTTTAAATCAGCTCTATGATGGTGAATCCCAGGCTGTGTTGGGCTAAGTTTCAGTATAAACTGGGTTTTAGCATTTCTCAGTCTGTGTTCAGAAAAAATCCCAATACTTTGCATGTGTGTGACTATACAGAAGCTTATTGCAGCAGTAACAAAATATGGCTCCTGCATACACAGTGTTCAAGCAGTTGAAAGCCTGGGTTGTGAGAATGCCCATGGGTTTTACTACTATTGTACCTGCTAGACAAAATAAATCTGGAAGGTATGAGAGGATGCAGATCAATTTTTTCTCTGTGTTTCAGTGATCTTGTTCTGAGATTCCACATAATGAACACTTACAGAAATTCTCCTATTAGCATAATTTAGAGGCAATAAAATCTAATGAGTTCTGTCAAAAGTAGTTTGTAAGAGTTGGAAATGCTGTACTTTAATTGATTCAAGAACAGAACAATAAAGAAGTACCAACATCAGAAATCAATTTGAGGTTTTTTTAAGAAAAAGTAGTGTTGGTCAACTGGGGCATTTTCTCATTCCATTTAACATATGTGGGAACATGAACAAAGAAAATCAATAATTGAACTGTAATTATATTTTTTTTATCACTGTTGTAAAGAAAATACATTCTTTATTTGCTTTAGAGCAGAAGCACTGAAGGAATCTATGTCAAAATCATCTCAGAAAGAAAAGTCAACTGCAGCCAAACCAAATCAGCCAGTCAGAACGTTCTTTCCATTGGGACCTGATTTTTCTTTAAATGATAAACCACAGACAATCAGAGCAGTACAAGCTAGTGAATCTCAAGGTCAGAGATACACTGCAGAGGAGATTGAAGTACTCAGGTAAGTCTAAGGTTTTCCAAAATGAGTTCATGGAAGGTCTGACTCTGAGAAGCCAAAGTGCAAAGTTGTTTTTATAGATTGTACAACTGCTACTTCACTGGAAATAAAAGGAGCATAATATTTTATATTACTCTGCCTTCTATTCCATCCAGTTCTTTTTACTTTGATTTTTATTATAGGTGAAATAAGCTACAAGTAATTTATAAAACCATTAACCTAAATTGTGACTTTTGAAAACTATCAAATATATAATGTTCAAGAGGTAGTGGTTTTGTTTTCAGAAGCACTGTGTATTTCTAGTTTTTAAAAACTTATTTCATTTTTACCTTATGCATGTTAATCTTCAGAAGATGATTGATAAGTTTGTAGCTCTTCTTTTTTGTTGTTTTTCTTCTGACTTGCAGGAAGACTTCAAAGATTAATGGCATTGAATATGTACCTTTCATGAGTGTTGATCTGAGGGAACGTTTTGCCTTCCCTATGCCTTTTTCGTAAGTATGCTTCAGTTACTGAACTTTAGTTTTGTTTTTACTTTCAAAACTTTTCCATATTTGGTATTTCTGTATTTTATTTTTCAGGGTTTAAAATAATTTACATAGGCTTTTAAGCATGATTCAGGCAGAGATATTTAAATACTACCACTTCCTTCTTCCACTTTGAACTTAAAACTTTACTGTAAGCTGATCCTGCTCTGTAGTACTTTTGCACTTGTGTCTTCAAGCCTATAAGGATAATATTATATTTGGCTTTTTGGATTATTGGGCTGGGCTGGCAGCTTGAGACTGTTTTCTGATGCTGCTCCATGCTAATGAGCTTAGCTCTGCTGCCTGTAAAATGCAGGTCATAGCTGTTTCTTCTGTAAAAGGGATATTCCAAGTAAGAGTGATATATAACAGCTAGATTTTCATCCATAAGCAATAATAATAAGTTAAGATTACACAGCCATAATAGACAAAGACATTTGTCTGTTATGATTTTTTTTAACGTTTTTCCTTTCCCCCCCCCTTAAAAATCACAAACTTCAAAGCAGTGTTCCTTGAAATAGTTTTACAGCTTTGTACTTGTTTTGTGCCTATTTTGCACCATCTATCTGACATATTTAAGACTGCACATACCATAAAAAGTTCTTCTAAACTGCTATTGATTTATTTCTACTTTTTTTTTCTCTCTTAAATCTAGTGATAAGTGTGGGAAGCTACCCTTATCCCCCAAACAGAAAGCAATGTTTGCCAAGTGGGTGAGACCAGATGACATAACAAATAACCCTACGATGATCTACACCGTATCAAGTTTCAGCATAAAGCAGGTAAATTGTTCCTAAGGAAAAATATGGGCTGCTAGTGTTTTATCATGGGGGACCTTGTTGTTCAAAAAGGAATCCCCAAATATGAGAGTGTTTTCCTTGGCCCTTATGAGGTTAAATAAATGGAAAAGAATTTGTTTGTAGGGGCCTCGTGTTGAACAAGCATACATTTTCTGCCTCTTTAATAGTGGTTTTGCTTCTTGGTTTAAATCCTTCCCTTTTGAAGGGAATTACTAACTGACTGTTTTCCTTCCCTCCACATACTGCATTCATCTCTCAGTAGCTGAATTATTACTAAATATCCTCACTGGCTTTCTTCTCTTTGCAGACAATAGTGTCAGATTGTTCTTTTGTGGCATCGCTAGCTATCAGTGCAGCGTATGAAAGAAGATACAACAAAAAATTGATCACGAGGTAAGTAGCTGTTGCTCTGCAAGATCTTTTCAGATTTAACACTGCCCAGCTTTTGCAGTATGTTCTGTGACAGCTGTACACAGCCAAAACCAGCGTTTGTTTCATCTCCCCTGGACTTGTGGTTTCAGCGCTTCTAAGCTGGAAGCCAACTTTATATTGAAACAAAGGGTTTTAAGTTTAAAAGCAAAAAGCTGTTAGACAAACATTCCTAATAAATATTTTGATCAATCAAAATTGGGAACAGATAATGAATTTATTCACCATAGACATGTTCAAAGAAACAACAGTTTTCAAACATTTATTTATGCTCTAATATCCAAGATTTTTTATAGATACTGCCAAAACTCTGCACAATTTATTGCATCATGGTATAGGTGTTTTTTGTCTTTTATTTCTACCAGAACATCTCATCTTTTTGTTTAATGGATAGCCCAAATTCTATCCAGCCAACCAGCACTTTATTAAATTTGCTGTCCTGGTTGGACAATTACCATTGATTAAGTTTTCTGGGGCGTAACAAGTCTATTAAGTGGCTCCCTTACTGTACCTGCAATGTATTAATTAAGGTTTTCTGGGGTGTATAGGCCTTTGACTCCTTAACTTGCTCAAGATAGCTTTCTTTTTCCATGACATCTTATTCATCACTAGTTATATAACTATTGAACAATTCTTTATTGAATTTTGTTCTTCAGCTGCTGATTGAGTTCTCTGAGAGGTATGTGTTCATGGAGTTCCTTTCTGCAGGTGCTGTCAGATAAATTCTCAGGGTTTTTTTCTGACACTCAGCCAACACAGATCTAAATCAAAGCCAGCTAAAATCACAGTCAAACATTCCATAACTAATTAAGCATAGTTCATGACAAAGTTTTTTAAAACTCATAAAACTCCTGTCTAAGATATAACTTGTTGTCAATATGGGTATGTATACAGAACTGGTGTCTAACTTCAGATGTGCTTTGACAAATAAGAAATAGTTTGGAAGGATTTTGTATTTGTTTGGGATTTTTAAAATATAAACTTTATTTATAATGCCCTCTGGTTTGATTTTTCTATTTTATTTGCTGCTGTGCAACAGGTGGTCCATTTTACAACTCATTGTGGAATTAATGTTAACAATACTCTCTCAGCTCCACTCAATTGGCATCCTATGATAAATTTGCCATGGATTTTCTGGACTTTGCTAGGATGCGCTTGCCAGACCAGTGTGTGATTGTTTTTGGATTGTTTTGTTTTTATCTGTTCTTTTTGGAGCTGAATCTGTATTCTTTTCAAGAGCAACAAGTTCTGCACTGCCTTCTCGTTCAAAAGTTTGACTTATCATTCAGGCAAATACTGTATTTATATTATAGATTTGTAAATACTGCTTGTTTAATCATAAGATAAATTTGTTTGTCTTGCTTCTGTTTGAGAAACAATTAGGTTGCTTATGTTCTTTTTGCTACTATATTAAGTAGAAAGATGCAACAAGAGCAAGGCCTGAAAAAATAAAACCTATTCAAACATGATTATTTTTACTAAATTTGAGTTGCTTTTCATTAAACATGCCATATTTCTGGTCAGTGTAAATTCTATAAATAGACTGTGTTAATCCCACTTTTATCTTTATAAGTCAAGTCATTTATATCATAATTTCCTCATTTTCTTTTTTTTTTCTGTTAACAGTATAATTTACCCTCAGAATAAGAAGGGAGAACCAGAATATAATCCATGTGGTAAATACATGGTGAAGCTTCATATCAATGGTGTTCCTAGAAAGGTAAATCTTTTGGGAGAACTTACTGCTCTTACTGCAAAAGTCAAAAAGTGTTTTAAAGGCTTGATCACCTTCACTATGAAGTGCTTGCACAGCAAAAACTTTAGGCAGGTGTTTTTGGAAAGTAGTTTTTAATTGTTAAACCTTTTTGAGATTCATTTTTGGTTTTGAAGTATGCAGCCACATACTTCTTCTGTCTGTACTTCTGTACTTCTATGGACATTAAGAGAAACAGCCTTACGTTAAATTAATGTAAAAAAATGCCTTATATTACTTAACAGAATTGTGAAAACCAAGTAGGAACAAAGCCTTGTATCCCCTATTTATGAATAAGGTGTGCACTCTTCCACTCCATCTTAGAAAGAATTAAAAATTATAGAGGGAGGTATCAGGAAGAGTGTAGATATGAAATGAGCATAGAGGAATAACTTGACTGATAATTTCAGCAAGGCCTTGCTCAACTACAGATTTTTGGTAAGAAGAGGAAATGCCTGAAGATTAAACTTCACAAAATCACAAACAACTTCATTTTCTATTCAGTGCAATGAATAAGAACATAAAATAATGTATTTCTCCACATCATACTTAACTGTAGCACAGATCATAGTGACTGATGAATGCTTACGAGAGTTCAGAAGTTGAGTGGTCATATTCACAGGGTGGGGAAGTAGGGGAAACTCCTCAAAGGCTCTTAATTGTTAAAATATAACCTCTGGGTCAGGAAGTCCTTGAGCTGCAAAATTCCAGAATTTGAATGTTCCAGGAAAGTATCATTTTTATATCTGTCTTGCTCTTAATACTCTTTCCAAAATATCTCCTAAGGGCTGCCTTTTGTTAGGATGAATGGCCATTTTTTCTCTTTTGAAAAGGTCTATTCGTTCCTGCACAGATAGGATTTGACCAGAGAATGGGCTGTGTTGGTAGCCTGTATTTGTAATGGACCAGTGCCAACAGGAAACTGAAACATCTATTCACAGAAACTACTTCAGATTACTGCAAATACGCAGTCAGAATCTGTAGTGATGATGAATATAGAGTACCTAATTTAAAGAAGAAATGTTAATGCTGTCAGAGCTGCTGCTTTGAGGTGTTCTTCCTTTTCAGAGAGAAGAAACTTAAATCTGGAACTAGAGGCTATGAAAGTGATATGACACAATTTATTCCCTTAAAGATAAATAAATATTTATTTCTCTGCTGGCTACCAAGCATTGTCCATGCTCTGATTCCTAATTAGATGAGGAATATTGTTAGGCTTTTCTTTACTTTTTATGCTTGAAATTGCATGGAAACTTTCTTCAAGTGCCTTTTGCAGTAGCTGTTGCTCACTTTATATGAGTATACTGTCACCATCAGTCAAGGCAGCCACTCACATGTCACCCAATTAGACCTGTGCAATCAAGAGCTGGCAGTGGAATTTCTTTTTGACTTTGGCAAACCACTGCAAGGTTAATAGGGGTGTCCAAATGTGAGAATAATGGTCAGGTCTGACTGTGTCTGAAAAGCTTTGTATTAATGAGGATTTTGTTTGATTTTCTGATTACTTTCAAAATGCTGTATTCATAATGCTTCATTCCTTTCACACAGGTAATCATAGATGACCAGCTACCTGTTGATCATAGTGGGGAACTTCTCTGCTCTTATTCCAATAATAAGAATGAATTATGGGTGTCACTAATAGAAAAAGCTTACATGAAGGTCATGGGAGGATATGATTTTCCTGGATCAAATTCTGTAAGTATGAGATTATTTCTAAGAGGAAAAAAATCCACTTAAATAATAATGGGTAAAATAATTTCATTCTAGTGAAATCAAAGTGAACAGCTTAGGGAGACAAGTATTTGGTATGACATTTTCTTAATTTTTTTTTCTGTTTCTTTCTTTCACAATTATTTTTAGCTGTACTTAATGGAATTATTCCATCAGAATAGAATGAGCAAGACATCTTGATGGTCAAAGTTAATCTTAGTTCTCAGATTTCAGTATTGATGCTTGTGGATAGGAAGTGTTTATATAGAATCTAGATGAACCTGTTGGGTGAAGTCAAATTCTATTTGCCCATATCAATACTGCTGATTTTGGTTTCTAGCTCTTTCAATAAATAGGGCAGTTCTCCCTCATCAGGTAATGGAGTCAGCTAGGAAAGGAACAGTCTAGACATTTAGGAGGTCTGTATAGAGGGAGCAAGTGCTTTGATCTGTGCAAGTTTGTTTATCAGATTGTTCCACTCATCTCCATAAATATGCATTGGGTTTCTATAATGTGGTTACTAAAGAAACAGTCAACATACATCATACAAGTGACACGCAGGTTATTCTTTAGGGAGGAATGGTTTGCTGAAATGAGTTGCCCACATAATTTATTACTTAGGAAGCCTTTGTGATTTAAACTTTATATTACTAAAATTTTAAATATTTTTTTTCATGGTGCTAATTGGTGTCTTGACAATCACATTCTTGGTGGTTTTACTTAGTAATCATCACCTCTTGAAAAATTGTTATGGAGACAAATGTGGCTTTGTGTAAGGGGTAAATGTAGCACATATTTTTAAGTGTCAGGACACTTAAAAATATTTGTTTTGAAGGACAAATATTTTGGTGAGAGTAACGATGTTTAATTCCCATTGTCATCCTCTAACTTGCTATCTGGAAAAACAGCTTGACTGGTGACATTTAATCTCCACCCTTCCTGCCCTCTCCACTTTCCACTGTATTCCAGCTTCCTTCTGTAATCAGAGTTACTTACAATCAGGCTGGGTTGTATTTGTAATTCCTCAAGTTCCCAGCCCCCAGTGGTGGTTATTGACACTTCAGGCATTTACAGTCTCTGCTTTTGCTTTGAGGAGTACAAAGCAAAAGAATAAGAATTAAGCAGTATTTCAAGGAGTTGGGAGATTAAAGCATCTTTTTATGGAAATACATATCAGTGTCAGCTTTACCAAAAAGAATAAAAAACCCAAACTCTGAGCTTTAGAAATGAAATATAAATTATTTAAAATGCATATATAATAGGAAGGTACCAAATAGTGCTTCTGAGATGTGCTTTAAAAGTCTGTAAATCAATGAAATAAATAGAACACATCACAGAGTTGAGCATGACTGATGATTTTGATATGCTTCAATTGCTCTGGAATTCCAGTTTATTTCATCAGTTCGCTTTCCAGCTTTTTTTTTTTTTAAGATACTTGGAAACGTTGTCCTTGTCTAATCAAAGAGTTTTTTGTTTGTTAGTCTTGATCCTGACCCTGTTACGTGTAGAGCTGTATTGTAACTTATGTGTACTTGATTTCTTTCAAGGTGTTTTATAAGTTGTGTACAGACTTCATATGTTTATATATGGATTATCTGTTCTGATTTCCTTTGAATACTTGCATTTCAGAATATTGATCTCCATGCACTGACAGGTTGGATACCTGAAAGAATTGCAATGCACTCTGACAATCAAGCCTTCAATAAAGACAGCACTTTCAGAATGCTTTATCAGAGGTAGACATTTGTTCTTTCCTAAGTAATTAAAATTCTTGCTGTGTAGTAGTTGTGTTACCACTTAAGAGCAGTAGAGTCACCACAGATGCTTCAACAGCAAACTGTGCTTTATAAAACCTCCATGTGGTTTCTGGAAGAAGAAAAATGAGGTGTTGGTGGCTTTGTTAAAACAGAAGATTAAAATACTGGGGAATTTTGTGTTGGAATTCTTCTTCTATACGTATGAATAAAAAAAAATAACCCTTTCGTTGATAAAGAAAACAGAATATAAAGTCAGAGAAGAGCAGTTTGAAACCAATATACCAGTTATATTATAACTGGTACTAGTAAAATATATACCAGTTAAGTGTTTAAAAAGAAGGAGGATATGTGTTCTGTGTTTCCACACAGCTCCCCAGAACTATATTGTATCTGCTGTCCTTGGCAAGCAGATATAATACAGGGTTTCTAATTGTATCACAAGGTTATGCCCCATCAGTAAATCTCCTGGAGGAGCAGCAAAAGTCTCTCAAAACTGCAATACTGGTTTTCAGACCTACCATAGCAGTTGTATGTGATGGTGTTAAGTGTACAAAGTAAATTATTATTTTATTTTGCTTATGGTGAAAGATACAGCTGTAACTTACAAATGCCAGGTATACCAAGTACTTTAATTTCTTTCCAAATGGTTTTGTGCAGCCAGTGTCTTATGTATTTTATGCAGTTTCTGTTGACTGAAACAACAGAAACATCCACAATAAAAGAGTCTTTCTGCAGAATTTTTTCAGTTGCTTAGGAGCTCTCAGAGCTGTCAGCAATTTTTCAGATGTTTTGGTGTTGTAATTTGAACGTATGACTAAAGTTAGGATGGGATCTAGCCATTGGAATATTGCTGTTGTTCACCTGGAAATGTGTTGATCCTGCAGTCCAGTGATCCTGTAATCTGTCCAGGGACACTGAGTATGAACTTGGATTTTTAGCATAGGCTGGAAACATGTTAGAGTGTTTTCACAACAGTAATTCTTCCAAAATTAACAATTGCTATTCAGAACACTAAACTTGAGTATAAACACCTACAAAAGTATAGAAGCATGAACTTCTTTTTCAGAATCCTGGGGGTATGACAGTCTGAATAATTTGCTATATGCAGTCATTGACTGAGTGGTGATGAAAACACATTTGTGCTCAGCTGTGGATTTGTGAAGAGTATCTTAAAAGTGACACAAGCTGAGCTTCAGGTTGATAAATGCTGAATTTTGTTTATGAAAATATGAAATTATATTTTAAAAATAATTTTTAATTTAAACTGTATACTTAATTGTGGAAGAAGAATAGTTCAACTTTCTCAAATTTTTTTCAGGAGTGATTACTGTTGACAAAAACCCCTATATCCCAGTTTTTATAAAGCAGGGTCATGCTAATGGGCAGTGTACAAACATGCTATTATGGTGTCTGGCAAATGTTAGATTGCAACTTGTGGGATTTAATTAAGCTATTTAAGGTATTTTTTCACCTCTTTTTGAACAGATTTCACAAGGGAGATGTCCTTATCACAACAGCAACAGGGGTGATGTCTGAAGAGGAAGGAGAAAAGTGGGGTTTAGTTCCAACCCATGCATATGCAGTCTTGGATATAAGAGAATATAAGGTATCAAATGAAGCTGGAGGTGTTTTCAAACTCCTGTTTGAAACTTACATGTGCTGCTAGGTTTACCCTAGATGGGTAGCTACTGGTTTTTTTGCTCTAATGGCTAATACATTGTATTTTGTCTTGGACTTGGACTCTACTGGGAAATTTCAGAAAATGTAATAATTCTGTGTTTTCGTGATCCATATAAAAGCACTTTCAATATGTAAAAATTACCATGACAAGCTGAATTGACAATTTTACTTTGTGTTTTTATTAGGGACTTCGATTTCTTCAGCTAAAAAATCCCTGGAGCCACTTACGTTGGAAGGGACGATACAGTGAAAATGATACACGAAACTGGACCCCAGACTTACAAAAATACTTGAACTTTGATCCCAGAACAGCTCAGAAAATAGACAATGGTAATAAGGCTTTAAAAGTCATTATCTTTTCAAATAGTACAGATCTTTGTGGTGAATCCCTGCAGGAAAGGAGTGCTTAAGCACAAGGAGATTAAAACAAATACTAGAAACTAAACAGTCCAAAATTTTAGGAAGTATTTGTGTATTTAAATCTGTCATTTCAGGTTTGTCTGGGGTTTAAGTAATCTAGACTGTTAAATATGTATCTCAAATTAATTGACAAGAAAGTACCTCCTTGGTTAAGTGTGTTGTGTCAGTATGTGGGAGTTCAGTGCAAAGAGAACATTCTGACAATAAGCTGAGTAATGCAGCTTTTTAATATGTGAATGGACTTTCTGTGGGGTTTTTTCCTTTCCAGCGTTTTCAAATATGTATCAACATGCTTACTCTAATCAGTATTTCAGTCAATCTTTCTTGTGCATCAGCTTCATTTTACTTTCAGAAAGATGTTTCTGATTTTTACTGTGTCTTAGTTGCTGCCTGCAAATCTCTGAGGGAGCCCCTTTGTTCAGTGCCACTGTTTTACAACACTATGCCTCCAAGTCCATTAGATTAGAGCATTTATTGATAAGCCTTGTGCAAATGCCTGATGAAAACTTGTGATTCAAACATAAAAATAGCAGTCCTGGATTTGTGACAGTTATGAGATAATAGTTTATTATTTATTTAACAATTCATTTAGTAAGTAATTTGTAGCATCTGGTTGTTAAAATTTTATATGAAATTACCTTAGTAATTCTAATGGAGTTATTTCTTCTAATTGGATTTACACTTTGGCCTTCTTGGTTTTGTGTAGTTATTATTACTGGTTTTTAGTGCTGCAAGATCTGCAACTGCCCATGCCAGAGACATGATTTATAAGGCTGCTACCATTTTAAAAGTTCATTCCACTAGGAATTTGTTGGCTTGAAGGCATTGTTGTTGGCTGGAGTTGCAATTAAGGGAGCTATGGAGAACTAGAATAAATGCATGAGAATGTTGCAAAGATACAGCAAATTTAGTGTGCAAAAACCAGTGACCTAGGTGTTGGATGAAGTACCTTAGAAATGCATTTGAAAATACTCACATGTTGGTTGAATACTTGATTGTGCTGGATGACTGCTGAAGTAGGTTGTTGAGTTGCAGGAACCTGTTTGACTGTGTATTTTATTTTTTTGCTTTTAGAAACCTAGGAAAGAGGAAATCAGGTCAGAATCACCTAATGATGTTTCTTTCAAAATAGCAGATTTTCTCATACCTTCTGCTTAGTGCTTGAGAATGGAAAAGCATTCTGACAGCTTCAGAAAGTCCCTGATAATTCGCAGAGACTAATTTGTTTTTTCTTGCTTTAACTTGGTTTGGAGGGCAAGTTTAAATTTTGCCATTTAGGCAGTGCAGACATTACTACTACATTTTGCAGAAATGTTGACTTACATAAGCTGTACCATTTGCTCAGAAAGAGACTTTTAAGAAACAAGTAAAATCAAGGTATCTGTAAAGAAAATAATAACAGCATTTCCTTTTCAGGCATTTTCTGGATTTCCTGGGAGGACCTGTGCCAGTACTATGATGTTATTTATTTGAGTTGGAACCCAAGTCTTTTCAAAGAATCTACATGTATTCACAGGTTGGTCCAAAAGATAAAATTTTTGTTTCAAAATCTCAGTAAGTGTTCTGTTGTGATGTTTCCTTCCTTCAATTCTTCCAGGTTATAGCTAGGGGCTTGAATTCCAACCCTGTTCTTTTGAGCCTAACTTTACCCTTTCTCGGCCCAGGCTTTGTTTTTGATTAGTTCTGTAACATCAGTGGAGCTCAGTGACCCTTGTGATGTTTCTGTGGAGCTACAGCTGTGTAACCAGATCCTGACCTCAGTCCCACATCTCCCTATCAGAATAAAAATCAGATTTTTGTGCAGTCTATCTCTAAGCAGGTCCCAGACAGTGCCTAAGTGACCTAGTTATTATTTGGAAATCATTTTTCTGGCCACTTGCAAGTGTTGTCTTTACAGGGTGTGTTCACTGACATCAGGGTGGTTTAACCAGTTCTGGATTTGAGCAGTTGCAGTTATCATAAATAATCTTCCTTTCCTGCTGATTTATTTTCTGAGTGTGATACCTGTCTCTTGCCAAATACCCATTACGTTCAGGGGTTTGTCTCCCAGTTTGAGGATGTGTGTGTATATGTGTCTCCATTTTGGAAAGCAAGGGTTTCTGTACTTTTCCACTCCACTAGACTGCACTTTGGCACTGCTTCCACCCTGTCCCTGCCTGTGTTAGCTCTGCACAAGCTCCTTCATCCACACTGTGACTGCTGAGCTTGTCTATAAAGGCTCCTTACATCTTTGCACTCCTATTATTTCTAAAATACACTGTGGTGATGCAGCAAGATGAGATAATGTGTCTGCTGTGTCAGAGCTCACCTACTGGTCTGTCTGTCCTTACATTATCAGTGATTGTCTTCCCTCTGTGTAGGGAAAAGCCTCAGCACAGTTGCAGTTGCCATAAAATGGAAAGTAACAATGGTGATAGTTTGGAACTTTTTTAATGCAGCCTTCCACACATGCTGTTCAGTTTTACAAGTGTGAGAGGGACAAGGAGACTTAGGAATGGCTGTATACACTTCTGCTTCCAGTGTGCCACACTTTGTGTTCAGTCATCAGCACTTTTTGTTTTTTCTCAGTGTATTTTTCTTGTCTAGACACTTCACGAGGCAGCAGGCAGATTCTGCAGTAGGGCACCTCAAAGATCTTTAACACTCCTGCAGGGCACCCTTACAAGCATGAAACAGGGCACATTTTAAAATAAAGTTACACCAGGAAAAAAATAAAAAGGAGGAAAAAAATTTGGCAAGCTTTTGAAACCAACCATAGCAGATGGATAGAGAGATGGATGGATGGATGGATGGATGGATGGATGGATGGATGGATGGATGGATGATAGATAGATAGATAGATAGATAGATAGATAGATAGATAGATAGATAGATGTTAGATTTTTACAGTTACAAAAGTGTAGGTGTGTTTTCATTTAATATTGGTGTGTGCAATCATGGCTATGGTTGTGTAGCCCAGGCTGCTTAAATGGTTCAGCTTTTTCTGTGCTTTCTGTGGTTGCAGTCACCAGTCAGGCTGTTTGTATTTAGCATTTTTCATTATCATACATGTATTGTGATGAACTCATTTCTAAACAAGGTTCTAAGATAATGCTTCTGATGTGACTGTGTTATGTAACCACTGCCATAGATTCCAGTAGAAAACTGGGCTTTGGTAACTTGTTACTGATAATATCATACTGTGCATATGTGTAGGATTTGGAGCTCGTTTCAGAGCACAAATTAGTTTCCTACTGGTCTAATAAAGTGTCTGTGTCACTTTCAGCACGTGGGATGCAAAGCAGGGCCCGGTGAAGGACGCCTACAGCCTGGCCAACAACCCTCAGTACAAGCTGGAGGTGCAGTGCCCACAGGGTGGTGCTGCTGTCTGGGTCCTGCTCAGCAGGCACATCACTGACAAGGTGCTGGCTCTGCACTGCAAGCTCTGCCACAGCTTCTGTACATCTTTCTGTATGGCTTTCTCTTGTTATTTCTCTTATTATTTCATAGGCAGTATGTTACTGCCTGTGTTCAGGTGTGTATGCCTGTATACGTGTGGAATGTTTTAATTCAGCAGGTACATGTACCTCCAATTGAAACAGAGTAAAGTTTGAGCTAAGTGATTCTATTCCACTGTAAAGCTTCTGAAGTAACTTTGAATCCTGGGGCCTGAATAAGTTCTGTTAGTGGATTACTAATAGAACTGGATTACTTCAGGCATTTTAAAAAGAATTCTGTTGGGCATCCCAATAAATACAAATATCACATCATATTGTGTGCTGATCAGAAGGGATGGTAGAAGGTGTTCTTGACTCTGATTAAGCATTCATGATGTTTCACAGAATATCACAATTCTGATTCGTGGTTTTTTGTGGTTTTTTTAATAGGATGACTTTGCACACAATCGGGAATTCATTACAATGGTTGTGTACAAGACTGATGGCAAAAAAGTTTACTATCCAGGTTAGTGTGCCTTAATTGTCCAGAAACTGATGTTATAAATAAAATGAAGGACACAGAATTTTGTGGAGAGGAAAGGCCCTTTTTTCTTTAAAACTAGATGCCTCATTAAGAAGTCAGTCTTCTTAAATCATTGTTTTACTCTGTTTGATCCTACTTAAAGTCTACACTGAAGGAATAGGCTATTCTAAACATGCTGTAAGCACTCTTTAGAGGTCTACATAGTCCTGCTGACACTTACTTTGATGCATCATTTTCTTCATTTTTTCTGGTTATTTTTCAGTGCCAGTAGTTAATGCTTAGAGAGATCAGATGCTGTGTGTTAGTTTCTCTGGTAGCATAATTATTTCCTATATTTGTGAAATTATTTAAAGCTCTACAGCTTCCACAGAATGAAAATAATCAGGATTAATTGTCCCATGAACTTGTCTTAGTACAATACCTAAGCAAGCTTATGAAATATAGGTGAACACTTCAACTTATTTCCAAGTATCAGGTATGGAATGTTAAAAATGTTCAAATTTTATCCAAATCTCTTGGTCATCATATGTCAGATTCTTGTCACCTTGAGGAGAAGTGGTTTGCTGTAGCTGTGAAGTAGCCAAGTATGCTTTATTTCAGGAGAGATAGCAGATCTGAGACACAGGCTGAGACACGGGGTGTAAAGGTAATGCCCAGGTTGAATGGATAGGCTGAAACTTTAAGGTAGAGCTAGTAAGATCATCTTTTTATTTATTCTTTAAGTTAAAGATTGCTAGAAGTTAAGTTAGAGGTTGCTGTTAAGTTAAAGATTGCTAGAAATATTCCTTGGAATTATTCAGTGAAGGTGCATTCTAAAACAAGTGGGATTTGGCCGGTTGCTTTTACAGATAGGAACCTCTTTAGAACCAGGTTTGCATTCAGGTAGCTGCTCATGCAACAACTCCCTCAGTAGATTTTAAAGCTTTTTTCACCAAAGAGTGGGATTTATGGGACTTTTTCTATTGGAATGGCTAATGAGCATTGCATTGTTTGCATCTGATCTTGTTCAGTGAACTCTGCTGACCAATTCCCCCAGAATCCAAGCTTCCCTGAGAACCCAAGTATTTCTGTGGAAAGATCTCTTGACACCTGACATCATCTGGTTTTGCAAGAGCTCCTCTGTGAGGAGAAGTAAATGCCCAAGTTGCTTCTGGTGTTCCTGGTGGTTGGAGCAGTGCTTATTTTACACAAGTCTCACTGAAAATGTCCTTAAGTGAGCAAACCCAAACACAAATGTATAGCAGAGGGACCTGTTCAGTTGTGCTTGAAGGAGACAGCCTAACAAGACCTGTACCAAAAACTGAACAATTTGTATGTTTTGTCTTGCTACACAAACTCTTAAAACCTTCTGATCTCACGAGCTCAAACTTGTTTAAAACCTTTTTCCATGGAAATAGATTGGTCAAGCTGCACTATTATTTTTAACCATCTGTTAAAGTGAGATGAGAACAAAGCGGTTTAATCCTTTGGCAGCAAGGCCGAGATTTCCCATTCCTAAGCTTCTTATTGTTTTATATTAATCCTTTCCCCTCTCCCATGTTGCTTTGTGGAAGAAAATAAAAGGACCTGATCCTGGGCCTATTGAAGTAATTGGCTAGACTTGTTCCTGCTTCACTGAAATTAAAAGAAGTCTGGAAAGAACCAATTAGAGGCCAAATAACAAATTACTCTGTCTAATTATAAAAGCAAACATTTGGCATCTTTCTAAGTACCACATGTGCATTGGTGCTGGGATGCAGCTACATCTGTGTAATGATCACAGGGATTTGAAGAGAGAGGGACAGAAAGTGTGTGTGGTTTAGTTAAAGGAATTAACATGTTTTGGAGTATTGTTTACAAGGTGGCCCAAGTTCTGGCAGCTGGCATTCTGGAACTGTCCAGCCAATGGAGAAAGAGCAGACACTTCAGAGATTTTCAAAGAGTGCTTAAACATTCATTATCTTTCTCTTGAAATTTCAACATAATTACAGAACTAAGTCTTCTTTGAGTAGTAGCATTGGTGGGAGATGGATAAGCAGTCCTTGCACATCTTGGGATTTAAGCTGTACTTTCAAGCACAGAATTTGTGTCTTGTCATGTGTGATGTACCTCTCCTGAAAACAGTAGCTGATGTTAAGACTGTCCTTTCTACATGTAAATCTTGAGGCTCTCATCTGTTCAGAGCACTCAGGTCTGTTCAGTCTAATCTGAGAAGTTTGCCAAGCTGGGAGTATTTTTGGTCAGGAAAAAATGTTCATCCTTTTCTTTTTCAGCTGATCCTCCTCCTTATATTGATGGTATTCGGATCAACAGTCCTCATTATCTGACCAAGATAAAGCTGACCTCTCCAGGTTCCCATACATTCACCTTAGTGGTGTCCCAGTATGAGAAACAAAACACCATCCACTACACCATCAGGGTATGTGCTTTAGTTTCATAATGAATCTAAGCAGTTAAACTGTAAACTGTCCTTTGTTTTTGAATTTGATAAAAAGGGTATTTCTGAATTAATATTGCTGTCTTGGGGAGGGAAGGTATGAGTGATGGAGCAGCCCCACTGGATGATGTGTTTGATAATGTTCTCCATTTGTAGTAACAAAATTTTAGTAATGAAGTCAGCTGAAAAATACTCTTACTTTCTAGAATAAAAAAGTATCTATGTACAGGCAGATCATGGGCTTTCCATGTATCCAAATTAAACCTATTTTAGATCCTGGTTAAGATTTAAAGGTTTTTGACTTCTCTAGGTCTTGACTTAGGATTTGGTTTTTTCTCTTAACTGCTGAGTCACATAATGATCAGTGCTAGATTTTTTTTTTCACAGAAAAAGAGTAAAGTGCAGATTGTTTCCATTTTGCTTTTTTTGTTGGTTGGGTTTTTCTGTTGGGTTTTGTTTGTTTGGGGGTTTTTTTGGGGGTTAGGGGGCAGGGTTTTTAAGTAGAACTAAGTCTTAGTCCCAGCAGTATTCTGAATTTTGAGTTTGACACAGGGTCATCTGGTTGGTAATACAGGCATGAAGTGAACAAGTATCTAAAAATGTTGTGGGGGCACTTCTGTTTTCTTTTAATTTTGTCATGATTTTGTTGAAAGATGCAAATTAAATGTGTAACCTGCTGCTTCTTTTACAATACAGGTGTATTCCTTGTGCAAGTTCACCTTTTCCAAGATTCCTACACCCTACACCATTTCCAAACGGGTAAAGAAACATTTTCTTTTATGCATCACTGGTTTTGGCTTTTCCATATTTGAGAAGTACAAGGTTTTAAAATATATTTTGATACTACTGCCCCACCTCCAGCACAGAGTGTGTTGTTGCAGCTGTGCCATTGCAGACATGCTGCAAAGCCTTTGTAGAACAGACTGGCCTTTGGAACAACAACCCATACCCTAATAAGTCATCACTCTGCAGAAATCAGGTTGTGCTAGTAATGGTGCAGAGTGAAAACCCCCCAGAAGTGTTGCTCATTTACCCTTGGGAGAATTGCATGATTTTCTTGGAAAAACTCTTGGCAGGATGGGACAAAATCAGCAATGCCAAACCAAAGGCACCAGTAGCAAGACCATAAGAAACAAACTTAGGATTGCAATATCACAGCACATTACCTGTTCCTAAATTTTTCAAAGATACCTCTAGGGTCTGTAACAATTGGAACAAGCACTCCCGTTGCCAGACAGGATCAAGGAAGTATATCCATTGTACACTTCATGAGAGTATAGGGGGAGAGTGAGAAACTTGACTGAAACCAGGTCAGAAGCTCAGGCAGTTTTGGGGCCAGTAGCCGTTCCTATTTCAGCTGTCAACATGAGCTGCAGTTACACCTTCAGCTGAAGTATAAATATAGCCAAGAGCTCACAGGATAAAGTAACTTGCATGTATTTTCATGTTTTAGCAGTTTTATCCTCAGGAAAGAATAAACCAGCAGCTTTACCTCCATACCTACCGTGCATTCCCTGGGGAATCCTACTGTAGTCAGAGGTCTTGTGTCCAAACAGTCACTTGTTCAGGAAGAGAGAAACAAGTGGAACAGTCCCTTTGCTAGGACACTTGTGCCTGAAGCAGGACTGCATTACTTTGTGTGCTCAGGGGGACATTGCTGACTTGCAGCTTGGCTCTCGAGTTCAGACAATGCTCCATAGCAGCTGGTATTTCTGGAACAGTCCCTTGAAACCTGTTCTAGAGAATGGTGAGTGAACAGAGATTCCTGGGAACAGCAAGATGGTTTGTTTGGTTCTTCCAGAAACCATTGTCCTATAGAGCTATTAAAAACTGGGCTTACTTTGAGGAAGTAAGAGGTCAAAAATATTCAAGGTGAAAAGCCTGCTTGAGGAGGGACATCCATTTTATGTTGTAATACGTTTGAAAAGAGAATTAAGTATGTAGAAAACTTCTGTTGACTATTTGAACATGTCTGTCTAGTATTCAAAAAAAAAAAAGGTATGTTCTATCTATCCAATGCCAGTTCTGTCTTTAGGATTGAATACAAAAAGTTAGTTACCTGTATTTAATGCCTGTTTGGTGATTGCTTAGCAGTCATCACACTCAAAAGCAAGCAGAGAACTAAATGACAGTTTAGCAGTAAAAACAAGTTCTGTTAGATGTCCTATACTGGAGTCAAGTGGTCACCTCTGGAGCTCACCAAGCCCTGATGTGATGCTGGAATTAAGTGCAGCAGAAGTGGGAAAGGGCTAGAAAGCTCAGCAGCACACAGCAGTTTTAGGTTCCTGGGTAGTAGCGTGGGAGGAGGAGAAATTCCCCTCACTTCTCTACTTACCAGGTTAGAGGGGTTTGGGCACTGAGTGGAGAAATCAAATCAAAAGGGAAAATGCTGCCCCTTGCTGCTTTGACAGAGACAGGAGAGAAGTAGCAGGAGAGATGGATCTCAGCTATAAATCTGTGGGAATGCCTGGCATGCCTTACGAGTCTAACCTTTCAGTTTGATGACTAGCAAGAGGAACTTGGAAACAGATGGGCTGCTTCTCAAAGTCTGAGCAGCATTTTTCCCCTTGAGTGTCATTATCTTTGCAGAATCTGTCCTTGTGGTTATCTTGTGGTCCTTGTCATTGCAGTGCTGGCTCTCAGAGTGCACAGAGGTGATGGACAGGGATGGAGGCAGGGATCTTTAAAAGCAAAGTTACAACACTATTGGTGTTGTACTCCCTGTATTGCTGCTGTTTCTCATATAATCCAACAGGGGAGTGTCTGAGGACAAAAAAGATAACCTGTGTAGTCTACTAGGCATGGGATAGATGGGAATGTGGGTCCTCTGTTAGCTGCAGTTTCTCACAGTCAGAAACAGTCACTCAGTGCTTGTTTCATGTAAGCTGGAAAAATACAGTACAGGGAGGGAATGTAAGGCTTTGAGGGGGAGGGGGAGCTGCACGAGACTTTGTGAATGCCTAACACCATCTGGCACTTCACTTTGAAAATTAGGAGACGTCACTAAAGTCAGTAACTTCCAAAGTGAGAGGACCCTCTAGTCTTGTTTGTGTTTATATATAAGCAATAGAAATCCTCAGGATCTGTTTTCTGTACTTTTGACTTCTCTCAGGTTAATGGACAGTGGAAAGGTCACAGTGCTGGAGGATGTGGAAACTTCAGAGACACCTACAAAAATAACCCAATTTATCAATTCCAGCTAGACAAGAATGGACCATTGCTAATTGAACTACGGGGACCGAGGTTTGTAGAAAATAATTGTGCATCAATACAGTGAAAGAATTGCATGCCAAAGATAAAGCTTTGTCACCATCCCCTTGGGGAGGGTGGGAAGCTCATGGAAAATCCAGAAAACAACATGTGGGAGTTTACTCAGATTTTGTACTATTTGTTTCTATCTTTACCATCAATAGTGGTTTAAATCTATACGTTAACTACTGAGGGAAATCCTTGACCTATAAGGAAAGCAGCAGCCTTCCTTTCTCTTCATGTTTTGGGGTCTGAGGAGAGCTAGGGAAGAAGGTATAAAGGATTTCTTCTTAAAACTAATTATGATCATAATTTCTTTTATTTTGTAGTAGAGCTAATATGCAAGATACTAACCCCTTATGGCTCTCAAACACCTCTGAAAGTGCATTTACTCTGCTAGTAGCAGGCTAGGAGAAGTGCTGGATATCAATGTCCCATAAAGTAGACTTAGGCAGGCCAAATTCCTTTGGCACAATTAATGATTACCTCAAAATACCAGTTTTCAGTACTTCTGAATAGCAACATCTCCTGACCTACAGTTAACTGTTTATCCTTTGCGAAGCTGCACAGTGAGCCCTACAACGTGACAGAACTTTTCTATCCCTCCTCTCCTCTTTGAGGAAACTCCTTCTCTCATGAAATGAAGATGAAGGCAGAGGTGTGGCTGCACAGTTCCATGAATTGAGCAGTTCCTTGCATTTTTTCCTGCACTTGAACATCATATTTGGGTAGTTTGAAGGACAGAGGCAATGGTGCCTGTCACATGCATTAACAGGAGCAGACAAAGTGTCCCAAGTTGTATTGCAACATGAGAAGTTCTGCTGAGATCACTGACACTGAGTCCTCCCATAGCAACCTGATCACACCCCAGGATCTGTGCCATGTGGCACAAGAGTGTGTCACAAGCTTAACTGCTTGAATTCTGCCTGAGTGCACAGGCAGCTTCTAGCAGGCATCTTCCCTGCAGTCCAGTTCTAAACCTGAACTGAGTTCTGTCTTCCTCCAAGTACTACATTCATGTCATGGTAAATTTGACTTTACATTTTTGCCACAAATGTGGCAAAACTTCTTGGTGTCTTTCAGTTATGCTGTATAGTTTTTAATAACTAGTCCTCTTCATGATAATCCTGATGAGCCAGGTATCTAAAGCAAGTCTGCCATGTCACTTGCAGGCAATACAGCGTTGGTTTTGAACTGGTCACCGTCTCAACAGTGGGAGATCCTGGTTCCTATGGCTTTCAGAAAAAAAGCAGTGGTGACTACAGGTAACACTTAATGCAGTCTGTACAGAGGTTTGAAACATACTTTAGATCTCATTTCTAACAGGTAGTTTTCTTTATCATAGGTGTGGATTTTGCTACTTGGAGGTGGAGAACACTTTTGCTGGAGTTTACAACATTATCCCCACCACATTCCTGCCTCAACAAGAGGGGCCTTTTTTCTTAGATTTTAACAGTACTACTCCTCTTAAGGTGTCACAGCTGCAGTGAGGAGACAGAACATTGCAGTGCTGTTTAAGGAGATGGTTTTGACCTGTCCTACAGCCTGAGAACAGGTGAAGAACCCTTATTACACCTGCACAAAAGAGAATTACATCCTGAGTTGCAGCCAAAAGCATGGAATGTCAGATTGCCAGGTAATTGTGGCAGGCAGTTAGCTGTGGATTTGCTGCTATGGTCCAGGAGTGAGCAATGTTCAACAGGCTTGGGAATAGGCTAAAATGCATATATTCAAATGAACCAGCAGAAGAAGAACTCAATTTATTGCAGTTTTTCCAAACTTTGAATCAAAGTCTAGTGAGTTACAAGAAAAACTAATATTGAAATTCCCTCCTCCCCACATACAGGGTATATGGGCTAAAGATTCTATTCTTAAAAGTAAACATATAAGAAAAAAATATTCTTGTGTATTCTGCTTATTCAGTCTCAGGACCAAATAGCTTTTATTACATATTTGTGCTGCTATCTATGGTTCTCCCATCTAAATGTAAATGTACTACTGCTGAGCCAGTAGTATTCCATGTGTCATCTTCCCTGGAATATGTATATAGGAGTACAGGAAAAGGAAGGTTCCAGCTTTAGCTATTTCTAAAAGCAAAGCAATTGCTTTGCTCATGTTATGTGTACCTTGAGAGCTGTGATTTCATATCTGTATGACTTTAGTACATAATACAGCAGGAGCTTCTGTGGTTTTCTTCCTGCCATCTGCCAGAGCTAGGTTGATCCTGATGATCAGGAAGGAGAGGAGGTTTTCCAGCACAGTGACCAGGCAGTGCAGCACAGCCTTCCCTGAGCAGCTGTGAAGGGTTTTCATCTGAAGATCCCCTGTAAGATTCACTGTATCTGCTGAGGGTACTCTCAGTCGCTGGTGCAGGGGGATGGGGAACTGCCCACCATCAGCAACTCAGCAAGTATTTTATTTTCATCACTTTTGTAAGTAGGTGGCCTGTAGGGAAGGATCATTTAAACCTTTCTCCCAATACACCACAGCTGCAAGGAATGCACTTGCTGATTCCATTATGCAAGACATCTTTGAAAAGATACTTTTCCCTTTTAAGCTGAAACCAGTGAAGGAATTGAGCACAGGGCCAGTGTCATCAATAGAAGCAGGGCCAGAGTTCTGAAGAAAATAGTGGAGGTGGGATTAATGCAGAACAAGTTATTTTATTAGAAGACCCCTCACCACGTGTTCTTCCTCTAGATCTGTATACATTTTATCTGAAGAGGATTCAACATGAGAAGTTTTTATTTAATACCAGCTGCCTCACAGATCCTGAAATGGATTAAATTTTGTCATTTTTACAAAATTTACAATATTTCACAATGGGGAGAGAGGGTATTTTTAAAAACAGCCATGGGAATTTTGCTGCCATTCACACTGGTTTGGCAGTTTTCCGAGCAAAAAGGTAGAATTTAAATCTTGCTTTAGGTTACAGGTGTCATTTGGCCATTGGGAAACTGAAAACATATTCTATAGTAGCAGCAGAAATAGCTGTGGGCTAAAATTATTCCCACAGAAATCTGCTATTAGTCCTCTCTAGAAAGTAGAAGAACCTTTTGTTTCATGTCCTTCATCAGACAGCTGCTTAACAAGTGTCTGGCACTGAAAGGGCAGGGATAGCTCCTGCCTTGGAGAACACTTGCCTTGCTGACTGCAGTTCTCTCAGAGGCCATCTGGGCTGGGGAATTCGTGACAAGTTTGCCACAGAGTGACTTACCTTCTTTTGCAGGGAAGTTTCTGATGGTTGTTGCAATAAATCAACAGAAGGAACAGCATAAGCACAAGCTGAGAATAAAGCAGATTAAGTTCTTTGTGGTTATACTTGGCTTTTGGAGTATGTGCCAAGGGAGTATCCACCCCTAGAATATGAAAGTTTCATTCAACTCCAATTTTCCCTACAGGTTTCTAAGTTTTTATCTGAGGCTAAACCAGAGTAGCAGTGAGGTCCTCCATGTATCTCATCACCTCTAGAGTTGGAGGTAGTGAGGAAGTCTCAGCTGAGCATCTTTTTGGCAGTATGAAAGGCAGATGCCAGAAATGCCAGCTTTCAGCACCAAGTTCTTGCACAGTCTCTGCTGTTTGAGATCAAGCTGGTAGACTTGCCTACAGGAAAATCTGTTGTTGTTCTTCAGTAGTTGGTTTCTATCCGGCAGGAAGGAGTTTTTCTTTCTCTTTCCCCCTGAGCACAAGTTAGTGCCAAAGCTTATGCTGCATGAAATGAGAGCATAAGGCTCAGCTTCCCTACTGTGCAGAACTTAAACTGAACTGTACTGAAAAGTAAGAAATGTACCCACTTTCCTAATGCCAGGCAAAGACATTAAGGCCAAAGGATCCTGTCCCACCATGATATGCCAATATTTCTTACACATCTGGAACAGTCAGTGGATTGGGCTCATCCCCATTAATGCACAGGACTTAAGTTTAGTATCAATCTTATCTATATAAAGTCTATTCAAATATTGCACCTGCATAGGGTACTGGAATGCCATCACTGTGCACTTCCCTTCAGATATAGGACAGTACACTCAGGTGAAGTATTTAAGAGGTACTACAAAATATCCATATAAATTGCAGCCTAGAGATTCTGGTTATGGCAAATTAATTTTACAATAAAATTTTCTTATCCTTTTTTCTTAAGAAAAAACATTGATGTAAGCATTTAGGATTTGCTTTAGTATTTTCTGTCAAATACATACTTTCATATATCTTCCACAAGTAAGTCTGAAAAACTTATTGCAAAGTGAACTGATCCTTAGATTTTAACATGACCTCAGGCCACTAAGTTAAGCTTTACTTTCCCCTGTACTGTTTAGCATTTTTTGAGCCATATGACAGAGAACATAGTTTGTTCTGTTTGTTTTGTTAGGAAGCACAGGTTAGCCCTTGGTTGATCCAATCCCTCAGTTCCCAAAGATTCAGTGAGACACAGACCATGGATAAATGGTATCAACAGCTTCCATCCCAACTGCCCCACACTGTGAGTCTGAGCTCAGTCCTGGTCTCCTGCTGCAAGCTTCATGTAACTATTTTGTACAGTAATTATGCATTTAACCACACAGTCTCTGCAGCCTTTGAACAGCCACCTCTTTAGAGCTAAGTTTGTGTGTACTTACAGTAGAGGTTTTCATTGCTTCATTTAAAAGGACACTGAAATTGTTTGATAATACCAAAGAGAAGTAGAACTCCTAGGTTAACATTTGCTTTATACATTCCCACATCAGGGCACATGAAGCAATCATGTATACTTTGATACACCAGAGGCTTATTTTTATACCCATGAAGGCAGCTACCATCATGTTACCCTTCAGAATCCATGAAGAGCTTAAGTAAAAAGTAACTGGAGAAAGCTTGTTCATTTGCTTGTACTCCATAGCAATGTATGTTCATTTAAGTCTGTCATATTTATAATTATGGCTTTTATGAAGTTTAAAATAAAATGAGTTTTCCATTAATTTATTAGACACACAGTTGTGCCTGTTTGCTTGCACCTTTGAAGGGAGATTTACCTGCCAAGTCTGGGGCTCACCAAGGAGAAAGGCTGCACCATGATCTTTCACCAACTCTTGCAGCAGGGTGATAGAACAGGAAGGGCAGAGGGGGTTCCACACTCTTTCAAACTTCCAGATCAATGGTTTTACCCAGCTGGGAACTGAACCCAATCAGGACATAGGCAAGGCAGCACACACAAAAATTAATTCATTGTGCCCAAGTGTGGGAAGCTTGGGTTTCCAGTCCAAACTGGCAAGACAAGGAGAAATTTCATTACAAGAGAGGTTAAAAAATAAAATTTTAAAAAAAATCACCATCAAAACAGCCATTCAAAGAACCCAGGAAAATATAACAGGTGTTGACTGGGAGGTATGCAGAAGTGAGATTCAAAGGCCTCTGCTAGTTTTCTAACTGAATGGAGCACAGACAACAGCTCAGCTATGACAGTTTAAGTAAAAACACTTAATACAATGTGGCACTCCTGTACTGCTTTTCATATTAAATACTGTCTATCCCAGCTTTTTACTAAGTCATGATCACATCAGAAGTTGGAACCAGAGACTTCTTTCCTAAGCATTTTCTGTGCCTGGGAACTGCTGGCAGTGAAAGATTTCAGCCTTAAGGTCTTCAGAAGATGTAAACATATAAATGTCTAACACAGTTACAGCTTAACAGCTATAATGTGAGGAATCTATTTTTCTATGAAAACAGGATTCCTTGCCTCCAATTCTGCACGGCTTTACAGCCAATTTCAGCAGCATTAAGTACAGAGGTCTTGTGTAACAGAATACCTCCCTCCTCCTGCACTAAGGAGGTTTTGGAGAGCCTGACTGAAGCTCTGGGCTTGTGGCACAGTTCAGAATAAAATGTGAGCCACGTATGCAGGGATTTGGGAGGCTGGAAAAAGGCACCACTTGCCCACGTACCTCAATGGATTCTAACACCAATGTGACCTCAGCCTGCAGTCTTCAGCTGGAAATGGACATTTGGAGGCTAAACTTGCTGTGGGAGAAGATTGGTTCCCAGCATTTGAGATAAACGTCACTTGCACAGACTCAAAATGTGGAAAACAAAAATGTTTACTGTAGTGTGAAGAATTTTACATTAACTTTGAGAATAGATACACAAGCTGTGGCAGGGATGAAATACAACAGGACTGCAAAAACAGAATAGAAAATACTTTGGGCAATACTAAGATTCCCATCAAATCAACAATATAAACTGACATTTTAGAGAAAATGGTGCTTTCAGAAATGCTTAGTCACCAAAACTGAAGAGTCCTAGGATTTTTACTACCACTTATTAGCATAATTATCAGACACTACTACTGCCTAACAGCTGCTGGCAAAACATGCCCCGTGCCCTTTCTAGTTTTATTGAACATTTTGTCTAGGGCATACTAAAATCCCAAGTCCCTTTAACAGTTATAAACCCCCACACAGTACAACCTACAGAGAAGCTTAAGAACACATTGTCAATCTACACTGGCAATTCCTTTTCTTCATGCATATTTCAAGGGCAAACCCCTTATCATAATCATCCTGAAAACATCTATGACTCCCATTTTTGAGGGGGAAAAAAAATAAACCAACAAAAAAACACTTAAAGTGCTGAAAAATAATTCTTCACTTCTCAGGGAAGCAGAAGGGCAAGGGGCCAATCAACTCTTTTTGGTCACTGGAATCACCTGCAGAGTCCAAGCCAGACTCAGGAAGGTGTCTAGAAAGGGCCTCCCACTGCTGGGCATTACCATCCCCTTCCTGTCATCCATCTGTTTTATAGGCTTTTAGAGGCATGACTCATTTTATTTTCTGTGAGCACCAAGGGAAGAGTGAAGGCTTTCAGACCCCCCACATGCAACAGCTTTCCTGTATACAAAATATTTCTACAGTTTCAGCATAATAAAGACCAATACAGATGTTTAAAGATTATGCCACTTGTACTCAAGAGACTGGTTGTATCTAAAGAGCATTTCATTCTACAAAACCAAAGCCAAACCACTCTCTGCAAAAGTCTGGCTTGAATTTCAGACCCCTGACTGGCATGAATTTACATGGGAACATTACTAGTTATTGCTTCAGCCAGGCTGCTACAAAACAATTTACAAAGTCTGTGAAATATGAGCACAGCTTAAACATTTGATAACTTGTCCGGCCTACAAAGGATTTACTGAATAAAAACTTCAGCCCTCCACATCAATTAAACTCCTTAGTGCATTCTTAAATTCTCAGAGTAAACGCTTAAGATTTGGCATATATTATTGGCACAACGTTCTTCAAACACTTAGAAGTTCATGTATAAATATTTAGACTCCCATTATTCAGGATGGGGCACGAGAAGGCCTCAGCCAATCTGGGCAGCTTTCCTGCCAGCACAAATTCCCTCCTTGATTTTCATGCACTGCAGGGAGAGCTGCTTCATTCGGTTATCCAGAGCCAGCCCTTCCGTGGAGCTGCTCCTGGTGCTGCTCCTGTTCTTGTTCGCTCTGTCGCTTGTCTTGTTCTCAGCCCCTTCTGCCCTATCCCCTGCAATGAAAGGATTAAAGTGCACGTTAAACCCGGATTTCGTTCTGCAAGTTAAGCTTCAAGCAGGTGCCTCTGCAGCTTCCTTTGCCAAAGCACACAGAAATTACAGGAGCAGGAGCAAGATGCTGTAATAAAACCAAGTTTGCCTTCCAAGCCGTGCTCATCTTGTGCACGGCATCAGCAAATTAGTGAGAACAGTCTTAAAATGGAGCAGACAAGGACAGTGGTAATCCTCTAGTCTGAATTAGTCAGCCAGGGCTGGCAGAGCCTGCAACGAGCTCCTTCTGGCATGTTATTTTTTGTGGGGATTTTGCTTTGGTTTTTTTTTTCCCCTGGAAAGCAAGCTTTTCAAAAAGCAGGACAGTAACTTAAATAAATGAACTC
Organism: Melospiza georgiana; assembly: GCF_028018845.1. Taxonomy (NCBI): domain Eukaryota; kingdom Metazoa; phylum Chordata; class Aves; order Passeriformes; family Passerellidae; genus Melospiza; species Melospiza georgiana. The sequence continues at coordinate 43,399,395 of NC_080430.1, read as the reverse complement.
AGATTTTCCTCCAAATAAATGTACCATGAGAATCCCACTGATCACTTATTTAGTGAGAAATCTCAAACCACTGCACTAAGGCAGAACTGGGGAAGGTTCTCAGCCAGGAGAGCAGTAATTAATACATTACAGAAATCACTGGTAACTCTGACACACAGGGTAACTCTTGACACACAGGGCCTTCCACAATTGCCTTCCCCAGAGAAGCAGCCAGCAGCTCTGAGCATTCCCTGGCATTTGCCTAGGGGAGCTGGGAAGGTTTTCCTGCTCCCTTTATGAGGCTGAAGAGCACTGGCCCAGGGTGTACCCAGCTGTGCATACCTCTCTCAGCTTCACACTCGGGGGAGGAGGCCCCGCTGCATTCACTGCGGGGGCCCAGGACAGGGAAGATCATCCCGAACTCGGAGAGGGAGACGGGGCTGGGCAGGTCCAGGCTTCCAGGCCGTGTGGCAGGAGGAAACTGAGTGGGCACCTCACAGGGACTCGTAGGACCAGAGCTGAAGCTGGACACTGACTGAGTTTCTGAATCTTCTTCGGACACAAAGCTGCTGCCGTTGTCATCCTCAAACACTTCTGAAGCCACTGCAATGTTCAAAGAATATTCCAGTCAGTAATTCAGCCTCCCCTCCTGCACCTTCCCAGGCAAAGGCAAATTTCAGGTTTGCATCCTCCATACACAGACACACTGCTAAGCCATGGGCTGCCCCCTCTGATTTTCTGCTCCCCTGTGCAAAGCCTTGGCCTGGTTCTGCCCTGGGCAGCAGCACACCTGCCAGCCAGGCCATGCAAGGCCAGCTCTGCACTAGCTACTGCTCCTCATGCCAAGGAGCTCTTGGATTTTTACCACCCCTGCTGGCCTTGTTCATTTGTGGTTTTCAGTAGACAACTTAGGTTAGAGCCTAATTCCCTGTGTCTGCCTCTCCGGCACTATCTTGATCCCTGTGCAGTCTCCTGGTTATTTAAGGTGCTAATCAGAAAGACACAGGTCCCAAGATTTCTTTTTGAATGAGGATCACCAAACAACAACAAAATAAAACAAAACACAACAAAAAAAACACAAAAAAAACCCACAAAAAAAAAACCACAACAAAACATATTCTTTTCCCTGCTTGTGTTTGCTCAGATCTGAATTCTAATTAAAGCAAACCCGCTCCAAACTGTCTGTCTGGGTTAAGCTGCAGGGTCCTTATGAACAGCCAGAGGAGAAACCCATTAAAGAAAGCTCCATTTTCTGCAACACAAGGGTGTAGATTCTGCTGAAATTCAACACACTTCAGAGGCTCATTGCAGGTTGGGGACCAAAGACTTCTGCACACAAGCAGTCCCACTGGGATCAGAAGGTTCTCTACACACATCAGCCTCTACACCACACAAGAGTGTGCTGGAATCCCACTGGCCTGAAGAAGTCTCAGACACAGCAAGACATCCACAGTGACCTGAGGTTATCTCCAATTCCTCCTCCTGGTGACTCCTGCCATTGTTAGCCAGGCTCAGAATCGCCTTGGAAGAGCAGCAGGAGCAAAGCAGAGGCGTTAACAAAATGGCTCAAAGGAGAAGCTTCAAAGAAGTTCTCCTGTCACCTTGGCAGCCTGGGCCTCACAGACACCACTTGGACACAAAGGTGCCAGCAGAGGCTGTTCCTGTCATTTTTATGGCAGAGATGTTCACCCTCCTTCTGCTGGACTTCCAGATTGCAGAACTGCACTTACAAGTTGCAAAATTCACCCCAAAGGCTTCAAACATAAAATGGATAACAACATTATCCACCTTCCTGAGTCCTCTCAAGGGCATTTCATACTCAGAGACAGACTCTCTTGTGGTTTGGATTTTGTTGTTTTGTTTTTAATGAAGTCAAAGCTAAGACTGCAGCGGGGCCTTTCTTCTCACTTGCTGTGTTTCACCAATATATGGTAAGCAGTACAGATAACTTTGTGGGGAGAAAGCAATAAAAGGTTTGGCAAAAAAGGTGTTTCCAATTAGAGTCCTCTGCTTGGCAAGAAGCACTGACATCAGGCAGTCTACACATGGCACAGCTAAACTGTAGCTTGCTTTTCACTGTTTAAATTCACTGTAATGCACAGGAGCATGTGCAAGGGCCAAGAAACTCTTGCTGATGACAAGGTGTTATCCAACTCCAGCAGACAGAAATCAAGATACAAAAGGACCTTGGTGGAAAGCTCCCCCCACATTACAATGAGAATTTAATCCAGGCTATTTTATTATTTAATCCAGTCTACTAGTCCTGCCCTGTCATAATCCAGTTCTGTGTTGGCACCAGACAATCTGATGTCCTTCCACTCTTGTCAGACTGTGCATTCAAAGACAGGGATGAGCCCATGATGCTGGTCCTTGCCTGCAGCCAGGGGAGCCAGCAAGTAATGTTACCATTAACTTGCCTGGCTCTTTCTGCCCCTATATCCCATGTCCCTGAACTCCTTCAGCACAAAATACCCTAAAGCTCAGTTACACCTAAGGCTTTCAGGAGGCCTTCTGCATGAGGAGGGGGACTTGTGGGTATCCAAAAGAGGCAATTCCTGCCTAGGTTGGAAAGGGTCCACCTCAGGAATTAAGGGTGGCAGAAGATAAGCAGCCATACTGAAACTTGGCTGCAACAGATGTCCAGACACAGCCCTCCCTTGCTGCTGCAATCTGAGGTCCCAGCTGCACAGCACTGAGCGAGAGCTCCAACACATTGTGCAGAAATTCCTGCCATTGCAGAGGGTGGAGGCCAGCCCAGGCCTGCTTCCCAGCTCCCAAGGCTGTACCACGGACCTACAAGGCCTCAGTGCCAGTACACATTGGTGTCTATGGGGAAATTGCATCTTCTGCCTTTGGGCACCAGGGTTGTGCAATCACCAACTCCTGCAATCCTGACCTAGACTTTCCTCTGTAGAAACGAAGCTGAAATACAATTAAACTGGAATTTGTGGGACTGGGCAGCAAGAAAAAGACTTTCTGCCTTGAGAAGGGGGGAAAGTGTCCAGGAAGGAGGCACAAGTAGGCCACATGTAATGTCCATCTATCCACTTTCACCCAGAGCCAGAACAAATGCAAACTCACCATACAACAGACCTTGGTAGCACATGGGGACCTTGTCCTGCAGAGAGCAGAGGTTACCTTGCTTGTTTGGAGCTTCCTTGGAGGTTGTTGCTGTCCCACATTTCTCCTACAGAGCGCCTCAGCACACTGCAGCAGCATATTGCTGCTTCTTCCCTTCCCTAGCTCACAGCACACACGCTCTGCTGAAACCACACCTTGGCAAAAGACTCTGCAGCACAAAGGAGCTTATCCTTACATTCTTCCCTGCGAGCATCACACCTTTCTCTACTACTGTAGCCACAACTTCAGCTCCCTGTGCCACAGGCCCAGCACTGGAAGAAGCCCCTGATCCAGAAGGTCTGTTCCCAGACTGGCTGAATGATCTGCCACAGCCTGCAGCCTCCCCAGGAGAGTCACTGCCAGCAGCACCACTGGTGTAGAATTAGACACAAGCTTTGGAGTGTGTTCATTTTGCTCCTTTCATACAGCACTGTGCAAAAAACTACAGAGATGTTAAGGGAATGGCTGATGCACTTTAACTCATTACCCTTTCCCTTGAAAACTGCCTATTAAAGAATGCAATCAACTCCTGCAATAACAAGAAGCATCACAGCTTAGCCACAGACCCACAGCAGCCAGCACATTTCAAAACTGCAGAAGACACAGAGCAGCCCTAACATCAGCATTTCCTACGATGCCCACGGGATGTTCCCAGCACAGAGTGCTCTGTACTCACTGGAGACGGTGTCTGGCTCTGGCTTACTCGTTGCCAGGTCCTCCACGGAGGCGTTGCTCCCCTCGGCACCCACGCCGCACCCTCGGGGCCCCATGGCAGTGGACCTTCTCCTCTCATGGATCTCATCTGAGATCATCTCCAGATTTTTCAAGGCAGTCTTGTACTCTCCCTTTGCCAGGGCCAGTTTGGCCTGCAGGTCATCCACTGTTTTCTTCAGTTGCTAACAAGGGAGACAGCGATTAGATGGACCTTCGCTACAAACGAGGCACAGCACACAGCTCCCTGTTACACGTCCAGGCAAGCACAAACTGGGCTGGTATCTAGGGGATGGCAGAGCTCAGAACACAGAAGCATCCTGGCCCAAGCAGTGCCACTGGTGAAGGAGACAAGAGGAAATCAAACCATGGGAGCCAGGGCCTGGAACTGCCTCTGGAGTGAGGTCATGGCCCCTGGCTAGGCACAGAGCAGGGGTCCCGTTAACATGGGAGCATGCAGGATCTCTCCTTAACAGGAATGCAGCTCTCAGCCATGCCACTGCTTATCCCAGAGCCACCCCCAGTCTGCAGGGCACAGCAGGGCTGGGGGCCACCCCTGAGGGGGCTGAGCCTCATTCTCTGCTGAGCATCAAACCCATCACTTTGCTCACTCAACCTGCAGAGCAGAAAGCAGCAAACCTCAAACCCTGACAGCTGTAACACAGCAGTTCCTGTGTCCCCAGGCACAAACACCACCCTACAGCAAGGGCAGAAGTGTTGTGCATCCTATTTCCCAAAGGGAAAACACTGCTTGTGTGTCTGTAGTTCTCTCAATGCTTGCTTTCAATGCACAAAAAAACCATCTGTGCTTTTTTCATATGGTTTACACAATCACCTTGCTTCAGGAAGGCACTGAGCAGCTGCCATGGAGAAGCAACAGGCCCACAAAGAGTGTGCCATGCCTGTGGAAAAAAGGGAATTTCTCAAAAGATGCTTCTAACCAGCAGGGATTATTGCCTGGCAGCCAGCCCAGGGCAGGCAAGGGCTCGGCTTGATGCAGCAGCAGCTGCAGGCAGGCAAGGCAGAGGAGGAGAGAGCACCCAAGCCTGGAACCTGGCAAGGAAATAGGTGCACACCAGAGTCTCTGAGGCTGACAAAATGCTGCTGAATCTCAGGCAGGAAAGGGCTCACAAATCCTTTGTGGGATATGCCTTGCACCCCAGACAAGGAATGGGAATCCTTTTCTAGCCAGGATCCAACTGACCCCACACCCCACTGGAGCCTTCCTGTACCCATGGCCAGCAGTCCAAGGCAACGTGCTCCACTCAAAGCCTGTGCCCATCCCACACAACAACAGCACTGGCCACCACCCTGCAACTGTGAGGAGCCACAGTCCCCCATTTTAGGGGCCACATGCAGCAAAAGTCACTCAAGTAGAAAGAGAGTGACTCCTGTATTTGAATTTGTAGGGCTGCCCTGCCTTCCCATCCCATCCCTGGCTGTAACAGCAGGGATTAGCATCCCACACAGCACTGCCATGCCTGGCCCAGGGCCGCTACGTGCTGTGCCCAAGCACTGGCCAGACATTGCTGCACCACACAGAATGCACTGCAGAGATGCCAAAAAGCCCTGGAAGCCCATCCAGCCAAACCCCAAATCCCTCTTATGCCAAACCCCAAATCAGAAATTCACATCTGCATGGTATTGGAGCACTGCAAGCAGGTTACTTATTCTGTTAATTGATCCAGCCAGTGAACATAAAAGAGCACCCCAAGTACAGTTAAACAGTCTGAAGCATAAAACATAGGGGGGAAAAGAATGAAACCCACAACAAACAAATAAATCCCAGACACATTAAACTACAAGAAGAAAGATAGTCAAACTCTACTCTTTTGGTTCTGACAGAGTTCAAACACTCCTATTTCACACAAGGAAACAAAGACTCTCTTAGTCTTTTATCTTTAAAATGTGCTTAGCAAATTGTTTAAGAGGTTTTGAATTGGTTTTGTGTAGAAACACAATATAGTTGTCAGAGCACTTGAGATGTAATTTCAGTATTTACTGTAAGCAGTAAAGAGTTTCAGATGGATGTGAATTACATACGTACCTCTAGCTGAACATAGTACTTTGCCTTCAGTTCAAAATAAGGTCTGTGGAAAAACAAAGAAGAGTTGTTTACAATCACTGAGACTGAATGCCATGTACTGGCGTAGGAGTTGCTCTCTTTGTAGCATTAACACAGCTATGTTGTGTATCACTGCAATCCCAGGAGACCACATCCAGATGATGGAACACCTACACATGATCTCAGTGTCTCTCTCTTACTCCCTAATGCATCTATTCCTCTTGGGTCCTTTGACCTAAATACAAATTGCAAAATTCCAGTTTTTGGAGTTGACAGCATAATTCCTCCAGGCCTAGATTCTGCAAGATATTTACATGTAACATCCAACTTCAGGCACAGGCATCCTCTCTCTACCCAGCTACTTTCTGAGCCCATGGCACATATAAATTCCTACAGAAGCTGAACCTTCTCTGTGCTCAGGTGTGGGGGGTGGAGAGGCAGTTCTTGGGTTTTCCAGTGAAGGAGAGGGTGTGAAGGGAGGCCAGAGCACCCCACACAAGGGCACAGCATCTCCCAACAGTGGCCCACCAGGCACCTCCCTAAACTTGCTTGTAAGGCTGCAAGAGCACAGGGGTACAAGAGGTGCAAGTACAAAGCCTAGAAACCACTTTCCACCCTCAAAATTTTGAAGCCCACAAGCCAATATCATCTGATACAACTCTGAGCAGGGAAAAAAATAATAGCCCAGTTATTTAGCAGGGCTCACTACCCTCCTCCCCTCTCAGAAGCTCTCCTGGAAAGTAGGGGAGAGATAAACAATCAGATATGGCTTTACATGAAAGTAGAAATGTGAACTACTCCTGTTGTGTTTCTACCCTGACAGCAAGGCCCTTCTGAGCTCTAAGCCCTACTGCAGCTGCATTTTGGACTGTGCACTAGAATTCAGGAGTGTGAAACTGTGGCTTTCTGATCCTATATTCTTTGAAGGGTTGAATTCACTACACGGTCACAGAAAAAATAACTGAGTGGTGCTTCCATGAGAGTAGGTGATTTCCAGCTCTGATATTTTTAAGCACCCTCCCATCATCACCAGGAGCACACAGCCAAGTCTCAATGCTTCAATCCAGCCAAAATGCACTTCAGCCTTCCCTTAGTGGGACATCACCCTGCCAAAGGCTACACAGATGCACTGCCAGGCCAAATGAAACACTGCAGCTGAGAATTTGGGTCCAACAGATAAAGGACTCCTACAGCCCTACCTCAAAGCAATGGTAGCACACAGATACTGACAGAGTGCTGTTGCAGGGAAACATGCACAGGGAAACCCACTCACCTCAAATGACCTGATTCTCACCTTCTGTACCCTGGTGCCAGCCGGGAGGGAACAACCAGGCTTGAGTCCTAACCTCCCACCAGCTTCCACAAGCCTTGGGAAAGGTCCCCTCTCTATCAGTGACAAGCACAAGTGTGTGTGCATGGTGTGAAAAAGCAATCCACACATGCCCATGTGTGTGTGTGTGTACACAAACACATCCCTGTGCACACAGGAGCAGGAATGTCCCACTGCAGCAGGCGAGGGAACCCCAGCCCAGCAGCACAAGGAGAGAGACCACGAGCCTGGTGTGCAGGAGCTCACATGAACACTCCTGCTCACTCATGGCTCACACACAGCTGGGCACCTGGTGCCAGCAGGAACCAGGGCACTGCCAGAGACACTCCCGTGTCCCAGAGTCCCTTCATTCCCTGACATCCATGGCCCTGCAGCCATTGGGGCTGGTCTGTAACTCAGCAGGGCAGGGAGCTGCTCTCTGGTGTCCTACAGCTGAGCCCAGGGCACTGCACAAAGTGCTTTTAAAGGCAGTGACAGGATGAGTGAAAGGCACTTTGCCCAAGTCACCAGAGCAGAAAGTGACTTCCAAAAACCAGCTAACACAGGCAAGTTCATTATCCACAGCTCAGGGGCACTGAGCCAGAAGATCTGGTAACTGTTAAGAACATGCAGCCGTATGCACATTCATAGATCACAAGCAAGTAAGCACCCAAAAACTAAACTAAAAGCAAAACCAGAACAAAACTATCCAATAATCCTTTGCTCATCAACTTTACCCAGCAAATAATCTAAATTACTTTCCTCCAGGATGCTCCAGTCTTGCTTTCAGAACAGTAATGCTTTAAGCATCTTATTCCCAACTGAAGCAAGCAGCAAATGCAAATAATTTTCTGCCCAAAAGAGCACAAATCATCCAGTGTGTCTATCCACAAGTTTAAAAAGAGAAGATGAAATAAAGGCCAGAAAGGCCAAAGTGTTACAGCCAGTGCTGCCACACCTCGCAGGGAGGAGGTCAGAGCAGGATGCTGGTGTTAAATCCCCCCTGAGGAGCAGCTAGAGGCCAGCTACACCCTACAATACCAACAGCTGCAAATTCAGCAGCCTCATTTCCCAGTTTCTGCAGCCACTTGACAGCACTGATGTTTTCAGCTCAGCTGCAATTTTCCTTTATGTGAAAATTGCAATGCTGGGAGACAACTGACCTTTCCAACATCCCCATGTAGCGTAACTTCAAAGACATCCACGACTGTTTGTGCCACCAGGCATCTTTCACATCAGTACTAGCTTAGAAGTGGCATTTCTGTACACCCTTTATTAAAGGATCTCCAAAACACCCTACCTAGATGGTTTATGCTGCAATCAGCCCTGCTGTGAGACAAAAGAATACACTGGGATCCTTCCACAGAAGTGGAAACCAGCTTGGCCTGAGGACACTGACACAAGACACCCCTCTGAGGGTAGATCCAGCAAAGAAATGAAAACTCAGAGGTACGTCACACAAGAGGCAGCTGGGAAACCAGGCTCCACACCATGATAAAAAGCTGTGTAGGACCCCACTGACAACTTAATCATGGTCTTTATTTTAAATCTTATTGCAAGGAAGGAGCTCCTGGCAGCCCAAACTGTTCTCAGCTATTGCCCTTATCCAGAGGGATCTGTCAGTTAGGGATCTGATGATGGTTTTCACAGCCCTTGTGCACTGCTAGACAAACAGCATGCAGCTCATTCTAGAAGTCACACCACTACACTGTTTCAGCAAACATGCTTGAATCTTGCTTGAGAAGTGCTAATCCTTTCCTGAATTGAGCAAACACCAATCAAAATAGATTTTTAGTTGACCGATTTCACCAAAAAATCATTTTTAGATGGAGGGGATTAAAAGCTAAATACAGCAAGCAGATTGTTTAGACAAGCCACAGTCTGGAAATATTAGGAAAAAAAAAAAAAGACCGTGAAATATAAAGAGGATTAAGAATTGCTTGTAAACAGGGCCAAAATTTTAAACAGGTTCTGAGCAAAAAGCTGTTTCACTTCTCTGCAACAGAGCCAAACTGCACAACAAATGCAGACACAATTATTAATGACACAAGCTGCTTAGCTATGCCCTCTGAAGGGTGTTTCCCTCCCCAAGAACAGCCCTCACACAGCTTTGCCATGGCAGCAGGAGGAAGTAAACAAGCCTCGTGTTCAGCACCTTACACCCGTGCAGTCTCGCACCTTTCAGCTTTCTGCCACTTGCTTTGTTGCTCTCCTAACTAAAAATAAGAACTGTGAACAATCCTAGGCTGTGAAACATCGCCACAGAGCTCTGCAGACAGCACTTGTGTGGATCCCATGTGCCTGTTCCTCAAATCACACACCACCACGGAGTTCAGTGCGCTAGAACAAGACCAGGATGCTGCTCAGAAAAGGTTTCTTATCCCAGTTCACCAGTCCATTCAGTCAGGTGTTTCAAAAGACACTCAGAAGGACAACAAGGACAAATACCAGTGCCAATTGTGCTGTGAGGCTGCTACACACAGAGAGGAACCCAAAGAGCAATACACTTCCACAGGTCCAAAAACCCTGTAGGACAGGTATTTCCCCCAAGCAGTTTCACCACTAAACTCCTCTCCAAACATAAAACATACTTGGATTTATTGATGGCTCTTTTCAGCTTCTTCTCCAGTTGTTTCATCCTTCCCATGGCAGCATTGTATTTGGCTGCAGTCTCCTTGTGAACCAGCTCGCTTCTCGTTTTGGTCTGTTCTGCCTCCATGACCTTCAAGAGAGGGATAAAAAACAGGTTCAGCAGCAAGACACAGTGATCCACTCCTTATCATTTCAATTAACAGCAACTTCATAATCTCTCCTATCAGCTCATGTCAGGAAAGTGAGGGCACAGAAAAAATTACTTCCAGTGAACATACTTAAAAGCCTTTCCCAAAAAGAGCAGCAGGTCTTCAAATATTGCAATTTATGACAAATAGTGTGTAAATTATGACAAAGGTGTCACAGCTTTTCACACAATCTCTCTTACAGGAAGTTTAGAAGACCCTCAGCTTTTGGGAACATCAATTTTTTAACCCAGTTAGATATTCACAAGTGGAGCAACACTAGCAGAAGTCACCAGTCACATTCAACAGCAATGTTTGTTTTCCCCTTTCCCCTGCTCCTCTCCCTCCCTGACATTCCCAGCAGAGAGCCTGCTGGTTGCTCAGCTCCCAGCTGCAGCCCCACCATTCTGGAAAGGGCTGGACACCAACCACAGCAGAGAGAGGACTCAAACACAGTTTGGCCTCAACAACCAGTCACTAGAAAACTGTGTCCAAGATGGCTCTTCTCTGAAAAACAGCTGACATGCCTGAAATCACAGTTTCAACACTGAAAATGCCAAGGTTCAAGCCCTGAGCTGACACTCCCACCATGCAGACAAGGAGAGTTATGCTGATGACCAGCCCCCCATCCTCATGTATCAAGATATCTAGAACACAAGTCTGATAAGGAGCAGCTGAGGGAGCTGGGGGTGTTCAGCCTGGAGAAAATGAGGCTCAGGGAGACCTTACTGCTCTCTAAAACCTCCAAAAGGAGGGCGCAGCCAGGTGGGAATTGGCCTCTTTCCCCCGCAGTAACAAGCTACAGGGAAGAGGAAAGGGCTTCAAGTTGCTCCAGGGGAGGTTTAGATTGGATATTAGGAAGAAAACTTTCACTGAAAGAGTTGTCACAAGCATTGGGAAAGTAAATGTCTCTCCATTAGCTGCACTGCTGGTATCCCACAGCCACACTTTGCCAGTAATTTTATCCAGGGTATTTTATCGTTCAAATTTGAGATGTCAGAGGTGTACTGTAAGCAGTCTTTACTGCTTACAGTAAATACTGAAATTACATCTAAAACACATTTTCTGTGTTTTATTTGGTGCACTAGCAGTCAAGATCCAGGCAGGGAGGTGACTGATTTTTTTGAAGTCAGGAGAGTGGTGACACTTCTTTGTTGGTCTGTCAATGAGGGGAAAGCAGGTGGGGTTTTTTTAAGCTTCCTGTTTTGCAGCTATGAAGGTATTCACACAAAAAATGGCAGGACTTGATTCTCTCCAGTACTGGATCCTGAAATGCCTCAGCTGTGATTCCAACTACTCCACAACTTCACATAAATTTCCTCCACCTGCCTCCCACCACCCAACTACATCTGAGCTCACATATGCAGAGAGAATATTCAAAATATCTTGATTTTAAATAACCTCACCCACAAAGCTTTAATTTTTATTTTTTTTTAAGGTGTGCTAATCCTCCCAGCCCTCAGGCTGAACTGAGCAAGGAAAAGAGATGTCCAACTCTTTCTCACTGGGATCAGTGTTCCTCTCAGGAAAACTGTCACATTGTCCTTTCTGATGCTCAAATGAAAGAGTGAAACTGCCAAAGCCATCAGCATCAACCTGGAGCTCTCACTGCCACACTTTTTGCTCATCTGCACACACCACTCATTATTAAAGAAAGGAATTCCTAGAGAACTTTATGAGAAATAAGTTTTTCAAAGGATCTTCTGATCAGATATAAAATAATATACCTAACCCCCAACACCCTTCAACTTTCTCATATATATAAGGCATCCATTTTCAAAGAAAGAGGAAGAAAAAACCTATCAGGCTTATGACATATTCTTTCTTGCATCCTGAAAAATAAACTGCAGCCTCTTATCTCAAACACCTGTTTTAAAGTCAGCTGGTGCAAAGACTTGCCTTGGTGAAACATGTCAGACAAGGCTGGTTTTAATGTGGAAGTCTCTTAAATCAAACTGCAGTCTCCAAAGACTGCACAGAAGGTGGCTCATGGCTCATCTTCTTTCTAGTGTGGCAAGGAAACTGCAATTTAAAAACGCCGTAAGCTACAAAATAATGGAGCAACAGGAATTTGCCAATGCTCAGTTACATGTCAGTCCCTCACATCCTTTCTTAGGGCAAAATCAGCATAAACTTTGATATCTGGGATAAACCACATGATAAGTATGACCAACATCAGGGTTGTAAAGCAGGTTAGGTGTCCAGTACTGTGCTGATTTTTCAAATGTCTCATATCAAACATCACAGAAATGCTGAACGCTGCAGAACTGGGATTTGAGGATGACACATTGCAAACGCCTCAAAATATCTGACAAAACGTGGAATTTGCTACCAGCCATATACACCCACGTTCATTACCTTGTTCAGAAAGAAAGGGGGGGGAAAAAGGCTATATACTTCATGCTTTTGAGAAATCAGTGATGTAAGAAAATCTCTCTCCTCACGGCCCCACAGCCTTGTTTTCCTGTGGGAATTCTGTTCTCCTGCTCACATTATCCACCCAAGTCTGCAGAGACTGTCTGTCCCCTTTTCCTGGGACAGCAGCTCAAGGTACATGCCTGAGGCTGAGGATAGGATATGACCTGGGGGATTGTAAGTTACCTCTGCAGAGATCCATCAGCTGCCAAAATGCATTTAAGCACTTCATTCAAACAAGAAGAAGCAAGAGAGATCATCCTCCCTTCCAAACAGCCTCTAAATGGAGAAGCTGTCCATCAGGGCTGGCAGACAGAAACAAACTGCAAATGATGCTGCCACCTCTGCAGCTGGGAAGTTCAATGTAAGACCAGCCAGCCAAACTCCTCATCTCCTTAAGAAGGCTTAGAAATAGACAGACAGGCTAGTGTAGGAAAGAAGTACTTTTTATTAGAGCTAATAATATATTTGGTGAAAAACTTGCAGTGTCATATGGACTTGTAAATAAGCTCTCAGTCACAGCTGCCAAATAAGCTGGTTTGTCTAACCCAAGTGCTTCTACCACCCACCCTGCCTTGCAGATGCTCCTCAGCCAGCACAGATGCAGCAGCATCACTTAGAAAAAGGCAGAAAAATAAGTGAGGATGACACCTCTTCAAACAAAGGCTGCTCAAGACACATCTCACCTCCTGGCATTGGATCTGCCCTTCAGCTCACCCTCGGGGTCAGCAGGGGTCACAGTCTGGGACAAAAACACCAGGATGGATGAACTTCCAGGATACCCACACACCCACCAGACACTCCTGTAGCTCTTGCCTGTCCCTAACTACTGAATCCCTGGATCACCTACCCCAGGCAGAACTCACTCTCCCAGGCAGCACAGGCTGTAAGATACAAGGAATGGGAAACAGAGCAGGCAAAAACCCCAACACAGGGACTGATACTGATCAATTCCTCTTCTCTCCTCCCCTACTCTCTATCTCCTACCCAGCTGTCTGGAAAAGGAAGGTCAGTGTAGAGTATATATTTACCCTCAATAAATCTGTACAAGTAGCTTTGTTCCACCCAAAATGTTCCCACAATCAGAAGTAAAAATGGACTCCAGGCAAAATTTCAGTAATAATAACAGATGGAAAAGAACAATTTTATCAGTAGAGCTGAGCAGAGCTGACCATCTAAGCAAGAGATTTACTCTGAAGGACTGTTTCTTTCACAAAACATTATTCGTTCTTCTAGGGGAAGAATTAAAAATAAGAGAGGAAAGAGACAATGCATTATCAGTAAACCAGGAGAAGGGAATCGACAATAAGAGGGATCACAAAAAAATCACTGCATTTCCAGGATAAAGTGACAGAGAGATCGGGACAAGACAAGATGTGGTTTGTTGTTTTTTTCATAGACTTTTCTTCTCCCCCTTTTTCCTTTAAGTTTTTCTAGCTGCAGGAAGTCTCTCTCCTCTCTACATCATGAAAGCACCCACACATTTTACACTGACAGATGGTACTTCACTGTGTAATATCAAAGGGAGCTTCACAAGCCAAATTAATCCAAGAGGGAGCATGCCTCCTCCCTCTTTACTCTCCCCTCATCCTCTCTTTTTTAAAATGTCTCATGATCAAGAGCCAAAACATTTCTTCTCCCTGCCAGAATTTATGAACTCAACATATCTCAGGAAAGACTGTAAAAGCAGAACCTTTTTAAGACTGCAGATTGCATCAGCAATTAGAAATTAGCAATTTCTCTTGAAATTCATGAAGCATCTTCCTTTCTGCTCCAGCTTATGTCAAACTAGATGTAACACATCTGTCAATACTTTCCTTTTGTACATCTTTATGAATTCTTTTCAATAGGAGCATAAATGTGAAGATCTTTTTCCTCCATCCCTCCAAAATTCAATATCCTTTGGTCCTGTCTCTTTCATAGCCCTGCTCTCTGCACCCCAAACTGCAGCATTACAATTCAAGGTACAAACAGGCTGGTACCACTAGCAAAAACATCATCTCCAAATTTTAAAGAGACACTGCAGTTACCAAAATCCTGATAAGCCAATGGCTAAGAGTGAACAGTACTCTTCCTCCCAAGGCAGCTTTAGAGCTCATCAAGCCTGTCTACATTTCCATTCTAATCAACAGAGAATTTATCTTTTAATGAACTTGCCCCTCTGGTCACACAAATTGCTCTCCAGACACCACTTACTGAGCAGATCATCTTTCATCATAATGGAAATTTGGCAAGTAATGGTGATACACAGCCAGGTTCCAGACATGACACTGTGAGCTAAATTCCAATCTAAGTGTCATTTCACTTCCCAGATCTCTGGAAAAATGGACATTTAAGAAAAAACCCCAGGACTTTACCCCAAAATACACATCAAGTTAAGTGCAGAAGTGGGCAAAGCAGCTGCCTGACTTGCAGGATTGCACCACAGTCCAGGGCTTCTCTGTGGTGAACACTTAGCTCAAGCACAGACATTTGCAGGGATCAGCTGCATCTTCACAGGCAGGTAGGCAGGAATCCAGCTCCTATTTATGCTCCCAGCCTCCTTTGGAAACATAGCTCAAACTGTGATGTGCAAAGAAATTTCTGAGTGATAGCCTATACTCCATGTACGTGTTCATGCTGGATCTGCCTGTTCCATGAATAGAATAATTTTCCACACATTATGCTCCCAGCTCACCCAGGAAAAACAAAATTTCAGTAACTGTCCCATTTTGCATCAGCTGAATTGTATGATTTTCTAGATCAGTGGCTACAAAAGTCTTGTCTGCAGAAGCCCAATAGCTCATCACATTAAAAATAGTGTTAATAGCTTTTCAGACTATCAAGACAACCCTTATCTCTATTTCCTCCCAGTGAGGGTCTGGAAACAGCATTTCCTGTTTGGTACCCTGGAACCCAAGTCTTTGTCTATATCCATCAGGTCAAGTGCAAAAGTAACCCGGCAGCATTTCCACACATAGCTGTATAAAAAAATCAGTTTCTTGTTTGTTCTCTCGCCTACCCTTTTCTTTATGCTTTCTGTTTACAGTGTTTGTCAGCTACCAAGCTGCTACAGGGCTCAGGTTTGGCTCCAAGTTTCAGATTCATTCAGTAAAGCCTGCTTCCTCTGCCTAAGAACAGCAAATAAAAACACTTGACTCTGGCCTGACATTTCTATCAGAAGAGAAACAAATGAATCAGTACCCACTTCTAACATTTAGCTCAGAGGTGCTTTTCTGCACTTGAGTCCTCACTTGTAAAAGGCTTGGAGCAAGATTATTCTCTGCCCACTACAACTGTAAGCTAAAAATGCATGCAAAAAAAGCTACAAAATCCAAATAACCAGAGTGCAAAAGCTTTCTCCAAGAGCAATTTTATATGTGCCAATAGAAGATGTCTATTTCTTAACCCTCAGTCTTCACCCACAGAATCAGTTTTTTCCATGAGTGATTTCTAATGTAATTCATAGTTAATGATCTGAGTTGTCAGCAACACTGTGGCAGTCAAGGAGAACTTTTGTTCTAGAAGATTTCATTCTCTAACCTCTTTTCACCCATAGCCTGGTAGGCAATGCCAATGTTTCCTCCTCCCTGAGATCCCAATCATTCTGTTTGCCTCACTGAACACTGAGCACTTCATTAATTGCATGCACTGAACCCAAGGGAAGCTTTCACCCCACTCTTAGAGAAGACACAAAACTCAGTCAAGCACTCCAAACAAACTAATACTGAGTGTGCTCAGTCAGGACTTTCCAAGAGCATTTTCACCCTTCTTGGCTCTGGCCTCAGCCTTAAGACCTCCACCACAGCCAATGAAAATCACAAGACAAACTTCCGTGGAACTCTCCCAAAACCTGCTGCACCATGGAAAGGGGCAGATGGGTGCTTTCTGGGAACTGAGTTTGCCCAGACTATTTTAAGCACTGGGGATTGCTGCTTTCCAAGTTTTCCATTCACGGAGCCCTCAGCTGCTCTACACAGCCCACTCAGTGCCCAGGGGATTTTACAGCTGCAGTGAGTACACCTAAGCACCCCATTTACTGCTCAGCTGTAACAACTCAGAGGCACTATGGCTTGAGCCAGCCCCCCAGCAAGGAGCTGTCCTGCAATCACTGCCAGCACCCACCAACACCCCCAGCACAACTCCACCAAACACTGCCAGCTGCTGCTCTGGATCACTGGGTTTGCTCGTCTCAGGTGCACACCTCTCACACACTGTCAGGGAACCATCAAGGGTTGTAGAAGGACACAGGGATGCCTTTGAAACAGCCAAGGAAAAGAAGAATTCATTTGTACCCTCAGGCTGCCATTGTTTCTTTTGTCACCCACCCCAACACCAAGTTTTTGTTCTGCCAGCTAGAGAGAGGCAGATGTGATTGCTGTCACTGTCCACCAAAACTCAGCAGTTTAGCAGTCAGGAGCTCTAAGCAACTCCTTAAACACTTCTGGTTTTCTCATCTATCAATTCTGAGAATCAAAACTTATCTATTTCTGGACTTAGTTCATATGGAGCAGGAATTACAGCCAGGAAAAATGACAGCTGGCACACACACACTGCAAAGGTGGGGCTCCCCTCATAAACACAGAGGTCACCACATCTGCAAATACCAAATTATAGCAGGGACAATAACACAAACAGTACCCTCGAGTTCATTTTCTCATTGCTATATACCAGGTTTTCTATCTCTCCCTATCCTTTCTGTTCCCTTTTTCTTCATCAGGCAGCTGGATCTTAAAATTCACTCTGAAATAGAGGCTTTCTTTCAACTGAGAAGCTTCTGCAACAGAACAGAGCAACTGTTGCACTGAGGGCTGCAAGACAATATGAGCATTGTATGGCATGATAGCATGTTTGGAATAGCAAGCTCAGCTTCACTGGCATATTAAGTACATGCAGAACAAAGGTTTTTAACTTGGATTTTTGGTTCTTTTATGTTTAAAAAAAAAAAGGCAGAAAGGTTTATTTTAACAGAGAGAAGACAAATGACAGGAAAATTCTTCCTGACATCTGCTAGAAAGAATACTGTCTTTCTTTGTTAGTGCATCTCTTCTGTAGGTTTAAGAAGACTTTACAAAGGAGGCAGGACCTTGTCTAAATTCCAAAGTTAATTCAGGATAAAGCAGCATGCAAGCTTAAAATGCAACACACGATTTTGAGTAATTCTACATTCAAACACACATTTCTGAAGCAAAGTGACTCGTCCAATGTAGTCCATACAAAGAACAGGTTATACTAAAACTGAAACATGTCCCTGTTTTGCCAGGGTAAACACTTCCATAGCACACATATTCAGAAATAGGCATCCCCACGCAATTATTCTGGCACAACTCCAAATGCAGACATGCCTTAAGACATTGTTTATCCCTGTAAAATAGATGGTAATAACTTTTTAAAAATTTTCTGTAGAGAGCTACTCCACTAGTTTAGCACCACCAGGCAGAGAACTAGAGTTGTCCCAGAAGCAGCCAAGGCCCAGACCACTCAGGCTTAGGCTTCACCATTTCCATGGCTTCATTCCCTACATGTCAGGTATCTGGACCAAAAGGAAAATCTGGTCTTTCAGAAACTGGGCCTCATACACCACAGGGGAACACAAAGCCTGGAGAAGGCAGGTGCTGGGGCAGGCTGGTGTTACCCTCTGAGTAGCGTGGTTGAGCATCTCCTGCCAGGCCGAGTCAAACTGGCGCTTGTCGTCCTCCAGCAGGCGCTGCTCCGCGAGGGAGATGGTCTCCTTGGCAGCACGCAGCACTTCCGTGGCCCTCTGGAAGTCCTGAGTCGCCCTCTGAGCCTCCAGCTGAGCCTAAAGGGGGAAAAAAATGTCTGGGATTAGAGACAAAGGAACTCTCACAGTCACATTTAGAAGATCTATGACACAAATCCCAAGACTTTTACGAAGAGCCACACCGGCGTCACTGCTTCCCAAACTTTTATTTGAAGTGACAGATTTCTCACTGCAGTAAGTCCTGCCAAAGCAGCACTTCCCACCCAAAGAGGTCATTTGCCAAGAAGTTTAATTTGTAGCTGATGGCCTACAAATAAGCACCTGGCTGAGAGATAACACCAAATGATGTGGGTTTAATCACTGATGAACAAACCAAAAGAAAGTGAAATAGCCAACTAGTGGCATGGCAAGAATACACTGAGAATGGCACTCCCTGAGTTTAGTCAGGGTGGATTTTTATCTGATATGCCATTAATCACGCTGAGAAAATATTTTGGAGTTATTAGCTTGCTATAAAGAACAAACAATTCTCTGAGATGGTGATTGCTTAACTCTTTGGGTGTTTTTTTACTTCACTATCGCTGGTACACAACTGGTACACTAAGTCCCCAGCACACAGACAAAAGAACAACCAAGGGAATTTAAAAAAATCTTTACCTGATTTTTCTACATTATGTATTTCACAGATTCTTATTTAAAGGAATATTTTTGAGCTATTTTGCTCAGAAATACAACCCTTCCAATGTAAGCCTCACACACAATTAATTGAACATCCAGCACTGTGTAGAGAGTTCTCATTTACACTTCAATGATTTTTCAGAAATAAACTGGAATTACCCAGTACATACCTATGAAAAACGTCTTTGACCAGACATAACTGACAGAACAAAATAATGAATAAAACTTTAGGTATCATGATATGCACAGAAGGAGTCTGACAATCAAACATGAGAAAGGACTTTATCTTCCTCAGTGTAGTATTCTGTATGTCAAAGTCTTATGAATAAAGGAGGAGGTTTTAGCTTGAAGAAATGGTGATCATTTGGGAAGTGACTAAAAATCCCTGATATAAAATAAGTTGAACAACAGTGTATTTCTCCAGCAAACAGCTGGCTACACCCCCTCAATACCAGTTGCAAACACCTCCACACTTCAGACACCACAGTTATTTGTAAAGGTAATGGAAAAAACCCTCCCTCCCTGCCCCACGGCAGGGGAGATGGACTCCTAATTTAAACACAAGTCTCAAAAGGAAATAAAGCACACTAAGTTTCCCTCTCCATGTCCTGAAATAGCAGCAAGCTCTTCTTACTTCCTTTCCTCTCTCACATGGAGGTACTTCACCCCAAGGTAACCATGCAAAAATAGGAATTATGTGTCAGAGGTCCTTCACTTACAAGCTGGAGAAGGAAATAAAAATCATCACAATCAGAGCAGCAATTTCCTTCCAACCAAGGTCCCTGATGCATTTCCTTCTGAAGAGGCTGGTGACGTTTTCCACAGAGAAGTTAATCTAAATATCCCCTTTGTTGTTTTCCAGCCAGTTTACACCATATCACCCTGCCTACAGCCTTTGTGAAGAGCCAGGGCACTAAAAGTGTTAATTTCCATGCAGAATTGCACATTCCAAGCACACAGATCCTTTGGGCCAAGGTTAGTGCATGCACAGCATCCTGGTAGAAGTTCAATGACAACATTACCTCTTTTCCTCTCTGAAAAAAACCCACATGTTGCACCTCCTTCTCACCCCAGTCACCAGTTGCCTGCTTCAAATATATTAATACATTTTATAAATTCAGAATAAGCCTAACTGTAGAATGTTTTATTTAGCCACTAACTTACCTTAACCCAGCAAGCACAAAAATTCGCCAATACAAAAAAGCCATCTGAGGATCTTTAAAACAAGGCTCAACCTGGGCTTCCAGAAAAGAATACAGCAAAAAGCCTGAACACAGCAAAAAGCTTGAGTGTAGTCCCCAAAATATCTACTAAACTTTCTAAAATCTCACAACTTTCTTTTTTCTGTCCAGTAAGTTTGACCTAGTAAAGGAATCAAATACAAATTAAAGGCCAAAAGTTTCCAGAAAAGTAGTTTGAGATGGGATTTTAAGATAGGAAATAAAATGCAAGACTCCAGTGAGAACCTGCACCAAGTACTGCAGAACAATGCTGAGGATGCCTGGAGGAAGAGCAAGACCAATTTTCATGGAAGACTCTACAAGAGGGAGCCAGGTCCCAGCAGCTTCCAGCAACAAGGCTGTGAAGCTTCTGCTGCATGAGCAGGCTTGCCCATGTGAGAAATGAGTTACAAACACACAAAACCAGACTGGAGACCCATTCCAAGCACAGCCAGAACCTTCTCAGCAAGCAACTGCTTTGGAAACTCAGTACAGCCAGATCCCAGGGGCAATGCAAGCACAGAAGTGCACTTTTCTCACCGTAATGCATCAGCACTTGGAAGTTTCTGTTGGCACACGTACCTGGGTCAGGGAGCAAGATATCTGAGCCAGCAAAAAGCCTGCAGAGCATTAGGAGCTGAGATACTTAATCCCCATGGAAAACAACACTTAGTGGTAGCTTGCAGTACTAGCAGCCCTTCTGATGAAGGCCTTAATGGCCAATTGACTCTAAAACAGGAAAACTGTCTTTATGATAAAAAAAAACAGAAGCCAAATTTACAATTTAGTTAGATTTCTGCTTGCACCTGGACCTGCAGGACAGTGACAGCTGGAGCTGTTGACAGGCAAGCCCACAGCTCTAGACCCATAATCCATTCCGATTCACGCCCTCTAACTGGGTGGGTAAATGGAAAACTGAAACAAAATCACACCTAAGCACTCCCTCCCAGCTGCATTTGTTGAATACTGTTCTGCAGTGGCAATTTGGAAACACTGTTTTGTTTCTGAGCAACATAGTAGTCCAAATAGCAATTTAGCTCCAACAGTTATCTGAAGTCAGTCTACAGTCTTTAATTTAAGCAGCTTCCTGAAAGTCTGAGAAAGAAAAAAACAAATGCTCGGGTAAAGAATGATACATTTGTCATTAGGAAAACATCAACAGGTTTGTGGCTTTGCCAATGTGAAGAAGAATATTCAAACACTTTCTTTTGTGTTCTAATACAGTTAGCCAATAATTAGCCCTCATTTAAAACTGCCTCCAGCATGTACAAGTTGTTCTGCACCATCACCAAGAGGTTGCTCTCAGTCCTAAGCCCACAGGCCACTCCATTTGATGGAAAAGAGAGTAGCCATGTTCTTCATGAGATTTTAAAACCACAGAGAAACCAGCAGGAGCCCACCTCTCCATCCAGCCTCCTTATATTGCATATAAACTTCACTACTTTAGACAGTGGCTGTTTCTCTCAAGACTAAAATCCAAAATTCAAATGAACGGCTGAAAACTAGGTTGTCTTCCATCACAAACTCGTGTTTGAGTTGAGTGAGGCTTAGCCTTGGGGTAGAATGAGAGAAAATGTACTAGGGATGAGGACAAAAATTGCTGAGGGAGGCTGGAGGCAAGTAGTATGCCAACTTTCTGCCTGTCATCCATATCACTGGTGCTTGATGGAGTCTACCCAACACAGAAGTGAGGATCTCTTTCATTATAGTCAGAAGAGCCAGCCCAGTGAAACCTCTTTTTGAAAATGAGCAAGTGCTGACACCTTGGGAACTGGGGGACATGTGCCCCAGCTCCCACTGCCAGGGTGACAGTGCTCTTGTGGTTCATGATCAGTGCTTTCTGCCAGGAAACTCAATGGAGTGCCTTCACCACTGCAGACCCTTCCTGCATCAGTGTAAAGCATAAAATGGGAGTCCTAAAGGAACACAATCAGGCAGCCACAGAGAATGAAGCTGAGGAGAATCCCACTGTCACAGCACACCTGTCACACACTGTCAACACAGAGCATCAGCTCTTCCTGCCATTCTGTTTGTCCCTCCTCTGCAACTCAGTCTTCTACAAGCAACCAGCTACAAACACATCTCCCATGACAGTAAATCCCTTTTTGCACATGCACAAGTCCTGCTCTGCCCACTCAGCCCCCTCCCCATGGCCAAGAGCTCTCTTTACACTGCTCTCCACCCCGTGCTGTTCTGCTCATGTGACCTCCTCTCACCAGCTCATCCTTGTCCCTGATCTCCCTGGCTCTGGCAGGCACAGCCCTGAACTTCCCAGCAGCTCCCAAAGACCCAGAAGTGACATGCAGTAGCAGCACTCACAGAAGCAAATCCTGCACTCTGGTATAAAATGTGTCAGCTTAGAAAATAAATTATGCAAAATTAAAGGGGTACTGGCAGGATTCAAAACTGCAAGCTATTAATATATTGCTGAAAGATGCTCAGTCCTGACAAATCCCTTTTGGGGGATAAAAGCTGTATCCCCATAGGCATTCCTCTGCTTAGCCCACACAGGGCCTTGCACAGAAGGGAACCAAGCACAACAGACAGATTTATGTTGTCAGCTAGAAATGAAAAAAACACTAGGCCATGGCAAGCTAACAGAAAACAAAACCAGGCACTTTTTAAATGCAGTCCTTCTGGAACTGCCAGCAACATACTGACATCTGCTTGTCCACTTTCAAAGCAGAAAAGTGTGCACTCTAATTATGAAATACAATTTTCTGATTAGTCTACATTAGCTTCTATTGACCCAAACTCTCTTTGTAGTCAAGATCTTGCCCAGTTGCTAATAGAAGATTTTTCCCCCACCTTCCCATATATATCTGGAACCTATGACATATCTCATATTTCCTCTCATCTCTGATTTTTGTTTTTGTTTCTGCACAGTATCACTGCCACTGAAACATGGTACAACACAGCTATAGCATTCCTCTGAGGTTAGCCAACATCTAATGCACCCTGCTAGGCACAGCTCAGCCCCTGACACGTGAGCACACCTGCACACAGCTCACAGCCCAGCCAGGCTTCCCCAAATAGATGCAGAGGGCTCATTTTGTGGAGGCAAGCCTATGCAGAATTCCTCCCCTTGGCCAGCCTCATCAGAGGACCAGACCTCAAGTACAGATATTTAATGAAAAGGACATCACAACACAACTAGAAATTTTCCCATTAGAAACATCAGTCAGCAAAGATCAGATATTTTCAAAATTGGCTTGTCATTTATCCAAGTGAATCTATCCCATCCTGCACTGCCAAGGCCTTGACATCCACTTTATTTCAGCATCTCTGAGTTATTGCCAATGAAAGACAGGAACAATTTCTGTTTATGAAATCACCATAAGCTGGAACATGGAGGGAACACACAGCTGCTGGTCAGAACCAGGCAGCAGCACCCCACGTGCCAGCCCAAAGCCTTTGCTCTAGAAAGCACTTGTTTGTTACTGTGAAACCAATGTTTCTCCCACTCATTAATCTTTAAAACAATAGTTCAATTGCTACCAGCAAGCATGTACTTGCTTACTAGCAAATAGATAACGATTAACTGTGTTCCAGTCCCACTCTTCAGAAGGAATCAAGTTTCAAATGTTTTCATTCTGGCCCCCTTTCCTTCTTGTATCAACATCCCACGTTAATTTGCTGTGCAAAGTACAACAGGGAGCGTGTTTTGAAACAGGAACTTTACTCCATCAATCGCCCACCAGAGCTGCTGTGGCACTGCCTGTCTTCAGGGATCCCTCTGAGTGCAGGGACTGCACCAGGGCACTCTGCACAAGCTTCTGGCAGGAATGGGGACAGCAGGATCACCACTCATGGACCACAGCATCCCCATCTCACCCAGCCCTGCAGCAGATTCAGAGATTCAGAAGCCCGAGGTGAAGACAGCTGAGTGCTCACTGCACAGCTCACAGTAACCAGCCACTGAGGGCTGCCACTTCAGCTTCAGTTTTCCTCAACCTGTTTCAATTCAGCTGGCAGGCAGGAACAAGAGCAGCAGCCCAGATGTCAGCACAAGGGCTCACCACGCTCAACACCCAAACAAATAACAACAACCTTGGCACTGGCACAGCTCCATCCACAGCAAAACTGCACATGACACCAAGCCAGAGGAGGTGGCTGAAAAGGCAGAACTTCGGCCTAGATGGACCTTGGGAAGGCTGATTGGGCCAAGAGACACTTTACAAGGGGACCTGTGGAGTCCTGCACTTGGGGTGGAACAATCCCACGGTCAGCCCTGTCAAAAGGACAACACACTGCAACAGGAGTCAGGCTGAGAAAGCTGAGAAGGTGCAGTCTCCCTGGGAGTAATGCAAACCATGTCCTAGGCTAAACTAAGAGGGCATGGCTGCCAATCCTGCAGACAGGTTACACAGAGAGGTTTCAAATCCTCATCTCTGGCAGTCTTCAAGACATGGCAAAGCCATGGCTAATGCAATCCAGCAATGTGACAGTTCTGCTTTGAGCAGAAAGTTGGGATCTGATGACCTCCAAAGGTCCTGAACAACCACTATTTCAATCAAATACCATAATATTTTTCCTAGTTTCTCAAAATCTGAAGAACATTTCTACAAAAACTCTGCAGTGGTGCCAAAAGTTCTCCTAGATACTCAGATACATTTATTTTCCTGAATAAACAGACTAGTGGTGCAACTGTGGGGGAGGGGGGTGTAAGGGTTCTGTTTGCTTTTTTTAAGGACCATGACCTTTCCTTCCCCTCTCCCAACAGCCTAAAACTCTGATCCAAACCAGAACTGAAAAGTAGTAAAAACACTCCAGAAACCCCTTCTTGCTATACTTTTCTAAACAACTTCTAAAATCCAAGGCCATGGGAGTGACCTCATTTTGACACATCTACAAGGCCTGAGCTATATAATCTATGATGACTGTTTATATCAAAATGTACAGTCTCTCACGAGTCTGAAATACTCTTTAGTTCTTTAAGTAGTTTATTATAAAGCTATATAATTGAACATTAGTTAGAATTTGTTTTTTCAAAAGTAGATTGAAAGATTTTTAACTGGATGGAGAAGGCAGAGGGGAGGAAAAGGTGAAAACAAGCCTTGCTAGAGTTTTGTGAAACACAAACCATTTCCTCCCTGCTGCATAACTAGTGAAATGTCTATGGAACACTAAAACCATGTGAAGTTTAGTCTCTGCTTTTGATTAGGTGTTTTATTCTTATGCTGGGCTTTTTAGTCCCCCACATGCATCCCACCCCTTCTCTTCTAACAGCCAAATTGTTGCAGAACTGACCTGACTCCTGGTTGTGTGCTACATTCCTATGCAGTCTATAAAAAGGCTCAGGAAATAAGAGCAGACCTACAAAGCATGCTTCCAGAGACATCTAGCTCTGTGCTAAAGTTAGGTGGTATGTGTAACTCCTTTAAGACAGGATCACGAGTGTGTTTGAAGACCCAGAAGGTTCAGGGCACAACCAAGAGCTCATTCATTAGCTGCTGCTTTCACCAGCATGCAGACAGCTGGACTCCTCAAGGCAGAATCCCACCTCCCTTCTTTGGGAGCTGTGGAAGGAAATGGGAAAGAAAATATCTGAACACACAGTTCCCTTCAAACACTGTTAAGGCCAGTCCTGAACTGGACTGCACAATCAGCTGCCAGCCCTTCTCTGCTCTCTGGCAGCTCCCATCTAGGCTGTAACCAGGATCTTGTGAAATGAGGGCAAGGATATCCCCTCTGAGCTGATCACTGCCACTGTGCAGTCATCTGAAACCTGCTGGTCTCCTTGCTGGTTTTCATTGATGTAGCTCCTTGCCTTACAGGAACAGGGAGGTGATGCTCACCTGGGTGCAGAGATTGCATGGCAGACACTACCCCAAGCCTTCTGCCCCTCCTTTGTTTTTCATGTGGTTGTTGAGAGATGCTGGTGTGCTTGGAGTTACTCACACTAATTAGCAAGTCTGTGGCACCAGAGCATGACAAATGGCTCAGTCTAGTACCATCCAGGCACAGCCTTCTTGGACATTCAGTGCCATCTGCTTCTTAGTTGTGCAGTTGTTTGTGGCCAAAATTATCAAGCTGTTGCTTTCTGGAAGAAGGGATGATAGAATATGTCCAGGTTTTGATTTCAAAGGTAAACAATCTTATTAAGAGAGAAAAACACTGAGGTAATCCTCCCTGCTCTGTGCACCTGCATTCTGAGAGCTTAGGCAGTGAGTCAGCGAGTCCAGGGCTGACAGCTGCCTTCCAGGTTTACAGAGGCTCCCCATGCTCATCTGCACCTGGCAGCAGCCTGCTTTGCTGGAATTAAATATAGAAGCAAGGAACAACTCCCATGAATACACCCTGGAACAGGGACACCGCCTGCATTAGTGGCTTTTTTTAATTACCCAAGATAATCAACATTCAGCAGACACAGATGCAACAGGCATGTTCAGGAGAAACACTGGATCCTTGTCTCGTGCAATCACCACCAAAGCAGCAAATGTTTTTAAGTAGAAGTTTCCAGAGTGCTGGCAAGGGACTGGCAGGCTGCTTCTGAAAGCACATCTTGTGCATTCATACTGGCATAAGCACAGACAAGGCATGTGGGTAGGAGTTTCACCTGGCTGATGGGCTGTTCTGGACACGTTCTCCCAGTTCCCAGAAAGCCCCACACCCACAGCCTGTCCTCAATACCAGGAACACGCTCTGGAAGAAAGTTCTAGGCTGACCTTGTCTGCCTTTGTACCCTCACAGATACTTTTTAGACAGTCATCCTCCTAAGGGACATGTTGAAGATAACTCTTGACCCTTCAGCATTTTTTCTAGTCAAATTGCACAACTCCACAGCACAGGTGAATAACACCTGCTGCACGTAACCAAAGAAGTTGCAGGCGGTGTCCTGGACTAATGAAGGGCTCAGTCCATTCCTCGAAGGAAATAGCCTAGGTAGCAGCAGGAATAGGGAATATGTCAGTTCCACTTCACAGCAAAGAAATCCTCCTTTGAGAACAAGCCATTAGCACTCTTCACCAAATTAAAAGAACCTACCACGACAAACCAAACAATAACAATAAAACAGAAACCAAACAACCAGACACAGCTAAAAGAGGTGGACATTTCTCCCACATCCTGGAAGCAAAATTTCTTGTTGAACAGTACAACTTTTTGTTTGCTGCAATTGAGATGTATTTCTTGTAGAAACTATTCATTGTAGAAACTACAATGCAGAGCCATTCCCACATGCTGATTTCCTAATACAGAAATTAGAGTATTCAGATAATTTTTACCAGCAAGAACAGACAAAAGCTGCAAAATTCATACTGTTTTACTAGAAGTCATACCAAAACACATCCAGAAGGCAGTAACCAACATCCATATCACATCTGTTTTGGCAGCAGACCTCAGCATGAGCATTTATCACTCCAAAATAAACTCCCACCTATTTAGACCACTGTACACAGGAAACACTTGGTTGGTTGAAAAAATTCCCCGAAGTGGCAAGACTTGTGCTGCCTTCAGCAGTCATCCCTGAGCAATTATCACACAAAACAGGTAGGCAGGATATCACCCTGACCTCAAGCCACCCAGGCTCAAATGCCAACTACTATTTTTAACAGATGATCCTGTCTGTGGTTTACAATCTCTTGAAATAGACTGTACTAGAGGCCAGACGAAAAAAAAATCAGGGAAGAAAATGGCGACAGACAACAAAGCAAAGCAACCTTTTTCCTTTAAATTGTTTTGGGTTTTTTTTCCTGTAGATCAGTGTTCTGGCAATAGCTGTGGAAGTGCTACAGTCACACAAAGGAATGCACAACCTAATCCCTCAGGTTTTTCCAAAATAAAGAGGATGCAAAATGATGTCACTCAAATCTTCATGCAACAGCAGAGGAAAAAGGGATTCTGTTCTATTTTCACATTCCAGGACTCTTTGAGAGCTGCTTACACCTTCCTGCCAGTTCCAGCATCTGTTATTGTATCTGTGTCTAAACATAATAGCCAGACCACCTGTATCACTTCTTCCTGCCTAAATCAGCTGTCATCTGCAAAAAAACCCAAATTTTTCTGCACCAGCCTTCTCCTTGTTACTCCAAAGAACTGAGGGTATTTCACATCAGCTTAACCCAGTATTCCATTACTTCAGACCTACTTGCACAATACTTTAAGTATTTCACAACAGAAAAAAAAAAAAAAACATTCTTGAAGGTAGAAAAATAATTAGGTCATTTGATTCCCAACAATTAATGGAGAGAAGGTTGAACAGCTATCTGGCTTTGAGCTACTGCCATCCACTATGGCTGATGGAGGCTTTGTAGGGTTGGAGAAAGTGGGAGAAAGAGACACCAAAAGAGAGTAACTTTTTTCATCTCTCCTAGATAAATTCTTCAAAACAGATTAAATTGTATTTTCTTCTACTTCTGCAAAGAAAAGCAGAAGAGGGAAGAATCTCTAATTTACAGAGCAGAGTCAACAAATCTACATGATGGAGCCCTCCAAGGCACATCAGCAAATAACCATAAGAAAACACTTTTTGTATCAATAGCTTATACAACCATCCTTCAACAGGATAGTGCTCACACAAACCATGAAATGCAGGGTGTATGAATACCAACCTAGAATAACTAGACCCATATACTGAGGCACAGAGGCTCAGAGAGATACAGGTGATCTAACTTTTAGAGAGGGACATGCACACAGAACTTACTGACACAGGTATTTCAACAAGCAAGTGGTTAAAATTAGTTCCCACTATCCAAATGTGCCAGGAACATTGTACTTGCAGATGATATTGTTACACATGCCACCTCCTCTGCAGGAAATAATAGCAACAGAGCACTAAATTTGAATCAGGTAAGGATTTTTTTCCGTTCATCTGAGAAGCAACAGTTGTCAGTGCTCCCAAACATGGGACAGATTAAGAGGGTAAAAATCTGCCAGCCACACTGACCTACTGTCCTATTGGTAAGGTTGATGGGAAGACAAACACATTAAGGAGCTTTCTTCAAAGATCAGATCTCTGGCATAACTTTCCCAAGCCAACCAGGCAACATCTGTCATCTTCTCAGCAGTTTAAGGACACCCAGTTTGACACACTCCACTACCACACTCTTCAACCAGGTGACAGAGCCAGAACACAAAAGCCACATTAAGTCAGGCTTTAAGTAAATAAATAATGTTAATAAATCAGCCAGGCAAAACCTAGCTTGTTGACCCAGGTAAGTGACCCTGAGTTCCCTGCTTCCTAGGCTTTGTTGCTACTTTGGCCTGAAGGAAAATGCAACAGAACCATGATTCAAGACTTAAAATACAGTTTTCAGGTTCTAAGCATTCAGGAGGAACAAACAGGGCACACCAAGCACAAGCTCTGTGCAGCAGCAGTGAGACACTGAGCACTGATGGCAGGGCAGTGGCTCCCCACACGCTGCTCACAGGGTTTCAGATCCCAACTGTGCAAACACGACAGGAGACACTCCATCAAACTTTGAGCATGGCAAAACATTTGCTTGACTGAATCCAAAGTACATCCTGCCTTAGAAAAAGCTTACAAAATTCAGTGGGTTCCCTGGTGAAAGTCCAGGAAGTGACTCCTTACCCTCAATAATAAAGTTACAGATTCCCTTGCTTGGCTTATGCCCCCTTCAGCCATGCTTTGTGTGGGAAGGGAGATTACTACAGTGGGAATGCCCTTTGGGATCACAGCAGCGGGAACTCCACATTGCACCACAGGACTGACGTCACATCGACACGGTTTCCCCAAGATTTAATGATGTGTTTTGTAATAAAAAAACCAAAAACATTGCTGGGAAGAAGGGGTTCAGACCCAGAGCAGGCCCACAGGGAGCAGAAAGGTAAAAAGGACACACAAAACTTCACAGGCAAACAGGTACAACACACAGCCTCAATGCTCCATACTTTCAGGCACTTCTTGCACAGCTCACCTACGTTTCCTTCCCTTTCCATTTCTTCACAGCACTGAGCTTCCTGACTGCTCACACAGCAAGTTCCATGTCTCTTTTCCCTTCAGAGCACACCAGCCATCTGTTCCCAGGCAAGGCCTGTGCCAGCCTGCCTCCCTCCCATGCCTGCCACAGCGCCAGCCGAGGCCATCACATCAGCATCCATCCCACACACAGGCTCCACAACCACAAAGCCCCAGTTCAGGAGGGGAGCTGCTCCCCTGCCTCTCCACCAAGTAATCTAAAAATCACAGCCATTCCCACATGGCTGATTTACAGGCCCAGGGAGTGAGCTGCCTCTCACACCATGCACCCCACCTTCCCCATGCAGGCATCATTCCCTCCCATCTCCCAGTGCCAAGAGGCTCCCAGAGAGCCACCAGGGCAGCTGCAGGACAGCATCCTCAGTTCAAAGGGCAAACAGCACAGGCAGGGCACAAACAACACAACCATGCCAGCCTAGACTGCTTAGTGCAAAAGGCCAGAGCAGCAACAGCCATCCAAAACACAAATAACACAAAATGC
Source organism: Melospiza georgiana (assembly GCF_028018845.1). NCBI lineage: Eukaryota > Metazoa > Chordata > Aves > Passeriformes > Passerellidae > Melospiza > Melospiza georgiana. The sequence goes on along the minus strand of NC_080430.1, from coordinate 43,368,999 downwards.
AAAACAAAAATGTCCTAGTGATCAGACAAGGGGAGCATTTTTAAATTAAAAGAGGAGAGATTTGGATTACATGTTAGGAAGAGATTATTTACTCAGAGAGTACTGAGGCACTGTAACAGGTTGCCCAGAGAGTTGTGAATGACCCATCCCTGGAAGTGCTCAAGGACAGGATAGCACGGGCATTGAGCAACCCAGTCTAGGGGGTGGCACCTATGCCCAGGACAGGTGGGCTGGAACTTGTTGATATCTAAGGTCCCTTCTAACCCAAACCATTTCATGATTGTATGATTACTTAAAAACAATAACAGCACTGAACTACAGCCACAGAAAGCAGTCAAGTGCTCTGGGCATTTGGTTTTTTCCTTAAACAATTGGGAGAATTTGCAGAAGGTTTGTCAAAGTTTATTTTCAAGTCTCTCTATTCCTTCCTTTCAAAATGTGAATCCACATTTTGGATAGTTATTTGGTTTATGAACAGTTAACCAGAAACACTCCTTCAGCCAGGAAAGGTCAGCTGGTTGCTTCACTGTAACTGTGCCAATAATTTTGCTTTTTACTAGCTCCATGGCAAGTCTCCAAACAGGAATGCAAGTCTGTCACAGTTCTGCTGACATTTAATTTTTGCTTCTCAAGTTCCTTCTCCCTCCACCTATTTTTTTATTTTTTTTGCCAAGATAAATTTACCAGATTAGACAAATCAGTCTTAACTCCTTGTTGCCCTAAACATGAGCATCAGGACTTCAGCTCCTAAAAGCAGGATGGAGAAGGAGATTCCTTCTCCATTCTACTTTTATGACATGGGAAGTCAATATACTGATGGATAACACATTCAGTGTCTAGGAACAACAGGGAAAGACCTGGATATCTACCACTGCTGGAACTGGACCCAGGAGCTGCCATCCACACCCAATGCTGCCCTCCTTCTCCCAGCAGAGCCAGCTAGTGCTGTGATCCCAGTAGCTCTCCCTCACTGAGTGAATTTGGATACAAAACTTGGGTGCTGTGGGAATTGAACTGGCAAGACATAAGTTTCCAGTTCCTAATTAATCTTTAAGGATGCTCAGCAGTTTTGAACCTTCAAGTTCAAGTTTTGAACCTTCAAGAATTTAAAAAGCTTTTGTTTCCTGAGCTCAGGAATTCACCATCTGCAACTTTCCACACTTGCCACACTACCTTCAGACATCTCAAGCTGAACACTTAGCAGCTGAGATGCAATGGCCACCTCAGAAAGCTTTGTTCATTTACTGGCTTGATCTCTACAAAGAAGGGTATCAGTCTCATCTGCTGAGGAAGACTCTTCCAGGTAGGTAGGTGAGCTCTTATCTGCTTACACCCCTCCCACCTTCACCACCAAGTGGCTCAGTTCCTCCTCCATTCCTGTTCTGCAAGATTACAGCAGCTACTTCTCATCCTGACTCACTAAGAATAAAAAATTCACTGAATCACATCAAAACGCACATTTGGGAGAGGAAATAATTTCCCAGTGATAACTTGGCTCCCCTAAGTTTTGTGAAGACAAGCAGAGTGGAGGTGCAGGATCTGAACATCTGAAAGCTCACCTTGAATAATTCTTTATTCTCTCAGCCGGTTTCTTCACACAGATGTGGCAATCCAGTTATAAAATATTACATGAGTAAAAGATTATTAGTGAGGTGAGAGAAAGGAGTTCTACAACATAAAAAGTTGCAGTGAACAGGATGGGACAGCTGTCCCTACTTGTCTATCAACTGCACTTCCTCTTGGGTATGCCTGGACACCAATGAAGAACAACCACTGTAAATACAAATTCCAGCAGATTTTTCCAAGCCTTTTCAGATAAAAGAGTGCTGCTTAAGTATGCCAACAACATGAAAAAAATAATTAGCTGTAAAACTTAGAAGACTGACCCAAGAGGAAGCAGAACATGGATATCCTCCAACATATTGCTGTAAGAACACATGGTACAGGTGGGTACTAGTTCCAAGTTTCTATCTTTGCTAGGTATGACCTAGCATAGATCTTTCACCTATTTTTGCCTGAAGTAAGTTTTCTGACACTTATTTTAAAAGCTAAATGAGGCAGGGGGCAGAAGGGTGAAGGGAATATCACAAAGCAATACCATGCCTCTCCCAAATAGGCTCAATACTGAAGTTCAGCAAAGCTTCCTCACTCCCAATCTGAGCCAATAAAACATAATCCCTCACCCTGCCACAAAACCAAACCAACCAAACCAGCCCACCACCAAGCAAAAACCAACCAACAAAAAAGAACCAAAACCAAACCAAAACAATGCTGAAGGTCAATTAAAAACAATACTCCCAGGGCTTTTAGTCAGGTTAGGATCAGTAAAAATACATGGATTGTTTTATTTGTGGGGGTGGGAATACACTTTTCTCAGATTATTTTTCCAGCAGAAGCAAAGCAGAAAGGCACATCTCCTGCTCAATTTGTCTATGGGCTCACAAGTGATGATGTATGGACAGCAGTGTTTAAATGGCACCTCTCACCCAGTGACCCCAAAGTGCTTTTACTTCCCTTAATGAACTCAGCTTCACAGCAGCTTGACAGCTTCATTTTACATGGGAACTGAGAGAGAGATGAAGTCATTCATCTGTGCCATGCTGCAGCACAAAATCAGCCCCTGCCAGCCCAGTGATCTATGCATCAGACCACGCTTGCCTTTGCACAGCATCCTGTCACCAGGGAGGTAGCACACTTCCCATCCCTGTCACTGTGAACACCATTGCATAGGCACTTTTCAGCCCCAGCCCTGCAAAATGTCAAGTCAAGAGTGGCTTAAGACACTCCTTACCTCAGAGACTCAGCACTGCTCTTTACATTATTGATGTTTCCTGGCAACTTCACCCTTCTTCCCCATTAGCTTTGGGTAAGAAAAGTCTCATTCTTTGACTAGACAACTAGGGAAGCAGCTACTAGTGAAAAAAAAAAAAAAAACTAAAAAAAAAGAAAAGAAAAAAGAATAAACCACCACCCAAACCAAACAAACATGGGAAGTTTGATTTTCTGAACATTTAGAACCTGGGCCATCTTCTGGATTACAGGAATTTCATATTGCTACAATGTGGGCATTGCTTGTGTACTTGCACAATCCTCTACATGCCTAGGTTCTTCCATTGAACATGGGCATTACTGCTTAAGTTAAACAACAACATGAAAAGACAAAAATGTTCTCACAGCACAAGTACTTCAAAATTTGATTTAACAACAAATTTGGATCAAAATAAGTAAGGTTTTGTCTGCAATCAACACAAAAGGCCCACTGTTGTACCAAATGAGGAATTACAACAGTTCTGTCTTGGCAGAAGTTACATGAAATCTCCTTGAACAAGAATATGAGTTAGATCTCACTTGAGTCTCAGCATAAACCAAATATTACTGCTTTGGTACCAACAGACAGCATCCTGACTCCCTGTGCCACCATTTCAGGAGGCAAAGTACTCAGACTAACACCATGGGACCAATGTTCTGGTGAAGCAAAGTTTCACCCTGAGACAGGCCAAGCCATGGCTCTCTTGGCAAACATTCCACAAACAAGATCCTACAGGACCTTTGCATAGGAGAGTTAATTTGCTTTGAACTCCCTATCTTCTGCCAACACAGGATTGCACAAGATGGGGATAAGGGTGAGTAGACAAAAGGGCTCAAGATCCTAAAGCTTCTCCAGTGTTAAAACTTCAGTTGGTGACCTGGTTTTTGGTGACCCCACATCACTGCCCTCATAGGTTTTGAATGGGTTTTATCTTAATAGATGAAACATGTATTCATGTATTTCCAAAAGAGACTTGTGCTGGTGCCATGTGAAAGCAAACTCCTCAATGTGACTTACTACAGCTTGCATTAGGTAACTTACCCTGCAGCTGACACCTTAAACCCAAGTAACTCTGGACAACTCCTGCATTTCTGCCAAACTAAGAGTCATCAATTATGCAATTCTGTATTTCCAAAAGGCTTAAAATTTACAAGGTCATAGTTTTACTTCCCTTTAGTGAGAACAACAAACAGGAATTTACACTTCCCTTTCTCTTACCAGTAGAGTCACTCATTTTTCCCCTATTGTTTAATTAAAGCTCTTTCAGCCCTCAAGAACCTTGTTCCTGTATTTCTGGAGGCAGTCTAATGGCTCTAAAATAAGTGTAAAGAAAAGAGGAGGAAGACAATTCTTCATAGGCTAGATGGTATTATTAATTTTAAAAAAATAATAACAAGCTCTTCCCATGATTCTTCTACAGTTTAGCAAATCAAAGTAAAAAGAGAAATACAAACTGCCACCTAACCATGTTAATACTCTGGTACATTCCTTCAGTTTCATATTTCCCTACCTATTCTGCCCTTCTTCATACTTTATTATAGTGGATTTGCTCCTAGTTATGTGGAATTTTCTAGATTAAATTAAAACTAGAAAAACTCTTTAGGCAGATGCTTTACTGATGACTGGCACCAATCTTTCCAATCTTCCAGCTTCCAGACAGATTCACCATCATTCGATGCTTGCATTCCTCTTGGCCCTCACATTTTCCATTTTAAGATGTTATTAGATAAAGGGCAAAAGGGAAACCAGAGACCATCTTCTATCTCTGTCTGCTGAACAGACACAAAGTAAGAACTCTGTTCCATGACCAGATTCATTAAACAAAATGAAAAAAAGGAAAATGAGTGATTAGAAGGGCAAGCCCTGCTTTAAAATAAAATGCTGTCGAGGAATTAAAACACAAATGAATGTGAAGCATTCATAAATGGGATAAACAGCATTTAAATCTAGCTAGTGACAGAATGGATTGGGGAAAAAAGTACTGTTCCCTCTAACAAGCCTACTGCTGGAGCAGTGATTCTACTGATTTAAGGAACTTCAGGAGCTTGGGTTTCTTAGTGGTCTTGCAAAGTACCTTTGAACCAGAATGACTGAATGGATTTCAGGGGTAGCAGAGACATAACAATACAAAACTCCATTTCCAGAACATAAACTGCTGCCAGCTTCATGGCAGAGAGCAAAGTTTGCTGCCCTGAGTTTGTGATGTTACAAACCTCAAAGTCAATTGATCTTCTGATGTTTTATTTTTGTACTGCAAAGTGTGTGCTTCTACCATTAACTCTTCCAAGTGTAACTCCTGAAGTCCTATGCATGCTGTGCCTTACCCAGCTATTTATAGTAACAGAAGTATAAGATCATGCTCAGGGCAGGGTGGCAGGGATTGTTTTTCCAAATTGCACATAGTAGTTTACACAATCACTAACTCTGTAGCTCACCACTGCTTTATCCCTAGACACACCATAGCCCTCAAGAGCAGGGTTTCAGAGCACTTACAGATGAGAGGCAGATACTTCAAAGCACAGCAAGCAGGGCAGTTTACCTCTTTGCCACGCTGCTTCTAGTCTGCAGGATTAAGCCTAATACTCCCTACACCTCATCCCCATCACCTGAGACAGTGCTCCAGAACAATGCTATGCAATTTAAAACATCAACACAGTCACATATTACCTTGCATGCCACATCCCATCAACCCAGTTCCTCCTTCACCAACTTTCAAGGAAATGAAGCTTGTTCATTCCTCCCTTTCCTGTCACTGTTCTGAGGACACATTCTCTTCCCTCCCCTTCTCCTATCCTGAGAGTTTACTCTGCCTCCTGGCACACACCTACTCTACTTTTCTCATCCCTCTACCTACTTCTATGAACAAAATCCTTCTGCAGTTTTCCCATATTTCACAGATGCCACCCCATCTCTCACTCTCCCCTTGAACACAGTCACATCCCAGCTACCCAGCCACAGATGCCACCCCACACATCCTTCCAGCCAAGCACAGAAGTAGCAGCTCCAGGCAGTTCTTCCTGACTCTTCCTGCCTCAAGAGAAAACAGAAATAGCAACCAAGAACATGCTTCCCTTGGGGAAAAAACCAAAAAGCCTCACCCACCAGCAAGCCCCACCACCACAAACACCCAGCAGAAGCACTGCCTAAGCCTCCACACACTCAACTCTCTGCAGCTTCCTCCCTAAAATGAGATGCTGCCTGACATGTCACAAGCTTTCTGGCTTTCTCTTCATCCAGCAGGTCACACTCTTCCCTCCACACTTCATCCTTCCCTGAGCTCCACAGGCCTATCAGTAATCAAGCAGTAGTTGGGGCATGGGAAGTAAGGCCCTGATGACAGAGAAAGACAAGCTCAGTTTGTGCCCAAACCAAAACACTTTAGAGACACACTTAGCACTTTCCTACTTCAGCACAACCCAATCAGCACCAGACCCTGCCCCACTCCAGCCTTTTTCCCTGCAATGGCTTCCAGCTGCAGCCATTGAGCTGCTGAGCATTTTGATTTAAGAAGAAAAACCACATACACAATGTCTACACTGTATTTTCAAATAAGTACAACTACTGATAGGACAGAGCTCTGAAAGGCCATTTATTATGAGAGAAGAGAGCTAGTCTTTTGCTATTGTGTCTGCTGTAGCTGTAGTGGGTTTGAAGAGCATGTGCAGCTGTGGCTGTGAAGAAATCCATTTTGCCACTGATTCCCATGCAACTGAAGGCACAGCCCAGGGTCAGCCAAGTGCATGTGCCGAGGATGTTATTAATAGCAGGGAAGCAACACCACCAGTGTGTGCCCACAAGCTGACAAGGCAGAAAGCTCTTACCTGCCTGGCCACCCTCCGAGCTTCCCAGTAAGGTTTAGAGTCTTCTACAGCTTTTCCAATCTTCTTGACCAGCTCATCCAGTTTTACTGTGGCCTCCACCAGCACAGAGCGGAACTTCTGGCGCGCATCCTTCAAAACGGTGCAGGAAGGGAAGAAAGGACAAAGGCAGATTAGAGCTTTAAAAGTTATTTCTACCTGTTTGTTCCTACCTTCAGGTTCCTCTTTAGATTCACACAGGAGCTGACACATTCAGAACAGTCACTGGCATTTGGATTAAGGCAGAATTTTTCAGCAGAGGAACCCTGGAACCCAGAGCCAAATCCTAAAGCTGGCATCCTGGACACCAAATCTTTGTTTTTCAGTGACAGCTTTTATACAAAGCCTACAACAGCCTGTTCTAGATGTTACCTCTGGCAGGGTTTCTCAGAAATGAATTGTTTGTATATTACTCACTCTGTGAGGAGGTAAACAGCAGTGAAACAAGTTCTGAGAGGGACTTCAATGGCAAAGACATCTCACATACATAAAGCTAGAATGCTGCTAGCAGGCAGGCCAAACCCCCACAGCAGGCTGGCAAATCAGCTGGAATTGGCACAGAAAAACCATCTTTTCAGCTGTGGTTTCTATCAATGGAGAAGGGCACCTACATTCCACTTCACTATTAATATTTTCTATATTTAAAAAACCCAGCTACTTCCAAACAGGATGAGTTGCACTCCTTACATGATTAGCTAAAGCAATTAAAATATTTTCTCTGCTCCGCTGAAATTTCCACGCATGTAAGCAAAGTGATTCTGATTTCAATCTCAGAATCCACCACAGACTCTAAATATATGAAATTATTGCAGATTGATGCAAATTCAGGCTGGGACCTGGCCCAGGATTTAAGGAGATGAAGAGGAAGGGCCATGTGAGCTCTCAACAAGGCTTGTAACTCTAATTAGAGTGCAACATTTATGCAGACTGCTGGAGTGACATGTTGATAATCAGGAAGCAGCTGGCTTCAAGAAGTGCCCTAATTCAGGAGGGTTTTGTCATTATTGTTGACGATTTCTAGAATGCAAAACTGCTTATTCACTGGAAGATTTAAAATACATTGCAAGCTGCCACTATGCTCTCAGAAGTGGAAAAAAAAATGCAACAATACATCAGTTTTTGCAGAAAAAGCAATATACTTCTGTAAAAGCTTCTTTGCTTCCTTTTCAGTGTTATGTAAAACCTGAACCAGCATCAGCATTATCTTAGACCAGGCCAAATAGCTTTGGATTCTTAAGGTACTCCAATTTATTCTAAGGAATTATTCAAATGGGTAACAAGGTCAAAAATGGAGAATTAAATGGACATTAACTTATTATTTCATTAACTCAAATCCAGTCAATAATCTCATTTCTCAGTGAAAGCCTGAAATGTATCATTTAAACAATATTTATCGAGTCAATGATTTTCTCAGTGAGAAAAATTTGAATATTTCCAATTAAGTTACTGGACCATACATGGTTCACTGCTCAAAATGAGTTTCATAAGTAACTGAAAAAAGACTCCAAGCATGATGACTATATTGCAAGAAAAAAAATAAGTACTGAAGTATATTTAATAAAGTGAAAAATTCTTTGCAGGTGTAGGAACAGAATTAAAAGCTCATTTCTAAATGAATGAGCCAGAAGATTTCACTCTCTTTGTGAAAGCTGCATTTAAGGATATTAGTTAGGCAAAATAATTTAAGTGAAAAAATCCTAATGCAGTGATTCATCCAGAAGTTCAGTTCCCATGTTTGTAAGATCACTTGGAACAAAGAAACCACCACTACAAATCTGTGCTTGGAGACCTACCCCAAATTTACTCATCTAATAATTATACACAGTCTTATCCCATAGGAAAAAGATGACTAGTCCCCACTTGGAGTTTAAAAACACAAAACAAAAGAAAACAAAGGACACTAAGAACAAAGCAGTCAAATTAACAGCAACTTCTGTACCCATTCATCTCCCTTGAACTCTGAAGCATATACAAATTACTGAACTCCAAGTGCTCCTCTAGCTGGTGCCTGAAGCACAGGTCTTACAAATGGTGAAGCAGACATTTGCCCACGAGCAAACTCCACTCCACAAAGTCGTTAGGGAGCTTCAGCAGAAAAACACACTGTGTGAAACCCCAGTTTATCATTTTCCTCCAAAGATGACTGGCTCTTCTTTTAAGGCTTAATTTAGGTCTGACCACCCTCATTCTTGCAGCGAAGAACAACAATGAAAACCAAAGCACCCCAGAACTTTGTATCATCCATCACAACTTATTTTAGTGACATTTATTCTCCTGTCTGCCAGGACACAAGCCTGCAGGCTCCAACACCTTCTGCATGACAGAACAAGCAGATGCTCAGTTCTCTGCTGGGATGAGATCCCCACCAAAGGTTTCCAGCCATCCCCTTCAGTGGTTCAAAGCTATAAATCCTCTTAACAGTGTTTTCTGTGAGGACACTCACATCAAAAACTCAGAGGCTCAGAACAGCACATCAGTGCAGCTCATTTGTGGTGCCCAGCACAGGGTAAGTCCTCCATCCATGTCAGAAAGACAACCACAACGTTTTCAGGCTACTTATCAAATCCTCTGGTGTGACTTGCCCCTCCATGCAAGTGTTACTATTTAACTGCCAAACTCTTGCTTCATTTAGACCTTTATCATGCACACACCGATAACAGAGAAAGGAAAATATGTCAATTCCTGCAACTTGCTGTCGTGAGCAAAACCAAGACAGCGCAGCATATGCCATAGAAATTTTCTAGCACAGTCCTCAATCTCCAGTTTCTGTATTTCAGCTTCTTGAAAGATAACTCATTCCAGCAGAAATGTTATTCATTGATAACAGCAGCCTTAGGTAACATGTGAGTCACACTCACCATTTCTGGGCCAGTTTTTATGTTTTGTTTTGGTTTTTTTTTCTTTTTTAAAAACACATTTTGTTTTTCTCATCACTGCACTGAACACGTACACAGACTCTAACAGAAGCAGTGCAACTGACATAAAACATCTCAAACAGCCTGACATTTTTAAAGTGTGTTTTTCCCCTCTACTCACTCCTAATCCTCTCTGATCATTTTTAAGAACACCTTGCTTCTGATTTCAGAAATAGAAAGGTGACATTGAAAATGTTAGCCAGTCAGCTTTCAATGTTTTTTCCCCCTCCTATTTGCTCAAATGAGATGATGATAAACCTTTTACAAGCTGGACAAAAGCCGATTAAGGCATTTATCCTCAATGTGTGTTGCAAGGTAAAAAAAAAAAAAAAAAAAAAAAAAAAAAAAAAAAGTAGCAGGAGAAGCTTCTTATTTAAATTACAGCCTTAACAAGGAGACTCTCACTAGCTAGGTGTTTGTCATACACACACTCCAGCAGGCAGAGCATTTAGTGTAGCACGTGGACAGCTGCAGTTTACATTTCAGCATCTTGTTCTATGGCTGCAAGAGCTCCATGCTCATCAGCTTTCTTTCTGGAAATCCTTAGCACTTTTCTTTCAAAAGAGATTTCACTAGTGTTGTCTTAAGGAGCATGCCAGACCTCTACCCCATATATGGTTTTGCTGCAATAGCCCATTATTAAAAGCAGACTTTGCTTTGCTGCTGGGCAGCTTTTTGATACTGCACCAGAAAGAGGGACCACACTTAAGGACAGGTCATCCTTACAGCAGCATTTTGAAGATCCATTCTCAAATGTGGGGAAAAAACTGAAAAACTAAAATACAATTTTCAACCCATACTGCACCTGTCAGAGGAAAAAATGCAGGCCTGTTTTCCTCACTCATGAGTGATGGTGATGAGCTGGTGTTAGATGCCAGATGACAAGTAAATAACTATTTCTGCCCATCAAATGAAACATGTATTTTCAAACAATTCTATTTTTAAAATGAGCTTTACATATCAACCATGTCTGAATCATCCTAGTACCAAGCACATCTAAATTTCATTTACAAAGGCTGTCTCGTGACCCTTCTGCCAGTCTGGTGAGCAGAACCTCTGGCAAGCACGGGAGGTGCTTGGAAATGGAACTGCTGGCTGAGAGACAGCCTTCATCTATTTCCAGGAGGCTGACAGGATCCGTACCATCTCCTCTGCTACAAAGACCCAGCAGCTGCCAAAGCTCACCTCCAAGCTAAACCAGCATCAGCATCACACATCCACACCAAAACAGATGCACAAGGTATGCTCAGAAATCCACCTTCAAGCATCAAACTAGTTAAGGACGCTTTAAATGTCTCTTTGGTACCTGAGCAGCTCAAGTAAGCCAGACTGGCAACCAAATCTTAAAAACAAAGTGCAAGGAAGGGGAAAAGTAGTAGTATCTCCATTTTTAAGGGATAAGAAAAGCCTTCCATTTGTTTTTTTTTTAGGCAGCTACTATTTTGCCATCTAAGAATAATTAAAAAATCAGTACCTGAAAGCTGCTCTAATCTCCTGCTTGCAGACAGTGACAAACTGAGACTACCAATACTTTTTACTACAAATGTTTTTAATTCTCTCAGAAGAAGAGAGAAGAAAGCAGGCATGGGAGGGTGAGTGCTCCTTCCAAAGCAAGATTTCTCCACCTAACCCTTCCTCTCTCAGACTGGAAACCCGTCTTTACATCAAGAACATGAACCAAGTAAAGCCCTTTGACTCACTTGGTTGACAAAATTTTTCCAGAGCCACAGCAGAGGAAGAAGCCTTCCCTTGCCCATCCTTGGATGAAAGCAGAAGGCAAAACAACAAGGAATTCACACACAGGAGCCATTTCCTATGGAAGCAAGTAGATCACAAAGAAATGTGGAAAGATTTGTCCTGATAGTGCTGGACAAATCCATCACACATGTACATGCTCCTCCCAAAGCCAGCAGGAACAGCAGCCAGTGAGCTGCTCTGCCCTTATCTCTGCATTCTTTTGTGGACACTGGAAAATGCTGCACAGGGATACTGATAAGGTGGCGGATGTTTCCACTGATAGATGTTTCCTCAAGCCAAGCAGGCACGCTCAGAATGAGATTCCAGACACTGAGAGGTCATTTGTCTAAAACCTGAAAGATGGAGGATTTTTCCTTAAAATCTACTTACATGTTTTATATGTGACAGGGTCAACAGCTCAAGTTTTTTTCCTAAAGCCAAGTATTTTAGTGAAGAAGTAAGAAGCAATTCTAAATAACTGGTGAATATCTGCCTGCCAGTGGGAAGCAGAGAATTAATTCCTTGTTTTGTTTTGCTTGTGTGTGCAGCTTTTGCTTTACTTAACTGCCTTTATCTCAACCCGTGGGTTTTCTCACTTCTACTCTTCTGCTTCTCCCACACCGACAAAGAGGGAGCAAGGGGCTATGTCATGCTCAGCAGCTAGCTGGGGTTAAACCATGACAAAAAGTTCTTCCCCTTCTGAGAGGGGCTCAAATGCTGACAAGGCTCACCAGTGAAAGAGCACCACAACTAATAAACCCCTTCCCTTATATCCAACAACAACCCAGGGTGACCTTTATGATAAACCCAGGACTAAAAGTAACACAAAGTGTTGCAGATCAGGACTAGGGGATCTAGGCAAGCACACAAGAAGGATGCCAGCCAGGCCCTCTGATAAGGAGCATGGCTGAAAGCAGCACTGTTCAGCTCCAGTCTTCCTGTGCAGTATCTGAACAAACACTGGCAAGCTCGTAGCTCCAGCAACACAAAAAACTCTCTCTAACAAAAACCACATTTGGGATCGCTGGGATTCCAGTGGTAACTTTCATGGTACGTGCTGCATTTCCCCTCCCCACAAGGCTGCCAGAGGGGTTAATTTGTTACAGCTGAGTTGTACTTTCAGCGCCAGTCCAAGCCCTCTGTGAGCTGGCCGGACAGACAAACCCTGCACATTCGCTAAGGACATTCACAGCTCCTGATGCGAGCTCATATGGAGATGCACTTCCAATAAACAGGAAAAACCTCTTGCATTTGGCCAAAGCACACTTGTATCTCGCCTGCAAGGCGTTTCCCCCAGCCCTTCACGGACACTTGAAACATAAACAGGGACATTAGCGAAGTCAAGTGTTAAATCCCTCAGAGAACCATTACCACCCTTCTGCTGTGTCAGTACTCAGTGCTGCACTTAGGATGAGCAGCATTATGGATTTTAAATCAAGTCTAATCAAAGATTCATTAACAGGCAATACATTAACGCAACATATAACCACGAGCCACTCGGTGCCCTTCAGCAGCTCCTGAACATGCAGGGAGTGTCAGCAGGTCAGGATGTTTCTTCAGGGTTTAATAGGATAGGTCAAAAGAGCAAAAATGAGTAATTCTTCCAAGTAAAAGAATATATGCATCCAACTTCAATGTATCTGCTCAAGCCATGCCATGCATGTATATCCAGTGCTCTCACAGGCGGTATGGGTGCAGAAGTTATTTTAAAAGATTAAAAAACCCAGGCTGTTCAACTTAGAAACAGGTCATATGGCAGTGGCAGAGCAGAACTTAAAGAAGTGGCAGGCTGGTGAACTCAAAACAGAATTCCCCATTTTATCACCTCTGTAAGCAGCAGACACCAGTATTTTCTACATTGCTCAAACAAGGACATTCCTGTGGCTACTCCAGGCCAGTGCAGCCTCAAAATCCTAGAAGCCTCGACTGAATTCAGCCCATAACATTTTCCACTGGGCAACACAGCATTATTACTTCCACTCTGCAGATGCAGACCTGAGGCACAGCAAGAACAGAAGCATGGGTTTAGAAGGATTTAACAGCTTTTTTTTTTCCAGTTAATGGGAACTGGAGACAGCCAGAATTCTCACTTAGAGCAAGTCACACAAAGCTACATGCAGGAAGTCCAGAAAAGTCTCGCAGAATTCAGATGCCACAAGGTTACCCTTCCTGCTTATCAGAGAGAACATCAAGTCACAAAAACATGGGTGTCTTTTTCTGAACTTCCTTCAAAGAAATATACCTTCTACTCAAACACTCCCATTGCTTTTCCAGATTATTCTGGGGAAAAAAAAATCAACAGTGGGAATCTATGGACCACAAAGTAACATTACAGGAAGCTGGCCGTCAGCAACTTGTGCTCTAAATAATGCAATGATACATCTATGTTCCCATTAAAGATATTGGAAAGATAAAGAAAATTATACTAGCAAAACAGGATAAATCTAACTCCATTGTCTGGTTAAAAAACACCCACACAAATCTCTCTTCCAATGAAATATAGCAGGAACACCACAAACTAGGAAGGGGCAGCAAGAGGGACCCAAAGCAGCTAATAAGAGCCAAAAGTGTAAATCTTCAAAGGGAAACTCAGCATGGCTCTCCCAGAAGCCCACATTTTCAACAGCATTCATGGATTTTGGAAGCCTTTGAAGCAGAATGATCCCAGTTCCAAACTCCTCCTTCCAAACTTTCCTATAAGTAAGGCTGCTTGGCAAATTTTTCTTTTCTTGTGCAGAGTATGAATGCAGAGATTTTCTGCTAACCACAAGTGTTGGGTGTCGTGGGATTTTTTATTCCTTTCCCCTAGAAAGGTTTTAAGTCCATTTAAAATGCATTTATCAACATGGATATAAATTAAGCATTGCTTACATCATCCAAACTGCATATTTAAGCAGATAAAATGTAATGAAAATCTTTTCAGATTAAAAATTATGCAGTTGCATGATACCACAAACTGGCACCCATCCAATAATAAGATTTTTGGATGAAAAGCAAAGAGGAAACATTCAAGAAAGCATCCTCTTGGTGGTATTTCACCTTAATTCCATCAAAAACTGCTTACAGTAAGTAGTACAGATAGATCTGCAGCAAACACTTAATGGCAAATGCAGAGAATGATTATATGATTTTCTACCTATCTAACACCTGGTATTTACCAGGCTGAGCAAGCAACAATGTAAGACCAAGTTAATGTGGAAATTCTGCTCCTTTATTTACAGTTATATTTCCAGGAGCCTTTCAGCCTCTACAGCTCAGCATGTGCCACACACACAGCAGCTACAAATCTGCAGGCTCCACAAACACTTGATCACATGAATAATTTTAATCAAGCAGCAAAATCCCATCTTAAAGTCACTGGGATTTATTTCATGAGGATGCCTTTGCATTATTATTACTATTCCATCTGCTTCATAACATGTCCTCAGTGCAAGGTTATGACAAAATTAATGAAATCCAGGCAACTATCCATAACACCATCTTTCAATTTCAGTACCTCAGCATGAAATAAGGAGACTGAAAAGATACATATGATAATTTTTTTCAATATATCTATATAAAGATTCCTGAAGTTCATTTAATTGCTTCTAGTGCAGACTAGAATACTGATTTTTAAAGTTCACTCATAAAATTTAAATCATGCTAGTGCCATTGAACAGGTCTCACAGCAAAAATACTGTTTCATTATGCATAACAAACAGTTCCCCATTTAACTAAGTTTATTAACCAATGAATTCATAATCTACATGCCACAATGACAGAATATGCATACAAGTGGGGATAAGAAAAAACCTACAAGACAAGGCTTGTCCAAAATCACAACCCCATTTTCTGTTCAGTGCTTTCAGTGGATATTCCAGTATTTTAAAATTATACCAAGAGCCACCCCATGCTTGAGGTATCCATCTCATGACAAGACACCCAAGAGGGGAAAAAAATTAAAAAGAAACAAACAAACCATACTTCGATATTTTGAAGGTACAGACAGAAATCTACAGATGTATTTCTATAGCATGCTCCTCACTGCAATCTCAGAATGTTTTATTTAATACAATATTCAAGATTTTGTAATGATATCAAAATTATTCAGAATGTAAAGTCATATTTTGTGCCAGTTTTTCTTTAGCACATATTTGTCTTACACTTCCATTGTGTTTATCTTCTTTGTTTTGCAAACAAAAGAAAATTCAGACACACACACAGGATAGTTTGTTTTGCTTCACTATTAGATCAATAATGCTGAGCCTTCCAGAATAACTAGCAAGTAGATGAAGCTCAAATTTGGGGATTTAGAAACAATTTCTCTAGAATTTGCTTTAGATTTTTAAGTATCCCTGAAAACCTCTCTGTATAAGCAGGAAGTCTTTTATTCCAACTTTCCTTCATCACCTTCCTTGCTCAGGAAGTGATGACAAAAAAGGCAAAGATAACAATCTAAAAAAACCCCAAACAGCCACCAAAGAGAAGATCCTGGCAGACAGAAACCTCTTAACCAAATAACTTTCCCTGTCTATAATCAACAAACACAAAACAGTGACTTGTGAAAATAAAACTTGTCTAAGCTTAGTGTCAAAACCTAAAAATAAGTTCTGGCAGTGGTTGTGTGTGAGGTTCTCCACACAGGGTTTTTCCACTGTCAGAATACCTCTACCTTTCCCTGTTAGGTCAATTCATACCTTTAAAAACATCATCACCAGACTCTTGCTGCAAAATTACCATTCAGGATGCACAAATTAAGGAGGCAACGCACTCAAAACCACTGTCCTTTCATTCACACAATCCAACATGCACAAAAGGAAAATGCAAGGGTAAATTCTGTACCTCCAGCTCCGTCTCTCTGCGGTTGATATCATCTGTAGATTGATTCAGTTTTTCTAGCTCCCCCTAGAAGGAAAGAAAGTCGGATGCATAGTAAGAAATCAGGGGAAAAAACACGTCTGAGAAGGCTCATTCAGCATCCCCACTGACAGCTCCCAAGGGCTGAATTTAGTGAAAAGAGGAAACCTCGAGATGCCCAGCTTAACTTTGCCACTGGTCTTCTACTTTACTACTTAAAAGAAAAAATAATAAGAGAAGCTCTGTAGTTTTATGTCAAGGCAACAGATTTCCTATTCCGGCTACTTCTTCACTATTACAAATAAACAGAAGGTACAGTAAGCTCTGTCTCATTAATCAATGTAGTCAATATCAGAGAGGTACTTGAGAGACAGACACACCCACCCCAGAAGATCAGCAGTTTGTACTCTCACAGGAGACACACAGTGAAAGGACAGAACTGATAAGAAACATATCTTGCCACATGAGGATCATTTTATTTTGGATTTTAGCAAATCATTTCTTAACCCAACCAGTCCACGGGACATATACAATTATGTTTACATAATTTGCCTTCCTGCCAACACTTTGATCCCCTAACAGCAGAAAAAAAGGTGTTAAATCCCTTGAATAAATACGTAGTAGAAGTGGTGTTGGCATGAATGAAGTTACTGTAAAAATAAAGCTCATTCTTACTGACTTTCTTACCTCAAAAAGCAACCCTTAGGAAGAGATCTGATAGCTTTCTTTATCTGGGCAACATGATTACTAGATTTTTAACAGGAGTGTTCTCCAATTTAAACGTTATTTAATCGTCAACCAGTGTAACAGAACACGCCTGGAAATGTTTTGCTGTACAAACCAAATGTTGTAAATTGATTGTCACTTGAGCAGCTTCCCACTGGACTACAAGAATGACTCTGGTTACAACCAGAAAGGAATTCATTACAACAGTTTAGCTCTCTTATCCCCAGCAGTCAGATTTCATTTCCTACTCCTAGGACTTGGAAAACACCTACTTGGTTATCCATGTTGTCTGAAACAAACACTCATCCAAAAATTACCTAATTGTCTCTTACTGTAAGGCTCAAAACCTCATGGCTCTCACGGAAGCAGACACAGCAGCCTGTTTTTCAAACCAAACAGAAAACTGAACAAAAACAATTGTTTTGCCAACAATTCACAAATCGTATACGTGGAAATGTGTAGCAAGCTGAAGAACCTATGGCCAAAATTAGATCAATAGACACCAACCAAGCTCAGCCTCTTAAAATCAGGGCAGTACCAGGCTAGCTTTTGGCTGAGGGCCTCGCTCTGTGTAACCATGTTTTGGGAATTTTGCAATGGCTCTGCACAGCCCTGGAAAACAAAATGCTCGCGATGGAGAAAAGAATGACAATTACAGCGAGCAGGGACCTACGCCAAGGATCCTCTCAGCAATGTACACACGTGTTATATTCATTCATGACAAGCAGTACCAGCAATGCTGGAGGCAAAAGCCATAAATCTGCAGAGACCTAAAAATACATTTCATTTCAGGGACCACAGCGTGCTGCAAGTTTGCACCGTGCTATTGGTCGAGACACGATTTTGGGGAGAAAAGCTTTGTTTGGAAACCATGCAAGAATAAAAACCATTGCAGAAGGCATTCACTGAGAGGAAGCACCATATTCCACTAAAGCTCCCTTTTACAAGAAACAAGAAAATAACGATAAAAATAATGAGACAAAATTTAAAACCCCATTTTCCCGCATTTATGAATTTCTAAGCCCCGCTCCACAAGCAAGGTCACGCTGTCATGGTCAAAACTAAAAAGGGGATGGGGGGATTTCGGCAGCAGGAGGAGGAGAAGGAGGGACGGCCAGGAGAGCCGGGCGGGAGCGATGCCCGGGGTAACAAAGGGCTGGGGCGCCCGGGGGCGCCGAGACACCCGGGGGGAAAAAAAAAAAAAAAAAAATATATATATATATATATATATATATATAGACACACATATGTGTGTATGTATGGATGTATGCGTGAGCGTATGTATGTACATATATATACATATATATATATATATATATGTATGTATGTATGTATGCACATACGCAGCAAAAGCAATGAAATAAAAGGCAACCATTATTACATACATTACATTACATTGCTTCATACAGCCATAACGCACATACTAAAACGAACTTAAGGAAGCGCAGCCGCCCCTCGGCAGGCAGGCAGGCCCTCACCTGGATGCGGGGATCCACCTCCTCGTCCTCGGGCCGCGCTGGTTCCTCGGCGGGGCGGCCCCGCCGGCCCCCCGGCTCCATGGCGGCTCCCGCTCCCTCAGCCTCAGCCGCCGCCGGCGCCTCCCGCTCCCGCTGCTGCTGCTGCCGCCGCTCCCGGCCCGGCCCCGCCTCCGGGGGAACCCCTCCCTCCCCACAGCGCCCCCGTCTCTTTGTGCCTTCGCCGCGCAGCCAGGAGAGCAGCGCCGAATTGCGGGGTTTCCTCTTTTTTTCCCCCTTCTTCTTCTTCTTTTTTTATTTTTCTTTATTTTTATTTTAACGCTCCCTCACGCCTCGTTTTCCTGGCCTGCTAATTCCTGGGTCCCCCCCGCAAGGGCGCTGCGTGAAAGAGGGATGAGTAGTTCCAGGTGCAGGGAAACGCTGAGGACACCTTGCTGGCTTTTTTAATTTATTTTTTTCAGCCCCCCCTTCTTTTCTTCTTCCCTCTTTTTCAAGCTCTGCTGGAGGCTGACATGCCCATGGAGAGAAGAAAAAATTAGAAGAGGAAAATACTAAAGGCACTTTCAACAAGCTTGAAAATTCAAATGAAACCCAGATTTCTATTGTGTGGCAGCTAAGCGGGCAACTATTGTGCCTACTGCATGCAGTAGAAAAAGACATACTGAAGACACATCCTTTTGTTGTCAGTAAAAAGGAACTTTGTGCAAGAAATATGTACATGCGTGGCCCATGTCTAGCAGAGCACTTCAGATTAGTGTCTCCCTAATCACAGGGGTGGATAACAAGTTATTTTGAACAAATGAGGAATATGTTTCCACCTTTAAACTACCACTATTAATTTAACCCAATTTTTTTGTTAGAAAAATCCTCAAAAGGTAGTAAAAAAAAAATGGAAAGTTTAGATGTGGTGAAGAAAGGAGCATCCTTTGTGAGACTGAAGGTGAAAAAGAATCTCATATCTCTTTATAGGATAAAAATAAGAGGGAGGTAAAATAAGATGATAAAAATTAACATTGCTAAGGTAACTAAGGTAAAAAAGGAGGCAAAAGAAAACCAGTCAAACTCTTCCAAATGCTATAAAGCAACCAGGGGGGGAAAAAAACAAACTATGGGAAGAGAGTGACATAAACATTTGAAAATAGTATAAACATGCAAAGTGACACCAACAACCTAAAATAATCAAGGAACAGAGGAGGTGTTGCAAAAACGCAGATGGGTTGTTTGCAACATCTTCACTGCTCACAGCAGAAAAAAATCATGTTAAGGAGGGGGAAAAAATAAAAACAAACCAAAAACCAAATTAGCCAAAGCCAAGTGTTTGCTCTTACTGCTGTCTGTTAAGGGATTCCAGTGAGTACACACAGCCAGAGGTTCCCAGGACCTTGGTGTTTCTTTTCCCTGGTGTGCTGTGGCTCATGCCAAGACTGTAGTGGTCAAATGTCCAACACTCCCATCATCCTAAAACAGCACAGAAAATGCAAAGCTGCACATTTAAGACTTAATGTGGACAGTCCTGCTGTTACCACTTCGATTTCTAAAAAACAAGACCATATAAAAGGTTCACTGCAGCCATGCCCTGCTCCTCCAAAACTGCACAGGCTGACCCATGGCAATGTCACAGAAAGCACTGCCCACTGTTTGGGGTACAGAAGTGCTCCTGAGCACAGATGCTCTCCCAAAGAGACTTGTTATGTTTGCACAAAGGACCCTCTTCTTCCATTGCCACTGTGACAATTCCCATAATTATTGCAGCTCGAAAAGATCCAGCCAAAGTCCTCAATCTGCCACACTCAGAGCAAGCTGTCTGTCTATTTAGATTCAGAAAGTTGGGAGAGCTGCCTGCAGAGCTTAGCACTGTGCAAGAGATGATGTGGATACACAAGCCCCTTTTCCCACGAATCTGAAATCTCTCATAGAGCCCTGAGGCCATTGAGATCATTTTATATCAAGCCAATACATTGGGCAGATCTGGATATAATAAAATCACTGAAGAATGCACGTCTGTCACTACTGCAGACATCACTAAGGCATTAACAGAAAAGTGGCCTGAAGGAAAAGACTTGACAGAACAGGGAAAGGGAGACTATGCAGTAAAATAAAGATCAATAAGAGACTCAAGGCTATTATTTACATGTTCATTTTCTTCTCTTCGCCATGGAATGGGTTTTGTTGAAAGTGCTGTCCTGTGCAAAGGGCAGCAGGACCCCAGAAATACCTGAGGAACAAACCTGTGTATCACACGTGGGCATGGTCTCCACAGGTTTGTTGGTGACACCAAGCTGTGTGGAGCTTGTGTTGGTGACACCAAGTTGTGTGACAGCTTGGAGGGAAGGGACATCATCTGGAGGGACCTTGACAGGTGTGAGAGGTGGGTCTGGGCCAACCTCTTGGAGTTCAACTACGCCAAGTGCAAGCTGCTGCACATGGGTTGGGGCATCCCAAGCAAAAATACAGGCTGGGTGGAGAATGTACTGAGAGCAGCCATGGAGAGAAGGACATGAGAGTGTTGGTTGACAAGACCAACATGATTCAGAAATGTGTGCTTGCAGCCCAGAAAGCCAACCACATCTTGGGCTGCATCAAGAGAAGCACGAGCAGCAGGTAAGGGAGGTGATTCCCCCACTCTGATCCATTCTGGAATGGCGTATCAGATGAAGTTCTTTACTGTGGGGCTGGTGAGGCACTGGCACAGGTTGCCCACAGAAGTTATGGATCCCCCATCCCTGGCAGTGTTCAAGGCCAGGCTGGATGGGGCTTTGTGCACCCTACTATAATGGAAGCCATTGATGCCCATGGTTAGAGGATATTTCAGGTCCCTTCCAGCCCAAACCATTCTATGGTTCTATGCTCTCCTTAGGTCAATCCTGTGCAAGTGAGCTGCAGTAGATGGCCTTTGGGTGTTATTTTTGTCCAATCATGAGTGATCCCATCCCAGCAAATCCCTCCTACACAATCTGTTGAAGGCCAGAGTGCTCCCCAGCCCCACCGCACTCCCAAAAATCCAGTCATGCTGACCTTTTCCTTCCCCCACAGGCCCTACGTGCGCCAAGGCGTCTGAGCAAAGCTTGCACGAGGCCTGACCGAGACAGTCTGTACTCTCTCCTGTATCAATATTTCAAAACCCCAGTCCCAAGTATTCAATATTTGAACAAAGCACTCTGAAGTCAAGGCAGGAAGAAACCACTTGCTCTTTCACTAATGGGATTCCAGAGTGGCCACAGCAGAGAATTAGTCCAGACTTGTCAGGCTAGGCTGCAACTTAACATGAGCTGTGCTGAAGAGGGTACAGCTCAACTAAAAAGCACAAGGAGAGGTTCTGATGAAGGAAAAGCCACAGTCCAAGCAATCCAAGCTGCTTCAGCAACCAATTTAAGTGGATCAGGCAACACCTCTGCCTTACATTACAGCAAGCATTTAGGGTGCAAGCTTTATCATTAACATCAAGCCCTGGAGCACAGAAATCCCTTGGCAAGGGTGATGTTCTGGCTGAGAGTACAGCTGCAGCTCTACTTTTGGGGTAAGCTGCTACATAAACACATTATCTAGTCCCACAGAAATCCTCAGTGTACAGGCAAGGGAAAGATTTGGCAAGGGAGAGATTGAAATGTCTGTACTTTGAGGAAGGAATTCAGAGAAGAATTCTCTTCCTCATTCTGGAAGATGGTTTGTAGATTCGCTATTACATTGCTGAATAACCATGGGGAACTAGAAGTTGCATTTTAAATAAAATCAGCTGGGAAGAAGTATGCATCAGTGAAGAATTGCCTGAGGAAACATCCTAATGACTATAGTTAATTTAGGGATAAAATTCAAAGGGAATGGATAGTGTAATTTTACATATATTTGATAATGGTAGATTCTGAATGGATTTTAAGGAAGATTTTTTTCCAAATCTCATCTTACATTTGAATTTCTGTTCATACTTGCCCTCAAAGCTTGCTTCTGCCCCAGCACTAGAGGCAAGAGCTGAAAACACCAATCAAAAGTTGCATTTCCTTCCTCATAAACATGAATCTTCTCTTTCTGAACATTGATAGCAAATTAAGCAAAGTTCAGGACTAATTAATGCACATTTGATTACTGAAGACACATTTCAGCTCACGGAAGTGTTCCAGGAGAAAACAGCCTAAGAGACAGAACCCTGCTTACAGAATACTGCCCCTCTCCTCACAGGGACTGGAGAAACAGTTCTGCTCTGAGAAATTCTTCTGCTTCCCTTGATGATGGTGCTAGAGGCTAACTTTCAATTGGCTTCAAATGTTGAAGGGATGTTGTAATTGAGTTTTAAATAATTTACTAAAAAACGAACAGAGAAGTATAAACAGTCCAATTCTAAGGAGTAACACAGTCCCCAAAATACATTTATGAGCATAAATTCTACCATGTAGCTTCTTAGCTGAATTAACCCTGAAGACCAGCTTACTACACTGACTTTTGCAATGTTACACCAGAAATTAGTTTAACTCAGGGAATGTCTCATTTAAACACTGAGCCACCACCTCTATTTTCCAACCTGCAGCAAAGACATTGCTCTGCCAGTGTTCAAATCCCATGTACTTTCCTGGTTTTCCAGAAGTCTACTGCACATGTTGGAAATATTTTTAAACATTAAGTGGTATCTCACCCACAGTTATTTGAAGATCTGGGCCTCTATCACTAAATCTCTTACAGGCAAAATTTTTATGGAAGGTATGCGCTTGCATTTATTGAAGATTTTAAATTTCTTGGATGCGTATGCAGGGTATTAAATATTAAGTGGTCAGAATCAAAACTTCCCCCGGCTTATTTCTCAATAAATTTCATGCTTCCATACTCACAGTGGTTGTGGCATGTTTGTGCTCTGCATTTTAGAAAGCACTAAAAATCAATTATCTCTCCTACACCAGTCTGTAAGATGGTATTGCCTTATGAACTTGCACACAAAGAAATATTAATGGAGCTTGAGCATCTGTGGTACAAAAAACTTGTAGATTTCCCCACCTACAAGGAATGTATTTAAAGAAAAGGCTACATTCCAAAATACCCTTTGATTTCACTTCTCTTTAACAAGCACAATTTAAAATTAAAAATAACCTCCAGGCTTCTCATGGCTACAAAGAAAGGAGGCACATTTTAAAGAGGTACAATCTATTTTCAAGCCATACTAATCTTAGTATCTTCCATAAAAATTAAATACAAAGATTATTAGCAAAATTATCTGCCGGGCAATTTTCTATTGTATATACATTTATCTCCCACCATATCATGAGTTACTTTTCTCATTATTTTGAAGGCTGAAATTGATGATGCTTCATACAGAGAGTGTGAGTGCAATATAGTTTTTTATACACACACATAGACACACTCACATGCGCTATGCTATATATATGTGTGTGTGTGTGTGTGTGTGTGTGTGTGTGTGTGTGTGTGTGTGTGTAAAAAATGCGGGACTAACAGCTTGATGGATTTCCCTGATGGATTTCCCTGCTTGTTCTTATTTCATTGGGAAAGAACCACCATCATCACAGGAAATTTTCTCCTCCTCCAAGCTGTCTTTTGGCAAGGCTGGTGGTGGTGGAATTTCCCACTGGAAAAAACCATCCTTGCAGCAGTGACACTACACTTGCAGCAGTCCTGCTGCTCCTCTGGCCACAATGCAGAGTGTGCTGCTCTTGCAGATTTAGAAAATAACAGAGTAACATGAGCCTCTTCCTCAGATCTGCTGCTGAATGATAAGGAAGATCCCTTTTACAGTTCTTCATACCTGAACAGGGAATAACCCTATAATGAACCCTTTTAAGTTGAATATATCCACCTAGGTTCCCAGTCCTGCTATCTGCTTTCCTTGATAAGCAGCCTCACATCAGTTTCAGTGGCAGCAGGATCAAATGCAAAGGTGTTAGTCTGTACTCAAAATGAGGCCTTACACAAGAAGTACTGGCTCGTGAGAGCCAAAATGAGATGCAAGTGCCATTCTCCTCTACCCAGCCTGTCAATTCACTGAGGCTTTGCAGCGGTGTGGATACATCATTGCTATTCAGTACAAAAACACCCACCCTCCTCCTTTATTCTTTATACTTAGACATCTATGCAAGCCACATCTAAAGCATTTATTTAAAGAACCACCTCTGACTCTCAGATGACATCAGCCACGTGCAAGAATACATCTCATTTTTTCAGTAGTGAGCCTGATGTTCAGACCAGTTCCATATTTGTGGCTATTTAACTCGAGCAGTAGATTTTTCACTGGTACATTAAAGGATAAATTCTGTTCGCAGGTTTCTTGCCATCAGCTCGAATGCAACACTGACAGAAGGCAGGAGTTCCTGTGGTAATGTAAGGACAAACAAGAAACTCCAGGTAGTGAAGTTCCTGTGGCTCTGTTTCAGCCTATTCATGTGCCTGGTGCACTTTCTGCGAGAGAGCCAGGAAGGGCTGCTTAAAGCTGGCAATTTCCACAACCCTTCCCTCATGCAGCATGGCTATCTATGCGCTTGGCACATTCCAGCTCCAGAGGGTCTCCACGTGTCTCCATGTGCCTCCTGCAGCAGGCAGTGCTCCTGACAGATGCTTTGTGACACCTGCTCCCTGCCGTGAGCCGTCTCTCCTGGCGTGGGCAGGCTGGAGCACAGCTCTGTGCAGAGGCAACCAGGTGACTGCTGAAGGCTCTCTGACCACAGACTTTGCTTCCTACTAATCTTGTTATCAGGCAGGAAATCCACTCATGCCCTATTTTAAGCTGCTGAAAACACAACATCAAAATCTTGAGCTTCTGTCGGAGATCTCAGAGCATTCCTTCAAGCATCAGCTATCCAGAGAACCTTTCCCTTTGGACCCCAGCACAAATCCCGTTTATTTTACACGCCAATTGATTAATAGAGTGAAGCAGCACAGACATTTCAAGTAAAAGCATGGCCCAGAGGGTGAGGGGAACAAATACCTGTTCAAAACTAGCACCCTGAGTAAACCAGGTAGCTGCAGGAAGATTTGGGATCTCATTATCCTCATGAACAGCTCAAGTGCAAAGAGAAAAGGTAGAATCATGCCCTATATCTAGAGAAAAAAAAAGACATGGATGGGCAACCACAGGGTAACTCCTGCCTGTGAGTTGTGAAGGCAGACTGGCAGCCAAGAGGGAGACAGCTGGGAAGCCCAGAGATGGGGACAGGCCCTTCCACAGCCAAGTTTCATTAGCAGGATATTAAGAAAGGTCTTTGCACTGCCTATTTGCTTCCTAACCACATTTGACTGCTTATAATCAGTGACAGGAGAAATAGGAAATGTTTTTATATGCTCCTCTATAGTTTCCAGGCTGGTTATAGCCTATTTTACCTTGTGCCAAAAAATATGAAGCTTATGAAGTATCTAGATACAGAAAAATTTGTCCGTTTTCCAAACTGAATTTGATGTCTGCAAGATCCTAAGTGTCCACACTTCAAGTGTGCCCTTCCATACATATATATATATTTAAAATACTTGAATTAAAAATATCTGTCTTAGATTTGTACAAGTGAAATGCTTCCTGTGTACAAAGCCCCCTTTTTCCCTCTCCCAGCATTAATAGCTAGATTTTCTGCTCTGGCAGAATCAGACTTCTCAGTGCTTCCTGTTACATTAAATATGGAATGATTGAGCACATTGTGTGTAGGAGGGAAGCAGAGTCTGTTTTAGCATCCAGCTTTATATGTCAGGAGAAGTAGTGATTAACTGTGATCCCTCTTTTGCCTTCTCTCATGCCATAACCTCAGGAGCATGCTGCTGCAGAGCCACAGCCCTGCGTTTCCATCTTGGTGCCCAAGAGCAGCCTGCAGCAGCAGCAGCAAGGCGGTGAAACCAAAGGCAGTCACACAGGGCAGGTTTTGAAGCCTCCCTGGCACAACCATGCTGCAGCAGTACCTGACCAAACGCCTCACATCTCCTAGAGCTTAATAAACACTTTGGATTACAATGCAGATCTCTGCTCCTCACTCCTCAGTCTGTCATCTCTACTGCTCCCTCACCCTTCTGCTCAGCCTTGTTTATTCCCCAGTCTTCCCCTTCTTTCTACCACTGCAAGTATCATTTAACCCATTGTTTCCCTCCTTCCTCAATTTGTCTTTGTCCTTCATTTCTCTTTTCCCTTTCTTTCATGTATGAACTGTTACACAGCAATTGCCATTAGCTATGCTAATGGTTCAGCACCACCATTTGTCAAAATGATGCAGCTTCATCATTTCCCCTCCCACTTTGGGGTTGGGTTTGCTCATCTGTTGCAGAGACTGAAAAACTTTTGCAGTACCATTTTGAACATGTTGATCTCCCCCAGAGCAGAGCAGTCTCTTTTGCCACAGGAAACATACTCAACCCTAGCTGCAAATTCCTCTCCACTGAAGTCTCTCCAAGATGAAGGCAGTTTTGCAATCCCAGTGAATAAGAGGTCATAGGGACAGAAATGAAACATTTTACTTTGAAAGTCCCTGCAACTCCCCCAGTGGTTAGAAATTGTTCTTTTTTTAAATGCCCTCTAGACTTCTAGAGTGGGATTCATTTTGTGCAGATAACTGGATTTAAAAACTACTCCCTTTTGTCTAAAAGGGCATTCATTCTTTGGTTTTCCTTCTTCTCTTGACACAAGAAGGTAAGATGACAATTCCTTTATTCTCTTCTAGTGACTATATCAGAACAGCAATTTTCCAGCTCAAATTGCAGGTGTAGTTCCTAGATGTAACAGCCATTGTGTATCTCAGGAGCAAGTTCCACAACAGCAGGAAGAGATAAGGGAACACACATCAGCCCTTTGGAAAATCCTGCCCAAAAGGATCATGTTGAGCCTGACAGATTGTCCTTTATTAAGATGCAGATGAACACAAATCACTCCACACTGGGGACTGTGTTCCTCTGATCTAAAATGTGACCCCTGAGCCTCTTTTTTAGCTCCTTGGCCTTTCCTCCAATTTCCTCCCACCCTTCTATTTCCTACCCTCCCATAGGGGAACTCCTTTCAAGTGAGCTGTTCACACCAGAAGCCACACATAGACCCCTGCACCCACACTTCTGTCGAGGCACCAAGGCACAAACAAATCCCCTGTGAAGCAAAGCATCTGAATTCCCTGCAAGTGGAAGGTATGCTGAATACCTGGGGGGGATTCTGCGTAGGACAGCGGGATTTTATATGTCCAAAATATAATTTCATATATGCAAAAAAAGGCTACCTTCATTTCTCTTTGTTTTTCACATTACTTTCTGTGAAAAAGGAGTTCAGGTCTTAAAAAGAAAAAGCTGCCTAGGTGATTTGCTGTCAGGACAATTTCAGCAAATGGACTTAGAAAATCAATGTGGAGGCAAGTAGTTGAAGGGATTTGTGTTTGATGGTTCTGTGAGGATCATCCAACCCTTGTTTGGAGAAGGATATACACATTGCAAAATAAGCTGAGAAGATGTTTGGCATATCAATATCTCAACAGCCAACTACCAGAAAGGAGAGGGATCTGCCCCCTTGGTCACATGAAGGTTTGGTGTGCTCAACACCCTGGGGACCCAGAAGAGTCTGTCAGAGTTCCCAGACAAATTGGGAAAACTGTCAATAACGCAAATAAAAGCTGCTTAAATGCAGTCTGGCATCCACACTGCTCCCCAGCCCCAGCAAGCAGGAGTGGGAGGGCACCCCAGTACAGCAGCAGGGACAGACTCAGTGTTCCCACGGCACAGCGCTGGGATGAGCAGCGGGATGCCAGCACAGGAGCACCCTCTACAAACAGCAGGAGGTGAAACTGATTTTCAGGCCAGGCATTCTGCAGACAGAGCAAAAGGAACAAAGCAGATGTCAGGCAGCCTGCAGCACAGCTCTCCTCTTGCAGGCACCCCTTTGCAGCAGTAACTCTTTCAAGGGGGAAGGGGAGAAAAACCAGCCACCCAGCAGTGTGTTAATCTGCACAGATGGAGCAGCTTTAATGCTGTCTAATCCTCCAGAGGGAGGAAACAGCATTTCCTTTGTGCCAAGGATATCAAAATGGTTGAAGATGGCAATCTCC
Organism: Melospiza georgiana; assembly: GCF_028018845.1. Lineage (NCBI taxonomy): Eukaryota > Metazoa > Chordata > Aves > Passeriformes > Passerellidae > Melospiza > Melospiza georgiana. The sequence goes on along the minus strand of NC_080430.1, from coordinate 43,340,655 downwards.
ACTGACATTAACTTTATTAAAGGAGGAGTATTTCCACGAGCTCTGAGAAGGCTTGGTCAAGAGTCAGCTGGAGATGCACTGCATGTAAACATCTACTCCTAACAACAGAAAATAGCAGGCAGTCAGGAATTCCCGGAAGAATTTACAGGCACCAAGCATGGACACAGACTGGAGATTGCATATCACAGCCACACACATCAATTATACAGCTATCAAACAATAGCATAGCAGCAGCAATGTGAGCAGGTAGTTACTGCTTTTTGCTCTTCTTTAATTTGGCTCCTGTATTATTTTGTTGCAGCTATATAATCAACTTGTACTCTGAAGAGGGAAGTGATGCCCCTGGGTTGTCATAACAAGAATACCAAACCTTCTTGAGCCACTTCCTTGGCAGTGAATGATTTTTACATGCAAATTGGATGCAGAAGTGAAAGAAAGGATAAGCTTTCTCAGTAAATTTTGAGTATCAGGAGCCAGCACTTAATTAAACTTTACTTTAAATAACAGTAATATTTACATTCCACTAATAGATGCTTTCTTGCATCTAAATATCAAACTGTCACTTCACAATGGAATTGCATATAAAGTCAGTTCTTAAACAGTTTAGGTAGTGCACAATTCAAACATCATTTTAGATGTCAGTACATCTCACCCTGCCTGCTTGGGAAAAAATGGAAAATTAAAGCTCTGAATCGAGGATCTGAAATACAAAGCTCTGCTGTTGTAACAGAAGCAGAAAATGCCCACACATTCATCTCCCCTTCCTGGAGGACAGTTCAATTATCATCATGTCCCCAAGCAGATTTTGCACTGAATCACTGTGACATCTGCTAGGGAAATGAACACAAATCTATATCTGCATGCAGCAAATACATTGGCAAGGTTGCAAAGGGGGGAAGGGAAATAAGTGCCACTTTTCACACAAACTAGAAAATGACAGCTTGTCACATCCATGAGTAAATACTAGGAGAAGTGAGAGGAGGAAAGATGCTTCTTCACCTTTTCCCCCTCCATAGCATTACAAAGATACAGATTAAGGACAAAACCGTGGGTCCTCCTTCCCTGCCTACAGTAACAGCATCTGGACATTTCACCAGCTGGGAGCACTAACAATAATGGATGATTTCTGCCATTGGCACAGGTTGGTAGAGCTCCCCTGAGTCCAAGGGAGCTGTGCCTCTTTCCTAGCTGAAAGGCAGGTCCAACATGGCAGAACTTTTGGAAACAGAAGCTGGAAGAGCCTCAAAGAGCCTCAAAGAGTGCAGAGCAGCCTCTTTCAGGTCACTTCTGGCAAAGAAGACTTGCCCATTGCCTTGTCAGCAGCAAGGGACAATTTTATGATATGGAAGCAAGGGGTTTAGTCATGACTTGCATACATGAAAAAAACCTTGATGTGATATTGTACAACTCTCTTTCTTTATACAGACAAAGAGAAAAAAAAAAAACAAAACAACAAAACAACAAAACATAGAAAAAGTATAAAGTTAGCTCGAATACTCCTGTATTTCCCCAAGAACAGGAGTATTCCCACAGACTACTGCTTCCAAGCCACCTACACATTAAAGCTGGTCTGTCTGAGCCCATGAGCACCTTTTCTATCTTCTTTCAGTCCAGCACACGAGGCTTCACCAGCTGCATCACATGGCAAGGCACAGAGTTGACTCTTCAGCGCAGGATGGAGGAAAGGCCATGGTATGAAGTTACTGAGAGAAAATCACCTTCCAGCAAGAGATGCCTTGGCTCCAAAACCTAACACAGCTGCACTGTGACCTCTCCTCCACTGCAGTCACACACGAGGCTGGAGATGAAGGCAGCACAGCAGAGCACACCTGAGACTCAAATATCTTAGTCTCATGCAGGATGTGCAAGATGGATCTGACTTTACACACACAGAGGAAGCAGCAGCATCATTCTAAGCTCCTTTTAAGCTAATGATACCTTTTACAGAGGGTTACAGTCACTGCAGCTGTTTTAGAAGGAAACAGGCTCTCTACCAAAAATACATTAAATACATAAAAAACCTCTGCATGCCACACCCTCACCTGTAACAAATGCATTACATTAACATTTAACAGTATCTCACTGCTAGAGCAGAGCAGAGCACCCTTTCATCAATCATGGCTTGTTTTCTGGTGCACCTTCCCCACACCCAAAAGCCTGTGCTCAGACATCTCTCCTCAAATATTCCCCAATTCAAATGACTGTAAAAAGGGTATCATTACAGTTTCTTTTTAAAGAGATGTACAACCTTCCACCCACTCTTTCTTGTGCTTTTGCAGCAAGAATTTCTTCCTAATTGGTATCCAAGTGTGCAGTCAGATCAATTTTTCTTCAAAAAAGAGTGCTGCTTTTTATCCAGATGAAAACAGACACTACAGACTTCACTTACAGGCTCTGATTTTAAAAATTGCTCTAATCAGACTTTGATAGAACCACTCTGATAACAGTTGTGTGACTAATGTGTTTCCTAATGTTATGATAATTCAACTACTAAATAAATAAATAAATGGTTTAAAATGAGAAAAACTTTAGGAATGTGGACAGCAGCAACGAATGCCTAATTCAGAGTTCAAAAGTCTCCTCTGAAATGTCGTTAGTTCATATCCTCCTACTTCTCCACAATCCTGATCTTTAAAACTTAGGATAAAAAAAGCTCTGAAATTTGGACTCTTGATCTGAATACATGTTTTCATGTAAGAAATAAACTTTAAGCTTTCAGGAGTTAAATATTTAGAGTCTGGTCTCACAATAAAGAACATTTATTCTTCTAGTCAGTAGAAAAATAGAAACAGTTTCTCTTGAAAACTGCATTACATAGTTTACAACTAAGAACTGCCTGGAAAAAAAAAAAGTAGAAAAGAAAGACTAGAGGGCTTTTTTAAGCTATGTAAAGGAAGGTTATTATTAGAACTGCCAGAATTCTTTACATTGGCATAATGCAGTAGGATTACTGAAATATTTCTCTACTAAATTATGGTTTTCAGCCAGGCACTTAAAATTGCTATTTTCACAAATCCACGTGGTCCAACTGAAGGGATGCTGGCTAGAGCCAGGCCACAAAGCAGAGGTGGAGAACAAATGTAGGATCTACCAGGTACCTCCCTGTGGGCTTGCCACAGCCTGACCCACAGCCAGGCTGCTGCTGCCACCCCTGCCCCGAGCACTGCCATGGAAAATTGCAATATGACCAGGTACAGGGACAGCAAAGGAACACCTGTATGCCCTGAAAGGGGAAAAATAAATGCAAGCAAAAAAGAAAACTTCAGGTTTAAAACTGACCTGCCTTCCAAAAGAGGCATTAAAATGGTCTCACAGCTACCTTACACACAGATGTATCAGCAATAAAAAAATCATTATGAAGTTCAAAAGCCACCAGATGCTTTTATCTGCCACACATTTTCCTTTTGAGCCTGCACTTCTGTGGGGTTTCTCAGATGAGCAGACTTCTCTTCTAAGTATTTCTAACACATCTATTGACTTAGATTCCTATCCTGCAAATCCTAACAGTCATTACATGCATGCATTCTTGTCTGCAGTTTCCAAAATGTGTTTTATATCTATTTTATCTATCTACTATATATTATATCTAGGATATCTTTAAAAATTACAAGCACATGAAACACAACAGATTTTTGTAAAGTATTTCTGTCACAATACAAAAAGTCCAGCAGTTTTTAAATCAAGAAATCCTAGATAGGTTTCCACCATCAACTCCAGATAATCTGGTACATTTCCTACCTCTTCACCTACAAGAACTGTAAGTGGGGGAAGAGAAGGAAGAGAATTCTGCAGCTTCTGCATAGTATAACCAAATATTCTCCTCCTCCTCCTCCTCCTCCCAAAATGGCTTAAAATACATTCACAGTAGACTCTCCATTTGGGGGCTCTTATTATCATGCCACTGTTTCAAGCTCTGAAACTCAGAGGATTGGGAACTGAGGTTGTATTTCTGCTAATGAGAACTGAATCTGTAATACAACAGCCTGAACTGGGACTCCAGGAAGAAAAACAAAATAATGAAAGTGGGCTGCATATTGGAAAGACAGCATAGAGATTTGACACTGTGCACCAAGCCTTATTTCCACAGTCCTTGCTTACTTTCTCTTCTACTGGTGTCCAAATTGAGTTTTTGTCTTTCTTCTACTGCGTGTGCTTCCTAATTTAAGGCAAACTGAGCACCTTTTTTTTGCAGGGACTTGAGGAACTCAAAGCAAGACAATGAAATCTTTCTTGAGCGCCAAAGCGAACTCATGTCAAGTGAGCAAACTTTACTATTTATACTGATTAGGAGTTTGAGCCTCTCACTGCTGTATGGTATGTTATATCAAGAGCCTTGAGTCAGATAGAGATGCTTGGGAAAAACAAGAAAAAGGGAGTCACCCCTGAAGCTCTCAGCCAGGTCTCATATGAAGCTTCAAGGAAAACCAGAGCCTACCTCTCTCTGGTCCTCTTTTCATACTCTAAACAGACTGCAAGAGTGGTCAAAATACATCCAGAGCTGCTTAACTCAGCATTTTCTTCTTTGTCTATGCCCTTGCAGCTATTTAGGCCTAGCTAGTCTCAGCGTCTAAGCTCAGTGATACAAATCCCCTGTGAGCCTGTCCATCACTCTCTACTGCTTAACCCTCCTCTGCCTCAAGAGACTGAGGATGGCACCTGCAGTTTAAGTTTCTCCAAACAGATTTTCTGTGTGTCAGACACTACCATGCATTTCCTAGCCAGCTTTATGAAACTCCTGTACTGCCCAGACAACTCCCAGGAACAAAACAAACTGTTTGGAGAGCAGATAGCAGGAGCACTAATGTTGTCTTGCACCACTTGACCTTTGTGTTCATGTCATAGTAAGGATCTTCAAATAAATCAACTCTCTAGGCAATGATTTACTCTACCTGTGCTTCTCTGCTGGTTAAAGATTCCATGGTTTTTGGTTTTTGGAACCAAAGCAGAAGCCCACCAGCCTCTGTGTTTTTTCTCACACATGTCACATGTGGGAAATGGATTTGTAATTCAAACACAATTCTCCTCTCCTCAAATCTCTCACTTCTTCTCTTCAGCTGGGCTGCTCTTCCTCTCATGCCTACTTTCTGAAGGGAACATGACCCAGAATTGGAAAATAAGCACTGGGAGTGGATCTACAGAGCACAGGTGCTTCCTTTGCACAAATATCTGTAATAACCACTTGGCTAAAAGAAATTAGAACAATAGCTTACAGTGAATGAGGTTTCCCCTCTTTCTGTGCAACCTCACAAACGGGGGTGCATTATATGTCGGCTTACAGACCAATTAATGAAATTTAGGACCTTTTTTAGACTAAGAACTTGCTGAGATGGGAGCAAATTGCTGAAGGGAGGAGGCTGGATGACATACTCTGCTGAGCTGTATGTGAAGAGTGATGTGAAACTGTTTGAACTCACTAGTCAGCAGAACAAAATGACAGAGAAGGCTCTTGCTGCTCATATAAGAAAAATAATGTGAATTGTCTACATTTTTCTGAGGGCTTAACAGAAAAAGGAGAAATTAAAAGAAAAAAAAATAAAAGAGAGGTGTTGAATAAGGGTATAATAAAGTGCAATTAACTCCATGTTGTGTGTGGAGCAATTTCCCCCAACACATCCTCAATGCAAATGAGGCACAGCAGGAACCAAGGTCACTCGAGGAAGCAGTGCTTTTTACAGAGCATTTACCTGTGGAACTTATATTTTATAAATGATAAATAAGAATAAGGATTACTAAATCCTGATAGTTTCAGCCCAAATTTGGATTCTGCTGTTGTTAGTACCATGTAAACATACAGGAAATCAAACCTGCCCTCAAATATCTGCAGTCTAAAGACAGTAAGCTAAAGAAGGAAGGAAATGTTTATCATATGCAGATAACGAGGGTTAGTTGCATGGTAGCTTGCATCACTGAAGGGAGAGAGCCAGGCAAGTCAATTTACTTAAGGGCAGGAGGATAATAAAGAAGGACATTATGGAAAATGGGGAAAAGGGCTGGATAGGGGACGACTTGTTGATGGGCTTGGCTTCCTGGTTCAGAACTCACCCTGAGCCAAGCAGGCACAGAGGTCTGCCCTGTGCAGTCTGCTGGCTGCAGCCGTGAGCCCCTGTGCAACGTGGGGCTCTGCACAGGAGCCTCCCAAAAGTGCAGCACTGCTCATTCCCAAGGAGCAGAGCCAGTGCTCCTCAGCACCCACACTCTCCACAGGCCCGATCACCCTGAGCCTGCATCGCTCAGTGGAACGTCTGTCTCACCACTGTCTCTGAGAGAAGGAGAGCCAGGCAGTGACCCAGGCTGACAAAGCAATGCTCTGTAGAAACATTTGCTCTCCTTACCATTTACTGTTCTTGGCATTTCTGGTGAAATTTCTCAGGAGCCAAGAAATCCCAAGAGGCATCTTAAGGCTATGAGGATGAGTATACTGCATGATACAAGGCAGAACCCATGGAGACCCTTCTGGCTTTCTCGCTGCCTGCACAGATATTCTCTTTCTTAATGAAAACAAGGGCTTCAAGAGAGAGAAGGGGAAATGGTGCACAGACAAGATTATCCCAACATTCAGTCATTTGGGGGCCATGCTGCATCCAAGTCCCACAGTTTAGCTGAGAAAGCAGTGTCCCAGCAATGCACAAGGTTTAAATGCATGTATGCACTCTTTTTAGGCTTTCATAACTTTGCTGGTGCACCAAGCTTAAAAAAAATGTTTGAATTCTTAAAGCATTTTTCTTCCAGGTCATGGAAAAATGCTCCCTTTCTAAATGCTTATTAAATTTCTTTGGGTTCATATATGAAGTGGATAATTCTGGATTTCTGCCTTCTCTTAGAACAATGAGCAAATGGGTATCTATGCTGTTAACTCCCCTATTGATTTTGTGATTCACAGTGTAATCAATTTGCCTGTCTCTCCCCAGACTTCTGCCTCAGGGCAAGGAGAGCTATACTAATGGTATGGGACAGTGGGGCTGTCTCTGTTTGCTGGTGTTGGCAATACTGCTGATCTGTGAACATACACTCTCAATTTTATTTTGTTTTTTTCTTTGGCCTCCTTCCTCTCTAATGGCACATTCACCTTAGGAGGTCAGCAAGTAGGTAAATCCCAGATTCCCATAACAATCAGTATCCTCCCCATGTCTGCACTGAGCAAACTAATAGAGCCCCCTCACAACTCACCAAGATTGTCAATTTGCATCCCTTACCACCATCGCTTAGGCATTATCTGTTTCTCTTCAGTCATATCAGCACTGTGTCTATGTTGATATTCCTGTATTTGTGGATCATGTCAGCTTGTGACTCACTGGCTAACTCTTTGCTAACACAACTGTGTGGTTTAGGAGAGATTTGCTTCAGCTGAAGCAGTATCCACTTTTTCTCTCTTCCTGAAGCTCACCATCCTCCAGTCCAACCTATACTCTTTGCATTCCACCAGCAAGTAATACAACCCGTGGGTGTTTTTGCATCCTTCTTTCAAATGCTGCATTGTCTTGGCTAACAATGTTTGCCAAAGTCTCTACATCAGCACATTTTGAGTTCTGGCATGTCTTTCTGCATTTCTTCTAGTTTTTAGATTTCATTTTTCAGTGCCTCCACAGTACTGGACAGTTGCTCAACCTTCTTAAATTTCCTAAACCAGCCCGGGGGTTTCCCTCTGCCTTGCAAATTATAATCAATCGATATAACTGGTCAGTTTTGTGTTGTCTAGTTAATAATGTTCTTTGACCCCCCTCAGTGCACAGCAATTCAGCAGGGACCACGTTAACTCCCTTGATGGAAAAAGCTGGTGTCTCAGTTTGCATTTTCAATTTGTTCACATACTAAAAACAGAACAAGAAAATGCACTCTTCACCTCTTCTCTTTACTTGGTCACAATTCAAAAGTCTGAGATATATCAACTGATTCAGAATGGGAGAAAAGAAAAAGTCTCATGACTGTCTTCATCTTTTGCTGCTGCCCACTGTCTGCAGGAAAGGCTTTTTCAGTTGGCCTCTGCATCTCCAGAGCCACGTCAGCTGTGGTGCCATTTTTAGCTGTGACATTTTCCCCACTCAGAATATTTTCTCAGCCCATTGTACCCCGTGTGCCATCTGCCACACAATAGCCACACGGTGCCAAGAAGCCTGGTCACAGTCTGCTTTATTCAGTGGATGAGCCCTAATTGCTCAGCCTGGCACAACACGAGCCTGCCCACAGCACAGCCTCCCATTCCAAGTGCCATGTGCTCATGCCACGGCTTCTCCAGGGTACAGCAACCCAGCCCAGCCTGGCAGACAGCTGTGACACCAATTCATTCCCACACAGAGACACAGAGGGTCGTGCTTCCATGCTTCCAGTGCTTCCAGTGCTTCCATGCCTCTGCTGTGAGCACAGGAGGGAGCAGCCATGCTGCAGGCCCTCAGATGCCCTTTGTTCCCAGTGTCACACTGAGAACACAGCAGACAGGAGGAGGCTGTGTGGTATTTTTGGGGTCCCCTGTGGCAGGAAGGAATGATGAATCTGACTCCATGTTCTTGAAAGGCTAATTTATTATTTTATTATATTATATGAAAGAAGGCTATACTAAAACTATACTAAAGAATAGAGAAAGGATGCAGACAGAAGGCTACAATGAATGATAATGAAATCTCGTGACTCTCTCCAGAGTTCAACACAGCCTGACTGTGATTGGTCATTAAGTTGAAACAATTCCATGAAACCAATTAAGCAAGCACCTGTTGGATAAACAATCTCCAAACCACATTCCAAAGCAGCAAAACACAGGAGAAGCAAATGAGATAATATTGCTTTCCTTTTTCTCTGGGGCTTCTCAGCTTCCCAGGAGAAGAATCCTGGGCTAGGGGATTTTTCAGAAAATACAATGGTGACAAGGCTGTGAGACTGAGAGGCCAGAAAGGCACTGCACATCCTGGAAGCAAATTGTCTCAGTGATTCTGCTGCCCTGCCTGGTGCTAAAGAGTGCTGGGGGGTGGGAACAGGAAGGCTGGGGTTGTAGTGTTGTCTCTTGCTTTGTATCGGAGTAATGTGAGCCAGGATCACCTACCCTGTTGAACAAAGGGCAGATGCCAGCTTTAGTATCTCCCTTGCAGGCTGTACAGTTGTTGGCTCTGAACACCTTGGTGCCAGCACTGCAGAGTGCAAACATCCAGTCTCATCCTTCTCCCCTGTGAGCTGGCCACAGCTCCTGGAAAATCCACAGGCAGTGACACAGACCAACCTGCCAAGAGGAACGCCACAGGGTAACACTCAGCACCCTTGCTCCACCTCTGCTTCAGTGTGTAGGGAAAAAAGATGCCAAGGCTGAACACAGTCCTGACACAACCAGGGAAACCTCACAGTCCCACAGCTGTGACGCCCATCAGCCTGTGCTAACCAGGGAGGGAAGTCTTCTTGCACTGCCCAAATACACCAGAGCACTCTGAGCTGCTGCTCTCTCTGGGTCTGCTGCTCTCTCAGCGTGTACAGACAAAGGAATGTTTGATATTACTATGACACATTTTATTTTTGATCACTGGGTATTTAGAGAGGAAGTGGTAGGTCAGATGCTACATCTATATGGTGGAAATCAGAACAAGTTTGGTGGAGAGGGAAGGAAGAATAGCATATAAGGAAGAATAACATAATGTACCAGGAGTCCACAGTATTAATAATCACCTGTTAACTCCCACTGTAGTTCCCAATCAAAGTAACCTTTCCTTGGAATGTCTCAAGGCCCAAAGCTGTGGTATGGTGTGGTCCCTCCACCAAAGTCAGTAGAAACTGATGGCACAGTGCAGCATTTTGTAAGATCAGGCCCTTGATAACAAGTCAGAGGGCCCTGAGCAAGAGAGCCCACCAGATGCATTTGTAGATAGGAATAGTGCCTGTCCTCTCTCAGTCCTGGAGAGGGGCCAGGAAGGAACAGAAAGAGCCTGAAGAGGCTGCCTGTGGGAAGCAGCTCCTTTGTGACACTGGGCTGAACATACCTGCCAGTGCCACTCACTGCTGCCTTGGGAAGCATGAAAAAGCAGCTCTCAGTCTTTTTCTGCCTATCATCCAGTTGCTGGGAAGGAGCCATTTGGATGCAGCCTCTGCACTGTGCTTGGTGATAGGTTTCATTCATAGAAGCCTTTCCATGAAGTCACTTATTTTGGGGTTGGCAGATCCCACTCGCTTGTGCAAAAGGCAAGGAGAAGCCAGCTCTAAATAAAGAGAAGGGAAGGTGTAAGAAAGGCAAGGAAAGGAGCTATGTTGTTACAAATCAGTTTCTGCACTGGCAGCTAATTAGCATTTACACTACTTCAAATATTTAATATCCAAAAAAATTACTGTTCTTAAAATGAAGACTTGAAGAAGAATTGCTATTCATAAAATGCAGTTGAGGCAATTTTACATGTAGCTTATTAGCAGTAATGGATTATACTGAACACACTATGTTTAAACTGAGATATAAAGCCAGCAATATGTAAATGTAATTTTATTCTATTCTTCCTCTTTCCCTTGAAATGAGAAGGGCTTGCCAGAGACAAAATGGGGATTACTAAAGTAGGAGAAACTGTAAAATGGCAAACTAAACGGCAGCTGACTTCACACAGTAATTAATGAGAGAGACACTGCCTCTCTGGTCATGTGCATCCTATGCATCTCTGCTTGAACAGCTGCTCAACTGGAGAGCAGCTCGTCTGTAAAACAAAAGAAGTGGGGAAAAATGGGAGCAGTTAATATAAACATAGATTTGTCTAATATTTTTGTAGAATTAAAGAAATCTTGCATAAGGGCACTGAATTTTGAAATTTGTATAAAGCACTGCAGTTTCTAAGGTATCAATACAGTGGGACACAAATGAAACAGAAACAAACAGCAAGCTGTCAATGCAACAAATTATTGCCTCATGGGTAGAGACAATTAGAATCCAGGCTGCCATTAACAATAATAGTATTTCACTGTAGCCTCCCTCACATTATGCTAAGAACATTCCCTCTAAATAGCAAGTATCTCTGAGATGCAACTATATTTTCTTTAAAAAAAAGTTTCTATTTCTCTGATATCCAAGTGCTATTTAAGTACACAAAAAAGAGGACTTGACTGAACGTAAGAAAACACTCTTAGTTATCTGGTCTACAGTTAATCATTCCCAGCTCTTCCTACCACCCTGTCAAAAATTTAGATAATTCAGTGCTGGGACTTTACGGAAGGTAGCACTGGTTAGTGGCTAGTGCCACCTTGTGAACAAAATCCCAAACACCCTTCCTGCACCATTTTTACCAAACTACTTATGCAGCAAAGTAGGGTAAAAAAATAAAATCCTACTTTGCACAAGTAAGTAACTTCATGATAAGAAGTTTATCCCTTATTTAGGGATAAAACATGAGACTATGACTCCAAACAGGCCAGACAAGAGCTTTACAAAATAGAGAAAATCTAGAAAGAAGAGAAATATTTTACAGTACAGCAGATGGTAAAAGAATCTATTCCTTTTTCACTGCATTTCAAACAACACAAACACAGGGATAACCAACCCTCCAACTTCCCTATGGACTCCACAAGAGTGGGATTTGCAGTGTTCTGACCAGGAACAGATAGGAAGGACCGGAGAGATCAGAGGAAGAGCAGCACAGACACTTTTTGCAACATCCTATCACAAGATCTGTGCCTGACAGCATACGATTGTAATTTAAACTGTGCCACCAAAACGAAAATTATTTTTTATTACTTAAGGCACTTTGATACATTTTTCTCCTCCTCACTCACCTCGCCTACCCCCCCACTCCATCCCATGGTTTTGAGTACCTACTTCATCAGCTTTTTTTTTTAATCAGGTTTGTCTATGTCAGTGTTTCCTCTTTTCCCAACATCAAGGGTCAGCAAGGAGGGGGATGCATTAGATCCCCCCATCCTGAAGTGCAAGGCCCTTTGCCATCCTAGAGGAGCAAGCAGCTCTTAAGGAAGTCAGATGAATTTTCCCCTCAGCCTTGTCAGAAGGATCCTTTCACCATGCCCATTTCTAATTTGGGAAAGTACTTCCAGTTTTGTCCTTTTACCCAATCCTTTCCTTTTCCAGCTTGCATTGTGGTTAACTCTCCATCTCCTTCACTTTAAAGACTTGATGTTTATAGCAGTAGGAAAATAAGAATTAGAACTCACACCAAATGTAGCTCCTGGTTTCTTATGAACCATTTCTTTAGGGGGGGACTTCAACTCACCAGGTGTCTGCTGGAAAGACAACACAGCAGATAGGAAGCAGTGTAGGAGGCTCTTGGAGTGTGTGGAAGGGAACTTCTCTCTCCCCTGGTGAGAGAGCCACCTGGGCAAGGCACTGGGCCTGTTGTTTGTGAACAGAGAAGGAGGGATGGGTGACATGATGGTTGGAGTCCATCTTAGGTATGGTGATCACAAAAAAAAAGGATAGAGTTTTCTGTTCTCAAAGAAGGATGGGGATCAGCAGAATGACTACCTTGGATTTCCAGAGGGCAAACTGTGGCCTGCTTAGGAGACTGTTGATAGAGTCACTTGGGAAGCAGTCCTGAAGGGCAAATAAGCCCAGGAAGGCTGGACATGCTTCAAGAAGGAAATCATAAAGTTGCAGGTGCAGGTTGTCCCCACATGCCCAAAGAAAAGCTGGAGTGGAAGAAGAGAAGCCTGGCTGAACAGAGAGCTTTGGATCTCAAGGAAAAAATAAAAGGAGAGTTTATGAGCTTTGGAAGAAAGGGCAAGCTTCTCAGGCAGACTACAAGGATATCTTGAAGTTATAGAGGGAGAAAATCAGAAGAGTCAAAGCCCAAGGAGAACTTACTCTGGACACTACTGTAAAAGAGAATCAAAATATTCCTGTAAATACATTAGCAACAAAAGGAGAGCTAAAGAGAATCTCCATTCTGTACTGGATGCAGGAGGAAACCTAGTGACAAAGGATAAGGCTGACATACTTAATGCTGCCTTTGCTTCAGTCTTTAAGACTAACATTAAGTTGGTCTCCAGGTACTCACTGAAGTGGAAAACAGGGACAAGGAGCAGAATAAAGATCCCATAATCCATGGGCAAATTTTCTGTGACCCACTACACCTGTGGAGCCAGGCAAATGATCATCCTCCTGTATTCAGCACTGGTGAGGCCACATCTTAAAACCTGTGTTCAGTTTTGGGCCCCTGAAAAAGGCACTGAGGTGCTGGAGCTTGTCCAAAGAAGGGCAGCAAAGCTGGTGAAGGGGCTGGAGCACAAGTTTTATGAGGAGCAGCTGGGGGAGCTGGGGGGTATTTAGCCTGGAGAAAAGGAGGTTCAGGGGACACATTATCACTCTCTACCACTGCCTGAAAGGAGGGTGTAGCCAGGTGGGGATCAGTCCCTTCTCCCAAGTAAAAAGTGACAGTATAGGAGGAATTGGTATCAAGCTGCACCAGGGGATGTTTGGATATGAGGGAAAAATGTCTTCAGCAAAAGGGTTGTCAAGCACTAGAGCAGGCTGCTCAGGAAAGCAGTGGATTCACCATGCCTAGTAGTATTTTGGAGATATGGCACTCAAGGACATGGTTTAGTGGTGGAATTGGCAGTGCTGGGTTAATGCTTGGACTGAATGATCTAAAGAGATTTTTTTTCAACCTAAACAATTTTATGGTTCCTCAGTTTTTCACTCCAAGATCTTTTCCTTTTCCCCACAAGGCAGAAAAGAGTAAAGGCTTGGAGTCACCCAGGAAACCAACAGCAGGACTGGGAATGGTACTTGCCATTCAAATTGCAGTGAGAAGTCATTCAGGAACCAGGTTATCTGCCATCAGAGCCAGTATCTCTCATTAATAAAGGATCTGTTCTGCATCAAGATGTTTTGCTAGTTATACACTGAACCAAGATATAGGAGATAATTTCTTCAGTCCCATTTTCACACTAACTTAAGTTTGAAGTAGGGAAATTATCAATCTCTGTGTCTTACCACAAGGGGGATGTCCTTTCTTCCTCTTCTTACCCATCTTGCATCGTTGAATGGTTACAGTTTTTAGGACAGGGATTGTCTCTTACTCTCTGAGTCCACAGCACCTAGGAAAATGCTGTCCCATTCAAGGGTTCCCAGACTTCACCACAACAAGCATGTAATGAATATTTTTAGAGGGGTTTGTTCAATAGATTCCTTGTTGGAAGATGATATGTGTTAAACTTGTCATTCAGACTCCATTCACCCTGGTTTCTTAGAGTCTTGTTGTACTGTACAATCTATAATTCCAGTAATTTATATTTCTTTCCACGTCCTGTAATATTTAGGACATCCACGATAAAAATCAATGGCAACATAAAATCAGCTAAAGTAAGGATGTATTATATGAAAAGCTCCAGGAATTATCAAATCAAGCCACAAAAGAAAATTTCTCATACTTTGCTTATATTTACGTCTCATACTGTACTCATATTTATGAAAGTAATCAGCAGTAACATATTCACAACTCTCTACAAGGCTACATGAAACAGAAACCATATCATCACAGTAACAGAGAGTTACACTACTGCTACCTATGCTGCAAAGCAGGAGCAAAGTCTGGCATTGCACACCTTCAGCTTTGTCTGGTATTTAAATATGAATGATGCCACTGCTGCAGCTACAGTTTTAGTAGCATGCTAGGATGTTGCAGGCCCATTCAAACTCCTCTCTTGATATTTTTGAAATATGCCTTTTTATTATTATTAATTTTTAAAGTCAAGGATATTAATTTTTGTAATTTTTTTTTTACAGTACAACATAATGCTGTCTGACACTGAATTTCCTGCCAAACAATAGGCTGGGCTGGCACATGAACAAACAATGTTGCTGCTAGCATTAACAAAGCAGTCTTGCCCTTTCATCCCTCATTCACAGGTAACCTTTTTATACAGAAGTCCTAATATATCTTGAGATCTGTTCTAACTGCAAAATCAATTTATTTCACTGATCTACTATTGGTGATTGAATCAGGCAAAGATCTCCTATAAAGCAGTCTGTGAATATGAAGTACAAACTGCACATTATGGAACTGAGGTTAAAGCTCTCAGTTGCTAAGCTTACCCCCTCTTCAGTGGGCTTTTGAGAACACTACTGCTCTATTTTAGGAGATGCTGTAGCGTCCTTTTGTGGTATTTTCTTTTCCTTTAAGGTTTATGGGTTTTGGAACTTGGAAAGTAGCTTGGAAAGGAACCGTTAAGCCTAAGGGCAGGTTAGTATTTTGCATAGAGGAAAATCTGTAAGAGGAAGACTTTACACTATTTCTAAAATACATTCTTGGCTCTGTATTAGCTTGATTGTTTCAGTTTACTTTGAGGGTTCTTGTCTCTTCTGAGTTTTACTTCTAACAGGTTTTTTCTTGGACACTGTTTCCCAGCCAAGTACAGGTCAAGAATACACAGATAACTGATTCTTAATTTATTAGCTGCTTTCAAAAACAAAACCAAAACCTGAAACTGTTACTGGAAGCTGATCCAAAGCTAGCAAAAGTCTTTAGTGGCATACACTGGATGGCGCCAAGAGAGCATGCTGCTGCATCAGGTGGCAAATCCAAACATCTGCACATTCAACTTTCAGATTCATATGGTCAAGAGGTCACAAATGTCATGTTCCCTGAGGCCAGGTCCTAAAGGGCTCAACCAACCACCCTCAAATTCTTAATGTGAGATCTTTGATTAGAGACTTCACCCAGATGGTCACAGCCAAGTTTATGAAGTTGTACACGATTTCAGAACTTATCTTCCTGAAGGTAGTTCTGAAAAATGGTGGCAATGGTTTTGAGGCATCTTCAAACTATTTTCATGTTCCTGTGAAATGTGGATTGCAAATAAAACAAATAGAACAGAACATTTCTTTGTTATGTAATGAAAACAAGCCTCCTTTCCTCTCCCCTTAACTTCTTCCATCCTGCTTTTGAGCACTCTGGTTTTAGCAAAATGGCAACAGGTCTGTTACATTTTAATTGAAAAGGCTTTTATTTGATGATAAAAAATTCCAATTAAGTGTCCTATTTCAAACAGAAATTTGAAGACTAAGTTGGGGAAAAAGCCCATGAATATCCTTAAATTTCAGATGCACAACAATCCCATATGTATGAAGATATCATTATCCCTTTGAACAGCAGCTTCTCTGCTCTACCAAGTTTACAACAGCAATTCAAGTGTCCAGAGAAAAATGGGATGTGGAAAAATACTGAGTGGAGCCTAGACACTAAGTAGGCTTGTCTACCTGTAATTTGCCTACTTTCTGACTTTTCCCTGTAGCTGCCCTCATTTATTCCCATTCCAAGTTCTCTGGATGTTACAGGCATCAGAAAGCAGAGCTGCAGTTGATTGGTGCCACCTGACTTAAGACAGCAAAGCACCTCAAAGTGGGAACTGTGAAAAAAGCACTGAAGTGACAGTGAAGTATAAAGTCTCTTTCAAGTCAAAGGAGGAAAACAGAGCTGGATTTGTATTTTCAGTCACACAGCTGCCTTTCTAAATATTTCACATCATATATTTTTCAAGCATATAAGTTAAGCCTATGTCTTTGGCAAGGATTTTCAAAAGCAATCTAATTTTTCAAGGATGAGACCTAAAATTTGCTGGGAAAGAGGGTAAATGGTCACAAACAGAATCATTTAAGTAGAAATACACAAAATCACTATTAATTTGGAAGAATCACGTAGTCTTTTTCTTGTGCCCTTGTCTTCCCTGATTTCACAGCACCTTGCTGTAAACAGTGAACAGTGCACATCAGCCTAGGAAGTGGGAATGAAAAAGGTTCCCTAATGGAACATCTTACCTGGCTAATGGCTTCTATCTTTGCAAGCAGTGCCTCTGTGTGCCTCCCCACAGTGCAGGCTCACCATCTGCCTGTGCTCTAATAAATGAACTCACATTGCAAACACAGAGCACAAACATATTCATATCCTGGGCCTACTGCACCCAAGGGTCAGATGTTTTTGCTGCATGTTTAACTAGCAGATGTTTGCTTCCAAATGTTTGAAATGGCTCACAATCTTTCCTAATAACAATCATAACCAGTGAAAAATTCATCACAGCTATATTATGGTAAGGTAAAACTCCTTAAAAAATACTTATCTATTTTCACCAAGTGTATCTCAGCAATACCTTTGCAATATAAAATTCTGCTTCCCACAGAGCTTTGCATGTATTACTAATACCACACACAATCAGATGCCACCTTCCTGCCTCCCTGGAACATCAGCCTAATTTTGGAACGTGCAGGCTTCCATTTCCAAAATTTCACTTTTTAGATGAACAGCTTATTTAATTATATGTCATCCCTGATCTGTGAAACTCGAGATTTTTTTTTTCCTTAGAAATTTAAACATAATCTTACAATTTTTCCTTCACACACTGATGTTCAACATTGATATCCTCTCCAAATACACACACATACAGATATATATATATAATATATAAATATAAAAAAATATATAAGCTAACTCATCCATAAAGCACTTCTTAATATGTAATCTGTGGCTCTCAGGATATTCAGATGTATGAACGGTTCAACAGATCAAGCAAAAAAAAATTATAACAGGTGAGCATATTAATGACATTTCCAGTTTCATATACCAGTTTTCTCCTAGGAGACCAAGGCTGTATGTTTTACAGTGACTGCTGCTGCTTACAGCTGCTGGAGTTTCAAGTCTCACTTTCATAGCACTTGGTTTCATAGAAGTGATGCACAATCAACCATGGCTCTAGTATTATATTAATTACTTAAATATTCTGCCTTTGGAACCCAAGGAGCTTTCAGATACCTGGAAGATGCACCTGAAATAGCTTTTTAGCTACCAAATGAACCACATAAAACCTGCTGTGACACTATCACCTTAAAGTTGAAATGTTTTTTTCTCAGTAGTGCGTATTTCTAAGGAAAGCTCACCCATCCATACAGTACAGACACAATACCTGTGTGGGTTTCTGTCTAGTCCTAGCTTGTTGTCACACATCAGACTACATCAATCAAATTTGACAGAAGCTGTCCTTTGACAGAAAGGACACACAATGTCAGAGAACTCAAAGACTTCATACTTCTGTAAATTTGATGAAAATAGATGACAGTCAGACCTTACCCATGCCCTCATTAACATCATTCCTTAATACATGATGTCCAGTTCCAGGAGAAGACATCAAAGAATCCCACACTGAAAAGTGGCGTTTAGGATTTCCTGACTTCAGGAAAAACCTTAATCCAAGTTCAAACTTTATTAAACATCAGAGAATGTAAGCCCAGGGCACCAAATCATTAAAAAAAAAGGGTTTTCTCAGTCCCACTACTTCAACAATTTTTTCCTTCTATTCTAAGTATTGCTCAGAGCAGGGTGTTGGCATAAAGGAACTTAGTGCTTATGCCTGCCAAATGTAGCAGCTAGTTCATCTTAAGGGGAACAAAAAGCCAGTCTTCTTCAGACAATTGAGTCACCTCAGCTGCCTCCACTGACTGCAGACAAATCAAAGAACAATCAGGACATCTATTACAATCACAGCACAGTGGCTTGCTTGTGCAAGGTGAGCATGATTCAGTGCATATATGCTTTTTTCAAGTCATTTTAACAACATTATCCCTGATTACTACATCTCCCCAAGGACAGCTCTACACAGAATGACTTGGGTTGGAAAGGACCTTAAAGAGCATCTAATCCAACCCCCCTGCCATGGTTGTTCAAAGCCCCATCCAGCCTGGCCTTGAACACTGTCAGAGAAGGAGCACCCCCAACTTCTCTGGGCAGCCTCTTCTGGTGCTTCACCACCCTCACAGTAAAGAGTTTTTTCCATACATCTAACCTTAATTTTCCCTCCTTCAGTCTGAACCACTAACTCCTTGTCCTATCACTGCAGTTTGTTCAAGTAAGGATACAAGGTACAGGTATTGTTGACATGTGCTGCTGGTGAGCTTGCTTGAGCTGGGGAAAGCTGAAGAGTTGGGGGAGTAGATCCCCTTTAGTCAGCACTGCAGCAACCACATGCATCCCAGCTACGTCTCTATGTTACTATGTCTCACATGATGAGGCAAGGATTTCTTAAAGCTGACTCAACTTCCTCAAACTTTACCACAGTTACAAAAATTTGCCATGATTTAAAGGCCACAGAAGCAGAGTCATAGAAACGAAATTAACCTTTCTGACCATTCATCTCAAAATAACATCTGCTTTATGAGAAATACAGCAGAATGATCTTTCTGGCAGGGGCATTAATGCATGCTACTTCATTTTGCAGGTCTGACTGGAAATGAGACTGAATGAGATATAATAAAGAAAGTTAGAAATATTGCACTCCATGTAACATGCTGCTACACAAAAAAGTGTACACAGAAATACTGAAGCTATAGCCACACACAAAAACATGAATTATTGTTCTGGCAATAGTTCAGTGTAAAAAGGAGCTCAGTGGCTGTCTGAGTCTATTAGCTAAGTCTGTTGGGCTGACTCAGGTCTTCTGATTAATATTTTTGTTTCTTGCCTACATCTCATTTCCTTTTGGGGATGAGCAGTTCATTGCACTTGGATTTGCATGTGATGACAAGCACACAGCCCCATGATAAGGCACCATGCAAGGCATTCCTCCAGTCTCATTTATGTGCTGTATACTCCAAAAGCACCAAGCCTGCAGTCCTGAAAGGCACTTGGAGTTACAGGCTGCAAGCACCACTAAATATCAACAGAGCTCAGACTACATATAGACATTGCAAAACTGCCATGCTAAGATGAACATGTGCTGATGAAAGCCACCAAATAATGATAACTCAGATTAGGATAGTGCTGTCATTATTATATCCCTTTTTAGCAATAGCTTTTCATTTACTCTAAGTGTTACTAGATATTTATTACTAGCATGGCAGAAAGAGCTAATGGGTTGCACAGCAGGGGCCAGGAATGCATAAATCTCTGGGATAATACTCTCCATAAAAGAAAGGAGATGACATGTAATAACCCTCCTCAAAGGGTCATTAGGAGAATTGTGAATGATTTAAGCTTTTTTTTTCTCAGAGGCCAAAGATTTGTGATCTGTTGCAAATTTATTTCTAACCATATCAACTGAATAAGACCTTTGGCAGCTCCAATTTGTTAAAGAAAATTTGACTGGTTAACTTTGTAACATTAAGCTTCAGGCTGGAAAATTATTATTTCTTTCATTTCATGCACAATACACCCAGTGCTAAGAGCCTGGAAAAAAAAATCATTATTATATCCTATGTCATAAACAGAGGGGAAAAGCCACGTGTGGTCCACATCAGTGTATGACTGGGTCATCTAACAACACACAAGTCCAGTGGAATGACAGCTTGAGTCAAGCAATCACATACTCATATATACAGCCAGAGATTGAATCCCTACTCAGAACAGGGCCACCCTCACACTCACAGGATGCCCAGGGCCTTTTTCCAAGTCTTTCCCAAGACTTTCCAAGTCTTTTTCTTCAGTCTTTTTCCAAGTATTCCCAAGAATGAAGGCTCCAAAACTTCACTGGGGCCTGCCCCAGCATTTGATCTCCCCTGAGCATTTCACTGGAATTTCCCCAGTTGCAAACTGTGTACATTACACAGGATCAGCACAGGCCATGGCACAAGGCACGGGATGCTCCTGGCCTTCCTCTGCTGCAGAGCAGCTGCTCAAAATGCAGGTTAAAGACACAGGCATGATTTTGAAACTACATCATCCAAGAGCACAGAAAAGGTCCTGCAGTGCAAAGTGCCACAGCGCAAAGAGCTGTAAGGAAAGGATGAAGTTCCTTGGAGCAGTTACATCTGCAGCAGCAACAGTACAGTGGCTTTTCGTGGCAGGAAGAGCAAAGACCAACACAACTTTCCTGGGAGTGATGGAAAAGAATTAGGACCTCTGCCCAGGAAAGAAGCAGCTGACTAGACTGCATATCCAAGAAATACTCCTGACTTGCTGATTTCAGTTTCAAACAAGAAACTGACTTGCAAAACTTCAAATATTTCTGCACATTAAATGAAGAACATCTTAAATTAATTAGGGATAAATACAACCTTATCCACTAACATGCTTCTTTGAGCACGAAATCAGAAAAATTAGGACCTAATCAGATCAATTAGGATCTGCCTTAAAATATAAACATTTGTTTACACATCTAAATGCTGAACATATTAAAAAGATACCATTATTAAAACATTGAGGCAGCTTACACTGAGACTGTTTTACTCCTGTATCTGAGAAAGTATACTCAGAAGTCCTACAAGTACTGAAAGTAAATGAAATACTATAACAAGCCTCAAAAATCACAAGTGACAGGAAACACAGGTTACTTATTTAAAAATAATTTTTAATAAAAATGGAAGTTATTTATATGCTTTACATGATTCTCCAACAATGTGGCACAGGTTTTATTTTAGAAGCAGGAATACAGATGCTCAACAGGTTGCCTGCATCACTTAACAGTCTTAAAATTGAATTAGAAAGAGAATTCATGTTTTGTATCCTAGGATGGAAACCAACAAGAGGTACTGGATGCCAACATTTTTGGTTCACCAGAAAGATGAGCACACAGCTTATGTGCTAGTTTCCACTTCAAACAAGCAATGCTGCTGCTGATCAGCAAGAACTTATGTCTCCCTGAAAGGCTTTTGAAACTTGCTTTGAAGAAAAACTCTTGGAACACGCAAGTCCTCTTTCCTATTCACAGTTTCTCGCTGCACATATTCGTTGACCACTTGCTCATATCCCTCCGCCTTGAAAAGCTGAGATAAGAACTCTGAAAGAGAATTAAAAAAAAAAAAAAAAAAAAAAAAGAAGATGAAATATTATGTTTAAGCTATTTTTAAAACACGAGACAGCATTTATATAAGCATATGTTCTTGTGTGTTACAGCATGAAAATCACACAGGCCTTCAGATTTCAAGCTGTTCTATGTGGGCAGACTGCTGAATAAAAATCAATAAAGATCTCCTTTGGAAACATCAACCTAAGCAAAACAGCTTGTAAAACTAGGGCTTAAGCTAGTTACTCAGTTGAATTTCCAAAAATTGCCACATCTCTTATTTTTATTAAGCCTTGTCATTCTCATTGTGGCTGACACCAGTGCATTTTCCCTCTGTGCAGCTGACCTTCACTAGCTGAATACATCACTTACCACAAATATTTCAAAGGTATTCCAGCTGTGCAGATGCACCTCTGCTCAGGGAAGAATAACATCCTATATTACATGCAATTGCTCAACAGAAAAGCTGACAAAAGGGCCAAGAGGATAGGGTGGTACCAAGACTCCACTAAGTTGAACTGAAAGTATTTTCCATAAACAAAAAAATTTCACTCAGAGCTTATTTCCCTTAAGAAAGGCAGAAGCACCTCACAAACAGAGTGACCTGTGCAGCAGGAAGGTCTGCTCATGCTATTCACTTGTCATGTTAATTAAAAATCATAATCTTTCCTTTCATGCACCTCAGTTCACTTACTCAGGCAGGAATTCCACAGTAAATTTAAGTTGTTCTAAACTTGTGTTACTTGACAGAAAACAAAGACATTCAATTTTTCACTGCTCAGGGGGATTAGCTCGATGAAACAGTGATCATGTGGGTGCAGGAAGCACCACCAGAGATGGTGTGTTGAGGAAGATGAGACCACCCACTGTGGCGGCACTGCAGGATTATATCAACCCGGGCCCACCATGGCTGTAAACATTGTGGGTTCATGTAAAATGGGCACCCACACCAATGAAATATAAATAAACAGCACTCCATCGTGAACCTATTGAATTCTTATTGTAAGGAAGTTGCACATATTTCATAATACAAAACTACAACCATGCATTCCTCCACAAATTTAATATTATTTCAAACAGTAGAAGAATGGATTTTTTTTTTCCCCCCATGGAAGAAGTTTGGTGTTGCCATCTGCCATATTATAAACAAGTATCATTCAAATCACCCCATGCAGCAATAACTTGGTGTACCAAAGTAGTGCTAAAGAAATTAAAAATAGCAAGAGTTGCAACCTCTGTGGAAATGATGGGAGTCATGTTTCCAGTAACAAAAGAATTCTCAAGTATTAAGCAATGTTTATATGAAAATCTGTGAAATGAATGAGATCATAATGATTAAAAATGGGAACAGAGGTGATGTGTGAGACAGTCACAGACCAGCCCAAGGAAAAACAATTGCTGACACAAGCCATATAAAATAAATTCTTTCTTTTCTCCTTCCTTCCTCTTCCTCATCCCTACCTCAATTCTTCTTGCAAGGGAAACATGCATACTAACAAGGAACTTCTCATTTAGAAACTATTCTGAAACACAATAAAAATGAGATTTAAAATTCCACAGATAGGTCAGTCTCTTGTTTGCTCCCTTTAGCATCTATTCTCTTTGTAAGAGCTAATTGTTTAAACAGAACTAAAAATCACTCAATAAATAACAGTTCTAGAAATGCTTCAATGAACTTGTAGCACTGCATTATCTTAGATTTCATCATTGTCCTATGAAGAATAGGGGGAGCTCAGACAAGATTAATGGTTGTTATGTATCAGAAGCAATTAGTCGATATGTTATGGCATAAAATATGAATAACATTTACTTGGCTCCAAATCGGTCTCTTCAGCAGCTGTATCTTGCTTTAGGCTTAAGAACAAAGTACCCCACATAAATAAATTCACAGCTCTTGTTACACAATGCTTACAAGTGATGGGGAGAGTAGTGAGTTTAGCATGAGGAATTGGGAGTTAGAAGCTATAGCCAAGCTGTAAACCCAATTTATTGTGAGATTTTAAGCAAATTCCTTCATGTCTCTGTGCTTCAAATTCTCCACCAGTAAACTGCAGTAACTACCCTTCCTCCTAAACCATTATGAGCACTGAACAAAAACTGAATAGAGTATCACATGGAAATGGTTTTTTGCATTGTCTTCACTAAAAAACGAGCCCTAGAAGACAGAGTGACCACAGGTAGTCAGTGCCATCCCAGCAGGATTTGTGCACGAGCTTCTCAGTGCCGCAGTCATGGCTCTGCTTTTAGAAGTCAGTAGATCTCATCCTGCTCACCTGCACAAAGAATGATGCCAAAAGAACTGCTTACTTGCTTCATGAAGGTGATTAATTCTCTTACTGTACACTGCTCTTTTCCCCTTAGGTAACAATTCTGAATGAAATTCAGCTAATTCAGAAACTCCTGCTCTTGGAGAATTATAGCACATACAACAAGCTTATAAACAAGAAGGCGCTCCACAAAGTTCTGCCAGTCTAAATAACTGCTTCTTCCCAAAAAGAATGGTAAATTAAATAAACCACAATTTAATAGTTCATCCCCACAAAATAAAACTTCCATGGGCATGTTGGCAGTTTGCTGGAGAAAGTCTGAACAGAAGATGCACAGAAAAGAAAGCACTCTACAACATGTCTTACCTTCAGTAAAAAAATATGACCTTGTCCCATCTTGTCTGACATAGAAATTTTCCCCAAGTTTGCTGCCTGATTTAAACCTGAGCATTGCATGATCATACAGGCCGTAGTCTCGGAACAGGACACACTTGCCTGGTTTTAATACCTGTCACATAATACACACAGGCTTTAATAAGCTAAACAGATTTAGTCATATATAGGTATATTTATTTTTGTACACATACAGACACGGGTAACTAAGACAAGGTAGACTAGCATGGTCAATACAACAGTGAGATAGATATCTATATCTATAGACAGATATACAATTTATTCCCTGTGCCACAAAAAGGTGGTGCAAAAACTGGATTGACTCTTAAAAATATTTCCCTATGAATAAAAGACTATAACTAGTTTTAGAATACCTATTTGGGTGCTGATCAGCTAAATTAGCAACTTAGCAGTTAGCAACACTCTTCAAACAGAGAGAAAAGAAGAAAATACACAGTTTAACAAAAATTTCCATCAGGGCATTTTTTCTGTTAGCTAGTATCCTGTTTGCTAGCACCTGATTTTGTTTAATGGTTAACAATAAAATTTGGAATATTGTGACATTTCTTTTCTCGTGGGTGAAAGAAACATGTTGCAATATGTTGCGAAATAAATAAGAAACCATTTTAGCAAAGTGCAAAATGAATTTTTAACATTGCTTTTTGGTAAAGAAAGGAAGCCATAAGGAGTTTAGAAATTATAAATACATGGTCATTGCCCACACTGATTTTAGATATCTAAATATTTATAAGAGCTAAGAACCAATCCTGATTTTGGAAAACAGCTGGAGCTATAAAAAAAAACCTCCTAATACTCCTTTTTCAAACTGCTGATAATAAACCAAATAATTATCAGGAAATACAAGACTTATTATACACACATATGCAATAGGAAAAAAATATGTCGATATCTCAGGAAAATTCAGAACAGTCACAGTTCAGGTTGTTTAAATCACCCTTTGGGTGGGCCTGTCCTGGTCTGCCAACTAACAAAGACAGCTTAGAGGCGTGAGTCTCTCTAGATTAATGCTGACTTCTGAACACGCCACTGTTAAATCACCACAGGTCAAACATGTTTCATAATAACAGCAACATCCTAACTGCAGGTCACTGGATCTCTGGAAGTTAATTTTGGCTCACTATCACTCACACCTTATGAACACAGACAGCTCTGCAATATATAAACATTATTCACAGCATACAGCCCGAGTCACAGCTTTAAAATCACAGAGTCAGAGTGGCCTGGGACTGAAGGGGCCTGAAAGATCACCTGGTTCCAACCCCCCTGCCATGGGCAGGGACAAATTCCACCAGATCAGGTTGCTCAGAGCCCCATCTCTCCTGGCCTTGAACCCTTCCAGAAGGAGGGCATCCACAGCCTCTCTGGGCAACCTGTTCCAGCACCTCCCTAAAGAATTTCTTCCTACCACCTAATCTAAATCTAATCTTTACTTTGAATTCACTCCCCCTTCCTTGTAACTACATGCTCTTTCTTGTAGAAATCTCTCTCCATCTCTCCTGTAGGCCCCTTTCAAGTACGTTAAGGCCATATATTATGTATATTTTTGTTACACTGATGGCATGAATTAGGCCTTAATACAAACAATCTCACAATACCAGAAGAAAAAAAAAGGACATTGTAAAACATATTTTAGTCCTGCCTACTCAGTGAACTAATGAAATACATCCATGGAATATAATATGAAAACTCACCATTGCAAGAGAGTAATTTTCTCAGATAAAAAAAATATACTTTTGAGCTAAAAAGAAGGAAAGGGCTTTAAAGGCTGTAAAATCAGCTGGTTTTACCTTGTAAATGTTCCTCAGGACAAGATGCATTTTGTCAGGATGAATGGCAGAAAGCACAAATATAAGTGTGACAACATCCACAGAATCTGCTGGTATATTGTCTAGAAGATCATCTTTGGTAAGATCACACTGGAACACTTTACATCTTTCAGTACTATACAAGGCATTTTTCTAGGGAAATTAAAAGAGCAAGCTTTCACTGAAAATTAGCAGCATTTCTTGCTACAATAAAGTAAAAATCTTGTGAAATTAATCAGTAGAGAGACACAAAACAGAGTGGCAAGATTAATATTAACCTCCAACGGGTGGCTACTGCTATCAGAAATGCTTTGCTGCTAACTACAGTAGTGAAACTACAATTAGAAGAATAGCCTGTTCCCACAAATCTGAAAAGGAATGTGCATTAAGACAATTCAGAAAACATACTATTTCTGTTTTACCCCTGCTTCTACTCTTTAAAGAATACATAAACTCTATTGAAAGAAATTATATATTACAGGGTGATGAAAGTAAAGCTCTTGAGCTACAGGTAGAGTGCAAACAGTTGGGGTTCCTGTCACATAATCTGCAGCTGGGCTGCCCTAGCCCACAGGTTTGCTGTGGAAAATAAAAACCCCAGTCTTGGCAAAAAAAAAAAAATAAATTCAGCAAGAGCTGTGGAGGCAGATGCCCTTAAATCATCCAAAACCCAGGGCACAGGCTCAGCCCAACCTCATCTTGGGGTGCAGCCACAGCATCCCAGGGAGCTGCTGTCCTCTTCTGTTTGCCACAGGCATTTTTCTTCCCATCTTTTGCATGATAAATGCTGTCTGTGCCTTGTGGTTCTTGGTCACAATGCTTTCAGTTAACAGACATATAGAAATTTACCTGTGATTACAAACTTAATAATGGCTTTGAATGCCCAAAGCCCCCACCAACTCTGCTGCAGGGCTCCACTTTGGACTGCAGTACCCATAACTAAGTGTAAACATACCTACTCCTAATCAGGTTACAAATCCCTTTAACAATAATTCCCAGCCTTGTTTTTAAGGTTCTCCTTGTGACTCCCTCTATTAAGGGCAAGCTTCCATGACAAATGAAATTTTGCTTTTACTGCACAGTCAGCAGAGACATAGTAGTGCACCCAAAAAAAAAAAAAAACTATCTTCATAAATCATTCAAATAATATACCATAATGCTCTAATTTGACACTGAAAAGCCAAGTCTGGAGCAATGATTTGGCTTCTTACATAGGATCTCCACTGAAATGCATCAATCTCAATTTTTTTGGCAAAGCATATCCCACCCTTCCTACAAAAAGGAAGCCAAGAGAAGTCTGTTGTTACAGTCATTTGTAATTTTAGAAGCTTCTAAAAAACACTAAAAGAAGTTCCAAATATCACACCAACCTTCACATACTCAACAGCTCTAGGAGAGAAATCACAGGCATATGCAAAAATATTCTTATCTTCTTCTAAGAGTGGAAACAAGCAGTTCCCAACCCCGCAGCCTGCTTCCAGAATGGTCAGCTTTTGATCTGCAAACTGGGGAGGAAGCAATACAAGACAAAACATAATTTTTGTTTTCTCATCACATGAGCAGAGGCACTGTTCAACCAGTATTTTAAAAGCTATAATCAATTTTAATTATGATTCTTCAAAAAAACTAAAGTAGACAGCCACTGCATAATATGACATTAAAACCCAGACATCCTGAATTTCCACAAAATTAAAAATCATTTTAGAACATATTAATATTTCTTCAGTCATCTATCTCCTAAGTAATCAACAGACTTGTGCTATTTCTGTCTTGTCTTTCACACAGCTGTAAGGAACAACAGATGCATCTGGCTATTCCCCTTAACTGTGTTCAGCCTGCAGTTCTGGATGCTTTTCTCTAAAGCAGTGTACTGAAGTGCACCAGCCTGCACACACAGAGACAAGCTGTCTACTTTAGGACTCGAAAACCAAATATTCCAGACTGCACTCTCAGCATCCAGGATGCTATGAACAGCACCCCCATCCAGTAAGGGCCAAATATAAACTGGAACTAAACTGATGCATATGATTCTGAGAAGTTGTCTTTGGTATTAAGAGAAAACACACAGGGCACTGCAAACTTTACAGGTGTCAGCTCTTACCCAAATGGCTTTCTTCTAAATATTATTAACTCCCCTGGGAACAATCAATCCCATCTTTTACAGCAGAATTGTACAGATCTCACCTCACGACATGCCTTTAATTCTTGAAACTCCCTGGTTGTCCAATGTCTGTCCTTGAAGAAGTTGGTGCTGTTTCTTTTGTAAAACAGATCCCAGTTCTTCTGTGCCTCTTTCTCCAGTTTTAGCTGTTTGAACTCAGACACCAAAACCTGATCTTTTTCCAGTTTTTCTGCTTCTTCTGGGCTAAGGACTCGAGCACTATGGCCTTTCTTTTGGAAAGCACCATCTTCAGTAGATGTTGGTACTATATTTAAGCAATTTGCTGACACCTTTTCTTGAAACATCCTAGATTCTTTCACACAAACATGAACACCAAAGACCCAAGGATGATTTTTTTTCTTTAGTGTATGATTCCATCACTTAATTTAGGTCAAATAAGCGAGGATCTAGAAGCAGAATTAAAAATGAGAAATAATTACAGTATGCACTTACCACAACTTTAATGATCTGTCCTACTTGATGGACTTATATGTCACCAGATTTCTCTTAATTTCAGAAAACCTTCATCTAAGCTAAGAACTCTATACAACATCATACTGATGTCAAAGTTAAAGAGGATACTTCAGAGTCTCCTGGTCTTCCCTCTGCATTCTAGAAACCCAACAAGAAAAAGCTGGTTCAGCTCTAACATTATTTCCACTAAAAGAGATTTGAGAAGGAAAGCAAGGGCTTTGATTCTCATTAACCTCACTTCTAACATTTCAGGAAAAAAAAGGGTAACTTAAGAACAGATGACATTCGAGAGTCACATTCAAATTAATGAAACAGTGTATTCACATTAGCATTTCTCCTTCCTGCTCTCAGGTCTGTGAGAAAACACTGGTGAAAACAACAGCATTTATAACATGTCACCTAAGGAAGGAACAAAACCAGTACTGTGTCCAAAATGCCCAGAGCTGCCCTATGCCAGCATTCATCCCACTGCCTCCTCTGAGGATTCACACTGGTTTTAGCAATCACAGGTGGTTTTACTTTCAGAAGTTCACAAAAAGAGCTTCACACAGGCTGGGAAGGGAGTCAAACATTTTCTCTGATGTTAAACTGGTACTGATACCTGCCTTGTCATAAACATGCAGATCCTGGATGATGGAACATGGCAATCAAATCCTGCATGGCCCAGTAAATCGCAGGGAAGCCCAGGCAGCAAACACACACCGCTCATGTACATCAGTGCCCGGAGCCAGGCATTGGGGTCAATTTACCAAAGAGGAAATGAGAAAACCACAATAACACACACCCTAAAACAAACAAACAAACAAACAAGAGTACTACTTCACTTATGTATTTTATCTTACGATAAAATACATTCTATGCCACATATCATGGATTGTATGTACATGTTATATATGATGCTATCATGATATATACGTCATGACAGAAGCACAAACACAAAATACGGAAGCGTGCAAATGAAGAACTGTCAGAATTTCGTCCATTGCCACAGACACACCCTCTTTTCCTCCAAGAACAGCGCAAGAGGTTATGAAGAGGAGGCTCCTCCGAAAGGATGTCTCTTCAAGAAGAGCATATCATCAAAACAAAAAACCAAAAACTTAATCAGCTACATTTCTGCCGTATTTCTACACCCGCCTATACCCCAGGCACGCTGCATTATTTCATCACAGAAGGAGCGCACACGCAAACAAACAAACGCGAGCCGGTCCTTTCAGTGACGCCTCTGCTGCGGTGGGAAGGCAGCGCGATGATAAACTCAGTCGCAACAGCCCATGCTTAGGCTAAAGAGCCTTTTAAAGGTGTTTAATCCAGAGCTAAGCCCACAAACATGTAACACCTCCGTGTGATCCTCCGGTCCCCCCACGCGGAACCGGCTTCCCTCCAGCAGCTCCTGCCCCAGCGTAGCCGGGGCTCGGACACCCCGGCAGGGAAGGGAAGGAAAGCCCCTCCTGCCCTACCGAGGGCGGGGAGCGCCGGGCTCCCACCTCCCCCGGGACCCTCCCCGGGGCAGCAGCCCCAGCCCGGCCCCGGGCGCCCGCCTCGTCCCGCCGTACCCGCCGCCAGCCCCGGAGAGGGTTCCCGGAAGGGAAAGCCAAGAATTTCCGGGAGGACGCCGGGCGGCAGCGCACGGAGGAGAGGGAAGGGACCGGCCGGGCCGGGAGCGGGGCCATGAACGGCTCGGCGAACTCGTTGCTGGACAAGGAGGAGCACCCGCTGCAGCTGGGCGAGAGCTTCGAGCGGCGGCCCAAGGCCTCCTTCCACACCATCCGCTGTGAGCGCCTCCCCCGCGGCCGCCTCTTCCTCGCCGCTCGCGTCCCGTCCCCCGGCTGCGCTGCTCCTTCTGCCGCGCCCACCCTGCTGCTCCCCTCGCCCCCTTCGCTCCGCCATCGCGGGGCTCCGTCCCCGCTCCGTCCCCACTTTCTTACCCGCTCCCCTCCTGCCCCCTCATCGCCCGTCTCCCCCTTCCCTGCTGTCCCTTTCAGCGCCCTGCTCCCTGCCGTTCCCCGCTGTCCCTCCACACCCGTCTCCCCCGTTCCCGCTCCCTCAGCGCCCGTCTTTCCTCCCCACGAGTGTTTCGCCACAGGGGGATCCCGCCGGGAGGAAGGGGAAGGTGGATGCTGGCGGGGAGGGGGTTTGAACGAGGCAGGCCAGGGCGAAGGAACAGCTTTAGAAAGTTTGCCATTAATCGCTCGGAAGCATGAAGAGTTCCTCCATAAGGGAGGGCTTTGCTGTCTTGTTTTTTTCTCTTTGTGGCAATTAACTGCAGGACAGGTGCCACGGCAGGCCCGGCCTGGAGAGGCAGCCCGAGCATCCAGAGTTGGGTCTGTAGCTGGGTGTTTTCCTGATGAAGCAATGTGTATCACAGAAGAGCTCTCCCTGGCTGTCCCGGCTCCAGCCAGCTGAAATAAATCAGTATGCCAGGAAAGCAAGCAGAAGGGACTCAGACACTTACAGTAATTCCTAATAAATGCAAGATAAACCCTGAGGTAGATTGTTTTGAAGAGGAACTCCTTGTATTACCACACATTAATTTTGTGGGGCAAGAAATCTGAGCAAAACTAGTCCAATTTTTATTGGACTAAAATGACTGGTAAACCATCAAGAGTAAATGTAAAGAATACTAAACTTATAATTTAGTAGTTTTCTGTGAAAGTGGAGAATTTATACAAAAAACAGTAGGATATTTTGGCTTATGATGCACAAATACAGGACTGGTCTCATTGCCCATATTCATACACCACAAATAGTAGTTTCAATGATACTGGTCACCCAGGTGCCTCATCCTGTGTGAATTAAACCCAAACTATATCCAGGTGGAAATATACTGGATTTCTAGAATGGAAAGTGCTTCAATAACCAATTTCCCACGGGATTGCAATGCCAAAGGTCTTCAGGCTACAACTGGAAGAATGCAGTTTTATTTCAGAAGATCTTTCTGAATGCTCTATTTTCTATTTGTGACTTTTAAATGAGATTTCTTCATTGTCTTGGTATATTTTTCCCCTAACTGTTGTTCTGGAATGATTTATCTGGGTTCCAAACATTATATTATTGCCATAATCCTCTTCACACAAACTACGAAGAGAGGATTTTGTAGGCTGCATTTGTTTCAGCCTTCTTAAGATACTTCATTCCTGTACTGATAAACTGGATTATCCTTGAAAAACACATCTTGAAACATCTGATTTTTGGGAAAAGAGCTATGGGTATATTTGGAGGGAAATATGTGCTCTCCATCTACATGAGCATTATCCAGGCACGTGCTAACAAAATGAAAACAATTAGTTGAGTGTTTGTTTAAAGTAACTCTATATTGCTGCGCCTAAGAAAGAAGTCTGGTAGTGATATTCCTTTTAAGTTGGTGACTGTGCTGTTGGAATTCTTGATCCCGTTTTGGCAAAGACACTATCTCTTGTACAGCTGGTTTATTTAGCAAGCTTGCACATAAAGTAGGTGGGAAACAATAGCTAGAAACAGATTGCTCAGATGAGCAATTGAAATTGAAGGCTATGATTTGATCTGGCAGTTAAGGCATGAGGATTAAGTCAAGTGTGTCTGATTCTGCTTGTTGTGCTGTCAAAGTAAAACTCAATTAAATATTAACATCCTCTTAATGAGAATTTATTACAAGCCAGGGTTTGGAGTTTTTCTCCTGCAAATGTGTTTTTCATAGTGGAATTACATTTTAAATTTGTTCTGAGGTATTAATTTCATAACTAATACAGTAATTAAAAGCCTCAATCGTTAATATAATTGCACCTCTTCAGATGCAGGGATGCTAGAATTGAATGCAGGCTTCTTATAAAAACAAACACAAGGCAAACTAGCCTATAGCTGTGTGATTTTATTTCAGTTTGTCTAAATCCTCTCTGAAGATATTAGAGGTTCTGATAGGGTTGTTTTTTTTTTTCCTGTTATTTTATGGCTTACCAACACAACAGAATAATGAGGGGGAAATACTTTTAATTTAAAATGTTCTCAGTTCAAATGAATACATTAAACAGAAGTGCCTTGGTTGGGAGACAAAGCATTGTACAACAGAGCATAAATACGTAAAACAAGTGTAAGTTTAAAGCAAGTACAGTGCCTCCCATTACTGATCCTTTCTGTCCACAGTGACTCTGGAGCAGCATGAAGCTGCTGAAGTAAGATCAGCACCTCTCTCTTTCCTCAGAAGTGAGAGCTGAGATCTCCTCCACCCATGTGGAGCTTTTAGCACTACTGTGGAGGCAAGATGGCCATTAAAGAAATTACTGAAATATCAGTAAGACTAAATAAGTGTGTGTCATTAAATTGGTGCTTGTCACAGAGGAGTCCTCAGCGTTGCAATTGGCAAGAGCTAAGCAGAGCCCAGGGTTTTGGAAGTTGTTACTCTCCTGAGTTTGATTGGTACAGTTTTACACTTGCCTGTAAAACCAAGTGCCACTCAAAGCTACAGTTGTCATGGCAGGCGGAGGTGGTGAGAGTGCTGTGACCTTCCCAGAGAAGTGTCTTTAAAAACACATCCTGGTGGAAGGGACAGAGTCTTCATATGGGCTTCCACAGAGGGGCTTTATTGAGCTCCTGCCAGAAAAGGGTCCAGGGAGCAGGGGTTTATATAGGGATAGCAAGGGGTGGGGCAGAACATCAGAACAGATGAGAGGAGGGCACAGGTGTGGAACAAAGGGGAAAGGCCAATGGGATACATAGAATCAACATATGGCAATATCAATATGGCAATAATGCATTCTGGGGGAAGCTTTTTCCTCATCATGGCCAAGAGGTTGTTGCTTAAGGACTGTCCTTCAAGGGGACTGTAGTCATCTTCTCAGCCAGTTTACCAGCCTCCACAAGTGTCATTAAATTGGTGTTTGTTTGTCACAGAGGAGTCCTCAGGCTTGCAATTGGCAAGAGCTAAGCAGAGCCCAGGGTTTTGGAAGTTGTTACTCTTTTGAGTTTGATTGGTACAGTTTTACACTTGTCTGTAAAACCAAGTGCCACTCAAACCCTGGGGTTTGGAGAGGTCTGCTTTGGTGTTCAAACACAAGATCTACTACCTTATTTCTATTTTAAAAAGGAAGCTCAGAATATGGTACCACCACATGACAGAGTTGCTACATGTAGTCACAATGTACTGGTGTGTTATTTTGCCCTGCTGTAGGCACTAGTGTGTGTTTAACCATTCCCTATAATCACAGTAAATGTATGGTGGCTCTTTGCAGGTCACATTGATGCTTCTGGAGACTCTAACAAATGTAATCACAATTGTTTTCCTCTTTAGATGATTTTAAGCCAGCATCGATTGATACGTCTTGTGAGGGGGATCTCCAAGTGGGTAAAGGAGATGATGTTACCATCACTTTGCCACATATTCCAGTAAGTCTCTTATATATGTGCTCCTGTTTGCTCTCCAACAAATTTGCATTGTTGTTACATTCTAATGTAAATGTTATTTTCACTTTCTTTATTAACACTGGGGGTTCAATATTTAAGCAGCCAGACTTATAGTTTACCACATTAGGAAAGGACTGTACAGTTGGCTCTTTATAAAGGGCTATATTTGTAAGGTTCCCAAATTGTTCTTTACTTTTGATTCCTTCCTTCTTACTCTTCCTTAAAAGGCAAGGAGACTTTTACTATTAGCTGAAGCTGTACACCTGGTTCCCATCCATTTTTAGTGCTGTGTAAAGGCAATGTCACTCGGGCTTCAGTCAAGGTTGGATGTTCAGAACCCACAGGCAGACCTGTAAGCATGCTCCTGCCTTTCTCAGTCATGTACAGGTAGGGCATAGAGGGTTCCCTGCCTTTAGCTTCATCAGTGGAAGCAAGGGGACAGTCCTGGTGAGTGGCCATGAAGTAGTTTCCCATCCACTTCCTTCCCTAATGATGCCATAAAGATCTACTGTGTGAGGATGATGGTCAAACAGCAATAAAACAAGTGATCAATCTCTTTATAGGTGCAGCTGGTTTGTAATTGAAGGTTCAGTGGTTTCCTTACCAAAACAAAAGAAAGTGCTCATGTGCTGGAACTAGATTTGTTTATTAGCTGAAGTTGATGCCATGTGTCAAGCCAATAAACCGGAATTCACAGACATCAATGGGTCTGGTAGCTGCAGGGGGGCACCGGTCAGTTTGGAAGCCGTGTGTCAGATCCTTTTGGTATTGCTGTTCCCAGCACATCTGTGGTTTAATTGGTAGGTGAAGGTACTGTGATAATTCTCACTGAGTGAAACTGTAGCCCTTCACCCTGCTCCTGTTCATTATATGGCTTTGGTCACCTTCAGTGCTGCAGGAGGTCACACACTCCTTTGTGTGAGTTTTTGTCTGTAGAAATGGTGAGCATGGTAGTGCTATTGGAGAGCAGGTAACAGCACAACTAACAGCAGCATTCATCTTAGATTAGTTGGAAACAGAGTTGCTCATTGATTTTTTTGGGTTGAGCAGCATCACTTGTAATGCTCCTTTTCAAATCTGTACTGAGGAGCTTAATTTGATTATCTTCCCCTCAGTATGAGCAGCCTTGAGTTTATGGTATGCTGCAAAGGCTGAGGCAGCCAAGGCACTCTGTGTATGTTGTTCCAAAGCAGTGCTGCCTGTGTTCTGGACAGAAAGCTGGAAAATACTTGGCATACTGGAAAAGAATGAGAGGTTTTGAGATCGTTTCATCCTGACAAGTTTCACTGAATTTCTTGGATGCTGCTTTGCTTCCCAGTTGTCCAACGACTGGATAGCATTCAAATTCTGAGTTGAGGTTTTCTTTTTGAAACTGCCTAGTGCCTGAGAATATCTCTGATAATTTGTTTGGTGGAAATATTTTGGTGTCTCTTGCAGCTTGGATAAATTGAAGTACTATTTCTGCATGTGCATTTAGTGACTTTAATAACTGAAAAACAATATGGATTGGGGAAGGGAAAATTTCTGCTTGTTAGAGTACTACAGAAGATCATAGACTATCATGAATTGGAAGGGTCCCCACAAGGATCATCAAAATCCAGCTCCTAACCCTGCACAGAACAATCCCAAGAATTACATCATGTGCCTGAGAGCGTTGTCCAAGCACTTCTTGAACTCTGTCAGGCAAAAAAACCCTCACAGGTGAAAACAATTGTAATAGCAAAATCTGTAAGCCACTGTTACTTGGGCACCAACATAAACCCTAAACATTTAGTTTTAAGTAGAAGAATGGGACTTAATTCTTCTACTTATTATTTAGCCAAAATCACAGTCTTTGCTGCTATAGGAGGCTTCTGGGTAGCGGAATGATAGCCAACAAACTTTGATCAATTTTCATTACCTTTGTGCAATATACCTTTCCTGGCTTAGATGTCAACAGCATGCAGGATTTGACTTTAAGCTTTCTTTTTACTCTCTTAAATGTTGCTTTCCTCTCTTAAATGTAGGAATGATAAAAATGTAACATGCCTTTGAAGACTAGACTTTCTTGAGACCTCCTTTCTGAATTGTATTTCTGAATCTCTCTTACTGTGTCTTTGTTAAGAACTCAGATTTTTCACACTTACTGTTCAGAACTTATTTTAAATTCAAATATATTCTATCTGTGAACAACATGGAGAATAGGAATTGCTTTCAGAGTAACTAAAATGTGATTGTTCATTTTTGCTGCTCAGAATAATATATAGGAGAGTGCAGGGTTTTTTTGTTTGCCTCCCGATTTCGGTTGCTTTCCTACAGTACGTGCAAAGGTGCATGTAAATAAACATTTATTTTTAAAATCTACATTCTTTTATACAGCATCTACACATTACAGAGAAGCCTGAGAATGTTGCATAGTTGAGAACATAACCCCTTGAGTAACAGCTTTTTGTCATGGCCAGGTGTGTATCCATGCTGTTATGTGCAGATAAACCATGGGTTCAGCTGGCTGTAATGTCAAAACCAGTGTATGGGCCAGGCTGTACAAGGATGTAGTACAGCTGAGCATGATCTCAGCATTACCAGTTAGCCAGCGTGCACCACCACACGAGTTTCTTGTCTTTTTTGCTTCTCAGTCTAAGCCTTTAGAGTTTTAAGGTTCTATGTAGCATTGTGTGGACTTGGGGACTTTCTGGAAGGCATCAAAATACCCCATTTCCCTTTGAGAAGACATTTCAGTATAATTGCATGGACATATGCATACTAATCTGACTTTGGAGAAGGCAGCTGCTCTTACATAGTTTGTCAGTGACAATTGCTTGTAATGCACTGTGAAAATACTGCCATATATATTTATGTAAAATATACAGTGCAGTTTAAATTATTTTTCAATTGACCACGTATTTCCTTGGGCAATAGTTCTGCTGCTCAAATAATTAGAACTTTACTTCTTATCCAAAACCATGATTTCCAGGGCAGAAACATCAAGAAGATTTCTGATACTTGTCAGGGACAGCTATGCAAATTTAGTTACGCTGCCATTTTGGGAATGAGAACTGTAAATAAAAGCAGCCATGGCGAAGATGTTTTGTCACAACAGGGACACTTAAAATGATGAAAGGCATAATATTGCTATGAGGAAATGTCTGATCTACTGCACATTTTCTCTGTATTTCTCTCTTCATGAATGAATATTTTCTGTAGGTACTAAACATTAGGTTCTTAGCCTCTGTTTTCAGAACAAAACATACATTCTTTCCTCTTAGTATTCATAAATTTTTGGACAGAGTAATATAACCAAATATGTGCTCTTTCTTTGTACCAGGGTTCAACTCCACCAATGACTGTCTTTAAAGGAAATAAAAGGCCATATCAGAAGGACTGTGTGCTTATTATCAATCATGACACTGGGGAATATGTGCTGGAAAAACTTAGTAGCAGCATTCAAGTCAAGAAAACAAGGTAAAGCTGGGGACGGGGTTAATTGATGGGATTAATTATTGCTGAAGTTTCATATTAAGACTGGGTTTTGAAACAGAACTCTCTTATTTTGTAGTGATGTTTAATTACTAAACCTTAGCTTTACATGGCCAATTATCATGCCTAAAAATGCAAATAGGAGTGTGAATCCAAGAGTAAAGAATTTGCAAATTCTCCACAGCTGAAATGACATAATTATAGTTTGCAGTGAAACACCTGTGATGGTTTCAGGCTTTAGACGCTGGCTGAAGGATGGGATGTGTTTCAATAATCTCTAGTTAGCCAAAAACACCCATGAAAATATTAGACTGCCAAAAAGATTATTGGACTTTCTAGGTTTGTTCCCTGTAGCTTCCTGTGGGAGTCACGATGTTTCAATAACATAATCTTAGGGAACAAGGAACACTCATTCCCATATTGGATAAGCAATATATTAAGTGGAACACAAGTACAAAGCCTGCAGCTGGTGAAGGTGGGCAGAGCTGTAGAAATAATGGTTATGGTGTTTTGCCTAGAAGAATTGATGAAGCCAGAAATCCTTTCTGACCCAATACTGCTGCACAATTGCTACAAAGTATGCAGCTGGAAAGTTTTTACCAGTCCTACTGCTCTGCAAGTACCTGAAGTGTCTGGATCTTTCAGCATCACTGAACCACAGGTTGACACAGAAAGAGAAAGCAGTCATTTGAATGTCTTGTGAAGAAAAGACTCTTAAATAAGTTTAGAAGTGTTACATTAAAAAACACTTTGTTGCACTATAGAACCCTTAGCTGCTAAAACTACTAGAAATGTGGTTTGGTAGCTCATTGGTAGTTGGCTGGGTGTTTGCCAGGAACACCTTGAGTGCAAAATAAATGGACTGTAACACGCCTCTGAGTCAGTGATGTGGAAACTCATCCATGTAGTATTCATCTTGTCCAGTGGATATGAGCACATCACAGATGAGATTTGAATTCCCAATTTCAGTTCTGCTGGACTTTGTCTGGGTGAAGCTTAAGTCAGAAGGGAGCAAATAAGTGCAGGAGGGCCTGAGTTCTGTGAGATGTTTGGTTACACTGAGTTCTGAGTCTCATGTGGGCAAAAAGACTTAAAATTTTCTCAGGTAGTAAAAAGTTTGAGGGTCCCTGTTTTGATGAGCAGTGCTTTGCAAAGTCATTGATTTTCTAGATCAGAAGTGCCTTTTATTTTCCATGACTACTCTGATCTTTAACGACCTGTTGGCACTCTGTGGGAACAGGGGTTTTAGTGTTAATACCTTGATAGCATTCACAGGGGAGTAAGTGAACTTAATCCACATAAAACCATCTGTAGTTCCATGAGCATAATTAGTGCTGGAAATCTTTGACTTTTACCATCTACTTGATACAGTGAGTACCTTGCCAACTCCTTACTTCTGCTGTAGATAAACTTTAAGCTGCATTAATGTGGTATCCAACAGCTGCATGTCACTGATGAATGAAGAGGGGGTTCTGTGTGAGACTGAATCTAGAGTTCACTGAGGCACAGAGATATTCCAGTAAATGCTCATGTACCAGCTCTGGTACCACAGGTCGTTTAGGTGAATCCCCAGGACGTTCAACATGGGCTACTTTAACTTATCTCACATTGTGGGATCAGTTTCCAGACACAAAGTGTAACACTGCTGAGCTGGGACCCTCCTAGAACAGAAACTGAGCTCTCATATCCACAGGCTGCTTCTGTGCTGCACAAAGCCATAACCCCAAAGGCTTTGCTGTTATGCAATAAATACACCACACCCTTTAACCTTATTATGGTGTACTGTAAAGGAACCTACTTTGGGTTTGTGGTTGGTTTTTTTGGGTTTCTTTTTCTGCCAAGACTGTAGTCTCAATCACATCAGAAGTTCAGTAAAAGGCAGAAATACCTGGTTTGAACTGAACAGATTGGCATAGTGTTATTCTGAAGACTATTTTCCACTAAGGAAATGGCTTAAACTGTTTTGAAGAGCTAACAGCAAATGGATACAACCCAGGAATTAAATACTTGTATGCTGTATTTAGCAGTAAGAGTGATTACTCTAGCCAAGTTGACCTCTAAGAGAGTTCAGTTTGAGATTATTTAATTGCAACTGAGAAAATTGTTTCTTTTGCTGCGACTGTTCTAAGCAGGATTTTGTTGTGAATGAATTTGTAGTTACTTTAAATTACTATGATTGATCATTCTTTTTTTAAAAATACAACTGCTAATTGCTAAATTAAAGCCTTCATTGTTGTTCAAGTAGAGAATTTGGCATCACTGAACCACATCTGGATTTGAAAATACATTTT
Source organism: Melospiza georgiana (assembly GCF_028018845.1). Classification (NCBI taxonomy): domain Eukaryota; kingdom Metazoa; phylum Chordata; class Aves; order Passeriformes; family Passerellidae; genus Melospiza; species Melospiza georgiana. The sequence goes on along the minus strand of NC_080430.1, from coordinate 43,300,748 downwards.
GTAAGTGTTGCAGTGTAGTTGTATATGTTTCTTTGTTATTGAAAGTAAGTGTTGGATACAGAAAGCTGTAATTCAGTCTTCATCTTTGTAAAACAAATTAGAGATCTGTACAAAAGGAAGTCAGAGATGAAGCCTTAGCACAAGGATATTGAAAAAGCTGGACATAGTTGCACAGTACCACTAAATGTGTCTGGTTGTTTCTTCAGAGCAGAGGGCAGCAGTAAGATCCAAGCCCGAATAGAGCAACAGTCTGCCCGAGCATCTCAGCCTCCTTCACAGTTCAGAGCCCCAACCAAGCCAGCAGTTGGACCTAAAACTTCTCCTTTGAAGGATAATCCTTCACCAGAGCCCCAGCTGGACGATATTAAGAGAGGTAAAGAAGGGTTTGTAGTTTCTTTGTCTTTCTTCTTTATAATAAAAACTATGACTGTGCAATTTCTAAAAACATTCAGGGATTAAAAGATGGTACTTGATAGCTGTGTTGACTTCTTTATAGCTTGTTTCTTTATTCATCTTAGTATACTGATTATTTATTCTCTTCTACTAGAATAGATCTTTATATTGCCATCTTCTCTGGAGTGAGAAAACTTCCTCTTTCTGGGTAATTTTCTCTCTTCCAAACTATTTCTCTGTTTGGGAAAGAAGAAAAACAATTAATGTGAGTTCAGAAACCTGTCGCTCAGTGCTGGAGCTACAGGTTTATTCTCTTCTACTAGAATAGATCTTTATATTGCTATATTACTGGCATGAGAAAACTTCCTCATTCTGGGTAGTTTTCTCTCTTCCAAACTATTTCTCTGTTTGGGAAAGAAGAAAAACAATTAATGTGAGTTCAGAAACCTGTAGCTCAGTGCTGGGGTGTCTTAGGCCGCCACAGCAGCAATAGCAAAGTGTAATGGTCCAAGGTCTCGTTACAGTCAAGTCACTGCCCTGAGTGAGGTTGGGGGGATGGAGGGGCCAGGCAGCTGTGCTCCCAGTACAAGACAAGCTTGCACCATGCCAAGCACTGCTAGTAGGGGAGGAATGAGAGAGTGAACAAACCTGCAGCTTACCCTCTTTCACAACCACTCCTTTGCAGCTTTGGCACACATGCCTTATGGCTGCTAAACTTCTATTTAAAAAGTACCTTAAACTTAAGCTCAACTCACTCTTCTGCTTAGGCAGAGCTTTTTCTTAGTGTTTCCTGTGGGTAGGATGCACTTTCTTTGCCCATGCCTTCTTTTCCTACTGATGTGATACCTGTTTTTGCTGTGGATAATACAGTCATGATAAAGAAGACTTTAAATTTTTGTTTGGTGGTTCTCTGGCACTGACACCAGACACAATTATTTTATTTTAAGCTTGTTCTTTCTGTCTGCTTTTTTTTTTTTTCTGGGTTTCTTTCTCTTTTTTCTCTGTCCCATATAGCTATTTTTGTCTGGAGACTTCGCCTATGTTAATTGCCCAGATGAAGTTAATTACTCAGCAGGGTTTTTTTTCAGTTCATGGTAATCACTAGGTGACACTTTTGCTGCTAAGCTGTGTGTTTGCATAGGTGCTGACTGGTCTCACTTTTCTGCAGCAGTAGTGTTTTCAATACTTGGATGCTGGTCAGCAGCCAGAATCAACCTCTGAGAGATTCTGTTAGCTGCATTGTTATTTTTATTTTCTGTATAATAGATAAGGAAAATGATAATAGGTGATATATCAATTTTTTTTAATTTAAATCAGTTGTGGATTTTAAATGTCTTTTCCTGTAGGGTATAATAAGATACTTAACCTTTGGAGCACTCTTTTGTATACATACAGCAATTTGTAAAGGTTGTATTACAGTAAAATAATTACATTTGTCTGGGGTGACATCTATTCTAAAAGATTATTTTCTAGTGGTCTAAAGTATAAGTCACATTGTTTAGAGCTATCCTAATATATTTTTGCCACCTGATAATCTTTTATATGAAAGTACCTCCAAATAAATAACCTGTGCGGTTTTGTTCCCAAAATCAAGAGTTAGAGCACCTGAGTTCTACTAAAAATAGGACTTTAATTTGGTATTATAGGGGGAGTCAGCATTGATAAACCATTTATATCATAAGAACCTACTTAAAAAATGTAGAATTAAAATGGCACCATTCCACAATGAAATATAGGCAAGGACAAGCTGTAAAAGCTGTAAGGTAGTCTGCAATCCTGTTATCTCCCCTTAATGCATGTTTTTATTAACACAGACTTGTAAGTCAGAAGAGCATGTGTTCTTTCCATTCAAGTAGTAGTTTTAGTTTTGGTTGAAGTACTTCCTCTGTAGGAAAGAAAGATAAACAGAAAGCTGAAATTCTGTGGATTTTGTTTCATGAACACATCACAGGACTTAAAATTCCCAAAGGAGCTTCTTGAAAGGATCTCTGGCACTTTGACACCCTCTTGCTTCCAGTATGCAAGAGGATGTGGTGAGACACAGCCTTCATGATGTTTCACAGTAGTTTTAAGGTAACCTCAGTGCAGGTTTCTGCTTTCCCTGGTACCCTCAGCTGTGCATTTTCACCCCTCCCTTACAGATGAGCTGGAAATGAACTTTCAGTTAGGTCAGTTCTGTCCCAGTACACAGCTGTCCAAACAGCAGTGTCTGAGGACAGAGTCAGAGCATCTGGAATTGAACCACTGCCTTCCTTCATGGACAGAGGCTTTTGGGAGGCTGTGTTGAGGGTTTTGCACAAGTGGAATCCTTTCCTCTTCAAGCTTCTATGTTGTCCTCGTGCCTGAAGGGAGCATAGGAGAGGGTAGGAGCTTGTTCTTTTGAACACTCAGCTACATCTGATGATGTCTCATTAAGCTGTGAATATTTGCACACATATACCACAATACAGTCATTTATTTGCACAAAATAATTGACATTTATCAGACCAATTTGATCATAGCAGAAATGTTTTCAACAGCATTGACATAATTACAGCATGCAACATATTGATATATGTCAAAAATATTGAAAAATTACAGCATGCAATAATATTGACACGGTTACAACATTTGAGAAAAAAACCCACAGAATCATATTTCAGGTTTGAAGACTCAGTGCTTAAAAATCTGAGCAGATTTTATTTACCTGGACTGTAGCTGTGGAATGTGAAGATTATGCCATAGCACTGTTTGTCTCTCAAGAACACCTCAGTCAAGTTTTCTGCACATCAGTATAAAATACTGCCTCTTCTAGCTGCCATCTCCACATGCTCAGGGTGCCAGTATCAAGTTGACTTCTCCACCTTGCATTCTATTATTACCAGTAAGTGTTCTGCTATAGGCATTCAAACTTAACCCTCCCTAAAGTTAAATGACTTTTCTCTGGCAATTCTTTGTATTCTTGCAGTCTGAGGTGAAGGCTTTAGTTAAAAAACCTGCACAACCTATTGGAATTGAGAGAAGTAGGAACAGTAAAACACTCTTATGGTGTTTGATACTGAATATATACAGAAGACAGCCCTGTTGAGAAAGGCTGTTCTGTTTGGATAATGATTTCTGACCTTGAATTTATTTTTTTTTACTCTAAAACCTGCATTGCCCGCCAGTGTAAAACGGTCATTTTGTCTTCTTGAAAGAAATCTTACAGCTGTAACGTGAAATGTAGAGAAGTTAAGGTTCCCAAAGCAGTGTCAGCCTTTTCAGATGATGTAGACTCAATTAAGGCAAGTGCTCAAAACTGTACTGTATGGAGAGCTTTTTAAAAGTAACTGCTGCACATCCTGACTCTTGTCATCTTTCAGACTGCAAAGGCTCATCGACATGAGGTGTTTGATATTATGGTGCAGAAATGTCTAGGAAAGGTCAAATCTTTCCTTGTTCAGCTTAGAATATATGTGCACATAGACACACAGCTACTTTAATGGAAGCATCATGAGGAAATATTTAACCCACATCTTCAGTACCTATAGCTGTACTAAGCATAGCAGTCAAATGGGAAAATACAAAATTGAACCATTGTAAAGCAGCTGTGATTTTCCTATAAGGCTTTGATGTCATTGGCTTAGTCACTGACAGTGTGAGACAAGAATGTTTTCAACAGAATTCCTTAGTGGTCCTGCTGAATTTCTCTTGACAGACTTCTCGTGTTGCAGCAGCCACCAGAACATCAGTGGAAACAATTGCTTTTCTTTCATCTGCTCAGACAAGATGTTTAAAATTCTGGGCTCAAGGAATGAGAGACAACAGAGATCTGAGGGGAAGCTGTCAGCCTGTGAGGCAGAAGTTGATTAGAAGATGAGCTCTGGCCAAGTTTCTACCTGTGACCAGTGTCACTGATAACAGCCTTAACATCCCAGTCCTTGAAGCTTGTGGTCCTGGTTCTGTTTTGCCTTTTCTTGCCTCTGTTCAGCATAGCAGGCTTTAGCACTACTTCCAAGGCATTCTCTCATTCCTTTCTCATAAAAGGCATAACCAAATGTCTTTTATGGTCTCTTAGTTTTCTGCTTCCCCTGCGAAAACCTCCCATTCTTCATTCTCACACTGATGTCCAATTCTGTTTAAAATTGGCCAGGCAGCATCACTTCCTTCAGTGATCTCCTCACCTACTGTATCGAGTCCACACTTCTTGCTTAGTTTTGGGGTTTTTTTCCTAGTTCTCTGCAGTGTGTTTTTGTTTTAACTTTTCCCTCTCACTACCAATGCCTAAGATCACCTCACCTTCTTCACTCTATTTTACATATGGGCTCTATATTCTCAGTCACTGTGCCAACATTCTTCCATCCAGCCACAGACTCCAGCTCTGTAGTGATATATGTGTAATTCTCAGGCACTTGTCCTGTGTTAGACTTGTCTGTTGGATCTTTTTGCACTATGGATTGTGATAGGTGATTGTGCTTGCTGCAATCCAGGATATTCTAACAATGTATTCTAATCACTGTAATTTGCAACTAACTACTCCATCACTAGAAGAATGTAGAAATTTTACATCATTAAGCTGGGGGGGAAAAAGTTTAAACCTGGGCATTTTAAAGAGAAAGTACCCTTATTCCTGGTTACCTTTCCTTTAGATTTTCCCTATTAATTTCCTAGCCTTAAATACAAGGAACATTTATAATTTGAAAGCCTCAACATGAGTAGGCTGAGAACAGTGATTCACAAGTGCTCATTTGTTTGTGTATCAGACTCCAGGCCTGAAATGTATTTTTAAAGCCTGCAAGACTGTGTTGAGAGGCAATAAGGTAGAAAGATATTACAGTACAAAGTGCTATCTGCTGTTGGCCAGTTGAATCAATATATGATTCTGTTGAATCATATTTTCTTTCTCTTTGAATGGTCTCTTATGCTAAGTCTTCAAGCTGAAAGAGTAGGGTTTACCTGGCATACTGGTAAACTACAGAGAGCACAGATGGTATAGGCAGGGATCTAGATGTAGGAAATAAATTGGAGAAACAGCGCTGCTATCCTGAAATACCCAGCTGGAGTGTAACCAAAGCACTTGAAATTGAGCTCTAAACCTTGAAAGTGAAAAATAGTGATTTTAAATCTGGCAAGAGAAAACACAGTTTCTCAAACTGATACATGCTAAGCTAGAGGAATTCTCTCCAGCAAATATTGCGGAGGCCGAAAACTTAGCTGTTACTCTTTATTTTAGACTTCATAAGTTCTTTAAAGTTTAGTAAACTTTAACTGTTACTCTTTTATTTTTATTGGGCTATTTTTTAGCCCAAGGAAAATGAGTCTTATTAAAAAGGAACTCGTGACACACATCTGACCTAACATGAATTACTCCTGGCATCAGTTCTCCACTTGTTAGGTAGGGTTGATAATACCTCATCTCTCCCTTCTTTCATTCTTGTCCCTTTGGTCTGTGAGTTTCCAGGGCAAGCACTGAGTTCTAACCCTGTGGGTATAGTACTGCTGCTAGCACAACAAAAGCCTGAATTTTGAGGGTTTCACATCCCATGCTTATTATATCTGTGGATGTTGTTCTTTCCTGGAAACCTGCCAAGATGAACTGAGTCATTAGATACTCAGCCTTGTGGGTGGATACAAAGGAGTTGTCCTCTACTAGTGTTTAAGCCACTTATAATTATGACACATTTAACAATATTGTATCATTTGGGGTGACATACCTTAATATCTCTTTAGTAACCAGCCATTCAGCCAGCACTAGCCGTTGCTGATGAGGCTGTTGTGGTGCTGTCCTGGTGTTCCAGTGTTTCTTTGCACTGGAAATCCTAAAGTGGGCAGTGTCTTGAGTTGTATTCCTTCCTAGTTTCAGAGTAGTTTCGTTATTTCCTGGCTACTTGTAAGCTCTGTAGCAGGTTATGGTATTTTTGCCACTCCCCAATATGTGAAAATTCTCAGCTATTCTCATCTGTCCTAAGTTATTTGATGTCATCCATCTGCTTCTGAAGTTTGTTTACATGGGCTGTGTGGCTGTGCTGAAGCAGTTTCATACGTTATCTGAAGTCAGGGCAGTTTCTGTTGTAATCATTTGCCCATGTCCATGTACCCACCCCCCAACACACCATTTTTTGTGTTTTCCAAAAGCCTAAATATCACCAGCATCTAACAGTTCAGATTTAGATTTCCGTGATCAGCTGATGTGCTTACTTTGTATGGAGACCATGGCCTGTCAGAAATAATGAAGCTGAAAGTGCTTTCAGGAGTGTGAAGTATATGAAGAATAATTGTGGGAGTGAAGGTTTTATGATAGTAACCTATGCTGTTGGTTTTTAAAATTTAGCTATAGCAATAAGTAAAAACATTTTCAGGATTTTTTTGTTTCCCTTTCCTTTCATGCGAGATATTTTGGTGTGATAAACTATACTTGACAAAACCATCGCATTTGCACATTCTTTCCAAAATTCCATGGGGCCCTGTATTTGTGGTATCAACCAGATGAATTCCTTTTTATTTCAGAACTGAGAGCAGAGGTTGAAATTATTGAGCAGATGAGCAGCAGCAGTGGAAGCAGCTCATCGGATTCAGAGAGCTCATCTGGGAGTGAAGATGAAAGCTCCAGCAGCGAGGGGGAAGAGCCAGCACACGTTTCCCCTTCCCAGCCACCACACCAGCAGTACAACAACAGGAATGCTGTTGCTAATGGCACCAGCAGGCCACAGGGAAGCAATCAGCTCATGAACACGCTCCGTAAGTAAATGCTGGTGTCTTACCACCGTGAAAGCTGATTATGGCCACTCATTTTCTTAGCATGATAGGCTAACTTCATGAAATGCCTTTGCCAAATAGTAGTTCCAGGGAGCTGCACTGGCTCAAATACATGGGCAGATTGTATGAACAGGGGGCTGGGACTTGTCTGAAGGTCTGGAGAGCCTGTGGGCATCGGTGCAGTGGTCCCTGTTGTCCCTGTTGGGTCTTGATTCAGGCCTCCAAGTAGCCACTGGTGTGGGAGGATCTGGTGCACTGGAGGATGGGATTTATTTTCATGTGAATACACAGATTAAATGGAAATAGTGGGGTTGACACATTGTTAGTTAAAGGTCTGTAAAAAACTGTAAATGGCTCAAGGCTGTCCTGGGTTCCTAAGTGCAGTCTCTGTGGTCTTCAGTATTGCTTTGTCAGCAGATTTATTGTGTTGGTCTCGGCTGCATTTTCACAAATACCACGTTTTGAAGGGAAATTTAAATGAAAATTTTGTTAAAATATTGCAGCTATGGTGTTGCAAGCATTGAATCAGTACAAGCTCACTTCACCCTTTAAGAAGTGTCAGGAACATTTTTAAAGCATAGTTCTGTCCCATGAGACTCTCTCTGGAGACCTGATGTGCCTCTGTGTTGCTCTTTCCTTGCACTACATCAGGTACATTCCAACTCGGTGGAGTTAGAATATTGAATTTGCAATTGCCATAAATTGTTCTTAATTCCTCCTGAGGCATATTTGCACACATCTCTTGGCACCCATTCATAGGGAACTGGTGGAGTCTGAATATAGATATGTGTAAGGTTTCCAGCTTTGAGAAGATACGTATATTGTAGAGACCCCACCAAAAAGCCCTGCTGGAAAGCTTAGAGACCTGTCAGTCTTGCTGCCAGTAATGAAGGACTAAGTGAAATTGAAAGTTCAACAAAGTCATTAGGACTGTGCCCATTTCCCTGTTTCTGGTTGTGAGCAGCCTCCTCCCTGCTTCTCCTCGACCACAGTACTGCATGGGTTTAATGATCTGAAGCCTCTGACTGCAGGAGACTCTGTGAACTACCAGGGTAGCTCCTCTCTTCATGCAGTGCTTTTGCCTTTGGATTTGAAATACTTTTGCTGTAGGAGAATCACCCCTAACCCAAGTCCTTGTCTCCCGTGTCTTGTCTCTGTCTATTGAATAGATGCCCTGCAGCTGTTTTGAGGGGAGGGTAGTGGGAAAATGCTGGAAGAGTAAGGTTCAATTATCAGAACACAAGCATGATTCTTGCCCCTTTTTATCCCCTCCATCTCACCAAATCATGACTGCTCTGCAAAACAGGATCAGAGCCAGTAGGTTTGATCCATATCCTGGCCATTTATCCAATCTCTGCACTTTGGAAGGCAGCCTTTACCTTCACAGCACGTGTCGGCTTCGTTCAGCCTTGAGTTGTGATGGCTTTAACAGCCCTTTTGGTTTATTGACATGTGGAGGCCTTGCCTTGGCTACCCAAATGGCCTTACACCAAAAAAAAATCTGTTTTTAAAGGGTAAAGAAAGCCAAGGAATTCCCCAATGCCTTGTCCCAGAGCCACATATGGGAGCTTTGGTGGGTGGAGGCTGTGGAATGTTTTCTGCAGCTGTTAGCATGGAGAGGGCTGTTGTCCCACCAGGGAGCACCTTTGGTGGCTCTGGAGACAAGGATGCTTGGTTTGGCCTGAATCCAGCCATTAGCCCCATGCAGCTCTTGATGTTCTTGGGCAGTTTAATTAAATCACAGATGATGTTTGCATTCGTTTCATGTGTTATTCTTACTTAAATCTTGCAGTGTAAATGTGACTGTTCTTTGGTTTGATTGCCATGAAATGTGAATTGACGCCTACTCACTTGTTGTGTTTTGTTGGTTTTTGTTTTCCATAGGAAATGACTTGCAGTTGAGTGAGTCTGGGAGTGACAGTGATGACTAGAGGCTGAGCTTTTGCTGTTTCTGTTACATATACATGAAGAACTAATTTACCTTGAAGTGATCCTATTGCTTATGAAGAGGAGCTGGCACAGAGATGGTTCCATGTGTGGAATTTTAATAGAAGAAATGCATAGCCCTACAAAATAGCAGATGTTGAGGACTGTTTTACTGTGTGAATTACATGTATATATTGTGTATATTCTTATTCTGCTAAAGGTTTGAGTACATATGTACAGTGAGTGAGCCAATGTATGTTCCTGTCCACCATCTGTAAGTTTAACATGTAATTATGTGAGGTCATCTGAAAATCTCTTGTTTGTAGGGTATGTGCAGAGCATCATGACTTTGTTGGGGGACTTTTGTATATAGAGTGAGCATGTGCCTACAATGAGTTTAAAAAAACATGCAGGAGCTAGTGTGTGCACTGAAGTGGGACTGCCATAAATTAAGTTTCAATACTAAATTGATTTCTTTGGTTTGGGACTTTTTTAATGCCTTTTTATTGCTATTTATGGTTGATTTAATAGACTGACTTTTAAACAGTTGGACAATAGGAATGATTAAACCATGTTCGTCACAAACCTTGCTGCATCAGTGCCTTATGAGCAGGTTTTTTAAATAGTGCTTCAATTCCTGCCACCTTCCCTGTATGGAGCAATACTGAAACCTCCTCAGATTGCTTCTGCAGACAAGAGCTGTGTGTCACATACTGCCTGCTGTGCTCTAAGGGCAGTGACTCTAGCAAGATAAAGGATACACATCAATCACCTAAACTCATCCAAGTAGGAATCAGATAATCATTCGCTTTAGAAACTGAAGGGTCTCATTTAACTCAGACTTTCGGACCTAGTCTTCAGAAATACTTAAAATCCCAACTACTAGTGACATTGCAATGCCACAAATGCAAAATATTTGACTTACTGAAATTCTAAGACTGGAGCCCTCTTTGCAGTTTCCTAGAGAGTGCAAAAAGAAGAGGTGACAAAACAAGCAGCCATGAAACAGCAGAAGTCTCTGTCCCACCACAGTTGTAAAGGTAGACTTTAGTCCAAACTGTTCATTGGATGAACCTCTTTGTGCTTGGCAGGAGTACACAGAACATGAAATATTTGCCAAGGGTGAAATTCACCCCTGTTTAAAGGGTGTTTAAAGGGTGCTTAGTTGGATTATTATTAACTTTTTTGCTCACATGGAAAATGAGTGCCATAGGCAGCCTGACTTTTTAAAATCAAAATTCTGCTGACATAGGACAAGTTGCACCTTAGTTGTGGTGTAATCCTGAGGAATGGGAAGCTGAATCAAATGCCTCCCCATTCTCAGGTCTCTGCTTTGCACTGCTCTCATCTGTCAGTTTGTGTTTTAACTCCTGTTTGTTTACTGAGCTCTGTCCTTTTTTTTAACATGTTGAAGAGCAAGGGGACATTTGAAGGGAGATTTTATTAAATGGTTTATTTTTTTGCATTAGATACATATTTAGGCATATTTTTGCATTATTGTACATACATTAAAACTACTTGGTTTTTTTAAAGTGTTTTGTGATGTAGGTATGTATTTTAATGGACAATTATGAAATATACTTGATGAAAAGCCACAATTGCTCTTCTTTTTTTTTTTTTTGTTCTTTTTCTCTGTTCTCCCTCTAACAGTAAAAATGGTCTGTCTTACAAGCTTGTACCAATTCAGGATTTCACACTTTGGTGCCAGAGATCTGCATAGTATGGTTTGCAGTCTAATAAATGTTAATGCTGCTCCTGACTCTCCCCCAGCTAAAGATTTGAATAAGCAGAGAGGCATTTTTCTGATGCCATTTCCCCATTACTGGAGTGAATGCCTGAGTTCTGTTGATATTATTTGCACTCAAATGGAAAAGCAGCAGAGTGCAGCATTTTCATTCCTTTCGATCCACTACCTTCTCCTGTACTCTAAAATCCAGGACATGTCATAGGAAGTTTATTAATTATGTGTAAATAAAAGATATGAAACTTTAGAGGGTGAGATAACACCAGGCTACATTGATTTGAATTGCTGCTTTAATTGCTGATTAGATCAGCAGTTGGGAAAGCTTCATTCAAATAATCAATTTCTGCCTTGTTTTTGTGCTTCAGGCCATGTTTTCCTGCTCACCCCTCCCTGACAGATTTTTTTTTCCCTCTCTCTGTTTGTTGGTAACCAAATTAAGATATTTTTACACAACTGCAACACTTTGAAACTCAGTTTGGCCATGCTTTGCATCCCCCTCAGATGCAACATATCAAGGGTGGCCTGTTGTTCATGAGCTGTTCATGTGCCCTTTTCCACAGGGAGGTGAGTGACCACAGCCTGCTGGAGGGTGTGAGCCAGCCAGTCCTATGAGTGTGTGAGCAGCCCCTCCCTCCCTGCCATTGTCCCAAGCTGCTCCTGGCATCTCCTGCCTGAGGAGCTCTCTGGCATCTCCACCCTTCCCACAGTTCTCAGGTCCTTGGAATGTGTTTTGTGGAGGTGAACCATGCATAGGCAACTTCTACCACCAGCAGCAACATGTTGACTTTTTTCTGAATACACCTGTGTGTTTTAAAGCCATTGCCAGCCTGGAATTTTGATAAAGGCCCTTGAAATTTTATGGTTTTTTATGTATTAAGAGACACTAACTGTTGTCTGTCTGTTCCTACTAGATGCCTGCTCATTGGTTCATAACTTGCAGTAAGTTTCATTTGGATGGAAAAATTGAATCCAAGCAATTATTTTGAATTTTCTTAATTAGTTAGCAATATATTTAACATGCTGGAAAAATTGTTGACTAACATGTTTTGATTAGGCCTGTTAATGAAATAAAGTATTCCTGATTATTTGTGGTAGGTTCTAATCCTGCAGGATTTTAGCACTAGCACATCTTATCACCACCCAGTAATTCTTCCACATAAAGCAGGAATTTCTTTTATATGCCAGTTAGTTAAAATGTGGATTAACAGTGTATGTGGAGTACAATTATGAGAATGAATTGAAACTGAGGATTTCTTTGCATTCACGGAGAGCTGCCTGCTGGCCACGGCAGGGTGAGCAGTTCAAGGCAGCTTTGGTTTCTGATGGTTTCTGCTGTTCAGGGACTTCATCCATTTCAGTGGTTTGGCTTTCCTTAAACTTCACCAGCAAACATGGCCTGCTTATGACTTCCCATAACTAGAATTGCTGTAGGAGTAATAAACAATCATGATTTAAGCAGATTGTCACAATTTCAAAAATTTATACAAATTTTTTTTTTTTCATAAAAACGCTTGGTTTCCAAAGGGACAAATTCAGTCATCTGCTTGTCTGGGTGAGATGTCTTAAAATATAATTGCAGCAATGCCCAAGCTTGTGTCCCAGATTTTAGTCATGTGCAGAAAAACATCCACCCATCTCTGCCCTTGTTCCAGCCCCAAGGGCTGAGCAGCCCAGCCAGCAGGCACAGTTTGAATCATTCCAGCCAAACCAGAGGAACAGCCACCTCCGGGAAAAAGGTGTCCCAGGCCCCTGATGAGAGTCACATGTGGAACAGTGGGTGGCACTGCCCTTTCTTGTTCCCCCAAAGCATCCCCTCCTCTCACACGTCTTGGCTGAACTGATTTTGTGGGGAAGGCAGCCTGATGGAGAAAGGTTTTTCCTCAGCACGTCTGGGAATAGCTCTGCGTTTGACTGTGGGTAGTGCATCTATTTTGAAGATGCTCTGCCTTAGTTGATGTGCAGTTTCCTGTATTATAGACTAGATATAGGCCTGTTTATGTATAGAAAGAGTTTGATGTGCCAAGCTTTAGAGTGTTTTTTTCTCCTTCAAAGTCCATTTACTTGAGTTGTCAAAAAACCCTAAAAAGTTCAACAATCTGTGCACGTCTACTTTTTTTTTTTTCATTTGAAAACTGAGAGAAACATAGCCTGGAAATGCATGTGTTGGAGAACACTTATTTTCAGTAATTGTCTATGCTTCATTATTCAGTGTGCTAGCTGCTGAGTCAGAGAGATCCTGTGGAAAACACAGCTGCCCAGGAATGGGCATCTTGATGGGATGAAGGCTTCTGATGTTAACTGTGGATTCAGCTGCTGATGGTGAATGACAACATTTTGGGTCTGTCTGGTTATTTACAGTTTGTTATACTCACACAAATATGAGTGCCATCAAAAGGAAAAGAGTATTGCTGATGCTTGCCTCACAAACAGAAGCTGCCATGTGGAGGACAGACATGTGGACTAAAAGCTGTTGATCCTACACCCAAACCCTGTTCTCAGAAGATAAATGATCAACAGAACTAACAGTCAGTTAGGCAATAGCTGCCTCTGGTTTATGTGAGAAGGGTGTGTATATAAAATGGGAAAGTCTCTGTTTAGCTATTGCTTCCTATTCCCACTGCTTACACTCCCTTCCTTTCTTTCTTTTGTAATTCCATTACTTCTAGCATAGTTATGCTTTCTGCTGCCAAAAAGTCCTGCAGGAATTTACAGGAAAGCGGGTAGGTGTTGAAACATTACAAATGCACTGGCTGTATTTATCCTTGCTCTAAGCTTACTGTAAATACTGTAAATGACAAAGACCTTGTGAACGGACCCATCTTCCTCCCCCTCCTTGTCTTTGCTTTTTAGGACTAAGCATTGTTCCTTTGGACAAGAGGAAGAAAATGCAAGATGACAGAGGGTGAAAGATCTCAAGCTGATGCTGCATATGTTGAGGATGCTGTCATGGAGCCATGGCCTGAGCTAGCCTGACTTGATCTCACAGCATTGTTGTAAATTGGACACAAAATTCATCGCTACCATTGCCCTGTGGCTGGGAGGACTGGAGGTTGGAGAAAAATTAGGTTGAAAATACCTTGCTAAAGGAATTTGTGCAAGAGTTTTGAGGGAATGATTTGCCTTGCTAAGTTTTGTTTAGCTCTGTCAGTGAGTTTTTGTGTGTCCTGCGTATGGGAGTTCCCCCCACTTCCCTAACTTTTTAGGCAGATGCTCGTGGAAGTGGGGACTGGGTGAAGCTGACATGTTTTGTTCTTCTGTGTGCTGTTGGATTTAGTTCAACTGCATGTTTTTTAAATGGCACTGACAACTAAATGAGACAACTGATGGGATATCTCAGAAGGAATTATATGAATCTGACTTGAAATCCCACAGAACCTGTAGGTTCTGGTACCTCTGACTGCAATTTTCATTCTCATAAGCTTTTGTAAAAATAGGGCTTTGTGAAGTGTAGAGTGTAAAAATGCACTAAATATCATGTTGAAGGTTTTACATGAAAATTTTGACCTGTGTTTCTTCCCAGACCAGCTAGCTTTGTTGTAGGATATTGTGTGGAAAATCTTTGATGCACACTTGTACAGGGTCAGCTCTGAGGGAAAGCATGCCCTGCATACTCACAGTAAGATATAATTGTCTGCTCCTTTGCCACCCCAGTCAGCCCATAAATTCTGCCATCACCCCTCCATAACTTGGCAATTGGCTTTTTCCTCCATAGCTCTGGCACCTCCTTAACATTTTCTTACTGCCAGACTAACACTATCAAAACTGAACAAACACCTGCTCAGGAAAACAGCTACCAAATACTTCAGTGAGCATCATGGATTTTGCTCCAGTGCTTCAAATAAGTATAAAGATTATGATAGTCTGCAAGGAACACAGAGACTGTGCTATGAGCCCTGCATGCTCATCACACATAACAAAGATGACAAAACATTGTGTGAGTGTATGGGACATGTACCAAAATGGTCAATTACACCAGAGCCACAGGCTGTGCCACATGTGCATTGGGAAGCTGAGTGGGAGGAGATGTCTGGGAGTGGTTTGCACAGAGGAGGTGACAGCAGGGCCATTGATGGGACTGAAGTGGAGAGGACACAAAGGTGAGAGACCACCCAGTGATGGCAGTGTTCTGTCAGCCATCTCTATGGTGGAGAAGTTTTGAATGTCCTGAACGTTACTGGTAGCTGTCACCCTCTCCTTCACAATGTAAGAAGTGTTTAGCTATGCAGTATTGTATATTTAGGTATGCAGCTATTGTGTAATTAGGGAAGAGAGAGGGTTATTTGGGTCTGGGTTCTGGAGAGCGATGGCAGAAGGGAAAGGTAGGGATGGGGGTCACTCAGCAGCTGCAGGCTGTGGTGGTTTCCCATTCTTTTCCAAGAGGAGCTAGTGAGTCTGAAGACAAGGGATATCACAAGTTCCTATTGGGAGTAAAGATCCTGATTGAGCTAGACTCCAAGAAGTGACTTCCAAAGCCAGCTCTGTTCTAACCCTGTCTTACTCCAAATTAATTTTTCAGGTTTATGCAAGACACTAAGATGTCTTACCTCAGAAACAGAGCCAGATTTTTCTTCCATACTGCTGAGGCTGGACTCAACATCATAAACAAGATGGTGTAAACTAGAAAATAAAGCCCCTGATTAACCATTAGCCAGTCAAAATACCAAGCTTGGTGGTTAATTAATCCAGCCAGTGAACTCACCTCCCAAATGCCATGAAGAGATTTTAAAGTGCAATAAATATATTGCAGCTGTGTCTGTGCTAGCAAGCAGTACAGCCCGGGAGCAGATCTATAATGCAGGAGAGTGCTGAGATTGCAATGTGCACACTGTCTGCCTTTCATCTGAGAGGAAGCCACCTCTTGTGCCCTCTTCATGATGCAAACCACAGCAGGGTAAGTAGGGATGATTGGGGCATTCACTTTGTAAGTGCTCTCCTGACCTGGGCTAACTATTAATGTGTAGGCACATTGCATGAACTGGCCCCATTCCAGCTTCTCTGCAAAAATACTGGGATAAGAAACACATTAAGAAATGCTGCTTAATCCCAGAAGCATATTAGGCCTTATGGAGACATTCTTGGTATTGCATTAATATATGAATCATACTGAATAATAATAACAGAGGATCAAATACCTAAGACAACCATTTTTTTTTAAAAAATCTTTTTCTACATGAGAAACTCATATTTTCACAAGCTCTAAGGCATGAACAGTATTCCTAATTAATACACACAAATCTCCATCTCATAAGGTGCTAAGTGACTGTGCCAAATCAAA
Organism: Melospiza georgiana; assembly: GCF_028018845.1. NCBI lineage: Eukaryota > Metazoa > Chordata > Aves > Passeriformes > Passerellidae > Melospiza > Melospiza georgiana. Next base: position 43,284,696 of record NC_080430.1, on the reverse strand, counting down.
AGGAAGGCTGTCAGCAGCACAGCTAGGACCAGGCTCGACTTTCCCATCTAATCCTATCAGCAGCCTCATGCCATGACATCAGCACAGGGCTTGCCCTTGCAGGAAGGCATCCCAAGAGACTGAGGCTGTTTGATTTTAGGAGCTTAGGCTAACCTTGGAAAGGAGGGCAGCTTTCTTTTCCACGGGGTGTTGGCCCAGCCAATGTCATTGCTGTCACTGCCTGTGCTCGGTTTTTCACTACTCTTCCCCTAAAGCAAGTGGCTGTGTCAGAAATAAGGGATGCTTCCAACATCAGTGTGGACTTACAGAGCAATTGCAGCAGAAGTTAGGGCAAGGTCTGGGCCAGTGCTGTGCTTGGGAAAAGACCCTCAGGGTATGATGTGCCAGATACTGTGCTATCTGTGTCAGTTCACACCAGTGCTTGTACCAGTATCCTTTTTTTCCCTCGTACACAATACAGTCAATTTTCCTCTGCTTCTCCCCTCCTTTAGAAGGAAAGTAAATTGCTGCAGTTAAAATCGTAAGTCCTCTTAAAAACCTGCTTGTGCCCAGAAAGCTAAGTATCAGAGCTTGCCTAAAGCTTAAGAAGAAGTGGCATCTTTTTCAATAAATTTACATCTCTAAATAGATGGTAAGTGTTGAATCAATTTTCATATGTTAAAATAGCAGAGCATTAAGGATTCTGGCACTTCAAGCAATCAACTAATTTGCGACTATTATGAGAATATCTTTTATATTAGTGGAGCAATTCATTTGGAAATCAGGGACAGTCTGCAGCTCTGTGCCCTCTCAATATCATAAAGGATCACAATTTGACAAAAAAAATCCTGTTTGTTTGCCTGAAGAGATTATGGTGCATTATGACATTCAAGTCTTTGCAAAGTCACCTTTCAGCTCTTAGTAAGCCAATTCATAATGTCTCTCCCACCTGGCTTTCCTGGCTACATGGTCTGCTCATGGATACACAGACCCAGCAATAAACAAGAGTGTTGACAGATCCTTCCTGGTGAAAAAGGCAGAAACTGTGATGTACCAGCTTCTGTGTCCAAAAAAGATGCAAGGGTAGAAGGTATCCAGTGCTCTGCTCCCAGTTTCTCTCACCCCTGTATCCAGTCTGGGCTCACTAAGCCTCATGTCTGGCCATGTTGGCTGGCTGCTGGCTGAGCCTCAGCTGATCCTAAACAAAGTTCACAACTCCTCATTCCTACCTCATTCATACAGTTTCCAAAAGGACACAGAATGTGAAATGTGTAAGCAGCCTGAGCTTCAGAAAGTTTCACGAAAAACCAACTTCTTTCAACATCAGCTGGTGCTGGTTTTACCAGCATGTGGCAGGATGAGGGCTTTGTACCAGGCTTTGAGGGTCAGAATAAAGGGAAGATGGATGAAAAGTTTCAGGTGGAGAGATACACAGTTAATCCAGCCTTGTATCACTCTCAGCTTGCAGAGTCATCAAATATTCCATCACATTTCAGTGCACTGTTCACAAATGTAACATGCCATTGCCAATAAGTGCATGGCACTATCAAACCAGTGGGGGAACACTGTGCTGTTCCTGCACAGCACCCAGCAATGTGGTGTGATACACCACCATCCATTGCCTGGATGTCAACAGCAACACAGACCTCAAAATTGTCTGCCTAAAGACCAGGAAGGTGACAGCACATCAGTATATTCTCCCTCACATTTAACACATGAACTTCCTATTTCTAAAAAGCGGGAACTGGGAGGAGAACGGATGCAGGGTTTGTTTGATGCCTTTTTAAAATTTAAGTTCATATTTTGGAGCTGGCAATGCCATCAGGAAAAGCTGCTAATTAAGTAAGTGGATTTTTCATAGCCCAGATCTTATCACTGTTTATGTGTTTAATTTCTTACTGCCAAATACATAGGATGTTGAACCATTGACTTCAAAAGGAGGATTTGTGGGAGCAGCAGGATCTTCATTTTATATAGATTTCTAACTAACATTTTAATTTAATTGAGAAATTGTGCATTTCTAACTCATTTTCCCTTTACAACATGTTCTTGGCTTGGATTATTCGTCAAAATTTTCTTGCTCTATCCTCAACTCCCTTTACCAATGGGTTAAAAACAAAAAAAGATAAGAAAGGGAACCTAAAGCAATGAGGACAGCCACAGCTGTGCTCCTCATTAGAGACAAGATAAACACAAACTGCTGTCTGGAAAGCTGAGTATCTCCAGGAGCAGGGAAGTAAGGTGTGGGAACAATTTGCAAGATACCGACATGTTGGCTCTTGGATTCCAGCCTAGAACTGATGTGTTGGCCAACAGTCACTCAGCTTGAGTCCTGGAACAACACCCTGCTGCTGTGCTGCAGCAGGACATGTAATGGTGTTACAGGCTCAGTGGAAATGCTGTGAGGGTGCAAACACCACTGGAAGCCCTGTGTAGGCTTTTGCAGGGACAGCTCTCCCAGCACCTCTCTCAAGCAAGTGCAAGTGTGAAGGATGCTCTGGATGTGTGAAAAGCATGTTTGTGAATGAACCAGTAATGATAACAATAAGAAATATTTTCTTTTTAAAGGTCCATGGTGTGAAGGTCTATGAGGGGTTGTCCATGAAGGAATCAACCCTCCTCACGTATTTTATTTCCCCTAGGATTTCTTGATGCTTTTGTTTTCTGGAAGAAGGGAACCAATCTTTCCTTAGGAGACCAAGCTGAGGATACAGCGTAGAGATGCCAGAGAACAAGCTGACACAGCACAGCAGCTAAGGGTGTATCTCTTGTAATTTACTGGAGCTCACCCTCCTGACCTTTCTGTATTTGGATCAGCAGGGAGGGTGCTTAATGAGGGCTGCAGGAGGGCAATTGGGTTCTTACAGCTGGTCAGGCGAATTAATGCGAATTGCTTGGCAGTTCACCAGAAGTAGACCAATGAGGGCACTTCATCAGGAAAAAAAGGAAAAAAAACATCTTGAAGGTGGCCAATCCATGAGTGGAATTTGTCAGATTTCTAACCCACTGTAGAGGAGAGCAGTGGCTTGGTGTTTCAGAGACACCACAGCTGCGGGCGAGTTGTGTTTGTCTGGCACATTTCAGAAACCCTTCTGCTCCTCCACCTTCCACAGCTTCTCGCTTCGCTTTCCCTACATTTTTTTTCCCAGTGTCATTGTATCCAGGGGGAGCAGAGAAACGGAAAACACCTAGCAAGGTACTCTGCCCCTCCTTACCCTTCTAGACCACACTCATCAGCAGTCATTGCAGAGGCAAGGGCTTTAGTAAGGGTAACTCCTGTGAGCGAGGTACTTGGAAAACCTTCCCCTCCACACCTCCTCCAATCCATGCAAAAGGCAGAAAATTGGTTTATCCACTCAGCCCTCATGTTGACACTCCCCTCTCACCTGACTCTTTAATTTCTGTGGAGGTGTAGAACCTGCAAAAACCAGAAGTCACCAGTAGAATGCTGGTATTTATATTTTTTGTTCCAACTAGCATGGCTGTGGCAGTGCACGTGCTCTCCCTTCCTAATGCTCTCCATATGCTCTTCAAAGTGAAATGCCTTTTCTGGCTGGCCATACTTACTGGCTACTGGCATCCCTCTGAAATGATCCAGCAACATTTCCCTGCCCTCTCTATGGCCTGGATCAGGGCAATGGCAAGCATCAGAGCTGCTACGTTTCAGAAGGAGGTGGAAACAGAAGTGCATCCCCTCAGGATAGGGGAAACTACTTTTCCTCTGGTTTCTCTTCTGTAAACCATCTTTGCTACAGCAGATAGCTCCTTGATCCTCCCCCCTTCTTTCCCAAGAAAGTACTTGCTCCCCTTATGTGGCCATGCTTTGGGGCATGGATGCTCATGGGTATTTGAAACAAGTAGGAAGAAAAACCATGTGTGTGATTTCAGTAGACACTATTCCAGAGAAGCTGAGGCATTGTACAGCACTGTTGGCCATCTCCTCATCTCGCAAAAGAAGCAGCAGGTGCTTCTGATTTTGACTTGCAGAGAGGCTTAAGGGTATTGTGAGCATTGCACCTGCCTGACATCCACGTGTCCATCCCTCAGCCCCTGGCATCAGCACAATGGTCAGGGCCACTGAGCCTAGCTTGCTCTGCAAGCAGCGCTTCTGCATTGCCAAAAGCACTCCCCTTTACCAGACTGTTTTTATAATCTGCTTTTGTGGTACAGGTGTTAGAGCAGAGAGACTCATCACATGTAAATAAACAAATAATCACATCTGTCTGATTTGAATGGCTGCACCCTCAAACGTGACAAAGGATTTTGCAGTGCATGCTGCAATAAGATATTTAAAATCTCATTTGAAACCTGTCAGCTTCTCTACTCCACCGAAGGGAGCTAATGAATACCACATACTTCAAAGTCATGTTTTAAGGACTAAAAAGATGCTCATGTGGGGCTTTGAAAAGGCACATAAATCATAAGAGTTAACACTGAGACCCCATTTATTTGAAACTGTGCCTGTTTGCAACACAGCCATGACCTCCCCTTGCTGCTATGGGCCAGGGCACTGCCAGACAGGAGGACACAGGTGCCTGGCTGCCCACCTTGGGAGGCCCCAAACCCAATGGCCCCAACAGTGGCAGGAAAGGCAAGGCTCCACTCCCACCACCACATCCCCACCCAATGCCAGCACAGTCTTTGGGGAGAATAGAAAACAAAGCCAGATCCCTGGGAAGCACAAAGAAACAGTGGGATTGGGATTGACCTTGGTGGCTGAGCCCTGTGGCAGGGGAGATATCTGCCCCAGTGGTGGCTCCCTGCTCACTGGTTGCAGGCAAGCTGTAAATGTCACATATTAGGAGAAAAGATTTTTCCATGTCCTGTTTTTGTGCTAACTATTTAAATGTGTTTGGAAAGGAAAACACCAAATACCCAATGATGAAAGAATGTTAAAGCAGAGAAGTCTTGCACAGGATTCACAGCTGTGGCAACACCTGGAACCCAGACAGCCTGCGGCAACATTTGGTTTTCTGCAGGACTCCTGGCTCCTTCAGGAAGCGGCAAGAGGTTTAGGATTTCCTTTCCAGCTATTCAGGACTCACTGCTCCAGCCCCAGGCTGCCTGCAGAGCCACAGGTCTTCCACAGGCACCGCACAGAGCGAGTGCTTTGCAGGTATTACTGCAGTCACCTCCCCAGACTTATGCAGGAGGTAGGAGACTGATGTTGCCTCATTTGCCAGGACCAGGATAAGTACCTACAACAGCACACCCAGATTCTGAGATTTAAGGCACCTAGACGAGTTTTGGAACACTGATAATTTTTACCATGTTTTGCACATTCAGAACACAGTTCTAAGTGTAATGAGGAGTGTTCGGCACTTACCACTCTAAGAGCACCCCACGAATGAGGGCATTATCCAAAATATCTGTGCAGAATAAATGGAAAATCTCTTGGTGGAAAAAACAGCAAGCACTGCCATCCCACCCTGCATAAAGGAGCTGAGTTACAGTTGCACAAGCAGTCATGTTGCTGGCATTTCCTGACGCTTCAGTGCTGGGCTGCAATGCCAGTAGAGGATTTTCTCCCTGGTATCACTAGCACCGAGGTCTGCTGCACCCATGCCCAGACCTGTGACAAGCCAGTGGCAGGACACAGTGACCGTGGGGCTGAGCACAGCACTGTGGGTGTGCCCCAGGTCAGCCAGAGGCAGTGGGAATGTGTCCTTGTAGCAGCCTTGCTGGTGCTGCCATGCTCAGCCACGTTCCCTCTGCAGCTTAGGATCACAGAATCGTTATTGCCACCACGCTGCAGCCGAGCCAACCTCAGGGTCATTAAGGCTGGAAAATACCTCTGGTGACCTCACCATTACATCGAGTGATTTATGCACCGACTGATACATAGATGGGAGCGCTCGATGTGTGACACTGGCACAGTCAGCTGGGCTTCTGCTACCTGCCGTGGGAATGCAGTGGAACAGCACTCAGGAGACCAGAAACAGTCACTGGGCTGTTTCAGAGGCCTCTGTTCTCTTTGTCCGTGCAAACTTTTCTGCCCACTGCCACGTACGGGCTCTGTGCTTCCCGTTCACCTCTGTGAATACCCGTTCACCTCTATGAATTCCCGTTCACCTCTATGAATTCCTGGGCTTCCCGCTGAAAACCCACACAGGCCTGTGAGGATTTGTTTTCCTTTGCAGCGCAGTGCACGCCAATGCAAAGCTAAGGCCCTTTATAAATGCAGATCAGCTTTGGTATCTCCTATGCTTTGGCTGGACATATAGGTAATCCCTTGGGATAAGCTTGGAAGAGTAATGCAAACCTCATTGCAAACCCGCAGATCCACGTTAACAGGACAGCGGGCCGGGAGGAACCTCTGGAAAGCTTTCCAATGTCACGGGGTGATTCTGCCTGTATTTGGGCAGCCCAACAGCCCACACGTGGGCGGCTCCCAGGGAACCCAGAGCAAGGGGTACCCGTGTGCCCAGCACAATGGGCGCTGCCGAGATCCCGGCCCAGCTCCAGGGAAGAGGGATGGGAAGCGGCGAGGCGAGGCACGGTCTGACCGTCAGCGCCTTCACGCGTGGGGCTTTCCTTTATTATTTATCTTTGCTCTCCGCTCTCCCCCGTTGCCAGAGGGAGCCAATTGTCTGTGGCGATCCCGGCGGGGCCGGGGCCGGAGCGCGCGCGGGTCGCGAGGCGCGGCGCGGGGGGCGTGAGGGGCGGCGCGCGGGGCGGGCGCGGGGCGGCGCGAGGCGCGGGCGGCGCGGGGGACGCGGGCGGGAGGCGGCGGCGGCGGCGGCGGCGGCGGGGTCGGCGATGGCTTTCGAGGCGCTGGCGGAGGCGGCGGAGCGGTGGTGCGCCCGCACGCCCTTCCAGCTCATCGCCGCCGAGGAGACGGAGCGGCGCATGGACTTCTACGCCGAGCCCGGCGTCTCCTTCTACGTGCTGTGCCCGGAGGCCGCCTGCGGCGACAATTTCGTGAGTGCCCCGTGAAGGGATCGGGGGTCACGGGCGTGCGGGGCTCCCCCCGCGCGTCTGCGGGGCCGCGCGGGGAGCGCTCGCGCCGCTCCGGGACGCTCCGTCCGTGCGGATCCCCGGAGCCCGGCGGGAGCACCCGAGGGGGAGCGCCGGGGGGGGGCGGAGGACGGGGCCGTGCCCGGGAGGGAGGGATGCGGTGATGGAGGGCGGCGGGGCCGGGGGGATCCTCCCACCATCTGCAAAATGGAGTCCGCTGCCGGTGGGGGGCGGCCCCGCGGGCAGGGACACCCCCCCACCCCCCCGTTCCCCGTCGCCCGGCCCGGGGTGGCTGCGGGCTCCGGGCGGGCGGGAGGAGCGGTGCGGTGCCCCCAGCCCGCCCCGCGCCCCGCGGGGGCTGCAGCTGCCGCTTTCCCCTGCGGCCCCTCCATCCTCCCGGGGTGCCGGGGCTGGGGCACGGCGCGGGGACGGGAGGACTGGCAGGGCTGTCACGGCAAATGGAGAATGGGCAGGAATAAAATGGAGTCAGGATGACAGGAGGGCCGCGCTCCCCCCTACCCGCCGGCCGCTCCCCGGGCTCGCCGCGGGGTCCGTGCAGGTGCCGGCCCGGGGCCCCCGCCCCGCCGGCCCTCGCGGAGTTCCGCGCCGAGTTTGTGCGGAGAAGGCTCCGGCACCGCAAGCCCTGTCTTTGGGAAGGGTCGGGGGGCGCTTTTACCCTCGGCCAGACCCTCCCGGTGGTGAGCAGAAGTGCAGGAAGAGTCACGGAAAAGCGGCGCCTCGCCACGGGGTTTGTAAGCTGCCAGGTGCCAGTTAACTTCAATGAAAGGATTTTGGTTTGCTTATTTTAACAAAACAGCTCCTAGCACCGTTATTGTAGGAATGTTGTAGGTTCTTCCATTCAAGAAGCAAGTTTCATCCCTCCGCTTGCTTGACAAATGTTCGCTAATTCCCTTTCCAACAGGTAAGTGGAGAGTGAGCCCATTTGACAGATGGGTCCGTGGAAACAAAGAGCAGTGGAGTGACTTCTCCAGGAGCACAAATCCCAGCGAGCATGACATTTATTTATTTATTGTGCCGAGTAGATGGTCTTGCTGAATTATGAAAGAAGATGTCTGGAGTTTAGTTATGCATCTGTCCAGGGATTCCTGAGACGTTCAGATGTAGCAGTGGGGTATCTCAGCGTGTGGATTCTCTGAGTCCTCTGTGGGAACAGCTCTGCGCATCTGTCTTCCCAGCACCTCTGAGCCTGTCAGACCCCAGTGCTCATTGCTCTCTGGAGATGCCTGTACCCAGAAGGGCCAGGCTGCACTCCTAAACAGGAATACATATGAATCCAGTGCAGCACTAGGCTAAAACTGAGATGGAACATTAATTATATTGGAAAAGGCAAAGAAAGTCCATTTATTTTTCTTAGACATGTATTGTTTCTTTATATGCTGTTCAATAATTGACTGAACTCTTTCATATAAAGTCTAGTCAACTTCAAAAAAAATCTTAGGCAGCTTCAGACCCTATTCCAATGCTGGCCTTTGTTTTTTTTTTTTTTTTTTGTGTGTGTTTGAAATCACATCATTTTCCCTTTTTTTTTTTAATATTTTCATTCCACGGTTGGTGTGGGAAGAACTCCCTGCCCAGAGTCACCACTAGTAAAAAGGAGCAAAGGGCCAACTCCTGTCAAATCTGGAACATAAGCAGTGGAAAACTAAAAGTGATGTTTCCTTCTGTCTTTTCTAGCCTTATTAGTTGAGGCACTTTCTGTAATGCTAATACTTTTAAGACAAGCAGATAGGTGTCATTCTTAATTCTTTTTCTTTAAAGAGATGGTGTTTCTTTAATATGATTAAGACCCACTAATGATTAGATTCTCCAGCATCCTGTTTCCTTCTCCTAGTGCACTGTGGGACTTAATTTCTTCTCCCAGCTTGATCATCTTGGTTTTTTCCAGTCACTTTCCTTTTTTTTTTTTAATGTTCCAGATTATAACTTTGCCTTCTGTGTGCAATCACAGGCTAAAGTTTATTTTAAGGAGACTTAATACAAGCCAAGGGACTGATTATCATTTGTGCTTTAAAGCCTTGTTGCATGGCTCCTTTAACACAGTGTGGAGTGTGAAAGTGAGTAAATATAAACAGAATTCACAGTGACACACTTCACAGCCTTCTTGTACCCTGTGCTTCTTATAAAGGAGCCTCACATTTAATAAGCATCTGATGCCTGGTATTCTTGTTCTTTCTTTACATCGTCATTTCATAATGATGCGACTTAAAAAGCTATGTAGGAGGTGCTAGAGAATTCCATGATAACCCACTTGTAAGGAGGAAATGATGAGCATGATGAACTTAAAAGGAAAGAGGAGAGGAGAAAAACTTGGAAAGATTGCCAAGATGCAGTCTGGGGGAGAAAAATACTAAATTTTGTCTAACATCAGAGATCCCACATCATATCAATCTGATAGTTTTCATTTCCTGAAAAGATATCTTTAGGCTAGGCTTTTAACGTGCTAGAAATGCAGGAGACCCATGTAGATGCTTGTTGGCATTTTCAGTACCACCTGGACACTGACACTCCAAATCAGCATTTTAGATAGCTGAACAATGTACTATTCAGCTCCTGATGATCCTGAGGTTCTTGAGAAATTAATTTGACTTGTGTAGCCATAATCAAGGAGAAAGATGTTGTGATGCTATTCTTTGCAGTCTGTCATTTGTTTTGTCACCATGTTATTACTGGTATTCAAAGTAATTAAATAAAATAAATAAAAATATGATGCCATCTTGCTGCAAGGTTTCCTGAAAATATTTCAGGAAATAAATAAAAATAGGATGCCATATTGCTGCAAGATTTCCTGAAAATATTTCAGAACAGAGTCAGCAGGTCTGAATATTTTATGCAAGTCAAATTATCCCCATAAATAAAAAGTTTTGCTGTCTTGCACAACAAGTGGGCTGCTTAGAGAAAGGTGGGCCAGCAAGTGATTCTGTCATCCGACTACACTGAGTCATGTAAAGGTTTGAGGGAAAGCAAACCCCTCCAGATCCACCCCTATTGATTTCCTCAGCTATGTGCTGTGTGTGGATGCTGAACTAAATGATTCAACCATGATCTTGGGTGGAAATTAGTGGCTGTGTGCTTTTGTAGTGACACAAAGCAACAGTGAGCAAAACTGGGCAAGCTTGGAAAACAAATAGTCTGATGATGGAATTAATATTTTTTAATTGCACAGCCACAACCAAGCACTGTGCTCCACCAGTTTGCCAGCACCCACCTTCTCCCGCTGCAGAGAGATCCTCAGGCATCGGGTTTTCCAGGAAAAGCATGTCCATTTATGCAGCCTTACTGAGCTTTCTAAGCAGGAGCTGAATCCTGAAATTGCATTTGTTTTTATTTTGAAAGGCTGAAATTCCTTTTGCAGGTTCCTCTGGAGATGGGTGAGTCAGTGCTGAGAGGGTTCCTGTGCTGCCTGGGTGCAGCACTGAGCCACCACAGAGAGCTGTAGATGCAGCTGAACCTACAGACATCACAGCCCTGCTCTTTATTATGGCTGAGGTTTTTGGGGGAGAAGATTAAATCAGCCCATTTCCAAATGAGATGGGTGCACAAATGGCACATGAAACTTTTCATAATGCATTTGTTGCTACAGTCAACATTTTAAATCCTCTGCAGATGGAGAGATTTTTGGAATTGTTACTTGCTAATTGTCCTATGATGCTATGCAAAAAAATCTCCTCAAAAACTCAGTGATCAGGTTATTCTCTTAGGTTTTCCTCTTGTGTTAGGTCATCTTCCTCTGCCTACTGCTGATGAATTCACACTGGTGTCTCAAATGTGGTGCAGCCTGAAAAGAGATTGTAAAAACACAATTGGACAACACGGGGTTAACTTGCCCTGGGGAGTGAACCAGCAATGATTTATTAAAGGGCAGGGCCTGATTTTCATTTGTGTGGAAGCTCCTGTGTATAGCTCTGGTAGTCAAAAGAAGCCACAATTTAAACAAGAATGAGGATCTCAGCAGTCATAATTGTTTTATATATATAAGCAATTGCAACAGGTTTGGCATGAGCTAGGAATTGCCAAGCAGCAACATTCAGCTCTGACGTTTAGGAGTAACTAAACAGTTATTGCTAACCCCAAGTATGAAGAAATCATGGGCCAGACCTCCAAAACCTTCTCCAGAGGCTGTTTTTAAAATGTGATTTGGAAGTGTTCATTTGGTATTTTGAAGAAGGCTCATTTCAGTTCACTTCATGTACGTTCTGCCTTTTTAGGCCATAGGAATCACAAAGCGCAGATTTTTTTTCTGCCTTTTTTTTTTTTTGTTGTAAACAGAAACTGAGATTTAGTTGTATATTTATAGGATTACAAGGCCCATGACTCTTAAGATGGCATGAAGCATCATGAGACTTGTGGTATGTGTGTTTGAGAGTTGGCAAGACTGTAAAGAACTTATTTTTATTGCCAGAATGGTTAAGACATGACTCTGGTTATATGGAAAGAGCAGAACCTACTTGGTAATGCAGGGTTTTTTTCATAACAAAACATTTCACTATGTTTATGCTTGTAAAGTGCAACAAGCAGCAAAGAAAATGTAGGTCAAGTGAGGTTCATAGCAAAGCAGTTAGAGGTTTTATCTTAAAGGTGCAGTTTAGGTGATGTTAAGTACTGTTTTCTTTCGTTAAGTGCAACAGTGTGTCCCTGGCAGGTACTCACACTGAAGAGGAAGGCAGTATGCAAGTCTTATGCTAGGGATTGAAACATCTGTCGTTTTGAGTCTTTTCCTGAATGTTAGTTAAGCTTTGGAGAGATCCTCCTCTTCCTTGTTTAAGCATAACCTGCTGTTTATAGCAAGTAAAAGGCACTCTGGGGAAAAGAGCTGCTGTGCAAAAAGAGAGGTACAAGAGTCTCAAACCAATTTGGCAGTATTGCACTTCTCTGTGTGGCAGGCTGCCTAAGACAGTCCCATGCACCAAGTTTTCAAACAGAAGGTGTTTAAGATGATGCATTAGCGTGTGCCCTTGGGCACAGGAAGTGTGCTGGGTGCTCCCTCCATTGCTTGCCAGCTCTGTTTCAAACAACCTCCCAGCAGCAGAATAAACATCAGTTTTGAGAGAGGCTTTGAGTGTAAGGCTGGGGAACCAGCATCTCCAGAGCAGGAAGGTCTCAAGTGTGTTTAAATGTGCCTGCCTGGGAAGAGAAGATTGTGTTCCAGGAGGAGTAAATCTCAAAACAGGGTGGGAGGCTCAAAGTGTCAGGATACTGTGAGTGCCCAAACATCTCTCCTTGGCTCTGTGTCTAGCCTGCAGGCAGATTTTGCATCTTTTCTTCTGCATCGTCGAGAGAATTACACATCAAATTCCACCTCCAGGGTCGCATCATATTTGCACTAATGCCAGAAGACAAAGAGATGCTTTAGCTCTTCCTGAGGGCTTCACTGCAGCAGATGATGCAGAAAAAGAGAAAACCCAACATGACTCCCAGGTCTGAGCAGGGCTGATGTTGAGCAAAAGCACCTTTATAGGTAAAATGTGTGTGCGCCAAGTGCGTGTGCACTTCACGGCTGGTGCAACCATGAGCCATTTCTGCTTCTGGATCGATTTCCCTGTTTTCTGATGCATCATGTTAATAAAATCCAGGTTCCCCCTCAGAAACATGGCTTCTGCAAGAGCCTGCAATGCCTGTCCCCAGGGCGGGTCTGAGCTGCAGGAGGCTCGGTGTACTTTGGCAGATGTTTACAACATGTCACCTTATAAAATCACATGGAAAGGTTGGCGTGAATTCCTGTTAATGCCTTTCCTTTCTTGTGTTGCTGTTGGCTTTCAGCATGTGTGGAGCGAAAGTGAGGACTGCTTACCTTTCCTGCAGCTTGCACAGGACTACATCTCCTCCTGTGGGAAAAAGACGCTCCATGAAATATTGGAAAAAGTCTTCAAATCCTTCAGACCTGTAAGTGCTTTTTTTCCCTTCTAAACATTGACAGTTAGCTGTGACTTTTAATAGGACAACGCTGGATAGAGCAAGCTGGTTTTTCTTCTCCAGTTAGCTGCCTGGGTACAGGAGTGCTAGCGCATAAGCTAGCATCAGGCAATTGGAAATTGTTTCTTGGAAGTCAGCTGCCTTTTTATTTCCATCTGTGTGCTTGAGAGGATGAGATTCCTGTGTGGGATGGCAGGCCAACTGATGTGTCAGCTGGTGGCAGCGGGCAGGGACTCGCATCCTGCTGATACAGCTCTGACTCCAAGGAACGGGATACGAGTCAGCGCCACGGGACTTTGTGGCAGAGTTGTTTCCTGGCACTGGAACTGGAGAGTTTTGCAAGGATATGAACAGCAAGAGTAAACCTCTGGGAAACTGGAAGTACGGTCTCTCCTCAGGGTGGTTTATTTTATGATTGAGGATTTTTCCCCCAAGTGATGCAGATTTTGCTGTTAGGATGGTTGCCACTTGGTATTTGCACGCACTGGTTTGATCACTGCTTGAGAAGAAACTGGAAGACAAGCTGGGTTTTGTGGGGAGGGGGCCTGTATTTTCCTGTTTTGCTGCTACTCAGCTTTCTCTGTCCTTGTTTAACACTAAGATTTGTGCCAAAGCCAGGATTTCATCAGGGTGAGGTGTCTTAGGCTGGCCGTTGTCCTTCATTTCTGCCAAATACTCCTTTTGCATGTTTAAGGCTGGCTAAGGGCGTGGTGCAAAGCAGGGGAAGGTTTGTAGCCAGAGCCATTCTCCTGTTGTGTTCATAAGAAAGTTCACCAATGGATGTTTTTATACTCAACTTTCCCCTCCTGTCTTTTTCTGGCTGACTAGTTGAGAAGACTGGAGATGTATCTCAAGTATTTAATGTGAAAGGGAGGGCCTGGAGCACCGATATGAAAACACTGGCCCTCCCTGTGTTACACCCTTGCACAGATCACCACAGCTGGTCGACATAAAAGAGCATCGTTTTAAAGAATCCTTTGAGAGGCTAGAAATAAATAGAACAGATGCACACTTTTCTTAGAAAGGACTGGAAATCTGATCTGTCACTACAGCTGCTTGTAATTGTGAAAACATGCAAAAAATATAATTATGCTTTCTGGAACAATATTGGGCTCTGAGATCTTCATAGCTCTCTTCTCCTGCTCAGGGAAGCTGTGCCTTTGATGAGGAACTTCCATTGGTTTAACTAAGGAGGACTTAAAAAAGACTTAATTAAATTGGTACAGATTACTTATTTCACTTAAACCACATTCATTCCAGCATCATTTAAGTTACTGAGAAATTTACTTCAGTCAAAGCAAGTTGAGCTATTCTTCAGAATAAAAAGGTTGAAAGCAAGGGGAACCATTATGCTCATGTATCCTGAGCCCTTCATTAATAGATCACATTTCACCTCATGATTCCCACAGCTGACCATATAAAATGAGGCTAAACTAGAATGTTTCTTTTCCAAAAGACACTGACTCTTGATGCAGTCTTCAGGTGACTTAAAGGATACAACGCTGCTGGGCACTTTTTCTTCTCATGGCTGGTTATGGTGCTCTGAATAACTCTTTTGTTTACAATCTGCATTTTTCTAGTTTTGCTTCCTAGCTGTTGAATTTCATTTTGTTTTTGTTTGCACAAAAATGGTGTCCTCAGTTGCCAGAAACCTCTTTCAGACTGTAATCAAGTACCTCTTCATTTTCTTGTGGTTGTACCACAGACATTAAGTTTCTCAGATTCTCCTTTCACCCAGTATTGAGGAATTTGCATCAGCGTAAGGGTTTATCATTTGAGGTATGGCTGTGTGTAGACAAGTCTAATTAAGGAGTGTATTGACATTTTTTCCTAATAGTAACTATTAAAAATAGCACATACATGGGAGGAAAGATTTTAAAAATTGAATGGTATTACAGTAGATGTATGGAAACATCTACTTTGCACTCTCAGGCCTTTCCCAGAACAAAACCTCTTTTCTGTGAGATTGAGAAATTATTTCCTTAGCATCACTTCATAGTGTCTTCTGTCCTTTCTGAACTGGACCCATTTTACTAATGAGACCACCTTGCTGTCAACTTCAAGGCACCAGTGCATTTGCAGGGCATTTCTTCTTTATCCCAGCAAATCAGCTGACAGAGACCATTCTGGCAAACTCCAGTGTGAAAAATGGCAGTTCAGGAAGAAACTGCAACTGAAGGTCAGACTGGACTTTTCTGAAGTATCTGATGGCTCTGGCTCTCAGTCTGGGACACTGGGGACCAGGTTTTTAGCAGGTTCTTGCTAAGCACTGTAAAGCACCTTCTGAAAGTCTTCTTCATTTTGGTATTCCCAGTAGACATCTGTGATTATTAGACAGTTCCGAAATTCTTTGCTGGGGTCTTTTGAAGGGGAATATTTAGAAGAAAACAGTGGCAGTGCATCTGCAGCTTTTCATGCCGTTTTGCACAGCATGAGCATCTGCCTTCCCATAACTGAGGGCTCCAAAAACAACTTTTTCCAGTAACTCAGCTCAGCCCTGCTCTGCACGTTCATGATAACAGCCCAGCCGTGTCTCCATGAGCTTGCCCTGGGGCTGTGGAGTGGGAAGGGACTGGCTTCTCATGCTGCTGGGCCCTGTGTTTTGGAGACAGTGAGAATATGAATGCCCAGCAGTTGGCATCTCTCTCAGTGAGAGACAGAAAATTCCCTCTGCTCATCAGTCTTCCCTGGGCTCAGAAGGCAATGAGGGTGGTGTAGGTCTGCTCACTGTCCCTCACTGCTCTCAGCATCTCTCCCTAATGTTTTATGTGCCTAAACACAGTGCCAAGCAGGATATTTATTTAGATAAGGCTTTTAAAAAGTGCTGGTTTGCCTGCAACAACTATCCACACCTCTCAAAGTGTTTCTTTACTGAAGATGATGAGGGGCATGCTCTCTCTACCCAAGGCAGGAAACTGCCTTCCTGGGTCAGTTTCTACAAAACTTTGTGATTTGTCTTATTATCCACTTCTTCAGGGAGCATCCAGATGTGCCAGACACCACAAATGTACATGATATCAACCAATAGCACTGGGCTCAAATACTGTTATTTGCCTCAGAGCATCCCATCTCCTTCTGTGTTTTGGTCTCTCTGGTGTCAGAGGTGCCATGCTCTGGTGCCAGGAGGTGCCCGTGCTGGTGCTTTGAAGCATATCTGTCTGGAGATGTAGTCCTTCCCACAGGGATTCAACAGAACTGGTTATCTCTAGTGTAGCATCACATGGACTGCTAAAGTTCAGTCTTGTACATGGTTTATTTTTCAGTGTGCTTGTGTGCCAGCTTTTGGTAGGAGACTGTGTCACTCTGCTTTTGTGAGTTAGTAACTGAGAGGTTATTTGTAAAATCAGGGCACTTTGAAAGGGTTAAGGAAGACAAATACAAGAAATGCCTGAAGGACATAGCACCAACTGGCAAAGTTCGCAGGAAACCAAGGCATGAGTCATACAACTCAGCAGCAGATTCCAGGGGTCCTACACTGAGCTCCTCTTCAGCCTGGAAAGCCTACATCTGAAAAGGGGAGTCTGCAGTGTAAAAGCCATTTATTCCATGTGCACTGTATTCATGCATGTCCCATGACTCTCCTTTACCTCCAGATGAGTGGTTTGGCCAGCAGAAATAAATAGCTGTCGTTCAGTCAATGCTGCTGGTTGTTACCCTCCCTCCTTCCCTCCTCACCATGCCCCTGACCTCCTCCTAAGCTATGCATCCCTGCCTGGCAGTTTTGGTTCCCCTTGGCTTTTCTGCTGGTGAATCAGCTCTCTCTTTTTACAGCACTTTTTTATGTCTTTTCTCCATGTTTTCCTCTGCAGTTAAGTCCTTTCAAGTCTACTGCATAGCTGATACTTCAAAATACGTAGCAGTTATTGACTAGAAGCAGAAACTAGTGTGTGGGAAAGAAGATAAGGGAGTCAATCTAGGATCAGCCCAGGCCATCTTCATCATCTTACTTTGTCTTTACCTTTTGTATGCCCTCCTTCTGTTTTGTCCCAATGTTTGTAGAGCTCCCTGCGCTTTGGACCCTGATTCTCCCTTCAGGTGTTGAAGGTGTGGGCTGATTTGTCACTGCAGCCCAGAGAGCAGTAAGGGGTTTATAGCAGTGAGGGACCATGATAATCCTGTGGGAAGCAACAGGATATGACACCTAAAAGCAAGACCTGCATGGCTGAGGTCCTTGGTGGCTTGGAGGGTCATAAAATGTCTGCGAGAGAATGAAACTGCATCTCCCTTGGAGAAGAATCCCATCCCACCTCGCCCCCATTCTTCCTCTGTAAAACCACTAAAGCCTACAGCATCACTCTGATTTACACTGCTCCCTCTGATTTACACCTCCAGGGAAAGAGGAGCTGGATTTCCTGATGGCAAAGAGAGAGGGGATGTGTGAAAAGCAGGATATACTCCCCATCCTTTGGGATTGTGCGTGTGTTTGGACTTCTTGTGGTGCACGTTGTGTTTTCCATGCTAATTTTGCAGTATAGTATCCCATAAAATTAAGATTCATGTGACTCATTTCCTTGCAAATCTAAGAGGAATTATGACCAGAGGTGGGGAAAAAAAATGCAATCAAAACTCTTTCTGCCAGGTGATACAAACAGGAGTACAACATTCACATCTAATTTGAATATACCAAATTAGTTTATCAAAAATAATACTGGTGTATAACAAGGTCTAGAAAGAGTCCTTAATTTTGCCTTTTGAAAATTGAGTATTTTAATTTTAGCTTCTACGCAAAATAAAACCCCCATATCCTGAAAATGAACTCAGCAGTTCATGTTCAGTTAAACATTTGATTTGAAAAATATGTATGCAGAAGGAAAAATTACTTTGTTCTGCTCAGAAAACAAAAACGTTTTCCATTTGGGGTCTCTCTGTAAGTATTTTTAAAATGCGAAGGAGGGGAAGGAGGGGATTTAGTCAGCAAATTTCTCCTTCCATTTCCCTGCCAAAGAAAGCCTGTAACAAAAATCTGATTTTCTCCCAGTGACAGTGAGGAATACAAGCTTCATTGCACCCAGAAGCTAATTCTATGCCTTTTATTTATGTCCACTGAATAATTTTGAATGTCGATCACAGACTGAATTAGTTTAAGTCCCTGAAAATCTGCCTCATTGCAGCCTTCTCATTTCCATGCTCTCACCTAAAGAGTGTCACCCTCCTCACGATTTTTCTGAGCTTTGCCTCTTTCAAGAGCTAACAGCTGCATCACTAAAGAGGGTGTTACATGCATCTGTGCTGCTCTTCCAGCCCTGCAAGCTAAATACATGGTATTCTCAGTAATGCCAGGCCTATGATTTTGCTTTGTGGCTATTAATAGCTGTTAGGGGAGGAATCTGAGATTTCCACAACAGATGCATTATTTTGATTGTAATTTGGTTTATTTGTCTTCCTGACTTCTGTTGGCGTGGCAACCTTTGGGGGGAGAGGGGAGAAGTTCAAACATGGCTGTTTGCTCATCTTCCTCTACCAAAGAGGTGACATTGCAGTGGTTGGAGCCATCAGGTGGAGGCATCCAAACATTATCCAAGCAAGATTGCTGGATAATGGACTGGCAATTGCTTGCAAGCCTAAATCTAATTTGCAGAAGTTTAAAGGGACAGCATTTCAGTGGAATACACAGTAATTCTTACTGCAAGGGCTTCACACAGCAGGCAAGACTTTATCTGGTGTGATGGAGTGAAGGCTTCAAGAACAGCGTTTGACATGATGGGTTCTTTGGGCTTTTAGGGACTCCTTGCCTATTCCACACTAGGCAGTCCTTCATGAGGATGTTTTCTTCTTTACTTTTATAGGGCTGATGAAAACCAAACTTAAACCAAGACAACTACTGCTACAGTATTATCATGATTCTTTCTGAAGTTAAACCACTGCCAAGTCTAAACACTCAACAATTCATAATGTGACCTCAGGGAAGAATGTGAAGCTTTTTGCAAGTGCTTTGTTTTGGTTTTATTTATCTTCCGGTCTCTGAGCGCTTAATTTGGTGTAAGGATGCATTTTCAAATCTTTCTTTATCCCAGGAGGGAAAAAATGAGAGTCAAAATCATTAAGCAGTACTGTTATTCCAGGGTTTGAGATTTTTAAGAAGTGCACGTAGGATTTGTGTGAAGATTTGCAGCAAAGCTGCACAAGTGGGTAATTCACTGTTACACAGTATTTTCTCTTCTTTGTAGTTACTTGGGCTTCCAGATGTTGATGATGATGCATTTGAAGAATATAACGCAGATGTGGAAGAAGAGGAGCCAGAAGCCGATCACCAACAGATGGGTGTCAGTCAGCAGTGATTTTCTGAGAAGCTATAAAAAATTCGGAAGCCTTTGGTACCAGGTGGAGTCAGGTGGTCCCACGTTAGCCTGTTTGAATTAGCACATCACAAGGGGATATCTGGCTGCCAAGATAAAAGTTTTACAAAAAATGGTTTAAAAAAAAAATAATAATAATCCGTGATGAGCTTTGCTAAGAAGTGACCTGAATTTTGCTCCTGCTTCAGTGGGTTTTCAATGGAATTGTCTTGGTAGCATTCTGCCGTTATCAGTCTAGAAGTAGTTTTGTCACTGACTTGTCTCTTCGATTTGTGTTCGGGAGTAGTGTTTGCTGACATGAATGTAGAGTACTGAGAATGTAGGAGGCGTGTGGGGAGAGTCCTCACCCGTGACCTTTCCAAGGAAACCACGCAGAGAGCAAACACCGCCTGCGCTTTTCTTTTTAGTTCAACAGCTATAGGTTTTTGACAAAGTACCAAACATGGAGAGACTTCTCCTGAAAAACAGTAGTTTAGTAATGGTTGGTGCTGCAGAAGTGCATATGAAGGCTTAACAAAAATAATAGGACATAGGAAATCCAGGGGGTGTCAGACATATTGATGTCATTTCACTGACACCTGAGTTTCCAAGTGCTGAATTAATACCTGGGAATAACTGGCACCAGCAGCACACATTGTAACCAGCCCTGGTACTTCGACGCCACGTGATCCAAAGGCAAGTGCTGCTTTCTACAAATCAAGTAAAAAATAGCTGTCGCCTGTCCCACTTCTGCATGACAACTAACTTTAAGCTTTGCTGGTTTTGATACACTGCCAAATTATTACTCAAACCTCGTGGCATTGTGCATTAGAGTCATGGAATCATAGAATATGCTGAAATGGAAGAGACCCATCAGAATCCTCGAGTCCAACTCTTGGCCCTGCGCAGGGCAGCCTAAGAGTCAAACCATGTGCCTGAGAATGTTGTCCAAATGCTTCTTGAACTCTGTCAGGTTTGTGGTGTGACCACTTCTTTGGGGAGCCTGTTCAGGTGCCCAGCCACCCTCTGGGTGAGGAACCTTTGCTGATAACCCACCTAAACCTCCCCTGACAGCTTCAGGTCATTCTCTTGGGTCCTGTCACTGGTCATGAGAGTGAAGAGACGTGTAGCTTCCCCTCCTCTTCCCCTCCTAAGGATGCTGAAGAGCACAAAGAGGTCTCCCCTCAGTCTCCTCCAGGCTGAACAAACCAAGTGACCTCATCCAGTCCTCACCAGGGTTCCCTTCCAGACCCTTCACCATCCTTTTTGCCCTCCTCTGGACACTCTCTAATAGTTAAATGTCTTCTTTACATTGTGGCTCCCAGAACTGCCTCCAGCACTTAAGGTGAGGCTGCCCTAGTGCAGAACAGAACAGAGCAGAGCAGGACAGTCCTATCCCTTGGCCAGCTGGAGATGCTGTCCCTGATGTCCTCCAGGACACACTTGGCCCTCCTGGCTGCCAGGGCACTGCTGACTCACATTCAACTTGTCATCAACCAGGACCCCAGGTCCCGTTCCATAGCACTGCTCTCCAGCCTCTCATTCCCTGGTCTTTACACACAGCCAGGGTTGTCCTGTCCCAGGTGCAGAATCCAGCACTTGCCCCTGTAAACTTCTCACAATTGGTGATTGCCCATCTCTCTCTGCCCTCTAGAGAGTTGACAACTCCTCCCAATTTAGTGTAATCAGCAAACTTACTTAGTATTCCTTCAAGTCCTGTATCCTGGTTGTTAATGAGATGTTGAAGAGCACAGGGCCAAGGATGGAACCCCACTGGCGACAATTCACCAGTCTGATGTCACCCTGTTCACTGTAACCCTTTGTGCCCAGCCTATGAACCTTTACTGACCCATCCCATGACATGTTTATCCAGCTGTTTGCTGGACATTTTGGTCAGAAGGATGCTTTTGATACAGTATCAAAAGTTTTACTGAACTCCAAATACATGGCATCAACTTGCCTCCCTTGATCAGCCAGATGGATTACCTTGTCATAAAAAGACGTCAGGTTTGACAAACAGGACTTTGCCTTCATGAGGCCATGCTGGCTGTGACCAGTACTCCAGGTGTTTTTATATACCTTCCAGAATAATGTTTTCCATTATTTTACTGGGCACTGAAGTGAGACTGATAGGCCTGTAGTTTCCAGAATCTTCCTTGAACGCAACTTGAATGCAACTTAACACTGAAGCCATAAGGGTATCAACCAGCACCTGGCTCTTAAAATTCTGCCAGACCTCTTCCTGGGCCTTTGAGCAAGTCTGGGCATGTACACCTTATTTGAGGGGAGCTAAAATACTGCTTCAGCTGATATAAAATCTAATGAGGTTTTACTTATCAGGGGACTTGCTCCCCAAGGGGTTTGGTGAGGCTCTTAGTATGAAGGAGAAGATGACCCCTCATACTTTTTACCTGTTTTATGTAGTTCCAAGTAACTTGGATGAGTGCCAGACTCTGAAGATGCAGGGTGTCTTTATTTACTTGCCTTTTGTACCGAAAATATAAGAAGCAAAGGTAATTCTGTTGTAATACAGCTGTTTTCCACAATCAAGAACGATGTTTCTAAATTTACTCCTTTTTTTCCAGTTTTTTAAAAATTGTAAAATGAAGGTCACACGCTTCAAAAGCCCTTTTATACAGAATTAGCTTTGTAAAAACAAAGAGTGAGAGAAGAGAAAATGCTTGGACAATTCCTATAAATAACTCGCATCATTTTGAAAACCCTGTTGTTAATGATGTTTCCTTTGCAATAGATTTTTTAAAGACTCTTTTTCCAGGGTTACTAAAGAGAGCAAGTTTTCTTGATGGTTTACATTTATGATGGTTTGAGAGATGCATAGCACATGATTTTTCTGTCAGAGGCAAAGATCTTCCATAACTGGGATGATGTGTGTTACCGGAGTCTGCACCGAAGTGTCTGCAACACTGTAAAAGTCAGAGTCTAAGAATATAAAAAAAAAAAAAATGGAAGAAAATCAGAGCTTAATGCAACTTTGTACATTCTTTCAGCATGCAGGCATAGACATGGTAGTTGCAGCACCTTTTCTATGGACTAGTGATATGAGAACTGTGGCAGTTCACTGTATAACACTGTAGAGCAGCAATAGGCTTTTTGCTTACTGAAATAAAGTATAAGACCAGTGGTTTCCACCCCTGCTTTAAGCCACTAAATTTTTCTTTCTTCTCCAGCTAGGACAGATGCTACAACCTTAAACAGAGCCTTCCATTGGAAGAACCACTCTCTTCATAGCATCCAACCCTTGGGTTGTGGCTCACACAAGTAGACCTTACAGGGCTGACTTTCCTCTGCTCTACTGTAGTGCAAGCGAGCAATTTACAGTTGTGCAGGCTGGAGGCAAAGTCCTGCTGTTCAGGTTTGCTGGGCACTTCACCCGTTTATTTGAGGGGCAGGTGGCTGGCACCGATGTGCAGGTGCAGGCACCCTACTCACACCTGCACAGTGAGCTGGGCTGAGAGCCTGGCCTGACTGGGACACAGCCCTGTGCCTTTTACAGACAGGCAGCCTCCAGCTGGATTGGTCCCACAGCCTGGCTCAGCATGTGGCTGCACAGAGTGCTGGCACAGCAGAGGGGATGGTGCAGGGTGGACATGGGTGGTAGCTGGGGGCCTGCTGCTAAATGCGCCTTGCGTGGTGTCAGGGGCCTGTGGCGGAGATGGGGATTGGCCTAAATGCTGTGAGGGGTTGACTCCACAAGGCTCAGTGGGAACTGGGTGCTGGTGGCAGCAGGATAGGCAGGAATTCATGAAATGAGGAAAGACTAAGATCCAGTGTTGTAATTGCATGCAGGTTGTAATATGTACTGCACTCTGCCACCTTTTCCTGCATATTGATTGAATTGTTAATGAGCAGTTGAGCATCAGTACAGTTGCAAGCAAACAATGCTGTAAATTATGTAGATATGTTATTATGATTTTCTGTATTCACTAACTCACTTTTTCTTTGGAATGTCATGTGCCATTTGAGTGATTTCCACACAGACTGCAAGTGCTGGACAGCCAGCCCTTCTGCAGCGCTGTCCCCTGCAAAACTCCCACTGAAGGCAGGGAGATTTTGTTCAGGCAGGACCTGCAGGACCAGGGGATGTGTGAGGAGGCTTGGCCCTGCAGAAAGCTGAGCACTCTCGTTTCCTCTCACTTCGCTAGGAGCCGAATGTGTTGAGCCCTGCTGCTGAACTGAAGCATGACCAGGCAGCACTGAGAATAAACTGGAATTTTATACATAGAAGATTTGATTTACATGTAATAAATGTGAATGAGCATTAATATAGAATGTATTATATCAAAAAATATTGATTCCTTACTTTGACCAAATACATTTCTGTATTACTGTGTTACTTTTCCATACTTGCCAAATGATGCAAGAGGTGTGGAGCTGGTTTGGTTGTACTACAAAATGTTTTTGTATTTCATTTGTATTTTATTTTTCCCTCCCTTCTACCACATCTTGCCATTAGTAGCCATTCAGTAATTAATCAGGGGTAGCATGACCTTGTGACTAGGCTGCCAGACTGAGACACAAAATTTGCTAACACATGCATAACTGCTTGCAGGCCTGGGTACTCAGTGAGATGTGGGTTTGTAGCTCTGCCATTGCCTTGCCCTGAGCTATAGGTGGGTCTCAGACTGAGAATTCAGGGCAGGGCTCCAGTTATGCATGCAGGCCTCTGGAAAATTTAAGAGGTGCAGGATAACTCCTTTGAAAGTCCCACCTTAAGCCTTTTCTAAAGGGGACTGTTAGTATTATTTGTCCAGCAGTGTATACAGCACTTTAGGTCTGTGGGTGAAGGGAGATAGACGTAATCATTGCCTATCCTCAGAACAAACTGGTAATGAAAGGACACAGAAGGGTTTCCCTTTTCCCTCGGCCTTTCTCATAGGCATTTCATGCTCTAAGTAAATATAAATACAGCAGAGCAGAGCCTCTTGCAGAACTGGTGCTTCTGAATATGAGTTGCATGAATGCAGTAAGCAGAGTGCTGCTTGGGTGATGAGAAATACATGGGATTTCCATCTGCCAGATGGAAAGGCAGATTTCAGAACTGTGACAAGTGCAGGGGCAAGAGTGAGCAAAGCCCCTTCAGAGAGAGAGATGCTGATATTTGTGAGACAGCCAAAGCCATCCTGCCAAATATCTGCATATTGATGATCATTTATGATCACGCAGTTTATGAAAAAGCTCCTCTGGACGCTCCTGAGGCCTTGAGCTCAGTGGTATTTTCCTGTTAGTGTCCTGCCTGATTATGCATTGAGATGGTAGAGGAAGGAAGGGATAGAGAAGGCAAACTGAAAAGCCTATTCCTCTTCTCCAGCATTATGATATTGTGTGAGTTGGTAGGAGCAGCAGGGTGCAGGAAGCTCCTTTTTTAGGTGTATAGTATCATCTCTTTAAAAGGACTTGTTCATGAGAGAAAAAAATTTATGAGTGTTATCTCACAGAAACAGGGGAATAGCTCAACCCTGAGCATGATGACCTGAACCATTACCAGACTTCAGCTCCACCTCCTGCCCTGCTCTCAGCTCTTTTCCAGGCAGTTTCCCTCCATGCATAGTGCTGTGCCTTTGAAAGTCTCATGCATGTAAGAATGCCACTTTTTCTGGGAATAGCCATAGTTAGCTTGCCTGCATCAGTGACACGCATGTCAGCCGCTGCATCTTGCCACTGTGACCCACGGAAGATGTGCTGTGTCATAGGGTGGCTGAGGGCAGTGGGGAGGAGTTTCTGCTGCAACGTTGCTGAGTAGGTCCCTGCCCTTTACCCCTCTGCAAGGTGGGACATGAGACTGGGACAGTAAAAATGATTACAATAATATTGTTGACATTGTTTTGGAAAGCTGCCATTCAGGACATATTCCCAGCCTCTTTCAGCATCTTTCCTGATCTTTGTCTGGGATCCAGGGCTGATGTCTATGGCTGTTTTACTCAGTGTTAGCTTTAGCAGTGGCAGGAGGTGAAGTTGCATCCTTATCCTGTGTCCATATTTCCCTCCTGTCCATCCTTACCATTCTGTTCTTCTCAGAAGTTCTCACTCCCAGAAGAAGGGAAGCATAGGAAGGAGGAGAGAAGCACCTCTTACATCCCACAGCTTGAAGCCAGGTGCATCAGTGGAGCTGCAGTTGAGCACAGTGTGAGTCACACTGTCCTTTCTGTACAGGGGGATGAGGTGGCATGGGAGATGTGTTGTCCCTTGAGTGAGTGGTCCATGCCAGACAGGGGTTGTGCAGAAGACAGCAGTCATTCATGTGCCAAACCCAGTATCTTTTCACAGGCAGTTATGTCTAGCTAGATAATCCAGTCTCTGAAAATCATAACCCATTGAGACTCTCCAGGTTGGACATCAGAAAATGAGACTTGTCTGGTTGCCTTGGTCACTGGGAGGTTTCTTTCTCTGCTGGCTGTTTTTGGTCTGGCCAGAGGACATGGGAAATTGGGAAAGATCCCTTCAGGGGCAATAGCTGGATGCCCCTTTCTGTAAATTGCTGAGCAGAGGCAAATGCTTTGTTTTATGTGTTTAATTCTGGCAGGATCTCCCCTCCTCCCCAGCAGCCTGTCTCTGCAGAGAGCTGCAGCTGGGAAAGCTTTGTGTGAGAGCCAGGCAGGAGTGACTCAGGGCAGCAATTCCTAGACCCTGTAACAAGCTGGACTTGATGTTGTGCTTGCAGGGTAACCATGGAGCTGAAGGCTCAGGAGACATCACTTCCAATGCAGATATTTAAATAGAGTCCTTAAATTTGGTCCTTAGAGGGCAGATCCTGTCACTTTGGGGTTTTATTGGACTTCAAGATTTAGTTGCACTGTTGGTGTCTGATGTCTGTGGCAGGTGGGCAGAGGAAGCCTCTTCACTTAACCACATTTACCAGTTCAGTGAGCCACATTGTCTTTTACATGATCTGTTTGACTTTTTTCTCATTGCTGATTTTTTTTGAAGAAAGACAGCCCCTAAAGGCACATCTGCATTATTGCAAACCCCAGTTTTTACAGAGCTGTGTAACGCTACACTGTCAGTTCGAGCTTGGACATAAAAAAAAATAGATTAACAAAAAGGGCCTTCATTTGTCTACAAGAAAAAACCCCAAACTTCTTTGAACTAGTTATTGCTGACTATGATAAACCTTACTGGTTTCATGTAAAATACATTGAACTTTGAAATTCCCTTTCTGTACCAGCATGCTCCTGTAGGCAAAGATCTGTGGTAACACTGCATGTAAAGGAAGCTTTCATCTTCAGGGGTGGTAGAAGTGTCAGCTCTGGATTTCAGTCAGTGCAATTCTTTTGTCAAGTTTTCCTTTACTAATGCAGGGACTAGTCAGCCCTCAACACACCAAGCAGAAATCATGTTGTGCCATGCCGTGCCAAGGCTGTCTTTGGTGTGGTTTCCATAATTTTTCTGGCTGGAAGACCTCTCTATCTTCGGGACTATTAAGCTGTGAAAGGAGTCAGCAAAAGAAGTTGCCCTTTTGTTCAGCACTTTCAGAGATGTGAGCCTACAGTGGAGCACTGCCTGCCTTCTGATCCTCCTTCCTCGTCCACCACCAAGGTGTCAAATCCAGCAGTGTCATAACACCATGAGCTTCCCATTAAAGAGCTTACCAAACTGATGACTGATGGTGTCTTTTCTCTGTGAGCAAAATCAACTCAGTTGTGAATCTGAGAGGGACTAAAACACAGCTACAATGCATGTGATACAGGCCTGACTTTAGTGGGCACTGCTGCTGCATGGTAGGATAACACACGGTGTTTATAGGTGTAAGGAGGAGAAAATTATGTCATCTGAGCTTTGGGCACTGCAAAGCCAGCCCTGATGGACCCAGAATCATCAGGTGGTTTGGTTTGGCACAGTCTGAGGCAGTGGATTTGCTGTCAGAAGCCAGGAATTGGTGGTAGTATTTGTGTATGAGCCAGTATTTCAGACCTCGCAGGTCCTTTTCTGTTTTGCACAGAATAGGGAGACATCTGTTCTAATTAAGAGACATGTAACGATGCTGAAATGAAAATGGTGATTCTGTTCAAATAATTTGTCTCTTTTCTTTAAACACTTCACTCTTAATTGCCACTTTGACATCT
This sequence comes from Melospiza georgiana, assembly GCF_028018845.1. NCBI lineage: Eukaryota > Metazoa > Chordata > Aves > Passeriformes > Passerellidae > Melospiza > Melospiza georgiana. The sequence goes on along the minus strand of NC_080430.1, from coordinate 43,257,473 downwards.
TCTCACCCTGATTTAGTTGAAAGAGTCAAGTCAGTTGTTACCTTTTGTCATGAGCCTCTGTGGGTTGACATCTTCCAGCCCATGGAAGAGGAATTGCTTTAACTTAGCACTTGCCTTGTATTTTTGGCACTTCCCAGGGCATGAGCACTGCATGGGAGCACACTAATTACATGTCCTGGTGTGCCCAGAACCCCAAGCACTGCCTATAAAGTCATTCCTGTGGCTGGTGGAGTGCCTGCCAGGACTGCCTCCCTCGTGTTGGAGCACGATCCCAACATCACAGGCCCCACAGCCTCTTGAGACACTTTTGCATATGGTGGAAGCCACTGGGACACTCAGACTCTGGCTACAGATACAGCTGCTCTTGCAGAAGCAGTGCTGTTCCCAGGCACCTCTTCAGCTGCTTGGAACCTGCTGCCCTCAGCTCTGCTGGATGGGCTTCTGCCTGTGTCAGAAGGTCAAGTGAATTTAAATGGTTTAGACATCAGCTGTCTGTAACATGGACCTCAGCCCAGGGACAGCCATCTGCCCTGCGGTGGTGGGAGCTGCCCTGCAAGGTGGTGGCTGCAGCTGGGGGCACTGCCATGAGCACAGTTTTTTCCCCAGCTCAAGTCTGTCCACACTCCAGCTCTCCAAAGTTATGTCATGTCACGTCACACCTTCCCTGGATCAAGGAATTAGGATACTCTAGGGCTGTGATAGGCTTTGGCTTTGTATCAAGAGCAGGTCCATTGGAGGTAGGCAGTATGTGCTGCCACTGTTGGCTCCTGCCTAATGCTCTTTTCCCCAGCACAGCTGTCCTCAGTCAGCCAGCTGGGAAATGCTGATACTGCCCTTGGCAGCACCATGGGCTGTTTTAAGGAGCACATCAGATTTTACGTTTTCTTCACATTCCTTCTATTCTGTGACAAGGTTCTTGCTTCTGCACTTGTTTACTGAGTGATGAAATGCCATAAAAAAGCACATTTAACTTTATTTCCAATGCCTACATATATGCATCCATGGTTTTCACCAAGTAGTGCTGTACTTACGACACCAAGGCAAGGCTTTTATACCTTTTATTAGACAAAGTGATACTGAAACCCCCCAAACTGCCAGAGTGCTTCTCCATGCTGAAAAGCAGCACTTACATGAGGCAGTCTGATAGCAGGCAATATCTCCCCAACAACCTAACCTTTCTTGTACACATTTCTTGAAGTATTGCTGCCATAAGGGTGAGATGGAAGAGGCAGTGTGGTAGCCAGGATTTTATTTACAGCTCCTAGTAGTGCTAAAGAGCCCAGGAGTGGGTTGTGTCAGCTGTGTTATCCCCACCGCAGGGCTCCTGAGGAGCCTGGGAAGAAGGGCTGTAACGTGCCACGAGCTTGGAAGCCTTGATGGTTTTGGGTTTGTAGCAGTCCCCTAGAGGTCAGCAGAGCCTACATTTTGAAACAGCTCTAGCTGATGGTAGCTTTGCAGGAGTGATGAAAGCAAGTTTGCTGCTGCCCTGTTAGACCCTACTTGTTCTCTCTGACAGTTTCGACTGTTGCTGGAGAAGGGATCAGGCTGGGGAAGAAAAGAATCAGCTCGTGGGACAGGAAGTCCTGCTTTGGAGACAGGCTTTTCCTTTGCAGACAGATAGACAGGTTGAGAACCTGAAGCAAGGGGGAGAAGCAGCTGGAAGATGGGTGCCAGCATTGTCAAAGCTGCATGGGGCAGTGGAAGGTGGTGCCTCCCCCTCTTGGCTCCAATGGTACCCATTTCTTCTGGAATCACAGCTGGACTGTACAGCAGCAGAAGCAATGTCCCAGCAGAGCTCTGCCCCAGCCATACCTGTGTGTGTGTGTGCACTCCAGTGCTGCAGTGGTGTGGCTGCTGGTCACACTGCTCTGCTCTCAGCGTTCCCCTGTGTGCACCGTGCCACGCTGGCCTCAGCCACGCTGCAGCTGCTGACCAGATGTTACCTCTGATTGCACAGATCCTTGCAATCCCAGCCTACTCCATGCAGGCACTCCTTCTACCTGCCACCCCAGCCCAGGACTGGAGGTGGAGCTGAATTTTCCCTGGACTTTTTCAGCTTCTGGGGTTGGAATGGCATTGTAAGGGATTCAATCTCTGCCACATTGAAATGACTTGAGGCTGACTAGCAGGTTACAGTCATTCCATATCCGGTCAGCAGACATTGTCCATGCATTCCATGTCTTTGCCTTGCAGCAAGCAGCCCTGTCAGGGGAGACCTGAAACCAGTGCCTGCAGGACACTGCCAACATGTGCATCACACTTCTCAGTAATGAGAAAATGAGTTACCTTGAGTGGACGTGAGCTTGCATTCACCCTACACACTGCTTACTGGGCGTGCAGTTGGCAAAATATGCCTTTTTCTCCCCAGCTTTTCTCCTGGTCAGCATACTCAAGCCTATGGCTGCCCTTTTCCCTGTTGTTTAGCTGGAAACCCTCCAAGCACAATTCTCCATTTTCTTCTGCATCCTTAAGGATCATATGCTCAGCTCTAGTGAAGAGCAGAGACTGGCAGTCTTGGTTCAGGAGGACACATAGTGCTAGAAATGCAGCAATTCACACAGAAAACCAGTGCCAGCTTTTATGCCTTCACACTGTCTGGTTGGGTTAATAAAAGTTTGGAAATTTTCATTTTGGCTCTTCTTGAAGGTTTTTCTTTTTTATTATCCTATTACTCCCTGTTTACTGTATTGCTTTTTGTTTCTGCAAACCCCTTATCAGGGAAGGTTTTGAGCTGCCTGTGAGTCATGTAGCAGCGATGGGGAGTGGCAGCTCTAGGAGCTGAGCATGTGAGTTTGTGCCCAGCTCACATAATCTCATGACAAAGGCTGCTGATGTGTCATCCAGCTGTCAATGACCCTCTTGGCTGCCATGCATAGGGTGGTCAACCAGTTGCTGGTCACATATCTCTTCCTCCATGTGCCTCTGGCTATGGAAAGTGAATGCCTTGACCTTGATGAATTCAGCTCTGTTTTTTGAGCCTTCTGAAGTCAGTGTAGCAGGCTGCAATAAAATTATTTATGCAAAACCTAAATTACAAAGCACAGACCATGGACTCTTTCTTGCCATCGCAAAATATCTGAGCCTGAGGGCATGACAGTTTTATGGATGCAGCAGTCCATGAGCTGCAGATATAAAAAGGGATGATGAAATGTTTGCTGAGACCTCTCCAACTGTGCATCAGGACCAGTGCACGAGTGTGTGTTTTTCCAGTTCTGCAGGATTGCAGGAAGCACCTTTATGGGCATCACCAGAGCAAGGCTCTTGCTAAATTCCTTTAGATTTTGTCAATGTACAATTTTTTTGTTATGTCATCGAAAAAAAGGGAGGGCACTACCTGCAGAACCAGTAATCATTAATCAGGGTTCATCAGCACTCCCTAAATCCTCCCAGGCAGAGATGAGCAACCAAGTAGGTAACAGACCCCCTGCAGCATCCCTGCTAAAAGATAGACTGCATTGCAGCAGCAGATCAACAAAGGCCCCAGAAACATGCTTTTGTCCATCAGCACATTAAAGAGCTCAAGAGGGAAACTGGGAATAGACTTGCGTTAGAATCTCTGGGTTGGAATCATTAAGGTTCAAAAAGGCTTCTAATTAATCATTGAGTCCAGCCTTTTACCTAACACTGCCAGAACCACCACTAAACAGTCTTCAGAGACACTTAAGAAGTGGAGGAGATAACATCTCAAAACTGGAGTGTTTCTGGAGAGAGGAAAAGTTGTCAGTGTGGAACCCAAGCAATGAACAGCAGCCACTGCCCCTCTTCCCCCTCACCAGTCCCCAGTGAGGTGCTGTGCACCTGATCTGCTCCAGGAGCTGCAGCCAGCCTCTGGCCCCTTCCCCTGTCACTCAGCTTCTTCAACCTTTGCAAAAAGAGCATTGGCAGGACCCCAGATCCTTACAACTATCTTTATGTGCTATCCTGCTGCCAGAGTGCTCCACACCCAGCCAGGTACCACACTGAACAGACAGGGCTATTTGCTGCTGTGAGGGAGGCACTGCTGCAGTGCTGAGGCTAAAGTCCTCTGCACCCTTGGCACAGCTTGTCACCATGTCCATTTGCATGAACTTGTACATGTTGTCACACATTTCACCACCAACTGACGTTCAGAACAATAAAAGTCATGTTTTCCTTCCTGATAAAGTCTCCTCCCTCCCACTGGCCCTGCAACAGTGCTGTTTGTGCATGGTATGGTAAGCCTTACCCATGGAGAAGGGACCTGCCCAGGCCTACCCTGCCCAGGTTGCTTAGTGGGATGATGATGCTGAGAGTACGGTCAAAGCAAAGTGACGAAGTTCAGCCATTCAGTCATCTGCAGTGGCCTGACGCTTGCTGTTGTATATCAGACATTTAGACACGCAAGCAAATCACACAGGAGATGTGAATAGTGTGCTCCTGACTACTGCCACTGAAACCAGCATGTCTGATGGGCAGCTCATGCAGTCTTGCACATCCCTGAACCCCTGCTCTCCTTTGCCTTTGCAGCTACTGCTGGCAGAGTGAAACTTCCAGTCAGTGCCTGTCACCTAGCTGCCATTTCTCAGAATGCATGCACTCTTTTCCAGCAGTGGTACTTAAATGGTCTCAATCTGCATTCCCAGTATCTCATAAAAATGATTCATTAGCTGTGATGGCAGAGGAGTAAAACTTCCAAGAAGGAGAAGACTGATGAAATAACCAATGTTCATATTAGCTATCCTGGCAATGGAGATGGGGGGCGTGTGCTTCTGAATGGACAACCTTGCTCAGAGTCACATCTTTACTGACACCTCCACTGTCACCTCCAAAACAGGTCACAGTTCACAGCCTTTCTGATGGACAGCACAGCTCCTCCTAGCTAAGGTGGGCATTTCTTTCAAGTATCCATTGAACTGTCCTCTGTCTTCTTCCCTGCTCCTGTCTGCTGCTGCTGATACTACTGCAGCAAATGGTATCCAGTGCAGGGAATGTGGGAGCAGGGATGTGGCTCACCAAACCACAGCCAGCCAGAAGAGCAGGTCAGATCCAGGGTCAGGAGCCACTGCCAGCAGCTGCTGGCATGTGGAGGTGTCTTGACCACAGCAACACATCAGGACTTTGCAAAGTCCTCATCAGTGTTGGAGGCCAAGAGAAGGTGGGGTGGCAAACAGGGCTTGCAGAGGCGGACCTGCCAGATCTGCAGTGTGGACCCTCCTGGCTATTTTCTCTTTCATATCCTGTTGGTACCATATGAGAGACTCCACGTGAATCTGGATTGACTCATCCATGGAAGAAGGCCCTGTGTGGCGAGGAAACAACTTGATCTAATGACCTGTTCTCTGTTTGATGACAAAGGTCTGGTTTAATTCCCCTCTGCTGTGATTGACTGCATTCCTTCAACTCCATGAGGGCTACCTCAGAAATCACAGAATCATAGAATTATAGAGCCACTAAAGTTGGAAAAGACCTCTAAGTATCTCAACTCCAAAGGCAAGAATCTTCTTTATTTCTTAAATAAATACATGTTTTGTGACAAAGAGCAGGGAATTAAAGTATCCCAGGTCTGCAGGTAGGCTGTTACTGGGGTCACCCACTGGATTTTCAGTCTATGGGAGTAGACTGGGCCGGACCAGCTTAGTTCCTCTGCAGTGGCTCTGACCTCCTGGCAAGATAGCACTCAAGATATTAAGGATTCCACTGTGTTTGTTTATTGATAAACTTGTTAGGTTGTGAAATGTGTGTGAAAATACACAGTTAAAGCTGATTTTACTGACATAGCTCAGTGGTTTACTAAAAGAGTAAAATCCCAGTTTCCTCTTCAGCTTAATCAGTGAATCTTAGAGCTGGTTTTCATCCAGCTCCTGCTCTTTTTGTCCATCTAAACAATTGCTTTATGGCTACATAGAGAACTACAAAGAATGTTTTGGTGTTGCCTTTTCTATTCATCTTCAGGATTTTCTGGGTCATGGAGTCCCCTGTCATGCTACCCTGGCATGTGTCCATGACTTCTAGAGGTGCCTCAGAGGGCAGACAACAGGGATGGACCTTGAATAATCTGGCTGTGATCCAGGAGAACTGGACAGTCCACCTCAAAGCCTAGGCAAAGGCTCAGGTGAGGAGCCACGTGCTGACCAAGCCCTGCTGGAGTCATCAGCTGGGTGAGCCACAGCTCCATGAGCCAGTGTTCCTGTGCAGAGGTGGCAGAGCCATGCTGTGTGCCAAGGCAGGCACCCTGGCATAACTCCACATCCTTCAGCATGCCTGCTCCCTCCTATGCCAGTGTAGGAAGTTTTCTCCCCAGCCCTTCCCTAATTGCTTGTTCCTGGACTCTGGCCCTGTGTGCTGCTCCCAGTGCCTCTGGTACAACTGTCTGCAGAACTGTGAAACGAGCTGGGTTAAACACCAACATGGGCAACCTGGCTTCTGGTTTCTTCTGAAGGGGTGATTTAAACCTCAGGCCTGTGAGGAGCTCATTTTTACAGTTGCTTCAACTCACAGAGCAGGAGATGACAGCACAAGGGGACAGGGATGGCAACAGGATGGATGGGAACATCTTCAGTTGTCTTTGCTGCCAAAGCTGGCAAAACAACATCCCTACATTTCAGCTCTGCTAGAAGCTCTTTACCCTTCACAGGCTCCCATCACTTTGCTGGCAGATCCTACATTGCCTGAAGGATTTACTCCATTTTCCTTTAGGGATTAAATGGTTCACATAGTTTGACATTTATTCTGTCATGGCATATGTGGGACTATCATTAACATTAAAAGAAAGACACATCCATCCAGCAGAGAATAATCTGCTTAATGGCTAAATAGGAATGCTGTGTACATTAAATTGCAGTCAGCTTCATGATGTAGTTTTCCCTATGATAAAATTGAGACTCATTTCAAAACAGGAAATTAATTTTCCCTCTTTTTATTCATTGGGTTCCATAAATACAAACCTGGTCCTTAAACAACCTATAGAAGTCTCCACTATAATGTATTTATAGGATCTGATAATGGATGCCCTAATGTAAAATCAGCTTCTCATTTTTTTGGACTGATGGCTTTTGAAGTGACAGATAGCCTGGGACAACATTTCTCTCAGCTCACACTCTGTGCCAACCCATGAACAACTTTTACAGGCTGAACTTAAGCATTTGAAATTTTCTCTTCTGGAGAGCAGGAGATAAAGTGATTTGAAAGAAGGCTGAAAAATGTAGGTGGACAATAAATACTTGATTTGTAGAAGTATAAGTTACTACCACGTATTTCGTTGTTCTCAAGAAGGGAGTAAAATCTGTATTAATTTCATCAGAAAATTCATACCAATTATACTTAAGTCCATGCTATTTCAATAACTAAAGTTCTGGCTACAAATTTTCATAAACAAGGATAGAAATTCTTTGTTATGTGTTTTAATGTATGAAATTGAAGTAGAACTAGAAAAAATGGGAATTAGGGAAGAGTCACTGAGGAACCAACTGCAGCAAAACTTGAGATTACCACTTGAACTACTGCCTTCTCCATTACACATTCAGTTCTTCAGCAGATGTAAAGCCGTTGCTGATACTCATATTTAGAGTGCATTTACCACTGTGCTGCCCACGCAGGTTCTGGAGAGTGTGAGCAATAGGCAGCCCCAGTAAGCATAGCAGCAGCAGCAGCATGAGCAGGAAATAGCACCTGGATGGCATGCACACTTCTGGAGGAGGTCTTGCTCAAGTGAGACTTCATTCTGCATTTGCCCACTCATTTCTCTCCAGCCCTGTTCTCTCGGTTGTGTCAGTGAGACTGTTTGTCAAGACACACAATGAAGAGACTGAAGACTTGATTTGTGTTGAAAACAACCTCCATACAGATGAAGTTATTGCTAACCCAGGCTAGTTCACCTTTTGTCCTCAAATCAGAAAATGATGAAGTAACAAGTGGAGATTCTTAAGGGGTGAGGAGTAGCAAGAAAAGAAGCTGAAGCTAAAAGCAATGTGAGTCAAATGGCTGCCTGAGATGGTGGTGTGTCACTTCTTGTGTGCGTGCTTTGCAGCTGGTTGGCTATGGACCATGATGTTCATCCCCATCCTCAAGTGCTGGTTGAAGTTACATCTAAACCACAAGTGTTCGAGTACTTGAATGCACAATAGTGTTAATTAATGACTATTAAAATATCATCAAAAGTGGAAGAATAGAACTGAAGCTTCTTTCACTCGTCTCAAAGTTACAAAAGTATCTGGGGAAATCAGATACTCCCCTTCATTCCCACTGGATAAGCACTTCTACTGCTGGACACTGAGAAGCTCTCAGCTGCTAAAAACCAATTCAATGAGGTCAGATGTGTGAGACCTACACCTGGGTTAGAATGACCCCCTCAGCCCCCCTCAGCATCTTCCCTGAAGACAGGGGAAAAGTGTGAGGTCGAGTGGAACAAAATCCAGTTTCCCTGACCCCTCTCCCAGCCCATCTGCAAACCTGGGGGATGGCTCAGACTTCTTCCCAGCTAAATTCTGGTTAACTGGAAATGTACCAGGCTTGTACTAAAGTACCAAGCAACATGCTCAGTACAGGCAAGCCAGAAGCCAGAGGAATACCATGCTTGATATTTTCTTTAAACAACAGTTTCCAGTAGAAACCACGTATGCTACAACTGTATGTGCTACAGTCTGGTAATTAACAGCTTGTTGTTTATGTCTGGGGTGGATAATAAATACATTGTGTCCTGTCTTCTCTTCTTCCTCTCCCCATCCCAAATAAGTAGGTTCTGTGAGTGCTTTTCAGGGCTGCCATTGGCTGTGAACATGAGCTGTCGTCAGCAGAAGGTACATTGAAAGGGGATAAGCAACCACCACAAGTGAGTACCTTGGTCCCCTCTCTGGCCCCTTGCCTCCATCTGTCTTTGCAGTCCCTGACACTCCATGGGGAAAGAAGCTGCAGCGTAGCTTCCTCCCTCTTTCCCCCCATCCTCACTGCTCCTGGGAGAGCAAGGAGGGAAGCTGGAGCCAGGGTGGTCCCATCCAGCCTCACAGCAGCTGCAGCAGCTGCAGCCCTTCATCCCACAGGGGCAAAGCTGCTGGATGCTGCAGTGTGAAACCAGGGGAATGGAGAAATTGGTGCCTTGCAACATTTTGTATCAATATACACGCTGTGTCTTAGTTGCTTCCCTGCAAATATAATCTCAAAAGCTACTTCTCCATCATCACTTTTGAAATAAAATATACTTTTCTGTCTGATCTCAGGATAAGAAACTTCAGCCACAAAGCAAATGCTCCTTAGAGCTTCAGACTTGGAAGTGATTTTTCTTAACACAAGCAACAGGCAGCATTCATTAAAAACCTTAGCACTGGAGCAGGGTCAAGCTGAAAAATTTAATATTCTGCTGCTTTACAAGTACTAACCTGGCACAAATTCATCCTGGCTTCTGCAGCTGCCCAATATGATTTGAAGAGATGAAGAGGGAAAATCTAATGAAGAAGGAATGGAGTTGGGCTAGTAGACTCACTGGATACAGAGGAACTTCACAGATACTGCTTCTTGTTCCCAGAGGAGAAGGAGCTCAGATGGCTTTAGGCAGTTTGCAATTGCAAGGGATCATATTTTATTTTTCACTTGTGGCCAAGTCAGCTGCTGTATTAAAAATGACCATGGTCAAAATCAGCGCTGGAGACAGCTATGATATGGGAGTAAAAACCATGCTGTAGTACATCTGCTCCCCTGGCACACAGCCCAGCACGTTAACCAGAAGTGTTGGGGAACAGGAGGAGAGAGAAGAAGGAGCTATGGCCTCCAGAGGCTTCCAGGTTCTGGCAGCAAGTGTCTCTAGGGCAAAATCTTCCTGTTTTGGTGTGTTTGTGCATCGCTGTGCAGGACACTCTTAGACATATGATTAGACACTTTCCTGAATGGGAGCAGTCTCAAGTGCAGGTTCACAAGCTTTTGTCCTGATCTCTGGCTGGGACCCATGAAAGGACAGGGTGTAAGATTCTTGTGGGAGTGTGTGGGGGGATGCAATGACCAGGCTGGCCAGCCTGGGCAGGCGTACAGGGAGGCAGCCAAGGGAGACTGGGAGGTCAGCCTGGGAGCTTCCCTGAGAATGCCCTGGGGTTGGCAGCCAGAGCAGCAGGGCCCTATTATTCTTCTGAGTAACAGCCTGTGTTTGCTGCAGGAAAGCAGATCCCTCTGTGCTGCCTCATTCTGCTCGCCCTACCCAGCTGCTGGAGACTGCAGCAAAGGGAGTCCCAAAGGCAATGATTTGGGGTCAGAAACCTCCTGACCCCCACCTGCCTCCTGCTAGAGCTCTGCAAGCTCTCACACATGCTGCCAGACCCCAGGGAATGATAATTGTGGGATGGGGTCTTGCAGTGTAAGTGCTTGGGGAACTATTTCTTTGTCTGGATTTCTCTGCTGCTGCCACGGAGGGGTACTGATCTCTGCCTGGGAGCTCTGTGTGCAGTCACTGTGTAAATATTTAATCATGGTAATTAGTAACAGGCTGGGTAGCTCAGGAATTCACAGCTCAGCATTTACCTCATTCACCTCACCCCTCTTTTGGGCACGTAAGGGATGTGTCTGTGGCAGAGAGAAGCAGACGCTCGTGGAACTGCAGCTGCCCCATTTTTTTTTTGGTAAACGTTTTATTTATAGCCTTTCACAAATCCTTTTGCTCTGGTGGCACATGATGCTGTGAAACTAGGAAGAGAGGAACTTCATTCCAGGTCAAAAGAAGTTCTTTTTGTATCTAACCCATGGGCAGCTGCCCTTTGCTACTAGTGTTTTAAGGCTTTTTAAAACCACAGACTACTGGCAGAGCAGCAAGCTGCCTCTTCCCTCTGAAAACTGGGTTAAAACAAGACCCTGCATGTCTCACCAAGCTCTATCCTTGCACTGTGGCAGAGCAGAGCATATATCCAGTTACATCAATCAATGCCCTGCACCTCTGCCAAAGGCACTGGCTACCAGGAGTGGGTCCTCTCTGTTTCAAGGCATGAGGCTCAGCCTGCAGAGTGGGGCTATAACTGCTTCTGAAATCTTTAGGAATTTCTGTTCAGGAGTTACAAATTAAGCTCTCCTTGGAGACATCATAAATCAGATGCAAGGCTGCCTGCCATGAAGAGCCCTTCCAACACAAGTGAGAGTCCAGCAAAAGGACTCTCACTTGTGATGTACGTGAGCCATGGCTCCAGGATATACCCATTCTTCATCTGTGAAAGTTCAGGTTAATAGCTGTAGGAAAATGAATTAATAGGTGTAATAAAATCAAGTGCAAAGAATTGCAAGGAGAACAGGCAATAAAATGGCAGATAAAACTGAATATTGATAAGTGTTTCTGGGACCCTTTTTCTTGTAAAAGAGAAAATGCAGAGGGGAGATCCTAAAGGTCTGTGAAGTCATAAGTGATGTGACCACGGAGAAGAAGAAAAAGGTTTTAACTTTCTCCTCCAATAGTAGGAGCCACTAAATAAAAGTAGCAAAAGGCAGGTTCAATTAAGTTCTTCACCAAAATGTACTCAAGTGCTGGAATATGTTACTTAACACAGGATGTGGATACCCAAAATTTCACTCAACTAGTATTTGTGGAAGAACAGATATCTGAGGGGATCAGAAATGGCTGTAGTGACCTTCCTCCCCTTTTCTTTTTAGCCTAATTTCTTTTTAGTAGCAGGGGAGAAGTGGCATGTAGCCATCAGAATGGGAGCTGCATTGAGTCCTGAACAGGTGAGACTTGTCAGACAGGGAAACAAAATTCACAGTTCATATGAGAAAACACACATCTCCATCACCTACTGAAACTCCCGGTGTTTGCACTTAGTGCACAACAGAAGACAAGTCACTGGGTCAGTGCCTCCTCCTCATCCATCCTTATCTTCTCATATCCTCATCAGGGCACTGATCACACCACATCAGGTGTCTAGGATATGACTGATAGGAGATGTAGGTTTGAGGTGGCCACACCACTCTCAGTCTCAGCACTCTGGAAATATGGATCAGTGGGCCAGGTACTAATAGCAGTGCTCCGTGACACTGGGTAAGCTGTGCTTCTGCTTTTTTTAGAGTGCAAGTACTGCAAAATATTGTAAATACAGAGCAATAAGCCTCTCTCCTTGCTGCTGGCCTGTGGGACCACAAACTGGGAGCAGGTCTAAGACACTGTGGTGTAGCAAAGGGGGCAAGCAAGGCATGGGTGATCCATCAGGGGCCAGTGTGAAGGGACCCAGCTACTTGACTCTCTCCCCCTACACAGCTGTACTGAGCTGTCTTCTCTCTGATGCCTGCTGAGATCCACCTACCACCATATCAGCTGCCCACTGCCTCACACAATGCAGGAGATCTCAAGATGTCATTATCACCTTTCTCTGATGCCTGTGTGCACATGCCAGTGTGTATGCATTAACTACAGTCATGTGAACACCTATGCATGTATTTTTTATAGAGATATAAACAGGGATTTTGGGCCCACTGCTTTCCAAGCAGATGAGGATTTGGAACTCTTTCCTTCCCAGAGGAGGCAATTAGGAAGTCTGTTTTAATAAGGACAGTATCCTGTTGTGCCAGTGATCAGTGAGGATGACTGCCACAACAGCCAAGTGGTGCAGCCAGCGAGCATTTGGCTTAATCACTTCTTGACAGGAGCTGGTCTCTGTGGAACATTCATAAATAATTATGCTGGGGGCACGGGAGCTGGCTCATTGCTGCAGACCCACAACAAGACAGACAACAAAACCCCAACCAAATCTGAATATTTTCTAATTATTGCTGTGAGGCTTCCTACCAAACCGAGTTCAGAACAGAGCTTCTTGTTCATGCTGCAGGGGAGAGGGTATGGCATTAGCATCCCTGGGGGCTCATGAGTGACAAGCAGAGGGAGGGGGGAACATCTGGAGCCCCCACGAGCATGGATGGCAGGAGGTGAATGAATAGGGAGCCTCACTCGGAGGGTGACAGCTGCGAGGCTCCGTGTCCCCTCTGCTCCTGACAGCAGTGCCTCCTGGAGCTTTTGTTTCTCTGCAGCCAGCATGACAGCCTTGTGCCACTCTTCACCAGAGCACGCCTTCCTTGCAGGCATGGATGCTGTGCACATGGCATTGAGCATTGGTAGTGCCTGACAAACAATAGGGCATCAAGGAAAAACAAAAAGGTGGCTTTCTTCTATCACAGACTTTCTCATTTCCAAGCAATATAGCTTTCAATGAGAACATCTTACATGACTAGACCACTCCAAATAGTCAGAAAATATGCTCTGTGCTGGTGATGATTAGAAAAAAAGCTGCCTTCTCAATGCAAATGAAAATTGGTATCAAGAGAGCATAATATGCTCAGAGCTTTCCAGGTTCTGTTTTCTCATTCCCCACCCTGCCACCCTTGCTTGCATCAGTCATCCTTCCTGTGCTGTGATCTGTCTGACTACAGCACTGCAGCCCCTGACCCGTTGCTGTGTCAGTGAGAGGAGGAGGGGGCTGTGCTCAGCCCAGCCGTGGCACAGTGCTGCAGAGACTGCAAGCGAGCTTGACACACCCTGCAGCACCTGACAGAGTGTTTGCTTTGCTGGCTGCTGGTTTCACTTCTGAACCACGCTCTGGCACGGCACAATAACACTCATGGAGCACTCCGGGTGTGTATCTGAATGTGATAACCAAAAAACACCAAAAACTTCTCAGTGACCAAATAGAAAATTCCCCAGTGCACACCTGTGGCTCCCAGTGTGGTCTAACCCTAAGGGACACGTACTCAGTATCACACAGGGCATCAGGACAGGATGTCTGCAAGGACCCTCAGTGTGGTACAAACAATGCTCTGTGTGCTTGGTGCTTGTTCCCCTCTCAGGAAGGCAGAAGTGGTTCCTAAGTAATTGTTCACAAATGTCTGAATAATTCATGCAGTGCTTACACAGTCCATAGGTAGTTCCACGCAGGCATGCACTCAGCCTTTCCCACACTGGCTTTCCAAACAAAGACTTTACAGAAATATTTGGTGCTGAATTAGTTGGAATATTGTTTGGCCTTCACCCCCTCATGGACCTCTTTAAGGCTGTGAGGGCTAGATTAACTGCTTTGGTTTGTCTGGAGCAAACAGAGAAAGCTCTGGGATGGGCTGGAATGCAGGAGAGTGGTTTGGGAACTGGCTGCAACTGTGAGGAGGGCTTTCCTGAGAACCCTTGACACTTGCATTCCCACGTTCTGTTCTTTCCCTCCTTATCACAGTTCTCTAAAACCAACTCCTCTTGCCTGTTCCCATGCCTGCCTCTGATCTGGAGGGGAGTGCTCGAGCCATTTTGCTTCTCTAGCTCCTGGTGTTCCTAGCAGCAGAAGCTCTGCAGACAGACCTAAGGGTGACAGTTTCCAATGTAACATGCATGGATGGTAACACACTGTGGTGAAAATGTGTGGGAGACACTCAATTCACTTGGGTAAGTGTTATCCACAGGACACTGGGAGCACCACAGCTCTGCTGGAGACCTGTATTTGGCATCCACCAGGGCACCAAAACAAAAGCACTTGATATATCTCAGTATTCAAAGGACAGCAATGACCCAGGGGACTAGGAGTGTCTAAACAGCACTACCAATAAGAAAAGACTGTACAAATGGGCAGTGCTTAGTAAGACCAGAAATGAAAACAGAAGATTTAGAATAAGGACTGCAGCCCTCAAACATGCTGTTGCTGATGGGCAGCAAATAGTCTTTCCACCACAGGCAGAACAAGGAAAAGTGAACTTAAATTTCAGCAAGGAAGACTTAGACCAGGAAATTAAGTTTCCTAACTCTAGGCATTGTGAGACATTGAGGGAGATTGCCTGGTTGTTTATTGAGTCTCTGTCACTAAAGGTTTCTAAGAGCAGACTAGAAAACTCTTGTCAAAAATCTAGTTTACATCTAATTGATTCTATCATGGAGGAGAAGGGTAGACTAGGTGGATACTAAAGGCAGTCCTATTTCCTGAGGCACTTTTAGATATGCTAATGATCTAAAGAGTTCCTAAGAGCTAAGTATTTGTTTATAATACCAAGCATAGCTGGTATATTTGGTGTGGTCTTAATCATGGTCTGGCTAAAAAGAGAAGCTTCCCTTTCAATCAACTAGCAATGTTCCAAGCAAATTATCTGTATTAAAAATGCTATGCATGGCACATATTTTAAAAACAGCATATTCTTTAGTTTGCCAGCTAGCCACCTCCTGAACACAGAGCACACGAAGTCCTTGAGTCACACATTTATGAAACCCGTGTCCCCATGGGCTCTTTAAGTTACCACAGATCTGTGATTTACAGCAAGCAGCCTTGCCTGGCTTTGACCAGGGTTAGAAGTGCTTACACATGCAGGTAAGGTGTCAAGTCACAGGGGCTGGGAATCCCCATCACAGGCTGGACCAAGCACCAGGGACACTCCACTCTGGAGACTTCCAGTTACTGTCCAGTACAGTACAGAACTTTCCAGAAGAGCGTGAGCTGGCCTGGCTTGGCTTACTGTGCTCACCAAAATCACACAGGTTCAGATGAGGCAACATACCAAAATCCACTGCTAAGGTGACACCCATGGAAAATTGAGAACAAAAAGATGGAAGAACAAAGGGAAATAAGTACACATGAGGCACTGCAAAGCCAACCACCTGTTTGTGCTGCCAGTCCTCTCCCTTCGTGTGTGGATCCTGCAGGAATGTGAGACAGAGAAATGCACAAGTGTAGGGAAAATTATCTCCCATGCTGGTGATGCAGAATGAAGAAAACTCTATCTCCAAACCCATGTGGGGAGTAGGATGGTGCTAAGCTCTGCCTTAAGTCTTCTTTTGTTGGCAGGATGGATCAGGACTTCTGTGGCAACCTGATTTAAAAATTAAAACATACAGAGCTCGTATGAAAATTAATGCACAATTCAGAGCCCTCTGTGCTGGGCTGGGGCTTGCTTCTGACAAGCTTACACTAAAAAGCAATTAGCTTTGAAAATGAGCTGATTGGACCAAGAAAGTGAGGCAAACATTTTCAGTCTGACAGCCATTTCAGGCCAATTTCAGTTCTTTGACACTATTTCAATAAATTCCATTTTTCATCTGCCATTATTGTGGTTTTCCCCAAAACAGTGCACAACCTTAAATTCCCCAGGCCTTGGGGATTTTGGGAGAATATGGATAAACTCATTAGCAGGAGCAAAATGATCACTGAATGAATTAATTTGCACAGACATTTAAATGGCTGCTTGCAGACATTTCTTTTACTAAAAGGAGTAGAACAGTTTCCATTTGGAGTTACTGTCTCATGCTTTGGAGAAGAATTTGCCAACAAAGTTCACATTGAGCTTTCTTCATGTGATGATGGTTACTTTGAAAATAACTGAGGTAAAACTTCACCAAATGCCTTGTTCCCAGGCACACTAGCTCCTGAGCTTGTCTCACTGAAAGTTTTCACTTCTTGTTCTCAGTTTTGGCATCCCAGTTTTTCAGCAGGGTATGGAGATTTTGGCAGTTGTCAGGAATGGAAGTAAGGTAAGTGTAAGCCTTTGGTAAAGGGAAGGAGAGAGATGCCTTAGCTACCTGCCAGAATGGAAATTTACCAGGGGTGTGTCTGTCTGAGCCAGCTCAGCACCAGGTTGTTTTGTGCCACAGATGTGCAGTGTCTGCCTTGGCACTCAAGGCTGGCACACAGTGAGTTATTGTGTAAAGGATGGAAAGAATAGAAAAGGTGACAGCAGTTTTAGTCTTCTTTGTCTTGTGGGAGCCCTGGCTGCTACAGCAGATGAGCCCTTTTGTTTTGATGACAGCATGCTGTGATAAGGCCCCGTGAGCAGCTCCAGGTTCACTGGTGCTCCTACAGGGTGGTACCCACCCTACAGATTCAGCTGTCAGTGACAGCAATCTGCTCCAGCATGTGGACTGAGCTTTGAGGAGTGCCTTGGACAACATGCTCTAATGCCCTTACTAATAAAATTATAGTTCCTGAATAGGTGTATGTGGTATTTCCAGTGGGTAAGACATATACTCATCCCCATTAATACACAAACATTGACTAATATTGCCCTGCTATGTGTGCATTGGTTATCCTGTCAGTGAGATACACCATGGCATCTTTGGCACTGAGACATGTACCTGGGTGGATAGTGGTGGACTGGTGAGCAGTCACAGGCTAGTCAGCATACATGGGAAAGCAGCAAACCTTCAGATTGCACCTCATACAACAACCATAATCTTTATACAACCATTTCTGAGTCCCACACAACACACACAGAAACAGCTAAGCAAGCAGTTTGTCCTCCATATGACAATAAAGAAAGTCGAGGAAAAATAAAAATACAACAACAGCATTCATAAAGCTCCACATGCTCAAGGGCACTGGGATCAGGCAGCTGTGCTGCAGCAAAAGGCCTTTCATGCCACTTCACGTGTGTGTGCAAACTGCACCCTCGCGAATTGCTAACTTGTCCTTTAGGAGCGAGTCAGATAAATGAGATTGCAATATCAGAGATAATGCTCCTTTGAAGTGTCGCTTTGCCTTTGTGCACTTCTGTCTCTGCATTATCAAAATGTCTTCCACGAAGCTTTATTATCACTGATAACATAGAACTAAGAGGAAAAAATTTCTATTCAAGGATTGAGTAGTTAAAAAAAAATAATACTTCCCTGGATACTGGAAAATCAAATAGAAGACTCCAGGGCAGAAGGGCTAATTAAAAAAAAAAAAAAGCCTGCTTTACTGTGAAAACCCTTGAGGGGAGATAAAAGCTGAAGGGAGGTGCATGCTTGAATAATAAAGCCTTAATGAGTTTGGGTCCGTGTCTAATACAAAGCATTGATTTTGGCTGCTTGATGAAGTTAGCTATTTGATTAGAAAAATTTAATTTAAATGGACACTGCCCACTAAGATCACTCTATTGGAGAAGTCTCTATTGCTGTCATAAGTAAATGCTATTCTTTTTTTTTTATTATTTTTTGAAAAAGAAAAGAGAGAGGAGTGAAAAAATCCTTTGGGGAAACACTTTTTCATACAGCTTGCAGAATTAGTTGTATGTCTTAGCTTCTCTCTTTGCTGTGTCCACTCTTTGTGTGCTTTGTTTGGTCTCTAAGTAGTAGCTCATAGGGAGTAGAAGGTGGCTGGAAAAATATAATTTAAAAGATAACAGGAAAATGTGACTGTAAAACATCAGCAAAATATAGCTGGCTATCAGCTGGCTGTGTAGAAGCCAGGGACAGGAGGTATTTCCATGATGTTTACACTTTACTTGAAACTGGGCTCTTTCCAGTTTGAGAGCACCCACTCGCGTAGGTGCGAATCCGACACATCATTGTCAGGGCAAATGCTTTGTTTTATTTGGAAAGGACAGGCCAGGACTGGGCCACTGACATACCTCAAGATATGAAGAACAGTGCTCTGCTAGTCTTAGTATCTTGAGGTGTTACCTGAGCTTGGGTTTGAGCTTCCTTTGTAGTAAATGGGAAGAGCCTGAGTCATCTCAGCCCAATGCAGACATTTCAGAGAGGGCAGATGACTCATGACTACAGGTACTTGCTTCACCGATGACAAAGGCCAGCTCAGATGGAGACACCTGGTAGCAGATGGGATGACTCCCACCTTGATTTGGGACATTACTGATGCAAAACATGGAGTTAGATAAAGAACAAGAGGCAGACTGCTCAGCGCCTGTATGGTATGTTACCCTAACTGGGGACTTGATGAGAAATCTTGTGCATGATTGCTGTCTCACATCAGTGTACACCAGCAAGAGAAGAAAGTCATCATCCACTCAGATCTCTCCTGCTATGCTTCTGCCTTACAGGAATGATCACTGGGTCAGTTTAGCAGAGGTAAGGCTGTGGGTTAAACCCTGTGGCTCAGATTATGCAATCATTCAGAGGCATGACAATCAGTGGCTGTAGTGGTTAATTTTAGTCTGAGCATCTGTGAGAACCATGCCAGCAGACACGAGTACATGGTGTAGGACCACGAATGTCAGCACGGCAGCAGGTTTTCAGAATTAAGACAGGACCAAGTAGTTTTTTTCCTTTTTCAGCCTCCCTGTCTTCAGCCACCAGGCCTTGTCCTCCTCAGACTGTGACAAATGGTGACAGTGGTCACTGGTTCATCCACAGCAGCTGAGATCCAACTGCAAGGGTCACTGAAGAGATCATCCAGAAACTCCTGTTGGTGACTGTAACGCCATCACATGCTTAGGAGGCAACCTCTGTAGCGTCACCCAGGAGCTCAACCTGACCTTAAGTATAGACAAAGACCATCTTCTGCCAGGGTCACAATCTCCCTGAGGGGTCATCTAAATAGGGGTTGTCAACTTTATCAATCGTGGCACCATCCCTTCAAATCAGCAGTACATGCTGCATTCCAAAAGCAGATCTGTCATTTAGTCATCTACAAAGTTGTCTTTGGAATGGATGAAGGATTCAGGGCTCAGCCAAAATGACTGCATGTCTGATGCATGTTATTTCTGCTCTCCTCCCCAGATGGTTATTTTGGGCTCTGTACAGTTGCCCAGCTCAGCTCCCCCAGTTGCTGCCCATACTGGGTTCTGGGTATGTGTTAAATGGACCTGTCATTGACACTGAGACTGTCTCAGGCATCTAAAATTCACGTGTCCATCTTGTAGCTCTGCACATTCCTTAGACTGGTGTGTCTTCACATCCAGTGATTTTTTGACTGCACAAAGGGTTGATGCATGTTGTCTAAAATTAGCTACAATACATCTAGGAAATGGGCAGTATAACAAGATCCATTAATCATAATAATACTTGTAATACTTCCTCTAGTTTCTGAAACAAAATCTTTTTAACTTTTCAAACGTCACAGGGAAATTCTGCTGTTAGGGCTCACCAGCATTACAAAGCAGACCCTGATGCTGAAGTTTGCTGCAAGTGTTGTCTTGTGCAAACACATTGCTCTGTCAGAAGCAGAACAAATAGATATTTAATTCTTACAGATTTTTGTCCTTTTTCCCCTCATTTGCTTCTAGATATGCCCTTAACAACACTCCCAGCTTCCACCCAGGTCATCTGATAAAGTAACGAGGTCTGTGATGGCGTCCTTTCTGAGTCCATGCACTGAAGGAAACTAGGATTACAGAGGGCTGATCTCTAAGTTGCTGTTTATGCATATAGTTTGCAATTTCACCACTTGTGGAGGAGGGGCAGGCTAAAAGGAAGGGTCAACACATGCAGTTTTGCACCACTGCAGAATCTGGTATGGTACAAAACAACATTGCAGACACAAAGGCTTTGCCTCAGAGACCAGAGGAGGAAAGGAGTTGTGTGCCAAATTGTCCTTTTTGATATCAATGACAAGCTTTGAAATCCTCTAATTTAAAACTACTTTGGCACATTTCTTTCTCTTTCTCAGGCTTGTTGGTGATGTTCAGTCTTGAATCCAACTCACAGTTTGCTCCATCCCTGGCAACTACCGAGTTCCACCTGCATGCCAGCAATTGCACCTACTGTGGGCAAAAGGGTTTAGAGATCCAACTTGCCAAGTCGTACATTGTTCTAGTTCAGGGGCTATCCATTTTTATGAGCACTCACAGACTGTTTAGATTATTATTCTTAACTATGCAAGTTCCCAAATAGAAATATTATTACTTATATCCATCAAGTCTCTCACTAATTCAAATTCTGCCCTCTAACAAAAAAACCATAAAATGACTCCTAAGGGAGGAGGTTGCTTCTGAGTCACTGACAGAGCAGCTTGTTCCCTGTTCTCATGGGCTTCCCATGCATATCTGGCCTTTATTACCCTCTCTTTCTGGTTTTATGAGTCCTCTCTTGGATTACAATCAGCTGCCAGAGTCCTGCAAGGTGGCAAGAAATGAACCGGAACATCTGGGTATTTCTCTTAGAGCTGCCAATCACTGTCACTGCTGAGTAAATTACCTGAATGGTGCTCATTCACACTGCCAAGCAGCACTGAACATGAGTTTGGGGCATCTTTCAGTAAAGAATTGTAAAATTATGTATCTGTCCTTATTTTTGTGTTTTGGAGGCTGTTGGTCTGAAGTGATTAGGCATTGGAGTGTGCATGTTATGACACAGCATGATAGCTAGCCATTCAGTGACCTAGCTAATGAGGAAAGATGATCTCACTCTGTTTACGAGAAGCAAAATTCTTCCTGCAGTGTCCAGATGGCAAAACAACTTGGTGTGTGGTAGCATTTCACTTCCCTGTGACTGGGTGAAATCCTGTGTGAAAAACAACCATCCTGAGCCTTAGCCCTGGAAATCCTCACATGTGCCACGCTCTCACCATAGAGGCAGCGCCTTTTGAACCAAGAGCAGAACTTTGGCCTCACCTTTAAATGCGGTAGCCAGGCTTGGGATTGCCTGCAAAGGCAAGTTACATCCAAGAGCTTCTTGCTGCTGGAATATGAGGACCATGGTGGGCTGTGGTATTTTTAGGGACCCCCGTCAAAGGAAGGAAATTATGATTCTGACTCCATGTTCTTAGAAGGCTAATTAATTATTTTAATGTATTTATTTTATACTGTACTAAACTATACTAAAGAATAGAGAAAGAATACAGACATAAGGCTAAAAGATACTAATGAAAAACTCGTGACTCTCTCCAGAGCCTCGACACAGCTGGGCCATAGCTGGCCAATAAGTAAAAACAATTCACATGAAACCAATGAACAATCACCTGTTGGTAAACAATGTCCAAACCACATTCCAAAGCAGCAAAACACAGGAGAAGCAAATGAGATAACATTGTTTTCCCTGTTTCTCTGAGGCTTCTCAGCTTCCCAGGAGAAGAATCCTGGTGAAGGGATTTTTCCAGAAAATATGATGGTGACAGTGCGCCACTGCTGCTGTGTGGCTTGCCATTCTCTTGTGACAGTGATGAGTGTCTCTAGTGAACATCACAGTTGCTCCCCATCTCAGATGAAGGCAAGAGCAGGCCTGACTAGACATGTTAGCATCACTGCTCACTTTCTGGCAAGCAGGACACTAACTGATTGTGACATGGGGAACAGCGAGATTGGGTTTGTAGTTTCTGCTTGTTTGTTTTATTGTTTAAGTTAAGAGAACTGTAATGAGATAAAGTACCCTCTAGGAAAAGCTAATTGGATTTGAATAGCTTAATTAATGGAGACAGTCACCTACATAACCCCCTTTTCCCCCCAAGTAATGGGCATCTGCAGTCTGCAAGGAGTAAAAATCAGCACAGTTTGTTATACAGCACTCGAGTATTGGTTAACAATGTTATTAATGGTTGGCGAGGAACTGGAAATAGTTTTTCTGTTCAGGTAGGACATACATATATTTCAATATCATGAGCCATACAGCAAAATATTCACCACCAAGAGGTGGTGATATATATTATATTATACCTCAGATTATATTCTGAAGTTTTTTTCTTTTCAAAAAAATACAACCCAGTTATAAATAAGAATTAAAATATGACAAAATGATGAACAACCAGCAGATATCTACTTCATGTTTGGAGTGCTGGTTAAAGGTCTTCATCTGAAATGAAAACATTTCCCATTTAACCTGAAGAAATTTTCTTATGATTACTGTTAATATTGATTAAGCTGATGAACTTGCAATTGTAGCATTCTTGGCCACAATTTAATGACAGTGAAAGGAGAACATTTGTGTCACATTCCTGCTGCCTGTTGGAGCAGGAAAAAGATATAATCCAGGAATGGTAGTAGAGCTGTGGCTGTTCTCTAAACTGTCACCTCCCATAGTCTTCAGGAATCACCTGAACCAGGCAATGCTTAGCTGATAGTAAATTTGGTAATGTCTTTCTCAGAGTAAATGGGGAATTTACAGAGAAGGAGCAGAATTTCCCCTCCCTCAGACTCCACAGGAAAGAGGTGTCAGGAAAGAAAGAGCATTGCTTTAGGCTGCTGGGAGGGAGGAGAGAACAATGATGGGATGGGACACACACTGTCTTGGGAGGGACTTCAGAGATGCTGGGATAAATAGGCTAAAATACACATTAATGGAGCGTACAGGCTGTTTGAAATATCCTTTCAGACTGCCTAAAGTATGGCCTGCCAGACTGGTACTTGGACGGACCAAGGGACGGAGTTAAGGTTGTAACAC
The DNA here is from genome assembly GCF_028018845.1 of Melospiza georgiana. Classification (NCBI taxonomy): domain Eukaryota; kingdom Metazoa; phylum Chordata; class Aves; order Passeriformes; family Passerellidae; genus Melospiza; species Melospiza georgiana. The sequence goes on along the minus strand of NC_080430.1, from coordinate 43,234,513 downwards.
TGAAAATTCCAGTGCTCAGTCATGGTGCTCCACACCATTTTCTCAATGTTAGGTGGGATGTTTCTAGGAAACACATCTCTTCTGTTTCAGTAGGGTTTTCCTTTAAAGTAGAACCACACTCTTAGCAGAAGTTCAACATACCCAGGACTTACCTTCTGTCCTGCTGGAAGGAAGCTTCAAGCTGTTGAGTCAACTGGAATGTTCCTGCCTCCTGAGGTATCTCTGACTATCTCCATGATGAGGGATGGCTTCTCAGAGACTCTTGTTTTGGCACTTCCATACTGCTGATTGTAGTGCTGACGGACTGCCTGATGAAATCAAGCATCTTAATTGTCTTGCAGGATTTAGAATTTTTAAGTGCTCAGTGCTTATACCCTCTGTGGAGGTCTCTTTGGAGATGAAGTTTATCAGTATCAGATTGCCTTTCAAGTGCAAAGTACAAAAAATGAGCTACTGTGCAGCAGTGTAAGAGAACATCTCTTCCCATTGTTTTCCCTTTGATTAAGAGACAAAGGAATCCATGGCTGAACTTCTGCCACTTGTTAGATGTCCTTTGGCTACCCTGCTAAACTGCATGGAACACCATAATTTGATTTGCTTACTCTTTTTTTATTATTTTCCCTTTTTTTAGTCATAGTGGCCTAATAGTGAGAGGAAATATTTGAACCCTATTGTTCAGCAGATTTCTGGACATTTTAACAAATGCTTCTTGAAAAGTCATACTGATATGGTGAGGTAATCAAGTGATCTTAATGTCACTCTAATATTTCAGATTTCTGCAAGTCTGTTGAAAGTGTATCCTTCTGAAAAGAAGCTCAGAATACCTTTAACCTATGTTACAGCTTTTTGAGCCACTAGGCACAGCTTCTAACATACATGATACCTAAGCTTGGCTCCTACTTCTCCTTTCCTTTTTTTTTTCCAAATCTTATTTGTTTTCACCCCTACATTTAATGCATTGAATGTCCTGAATATCCTTAACAGACTAAATATGTAAAAGGCCTTGTGCTCTTGAAGCATCCTGTCACAAAGGGATTTTCCTTAGAATACAAATGACACCTTCAAATTTGTCTTCTTTACGCCAATAAATATTCTAATGAGATCATTTGTGCCAAGAGCATTTTCTGTCCCCCAGTGTTAATCTCCTTGCAGGTCTCCTCAGGTTTTAGGAGCAATCAGGCCCATCATTGTTGATAATCAGTCACAGCTCCCCTGAACAAACATGGGCCCTTGGTCCACAAACCAATGCCAGGCTAATGAGGCAGCATGAGCAGGGCTTTTTTCCTTGACTGAGCTTTGGGAATGCAAATTCCCTTCTCGCCCTCCTTAAGCAATTTGGTTTTTGACAGATGTGGCAGGGAAACTCTGGCAAGATACAGCTCTCTTTAAAGCAGTACTTTTACTTTATCATGAGCATTTGCCTACAAGAATGCCCAGGTTTTGTGCTGCAAAGTGTAGTCATAAAAATGGACAATCCATGCTGGGACAAGAGACCCAGTTGCACTGTACACAGAAAAGGGATTTAAGACATAAGTGGAGCATGAAGGGGCCAACCATCTGACCAGGAATTATACAGCGAGTTCCCAGCAGATGTCCATTTCCCAGACTTAAGAGAAAACCTTGGGAAGCAGAAGATAATGTAGTCAGGCCTTGGAGCCCTGTTGTCTGAGATGTCTGGAAAAAAAATAGAGCTTTTCCCACAGCTTCACTCCAGGTACCTAACTCAGTAGGAACAAAACTCAGTTTTTTCTTAGTGCAGAGCCTTATGTTATGTCTGGTAAACAAATTTATACATCTTATTTTGCAAACCTACAGTCACAGAGATTAACAAAGTCCAGAAGTGTCAAAAGTATTTAAATTAAACTCTTCCTCAGCATCCACTAACTCTACTGCTTTCAAAATGAAATGTATAAAAGTATATACTTGACTATGTTTATGTACAAGAAGAGAGTCTGTGTCTGCAAAATGTCCATTTACATAACAGCCAACTCTTTTTCTGAGAACTCACATAGGGAAACTACTAAAATAAATCACAAAGTAAATTAATAATTCAGACATCTCATTTGTATGAATCCACTTCATAAAATATGTGCATGTGTGAAATGGAAGTCCACTGACCATAAAACAAAGCAAAAAGACATGAGCTCACTGTGGAAGGAAAGCTATGTTTAGTCAAGTTTTAAAGAAATGCATTCTATTCAAGGCTTCATATCATGCTCTATTAAATTATAAGAGTGAAAACAGGTTCTGATTTAAGAAGAGATAGCGCAGCAAGATGCAACGTGTCAGAAATGTAATTGTGTACTGTGTGCTGATGTTCTGCTTGTCTTCAATTTGTTGGAGCTGACCAAACAGGGAAGATGATCATAGCCAGGAGAATCTTAACCCCCAAGAGTCCAATTCCACAGCTCTTACATACAGCAGCAATATTTCCCCCGTTGTGTAATCAACAGAGCAATTATTTAAGAATTCACAGGAAGTAAATCCCCCAAAGTACAATTTTAGTCACTGGGGCTGGAGGAGACAGCTATCTTTGAAAATTAGGCTATAAAGATTAAACTCACAAATAATATTGGCATGGATTGGGTACCTCTCAGTGCCAAATGAAGCCTGGGTGTCATGCAACTAAATGTGTATTGCAAATCTGGCTCCAAGTGCTCAGACCCATCCCTGTCTTACCATGTTCCAGCACAATTGGTGGAATTCTCCAAGGAGCTTGACTTGTCCCTGAGACACTCATGACTTCTCTTGTGGCACAGCAACCTCTTCTAGTCCCTGTCCCACACAGTTCTTTACCTGTCAAGGTTGCCAAAATCTGACATACAGGCAGCTTGAGCAGAGGCAAAGAAATGTATGTTTAAATAAGAAAACTATTCTGGGGTTAAAATGCTATCTCCAACACAAGGTTTGACAGCCCTGATCATTTGAAGGAGAGAAAGGAAAGAGAGGTTTTGACTTCTGTAATCCAAAATGGCCTCTTACAACAAGAAGCCTCTTAGGCTTCTTACAACATCACTGGAGAAAGGCAATGCCCAAGAAACAGAGGCTGCAATGACAAATGAGGGGTTACAGTGACCAAGCAGGGTTCAATCTGTGGTGATCCAGTCCAAAGTATTAATAAAACCTTATCATGTAGGAGAACATTCATTTTACCCAAATTTAGTCTTCTAAATACCAAGCATCTACACAAACCTTGATCCAAAGTTTCTTTCTATAGCCTGCAGAGCCCTGTCCACCACCGGGGGCAATTATCACATCCTAAAAAAGGAGTGTAAGTTTGGTGGGCTGAAAGGCTTTTGGAAGTTAACCATTGACCAAGTGGAGGATGCCAGCCTTTTCCTCCTTAGCCTCAGGACAGATTTGCATTCAGAAAACTACCTTTCTGACTAAGATTTATAATTCCAGCCTGTACCACAAGATAAATGCACATGTAGAGAAAAGAGAGTACATTGCAAAAGAGGCTTCCTTGCCCAGAGCTTTTCAAAACCACTTGAACCACAGTTTCTTCTCAAACTTCCCAGTTTTGATGAGATCCCCAGGTACCTCTGGAGTGAGGAAGGAACAGCCTGTTCAAGACTATTCTTCCCTACAGACTCTGAAAAAGCACTCCTACAGTGACAGAAAAGGGACTTACTGAAACTCAGATGCCTTCATCCTTCTCTTGAGGTTCCTTCTAGTGCAGCAGGCAGGTGGCAGGAGGTTCAGGCTAGAATTTGCCATCAGAGGCTCTTCTGTGTCCTCTTCAAGGTTAATAACTGTTTGTGCCCACAAGCTGTACTGCTTTAGCCATTCCAGCACAAACACAAATGGGCACAGCTAACCTGAAGGGAACATTTAGGACATACATCTATACTGCCCTGAAAAGTACAGGAAAAATACCTAAAATTGCTTTTGAAGTTATTCCTGTGTCTCTTTTCACTGCCAAGTCAGAGAAACAATTCATTGGTTCCCTACTGACAGCAATAAGTGACTTTTCATTGGAAAATAGATGCTCCTGGTGACTTCTGAGGGTGTTGCAGAAAACTGTTGGAAAACTAACAGGTCCTTAATATTTGTGTTCTTATGGTTATAATCAGGGTGAGGAGGACCAGGGAGAGGCCCTCACTATGCCAAAAAACTCAGCAACTGTTCCACATTGTTCACAAATTAGGACATCTTGTATCTAGAGAGGAGTTGAATAATGGACTCATTAAGCTTCGATTCATAATGCTTTGCTCCTGTACTGCAGTGGTCAGGAATGGAACAATCCTGGAAAATTCAGCCAGAAGAGCCAGCATGTGGTTCCAAAGTACTCCTATTTACCAAGACAACTATTCTGAATAGGTAGCAAATCCAAAGGCAACAGGAAAAATGGGAAGAGAGGGAAAAGAACTGAACATTTAACTTGATAAACATCTCAGGAGGCCTGCCTGAGATTAGAGATTGTTGAATACATGGGCTGCTTGGCAGTGTGCTTACGTCAACCCTTGCTTTTTTCCTAGGCTTTTCCTCTTAACCCATAATATAACAGGGCCATATTTATTTGGTGTTGCCCACACAGCTTAAGGTGATTTGTTGATGGGTAAAAGATAAAGAGGAAATCTCAATAAATGTCATTTGCAATCTGAGGGAGGGAATAACAAGAGTGACTCATTTTGAGAACACTGAGCTTTCTGAGCCAAGGTATCCATTTACCTGGAGGTCTGATGTAGCTCATCTTTGCTCCAGAATTTTGTCTGTGCTGGGCTCTGACTTGCAGAGGTCTAGGAAAATAAGTTGGAAGGAAAAACAGATCAGGTGGTTTTCCTCTCTTGCATTCATGCTGCCAAAGGGAAAGATAAGCAAAACCTGCAAAAACTCTCAGGAGACCTGTTTCCCTTCAAATTGCTCTATGCTTAGCATTGGTGCTTTTCTGCAAGTTGTCTGTTGCATATGAGTAGGTCATTTCATCACAAGCATGTATTTTACAAGCCATAAAACAAAATTTTTAGCTCCCTCAAAGTTCCTGCTGCTTGTCAAAAGCTTTGCTTTCCCTTTAAAATTGCTCACATGCTTTGAATGCAGAGTGCCCAGTGTCTGACTTTACAACTCCATTAGACACAGAGAGGGCAACAGATTGGCCAGTGTGTGTGCAGGGCTGGAATTGCCTGTTCCTGCCTCCTCTGGAAACAATGGAGGAGCAGAAGCAGCTGCTCTGCAGAGGAGATGAGGCGTGACATCTCCCTGGGAGCTCTGCAGCCCAAGCACCCCTGGCCCTGCCATCCTGGCGAGGGCAGCCCAGCTCCAAGGGCTGCTTTGGGCTCTGCTCTGTTCTTGTCTGGCTGTCATTTGTTACCATTGCCCAGCATAGGCATCTTGCTCCAATCTGCTGCACTTCTCCAGCAGTTTGGAGCAAGCCTCACAGTGCTGGTTCTGACAGGAGCAGCAATGATGCTGGTGGGGTCGGGCACTGGACAACCTTGGAAAGTGAGTTTGGCCCTCAGTGTGTTACAAGAGGAAAACAAACAGTATAGAAAGCACCAAAGTGTGGCTGAAACAAAAAGACTTGCTAAAGACATGTCTTTTCTCATGTCCCCAGAGGGACTTGCTGAGTTCATTGATTTTAATGGAGTTATTCCAGCCTACCTAGCTGAGATTACAGCCCATTAGATGATGTATTGCCATGTAACATTCCAGTGAGTGGTACAGTTTATTTTCCCATTTGTTGGTTCTGCCATCTGGCACGGCTTTCTTATATCCTTCTCCATTCACTATCCTCTGAAAATATATTTTGTGTTCTCTACAGACTGTCACTTTTCTCTTACCAAATATTAGCTTCATGACTGAACACTTCTGGTTCCTTTTGAAATCACTTCACAAAATCACTTTTTTTCCCCAACAATACCCTCAGGTGTCTATTATGAGATGCTGGATTGTGTTGCCAGGTGCACTATGAGTTAAAAGAATACAGCTCCAGTTTGGCAAACATTTGTGCAGCTTCACAGCTTTAATGGGTCCTGGTGACTATAAATAATAAAGGGAAACTAAATAATACACTACTTCTTGTAAGTCACATGTAGGTTGGCTCCATTTTGGAATTCACCTCCTGAGAGAAGAAGGTTTGCCTCCATTTTAGGACAGACAACTGTCCTGTCTGATGGCACAGGATCATCCTGTAGTGGATGAAAAGTCGTGGATGAAAAGTCATGGATGTCACATACTCCAGAAGGACACATTTAAACTGTAAACTCTGTGATTGATACAGAACATGTTCTCCCAAAAAGGCTTGTGCTCAGCTACTGAGGGGTGAGATTTGGAATTTTCCTGCAAATATTCCCACATTTAATTTCCTTTGACTGGATAGCTGCAAGAGGTTGTTCTAAGTATGAAAGAGTGCTGCTGAGCTCTTCTCTCTTTGAGACACACCTGAAGAAATGCAACCACAGGTACTGGTGGGTACCTGTCAGCTGATGCTTGGCAAACAGGAAAGGTGGGAAGCAGAAGCATTGGGGTGAAGCCTCGCAGTGCTGCTCTGACAGAAGGGTCAAGGCACAGCACAGGGGGTTACTCTGAGCCTTCAGCTCTCACGGAAGTGGGAAGTACTCAGCAATTCTTGGGTGGTCCTCAGAATGTTTCAAAGCCAGGTCTTTTTTTTTTTTTAGGACATTATGTATGGGCTGAACCACTTAGAATGGGTAAACAGCAATTTTAACATAAATTGTGAATATAATATTCAGGGGAGGTCACCTCTAAGAGCAAATAAAGCAGAACTTTTTCTGCCCTGGAGGGTGTCCTTTGGTTGAGTCTGTGTTTGTAAAATGATTAGAGAAAATGAGATATATTTAAAAACACCAGGAGCAGCAAGAACCAAACACAAGAGAAAACATTTAAACACAAAGGCAGGGTGGCAGAAGGGCCATGCACAGAGCTCTTCTGCATTTCATTGCTGCTTCTTTCACACTTGCAAATACACCACTGAGAGATTCACTGAATGAAGTAAAAGCAAGGATGGAATGCAAAAAAGAAACTGTGATTCCCTAATAACTGACTGGCAAGCTGGTGTAGTGGGTCAGTGAATGCCATGAATCATTTGCAGACCAAGATCAGAGAGTAAAGGGGACACAGTCCATTTAGCTGGGCATCTGTGCAGGGCTTTGACTAACTGAAGCATTCAGAGCACCTTTGTTTTTTCTCTTCTCACTTATAACCTCTTTTCACCTCTGTTCCTTCCAGATAAAGCCAAGTACTTGTTAGTCTACCTTGCCTAGTTCTTACTTTGTTTCATCATGTTAATGGAGAAGCTGAATTTCAGTTTGTTTCACTTGTTTTTTACCAAGAGGAAATCACACCTAAGCATTTCTTATAACATCATATTTTGTTCCATTTCTTCCAAGTGCTGAACATTTTATTGGGTGAAATAGAAAAAAAAATCTCATATTGGGAAAAATACGCATTGACTGGGGCTGTGCCTGACACTATTTCATATTTTGCCTCCATCTGATTGTAGCATCTTGTAATTGGAAGACCTATGGAACTTGCAATCAAATTATTCTGGTGTACATGGAGTTCATATCCAAAGAGTCAGATATGGGCATCCCATAAACATAAATCAAATAAATCTGTAGAGCAGGAGAAATTTGTCTTATCAAGATATCCAGAGCTGTCTGAAATCTCTCCTAAAATCAAAGTGTCATGCATAGCAAGCAGCTTGGAGGAAGAGTAGCAATCAATACATCAGAGACAGACAAGAAATGGAAAACAGGGCTGTAAATTTAAGCATCCCTAATGCCACAATGCTTCTGAAGCAAGTTTGACACACCTCTCATGCTTTTACATGAGATACAGCTAAGTCATGGCCAAGATTTTCAAAATCCCCACTTGAATCTGCATTTCTGTCAGATCTAAGCTGACCAAGGTTGCTGTTACCTCTTGACTACCTGCCCCTCTGCCTTGTGACACTGATTGGATTTTTCACTTCTCCCTCGCACTGGCAAAAACTAATCCTGCAGTGAGTTGGAGAGGTAGACTGGAAGAAAGTGCTTCTTTTCCCCTCTGAACACCTCAGGAAATGATTTGCTTGTTTCTCCCCTTTAATTGGCTCTCTGTATGATCACACAAGAGAAGAGGAGAAAGAGAAGGAGAATGAGAAGGAGAAAGAGAAGGAGAAGGAGAAGGAGAAGGAGAGGAGAGGAGAGGAGAGGAGAGGAGAGGAGAGGAGAGGAGAGGAGAGGAGAGGAGAGGAGAGGAGAGGAGAGGAGAGGAGAGGAGAGGAGAGGAGAGGAGAGGAGAGGAGAGGAGAGGAGAGGATGCAAAAAAGGAGGAGGGCAATCCCACTTTAGGTCATATACTAAAGTGCTGTGGAATTGCAGCTTTAGGAACACAGCCCCACTCCCAGTCATGCATATTTGTGGATGAGGATGTTCCAAAAGGACTGCACATCCACTTTACTGCAGTGGCATATGTTTTCTTTGATACGGGGTTCTTGAAACACTGGGTCACCTTGAGTCGTGAGTTAACCATAGAGAACCACCATATTCTTTGGCATTTATACTTCCATTAAAGTACAAAAATTGTTCTTATCTCTCATGGCTGTTCAGGAAATGTTCCTAGTAGGTCCAAACTGTGCAGTGTTTCCTTTGTTCAGTCTAAAAATAGTCTGAAATTGTACTGATGAGATATAAACTCTGCCCAGTTTGCTTGTTTCTATTTGGGCTTTGACTCAAAACCTTATTGACAACATTATAAATGTCAACATTTGATACATAATACATGAATACATTTTAGCAGATGGAGAGGAATAGAAATGAAGCCAAGATGCAGTTGAGGCTGGGCTTGGAATTGCTGGAAGGAGAAGGATGAAGAAAGGAGAGATGCCAAGAAGGAAGTAGAGCAGAAAGAGAAAAAGGAAGATGGGAAGGAAGGGAAGAGAAATCACTCCTACTGAGTTTTGCTGAATCAAATGCTAAAAGAGGGAAGGGATAATAAACAATCCATTACTTCCTGCAGCAAAAGGTGAGCCTTTGCCTTTGTTCATTCTGCAAAGCTCTCTTTGAGACAAACAGGAGCTATGCAATGGACAGAAGGCAGTCTCCTTGTCCATACTCATACCACAGCCCATTCTCCTTATCCAGGGTGGAGTTTGCTCTCTTCCACAGGATGAACAGGGTACCCCCCTTGGTGAGAGACAGCTCAAGTGAAACAGCCTGTTAACCACCAATTTTAGATTAGCAAGAGTAACCCACTGCCTAGAACCAACAGCTTATACCAATACTACAAACTGCACTAAGCTTCTGGATAAAAATAATGATCATTCTAGATTAAACAGATACGGAGTGCTACCATTCATCACTCAGTCTGTAAAAAAATTCAAACTATTTTAAAAGGCTAATTGCTGTGCAGCAGAAACACATGGCATAGGGATGAGCTGCCTGCAAAACAGTCATTGCAATCTGCCAATGCTAACTATACTTTTACGGGCTAACAAAAACATGCCAGAGGACAAGATAAGAAACAAGGTGAAAGTAAAAGGTAAACTTATGGTTTTGCATTCTGGGAACCAGTTACCAATAACTATTATCACTAGCTGCGCATCAAGCAGGCACAGAATGTGATTTTCAGAAACCCCTTCACATTTTCTAAAAAGGAGCTCTATGATCTTTCTCTTTTCTTCTTTTTCCTATGTTGTTTCTGTACTGAATATTCACACTTCTTCTCTTAGAAAGACAGGTGATTTGTCCCAAAGTGTCTGCATTTAAAATATAAGTGTATTACTTCTGATGTTCATAATTCCCATGCTTTTCTTTCTCAAAATTTAAAACAACAGCAGCAGTGCAATACTAAGAGGAAATTTCCCTAGGAAAACAAGGAATCTTTTCTGTTTTAGACCTTGGTAGCTCCATTTTCAGAGCCGATCAGTTTGTCTGCTTTCGGTCTCAGAATTGCTTTTCTAGCCTTCAGCAAGTGCAATGCACAAGTAAAAGTCTGACAAACTTGATTTATGTTAGGAAATAATTTTTCTGTTGTCATAGAAACCACTGCAAGACAATCCAGGCATGAGTAAAAAGTAACAATGAAAAGCAGGTTGCTGGTTTCACCAATGAATTTCTCTTCATTGCTGATGTCCCATCAGTAATTTCCTTGCCCTCTAAGGCAAAAAGAGCAAAAAGATGGTATCCAGAAGATTGGCTGAGAGGAAAAATTTGCCTAGAGGGAGGCTTCATTGTCCTGAGACAGGCACATCTCAGCCCAGAAGAGGGTGTGCAGCCAGCCCAACTTCTCCTGCAAGGCTGCAACAGGGGAATGTTCTTTCCATATGGGAGCAAAGCCAGACTAGAAATCCCTCAAGTCTCTTATAAAGACGTCCATGCCATGGTGGAATAATTTCCTTCTCTTATGCCATGGGTTTTCTTCCATCATCAGGAATGAATCATATCCACATTTTAATGTTTGCACGGCTCTTGGCACCGTGTTATGCATAAACAATTTCTGCTTCAATAAGAGGAAGCATTCACCTGCACAGCAACAAAAACAAGGGAGTAAAAGCATCAATGAATGTTGAGGATCACGACATGCTCACATAGAACCTCTGCACCCAGCCCAGCCCTGCCTGCCCACGAGCTCTGTGGCACAGCACAGGCAACTGCACCCTGCCCAACAGAAATGATCACTCCGTGCCATTTTTGCTCTATGAGAGCACAGGACTGCGCGCTGTGTACTACAACACCTACCCTCCACCATCAGGCACGTTAGGGGTGTTTATCCCCAAGATTTACAAGGGCAATGAGCATTGCTAGTACTTGCCACTACAGCTGTCAGACTGACTTGACATTATTTCCCAAGGGAAATCTGTTTCTGCATCTGCTACTGTTGGTTCAGTTTACAACAGGCTTTCAGCTAAAGGGCTGTTGCTGTGCATCCCTGGCCTCACAAAAAGGCAGAAGTATTACTGCAAAAAAACCAGAAAGCCTGCAACATTTTGTGCGGCCTTTGAGTTCCTTTAAGTAGAAAAGCCAGAGGATTTCAGTCCAGAATGCTCCACTCCCAGTATTAGTACTGGGAACAGTCCAAAGAGAGGAGGACATGGATAGATTGTAACTTTTTTTGCCTCTCATGCTGAGTAGTTGCAGTATGTCAATAATTAGAAAAGAGTTTTGTGAACTGATATTGCCACTTTTTCAGCTGTACACTGTCCAGACAGTATTGTTTCCGTGTATTATTTATCATTTGAAAATATCTGCCAGACAATCTCTCAAAGTCCTTTCTGAGATGAAGCTTACTGGTATTAATTTTGCAAGTGTAAGAAACAGAGGCAGATCTAGCATTGGTTCTGATTCCTGATAAAAGCGAAGCAGATTTTAGCACTGAGTGTGCCATAGATTATGAAAAGGGAATTCTGAACAGGTATTTTCCAATGTTCTCTGTAATATGCATTCTTTCCATGCAGCATTCTTCTTCTTAATAAAGAAAAAAATACAGACTACCAGGGGCAGCAGGACAGATGAAATAAATATGCCTGATCTTATAAGTGGATATTAGTGGACATTTTTGACAGGGCTCACTGAACCTTAGTTATAAGAATCTGAATAGAAAGCCTCATTTGCTCCTGGTCATTTGCTCATTGTAAATGACCATTTGCAATGTGGTCATTTGCTTCTTTTCTCGAGAGACACAAAAGTGCATGGAGGATGGAAAATAAAAAAGAATTCAGTTATTGTCATGGTTATTGTCACCAGATTATAAGAAATCTGCCACTTCTCCCGTATGTGCACATGTACATGTCTCTTTTTATGTTCACTGCCTGTCCACAGCTTGTCTCACACATGCATCTCGTTACGTCTCATTATCACATTTCATTCCCATGCTCTTTACAGTGCAAAACAAGTGTGTACTTGGTTATGAAAATGTTAGAGGGGGTTGAGGGCAGTTTTGCATGGGAGATGCTGTATTACCATGTCAATCACTGCTCCTTCTCTTTCCCAGTCTTTGCAGATGAATCCTGGGTGAGCCTCAGCTGGGGCACTGGGGAAGCTGAGATTCAGAGAGCAGGTTCTCAGCCCAGGTCCCCTGGCATGTGGCTCACACACTGCTGTCAAACTTGCACTGAGAGGCCTGAAGGTCCCCTCCCACCATGCTGAACACCAAGTTTAGAGCTCATAAATTTATGGATATAAATGTATGGGTTGCTGCAGGAAGATGGTCCTTCCCAGTTGAACTCTTTCGCTCTAGGCCCACATATAACCCTTTTATTTTATTTTTTCCAGAGGGAAGGCTGTTGACTATTAACCAGCCTAGCTACCAAAAGGGGAGTAGGGTGTCAGAACCCAGGACATTCCTCTGGCTGCCCTGGAGGACTTGAGACTGTGGCAGGGGGCTCAGAGACCTTGGCACAGAGTCAAAGACACCTGTGCCTTTGATTTTCGCCCATGGAAACAATCACCAACTTTGTGTGAAGAGTTACAAGCCACAAGGGTTTGAATAGAATGGTAGTGAATTTATCACAGGGTGAAAATGTAGAATTTTGGGGTTTTAGAACGAGGGTTCAAGAGGCAAGATGGAGGAATCTGGGCGTGTCCTGTCCTTCTTCTTCTTCTTCTTGCCCTCCATCTTCTGCTGTGATGGTGACACTTTTGGGTTGTTTTAGAGACAAACTGTCTAACATAGGTGATAGGTATTGGAAAATTATTGTAAATAAAGTACATGTAGTTTTTAGTATAAAAAGATAACACCACCCCAAGGCAGTCACTGTGCCTCAACCCGACCTGCTAGACAGACCTTAGTGGGTAAGAAAAAGATTGTATGAGATAAGAGAAAATGAACAACCTTGAGAACCAGAACTGAGGAATCTCGACTTCTTCCTTGATCGCGGGGCTGGGAAAAAGACTTTTTAATTCCTCAGGAGCCATTTCAGCAACACAAAATCCAGGAGTAGGGGAGGGACAGCACAGGCTTTTGCTGCAGCATTGTGCTATCCACCGGTGCTATGCCATTCCTAGCTGTCATCCAGGCTCCTGCTGCAGTTTGTCCCCTGTGAATGTGAGTACTGATGAACCTTCTGCTGCTGCTGCTGATCTGCTTCCCCTTTCTCTTGTGATGTGAGCTGTGTGTTTTGACCTGTGTTCAGCAGGGGATGCCATTGCACATCAGGACCCAAAGTCTCTTGGAGGAAGTTTTCTTGGAGGCAGCAGGGCATGCAGAGGGACCATAGTGGGAAAGGATGTGGCATCTTCCCTAAGGGAGGGGAGTAGGAATGATTTGAGGCAGAACTGCAAAACAAAACCCATTCAACTAGAATAGCAAAGGCTGCTGAGCAACGGTGGCTGCTGTGACCTGAGCTGTGGGCATCGTGCTCAGCTGCATGAGCTGCACTCCCAGAAAAAAAGTGACCCCTAGAAATAAGTGCTGAAGTCACCTGTGTGCTCCTCAGAAGGCACAGCCGGGACTGCTGCATCCTGGGGCAAATGTAGATCCAGCACATTCATCAGCTGTTGGTAGAGACTCTTACGGAGAGATGGCAGAGGAGAATGGTTGTGGAGACGCTAATAGGGGAGTAGCAGCAGCAGGCGGGTTGGTGGGAGAGAAGGTGTTGCATTTGCTGGGATATGGATATAAAACGCACAGCTGCCAAATCAAACCGTTCCACCTGTTTGTTTCCTTTTTTCTTTTCTTTCTTTCTTTTTTTTTTTTTTTTTAATTTTTATTTAACGAATAACCAGCGACTTAAAGAAAGATAATAGTATGCCCTCCTTTATATTCCGGAGCGTCCCCCTTCTCCGTGGTGTTTGGCAGCGCGCCCATCTCCAGCAGGCACTTTGAGATGCAGATTTTCCCTGAATAGGTGTGGCGGGGCTCTTTGTCCTCACGTCCCCACCTTCATTAGCGGCCCCGCTGCTCCTGGGGGGCCTCCTCAGCTATCACAGGCACCAGGGCCGGCCGAGGAGCGGAGCAGAAAAGGCTCCCTTCACACTGATTCATTACCATACAAATGAAGCAACACCCCAGCGATGCAGAGGGCGGTATCTGTCTAAACCATGCGTAAATAGCACACAAAACAATGATTACACTGCGCTTATGCTCCGGTTAAAATTCATCCTGGGTAGGCTGGATAAGGCATATCCATATAGGATAACACAGATTCGCTCTGGATCTGCAAATGGCTCATAGATATCTCTTGAGATAGGGGCACTGCCTGGGGCATGGGGGACCTGTCTGGGTAGGAACCTCTCAGCAAGCCGTGACAAGAAGACAAATGAGGAGAGGAGATGATTCCCGGTGTGTCTGCTGCCCTGGTCCAGGCTAAATGTTGAAAGATGAGACATCCGTGTATGAGACATCTGTGTGCGTCTGGCTCAGAGGCCACTCGTCCCACATAAATGGTGTTTGGAGGTTTGTGTCAAGCAAGAAGAGACTCAATCATCAAAATTTGCTTTAGGTAGGAGAGGGAAATGCTGGGTAACTCGTGTGTTCAAGAACCAAAAACCAAGCCTGGCTTTAAATTGCTGTTGGTGAAACATAATCTGACCTTGTGCTTAGTGAAAATAGTATATAAGGAACACTGTGAAAAGTCTCTTTTATATGAATATATTAATTCTGTAGCTTTATTGATGTGTGAATGGTAACACCATATAGAAAAAAAGCTATTGCCTGGTGAGAACACACTCCTGGATGAACATGAGATATGGTCATACGGTCAAGACAAGGAATTGTAAGGAAGAAAGAGATTGATTTCCTCAGGCCATTTGGGATATGTTCCCTCTCTGCTGGAAGTTACACACTTCTCCATCAAGACTGCTAATCTCTAAATTTCCTGAAGTTACTTAAACTTACACTTCTGAAATTGTAAATATCAGGGTCATGTTTGGGAGGAAATAAAAAGTGAAAACAGATCTGACAGCAAAGAGAGGTCAGGTCATAAATGGGATTAATTAAAGAGCTGTCCATAGTCCAGAAACTGGGGAGCTCCTTGCCTGGGCTGTTTAAATCCAGCATTTCTGGACAAGGGCTTTCAGGAGGAAGAAGATATTGAGGCAAAGCCTGTAACCCTCCAACTGCCCTTACAGGTTTGCAGAAAACAGATCAGAGTGGGAAGAGCCATGTGTGCCTTTGGGGTCAACCCCCTCATACAGCTAAGGGACCATCACAGCCAGATGTTGATAACTTTGTACTGCCAGGAGAAATGGTGTCAGTACTGAGGGCACAACCACTCCAGAGGGTGCTTGGACACTGGGACAGACTCCCCAGGGCAGTGGTCATGTCCCCAGGCCTGCCAGAGATCAAAGAGTGCTTGGACAACACTGTCAGGGACATGGTGGGACTGCTAGGGTGTCGTGTGTGGGGACAGGAGTTGGATTTGGTGATCCTTGTGGGTTCCTTCCAACTCTGCATATTCTGTGATTCTGTGATCCCTGAGGATTCACTCAGGGCCCTAGCTGGATGCCATGCCCAAATGTGACAACAAATACACACCAGCTCATCCAAGTGTTTCCTTTGCACTACACTAGGCTGGGTTAGAACCCTAAATCCCTCTGCTGTCAACAGTCACAGTGGCAACACAGGGAGCACCATTTTGCAAGAAAACCCTTTAAAATGAGGGTTTTCCAGTCATGGCCTGAGACTCATTGGAAACAAATACTAACATACTTGGTTAGTATAAGGCTGAGAGCTGTGGGATACACCCACAGCAGCTCTGACACCAAACACAAATGATAACCAAAGTGCTTGTGCAGTTCTTCCACCTCTGTTTTCCTGCCCTCCTGTCTCACTGAAGGCACTAGGATGGAGATGGGGGATGGCATGAAAATGCAGCCCTGCAGTGAGGCTGCACAGGCTCTGGCTGGGTCTGCTGCTCACTTGAATTAGACCCAGAGTGCATTCAGATCCTGAGGGGCTAGAGCTGCACAATGTGGCTTGGGAAAAACTGGTTCATCAATTCCAGCTCTTTTCTTGCCACTATCAAAAGATTTTTCTGGAAGCATTTTATAGTGCCTACCTACACCAACAGCCACACAGCATGCTGGATTTGTAACCATATAATTACACCTGCCAAAATAATATATTCTTGCCCTCTAAAGACCTGAACAGGTAGGTAATAAGCCCTTTTTTTAGCAAGTACTCTGAAAGGCCTTCAAAAGCACAGTCTGCTGTGGAGAAGAAGAGGAACAAATCACCCTTTCTATAACCTCTTTGATTTATGGGATTTATGGAGGGGAAAAAACCCTTAAAATCCACCATGTTTCTTTGAAAACCAGCATAAGGCAATACTGTCTACAGAAATCTGCTTGATGTCCTTTCAGGTTCTCACTTTTCAGGCATATTTGCTGGTATGTGAAACACATATAAGCCTCTCAGTAACAGCTATGCTTTCAGATCTTTATTAACCAATAGAACTGGGAGACTGGCATATCCCCAGTCTGGAAGAGGAGGATAGGGAAAAGATCTTCTGAGCTCTGTGAAAAACTAAATTTGGAATCTAATTCAGGATTTCTTGCAAATGTTGATCAATTGACCTGCAGCTTGGATGTGAGCCATGGCTGTAGTCTCATTAGAGATTCCAGATTAATCATATGCCTGTCAAAGAGGCATCTTAGTGAGATTTTTCTGTGAAGACTATTGATGTAATTCCAGTTATGTTTAATTCTGGTAAATACAAGGACAGGTTTTTTAGCATGTGTGTTACAGAAAGAGGTGAAGAAGTATGTCAGGCTAGTTTAACCACAATTTCAGCACCAGTCTGGTTAGATCTGTTTCTAAATCAATCTAGCTCTGCTGCCTCTGTGACCAAACCACACACAGAAAGGCCTTAAAAACTGAAGTGATAAACCACCAAGGAACAGCAGTTTTTAATGAAAACAAGGATGATAATTAATCTTCCACCAGTGGTCTGAATTGGCAGTCAGCTCAGTTGGTGAACTAATAATGAGACTGACCAAATTCTTTACTGCCTGCCTGTGGGACAGATCAGCCTTGACAATGTTTCACCCCGCCTCTCTAAAATGGGGTAAAAGACTATTCAGGCAACAGGCAAAGCCGTTTCCATTTGGCATCCTCCTCCTTTCTCATGAGTTTTCACCTACTGTTTATTAAGTAACTGTTCTATATAGACCTCCCCAACCCATTTGCCTCTGGACTCTCAGCTAATTCTGGTCTCATTACCTCTGTTTTGATGCCCACAAGACTTTTGAATAAAAATTAATTTCTTACCTGAGAAAGCCCTAATATGTACCATACAGCAATATTAGCAAAAACCATTAGGTTCTGTACCATTTGATTTCTGGGATTTTTTGATTAATTGTGCAGCACTGACAGTAAATACATTTGGTTTATGTCAGCTGCTGATCAGAAAAAAAAAATTATATATTTTCCCCTAGTAGAGGTATATTTTCCCCTAGTACATATCTATAAATCACCAGGTGAATTCAAAAGTGGCTTCTTAGGCTGCTACAATCTCTACATGACAATGTATTTCTCTGACTTATTTCTTCAGAGATATCCTGCTGTATATGAACTTACAAGGTATTTTTGCAGAAATATTTATTGCATGTTCTGTGCTCCATGGCTCTTCTTAGCAGGTGAGCATTAATGACATGGGTTTTTTGTGACTGGGATTTGCATAAACTGGATACCCATGAGTTCCCTAAAAGTTCTGTCTTTCCAAAGCTCTTCTTATCACAAGGATATACTAAAAAATATATTGACCTTGCGTGCTTATTAACATGCTTTTACTTACTGTTTGAGCTCCTTGCAATTTGTAATGTGCTTTATCCTGACAAAATGATAAAGAGGTAGGGAGTACAAAGGGAGGAACAGAATCAGCTAGAGACTAGACTGACTTATAAGTTGCCCAAATAATTAAGCCAGATAGCTGAAAAACAAGGGCAAGTTTTCTTCTGACCTATGCTGCTGCTCTTTAAGCATTGTACCCTCTTTCCCTTTGTTCCTTTTCTTCTGGGAAAATAAACTGTCTTTCCAGTTTTCTTCCACTGGGAAGATATCCTTCATGTAAATAAGTTTTGATTAAACAATGTATTTTAAATAATTTTTAGCATCCTTATCCTTAAGCTCATCCTTATTCAGTTTGACTTTTTCTCTTCCCTTTGCAAAATGCCCTTCATAATAATGGAATTGCATTAACATTTCTCCTTCAGCCTCCACTGCAAATCGGGACCTGAACCAAAGCCCTGGTTTGAGCACTATTTGTAGAGGCACATCAGTTCAGGTGGGTTACAGCTGTTGAAACCTGCTCTGTAATACTGTCAGACAGAGCAAACTATCAGATCATTAAATATGATTTTAAATGAAGTCTGAAGTCTGAAAGGATTCTGGAAAGAACCATTTTCAGATAAAGGCAAGGAGAATTACTCCAATTATAATGAAGGAGCTAAAAAATGCTCCTGAGCTTCCTCAGTTCTAGGGGTTTTACTGTATTTTCTAAAGCATTCTTTTCCTCTGTAGTCCCTGTCTAATACACCACACTGCTTAAGTGTCACTGTGCATTTACATTTTTCTTTGTTGCTGAGGGCAGCCAGCTTGAATTAGAAGCTGTTCATGGCCAAATTCCAAAGAATTGGGATATTAACTTGTGTGTGGCAATGGATTAAAGCAGGGCTGTCCCAGCCCTTCTCCCAGCCTTGCAGGGAGGGTGGTGGTGGGTCACACAGCTGCTCCTGAGCTGTCTCTGCTCCTGACTGACATATTTTTTGCTTTCCTCTAACACGTCAAGCTGTCTGTATCCTTCTGTCAGCTCCAGGCAAGGATGGCAGCCTCTGAGATAAGGGCAGCATGATGAGGCAAGGTTGGTACTCGTGTCAGCCACCCCAGCTTGATCCGCTGCTGCATGGTCTGCACACTGCCAAAACTCTGTCATTCCTGTCTGCTGGGCAGCTACTGCTTGTAGAACCAACCTACTACTTTACAAAAGTTGTAATTTCACCCCAGACTGGGACTTGTGGAAGTCCTGAGTCACTGGAGGCCCCATGGAGGCTCTGTGACCTGGGCTGTGGGTGTAGCCCCACCCAAGTCACCCTGTTTGTATGAACAGGAGTGCTCCCTTCACTGAACCCCACTCCTAAACAGAAGGCAAAGGACCAAGTAGAGAATTTAATGTTAAGCACCAAATACTAAATTATTACAATTCCACCTAACTCGCTGTCTCCCCCCAGATATTTGAAATTCAAACAGATCGTGCTCTGCACAAAGCAAGCCAGCGCTCTCAGCTGGGAATGGATCTGTTATTGCCTAGTACCACACTGAAAAAACATTGATTTCCACACACTCTGAATGTTCCTAAAGGCTTAGGAACTCATGTCAGCTGACTGTGTTTGTACTGGATGCTCAATCACTGCACCAAATATGCTTTGCAAACTAGTCACCTTTAAAATGATAGTGGCACCTTCTTGAATGAATTGCTGCCACCAGATTTCATGGGTTTCCTTTGGCTTTTCTCAGGAGCAAAAAGGGAAAGAATGAATATGAATATGAACATGACATGATGACAGTAATGCTGAAGTGATTTAATTCAATGTTATTAATATACATTTGGAATTTTTTCCCATGTTTTTCAATTTCCTCAGGGACATTTGCTGCATTCCTTTCTTGGCATTTCTTTCAGTCTTTCATTCTCTTTCCCTTTTTTCTTTCCTATTTCCATTGTCCCCTTCCTCTCCTTTTCCTTTACCTCTTCCTGTTCCTGTTCTTTTTCCTTGTTTTTCTTTTCTACTCTAGGCTATTATACATTTTTTGCTTTACTATTCTATTACTTTTTATTTCAAGAAAATTCCAGACGTGATACAGTTTTGCATGCTTTTGCTCCTAATAATAATTATGGGTCAATTTTCACACACTATAAATTTGGATGGATAAATTTGGTGCAATTCTACTGATATTGAGGGAATTTTAACTGACATCGGACTCCAACCTGACATTTTAATGATTGATTTGCATGGTCTCAGCTGCAAGACAATTTGTCTTAAGCCCCCATTAAATCAGAAAATGACTGTTTCTGACTGAATATGTCAATCATTCTAGCTTATCTAGTGAGAGATGCCACATGCTTTCTCCTGCTTTAGCCTTATTTTCTGACAGCTACTTACACTATTTACTGTCTAATTGGGTCTGCCAATCCTCCATGCACATCCCAATCTGTCCAGCCCAGACACAAAAGTCTGAAAACATTTCTAAAATCTGCATACTGTTGTTGATTACAAGATACAGGGGCAAAAAAAAAAAAAAAAAAATGCAGCCTAGATGTGACAACATGGTTACTTCTGTATCATTATTTCCCAGAAAAAATAAAAAATTGCAAAAAACTGACAGAAGAAATTATGTCTGAGCACCTGGGCTGATTCTGATTATAATGGGAGGAAGGGTGCTATGTACAGGATAAAAGCCACATTTTCTTCTGAGGCTTTCATACTGGCAAGGCAGTGAGGGCTAAATCCTGCCAGTTGTTGCTTGCTGTGCTGTGCAGGAGGAGGAGGAAAGAGCTGCTCCCCAGGCAGTACCAGGAGATGCAGCTCGCTGGTGTGCCCCAGTGTGTGCCTGAAGGAACAGGATGCTCTCACACACAGCAACTGCTGGAAGGGCAGACCCTGCTTTGCCTCCATGCAGAGAAACAAGAACTCCCCTGTGCTGGGTCCCACTGTGAAATCCTGCTCATCAACACCAGGATTCTCTCCATGAAGGATACATCTGCCAACCTCACAGCTGTGCCTTGCCAAACAGCACACCAGCATTTGGACTACAGTTTCTCTGTGGGGTTGGCAGAGCTCTGACATCCGCCAGGACCTGATCCAGAGCTCATGGGATTTAATGGGGGAAAAAAAGTCCATTGATCTTGGTGGCTTTGGATCTGTCCTTTTGCTCGTCTCCTTTGATGATTTATACAACACTGACATGCATATTTCACTTCTAAAGCACACAGAGCACATGGTTTTAATCTCACCATTTCCCTGGTGACAGGGAAGGAGCTGTGTTGGCAGCTAAGACACTGAAAAACATTCATTATTCTGTATATTATTATTACTTTTTACTTCCCCTTGGAAGGTAGAAATTACAATTAAAAAATCACAAATATTTTGTTTTACAATCTTTATTTGCCCTTAAAGGCACAGTCAAATATTGTAAAGTGCAAACTTTTGTGTGTGCATAAAAATGATGAGAACGTTTCGTATTGAAGTGGGAGGTAAGAGAACATCAAGAACTAAAAGCCACTGAAAAATAAAAATAAAGGCCCCTCTTCCCTAGAAACAGCTTAGAGAGGGAATCTTTCCAAAGTACCAGGAAATTCTCTTCTCAGGTTGGAAGGTGAGAACATTTAAATCTTGTGAAGTCTTTGTTTATAACATCAAGATTACTGGGCCACTGGCAGCAGTTCTCTATCAGTTATGCTGATCTGCACCAAGTCCTACAGTAGCAGTGGCTACAAAACAAACTTAAAGTATGTCACAACTCAAGATTGCTCCTGTCCACAAGAACAGTTTTCCAGAACAGCCAGGGCTTGCTATGTTGTCTGTCAGTATCCCATGCATTTCCCCAAGGGATTCCCCCTCAGCACCCAAGTTCATGGAGACAGAGCAGCTCCTGCACCCAGAACAGACCCACCAACAGCCAGGCATTTTCAAAAAAGGGATGCTTTGCTGTATTTTTAGATTTTTCATTCCTAACCCAACCCCTTTTTCCTTCTTTGTTTTCTCACTGGCTAGTGCAATTTTTTCAGCACTAGATGTCAGTGTGGACTTGCAATACCAGACTGCTCTGTAAGTTTTCTTTAACAACAGAGGAATAATTGCTATCCAGAATGAATCCAAGCCTCTCCAGTCTCATTATATGCTTTCTACAAAACAGGTCTTTTTTTGCTGTTTAAACTCCATGTGGAAAGTGTAGAACTGCTTTCTGTCCTTGACTGGGATTAATATAGCTGTAAAAGGATCCTATCTAAATTGTGATCATATCATGACTGAGTTAAAGAGGCATTACCATGAGTCCAGAGGAATAGCTTTGTTTGGAAAATAATAAAGAAAAATAAATGGTTCTGAATTATCTTGATAATTTTGACCCTGCTAAGAAAGCATTGCACAGGTGGTCCATGGGGATGGTTAATCCTGCAACTAAGAGTACTCATCTCAAGCAAGAGCCTACTGAGTCTTTGCTTTCCTACTGCCTAGAAAGATACTGCATCATCTGGAAGTGTTTTGCTACACCAGGCAGTTACAAGGACTGTTCTAACTTGCACTTGATTTACTATTTGCCTGGCATTTTCTGAATATTGAACTGAAACCAGCTTGGGGCAGAACAAGCAGCCAGGAAGTGTATGTTGGCTTTCTGAAGTGATGAAATTACTGGTTTCTACCACTCTTTGGAAAACATTTTGCTTCTTTAAGAAATTTAAGTCCGTCATTCCCTATGTTGTTATGGCAAGGCTGAGGAAGGTGGATGAACCCTGACTCCTCATTTTGCAAGCAGCAATCTAGAACAAGACACAGCTCCTCTTGCTCATGGGGAAGTACAAACTGGGGAAAGGCAAAGCAGAGAGAGGAGGAAGTGGGTTCACAATTCTGATTTCTCATCTCTTACATTCATGGGTTTTGGCTTCTGTGGAGTGGATGTGAGCCAACACGGCAGATGGAGCCTTTTACACCACCCTCCTGCTTGGTTCCAGCAGGCGTGATGCACAGGAGCCGGGGCAGAAAACGTTTCTGGCAGAGAGCACCGAGCTCTCTGACATCCTCCTGACCCAGTACTGCTGTAGCTGTGATCCAGCCTTCAGAAAAATCCACTCGCATGCCTTTGTGTTCTTCACTGAGCATCAGCTAATGAAGCATTATCCTGATACATGTATTGGTATGCCTAGCTTTTATTGGACTTGATGGTTGTTGCTGTCCCTGTGACTCCTGCTGCACAAAGTCACTGTGACACATGTGACTGCCCACATGTGACAGCTGTGCTTAACATTCCTATGTGTTTTTGTTTCTCATTATTAGGCTTATCAGTAGTAGACTGCAAGTAGAATATCAATTAATAATTTATATAAAATATTAGCAAATACTGTGCAAAAAATAAGGACAAAGGCATTTTTTCTTCTGGGCTCTGAGAAGTTAAGGTAATATTTGGTAGATAATAGAGAACCTGAGAGAATACAGATTGTACTTGGCAAATCTAATATCACGTGGCTTTACCACCTGCTCTCATTCCTACATTTTCGCTGTTATTTTTCTGTAATACTGTTTTCCATATACTTACCCCTTTCTCTAGATGTCTGGCATTCAAAGAATTAGTATCAATAATGAAAGATGTATCCTGTAAAGGAGCTTTGCCTGCAATCAGCTTCTGAAGACTGATTTACCTGTGCAATTCTCGCTGTGTCAGGACTTGAAGTGTCTTCCTTATTATTAACCATCATGAACTGCTCTAGATAAAGCTCTCTGTTAAGCCAGCTGCCTCTTTCTTTAGGTGCAGAAGGATTTTGTGGTCCCACCCTGCATAGAAAAACAAACTAGTGTAATTCAGGCGTATACCTCGAAACACTACATTATTTTCCCCTGCCCAAGTAAAGGGAGTTTAAGGTGATCAATTCTCCTCCCCCAACTCCCAAATGCACGCTCAGCTGGCATTGATGGGTACTGACAGGAGATCTGAAAACAAGAGAGAGTAAACACGCTTCCCATCGGTTAGTTTGTCCTCCGCCCCCTCTCGGAAGTCACAGAAACAGAGAAATGAGCTGGATGGCACCTTTAGATGTCAGCTTCCTACCCCGGACTGGCATGCCCACAGATGTGTGCATCATGCCTTGCCCACATAAACACGCACCCATGTCACTTCATTGAGGAAATGGTGCAGATTCCTCCGGTGTGGAAATGCCCATAGCCTAAGCAGCTATTTGTCTTCTGTTGTTTCTTAAGCATGTAAAAAAATGAGGGTTGGGGGTGGGGCTGTAACTGCATGAAAGATCAGGAAACTACACAGAGAGGTGATAAATGCCAAGCTGATAACAACAAAAACCCCACCAACAAGTAAAACTAACACAGTTTATGGCACAACCAGTAACAATACTGGCCTGATCACGTACCAAAAAGGTAAATTCATATGAATAGCATTTGGTATTGCCTCTGGTTACCTACATATGTACTCAGTGGCTATGATAATACAACTGTGAGTGTAGGACAGCATAGTAATTATTAGGGTGAATTTCCTATGAGAAATCTTGAACTGAAGTATATTTCCTAAAGTACTGCTTTACAGCATGTGGTAATGAAGTGCACAGCACAAATTGCCATTTTGTCAAGTATGTTATTTCCAAGTATTTCTTCCTGTACAAAATGGTCAATCAATAAGCTCAGCCAAAATGTCACTTTATTTTCAAGATTAAGTTATCTTCTTTGTGCACATCAGTTTTCTCTATGGGCAACTCTAGAGTACAAAATACAGCACAATACAAACAAAATTGTTTGCAGTGTGATAGAAACTTCAGAAAAGCATAAACTTCAAACAAAAGATAGAAGGCTTTAAACAGAATTTTTATAAAGCAAGGGTGAACCTCCTTACCCTTGTGAGCATCACCACACATTTACAAAACAATTTTAGAAATCGAACCTTGAGTTTGACAAGCAGCTTGGTCTTTTTATTCCATGAAGATTGATCTCAACATGTTGCAGAACTGTTTTTCATGTGTCAGTGCAAGCATGAGCCCAAATCTTCCTATGATTAACATCAATATGTGTAAAGAGTTATTTAATGCAAATAAAAGTCCAAATCTGGATAATGGGGTCTCCTGCATCTATTAAAACACCAGACACCAGCTGGAGCATCACTGACACCAAAATCTACCTAAAGGGATTCCTACAACAGCTTTATGTATTGTGTGTAGTCACACTGAGAGGGATTATATGGGACCTATTTCCCTCAGTAGACAGATGTGAACATGAAACATCTCATCTGCTGGATGGCCTACTCTAGCTGCAGATGTAAGGCATGTACATTTTACAAGTCTTATTTCAGGAATACAAAACAGCTCTATTTTGCTTTCCATATGAGCAACTGAACACATCAGAAGTCTCTATTTTCAGTTATCTGTGCAGAAGTGGTTTGCAGAGCTATTTCTTTCAAACAGATGAAACACACAGTAATATAAAAACTGCACTGACCTCTTCCAATCACAATGTGCAGTTCTAGCCTGGTACCTGCTCAGAAAATCTAGTTGGCTAAACCTTTTTAGAAGGTTTTAGCAGCCCATACTAGTTATTATAAAATTAAGCTGTATGTTATGAGGGTATGCCATTACTTTTCAAGTCTTTCTCCTTTATAATAGAGTGTCTGATTGGCTCTGAGCAGAATGAAACTCTGTCTGGCTTTATTAGTTCAGGGTCAGATGCTTCTGTCAGTAATGAAACCTTGCTTAAATCCTTGTTTCAGTGTCCCTTTAAAAGCCATCAAAGAAGGGGGCAGGAGGGGAGAGGGGAAATTATCTGTCTGCATAGCTCACTGTCAAGCAAAATGCAGGCCCCTGTTCCATTTATCAGTACACATTTTCCAAAATGTGCAATATTATGAATTTGCACCTAATTTTGTATGCTTAGGGCACACCTGTCACCTGGTATGTTCAAGGAAACTGGTCAAGAATCAAGTTCATTACTTTCACGTGCTGATAGACAAAGTGGTGCAACCAGAACTGAGCAGGAGGTATGCAGCTTATAACAAAGAACAGTGAGGATATTTGCCTGTCTAAACCAGTTTTTTCCCACTATCCTGGACAAGGAACAAATAGTGCTTATTTAAGTATGACTATGATTTCCTAGGTATGTTTCTACAGGAACAAAAGCAGCATTCACCCATATGGACCTACAGAAGTTAATTTTTGTATAACTATCTGCTTTTCCACTGAGTTCTTGAAATCTATAGAAGTACGGTCAGCAGCAGGATATTCTACTTTCTCTCTGCAATGCTTCCTCTCATCACTAGTGACTTTCTTTTGTAATTTACAAAGTTTTTATGCAAGCTACTTCTGGAGTGTAGTAATGAACAAATGGGAGTAGGTTACAGCGCCAGATACTTGCCTCTACAAGACTAGACAGCTAATAGACATTTGTTAGAAGAAATGTTAGCTTGGAAACCTAACTGTACTGTTGCTTATATAAAGCAAATTTTCATATCTAGAAAAATTTCTATTCATTTTTTCAGAGAGACCAGGAAGAATTGAGGGGAGAAAACTGGCTCAAAGGCGTGGCATGCTTTTTTTCCTGAAGATGTGTTATTTGAGAGATGTGCTGTGTTTAGTCTCACACTTGATAGTGAGAGAGCTGCAAATATGTCCTAGATGCAAAACAAAAACTGAAGCCTACCAAAAAAGAAAAAAGAAAAAAAGGAAATCACATTGCACTGGGAGCAATCATGGTCTCTGAGAAGGGAACACAGGCTGTCCTGTTGTTGTGATTTCTTTTCCGTGAAATATCCTATGCTGTTAAATGTAACTTTCTGACTGTAAGACTGAGTAACTGGATGTCTTTTTTGTAGGGCTTTTTTTCCACCACAGGCCTCATAATTTAATCCTAAATTGAATAAAATATTATTCACAGTCAAATATGATCTGTATTTAATACCTGCTCAATTCTTAAATCCACTGTAAAAAAAACTACAGAAAGTGCTGTGATACTGTGTAGCAATGTGCTATTTTTCAAAGTGCTGTTTATTTTAGCAGCTGAGCAGCTCTACTAACACTCAGTAGTGGAAATTTTAAAAACTCCATAAAACTCTGAGCATGCTCCCTGCAACCCTGCTCCAATAGGGCTCAACATGCCACAGGCATTCTGTGAGCAGCAGAAATTATGAGTCATGTTTGCAACATCCTTTGCCCAAGCAGATTCCTGGAATCTAGCAGGATAGGAATTCCTACAGTAGCTTTCCTTTCTGTGGGAACATTAGAATCTCTGTTTTCTACATAACCACTTATTTTCTATACTGTTAATGTCTCTGAGAGATTTGGCCAAAGCTGGACAAGGATTTAAAAAGTAACCAGTGGTGGCAGAGCAGACAGCATATCCACACCGGTTTTCCTTCTGCAGGGAATTGAACTAGAAAGTGCTCATGATTGATCTACTTTGGAGTATCTACCACTGCCAGCAGAGACTGCAGCTTATAATTCACAAGTGGGGATGACATAGCTTGGGACGGCAGATTATCGACCCCAGCTGTCTGCCCAGCACCCAGCACACAAAAGACTCTTCATGAGACAGCTGTGGAATCACTGCCTCTCGCTGAAATGGGCAAACAGTTTACACCAGCATTCTCTAAACGGGGTTCAGAGTATTCACAGAGTGTCTCAGCCATCCAGAAAAGTGGTGTTGCAAGGATGTTAGGGCTAGTACCCTCCTGTGCCACCCCCAACCATGGCACCTCTTCTCGCAGACCCAGCTGTGAGCTGCAGTGATGCCAGAATGTGATGCCACATGCAGTTGTAAGAGTCATGGCAAAAGGAGGTGGAACAGGAGGCCTTTCACATCTGAGAAGGAGCACCAAAGATGCCACAAGTGTAAATGTAATGCTTCATAATACTTTGTATTTTAATTAAGGTTTGGATCAGTTTTATAGTATTAATTATAACATAGCTTGGATACTGTGCCACTGTGACATAGGAAGGAATGTAGATGGAATCCCTACTGAGACATTATGATGGAGAGTCCTGATGCACTGCTTCATGGTGACACAGTCTATTTTAGAGCAGACAAAAATCCATGAAACAAGCAGTTTTCCTCAGATGACCAACTGTAGGAATCAAGTTTATATAAATTCAATGTATGTGACACTCAGTATCAAACAAGGTACAAAACAGTTTTATGTCTCTGAATGTTTTGTTATGATCAAACTGAGCCTGCTATCCACACAGGTATTATTCACTGGGATAAAATTTAGAGCTTAGTTAATCCCTGTGTAAAAAAAACGTGACTTTGAGTGAGTGACTGAGGTATACAGGATTTTCCTGTATCACCTGTGAACCAAAGATGTCAGAGATTTTCGTCCTTCTAGTCCTGCTTCCCGGTATGTCCATGTGTCTCCTGGTACATCCAGGTTCTCGGAGGACACAGACTCGCAGCCAGCGGTCAGGGTCGGAAGTGGCCGACCCGGGAGGGCTCCCAAGGCGGGGACGCGGCCCTTTCTTTCCCCGCTGTCCCGCCGAGCCGCGGCCCAGCCGGGCGGCCGGGAGCCGCCCCAGCCGCCGAGGTCGGGCATCCGGGCGTTTGCTGGAGCCGCAGTGCCGGAGAACCGAGCGGCGGCGGCGCGGCAGGAGGGCACAGGAGGGCACAGGAGGGCACCGCCGCTCCGCCACCGGGCCCTGCCCGCCCGCCGGGCCGCTCCCCTCCTTCACCTGCCGGGGCTCGGGCGGAGCGCGGACTCGGGGCCGCTCGCCTTCCGCCAGCGGCGGTCCGGCTCTGCTCTGCTGCCCGGGCGGCCCGCGGGACGCGGCTGCGGGCGAGCGCACAGCGAGCTTTCCTCGCGTGTGTGTGCGTGCTGCGTCCCGCCGGCGGCCCCGTCGCGGGCACGGTCCCTCCTGCCGAGGCGAGGGCGGCCCGAGGCCACGCGGGCCTCACCTGGCGCTGTCCCGCACCTTGCGGGAGGAGCGGCGCGGGAGGCGGGGCGAGCCGCCGGGCCCGGCCCGTTGCGCCGCCGCCGCCGCCGCCGGGGGCCGGTCTCCCGCTGGGCGCGGGGGGGGAGCCGAGGCGGCGGCCCCCGCCCGCCGTAACCGCTCCCCATCCCGCCCGCTGGTGCCGCCCCCAGCATGGCGACACGGTAGAGGAGCGGCTGCGCCGGGGCGACCGCCCCCTCCCGCCTCCTCGGCACGGGCACGGCGCGCCGCGGGTGAGCGAGCGGCCTCGGCGGCGCTGCTGCCGCCGGTGCCCCGCACAGGGCTCAGCGGCGGCGGACGAGGAGGAGGAGGAGGATGGCGGTGGCGGTCGCGGCGGCGGCGGGCACAGCAGCAGCAGCAGCGGCGGCGGGACCGAGCGGCCGCGCGGCGGGAGCCAGCACCGTCCCGAGCAGCTCATGGTGGCGCCCCAGACCCGCCAGCAGCGGCCGCGCCGGGGCCGCCAGCTGAGCCGGATCCCGGCGGGCGGCTCTCCCCTCTCCACACCGACCCACCGAGCGACCCGTCCCCCTCCCCCGACGCTCCCTCTCCCCCCTCCCCGGCGCGACCCGCGCCTCGGATCGCCCCCGCCGGGGCCGGACTGCCACCACTCCCGGGCGCCGCGGGGAAGGCGGCGGCGGCGAAGGGCACCGGGCAGCGCCGGGCGGCGGCGGGACCATGGGCGCGAAGCAGAGCAGCCCCACCGCCGCCAATGGCCGCACCCGGGCGTACTCGGGCGGGGATCTGCCTTCCTCGAGCAGCAGCAGCAGCGGCGGCGCTAACGGGACCGGCGGGCGCTCGGCAGGCGGCGGCGGGCGCTACTCGCACCTGGCGGCGGCGCCTCACGCCGCTCCCGGCGGCGCGGCGGCCGCGGCGGCCGGAGGAGCGGCGGCGGCGGGGAGTGCCGCGGGGTCGGCACCCCGGAGCAGGTCCTTAGGGGGGGCCACGGCCTCCGGGGCCCGGGCGGCGCAGTCCGCCTTCAACATCCCCCACAGCAGCGGCCCCTACGGCTCGCAGGACTCGGTCAGCAGCACCCCGGAGGAGGGCGGCCGGGAGCGGCCCGCGGGGGGCGGCGGCGGCGGCGGCTCCTCCGGCGGGCCCCGGCTGGTGATCGGCTCGCTGCCCGCGCACCTCTCGCCGCACCTGTTCGGAGGTAAGGGGCACTGCCGGGGCGGGAGGGTTTGGCTGCCTGGCCCGGCACTGCGGGGCCGGGGTTGCGGGCGGTGGGATGGGGTGTGCAGGGTCTTTCCCCGGCTCCGAGGTGGGACGGATAGTGAATCATCACTCCAAGGTGGCGTCCCGGTTTGGAGACGGGGCTCTCGGCCGGTGTCTCCTATTGTTTGTAAGGAGAGCTGTGAACGGGGAGGTTAAAAATGAAACGAGCCCGGCGGCGGGGAGGAAGCGGAGCCTCTCTGGCCGGCGACTTTAGACTCTAATAGCTGTAATCAGTGCCTGTGTAAATACTCTTGCCTACTACTTACATAATTAGAATTTAATTGGATCATGTGTCTCCGCCGTTTATTCTAAAATCGGACCAAACCCCTCTTTAGGCACTGATTAATGTGTGGCTGATGCTTGTTCTTCTTTCTAAGTTCTCTGTTCAGAAAGTCGGTACAGAAAAAGAGAAGTTAAAGTAAGTTTCTTTGTTGGTGCACCCCCTAAGAGGTGAGCAGAGGCGGCTAGCTGTCCGTGCCGCTGGAGTCCGGGCTTGCAGCACTGGCACCCTGTAGCCTTGAGGATGGGCACATGTGCTCCTGAGGCAGGAGGAACACTCGGCTACACTCTAAAATAACCAGGGAGCTGAGGCCCTTGGAGAAGCACAGTAAACGTGGAGCACGTTGCAGGTTTTTTTGTCTGTCTTGCGCTACCGAGATTAATTGGGCTGTATAGGATGGGGTTTTACTGCCTGTATTTTTTGCCTTGAAGTTGGAAATCATCTTGTTCGTTGCCAGCTGCGTTCAGAGTTGCTGGCTCCCTTAAGTACTGCTCATGCTAAGGCTGTTCATATAGGTCAAACAACGATCAAATTTGTTTATTGGATGTATTCTTCAACTGACATTTTTAATACACACATATATATATTTATAAATATAAATATATATACCTATACAAACTTAATACCCAAAGGTGTTTTTTTAGGGGATAAAAGAAGAGGCTAATGTAAAATTTCTGCATTTCTTTATTCTTATTAATCCATTTGTGAATACCATTTGTAGGAGGTCGGCTTTCTCGTTTTCTGTGATTCACCCAGCTTTTAGCCGAAGCAGAGCTGTGTGCAGCCTGACCCTCGCAGGGTACACGAGGTTTCTGTCACATGGCCTGCTGCTTCTGGCTTGGTGACCTCAAGTCAGCATAGCTGTTACTTCCTATATCTAAAACTGCCTCGTCCCAGTAGTTGAACATTAACAAAAGCTGTCAAACTCTTATTACAGTAAAATAATATTTTCTTCTAAGAAAGAAAACATAACTTCTCATAGTACCGAGCTGGTAGACAGGATTGCTTTACAAGGTTACAAGGATGCTCATTACACCACCAAAGTACCTTGAGGGGGAAGAAGGTGCATGTGTTTTTCGTAGTGATGAAAGGATGTGCTGTCATGGAGTACTGTACAGCTCATGCTAAGCACAAGGGAATCATTAGAATGTGTAGCCAGTTGTTGTTCAAAGGTGAAACTTTTTTTTCCTCTTCAGTGCTTAGACACTGTCCTGCAAATTGCTTTGGTGCCAGAAGGGAGTGAATTAAGCGTAAACGAAGTGATGAGGGTTAACCTTGGAATCTGTATTCAGATGCAGGAAGGTCTCTTCAGAATAACTCTGAATGTGATCTTACTTTTCTATGGCATGTACTCATTCTTTAATTGCTGTACTACACTGTATTTTTGTCCTTGGAGTGATGCAAAGCTTGTTGCTTTTACCAGTGCAGGAGGAGTGCCAGGAGGGGTACGCTGTCTTCATCTACTCACTAATGAATAAGGACTGCCATATGTTAGGAGTATAACTGGCAAGTTTCAAGATACAGTAAGATTTTTAGTGAAGAAGCAAATAGATTCATAATGTCTTGTGACTACATAAAGACAGTGTGTCTTAATGGGATGAATAACTGCTTAATCATAATACTGCAACACCTGTGAAGAAGGCCTCACTTTTAGGCATTATTCTTTCTTTCAATTTAAATATTTTGTGATGTTGATGATACATTACTCCACATCTCACTCAGTGCTGCCATCTTTTTCTAGTTGCATGCTTTTGTGTTTTCTTGATTCTTTGTAATAACTACATGGTTAGAAAAAGTAGCCCAACTGGAGATCATACATTAATAGCATCAGCATTCTGCAGAATAACTTGAAGCATTGTTTTTGTCCTGATGGTAACTAGCTCAAGCTTGTCTAGGTGTGGTATCTGGCATTTATCTTGTGTATCTTGAGCATGCTTGAAGTCCCCTCCCTTGTTTTGTAACTTCCAAATTAGCTGAATTATTTCTTTTTAACCTGAAAACTGCCAAAATTAATTGTGAGGATTAGCATAGCAACTCTGTGAAAATTAAAATAAAACAAGAAGAACAATAATACCTTCTGTAAGTTGAACCAAATCTCCACCTATCTGTTTTTAGGAATACTGCTTGGCTTTGTCAGTCAGTGCCACGTGGGTGTTGCATTTGTTAAATTACTGTAATTAATTTGCCATTAGTGAATTACACTCTATTGTCACTTTTACTGAGCTGTTTTGCATGCTGAAGTAATGTATAAATATTAACCCCCTGATGTAACGTGCTTAAATCTATACTAAGCTTGTTACTACACCATTTAAATGAGAATACAAAGGTTACGTTAATGTACTGGCGAGTATGTTCAGTGACTGCCTGTGTTCCTTTAGTGGGAGCTGTGGCAGTAACAGCCTTTCCTGGCTGTGAAGGTCTCCTGTTCCCATTTGACCTCAGGCTAAGGCACTTTTGTGAACAACATACAGTGGAGTAAATGCTGCTGTGTAGCCTGGTCTCATCTCAGGGGGAGTTCAGTTCACTCAACAATCAGTGCCTTGGTCTCACAAAAGTACATATATATGTGTGTGTGTTTAACTTTGTGCTCTGAGCGTGCCTGAAGTAGGCTTAGGGCGTTAAGTAGAGTGAGACCCAAATTCCATAAGATCTTAGGGCACTCCCAGAGAGGCCAAACCTGTGCGTGACATTCAAGAGCTTTCTTGCAACACAGCGCCAAGTTCCAGCTTCCTTTAAGGTGATAACACTTATCGGGAGTTTTGACCAGTAGTTTCCCTGCTCTGTTCCTCAGTGAATGGGACTTCCCCTCTCCTCCAGCCCCAAAGTAAATATTCTTACCTTCTGTTATGTGTAGAAGAGTTGGCCCTGAGGAGGACCATGGGGCCAGATTCACATTAGTTTTCCCACTGTGTTTTTAGAGATTACATACTCCTCAGTACTGCAGCAAAGCTACCACTGTAGTTACAATGTAGCTTGTTTTTGTCAGTGATGCAATTGGTTCAGCTAAAAATGGACTTTTGGGATGGCCTTTGCTTTGGATAACTGCTGATGTGTTACTTCCATCACTTCAAGTGTTGACAGCTCCTTAGAATGCTCTTCATGTTTATGTTCCTGTTTCTGGGTGGTCATAACTGGGAGAATTCTTGGCAAAAACACCTAGTATAAGTATCCTTCTGGTGTTCAAATTTGGGAATGTTGTTGTAAGACAACAATGCCTTTGAACTGTTTTTTCTTTTGTTCTGTCATTAAGAGTCTCTTAGGGGGTAATATATTAAAATTCAGCTGAAGATAACAGAAACTCAAACATATCGAGTTTTTAAAATTTTCACATCAGTTCTTCTTTCAAGATGATTGAGCAAAGACTGTTCAAGTATTATACAGAATCTCAGTTTGTGTTCTATATGGTCATATACAATTTTATATCATGTTTTTACAGATAGATTTTTAAATATATAGTGTTGTCAGATACAGCTGTTAACAGCCTTCATGCCTATGTCAAGATTTGGAATAATGATTTGGAGATAAGGTTGCATCTGTTCAACTCTATTAGGAGAAGAAAGTTTGTTATGTTCTTCTTAAGCCAAATAATGATCAGACTTCTTTTATTAAGTGCTCTACAGTACAGGATTTATCACTAGCTACTGAATGTACATAACATGGGTAGAACCTTGTAGGTATATTATAGAACCATCTATTTGTGATAATAGTACAAGTAGCATCTATTATAGTAGCATCTATTTGTGATAATAGTACAAGTAATGAATGAATTCTTCATTCTATAAATGAAAGTTTATGAAACCCTCAGATTATAACCTAAATTCCTAGTTGCATTGTGGGAAGCAGATAACAGTAGAAGAATGATGTGAATTTTCAGAAGAGTTTTTTAGATGTCTGTCAAACTGTCTAGAAGGCTACATCTTGTTTTGTTTCCCATCAGATCTGTTTAGTTATACGATACATTTGGATGTATTTTTGAGGTTCAACTGTCTTTTGGTCACTTCTCTTCCCGTATGGCACAAGTACTATTGCTTTGAGAAATTATGACACTCTGAAACACTTCAGACCTAATGCTGCTCCCATTTTGCAAGCTAAAGGGCACTCTGAGGTCTTTGCCCCTGAATTGGGAGAAAGGTTGGGGAGTGTGTCTTGGAGCAGGGCTGTTGGGCTGGTGGGGGTAAGGAGTAGAGATGTTCAGCTATATCATTGAGTTGACTCCAAAGAACACTTTTGCAGTCTCTGAAGACATGGGG
The DNA here is from genome assembly GCF_028018845.1 of Melospiza georgiana. NCBI lineage: Eukaryota > Metazoa > Chordata > Aves > Passeriformes > Passerellidae > Melospiza > Melospiza georgiana. The sequence continues at coordinate 43,200,207 of NC_080430.1, read as the reverse complement.
GATTTTGTAAATGCATTAGCATCCCCTTTACCAAAACACAGATTGAAAAATCCATTGTGCTAGGAGAGCAGTCCAAGGATAAGTCTATTGATAATGAGCTTTAGAAGGTCTGTTCTGATGAGTTTGAAGAATCCAGTCCCTTTGCAGTCTCACTGTTCCAGTGTTTAGTTGGGCTGCTCTGTTCCTGTGTGCATTCAGTGGGCAATACACAGCTCCTGGTTTGGCAGCAAAGGTGTAAACCCTCCTTAGTCAAGCACAAAAAAAAGTAGCAAAAAGTCCAACACCACCAGCCACCTGCTCCAGCTCAGTCAAGAAAGTGCTTGTAGTCTCAAATGTTAAGTGTTTGGACAAAGTGAGCTAAAAGAAGAACTGTTTGAGTCTTCTGATGGCACTCATGAAGTCTCTGGGAGTCATCTTTCATTTCCTTCAGTTGGAAACAGGTCTCTGTGATGATGAGTAGCTTGGGGCAGTGAAGTAAAGGCTGAGATGAGTGATAGGGGATCTTTGAAAGGCTCTTTTTTTTTGGAGTGCTTTTATTTTTTCCTTTGTTCCCCTCTTCCTGCTTGGTCAACAGAAGGTTTTAGGAGAAGATAAATAATAAAAAATGGCAGCACTGCATTTGTGGGAGAAATGTAAATAGGGGAAACAGTCTAATTGTAATGGCATATATAAATATTTCTTTTGGCTATCAAGGTAGTGATAATACCTGATTGAACCTTTGCAGTGCCAGTTCAAACAAAGGCCTTCCTCTTATTTAATGTCTTCTGAATACCTATGCAAGCCTGATATTCTGACAGTGTCTCTCCTCATGTTCTGTCATATAATTGCAGGCTAGTCTCCAACAACCTCCCAAGTAATTTCTTTGTCTCATAAAGCCTTTTGTCACTGCTAGAAGCTCAAAACTATTTTTAAAACACGTTGCCTATGCATCTGTTTGGGTAAGTTCTCCTCCCCTGTTCTTGCCAGCTGCTCATGGAAAACTTCATCATGCAAACGTTCTTGAATTGCTCTCTTAGCCTTGCAGGAAACTTTTAAGTTTTGAATAAAGTTGTGAAAATTTTGGGGTAGGTTTGCCTTGCTATTTGCGTGCAACCAATTTTATATTACTTTCAAGATTTTTCTGCAGTGTCTACTGCCCATTAATGGCTTAATTAGTTTCAGGAGAGGTGTATGGTCATTTCAACAGATTGTGTTCATTTACTGTGGTAATGGAGCATGTTGTTCTTGCAGATGTTTAACCCATGAAAAGAAAGTGAGAAATCCTTGAGTGCTCTGAGTTTCTATTTTGGAGCATCTTTAAAGACATGCATCTTTCCAATCAAAAGAAAACAATTTGTGTAAAACTGCAACTACCTGAGTAAAACCAGAAATGCCTATCTTAAACATCTAGGAGAGTATTTTTTGCTGTCTGATATCTGGATAGATATTTCCTAAACAAGTGCCTATGTTCCCAAGACCACCTTTCCCTTGTAAATGATCATGGTGCCTTTCATGAGGATGTCTCTGTGTGCACCCAGAGGCTTTTGACCTGTGTTGTTTGGTAGGCTTCAAATCCCTGGTGCTTTCAAAAATGGGAGGGCAAGCCATAGAACAAATGAGGCTGATTCTTCCTTTCACTCTGGACGTGCTTCTATTTTCTGCATGGAAATTGAATAGTACTGACCTGGAGAGATCAGGAAGCATGCAGGAAAATCTCCTAGGGCTCGAGGTGTCTGACTGCCTGCCAGACAGAACACACAAGAGTGCTGTGTGGGATTTGACTGTTACCCCTCTGTTGTCTTGAGGAGCTGACCTAGCTGGGTGTTTTCTTGCTAGTCTGCTCTGTCTCAAAATCAGACCACCACAGCCTGTGCACAGTCCCCAAAGGGTGGGTGTGCTGCATACCATCAGGGATATTTTTAGTAGATTCTGTTTGCTGACTGACTTAGTGTGCTATAAATACAGAGTTCTCATCTGGCATGCACTTTGCGTGTCTTCTAGTAACTTATAATAAATTCACCTAAGAATAATGGCAAGGAGAAGCGAGCTGTTAGGATTTGTTTGGCTTTCCATACAAAGTGTCATTTATATAAAGCAATTATTTAGTAACATTTTAACTGTAAATGGCTTTTAAAACTAGTGGTATTCCAAAACACTTCCTAGTTGGGTTCTCATAATTAGTCCTTACGTCAGACTGATTTATACTGCGTTTTCATTATGGTTTTAAAAGTTGAAGGTGGACTTTTTAGGTATGGGAGGTTACTTGAGGATACTGTCAATACTAGTAAATTACAGGCTTTTTTATACCAATGCTAGCATATTCCATAAGGGTTATTCTCTGGTAAAAAAAATGAAACTTAGTTATGACTCTCCTGGAATTTCTTTCCCCTGAAGTATAGATATATGTACAATTTCTTGAGTTAAAATATAGTTAGGGCACTTATAGGACTCAATGCAGAAAGGGAAGGATCCCATGTCCTCTTAAAATACAGATGCATTTGACTTTGAGTGTTGAATTTGACACAAAATTGAAGGATGGGTTCTTCCTTAGTTGTACTGAGAATAACCTGAATGTAGTTGTTCTGTATTGCTAAAATAAAAACTCTCATAGCATGCACTAACAGATGTGAAGTTTTCCATATACAGCAAAAGTCTGCTCAGAGGTGCTTTCTGCAGATTGCCTGAACACATAAGCAGTGTTTTGAGAATCTTATTTTTTTTTTTTATAATGAAATCCAGACCAATCTGGTGATAGTCTTTCAGAAAACTTACAAACTAGATTGTCATGCTATCAAGAATCTTAGATAGTCCGCTGAAAAATTATGTTACTTTGAATCTTGATTTCCTGCAGCTATCAGAAGTTTTACATATTGTAGAATGAAGAGTATCACTCCTTTATTCTTCAGTGTCAACATGGATAAAAGTTCCAGTTTGGGAAAAAAGAATCTTACTTCCCTTAAGAAAATGCTGTGGCCACTACCAAATAGATCAGAGCATCGTCAATTAAATAAATGTCAGAGGAACAATGGTGGACAATCTCCAGATCGTAAAGAACAATGACAGTAATAAAATGTGGTTTTCTGTGGTCATTTAACTGCTTTGCTTTCACTATGAGGCAGTTCTCTTTCTTCCCAGTGTCTTGACTACATCAGCAAGGATGACTGAAGTAGCCTAGATGCCAGACTTGAGAATTTGCTGTCCATTTCCTTGTGTCTGTCGTTCGGGAAGAATGAGTTTAAAATCACAGCCCTGTGTTCTGAATATTGGAAGGCATACTTTGCATGTGTATGAGTGGCTCAGGTCTCCTATAGTATCTTAGATTGGATAATGATGGTTCATCTTCAGAGCTGATTGTGATGAAGTTTTCTAAAAGGTGTGTGGCTGAGTTCAGGCTTGAGGTGCCCAAAAACAGGGTTAGCTACGCAACTTTCCTTCTGATTTTTCAATGCTGTGATATTTTTTCAAACTCAGTTGTAGATTAGAGCTGGTTTATGAGTTTTAGGGTTTTTTCACTCTCTTAGCCATGTGGGTGTAGTTGTTAGAGGCAGTCAGATCAGTTTGGATAGATACTTGTTTTATTTTTATACTGGGAGTATTACTCAATGAATGGCAAGTAGGTGGGTTGCCTAAGTACAAAGCAGAGTAAAGATGACTTTTTTTTTTATCAAACCTCTAGCAATCTATTAACAAATTACAATTCCAAAATAATAAAGCATAATTGTAAAACTATTTATATATTTTTAAAGTGCTGTGAAAAGAAATAAAATACCTGGTTTGCCCATGCAGCAGTGCCATAAAGCTGTTGCTGGCTGAAGAGAAATGATCTACTAAAACAGCACATGAATGAAAACACCATGAAATTCACATATGGAAATGGGCTGCATGCTATCAAAGAAACACTCTTTGAATATCTAATTCAGCTGTCCTAACATTTGCATACTAGATATCTAATATTAAAATACCAGATGACAAGTTCAGAGGCATTGCCTTGCTTTTTGAGGTCTGAAATACAGTTAAAATTAATTGAAGAGTAATGCATATTTGCTATAGCTTGGCTGTTGGATTGGTTTATATCCCAATGTGCCATATCTGTGCGTTTGTGTGTTTTTAAGTGATAACATTTTCAAAGACACATGATACTGAGCTTCTTCATAACCATAGATGTAAAAAAAATGAAGTGCTAAAAATGTTATTGAAATAAAATACAGTACTGAAATAGCTTCTGGTTTGGAGGAAATACAAATGCCATTGCTAGAATAATAAACCGTGTACCAAAATAAACTGGTTTTCATGCACTTGATAAGACTGAGATCCAGTGACAGCATAGAACTAGGGAGTGGAGGAAATGTTCCTTGGAAATGTGGGGCTAGTTTTGCTGCAAACAAAGGGATAAGAAAGCTAATGCAAATAATGTGTTTTATATTGTGCAGGGGCGGGAATGGATGATGTGTTCAGTCCAGGTTATTCCCTTTGTGCCTCCACTTGGCCTCTGCAGTCACAAAGCACACAATTGTGTTCAGCTGATGAAGTCAGAGTATATTCATTTGATGAAGTTCAAATGATGAACACATTTGGAGCTGGAGGGCAAAAGTTCCTCCTAGTGGGTTGGGCTGGTGCATGTGACTTCTCTAGAGGTGTGCAACCTTTTACATATAGTTAATGATTGTGTGTTTTGCTTTAAAGCTTTGTTTACAAGAAATGTTTGAAAGCATTGTAAGCTTGGATCATGTAATTTCTTGACATTAAACCATTTAATATGTTGGGGAAATCCATTAATTTGTGAAAAGTGAGCTGGAATTAAACTCTCTGAAGAGAGCTTGGATTGACAGCAATGTTGAGATTGTTCCTATCCACACAGATTTATGTGGTCATGGAGTGGTTGTCAAAAGCATTCTAATTCTTAAATTCTGGTCATTGTTGATTCTCTTTTAGGGATTGGCTAGCCATTAAGCAAGTTGCAGGGAAAGGCTACCATGTTACAACAAATATAAGGCAAGGCATACTTAGCATTGATAAAACTATTCAGGGTATAATTTTTGCCAGGAGTTAAAAGAAATAGCAGAAATTAATGTTTATTATTCTAAAAGCAAGAACCACAACAAGGGTCCTTGAAATCTTTTGCTCTGATGCTTAAACAAACAAGTTAAAAGGGCAAATATTTAACAAGTTTTTATAAGAATTGTTTAGCCAGTGGTCAGAACTACAGCTTGCCAATACCCTTGTATTTTTCAAAGTGCTGTAAAATACTTTATTAAGATGCACTTCTAGGGACTCCTGTTTTTCATCATTGTTCCATCATGGATTTGCCCTATCTCTGGGCTGTTAAATGGCTATGTCCCCTGGCAGCCTAAAAGTTTGTTAGCTATTACATGCAAGCATTCTTTGAAATATGTTTAAAAACAAACGTTTGTATTCAACGTGTTGCTGTCCCAGCACTATTCACAAAGATGCAGAATTAAAATGAGTGAAGAATTTAAGCACCCCAGGAAATGTTAGCCTCAAAAGAAATCATCTGGCAAGGCTGCCAAACTTGTAAGCAAGAGAGAAGGAAAGGTCTCTATGGAATGGTGGTGTTTGTTGCATTCTTACTTAGAGGGAATTGGGATGCAGGGATATGGATACTGATACTGTTGTCTTCCAGTCTCTTACACTATGGTCCTGTGACACTAAAGCTCTGTGTCACTTACTGAGAACCTCTCCTTTTTTCTTCCTTTTCCCGGCACTTTTGCTGTTTTCTGTGTGGATGAGTCATCTTACTTGCAACACCTTTATTAGCAACTGTAGTGCCACTGAAAACAAAAATAAATATGCAGAAATACTGACTTAGTGGGATCTTAAAAATACTCACATTTAAAAAGAATATCAGTGTTTAAGTTTAGGGCTTGTTTCTTTGTTTTTCTTAAAAGACATAATATAGGGTATTATGTATAATTTGGATTTTAACTTTAATGTCCTAATTTTATCTAGCAATTTATATCAGTACTGTTAATGGAGGAATAACACTGAAGAGAAACCTACTGAAATAGATAATTAGTTCTGTATCAAAGAGAAGAGGCCATTTTGATTAAATTATTTATTTTAGGGTATCTATTCATAGATACCGTAGGTTTTTCCTTGAATTCAAATTTTTCTAACTTGCGTTTCCCCAAACTTGAAAATTGTGATGTAGATTTTGCTTTTTGTTGGCAGTGTTTTGAAGCACATATGAGTTAAAACTGATTAAACTTGTTTCCTCAAAGAGCTAACCATGTAAATAGGCTGTACATCTAGCACAAGGCAATATAGCCTGGAATTTAAATGTCAGCATATTAAATTCTAATCCTATTGGTTTTCTGTTTATGCCTTAAGGATTTGTAAATATACAAAATTACACACTTGTAATTTGATTTCAGACATGTGAAATTTCAGATAGAAATAGGAAAGGAAGAAAAGCCTCAAGATAGGACCTTATTTTTCTTTTATTTTCCCTCCTGGTCTCTCTGACATACTAAGCTTCATACTCCTTCAGGCAATGATGATAAATGTACTGGGTACAATGTGTTTAAGCTATTGGTACAGCTGAAACAGTTTGAGGACAGCTTTACTGCAGTCAGTGAGTCTTGCTTCTGCAGAACTTCTTGTTTGCTCACAAATCTACCTTGAAGGGCATAATCCCATTTGTCAGAAATTGTCATTTTAACTGACAAGGATTTCTTCCTCTGCTGAAGGGGAAGGAGCTCTTTCTGCAGTCTCAGTACTCATGTTCTTAAATTGTTACATTTGTAGCCCTCTGCAGGAACTCATCAATTGCAGGTAAATTTTAATGGTGCTTTCCTGACCCTGCAAGTCAGTGAATCCCATGGCAATTGAACCCTCTGACTGAGGATTACAAATATCACTGCAAATACTTGTACACAGAGACCTAAGTATAGAGGAAAGTTACTTTGCCAGCTATTTCAGTTGTTGTTGTAAGCAATACTTAAACATTGCTTTTTCCTTTCTCACTGTATGTTTTGAAAAATAATTATTAATTTAGAATTTTTCATTATGATATTTAGGTTATGCATGCAATAAGCTAAACTTTATGCAAAAGAGCTTGTAAGGACAGATTTAATGCTAATGAGTGATGTGTGGGCTGAAGTCTCTCTGATGTTCATAGTACATGAGGAGACATTGGGGTTCCTACCAGCACTGGAATATGGGATCAGCTGAGTTTAACCCATTCTAAGCAGATTATTTTATTCTTTCTTAGATGTTTTTCCACTAAGAAATTAATTTCTCTGGTATTTTATTTTGACAACTAATTTTACTAATTTGTTGGAAAAATTCCTAATAAGCAAATTACTCCTAATGTTTTGCAACTGATTTCCCATTTTGAATGCAGAAATTTGCAATTGATGCATTTTTTTAGCAGATAGTTCTTTTCTCATTACAATCATGAAAGGCTCTTTTTTTCCTTTCTAGTTGTACTTGACTCTTGCTGGCTATTAGCTACAATTTCAATGATGCATATAGCCTTGAAATGTAACTGAAAGGACATTTATTGCACTTAGTCCCTCTCGATTTTTATTGCCTCTTACTTTGAATTAGGCTTGTAGAAAGCTCTAATTTGCTAGGTGTGTCTGACAAATAAGGACCAGGGTGGTAATGAAGAAGACAACATTTAACAATAAAGTAACTGTCTCTAAAAACATAGATTGTTTGTTTCTGTCAGTGGCTGCCTGCCTGGTGAGATTCAGGAGGATTGATAAGAGAATTCATTGAAAACAGGCTTGTGTGTAGAATTATCTGGTGTTACTGTTTGTGTTAGCTAGTAAACTTGAAGCTGCTGCTTCTTGTATAAACAAGAAAGCCAGCAGCAATTTCTCTTTAACACTGAAAGCAGCTGTTTGGGCTGTAAAAAACCTGTTTCCATAACACAGATGAAAGTGCCATTGTGACTGTTTATACAAATTGGCGCTCGTAGTGTATAAATAGAGGAGAATTTCAGGGTTTTTCTTACACTTGCATATACCTCAGCATCCTGGTACACAAACTAAAGTTTTTATCTTTCTGCCTTTAAGCCGTGAATCTCAGCCTGAGTAACAACTTAAAGGGCTTGATCCTGGCCCGGCTGCAGAAGACAGACCTCATGTATTAATACGTTCGTGTCATTCTTGTGGTATTTGGCTAACTGCACTTAATAACAGGATTACCAGAAGACCGGTAATCAGGATATAAATTGTTTGGGGTTAATAGGCGCTGTGTGGAGGCCAGGGAGAGCAGAAGGCATTGCCCCAGGCGGGTCCCTCCCGGGCAGGCCCGTTCAGCACCCGCGCCCTGGACAGCGCAGGCGGAGCCGCGGCCGCTCCCCTCGGGTGCTGCGGGGCTGGGGGCTCCTGGAGCCCGCCGGGGAACCACAGCACAGCACAGGAGCTGTACCTGCCCCTGGGCCCACAGCTCCGGGCTGGGCATGGGGCCTCCTGGAGCCCGCCGGGGAACCACAGCACAGCACAGGAGCTGTACCTGCCCTCGGCCCACAGCGTTATGGCTGGGCATGGGAGCTCCTGGAGCCCGCCGGGGAACCACAGCACAGCACAGGAGCTGTACCTGCCCTCGGCCCACAGCTCCGGGCTGGGCATGGGGGCTCCTGGAGCCCGCCGGGGAACCACAGCACAGGAGCTGTACCTGCCCTCGGCCCACAGCGTTATAGCTGGGCATGGGGGCTCCTGGAGCCCGCCGGGGAACCACAGCACAGCACAGGAGCTGTACCTGCCCCTCGGCCCACAGCGTTATGGCTGGGCATGGGGGCTCCTGGAGCCCTCTGGGGAACCACAGCACAGGAGCTGTACCTGCCCTCGGCCCACAGCTCCACACTGGGCATGGGGGCTCCTGGAGCCTGCTGGAGAACCACAGCACAGCACAGGAGCTGTACCTGCCCTCAGCCCACAGCGTTATAGCTGGGCATGGGGGCTCCTGGAGCCTGCTGGGGAACCACAGCACAGCCCAGGAGCTGTACCTGCCCCTCGGCCCACAGCGTTATAGCTGGGCATGGGGGCTCCTGGAGCCCTCTGGGGAACCACAGCACAGGAGCTGTACCTGCCCCTCGGCCCACAGCTCCGGGCTGGGCCTGGGGCCTCCTGGAGCCCACGGGGGAACCACAGCACAGCCCAGGAGCTGTACCTGCCCCTGGGCCCACAGCGTTATAGCTGGGCATGGGGGCTCCTGGAGCCCGTGGGGGAAGCACAGCCCAGGAGCTGTACCTGCCCCTCGGCCCACTGCGTTGTAGCTCGGCCACGCAATCCCACTGAAAAGAGCAAGAGTTCCTGACAGACCCTCATTTGCCCCAGTGCCCTGTGGTGCAGAAAGCAGCTTTGACAGCCTCAAGGGTAGACCGGGTACACCTCCCTGGAAGGCTCTTAGTCGTTCTTTCCAAGTTTGACTCACCAGCCTGCAGTTATTATTTTTTTTATCTACTTGTTCACTTTTATCTTATAAAATAGGTTTCTTGTCACACACTGCTAAACCAGCAACTTCCTTGTTCTTAGTTTCATCTCTGTTGTTTGTTTTTCACGTGGTTAAAGGACTTTCTGGATCTAGTTCTCATTTTATGCTGAAAGTTTTGTTAGGCTTGTGGTTTCAACTGGACTTCCCTGCTTGGTTCCTCACAGTATGTGGAAGTGGAAAAGAAAAAGCAAATTATGCAGATCCTTGCTGTTCTCATGCTGTTTAATGCTCTGTGACACCAGTGTTTAAAAAGAGAGAAATGAAGTATTTGAACTTAACCTGGAGAAACCTCTGATATGTTTTGAGTTAGTTTTAGAAAGATGCCTTGAGCTGTAGGAGGCTCACTGAAAGATTAACCTTTAGAAATAATATTAGTTTTTCTTGACAAGAAGATAAAATCTACAAGGTGGTATTATGAAATATTTACTTTTGAAAAGGGATAGCTTTGTATTCAGTATTGCTGAGGTAACAAGACAAGATCTATCTTGTGTTTGGAAGAAAAAGAACAAAATGTGAATAATTAATTTCACTTAATGGCTTTCAAAGCCCAGATGGAAAACACAGTAATACTTTGATTCCTGTGTGAAAACAAGTTTTGTAAATACTTTTGTGACCTTTTTTTCTTTCTTTTTATGACCCTGCTGCAGAGAGCTGTGTGGTTTGAATACTTTTTTAAAATATTGTTAAGTGCAGTTTATTTAAGGCAGTATGTGCTTTTTTTCCCTACTTGCTGTCATCTTTTTAGCAGTGTCTTGCAGGATTTGCCTTAGGGGTGGAAATCTGTAATAAATATGAATTTCTTTTTATGCTGAAGACCTTTTGGTATACTGCTATATCATTCAAGCAGGTTCTATAAGAACATTGGCAGCTTTATTTGGTTTGCTACTAAACAAACAAAAAAGGAACCCACATGCATTTCTTGTACTCCCTAATGGAAGAAATAAGGTGAATTTCAAGAAGAAAAGAAAATAAACTTGTTTTGCTATTTCAATTGTTGGAGTGTATTTTCTAAATGTAAAATAGAAATCCATCACTAAACAAAATTAATACTAGAGTTTTATTAGTGTCTTGGAAAATATGTATTTCTAAATCACTTGTTGTCCCCAAGTTATGGGTAGCTTTGCTTTGTTTAGGTTGGGTTAGGGTTAGGTTGTTTAGGTTGGGCCCCTGCCATATATCTGGGAACAGTGACAAGTTGTTGGGTGATTTCCAGGGCTGCATTCTACCTTTCAATGTTATTTTTTTCCCCTCTTAATCCTGCTTCATTTGAGACATGATATATAACATGATTTTATTTATAAGTCCTGATGTTTTACTGAAGTTGCATTCTGGAATTTCTTTCCCTGGTATTCTGATTTCTTACGTTTGCTATAGGAACAGTTTTTCCCCCTGAATAGTTACAGAAACATACAGAGATTGGACAGTGAATTAAATACTGTTTGTGTTTGCTTGCTTGGGGATGGAACCCACCATGTACATTTAGGTTAAATAAATTTCAAACCTTTTTTAACAGATTAGCCTGTGCAAGACAAGCTAGTAGTTTTGTAAGGGTTTTCCTCTCCTTGATTAATTTTCAGTTTCTTTCTGTAAAACTGTCCCTGAGGGAATAGGAGTTGATAATACAAGTTGTCATAACTGGCACTTTAGAAGATGTTCCTGTATCTTTTGTAAATTGCTTGTGTACAAGCCATTAGCCTATGAAAAATAAGGCATCTTTGTTGCTGTCCATATTAATCCATTTGAGATCAGGATTTTTGTCTAAATTGGTTTTAAAGACTCTGATTTGTGTTCGCTTGTTCTTGCCAGAATACTAATAGATTAGAATGCTGTATAATTCTTTTAATATTTGGAACTGATTCCAGAAGCTGTTTTATTTTGTGGAAAGCACTGCCCCCAACTTCATGACAAACCTGGCCAGGCCAAGAACAACGGGGTACTGCAGGAGTTATAATCCCACCTGTGTTGTAGATTAGTAATATGGGGAATTGACTCACATTCGGTTTTGTTTTTCTGAGGCTAGATCACCTGCTTCCCCTTGAAGCTGTCACTGTATGGCTCTAGAGTAACTAGGTGACAGTGTAGCAAGATCAGTCTGTCTCAAGATTTAATGCAACCCATGTGAATTTTATTGCAGGTAGACACCTGGTAAATGAATTTTTATTTTGGAAGTTATTGTGTAGATGTTCAGTGCTGTGAACATCCTTCCTTAATTAAGATTTTAATTTGCACCGTTGTTTTTGAACATCTCTGATATCAATAAATACTGTCCTATTTACACAATACCAAAGTAGGGCAATTTTCTTGGTTTTGACTTCTACCCAAAAATGTATTCTCATGTATAAAAGAATTCTATTTTCATATATATGACATAACCCTTCCAACTGCATCTATTTTTTCCTCTTAGGCCAGCTTCTGGATAATTCTGATGCAGTTTTAACTAAGCACCACTTTTACACCAGGAGCAGAATTTCAGTCTGTCCCATTATGTTCTCGGCAAAGTACCTGACAGAGAGTGTACCAGTCTTCTGTTCACAGAACAAATTCAGCATTCACTCATTTTGCAACCTGGAGCAGGAGAAACTCCCTGGAGGATTAGAGAGATGTTAGTTTTCTGTGGCATACCCTGCAGAGATATCTTCCAGACCAGAAACTGCTATTGTAGGTTGCAGAATTAATAGAATAAATTGTACAATGTCTGCACAGTTCTGGAAAGAAGAGACACGAGATTAATGGTTTAAATGGCATTTGCACTGCCCAAAGCCAGGAATCATATTGAGTATTGCTACGTTTCAAGGGAAAAGTTCAATAAAAATGGGTTTCCCTTAGTGGCACATCTCTTGGTTTACTGACCTCTGATTTCATACAACTGCTGTAAAAGACAGGTATGGCAAGAGCTCCTCTAGAGAGGTTTTGTGGTGACTGGCAGGAATGCCAGCTTCCCTTAGGAGCTTTTAGTAAGTGTTCCCAAAAGTGGTAGTTAAAGGCAAGTTTTAAAAAAAGTTACTTGATAAACCCACAAAGCCTGGAGGTAGAGGCTGTCCTTTACATGCCTATGACTTCTCAGAAGCCTTGAATACAGATAGAATTTGCTGTGGAAGAACTGGAACAAGTCTGTCTTTTCACCAGAGCTCGTGACTTACATCCTGGCTTAATCTCACTATTCTGTGTGTGGCTGTACTGTGAAATTTATCACAGCTGCTCTTACACTAACCACTGTGAAGTGGACTTCTTGCCTTCTGAGGGCTTCTTCCACAATGAAAGGAGTGGAATTAAAGTTGTGTCCATGTGGGAAACAGCTATTTTGACCTCTCCTAAAATCCAGAATAAGAAAGCCTTTTAGAAAACTGGAAACAGTTTAAGTATGAGAGAATTATATTTCAAGACTATCATGGAGATTTTATTTCATAAGACATTGAAAGTACATCTCCTGTCTACTGAAACAGGTACTAGTGCTCCTCTTAGATAAAGGAGAAAATTTAATTTGAAAAAGAAAAGTGCCTATAAATTATGTTAAGTGTTAGAATTAACAATGTGATAATTCAGTGCCTGAACACTTAACAGTGTGAAATCTTTCTTACTTGGGCAATAGTTTGATTAAGTTAAAGTGCCTTTTGAGAACTATTGTTTCCTTCACAGACTATTTTGGAAAGTTAAAAATTTCAACCTAGAATGAAAGGCTTCTATGGGAAAACAGATACAAATCTGTGTCTCTAATTAGTTTGACATTTGGGTAGTAGTTGTCCTAAGTAGTCTACCTCAGGGCTTTAGCTGTCCTAATGTGTGAGAGACACTAAAAAATAATTTGAGTGCCTCTCTGAAGAGAATTAAATCCCAGGTGTTGGGCTATTTGATGTGTATTATGGAAGGCTTTTTTTCTAAAAGTAAGTTCCTTGCTGGTAAAGTATGCGTACAGTACACATTTTGGGCACATCTTTCATTTACTTGTCTCTTGTACCATGGGGTTTTTTTTTAACTGTTTGGAGTTATGTTGTGGAAGGGTTTCTTCAGATGCCCCTTATTGGCCTTTCCCCTCTGGCTTCTGTTTTGATCTTCTTAATCTCCAAGTTGGCTAATACAGCAGAAAAGGAAGGTGAAGGGATAAATGTGAAAATAAGCTAGGAGTGCAGGCTCAAATTCAGGCATTTTTTTATGCTGCAATCAAGAACTGTTCTAAAGAGCTTTTTAATTCTTTCAAAACATAATTTTTTTTTTCAATGAGCATTTTATTATTTATATTTAAACTATGCAGTCGCTGGATTTAGGGACCCTGTGGTAGGGCCTGGCTAGCTCATTAGGTAAGATGCTGGTTAAGATGGCATTGCTACATAGAAGGCAGAGCAAATTTATGTCACTGATTTACTTTTTCCGTGATCTTTGTCTCAATGTCATTGTGGCCAAATAGGCATTTTTATAAAAGCTGACAGCTAGGGACTTGGGAGACTTGTTTGACTTTCTGTGTAAGGCAGGGCTAGTTTCTTACTGCCTTTCTCAAGTATAAAATGGAGACATTGCTCCCATTGTAACCATTGCTTGTTCTTGTCTATTTTGGAGTGTAAGCTCTCTGGAGGAGAGACTAATACATATTTGTGAACAAACATATTTTTAACACTTGCCATGCTGTGATTCTGATCTCATACAGACGCTCCTGAAACAAAAATACTAACTGTGATTGCTCCTTAGTCACTCATAAGAAAGAGCAAACACAACAAAACAAAAAACACAAACCTCAACAACCTTTCTTTTTAAAGTAGAATTCATTAGCATGTTGCAGTTTAATGCTATCTCAGTTTTCAAACTCAAGACAGTGTCTGCTTTTTTTTAATGAGTATTGCTTATGTATATCAAAGGACAGGTCATGATTTTCTCTGAACACTGAAGAAAAACCCCATACCTCTTAAGCAGGTGTAGGTTCTTTTACCTTTAGTAACCTTATGGATGAGTAAAGCAATGAAAACATGTAACACCCTAAGTGAAAGGTGTAATTAGATCAGTAAAAACATTTGAGTTACTGTGTCATTTTTTCAAATTGCTGAAAGGTCAAAGTGTCATTCAATCTATTATTTCCAACTGCAGATCCCTGTTAAAATCTAGAGTCTATGCTCTGTGTGTGTGTATGCATGCATATGTGCATCTTATTAGCATGATCTGGTTAATGTAAACAAGATGTTTCTCTTCTGCATGCAGATATTTAAAATGGGTAACTAACCAACTTTCTCAACAGTTTGACTGTTAGACCAATGCAGCAGTTGTAAACAGCAAAAAAAAAAAAAAAAAAAAGGAAATGCTGAGTAGCATTCCTTACCAGAGATATTTAAATGAGAGTGATACAGAAAATAGGAACAGTTTGTTCAAATGGTGTTGTCTTAGCTGGGAAGAAGCAAGAATTACATTTTCTGCCTTAGTTACTGTGGTAGCAGTGGTGTAACATATCATTTGAAAGTTTGGTTGGTTTGGGATTTATGGATGTTCTTAAAGATTTTGTAGAATATGTTATGCATGCTGTGTACTGTCATAATAGAGGTAAAAGACTAAATATGGACAAATCTCTCATTGAGCTATTTAAAGCATGCAGCTCAATAGCTTTTCTTCACTTTTTACTGACAATAAATACTTGAGGGGGTTATATCTTTTTGACTTCAGTTCTGTCTTTTTCTGAACTAATAATGCATCTTCTTTACTGTTCCTCTTACTAGGCATTTTAGATGCTTTCTTCACAATGCTACATTCTCAAATGCTCTTAAAAGGTTCTGTCTTGGACATAGGAACTTTTGCAAAACTAGTGGTTGCATTACATAGATGTAATGCAGCATATTTTCCCAAAATACATTTTCCCAAAATTTGTATGCTGCTTATGTTAAACGCTTAAATTATGTTAATACTGAGGAATTTAATGGTCTCATTCCAGTGTACACTTTTGAACTTAACATTTTGTTACCACCCCTTGGACGTCTCTATATTTTATAATATTCTCTTTAATTATCTTAAATGTCTGGTGTATTATGATCCAACACCCTAGTCTGGCCAATAGTCCATACATTAAGATAAATATTTTCCAAGTTGTAAGAATAAATGGGTCAATGTAGAGTGAACTTCTCTTAGCGTGAATTTTCCATTTAAAAACAAAAGGCTGCTTTATGATAAGCAGAGAATGTCCATGCTTTTAGATAAAAAGTTAATCCTTAAAGAAAATTCCTTTGTTCTGACAATGAATGGTATTTTTAAGCCAGACTTTTCTAATAAGTTCTGTTTTTATTCATGAGCCGTACTCCTACTCTGGAAAAAAATCAAGCCAAATGAACAAAAACCACAAAAAACCATCCCCAAAACCCTGAACAACCTCCCCCCAGCAAATTCAAATAACCAACCAACTAGCCCTCCTTACTCAACTCTCACCAGTTTAAGTGAATGAAAGTAGATGAGTGCATTGGTTAGATATTTCCCTGCTGAATTGATAAATGATGTCATCTATGGAGGACTGCTATTGTGGAGAGATAAAGGGGGAAAATACAGTGTATAATGATACAAGAAAATCTACTGTCGTGCTTAAGTAATAAAAATTATTGTTGTGTGATGAAAGAATAGATGAAAAGCACAAGAAAACAATATGCTTTGAAACCTTTGTTCCTGGCTTTCTTGAAACTGTAATAGGTAAAATTTTCCTGTTATACTGAGTAATAAATGTAATAATAAGTACTTTTGGTATATAATTTAATGCTGCTGTCAAAAAATGAATCATTATTCTGTTTAGAATTAATATATAAATTCCTGGGAACATTCCACATAATAATTTAACATTTTACTTACATATATTCTTCCCAGATGTAATCTTTTTATTTTGTACTCTGACTTTTTTGTCATTGATTGGTTTTCCCCTTTTTTTTGTTTTTGTCACTGCTACCTCTATTTCTGCAGGAACAAGTAGGTTATTGGTAAGTATTTCGACTAAATCAGACTTTACAAAGTTTTGCCTTAGTGAGGACCTCTTTTTCTTTTTTTTTTACCCTCACTTACTTTGGTAAAAACTTTGTAGACAACAGACTAATTGTCTGTAAATGCTGTGCTTTCTCAGGTCTCCATTATCGCCTTGTTTGTGTAGTAGAATAATAGTTCAGATTCTCCGAGAGACTTTGTCTTCTGCATGCTTTCAAGCAGCATCATTATCTGTGCTGTCTTCCAAGATGCTGCCTTCTCCTGGGGCTTGCTCCTTTGTTCCTGTCTGCTGCGTTTCAAGTGCAGTGTTTACTTTGTCTCTCCCATTTCTTTTTTTCGTGAGACCTCGTATGCATTTTGGCCAGTTTGCTCAGAAGACTTCTCTGCGTCCAACAAGATGCTCTGTTTCACGTGTTCGGTTTAGTCATCCTTGTCAACCATTATTCAGCCATTTTCACATCATTCCTCTTCCCTTTTAGCTATCATTAAATATATTCTCAGCATGGTATAGCCACCCTCTCCTCTCTTGTTGTCGTGCTTCATGTAATTTTGATCAGATTTGTTGTGCTATACAGTACAAGTTTGGAAGATATTTACACCTGTGCATTTTGAAAAACTAGGGCTTGATTCTTCTGATCTTGGAGCAGCTCTTCCTACACTCCCTTTTCAATTATGTGGTTTCTAATGGAAAATTTTCTTTAACCCTGGTATGTTTTTGAATGTAGTATCTTTATTGACAGTGTGAAGTAGGGCAGGGGAGTGTAGACAAACTGGTTCCCTGCACTTAAAATTTTGTAGTTGATTTGCCAAATTACTCAGTTGCCCAAGCAGTGCGTTCTGACAACAGAACACAGTTGACCTGTCTGTCTTCCTCCACTTGTGTTGTGAAATTATGAGTGGAAAGACCTTTTTCAGGTGTTTGAGAAAAATGTTGCTCCAGGCAGTAAGAGAAAATTGAGGGAGTAGCAAAATTCAAGAAGAAAGAAAAAACTAAGTGTATAGGTTCAGGAGAAAGAGAATTTTTCCTCTTTGAACTGAGGTCGGTGAGTTAAGAAGCAAAAAGCAATGGGAATATGGAGTATCTCTGAAGTAAGAGTTTTCAGGCATTTCATTTGCTTAAAAGTTTTCAGACTTCCAAGCTGGCCTGCAGTGGGTTGTTTGTCATCACAATTGAGCTAGACGAATGTCGGCAGGATGATCTTGCCTGCTGAGTGTAAATAAAATATATTTGTGCACTGAACCATTGATTGGGCTTTCTGGCTAGTTGCTTTCTGAAGAAGATAGGCTCAAAAACGTGTCCACCCTGGCTGAACTTCATATTCAGACAACATCTCAGCTCCACAATGTTTTCACCGGAGTGGCAAGTAGCTCCACTTGTGTAGAGAAGCCTCTGAAATGGTGATAGGCTTATTTTCTTCCCTTACTCCTTATGCTACCCTGCTGGTGAGGCTAGAGGGGGACCTTGCTCCTGTCTCTGCTTGCAAAAGATCTGATGATGGAGAGAGAAGAAAAGTGTATTTCCTTTCTTGTCCTTGAGTTGGATTTTGAAGGGAGTCATCGCACCTACATGAAAAAGAGAAGTGTGTTTCCTTGGGTTCTCTCCCCTTCACCCTCCCTTGGGAACATACAATGGAAGTGAAAAATATTCCTCTGGGAAAAGTCTCATTGTTAAGGGGAGTTTTTTGGTTGCTAGTTGAAAATGTGCTTCTCGAGGGTTGTAAGCCAAAAGCTAAAATCTTCTGGGTTTAGGGTGTGGGTGGAGCCTTTTTTATATGAAAACCAAAGCTTGCTCCCAACCAGAGTTTATATTCACACTTGTCAGTCTTCAAATACTTCAGATCCATTGAGAGACTTGTGGTGTGGATCTGTGATGGGCAGGATGTGAGTGTTTCAAATGCAGGTAATTAAGTAGTTAGTTGAAGAGTGAATAAATGGCTTACAAGTCACTTGAAGAACTGTTCCTGTTGATGTGCTTGTCAGTTTGAAAGTGCAGGTACTGTAGGACTTTGGATGGCAGAGACTTGAGCAGTCTCTCCTTTAGCTTGACCACAGATCCCTATGGATGATGGGACTGGGGGGATAACACTGACCCCACAAAACAGGTGGAGCCAAAAAGGTCTTGTCTTTCTCCCTTTGTTGGGTGCTTGCATCGATCTGAAATGTCACTCTTAAAAGGCTGTTCCTCTAATAACAGCTGTTCTTGTTGTTCTGTTTAAAGTTAATATCAAGCTTTCAACAGGTCTGCCTGTAATTTCATCTTCTAGTTTGCAAGATATATTAAAATTGGGCACTTTTTTTTTCCTGTCTTAATGGTTGTGTTCATTCAGTTTCTAAAACTGTGCAGCTGTCAATTATAATCATCATTACATGATAATTTTACATTGGCATTAGACACCTGAATTGTGTAGTTGATAAAGGCTTTGTTTGTGAGTCAGAAAATGTCTTATTCAATTGATCTTCTTCATTCTGTACTGCATTATTTTTCAGTGATTGCTACTGAAGATCTAACTTTCCCACTTACCAAGATGAAGGGAGCTGAAGAAGTTTGTAATAAAATTTTGTCTTTCATAACTTTTTGCTTAGAACATAAAGTATTATCCAAACATATAGTTTCTTATTATTCTGTGGACTCCTAAATTAAAATAGTTCAGATTTGTTTTTATTCCCCACTTTATATATATCCCCCTTTCCCACTGAGTGCTGTGAGACATTTAAATCAGAAAACACAAGAGAAAATCCCTTGTTTCCCTCAAGGAATTCACACATTTGTTTACTTCAGTGTTATGGCACAAAAGTGGGGAAGAAAACCCCACTAGATTATGAACCTGAAATCATTAAGTGCTTATTTGTTCTTACTGTTTTCTAGAAGAGACAGAGCTTAGAATGTTTGTACTGTGTTCCTTATTTCTGTTTGATTTCATATTATCTCCCAAAGTGACGGGAGTATTTCTTTATTTCTTTTCACCTCCAGAAGTCTTTCCAGGTGGTGCTGTGTTCTCCTGGCTTAGACAATTGACAACAGAAGGAAGGATGAAAGGTGGAGAACTAGGTGTGATTTTTTCACTGAGACATTTTCTTAACAAAAAACTTAAGTCCATAAAATGTCAAACTTTCTCTGAGTAGCCATTTCTATTGCCAGCTACAGCACCTAGAAATTTTCTTGTAGAAGGTTCCCTGGCAATTGCTAATGCTCTTTTTTCTTTTGCTTTCTAACTTAAAGACTTTAAAAAATGTTAGTTCTTTGTTCTTGAATTTAGTGTGAAATAATTTTCATATTCTTTGATGGCTAGGGTAAACTTGCCAGGCAAGATCTCAGCTGTGTTAAAGCAATATGCTTTAGTGCACAAAGCTTCGTGGTTTTCTGTTTACAGAATTACTCATTCTCTTTTTCCATTTCAGCTGTCTGAGGAGAAGAGAGAATTCTGTAACCATGTGGCCTTTACTGGACAGCTTTTTTTGATTTTTTTTTTTTAAACTACTTCAAGTTTTACAAATTAGTTTACAGAAGAAGGGAGTAATAGAATTTTATCTTGACCAGGACTGTTACTTCACTGAGAAGCTGAATGATTTCCATTTATTTTTCTGCTGTCCTTAAAATTTTACTTCACAGTCTTCTACACAGTTGAACAGAAAAAGGAAGAAGTGGAATAAGCAGAGGCGTTATGCTTTGACTTGAAAATATTTATGCTATTTTGATGTATATTCTTATAAGTCAACTTAGAGAATTTGGTCTAGGTGAAAAAGTAGATGAATGCTGAAATAGTTGGGGAAAAAAGATCATACATCTGCTTTAGGAAAATAATTCAAATGAAATGTCATAGTGGTCTGCTTTGGGTTTGTTTTCAGTCAATTTCTTTTTTGGAGGCTGGGCACTTGAAAAAACTAAAATGCTAAACTTATAAGCATTATGGAGGGAAAAAATTGCATTCATAATTTTTTAACAAGTTTTAAAAGTGCCAATAATGGATTAAAAAAAGACAGATAAGAGTTAATAAATGTGAGCAGAAATATAGCACTGTATATAAAAATGGACCTGGCTAGCAATGGTTTTGCTGAAGATTTAGGGGTTGTTGTGAGACATGAGAGGAATGAGCCAATCACCTGTTGGTTTGTTTAAAATGTACCTACCTATATATACACTCATAAAAGAGATATCACTGTGTATAAATAGATCTATATATACTAACACCTACTGTAATGGAACAGTGTAATAGGGAAGTATTAATTTCTGCTTAGAACTTATGAAGTCTTAGCCCGAAATCTCTGCCCAGTTCTTGGCAGTGCACGATGGTAAGATTGGAGAGAGGACAAGAAGAGCAATAAAAGGTTTTGGCATCAAGGCCTGTGAGGAAACATCAGAGTAACCTGTTTGTTTTCAGACTAGGGGGAAAAGATAAAGGGTGCACACTTCCCAGTGTCTATGTGTGTTTTATACTGAGCAGAGTTACTGACTGTTCTCCATGTCTACTGAACACATAAGAAGTAATCAACTCTTTTTTGTGTTGTATTGTTTCCTTTTTAGCATTATTATGCAGGCTTTCTTTGTATGATAGTGATTTTGCATACCACCCTCACACATCAAATTTACTGGATGTTATGTTTCCAGATTGTCTATACTTCTTTTTTGAAGTACCAAAGAACGTGTGTGAATATGTAAGTAACATTTGTCAGGCTTCTTATTCTCAAATACACTTTAGAAAAAGTGTGTGGATGCAAGGATTTCTCTTACGACTTCTTTAACTGCAAAACAAGGTAGATTTATCCATCTTATTTGAAAACACAAGGATACAAAGACTTAAAATAGTAATAGGCTGCATACTTTAAAAGAGCAGCTGCTCCCATTCTGCTTTTAGTTTGGCTTTGGCAGTGTTCCAGTTGATGTTTTCTGCTGAAAAGTTACTCTGATCAGGCTCATTCAGTCTTTTGTGTTGGTGCAGGTTTTATTTGTGCTTACTTCTTTCTACAACTGTTTAATATTTGTCTGAAAGGATCATCCACTCTTCTGTGCAAGTCTAATATGTTTCTTTATGTGCAATTCTGTGACACTCTGCCCTGTGTTTTCTGGAAGCTCTTAGCAGTTTTGTGGTTTTTTTTTCTGTTCCACAAAGTAGATATTCCAGAATAAGTGCCAGCATGATTTTCTAAAAGTCTTAGCAGTCCGAGAGTTTGTTTTTCGTTGGGTGTTTATGTTTGCTCTGCTGTGCATTGATGTGAAACATAAGCAGCCTGATGTTTGCACAGCAAGGCAAACACAGTAAGGCATCGCTAAGAGCTTGAAATTGGTGCTGATGGAGTGAGTGGCCACCCATCAACCTGTCCCTGTGGGTAATTCCCAAGTCTGCCAGAGAGGAAAAGTGTGAGTTTGGTAGATTGATGTCTGAGAATATGGGATTTCTTAGCTAACTGGAGGTTCACATGCAAAAGATGGCAGAGCTTGAAGAAAGTGATAAATTAAAGAGAGAATGAGACAGAATTCACCTCTGCTATGTCCTGATACTTAAGTAGGTTTAGTTATTTCAGATTTTCTCTGTCACCTTGGGATTTTTTTAGTAGCTGTACTGCAACTTTCTGTTCTGCCTCTGTTTCTTGTAATTGTTATTTTTTTCCCAGGATTTTGGTTTTGTTTTAAGTAATGTGTTACTTTCAGTGTTGTACTTAGGGTTGTGAAACTAGATGGTGGGAGCTTGTAAGAATTTGCCCTCCTAAGGATGCAGTTGCAAAAGTCAGCTAGAGGTATGTGTGCTTGCTCGGTTTTGGTGCTCAGTTCTTTAGTGCTGTACTTCTGTATGTAGGGAATGGGGTGAGAGATGGTCAGTGGATTTAGGGTGTGTCACGGCCCGAGCTCTCTACTGAGGGAGAAGGAAGGACTTTGCAGTGATGTGCTGACAGTGATAACGCTGATGCAAAGGTGATAGTTGTTATCTGGGACAAAAATAAGGGATGCTCTGAAATCAACACCTTCCTAAGAGCTGGATTTTACCTAGAACTGTATGTTATCTGTTGTGCTGCCCTTGTAAAGAGGGTGAGAAAGTAGTTGATTGAGTTTCATAGGTTTTTGAAAGACACTTCATGTGATGCTACCTCATCTGATAACTGCTTCCATTTTTTTGTCCAAATGTCTGTGAATTCTCTACAAAACCCAGTAAAACAAGTCATGTAGAGAGCAAGTTATTTCTGACCCATTGCTGATTGTTAAAGTCATGTGAAATATTCTTTAAGTTATTGGAATTGTTCCTTGAGAAGACAGTAAAAACAAACATGGGCTATAAATGTTGTTATCCTGCTGGGCAGGGGTACAATAGAGTCTTTGTTCTTTCCCAGTACTTAATTGTAAACTGGGTCATGCTGATTTGAAGGTATTGCCCTCTGATTTGAGGAAAGGAAGAAAAAGATGAGCTTTTAAAGGACCTTCAACTGGCTCGTGGACAGTGTATGTTGTTTGCTTATTCATATTTTTCAAATACAGTTAGACTAAAGTAAATATTTTGTCTGTAGTCAAAGTAATTGTTCTTTGGGGTTACCAAAAGGAGTTGGAGATGGTAATTTCCTTCGCACAAAACTTACGCTATGCATCTCTTGGGGAAGATGGCTAAATCCAGGAGCTGGATTGCAGCTCAACATTGTAAAGGCATGAGAAATCAGATTTCACTTGTGTTTAAAGAATGTTTCAGCAAGTGCTGTGAGCCCAAGGCTCTTTTTCTGCTATTATGCAAGTCTCTGGCATACAGCTGACTGTGGTCACTGGAAAACCATATTTTTCACAAACACACCTTTTATTTCGGTCAGCTGAGTTGTTCCTTGGATCTTAGTTAAGTGTGATGTGCTCTGTTCTTCGGGTTCTTCATTTCTGCACACTGAATAAAGCTACAACAGCCAGGTATCCCTGACTTGCTGTGTCAGTATATTTGTAGTTGTTTACCCATTACCTTCACATCCCCTCTGACACAGGGCAAGCCACAACAAAATGTATTGTTAAAATACTTACTATATTGCTAGAACACAAATTATTTACTAGGTATAAGGGCAGGTGCATGGTGGTAAAAGCATATTCATCTGAATACTCTGGGGGAGGATAACCTGAAATATTTTTCACTGCTGTCCATCTTGAAGCATGGTTTAAATTAAAGCAGTATTATTATTAAATTATCATTATTATTCACTCAAGCTCTCCCCAGTACTTTATTTGGATTAAAATATTTCCTTCAAGAATTCCTGGGATACGTACCTTCTTAACACTGTTAACTTTAACAATAGTTCTAAGGACCTGTTGGTGGCTGTCCCTGCTCCCTGTTGCTCCCAATTACATGTGCTCATGACTCTAGGGAATAAGCTAGAAGAGTTCTGTCCAGAAAGCAGAGAGAATTTGTTAATGACTGTCTCAGTGCTTAACTAGCCATGAAAATAAAAGTCAACTTGCTGTAATGCAAACACCCCCTTCTGTCGCAGCAGGACTTGGTCTGAAGTGTATAAGGAAGTTTGAGGCTTTTTCACATCAAACTGTGTTGTCAATTATGCCTTACAGAAGGTTATAAATGAGAATAATGCTTGGGTCTTAAATCTAGTCAAAACCTAGCAATCAGCAGCAGTAGGGCGATAAAGATTGAGAGAAAATTTACCCTGGGTCAGTTTTTGAAGAAACTTTTAACAGAACAGTAATGGGTGGTGGGCTTGGGTGTTTGGAAGACTGAGTTAGTAATTTTTATTTTCATCATGTTGAGGTGTAGCCTGCTGTCCTGGTTTAGGGCAAACTTGAGAGAAAACCTCTGAAGGGGTTCTTCTAGAAAGCAAATTCAAGCAGCCTCTCCCCTAACTGGTTTGGGAAAACATTTCCTTGGAGAAAAGTGGAAAACACCCTATTTATTTAACAAGCCAAGTGTTCACCAGCACAAAAAACAAACAATACTAAAGCAAAAAAACCTCTTGCTCCTCTGAAGAGATAATAAATTCAGAAAGTCCTCTTTGTGGGCTGTAGCTCAGCTCACCCAGTCTGTTACCAGTCTCTCCGGCAGTGTCCTGGGCCTGGTGGGCCACAGGTGTGAGTGAGCTCCTGGTGTTTTTCTGGGTTCTTCAGTCCAGAGTATGTTTGAACAGTTCCAAGAAGAAAAAACTAAACGACACAGTCCAGGGAACTTCACTGCCTCAGCTAGCCAAAAACTAACTAAAAGCACAGGAGAGCTCTCTCTCACTGTCTGTTCTGCAGACAACACAGTCCAGGAGCAGGAATGTGGAGGAGTGAGTGCAGTATCTGAAAACAAACTCTGTGCTTCTTCTCTACCCCTCTTTGCTGTCTGAACCAGTCTTAAAGGTGCAAAACTTATTTCTGGACTAAACAGACAGATGGGGATACAATTCAGCATCATGAAGTCACCCAGGACACCTGTGTGAAGGAGGCTGCACAGTGGCTGAAAGGTCACTGATAAAGCTTTCAGCGAGTAAACGAATGCTTTCAGCTGTTCTTTTCCAAAATACATATTTGGCTGTGCTATGCTTATTGATCTGTTGTTTGTAAAAATGTGGGTTGAGGGAGGAGGAATAAAATCAAGAAGAGAAGAGCAGTGATCAAACTGAAGTGTAAGATTGACACAAAGAAATAGATATGACTAAAATTGAAAACTGGAAGAAGCAGAACTGTACTTTATCTCAGGAAGTGGTTTCTAGCACAAATTCAGCTGCTGCCCTGAGTTCCTTATGGTTGTTACTAGCTGTCCTTTGACTTGCTTCCTATGAGCTGCCCATAAGAGATACATAATTTTCTTGATAAGGAAAGTGCAGTACTTGTATCAAGTGCTAATGCTTCAGGTTAGTTGCTTGATCTACATCTGGATAATAATTAACAGTAAAGATGAAAATTCTCAGGCATCAGTTATTTGAAAGTGCAGCATCAAGTTGCTTGTCATCCTTGACTGACTCGATTTATTGTGGACTCCCAAGGTTAGAAGTACAGAAGCAAGAGGCAGCAAACTAAAACATGTGGGAGCAGGCCCAGATGGGAATGCTGGTGGAAGGTGCAGTGACCTTTTATACAGGCCTGCACCATTACTCTTCACAGCATCAGAGAGAAAGTTGTGCCTTTGTGCTGAGGGTGGATGTAGATTTGATATTTTTGCTGAATGTTGTCCTATTGGACAATCTGTCTGTAGGTACACTCCTGAACAGCTACTATGCATCGAGATCCCTGCTGGTGGTTTTTTTGTCTCTCACTTGTGTGTTAATTATTCAGCAGATCAGAATCAATCAGGCTCTTCTGTGGATTGTAAAAGTTGTCCACCTGATCTTGTCCTTTAACTGCAAGATGGCTGTCTTTGGCAGTGACATAAATTTAGGTATTAAGCACTTTTGTCATAGGCTGTGATGCAGTTGCATCACAATCCAGAGTGTCTTAATTATTCTTTACCCCATGTTGCCTGAGGCGGTGACCTCAAAAGCTAAACAAGGTTATGTTTGGCTAGGATGAGAACAGTCAAACGAATTCAGTGCTACAGGAAGTTTTAGTGATTCAGTAGGTGAGGCAACACCCCTGACTTAATATTTTTCCAGGTAAAAGATGCTGCAGCTTGTATGACAAGATGTAAAACCAAGATCCTTGGTTGAAGTTTCAGTACAATTCCCAGTAAAAATGAACATGTTGATTCAGGATTCCTGCCCAAGTTCAAATTTTGATGGCTCTATCCTCTACACATTTGTAATTTGTTTTAGTGAAGTCATGTGATTCTCTTGCTCCTGCCCTAAACTGTTAAGTTGTTAAATTAGTGTTCCAGAGGTGCTAACAATGTTTGCAATTGTCAACAAAATGATTTCCAGAAACAATGGTCCATTTTGAGATCTTTTGAAATCAAGGGAATCTTATTTATGTAAGAAATGTCAGGGCAAAACTGAAAAGCCCCCAAGATTTCTTTTTTCTTTATTTTTATATATTTGCTACATGGTTGAGTATGCTCACACTTACATATTTTTATTTTCCATAGGATTCAAGTGCCCTGTATGTTCAAAATTTGTATCTTCTGACGAAATGGATTTACATCTTGTGATGTGTTTGACAAAACCAAGGATTACCTACAATGGTAAGAAAGAAGTAAGCTGACTAATTATTTATTCATTTTACACATTGGTGTGATAATAGTCCTTTACTTAATAAGATATTCTGGTAACTGGTTTGGTGGACTCATTAATTAGGTGGTTTTTTTGCTTGTAGTTTGTTTTCTAATTAATTCCGAAGAACTTGGTCTTTGTATACTGCATGCCAATATAATTTGTCCTGTGTCCTGCAAATATAAAATTATTTGAATGTGTTTATTCCATTTTTTGACTACTGGTCAGTGTGTGTTTATTGTCCAGTGGAGATGTGTGTAGTTTACACCTCCTTTCATTTAATGACATCAGGTAGTGAGGTGGGTCAAGTGAGTCTCCTGGGGACTTTATTAAGGACTGTTACTTGACATGCTGTGCATTTGCACATTATTCAAGAAAATTACATTTTCTGGGAGGAACTAAAGAACTTCTCCTTTTTCACTTGATTCCCTATGTGATACTTCATGAAGACTGGCTATATGTTTTTGTTATTTTAATCAAACTGACCAATATTAAATGAATCTACTACTACTACTAAGCTCTCCTCCTAGGCAAGCTTTAATGCAAGGCAAACAGGATTTTTGCCGCTGAGATCAAACTTTTCTATCACTGTGGCTTAGGCTGACACTCAGTTCTACGGCAAGCACAAAAAAAGGCTTGAGGAAACAAGGAATTAAAAAGTCTTAGTGAAATTTTAGTGCCTGCTTTGGCAGAAAATCTTACAGTGCATCTTCAATGAGATTACTGTTCACCAGTCATCAGATGTCAGAATAGGATGCCGTTAGAAAGAAATTGTGGAGAGGAGAGGGAGCTGGGCTTTTTTTGCAGGTGAACAGCAAGAAGCTGAAAGTTGGTGCTCACAAGTTACATCAGGGAAAAATCTGATTCAGTGTTAAGTAGAAATGTCACATAATGAGAGGGGTCAAGGCACTTGAAGAGGTTGTGCAACCTCCATCCTTGAGCAATTTAGTCTAACTTGGCCATGCTTTGAGTGAGGGGCTGGACCAGAAGACCACCAGACATCCCTTCCAACACAGGTTATTTACTAACTAAATAACCTGCAGTGTCACGGGCTCTTTGACCCTCCAGGTACCTTGCTGTTAGGGTATTCTACACTGGACCATTTTATTGAAACAAGTCTTGAAGAATGGTTGGGCCCATCTTATTTTTTGGATACCATAATGCTATCCAAAACTATTGGCTCTTAACTGCAAAAATAATTTGAAATCATATGCTTAGAGTAGTGAAATCCATTTGAAAGCACAGTACTTAGGAAAAGTAAATATTTCTTTTTTCTCCCGGTGTTACTACAAATGTATTTGAGAAGGTTGACTTCATCTAACAAAGAGTGCTTTTTTTTCCTCTTTATTTTTCCTTCTTAAATTCAGGTCTGAGCATTTTCCAAGATAAGGTGTGTACTGAGAGATGTTGGACATTGGAGAGAAGAGAAGCACACTAGTCACCCCAGTCAGGGCAGGAAAATGCACTTGAGATCAGTTAGGGTGGAGCAGGAGGAGGCAGACTGGCAGAGAACAAGCTCTGGCACTAATCCACCTGATGGGGGGTGCACAAATTTGACTGAAATCCTTTTCCCCTGCTGCTTCCTACATGTACATATGAGTGCACTCAGCTGACTAACTTTTGTTTGAAGATATGGTAATTGTATAATGTAACCTCTCAGTATCATTTATGATGTTTGTTTGAATCACAGTGGTGATATATTCTTATTCAGACTCCTTTTTTCATCTTGCATTGTTTCAGCTTACACACTACTGGTTGGTGCCCCTTTGGGCCATTTTGTTACCTTTGCACAGTTTTTTAACTCAACAGATGAGCAGAAGAAAAACCTGTGAATGGCAGCTGAAGACACTGGATAATCTGCAGCATGACAAATGTGGTTGTGGGCAATGCAATAGGAGTTAACAGCAGCTTGTCATCTCTTGCCTTAGGAGTGTCTGCTGTACAGTGAGCCTCAGAAACTGATTCTAGGAAATGGTTATGTAAGTGTGAAATAAGGAAACTATCAAATTAGGTAAGCTGGTTTGAAAGAGATATGTAGAAGTATGGTCTCATTTTCATGCACACTTCAGAGAAGTGTGCATTGATCCTTGTGGCTCCAGTTGGTTAGTTCCTGGAGTCAGGGACTAAAGGTGAAATTATAGCCTGTAGCTGGCTATTTAAATTACTGCAGCATGAAGAAATTGAGGAAATGGCTTCTCAGTTGTGCAGTGCTCAGTTGTTCCTTTGTGTTATAGTTGTGGTCCCTTTAATGGGGCTAATGAAAAAAATTAACTAGCAGGTTGGTAACTTAATGCTGCCATGATTTCAGGCCCAGACCTGCATATGAATGTCTATATGCATGCATTTTTTTCTTGTCTGTTTTGCTGTTTGTCATCATGAGATCAGTGATGAATCGGCCTTTTTGCCATAGGCCAAAGGCATCTCAAGTTTTGTTTGAGAGAAGAAAAGATGCTGCTGTCAACTTTTGATACCTTCTTCCAAAATAGAAGGCATCTCTTTATGCTTTACTTTCTCATTGTTATCTTGGCCTCATGCCATATATACTAGAATAGAGCCAAGCAGGCATCATTTGCCTCTGTTGGTCACTGATATTTCCCAGTCCTATTATCACTAGAAGGGAAAATATCTTTTTTTCTTCCTTTTTTTTTTCTCCTCACCTTCTTTTAGCTCTTAGTTTTGTGTTGCAAGGAGTTGAAGAGAGACTTAGACTTTGCAGATGCAGAAGTATTTAGAGATTGAGCAGTTGGATTGAACTGTGCTTATGTCTAGTTCTGTTCTAGATGTCTTTCCTCATGGTACTGTAAATGTATTAGTTATTTCTAAGAAACACCAGGGAGCAAATTGCATGTATTTTGTCATTCTGAGAAGCCAAACCTTTCTTTTTAAATGAGTCTGAGGCATACCGTCTCCCCCAGAAAAATGTTACAAGACTGCTTAGCTGTGATTTGAAGTTTAAATAAATTAATGAGTCCTCCCAGCCAATCTCTAATTGCTTTCTGAGCTACCTTTGTGCATTGCATTTGGCAGTTGAAAGGGTCAGTGAACTGCAAACTTGGGCAGCTGTCTGATTTACATGTGTTTTCTGAAAGAGTGGTCACAAAATTGTCTCAGTTCTATGCTGGAAGTTGTGCTGATTTTCATATAAATATATCAGTACATTTTATTAGCCTTATTCTTTCAAAATCATGTGACTTGTCTGTGACAGAGATCCCATTGCTGACTGAATTAGGCATTTTAAAAGAGCTCTTTCTTTTTTTCTGTGGAACTTTGTTCCACATTCCTTAAACTACTTGTGGTGTTCACACATGAACCAATATCCAGGCATCTTTATACAAAAGCTGGTTAAATTAATGGTATTGTGCAGAAAATATCATGCTGCTTGGTGATGTTGTCTTCAAAAACCTTTCCTAGCAGTTAGCAAATGCTTGCTGAGTTGTTGAGAAGCCAGAGTAGGTCCCATGCACTGGCTAACCACAGGTTGCCAAAAATCAGTTTTTGAAGAAAGTGGGTTACTTGCTAGTTGACAGGGCTTGTGGGGGTTTTTTTTTTTTTTTTTTTGGTTTTTTTTTTTTTTTTAAAGACTGCTAAAATATTGTGTAGCCATACCTAATCCTTTGAGCTTCTCCAGAGTGTTAAATGAGGCTCCTTGCACCATCTTGTTCAAATTTGTCATGGTGACAAGCAGGGAGCCCTCTTAGGGACTGCTCTGTGAAAGGTTTTGCTTAAATTGTAGCCCCATGTTTTGGTCAGATACCGGCATTTATGTAAATTTCCTCAGTGCTTTGGAAGCAACTTACCTTGAACTCCCTGCTGATGATTACAGGTGCCTGGTAAAGTTTAGATTTTGAATATAATTATTGAGTTGTTGCAATATTAATACAGCTTTTTTCACTGGAAGATGTTCTATAAAAAGTTGAGGAGACACAAGAGAGACTCATGACTTGAGATGCTTTGCAACAAACATACCCAGTACCTTCTGCTGAAACCCTGCACTTGATTCTGAAATAATTCTGGTTTTCATTTTTAAATTCTTGTGTTGTTTCTCAGCACACTTTGTAAGACTCCATTAGTTTCATTATGACTCGAGGGCCCCTCAGAGGGCAGGGACAGCAGCGTGGCAGCTGGCCAGATGGGGCAGCCAGTGACCCTGCAGGGCTGGGGAGAGCCAGTCAGCTCACTAGGCTGCTTGGCTGGCCTGGCGAGCTGGCCCGTCCTCTTTCAAAAGTTTTGATTGAATTAGCACATTCCTGTGGAATATTTTGGGTTTCATCAAGTCAGCACTTTCTGTTGGAATGGTGTTCTACTGGAAACTTTCTGAGCTGATCTCCTCAAAGCTGCTCGCTCAGGGGTGCTTCTGCTTTGACATCAGTGCTGCTCTTGCTCAGACTACTCTGCATTTAATTCACATGTGGCAGTGGGTCTGACTATTGGCCAGCATATTTACTCAGGTTCATTTTAAGGGGAAAAGCTTTCACTAGTGTAATTCAGAGAGGAACAATGTTAAGACATCCAGTGCATGAACTGCTGAAGGTTTTTTCCTTACTTGAAGGAGGGACTTTGTAATTTTTCTATTTAAGTTACAATAAGTGAATTTTTTGGACCTGTCATTAAAAAACAGCTGGAGATATGACATCACAGATAGCAGGGATTACAGATATGATTTTATATTAAGAGTTTATCCAATTTCTTTGAAATGGAGAATTACTATGTGGAAAACTGTTATAGACAGAATATTAAAAATTAAAGTATGTGTACCAGAAGGAAAAACAGGAGTGGAACTCAATGTGCTCTTCCTCTCTGGCAATGTACTTTATTTTCTGGGGTGTTTACATCACCAGGCACAAATAGTGGAATGTTCCCATGCTGTCTAACCAAATTCACAAAATCACAGGATATTCTGAGTTGGAAGGTACACACAGTTGGATCATTGAGTCCAACTCCTAAGTGGATGAACCACACAGGGATGGAGCCCACACCTTGGTGTTATTAGCACCGTGCTCTGACCAGCTGAGCTGATCTCAAACTGACTTGGGCCACAACAGTGCAATTGATTCAGATGAGCAACCATGCAAAGCAGGGTTTTGTTGTGATTTAAACACACTGATTTTTGTTCTAAATTGGTTTGAGGTGTTGGGTCAAGTTTTGTCTTGAGAGAAAAGCATTTCTTGCTGGGGCTGCCATATGCTGAGGCCTGCATGTGAGCAGAATCTTGAGCTGGGATCTGTGTAAGCAATAATCCTTCTAGAGGAGTTGTCAGCTTTGAAATTATGGCCATAACATGCATTTTGATCAAAAGCAGAGACTTGGATACTGGCATGAGTCACCTAAAGGATGAAATAAAAATATTTTGGAAACATTCTTTGTGAATGGGGCTGACCTAATTTTTAGGTAAATTAAAGTTACAACCTTTGTTGATTGCTGCCTGTTTCAGCATCTTTGGGACAAGATAATTATGCCAGAACTTGTTGAGTTCATATTGCTGGATAGAAGGAAAGAAAAATAGTGCACCTTAACCTAATGTTTGAAGCACCAAAATGCATGATTCTGGTAGTCCTGCCCACTGCAGTGACTTGATTTGCTTGGTCACTTCTGTGCACCAAGGGAGAGTATTCAGCAGGGCTGATGCTCTCAGCTGTTTTGACTGCTGCCCTCAAAACTTCTGGAATGAAAAGGATTATTAACTTCAAGTTAATTTCTCTGCCACAGTTCCTGAGATCATACCTTGAAAGACCTTGCAAAAGGGCATCTTGCCAGTCTGCCTGGAAAAGCTTAAGCCTTCCTCCTTGTCCTCATCCTTTAATAGGACTAGACTTTTAGCGGAGCAGTACAAAATAATGCTAAGGCAGATCAGTTATTTCATTCCACTTTATCCAAGGTGTAAAATTCTTCATAGAATTTATTGATTCTGTAATTTTTAAAGTTTAACAAGATTCCTGGCTAAAAGTTTCTAGTTTCTTACTCTGCCCTAGGTGGTTCTGTGCTCTGTCCTCAGGGATGCTGGGGAGGCAGAAGAGCATAGTTTAAAAGGTAGTTTAACAGAACATGTAAAATGACACTTACCCCCGTGCTTGCAGTTAAAATAGTGCTATTTACTCTTTCTTTTGATCTTGTGTTCTCGTGAACATCCTCCAGATTATGTAGGAGGTTCATTCAGTTTCCCCAATGCTTTAAAACTGTTTTCTTCAGTAGTTCTTGAAAATATAAAAAACTGTTGAACTTTGAGATTTTTTTAAAGTGGTGACAGTAGAACATTATTATAGTAAATAAAATTTTCATCTCAGACATTTGCACAGATGTTCTTCTGTGAATTAATATAATACTGGCCCAGACTTCTCATAACTTGTCTTGCAAATCATTGTTAGATTTGAGGAGAGAAGAGCAATTATGTTTAAAGTAATGTTTGATTAAAATATATTGACTGGTTTGTACTTTCTCCCTTTAAGAATTGTTGATAATGTTTGGACAAGAGCAGGCTTTTACTGATGTTCACCAGTCTAAGCCAAAGATAGCTACTTATTCAAACCAGACTGCCAAGAGGAACAGTGGCAAACTTAATTTCTTCCTCCCTTTGTTCAATAAAGCTGTATTTCCTTCCCACCATCCCAAACCTCTCCTTCAGCAGTTTTTGGTGCCTCACAGAAGAGCATCACTGCAAAAGCAGCCTGTTACATTTCAAGTTTGTTGGGAAGGGAGGTAGTTCATCTCGAAGAGTAATGCTGATGAATGTCACTAAATAAGACCACACTGCAGTTCAACTTGTGCAACCTGTGCCTGCCTAAAGGGAGGAGGTGGGACCTGCTTCAGTGACCCCATTCCAGCCTCAGTCACTGGATGAACTGGGCCAGTCTCTTACAGTGTGGAGTTGCAGCACTTTTAGAAGCTGCAGTCTCTTATCTTTCCTCCACACCCACAAACTGTCAACCCTTTGCTATGGAGCCAGAAAAGTAAGCTGTGTGTTTGTATTGGTGTGGCTGTGAAGAAAGCTCATCAAATGGGAACACAGTGTAACTGACAGGGAAGTACTTTGAATGTCTGGAGCAGCAATTCCCAGAATTGCAGACTGCCCCATTTATCTCTGCAAGATACACTCATGGAGATGTAGTGGTGGTGGCTGAAGTATCAATATTGCTTCTTGTTTTACTTTGCATGCAAGAGAAATGTGGGATATAGATTTGTAAAGAAGCTATGACAGCTCACTTTCATGGTTCAGGTTGGAGATGCTCAGTAGATCATGCTGGATTTTCTTTCTACTGTAATGAACTAAAGTGGATATGCTTTGATCCTGCTGAGAAGGACACACTGCAGAGATCACACCTATTAATATCTTACACTTTTCTCTGATTTGTTGTGCATGTGACTTACTCTTCTAACAAACCTTTGGGGAGAAATATTTTCCGCACACTTTTCCTTCAGCCAGGCCTAAATCTGCTAGACTGAACTTCCTGTGGCAAAGCCATGGCAAAATAGCTTCAATGTCACCTCATAGTTAATTCAGTTCTTGAGAGCAGGACAACATTTTTTTCTCAATACACTGGAATTGCCTGCCTTTAAATGCATACCTGTACCATGGGAATATTGTGGATAAATACAGTAAAGCTTTTGACAGCTATAGAACAAGCCCACTTGTTTCTGGAAGAAACAGAGAAAATGGGATCATTCATGTGCTGAATAGCTCAAGTTATTTATTTTGCTCATATGCCGCTCCTTAACCCCAGACACCGCTGTTGCACTGACAGCGCTGCTGAAGTCAAAGGACAATTCTTGTCCTAGAAAATGACAGCCACACCTGTGAGCCGGGGAACGTGTGCGGGTGCCGCGGGGAGGGAACGGCCAGGCGCTGCCGTGTGCTGCGCTCCCTTACATAATGGCAGCGCCGGGCCGGGGACAGCTCTGCCCGCCGTGCCGTGCCGCGATGTGCTGTGCCGTGCCGTGCCGTGCCGCGATGTGCTGTGCCGTGCCGTGCTGTGCCGTGAGTGCGCACCATGTGATGCGGGCAGACGGAGCTCCCTCCCATGGCTCGCACTTAATCAGTCTTTAGCTGGAGAGGTCATTCAGAGGATGTCATAAATCGCGTCTGCAACTGCTGCAGTCTTGTGACTGCTGCGAACTCAGCTCCAGGGGAAATAACGCTCCGAGCTTTGCTGGCTTTCTGTGGTAAATCTGCAGTCTTTAAAGCTGATACCTCTAAAACCTTGAGATTTTACTCATTTGCTAGCAGCAGTCTTTTTCTTTTTTTCTTTTTTTTTTCTTTTTTTTTTTTCTTTTTTTTAGTTGCCCTGTGGAGACAAACCTTGAAAATATCCTTTTTTTAATCATAGAAAATGGATTTCATGTGCTGGATTTTGAAATAATACTCTTGGAAATCATTAGGTCTTAAAAAATAAATACCAGAGTACATCTCACTGATCTATGTAGGAATCTCATGATATTTCTTTCCCTAAATTTCTCAGTTTTGTAGGAACTAATACAGATTATTTGCAGATCAGGACTTTCTCCCCCCCTCTAAAGAAGTATGAAAGAATAAGCTACTCCTTCTGGCTCAGAAACTGCCCCAAGGGCAGATCAATTAGAAACTACTGCCTGAACTGTCATTTGTATTTTATTTTTTTTCTTCAGATTAAAATCTTGCTTTAAAACCTGCTGCCCTTTGATTACTTAAATAGTCCTGTGCTTCTGAGCTGCAGACTCAGCCTTTCAATGCACAAAAGAAGTCAATCCAGCTTTTGTAGGGGATTCCAGTGATAAAACAAGGCAAACTCTTCAGAAGCAAGCTGGGTGAGAACACTGCTAGTGTGATAGAGTACTCTCACTTCTAAACTGGGGATTCTTATCACTGCTTACACTGGGGAAAGATTACCAGCTTCTAGTTTCTACTCTAGTTTCTAGTATTTTTAACAAAATCCAGTGATTCTAGAACAAGATGTAAAACACCTACTGACATAGGTACAAAATACCAGACTTGCCTATTCTGTCCTCCCTGGGGGAGCCTCTTTGCTCCCCAAAGTTTGCATGACTTTGTCTCACGTGGCTATAGATTTGCTCAGTTTCAGAAATAACCCCAAGTTCTAACACACAGCTGAAACATGAGAAACTTCACTGGTGTTTAGTGCTGAATTATATTAACACTCATGAAACGTTGTTAAAACTTCCTCATAAAAACATCAACTTCCATTTTAACACTGCACTACCAGTTTATCTGTAATTTAAACTATTATCAGATTTTCATAATTTTGACCACATTCCTCATGCCCTCCTTCCTTGTGTGAAGTTTAATTAGGTACTATTGATGTGTATTGTTAGGTATTTGATGGCCCCTGTGTAGCTAAGCAAGAATGTAGTATTTACTATTAATTTTTAGCCCATAAATAATGTTTATTTGTTTGGAATGAAGAGGTGGTGGAAGGAATTGTTTGGTTAACACTTACCTTTTTTTTTCTTCTCCCAGTTCCAAGGAAGTCTATTTTAATCTATGGCTTTATTAGCTGAAATTGTCATAATGATGTTCAATAGTTTTGGAAACATCTAAATTGAAAAAAAAACAAGGAGAAGAATAAAACTTTAAATGGCTGTAGAAATACACAGCCAGATTATGGGCATGTAACTTGGAACAAATACTGGAGAAGTGTCTTTGGGGACGTTTGGTTTTTTAAACACATCTTCCATACTAACCTTTTTGTGTTGTTGTTTGTGAATTGTCATGATTACTGAGTACTGTTGGAATTGTGCTTTTTTTTAATTTCACTTAGTCACTTTAAAATTTAAAGGAAGGTCTATTGATGGTTTGGCTTTTTTGGGGTTTTTTTTTTGGTTTTGTTTTGATTTTGGTTTTTGTTTGGGTTTTTTTTTCATCCTCTTGCAATTCAATACCTACATACTCAGTATCTCACTGGGATAGTAATAACCTGTAGGTACCTGTTAGCACCAGAAATACTGTATCTCTATTCTTGCTGCAATAAATTAGAATACTGGCTAATGGGTTCGTGTAGAGTAGAAAAACTGAGATAATTTTGAAAACTCTGACTCAATATCTGATGTTATCAGAACCTTTGCATTCAGACATGTTTTGCATTCCATCTATATCACAAGGATAATTGCATTTAAAATAGGAATAGCTTGTAAAAAGGAGTCTGTCTGCTGCAAACAGAAAAGACAGACAAGTAAAAATTATGCAGTGATTTATATCCTTGTCCCGTGTATGCGTATTAACACCAAAAGTTGTGTTAATCTGGAGAAGGCTGATCTGGAGCCTGCTGGGAAAAGTACCTTCTAGGCCTAGCACCTGGCACTGGGGTTAATAAGCCAGACTTCATGCACACTGGGTGTTGGCACCAGTGTTTTCATTGTCTGTTGCTTGGTAATGCATCCTATCTTCCCTAAGTATAGTGTCTTAGTCACACACACCTGCTTTTTCTCCCCCCCTCCTGTTTTACCTTAGGCTCATAGTTTCATCTTTCATGCCATCTCCCTGTGCACTCATTTTGCATCAGATCAAACCAAACTCCTCTGCTTGCAATGAGTCAGTTACTTGGCCAATGTTAAAAGACTGGAAAAAAGATTTGGCAAAACCTATTGTGCTTAGGGCACCTGCAGGAAGCCTGGAATAGGAACCTGAAGAAGGACAAAGTGAGCAAAACATGGAATCAAATCCTTCATCCAACTTCAAAACAAGTCACTATTAAAGTAACCCATATTGCCCAGACTAATAGGATAGATAACTTCATCTGAGCTGCTTCTCTTCATTCCCTTTCTCTACCTCTGTTGTTCCTGCCCTACCCTTTCCTTCTGTGACACTTTCTAATGTGCTTGTTTTATCTGTCATGTGAGAGTTCTCATGCATTTCATTAGGTCAGTGTGTCCCCATCACACTCCTAGTTCATTGCAGACCATGAAGAATGAAACATCTTATTTGAAAATCTTTGCAATGCAATTTCTCTGGCTTCTGGCTGTAATTTCAGTGATGGTGACGACTGAAGATTCGCCATTTGGAAAACTTTTCTCTCCAATCTTTTAGATCTTCTGTTACATTGGGGATAAAAGAAGCTGACCAAGCAAAAGGGATTTCCCAAACTCAGTGGGGATCTTTTAGAACTGCCACATCAACATCCTGCACTTGCGAGATCTTATCCAACTTAGATTTTTCCTTCAGCTTGATCAGACCGTCATCTTTTGTTGTTTCCTCTCCCACATCCGTGCTCTGCCTTACCTGCTAAGTTTTTAAGAACATTGTTTGTGATAGCATCCAGTCTTGATTTGCAAAAGTTGCTCATTTTAACAGACTTACAGCATCTGAGTGAAATATTCCTTCTGACTGTAAAGTTGTGGGAATAGACCTGTTTCTGCGCCGTATTTGGAAGGAATTCTTCACCCTTCACGTGACCACAGTGG
The DNA here is from genome assembly GCF_028018845.1 of Melospiza georgiana. Classification (NCBI taxonomy): domain Eukaryota; kingdom Metazoa; phylum Chordata; class Aves; order Passeriformes; family Passerellidae; genus Melospiza; species Melospiza georgiana. Next base: position 43,162,359 of record NC_080430.1, on the reverse strand, counting down.
TAGCTTTTCTTCATGAAATCATTAACTCAGATACTCAAGTGATTTACTACCAGAAGAACCTTATATAGATAAATATTCTTGGGGTTAAATGCCTTGGTGGGGTTGGGTTTTGGTTTTTTTGGGTTTTTTTTGGGTTTTTTTGGTTTGTTTTGTTTGTTGTTTTTTTGTTTTGGTTAATTGGTTGAGTGATTGGGGTTTGTTTTGGTGTGTTTGGGTTTATGGTTTTTTGGGTTTCGGTTTTGGTGTTTTTTTACCTTTGGTAAAGAAGTTATCTGCTATGCAAGGCAAGCTGGAATTCAAGTCTCTCATTTTTCTTGAGTGTACCCTGCATGGTAACCCTGCCTGTTGCTTAAACAGAAACTGTATAGTTCACCCACCTTTGTACTGAATTTCTGGCCTGCAGTCCCAAGTTTTCAATAGACCTAAGTTCATTTTTCATCTGTCATAGCAGTTTCTTGGTACTGATATAGATTGCTGGGTATGCATAAGCAGCATTTAAATATTTTGCTTTGTTTTACTCCTGAACAAACAAAAATGATAAAAGATCTGCATGTATGGATCCCGCACTTCTATTCTTTCTTGCCTGCTTCTGTAAGTTACTTTCATCCCAGCTCCATTCTATCTCCAGCTCCCTGGAAGAAAGGATCCTCTTTAAATGCAGCAGACTCTGTCAGCAATACAATCTGGTTGCCTCTGGCCATTTAATCAACCACTCCTCCTTTTGTAGCATACTTGTGGTGCAAGATCCTTTTTGATGGTAAACTCAGCCTTGAGAAGTGTAAATCATTCTTCTTCCCCGATGGAGCCAAGGAGGATGTATTCCCCGAGTGATCCTTTCTTTACACTGTTTCCTAAGGTATCTTGTTTTGCTGCTGTTTTGTTTCTTGTGGGTTTGCCCCTTTACATGCTGCTTTTAACTCCTGACATTCAAGATTAACACTCAGATAACCTGAGAGGTCATGTAATACTGGTGAAAACCCAAGAAAACAGCCTGAAGGCAGCTTCCTTATTCCATGTGCTGCTGCTTTGTTTCAGGCAGCATGTGCTAGGGTGCACCGTTCATGGTGAGATTTCACATGGGGCACAAGTTTGCTATGGCTGCATTCAAGAATTTTTCACTCAATCACCTTCTGAGAAGACAAGATTTAAAGTATTGTCCCCCAGAAGCAATAGGAGATTGCTTCTGATAGGAGAGGAGTAAGCCTCAGGACAAAATACATCATGCCAAGGAAGATACTTCAAGAATTATGTACCCCTTGGGTCATCCAAAAAACAAATATATGTCAGCTCACTTGAAGTGACTTAGTACAAGACGGATAAGGCTGGCAAAAAGTCTTTTTACGTCATGTTCTGGAGGACAAGACTGTTTATTTGTGGTTCAGTTATGAACAGGTGCAGCTCTTTGGCTGATACCTAAACTAAAATTTGGCAATTTTAAGACCTAGTACTTACAAATGTGATGAATAGAATTTATCTTTAGTAGTCAGTGCAACAGGAGAAAGTTATTTAGCTATCTTGAGATTATTTAATTTCCAAAGGCATCTTAAACTGCAGGCAGACTGATTAAACAGACATTGGAAAGACTGAAGCAGAAGTTTTAGAGTAAATCAGATAATTGTATTGAGAGCAAATCTTGAATCACTATGGAAAGGCATAGTCACTAGCAGTAAGTCTCAAGATGGGAGGACAAGACATTTCATGGCCAGTTGGGCTAATAGAATTTATCTAGTATGAATACCTATTTCACCCCAACACTCTCTGTCAGCAGTGTAAAATTGGACTGTGAAAGCTGGTACACTGATAACAACAGCACAGGAATGGATGTGGATCTTATAGGTCTCTTCCAGCCTTGAATTTCTGTGATTCTGTGTGATGTGGATGCTTGGAAGTGAGGAGCTTTATTTCTCTGACTGCTTGGCCTTTTTTTGCAAAGTGTAACTTTTCAGTGGGAGCCCTGAGGTGCAAACTTGACTTTGTCTGCAAGCAAGATACCTTAATTGGATATTGTATCAAACCTGTGTTATTTATACTTGGGATTTAAATTTTGGGTTTTATTGAACCATAACTTGTACTGGCACCCTGTATCATATAGCTCCAGCTGGGTTTCCCTTGTCACTGAAGCTAAATCTCTCTACTGAAGAACTCAGTTTTCTTCAGCATGCAAATCCTTCTGCCTTCTGTATTAATTAGCTACCTGGATACAATTCTGTTTAGGTAAACTATGACTACTCAACACCGACTTTTTTACTCGTGCTCGCTTAAATGTATTTCTGTCACTACTGTTTCAGTTTTATCTTTATCTCACCAGAAGTGTTTTTCTCTACCATAGACCTGATTGTTATCTGTCTGAACAGGAAGCATCTAGCTATTTCTCAGAATTTACTAAACTCACAATGTCCCACAAAAATTTAAATCCAGTTCTTCAAATGTGGGTTAGCTAAGAAACAATGACACTTCTGTAGCCATCTCCTTCTATCTCAGCCTGGTGTTGCTACACAAGTATTGCCACTTAGGCCTAATTCTGCAAATATTTTTCTTGTGGTGTGACTTTCCCTTTGTTTTGCAAGTTCCCTCCTCTTTACTTTTGTGTTTTAAGAAGAGGGAGCACCAAAGACTATAGACAATGTGTGTGCAGGAAGTCTTTCATGATGGATATCTGTTTGTACATAGCTATCTCAGTCCTGGACCAACACTGAGCAACGTGAGAGGGATGGGGAAAACAAGGATAACACTTGGACTTTGAGTAGGAGATTGTAAAGGGCTGCAGTGTTGCAAGGGCTGAAGAGTGAGGTGCTGAAAAACATCACCACACCGCCCAACGCAGCAATTCATCAAGCACTTTGTCAGTATGTGATGAAGGGTCACGTTTGTTGCAGCTTGTTAGCTTGCTTTGGAGAGGTTTAGTTCTTGTATATTGTGGCTGGGAAGGTATTTGTGGCTTGCTTAAGTTCTAGGTATTACCATATGAGTCATGCAGTGCTGTTTGGGGTGATTGTATGCACAAAAAGTTACCACCTGTGCTTGTTTTATTAGCACAAGGGTATTTGGTTTTTTTCAGCAGCATAGAAGGGAATTTGGATTTAAGTTATTGACATGCTCAACTTTGTAGTGTTGTGAATCCTGAAGACTGCTTAGCTGTGGTACAAGTTAAAATATTGGATGTTAAATATCTTCCATTTTAAGTTCGATCCAGAGGAGGTGGCTTATACTAGAGCAAAGAGAAATCTTTCTAGTTAGAAATCCACTGCTTCTTCACTACCGTGCTGAGGGTAGTGAATTTCTACTTCTGGCTGTGAAAGCACAATCTTCATAGGTGAACTGAGCTAATGGCTTCAGCTCTGCCTTGCTCAATCTGCTGACTGACCCTGCAGCTGTGAAAGCTGAGTGGCAAAATAAGCATAAGCAGTGACAACTGAATTATGTTCCTCCTTCTGTTGGGAGCTCTGAGCACTTAAGAATCATCTTTCCTTCAGAGTGCCTTTCTGCCTCAACTTTTGAGCAGCAAAACCTTGGCTGACCTGATCATCCAAGAATGATCCCTAGAGAATCAAGAGTATTCCTCTTGTGGCAGTCAGAATACTAAAAACCAGCTGTAATGTCAAAGAACTGCTGGCTCTCCTAGCGCTTAGGGTGCACTGGGAAGGACAGGTTTTGCTTGCAGTCAGTACCAGTTTGCAAAGCTCAGTCACTGAGCTCCATGAGAAAAGCACTTCCTATGCATAGTAGTTTTCCTTCCATTCCAGTGTCTACTTCTCCCAAGGACATTAACCCCCTATAAGAAGGCTGTCCATATTATTTGTATCAGATAGTTTAAAATATTTCTCTCTTCCTCCTTCCTCCAGTGCCTGATTTTCAGCAGAAAATGGAATGAGATGATGGAGGGCAGGAGGAGTGGTAGATAATCCAGGTCTAGAGAGAACACATTTTAAGGAAAATGAGTGTGAAGAGGAGGAAAGCATAGTAAGAAACAGCCAGAAAGAAATGGAGAGGGAGTAAAACAGATGTGACAGAAGCCATAAAGATTTAGTAAATTAAGTCAGCAACATTTAATAAGTGTGTAATCACATACACACATGCTTCCTGGCTGCTGAATAGTAAGGTACCTGTAGAAATGTGTAGGTCCTCCTTGACTCCTTGTGATATCAGCAAAATTGTAAATTTTGCAATATGGATGAATTCAAGGTCTACATGTGAACAAGTATATTGGTTTCTAGATGTCTAGAGCTCTGCATACTCCATTTAAAAGCAAGCAGAGACAGTCTCTAGTACCTTACTAGGACAGTTTTTAGTCATCAGCTTCAAAACAGATACATGGTAATATGTACTATTTAATAAAGTTTCATCAATATTTTTAATGGCTGATGTTTAACCAATTTTAGTGTCAATGCTGTTCAAAAGGTATGTTTCAATTCAGTTTCAGTGTTCCTGAAAGGGTTGATCTTTGTGGTGTCCTTCACTAGTAAGCTACTTGTGATGGCAGCTTCCATAGATGTTTAAGGTTTTAAATTTTAGAAAAAATACAGACATTTTCAAAAATTGTCAATCTGAATTGGGTCAAGGTGTTTCTAACTTAGTGTTCTGTTTCCAGTGAATGCCCAGAGTGAAGTAAAATACTGCAGCTGTAAAGTGATAGCTCCCAAAATATATTGACATCTCCATGATTTGTGACTTCAAGTTTCTTGAGCCTAGGGCTATATCTGCCTGTGTTTTAAAAGGCAAAACAAAAAGCATCAACACAGATTTTAATTACCTTATCCAGAAGGTATGCAGTGCATACACTTTTGCAGTCCTCAGTTTAAAGACACTTTAATCACAGATATTGCCTATAATCCTAATCATGGCTGAGGTAGTGGCTTCCATAATTATTAGATGCCTTTTCAGAAGTTCTAAGAAAAGTTTTTAAATGCTAAAGTATGTGCAAAATTGCCAGAATGCCTGTTTTTAAACCCTCTACTACCTATTTTGCTATAAATGCAGAAATGCCACAGAATTTATTTTTCAGTCAAGATGAAAGCAGAAGCTTAGGAGGAAAAATTACTGACAACCCAAAGTTAAAACAGTAGTAACCAGGGATAGAGGAGAAGAGGAAGAAGTATTTGAGCAGACTCAGGAGGGAAATACCATGCTCTTTTGCAAGATTTCATCCTTAACACCAGTCTTTGGCTAGTGAGTACTCGCTCAAGTAGCTAGGAAGGTGGAGGAGTGTTTACCTCCTATGAGGGCAGTGCACTTGGGTGTGGGGGTGTGGTATTTGTCTATGTCCCCACATGTGGGTGAAATGGAAAAATGTGGCTTATTTCCTCTTCCCACTTTAATTTAGGTAATACACTGATATAAATGTTCTAATCATAAAATTGATGAAGTTTTAAGCTACTCCTTCTTTTGGTTTGTGTGTTTTGTTGTTGGTTTGGGTTTTTTAAGGGAAAATTTTTCAAATAAAATGTATCTGCTGAATCACTCTGCTGCAGGAAAAAGGTGAAAACAAAAAACCTCTTCAGACTGCAGTAGTTCTGTGCAAAATGATATACAGATTTTTCTGTAACAGGTATGTTTAAGTCATTGTTAAATGGCCCTTAAACTGACTTGCATCTGATACAAGCCAGTATGTTGGTGTAGGAGAGTGTAGAACAAATTCTGACCAGATCCAGGTCTAACTGGATTATTCATTCCATTTTCTTTGTATGAGATTGATGATCCAAATCACCTAAAATGGTCAAAAGGTAGTCAAATCTAAGGTGTCATAAGTCTGTGAAGGATTGGTTTTGCTGTCATCACTCTATGTGTGTAATTAACTATAAGCTTAATTATATGGGTTTGGAGTATGTTAATGTGCAAGTTACACATGGGCATTTAGAGCAGTTGTTTTTTTGCACTCAGTATTTTATGCACAAGAGCCTTAGGTAGGATTCATGAGGTTTGCACAAGTAGGGAATGCTGATTCCTCATTATTCTTATTCCGGAGGAAGAGGAGCATGGAGACCTGTTAACGCAGCCTCTCCTGCAGGGATGGCAGAGCTGCACCGCGTTTCTGAGTCTGGTCTGTGCCAGCAGCAGCTCCCCCTGCCTGACTGGGCAGAGCCCAGTGTGTGCCTGGTGCCTCGTCCCAGTTGGAAAGCCTGGGGTGAAGCCAGGGAGGGCAGCACGCTGTTTGCCAGGGACTTGTGCAGGAGGGCCAGTACTGGCAAGAGGGAGAGTACAGGAGTACTGGAGGGAAAATAAAAGGAGTGTCAGACACTTACGCCAGGGCTGGTGGGAGGTACAAATGTTTGAATTGGCATCACGCCCTAATGTTAGCCAAAAGGTGCAGAACCTTGTTAAATTGCTCAGTGGGAGTTCAGACCCAAGCATTGTGCAGTCTGGGGAGTGCAGGATAAGCCAGACATGTACAATGGAGAACGATGGGAAAGCTGTTCACAGGAATGCTTTCTTTTATAAACTGTGTTTTTATCAGACAGCTTTTCAATTTCTCTTATCAAAACTTGACTAAATGCTTCCCTCTTGAGAGTGCTTGAGGGAGTGAGACTGGGATTTAATTCACTAGAGGTATCTTAGTCCCATTTTGGTTTGGGTAGCAGCTGCTGATCTGATAAAGGGACTCTGTGGAAAAAGTTACTTTTATTAGGTATGCTCTGTATGTATGATACATGCTTGAATTATTAATGGTGCTGCTTCCTACAACCTAACTGTGAGAAGAGAACTGCTCAGCGGAGTTCTTGTAAAGTTTTGCAAAGAGGTGGTCTAGGAGGATGAAGTCTGACAGCATCAGACAAAGATTGATATCTCTGTAGCCAGACAATGTCTGGAGAGTATTTTGCCTCCTGGTCAGACATTAGAATACCTTTGTATTAAAAAACCCCAAGCAATCAAATACCAAAATCCAACCTCAAGGAAGTATTTATCCTTAGCACCCTCTTCTGGGCAAGTTGACAGGTAAGAGTTGCTAAAATATTTTCTATTGTTTTAAATTACATTGTCTCCCTAGTATTTCTAATCTTCTGAGAAGCTTATAGTTTCTGATTGAACAACAGGCGTTTACTGTGCCTAAAATACATTTTAAAATTTTCTTTGTTGTGGTGGATGTATATTGTTTATATTTTTGTTTTGAATTGTTTTCTTTATAATAGTTCACTTCATGCAAGATATTTTTCACATCTCCATCATGGTGCTACGCACGTGGCATTATACAGGATTTTTAGAATAACCAATGAATGTAGTGGAGACTGAAATAAGCACTGCTTTAGAACCTCAAGCACCTGCAAGACAACTGACTGTCATTTAATGGAAACAATGTAGACCTAATTTCCTTTTACTTTCTTGCTGCCATGGTAGCTTTCTAGTAGTCTGTCATTCTCTGTATTTGGAATGCCAGTGGTGATGGAGCCACAGGAGAGAACAGCACAGATCTGCTGGTTTCTCAGTCATAGCTGCAAAAGGTACTATCCATAAGCAATCACTAGAGGTGCCTTTTAGCAATGAAGAGGAAGCTTTTCTCTTGAAACCATGGAAACTTGAACATGTGGACTTACTTTGCCAAGTGTGCACCTTTCTGATCTGCCAGTTTGGTTGCTATGTGGTCTCTTGTTGGGAGTGCCCTGTGGAGTGTGAGGTTGTGTCTAACAGGGATTTCTAATCTGCATCTGGCAAACAGGGCCTTGTGATCTTCTGTTTGTGCTATGACTGAATTGTGCATCCCACATTCTGGCTAAGAGAAGTGTCCAAGAGAGAAGGTTTTTATTAAAAATAATATGTTTTCCCAGAAACTTCTTAGTGAAAGCCAACTCTTCTGCATTCCTAGTAATTTACTTTTTCCTCCTTTTTTCTCAGACTTGGTAATGCTGCAAAAAATTCAGTCTCCAGGACTCATTGGAGCTATACAGCAGTGACCTTTCCTTCATGGAAATCTCACATTCCTACAGTTGGCAGTTTCATACTTTACACTGAGAAAAAGGTGGATGGGATGTAGAACATGCTAGCGTGGTGAGAAGAAGTTGAAGGTGTGAAATATGAGTTACCAGCAAGGCTGGTGGAAGAAAGCCAGATGTATACAAGAGAGATGAGTAGGAGAGTAGAAAAATCAAATGACAGGCTAAGTGTTTAGAAGCTAGGAAGAGCTTTACCTAGTTGTTTACCTACAGTGCCTTGTCAGAGAAATGTTACATTCAGGCTTGAACTCAACTTCCAAGTTGAAAACTGAGCATGGGTTCTCATAATGAATCTTCAGTCAGTTGGTGTGTCACTGATCCTTGCCTTTCTGCAGGACAAAAAATACCTTCTTCTATGGCTGTCCATGATGTTCTGAATAAAGAACATTTTGCTTGTAGTAGTCTAATTCTTAACCCTTTCACTTTGTGCTCTTTCCCCAGAGGATGTGCTGAGTAAAGACGCTGGGGAGTGTGCAATATGCCTGGAAGAGCTGCAGCAAGGAGATACTATAGCACGGCTGCCTTGCCTCTGCATATATCATAAAGGGCAAGTATTCCTTACTGGAATGGATGTAAAACTCACAAGATTGCATTTATGGTAACTCTTCTTAAGGGGTGCTTAAAGATGTGCTTAAACTTAGTTGCTTTTTTGCATTTAAAAATAACAAAGAAACAGCAGTAGCAGTCTTAAAGTTGTTTTTTAAATTACATCTTTCTGCATCTATACCAAATGCATTTGAAGTTCATTTTCCCTGCTACAAACTCCTCATTCTTGGAAAATCACCTGGATGAGGAAGGAATGTGTATCATGGCTGAGGAGTTAAGTCATGTGGGCTTAAGTTTGGTCAAATGCTAATAGACTTGGGCAGAGAGGGGGGGAATTGGTTTTTTAACCTCTTTCATATTGTTTTTTCATAAGTGTCTGTACTTTACAGAAAGTAAAATGTCAGTGAATGATACAAGCAAGATGATGTTAGTAGCTAATTAACCTGTGTATGAAGTCTGTAATTTGTAAAATGTTTCCTTAGAAAATTTTAACACTTAAGAAATTTAGGTTTTCAACACTGTTTAATACCCAAGTATTACTGTGGTTTGGGGTTATTAATTTTTCCAGTGATGTGTGTATATGCATATACTTCTTTGTATAATATAAAATTCTACTAGTCATTGAAATGGAGAAACCAATTTATATTCATATCCTACTGCTAAATATTACTTGTATTCATGTCAATTGTTCTCATTTTTGTCATGTATCCAACAGCTGCATAGATGAATGGTTTGAAGTAAATAGATCTTGCCCTGAGCATCCATCAGATTAAGACAAGACTCATATTTTTAGGTAATGTTTATTTATGTTCCAACAATAAATATCTTGACTACCTGAAATCACTGTACTATTTCTTTTTAATTGTGAATTTACTACTGTGTCTCAGAATGACAATATTAATCAATAAGAATTGATGTATATTGCAATATAGGCAGAAGGTTTCTTCATCCTTGCATGGCGTGGTCTTTGCAGTTTTAGTACTGGAAAGTGGCAAGTCAGTGTCAAGAAACCTTTAGCATTAACTTTCTAAGAGGATTTTTCCACAGAAATGAAACAAAATTAAAATTATACAATTACAAGTCATTTTGGATTGTTCTGTGAGTACTGGCACGTATTTCTGACAGAAGTCTTTTGGAATCATATGAAAAGGTTGAAACTAGGTATTTTCAAAACTACCTTAATGTTAATGCATTCCAGAATGTTTAAAGCATATAAATAAATGAAAAATGTTGACATGTTTCTATCCCATTTCACAGAAGTTTGCATTTTTCCAGCTTATGTTTTGTGTTAATGGTTGCAGATCTGCAATCTGTGTTAAAAGTTTAAAGATTTATTCTTTAGTTGACTGACCCAGAAACTTTAAGTTATATTAAATAATTGCCCCTAAGCATTGCAAAGCACACCAACAATCACAATTCTTAGAGAAATAGAGATATCTGAAATCCTATCTGTTAGCTGAGAGTTTGGTTTTGTTGTTCTGAAGGAAATTTTTTGAAAAATCAGAAGTATTCATGACTAGCATTTATTTGTGCATTTCTTTCATGTTGCTTCATGTGTCTGTGTTGTAGGGCTAGCAAAGAAAACCGCAAGGAAGATATCCTGCTACTGAGATAATTGTTTTGATCTCACGGCAGTGTCAGCCAAAATTAATAACCAAACACATTTCCTATATTGCCCCCAGTCTCTGGTTGTGGCAGAAGGCTGCATGCTGTTCATGAACACCTGTGTCTCTGTACATGCTCATGGCTGTCCAGCCTCATGTTAAATTCTATTTGCTTTTTCCACAGCAGGGATGGTGATAACTGGAGACTTAGGAAAAAAGGGGAGGAAAACTCAGTTGTTGTGCTCATGCTGTTTGAATGGTTTCTGTACTGAAATAATAGTATTTTCTCCTCTGCTTTTCCAACAGCTGCTTCCACTGATCAGAAAACATAGGAGATGTGAGGTTCTCTTGCTGAACACAGCGTGCCTGGCTTGAGACTTAGTTCTTTGTGGCTGAAAAAGGCAAAGATGGACAGTGACACGGAGAAAGCATTGCAGACACCGTTACTTGACAGTAGTGCTCAGTATACCAAACACTCATGCAAAGGACACACAGGGATTTTGAAAATGCTGCACATCCTGTAACAATCGACTCCCCAGAGACATTACTGACACTGTTTTGTATCGAAGGCCAAAGTTCCAAATTTCAGCCCAACTTCTGGTTCTGTGAAGAAGCGAGTTATTGGACATGTTTCCTACTGCCTCCAGTGGGAGTGGAGACGTTTGATATGTGCTCTCTGAGACCCTCGCAGGGGAACGGCCCCAGATCAAAGTGGGAACGTTTTCACCTTCTCGTTGGCTGAAGAACAGTACATGGCAAACTAAATAAAATCTAACAGTGTGACCTTAATTTACTGAATTCACACCCTGTTTTACGTTCTTCACTTTTTTCAAGAACAGAAAACATAACCCGCTCTGTGTAGGAATACTGTATTTCAAAGTTTTGTAACTAAACCTTTGTCACAATGCAGTCCAAAGAGTAAAACCAAGACAGGTAACTAATTTATATTGATCAAGCTATAGAGATTGTTGAAATCTGCACATTGTATTGCTATTTAAGTAACTAAAACGTCTCTTTTATTGCTCATGAGTCAAAATGACAGAAAGAAATGCAGCAAAGCAAAATCTTACAGCTATGCAACTTTTTTTAAAATAGGAAAAAGAAATGAATTACCAATTTTAAGTGCTGCCAGTTAAGGTAATTTGTTTAACGGGTATTTTTTTAAAGATGTTTCAGGTAATTATTTTATTGTACTACTCTCATCTCCAGGCTGCCTCCTGAGGTGTAAATGAATAACTGCAAGTGTGGGCATGGGGAGAGGTTTTTATAGGCATGGGCGAGATTACATCGAGGTGGGATTTGTGTTTATTTTTCGAACATGCGCAAGTTCATGTTTCCTTGTTTGAATGTGTTTTTTGGTCGCAGGATCTGTAGTACATTGCATCTAAACCCTTGGTGTCTTCGTGTGGAGACCACCATTTGACAGTGTGGATTTTCGTTTAGTTTGGGTTTTTTTCTATCTTTCTTTTTTTTTTTTTTTTAATTCATCTGCATTTGTTTAATTTATTATTATTTTACTGTATTGTATTGGTATACCAGAGCTCCACAAAACACAGGTTGTCTCTGGGTGGATACACCAAGTAAAACTGTGGATATGTATTAGTTCCCACAAAGTATCACAGTTAAAATGGATTTTTTTTTTTTAAAGACAATGAACTGGAACAGATATCAGGGTTTAGAAGCATACTTTTTATATCGAGAATTAATTGTAGTAGTTTCTGAATTTCACAACACAGGGAAGAGTTTATGAATATTTATTAGCAACAGTATTCTTAGTGAGTTTCAATGGCTACAATAAGTTGCACAACACTTCAGACTTTTTCTTGTACATAAATAATTCTGGTTGGATTCTGGTTTTTTTTGTTTTGTTTGTTTGTTTTGTTTAAGTACACATTTCTCTCTGTTGCTGCTGTGATTTATATCAAAAAGGGCAAAGAACAGGAGCAACTACCGCTATCTGGAGAAGAAGTGCAGTTCATGTTCTTAAACTCTCCCATCTTGCTTGAATAGCAGTTCTTCCCTGGATAACATTTTCTCCTGAATGTTGCTCTGTAAAATGCCTTTGTTACGCTGCAAATCTAAAGGAGTCCAAACTAGATAATTGTCATAATTGCCAGTGCAGTTTCTATACTTTTGGGCTTGCATCACTGGTTTCAGCTGAACCTGTAAGCTATGAGGCCCTGTTGAGTTCTCTTTTTCAGTGGGAGCAGAATCATTTTGTCACACATTCGATTCTGTAGTCACATCAAATGTACAGTCATTCCCTGTACAGAGTCCTTTTTTGACGAGAATATTTGTGTTGCCTTGTATTATCTTGGGGGAGGGAGGGAGGGGATGTGGAACTACAGCACCTGTGATACTCAAATAGTGGTGTTGCCTGCAGGCCCATTTTCCCAATGTTTTAAACTCCTGATATCTTCTGAAAGTAAAACTTTTCCATTTGCATTGATTTAATGTTTACTGTTGGCTTCATGCCTGCAGAAACTCACCTGTAGCCATGTAAAGGGGGTAGGTCGGTGTTTTGATGTCCTGTGCTCTGAGGTCATAGATAGTCTTTGGCTTGAGGGTTAAGTACGTAAATACAAGAAACATAAATCTGTGTACAACTTGAGCTCAGTTTTGGTAGTTCATACTTCTAGTTCACTTACTGTTTCCTCAAAACCCTTCATCTTCTGTATTCAGATGGAAGTAGCTGATTTAAAGGCCCAGCAGTTGGGACTGTTGTCCCATGTTTAGGAACAGTGTTGGAAAAGCAGGTCACTAGCTATTGCACTGGTGAAGCTTTTGCAGGCAAGAGTCCATGGCTGCTTCCATCAGCACAGTAGAGCAGCAGTTCCCTAGATTATTTGAGGAACTGATACAAGGTCAGCTTTAGTTTGATGTTCTTGGTATCCATAAATCTCTTCTGAAAGACAATGGGAGGTTTTCTTGTATCAAAACCTGTAAGATAGACCAAGCCTGGAATGACCCTGGAAGCATGAGAGTGATGCTTGAAAACACCAGTGGAAACTCACCTAGGTATGCTTTCTGTCACCATCAGCTGGTGATGACCATGCTGTAGGCACAGCTCTAGTCACAGACAACACCTTCATTTTGAAAATGTCCTCACAGGGGTGTCAACTCATTGTGCTTCAGAAGGGAAAAATAAACACCAAACAAGTCCTGTGTCTCAAACAAGGAACACCACACTTGTCCACAAGAAGCAATAACTTCAATTTCGGTGTGATATGCTTCTTTGCCTGTAAATATCTTGAGATTGCCAATTCTGTGCTTTTCAGAGTATTTTCTGTCATCTGGCCTATATCTTCCCTAAATATGTAAAGGTGTGAAATAATTCCCATACTCAGGTCTGCCATAAACATGCTGCTTGCCAGCAGGGGAAGAGTAGATTTGACACTGTCTTGAAATGTGCGATTTTTCTGAACTTGTAACATACCCATGTCTCTTCAGTAGCAGCTCGTGTTTTGAAGTTCATAGTGGAGGTGGCTGTGAGTTGGTTTGTATTTAACCATACCCCATACAATAACAAGGGAGTCAAGACTGCTGTCAGCACAGGGCACTCTTTGTCCTGGCACTTACAAGTCAGTATATCTATAATAAGGCTTCCCTTTGGAAGGAGGTAGCTCATTTTCCTGCAGTGTGTACATTCAGCAATGAGTTGAGCAGGATGTAAAAGCAAAAATATGAAGCACACCACAAATTATTGGTATTTTAATTTTGGGAGGGATAAAGCCAAAAACAGATGGTCTTATTTGTAGTCAGGTTAGCTGTCATAATCAAGGGGAAGTGTACTGGGGTATTTTGGAAGGGAAAACATGTAGTGTATGTACAAAAATGTGGGTGGATACTTGTGACCTTGGTTTTTTTTCCCTGCTTCTCCTCTTATGATGTAAAGGGGGTTTATGACTGAATCTCAAGATTTATCCATTTATCCTACATCTTAATTTTAGGAGCACTGGGTTTTTAATTAAGCTTTGCTGAAAGGCTGGAGAGCTGGTACAACAGACTCCCAGGAAACTGAAATCTCAGCAAATATGGGAAAGATAATTTTTATTGAAAAATGTGGATCTTTGGTGTTTATGGAGGGATATGTCTAATATGCGAGATGTGCTGGAGAATGCTTTTAGTGCTCTGCCTTTTCTATGTGAGGGCTTTGGAAACTTGCTCCATTTCTTCCGTGTTCCACCAAAAGCAAGGGACTTGGCACTTGGATGTTACTATCTCTCTTTGCAAATGGTGGCAAAATGTTGCTTTTGATGCAGACAGTGATCTCTCTGAGTTTCTTGTGGCTTTTAGCCGTTTTCCTGTATTGAAGGAGTATTTGTGTGCAAATTTGGTACTAATTCTGCTGTGCTGTTGGGATTTTCCTGCTGAGAGACTACCACACACCTGGGAGTGCAGAAGTGCTACTATGGGATCTTCCAGCTCACCTTTGGTAGTGGAGGATTCTCTATTTTTTTGATGAGTGCTAAATTTGATTATTCACTTGCCACCCTTCCGAGCTTTAAAGTCATTATAGTATCCGTTTCTTCTCTGCCTAGCTGAAGATGAGATATATGTTAGGCCATATTCCTATATGAATAGGCTTTCCATTGGCATCAGCAAAAGTGATCTAAGAGATTGTGACTGTAAGAGAAGGCTTCTTATGGATTTCCTACAATCCAACCAAATGTGGTTTTTTTCATGCAGTTCCTACCACTTAACTTTTTGTCATTCAAAACACTCTGTGTGAGAAACCCGTGACAGAACTATGTCCAGGATTTGTTTTCCTGAATGAAAAATCTGTGATGTTTTCTGTTTCTCCACATAAGTAAGCTGCTTCTAAAATCAAGTTGGAGATGGTTTAGCTTGTTGGGGGTAAAAAAAACTAATCCAGTCCATACTCTCAAATTACATTTGGTTATCTTACTCCACAATTATAGGCTGGCTTTCCAAGCTGCTTGTGTTCTGTAAAGTCATGTCTCAATTAGTACATCAGAGCTGATGATGGGATAAGCTGTAAAATGACCTCACTGTGGGGCATTATTAGTTGTTGAAGACTTGCTCAGGTAAACCACCATAGGAGTAACCTGCACCTGAAAAAGGAATATCCTGCACCATAAGAATATCCTGCACCTGAAAAAGGCTGGACTTGGTTCTGTCTTGGATTTAATAAGTTGCCAGTGTAAAGAAGTAGAAGGCAGCCAGCCCACTCACTGATCTTTCTGGCAGCTTTTAATCTATGTGTGTTTGTTTGAGAGACTTTTGCCCTTGGGTGTGCTTTGGCAAAGATTTTGCAACGATAAATAGGATTTGCTCGATTTTGGCAGAGTTTCAAGTGTAAGTAACCCGACGTTGCAAGAACATAATCTGTTGCTGAATCCTGTTCCTCTTGTTTTCTTTCAAATCTGTCCCTTTTAATGCTGATATGTTATATTTCATAGTAAACACTTCTCAACACGACTGGTCACAAGCTCTCAAGGTGTGAAATTCTAAGAGAAAGAGACATCAAAGCTTGATTCTATGCTCTTGTATATATTAAGATGAAGCTGGAATATTTGTTACCATACAGTGAAGAATTCTCCCCTAGCTGATATTGCCAAAGCACTATAACTTTCAAGGAAGAAGGGAGGTGGCTTAGCTGTAGAGGGGATGCTTTAGTGAGCTACATAAAAACTACTTGTAACAAATTTTAAGAGCTGCAGTGTGGCACTGAATGAGTGGTGATCCAGCGTTAACCTTTATCCCTTGATTACAAATCTCATTCTGGCTCTTCCCACCCTTTGGCAGATACCTGCTGGGAGGGAGCAGAGTGTGTACTCCCTTTTTTTTGTATGCCTCTTCCTACAGACCTAACCTTGCCCACGGTGAGTTAGAGGGAAGTCCATGCTTGCTTCTGAAATGCCACCTGTATGTGCAGTGGTAATGGACAAGATACCTTCCTTCATTACCCAGAGCAGAAATTGGAATGTAATTTGCAATGTCTAATGTAAATGTAAAATATATTTGTTTGTTTTGTTGGTTTTTTTTTTAATTGAGCAGTATGATTGCAAGTTGACTTAAGTTGTTCTAAGGTACTCTTTTCAGTGGTTTGCCAGTACATAATCACGAATGAAAATATTTTTTTATTGATTTTTAGGTTGTATGTTTAACATTCCATTCATGTAAAATATGTACAAATATATGTAATAAATCTTTTGAAGCACAGTTTTCCTCACACTTCCAGGTGATTTTTTTTTTAAAGTATTGGTGAAAGAGGCATTGCTGTGGGACAGAACTTCTGTATGTCTGAGCTGGAGCAGAGGAAGGAAAAGCAGTGCATGGTTTAGAGCCACAGCCAGAAAAGCAGCTTGGCATCTCACGTCTCTGCAGTCCTGCAGGTGGGAGTGCAATCCTCAGGCCCCCTCTGGCCCCTCTGAGTCCCTCTCACTCTTCACCTGTCCCACAAGCAGTGATGTGACAGGCTTGTATCCCTCTGGGCAGGGAAGGTCTCAGCAGACAAGAGCTGATGTAGCTGCTGTTTTGTGGGGGTGGCTGGAGGCTGGAGGTGAGATGTCTCTGGTTAATGCATCCTCTGTAGGTCTTCAGCAAACATAATGGCCTTCAAGGGTAGCATAAGTTAGAGCTGCCAGGTCAGTAGGTAGGGAAACTCATAGGTGGTTTCCAAATGAAAAAAAAAAAAAGGAATATGGGGCAAAGATGGTGGCAAACAGCCTTTCTCATCACCTGGAGTCTGGGAACCCCCATCAGAGGATCAAGGTAACTTAATAGCTGCTCTTTCCTACAGTTTCCTCAAACCCAAATTCCACTTCAGCTTCCTCCCAAAACACTTCATGGTTGCCTCTTAAAAACTGGTTCCATGACAGCATACCTGTGGCTGGGCAGTGCATGGATTTCTTTGTCCTGGATGGTTCCCAGCACTCTGGTCTGTTCTTAAACAGAACAGCTGGAAGGAGGCTACTATAACAACCTCCTTCAGAGACAGGTTGCTGGAGGAGGGAATTTCTGCCCAGAGCCACTGTGGGTGTTAAATTTTTCCCCAGTGGAGCATCCTGACAAGGGCAGAGCACTTTCTCCCGGGGCTAGTGGCTGCAGCCCTGTAAGTCAGGTCACCTGCAGCAGGTAGCTGTGCATGTGAGAGACTTGGCTGGCTGAGTTACCCCTCCAAACCTTCCTGCCTGGCCTGCAGCAGCTGGGGAGCTGTAGCCCTTGTGCTGAATGTAAAGTGAGATGAGGACAGGAGCACAGCTGAGCCGTGTGGTTTCAGACAGTGTACGGGGTAAGTCTGCTGCGGGGAAGGTGTGATTTTACACCTCTCCCCCTACACCAGTTGGGAGTGGAGCTGTGGGAGCTCTGAGTAAAACCAAGTGCATTTCACCAAGGTTATGTGGATGATGTGGGAGAAAACGAAAGGAGTCCACTCTCCAGGCAGGAGATGCTTCTTGGGTGGTGCTCCCAGCCAGGGTGACTTGTGCAGGCTGATGGAATGTGATCCACGGACTGATGGCACAGATTCCCCCACGGCTGTGTTCACATCCTTGCTCCACTTTTGAGATAAGCCTTTTGGTGTGGCTGGGGGAAGCTGAACCCACTGCTAAAGCACAGTGACTTTTGGATCATCACAATTCTCTCTGTGGGAGATGAGAGTTCTAATGCATAAATTATTCAAGCCTGCACCCAGAAATAGTTGGATGCCATAACTGAGGAACATGTTCCTATCATTTCTTAGAGTAACTTTCTTTCCACCACCCCTCCCACTTCCCCAGCCCAGTTGTCTTCTGGAAAGCCTGAATTCCTTAGCTGCCGATCATTTCTGTGTTTTCCTGCTCAGTCCTGAGCTGTGTTATGGAAGCAATCGATAACTAGTTAGAGCCGAGTTTGGCTTTGCATCAGAAAAATCTGCAGGAAATCATTCCAGTTCAGTAGGTGAAGGATTTCATGTGTGAAATTTAAATTAGTGGCATCTGTTGGTATCACATCCTACCTTCCTGTGGCTGGGACATGAGACATGCCACCTTTGCCCCAAGTTGCTTGTCCTGTAGGATGAACTGGGATGCTGTGCTGGGCCCAGGGTGTTCCTGGGAATTGTCAGCAATAGATAGTGATGTTGTGTGTGTCTGTGTGTGTCTGGCCCTGCCACCACACACTGTTGTTTGGTACAGCCAGTGGTCTATGTCCACTTCAGGATGCTGTGTTGTTTTTAGCAGAAAGAGGGGAACAACACACACCTGGTAGCAAAGAGAGTGGGAAGGTGGGAAGAGTCTCCTGCAGCAGCAGGAGCTAAACAGGGAAATTCCTCCCCTGGTGTTTTAGTGCCTTGTTCTGTAAGGTCTCATTCTCCTTCTGAGGCTATGACACCTGAGCAATGTCTGTGCCTGGGGGGAGTGTAGGCTGGAGCCTGCTGGTGTCTGCAAACATCCCTCAGCATGTTTGTTCACTAGAGGAGGCTCCCTGCTCCATCCCACCCTGCAGGGACAGGGATGCTGGTGTCCAAAAAGCAAAGCAAGGAGAGCACACTGCCCTTGAGGTGCTGTGCAGCTCATTCCTGCTGTCTCCTTGCTAGCCAGCCACTGGGAAACAAGGAGCCTCAGCAAAAGCCAAGTGAGATGGAGTTTTCCAGCCCTCATGTAATAAAGCATCTGTTTTCGGAGGGGGATGAGATCAGGGATGCATGGTGGCAGGGAGGAGGGTTTGACATAAATAAATAATTGCATAAAGCCCATCCTCAGCTGACGCAAGATGACTCACTCCTCGTAAAGGCAGGAGCACAGAGGAGGCAGATCTGAGGCGCAGGGACGCGGGCCCAGCCGAGCCCGCTGGAAATGGCAGGTGCTCTGTGCCTCCGCATTTGGCCCCTTGTCTTCGGAGTCATGCTTTGTGTTGAGCTCCTGCCCTACTTTCCTTTCTTCCTGTTTACAGATTGCTTTGTTTGAACACGCGTTTACATTTTAACAAAGCCTCCCCCCTCCCTTCCCTCCTAGCTGTTTCTGTAAGCCGGCTTCAAACAGGAGAAGAGGAAGCTGCCAGGCCTCTCCCCGAGCCCATCGGGCCCTGTCGCTGAGGGCCGTGAGCGCCGCGGGGCCGCTCCCTTCCCCTGCGGACCCGGGTGACTCCTCAAGGGAGCAGCCTTCCTCCTCACAAGTCACCCGGGCCGGGATTAACATCTGCTAAAGTCAGGATTAAAGCGTCTGGCAGGTAATGGGAGCATGGAAGCTTGACGGCTTCATTTGCTCCAGTCCGTGAGGTCCAACTCTCCCGGCTTGCGAGGCTTTAGCAGCTAATTAAGTCTCTGCCTTCAGTGTACAAGGGGAATCCCCAGACAGGAGAGGCTGGGCATAATTTAGTTCTTTGAAGGGGTTTGCTGCAGCTGGAGCTCTGGCTCCCTGCCCCACAGGAGCAAGGCGGACACTTGTGCAGCGACGGAAGTGTCCCTTCAGCGATGGAAGTGTCCCCTCAGCCGTGTCACCAGCCGCCACCTCCCGAGCCAGCTGCCTGCGCGGGGCTGGCATGGGCAAGCGTGGCACCTCTCTCAGACCAGCACTGCACAATGGGGCTCTGTGGGGAGCCCCCCGTGTGTGGCAGGATTTATGTACTGCCACCCTAAAGGGCTGCTTGAGTCCTGCAGGTGCTGACCTCGAGTGGGTGAGGTGGCATCAGCACTGCCCAAAGCCTGCTGTTTTCCAGTGCATCACCCAGAGGCTCCCTGCCTGCAACAGGCACAGGACATTTCCTGCTTTCCCAGTATAAAGCAATGACTGTAGTTTTTGCCCCTGGCTAAGGCCAGTTTTTATCCCTTAACCCACCTGCTGTGACCTCTCATGCCTTGATGCTCCTGAAGCTGAGGCTGCTGTTTTCTCTGAAGCATCATCCCTGTTTTCACATCCTCCTGTGTACCTGAGGGCAGCTATTTCAAACTCTGCAGCTCTCATTTACTTCTGGGTGTGGAGAATGAATACTGGCTGACCTCAGCCCTGTCGAGATTCACAGGGGATTCCATCAGCAATTTCCCAGGATTGAAGAGGGACTCCCCTAGCACTTGTGACACTCCCTGCATCCTCTCACCTTTTCTTCCCACTCTGGCAAGTGAGGAAGGACTCGCCCCAGTAGCTCTGCTGTGTTTTCAGAAGGCTGACCTATCCCACAGAGCAACTGAGAGCCTCCAGCAAGCAAGGAGAAACCTCCTCCTGTGAGTAAATTTGGAGTCCCTGAGTGCAGCTGGCAGTTCCCAGCCTGGCCTCCATTTTCATCTAGCACAATCCTGCTGTTCTGTTTCTACCTACTAAAGCAGCAGTTGAGACCTTTGTGTACAGCTGCAGCTTGAAATTACTCGTTCCATCAGCTGAAAACAGAGTAGTTTCTGCAGTGACCTCCCCTTCCTCGGGGCAAACCCATCCCTTGCTGCTGTTCACCTGGCTCTGATGCAGCCTGATTGCAGCCATTTGTACAGCTCTGCAGTGGGCTCCTGGTTTTGTCTGCTCACACAGGGTAAGGGAGCAGAATGAAGCTCCAGAAAAGCAGGCATGGGTATCTGTGGTGGCAAGCAGCAGGTGTGTGTGTATAAGGCCTTGCAGACTGGATCCTGACTTGGCCTGACACAGCCCTGAGAAAGCCAACATCTCTTCATGAAAACAGAAGCCTGCAACAGCAAAAAATAACTTGTTTCCCTGCAAAAGAATCTACAGATTAGGTCTATTTTCCTGCATCTGTTTCAACAATCCCAACCATCTCAGCTTTAAGAAAGACAACAGTATCTCACAAACAACCCTTTCTTGCACGTAGACACCTTGTCTAAGACTGACCAATTACCATGGGGTAACAACTTGTTACTGACCAATTGGAGATAGACACAGAAAGGTTTATAAAGCTTTACACAAAGGGATGTCAAAAATAAACCTTTTTTCACTCCTGAAAAGAGTGTGTCTCATCTCTCTGAAATGAGGTCAACAGCAACAGGTGTCTTGCTGTATTTTGGGCATCAATACCACTCCCTTGGCATGGAACAGTGGGACTGGGATCCTGCCCTGGCTGTGGTTGAAGAGCAAAGGCTGCATGGCCTTGCACCACCCTGCAAGTCATAAACTGAGGCCTGGCACCTGGAGACACGTGTGACAACAGTGAGCCACACCAGGCTCAGACAAACACCCTGTCCTCAGGACCTGGCAGTGTTCGACTGGAGCAGGACTGCACTGTGTCACAGCACGGCTTCCTTGAGGGCTGCAGCATCACCTGGCACCAGTAAACACACACAGCTTGCACCAGCCCAATACAAGTGGTGACACCTCCAGCCAGCAAGCCTTGCCCCCAGCAGCAGGAGGTGGAAATGAGAAGAGCTCCTGCAGTCAGTGGGGCAGGAGGACTCCAGGGTGCAGCACGGCTGCAGCACATCCCTGAGGCACCACTGTGCTTTCCCATGCTGCCCCTAAATGAACTGGCACCTTCTGCTGGAAGGGCCCTCATGGGCAGTGGCAGCTGTGAAAGGCCTCCTCCAGCTGTGGCAGCTCCTCTCTCTTGTATGCAGCCAGAATTAGTTGGGGTGTCACTGTCCCATCTTGATGCAGCCGAGTGTCTGCTCCACAGGGCTTCAGCAAAGCCCGAGCACTTGCAGGCAGCTTGTTCTTTAAAAAGCTGTTTATTATCACAGTGGACAAGTGGAAAAACACGACACAGTGTACAGAGAAGGCTTCAGCAAATTACAAACAAGTCTGAAAAAAGTTACAGTTGTCTCTGAGTAAACAAGGCTCTCCCTGCAAGCTGCACAAGTGTTGCTCCAGTGCCCCTTACAGACAGGTTGGTAAGACTAGGAAGAGCCTCAGCCAGAAATGCTGTGCAGATAAACAAGGGATGTCCTGCTGCTCCCAGAGCAGCAACCAGTTTGCCCTGCATGGCTCCCAGAGCTGGGATGTGCCCTGTGAAGCAGACCCCCTGCTCTGGGGGAGCTGGGAGCGGGATGCTGTGAAACCCCTTGGTTTTGTTAAACCCAGAGTGAGCTGTGCTCAGACCTTCAGTCCAGTCCAAACAAATGTTTGCTGCCCAAAATCACCTCTGGAAGGAGTGGCTGTGACTTGCACTGTCTCTGGCACTGTAATCTTGTTCAGTGCCAAACTCTGTCCTACATGGAGCTGGGCTTGATCCTGCCACACTTATCCTGAGGCTGCATTTAGCTGCTGCTGCAGCCCTGTAAATGCTGCTGTCTCTGAAAACACCCCCTGGATGCCCAGCTTGTAA
The DNA here is from genome assembly GCF_028018845.1 of Melospiza georgiana. NCBI lineage: Eukaryota > Metazoa > Chordata > Aves > Passeriformes > Passerellidae > Melospiza > Melospiza georgiana. The sequence goes on along the minus strand of NC_080430.1, from coordinate 43,140,083 downwards.
CAGCCAGGTATGGAACAAGATTTGCAACAGGGCTGAGCTTGTCACTACAAACAATGCCAAAGGCTGCTCTAGCCCAAAAAAGGGGCAAATGTGACTGCACTGGAAAGTTTGAGGGATGCTATTTTAGTCAATTAGTGAAACAAGGACAGGAACTGTAGTTTTAAACGTATTTTCTACCTAGTAAATGAGCAAATAATTCTGTGATTAGAGCAAAGTAGGAGCACACTTCCTTAAACATAGGCAAATTACACCTCTGGTGAAGGCTGTTCCTTGCCACCAGTATCTTCTCCCTTCCATCAGAGCAGGCTGGCAAAACACACTCTGACAAGGTGCATGAGTCTCTGATTTGTTAAAGTCACTGAGAAGTCTTTAAAGGCTTTGCTTTGGCAGATGTTTTAGCAATTGAAATCCAGCTCATCTGTAACTGTGTGCCCTTTTGCTTCAGTAAACAAATGGCTCAGGTGCAGAAATCATTCAAGTTAGCTGAGTTCCCTCTGGCATGGTTGAAAAACCTCATCTGTCTCCCTGGGAAAAATCAGTGTTGATACCACAGGCACAGAGGAAAAGCCACTGAAAAATAACTAAGTTGGTTTTCTTCCTTTTTATCCTTTATAACTGCAGGTTTTGTGAGAAGCCCAGTGAATATTTGAAAATGTGTTAGGGAGCTGAAGGGTGTAGACAGAATTGAGGGCTAGGAAAGGTTTGCTACCACATAGGAAAGGGAGAAGCTCTGACCTACAAAGCAAGCACTTTCTTTGCTTCATGGGGCAGATTTGGGAGATGAGGAGGTGAGGGTTTGTTGGTCTGGGATTTTAACTGGAGATTCTTCTTCCAACCTACCAAGGTTTTGTGGATTTGTCAGCAACTGGAGAATTGTTTCTCAAAGTTTGGGGGCGGGGGGTGGGGAATGGTAACATGGGAGAAGGAAGAAAAATGGCTCACACTTTTCCATTTTAGGTTTATAAACTCAAACTCTACCCCCTACACTGTGGGGTAGAGTTTGAGTTTATAAAGCTCCCACAAAAAACAATCAAATATCCCACTCCTTTGCTAACTGATTTCTTTTAAAGCCTTTAAAGTTACACTCGCTAAGCAATAATCATGTGGGGGAGGATAATGTTTTCTTGCTCGTCCTTGTTATCACTACTGCCCCTTGCCTTGCTGTGTCCACTGATTCAAGCACAGACTAAAAGCTTTCCAGGCCAATCTCAATCCTCCTGTGTGCTTGCCTGTTGCTGGGAGAAGGGATTTCTACTTGACACAGTTGATTTTCAATCGTCCTTTCTCCCCACTGATGCTGGGCAACGTGACATTGGTGTAGTGCCACCAGCACGGAGCCTAGGCCAGGAGCCAAGGCAATGAACAGCCTGCTAATTAATTGTTCACATTTCTCTCCAGACCCCCTCCCAGAACAAACTCTGTGGAAACAGGAGGCAGCTGTTTCTATGCAGCCCTCTGGAAATGTGAAGCAGAAGTGCTTTACTGCCCGTGTTATGGCTTTACCATAAAAAAATGTGATGGCAGCAAGGGCTTCTGGTTGCATGAAAGAAAATGGACTGGCTTGGATATGGGACAAAAAGATTACTGAAAATAATCTGAGCCTGATGCATCCGTTCCTACCCATCCAAAAAATCCCAACAACAAAAAAAAGTAGTGTCTGTGATGTTGCCTGTAGTCAGTGGAGAAAGAGGGACCTAATTTCTAGGCAGGAAGAAGGAATTAATGTTCAAAACACCAAGCAACTACTATAGATACTGTTTCTGGTAAAGCTGTGTATATATTCAGTTTCAGTTCTGAGGCAGGTAATTCTCAGAGCTGGTGGAGTTTGTGCATCTTGCACCCTTTCTTGTATATGCATACTTGTATGTCTTTATTTATGAATATAAATAAGTTAACAGATTATTTACATCACTGTACAGAATAGATCTAAACTCAGTTATCAAAATGGATACACCTGCCAGTGGATTTAGTCTGTTAACACTTTGCATTTCATCTTCAAAGCACCAAACAAACATTAATTATTTACCCAGACAGCTTCCCACTCACCAAAAGGATTAAAAATAACAGGCAGGGTAAGGGATGGAGCTGAGGGAGTGCAGTGTGCTCATAAAAAGACAGCTTATTGTGTATCTCTCTCCTGCCACGAGCACTGTAGACTGATGCCTTTATAAACTCTGCAGTCCAAGTGTAGGAGTAGCCTTTGTTAACACCAACTTGGCAAAATGGGAAAATCCTCATTCAAAAGCAAATGATCCGCTCTTCATTTTCAAAAGCTTTGGCCTCTTCTTGGCTTATCAGGTTCCCATTCAAGCTGGAGGAGTACAACAAAAGGCATGTGAGTGAAAGTAAGGTAGTGACCATTTCCCATCATCTGTGTGCATCATCTTTGGTGCAGAGGTTTGAAATGTCACGTGGGCTGCATGCTTATCAACTGGGAATGGGTGTTAGGCTGGATCCAGCACTGCTGTTCCCACTGCACATCCAAGGATCAAGGCTCCTCCCTCAGAAATAAAACCTGAACACACACCTGAACTCCAGTAACTGAACTTGGCATTGGAAACCAGCTGTTTGCATTTCAGCAAGCAGCACAGAGTTGACAAAGGTTCTTACTGTGCAGTGGGCTGGTTTAAAGATATTTAAAGTCTCCAGAGCATTTTGTGTCTTCCATGACAACATGGTAAGAAAATTCTGTGAAGTACTCAAGCATTATTAATGTGAAATGACTGATGGCAAAATTTTCAATTCTGGCTACATAAAGATAATCTACATTGATACTTATACCCCTGAAAATGAGCAGCCTGGTTAAGTGCTGCTCTTGAAATGTTGAAATCCATTAAACCATGCAGATTTATGAAATTACTTGGGTTAATGAATGCCTCCGAACATTCAGGCCAGAACCGAAAGACAGATTTCAGTCTGAAGATTCAGAATGATCTGAGGGGAAGTTGATGCCTCTTCTGTAGACAAAAGCTGACAGTGGCTTTTGGAAAAAGTACCTCTTCCACATCTCCAGGGAACACACTAGTCAGACAGTGAGTCATTGTCTTTCTAAGCAAGAATTCAGTGTCCTTTCACTAAAACAAATACATATATTTAAAAATAAATTTCATGTTCAATAATAAAACAGCAGTGCTAAAACCAGCTCAGTTCTATTGACTCCTGAGCTCCCTGAGGTGAGGGAAGGAACGTGGTATTTGGCTTTCTGCCTTAAATGTACACGTGTGACTATGTGATGCCCACCTAATCTACAACAAACAAATCCTACAAAAAGTTAATCTTCTTGTAGCTTAGCACTTTCAGTATGTTTGGAGCACCGCCCAAAAAAATCCAAGCACAAATGCTGTGAACCAGACTAGTAATGCTCACTAAAGGTAATCATCTCCTGCTTATTTGGCATTTAGGTCCTGAAAAGCATGGACATGTTCAGAAGTTAAAAAATATAAACAACAAGCAAAGCTGGGTCTACAAATTCAGGCCCTGATTCTGCAAATCAGTGGTACAGACAGATGTGAACCAAGAAAACTGCCTGACATTCATAACACACAAGGAAATGTTTCAATGGCAGTGGCTTTTTACATGTCTGAAATCCACAGCTGGAACTACAACCCCTGCCTCACATAAACTTGCTCTGAATGTTTTAGGCTGGGAAGTAGTAAGGCCAGTAGGGTTTTAAAGGGAAAGGAAGTTTACAAAGTGACCCTTTGAGAAAGGGACATTTACCAGATTTCTTGAATAGTCGTGTTCTCCTTGAGAGCTTCGCTGAGGCACTTCACCCCTTTGGCTGTAATTTGATTCTGGATAAGCCTGAAAAAAAAAGCATTTCATGTCAATCTAACATGCAAACTAATTTGCAGCACATGCACAACCTGTGCTCAGCTTGACGTTAAGGAGCAAAGCTGTCTGCCACAAGAAAATGACTGTGATTTTATCTGTGAGAATGGTACACAGTATTGGTCAAATGTCCCACATGCACTTTCAGAAACAGAGCTCAGAGCATTAATCTTTTCCTTTCAATCTTGCATGTGGTTCCATTCTGGAGATTCTGAGCAATTTTAATTACACAGCTGACAAATTTCTGCTATGTTCACTAGTGGTATGAGATTGTGGTATTTAGACTGAGACAGACAAACTTCTCAGCTCTGCTTTCTTACTAAGAAGACTGTGAGGTATTTTTAAGTGATGTACAGAAAATTCTGAGTACAGACCCTGTGTAGGCCTAGTGTTTTAGCAGTTATGATCCAGAAGCTGCCAAATATTCCAGTCTTGTTTATCAGACCAACAAGATCTTCGAAAAATAAAGCACTGATTCTGACTCTGGTATGAGCAGGTGCAAGTCCCAGTGAAGCCAACTTACCAGCTATAAATTATGTCTCATCTGAGCTTAGGAAAGGAAAAAGAACATACCTAAGATCCTCAAGCAGTGAAACTGATGAAACAGTAGGTAACTCTTATCAACCACTGTAGACCATCCCATTAGCTAAAGATGAACAAAGGCCACTCATCTGCATGAGTATAAAAATACTCATCAGCCTAGCTTAATTCAGTACTCACCTTTCAGTCTACCATGGTGAGCCCCACAGCTGTACTATTCCATGTGACTGGTTGCATGAATCCCTCGGGATTCAGGATGAGGTTGAAAATTGGAGTGTATTGAACAATCTCTGAGGGAGGGAGGGAAGGAGGCATTCCCATTAAAGGAGTTTCTGCACTTGGAATCAAAATGCAAAGGGATCCAGTACAGTCTTTCTGCTACTGGAGAAAGACTTTAATTCAGCCTCAAGTTCAACTATCTATATAGATTACCACTTTTGGAGGTATCCACTGGTGCAATCAACAAAGCAGGATATCAATTTGTCCACTGGCAGACACCCTTGGACAACACTGAGCCATGACAAAGACATTCATCTCGATTACTATGCCTGCTTTGGCTGGGGTAAGTTTTATTATGAATTCAACCCAAACTGCTCAGTGAATTATATCTGCAGCTGTGCACAAAGAAATCAAGCACTTCCCCCACTGTCTTTTCCTTTTCAGGGTGATGGGCACCATAGCTTCTGCTGCTTTCAAAAGAGGCTGTGAGTACTTGGCACCCATGACAGCCAGCATGATTCCTAAGGGGCTGGAACTAGGAATAATACAGGGAGTGTGCTGGAGTGTGGTCAGCCAAGTCTTTGTAAAGCATACAAAGGGACTCCATGTCTGGTGTTCCCTTGATCACTTGAGATGAATGGATGGCTATTTTTTTTTTACAGCTCCCATCTGCCCAACCCCATCCATTGGCAACCTCTGGATTAGAAAAGCCAATGCTGTGTTTTCTTAGAAGTGTAAGAAGTCTTACTGTGATTGCTAGAAATAATCCCTGGTTTCCTGGGGATTGATGCCTTGGAGATGAGTGTCATGCATCAGTGTATTGCTAGCTTGAAAAGCAAGCATCAGGCAAATGTGACATGTATCTGTCTGTCACCTAGGTTCTTGGTTGAAGAGTTACTTTCATAGCATGATAATAAACAGAAAGAATTGTAATAACCTTATTCTATTCTAGCTGTCTGCTTGGGGGTTTGGGTTTTTGTTTTTTTGAAACTTTTGATTTTGAGGCCAGTACTGTTCCCCTAATGAGAGACGAAATCAATCATTAGTTTGAAAGTTACCAGAAACAGCTTGAACTTTTCCCTGTATGGAAGCAGGTTCCAAATGCTAGACAGCAGCTTTATTGACTTCCCGTTAGAACTGTCTACAAGCAGTCAGCTGCATCCAGACCATGCACAGAAGCTGTTACTGTGACCTACATAGACTTGGAAGGTGAAGCTTTAATGTAGTGACTGCCAAAGAGCCTGTGCCACTGTGGAATGTAACTCACCATAAATGCACCAGTTTCTTGTTGACCTTCAGCATCTCTGCAAAACTCATTGCTGCCTCATCATCCAGCTCGTTTTTAGTCAACCTAAGTGGGAGAGAAAATGTCCACTTAGGATGTTGACATTATTTTTCAGCCCCCTTTTTTGCAGCTTTCTGTGACTTAGCTTTAGACAGCCAAAGGGGGATGTGCTGTTCCTGCCCTGAGCAATTTGTAAAGGCTGGACACAAAGAGATATTGAAGAGAAGCCCTGGAGGTAAAAGAGACAAGAGTATCAGATCTTTATTTCTCTGAGCAATGCTCTAGTGATACTTTCTCATGATGCTTTAGTGTCTAAAAGGTGAATGAGGTGTGGTGGGAAAAGGTACAGACAACACTGAAGAGGTGCAAAAACTGAGGACAGAGAACTTGACTTCATACGATGGAAAGGAGAGAAGGTGGGGAAAGCAAGATGGAGGGAGCAGAGTGAGGCATGACACTGGTCACTGGAATGTGTCCCAAAGGACACGTGCTTCTGATCCATTACTCACGCCCACACTCTTCCAAAGGGATACCTTATAGCTTGCTGTTAGGGAAAGCAGAGGGGATGAGGGCAGGGAGAAGGAGCAGGGAGAGTAGGAAGGGCAATGGGATTGGAGGACATAAACCAGCATTTTGCTCTGGAAAAGGAAGCAAGGGAGAAAGAGACCACACTGTCAATTACCAGAATATCCTCACGGAGTTGTTGTGCTGCATGGCCTCAGCAATACTCTTGCCTCCCTCTGTTGTGATGCCATTGAATGCAAGACTGTGAAGTAAAGATACAAATGTCTAAGAAGCAGAACCACTTGGCTCTCCCACTGCAAATACCAGGGAATATCCTGGATGATCTGCTTCCCAGATGTATAGCTCACCATTTGTGTGTTTTAAAGGCTCACATACTTCACAAACCACTTACAACTTTTACAAGTGAGAGCAGTTCACAGTCTGCAGCCTGAGTGAGGTCTATCAAACAATCCACGAGGTTTGCTGTCAGTGAGTTGTGCTCTTGGGACTGACAGCAGAGTTGCACTCAGTAATTTTGAGAGTTGAGGCTCTTAACAAGGACAAAGAGTTGTGCTTAGCAGCACACAGGTTTTCACATGTTTTTGTCATCCCTGTACAAAGTGGAAACTTTGTCCTTTTAAGTCCTTCAGGCATCCAAATACTTCATTCTTCTACATACAACACCTTCTTTGTGTATGGAGAGATGAGCTTGTAAATGCTTTCCATTACAAACCACAAACATTCCTTAGTCTGCCCTCCATTCTTTGAAGAGACATTGGCAAAATCATCCAGTCAAAGTTATGTTCTGGGCTTTAGGAGTTCAGAAAGCATCTCCCCCCTTAAAATAATGCAAGGCCTCAAAAACTGTAGAAAGGGGAACCCAGTAGAGCAATAACACAAGTATGTATTGGCATGAGCCCCTCCTAGCTTCATCTTAAACTGGATATTCTCAGTCCATCATGCCTGGGCCTAAAAATGGCAAATAAAGTAAACTGATGTAGTAGGGATTATCTTCCCTTGGTCTTCACATAAAGCTACCACAGGTGCTTACTATGAATGCTAATCATGGAGCAAGATTAGCCACAAGCAAGTACACTGCAGAGCAGAGGATTCACCTTGCACAAATGCCAGCAAACCCAAGCTCGAGAGAACACAGTTACTCCTCTTTATTTCTGCAAATACATTCATCAGCATATTTGCTCTCATCTGAGAATCCCTGAGCTCTGATTCAAGTTCAAAATGTTTTCTTTCAAGTCTGATGCATCTGGAAGGATTGTGCAATTATGGGAAGATGGCTATTTCAGATGGCTTTTAAGTTTAAATATATCTAGGTCACTGCACCTGTTCAGCTTTTAATTTTTAAGCTTGACTAGCTGCTTGCAGAAAAGAGGACAAGGCACCAGCTCTGAAATCCCTGGATCTGAAGTGGCAGCAATAAACTCTCCAGAGATCCCCAAACTCCCAGAGTATTTCTGAAGAAACTAGTGCCATATGCCACCTTGTGGGGAAACTAAGGAGCCTTGCCTGCTCCCCTCACCCTGGAGGCCAGTGGAACTGGGAGACAAACAGAAAGGGTAACCATGAACCCAGTGCTCCAGCTGTGTGGAGGGACTCCAAAACATCTTCAAATCTTTAAATCCCCAGCCAGCATTTGAAAGTTTAGCAGGGAATGGGCTGTTTAACACGCTGGTTTCTGCTGTGCTTCCCATCTCACCTGTGTTATGGCTTCCAGAAGGCTGGTTTGAGATCCATCCCTGAACTCCAGTGAGGATGACATATCACTAGCACTGAATGTGTGGTGGTGTAGCTCCACTGGAGCACAGGATGAGCCCAAATGTAAGAATGTCCCAGCCCCTCATATTATGGCCTACCAAGCACTTTGGTAAGAGCTGCTGCACTTTTTCAATAGATGCTGTTAATACTGAGCTCACTGGGAACCCAATTCTGTGACAGCTGGTGCCTCCTCCTGCTAATGCTCCCAGATCAAAATGGCATCCACTGACCATGTGCCTTCACAAATGCCAGACCTCTGTGCAGCATGAGGGCAGGAGGTGCACACAGAGGAAAGGATGCCAGTCATGTGGTATTTTAACTTGCCCAAAAGCTGCACAGGGCTTTTTGACAGAGTCTGGCCTCTCGCTTGCACCAGGGAACCTCTTGGCTGCACAGCAAAGGCTGCAATACCAGATGGCATTCCAAGCCAACCCTTGGTGGGAAGAGTGTCATTGCTTCACAGCAGGATGGAAAAGGCAGCACTGCACCAAGCTGTCTGGCTCTGCTGATGTTTTACCTCACGTTTGTTAACCTGGGGTGGTTCCTCAGGGCCTCTGCAAATGCCTTTGCTCCTTCATCTCCAACTTGATTACCCCACATCCTAGTGAAGAGAGGAGAACATGAGGTATCAGTTGTGCTGCCCTATTGACTCTTGGCAATGCATTCTCCCTGTTTCTCTCCCCTCCCCTCCTTCCTGGTTACTTCCCAGCCTTTCAGGCTCGTGGGGAACCTGGCAGGTACCCTCCCCAGCGAGGCAGGTGTGTTCCACTGCCTGCACATGGCACCAGTAACCTCTGCTGACTCACCAGCACCCTCAGGCCACAGCACAGAGGCAGCTCTAGGAGACAGCCTGTGCGGCAGGAATCTTTAGGGATCACCTTGCTGCACACTGGTAAGAAATAGTATTTCCAAAGGCAAAACCATCCTTGATTACACAAAGGGTTATCATGGGAGAGAAGGTAACATGGTACAAGCTGGAGAGATTTGATCAGAAACTAGGAGTACCTGGTCAAATCCTTTCCATGCAGAGTAAGCACTTTGAAAATTCACTCTGTATTAAAAGGTTTGAAACGCACCTCTGCTGAGGTCTGTGCTGTTGGGTTTTTTACAGGGATCCTGGCTTGATGACTCAGAGCCACACTCAGCTTATGGGTAATTAGTTGGCAGCTCTTTTAAAATCAATTGAGCTCTGTGGTATCTAAACATATGGACTTCCAGTAAGTTCCCCAGAATTTCCTTGTCCTCCAGAGCCAGTGCAGTTTGCTATTTCAACATTTCTGTTCAAGCTACCCTAAGTCCACTTGGAGTAATCATTTCCTCCACAGGAGAAAACAGGAGTCCTTCACTGAAATTAGAGCAAGTACAGCACACCAGACCCAGCTATATGGAAGTGTGCAGGTTGCTCACTGTATTTGTGAAATGTTGTAGAACAACAAAATTAAAGGCCAAAAATCTGATTGTACACATCCAGTTTCTATGTCTCACAGCTACTGTGATTTTCACAATGGCCAAGCAGAGGTTTTAATTCCATGTATTCAAGTACTAAATTTTAAGAAATGTGCTCTCCTGTAGAGTGAAGAGAGAAACTGGGATTTGCCAGAAGAGGAAAAAATAAATAAAATAAATCAAACCTAGCACCTTTCCTGAGAAAAAGGGCAGGAACTAAAGGTTTGGAGTACATGCAGAGCTCTCTCCAGTAATAGCACTTTGCAATTAGGGACAGCCTAAGGGAAAAGGACGATGTGAATACCCTTTTATTGTCCCAGCTCACAACTTTATCAGCATGTGATGCAGAAGGTTTGACAGGTGTAACAGTGACACTCAATAACTAGATGCAGTGCCAACTGTCATAAAACCACACAGACTTAAAAATAACCAAGTATCTCTAAAGAAGTTGTGCTGCCATAAAGGAAGTGGCTAGCTCTATATACTGTCCTCTTGTTTGTTTGGATTCTGTCAGAACAGTGAAAAAGAAAAAAACAGATGCCAAAATCCAAGCCAACATTGAGTGAACCGAAGAACAACAAAGCAGCATTTTCTTCCATGAAAAATATGGCTATGCCTCTACACTTGTTTGTTCTAATGCTGTTGCTGAGGAGGGAAAGAATAGAAGGAGGAGAGAAGGCAAGCATGAAAATATTGTAAATCCCCAATAAGGGGATTTACAGGTGCCTGGCCAAGACCAAGCCCTAACTTCTGCTCTTTAGCACTGAACTTACCCAATTTCAAACATTGTCTTGCTCTTCTGGATGGCCTGGGCAAGGCACTTCCCTCCTTCGCTCGTTATTTTGTTTGCTCCTATTCTGCACAAAGTACAGAAATTGATGAGGTGCATCACTTACAACTGTGCAGCTATCAGAACACCAGCTCAGAAAGCCACACAAGTACTTAAGGCTAATTAACTCTGCGGGTTACCTGCAGTTATCAAAGATTAACCCAGAGTGAAAAAATACTCAGGCACTTGACCTTTGACTAAAAGACATAATTTTATGTTGTCTTTTGCATGTTTTGCATGTCAGCCCTCTAAATCAGAAGTACTGCAGTAGCGTCTTGGGTTTGGTGCTCAGTATGATAGAAACGAGCTTTAGGAACTGAACCTCAGGGCAAGGACACTGGCCTTGTTTTTAATATAATTCATACAATCAGCAATTGCTAGAGAGCTCATGAATTACATGCAGCATGTTTCATGATGCCACAGGGAACAGAATATTTCTTGACTGTGTGTTTCCAGAGCAGACTGCAGCTGATAGGCACAGACTGCAATAATTTCAAGTCTTTCTGTTGTAAGCACAGGCTCTAGGCAGTGGCACAGGTCAGTGCAGCAGTCAGTCCCAGGCTGGACTTTTACACAAGGCCTCTTCTATTTTTGGCCTACATGGATATCAAATGGCTGGAGTTCAAGGGAGAGATAATTGCATATAGATTAATTTAAAGAACGGACCAAACCCCCAACCCTCCCCCCCAGCCCCAAGCCACTACATTTACATAAAACTGTCTTGTTTGGCTGACTTTGGGCACATGAATGTGCACTCTATCTCAAAATAACCTCTAGGGTTACTATGTAGCGTGAATGCAACCATCCTTCAACAGTTTTTTTTTTTTTTGTGAAAGCTACATTAAATAAGCAAAGCACTGTCAAAGCACTGAAAAAACTAAGTGCTCCTGGGTTTCAAAATTCTGCAAAAATTTCAAGTAAGAAGGATATGGCCAGAGTGGGGTTTCAGACCAAGTCAGTGGTAGAACAAGGACTAGAACCCAGGATTCCCTGGCTGCCTGTTCCTACATTCCCTCCCAAAGCTGACATTGCTGCAGTTCCCTCTGGTTTCTGCTATGGTCACAATTAAACCATTGGTTAATGATCTACCTTTATGTCCAACCAATGTGCATGGCCAGACACTCTTATCTGGGGAAGTTCCAGGAATTAAAGGGAACAAGTCACCAGGTGAATTTGGGGAATTCCAGAGTTGAGGTATGACACCAGCACAGACCGACCCCAGTGGCCCATAAAAGGTCAGACACTAAAAAGCTTGGTACTGAATCCAAGGGAATTTGCCTGCTGGAAGCAGCAGCAAGGTCCATGCACAGCTTAAGCCTCGCTCAGGTGCTCAGATTGGATTTAGGTAAAGAACAAGTTTCATGCACTCCTTTAACTCAGTACTGTATTCCAGAAAAGACTATGGATTCAAGAGTTTCACCTGCTGCCATCCACTGCTAGACTACTGCAAAGCAAATATACAACAACAACCTAAATGATATTTTATTTCAAATACAATTTTTTCTTTTTTTCTACTCTTCCTCTCCTTTCAAGCTGCTTAATTAGGATAGTGTAGAAAGGAAAAAAAATCCAACATACTTAACATATTCCAGGCTTGAACACTCTTCAATTAATTTTGCAACATATTTGGCTCCAACATCAGTGATTTGGTTGTTGTATAAGCTTAAAGAAAAATCACATTGGTAAAAATAGGTTATTACTGCTGTTAAATATTTACAACCTGAATGTTTTATGATGCACACATAGCATCTATCTTTTCTGTGCAGCTTTGTACATATTCACAGTTGCTTGTGTTTCTATTTTGATATATAATTCATATTGTGATGGGCTAGATATAAAATATAAGGAGACCAGACTGCAAATCATGAATATTTACATATATTTTTTAAATAAATGGTCTCCACAAGCAAACAAAGTTTCCCTTTATTCCTGTGCTAGTACAGAAATAATATTGCCAGAAGATAAGTCAAAAGACAAAACACCATAATGTACTTTTAGTCTTTTAAAAGTCATAAAATCCCCTTGCAAATATTACTGAAGAGCAGATACCTGAGCAGTTGTACTTACATTAGGGCACTGGAGGAAAAAAGCTATTCTTGGTATTCATGTTTACCTTTCAAAAAGTCATTTTTATGTAGCTACTTAACCAAGAGCAGGAAGTCAGAGCTAACGTGCCTTCCAGCTTCAGCTTCATTAAGAACTAATTAAGCCCTTGAAAGAAATTGGTATCATGAACATGACACTGGAAACTGCATGTTGCTGACAGCAGTCTCTACCAAGCTGTATCTGCTTTGCATAGTTGAAATAAATCAGTTTACAGTGGAGAAAACAGCAGGCTATAACTACACATGCTCTCTTGCTTGCAGTCTATCCCTTCCACAGCAGAAGGCTTTCAGTATAAAAATTAGCAAGCAGGTTAACTGGTGGTGCACACTGTGCCACAGAAGGCTTTGATGCCAGCAGGAGGCTGTGAGGGAGAGGAGGCTGAGGTCCTTGTCCCAGTGAACTGTCACAGAATCATTTCTGACACAAAAAGCTGCTTTGCTGAAACAGTACTTTCCACCCCACCTCTGCTGTGTCAGTGCTGACAGCTTTAGAGTTTTATTTTCCAGTATCACTGCTCAGTGTTTTGCTCCCAGCTGGCTACATACCCCAAGAAAGACACAATTTGGTACTTGGAGAGTTCTTCATACAAGATCCTCACGCCGTGATCTGTGACCTGATTTACACTCAGCCTGGAAAGAAGGGAATGAAAAGTCTGAATCAATACATACTAGAAACGTTCATCACCTGTGAGTTAACAAATGTCTGGAGGCCTATGCATTTTCCTCTGATATTCTAACAGGTCCTTATGCCATATATTAAAAGCTGTTAAGGGAAATGTGAGCTCACATTCATGTGGCTCACTCCAAAACTGATAAAAATCAGAAAGCCCCAGATCTCCTAGGTAATGCTCTGGAAGCTGTCCACAGAACTGAGAACAATAAAATGTAGGAAGTCAGACTCCAGATAAACATCTCACCCTCCTTCTGTGCTTACTGTGATTCCAGGAAGAAAGTCTGCTTAACACCCTAGCAAAAGCAAGCTGTCCAAACTACTAATCTTGCAATCTTCTCTCTGAGTACATAGTGAAAGCCAGGCATCTTGAAAGTCACAACACATTCAGGCTTCACCAAATAAAGGTTGTGAAAAGCCCTGGCCAGAAAACAGAACTGTGCTCCCATGGGTGTGCTAGATGTTTCTAATTTTATTGCCCCAGCCAGACACGAAGCAAATCAGTATCAGTCATTCACAGAACAAAAATGCTTCGTCTCACAATTGTTTGGGGTGGGGTTTTTGTTGTTGTTGTTGTTTAGGGGGGTTTTTTTGGAAACTTCTCAAGCTTTTTCACCTTATGGACAGGTTCAATGAAGCACTCCAGTTGCCATCCAGCACATTTTCTGGGTAAAGCTGTCCCTATGAAAACATTTTGACCACATTTAGTTTGCACACAAACTCTGTACCTGAGGATGTCCTGCTGAGAGTCCCTTATCACCAACAGCCACCCTAGCCTTTGCTAGTTAGCAACCTGGTCCCTTTGGAATGCAGCAGCACACAGGAGAAATCAGCCAGTTTCTACAGATCAGGACAGCAGCCTGCTTCTTTGAAAGGGATAGTTAAGCTCTTGGAAACAACATTTCCTGACCTGCAGAAATTGCTCATTAGAAATAAAAGTTCCAACATCTGAAGATCCATAAAGGGATCCTAAAAGGGCAACCTAAAAGACTGTTTTGGTGTTAGGATCACACTGTGTATGGCATGATCACATGATAGGCATGAAGAATGAAAGGCTGGCCTTTGCTTCTTTGTTTTGTCTTACATACTTATGCATTTTCTCCAGGAGTTTCCTTATTGCTTTCTCCTGGGAGGTCAGTCAATTTGCAAATCACTGGGGAAAAAAACAGGAGTCACTGGCTTTGATTTATTCCTAGAGGAAAACAAGGCAAGGCACAGCCAAACAGGAAGAATAAAACCAGTTGTTAAAAAATATTCTCATGGGGCTGAAGGAGCTTTTAAAGAGATCCTGATTTACTGCACCTAAATGTTTGGACAAATAAGATATATCTACATGGTACAACCTCAAATGGCTGGAGGTGAAACAATCTGGCCTGTGATGTCAGAGGTGGAGTTAGTTCTCCCTGTTCACACAAAGCCATGTCCTCCCTTCACAACACCTCAGGGGAAACACCACATCTGAAGGCATCAACTACATTCATTCATGGATGTATATGATAGTTTTTGTCCTATGAAAGCCAGACATTTGGACAAGATGCAAAAGCAAGAAATTCAGAGCTTCTGATCAAGGGTTATTGTGATTAGGAGGTCCTCCCTTACCCCTTATGATCAAGGGCAGAGATGGCCTCAGGCAATCTTCAGATAATGGAAGATTGTTTTGTTTCCTTTTTCCTTTAAGCACCTTCTCTCATAAAAATTCTCTTCTGAGACAAAACAATTTGAGATGGAGCTAACTAAATGTACAGGTTTAAACAGTCTGTGCTTCTAAGAACTTCTTTCCACCCTTTCCATTTTGGTTTCCAAATCCACAGCTTATCTCTGCTCCTATGACTAAATGAACAAAGATTTCAGAAGATCTGAAACATTAATTTGCAGCAGCACTGATCCTCCTCTTTCTCCACTTGCGAGATCAATTCCTTCAGCCCACCGGTTTGTGGAATAAACGAAGAATACATAACAACCTGCTTACATACAGAGACCCCTACCTGATGACTGCAAGCTTGCTGAAACAAGGTTGCAGCTGCTTAATTCCATAGTCATTGATGTTGTTGTTGTCCAGATCCAGAGCCAGGCGCTTTCGGAAGTGGTGCAGAAGGAAGGAAATGGCGCTGCAGTCGGCAGAGCAGGCGTTGCAGTAGGCCAGCTTGATGTAGTTGGCGTGCATGCGGCGGGCTGCCATCCTCCCCACCTTCTCACTCTGCGTCTCGTACAGGCACCTCAGCATCCACACAAAGTTGGGCTGCACCTGCACCTGGTTGTAGCTTTTCAGCCTGGACCGAGTGTAGCCTTTCAGGCGGGATTTCATGCTCTCCCCAAGGTATGTGATGAGTGTTTTTCTCTTCCTCTTAATGACCGCAGGTGAAACTAAATGTCTGAAGAGCTTCTGCCTGGGTCCAGAAAGCAGGCCACAAAGAAACATGTTGGTAAAATTAAAGTGTTCTTTATTTTGGAAAGGATCCTCCCCTGCTAGTTGTTTCTTCAGCCAGGGGATACGAAGGCAAGTAGGCTGGGCAGTCTCCATGGAAGAACATTCACTGAAAAACTCAAGTAACTCCTTGTTACCCACCTTCTCCTCCATAACCAAAAATAAAGCTGTGAAAAAAGACTGAAGGGTTAAGTGCAAGAACTCATAAGTGGCCTGACTGTCACAGCCACTGTAACCTTTAACTGTCCTGAGAAAGCCCAATTGCAAATCTTCTTCAGAGATATTTGCCGATGAGACTTCCTCCTGCTCAAAGATAAAGGAAGAGTTCTCCATCCCTTTGTATGCCATTTTACCCAAAGCTAGAAGACTTTCCTTTCTTGACTTGAACATCTCTGCTTGGCTCCTGATATTGCCCTTCAGCAAACTTGTTTTCACTGCTCGGTTCAGGTGTACTTCAATCATGAGCAGAAATACATCTGTTAATGTAACAGAACTGTCTGGGAGCTCGTGGCCGTCAAACCACTGGCTGGAGTGGAAGTGCTCAAAGCATTTAAAGATAATCCAGCAAAATAAAGGCACTGAACACAAACTGCAGAGATTTGGGTTAGCTTCCAACTGGTTTGACACCAGTGCTCGTCGCTGCTCATCTTTGAAAAACATAGCTGTGTATTCCTTCAGGTTATTCCTGGAGAAACCACGGAGCAACACCTTCTTCCTAATGATGTTTTTTTGGATCTCAGTTCCTGTCCTGGCAGTAAGAATTTTCTTGGATCCCTTAAGAAGCTTTCCTCTGAGAAGGCTTACGAGCAGTGCCAGGGGGTGGATGGGTTCATTGGGTGAGCATACCTCAGGTACGCTGCTGAGATCAAAGCTGGAATAGATCTCATCAAAGCCATCAAAAGTGAAAAGAACTGTATGAGGGAACTGCAAGATGTGATGGAACACTTCTGCGGGGTCCTGGTCTGGGTAGCAATTATATTTGAAGAGCAGGTCTTTCAAACATATGGCTTCATCTTCCTTGAAGCAGCTAAACATCCTACACCGAAAACAGAAGAAAAACTTGGCCCCTATGTCCAACTCCTTCCTGGCCCAAAGGCTTTGTATCTTTTGCAGCAAGATGGATTTTCCAATTCCTGCATCACCGTAGACATAAACAGTCTCTCCATCTTCATTAATTAGCCCAACTGCATCATCAAAAAGGGCTTCTAATTGTCCCACCTGGCCAAGACTCTCATTGGTAAAACTGACCAGCTCCATAATACTGTTGGAGTAGATTTCTTCAAGCAGCATCTCCTCCTTCTGAGCGTACAGCATAAAAAACTTGGAGTCCCGTCCCAGTTCATGTCTGAGTTTCTGGCAATACCTGCTAACTAAAAAGACAGTGAACTATTATTAAAGAGACTATTATTTAAAAACCTATGTATACACTGACCCACCTCTTTGGGAACTCAGAGGGGGTTATAAACAAAAGTAATTCTAATGTGGAAAGGGTTCTTTGGCAGATTAATTCTATTTGTGCTGCCATCATCACCCACTTGGGAAATTCAGGTGCTAAAGAAAGGTCACATGTGAGCCACCACTTCCTGGAAGCCAGTAGTGATGCTGCATTGGTTTAAGGGGTTACTATCCTGCAGCTGAGACTCAAAGCCAAACCCCTGATCATTTGTCAAAGGCTGCTTAACTCTCTGCAAAGGCTTGTTGGAGTTGTTGGTCACTGATTTCACAGTACTTATATACTAACTGCAGTTGTATCAGGTAGGTGGCTATTCTTTCCTAACTTCTTTAGCCATTCATATTATTGCAAACAGAAGCCATGCATTTTAGAAACCTAGTACCAGGCATCTCAAAGATTTTTTTAAGATGACAAAAACCCCACAAGAGAATCTCAGTTATTGCACAACGTTGGCCTGTGGTTTTCAACAGAAACTTTGCTTCAGATGAGGACAAAGTAATTCTTATATTTATGTAGTATGGAAAAACCTCTCTAGAGGAAATAATTTCTGCATACTTAAAGTCTGATTTTTAGGGTTGCTAAAAATCATCATTTAGGATGACAATAATCATCATTTAGGTTGGAAGGGACTTCAGAAGGTCTAGTCCTACCCCCTGCTGAGAACAGGATAATTTCTGACATCAGATGAGGTTACTCTGGGCTTTGTCTAATTGGATCTTGAAAACCCCCATGGAGACTGCACAGCCTCCCTGGGCAACCTGCCTCATTGCTTGACTGTCCTCATCATGAAATATTGTCTAGTCCATGGCCAAAACATCACAATATTGCTAATAAATTGTAGTAGAGGCCTAGAAAATACTACAGCTGGCACAAGGTGGTTCTGCCATTGTGTTACATACCTACAACCAAATGCAGAAAGAGCCCAAGTTTAACAAAACAGGATGTAATTTATCAAAATCACCCTTGTGTTATACAGTGTGCCTTATAATTTGGCTAATTAATTTTGCCTTTTAATTTTCCCTGGCTGTGCCTGCCTAAACTTTTACTCTCCTGTCACTTGGTTGGAGCTTCCTACATAGCAGGGCACTTCTAAGGGAAGGGATAGAGATGCATGGCCTTACCTGGATCTGTATTTACCACAGGTTTACTACAAATATTCTCTGAAGGCTTGTACCCTATTTCATCCAGCCAAGGCTCAAGCTCATAGTAAGCATCAGTGACTTTCTGCAGGACATAGACGAAATATTCCGAAACTTCTTCTCCCTTGCTTTGAACCAAGTCTAGAATTTTGCGAACCTGAAGAAACACCACAGGAAGGATCATTGATACACAGCATTTTTATCACAATTTTACCTGTCAGCTGCTTTAGGATCCTTTCTGGGCTGGACCAGGGGTCCAGAATCAAAACTAGTGCTTCAGAAAGGTGAAATCAAAATCCAGCTCTGAATTGGAGCCACCACAAAACCCAAGTGCCATTTGTGTTTGAGTGCTGTGAGAGAGTTGGTTCTGCAAGTTAAGGTCTGAACTTGTAGCTCAATCACACTAACCAGAAACAAAATGGATAAATGCCAGTCCTCAATGGGGAAACCAAAGGATTTCCTCAGCTTGACTACACAATGTATTTTAAACCCTGTGCTGTTTAAAATGAAAATAGAGATGGTTTCTCAGTGCCCTGAATTCACCCTCTGTTTTGTAAATACTCTAGTCACATTTGGATTTACCTCAGGATCCAGCCAGGTTCAGAGCAGGATAGGCTGAATCCCTCCCTGGATCTTAACGCTGAGCCAAAACCCTACAACTTTTCCTTCCAACACAGCAACTCAATTCTCCAGGCTCCCTCTGTACAATGGCCCCTCTGCCTGCAGTTATTACCAAAACCAATGGCTACCAGGCAGTGGCTGGAGCAGCTCAGCACAAAGTGTCCCCTCCACGGGCAAGGCAGAGGGTGATCTCTGTGCACCAGTACAAGGCAGTCCTAGTACAAAACCCTCTGCAAGACAGAGAAGTCATCTGGAGGCACATTTTGAATGTCAGGATCCCCTTGCTAGAAATGAATGAAGAATGCAGTTCTAAACCACACAAAGGGTTTCCAGAGACTGTGGTCTCTTGTGAGCTTAAATCAGGGTGATGTACATGCAGCACAGCAAAGCATGGAACACTTTCTGATAACTTGTATGCTCTAAAAAGCAGTTTTATGCCTTCCAGAGAAGCTCCCACAGAGTCCACTTCACTTACACTACTGTGACCTGCTCTCTGTCTCTGCTTAGACTCCTGATGCATGGCCTCCCCCTCAGCTTTGCATACAACCATGCATATTATGCTGAACAATAAGAAGTTGAGATAATCATACAGTGTGCATTTATTCAGCTTTGACCCTACACACAGTGTGAGCACTGTGTTACCATTTCAATATGCCAGCAAGAATGATTATTTTATGAAAATCTGCACTGTTGGTGAAGTCCAAGGTCTTTGAATTTTTTATGGTTTGCCTGCCCCTAACTGTGGCAGGGCTCTGAAGCTGCCTCATTGGTTGGTCTGGGAAACAATCTCCTCAGCTGTTTCAAGCTACCATGCAAAGACCAACTGTGTAAATGGTAATTTTCTCCTAATGAAGGGAAATAATTCTTGCTACTGATGTCCAAAGATGAATTAAAACCCCAAATATGCCAGGATACATCAATTTTCCACAGAAACATTTACAAGGTACATAGGTCTTTAAATAGAAAGGAAGGTGTTCACACAGACAACAAACAATCATTAACTTCTAAAACAACATTTCATTTCTGTCTCTCCTACAGCAGGATGATCTATCCCACAGCATCCTAAAGCAGATTTTCCTTGCTATACTCTAACAACCATGTGGCCACATCTTTATCAGAGGACAAAGCCACAGCTGGGAGGGACAGAACAGCAATTATCACCCTGCTAAATTCCTACAGCTGCCAACGGGCATAACCAGCAGTGCCAGCTGAGCTGGAAAGGGATGTGCTGGAGATACTCATCCAGGAAGAACAGGGTGGGAAAACTCAAAAACAACAAAGGTTAGAAAACACACTAGATGTAAAATTGTCAGATGAACCCTTAAAATCTGGTGATAAACTGAAAGTAACCAAGAGCTTCACTGGCTAGAGAAAAAAACAATTTTACCTTATCTGGTTGAGTAGGAAACTGGACAACAATCTCTGCATCTTCAGTGGAGAAGTAGTCGTTCTTAATCAAGTTATCAATCAAGCACTGTGTGTTTCGGATCCTACTGACCAGGAGCTCTCGGTGAACCTTCAGCAAAGCAATGAAGGACAGAGGGCTTGTTTCTGGAGGCTTTTTCGCAGGAATGTCCACATTAGCACAAAGTTGGCCTTCCATCATTGAGATACCAAGAAGCTGCTTCACCAAGCCTCATCTTTGAAAAACTGTCCATTTGTAGCGACAGGTCAGCTCAGATTTAACTTCAGGCAAATAGGAAATATGTCCTGCACATCACTGAGCCTGCAAAAAGTAATTGTACAGAACCTCAGTTTAAACCTTACTCTATGCACATACATCCTTCAGTTAGACATCACAGAATACTCCCAAACTCTCTGTAGTATCATGGCCAACTTCTTAATAACGTTTCTTCCTTAGGTACTTTCATTTATTTGTTCAGGTTTTGAAAAATAAAATACCTACAACAGGCAGTCTCCCTTCTGTTACCAGTATTTTACTCCAGCTTGCCTCAAACACCATCACTGGCATCTGCTTAATTAATTGCCTGTTCCTAATGCATAATTTAATATTTTTTATTAGTTTTTAATGTTTGAGTAGACTAAGCAGGGCATCTGTCCAAACATAATCTGGACAAGGAAATAAACAGAATAAAATTATACTTCATAGCAATTAATTTTGTAGGAGGAATTAATTTATAGTAGCAATTCACTCTGGTTTTTTTTGCTACAACAAGAGACTGTAAGAAGAGCTGAAAATATAGTACCTGTCCCTGAAAGCAAGGCCTTGTGAACTCTGAGGCAGTTTTAGCTAAACTAGAAAAAAGAGTTTAGCTTCTAAGGATACAAGGTTCACCAACACCAGGAGGGATGCTATTTTGAAACCATACTCTTTAACATGAATGCTCTCTCCTTGTCTGCAAATACATACACAGTGTATGCCCTTGTTCTCCAAACCACCTCTTGGGAGCTCTTTTTAGATGCCCATTTATTCCTATTTTTTCTCAACAGGGCATAAAGCAAGAGGAATCAGGATCAGACTGCTCTCTGTTTTATTACTAAAGCACGGCTTCCTGTAATTTTAGTTAGCGTGCCCACCATATAGTAGGCATGAAGTTACACTGAAATTACAATTCAACAGTAAGTTCATTTAGGTACTATTTAGGTACAAATTGCACATATGATTTCACATGCAGGAAGCTAATTTTTTGCCAAGATCTCAACTGAATCACCTCCACACAGACAGTGAGAATCTGCATGATCAACACAAAGGACTGACAACGCCCAGTAACAGTTAAAACATACTGTTGTTTCAGCAGGTCAAGGGATATCTGGAAGAATGTTCTTAGATTCTGATTACAGTCATATTAACAAAACCAAAAGACAAAACCCTTCAAAAATTCTGTAAATGTGCCAACACTGCTGCTACAAAATTCTCAGTTTCCCAAGACATTTGCAATGATGGCAAACTTTCTCAAATGCTCCCCAGCACTCCCCAGTCAAGATATAACTGAGCCTTGCCAGTTCACAGATAATTCTAAATGACCTGCTACTGGAACAATCTCACTTCTATGGGTTTTCTACATCAGAAGCTGCTGTCTGCATCAGTGAAGCTTCCCCTGCTTGATGCTGGAGAAAGACACAGTTTATGCCACTGCATTTTAGTGATACTAACTATCTACAGTCAAACCAGCAGGGCAAACCAGCTTAGCCCCTCAGATTTCCCAACAGGTCCCAGCTTAGGGGGTCTGACCTGCATGAACACAGATAACTGCATTAAGAGTTGGGCTCTCCGAGGGCTGAGACCTGGCACAACTGTTCTGGGTCACAGCCAACTCCCAAAACGGCAAAACTGTTTCCAACAAACGGAATGTAACCAAGGAATCTGAATTTCTTACCACACCAGTAAGTGACTGCATCTACTCAGACAAATCAAGCTTTCATTACCCCATTCAGATGACCCACCCGAGGAAGTGGCTGATTTCTGAGTCACTCAGCTTTCCAGAAGCCACACTGGCACATCTCTTTGTTCAAGAAAGCTCATTCTGCAAATGAAGACTGAGCATGTTGAAAACATAATTTAGCCTTAAATATCTGTAGGCTTTAGTTAAAGAGATAGCATCATCTTAAAACGTGCAATTAAAATATTAACCCTACTCTTTCAAGATACTGCATCCACCCAACATTCCTTGCTTGCTTTGGCTATTCCAGGACCACGTTGTTCTAATGTATTTTCTTTCTTCCTAATTTGTAAGAAGAACTGAGACAAATATTCATAAAACCATAAGAACGAACCAACATGATGTCAAGTGTACAAAGCAAATTGAAGTATTTTTTTCACTATTTCAGTTCCACCTACAAAAAGCACAAGAAAGGAAAGAAGAAATACAGCAGCAGGACAGAACACAAAAAATATGGAATGACCAGAAGGTCTCAAAGATGCATCTGACTACATCCATTTCAGTACAAACCACGGCTGCTATTGGAAGGGGTGTGCATACAAATGCTGCAGGACAGAGCAGGCTCCCTTTCACACAGGGTGATCTGCAGGAGAATGGAGAAACAAGAAACAAAGCAGAAAGATATATAAATTGAGGCTAAAAGGAGAAAGAACAAAAATGCCAAGCAGGTATTGGCAGGACTGGCAATATGAATTCTGTGCATGATGATGTACTCAGTGGTACCTTCAATGAAAATACTAAATTTAGTGCAAAACCCCACACCATCCAGTACTGGAGTACTTAGTACTTTTCATCAGTCCTTTTAAGTCAGAAAAAAATGGCAATTTCCACAATTCACAGACTAAGAAAATCCACACCAGATGAAGAGCAGAACACTAAATGGTGCTGAACAGAAAGACTTCCTGCTACATGTATTCATTGCAAAGTGTATCAGCCATATGAAGAAACTTGACATATATGATTCTGTTTCACTAGGGCTTTCTTTGTGCTGTTGGTGTTCTTTTGGCAGTGTTTTTAAAAACATGAGGCCAGTGTGTAACAACATGAGGTCTCCAGCTTATCTGCAAGCCCATCATCTCTCTTTCTGCAGAGTCCCAGCTTCCATAGTGCTTCAATATGACTTTTTCAGTGAGGGAACACAAGGTTGCTAACTCTCTTGTAGAAGGATCTGTCAGTTTCACAAAGCTAGGTTACACATCTGGTATGTTTAAAGGTAAATGCTTATGCAGCTTATAAACAGGCATTGAAAGCACTTCCTTACTAGAGTGCATACAGTGTTCCTTGCCTTATCTTGGGCCCTCCAGATGCTGGATTCAATTCCAGTGTAATTTGTGTGACTGCAGTTGCATCAGTCATGGGGATGCTGTTAGAAAAGACTGAGATACACATTAATGTGAGACACCTCAGGGTACTGCCTTCCATTTCTGAAAGGGAAAAAGTGAGTAAAATCATTTTTCTGAGAGACACCTTAAGGGTCTTATAAAGTTATGGACAAAACAGATCGCCTGTTCTAACAGCAACAGCTTGTGAACACATCTATTTGCAGAAATGAGCAAGAAAAAGGGAAAGACGTGCAAGCTTGACAGAGTAGCTGAAACAGCAGAGCACCTAAGGAGGAATGGAGACTGATAAGACAGATGACACCTGAATGAAGCAGGAGTCTAGAATGGGGAGACAACAGGAGAAAGACTCATGGGGAAAAGCTTCCTATCTGGGAACTGAATGTACTTCTGGTTCCTAAGAAGAAAAATTTAAAAAACCCAATTACTTACTGAAGAGGCTGCCAATGATGTTGGAGAGGAAATGCAGTTAGCCATTTTGAGGGCAGCAAAGTCCATCAGGTGACAAAGGCAGGAAACAGACTAGAAGGAATTAAAAAGAACCCAAGAGCAGAATACCTCCCCACCAGCTAGCTGTAAAAGCCAAGAAAGGGAAGACAGGGTCTTGGCCGAATGAAATGCTGATGGGGACTGAAGCGATATGAGAAGCAACAGCAAGTGTGGCAATCAATGCCATCAAAAACCTGTGCCACTGAGAATAAAAAGAGGAAGCAAGATGGGGATCAGGCCAGGAATAAGGAGGGAAATGAAACAGGGAAATGAAATTTGTCATAGTAAGAGGTACAGTAAAAGCATCAGTACTTTCAGCAAGGTTTTGTACAATCCATGTCAATAAGCTGCAGTGAAGGCACTGGCACTTTATCTCGTGTCTCCTCTGAGTTCCCTCTGCTCTCAGCATTGTGCAAGCATATATTCATTTCTACTTTCCCTGGCCCTGCCCTCCTCACATCCTCTTTTTACTAAGATCTCCCAGCTCTTTCTTCTAACAAAACTGAGATGCCTGTTCCACTTCCAGTGCTGCAAGACCCCTGGCATCACAGAGTGTGCTGGTTTATTGCAACAAGATCTTGTCAAAGGTAAATGCTGTAGATAAAGGGGCTGAAGGATCTTACAGAACAGCTAAAAAACATTTCTCCTTCTGGGTCAGCTAGGGAATTGAGTCCTTATTGAGCAGGCTGCTCCAAAGGAGACTGTGTAGAATGATGCAGTAAAGACAATACGAGGAGCAAATTAGTTAACAACTGTTAAAGCAACTAATTTGAGACCAATCTAGAATATTTCTGAAGAGCTGAAAACTCAGTCAATTCTACTTCTTCTGCAGTCCTGCTATCCTGACAAGAAGTGTTCCTCTAAATTGCCCGTGAAAAAAAGTCCTCTGCCACTACCTAATTACCTGCAGCCAGCAGCTGGAGTATCTTCAGGATTGACACAGCACCTGGTAGCCAGCTGTGGCAGGACAACAGTGAAGCACACAAACCTGGGTGCCAGCCCAGGGCTAGGGGAGTCCCCACTAGCACAGCCTTCTGTCCATAGCATTCAAAACATAATCACTCTGCAAGAGGCGGCTGTATGAAAACAATGCCCCATTTCACATGAAATGGAGCCCTATGCCTTTTGTGTCTCCAAGTCAGATTTGTTTCCTGAGAAAAGCTATTTTACAGTGCCAGTTACTCGCTACAGAGTCATTACAGCAAGAGAACTGGAAATTTTGGTATGCCTGGTAATCTGGACTCTGTCAGGCCAGCATAAATTCAACTTTTTGCTATCATTGGGAGAGACAGAAAAGGGACTGATTTTCCACATCTTATGTCATGCATGCAACAGCAGTCATTTACTATAATCAGTGAATAAAACACCTATTTCCACACAGCAGCTCTCACATTTAAAAGAACTTCAGCTATTTTACTTAGTTCAAGAACAGTAAAAAACATGCAGAGATCAGAGGCAAATGGGCACGTGTGCTACACAAAAAGTCTGCATGTTTGATGAGAAGCAATGCAATGTATTCCCAAAGGTACTAAAAAATAGCCCTTTATTATTATAACAAAAATGGTGCATTGGTAGAGCTTGTACAGAGTCTCTGGGCAGATTATTCTGTTTGTGTGAATTAAAGCATACTCATCACGCCCCACTTCACAATGTCTAACTATCATCAGTGATGCTACACATGTCAATAAATGCCCAGGGAGCCGTATGTTAACATCATGTTCCTGTAAATCCATTACAACTCGTGCTCTTGCATCGCTCTGGGGTCCCAGAAATCAGCATCTTTCAGTGGTTTTTCCTCTCTCCCTTCTCTCAGTCTCTTTTGACTGTATCATAAGCTTTTGTAAGCATCCCTAGTTATTTGAAGAGCAACAGATATAAAAGAACACAGAAGAAATTATTTCTGCCTCCATCTGGTAAAATGACAAGCTTTTCTTTAAAAGGCACAGGCTTTGACAGAAATATTCCCATCCCTCACAGGTTTTGTTCCTACATATCTTAACAGAATCCTCTGTACAGAAATATAACTTTATATATAGTGTTTGGATGCATTAAGAAGCCCCTGTCAGGAAGACTTTATGAGGCTTCCTTGTGACTCCTTCCCGTTGGGAAAAGATCAATAAATAATGAGCCACTACTAGAAAGCAAAGAATCTTTCTCCAACCAGAGAAATCTTGGGGAATTTTTTTTTGTTAAAACACAGAGGAGGAGGGGGCAATTTACTGTGGTCTATAAACATGGAACTTTTCTATTACCATTTACTATTTTCACATTCAACAAGCAGTGAATCCTACACGGAAGGCTGCAGCTGATGGAATCACGGAACTGATGGAATCACGGCCAGGCCACGGGCACCATCCTGCCCTGCGAGCCGCTCCCGCCTCCTTCTCTTCCAGCTTCTTTCTGGTGAGGCGGGCAAAGCACCGGGGCCTAAGCGAGTGGCCCGTGAGTCCGTGAGATGTCTGCATTGGGATCTGCGCCGCGGCTCTCGGGGCAGCAAAAGGCTCACTGCACCCCGCCACGGCCGCCAGGGCGGGACGGCAGCGATGGGAAGCGATGGGACCTCGCCGCCCTTCCCCAACAGCCCTCAGGAGCGCCACATCCCCGCCAGCATGTGGAGCACCATTTACGGCGGGCAGCGCCGCTGTGTTTGTAACGAGGCGCTGTCCCCACGCCGCGGAGCTGCGGGCGCTGCCGCCCGTCCCCGCTCCCCGCTCCCCGCTCCCCGTCAGGCAGCGCCGGCCGCCGGGCGGGACGGACCCTCCTGAGGAAACACCACGGAGCCCCGAAGTTTCCAGCTCAGGAGCGGCGCAGCCCTTTCCCTCCCACCTTGCAAGGCTTTCAGCCGTACCACAGAAACTTTGCTTCACAGAAAGCCGACAGCGGGACCCGGCAGCCCTCCCCCAGCGGCCCGCCCGCGCCCCGGCCCTTCCCCGGCACTCACCGCGGCGGCGGAGGGACGGAGGCCGGGGAGGAGCCCACGGGCGCTTCCCTCACCCCCTCCCGCCCCACACACGGACTCTCCTCCCCGGCGGGAAGCGGCTCCTCCCCGCGCAGGAATGGCCCGAGGCTCCCTCCTCGCCGGTATCGCATTGCCCTCCGCAGCCATCCCTCCTGCCCCGAGAGGTGCCCGCGTCCCCCGGCAGCGACCATTTCCCTCGGTCGAGCTCCCCCGTGCAAGGACACTCCAGAGTGCTTCATGCACAGTTTTGCGCTCCCTACTGACTGTACGTATATCCATTAAAACAGGCTTCAGCTGCATTCCCACATCACCAGTTTTTATTTACATCAGCAACGCACTCTGCACAGGGAGGTTCTGGAGTCTCCCTCTCCAGAGACATTCCAAACCCACCTGGACGTGTTCCTGTAGCATCTGCTCGAGGTGACCCTGCCTTGACAGGGTGTTGGATTGGATGTCTCCAGAGGTCCCTTCCAACCTTAACAATCTGTGGTTCTGTGATATTCCTGAGGGGTGCAGACTGAACAGGCGTGTCAGAGGTTTGGTAATCACAATTTTATTTACTCAAACTAGACAGTGCTAATATGGAAAGTACCATGTTTTACAGCAGTCACCGTGCCCAACTCTGGAAACAGGCATATTACATCAGGACAGCAGCTACATATACCTGGCAGAAGTTTATAGAAAAGATTTTATACAGAGAAGACATGGGCAGTCTGTTATTTTATCATTTATCTAAGCAGTCACACAGTGACATCAATTATATCTTACACCTCTCTGTACATCAAGAGAAAAAAATACACTGTAGAGAAGATAAGCCAAATCTCAGTGATTTGACATCTTCCATGTTGTCAATTTCTCCTCATCCCCCATAGACAAATTGCAGGGGTTGCACAGTACCATGAAAATAAATACTCTATACGTTACAAAAGCTTCCAGTTATGCATTGGATTGTCAAACTGTGGGGAGAAAAACAACAACAACAACAACAGAAAAAAAAACAAGAGGCCAAGTCTGTTCATTTAGGGTTTAAGAGACAAAAAACCCCACAGAATAAATGTGCTAGGACTCAGAGGAGGCTTTCTGATTTCACTGGACCAAGGCCTAGATAGGGAAACAAGCCAGTCAAAAAGGTAATTAAAAAAAACCCTTGGAAATATCACACTAAAATGAATTCTTTCAAAAATGCCTTGGTTATAGCTAACCAGTTCATCTATGACTTTCACTAGACATTGAAAGGAAGGAAGCTACGATGGTTTGAATGAGATGCTTTGCTGAATATTGTCTTCAGGCTCAGGCTGCCTTTTGGACTTACACTATAAAACATGGAAGGAGTTTAAAAAATGCTACTTTTTTATTAACTACAAAACAGGAACAGGAACTCTATAGCATCAGATAGGATGGGTTTGAAAGCATTAAGAGAAGTAGCAGAGAGAAAGGTTTAGCCTTAGAGGTTTGAGTTTACTTTGCATCTAACAGATGTAGCCATGTACACCTATAACTCTTACAAACACATGACCTGATCCTGCAGCCCTTATTCCTCAGAAGGCAACAAGTGCCAAAACTCATGAAGATGGCCTTTTTCTTTTAAAAAGGTCAGCAAACTGGACATGAAGCACAAATTTACATGCAGCACTGCATGACAACTACAGAAAGATAATTTCTAAATCTGCAATGTACTTGCAGCATGTACTTCAGCATGTAGTCAAGCTACACATACAAAAAGAAGTTACCAATGTCAGTGTGTCTTCAAATTGCAAGTTATGTCTAATGGTTTACTGCAGATGCAGAGCAAACTCATCTTTTCTTGATAAATAAAGAAACTGCTGATCAGCACAGTGAGGAGAAGTATCTAGATCAAGGTGAAAGGCCAAGCAAATGCAGAGGCATTCTATGCAGAATTTATTTTCTCTCCTTTAACAGCAGCTTCAATCTCTTCCATGATTGGCACCGGTCCTGCATAGTTATTAGTTTCAATAGCTTCTAATTTCTCCTGATAATCAGTGGGCAAGCCATTCTGTTTTGCACCCATGCAGATAACCTATAATTAAAATAGAAAAAAAAAGCCTTCAGTAATAAAAAGGACAGACTCCTCCAAACAATCACTTGAGCAGGAGGAACCATTTAAGTTACCCAGAGAATTTATCTCAAATAGAGCTATTTGTACCTAAGGTTAGCCAAAGGCTTCTGGGAGA
The DNA here is from genome assembly GCF_028018845.1 of Melospiza georgiana. Classification (NCBI taxonomy): domain Eukaryota; kingdom Metazoa; phylum Chordata; class Aves; order Passeriformes; family Passerellidae; genus Melospiza; species Melospiza georgiana. Next base: position 43,110,862 of record NC_080430.1, on the reverse strand, counting down.
CCAGAACAGCATGAACAAAATTACTCTGAAAAAGCTTTTAACTACCCCTGAGATTCTGATGGGTTACTGAAGCGCACAAGCCTCTCTAATTAAGCTGTTATTCAGTTCTTTCTTCCAGACAGGATGATAACTTCAATAATATATGCTGCTTCTCACTCAGGTGTGACACTAAAGTTGGCTGAGAATTTAAAAAGTGGTTATTTTTAAAACTAAGCTGTCCAAAGGACAACAGTGAGTACCTAGACAGGGTACAGGAATAGGAGAAACAGAGACTTAACTCAGTGAAAAAGCACAGATTCCTTAGTTTGTTACTGCAGCTTTCCTTCCATGCATAAAATAAACTGAAGTATTGGTGCAGAGGAAAAATTGACAGTGAGAGGAGAAGGGGAAGTTGTAGGAACACAGCTTGAAGGAGACACCAGCAAGGTTGCATATAGAAATGAATATTCTAAATATGCTTTCATGCATTTAATGGCATGCATTTCAAGGATGAGGTATATAGAAAGAATGAATTTTGCCACAAAAAGTACATAACAGTAGATGGATGTAGCTCAATCACTGTGTGCTAATGCAGTCATCTTTTAAGTTTTTAGCTCTTCTGCCTGGTTAACTTAAAAAAAAAAAAAAAAAAAAAAGCTGGGGGCACAGGAGAAGAACAGAAATAACAACTGCTTCTGACAGGAGCAGGAGAGAATGATAAAGTTGCCAATAGTGGAGGTCTGCACTTTCAGCATACCAATGAGAGCTGACACACAGCAGCAGACTATGTATTAGCTCCCGGAAAAGCCCTAAAGAGCTGCCTTGCCACGAGGTGGGTTGGCAGGGAAGAGGTTTGTGGAAGAGCAAAGCCTGCTTTCTAAGCAAACCCTCTCTTCAGCAGTCCCACAGCAGCTGGCCTTAGCTGTGCTCCTGGAAGTCAGCTCAGAGGAGTGAGTTCCTCAGTCTGGAGAAGGCAGCACACTTGGGATTTAACAGGCTCACTCCTGGTTTCTGCACTTCAGGTAGGAAAAGCCAGCTGCAGTGAGTCTGTACACATCACACACAGCCACACCAGCCCAGCTGGGCCTGCCCAGATCTCACAGGCTAAGCAGGTCAGGCCTGCTGCGTGACTGGATCATGTGTCTGTGCAGAGTCAGTGTTGCAGAACAGTGTTGCAACACTTGTGCCTCACCAGCCATCAAGGGGGAACCCTGCAGTGCTCTGCAATGCTGCTGCAGCCCTGTGATATACTGGTGATGTGTCTGGTAAAAGGTGACAGCTGCATCCTGCAGTGATAGCAAGTACTTCCCAAGATGGAAAGGATAATCCACCTCCTGGAAACTACAAGCCAGGTGCTGCATTTTCCCCACAGAACATTCCCTCTGTCCTTTCAGTGGAGTACATTAATTTTTCAAACAGAGAATTGCTGCATATATGTGAGCAACATCCTCCAGAAAACCTTGTGCCAATCACAGCTAATTCCCAAGTTAAATAGGGGATTCCTGTAAGGTATAACTACATCAAAAACCCCAAGCTGATTTAATAGGTCTGTAAGAGCTAGCAATGTCCTGTGAGCATCATTCCAGCAGTACATTGCACAAGGACTGCTATACCTTTACAGTAGTCATGCCTTCCATGCACTGTAATCAAAGTACTTATTAAATAGCACAGAAGTACTATTATAAACTATTATAAGCATTATAAACTTCTGTATACTCTTCCAAAATGAAAGTGCTGCAACACCTACCTTTTTATACTGTGGAGAAGGGGGACCAGAGACATAGTCCTTCATCTGGTAGCTTCGACAGGTCAGTACCTTTCCTGCTTGTGTGTGGACATTGACTTCTATAGGGACATAAATGCCATCCTCAACTCCCTCTTGCCTGTAAAACACATACATTCCTTTCATGTCAATTATCCAATCCACTTCAAACCAACCATGCAATAAACATATGGATTTATTACAACAGAATTCAAGGCAGGACACTGGTCAACGCTTTAATATACTTAAAGAAAAACAAATGAAGCAAAACATACTTCAGTGCTTTTTGTGCAAACTTGTTCCATATAAGAAAATATGTTTTTACAGAAACAGCATTCACTTTTATCATTTCAGCTCTGTAAGAAATGATGACTTGTGATTAAGCTGCGAAGTCAGAAAGAGAATATTCCTAAACTAATTACTGTGGAAGACAGGTAGTCAGAAAGAGAAACACAAGCAAGATTATTAGAATTAATGAGCCAGACACATGTTCCTTAGCTGCCACTTAAATAAAGAAACAATTGCAAAGTTTTATCTTGTCCATTGCGTTACCTTTTAATAAGGGGAAACTTGCACAACTTGTGCAATGTACTTCCCAATGAATAATCCAAGACACTTTTTAACTTGCACAAGACATACAGAGCAGTAATGAGCTAGGTTGGGACAAAAAAGTATTTGGTGGGGTTTTTTTTATTAGCAAAATTATGCTTCAAAAAACAAAGACTCAAAACCAAGCCTACTTATTGTCCTCAACCACTGGCATTTAGCCACCAAAAAAAATTACAAGAAGTAGATGAGAAACTTAAGCAATACAAGAGACTGTATAGCACAATTAACTTCAGATGTACTTTAGCTACAAGTCATAACATGGTTTTTAGCCCTGCTTGTCCAATATAAATTTGACAACTCATCTTTTTCCCAAAGACTTGCTACCATTTCAAGTTATTTAATGTACAGAATGTGGGCCATGCTAGGCAAGTAACTAGGTTAAGTGCAAGTACAGACTGGAAGCTAACTGCAGATTCAAGGCCAGCAGACTAAAAATAGGTCAAGTGGTTGTGTGAGAGCAAGAAAACTGTTTAGTAACATCCATTGCTAGACTCTATGAGGCAAAGTCATTATTTAGTCTGTAACTTACAGATTTGTGAAGTACAGAGGACAAAAAACCTCATAGGAGTGGCTGAGACAGCAAAGAAAATTAATTTGAAGCCAAAGAGCTCTGCCATCTAGGTAAAAGGTTCCCTCCCATATTTGTTTTCTATATATTAAATTGTTTTGTTAGTGTTTTAACTAGGTACATGCAGCCTCAATTACACATTCCCTCCTCTGCTTCTGAATAACAAAGCACAGACTACTTCAACCAGATTAAGAGGGGTAAAAATAAAAAAAGGTGAGGCATTTTCTTTTTGGATACATGGTAATTTCAGGAAATAACTTGGTGGAGAACCTACAAATATATCAGCTTGCACACAGGCAAAGCATCCCAAGACCTTCAGCAGGAGCACCTGCAAGCTCATTTGAGTGGGTTAGGAGCAATTCTTAGAAGAGCAGTGTTGACTATGATTATAAAAGCCAAGAACACATCCCATTTCTAGTTCTCCTCCATGGCATCAATGAGGCAAGTGGGGAAAAGTAATCTGTGGTGCTGGTGGTATCCATGCTGCAGATTTTGGTGGTGTTACAGCACTCAAGTCTCTAGCACCTTAGCAAGCATTGAAATTTATCCCCTGCCAAACAGGGGTCTGCAATCCTACACTATGTCAAGTGTAAACAGTGTGTAAACACTTATAGAAGTCAGAGTACAAAATACTGTCCCCATGGAGGGGAAACACAAAAGCAGATGCTGTCAGACAGGATCATCATACTTAGGAAGTTTATGCTTCAGGAAAGCATGGCCAATCAGGAGCTTTAAGTAAAGGTCAGCAGAAGGGTCAGGATGTTTAAGTGCTACTGTAAGCAAGAGCAGAGGAACTCAGGAGATAATGAAGAAGGGACATGTGAAGCTGTCCCCAAGCACAAGCATGCCAACTGGATGCCCATGCCCTCTTGCTTGAGGCTAACACTCCCAGCCAGGACAAGAGTGGCCATTACCATAAGGTGCTAACAGAACTTGGGCAACAGCTTCCCTTGTATTTCAGCTTCACCATAGGCAACAAAAAGCACCTTGGAACCAAGTTTCACTGCCAGGATTTTAAGGACATATTTACACACTGGCATTGCAGCAGTACCAGAGGCAGGAGAACAGTATTGAGGTAGTGCTTTCATTGGGTTTATTATGCTCTGCTCCCTTATTTTCATTAGCCCAGATTTCTGCTGGAATTGTCAGTGATGAACTCTGCACAAACAATCCATGTGTACCAGAAGCACCATGCTGTGCAGGCACATCTCAAAAGCTGCACCAAGCACGTGGCAGCAGGCAAACTTCTGGAGATTACATTCTATGCCCTGTCTTAGACCCTGCAAGAAGTCATGCTATTCCTTGCTTTGTTTAACCAGGTGGTCTTTTAGACTTCAGCCTGGAAGCAACTTGCTCAGGGCTTCTTGAAGGTCTCTGAATGACCAGGCACAGCTAGAACATTCTACACCATCCATTGTAAAGGTGTAGGGAGGCTCTCCCATTCAAAGGGGGAAACTATAACACCCCAGCTCTCTGCTGGGATGTTCCTCAAGCTCACAAAAGTTTACATCCTTGGAAGAGAAGAGATGTCAGATAACTTCCTCAAAAGGTCCCTATGCCTGAATTAAAGATCTCTCTTCTGCAGTCTTGTCCTTATCCCTTCCTTTACTGCTACAAGTGGAGTCTACAGATGTAAACAGACAGACATTGGTGTCAGTCTCAAAGGAAATTCTCCCTAAAGTAATGGGAAAAACACCATAGGACAAATACAGATTTTAGAATCTTAAAAGAAACAGAAAATTGGGAAGACAGTTAAAAAAATAAAAGAAGCATGACCTGTTGACCTCAAATCAAGGTCCACAGATTGTTAAAATACCCCTAAAAGTAGCTTTAGCTTGAAAACAAAGCTGTTTTAATCACAGAAGTGTCAGAAGTCAATACACATACTGTGAAATAGAATTCACATATTAAAATCGAAAGCATCTTCTTGATTCCAACGCACAGTTACCACACAGCTCTTCACCAAAAATTAACTAATTTTCAATCACTCTCTAAAGCAGTAGAAGACAGCAAAAGTTAAGTCACCTACTTATCCAGCGAACTCAGATTGCAAGTGTTCATTTTCCACACTATTCCCCACACTTCGTCTCCGGGGCTCTGAGCAATAGTAGCTGTACCTCCATGCCAGACAGAACTTGTCCTGCCTTGATGATGGCCAAACTCGAGCTTAAAATCCTGCAAATCAGAGCAAAGCAGAGAATCAATTTCCCCTGGAAGTTAGGGCTGTTGGCTATTCTTGACATGAAAGGGGCAGCCAAAGGACAGTAGTACACATACAGTTGGAGACACAGGAGGAAGAACAGACAGGTGCCACCTACCTGGTGCCAAATCCTTTGCAGGTTTTTGTGACAAGACTTAAATGCTACTATGCATGATCCAGGAAAATAGTAAAGGTAAAGAAGTCCACAAGATGGTAAGGTTTGGGTCCTGTTCTCATGCACTAATAAGATTGGCCAATTACAAAACACTATCCCGTGTATTTTACAATGCTTTGTGCCATCTCATCACTGATCTGGAAGATTCTTGGGTATTTTTAAGTCAAGGCATATGTCTCAATAAGTGAGCTTATTCGGGTTTTTGTAAGTAGAAACATTATTTTAGGAAACAAATATCACTTTTTCTTACATGCAATATCAGTATATATGAAAAAGAGAATAATGGATTATTGAATGGTATCAATGTAATTTCTCACCTGATTCAATACACTCAGTATCCTCTCCTACTTATTAATCAATTTGTGGACCCTTCCCTAGCAGTACAGAAGGGAAACACTCCCTCCCCCCACAATCCAAACCAAGCTTTAAGGAAGACTACCTGCTTAACAACAACAAAAATAAACCCCAAACCTATGCAGCCCCACAGCTTTGTGTATTTCTTACAACCACCCTGTTGAACCTATGATTTTGTTTTGAAACATACACATGTACACATTCATATTCCCTCTGAGACACATCACTCTCTTGTAATATGTCCTAATAGCTATAGGAAAAAGGTTGCAAAAAAAAAAAAAAAAGGTTGCAAAAAAAAAAAAAAAGGCACTTGGAGGCATACACACAGAGCACCTATCAATTTGTGTGTGTGCATAAGTGACAGCAGCCTGGCAAAGCCACAGTTTACTCCATCAACAGAGTCATCTTCCTGCCCCATAAAATGTCCCCTATTTCACCAATTTCACTAGAAAATGGTTTACTTGGATGCACCAAGTTACTTGCACAAAAGTCCACCTGAGTCACAGACTGAAGCTAAAGATGAGGACAAGTAACTGCAGGGCAGCCCCAAGGAAATCCTGGATAGAATCAACTACTCTCACTACAGTCTCACTGAAAAAAAAAAAAAAAAAAAAAAAAAAAAAAAAAAAGGGGAAAAAAACCCCTCCAATTTTTACTTTATTCCTCCAGTTATATTTTCTTGGACCTGCACTGAATAGCTGCAAGGAGCTGCATAAAATGATCAGGCACCACCCCAAAACAGCAACAGAGATCCCACAGAAACAGCACAGTTCACTCTGGTTCTGAGAGCAGGAAACTCTTAAGTTACACCATGTGTGCAGCTGCATCAGGCACTGCTGGGAAGAGGGAAAAAACACAGTAGATAGATACTTTTTTGGGTCAAGAAATTGGTCTTTGGTCCTTCTAAATACCAGTGTAATACCCTTTCTGTGCTTGTTACACATGCCATTCTTAACAGCTTTTGGCTGAAGATTAACAAAGCTTTGAAAAGTAAAATTAGAGGGAAGTTTAGCTAAAGTTTAACTGAAATTTTTACTTTAGTTTAAGATCCAAAGCACTCTGTTTACAGGCTGTTTCTCCTTTTTTTTAAGCCCAAGTGGCACTATCACAAAGCAATTAATAGGAAATCAGCTCCAACCTTCCTGCAGTCCCTCACTCCCCAGCATCAGTGATTTTCCAGCTAGAAGCAAAGGAGTGAAGCCACGTGGTGTCAGCAGGGAACATAGCAATGGGTCACAGGCCAGCTAGAGAAGGCAGCCAGCCTGCAGTGGGGCAAGAGGTCCTTACTGACTAACCTGGAAATCGACCTGAAGAAGCCTGCTTTTATTCCAAGATAAGCACACACTGCTAGTGCCTTTCTCCCTGCCTTCAGGGTCTGATCCTGCAAGGTTCAGCAGGAGGGGATCTCAGCATGTTCAGTGGAGGGGTAGCTGTAAGTTCCTCACACTTCACAGGAGCAGGCCTCAGCTGCCAGGTTGATAGTCCCAAGAGACACCAAGTATCTGACTATGGGGAGTTTATTATTGACAAGTTTTCTGAACTTCTTCATACACTCTAACATAGGTAATTTCCAGCCAGTTACTCCAAGAGGACCTTCAAGTCATCTTTAAGTGGTGTCAATTGATGCTCTGCTCTTCCAAGCATCCTTCTAGTTGCACAGATCTGTACATCAACAGCTTTAATGATCACAAGCTGGTGTTTCCAAGCCTGCACTAAAGCCAAGCTGATACAATGGTATTTAATAAACCTGGCAGGGAGAGAACTGCCCTGTAGGGTGTATGAAGGTGTAAGCTGCAGATGTGCAGAGCTGGTGAAAGCTCCCATCTCCCATCACACAGTGCAGGCAGAGCTCCTCGCCTGTACCAGGGACATCTCCCCCTAGGCTGGTTTGCTCAAAGCCCCATCCAGCCTGGCACTGAACATTACCTGGGATGGGGCATCCACATCTTCTCTGGGCAACCTGCTCCAATGCCTCACCACCCTCACAGTAAAGAATTGCTTCCTGCTGCTTTACATTTCAAAGTCCGGAGTGCTTTACACAGGGGCCATGGGTCATGGCTGGCAGCCAGGAAGGTTAAGTCCTGTCAGAAAACCCCCGAATGTTTGGGACTACCACAAACACTCCTTCTGCAGCAGGCCCTGGGTCAAGAAGCAGAGGATAGCCAGGGTTGGAAGGGACCTCCCGAGATCATCTGTCCAAGCCCTCCCGCCGAGGCAGGGTCACCTCGAGCAGGTGACACAGGAACGCGCCCAGAAGGGTTTGGAATGTCTCCAGAGAGGGAGACCCCAGAACCTCCCTGGGCAGCCTGTTCAGTGCTCTGCCTCTCTCGACATAAAGAAGTCACTCCTCACGCTGAGGCGAAACTTCCGTTTTAGTTTACGTCCATCGCTCCTTGTCCTGTCACGGTACACAACCCGTCACCATCATCTCGACGAGGACCCCCTGCCTGATCCGTGCTGGGGCCACCCCCGTGGGAGGGACGGACGGGCTACAGCTCCGGACCGCAGGCAGCCGCGGGGACGTGCGGCTCCTCGGGAGCCCTGGGGCTCCCTGCAGGAATGTCGGGCTCCCTGCAGGAATGTCGGGCTCCCTCAGCCCCCCCGCGGCCCCGCCAGCCGCCCCCTCACGCACCTGCAGGCGCGCCAGGGCGCAGAGCGCGGCCGAGGGGTTGCGCAGCAGCAGCCGCTCCCGCAGCAGGTTGCTGCCGTACGCGTAGTACAGGAACCAGCAGCCGCTCTCGCCGCCCGGCTCCATCAGCCCGGCCCGGTACGGCCCGGCACGGCCCGGCCCCGCCGCTGCTTTAACGCCGCCCTCCCGCCTCGCCTTCCCCGCCGCTTCCGCCGCCACCCGGGAGCCGGCGCGGAGCGGGGCCGTGACGCAGAGCGGCGGCAGCAGAGCCCGGGCAAGGCCTCAGGCGGGCTCCCGGCGGGGCCGTGACGCGGCAGGAGCGCTCCGCCCCTCCATCCGTCCGTCCATCCTGCCATCCATCCGTCCGTCCGTCCTGCCATCCATCCGTCCATCCAGCCCGGAGCCGGGAGCGGCGCTGGGCCGGAGCCCCCGCGGCTCTCAGGGCAGCGGGGCTGAGGGGCACAAGCCCTGAGCTCGGGGGTTCAGTCTCCTCGTTCATCTGGCTTAGCTTGTAACACTGAAGTCTCGGTTTGAGCAGCATGGAAAAGAACCCAAGTTCTAGGAGAAAACTCTCACCTTTTTTTTTCCCCCTTTTTGGGGGGGGGGGGGGCAGCTTCTGGAGTTTGATTTGTTTGTTTTTCTGATGTTTTAGTTCTTTTGGGGTTTTGGTGTAGAATATCGAAGGTTCCAATCATTTAAAAAGTGTTATGAAAAGCTGGTTGGCTCTCTTTTAGAAGAATGACATTTCGATATAAAAGAGTATTGCTAAATTGCTTTATTATAATCCCTACATAAGATCTTTCTGTTTAGAAGGAAACGTCCGGATCAGCTCACAAGGCGCACTCAGAGAAAGCCCGAACAGGTGGCACAGCACTCACTAACACCTGGAAAACCTGCCTGTTCCAGCATCTCAGCTGCTTCCCGAGGGGCATCCTCTGTGGGGAGGAATAGGCTGTCAGCGAGCAGGGCCTGAGTGTCCTGGCCAACTCTGAGATAAACAGTGATGATTTGTAAATACATTCCATGAGAAGCGAAGCAGAGCAGCTTTTCCCAGCTGGGAGCACTCAGAGCAGAGTAAGATGGGAATGTGCAAAGGTAAAAGGCGAGAAGATGCTGGTGTGTGGGCAGGCAGAGCTGCACACCAATGCACGGAGACATCTCCTCTCCTTCCCTGACAAAAGCAATGCTGGAATGGGACAGGAGGAGCCCCTACTGCTGGCTGCTGAAGCAGTATATAGATATGTATATAGCCATGGAAGACTGGAATTAGCAATAGTGTAACCATGAACGGTGAGATACCACTCATTAATGCAGGTAAAGTAGCCCTCAGAGCAAGTTGGCTTCCTGAGCAGAGGCAGCTGCTGCAGGATTTAGCACAGGATCCTGGCAGCACAGTGCCCGACCTTTCTGGGCACATCCCCATCTTGGAATATAGAAGGAAAGCAGCTCCTTCCTTCAATGATGTGTTCATTACTCCAGTCAAGTCCCTGCTTTTGTTTTCCCAACACAGGCATTGGGAAAGGCAGATTTATCATGAAGCACATAAAGTGATAAAAGTGATTCTGATACTTCCTGACTAGTACCTTTCTATTTTTAGGGATTATTTTTCTTATATAGGAACCAAGTATTGTAAAGTGAGAGGGATTACACAGGTCATAGGAATATATAGCAAAACTCCCTCACTCCCACTCCTTAAAACAACTGGTAGCTGAGCCTGTCTTTTGAAAACCTGCTTCTGGTATATGCTTTTAGTTTGTGTGTCCCTAAGGACACACAAACTCCATGAGAAGTGTCTCTCTCATCTTCCATCAGCTTCTGGACTGTTGCCTAATTTGAACCAGAAAGCAAGGGGTTTCAAAGATGTCTAAGTTTCTGCTGATCTCAAGGAAAGAGTCAAGAGGATGGCCGTGAGACAGCAGTGATCCCAGGAGGGAAGCTTCCAGAGGGGCCTGTGAAGCCCAAGGGACTGAGCCTGCTGGTGAGCAGGTTTTCCAGCCTGGGTGCTTGCTGCCCTACACGTTTGGGCTTTATATGAGCTGTCCCTTGTGAGCTGAGGTGGACATTTCTTTCTAAACAGAAAAAACTTACATAGGAGTTGCAGTGAAGCATGTAACAATTGCTACTCTTTAATCTCAAAATGACTTTCTAAAAAAACCCCAACCAGCCTTTCGTAACACTTTTTAAGTTTCATTAACTTTGACATTATGCTCAAAAAAAGCCATTATTTTTATGAACACTCAGAGTTTCAACAACAATTGTGATGATTTTTTATTCAAAAAGCATGTAGATTTTGAACACGGTGAAGCTTTTCTCCTAAAGCTTTTGTTCTTTTCCATGCTGTTCAAATCAAGACTTCAATGTTTTGAGCTAAGTCAGATGATTGACAAATGAGGAGATGGAGACCCTGATATCATGGCTGGGTTTGTACACCGGAAAACCTCTGTTAGCAAAGGCAGCTAGAAAAATTACCCTGCAATTTATGGAAAGATAATCGGTGTGAAACACTGCCACTTGCAATTCCAAGTATTCAATCCTTCAAAAAGGCCTTTTCAAATTAAAATCTTTTGGGGTTTCCATTTTCTGCAGTCTGTACTGAATGCCAAGCATATTCTCTTACCAAGAAACAGGAGCCAGTATTTCCAGGAGTGTGGTTTTGGTATGCATGGTGTCTAGACGCAACATGACACCAACTCAGGTGCTATTTGAACTACCTAGGTAAACCTTACATCTATGGTGATTATTTTTCTGAAATGGATTCAATCAGTTTGCACTTCTGAAATCCATTTCTTCCCAGCTGGCAAGGCAGCATGGGAGGGAAGTGAATTTGCTCTGGAGTGAAAGCTTTGCAAGTCTTTCTGCTGATGTATGTCCAAATTGTGACCAAATGGCTGTATGTGCACAGGGAAATACTTGGGCACTATGTGCACACCTTGCTTGGAAACCAAGTTTACAAGAGCAGAAACAGGGAGGAGGGCCTTTCCTGTAGGAATTTGAGTACAAACCTGACAGGCTTTGGTGGTGCCACCAAATTTCACACTTCCGCTGCTTCGTGACCTTTTCGGGTGAAAATTAACTCTCCGAGAGAGGAGTGTGTGAAATTAAATCCTGGGGGTTTTTTTTTGAGTTAAGTCAGTTCTAGGTGCTCTCCAGAGCAGCTGACATAGACCTGTGTTAACCTGTGTGAAGCCCCAAACAGTTTGGAGGCATTGTTTCCCCTTGCATGTCGCTACAAAACCTGCACAGAGTAAGCAGTCAGGAGCACGCCTCCCGCTCGGGACCTTCCCAAACATGGGCGAAAGCTCTGGACAGCCACAGCTATTTGTGCATTGTCTGTGGAGGAGATCAACAGGGTTGTTTATGCAAAGAAAGCAGCAATTTGTTTCCATCAGGTCTTTTGCCTAGATGCAATATATTCCTGAGCATATCCTGAGTTATACGGGGGAGAAAAAGAAAATTAGGGAAAAATAAGGAATTAGGGGAAAAAATGAGATGCAGTAGGGTAAGTTAACCTGCTGAAATGTCTTCCAGTCACTCAACGTGCCTCCCCATCACTCCCTTTACACCCCATGGTTGTCACAGCATGAGCTATAATTGATTTTGAAGAAAGAAAAGAGAACCTGGAGGAATAATAAGGACAACTGATGCAAATGAGCTGCGTGTGCAGTCCTCCCCACAGCTTTCCACTCCTCTCAGAGGAGCCCTAGTAGGATGTGCTCTGCAATTAGTATTTCATCAAAATGATAGCTTTTTGCTGCGAGATGGTTAGAGCTGGTGGTAGCTTCTTAATACAGTGTGCAAGGTCTGAGGGTCTACAGAGATTTCATGTTCATGCAAATGAATGCAAATGATTTTACAAGGTGTCATGATGTTGCTGTGCTTGTTCCTTCCCTACAATATGGGGACCATGCTGTCCTGCAGAAACTCAGCCTCTTTCCCTTCCCTGCTTGACAAAATAGCCACTAACCCAAGGCACTTGTGGCTTGGCCCCACTGACAACCAGGAGGAATATCCATCATTCATTTTGCAATTCTGTTCTCACAAGGTTCCACAAATAGTGCAGTCATTCAGGAGAGGAACCATTAAAATGGCCAGGTCTGTGCATGTATCCACCTGCCTTTTTTTTTTTTGGTTCTGCTTGATGCCAATGGGAGTTTTGGGCCCATCCTGGGGCAGCCCTGAGCTCTCCCTGGCTGCTGCACACACAGTGTGATTCTGAGATGTCACCATGTGGTCAGTGCCATCTGAGGTCTACTTCAGCAACTGGTCAATAAATCTTTCCAAATACATCTTGTTTCAAAGGAAAAATGCTGTGCTGTGCTGCAGAGACTGTACCTGGCACACAGTGTTTTTAGCTTGTGTATGAATGTACAGTGTGAACAACTTAAAAGTGGGAACAACAAGATGTGTGTCAGAAAAAGAGGTTGACCCTGATCATCTTTGTGGAAGTACATTCCAAACCTGTCTTTTTTTCCTAGGACCTAGTGTTTAATTTTCCTCATTGTAACGCTCTACGGGATGACTGCAGTTCTCTACTGATATGACACAAATGGAGATTTTCTCAATCTCTTGATAATGAAATCTCTTGGTTTGCTGTGTCAAGAGGATTTGTCAGTGTGATGTTTCTGTGTCCTCTTGTCTCAGGGTGCATTATCTTCTCCCACCACAGAAGTGATTGCTCCTTCCAGAGGAGCAGTTCACATTGCCATCTGCTTCTGGCAGGGACTTGTTTCTCACCAAATACCAAACAGGTTTTCTCTCAAGTCTGTCAAGTACTTGAGCCTTTTCTCCAGTGAAAGTTATGACTATCAAATTCAGACCAGCAGATGAAAAGGCTGTATCCTGCTGTCTTTTGGCAGCTTTGCTATTTTTACAATGTGCTTATGGTTTTGGTTTTTTAAAATTATCTATAATACTTAGTATTATTTATAGGTTAATGTTCATTCACTTTATTCCCATCCTTTTACCTTCTGTAGGTTGAGGGCACTCTTGTTTATTTCTCCTTTTATTCTCTTCCAGATGGTGTTTTCCAGTCCTGTATTAACCCTATGTCTTTACAGTTGAACCCTGCAGTGTATTTCACACAAAGTTGATACTTCTGCTTTTGTACTGCCATATCTGTAACCATTTCTGTGCTGCAAGCCTTCAGCCTGCAGAAGACATCACATGGCTCCAGCCACGATGCAGGAATGTGTCTCATGGCCACACCCTTTCCCAGAAGCAACATCACTGGGTTTCTTGAGCTCTGAGGGCAACTATGAGACATTGGGATGGAGAAAGGCAGTAGTATTTCCCTGTTTGTAAGAGCAGTGCTGGAACAGTTGCAGGAGCATGTGACATGGATGTCCAAAGAGGCCCTGGTTGTACTGTTCCTTCTAGTTCTGCACAGACCTCACAAAACACAGCACAGATCCCCACCGAGTGATTCTGGGCAGAAATGTAACAATTACTGGTAAATCCAGTTCAGTCCTTCCACTGGGCTGGTGGCCTGTGTGGATGCTTTTGTTGTGGAATAAAGGCAGCACTGTTTTTTCATTTGTTTTAGACTCATTTTAGCATGACATAAGCTAAACCAGAAAAATCCCTGTGTGTCAGAAAAAGAGGTTGACCCTGAGCATTGCATTGGTGGGACAACAGCAGTTTGAGCTCACGCTGTGGCTTGCCATTGCTCTGCTCCTCTGTGTAAGCAGATCTTTGAACCAGTGACAAGACCTGGTCCAGCTCAGTTGCACAGAACTTGACTGGGCTTAGGGGGTTGGGAGTATTTTCCTCCCTTCCTCACTTGTTGGAGAAAGTCCAGAGAAGGACCAGTAAGATGATTAGAGGAATGAAGCACCTCTTGTATGAGAAAATGCTAAAAGAATTGAGATTGTTCAGCCTGGAGATGAGAATAGTCTGGGGTGACGTTATTGTCATCTTCCAGTACCTGAAGAGAGTTGACAAGAAGGATGGAGAGAAACTTTATACCAAGGGCATGTAGTGACAACACGAGGGGGTTAGAGTTAGGTTGGTTAGAGTTAGGTTTAGATCAGAAATTTGTAAGAAATTCTTTGCCAGGGTGGTGAGGCATTGGAACAGGTTGCTTAGAGGAGTTGTGGATGCCCCATCCCTGGGATTGTTCAATGCCAGGTTGGATGGGGCTTGGAGCAACCTGGTGTAGAGAAAGGTGTCCCTGCTTATGGCAAGGGATTGGAACTAGAGGATCTTTTAGGTCTTGTCCAACCCAAACCATTCTATGATTTGATGATGATGATGATACAATGCAAAACCAAGAGGGGAAGAGAGCAGCAAGCTCTGTATCTCTGGGGATGCCGGGGCAAGAATTCCAATGCTCATCTGCCATCTGTGGGCACATCTCAAGGAGAAACAAGAAAGAGTAAATCCTTTATCTCTCAAAGATGTTTTTCTTTTCATCCTGCACTTCTACATTGTTGCCTTTTAATGACTGTGTTCTTAGCCCTTGTCCCCACAGATGGAGGACTTTGCCTACTGCCTCTCACCTCTAATTTTCTCCTTCTTCCACAACCTCTGCCCTTGCATCAGGGATGCAACCCCTGGAGTAGAACAGGAGAAAAAAACTTGCTGATGGGAAGGGTGCTGGCACTTTGCTGTTTTCTTCACCAGAAGAACCTTCTGGGATACATCTGAGATACATCATGTACCATTTCTGTTACCTTGAGGGTCTTTCATGTTAAAAAAGCCATCCTCAGGCTGTACCTGCAAGTCCCACTTTTCATTAAAATGGATAGCAGTGTTCACATAAAGTCACCTTTTCTCAGGTTGCTGCCTGTGCTGGAGCAGTGAAGGACAGGTGGATATCCCTCTCTGAGTGCAGTTTTGGTGCTTGGGAAGGTGACCCTGGCACAAAGGAAAGCCAGACCTGGCAGCTTCCATGCTGTGGCAGTTGCTGTAGAATTGCCTCATCTTTGCTGTTATAATTTCTTTGCAGAAGAACAACTATGGAGAGATGGATTTTGGTTCCTGCAGTCCCAGGCCTTGGAGTCTGTTTTCCTAAGGAAGTGCAGCTCATGCTGTCACACTGTGTACCCACACCAGTGTGTGCATCCTTCACTGCCCATCCTGGTGACTGCTGAACACATTGGGCAGCTCCTACCAAACCTGCAGACAGTACCAATCTCTGAGACCATGTGTTCCTGTGAATTCTAGGAAAGGTGCAGCTGGGGAAAAAACAAGTCTCAAGCAGGGAGAGGCAGCAGTTTGAGTAAGTTGCTCTTAGACAGCAAAGACACTGCCCAGGAGAGAGAGGGGCCCAGCTACATAAAAACTTCTAAAAGGAGTTTGTTTGTCAGAAGTAAAGAGACAGACAATCCATCAGAATCTGATTTCTAATCAAGCACTCACCCTTCAGTCATACAGAAATCACTCAGCCACGAGATCTGAATTCAATGTAAACAGGTTGTCTTAGGTTCAGTGCTTTGTATGGGCTTGTTTTTCCGTTCATATCTAAGAAAGAGCTCTTCTGCACCAAAAATTCAGCTTGCCAGACGAGTTAACGATGTCAGGAGCAGCCTTGGCAGAAGTTCTGCCTCAGAGCACATCTATTATTCACAGGGTTTGCAGAGTGCAGGGATATACAGAAGTCATGTCCTGCCGAGGCACAGAATGTCTCAATGACAGACAGAAGGAGAATAACAATATTTTCTTCCAAGGCACATGTGGCCCTGAGCATCTCTAGGGATGTGCATTTGGTAGCTGATTAGAAACAGATTCATTTTATTGCTGCCTGCATAGAAAGCCCTGATTTTTTTTCAAGAGGAAAAAAAAGAGAAAAACATGTTTTCAGCAAGCTAGGACAGGTCCCCATTCCTTCCTTTCCACTCACAGGAGCATTATAAGTGGGCAGGGAGGCTGGTGCAGTGGGTGTGTTGCAAAAGCAGTTGTGAATTGGCATTACTTGAATGACAAGGGGCGTTGGAAAATAATGAGTTACAGGACTAATTGCAGCCAGCAGTTGTCATTGATCTAGTTAATCATGACTGCTTTATACCAAGTGCTCGTCTGTCATTTTCACTCTACCAAGCCCTCAAAAAAAAAAGTAATAAAAAATTATTATCGCCTGGCTAGTGCGAGGCCGATGTGACCACCAGGTGCCACTCTCGCTCCACGGGGAATACGAGGAGACTGAAGGCTGGGCACCGTCGGCAGGAAAAGCCAAATCGGGCATCCATCTCTCCTTGTGTCCGTCTCTGCATTTTCCTGCCGGCTGTACATAGCTGGGACAGCAGCTTCTCCCCATCCTCCAGTGAGGAGGATGGTGGAAAACCGTGAGTACCACTAAACCTGGTCTACATTTGTTTGCGAGCGGTGCTTTTGCACAGGGAGGCAGGGATGTAGATGGAAAGCTGAAAAGCTGCTGCTTGAGAAGGCTGCAGCCTCTTTGACCATCTCCTCATTTTTCCTTTACATGGGAGAAGTTGGTGCTTCCTCAGCCCACATCCTGATGAACACCCTCTTATTTAGCCTTGAACACAGATTTTTGTAGTTGCTTGGAGTGCAAGGGCTGCCCCTTCAGTTTTGGCTGTGGATTTCAAGCCTGAGGTTTCCACCATGTAGACTTCCTGGTTTTGCTCATCTTGTGGGCACAATTTTCTGTGTCCTAGGGAATAGGGTCCTGGCATTTCCTGGTCCTCATGTTCACTCCTGAATGAAATCTACCCCTCCTAGAGCCACAGCCACTGCCAGTCTCTTGGGCCCCAAGTACACTGGTTTTCATGGAGAGAAGCAGATTTTCCTACCTGCCTGCCACCATGAGAGTTGTCCCAAGGCTAACTGGTGTTACCTGTGCTTCAGGGGACAGCCTTTGATGGTGTGCCATAAGCAACAAAATTTTTGAAGACAAAGGGGGTGGGAAAGCACAGTTTGCACTTTTACTCTTGATTTTTCTGTTTTGGTGATCAGGGCAGATGTTTGAGGGCAGCAGTGTTTGAGAAGCAAAGGACTTGTAGAGCTCTTAGGGTCAGATGGGTGCCAAGTGTACTTCTGTAAGTAAGTAACCCCAGTTCACTTCAATAAGTTCTGTTTTGCCTTCTGCTTGTCGTGCTTCTATCTTTCTATCATTCTGTCCTGCCCTTAAATGACTCATTAGACTTGTTTTCTGAGGTAGCCTGTAACATCCCAATTCACTTCCCTAATCAGATCTCTTTCCATTTGAGTTCCCCATGGGCTAAACAAGCCTGACATTGCCCTTCTTGTCTACTGGTTTATCCTTTATGTGTTTACCTTTTCTCTTCCTAGTTCATGAATAAAGATGTTAAATCCAAGGTCACTGGGGGCTGCTGATTTCCAAGCCCAGGAGCTAGTGATATTTCAAGATCAATTCCATTATGTGATTATGTTTCCCTTACTGAGTTTTCTCAGGGAAATCATTTGTCACAGAACAGCAGGCTCCAGCTTCCTGTAAACCTCTTAAATCAATCCCATCATATCACAGAGACCTTATTTTAATATATTCCATTGTAATTGTTTAGTTGTTTACTTGAAGGAGCCTTCCTGGTGTATTTAGTAGCAATCAGGTTTTTAAAATAGATTACTATTTTTAAACAAAAGAGCTAAAAATGCCACCCCCTATCAGCAAAGAAACATCTAAACAAATCCTGGTTTTCTGGAAAAATGATGAACTGGAAAATCTGTTGAAAACTGTCAGTCTCATGTTGATGCTGGCCAGCTCCTTGGGGTCCTTCAGGTAGTGGGTGAGGTACCTCATTTAGGGTTAATAGGAGTTTACAATATGTTACAGGGTGAAAAGTGGGGAATGCCATGCCCTTATTTGAATCTAGAGTGGTTATCCCCATGGAGACTTTTGTGAGCATATTTTCATGTTCTTGTTCTGATGTGCTCCCTGGAGAAAACTGGATCAAACTGATCTGCAGAAGCCTTAAAAAATATTTTAATCTGCTGTCTTACATTTTACATGTGTGTCCTGCAGAACCTATGCTTCTGTTAGGACAGGGTGATGTGTTTGTTGAGCTCAAAGTGGTATTTTGTAGGGAAAAAAAGAGTCACAGTTCTCAAGAAATCCAAGTAATTAGCTTGAGATCCTGCATCATATCTGATGTGAAGGGTTTATGTCAGGGTGGGAAAAAGGCAAGTATGCTGTGTCCTTTTCAACAAAGTCCAACTGCAGCTGTTTGTGCAAGGAGGAGAAGTTGCTGCTATTTCTAAAATAGTGGTTTTTGTTGGGCTTGGAGGCCGCTGTTATCTGCACATCTGTGCCAGTGATAAGGACTCTATCCTGGCTGTGGCAGTTTTTGGTTAGCTGGAACATTCCACTCTAGAGTGAACACTTTCTTTTTAGTATCTAGCATCAAAACCCTTCTACAGGCCAGCCTACTGGTGTGTTTCAGTGTGGAGAACACACATCTATTGATTTGTCTGCACCTGCAGACAGACCTACCTGTTCTGCAGAACAAGTTCTTCCTGCAGTGATAAACACGCCAGGGAGTTTAAAATGCAAAGCTATTGCTCGAATAATCACAATGGCTGATCAAAATTTGCAGTTTGTTTTCCCCTCTTACCTCTGTTCCCAAGAGAAGTGTGCTTGTGCAAGCAAGAAAGCAAATACCTCTGACTGTTTTCTGCATGCCTCTTTGGAAAGGCCCTTTGCCCATTCTGAATCAGGAATCATCTATGGAATTAGCCCTGGATCTCCTGCTCCATCAGAGGCTTCTGATCTCATCTTCCACTCCTGCTCCCTCCTTTAACAAGCTGGGTGAGCCCAGTATGTGCCATCAGAGTGTTGGTTTTTCACACGAGGTCCCTCAGTGTGGTGAAAGAAAGGCAGTAATGGAAAGAACTGCTCATGCCTCAGGGTTGGGGAAATGCAGTGTGCCAGCACTGGAAAGACACAGCCTAGACATTCTTTCTTGTTCTTGTGTCATATGAAGGCAATACAGGGTTGTCAAAACTATTCAGGCAAAAACCTAGCTGTGATCACATAATGGGAAAAAACCCCAGTGACTGTAACTCCTGAAGGACAAACCAGCACTGCCTGTAAAACAAAACAAAGCAAATAAACAAACAACCAAATAAAAACGAAACTCAAGCAAAAAACCAAACAAAAACTAATCCAAAACCAACCAAACAAAAAAAACCCAAAACAAAAAACCCTCAAAAAGCCCAGTGCATTTAAATGACCAGCTGTGCATCCAGTGATGCCTTGGTCTATAGGGTTGAATGCCTCTCTTAAAGCAGAGCTTTCCCTCATCTATTCTGAATTAACTGCAGCCATTGTTCTTTTCTCTCTTGAGGGCTATACCTATTCCTAGAGCTAATTCAAATTAGCTGTCCCAGTTAATTAAAGCATCTTAATTAATGGAAAAATACAGAGTCTTTATCAGGCTGGAACACAGCCTAAGATACTACAGCTGAGCAGAAGAGAGACATTTTCTTTTATGCTTTAAATAGCTTGCCAATATGAAAATGTGGTTATAACCAAACTCTTGTGAGGATGAAGTTGTTTTCCCACAGCTATAACCCAAATGTGGATTGTTACTCCATTTCCACTCAAACTCCCACTGAAGGCAGGGTGGTGTTGCCCGAGGAAGGGTTGGTTTTGTGTGGGATGACTTGCAGAAGAAATGCAAGCAAAGATACAAGCAGGGGAGAATGTGAAAACACTCTTACTCACTTCCCTGTGAGAGGGGACAGGAGGTGACCACTGGAAGTGGCTGGTGTTCTTCCCCTCTGCCCTCCCAGGCCTGTGGTCATCAGCTGGGCCAAAGATGGCAAGGAGGAGGACAGGGACAAGCCATGGTCCTCCTTGCTCAGCCACCTTGCTCCAGGCACAGGGTGTGACAGCCAGTGGAGCCATCCAAACAGCCCCAGATGAGCCCTGCAGCTGCACGGGCCAGGCAGCCAGGGGCACAGGCTGACCTTCCACCAGGACACGCACAGTTGCCTCCTCATGGAGACAATACTCTTCTTTTGCTGTTTCCAGATTCACCAACTGAACAGGAGAATTTTATTTGGTCACTAACTTCCTTCTCTTCAGGTTTTCTGGGAGTTTCTCCATTCCTGAGTAGTGCTTGTGGCTTCTCTGTTGCTCAGGGTCATCTGGCTCCCAGCAGAAATGGGTCTGAGCAGCAAAGGATGCAAGTGTTGGAGCCCCCAGGAATTCCCTCTGAACAGCAGCTGCAAAAAAGAGAAGCATTTTATAAACACTCACCAGTATGACAAAGCAATGGTACCATTTTTAGAGGACACATTAAAATAAGCAAGGTAATTACTATGCAGTCTAATTTGCTCAGAATTTAATCACCCTTACAATTGAGAAAAAAGACCAGAGTCTTTCTGTTTCTAAATTAGGCAGTACAAAATTTCTCAGTGCCTGTCCTGGAACATCAGGTAGGTAAATCTATGTACCTTTTATCTCTCAAGCATGTGACACAATCATCTCTTTTATTCCCCATTCCAGCAGTGATTCCAGTGATCCACTGGATCCTTTAAAACAATCTGCAGTAAACAAGAGTGATTGTGAAGCCCCCTAAGTTGCAGTTTGTGCAATACTTTTTCCAACACTTAATTTTTTCTACCACCACAGATAAAAATGTACTTGGCTGATCAGGACAGGAGAATCCCATTTTTATTCCTGCAATGTTTGCAGGAGAATGCCCCATCCATTCTGGTTTAGAGAGGAAGAGGGATGAGAAGCATCCCCCTTGTGAACACTTTGCTGTTCAAAGGCCATGTAAGACGGATAGTTTTTGGTCTGTTACATCAACAAAGCAGATAATTTCTTCCATTCTTCTTCAAGCTGTTGTGAGCTTCTTTATGCTTGGCTCAGACCAGATCCCTCTCTTCCAGTTTGCCTTCATTTTTCTTTCCTGTATTGGCTTTTGCTGAGTCTGGGAAACTGTCTAACAGTCTGCTGGTGCCCCACTCAGGTGCATTAGGAAAAGAGAGGGAGGGTTTTTCCAAATAGATAAACACACTGTGTTTTGTGGTATAGGATGCAAAGAAGGTAGAAACACAACTGCAGTAGGGTGTTGTAGGTCCAGCTACCCTTATGGATAGCTGGGCAAGAGAAGTGCATTGAATGAACCCCAGGGACATGAGAATAGAGGTAAGTTGGAATGCAGATCTGCAGAGTGTAACAGAGGTAGCTGGAGCTGCTCTGAATTTAAAAAATCCAGCTGATGAGGGTCATTAATGGAAGGACCAGAAAGTTTTAAGTAGAAGCAAAGTGGACTTTAGCAAAATGTTAAGAAGAATGAGTATAATGAAGCATGAAATCAAGCCAAAGATGATTCAACCCAAGAGAGCTGTGTGCAATACTCAGCTTGTCAGTGTCTGCTTCTTGGTATTGGCTATCATTTAAGGTGTCTGTAGCTGTACTGTTAATGTGTCAATATGCCCAGCCACTACAATGAAGATTTATGTGCCATGCATGGAATCAAGCACACCACTGTCCTGGGAGCCCTAGTCCAAAAATGCAGGTGAGGATACCCAGTGTACACAGGAATATATACATATATATGTCTGTGAAGAATAGACACACATATATATATATAATATTTAAATGTGTGTGTGTATGTGTGCATATATGTATGAGATATATATGAACTATTCTCTTATATTTCCAAGAGATGTTGAGAGTTGCCTTGTCTCAAGACCAAGTCAAACAGGCACAGCCACCCAGAACTAGTTAGTCTGTGTGAAGGAAAGAAGAACCAGCAATCTCCTTTTCCCAGGCTCTTCCCAGGAAGAGGTAATCTTATTTTCTCTCAATGAATTGTTGGAAGCTTCTTTTACCATGCTGGATTGTTTAAAACTTGCTCAATTTTGCAGTGGGTTTGCTGGGATTAATATTTTGAGTGCTCCCGTAGCGAGCATTAACAAAATTTGGGAGAGGCGATTGCTGCCTTGTTGGATATTGATTTCTGTCGATAAGGAAACATTTTAACTGTGTTACAAAGTGTCCTTCTCTAAGATGCTTAAAATAGGACTGAGGAACCATTATGATATAAACTAATCTGCTGGACATCAAATTCAGAGATGATCCTGAAATTGTTTAGACATCGATTCTTTGTTATCTTTTCCTGTGGAGCACATTGCTCAATTCTGTTACCATTGAACTGCTGTCAGAAGGAAATTTCAGTAGCAATACAGCAGCAATACAGAAAATTTAAAATTTAGCCGCTTTTCTTTTTTTTTTTTTCCCCCTACAGAAGATTTTGGTCTTTTTGCTATTTTCACAGTAGGGGTGTGTAATCAGAGAAATTGCAGCTTTTATATATTTTTACTGCACCTCAGTGGAACAAAGTTATTATGGTGACTAAGCCAGTTGGGCATGAGAGAATGGATGTTTCCAATGTGTCGCAGTGCTACTCTCAAAACTGTAAAAAAGACATGAAATTAAAGGATATCAGGAAGTTACCTAATCCCATAGAATTGGTCCATGCAAAAATAGGGGAAAATTGTGACCTTTCTTCCCCTTCTGGGTTCATTCCTATTTGTTTACTACTTCTGAGAGCCTAGGATGAGAAGAGCAATCCACAGCATGTGCAGTGGAAAATATCTTTCTCGGGAGGTGGACTGCCAAACCTTAAGTGGCTGTGTCTGTGCTAATGCAATGCTGTATTGCATAACAGGCCCTGCTCTGATCTAAATCTTCTCTTTCTTCCTAGAAGGGGTAGGTTTTGTATTTTAAAGTGCCACTGGCATGAAATGAACAGTAGCTTCCAAGAGCTGTGGGAAAATGTTCTGGGATCCTTTTTGTATGTGAATATGGTCCCATGAGTTTCTCAGTATTTGTGCATCTGAGAGCAGGTTTCACCAGGTGAATTAGAGCCCACTGATGGTTCAATGCAAGATGTGGCAGATCTTTCATCTGTTGGGAATAAGCAAAGAAATTTGGTTTTTTTCAAACTGACCCAAACATCTTAGTCTAAATAACATTCTAAAACCAGCAAGGAAACTACCTGGAAAAAAGCAAAATCTTTGTGTTTCTTAGCTTGGCTCACCATCCTACCTGTGTTTGTTCTTCCCCTCTTGAATGCATTAACTTTTTCCCCCCCCATTTCCATCTCCAGCCTGGCAGGTCACCATGCAGGCAGTGTTGTGGATAGCCTGACTGTATTCTTAGCAAGCTGGAGCTATCATTTTAAAACTCTTCTTCTGAATCATGAAGACTATGAAATAACTTGTCCCCCAGGTGTTCACAGCTCTGTCCTGGCTGCATGTAGTCTCGTACTGAAGGTCTAGATATAAAGCTAATGCATTCATAAAGAGACTCTGGGAAGAAATTCTTGTATTTTTTAGGAGACAAAATCTTGTTCACTTTTTTTAAAATAGGTGTTTTTTCCTCTTTGCTCAGACCACGTTCTATTGCCTTTCAGGGTGGGATTAGCTGACAAAACCAGTCTAACCCCAGAGCCTTCACCACAAACCCTGGGAAGGAAATGAGGTTTTGCCATGGCTATTTCCTTGCTACCTGTATCCAGAGACAAGATACTGTGGTGGAACCTTTGCTGTCCTTACTCAGTCGGTGGTTGAGGGTAGAAGTCCAGACCTAGCAGAGAAAATAGGTAAGTCCCACACATTTATCTCCTGATGAAGAGCACAGCCATCAGCTAGTCCTGTGGCTCTCTGGATTGTGTGTGGAGGCAGAGAACTGCCTCCAAACAGGCAACACCACTACATCCTCCTCAGAAATTACAGCCACAGAAAACAGAGGAGAGTAAGTCTTAGTTCCTGGAAGTCTTAGTCTCCAGGAAGGAAGAGCCTCTCTTTGTTCCTGAATGGAACAGGAGCCACCTTGTTCCATTCATGTAATGGCAGCTGGTCCTCCTTTCCTCCAAATGGTTACCAAGGTATTTTTTGGGAACCAGCAAAGGAAAATTATCCTTTGAAGCTAAGCAGCAGGCAGGTGTTTTATCCTTTTTTTTGCCAAAAATAACGTCTGCTAAAAGCTCTCTTCCACCCAGACGCAGTCATTGTCTCTTTCAGTGAAGATTGACATAGACACTTTCCATTTCCCACAACAATGTTGGGACCAACAGGCAACTAACTATTGTGAGGGGCAAGCTGGGGAAGCACTTTCAGTCTTTCCTGTTGAACTCAGCCCACTCTTGCATTTTCACCTTGTGTTTGTGGGCTGATTTAATGTCATTTTTGCTGAAAAGGATATTTTTGATTTGGAATGAAAATTTTGATGAAAAAAAATGCCAATCCTATTGACAAATTTTCACCTCCTAGCAGCAGACTGACTTTTAAAAATACTTTTAGGTGAAGAGGATTTTTAAAATCTCTGCAGAAAGCAGTAGTCAGTAATGAAATTTTCATTTTATGAAGAGACCTCGATGTCATTTTTATTACAAGTGAAAAGACAAATACATGAGACTCTTCTTTTGTGTCTCATTTCCAGCCTTAGGGAGAGAATGTATCCAGAAGCAAATCAGTAAAGAAAAAGAGTTATGTGAATTTGTTGCATAAGCTAGTTAGTTCACACTGTTACCTTCTGTGTATGAAAAACAATCTGCAAAGAATGGGAGAATTTTGTCTGTGAAGTTTAGCTTTGTAAAATGTATGACTACAGAATTCAATAGAATCAGTAGAGTTGAATCAATAGAGAATTCAGCTTCAAAAGAAGGAATATCCCATGGTCTCAACAGAGCAGTTTGTCAGTGGGCTGTCAGTTCCTAGAAATCACCTGCATTTGCTCTGGAAAACAGGGGTAACTGTAAACAACTCTAACAGAAGTTTTAGAAAATATGACATTCTTTCATGTCTGGGCTTTCTGTTTCATATACCCATATCAAAATGAGGCAAAATTGCTAGTGACTTGGAAAGTGTGTTGGGATGTCTCCAGGTAAAAGGGATGACACAGGTGTTGGGAAGTGGAGTGGAAACAGCTGAAAGAACTGAAAGCAGCAAATTTGCTGTGCAGTTTCTGCCATTTTCGTCTTACAGAAATATGAGGTGCTTAATGAGAGCTGCTTCTCGTAATACCATGTTTCCATGCCCTTGGCAGCAGTACAGAGGTCAGATCTTCACAGAACAATTATTTGGTGATCTGTCTGATGTGCTGAGCACAAACATGCTTTTCTTTGCCCTGGGCATGCTGTACTACTTCTATTCCCACTTGCTTCTTCAATAACCATGTGTGTTGTGTCAGAAATGGAGAGCTCCCACTGGCCTCATTTCTGCAAGCTGCCTCTGAGTCTGACTCAATGTATTTCACCGGGAGTCTGGCAATTCAGGAGAGCACTTCTCATTTGAGCAGTTCCTTGGTTTCCAGTCTGTCACCTTCAGTGAATGGTGGAATAAATGTGGATGATCACTGCGGGCACACATGACAGCAGTAGGTGTCATGTTTCTTAATATTTCACCCTTCCCAGGTGACAGCAGCAAGCCTCTTTTCTGAAGACCAGAATGGAAACATTGTGGGTTTGCTTGAATGTTTGAACTTTCTTTCACTTTATTTTTTGGTTTGTTACTAGGATGAGGTGGCACTAACAGTCTAGTTCTCCTGCTAGATTTTTCTTGTAACTGTGTTCAGGAACAGATGCAATTTCCTCATAAGATCAGGTTGTTCTAGAAGTCTGTGAAGAGTCATGCAAATGTATATAATTTAATGCAAATGTGAGTCTTTTGTTTCTCAGAGTGTATAGGCTGAGATTTTAACTCTTGTTGGTTGTAAAGTTCTGACCCTGAGAGCCCCTATTTCACATGGTTTTCTCATGTGTGTTATTGTCCAAAAGTCTCACAAAGTTATACCTTGTGTGAATTAAAGTCTGCTAGGAGTGGTCAGAGGGACCTGCAGGAGGTAGCATGTGGGTCACAGACCAGGCCCAAGGTGTGTACTGACAGTCAGACTCCTAAAAAGAAGGGAAGTTTGAAAAAACCCCCAACAGTTATAAAAATGGATAAGCATCTACATTTATGAAAGAATTAAGCAAGTCTCAGATATTTTAAAAAAATAAATTTGAGGACATGTTTCTCCATGCAGTCTAGAGCTTGCTGAGAGAGCCAGGCTGTTTAAACCAGTTCCTTTCTGGCATTCAAGCTCCATTTGAACCTTTAAGAAACAGCCAGGCACCTTGTGGATTCGCCTGCTGCGCAAGCATTTGCTCAAAAAGCCATCAAATACATTCAGAGGCAGAGAGGTCTATGAGGTGTTATTAGACCAGATATAACATCTGGCTCAAGGAGTCTCTGAGGCTTGAGATGGCAGCAATTGAGAGGGTATTTCAGAGGAATTATCCACTTGTGGTAGTCCTGTCTCAACAGCCTTCTCATCAACATCTGCTCCTACTGATGCTTAAAAAGAAGGCACATCCACCTTCTGTCTGATCTTGAACATCTGTTGGTTCTTTTCTTTTAGTCTTGGAAAGTGGCGTTAAATTACTGTGTGAAAAAAGAGAAGCAAACTGAAAAATACAGTATTAAAGTATGCAGAGGCACACTCCGAAAACACAGCTAACCTTGCTCAGCAGATAGAAGTCAAAATGAAAATGCCTGTCCAGCAGCCTCTCCCGTGTAAAACCTTGCATATACAGGTTTATGTAAAGAAGATGTATATATAGAGTGCAAAATGAAGCTAATCTGTTCTTGGCAAATGAAATAGATTGGAAACCACAGAGAAGTGATTTGTTTTCCTGTGGGTGATAATTGTTTGCACTGATGTGAAGTGACCCCAGGGAGATCAGCTTTTGTGCTCGTGGATCTTAATTGAAGTCAGCTGGACTGAGAGCATGTGTGGTTTCATGGAGCCCCGTTTCAGGCTTAGGGTGATTGATGCATTTTGTCACAGTTCTATCCTGTATGCTGGCCAAATGAGGGCTCCACTGTTCTTGGCACCGTGCCTCTGCCACTTCAGAGATAATCCCTCCCTCAGAGACCTCTCTGGACACACCATGACTGGGGGAAGATCAGAGAAGTTGGCACAGATTATTCAGATTATTCATTATATGCTTTTCTAAGGAGAGGATTTTTTTTTGTGCTGTATTTATTTAAAGGAATCTGCTACCACTGCTAGGTAGGAACACTTTGGAGAGAGGTCTTACTTGTGTGAGTCATTCAAGGAGGAAAACCAGAACAGCACAACCAGTGGGAAGAAGCCTGAGTGAGGAGCAAAGCAAGACAGGTAAGATGTGCAGGATGACTGCCATGCTGAGGGGCCAAACAGTGCATTTGACTTTGGAGGAAGAATGGTGGGACAGGATACCATTAGGAACCTGACTGGGGAAGGCAAAGAAACAAACACCTGGGCAAACTGACACCAACTTTCAAAGCATCCATATGAAATTATCACCCTTCTTATTTTGTGCTTATAGGAGTGATATGGCCAAGTAACTTCAGTGTTTGACAGAGACAGGACTCTCATGAAGGGCTGGCCAACACAGCCGCTGCCTTTAACGTGTCTGGCTTTACTGTGCATACACAACAAATCCTGGCAGGCAGGGCTGAATGCTCAGGACCACCATAACAGACTGGAGTTGCAGGCAGGACCTCTGTCATAGATATTAGATTGTTTCTGGCACTCACTTTCAGCCAGGGCTGAGTCAAGGTGTTGGTTTCTCAGCTGTTTTGTGGCCTGGAAAGGCTCGGGGATGGCCTTGGGCAGCCCGCACTCCAAAGGACGAGAAGAGGCTTCAGGTTTTTTCTTGGTCTTCAGTGTTCATTTATCTAAAAGATTTTCTCTCGGCCCGACAGAGGTCTGCACAGCAGCCAGCCATGAGCACACTGAGAGCCCCCGGGGCGGTCACTTATCTTTATACTCAAAATTACGTATACAATATTTACCTATTTCCCCCAATACCTTTTACCCTTATTGACCAGTACACCTTTAGTAATAACCAATCCCAAAGTGCCAACATCACCACAGAAGATGGAGGCCAAGAAGAAGAAGAAGAAGGACGGGACACGCCCCAATTCCTCCATCTTACTTCTTTAGACCCCCCTGTACAGAAATCTTAAACCCTGTGTTTCACACTCTAATTAACTTATCCCTTCACCATTCACCCCAGTGAAATCCTCCCATCCTCATACAGGTGTTGTCTCCCGTGCAGGATCAAAGTCCAGCCACCAGACACTTCTGGCAATGTTCCAGGACCTCCGAGCCCCCCAAGGGTGGTCTCGGTCACTCTGCACATCAGTCCTGAGGTGCTGAGATCCCACATCAAGGCACAAACCTGCCTAAGGCACTCCCTGGAAGGTTCACAAAGCTGTCAGTCAATGCTAAAATGGTGTGTGGGATGTACCCTTCTGCAGGTCATAAACACTCAGGGCACCAGAATGGAGAGAAAATGAATGGAAAAAAAAAAAAAAAAAAAGGAAAATTCACAGATAAACCAAAACCTGGATGCATTTTTCATGTCAGGTGCATTATTTACTATTACTACCATGAACTAGAGAGATGATACTGTAGCTGTGGCTGCAAAAGTGAATGAAGATAATGAAACACACTCAAGGCTGTAGGAATATCCCAATCAATGCGCACTTCATGCCTTCCACCAAACCCAGCCTTGCACTGCATTTAGCTAGAAGTTCTCTTCTCCCATACTGGATAAGAAAAAGCTTTTCAATCTGTTGGAATCACACCAGGCATTTAATTTAGTGTCTCTGTATTTGTTCAGTTAGTGAGAAAACAAGCTGCTCAGTGCAGGCTATTTTTGAGCAGGAACTACACAGGGGTGAGTCTGCAAATTAGGAATGGTTGTTAGAATCACTATTATAGGGATCATTCTACTCTTCTGCGTGCTGCTTGTTTTCTCCCACAGGCTTCTTGTTCTATACAACTGACTTTAATGGCCATAGTTGCATTTCTGAGCCTGTGAAGAAAATCTGCACAACTGCAGTTTAATGTTGGTGAATGGAAAGTGAGAAAATAACTTGTTATATTAGCTCAGAGTTAGGGAAACAAAGCAACAAGTGAATAACAATACTGGCAGGTGAACTTGGAAAGAGCTGTAATAGAACGTTTTCATCCACAGATCCCCTCAAAGAGATAACCTGACCTGTATGGAGCTGCAATGGAAAGGATTTAATGTAGGAATTTTAGAATTATTCAGCTGATTTGATCCATTCCTGGAAGAGCACAAAAACATGACAGAAATATTGCTACAAGGACTACTTCATCCTTTTTGAAAACATAGGGAGTGAGTCTCTTCTCCTGAACCAGCAATTTGTCAGCAATTACTTCTGGGCCATGGAAAGTGAAACATTCATTTAGAGTTGTCAACTGCACAGAAATCTCCTGTGCTGAGCAGTTTTTCACACAGCAATTTTTAAAGGATTAAACCCTAAGGAGTAATATCTGTAAATTTATCCCCATTCACTGGAGGTGGTGCATGTCATCGAGTCCAATAGTGAATTTCTTGCAAGAGAATGGTGGGTTTTGGTCAGCTTCCTGTGTCTGGTTTTTGACAGTGGGATATATCAGTTGAGACATAACATATGCATTTGCAGGCATGGCTGAAAAGAAACGGGAGGAGTTGCTGAAAAGAAACGGGAGGAGTTTGCTGAAAAGCTCCATGAGCTTGGTTTGCAGCTGAGGGGCAGGGAGGAAAGGGATGGGAGCAGGCACTGTTGCTCCTGGAAAGCACCAATGCTTTCAGCAGCACAGCGGGCTGGCACACACCCTGTCCTGCTGCAGCAGCTCGTTTGGCTTGCTAAAACTCGGGCATAGCAAAATAGACAAAGGGGTTGTCTTTTTCTGCTGCCCCAGCAATCTGCTGCCCTAATTACGTGCCTACAGCTTGTGCTGCCTCATAACATGTGATGAAGGCTGTTCCTGAGGGGTTTTGATTGATTGAAGGAGCTCTTGATTTCTTAGGACAAAAGAGGCAAGGTTATAAAGCTATAAGCCCTCAGGAAGGCAAATAAATAAATTAGAAAATATTTTGCTTCAGCCTCAGAACAAAGTATTTATTTGTTCCAAGGCCTCCCAAGACGATGTGGACCAGAAAAGTGTTCCTACAGTACAGAGTCATATGTATGAGGCAGAAGATGCAGAAACTAAATCTGAGATGCATGATTAGCTTTAGTGCTCCCGTAAAGGAATAAAAGCATAAACCAACAAATAGCTGTCTAAGGTATTTCAAAGTAGCCATCAGTGAAACATTGAAAGAGACAAGGCAATGTCTGTATCCAGCCATTATTCAAAACAATGAGAATATCTCATGAGCAATGTATGAGAATGTATGAGCACTGCACAAACTGAATTTCTTATGCCATAGCTATGAATTTACTTTATGGGGTCTTTATGGGGGTGTGGTGGTGGTGTTTGTCAGTAATGATAGAATACTGTAGGGCAGCAGATGCTTTAAGACCATTAAAAATCAGTTTTGCAATGGTGTAAAACAAAAAAACTGCATTTACCGTCTCTGAAAAGAATCACATCTAACATTCTTCTAAATGCAGAGTCCACATATGGTTTGTGAATTCCTTGCTTGAAAGCCTGGAGAGCTATCTTCCTAAATTTGACAATTCACACGGTATGCTGCTACAATCATAGAATCACTCAGGTTGGAAACACCTTTAATATCTTGAGTCCTACTGTTAACCCAGCCCTGGCACATCCAGCACTAAACCATGTCCCTAAGCACCACATCTACAGGTTTTTAAATACTTCCAGGGATGATGACTCAACCCTGTGCAGCCTGTTCCAATGCCTGACAACCATTTCAATGAAGGAATTTTTCCTGTTATCCTATCTAAACCTGCCCTGGCACAACTTGAGATCATTTCCTCTTGTCCTATCACTTGTTCCTTAGGAGAAGGAGGGCTATACCCTCCTTTCAGGTAGTTCTAGAGAGTGATAAGGCCTCACCCTCTTTTTCTCCAGGTTAAACAATCCCAGCTCCCTCAGCTGCTCCTCACAGCACCTGTGCTTCAGACCCTTCACCAACTTTGTTGTAATGCTTTGGATGCATAATATGTAGAATGTTTGTCTGAACCAAGTAGAAGAAGTGCTTTTTGCCTTGGAATAACATGTTAGTCACAAAAAAGGCCTAATTTTAATGTTCTGAATCATGCTGGCCCAGAGGGCTCCAAATTCTTTAGACATCTCTGCCTGCATTGCCATTTATCACGGTTGATCCTGAGGTGAAGAGGTGAACATGAAGATAGGAAGTCTTTGGGAACAGAAATTGTGAATGAAGGCTCTTTGTCAACACTGAGGAAAAGCCCCAGGAGGAAAGTATCCAGGAAGATTGATGGAAGTGATGAGCTGAGTGGAAGGGCATCACACCAGCCTGCTGACAAAGCAAATGGTGGAAAAGGCTGTGCAAAAAGCAATGCAAATGGTGCAAAAAGCACAGGATGAAGAGGAGAAATGTCCTTGTTTCTGGACCTTGCAAAGAATGCACAGAAATGAGGGATGGGTCTTACTCCTATGAACTGGCAAAGTACCATGCAAGAAAGCAAACTTCTCTTCTTGTAGCCACCTGTGTCTTTTTACCTCCATTTTTCACATAAAGTTTTCTCCCCATTTTACCCTTTGCTGTCTCGTCAGAGGATATTTGGAGGCCTCTTGATATTCCAGCATCCAATGCTTTATGAGCATTACACCAGGAACAGATGCAGTTCCATGGTGTCTAGGGATGTGTAATCATCCATCCCCTCTCCTGATGTTGCTGCTGTCACTCCATAGGGAAATGGGGCAGTATCTGCTGTGGGTTCTGTGTAAGCATGATACCAAAACTGCATTGCAGAAATGTGTCTCTAACAAATACTTTATTCATACCCATAATGTTTTCGTTTCTAGAGACTTGCTATTGATCATAGACACTGGTATTCATATAAGAATCTGCCAATATCAGTCATTGTATTTTTACTCCACATATTCATGCCCAATGGCAGCAAATGCAATACATTTTTCCTTGAGACTGTTGGCAATCCAGCTCATTTGTCATTTTTAAATGGACACCTGGGGTAGATTCTGTCCAAGCAAAACAAATCAATGCAGTTAGTTACACTAAGTGCATTTGAACAAGGATATTTGAAGGGGGAGAAGGAAAAGGCGCTGCAGCAAGGAAAAGGATGGAGAGGAGAGGTGTGTGTGCTGCAGGCTGGGGAAATGGCACCCAGCTTAATCTATGCCTGGGAAGTGGGGAAGGGATGGAGGATCAGGAGAAAAGAACTATAAAAGGGGGGACCAGGCTGGGGAAGAAACTAAAGAAAAGCCAAAGGAGAAGGTTTAGGAAAACAAGAAGTTAAAGTAGTGGATCTAAGGTGGGTCCCCTGGGTTGAAGCAGAGGAACCAGGGAAACACAGCCACTGGGCATGCCTGGAGGGGAACCTTTCTTCTAGTCCATCTGATTTTGGAGCAGTGTCCTGGACTTTGAACCAGCTGGGGGATTTTTTAGCCCATATCACTTATGCTGCCATCATGATTTTAGCCCGGCTATAGTAGTCACAAGAAGAGCAGCTCGTGCAACAGCCCAGCTCTTGGAAATGGTGCAGAAAGAAAACAATCTTGCATGTCTGTTTTTATAGAAGTAGATGATATAGAAGGGAGGTTGGCTGTCTTTGCAAACATTGAATTTTAGTCACTTGTGTAGGACTGGTTGACATTTTACTTTCTATTTCAAAATGTTCACATTTGATTGTATAAAAATAATATGTTTTCTGTGGGGTAAGCAATCCCGCTCACTTGTCATTTTAAATGGACACCTGAGCAGATTCAGGTGACTTGCCAATGCAGTCAGTTGGACCAAGGGCCTTAAATACATTTGGAAGGGAGAAGAAAAACATGCCACATGAATGGAAATCATACAAAGGAAATAAATTACATGCAACAGTCAGGCAATCAGGAGGGATGAAAGGCTTTGTCTTCATGTGCTAGAAATAACTGAACTGATCTCCCAAGATCATCATTAAATCAGCTTTAATAATGTGTTGTCATCAGAAAGAGAAAATTGCCTCCACTCCCAAAATGGGAGTAGATTATAAAAAGATGCTTACAGATGGTTCACAAGGCTGCAGCTGGTTTCTTGTTCTCCTTTATCCAAAAATCAAAGATGCTGTAATTCTTCAAGATCTTTGTGAGAAAAAGAATCAAAGAGGTGCATTTGGGTTTTTACATTATGTGACTCTGAATCCTAGAGCAGTGAGCAAATGTTGGCAGAGCAGCTGGAGAGTCTCGCTGTGATTCCAGCGCTCGTGTCCCTGGCAAACCCATCCTGCAGGCTGTAGGATGATCCTTGGCTGTAGTTGGTCACACAGGTTGGACGGCAGGATCTGTGACGCTGCTTCTGGGAATGTGCTAAGCCCACTGAGCAGCCTAGGTTTGGCAAGAACTCCAGTAAAACTAGAAAACAAGTGGTGCCTGTACGCTGAAACCTGGATGGAAAGGTAGCCCTGAGAGTGGAGGGACTGCTGATTGGTTTCTGGGCTCGGAGAAATGCCTTCCTGAGAAAGCACCTGTTCCTTTTAGAAGAGGCAGGGATTCTTCCACCCACCTCCAGACAAACCCCTTTCTGCCCTCGCTTTGGGAGGGAGCTGAGGAATGTGATTTAGGGGCGGCAGCACCACCCTGCCGCACCAGCTGCCAAAATCCCGAGCGGCGTTTCCGGGAAGCCCCGGAGGAGGGGAGGGCAGGGGAAGGAAGGGAGGGAGGCACGGCCGTGCCAGGGGGTTCTGCGGCGGCATCTCGGTGCCCTCCCAGCCCCGCTGCATCCCCTGCGGGGGCGCCCCGGCTGCTCCACTCGCCGCAGAGCCCCTCCCTCCGCCTCACTCAGTCCATCCGGATTTCATTTATTTTTTTCTTTTTAACCAGCAAGTTGTTTTTTCGTGTGTTTGTTCTCCATCTGTTTGGAAATACAGGAGCACGGGGCGGCCACCAGCTCTCTCCACAAATCCCCCCGGGAGAGGCGCTCCGAGGGTGCTGCCGGCGCTCCGCATCCCGGGAGCGGGCGGGCAAGCCCGGCTTGCGGAGGTACCTTGGGGCGTGGTGGGGCCGGGATCCCGGACCGAGGCCGGGATTAGGTGAGGAAAAGGGCGGCTGCTGCCCCGGCAACGCGGCGGGGG
Organism: Melospiza georgiana; assembly: GCF_028018845.1. Taxonomy (NCBI): domain Eukaryota; kingdom Metazoa; phylum Chordata; class Aves; order Passeriformes; family Passerellidae; genus Melospiza; species Melospiza georgiana. Next base: position 43,076,597 of record NC_080430.1, on the reverse strand, counting down.
TGTCGCTCTGCCTCTCCGAGCTAATTTTGGGGGCATAGTTTTGTGTTTTCTCGCAAATCATGCTCATCGTGTGAAGCTTTCTCATCCGGGACGACAGTGAGATGAGGGAAAGCTTCAGCCGCGATTTTGTGTCCATGTGCTTGTTTTAACTTAATTTCTCCTGCGAAGGGAGCCGTGTGAAACCTCCTCGCAGGTTTTCATGTGGTTTAAAGCGCTGTGGATGTTGGGGTTTTAGTGCTATGGGATTTGTTTTGTGGGGTTTTTTTTTTGTTTGTTTCAGTTTTTATTGGTTTTGTTGTTGTTTGTTTGTTGTCGTTGTTGTTTTCCCCCACAGCACTTGAAACATTCGCCTGACGACCTCGTCTGAAGTAAATGGTAACGTGTTTGCATCCCTCAGGTTACAGCGTTGGGAAAGGCACACGCTTACCCACCCTATGAACAAACAGGTCAGTGCCTAAAAGAAGTGAGTTTGGTGTTTCAAGTTACTTGGGGAAAGGAATTTCAGCGCGGGAATTTTTACTGGTGTGCATTTAACTTAGTTCAAATGTTGGTGGCATAAAGAAGTCGAGTGTGTTTTCCTTTGCAGGCAGGAATTCTTTTTGCTTGCAGGTAAGGTGAAGAAAGTGATCCTTCCAGTGTGCTCACGTGTGGCCCAGTGTAATTAACTGGGTGTGGAAAATATGTATTTATGCTCTTTCTTGCTTCAGGATGATGTTGTTTTAATAATGGAAGGCAACTGGGCTTTGATACTCAGTTAACACCTTTTATTTGTCTTTTTGCCAACAAGTGCACAATGATAGCAAGAGTTCCTTACCTTACAACTGTGTTTTAACTGTGGAGTGAGTGAACTCTTCTCTGGTATCTCTACCGATTTCACTGAATGGGCAAATGTGACTGTATTGCCTGGTGTGTGAGGCTTAGATCTGAGTGTAGCCACAGGTAAACACAGCCCTGTGCTTCTGATCCAGTTAGGTGGGAAGGCAGCAAAGGTCCCAGCTGGGCAATGACTTCAAGGGGTCACAGAGTGTAAGGTGACCTTTTGATACAGAGGCTGTTGTGTAAATCAGGATTTGCAGATTATCTCTGATGAAATTGTCCTGATTGCTGATGGGACAAGATTGTATGAGGAATGTCTCAAGTGATCTGCCCTTACCTTACATGCTCCCTCTCTAAAAAGATTTCTGAAAAGAGAAAAATCACCTCTGATGAAGACAAATCCCAGTACCAGGTAAGCACATGGGAAATTCAACAAGCCAAGATTTCCCATTTTCTCCCAGAAATGGGCGCAGAAAATATTTAATCATTCAAGACTTAAGTGTTAAGAGTCTAATAGTCACTATTGCTTTGTTTTTTAGTAATGCTTTGGTTTTTCAAAGAGTCATTTGTCCTGCACATTTTTTCTTTGATGACAACTTGGTTTTTTCCAGCACTGAACATCAGTACTTTGATCCAGGAGTGACTGGTATATATTGGGTTGTGAGCAGATAGTTCTCTTTCAGTCACTTTATAATATTATATAGATATATCCATGTACAATTGAAAGCTAATGACTTTTTGTCCCCTTAAAGTATTTTATCCAGATGGTTATTCATAAATGTGTAGTTAAGAATCTGGTCTCTCCTTTCAAAAAGGAATTGATGTATATAAATACTTCTAATTAGTATGTTCTGACATTAAAATACTTCTTGTTAGTATGTCCTGCTGGTTACAGTATAGGTGTTAACATATTTCGTAATGGTAAAATAAAGATTTCATTTTATCATTTCTGCACTGTGTACATGATGTTTCAATGCCTCAGAATAGTGAAGCAATGAGGAGAAGTAAATAGATCACCAATGTGGCTGGTAATTTTCTCTTTAAACTGACTGATGATTAAGATGATAAAGCTATTACCAAGCTAAGAAAAAAAGTGTTGGAAGAGTAGATAGGCAGTGAAAAAGGAGCTCATATGGATTTAGAAAAGGGAGGTAATGAGTGTAAAAAATTATGTTTTGGAAGTAAGATGTGTCAAAAGAGTTTCCAAAAGCCAATTTGAGATAGTTTTCACAACAGAAAGAGCAAGAAAAAGAAGGAAAGCGGTCGCCATAGGCAAAGCTCAGTGTGAAGCTAATCCCAGAACAAAACAAATTTCTTTCTTGTCCTTTGAATGTGAACATAGATGTTGGTACCCAGGCTGCAGAGCCCATGGGGTTTAGAAAAGGGAAGCTGTGTGAGAAGCATCATTCTGCCTTCTCCCTCAGCCCTAGGGCTCTGGTTGGAGCTAGGGACAGGACCATGTGTTGGGGTACAGTGGGGCTGACCCAGTGTGCTCTGGCCATGGACTGGAGAGCTCCTCTAAGCTCCTGTCCTCAGCACAGGCTGGCACTGGTGATTGCTGAAATAGCAGGACAGTCCTGAGCAGGCACTGATGTGTTCAACAATCAGTAAGGAAGAAGTAGGAGATGTGACTCAGGATAGATCAAACCAGGCTACGTTGATTTTTCTGTGCCAAAACCAATGGTTTCTGGAATAACAAAGGCAGGCAAGTTCTCCTTGTTGTGTTCCTCTGACATTTCTAAGCTTGCCCTGTCCCTAGAGTTGCCTCTTTCCTCCTCAATGCCTGGGGAGCAGAAGGATTTTGGTATGTGGACTGTCAGTATTCATAGGTTCTGGATGATCTCTTGGGGTTAAGAGATGTCTGGGCAGGGACATTTTCCAGGGACATGGGAAAGGATGAGTGGAAGTTCCAGGAAACCCAGATCACATTTGAATTCTAGGAAACCTTTCTAGAGGATATGAACATATAAACAGCCTTATTGTTAGTTAGCATGTTCCATGCCACCTTGGGGTTTGTCCAACATAACCCTGTTAGACTTACTTAGATTTAGTAACTTTTCAACTTTTCATTGCAAAATGTCTGAGTTAAAGTGTATATTTAATATTTTATGTGCAGTGCAGAGTGATGATAATAGGGATATGCACACACACACATACACACACACACACATTTCATCAGCTGTTAGTGGAAAGACACCTACTTTAATATTCTTAAAACCTCCTTTTTAATTTATTTTTTATTTCTTTCTTGCTGAAGAAGTCTGCATCTCTTGTAGACACCAACCTTGCATCTCTGGCAGAAGCCTCCAGGTGCACTCAGTGGAGCAGCCTGGCTCAGGTGTGTGCCTGGCCATGGCTGTGGCTGTGTTGCAGGAGCCCAGGGAAGCATTGGACAAGCCCTAGCCCTGACCTGTGTGCCCACAGCCTGCCTTTCCTGGGGCTGGGGAGCAGGCACCTACATGTAGGCACCACCGCAGTGCAAACCGGGCAGGCAGAGGGTGAAATATGGCATGGTTAGCATGACAATACAGACACGGCCCTTCCAGACAATAAATAGTCAGTGGTTGCAAAACACCAGGCACTTCTTGAGGAGGAGATGGAATTTCCACTAGGTGATCCAGTTGATGAAATTAGATTTATGAGTTTCAACTGATTCAGGACTTCAGGCTTTAAGACAGAATCGCCAAATCCTTTCAAGTTCCCTAAGTGCCTCCCACTTTGTCGTTTCAGGATGCTCACCAGAACCCCGAGTGTTGTTGCCCAAGTGTTCCTTCTTCTAAGCATAGTCCTTGTTATTGCCATTGCAGTGATTCAGATAAATCAGCAACAGGTCCTCTCCCCAGGGCTTAAGGTAAGTCTTAGGCAACCTCAGGAAGGAGAACAATGTTTTGAACTGGTATTTAATAAAGTGCCTTTCTAAACTCATTTTTATGGGGTGATTCAAATGAGCTTACAGCCATAAATTAATGTTTAATCATATCATCGTGGGAAAAGTGAAGCTGAGAGAAAAAGAGAATTGGTCAAGGGTCAGTAGCAAAGCAGGAAAAGTATTTCTTGATTCCCTCTCTGTGGTGGCTATGTCTTCTTCAGGACTGAAAGGCCAAAGGCCAAATGGGGCGAATATCTCACTCTTTTTTTTTTTTTTTTTTTTTTTTTTTTTTTTTTTTTTTTAGTTTTGCCCGAAATTGGAAGTAATTTTAAAATAATTTTGAAGTGGGAAATACCCAGAGTTTAAGTTCTGGCCCCAAGCACAGCTGGGAAGTTTATGCTGACAGTTTTGCAAATTGCTCCTGTGTATCAAAAGCATTTGGGCTCTAAGTATGCACTTGATCCTTTACCACGTGTTGGGACTTGCTGGATGCTAACGGAAGCAAAGTAACTTCCTTAAGGGGGGCAGAGCAAACTGCAAAACACAAACTGAAATACTCTGAAGATCAGGCTTTGCCTTCTGCTGTGGAACATGTGTGCAGGTTCTTCAATGAGAGATGTAAACAACTGAGGAAAAGCTGTAGAAAATACCTTTCTAAGGATATGTAGGGTGCTGATTTTTTCCCACGATCCTCTTGTCAGATTTTGCTTTGAAGTCCCTTCTACCTTTCCATCTGCATGAGTATTTAACTGGACAGTTCACACACTGATAACCATAGGCTAATGCCTTGTTGCACTTCATGGGATTATAAACACCTTTGGCTTTGTCTGAATCATTTGGTGGTGTGTGAGTCAGACAACAGGATAAAACTGTAATTCTGATACCCCTTTTGTGTTTTTGTGTGGTGTGGCAGGGGGAGTGTGCTGGGCTTGTGCTAGGGGCCACAGTGCCTCGAGCATGTGCTCTGTTGAGCCCCAAATGGCTTCTTGCAGCAGCCTCACGTCCCACCAATTTTCATGCAGGGCAGGACTGGACTGACATGTATCCCAGCTGAAGCCAGGACAAGGCTGAAGCCACTATCTAAAAGACAGCCTGCACATCTTTTGTGTTTGTCATTAATTGAGTTTCACATCCAGAATGATAAATCTGTTTACCTTCCTCTTTGAGGAAGCATTGGAACCACCTGGAGTATCTGGAGCTGGTTTTAGTGGGGAGCTTTGCTTACTGAATCACAGCAGCCTCACAGCAGCTTCTGTAGGAAGGCTGCTGTTTCCTCTACTGGGTGTGCCTTGGCCTTGGATTTGAGTTTGGGCTGTAAGCCTGCTAATGCAGGTGGTGCGGAGGACCCTGAGTCTGATTCCTGAGACACTGAGTTGTCCTCAGTGAGTAATTCACAAGAAATTCACAGGTAGAAGGAGGACCTTGGTAAGCCAGTGAAGGCCTCCAGTACTAGGCTTGTATGGAGCCTGGAAATTACTTAACTTGGTGTCCTGAACTTAATGGTTGATTAAATTAATTATGGCAACAACATGATGAAAGCAGATTTATTTTTTGTAAATGGCCTCATTCTTCTGTTACTAGTGTTTGTGTTACCTGTGGCACAAAAGCTCTTTCCCAAGATGTATGTTGAGAGCATCCATTGTGGCACAAGAGATAAATTACCAGTGGCCACGCCACTGGTGTTTTAAACTGTTGTTGCAAAATTGAATGTTTTGGATCCTTGATGGCTGGATTATCTGAAGGCTGAGCCAGTGATTAGTTCAGGAAGGGCCTGCCCATTGCCTGAGGCTGGGGCACTGAGAGGACTCATGACTCACTGACACACACCATGAAGTGAGAAGAGTGATGAAGAAAACACAGATGTCCTCAGTGGAGAAGTGGTGATAGCGCTGAATGAAATAAGCCTTTATACAAGTAAAAAAAAATAAGTCTATTTATCTATTGCTGTTTTGTGACCCCTAGAGAAAAAAAACCCACTTCATTACTGTATTCTTTAATTTGCCCCTCAAAATGTGTGGTATTTTTGGGGTCCCCCGTTGTGGGAGGAAAGATGAACCTGACTCCATGTTCTTAGAAGGCTAATTTATTATTTTATGATCTATATGATATAAAAGAATGTTATACTAAACTATACTAAAGAATAGAGAAAGGATACTTACAGAAGGTTTAACAAGATACTACTGAAAAACTTGTGACTCTCTTCTCCAGAGTCTGACACAACTTGGCTGTCATCGGCCAATAAGTAAAAAACCAATTCACATGTTGGATAAACAATGTCCAACCACATTCCAAAGCAGCAAAACATGGGAGAAGCAAATTAGATAATATTGTTTTCCTTTTTCTCTGAGGCTTCTCAGCTTCCCAGGAGAGAAATCATGGGCAAGGGGTTTTCCCAGAAGATACGACCATGACAGAGGTGCTACAGTTTTCAATACCGAAATTTTTCATGTCTCTTTTGGCTCTTAGGAAGTGTTTTGCATTGTTTGTGGCTGTTGTACTTGATTAAAAATTGTTCAAACCCATGCAGCTGAATTGAAGCATGCATCTAGCATAGATCCACTTTTGTGACGTCCATCTTCCCTGCAACTGGTTTAGCTTGTCAGCTTCTCTCCAAATTGTTTGGCAGCTTCCAAAGTGATTGGAAGGCAGGTGATCCACCATAACTGTGCCTGCTTCAAGGGTTTGTGCATCTCTAAGTCCTCCTATTGGAATGCTACCCAGGCTGAAAAGGTGATTGATCCTGGGGCTTATGCTTGCTTATCTGTTGGTTTTACTACTCCTCAGGATGTACCTACAAAGCCATATTCCCATATTAAACATTTCCCTTCAAGTCACTTTGTTTTCCCCTTTTTGTCTTTCTTTTTTCCTCTGGCATAGAAAACAGAACTCTGAAACTTTTCTGGGTTAATGTTGTCTCCCTATCTTGTCTGACTAATCTAAACCATTGAGTGGATGGTGCAGTTCTTGGATATTATGGAATCACCAGGCCTTTGAGATTATGGAAATACTCAGCAGGACAGTTGAAGGAGAAAGGAAAAAGGGAAGAAAAAGTAGTTCTGTTCTTTAATAGCTGCTAGCCTGGGATAAGGGTTTGCCAATGCTCTCACAGTGCATTTCAAAGCAGGAAGACATTGCTTGCCCTTAAAGGGCAGACAAAGGTGATCCAACATGCAACTTGGACAGAAATCTAACATCCCTAGAAAATTTTAATCCAGCCAGTTTGTCTTTGGCAGCCTGCTAAGACAAGGCTTGTAGAATTCTCTCACCTTAAGATGCAGCATCCTGTGCCATTTCTGTTTTTTTTAATTAAAGATTAATCTTGGTCCTAACATGTGGCACAGTTGTCACTGGTCACCACTTTTTGAGGCTGTTTGGACACAGGGAACTCACACAAGTCCTGAGTAGCTTCATGAGTCACCTTGAAATGGGCCCAAGAGACCTTTTCAAAAATGAGCATCTATGTTTCCTATACATTAAGGATGTGTAGGAAACATGGAGGAGAAGGAAGGGGAGAAAGAAAATTTAAAAAATTGTAAATCACAAATGGATTCAAATAAGTATACCAATACTTTTTGGGATGGAAATCTCTTACTGCCAGAAGGAGGCTAGGAAATGCAGGGGAAGGAGGAAGTAGCTCAAAATGCCCACAGTTAACTGAGGTAAAAATGCTTCCATTATCTTCCAGCTGTCTTTGGGCATAGTTAGCTCTAAAAGTAGCCAAGTTAAAAGCTTATGTTTGGCACTTTAAGCTGACTGAGACTAGATTGAATTAGTAGTCCTTAAGCAGTTTGGCCATTACTCTGTTATGTACCTCCAGGGTGCTCACGTCTTCCAAGGAGAGGAAATGCACTCAAATTATTTCTGCTAAAGTAGTTACTGAAACGGAACCTGATGATGTAGTTTGATAGTATCTGTGGAGGAGTATCTTTATAGTTTGGTAGTATCTGTGGAGGCTTTTAATCTTTTAGTGGACCGGGGTAAATATTGTCCGCATAACTAGAAATTAAATTTTCATTATCTAACAGTCCTCTGAAACAGATTAGACTGGTATTGCTGGTATTCTTTGGGGGCCAGGAGTTTTTAGGATTACAGTAGAAGCTGGGAATAATCAGGTGTGGAAGCTGAATGGTTTGCCACCCGAAGCAGTGATCCTTCCCAGTTGGATCCTTCCCTCCCGGGGAGGCAATGGGATGAATTTTATCAGCCTGCTACAGGGGCTCTTACTGCTTTGCAGACAGATGGAGGCTCTCATTTTTCAGTACTGTCAGGCTCCTGGGCATCTGTCTGTTTCAAAAGAAAAAAGCTGACAGAAAAATGAACCCTATACTGTGTGGCTCCCACCAATTGGGTGACTTTGGAAGAGCTAAACATACTTGCAGGGATCATAAAGAGGATACCAAAATTGCATTTTGCTTCCCTTTATGAGATCGCCTTCCCAGTTACTACAGTTTTCTCCTGCCGTAAAATATGGGAAAGGGGGAAAGACTGGTCTGGTGAGCAGTGGGGTGGGATGGAGAAACCTGTGCTTTAATCCCAGAGTCCAGGGGACCTGGGGCAAGTAATTTAAATATCTCTCATTTATTTTATAAATAATCATGGGGTAACATTGATTCTCTTTCCCTCTGTGTTGTCTCATACTGTGGCACAGCCTGTTCTCAGAGGCGAACTCTCAGGTGGAGCAAACCACTCCAAGGGAGAGGTTTATGGAGCAATTAGGAAAGAACCAGACTTGTTACATCATTCTTACTGTCAGCTCTTAGGTACTTTACCTCTTTGCTCATAGCTTTATGGATCCCTTGTGCATCCTTGAATCTAAAGCCTGTGCTTAGATATCAAACCCTTCTGTGTTCAGGGAATGGACTGGGATAAAGGGAAATGAACCGGCTCCAAAATCAGGCCTTAACACAGTGTTATCTATTTGTCAGTGTGGGTTTTGAACCTGATGCTGAAAGGAGATGAGCATTCTCCATCCCCACTGAATTAATTATTGAAGATATGTAGCATGTTCCTTGGTTTGCAGCCAGGTTCATTCTGTGCTTGGCTGTTGGATTCATGCCTAAGCGCCTAACACTCAAATTAATCTCTCTTGTAAATAATACACTGTGCATGCATTTTCTAAATGTCTGCTGGTGCAGTGCAGCTGCACATGGGCATTTAAGCTGTCATTGTTTGTTTCTTCATCTAATGTATTCTTTCTTAATCCCCAGTATGGAATAGTCCTTGATGCTGGATCCTCTCGGACTACAGTCTATGTCTATGAGTGGCCGGCAGAAAAAGAAAACAACACGGGAGTAGTGAGCCAAACCTTCAAGTGCAATGTGAAAGGTGAGCTCAAAGGAAAGTTCCTTGCTTGTTTTTAGCCTTGCTTGTACTGTTTATTTCCCTTCCCTTCCCTTCCCTTCCCTTCCCTTCCCTTCCCTTCCCTTCCCTTCCCTTCCCTTCCCTTCCCTTCCCTTCCCTTCCCTTCCCTTCCCTTCCCTTCCCTTCCCTTCCCTTCCCTTCCCTTCATCAAGACTATGTCTGTTTCTGTCAGCATTAGTTCTTTTCCACCGATACAGTAAGCTGCTCTAATCATTGCACCAGAGAAAGGAAATTGTGGCAAAATTTGATTTGCTCCATGGCAGTGCATGATTGGTGCAGACAGAATTCAATCTAAAGACAGTCAGGACCTGTTAATGTTCAGTCCTTGCGTTTCTTTCAGAATAAAAGTCTTATATATATTTTGAAATAGCTTGGAATAAAAGGAGTTTTAGAAGAATGGGAATCTAGCTCTTGTTAGGTGTTAGTTGTTAATTAAGCTTCTCCACGTTACAGAACTAGTGGTAAATTGAGTCATACTGAGTAAAATAGCTAAATTGGCAGAACTGTTTATGACAGGACGTCATTGTTTTATCAAATATGTAGCTGTGGCCTCTGTCTCAGGAAGACCTGGGTCTGTGCACAGCTGAAGATGTCCCACAGCTACCACTGCCTACCTGCCCTGTCTTTTGTCTGAGGTTTTGAATTGATTCCTCACAGACAGACAGACAGACTAGGCTGACTTCTGATCACACTCCAGTATGGTTAGGAGGTTGTGGATTCCTTCATAGAAACTCTTCATCAACTTCAGTGACGTCTGACTCAGCTTGCAAAGTTATGGAAATGCCACGCATTTTGTGAAGACAGATGGCCAGGGAGGGGAGGGAAATCAGGTTTTCTGTTCTTTGATAATAACTGCAGTGTTCAAAGAGAATATTTTCCTTCTGTCTCAGTAATGATCTTGCAAAGTCTTGCATCCCTCTTTGTGTCTGGAAATAGATGCTGGAGATGTAGCCGCAGAGGCCCATGAGTAACAGGGAGTAGAAGGCAATGGTTTCTTAACAGCACCAGCATTTCTATTTCAGTGTTAAACATGTGTGTGGACATTCTCAGCAATTCTAGAACAAGGAAAGGAAAGCAAGTGTAACATGAATAGGAGTAATGCACTGCCATGTGTCTAATGATGAAATGTCCTTACAAACTGCTGGAATGGTGGCCAGCCTGCTTAGGGGAGGGGTACACTCTGCTAACTCATGTCTTGACTCATTAGGAATGTTTGCCTTTAGGAATTCTGGTTTGGGAAAAATGCACAAACTGCATTATTCTTCTTCTCAAAAAAAAAAAAAAAAACAAAACAAAACAGCAGTGCCTTTTGAATTTTCTTGAATTGGTTTCGTTTTTGTTTTACCTCTGGGGAATACAAATAAATTACAAAAACGAGGAGTCCAAGTTGCTGTGAAATCCCTAGGTTCATGGCCTTAGCCATGAGCAGCCAAGTACTCCCACATCCCTGAGTGTACAGAATCACCAGGGCTCAGTCTTCTAGTCTTGGATAACTCTGCACTGGAGGAGACAGAGGGCTGGTTCATGGGAGATGTCCCCAGCTGAGCTGTGGGTGACAGAGGTGAACACATCTGTCAGTGTTCCTTTAGTGACCCCCTAACCACAGTCATAAGCACTTAAACTGGGGGATAGCTCTGGGCATAATAAAAGGCAGATTTTCTGAACCTGAAAGGCCAAGCGATCAACCGCTCTGTGAGTTTTGTGGTGGTTTTATTACTTCATTTCTGCTTTTATTAAGTACCTCTGCCCTTCTGTACAGGAACCAGCCCCAAATCAGAGTCCTTACTCTATAGTGCAGTTAATCTGTCCTGGTAAGGCTCCAAGCATTGGCAAAGCAGGCAGTTGTCCAGAAGAACGTGGTCATTGCCTTGTGACCGGCTCTGTCTGAACACTGGGAGATGGGAAGTTGCAGCCACCAAAGGAATGTGAGGCAATGGCAGCTGCTGAGGGTGTTGCTGCTCTGTTTTCCTCTGAGAGCAGCTTTCCTTTCAGTTTCAGGCCTGTTTGTGCTAGACATAAGACTTTCAGAAAGTCTTATTTCAAAACCAGGGCTGTGAACATCTAATGATGATATGGTAATGTTTATGTTGAAATTCACACAGTCAAAACAGGAGCTTTGGAGTGTGGAATCTGTAAAGGCTTACATATTTTTTTCTTCTGTTTCTGTCAATGCAATGTGACTGAACATAAATGGTTTCTCTTTTCAACTAAGAAATTAAATTAGGAATTAAGAAAGGTGGCTAAGAGCCACCTTTTGCTTAGCTTGGGACCAGGTTGTGCAAGAAATGGCTGTGACAGATGCAGATGGAGTTCTGGCAGTTTTTCTCCATGCAACTTCCTCAGCTAGGGAATTTCAGTAAAGAATGTTTTATTTACACTCAAGTTGAGCCTGAACAAGTCACGATCCTGATGGTCCTTGGAGTGTTGAGCAAGGCAGGACTTTGATGTTAATAGTTCAAATAGTTATGCCTTATGCAGGATAGTGTGGCTCTCATTCCTGCTCTTTGAAGGCTTTGGAAATTTGGAAAGCTGTTCACTAGTTCATGCACCAGAGCAGACTTGTACCTCTATGAATTCAAGAGCCATTTCTGTGCATCCTGAAATGCACAGGCACCACATTGTTCATTCCATAAGCACTCCTAGTTTTCAGCCATCCTACCCATGTTTGCAGTTACTGTTGGGGGGGCAAGGGGGAAATGTCTTTCTCTTAACACCTGTTTACTAATTGGGCTAATTTGTAGCTGGCAAAGCAGGATGAAATCTATCTCCTTGTTCTCTTTCAGGCCCTGGTATATCCAGCTATGGGAGTAGCCCTGGAGCTCTTGCCAAGCCTCTTGATGACTGTCTGAATAAAGTGAAGGAGAGAATACCAGTTCATCTACATAAAAACACTTCTGTTTATCTGGGGGCTACAGCTGGCATGAGACTGCTGAGGTATGGCAGAAACTTGAACTGCTCTGTATGCATACTAGCAGAGCAGTCTGTGAAAACAGAACGTGAAAAATGTACTGGATGCATTTTTACCCACTGGAAATTGGCCATCTCAAAAGGAAATGGAGCCCAGCCAATTTAACTTAATAAACTTTTCTGAGAGGGAAAGCGTGTCTGCATAAAACCACTCTGTTATGCTGTATTGAAAAGAAGCTTGCTTTATTTTGGAGAAGGCAAGAGTTTAATTTTCTCTTTCACATCTGTCATAAAATACAGTGTTATGTAAACAGATAATGTTTGTGCACATCCAGGGGCAACAAAGGCAGATGGAAGCTAGGCACTGCGTTCTGAGTATGGATGTGATTTGATGTGATATGGCTTTTGGGGTCTGTCTGTGGCTTTAGCCCTGGCACAAACTGGCTTTATTATATTTGGCTAAAGAGAGCTGGAAGAGAGATTCCAGGACTGTTTTAACCAGAAGCTGTCATATAAACACTCAGTTCACAAAGAATAAAGAATATGTGAAGAGGAAAAAAACCTACCCATGAATTTGCATGATAAAGAGTCGGGTTGGTACATATTGAGGGAATTGCTTGCTGAAACAATGCTGGATACTGGCTGTTCCTTCTCCAAAGCTTCCCCTTTAGGGAAATAATGTCTATTTCATTTATTAGGTGATTGTAGGAGTTTTCTTGAATTGCTAGTCAGTGAACAATAAACATGAAATTGCCTTTCCAGATGTTCAGTGTCTCATGTTTTGTGAATTGCTTAGGTTGCAAAATGAGTCGGCAGCCAATGAAGTCCTTGCAAGCATTCAAAGCTACTTCAGAGCACAACCTTTTGAATTTAGGGGTGCGCAGATCATAACTGGGCCAGAGGAAGGGGTGTATGGATGGATAACGGCCAACTATTTAATGGGCAATTTCTTAGAGGTGTGTGGAAACAACTGCATGGTTTTCTTTTCACTGTTTCTCTCTTATAAATGAGAAGTTTGAGAGGACATGTCTGTTAAAGTGTCATAGTTGCAACTCCTGTTTTCCTCTGAAGTCTCTAACAGGGTCTTTTTGTGGCACTCATAGGGCAAACATAAATCAAAGAATATGTTGTTATGGGAATGGGATATGGCAAAGGTAAAATTGCTGATCCACAAAAAAACTCTCCTCTAAATGATATTGGGCATCTTACCTAAAACCAAAAGGTTAGATTACCCTTAAATGCATTGGTATGTTTCGTGTGACAGGTGTTGATTGTCTTGACAGTGGTGCCAACTAAAGATCTTCTGCTTATTTGCTATCCCTGCTGGTGAAGGACCTGCCTGGCTTAGGGGTCTCCAAATGGTTTGGCAGTGTTGGCTCACTTGTTATAAGCAGACAAGAGTGTTTGAAGCACTAAAGGTGGTCAAATATGCCTCAGCTGAGCCAGAAATCATTCATCCACAACTCTTTCCAAGACTGCTGACAAGCTGCAGGCTACGAGCAGTAGGCTGCAACACACTGTCCTGTGCAGACCCAGTGACACCAATAAAAACACACTCATGCTGTTCTCAAACTTGGGATAGGACCAGGCAGAAGCCTCAGAGCAGAGAGGGGGTCAGATGTGTTGGAAGATCACTTTTTAGGTGCAGGTATTCAGTGTGATTTCATTCAGAGTAAAAGCTGTACCAGGACAATCTGCAATCACTCATCCGCATTTGTGGCAGGAGTGTGCTGCTCTCAGCATTGACAGCACTTCTGCCAGATTGTCTTACCAGAAATGAAATTAATTTCAACGACTGCTGCTGAGTATTGCTAGCTGTCCTGACTGAATGGCTCCTATCAGATCGTGGCCATTAAATAAGAAGGAATTACTTGTTGGTGCTGTGATAGCTCATGGTGAATGTGTTGGGGACTTGCAATGTTAAGAAAACAAGTATTGGAATCACCTATTCTGTAGGAGTTTTTCTTGTGTGCATTTCATGCCACAAAAACAACATCATGAAGTTCAAGGCAGTGTCAGTCTTCTACCACATGAATTTTAATCATCCAAATATCAAATTCCATATGGCAAATTCATAAAAATGGACTGAAAGATGCTGTCAAACCAATTTAGTCTAGGGAGTTCTGTGAAGAAATACATGTGGAATATCACTAGTAAAAGAGAGAAATTCTGACCTTTCCTGTGACAACAGGCTGAGAGTCAAATTCAGTCAAATTCAGAGGGGCTCTTTATGGGAGTTTTTCACTGTAGAATTTTATCATGAATGTATTTGCTAGCCCATAAACCCCATTGTTTCCCTTCTTGTGTATGTATTCATCTCATTATGCTCATTGGGTAAATATTGACATAGATAATAATGGAAAATCTATATTTGGCACCGTGACTATGTAGATCAAATACAGAATTTGGGGAATATTTTGGGTAGTAGGGAAAAATGCCATCTGAATGGATCAGACTGCAGTTTCAGTGGAGGAAATATGCAGATTAAGGGTCCTTGTTCTTTTGACTTTCATGGAGCTTTCATCTGACTATTTTGCATTTTTCACTCTATTTTCACTCCCTTTCACTCTCTATCTCTGTGATCTCTTAGTATTCTATTCCTTTATTATTTCTTCTTGCCTTGAAATAAGCAAATCTTGATACCATTTCCATCCAGATTTGTTCAATTTCTCCTGGGTATCTGAATTTCAGTTCCCTACATTCTAGAATAGACACTGCTCTGGCTAGTCCTATGCTTTGGTCATTGTGCTGTCCTATTGAGTGGAACACCATGCTGCATTTGTTCTCCCATCTTTCAAGATCATTTGACTCTCTGAAAGTACATCCCTCTTACATAAAAACATCTGCACCTTTTCCTCATAGTTACTTTTTTGTTTTGAAAGAGTGTGGGACAAAGAAGGGGAGGGAAGTTTCAAGAAGTAGAGTAGAAAAGCTTGAGGGGACAACAAGCAGATAATATTTCTCATTTGCCTTGTTTTTAATTTTACATGTAGAGAAACCTTTGGAGGACATGGGTCCATCCTTACAGAAAAGAGACCATGGGTGCACTGGACCTTGGAGGAGCTTCCACTCAAATTTCATTTATCCCTGAGGACCCTGAGGAGCACCTCAATAGCACCTTGCAAGTGAAGTTGTATGGTTACAACTACAATGTCTACACTCACAGCTACCAGTGCTATGGGAGAGATGAAGCTGAGAAAAGGCTTTTAGCATTGCTGCACCAGGTCTGTTTAAGACCCTTTGCTATGTTGCTCTTGCAAGTGTTCAGTGATTGTCTGGGCAGCATCTTAGGCTTGTGTTCTCTTCCCTTTGCTGGAGTCTAGAGACCCCAGTAAGATCTCAGCTGTCCTTTGTTGTTGCCAAACACACTCAGGTTTCATTCAAAGAACTTAATATTTGTTAAAAATTAGTGAGAGTTCTGTGCCATTTGACAAAAAGATCTTGTAAATATTTTGCTGATCTTGTGAACGACTTCTGGAGAAGAGTTTCTATGAATTATACTGATCAGCAGTGTTGTGCTGACCAGTCATGTCAGTGAACAAAAATACATGTATCTGCAGTTCAAAAAGATTCCTGTAGCTCATGCCAAATTAGGTCTTTCTTGCTTTTGACTAGTATTTATTGTTTGGGTTTTCTTGTTTTTTTTTTTTTTGTTTGATTCTTTTTCCCCCCAGAAATCAAAGGCCAGTGCCAATGTGGATAATCCCTGCTACCCTCAAAACTATAACACAGCATTAATGATGAAGGACTTCTTTGGCAGCCTTTGTACACAGTCTCTGAGACCAGCAAATTACTACCCAAACCAGCTTGTGAATTTCCATGGAACAGGAGACCCAGGTCTGTGCCAGGAGATGGTTTCTTTATTGTTTAACCTCACTGCTTGCAGAGACAGAGAGGACTGTCCATTTAATGGAATACATCAGCCAAAAGTTAAAGGGAATTTTGTGGTAGGTTTGCAAACAGTGTCCTTCTTTCTGAGCTTGCTTGCTCTTGATTTCGGTAGTTCTGAAAGTAACCTGTCATCCACTCCTTTTCTATAGGCTTTCTCTGGATTCTACTATACAATTAATGCTTTGAATTTATCTGGGCAATTTTCCCTAGATGACTTCAATTCAAGTATGTGGTTTTTCTGTTCACAGAGCTGGGCACAGGTAAGTGGGTTGGTTGGTTGGTTTTTGGTGTTGTTGGGATTTTTCCATTTTAAACCTCTAAAAGAGGGATATAAAAATAATATGGACCAGCTATGAGTTCAGAACCTTTCAAAAGGTGTGTATCAACCCAGCATTTGTTTTTCCACTGTGCTTCAAACCATGTAGTACTTCTGTCATGCTTAACACTTGGTATAGGTTTCAAAATTTCATTTCAAGTTCTAACCACACTGTAGAGATGATATGGAAATTTTAGAAACCATAACATCCTCAATCTTCAATGTGCAGTTTTATGTGTATTTTCATTGTTTACTACATAAGCTATGTCACTTTTAGAGTCTTTCTGAATCCCTGTATCTAGTTGTCTACCCCTTTACTTGGTATTTCTGAAAAATGTTACTAACTTCTAATTAGAACCCAAATAGTCTCTAGTTACAAAAGCATTTGCTTTTTCCATAATTAACATGTTTTTTTAAAAAAAGCCTTTTGCTTTCAGCTCCAGTTTATGCTGCCTAAATTTGAAGAAAAATATGCTAGATCCTACTGTTTCTCAGCCAATTTCATTTATTACTTGCTTGTACATGGTTACAACTTCAACGCAGAAACTTGGCCACAGATACATTTTCAAAAGGAGGTGAGGAATAATAATTTTCTATTATTGTCATTTTAATCCAATGAGCTTGAGGACAAGACAGAGGATGCAGCAGCCTGCAAAAGCAGAATGGTTGTAAACAGCCTTGGTAAATGACTGTCAAATGTTTGGCATAAGACAAAGCCACTTTTCAACCCCCAAGAGCAATCTCAGCCTGTTTTCAGGGGTCTCAGCATTACTTGGAGATGGTACACAGATTCTTTTAAAGGGCTTTAAGCAAAAATCAAACACTTGTGTTTTAAACATTTCCACAGTATTTTGCTCCAGGCAGTGATCTGCCTAAAACACCTCACCAGTCAAGGTCAGTTTGAGCCAACCCTGCTGAGCTGGAGAGCAGAGCTGTGCTTTGCAGTCTCCTGGCAGAGCCCTGGAGGAACTGGCAAAGAGGGCTGGAGTCACTGAGTGGTGATGAAGCAACGAGGACAGTTTTCATCCTCACCCAGCTCATCCATCTGTGCCATAATCTGGCTCTCTGGAATAACGATGTATTTTGATGGGGTATTGCCTTTCAGTTGACAGAGAAAGGTTTATAATATCTGTGTCATTGATGCATTTCTTTTCCTCTCTGCTGCTGCACAAAGCCTTACTCTAAAATCCTATCCCAGACTGTCTCCTCATGTCCATATAGTTTGGAAATGCTTCAGCACTTGCATGCAAAGCCAACAAAAGAATAGGTTGTAGATCTTCATGGTGTATGCTTAAATCCCTTTAGATGCAGGGGATGCTGGCAAGCTGTGAATAAGAAATCAAAAGCAATGTTTTCTGAACAGTCATATCTATTACTCATGCACTAAGGAATCAAGTAGCATTTTCTTGCCTTATTTTGACCTCTGGTGGACAGTTATTAGCAGCTCTGGAGGAGTGTCCAAAGTTGAGCTGTCCCACCAGGAAAACAGCATAGAGTACTTTGAGATCTCTGTCTCCACTGGGCAGGGCGTGGGGGGTGGATTTGTCTTGATATTTAAATATATATTGTACTGTTCCCAGCAGATAGGAGCAGCCAGAAAAAGCAACATTTTCTTGTGCTTAGCCAAGACTATAAAAATATTGAGAAAAACAAAACCCCAAAAGACTTATTTAAAATTAATACCTTTGTTGCCTAGATTTTACGCTAGGGTAATTGTGAAACTCCAAAAGGCAAAATTACATTCTCTTTATTAGATCTGCCCCTACTAAAAAAGTAAGATCTAATCTTGGCTGATCAGCTAAGCTACCCTAGAGATAACAGCACAATCTTACTATGACTGGAGGGTGGGTTTTTTGGCTATGCTAGGAGTATATATTTCCTTTTAATTAGTGAACACAACCAATGAAAAGAACCTTGGCCTAATGCTAAGATCTGGGTGAGATCCAGAGCTAGATGATTTGCAATAATTATAAGTTTTAAACCTCATGATGAGAGGAAGACAGAGGACACTTTACCTTTTGCTTATCAAGTGGCAGGACAATGACTTAATGAAAAGGACAGTGGAAAACTGGTAAACTCTGTTGCTCAAACTAGATGTGGGGAAAGACAGCAAAGCAGGAGGACCATGGAGCAAATACAAACATACTCCCTTGGCTGTTATTTCATCCATTTTGAAGTAGTTTTTAATTTATGTTTATTTTTTAAACAGAAGAGCCTAGTTTTGGTTCATTTGCAGGCACAAAAACAAACATGGAACAAAAGATGATAAATAGAGTTCCTCTTTGGGGACTTTATCCTCACTTCCTCTTTGTCCACGTTGGTGAGACTCCTTGTGGTTTTTTTTTGTTTGCTTGAACTCAAATGACATCCTGGGATTTGGCTAAGGTGAGGGGCTAATTTTAGGAATTGGCATAGCAGGCAATAGAATTCCTAAAATAGGAATTTTAGGAATTGGCATAGTGGTCATGGGGTTTTCTATTTGTTTTTTTAAAATTGCATAACTGGCTGCCTGCATATACACCACACACCTCTGTACCCCTCCGATACCTGTGTCTCACTTCTTTAGCCCAGTGAACAATTTTATTACCATCTTCTGGAACTACAGGAAAAGGGTAATTTAAAATGGTTCTGTATCTTCTTTGCATATTCCACTAAAGATTTCTCCTTGCTAATTTAAAGGACAGTTGCCATTAACAGCAGTTGAGCTCTTGGAGTCTTTGAGTGAAAATTCCATGGGAATAGGACTGTTCTATCTTCATTTCAGGTTGGTAACAGCAGCATAGCGTGGTCACTTGGTTACATGTTAAGCCTCACCAACATGATTCCAGCAGAAGGGAAGCTGATCCAGCTGCCTCTGAAACCTTCTCTGTTTGCTGGGCTCCTCATCTTCCTCACAGCCACGGCACTGCTGTGCCTCCTCTTCCTCGTCTACCTGTGTGTTGTATCCCATCATCGGAAGGACGTCCCTCGCGTGGAACACGTATTTAATCCAGAATGAATGACCCTGGCTGGAGACAAATCAAAAATGTTACAGTGCTACTAAACAGAACTTTATTTTGCCCCCCATTTTTCAAAAATAGAGACAGCAAAGATGACTTCTGGACCAGAAGCATAAATAGAGAAGGGGTACAAAGGAATCTGTGTTATGGTGAATTGGAGTGCTTTTGAAATGTTTGGGTAATTGTTTCTGTAAACTTAATTTGTCCAGTGTGCAGCAGAGAAAACATGGGCATATATGTCACTTTGCTTTATAAGGGATTACTTGCCTTTTCCTGACAGGTGTGTATATATTGTTTTTTTTGTGCATTAACTCTGTGCTAACTGCTGAGCTCAAGTAGTGATGGATTTGATCACAGTGGCAATTGTTTAAGATAAAATTTTAAACGAGCCAGTAGCAACTGTGGGAGGTGGGAACGTGGTAACTGTCCTTGTGTGCAGTGCTGACTCTAAAAGCCCTGAAGTAACCTAATTTCTGAAGCTGGAACAAGCACTGGATAATGACAAGAAGTGACAGAAGAGAAAGAAAGAGTTGTGATAGAATTGTTTTTATTGCTGTTCCAAATGGATTGATCCCCATCACAAGAAAGTGTAATAAACTGTCAACACCTCTCAGAACTTTTGAGCCTGTCAGAGCTATATCTTTTGGTACCATGGAGACCTCAAAACACCTCTGGTCTGGTACATAAGATTGGCTTTGGAGGTGTAACAAAATGCTTTCACACTTTAGTAACTGAACCTAAATTTAAATATCTCATGGTTGCCTTCAGAAGACACTGGAGTTTTCAGGGTCTTTTTCTAACTTTCACAGAAATGCTTTTTGTAGTTTTTCAAACTGAAGCCCTGACCTGCATACCCCACATATTGTTGGTCTCAGACAGTGGCAGTCTGAACTGATTTGACATGTATGCATTATTTCAGCTCTATGGGCAGAGTCTCAGATCTGGACATTCCATTAACATGTTAAGCCCTTCTTTCAAGGCCAAGAGGAACAGGAGCCAGACTCCAGGCCAGCAAACCATCCTTTTAGCTGCAGTCATGGCTCCAGTGCCTTGGTCAGCCTCTGCACTGTCCTTCAGCCGCCCTGGGATCACCTGGCAGGTGCTTCTGTCCAACATTGTGACTCCTGAGCTTTCCTGCTGCTGCCTTCATGCAGCAAACAGCTGCCTTCCTTGAAAGCCCAGCCATTCTTCACCAAACCTCACACTCCCTTAAATCATAGCACTCTCTCAGCTTCCAGTATTGATTAGGGGATAGATAGGAGAACAGTGGCCAGTATTTTTACACATAAATAATGTTTTTAATTTCAGTCTTTTGCTTCTATATCACCTTCTTATGTTTGGTGGTGGGGTTGGGGTTTTGTTTTCATTTGTGCTTTGTTCATAGGCTGACAGATGATTTGAAGGGAGCTAAATATCTTTTTAAATGAAAAAAAGAAAAAAGTGATTTTTCAAGGAGATCAATAGGGCTTTGTCCCTTCTCTATTGATATACTGCTAAGTCTTGTCAGTCTTACTGGAGTAGCAATAAGGTAAAAGGTATTATACGATGATGAAGAGCTCTGTGGCATCAAAGTTATATCTGATAAAGTGTAAAATTGACTTCAGAGTGCATGGACATTACAGAGGCTGGCATGAGATATTTTGTGTGATGTATGTGTAACTGCAGTTATGGGTGAAAAAAACTCAGACAGTTGGATGAGAGAATTAAAATGTTTTCTTTTGTTGCCAACTTTCAGTGGAAAATTGTACTCTGGAATATTTACTTGCCCAACAAAACATTTGCTATTGAGTGGCAGGGCCATTCAGATGTGGTTTTACACAAATGGAACACACTTGGAAGTTGGTCTCTGTAGAGCTGGCAGCTAAAGAACAATTAAATTTGTTCAAAAACCATTTGGACTTCCAGATGTACTTGGATAGGCCCAGTATCTGTTCAAAGAACCAAATTCCCCCCGTGAATCACCTGTTTTGCTTTTTTAGTGCTTCCCTCTTGTCCTTATGCATACAGCCTCCCTCAGTGTCACCAGGATACCCACCTGCTCCCTTGTACCTCTCCTGGCAGTTTCAGATGGGAAAGCTGAGGGTGTTGAACTTCCAGCCCAGCAGCTTCAGTGACCACAGCCAACTCCCCCCCAGGTGTGAGCTGGAACCAGATCAACAGGCCAGATCCCTGTCCTGCTGTCTAGTACTGAAAGGATCTCTGGGAGAGACAGGGAAGTTGACAACACTTGGGAATGTGTACAGAGGTTATTTATCTTTTTACACTCTTCAGTGCCTGCTTATGAAGATCAATAAAATTGTGAAAAATTAAGCCAAGCAGACTTTTTATTTTTAGCATGTCTTAGAGGATAGCACCCCCTCTACCAGTATTTCATGCTGGTAGAAAAGCTATTGTTAATAGAGAGAGGGAAGAAATGCTGTTCTGGGGGGGGGGGAAATTTGCAAGCTGCAAAACTGATCCAGGTTCTGAAGTGGACAGGACTCATTATTTCCTGAATACCATGTTCTCAGCAAGAAAATCCCGATCATTAAAAGCAAGACCCTCTTCTTTTATATATATATATATGTATGTATGTATGTATACATATACACATATATACATATGTATGTATGTATACATATACACATATATATATATGTATGTATGTATGTATGTGTATATATATATATATATATATATATATATATATATATATATATATATATATATATATATAAGCTGCCTGTTTCACTGATCAGGTCCCCTTTCCTGCTGATTAGGTTTGAAAGTTGTGGTTGTTTCCCCCATCCAGTAACCAAGCCCCAGGCAGCCGCTCGCTCAGTCCCCCACCAGCAGGATCAGGGTGAGAATGGAAGGATAACAGCTGGAAAACTCATGAGTTGAGATAAAGACAGTTTAATAAAGTAAAAACTACACACACAAATAAATGAAAACAAATAATTAATTCATTGTTCCTCATAGGCAGCTGCTGTTCAGCCACCTCCAGGAGAGCAGGGCTCTATCATACATGGTGGTGACATGGAGACACAAACACCATCACTCCAAATGTCCCCTGCTTCCTCCTTCTTCCCCTACATTATAAACTGAGCATGATGTCCCAAGGTCTGCAATATCCCTTTGGGCAGTCTGGGTCACCTATCCCAGCTGTGTCTCTTCTCAGCCTCCCAACTGCATTCCCAATTCCCAGCCAGCGTGGCACTATGGAAAGCAGACAAAGCCTTGGATCTGCGCAAGCCCTGCTCAGCAACAACAAACACATCTCCGTGTTATCAACCCTGTGTTCAGCACAACTCCAAAACACAGCTCCACACAGGCCACTGGGAAGAAAGGTAACTCTACAGCCGAAAGCGGCACGAAGGGTACCAGCCCTCACACCAAGAGCGCTCTGATTTTGGACAGTCTCGGTGTGTCCCACACTCGGCAGCGCAGGCAGCGCTCACGCTGGGCGGCAGAGCGGCCAGAGAGACACAGCTTAATGCAGTGCCTATGGAGGAGGGCGGAACTTGCAGGCGGTGAGAGGAGAACTGATTCTTCAGGAAAGACCGCCTGTCGCCGTGCAGTCCGACAGACGGACACACGGACAGGAGACCTGGGACAGGAACGGGAAGGGACGGGCGCCCTGACGCCACAGCGCATGCGCGTGGCGGAGCCACGGCCACGCGGAGAGCGCGTCCCCGCTGCCCCCCCGCTCCGCCCCGCGCAGGCGCAGAGGCGGCGCCTCGGCGGCTTCCGGGCGCGTTGGGGCCGCTCCGCCCTCTCTGCTGCCGCCGCCATCATGGTACGTGCGGCCATGCCCCGCTCCGCCGGCCCCGCCGCTTCCCGCCGCGCTCCCGCCGCTTCCCGCCGCTTCCCCCTGCCGCCCCAGCGCTCCCGCCCGCGCCTCCCTGCGCCGGCACCCGCGGCGGCAGCGGCGGGGAGCCCGCACCCGCCTGAGCCGCGCTGGGCCGGGGCCGCGCTCCGCGTGTGGTGCGGGCCCGGGCAGGGCCGGGCTCGGGGCGCCGCGGGAGCGCGGCCGCTGTGCCCAAGCGTGGGGGTTTCGTGCGGTCCGAAAGCTTTGCAGGAGCTGCAGGGAACGTAGAGGAAGGATGGGGTAGGACTGTGTGCAGGAGCGTGTGGTGATGGGCAGGGGGGAATGGCTTCAAACCGAAAGGGAGTAGGTTTAGATCAGCTAGTAGGAAAAAATTCTTAACTGTGGGGGTGTTGAAGCATTGGAACAGGCTATCCAGAGAAATTGTGGATGCCCCATCCCTAGAATTTTTAAAAACGTGGATGGTGCTCTGAGGAACCTGGTGAATATATCCCTGCCCACGGCAGAGGGTTGGGACTAGGTGATCTTTGAGGTCTCTGTCCAACCCAAACCATTCTGTGATTTTTTGGGAGCTCTTTAAAGGTTCTCAGATCCTTGAATCTGCAGATGGCCTTGGGTGTGTTCTCGCCTAACTGTGTCCATTCCTGCCCTCCCAGGTGTTCAAACGCTTCGTGGAGATCGGCAGAGTTGCCTTCATCTCCTTCGGGCCACACGCTGGCAAGCTGGTGGCCATCGTGGATGTTATTGACCAAAACAGGGTAAGTTGTGAGTGCTGCCCCTGGATTTCCTCCTTTCTGCCTTAACAGAGGCTTGTGTGCTAAGGTATGTGTGTATTGATTTCAATAGAAATTCTGTTTTCAAATAAGCAATTGATAGAAGGGTAGGGTTTAACAACTTGTATTTGATACCTTTAGGAGCACGCTTTTGCCCCCCAGCAAGTGATACATCCCCTCTCTGCTGTGTTTCCTTGGTGTAGAAGTGGAC
The DNA here is from genome assembly GCF_028018845.1 of Melospiza georgiana. NCBI lineage: Eukaryota > Metazoa > Chordata > Aves > Passeriformes > Passerellidae > Melospiza > Melospiza georgiana. Next base: position 43,052,646 of record NC_080430.1, on the reverse strand, counting down.
AAGGGATGCCAGTTGGAATCTAAACTTATTAATTAAATGGCATTAATGTATATATAAAGTGACTATTTGGGGTTGGGGACTCTTCCAGTGCACATCTTAGTTTTGTCCACTTTTTTTTTTTTAATTCAGTTTGGTTTTTTGTCAAAGGCAGGCCTTCAGTTCTTTTTTTTTTTTTCTGTAAAGCTTGGGTTGTACAGGCAAGATTCAACAATCTCCACTTCTGTCTGCTTAATGTGTGTTTCAGTTTGGGATGAGTGTTGTCAAGATACTGTTCATACATCATTAGGCAGCAGCTGTCTAAATCGAATGCAGTGAGAAATCTGCTGCAAAACCCCCACATTTGTTTCCCTTTTCCAGGCACTGGTGGATGGCCCCTGCAGTGGTGTCAGGAGGCAGGCCATGCCCTTCAAGTGCATGCAGCTGACTGACTTTGTCCTCAAGTTCCCACACAGGTGAGCTGGCATCTTTCTTGACCTGCCTAAAAAGCCCCCACGCTGTCGCCTGATGGGTGATCCTTGCTAAGTCTAGAAGGTTCAAACAGTAGTGGATTAACAGTAAAAATTTGGCACACTGTGATACCATAGTTGAATATATTTAGGTTTTCATTGCCAGTGTTGGCTGGCAGCTGCTGTTGAGGAGCAAAGGAAGTCTCACAGCAGTCAAGGCATCTCACAGGTAGTTCTGTGGTGGATGGTGTAGGGGAAAGCAGGGTAAATGCTGCTGCAGCTTTGCTTTTGCTGCTGCTTCAGTCACCTTCAGGCATTAAATGGGCTCCCTGCTTACAGAACTACACTAGGATTGTAGGAGGCTGAACTCATACTGTTCTTTTACCTCAGTTAATGTATGAATTTCTGTAGTTTAGAATCAGAAAGGGGCAGTACTTCTGATCCTGAAGCAGTGCTAGGAGCAGCTGCTCATGTGAACAGGGAGGTGGCTTGGCAGCAGATCCCAGAGGTCCATGGTCAGTGGCACAGGGTCTGGTTGGTGGCCTGTCACCTGTGTGTGGTGTCCCACAGGGTTCCATACTGGGCCCAATATTGTTTAACTTATCAGGGGCTTGGATGAAGGGCAGATGCCTCCTCAGCGGGTTCATTGGTGACACAAAGCTGGGAGGAGTGGCTGATATCCCAGAGCACTGTGCTGCCATTCAAAAGGATCTCAGCAGGTTGGAGAGACAGGCAGAGAGGGAACTTTGGAAGTTCTGCAAGGGCAGGTGCAGGGTCCTGCAGCTGGGGAACAGTAATCCCGAGCACCTGCACAGGCTTGAGGCCAGCGTGCTGGAAGGAGCTGTGCAGAGAAGGACCTGAGGGTGCTGGTGGACAGCAAGCTGTCCCTGAGCCAGCAGTGTCCTTGTGGCCAAGAGGGTGTCCTGGGGGCATTAGGAGAAGTGCAGCCAGCAGGGTGAGGGAGGTGATCCTGCTCTGCTGAGGCCACACCTGGAGTGCTGTGTCCACTTCTGGGCTCCTCAGCACAGGAGAGGTGTGATCTTCTGGAGCTCAGGTGGCTGAGCACTGGAGCACTGGAACAGGTTGTCCAGACAGGTTGTGGTGTCTCCCTCACTGGAGATACTCAGGAACCCCTGGACACAATCCTGTGCCATGTGGTCTGGGATGGCCCTGCTTGAGCAGAGAGGCTGGAGTTGGTGACCCCAGTGTGGTTCCTTCCAACCTGACCCATTCTGTGGTTCTGTCAGTGCTAGCACAGCTCTTACTCAACAGAATGTCAATTAGGCCACAGAGATGCATGTGACATTGACTTAGATAAGGTGTCTGAAGTAATGTAGAGAAGTCATCTTCCCTTGAAATGAATGAAATTTGGGAGGCCAGCATCAGGGAGAACCTTTTTTTAATAAAGACTGTGAATATGATTTTGTGACTGTTCCCATGCAGCGCTCGGCAGAAGTGTGTGCGACTTGCCTGGGAGAAGGAAAACATAAATGAGAAATGGTCAGCGACAAGATGGGCCAAGAAGATTGAGGCCCGAGAAAAGGTAACAGTGTTTCACTGAATGAGGAGCACATGTACTGCTTCTGCTGTGTAAAATTAGGAACAGTCTAAAGGCTGCATGATTTCAATAGCAAATTAAAGTTTTCAATAGCAAGTTAGGATTAAAGGTAGACAAGGCATAGGTTTTTAACTTACCAGTTTAAACGTCTGATATTTTAACAGTTCATGGGGTTTTGTTCAGTTGTTTCTGTAACAGCCTCTTTTCCTGCATCCTGGGATGGTGCAAAGGCCTTAAATTGTGAGCTAGTTCCAGAAGTGCAGCTAAACATCATTTGGAGATGATCAGTTACTTTAGGAATGCTTTGGAATGCTGAGTTGTACTACTTGCATATATCAGAGTTTCATGACTGATTGTTTTCACACAGAAAGCCAAAATGACTGACTTTGATCGCTACAAGGTGATGAAAGCAAAGAAAATGGTAAGTGTTTGAGTGCTGCTTCTTCATGGGGTAAAGCCTGTAGCTTTCACTTGGGAGTCGCATCCAGTGTTGGTAGCTTACTTTCACAGCTGGCTTGGGTTATGGGATGACATTGTGGGTGTGAATGCCTTGAATTTTCCATGCTTTTTTGTATGGAGTCACCACTTTCTTCTGTAGTTGGTCAGACTTGAGCTTGTATAATCCATGTGTCAGTCCTCCCAAGTTACAGCTGAGGATGGAATTGCCAGCTGATAAAATCAAATATTCTGGATGGGTAGCTGTTAGTATTTCACCCTCTAATGAAAATCATTACACATGAAATATTGAGATGCTTGAGCTACTGGCCAGAATGATAATGTCCACTTGGTAGATTAGAACAGTTTTAGGTGGAATTTGACATTTCAGATACAGTGCGTGGTAAGGGGTGATAATGAAAAAGGCAGAATCTGAAAGCTTAGAATTTGAATTAAGAATTAAGGTACAGTATTTGAACTCTTGCTCTTCTCATGCTGATGAACTGTAAATATTTTCTTTTTTTTTAACAGAGGAACAGAATCATCAAGCATGAAATGAAGAAGCTCCAGAAGAGGATTGCTGCTAAAAAGGCCAAGAAGCCTGGGAAGGCAGGGAAGGCGCCAAAGGGCAAAAAGCCAGAGAAGGCACCCAAGGCTAAGAAGCCAGAGAAGGCACCAGCACCCAAGGCACAGAAGGCACAGAAATAAAATGAACTTGTCATTATGTGTAACTCTGTGTCCTTGTTCTAATTTTAAAATTACAAACATTTGATTTAAATTTAAATCATACGTTTGTTTTTATTTCTAACCAAGAGTGGTTGTCTGTCTTATTTTTTAATGTCCAAGTGTTGGATTCTAGTACTCCCCAGGAACATGCAGAAATGCTTTTGCCATGCTGTGCCCAGTAGTCAGTACACAATGCCAGTTGAAATAATTGCATTTCCAGTTATTTGGAGTAGGTCACATCCTGACATTTCAAAGCAGTCCGCTATTGGAATTGGTTGGGAATGTACAGTGTTACTTGCAAAGTCTTGAGTGCAGAATACATTAAAATAATCACACTAATGGTTCTGTATAAATTCAGGCATATGCTGAAAGGATGTATTCTGGTTAGAACTAATTTCCACTATTTAATCAAAACCATCAAATAAAAGGGAGCATGACCTAAAAATCAGTTCATCTGTAACTGAACTGCTCAGTTTAGTCTGCATTGGAAAATAAGGTTTACAAATCTCAGTGTCAGCATCCATGTAATTTCCTGTGTTTCCTCCTGTAGTTTCTTGGCAGGAGATACATTTTCTTCACATTGATTGGAGAAATCTTGTAAAGTCTGAGATCTGGTAATTTAAAAGCAAATTATTTTTTTCAGTCAAATATAAATTGAAGGAGGAAGTATCTATTTTAAACAATCAATTTGTGAGGCCTTTATATTGTCATACACATACTCAAATATATGTTGTCAAGTACACCGATAAGCTAAAATTGCTTTAACTATTTATATGGTTAGTGCTTCATTTCAGCCAACATTAGGCATACCCAAACACTTAAAGGAATACAGTGATGTCTTGAGCTATTTATATACCCTTGGAAATAGAGCTCAAGCACATGGTTTGATAGGAGGGGATATAACTGCTGAGGGGAAAAAAAATCAGAAATTATGCAAATTGGGACTAAAAGCCATGTTCAAGTGTCTGGAGACCTTGATTTTAAATTGGATTTTGAAGTGATTAAATCCACCTACTCTGAAACTCTTTAACTTGAAAGTAACTTCAAAGTTCTATCAACCTGGAGGTCCTTTGAGGTGAAAGATTTGTCCCTTAGGGTTCTTGGTTTTTTTATGTACTACTGTTAAGCTTGGTTATATAAGACTGGGGAAAAAATGGTAAAAGTGCCTGTACAGAAAACAGATGTGCCTTCAATCATAAGGAGCTCAGAAATGCTTCTTCTACAACATTTACTCATTTTTAAAGGTACTATCTTCCCCTGGACATCTTTGCCTATGACTGCAGTTTATCCAGTGCTTTCATTCCTACTACTCAGCAGCTGTTGAGGCAGCTGCAGTGTTTCCAGGATATATAAGGTGTACAGCAATCCTTGGGAGCTGGGATTGTCCTGGAGAGCAACCTGGCAGAGGTATAAAACACATGTAGAGGGTTGTGTCTGCCCTAGCACTGCCTCGAGAGTGGGGCATTAAAGTTTTAGGCACTGCTGGGGGGAGAGAGTGCTCTGTGCCTTAAAGCTGGGCTCTGTAACACCACACCTAACGAGCAGTATTTCTGTCAAACAACTGTTTTTTACAGTTTGGCCAAAAGGGGATGTCCTGGTTCAGGGCAAATTTTGGAGAGAAACCCCAAAGGATCTTCTCTAGGAAAGCAGATTGAATTGTCCCCTCCCCTCAACCGGTTAGAGAGAAAATACTTCCTTGGAGAAAAGTGGAAAAAACCTGTTTATTAAACAATAAAACCTAAACAATATTAAACAATAAAACTCTTGCTGCTCCAAAAGAGATGACAAACTCAGAAGGTCCCCTTGGCGAGCTGTAGCTCAGCTCACCCAGTCTGTTATCAGTCCCTCTGGCACTGGAAATGCCACAGCCCAGCCCGGTGGGCCACAGGTGCGAACTGCTTGTGCTCCTCTGGGTGTTCAGTCCAGAGCAGGTTTAAAGACGTCTAAAGGAAAGGAAAAAACCCCACAGTCCAGGGAACTTCTTTGCCTCAGCTAACTAAAACTGACTGAAAGAAAGGAGAGCTCTGTCCTGCTGTCTGTCCATCCGCAGACAACACAGTCCAGGAGCAGGAATGTGGAGAAGTGAGTGCAGTGTCTGAAAAGAAACTTCTCTCCCCCCTTCACTCTCTGGAACAAGTCTTAAAGGTGCATAAACAGCATAAACGGAACAAGACGACTGGGGATAAAAGCATCATATAGTCAACCCAGGACAGGGGAAAAGAGCAACAACAGAATATATCAGGTTTCAGTATCTGCTCTGTGCATTTCTGACTGTTCACTGTGTTCCAGGTGAGCAGCATCTGGTGCTCCTTTCAGCAACTCATGAAACTTCTCTGAAATCTGTATTGTGGGCAAGCCACCCTCCTTTTCAGTCCTCGGGCATTGTCCAGCCCTCAGGGCTGGTTCTGCCTTTTGGTAAAGCTGCAGGGGAGACGGAGAACTGCAGGAGTGCAGTTTATTTCTGAAGGTCACCACACGATGGCAACGTTAGCTCTCCATAAGGTTGTTCTAAGGCCAGGCAATTGCGCTGCCTTCCTGCGCAAGGAATGGTGCCAAACAAAAAGGACGGCACAAACACTTGAGAGCACTGGACCTGCTTAGCCAGTTCTTTATTTTGCTTTTATAGTTGACCAAGGTGTACTTTGATGGACTATGGATATGCTTCTTATTTCGCTTACTGGAGCTGAGCGTAGAGAAATGGGGTCTGGTGTTTAGAAAGAGCTTGAAGACCCTGTGTTTGTTCTCTTGCATCACTTCATGCAGAATGTGTAGTGAGCTTGCTGGGGGCAGAGCAGTGCATTTACCCCATCCCTGAGATCAGCAGGTAATTGCTGTGTTTCCCAAACCAGTACCAGTACTTGGCAAACCCAGTTCTAATCTCTGTGCTGCAAAGTCTGGGAGACGTGAGCAATTCCTGGAGTAGGATTGGACCCCTTGGCATGATCTGTAGTTAAAAGGTGTAAAATCTGTTATTACCATGAAGCAGCCACAGTTCTGTGCCAACTGATTTGCTGGTGATGCATATTTCTTCTTGAAAATGCTGTATTTGCATTCTTTTGTTTCTTGACTAGCATGTCTGTTACTGTGTTTGGCATCTGAATGTGTTTCAATTTTTTTCATTGAGATGTAATAGACCTGAAAGAGAAATCTCTGCATTTACTGATTGACTTGTCACAAATCTGGTCTCATTTACAGCTCTATTTATTTTGCCTTGCTTCAATTATAGTGCCACTTAAATGTTTCCAGCCCCATAAGGATTCTTTGCTTTTCTCCTGTGCACACTGCTAAAGTGTCTCTGAAAGCTCCACGTGCCTGCCTTTTATCAACATGAAGGGCTGCTAATTTCTATTCACAGCATTATTGGTATATGAGTAAATACAGCTTGCAAGGAAGTGGTAAGTGGAGCAAATTACAGGGATGACTGTGTGGTCTACTCATTTCAGATCTTCAGCTTTTTGTTATTCTATTCTATAATTCTGGGGAGATGGAGGGGGGCTGGGTTGGTTTGTTTGGGGGTTTAATTTGGGAATTTTTAATGTTGTTTTGAGTTAGAAGTTGCATATACTATTGTCACACTCAGGTACTTTTGAGCTTGTACTGAGATTTCCTCCACTGAAGCAGCAAGATGAGCTTTTACCAGTTTAAACACAATATCCCTGGCTGTCCTGCAGTCCTTGTCCCTGCCTTGACACAGGCCCTGTGGGTACTGATGGTGTACCCATTCCCTTTTCCCTGCACAATCCCTGCACAATTTCCCCCACATTCCTGGGGGCTGTGCAACTTTCAGTTCATGGTGCCCTTAAGTGGGAATGTGGTCCAACCTTCACTTTGTGCAGCTGTCCCTGTATTATATTCTTGTTTTAGATAAACAGAAGAGTTGGTCATCTTTTCCTCATCTCCCTTTCAGAGATGATAAAACTGAGTGGGCTCCGGGAAAGTCTTTCTGGCAAACTCTCCACCTCCCCCATAAGCTTTCAGACCACTATATGCATCCAAATTAGAGAAGTCTTTTACCTACAGTCAGCTTTTTGTGCTGGTCACCAACATAAAAATTATGTCATTGTCACCAGAACAGAGCCACTTCCTCCTTCCTAAAGGGCATTGACCCAGTTCTTGTTATAGGAGAAGCACTTTATAACATTTCCTTGGTGATCCCTGGTTGGAGGGCATTTTTCAGGATTATTTAGTTCTCTAACTGATCCTCACACATGGCAAGGAGAGGCCCTGACCTGCTCATCATGGCCCTCAGCAGAGCTGAGCTCTTCTCTCACATCCACTTTGGGCTGCTGGTGGAGTGCAGGTGATGTTTCAGAGCCCTGATAAAGGTTCATGTGGCAGGATCTTATCAGGAAGCTCTGCTCTAATGAAAATGCTAACTACTTCAAAAAAGTAGTGGTGTACATATTTAATTGCATGAAAGGATATTAGCTTTGAGAAATGCTGCAGCTTTACCTAAGGATACACAGTGGGAGAGCAAAACATCTGAATATTTTTCACAATAACTCACCAGCCAAGACTTATTGCCACTGTTTGAGCCTTCTGTTTACAAAGGAAAGGGCCATTGCCAGCTGTGTTATTGTCACAGTCAGGTGCTATGTAAAAATGTTCTAAAGAAGAGATGGAAAATAGGCTTGAGGGCTTTTTCCTTCTTCCCTATCTTTCTCCCTGGAATCCCTGAATAACTTTACAGGGAGGGGTTTCTTCCTTGTTTATTCTTTATTTCTACTGCTTGCCTCATTCACATTGCACATGTGAATCTTAGCTCATCCTAGGAGTCTCTGTGGATAATGCAAAAAAAAATCAGAGTTCATGGCATAATGAAATAAATGAAGTCTGACTAGCTGAAAGTGGCATCATTTTTGCTCCGCTTGCTTGAAGCATTTTTCAAGGTCCAGGGAGAGGCTGACAAGCTGCTGCTGTTGGTGACGCATGCAGATCCTCATCCCAGATGTGAGCAGGGCTTCCTCAACTCCTAGACACCTGATTGTGACCTTGGAAGGAAGGATGCTCCTACTGGATGTGCCAGGTCCCTGCTGGCAGTACAGCAGGTCTAGAGTGGGAAGGAGAGTTGCACTTAAATGTCAGTGCAGGCAATTGTGCCACAGGACAATTTTTCCAACAGGAGACTTAAAAGCATCCACACAAACCATGCAGCAAAATAATTTCCAGCATCCTATAGAAAATTTGGGATTGTGGGCAGAAGAAAATTCCAGTGCCATGCCACAAGATAAGAGGTCACAGGCACTGCCAGCAATACTGGGTGGTCACTGCTCAGACAGGAAATTTGGTGTCTTCATGACGGTTGGAAGGAGAACATGCTCAACAAGCTAGACCCTGACAATCTGACCTTTCTTTCTGGCCACTCTACTCAAAACTTTCAAGAAATTCAAAATTCAGCTCCAGGGCTATTGCTTTGCACCACTAGCAGGTGATACAAAGCCATCCCTGGGGCCATGGACAGGATAAATTCTGCATGCCATTTAGTTCTTTCCTCTCTTCTCCTATGCTGCTCTATTGGGAGTGACAAAGGTTCACAGCCCACTCCTGTCTGAAGGTTCCCAGAACCTAATCCTCTGCTTATTAGAAACCTTCTAATTGTCAACCTGAATTTATTCATGACCAATTTATAACCAGGAGGCTCCACTTCTTGCTTCCATAACTGCAGGGCTGTCAGAAAAGATTCATGAGCCCATATGTTGGCCAGACCCTGTTTTCAGCAGCCACAATTCAAAGCTCTCAGATTAAATTCTGCCTGATTGCTCCATGTGTTAATGCATTCACTTTCCCCCATCCTGGCATCACAGAGGACTTTCCCTGGTGCAAAGGTATGAACACAGCCAGCAGAGTGTCTTTGTGGTCCCAACTCAGGCATATGCCAATAACTCCTTGCAGGTAAAGAAACAGATTGCTTCTGTCTTGCTTTCTCTCTCTTTTTTCCTTTTTTTTTTTTTTTTTTTTTTGGGGGTGGGGGGGGTGGGTATGGTGTGGAAATGTTCCATGCATCAGTCTGTGTTCATTTCCCCTGGTTTCTGTGTGATCCTGCAGGTTAGAGCTGGGGGTTTGCTGAGGGGCTCTGAGGAAAATGAAGTCAGGTGTGAAGCCTGATGTCCCCTGTCTTGGAGAGCCACAGTCACACTCAGTGGGGAAGCAGGGCATGCAGCACCAGGAGCCACTAACGTGGCAGCAATGCTCTGTGCTCCCACCTGGCATTCATTGTCTGTGCTCCCTTTCAGGCTTCCTAGGAGCTGCCTGCAGTTTTAAGCCATGCAGGGAGCTCTGGATGGTGCAGGAGAACTTGTGTTCACCCTGGCCCTGTCTGTGAGGTGCAAGAGCAGGCAGGGACAAGCTCAGCTAGTCTCTGCAGAGCCTCCCCACACCTCCTTTTCTCTCTCTAAGCACCTCACAGCAAGATGAACTTGGACAACTCCTGTTCAGGAGGCCAAGGGAATCAGTCATGAAGCTCTCTGAACCCCTCATACTAACTCTCAGCCCCTCTAAGCCCAAGTAATTTGTGCACTAACTTTGCGACTCTTCAGGAATTTTCTTCTGTAATGATACAGAGTTTCCAGTGACTTTTCCTGGCCACCTTCCATAAGGCAACAGATGCCTTAAGTTTTAGCTTTCATATTATCCAGATTCTGTACTGCATTAGTGTATGACTCTGAACTTCATATGAAGTGTTAGCAAGTTCTCCTCACAGTTTAGTCAGACAAAACAATCCTTTTCCAACCTGTGAACCAGGGAAACCATCGCAGCTTCAGGCCCAAAAGGCATAAACAAGGGCGAATTGAGGAGAGCACACTGGGAGGATGTGACTTCATAACCTGAAGCTGTAATTGGACAATTAACCCAAATATGTAAATGGATGAAAGCTTATGAAAGTGTAAAAACTCGTGACCTGTTGTCCATCTTGGGTGTAGCCTCGGCCAGGCTATTTTACTGCCCAAGGTGCATCCTTTGAAACCTTTTTAATAAATGCCTACTTTATTCTTTAACCCTGTCTAGTCTCTGTTCTGGGTAGCCTCTCAAGGCATGAGCACAAGTGGATGGCTAGGCAAAGCCTTTGTTAAGGAGAAGTGAGGAGCTGTGAGTGTAACAATTGCCAGCTGAGGTCAGTCAAACCCATCACCTTCCTGAGGAGAGCAGGGCAGCTGTGCTGGCAGGGCACATCTGGGCATCTCCAAAGGAATGGACACAGCACCAAATGCCCTCTGTATTTTGCAAATAGTATAATTTACAGGGACTGCTTTACACATTCAATGAGAAACTGCCTCAGCAACAAATCTCAAAATGAGACATCAGTGCTAAAGCTTTTATAAGCAGCAGGGTGGAATTGTTCTTCATCCAACACCCTGTATTTTCAAACAGTGATCAAGTTAAGGATACACAGACACACACACATTTATTTGCTGGTGAAGATTGCAGATGGTGCAGGATTAGTGGGATGCTAAATAATTGAGATATGAACCTCCTGATTTACATGGTGACAGTCCAAAAAAAAAGGTGTTTCAGATTCATTGGGGTGGTGGGGTTTGTATCTAGAACGAAGAAAGTGAGAGGAAGAAAAGATAAGGCTTTTAAAAGGGAGGATCCTTGCCTTGGAAAGGACTGACTGAAGAGGACAGAAGTGTCTGGGGTGAAATACAGATGGAAAGTCGGTGTTGAAGTTCAAGACCTTGCTACCAGCTCCTGGGAGCAATGGAACCCAGTGGGATGGCACCCTGTTGGGGCACCCATATTGTGCCACCTGGAAGGTTCGCCTTCTCCCATGGACTTGGGGTGCCACAACACTGCTGGACTGTCAGTGACTGTTTTCACACGGGGCTGAAGTTCAGTTGTTTCCAAAAGCTGGTGGGAGATGGAGGCTGAGACCCTTGGTGATGCAGGGAGGTTGGCTTTTCTTGGAGGAGCAGGCTAGGAAACAGTTCCTTCTCTAATAACACACCAAATGTCTTGGACACAGAACATGGGTGGTAAGACTTTTTTTTCTGGCTGAACATGGGAGAGCTTTAAAAATAGCCCTTAGAAATTAAAAAATGAAAAATGAACCCTAACTCATTTGACTCAGCTCATGTTCTGTAAAACAATACTGTGTTCTGACAAGCAATCCAGAGTTTGTAGTGTTTATCTAAAATGCTAAATTGGAGGAATGAGTAATTACCTCTGAAGGATTAATAACTCTTTGTCCCTTCCTCCATATGCTTGTGTTTGAGTCATGACAACAAGGAGGATACAATAGGTGTTTGTGGGAAGTATAAAGGCTGTGCACTCAGGGAACGTGTGGTTCCTCTGCAGATGTTATTGTTTCCTCTGGCATCTTCAACCCTTGCTTATAAAGGATTACTCTCCCTTCAGGATGGGACCTCTCTGCCTTTTGTCTTGAGTCAGACAAACGGTGACAAAGGCATCCCAGCAGCATTAATTTACTCTAATTACTGCATTGGGGGTGTGCAGCTTCTTCAGCATATTCATGAAAATTCAGTGCATTCCATAAATGACTGGGGTGGGCTTATTTCCATGTGAACAATGAGGAAAACCTGAGATGCACGAGTCGTTCCCACACACAGTGAACTGACATCCAGGTTTTTCTCTGAGTTAGGGATTCCTGCTTGTCCCCAGTGGGGATACTGATTTGGGAAGTGGGTCATGGGTGTGTGTCACACTTTGAAACCAGATGCAAAACTCAGTTTTGCGCTTAACCTGCTTCTCAGCATCTTCTGTGTCCCAGTGCCAGACCCAGTCTGAGCCCAAATCTCTCTTCATTCTGCTTGATCCCCATTGCCTCAATTTCCCATCTCTTTCACACCTCCTGCAAAGAAAGGCTGAAGCACCAGGGTTTCCTCTACAGCTCCTTAGTAAAGCATTGAGACCCATTTCCAACAGATACAGGAGATAGTGGGATGGGAAGGGAAGATAAATTTGAAGGCTTTCTGAATAGCATGTTTTTAATCAGTGCTTGATAGGTATGATTTATCTGGGCAGGGTTTGGGTCTCAGAAATTCATTCAAGCTTATAATTATCTTGGCAGATGTGAAAAGTCATATTCATAGCCCCTCAAACCCATTAGAGTCTCACACTTTTCTAAAAGGAAGAAAAAAACCTTCAGCTTTACATTCAGAGAGGCAGAATAGCTTTCTGTTCCTTGACAGCTCTTGAAATCTGTCCCCTTTCCACTGCCTGTCTTTAGTTCCCAGGGGAGAAATGAATGCAGGTCCACTGGGACAGAAAGGGAAAGAAAAAAGTATTTCTGGGAGAGAAGAAAAATAATCAGCCTATTTTCATCCTTCTGCAGCAGGCATTTCTTTATGAGGACAAGCAAGTGGAAAGGCAAGGCAGGGTCTATGAAATGGAGTCAGGGTTATACCAGATGTTCTGGTGCCTCCAGTGGAATCATTTCGGGGAGCTGCTGTGGGTGCAATAGCAGCCATGGCCTTCTTTGCTCTCCATTGGTTTCCCTGGATTTTGGCCTGCTCAGAGAACCATCAGCTCTCCTGTTTCCTGTCACTTGCTCCTGGCTGAGCTGGATCTGCCAGGAGATACCAGCAAATGGAGCCACCCACACTGCTCTCCTGGGCCTTGCAATGGGGACAGAACAGCTTTTCCTCCTGCCTAAGAACAAGGTGAGAGGGATCAGGCTTAGGAGATCTTTGGTATTGGAAATTGTAGGTCTGAGCACCTGGTGATAGGCATGGATGTTTTGGGGACCCACATTTTGCCTGCAAGCTGGGTGCAGTCCCACCTCCCTGCTCTCCTCCATCTCCCTTTGCTGCCTGCATCTCTTGGGAGTTTCTTGGAGTGGGAATTGTCTCTCATCCTGCAGAGGCGGTGTCTGCCTTATGGAAGGATGGGCCTCAGCTAAAGTCAGGGAAACGTCAGGGAAATCTCTGTGTGGGTGAGTAGGAATGTCTCTGAGAATGTGAGAAGAGGTGGTCAGGGGATAGAAGAGAAAAAGAAGAGAAGAAAAGCAACTTCCACTGTTCACATACTGTTCCAGATTGCAAGGCAAGATGTATTCTATTACCATCTGTATGGCAGATTATCTTTTGTCAAGTGGGCAGTTTGCCTTTTCTCTCTTTTTGAGTCACCACAATCACTCCTCCCTCAGGAGGGGACATCTGCTGATAACAGACTATGGAATGTCTGCAGTCACTGCATGACTGATAAGAACTATAGCATCCCATTGTGAGATGCTCCGCCCAGAGGGAGGAGCCAAGCATTCCTACTCAGATATAATCTGGGTTCTGAAACACCAGCATGGCTTTCTCCACTGGATTCCCCAGAGGAACAGCAGCTGTCTCTCCTTCCACTGGATCTTCTGAGGAAGAATACATCCTTCTCTACCCTGCTCCAACAGAACCACACCTGACACTTTAGGAGGACTGCAGCCACATTTCCAATTGACTGCTACCAGCACCCTGACCCACAGGGTGTCAGGTTGGGTTCTGACTCTGTCAGTGTTGTTCTAGTGTACTGCATTGTTTATTTTATCCTTTTATTTTTTCTTCCCTATTAAAGAACTGTTATTTCCTGCTCCCATATTTTTGCCTGAGAGCCCCTTAATTTAAAATTTAGAGCAGTTCGGAGGGGTGGGGAGGGTTTACATTCTCCATTTCAGGGGAGGCTCCTGCCTTCCTTAGCAGACTCCTGTCTTTCCAAAACAAGACACTTACTCATTTATTTTCCAGAATGTAGTAGCAGGGATGCTACTTATGGGATCTGGGGCTGTGCTGGTGGGCTTAGCACTACCCAGCTCAGGTACAAGGTAGTCACAGTCCTATGGATTTCAGGAGTCCTCCTCAGGAAACTGGTTTACAATGCACTTGCTTCTTAGGTCTGCTTTTTAAATCTGATTTTTGCATGGTGTATGTCATTAAAAAGCAGGGGAAGGAGGGGGGAAATAAATTTTTTTAAATATCATAATGTTTGTTTCAAGGCCCGCTAGATTTACCTTACTGGTTTGGCCACTGATCACCTGAGTCTGTCTGCCACAGCAGCCATCCCAGCCTGTTTCTGATGTCAAATTCCTCAGCTGTCAGGCGTGCATTTTAAAGGGTTATTTGTGGGGAGAGGCAATCCAGAGGGACCAGCCGGAGAGCTCGGCCTGTCAGTCAAGGTTTGCGGTGCCGCCGCACCGACAGGAATCATTTTGACAGAAAATTGCATCTAAATGGAATCATTTCAAAATTAAGGAAGGGAGATGAAAGCAAAGGCTTCTGAAATGAGGTGCCACTGATGAGTGGTGATGCACAGGGCTCAGCCTCCGGAGCCCTGCAGATCCCTTCCCTGGCACTCGCTCTCTCTTCGGACAGGCCATCCTTGTGCCAAGGCCAACAGTGGGTTATGGCTAATTACTTCATATTGCTAATTGTATCAGAAGTGTTAGGTTATTATCTGCCCCCAGGGAACTGGCCTCAAGGGAAGTGGCTTGGGATGTTCAAAGCTGCAGTGTCCAGGACAGGCGGGGGTCCATGAGGTTGGTGGTGGCAGCAAGGAGGGGATACAGGGCTTGGTTTCTGCACCCCTTCTTCATGCCCAAGGATGGCATGGGGTGAGGTGTGCTGAAGCCAAAAGCAGGCACACTGCTTTGGTGTGTAACCTTCAAAGCACTTCTTGTCTTAGCTATAGTTTTGAGTAGCAGTGGAAGGGGTAGGGAGATGTACCATATTAGAATAAGACGCACTCAGTGAAGGCCCTGGGGCACTGGGACTGGCACAAGAGCACACTGGGCAAGAACACTGAGGTGCCCTCATTGTTTACACCCACTGTGTTGCAGCACCTTGTGAAATGTCACTGTGGACTGTGCACGGTCAGTGAGCTAGAATGGGGCTTGGGGACACAGTAGCCTCCTCCTGGGTCTGCCACTACCCTCCCCTGCTGCCTTGGTCAAGTGACTTCACCCAATTTCCCTCAGCCTCATCCTCTTCTCTTTTTAGACCCCCATATCTTCTTTATAGCTCACAATAGCCTGTACTGTGCCTCTATCAGATTTTTTAAAAATACAAATATCAGTAAAGAACAATGCTGATCAATCTGATTTGATTTATGGTTTCCTGGAGGAGGTAGTTGCACATGTCAGGGAGCAGGAAAGCCCCCACACCTGAGACAGAGGGTGTCCTCCTGTCCCAAGCTGGGCTGGTTGGGGCTGAAGCTGCGGAGGGGCTGCAGTAGTTGGCCATAGTGAGGCACTGATGGGTTTTGCTTGGCCACAGCCCAGAGCTGGAAGGGGAAAGTTTTATGAAAAAGAAATGCTTTGCAGCCTGGCAGCTGCGTGTGCATCCTGCCTGGCCATGGAGGGCTCCTGGAACACACTGCTTTCCAAAGCAGTGCCTCCAGAGCCTCTTCTCCCAGGGGCCTGAGGAGAAGGCTCCTGGGATTCACCCTGCACCAGGTGCTGGAGCTGCACTGGGCATGGCAGGGCTTAGCAAGCTGCAGTCTGCACTGCTGGGGTGCTGAGGGTCCTCTTCCCTGTGCCCCTCTCCTGGCTGCCTGCAGGCACTGGGTGCCCCAGAAAAACAGGTGCCTGAGCACCCTAAAAATGGTCTTAATGCAATAATGCCTTTTAATAAATAAATATAATTAATAAGAAGATAATAAATCTTCTCCCAGGTCTGTGTCCACTCCAGGCACTGATGTGGCACGGCTTTTTGCTGGACCATTATTGAAAGGCAAAGAAAAAGACCTGCAAAGAGCATTTTCTTGGGCACTCATGTGCAGACCTCTGGTTTGCTTTCCTGGCTCTGGGGTCCCTGTGGCCCCTGGGGCTCTACAGGTGCCTCTACTTGGCTGGCACTGGGGTCACTGGGAACAAACGGGCTTGGGAGGAGCACGTGGATCTTCATCTCCTTCTGGCTCAAATTTGCCCTCGGTATTGAGAAAAAAAAAGCCAGCAAAAAAAAGCAGCAAGAAGGGCTTTTATTGTGAAAAAGAGACTTTTCAAATGCCTGTTCCCCCCTTCCCAGCCTCTCCACTCCCCTCCTCGCAGGGAGGTGGGTCTGGGATGAGGCAGAGTTTGAAAACTCACAGCTGAAGTTTGAAGGGTGTCCTCCCACCCAGGGGGAGTGGTGACAGGAGCCCAGCAATGCGGGGCTGGCAGCAGAGACTGTGGGCAGCCCGGAGGGGCACCTCTGGGTGACAGCCCCCACCGGGGGTTGATGGCCTGGGGAGAGGAAGCAAGCTCATTAGTTTCTGGATAATTTTATTTTATTTTTTTAATTTAAAAAAAAAAAATTTGTGTCCTGTGTGGGTTCCTGGCGAGGTATGGAAGCGGCACAGGGGGCCAGCACCCGGCTCAGGAGGTGACCGTGTGCCTGTCACCCCGAGAAGCACATGAGGAGGAGCAGAAGCACATGAGGAGGAGCGCGTCGGCTGCTGCTGCTGCTGTGAGACATGGTAGGATTTAGGGGTCTCCTTGCTGAGCTGATGGTGGGGAGCAGCGCTGGGTTTGCCCCTCGGGATGTGAGGTACAGCAGCGTACCCTGGATGTCTCTGGTGCCGGGCAGCTCGGAGGGTCAGAGCAGAGTGAGCCAAGCCAGGCGGGCAAGCTCTGCAGCACTGCTCCATCCTTAAAAGTGTTGGGATGGACCGGGCAGATTGCAGGAATGCTCCAGGGATGGGCAGAGCAGATTGTCAGGATGCCCATGAGGGCAGTGCCTGGGGCTGCTGTAGCTGAAGCCCTGCTGTCAGCCAGAGAGGTGATTTCAGTCCCCCAGCCAAAACCCTCCTCTTTTAGGTGGCCAGGTGGCACCGCTTCAGGCAGCGTGGGGAGCAGCACCGAGAGCAGACAGAGATCACCACAAGCCACTCTGTGCTTTCTGCTTGGTCCTGACAAAGCACAGCACTTCCATCCAAAAGCCACAAAATCGGCCAGTTTGGCATGGGAAAACTTCACCTCCCTCCCAAGAAATGCTGTGCTTCCCCAGCATCAGAAGGTTTATCCACATCTATGGTGCGTTCCAAACCTTAGGGCGGTGTTCCATGTCATCTAGTTTTAGTGCTCAGTTTGGAACCTCCCTTGGCAGACCCATCTGAGCAAGCACACATCAGCTGAGCTGGGATGGTCCCTCGTGCCCCATTACCTCTGCCCCACAAGGGAGTTTGCGCTGGGGGAAACTCATGCAAACTCATGCCAGGGAGTTTGCACTGGGGCAGGGACTCTGTTCCTGCTTCACCACCTCAGCCCTTGCCAAGCTTGTGTTGGGCAGGGATTGCAAACCTGTGATGGATGAGCTGAGGAGATGCCTGGTGCTGCTGCCAGAAACTGGTCATTTGTGTCACTGAGGCACTTTTATGTCCTCGAGAGTGTGCGGATGAGTCAGAACACCTCTGGGGACAATGCTGCTGTGCCAGCCTTCACTGGAGTGTGTGTGTTTGTGTACAGGGAACACTAGTGCCGTGCTTTACACTTTCCATCCTACAGTTTGCATAGGCTGCTTTGGGTTTCTTAAATAATGAACTTCAGCAGCAGGAAAAAATAACAAGGCTGGGGCTCACGTCACCTATTTTGGGTTTGGAGATAACTCCTCCCTGTGAAAGGGAAAAGCAAGGCAACTCTCTCCATGCCAGCTTTTTGTCTGTGCTAACATTTTTCCGTACAAGCCTTCACTATGAAGCCTTTCAAAGCCTGCACAGCCTTTCACAAAGCAAGTACCTGGTGTGGTCTCCCATGTCAGAGTGGGGTATTCACTTTTTGCCAGGATTTCCATTTTGCCTTGGCAAAGGAAGGTCTGCTTCTGCAGTCCTTTCCCCTTTGTGAGCCCCTGCGTTGACTGCTGTGATTTTACCTGTAATCTGGGTTTGCTCTGGGCACCTGTAGGTAGGGCAGTGGGGGTCATGAGGAATAAATCCAGGCTATGCCCCCAGCTGATCTTCTCGTTGCTTCATTTGCAGCAAAACCCCAAACAAAATGCTCGAGATGGTTTTTGATTCCTTTCAAAATCGCCAGGAGGGTGCCCCCTTGCAGAAAGCCGGAGGGATGGCAGCTGTGAGCTCTGTGTTGGTATGGAGAGCACGCCTGCTCTTGTTGGATCTCACACCCGACCTGCCGCAGAGAGAGGGCTGGGGGATGACTGCACTACAGAAACATCTTCTTTCTTCTGCCTTCAAAGTCTGCCAGAGAGTAGTTTCCACTTGCTGTCGTTTGCCTAGTATGAGGCACTCTAAATACAAGGCGCTGATTACACTGTGTTAATCCTCTGGCATAGATTCCAAATGCCTCAATTACCCCTTCTTTTCCAATGCTCAGTAACTCCACTCCACCTGCAGCTACTTGCCCTGAAGGAAAAGCCCCTTTTCTGTGAGCCTGGCTGCACCAACACTTCTACTACATTTGCTCTGCTTGCTCAGCCCATGGGTTTTGCTAGAGGAAGAAGCAGGCTGGGGGTGGCTGCCAGCAGCCTTTGCCCAGGATGGGGTCTGCAGGACACAGGAGCATTCAGAGCCAAGTGACAAGCAGTTTTCTTCCCCCCTTTTTTTTTTTTCTCTTTTAACTGTAATGGCTTAACAGGAGGAAAATAGGGTTGCCTTTCTGCAGCTGAGGCCAGGGCTGGTGTGAACAATTCTGTTTTGAAGAAAGCCCACAGGGCTGAAAGGCCCCGCTGTCCTCCTCCTTCTCCCTCCCCTTTGGAATCCCACGAATGCACTCTCCTGCTCTCCAGGAAGGGAAAAACCTGACAGTCAGCTCAGGGAAACCCAACTGTCTGACTTGGGCAACCTCCACTGAAACTCCAACAGGGGAATCCAGTGCTTCTCCTTGCCAACACCCCAAAGAGGGTTTTGTGAGCCCCACTGGGCACCAAGCAGGCATTCCCCGGTACTGGTCCACCAGTTAGAAACGAAAACTGAAAATAAGTGGATCAAAATCCCTCCTCCCCAAAATATAGAAAAAACATGACCCCTGATAAAATAAATAAAACTGAACCAAATGCCAAAATGTGTGAGTTTTAGCAGCATTCCAGGCAGTCACAAGCAGGATTGGCAAGCTCATCATGAGCAGGAGGAAATAAAATGTGATTTTATTGTAATGTATTACTCCCCATATTAAATACAGCCCAGACCACGTTACAAGAGGGACGTGGCTTTCCAGCACCTCTGCTCTTTGCCTCTGTTATGTGTGGAGGAGCTGCAGCAGCACAGCCCCTCTGGGGATGCCAAACCAGAGCTGGTGAGCAGCCCAGAGGTGCAGCAAGAGAAGGTACTGGGGTGAGGGGAGTTGTGAGGAAGGGGGTCCATGGCTCCTAGATTCCAGTTCTTATGTCCCTGGGTTTGGACATGCCAAAGGAGTCAGCTCCTAAGCTGTGGTCTGTGGCTGAACCTGCAGAGGAGCAGGACTGTCAGCTCCAGAATAGGAACAAAGCACATTCTTCCTGTCCAGAAGAAACTCAGGGCTGGAGGCAGTTTGTGCGTGGGACTTGCAGGGAAGGAGTCCAGCCCACGGGCCAGGGGCTGCTGCCCTCCTCCAGAGCATCCCCATGCAAGCCCTCAGAAACAAAGGCAAGACTGTTCGAAATGAGCGGGGCATGAGGCACAGATGTTGCACAAAGGCAAGCCACATCTGTTTCACTGGGGAAGGGGCCCCCTGCTTGCTGCTTCAGCAGGCAGATGGGAAAGCTGCTCTGAAAACTTACAGAGCTGAGTGCAGCAGGCTGTCCGGGAAACTGGGACGAGGGGAGGGGGAAAAGGGAAACCTGGCAGGAGCCTGCTCCACGGCTGTGGTGGAGGGAGGGAGCAACAGCCTCCCAAAACTGCTGCTTTCCCTCCTTGACGTCCCTGCCAGGAATTTCTAGGTTGTGCTGCTCTCATGTAAGTGTGAGGGTTAGAGGAATGAGCAGAGGGAGAGGAGGGAAGATGAGGAGGACCTGCCTTGTCCCCCAAGGATAGTAGGGCAGTCGTGCATGCAGGGCTGCCCAGGCCCTCACTGTCCCCTGTGAACACGGGATGCTGTTTCAGGTCCTCAGTGATCTGCATGACTTGGGTGCAGGTTGATGTCACTTTTAGTGGTGAAAAGGGAGATATTTGCACATGCAAATGACAGCAGACCTGTGCATCTCAGTGACATGTTCTGAAGGACTTCCATCAATCTCCTGGGAGATGTGTCTCCAAGAAGTAGAAGATCCAGCTAGGTGCAAGAGTCTGCAGTAAAAGCCATGACTCTGAACTTCAATAGGAGAAAGATAAGGCATCTGAAATCTTTTAGTTTGCTTACTTTAACCAGAAGTGTGGCATCCTGGAGACTGTTTATTTCTGTGGTGCTTTGTGGTGACTTCTGGGATTAAACCAGAGTGGTCCTGAGCTGCACTGGACATAACACCAGGATGTCAAACTCCCCATCCATCCCACACAGAGCTGAGTATTAACTGTCTGCAAGCTGAGATTTACACAGTGGGAGTGAGGAGAATTATGAATCTTTCCTTTTGCTCAGTGAAAATTACATGATTTGGGGATAAGGACAGTGTCATCACAGGTCAAGCAAGTCCCTGCTGCTACCCTGCAGAGCTTTAGTCCACACTAGGCACAGGACAAGGTGTGTGTCCCCCTGGGGTCCCCCCAAGCAGCAGCCCTGACCTTCAGTGTATCAGCTGCAGCCCATGGCGTGGTGTCCTCCAGCCAGGTGCTGGCCATGTTGCCTTCAAGATGTGTCCTTTGTCTTCTGCTTCAGGTCTTCCTTCTTCAGAGATACTGAGCAGGACATTTGGGATGCTGGGAGTCTTGCCACTCTTGTAAGCTTCTCCTGGAGAGGGCAAGGAGTTTACAAGCCTGTGTTTCTGCTGTACTTTGGTGCTTAACTCAACTGGGAGCAGACAGTGCAATGGGAGCACTGTTAAACAGAGCAGTTTGCAGCTATGACTGAAGATTTTGTTCAAAATGGTGCTTTGGATGATGGATCTGTGAGAGGGGGCTGCTCTTAGCCTATGGCTGTGCAGAGAAAAACCCCCAGGGCAAGAAGCCTCCCAAAAACTGGAGTCACTCTGGGTGGGAGGTTTAGAGCAGGAAACAGGACATTTCATCCTGGGAAGCAAAAAGCTCGAGGAGCTGATGCAGGGCCTGGAGCCAAGGACATACCAGGTTATTACTAGAGAGAGGCTGTGGAGCTTGAAGGTTTCTGGGTTTTTGTAATTTGCTGCTCCAAGCCCATAGTGATAACTGGGAAGAGCTGTGAAGGCAAAATTATTTGAGATGTTAAAGGTGGTGTGTTGGCACCATCCCTTTGAAGTCAGTGCTCAGACTGAACAGGGCCAACACTGTTTGATCCATTTAAGCTGTTGCCATAGCTGCCCTCTGCCAGTGCAAAGCACGCTTGTCTTGCACTTAGGCTATAAATGATCCCAGAAACTTTGCAGGCTGTCCAAAATTTAGCAAAGTACAGCATGCTTTAAGGTTTCATCCCAGGTCATTTAACTCGGTCATTTTCTGGTTTGGTTTTGGACATGTTGGTGGGGAGGTTTGTGTGTCAGCTCTGAGGACTTTGCTGACTCTGCAGGGAGGGAAGGACCCAGCACCATGTGGTGATGTGTCACATTTCCATCTCCCCAGCTTCAGCTGACCCAGTGTTTGCTGTGACAGTTTCACAGGCTTTATGGGAGCAGTTCCCTTTCCCACCCTCTCAGTGCCTAGCTTGAGCTTGCCAAGCCACCTGTGTGGAAGTGGGGCTGGAGGAGCACCTTGAGCAGACAGGCATGGCCCACCTGCCACATCCCTGTTCTGGAGCCAAGCAGGATGGTCTTCAGGGTTTCTGCAGAAATGCAGTGGGGTCATGGTTCTCCCCCCTGGAAGGGCATTTTTGAGGGAAAAAACCTTCATCTCTGGGGGAAAAAACCCCAGACACAAAGCTGGTGTGGATCTGCTAGGAATTGCAGCCACTTTGATGGATCAAGAGGCCAGATGAAGGGCTGTCTTATTTTTCATGCCCCATGGCCATGTGTGTGCAGGCGAGTGTTGGTGGTGGAGCTGTCCCCATGTGCTGGGGGAGCACAGCAGACCTGCCCTCCTGGGGAGCCACTCTGAGCCAGAGCTGCCTTTGGGACTGGCAATCATCATTTAATAGCAGTCTTTAAATTCCCACTCTGCCAGCCATCCATCTTCCCTGAGCAGGATAATATAGGAAGGCATTTATGCACTAGAATGATGGGCCACGTACGCTGCCAAGCATTTCCTTCTGCTCAGACTTGCCTGGAGTCACTCTGGGGATGAAGAGGTTTTGTCTCCTTCCATGTCCTCTGCATGCTTATAGGTCTCCATCCCACATGCCATGCCCCTAACAAACAAACCAAAACCTCCTGCACAATGTGCAGAGGAAGAGGCTGATCCAATCCCAGGTCTGATTGACGTGCCTGCTCTCCCATTGCACCGGGAGCTGCAGCGAGCCCCATGTGTGGGTGCAAGGCTCTGGAGACGTTCCCAGAGGTGGGGGGCAGGCAGAGGAGGTTTCCCACTTGTTTTTCAGGCAGTCTTTGTTAAGGCTGGTCACGGCAGGCTGCACCTCCTGCTGCCCGGGCGGTTTTGCGGTTCATTGGGCGGGCAGCGAGTGGGGCTGGGAGGGCGAGCAGAGCCCTGTGTGCTGCACCCCCTGCGCAGGGTGCACCCCAGAGAAATGCACGGGCCTGCCTTCAACCTGCTCATCAGCAAGGTCCTCTGAGCTTGGGAGTCTAGGGCAGGCAGGTGGCCAAGGGTGACGTGGCCATGGCTGAGCCTCCCTGGCTCCTTTGGGCACCCCTTTGGGACAGTGGGATTTACTGCTGGAGGCGTCTCGCAGTGCCAGTGCAGGGGCAGGAGGACTCTTTTGAATGCCAGAGGAAAGCAGGAATCAATCCAGTTTTCAACAGCCACGTATTTCCGTGTCGTCTTTCTGGTCTCAGGGCTGTTTCTTACATTCTTGGATAATGAAGTTTGGGGTTTGTTTTTCTTTTCTTTCGAGCTCAACAAAGCCAATTTGATGCACTTTGAAAAGAAATTGAAAACAGGCTTCTCTGCTTCAAATTCTGCCAAGGTTCAAGCGTCCTGGGAATACAATGTCAAGGATAACCCTCCCCCACCTCACCCCCAACTAGACTTAGAAAGTTTTATCTCCTAGCATCAAAGCTGCACAGCTCTCCACTGTGCCTTCAGAGCCTGGGCTGTGCTGTGTGTCCCTCTGATGAGTGAGAATATATATTATTTACTTATTGGCATCCTGGAACAAGTAGTACCTCTCTTAAGCCTTTTTATGGATTTTGCCTGCTGGGAAAAGGACCTAATTTCTGGCAAAGACATGCTGTACTGTCAGTATGTCAGCCTGGCAAAGCAGAGCTGTACGTATGGTTTGCATTTCGGGCTGAATCGAAGCCACAGCTTAAACTGCAGCATTTTTTTACAGCATGGGCTCAGAGAAAGACTCTTTGGAAAAGTATTTACCCAGGGCTTGTAAATACAGTATTATTTCTGCAATGTTTTATCACCCAGGTTATTATGAAATTTGCAGTATCAACTACCAGAAATAACAGAGCGACTGTACTTGCACCTTTTTTGTTTCTTTTTGTTGTTGATGTGGCAGGGAAACCCTGAACAGCACTGGGGAAGGGAGCTTGTGCTGGACCTTGCCCAACTTCACAGCCCAGGGTTTTGAGTTCAGGGTGGGAAAACAGTGGGGCTCTAACTTGTGATGCCCAAACCCGAGCTCACTGACAAGGAAGACAAAGTGGGTTTGGACAATAATGATTCCTCAACCACTTGGACTGTAAACTGACTTGACATTAAAAACCCAGCAATTGCTGCCATCCATTTGGCATACTCTGTTCTCTGGCTGTGGGTTAAAAAGGGTTTTTCCTGCAGTGCTTTGAAGGTTCTCCATGTGGCTCCCACATGCATTCCTCCCCCAGGATACTGGAAGTTTTGGCAGACAGGCTTTTTAGATATCCAGAGATGGTATAAGCAACCAGAGGGTTATTATCAGCTGCATAACAAAAACAATCCCCCTGAAATAAATAATCCCCCTGAAAATCCTCTGTGCTGAAGAAAAGGGTTACGGGGGTTTTGGTGAGAGTGGGATGGGCTGTGTCTCTCCAGAAGGGTGGGACAGGGGAGGTGCTGGGAAAACATGCCCAAGAAAGCACAGATTGGGAAAGGACTTGGCTCGATGCAGATGGGAATACTGAGATTTACAGTTAGCCATATCCTTGGGAATGATGCCATAGATATCACTGCTGTTAATTCAGCATACTTTGAGGCCAGAGGAACAGACTGTGAGGCACTTACACTGATGATTAGAAAGGAGTGTGGATATCAGGATACCAGCATCAGCCCTTTATATGCCACAGAGTTATTTTACTATGCTTAAACTAGGATTTAGACATTGCACCTCCCCTAAACTCTTGCTCAGGAGATCAGACATGGATTGCAGGTGTTTGGGAAAGAATGTGTGTCTGCACTCTGCAGAATTTGCTTGAAATCCAGGGCATGAAGGTTTTGAGTAGCTGAGCTTGGGTGTTGCCTGTGTCACTTGGCATTGGCTGTGGTTCCACAGCAAATCATTATCCCATCCAAGTGGGAGAGAGCTGGGATCACAACCAGCCTCTTGACAGAAGTCCTGCTGCCCCTCAGGGTGCTTAGGGGTGCTCACACTCATCCCCTCCCCAGAGAGGCACCTAGGACAATGATTTAGCCATCTAGTTTGATGCCTGGGACAGTTAATGCCAGCCTTGAATAACCCTGCTGGTGATCTAGGACAGGACATCCCTCTCTGGACACTCTCACCCTGGACTAGGTCCTTTCCACTCTGGGAAGAGATAAAGCAGAGGCCCAAGCCTGGCAGGTCCCAAGCCAGGCAGCCCCTGGTTCCTGGCAGAGGCTGCTGTAAACCCTGTCTGAAAAAGAGCATTCAGCCCAGCAGATATATTTTGCTGCACTACATTGTGTTTCTGGGAGAGAAGCAATTAAGTAGGAGCTATAAAGCTGAATCACTCCAAGTGCACCATCAATAGCTCTTATAAACTGCATTAAATCTGCTCAGTCCTTGAAAGGGAGGCATGGAAGGAACTGGGGCTGAAGCCAGGGAGTCGGTGGCTCCTCTTACCCACCTCAGCTGATGCAGTGTCTTTGCAAGGGATGTGGCTCCTCACCAGGGGCTGCCTGAAGCACTCTCCCCAAGCTGAGGACATGAAACCTGATGGATTTTAGGACACTGCTGTGTCAGCTCATAAGCTCATGCAATGGGGTTGCCTGGGGCAGCTGCTCATGGGGCAGGAGCTGTGCAGGTGGTGGGTCCCTGTGGTCAGTGGGAGCCTGTGGTCCTAAAAGCCCCGCAGCTGGAAATGCTGTTGCTTGCCCAGCTGCTTTCTGGAAGTAATTCTGGCTGCTGGCTCTCACCTCCCCAGCTTTTTAGCTCTTTTTTTCAAGCTTTTCCTCTTATAAACAGTCTCTTATCCCTTCTTTGGCAATACATTGTCCTGCTGTGTCTGCCATGGATATGCTTGTGCTTCCAAAATAAATAATTGGAAAAAAACGTATCCACTTGACCATTGCCTTTACTTCCAATGTGGGTTTGAGCTGCTTGGAAATGCCTGTTGAAAGCAGAGAAATGGTGCCAAGGTGTTTTTTGTGGCTCCTGCCTCCTGAAGTGTGTGACGCTGCCCAAACCCAAGTGAATGAGGCACGGGTGCAGCGTGGTCCAGGGACTGGATTGGCTTGGAGAATGTCTGCCATCTGCCAGGGATGGGGCCTCCACAGCTTATCTGAGCAACCTGTTCCAATGCCTCAACACTCTCATAGTTAAGAATTTTTTCCTAATATCTAATCTAAACCTCTCTTTCAGTTTAAAGTCCTTTTCCCTTGTCCTGTTACTCACTTGTAAAAAATTCCTCTCCAGCTCTCTTGTAGGCCCCTTTAGGCATAGGAAGGTGCTGTAAATTCTCCCCAGAGCCTTCTCTTCTCTAATCTGAATAATCCCAGTTCTCTCAGCCTGTCTTCATGGAGGGATGTTCCAAACTCCTCCAGGAGTTTGCACCCTTTTGTTTAAAACAAAGCCAGTCACAGGTCCTGACTGACACTTGGAGCTGCCTTGCTTTTGCCAGATACAGTGATAGGCAGAGCTCCAGAGGACTTGTCTCAGCACACATCGAGATATCCAAGTTATGGGTTCAATGTGCAACCAGAATAGGAATCAGTGCCCAGAGTAAGGTCTGAAAAATAAAACCTCTTAGGAACTGGAAAATGTTCACATATAGACAGGAATTTGCTCTAGTCTGGTCTTTTTTTTTTTTTTTTTTTTTTTTTCTTTTCTTTCTTTTAATTTCTTGATTCTTTAAAGCGAAATATTTGACCATGAACAATTCATTGCCCTTAAGGTCATCCTGTACCTCAGAGCTGCAGATATGGCAACCTCTGGGTGAGGAGTGAGCCCTTGCTCTGATTTGCTTCTGAAGGGACTGCAGCTAATTTCTGGCACAAATCACAGCACCAGCCATAACCCTGCTGCACAGCGGAATACCTCTTGCAGGGACCACACAAGCAGAGCGGCTGCTTCCCTAGAGCAAGCCCTGCTGAGGGCTCAGCCTGCAGTGACACTCCAGCATCATTCCGTCCCCTTTGTGTCCCCGCAGGCCCAGCGACCCTGGCGAAGGACGGCGATGAAGCCCCCGGCCCCGGCAGCTGTCGGGGCGCTGCTGGCCCTGGCCCTGCTGGCTCTCACGCACCTGCCGCCGGCCCCGGAGCACTCCCTGCTCCCGCTGCCGGCCTCGGCCCCCCCAGCGCCCCCGAGGGAGGCGGCCGCCCCCATGTCTGCAGGACGGGCCCACAGAAGAGGGCTCCCCGTGCCCCGCACTCGCCGGCAGCAGGAGCAGGCCCCCGGCAGGGGCAGGAGGCGGCGGGGGCTGGAGAGGGACATTCCCCACATTCCCCCTTGGCTCTCTGCCGACGACCTCCAGAAGATGTGGCTGCTGTCCAGCGGGCAGGTGGTCTCCAAATCCCGCGTTCCTGCCCACGGGCAAATCATGCGAGTGAGGCTGCGTGCCGCGGGGGATGATGCCAAGGGAGATGCCGAGGGGGATGTCTCGCCAGCCAGCCCGGAAGGAGACTGCCAGGATGGGCGCTGTGGGCTCATCAAGCGCCCCGGGGACCTGTACGAGGTGCTGGCCTTCCACCTGGACAGGGTGCTGGGGCTGAACCGCAGCCTGCCCGCCGTGGCCCGACGCTTCAGCAGCCGCCTCCTGCCCTACAGCTACACCGACGGCGCCCTGCGGCCCATCATCTGGTGGGCTCCTGACCTGCAGCACCTGCAGGATGCCAACAATGACCAGAACTCCTGTGCCCTGGGATGGCTGCAGTACCAGGAGATGCTGCAGCCCCACAGACCGATGCCGGTGGACAGGGACACTCCCTGCTCCAGCATCCCATGCAGCGAGTGGAGCCGCCTGGCCCTCTTTGACTTTCTTCTCCAGGTAGGGCTGTGGTGGTTGAGGCCACCTGTCCCATCAGCTGTGGCAGCCAGGTTCCCCTGCAGCTGCACCTCTGTTGTCTGACCATGGTCTCCTGCTCTGTGGGGTCACATCAGGTGTGGTTTCTTGGGATGTATTTTCACTCTTGGGGAGCAGCAGAACTTTGTGCAGAAGCACTTTGGCCTGAGTATGGCCCAAGTTTGGCACTTTCCAGGAAGGTTGTGGTGAGTCTGTCCTCGTGTGGGTGAACTTTCTGCTATTCGTTCTGTGCTGGCAGAGGCTTGGAACATGCCTAGAGACATCCCTAGGGCATCCCTAGGGATGAGCTGCACGTCTGTCACCCGCCCCATCACATCCAAACTCAGGGATGTGCTGCTGGCATTGGAAATAAGGAGCCATGCCTTGGACAGCACTCGGAAGCCATGCCTTCCTCCTCCTCGGCATTAATAGCACTTAATCTTCTGTCTGGAAAATCATACCCTGCCGCTACGAGGGATTACAACAGTATCCCAGAGAGTTATCAGGTCTTGGAGGGCAGCTGTGAGGAGGCAAAAGTGATTTCTGTGGAGAAAAAGAAAGCCTGTTTTGACACCTGGGGGCTATTTATCAGACAAGAGAAAACTGCCTGAAAGGACAAGTATTAATACAAATAAAAAAGGGAAGAAAGAAAAAACCCTCAAACTACTAAAATATGTTTTTCTTACTCTCTCTTTTTTTACAACTATGCTGGCAGAGGTGGAGCTGTTCTGGCTGGGCTTGAAAATATTTCAGCTGAAACAACCAGAGAAATGAGAAGATTAACCAACCCTCTTCCCTTCCAAAATACCGCTGAGTGCAGTGGAAAGGCTGAGACTGCAGGAGAAAGTAGCTAGTTCTAAGGAGGGTTCCTCCTCAAGGGCTGAAGCAGTGCAATGATAAATTCAAGGGCAGTCCACAGGTTCTCCTCAATAATTCTAAAGGAATCCTCCCATGCAGAACAAGTCACATAAAAGTAAAGAGGATATTATAGAAGGGGAGTAGCATCTTTCAGAAATGGCATTAGCAACTCCCACCCTTGCTGGGGAAGGAGAAGTTGGGTGAGTTTTGAGTCCCGTTGTACATTGGCA
The DNA here is from genome assembly GCF_028018845.1 of Melospiza georgiana. Classification (NCBI taxonomy): domain Eukaryota; kingdom Metazoa; phylum Chordata; class Aves; order Passeriformes; family Passerellidae; genus Melospiza; species Melospiza georgiana. The sequence goes on along the minus strand of NC_080430.1, from coordinate 43,023,974 downwards.
TTGAAATCTTGGTAGTTTTCTTCGATTTCTCTTAAATTTTGGCTTCTTCTATGTTAATTTCTCTTGGTATTTGCCATAAGGGAACCGCCCATTTTGTGCAAAGTTTTAGAGGGGTCAAAATGCCAGACCTGGTGGAAAAGGGGCAGCTGCCGATGGCTTTGTCCTGCACTTAAAGATGGCCAAAACCAAATCAACTCTGCAGCCACATCCCTGCCCTGGGACACCCACTTCCCAGCCAGGTGGAGAGCAATAAAATTTTCCCTAGGGGAAGCCATCCCAGGCTGAATCATAACTGGAAAAACCTGTCAGATGCAAGGGGATGCCCCAGGATGGGCATAAGAGGGGCTAAAGGTGAGCTTCTGGTAATGTTTGAGCTTGGATGGGGGAAGGTGTGGCTCCTGTATTTGTGTACTAGCAATAAAACCAAAATTCCCAAGAATTCGAGCTGTTTAGGCTTCAGAAAGAAGAAATTAATACCAGAAAATTAGGGGAGGGCAGGGGAGGGAGGGCTTGTCAGCATGTCAGGGCACTCTCAGCATCTCCACAGCCATCTGATCCCTCTCCTGGGGCTCCACTTGGACACCAGATCTGGCTCCACATCGGACTCCTGCGGGTTCAGCACCCACCCACCCTGGTTTCACAGGTGCTCGTGGGTGGGTGAGGGGAGTGCTGAGCCTATTTAATGTCTAAGTTCTCTCTGGTTGTCTTCACCTTCTGTGCAGCCTGCAAAACAACATAGCAGGTGAGAGAAGCTGGCATGCTGAGCTCTCTAGCAGGCAGACTGAGGAGATGCGAGGAGGAAATGTGATATTTCTTCTGTTTCCATGTGTTTTGTGACAAGAGGCTCGAGCACTTTTTCACTGGAGTGTCTCCCAATGGAGGAATACTGACCTGAGTTCCTCATTAAACCTCAGAAAACAGAGAGGTTTAAGAGGCTCCAGTGTGGGACTAATCCTTCTTCTCAAAGAATTATGAATGGAATGGCCACGGAGATCAAATTTGTGTTTCCCTGCAGCATCTTCTCCAGTGCTTGGTCAGCGTTTGGGTTCAGACTGAGCTCTGTGGCAAAGCACAGCCTGTAACTGGTAACTTGTGCTAATTACCAGGGCAAAGGGAATAGGCAGCCTCTGTGGCTTCTGTCTCGTTGTCACCTGCAGATCCCTTCTGGATCACCTGAGACCTGCTCCAGCCCTCCCCATGGCTCCAGGAGCCTCTCTGCACCCCGAGCCCTGCCTCCTGGGCTGGCACCAGCAATGCCGAGCAAACCAGTGAGTCGGGCATTTCCATGCTGCAACCAGAAAATAGATTTATTTTGTACTTTATACATATTTTCATGTATTTCATATATATTTCATATATATACATGGGGTTTTTTTGTAAACAGGCCTTGAGATCAGGAGGAGGTGAGGCAGCTCCCCTACAGGGTCATGTCAACACACAGCTGTGGGGAGGTCTGTTGACAGCCAAGGTCCTGTCTGCCCCACAAATCACCACAGAGGATTTGTGATTGGAAGCAGCAGAGGAAATACCAGCTGCTCCTGACAAAGCTGAGGAAGCTCCATAAATACTGAGGCCAGGTCTGGCAGAGATTTATGTCTTTTAAAAGCCCTTCGTTCCTCCAAGGGTGTGGTTAAACATTGGAAGTTGTCAAGCAGCTCCACGGTTTCTGCAGGGAACTGGGATGGGAAGCAGGAGGTTTGACAGCCTGGACAACATGGAGCCTTAGCAGCACCTGCAAATGATTAAACACAAGTGTATCTGAAACAAGTCTCTGTGGCCCAACTTAAATGTCAGGTATGCTCTGCATATTCACAGACTGCTTTTTCCCTTGCCAATACTTTTCCATTCATCTTGCCATTGAGAGCTGCTCAGGTTACCGTAGGGATGGATGAAAGGTTGCATATGTGACAGGAACCAGATGAAACCTTCATACAGAGCACCAGTACTGGGAAAAATAAATTATTTTTGAGGTTTCAGACTCTAGGTTTCCTCGGGTGCTTTGTTGTTTTTTTTATTCATTCATCATCATGTGTGTCTTCATTTCAGCTGGAAGCACAACCCCTTCAGTCTGTGCAGTGCAGAATGTGGAGGTAGCAGGTGTCTGCGCTCCATCAGAAAAGCCTGTCACCATCCCTTTTGTCATCCCCTTCTTCATGCCAAAGGGGTTTTGCCTGTGTGCTTCTACTCCTCTCACTCACCACTGTGTGCAGCTTTTGCATTGAACGTCTCCTGAGGATCCCTAGAAATGTTTCATTTTCCTCTCTACAAGAACAGCTCACAACAGGACCTCTCCATCCCAGGCACGTCCCTGTTAAGGTCCCCCAATGTCTCCTGCAGGTCCATGACCGCCTGGACCGCTACTGCTGTGGCTTTCAGCCTGATCCCTCTGAGCCCTGCGTGGAGGAGATGCTCCATGAGAAGTGCCGGAATCCAGCAGAGCTGGTCCTGGTCCACATCCTGGTATGTCTCCCTGTTGTCCAAGGGCTGCTCTGGGGCTAACACCTCTAGGGAAGTGCCTGGGAGGCACTTGCAGGGCTGAGGTGGTAGCAGAGGGAGTGTAGGTCCCATGGTGATGCTGAGTCCCTGTTGGGAGGTATGCAGAGGTATGGAGCGACATAGACATTGGCATTTGCATTCCCCCAAATACTCTCAGGCTTTCTTACTGCATTAAAAAGCAGCCTAAGCCCTCACACTGGTGACTCTGCACTGGGTGAACTCCTTGCCATCCTGCTGGCAGGTCCGGAGGAGCGCGCCATCCCGCCTGGTGTTCATCGACAACGCGGGCAGGCCGCAGCACCCTGAGGAGAAGCTCAACTTCAGGCTCCTGCAAGGCATAGGCAGGTAGGAATGTGCACGAGCTGAGCAAGGGCTGAGCTGGCACACAGGGGATGTCAAGCAGCCCTGTGTGTGCTCACCTCCTTGCTGCTTCTGGCCTCCCTAATGGGGCATCCCTCTGAATGGGGATGGATGTTCTGGTTGTCCCCAGAACAGAGTGGGTGGCTGGGCTCTCAAAAACATCCCACGTGCCCCTGCCCTGAAACTAACTCTTTATTCTGCTCTGGATGGCTGATGGCAGGCTCCAAAGCCTATTTCCCCTCTATAATTGGCAGCTGCACAAAAATAATGAATAATCAGGTATTTCAGCATTTCTTGCGCCATTGCCCATGAGGCATTTTGGCATGCTGGAGGCCTCTTGATTTGGAATTTGTTTGGGTCTGTGTCTGATGGAGCTATCCTGCATGCTCACCAGTTTTAAGCAGAAAGCTCCTCATCCTGTGTAAGCATTTCCTGTTGAAGCATCATTACTCCAGTGCCCCGCTGCTCAGCCTTCCCTGGATAACCCCTTCCCTCTCTGTCTCTGCTCCTCCCTGCAGCTTCCCAGCGGCGGCGGTGGCCAGGCTGCGGTCGGGCAGGTTGCAGAGCCTGCTGCTGCAGTCCCTGCGCCTGGACCGGGAGCTCTGGGAGAGCCAGGGGGGCGCCGAGGGGCTCAGACCCCTGCTCCACACCATCGACAGGCGGGCACAGATCCTGCTGCGCCACATCCAGGAGCACAACCTGACGGTGTTCGAGGACTCGCCGCGCTGAGCCGCCCCCCGGCCGGCTCACGGTGTGCCTGTACATCCCAGCAGCCATGGATGTCCCTCTTGCCCTCGGCATGGACGTTATGAGGCTCCACACTGGTGCTTGGCTCTCCACAAGGTGTTTTCCCTCACCTTATAGGATGACCTGGAGAAGCAGATGGAACTACAGGGAGTAGGAAAGATGCGGAGGAGATGCCTCTTAAGACAAGCCACGACTTGAGAAAGACAACAGTCATCAAGTTATGGTCTCAGCATGGATTTTCAAAGGAAGGGCACATCCATGGGGTTTTTTGGGTGCCTTTACTCACACACAAAGAAACACACAAACAGCAGCTGTGAAAATGGGAGTCTTGGACAGTTGAACAGCTGACAGGGACCCTGGAAAGAGTTAAAGAAGCTGTGGAGGAAGTCACTGGCAGCCTTTCCATGGCTTTTTGATGATGCCTTCGCTATTTCCAAAACATCCTGGACAGAGAGGCAGGGGGAAAGCAGAGGGGAGCTTTCTAAGTGGATTAAACAAAGACAAGACACAAGAGCTGAGCTCTGCCTTTTCTCCTGCACAAGAGGTAATATGTGCCTGGGAAACTGTGAGCCGCTGCCTGGAGCTGAGATTAGGCAGGACCTTGAAGCTCAGCAGCACTGGGCAGCAGCTGCCCTCACACAGCCCATGGTACCATCCCCAGTGAGAGCCACATGCTGTGTGCCATGTGCCACGGTCCATGCACGTGCCCTGGTGGGCCTGGGCTGCTGCCAATGCTCTCAGTGTTGGATTTGAAGATTTAAATCTCTCCTTTACTCTTTGCCTTAATCCCTGTCAGGGGATTAAAGGCAAAACTACCCCACTTCTGAAAAGCACTCCTGGCTGCTCTCCTGGGCACGACTGCATGTAACTCTTCCCCAGGCTTGCAGAAATATGTTTTAACAAAAACGCCAAGCTATTTTAGCACGAGGCAGTCAAGTGCAAAATGGTTTCTGAGCGTGCTGGCACCTCTGGCAGAGCCCATCCTGTTCCTGTCACCCCTCAGGCTCTTTCCCAGCATCCCATTCTGATGAAGCACAGCAGCATCCCAGCTAGGCAGGTCCTCAAGTGTCAGGGCTGAGAGATAATTCAAAACAAAATGAACAGGAGGAAAAGAGATGCAGGGATGGGCTCCACCATTCCCCGCAGTGTGTTTCCCAGCTGAGGCATGCAGTCAGTGTTTGCCTGGAGCAGTCAGTTCCTGGCCTGTGGGTTTATGGTTTGCCACCTGAAGGCTTTTTAAAGGCCTCCATTTCTCCAGTGTAACAAGCAGAGCATCCATTGCTTCAGGCACTCCCAATTCACTTGTGCCTTTGGCAAGTCTCAGTGAGACTGGAATAGGCACCCAGCTGCACCATGGTACAGCTGCCCCATTGCAATAGCTTTGGAGAACATGGCCACCATGCAGTGGGAGAGGAAAAGCTGGCTGTGGATACCTTCCCTGCTCCATCCTTCTCAGCACTATGTCAGTTTTAGAGTTTGCTTTAACACTCATGCTGATAAGCACAGGCAATTGCCTTTTTTCCCCTTTTCCCTCTTGCTGAAGAGAGGGTGAAGCGAGACGTGGGTGATGTGAATCAACAAGCAAGCACAAGTGCTCTCAGGAAGCATCAGCACTCAGCATCACAGGCACAGCAGCATCCAAAGTGCCATCAGCTTGTTCCTGGAGTCCTGCCCTCCAATTAGCCAGGGAGGGCCTTTCCCCCAGCACTCTCTCCACCCCGTGAATTATCACCCTATTTGCTGTGCCATGAGATGGATGACAGTCATGGAAACCCTGCTAAAGCCTGAATCATGAGGATTTATTACTGGGAGGTGAGCTTAGCTTGTGAGCTTGAAAGAGAGCAAAATAACTCATCCTGGGTCCTATGAAAAGCCATGGCATGGCTGTATAGGAATAAAGGATTCTAAATGTAACAAAATTAAATTAAAAAATATGCTGGGAAAAAATGTGAGGTAACAAGAGCATTAGTTATGATGTACAGCATTCATCAGAGTCTTGCTTTATCTCATTGAAGTGAGAAATTTCATCAAAGGAGAGGTTTTCATCCCATGTAAACCAAGTTCTCAGCAAGAATCAAGAGACAGGTGGGGCTCTGTGCAGTGGCCAAAGCTGTGGACATTGCTGAACTGGACCAGCAGCTTTTGCCTTGCCTCTGGTTGCATCTGCTCTACCTTAACATTGCACAAAGTACTGGGGTTTTTTTGCATTTCTTTAGTTGTAATGTGAGTTTGCTAGCTAAACACATGTGAGAACATCTGTAAGCAGTTATACATGTGAATAAAAATCCCTTGTGATTTAACAAAGAGCCATGTATGGATAAATGAGAGAAGCAAAAGCCAAGATCTTGCTGAGACTGATCATTAATCTTCTTTAATTAGTCCATTTTTCCATGGGCTTGCCTATGTAACCAGCACAGGCTCTGAACTGCAGTCATGGCTGTTCAGAGGGATCCTGTGCCCTGCTTGTGCCAGCCTTTACCCTGTGGTGTTGGGTTCTGTTTGCTCCAGCTATCAGTGTGTTGCATTTCCTATGACAAACTTACTGTTATGGTTGTAACTACTTTATAGTTGGAAATATTCCTGTGGGGCCATGCTTGACAAACTAGATTTCATCTGAACAGGGATGCTGTTTTACCAAATGTTACTGCACGCCATCACAGATCGTGTTGGGGTGCAGTCACAAAAACGGTGGTCCAAGCTGGCTGCAGGTTGGCTTTGTCTTTAAGGAGGCAGCAGCAGCTAAGCAAGGGAAAAACCAGTGGAGAGACAAGAGCTCCTTGACAGGGAGTATCCCTGCAGCACCCTCCTGCTCACCCTTGGCACCTTGGAATGTGCTTGGAACAGCATTTGGGAGCATGGGCACGCACCTCCACGGGGCTCCAGTGGGAGGGAACTGCTTCATCCCACAGTGATCCGAGCGACACGAGCCTGTTTCACAGCTCTCTGCTGGGCACAGCCTTTCAGCTGGCAGGAAACAGGGCTGGGGCTGGGAAGGCAGGGCCAGATTGGCTCCAGCCTGCCGAGCACACTCACTCCCATGTGCAAACACCCACTGTGTCACTGCTCCTGTGCAGCCCGATCTTCACCCCCAGAGCTGGTGATCCCTGGCACCCCCAGCAGCCTGATCCAGTGCTTTGCTGGCCTCACCCTCCATAAACGAAACGCCATTTGCTGCACTTAAGGGCCACTTCTTGAGCTGGACACTAAGTAGTCTTTTCTGAGCCCCACGTGGACCTCGCAGAACAGCCCCAGCACTCACTGAGCCCAGCCAGTGGCAGGGGTGACACCAGTGGGGTGGCACTTGGGGGTGAGATGATGAACCACCCTTGTGCTTCCTTCCCCTTGAGGGTGGGTTGTCTCAGGCGACACTCAGAGACCCCACAGGGATGTTCTGCAAAACCCACCCAAGCATCCCCGTGCTGCACAGGGGAAGCGTGGGCTGACTGCTGCCTGAAAGGCACAAGCTAGCAAGTAAATCCAAATTCATGGTTAAATCTCTGTATATAAAAACAATCTGGCGTTTAGAAAGCAATTTATTTATTCTTTCAGTACTTACTTAAATATTTATGCGAAAAAGGAGGAAAAAAGTCTGCTCTGACATAGGATTATTGTTGTAGCCATGGTCTTTGAGATTAATGGAAGTAAATTAGCCTGATGTTTTATTTACATCCAGAAAAGCAATAGATAAACTCTCCTTGTGATGGATTTTCTTCATTAGCTGGGCGAACGCCTAAGGTACAGCTCTTGACATTGTTTCTTCCACACAGTTAGACAAACAGTTTATCAAAAGAGTATAAAATTGTCAGGAAAAGGAGCAGATTAATGGCCAGTAAAGTGAAGATCATTGAATTTATGATATAAGTAACAGTATCACTGGAGCTCAAGAAATGGCTTATTAGATAAGCACCATGTACACACACAGGGAAGTGCTGAGCCCCCTGGATCTGCCACATTGTCGGCAGCTGCTTCCCAAATCCCAGTGGGGTGGTGTCCACACTGAAGCTTCACCTCCCTCCTCCTTCCCTCCCTGCAGGTTTGGGTTTATTCTGTAGCTCTCTCACACAATATCCTCTCAATTAAAACCTAACATTTCAGAAATGATAGCTTTTTCTTCATGTCTGTGCTGATGCAACCATTTCTGCAACTTATTTTGGCAATTTTGGCTGCTTTTTACAGCAGGGATAATCGTGCCAATATCAGCAACAATGATGTACAGGTCTCATGATTATTTGTAAAAAATCCCCCAGCATTAGCAGCTTATGGATCCCATATGGCTCCTGCAGCAATTACCGCTGCAAGGATAATTACCTGCCAGATAAGGCAAATGGAAGAAAGGAGACAGGGAATGTGGGAGAAACTAAACATTCCCAGGGATGGCAGAGGGGCTGTGCTTGTGGGTTCCTGAGGTCTCTCTGCCCTGCCAAACATGGGCTCAGGTTTCCAAGCATCAGAAGAGGGGTTTTGGGTACACTGACGACTAAAAACCATGAATTTAGCTGGTGCCATGAATCTTGGTGTCCGAGTGCTGTCTCCAGCAGGTGGCATTGGCTCGACAGGCTGTCTTTTCCCAGGGCTTGCCAAGAGCGTCTTACAAGTTTCATCTCTGGAATGGCAGATTTCAGGCTGCTAAAGCATCATTAAATCCCTAATTCCTTTGCAGCCTAATCTGCCCAGCTGTACTTTATATCTCTTCACCAGCACCACCTTTTCTCCCCCCATTTCTCTCTTTCCTACAAAAATCTAGATTTAGGGAAGCAGAGTGTTATGTTGCAAGCAAGACAGAGCAAGTGGCTGCTTGAAGAACGAAATGCTACAGCAGCCAGGGCTCTTCCCAGCCTAGTGTGCACCCAAGTGTGGACTCAGGTGCACAGCAGTCACTGGATTTTTGGATTGAAGGTCTCAAATGGCAGTCAAGTCCAGGAGTTTTTCCCTAGAACTATGTTGGATAGCTGCTGCTTTGGTAGGATTGTCTCTGTTCCAGAGAACTTGTAAAGTTCAGGGCATTTTGAATGGGCCCTGCAGCTGCCCCTGGGATGGATTTTAACGGGATACATCTCCTAGAGCTGTGTGCATCCAACTGGCAGACAACACAAATCCAGCCATGCTCTGGGGCTTTGGAATCCACTGGTTTGTAAGCAAGGCAAGCCAAAGATGGGAACAGCCTTTCCCAATAGGAGTAGTTTTCTACCCCCAGACTATCACCATGGCATCCTTGGGAATTTCCCTGAGTTTTTGCTTCACTCCTGACTGAAGGACCTGCCTCACATTTCCTCCTCTTCTGAGCCGAGCCAGTTTTTATTCCCTTGGGCCCCACCCAGCATCCCTAGAGATGCTGACTCCATGGTGCTGCTGGCCAGGCTCTCTGCCTGAGCAGGTGTGGCACCACCTCTTCCAGTCCAGCTTTTTCAGTGAATTTTGCTCCCTTGGATTTAATGTTTGGCTGTCTCTAAGCAGGAATGTTGTTTTTATTGAGGGTGAGGTGAGTGGATAGAGTGGTACAGGCTGCACTGTAAATGTTGCTGTATTTTTGCATGTATTTGTTTTTAATTTCCCATTCTGGGCATCTGGGAAAGCTTGGAGTAAGCAAAGCGTGTTACATCCCAGGGCTCTTTATGTACATAAACAATTGGAGGTTTATTGCCTTGACCTTCCCTGAAACAAGTTCTTGGCTCCTCTGAGTTAAGTCTTGGGCAAAAAAAAGAGATCTAATAAGCTGAGCTGCAGATTTGGGCTTCTAGGAAGCACATCTAGGTGCCAACAAGATACCAGGAGGCTGAGATTTGCCACAAACAGGACAAATCTTTTTAATGGCTTTTGTTCAGTTCACCAGGGTCTGCCAGCTCTGCTCCTTGACAACAGTAAATAGTCTGGAAGCAGGGAATTGGTGATTATATTAAATTTAAGGCAATTCAGCATGGTTTTACTCGATTTGGTGTGGGGGAGAGGTGGCACAACATCTATGCACAGAATGGACAGGTTAGGTCAGACACTTTATTGTCTGAGCATGAAACATTGCATCACATGGAAAGAGCCTTAATTAGGTGTTCAGGAAGAGTTCATCCTGCCCATTTGAGAAAAGGTGTGAGCTAAGAGGGCAGAGATCAAAGGCTTCCACCGAAGGCCAGAGCAATTTGCTGAGGAGCTTAACTGGAGGGCTAAGCGCCTGTGCAGGGGCATCAAATCAGCTGCAGCTCTTCCTTGCCTTTAGTTTTACTCCTCTTCCAGAAACAGGAAACAACCAATGTGTGGGAGGCATCTCTACTTTAGCAGGGCATGGCCTTTTCAAACCTGATCACAGTTCAAGAGGTGTGGGAAAAAAGCTCCAAAAAGGCACAGCCGTGCTTCTGTGGGGACAGCCCCTGGGTGGGCAATGTGGCTTCACATCCTGGGGCTCAGCTCCAGCCTGGCCCCAGGCTGTGCACAGGGAAAACCTGCTCAGTCCTTCCCCGCCTCTCCCTCCTGGTGATGCTTTTGCATCACTCACCCTTCTAAAAGATCTCATCTTCCTGAGGCATTTTGATTGCTCTAGGTAGGCACTGCCTTCTTTGCCTGCAGCGTTATCCCTTCCCTGCCCCTGCCTGCTGGAGCTGCCTCTTGCACGCTCCACAAAGCAGCCAGGCACTGCCCTCTCTTTTAATTGCTTTTGCCCACCTCCTTACAGTAGCTTTAGGGGAGGTGGGGCAGGGGAAGGGCTTGGAAATAAGGAACATTTGGATGCAGAGAGGCAGGGGAAGGAGGGTAAGCAGGTACCTTGCTGACTTGGTGGGAGCAGATGTCAGTGCAGGCACCTGCATGGATATGGACAATAATTTCTCTGTCTTTGCAGAGCTATGGCCTTGAAGTTTGCCTCTTTTATTCTGTAGGGACCACTGACTGCAGAAAACAGATGCCATCTGTCCACCGTGCCTTGTAAATCAGATTTTAATCATCTCAGGGAGAGCTCTGTCTCCAGCTGAGTGCTGCAAACCAGGTCTGCAGGAGTTACTCTGCAAAATTTACATTTCTGAGATAGGTTAGTGATTAGGGCTCCAGCTCCATACCAGGGAGGCAGAAATCCAATTTCTTCCCCTCTCACAGATTTCCTGGCTGTGGGTGGAAAATAGCTTAGGCCATGGCTGAATTGATCAGGAAAGTGCAGGTCTGTTTCTCACCTCCCAGCTGACCTCCCTCCCCAGCACGCTGACTCTGCAGCATATCTGCATCCACAGTGGGCACAGAGGCTCCCACAATGAAGGACACCCCTGAGCCAGGACCAAGAGAGGCACCTCCAAGATCCAGTTTTGCTCCATGAAAACTGAAGGCACAGACTGCAGAGGTGCTGGTGTTGGAGTCACTGTCTCGTCCAGCAGTGCCTGATTCCCAGCTTGTCTTGTGGATAACATGTTTGTTCCAAGGGCTGCTGCCCTAGGTTCCAGTGGGCAGTGGGGGAGAGAGCCAGGGAGGGAAAAGGCACAAGATCTGACTCTGTCTGGTCTTGTACAGCCCTTACACAGGTCTGTAAGGCAAACTGTGTGTTCCTACAACAATAAAAGTGCACTGCTGAGGATGGCCACAAGCACAGGTGAACTGTCCTTGTCCCTTTTTTCAAATCATTATATATTGCAAAATCATTGCAGGTATTACAGGGAGGCTGCAAAGCAACCTCTTTGTGAGTAAAGAATCAATAATTTGTTTTCTTCTTCCTTATATGAAAACAATACCATAAAATCATGTTGGTTTATTAAAAAGGCAATAATCTCTGAGCACAAATGGCAAGGCTGATCACAGCCTGTCCTTGGGGAGATACAGCTCTTTTGTGCACGGCCTCTGGGGACTTATTTTACAAAAAAGAGCTTAGCAAAGCCTCTAAAAACATGGTTATTTATTGGTTGGCATTGCCAAGTTCTGACCCTGAGGAACTCGCAGGGGCAGAGCAAACAGAGCCCATTGTTACCTGCTGGAAGCTTTGAAAGAAATCTCTGCCACTTCTCCTCCATCCTCAAAAAGGAGATTTGCCAGGCAGGATGGCTCCTCACAGCTGTCCCAGGTCACTCACCTCTGCCATTTTACACAGAAGAAGTGCATCCCCCCAGGCTGTGTATCACCACATCACAAGAGGGTGGTTACAGCAGTCCGAGCCTGGGACGAGTCAAGTCCTGTCAGTTCAGCAAACCCCAAATCTAATGGTTATAATGATGCCACTGTTAATTTTTGAATGTGGTGCCATTAGAGTTTAAGCTCTTGCAAGGGTGCAGGAGAAGAAGGGTGCCTCCTGTCAGCATTTTCTGACATGGGGCAGAAGCAAACCTGCATCCTTGCTTCACACGAGTTGGGGCAGCCATCATTCATTTTGCACAAAATCTCTTTTCCCCCCACCTCTGCAGTGCAGTGGAGATTGCAGCTGGGCCACACATTGATGAACTGGATGGGGTGAGGGCACAAAGGCAGCATGGCTTGTGTGGAAGTCATTTAATGGGGAATCAGTAAAGGAAATGCCCCGTTGTCCCCCACCTTCCTGCCCCTTACACACCCTCAGGGACTTGTTCTGTATGAAATCTCCATGGAGGAGCTTTGGCTGGAGCTCTCTAAAGGTTTGGCCATGAGGCTGGTGTGAGGTGTCTGATGAGCAAATTCTGGAACTAAGGGCATCCAAGCTTATTTGTAAAAATGGGCTAATAAGGGGAAGTGTGGTACCCAGCTAATGGGGAGAGCCCAGGCTCCACTCCATAAGCCCCCCCACAGTGCTGGGATTCATTTTAATCAGCACTTAGAGAGGAAGAGAAAATATTCCCCATCTTTTTTCATTAAAGATTAAATAATTCATTCAGCCAACACCCTAATGAGGCACCAACAGACATGTAATGAATAAATATTTTAAAAACAGTTAACTTAAACATTAAAAACCACCCCCATCTCTGTTGTGTAGGTAGTGTTTGGGGAACTAGGCTGGAATGGGAAGGAGGTGGAACAGCCCCTTTCCAGAAGAGCAAAGGAGACTGCAGATTAAACCAATTCTTGAGCTGTTTTCTAATAAGCCTGCTGCAGCTTTTCCAGGTGAATCAAATAAATGAAAATCCTTGGGCAAAACAAATATTTCCATTCAAGTCCTGTCGTCTTCCTATTCCCTAATCTTCCCTCCAGATCCTTATTCCTGACCCAGATGTTCAGCCCAGTCTCAGTTATGAGGATGCTGGGACTGAGGGGTCACACCTATTTCCAGGTGAGACTGTGTTGTCTGGAGCATGTTGGAACCATCACCTTACTGGTGGTTCATCACCTCCCTGGAGCCCAGGGAGCCCTCACCAAGGCTGGCTTTGTGCTACATCCCCCCAAGAGATCCTGCACTTGTGGTCCTTCTCACAAGCACCATGATTTCTGCTTTCTTTCTTCCTCTGCAAAGGAAGAGAATTTAAATATTAAATCCCACTGAGAAATTAAAAAATCATAGGTCCGTTGAGACACAAATACAGCTAAACCCAACTGCACGAGCAGGGAAACAGATTTTCTACATGTTGGGGGAAGCTTGGCAGGTAGGAAAATATTTCTCAGCTGAACACTCTCCCTCTGGTTTGGATTAATAGCTGGGGTCCAACTTCACTACTCCCATAACAAATAAATCTTAAACAGTAACTAGCCCGAGAGAAGAAGTAACTGCTGGATGTCTTTCCAATGCTGTATTTTGTTCCTCTGACTCCTCTTCTAAAAGCTCTCTGGCTCTTCACTGCTTATTTTCCTTGGATTTTATAGAGATGTTGGCACCAAACACATGCACACAACTAAACTTCCAGGTGGCAACATACACAGAATACATGTAGCAAAAAGTCCAAGGCAAGACGTTCCCAGCAAAACAATGTTTGATTTACTGCTTCTGAATTATCCATGAGGAGATCCAGACTTTTTTTTTTAACCTATTCAGCTACCAGCCAAAATTATTTGACACTCTGCAAGATCCCTCCACCAGTGTCCACAGCCCCTCTGCAACGTCTCTGTCACAGGCTTCTCCTGCCCAAGGGGATGGAGGTTTGCATGGTGTTTTCCCCATGGTTTTGGAATCTTCTCCAGCTGCAGAGAGCACCCTGCACTGAGATTAAGTTGCCATTGTGCTGGAGCACTGGGGGAAGTTATTAAACAAGAGCTCAATGTATCATTTGTACTTCTCTTAAACTAATAAACCATAGATGTTCCCTTCATAGGTAAGGGAACAGCTAATAAAACACTCACAAGCTCTGTCTTTCGACCCCAATAAAATCCCAGCCAGATGCCAAAGAAATCCTTAAACCCAAGCATTGAACTCGACGTTGAAATATCAGCCCCAAACGTGAGAGGAATATGTGCATTTCCTCAATGTGCCTGGGAAGAGCCAGGGTTTGAAGGGCTTAACCTTTCACTTTTGCTATCAGGTAGAACAAAACATTTCCCCTAAAACCTGGTAGTCATAAATCAGGTCTTTGAATGCCTGCAGAGAAGTCCTCGAGCAGTTCTCAGCTCCAGGTGTGGAATGAGTTTGGACAGACTTTTATCTCCATTTTAGCAAAACAGAGCAAAACCGGTTATACTCCACAAATTTTTTTTGCAGTCTCCTCAAAGAAAACCCTTAATCAGGTGTCTTTTTTTATTCATTGCACTATCTCTGAGAATGGGAGGAAAGAAGGATAATAAAGGGGAACATAAGTGGCAGCACTGAGACAACCATCTTGTGTGGCAGAGGTCCTCTCTCTGGGTAGAGAGCTTGAAACAACTCTGATAAATGAAGGAAAGCAAGGCCAGGAGACCTGGTTCTCCATGGTCCTTTGACTTGGCCAAGAAACAGTGGAAGAGGACAGGGAAGCTGCCATCAATGCAGAGAGGCTTTAATCCCACTTTTGCAAAGAGTGCAAGAGCAAACTCCTGAGGTGGGAGGTGACACACCAGTCCCATCCAGACCTGGCAAAGCCTGGCCTTGCACCATTGGTGCAAGCCCACTTGGTCCTTTCTCTGGCTTGCTGCTGCTCTGCTGGCACCAGGGGAGTGGCTGATGGGAGCTGGCAGGAGCCTGGGCACGTGTTTGAAAGCCAGAGAGAAACGGGAAAGATGTGGCATTAATTAGGATGGCTTGGGACCAGCTGGAACTGTCAGAGTGAGTTAACTGAGGAGAAAATGGCCCACAGCTCAGGGACGGGGCGACCTGGTGGGCTTGGCAGGGGACACCAGATGAAAACCACCACCATGTGCCAACCCCCTGCTCTTTCCCAGCCTCAGCCCTGGAGCATCGCCCTGGTGTCACCACGGATGCAGCTTGGATATTGGGAAAACAGAGTGAGCCCACTGTCAGCAGCATTCTCTTTTGAAGCCTGCCATCACATGTGGGATCCCACTCTGGCAGAGTTTGAGCTGCCCTGTTAGCTAAACTGGGAAATTATTTACCCCGTGCCACACCTCCAGGTGAACAATGGCAATGCCTGGTCTTAAGTAACTAAATCAAGGTCAGTGAAGTAGTCTGGAGCCTCATTGCTTGGTGTGCTGTAGGACCATGGCTTACAGCAGGCAGCATGTTGAAATTAACACTTTACATTGAGGTCTGAAATATTTGGAGCTCTTGGCAGCTGGAGAGCTGGGCTGAGGTAGCAGCAGGTGCACAGCAAGTGGGTGTAGAGGTACCAGTGTGGTTATTTAGATGCTTTAAATGGAAACAGACAAAACATTTTAAAATAAATTGCACTGGGATTATGCTTACTGTTGCCTCTGCTTCAAGCTGCAGGTTTGCAATCAGTTTGCATTTATGGGTAGTTTACATTTTTAAAGCGTTTCAAAACACTCCAGCCTAAAAACATGCATTTCCAGCCTGTTTGGATTCCGTGCGAGGAACAGGTTTCCCTGTGAGTCAGGCAGCTTCAGAGTTCAACAATAAATGGGTCCCTTTTACAGTGACAGTCAGACTTCCCCTGCTGCTGTATCTCCGTGCAAAGGCAGGCAGGCTCCCAGGGCAGTGCAGGTGGCTGCAGCCCCCACTGGGGCAGAGCCCAGCAAAGGTGGCTGTGCCTGCAGTGCTGCACATGGAGCTCCGTGTTGGTCCCTTTCCTGGGAAGCCGTGACATTCAAGGGCCTGATTTTTGTTTATTCTGCTGCAGCCTGTGTGGTTGTTTACATGAAGGCAAAGGGTATGAAGAAAGCTATCAGAGCAGAACAGGGATAAAAAGGGAAAAGCTCCATGCACTGACGGCACCTGGCTGTGTTCAGGCATGTTTGCTTGCTCCTGAAGCTGTTGATCACCTAATGGTGTCGGGACCCAGGACATTCCTCTGGCTGCCCTGGGTGATTCGAGACCCTGGCAGGGGGCTCAGAGACCTTGGCATGGAGTCAAAGACACCTGTGCCTTCTATCTCAGCCCATGGAAACAATTACCAACTTTGTGAGAAGATTTACAAGCCACAAGAGTTTGAGTAGAATGGTAGTTAATTTGTCACAGGGTGAAAAAGTAGAATTTTGGGGTTTTAGAATGGGGGTTCAAGAAGCAAGATGGAGGAATCTGGGTGTGTCCTGTCCTTCCTCTTGCTTCTTCTTGCCCTCCATCTTCTGCTGTGATGGTGGCACTTTTGGATTGGTTTAGAGCAGAGGCAAACTGTCTAACGTAGGTGATAGGTATTGGAAAATTATTGTAAATAAAGCACACATAGTTTGTAGTATAAAAAGTTAACACCACCCCAAGGGCAGTCACTGTGCCCCAACCCAACCTGCTGGACAGATCTCAGCAGGTCGGAGAATGAATGTAATAGATAAGAAGAAATAAACAACCTTGAAAAGCAGAACCAACGAATCTTGACTTCTTCTCTGGTTGCAGAGCTGGGGAAGAAAAGACTTTCTAATACCTCAGGGATCATCTCAACCACAGAAACCTGAGATAATGGTGTTCTGACCTTCCTACAAATCATGGGGATTTGCTGTAAGATACTCTTTAATTCCACCAAGCAGAGAGGGTTTCCAGGCAAATGGCTTGTCTGGCCTGGATGTGCTGGCTTGTCTGGCCAGCACAAACCAAGGTGCACTACTGCTCCACATGGGTCATCTTGTGGGTCTTGGTTTCCCCTGAAATGTTACTGACTTGAAACAAAACTGAGAAAGCAGAGCCAAAACTCTTGCCTGGAACTGTGCAGCTTATTTGTGTGCAGCTTATCAGGCCCTCACCTGAGCTACTGGTGAGGATGCATCAAACTGGATAAGGTGTACTCTGCTGGTCAGAGTTTTCCCAAACACGGGCTGTAAGAAATACGGGTTGTTTTGGTTTTTTTCCTGAGGAGAACACTCAGATTAGGTCCTTGCTCAGAAAGGTGATGACATCTAAAAGGGAAATGTGTAATGTAGAGAATGAAGCTAATTGCTCTTTGGTAGTTTTCTTCCTGCCTACCAGCTTTCCAGGACAGTTTTTGGGAGGAAATGGCTGCCCTGAGACTTCCACTGCAAATTCTGCACTGCAGAAAGGCACTATCAGGTCAGCCCCACCAATTTCTCAGCCCTTCCTCTAGCCTGAGAAAAGGAAAATGGCATAAATAAACCACTGTCTAATCATAACCTCCTCTCTAGACCCTAATCAATTGTTGAAAATTGTGTCAAAACCAGTTTTGAGTGGAAAGATAGCTCTGGAATTTATGTACTTCATCAAAAATTCTCCCTAATAGAATTTTGTTCTTTTGTTTTGCTTGGTTTGGTTTTGTCTGTTTGGTTTTGGGGTGGTTTTTTTTTTTGTGGGTTTTTTTTTTTGTTTGTTTGTTTGTTTTGTTTTTTTTTTTGTTTTTGTTTGGTTTTTTTGTTTTTTTTTTTTTTTTTTTTTGTGGAGGAAGGAGAAGTTGTCAGAGAAACAAAATGTTTCTCACAAAAGCAGTTGGGACATGCAACTGTGGTGTTTGGCCCTTTGGAGCTGCAGCAGCAATGTGTCTTTGTCCTCTTTCTCCAAGGACAAGCATCTTCCAGGCATCAGCAATAACCAGAGGATGTTCTACAGAGTCACCCCCTGCCCAAAATTTAGCAAGTGACAGGTGGGAAAAGAGCAAGAAGCCAAAGCATCTGAAGCTCTCACTCCCAGACAACTGAATCCCATTCTTCCCCCTAAGCAAACATTTCTAATCGCTCCTCTGAAGCACTATCACCATCCTGAGGAAGGAATTTGGAGGAAGAAGAAAGGAAAGAGATTTTTCACAGCTGTCTGGCTCTGAAACTGACAAGAATTAATGTGTGGAGGAAAGCACCTTTCTCTGTCAGAGGGAAAGAGATGAAAAAGAATGCTTATGAAAGATGGAGGGCAGCACTCATCTTCCATTGTCCTGTGGAAGCACTGCTGCCAGGGGCTTCCTGGCCACAGCTGGAGACACACAGGTGTTTGCTCATGGAGCTCTGCCCCTGCTCCCCTCTGCATAAAGCCCAGCTCAAATTTTTCATCTTCCAATGGCAAAACAGAAGATGGAATCTAGAGAAGAGCAAATAAAAAAGACAAAGTAATGGAGAATTATATAAATCCTTGAAACAGAGGAGCAGGATGAGGATGAGGACTTGTACAAACAGCAAATCTTGGAGTCCCATGCTAAAACAAAAGGCTTTGATCTACAGTCCTCCGCTGATGTCTCACCTATAAAATAGAGGAGATCTTCCAGTAATTCACTCCAGATTGCTCCCCCACATGCCACCCCCCTCACCTCCATGTTTCTTGGTGTGAGAATCCCATGAAAAGCCAGACACATTTCATGAAAACCTCGGCCAGATGGCCACCAGTGCCTGTACCCCTCTGGGCAGCTTGAGCAGCAGCCTGAGGCGGTGTCTCCTCACCCAGGTCTGTCTGTCACACCTTGCCACCCACACAAGCAAACCTGCCCCTGGGGCTGGCAGGCGGGGAAAGGCAGTACCCAGCTCTGGCTGGGGTGAAATCACCCCAAATCAGGAGATCCATGGGAGCCCAGAGAGCAGCTGCTGCCCCAGTACCTACTTGTGGACAGCCACAGGGCCCTGGCAGGTTTTTGTCAGGCAGACTGAAGAAGCAGGAGGAATTGACTCATCACAAAAGCATCACACTGCTAGCAACATCCACAGGATAACACTGCTGGAAACCCACAGTGGGAAAACAGCAATGCTGCTGGGCTTGGAATGCCTGCAGACTGTCCCACCTCCATCCACACGCTGGCTGGCTATTGCCAGAGGCCAGGATAACACTAAAGCAAGGAGAGACAAAGGAGCAGGGAGTCCCTAGGGCAGGGAACAGAGATGTTACCCTGAGTGGATCTGTTGTGGATGCTGCATTATGCATCCAGGGACACCAGAAGGGAAATCAGGCAATTGGAGCGAGCTGTTTGAATGCACACCCAGCAAAGGGAAACTCAATGAAATTTTAAAGGCAGCACGTTTGAAAATGGCAGGACTAAGCAGCATTTAAAGGTGGAGACCGTTGCCAAGTTATTTCGAGCAAACAGGAGGCTATTCCATGCATCTGTCTGAACGTGCCAACAATTAATTTAGTAATCAGCATGTTCTGAAGGGATGACTTGAGAAGGTGACAAGCAGGGCTAGGCCCTCAATCAGAGTAAATTCAGCATGGCTCTCTGTGCTGCAGCTAGCCCCATGCCAGCAGAGGGGTTGGCTGAAAGCCCCTCGGGAGGGACACGCTGGGGGAGGTGACTGCTCTTACATAAGGACGGTGATGTGCCTCACACACGTGCAGATGGTGATGCTTCTCATAACCACCCACAGCACAGATGGACTGTCAGTCATCACACTGAAAGCCATTCCAAGAGTGTGCCTACCCCAAGTCCAGCAGGGGAAAATTAAGTGCTCTTTTATCCACTAAACCAATCCTACCTTACACCAGCATAGACAGCAGAAGCAAAAATATGACAGAAATAAGTCTGCTATTTATACAGCTCAGCAGAGGAGATACAGCAATAAAGATGCTGAAGTCACCGTTTTGTTCAATGCAAATTAAATGATGGTGTGCTTATAGAGCTCCTTTCACCCAGGGGTCCCAGAGAGCAGCAACCTCCTTGCTGTGGAGTTGGACCAATCCCTGCACTGAGGAGGCTAAATCTTGTGTCAGGGCCCTTGCCAGTCCCCCTGCAGCAAATGTGCCTCTGCCTCAGAGCCATCTACACCAACAGCCTAAAGGGTGTTGAAATTAATCATATCCTGAGTGTCTTCACTTAATTTGGGTCCTGTGAGGTGTTGGTGTCTTGGGACAAGAGACATCCACAGATCCCAGAGCGCTGGACATGCAAAGCCCTAAGAGATGGAGGCAAAAAAGTGGCTTAAAATGGAAGAAAGAATAAAAATTTTAAAAATCAACAGACAGCTTTGACAAACAATCCTGTCATACATTTACCTTGAGTAATGTATTTAGCTCTTAGAGATTGAGGTGATAAAGCCAAAAAAGGAACTTTGCAAAGTCCCAAGTTACTCTTAGGAGTTATCATTTCCTTAAGAAAAGGATCTGTCAGAAAGGAATCAGGGGAGGGGAGAGGAAGAAGACAGAAACATCTCAATTTGAACTCTGCAGATCCAAGTATTTTAACTACCTCCAGTCACCTTCTGGAGCTGTAAAACCCACCCTGGGTGACCAACCTGGGCTGCAACCAGCCCATGGAGGCATTACCAGCAACCTGCAGCTCCTGCTGCAACACCTCACGGGTCCAAGCCCTCCATTCAGCTCCTCTCCATGCTCACACATGCCAGTAAGAGCCTCCCACAGCTGCTGGCAGGTGCTTGCACTCGGGCTATTTAGAAGAAGATATGAAAGTGCATCCAGAGGAAACCCTCCTGGATGATCCATCTCTGCAAGCACAGACAAGGCCAGCAGCAGCGAGTTCGAGACCAGCATCCTGCACTGCCCCCAAAGGATTCTGGATTTAATCTCAGCTACAATTTAATTTTAATCTACTATTTAATCCCAGCTCTTCTTCCAGGACAGCATGGACAGACAGCACCGGAGAGCATAATGTATTCCCTTTGGGAGCAGAACCAAATGATGCAGCAGTAGAAGTTCCAAGTCTCTTGCACAAAGCAACTTGTCAAAAGGAGCCCCACAAGCTCACCCAATGAGAAAAACACACTAATCCAGCTTCAGTCCTGCCTTCCTGCACACGAGAGAGATGCAGCCTCAGCCCCTGTGCACAAAGAGCCTGCATTCACCACAGGACAGAACTTTAAATGATGCCAGGCAAACATTCCTTCTGATCCATCAAGAAATGGCATTGACAGAGAGGAGCAAGGGAAACAAAGAGCCCATGGGACAGGGGAGGCCTGGGCCTAAGAAATGGAATGGGCCTGCAAAGCGCTGATGGCAAACTTATTAAAAAGAAAGAAAATTTACTCTGGAAAACTGCCAGCACTCCAGAGCAGTTCTTGAGGTAGTATAAATCAGCATAACATTACAGTGCCCAATTTATGACAGCCACAGGCTGCACCAGGGGCTCTCACTGCTGTGTGCTCTGGCAGAGGAGAAATTCAGGTACAGCAGTGAGGTGCCAGCACAGCCACCTTTACACTGGGCAGGTGGTGGAGGCAAATGGCCACATCACCAGCACAACTTCAGCTATTTGAGAATTTGAAAAGGAAAAAGCCCTTTTTTTTTTCACCTCATAAAGTACTCTCAGCACTGATGAGGAAGACAGAACCTGAATGCACATTTTTGGAAAGCGCATTTAATTATCTTCTGGAAAAAATGAGTCTCTCTCTGAACACGAGAGATTGTTTCATGCCAGAGTAAAGAGCACAGAAACCCACATATATGATACTTCATTGCTCTGTAGCCAATTTTGTTGATTAGTCATTAGGATACGAGAAGAAAATAGTTAATGTGCTGTAACCAATCTGCAAATGTTATAAAATCTGCAATCATATGGAACTAATTTTAAGTGAAATGGGATGATCTACAAATTACAGGCATAGGATTACTACAAAAGGCACAGAGAAAAGCAGGCAGGAAGGCAACAAGCAGATCAATATCCTGCTGAGGATGAACAATGGTTAGGAGAACACACACTCAAGGAAAATTATTTTGAGAGCTGATACAAAATGAATGCTGCCTAAATTTCAGATGTCTGCAGACTCATTCACTACCAAATAGGATACCAACAATACCACCTTTGCAAGAGCCAGCAGGATGGCCACTGGCCACAGTTTGAATGGATGTGGGGATGCAGGACTGCTGCAAAACCCTTTTGTGAGCAGGAGCTCATCTGCCAGCAAGCTCCTGGGGAGCCACAGGTCCTGGAGGCTTCCCTGAACAGCTTGCTTTCACTGCCAGCTTTTAGGAAATTTTTCTCACCTCAGCTCTGACATATATGGTATGGAATGTGCAGCCACATGGAGACTTTGGGGCACAGCTTGAATACTCTCTTCAGCAAGAAGCCCATTTTCTCCCAAGGAAAAAACAATGGGAATATTCCTGTGCCCCTTTAAAATATCAAGGCAAAAACCATTAGTTGGCAAGGTTACAACTGCAAAGCAAATGCAGACTTTGGGACTCATGTTCTGTTTCTTCCCCTCCATTAAATCATAAACATGTTTGAAAACAAAGCAAGACATAATGAAAATGAATTTACAGAAGCAGCACTTGCCCAAAGGTCCAATGTTGTGCTGTGTTTTGCTCATTTTTCAATCCTTCTGTTTCTTGTCCAAATTCATACATCCATTTGTACTCCCCCTCTCCTTAGAACCCATATTTATAATCCTGCCTTGAGACGCTCATCTATCAATCCAGAAAGCAAGACATTTATCCCATTCTTCAAATGTTCATCCAGACCTTGGGAAGAAGGTGTGGACTGGGAGGGAAAGGAGCACTTCTCCTTTTGCTTCAACACTGGTTATAAACTATAGAGGATGCTAATATTTGTCAGGGAAACATCTCACACTCCTGCCCCTTTCCTTTTCCCCTCCTCAAGAACTGCACTTGTGACTCAGAGCCATTTTTCAAAGACAGTGCCATTTAGGGTCTCCAGCTAAAGCAGATGTGAACAGGATCAGGTCCAAAGTAGTCAGTGTGTTACCCTGGCAAAGAAGCCAGATTCTGATCTCAGGGAAAACGAATTTAAATCTAAACTAAACTACTCACCCCCCGGAGTAACAGAGGTGTGTCATCAGCCTGATCCCTGCCACGTTCTGTGGCCAGCCCAATTCCCTGGCACACCTACCTGTTTCCTGCCTGACTCTGCTTCCTTCCACCAACATCCAGGAACACCTGTGCACAGGAAGATTCCCTTTGCCACCACCTGCCTATTCCCCAGCAAAGCATGTACCTACTAGTAGCTATTATCAACTGATTATTCTGATTAAACACACACACACACAAAAAAAAAATTCTTGAGCAGATTGCTGTAAACGCAATCTCTTCCCCATCAGCTCTCCCAAATCACCCCACTCCTTTCTCACACACCTGTATGTAACTTACAAAATGAAAGCTCCTAAAACACAGTAAATTATTTCATCTACTCCATCCCTTCTACCTCTTACCTGTTACTACAACGTTTTGCAATAGGGGTGCATTAAAATCTGATTTTAAGCACGAAGCTTTAGTTTGTAGTCATTCTCTTCAATCAAATATAAACAGAGGAAGCTACAGATACACATTTTATCACAGCAATGGACAAATCTATCACAGTAATGCTTGTGACAAATAATAAAAGGCAAAAAAGCATTGAGGAGGTTTACAGCAGTTTAATGAAGGCTCTCGTACAAAATCTTGAACTCAAAGTTACAGTCAAGAGTTACAGAAAAATAAAACTCACAGTGAAAAAGCAGATGAGAATTGCCCACTTAGCCATGGAATTAACTGCGCTTTAACGCTGTGCTTAAATAGTCACCACACAATAGGAACAAATTTAAATCACGACCAAGGTACACACAATTCACTTCCATTCTGTTTTCAATTACATGTATTCAGCATGTAATTTAACCGCTGGAAGTTACTCTGAAGAACACAGAGGTTTATCTTTTTTTTTTTTTCCCAAACACTCACTGGAAATAAATACCATTGTAAGAATACATGTGGAGTGCAATAAAATGGACACTTAGGCACTGGTACAGTCAGTCCTCTTCAGCCCTCTACAAACTACAAGACGAGAAGTTTTAAACCACAGATGGAGTGGAGAGCAGGTTAGAGCTGTACAGGTAGTGCAGTGGGTTATGTACTACACAAGAGCACATCTGCAAAAGGTCCCAGAAGGTTTTTGTTGAAGATGCAGCGTATCCACACCAGGTATATCGTGAAGGGCTTAATGTTTTCTGAGAAGGTGTGATTCTGATGGGACAATATATAAGGCATGTAAGTGTTTTCCCCTTGCTCTTGTATCCACACTTCGTATTTTACTTCTCTGACCTTGAGATACCTCAGATTCCAGGGGATCTGCCAGGACACAGCAAGTTTAGCTTCACTCGTGCCCTGCACAGAGGCCTGGCACTTGGCATCCCTCACTTTGCCAGGGTAGAGGCTACCAGACCACTTCTGCTTCCTGGGTCCGGGCTTGGACTTCACAGTCTGCCTAATGACGTGTATGAGGGACGGGATGTTGACCTTGGTGTCCTGGTAGGCACGGAACAGCCACTCGGGGTTGCGGCAGCAGAGGTGCCGCGGCACCTCCGTGCTCTTAATGATGCGCTCCTGCTCGGCCTTGTCCAGGTGAGCGATCCCGCCCTGATCCCAGGGCCTGTCCGGGTAGGTCACCGTGTCCTCCCTGGCGGTGTTCTGCCAGGCAATGTAGTGCAGGTCCATGCCAGGAAGGGTTGCCAGGGTTTTGTAGGGGGTGTAGTGCTCGGGGTTGATGGCATATGGGAAGAGCTCCACCACGGTGGCCCCTCTTGGCAGGAAGAGCGACATGACTAATTGGGCCCCGTGCATGCTGACCAGCATGGATGCATTGCTGATCAGCCGCACGATGTCAGAAAACGAATGCTCCTCCAGAGAGACGGAAATGGTTTTCATCTGAAACTCCTGAGCAAGAGCCAGGATTAGTTCTGCCTCATTTAGGATAAGTCTGTTGATTGTCCGACTGAACACTACGATGTACTCCTCACTGGAGCTTTCCTCCAAGCTGATGTTCAGTTTCTGCATCATGAATTTGGTGAACTGCCTGATCTCGTTACCAGAAACCAAGATGTTAGCCTTTGGCCCTTGTGGCTGGACAAATCCGTACTGGTACCAGGTGGTGATTTTGGATAGTCCCACGTAGGATTTGGTAAAGCAGAGGAGCCTGCCCAGAGTTTTAAGCTCCTCTCTGAGGAGCGGCTGCTTGTTACTCAGTAACTTGTAGAGGTCAAAGTGAACACCTTCACTCCACCCCTCCATGAAGAAGAGTCGTGCCTCCAGATCTAAGTCGGAGAACTGCTGCATGGTGTAATAGATGGGGAGGAGGTCGTCATGAAAGACGTGCATCAGGTTGTCCGGGTTGAACCTGTTGGCAATCAGCGCCACGTCAGGCACGAAGACCGGCTTTGGCATAAACTTCAGCGCAGCAGCTGGCAGCTCCACAAAGTTGAAGTACTGGGTGTTGTGATCTTCCACAGAGGAGAGGTCGAGCAGAGCCGGCTGGAACCTCCGGGAGCCCAGGTTGGGCAGCATGACGGAGGAGTTGCTGTGGAAGTAGACGAACTCCTCAGCCTCGGTGGAGTAGCAGAGGGACTCGAAGCGGCAGATGCGGTCGGTGTGCATCCTGCCAGTGCACACCATCCTGGTACCGTTCTCCACCAGGGCCTGCAGAGCTGCATGGTAGTCAACCTGAGCCTCAGAGAGCTCCTGAGACTGGCGCATGAGGAGCAGCTCCTCCTCCACCATGGCGGCATGATCGCACAGTTTGATGTACTTCCACAGCACGGCAGCGAGGATGCACACGAGCAGGGCATTGAACACAGCTGCTATGTTCATTCTGTACTCAGATCCTAGCAGGATGGCAGGTGGGGAATGCAATGGAGAGGGAACACATCATTAACACTCTTGGACATGGTGAGGGCAAAGACCTGTGGAAAATAAAACAAGAGAGGAACCTTTAAACATCAGGTTTACAGCTCCACCATAAATCATATTTTATGGACTATTCAAGAGAGTTTAAGCTTCTTTCAGTAATTTCTCCCTTTCCAGGGAATGAGGGAAAAAAAAAAGTGACAAAGCTCTCCCCAAAACTGTAAAAAAATATAACGCAAACAGAACTGTGAGCTGCTCTACAGGAAGGCTCCTCTCTCATTTTCATTTCTATGCTTTTGAAGAAGAAAATGTACAAGACTTTAAGGATGAGCTCTATGAAGATCTACTAGAAAGAAAAGTACGTTCTCTGTGACTCTGGATCACTCTGCCTTTTGCAGACCACTCCCACAGTGAGAGGAAACAGAGCAGTGCAATCACCTGCAGAGGACTCAGCCCCAGCTCCTCCTCCCGCTCTGCGTGGCTGAGAGCACTCCGGGTGCCCTCACCTGCACTGCAGCAGTAGCTCAAGGGGTATTGCCAGCACAGATTTCGCTACACTCCAGTGTGCAATGTGAACTAGTGAACATCACATTCAATTTCATTTTATATAGGGCTGGGGGAAGGACTTGCAGCTCTATGGACTGCCCTGAGGGAGAATCCCAAGTCACTGGGGTGTTGCTCTGGCTGCAGTCCAGGATCAAAGGCTAGGAACTGCCATCGTCTTCCAAAAGAAATATTGGCATGGAAGAGAGGAGAGCTCTGCTCTTTATGAGAGGAACTGATGTGTCATTAAAGCAATCAGACCTTCATTTAGTGAGAGTCTGGCTTGCACAGCACAGTCAGCCCTTATACAAATGATAAGCTAATGCATTTGAAGGGTTTCACTGTTGGCATTTCCCCATTCCAACCTGAGAACCTTTTCTGTGCTGCTCCAAAGCCTCCCTGATTCTTTTTCTGTTAGAGCTTGCCACTGTTTTCCTTCTATGCAGAAACACTACTGGCTTATACCAGAGTATTGATTATAACTTCAACTGTGAACTTCAATTGAGGTATTGATTCACCTACAGAATTTATGGGCTTCAATTTTCATTATGCATCAAGATTCACTGCTAGTCAGGCTGTAAATAATTGCATCCATGACTCATGGGGAACTTCAGGAAGGGAAATTTCTGATTAGTATTTACCTCACTAGATTGTTTCTAGCTGCCATTTTTAAAGGTAGCAATTTTAAATTTCCTTTGGTGCAAGATTGCTGTGGGGGAAAAAAAGAAATGTCTTAAGCACATGTTCTGATATCCCAAGCATCCTTTAGCATTTTAACTAAGAGAGACTTCTTACATGGCAATGTGGAGGAAGGTAGTCAGGCATACTTGGGACCAAAGCAAACACCTCCTCTACTGCCAAAGGAGTCCCTTTGAAAAGAGCTTGATCCTGCAACTTGGAATTGAATGGAGAATCATGGAACTCAATGAAGTCAGAAGGGATTCCTATATCTCATGAGATCCCAACAGCCTGGAGGATCCATCTTAGGAAGAACTGAAGGTACTGAGAGTCTGAATAATGCCAAAGAAACGAGTGCTAGCTGTAAGCCACACAAACTCAAGAGGTCATCTCTGGGGATCTGAGCAACAAATTCACTTCCATTTCCAGCTACTCAAATGGAAGTGAAATGAAGTCCACCTCCTTTGGCAAGTGATCTGAAAACCCACTTCATTCAGAAACTCCCTAAAAGCAAGCAGCAAATTAAAGATGTGTTGTTTTGATTTCAAACATGGAAAAAAAGGGACCTAGAGTGATCATCTGATTATCAGGGCAGGATCAATTCTCCATAAACCATGCCCCAAAGACACTTCTCTATCTCATTCTTAGTACTCATCTCTTCAGCCAGCCTCTGTTGAGAGAGGCATGAAGGACTGTGATAAACTCTTTTCTAACACTTAGCCTTTGTTTCCACCACAGCAATTTTATCTGGGTCTCGTCCCAGGTGCCACAGATAGCCTGCACAGAAAAATGATGGCTGTCACATCACATCTCAATCTGTCCACCCCATCAGGGGTGACTGCTGCTCCTCATGGCTGTGCAACTCTCAATCATGGCTATTCCATGGACAGCCTGGAATAGAAACCCACTGGGGACAGCAGTACATCACTCAGGTTCTGCTAATGCAATCAAATCAGTTTTCAGGAAGAGAAAATTTTGATGCGGACAGATTCTGATGTATTTTATTGGTACTAACTTTCAAAGCTTTATTTTGTTTCTTCACTGTCTTTGAAAAATGTCTAATGGTATCACCCAATTCTGTACATAACCTCTCCAGTACAAACCTCTCATTTTGTGAGCACAGTTTGATAATCAGTTCATGGAGGAGACCTTTAACAAGCAAGCACTCTCCTGTAAGGACACCCTTAAAGGAAGGCCAGCCTGCAGGCATTATGAAATTTAACTTCTGTGGGTCAGAAGAACAAAGCACATACAAAGCTCAAGGGAGTCAATGCAAGTTGCAACAACTTGGCAGAGGAGGGAAAACCACATGGCTTCTTTATTACTCCATTATGGCAAGATGAGTGTGTACGTGTTGATGTTTCAGAGCCATGAGAAGCCCACAGTCCACAAAAACACCACTGATGCCACCTGCATTTTATGGGCATTTTGCTGGTGGGGAGCTCTGCTGACCATTACAAACCCTTGAGCCAAACAGGTCTCCTTGAAAACAGCCTTGAAAACAGTTCAAAATTCACCCCTCACTGATTTGTTCGCTCCCCTCCAGCCCCAAAGGAAGGGCATAAGAGGCACTTCATAGATGTGGCCTAATGGATGCAGCCAGTGTTCAGAGGTTAGCAATTTTCATTTCAGACTCTGCCACAGCCATACCTGCTAAATGGCTAGGAATGAACAACTCAGATTTTTAGCAAAAAATCACCTGCAAGGATCTCTTCTACCTCTTCCCTCTTGCAGCTCTTTCACTCCCCTGCACTTAGCTAAAGAGAGTGTATGTGCTTTAGCTAACCAGGTGTCAGGAATATATGTTAAATGTTAGCAGTGCTAAAGTAATCCATCTTCATTTCTGGTCCTCGTTGCCAGTTCCTAAATCCTGGTTCATGCTGTTTGGGAGAAAGCTGCTTTTGATGGAAGTGAACAACGGGACGTGGACACGAAGGGGTGTTGCAGGCAGAAATGAAAGGAGAATTTCACAGGTACTCAGAGAACTGTCTTAATTCTTTGCCTGTTTTCCCACATTTTATCATGCACTTTTTTTTCAATCTGACACCTTCAGTGAAAACAGACCCTCAGGAACTATAATTTTGGTCCCTCAGGGAACGATAGAGCATAAATAGTAACAAACACTGCTTGCTTTTACATACCCAAGAGAGGCTGCACCGAGGGAGTAAAGGCAAGCAACCACTCTGCATGTCCTCTGGTTCCCCAGACCCCCAAGCTGAGATCAGTCATAAAGTGCTGTCAGCAGCAATAGACCTGGGCTAAGAAACTTTCCCAGGAGGCAGAAGGTAACACTGAAAAAGGTGAAAGCATTTAGTTTTCCACCTGAAGAGAGCTGCTTCACAATAAAATAAACTTCCATTACTAAATCTCCCTCACTAAATGGGTCTAGAGCTGCCACTCCCACGGTGTCATCGGAGAACATCCTAAGAACTGAAAGGCACTTGCAGAAGTGGCAGGCCAGACACACTGCTACTTTTCTTAAGAGCAGAGTGCTCTGTGCTGCTTCTTTGTACATAAAGGGCAGCTCATAGGCCAGTCACCCCCCAAGCTGCCCACAGACTCCCTCCTCCCCATCCCTCTCACATTCATCCACCCTCTTGCTTCCCAGTGACACTGGGATACCAGGGCTCTGCTCCACGTGAGGAATATGCCCCAGTTACCAAAGAAACAGATTGGACTGACATTTTTTCACTCTCTGCTTTGAAATGCTGAAGCACCATCCTTCAGCACCAGGAGACACAGCAAGTGACAGAGCAGAGCCAAGGCACAAGAGACGTGCATGTAAAAGCTGCACAGAGCTTCTCACTGCCAAGCTGCCACAGGGCAACGGTGTCCCACAGGAGGGCATGGGACGTGCCACTGAGGATGCTGAGAGGAGTGGGCTGCAGGGGGGCAGCAGGAGTGAGACAGGAGGTAGAAGAGGCAGATTTCCCTGGCAGTGATGCTCACAGGGCAGGAGGCAGCAGTCTTAGAGCCAGACAAGGAAAGTTCAACAAAAGCACCCTTGTGGGGGCAGCTCCAGACTGTGGAATTAAGAGCATATCCTGAGGCCTGCAGCTCAGCCACAATGGATGCTGCTCCAGCAGCTAAGAGCCTGTGGGAGGCACTCTATTTTTGGTCAGATCATCTTTACTCTTTTCCCAAGAGTTCACAGGCATGAAGAGCTTACCCCATTTTCTTCCTCCACCCCCATTCACTTAGCAAAAGCATCACAGTTTCATTCTCACAGCTCAGCTACTTCTCCTCTAACTAGCACTGGCTGCTGGTGAGCAGGTAAAGTCTTCAGGAATATTCATCTGGTTTGTTCAGCAGGCACTTTTGGCAGAGCCCTCCAGTGTCTTGCAGATCCATAACAGTCTCATGCAAGTTTGGACACAGCAGCACCTTCTGCCTGTTAGCTACAGGTTCTCTGATGTATTAAACATCCTCAGGAAGTGGTAAGGACACAGGAAGCATAGATGGAGACACTGTTCTCCATCTCCTGTGAACATGCCTAGGAGATCAGAGTGGGTGGGATGAGAGAGGAATTTCCACTAATAGGCAGTTGGCATGAAGAACTGTTTGGATTCATTTAGGAGATGAGCTCTGTTGTTCTTTTTTTAATTGTGAAGCTACAGTAGGATGAATCACTAAAGCTATTAATATGATGGACAGTGTTCCAAATCTGCTCTCCATTTTAAAAACTGCAATCTAGGTAAGAAATAGGGAGAAAAGCTACAAAATCCATATAAAAAAATCCCAGCTACAAAAAAGACAAGCATACCCTACTAAGACTCCCAAAGAGAAAAAACCAAGAGCTTGATTGGGAGAACAAGGGTGAATAGGGTGACCAGCACACCTAAGGAGGGGTCACCAATTCCTGCAGGTGTTAACAAAATGAGAAGCGCTAGGTTTGTCTGTTTAGGCCTTGATGAACTTTTGTTACCAACTGCCCAACATTTTCCAGGCCAATGTTGAGCTTCCCATAGCTACAGCAGGCTAAAAAGCCTCATCAAATGGAAAACCAAAAAGCATGAAGGAGAGACATTTCCAGAGAGCACCACCCCTCTGTGCACAGAGGAAATGCCTCCTCATGGAGGCCAACTTGGCTTTGGCCCAGCTCCTGTGCACAGCCTGCCAGTGGTGGCAGGGTGTCCAAACAGAACCATCTCCATGGTTCCCAGAAATGCAGCATAACTGGAAGTGGAGACAGGGGCTGCTCTTGCCACAGGACAGCAAAGGAGTCAGGGCAGAGTTGCAGGAAATGGGCTTCTTGTCAGGGGGGAAGACCATGGGAGGGATAGGAGCAGATATTCCCTCCCCAAGGACATTTTCCCCATCAGCACTCCCGACCCCTGGATCCATCTCTTGCTAGACTGGCTTTCCAGGACCAGTACAGGAAAAGAAAAGCATGCAAACATGGCATTTTGCACTCGCCCTACAAAATGTCTTCTGTCCTTTCTCCCATCCCTGATGCAAGAGGCTTAGCTAAGGATTCAGTGTATGCAACACATGCAGTTTTAAATACCTACTTCATTCATCCTCAGAGCAGAAGTTGCTAGAAGGCAACTTTCCCAATTGGAAAGAGGGGGAGTTGGGATTTGGCAGCCAAGAATTTGCCTTTATTCTCATCTCTGTCACAGATTCCCACAGAACTACAAGCAAGTCAATCCCCACAGCCCAAAAAGCTGTTATCATCTTATTCACTCTATTTATTTAATGAGATACATATATCTTTCACAGTACATAGCACATTAGAGAAAGGATGGTACACTGAATGATTGATATACTGGAACATTTTCTTTGTAAAAAGCAGCCAACTGTAGAAGTGCTGACTTTTTAAACAGGAAAAGAGCAGATTCTTGTAGAGGGAGTAAGCCCAGCAGTTAAAGATAAAAATATCATTATTGAAGCCTGATACAAAGAGGGGACATGAAAAACAAGAATATCTTGACTATGTAGTCTCAAGAAGAATTTTAAAAATAGAGCTTTATTTAGGGGAAAAAAATCAAAATATAACAATATATTTTAAAAACCTTATCTATAGATAGTCTTGATCAAAATTAGGTCCATCTTCAGTTTTTATGGTTCAGCATAAGTGAAGAATAGAAAGCAAAACTGTATATCTTTCATACAAGACTACAACCAAGGAGACAGGCTCTATGCAATGGTCCCTACAGCAAAAGTACCTTCCATATGAACAGCCTGGTGGCTACAGGACACCTCCCAGCTGCACTTATGGGTAGAAAACCTAAGTTTTCTTCCCTTTAAATTCCAAGTCTGTGAGAGCTGGGACAGGAAGAGATCCAACCTGACTTTCACAATGATTAGCAGCCATTGATTTAATATTTGTTGATACTCCTGTCTTGATCTACAAAATAACAGGTTAAAAAAAATTCCAACACTAAGCAGTCAATGCATAGAAGCAAGCCACAAAGCTGAGCTAAAAGTATTAATCTAAAAAAAATACTTCTCGGGCTTTTAAGATCTGCATTTCCAAGTTCTCCATCCATAATGGACTATGAAATTCTTTCCCCATACAAATACCCAGATCTCAAGAAAATTCCCTTAAAAAAGATGCACTTTTGATAAGCAAGCTGGAGGCGAGAGATGTAAGGAAAATGAGCTAAAAAGGTGAAGAAAAAGGAAAAAGAAAAAGGTATTTCTCTCAGTCCTTCAAGTCTTGTTCACCTTCTGAGAGCCCCAAGCCCAAGTTACTCAGAATAACCATGGCTAGACAGAGGTGAAAGCTTAACAGGCAGAGTTCACTCCAGTTGATCTCTGTTGACCCGAGTATCCCACTGAAACCTATCTGGTTACACTGTCATTAACAGCCAGGTCACTTGAGTAAAAACATCTCTCCTTTGGCCTGGTCTCTTGCTTTTAGTCTGTAAACAAGATACCTGTGTCAGAACAAAAAGTGCCAAGAGAGCAGCAGGTTTATCTTACTTCAGTGGTCTGCTAAAGCAAAGACGGAGCGGGGGTGGCTGAAGGGAAAATTTACTAATGCTGCAAAACTGAATGAGAAAGAATATGATGTGAAATCCCAAAGTACCGAACAAGACGATCTTCAGGCGCTCCAGCTGTGCCTCTGGGCTTTAGCTGCCATTTGTAACTCTCTGTATTTTATGTGTCCTTTCCTTCTGTGCTCTCCAGCAGGCAGAGTACCTGTGTTATTCGGGTACTGGGACTGTGCTTAGCAGCACCCAGAGTCTGAGCTCTCCCTGCTCTCCATCAGCACGGTGCCCAGGACTGCTCCTGGAGGCTGCAAATCCTAAGCGGGAGCCAAAATTGTTCGGGGCACAACACAGCCAATAAGAACAGTGGCAACCCCTCCTTGGTTACCACAAGCTCCACATTAGCATGTTTTAGGGGAAGGTAAAAAAAAAAAGTAATCCCATAGCAGCACGTGTCAGGCAAGAAATACATTTCTGCAAACCTACAGGATTTAGTCCATATCAGATGTTTTCCCCATGAGACTTTTGTTTAAAATGATAAAGCAAACCACTAGTCAAACAAAGAGGGACTACAAAGACGTGGGATTACAAATGAACTACTGACTGCCTTCCCACATGTGCACAGACACAGAGGAGGGATTCAGTGTGAACTTGCATGGAAGGGGGGAGCGAGGAGATGCCATGGAAAACACGCCAACCTCCCCCCTCCTCAGCACACTGCAACAGGACTGCCAACAAAACTGAATTCAGAGCCGTATGTGATCAGCACAGCAAACACAGCACAGTTACAATGACACCCAGCAAAGAAATACAGGAATTCAGAGCATCTGCAGCCTTTTTAGTCTTGGAAGTACTGTCACTGGTAGATCAGTGTTTCAGCACATGCACGCATACCTGGTGATGCTAAATAACAGGAAATGCTATCCGGTGCCTCTCTTTCACAGGAGAAAGAAAAAAGAAGACACCTTAAAGCTATGCTTTGCAGGGGAACGAGCACTCTCCAGTCCTCTTCTTTGCTCACCACCACAAAGAAAAAGCAAAAATCCCACCTAGGAGCTGTCGGCACCGTAACCCGCACACCATCGGCAGCCCGAGGTACCTTTCCCCGGCAGGTCTGAGCATGCTCGCTGTGCCGGCAGCGTCCTATCGCTCCAGCTGGCTCACCTCAATTTGTTAGCCTCCCAGAGGTCAGCCTTGCATGCAGGATGATTTGCTGCAGTATTCCTGCAAATCCCCGACGGGCGGCCACACTGACACAAACACCAGCGTGCTGCTCCACGGAGCTGAGCGGGTCTGGGGAGACGGGCGGGGAGCTGCTCTGCGAGGGGGGACACACCACACGCATTTTAGAAATGCTGCTTTTGAGCATCATTAACGCCACTGCCACTCCGAACACTTCACACAAAAGAAGAAAACAATAGGAGAGAAAGGAAAAAATGCCCCTTGCTTGAAGACGTGAAAGCCTTTTGTCGTGCTTTCTAGTAATTCCCTTGGCACCAGGAAAGCAATTTCCCAGATGTGACGGTCAGCAAATGGCTTAGAATTGAACAGGGCTGTGATTGCCCTCCTTCAGAGAGCCAGGAAACAGTATTTTCATACTAAAGTTATTTTTTATGGTAGAACCAAGTGATTCTTAAGCACAAAGGCAAAGAAATTATCCAGGAGCTTGTAAGAGAATCTCCTAGTGCACACAAGCTCACGGAGGTGAGTGCCTTACACAAACCACATTGAACCTGTGGGGGCTGAGCAGCTTCATGGAGATGGCAAACCAGATAGAACTGACTGGGAACACTTCCAGCTCTTATCCCACAATGGGATCCACATGCAGATCATAGGCTCCTGGCATGCAGTCACACCATTAAACACAGGAGGGAGACCCCAGCCCTGCAGGCAGATCACAAGCAAACACAGGAGGCTCTGCAAACCTGTTGACAGCATACTTGCAGGACACATCTTGTTAAATATCTGTCTATGAGGATTTTCCCTTAGGACCTAACAGGTAAAATAAGAAGGATGAAAAAGAAGCAAAGTTCTCCAACACCTCCTCCCACATGCTCAAGGTGCACTTCAAACTACAGCATGAACCTCTGCCTGTCCTGAGAGGATCTCAGAGAGACACTGCTCAGTCACATCTGCCTGGGGGAAATAAATAACAGAAAAGAGCAAAGCGAAGCGAGCCCATCCAGTGCCCTCAGCCTGTCCTATTGGGACTAAGGAAATCTAAAGTCACCCTTCTCTTTTTAAGACCATCTCATTGTCCCATTGCGCCTCTGAAAACAAAGATGCTGCCTTGTGCAGAACAAGTCTGATATTTTTCCTCTGAATTTTGTAACTCTAGGAGTGGAGTTAGATTTGGAGCTGACTTCACTTGAGAAAACACATTCTGACTTTGTGCTTTCTGCACTTCAGAAAGCTCCACAGCCTGACCTACCTCCCACTGATGCTAACAGGAGCCTTTCCACTGACCCCACAGATCTTGGCTAGTGACTTTATCTGTAGGAACCCTGATAACCCAGACACACCATGTTGGTATCTTTCTCTTAGAAAAGCTTTTATTTTACTGGAGAAAAAAGGACAACATATACAGACTAGTGGTCTTCTATTTATGAATAAGCTTCTTCTCTACCCCTGGAATGAATTATATTAATGGATTTCTTAGGTACAATTTATCACAATGCATAGGGTTAGAGAGTTTAACCCCAGTTCTGAAGAGGGTCCTGTTTGTCAATCTGCCACACCACAAAGTACAAAACTCCATCATTAAGGGGTGGGGGAGGAACCATAATCAAATAATTCCAGCAACTGTGAAATAATAACTGTCCATTTCTATTGCACCATAAGGCACTAAGAGTGGCAGTCCCAAGCTCTTCACAGTCAGCACCTACTACAAGCTGGTAAGGTTTGAATAGGAGATCTTGGCTCAGAACTAAGATTTTGATGAATATTTAATACCCCTCATAAAGTTGCAGCCTTCAAAAACAGCACCACATTTTAGAACTCCCAAAAAGCAGTACAGCACAAACAAAACTCATCAAGCTAGCAAGAAAGTCTGAATAGATCCCTCTTGGTTTAGGGCTGACAAAGAGCAGGTAAATCATTATTTACTGAATCTTTTCAGTGCACATGTATGTTGCAAGGGTGCCTGCATCACTCTGAGTCACAGCATTTATTATTTATAGTCCCAGAAGGACTCTCTATAAGAAATTATTCCTCTTGCAGTGCTTTTGAACCAAAAGTGCATTTCAGTTTGAGAGCACACAAAAAAAAATTATGCCTGAACTAACAAAAAAAGTCTTTGTACTGACAAATACAAAAAGGACACAAAGGAAGCATTTGGTTTCTGGACAGCAAGATTGGGACTTCACACAGAGAGGATATTTTGATTCTATAGAAGCTAAAATTAAAACTCATGCCAAAAGGACCAGGACTTCAGCCAAATATTGAAAATTCCTAAGAGAGAATATACTTTGACATGGTAAAAGGTATTTTTCAGAAGAATATCTCAGAGGCCAAACCACCCTTTGCTCAAGTGCTTCAAGATGACATGATCCCAGGCTTAAGAGATGTAGGATGCAGTTTTACATAAACATTAGGTTTAAAAAGGTTGAAGTATGATCAAACATATTTTACATGCACGCACACACACAGAGGTTACATGTCTTGACATCAACCAGACAAATTCATAGACATTGATTCTCCTCTGCAGATGTAAGCATGTTTTGTACATATAAAACATATACTTGCCTGCTATCTGAACTTGTCATGTGCTAAGCTACTCAGTCTAATAAACCCCTCCATCCCCATTAGGAACCACCCTGGCAGCATTGCAGGGACACACTGGCCTGCTCCTGCAGCTGCATGCAGTGTGTGGGGGGAAGAAGGGTGTGGGAGAGTCACCTGCCAGATCCCAAGGCAGGAGATGGCTTTGGTAGCTGTTCTGATTCAAGTTAGGTGCCACTTGTGCTCTTCCAAGTTCCCATCTGGCCATCAGTAATGACAGGCCAGCAGGGTGACAGAGATAAATCAATTCCCTCTCCTACAGCTTTGCCAACTGTGCACCTGCAAATGTAATTAGTGCCAGTGTGTGCAAGGGAATCTGAGATAATTCATGCTCATAAGAGCAGTTTGGTAAGTCAGTGATGTTCAGCAAGACTGACATGAGAAACCAAGGGTGAAACGTTGCCTGTGAGATCCCTGGGTACAACCTCACCCTGGTGCTTCCCACAGTTGCTATTTGTTAACTGGTTTTGCTCAGGCAGCAGGAAGATCATCCGCCCTCTCTCAGATGACACTTCAATATTCAGCCACAACCTCACCTGAAGACACACATCTCCCATTTTACAGACAAAAAGACTGAGCCTGTCAATGGGATCTGGGTGGGATGCACCACACCAGCATCCATTAATATGGGAGCAGCTTCCTGTCAAAAATCCGCCATCCATTAATATGGGAGCAGCTTCCTGTCAAAAATCTACCAACAATCAAAACCTCTTGTGTGTTCCAAGGTTGTATTCATGGGGTCCAGGGCTCAAGACAGAAGCTGGGGCCTGTTAGACCACAGGTGACAGAGTAAACATGGTAAAGGACAGAGAGGAATAAGTTACCAACTCTGTCACTGCTGCTCTCAAGGAGCTGCTGGTGGAGTAGCCACAAGCTTGACACACTCTGCTCCTCACACACCTTCCTCCCATCTTCTTTTCCCACTGCACTTGCTGTGCACAAGGTCCAGGGGCTTCCTGCACACCTGGGAAACCCTTCCTGGACCCACAACTTAGCTTTAAGTTGGAGGCCATGTCGGCATGACTTGTCCTGGGAATTTTGGAGGAAAAGGAAGAGAGCCTCTTCTCCTGTCTATTGAGGCAAACAGGGTAGTCATAACCAGCAAGTCTCACAGATGTCTTAGGAAATTAAGATGTTAATATCACATCAATTGAAAGAAAAAACACCCCTGAATGTGAACATAATAGGGTGCCAAGTTATGGAAGACACATAATAGAAATACAAAACAACAACAGGCACTTAGATCTATAGGGATGAACAGATAACAACTGTGTGGAAGTATTCAAAGGACAGGGCTTAAGATGTCCAAGAATTTAATCCACTGCCTTCACTGGATTATGCACCTGCTTTGCAAGTGGGCTGCAGCTGTTCCAGAACTGATGAGGACATCTTAGTTCACAATCAGGACTACAGGAGGGCTTCAAGGATCAAGGCCCAGGACTTGGATGGTCTTCATGGGTGCCTTCCAACTCAGAATATTCTATGATAGGACTGTTGCCTGAAGCTGCCTTTGTTTTAACCTTCCACTTTTTCTATGTTCAGAGACTTTGTGCTTTCTTAAAAACCTTGATAATCCAAACCTACAAACCAAAGTCCTAGTAGTTCATGGAAAGAACTCCACAAGGAAGCAGTAACAGCATCTACAGTGTGGATCAAAACAGCAGTTTCGATCCAAGCTGGAGCATGTGCTTCAATTAGCCAGTCTCTGACAAATGCCTGGAAGTAGCTAGAACAGCAGCATGACAGGAAAATAGTTCAGAGCCAAGCTAAAGGAGAATCTAAATCAAATCAGGGGAAATAAAAAGGTTTACTGCCATTTTGAGTCCCACAATTGCAAACTGATTGTTTTGCCTCCAACGCCCCCTTCAGCCACACCTGTACAACACATCCTCCTCACATTTTAAAGGATGCAGCCAGCATACAACCCACCCCTACTCCTAGGTCAGCAGTGGAATATTAACAACAGGTAGGAGCATGTATCACAGGATACCCTCCCTGTAGTGTAACCTGTTGGACTCATGCTAAGGGAGCACAAAACATCCATGTTTTGAGTGGGGGGCATATCCCAGGGGTGCTGACAGTCACATGAAATTTCAGAACAGAGCATTAGGTCTCACAAATTAGAAAATAACCTATACAGGAGATAAAGAAATCACACCTCTGTTTCCTGACACCATAAGCCATACAAATGAAAAATATCTGCTGGCCAATTAAAAAATATCCCAACAACTGGGTTTTGATAAAAATCTCAGTCTGATTTTCCCCATGGAAAAGAATTCTTACCTTGTCCCTCTTCTGATTACAGTATCATCAGAAGGCCCAGAAGTGAGGTAGTAACACATGGCTGCAGGCCAGGCATTTACTGCTGGTCTGAGGGCTACTGCTGCTACTGACAGGAGGGAGAAGAAAGCAAATGAATCATCTTTCTCAGCTTCAACATGAACCGCTGCACACAACAGGGGAAGTGTGATGAATACACTGAATTAATTGTAAAAGCCCATTTCAACTCCTCCAGGTGCCATATGCATCCATTTACAGTTCAATACCTAAGAAGAGCTTCTTCATGCCCTCAGCAGCTGGAAAATTCATGGAAAGACTATTGAATTTAGGCATATTTATCAAGGGCACAGCAGCAAGACAAAGAAGTCCAAGCTTGACATGATGGGAAATTTTTGTATTAGACTTGTTGTATTTTTCTGAATAGCAATAAAAACCAAGGTGGTTAATGTTTTCCCCCATTTTTTTCCACCAATAAATCAAAGCATTATTTCTCTACAATGAAAAGTGGGTCTCCTTGTGACTCACTTGTGTGGAGTTTTTAACACTCCCATAAATAAACAATATGACATTCAATGCACACGAGAAGGTGAAAGTTTCAGAGAAAACGCAGGAAGTATCTGTTGAAAGAGGAGCACCTGCAAAACCACTGACACAGTTGCTGTTCACCTGTGGCCCTTCCATGATGGGAGATTCCTTACCCAACCCTGCCACAGCAGCTCATTTCTGTTCCCTTCCTTCCTACCAGCAATATCTGCTGCCTCTGTTGCATCAAATGCTGAGTCAAGTCTTTGGCAATGAGAATCTCTTCAAGTAACTGAAGTGTAACCTGACTGTTGCTGAGAGAGAAGCAACATCAGCCCAATAAAGCAACTGCTGTTCAAGGCAGCTCCAGTTCCAAACATCTGCCCTCATTCATTTTGTGCAGCTCTGGATCCATGTGCTGGTATTTGCAAAGCCAAGAATAGAGTGGTCTTTCAGCTACTTTACAGAGTATTTCAAGACATCAAGGGCTCTCCAGACAGCTTCCTACATCAGGATGTGCTTTTCCATCCCCAGGCTCCTGCTGGCATTGATGCAGCCGTCCCCAGAGAAGCCAGCAAGCACAGGGAGGGCTGGAGCAGGGCTGAGCCCTCTCAGCAGTGAAGCATCCCCAGGATGAGCCACAGTAAGGACATAAGCACTGCCACACCCTGCAGCCTCAAAGAGGAAGGTCTGGTGACCTTGAAGCCAAGACTAAAATACACATACATATTGGCCATAGCCAGTGAATCCTATCCCAAGTGAGGCGAGGTCAGAGATAGAGGACATTTAGACCCTTCCTGCCTTGGTTCATCCTGCTTCACTCCTTCTGTGGCAGAATGATGTGCTTATAATCTAACCTGGAGGCTGACAGGAACAATCTGCTGAGGTAGCCGACCCTTCCTTCCAGGCAAAGGGATTAAAGCTACAGCACAAAAAGCTTCTCTTGCAACTATGAAGACCCAAATCTGCACCTGTGTTACTGCAGTAAGTATGTAAAATGAGAAAGCACAGAAGTCAGGGACTGAGGACTGACTAGGAAACAACCATTGTGCTGAGTGACTTACAGTTACACAAAATAACCACCATTTCTTTACCATCCAGGTGATGAACCAAACTAAACCCCAAAATACGCTGAAATAAAACCCCTCTTGTCTCATTTAATATACTTAAAGCTTAAAAATAAGCATGCACACAAGAGTCCTGTGTTCCAGTGGGACAATACATGCACATAAATTAAGCAAGGACTAGAGAACTTTGTGTATAATAGCTTGCCTTGTGACCTCTGTGCTAAGTATATATATATAATTTGTATATAATACATATGTATGACTATTGCAAAATTCATATAAAAGATTACAATTAAGACAGAGACTACGTATTTCTTCTATGTTTATACCCACATTAAAAGATGATTAATCAATGATTTTATAAATCCAAAGAAGTAATTTCAATGAGCTGCTGGCTTCCTAGCTTTAGCTTTATACTTTGACACAACCATAGCAGAGTCAGAAGCCAAGATGCTGCAAAGCCTTATATAAATGTCTGTGGAGCTGTCCCAGGCAACCTTACAGGAGAAGGGAAGGTGAGAGCAACTCCAATCTTCATTTTCTATTAACTCTCAGGTCTCTACATGAACATGAATAACAACCTAAGTAGTAAAGAACAAACAGCCAGAAGCAAGGAGCAGAGGTAAGAACAAATCATTAAAAAGTGATAAGCACCAAGGGTCCTAACTTAGCTAAAGGCAGTAAAAATGCAGACACACAGAGAAAACCACATCATGCCTCCTCAAAATGAATCTGGTCGTATAGTTTTAGTGCTGAGTAAGTGAACTGCCTCAGTGCAACACCACAGAGTCTGCTAGAAAGGGCAGTATTTCATCTGTGTGCTTAGAGGTCTGATAGCCTATTTTCCCAGGTGTGTCTCTCCCTCCTTCTAAAGGAGAAAATTACACAGCAAATTAATCTTTGTGAACCTTTTTATTTTTCACTGCTCCTCCTCTTCCCTCCCGCCACTCTTCCTAGCTGTTGTGAAAGGTAAGCAGGAATACACTGAAATTAAAATTGAAATAAATGACAACAGCAGGAACAGCCTGAGTCTGGTCTGGCTCACAAAAGTGAGTTTATGATACGGTCGAGTCAGGGCAAAAAAAGAGGTCATGAAAGTGCTGTCACACACCTTTCTGGAGAGAGCTTTTTGTCCACATAACTACACATGAAAGCCTCATGTGCTCAGGGAAACTAATTTTCCAGTGTGAAGGGATTTCAATTCACAATCCACCACCATCCCACTCAATTTACATTACATGTGGCCAGCTGGGAGAGGGGAAAACAACAGCAAAGTAAGACACAAAGCAATTCACAAATCACTCATTTCCAATGCATCAAAGGCGTAGCAGTGAGCGTCTGTGTCACGGACTGTGGTCACTCAGTGACTACATCTGCCTGCCTGCCTGCCAGAAGCTCATGCAAAACCCACCAAATCCAGGGAATCACTGACTGCACAGGGGGAGTGCAGTCCCTACACACAAACTCAGAAGGGTTGTTCCCCTGGGAGAGAGGAAGGGACAGAGGCAGTTGATTTCAAATTCTTTCAAGGCATTTCCAAGGTATGTTACATTGACTGTGCTTAAGTATTTCATTGGTCACCTGTGATTCAAAAGTCACATCCAGCTTAAAACTGCAGATGAGTCTCTGAGCTTAAAGAAACCAAGGTCTAAACTCTCAGCTGAGTACCACTCCTAGAACAAAACATTCACATTAGTACACCAGTGAAGAGAACTGAACTGCCAAGAGTGTTGTTATTCAGTGAAGAGTATACAAAATTGATCCCTAAAATAGAATGGGTGAATTTTTAGTACCAAAAGACATTAAAAACTCCCAGCATAGCTTTGAGAAGAATTTAGCAGAAACATCCCATTCTGGTTTAGAAGTTCTGAAGCTCTGAGAAGGGAGAACAAAGATTACTTTTCAGTATTGTCTATAAGACTTCACAAGAAGGACCTTTAAAAGCCTGTATGGTTTATTATCAGAGAACATAACTAGATGCCTAAGAAAGATCTGTGTGCAAGCCTTCTTCATACAAGGGGTACATAAAGCATAACCAGGAAACCCATCACAATTTCTTGATGTCATTAAAGCATGGTCCTAATACACAACTCTGAGCAGAAGAAAGAGTTAGTTCTCTGAAACAGAAGCAGCCTATGCCAAATTTACACAACAAGGACTTCCAGTCAAGGGCTCAAATCCCATAATTCAGCTGCTCTTTGCTTCTTGAGCAGCAAAGAAGCCAGCAGATCAGACTTTAGAGATATCTTTCCCTGCTAATTACATGGTAACAGTTTAAAACAGAGATTGTATCACACCCACTGTCTCTCGAGAGCAAAAACACATGTATAATCAAATTGTTAAGGTAAAACAGTAAAAATATGGAAAGGCAATTAACACCATACACAAAGAAATCTTTGCAACTGAAAACACATGATCTGTTTTCACTGAGAACAACATTTTCTCAGCTGAACTTTGGCAAGTAAGCTGCGTGGTACAAAAACCATTTTTTCATAAATATGAGAAACCTCTTCTGCTACCAAACAAACTCTTATTCCTTTCATCTTTAATCCCAAGCCACCTCCACACTAGAACCAAGAAATCCTTATTTAATATCAAAATGAGCCCTTGTCCCCTTTTTATACACATGTGGCCTTCAGAACATCTAGCAGCTGAAGAAAGAGCTCCTGGATGCAACTGAGCAGAGAAGTCCAGCTGCCTAGTGAGTACCCAGATCTCTGCTGCAGTTTCATAAGGCAGAGTCAAAGGGCAGAGGAGAGGAGAACACTTGCATTGTGTGTTTTCAAAGGAAGAGGTGAAACACTTTACAATGGAAAAGGGAAACATCAGTTGGTTAGGATGTGAGAACTGTGAAGCACAGCCTCTCACAGGTATGACAAAGCAAGCTTTGGAGCACAAGATGGTCAAAGGGCAGTGAAAGCTGGAGGCAGAATGGCAAAAGTTTGTGAAACTTTTCAGTTGACGCTGGAAAAAGCTTGGAGAGATGAAGGGGAAAATTGCTGAGCTCTTTGCTTACATGGCAGTTGTAAGGAAGACTTCCAAGTTAACTCCAAATAGCCAACCGTACTTAAACTCAGGTGTGTCTCTTCTCAAACCTAAACAAAACAACCCAAAAGAAGAAAGAAGACCTAGAACTAAAAAAAAGGGAAGGAAGAGAAGAAACAAGTAGGAGGGGAATAGACAAAAAAAAAGACACACTTGGACAAAGGATGTACAACAGAAGGTGCAGCCTTCAAAGACTGCCCTAGGGAAAAAAAAAAAAAGACCAGACAGGAAGATTATCTTTTTTATCTGTATTTACCAATAGAACACCAAGAAATGTCCAGTCATGAGCTTGAGACCTCATTGCACTGTATGAAGTAAACAAAATCACTTAAAACACAGGAGAAGAATGTGAGAATGTCAGTGCCAGCCACAATGCTGTTGGATCAGCTGGTGTTAATTCAGTGAAACTGATGCTGTAAAATCAGTGCATCAGGAAAACTCAGCCTCCATCTCTCTTTTAGAGTCTCAAGGATGCAAGAGGGATGACATCTAATTCAGTACAAAAAAAAAACCAAATAAAACATTTCCACCTGTACACAAAAATGATATATCACCTCCCAGTTAGAAAACCAGCTCAAATCCATGAGGAAAGACATAGATGACTTCACACTACCAGGAATATGTGGACAGCCATGAGAGCAGAGAATACACTGCATCCTCAGAAAGCACACATGACATCAAATAAAAAGAAGCAAGAAACATGGCAGGAAAATTAACTACAGGGGAGGAAAGAAAACAGAGACAA
Organism: Melospiza georgiana; assembly: GCF_028018845.1. NCBI lineage: Eukaryota > Metazoa > Chordata > Aves > Passeriformes > Passerellidae > Melospiza > Melospiza georgiana. The sequence goes on along the minus strand of NC_080430.1, from coordinate 42,979,892 downwards.
AGAGAGTATTTCCACTAAAGGACAACCAGAAAAAGAACCAGATAGAGAAAAGATCTTAGAATATGCTAAGGGAAGGGACTCATCAGGATCAAGTCCAACTCCTGGTCCCATGTAGAACATCTCAAGAATCACCATATGTCCCAGAGCATAGTCCAAACATTTCTTGAACTCTGTCAGGTTTGGTGCTGTGACCATTTCCCTGGGGAGCCTCTTCCAGTGTTCAGCCACTGTTTGGGTGAAAAACTTTTTCCTGATATCCAAATTAAACATTCTCTGACTCAGCTTCATGCCATTTCCTTGGGTCTTGTCACTGGTCATGAGAGTTAAGAGATCAGTACCTGCCCCTCCTTTCCCCTCATGAGGATAATGAAGACCACAATGAGGTCTCCCTTCAGCCTCCTCCAGGTTCCAGTGACCTCAGCCACTCCTCACCAGGCTTCCCCTCCAGACCCTTCACCATCCTTGTTGCCCTCCTCTGACACTCTCTAACAGTTAAATGTCTTCTTTACATTGTGGCTCCCAAAACTGCCTCCAGCACTGGAGGTGAGGCCACCCCAGTGCAGAGCAGAGCAGAGCAGAGCAGAGCAGAGCAGGACAATCTCCTCCCTTGCCCAGCTGATGATGCTGTCCCTGATGCCCCGCAGGAAGTCATTGGCCTTCTTGGCTAAGTTGGGAATTGTTGAAGATTTCTACATATTTCCCTGTTTGCTAGGGAGGAAAAGTCCTGCACTCCCATGTAACATCCTCAGTCCCTTGTAGCGCTTCCACCTTGTAAGCTGAGGAGCTGTGGTGCTGTATTGCCTGCTACAAACAAGGCTCTCTGCTCATGGTTAGCAGACACGGGCAGAGGGTGAAAAGTGAGAAGTGGAGGGAGGGATGCACTGTAAGGTACCAAACAATCAGCATCTCCTTTACATCAGTTCACACTGTTGTGTGACAGTAACACAGAACAGCTAAACCTGCACTATCCTCAGACTGCTCTTCAAGGGGACAGGAAAAGGCTCATCTTCTTATCCCACTTCAAGCCACTAGAACAAGTCAGATCTCCTTTCACAGACTGAGCTTTGCTTACCCCACACAGCGTGGTGCCAGATATGTACACCCAATGGAAGCAACGCTTCTGCTTAGATTTAAGGATGTGCTTAACTCCTGGCTGGATCTGCACTTTCAAACACATCTCCTTGTGGGCCAAGGATTTGCATTCTTACACATCTTTAAGCTTTCCAGGACATGGCATTTATCATTCTGACTGTGATAAAGGATGGCAACACCCTGCTCGTTTATCTTGCTCTCAATACACTGCAGAAAACAAAAATATAGATTTTTTTACTACAAGGTGGAGGACACTGATATCACTCTCCCTCTCTGATAATTTAACTATAGCATAACATCATCAGGTTTAAATCAGAAGAAGGAAGAAAAGGCTTGAAGAAGCAAAAAAAAGAAAACAAAAAGTGGGTGAAGCAAGATTTACCACAAAAGAAACAAAATCTGTTTACAGATCCCATCTGAAAAGAACATCTCTATTAAACATGATTTCAGAAGAATTGACAAGGATAAATCCATGTGCAGCTCCAGGTATTTCAGCTTAAATGTGGAAAATACACATTATTCTAAGATTATGAAGAGCTTAGTTTTTGTACACATTTTCTTGGTTCATTTTAGACGTAGTTCAAGATTTTAAACCAACAGACTTGGGTGCTCACTGATTTTTAAAGACAGCAGCTCTCTACTTTTTAACATGTTTCTGAATTATATATGGGCTGTGTACTCCTCCAGACAAAGGAACTCTGAAAAATTATGTTCTGCCTCTATCCAGGTGCTTCAAGAAATCTCCACCCTCCCACCTCTTCATCCCATGAAGTAAAGATGAAGGCTGCACAATGTCAGTCACACTGCAAACCTGTTCAGATGCTGCCTCTACCTGAAAGTACACAATCCATGTGTTGAGATTCTCATCTCAATTTTCAGAAGCTGAAATCTTTTCTACAGTGGGCTAGGCAGGTCCTGAGAGGGTGCTGACTGGAACACATCCTCCACAAGCCAGCATTATGCCAGACTGCATCCAGCTCCTCTCACAAGTTTCTCCTGATGGGATTGCTCTCCCTCCTGCCTTTTTCTCTTTGATGCCTGGCTAAGTGATTTTGGCTGCACCTGTGGTCTGCAATACATTTAACAAACAGCCCAGTGTGCCCCTGACCTGCCTGCTCCAGAGCCACGTGCCTGTGGCAGTGCTGCCTGGAGCATTCAGCCCAGTGCATGTGCTTGAGCGCACACGGCCCATTTCGGACCCGCTTCATTACCCTTTCCTCAGCAAGCCTGCCTGGAGTTAATTTAATGCATTTAAGGACTGAAGACCAGCTTTGCCACCCTGCAGTGCCATCAAACATGTTACAGGCAGAGGATTTGGCCATATTCCATCTATGGGGTTTCCTTCGAAGTCCACTTGTGAAAACAGCTGAGCTGATGCTTGAACAGAACTCCATCCAACAGAGGTCACCACCACCATGGAGAGCTGCTGCATCTTTACACTGACCCTTGCATATTCAATCCCTCCCCTATCACAGGAGTGGGTTCACTTCCAAGTCTCCTTATCTGATACTTTAAAAGTATGGAACAAGACTGGAGTTCACAACAGTGGTCCCCATATTCAGGTTCTACTGGCCTGGCCAGCTTAATATGATCCCTCTCTCGACTGCCACAGAAGGGCACTCGCAGTCCCCAGTCCGGGAAGTAGCATCAAGGACTCACAGGAGTGACCAGAGGCAAGTAAATGCCTTCCAGCTTCTTCCTCAGCAAGAGTCCCCTGAGCCTGGGGACTGTCATCTTGAGATCCAGATTCCCATGGAAGAAAGCTTTTTCCTTCTCAAGAGTGACTTCCAGCTTCGAGGCCCAGTATAACCAGGACAGCTTTGAGAGAGAAGGGGTGAGTCTGAGTTCAGAGCCACACCTGGATGTGCCTTTGCAGGGCAATCCCACCTCTGGCTATAAACAGGCTTCCTCCCAACCCACTCAGAAATGCCGGTACCACGCTTTCTACCAGTCTATATAAACTAAAAACCTTTAAAGTTCAAACACAAATCACTTATTTTCTGATCTAGCCAATTGAAAAATGATGAATGACAACAGGTTGTGAAATTTATCTTGTCACCAGCCTATAATTGCTACTTGGAGCTTCAAATTATGGCAGAAAAAAATGAAGAACAAAACTGAAGTGCTTATGGCTTATTTGGATTCTGGTTTACAAAGTGTAGAGCATTATCTTTGTCAGTGTGTGAGGAAATGCAATTGCACTGTGGATCTCTACATCAAAAACCATCTACTTAATTAATTATTTGAGTATTATATCAGCAAGAAAATAATTACTGTAGTTATTTCAGAGATGCTTATTGATTTTATACATGTGATCTGTCTGCAAAGGTTAATATGAATTTGCCAAAAATCTAAGTTCATTTTACTACAGAATTATTATGGTATTAGGATTTAGGATTAGCATACTATGATTATTAGGATTCTTAATGGTATCCTAGCAAATACAAAAATATTTTGAGGTCTTTCTAAAAAGGGACTGGATAAGGACTGAGGAGTAAAGGAGGAAGAAAAGGCTGCAATTTAAGTAGGTGTGAGATTGTCTACAGATGGAGAGTTAAGGATAGAGAACAACTAAGGAGAAAGAAAGAAATAAAATCAACAACAAACTATAGGCAGACTTCCAAGACCTTACAAGTAAAATTACAGTAGTTTAGGTGTACTTGGTTTAAAGTTCACTCATTCACATTTCTTCACGAAAAAAGTCACCCATAAATACCAGAAATAAAAGCTCACCAATCAAAAGCGATCAAAGCTACATTTTAAAAGCTAACTCTGCCCCTCTGTTCTTCCCCCCAGGCTTCCAACTTCCCATCTCAGGACTGTCAGTAGCTGTCAGCAGATCATATGAGAAATTCATCTGAACATACAACATAACTTGACAGGCAATACATCAGAAAACCTAGATGTGACAACAGCAAATTCCACCAGATGGTCCTGGATCATATCTATCTATTAAAAAAATTCTGACAGAAAAAAAAAAAATAATTCTAACCACACATAAGCAGAGCTTCTGAGGAATGGGAAAAAAAAAATCTGTTTCACCCTTTGTCCTAACCATGCCAGAAAAGGAGATACACAACAGCTCCAGCTTGTTCTCAACAGTTTGTCCTCTCATTAATATCTATATGTATATTTCATCCTCCTCTCCAAAGAAAAGACTTCTAAATAAAGATGGCTCTCCCTTAAAGGCAGTATGTACTACCAACAATGCTGCTTTTCAATTGAGAAAATTCTGTCAATGACTCTGGAGCCTGGTCTTGCTCCAGCACCCGCCTGGTCTCCAGGAACACCAAAACCATGTGGTTAGCCCTGGGAGTAGCTGCAAACTGAAGCACATTCAAGACTCCCTGTTTGCCACCTTTCCCATCTCCCTGTTGCTCTTGCAAGCAGCAGATTCTGTTTGGGTTCAGGATGCCTACAAACCTCATCAGCCTCTCTAGCAACTCCTTTAGGAGAGACATTGGACTGCCTTGTCCACTGCTGGTCACGAAGGTCTGTCCTGTCCAAACCTACCCTCAATCCAGGCAAAACTGCCTTTGATACATGTGGAGTACAAATGACATTCCAGCAGGCACAGCCTGCTCCAGCCTCAGGCCCACAGGAAACAGAGCTGTGGCAGGCACAGGGCCAGGGTCAGGACACTGTGCCACCCTCTGAGAGATGAGCACAGTCCCACGGCAGGAAACTGCAGGTTCAGAAGCAGCTCCATGGCTATTTCACTGATGCTGTCACTGTTCTTCAGGTGAGCACCACCAGCCTGGCCACAGCAGCAGCTCAGCTGTGACAAAAGTGAGAGGCCTATGAAACACAAATCAAACTGGAGCAGGCTGTCACTGCTCCAGTGAGACCCTCAGGGACACCATTCCTTGCTCCTGTTCTGCCCCTGCCTTCTAAGCTGTGTGCAGATACAAGTTTTGCTCTGTGAGATGAAGTTGTGTGTAACTGCAAACTGCAACTACCACGTGTCCTTGTCCTCCCAATTACCCACGCTTGGAAGTAAAAGGTATTTAGTCAAATATATTTTAATTGGTAAAGCAAACAGACATGAATCTGAATGCACAGAGGGAAGGAAGACAGTGAAGGATGTGGTGTTACTTTATCATTGTTTAATAGGGCAGGATGGTGCTCCAAGTGCTTTGGAAATCTGACAGTTGCTTTGAATACAAAGCTGTGACTGTGGAAGAAAACAGATCTACTCCCTGTCAGTGCACAAGCTGCACTCCACAGCTCAGGGCTGAGGCAATCTCTCTTCAGGCCAGTGTGGCACAATCACTTTCCACCAAGAAACCAGACTGATCCTTTAACCAAGGAGTAGTTCTGTATATCACACAAACCTTTTTTCCTTCCCCTAAGGACAGCTCCTTCCATTAGAGACTCTCCTTTGCTGTTAATCAAATTGCACCCATTTCCTGAGTGAGAAACACCTGAGTGTGGGATTACTCCAGTGCGCTGTTTATTGTCTCCATCCAATCCATTTTACAATTATCACCTTCAGCACAGAGAGAAAGCTACTTTTACATCATAGCCCTGAGAACAAAAAGCTTATGAAAAAGCCAATTCTGCCCTCCTCCTCGAACTTCAATGAGGAATGTATGATTTTTCACTGTGCCTTTGTCATTTTGACATAAAAGAAAAAGTCGGTGACATTTTCAAGTTTTGTTGTTGTGCACCAGTGGGGTTTCAAATACTGCAGAAGAACATAATTACATTTATAGACACTTTTGACTGGAACTTTAATGTTGCAACAGCTCTAATAGTCTCTTAGAGATAAGAAAAATAGGCATTTAGCTCAAAATGTATGTTCTGATTAAACTGAAAATGGACATCATCTTTTTACTGGACTGCTTTTTGGCATTTAAAAGTTTTTTCTATAAATACTAGACTATGATTTTTCAAATCATCAACTTCCTACAGAGAGAAAAATACAGATCTTACTATTTTACTGTTCTCAGCTGAAATACTGTAAAAGAGAAGGCATAACATGTATTTAGTAAAATTAATAGAAAGTCACTTCCTCCCCTTCTGATATTTAATATCTCATTAGAAAAGCAAAAAATAGTGCAAATCAAAGTCCATGAATCAGCTGTTTACTTTATTTATTTATAGGCATTTATATAGTGCTCATCACCATAGCAACCAGGAACCTTTTCTTCTTCTTGTTCAAAGGAAAAGTTGTAATTTCAAGATGTGATCCTTTGATGTCACAGTGCAAATAGGTACTTAGGTCCTTTGCTGCAAACACTTTAGGCAGGTGCCTGAAGTACACCAACCAAGTCAAAGGTGTAATGAAAGAGACAGAAACAGAGAAAGGAAAAATAAAAGGAAAGGAACCATGAAACAAGTGAGAAAAAGGGAAAGAGAGAAAGAGTAAAGGGCTTTCTTATGAAAATCCACAAGGCACCGTGTCCCACAGTAAGTCCCACATGATCACCCCAGTATGCTTTACCTGTAGTAACAAGTGTCTGGTTCATGGAGAAGAGTCCAATTAATGGAGACTAATCAGCAAGTTCCAAATCTATGCTGAGGGCACTGGTGAATATTCTTAAGCAAGGATTTCTAAAAGGACAGTACCTTAAAAATGAGGCTGCAGAGGGCTGTCTCCCTTTTGAGAGCAGAGAAGTCAGGAGCTTCACTTTGACTCCTACTCTATTCTGATTCCCCAGCAATTAGGCATTACCAAATTCCCACAGAATTAACAGACCTTTTTAAAAATGCCATCTGCTCACAAAACATCAAAGGAAATGTGTAAATTAAAACACTGCTCCTGCATACACCATTATAGAATGAATTACTAGGTATGTCCTGCAATTGCAGTTTCCTCATGATACTGCTGGGAACTTCTTTTCAGACCCCCAAAAGAGACTGAAATTGATTTTAAGCCAACTAAATTGGTTTTTCATCTGGTTCCTTCCCACCACTGTATAGATTATACACATACATGAACAACATAATATTTCAGATTCTTTTTAAAGCTAATGAATTTCTAATTGGGACAGAAAGGGAAAAAAAAAAGATATCTTTGGCCTGTTGTCATTTTGTTACGTAAGAGACATTATCATGAAGATTTGCTCAAGACACTGGTATGTGAAATTGTTATCTTCTGCATTTAGATTGATCCTAACTTCCTCATAAACCAATACTGTCCAAAGCAGTTAAACAAGGAGTGTTCAGTTGTTACTAAACTAAACACATAAATCTTTACTCAAGACTGGTGGTTATTTTGTAGTCTTTTTTTATACTGTATTCTAAATAGGGCAGAAGCTGCATGTATGACAGCAGGAAAAGTGACAAGTTCCTTATCTGGAAAAGCACCAGCAGGCACTGTTATCAGAGCAGACCAGCTCTTTTAAAGTGGATTGATGAAGCTATTTTTAAAAACACCTAATAACATCACAGAGGAGACTCTGATCTCTGCAAAGGTGAGCCGCACAGCTCGATACTCCTGGGAGGCAGCTAATGAAACTGAAGCTTGTCATACACAGACTGCGTCCAGTAATTGGCTCTGAACACTCCCAGCTGAGCCTCCCCCGTGCCGAGCTCAATGCCTGCTCACAGCTTGTGCCAAACGCAGCCAGAGCCGGGCACTGCCTGGCACCACCAGGGGTGAGTGGCCCTCCCTCCCCTGCCCTGCCAGCAGGCAGAACCTGGGCAGTAATCCGTGGCAATACAACAAACCTGCACGCTTGGAAGGCAAAGAAAGAAAGCCGCTTTCTTCCAGCCCCTCACACCTACCAGCTGGCTCCCAGGACAGGGAGAGACAGCTGTATGGGGAAGGTGGCAGAGTGGTGTCGGAGCAGGTGGTGTGCTGATGGAGAAGGGAACACGTTCTACCACAGAAGGTGAAGGAAAGGGGGGGAGACCTAACCCTTTAGAAGGAAGAGGGTCCATGTCATGCCTTCATCCAGCACAGCAGAACCACCAACAAATGCTAACATCTGGGAACCCAGGAAATTCCTCTGGCTGCCCTGGAGGGCTCAAGCCCCTGCCCAGGGGACTCAGAGACCTTGGCACAGAGCCCAAGACCCCTGTGCCTTTGATTTAGCTCTTGGAAAAAACAATTACCAGCCTTATATGAAGAATTACAAGCCACGAAATTTAAGAATGATAGTGAATTGATCACAGGGTGAAAAAAAGTTTTTTGAGGTTTTTAGAATGGGGGTTCAGGGGAGAAGATGGAGGAATTGGGGTGTGTCCTGTCTTTCTCCTTCTTGGCCTCCATGTGCTGTGATGTTGGTACTTTCAGATTGGTTTAGAGTAGAAGCTCACTGTCTAACATTAGATGATAGGTATTGGAAAGTAATTGTAACTATTGTATATGTAGTTTTTAGTATAAAAAGATAACACAGCCCGGAGGCTGGCAGAGTGCCTCGGACTGTCTTGCTGAGCGGACCTTGGCAGGCCAGGAGAAGGAATTCTATAGATAAGATACAATAAACAACCTTGAGACCGAGAAATGAAGAGCTCTGACTCCTTCTTTGAGTGCCAGGCTGGGAAAAGAGACTCTCTAACATATCTTGGGGTCACTCTGACCAGCTGAGACCCTGAGACTAACCCTCAGTGCTGTGTCATTGGTGCAAAGTCCCTTAGGGACAGCTGCTGCTTCCCCAGGAGGGCAGCCAGAAAAAGAGAGGAGCATCACTCATGTTCCCCAAAACTGCACTGACTCTTCCCAGCCCGCTCTTCCCTGGCCTTTGTGGACCCACAGATCTACTCTACCTCTCAATGTAAACTTCAACACTGAATTCTGCAACCACCCTGGAGCACAACCTAAGAAAATACTGTCCCACAGTGTGAGATCTTTGCCCTTTTGAAGAAATTTTATCTGCATAGCTGAGGATCTGTGATCTGGCTCTGGCTCTGTGGTTTAATGCTCTCCTTTGCGCCACCTCCTTTTTCATGATTCTTCCTGCCTCCCACTACTTCCTAGAAAAATCCACTCCCTCATAGCCTAGATACACCCTGACTGGAAAAGCCATTTTAAAAAGAAAGCAGTTTCTTCTGCTGAGAAAAGTCATCTATGGCTCTGATCATTTGACAGTTTTACTCGTGGAAGATCTCTCTAGGTCCCTATGTTTTAAAACACCTCCTAAAGACCTTGCTATGTTAGAGCACAGGCCAGACACATTAAAAACACTGGGGAGCAGCAACTGAATGTGGGTTAATGTCATAGGGAACTATTTAAACCCACAGCACTTATGGAACACTTTAAAGCAACAACTTTTAAGAGAAAGGGGGTGAGAAAAAGGGGAATGAGAATATTCAATTTCCAGATGATTAAAGCAAACCTCAGTAAGTTCACAATGAGATGCGACTGAGGAGATTGGAAATTTAGCTGGAAAGAGATTTCCATATAGTCAATCCATTGCTGAATAGAGAGTGGGCTCTAAGTAACTAGTTCCAAAACATTACCCAGGCATCTAGAGTGCATGTTCATGGCACACTTCACAAGTGTTGGAAGCTGAACTCCAGCTTTGATGACAGCTAATTAAAACACAAAAATGAGACTCCAAGTAAAACTGCCACCTTGCAATCATAAACCGTTCAAAATGCACTCTGGCAGAAAAGCAGACTGCAAGGCAGCTTTCCTGTATCTACTTCACACATTTGGTATCTACCACGGTTTTGAAAATGACATTGCAAAATAAACACCCTGTCTTACAGCTGATGTGTTTAGCATAAGTCAGATTTGTTTCAGGGAGAACGTCCTTGCAGAGAATAAGAGCTCTTCTGGTTCCCAGCTAAGTCAAGGCTTGATCTAACAAGCCAATCAATCAGTTCAAGCGTTTTGAGATTGCTCTTAAAAGGAGCCGTTTCTGTTTTATTACCAAAGTCAGCAGTCACCATTTAACAGTCAGCATTTGTCAATAGTTACCCAACTATGGCACTGGTGTGAAAACACTGATACGTTCCCTTGGCTTGAGCAGTTGTTCAGATACAGTCCTTATTCTCATCACTAGAGGAGAGTGTGCCTCTCCAATTGATTTATTTTTCTAAACATGAAGCCTTTATCTTCATAGCCCATTTAAACACGGGGTTAACTGAGGGGGGCTGGAAGGGAGCAAGGGGACCCAGCAGACACACAGAGCCCACCCTCGGAACATGCATGTGCAATGCATCCAGAGCTGACACAGCCAAGAGAAACTTTTCCACCATGCTTAGTCAGCACGCAATAATTAAAAAGGTGCAGGGTGTGATAAACCGGCATCCCTATCCATCGGGGCCAAACTCGCAAATTCATTGCTAAGCTTTCAAAGCCGAAGACAGCTGTCGGCGGGCTAGGGGGGTGGTGTCCCAAGGCACTCAGCCATCAAGGAAAACTGTCAGGAGAGCATAATTACATCTTCACCTTTCCCAGTAGGCTTTAAACCTGCAGCGCCTTTGACCTCTGGGGAGGTTATCAGAGTTGGGATGGAACAGCTGCCTGCTCCGCTGCCCTCACCGCGGGCTGCCCTGCCGGCCCGGAACGCTCTCGCTGCCCGTCCGTGCGGAGGTGCCCGCGGCCGCGGCGCCAGCCCCGCTCCGGGAGGGCTCATCGCATCCGCCTCCCCGCCGCGGGGTCGCCGCCGACCACGAGGGACATGGCCCCGCTCCCCCCGCTTCCTCATCACCTCCTCTCCTCTCATTCCCCCCCTTCGGGAAGAAGGCGACAGGGGCCACCGCCACCCCCCACGAACCGCCCCCTGCGGGAGCCCGGGCCGGCCCCCGCCCGCGCCGCCTCACCTGCCGCCCGCGGCAGCGACCGCCCCTCGGCCCGGCCCGGCCCGGCCCCGCCGCCCCGGCCGCCTCCTCGCTCACGGTGTCCCCGCCCGGCGGCGGGCGGGAACGGGGCGGGCGGGCCTGGCAGGCCGCGCATGCCCGGTGCGGGCCAAGGGCATTGTGGAGGCTGCAGTTCGCGGGCCCTGAGGGCGGCCGTCCTGCTTGGGCGCTCAGTGCACACGCTGTCCCCGCTCCTGTCCCCGCTTCTGTCCCCGCGGTCAGTGCACACGCTGTCCCCGGCCCTGCTCGGGGCAGTTCCGCGCACACCCTGCAGCCGGTGCCAGCTCCCACCCCTGCTCCCACCGCAGCCCGGCGGGTTCCCTTCCCGGCTCTCTTCCCGGCCCGCCCTGCCCTTGCCTCCTCGGCTGATCGTTTTTCTGGAACCCTCTGCTTTTCCCAGCCCTCTGCATTGCCCAACTGCAGCTCCTCATCTTCCTCCCAAATCTTCTTCAGCTTCCACAGAGTCATCGAATCATCAAGGCTGGGAGAGACCTTTCAGATCATTCAGTCCAAGTGTCCACCCAGCACTACCGCTGTCATGTCTAAACCACTTCACCCAGCACCAGGTCCAAGTGTCTGTTGAACTCCTCCAGAGATGGTGATTTCAACACACCCTTGGGCAACCTGTTCCAATGCTTGACCACCCTAACAGGGAAAAAATTGTTTATAATAGCTTATATGACTCTCCCTGGCCATTTCCTTTAGTCCTCTCATGCTAGGCATGGCAGAAGAGACCTGCCCCCACCTCACTGCAACCTCCCTTCCGGTGGTTGCAGAGGTCAATGAGGTCTCCCCTCTTTTGCTGTACCTCCCCTTATGCTGTACCTCCTTACACTGTCCTACCTCCGTTCCTCTGGCTTCCTTTCTCACCCTCTGCTCCCCCTGCCCAACAGGCTTCTTCCTTGCTGCCCACACTCTTTGCCCCCTTCCACTCAGAAGGAGGTGGTAAAGCAGAGGGCAGCCATCCTTACAATGAGTACACTCCTCCAAATCCACCAGGAAAACCTGACAGATCACAGGCACCTGTATGCTTAGAAGGTTCCTTCTCACCAGGGAAGTTGTGACAGCAGTGGCAGGTCACATTCACATGGTGGTGTTTGCTCCAGTCAGGCTTCACCAGAGCAACCCAGAGACCATTACAGCTTGAAAAAACCACCGAGAGCATGCTGAGCCTGCAACAAGAGGCTGGATCACCTGAGCAGGTGGACACTCCTGGGTAAAACACCGCTGCTCCCAGCCTCTCCCAAAGTCACTGGGGCTTTTGTCATCCACTTCACTGAGGCTCACGGGAGCTCCCATTTCCAAACCCGTACAGAGCTCTCAATGGGAAGGACTGATAGAGGTTTGGTAGCATCTTTCACATTAGCTGGTGTTTGTATGCATAGCTAAATGCTCCCAGAGTGACAGGACTGCTAAACATGCATGCAGGAATTTAATAAAAAAGTTTAACAATTGAAAAGTTTGCTCCTGAAAAGCTGATAATCATGTGGGGGAAATCAAATCTAAAAGCTTAGTGCTCCTTCCTCCAGCCTCTTTTTTCTGCTTTACAGATTTTGTAGCTAATAATCTGAAGAAATAACTTGTGTTACAAGAGATGCACACAAGAACTGAGGGTTTTCAGGAATGCTTGTTGCTACTTAAAATTTAATTTTGTTACAGTGTCTGTGAATTCTAGTGTTGAGCTCCTGTGGCAAATGTCAGGCTTCTGAGATTTGTTTTTCAGCTTGTTCAAGAACTACTCCACTAGTGAGCTCCATTGCAAGAGATACCATCTACTCTGCTTCTCATTAAGTTCCTTAGTTATAGTCCTGTCTTGGATAGGCTTCAGAATGCTGAACCCACATCTCTTTAACTAGAGCAACAGTACCAAATAATCATTATCATCATAATTTTCATTATTTCATTGGAATTTTCACTGGAATAAAAAGTCCCTATTTCAACAATGTTTAGAGATATCTATTAATCTTCCCGAAACATTTGTGAGTAGAAATCCTGACTAAGATTTCACAAACACCTGCTTGTATATTCACGTAAATGCAGTGCTACTTTTCCTCCTTGTTATGAAATATTTAATGAACCAGTCAAAAGCCAGACACTACAGTAATTTGAATCAAGTGGCCAGTCACGTACCGCAGACGATGAATGGCTAAAGACACAGACATAATCGTTCAAGAAAAAAGAACACCCATAAGCTGAGATGTGTTTCTATGAAATATTCATAGGGTTCTGGTGATTTATTGTCATGTCTGCTTCAGAATAACCTGCAATGGGAAAAAGAGGATAATCTGATAAACTTTTCATGCAGAACAGTTCATTGGTTATTCCTGGAGTAAGAACTTTGTGGACCCACATCTGTTTAAGCACATCGTCTGTACCGGGGTAGGGATGGGTTTTCCTTAATGCAAGGTTTTACAGGGGATGCCTACTGGAAGCAGTCTGCTAATGGCAGAGACAGCCCCTTCAGGTGCCCAGGCACAGGTACTTAGTGCAATTTTGACAATTTAGGTTGCCCAAGACATCTGCACAAGGCTGGTAGATGCAACATGGGATCTATAAGAAGACACTGCCTGGCCTGAATTTGAGCTTCAACATAGTGTCACACAGTTATAGTGCCAAAATCATTTCTGATGTGACCATTCAGGGAATAAATCAGTTTTTACAGACACAGACAGAGGACGGGCTCACAACTGGGAGCTAGAACAGCTAAGTCACCCTTTACAGTTCAATAGGCAGAACTATATCTCCGGCCTGAAGCAAACATTGGGATGTTTCCAACTCATACATCCTCTCCTCACATCACCTTCTATACCTGTGCTATAGCTCTCATGTACACTCTCTTTGAATGATAAAATACCAGAGGGTTGGGTCCTGGAAGCTGACTCCACCCAGCAGAGTCACTGATGTGCCTGCTCATGAGCATCAACACGTGGGACTGCAGCACTCCAAGCCTTGCTCAGCTGAAGTCAACCAGATCCACTGGCTTCTTTATTGTGTGTGTCTGTGTGAGGCTGCCTCAGCTTTTTTTGGCCATTTGCCTAATGCCTCTGCTCTCCCTTGCTTTTCACTGCCTCTGTGTGCTGCACAAATTGCGGGCACTTGTGCTCTTATCCTTTCCTCAGCAGGACGGAGAGAAGGATCTACTGGGATCTTGCTGGGATTTAGCCACTCAGATTTTTGTCCATGTCAGCTTTGTGAAGTGCATTTGGAGGGGTTAGTGGGACACACAACCCCAAGGGATGTAGCAGTCTGCCTGTGGTATAATCACAGCCCAGCAGAGTCTGTGGGCCAACCAGCCGGTACATAAAACTGGATGAGTACCAGTGATTCCAGTCTTGTAAGAGGTAATAAGCAACATCCATGGAGTAAGAGGTAATAAGCAACATCCATGGAGTAGCTGCTGCCTAATCATCCTGCCAAGGAAAAGTGTTTCAGCCAAAACCATCAGTGAAGCCATTTGGGACTGAAGGCACCATGGAACTCTGTGCACATCCGCTCAGCATATGCTAAATGCGGGCAGCAGAGAGAGCTGAACGAGGGACTTTGAAAGTGCTGTATGCCTCAAACCTCTCTTGCAAATTCATGTAATTCACTAAAGAAATTTTACATATTCATGTCATTTTACCTCAGGACTATGAATTTGTTTGGAGGGGATAAATGCTTTCTTGCCTCCGAAGAGCAAGATTTCATTAAACTGTCTCTCTTTTGGAAAAAGCAAGCAGTGACCCCAATCTCTGCAGTACCTGGCAGCCAGTAATAGCTGTATCATGATCAGTATCTGCCCTCTAGTAGCAATTTTTCACACACTGATGTCGAACACATGCAGGAGTAAAAAAAGAAATAAATCTGCTGCTGAGTAATGCTGCCACTGAAATGACTTATGCCTACGAGGTGGTGAGGACACTGGGTGTTCTGAAAGCACAGCTCTGATCCCAGTGTTTCCTTAAGCCCAAGGGCTGGGTAATTGCTGCTATTGCCAAAGAAGGTTAAGGTTTTGTTTATCTTGTTGCAGGTAAAATGAGGGGAAATGAGCGCAAGCGGGGGAGCAAACATAACTATTCTATACAAAGAGAGATCAAAAAAGGACTTCTAAAGATGACAGTTAAAACTATCCACTGGTTTCATGGTGATACTAAGAGAACAAGAAGACTTCCCAGTCCCACAAGCAGGGCACCAACCCCTGCTTCTGCTGCTAGCAGTGGGATCCCATGGAACACAGAGATGAGCAGCACATGGCAATCCACACTAGCATGACAGCAAACCAATGGCAAGAATAGCTCTTTCCTAGCTCCTCCTGGAGTGGTGACAGCTTCTGCTCGTTTTTTTTGGAGTAGTCTGCTTGGTTTGGAGTCCAGGACAGTTAGATAAGCAAGCACCTGATTTGTTTAGCCATTCACTTATTTAACAACATGGTATAGGCAAACTATTAAGCAATAAGGAAGTTTTTCTTATAACAGGAAATCCATTCATTTATGGACTTGAAGTAGATGTTTCTGTTAAATATAGAAAAATACTTGCACTAATCTAAATTCAATTGATTCCACAATTCAGAAAAGGAATAGGTGGGTACTAATGACAATGAATAAAAAAGACAGGAAAATGGAGAAATCCAATGGCAGTCGGCATCAACAGATGCGCCAAAAGCTCCCTTGTATGACAAAATGACTGTCTCATGCAATATTAGCAACTATCCAAAGCTCGGAAAGTGTGAAAATCTTGTTGCTGTATAAATTATCTAAGACACTCCTGCCAATTATAGACTTGCTGTGAGGAAGAGAGACATTGGTAATCATGACAGCAACTGTTCGAGTGTCGTGTGAATATTCTTGGGCAATTATTCAAATCAATCATTTCTTGTCCGTGTGGGAAAGATTGATCACTCTTAGTACTTTGTGTCACTCAGTGACTGAATTGATGGTGCTCTGCTCTCTGTGGTGTTCTCTATGTGTAGTCTGCCTGTTTAAGGTGACAGTACTGTCACGTATTTAACTGCTGAGGTGAGGAGCTGTCCAGCAGAAAGTGGGAGAGCATGGGCCCAGAACCCATGAGAAACATTACATAGGTTGTAAGAGACCAGTTCCCTTCTGCACTGAGCAGTGTCCCCAGCAAGATGGATTTTTGGAAGTGGCAGGAGCAGTGCTGGCAGTTGCCACTGTGGCAGGGCATGAGAGGGCTCTAGATGCAGAGAGAATGTGATCCATTTAATCGCTCTTCTTCCATACAGGATGTCTATGAGACCTGCTAGTCATGTCTTGTCATTACAAGTCCTCCAACTTCAGTGCTTGCCATCCCTGTTCATTGAGAATGACTCCCATATTTGATTATGTTCTTGCCTCCTGCTTTCCCAGCTCGTTGTGCTCTGACCTACCCTCTCACACCTGCTGTTCTGCATAAAGAGGGCCTCCTATCACCACAAATTCTTTCATCTTCCCACCCTTCCTGGCAGGAGTTCCTCTAGCAGAGAGCTGTGTCCTGCTTCCATGAGAATTACTGCTGGTAAGAGACATGACTGAAAATGTGCAATGTGTCTGTCTGTTCACCAAACTGTGACTACATAAATTTTGGTCTTTGACTTGGCTTGATACATCTGGTCTTATCTTCTTTTTTGTATATCATGAGGTGTAATTTATCAATTTCCTTTTTTGTTTTTGATTAATATTCCCCATCTATTTCTTCTGCCTCTTCCTGTAAACTATGCATGTATAAAGGCTGATTCCAGCCCGTTGTCACAAGGGGATGCATTAAAGCTGCAGATCTGCCTTTGCAAAGCCTTAAGCACCTGATTTTGTAAATTAAATAAAATACCATCTACATGTTACTGCTAAAACTACCTAGTATCAGCTGCGTTTCAGTACCACAGGGCTTCCCTGCTTCTGTTTGAGAAAGAAAACTAACACCAGCAAATGGTAACATGAAAAAGAATTTGTTCTTTAATAAAATAACAAAACAAAGTCTTCACAGAGGAGTAGTTTCCTTTTTTCCTACATGTAAGTGTTTGTAACAAAATAAAAGAGCGTTTAACTCTTCAGGCTGGTGATAACAAATAAAGATGTGGTTCACCTCGACTTTCACACGCTCTGTCTCTCTTTTCAAAGAGCCTCTTTCCTTTATTCATGAGCTCTTCAGGGACAGGATTTTTAACAGTTCTTTCTGCCAACTTGTGGTTAGCAGAATATTTGCTTTCCTTTTTTTTTTTTTAAGTGTGTGTTGTGGCTCCCAAGTATCCATCTGTAACTCTCTGAAAAATATCTGGTAGCTTGCGGCTAGAATATATTTTGGGATGCTTAGTTTATCACTGGTTAGCTCGGATGCTGAAGTTTAATCTGACACCTGAAATTCACCAAGATGAGCAACCCTTTGGAGACCCTCTCTTCAGCCATCTCTTCCAGGTCACCCCACAGAGATTATTGACATTGGTACTGAGCTGTCACACAGGAGAGAATTTTGATTTTTTTTTTTTTGCTTTAATACTGCTTATGCCACAGATCTTCCGCATTCCCTGGATCCCTTCTGCACCTCTAATGAAATATGATGCCCTTCATTCATGTAAGGTTTTGGCAGTGCATATCCTATTTTTAGGAAGTTATTTTGCAGGAGAGGAATCAGTTTTATGTGTTACACCTCCATAGGAAAAGTGTGAGGTCTGGACATAGAAGATAACTATCCCTCCTTCACTTGATGGTTGAACAGTCCAGCCTTTTGCTCTCTAAAGCATCTGCTTTTTGTAAGATGTGAGCTTTGCCCCAGTGTAGCATAGCCTAACTTCTGTCACCTTCATTTAATGACACACGGATATGAAACAAGGAGGCATTGTACCTCCTCCCAAGACTGCAACTTGAGAGCCATGTCCGTCCTGCAAAACAATGGGAAACATCAAGCCTAGTGCTAAGAAATCCTTGCTTTGCACCCCAGTCTTCCTTCACGACAATTACTTTCGTTTTCAGCAATTTGTTTGTTTTTGCATGCATGCAAAACCCTTGTGGTTCCAAATCCAAGTGGGGATGAGTTACAGTGATTCCTCTGCTCCATAAACACCACTGCCCACCACCTGGGTACATGGTCATCATTCCACCCTTCTCCCACTTGCAGAGGAGTCTGGGCTAGCTGACTCCTGCCTAAAAAGGTTCAGATCTCTCTTCTCAGTGAGACCAAATGGTCTCTTTGTCTTTTCCTTTGAGGGCCAGACTGTGACAGAGAATGGAAACTGGTTGTCCTGCTTTTCAGGATGATCCTGCTCCAGGCCAGGCAGAAGGCAACTACCAATCCTTGTGTGGCATCGTTTTCCAGTGGGAATGTTTGGTCTCAGTGAACTTTCCCACAACTTAGCTAGAACCTTGCCCTCCTTGACAGCAGCCCTAGGTACCACAGAAGTGAATTGGGAGAGCCAGGCCAGGTAATAATGCTGGCTCCCTTGTTGGATTCTGTCTGCCCCAGGAAGTATTTTCCTATGAGCTCAATTTTTACCTAGCACAGCAAATTAAATGAAACCAAGGCAAAGAATAATGCTCCACTTCTCTGGGAACACAGGGCCTCAAGGATGTAACACAAATTCAGCATTTGTCTGTTTGCTGAAGAATTCATACATAGGATTGAAAAGAATACTCCAGGGAACAGCAACACACTTCCCTTCCCTTCCCTTCCCTTCCCTTCCCTTCCCTTCCCTTCCCTTCCCTTCCCTTCCCTTCCCTTCCCTTCCCTTCCCTTCCCTTCCCTTCCCTTCCCTTCCCTTCCCTTCCCTTCCCTTCCCTTCCCTTCCCTTCCCTTCCCTTCCCTTCCCTTCCCTTCCCTTCCCTTCCCTTCCCTTCCCTTCCCTTCCCTTCCCTTCCCTTCCCTTCCCTTCCCTTCCCTTCCCTTCCCTTCCCTTCCCTTCCCTTCCCTTCCCTTCCCTTCCCTTCCCTTCCCTTCCCTTCCCTTCCCTTCCCTTCCCTTCCCTTCCCTTCCCTTCCCTTCCCTTCCCTTCCCTCTTATTGTTTTCTTTTCATTTTATTTTTTTCTTTTTCTTTTCTTGTATTGGAAAACATATAGCATTTGCCTGTGTATTTGAGCAGGGAGTTTGGCTCCTTCCATTCATGTCACAGCAAGACAGAGCATCTCTCAGGCAGGATCATTTCCCTGCTCTTTCAAAGCACCACTGTCTGTGAGCGTGCCCCAGCTCTCCCCTCATGTGCTTTGTGTTGACAGAAAAATCATCTCCATGTGAAGCTGCTCCATCTCCCTGCAGCTACAGCCCCCTGTGAGCTGCTGCTGCCTTCCCCCCGCTCCCTCCCTTACAGATGACACATCCCATCTCATTTATATTATTAAAATGATTTCCACGGGGTCACCTTCTGCTTCACGCCTGAAATGATAGAGAAAATTAAGCTCTTCCTCTTGTGCCACTTGGATTTAAATTGTAGATTTTAAATCTCTCCTCACTTCTGCATCCTTTAATTTTCCACAGGCAGCGCCACTGCAGCGGCAGCTCCTGGTGACTGCATTAGACATTGGGAAAAAAAAAAGAAATCACAGGCACATCGACTCATATGGCGTTATGATGAGTGAGGTGGATAATAACAAACATGCAGTACTCCTGTCACCCACTGGGTCTCTTTCCATTTTCTTCACAGAAAACCTAAACAGCCTGCTGTGTGGAGTATGAAAAAGGTCGTATCAAAAGAACATCTGCACATCACCGTGGTGATTAGCTTGTAGAGTAGCACCCAGTGGTGAAAGGGCTTTTATCTTCTTTTCCACGCACAAAAGGGATGGGTCACGGGGAGGGATGCTTACACTGAAGTCAGACCTGATGTCTGTTGTGACTTCTCAAGCGTTTCATCAAAAGTGTTTCCATGCAGGTGAGTTTGGCAAAAGGCATAGGGCTGTTTAAGGTAAAGTGCTGGACTTTTTTAGGAAGTGTAATTGCAAATACTGTTTCGCAGGCAAAAATGCTGCCAGGAATGAGTAATTCTTGGTATGGGATGCAGACAATACAGTAAATATGCAAACCAATACTTTGGAAATTGTGTCTTTCACTTAAGCTTGATTTAAAAGTGTGAATTCTTTGCAGCTTTCTGGTATCTACTAGTCTTTACCATTGTCTTTCTTTATTACAGGTCTGAAAGAAGCTGCTGCCATATGGAGAGCTGGAGCAGCCAAGAGTTATATTCACCAGCAATGCACCATTCAAAGCAATTAGAAGCTGCCAGTCCTCATGGTCCCAGACCAGAGCTAACCTTTGTAGCAGCACTGTTAGGTTTTCTTGCTTCTTTTTCCAAGTCAGATTGTGTTGGCACTCTCTTGTGAAGAACACTGGATCAGATGGTCTGAGGGGTTAGCAGCTCCTGTGCTAACTCAGATGCAGCTGCGTCCCCAGTTACATTCAGTTCAGGGGACAGAATAATCCTCTGCATTTTTTCACTGTTTGCAGCGCAGATTTGATGGGTCTCACCTGAGTGCTGGAGCAGGGATGGAAGAAAGGAGGAGCTTTTGCTTTTTCTTTGGGCAAATGACTGAGCTATTCCACAGAGAAGGCTACACAATAAAAATTAATCCAGCTCTTTCATAGTGGCTGCTGACTAAATACACAGCTGTTTAAAGAAGCACCAGGCTATCTATTCAGCCTTCCTTGCAGCACATCCTTCTATCCAGAGCATACTCCAGAATGTGGCTGGGGAGTGAGACAGGTCAGAGACACTGGAAAGATCAAAGTTATTGGATTAGCATTTTTGTGGGCTGTAATAGAAATCTTTAGCAAGCAAAGCCCAGGCATGAAAATCACATTGTAGCTTGAAGTCCAATTTTGAGCTGAAATTCACTCCCTTTAGCGGTCTCAAGGCCAAAGTATGCACAGAGACTCTGTACGTCCTATTTTCAGGGTGTTAGCAGCACAGAGATCCCTCTGCTGGTTCGTCTGTACGTGCATGAATTGGATCCAGAGCACAACACAAGCTCATGTCAGAGCACTGCGGTGGGCATGTTTGGAGACAACTTTACCGGTTCCAAAATGAAAGATTAAAAGAAAAACTGACCAGAGGAGTGCTGACACATTCTGAAAGTTTAGAGGTGAAAGGAATCTGAGGTCTTCTAATAAACTGTTCTAAAAGTAAAACTGCAAAATACCACTCTTTTGTGTGGAAACCTCAAGGCACGTTCCCAACTTTGAATCTAACTTGCAGACTGTATTCCACTTCTGTTTCCTTTTACAAGACACAGTGATATTCTGCCTCATGAAGAGGGCCCATGCAAATTCCTCTGAGGTGTAAACATCTCATTCTGCTGATGGGACTCTTATGGACAAATTTATGCTACAGAACTTTTCTTCAAACAGATAGCAGATGTAATGTGTGACTGTGATAGTTATAGTCCAAGCCTTTCAGCTGTGGCTTTGGTTCTAGGATCATTTACTCCTGTAGGATTACCCACCAAAGTGGTCTTAGTTCTCTATTAACACACAATCTGCTCAAGGACAGTCTTCATGCAGAACAAGGAATGGAATAAGGAACCACAGGCAGCACTCTGAGACCAGGCAGCCTCAGACAATAATGCCCCCTACTGATATTTGAACAATTCCAGGGGAAAGAGATGTCTCAGAGAGCTGGCAATGGCAGCAAGGCTGATAAAAGCAGCAAGAATGTGTGTGAGGAGAGCAGACAGACAGCTTGAAGCTCCAGACAATTAAATGCATAGAGGAAAGTAACTGCTCAGAAAAAAATCATATTTTGAGAAAAGGCTGGTTTGAAGATCTTGTATTTTAGGGGAAAGGAGCCTCAGTTGCTAAAAGTTAAAATTTGGCATTTCAGCTGCCACAGAAGTGCATGAACTGTCTCATCCAGGCCAAGGGAACTGTGGGCTTGGGCTGCCTGGGAGCTGCAGGAGCACCACGAGCACAGCTCACACCAAGACTTTTGCAGACCCACACCAAGGTCAATATTACAGACCATGGTCACCTCACCTGGGGGGAAACTGAGGCAAGATGGCAGTGACATCACTGAAGGTATAAGCACGTACAGGTAGGCATATTACTTCCTTTCTAATTAGGGTTTCTGTAGTGCCTGAGTCCTCTTACCAGCCCAGCAGTTATAATTCTTTACAGCCAAATACTGACAGCAATTTCATTGCCTATGAACCACTACTTGTAACAACTTTACTGAAATTTGGTGTTGAAACTTGGGTTGCTCTGCTTTATGTTCCATTATTATATATAGAGCAGTTGTTTCCTGCGTGTCAAAGGAAAAACATTTTATATTTTATACTGGGTATCTGTAGCCAAGGAGTTACAAACTTGTATTTTTAAAATTAAAATAAAGCTCGGATATTCGAGCAAAAAGACTGCTGCTTAGTTTCCTCACCTTCCCAGGAACAAATCCAGACATTCTGTTACCTCCACTGAGGGCCAGCCTTGGCTCAGAAGAGCACTCCTGTAAAATTCCTGTGAGATGCCATCAACTCTGTGGCTCAGTGGAGGTTGCTGAAATTCCATCCACACACCTTCAGCAAGTCTTAAATTGTCCTAGGAGCCACATCCATGCAAAAAATGCAAGGATGAGCATGTCATTTGCTCGTCACACATGTACCCGTGGTCTAGGGGGGAAGAACACCCTCCTCAGCCACAGAAAAGCTGTTTGCTCTCTGGTGATCAGGGCAAGGCATTTCAGTCAATGCAGTCCTCTGGACTGGGAGCCTCAGGGCAAGAGACAGGAGCTGGCTTTGATGCTACCCTTAGGTGAGTTACTTCCTACTGTAAAAGCCCATGTTTCCAAACAGCTTCTTCCTGCCCATGGACTTGCTTAGAGCATCAAGGTAACTTGCTGTAAGTTTGCTGTGGCAGCCTGTCAGCATTTGCAAAAAAAACAAGACACCCTAAGAAATCTGAAAAGTGAGGCTGGATTTTCCTATTCCACTACCCAAAAACCAATGTGTATTAGTCTGCCCTTGGGAATACATTCAGACAGTGAAATCCAGTTTCCTTATCGCGTGCAGTAAACACTGTGAAGTTAAAACCCTCGGTGGCTTCTTAAGCTTTTATCACTGGATTTATGTCAGCAAAATAGCATGGAAAGTGTATTCAAGTGGTTATTATGCACCACTCTGATCAGGCCACATGAAGTTGTATCTGGCACCTTGCATGCAAAGGAAATCTGCTTTTGATGGAAACTAATGCATGGTTAATTTGCTACATTAGCATGTGATAATTAGTACGCAGGGCTTAGGATGTATTACAACTACATCTTAGTATGCATGCATGCAAATAGACACATAATACATCAGTGTGTTAAATGCAGGCATCTCTAGGACAGAAGGTGATATAAACAAATCTAAGCAGAAGTTTTGGACACAGAATGAGGGCTGCATAATGAGTGCCTCAATTTACAGTCCAATAACGTATTATATATTCCTCTGCACACCCTGAGCTGTGTGCATATATTAAAATCTCTAATCTGTCTACTTTCATATTCGTGAATATATTAGGACTTTCTGTGGTTCTTTCTTTTTCAAATGCACAGTCCAGGGTCACTTAAATAGTTGCAGCTTGAAGATGAACACTGTGGCTGTGTCAGAGCAGGACATCTCATCACTCTGAGTTTTGTGCATCTGTAACCATGGTGACTTTGTGGCTGCAGCTTTCCCCAGACTTGGTGTAACCTGGGGTGGATAAAGGCATGCTTCTCCGTCTGCTGCGGATGTCACGTACAGCATCTCTTAGGATACATTTTTAATTACCATGTTCTCTTAATTACTCCTTCTGATTTCCCTGGTGAATTGCCTTTCTCGAGTTTCAGTGACTCATTGTGAAACCAAGTGATATCTTTGCTGTCTTCAGTCAGGAAAATTCATCCCAGACCTCTGCACCTTCTCAAGGACAGCACTTGTCTGAAAAGCAATGCAACCTGGTGCTTTGTGCTTGTGGCTACTGAGCAAAAACAATGTTTTACAAGTGCACATTTACTTCCCTCAGCTGCTGGCCTTGCCAAACCACACTGGAGAGCGTGTCCATCCTGTCCAAAGTGGCCTTTGAGGGCAGCCATGCTTTGGCTGCAGGCTGGCTGAGCTCAAGGTGGGCTCCTCTGTAACATCTCCTCTCAGGGAGGTGCAAGGACTGCATGGTGGTGACTCCAGAAGAAATGCAAAGGTGACACATGGTGGGGTGTAAGGACAAGGGAGGCTGTCATCACCCCCTTGGCCATTTGGTCCCCTCCATGGCTGTCAGGCACTCTGGAGAGAGACTCATGGGCCTGTGGGACATGGTGCCATAGAAAAGCTGTCTTGTGTTCAGTGGGGGCAGCAGTGGGCTGCCCAACACACATACAGCTACAGGCAGCAGTCTGTAAGTCTGCACTGTGTAAATCTCACCAGCCCATGCTGAGAGGGGGCTTAGCCAGGCAGTGTCCCCTGTCACCACAATCTTTTTAGATTGTCCTCATACAGCACACTGTGCTGGGACTAAACAACTCTGGGTTTAGCCTTTTGACAAGGTACATAGCTAAGAGCTGTAATTTATCCCTTTTGAGCAGTCACTTCTCCAGGTGTGTTAAAGCCACCCCTGGGCAGAGGTCCAGGCAGCACAAGCCCTGCACCTGGGTGCAGAAACAGTCCATACCCAGGTTTTACAACCACACAGCATGGGACTGAGCAGCTGGGGAGGGACAGTGCCAGACTGCAGGGGTGTTTTTCTCCCTGTGTACCTGGGGGATTTGTCTTCAACTTGGCCTTCATGAACTGCAAAATCACCTTACACAGTAGATTAATCAGCATTTAACAGAGCACCCATGTATTCTTCCACTGAAACTGCACTAAACACAAGCAATAACTGCACTATTTCTCTTTTCTACCTGGGCTGTCATAGATCTTCTTTTCATGAAGTCATCCTTAGCTGAGCCATCTCTGTGAACAGCTGAGCTGCTGAGGTGCATTATTTATTGCCGTCAGGTGTTTAGCACAGAACCCGAGCAGCAGGCGGCCGTGGGATCACCTTCTCGCCCGGATGGGATCAGAGGGATTTATGGCAAAAGCTGTGCCACGGAGAGAACACACAGTACTTGTTAATAAAGGACAAGCAGCTGAAGACCAGTTCTGCTGCATTTCTGACAGAGGGCAGCATTGAGTTTTTTATCATATAAAATAAAACCCCAACAAAACACTTCTCGGCTCTCCAGTGATTGCGCAGTTCAGAAAGAAGAAAAGCTTCTCACTCACATTTTTCAAAAAACTGTGCTATCAACCGGCTTTTAACTAAAATTTCCTTTTAAAGCTGGCTATTTTTTGAGACTGTTTTGGCAGAGGGAGGGCAGGCTTGGGGTTGTTTGCTCACAGCTTCATGGAAAATGCTGCTTTCTGGTCTACCCCTTGCCAGGCCTTTGCTGCTTCTCCTCTACCCTGGCCATGAAAGTCACCAGAACTAGATACTACCTGGGCACCTTTGTCAGGGAAACATGTCCTGTAACACCCAGCTGCTGTTCCAATGTTTTGGGGGCCTGTGGAAAGGGAGGACCTAGGGGTACTCAGAAATCATCTGGGGAGCCATCAGCTCCTGCTGCAGACAGCAGTTTTGTGAACCAGCTTTGGACTTGAATTCCTTTCTCACTAAAAGTCTCTGTTGCCTCCTGAGTTTTAATAAGACCAGATAGCAGAGAGGGCATGCCCACAGCTGCAGCAGGAGGGGGTGCTGCTGAATGGCACCCTGGGGAAAAGGCTGCACTCAGGGAGTTCTGAAGGGAGGATTTAGCTGGTGCAGTGTTTACAGACACTGTCTCTAACTCTCTGGTTTCTGTTAGAAGCACATCTTTTTTCCCTGCCAGCAAGGAATCAACTGATTTAATTCCTGACCAACATAATTTATGATTAGAAACAATCCCTGATGTGGAAATTTACAGCAAAGTCTGTATCTAACTTTCTAGTGTTCCCAGCCTGTTTCATCTCTGGGCTCTGGCTGCACCTCCATTTGTAATTGAAAGGAGGCAATTCCTACATGAAATTGCTGGAAGAGTGGGTGCATCATGAACTTGACAATTGGAAGCTTGCCCACTTAGGAGACATTTTCCAGTAAATGTGGATGTTTCCCAAAACCAGTGGGTGTGAGAGTGTGTGTGTTATCTGCTGCAATACCGCCTCCCTGTAGGCATTTTCATTATAAGTTTGGGAGAGAACTGCTGCATATTCCATCTTTGCCCTGTCTCATTGATATTCATTCATTCTCCAGTGGGCTTAATGTTGCTGTCTGCACAGAGGAAAAAATTAAAATAACAAGACAAGGAAATAATAGAAGAAGGAGGTGATTCTTTTTTAAACTTTTCTTGTGAGTGAAGACAAGGATTCATTCGTCCCGAGCCTTTGTTCTGGGAGCCCTCGGCACAGCAGTTGTCAGAGCAGGTTGCAGGAACAAGGTATTCAAATGCCTCAGAATACATCTATAAATCATGTCACTACTTTTCTCTGCAGGAGCCAAAGAGTAGGAGGGAAGAGAGATGAGAACAGCGAACAGATCAAACAAGCAACCTTCGGAGGAGACATCAGCCCCACCATGATCCTTGGCGTGATGTGAGCATCTTTGAGGGTTCCTGTGGGTAGTTTTATTTGTCTAAAATAGAATGGACCTTGTGCAAATATTTATGTGTCTCTCCAGTGGCATTCAAAATATTGGAAGTTCTTTGCTCATGTGGACTGAAAATCTTCAAAGGAGTACAAGTCCTCTTGACTTGCAAGAAGATATGAGCACCTATGTCACACGTCTGCTTTTAGAAATACTTCTTGCAGTACAGCCAAGGCAGACTGATGGATTTTGTCCAGCTGTCCCAGCAGGCAGAAGTTGTGCAACCCCTCCAGGCCAAAGGATATTTGGACAATGAAAGGGAAATGAGGATATTCCTGCCTTGCCCAGCCCTGATTGCCTTAGGAAGGATGCAAATGTCTGTACAGCTTTACCTGGAGGTCAAACGGGACCTGATCAGGCCAGGGTCTGTGGAGGGAAGCTCAGCTAAGTGATCACAAGCTGAGTATGAGGGTCCTGGGGCCACTTGGTGCTCCTGTGCCATAGGCTGGGGCCAGGCATTGGGGTTGCTCCCCAGCTCTGGTACCCCTCATGCCACAAAGCCAGGCAGCCCAGCATGGGCACTGCTGACTGTCTGTGGAGCTGGTGGCCAGTCACCATGGGGGGACAGGCTGCTGTGCCCCCCTTCTGGCTCCTTGGGCCCATTGTCCCCTTCCATCCCTGCACATTGCCAGTTACTGTCTTTCTGCTGTAATCTCTGCCAGATCTCACTCCATGTCTGGTCACCCCCTGGGGCCTGAGGTGTGTAATTGGCTGCCATTTCTGTCCCATTGATCACTGCCCACCCCAAGAGGACCTTGAACATTTGTGTGCTCAGAGGAGGACAACATTTTGGCTGTAGCTGCCAACAGTTTGCCTACTTTGTAAGGGGTCTTTGAGTGAAATCCTCACAGGTCCGCTGCTTTCACCTATGGACTGCAGAATTTGTACAGAGGGGTTCATGACAGGCTTTATGAGTTCTGGTTTTATGGGCTTTTAGGTGCTGTGCTTCATTTGTGCCTCCACCTCCCTTGTCTGCCTTTCTGCATGTCTGGGATGTGGAATGAAAAGCTGTTGAAGTTCAGGTTAGCCACACCATCTCCTTACGTGCCTTAACTACTCCAGCTCAGGACTAACGTAGGACAGCTGAAATTGAACCTGCTTATATTTGCACCTGGAAGGAGAGCAGATTTCCCACTTTTATCCCATGAGCTGTGCAGGAATGGAGAGATCAGAGGCACCAAGAGTTCAGCCAAGTACAAAACTGTCCATGGCACTACCATGCTGCTGTCTGTCAGAGCCATGAGGACCGAGCCTTGCAGATACCAAACCCAGCAACTCTGTTTATCTTCTGTGCAAATCCAGAATACTATTGGTTATCTTAACCTTAACATACCAAATTTTAAACTTTGTTCGGAAAGAAAACTTCTAAAGGTGGCAAATGCTTGCAGTGTTGTTGGCAACATCCTTTAATGATCTGCAGCATTCCAGATGTAGGTCATGTTTA
Organism: Melospiza georgiana; assembly: GCF_028018845.1. Lineage (NCBI taxonomy): Eukaryota > Metazoa > Chordata > Aves > Passeriformes > Passerellidae > Melospiza > Melospiza georgiana. Next base: position 42,952,038 of record NC_080430.1, on the reverse strand, counting down.
CTACATCAAATGCCAGCAAACAGCAACAATACAATTTCGCAGAATAAACCACAAATTTTAAGCAGCAAAAATGCTGCTGTTCTAGATTCAGCATCTTTTAAGCCCCAAACAGACAAAAAAATTAGGCTTTCCTTTTTCACACCTTACCTCAAGATGACTGAAGCATTTATTGAGTGCTCCTAACATACTGTGTGATTGTAGTAGCAAGCAAAGCAAACTGGGCCACAGAAGAGCTGTAATGCCAGAGGAAAGCAAAACAGCACTATTGAGCAGATGATTTCATGCCTGGAAGAAAAACTCTCAGAATTCACACCTGGAGAACATGGAGGCTGTGCACAGTTCAGTGCCAGGGCTGAGGGTAGGGTACAAACCTTTAGCAGACAGCAAATCACCATTTTGGATATGAGCTGCCTCCACACCAATGTGGGGAAAGCCTTGAAGGTTCCTGCCCTGGCCAGCCTGGGCATGTGGCTGTGTGTTTCATCCTGCCTGGCATCCAAGTGTAGGTGCCAGCAGGAAAATGCATAAGGGCATTGAGCCAGCTTCCTGAGAACATGGCACTGCTTCACCCTGCAGCCAACAACAGCAATCACCTTCAGTGCAACAAAGCCAACTTTGCTTCTGCAGATACGTCCCTCACATGCTCTGGGGTGCCGGACTTTGCCTCTGCAACCTGCTGGAATGGGTGTGCCAGCATAACTGGGAGATACAGGATGGCTTAAGGCAGTGGAAATGATGGGAAAGAAGAAGGAAAAATCTTCTGAGGGGAAACATCTGTTCTCTTTACCATTAGCTACAAGTGGTACCTTTTTAATTATTGAGATGCTGGAGCTGGCAGAGGTTGTGAATTGACTTGGTAATTATTTAGAAGAGCCCCAATTGCTGGCAAGGATTCCCATGCAGTCATTTTCTAAATGGATAGAGGGAGAAATAAACTCTTCAAGTATTTATTATTATTACAGCCTGTCAATTATGAAGATTTATTCATTCCTGCTGAGCTACCTTGAGACTTGGCTTTATCACTTCACTGCTGCTGCCACAACACTATTATATATGTGAAAATGTGAAGGTGAGGCATGCTTTTTGAAGTTAGACACAATTCATCTTCCTGAGTTTTGACAGCTCCCCACCATGTACAAGATAACACTGTCTAACACACCGACCACGGCACTACAGCCTGCTTTTCTCAGGTTTGATTCAGCACAGCTTCTTAGCTCACACACTGTAACATCTTCAAGCAAGTTGAAAGTGCAGTGAGACCCAGTCTTAGCATTTTCCACAGCTATCCAGACTGCTGTGTAAAACACCCTGGTCCATCGGGCTCATGTGCTGCTGAGGTCATGTTTAAGCCCATTGAAATTGGGATTTCAGTTGATAAATTTGCCATCTTTCAAGTCAGTCAGGTCCTGAATTTAGGGCAGGCTTACCAGGATCTTTAGGAAATGTGGGGATTTTGGTGTCTTGTCCTGTGTAGCTTGTTTAAGCCTGTTCATGGATGCAATAGAGGCTCAGCACAAAGCTATTGTTTTCCGCTTCAAGAAGGAAGTGGCTTATGATGTCATTTCCCTTGGGATTTGTGTCCTTTACATTCCCCTTCCTTTTCCATCCCTTTCCTTTCCCTTTTCCTTAAAAAAAAAACAAAACAAAACAAAAAAAAAAAAAAAAAAAAAAAACAACAAAAAAAAAAAGGCAGCAGTCTTTTATGGTTTTGTTGAGTGAGAGGCAGATTGATTGGGGCAGAATTAAGGAGATAAGAGAATGGGAGCCCCCCTTTTTCAGACCTCAGTTGGAAAGCTGCCTGTCACACTGCTCACAGTGCCCCCACAGAGGCTGATAGGTGATTCCAAAACTTGCTTTATTTTGGGAGCCATCTGAAGGACATGGGCTGTCTGTGAGGATTTGAAGCCCTGCTGCCTTGTGTGCTGCAGCCAGGATACAGAGGGTGCCAGCAGAGAGCCTTGAATGGGTGGGACCCCTCCAGTCCCACCCCAAATGGGGGGTCAAGGTCCCAGGCAGGGGACTTGCCATAAAAATGCTCTTTGCAGTCTCATCCCAAGCAACTGTGACAATTTGGGGCCATCTGCGGATTTGCCACCTCACTGCTCACCTCTTTTCCAGATCATTAAGGCATGCTTTAAACAGCACCGGCCCTCTGAACAAATTTGCCAGTCACTCCCACAGCTAGCTGGGAAAATGGTCCCAATATATATGTAATACAGCCTCACCATGGCCAGCCCTGAGCAATACAGCCCTTGTTTTCAGCCTCCATGTCTGTTTTTTGCTGTGCTTTCCCTGGTGGGATGGGGCGATTTCCCAGTCAGGGTTATGCAAGGTGTGTTAGTCAGGATCCCTCACATCCTGGGCACAATCAGGGCTGGAATTTCTGCATGAGCCTTTGGGGAAGAGCAGGTGCTGCTGCTGTGCTTGCCAGCTTCCCAGCTGTGCTGCAAGGTCTTTGCTGCCTGTGTCAAGGTTGTGCCATGCAACTCTTCCAGAGGCATGGGAGAGGCATTTGGAGAAGTTTCTGGTCTGCTCTGTGGCTTCTTGCAGGAAGCTGTGCTGCACCTGCAACCTGGGATAGGCAGAACCTGGAAAGAAAAAAAATATAAACAGCAAAACCAGAGTTACTGCCAGACTGGGCAATTAGCTGTATTTATACAAACATGCCTCCCCACTGTAGTTTTTGCTTCCCTGGCACATGTTCATTTTTCTTCCTCCTCTCTTCTTCTCAGAACATTGTGGGGCCATGAGTTTCCCAGCCTGTTCCTCTGGCTGGCCACCAGCCCTGCTGCTGGGTCAGCACAAGCACAATGCCCTCGTGCAGCAGCCCCATGGCAGATGTGTCACAGCCAAGGCAGATGTGCCATGGGAGTCTGCACTCTGCACCCCATGCTTCCCTCTGCCTCCCAGTTTTGGGGAGCTGCTCCTGAGCTCACTGTAAGGGACAGGTAGCTCATTAAACTGCTTGCTGTGCTCTGCAGCATTCCCACTTGGCAAGGTCATCACTGCCACCTCGAGCCATTCCTCCCTCCGGAGGGAGAGGTGGGGGGGAACCTGCCAGGAAACCTTCCTGTGTGCTAAACCATGCTTGCAAAAGATATACCATGGGACAGAGCCCTGAGGAAGCAAAACAGCCTGGAGCCAGCCTCATATTTTATCTTCCCTGTCCACCAACCATTTTAAAGAAAGGGACACAACCCCAGTCAGATGGTTTGTACCTTAACACTTGGGATGGATGGCAACCTCATCCTTTGCCGCCTTCCCTGGTTGCCAGTGGTTGCCATTGGTGGCTGGGGCATCATCCCAGTTCTTAGCCATGAACCTGGAGATGGGCAAAGCACAACTCTTCTTCCCAGCATGCAGCCACTCAGAGGAGCCAGCTTTAGGGGTGACAGGAAGAAAAAAAAACCATCCCCAGCTGTGGGATCTCTTGGGGTGGTGGGGAGGGCAGAGCCCTAACTACAGGTCTCTGCTGGAGGGGAATGTTTGCAGCCCCGGGCTGTTCAGAGGATTCTCCAGCCCAGCTGGATTGCATTTTTTTTGGATGCACCGAATGGAAAATATTAGCCTGTAGACAAAACAGACACTGTGAGGAGGAGCAGAGGGCAGAATGCCACTGCAGGAGCCAGGGCTGGAGAAGCAAGCTCCCCACATGGCCAAGCCATTCCAGCTATGGGCTGCTGGGCAGCAAGGCTGGAATGTCGCCATTTTCCAGCATCACTGGGATGTGGTGATCCTCAACCATCCTCAGCCATCCCATGCTGGGAATAGCTTCCACTGCTGCAGTCACCTGGGCAGGCTCCATGGAAAAGCTTTTTTAACAGGCTGAAAATTCCTCTTTGCCTTCCCATCACTTGCTGAGGATATTGGGGAAGGGTTCAGTGCTCATCTGCCTGTGTCTCCAGAGATAACAGGGAGGTGGCCAGCAGTTGGCCTCCTAGCCTAAAAATGGTTTTCTTCTACAACAAACATCCCACTTGTCTTAGGCAGGTGGTAACCATGAGGAGGTCTGACACACAAGCAGGACAGGGCTCATCTCCCTGCATGGTAAATATAGGGCTGGAACCTGCATCACACTGGAGGTGACAACCTAGAGCAGCCCCACAGTCACACATAGGGGAAAATCCCAACCCTGGGCATGCACCTCAGTCAATTTTCCATAGTGCTTTTTTGTCTCCTACTTTAAATAAACCCAGAATTCATTAATTCAGAGCCTCTGTTTTTCTGTACCATCTGCTTGTGGGCCAGCATAGCTGAGAGTACCTGGAGTCAGCTCTCCTGCCACCTGCTCCTGCTGGGTTTTCCTCCTCCAGCAAAGCTTTAACCTTTGGTTTGCAGCCTGCTCAAATGTGGTTCATTATTAATTGGCTGGAAAAGCGGGGCCACTGCAATGGAACTTCTGGAGCTCCTCCCTCCCACCCGTCTCCTTGCATGACCCAGCCTGGTCCAGCAGGCCAGGCAAAGCGTGTCTCTGAGCTCAGCCAAGGAGGATTGCAAAGGAGGGCCACGCTGCATGGCATCCCACAGCTCCTGTGCCCAGTGTCCTCTGCAATTCGCCATCTGGATGCCAGAACTGATGGAGGGTCCTCAGGAGGAGGTACTGATTTAGGGACAGCCTTGTTGCTATCCAGCAGGGCAGCACAGCCTTCCCCATGCTCTGCTTTTACCAAGCTGGGCTCTGTCTTGCCCCCTTGCTGACTCATCCATGTTCAGGCCAGAAGAGACCATCACCAAAATCTGGTTTTATCTTCTCACAACTCAGCTGTAAATCTTCACCCAGTGATTTCTGCCCTGAGATCACAAGCGCTGCCAGAGGTAGCACCTGGCTTTTCAGAGGTTCAGACCTGATTCAAAGACTTTGAACATCATTACAAAACTCTTTGGAATCTCTTCAAAAGTCTATTAATACTCCCTGTCACTTGTTCAGATGGGAAACACAGCTTTCTGTCCTCCCATCCTGACACAGGGCATGGAAGGCTGTGTCCACAGTGGATACAGTCCAGCCTCCATGAGAGGCTATGCACCTCCAACACAGCACTAGTGTGGAAGATAAAGAAAACAGCAACCCCCTCCCCAGAAGATGAGATCAGGATGTTTCCATCCTGGTCATTTTGGGAAGGGGGAAAGCAGCAGCTCACCATCTGAAATCCCAGCCCAGCTGGTGAGGCTGCCAGGCAGGTACTTGTGGTACAGGGCTCCAAGGCTCTCTCTACAAAGTCCCCAGAATGTGGGGTGCCTGCACAGCCAACACCCCTGCTGCTGGTGCCACAGCCCTGCTGGGGGACCAGGGGCTGGGGCAAACCCTCCACAGCTCTCCAGGAAGCACTGGCCATCCAAAACAAACTTACAACCCAAGCTTTCCAGCTGGCCTTCTTTTTGTAGTCCTGGAGAGAACTTCTGGGTACAAAAAAACAATCCCAAAGACCTAAAAATAACCGTGCACTTCTTCAACAGGGCAGTTGCATTTTGAGGTATGTAGAATGTTATTGAGCACTGAGACCTCCTGCTAAAACTGGAGGAGATGAAAGCCCCTTAATTCCTTTTCTCTTGTCACCTGAGCTGACCTTCAGGCCTGGGAGTGCTTTTATTCGAGCTCATTCCAGGACTCAGGCAGTGGCTGGTGCTTGACTGGGACAAGGACATGCATTTGTCATTGGTGTTCTCTGCTCCTTCTGCGTCAGAGGGCTCTGCTTTCTTTCTCTTCCCAAGACTAGCCAGGGAATACACAAGCAATGTTTAAACAAGCAATGGACATATTATTTTATTGAAATGATAAAAAAAATAAATTAAAGGACACATTTGTTTTATAAACCTGGAGGTTCTGGCTCAGGCCCTCTGACAGCATCCCTTCAGCATAAAGCAAATCTAGAAGAAACATGACAACAAGATATATTAGCAGCTTGAACACTCAGCTCAGTTTAAAGCTATGTGTTATTGCAGGTCTAAAATGTTATTTCTGTTGGATATACAAACCCTCTTCTTACAGATTTACTTCTTCACTGCTCTCAAGCTTGTCTCCAGCAGCAGGTTTTTGTGCTCTGTCTCCAGAGTCCAGAGCTCACTCACCCCACCAGGGCTGATATTGCCATGCTTTGCTCTGCTGAGTGCTCCCAATGTTTTTGCCAGCTGCCTGCTGCTGCTCCAACCCTGTTTCAAATGCCCATTTCAGGAAGAGAAACCCGCTTGCCTGGGCTGCAGCAAAAAGAAAAGGCTCTTCTGAACTGGGGGGGATGAATAACCATCCCTTCTTTTATGCTAGTAACTTTAAAAGGCATTAAAATAGAAGGCTTTCAGGGCAGAAAAATCCCCATCACCAGGCTACAGATGCTGCAGAAGGTGTTTTCATTATGAGCAAAGAATGTCTGGAAACAGATATTCCTTTTAACAAGTACTCCAGTCACTGTCTTGAAAAAAAATTGGGTCTGTCACCTGCTCTGCTCACCTGTGAATGTGCATTGCCTCCAAATTCAGAGTTTCTTAGATCATTATATTGTCTACAATGGGGCTGCTGCCTGCAGAGAGCTGCAGATCCCTGACCCCTGCACACACACACACACACACACACACACACACACACACACACACACACACACACACACTCTGTCTCTGTCTCTCTCTCTCTTACCCATGACAACAGCTATCTTTATGGCCACAAAATCCCATGAAAACAGATGGTGCTGTAGTAAAACTATGATAAACAGAGTGATTTACATACACAGGCAGCTCCAGCTCTCATTAAGAATAAATTAAGTAAAGAGACCCAAGATGCAAGCAGCTCTCCAGCTCCAGCTCCAGGCAGTCCCAACATTGTTGATGCCTGAGTCTGGGATGCTGCTACAGTCCCAGGTAATGCTGAAGCCTGGGAACTCCAGACTTGCATTTCATATCTAATTTGAGATGGAGTGTGCACCCAGAGCTTCAATCTGAGCCCACCTCCAACAGAAAGCAAAGGAAAAGATGCTTTATTTAGATTTTATGATTTAAAGTTGAAGCTGAGCCCCGTGGTGCAGGTGTTTCTCCCTTCAAAGCTGGAGCCCAGCACCACTTGGTGTGCTTCAAGCACAGCCTGCAGCCCCCAAGCCTCCCATGAGCTCAATAAAGTTGGCAAGGACAAATTTGTCACCTTTCACCTCCCCTTTGGCCATGGCCTCTGTGCAGGACTAGCCCAATTATCCAGAATGGGGTGGCCAGTGATGAGCCCAGCATTCCCAGCCCCCTCCCAGGGAAGTTTCAAGGGATCTGAGTCAAGGACAAGTGTGACAGCAGGGATGGTGCGACCACACAGGAGCACACCTCAGCCCTCCCTCCCTGTGCACTGAGGAGGAGGAATCAGCATCCTTTGGGCCTCCTGTGCCTGCTGGGAGTGTGCATGGCCCCTCCAGCAGCTCCCACTGCCCCTGGCTCTGCCAGCCTGGACACGGAGCCAACAGCTGAGCAGACAGCCGAGCCCTGGGCAAGGGCTGTGCAGTGCTGCACCTTTACCTCTGCAGAGGGATTCTGAGATGGTGGGCTCAGCCAGCCCTTGGCAGACACAGCTGCTGTACCTGGAAAGATGAAGGGTAAACCCAGAGACCCACTGGTCTGTCTCTGCTCCACAGGGCTCCCCAAGGGCTTGCCAAGGCAGTGTCTCTCCTTGTGACCCCTTTTGTATCCTGCGGGACTTGCTTTGTGAGAAGGAGGGGGAGGAAGGACGGAAATCCCAGATGAAGCGCAATTAAAGCCGCTGGGAACCTGATGAGCTAGCTGGTCCCCAGGCAAGCACCCTCAGGGACGTCCCCAGGGAGCAGCTCCAGGGGCTCTTGCAGCAAACTCTCTGGGCAGCCTCTTCCCACGCAGTACAGCCTGCCTTGCCTTGCCTTTCCTAACGCTTTCATTTACAGGATTTTCACCTGTGTGGTTTAGTTTTTGTTCACAGTGTGTTCCCATATGGTTTAATTTGCACCTCTAAAATTAAAACAAGATTCCTTGCTGTTAGGGGGCAGCAGGTCTGAGCACCAAGCCACAGAATTTTCTATTTTTCTGTCCCAATGAGCTTAGTCAAGCTCAGGGCTCCTTGCAGCCCTGGTGTTCCAAAGCTACAGGAATGGGGAGCTGTGGAAATGCCAGAAAATTTTCATGAAAGATTTTTTATGTGTCATCAAGCTGCACAATTAAATGGCATCGAAAGGTGCCAGCTGAGGAACTCTGAAATTTGCATTTAATTTGGTGTGTGGTTGGGTTTTTTAAAATCCATCATTAATCACTGCTCGTGATATTCACAAGGAGCAAAATATTTCTTTGCAAAACTGAGGCTACCATACTCTTGAAGTGTGAAAAGGGGGGTGAGAGCAAGTCAGGAGCCCTGTGACAAATGTGTGCAGAATATTCTGGCATATCACTGGAAGGCTGCAGTCTCCATGTGCAGCATGGATGGAGATGCACTCAGAGCTCCCTGAAGCGTGTAGCTCAGGGCAGACCTTCCCCACCAGGCTGGGTGCTCTGGGCCCCTGCAGCTCCTGCCCTTTCCATGTCTAATTCCATAGGAAAGCTGGCTGAGGTGATTCACTCAGCCAGAACGTCAACAGAGCACATCAGGCTGCAAGGAGAGAAAGCAGCCAGCCCCTGCCAGCTCCTGCCCAGCAGCCAGAGGAGATGTCCAGCGAGGGCATGAGGAAAGCACAAGCATACAATGAATCTGTCCCATGGAAAGTCCACCCAGTGCCTCACAGGCATCACCTGCTTGAGATGATGTCCTTGAGTTCCATGGCCCTTGAAGGATTTTAGTTACTTAAATCTGTAAAGCTGCTTTCTGACCCTTGACAAATCTCCCAGGGCCTACACCATCCTGTGCCAACAACCTCAAATGGCAGTGAAATGCAGAAACACTGTTTCCTCCTGCTTCTATAAACGCGCTGCCTAAGAAATTTACATCGTGATTTCAGGCCTGGTGAGAAGAAATGGAAGTTTCTTTCTGTTTCCCTTTCCATCATGGACCTCCTGCACGCTCACCCTACAGATGGCCCTGCAGCCATCTCACTTCCAGTCTATCCAGCCCATCCTCCCACAGGCACTGTTCCCTATTTCTGGCTGCCTTTTTCCCCCAGCAGGGCAGCATTAGCCTCTATCTGAGGCACCTCACAATGAATGAATGGAGGTACAGGTAGAAGAGCCACATCATTGGGATGATCTCTCTGAGGGCATTGTGTCATGCACAGCATTGCCTTTTACATAGAAGATTTCCCCATTGTCCCTGGAAGCTCCAGATTGTTCAAGTTCAGCTGCTGGCATGACTGAATGATGGCAGGGATCACTCGGTCCATCTTGGAAAGCAGCACGAGTGAAGAAGGAACAGCATAAGTGCCTCAGTTTCTCAGTCTCTGCCACAGAGTACCCAGAAAGCAAACACAGAGCCCACACTAGAGGGAGGCTCAGGAGCAACCACTGAGGAAATGTCTTCCTTCACATCCTGAGCAAAGAATGCCTCTCTCAGCAGATAAAACAGGCTGGAGGGGGTGGATGCACCTCTTCCCTCTCAGGAGGAGCAGAGGGAGAACTCTCCTGCTGGGCAACCCCTTCCCCTTTGCCTTGCTGTTCCTGAGCTCATGAGCATCTTACAATTTTCTTTAATTACTGCCTTTACCTCCTGATTTGAGAAGCTGCCCTCCCACCTCCTTCTTGAGTGAGGAATGATATTTTACCATCATTAAACCAGGCAGGCTGGCAATATCCCATATGTTTTCATATCTGCCTGGCTTTCACTATGGACCAGCTGTAAGGAGCATTGAGGAGCAAACCCATTCACAATCTATGCAGAATCCCTCTGTGTCTGCCAGTGTTAGGGACCAACCTTGTTCAGTTTTCTCTGCTGCAGGTTGTGTACCTGGCCTGACCACATCCACCTCTCATGGTTTCATGCCCTTTCTGTCTGTTCACTTGATGGGGAGCTGAACAAAACCAGTACAAAAGGAGGCTATGGCAAAATTTGCACTGACATTATTCTTGTTTTTTGGTAACTTGAATGTAGAATGTGTCTGATATTCATCACGAAAAAAAAAGCCACATCCTTTCTCTTCCTCCTGATATTTATTAAAAAATAGAAAGGCAGTCTGGAAGCTTTTAGAGGCCTCTGTTCTTCCACCAAAGACAGTCACAGATGCCTAAATGCTTAAGCACAGATGCACAGCATGAACCCCAAGGAGATTACCTTTCAGGAGATCCTTCCTCATGCTGGATTACTTCTAAATGATGCAACGTGATTCTAGTCTTTGCAGCCTCACGCTTGATGTTCTGGAAATTGCCTGGCCATGTTTGTACCATGGGAAAATGACAAGAGTGGAGGGCTGCATGTTCCCCTGTCCTTGGTCAGTCCTGCCTGCTGGTGTTCCCCTGTAATGAAAAATATTACATCAACAACACCTTCTTGGGTGGAAAAACCCAGCCTGAACACTTGCCCCTCTTTGTCTTTTAGGTGTCTTTTCCCCTTTTTATCTCAATTTGTGACCTGTTGCATGGCACTTTGGTGGAAAGGCCTATGGACAGGAGCAGTGTGAAGCACAGCCATGGTTTCTGTGCTTGCAGATATGTGGATGTAGAGCTGTGAGCCTGCCTGCTTTCATGTGTAAATATGCATATATGCCAATAGGTGAGCTGATCAGAGTATTGCCCCTGAGTATTTATCAGTTATTATAATGCATGGCATTAAAAAGGATAGCATAGCAGATGTAATATGTAATGCAAATATCATATGCAAATAATTTACTTAGTGTCACAGCGAGAGCAACAGAAGAGAAGGAATCCGACTCTCAGCAGGTCTGTGGGGTTTACATTTCACATTACATCCTCACTCCATTTGCTGGGATGGCACAAGGAAAGTAGCTGTCAGTAATACTTTGTGTGGCAGCAGACACAACGTGCAGAGCTGTGAGCAGCCTGATGCAGTACCTTTTATTACCCAGATTAAGGATGGCAGGCAATTTACTTGCTAAAGGCCAACAGCAAATAATCTTTTCCCTGCAAAACGAATTTAGGCAGCTTGAGGTGGGGCTAGAAAGCAATTAAGTATATTATTAAAGCAGGGCAGGAGATTGTAATCATACATATGTATATTACATACTTACATATAGAGAAAGGCAAATAAGTCTGCAGCCACCTTTGGAACCAATATATTCAAGTTTGAAATGCAATAAGGCTGGAAATTAAGTGCTTATCTTCCTCTGTTAATGTGTAATCTTCCCCTTTAATCAGCTGCATTAATTATTCCATCACACTGAGTTTTTTACATTTCTGAAAAGCAGGAAAGTTAATTCTGTTGTGGTTCGTGGCTTTTGAGAATTACCTGGGGCAGAGCAGAGCAGGGGTGAGGATGGGCTGGCTGCTGGCTGCCTCCCTGCCCTTGCAGGCAGCCTGCTAACAGGACCTTCACCCCCTGCTCCAGGCTGAGCCCTCCTGCCCCCCGGGACAGCGAGATTCCCGAGATTGCCGCAGCATCTGGGACAGAGGGACACTCTGCTCTGGATGTTGTCTGTCGTCAAGGAGACAAAGTATCCAGATTATCAGGCCGAGCCATAATATGATGGACATTCAGTGAAATGCAGCTTTCAAGAAAAAGTAATCAGAAATCTTCCATGGTAAGACAGGGATTTTGCCTCCCTTACTTAGGAGGTCTCATTTATCCAGTACAAACAGAAGACAGGGTTTGCTTTTGGCTGTAATGAAGATGCAGACTGAGACATGCTACTTACATACAGAATGTTAATAAATACATGATGGGACAATATTTTCCTCTATCATAAGGGCAACAGCCACAAAAAAGCCTGATTAAGTATGCTCCATTTATGACATCTGATTGCAGAAGATAATCCCTGCTTGCTGAGGACGTGGCAGTCACGGGCACAAACCACAAGCTGAGCAAAAGGTCATCAGGACGTGGAGCAAGGGGTACCACGTCTGCTCCAGGGGCATGCCTCAAAAATCTTCCAACCCCACTTCCACAGGGGCAGAGTGAGCATGTCACCCTTTGGCAAAAGAGGGTGAAACAGGGATCCCAAAGCATTATTTCCCCTCATGGAATAGCTGATATCTGAGGGCAGATGTTGCTCTGCTGGGATCACTGCTCTGAGATGCCAGCACCTCCACTGAGCCCATATTGCCGCTGCTGTGGCAGGCAACGCGGCGGGGCTGAGCGTCCACTGCCAGACACAGATGTATAAACTGCTACTGCTCTAATTAAAATGTGGATTTCTTTCTTCTGGGGCTCTAAAAAATGGTGTCACAAACTGAGGTCAACACAGGAAAACCAAGTCACTCTTTTTACCCACTTCCCCTTTAGACAGAAAGATTGATGTTTCCCCACACTGAGCACACGCCCCACGTACTGGTTTTGATAAAATTACATTTTTCTTTGTTTAAGCAAAGTGTGCTGATATTATTAAAACATCCCAGATCCATCATGTTATTGAAAACCTTTCAGTTAACCCAAAAGCCAGTTGAAAAGTGAATTTTAATTTCAGGACATATTTTAAAATTTGTCATTTACTTTGGGATTAGGAGTGGAATAAAATCAGGAAACTGCAGGAACAGAAACTACCCTGGTAATTTTTATATTAACTGACACGACTCTCAGATTAACTGCTTCAGGGTTTTATTGCAGGACAGGGTTAAATTCAAACTAATGAAGTGAGGCCAATATACAGGCCAAATAACGCAACAGCTGGCACAGTGCTCCGAGAACTAAAGGAGGTCACTAAAAACGATGCCAGCTCACAGTGGTTTATATAAAATGTACTTTTTCAAACCTACCAGCCGCCTTTGATGAGACGATAAATTTTGCTGAAAGCAATAAAATGCCTTGGACTTGGTACTGCGTGACATTGGCTTAGAAACCAAGATGGCTTGAAATCAATGTGTCAATATTAAATGAAATTAAGCAACTACAAGCTGCTTAATGTCAACATCATGAAGTAAATTGTAAATGAGAATCACCTTGTGTGCATTGTGTGCAGGCCCCTCTGGGATCATGTGTTTTGTGCCCATTACTGCTAATATTTTTGATAACTACTTAGAAGAAAAAATTTAAAAAAAACTTAATCATCACTGATGATGCTTGTGGGTGACACAGACCTTGGGGGATAACAGCAATACCAAAGAAAGGATAGCACAGATCAGCATCACCTCAACCTGAGCAAAAAACACTCAGCTGAGCAGAGCCAAACATAAACCCATAAATCTGAGGGCCAGAAGATGATGATGAGGCAGGTGATCCATGCCCACGTCCAGCTTGTGAGGTGAACTACTCCAGCAAGAGCCCTATTACAATTTAACATCCCAGAAGATCCTGCCAGAGCCCCAGAGGCATATACATAGCTAGCCTTGACCACCTCAACATTTGGGTGCCTCCTGAGCTCCTCCTCCTGTTTGTTGACTTGCCTGTTACTCTGTTAAGGGCTCCTCGTAGTTGCTGTGCTTTCTTCAGTCCCGGTTTTGAGGCACTGCACTCCCTATAGAGGCAGGACTGCAATTACATTCCACCTCGACTCGTGGCCTCCCAGCAGCCTTCCTGCATTCATCCTGCCCCTCGGGGACAGGGGACAGTGTCCCTTGCTTGGCTCTTTCCTCAGGGCCTCTGGACTGCTGCTGATCTGGGATCTCTGGAGGACTTGCTCACAGGCTCAAACCGTCCTTCTTTCAAACATGACAAATAAATCTTTGCCTTAATAGCCTTGCATTTTGTGCCATCTTTTATGCCCTCTCAGGATGTTATATGCCACATAAAACATGAGAGGTCATTAAAGTTGAAGTGAGAAACTAATTAGCCCACATTTATGCTGAGGGATGCAAATAAATTATGTTATTCAAATATCAGGCGTGCCTTTTTAAATATTGGCTAATATTCTAGGAGGATCCTCAGGTTATAGAGACCACAGAAGATGCTTAATTTACAACAAGCACCCAAATATGTGACTACACTGGGGTAACACCAACACCAGATGAGAGATGACCCCAGTACCACCTGCAGAGCTGCACTGAAGGCATTGCTACAGGGATTCCTACAGCTGCTGCCCCTCACAGGGGAAACAAAGAGCTGTGGACCCTTCCCCATGAGCCCATCAGCTCTGGCCCCAGAGGCTACAAGGTGCTAACATATGTTCCAACCAAAATATATCCCCTGTATCCTCAAGGGAACCAATTGCCGAAGCAGAGAAAGGATATTTAATCTCTTGTCCAGTGAAGGCTGAGCGCCTGCTGCTTCCCTCTGTTTGCTGCTTTTATTGGGATCTCTGCTATGCTCAGCTCCTGTTTTCATGAAACTTGTGGGAAGTCAATATCTTTGTGCCTTTTGTTCCTCTGTCAGGTTTGTCTGAGGGCAGCCAATGATTCCAGTGTAATACCGGGAATGCAAAAGGAGCAAGCAAGTGATTGCATAGCTGTATTTCCGTACAAAGTAGGCTAAAAATAACAGTGACCTTTACAAGCTCTATTTTTCCATGGTTTGGAGCAGAGTTGTGAAATTTGGCAGGTGCAAGAGACCTTTGGGGTGTGCCTTCTGCTGTTCCTGTGAAAATCTTCTCAAATTTGGGCTAGGTATAAGCCTTTGGAAAACAAGACCATATGTTAAGAACACGGTTCAGAGGCATGTAAGAACTTGAGTAATTCAGAGGAATTCCCCCATAATTTCACCCTCCCCGAGTCTCATGCCACTTTCCTACTCAGTGCCCCTGTTTGGCTCTGGGGTCTTCACCTGGATATCCCCAGGACCCACTGTGAATACTGAGGTGTAAAACAGGGGCAGAGTTTCTTCAGAACTCCATGTTCTCACCCTGCTAACAAACACAAACACATCCTTTCAACACAGGCTGAAAGGATGCTCAGAGCAACCACACAAAGGGACAAGAACATGGAGCAGATGGTGGATCAAGGTGGCCCTGAGTCACCACATGCTGCAAAAGGCAGAGCCAGTGGACAGCCTCTCAAACCCATTCCTGTTTGGAGAAGGTGGACTTGCCCCGAGTGTGCTTTCAGACAAAAGCTGTGTGTAAGCTGCGTGCATTAATCTCTGGCATGTGAGTAAATTTCCTCATGTGAGTAAATGGTCCCGGTTACGCGGGGTTGTCTCACACACGGCCATGTGGAGGGAAGGTCTCAGTCTGAGATCTGAGTGTGCAGCCACAACGAGGAAGAGAATGTTTGGCTTCACAACAGATTAGTCATTTGCTTGTAGTTTAAATAAGCCTCTGAGAAGTTGCTGTCTTGACACTGTTTTCTGGCTGGACTGGTAAGAGTGGCTCTGAGCCGTGTCCGTGGAATATCTGCCTTGCTGAGCCGGAGGGGCGAGCAGTGACAGAAGGTGGTTTGGTGACTCTTGCCTGAGTGAAGGACGCTTCCACAGACAGCAAACAAGTGCTTTTTTTACTCCTTATTTACACAAGCTTGTTTTAGTAGAAGGCAATTTTGAAGCAGAGGATGAGCTTTGAGGTCCTTCATCCCTACAGGCTCCAGCCTGTTTTTCCCCTGGCACTGCATGGCCCTGCTCTGACCTGCACAGGCCACACTGGGAGCTGGCATGAGGCAGGTCAGTGCATGGAAGAAGAGTCACCAAGTCACCAAGTGTTGGCAGGCAGATCATTCCATCTGGAACAGATTGATATGGGCACACCTGATCCCTACGGGACCCAGGAAAGCTCGTCACAGCCACCAATACCAGCAGTGACTGTGGAGGTTGCAGGTGGCAGGCACACAGTGATGGAAGGAAAATTAATGAGGAATTGAATGAGAATTGGGATTGCTTGGGCAGAAAAGAATGAAATTGAACTGAAAGGTAAGGGAGAGACAAGATGGGAAAATGGAAAATACTATATTCAGTAGTGGCTATCAAATAGGATTTCTATCCTATGCACTCATGATGGCAAGGATCCCATAGAAAAAATAGACTTTGATTAACATGCACTCAATTACATTAGTAATTAAAGTCTATGTGTTGTAGGGACTGTTCAATTAAAATTGCACTACCCATGTCCTTAACAGCTCCTGATTTCTGGGGGGCTGACTTTGTGATGTTGCTCTGCCATTGCTGTTTTCTTGACCAAATTCTAAACCTTCAAGAGCAGGGAGGTGCCAGTGGATGCCTGTGGGATATCTCTACACACAGAAATCACAAAGGGAGAGAGAGCTGGAGCAAGTATTTAAAGGAAGCATTAGCAGAAGGGGTGGCTGTCCTTGTGCAATGCCTCACTGCATTCCCCACGGTGTCCTGAAAATGCCCACTTGTGGGCAAAATACTGCTAGAGCCTGGAGTGACTGCAGGGGGAATGTCATGAGCCGCATGTTTTGCGAGCATTACTGGCAGTGGGTTAGGGACTGCCCTTGCACAGTCCTTAACCCTGCCTGGTCAAGCTTGGGGTACCCTGGCATGGGGAAACGAGAGGGTTGTGACACCCTCAGCCCCAGCACTGATGCCACCAGAGCCCGTCTGTCAGAGCCCCGGGTGTCAGCAGGATCGGAGCTGACTATGCTTGGTGAGCAGAGGGAGACTTTGCCCTTGAGATCAAGGCTGGCCCTGTGGTGCAGGCAGGTGCCTGCAGCTGGGTGTTTGAGCCTGGCTGTAATGTGTGCATGGGACAAGCCTGGCAGATCTCACACAGCCGCTCTCTTCATCACATGGTGTGTCCTGGTGCTGTGGTCCTGCTGAGCTGATGGCTCGGGCTGAGGACCCCATGCAGAGCCCCGTGGGGACAAGTCCTCATCCCCTGGGCCCTGTGCTGAGGCCTGCACAGCTCAATGCACGAGCCACGGCACTGCCAGGTATCAGACACCCATCTCTCCATGCCCATTTCAGATTGCAGGCTGCACACTACTAAAAGGGCTGTTTCACAAAGGACTCTCCATCCTATTTGTGATAATCCAAAGCCCTTTTCCTCTTGTTCATGGCTGTGTAATAGCCCTGGTGGCAAATGCATCAGCTGCTTATTCCGGAGAGAAATCCTGGCAAGGCTGAATGCAAATTTACGTAAGCCACATGGCACACAAGTTTTCCAGAGAACACTGGCAGAGCCCCACTGGTTTTCAGAAATATCTATTCTTTTAATAGCTGATGGACAGGTTCATTAGGTACCTATTTTTAACAAGATGAAATAGATTCTGAATAACTGATGTGACCAACACGTCAGTCCTGAGCAGACAAAACTTGGATGCAGTCACTGGGGATTTTTCCCATGTCAAAATGTGGCAAAGGCTGCAATAATTGACTCCTGTGGAGCTGAGGACCCCCAGTTAGACATTTTGTTTTATTCCTGGTCATGAGTGAGGAATTGCCTACTGATCACAAAAAATACAAAACAACCACATTCTCCCCAGACTTTTCTTAGCTAAACTTCCTTATTACCTACTTGCCTTAATTAAAAAAAATATTAAATTTGGAGGTAGCTCAGATGAGAGTTCTGCTGCCACCTTGGCACAGTTCAGGTCTCTTTTTTTTTGAGAAAAAGCTGTGAGTATTTCATGGTTGATTGTCAGCAAGATTTACCTGGGCAGGTGTTAACACTGAGGACAATTTGTTGTGTGTACATATATGGAATTGATTTTGGTTAGGAGTCTAATGAATTTTTAAGCAGATGGCAAACTGGGCAGTGTAACAGGAGGAAAAGCCAGGCAGATACAACTCTAATCTTGTTATACATGTTATATCTACTGGAGACCACCTGTGTCGCTGGGTCTGCAATGTCCCCTTGGATTCAGGATGGCAAGGGCAGAACCACCAAAGTCTGGTGCTCTGAATCCAGGGGCTTATAGTCTTAGATGCTTTCCATATTACTGCCAGGATAAACTGGGCCAAGCAGATCTGGGGAGGTGCTACATTGGTTTTGCTGGGGTCTTCGGGGAGGATAAGGTTGGATCACCAATCACCATGGCATGTACTGTGCCAAAAAAACCTTTTCTGATGTCTAATGATTTGCAGCCCGAAGAGCAAGCTAGTATTTTAACAGATGTAGACTTGCCTCCTTCACCAATCCCCTTATAGGGAGGGTTCATTGGAAGGTTAATAGGATGCTGAGAAGACAGACTGATTAAAATTAAATTAATCCAAATTAAATTAGGGGAAAGTCAAGTAACCTAGTTAGTTCATAAGAATTCATAGGAAAAGTATTAAAAAGAAGCAGTTCAGACTGTAAGGAAACAAAGGATCAGGACCCGAGAGCGTTCTTGCCCCGGCATCACCGGGATGGATTAGGCTGAGGAGTTCGCACGGCTTGTACGACCAGTCTCGGGAGCAGCCGGGAACACGCTGTGCCTGCTCCTCAGCCCTGCAGCGCAGCCAGCCGGCTCTGGGACAGCCTGCGGACTGCCCAGGGGACAGCGTGGCTGCGAGGACCTGCCGGAGGGACCTGTCACACGCCCCTGCACGAGGTCACAAGCATCCCCTGCAGCATCCCCTCCCGTCCCGTCCCGTCCCGTCCCGGGAGCTCCGCATGTGCGCGTCGGGAAGCAGGGTGAGGATCCTCCTCGCCTCCTTCACCCGTGCTGCCCCAGCAGCCTGACCGCCTCCGCACACGGCATCCACGGCACGGGAGGTTTGCACGGTCTGCAACCACCCCCGAGCACTTTGGAGAAAGCACTTAGCACAGGGAAGGGGGTTTTAAAGTAAGAGTAATAAGGATCAAGTGAGCTACGTTCATCTCTCATGCTATTAAAGCTATTTCATAAAGCAACAAATCTCTCCGCAGTTATATCTACGTTATCCACACCCCCAGCACATCCTCCAGGAATTCAGATGGTTATCTGCTTGCACATGCAACAAAGGCAAGCTCCTTTTCCCCATCATGTGAAGTTAGGAGAGAAACTGCTTCAGAAACAAAGGGTCACAAAATATTCACTACCCTAAAGAGCACAGAGCCACAGTTATCCTGCAGTTCAATATGTAACACCCCTAATATAACATGTGCCTAATTTTCTTTTAATTTCAAAGTATCTGTATAGCACTTGTCTTTGAATTTTTGTTTTTTTTTGTTCTTACTCTATGAACTAAGAGAGGCTCTTTAAAATCCATAGTGTGCAATATCTCCGTCTAAGGAGGCAATCATCTCATCACAAGATGAAACAATATGTATGTAAATGTACATTGATACATAAAAACTGAAATAAGGCATTAACATCTACATTTTGATGCACTAATTTGGGCCTAGTTATGTTGACACAGATGGAGTGAATTACTGGAGGAGAAAAAGCACATCTGTTAAATGTTATTGTTTAATTAAGCCATTAGCAACTGAAAGACAAGGGCCTTTAAATTATAGTATTTTATATTTATCCCAGCCCGTGGTAGTCGCATCCCTGAGCACTTGGGGTGTGCTGCAGCCTTTAATGCAACCAGCACAACAACCTCTCTGTGAAAGGGACCAAGAAGGGTCCCTCTCTCTGCCTTGCAGGTGGGGAGCTGAGCTGTTTGGCGTAGGGAATTTGGGCAAATCACCCTGGGCTGGCTGGGGTTGGCATTGTGACACTGACCTGCTTGGTTAGCCTGTGTGGCAGAGCCTCACAGGGCCTCCAAGGAGATCTTTATCTGGGGATGAACATCCCTGAAACCTCTGGTCATTGCTCAGTGAGGGCTTGGCACCCTGGCATTCATGTTCACCCAGCTGTGGGGTTTTGGACACATGAGATTTTCTACCTGAGTGCCAAGCTCTGTGTGCACAGCCAAAGAAATTGGCAATAATCCCTTATTACAGCCACAGGCTCTCTCTGGAAATCTTATTCTCCTGTTCAATTTTACAGAGAATAAATTTCCTAGCTGGAGGGAAATTTCTTCCTGTGAGAGGGAAGAAAATGTCTCTGTGAGACACCTTACCAGCGGACTTACTATGACACAGAGGGGAAAAACTCTCATCTTGTGTTCCAAAAAGCCTTCAAATTCACCTGGGAAGGGTCCACTGCCACTCCAAGGATGCAGGGTCAGCCATGAGGAGATGTCCTGCAGACTGTCCCACTGAACACCTGCCCCCTTGTTTAAGTCACATTTACTGTGGAAATAGAATTTTACAGAGGTCTAGAGAGCTTAAAGATATTAAGCATCCAGAAGCAGTGCAAAACCAGAATCCATAAAGAACAAAGACACCCTTTTAGCAGTTTTAGGGTGGAGGAGGTGAACACCATCAGCCCTGTCTTTGTCCAGGAACTGAGGCTTCCCAGGTTCTGCTGCCCAGCAATGCCTGGTAGCTGTCATGATGGGGTCAAAAGCAGTGCCCATAAATTGTTTATTTAATTTTTCTGTGCCATTTACACCATCACTGCCAGGAAAGTGACACCTGATAAATAGAAATAAGAAATGCTTTCAGCTTTAAAAATAGAAATGTTTTTCACTTTAGCTGCTGCAGGAGGAAGGCCCAAGTCTGCTCTCACTTACACTGGCATAAAATAAAATTAGCTACACAGAAATGAATGGAGTTTCATCTATCAAAAAACTGCACAAGGGGCAGCAGAACTGACCTCTTTTCTTTTAAACTCCTTCCTGCTCAATACTCTATGAACATCTTTTATATTTGATGCAATAATCTTTTAGAGCTGACCCCTGCCCCCCACATCAGAGCTGATGGGAACTAACATGGATGCAGCTCAGAGAGGAAAATCAGCCTTGGTGAAGGCCCAGGCAATATGGGAAGCAGGCCTTGGGCCAGCACAGAGCAGTGTAAAGTGCCACCACAGAGGGCCAGCATTTGCTTTTCCTACACTAGGAAATATTGAAGCACAGCACAGTGCTTCAGGGAGGGAGCTCATGGGGCCCTCCAGGAAGAAACACCAAGGGACTGCTGATGGTGGCTCATTGTCCAGGTTTAGAGCAAATTTGGGGAAGAATCCCCCAAAGGAGCTCGGTGGGAAAAGCAGATCCAATTGGCCCCTCCCCCCAAATGGTCTGGGAGGAAAAAATACCTCCTTGGAGAAAGGTGGAAAAAAAATGTTTATCAAACAATAAAACCAACACAATATCAAACAATGAGACCCTTTGCCACTCTAAAAGAGACGACAAACTGAGAAAACCCCGGGTTGAAGCTCAGCTCACTCAGTCTCTGATCAGTCCCTCAGTGCTGGAATTGTCGCAGGCCAGGCCCGGCCCGGTGGGCCACAGCTGCAGCTGCCGGTGCTCTCCTGGGCGTTCAGTCCAGAGCAGTTTCAAGAGGTCCAAAGAAAAAGGAAAAAAAACAGTCCAGGGAACTTCTTTGCCTCAGCTAGCTAAAACTAACTAAAAAGCAAAAGAAGAGCTCTGTCCCGCTGTCTGTCCGCAGACAACACAGTCCAGGAGCAGGAATGTGGAGGAGTGAGTGCAGTGCCTGAAAACAAACTGCGCGCTTCTTCTCTCCCCCCCCAACCTCACTCTCTGGAACAAGTCTTAAAGGTGCAAAATTTATTATTCAACATAAACAGAATGAGACGACTGGGGATAAAAGCATCATATAGTCAACCCAGGACACCCATTCAGCTGTCCTTGTCCAGAGCCATTGACTTTGGCCAGGCATGACCAAGCCTCTGTGGGACCTAAGGAGGTTGGCAGAACACATGGAAACTTCCCGAGGGATGTGCCAGGGAAAGGTGACAGCATATCCCTCCTAATGAAAGCAGTGGCTCAAAGACAACAAATCCCTTCTCCCAGGGAGCTGGATCCCAGTGCCCTACTGTCTGAGGTGGCAGCAATTTGAAAACTAACCAGAAGCCTTGCTGCTATTCCAGAGTACTGCATTAAATAATTGAAAAATGAATAATTAAATTAAAAGAGGATTATTTCCCACAGGCAGGGAGAAAATTGCTGCCTGCAGGACAAAGAATGGTGGCAACACTTTGTTTTCTGCAGTTCTCAGCAGTTAGGAGAGAGGTGATATGAAAACATCCACAGTGGGCAGGAAGAGCCCCCCTGAGTCACATTGGGATTTTGGCTCACAGTTTATTCCCAAATTGTCTATCACCAAGTGCAAGATTAGTGATTTCTAAAGAGCAAGGAAGCAAATCAGGAAATACAAGACATTCCTTTTCCTAAGAATGTCACCCTTGGGGTGTGGGGGCATCTATTTACGCAGAGGTACCTGAGGGATTTGCACAGATCAGTCCCATTGACTCACAGTGAGCTGCTACGTACATTTGTAGGATACATTCCTATGTTTAGTCATCTGCATTTATTTTATTGCTGGATATGAGGAGACGTGCATGTGTGCTTTGTTCTAGCACTGTATAAGAGCAGCATAATGGCACTATTATATTTTTCCCTCAGATGTATATATCTGTTTGAACAGACGACGCATTGTAAGAGTCTGTATTTCTCATGAACTATAATTAAACATGAACAACTCTCCACATAGGATAACAATACTGTAATATACTTGTTCTCCTCACAAAACTTTAAACAAGTCGACATGCTGAGTGAATAATGATCCTACATTTATGCAGAATTATTTTCTCTGAGTAGCTACAAGCCCTTGGAACACTGATACCCTGACTGTATGAGGCACTACAGCAGGGTCTGACCATGACCTGAGGGGAGTAAGTTGTCCTCTTCAACTCACCCACCTTGCCAGCACCTCAAGCTCTCCTCACCCAGCCCCTACATCCCTTCATGGTGCCACTTCATTTTTCATTCCTTTTTCATCTGGAAGCCTTGTTTTTATCCTGTGTGTAAGGTTCCTTCGGACAGCCCTCCTACGCCCCTCCCTTAAACTCATATTTGTCCAGTGAAGCAATTTCTTCACTCACCACATCAGCGTTGGCTATAAAAGGTCACAGTATTTTTCCAAGAGCTGTGACATTTTCCCTAAGCCCATCTTCTTGTCTCTATCTATCCAGAAACTTTATAGTCCCCACCATGGCGGTCATAGCTGTGACTGAGCTGTCACAAGCCAGATGGCTGTGAGGGTGCCATGGGATTCAGAAACACACATGCAGCATCAGGAAGGGTAAGGCTTCAACCCTGCTAGTTGCCCTTCCTCCCTCCACCAGCAAGTCCATACTCATCACCATGTCACATGTATATCTGGAAGCTGTGACCCAGTGCGGAAGGCCCAGGATTCCCACAGCAGATTTCTCATTCTCCACCCCCTGTGCCACAGCAGATGGGCAGAGGAAGCTCAGCAAGTAAACAGCATGCTTGACACTATGGAGCTGTGCTGCAGCAGAACAATTTCTGAATGCCAACCCAGGGCCCCAGTCCCAAAACCAGCCCCTTCCTTCCTTCCTTCCTCTGCAGAGAGAATGTCTGCAGGCTGCGTTGTGTGAGAAGACATCTTTTGTGAGAGGAGGCTTTTGAACACGGGAGCAATGAAGCCATGCTGGAGCCCAGAGCCAACGAGGCCAGAGCAGAGGAGAGGCAGGGATGAGGGTCTGTCTGGCCATGCAGACAGTGCCCATTGCCCTCCTCTCACAAAAGTCCAGCTAAACCGAGGCCAGCTCTCAGCACTGAAGTGTGCAGAGCAGCACAGCAGCTTCTTCCTCCATGTCAAACCATGAAGGAGGCTGGTGGAGAGGATATTTCAGTACATGCCTTTTCATTAGAACACCCTTGCCTTCGGTAAATGGTAAATGAATCTCCAGTCCCTTCAGGAATGGCTTTGTGGCGACACATTCCAGGGCCAGCCATCACTGATCCAAGAGTAACATTTACACACACAGGAGTTGAAAGCTGGTATTCACACAGGACCCAGCATCAACGCTCCTCTCTCTGTCCCTGCAGCCATTCCCTTGTCTCAGCCTGTCTAATAGCCACAGGAATACAGTTGGTGATGTTCTCCTCTGTCCTGAAGCCCACCCAGCTAAAGCAGTGGAAAACATCTTTGTCCTGCTCAGCTCCAGTCCCATGTCCCTCCATGCTCCAGCGGGGGCTAGAACCGCCTGAGGGACACTCTAATCCCAGCCATCTGTCAGGGGTCCCTGGGGCACAGTCCTCCAGTTCCAGACTGTCAGCGTGCTGCCAGATGAGTGCTCCCTGCTGCTGGAACAACTCCCAGCCAGCTGGCCTCCAGCCTCCAGCCTCTCCTTCCCATAAGTGCAGAAGAAAGAGCTGGTTTGGGGATGAGGGAGGGGGGAATTGAGCTTGGACCCTCCAGAGAGGCATTCATTTTCTCTTGCTCATCAGGAGACACTAAAATACAGTTTTTGTGAAGGCGTACCAGCCCCTGTGATTTAATGCCAGCCCTGGCTCTTTGCATCTTCAAAGCTCTTTACTATCAGCTGGCTGTGGTCTCCTCTCAGGAACCACCAGGATGGGACCAGTGGCACCATGCAGAGCCTGTCCCCCTCCCAAATGACTCAGGCCCTGCAGGGGTACCTTCACAAGGCAGGGAGAGTTATTCAGTGTTATTCCTTCTGACAGATGAGAAAAATGAGAGGAGGTGCAATGGCAAGAGTCGCCCAGGGCCTTCCTGATAACCTGGGTTGTGAATGTCTGAATTACTCAGCCCCAGCCAGTCAGCTCAAACTGCCTCTGGTTCTCTCTGCTGCAAACCACTTATAAAAGCATCAGTGCATCAGTTCTGGGTCAGGCCAAGGCCCCGTCTACCTCTGTATCCCATCTCTGATCAGGGCTTGGCTGGGCACTGACAGAAAGGCTTTGCCAACAAGACTGGTACGGAGCATCTCCTTCCCATTGAAAAGTGAGTGACTCCTTTGCATCCCCATCACCTCTCATAATGATTAAAGCATTGAATCATGCTTTTGGCTTACAGAGCTTGCATTGTGCAGGTCTGTTTGAATTGAAGAAAAGAAAGGCTTTGATGATCTTAATCAGAACTTCCCTCTAAACACACATTTCCGTCCCCGCCGCGGCAGGAGCAAAACCAGCACTCTGCTGCCCAAGAGCTCACGTCCAAAACATGCTTCCAGCCCCAAAGGTCACCAGCAATGGAGGAAAAAATGTAACCCTGCTCTCAAGTCATTAGCCAGACCTAACAAAATATCCCTCTCCAGTACAAAGAGGAAGAAGGTTTCTGGTAGACAGTGGGGCATCAGTGGGAGATCAGTGCATTTCAGCCTGGTCCCAAAGCAGCTGAGGTGGAGAGGAGGTTTTTGGTGGGGTGCAGATGAGGTCCTTGGGAAGCATGTCAACAGCATGACTGGGTGTCTGGATCCAAGATCTGAACCATGTCATAAGAGCACACAGCAACACTTCAGGCAGGAGCTGAAGAAGAGAGTTATTCACCATATGCTTTTGATCCTCCCTTTTACCTTGTGAAGATGTTTTATATATTTTGCATCAGAGGTAAAATTTACCCAAGGAATGTAATAAACAGCATTGCCTCGAAGACTGTGCACAAACTTTACACTACTGGCAGATTAAAAAGTCATCTGCTCCCTAGCGATTTCCTCCTGCACGTACCAAAGGAGTCCAAGTCTGGATAAATTTAACACAGATGATTCTCATTTTTTGCTTCTGGAAAATGTTGCCCTGGCAGATCATGGAGTCAAGCTATGCATCTGTCACTCCCTCCAGTCAAGTCCTTGGGAATCTATATTTATAATCCTAGACTTTGTTCAGTTAGCGTCCATGCCAAAGCCTGCCTCAGTCAATGGAAATCTTGGGGAAGAAAAACATTGAAAATGTTTTATAAAAGCACAGTTTTGATGAAAGTATGTTAAAATGTTAGAATATGTAAAAATTTTTCAAAAATATTTTTTAAACATTTCAAAGAAAAACCTATGCAAGCAGTAGATTCTGAAATGAACTGTGGATGTGTGCTTGTGAAAATGCTCAGGGCAGTGAGATTACCTGAGCACAGCCTGCCATGTACAGCACCTTGTGCTCCTCCAGCACGTCAGCCTCTGAACTGGGTCACAGGGAGTTTTGCATAGCTGACTCGGGTGAATTCCAATTCCATTTTAGTCTATCTTTCTGTTAAATAAATGCCATTCCACAACTTCATTATTTGTTGTTACCAATCACTGAGAAACCAGCAGGTGTTTTCATCAATAAAAACAGGGAGATTTTTCTCACTTTTGAAGTTTGCTGAGAAACAACAGTGTTTCCTACAAGAATTTTTGGATGGGCATCATCTCCCTCTGGGACTCTACTGCAAAATATTGGCACTTTTTTTGTGTATAACTGCATCAATGTCAATATATTTTCTGTCTTGTTCTCTTTCAGCTTTTGCCAGGTTTTACAACCCCCTTGAAATCTGGTCTACAAGGGCCTAGAATGTCTGATCTGTAGGTCAGAGATACAGAAGAAGACACACATACATGAAGGGGGCACACATACAGAGCAACACATGACCGTAAAACCTCAGGGTGATAAATGGATGAGCAAAAAATATGCATCACAACTTCAAAATCCTGCAGCTACTGAAGTAAGCAATAAGAAGTCCTATAAGTAAGTCCAAAACATCAGCTTTTCCAGATTAGGTAACCAAGTCACAAAGTAAAATAAAATGCTGAGCAGGAGCGTTTGTAGGTGGTACAAACACTGTAAGACTTCTCCAGTAAACTTGGCTTCTCAAGGTTGAAAAAGGCTTATACCAACCTTTGCTGAGCCTTGCACAGCTGGCAGAGGCCTCAGCTGAAAGGATCTGGCAAGCCTGAAGCCAGTTTTAGCATCTCTTGGCAACAGAGCATCACCAAGCCAAACATTTTCCAGTGATCCCACATCCACTTGTATTTTAGTATCAACTACAACAAATCCATGACTGAGGATATATAAAAGAAGACATTGATACAGTTGCCCATGGGCTCCCCATGAAGTATCTGTAGCACCAAATTTCCTGTGCAGACGCCCCAATTTCAATATTTAGACACTTCTGTGCTGAAAGAGCAAAGTCAGAGGTGATGCGGGCCCCATTCCTGCCTGCATGCTGCCCACATGGGTATTGTTTGATTTAGCTTATCTACTGCCAGAGCATATCTTGGACGTGAAGATCCCTAGGGCAGCATCCTTAGGGAAGACTGAGTTCAGCTGTAAAAATACTTATGGTCCAGCATGTCCTTCTGCACATTGCTTCTGATCACCTTAGACATGTTTGGACTCTCAAAATCTTGCTTGGGGAGCTGCTGTGTGCAAAAAGCAGTGGGGAAAAAAAGCCCCCAAGCATTTCCCAGACAGTGCTGTCAGGTGGTTATCTCTGTACAGTACAATTTTCATGGGGCTGCATAACAAGGTCCAAAATTAGGAGCTCCTTTACCCATGACATCCATTAAACCTCACCTAGGAAGTGCTCTCACCACACACGTGGCCAGTCCATTCTGCCCAAAATTGTGAAATAAGTAGAGCAATTTACTCTTACTCTGCATCTTCTGCTTTTTACAGCAAGAAGCTTCATCCACAATGTGGGAATCCCAGGCATAATTTCCTCTCCTAAAAGAGCAGGAATATCTGTGTCCTAGATACATGCTGTGACTACCAAATAACAGGTTCTATCCTGGGGAGGTGCTCCATGCCCAAAATAAAACAGGGACACTTGGCAAGAAACAACAAGATTTGGTGGGGAAACGGGAGCTGTCAAGGGAAATTGTGCTGCTGCAGCAGCAGTGGAGAGGAAGAGGCTGCAGGACAACAGAGGCCATCGAGCAAGGTCACCGCTAACTTCAGCAGTCTGGGTCAGGGTCCAAACTCGTACCTTCCCATCTCACCCGAATTCTGGATTTTTAGAAATTTCCTTATAAACTTCATGTAACTTCTCTTCCTCTTCATGAGGCTCATGCTGCTTTTAGCGGGTCCTTTTGCATGCCATGCTACCATGGGAGCTATTTAATGTCTTTCACAGTGTCTGATGATAGCGAGTGGCTTTTCCGTGCCTTGCACAATCATCCTGCTACGTGCTCAGGAAATGCATGTCCCAGGACTCCAGGAACGCCTGTTTCCATGAGGTACCTGTTGCTTTTATAATATGCAAATATCTGTTAGCTGGTTTTGTAATTTGGTGAAGTTATGAGCCAGTGAAATTAGAGAGTGGATGGCTTTGCACTACAGAAACCCAAAGCAGAGCTCCAGCATGTGTAAATCAGTGTAGCTCCTCTGAGTCAGATGGAGCTGGGTCAATTTATTCTAGGTGAGGAGCTCTTGTAACAGGAGACACAGCCCCCAAATGGCCTGTAATAAGACACCATCCTGCTTTTTCTCTCTTCAAGCCTGCTATCACTGCATCCCTGCAGACTGCATGTTATGCCACGTGCTGGCCCTTCGCACACAGCAAGGGGCACTGATGTTTATCACATGCACTGCGTGAGGTGAGAGGGAAACCACCACAGCAAAAGCTTTGGCACTGCTTTATTCTCATCTGAGCCTTGCTTTGGAGTGTTCAGAGGCTCTGCCTGCCTGCTTTGTGTGGGCATGAACAGCAGCCTTTGATTCCCGGGTGGCACTGTTTCCTGCCCTTTGCTGTGGCTTTAAGACACAGGGGCATTGTAAGTGCCTGGCTGCAGTTCTTAGGAATACCAGCACTTTGGGCTCTTGGAGCAGCTGCATCCTTATCCCCAGCATCTGAAAACCACTTGTATTATTAAAGTGGCAGATTTCAGAACTGGCATTTCCCCACAACCACAGGTATTTAAAAAATTTAGCAAAACAAAATGGCACGCTGGGATGGTTCTTATGGGTCCTGCGTAGCACTTAGGCAGGAGACAAAAAAATCCCAGAGTTGGCTCTATGCAAGATGAGCTTTGGATGTGATGCTTCCTCTGTCTCTAGCAGTATTCAACCACCATGCTAACAAAACCATGGAGACTTTTCCAGAAACATTGCTCTTGAAACTTTTCATGGCCTTGTACACAAAATGCTGCAAGACTCATACCCTATTTAAGGTTGGTGATGCAGAGTGGGAAATAGTTGTCCCCAGGAAGTGGCTGGCTGATGAAAGTTCCACTGGTGTGAATAACCAGCACAATTACAGGGAAAGGCAGCTGTCTTGAACAAACTGGTAATGGGACACTGAGCCTTTAACTGCTAGATCAAAGTGCAAATGTGTCCCAGAGCAGCACTGACTCACGTTATTTGATGTCCTATGGGAAACGTGCTGGTAAGGCTCATTCCAGCTCCTTAACTCATCAGAATCATTGAAACTGAAGGAGCTGTGGCATTCAGCAAACTGAGACGCTTCTGTCAGTCCTACCAGAAATGTATCTACACCTTTGGAAACCTGACCTTACTTGTCTCTGCCACAAGGGCCACCAGTGTCACTCACACAGGCTGTCTCAATTTTTGGCCAAGAACAGAAACAGCATGAAAACGAAAATCCCATTTTAGCACTCATGTCAATTATTTATTCATGAATGCTGATTTATTCATCAAGATGTCTGCCTTCAGCTGTGATTTAACAGCTTTGCTAAACATGGGTTTCATTTAAGTAACAAGGAACTTCACTCTGGTCCTTCATCTATCTAATAAGGGCCAGCAGGGGTCCTTATTTAATAAGGACTGCAAATGGACCGATCTGAATTCTGGCTTTAATAGACAAAATTAATAGCAAAGATTAATTTCCTCCACTGCAGGAATGAGCATTAGGATGGGCATCATGAGGAAGTCAAACTAAATGATTGTAATTTCTAAGCCTTAATATCTATTTAGGTAGTCATTTTGCAATAACAAACAATTAGATCTATGCAAAAGGCAGATAATGAATAGGAAAAGGAAGTGTTCTGTGCACCTTTCTGGACCATAAATGTCTATCATCTGGTTGCCCAAGACTGTGTGGAACCAGAGTAAAAGAGGCCAGTTCTATTTTTTTAGTGAACATGAAGTAATTCATTTATTTCTCAGAGAAGATAAGTTACAGCTATCCCAAATTTAGATAAAAAGTAAAAGCCTTTCTAAGCTACCCAACCATGAAAGTCCCAACCAGGACTTTACATGGAGTGCTAGCCATACATTGCATGAAGGCTCTCTATAATGCTGGATATGGTACAGCAAGTCTGAACTGTGGTATGAATTCTTGGTCTAAGCAAATTCATTCTGTAAAACAGGAAGTTCTGACACGGTGCTGCCCTTGCACACTTGAGTGGGCTCAGTGAGGATATTTGATGCAAATGGTATAAACAGCAGCCAAATTACCTAGAGAGCTGATCTAGACCCAGTAGGAACAAAAGGCAGTAAGGTCATCTGATTGTGATCAGTCACCATGAGCCTGAGCTCTGGTAAAAGCACAGCTTTAGTCCATGGTAATTACAGCTCTCCAGTATTGTTCTGCTTCTCAGCTGCAATGTGCCAGGGGCTGAGTGTGGCTCAGATCAGAAGCAAGACTGAGCCCGTGCCACCTCTTACTAACACTGCTGAGCTGAAGGACAAAATGACCAGCCCCAGCTCTGACACAGCCTCCCTGCTGCCATCCACTGTTCCCTCACATCTCCTGGTGTGATGTTGCCAACATCCCCACCAAAGGCACAAGACTGATCAGTTTAAATGGTCCCAAAGAAGTTGTGAAGTGCCCAGAGAACCAACTGAGCACACAGAGTACCTGGGTAGAGAGAGTCTGGAGGGTACCAAGAAACCACAGACAGTGACCTCTTAAGCCAGCCAAAAGAAGACACGCACCCACAACCTAGCTTGCCAAAAAACCTGTAGCTCTGTCACATAGAAATATGTGAAAATACCCAGAGCCACATACTGCTCTACTTTCCCCTCTCTGGATGTTGTTTTTTAACAAATATTTCTACAAGCCTGGGGGAAAGACACTGGGATGAAACAAAGTAGGTACTGGCAGTGAATATGCACCATGGTTTGCTATATGCTTGCCTGACTTTTTAAGTGCCAATGTTTTTCTTCTTAATTTTTTTTTTCTTCAAAGCCTGGCACACTACCATGACAGCTTTACAGTGAGACTCTAGTCCAACATGCTGACATCAACTAACAAGGCATAGCAACAACCCAGCCCTTTCACATACTTTACGAGTACAATGTGTTAGTGTTAAGCAATATTTGAAGAAATACTAGGCAAAATAATTCCCAGGAAGACGTGGATTCTGACTTTATGCAGGCAAAGAAATATATGACAGAAATGGTAAATCCTAATGACATTGCTGGTGGCCCACCTAGTCCATCAGCAATGGAGGAGTTGTAGGACTCAAGTGCAAGCAACAGCCCATGAAAGAGCATCCTCTTTGTTCCTTTCAGTTAATTTGCTCTGCTTTTATGCCGGCAAGTGTTGTTTGGTAACACAAAGCAGCATAATGGGGCAAGAGGTTTGCTTATTTGGCATCTAGTGAAGATAAAGAGGTTAAAAAAGAAAAGCCCTGCTAATAATAACAACTAGTATTACAAAGGGCTGAGGTGTACAATGTACTCTTCTAGAACCACACTGAAGCCCAAAAGCGTGGCATGTTGACACTATCAAAAGTCTGCATGTTTCACAAAGAAAACAGCATTTAATCTCTAAAACTGGACAGATAAAAGGTCCAGCAAAATCTCTACAGACATACAGTCCATCACTTCTTTACAATGTTCAGGTCTTATGCAATTCACTCAGCTTCCCCCACTCCCCTTTGCCTTATTCAGGGATGGAAATGTTCTGCTGGCTTGTGTGCTGTAGCAGCTGCTCCTCTTGACATTTCTGCTGCAGGCTGGGATACAGACCTTGAGAATTAGTTCTAATGAAATAGCTAATATAACCCTTCCTCTCATTTCCCAATATTTCATGTGAATCAGAAATTCTAATTTAGGCAATCATTTATCTGAGAAATTTTCCTAGGTTAGTGGAGATTCAAAAATAGTTTGAAACAGCACAACAAAACCAAGGGTGCTTCAGGCTTTAATTTTGTTCCAACAACTTCTGTGGCTTATTAGAAAAATATAGATGCTATTTCTATCAGGTATCCTGCTAGGAAATTCAGTCTATTAGTTATTGGCTCCCACTCTTGGTGGGTGTTCAGGTGAATAGAATAAGATACAGAAAGCTAATCATAGAACCATAGACTATCCTGAGTGGTGCAGGACCCATAAAAATCATTGAGTCCAACTGCTGGCCCTGCACAGGACACCCCAAGAATCACCTCATGCCTGTCCAAATGCTTCTTGAGCTCTGTCAGCCTTGACCTGTGACCTGCTCACCTCTTGTGGCCACTTCTGTGGGGAGCCTGTTCCGGTGCCCAACCACCCTCCGAGTGAAAAACCAAAGGGTGGTTGGGCACTGGAATAGGCTCCAGTGCCCAACCAACCCAATAGGCTCCAATAAAACAAACAAAAAAATAAATATTCAAACTAAACCCTCCCCTGACACAACTTCACGCCACTGATCACGATAGAAAAGAGATCAGTGCCTGCCCCTCCTGTTCCCCTCACAAGGAAATTGTAACTGCAATGAGGTCTCCCCTCAGTCTCCTCTTCTCCAGGCTGAACCAACCAAGTGCCCTCATCCACTTCTCATACATCTTCTGTAGGTCCTTTGCCATCTTTGTAGCTCTTCTCTGGACACTCTGTAATAGCTTTATATCTTTTTTATATTGCAGTGCCCAAAACTTGAGCGCAATACTCAAGGTGAGGCCACACCACTACAGAGCAGAGAGGGACAATCACCTCCCTCAACCAGCTAAATTCTGGTGCTGAGAATATGTGGACATGACACAATAAGAGAGTGTGGCATTAACATTCTCTGAAAAAATCTCTTTGCCCAGGATTTTTTCTCCTGGGAAGCTGAGAAGCCTCAGAGAAAAAGGAAAACAAATTCTTATCTCATTTGCTTCTCCTATGTTTTGCTTGTCTGGAATGTGTTTTGAGATTGTTTCCCCACAGGTGTTTGTTTCATGGAATTTTCATGTGTTGTTTTAACTCTTTGGTCAAATGGGGCCAAGCTGTGTTGAGACTCTAGAAAGAGTCACGAGTTTTCATTTTTATCTTTTTAGCATTTAGTAAGTATTCTTTCTGTATTTTTTAGTATAGTATAGTATTCTTTAATATAATATAGTATTATAAAGTAATAAATTAGCCCTCTGAGAACATGGAGTCAGATTCATCATTCCTGCCTTCATCGGGACATTCCCAGCAAATACAATAAGAGGGCATGATTTTGCCTCCCAGGGTGCATTTGTAGCTCTAAAAGTACAAGGGAGAAAGTGTCTTTGTGGCAATTATTAATGTTGTGTTTCCATGACAGAACATCCAAGATGCAATTCATGATACAGGGGCTTTGCCTTGTCGGGCCATTTCTGCACCGGGCCTGCAGGAGCTGCTCATTAGGAGGGTTTCAATCACCACCAGTGACCACTGAAGACTGCACAGAAAGACTCCATTCGTTCCCATCACACTGCAAATACACAGCCCATACAAACATTTGGGTTTTTTCAAGATCCACTGTGACTGCTGCCTAACAAAATCATCAGCATCACACTGAGCAAATTTGAAAAAATAAGAAGAAAGCCGAGTCCCAGTCAATGAGACCTGGGAGCAGAGATATCTATCTTGAATTACCCTTTCTGTGCTTCTGCCCATTACCTGAAGAAATGTGGGACATCTGGGAAGCAGGAATTGCAAATGCAATTCAGAGTCAGTTACCCTCTCAGCTGTGACAGATTTAGTTTGAGTTCTGCTTGTATTGCTCAATAATTTCTTTAGGGAAAGGTGTATCGCAGGAACAATTAATTGAAAAAATGGTAATTAATTGACATATACACCCCATCTCAGCAGTAGAAAATGTTTGTTCTTGGCACTAGAAGGAGACAAGTCTCCTCATCCCAAGTTGCTTTACAGCTCCATTAATCACCTGTGTTTGTTCCAATGGAGAATGTGCTTACTGCAAGTCCTTTTTCTCATGCCTGCATACATTTCCATGCCCTGACTCCTGCATAGCCTCCAGGAAACTCCTCAGTGCAGGCAAATTTCTTCTCGAAGTTCACAGAGGCACTCAACCATGCTGCTTGGCCAGCTCCATCAGTATCATCATGCAGCATAGTGGTACTGCTTTATATGCATGTGTGTTTTTCAGATAACAGGGAATTAACCAGCTAAACAGAGTATGTAACCTATGGTGAACATTTCTCAACAAATGCCACCCTGGTGGAAGCTTACTGCTGGATTGCCATGCACCTGTTTCCAAGGTCACTCTTCTATTGGCCTGTTTCTGTATGCTGATGTCTTGTACCCACACATCAAAACAGGGCCTACCTGCCCTAGAGATGCACTGGGTTACTACAATTCAGCAGTGAATTCCCATTGGGAATCCCCCAAAAGATGTGAGGTACAACCTGTTGATCATACAGCCTCCCCTCCAAACACTCTGTCTGTCAGCTTCCTCCCTGAAACCTGCATTTCCCTCAAGATCTAGTATTGATTCCTCAGACTCAGCCCAGAGATTATAAATATCCCCAATCTCCTATGTTCCACTTAGCATTTTGTGAGAAAACCT
Organism: Melospiza georgiana; assembly: GCF_028018845.1. NCBI lineage: Eukaryota > Metazoa > Chordata > Aves > Passeriformes > Passerellidae > Melospiza > Melospiza georgiana. The sequence continues at coordinate 42,917,779 of NC_080430.1, read as the reverse complement.
GAGGAAATTCAGCAACACAGCTAGCTTCTACACAGCATCCTAAAACAGCTCCTTTAAAGCAAACAAACAAGAGCTCCCCAAACCCCAAGCCCTTTCTGAAATGCAGCTTCCCTCCATCTAATTGTGTCCCACTTCAGAAGTCCTTGCAGCAAGAATGGCAAACAGGCAGCTCAGGGGGTACCCTCATACTTTAGCTTTCTTGTGCATCTCCTTCAGACTTCACCCAGGAGACCTTTGAAACCCTCTTTTATCACCTCTTTAACATTGCAGAGTTGCTGGCAAGCTGCCAGTGCTCCTGGAAGAAAGGGTACTAGTTTGTATTCAGAGATAATGTAGTCAATGGAACAAAACCCATTATGCCATCCAGCAGCAGCAGCAATCCAAAAAGTCTTCACATTTGGGAGTATCAGGAGACACCTCAGCTGAAAACCCCTCAGTGTATGCATTAGGGCTTGCCTGTCATCTTAGATTTTAGGGATCAGCCTCCAAGCAGATGCACAATTTCCTGTCCCTATTCCTGATCAGCAATCACTGATGAAATCTCTTTTGAATTTTTGCCAAGAGGAAAACAATAGGCTGCTTGAGAACTTCAGCTTGAGGTGTGAGTTATTGTGCTTCCTCTGCTTAGCCGGATCCTGTGAGAGGGCTGGGGGATCAGAATTCCGTGTATGTGCTGAGAAGAAAGATGCATATCTTCTTTTTCCTTGCATACTTTATTGTCCCACTGGGGAGGATGGAGCTATGGAGATACCACTGCAACTATCAGCTGAAGTTGAGAGATCAGTTCTGACAGCAGCACAGAGAATGTCATGAATGAATGCATCTTATGAATGCATCGACCCTGAAGTCACTAACTCACCTCAAAAATTTTGTTGTTCTCTTTAAGTGCCAGGTTTCATTCTGTTGGACATCAACAATTATATGATCCCACAAACTAGTCAGAGCTTGGGCTAGAAAATGTGTGTGGTATGAAGGTGCACCTGGAACATCAGGAAAAGGTTCTTCACCCAGAGGGTGGTCTGTCACTGGAATAAACTTCCCAGGGCACCAAGCTTGCCAGGATTCAGGGAGGGTCTGGATGATGCTCTCAGCCATGTGGTTTAGTTTTAGGTAGTACTGTGAGGAACAGGGAGGTGAGCTCTATGATCCTTATGGATCCCATCCAGCTTGAGACATCCTATGATTCTATTATTCTCTATCAGGCAATCAATAAACAGGTTCTCCCCAGCAGTTTTAGAAGTAAGAGAACCTTAAAAAATGGCAAGTGGGTAAATGAAGTAATGAAACATAACATCTGTTTCTCTAATATTAGCTTTGTTTTTTGTGAGACTTGCCACAAAAATAAAGGCATGAAGGAAAACAGGTTGGTTACATTAAGTAAAATTCTCTAAACTGAGAAAGATGAGTTTTTTTGAGAAATAGAAAATAAAGATGTTCCTTGCTTTGAGAATCCTGAAAGATGACACTACTATATAAACCAACTACAGACTATGAATATAATTTGTTATTATATTATTTCAGAAAACATGTTTGCTCATCCTCTTTTAACTGTAGCTGAAAAGGATTTTAAAAAAATGCAATCAACACATATTTCATTGTACTTATATGCTAGCAGAATAGCACATAATCCTCTCAGTTTTACTATCAATTTCTCATAGTTAGAATAAAAGTCTGAATTTGCAGCTGTCTGAAGGGACTGTTTGTTTTTGACACATACCTCTTTCTTAGTCAGCTGGTGCAAAATAGTCATCGTGGAAATCTGAAATTCATTGTGGAACAAGATATTGTACACTGCGGGGAATGTTCCGTGACTAACAAGGGATAATTTTTTAAATCTGAATTTATTTTCAAAATGAAGTGGCTTTTGACTTCTCATTTTAGGCTTGGGAATGAAGACTGTGTTGGAGAGTGCATCTCCTGTGTGTACTGCTTGAAACTGCAGAGATGCAACAGCTTGCCTGTGGAGATGGAAACCAAAGGTCAGTTTGCCTAATGTTGGGATGTGGGCCAGGCCTTCTCTGTGTTTTTCTCTCTCTCCCAATATCCCTCTTGTATCAGTGCCAGGAATTAGGATATTCATCTTCTCTAGGTAAACATCAGTTTATAAAACAGAGAATACAATTGCACAGAAGCAGCTATGATATGCCTTGGGATTAGTGAATGCCTCCTAATTGAGCCTCAGTGAAAGCGGCAGTTCTGGCATTATTTTTATTCACCTTGTGGAAAATTATTGGAGCATATTTCATACAATTAGGATCAAGAATGGATTTGGCATCACTTCCAGCAAATGCCCCTGAACACTAATCTGGTTTATTTGGCACCACTGATGAAGCTTCTCTTGTGGGGAATACAATGACAACAATTAACCTGGCAATACAGAACAGAAATGGGAAGTGGGAAATTGTCTTGTCTTTTATCCACATACAGGGTGAAGTGTGGCCTCGTTCAGCAACAAAGCAGTGCCTTGAATTTATTTTCTTCTTTTGTTTTTTTTTTTTCTCCCATCTTGAGATGCCTTAAGGAATCTTCTATTTTTTTCCCCATCTGTCTGAAAAATCTACATTTTTCATGCTCTTCAAGAGGATCCCAACAAACAGACCTATTGAAAGTGTTTGTAGCTTGATGTGCTGGATAGAAATGGGTGTTGTTGAATGACCAAAAGTCTCTTTCTAGAATTAGTCCAATATTGACTTTCAACAGCTGCCAGCTCAGAGCAAGAAATCAATAGCAGGATTTGGGCAAGGTCTTTAGGTTACTGCACCAGGATGTACTCATGTACTTTTTTTTTTTTTTTTTGATAATTGCATATGACCCATACATACTCCAGTTTTCAGCAAGTTCTGTTTGTTCCTTCTCAGTGAGTGTTCTGGCCAATTCAAAAAATCTCCTTTTTTTGTCTTCTTTATTCACTCGTTATGAATTCGGCACTGACAGTACATTTTAAGATTTCCAGGTCAGGTAAAATGACAATTCATCCATCTGTAGCTTTCTTTTCCTTTGATCTAGTCCTCAGGCTAGAGGCCACAGTGAGGCTTGGGAAAACTAGTCCTCCAAAGTTTGTTTTCAGGGAGAATGTTTGGAAGGAGAGACTTTCACTAGAAGCAGGACAAAGAGATTAGGTATTAACCTGGGATATTAAATACAGCAAAGCTTGAGAGACTTAGGGAGATTTACAGACACAGGGAAGCATGACAAAGAAGAGGAAGAGTAGAGTGATTTGCTTTAGCTGCTGAGCCAGCTGAGAAAGGGATGAGAAGAACTCTGAGGGCAGGAGTGAGAGAAGAGGATCCTGTGTACTCAGGGAACCTTAGACTTAACCCCAAAGAACACCATAAAGCAGTGACAAAATTTAAACAAGGAAATATATAGAGTTGCTTATTGGCATTATGCAGGGTTTGGTTTTCTTTTTTTTTCCTTAGAGCAGTATATGTTTTTTGCCAGACATAAGACCTAAAACACAATAAATTTCTTGCCCAGACTCATATTCCAGTCCCTGATCATGGCATTAGGAAACACCATCCGGGCAAGCATGCTCCTTTTATTTAGGACTTGTCACAAAACCTGCCTGTTTCCTCTCTCCCTGGTGGCTGAAAAGGTGAGATGAGAACCCTGAAGCACTTGCAGCTCTGGGGGTCAGGGCAGGAGCTTGCTTAAGCTGCTGAACAGCACAAGGAGGGCAGCTGTGGGGCTGGGACACACGATTTCTACAGAGTCCCAATTCTTTTAGTGGGAAGGCAGAGAGAGCCTACGGCCAAGCAGTGTGTGAGAGAGACTGAGGAACAGTCAAGTGCTGTTGTGTGCTTCTGTGCAGAGCACCTGAGGAACCTCCTGTAAGCTCAGTGTAGTGGGGCCAAGGTGTAAAACCCTGGTGAGAGCCATGCTAGTGTTTACAACAAGCAGCTGGAGATCACAGGATTGTATTTCAGTCATATTTTAAAAAATCTTTACAAACACAACAGATTTGGGGAATGGTGTCAGGTCTAGCCCCATCCTTTCTGAAATCCTGGAAAAATGGAGGAGACTCACAGCCTGTCCTGATGATTAACACCCCCCTCCCCACAGCCCCCAAACAGCCTCAAGCAAACGCCAGAACTGAGAGCTCCTCACAGAAAGCGTCCTTCCATTATCCTGAGCTGCAATCTGTGCTCTATCCTCTTCTCTGACAGCAGAGAGGGGATGCAGTAAATCCTGTGCAAGCTGTTCACATCAAAACCAGCTGATGATCTTGTAAAATTGCTGCTCCTGGTAAAATACCTTGCTCAATAAGAGAGCAGCTGCATTCAGCTCCTGTGTTGACTATAGATGTAGCCCAAAGAAGGGAGAGTTGCAGCAATTTAGCTGTGAAGCAACAAGTAACTGACTTGCAATAGGCAAGGTCTAGTATGGTAAAAAACACACTGTAACAACATCCCAGCCAGACAAAAATGAGAAACTTCCTAGAAAATGCTGATTTGTGATGTGCAAGAGGAACCCAGCAGAGCCTCCATGTGCAGACCAAGGAATGGCAGGCACACAGGTTCCATGAGGAGTGGAAATGACTATTTCTCCTGGGCAAATAACTCACTTTTGCCAGGTGTTAATTTTTGCCAAGCCATTTCATCATGAACTCGGTCCTCCAGCAATTATCTGTGAAGTTTTCAACACCTCACCAGCCTTGTTGCCAGGTGAGCCAGAGAAAAGGGACTGGTTTATTGCCAACACAGCTGAACTTCCATGGCCTATTTTCCCTACTCTGTCCCTCACAAAAAATAATTTACAAAGCAGAGAGGGGCAAAGGACAGGGCAAACACCACTGTACACAGGGGATCTGATCCTTGCTCTGGAAATGCCTGGTGTGGAAGGAATCGCAAATCTCTCAGGGCAGACCTGCCAGCTGCCACCATCATCAGGGGACTGAGCAGTGCCCTGCAGCTGTGGCTGGTCCCTGTCCCATGTTTGTTATGTGTGTCCCCTGGTTTTACTCATGCTTCTGCTCATGGAAAGTGATACACACCATAATGGGGCCCCAGACCTTACCCTATGCACTGGCTTACACCAGATATTTTGGCTCACTTTTCAGCAGTTTTTGTTTTAAATTTTATTTTTATGCACACATAGCATTGCATTTCATTTTTCAATTTAGAGGTTCTTAAATTAATCCTTAACTCAAAAGTCTTGGATACTCACCATCTGGCACCTCAGTTTAAAAGCTCTGGCCTGAATGTTTTGTGTCCTCTCTTGTGCCAGACACTGCACAGCCCCCTAAACAGTGACAGAGAATGAATGAATTTAATGTACTTCAATACCAAGTTTCATGAGCAGAAAATAGGATGTCACCCTTAACCATGAATTTTCTTCTCTCCTCTTCTAAAAACTTGTGTAATAATAATTAGCACAGCTTAAATGTGTACTGTACTCTTTCACAGGATTTGGACACAAATATATTTACCTCACACTACACCAGAATTAGCAATTTAGCAATGTTCCCTGTCAGCACAAAGAGAAGTGAAAGATAATAAATCATTGACTTGTAAACTGCATCCAAGAATCAATAAAATGTAAATGGCTACAACACAGAATGTAGAAACACATTAAATATGAATGATAAGAAAGAGTAATAAGACTGGAAAACGATAAGGCTCTGTATTTCTTTACATGAGACAGAAGCTATGGAGAATGTTTCTGGACTGGTAAAAGGAGAGAAGTTCTTTTCAAACAAAATTGTATCTGACCATGTAACTCTGTCCACTACCTCTTAATGGAGATAGAATATATCATATGAGTGTCAACAAACTTTTACAAACTTTACACATCACTGATTACAAATGAAAATGTAATGCTGCCTACACATGTTCTGGCTCTTATCTCTCCTCTAGGGGAAAGCATTAAATCCTCAGCCTGCCATGGAAAATGTAGCGTTCAGACATCTGTGACCAGTATGTGTAAAGAAGAGAAGATAAGGTGCATATCAAGCCTACATCTGCGACAGGGGTCTCTGAGTCTCTAGAGATAGATGAATGAGCACATATGAAGACTGACTGAAAAATCTCCTAATTAAACCTTTGCTTTCCCCAGAAGCATTTGCTCTCTATGGAGAATTTTCTGTTTTGAAAGAAAAGCTCACTGAAAAGATTTTGGTCAATACCCTCGATATCCAGTGCTCACACACACGCACACACACTCTCTTCTTTTAAGAAATAAATAACCTACTCTTGAGCAAAGATACTTTGTGTTCTTTAAAGACTCCTGGAGGAAGTTCAGCCTGCTTGCCTACTGTGCAAGGCAAGAGGTAAGCTGTTAATGGTTGCAGGATGACACTGGATATTTGGGCTGTGAGACAGATTTGGATCTTTGAAGAATAACTGGTTCTTGAACAATAGGAGACAAATAAACCAGAACCAAGCCACAGGTAAGATGCTTGGATGAACAGTGGCCTGCCAGTCAGAGCTGGTCATTAGCCCACACTGGCAGTGTAGGTGAGATGAATAAGGTACAGCTTCAGCTTCAAACTTCTAGGCAAGGCTCTTGAGTTTTACAGCCAGAATTACAACGGCTTTGTATGGTCAGCAATTAATCTTTTTCCTTTAGAAATTTAAGAATAAAAAATGCAAATGCACCTTTCATGCGTTGATTACTTAGGGATGTATAAAACCATGAACAGTGGCAGGAACTGAATATCTCTTGGGTGCCTCTGAACACCACAGGAGGACACAGGCGAGGTTCCCTAGGAAACCAGAGATGCACTGCAAAGCATGTGCAAGTTTGGCCAGCTGACAGTCACCCAGTTGTGCTCTGAACATCACTGCTAGAAGGTGTCTGATTCAACTCTGGAGTGTAGTCGGAAGGACTAATTGTGGAAAGCCTAGAGGAGGTTGGGATAGATTTATTCCTGGTTGCATAAATATTCAGACCTCTAAAAGAAAGAAAAGGCTGATTGCTAGCTATCCAAAATGAGGGGGAGAGAACGGTGAATAACACCTTCAATTAATCTAAATATTGATCTTAGTCCCAGACTCTGCTGGACTAAATTCCACCTAAATCCTTGTGCCTACTGTGTTCTATTGGCTGGGACCCCAAAGGCTTCAGAATAATTATTCCAGAGATGCGAGTAAGGCTTAGATCCCAGAGCCGCCAGTGCTCAACACTAAGTACTCAGATTTATGTGGAATCTAGTCCTGGCAAAACTGGGATTTCGTGGGGATTCGATGTACCTCCAAGGTGCTTATGAGGGAAGGTGCCTGCACACCCAATGCTTGACCTCGCCTCTTCCAACTTCTAGACAAAATATCAATTTAGGGTTCTTGGGAAGTACAGTATAGCGCCTTCTCCTAAGCTTCATTCTCTTTCTGCATCCCAGCACTTCCAAACCCTCACTGGGTTTTCTCTGAAGAGAGAGTTAAGGCCATATGTACAGGTGACCCTCAGGGGGAATGTGAAGAGAAAAAGCAAAAAAACTTTTGCCCTCCTTGGCCAGATGATTACTAATGCTTTGCAGATCTATCGTCTCTTACTACTAGAAGACCTTTTTACAAGGGCGGAACAGTGGAGTTTCTCATACTGCTGTGGAAGTCGTGACATGACAGAATTCCTTTCAGGTTGCATTTCTCTGACTCCCTTAATGCCTGTATCTACCAAAGGCTGGAAAGCAATCACAGAGATTTCCAAATCAGCGAGTCCTTCCCAATGATCTGTGGATCAAATACCCTTAATATCAGATATTTGAGGATTGGGATGTTTGGAGCGGAAAGGTCTGCCACACATGAACATTCTTACAAAGCTTTCCATGCATTGAAGGAGCACTGCTGTTCCCCAGCTCCCCTGCCCTGGTGTGAGCCAGAGCAGACAGGTGTGGCTGTAACTCCAGCACGAGTAATAAATACATTTAGCAGCTAGATTAGCATAATTGCTTGCCTAGTCAGCTAGCATGCAAAGTGCACAAACAAGTATCATAACAGTTTTATTACATGTACATGCTTGCGTTTCCTTGAGATGTGATAAAACAAACAGATCAGTAATTTTAGAACAAGCAGTCAAAAAACCTAAAAAATACAATGAGTAATTTAAAACAAATGTTAAGAAAATTGTGCCTTTCAGAAATACTCTCCAAGCTCTGCCCCAGTTATACTGTATCAATGTGAATTATATGATGACAAAATGTATTGCTGGTCACAAAAACTTACATTTAGGTAGTTTTTTGTTCCATTACGAAATATGTTTTGTTTTGTTTCATTATGAAATGTACTTCACTGCAGTCATTTATACTCTTCAGTGTGAAAGGTATGATTCGATCTGGAAATATTTTGAATGGGTGATTGCTTGAGAAATGCTCCCACCCTTTTCTTTGTTCAAACAACAGATAAGGAATGTGCCTCTTATTTCTCAAGTAGAATATTTAGTTCTTGCTGATAATATTGCACAGTGCCTTTTGAAGAACTTGAATATCAGTGATTAAAAACTGTTCTAAATACATTTCTAACAACCCACTATAATTTCACCAGTATTACATGAGCTAGCTAACAAGTTTGCTAGTCAAAACAAATAAGCTAAAACATCTTTGGGGTTACACCAAGATGCACTCAGCTGTTAAATGAACTAAAATCAGCTGTTGGAGTTTGTTCCTTTTACAAATGGCCTATTGTGTGTGTTTCAGGGAACAGTGGGAGCAGTGAGCAAGACATGAATGGAGTAGTCTGTCAAATTCTCTGTTTGATTTATAATAATGGGGTTGCATTGACATGAGAATAAAATACAGCAAAGCATATGTTCACTGTGAGTAATACAGACTCATTTATATATTACAGGAGTATTAAATAAATAGTCTTGATGATTTTCTAAAATAGTCCTACAGTGAATGTGGTTATAATGCCATGGGACAAATTCTGATTCACAGGCAGTGATCAAACAGACAGAAAAAATATTAACCCTGGGTTTTCTTTCTCCTTCTGTTGCCAGTCCTTAGACTGGTGGAGGGAGTTGAAACAGCATATATTTTCCTGTTGTGGGTCTAAAGAAAAGCTAATCCTGGTCTTCCTCTTGAACAGAGAACAAGAACAACAGTGGCTTCATGACATAACTTGCTCGGTTTCAGTCCTCAAAGAATCTGGTCGCCTGAATTCTCAGTCAGATGTAGGCAGGAAAGGACCGGGTAGGACTTCAAGACAACATTGACACAGTTTCAGAGATGTCAGTGACAAATCCAACTCAGCTATAAAACAGTTACTGTGGGAACCCTGAGAAATACATGCATCTATCATGAAGACTGGCAACACTTCCACATGAATGTTCTAATTAGGAATCATGACATCCTATTTCTTTTTTTAATACCCTAGTTGTAAATGGACAACAAATGTTATTTACCAGTGATTGAGCAAGAGAATGTCATTGTTTAAACATGGAAATGGAATTTCAAGTTCTGCATTTAATTATGTTTGGGGTTGCTTTTCATTTGGAGCTAGACCTGAAGATTTTTAAAAATGTGGTCCAATATTGTTTCTCTTTGTAAAATGGGAAGAATGTTAATGAACACATCCAAGCTGCCTTTAACAGCATGAAAATTGTCTAAAACACAGTAAATCTCCTACTTGTTCAAATAATCATGCATTGTATGAGCATGGTTATTTTGTGTTGTGGCTCTAACCACTACATTATGTGACAGTTCTTACAAACCAGAAGTTTCTGAAGTCTCATTTCTATTCCTTTTCTTTCCTATTTTTCAGTGAAAATGGCTCTTTATTTATCTCTCCCAGAGACTCAATTTGTGCACCTATTCAGTGTCAGAAGCAAAGTCATCATAAGAAAACTGTTTGGTTTTTTTTTTTTCATTTCCAGCCTGAATTGAGAAGTTCTAAACATTTGCCAGAAACTTTGTAAATCAGATATCTGATAAATTAAGCACACAGCATTCTTCTCAGACCACCTAGAGAAAAGGAAGACTAAGAAGAAAAAGGAAGACTGAACAAAAGTTAAAAAAAACCACAAGGAAAATAGAAGGACTGTTTGCTGAGCTCTAAGGCACGGGCCAAAGTGAAGCTGAGGTGTAGGTGGATACAATTTCTCCAGCTCTGGTAGCAAAGCCCAGGCCAAGGCTGGAGCTGTGAATTCTTCGGGAATGTAGAGCTTCAGTCTGCTAAACCTGGAAAGCTGCTCTGCCCTTCAGTCTTCATTCCAGAGTGTGAGTTTAACCACACAGCTTGAACCATTGGCCTTTACTGTGCTGGCAGAGGTCATTCTGACTACACTTGTTGAGTGCTGATAGCAGATGTGTAAGTGTTCAGTACAGCATACATCAGAATTTAAAAAATAAATCAAACAAAACCCCCTAACTCCAAACCCTTTGTTGACATGAATTTTTGAAATGTTTCATTTCAAAATAAAAGTGTTGTACTTGTGAAAATGGCAACACTATCCTTTTAGATGAACATCAGTTATTCCAAAGAAACACATTTTGCTGTGTAAAACATTATTACTGCTGTTCCATGACTACAATTGCCCTCAAAGGTGCAACTCAAGCTTTCCTTCCAAGAAATATCTTATTTTTAAGTCCATGGCATTACATGGTTGTACAGGTCTTCAGCTACAAGTTTCCACATTGCATCTTGCTAATTCCTACTCTGCACTGGCTGCAATTAAGTGTAAATCAGGGGTATGTACTACTAAGGACCCTTCTGTAGGCAATGTGTGTTTGAACATTGCTGAAAGTAAGCAACAATTATAATAGTGCAAAAAGCTTTTAAATATTTGCTTTTTAGGACATGATGGTCCTGTTTCATCCATTAAAGAGGCAGGGTGGAATATAGGTCATATCCTAGCCATTAGCACTTACGCTTCAGTAGCAAACAACTGGGGTTAAGTAATCTGTCACATGATCAGAATTCTAATTTTGATTTTAATGCAATAATTGTGTGCTTTTTCCCTGTAGCAGCACACATATGGCTGCTTTTCTACACTTTCTACTACATTTAGGGTATTCAAGCCCATACTTCCCAGAGAATTTGAAAGAATTCTTTCTGCCATTCATACCTGTCCTTCCTCATCCCAGGTCAATGCTGCTTTCTTTATTATTCTACCCTGGCAAGGTGATAAGGGGTTTTGGGAATCCAGTTCAGACAAAGTCTTCCCCAGCCAGTGTGACACCTGCACAAGGAAACCTGGCACTTTGTCCCACACAAAAGCCTCCCAACCTTTCCCAGAACAGAGAAGGACAGGGAGTACTCCTGAGTTAGGCTCCTGACTACTATAAAGAAACATGTTGGCACTAAGGGATTTTTTTTCTACAACTGACTCACTTTTTCCTATGCTGGCTCTTCTAGAAGAGTTACTAGGAATCCCTAAATAACTTGGGCCGAGCCCAAAACCATAAGTGAAAAAGTATGCAAGGCACCAGCCCTAGAACCACTCCTAACTTTACTATGTTTAATTAGTTTATCACTTAGAACACTAATACCCTGTCCACAGACTTTCTGCCTCTACCTTTCCTTCCAGAGTGACACATTTTTATCCTTTCAGAATGAGGCATTATGAATCCATGTCAAACCTTATTTCATTCATCATTTCTATGCCTGATGTTCTTTTAATGTCCTGTTCCTTCCTGAGTGAAGCAGGAGCTTCTGAACTGTGTCATCAGCTCACCAGAACAAGATGTGGGACAAAGGTATCATAGGAAGGGCAAAGTTTCTGCACTGCCTCTGTGCTAGTCAGGACCCACAGAGGTTGCATGCTGGTTCTCAGCCTGATATTTTTGCCCTCCTTGCCTAAGTCAATTTGGGCCCCATCCCAGTTTTCCTGTCAGTCCAAGGGTCCCCTGTATCACTGTCCCTGCTATGTGTGTCACCAAGTGGGATTAGTTGCTTTGACTAAGAAGCAAATGAGGAGTTAGGGGATACAAAATGTGCTTCCTTCACAGCAGGCAGCAACTCTAACTGTCCTTGGCACCAGTGGGAAACACTTCTCTCCACCCATGGCAGGAAGCACACACCTTCTTCCTCCACAGCACTAGAGCACCCATGGCCTTGCTTTGTGTTTCCTCCTCTGTAGTACAGGCTGTGTGTGGGTGTTTGTGCCTCTTTCTTCCTAGGAGAAGGAGGGAGAAACCTTTAGGAAAGGCCTGCAGCAGCATTGTAGAGCAACTACATGGTGGTGGAAAAGCACAGTACTCCAGATGCAGTCTGAGTGCCAAATAGAGGACGGTAATTGCTTCCCCCCTTCTCCTGGCTGTGCTCCAGCTGACACAGCCCAGGGTGCTGTAAGCCTTCATCGCTGGCTGGGGCTTACCCCAGCTGTCCCTCAGGACTCCAGGCCCTTCCCTGCAGTGCTGTACCCTGCACAGAGTCAGTCTGTCCCAGATACTGTTTGTCCTGCTTGAATTTCATGAGGTTCTTGTCATACCATTCCTTCAGCCTGAGTCCCTCTGAGTGGCAGCTCTACCCTAGACCATATTGGCTCTCCCACTAATTTGCTGTCATCCACAAACCTGATGAAAGGGCACTCTGTCACTGCCTCTAGGCATTCCTACAGACATTAAACAGGTCAGGTCCCAGGATAGATCCCTACAGTACTTGACTTCTTACTGGTCTCCAGAGAGAGTACAGCCCTTTAACTGCTGGCCTCTGTGTCCTATCATCCGGTATTTTACCCATGTGGTTGTCCATCTATCTAGCCCACAATGTGTTAATTTGGATGCAAGACAGTAGACGGTGCCAAAAGCATCGCAAAAGTCAAGGTACACAACATCCTCTGCTCCTCCTCATCTACAAATCCGGTCATTTTGCTACAGAAGGCAATTGGATTGGTGAGAAACACTGGCTGTTCCCAATCACCTCCTCCTTCCTGTGTTCAGAAAAGTGTTCCAAGAGGACATGGATTTCCACATGGACTGCAGTGAGGCTGATCAGCTAACAGTTTTCCTTTGGAGTTTTTTCAAGACTCATTGGAGAGCACTCCAATGGTTGTGGAGACCCCAGTCTCCACTGTCAAAGACAAAAGCGCAGTCTTGCAGTGAAACCAGACAGCTCCCTCAACAGCACAGATACAGCTCTGTTGATCCCATGAATGTTTATGGGTCAAATCCTCCCATGCAATCCGTGAATTGATCCTCACCCATTGCTGGCAGCTCTCCCCCCATGAATTCTAAGCACAGAGATCTTGGAGACCTTGACGATATGCCTGAGGCAACAGTGGCTCTGAGTGCCACAACCTCATCTGTTTCCATTGCCAGATCACTTCCCCCACTCAGGAAGAAAATCACTCCTGTTTTCAGTCTTTTACTCTTGGAGTTGTGGCAGAAGCTCTTCTTGTTGCCTTTGAGATCGTTTGCAAATCTTAAATACAGCTTTGACCTCAGAAAAGGCTTGATTTCTTTGGATATTTCCAGCAGTTTCTGCATCAGCCCAGAAACTTGAGTTAGCTCCCCTGATCATGGAAATGTACGGATCTGAATGTCCTCCATAAGCTGCAGTATAAATTGTACTCTTCTATATCTGTCCAAAGGCAGCTGCTTTGTTCTGCTTTGTCAGGGAAACTGTTAATAATTTAATAATGAAAGGGAACTAATGAGGCCTATGGATTTGAGCCTCATGCTCCGATTATCCAGTATCTAATGAAGTGTGAATTTTGACTGAAGCTTTTTCCACCCTGAGGGGAAAAAGCCACTCTCATCCATGCGGATTCTCCTGTGACTAATGAAGGGTGAGCTCACACTGCAGCTTTTGCTATAGAGGGAATACAGGTAAGGCTACTGTTTGCTGCACAGGCCTAGTTTCATGACACTTATGAAAACATGTAATTCTGGGAATATCTACCCCTTTAATTCAGATTTGACCAGTGGGTTTGGGAATTACTAGGGAGAATGGACATACTCACAAAGGCTGGTCCAAGGTCATTATTCCAGCCTCAAGCATTTTGACACATCCCAACATTTTCTTGCACTACTTTGCATTTCAAACACATTGCATTGGAAAGGTGCAAAATAATTTACATTGAGTATTAGCCTAATTTTGGAGAGAGGTGAACCGTAATGATTCATCTTTTAAAGAACATATCCCTTCTCAAATCCTGTAGACCAACAATCTCACATGTGTGTATACACTCCAGACTTTTGACAGATGGCTTACACTTTCTGTGTCTTATCTGAAACTAGGTTATTTCTAATGTCAGCCAGTAGGTATTCTGTAAAAACCAATATTATCTACCATTTTCTTGCTGCAGTAGATTATGGATTGGATTTAGCAAGGAGGAATGTCGTCTGGTCTGATCTGGATGCATGTCTGCCATGAGCAATCCCTCAGACAGATGCATGAGGCTGTTGCTGTCACCTTCCCTAGACAAATACATTCAGGCTGATGACTGACAGGGGAGGTGTGTTTTGCTGTGGCACAGCTATCATGCATTAGCTGTCCTGTTTTATAGCTGACGTGGGCACCGAGGCACGGCACTTTTATTGCAGGGCAAACCAGGCGGGGCCAACCAAAAGCAGCAGCACAGGGCCAACCTCCCCCAGCAACCTCGCTGCAGCTCATGTGATTTTGCAGGCAGGTACCTAGCACATTAATTATGTTTTCACTGCAAAAAAACCCTCACAAAATCAAAACAAGGCCCCGGCCACTGAAGACAAAGCCCAGTGTAAGTGACTGTATATGTGACAGGAGATTTACATTACCTTGTCGGGGGGATGGTATTGGTCTCAGAAGTGTCTGATGTGATCCAGTGTAAACAGTGATAAAGCTGCCTGAAAACAGGCAATTCCATCCCACTACAGACTGCCAGACTCCTGCCAGTCCCTGCTGTCTCCACTTGAGCACAGCGTGTAGTCTTGACCCTCTTCTTGGTCTCACACATACTCATCTACAAAGACTCATCCCATTGAGCAAAAGAGCTGTTGTGTTGCACAAGTGACCCTAACTACAGTATCTCAGAATAGCTATGTTGCAGGTGAGAATTTTCTTTTTTCTTCCCTGTAAATGTATACTTTTCCACCCACCTGCTCTCCCACATAAGCAAACATACAGAAAAGCTGAGTACACCTGAGTGCAATATCCTGTGTGGCAGTGCAATAGATGAAAAGGTGATTTCTAGCTGATATAAAAAAGTCCTTTATGCCAAAATATTTTGCTAAGACTTAGTGGCACTGAACCGAATCATCATTTGGCCTTTGTGAGATGTGCCTTCTTCAACATGCCAATGAAAACCAGCTGGAAATACATAATTATTATTAACTAGAGACGGAATCTAGATTTAAGTTTTACAACACAATAAGCACGAGGCATCACCTGAGCACAGCAGGCTCAGAAATCCAAGTGGTGTGTATCACACACGTGTGCAAACTTAGACTTGAGAAATCAGTGATAATCAGGCAGACACAGGTGGTGGGCTGGTTATTGCAATCTCCTACATCAAATCCATCTCATAAATTCAGCAATCAGTTGTGTTTTATTGGGGCCTGAATGGTGCAAGAGTGGAGAATCAAGCCTGATTGGAGACCATGGAGTGGTCTAAATTATGACCAAATAATGAAATTCTCATTCTTGTAGGAGGCAGTGCTCAGACTAAATATATCCTGTAACCTTCATGTATTTTTACTTTATTTCCCTTTTGAAACCTTAAAAATACAGAATCATTATGTTCTTTTTATCACAGATGATCACACTATTTCAGTTTAGTTATTTCCTGAACTGTATTGTCTGGCTTAGTGTATTCACAAAGACTGGTTTCAAGCTAAGAAATTCCAGGTTAATTCAATAGCCTCTACTGTACATAAGCTATTAACAAAAGAATGATATCTAAATTTTGTAAAAGCATGGGGGAAAATGAACAGCATTTCTCAAAGATTTTCTTAAAATTAGGCTTAGCTATATAACGAGGTTTTGTATTCTCTCTCCATAATTCTTGATTGGCTATTTCTATTTGGAAAAAAAAAAATCACCAGGGCACTTTTCAAAGTGACACTTTCAAGTCTTTTGATTCCCTGGCTATTCGAAGATTTTCCTTCCTTGATCTTCAGATCAAACTCTTGCTTTATTTCTGATGCTCCGAGCAACTGCTTTGCTCATCCCTTCTTAGCACCTACTTAGCCCAAACACTCGAGGTGTTTCCCTCACCTTCACTACCCGAACAGCATACATGTACAGGGTACATGAGCAGGGAAACTGCTCTGCCAGGTGTGTGTGTGTTGGGAAACTCTGCTCTGCCAGGTGTATGTGTGCAGGGAAACTGCTCTGCCAGGTGTACATGTGCAGGGAAACTGCTCTGCCAGGTGTGTGTGTGCAGGGAAACTCTGCTCTGCCAGGTGTATGTGTGCAGGGAAACTGCTCTGCCAGGTGTATATGTGCAGGGAAACTCTGCTCTGCCAGGTGTATATGTGCAGGGAAACTCTGCTCTGCCAGGTGTGTGCGTGCAGGGAAACTCTGCTCTGCCAGGTGTATATGTACAGGGAAACTGCTCTGCCAGGTGTGTGCGTGCAGGGAAACTCTGCTCTGCCAGGTGTGTGCGTGCAGGGAAACTCTGCTCTGCCAGGTGTATATGTGCAGGGAAACTCTGCTCTGCCAGGTGTGTGCGTGCAGGGAAACTCTGGAGCCCCTGCCAGGCTTGTTTCTTGCCCTGTTTTCTCCCACTGCCTTCCGCACCATCCTTTCCTCACACTCTGTTTCCAGATGCCCCCCACCATCCATTGCACTCCCAGCCTGCCCACCACAGGGGAATCCAACAGCAGCGTGCCTCGCTGCCCTCACACCATCGCTGCCCAGGGCACAAGGGGCACCAAGGCCTGCTCGGGGAGGTAATGGAGTCACCATTCCTGGAGGTGTTTGAGGACAAACTGGACGTGGCACTCAGCGCCATGGTCCAGTTAACACGGTGGTGTTCGGTCACGGGTCGGACTGGATGATCTCAGAAGTTTATCCCAATTTAATTGGTTCTGTGATTGGTGCAGTCTCATTTATACTCTATTATTTCTACCCAGGAATCACAGGCCTGGCCCTTTCATAACTTTAAGCAGCCCTCCAGCCCAGCGTCCCCTCCAGAGGGACAGGGCGCCGTCAACTCGCCGCAACGCAGGTGGCGGACGCACGGGCTTCTTCACCCTCTACCTCCGACCTTCAGCACTCCGCCCTCCGCTCTTTCTCCCATGTCTAAGGGAAATTGCTCAGGACCTCCTTGAAACCCAGGACAAGACCGAACCGGGCGGTCCCGCTCCGCTCAGACCCCCCATCCGCTGCCCGGCCCCGCCGCCGCCATTGGCCCCCGCCGCGGCTGCGCTCGGCGCGCGGCCTCCCCTCCCGTCCCCTCCCGCCGAGCGGCGCAGGCGCGGCTGCGCGCGGGCGAGCGTTGGCCCCGCCCCGCCCCTCGCGGCCCCGCGCGAGCCGCGGCCGTTGTTGTCAGTCGCGGCTCGGAGGCGCAGCGGGAGCGGCCGCAGCGCCGGGTCCCGTCCGAGCGCAGCGCGGGCGAGGGGCGCCACCCGCCGCAGCCCCGCCGGCCTTCCCCGCTGGGCTCTTGGACCCTCTCCGTCTCCTCCTCTGTCCCTCCTTCCCTCCCCGCCGAGCTCCCCGTCCCCGCCGCCGCTCCCGAGGGCAGTCGCAGCGGGCGCTGCCCATGCAGGGGGCGGCGCGGGGCGCGGCGCCCCGAGGAGACGCCGCCGCTGCCGCCGCTGCGGGCAGTAAGTTGCCGGCGGGGTTGGGCCGCGTTCGGCTCGGGCTGGGCCGGTGGGGTGTGGTGGGTTCCTTCCTCCCCCTCCCGGAGCCGGCCGAGCCCAATGGCGGCCTCGGCCCGGGGGGAGGAGGAGGCGGTGAGGGGACGTTTCCCGGCCGCCACCGAAGGTCGGTGTGTCGGTGCCGGCGGGGCTGGAGGGGAGGGCTCGGGGAAGGGAGGGGAGAAGCGGTTGTTTCTGCGGGCACGGCGCGCTCCCAGGATGCGGGTGTTCGTGCGGGATCGGCGGGTCCCGGAATGCGGGTGTTCCTGCGGGGACGATGGGCTCCCCGGACGCGGCTGTTGCTGCGGGGACAGCGGGCTCCCGGGATGCAGGTGTTCGGCAGGGACGGCGGGCGGCCGGGAGCCTGCCGTGCCCCCGGCGCGGCTCAGTGTCCGTGCGGCACGGCCCCGTGTGACCGCGGTGACACCGGCCCCGCGCGTGTGACCGCGGTGACACCGGCCCCTCCGCCACTCCCCCGCTGCTGCTGCTGCCCGCGCCGGCCCCGCCGCGTGTGCTCTGCTGCCGGGAAGGGGAAAATAAAATAAACAAGCCAGGCGAGAGCCTCGGGTCCGGCCGCGGGTGCGTTTTAGGGGAATGACGGTGCATCTCGCCCCTCGGAATCCGGTGCGTAGCCAACAGGTTTGCCTTGGTCTCCTTGTGCCCAGGGCTGGAGCGTGCCCCTCCTGACAGAGGCTGGAAGTATCCCTCGTTCTTTGTCAGTACGTGCCGTGCTGCTGTCAGCGCACTTACTACGTTCGATTCACTGCCTAGAGATTAGGATAGAAATTGGTAGAATAACTAGCAAGGTCCTGCACAGAGATCTTTGTGCTTATTGTCAGGTGAGTTTTGCACCCAGGTGCTTAAATTAGTAGAAGATGATTTTTAAAAATAGTTGATGTGCCGTCGTGGTAATAGTTGAAGGGCGGATACATGTGGTTGGTTTTATTTGTTTTGGTTTGGGTTTTTTTTATTTTTTTCTAGTAAGTAGGGTTTTACTCAGTAGACTGAGTAACGTGTTGGAGATATCCACTAGGGCAAAACCCCCTGTACTGGCCAGAGGATGGTTGGTGACAAAAGTGACCTATTTTCAGCTTGGATATTTTTATTGGTAGGAGATGCTAGTATACCTGTGAAGGAGAACCCTTTATATGGGATACACGCTTTGGATTTTTGCTTATTCATAGATAGTTTCTTCTTGATCATCTCACTTCCAAGAGCTTGTTGTGAGCAGATGAGGGCAAAGCAGTCGTTTCTTTGGTGGTACCATTACAGTTCCTGGAGCAGCTGAAGCGTATTGTATGATTTTCAGCCATCTAGCATGAATGAAGTGCATGCAAATATGCTTACGCCTGCCCTCTGTAGTGCAGTCGCTACTTAGTCATATCTGCTGCTTTTTTGGAGTTGTTTATTATGGATATATTTGGATCTTCAGGCTCTGGGGAAGGACCAGTTTAACGAATCTCTGCAAAGTGAAATCTGTATAGAAGTGTTTACTAACAAATGTTTATTGTGTTGCAGTTAAGCTTTTTTTTTTTTTAAGGCGTGCACCATTAGGAACTGAGTTAAGGAATCCTGGGACTTTTTTGGCAGATATATCACAGAAAGTGGGGAATTGGCTTGTGGGTGTTTTTGTACTATTGCTGATCCTTCAAAGGAATCTGAAACAAATAAGAACTAACAATTCTTAAGAATAAGAACTGCACCAAACAGTGCAGTCAAATTTTACCTTGTGAAACATGTCAAAATGTTTACTTAGACTAATGTATGCCCCTTTGACTTCTAGTGCATACAATATCCAGATTAGAGGACTTAATAATAAAAACTAAGGGGGAGGAAGTCCAGTCTTGTCTCTTAATTTCCCTGAATATCCTAAATGATGAAAAAAGTGGTAGAATGATGACATATTTTTTTCAAGTGATAGGAAAGGGAAGCTAACCTGACTGCTGGAGCTTTGCCTGGTAGGCAAGGTAGCATCTAAGACAGCACATTCGTCTGGCTCTTTTAAGAGCATCTTTATGATCCACACTTGAGGCTTTCATCAAAAACAGGGAAAAGGGAGAATTGCATCTTAAATGTACTTACTGTGTTATGGTTTTTGTTGTCATTTTACCCAACTGAGAAGCAGGAAAGTACAGTTTGAGCACGGGACACCCTACAGGTTACTGGTGTTCCTTGAATCATTGTGCTATGAGAACTGATACTGCCATGTGGTGTGGGTGGTTGCACTGTAATAAATAGTCTGCTTTCTGATTATTTTAAAGAAATATCATGCTAAGGGTGTGCATGCTAATATGCTACAGCAGATATTCTTTTACTTGCAGCAGTCATCTTGTGCACTGTTCTGACCAGCCTGGTCCCTTCTAACTGCCTTTGAATCATACTTGAATAATTCTTTTGCAGTCTACACCTTCAGTGTATCATTGTCCCTTTTATCCCACTGGCAACTGTAATGCCAAAGTAGCACCTTTGTCTTGCTTGGCCTGCCTTGCTTTCAAGGACACAGTATCCTGATGCAGCTACGTTTTTTCCTCACAATGTGTCTCTTGTGAAATACATTATTTCCTTTTCTGGATTCTCAAAATTTCACTGAAATGCCGTAGCTGCGAAACTTATTGGTGAGCATCTGCCCAATCCTACTTAATTGTGTTTATAATTGTGTCTTAAAATAAGAAACCAATGAAATGTGGTTCAGATCAGGGATATAGAGCTGAGCTGCAGTTTATGATGAATATAGTAATATTAAATTCTGTAAGCTCTTAACTTTAGTAGCCTCTAAGGTTCTGCCCATCTTCTGTGTCACGTTATTTTCAAGCACTTAACTGAAATGCTACAGCTGCTATAATAATGTAAAGTACCTGTTGTTTTAATACACATAACAGTATTATGTAAGAGCTTAAGAGGATTTGAAAAAAACGTATATTCCCTTACAACTCTAGGATAACTCACCCTGGCGGAGTTCTAGTACACATAAGTTGATTGAGTCACCAATGTTAAGAACTTAATGAGAAATAATTATACTTGCAAAGTATAAAACAGTGCATGTTCACTTTCTGAAAAGCTGAAGCCCTCTGTTACAGTGATCTTCTACAACTGTGCTGGGACACAAATGTTACACTGTATTTGACAGCCTGTTTTCTTTTCATTCTTTATGTATCATTGTTGGTTTTTCTGCAGCAGAAAGTTGCAGAAAAAGGAGTTACTGACTACTATCTAGTTACTGACTGGACTTTACTTGAGAGATGATGGCCTAGGCTTTATTATAATCTTAGTTCATGATGAAGCATGGCAGATTTCAGGTATCTGGCTGTTCCTGACTAATTTGGGATGCTATAAATGAGAATAAGCTATTGAAACTGAGTAACTGTTGGTTGGAGTCAACATATTTGTCAAGATTTAAGCAGTTTGTATCCTAGATGGAAAACACCAGTCTCACAGTGGCAACTTAAGTGGCAAAATTCAGTACTTGAATTTTGTGTTACCAGATTTATTGCCAGTCAAACAAAACTATATGATATTTGACCTTGAAGATATTAAGAAATTTAATAGCAATTATTGTTGTTTGTAACAGGTACTAAGGGTATGCACACATACTTGCATCTGAACATTTGTGTTTGAGATGGCATGTGATGCTTTCACCTCCCTTGATATGGGAAGACAATCGTATTTGTGGTTCTGAATTTACAACAAAGATGTAGGTGTTTAAACAGGGCTAACATTGAAATGTTATGCCACACTGAAGTGTTCACTGATTAATGGCAGAATGTTTAGAGCTCCTCTTAATGGTCTTAGCTGCACTGCCTGGCGTGACAAAATTATGTGGTAATGTTAATAAATAGACATTGGAAAAAGGTGAAACAATTCTGAGAGTTCATGAACATGGAGTAGATGAAGCAGCTTCTCTAAAGGAGTTTAGTTTGGTGGAGAAATCGAGTTACCTGCTTTCTGCAAAGTTTCTGCAGTAAGTTTCATAGATGTAAAGATTTAGCATGCTGTCTAAAAGATAGTGATACTGTCACAAATCATCTGATATGCAAAATATTTCTTCATCAGTTCATGTTCCTAGCTATTTTGGGGGAAGAAAAAAGAAGAAAAAAAAAGAAAATATGATGGGATTTAGAATATTAAAAATCTTCAAAAATCTCAAAAATCTACTCAGATACTGTTTATCAAGCTTGGAAAAGTATAATTCTGGGCTAGGGCGTCCAACTACCATGAGTTATCTCTGTTGCTTATACAATTGTTGACAGAAATACCAGATCTGGATTGCTTAAATGTATGAATGTCTGTAACTAAGAAATCCGTACAAATTATAGGTAGTTGATGAAAATTTTTTCTGTTAGTGGGAACTGCAAAACATGAGATTATCAGCTGAAACTAGTTTTTCTATATGTTATGACATCACAGGGTCTGAACAAAGTTTTATAACTGATTTACAGATACAGAAAGAAAGTACTAGCACATATCACAAAACTTGGAATAAGTACTTTTAAAAGACATTGTCACATACTACTATGCAGAAGATAATTTATGGCTATTCAGGAAGATCTGGTATTTATACAGTAATGCTTCAGGAGCAGCTTCAGAGCTTAAGTGCTGTATTGCTGAAGCCTCTGGTATGTAAACAGGGTAATGTCTCTCTTGCTTTTTTTCTTTAAAAATGAAAGGCCACAGGCTTTCCTTTGAGAGAAGGCATAAGAGGAAAACAGATACAACATGAGATTAATTGCTTTTGGAGCTGTGGCTTGTGTGAGGACTTTAAATGGTGTAAAGCTATTGCTGAGTTCTTAAATCTGTAGGGCAACTAGTATTTGTCTTGTGTAATACCTCCTCTTAGAAATGGAAAGTACCTTGTGAACTGCAGCAAATTATCAGCAAGGTTGTGAAAGTACTTTGGGCTTTTAACATATTTCACAATTGGAACCAGTGCCAGTAACTACCAGTGATGGGTTTGTCAGTGGCTCGTAGTTCCATCAGTCTTAGTGCCTCTGTCCTCTTAATAACTTTGGGTCTAGTGTAAAATCATCATCTCGCTGTTACTGCTACTCTCTTACTATTGCTTTGGAGTCTACGTCAGCGTAGCCTCTGTTTTTTCTCATTCACCTGCTTGGAAAGAAAAAGGAAATAAACATTCTTGACTTTTAAAAGGGAGGCCTTGAAGGACCAATTCAGATCCAGTGGCTTCTTTAAGTTGTCTGTATGGAGGGTGATTCTCACACAGATACCAACTATTAAGTGGAGTTTCTACAACACAGTTCTCAAATTTTAGTTTGCTTTTTGCTAGTGTTCTGAAGATCACTTACCACAGCTTAACTGCGTGAAAGAGGAAAGCTTATATTGTCTATGGTTGATGTTACTGCGCTAGTCTTAAGAAAAGAGATGGTAGACAGCAATCTGTAGATCTGAAAGTTTGGGAATTCCTTATTTAAGAAATAAATGTGTTTTTTAATTGATGATATCCAGAATCCTGCGTTGTATCTTTTACATTTTCTTTTTCTCATGCATTTGATCTACTTCAAAGTGTCCTGCTCTTAGGTCATGCAGGCTCTCATCGTTTTCTGTTACAAAATTCTGTTTGTAACTTTTTTCTTCTCAAATCTATAATAGTGCTGCCCTTCCCATCCTCCAACATTTTGCTGGCCCAGGAGCAATGTTTTACCAAGTTTATTGACCTGCCAAATATTTCTGCTGCTGGCTGTTTACTGAATAATGGACCTTAGATTTGAAGAATTCTTGTTGGCATTTTGCTTTTACTTCAATACTAAGAAGAGTTAAGTCTAGACATCGGTGGCTCTAATGCCTGCAATACATTCTAAAATGGTGAAACACATTTCATTAGGGATTTCCCAAATGTTTAGAATGGCAAAACTTCATCAGCAATTGATGCCTCTTGTATCTTTTCAGAGCAAAATTCTACAGACTGTTTAAAACTAGGGAGTACAGTTAGGTTTTGCAGGTTAATTCTTCTTTTTATGCTTGTAACACAGCATTACTTGATAACTCTTCATCACGATCTTCATCATTTTAGAGGTAGTCAGTGCTGAATAGTAGAGAGAGTAGAGAGATTTCCTGATATAGCTTGACATGTCAGTAACACAGTGGACCCTGATGCTTAATAGGAAAATTAAAGAAGTGCATGTACCCCTTGAAAAAATCTCCTGTAGTGTTTTATCACGGAATTTACTGGGAGCAGGAGAGTTTATAGGGTTTGTCATCAGTGGAAGGGAAGATGTGTCTGTATGCTGTGGTGCAGTCACTTGAAGTAGAAAATAAAGCTTTAGAGGCCATTGCATATATACCGGCTGAGTTGTAACACTGCTGCCTCTGTGAATTGTTTTCCTCTGCCCCCCAAAAACGCTGCATGTACAAAATGTTTGGCTGTAGGGTGAGTGTAGATTGCCATGGTTTCTTTGAGTACCTTTGAGTGGTAGTTGTGAAGGCCATAGGAAGGTGGAGGAAGAAAGGCTTTGCTGGATCATGACACCTGCATGCAAACAAAGGAGAATACACTTTCCTGGGATACTGACTCCCACATTGAGTCTTGAATACTCAAGAAATACTGGGTACTAGGAGCTTCAGAAGTCTGAAATACGCTTGAGGAGTTGCATAATGACAAGTTTTCAGGCCATGTGATAAGCACTGAGTGTATGTATTTTTCACATGTCACTCTTGCAATGCCTTTTGCCTGCTTCTAGTGCGTTGGTGCTCCCTTATACCGAAGGAAAGGTGATAAAAAGTCCTCTGGGGGAAAGCAGGTTGATACATAAGTAAAGCTGTAACAGTGCAAGTAGTGGTCATATAGTAACGAGACAGACTGTTTTTAAAGGTTCATAGATTACCCTGTAAAGACACCTTACATTAGGATGGCAGATAAAAATTGGGAGGAAATATTGGAAAAAAATATAAAAAATTATACTTGCAGTTTATTTTACTGAGTTAATATGTTATTCAGATTGCTCTCAGATTCCTATGATTTGTACGAATTATTTTCAGAGTGAAAGAAAAATTGCTTCTGAATCTTCACATTCTGTGTATGTCAGATTTTGTATTTAGTGTTTCTAGGAACACAATCAACATAAGTCTTACCATCAACATACAATTATATAGTAAATAAATAATTGGTTTAGATGCTGTTACTTATCTGAGACATAAGAGAGCAAAAGGAGAAGCAGGGTAAAACTTTAATCTCTCTGGTGGATGTGTGTAATGTGTGCATCCACTGAACTATTCATTCTAAACTCCTGTTACAGAAAATGAAAGCATGTGCTTTTACAAAATGATTCATCTGATCTCTTAGGCTATCTGCTTTAGGGTGCAATTTGTTTTATCACAGACTCTTATCTGTGTTGACCGAATCTCCATTTATCGTGAAGGGAGACAGGAATGGTTAGCTGTCTGTGGACAGACAAGTCCCAGTGAAGATTACTTCAGCTTTTATGTCTGTTGGACTGATGATGCAGGGAAGTCTTTGCATTGATAGTTTTTCAACATTTTGTTTAAATGGGACCATGAAGCTTCATTTTCTAAAGTAAGCTAATGCACACATTAGGGTAAGATGAACTAGGCTGGTCTTACATGCGGTGTGTAATCTAATGAAACTTTTTGAATAGGGTGAAATGCTTAAAGAAAAACTAGTGTCTGAAACATGCTCCTTTTTCTAAACAGATCTATTCATCCATCTTTTAAAGATGGTTGAATCACAATGCTGTTGCTAAGCTTTTTAATAGGATGCATGTGATATTACAAAACAGCTCCTGCAGATCTCCATTAGGGGCTGTTTGCAGTGTTTTGAGGGATAGGTATATGAGCTTCTGTGGAAAGAAGGATCTGTTCTGAATTTATTTACTGGTAAATGTCTACACTGCATAAAATGAGTATTGGGGGCGTAGCTGAGTTCTGGTATAATTAGGGAAAAATGCATTTTTAGAACCATAATTAGCCACGTGGATTAAGCGCTGCTAATGGTTAGTTAACTCACCAACTAGAAAAACCAAACTCTAATGCTGAAAAATGAACTTATCAGGGGTTTAACATAATGTGAATGAAAAGACAGGTAAATATTTTCTGTGATATAGCTGTCTTAAATGCTTTTTTGCAGGCTGTCATTTGGCTTGCTGTTAACATGTGGCTGGTGGAAATTTTGCTTGTTGTCTGCTTTAGTTGGAATTGCTTCACTTGGGAAAATGTTCAAGAGATCACACTGTAAACTGGATCACCAAAATGATCCTTCATTAAAAGTAATCCTGTTTTGGAGGGTCATGGCAAAACTAGAGGCTTGTGTGGTTTCATTTGTAGTCAGCCCCAGAAGTTGTACTGTTGTAACTAAGGAGACAACAACAAAGGGGCTCAAAGAAGCTCTAGCTTGAAATAGTGGATCCTAAAGTACTGTCAGAATTCTACTTTCTTAGTCTTAAGAGAAACTGAGAAAAAGAAACTGCTCTGAAATGTATTGGTATGGCAACTGTGCTCCTTTAGATAGCATATTTAAATTGTAACCAAGGCTTGTATCTATATACACCGTGACATTTTTGCATCCACTTCCTACTACTGAACAATTCTAAACTTTTGTACTTTCCAACCATGTGTTACATCTGAGATCTCTGTATTTAGCGGTGGGAGCTTCATCTATGCAGATTTATTTTGAAACTACAGAGTTAAGGGTTAGTTGGTCTGTTATTGTGGAGACTTTAAGTTAAACTGTTAATGAATTTGCATTAATTTCGTTACAGCTAATGGGGCTGCAACATTAGTAAACATAGTTTATCTTCCATTTCAGTAAGCTCTTATCCTATTGATTACTCTCTGATATATTTCTCCATTGCTTAAATGTAACTGGGTTTTGCTGGAATTCTGTTGACAGGTTGATTTTTATGTGTATTCTGTGATTTAAAGTTAAATCACTTGTTGAGCTTGTACAATGATGTTTGAGAATGTGCCAAGTGAACAAAGTAATGAACATAAATCTTTCCTTACTGCTCAGTGTTGCAGTTGAATTCAGACAAGCTGTCTTTAATTTGTGTGCTCCAGTTCCCTTTAATTTCTTTAATCTAGAAGCAGTTAGGAGTCAGATTGGGATACTGTGGAGACAGCAGCACTATAAAGCATGTTTGTTGTGGGGGGTTTTTTTATTGTTGTTGGGTTTTTTTAAATGCTGGCAATCTCTTCAGGAGTGAGACTCTGGAGTTGCATGACCATATGGGGCACAGCTGATTAATATATCCCCTTCTGCTTCATACAGGCTAAGATTAGGTGGTTTATGTATGTACATGGACTGGTTTTCATTAGTGTTCATTTTGGGGTTAGGTCAGTATGATGGAACACTACACAACTATAAAGCAAAGTATTGCTTGGAAGCATTGTTAGTGTGCAGTAGTAGTGAAAGAACCCTCAAAATGGCCTTAGAAAGTAGAATAGAACAAACCAGAAAATGAGTAGAGATGGGTGAGAGGAATGCTAAAGCCTGTGGAATAACCTCTGCAAAAGGATTTATAGACTAGGATTAGAACAAAATTGAGTTGAAGCTAGGAAGGAAGGAAACTAATTCTGAGTTGCTTGAGGCAAGGTAAATGGAGTATGGTGGTTCTTGTTTTGGAACAGATGGTGAATGAGAAGATGCACAAATTATCAAGAGATTAAAAACAAACAAGAGGAAGTGGTTCTTCTCACAGCACATAGTTAAGTTATTCAGCTCTGTTGCAGTATGTTCTTGATGCTAAAAATTCACATGCTTTAATAAAGCACCTGCCCAGTTTCACAGGGAGGGGTGGGGTAGAATCCATCAAGTGCTATTAAACACAAACCCACTGCTCTCCGATGTAAAGAAGTTTTTGAGTCTCTGAAAGATAAGGAGAGTTTTATTGTTTATTGTTGTATTTGCCATTGTATTATGTTGTTCCCTATGCATTCTGTAATAGTGCCTACCAGGAAGGAGAGTGGGCATTTAGCTTAATGTAGCTTGCTTTAATTCAGTTTTGTGCTTTTTTGAATAAGGATGGGATGTTGTTACATGGGAATGTAGGGGAAGCACTGTAAGATGAGCAGTTTGTGAAATGTTGGGAAGCAGATATGCCAAACATCTTCTAGTGGAGTGGTTTTTGAAAGTACATGTGAAGCATAGTGCTTAGTAGCAGAAGAAAAGGGTGCATACAGCAACACAAAACCCAGTGAAGTCTGTTGAAGCTTGATGACTATCTTTAAAGAAACACAAAACCCCAAACCTCAATGTTTACTTTGTTTGTTATTGTATTAATGCTTGTTGTACTTAACCCTGTTCCTTGTCTAGGTTATGACGTTTTGGAAGCTAATTGATTTCATTCAAATTTTACAGGCGTGGAGGTCTCAAACTGAATTCTATGGGTTTTGTGGAATCAGACAGCTGGATAGCGAAGAGGTTGTACCATGGCTCCAGCTGAGAGAAGCAGTAAGGTGAGCTTGTTAAACATCACAGAATCCTCATAGGACCCCCAACCTTGTAATTGAATTCATATGAAACAGGTTCATTAGTTTCACTGTCTGTGAAATAACTTGTTTAGCAGGGAGTGTTTTTAATCTAATGCTTACATTTCAACTTGAGAATAACTAATGTAAGGGGCTGTTTGGTTGCCAGCTTCCTTTTCAAAGTTTTTCTTTTTGAAGTTCAGTTTTGAAACTGAAAATATATTCTAAAGAGCTGTTTTTTCTGTGTTTTAGAGTTGGCAATGAGCCATCTAATTTTCATATTTCTAACTGCTTTGTACTCAAAGTTGGAGAAATGGTTAGCTTTTTGATAGCTACAGTTTTTTTTTAAACCTCAATCTAAGTTAACAATACAGGAAAAATTCTGGTAGGTTTTGTATGTGGAAAAACAAAAAAAGACAATGGGACATAAGACCTTCAAAACTAGTTTTGAGTATGAATATTTTGTAAGTTTGGTCTTGTTTGCTTAAATGCCAAATACCTGGTAAGCAGGAATTCACTACACAAAAGCTGAACTCTTCCCCTTCTCCTCACTCATTCCCAGGCCTGATGAGCATATGCAGCCTACCTCCAAACTTTTTATCACCAGTTTGTGTAACTTCAGTCAAAATGTTTAACAAGCTTTATTTACCACTGAGTGCATCCAACCCAAATGTTTCATTTCAGCCTTCAAAGCTTTGTTCCTTTGCTGTAATTACAGTATTGATTGATAATGCTTAAGCTAATTAGAGTAACACAATTAAGTATTGTATGTTACTTTACTAAACAGAAAGCTGTTTAAAAGGGGGAGGTAAAAGTCCCAAGTCATGCCATCTGAACTTTGTATTAAAGCTGTTTCATGTGCAATATGAAGGGATGTGCCAAAAAAGGGATGTGTTAAGTATGTTCCTCTTGATATTCTGTGCTGCCCAGCTGTTTTATAGTGTATCTGGAAAAGTTACAGATTTCAGCTTTGCCAGTTTTATCAGTCTTTATAACATCGAGTTCAAGTGCTGCTTGAAATGTTTCTGACTCATGACAATGAAGGCCACTGAATTTGTGACAAGTTTTCATTATTGAAGTGTTAAAACTCACTTTCTTCAAGCATACTGATAATGTGATGTCAGAAATCTGCAAGTTAGCACAGCCTGCCTTACTAAATTCTTTGCAAAAATTTCTGAAGATGATTTCATAAATAATCTGTAGTAATGTGCTAATGTAACCTGGGATAATTACAGGATAATAATTTTGCTTACTTTTATACAAGTATGTAATCTTGTCTCTTTGTTTTTAGGTATGCTTGACAATGATTATGGACTATTTATTTGCATCAGATACTCTTATATGAAAATACCACGTTTCCAAAGAGCTTAAATATTATTTCATCTTCTGAAACAGAATGGCAGGCTTCAAACGAGGATATGATGGAAAAATTGCAGGATTGTATGACTTGGATAAAACTTTGGGCAGAGGCCATTTTGCTGTGGTCAAACTTGCTCGGCATGTCTTTACAGGTGAAAAAGTAGCAGTAAAAGTCATTGACAAGACCAAACTGGACACTCTTGCCACTGGACATCTCTTTCAGGAAGTCAGGTGCATGAAGTTAGTGCAGCATCCCAACATTGTGCGGCTGTACGAAGTGATTGACACCCAGACAAAGCTTTATCTCATCTTAGAGCTAGGGGATGGCGGAGATATGTTTGATTACATCATGAAACACGAGGAAGGTCTCAATGAGGATCTGGCAAAAAAATACTTTGCTCAAATAGTTCATGCTATATCATACTGCCATAAACTGCATGTAGTTCATAGAGACTTAAAACCAGAGAATGTGGTTTTCTTTGAAAAACAAGGACTTGTGAAATTGACTGATTTTGGCTTCAGCAACAAATTTCAGCCTGGAAAGAAGCTCACCACAAGCTGTGGATCTCTTGCCTATTCTGCTCCTGAAATTTTACTTGGGGATGAATATGATGCACCAGCAGTGGGTATGTATGTCTGTTTTGAATTCAACCAGTAATCTATAAATATAAATACCACGATCTTGTACCTCTGTGTTCTGTTTCAAGATAATGCCAAATATGGAAGGCAGCTAATTGGCAAGAAGCAATATAACCTCGATGAGCTGTGGATGAGGTCATGCTGGAGCAGCTCTGTTTGGAGGAGATACTCAAACATTCTCAAATATGCTTTAAAATTATTTTTGTATGAAATGGTGCTATTGTATAGATTGTAATTGTTTTTTAAAAATGAGTAATAATGTGGATGCAATGAGTATATTTGTAAATACTGTTTTAGAGAGAACCCATCATCTTTTCTGAAAAGTTGTCTTTTTTGAATTTATTTTTAACAAGACCCCCCACTCCCTTGCACCCAGCCACGAGTGACTTTCTTTGCTCAATTTGGCCATGTAAGAATAGCATTGTGAGCCCAGGCTGCTTACATGTTCTGCTGCAAGGTGGTGGGAAGCCCTGTGTACTAACTCAGCTATCAAAGGAGGAGACAGGGAGTTAGGTCAGAGAAAGCCTCAACTCCCTCTATCCCACCTCTGCCCTTTCATTGTCTGAGAACCAAAAGTAGTGGATGAGTTCTCAGTTGCTCCTGATTGTGTAAAAGGTAAAAGAAATAGTAATGTGTAAATGAGTCTACATGTTTCTAGCTGCAAAGTGGAGTGTGCAGGGCGGACTGCTACATGTAATTCTCTTGCTGTCTCTCTTAGGTCTGCTGCTTATTGTAGTAGAAGTAATTTAGAGTCTTTTTAGAAAATAACTTTAGAATTGATGGGGTCACTGAATATTGTCCTGTAGTCATACAGATTGCTTAAATCTGTTTGTTGAGGTACAGCTCACTTCCCCAGCAGGTGTAGGCACATATAATTGCAAATGGTGCTCCAAGAATAGCTTCTGGTAATCAAAATGCCTCTTGTTTTTATCAGTATCTGATACTTTCATGGGTGTTACAGCACCCATTAGGACTCTACATGGCTCTGTGTGTTTTGTTATATTTTATAGTAGTGACTGTAGTGATGGTTTAAATTAAGGCAGAGTTGTCCAGGTTTATGCTAATTTTCCTGAGGTGAACAATCAGCTAATTTTGTGTGCTGACAAGCACAATGCTGAACTACAATTCTTGCATTATTTTTAAACATAAATATTTTTAGCTGTTAGGTAAAATATTTAGGTTCTTTGCCTAAACATGTGAATAGCACTTTGTGGCTTCTGTCTTTGAATAGGTATTGTCCTCTGGGTTTTCCAGACTTGAAAGTACTTTCCCAAGTGTGCTATAATTAGGAATTTTGGATCTTTGTTATCTCTGGGTTTGCAAATTGATGTTGATGCTACAATGATACTTTACAAAATGATTTCTGTTTGGAGTCAGATGATTCAGATGAGTTGATTCTGGTATTATTAGTGGCAAACTAGAGCTCCTAACTCCTGAGTTTTTCTGTGTTCTCTTATCTCCTTTTGAGAATTTCCTGAAGCACAAGTGTAACTGACAGAGTGGCCTTCAAAACTAGATGGAAAAGTGCATTTGTTAATTACAAGTTATACAAAGCCTTGTGTGAATTATTTCTTGAAAAATGGAATAGCAGTCAAATTCTGGAGGATGAGCAGAAAATTAGATTTTGATATTGCTGCCCAGTTGAAGATGCTTGGAAAAAGGAGGTGTGTGGAGATTAATGGGGGAAGGGGAATTAGGAGCATTATGACCAGACAGTCCAAACTGAATTATATAGTTAACAAATCATGCTTTGGACCTCTTAATGATAAATGTAATAATGTTTGTTAGAGGACTTTGTAAACAACTAGGGAGGTAAACTTCTGAATAGTGCTAAAAGAAAATTTTTGAATGGATTCAGAGAGAGAGAGGTCTGGTTAATATGGTGTGTATCACATTAATATGATTGATGTGAACAGTAGAAAAATTAGGAAAAAATTTAAATAGTTAACTTTTAACTAGTGTCTAAGGATGCCAGTTATCTTCTATTTCTGAGAATATTTAAATATCCCTCCATGGTTAGTTCTTGCTTACTTATTCCCCAGTATGCTGTCTCAGCTGCTGGATACTTCAAACTTTTATCCTAGTTGAGCAATTGCAGTGCTTGTATCCTAATATTTTAGTGGCATATTTTTCATCACTTTGTAATGCACCATGAAATCTCTCTGAAGTACTGTCAGTTACCAGAGTAAAAATACCAGAATTTACTATTAAGATTCCAATAAGATGATGACCTTGAAGGGTCTGGATTTTCCTTTTCTAACTGTGGGTAAAAAGGTAAGATACACTATGAAAATTTTCTAAATATGATTTATGTATTTTAAATACAAAGATCATGGGGGGGAAAAATAGGGCCTTTTTTAAAGCCCTCTTTCCCCCAAAAGAAATCTTAAATGTAGGTTTAGGAAATCTATCACTAAAATTGTAATTATGTAACTGAGAAATGAGCTTCTGCAAACCTTTCTTAAACTTGAAAGATAAACTTTCATGCTAGGATGAGATTCTACTTGTGGGCTAGGAGTATGTATAAATTCAAAAATAGAAATTTTGAAGAAAGAAATTTCATCAGTTACATTCTGATGCCAGTAATGTGCAAGGTGTGTATGTATAGCTTGAAATAGTGGTGGAGTGCTGTGAGCTCATTCAGCTGTTGGCTGAATGGGGCTATTAATATTGCAATAATAGTGACTGCCAATGGCAAAGATCCTTCCACCACTTAGGATGAAATTACATTACAGCTGAACCAATCTAAAAACTTATTCCTTAGTAAAAAGGAGGTCATGCTCTCCCCAGTGCAGTGACATGGTCATGCCCCCTTGTGAGCATCTGACCACTTGAAATCTAACTCAGTTTACTAAAATGACAAATTGAAATGGATTCCCCTGCTTACACTCTGTGCATATTAAAGTACCTTTGCATTCATTGTGTTTTTAAAACCCCATGCCTGTTGTTATCTATGCCAAATTATTGCAAAAATTATTGGAACTAAAACTGATCAGGGTGTATGATGGGGTTTTTTTGGCCAAAGAGTTTGCCACAAATGTGGCTTTTTGGATCTCTTATGAATAATATTAGAGTGAGTACATAAAGGAAGATAATTTACATCTTCTTTCAACAAACAACTGAAATATTTAGGGCAAGTCTTTATTTTATGCTTAATAAAGATAATAGAAAAGCTTGCTTTTTGAAAACAACTGTTTCAGCTAGTTGAGGATTAATCTGCCCTTTGTGATGTCACTTGAAAGTTTGCACACTTGAAAAGAGCCTAGTTAATTTAGGTCTCTCATTTCCTTTTGTGTTTAATGCTGTAGTTAAAATGATGCAAGAGGAATATTGGGCAATGATCATATGTTCCCAGGGCTTGTCAAAAAGCTGAGTTAGATAATGAGAAGTTCTGTTGCTTGTAATTTCCCATGGTTTTTTCCATACTTAATTAAAATTTGTTCCAATCAAAGTGAGAGGCTTGTTGTTGGACATAAAGTTCATTTCCTAAATCAATGGCTGTGCTGCTTTAGATCACAGTTCTGTCTAGAGCAGTGATGTGTGCTACCATGAGCTCCATCAGTATTTAAAAGTTGATAACTACAGATGAGAAAGAACTGTGTACTTCTGGTAGTACTCTTCCTTTTGCTCTACCACCATGAACAGAAATTGGATCATTAAATAAATAGAAATTGCCTCTTTCCTAGGTGATAAAATTTAGTTGGAGTTTTTTAGATGAGTTGATTCTTTCAGAGGAGGGCAGGTTCTATTTTAACTGCTTGGCATCTCTACAAAGTGTGAAGTGCTGTGTAGGCTACAGTAAGACATAGACACTTGTGATAAGTTCATGTTATTGTAGTTGGGTATTTTGCAAATGCATGGAAACATTTGCAGAGTAAATTCATTTTTCTGGGGATGAAAAATGGGCAAATTCAGATTGTAGCATGGGGATTTTGTATATTTAGCACTGTTGAGCACTGGCCTTTAGAAAAGCACTGTAATACACAAATAACATTGCAGTTACCATCACAGTTACTTGGCATTGCAGTTTGTCATCACAGCAACACACAGAGAATGGTGGCAAGGTGTTCCTCATAAAAGACACGACTAACGAGAATATTGTGGCTGCTGTAGCTCAGTGCTACTCAGCTGGCACTTTGTAGTCCAAATGCAGCTTGCTGCTGCCCTGGAAGTTGCAGATAACTTCTGCTGCTTTAGAAGTTAGATAGGGGCTTGCACAACTCAGACCTGGATATCTTCTGTCAGTATGGTAAAACTACGGATTCATTACCTGGTCATGTGTTTTTGATTGCAGAAGGAAACAGGGGCCTTGTTACACAGACACTCTGCTTTCCTGAAATGGTGATACACTGCCTTTAGACCCACTTTGTGTCTGTTGGAATGAACCCAAATTCTTTTCTTTCCTTTTTGCATCAAACATTTGCAAGGGCTTTTTACTTTAGTATAGTGTTGCTGGAGTGTGCTTAGTGTTTCCAAGCTTCAGCCATGTTCACAGGGTGCTTGAGCATAGCCAGCTAGCCCCAGAGACCCTGTCTGGCCTGTGTGGAGCTGGTTTGGATGTTCCTGGGTGTGTATAACACTTTATTCTCAAACTGAATGACTAATGCCAACCTGTGGCTATATACAGTAACCTTTTGCACTAAAAAACTACTGAATATAAGATTTGACTGACTGGTATTAAAAAAGAAGGTTGTAAGATACTTGCAGATCATAAACAATATTGAATAACTGAGCATACCTGGCAGCATTTTGGAGTTTGAGTATGCTCAAAATCAGATTATAGCCAAGTTCTCAGCAATTAGAAGCATATCTCTGCTTGTTTGGTTTAGAAAATCTCCCTTGTCGTTGTTATATTTCAGCACTTCAGATCATTTATACTTAGATACAGCATGGCATGATCTTGAGGCTGGAAGGGCACTGAAAGTGTTGTGATACTTGGCTGCTTCCAGTATAAGGTGTGCCTCCCCTTCTGTTTTGCTTGCCTCAGTGCAGAGCTACCCCTTCTCCTGTGCTGCACTCTGCTGCATGGCTGGCCCTTTGATGAACTGACTGATACCAGCTAACGTGACAGAAAACTGTTAGAAAGCCAAAAACTGACAAAAACTGCTCTCTGCAAGCTTAAACTTCTGCCAGGTTAGCAGAGCTGCTTGTTCCCTTAGGATGGAGTGGAAGAGGTGCTGCACAGGAAGGGAAGGGAAGGAATCTGGAGCTTGGAGAAGAGTTCTGGGGGAAAGGGGTAGGACCTCTCTTGAGTTAGGAAATTTAGGTAATACCAGCTCTGCCTGGCTCACTTACTTTCCACCTTCTTTGTAAGAGAAACTCTTGACTGAAATTCATCATCATTGCCAGTCTATTTTTAGGAGAATTGTACACTCTAGTTCTTGGCTTCAAATGTTTTTTGAAGCAAAACAGAAGAAACTGATGTGAGTATTAGGTGTATTTTGTTCTGCTGTATTCTCTAGTGTACTGGTGTTAGTGGCCAAGCTTTTCTGCTTCACATTGCTTTGATGGGTATCTCATACTGCTGAAAAAACTGAGTCAAATCAGAAATTAATTTTTTATACTTTTTAGAAGGGGTAAACAGAAGGAATTGGTTGTAGAACACTTTTAGAAAGTCAAAGTCTTGAGGATAACAAAGTATTTATATTCTGCAGCAAGTTGCATGCAAATAGTGAAGTTTATTTTTAATGAAATGGGAGTTCAGTTTTCATGCAGTTTGCTATCCTTTGGTTCTTTTTTCCCCCATCAATCCAATTACTGTACTGACCAGAAACTATTTTTAATGCTTAAAATTGAGGATGTTACATTGCAAATACTGGAGCCTTGAATTCAGAAGTGAAGCTTTGATATGATGGGCTGCAGTGAACAATGGGAATCTGTGATCCTGATAACTTCTCAGTAAATCTGAGCAAGCTAATATTTATCAAGTATAATTTATGTTCTGTTCCGGATTACTTTATGCAGAAGTTTCCATTCATTCACCAGTAAACTGCTGGGTGAAACAAAGAATAATTTATCCAAGTGCAACTACAGAGAAGCTGTCAAGATAGGCTTCAGTTACTGCTATATCAGCTAAACTGTAATTTAAATACAGAGATACAGTCATGTTGCTGTGTTCATGGGAGAACTGTTTTCATAGTATTTCAAGCTGCTGTTGTGCAGCAAGGTTTCGTTGTGATGAATACATCTCCACAGCCAGGAAGCTTAATTTCATCTTTCAAACATGTACTCAGATTACTTATTTCCAGCCTGTGGCTGACTAATTTGGCAACACAGATCTGGTGGGACCAAAATCAGTGGTGTACTACCTAGTTATAAACCAGATGCCCAAGTTTTGCATTCATGTGTAAAGCTGTATTCAGATGTTAATTTTTTCTAAATAAAGTACAAATTATGCATTATACAGCTAAAATGTGTAGGAAAAGATAGTTCATCCAAAATCATGAAGAATTTTTAATATACCAGAAGCAAATTATCTTTATATACCAAAAAAATAGCAAAGCCATTGCAGTGAAACATGTGCAATAGCCGTATGTGCTGTGTAGACTTTGATATGTCCAATGATTTTGAAAACATATTTTATAAAGAAGAAAACTTCCTTTTATTTTTAACTAATTATTATTGGGTTTTATTCTGGCTAATTATTTTCTGGAGGAGTAGTATTGGAATTCATGCAGAAAATGTTGGTTTCGTTTGTTTTTTTAATATAGATTCAGTAACTTTTTGTGGCTGACCAACATATATCAAAGGAGATAGAATATATTTTTAAATGCAGAACTGATGATTTGGAGTAAAACAGGCTATTTTGGAATAAAGGAAGGCATGTGTTCAGTAAGACCTTTCAGTGGTGGTTTTTTCTGTTAAAATACTCAAACTTGAGATGTATTAGTAACTAAAAAAAACCAGTTGTTTTTATTTTAGTGGTTTTACTCAACCAACAAAACCCAAGCTATGGACGTGAGGGAAAAATCATGAAATCATAGAATGGTTTGAGTTGGAAGGAACCTTAAAGACCATGTATTCCCAACCCTCTGCTCTGGGCAGGGAACCTCTCACCAGAGCAGGTTGCTCAGAGCCCCATCCAGCCTGGCCTTGAGCACTGACAGCAAATGGAGCATCCATAACTTCTCTGGACAGCCTGTGCCTCACCACCTTGACAGTGAAGAATTTCTTCCAAATATCCAATGTCAACTTGCCCTCTCTCAGTTTAAAGTCATCATCAGCCTTTGTTCTGTCAGTCCATGCTCCAGCTCTCTTGTCTCCCCAGGACCTTCTCATTTCCAAGTTAAACTCCCCCAGCTCTCTCAGGCTGTCTCCACAGGAGAGGGGCTCCAGCCCTCCTATCAGTTTCATGGCTTTCTCCCTGCAGCAGCTCCATGTCCTCCTTATGTTGGGGCTTGCAGAGAATGAGTCTGGCTGCCAGACTGAATGAGAACAGGAATCACTTCTGAAGATAAGACTTAGTTACTGATGATTGTGTCTTAGTCAAGGGAAATAACTTAGAACAGACTGTTTCACCAGACAGATAAGCTAATTAGGGAAATAATTTGCTAAATGCCATTTGCTATTTATGCTCTTTTTTTTTTGGAGGGACAGGAAAGGAAAAGATTTCCCTTCATTCTCTTGTCTGCTCTGTGTACTAATAGTAATATAGACGGGATTTTTATTGCTTTAAAACAAAGAAAACCCCCATTCTGAATGTTAATTTAAAAAATGCTAGCGTTGATTGTGGATGGTTTCTTCCTCAGCCTTCAGCAAGAGAAAAATAAATGCCATTATAGAAAGAAAAAAAGTTGGGTTAACAGATGGTAGCCTCTCTGAGAACTGGAGAGGTCAATGTACAAATTTATTCAAAGCCTTTTTCATTAAAAATTACAGCATAAAAGAATAGTTAAATCAGCTAAAAACTGAGTTTCTCTGAAAAAGTAATCCTTATTCTTTACTCTTACACTTGAAATTTTACTGGTCCAGTTTGAGCATATTCCATTTTTTTCGGTAGTCTTTGCACATGCCAGTGTAAAAATACTTGTGATATATAGAAATGCTGAATTCTTTTTTCACAATTATTCTCTACCTTCTCACTACTGACTTTTAAAAAGCTGCATCCCTTGCATAGATTTTTAGCTTATACAGGAGTGGAAATAGTTCTCTTACTCTCTTTTAGAAGCACAAGTATATCAACAAGCACCATTCAAATGATTCACTGGTATGATACCAGCTTTTATCTTTTGTACTGTTGTATATAATGTTTTATCACTATTTTTAGTAGAAGTCTCATTTTCTGCAGTGTTTCACCTGTCATTTGAATTTTTACTCTTAAATTGTGTTTTGGTTCTTCAGACAGTTCTGTGAAGCTGTGCTATACTTTGAGTATTCATTCAGTTTCCCTCAGCCTATTCTGTGAACAGGTTCTTGAATTCCAGCTTGTAACAAGCATGCTTGCTACTTATCCTCGTGAGCTGCCAGCCTGTACCTGCTCCTGACCCCATCACAATTCCACCCTGCAATCCACACGAAGTATTTGCAGGGGGGTTTTTGTGTCTTGAGCTCAAAAGAGCAGTCTGCACGTCTCCAGTCGCTCCCTAGCCCTGAACATGCCCAGAGTGCAGAGATACTGATGATCTTACATAGTTGTTTTTCCTATTTAGCTTTGCATACAAGAACTAGGTATTGAAGTGCTGGTGTGTTGAATCTCTTCCAAGGCTTGCATTCAGCAGGTCTCTATGGATTGGGCTTTGTTCATGAAATGTGCTCTGAAGAGGTAGCAGCAGCAGGGGGAACATTCTTCAGTGCCTTAACACAGTGGTTAGAGTGACTGCCCATAATCCTGGAAATTGGGGTCCATTTCCACCCTTCTTTTATCCACAGTCTGTTTGTTGGCAAAATAAACATGTAAACACCTCTGTCATCTCCATAAAAGTGGGTTTGTTTCCTTTTAGCTTAAGTGGCTCCTAGTAGAAAATAACTATAATGTTCAGCTGTTACACTAAATCATGTGAAGAGAAATTTGTAAAACCTGGCTAAATTTACTCAATATTACAAGTCACGTTTGAAGAAAGAGACTTTATGTAGAAACATACATCTTATCAGCTGAGCAATATACCCTGTAAACTGTTAAGCAGTTCTAAATTTAAGTTAGGAGGGAAAAAAATCAACCCTTTGCCCATCAAGGTCTGAAATAAACAACTTCAGTATGTAGACTCAATTTACATTATGTATGTAAATGCAAATATGTCTATTCCAAAATGAATATGGATTTTTCATTGCTTAAAATCACAAGTTCATATAGCATATATAAAGTGTGACAAATGTCTGACTGAGGAACAGTAGGAAGTTGAGGGAATATGAAGGTATCACTTAAGTTGTAACTTGCTGAAGTCCTAAGTACTTATTTTAGGAGTAAATCACAAACTTCAGAAAGCAGTAAGTGACCAATGAAATGGTGAAGCAGATGAGTATGGATAACCTTTGTGCAGTGTGCAAACTTGAACGTGACAGATGTTTGACCACCCCATGTTTTTCAAGACAGGCGTAGCACAGACAGCAAATGTTGTAACTTGGTTTCTATGGCAGTGACTTCATATTATGCAAGGAAGTTGCATATACACAGCCCTGGTTGTCATGGTTCATGGTCCTTTTCTGATTATTTAATGACTTGGAAAACAAAAAAATATATTCTCTACTGCAGCTAGTTACTACTGCTTTTATTCTTATTTTATTCTTTGTCATAGCAATGATGATTTCAAGTTAACCAATTTAAAGGCTAAATTATATCTTGAGATCTTCACAGGATTTTTGAGAGACCTTGATTTTTGGCTACTGCAGAATAGAACTGTGCCTTCCTTTCCTATAACAGCTTGAAGTTTTGCAGGTGATTAAGAATGCTAAATGCATGCAGCATGTTGGGCCTAATTCCTGCTTTTCCATCGGTTTTCTAAAGAGCGCACATTAGATGACCTTTGAAAGACAGAAATAAGCAGTTTCCATAAAGCCTTCATCTGCTAATTGCTAGTTACTAAGAGTAGAAAAAGAACTTGAAATTGTGAAAAATTATTGTTTGAATCTGCACTTTAAGGGTGGTCTCTGTAACCCTTCTCTTCCTTGTATTCCTTCAATTAAGGGTCTCAAATCTAGAACTGGCACTGACACTGATTGACAGGACAAAGTTCTGGTAATGAACACTGTTGTGTATGGCTTTGTGTATTGCTTGGGGAAATAACAAAATTTGGTAAATATACTTATAATAAAGTAACCTCTGATTATCCTTTACTAACTTCTCTAAGACAACCCTACTTAAAGATCCTGCATCTTTGAGCTAGATTACACTATTCTGCAGTAGAAGAATTCTCCAAAATTAACTGTGATTATTACATTAAATGAGTGAACAAAATTTGTATATTTAGAGAACAGAGCTATACATTTAAGTGTTTTTGCAGTATATTTTCAAATTTTTGAATTTTGAATTTGACTGAAAAATGTGCAGCTGTGTTAACAAGAGCCTCATTAAAGGTGGCATTGCATCAGTCATCTGGTTGGTTGGCTTTAGTTGCATGAGGAGTTGCAAACAATTGATGTGGTCTGGTTAAGCTGTGGCACAGAAAAGGGACAAGGAATCAACCCCTTGTTTGGAGAGTTTGCACGTGAAGGGGTAGGACAGAACTCTTGAATGTGTTCTCTTAGTACACCTGCAACATCCAAATGGCTCTGCTTTCAGAGATGAGAGGCTCGCTATAGTGCGGTATTGCAGGGCTTGTGAAGGTGTTGCTAAGATGACATCTGTCGTGTGCCATAACAGGGTCTGCACTAAGCCTCCCAGTGATTTTTCAGTGTTACATGTGGATTAGATTTCTCAGGCATACTCTTTTCTTGCTTCCTGGTTATTAGTAGGCTTTTAAGTTTTGCTGAGGCTGCTCAGCTTTGTCCATGACACCGCAAGCTGAGTCATTTTAGTCACCTTGGCTGTAGGTGCAGTGAAGTTGATCTTTTTACAGCTGCAGCTGTAAAAATAGGCTGAGAATAAAAGCCATGTAATTGTTTCTGTCCAGTGTTACTTCTTGCTCACATCAGAATAAACATCTGCTATGCTGGCAGGATAACAAAATACACATCTGTCAGAAAAGTATAATAGCAAGCATTGCTTGTAGTTTATAAGAGTGAGGTAAAGTGTAGTTGTTGCTGCTCTAGTGCTCTTCACTGAGAGGCTAAGAATATCTACGTAATATGCCAAGGTTAAATGGTATTTAGCACTGTTTTTAGTTTCTAAAAAACTTTTTCTGCATACACATTATGCCCTTTTAGTGTATATTTTTTGCATTAAACAGAATTAGTGATATAGTGAAACACAGTAGCAGTTCAGTGCATGATGTATATTTCATTATTAACCAGAGTTTTTATTCTATTTTCATGCAGCTGTGTTAAAATGATCTCATTTTACTATTTGCAGCTATTCTTATCTGGAAAGACCTATGGGTACAGACTACAAAATACAGTAACTAGTGAAAGAAAAAATACACAAAATTCTCTGTTATGTGCTGGCTAATCAGTAATTACTGTTTTATTTGTGAAAACATAAAGGTTGATGTCTAATGGACATTGCATAATGGCAAGCAATAGTGGTTTGGGAGTTTTTGTTTGCATTTAGACAATCAGTTGGGTTTTGCTTCTAAAAAGGGCTTTTTATTTTTATGAAGTAAGTGTGCATACAAGTTTATCTAAATAACTTTTGGAAAACTAAAACAGCACCTGTTATTACACATATCCTTTCAAATTGAAATATAGCAAAGTGTATGCATAGCCCAGAGAAGAAGCCATGTGTGTAAAATAAAAAATAAATTAGGAGGCTGCCTTGTAATGGAAAATACTTAACTGTAGGTTCAGCATCTGCTCAGTGCAGTTGAAACTTCAAGGTCTGGTAGAGTTTTCTGTATATGGCAATTTCATGGAATTTTAATTCTCGTCTTTGGTTGCTGTCCTTTTCTCAGGACTGTCTTACTGTTTTTAAGCTTGATTTCTTACACTGCTATCTTTTTCCTTCTGTATAAACTTTTTATATGCTTATTTTTAACTAACAGTTTCATTAGATTGCTCCCCTCCCCAGCATTTTTTTCTCTTGGCTTACATTTAGCCAGAATGTATTGCTCTATTATAGCAAATGTAGTTTGTAATAATGAATACTGTGGGGACTCTTGTAAAATACTTCATGGTGAAAGAACACATGAAGCATTCTATTCTGTTGTGGGGAAGTATTGAGCAGAATACTAGGATAGTTCAAATCAGAACATAGATCTTAGGCAAAGTTAAAAAAGATGACTGGTCACAGAAATGCATAAATTCACCTGTC
Source organism: Melospiza georgiana (assembly GCF_028018845.1). Lineage (NCBI taxonomy): Eukaryota > Metazoa > Chordata > Aves > Passeriformes > Passerellidae > Melospiza > Melospiza georgiana. The sequence goes on along the minus strand of NC_080430.1, from coordinate 42,875,351 downwards.
TTTTGTGCTTGTAAAAACCTCATGTAATCTGTTGTGTGATGGGAGGTAGATAATAAACCAAAACTTTTTGGCTGCGTGGAAACTAAACAAGCAGAAAGACAACAATTAACTTTACAAAATTAAATGTGAACCTTTTAGGTGAAACTGCCTCCCTGTCTTGTGAGGGCTTTTAAAGTCCTGCATTCCTAAACATCGCCTTTCTGGCCTCAAGTTATCCAAGTACTAAAATACTTACTGAATCTGTAAACATGGTGATGGTCATGCTGAATTTGCAGGTATGCATGATATGGTGTACCAACCTCAAAATGCTGAGTACCTACAGGATTGAGGCTCTAGTGAGCATAGCAGAAATCCAATAATTGTCTGAGTTTAATAGTATACACTTAGAACAAATTAGAGCTCTAAAGAAAATTACCATGTAGTGTTCTTATTCCCCTGTCAGCTAAACCATAAGAAGAATAGGTCATAACTAGGAAAATGAGTAATTGTTCTAGGGATGAATCTGTGTGATTTACTTTGTTAAATAAAATTGTAGCCATCCTTCAGCATGAAATGCACATTGAGTATTTTGAATGGACAAGATGCAGTTGAGTAGGTAGTTTATGTGGATCCCTCTTGCAAGTCTTTCCAGGAAAAAGCTGGTGTGTCCCAGATCACTGCTGGCTGCTCTCCCCTCTTCCGTGGGAGGTGCCTGCCCAGTCATCTCTCAGCTGTTTGGTTTTCCTAGGTACAGATCTGTAACGTGTTAAGGATTTAAGACCCAAAATTGCTGCTGAAATTCCCAGAGCATGGAGTTGTAGGTGAAGTTTAAGATCATGAAGATTTTATTAACCATATATTGGAGCCAGTCATTTATTGTTCTGCTATATGATGCATTTCTTAATATTTATGTTTCCTTTATTGAATGCAGTGACACTCATTGAATATTTTTTCTTAGGCAGGCTCTTAATAAGAATTTGAACTAAATATTAGCTATTACACTAAGCAGAAAGCAACTACAGGGCTTCAATGCCCCAAAGTGCTTCTTTTTCATCTTTTGGTATGCCATTCCACCGGGGAGCAAGAGAGTTGTTAAATGTTTATTTTACACAAACAGGAATTAGAATGAAACAAGAAGAGTCCCAGAGTGTAGTAGAAATAGCTGTTAATTGTTGTGTTTGGATATTTTTTAAGAAACCTCAGCACCCAAACCCACTACTCCACACTTTGTAGTATCATTGGTATAAGAAGCTGGTTTTACATAAACTAATTTAGTTACTATTGGAAGTTCCAAGTTTTAAAGCAACACAACACCATTGAAGGGACAACAGCAAAATCAGTCTTATTGAAATAAGTGACTTTCTTTGTGATTTCTTACCTCACTGAGTAGGTGGGGATTGGTCTCTTTCTCCAGGCAGCAACTGACAGAACGAGAGGGACACAGCCTTAAGCTGTGCCAAGGGAAATTTAAGTTGGATGTTTGGAAAAAGTTTTTTACTGAAGAAAGAGTGATAAAATACTGGAATGTTCTGCCAGGGGAGGTGGTGGAGTCACCATCCCTGGATGTGTTTAAGAAAAGACTGGATGTGACACTCTGTGCCATGGTTTAGTTGAGGTGTCAGGGCATGTGTTGGACTTGATGATCTTGAAGGTCTCTTCCAACCCAGTGATTCTGAGAACCATGTAAACAATACAGAGAACAGTTTATGCAAGTCCTTGAGAAAGGAATGTGCTTTGAATTCAAATCTCTTGAATAACCTGTGCCTACTTGTTATCAAAAGGGTAATGAATTCTTGCCTTCTAAGTGACCAGATTATTTTCAGCTTTATCTAACACTGCTGTCAAAAGTGTTAATGCATCTCAAACTGTTATGCATCCTTGAAGTAATGAATTTTACGTTTTTTCCCCTTCAAAAACTGTAAAAGCTGTCAAGCAATGGAACTACTGTATTTTGTACTCAGTGGAATTGTAATTTCCATAAGTAATGTTCATAATGAAGAGTGCAATAATCACCCCAGTATGCATTTTAAGAATATTTCATGGGTTGGATGGTAATTATGTCTGTATCCTCAACACTTTGGGTTTTTTAAATATGTACTTTATATTTGCAGATATATGGAGTTTGGGGGTCATCCTGTTCATGTTAGTCTGTGGACAACCACCATTCCAAGAAGCAAATGACAGTGAAACTCTGACTATGATAATGGACTGCAAATACACGGTGCCACCTCACGTGTCCAGAGAATGTAAAGAGTAAGTAGAGTACTAAACAACTTGGGAGTACTAAACAACTTGGAAGCATTCACAGAAGTGGATTTGCATTACTTTTGGGACTTCCCCATACTATATTATCAATGTATAGAATGTTCCTTCATACTCTTCCTTTTATGTCTCTCAGTTGTCATGCATTTTATAAAGAATTGAAGAAATTACTCACTACTGATTGGCTTTGGCCAACGCTTTGCCTGGACAAATTACCAGGTGGTGTTGAGATTATTCTGTCACAAGAGTTAGGAATGTACTGCTGCTTATCAATTTCTGTCCAAACAACAAGTTACTAAAACCTGTCACACAGCAAGATTTGTTCATCTCCTACTGAAATTGCAACTCCAAATTAACATCCTAGGCTGTCAAGGGAGAAAAATATTTGGTCTGGAAATACCATATCCATTTAGGAGTCACAATTCCTTTTGATGTGTTTTTCTGCAGTGTTCACTGGAGCCTTTATTGATATGTTCCATTATTTCCCATGCTTCCCTATTGGTTAAGGACCTTCAGGCCTTTAAATATATATCCCAGTTGCATCATTTAGACTATTTTAAAATGTTTGTTGGGGTTCTTGAATCTGCAGTAGAGTATCTTTTAATTTTCAATACAGACAACCAGATGCCTTTATAAATGCTTGGAAAATGCATTTGGTTCAGTCAAAAAAAAACTAGAGCAGCATCTAGAATTCTGTTACTTACCAAAGAATGAAGTTACAGCTGTGGTCATGATGACCATTCCTTTCTTTACCTATCATCTGTGCAGTCCAGGAGTGTGATGCATAACATGGTGAGCAGCATCCTGGCCTGCATCAGCAGCACTGTGGCCAGCAGGACCAGGACAGTGATCCCCTGTGCTCAGCCCTGGTGAGGGCACATCCTGAGCCCTGTGTTCAGTTTCTGAGCTCTTAGGAAAGACATTGAGGTCATGGATTGTGTCCAGAGAAGGGCAGTGAAGCTGGGGAGCAGCTGAGGGAGCTGGGGTTGTTTAGCCTGGAGAAGAGGAGGCTCGGGGACACCTTACTGCTCTCTACAACCACATGAAAAGAGATTGTAGCCAGGTGGGGTCAGTCTCTTCTCCTAGGTGATGAGCAATAGGATGAGGAAATGACCTCAAAGTTAAGATTGGATATTAGGAAAAATTTCTTGTCAAGCCTTAGAACAGGCTGCCCAGGGAAGTGGTAGAATCACTGTGTCTGGAGGTGATGATGATGATTCAAAATAAGTGTAAATTTGGTACTTAAGATGGTTTAGTGGTGAGCATGGTGGTGCTATTTTACTGGCTAGACCTGATGCTCTCAGTAGTCTTTTCCAACCTTAATGATTCTGTAACTCTGTGCTGGTGTTCTTGTCTTGTCATTAGCACCCTCCAGTAACATGGGAAAGCTGCTCTGAGCTTGAAGAGCTTCACATACAGGAAGAGGTTTTAAGTACAGTACAGGAAGAGGTTTAAGAGGGAGCTCTTATCAGTGAATTGTATCGAATCAATCTCTTGAGATGCTGCATGGTGAGGCCAGGAACCTTACCTTTTGCAGCCTTTTGCTTAATATACTTGCTAACAATGATTTGCTTACATGTCCAGATCTGCTTTCTCTGTACAAAGCATGAACAATGTACAGCCAGTTACCCAGGTCCTTTATAGGTTAGGTTTTCTTAGGGAAAAGACTCTGGGAGTGCTTAAACTTCCTTCTTGGAGTGAAAGCATTTGTGGATTGAGATGCATAAACAAGCTTCAAGCAGGAGGCACATGTACTGCATTTGTGACATTTTACTACAGGTGTAGTTTAAAAAAAAGTCAAATTAAATATGGAGTTTGTTCTCTTTCTGTCATAATATTGACAAAAGCAAAGAAACTTAAGGGTCCCATGTCTCACCCTGTCTTGTGTGTGGCCTTGCAGCCAGAAGTTGCATGGTATAGTATATTCAGTGGAAGAGAAAGCACTATATGAGAACTGGAGAACATGTTGGAGCAACAGAGTTTCTTTGTAACCTTGGCAACAAAACCATATATCCATATTTGTTGAACAAAGCCAAAAATACTTCCCCCAAGAATCTTCCATGTATAGTAAGTGAACAGAGATGTGCTGTGCTAATGAAGTCTTCTTTCTCTGTTTACTTGGGGAATTCATGCACTTACTTTCCAACATTTGTAAAATCTCACTATCAGCTCATTAGTAGATTTGTCCCTACATCATCCCAGAGAGTGCATTGGTCTGTTTAGTTTTTTTATATGTGGGTAGAACAAATCACAGTTTTTTCAAGGATGCTGAAGACTCAAATTTCTGATAGTTACTTCAGAATAGCATATTTCTGTTTATCTGTTGCCATTCCATATACTTGTTCACAGCAGCAGTAATAAAAACAATCACATTTCTATTTCTTTACCATTTACTTTACTAGCTGATAGGCCACCTGTGACCTGTAATTACCCTGTAAAACCTACTAAAATCAAATAAATGAGAAAAATCAGATTAATTATCTAGTACAGTAAATGAAAACTGTAGAGTTTATGGTATTTATAGTTTTAATAAACTGTTTCAGTTTAGCAGTATTTTTAATGTCTTTGAGACTAAACAGTTTCCCATCACATTGTTTACTGTGGGACTTCAGAAGATCTGTGTGACCTGACAGCAGAAAATGCCTTCCTAATGTTGCTCTCACAACAGCTGCTTTTTTAAACACGTGTGTGCATTTTTGTTTAGATTTATTTTTTATTCACAGTCTAATTACACGGATGTTGCAGAGAGACCCGAAGCGAAGGGCATCTTTGGAAGAGATTGAAAACCATGCATGGCTCCAAGGAGTTGATCCATCTCCTGCAACCAAGTATAATATTCCTCTTGTATCCTACAAAAACCTGTCTGAGGAGGAGCACAACAGTATAATACAGCGCATGGTTCTTGGGGACATCGCAGACAGAGACACCATAGTGGAGTAAGTCAGCAGTGTTCTAGATGGATGCACTTTGTTTTGTGCACCTCTTGGTTTTGATTCAAGAACATCCTGAGAACCTTGGGCACTTTGGTGTTTAAATATCAGGGCATTCAGTTAATAAACAAAGTATTGCGGTCTTGCTCTGTGATAGGATATTGTGGGATCAGAAGTACTTAAGTATAACCAAATTTAGGAATAACTTCAAAAAATGTGTTGGAACAGTGCGTTGATTCCTGCTGTAGCTGTCTTGAGTAAACCTAAGTGCTTTGGAATCCATGCTTGTTCTTCATCTCTCATGCATATTTGAAGGGGACAAATTCTAGCATTTTTCCCTTAGCATATTTCCAGTGTACCTGAATCTTTGTTCATTTAAAATATTATTCCCTTTATCTTTGTAATGCATAATGGTCAGTGTCACTGAGGGAGCTTGCTAGAAGACTACATAGGTGCTTCTAATAGAATAAAACTGCCAAATTTCTAAAATATTCCCCAAATTGAAAGAGGTCTTAAATATTTTTTTCCTTTTTTAATGTGTTCAGCTGTTAAACACTGTTTATGTGGAAGGGAAAGCAGCAGTCTCACTTGCTAAGCTTTTAGCTGTGTAACAGGGGCAGCCTTTCTGTTACAATGTCTGAGTTACACTTACTGATTTTTGAACTTATTTTTGCTATAAACTCAATGTGACAGCCCTAAAATAATTAAAGTTTTCTTCCATTTGTTGCATAACCAAATACTGGTACTTTGTGGTTGCATGTGCCAGTGGGAGAGCCCATCGTTGGTGCAGAACATTAATAAAAAACAGTTGTCATTTACAGAATGTGAAATAAAAAAATAATTTCTTACTTTTGATGGATGGTATTCTAAGGATGTCTCCTCTCAACTATAGCTGAAATTGCTGGACTTGTTGGCCCTTTATTTTTAATAAAATTAAGGCATGCTTGTCAAAAGATCAGAAATGGGTAGTCCTGCTTTCAGACACTCTTCCTGCTTGGGAAGCACAGCGAGCTGCAAGATGCATGTCCAATTGTTAGAAACCACTGATGGATGGGTTATTTCATGTTTTGTACTTTCCTCAGGGCATTGGAGACTAACAAATACAATCACATCACTGCTACTTACTTCTTACTAGCTGAAAGGATCCTGCGAGAAAAACAAGAGAAGGAAATTCAGACCAGATCTGCAAGCCCCAGCAACATCAAAGCCCAGTTCAGGTGAGAATTTAGGAATCTAAATGACTGGGAGGGATTTGGGGTTTTTTTTTGTTTGTTTGTTTAAATTGTCTTAATGAGAACATTAAATTTCTCAAGTACTGCTTTCTTGAAAACAGTAAAATACTCATTGCAAATTTTAATGTCTTCAAAGGGCTGTAGACACTTCAGAAACTGTTCAGAAATCAGTTGCACATAATATTTTCAATTCCTACCCTTCTCAGGAAATGACAAGGCAATTTGAAGCCTGTACCTAAGAGGCAAGTTTTCACACCTCCTAGAAAAGGGCTTGTTCATTGACCTTCAGCTCCTCATACAAATTGTGTTATGTAATATCCCTGGAGAAAAATTAGTTGCATAATCCGTAAACCTGCTGATATGGAAATAGTTATAAATGAGAAATCCCTCTAAATTTGACCTGTAGGTTTATGTTCTTTTTCATGTCAGTTGCTGTGCCTGTTGTCTAATAAAAATTATTGAATTTACCATTTCAACCATCTACTTAAATATACTGCAATAGATTGGTTTTGTTTGACAGAAACATGAATTAAAAAAAACCTAATAGTAAGGGTTCCTGAGATTTTCCAAGCTTCAGCTTGTAACACAGTAAAACTAAAAGGAGAGAATTTGGCTTCTGGCATCTAGTTGGTATTGCTATGTTCAGCCAGTTCATTTGCTCTTCAGCCAGTTACCAAAGCATCCCACGTTCTCAGTTACAGCAGAATATGCTTTAAAAAACCAACCAACCAAAAAAAGAACCCCAAAACCAACCAACCAAAACACCCAACCCAAAAGGCAAATAGTATAGTTTCCACTTCCACATAGATATTGGAGGATTCAAGTTTTGAGCAGTTATTTTTCTTAAACATTGTGGGTTTTCTTTCCTGAGTTAAGTTTTAAATTATCACTAGGGATCTGCTGGTATTGGATAAAATATTCATTGGCCCATCTTGACAATTGTTCCAGTGAAGGTGGAGGAGGTACTGAGGCATTGTCATTAACTTTCATCTTGTAACCTCCAGTATTTCCAAAAGTTGCCTATTTAGGTAATACTGGTAATTGCTACTAGCAATAATAGCAATTGTTAGTAGATAATTTATTAATGAGAAAAGAATACTAAGTGTTTGTGCTGATGTTTACCACTGCTAACTCCAGTAATACCTTCAGTGTTGTTTATCTGTATGACCTAGAGAAAAAGACAAAATAACTTGTTCATTCCAAAAGTTTCTCTGTGCAACTTCCAGGCAAAGTCATATGTGAAATCATTTAATAGGAATAAATGCTGGGATGTCCTTCTGGTGCACAGTCATAGTTTTCCTTGGTCTAAATGATAAAAGTAAGATACTACTACCTCAAGTTAAATGTAAAAAAAAATGAGCACCTTTTACAGAGTAAGGACACACACTTGGGAAAATAGGTTAAAGTCTCCAATGGTTGTCACCTTGGATTCAGGCTTGAGATTTTAGAGGCATCTCTTCTGAATGCCATTCTGTCTCCCTGAATTAGGAGTTGATGCTCCATGAATGTTACAGTGTTTTCAGTGTCTTAGTGTCTTTGTCATCCCCAGGTGGGACTGCACCCTGTACTGTGCACACCTAATCATCATTCACTCATGTAGAAATCACTCAGTGATCACTAATGTGGGAAATTTTATCTTAGGTAGTTGCAGGTACTTGAGAAGAGTTACTGTTGCAGGCATCTAAGGGTCTGCAGACATAAATGGTCTGGAGCTTGGTGTTAGAGAGCTCACCTCTGTTACTTTGGCTCAGCAGTTCTCTCATGATGGATCATCCCCTCATTTCAATGTCAGCTTCTTTGAAAAAAGAAAGCCCATCAAATGTGCCTAATACTAAGTATTACATTTAAAACAAATTACTCTAGTGGAAGACCTGGACTTCACCTTCAAATGGAAACTGTAAAACTATAAAGTTGGCTTTTGAATTGTTTGGGGTTTTTACCCCTCAGTGTCACTCTTTCAGTAAAGAGCAGCTCTAGTTATAAAGAAACTGGAACAAAAAGTTCAATGAATCTAAATTGTTGTATGAATTAGTAATGTTGGAGTAGCTATAGCCTGCCCTAGGAGTATGAATTTTCATAACAAAGACATCTGCACAAACTTGGGAACCCTTGCTCTTATGCTCCCAGTAGCTGTTCTTTGCCTCCATGATGGTTCTAAATTCCAAGTGTTTCTACAGAATGACCTTATAGAACAGACAACTCAGTAGTGCATTACTTTGATTTTGAGACCTCAAAATATTTAAAAAAAAATAACTTACTTCCAACCTGGAGCTTGTTTTCTGTCCCTCTCTCCCCTCAGGCCCACTGGGAATAAAGGGAGAGGCAGAAGGGAAGGGAGGCAAACATGGGCTGCTATGAGAGATAAACATACTGTAGTGAGGAGATTTATTGCCTGGCAACTACAGTACTGTAAGGTACTATATTTGCTCTTTATTGTGACAACTACAGAACTCTTCCTATTTTTGCTGACAAACCAGTCTGTTCTTTTAGCATGGCAAGTTCCTGTAAGATTGAGATCTTCATTTTCTGTCATGTTTGTAGTTATGTTTCTAGCGTGTTTAAGTCCTATTTGTTAATTACAGGCAATTGTGTTTAAAATACACAGCAGAGCACAAGTCATCAGCAAACTGGGCCAGTGTTCCCCAGCATTTCTGGAGAGAGCTGGGACCTAAGGGAGGGGGCCAGCATGACACCAAGGAAGACCACAGCCCAGGCTTCACTTCCTGTCTGTGCAGCTTGGCTCAGAGCTGCTGCTTTTGTTGCTTCCCTCCAGGTAGAGCTCCCTCCTCACTGGAGAGAGGCAGGTGAGGGCCACCAGCAGCTCCCAGTGAGACAGGCAGGAGCCTGCATGGCTCCACACAGGGAATGCACCACACAGGCTTAGGAGGTGTGTGGGCAGCCAGGTCCCACTGTTGGAGGGTCCTGGCTTGGAGGTTTCTGGCACTGCTGGTTGAGCATAAGTGACACAAGTGCTTCAAAGCAAAGTCTGCAGCAAGGCTGGGTGAGTTTATTGCTGGTTTTAGTCCAGCCTCCTCCTCAAAGTTTGCACAGCTGGGGAGAGAGTTGTCAGGAGACAACCTGGCATAGACCAATATCTCACACTTCAGGGGCCTTTTCTGTGCAGCCTTCAGCAAATGCAGTCCTGCCACAGCAAAGGGGTGTCTGAGCCTTCCCTCATCCTTCAGCTTGACCTCCTGACATGGCAGAGAGCAGGAAACTGATGTGATTCTTGTGTCTTTGTATGCAGCCTGTCAGGCAGATACCTGGGGTCACACTTGGTGTGAAATGTTCTCTGCTGTCCTCCTCCTGTTGCTTATAAACTGGGCCATGAAGCCATGCAGCCCTTTCTTTTGGCACACAGAAAGTATGGTTGAGAATGTCCTGTAATAGGCTGCCCATATGTGAACAGAGGTCTTTACAACAGCTTTTCATGCAGTAGTGAGAGTATTTTTGTTATATAAATTTAAGAGATTGGCAAACTTTTTGAAATGAAAGCCAAGAAATGTGGGGCCTATGCTTAGTGAAGAAGTTGAAGAATTGTTCAGTGTTAGCATGTTGGTCTGTAGATGTTGGTTTTTTGGATTAGGCTTTTAAAATAGTGAGAGTAAAGACTGACAGTCTTTGTTCTTAAGTTTATTCTGTGTGCATTACTGGAATATTACAATCTATGTTAGGATTTAAAGTTAAATGCAAATAATTAGAGAGTAGCTTGAGATACTGGAGATAAGACACCAGCTGCCCACTTGTAAAACTGATGGACACTCATGTTACTTTCCTTTTGATTTGAGCTAATGCTATTACAGAGTCATACATTTTCAACTTGGATTTACAGTTTATTCAAGTGTCATGTTCTTAAGCAGCTTGAGTTCTCAATTCATGCAGTTGTATCATTCCAGATTCTCAGCTAAGGACAAATAAATGTATGATCTCAGTTTGCATGTGTTTAAGGGAACTTTCTAGACTAGAGCTTGGTGAGAATGAGAGACTGTTTCATCTGACTCACCTTTTCAATCTCACTCATGTTAATTCTAACCTAATTTTTATATTAAGAATATTGAGGGAAAACTCCAGGAGCGTCAGATTAGAAGTAGTTTGCAATACTATCTTCCTTAAGTTGTGCTTGAATAGGCCTGTACCTTTCTCTAGGTATAGTGGTGGTTCTGTACCAATCTCAGATTATTTTTTTGAAACACAATTATTTCAGGGTTTTTTTATTGCTTAATTCATTTTCTGAGAGCAGTGAAATCTTAAATTTTGATTTGACAGTAACCAACATAATTTCTAAACTGTGTTCTTGTATAGATGGTTCCTTTCAAACAGCAGCATTTCCAGAGGAATGCACATTCTCAGAGAACACTTCCTTGTGCTCAGTCACTCAGTACTGTTGTTTACAGACATGCCACTCAGCAGCCCAATTTGTGTGTCAGTACTTGTGCTTCTCTGGTGCAGATCTTACACTCCCTTGGAAGTTCTGCAATGCCTGCCGTGATGTAAACTTCTGTTTATCTTCCATTTTCTATGCAGGCAGTCGTGGCCGACAAAAATCGATGTGCCGCAGGATCTGGAGGATGACCTTACAGCAACCCCTCTGTCCCACGCCACTGTTCCCCAGTCGTCGCCGGCTCGCACGGCTGAGAACGTTCTCAACGGGCACCGGAGCAAGGCCCTCGCGGACTCCACAAAGAAGGAAGAGATCCCTGAGCTGGCCGGGCCAGCACTCTCAGCAGTTCCATCGGTGAGCTTAAAGCCCACTACCAGTGGCCGGAAGTGCTTGTTCAGAGTCGAAGAGGATGAAGAGGAGGATGAGGAAGATAAAAAACCTATTTCTCTTTCTACTCAAGTTGTTCTGCGTCGTAAGCCTTCGGTTACAAACCGTCTTACTTCGAGAAAGAGCGCACCAGTGCTCAACCAGATCTTTGAGGAGGGCGAGTCAGATGATGAGTTTGACATGGACGAGAACTTGCCCCCAAAGCTCAGCAGGTTAAAGATGAACATCGCCTCGCCCAGCACCGTGCACAAACGCTACCACCGGAGGAAAAGCCAGGGCCGGGGCTCGAGCTGCAGCAGCTCCGAAACCAGCGATGACGACTCGGAGAGCAGGAGGCGTCTGGACAAGGACAGCGGGTTCACTTACTCCTGGCACAGGCGGGATAGTAGCGAAGGGCCACCGGGCAGCCAGGGGGACGGCGGTGGGCAAAGCAAACCCAGCAACAGCAACGGAGGGGTGGACAAAACGAGCCCGGGCGATAACAGCAAAGGTGGGGGCAGTCCCTCTGGTGGCTCTGGAGGAAACACCAACACCACCTCGGGTTCCACTCGGAGATGCGCTGGATCTGGAAACTCCATGCAGCTCTCATCCCGAAGTGCAGGGGAACTGGTTGAAAGCCTGAAGCTAATGAGCCTTTGTCTAGGTTCACAGATTCACGGCAGCACGAAATACATTATTGATCCTCAAAACAATCTGTCCTTTTCCAGTGTAAAAGTACAGGAGAAATCATCGTGGAAAATGTGTATAAGCTCCAGCGGAAGTGCAAACCAGCCTTCATCACTGGGCAGCCTAAAATTTTTTTCCGACCAAATGTCAGACACAACAAACGAATTGGAACGGCTAAAGAACAGGAACTTGAAAAACAATGTGCTACAACTACCTCTCTGTGAAAAGATATCTGTGAATATTCAGCGGAACCCGAAGGAGGGGCTGCTGTGTACCTCCAGTCAAACCAGTTGCTGTCACGTCATTTGACAATGACCTGACTTGAACAGCTCGATTCGCTGGACAGAGTCATTCTTCCTGGTCAGAGCTGTGAACACCTTGTCACGGACCCCCTTTTGTTGTCTTAAGATTTTTAAGTGGGCTTCAATCAGTTATTTATTATATTTTAATTTTGTGTTTGCTTGATGGTATGACGATGCATGGTCTTTGCATGCTGCTAGCAGATATGTTTTTCTTTTTCAACACAACAGAATATTTTATTGTGTAATTTTTACATTTATAATTTTACTATGGAAGATCTGGATGAAATTAAAATAAAGATCTGGATCCTAATGTAAATGAAGCACTTAGAAGTTTCATGTTCTGCACTTAAACTAGAAAGAGAAGCTTTTGTTTGCTTATCAAATGTTAATTCTTGTTCTGACCTTCTGTGAAAACTAAAATATGTGATATGTGGCATACTTCTATGTGTCTGAAACAGAACCAAAGCAATAATGTTTTGATGCTGAAAACTCTTCAGGGAGCTTTCAGATGTTCCAAGGCTTGTACAAAGCAAAGATGCACTGAAAATTAGTGATCTTGAAATATGATTTTAAACCCACACCTATTTGTCTTAAGCTATGATATAGATGAAGTTGTGGCTCAAAAATCAAACCGAAAAGATCTTGTTTTGCTAGAGGCAGTTTTCTTTAAAAAAAAAAAAAAAGAGGCAAGTAGATTTGTAAGGCAGCTTTCTCCCATAGAAATATGTTAATATTACAAGCAGACAATCTTTTTTAATATAACAAAGGTAAATTATTAAGTCTACTTCTGAGTTTTTACATGCTAACTGAAAAGAAAGTATTTGTATTAATTACTTTTGTTAGTAGTATATCATGACACTTAGTATTTTAGGTTTCTACCTTGTGAACGTTCTCTGCTGTTCTCGCCTCCCTTCCCTGAGATTCCAGAAGGCAATAAGGGATGGAAAACCTTTAGGTAATTGGATTCACATTGAAATTGTCATTTACAGTTTTGTTATTATTACTCTTTTTAGGACTTAAAATACTGCTGTTCCCCACATGTACATCGCTTATTTTCCCTCAGAAATGCACTTGTTCATAAAGTCCATTTAAAACACCCTGTAGGAAAGTGTTTCTTTCACAGCTCTGAGCCTTCCTGTCAGATTTCCCATTGCCATGGCAAGGTCTTGATTTAGAGTATTTCTGTACAAAAGGATACTTTTGACCAGATGTATTAACTTTGTGTAATTTTAGTATCTAGAATAAAATATATTGCAGATTCCTAGTTTTGGGAAGGGCAAGAATGTTTTATTTTTTCATGCTGTGCACTGGGTCTTCTAAGCAATTCTAGTGAAACTGGGGGTACTATGTAGCAGCGCCCTGGGCAGACCCTGGGTGTCCCAGAGGAGTTTGACACTGTTGAGCATCTTGTAACACTTTCAGAATGGTCAATACAGAGTTTTGTGTCTGCTGTGGAGGGAGCAGAGCACCAAAGAGCGGCTGGGTCAGGATGGCCACAGCTCACAACAGCTCTTGTTGTGATTCCTGCAGGACTTCAGAGAGTCTGACGTGCATGGGGTGTCCTTCCTGGTGAGCTGAGCCAGGGGCTCTGCTTCTGGAACAAGGCAAAGGAGAAGTGTTGTGCTTCTTTAAGTTTCAATCTCTAGTTGCAGTTTAGTTAAAAGCTACAAGCATAGACGTGTGGGTGAAGCCATAGAACATAATTGCTTGAATTTTTTGAGCAGGGATCTTACCAAGGGCCAGAAACGAGATGTGTGGTTCACAGACAGTGAGCGTAACATCCACGTAGGAGACGAGTTTATAAAGGGCATTGGCAATAAACTTTATTTGTTGCAGCTTTTTTCCAAGTATTGTAAATACTCTTTCCTGATATGTACAGCCTTGGAATGGCACCTTTTAACTAACCCCGGGTGTATTTTGTTTCCAATGTTTTTATATACGACTGTATATATGGTGCTCACTTTAGAACAGCAGTGTTGACCATTTATGCTGCATAGTTGTATTATAGCCTTATAGTTGTGTGTGGCTGGTTGGACCTCTGGGTGTACAGATGTGTACAGATGTGTTAGTCTGAGTGCTGTCCTCTCCCCCTCTGTTGATAGGTGAATGATTGTGCATGTGGTGTACGTCGTGTTATGTCGTCACGTAAAAGGAAGGGCGAGAATAACCACTACATTAAGCTAATATTGGACCAAACTATTTAGAGCAAGTAAACAGTTTCTTGTACCCCTTAACGTGTCTTTAAGAGTTGCATATAGTTACAGTAGTGTATAAAGTAAATATTGTGGAAAAACAGTTAGTCTTGTATTTTTCTGTATGTGTGTATATAAAAATATATAAAAAATAATGTACCTCTAGCAACTTAATCTGTATTTAAGATGTGACAATCTTGACACAGAATTTTAAGAGTAGCAGTCTAAATAAGCAGAATTAATGAACAGAAGTATAAAAATTTCTCACCAAGAAAGAATCCATGCGTGTTAAGAGGGTACAGAAATATCAACTGATCTTATTGCTTCTGGCAATGTTTGGCTTTTTCATTGTACAAACATTCATGGTGTGCGACAGAAATGGAAAATCCAGTTAATAAAAGTGATATCCTGACTGATGCACAAGCGGTGACTTGCACATGGCTGGGGTTTGTGTCTCCTGACGCTGGGGGTGTGAGGGTGGCACAGGCTCCAGGCTGGTCCCTGCCCTGCAGCTCCTGGGAACAGTGAGGGGCCTTGGGAGAGCCCAGCTTGGTGTATGGAGGGACAGCCCTTGGTGAACTGCCAGCTGCTCTCCTGCTGTGATCAAACACGTTCATTTGGGCTTAGCAGCTGTCAGAGTCATTATGTGCTGAGATTTTGTCTCAAGGCTGAGGAGCTCTTCCTCAGGCAGAGCTCCAGACCATGGTTCTTCATAAGGCAAGGCAGGTAATGGTAACAATAGAGGGGGCCCCACTTTGCCCCACCAGCATGTGCTGCAGTGAGGTGCAGGGGGCTGCCTGGGAGCGGCCTGGCCTGTGGCATCTTGTCCCTCAGTGTCTGCTGCTGCCTGTGGCTGCAGCAGCTCAGCACTGCTGCAGTGACTGAACTGCTCCTGGAGCACAAAGCGTAACCAGCCAGGGCAGGTATGGACACAGGGAGCAAGGGCACGGAACAGGTTCTGTGAATACCTGGCATTACGTGACCGCTGCTTTAGGCCAGGGCACTTGTGCAGCTGGGACCTTGCCCTGTCTGAGGAGCTTCCCAGCTCTGGGCACTGCAGAACAGGGTGGAGGTGGTAGCAGGAAAGGAGTGGCCAAGGAATTTGCTGGGCTGTGACTGTGACTGAGGAAAGGCGTAACACATTGGGTAGTGCAAGGCCGAGCAGGAACATCTCAGTAGCTGGTAGGGGCAGGTCAGATACTTTTCATGACAGATTTTTTTAAAGGATTTTTTCATTAGCAAAAAAATCCCAAAGCAGCTGGCTAGCAATAAACAGGGAAGAAGGGCAAGCTGGAATGTCCCCATACATCAGACACCCCAGCCACCCTGTTAGCCTTTCCCATGGTTAAGTTTATGTGAATGAATCAGAACTGATTTGTTTGTCATTAATTCCAAATGAACTTGCTTTGAGTAAAAGGTGTTTGAGCAGTAACACCTTGATGTGACTGTACTTGGGAAGGTGTAGCAATGCCTCACTTGTTGAGTTGCTGACTGCATGCAGCCAGCCAGGCTCCCTCACATGCACAGGGTGTTTAGAGGGACTGCTGGACTGCCCTTCTCCAAGGCAGTGTGTCTCTGCAGTTGTTTTAGCCTGCTCCCTCCCTGAACCACAGGCTATGGCTATTTATTTGTTTTCTTAAATTGTAATTGTAAGATGAATCTGTTTGGCCTATCTGCCTGTATTAAAAATGACATCAATTTCTGCAAGTCAAGAACCCTGTATTAGAGGCAGAGTCGAGTCTTATTACATAGGGATAAAGAATGAGATGCCCTCTATTTTCAGATGTGATGGAAGAATCATGTTGTAAGAAAAATGCAAGTATAGGGCCTGAGAAGCCCAGAGAGGTAATACAGACTTCATTGGGCTCTCAGATGATTCATCTCAGGAATTCATTTCAGCAGGCCCTTGTGTAACATCTTCCTCTTTCCTCCCTCTCACTGCTCTCTCTTGAGAAATACAGAGCAGAGGAGGCAGGATCTGGTTTTCTCTCTGGGCATTTGTGTGCCACATGCCCTCAGACAGGCCCAGTATTGCCCTCATGATGCCAGTGGTGACAGAGGCCATCACCACAGTGCTTTGTATCAAGCACTGGGGTGCAGAGAGAGCCTCCTCTCTCAGCACCAGCCTCCAGGGCTGGCACTGAGTCACCAGGCCCTGCTGACAGCCCTGGCACTGCCACCCGCCCCTGCAGCTCCTGGGTGAGGCATGGCAGAGCTGTCCTGAAGAAAGCACATCACAGTAGCAGGCATTGTTCCCAGGGACTTTGCTTACATGAATAAGGAAACAAGCTCAAATTTCTCTGAATGAGATTCAAGATCAATTCCCTCAGGCCCAGGTAGGCTAAAATATCCATAACTGCTTGCCTGCTACAGTGGAACCTTTCCATGTAATAAGTGTTCTCCTCAGTAGATATCTGGAGATCCCTCTGGGCCACACAATTAGACCTGCGCTCACAAGGAACCTGATGAGAGAACTCTTGTATCACCAGCAAGTGGTTTATGAGTGCCCTTCTTAAGAACAGCTTTCTTGGATTGTTAGTGCTGCTGCTTGTAAAATCCAAGTCTTAACAGGCTTCTCCCACACAGTCATCTTCCCAAATAGGGTGCTCCAGCCTCATGCTTGGTTTTTCCTGAAGCTTGAGACCAGAGATAAACTCACTTTATGGCTTCAACTCAGGCACTGGCAGAACTGCCACACAGTGGCCATACAGAACTCTCTGGTGGCCTGCACTCCTGCAGGCCCAGAGCCACAGCTGTCTAGAGGTGTGAGGCTCTCAGCTGGGGAAGGGACCCTGCCTGGACCTGGGAACAGACATTCAGATTCCATACCTTGTGAATGGCAGCTACTGATAAATACCTTATTCTTTCTGACATTGTCACCTGACAACTGATTTTGGTCAGTGAGTTTCATCCCTGGCATTCCACCATTTTTACAGGTGCACCTACAGCAGAAAGGAAACAACACATTCAGGAGCACAGACAGAAAGAGTTTTTCCTCTCAAATGAGAAATGAAAATAGATGCCACCATGAATGTATAAAAAACCCAAAAGACAAAACCCAGTACACCAGACATTATGAAACACAGGAACCCCTCCCCAGGAAAGGACAAAGAGCTGCATACAGAGGAATAGGAGCTAAATTTCATTTCAGTGACAAAATACTACTTGGCACTATGAGGGAAGATTTCTCAACAGGTTAAAGTGAGTGTTTTAGGACAGAAACAGTCTCTCTCGTGACCATGTATGTGGAACAAACTTTAATCCCTACAAAACAAAGGAGTCCCATACTTCTCATACCACTGAAGGTCAGAATTCCTCCATACCTCCTCACTTCTGGTGGAGAAGGCACCTAAGAACAGTATTATCCCTGTTTCTAGATAAGGAAACTAAGCAGAAGTGAAGGGATTTGCCCAAGGCAAAGGCAACAGCCAACATTACTGAAGTCACTGGGTACTTACACCTCACTAGAGATTTTCCTGTTAATCCACAGAAAACAAAATAAATGGATCCCACAAGGAAAACCACGGAGTTGGTTTTGCAGAAGGGGACTTGCTTGTTTCACACGATCACAGTTGACACACGACTTGATTCCTTTTCTAAGCCATCTTAGAAAGTTATTCCAGACACTGATACAGCTGCCATCAGCAAAACACACCAACTTCATGCTCCCAGACCATGATCACTTAGCAGACCAGCAGAATCCCTTCAAAATGGCTGCAAGGTCACAAGAACATACTCCAACAGGAGCCCATCCCATGGATTTTTCTTCTCTGGAACTGCTCACTCAAAACCACTGACCAGGCAAGTTAAAACTTGAAGAAACATGAGCTACTTCAGACCAAAGTGGGCAGCAGACTGCAAAGATGGGGAGTTTTTATGGAGAACACACTGACTGCCTCCTAAGAAAACAACTGGTTTTGGGATCTCTACAGCACTGGAGGAAGGGTGACATGCTTCCCTCAGAGATCCTCAGGGCAGAGCTTGTGCAGCCCCAGCCCTGCCACTGCCTCAGGAACAGGCTGTGAAAGCAGCAGCCCATGAGATACCCCTGAAATAGCAGCAGCGTGGGGGACTAACAGTGGGAGAAGCAAGAACAGAGGAACCATAGGTTTGCTCCCCTTCCCAGGAGAACAGTCATTTCTTACTGGGTCACACCTGCAGAGCCTGAGAAACCCTAATTTTTAGTTCCAGACAAAATACATTATTTTGGCTTAGTTATACTATTCTGCTGTGGGAGCCCTGTGGCAGAAATCTGAAATGTGCAAAGCAGGCAAACACCTTAATTATGGCAGCAGCAGATTTTTGTGAACAAAATTCCAGCAAGTACCACATACAGTCACATCTAGCAAAACTGAACATCAGAGCATCCAAAAATAAACTGTCTCAAGGTCACAGGAGCAAACAGTGTAGATTTTGTCCTATTACTGTCAGAAAACAAAGAAACATTAGGAGAGCTACCTTTCTGTGAAATGCAAGGAAAACCAAATCAGATATTCACTACAAACACAAGTACTGGTGTATCAAGTATCAACTTTAATTGATCTGTTTGCTCTTAGTTCATTTAACCAGAAGATCCATTCATACAATACTGCAGTTCAGAATCCAGGGGAGCAATACCAAAATCCAACATAAATTAGAAAATAAATATACTTCATAAGTCACTGATCAGCAATCTGTTTCCTACTAATTTTTTTTTTACCTAGCTTTTGAAAAGATTTTAGCTGGGACCTATTTAGAGAACTAGCAAACAGGACTATATAATACATACTCTATAAATATTTATGTTCAACTATTTCTCAGATCACATAATGAAATACATTGTTGTTCTCTATGAAATGTATAACATACTTAAATTAATTTGCTGTGGACAAGCAGTAGCTAATAAGCAAATCTTTGAAATAACAGAGGATTGTTTAGCTATTGTAATGAAGGAACAGAAGGGGCAATAACCATAAAGGGAGAGTAAATTAAATAATAGTCTGCTTTTTTTTTCCCCTTTAGAAAGTTGCAGCTGAAAATTCTAGTGAGCTTCTGGATGCTTCCTCACAGGATCTGTTTTCAATCACTCAAAGCACAGGGAGTCTGGCAGACTTCATCCAGACCTGGCATGAGCTGGAGTGCTTTATTTGGTGTTACCTTCACAAGCAATTGCATACGAGAAACAAAGAGAGCAGGAGAAAATAGAGTTTTGTACAGTGTCAGGCAAAGATTATTCACCAAGTTTCACATAAGCAGGTGCCACCTACTCAGTAGATGGCGGAGGGTGCGCTCCGAGCGCCACACACGCCGGCTCCGCCTCGCCTGTGGCCGCCTTAGTCATCCTCATTCCTCCGTGTTTACTCCTTCAGCGACTCCGCCGCCAGCTGCATTTGCTGCCAGGAGAGAAGAGCAGAGAGAGACGCTGAGTGCAGCGGCAGCAGGAGGAATTACCAAAGCAGCTAGAGCCCAGGACACTCCAGAATCCAGCTGACTAATAAAACCGCACCGAAAAAAGAGCTTGAGCATTTAAAAACAAAAACCACCACCCTGTCATGCCTGATTTTTACAAAATACACAATTTTAACAGAGGCAATACTTTCGTCCACCAAAACACTCATCAAATGGCAACGCAATTTGTATGTTAATTAATTATTTTTGTGATGAATAATCCCTTCTGTGAAAGTCATTTATCCCTAAATATTTAGGCTTTTAAGCTGATCTCAAAAGGTCAATGAACTGACAAACTGCTGCCCCCACTTCCCATTGCAACAATCTGTTAACTGTTATTCAGTATTTCTGTTGTTGTGAAATTAAATAAAAAAAAACATCCTGTGATATAAGAAGGAGGTAGCAGACTGCTCTGGTGATTCGTGTTATTTCCAATCCTGTTGATAACCAATTTTGTTTTCATTTTCCTAGGAAGTCACCAGAGACATGTCACCATGTGAAACCAGGATAACAATCCCAGGTGATGAAAATATCTGCTGAGTAAAAGAAAACAGAGCTGCTCTGTGAAGCTTCTTGTTAAAGAGAATGTTTCATAACCCAGAACTTACAGAGGCTACAAGAAAAAGCTCAAACTGTGCTGAAGGCATCTCTCACACATCACCTGGGGGATGCCAGCCAAGGGCCTGGCAATGTCTGGAACCACCCTGAGATACCAAGAAATGGTCAGGGTGACTGAAGTGCCCCAAAGAAAAAAGACAGAGACGACAGTCTCAGGAAGGAGACGAGAGGGAGAGCAGCCCAAAGCACAGGCAGAGGAGCAGAGGCAAGGAGATGCCCAGCACTGCTGCAGTTCACTCATGCCCAGCATCACTGCCTCCTTGGAGCCAATTTGCAGCTTTCAACTCCTAAGCTGCTGTGTGGGCTCTGTGTCATTCCCCTGTGGAGGATGGACACGTGCTACTGAGCTAAAGTTGTTTCTTTTGCATTTGTGTTTGATCTCACAGAAATGGCCCATGACGTATGAGCTATTAGAAAGAGAAGTATCTAAAAATGCTATAACAAAATTGGAAAAGACAAAGCTGCAATTAAAGTGTACACTATCATTCAGTTTCTATCCCACAACACAGGATACAAAGATGTCAGATGCTTTAACAGAGCACCTTCTACCTCTTCTTTGCTGCTAGTCTCGGCCTGAACCTATTCCAAAAAACTACTCTGCATGCTAAAACACACCTACAACAACTTTTCTTTACCATTTTTATCTGTATTTCCATGCCATCTATAAGTGAAGTAAAATTAGTTTGTGATACAAATATTTATATGCTTCTCCATAGCAACAGTGCAGGGAAAAACGCCACAGCTAAAGGCTGGAGCACAGATAGATTCCTCTTCTACATCCTGATTCACTTATTTAAATAAATGTCTCAATAAAATGATAGCATCTTTAATTAAAGTGTCTTTTCCTCCTATTACAAAAACATAGACACAGAAGACAGCACCTTCATTCAGTTCCTGATCCATCAAATAGAAACATTCTCTTATTTTAGAATGATTTTCATAAATTCTGAGTACTGGTGTAATTGTATGGGGATTGATGAGGAATGCAGAAGACTGGAAAGGTATTTTTATTCTCTGATCTCTGCAGGGCTTGCCAAAGTCTGGAAAAAAACCAAGCACGAGTGCTAATGATGACTAAATGTAATCTGTCCAAAAACTCTGTAAAAGCTGGACACCTCTCATTTATTTTTGAAGGCCCTCCTAATTTTAACGGAGCTAATCTTAAACTAGGATTGTCTTCTGCTGGCAATCTTATGCTATCATATTTAAAATACATGACATGAACAAACAAATATCCCAGCTTCTTGAGCAGGCCAGTGAGTAGAAAAACCTCTTAAAATAGCTTCACATGGCACACAAGGGCTGGGCAAAACCAGTCCAAATGCAGTCATACACATATTGCAGGAAATGAATCATAAGCCACGTGAGAACCCCAAGAGCTGTGTATTTAATTTCTTCTTTATAGTTTCTAATAGCAAAATGTATTTGGCAGTACCTGGCAGCAGCAGGCTCCCCCAAGAGCTATCACTTGGGCAAGCAACATGTGGTGGCACCTTTAAACAGAGAAATTCCTTGCCAAGTTCAGGCTGAAGAATTTTACAATTTTCTTTCTTATTTACTGCAAAAGTAAATGTTCCTGCTCAATGGGAAAATATTTCTCTAAGACAACATATGGGAAAGGGAGTGTATTTTTAAATTTTTATTGCTGAGAAAGGGAATTGATGAGGTACCTTTTAGGATCACTTTTCCCTTGACAGCCCCAACAGGTTCACTGGGGAACCTGTGGGGCTGAGTTAACTGCTCTTCCCTCAAAAAGACATTTCTTTGTAAGCTTTAAGAAGTATTTTAAAAATATGGGAGAGAGATTAAACCTAGTAGATACATGATGACAAACCTCACTCATTTGAGGGGTATTAAAAGCCTCTGTGAACTATCAGAGGCACAGCTAAGAAATGAGTTGGCTCAAGAAGCCATTCTTCATTTATTATCAGCTGAGAGTTACTAGTGAAAGGTTTATGCTTAATGCTCTGTTTTATGCAGCACCCTTAGCAACGGCAGCCTGTGCATGCAATACATGAGTGAAACGTGTTTAAACTGGTTTTAATTTTAGTGGGGCTACAGTGTTGTTTATACTAACATTCTACTATTAGGAAATGCTCTAAATATTTATCTGCTCTAATTCAATAGATTTGCTATTTCCATTTTATTAAGTTTAAATTTCCTTGTAAAGCACATGTAATATAATTAGACAGTACTTCCAGGAGAAATAGTAAAACCCCTTTAATGTGGTTTACAAATAGGCTTTGCCAATTACTTAGATTTTCCTACATTTCAACATTAAATTTTCTGAAAGGACTTTATTAAAATGGAACAGATCCTTTCACACCGCACACAGAGCTGTATACCAAGCATGGAAATCAGGCTACTTCCTTTGTGGGCTCCAGAAACACCAACCTCAGTGTACAGGGTAGTTCTCCAGTTAGAGGGGCTATGGAAGCCTAAACATGTGATTTAGTGCTGCCAACAATACCAAAATACAAATTTAAATTGCTAAAACCATGAAATAACAGAAATACACAGCTGCACCAGAGACCTCAACTACAGCAAAACCCCAGGAGCTGCCAAGGGATTTAGCAGAGCAGTGCCAGGGCTTGGTTCCCCAGCACTGGAGCCCAGAATTCCTGTCCCAGTGCTGGTTCTGCACACACTCACAACCTAATCAGACACTCCCACCTTTCCTTTATGGTTTCTGTGGGACAGCCAACACTTAACAGACACTAACAGCACTAAAGCCTTTGCTTTAATGTTGATTTACTGCCCTTGCTGAGCTCTGTATCAGATGCTCACAACACTGTTAATTTCCAGTTATGCCCAGACCTGGTAAGTCAGCCTCTAACTACTCCTAATTTTACCACTGTGTGTGTTAATGCCAACTGCCAATTCAACCACAACCTGAGGAAAACAATTTAAAACACAGAAAGTGTATAAAAGTGAAAACCAAAGAAACCAGGATCTATTGACTCACTGGACTGGTGCTTTTCCACAGGTAAATACTCATGTGTACATACTCAATGTGTACGTAAGTTTGTACATATGAAGAACAGATATGTAAATAGTTTATATTAAATATAAGAATACATGAAAGAAGATGTTTTTTATCAGCAACCTCATCTTCTGGTTTTCCTGTACACACCATGTGGAACAGCTCATAAGCAATTAGAAAGAGCAGTGGTACATGGTATCTTTCCCACTTTCTAGCATTAATTACAATATGAAAACATGACAGATATATATTAAATTCTTCTTTTGTAATGGTGTCCAATCACAATAATAGTAGCTTCTTGGCTCTTGAGCTGTCTCAAGAACCGTATCAGCCTAATCTGTAAGTACCAACCAGTTACAGAAGAGGCAAATTAACACCCACTTCAAAACTCACTAAGTCTCTTCCACATGTAGTACTTTATTCTGTGTAAAGGTTTAAAAGCTTATTCAATGGAAATTTGTTCTCACTGATTATAATGGTGTAAGGTTACGGTAGCTTCATACCTGGAATGACAAATCTTCCCTCAGGGTTTCTGTCTGAGGCACTCAACACTCTGCAGCAAATGGTGCTTCAGGACTCTGGGCTTGGGTTACTTGCATTTCTGACTCTGACCACTTTTCCAGCAACATGTTTGTTTCCTTAGCTGGAGATGGTAACTGATGCTTCTTGACAGCAGTAATAACCAGTCTCTGTACTAGTACACTCCTGTTTATAAATCCCAGGACCACACAGCCACAATGCAACACTGAATGCTTATTTTGAGTTAAGTCATCCTGCACAACCCCTCATTCTTCTTGAAAGCTATTGATTTCCGGAATACAGCTTCTCCCCTACTTCAGTAGTATGATAAAAGATTTGTAGGAACAGTTTCACAACTTCCTCATCTCCCAGAGCCAAGACCAATGGCCCTGTGATGCTGCAACCCAGTGGAAAAAACCCTCTGTATACAGGAAAGCCACACATGAGCATTAAACAGTCAAATGCAGATTTTTTTATAAAAAAGCAAGAAAAATTTTAAACTGAAGATAACAAAGAAACAAATCCTGAAATGTCACTCTCACAAGGACTGTGAGCAATTACAGTAATTTAAATTTCTGAGGAATATTTACTAATCTCCTTACTTCTAGGCTACAACGAAAAGACTGTATCTAGTTTTGGGCCCTCCAGTATAAGAAGGATACTGATCCACTCTGCCAAGCTAACTGTGGAATCCAAGATGGGCAGGGAGGTGATGCACATGCCCTGAGATAACTGCCCACATCTACAAGGAGGTCAGCAAGAAGATGGCATCTGGGTCTTGGCCAGGGTGCACAACCAGAGAACAAAAAAATGAAGTGGTCATTAAAAAATAAGCCAAGAAAGCCCCAGCAGAAAACATTTCACTACAAGGACAACTAAGCACTGCAGCAGAGGCCCAGGGAGGTTCTGGAGCCTCTGTCCTCAAAGCACAGGAAACCCCACCCTCCCACAGCCCTGGGGTCTAAATTTGGTGCCAATCCTGTCCTGAGCAGGCAGCAGGACCACTGACCTTCTGAGGCCCCTCCCAGGCTGGGAGATTTTTACAGTTGTTTCTACAGGAATTGTGACAGGAAGTTTGCCTGGACTCCACAGACCCAAAATGGGAACTGCTACAAGAAATAGCAAGTAATGGGAAAGAGCAAAAAAAAAAAAACAAAACACTCTCTTCTTTCCTTTCTTGTATGCCTAATTCAAGATAGAGTACCAAGTACAAAGCCAGTGTTAATGAAACAAAAGGTTTGCAAAATTAGTAAGTGCAGAGTCAGGAAAACTTGCAGAATCACATAATTTGTGCCTTGGAGTATTGTACCTCATTAATAGCACTGTGAGGAATTGCAGTCAAAGCAACCCCATTTGTAGTACATTTTTTTTCCAAGATTTTTTCCTGATCTACTTCAGATTGTCTCTGATTTAAATTGCAAAGTATTAATTAATACTCATTACAATATTCTTACAGTATTAGTCACCCTTTGCTGAACCTTATTTTAGTTCAGTAGACAGTACAAAAATGAAGAATAGTGGAAGTCACACAAGACAGTCTAACAGTATTTTCTTCAGAATATAGCTTATGCATTCTGCCCCTCAAAATAATTTACATTATTTTTGTCCTCATGTAGCTCATATTTCCTAACTTTTTTCACCATAACTGGCCAAACAGTTGCCAAGTGACAGATAAATACAATGTTAAACAACATATAAATGCCTGATGAGGAGTGTGTGCCCAAACCCCCCTCCCAGGATGCCAGCCCAGCCCAAGGGATGCTCTCCCTTTAGTTTATGCAATTACCTCTCACCCAATCAGCAGCTGGTCAATAGGTTTTGGAGTCAGAAACTATCGACTGGCTATGAAAGAAATGATGCAAAAAATGATGCAATGTGACATGACCTTGGTGACATCTCAAAGGGGAGGGATGGCCTGTGCAGTCCCACACTCATTTCTTTAGTTCTGTGCCCTGGCTCATGCAGACATCACTATGGTTTAAGGGTGCAGTTGGCCCCTAGGTTAACAGCACATCAACAACGCTTTAATGGTTTCAGGGTGAGCAATGATACAATCCTTTTCTCAGGGGTTTTGGAGGATGCAATTACCTGCTTCCTATTACTAGCTACCATCAAGAGAAAATGAGTGAACCACACTATTCTGCCTCTCTGAAGTTTAACAAGCTTTTTCACTAAGCAAGGTGAGCAGGCACATCCCCTTTGGAAGAGAAATACTCAGCACTTGGAGAGTTTAATGAGCCTTCTGGACACAAATTCCTAATATATGGATATGGCTGACATTGAAGCTTAACTGCAGACATAGCTGTGTTAGCTTTATACCAACTGTAATCTCCTTCCCTGGAGATACTCACAAGCCATCTGGACAGAGTCCTAAGGAGCATGCTGTGGGGTCCCTGCTTGAGCAGGGAGGTTGGACTAGCTGATCCCAGAGGTTTCCTCCAACTGATCCATTCTGTGGTTCTGTGAAAGCAGTAAAAGGCTGGATAACAAGCAGGCAGCTCAATCTGCCCTAATTTGCCACTGAAGCTCACATGCCTTGCACTCACTCTGCTGAAAGCAGCCAGACAGCCTCTGGAGCAGTGCTGGCTGTGGTGGTGGCACTGCAGGGGGACAGTGAGAGTCCTTCCTCCTCACACTGCCTAAGTGGCCAACTGCTTGGGTGATGGGAAAAATACACAGCTTCTGCAGAAGACACGTTTCAGACTATGTGTGCTTTCAGGCTCTCTGTGCTTCCATTTTTTCCAGCTTAAAGCTGGAAGGAACCTGCTGGGTCACAGACACAAGCCTCCCTCGAGTGCACAAACCCACGTCACAGAGGTTCAGCCAGGGAGACCACACAGCATCAATTCCGGTGTTGCACAGGCCAAAACCCACAGCTCTTGCCAACATCCTTTAGCAAATCTATTGTACAAAAGGCAAGAGACCAGTTTAAACTATTTAATGCCACAAAATGAGCAGAGGAAAAACTCAAAAGAGCATGAACGTGTCTCCCTGTAATCCATGCAACAGCAGGGAACAGACTGTGTGAAAAACAGAGACAGTCTCTCAAAATGAATTATGCTCAACCCTCAGAAGACAAAAAAAATATATTCCACTACTTTCTGGACACAAAGTTAGTCATCCCTGGACCCCAGGCACATAAACCCCAACATCTAAGCACTACTGAAGTCCTACCCAGCCTCTGCTCTGCCAGTGGACACAAAGGCATGGCTAACCCCAGCCCAAGCCAGCTGGTCTCAGTTTTACCCTGGATTCACATTTCTCTCCAAATTTCCTTATTAGTGGAGTCATAAAGAGCCCACCTTGGTTTCAAATAAAACAAGTAACAAGATAAGAACTTTACTCCTCTGTGCAGAACATTCACTGGGTAATGTAGATCAGCCTCCAGATATGAAATTAAGAACTCAACTTCAGGCACTATCTTTGGAAATTACCATTTGTACCATAAATGTGACACAAATAAGCAGAAAGATTTGCAGGGGGCATGGTGTCCTCTGTTCTGCTACCACACAGCAGCCACAACACTGCAAGTACAAAATTTCCATTTCTTTGTGGCAGGCAAGAAACTTCAGCCTCACAAATACATCTGAAAATGCCAGAGAAATCAAATGTCTGAAAAACAGAAGTAGAAAACTTTATAGTGTATCTGAAGTAAAAACAACACGTTAAGAAATACAGACTTCAGTGCTGGGCAGACACATAGGGAAAGTAACCACTCTTGTGAAGGGAGTTTGTTCTAAGAGGAAATTTGCCTCTTTCTTTATCTCTTGTATCAGCATGAAAAGTAAGTGTAAAGTATTTTAATGAAGTAAATGAAGTAAATGAAGTAAATGAAAAGTATTTTAATATAGTAAGTAAGGTAGGAAAAACTAGTCAATGTTTAGATTATTTGATGAAGAACTATTTTCAATTCTGCTCAGGAGTTTATTAGGCAAGGAGTCCCAGGCCAGCAATGAAGGGACCTGCCAGGCAATCTTATTTGTTTTCCTCCCCTGCAGAAGCTCTCCCAACCCAAGCACATGTTATTACAATATAATTTTGAGTAATATTTTCATTCTTACTTTTCTCTCTTCTACTTCCTGTGAGGGCTCTGCAATTGCCTGGTTACAGTCTAGTGAAAAATAATCAACATAGAGCCAGTAAACAATTTCTAGTTACAGTAATTTTATAAATACTCTGAAGCAATCAACTCTGTGAATGTTAAAGTATTTCAAATAGGTCTTTAAATACTTACAAAATGGCAGTGGCACCACTGACAGAATTTCTTCCTTCACCAGAGATACCTGTGAAAAGGCATCCTGCCACATTCCCAGCTCTTTGGGAAGACTATGCACTCATAGAAAGAAATAGTTTTCCCTTAAACACTGGGCCAAACACAAGTATCAACTGATTACAGGCCATTGATTTGCTCTTAAATCTATATTTAAGCTGGTATGTGTCTGATCAGATAAAGTCAGTAACTCAAATTAGTTACGGTGGATTTATGGTTTGATCTGGCTCAGGAAGTTCTTGAACAAAGCACAGGCAGAGGATGGAGAGATAAATATTATTCCTGCTTTTCACCCTATCCCAGACATCTGCATGTTGCCACTTTAGAGCTTTAGGCACCAGGATGCAATTATACACAAAGGACACAGCTGACCAAATGTTCCATTTTCATTGAAGGGGCACACCTGGACAGAGAGCACGACCCTCACTGTACTACAAAAGTCCGTCTAATAAGCAGGTAGGAGAGTAAAAGGTTGGTTTGGTAGTTTAAAACTGCATATCTTCAAAATTAGTAAAGTTGTAATAGCTGACATAGTCCTAAATTATAGGTATGGCAATATTTACAGATTTATAATCTTTATGAATTGCCCTGCTAAGCCTGTTGCAATTTTGAACAACTTAGCAAAGGGTAAAGGTCTGGTTTCCATGAAGGCAATGGCAAAGTTCTCTTTTATTCAGTGAAACCAGACTTTGTCTTTATATGCTTCCTGTGTTAGGACTGAACAAAATACTTTTTCCATTTTTCCAACACATTAGTGGGAAGAAAACCTCTTTGCTGCTCACAATCTTTGTTTTGAAGTGATGAAGTGCTCTGCCTCTACAGCCTCCTGTTCAGAGCTACCTCCACTGTATCAGACCCTCACAAAATTCTGTGCCTTTCTGCCTCTAATACCACCAGCAATTTCTTCTCAAAGCTTTATGAAATTCTTTTGCAATAAAGAGCAAATTAAAGCTGTATAAGAGCTACTATTTTCAGTCTGAAGAGAGATGATATTTTAAGCAGCTCTGTAATATAAAGACAAACAATGACCTCTAGGCATGTTGAGTATTAGCGTTTATTCTCTTTCTGAGATCTGCTTTAGTGCCTTTGAACACCCTATGCTATGTAACTGAGAAACTACAGAAAAAGATTTTGGGATGAGGTTTAAATTGAAAAAAAATGGATGAATGATTTCTGACTATTTAATTTATTATTTTCATGCCTTGCCAATCCTATAATCCCAGTTTCTTTCTGGTAATTTAAATTTTGTTCAGTATAATACATAAAGGCAGAGTACATGTATTGTATAAAATACATCTGCATTTTTAAGAATTTCTTTTAATAACATTGTGGGTTTTAAGTTTAGAACTTAGTGTTAAAATTTTTACTTTCTAAACAAAACCTGAATGATTACCAAAAAGGTCACACATATGGCAATTACTCTTCTACTTTATCAACACGAACCTTGTGTCTCTGCAGGCTTTCCATGCACAGAGTAAGTCAATTTTCACATGCCTTGGTAACACTCCTCCTTATTTTTTCTGCTTTTTAATTTTCTTAAGTACTTTCACTTTATTAAAGCATTTTACTTCCTTTCCTTATTTATTCCTTGCAGATTTGCTGCTGTTCTACTGTCCTAGCTGTACCCTTTCCCTTATATTTTAACTTTCAATTCCTTCAACATGAGAAATCTTTCCCTTCTGCCTCTAAATTCACAGGTGGCTAAGGGTCAGATTTGCTGGCAGAAAAGCTGCCGAGAAGAGTGGCCCTGGAGGCTGGCAGCTTGCTGGTGGGAAGAGAGCCCCGCTGCTCCTCCCACTCCCATTGTCCTGCTCTGCCTTTCAGGAGCAGTGGGAACCAAAGGAAGGACAAAGTACTGCCAGCACAGCCCTGCTCCGGGGCTCTGCTCTGAGGGGCTGCTTAAAGCCAGACAATAAACTGAAGCCTAGAAATGAATGTGTGGAACAGATATATGCAGCTCCAGTCCAGCTGCTGTTCTAGACTGACCTCCTTCTTTTGCTTCAATGGAAATCAGAGCTAATGGTGCCAGCTTCAGCATGCACTGGGGGATTAACTATTGTGATTCATGTTAAATTGCCACACTAATTTAATTCTATCAGACATCAAGGCTTTGCTTTGGAATGTTTTTTATACATACCCTGGGTCACCAGTACCATCACACTCCTATTCCTCAACTTCAATCTACCACAACAAATATCTATTATCTAGCATGCAATACAAACATCTAAAGCAATTTCTCTTCAACATATCAGCTGTAGCACATCAAAAGTGTCCAACTGCTATAGAAACACTGTACAACATTACCATTTGTAAGAAAATATGTTGTCTTGTGAATTTTATAGTAAGACCTTTATAAAATAAGTTGTTACATCTGTCAAACTAACCGTATTTTAAAAAACATGCCAGTAAGTGCTGTGAAAAGACTCTAAATAAATGCTGAAAACATCATATGATTTTGCATCAGTAAAGTGAGTCAATATTATTCAGTGAGTCACCTAGCTAATTCACAGCAAATTTCTGTGATGGTATAAGATGGAAGGTGAACACACATTTCCAGAGATCCTTCAGGGCAAATCAAATATACAAGCTAGGGCAGGACAAATAATTGCAAAATATTAACAAGCTGCAGAAATCCATTTTCTGCACTTTGCGCTTGATAATATGTCAGTGCTCACATGCTCCTGCCTCATTCTTGGCACTGGAAACAATCAGAAAGTAAAGACACACCATTATAGAACCAACAGAACTGCAGGAACCATGGCCATTAGTTACACCCTTTTTGAAAACAGTAACATTTCACAACCACAGCAAAAGACTCCTTCAATAAACTAAAGCAAATATCTCTTATGTATTAAAATGACAGCAACATAATTTCCCTTACTAATAGGAAATTACAATAATTATTAGTGGTGAAAGAAAATACAGCAGAGGCTGTGGTTTACAGTAAGCCAGTGTAAGAATGCATCTACCAAGGACCTGAATAGAATCCACACACCCAGACTCTCACTCTCTCTCTCTGTACCTGTATACTGTATCTATTTATCAATCTAAAAATAAAGAAAATGCATTCATAAAGAAGACTTTACCAGTTTGTATTTAAAGGGGCATTATCCACAATATTAATGGGAGGCTGTTAGGTTTTGGTTTCCATGTGTTGGTTTTTGCTACCCTGAAAATTCTCCTCCCAATGCCTTCCTCATTTGTAACAGTGAAATTTGGGAACTGGCCAATATTGCTACCATAATGTTATAGGGAATTCAAACTTCAGTCCAGAAAAGGAGTTTTTCAGCAGGCAGTACTTAATTAGCATTGAGCACTAATTTAAAATATGTATTATATATGTTACTCTGTATTACTTGGTATGAATCTCATATAACTAACTTTCAAGTAATTATATTAGAATTTTGCCTTCCTATTAACTTTTGATCAAAGAAACATATCCCATTGAAATTGCCATCCGCTGAATTTGCTTCTTGACTTTGTTTCATCTTTCTGTGACATGGGAATAATCACCAATACTATTGGGAAAGGGATATATAAATAACACCTTAAATAAGTTTTCTCTCTTCTGAAATCTGCAGGGGTTTGACTAAAAAGAAGAAAAGAGGGTTTTGTCCTGTGTTAGTGAATGGCTCAATCTCCTTTCATGATTTCTGCTGATCAGTGAAAAAATAGAAAGGAAAATACAGCTTGGAATCACTACGATCCTTATAAATGCTGTTATATTAAATGCTTATGCAACAAACTGGAAGATTCACAGTGGCATTAGAAATAATCTCATTTGTGAAGCAGATATGAAAATCCTCCCTATTGATGAGATAAGCTTAAAACTAATTGATACAGCACGTAAGGAACTGCTCCCATTAATTGTTGCTCCAAACACTTTCATATACTTAACATGGAAACAAGAGGACAGATCATTCCCAGAGAAGTTACTGGATAAACTAATTAATGATTCGGTCTGGTAATTTCAACATCACCATGCTAAAAACAAGTAAGGGAAGCTCTGGGTCTCTGGGTGTGTCCCAGCTGCAGAAGAAAGGTGTCTTCTTGCCACATGCAAGTCTAATTTAGCCACTTAAGAGTTTCTCAACTGGCAGACCAGTTAAATTCTGGCTTTACTCAACAGTACTTCTACCAACCCACACCAATCTGTCTTTCATTTCATTAGGAATTTACTTCACTACTGGTTACCAAATGTTAACTAGAATGTGTTAAGAGCAGATCTTTCCATCTCCCCAAAGAGGGAAAACACAGGCTGATTAATTTGATAAAATTTCTCCAGTCAGAAAAAGGAAGGACCAAGAGTCACAAGAACCTCATCTACTTAGCAGATTTACTCCTCTTTTATATATAAAAAGTAACCTTACCTTTTGAAAAAATCCACCCCCACCCCTTTCACAGAAACAGACCTCCTCAGTTATTCAATTTATTTCAAACTATTCAAACACAGAATGTCTCTTCAACAAACACCCAACAATCCCTGCTGTGTTATGGACAGTCCTGCTCTTCCAACAGCATGTAACATTGTCCTTGAATATCTAAGGCTGTGT
Source organism: Melospiza georgiana (assembly GCF_028018845.1). Taxonomy (NCBI): domain Eukaryota; kingdom Metazoa; phylum Chordata; class Aves; order Passeriformes; family Passerellidae; genus Melospiza; species Melospiza georgiana. The sequence continues at coordinate 42,842,650 of NC_080430.1, read as the reverse complement.
TGCTGCCAAAACTTTTTCAAGTCTTTTTTTTCCTTCTTAGGTAACCAAAAACAATGCACAAGACAGAATTGTAGAAAGCTTTTGCAACTTGCATGGGCAAGCAGATGGTGACTTGTACCTGCAGCACAGACACCCAAGAAGACCTCTGGGGCAGGAACTTAACACTTTTGCATTTTTATACAGAGCTGAGGCAACACAAGTCTTAATGCGCTTAAGCCTTCTAAGTGCTACAACTAAATAAACTGCAGAATAAATTATCTAACACACAGTTCTTTTGTCTCAGAGTCTGACCTGAATAATAAAAACCTGGGTTTGGTGCTCCATTCTGGCAGATGCATCATATCCTACATGAAAGTTACCAAAATAATTACAAAAACTTTTAAAATCCTTCCACTTTTTCCTATTTATTTCCTATCAAAAGCTATGGAGTCACTATGCCTGCACATGTCTGCTAAACCTGCAAAATATTTTCTTTGCATTGAAATTTTAACTTCTAGCATGTCTTTGAAGGAACTCTAATTGGTCAGATTGATTACCCAATCTGGACATGAGAACAATCTTGCTCAAAATGGAAGGAGCCTTAAAGATCAATTAATCCCCCTGCCACAGGCAGGGACAGCTTTCATTAGACCAGGTTGCTCAGGGCCCCATCCAACCCAGCCTTTACTTTCAGGGATGGGACATTCACAATTTCTCTGGGCAACCTGTTCCAATGCCTCACCATCCTCACAGTGCATAATTTTTTCCTAATAGCTAATTTAAACCTACTCTCTTTCAGTTTGAAACTATTACCTCTTGTCCTATCACTACATGCCCACATAAACAGATTCTCTCCATCTTCCCTTCAGGCTCCCTTCAGGTACTGGAAGGCCACAATTAAGTCATCCAGAGCCTTCTTTATTTCCAGGATGAAAATAGCACTTGCTCAGGTATCGAAAACTGGTTTTCATCTTTAAAAAGCCATAGCTATGCTGAACATCTTTGTTGCTTTTTCCCGGGGTTTTAGAGTTGTTAGCTTTTTCCTTCTTTTTTTTTTTTTTTTTTCTCCTAAAAAGAGATTGACTACTCTCCTCACATCTCCATCCTTTCTGCTCAGCTGCCCCAATGATTAATTTCAGAGTTTTATCTGGGAGATGGTCCTTTCTGGCTTGTACTTTTGTAATAAGCCAATATCCAACCAAACATTCAGTGTGTGACAAGATAACAATTTCTGGCCCAACAAGACATGTATTAAATGTTGCCTCCTCTGCCCTGAGGGACCAAGGAGAGGTCACAGAAAGGCAGCAGACTCTTGAGTTGAGAAGTGCATTACATATTGCTCTGGGACAGCTTTGCTCTGAGATAACAGGGTAGATAGACCAGGCTATGGCTCATTTCTCTACACACATTCCACATTCTTTTGACTTTTGGAAGTTTTGTAATTTATTCCACATGAAACAAAAATTGAGACAGTAGAGAAAAAAAATACCCTTGGAATATGAATAATAGTATTATCATCAGAGGAAACAGATAAAAAGAAAATAAAAAAGGTTCTCCTGTGAAAAGAAGGCAATCAGACAAAAAAATCATAGATTGGCTACTCAGCTTAATAAGGACTCAAGAACTAAAGCACTCTCATTAAAAAAAATAAAGGTCAGCAGTGCTGGAAAATGAAGAAGAAAAACCAACCAACCAATCCAAAACTAAACAAGGCAGCTAAACTAATAAACTTCAGATTCTCCAAATGCTTCCCAGAAAAGTAAATCTTTCTGTTTTCAATCTATTTCAGAGGATATACAGCCATAAGTAGTGCACATTGCTCCTATAATAGAGTGAATAACCTAGCAAATGACAGAGACACAATTGCTCTGAAATGATAGCTGAAGTTTTACTTGTTGTCAACAGAAAAGAGAGGAAAAAGAAAGGAAAAGAGTATTACAGTACCTTAACTTATAAAATGTTCTATTTTATTCAATCCTGCTTTTCCATTTAGTTTTCCTTTATTTTACTAAAACTTTAAAATACAATAAAGCTTTTAAAAGAATCTGTCTGAATTCAGTTCTTTTGGCAGATATTCCTCCTGGCTTCTCTAATCCGTTTTATATGAGCTGGCATCTTAAAAAGCACGCTTTAGTATGCAGAGCCTAACAGTACTGCTGAACCCTCCTGACAGCCTGCTTCTCAGAAGCAAAAAAAGACATTATCTCCCCAAAAGACCTGCTCTAAACAGTGTTCTCTTTTGCACACGAGCTACCTGCCACCCTATGCCCTGTTACTTGTTATTCATAGAGCTGCACATCAAAGAGAACCAATCCTGAGAGCACACACAGGAAAACTTTCTCTTTTGGTTAAGCACACAGCTATTTATATCATAGTGTGTTGCTTTCCATGTACATAAATGAATTTGGTTCTTATGTAAATTCCCTTGGAATACTGGAGGCTTCAGTCTCTTATTAAATAAACACAGAGCAGCAACATAATATTGTTTCTATAAGAGAGCAACACTGGGACTGATACACATGCAATGATATATAGATGCTTGTCTATAGAAAGCTGCAATATGTGCCCCACGATTTCAGAAAGTTCTGAGCAGAATGTTATACTGAGCTGACAAAAATGTAGAATGTCAGCCATCTCAGTTTAATACTTATTTCAGGAAGAGAAGGTTAAAGGAACTCCATTCTTGTCTGCTTGCTAAATTACCCCAGAATACATTTTAGTACTTTATAATCCGTTACATACAACATTCAATATCCTACTCTCTGTATGAATAATAAAAAATGTTATTTTCAGCTTGTCAAAAGAAGTATTTCAGTTTTTACAGCACAGTGCATAATGAATTAATTACACATTAGGTAATTAGAATCTAAAATATTCACCATGCTAACTTAAAAGGATGCTGAATACTACTTAAAGACTGACATGCTCTTTGACCCCAACCAGCTTTCTTTGAACACAACACCTCTCAAATTTCTCAAATGTCAAGCCTTGCTGCTTTTCCACAGAAGTGTAAGAGCCTTCAAATGCAGCAGAAATCCTGTCTTTATGATGCCCTGCAGAGCAATGAAAGAAGAGGCAATGCTTGTCTGTTGGCCGTTACAGACATTCAGGTTACAAACCCCCTACATCCTTCGTAAGCTCATCAGGCCTTATTTGCCCCACTTAATGTGCTCCCTATTTTGCTTGAATATTGAAAGTCCCTCATATTACTAACTTTCTTATATTAATTTTTCTCTGTTTAATCACTTCATAATTCAACCATTTCATAGTTCAGCTGTTGCTTCAATGGGAAGGTCTCTAACAGATTTGTTGCCAGTCTGAACTACATGTAGGTTCTGTCCAGAATGGCATTTTCCACAATCTTGTGCAAGAAACAAATTTGATTTAAGGAGAAAATGCAATCGTAATGAATCAATTTCCCGTGCTCTAAGATGTATAATCCTACCCAGAGTTTCTCAGTTCTCTAAAGACCTGCCTTAGCCCTGAGGTTTTGTGCACACACTAGATTTCCTCTCCCAGGAAGACTAACACATGCCATCCACACACAGTTTCCTCCTGTGGGTGAATATTTATAACAAAGTGTAGAAGGAACACTTCGTTGCTTGTCCAGTACCTGAAGATTTTATGTATGCTGTGTCCCCTTATGCTAAACTAAAGGACTTGGAAGTAGGTAAATGATAGATTTGCATATCAACAAAACAACAAAACACTTCTGACAACTCCAGCTATTAATGGGTAGCTTCCCTTCCTCCCTTCAATGCCTGTCCACATGATCATTCACACTGACTGTGATTCAAAGCAGTATCCTCCCACATATTCACAGTTGATTAGGAGTTAGATTAGAGAATCTTTCAGCTGCACAGCTGACACAAAACTGCCAAGAACAGCTTTGCTTCTGGATGTCTCTAGAAAAGGGCAGAGTTCGGTAACAGGGTAGCAAACAAGGGGGTTACTTTTGGATGTCAGGAGTACAGAATTTCCCACGAGCTCGGCACTAACTCAAACATTGATAGGTGTAGCTGGGTAAGTAAATGCAAGTATCTCAAGGCAAACTCTGATGACTTGTTACTCTGTTAGTCTCCTTAGTGACAGGCTTATATAGAGTATAATTATTTTGAGTAACCAAAACATCCGAGTTAAATAAAAAAAATAAATTCTGATGCCGAAGTGTTCAAAGTACACAAATTGTACTCATCCAAATTGTATCAGGACAAGCAAGTAACATAATCACATGCCTTGAACTGACAGCGTGAATTGCTACAGAATAATTATTAAATAATAACTCTAAAATTCAAGCAAGTCTGAATTTCAGTGATAGCCAACCACTGTCTCCTAAAATTTGCAGTTTTCACAGTATGTCTCTTTAAAATCACCTGAGTCAGATCTTTAAAGGGCTAGAGGGCCATGGAGCAAGAGACCACAAAGTAACCTTCCACCTTTCTAGTGAAATTGGCCACCAGCCAATTCCATCAGAAGTCATAACTTTGCAGAGGTCTCAAGGATGCCGAGTGTCTCTTCACCTTACGAAAATCAGTAGCTGTGTATGCACAGAAATCCAAACCTACAACCTATCACTGAAAACAGAATTGTAGCTCAGAGTAACTGCTACTGGTTTAATGAAGACATGTGCACTGCTGCCCATAGGCTCAGGAAAGGCAGGACATAAATCCTGAGGAAATCAGGCTTCATTAGTTCTGCTGCCTATAAGGAAGCTGCAATGGGAGAACATGCAAATGGAAAAGTTTATTGTATAAGAAATCAGTCCAATCTCCTTCACAGTATCTGTCCCTTTACAGTCTTGATAAAATACAGTCTTGATTTTCATTCCCTTTCCTGTTTACAACCTGCATTTATCAGAATTCTGCCATTTTCACTAGTCTCTCAGCATACAGGTACACAATTTTTTAATTCCTTTTTACTTTAATCTAAAAAAGACTGTAAGACTTTATGTCCAAAATACCTTTTAGCCTTTTTCTGTCTCTAAATGAAAGTTATTGTTCTATTTGAGAGAACACACAGGTAAAATAAATTTTATAACATTTTTAAAGAATAAAATTAATGCAAGCATGACAGAAGGAAACTGTCAACCGCAACAAAAATCAGAATAACTACAACTTAGTGCTTTGATAAACTTGAAAACACCCATAGTTTATAGAAATGTAGCTCTCAAAGGAGCCAGGAGAATAATATGTGCCATGGCAACCAAACAGAGCAGTCTTCTGGCACTTTCTGAATGAGCATTTAGGAGGAGATTAATTCAATACTCTGCATGATGAAAGGGCTCTTGAGATCCATAACTGTCTCCCACAAATTACCCTTATTGTACAACTGGATGTTTAGAACAGATTGCACATTATCTATATTGAACTAGAGCTTTCACAGCAAATTTATATGAAACAGATTAAGCCCACATGATGTGTCACACTATTTTTCACCCACTCATTTCAGGGCATTTATAAAAATGGGCATTTTATTAAATGGATCGTTGCCGTTTTGCAGGATTTATTTTTAAGCTTATTTATATTTAGAAGTACTCTAAAGCCTTTTTACTATGAAACTTTGAAATTTCTGAGACACATAAAAGCATAAAAAGATACTACTACAGAATTTACAGTCTGGTATGTAAACAGACAGCAGAAAGTCTGCCACATAAGCAAGCATTATTGTCTTTGTTGTGCATTTCACGCTTTTTTGAACTTACAGTAAATTAAAAAGATGACATATCTCAATAAATAATTATGTCTTCCTATTTATATATATGAAACCATATTTTTCAGGAAATGCAGCACCTGATGAGCACCGGACAGCTCAATGAAAGCAAGTGTCTTATAGAACATGTTTTAGAAAGAGTGTGTTAAACCTCTATCTGCTTCATCAGAATCTAAATTACTATAGAATCTTTCCTCCCAGGAAAAAAGTGATTTGGTATTTTGTTTACTGATTTCCTTACATTGCATCCAATCACACTGTACAACATAACAACCAGAAGAAACTCGGAGTAAAACAAGATCTAGAGTGCAAGCACATTATAAATTACTGCAGGAGAGAAGAGCCAGCCAGTTACTCTTAGGAAAGAGGAAATAATGTATTTTCTCTTCTGAGGCTACTGAAAACTCTTCTCTGCAGCCCAGCAATGCTCAAGATGAAGTATTTCACCTGCTGGATTAAATGAAGAGCTTTCCAGTTGTCTGCAGTTATGAGTAACACCTGAATTGCACAAAATATTCTGGAGGATGCACACCCAAAAAGTAATCTTAGCCGAACTGAAGAGAGCTACTTGAGACTGAAGATTATAAATAGCTTTGATTCAGTTTTGTATCTGGCAACTGCAATGAATGAGAGGTGAACTTTTCAAAAATTTTCCAAAGGCCACACAATTTGTAGTGATAGACAGTGGAAATTAGACACTTAATCCATCAGCATTTCTGAAAATCTCACTTTGGCTTTGATTACATTATCATACATTATTTCTGAAAAAAACCTATCTTCTTTACAAGTAGGAATACATTAGGCAGGCAACAAGAAAAACAAAAAAGTAGTGAGTGTAATTACAATTTTGAAGATCCAAGACTTATGTAGAGCTACCATTTATTTGCAAATGAGACAATTCTGAATCTACATCACTTATTTTGTACTCTGTACTGTGTGTGGAGGCACTGAGTATCCTGAATAATAAACACCATGTAAATCAAGGAAGAGCAGTTAGGTTCTAAGCAGAGAAAAGTAAGTATTTACCTTGCCATTAAACAGTGAAAATAAAAATAAATTTAGGTGAAGCAATCTCACTCACTGAACATCCTGTAAATTAGACTGAGCTAAGAACATTGGGTGGAATCGAAATCTAGAGCACAAGGAGCAAAGCTGTGGTTTGCAAAGTTCCCTTCAATTTACTACTTCTCACTTCAGTCCCATTTTACAATTATTATATCATTGACAAACCTTCAGCCTTCACTTTGCTACTGATAATTAATGCTGTTGTAAGTTGGAGAAGGTATTTAAAAACATTAGGCATTTTAAGCATTACTCCCTCTGGGCTTGAGAGTAAAAGGCTCGCAAACCTAATGGAGTTGGGCTGATTATTCCAGCTAAAGACTTTCATGTTTCTTGACTCTTTAAAAAGCAATGAAGTGAAACAGATTTGTACATTTCACCATTTAAACTCTACAGGAAAGCTACACAGGTTTTAATACCTGTATTTTAGAAAACAGTTGAGGCTTTGCAAAACCAGTATAATGATACCTCTCCCAGAAGCACATCTGTTGATTAACAAACCTCCAAAACAAATCTTTCCTGTATAAATAGAATTAAATGTGCTACAATTTCAAGTCGACGTATTTCCAAGGAATTAGAAACACTAATTTGAAAATTGTCTCAAAGGATTTGCAGAAGTACTTGCATGATGGAGTAAATTACTTCTCCCCAATACTACTGCCTCAAAGATCATTATTTTTCAAAGCTCCTCTTCACAAACAAGCTAGAGAAATCTACAAAATGTGGTAAGAATTTGAATTTGCAATTCATGAAAGAAAATATGTAACCAGAGAGCAAAGAATCATTTACAGATATGAATCTATCCCAAAACCAAATTTCTCTGTCTCCATGTCAGGCGAATCTGAGGCTTTATGCCTGCACTCTTCCCTCCCTCTCCTTCATAAAAACCCCAACCACAAATGTCATAGTTAAAATTATCTTTCTGATCTGTGCCTTTAAATTTTCACCATTCTCTTCAGCCTACTGTTCCTTCACATGAAACTAAATTTTTCTGACTTTTGGAAGTTTTTTCATCTATTCTGCATCCACTTGCTCCATTCTGACACAGAGAACTTAACTCTTCTCATGGCTTTGCCAAAAAGTAATTCCTTGCTAGCAGGCTTCTCCCTCAATATTGCTGTTCATTCATGAGGCCACACAGGCATGGAAAAGCTCTCCATGAGCATTCAGAAAAAGCATCCTGAAAAATCACTTTGACCATATAAAGAACAGTTCAGAGAACTCTGATCAGGCACTTATTAGTCATTTATTGTGAACATGTTTTCCTGGGAGGGCTAAGAGCTCTTCATTAGATCTGATTAGATCTGCCAAAATACTTGATTGGGGTTTTTTTTACCATGTCCTCCAGAACCTATTTTTGCTATAGTTCTAATACTGTAGTTTAATGTAATAGAAAGTATTATCTAATCTTAGCTATAGATATCACTACTTGTCTCCCATAATAGTTACAGTGAGAAACTGGAAATGCAGCATGACCTGTAACATATTTAGAGTATAGTATTAGGAAGGGAATATATTTTGTAGGAGTGAGTTCTTTCTATGACTGAGTAAAGACATAATGAGAGCTGTACTTCACATTAGGAAAGTTTTAGAGTTTCAGATATTCTGAATGAATGTAAAATTTAAATTTAGTAAGATGTGTTCTGAAGGCAACCTTGTCATTTAAACACCTTTTGAATCCTTAGGAACAGGGCTGACTGTTGCCTTGGAAACAAAGACTGCTCTAGTGTGTTCATTTCAATGGATTCAGTCAATTTGAAGTCAAATTTCCAACTGCTAATTTTATAGACAGTGCAGGTGCAAAAGTTTTTAAGATCAGAACAGAAATGGTTTGCAATGCTGCTCCCTGACAACAGTGTATATTTATTTATTTATTTTGCACTGCCCTTGGGAAATAAGGATATTCTTGCATAACACTCTCCAGGAAACTCAATTATATATTGTCCCTCTGCATAAGAGGGTGATTATGATAATGGAGGAAACAAACCTGAAAGTAAAAATGCAAAAACCTTCAGGCATAAACAAACAATGTATAATTTGGTCCTTGTGTTCTTTAAATTGATCTAGGATATTAATATATAAAAAACAGGAAAACAAGCAAAAAACCACCCTATGCTCTACTTCTATGGATACACTCTTTTTTTCTATGTATCAATGTTTAGATAAAGTATTTGTAAAAATGAGGACTAACATTTAAAAGGACATTCCATTCATCATTTCAGTGAAGCCACTTTGTTTAAATGAAGCACAAAAAAAGGACAGGAAGAGACACTACCAAGCAGGACCTTGGATAGGGAATGACACCCATATTTTCTGAAGCTCAAATTCAGTCTTGTGGGCTCCATTATTCACCCTCAAGTAAATCATGACATATCTAATTTTGCTCTTTACTTGGTCAACATATAAACATTCCATTTTCAAACAGGATTTAAATTATGAGCCAAGTTCTTAGCTGGTTTCTACCCATGAAAATATTGACATTTCACCCTGAAGGAGACTTGTCCCAAGATGCTCCAAGTACAGTTAACAGAGAGGGGTAAATTCCTTCATAGACTTAGATTCCTCTTCAGAGGAACCTCTTTCTCTGTTTTCTTCAAGATATGGAGGAGACTGGCATATCTTAAGCAATTTTTCCCAGTATGTATACTATTCAGTGCAGGTAATTTAGCAGTCCTAACTAAGATAGCAAAATGCCAGTACTACATAAATATCTCTATTCAGCTATACAGGATTAATGCTGTTAAAAATATTTTTTCTTTCTTACATGCAGAGACCCCTTAACTTCTATTATCTCCCACTGTCAGAAAGTTACAAAGCACATCCCCAGAGCATTCATTCATCAATGCAGTTTGCAGAAACTATTGTTTCCACTCAGCTGTAAAAGAATCACTCACTTGCCCATCTTATATCTGCATTCTCCATTCCTACTGGTGAAATTCAACCACACTTTACTTCAGTATTCCAGGATTTAATATATATAAAACTTTCTCATGACTAGTCTTGCCTTTCTAATCAAACTGTAAAACCCCTATCTAAAAGACTGATGAAAATGGAAGTAATTTTACAAGAGAAAGAACAGTTCATACAGAAAAAAATTATTTTCACATAAGCATATGCAGTGTAGGGGCCATAGGCAGTACATACACCCCAAGGGGGAAAAAAATCCCCAAACCTTAAAAAAACCCCTGAAATAATAAATAAAATTTATTAAACAAAGCAGCTACTGAATGATTCAGCATTTAAAAACTGCCATGGACAAGTTGATTCAGTATCACCAAAAAAACAGTTGTAAGGGTAAATGGCTATGTACAGACTCAGAGGCAAATGCAGGTGTATAAACATGTGTATATATGCACAGGAGTTAGTCTATTAGGAAAATAAAAATGTACTTCTAATAGAATAAGAGAACTCACAGTTAACATACATTTCAACATGATAATGAAGGCAGGAATTGCTCATTACTTTTTCTACTATGGAGACAACGAAATTGCTTGATTTTGGTATCAATGCGAAGCTAAAAAGCAAATGAAGGAACAAGATCTTCTAAATGTGCCATGTGCAACTACCTTTCCTGTCACTCCACCACCCTCCTCAACTTTCAATTTCAGGTTTCAGTATTCAGCTGTTTTTGCACCAGGCTTTCTTTGGAAACCATCACATTCTGTTATCACTGAAATGAAGGCCTTGAAGAACTAAGTATTTTGAGTGATATAACAAAAATGTGTTCATAATGAGGGTAAATTAAATGCCATTTAATCTATTTGAGAGGCTGGGATATGTTGTTCAAATACTGAATATTGTGATGAGTGAACTGAACAATTCAGAATAGATTCTTTTCTTCCGTAGTTCTTTGTTTGTGTCCTTATAAAATCAATGTAAACAAACTGCCTAGCAGAGCAAGGCTGCCATGGGTACTTAAATGACTTTTTTCAGCTTGTTTCTTTTCCTGGATTAATTCCATTGTCACTTTGTGTAGAGCTGTGGAACACTCATAGTGGCAAATAAATGATGTTTACAAAATACCCACTGTACAGGGACTTTAAAACGCCTAACAGCTGATTAGAGTCCAGGGCGAACCGCAATGAGGCAAGGAGTGCAGTTATGAAATCAGGTTCAGGAAACTCACTGCATGACAACCTAACAATCTCTCCCATCGAGACAAGAAATACTAAGATAAGTAAAACAGAGAAATGAGAAACTGGGAAGATTTGAAGAGTCCATACACAAAGATGAGTAAAGACAAAAACTCTTCCAGAACAAAACACAATGTACAGAATACAAAAAGCAGGTACAAAATTTCAGAGAATAAACTGGAGAGAGGAACGGGAGGAGACTATTTTTATAACAAACAATTCTGTAAATCACATTTATTTCATACTCAGGGACGCTTTGTCAGGTAACAGTAACCAACCAGCTGCAGATTGACGTACAGAACTAGCAGAACTAGCTTGTTGCAAGAGTATGAGCTAACTTGTTTGTCCCTTGTTTATATAAAGACTCAAAGCTAAAAAACACACTATTTTACCTTAACTGGTTCTTTAAGTTATATTGTATGGATTTGCTGCTGATACACTTGACTCACATGATTGTTGTGGACAGCCAGTCCTGAAATCCCAACTGGAGAAGAAACAACCAGCTCCCCATTTCTTTATAGATAAGAAACCAGTAAGAGATAAACTCTGCTGTGGCAAAAAATTACAGCGCAGCATGATGAACACAGGCTACACATACTGCATATACATATCTCCACATGTAAATAATCATACGATATAATTTCATTACATAAAAATGCCTGCAGAGATCTTGCTCCCAGTGACTAGTGACTTGCAAGTGGACAGGATGTTTGTGCAAAATGTTCTACTTAAACAGAACAGGAACTGCAGCATGGCTCCATGGGGCAATCCTCCCAGACATGGGAAATAAGGACAGAGAACTTCCTCAAGGAAAAGACACGAAACTCAGTTTGCACTAACAACGCAAAAAGCACTTATTCACAAAGTAGACATTGAGATCCCAGCAACTGTGAGGTGACAAAAAGTGTTTCATGGCACTGAAGAAGGAAAACAGGCTACAGTAACTTCTGCCAAACTTCTGTCTCTTCGTAGAGTTCACGGAAAGCTGAGATTCCTGTAGGACCAGCCAAGAGACTGAAATAGCAGAAAGCTTTCTGCAGGAGGCTGGGGGGAAGGTCTGACACACAGCTGAACTGCCCCTCACTCTGGCAGTGAATTGCACCAACAGCACTGTAACACACCAGAAGCAGCAATGCTGGGTAGGAACACAGAACCCAACTGCAGGTCTGAGAAGCACCACCAGGCAGAAGAGGTAACTGGGATACAGGCTGGACTCAGGTATTAGCAGTCTTTAATTAAAAATGTGTTCAGTTTAGTTCAATATTTGTCAGGTACAGAGGCTTCACCTTAATGGTGACTGTCCCACAACCAAAGCAAACTGTTTCTGGACAAAGTGAAACTAATACTGCTCCCATTTTGTTTGAACAGTGACCATTACAGCACTCTGTCAGCTTTTGGCTCTGGACACGTGATTTGTTCCACAACATCTGGATGAGAAGAAGCTCCTTGCAAACACTCCATGCCATCTGCACAAAGGCATTGTGCTGCCTTTCCCAAGCAAGTTTTTGAGAGGAGAGTGAAGGATGAAAAAGAATACTCCTTTGCAAAGCTGAATTCAATTTCCCAATAACTTAAGAAGAGAATGTCTTATAGAGTTCTCATCTGTTATCTATTACAGTTACTACAGTGATTTCAACCATTTAACCTGTAATATAAATTATATCTGGCACCCTGTCAGGAAGGAGCTGTAGCTATGTGACCGAAGCATGAAGAATTGAGCTCTTACTGCTACCATTAAAATGTGCTGCAGAGGGTGGAAAAGGCTCATCATCAAGCACCTTTCGATTTTGATCTTAAACTGCGATGGATTAAAGAAGCCTCAGCAAATATTCCCCCATGAGAAATATCCATGCTTCTATTTGCAGGAGAACTGAAGTTAAATCTGCAGAAGATTTTACTACTAGTAACAAAATAACTAGCAAAAAAAAAATGCTGAGCTGCAATTCTTTTTTTGCAAATGCAAAGAAATGGTTTTTCAGACTGCATGTAAAGAGCAGGCCCTTCCTGCTGGGCCTAAAAACTCCCCACCACTTTATAGTACTGAAACACATTCCACTGCAATATAAGTTGCTGTATGTGATTTATTATTTTATACTGATACCCAGTTAAAAAAAATTCTCACGGACACTTGATTCTCTTCTTCTTACAAATCATTGTAATACTTTTGAATATTTTGATATGTGTCTCTCATGCAATCATGCTGCCACTGCTGCAGCAATAACAGATATGCCCATTTTCCAAGAGTGCTGTGTGTGTTTCCAGGCTGGTTTCAGGCGGGTGGCACTGAGTTTTGGAAGCACAGCCGGTGACCTGGAGCACAGGGGAGCTCTTATGTAACATGCTTATACACCTTACATAACTTCCATATACTGTGACAGCCACACCATCTCCCAGATATTTGACTATCTGACAGCTCTCCCTCTCTACCTCTCTCACTATCTGGCTTTCAAGGAGACATTTTAAAGAACTCCAAACAATCCTGCCTCACTTCCCCCGCCCGCCGAGCTCCCCAGTTACAGACACTAATGGCATCATGCTAGCTACCAGCAGGAACAGATGAGGTCTCTGCTTTTTGGACATTTTCACATATATCCCCTGCCAGTAAACCTAGCTTTAGAAAAATCACATTTTGCACACTACAGCCATGGTTTCACAGCAGGAGAAACCTGTGTTTTTACAAGTGCTTTTTCTTCTCAGTCCCCAGTAATTTAATCTCTCACTGAGTGCATGGCAGATATTAACCAAGGGCATTCACTAAGGAGGTAGGGAAAGAAAATTTGTTGAGTAGTAAGTAGTATTTAACTCAAGTATTTAACAAAGCTACAAGTTTTGAACATATTCTGTGAAAAAATAGTTCTTACCAAGTGATATCTGAGATCTCTGCTGGTATCAATGTAAATAACAAGGTATTTTTAAGACAATTACCTCTATTTGCCTTTTCTAGCAGAGTTACACAATACATAATGCATTTTTTTAATATGATTGTTTATAATAATTTATAGCTTGCAGAAAACATTTGTGAAATAAAGTCTTTTCCAGAAACTCTAGGTATAAATAATGAACTCCTACATTCTTGGTCAACAAAAAGTTTACCTCCTAACACGTTGTAGCCTAACAGCCTCATTTAGCACCAGTATTATAATGACACTGGCAGAATACAAAAACCAGAGATGCTATATATAAAGTGTATATATATATATATATATATATATATATATGCAAGTATAAAACAACCATCTTACTTCTTAAGTGCCAGCTCTAAGGAAGAAGAACCACTCTGGTTTTGGTTTTCTTGCCATTGAATTTGGGACCATAATTGTGAGATACCCTCTCTTTAACCTTGTCAACAAAAACAGAACACAGAATCTGAATTTAAAAAGTAGCATTTAGCAGTAGCAAGCTTAGAAACACAGTCAGAGGATACAAGATAAATTGACCTAAAAAAGCTAAGAGGCTTTGGGCATTAAAGCAGACTCTCAAATGTTTATCTTAGTGCAACAGTTTTGCCCTCAAAGCTACCCAGTACGATTAATGTTTGCTGGAAAATATTATGCACACACAATACCTAAGTAGAAAGACAGTAACTTTTAAATGCATATCCTCCAGGGAAAGCAGCTGCCTACAGTCAGCTGAACTTTTCAAAACCTGCTTATTGTGACTATAAAGATGCCTTTAAGAAAATAAATAAAGTAAATCAGTAGTTACAAAGGAAAGATGCAACTCTAGTGGTAGGCAGAAAGCAGGGGCTGCTGGAATTCGGCTATACATTATGGAGGTGCTGGCCAGAACTCGCTAAGCAAAATGTCCCCCTAGAACTACAGGAGATTCCAAGCAGAAAGATTCAACTTCTGTGTTTTTTAGTACTCCTTGCATGAGACAAATCCTTCTGCACATAAGTGCCTCTCATAAGAAAGCTAATTACTAATGGAATGTTTAATTTAGAATTAAATTAAAATTTCAGATGCACAATACAACTTTATGCAAGAGTCACACATGTAAATAACACAATATATGCATGAATATGCACCTATTCCTCATCAGTGCAATATTTTCTTCTTCCATAAAGTTAACAAAGCTTGAAAGACAGGACTTTTAAGTGTCCCTGTACAAAGTGACAGAGATGACCTTAGCTATTTTAAGAAAATAAACAATATCATGGCACTGTTACGTTGTGGTCTAACTGCCGAGCATACTTCAAAAACACAACAGGCCATGAGACCAAACCAAGTCATGATATCTTGTCTAACAACAACTACCAAACTGGCAGTGCTCCAGACTTTCCATGTTTTGGCAGATGAAGCAGTTTTCCATTAAAAATGAACAGGAAAGTACCCTTAGCACCTAATATCCCCACTCTGGTGGCAAGAAACAGATTAGGTAAATCAATTCAGGTACTGTAATCAGGTGGAAGAAAAGAAACTACAGGAATCCTGCCAACTTGAATTTCCCCAAATTTGGTAATCTGTCTAGCTTTCATTGTGTTAGCAAAATGTTAACCTGGCCTCCAAGAAACAGGACTATTTGTACCAATGCACATTATTTGACCATCTATACATAAACAGAGGAAAAAAGGAGTCAGCTAAAGCCCTGAAGCATGTGATTTGATTATAATAATTACCTTAAAGCAAATTTGCAAGCATCATTAACAAGCTAAAAGTAAATCAAGCCATCATATTTTCCACAAAGCCCATAAAAAAAAAGTTACAGAAACTCAAAATCATGTATTACAGAAGGCAAAAAGACCTCCATGACAATTTGGCCAAATATCTCTTCTCATATACAAAAGCTAAAGACTTTTTCCCAGTAAACCCAACTGAAATATATTAAAACATCTGCAAATAATCATCCTATATCCTTGGCACCAAGGATAATGAGTTGTGGAACAGCTTCCTGAAGGAAACTGTAGATCCTAAAGCCAAAAATGGTTCAAAAGGGAACAGAATGCTACCATGGAAGAAAGAATAACTGAAGATTACTAAATACAAAGATACTGCAGCTGTCCTAGAAAAATCAGGAGCTAGAAATGACTGGAAATTGTGGGAGTTTTAGGAGGAAGTACAGCACCTAGTTGCCACATTTTCCTATTCTTTTCTAGACATTTTGGATGCTGGTAGAGATGGCATACTATCTTTGACGAAAGTTCTTTTTGTCCCTCATACACTTGTTTCCTCCTAATTTGGACCAACATCCACCTATTTTTACAGATACAAAATCATGCCTCCTTTATGTAATGTCTGATTTCAGACACTGGGCCACATGACCTTTTCATCAAGAAGTCATGCACTAGCAAATACATACCTACATAACTCACATAACGACATCTCTCACCCTTTTCTTGACAACCTAAATAAATTGTCCCTAAATAATCCCCCCTGTATTATGGCAGCAAAGGTTACAAACTGCTGGTTCAGGCTTGTTGGGAAAATTAGGTGACTAGAGACTGGAAAAGTACAAAGCCGTGGCTAATTCCAAGTTTTGCACCTGCTAGATAGTGTGTCCTTGGGCCTAGCTGTAGTATGATAACAAATAGTGAAAGAGACGTGAGAAAAGAGAGATGTAGGCCCAAAGGAATGAGGAAGAGTCAATGGTATCGTTTAACCAATAGATTGCTTGGCTTGCAGAATATTCATAAGCTTATTATTTGCTGTATAAGTGTTTGATGCTTTCTTCAATAAACTGGACCTGTGATGAACCAGCTGGTGTCCTGGTCCCCTTCCTACGACACAGGCTGTCACCTCATTTATGAGAATCACTAGTACATGTATTAAAAAGAACTGCTAAAACTGAAACAAAAGGCTTATAAATGTCCCTGTGGTAAACAGAGACTTCTCACAAGCATCTCAAACGTGCATTAGCTGGAAAAAGCATCAGAGCTTAATCTCTGCAGACTTTCGTATCATCATCATCATCTCCTGTATTCTTGTACACCATCACAGCTCCTTTCTGATTCCCTAATAATACAGGCCCATTAAGAAATGCCAAAACCAAGTTCCTTTGACAGTACAAGTGCCACCAGTCTCCTCGTCAGGAAGCTAGTCGGTTGCAGGAAATGAAGATAACAGCAAGTTAGAACTTCTTTCTGGTTGATACCTCACACCTGCTTGTAGCAAAGTGACTCAACATAGGGTCCTGGTTTTGTTGCCTGAGGTGGCACAGGGAGAAAAAGGGACTCTCCATTTTCTTTCCCTTTCATGCACAGACCCTCTGCATCTTCCTCAGACACTGGACATCCTGTCATGCCCTGCTAAGGGATCAAATTTTCTGCAGTTCCTCATCATTTACCAGTTTTATTCCAATCAAGCAGTGTCCACCACTGAACAGCGTATCTCCACCAGAGTTACACAATCATTAGTGAAAATATTGCTTTCCTCACCATATCTGTGAACCACATATACTAAATTTTGCTGGTGTTGTTCTGCCACACATACCTATCAACTTGGAGTTAGTGTGCTTACATCTCTCTAGTGACAGAGGTTGGGCTTTTTTGTTGTGACACATGCAAGTTTTTTCAAAGCAAATCTCTCATATAGTTCAAACTGTTCCAGAAAGAAAAAATATGGATTTTATTTTAATCATCCAAAGCAAATAGGAGAAAACTCCCAAAAACCTCTCTAACAAAATGTCACTCTGCACAAAGTGTTTATTTTAAAAGTATGACCTTTCCTTGTCCACAAGGAGCTTCAGTTACATCAATTAGCTCAACATGGGGATGTGGGCTGGATGACTTCTTGCTGTCCCTTCAGAACTACACCAGTCTATAATTCTGTGAAATCACAAACTCTTAAAGAATGTGTTTAAATACAGTTTAGGTGTCAGTCTGGATACTGGTAAAGGGCAAAATTATTTATGACATGGTAGCAAAATTCCTTATATCATGGATCCAGCAAGTCTTAGAAAACAGGTACTGACACAGATCACATAATTGCTCATTATCTATGAATAAGTGGGTGGTGTCTATTCTGATACAACAGAGATACCATCAGACATAATTACATTTCAGCTGACATGGATGAGCATATGTAGAGTTTGCAGAAGCCTTCAAATACAATGGAGTCAAAACAAATAAAACCACCTTTGTTGGACCAAGCTGCTTCATATCCGTCTGTTCACTTGGAAGGTTTTCCTCAGCACAAATTTGACTACGTTCAAATTTTTGAATTATCACTAATTTTGAGAAGCAGCAAAAAGGACAAGTAGACAAAACTGGGTTGCCAAATAATGTGCATAAATTATAAGACTATAAATGAAATATGAATTGATAATTTGTTCTAGGAAATTATGAGTGGCAGAAAAGCCCCAAGCCAAATTTCAAATGTTGCCATATGTTGGGAACTCAGTGACTCCTAGGGAATGGTAATCTGACTAAGAGTCAATCACTTGCACTACCTGCCAGGCAGATGTCCCCAGACAAACACCTCAAGAGACAGATGCATTCAAAGACTGAAACCTCCTGCAATGCAGTCTTTGCCTAGTTTTGGAGGAGGAAGAGCAACCATTCCATCCATCCTGAACTCCAACCAGGTAAGAGGGTGAGGGAAAGTTAATGGTTTAAGGCAAGTTTGTAGAAAAAAATATCGTCTTAATGGATATTACTGGTACAGAGCAGTAGTTGGGAGATACACTGCACAAATTGTCACTGCTTGTGTGACAGGAATCCAAGCCATGCTTGATAGGGTTCACTCTGTGACAGCCAAAGGAGTGGTCTTTGCAGAAGAGATCCCTAATGAGATTAAAGCTCAAGGCATAGCTGTAGCAGAAAGTATAAGGAAAGATGGTACTGAGCATGGATTCAGTAAGGGACAGATCAAAGTGTCAGCAGCTTCTCCTCTCTTACTCTGCAACACAGTCCTTGACTGCACCAAGGGATTTTGCTGTCTCTTGTGAATTAAATGAAAACGTTCTGTATTTATATCCACTGGTGACACTGTTTATACCTGGTTTGCCTGAACATACCTGTGATTATAAAATAACCCTGGGCTGCCCATTAAAATAATGCCTCTAACTTACAGGTTCAGGTCAACACCATAGATTGAAAAAGAGAGAAAATAATACACAACAGAGACAAGTATCAATTTTTACCTTTTTAAAATCACCCTGTCAATAAATTTTCAACTATATCAGCTCTTTAGATGCTGGGAGAAGGTACAGAATTAGATATCTGAAAGAGTCAGAAGCAGCAGTCCATGAAACCACCTTCACAAACTTGTCTGTGATGAAAGTGTGAAAAACATTTGCACAAGGACTCCTCTAACACACCAAAAGCATGTGCTACAGTTATGTATTTACAACAAAATTAAGTATTAATGCACACCATTGAATTTAAACAAAAGGTACACACATTACCTACTTTTTTTCTTTTTATGTTATCCAGACAAGCAATTAACATCTCATTTTGAAATAAAAATTAATCAATATGGCAAGAACTTTACTATTTGCCATGAGTTTTATTGAAATGGCAAATATATATCAGAGTGCTATTTCTCATACCACAGAAAGTGGGAGTATTGCAGGCAGCACCAGGAGGCATAGAGATTTTTTCAAAATCAAAAATGAACAAAAGCCCATTGGCTGTGTAGGCAACATACCCTAGTGAAGACTTGTTCTTAGAATCACCATAATCAGGCTGTGCAGCATGTGCAAAGACCCAATCTTGGTACAAGTGTCATCACTAGCAACATGCAGACATGAATCCACTTCGAAATTTTTTCCTCTTTTTCAGGAATTCTGTGGGTTCCTGCTCTTTGGTCTCCAGTTACACCTCAGAATACTCTTCCTGTAGACAGGATGACAGAGATCTTCTTGGGAGGAGGGGTGGTAGTTGTACAATCAGTAAGAGTTAAACACCTAAAATTTGCCTGAAATAATCATCTCCGAAAAGCTGAGATGCATCCTACTTATTTGTCTTCCTGCTCACAGAGAAAGTTTTCCAGAGTCAAGTTTAATTATTTCTAATAAACTAGCATTACCTCTTAAAGTCCATTATTCTTACAGGGATCTTTTGAGGTGGCATAGGGAAAAGGATATTTAAAATGCAATAGGTGTTTAGGAGTCCACAGCTGCTTGCAACAAATACTGTATTCTTTTATCATCAAATTCTATTCAGTTCTATAAGACAATCCCATTATCAAAGCATGGTAAGTGCAACCTGGTGGGATTCTTTTATTTCGAAGGAATTTTAACATGAGAAGAGATTTAATTTTTGCTTCTCACTCTAGTTCTTCACCTTCTCAGTAACAGATACAACCACATTTAGAAGTCTGTAACTACACTTGAATGCCCTGTAAGAGGCTGTTACCAGAGCTCCTGAGATCAAATCTCACTGTGCACTTTACCCTCATTTGTATGGGAAGTGGAGCAGCCTCTTGCCTTGCATTCAAACTAGTACACACATAATTGGGAACCCCACTGGGTTCTGAAACTATGAAAGCCTCACGTAGCTGCAGCAGTCTTACAGTACGGACAATTTTAACCTAGTTTTTATCCTATCCCCTTACTCCAGGTTTCCTTGTTGAGATCACATCTTGTCAGTGACCTGGGACATCAGGCAAAACGAAAGTACTGAACTGACTGATGTTCATTCCACCACCAGGCTCTAGGTCAGGATGTGAAAAAAAGGTAAAATGGGTTATCTTTCCAGAGAGATTCAGCTGTTATGGAAACATAACGTGATGCACAATTTTACCCCAAGCAACAGCCACAGAGTTGGCTGAAAAAGAAAGTTACACCTGCTGGAAAGTTGGTGCATTATTTGTTGCAAAAGTACCATCTACCATCTCAATATGCCTATTAAAAAGTTTATATTTCTACTGTTAGCTCTCAAGGGTCCCGTAGTTCAATGTTGAACTTATTCCAAACCAGATAAACTTGTTGTCATCTCACCTTCAGCTGAAAAGTAGCAAATGGGGAGACACAAATCTCCTTCCCAAATTTGATTTTACTTTTCCTTTCTTCAAAGAACACAATTTATTTTTGTTCTGCTAACACTTTTCTACTGAAAGAAATTTTCATTAACATACTCTCAAGAAAGCTCCAGGATTAAAGGAATTCATGTTTGAAATGCCCTGTCAAAACTATGTTTGAGCACAGTATGTTCTATGACTGGGTGCAAGTCTTTCTAGGCTTAAAAAAAACTGATATAAAAAACCTGAAAATATAATGAATCTTACTTGCATTATATCCTACTGCTACCAAACATATTGAAATGTTATATTGACATGCCTGAAAGTGTTCTTCCTATTCAACAGGAAAAAAATTGAATTTGTGAAGTTGAAGTAACAGGTTTGCCCTCTTAAAAGAAACCCACAGCAACCAACAATGATTAGCAATGGTTTTATTTTAACATCAGCTGTGAGTTATATCTGATTACACAAACCCATAGAGCCAAAGAAAAAAGTGCAGCTGCATATTTCTTCAGAAAGAAATGAGGCTTTTTAAAAAATATTTTTTTTTCTTTAGAAACAATGCTATTTTCAAGGATTTTTTGGTGGGAGAGTGGTGTCAAAAGATAAAGCAATTGGTTTATGTACTCATATTCTGTTTCAACCTAAATTCAATATTTAAGCTCAAGTTTCTGCAGTCTTTCCTACAAGCTGTTTTGCAAATCTTAGATTATCTGAATGACATCTTTTCATGTCAGCTACTTTCCCTTCCTCCAGTCTGACTGAAGCATTGCCAGCAAGCATGGAACAAGCTTCAGTGGTGTTTTGAGGGCAGTCCTGAAACTACAGGTCCCTCTAAATTCTGGTAATTATAGCATCAAATAAGGCAGAATACAGGAGTTTGGTTCAGACTCACAAAAAACTGTCTTCAGTTCCATGCACGATAAATAAACAGGATGTTAAGAACTAACGACTTACACTCCTCCAATGTTAGACAGTTAAAAACAAAGATCCTGTTCTCTTCCTTCCACCACAAAAAGAGAAGGGTCCTTTCTGAGGCTCACTGATAAGTCACGTCATCTTGGCCCATCACCTCCACAGTCATATTTTGAGACACATGATATGCTAGCACACAGAAAATCTCTGCAACAAAAACAGCTTGAAGAGGTGCAAGGAGACTGCACAAATGTCACACATACAGAAGACCCTGAAGTCTGCAATACTTCTGTTTTGATCTGAGCTAAAGGAAGCTGTTCTTAGAGAGGCTACACACTCTTACAGGCCAGCACAGAGTATTCCTGCTGGAAAGGATGTGATTAGTGCTAGTGGGTACTATTCCCAGGGGAAATGGCAAGGTTCAGCAGTTGCAGTCAGAAACCAGAAACCTTGCCATTATTAAAGCTGCTGCAGTGTAGTGAATTGCAACAATAAGGCACTGAAACTACCTGAATCCGGTTTTCACTGAGAGAACAGCAACTTTCTCATACCAAAATACCTGCAGAGGGAGGGAGGAAGGATTTAAACTTTCCATATGACTGCACCTAGGTGAACAGACACCTGTTTCTTTCTGTCATTGTCTCACTATCTTTTCAAAAAGAAGGTTGTAAACACACTGCCATGTTTTGAAGAAGCCTCTGGTGAGTGATGATGATGATGCAGAGATCAGTCACAGCATTCCTATATTCTTCCATTTCCTTGAGAGGGAACTGAGAAACAAGACCCATTTTCAGGAAAAGGTTGACATTGCTGGAGAAATCCTAGTGAATGCTGCACCTACTGTTAATTAAAAAAACTTGTTATTCTGCTGGAAATCATTAGCAAGGAACAGTAGTGACACACAAACACCTGGACATCACTCTAAAGCA
Organism: Melospiza georgiana; assembly: GCF_028018845.1. NCBI lineage: Eukaryota > Metazoa > Chordata > Aves > Passeriformes > Passerellidae > Melospiza > Melospiza georgiana. The sequence continues at coordinate 42,820,024 of NC_080430.1, read as the reverse complement.
ACTGAAGCAATTGTTTACGGATATCCAGACCACAGCACTGCCATTAAGCAATTGCATATGGATGGTACAACTGCCAAGGGAGATACTGTATGAAAGAGCAAAAGGTCTTAACTGCATTGCTTTATCACTCTCTGAACAGAAATACACCAGGGAGGATAAAGGAAGCATCTTTTCATGGCTGGTGCTCACTAAGCCTGACCCTTTTCATTACTGCCAGTTGAGGAAGGGTGACAGCTGTCACTCAGCTGACTGGGCCCTTTACTCATGAGCCTCTTATCTGTCTGGAGTCGCTTTCTGGTGGAATATTTACAGATGGACAGCAGATACCTAACAGATGGGCTCGCTTCTTCAGAGGAAGCACTGAAAGGCTTCACATATCAGAAGGAAAGGCATTCCTGTTAAGAGATACTGCCCACTGATGGCTAGAACACTAAGGAAGGAGTCAAGAGCACAGGGATGACAGGATATTTATAGATTAGGTCCCCTTAGAGGTAAGGGATAGGGATGAAACTGGGAAGGGATGCACAGAGCAAAAAATCCTCCATATCTGCATTTCTGCTCCAGCTTAAGAACAGTTTTTGTCCTCTACAGTTACTCTGAAAAAGCCAATTCTTGCATGAAAATGTATTTCTCTATTGTTGCCATCAGGGCTATGTTTATCTTGCTCAGAGACTGGTGCAGGAGATGCCATAAGAAAGAACATCTTTACCTGATTTATGTAATTCAGATGTTTTAATGCAGAAGTACCACAAAAAATGAGCATTTTCCTATCAATGAGCTTGTGTTTTCAGACCTGGTATTGATGCTGTGTAATGAGTTGCACTTTGTGAAAAGATAGGCATTCCCCATCAATGTCAATCAGTGTTAACACACTATCTTTCCCTGAAAAATATTAACTAGTTATACATTATCTTGGAGTTCATACTATCTGTACTTCATGATCAGAAAGTAATTGCATGAATAATTACTGTTTCCCAATTGGGCTATCTTTTGCCTGGGTCTAGTTTCAGTGCAGAAAAAAGGTGTATATTTGATGTTTGCCTCAGTTGGAAGAAGGTAATACTGGGGAGATCTCCTAATACCTGAAAACATGAGTGTAACCTAGTCCATAAAATGAAAATTATGCTGTTTCATCTGTAGTTGTCTTGTGTTTCTGGAACTTAAACCTTTTGTAAGGATATATGGCTGACCCAACTCCAACCACGAGGGTTTTTTGTCTATTCATTAAGCTTTGATCTATCCAGAAGCTGAAGTATTTATTAGTGAAACTTTTACTGTCACTGCCCTGAAAACGCTAGATAGTGACCTCACACAAGTTTGTCATCATTATTTCCATGTGCAATGTAAGCAGTGGTAACTCCTGAACCACTGGAGAATTAACTGACTGTTCCCATGCTGCCTGCAGGCACATCTATACTTAGGCCTCCCTAAAATAGGAACTAGACCAAAGAGCATGGCATGCTTCTGTGCTTGTAGCAAGTACTGGCACAGAGCAGAGTACTGCAAAGATGCAGGGAGAGTCTCAGGCACCTGACTCCACTTTACCAAGTGGCTACTTCCCCAGAAACGATCCTGATGGGCCCATCACCCTGGCAATACCCATTTCTAGTTGCCCATTATCCAGGCTTCCTTCCAGACGACAAAGAACCTGACAACACTTTAGGGAGTGTGAAAGGAGTTGCTCCTGCTCCTCTTCCAAGAATCTTGATCCATAGTCTCTTTAGTACTCTACAAAGAAGTTCACGTTAATTTACTTTCTGCCCCAGGTCCCATCAAAAACAGAGTCTAACCAGCCTCCTCTATCATTCTTTCCATTGAAGGATACCAGGGAAATCCGAAGCAAAATCTACAGCTGTAGCACATCCTCCAATTTGGATTTAGAAAGATGAACACACTTTGTCTTGAGTTACATTAACAAACAAGTTACATAAACAAACAACACTAGAACTGTATCATAACAAAGTATTTCTCAAAATAAACCACATTATTCAACCCATTCAACAGTCTACCCCTTTTCAACAGTCTTAAACTATGTAAAGAAATGTTTCAAAGAAGCATTTCAAGAGTTTCTAAAAACCTTTCCTAAAGTTTGAGAACTTCAAAACAAGACTGACATTCCAATATAAAATGACTTCTTTTTTTTTTTTAATGGCATTTTTTACCCTTCAAAGTAGGATTTTTTTAACAAGCTCTAATTTTGACTATTCATCTCTATTAGAGACCTGAGACACTCCAGTCTCTAAAATCCCTTTCAAATAGACACTCAAGTCTTCAAATGGATTTGAACACAGAATAGTTACAGTCCCACTGCACCATGTTAAAAAGCAATTAGCTTGGCATTAATGAAAATGTAAAAGTACTCCCACTGCCTAAAGTTAAGGATCCCAAACATAATCAATATAACTGTTCAAAGCAGCTGTATTAGGAGATCTTGTCTCTATGCACTATATACAGAGCCCAATAATCTGTTTTGGCATCTCAGAGTTTACAGTATGGCACTGTTAGTACCTTTCTAATAGCTACATCCCAAGACAGCAGTACTCCAAAAGATTGTATGGTAAAACACAATGGAATGCATGTCTGGATAGCATCAAGAAAGGAATGTGATGCATACTTGCACAAAAGTATACAAACCAGTTTCTTCATAACACTTGATCCTGCAACATATTTACCCCAGATATTTATGCCTGTTGTTTTGAATACATGTTTTGGGGGATTTTGTTGTTCTTATTTTTTGCTTCAAAGTAAGATATACAGCATAAATTACCATGTTGAGTCTCAGTAACAAGAGGAAGAAATATAAAATGTGCTTCTGAACGAAATGTTTTGGTATCTTCTTGCAGTGCCAATGTACTACTTTTAAATGCAGATCTTTTTCACTCAAAAAACACTACAGAACGAGGAAGAAAGTCCAAATATCTACATGTCTGTGGCATATATAGCACAGTATCAATCAGGGGAAATCTAAAAAGGTGATGGCATATACTTGCATTTAAACTACCTATCAAGGCACTTGAAACTCAGCCAATACTCTTCCCTAGATCCTTTAGGAAGTCTGAAAGCATAGGTGAGAACTAGGCCAGGTTTCTGGCTTTTGCTGAAATTCAGACTAGCTTTTTGCTACTGAATTAATGAAGCAACCCTGAAAAACTGGGAATCAGGCATATATCATTGTAGGAATGCACAGATGCTAGGATAGGAGATGAAGACCTAACTGCTGACATGCACACTCATAGAAAGAGACTCTGCACATATTCCAGCTGGAACATTGCGACCAAAGGTGACTATATTCACTTGGCCTTAACATTCCAGTGCGTGACCTAGTTTTGCCTGTCTACAAAATGAAAACAGAGAAAGAACAGCTGAAATAGAAATGTAGTCCTGTTCCTTTTAATATTATCTAAAAATCCCATGAGATTCCCTGGTCAGCTCCTGGTAACTTCATATTGACCTACTAGAGAGAAACAAAACAAAACTATCAGGCATTAGATACAACTGTGATTTGGATTATGTATGTCAGGGCTGATTAAGAAACACAGCACCAACCTCAATAGTGATGTTCTAGTATCACACAAAACTGTGGGATTTTAACTACAAAAGGCGGTGGATTGCTTATAGACTCAGTTTGTTCAGAATCAAGAGATCATTTTGTCAAATGCAGCTACAGTAGACACTTTAAAAAGTAACTTTCCATTTTACACACATAATAAATAGTATAGAGGAGTTTACACACGTGCATGTCAAGCACACAAACAACATGTTCACGTAAAACCACCATCAAGTACAAAAATATCTGAAACAACAAGAAATAGGGAAACCAGTCTCTGCAGCTCAATGCTGGAGTTTTTATTCTTAGCTAATTTTCTGATATGTAAGATAGCTTAGAAATCCCATCTAGCATTGTACAGTCAGAAACTCCTAAAGAATGCCATCATTGCAAAACCAGCTCTGTAGGATCTCTATATCCTACTGAAGGCAATCCCATGCAACTCTTCATCTCTTGTGATCTCCACCACTGACTCTACAGAATCATTGGCCAAAACAGAAATTTTCAGTAAAACAATCTAGTTTCTTATTTTCCTAAATTGCTTTGGAATGTTTGTTAACTATATTTTTACACAATAAAATGAGACTACTGTATGGACAGTAAAATAGGGCAACATTACTATTTCCTCTCAAAACAATTATTTCAAACATGTTCAGACTATTTACAATTTCTGATTACTACTAGAGCCAAGTTAACTTGTTTTACTTGTGATGGTATTTCAGAAATGAAAGAAATTCTAGTGTTGTAATAACAAATACCTCCAGGAGTTGAAACAAGATTTCATAGAGCCTAATTTCCTTAAAAGTGACAATATAAACAAGGTATGTTTGCACACATGAGGAAAATAGACATTATAAGGTGCCACACTACCAGTCACATCAGGAATTTCAAGCTGTCTGAAAGGGCACATCATTTTCCTGAAGTGGATTTGCATATAATGGTGGGTTGAAAGGACAGAAAAATATGTCAAAGCTCCCTGCTACACTTCTTAAGTAATGATGGATTAAGAGAAAATGAAGCTGCATCTGAAATGCTCTTACCTGTTGTTTGAGAGCCTCTAAAGATTCAAATTCCAATTTGGCGAGTTTCATCTGGATATCTCTTGGTTTATCAGGAATTACAAACGCCATGATAAACTTTATTGCTAGTAGCAAGTGCTGTAAAAAAAAAAGGAAAAAGAAAAATGTTGTTTTATAGAGTTTGAATCGTGGAGTAAACAGCATAATATTACTAAATTTTAGTAACAGAGGTATAAACAATGATTTCTTGTGACATGTACAACACAGCTCACTATAACCACATTAAGCCTCAGCTACTCCATATGTTTTCTGTTTGCAGTCATTCATAATTTGAATCTAAACACAGATAGTCTGCCTTATTTCCATAGTAATCCTATTTTCACTATATACTATACATTCTAATTGAATTTTGTATTTGTGATTCCAGATAAAATAATAGCTTTTAAAATGTATTATTGGTGTATAGGAATTGAAGATAGTATATACTGCACCCAGTATATACAGTTTCAGAGTGAATTTTTTTACATGTATACAAATATATATATACACACACAAATATAATCCTTAAAGAAGTGGCACACCCATGAACAGAAACTTTTCAGGAAATGGAGAAACATTCCATATATAAGATGTCAAATCAGTCATAATTTATTGCAAAATTAGAGACTGAGCAGTTTCTAAATTTCACTTAAATATGCACGATCTCACAAAACACAAATGCCAAACTGTCAAGTCAGTAATTTTGTTTCTTCATTTATGTCAATTACAATCTGAATAATAAATCTTCTATCAAGGCCTGAGCTGACAATATACTGCATATTTGTAAGCAGGAACTTGCTCCCAGCTGAGAAAGATAAAGCAACACTGAAATGTGCCTTATATGTTATATATGCTTAACTTCAAGCACATGCTTACACCACCATAATGATACTCATGGAGATGCTTAAATTCAGGTAGCACATACAAACTGTTTCCCAAATTCCCTCGAATTTTAACATATAAAATGAAGCAGAGCAGTGCTCCTCTCTGAAATACCATCTTGCTGAACTGTATGATCTTTATGGACTTGGGCACACAAATAACAACATAACAGACAAAAAAATCCCTCAGATTATGGTATTACACAAGCAAGAAGCTAATGAAAATACTACAGGCTTCAAAGAAGCTGTGATGAAATTCTAAACAAGCTAATATATAAGAACTAAAGTAAAAAGTATGATTATGCTAACAAGAGACAAAGAGCCATACGTTAAAATATTTCTTAAAATGTATTGCAGAAACGTAGGTCAAAGAAACAAACATTACAAGGAATAATACCTTCTTTAAAGAGGTGAAAGAAAGGCTGAAAATTGATACAATCAACAAACAAAGACTAAAAGTTTAATGAATCAACTGGTATTGATTTGTGTGTAATGCAATGATTAATACCATATTATTAAAAAAATTATGTCAACAGTACAACATTCTCTTCCTCATTTAGATCTTCCTTTCCCCCTCTAGTTAATACTGTCTGCTACTAAGAAACCTTTTTTCCAAAAAAAAAATGATAGCAAATAATGTTGGTTTATGCTAAAAACACACAGCAATAAAACATGGATCAGAGTCAGCTCTGGAGGAATTTCTTAAATGCAAAAAGGTAAAATGTTGAAAACAACAACTGAACAAGACAAACAGTACTCCTATGCAGAAGTCAGAAGTAATCACAGGTTGAAAGGGAGTAACTAACCCACAGATATAATTTTGATGTGTAAATGTAAAAATAAAGAGATCAAATTGGGAATTACTCAAAACTAAATAACAGAATTGGGCTAAAATCTTATGCTTAAGGCAGAATTAACAAAAATTGAGGTATCCGGAGAATTATATTTATCTGAAAAGTTACAAAGAACAGTTAAAAAGAGACAGCATCACACAATGTCACTTCTAGATGCCTAAAGTCCTTTGCACTGGGGCTCATCTCACATTACTCAACCAAAAAAAAAAAAAAAGTATTTTTGAAATCATATTAAGGAGTGAAAATCAAAGTTTGCAACTGTAATTATTCAAGCACTGCCTCTTGAGGAATTTTAAAAAACATGAGATAAGTGAGTAACTTTATACAGAGACTTCAAAGTAGTTCCAAATTCAAACAGCTTTTAAGAAAATACAACAAATAATTTCAAGGAAATGTAAATAATATTATGGAGGATAGAGACTGCCTATGTTTTCCCCATTTTTAATACAGGTGAGGGAGGAATAGAAGAGACATCTAGGGAAATCAGAGCAAAACGCAGCAAAACCACTGCATTTAATCCTGGAAAACACTGTATCTTTTAAAATAAATTTAGAAGAGCAACATGTTTTAAATTACTTTTCTATGTAATGACTTTTACTGCAGGATTACCTAACTAGCTCCTTCTCAGAAATTACTTTTCATGCAAGCACTACTCAGCCAACAAACACAAGGATACAGTCTTAAACAAGAAGGCAGAACCTCTGACTCATCTTCAAGCCAGAGAGGGATCAGAAGTTGGAGTACAGATGTGGGAAGTCACTACTTTTGCCTGCCCCACTGTCATGTCTTTCCTAGGCATCCACTAAAAGCCATTGTTAAAAAAAAAATAATTAAAAATTACAGGGTTAGGTAGATCTTTGGTTTACTCCTCTGAATGGCTTTTTAATGTTCTTTTCTCTCCCATGAAAACAAAGCTTTAGCAGTCATAAAGTGCCCAGACTGTGGGGGATGTCCCTGTGTGCAAGACCTGTGACTTCAGAAAACACACTGGACTTAACACACTGCAGACTGAGCTCAAGCCCAACTCGTAACTCCCATGAACCTGAGAAGAGCCAGCAGATAAACAGTCTCCCTTGGATAACTTTTCCAGCTGTTCGTATTTGCAAATTTAGAACAGTATTAATAAAACTGTCAAGGCAGAAATTATGAATCTGGGTCATGTGATGCATGAAACCTCTTGAAAATAAATGGATCTATTTTATTAACAGTTTATATTTCGTTTTGAAATTGTAAATTGGCAAAGGAAATGTAAGTTGTTATTCAAGAGAAATTGAAGGGAAAAGCAGGAAGTTGAGTAGTTAAGTTCATTATTTCAGTCACATTTCCATACTGATTTCTTAATCTTGTTTAGTGTAACTCCTGGAAGTCAGATCCACAAAAAGCAGACATCTACTTTTAAAAAAGAAATGTCTAAGGAGTATAGTATAAATCACCAGAAGACAAGATTTACTTTCATTACATTCACACTAGTACAAATATGTTATAGAACCAAAATACTAAAGTTTATCCAAATTTGCTACACTAGCATGAATGTACTTGTTCAATATTTAAAATATCTTCATAGAGCTGATTTTTGGTTTGGGGTTATTTTATTTTGGTTTTTTATTTTTTGTTTTTTGGGGTTTTTTTCTGAAACCAGGTTACAAATCCAACCATTATTTCTATCTGCAACCATTCAAAAGCAGTGAAAGGCAAGAACATGCCTTTCGTGATTACAAGAGAACTATTCCACAGTGAGCAAAACCCAGGGTAACATTCCCACAAGCTGTAAGTTCTCCAATGCCAACAGCAAGGTCCCCTCTCATTTTGCAGTGTGCCAAGTGAGCACACAAACAGCACTGAACCTCTTCCCCCTGATAAATGCAGTGCCATCAAACTTGTGGTCCTGTGCCAGGTGCTTGGTGAGCCAGAAGAACTATTCTGTTCTGCACAGCCACCAACAAGAGCAGAAGCAGCAGCAGCTGTGTTTTGCAGCAGTGGGTCCCCAACCTCGGCTCTTCCAAAACAAAAATTGCCAATTAGGGTAAAATTCCTGAAATTATGAACAGTTAATTTGATTTCTATAGTGGATTTACCACAGCAATTCCTGACAAAATCTACTCAACTGAACAAAAAAAAGAAAAAAAAAAAAAAACCAACCTAAAAAAACAGTAGCTGTGCTGCTGGTTAGCTGATAAAGTGCATTCCAAACGTCAGCTTGGGGAGACGTTAATATAATTTTGCATCAAAAGTCTATTTTATAATCTACTACTTATAGAAACTTTCAATTAAAGTCAGAAATCTGGACCTAGACTAGCCTAGAACCAGTCCATACTCTGAAGCAAAGTGGTCTCTGGTTACCAACTGCACAAGTGAAGAAGCCAACACCTGAGAACATCTCCTCATTTGAACCTCTGTCCTCTGCTGGCCTTTGCCAAAGGAAAGTACCACAGCAAAATCATGTTGTTGTGAGAGCAGAGGGCAGGGAGATCATTAGTTTCCTTGCTAGGACTCCAGATACCAGTGTTCTGACATTAAAATAAGCTAAATTCAAACACTATGAACAGATAAAACAAAATAAAACAAAACAAAAACGCAACCAAAAAAAACCCCCAAAAGCCACCAAACCAAATTTTATCTTTTAGTGGCAACAGTTTTTAGTTTAGTGGGTCTTGCATGTTTCTGAGAGGAGCAAAAAACACAGGAGGAAAGTGAAAAGTAATTCTGTCAGGGAAGCAATACAGACAAAGAAAAATTTTCATAAAGCTCAGGAAGTTCAATTAAATTAAACTGTCTTTAATAGATGTCAATAAATTTATGAGCAAACATTTCTGTAATATACATAAGAAGAAAGCATGACCAGACCTCCCTTCCCTCCTGTAGACTGAACTGGCTTCAATAGAGAGTCTTGCTAATGGGACAAAATTATCACAGCTAAAGGACTTCAAAAAGAGCGTTTCTTCTGCTACTTCGATAAACGCTGCTTTTAAAATCACATATTACTATGGAATTTTATGGAATAATAATGGAATAACATGGAATTTTAAAATCTATATTATTAAGGAATTTTTCTTTCGAAATTTCATTTTATCCACAAACATGTCCAAAATCCTGGGAGAAGAGAGGGGAGAAATGACAAAACAGTTATTACATGTTGAGTCTATTTCATGGCTTCTTCACCTCTCCCATTAATCTTCTCTTCCATGAACACCCACATGCACACACTCACAATCCTGACACCTGCCACAATCTGTAAGCTCCATCTACCCTATTTATTTATTTATTCCCAAAGCAGCATAGCCCATTTCTCCCTCATTTCAGCCTCCTCCCTGCTGAAACTCCAGGGAAGCACTAGGACTGAAGGGCAGCCTTCCTGCCTCAGATTCAATGCCTCTTGCCACTCCAGCACAGTGAAATGTGTCTCAGTTCTCAACTGGAATATGCTCAGTACAGGTGGAAAGTTCATGTGTTTACACCTGATGTGCCTCTTTAAGACATTACAAAGCACATAAACCAGAGATGTTTCAGAAGCTTGTATCTTTGCCAAGTTTGGACAGTTTTCTAATAGGAGCATCCCAAAGCACATTCTTTAGATCAGAGTGAAACTTCTGTCAGCCTGCACACTGCTACCTCAGAGCACAAACACAATGCGTCAACACAACAAAAATCTGATTTTTATATATTTATAAATAGTCTACCTTTATTTCTTCACCTACAGATCTTCAACTTTCACAAAAGGTGGAAGGCATTTACTTAAAATACAAAACCTCAAAACTCCAAACTTAAAAGAACCTGTCCAGCAGGAAGAGTTTCAGCCTGTCCCATTAAAGTGTGGCTGAGGCAGATGCAAGCGAGCAGACGCTTATTACAGAACGTGGTGGGCAGCGTGAGCAGACAGCATTATCCAGTCCATTTATCATCTGTAACAGAACATCCCTTTCCTCCCCTCACATCCTGAGCACACACACACACACACAGAGGCTGCCCAAGGAAACCTGGCAGCTCCATTTCTGCCAGAACGTTTCACAGACTGTCAGAAGGGCAGCAGCAGATCACCCATCTTCTGTTCACTGCACCAGCACATTTGAAACCTGGACACGCTCAATGGAGTGCTTAAGCTTATGTTTAGTTTTGAGCATATCTATGAATATACTTAGGTTCAGAAAAACATTTAAGCCTGAAAATGCCCAAGTCATTTGCAGAATCTGGATCTTAAAATTGAACGGCTGAATCATGGTGCTTTCTTTTTTTCCTGGAGGTGGCTGAATGCAAAATGTATTAAATTAATGAGTTTGAAAGGAAAAATGCCAGCGTGCATGGTGTTTCCTTGCATTTACACTTTAGAAACTGCTTTAGGTAGAACAGAAGTCCTGGTCTGTATTTTTACTACTAATCCACTGTAAAACGTCACAAGTAGAAATCTATGCTGAAAAAGATACCAGGTTTAATATGCAGTTATATTTCAAAGTAAAAAGTATTAAACTGCATAATGAAAATCTGGGCTCATTTTACCAGCTCTGGTCTCTAGAAGCACTGAAACACACCTCTTTCCAGATAAGTCTGTCTTACGCCTTAAAACTAATTAATTGGTTTCTCTCAGAAGAAGCAAATTTATTCTGAATACTACAATTGCTTTATATACTATCAAAATGGAAAAAAAAAAAAAAAAAAAAGAAGACATTTCCAGACCAGCACTGCTGAGCAAGAGACTAACAAATAAGACAACAAGAAAGGGTTTTTTCTTAAGTAAACAAAAAAAGAAAAAGTTAAGATAATCTCTAAGGAAACAGATTCTGCGCTCATGTTTCCAGGAAGCAACTGCATAAGCAATGAGTTAAGCAAAGCAAAAAATAAAATACTGAAACATCATCTCCTAGTGAGGAAACTGGTCTTTTCTACCCTTACATATTTTTGTACTCTCCTTCTGTTTTCAAGAAGAAATCTAGAAGACTGGTTGGAAAGCAAGCACAGCAAGCCAGTCCTATTTCTGGAATTTAGTCCTGCTCTTTGAAAGCCCTAGAAAGTATTTAAATTATAATATAAAAATTATATAATATATCTAAATTAAAGAAATATAAATTAAGACATGTCAAATAAACAAATATTTATTAAATCAAGGGAAGTCAAATAAATATTCTATCAAGAGATATACTAATAAACTCAAAAGCACAAGTAATCTGGTCAGTTACATAATTGTGAGTATTTTTCTGTCTTATGGCACCATCATGCTTTCTAGTAATTCAATTTTTTTTTTAAAACAAATTTTCTAATTGTTTATAACTTATTTTTACTAGTGTTTAAACCACAGCTGTTACGTATCATATTCAGCCAGTAATGAACTAAAGCATTATCTGGTTTTTATTAGACTTTTGGAAAAGATTTAGAAGCCCAACTGTTTTCTGCAATTTTCTCCAACAATAACAATTAAGATGGGAGGCAGCCCAAAATCTTTAGAAATTTTGTCACCAACTTACCTTGAACTGGGAAAAAACCATTAGTTCATTACTTCTCACCATGTACTTATCTGCTCAAGGCTTTTACGGATATTTTACACTGGGATTTTAAGCCCACCTTAAAGACTGAAGTATGAAAAAAAGAGGGCCAAGTGCTAGCAGGGAGGGTGTTTTATACCAAACATACCCAAGCAGCATTTCCCCCTCTCTCCAGGGAAATTGCAATTTTTTTTTTATCTATCACTACAAATTAAGGATTCAGCAAGTTCTAGAAACACCTGGTGAAAGAAAAAATTCTAAATAAAAGGTCTTCTGGTATCAGTCTTCCACAGAGACGCCTAATTGACTGCAGCTTGGGAAAAAGCAGTTGACCCAATAATCTTGTTGTATAAACACAGCACATTCTGTGACACAAAATATTTTATGATACAGCACACTTGCAAAACTGTCTGTATAAAAGCCTCTATAAAACTCCAGCATACACAAATGAGTGTTTCAGACATGTTACAGGAACAAGATTTTTCTCACATTCATTTATTTAATCCTGTAGTCAATTCAGAAGACATGAAAAAAATCACTGCAGGTGTAAATTTTTCTTGGAGGTTGTAAGTATCTGCTAATGGTTAATTTTACAGTAACCCAACAGTCTTCAAACCAGCATGATAATACACCCCTCTCTATGTTACCATTAGGTAATCCTGAAATGTTTTGGCACAATGCTTATCTCAATTTATGGCCAGCGTTTAATAGGAACTGGGATGAGAGTTGCCAAAAGCCAAATTAGCTAATGCTGAATGTAATGAACAGCAGAGCTTTGATCATGCTCAGAAATAAATTCCAAGTGAAAAGTGGAAAGAAGGATGGCCATGGAATTAAAATTGACAGTATGATTAATACAAGCCATATGAAGGTGCCTCTTAGCTGATTGCTAACGTTACATATTGGCTTCCACAGTGACAGGTATAGTTTACTGTCAAAATGCCCTAATGCTCCACATCAAAGAAGGGGGGAAATTGCCATTTTCTATTAATCTGTAAAACTTATACTTCTTTCTACATTTAAGTCATACATTTTTCTCTGTGAAAAGAGAGAAATTATGGCATGAGTCACTGTACTTATGCATTGTAAGGAATTCTGTTCACCAGGGCTCAAAAATTCCTCCTTGGTTGGACGACCTGTGATTAGTAAGGAGATATGAAGCACCATTTCTGCCAGGGTTTTAAAACTGTTAGTTCAGTAATAAACAGAATTTGTCACCTACTGCAAATATCACAGATTTTAGGAACTCTTTCTTCCTGCCTGAATGAAACCTCACTTGTCCTAGTCCAAGCTGAAGTGAATACAGGTCCTACTGAGCTGTGGACAGATTCAGGAAAGATATCAAAATGTACACCTATGAAAGCAAATCCACTGTAATTCAACAAGCCTTACAGATGGTTTTCCCAAAACTGTGGGGTGATTCTGGAGACTGAAAGACAATTAGACTTATCTCTTTTTTTTTCCCACAGTTTGAAAACTGGCGATAAATGGGTGATGGAAAAGGTGATGTAGCATCTACATTATAATTTAAGCTATTTTAAACATTGAAATTTATGTTCTGTCACCTTGACAGCAAGAAACAAAAGTGGTAACTGGTGTTTAGTTTTAAGGGCGAAATCTCAGCCAGTCATTCTTCAAGATGGTACACACTTTATCTTTTAAGTTTAACTGTGAATAACAAGTTCTCCAACTAGATGCACTGCATTATATTTACAGCCATTTGCTTATTTCTCTCACAACTCCCTCGCTGTAGTCTTAGGATGCTTTCAAAACTGATTCACAAGAACATTCATCCTAGTGAAAAATCTCTTTGCCTTACAACACCAAGATAAATAAAGAACCATAACTGAATAAACATGTTTTAAACAAAACATAGTGTTTCACCACACTGCCAATGCATCTCCAGTGAATGAGTCAAGATTTTAGTGTAATGCACAGCTTTCTTCCTACTGTATGGCATTCACCCTGTTCTAAGTGGTTTGCTTTGCTCTACTTCTTTTTGAAGTTGAAAGTAAATTCTGTAGGACATGGCACATTTTTTAATCTGGACCAAAAGGTGACTCATGCAATGTTAAATAATAAACAAAATGTCACAGGCATGACTCATCAGAGAATAAACCAACGGTATTGCAATATATCACACTCTAATCTGCAGACTGTCGTCTCTATTCCTGTGCAGTTTTAATCAAAATGAATTAATTGAAAAGGGTCCAATAAAACTAGCTAATCTGAAACAATTATGGAGGGCAAAATCACAACTGACTATTTTTCATATTGGGAACTCAACACCTGCATTTCTTCCTGTAAAAACTAAGGGGTTTTTTTGTCAGAACTATGCAAAGTCAAATAATCCTTTGCTTTTCTATAAAGGTCAGGAGGAAAGCTTTCCATTCAACTGGAGTATTTTATTAAACATTGCAGCAGGTGTTTGGATATGCTGCCAACTCCTAAAAAGCTTTCATTAAAACGGTATCTTAAAAAAAAATAAAGACCTATACATCCTCCTCAAGCCCTCTTTATCTGTCTTTTCTCTGGATGGGTATTCACAAAATTACACACCATTTTCTCTGGTTTGGAACACCATTACCTGCCCTAGCTATAAAAAAAGTTCTTCATCAAAGCTGCTGGAAGCGTGCCATGCAATTCTCACATCAGCTTTTATGGCCATAGCAGATCCCTGCAACAGAGTACAGCCCAGAGTTTAGCCTTAGCTGCTGACCTGCTTCAGCTTCTTAGGAACATAATTGGTTTGTTCCAGCTGACAAAAAGGGAATCTTTAACTGTGTGCCAAATTCAATTTTGAGACAAAATCCTGCAGTTAATGCTGAACTCTTTGTGTCATCTGCAAGTAATGGAGTTTTGCAGCAGTAACACACCTCCTAACTTTATGCACTCAAATAAAAGCAGCCTAAGAAACACTTCCAGAACTGCTCATGTCTTTAAGGAATGCACAGCCCTTGGAAAGGAGTATTCCTCACAAGAGAGGAAGAACAAGCCATGCTCTACTCAGTGGCATTCAGTGATTCTGTCAAGTACTTCTGAGAAATGTGAGTCAGAATGTGAATCCCAGCACAAAGATTACAAAGCAGTAATTCCTATACCCTCGGATACACACAGTTCCATCAGGGCAGTACTGTTCTCCAAAAATATCAACATAACCCAACACTTCCAGCTTGACAGATTCAGTGGGCATTTGTGACATCTCAAAAAATTCACGCTCGAAACAGAAGAGACTGTCAATTGAACTCCGATGTATAAGGAGAAATGAATACCAGCAAATATGATAATACATCAACAAATGCCTTTACTTACTCATTTAAGAGTTTTTTTTCTGAGACTTGGTAGTTTGCCTTTTGGAACTACAGTAAGAACAGAAAGCCAACAGTTTAATCTCAGTGGTGTAAGAGCTTTGACAACATGTAGTGAGCACAACTTCTCATCTCCCTACAAACAGCAAGGCTGAAAGCAAAATAAAAAAAAAGATAAAAAATAAAATTAAAAAGCTCTAAAAGAGCTCTATTTACAGATTTAATTGGAATTTTAAGACCATTTGGAGAAAGACCAACTTGCATCAAGGGCTCAGCATCACTTTGTTGCTATGAAACACTATCATACAGGAATAATCAGCTATAAAAACCTGCAGCTGACTCGTTCCATGGCAGAAATGATCTCAGCTGAGAAGGACACTTTCAATTTAAAATAAAGTAAGTAGCAATTTTGAACATGGCTCTGAAATATACCTCAAGAATCTCAAACTGCTAACACTGAGATGTCAGATAAGATCCTGGACCTTAGTAACTAAATCTGGACCAGTCCTTGTGTAATTATCACAATGCACCAAGCAGAGACAGGTGGAAAACTGAGACACTTCACTCATGAATGTCAACAGAACTGACCCAGGCTGTCCTGAGATTCTGATCCGCCCAGGGACTAAAGGAAGAAATCACCTCTATCTGTGGTAGTACTAGAAGGTCTGCTACTAGTAATTCAAAGAGGTAACAATACCAAAAAGAACATTATCTCAACTTCAAAACTCATTCTGGGAATGAGAGAAAGCTGTGAAGAGGCATTACTTCACTACAAGAGTAACTTCTGGCAACGGTGACTCGGGCTTGCTGTGAACCAGGACGATGGTGTTACAGATGGTATGTATCCACAGACTTTGAGTTTTGAACCAGTCCTGGGTCTGCACACAGAGACTGATGAAAAGCAAGTATTTACTTCCTGAATCTGGGGACCATTTGTACTTACTGATTTGCCTTATGATCAGACTGAAAAGTAATACTCTTTCTTCTCTTGAGTTAAGAAAAAACGCTGGAAATGAAAGTATTCTACAGTGCTTTTCCCTCTGCTTGTAGATGAAGCAAGTTACTGCTCCTTTTTTGTGCTAAGTGTGGCTAAGGAGAGTTCTTCAGGACAAGCGAGAGAAGCATGGAGAAAAAGGCAAAAGCATGTACAAGAAATGTGAATGCACATTCCTGTACATAAAAGTACAGGACTGAGCAAAGCTGGTGCATCAGGGCAAGGCTTGCTGCAAACAGAGCACGCCTTGGAATGGACTGTGATGCCCCAGCACTCTGCCAGCTTCACTGCCCCCAAACAGTAAGGTAAGCCAGTTCACCATCTCCACACCCTGCTGGCTCCAAAAGGGATAAGATGACTCCTGGGGTGCAGAGACAGGTGCTCACCTCTAAAAATAGGCAGTCCTGGTAAACTAATGCAATTAATGTCTTCAAAAGAAACACGTTTATAGAAGAGAAAATACTGAAGGATCACAACACTTCAAATCTTTCATCCAAACAGACTCCCTCAACAGCACACGAATCTCAACTACAAACAAAACAACAGCACTGTGAACTGTCAAAACATGAACAAAATTTTCACTTTGTTGAAACCC
Organism: Melospiza georgiana; assembly: GCF_028018845.1. Taxonomy (NCBI): domain Eukaryota; kingdom Metazoa; phylum Chordata; class Aves; order Passeriformes; family Passerellidae; genus Melospiza; species Melospiza georgiana. The sequence continues at coordinate 42,803,316 of NC_080430.1, read as the reverse complement.
TGCCTTTTTCCCTTAGAAGTTCTTTAAGAGCTAATACTTGAGAGTAGAAATCTCTAAAACCTCCTGGCCTAGATTTTATCTTTTTTCCCCCTTTTTTATATCCTTGACCAAGTGCCGTTTGTTAATCTAAACACACACATCCTTGTGTACAAAAGAAGTCTTCCCAATATTCTCAAAAAGGTTAAAAAAATACAATGGGAGAACTTGTCCCCATTGGAATGCTTGAGAGATTTGGCAGTAGTTGATATATAGGGTTTTGTGGCATAACAATTAAGGAATTATCTTCTAACTTAGTGAATTGTTACATAAAGCAAAAGGTTAAAGTCATGTCAGATAAAAAACAGGCTCATAAATCAGTTTGGCCATTTACATTTTTTTCCTAACATCTTATCCAGTATTTTTACTCAGAGAAGAAATATGTTTCAAACACAGGAAAAAAATTTCTCAGTCAAGCAGTATTTGAAAGTAAGACCTTCCAACACGACAAAAATCATTATGAGAATAAAATTGAGCATATTTTTCCTTCAAACCTTGGGAACATTACCATTCTTTGATAATACTGAATGGTTTTGGATTAGATAAAATGACTTCATTGTATATAGCAATTTAAAATCCATTTTTATGATGATGCACCTAAGCACCACAGATACCAAGTTCTCTCAAGCCAGAAATAGCATCTTTACTAGTCAGCAGACTAGTTCACTAGACCTGGATCACTTTCAATGGGAACAAACATATTACTCCCACATCTGAAAAGTATCTAAACTGTTTACAGAATGCACAGGGATGTCAGATGTAAACCAGAAAAGTTCAAACACTGTACTACTTCTCCATTTGTTTTACATGACATGGTTTTTGTTTAATTTTTTTTTTCTGCATACCTGATCTTTTAACATTCATTACTATGTTTCAAACACTATATCATTGAACACATAGCACATATATATCACCCTATTTTATCCTGGCCCAGACTTTTAGAAATTTGAGTTTTCTATTGTTGCCTTGTGGGGAAGAGATTCTTTTGTTTTAAATAATTTTGCATCTTTCCATGTTGCATTTACTCATTTTTGCTTAACTTCTCTCCCACAGACAGAAAGCATTAGGTAATACAGCTCAAAACAAAAATATTTGAGGATCATTAATGTCCAGGATGCTTCTGAAGATATAAGCCATTCTTCAGAATCATTACTCTTCCAAGATGAATACTCAGACTTTGAAACCAGGTAAATGGCAAGAGTATTTTTGTCAAATTGCCTTGCCTGAAGTGAATATAAAACATGCTTTAGCATTCTAAAATATCATTTCTAAAGGAAAGAATGCCATTGCAGAAAAGGTTTACTTAATTATCCTGTAACACTGAAAGAGAGACAACAAGATACAGTTGTATTGATTGGAGAGGTGCTTTGTTACCCTGTTCTGTCAGAGGTTAAGTCCTTGATCTCATTATGGACATGCTTGGTTGTTAGTAAGGGTAATTTTTCTGACAATGCTCTGCTTTTGAGGGACGCAGATTTAATTTATTTCAGTTGGGTTAAAAGTTCACCTCTCCATTTCTTTCCCTTCTTTTTATTCCCCATGCCAGCAATCTTATCTTCACATGGCCAATTCAATTTTTTTGTCCTTTGTTTTTTTTTTTTTAAAGCTTAAATATATATGGCTGACCTTTATTTTAATTTAAATTCTCCTTCATACTTTCAGAATGTTGTCAAACTTGTTATCTGCAGGTGAACTTGTTGTGGCACAGTAAAAGTAGTCTTTTTTTGCCCCATCAGCAGCAGGATATGTTTAATAGGATGAATTACTGGGTTTCTCTGGTCAATCTATAATTCACTCTGCCATTTTTCAACATATTCCCTTTAGAAATGTACTCTAATACTCTTCTTGTGGCCCAAAGGTGCTATGCCTCAGGAGCTCTCAGCTCTGTATCTGGTATTAACAGTGAGGATATAACCAACACACAATTAACATGCCACTCCTGTGTAATCCAAAGACTGATGCACAAGACCCATAGTTTGCATCCAACACAGCAATCCTGGCCCATTCCAAACATGGTATAGTAACAGTTTAGCATTTAGGTTTACTGCAAGAATGGTAGAGATTCAATCATTAAGGAACTGCTATAAATAGAAAACCTACAGTGATGGCTCACATGCTGTTTTCAAGTGTTATGTGTCTTCTCTTTCTAGAGAAGACACATTTGTATATTTGTATAGCAACAGCATTTTAAAAGAAGATTCATTTAAAACCATATGGTTTTCTGAATATATAATGCTGCTTGTAACATTATACATAGAGCTGTTTTTCAGAATGCATACTTGTCTCTCTTAAATGCAGAAAAACAATAGATACAGCCATTATTTGCTTCAAATATAATAGATGTTTTCTTGACATAAAACACTTACAGTTTCTTAGAGTAAGTCTGGTTAGACTGTGTCACTGTGAAAAAACTGGTATTAAGATCAGGGATCCCTCGCATTTTTCCATAAGGCAATAAGGAGTTGCAAAATCCAATTTTGCCAATAAAAACTTGCAACTGAATAGAAATTATTAAAAAGCACAATGCTAATCAAGGCTTTGGGCTTGTTTTTATTTCTTTCTTTTCCCTTGCTATGAGACTTATATTCAAAAGATCACAACAAACATGTTAGAAATGCCAACCAGGTCTGCTATCTAAAATGCACATGCTGTAACTCTCAGTCAATAATAGGTCTAAGAGAGATGACAGAACAGACGTGCACTCCCTATGTAGTGCATCATATTTCTTCTTTGTATGCACTTAGATGCTTCCCAGTGGACAATCTATTCTTCAATAACCTGTATGAACTTCTGTTACAATCTTCTGAATAATAGATCTACTTTACACAAAATTACTTTATGAATTTTGCTTTTATATATTCACCTGCAAAGTAAACTCTTTATCTGAAAGTGCTGACAACTGAGCAACGCTCCATCATGAAAACAAGGTTTTTAAATTGACTAAAAGCATTTTCAAGAACACTAACTTTGTTTTTATCTTGAATGATTGCCAACACAGTTTCCAACCATGAGGGAGCAGACTTGCGTTCCCCTGCTCACTTACTCTGCTGAAGCTTAAATAGTGCAAATAGCCTTTGCTATTTTGTATTTTGCTATTTTGTTTGTAGTCCATCAGCAAAGCATTCCCTCAGTGCAGAGGAAAGCCAGCTGGGAGCAGCAGCCTTCTCCTTCAGCACACACAGCAGGCAGGGGTGGGCCATGTGCTGCATGAGGATGGGTGGGAGCATGAAGGCAGCATGACTGACATAAAATTTGTAATCAGGTTCTAGGCAAGGCCATTTTAATTCAGTCCAGCTAGATACCTGCATATTCCTCAGTCCCACACACTCCATGTGCACTGATGACTCAGTCTGAGATCCTGCTCCAAACACCACAGTTTTGATCAATGACAAAAGAAGCAAGAAGGCACAGATTTATGATTAAAAAGGAAAGATTAGCGCTGAATGGTGAAGCACAAGCTCATCTTACTGGCTCTTTCTTAAAACTTGAACACTAATAGCAGTTTTTCCTTTTACCTGCAAAACTAATTTAGCTATGAAGCTCACATGACAAAAAGCCCTGTATGCCTCAGAGCAGAGAGGGAGAGCAAGACTAAAAGTGGAACAAACACATCTTCCTCCACAGATTGGAGTAACAAATATTATCAAGCCAGACAATAGCTCTGGAAATGAAAAATGAAAAGCAATCCCCTATCACCACATACCTCAGAGCACGAGTTTGAAGATCATATGCTGAAAAACAGTTACTGAGAAAGTGTCAGCATGCTCTATTTTTGTTGGCATAACCAGCAGTGCTCTAGTTCTGAAAATCAGGTCAATGCTACTTTTGTACCTACATGCAGATGCTTGAAATCAGACACCTGTATTTTATAAATTCTGTCTTACTATACAATATTTATGGTTTGTCCAAGTACTTGAATCACTGAAACAGACAAGCACTAATAATAATTACTCTGAAATTAAAGACTAGACATGCAAAGTCAGATCAAGACTTTTTTGTTGAGCAAAAGTAAATTAAAACCATGTATGAGATTTTCTTTCATCTAAGTTTAATTATCTAATAAATCAAGCGTAACCAAAGCTAGCAGGTTCCACATCCCCAGATGGCATATTGCTCCATTCCAAATGAAGGCAGGAATGACTCTCTGCAGGTGTCTCTACATTCCCCTTGCCCAGACAGTAGTCTAGGCAACTGGCCTCAGACAGATACTAGCTTTCACGTTGTTAAAGGTTAGGGGAGACTTTCCAATTTGTAGGATTTTAAGAGTAAATGCCATAAAAACCTCACCAGTTCAACTCAGAGTGAAATAAGCACAACAGTTTTTGAGCAGAAGAAATACTCCAAAACCTTTTTATGCAGAAAAGTCACTTTGAAATATTAAAAACAGTGTAACCTATGAAACAGGAGGTACAGTTCATAATCTGTTGTGATTACTGAAGGTAACTACTAAAGCAGTTATCTTGCTGAGGTTGTCAAGTGTGTACTTAATAGGTTCATTTACATGAATGGGTGCAGGCAGAGGTCTCACATTTTACTACGCTGATCTCTCCAGGGCTTCCATACAGTGTTAATGGTAATAAGTTCAGTATTTTAATAATAAGAAAAAGAAAGACTTCAGAAAAACTTTAACCTACATATGAAATACAGAATATTAGAGAAAATTTTGTCAACTATTTTTGCATAGGTAAAGGATGCTGAGACTACAAAACTGGAGAATAGTTTAGAAAATGTCTTGTATATGCTTTGATGTGCTCAGTCTCAACTATTTTAAAATTACTGCATTGTGCTTACATTGGATAATCAGGAGATAAGCATTTTTCTAAATTTATGACTTCTGCTGGAAAAAAAAACCAAACACACAAAGCTAGATCTTCACTAACTCATCATCTGGGACATCCCAAACATTTGTACATGCACATCAAAAGAATATCAGAGAAGATGCACTGTTTTCAAGCTTCTGGAATGAAATTACGGTACACTTAATGTACAGTAAAATTACTGTATCAATTTCCTTTCCCAAAACATAAAGATTACTTCAGCTTTCTGGGTCTCTCTCATCATCATCCATCTGTGCAGGTTTCTCTAGTGCTGAGGAAATAAACATAGAATTGTTTAGTTTGGAGAAGATTTCTATGATCAAGTCCAACTGTTAGCCCAGCCCAGCAAAGTTCATCACTAAATTGTGCCCTACGCATCACATCTACAGATCTTTTCAATACCTCCAAGGATGGTGATTCAACCACTTCCCTGGGCAGCCTGTTCCAATGCTTAACAACCTTTCAGTGAAGAAATTTTTCCTCATATCCAATCTAAACCTCCCCTGGAGCAACTTGAGGCCATTTCCTCTTGTTCTATTGCTTGTTACTGGGGAGAAGGCACTGACTCCCACCTTGATACAACCTCCTTTCAGGCAGTTGTAGAGAGTAAGAAGGTTCCCTCTGAGTCTCCTTCTCTCCAGGCTAAACAATCCCAGCTCCACAGCCACTCCTCACACAGTCCTCACTCACCTCATGATCCAGACCAGCTTTGCTGTCCTTCCTTGGACTCACTCCAGCACCTCAAAGTTCTTTCTGTCCCAAAACTGAACACAGGATTTGAGGTGTGGCCTCACCAGTGCTGAGTGTGGGGTGGCAATCCCTGCCCTGGCCCTGTGGGCCACACCATTGCTGATACAGGCCAGGATGCCATTGGCCTTCTTGGCCACCTGGGCACAGACTGGCTCATGTTAGCTGCTGTCGACCATACTAACAACAGTTTCTTGCAGAAAAGTGAACTTTCATCACACCAGCCTGTCTCCTATCAAAAAAAATTTAACTTTGGTTTTACTGGTGCAGCGGCCCCTCATTTACATGGCTGAAGAAAATGCACTCAAATTACAGAGAAACACACAAAGAAAAGCCCATCTTCCAGGAACATGACCCAGATAACAAGAAATTAATTCTAACTAAAAGCAATGAAGAAACAAAGGTAATTGGGGTAAAAGCAGCGTTCTGAAATTCTAAAGTGGACATTCATAGATAATTTTTTTGTCAGATGTAGTCCAGGAATTCCAGATCAAAATAGGTAACTTGTAGTACCCCCATACACTTCCAACTATCTATGAATTCCCAATGCAGATTAGTGCAGTCAAATGTGCTTTTAAGTGACACATTAAATTAGGAGTCTCATACCTTTTTAGAAAACTTAGGTCAATTTACTGGTAAAGCCCTCTGGCCATTAGTATTTCCATTTTAGTATTTCCCATCAACAAGTCAAATGCAAACATTTTAAGCTTCATTAGTCTTCAGCAATTCCAAATGCCAGTTTCTTGATTACCTACTGGGCTGTTGCATACTACTCCATCTCTTAAGCTGCAAGAGGGATTACAGTATTATAAAAGCACTTAGAACTTGCATCATAAACTGAACTATTCATACCATCTGTTAGGAAAGACAGAATTGTTCTCCCTGCTGAAGTAAAGATTGAAGTTAATCTGCTCCCCCAGAGCTGTGCAGCGAATCGGAAGAGCAGGGTACACCAAGATGCTGAAATCTATAGTTGCCCATTTAATGACAATTCTATATTACCTTTTCAACAACCTGGATGCACAGCTACCCCAGCACATCAGTCTCATGTCCTAAAAATTCTAGGACTATTCTAGGTCTTGTGGCTGCAAATGACTTTTTTCTTTTTTAACATTTGTATATTATTAGCTATAACATTATTACTTCATGCCCAGATAGTTCAGCTGGAGAACCCAGCCTCTGCATGCAATGTTTAAGACAGTTATTTCAAGTGCTTCAGGTCAATAAGCCAATACTACTGCACTCTTGTAAATGAGGCCAGGATTTCTCATGAGGTTTTACCAATAACTTTAGAAATATTAAATTATTCCTTTCATCCTCTTTGTCTTACCTAACATCACAGATCCCATTAAAGAAAAAGTTCATTGTGTTCTAGAAGACTTTATGCAAATAAAACTCTGAACACAGATTCAGCTGGAAAATTAAACTCCTACCTACACCGCCATCTTATTGTTTGCAGAATAGAAAAATTAGAACTTAGAAATACATTCAATTTCATGGCAAAATTAAAAACAGAAAGCTCATTATACAAAGAGTAAACCAGCTTTAAAGAGGTGTATTTTATTTTCCCATTTAATTATTTTCTTATGCAAGTATTTGGACTGTGTGTTTAGGCTAAATTTTTATCTCATCACAGCTCACTTTTTGATGATGACTGAGGTCATAAATGCTGGATTAGAAAGCAACAATAAGACCCTTCCTGCAATAAAGTGTCATATTAGAGCTCAAATAATATATCTAAAAATATGAAAAGAAATACAGGAGAACAGAATGAAAATAACAGGTGAAAATTTGTCCTACATTCAAGTGCAATGCAGAGAAGAAATTCCTTTTGAGTAGTTCCAGGTAGGTGCTCTGGTGGCAGATACTATGAAGAAAGAGGAAAAGAAGCATCTTACAGACAAAGGAGAAATAATCTGGGCTCAGGCTCACTTTTTGATTTGGAATGATTTGGAAATATTATGCATACTTGGCTTCCACAACAAGAGCTCTTAAGCTAGTTTGTATTATATGACAAAGTTATTTATCATTTAATATGTAAGATTCATGGTGAAGAAAATTTGCAAATAAGAGGAAAAAACCTAAAGATTTCATTGGTCAAAAGAGTTCAAGGAAAAAAATCTGCAATTCTGCACTAAATTGTAAGAGAAAAAAACGCTTAACGGTTTCTAACGAATGAAGAAATAAATTCTAGTTAAGTTACTTTTAAGACTTCAATATGTGTTTTTGGTATGATGGGAAAAATGAACTAATGAAAATATTTTATTTTTAATTACAGGAACATAAAAAAAAGCAAAGTAAATCTTAGTGAAGTAAACCTCTCATTTTCTCACACGTGCACTGTCCCCAACAGATGCATTATTTAAGACCTACATGCTCTACCATATGAAAACCAGATGTAACCTTACCCATGTTACAGACACAAACAATTCTACCAAGACTGCAGTGCAAGCTTCAAGGATAGAAAAATCCAGAAGGCATCATTTCTGAAAAAGTACAAAGCCAACTTAAAATCTTGCTCTTTACTGTGGCTGCATATTCAGTTTGTCTCTCAGAGGAACATGCACACAGCATCAGGTGATGATAAAATCTAGAGCTGTAATGCTGTTTACAGTGACTATACATGAATCAAACCATGGCTTTATCCAAGTGTGACAGAATTCCTATGAGATAGAAGGAGCTCAGTGAACCATCACACTCTTCTAATGAGTAAACACCTTTCTGTCTCTCCTAATCTCTACAATAAACACCAATCAGTAATTCTAGGCTCTCCTCTTCACTCAGTATGACACCTAATTCTGAAAAGATAAACGTGATTATTTTGACAGAAAAAAAGATGATGCAAAACAAATGACTAACATCAGCTCTCCTGCAGAATCAAGCCAGAATGTTCCCACTTTGTAAACAAAAGCTTTTCTCCAGTCTAAACTCACAACTGGTTACATACCAAGTTTCTAATACATAAACCTTGAAAAATAATTTTGTTTTTATCCATCACACTTAGGTAATTGTGAGCAAACACTACTGAAGGCTAAAAAAAAGTAAATTATCTGGGTATACACAAATGCAGACAAACTGTGGAGATTTAACTCTTTCTGGTTTACCAGAATTACAGTAATGTGCAACATTCTGTCTTATTCACTGGGCTGCTTATGAAGCATTTTAATATCATTATTTCATGAAGTTTTAAAAAAACCAGTAGAAAATACTTTACTTTTAAATTCAAAAACGCTCACAAGATTTCCATACTGAACTGTTTGCTATAAGAGGTCCTTTACTTATTAAACTTCTAAGACAATGCTGATGAGCAGATGAAGAACCTGTTTGTAATAAAATTTATCAGGTTTTAGAATAATGCTCCCATCACATTATCACCATTTTTAAAAAATTCCATTTTCCCAGATTGAAGTTACTGTAAAATCTGATAGAAACTAACTCTGTCATACTGCAGCAGTACAGCAAAAGCTTTGAAAAAAATCAAACATGCCCAGTATACAGAACTAGACCATAGCATTTTATTTCTTTGATAAACTCTTCTAAGCTTTCACTCACAAAATATTTGAAGCATTAACTAGACATTTGGACACAGCTATAAGACTTAATTATATCCAAGTTGTTGAGACACTGTCAGTGTTTGATGGTAAACAAAAAGCTAGAAGATTTTGTTATGTGATACATCCCCTTTAATGATAAAGCTAAACATGTTCCCTCAGTAGTGACAATTCTTAATTAAAAAAAGAACATTAGGACGCTGAGGAAACATCTTAACCCAGCTATACAAGTCACTGCAACATGGCTACCACAGCACTTACAAAGTCAAAATATTTTTTCTCTTCCTTAAAAAAAAAGAAAGATGTCAGGGGGGTGGGAAGAGTATATTTTACTCCAGTTATTTGACTGTGTATTACAGAATGAATAATTTTGTGTATTGCTCATTGTAATGCTGCATTATTCCTCCAGTGAAATTTATGCTTTTTGGTTAAAGGACTTCCCTCCCTATATAAAATTTGCCTATCTCTAGTGAAACAGACAAAACCTCTTGTTCGTTACACAAAAAACCTCAGGAATATAGGATGTGGTTAATCGTTGGTTTAACTTGCCTAGCTTGCACAACTTGCTTGCACAACTTGTTTAGCTTGCACAAGCGCATGGTAATCATAAGATCTTAGCACACTTTATAGGGGAAGAGCCAGGGCTCTCCTACCAAATAGGGAATTAGGTCAAAAGACGTAGCCGAGGAAGACTACCAAGATCTTCATCCTCGACCACCAGGAGGCAGAAGAAGACGCCCTAGCAACAACAGACGGAAGCGCAGAGTACTTCAAAGTGACATGTCAGTCCGGAAGGACAAGGGACTTAAAAAGGGGTCATTGGGGGATGAGGGCGCGGCAGTTGGTGGAGCGGAGACTCCCTTGTTGCCCAGCGCTGAATCTTTTGCTTAGGCTGTATGCAATGAATTAATAAATTCAAATTGGAAATCTCACTCCTTTTGAGTCCATTTATAACATCTAGTGAATTCAGAAAGATTTTTCATCCTTCTCTAGGGGACCTGGTAACCAAGGCTTTTTTTTTCCTACTGTCCTGGGGTGACTTTAGGATGCTGAATTGTATCCCCATTTGTCCGTTTAGCTCAGAAATAGGTTTTGCACCTTTAAGACTGGTTCTGAGAGCAAAGAGGGGGAGAGAAGAAGCACAGAGTTTGTTTTCAGATACTGCACTCACTCCCCCACATCCTCTCCTGGATTGTGTTGTTCTGTGCACAGACAGACAGCAGGAGAGAGCTTCCCTTTGCTTTTTAGTTAGTTTTAGCTAGCTGAGGCAGAGAAATTCCCTGGAATCTTTGACCTATTTAAACCTACTCTGGACTGAACACCCAGAGGAGCACCGGCAGCTGCACCTGTGGCCCACCGGGCTGGGCCTGGCCTGCGGCATTTCCAGAGGGACTGAGAACAAACTGAGTGAGCTGAGCTCACCAAGGGAACTTTCTGAGTTTGTCATCTCTTCAGATTGGCAAGAGGTTTTATTCTTTAATATTGTTCTTTTTTGGGGTTTTTTGTTTGTTTGTTTGTTTTGGTTTTTTGTGCTGGTGAATGCTTTGTGCCTGTTAAATAAGCAGGTTTTTTCCACTTTTCTCCAAGGAAATCTTCTCCTGAACCAGCTGGGGGAGAGGCTTGAATCTGCTTTCTAGAGGAACCCCTTTAGAGGTTTTCTCCCAAATTTGCCCTAAACCAGGACAACTACGTATTTTAGAAAGTGCAGGTGTTTACGATCTGATTTATCACCAAAGGAAAGCCACAAAAGCAAACTCTTTTAAAGAATATCACACATGTCAGAACTACATAATATAGCTGGAAGCTATTTCATTCCTTTTGACCTTGTGTTCACTAGAGGAAAAAAAAAACAAATAAAAACTCCTCTGTGCTCAAGCAACTCCATCCAAGGTAACATCCTATGGAAAACAAAGTAGCTTTTGATCATTTAGGATAAAATGGACAGGCTCATTTGAATTAAGTGAAGAGCAGAGATTAATCTTTAAACCCTTTCAGGAGTTAGTGAGAAGTCATTACGGTACAAGCTCACGGTGCACCAGTGAGGTACCTCCCATTCACAGGTACAGATTCAGCTGGTTTGCAACCACTGTCTGCACCTTCCAGTGCAAGGAGCTGGGGCAGTGAGCAAATTCATACCAGTGGCACTTTCCAGGAAATGGATAATCAGCAAGAGAGACAGGAATCCTGGATGCTGCCTAATAGGGCAAATCAACATGGACAGATGTGAAGACCAAACACCAAATTATTTTGCATGTTATTTTTTGTAATTCATTTCCCATCTCATTGCTTCTGCTTCTGTTACAGGATTAATCAAAGCCTAGGACAGGGCCTCTTCTGAAGCAGTGGCAGCACTTTTTCCTTCCTTGTGTTAGGTAAGATGCCTTACCAACTTTGCCTCCTTTTCCTCTCGAGAAGTCACTGTCTTTCCTGGTCTGAAAGCTCAGAAATAAATCATTGCTTGTCTCAGGCTATTTAAACTGTCAGTATTTCACTTCAGCAAAAACTGAAAGTGTAGTCTCTACTAGACATGATACATATTATCATCATTTATTTGTTCTATATCACAAAAATCACAGGTTAGCAAAGGCAAACAAAAATTAATAGTCCATCAATGGCGGAAATGAGAATTTTATTTCTTAAATTAATGACACTTTTTCAAAATCTTTAGAGAAGGGAAGCACTGATGAATCTGAAGTTAGGGACTCATGGCCAGCACTCAGGAGATCAGGTGTTCTGATTAAGTGTGGGGAATGCTTAATTCATAGTCCAAACACCACTGACAGCTCATCAGCCCTCTCAGGTAAAATACTGCCCTGCAGGACACATTCACTTTCCAGTTCATTAACTAAGAAGTTCTGTATTTCAAAGATAGCAAAGAAGGTTAAAAAAAACCCCAAATAAATAGTCTTTCTAAGGTATCTTAGTCCTAAGTATAAAAATACCTTATGTTAAATCACATATATTCATCGCTCCATTGTATTGTGTTTGAGATGTAGTCCCAAACTACATCTGAAGGCTTTGTGTCACACTCGATCTTTGAAATCAGTAATATCTGTACGTACGCAGCAGTCCCCTGATATTTCTGGTAGCAGAATGAAAACCTTTATCCTTGATAAAATCAAGTTCAAATTCATAGATTTTCATGGAAGTGAAACCATACTAATGGATTATTTGGGCCATAAAAGTATTACACTCTCTTTATATAAGATATTATTATTTTAAACCAATTCAGAAGCTAATGACACAATCTAGGAAAAGGGACTGGGATTTGTTGAGAGAAGACAGGGAAAAAGGAGCTTTTATTCCACTGGAGAATTACATTAGAATAATTATCACGTGCTTACCAGAAAACCAAAATACTCCTCACAAGAATTAGCATCTATAGTCTCCTTTTACTTCATTTTCTTGCGGTGGAGAGGTAAATATACATACTAGGACTTTCTCAAAATAAATCCTTGACATGCTATTAACAGAAAATAGTCTTTATTAATTATGAGATTAAGTGTTATATACTATGAGTTACAGATGTTTCATGGCACAAGTCTTACAACATTAAAGAGGGCAGAACAAACCACTACAGAAATGCATGTATGGGATATAATCTAATGAGTTCTTTTGTAATTTATTTGGGTATACAGGTGTCAGTCACCTGCAACTATTTTAGAAGTTCATATTTCAAAACACTGTTTCAGTTTTACTTTTCTTCCCATGAACAGTATTAATGCTATGGGGACTTTTTTTTCTTTTCAAAGTGCTTTAGGCTGGCATCAGAAAGTATTATAAATTTTAAGAGTGCCTCCTGTGCATCCCTGTCTAGCATGTCTAAGAGGAAATGTTGTCAATCAAGTCTGACTAGAAGCCACACAGGTCATGAAAGCAGCTGCATAACCAAACAGTGTGGACAGCCTTTGTATTCAAAAGATAATGCAGTGCAGGTTTGAAAACAACAAAGCAAAGGAGGTGTGTTCAAAATCACAGCTAGGAGAACAGAAACATCGACATACTTTAATCTTGGAGAAACATTTAGGACACTGAATACCCCTCTGTACCTTCATAAAGACAAAAGAAGCCTGGTACTATTGGGAATGACTGCCTATTTTGTTTTGCTGCTCCAGTAGTTATAAATGCCACATCTCAGGCACTGCTGCTGCTGCTTTGTTGCTATAAAGTGACAGCTGAGAAAAACGATGATGCTAGAGATATGTGTTATGAATATACAAATAGGTGAGAGACAACTGATTCCCACAGACAGGAGTCTAGACATTTCATTTACTAAGTGCTTGTCCCTTTCCTTAAATCCAGCAACCCACCAAAGGTACGGCCTTACCAAATACCTCATAGAAAGTGCCTCTGGAACTCTACAGGTAGATAATGGTGCAGACATTAATTACTACAGCCTGAACACAGTCCACAGCTTCAGCAGCAGCACTGATCTCACACAGTCATAAAAGAGACTAGTTCAAGGTTCCTGGGCCTACTGGGATGCTGAATAGTCACCTCCAGACAGTCCTGCTTTGTGTGCACAGAATAAACTGAACTATTGACAATGCGATATTTGTTGTCTTTTTAACAAGAAATCCTCGTGAAAAAATGTAGTGAAAGAGAAAACAGAACTACCATACAATAGATAAAGAGTGCAACTTCCTTGAGAAGTTGCACATTAGTTCTAAAATACTATATATATAAGAGCTTCTGAACAATGCTGAAACGTAAGGGGCATTTGGAGTTTGGCTATGCTGGTACATATACCTGCTACCCCGTCGTGCCACACAACAAAAGGGTTTAAGCTATGTAAGAGAGAGGAAAGAAAACAATCCTTTTTTTCCCTTCTTTTAAGCACAATTCAAAGCAAATCTCCAATTAAACCTTAAGTGTATTACCAAATCACTTATTTAATTCACACCCAAAGGACAGGGTTTCATATCCATAAAGAATATATTCTTCTATTGTGTTGACACTGAACTAAACTGAAAAAAAATTAGGCATGTAACTGAAATAGAAATATAGTATCAAAAGTATGTTCACAGCATCAATGCATCCATTCTGGCAGTTAGACAGTGATAAAAACTAGAATGGTTTGGCCTTTTTGATTCCTTTCTGGAGCTTCAGGGTAAGATTTCCCTGCCACACATCCCAGTACAATTGTTTCAATTGCTCTTAAGAAAATAAAAGGATCCCAATGATGGATAAATTTAGGCTTACAATTTCCAGCTATTTCAGGTTTTGTTATATTTCTATACACTTTCTAATAATCCACTTCAATAACAATGTAGTCTTCTTTTTAGCATCTTTCCAAGTTAATAAAAAGCACAAAATTACAAAACTAAAAATGCTATAGCTTATACAATGGCATATAAGAGGAAGCTGAACTATTTGAAGTGAAATCAAGGACTTGTCAACAGTACAGCACATTCAGTAATGACATCAGGAGTTTTTAAGAGTCCTACCCCATTGTAGAGCACAGTTATATTATACTTAGAATAGCAAACTTGGTATGGCCATCACAGTAACAAGTACCTACAGGTAACAAAGAATCCCAGCCAGTCTCAGAGCCCCCTTGCCTGCAAGCTCCTGAATGCCAAAAGGAACAATAAGAAGACTGTTTCTATTATGGTGCTCTCTATTATTAGGCCAAGTCTTGTTTCTGCAACAGAAACTTTTTTTTTCATGTATTTATAATCACAACTAAGTTTCCTGAATATCTTCATTCCTGAGTAGCGTGATTGTTTTCATGACACACTGTGCTAACTAGGAAAGACCAAAAAGAATGTGAGTACAAACATTTACCAAGTACCAACAAGAATCTGATATACAGAAAAAGAGCACAACACAGGTTTACACCATCACCACCTGGTTTATGCCTCAATAAAAAGGCATAAAGGTGCCTTCTTGTCACCACTAACAACCAACAATTAATGCCAATCAACTTGCAACAGTATAAAACTGTTTCTTGAGAACACTGTAAAACTTAGTGGATAAACAATTTTGATGAAGAATACTTAGAGCATCTGAAAACACGTGACTTGAATTACAGAAAGTTTTGATTACACAGCATCATATATAAAAAGAAGGCTTAAAAATGAGAGATAGGATAGAGCTCAAGGGTACCATCTTAGTATGGTTGTACCTTTTCTGCAGCAGCACATGATCCATCTCAAAACACAGTACTTGTTGATCAGAATATTAATATTTTCATTATTTGGAAGACAAAAAACCTAATTTTGGAAAAAAAAAAACCCTGTGGTGCCTAAGCAACAATAAATTCTGAAGAAACCAAGGTGCTGACCAGAGGTACCACATCTCTTCACTGACCACATACAACCAAGACAAACTTTCAGAACAAGCAAGTGAAAGGCCGTACCGACAAAGGGCTACAAGGGTCAGGTGACAGAATGGGGGAGTCACTGTCCTCAGAAGCAGTAACTCAAAATAAGAGATCTGGATACTGACTAATAATAATTTGGATATTATTCCTTGGACAGCATGGAAGTATTGTACTAAATGTGGTAAACAAAGGAATCTGGAGAAGACAGAAGGCAAAATTACTTTGCCTCTGATACTGATGAGACTAGTAGTGGAAAAGCAAAGGAAATGAAGGATTTCCCACCTCAAGACCAATGTTGTAAAAATGGGAAAAAAAAACAAACCATATTGGGGTTTCTTTGACTGAAGAATCACCCTGACAGAGTAAAGAAGCCTTTATTTACCAAGAAGAAAATGAAAGGGTAATTTGATTAAACTATACAAGATATCAAAGGGAATAGAAGGGTCCTAAATTTAGGGAGGCAATGAAGGACAAGAAACAGAAGATGGTAGAATGTAAAATAGATGATTTTTCTTTTCTTAAATAGCACAATTTATGCTTGAAAGAAGATACTAAGAATCACCATTTTTGCAACTTATGAAAGCATAATTTTCATCAATTGTTTTTGGGGTTTTGGATTTTTTTAAAAGACAATGTACTACCAGCTCAAATTTTTAAGAGACAAGAACTGAAAACATAATTGAATTCATGTCAATATTAAGAAAACTTGAAGGGTTTTCTGGCTTTAAAACCTGGCATGTTTAGAAATTTTCAATGCAAATAAAGTACTACTACCTGAACAATATTTTTTTCTGTGCATAAAGTGTTCTATGCAAAATACCCATTTTCAAAACTTATATGCAGTACTTTCACAAGTGCAAATGTCATTTGGCAATCTTTGTAGTTTTACTGTAATAGCTAAGGAACATTCTTTCATTTGATGAGCTGAAAGTGCCTCAACAGTTGATCAGCACATTGGTACAAACTAAAGACTCACCAAATGTATAAAGTCTGTGTTCTCTTCACTTCAAAGTGAAGAATAAAAAAAAGAGGCAAGATATAAGAATAATAACATAATAAACTCTTAGAAATCAGACTGCTTATGTTTCAAAAGACATAAATCACCTAATTAACACTGAAATAAATTGTCTTTTCTCTGACATGAGCAGTGAGAACAGACTGAAAATTATGGCAGCAGAAATGAACCACTGGCATAAGAACAGAATGAACAATCAGGCCAAGAATTCAAAGGCTCTCCTCGTAAGTTACTCCAAAATAAGTTTAGCATTTCACTTATGTTTTAGATCCCTTTTTCAGTAAGATACAGGACCTAGAAATCCTGTTATCACAAAAGAAGCCTGATGATGCAGAATTTTATTTGCTGTTCAGAGAAGAAAAGCAGTTGACCCTGTGCTGCATTAATTTGTGAAAAGTCAGTTCTTCACAAGAACAGCATTTTTAGTCAAATCTAAAGAATGTTGCAGGGCCAAACATTTATTTTGAAATAGGTAGCTCCTGAGTAATGGAAGTGGTGGCATTTTTTTGTTGTCCATTTTTGCTTTTGCTTATCACCTTCTAAAAGGAACCAAGCTTTTCAATCTATTTGAAAAGGCAAACTTCAAAGAAAGGACATCAAATCTGCAGAGAGCACTCACACAGAAGATAAAACACTTCCTATAATGATCTGTGAACTCGAGTACAGGTAGCCCACCTTTGCTTCAAGGGCTCAGTGCAAAGACAAAGCAACAAAGGAAGACAAATTGATCAAACCATTTAAGATCATGTCAGTCTCCAGCAGATACATAGCCCTTGTAAAATGCAGTTACCTTGGAGAGACTTAGAAAATGGCCTAAATTAAGATTCTACTAGTTCATATAACATTAATTTACATTAAAAAAAATACATAAATGAAGGACTGCTGATAAGGGATTTAAGGGAGTTAACAGAAGAAAAGAATTAATTTATCATATAGCTTTACACTGTTAATAGGCTGCTGTATAATAAATATTTAGTTGTACCCTGAAGTAATTTTAGCAAGCCAAGGGATTCAGCATTTCTTAACATTCTTCTGAACTTCAGTTAGTAAAATATGGAATAAAGGAACTTTTCAAGGAGGAGGAAAATGTGAGTGGATAGGCACCTCTAATGTGGATATGCACCTGTGATGCTTTAAAAGGCATGAGATTAACACCACATCCTTTCTTTTGCCAGTTCCCAAATTATGAGGTATTTTATACTCCCATTCTAGGATTAACTCGAAAGCAGATCAAGCTAGCTGCCTAGGAGACCTGAGAAGCAATATAATGGAAATTTTACTAGTTTCCTACTTTGGAATGAGAACAACTCATGAGACACACATAAATGTGTTTCAAAATGCAATCAGAATGAAAAAAAAAAAAAAACAAAAGTGAAAAGGAAGTCCTTACAAGTATTCAGGTGGTATTCCAAGCAGCTACAATTTGTGAAGATATTTTATTTTTAACTCTAGTAACCTGGCTCCATTTTCACAGATGAAGAGAAGATTCTGACAGCAATCAAAAACAGGAAATAAAGCTTATGTGAATGAAAATTATAATCTGCTGCTTCCATGAACAAGTTCTTTTGTAGACAGAAATTTTTTATGAAATACTTGGAATTTGCATAAAGCCATCAAGGAGCCTCCTTAAAATGCCTATGAGAAATTGAGCTATCTTTTCCTTTTGGAAGTGGGGGATAACTTTGAATAATTCATTTGGGTTGATATTGAAAATGGCATTACACAACTCTAAAATGATTGCCATATGTACTTTGAAAACAAGAAAGTAACAAGCAACAACCTTCATGGGAGTAAATAATTAACACAAGAAAAGTTTTAGCCTTTCTCTTCCCTTCTTCTTGGTTTAGTGAAATAAGAATAATTCAAACAGCATAAAAGTATTTGATACATGAGAAGCCACAGTATCCCAATGAGGTAAGTAGAGACAATTGCCCAGAGAATTTAGCCACAGAGGTAAGTCTCTCACCCTGGGCACCACGGACTGCTGCATCTTCAGGTTCATGGCATTCTGTGCTGGTCCTCACCCATACCTCACTCAGAACTCAAGAACAGTTTCATGGAATTAATCAGTCATAGAAATGACACTGTAAAAGGAGACACATTCTAGATGATTTAACATCTGGAACTGTTCAATCCCAGGAGATACTTTTATTGCACAATTCCAGAGGTTGGCCCATGTAATCATTAGGTGCTGTTTAAACAGACTAGCAGCATTCCCTGTCCACATGGATTAGGAGTCAGTCTTCATTTTCTTATACATAAAAATGCTGTAGACACTCTCATTTTTTTCTTGCAAGTATTTTCTATTTATTCATTAATTATATCCTTGAACAATTTTAGGTTGTATTATTACGATTTCATAAAATGTAACTATTAGTAATGCAGGAAATTATTCAAATGTATGCATAAATTACTTGTTGCAGATTCCAAACAGTTTACCCAGGACTATCTGGATCATAAAGATGCACTGAACTTCACAGACCTTCAAGACCCTCTGGTATTTTCTGTTCTATTTCCTTTCAAGAAACCAGAAATCTGCACATGTGGATGAGGAATTGCTTGTGTTTAGATAAGCAAGAACTTTTTATTAATTATTTCCTCTTGGTTAATTCAACTGCTGTCTGCCCTGTAGTGCATCTGTGGGCCGTATAAAGACCTTGGTCCAGACCTGGGCTTTCTAGTAACCGTTGATCCTCTCTTTTCAGCCATGAACTTACGCATGAGTTTTCTTAGGAAAAAAAAATTTAAAAAATTACTGTTGCCTTTCAGCACCCCCTACAACCAAAATAGAAACCTGTTATATTGTACTAGCTAGCTACCAAAGTCTAGGAGAAAAGAGAATACAGGCAAGGGTATTTAATTTAGCTATTCAGCTGTACTTAAATGCCACTTAGCACTGCCGAGTTGTACAGAAATTAAAATGTGAACAGCTCAACTGTCTAATCTATATTTGTGAAATCAAACTAGGCCCTTTTTTTCTGTTCAAAGACCATGTTTTCTTGTAGGATAATCCATACATTTGTCCACACTCCCTATTCCTTTGTTAAAACTTCCCACAAAACCTTAGCTGAGCCTTCCTATGGAAAACTTCCTTAAATTCATAGGTAACAATAAATAAATAGTAACACAAACAGATGCCTGACGTAGATGATTCCGTACATAACCTTGATTTACGAATTTTCCTTTTCCAAACTTCTTACCTATGATCTATCTTCAAACATCCTGTTTAACTATAGCACAAACTTTTTTTTAGACTGAAATAGGTATGAACTCACTATAAGCAGCACCATGCAGAAATACTGAGTATATGTAATTCCTACTGCAATTCTGGGTGATACAATGATCAGCATCTCTCAGGCACAAGCCCTAGGTACAGCAACACATGAACAGGGATATCCATGCATATTCACTCAGTGCACTCATTTAAATCCCCAGAAGTTGATAAATTTAGAATGGGAAAAGTTAAATGTTAATTTTTCAATTGCTAAGGATAATAATTCAGATTTTAGAACTCTATTTTTGTGTTCATGGGACAGAGATACTTGGATCTTTGCAACAACTGACAGGCTCAAGGCTGATCTACTTTTGAAAGCAGAGCACGATCCATTAAAAAAAATCCATGAAGCACTTGTCACATCCATTAGTCACTTTTTCCTACCAAAATAACATCCATTTGTAAATTATCATTTTGGTAAAGGATTAATATTAAAGTGGGTAAATGCAGTTTATTCTATTGACTTTTTTATTAAAATCATCTAAATTTCTACTAAGCTCTCACACAGCCTTACAGTATAATCAGAAATTTAAATTGTCCTCCTTCCATCTTTAGCCAGGAGAGGTGATAGAGTTTTAAAAACAAAAAGAAGATAATCTTCTTAAACAGGATGAAGCAATCATACTTAACTGTAAAATAACTATGCAGCTGTTAATAAGGCATAAGTTAGCTCTTATGCCAAATTATTTTGTATTTTAGTAAGTACTTTAATAAGTAGGGTATTTAGATAAGAACATTGAATCTTTTAACCTAAAGCTATAGATACACATCTCACAATAATTTTTCGCTTGAATTAATGCACAGGCAGTTAAAGCAAACAGTGAAGACAAAACTCAGGTATGTCCATCAAAGCATCATTCCAATATACAAAATGAGGTTTAAACTGTGTTTGTCATTACTGAGACTGAAGTTTTATTGCTGTTTTTGGTAATAAAAGTTAAAATAAAAAATTCTCATCTGTCAGCTCAGCAGTTTCCTAGTAGTTGAAATCAACCAAAGAAAAACAGAAAAGTTGCAGGCTGACAGTGCAGGCTGTGTTATGCAAGAAGTATATAAACACTTCCACAACTTAGAATAATCAAATATTTTTAATATCGTTCAACTTCCTCTCGGGCTAGCTCCTTTTTCAAAACAAAACCCCAAATACAGAAATTAAAATGTTATTGTTCTATTTAGAGAGGAAAGAAACAATGAACTAACAAATTTGTGATCTTTCACTCCTGAAAACTACTTCTATTTGACAGGTAACCTGCAGAGTGAGTGATTTTAAGAGACCCCTCCATTGTTCACAAAATAGACTCCAAACAACTCATTTTGTTCACTGTTCCTCCAAATATCACATAAGAGTCCTGCCTGACATCCTGCCCATGTTTACTTCAGCATCAAATGCCATGAATGCATCACTCAGATCTTAATGTTTAGCTTCCAAGGGAAATAGGCAGTACAGTTCTCAAACAAAAAAACCCAAAAAAAAATCATCCAATAAAGTTCTGGAACAAAAATCATCTGAAAAAGTCATGCATATATGAAGTTGAGCTTTTAAGAAGTACGTATGAGTAGTTTGAATTATGTCATATTTGTAAATATATCAGGTGGAAAGTCAAATATACAATAGTATATTTGTAAAAAAAAAAACAGGTGATGCCACACTGTAAGGCCTTGTTTCTCTTCACTATTCATCATGAACAGCATAAGCTACCACTCCAAAAGCTCATTCTCCTTTATTTTTCACTAGACACTGAGCCACATAACTACCATGTCCCTCATTGTAACACTCCTATGCAGAGTAGAGCAAGTGTAACCAGAAGAATTAAATGCTAGGAAAGCAGTAGGTAAAATCTGTCTCTGTGGATTTAATGAAGGCAAGAGACTTTGGCCTTTCTGGACACTGAGAAGGAACAGAAAGGCATGAAGCATTTATTCCAACAGCCTGGGAAAACACTGTTTAATCTGAAGGAGAGAGTTCTGTCCCTTTGAATAAATTCAGATAAGGTCTGAGGGCTAAGACATGTAAGTACAGAGAAACAGCCACAAAAACAAAGGCAGCAGTCCCTTGGACAACTAGGGAGGAAGGGAAGTAACACAGGGCCTGAAATCCAACTGCACCATGAAAGGAAGAACAGAACAGAGAACTTCAACAAAAATCATGAAACAACATTAGGGGGAGCAATTACTGTAAAGAGAGTTTTGGTAAGAACAGAAGCATGAAATTAAGTTTGGGCTGTCTGCAAGGTAGGGAGCAATTTTTCAGTTAGAAACTTTCAGTTTGTATATGAAAGCACCATAAATTTCTATACAACATTTTTATCTACCCTAAAAAAATGTACGTTAGGCAGCTGAATAAGAGGTTAAAGATTTCTTCTGGAATTATGTCTGTGTATTTCTGTGAGTGCAAGTTTTAGAAGTATCAGTCAACTTTCCAGGCTTTGCAGTAGGCCATCATGTTTCTGGCTAAATAATATTTTACAGCACTCTCTTCTGCCTGAGCAAAAGCTTAGCCACACACTTCTCTCTTCACTGCATGCCTAAGAAAGCCATGTGTATTTTCCAACCTTACCCTGCATTAAACACAACAGAGACTGCAGGATCAGGTACAGGAGAAATGACCAAGCATTCTAAAAGGCAGTTCATTGTTTCTAATACAATTCACATGTGGATTTTTCCCTTCAAAACCAAACCAAGACTCCTCATTAACTCATATGGTTTTGCTGCTGGAAGTAGCAAGAGAAAATTGCAGGAACATAATTTATTACAGAGTAATACTTGAAGATTAACAACTCCACTGTAATATTTATCATCTCCTTCCATGTCCTTTCAGACAGAAGCTACCAAACATGGCCACAGTAAGCATCTGTCCACTCTGCTTAGGTCAGGTTTTCTTAATCTTACCTACTATTTTTGGAAGTTTCTCCTTCCCAAAGATCATTGTCAAACTAGAGGAGAAATATACACTGTTAGGTAGAGGTCTGACACAATTTAGCACAATTTAATGCTTTCAAACATTTACACCAGTCACCTCTTCTTAAATAAAAACTCCAAGATGTACAAGGGAATTATGCTATCACATGTAACCATAATGCTTTGGGGTTTTTGTTGCTGAATATTCCTTCAGATAGACAAGTGGGAGACACCACCAGAGGTTTTCCAAACAGTAATTTGTAACTATTCAAATCACTATTTGCATAATTAAAAATAATTTCAGCATCCATTCCCTTATGCACATAAACATACTAAAAGAAGCAGTCTCTGCGTAGTCCCATCCACATAATGATGCACTATAGAACACTTTTTGAGCAACTGCTCTAAGCACTTTGTGCAGCTTTTGTGACAACCTATTCCTGAACCGGCCCCTTTGACTTCATGAACATGGCGGACAACAACTGCCAAGTTTGTCATTGGTAAGAAAGACCAACAGAGCCACGCCAACAAAGTTCAAAAGTCAAGAAGAAGACACCAGAGACTGAGAAAATGGCTTGGAAATGTTTTTTGAGATCTCAAGAGGAGCCTCACACATTTTGAGGAATTCAGAGCTAAATGTAAGAAAATGCAAACTCCACAACTTTTCAGAAAGATTTCCTACCCAATGCTTCTGCACAGCATCCCTACTCAGATCCTACCATCTCCAAGCAACCCCAGCCTTTCCCCAGAGAGCCTAAATTCTCTTCTGTCCTCAGATGCATCTCACTGTGCATGTTATGCTTCTTTCCTTGTCATGAGGCATTCTGCACTAATGCTTAGGCTTTTCAAACCCATAGTGCTCGATTTTTGCTCAATACAACAGTCTGGGGAGAGGCAACTGCTCCTGCAGAAGCACAGTGGTGATCCCCGGTCTTTTTGTCCTTCCCTCCAAGTTTGTTCCTCTTTTGACTGGTTCTGCTCACTGAAACAGATGCAATTTTTTCAGTCTGTCTGCACAATTCTCCATGAAAAAAACCCACCTGCCTAGGACCATACACACTGAAGAAGTTAGTGCTGACAGCAGTACCAGACTGCAGATCACCCAGAAAACATCTTGGGGAGAAGCTCTACCCTCACCTTCTGGGTCTCCTCAGACTAGCTCTTCTTCCCTTACTCTGTCCCTTTGATAGTGGGTTCAAAACTGAAAAATATGAAAGCTGCCTTTAGAAGGTTATGAAAAAAATCCTACTGTATTACTGATAACAGAGTGTAGAAACATTCAACATTGTCTCTGCAAGGAGGTGCAGAAGAAAAGATGTGGATAATGGTAATTTCCCACGGCATTCCTCTAAACAAACTGCTTCTTCAGAACCACTCATTCCAGAGGTTGTGTCTGTATCTTAGGCTTGGTCTTTCCATTCATTAAACATTTTGAAAAACATAATTGAAAACACATCAATTATTCCTTGCAGCCTGATCACTGTGCATCACTGCTAGAAAGAAACTGACCAAATTGTTTACATCAAAATGTTTTTTTAACCCTAAAATTTGCTCTATACATAAAGTGCATCCCTGATTAAGGTACTCATCCTAACAGCATCTCAAAACCCCAAAAAATAGTAACAACTATTAGCAACTACTTCTAAAGAACTTTGACAACACTGATGAAACCTAGCAACTCTCATCATAAGGTTCCTTTAAAAATAGATGGACTTGGACAACCATGATTTTGTTCTGAAAGTATCTTCCAGATGTCAAGATAAGAAGAGCAAACCGTGCTTTAATAAATAAATACACTAAATCTGAACTGCAGAGGAAGCTAAATTAACCCCACTGGGGTTCCCATCTCTGTTGTTTTGCCAGGTTTTTGTTTGCTTGCATGTGATATAAATATTGAAACATTTGGCTCAAAGTACTCCTGAGTATACGCAGGAGACTTGCAGAGCCAGTTCAGTGTCAAGCAGAGGAAAAGGAGAGCAAATGACATCCTGTCTGCTTATGTAATTTTTTTTCCAAAGTTTGCTTCCCACAGTTGGGATTTAAAATAGTATCTTAGCTGCATTATAAAAGCAGAGTATTATAAGTTCACAAGAACTTTACTGTTTACCACAAGTTGAGTATGCCATAGATAATTAAAGGAAATAAATTAATTTCCCTGTACCAAATCCTAAACCCATCATTACACATTTTCCCACATACTTTAACTGAAACGGAGAAAATATGCCTGGAAATGGAAAATGAAACAGAACACTGCTCTTTGTCAGACCATTTACTTGGGCTTAGGCAATTTCCCCAACTGCTGATGTAATACCACAACGTGTGCAGGATCACTACATACTTCAACCCAAGTTTAAAACATTTTTCTTCACTTAAAATGCATTACTGGTTCAAAGGATCAGCAGCTTAGTTTTACTGTACTGCAAGCCAGTGTGTCTTTGTAACAGTGAAATGGGTCTTTTTCTGCATGTAGTATTTAAAAAGTTGTCAGTATTGAGTGAGAACTGTTTAAGTACTCTTATTTCAAGTCATTACAGACTCAGTCTTCTCCATCGAGAAAAATCATTATTTTGCTTATTCTGGCATCACACCTATATTGTCACTAATCATAAAGAGCTGTTAAAGCTATTTTAAGTCAACTTTCATTGAGTTTATTTCCCGCAGCCCAAACATCCTGTCACTGGGGAAACATCTGTGGGCAGGAATGCAAATTACCTATTATATCTAAGGAGGCATAAAAGGAAGAAGTGTAATAATCTGCCTTTGTTTTCCAAAAATTCTACAGATAAAGTATTTCTGAGAACTGATTTCACAGTTCTGCTAGACTGAAACAGTATGGGGTTGTTGTTTCATGCCATTATTTTCTCCTTTTAGTGTGTTCCATAAAACCCTCCAAATCAAAATTCAAATACATTTAACAACTGAATGCTGATCTGGTCTAAAATCCCCATCTCCCAAACAATACTAAGGAACTTCTAAAGCCCTTCAAGTTCCTGAATACTTTTAAAATGCTAACACAGACAGAATTTAAAGCTCTATGATAAACAAGCAGGAAACTGTTTTGAGTTCTGAGTACCTTGGTTAAAAGAGCAGGGAGAAAGGTCAACTTCCAAAACAATGGAATGCATATTATAAATGTTTAGAGTTTGCCTAATCCAGAAGTGACACCAATGAGATAACATACACATTCATAATACTAGGGTTACTTCAGTATAATTCCTAGCCAATATTTTTATTTCTAATAAAAGAACAGATCAGGTTGCTTCTAAGGCCTACTAGAACTTTAGTTCATGTAGCATAATGTTATATCAACCAAAAAATTTTCTACCATTTTAACTTTTTTAGGCTGAAACTCAAACACAACAAAAAAAAATCCCCAAAAATCCTAAACAAAAACAAACAACTAAAAAACTCCAACAACACACACAAAAACCTCCAAACCTCAAACAAACTGCCTCACAAAACAACAACAACAGCAAACAAACAAAACCCTGAACAGGTCATCTAAAATACAAATAAGACAGCTGTCTCAAGTTTTGAGGTAGTGGCAGTTGTCTAGTAAAATTTTCTCTCTCTCACATCAATACTCAGAGTTACAGATACATGTAACACTTTGATTTATTCAAGCTATTTAAAAAGAAGCATGGTAACAAACAATCCTACAAACTGCTTCCACTTAGCTATATATTCTCACACATCTTGCATTTCCAAGTTATTTTGCAGAAAGAGCTATGAGGTAACTATCTGCAAGAAAAAAAACTCTCTGCTGATCAAAGATTATGAACAATTGTGTGCAGTGTAACACTGTAAGCAAAAATAATTATGTTGTATTCCTGGATGTACAAACTGGGTAACATAAACCGAAATCACTTTCTTATTGATACATATTCCAGCTATCTGATGTGGACCACATTATAAGTATATACAGTTAAGTAGGAATATACAAATGTATTCCAGGAAGGAGTCAGAGATATTCATTCAGGAGACAGAGTTAAACAACAACTGTCACAACTAATTAACATACATAACAATACATTAAATAAGAGTATCTTTTTTTTCCATATTAGAACACATTAGAAATTAGTATATGAAATAACAGACAAAAGCTTCAAAAGTTTGTTAACTTTACTTGAATTATCTTCTTTAGTACTCTCAAAAAAACCATGTTTTGATGACAATGCATTAACTTTTTCTTTCAGCCCTATTGTTGAGAAGATGTTTTGTATTTGTAGAGGCAAACACCACTCAGAACAAGTGCAGTAATGGATGTTCACTTAGAAAAATGCATTGTTCACTTGGAAAATTTTAACACAAAAAAATCTATTGAGGAAACAGTCATAAAATTAAAAAAAAAAGAAAGATACAATTTAAAAAATCCTTCCACCTTATATTCTAGGGAGATAACTCACACATGGACTATAAAATTATCTTTCCCATTATAAATTCCATTTTCATAATTAGCTCTGTCCCATAAAGTGGCTCTTTAATCCCACTTGCTATACTTTCACTTTGCTAACAGGCTGTAAACACACTACCTCTCCTTTTTATTAACCTGCCTAATTAACCATCAGCTTGGAAATATACACATCTGTCTCACAGATTTTTTTTGCAGTTTATTTAAACTAACATTAGGATGCTACTTTGGAATAATATCATAGCTATGCAACTGAATTAAGAGTTTTAACATAATGCTCAATTAGACTGCATACAATTTTAAATGGGAAATCAAAGATTATCAGTCTGGAAAAAAACAGGTTGAAAAATCATTCTTATACATAACTGTACAAACTTTTTCCCCTGTTTTTTTTTCTCCACAAACACAACCTATCTGCATGGAACCTTTCTTGAACACATTTCTAATGATCCGTATCATTCTGATACTGAAAGTGGAACTCCAGAATGCTTTAGTGATTGTGTATTCATTTGACCCAATATTTCAAGTATTTGCATTGAACCACGGAAGTTTCAATTCAAAGCCATGATCAAACTGCATCTTTAATAAATACATTGTCAAAGTGCCACATACAAAGATCTGATGCCAAGTTACAAAATAACAGTACATATGAAAAGGCATTGTAATAAATTATTTCCATGCGACAGCAAACTTCAGCTCTGAGGATTAATCTAGAAGACACATCAAATTCACTATCCTGCTTATGCCCAGCTACTCCCAGTCATTAACATCATGCAAATTACCTGGACCATGTACTATATATGCCTCACTGGATAGTAACTGTACATTTTCTATGCATTTAGGCGTTCTAGCCTTCTCCAACTTTTTCTAATAGTGGTTTTCCAAGAATACATGGAAATATTTTAAAGCTAGTTATTCCGAGACAACTTTTACAGAATTTGAAGGTCACCGACGCCTGATCCATTTCAAATTAGATATGCAAGTACACATGACTTACAATGACTCCTTTTGACTGATATGGATACAGGAGTACTCTCACAACAGATTAGCAGGGAAGTTGAATCTGACAAAGGAGTGGAAAAACATGAGAGGAAACATTCAGTGAGATCCAGAAAAATAGAAATCTGCCTAGTGATTTATTGCTGGGGGAAGAGAGCCAGAGCTACAAGTCAATAATATCAATCACACTGGGCAGGAGTTCTGTTCTATGGAAAAAGACAGCTTTTAGGTGAAGAAAACTGACCACATCCCAAATAAGACATTTATACTTGTTCTATTATCTAAGTTAGATAAATAAGGAATGTCAATTCCTCATTTTCCTTCCACCAATACATGGACTATTGCTTAGCTCTAGTAAAAACAACCCCATCCCTCAACTTCTGTTTCCTAACTTGCAAATAATGAAATTTAATTTTGGTTTAAACCAATTTTAAGAACACATTATCATGTATCAATTGATTATTTTTGTATAAAAAACAGATGCCCTTACAGTGAACATTCTCCTCTGCATGCACACAAGGAAGCATATTGCAATTAATTATCACAATTTTGATTATCCTATCACAAAAGTTTAATTTTTTTCTCTTTCAGATACACTTGAGTAGATTTGAGGTATTTGCAGCTATATTCTAAAATAAACCAGTTTCATCAAGTGGCAGGGCAATTCACCAGGAAATAAAAACATCATGCAGGGACCAGGCAAATGAGTCCCTTCATTTACAATGTGTGAATCCTTCAAGCAGGAAAACCAATTATCAGGTAAAGATCTGCACACAGCCAGGATGGCTTCAAGCTCACTGGGGGCTTGAACGTGCATTGACCAAAAAAACCTCAAAAAAGCACACACACACACACACACACACACACAGAGTGGCAGAAGAGTTTATATAAAGTTAGGAAAGCACACATTTGGAAATGGCTGCCAATGCTCTTTGGTAGGCAACAGAAAGCAGTTACACTGGAATGAAAAAGCACAAATACTAAAAACAAACCCCTTTAAACAGAGGAGCACACCCCTCATATCTCAGACACAAAGTTTTCAAAGAATACCCAGTATTCATGGCATCCAATGGTAAAAAGACTTCTCCTGTGCAAAACAAAGGCAGTGTTCTGCTACACGTCTTCATAGACAGAGCTGAAACCCAGACTCAAACATTCACCAACACAGAGATTCAAAACCTGACCCCACGTTAAAAGATTTCCAGAAGGGAGAGGCTGAAGACTTACTCTGTTAAGGGAATATCTCAGAACTGGAGGTAGGTATGGACAGAATTTTAATTTGGGAACATATACTTACAATTGCCTAATAGAAAGAAAACTGTCAGTGTGGTAATTTTTAACACTCAAGGTCTTGCAAAACTGTATTCTCATTAAGAGACACAAATCACTAGCATGAAATCAGCTCTGAATTAGACTTAGAATAAAATCTTGGCATTCACAATATTGAGTTTATTCTATTTTTTTGTTACTAATGTTTACACTGTAAGTAGTATAAAATTAAAAACTACCTACAGCATGGAATGAATTTACTTGTGTAAATTACAGTGTGTATTTCTGGAGATATTTAGCAAGTTAATATCTCCTTCTTGTAACCTCCATTTGTATTTGTCTCCTGCTCTGAAATACAACTACAGGCATTGAAATAACCTCTCTATACGTTTATCTGGTTACAGCAGCTTTTCTTAAAACCCTGCACACCCTCTGCCAATGTGCAACCATGTAATCCTCACTGAAGGGCTGATTTTGGCCCTGCCTTTTCGTTTTTCTAAAGACATGAGTAGCTTCACCTCCAATGTCAATGGTCATTTACTTGTATTTTCTTACTCTAAGAGGGACTTCGATGATACAAAATTTCAGGTTTTTGTTGGATTTTAAAACGTCACATTTTCCTGAGATTAAAAAAAATAATAAATCGTTTATTTTTCATAAATTCCAGTTGTCTAAAACAAGGTTTAGACATACCGCCTGGCCCTGCACCCTGTATTGACATGCTTGCTTCTCCTCTCCCCTTTAATAATCTACAGAGCCTCTTCCAAACCAGATCAGACACTCTTCATGCATAGCTACTGATACTGAATCCATGAATAGGTAACACATTCAATATATTCTGGTCCTCAAATTATAAGCACATTCATTTTAAGACATTTTAAACAAGTCTCAGACAAACTTGCTTTTTACAAAGTCACTGAAATATTTCATACAATGCAAATACCGTCACTCTCTCTATCCAGAAAGCTAGTGCCAACAAAACCATGAAAGGATGGAGGATTGCTGTTCTTTATGCCTTGCACTAATATTCAGACTGTTTTTCCTTCTAAGAAAAGCAGAACTAAACTTTCTATTTGCAGTCAGAAAATTTAAAAGTCAGTATTTGTAATCACAGTAACTTGAGAATTTTAAGAATTCCTGCTCTAGGAATATATTATAAACATAATTCTCCCTGAGCTAAGTCTAGAAGAAGTGGCATCAACAGCGATGAATCACACTGCGAATGAGCCAGCCCTGCATCGATCGGCTCCAGGGACGATTCTGCAGCTGCCCCAGCAACCAGCAGGGGAGCTGGCCAAAAGATCAGAAAAGAAGCCCAAAAGCAGGTCAAGGCTTGCGAGCCTGAACTTGGCATCTGGGTCTTACAGCTGTCAGGGATACTCATGAGAGAAGTCACTGTTGTCTACAGATTTTGAAAACAGTTGGGGAACAGGAAGAGGAAAAAGAAAAAAACAAATCTATCTACAGCTATTACGAGCCAAGCGCAAGCGGAAACGCAATGCATGCCACCACTTGTTCTGTGGCCACAGCATTTGTGATACCAAACCACTACACCAATGAGAAAAACATTATCTGCACAGAAATACGGTTTTATAGTGATTGGGTACATCAGACTTCCAAAGAGATTTTTCTTCTGGAAAAGAAACATTAGTGAACAAGATGGACATAAAAACTAGACAACTCTTCCTTTTTGTGTATGCATTTCAAAATATAAAATTTTGCCTTAATTTGTTTTTAAGGGGGATAACCTGTCAAATTTTCCTTTAAACTCTCCATTGTGTAACTACTTCCAGCACCAGCAAGAGCTCCAATATATATGATCAACTGTTTTGTTGCCAAGTTGAACGTACCTTTTATTAAAAAAAAAACAAAACAAGAAAAACCACCACACTTTATCTAGAGATTACTGAGAATATATGAAGCTGCACTCCCTTTATTAGGGATTCCATACTATCTAATGACAGACACAAAACTCAGAAGGACAACTGCACATTTCAAGAATCATTATTAAATAGAATTTTCAGTATCTAAACAAAAGGAGACTCAGACCAAGAACTCTAGTTTTGCAAAAATTAATTTAAGTGCACATGCAGGCAAAAATCCAAAGCTAGTGGCAGTTTTTGGGAAAGCTGTCTCCACAGATTCTGTACTGACAAGCCAAGCAACTGCCAAGCAATGTTTCAAAACAAAAGAGAGACTCTTGGAAAGTGCCAAAAGAGATGTTATATTCTGCCATTACAACTCATGCTCTATGAAAAGGAAAGAGAGGACACTTGTACTGGGATTCTCATTGGCACTGTGAATCAGGCACATTCCGTACTAAGCAGATTCCCAAAGAAACACACACGCCAGCGCGGACTGCAAAAATGAAGAAATGTTCAGCTGTGACGAAAATCATAAGAAAAGTAGAAACAAAGACAATGCAACTTATGTCCAAAAAATGATGCTTCAAGCAGAAGTCAAATGAACAGCAAAACTCTTAAAACACACCATTTTGACAGGATATTTGAATTTATTTTCTGCATTCCATTCTTCCTTCTAATCAGCCTCTATGTTTGGTTACAGATTGAGATACTATCTCTTATTTCATTTTCTGAGTTTAGAACTAGCTAGTTCATTATATTCTTGACTTTGTAGTCTGACATCCAGTCCCTGAACGTCACACTTCCATCTGTTTTTCTTGGACCATATGAAGCATCAGAAAGCTGTCTCAATGCACCCTTCTCCACAACAATCTTCACTGTTATACAAATAAGCCCTCTAGTGGTAAAACCACTGTGAGACCCACCATACTGAGTTTCTGTGCACCCCCTCTCCAGGATAAAAATCTTACTCTCATAATACCTCCTGTCTAAAACTGAGCCACTAACAGTCTATCTATAACCTCTTTTGAAAGCTATTCACTGAAGATGACAAAATTTATCTTGGGCATGAGTGGTGGCTTTGTTACTGAATCCAGAGATAAAAATATGATTATCAACACAGAATAGAACTGTCAAAGGTACAGAACAAATTTAGCATAATGTCAGAGAACTCCCCAGATTTCATGATTGTTGAAAAAGTATGCCAATACAGAGATAATGAACTCCACCACATGCTAGCACTTAGCTAAGCCCTCTGATTACCAACATCATGAGTGAATGCTTGTGTTCTTTTCATTCTAAGCTACTGCATTTCCTTTCTCTACCCTAAGAATATTTATTCTCTAGTTCTAAATACTAGTCAGTGACATGATAACAGAAACCACCACCAACACTCACCTATGTTTGTGCAGTGATTTGCATTATAACTGCCCAAACATTACCAACGCATCAGATACTTTATCCGAAGCAACTCAGCTTCACACACTGCCAGACTTAACACTGTCAAAAATTCATAAATATTATGCTAACATTTCATAACAGAAGACTAACATGTTATCTAGTTTTAAAATAAAACAGCTCTATTCTATATTAGCAAGCATGGGCAAAAACTTCCCATTCACATACTTCTCTTACTTTAACACAGCAATGCAACAAATTGTTATTACATGAAAAGGAGTCTGAAGGGACAGTGATTCTGTATTGGCACATATTTCCACATATTCAGCAGTACTAATGAAACAGAATTATCTGTGCGGCCAGATCAGAGCTTGCACTGTGTTTTTAATGACTCAAGAGCTCAGTGACAGTACCATGGTGTGTTTGCAACCTCCCTGCAGGAATAAAGAAGGAGACTGCTGGGAGAGGTCACTAATCACCTTCCACAAAACACTGCCTGCTTAGAAACACCTCAGACCCCCTTTCTGTTCTGAGTAGAGGTGAGCTTAGGGAATCATGGTGCACCATCAGTTCACAAAACAGACCCCTATCCTTTCTCACTTGACAAGCCTAAAGCCTACCAGGTAGAATTCAAATGGAAAGCTTCTTTGGAAGTGCAAATGCCAACAAAACTCTACCAAAACAACAACAACTTTTTTTTTTTGCCTCCATTTAAACATTTCTTGTGTGATTTCTGCCTATCATGCACATGCCCTGATGTAACAATAAATGGTTATAATTCAGAGAACAGCGGCAGAGGATGAATCACATGTTCTGTTGCAACTTGACAGCTAGAAACTCAGTATTAATATATATTTCTGAAATTCCTTGCAAAACCATTCAGAAATGAAATCAGTGAAAAAATGCATAAACTTGAAAAGCAGGTTCAGAAGCAGCAATAAAAGTAAATGTAACTTCTCTGACAAGATTGACAATAGTTGTATTACTTACAAAATACTCCAAATAACTGAATAGGAAAACACACAGATGACTGGAAGAAAAAGCCCCCCAATAGTAACTGTTGACAACTATTAGGCTGGAATGTCCATTCTGTGGGGGCCTACAAAGATCTGCAATGGATTGGATTTCGATTCAACAGTTTCACTGACAATTCTAGTGATTAAACAGGAAAATTTGCTTAAGAACTGCATATATGATACCAAGCAAGGAGAAATCCAAGTGCTCTGATGAGCATGATCAGAATTCAGCAATCCTGAAAAACTGAAAAGACAGTCCTACTAAAGAGAAAAATGGAGGTAACAGTCACAATGAACAAGACAGCATAGCTACACATTAGATGTGTAGCACTAATTCAGGAAAAAGAAATATTCAGTACAAGGTTACTGCAGGGAACACAAAAAACCTTTTGACATGCTAAAAAGAGCATCACATACAAACACAGGATGTACCTGAACCTTTTTATATTCAGAAATATGTGCACTTGTAGCTTATTTCAGGTACCATCATTTTAAAAGCAGAGACAACCCTGGTGAGAACAAAATCAACTATTTTGAAAAAACTGATCTGTGAGGAAAAGTTTAAAGACAGAAGTTCATGTGATTTAGGAAACAGCAGCTGGAAAGTGATCATGAAAGGAACAGTGACTAAAGACTTTTCTATGCTAAAAGTATCAACCAGCTTAACTTGTACTTGGGAGATTATGGTTAAAAATTCGTGAATCACAAGAAGAGAAAGCTCATAAATAGGTTACTTTGCAAGGCTCAAAGCCCTTATGTCAGCAATCTCACACGGTGCAGGTCTGATGAAGATGGCATGATCTGGGTTCAGAGCAGCTGAAGAAAAGTTAGATACACTGAACTTAAGGCAAGGTCTACAAAACACTTTGAATCTTCATTCCCCAACCAGCCAGACTGGCAGAGCTGATACATGGTACTGCAGCTCCTCCATCTTCAAACAGCCACCCTCAACTTCTCCTGATGAAAAATGGGGTCAACAGAAGCAGAGGGAGAATGATGCACACCTGAGTCCTGGCCTACAAAAGTGAAGCTTTTTCTGAGTTACACACCAAAACACTAGGTAGCTCTCTTGGGCCCTTAATGGTTTTGACACTGGTTTTCCAAATGTAGCTAAATTCTGTAATATAAAGCACACTAGAAAGTTACCAATGGCAAAGGTGCAGTTTATAGCTATGGCAGTAGGCAGATGGCAGTAGGCCTAAGGAATCTAACATGTATTTACCTCTAGGTCTTGACCTTTTGCCAAAATATTGAAGCTACCATTCTGTGTTATACAATGCATACACATGCATATGGACACTTCTGTACCAGCAGAATCCATCATTATAATTATACAAGGGCGATGTCTTGAGGCAATGCGCTAAGAGAAAATGACAAGAGACGAGGCATCTTTTGTTTGAAAGAGAGTTAACAAAGTTTAAAGTCTTCCCCCAAACTCTTAAAAGAATCCACAATACAGCTTTTTTTTTTTTCTCCATGTATTAGCCACAATTACTCTGTGGGATAAAAAGAAGCATCTGTCCCTTTCTATGGCTTCCAAGACTAAATCCTATCATGCACTAGATATCTGCAGCTCAGACGTCTTCAGAGGGAAGCTGAGCAAAGCAAGATGCGGGTGCCATTATTAATGCAATGTGACATTGCAAAGGAAACTGGATTTCCTCCTCCTTTTTGTTCAGTTTCTGGCAGAAAGGCAAGTCTTACATTTAGCTTCCCTAGCTATTATTTGAGTGTAAAATAAAATATATCATACAGCCGTATATATATATATATTCTGAGGCAATATATACTCTTACACTTCAGCTTCAGAATTCACTTCACAACACACAGCTTTTGGTCCCTTGCTGCAGAAAGTCTTTTGTACCTAAACTGCATGACTGTAGATACTACCAATCTCAGAGTTTAATCTGCATGGAGGGTGGGAAGGAAGAGCAAGATGCCAACACTGTTATTCACCCCACCTTCAGGAGCAGTTAGGGAGTGATGGGAGGGGACATGAAAAAACAGGCTTAAAACTAAACAGGCTTAAAACTCAGTGCATTTGAAACTTCTCATTTTAAAGATTTAAACCAGAATAAAATTATTAAAATACTGTAACAGAGCATCCATATGAGGAGGTGCATTCCTAATATTTCTTCTTCAGCATTACTGTTAACTTCTCTGGCTAGCTGAGCTCTTGGTGTAGCCATCACAGCACCTTGGAAAGCTTGATCAATTTGCAAAACTCATAAAAACAGAACAACAAAATGATACAAGGCTCTACCCATACTCCGCAAATTGAGAACCTGCAATTCCAAGCACACCTATACAATACCATCCCGTTGGCAAAGAACGGCAGTCTCACAGGAAATTACCAGTATGTTTTGTGCTACATGAAGCTGCAAGATAAGCACCAAAATAACTACAAATTCTAAAGAGGCAGATCCACTCATTCCTACTGACATACCCAGAGTCAGCTTTATTTGGCTGTGACAGGACCTTCCAAGTTTATGGAAGACCAGTTCATGAAGCTATTAGCAAAATGGTACCACAGTATGCCTTTTCCACCTGCTGTCTCCTTGGGGAGGAATATGGCTACATCCCATTCTCACTGCCAGCTGTGCTCTTGTCTCTTAAAGGACAGGCTGCAGACAGAATTTAGAAGTCATTACAGTCTATTCTAATTACAGGAATTGAAACAGAAACAAGAGGACTGACAGGAATACTCTATAAACTGTTTTGTGGACTCCTTTGCTCACATGTAATGAGTTCACCCTAAAATCATGGTTATGTATGCATTTTGTGTTTTTAAAAATAATGTAATACACTTTCTACAGAATCAGTTTGTTAAACCGGCATCAAGACCACTGGACAGATGTCACACTAATACCCATCCCATTTCTCCTGCTTCGTCCTGCAATTACTAAAATTACACAGGAAGCGAAGCAAGACTACCAAATGGAACCAATGTTAGCATGGACTGATACTTCCATGTGTTTTCAACATTTTATAATTCAAGGTGTAGTAATAATTTTTCTGTTACAAACCACTCTTGGTATATCATTTTTCTTAAACAGACTCTTAGAAGCTAGGAGAACAAAAAAAGTATTTGAATTCAGTAATTTAATTTGCTAAGCTATAACAGCAAAAATCTAAACATTTCCTATAATAAACTGGTTTTTTCTCATTTCATTAGATTCTAAAACAAGTTTTGTCTCAGATTTTTCAGTCGTTATGAACTTCTGAAAAAATACAAAATATGCTGAGATGCAGATTAACTGCAGTATCACAAATGATACTGCAAGTTTAATAAAAGATACCCTAATATTTGACATTGGTTTATCCATAATCCATATACCAGGCACAGACACACACACTTTTCATCACAGAACAAATCCTCTGACTAAAGCTAACCTTGATCAAACATATTATGGTTTATGAATTCTCAGCAGCATCTATCTGTATCTCCTTTGTGTAATTCACTGTAGAGATTTAGCTGATGATAGGCAAGCATGAGGAATCTCCCTTGATTTCAAAAGGACTGAAAAAAGCAGGACACACCTCACAGCTTGCACACTGCCATGGCACATGAAAAATCCTTTTGAAAATTACATATCATTCCACTAATTTCTTCTGATCAGAAGAGTGAAAATCTGGATTGACGCTCTCTTCCACTGTAAGATAAAAATTCAGTGCACAAATAAAGTCATTAAGCCCCAGTTCTTTTGACATTTACTTTCTAGCATGACTCATGACCATCTTCAGCCTGGGTTTAAAAAAATGTTTTCAGCAAGACTATTAAAAACCCCCAACAAACTCTCTGCTGTAGCCTTTCAACCCAGTGCTTCATTTTCTTGCACAATTTGAGCTCCAAAATCAGTTTTCATCTAAGTGTGCCAGGTGGCATTTAAAAAACAAAACAAAGCAACAGGAAAAAATTTTTTTTTCATGAATCCAGCACATGATTCTTCAGAGCTTTTGTAAAAAAAGGGTTGGGAGGGTAAAAACTATAGCAACAAATTTCCCTCATTTAAAAATAAAACGCTGTAGAACTCACGCTGCAAGCGTCCAATAAATGACTACTAATTATGTTTATAACACCAAGCAGGTATGTAAAAATGTCAACAACAGGAGTACCAAAGTTGATCCTGAAGGTTTAACACTCCAAATACGAATGTCAGAAGTTATTGCAAAGAATTTTAGCACAAGAAAGGTAAATTTTCCTGCAATTTTCTAACAAGGAAACGCAAGCAACAATACTACATTACTAAGACTCTTTCTGTAAAGAGGTGTTTATATCTAATCAACAATACAGAGACTCCAACGTGTTTGACTGGCTTTCTCCTGCTATTTATAGTCAGTTTTACTGATTTCTTATTCTCCATCTCTTTTCCAGCTGCAGCTGCAAACCCCACATTTTCTACCCTACCTGCCCAGAGCCACTCATTTTCACTGTTAATCATCAGAGGATACAAATGACAAAGTGTATTTATTGTCCAACCCTGCGCACAGTTTATAAACCAAACAAACCAGCCAAAACATAGCATGTTAGACAAAGAAATTACAAAAAGCTTTTCCTGGACACAGGAAAACATTGCAGTCCCTAAAAAGAGAACACTTCTAGTAAGAACAATACAAAGCAACACTGCTGCAAACTGCATCAGAGATAAAAAGATATACAGTGGAGCCCTGTAGCTCTAACCTATTCACAGATTCCTAGGAAAAGCCATTATTCAGGCTTGTGCTGGCAGCTACGGGTAGCACATTTGCAGAGAATTATTTAAATAATTTAAGAGAATAAACTAATACATTATTTACAAAACAAAATAATTCAGCTTCACGAAATGCTAAGCTAGTCTTGAAATGGTCGCTAAGCAAGAAGGCTTTGAATGTTCATACTCTGTCTTGTCATTAAACAATTACTAATCCTAATCAAGTGGAAAGTAAACAATTAATATTAACAGGTATTAACTTGGTTTTTGTCTGGAAGTTCAAGTTCCAACTGCCAGCAAGGAAGTGTATTCAACATAGTCAGGCTTGAGCTGGAAATATTTACACATTAAAGGAAACTTCTCTGTGGGAAATATTAAATTAAGTGGGTTTTAAAGAGATCTGAATATCTGATTCTTAGAGAGTTCTCTAAAATGTCTTGTAATTGTCTGCAAAGATCTGTTCTCTATTCATCCTCCCTTTTGAAGTTTTGTCATTCTGGCATCCTTGCACAATCCCAGAAGAAACAGGAAAAAATATTCTTACTCTGTCTTCTCCTGCTGTTCTTCCAGGCTGACACTTCTGAAGCCCTTATTAGCATAGTTAAGAAATGTGCTCTCTTCCTACAGTATCTCTCCAATCCAACCTTCCTAATAGGAATACAGCAGTATCTACCAGATAATGGTAATTCATGAGGAATGGCACCATCTCAGGCACATCCATTTCTGATTCCTACTGAAGGAACACTGAAGTACCCTTCTGGAAATTCCAGATCTTTTAGCTAACTAGCACCTGACACCTTTGTGGCTCTACCACCACTGTCGCAGACATTTTTACATAGAAATCCTTTCTTTGGGATTTGTTCATCTTCTGGGAAGCTGAGGCCCCAGAAGAAGAATGTAAACAATTGTTATCAGCTGGTGTGGAATGTAACAGGTGCAGCGGTGATTGGGCTTCTGTGAGTGTTTGGATTTGCTAACCACTCACAGGAGAGTTTGTCCTTGCTTTCTGCTGGACACAGAACTTTGTTATTCATTCTTTTCTATGTTATTCTTAGCTTAGCAGCCTCTGCAACTTCTCTCTTTATTCCTATTAGTATAGTTATAATGTATTATATATCATATATCAATAAATCAGCCTTCTGATCATGAAACAAGATTCTCGTCCACTTCTCTCACCTGAAGACCTCATCAGGTCGCTGTAATACCACCACCCAGCTGACAGCAAGAAGAGAGTATTACCTTTTGCTATCATTGTTTCTACTAAAGACACCTACAAGGTTTTCTCACAGTGAGAAGGTTTCCTGTGCTCTTAACCTTCACTGTAATGTCACAACCACACTCACAGAATCCAACTTAAGAATTAAAAATGCTTCTCAGACAGAAAAGACAATTGAAAAAAAAAACCACAGAGAAAACTTATGAAAATCCAGGATAGAACCTATACATATGGTAATTACTTATGATGCCAAGAGTATATCAACATTAGCTGCTTAAGTAGCATTTCACTAGAGTATAATTCAAACTATTTTGAACAAGTAGGTACACCATTGTATAAAAGCATTGCACACTTTCCCAGGCAGCTCTGGCCAGACCATTTTCAGTTATTAGACAGGTTACACTGGAAATCACCAGATTCTGGGAATTAACTTTGAAAGAGCGTGACTACATAGTTGGCTGTACTAATTTACTCTTCCCTTGGCTTCTGCTGCAGAAAGGATCCTGGCCTGTAAAGACCCCTGATCTGCTCTAGCTCAGACATCCTTTGCATACAGTCTTCTTTAAAGATAAAAACACATTCTGAATGAATTCTGTCAGCAAGGAATGAACATTACTGTCAAAATGCTCCAGTTGGGGCAGACACAGTAGTAAAACACATTAACACATTCCAGCTATCAGGGTTGAAAAACCTGATGCAGTACCTTGATTTCTTGCTGTCCTACACAGTACTGTATGTGCCCATTTATTCAACACATTTCAGTGCTTGTACACAGTTTGAAGAGCACAATTCATTGTGATTATTTTTCAATTTCAAACATAGCAAATTGAGAACCTGAAAATGGAAGGGTTTGAGTACAGAACAGAAAATAAGGAGAAACAAAAGAAAATTAGTCACAAATAGGAAAATACTGTTTTAAGCTCTGAGACTTTCAAAAATCTGTTGGACTATTCAAGCATAGATGTTAACATGCATTTTCATTTCTATACCAGCAGAAAGCTACGGAAAAAAACTTATTTAGATCTTCAAATTTTTTAGTGTTTGTTTTCTTTCTGACACACTTTTGGCATTAAGTTTTATTATTTAGAGTGACCAAAAAATTGACACTAAATGAGAATTAATATCTCAAAAGAACCAGTAGATGGCAATAAAAAGATCTGTGATAAATTCTGATTTTGCAAATAAATACAATCTGTAGTAATGTACAACCAGAAAAACTGGAATTTTTTTTAACTCATTGATATGGTTGCAGGAGGCTTCTTGAAGCCGCTAACATTTATAAAATTTTATACAGACAAATCCATGAATCTTTCCCCACATCTGAAGGTGAGGAAAAAAAAACAAACCCTGAGAACAATCTGTTCCTGTAACATTTGACTTCATTTTTACTCTTAAAATATTGCCAAAGAGTAAAGTAAACAACCAGCAGAATCAGTAAAGTCTTTAGACATAGTCTTTAAATAAGTCTTTATAGCTTTAGAAGTTTTCATTAAGTCTCACATTGAGGCTATTCAGCAACTACTGGAAATCTTTGCCAGGGTTTCAGCTTGAAGTTAAAATATCCAACTATTTCTATGTCTCACAATTTGAATTCTAGGAATAAACTGCAGTGGCTTACCTGTCTAGCAGAGAAAAAAAAAATCAAATTACTATTTTGCATAGTATTAAAAAAAATTACATATTTGATTTTTAAAGAAGGGCTTTCATATATATATACATATATATATATATATATATATATATAGTAAATGTTTGCAGCTGAGGTAGGGGTATTCCAGAACAGAACAATATGTTAATTGAAATCACTACTGCTTTGTATAAACCTTTTTTAATACTCAGCATCAGTAATACTACATTGTTCCATTTTCCCATGTTTTTCCATTTTCACCACATCCAAGCACAGATAAGTCTTGGCTAGGAAGTCTGTTTCACTGAAATAAAATACTTGATGAATTAAATTGCCAAGTATTTTCCCAAAAATGAACCATAAAGCTGTCAGTAAGGTTTTCACCTTAGCATGAACCATTTTTAAAAACAGATTTATTATTAATTATATTTAATTAATATTTTCTCATTATCAGTAATTCATCTAGTATTTTTTCATATACATTTAACTATTAGCAAGAAAATGAAACCACGCATCAAATATTCACCCCTATGTACTCTACCTTACAGTTCTATCTCAAAACTGACAAACCACTCAGGTTATAAATGTAGTATATATGTATACATGCCAGTTTGGAAAAAACACATTAACACAAAAATGAATTAGTACATGGAAAGAGAGATACCTCAAAACTGTTGCCATTCAGCAGTAAGAACATTAAAAAACTTGCCTAACATTCCCAGAAATTATTTTCTCTAACTAAAGAGAAAATACATTGAAGATAAAAGAAAGAATACCAATTGCAATTTGCAGAAAGATATAAGGGGATAAGCATGAATTAAGAGTACTTTTTTTTTTAATTTTTAAGTTGCACTGACAACTTGGAAAGCAGAGACTGAAAATTTGGAGGCGGCCTCTTGAAGAGTCATATACAGGGTTGAAAAACCTGATATATGAGCACAGGTTGAAGAAACTCAGTTTGTTACATTTAGATAAAAGAAGGCTTGGGTGGGTGGGTAAGATCTAATCACATTCTTCCAGGGCCTAACTGGTAGTTTTCAAGAAGACAGAGGTACCCTCTTCACAAAGTTGCACAGTGGAAGAACAAGAGGTCATGAGCTACCAAGTTGCACCAGAGAAACTTTTTTCTTCCCATAGGAAAAAAAACCCCTATTATTTGCCATAAGAACAATTAACCAGTGGACCAGGCTGCCCAAAGAAGTGGTTGACTTTCCCCCACTGGTAGTGCTCAAGTCTTAGCTTATCTTGATAAGAACATTGAGAATTTAATCAAGGGTCCTGCAGAAGGTTTGGGCAAATAATCTCCAGGGGTCCCTTCCATCTACACTGCTCTTTAATTCCCCATGTGAAACTCTGCAGCTCATTTATCCTATGTTAGTATCTGGCAATAACACAGAAATAATGTAGCAAAATCACCACTTTATGCACAGCTGTTATGCTTCAACCTTTGAGCTTCTGTAACTCCATCAGTATCAAAGGATTCATACATGCGTGTATGCTGATGCAGCCTATTTTTCTGATTTTTTCCCAGTTGCTTTTCTACTAAAGTTGATCCTTACATAAATGTGTATTTAGCATATGTTCTAAATCCCAAACTCATGAGTTCTAGATGAACAAAGCTGTCTGCTCCACACATGCAGCACACTACACCATGCAGGACCATGCCTCACTTCCACCTGGCCAGAACGGAGTCATGTACATTACTGCCAGGAAATAATTCAACCAGAACTGTCTTGTAAAAAACAAAATTACCCAGCTTCACTGGGAGAAAACAGATTACACTGAAATCTGTTGCAAAACATTTAAGAAATTTTAAAGGGGAAAAAAAGAGGAAATACTTTAATTTTGACATAACAATCGACCTAAATTTGCTTTTGCTCAGAAAGTGGACTCAAAAGACCTTCAACTGCACTCAGGATGCAATGTTTACTGATTTTGAAGTTTGTGGAGAATGCAAATTACAGTGATGCCTAGAACTAGATGATAAATACACCTTGTCATCCACTAGAATTCAAACTGACTCTGGTAGTTTTTCCCAGTTTCTCTGGCACACCATTTCAGAAACAACTGTCAAGCTTACTGTTGAGCTGATTGAGTGTTGAGACTACTACACCAAGATGGTTCAGCAGAAGCTCAAAGACCTTCTAATCTATACAAGGAGGCCTTTGATGAAAAAATACACTTAATAAAATGGAATTCTGAAGAAAACTTGTATGCCAATCTCAATCACTTTGACTTTTGATCAGCCTCATTGACACACTACGATTCCTGCTTTCCAGCCTCTTATAAATGAGCCATCAGCTCCTTCTCACTCAGAAAAAGAAAAGCTCAAGAAAGGATTACTTTATTTATTCTACTCCATACTTCTTACAGAACTGACTTTTCAATACAGGTTTTTCTATTATGCTGATAAAGATCTATGTCCTTATGAGGACACCATGAAATTAAATCAACACAGACCAACTGTGTAAGCCATGTTTACTACAAATACACCACCCATGTCCCTATTTCTAGGGACAAAGGTCCTCATTTCTACAGCACAGCTGATTACATTCTTCCCCAAATCGTTTTTTGATGGTACTGTCAGATTTTATATTACCATTATCAAGAAGGACCTTCATTACCACTTAGTATTTCCAAGCTAAGCTAATTACCAAATCCCTCATGTGATGTAGAACATCCAGGCTAAGTGCACTTCTGCAAAAAGGCTTTCCATTAGTTTACTACACTTCAGGGCTGGATACATGAGTTGCTTTTCAAGGCTAGGACACATTCATGAGGAGCTGTACTTCACAGCAACTGCTTCAAACACCACTACTGATGTACTGTTAGAAGGAAAAATGACTGTTTAAAAGTTGTACTTAAGAGTAGAACTGATTTCTTGGACTCAGTTC
Source organism: Melospiza georgiana (assembly GCF_028018845.1). Classification (NCBI taxonomy): domain Eukaryota; kingdom Metazoa; phylum Chordata; class Aves; order Passeriformes; family Passerellidae; genus Melospiza; species Melospiza georgiana. Next base: position 42,759,270 of record NC_080430.1, on the reverse strand, counting down.
TTAGAGTAGTCCTGACACTGATTTAATTTGCATTCCTTAAATTTATCAGAGTCCACATTAAAAAGAAACAGTCATCAGGAACAAAACTCTTTGTCAACAATTTTTGCAAGAAAGATTTTTTAAAGCACTGCAGAATTACACTTGTTTTAACCTACTTCCCTAGCTATGCACCAAGTTTCTTCAGTTATTTCCTTTTTTTGTGGTTCAAATCAGTGTAGGCAGTCAGAAGTGATCTGGAACAGTTTCACACAACCACAGACACGTGCTTGGAATGTCCTACTTTGCACCTGAATTCACACCAGAATTATGCATCTGTGGTGAAGTCTGAATAACTAAACACACAATGTGATACAACTGTTTTAAAATTAGGTTAATAAGGATATATTGTTTCCTGCTTTAAAGGCATTCAGCTACTTCTTTTTGTTTGAAAACTACACTGGCTGCACTCAGTTAGCATCCATCCATAAGAAAAAGAGTGGAGTTTCATCATTCTGCTCCTGGTTCAAATCACGTTGCCATGGAAGCAGAGGTTGAATTGATGAAAATAGGTCAACTGTTCAAAAAAAATGACTGGTTTAATACTTTAAAAATTATTATTATATTTTATTATTTTAATGCTTGCCATTATTTTGAAATTGGCAATATTTTATCCTGTGGTGTTCTAATTAACATTTACTTTGCTCACACAACACAATACTCCCACCAAAAATGTAGACAGCATCAGAGTAAAGAGGTGTTAATGGGAAAAAATATTTTGCATAAATCAGTAGGGGCTGGGTACTGAATGCTTACAAGAATATCACACACACAATTCTTTGTTACTTCAGTAGTGTGGTGTTAAATGTTGCATATAAGCTGTTTCCATTCGAAGGGTATTACTATTATTAAAAAGTACTAGCATTAAAAAAAAAAAGGACTAAAAAATCAGGACAGCACTAATACCTGTCCTTGGCTTTGACAGCAACAGTGCTTTCCTGTTCAGTTTTGCATCAAACAGATATATAAGTACTCAACTGTAGTCTCAGTTACTGTAAACTTATTAAAATACTTAAAGACAGCTAAGATTTAAGTAGGCTACCCCATCAACAGAACATGTGAAAATACACATAGCCAATTCAAAGAAATTTCTCTCCTAACATTTTCAAACTGCCTGCCAAGATGCTGTCAAAATAGTGCAAACACACAGTAAAATGTTCATCTTCACCTGCAGTAAACATCATAAAATAAAATAACTCACCTGTATCGTGTTTTTCTGAATCTCTGTTAGGTGATCTAAAACACTTTCCTATCAACACTCTGACACATTTGAATTTTTTCCTGCCTTGACATTGACATACTTTAGATGCATCGGGTTTGTCCTAAAACTTTAATGTACTATATTCTGTTCCTGAATATTTTTTTACAACTGAAATGCAGAGTTTAATCATAAATAGAGAAAGGTGCATGAGAATACTGCCAATACATGAGATTTGGGCTCCTTTCATAGTTCAGAGATCTTTCTATAGATTAAGAGAGACATAAAGTAGAAAGGCTCAGTGGTGTAGAAGTCCTGCAAATTTAATCCAGCACAAACCCACCACAGCACTGCTGTGTGTGTCCCACACACTGCTGCTCCTGCCCTGCTCCCTAGTGGACAGGTCAGACAGCTTCTCCCACACCAATTCCCTGATCTGGTTCATCAGCACTAGGTAAAAAAAAATCCCAGTGCAACAGGTAAGATGGGAATAAATTCACAGGAAACAAAAGCAAAAACATCCTCATCTCTTGAAGCTACTATTAATCTATAATGCCCCACAGCATGGCCCCACATGGCCCCACAGCATCCAGTAATCCTCCTTTCTTTGAACCTTTTGTAATCAATGTTTTAACCTGAAATATGTACAACAGAACTTCTGATTAAGAAAAATAAATCTGTAACTAAGAACAGGTTGACCTGCCAACACAATTGAAATTATTTTCAACAGAAATAAAACTCGTGTTTGCTGTGCTCATTTACATATAGTTTTTTAAAATTAAATTTCTGTATAAAACGTGTTTCACTTTGGAGAACTCTTTTTGACTCTAGAAAGTTCAAAATTTGTGTTATGAAACTTTTTGCAATATTGTATAACTTGAGCTCTCTTTGAAAAACCCAGATCTCTTTTAAAAACTAAAACCAACAAAAAAACCCCAAACCGCACACCTGTGAAGACGTTAAATACTGTTTAAAATGTACAAAAAGAATGCCCTTAAGGAGATAGCAAAAGTCTTACATTTCACATGGAGTATTTGAAACTGTTTATAACCAACCAACAACATTCCAAAAAAAACCACAAGGCTCATTATGCTCCAAAAACATACTGTAAGACTCACATGTTGGTTTTGTATTCTCTCTGTTTTCTCAGACAATACATAGCTGGTAGTAACAGAAAAACAACCATCCAAAAAGAAAAAATCAGAGACTGGCATATTTTAAATCATCAGGCATAGTGGATACTTTTAATCAAAACTTTTTTAATAGATCTTTTCTGACCACTGCATTATGGCTTGTTGTTTGGTTGTTTTGGTTTTTTTTAATTAAGCAGAATAATTAGAGAAAACTTAACTTTTCTTTAACCAAATTAATACCTTTAATTTCTTCTGGCTCATCCAGCATTAGCCTCCAACAGTCTCTTCATACAATGACAATTATAGATTGGTGGTCTTCACTGAAGGTGCTTCTCTATATAACACACCATTTTTCCCCTCTCCTCCCCTCAGGACTAATTCACCTTTTCTGTCCAAACTTTCTTCCTTTTGTTTTCTGAATCTCCCTTTCCACAGTATTTATAGATAATTTGAGATACAACATTGAGGAGTTCAAGAGCTACTTAGTTATTGTGCTGCAATTCATGTTCCCTAAAGGGTTGCATATAACCAGAATTCAAATTTAGAGAAAAGTGCTGGTATTCTCCTTTGGTCTCCCAAGAAACAGAGGTCTGCCTAGAGATCAAATAGCCAGCTTCACATTTAAACAGATAAAAGTCTAGCACACAGCAAGCAACATCAAAAACCACCCCATCTCCGAGCTGTCAGAAATCCATACTGCTTACATTTATTCATCCAGTTTTCAAAATATCACCTCTCTAGATATGTTGTCCAGTAACGAGCTATATCATTACATTTGAGTTGCTAAATTAGTTTTATATTAAAACTACACCTCACTGAGATCAATGTAAATGTCCACACGTGCATAACAGAAGAGTGCATCAGGCTGTCTGTAAATTCCAGCAAACCAGCTGACATGATTCATATTTACAGCTAACTCTGCAAACCTTAAGGCTTGGAAAATAAAACTCAAAGCAAGCTCATAATTCATTGCATAACACTTAATACCTGTAAAATGAACAAATAAGAAATAAATACTCCTGATGCACCTCTGTAAGATGATGCACTTTTTGACTACACATACAAAATCCAGACCTTTTGCCATGACAAAAGTAATGCAGTTTCTAAAAGCTAAAATAGAGTAATGGAAAAAGTCAAGGTAATGCAATACAAGAAAGCCCTGAAGGAAAGATTTATAAGGGCAAAGTCCTGCAATATCAGTTCTGTAAAATACCCACAGTCATCCCTCCATGTCTGAAAGGGAATGACACTGATGTGCTTACTACACGGAATTAGGAAAAGATTAAACCCAAATGCTGTTACAACCACAAATATTTACAATCATGACACATAGTTGTTTCAGATAAGCCCTACAGGATACATCCATAAAGATTATGTAGGAAGTCTTCTTAAGAAATGCTCGGGTCACAACTGAAGCAGAAAAATAAACAGTTCACAAAAATGTGATTATTTTGCTTCTTGAAATAGCACTACTAAATACTTGAAGTACATGAAGCAACAAATGCTTGGTATCTTGGGAATGCCTGGGAAAGTATAGCAACAGCATTCACAGTAAATGAAAACACAGAGGAGAAAGAAATCAAAAAGAAAGACTTTGAAACACTTCTTTGATAGGGAAATCTTAATTTCCTTCTAATATAGAATGTAAGGTAAACTCTAATTCCTGATATCATTTCCACTGGTGTTTGGGTTATTTGCTACAACATGCATTTTTGAAGGCAGACTTACCTCTACCAATGCCACAGTCAGAACAAGGTCCATTTTTGAGTCTGGGAAAAGGGCATCCACTTCTGGAGACATTCCAATCAGTATACAATTAGTAACAACTGATATTACACTCATAGTTTCAAAGGCCAACTGAAATAAAACAAAAATATATTTACAGTTATGACCATTACCTCTAGCTTACTAGTCCCCAAATTGCTCTGCATGTTACCTCTCTCTTCATGAAAACCTCAGAAGACCCATAAGTTTAACTTATTTTCTGTTATCCTCTGAATTCTACGGCACAGGACTTGTTTTGCAAGCAGTCCAGACCTCATCAGCTTGACAAGACCACAGCAAGGCTGTAACCTGAACACATGAAACAGCAAGCACTCCCAACAACAGCTGGAATCCCAAACAAACTTATTTCAGAATAAAGGGAAAAGTGCAAAATTCCAAGAGGAACTAGTAATGCTAACACTGGCTTTGGAGGTTGTGTCTGAATGTTAAGAGGAAAAGGTTCAGAACGCCTTTTTAAAATCACAACCACTTGAGATTTGTTGACAGATTTACATTTAAACACATGCAACAGCACAAGTCTAAGAAGCTCTTACCTACAGAGCTCCCACAAAATGTCTGAAAATATTAATACAGCTTAACAATTGCATTTGCAGTATAATGGTTACTTATTCCAAGGTCCTGTATGGAATGAGAAAGACTGACACAGAATTGTAGTGACTGTCACAATGAATTAGCAGAAATAACTTTCTCCTTGACAAGAAGCTGGTGACTCAGTTCACCTGATAAAGTAATTCCAGTATTCCTTTAACAGAAATCTTTCAGCAAATGCTCTTATTCCCCATGTGAAATGGATGATCTGAAAAGTTAGTTATTTTTAATTCACAAAGCACATTCATTTCTGCCATTAGTTGAAAAAATGACACCATAAAACAAAATTACAGTACTGTAGTAATGTTATAATTTTTCAGCCTACTCCCTTGATTGAAACAAACTATTCTAGCAGAAAAAAAAAAAAAAAGCTATTAATACATCTGCAGCTATACTTGTATCTTATGACCACAGCCTGATTATTCTGGTAGTTACACAATGGTGGTTACACAATTGGTCAATGCAGCTATGGCATTAAGATGTTGGCAGCACAGATCTGGACTGAGAAAGTACATTCCATGTTAAAATGCAATCAGATTATAATTATTAAAAGACTTCACCTCTAAGTCCCCTTCATTAATATCAATGTATGTGTCTAATGAACATTGCTCAGAATCCTTGGTTTGCATGTTTTTACTGTATGTTTTACTTGAGGTTTCAGGATTTCCTTTCTCACCTCTCACTTGCTTCATTTGATAACATTTACAACCCCTCCAAACTGAATAATCCATTAGCTCACTGTGCCCTTTATCTCCATTACATAACATTTGAAAACCTGTTAAATAAAACTAGAATATGAATCATTTCCTAGAAAGGTCCCCCAACCTTATCACATTCCCTTATCAAGCACTGCTATTATGGAATGCTAAAGTTTCTGGGTGCAATTTTGTCACTCCAGAAAACTCTGCTCAGGATCAGTTCACTGATGCAGCACTCTCCACAGGCCCCAAAATAGCTGGTGGCAGCATGACTGCATGGACAAACAAGCGAGGACAGAAAATGCTTAACCCAGTACTATTACCATGAAATTGTTTAGACAGACTACAGTGCTCAGGCTGTGCAGAAAGTTCCAGCTCCTGCTCACAGATCCAGGTTATTTTCAAATTAGTCAGCTTGAGCACCAGTAACCAAGGGTGCATAGGCCACAAGCCTGGCATAGGAATCCAACTACTTATCTATTCTTCTATTCTTTTGAAATCCCTGCTGCGCTCCACACTTCTGAGATAGCATCAGAAGGTACCATTTCTAAAATACACTGCCTATAAAGAATACTGGGCAGTAGCTGGAAGCTTTGCTTTGTTGAAGTTGCAACAGAAGTACAATACATGCGCAAGAACTAAAGAAAAAAATCTGCTTTTTTTTTCCAAGGCAGCTAAAAGGCATGTGGTCAAAAACCACACCAAAAATATCACTAGGATATACAGCTGGACAGATGATATTCCAAGGCATTGAAGAGAACAAAGTACCTACTGAACTTTGAAGTGGCTCATGGGACAAACACAAAACTTTCATACTGGTGCTGAAACCTCTTTCAAACAAATGAATAGAAAAAAAAAAAAAAAAGACACAAAAATTACCTGCCAAACACCAATATTCGCTGTGGGTTCTGCAAATGGACGCTTGTAAACTCTGCACATCTTTAAGGCATCAGAATATATCTCTGTGATGTTGTTTAACACTGCAAAAACAGCTGCCAGTGGATAAACACATGAGAAAAGACTCACATAGCCAAACTGCAGGAACAACTCCAGGTAATCATCAAAAGTACCCTGAAAAACAGAGGAAATGTAAAAACAACTTTAACCTACAAAAACCTATGACAAAACAGAAATAGCACTGCAGTTGTAAACATGTTTCCTCATCCCAAATCAGCTGTTTGGGAATGACTGCTGATAATAGACAAGAATAATAATTTTTTTTTTAATCCAATTAATTTGGAATTATTCAATCACTAAAAACTTCTCACAAGGAGAGGCCCAGGTCTTTACTTTTGCCTAATGCCACACTTCCTATCCTTATCACATGAAGTAACTACATAAACCCATTCAACCTATGTGGGTTTCTGAGCATCTCAGTTAAACAGTAACAGAAGGAACAGTGAGGAACAGAAAAACAGCACCATGCATTTCAACTGGCAGAACATCCTCCTGAGAGCACTGGGGCAATGAAAGTCCTAGCATTTCAGACTGTCCATGAAAGACCTAACCAGAATGCTAGGCTGGTAGATAGGCAAATCTTTTCTGGTATTTCTGCTTGTTTATTTCAAGGTGGGCAGGACAAGCTAGTGGACCACTGGAAGATTGAAATCTACAAGGCAGTGCTAGCATCTGAAAGGAAAAATTAATGCAAACAAAAACCCTATTTAACAAATCCCAATAGGTTTATCCCCTGATCTTTGAACCAAGAATGTAGGTACTTAAATGCTGATTAAGTACTCACATGTAGGTGATCATACATTTATTTGCATATTAGTTTTGTAGTATTAATAACAGTTTGCTATGATTACAGCAATTTTTTAATGAAAGAATCAAACCAACCCCTTTTAAAGAAAAAGTGCTCATTAGCAAAGGATGGTGAAACACCAGAAATTTAAAGTAGGATCTAGGTATCTCGTATTTACACAGACACATGTATTGTCCTCTCTCAAAACTGAAATTATGAAGACTTGACAGTAACTGAAATTATTGCAAGAACCACATGAAAGTGGTTTTGGCTCCCTGCACCAGACACATGGTTCTCTACTCTTTTTTGCCCATCATAGCTGTTAAACTGACTGCCCTCTCCAACACCTAGTGTTTTTTTCTCCTAGGAAACAGAGAGGTAGTAGAAGTCTGCAAGCTCACAAATCAACATGGGGTACTCATTAATTGTACTTCTCATTTGAGCTCATTTTGCAGTTTCCCAGCATAGTTCAGTCTCACAAACCAGTCTGCAGGCCAGACTATGAGCAGCTACCTAACTTTGAAAGCCATCAAGACTTTTTCCTCAAAAACATTTTGTGCAAGCTCTAAATTTTACTAAGGCCTTCTTTAGGGACATTTGCAGGAATGTCCACTGGAATGGCAGCCACACATCTGCTACTGCTATCGTTTTCTCAGACAAGCACTGCAGGCAGGCAAAGAGCTTTCCTTTGTGCTCCTCCTTCTGGTAACTGCACAGTATTCCCGCTGCTTCCTCACACTTCTCATTTCCTTGCCCAATACCTACTGGCTTTTAAAACAGCAGAGTATGAGGTAAATAAGTATTTCTTTTTCTCCTACTCAATTTATGAAACTCTGTAGGAAACAGGAGTCTGAGACAATGTTAAAGAAATTTCTAACTGTGCCATTGGCAGCCGCAACATCAGCTATGACATCAAGGAAACAAAAGCAAGGAATAAATTAAGGGAGAAAATTAACTAGAGGAGTGAAGCAGAAATTAGAAAAATAATAATTAAAAAATTATTGCACGATATTTTTATATCTTAAACGGGGTTAAGGACTGGATATTTGAAAAGTAAGTGAGAATGAGGACAAAAAGAATAGAGAATTAAATGCTGAAGAGTATGTGAAAGGAGGAATCAAAACAAAAGAGCCTGAAACACAGAATTCTGTCAAGACTCCACAGTTACTAAACAGTCAAATGCTTCCCCCTTGTGACAGTTTTAATTTTAGAAATATTCTTGCTTGCTGACAGCTCACTGCTTGCAAACAAATCAGTGGTCTAATATCGTTTATTCACAAGCACAGCAAAACAATAATCTTTAGATTGAGTATAAAATTAAGGCTTTGAATACACAGTATTTAGAACTGAAACTGAGGCTAGCAGTGGACACATCCATGGCAAAGTTCTCACTCCCTACAACTGACCTCTTGGGTAGGCATGAAAAACTATTCAGGGTACAACGGTACAACAGGTGCAGATTCATTTGATCCAACTCTGCACAAGAAGCACTGGGCAATGTGACTCAGAGACACCACACTGGCTTTGTCACTGGCTCAGTGACAGCTGAGAATCAGGAGTCAGCTCAGGTCTAAGAGCAGAGCTTACTTGGTCAGGCTTGATGCTGACACACAACTCTGGGAGCTGTGCTGGCCGATGTGCAGGTGTAGTGCTGGACTGTGCTGGTTTACCAGCTCAGACACTAACACAGGGACTTCTGCTGTGTTCTGGACTGCAAGACAGGCTGTCTATCTCCCTCCAACCTTCACACAGGAACACATTTGTACAGTTTTTAAATTGTAAAGGTGATAATTCTTTCTCCTTTTCCTACGTCAGGGCACTTCAAGCAGGAAGAATCTGATACAGTGTTACTAACAAATTTTCAAACTGCTAACGTCTACCTTTTACATGAAAAGTACACTATCTACATGTACTTCTTATTCTGTAAAAGCAAACATCATACAGTACTAAAACCCTTGTGACTGAGCTTCCAGCATCTGATCAAGTTGTCAGCCAGTCTGTGAGGCCTTAACATACACACTGACGTCCACTGCATAAATTCCTTTAGAATTTTAAGTAATGACTTGCATGGAATCTGCTAAATACAATTAAAAATTATACTGGGTAGGAGGTGGTGAAGAACAGAACCAAGAAGACAGGGAATACCAAAGCTGTGGTTTCAAGAGGCTAGAGCATCCAACAGGAATATTGTTTTGAAAAGCTGGTTTCTTCTGTTTCTGGCCCCATCCAGACCTAAGCTCTCTCTTGTAGGCTCTACTTTAACTGACCATTTAAACTAATACCACTGCAAAATCAAACCAAAACAGAAATAATTTCCCTCTTTCCTGTGCCAACCTACTCATCCTGGTAGTCTCTGGGTAACCCTTGGGGATAAGGGCATATTACACAAATAATTCTTTCCAGTGGCATGGGGTTAGGCAGCTCCAGACAGAGCTATTCATTCCTTCCCCTCCATTCTGGTGTTACTAGGATCCTGCTCTGTATCCACTTCCTGACCCAGCATAACACACAGCTGCATAAACAGCTACCAGCAAAGCTGATGAAGCTGGAAATAAGCTGCCACGCCAGAAAGCCAAAAATATTCTTGTTTGCCTTGGCTGATGCCTCTGTGAACTACAGCTCAGAAAAGTTTTAACTCTTTTAAGTACTACAACTTACCAAATAGGTTCCCATTTCTTTTTCCATGTTGACCTGTTCATCTAATGACAGGTCCATATCAGTCTTTGTGGAGCACATGCGTTTCCTCATCCTCCTGTTGTATCTCTTCTGGAGCCAGTAAGGAAGCAAGGATTCTGCAAATTGGTTGAGGATCTGTGAAGTTATCAGCAAAGTGGCCAAGCTCTTAAGTTAAAAAAAAAAGAAATGAAAATTAATATAATTGTGAAGAAACTATGATCATTTGCAATTCTGTGAGCTCAAGTAACACTCTAAGTTCTGTACTGTGAAAAAAAGGCCAGCCTAACAAACCTAGGAATAGCATATGAAAAGTGTAGATGATCTAGTTCCCATCCTTTGCTGTGTGCTGAAAAGGGCTAATTAAGAGTTAGTAGTCCAAATATTTTGTGTATCTGGTTGTATCTTGAAAAGAGTACACCAAGTACAAAGAAGAGCAATGCATATTCAATATATGCCAACGACACTAACAGAACTACAGACAGATTTTTTTTTTTTTCTCTATGTTCTCATTTCTTGATTTTAGCTGAAAGTAGAGAAAATGTCACAAATATTATGTCTGGTATAGGTATGTAAAATGTTTTGCTAGAGATCACTTCAGAGTAACAGAGGTCTTGAGCTGAAGTTCTTGTTGTACTGCTCATTATGTTCAGAGCAAAAATATTTTTCTTATACCAAATTTTCATGCACTGGAGTGTGAAAGTTGATTTAAAATACCGACTACAAATCATTTTCGCTTTTATTTCTTCTCAGATCCTCACTGCAGTCGAACTTAATCACGACCCTATCCTCAAGAGTCTCTCATTAAGAACACTACAGAGAAGAACATCTTCTAACATAAAAGGAAATAGAGAGGAAATGAAAATTTCCCAGTCTCATCTGTGTGAGAGAATAATCAAATTTATTTGAAAACAGTTCCTCATTTATACAGAGAAAGAATTACTCTACTCTGCTATGATTCTGTAATAATGTTAGGGGAACTGAAACATGGAAGCTAGATTTCTAAGAAAATATAGGTGAAATATATTAATTGTCAAGTTTATGTTTTAGAATAAATATTGAAGTCTGTTCTAATCAATCCTTTATTTTCCTAGATTCATCAACATTCTTAAGATGTTTTTGGAACTCACCTGCCTCAAAAGCTTCATATCAAACATCACAAAGGCAATGTAGAATAGAGATGCAAAACAATTTAAGAAGTTGAACTGCAAATAAAAATATTTGACTTTAGTACTTGAGCAAAAGTTCACACGCAGAATATCATCTAACTTAACAGCACCCTGACTAAATGGCTTCCATGAACATGTAAACTGCCCATCAAAATTTTCTTTACTCTTAGCTCAGAAGAAACACATTTTCAATATTGTTCTTACTCAGCTTTTCCACTTAACAAGCTTAATGTTCTCCTAAAGCAAAGCGAACAAAGAGAGCTACAACTGAATTACAAAATGCGGACATTAAAAACACATCATCTTCTACTTAAATTTAATTTTTTGGCAATTTCTCCAGATAACATTAGAAAAGGGATATATTGATCTTTATTTAGAGAAGTGACTTATTTTAAAAGAGATACTTTGTCAAAATATACGTGTTGGCTGACATGTCTCTCAATCTCTAGAAACAGTCCTTTATATATGTTAGCTGCAGTTTATGTTTAATCACTTCAAAAGGTTTTATGGCCAAGAGAAATAGTCCCTACTTCTAAAATGAGACATAATTACAGTATTTAATCAAACTCTGAAGCTTCCTACATGCTCTAAGTGCTGCAGCTCCTGTTTTGGAGCTTTTGGCTAATATAGATAAGATTGGGAGTGCAGAGAGCCATTCACAGACTGAGAATGAAAACTGCGGGAAACTTACACTTGATAGTTCATAATTTTTAAATCATTTTGTATAAATAACCTATGGAGAAAAAGAAATGGTCCTAAGTTTTATGAGAAAGGCTACAGGAGAAGACAAAAGTTTAAGTGATAGCTACAAGAGTTTTAGATCCAGAGGTTACCAGCAACAGATGGGTAATACCAATATTTAACACAAAGAAAGCCCCAAAACAAAACAAACAAACCCCAAATAAACACACACACATATACAAAAGCATGGTGAAGGAAATAAAGAAGGAACTCTAAGGAAACTGAGAAAATAAAAAAGGAAGAAACTTCAATGATCTTTTCAAAAAGGAAACAAGAAGATTAGACAAATGAAATAGATCTGGATCTGCTATGAGCTACACAGGAGCAGACTGACAGGTTGTCTGAATGTTAATATAGGAGGAAGTTAATACATGAACTTTTCAAAATATGATTTACCATAAAATTGAGCAAAATATAGCTCTCAGTTGAAGACAGGACCACACCAATTAAGAGAAACTTATACATACAGCATCCAATGAATGAACAATTCAATACAAATAAAAAGCCAACTCTCCACTATAAGAGAGGCATCTAAAATAGTCACCAGTTACTGCAACCATAACAGAAATCTTGTTTACTCTGATATTTGTGCTACTATTTGGCCTTGAGCAAAACTGCAGGTCACTGTGGTAATGCTAGGAAAGCACTAATAAAATACAGCACAAGCTGTCTTTTTAAAAGCTGCTTATATGACATACTTACCACTAAAACCTTCAGAATTAAGTGATTCTGATATGAGGATTCCAGCCTGTGATTTTCTAAAATAACAACAAAATTATTAATTAGTAAACAGCAGAAGCGCCTACCATTTAAACATTGCTATCCAAACAGTGAACAGACACTGTTAGTTCACATGAAAATTACTTATCTAATAGTTGTCCAACACTTCATGGTAGAAAGAATTTATACTGTACCAATACCTCACCTAATCTATAAAGCTAAATTGAGCCACAGTATTATCCATCCATATTTTTGACTACAACTCCAGTATGTTTTCAGCCACAAAAGTTCCTTCTTTTATCTATTTCTTACCCTGAAGAGCTATTTTATAAAACATCCATTACTCTTAAGGCTTAACAAAATGTGTCTAGTTATTGATTGCTCTTTTAACTGAAAACTAATGGGAATATATATAATGAAAAGTAAAAATAACAAATTTGATTCAAAACCAGTAAATGCTCACAGAAATATTCCCATCTTTCTCCAAGGAATTTAGATAAGACCCTACACTCTAAAGCAAGACTAGAGTATGTGAAGTTCAACAGATGCATTACTCATTCTAAATTGAGATTTTCAGTTCATTGAAGATAAACTGTCAGAACCTGATGGTTCAGGAAGGCTGATTTACTAGAGGTGAGAAAAGGGAAGTGGATGGGAGATTTTCAATTTCTTTCTGCTATTTTGCTAGATTGTACCTTTAAAGCCCTGGGTAAGCAGTAACTGGGAAGGCAGCACACCAGCAGATGTTGTGTCAACAAGGCTGAAAGGAGACACCATCACCTATGGACCTTGCTCAGGACAAACCAGCAGAGCTCTGCTCTGCAGGAGCATCAAGTCAGGCCTGACACGTGAAAATGCACTCAAGTGACTGCAATTTTTGCTTTCAGCTTTCACTACACAATCAGCTTGCATGATAAACAGGTGCAAGAGGGGTGCTTAAAACACCCCAGATTGTTTCCCATGCTTTGTCACTTTAGCTGTTAAAGTCAGATACTATCTGGAAATATGCCAGGTGTGAGAGAAGATAGGAGAGCCAGATGAGCTTTTTAGCCTATTTGAGAGCATGGCAGCAGAAACATACTGGACAGCACAGAAAAGGCACAAGCTGTCAGTGTAGCAGGTTACATAAATACTGCCTCTGCTGAATATGAAACATCAGCTTAAACCCAAAAAAGTCTGGATTAAAAAATCCCTTGAGTCGCCTGTTAAAGACATTTTAGTCTATCAGGTCAACATAACTGGTATTTCACAGAAATGCCTTTTTTTGCAGTACAGTAAAAACAATGAAACAAAACAGCCAACTGAGCCCTAGATATGAATTTTTAAATCACTATTTAAGTAAAAACCTTGAACAGTCACAAACAAAGAAATTGCTTGCTATTACTATCACGGATGTCAGCTTGAATTTGCTGAGCAAATCATTTTGGCAAGCATAACCAACCCCCACGTCAGCACCTGTTTTTATTCTGTCTTCTGCATCAACCTCCCTTTTGCTTTATCTTTCTTCTGTCAATTTTCTGGGTTTCCATCTTTAGTAATCTGGATTCTGTCCTGCAAACCAATGCCATATGGAGCTACATGAAGCAGTTAATTCTCCATTAGCTTAACTTATTAACTTTGTCTGAAAGTGACTTCATATGTCTGTAGAAGTGCTAAAATTCAAAATAAACACCAGCATTTCACTGTCCTTATGTTAGGTTGCCAAACACAAGGCCCAATCTGTTAAATAGATCACACACACAGGAGGGAATAAAAGGTAATCTCTTATAACATTCCTCCTGTTCTGAGAGTGCCCAGAGAAAGACATTTTGATTGGGATGTGGAATCCCAGTCTTTATTTTGTATATAGCATACATAAACACTCTCATGTGACATTCAGAGTGGGCTTAGATTAGGTTCCATTATCTCAGTCCTCTGCCCTCTGCACTGATGCACGGTAGACTAAAGCACAGTAAGCAAAGCCAGGTTGTGGGTGTAACTTGCCAGGACAATCCCTCCTGCCATCCATGCACCTCTGAGCTCTTATCCTCATGCTCTACCCCCACCCCTTTTGCCATCACCATCGCTGAGACAGCCAGACAAAGAGCTAAATCAGGGAGGGGAAACTTCTGCACCAAAGGCAGAGAGAGGCTGAGGAGCAAGGCAGGATCCCCCCTTCTGATGGAATGTCAGACTCAGACCAAATTAAACCAAATCTGAAACTGCAATCTCGCAACACTCAAAATATAAGAAGTTAAAAAGGCCATCTCTTTTACCCTACAGCAAGAACCGACTTTGGGAAAGCTCTTTAGCATTCTGTTGAACAAGAGCTCACAGTAATGGATTCTACAAAGAAAGACAGATTTTTCTAATTTGAAAGAAGAAGAATGAACAACTTTCTTACCCCAGGATGTTAAGAATTCAGCGGCATACCGATAGATTAGGTTCATAATTTCAATGACAACAGCATAGATGATACTGGGCACGTACAGCATCAAGCTGCTGAAGTTAGACTCATTCTCTTTGTGATAATCCAGAGCCCACTGCTCCAAGTCAAAGTAAATCATCATCACGTACAGTGAGAAGTAGAGGCAAAGGCACACAAATGGTAAGGACACCAGGTAAATCCGTAATTGTCTCTTAATGCTTGAGTACATTGGCTCCTCCCTGCCAGTGACAGGATTGATCCCCAGCACGCCGTGGAAGCCTGGTCTGGGCTCCTCAAACTGTCGTTTCATCAGCAGCGTGCCCCAGCGGTAGGTCAGGATGGCGCACATGCGCTTCCACACCTCCAGAATCACAGTGGACCACAGCAGATTGAACGTGGCAAACATCACGTATTTGTCGTAGTCTTCCCACGCAAACACGTAATAGGGAATCCCAATGACAGCCATTGGAATCAAAGCAAATGTGAAGTATTCCAAGAAGCCAAAGTAGAGAGCAATGGTTTCGCCAAAGTAGCAGCGTATGTCATCTGCAGAAAGAAGTAAATCAGCTAAGACTCCACTTAACAGAAATGTCAGTGCAATATCAAACTTGACCTTACATGAACTTACAATTTTTCATTGGCCAGAATGCTTTTTCTAAATAACACAATAAATATCATTGCTTTTTCTTCCTTCCTTCACCCTTATTACAAAAAGTCAGATGGCTATCTGAATTATTATTTTTAATGTTACATATATACTCACATAAACATACCATTCAGATGCAAGGTAGTCAAACAGATATCCAGAGAAAGGGAAAAAAAAAAAAAGAAAAAACCCAACTAAAGAGAAAACACTATAATTCTTGCAGACAGAATTGATCACTGAATGCCATGGAGGGTATCTGATGTAATAAAAGCCACTTTAACAGCAAATGACACACAGCTTCTGAAAATTCCCACTGGCATATGTACTCCTGGGAAATAAATTTGTTTCAGGTTGCTCAGAGACAAAAAGGGCTAGCTGTCCTTTGACAACCCTCAAGGAGCTAAAGGAATAGATGGACAGGTGCATCAAAATCTTAAATCTTAGACACATCAGATAGAGTATGCAGGTTGAGATAATCTCTTCAGCAGACAACTGATACATGAAATACATACTTGCTGTACTCACTAAGTTTGTCTGCTCAGGTGCTACAGAGACTTAAAAAGTGCACTAACAATGGGTATATTTCATTACAGATATATTACCTCCAAGAAGACATGTCACTTATCTTACTAATAAAAAAATATAGGATTATTATTCATATCATCTAGAAATTATTAGATACATAAAGGCCTACCAAACAGTTTAGAACGCTGAAATCTCTTGTCTTTGCCTGCTTGGACAACCAGATTGCTTGTATGCCACTGTTTTGTATTTACTAGCTTAAAGAAACAGCCATAGAAGCATGACCTCTGAACTACCACAGCGCATTACCTCAGTAATAAACTACCATCAAAAAAAACTCACATGCAATACCAGGATATTCTTATGGCTTACAAAACACTACAACAGAAGTTTACAGTTGTCAACCAGATAAAGTCTCTGAAAGCAAGAAGGAAAGGTAAACAGACAGAAGGATCAGCACTCCAACATCCCAGTCAATCAAAAATTCATTGACAAATACACTCAAGTGTAGGTCATTAGCATCAATTCACACTCCAACATGAAAGACATCCCTAAATTAGTACACACTTAACAGGCTCCTGGGATTTACTTCAAATTTTTGTATGGATTCAATGCCAGTCCAAAAAAAATCCCCTTTCTGACATAAACAAAAGAACAGCACACAATAAGGCTCCTAACAAAATACTCTAGAGGCAGGAATTATCAAACCAGATCTTTAACTTCCTGTAGCTCAGGAAAGAACCTCAAACAACTGCAAGACCCAGAGATTTATAATTAGGCCAGCTCCCAAATGCTTATTTTTTATTTTTAAATAAAGTTTACAGGTTTAGAGTTTAGAACTTAACTTTCCACATTGCCTGACTAAAAATTATATTCATTTTAAGATTATTCAGTGTCTAAAGTATACTCCATTGATGCTGGCATGCAACAACATACAGTCTTCATTCGACACTGAATTTAAAACAAACAGTTGTAAACACAATTTTGACACACCTACAACACAAAAAAGCTTTGGGAATTCCAGACGCGTGGGAGCTTGGCAAGAGTCAGTTTGAAAAAACAGTCTTGACTTGGACCATTCCTGTTTTACTGATGGGTGGGGAGAATTTGTGATGTGCAGAATGCTGTTACATGGAAACTCACAGACTATAGACTCTGAAACCACCAATTCTACAATCTACAAGTCTACAATCATTTCAGCATGTCACACAGGAAACACTAAAAGAGGAAAAACTTGTCCAAATGGTAAAAGAGCAGTGGTCTGATTTCACAACTCCACTGCATGACCACAATGCAAAGGCTGTTCACATACCTAAAGGTTGATAACCAATTTTCACTCGGCCATACCAGCTGTGAGAAAGCTTCTTCAACTCTTCTCTATCATGCAGAGGGAAAATTTGAATAAGAATACCACTGGTCAATAATCTTCTCACTAGAAGAGAAAAGAAAAAATAGATACCTGGCACTCCTTCACAGGATAGTGAAGGTGACATAAGTAAACAGGTTATGTTGTGTATTTACCAAGCCTAAAGTCCGTTCAAAATAGATCTAGCACTCAAATCCAAAAAAAATTGTCTCATGTTAATTAAAACATTGAGAGCAGTTATACCTATTCCTGCAAATACTGTGCTGCCCACTGGAAGACAAAGAGCAACCTTTTTACATATAGTAACAACTCAACAGCTTTGCAATATAGCCAGATGCAGCTTCAATAGCAAAAAGTGCTACAGGTCAGGACTTAAATGCCACATGCAGCTTTGCAGAGATAGCCACAAAGCCATCATGGTACTAATTATAGGAAAGATACAAAAAAACCCCTTTGAATTACCAGTTTACACTAATTCATAAATTTCATCACATCTTCATTGCAAGCAAACTACACATTCCTCAATTTGTATTTAGCTTTGTTATGGAAAGCAATACTACATGTGTGGATAAACAATTAACAAACTGCTCTGAAGCTACAACCATAGAAAAAATAAAATATATTAAAAAACAGGGAGGCACTGAAGTGTGACACTATTTCATTATTTCCCATCATCATCTGCTTCACACAACTAGAAAAATACTTTAGCTATATACAAAAATCACCAATGTAAACTCATCAGTCATCTACATTTATTTACGTTTTTTGAACACAGTTTTTTTGAACAAAATTATTAAAATACATTCTCCTAAGAATCTGTAGCATCTCTGCCAACAAACTACTTTGAGCTACCATAAAAATAGCACCAGCTCTCATTGCTTCTTTCTCCCATGAAAAGAAAAAGCTCTTAAAGCAAAGAGGAATACCAGTGAAACAAAATAAATAAACCTTCCTATTTTGAAATTTGTAACTCTGGAGCACTGGTACTCATTCCAGTATTTTTATACAGGAAGAATCAAAATATACAATCATGTAACTTAAATAATAAATACTTTTGGTACTAATTAAAAATAATTGATAACAACAACATGTGCAAAAGCTACTCAGCTGAAGAGAACATAAGGCCAGAGCCCCAGCCTCACAGAACAACTCAGGGTGGACAGCGCTCTGGAAGTAATCCAGTCCACCTTCCTGCTCAAGATAGGGGTGGCTTAAATCAGGCTGCTCAGGGCTTGTCTAGCGAGGATTCAGAAGCCTCCCAGGACAGTTATCAACAATCTCTTTAAATATCTGATCAAATGTTTGCTTACCCTGTTGAAAAAAATACTTTCTTGATACCCATGCAGAATTTATCTTGTTGCATTGTGCATCTATTGACTGTTGCCCTATTCTGAAGCAGTGAAAAAACAAATTTGGTTAAAAACAGTGGGACTTGAACATCTGAAGGACTTCTCTTCATTTTTTTTCACCATGAACACTATCCTACATCAACTCAGTGAGTCAGAGGCAACAAACTACATTACTTACCAATTGATTTTCCTGGGTACAGTTTTGCCTGAGGATATCCAGGGATCATTTTTTCATCTCTGGCTCTCAAATTTTCAAGTTCATGTTTGATGATGTACTGACATTCTGCCATTGTAAGGAAATCGTGATTGTCATCTAAATAAAAAGGAAGGTTGTATGAAATGGTGCAGCACATGGATACAACCCTGGCAGCAAACAACTGAAAAAATTACCAGAATCAGGAAAAAAAAAATTACAGCAATAAACCCATGTCAACCCCATCCATTTATCATCATGGAAAAAGGTTAAGATTTTCTTGACATAAAAACAATTTTTTCCCCATTAAGAATTAAGAAACTATAGGGATTGCCCTAAATACGCTAAGTAAAAAGCTAATATATCAACAAAACTCTAATACAAAGAATAACAGTATTTATAGTTTAGCTACCACCAGAAATGCTACCAAGACAACACAGACTGCAGGGTTTCTTTCATAGGTGACAATTTCTCTGATTGTACGTGGACAAAACTAAAATTACACTAGTGTTTTTAAAAAGAAAAAATACCAGGAGATACAGCCAAAAATATGTTTACAGCAGTTGGAAATCCAGCTAATCCTAGAGATTCTGTTAGCAGTGAAATTTGTGACAGATTTGCATTAATAATGTAATGGCATGAAAGAAATGGAAGTGGCACTTTTGCAACTGACAATTCTTTTGAAGGCTTCCTAATTTCAGGAAAGCAAGGTCACAAAACTGAAGGCACTGCAACAGTTATTGCACAGCAGTGGTGTTGAGCAAAACTGCCACTGAACAACAAAACTTAAAAATTGTCTGAGACAGACCCAAGAACCTTTGTATTGAAAAATGTGGTGAAAGGCATCCTTCAAACAGGCATAGTAACAGTATTAGCAATACTAAACTGGAACTCCAATATTTACCTGCAGAGTAAAAAATGAGTTCTGCCACTGTAAGGGCATTAAATACCTTACAAGCAGCACATTTAAAAGGAAATGTTCCTGCATTAGCATTCCCACCAAATAAAAGAGTAAAAAGGAACAAATCCACTAATCATGCCCAAATCCCACTGAATGCATCTGTAGTGTTATTGTTTGTTTGATGTGTACATGTAACAGAGAAAAATGCTTCTATTTTTTCCAACTTATTTTAAGATCATAAGCCTCAAAATTGGCTCACAGAAATTAAATTGCTCCATTAATTCATAACATGGATTGATAATCATAAAATCATGTTTATCAACTCCTTTTCTTGTCTTATTTTCCAAGGAAATCTTTCATACAAGTAAGAGACTATTTAGAGCATAGAAAAGCATGAAGGAAAAAACAAGCAAAAAATTAAAGCCATGTGAAAGAAACCAAAATTAATTAAATTTCCATAGTTAAAAACAAGTATGTTTTTTATGGCTTGGTCTTCCACTTACTGTTCACAGTTACCATTCCAAGGAACAGAAAGACTGTAAAAGATTTAGCAGCATAAATGCTTATAATCTTTAGTCACCACTTTGCAATGACAAAGATTCCTACCATTGCTTACCTGCATAATGTTTGAAAGTTTTTCTACTGCTGTAGGTAAAAGTTCTCATTGAGTTATCACTGCATTCCTTCACCAAACCTACAGCTTCAGCTCCCAGCAACAGCCTTAAGTGGGAAGCTCCAACTAGATAAATATTTTCAACTCCATTTTCTGTAACCAGTGGTTTTATCAGTAGCTGTGCACCTTTAAAGTAAACAGGAGTAAAATAAGAAAGAAAATACATTACAATTATGTCTAAAAGCCCTAGCATTTTAGCATCCAATGTATTGGCTCTAGCTAACAGGACTGCTGAAAATGTCTGTTTTTAAGGGCACAAAGAGTTAAGGTTTCAACAGTACTTGACATAGGTTCTTCAGAATTTTGCAGGGTCACCCCCTGATTTAGCCTGTTTCCATTGAAACACTCTCAACAATGAACTGGAAGAATGAGGACTGTTTGGATCTATTCCCCTAAGGTTCACACCATAAAAGCAAGAAGTGCTTCTGCAAACACTTCAATTGGTTTTAAGGAGACTAGATTTTTGAAGCAGAAACATCCCTAACTTGCCTAAAAGAGGCCTGAAAGCAAATCCACAGCCAAAGTCACAAATCCATCAGCCACAGAAATATTACTGACCATAAGCTATAAACTACAACAGCCACAAATAATGACTTTTTAAAAAAAGTTTTAAAAAAGTCCAAGGAATTACAAATAAATTAGACTAACTTCAATTACCAGAAGCATACCAAAATGAGTAATGAAATATTGCCTTTTTAGGACCCTTCATGCTAACAAAAATATAAATAAAACCCAACATGAAGTTATCAAGATTAAATTGCTACTACATTTCTGCAAGCAACAGGAGAAACATGTCTAGACAACTGCTTTAAAAACTGAAATCAAAACTACATTGAAACACAGGTAATCAGGGCTTCAGTGCAAAAAACTGAAGAATCCTTGAGCTCAACTGGCATTTGACCTTAAGCTAATGTCTTCATTAAGAACAGGGTTAAGTGGGTTAAAAAAACGCAAAACAACATTGGCAAGCAATCATTATACCCCAAATCCCCTGAAAACTAATTTTCTGTAAGCCTTCATATTATGGTGACAGCCAATTTGATTTCAAAGTGCTACAGAAGATCATACTGTACTCACCTCCATTTGCCTTTTTGTCCACAATTCGTTTAGTGAACCATTCTATGGTTTCTTCTTTGGTGCCTTTTGCAAGTTCAATTACTACCAGGGGCCTGAAGTTAGACTCAGCAGTATCCAAGAAAGACCAGCTTTCCACCATCTCTTTCGTTTTTCCCGCCATCTCCTGAGAGCTTCCTAAGTACAAAACCAAAATAAAATGCAAGTGCTAAAAAATAGCTGGTACAAATCTAAAACCAGCAAAACTTTACTGAAGTGAGTTACACACAAGTCTGTGCTTATCAAAGGCATAGGTGTGCACCAGGTTGAGTAACCTCCGCAGTTGTCAAGACGTTACTGATCTCCCATGGCATTTAAGTCCTACTCTCTGTGTAGGAAAACTGCTGTTGCTATGTATAGCAAAGCAGTAGTGACAGGAAAGCAAATAAACAAATTAAAACAAATCAATAAGGTGAAACTATCCTCAAAAACAGCAGCCTGCTACTTCTACTATACTTCTTAGTATATTTATCAGCAAATGAAAACATTAACTTAGTCAAACAGATATTTAAAAATCAATAAGCTTCTTGTGGTAGGAGTATGCAAACACATTATAAGGAAGAACCTTCTCAGTTAATCTTGTGAAGCTTCAATTGTACCAAGGAAATTTATTACCATCTTGGGTAGGTGAGTAAGACACCTATCATACTGACAGGCAAATTACACTCAAAGCACTGAAATGACTTTTTGGAACCTACATACCAAGTGTTCTGTGACAAAGTCCATCTGTAAAGCACTGACAGGACAACTTTATGTGTAAATATTCCAAATGATCTAAGCAGGCCTTTATAGACTCACAGACCCACTGAGGCTGGAAAAGGCCTTCAAGACTGAGTCCAACCATTAATGCAGAAGTTCCAAGTCCAAGACCACTAAACAATGTCCCTAAGAGCCACACCTACAGAGCTTTTAAATACCTTCAGAGATGGTGACTCAACCATTTCCCTGGACAGCCTGTTTCAGTGCCTGGCAACCCTTTCCATTATGAATTTTTTCACAGAATTTTAATGGCCCAGCTTGAAGCCATTTTGTCTTGTTTTATCACTTGGCAGACCCCCACCTTGCAACAATCTATTTTCAAGTCGCTATAGAGAGTGATGAGGCATCCTCTGAGCCTTCTTTTCTTCAGGCTGAACAACCCCAGCACTTCTCTTTAGTCTTGTTAACAAATTTTGTATGAATTATTCTACAGAGATCATTGTATCATGCTTCATAAAACAACTTAGAGATGTTGATATAAAACAAATCTGCGACCTAACCTACTCCATTGAAAAAAATGTTTAAAAACCCAAACAAATAATCTATGACAGATTTAATTTACTAAATTTAAAAGTGAGGGGAAGGTTTGGTGATTTTGGTTTGGGGGTTTGGGGTATTTTTTTTATATTAACTTGACTGAAGAAGGGAATTTACCCACGGCCTTTAAGCAGTTTCCCCACTCCTGTTAAAATATTAATTTCTAAGGAAGTTGCTTTAAGGATGCAGTTCAGCTTCTATGACCATTTTACTTCTGTGATTCAAGGACAAATCAGTCTCCAGTATTTATTATAAATTATCCTACAAAATACAGTGATACTGTAAACATATGCATATCATAATAAACAAGCATATTCAGCTTGTCAATTTCAACTTAGAGAAGAAAGCTTTCAAGGCAAATTTCAATGGGGCTTTTGGTTAGTTTCACTTGCCTTTTCACAGGCACACAATTCTGCAGCATACAGATTTACAGCTCTGAACCCAAGTATTCATATCTTTTAAAAAATGCACTGGATTAATAAAGTATTTTTTAAAAATTCAGATGTGTGTCTGTATAAACAGAATGAACCAGACAGAGGAAAACATAATCAGGGGTGAGGCACTGTAACTGAGCTTGTCAGTGACTGTCTTGACAAGTCACTGCACCTTAATGCATCACTATCCATAATCAAGGGTTTGCAAGGGTTTGCTAAAATTATGTCTGACACATTGTGTATATTGCCATTTCTAAAGAATGCAAAGAATGAAAAACACTAGATAATTATTAAATATTACCTACTGGTTATTTGCTTTGCAGAACAGTTATCTCTTGAAAACAGCCTTTTCAATAAACAGTGTGCTACTCAGTGAACTTGGCTCCGATCATTTATTCAGAATCATCGTCCTTGGCATGGTGACTGTGAAAGAATCACAGAATCAAAGAATGGTTTGGTTCGGAGGTACTTTAAGGATCACTTAATTCCAATTCCCCTGCCATGGGAAGAACACCTTCCACTAGACCAGGTTGCTCAGAGCCTGGCCTTGAGCAATGCCAGGGATGGGGCATCCACAGCTTCTCTGGGCAATCTGCGGCAGTGCCTCACCACCCTCACAGTAGAGGACTTCTTCCTAATATCTAACCCAAAACTACTCTCTTTCAGTTTGTTATTTCCAGGCTTATCACTACTGAAAACTACAACAGAGTAGACATACTCCTCCAAATCCTGTCTGCATGATTTCTACATTTATTTTCCTAACAGGTTGTCCAACGCCCAGCACAGACTCTATGGGAGGTGATTTAGGATGTAATTTGGCCTGTTCTTTCATCCTACACACTGTGCAACCAGTGACAGACCAAAAAGCACAGAGAACAACCCAAGAGGGCCCTCGAAGCCCCGAGGTCCCGCTCTCACGGAGTGGCTGGGTGGCGGTCACAATTAGTTAGGTTGGAAAAGACCTCTGGGACCATCGACTCCAACCCACGACCGAGGACCACTCTGTCATTCAGGGCAGAGGGAGCTGCAGCCCTCTTCCATGGGGTGTGGGTGCACAGCGGGTCAGAGCCAGGCTCACCGCCCGGCCTCCACCCGCTCGGCGGCCCCAGAGCCGCCGCGTCCGGGCCGTGGCCGCTCTAAGGCGGCGGAACACGGCTCCTTCCCACTGCCAGGCTGCGCCTCGCTCTCCTTTTTTAGGAACGCAAATACCGGGGAGGAGAGCAGCCCGGCCGGCCCCGCCGCCAGCACGGCCGGTGACTCACTGCCTGCCCCCGGCCCGGCCGTGCTCGCCGCCCCGCGCCGCTCCCCCGCCGCCGCCCGCAGCCCACCGCGGCCGCTAGCACCACCCGAGCGCTGCCGGGGCGGCGGGGGAAGCGCCGGGGCTGTCACGGCCGCCCAGGCTCGGCACTGGCTCCGCGCCGCGGTGGGGTGGGCGGGAAGGGCGGAGGCTCCTCCCCTGGCGGCGGCGCAGGCATCGAGAGCCCCTTGCCGCGGAGCGCCGACCGCCCACTCCCCACTCACCGCCGGTGCCGGCTCCACATCCGCTGGGCAGGGCGGGGCTGAGGCGGGCGGCGGCCGCAGGCACCGGGCGCTGCCAGCACGGGCTCCGGGCCGGCCCAGCGTGACACCGCCCGCCGCTGCCGCCGGCCACGCCCCGCGCCGTGGCCCTTCCCGGCCCGGCCCAGCCCGGCACCGCCGCCCCTTCTGCGGCCTTTCAAAATGCTCCAATGTCAGCGTTTTAAAAATGCTCCAGTTTCAGTGTTTCAGTAACGCTCGTATGCACCCGCCCGCTCTCACTTTATCCTCTTGTTTATTTCCACCTTTTGCTGCCTGTGCTGCCTCCTGTGCCAGAATCACAGGATCAATTAGGTTGGAAAAGGCTTCTAAGATCATCGAGTCCAACCTATGACTGAACAGCACTGTGTCAATCAGACCCTGGCACTGCATGCCACGTCCAGTCTTGCCTTAAACACCTCCAGGGACGGTGACCCCACCACCCCCTTGGACAGTCCATTCCAATGTTTATTCATCCTTTCTGTCCAACATAAACTTCCCCTGGCGCAGCTTGAGACTCTGCTCCTCTTGTCCTGCACTGATTTCCTGGGAAAAGAAACCAACCCTCAACTGGCTACAACTCCTTTCAAGTGGTTGTGGAGAGCGATAAGGTCATCCCTTGAGCCTCTTCTTGTCCAGGCTCAACAACCCCAGCTCCCTCAGCCACTCCTCATAGGACTTGTGTTCCAGACCCTTCACCAACTCCATTGCCCTTCTCTGGACTCACTCCAGCACCTCAATGTCCTTCCTGAACTGAGGGGTCCAGAACTGAACACAGCACTGGAGGTGTGGCTTCACCTGTGTTAAGTACAGGGGGACAATCAGTTCCCCACTCCTGCTGGCCACACTATTCCTGACAGATGTCAGGATGCCATCGGCCTTCCTCGCTACCTGGGCACATTGCTGGCTCATGCCCTTCTCTGGACGTGCCCCAAACCTGCTCCTGGAGCTTGAGTTATAAACAACCTGCACTTCAGCAGGATATTTTCCAAACATTGTTTTGTACAGAAAAAGAGATCATTTTTGCATTTTGATACCAAGACTTATGCAGAGAATATAGTTCCAAGCATCTATTTGTAGCTAGGAAGGGAGCAGTGTGACTGTAAAGCAGTAGTGGCAAGCAAAGGATGTGGCCAGCAAAGCATTCTCCCCTGCAGGGCTTGGAGAAAACTTTTCAGCATATTTTGATATAGAGATATTTGTATGTAAATTTTGTGATGAAATTTTGATTTGTGTTTGGTAGCAAGTGTAAAATACTAGCTTTTGGTGAAGAATTTTTCTAGTATTCATAGCCAATGAAGCAGTGAGGGTCTAGGGCACCATGGAAAATGGGGAAATGCGAATAATTGAAATTTAGGAACTAGAGACTGCAGTGGAGAGTAGAAGACAGACACCATCTGTATCAGATAGTTTGGGCAGAATGTCAGACCTCTTAAACTGTGTTTCAGTCTTCTCCAGCTTCCAGTGGCCTCACCATATAGTTGTTAATCTCTGTTTTAGTCATCTCTGAGCATCAACTACTGTGAAAACTCTCACTTCCTGAAGAAGTAGCATGGCAGTAACAGAAAGGTGAATTTAACAAAAAGGGGGCTTTAGACCTTATAATTGTGTTTTGCATGTTGGATGTCTCCAGTTACGATGCATCTCACGAAGATCCACAATGTCTTCATGGGCCTTGGGCCTGTGGCCTCCTTGGCCTGTCATCTTCAGTCTTCTAGTAGTTTATAAACAATTATTTTTAAACTGTCTCTGACACCTCCTACATTTATGAGTTTTCAGTGGGGACTTGACATTATCCAGTTACTTTGGCCCATGCAAATAGTCATTCAAAATCAATCTCTTTCCTGCTATCAAATTAATTTTTCTCTTGGACAAGGTCATCTTATGGCAATATTGCTTGATGAGACTGTCACATTTCCTCAATGTCGTGTATCCACTAGGTGTCACATTCTTGCTACGCAATGAATTCTTTACAGTCACACCCTCAGTTTCTCTCTACAAAGTTAACATTTTGCTAGCCATGCATAACAGTTATCACATAATGCTGTATTCACAGAAGAAAAATAGGATTCATAAGTGGAAACAGTCTCACCATGCTGGCAAAAAGTAAATTACGTTGTGCCAATCAGTGTTGTAGAGGCTAGGAATTTGCTCTTAAGAGGATTAGCTAATTTCAAGATGAATCGGTTGTGCCCATCCTAAATTGCAAACTGCACTAGCACTATAGCTAAATATAAATCCCAAGCTTGTATCTGTTAGTGACTGTGTCTCTTAGTGACTGTATCTGTTAGTGACTGTTTCTGTTGGTGGCTGGACCTGTAGTCCAGCCTTGTGATTCTGCTAGCTGATTATAGCATTTTCATGGTCTGTCTCTGTCAGGCACCATGCAGACTGCAGACACTGTAGAATGGATGAGCTGTGGTAAGGCAGGAAGAAAAAGGGGAAAAAAAGAGAGACAAAAAAAGACTCCATGAAAATTTCAAGAGCAGAGGATTTATTTTTATTCTGTGGTTAACTCTCTTCTCCCTGGACTAATGACTACCACAGTACTTTACTAAATAAAGAACACAATAATTTACTGTGAAGTGAAACTGGCTTTTACACCTGGTTGAAACTTTGAGTCATATTTCGGGTATAGTTTAATGGCTAGCTGAGCCCATCTCACTGCCACTAAAAGGGTGATGAGATCTCACTCCCACTCCACCATTATCACCTCCTTCTCCCTGTACCCACATTGTCAGACCTAAGACTCTGCCCCACACTTAAGCCAACTCTGGCATTCACCAGATCCATCTGAGTCCATTCAATTTACCAGCTCCAAAAAAAAACCACCCACTTTTGGTTTGTTTTGCTTTGTTCTTTTTCTGTGATTTAAATAAACTCAGATAAAGGTTAAAGAGCTGGTACAAAGAAAACACCTTCCCATATAGCAATCCTCATTAATTCAAATGCATGTAGATATATGTACAGCATGACAACCATATTTCACATAGTCACATAATGAGATTAATATTGACTCTTAACTGAAGTCATATATAATAGCAATCATTCTCATAAGATTTACCTTTATGGTTTTGAGCCATACTGGAACACTGTGTTATCATAAAATTAAGGAGCAACTAACAGCAGAATATCCTTTCAATTCACAGGCTAATGACATATTAGTTTGAGTGCAAAATGGATGATGAGGTTCCTACAGTTTAAAGCTAACATTAAATTACCTTATTATGTTATTAATAACAATTGCATTAAAATTTTAGTAATTAAATTTAAATTAATGTGTTTGTCAGAGTAAGATACAGTGACTTTTTACCAATTTTCAATGACATTTTTTGTCAGATTATAAGGGATCTTTCCAAAAGTGTTATAAACATTATTAAATTGCATTCCTGCAAATGGAGGGTAAGTTATTTTTTGAGTCACACTTGGCACAACTTTTACATTCTGATAGAAATTTTAATATAAGTGTGTTCAGGCAGTACAAGCGCTGTTTGTGTCAAACTATGAAAGCTTTGATTCATAAACACTGAGCAACAAAGCTGATTGTAATCTGTAAGGTACAAGGAAGACATCTCTTCCATTTCACAGTGTGTCCATCTGATTAGAAACATTTAGTTTTTACTTAGGTATCTATTTCCAAATAAGATCATCACAGAACAAAAAGCCCTGTCCAACAAAATGGAAACAATATAAAAAGAGAAGGATCAGCCTGCCTAAGCCAGGAAGAAGTGAGAGAAACCATTCTCAAATTATTACCAAGGAGGACCAAGTAAAGGATAAAACATGCGTAAGATGTTATTCATCATTTATATGTGAAGAAAAATAAATTTAAATTTAGGCAAACAGCATCCTAGCCTGTGCCAGAAATACTGTGACTAGCAGGAATGGGACAATGGTCTCTCCCTGGACTTTGCACTGGTCAGGCTGCCCCTCAAGTCCTGTGTCCAGTTCTAAGCCCCTCACTCCAAGGAAGACACTGAGATGCTGGAGCAAGTCCAGAGAATGGCAAGGAAGCTGGTGCAAGGAAGAGATCACAAGTGCTATGAGGAACAGCCGAGGGATCAGGGATTGTTTAGCCTGGAGAAAAGAAGACTCAGAGGAGACCTTATCATTCTCTGCAACCACCTGAAAGGAGCATGCAGCAAGGTGGATGTTGGCCTTTTCTCCCAGGCAACCAGTAGGACAAGAGGAAATGGCCTCAAGTTGCACCAGGGAAGGTTTAGATTGGGTATGAGGAAAAATTTATTCACTGTCAAGGCTTGGAACAGGCTGCCTAGGGAAGTGGTTGAGTCACCATCCCTGGAGGTATTTAAAAGCCGTGTAAATGTGGCACTTAGGGACATGGATTAGTGATGGACTTTGCATTGCTGGGTTAACAGTTGGACTCAATGATCTTAGAGGCCCTTCCAACCTAAATGATTCTATCTTTATTGCCTCAGTATTAGAGTAGCCTGCACAGCTGGGCAATATGAGGGAGATCCAGCAGTCAAGTGATCTTTATGTTTTAAGAAAGTGAATAAAGTCAGTAATTTTACTGTACATGGAGAAGTGTTTCAAAATGTCATCACAGAACTTTGAAAACAATGCATGTTTTTTGATTTTCTTTTGAGATGCATGTGTCAGTGTTTAGGATGCCCCAAATAACTGGAAAATTGGGTTACAGAGCCTCCCTGAATTTGTGAAAATAATATATGAATTCATGTAAAAACTTCACAATTAACCACTGGGGTCCAGTTAACATAATTGTGATAGTGTTAGGAGCAAAAAGGCTGAATTTTGCTGCATTTAGACAAATGGAGCCATGAGGTAAATAAGCTTACAGTGCTTCTGATTAATCTCTATGGCCTTCTGTTTCTACTAGCTATCCCTTAATTCCTAAAACAATGTAGTTTACTAGACTTCACCATCCACCTGCTGTGGAATAGCATCCTATATCCTGTGATCACTGGCCTACTCAGAAGTAAGTCATCACTGGAATTTTCAATACATTCAGTTGGACTGCCTCCATTACTGAATAGAGATACAACACCTGATTGGCATACAACACCTTTTTTTTTTTCTCTTACCTGGAGACTTCATCAATTGTAAAGGCTGCATTTAGCATGTCCTGCAAAAACAGGAAAAAAAAAAGCTGTGCATTTTGTATGTTTCAATTTGACGATATGTTTCAATTTGACGATAATTTTCTTTCTTTGCATATTCTGTATTGTAGACAATGGTGTCTATCATTCTACCTGGGCAGGAAATACTTGGGTTATCTGTTAGTGCATGGCTAGAAACAGTAAATTGGTTAATTACTATGATTTACTGGCTAGCGTAGTTTAACACATTCTAACAAAATGTGCAGTCTGGATTCCTTGGCAGCATTGATGCCATGCCTGGGGCTGTGCCTCAAAGAGGCAGTCCCTGACTATACTGTGTGATGCAGCCTTGCAGCCTTTTGTGTTTTTCAAATACCTGTTTTAATAATATTTCTGCCTGGATTTAGGAACTGAATAAAGATTATTCTAAAAAGCTGAAAGAGCTTGAACAAGGTTTGGGCACGTCAAGTTCAGGGATTTGTTATTCAGCAAAAGTCC
Organism: Melospiza georgiana; assembly: GCF_028018845.1. Lineage (NCBI taxonomy): Eukaryota > Metazoa > Chordata > Aves > Passeriformes > Passerellidae > Melospiza > Melospiza georgiana. The sequence goes on along the minus strand of NC_080430.1, from coordinate 42,728,752 downwards.
TTCCAGCCACTACCTTCAAAGTAACACTCACTGAAGATAACAACATGATAAATCCCCTTCCAGTCCTATGCTGAGGGCTCTGGATTATGAATGGGAATTGCTGTAGGAGGGCTGAAGAAGTTAATGATTCCAGTTGTCTTTCACCTCCTGTGCCTGAATTCAGCTGTTGGACAACCACAGCATGAGGCTTTAAGGCAAACCAAAATCAGAGAGAAGGAACACCATCAGCCATTCCAAATGACATGAGATATGTACGTGGTGGTTTTTATCATGCTTTGTGAACTATTTAATGTGTTCTTACAGACAACTTCATGAGGTTATCTGTATTGTTTGTAAATGCCACACCTCTGTATAATCCCTTTTACTCTAATTTTTAAGTAACTTGAAGCATAACTTGGGAACTGGTCTTTTATGGAGCTCTTGATTATGAAAAGATGAGTTTTGTAGGTTTTCTAGCTGGTTCTTCATAGTGTCATAAACTGATTTCTCTAGGGAAATACATTCACTTATATAGTTAGGCAAGGCTGTAGCACTGACAGACTGCTGGCAAAGCAATTGTAGATTTGACAGCTGTCCAACCGTTTTGAATCTAAAGACACTGAGATCTGTTTTCCTTTCTTGCAATGTACATGTTGCACTGTAAGATACATTTCCCAGCCTGGATATAATTTCTTTGTTTAACTGATATCCCCTAGTATGAATTGTACACCTGTTTATTCTCACTATTGCTTGGAAAATAATTAAACTGTAAAACTACAAAACCACAGATATCCTACTGCTATTAATTGCTATTTCTAAGGGCCCAAACTTGTCATTATTACTGATGTCAGTCTAGTTTTATGTACTACATCTACAGACTCAGATTCATATCTTCACCTTCATTTTCAGGTGACCCCAATTACATGCATACAGGTTTTTAGTCATCAAAGACTTTAAAACAGAAATTAAAATTGCAGGCCTTGAATAAATCAATCTTAATTTTTTGGTCAAAATAAAAAATAAATGTGATATAAATGTGATCACTGGACTTCACAAAATTATGGCCCTTGCCCCCTTAGAAACCAACAACACCAAGAGAAGAATATTGAACTAATGAATATAGCACCATTTGAAATGTTCAGTGAAACATTTTAGCAATCACTGAAGTAAGACTAGCTATTAAAGAAAAATGGGATGAGTCAAAAGAGAAAGCCTTTTGCCATGAGCTCGTCTACAGCATACTGACAAGAAAAGCACTGACAGAACTAGGAGGTGAGCATATGCTATTGTTAACTGACTGCATGTGCTGATCTAGTTCAGCATGTACTTTTGGTATCCAGCTAGTTCCTTGAATGCAAAGTCAGGTACAGTTTTTCAACATCTGCATTCACGTGGGTCCCAGTGCTGTCATCAAATGTTCAGAGCACAGGGTAATAAAGATTTATGATCTCTTCTGGCACTTCGAGGGAACACAAGGCACTCAAAGTGAATCTGAAAAAATATTTAACCTGACTTGTCTGCTACAGTCATACATTCAAAAACACCAGACACAAAATATTTCTAATGTAAAATATATTTTATAAAATTTCCAACTTAATAGAGACTAGTATGTTATCTTTCTTAGTATCAAGTCTTTAACTTAAAATCTAGTACTGTGAGTCTGTGCAGTAAAACCTTGATTTTATCAAGGTCTTTGAATTTCTCTTTTATTTCTGTAGTCTATAATTCTATAATCTGATTTGAAGCACACTCAGATATAGCAAACCTAATTTTAGGAAGAATTTATTTTAGCAAAAATCATCTCCAATCAGAAATTAGAAATGCAATGTAGTAGAAAACAGAAATTCTATTTCTGTTCTCAGTTCCTTCTGAAGCAGATGTTAAGTGTTTGCCAAGAGGGAATGGCAGAAGAGTGTAGTATTTGCCCTGTTTTAAGTTGCAGAAGGGAGTGCTCCCTTGTGCAGGGTACTACAGTGAAATAATCTAAGCAAAACATTAAATTAAATAATTCTCCATTCATAATGGCAAATGTCAAGTACAAGTCAAAAAAAGATTACCAATTAATGTTGCCCTTAAAAATCTTTTGCCTGGGGTATCTGAAGTCATGTACTAAAAACAGAGAATGGAATGCAAGTTCCATTTGGGATTTCTTCCTTTTTCAGGAAAAATTATGTTTTACTTTGGCATGACATTATATAACCAGGAGTCTGTGTTCACTTCAGATTTAATGAGGGTGTCAGGTGTGTCTGGGTACAGACAATCTCAGCCACTCCAGCCTAGGTGTGAGTGGGTGTATTTAAAGCTGTATGGCAGTCACAGCAAGTCTCACTAGTATTGCATGTAAGGCCCTGGAACTCATGGGAACTCATATAAAGCTTTATATGTTACTGCATTACTGGGGTGCATGGGGGCTCTACACAAAGTCAGCAGATGAAGGCTTCTGTCTTCTGTGCAGGGCCAGGCATTGCAGGTGCACACCCTGGCCAACCTGAGCTGTGTGGCAAGAACCCACTGTCCTGGAGGCTCATGAGGCAGAAACACACAGTGTGTGGAGCAGCAGTGCAGGCAGAGACGGACCTTTCTTGGAGACAGCCACAGCTTCTCCCCAGGTGCCTGGCACTGGTGGCTCTGAGAGAAGCTGCAGTGCTACACTCACAGCACCAGTTCCCTGCACTGCCACAGGGAACAACCTGGTGAAGGCCAGTGTGGAGGTGTGGGAGGATTCATCCATTGCTTCATGAAATCCACACCTGCAGCAGCATGATTCTTTCTCACTTAACTCTGAGAGAACCTGACTGCTCTTCCAGACACTCTGGAAATGTGGGGAAATCCTGAGTGTCTGTCAGCACCCATTTATGTTGTCACTCTGAAGCTGACATCTTGCTAACAGAAGTAAGAGTAAGAAGCAGGGCTGGTTCTGTCCCCCAGCTGAACCAGCTTGTCTGAACTGAAATTCCACCTCCAGACTAAGTGAGGTGGTTTCAGGTGTCCACAAGCAGTCACCGTGGCAGTGTGAGTGCACAAATAACGTGCAATCCCTCAGGCACTTATAAAGTTAGGACTGGTGGCAAGGGTTGAAAAGCTGCCCTTAGTGGTATTTAACAATATGTTCAGAGAGGTGGTTTTCCACACGTCAGATAGGCAGGTCCTGCAGAATTGAGGATCTCTGTGTGTCTGGAAATATGGATCTGTGCAACAACTGGTAGGACAGGCTGTTCTGGGCCAGTTCCAGCTTAATATGGTTGTGTACTTGGAAATGGATGAGAATTTGTGCAGCTGCAGAGCTTTACCAATTCAGGGAAGTTGGAAACTCACACTAACCTAGGTTTGAAGCATCTAAAACATTCTGGGCATTTAATGTTCTTAGAAGCAGGGTGATTGGTAGAATTGGCAGCATTAGGTGGTAGCAGAATTAGGATGGGTACTGGCGATATTAGATGGTGTCAGTAACAGTATCCCACACTGAAGGTCATGGTCTACTTAGCAGCACTGACACAGCATGCTGGAATACTAGCGATATCAGCATCATCTATCCAGAAGAAAGACATTTTGTGAATATACTTGGATTTTGCATATCCTTTGATTAGGCACCTGTTAATAAGCAATACTGAGTTACCAGATACATTGGATTTTTTTCCTTGATCATTAGCAAAGTACTCAAATATACATTCCCCTCTGACTTTTTAAAGGAGGATCTTAAATTCAAAGGTGAAATGTGTTTTGCCTTCAGTGGACAGTATTTGTGTCCCACTTAGTTAAATGATCTTTTAGGAGACCTCAATATGCTCATGGGACTTGATTCTATGACCAAAGTAATGTTTTATGATAAATACGATGAAAAACAATATGCTTAAGCTTCCCAATATGCTTAAATGTTAACGCTGATTTAAAAAATACAGAACTCTTACAGTAAGATGTAATATTATTTGCACAATATAATTTAAGTTATTTTTATGGACATTTTGCAGCTTACTCTATACATTGCTATCTTTTTTTATTATGTTACATGGATCTGCAATTTTTTTTTTAATTTGTTTGTCATGGAATGATTACATTTAATTATTGTTTTATTCACTGTGACATCATTCATTTTCTGAGGGATACAGTGGGTAATAAAGGTACTTCACAAATTTGGGAGTTTTTAATTTCAAAAGCCATAAACATTTATTTATTATTTTTAATGTCCATATTTGGTATAGGACAAATTCAACATCATTTGAACCTATTTGAACAAGGAGGAAAATTGTAAAAAAATTATAGTTCATTGAAAGACCAGAAGAAACAATACCTTAGCCTTTAACTGACATTTACTAAAGCTTCTTCCATACTAGATAACAAAATCAAATAAAAATTGAATCCAGGTAATATAGCCAGTACTGTACTCTGTACAGTGTGGAGTCTGTTCTTACATAACTCACACATGCATGATTTTTTAATGTGATTTATTCGTCTTGACTCCACTAAGTTCAGCCCATGTAACTGAAGAATGAATGTTTATATTTCCAGGGCTGCAGATCAGTGCTCTGACACATCTAGGTGAGGAATTGGTTCCCCAGATAGGTTCCTCCACACTGCTGGTACCTGGAGGAGTGTCAGCCGAGGCTCCCCGGGCGACCTTTCAGCTGCCACTCGCAGAGATTATCTGCATGATCTAGAGCCACTTGACACACCCTTGGGTATCAAATTGATCTGCAGAGGGCTGGCAGAGACACCACAGGACTCAAGACAGACCTGCACTGTCCTGAAGCAACAGTGGGAGTACAGGAGATACACCACACAGCAGTGAAAATGGTGCTAGACAGATATGCTTAAGCAGCTTATTTAGGTTGTTGCTTCTCTAGCTAGGTGGGCATTTTATCTGTCTTCTCAAGAGATTTCTGCATCAGCCTCAAAAGCCAACAGTTCACACAAGAAATTACCCAACAAGGACATGACTGCATACATTTTTCTCATTTTGATTAGTAAGCATAAGTATTATTTTTTCTTTTGCACGGCCTACAGTAACACCTTCATACATACATCTTTCTATTATTTCTCCAGCACTACAAACCATAATGAAACTTTGGGTGTGCCCACAAAGAAAATACACAGTATTAAATAAACACACATCAGTATGATTACTTAGTCACACACCAGTAAGCACACAGAACGTTTTGACAAGAGTAAACTTTAAAAGTTTCCCCTTTCTTCTCGGAATTGCTTTACATGACCAAACTACACAACAAAACCAAGATATGCCTGTAGGACAGGGAGGTAAATGTGTGCTATGTTTAATCCAGTCAGCATAGTTACAAGAAGCAGCGTAGATGCAGCAGCATAGGCCAGACATTATATACATTTATACATTATATAAATCAGAATACAAGCCATACAAAAATCTAGCAACATGCTCTGAACCTTCTTGTTGTTTTCTTAGGCTTCCAGGAATCAGTGACCAAAGGATTGAGATGTGATTTGTCTCTGGCCACTAACTTCAATGCCAATCAAGACACACCTCCCATTGCCTACTCCCTTATCTACAGTTCTGTCACCTCAGTCTTCAGCAGCACCACATTCCATTATTTCTGTCACATGAAAAAGTACTTCCTGATGATTTTTTTTCATCTACACCATGATTCTCAGGATCCTCCTAATTATTGTATTGTGAGTTTTGTGAATGCTTGCTCCTTGTTTTCCTTTCCACACCATCCATTGCTTTAAAGCTTTTTCTTGTACTGCTTTCCATCATCACTCTTCCAGGCCAAGAATTCTAAACTATTTAGCTTCTCCACACATGAGAGAATAACATGGTAGTTACTCTTTAACTCTGAAAGTCTCTGCCACACTTCCATCAACTTCCTCTTGTCCTAGGCTACTATACCTTTTTCAGAGTGGCATAAGCAAAACTCCATACAGGAGTAAGAATACTTCAGTCCCAATTAAAATGCTTGATTTAGTCCTTCTGTATACTTACTTTCCCTATCCTGTGACTAAAACAGAAGAATTAATGTAAGGCGTTGCAGGAAATAACTTGCAGCCAGAGCACTGCAAAAATTAAATTTAATCTCTCTCTCTGTGTTTATTTCTAAATATTAGTATTCTCATAAGTTACACAGTGATTGGCCTTTACTTGGCATAATTGTGGAACTGACTGTAAAGAAATGCAATAGTAAGCTGTTTGATGTTACAGAGGGTATATTATACCTAAACCCACAGATCTGCAATCAAATACACAAGTTCTGCTGAAATCAAGGTGCCAGGCAAACCAACAACTACATTTAATACCCTGAAAAATATTCAATAACGATCCATTTGTGTTGCCCAAAGCACAGGAAAAAAAGCAAGATTAAACCAAGTATCTCATGTAGAAGAGAAAAGCGTATCCAAGCAACAACACTAAGACTCAAAAGAAATAGGTCATGTGAAGAGAAGCACTAAATTTAGTAATTAAATGTATATTCAGCAGAAAAGATAAAGAAGCTTTAGTGAAATAACCTAAAGAAAAACAAAAGAAATTAAGAGATTTCTAAAGCTGGGAGACACATGAACACAAAAGATGTGCACTTGGTTGCAACTGTACTACTGAAAAGAAATTTCATGATAGTTAGCTGAGTTAAATTTGTATGAAACATGAAATAACTCAGAGCAGATTTTGGTACAGTATTGTATTTTTGGTCAGAAGCTTGATAAGAGCTCTAGTTCATTCGGTCTCTGCACAAGCAGACTGAAGTCATGATATGTTAAGCTGGTACAAAAGTACAATGCTAAAACTTTTACAGATATCACAGGGTCTTGCAGGCAGCCACTACTGTTTGCTTTTCATTGTAATTGGGTTGGTGACAGAGCTCTCCTCCATTACACAGAATCACACACATGACTTAATGAAAAGGTGTGACCACAGCTGCTGTTGGCATCCCATCTGAGCCCAGTCAGTTCAGCTGAAGAACTTGCTCACCAAGGAGCTGACCTGGAGGTGTGACAGCTACCTGTCTGGAGCCACAGATGTGGTAACACTGGAAGAATCACTCTGTTCCACAATTTGTTGCAAAAAAACCCCTGAAATAGTACCCTTTTCCTCCCTGAAGGATTTCTACTCCATTGCAGAGACTGTCTTGTTAAATCCTTGAACACTCATGGATGGCATTTTTTGTAACAGGGGAGTTTCTGCCACTTCAGATGCACCAGCTTTGCCACTCACAAGAGCTTTTCTTCCACTCTTAAACTGCAGGTTTTCTCACCTTTGGATAAGGTCTGAACTCCATGGGAACTCCCTGCAAACACAAAGGCAGATCATGCAGCTGCAGGACAGCTAAATTAGGACCTCAGGAGGAACACAGAACTCACAGCAGCGAGGAAAGTAAAGGGCTGACTCATGAGCAGCAGAGCCACTTGTCCTTTCCTCCTACTTAGCTCAAGACTCAGCAGAAGCTGTGCTCTGGGGGTGCTTGCTTCCCACAGCAGTAGTTCAGCACCATTCTGCTGCTGTGGGAAGCAGCAGTTTCAAAGCCAGCCCTCTCCTGAGGTCCTGTGGGAAATATCAGTGGCAGAAAGAGTACACTTCTCTCAGAAATGACAGCATATTTTCATTCAGAAGGGTAAAAAACCAACAAGAAAATGCAGCATATATGCTACTGTATACTGCAGCAATTTGAACATTATGATTATAGAAATACATATTTCATGTTTAATATAAATTCATCCTGTCAATTTACTGTCTCTGGGAGTAGCCATTGACTTTGCTCTGAGGGCACTGCTGAGAGTTGTGGGCAGAACAGGATTATCTAATGATGCTAAATTTGCCTTTATTTATCAGTAACTGACATAGCAAAAAATACTGGCTGAAACCCAAACATGACAAGTGTGGGGTTGGAACTAAGATATGTGGTATAAAGGGTAGCCCTGTGGTTTGAATGTGAATGCAAAGGTTGAGTATATTTAGGAAGGACAGTGCCTATCTGTATGTCATCAGCACTCAGTACACCAACAAAACAAAACAAACAAAACAAAAAAAAGCCATGGAGGGCAAGAGAAGCAGCAGTTATGCCTCCAAGAGAAAGCTGAAAGAACAAACTGTAAGCAGATCTTAGGCTCTGTGTACTTTGATTCTCTTTCTTTCTAAGGAAATAGGACTTTCTGAACATTTTTTTTGTAAATTAAAACAGTGCACCATAGAAATAACTGGCACAGCATTCCCTTTTTTTTTTTTTTTTTTTTAACTCATAAGGCTGAATCTGGCCAGCAACAGAGGCTACAAAGTAGAGGGGGAGAAGTACTTTAAACTGAACTTAAGCAGCTACTCATTTTGACATTGCTTTATAAAATCAATCTTTATGCTGAAAAAGCCAAACTCCAAGAAAAGTATTTTCCACTCTACTACTACTTACTATTGCCATTTTCTACAAGCTAGAATGAGTACAAATAACAACTATTTCCTTTTTTTGCCTTATTGAACCCTATTGGAAAAAGGCTCCCAATAACAGCACACCACAACAGAACCCTAATACTTAATTATCAAAAGAGAACAATAAAAAAGGGACATTTTCTCTCAAAAGAAGAATTATAACAAAACATGTTGACTGGCTTTAAATACTGCTTTCAGTGTTCTCTTCACACAAACAAAGAAGAAGACTTTACTAGTAAAGGTAATTATTCTTTATTCATGTTGTATACATAAATAACTGGGACCTAACAGGGATGAAAAACTCTGAGCTATTATGACTAATCTGGTTGAAAACACTTAATGTATTTCAAGTACAGAGGTATCAAAATAATATTTTGACCAAAAAAAAGCCTGTAATAAGAACTTATTTCACAAGAGAAATGATTGGAAATTCTCAGGTTCAGAGTTTACCAGATACCAAGTACAATACCCATAGGAGGCTTCCTGTATTTACTCATGGCAGATGATTGTAGACTGTTGACCAGTTTAGTATTACAACATATGCTTTAGGGATCAAAATGAAACAAAAGAAAAAAAAAGAGATGTGGTTTTATGTACAAAGGAAACTCCAAAATATTGCACAAGTTTTTATTTACAACCAACAGGGTGAAGATGAGATCAAGATTACACCACAGAAGTTGCGCTGTGTTTCATAGGTAAATTAATTTAACACGGAGCAGGATTGTGAGGAGGATTTTTTGGTTTGAAATCTTCCACTAGTATCAAATGGAGAGATATGGGCTCCAGGCCATGAGATGGGACAGAAGGTGTACTGCTGGGCAGGATCCACTTCTTACCAAAGCCTGTAGTGATAGGAAAAGGGACAATATTTTCAAACTTTAAACCAGAAGATTTATAGTTGGTATAAGCATGAACTTTCTTATGATGAGAGTAGTGAGATACTGGATCAGGTTGCCCAGAGAAACTGAGGATGCCCCATCTCTAGGGGTGCTCAAGTTCAGGTTGATAGGGCTCTGAGTAACCTGGTCTAGTGGAAGGTGTCCCTGCTCACTGCAGTGGGATTGGACTGGACAACCTTTAAAGCCCCCTTCCAACCCAAACCCTTCTTTGATTCTATGGTTCTATGACATTATAAACAATCAAAACAGAGGGCTGCAAGGTCCTGAGAAAGTCATATTAACAGCCTCACTATACTTATCACATTTCTGATTATGAAGATGCACTCAGCCTGTACTTAAAGTGACAATGACAGTCTATGTTCCTACCACTGGCAACTTTTTTCCAGTACTCTACCCGTCAAAAACATTTTTCCTAATGTTTAATCTAAAATATTCTGGTTGCAATTTCTGCTCCTGGTGGGCATAGAAAGGAAGTTATTCTCATCTCATCAGTAACTTCTCATATACTTGCTGACTGTTGTCATTCTCCTACTCTTACTCTTCTCTAATTAATCAGTCTGAAATAATTTGCTATTATCTTTAGGTCCGTTGATATTCTGGTTGCTCTTTAGGTGGTCCACATAATTTTTCACATGCAGCACTCAAAACTAGCTTTACAACTCTTAAGCAAAGCAGAATTCCTTGCCTGGTCTTGCAAACTCTAATCCTCATAATACATCCCAGCAGAATGCTAATTTTTTTTTTTTTTTTTTTTTGCAACAACAAGCCATGGTTGACTCACACCCAGTCTGTGACCACTCAAAGCCTGAGTTACTATTGTACAGAATTTCTACCTAATCAGTTTGCCCTACCAGCTGATTATTCCTGCCTAGAGTTGTATCTGGTTTGGCTGAATAACTTTCAATTTTTTTTTCATATTTCTAACTGAAGATATTTTTTTATTTTGTCTTTGCCCTCAGCATACCTTTTCCCTCCCAGTCTGATACATATATCAATTTGATAAGCATTTTCTCTTTTATAAGAATGCATCCATGTCACCAGATTCTGAATTGTGCAATCCAACTTGATACACATTTCCATTTTGATGGAAAACCACTCTGTAATTCTGGTTTTCCAACAAGTGTTGCACACATTACCTGCAGACCAACATGGAACACACATTATTAACCAACATGGAACACACATTCCATACGGGCAGCACATAAAAAGTTCCCTGAAAATCAAGACATACTGAATCTAGAGCTCTTCTTTATCCATAAGGTATGTCATGTGGTTGCAAGGGCAATTAGATTTTTGAGATGTGAGTTCTTGTTGCCAGTTACTCATCCCTATATTATTTTTCAGGAATGTACAAATACATTTTTCACTATTTTTCTAAAAAACTTAATTTGCTTAATAATGTCATACCTTTTTTCTCCTTCCTCTCTCCACCAGGCTTGTGACTTTACAGCCTCCCTCTATCCCACCTAGCATCCATAACTTCTCAAATACATTGATTACTGACACTGAGATTCTGTTAGCAAGAGCTTTAAATACTCTAGGCCATAGTTAAAGAGAGAATTCAGGTCAATTTGAAAATATGTGGCTTATACATTCCACCTTTTCTTAACTGAAAATGCACCTCACTAATGCATTAGTTTCATTATTTTACTACCTTAGATAGTGAAATCTAGAAGGTACTGCATTCCTGACACCTTTTAGTCTTCTCACTTCACAATTAGAGTACACTTTCTATTTCACACAATTAATGAGCTTCTGGAGTGATGTGGGGGTTTTATTTCGCTTGCTAGTTGCATTTCATTTCACACTTGTCTTTCTGATTTTGTTCTCACATGCTTCTGTTGTACTTTTATTTTCAGCCCTAACAACCAACATAAAAGCTAACTTACTTTCTCCTTTCCTGTAGGTTTCTCTCCAGTTTGAGTGATTTAGCCAGGCTGGTTTCTTAACTCCAAGTTCATTGAAAACTGCCTTCCTGACTCCTGTGGGGTTCATGTTGATCATACTCCTTGTTCTGGTCCTGCAGATCACTAATCTCTCATCACTCTACCATGTCATGTACAGTCTCAACTAATGCTTACCCTGACCTTTTCAGTTACTTGCTTCTTTCTGTCTGCAATCAAAACTAGAATAGCTTTACTGCACTGTGCAGACTTCTCTGGAAAATCTGGAAGGCTCAGTTGTCTCCAGCCTTGGGTTCATGCAGGTATTGACAGGTGAGGGAGACAAAACAAGAAGGTAGTGACACTGCTTAAATTACACGCTCTGTCTCACGCAGCAAATGTCTCATCATCATGGGTTCTTCACAGGGACCATGTATGACCCAGACAGACACAGTCACAGCACTCTTTCACCCACCTGAAAACATGAGACCTTGTCTCTCCTCAACCACTCCTGTGTCTAGGAGGGAATTTAGGTTAGTCACGTGTGAGTCATGAACTCTGGAATAGCCAAGCATGACAAGATGTAAGTTCTGCCTAGGAACACAGCCTGTCACGGGCTCAGCTGCTGAACACGCTGATATATTAATAAATATGTATCTAAGCACCCTCTTTGCAATTCACTCGCTCCTTGAACACTTAAAACTTCTTCTGGCCTTCTCATAGCTGACTCTTGCACACAGTTGCTCAACTTTCTACTGCAACTGCCATGGGCACATTTTCAAAACATTGCCTTTAGGGCAGATAGAGGCTGTGAATGCAAACCCACCCTGAGATGGTGTGAACAGCAGCTCAGTCAGGACTGCTCTGTTCTATACTCCCATCACATGATCATGGTGAAGAAACCAGCAAAACTTTACCTACAATTCTCTTCAACTATACCTCTTTTCTTCAAGTGCCAAAATTCACAGACACTCTGGTTTGCCCCAAACATTCAGTCCAGGACTGGCCTCTTACAGTCATGGCCATGTCATCGATTTCCTGGTTCACAGCCTGCTCTCAGAGTGGGATCAGACATGAGCCCTGGAAGGGACACAAGAAAGCTTGCCCTCCTGTACAGCAAGGATGTGAAAGGACAAGAGGCTGAGACAGACTGCCTTCCCATTCAGGACAGGCCTTGGGAACAAGGAACATAGTAAAGCACTAGCCTTGCTTCAAGGAGGGCCTCCCACGTCACCAACATCCCTTAAAGCTTCCAGGAGTTTGGGAATCTGTACAAACAGCCTCCTTATGCCCGCCATAGGCAGACATGTGGTTGGAAGATGTTGACAAAGTGAATGTGAAGGAGGATTTCAGAGTACTTGAACAATTCTTGATCAACCTGTACTCATTTAGAACTCTGCATACACCCACATATATCTAGGAAACAGGAAAACATGGAGCAGACACACGAGGAACAACAAGCATGTTGCCACTGGTCTCAAAGTGCCGCTCCAGTTTGGAGGGGAGCTCAGAGACAGAGTCCACAGAGCAGTATGAGAGATCAGAAGCTGAACAAGCTGCCCAGGGCTGCCATGGCCCTGCAGACAACTGGGGTCTGAGAGGGCCCAACAGTAGGGATCTCCAGACTCCACTGGAAACTGACACAGTTCAGACTTTTTGTTTCTTCAATGACTCAGCCAAGGCTGAAACATCCTGCTGCATACTACTGAGGTCCAGAATCAGGCAGAAGCTCAGTTAATGCAAGAATTCCTCCCACACCTCAGTAACACAAAGAGCCCTCCCCAGAGAAACACAGCCAACAGGACTCGGGGTGGAGTTCCTCATCTACATCTTGCAGTGCTGCTTGGGCTTCTGCTTAGCCTTAGCCACAGCTAACTCCAACCCCTGCACCTCCAGTTCCTGAGGCAGCTGACAGACAGCCTTCTGTCCTGAAGGAGCACACAGAGGAAGCCAAACCTCCAGGGACAGCAATACACGGACACGAGATCCCAGGGGCATTCTCCCAGGGCTCCAAGGTCCTCTTGCCATCCCAAACAGGTTCATTTGCAGAAACCAATAAGTTTTATACTGCTTTCTCCCTGCTATTCTGAGGCCCCATCAAATGTCAAAATAAGAGCAGGCATAATAAATGTCCTTATTTTCATATAAACATGTTTAAACAGTCTTAGGCTGTAATACTTGGCCAAGTCAACGCTCTCTGCAGTTTGTTGCTCAGACTGATTTTAGCAAGCTGCAAACTGCAACTGCTGCAGTTTGGAGAAGTAGCTTACTCATGGGTAACATACCACTTATTGAATAGAATGGTAGTAAACTAATTCAATAATGAGGGCCAGATACAAGCCCCACTAAATATCAACACAGAAAAGTGAGAGATTAAACAGTAGCAGGGATCACTCCTTTTGAGACATTTTCAGCATCCGGAATTTTTTTTGAAATACAAAAATGGATAAATTAATCTGAATTATTTGCTTCTCATTATAATACAGCTGTCCTTTATTCATTGACACTCCACTGCAACATTTGCCAACTGATGCACAACTCTCTTTCTTCTATCAGCATTATCACAGTCATTTCTTCATGCACAGAAATGCAGCTGATTTATCCACATAATCAAATCAGCCCTGAAGAAAGTGAGTCATTCCTCAGTAAGAGAAAGAAGGGCTGCTAAGTGGGAGTAGGCTGCTTGTACAAGTATACTCTTAAACAAATGTAACCAGTTACTGTTCGGGTGAGCACCACTGAATTAAAATCACAGAGATAATTGTGTCTGAACACTTGCACATTCCATGAGTAGGATGTAAATCTCATTTATGAGGTTTTTAAATTACTACTCCATTGAAATTAGAAAGAAATAAAACCATAGCATTCAGAACTATTGATTCAGGCAGTTTGCAAATTCTAATGACCATCTTTGCAAACCTTTGCCAGTGATCATATAGTTCTACACACACTGATAGCCACTTTTCTCGTAAATAAAATTTTTCAGCGCCACAATAAAAATAAATACACTCTCCTGAGAAAAATATCAGATTGCCAAACCATTGTGACACAGCCAAACAAACTTTAGCTGAGATTGTGTAATCTCAATAATCACTGTTGTCAAATTGCAAATGGTTTTAGCTGAGAATTATTTCAGCTATTACCAAATTCACCTTATACTTTTTAATCAAAGGATTTCAGAAACCAAAAGAAACAGTAATCATCATTCCATTTGTTTTTCTAAAAACAGCTTTAGAGGTCAGTGACAAAATTCAGAAGAAATGCAAGACTTAAAATCTTCTCGCCACTCCTTCCACTTGATGCACATTGCTGCTTTGTTTCAATTAAGGTTTGTTGATTGCCCAATATCAATGCAGTTCTTATGCAGCTGAACAATAACACAACCAATACTATGAGATCAAATGTGGTCTAAAACAAGCACACCCCAGCATTCTCCTCCCCATAGGCACGGCTGCACTTAAGTCTATCAAAACACTTAAAAATGACAATCGCAATAGGCATTCTATTTGGAATCGTCTTAGAGACAATTAATACTTAAGTTGCATCCAGAACTCCTAATTTGCTTCTTATACAGAGAAACAAACATTACAGCCTGGAACACCTAGTGCTGTCTAGCCCTGCTGCCCTCTTTGCAGGCCTCGCTGAGCGAGTTGGCCCAAGGAATGTCTGTGGGGGAGCCGACGCTTCAGTTTGGGTTCTGCCGCCTCTCCTGCTTTGCTTGTCAGCTGGGTGCTGCCACGGGGGCATTGCCACCTCTCCAATGCCACTGCCCGGTGTTGTGTCCCTTTACTTTTAGCTTTACTTGTCAGCTGTGTGCTGCCACGGGAGCATTGCCACCTCTCCAATGCCACTGCCCGGTGTCGTGTCCCCCTGTGCGCCACTCGGTGGGAAAACAGTGGGGTGGATATGCTCAGTATGCCCGGTGTGTAGGGTGCGTACACAGCTATGTCCGCACAGTGTACAGTGTGCACGGCACAGGATATACACACACACGCACCGCGGGCTCCGCGCTCACGGGGCAGGGACGCCCGGGAAGCCGCGGCCCCTCTGCACAGGCCTCATCTGTGCCGCCATCCCGGGATCAGGAACCAACCAACGGGAGCCTTGCTCCAGCCATGCCGCTGGCTGGGGAGGGCCCGGGACCCACTCCCGTCGGTGGGGCGCCCATGTGCCCAGTGCCCGCCCGACACCCACTCACACCCCGGGGTCCGCCCGCGGCGCTCCCGCACTGCCGGGCCGCGCACGGCGGCGCTCGGGGCTGTGGGTGGCCCCGCGGGGGTGACGCAGGCGGCGGGCGGGCAGGAGGGAGGGAGTAAGAGAGGGAGGAGCCCGTGATGGCCGGTGCCGCCGCCGTCGCGCTGTCCCTCGCTGCGCTGCCGGCCGCCGCCACCGCCGCCCCTCCGCCGCTGTCAGCTGCCGACCACCGCGCCGCCGCCATGGCCGAGGAGGAGGCTCCTAGCGAAGGGTGAGTGGGCTGACCCCCGTCCTCTCCGCGGGTGTCCCGGACGGGGCAGGAAGCCTTTCGGGGCGCTCGGGCCGTGCCGCCGCGGGCGCTGCTCGCCCGCCTCCTCCCGCCGCCGGCCCGTCCGCCCGCGGTGCCTACGGGCTGCGGGCGGCCCCTGTGCCGGGGCTGCGGGGGCTCCCGCCTCCCCGAGCGCTCACCGGGCTCCGCGCTCCGCACCGGCCCTGCCGCGCTCCGGCATCGCCGCTCGGGCGCTCCCGGAGTGTGGGCACGCCGCCTGCCATGTTTTGCTGCCGCACAGCCCGCCTTCCTGCCATGGCTTCCCGCCTTGTGGCACGGGCAGGCTCCCGGCAGGGTTTACCGCCGGCTCCCTGCGAGCCCCGTGTCCCCGCCGCCTCCCCTTGTGCTGCGGAGCTCCGCCGTGGCTGGCCAGCTGTTGTTACTGCACACCTGCCCGCAGGCGTGTCCCTGCGCCTTTGCCTTGGCAAAGTGTATCTACGCGCTCCGGCTGTCATCCAGCCTTCCCCCTTGCGCCCCAGAGGTCACACGGCTGTGTACAGTGCTGGCCCGTGCTCCTGTGTGCATCGGCGGCTTTATCTGGGCGCACAGATAGCCCATCTTCTCGTTCTGTACGTTCACTTTGATATAGAGCAGACAGTGCACTTGTCAGCCTCTCTGTGTCATCATTCTATACTTTATATAAGTAGGAGATGAGACCACATCTATAAATTACAAGCATACGCTGTTGCTCTAACTTTTCCGTACTATATGCTATCCCTACTAACTTTTTCTTTCTTTCACTGTCCCAGGGCATTCACATCTACTGAAATAACTCCTATAGCATAAGTTACCCTGACCCTGTTCTTAACATGTGTCTCTAATACCTGTTTGTAACCACTTACACCCTTGATATATGACTTTATTATAGCTAATAATCATTCTTCTGCCTTTTACATAGTTACATAAATTACACAGTTCCTCACTATATCTTTTGTGAGTGTACTGTATACAAGTTACTAATCAATGGTCTGTTCTTCAGTTCACATGCCTTCTTAGTGTATGCTTTATTTCTTGTTACACTTAAGCTTCCACTGCAGACCCGTTTTTATACTGTTCCATTGCCCCCAAATATGTTGTCTGCCCCCGTAGAATAATATAGTCATCCCATCTCTGAGTTTGTTTATCAGACATACTTAAGATATCTGCTGGTCGCTTATCTCACAGTTTGTTCCATCATATTTTATGGTTCTAGTCCAAACAGTGCTCTATCAGAATATATCTAGCTCTGCTTTAGTCATACATGTGCTTTATTCCTTCTGTCAGATGTGTAAATATGCTTTATATGCATTGTTGACATTAACTTTTCCTCTTTCTCATATGCTTTAAATGCATTGTTTACATTAATTTTTCCTCTTTCTCTATGCTTTAAATATTAGGTAGTATATCCCATTACTGATTGACTAGTCCTCAAAAAACTGATTTCTTGCCTTTTCTTCTACATCTCCCTTCTTGCGTAACTAAGTCTTGTGTTATTTTGAGAAATCAGACTTAAAATTCTTCAGCTGATTGCATGCAAATCATGCCATGCATTCATGACTTCTTAATTAAGTATATTGCCATTTGCATGTTGTCATGTTATGTGTTTGTTTTGTAATCTTCCAAAACTACCTGCATCGTCAATCTTGTGCTTTTTTTAGTCATTTTTCCAGCTTGGGGTTTTGGTATTTCATCTTGCGTATTTACCTGCTCTGCCAGCTCAATCTGACCAGATCTGGACTCTCCATCTTTTCCAAATTCCCTGTTGTGCCATTATCACCATATGTTCACAGCATTCTCATTTTAAATGCAAACTCCAAAACCTTCCCTTTCAAAGCACTCTGCAGTTTTGTCTACTCTGTAACTCCACACTCTCTTCCTTTCCTCAAAATAGTTTTCCAAAATCTTCACCTCCACACAACCTCTGCAACATTACCCACCTGAAAACTACAA
The DNA here is from genome assembly GCF_028018845.1 of Melospiza georgiana. Lineage (NCBI taxonomy): Eukaryota > Metazoa > Chordata > Aves > Passeriformes > Passerellidae > Melospiza > Melospiza georgiana. The sequence goes on along the minus strand of NC_080430.1, from coordinate 42,711,160 downwards.
GTGAAACGCTTCTTAGTTCCGTGTTCTTTCTGACCCCTTCACAGTCTTAAATACAAGTAGTTTGTAAAGCTTCTTGTTGCTGGTTTACAGGTTTCCTAAGTACAAGCCTTAAAATAGCTGTGCCTCGGCCTGTTTTGTTTGTGTGTTCATTCAGCGCATTAGGCTGAACTGCATTAGCTGTCTGGTTTGATCACACAGAGTGCTGAGTGCTGCTGAGACCGTGCCAAGCGCCCTCCACTCCAGCTGCCGCTCAGGATTGCAGGATCGTAACACTCCTTGATCTGGACATAGGGTCAGGCTGAATTTTCAAGAGGATTACTGCAAGTTTCTCGTGTGGTTTGCACAGCTGGGTGGCTTTTAAGAGGTGTTGGTTTTCAGAACTTCTGAACAATTAGGCGTTGATGCGGTATTTTTCAGAGTAAGCCTCCCAATTCACTAGAAACTTCTAAGAACAAAATATCATCATCCTTTTCCATGAATTCAAAAAGTGCATTTGTGTTGAAATGTTAGTGCTTTTATTGGTCAGTTTCTAGCAATAGTTAAAATTAGCATTTCTTCATGCTAATGGACGAATTAGCATGAAATTTTGAAGTGGAGCAACATTCAATAGCCAGGGGAAGTCTATAAACAAGAGGAATATGTTAAATGATTTTTCATTGAGAATGCTGTGGCAGTGATAGGAAGTTACAATATACCATCAAAGCCCTAGAATAAGTTACTAGTGACAGGTGCACACAAAGAATAAATGCAAAGTTTATCTGCTTTGAAAATAATAGTGTGACTCAACTTGTTAGGCAACGCACTTGCTTTGTTGCAATTTGGTTACTGTGCAAAGCATGGTGAAAACTTTCTATCTGGAAGATCTCAGCTGAAAAATATTCATGAAAACTATTCATGGCCCTGTCCTAACTTTGTATTAGAAGATTAACTAAACAAATGTTTTTGTAGTCACAGTGATTGCTTGGTTAACATGTCACCTGCTGGTGATTTCCAAACCTCTTTACAGCCTTGGACCTCCTCTGTGTAGGTTTTAGATGGAGACTTCTGCCTGTGAGGCAGACAGCCTCATGTGAGCCTTTTGCCAGTATTGAATTAACTTACTCACTCTGGATGCAGCAGGACTGCTTATGGCTTATAATATAACTAGGAAGAACAGCTACTAAATGTGTGTATACATACAGAAAAAGATCCCCAAACTGCAATACTGGGGGCTTTTTCCCCCTATAAGTGGAATAGTTTTCTTGAAGTTTTCTTAGAACTTATTTTTCTTAAATAGTTTTCTTAAAACTTTAAGACATCTGCAGTTTCAAGCCCACATCAAATTGCTTGTAATTGGTCTTTAGTCTCACAAAATGGTGGCTTGGAGTAAAGGAGAAGACATACTCTCTAACACCAGTGTTCACAATTATTTTTGTGTTATCCTTCGAGCTTGTTTGTATTACAGAACTCAGTTTTGAAGTGAGCTGTTCGATTAATAACAGAGGAAGAGTTTATTAGGCTTGATAGAGCCTGTGTCTTCTCCTTGGTAGGATGGTTCACAGTGTTACAGCACGAATGGACACTCTCAGCTCAGAATTTTTGCCTGAACTTTTTGCTAGTTACATGATCTAGGTTTTACAGCAAACTGAGTGGGTAAGCTGCTGAAAGCAGGGTCCTGTTTGCTTTTCTTCTTTCCTGTAGTGCAGGTGACCAAACACAGGCTTGGTAGCTACAACTTGCATTTTTAAAAACTGAGTGAGACGTCAGTGCAGTGTGGAAAGCAGATGTGGAAAAAAGTTAAAGGCCATTTCCTTCCTCTTTTCTGATTTTGTCTCTTTGGTTAGCAGGGTTGTGTCAGTCACAGCTTCAGTACTTAAAGTCTTTTGTGTTACATACATGAGCTCATGAGAAGGTGTTTGTATGAGCAGGTTTTCAGGCATTTATGGGATTATTTCTAATAGTTTCTGGTGCTTGTATGAATTTGGGGAGGGAAGGTCTGTCTTTATCAATATCTCTCATTTCTCCTAATGCAGACTAAAGGGAGAGAGGGAAAGATGGCAAAATGTAACAGGGGCTATCTTCTCATGGTAGCAAAAGAAAGATGCTCATAACCCCACTTTCCAAGTATCAAACAAAGACACTTCTTCAGAAGCTGCCAAAGTAGAATTAGGGGGAGTCTTAGCCCCAGTGGAAATGACAGTGAAGCTATAAATCCAGAGGGGCAACTAGCTGTGGTTAGTGTGCTGGTGTCTGTGTGTCATTGGAGATCACAGTTTTTAGCCAGTATTGCATATATTTGGGTATATGAAAAGTTGTTTGAGAGCCTGCTGGGGGCTGATAGGCCCAGTCAGTGACCTACCTTTTTGAAAGGGAAAGTGTTTGTGTGCTGGGGGTTCTCTGACTGTTCTGAACTTCTTTGGGAGGCTCTGAACAACTCTCCTGGCTGACAAACTATTAAAACGTTTCTTCTTTTATATAGTGGTTTATTAAGATTTCTTGCTGATGAAATTTTGATGCTTGTGTTTCATAACTTCTGAGTATTTCCTTGCAATTCTGGTATTCTTTTGGGATAGTTTTTTGCACATGGGTTGCATTGACAGGCAGGGAGAAGAGGGCATGAGAGGAAAGGTGAGTGTCTGCATTTATATTGGCTCAGAAAGATCCAGATGAGAAGCTGAGCAGCAGGAGAGAGGTCAGTGGAGAAGAGAGATTTGTGAGTCAGTAAAGCTGTGTAAGGGAATGAGGTCGATCTGGAATGAGGTTAAGAGGGTAGAAGGAGGTTTTTAAGTGGCAGCAAGAACACATGGTGCTATGGTGAGAAATGGCAGAGAAGGAAGGTGCTCTGAGTGTGTTGCACTAGAAAACTTAAGATGATAGAAGACTACGGAAAGGCAGGGAAGACACAAGCATAACAAAACTGCATTCTCCAAAAGAAGATGTAAGAGCACCTCTTGCCATTGAGAAAGTCTGCTCTCATATTGAAGTGACAGAGAAGGGTGTGGCAAAGGGCAAAATACAGAAATAGGGTGGGTCAAAGCTCTAACAGACCACTGTAGAATTTGTTTCTTGGTTGTATTTAGTAATTTGGTGTCATACTGACACCAAAAGCTTCTTAATTACATCTTTACCTTTCCATAAGGGGACTTTTGATGCGATGACTTTTTAGATCCATTTAACTTCTTAACTATTTTCAAGACTACTTGCACTTCCTTGACATCTAAAGCATTTGTGGTGTAAGCATGTAGAGGAAATAGTCTGCTCTCAAAAGAGTTGTGCGCCTCTTAGCTTTTCCAGGAAATGAAATGGAGATAGGTAGTTGAAAATGTTGAATACCAGTGCTTGCATTTGGACATAGGTAGCTCTTTGTCACCTTAGGTGACTGTGATAAAGGAACACATCATAGAAGCTGCTCGAAGGAGCTGCAGTGAAACACCCCTCAGTGTTGTTCATACTTGTGTACAAGGGGGTTGTGTATAGCATGTTTGGAGCTAAGGGAAGTGATCATATGCTTTAGATAGTCTTTTATCTGTGTGCTTACATGGGCCCTTGTGGAAAAATGAAAATATTCACCTCCTAATGTTGTGATCTACGTTGGGCATGATAGACAATGGAATTTTACCAAAAGAGAAGCAGGGTAGAGTGTGGATGGGCAATGGTGGAGGTTAGTGAGGGGTGCCTGTTGCATGTGTGCTTTGCTCTCATCCAGTTTGATGGAATTTGGGAACAGGCTGAAATGTGGGCTGCTGGCATGATAGGTATGAGAAGGCTGACAAGGATTAAGCAAGGTTGAAGTAATGCAATATCTGAAGGGCAGCAGGAGTACATCAGTTGATGTATGAATAAAATAAAAGCAGTACAAAGTTGAATAACATCTGAGGGGTACCAAGAAGAAATTTTCATTTCCTTAATTTTAGTTATGTTTTTCTTCACAAATTCTTACTGCAATGTGCAGTGTGTTGTTTGTTAAAACGTGAAATGGGTGGCATTGCCAAGTTCTATTAGACATGAGTTTACTGTGGAGGGGGCAGAGGTAGGACCTCTGTGGTACCTAACCCATGGTCTCTGTCACAATGTTGAGGAGTTTTAGTAGAGCTGTGCAGCTTCCCCCTTGCTTCTCCTCTGTATCTTAACTCTGTATTCTGTGTTATTCCATACTTGGTTGCTAATATGTTTTTTCTTTGGATTTTTTTTAAGCTTTTAAATAAGAACGTGAATCTGAGTTGGATGCTATCACAGCTTCTTTGTAAGCAGTATGAGCATTGCAGGTTGCAGGCTTGGGTAGCACTCCATGGGTAAACTTCATTCTTGTGGTACACACTGAAAAAGCACTTGCCGTGAAATGGACACCTTTGGATATAGCTAGAAAGAGGGTGGAAGAAATTGTAAAAGCATAGAAACAAGGATATGTATGGTTTAAAAAAAAAAAGGCAGTGCTGAGAGACTCAAGAAAGGAGGAGGGGGCTGCAGTGGTGCAAGTTATACTGCAATATATACCTATGTCTGAGGCCCAACATGGGAGGGAGCAGAATTGTAGGTCCTCTCTACTTCTTGAATGGGCAGGTTGCTCAAATGACTTAAAATAGTCACAGTAAACTTTGATATCTCTTAAATAGCCAGAAAATCTCACAAGTTATGGATTCACCTTCATGAGGTAGAGTTTCAAGTTAGTTTTGATAAGTGATGGTTGATTTTGATAAAAACCATAATAAAACTTCCTTCTGAATTTTTATATTGTTTCTGATGCTGGATGTTCTGAACACACAGTTCAAGATGCAGTAAATACATGAGGAATGCATTGTTTTCACCTCTGCCCTAATGTAGAGCAGTATTCTGCAATAAACTATCATGGGTTTTGTGTTGGAATGGGGCTGATGTATGTTACACTTCCTAGAAATATTATCCAGAGGTTTTCAAAACATTCTGTTTTAACATTACTGAAGCATCCAAGAGTTTCACAACATCTAATTGCATGGAACATCTTGGCTCAAAACTCATCTAAACAGAACTTTATGGGCAGGGTTATAATGTCATCTGGGAAAAAAATCGTTACCCTTTTTTAACCTGTTGACAATGATTTCATCCATTTTTTGTCTCCTTGTGAAAGTGGTAAATAGGTATTTCTTAAAGCAAGGAATTTTTTTGTTCTCATACTGTATTCCTGGTACTTGCTTCTGGGTCTTGCCTCTTTAGTATGCACTTGAGGGTCTTTCCCTGAGGATTTTTAGTCTGTTCATGCAATGAAAGTGAAATATGGAATGTTTTTCTTCTCCTGATTTTTGTCCACAACTGCCAGAGTGTTTTGTCCTAGGAACATCTCATTCAAATTGTTGTGGTTGCCACATCTGACTGCTATTGTACATGCAGAAGCTTTGTCCCTGGATATACAGCCTTCACAACAACAGTTACTGTGTATGCCTGAATAATTCTGACTAAATTCACTGCTCTCAGAAGACATAAGCATGAAAGAACATGATGCACTTTAGGGACAGGAGTGAAGGACTTCAAGGACTCCTAAAATTGCTTATGCTCTTCAGGTTCTCGTGAAATCATATCCTGAGCCTTGCTGCAGAAACATCCCTGCCTAGTTAAATGTGGACTTGATGTCATGATTATATGTTACTGTCTGTCAGTGGCAGCTCTGACTTCAAAGCTTGATGCCCTCCACCTTGACTCGCGGTGTTTCTTTCCACCTTGATAGTTCACAGGGCTGTTGGTTAACTTTCTGGCTTTTCTGTAGCTGTGTTAAACCATAATTATCTGGTTTAAATCTAATGCCTTTTTCATGCCTGAATTTCACAGATCTGGCACAAAGAACAGCCTCCAAGATGGACCTTGGATATAGTGATTACTAAAATATTTTTCTTTGCATATTAGGGGTTTTTGCCGTGGTGGTGTTGCTGGTAACTCTTAACAAAGAAGGATCAATTCTTGCCATAATCAGTCTTGTACAGCACCCAATATTCTTGTATTGCAGGCTATTAAATTAATGAAATGGGAAAGGAAAAGTTTATTATAACTCAGTTCTGTCATGGATAGAAATGAGCCAGATATAAACCTGCTATTTTTCTCTGACATTTTGACACAGAAAGTTCTATTTGAAAGTGTCATCCTTGACTGTTTCTTTTTTTTTATTGTTTCAGGTTATTACCCATAAACTTGAAATTTAGCAACCAAATATAGAATTTGTGTTGATGGTGGAAGAAACCATCCTATGTACTCTTAAGCTTTGTGCAGACTACTGCTGATGCTGAGGAAAATGCAGAAAGCATCCAGTAAAAAGGAGATAATGAAAATTATTAAAAGATATCTGTAGTTACTTCACTTTAAGTATCCGTGCTGTGTTAACTGTGAAGTGTTTATAGAACATTATAGTAAAACAGTTTTATTTTTAAAATTGGCACTTTGCCATAAATTTTTTATGCTGACCTCTTTATCAGTTATGAATACCTGATGCTTCTTTTCACTTCTTTTTTGCCCATTCTTAGTATTTCTTTAACAACTGAAAGGGCTGAATGAGTTGTGAGAAGTAACATGGTGTTTTTATGGGCTGAGGTTTATGTAAGACCTTAGGAGACTGAGCCTTATGTTGCTTGTACTTAGATTGCAACATACTGGCAATTTTGAATTCCTTTGCCAGCACAGTACTGCAAAAGTACTTTATGCATGAACAAGAGGGTAGAATCTGAGCTGCCTTTCCAATAGTTTACCTTTGGTTTTTGGTTTTTTTTGTTACAGTGTAAGAGTCTCTTAAATTGGAGCTAGCTTGAATTGCTGGGTGCTTATAGCTGCATTGTCAGTTGAAAGACCCTGAAAATCCCAATGCCATACTGGGCAGAAACAGTTCTCCAAATTCTCTGCATTAATATGTTTTTCTTTCCTTTCTTAGTTCTAAGTGGCTGAAATTAATTCTGAGAGTCAGGAGAGGTGGAGGTTAGGGTTTTCCAGAGATCAACTTCATTCTAAGAAGATTTAAGGGTAAAGGGTAAAGCTTGAAGTAGTGTACCAGTGAGTTCACTCAATTTTTCAGCTTTTTAAGTTTTTGAGCTTGCTCCCTAGCTCAAAACTTGGTAGTTTGCAATATTGTCTGCAAAAGTTCAATTAAAAATATTAAATGCATTTGTTTCCTGAACAGATGCAGCTCTGTTTCTTGTGCAATTCAGTTACTTTCCCATAATCCTTCCTTTGGAAGTTACTGTGTATTTGTTGTATAACCTGAGCACTGGCTTCCTTACTGATGTAATTTTAAAGTCCAAGTAATTCTTTGTGACAGGAAAATCTGTTCTCCACGCTCCTGTCACTGCTGCATGGTTTTTGGTCTGTACTGGGAGTTTTGATTGCCATACTAACTTCAGAGTTCTTAGTGAAAAGCTGATTTTACATTCAACATTTTAGAAAGGTTTTTGCATGTCTGTCTTGGTGGGTCAGAAATTTTTGACAGGTGGTCATGTAGCAAATGGTATTGTATTTGTTTGCTGTGGTTTGGTGGAATTCTGTTACCTTTTTGCAACCTGTTTGGTTTGCAAAGGTTTTTTGGTTTGGTGTTCTGCCAAAACCAGACTTTCCATGGGTCATGACAGCTAGGTCTGCAATGCTGGTGTATGTGGGGAGATGCTTCCATTGAATGACTTCAAGCTTAATACATCTTGTAAGCCATGCATTCCTGTAATTCTAATGTAGGTAAATCCTAAGCTTGAAAAGGGAGAGCTTGAGCTCCATTTCTGTACATTATATCTCCTGCATAGAGTTATAAGCAACTTCTGCTGAATATTTTAATGTGGTAGAGCTTCATTTTTTAAATTCACAGTGCAGGCCAGAAATCAAATAGACTGTTTAGCTGTTTAAGTACATACCTCATTGTTAGAATATATGTTTTCAGTTCTTCAGCAGTATCTAAGTTTTCACAAACTTTTTGTGATTATGTCAAATTTGTGACTGGCTTCAGATCCATTAATTGTCTTGCATGGATTCAACTCTCACCAAGCTGAATAGGGTTAACGGAGCTGACAGAAAGCTCCAACATTGGTGGTACAACCAATCTGCCACATTCTTCATTTGGTTTGATCTGAGCAGTGGAGGTGAATGGGTGGGTCAGGCTCACTGTACCTCTGCCTCTACTTGATTCTCAGCTCTTTTGAAAGTTACCCTCAGGCAATTCAAGGAGTGCTGACAGTAAGATCTTGATTCAAATTAACATTCAGGCAGCTGAGGACAAGCAGTATTATCCTGAGCTACATTCAACACAATATTTATTCACTTATTAAGTGTCAAAATATGGCAATAATTATTTATTTTTATCCTTTCTTATGCTTGCAAGCAGGGTCTCAGACCACTTGCTCCAGCCAGCCAGTGTTTTAGATCCTGCCTGGTGACTTGGCCCCTGCATGTAGTGGTTGCAGCTCCACTTAGTCAGATGTTTGTGCATGTGTCCCTTTTGTTTGCATTATTTATTACAGTATTTAATCATCAACATAGGCTACTGATGGTCCCCACTAATCTCCTAGTCTGACACTAATCACCTTGACTTTCACTAAGGTCATGCATTGGGTGTCTCCAGGGCTTTCCCTTCCTTCTGGTCTCCTTCCCTGGATGTGTTAGAAGAAGCGTGGAAGTGTGTGTGCAGGTCTGTCAGCAGAGAGAGTGACTTCTTTGAATGCCTGGCAGGCCAGCAGCCCCCCACCCCACCTGCTAGCCTCTGATTTTTCCAGCCTCTGTTATTCCAGATGTTTTCAGATGGATGTGAAGAATGTGACTAACCCCAAACTGAAGATGCAAGGAATCACCCAATGCAATGCTTTGCCCTACTGCTGGTTATTGATTATTTTAGCGTGGATGTGCACAGTGGTTCATGTTACTACATGGCCACAAACAAATACCCTGGTTAAGTTCCACCAGTTATGTGCCTTGGTATTTGATGTGTAACACCTGTAAGTACATTTGGTAAAAAATTACAAAAATTTGGGCTGTCGGTTGCCAGATTTATTTCCCACTTTCTGAAATAGCAAGTAGCTGAGGCCAATGGACCTCCTAACTCCTCACAATACAAGGTTCTGCTCTTGACTTTTCACAAAAAGGCAGGTGGGAACACAGTGTAAGGGAAGTGGTGGGTGATGAGAGCAGTGTGGGGTCTGACTCCTGGCAGTGGGTAGCTCGCTTACAATGTGGAACTACTGCTGGAATCTTTTGTTTTCTTTCATAACTCATTTCCATTGCTGGTGTGCACACTGTTTTGAAAGGTCCATTGCTTCATTTTTGACATTGTGTAGCACTTACAGCTTTATAGCACAGAAATAAAAATGATAGACCACGTAAGCAATGGACATTCCTGTATGCATTTAGAAGACACATTGAGCACAGATGTATGAAAGAAATTATACAACTATAGCCTTCCAAAGTTATCAGAAAAAATATTCAAATAGATTAAATAAGTGTTTGTTCTCTATGTGTGGAAAACATCTAGCAATGTGGTAAGTCTTTTCTGGAAGGAGGCAAACAAAGGATTAAGCCTTGACTATAGGTAACTAAATATTTTCTTTCTAAAATAGTATTTCTAAAAAATACTCACTTTTTTGCATGAAAGCCTTCACCGCTTACTCTTTTAGTTCAGCAAGTACAACAGGACAGAATTGCAAACATAGTTTTAATTTTAAAAGCTTCAGGTTGCTAACTGTATTTGTCAAACTATACATGTGTGCAATGCCTCTTCTGAATTAAAATCTCGGTATTTCTAAAAAGATCTTGTAGGTAACAAAAAACGGAGTGGGCAACTTTACCATTCTGATACATTTTCCTAAATAATTTTTCTAAGTATCCATGTGCCTCCCTAGGACTAGGAAATAAAATTCTGGGACTATGATCTGTAGATGTCACTTCTGTTTCATTGTGGCCATATCCCTGCACTGTTTTCTTGTTGGCGTGTTGCAGCTTTACATGTCTGTGAATAAATAAATAAGATCTTTAAAGTGTTTTCTTTGCTTATTTAGTGGTTTTTCTGAGAAGAAACAGTACATAGAGTTTCAGCTTAGAGGAAATAGTGACTAGTTTTGTTTCTGACCCAAGAATTAAGAATGAAAATGCCTAGTTGAACATGTAATTAGCAGAAAGCTTGACTCAGAAGAGTGGTGACCTAGCTGTTGTTTAATAATTTACCAGAGTAATTCATAGCACTGGACAAAATTAGCGTTGTTGTTAAACTCTGATTTCACGGTTACTTGCGGGTAAAATTACTTTTGGCTTGTCCCAGCTTTAACTTCTTAAAGATCTTACTTTTAAATCAATGCATAACTGTGCATAATGTGGAAGCAGAATGTTTGGATGCCCATTTTCCTAAAAGGTAAAGTTCCTTCATTTCTTAGATTGCATGAGCACATGGCATGGAAGGACATACAACCACCTGTTGCCAGCTCCTCAGTTAAATTGATGATAACAATTCCCATGGTCCCTCCTTGTAACTTTTAACTCCAGGGATCTGGTGGGTCAGGAGAATGAATATTTACAGAACAGTCAGATATCACTGTAGAGGAATGAATAATACTGAATAGCAGTGGGCCTGAGTGATTGGATGATTAATCTGGTCTGTTCAGATATGGTTTGGGGCTTTGTTTCTTAAATGTCCTCTCACAGGTTTCTGTGAATCTGAAAAATGCTGCTTGCCGTTGCATTGTGCATTCCCAGAAAACCATCTTATCATAAACTTAAGGAGCTATGCAGCTCTGGTAGATCAGCCCCTTAGAATGTGTGGAAAAGATCCTTTGGGTAAAGAACTTGTGGGGCCCAATCTTTAATGTATTACTGATAAGTTGTGCACGCTGAAAAAGTGGATGTTAGTAACCTAATAATCTTTCAGCATTAGTTGTTCTGTAACTAATACTCTCGGTGTTCAGTCCTGAAAATTCTGTATGTAACTAACTGGAAAGCAGTTCAGTGTAGAAAAAGAGTGCTAGAGGAAGTTGATTTGGTGACTGATATCCTCTTCCCTGCGAGGTCCTGCAGTGGCAGCTTTGCACTGGTAGTCTGAGATGGAAAAATAAGATTCTGTTTTAAAATCAGGGGGTAAATTAGCACCCAGGAAGATCTGGGTATGTACCAAACTGCCGTACGCTTTGCAGCACTGGGCTAGGCAATGGTGCCAGCTGAGTCATTCCCCCTGCTCTCATGGTCAAGCTGGCTGTACCAAGATAGTAACTGACAGCTGGAAAAGCAGCTTCTGCAGAGGGAATTGTTGGTTTGTTTTGCTCTGGGACTTTGTTTCTAAGTTTGTAATTAAGGTCCTAGGTTTTTGCTCGGTAGGATAAACCTGCTTATTTTTCACTTTTTAAATTTAGAGTAATAATCAGGTTAGGCCGGTGAAGGCAGAGCTTATTGCTTTTTTGGAAATAATAGGTTCATGCAAGGTTATGCAGGCAGACTTCCAAAGGAACTTGAGAGGAGGCTGGAAACTCCAGTGATTGTTACATATCCTGCCAAGCTTGTTGGGTTGATGTGAGGGTTCATGTCTCCAGATCAGTATGCTCTGATAGGAGGACACGGTGGAAAAACTGCTCACCCTTTGAAGAATGCCCCTGTTTGTGATGCCACTTTATAAAAAGTCAGGAAAAAATTAATTCCCTCCCAGTGCAAAAATAGTGTTCCTCACACCGTGTGCTTAATGTGGGCTCTCTTATGAAGAGCAGCAAAAGAAATGTCTTCAAAGCATCAGTGCCAAAAATTACCGTGCTGCTCAAGATATTTTTATTCTATGTTGCTGTTGTAGGTTTGGGTGGTTATTCAGCTGGCTTCCTGCCTGGTGTCCCACATCACTGCTACACCTTAAAGAGGCTGAGGACAAAATGCTAAAATGTAAGTCTTTGGTTTTTAATAAGTTTCATAGATATAACTAGATTTTTTATAAATTAACGTTAAGTATAAGCAAGAGAAGTTTTTCAGTATGTATTTTACACTGTGATGAAATAAGCAGGTTTAAAATTACACTTTCATTTTTCACTTATGTAGATACTTGATTAGAAGCGATCTCCTTTGAAAGGAGCCCCTATTTAAAACAGTGGTTTCCGTAGAATGTACTTTATATTTTGTCAGGTGTGTTTAGCAACACAATTTTTTCCCCTTTTTTCTCCAGGTATTGCAAGCATATACAATAAACGATACGTGTATATATCTAATGGAAATAAAATATGGACATTGACATTCTCTCCAGACCTTTCAAATAAAACTCCCCTTGTTCTCCTGCATGGGTTTGGAGGAGGTGTTGGACTGTGGGCTCTCAACTTTGAAGATCTGTGTGAGAACAGGACCGTTCATGCTTTCGACCTCTTGGGATTTGGACGTAGCAGTAGACCCCACTTTGACACTGATGCTCGGGAAGCAGAAAATCAGTTTGTGGAATCCATAGAAGAATGGAGAAAGGAGGTGGGGCTAGAAAAAATGATTTTGCTTGGACACAACCTAGGCGGATTCCTGGCTGCTGCTTACTCCTTAAAATATCCATCAAGGTATGTGAAAATAAAGGAATAAAGGGATTCCTTCTCTGTATTTGACTATTGATTTTAATATAGATTTTCTTTTTCAGGCTCTTTGTCGATAATATTTATGTAGATGACTGTGATGATTTAAAGAAGTTGTACAGAATTCTAAGACCAAAATATTAATTGTGTGGTTTGTTTCCAGGTGAAGGAAATAGGTAGATATGGTAAACATGATTTTCTGTATACTTTTCTGTACCTCTTCAGTTCAGTACTCCCTTGCCATTTTATAAGGTGAAATAGCAGTTAATATATTTATGGGTGAACGTTTTGTCTCAAAGATGGTTTTTGTGAAGGGAAAATAGGCCTGTTTCTGCCAAACTTCCCACTTTTATGGATAACATTGAAACTTCTGATTCCCCTTGGTAATTTATGCCTATATTCTAGCAGTCAGTCTGGTGCCAGTAGAATGATGTAAAAATTATTTTAGTGACTCTTTGATTTAAATTGTCTGTGTGCCACTTCATATTTCTTTGTAAGACAACCCATCTGCAGTAGTTCTCTAATTGTATTTCACCAGTATTTTCTGCACCGGGTTTTGTCCAACAGTTAATACATTTTTTCCCCTTAAAGTAATATTTTTTTTTAATATATCTGATTATAAGTCCAGTTATTTATTCCCTGCTGAGCTAGGATCTCACCCACCGAGGCAATTCTGTATCAAAAAATGGCAATGCTTTTGTTGGGATACACTTAGTGGTTTCCTATGAAAAACTGAATGTAAGCTTAACTCTCCACATCATATAGCAAATTCTATATTTTACTAAATATATCTTATTCTTTTCTATTCATGTCAAGTTTTACTGTTTCTTTGTTTCTCACTTGGATATATTTGAAGTAATTTCATGCATCGTTTTTCCCTAAAACACTTGGCCTTTTTCTTTCTAAATAGACAACAATTAGCACAAGTGGCTGGAAATGATGTGTGAAAGTAGATGTGTTTCTAAATCCAGCATTGCAATAAAGATATAAACCTGTTAGCCTTTTAGTTATAAACCAACTTCTAGCTAACTGTAGTTAGCTTTTTGTAGGGATCACTTATCATTTCCTTACCTCTTTTTCCAAAGGATCTATAAATGGCACTGTACTATCCCCATGGCTTGGGATATTGGTTTTGCCCACTGCTGATTTACATCAAAAGTGATGCTTTATTTTCATGCCTCACTGTGCTTCAGTTGGGGTTAATTAATTTGGAGATGTTTCAGTTTGTGCTCTCACATTATTAATATTTCTCTGAAATTAAACTAAGACCACCAAAATAACAAATTGACTGTTAGGGTCCTAAAAGAGCATTGAATCAAGTGATAAATATAGCACAGCTTTCAGCCAGGTTATCTAACAATTCATTAGAGGCTTAAGGGATTCTGGATACATATTGTTAGGAAAGTACATCTGTTTCTCCAAGCATAGATGATCCGTTAATTTGCTATACTGTACCAGAGTCCATGGAAAATCCGAGACTACTAATCCAAAAAGATTCCCATTAGCATATTGCCAACTGGAAGTGGGCCATGATTTTCAAATCGTGCAATTTCTGGACATTTACTTAGGAAGTGATTCTCATAGTCAATTTCCCGTTATCCTGGGTTATGTTTTAGGCTTGTTTACCAAAAGGAGAAATGCCAAACAGAAAGGAAAGTATTAAGAAAGGGAGCATGAAGCAAAGGTTACTTTATTTCTATTAATTTGTTTGCCATATTATACTTGATGCCGTAGTTTGTGCACGGCGTGTGTGGCTGTCCTGAATGGCTCCTCCTGGCTTGCGCTGCTGTGCCTCTGATCTCCCCTGCTTGGTTTGTACAGTTAGGTTCTACCCTGTCCTCTCCTACTATTGCTGTTTGCTGCAGGGTGCAAGTATGCTCATAGCTGAGCTGACAACCAAGAAATGTCTTTGTGATGTTAATCCTTTCCAACCCTTCATTCCAAGCACAGGGTTTTGGTTTCCCAACTGATCATAAGCCAGAAATAACTTTTGGGATCACTTCTGGCATCATTTTAGGCACTATGAACTCTTCTGTGTTTATATATAATCTCATGGCTTTAACAGGAAAGGAAGAAATTAAGGAAAAAGTAAAGATAAAATGGTAAAAAGATAAAGATAAAAGTAAGATAAAAATATTGAAACCGTATATGGATTTAGGTTAGATAAGACTTTTAGGATCTAGTCCAACTGTTCACCCAGCACTTCCAAGTGCACCACTAACCCATGTCCTTAAGCACTGCATTCACACATCTCTAAATACCTCCAAAGATGGGTACTCAATCACTTCCTCGGGTGTAGCATCATAAAATGTTATAGGTGAGATGGGACATAAAGGATTATCTGGTTCCAACCCCCCTGCCATGGGCAGGGACACATCCCACTAGACCAGATAGAACAAGACAGCCTGTTCCAATGCTTGACAGCCCTTTCAATGAGGACATTTTTCCTAATATCCAATCTAAACCTCCTTGAGGCTGTTTCCTCATGTCCTATTGCTTGCTACTTGGGACAAGAGACCAACCCCCAGGTTGCTACAACCTCCTGGCAGGTAGTTGTAGAGAATGATAATGAGAAAGCTGAAATGGAAAACCATCTTTAAATTGAAAACTATAGTTGAGTCACTTTTTCCCAGAAATCACCACTATCTAGGACATGTAAGAATAGGTGTTATTATGGGATTAAATGGAAAAGGGACAATTAAAGGGAAAGGGACAATTCTAATCTACCAGGATGAATTAGAATTTTGCTTGAGGGGAACCCACAGCATGAAGTGATCAATAGTTGCATGTGCTGGAGACTTCTACAATGCTTTCTGTACTGATATTCCTTTGAGTAATAATTTTACAAATTGCTTCTCTGATGTTTTCTTTCATGACCTAAAATCAATCAATTTGGAAGACTACTGCTAGTTTTACTGTCTTTTTCAGTTCAGATTTTACTTTGATGATTTTTCAGTTAAATTGTGTCTCTTCTTTGAACAGAGATCTTAGACTTCTAGAAACTTCACTTTAATGAAACAGATGCAATTATCCTCTTTCCTATCAAATTAAACTGCTCCTGCAAATAATATTGACTAAGCATTTAGATTAGGCTATTATTAAAAATAGAAACAAGACTATCCTTTCTCTCAAAGGTTTGTGATGGTGGGTATTTGTAATGTACTGAGTTTCTCTTTGTGACACTTGCTTCCATGTTTCTGGTTCATACATATGATTAGGTGCAATTCACTCTCTAATTAGTAACTGAAATCAAAATAGTTGATGAATCAGAAACGAGGTAATAAGCCTCTGTGATAGAAGTGACCTAAAGTAGGCTGTATGTATGTATCTGTAAAACAGACAGCATGTTTTCATCATGCTCAGTTAAAGAAAAGCTACTGTACTTTAAACCCATGAACCTTTTTTGCCAACAGGGTCAAGCATCTTATCTTAGTGGAGCCATGGGGTTTTCCAGAGAGGCCTGACAATGCTGAGCACGAAAGACCAATTCCAATCTGGATCAAAGCACTAGGAGCTATATTGAGTCCATTTAATCCATTAGCTGGGCTAAGAATAGCAGGACCCTTTGGTGAGTTTTAGCTACTCTTAAATACCATTTCTATTTTGGTTAAGCATAAACATGGAGCAGACAACACATTATGATAAGTTTTTTTGCAAGTCTGTATCAGCCACGAAGGAAAGAGTTGGAGGAGAAACTGGGAGAGGATAAAGAAAGTTTGAACTCTTTAGGAAAGAAGGCAAACTCTTGCTATTAGAGGTACTAGTACAATAGTCTACAATAGTCTACAGCAAGCTACTCTATATGATCTGTTCAGTTATGGTGAGTTGGATTATGCAGGTGTCTGTTGGGGAACCCTGACAGAGAGGTGTGAATGTGAAAGGGTTTTTTCTGGTTGCCTCTGGTCACAGTCCATTTCAGTTCTAATTTTCTCATCAAACTTCTAATTCCAGTTTAATGAGCAAATGGGATTTCCAAATTCCCTTAACATTAGAAGGCAGTCTGTCATAAATGCAAGAATTGGCCCGAGTTTAAAGAAGTTGAAACTGGGTTCTTTCCATTAGCCATTTTCTTACTGCTCTAGGAAATCTTGTGGGCCTCATTGGTGTCCTGCATTATGGTGGCAGTTCATATTTCCATTTCTTCAACAGCACTGATGGAATGGTAGATAAACTGTCTATACTCTAATACTAGGGCTAGGTAGTGCTGACCAAAAATACTGGTTTTAGTTAATCTGGGAAATGAAGAGTGTAATAAAATCTAGAAGTCATTATAGCTATTCCTTCTAGAGGAGAAAGAGATACCTGTCTGTTACTCTCTGTGCTACTGAGTTATCTTCTGGAGAGTCTTGGAAAAATACATCCTTAAGATCCCTCACAAATATAATTAACTAACCTCTTCATCAGTTTTGGTATTCAGTCTGAAGATAAACTCGTGAGATTTCTAGGCATTGTTTACATTTAAACCACATCTGTTTCCTAAATCTATTTCTATAGAATATATATTTCAATATGCTGCATATGCTCATTTGTTTGTTTCTTTTCAATAGTGTGACAAATTTTATTTTTCAGACAAGCAACATGTTTTGTACAAACAGATTTATTTTTTTTTTAAGTAAAATGCTAATTTGGTTAAGAAAACAACCTGGAAAATATTGAGTGTTATGCACTGTTTTAATGTGTTCTATCCAATAACAAGAACATGCATAAATTAATCCACATGGGAAAATTCAAAGCTGAAATTGTCTTCCTTAGCAATAAGTGAAGTCAAACTGTGCTGCAGAGGCAGATTCTGTCCTGGCAAGGTGTCCCCACACCTAGTCTCACTTACAGGTTGCCATGAAGGGCAGTGCCTTTAAAAAATTTTTCATCTGTTTCTCACTGCACTGGTAAAAAAGTTTTTCATCACCAAATTAAGTTCTTGACAGGTGAAACATAGTTCTTAGAGAAGGGTAGGTCTATACACTGTGCTGCAAGTAGCCATCAGACCTGACCTGATGAAGGCACTGAACCGATCCCCAGTTTCCTTCCACGTGCAGACATGTTTAAGCTGATGGGCAGACCTGGTTGTTTGAACTTCACTCTAAAGCCAGTTGCTCTTATTCAAAGGTGTAAGTTCAAATGTGAGCAAGTTCATTGGATATCACCATAGTATCACATGGATATTTAATCAGTCCCATGGGCAAATACTTAAAACTGGAAGAGAGACAGAATCCAGATATTTTTTTCTTGGAGTGGTTTCCAGGTAGTTGATTTGCATGTTTTCCTTCTTAACTGGAACACTCACCGAGGAGTTTCACATTTTGGTGGGGCTTTGGTGCTTAGGTTGGATTTCTGAATTCCATTCCTAGAGCTGGATGCCTGAAAATTCCTCACGACAGACATGTCAGTGTGACCACACCCTTTTTGTGGAAATCTGTGTCTTCAGTGTTAGAATTTCTTACAGTATTTTCATAGACACTGTGGAAAACATCAGCCAGACAATTCAGAATTTCTTTAATAAATATTACAACAATGACTTACAGTCTGATTTAATTCCAAAATTTTTTCCAAGTTGCCTTGAATCCTTGTTTCATTCTCCCCTGTAAATTCCCAGGGGAAAAATGTTTTGGAATTGGACCCACAGACAAGGCACTTCTTACCAAAACAGAAAGTGAATTCTAAAATTTGGGAACACTTTGTGGCATGGCCTCTATGCTGACAGCTGGACAAGGCGCAGAATTAATTTCTTTTTTCCAAGTACTCTTATTCCAAGCCAGCTGTGTTCACTTGTATTCAAAAAACTCAAACACACAGAAAAAGAAGTCCAGCAATTGTACTCTATGCAGGGAAAATAGAGCAAAGCCAATTGCCAGATTTTTACAAAATCTTCATTGCTTTGGGAGTTAAATCACTGTTTCATAAGGGAATTATTTTCTCTTGCACTGTATTCATTTTCTAAATCTGTTCAAAGCATGTGTAAGGGTGTGTTGCAATAATCTCCAGGTTACGAAAACATAGATCACTGTGACAAGGTCTGCATAAATAATACCAGGCCTTTGCCCAGGACTGGGTGGGAAGAAGTGACATCATCATAATTGCACAGATTAACAAGAGCATGAAGTTGCTACTGTCTGGGACAGGGGAAACATAACCACAAATAGTCACACTCAGTCAGCTCAGTGTCCACATGGAGACCAGTGATGAGTATGGTTCCTCACAGATCACTGTTGGGATCAGTTGTTATGCACCTTTGTCAGCAACACAAACAGTGAGATTGAGTGCACCCTCAGCAGCTCTGCTGATGGCACCAAGCTGTGTGGACAACAAGCTGTAGGGGAGAGATGCCAGCCAGAGGGCCCCTTGAGAGGTGGGCTCATGGCAACCTTGTGAAGTTCAACAAGGCAGTGTGAAAGCCTTGTGGCAATCCTGATCACCTCTGAACAGAGAATAGATGGAGAGCAGTCCTGAGGAGAAAGATCTGGGGTGTTGGTTGGTTGATGAGAAGTCCAAAATGATCCAGCAATGTGTACTTGCAGCCCAGAAAGCCAACTGCATCCTGGGCTGCATCAAAAGCAGCATTGAGGGAGGTGATTCTCCCCCTCTACTCTGCTCTCGTGACACCCCATGTAGAATACTGCATCCAGCTCTGGGGCTCCAGTATAAGAATGTTGGAGACATTCCCCTTGGAGATAGTCAAGAGGAGGGACATGAAGATAAGAAGGCTGGAGTACCTCTCCTATGAAGACAAGCTGAAAGAGTTGGGCTTCATAAGAGAAGGCTTTGGGGACACCTTGTGGGAGCCTTCCAGTACCTTCAGGAGGCCTACAAGAGGGCTGGAGCGCAACTTTTAAAAAGGGTCTGTAGTGATGAGACAGGGGTAATGATGGAAGAGTTTAGATCAGATATTAGGGATGACTAATACTCTTAAACTAAGATTAGCCTTGTGATGAGGCTCTTGTCCCAAAGATCCATCAGGTCAATGTAGAAGAGGCTTCTTCCTTAGAGAAGTTATTCAGAAAAGACTCTTAAGTTTAGAAGGCCTGAACTGGCCCCTGAAAAGGCCTACTTCTCTATTGGCTTGTTAGGAGAGCATAAGGACAAGGTTTTCAGCGTTAAGTCTCTTCATTTGTACCAGTAGTTGTGCCTTATGTTAAGATTTCTACACCTGTTTTTCATCATAGACTTCTGTTCTTTCAACTATGCTCTAGTTAGAGGAACTAGCTTCAGAAGCAGACTGTTCTGTAAGAGGAGAAGACAGACTTAAGAAAGAAAACACCCCAGCTTTTTCAACAGTGCCTTCTGGTCCTGAAAGGTGTAGTGCATTTAACCTACCCAGTGCTGCCAGAGCAAGGAGAACGTGTTGGTATCATGTGAGACTAAACTGGTGACACAAAGGCACTGCTTAGCCCTTTTGCTGGTCCCAGTCTGTAGGTTTCCTCTATTGCTGTAGTGACCCGACTCAAACATTCCCCATATATATTCAGTGGGGGGAGCAGCATAAGATTCTTTATAGTATTTAAATTTCATTCCTATTAAATGTAATTCCATTGTGTTTCCCTAAGACATGCAAGTGGTAAAACCACATACACATTTAGAAGCCATGAGTTTTAAGGGGATGTGTTCTCAGGGCTCTAATGAAAAGCATTAGGCAATCTGATAAAGCAGTTTATACACATTTCCACTCTAACAATGTTTCCCGTTTTAACAGGATTAAGCCTTGTTCAGCGTTTAAGACCAGACTTCAAGCGAAAATATTCATCAATGTTTGATGATAACACTGTGGCTGAATATATCTATCACTGCAATGTACAGTCACCCAGGTGAGTCTGAATTTCCCAGTGAATATTTTGAAGTCTGTTGTTCATTTACCAAGTGCCTGCTACTCCCTCCAATGGCCATGGCAGCAGTGTGCATGCTGGTTTGGTTTTATTTTTAATTGTGTCATTTATTATACTGAAGAAAAAGGTACCATTGCACTTTTTCTGAATTCCAGATACTGATAAATGTAAAACATATCCTAATTCTATATTTATTCTCAATTTATGTTAATTCTGTGAGAGTTTGGGCATTTCACTTAAATAACTGTTGGAGAATTTTAATGTATAAAGAATTCCTTTAAAAACTGTAAAAATAAGGCATTTCATTCTTTGAAGTGCTACTACTCAGTCATGCAAAAACCTGGGCTCTTCCTCTTGAACATTATATGTAAACCTTGGAAACTTAGTGTTCTTAATTGTAAAAAATCCCAGCCTGATGTACTCCATCCTGCCAAAAGGCACAGATACTGCATTTTAGATGAAAAGCAGATCCAATGGCAATTTAAATTGGTTTTTACCCTTTTTGATGCCTTGAAGTGGTGAAACAGCTTTCAAGAACATGACGATTCCTTATGGATGGGCAAAAAGGCCAATGCTGCAACGGATTTCACAAATGGATCGAGACATTCCTATCACAGTGGTCTATGGAGCACGTTCATGTATAGATGGCAATTCTGGCAGCACTATCCAGTCTCTGAGACCAAATTCCTATGTGAAGACAATAGTAAGTTTGACTTCTAAAGCAGTTGTTTGTTTTTTGTGTGGATTTCTTTAAGTCATAACTATGTGGCCAGGTTGGATGGGGCCCTGAGCAACCTGTCTGGAGGTGTTCCTGCCCATGGGGTCGGAACTAGATGAGCTTTAAGGTCCTTTACAACCCAAACTATTCTGTGACTCTCTTTTTTCATACCAGCTGTGGAAATGGTGTCACTTTTGATTTAGAGCCTGGGGTAATAAGTTCTGTTTTCTGTAACAGAGAGAGAGAAAACAAATGTTACATCAGAGAAAACCTAGACAAAAGTGTTGAGTCCCCAGGCTAAGAACAAAACTTGCTGTAACCCTAGAAGCCTAGGTGATTCTTTATTTTGTTCTACAACATGCTAATAGAAGTAAGTATTGTGGTCACTGTGTATCAAACCACACCAGCCCTACTATTTCCATGTATATATAAGATATTGGGGAGGCTCTCATAAACTCTCTTCATCTGTCTGTATAATATATTTGTTCCTCTGATGAGAGAGCAGTTTGTACCTGCTGCTTAGGATCTTGTGAGCATCTTCCTTTAAGTCGTTAAAAAAAATAGTTAGTGTTGTCTTACTACCTAAGATGTTTTTGTTTAGAGGTATGATATTGTCATTTAAAATGTGCATAATTACAGCTTGATGTGAACGTGCACACTGCATTTTTTGTTGTTGATTTCTATAAAAACTAACTAATTCAAAAGTATTCTTCACACATTTTCACATCAGTCAGCTGTGATAATTGAATATGCATACATGTTGAAATGCTGTGAGGTGATAAAGTGTTTGAGCACACCAGCTGTGATGTTACTGATGTCTGGAACTATCTGGACAGAAGTGTACAGTATGTAAGGTTTATCGTATACTATAACAAGTCACCCAGATAAAATTTTATAACTTGATACAGCTGGATTTAGAGCTGTAAACCCAGAGAAAAGACATTGTTATCCAGCTGTTTTAAGTGTGTTAAAGAGCACAGATACATTTCATAAATGTTGACATCCAGACTGAAATTGTCACTTAACTGCTGAACCAGAGAGAGGGACTTGTAACAGAAAGTCAGTGTTAAAATTTGTACAATATATTACTGGGATAAGCTTATACCATTCAGGGAGATTTTTTCCACTCTGGTTAGGGACTTTTAGAAGTAACTGTAGAAAATGGTATTATATTCCAGGCTAAAATTTTGCCAAGCCACATACAGATTCTAAAAGGTAAATTGGAGTGGTAAAATTACAGGCATGCTCAAAAACCCATAGGAGGGCAAGGGCTTTAATGAGATGGAGATGTGGACTTGGCAGTGCCAGGCTTGGTAAAATGCACAGAAATTCTGTGGTTTTGTTACATGCATTTATTCCTAACTAATTTTTACTTTGAGTTTCTGGGAGTTTTTAACGCAATAACATAGCTATACTTGTATGACATTTGGTTAGAGACTTGAGAGGGTGTTTTAAGGAGGGGAGGGGAAAATATTTTTTTTTTAAAGGTTAGTTCTGGACTGACTGTAAAATAGAGAGCAGGTCAGGTACCTTTGCTGTACACTGTGGTGACAATTTACTTCATAGCATTTTTACAGATAATAACAAATTCTAGAAGTAGGCTATTTGAGTGGAGAGTGAAGGGACTTAAGATGCATCAGAAATTTGATATGCAAGGCTACTAAATTTGTTGTTCAGTGACTTGTTCATGTCTCCATGGTGGGTTTTTTTTTTTTTTCAACAAGGTGAGCAGTTGAAAAAGCAGTGGTTTTACTTTCTTTTCCTGTGTAGGAAAGTTTCTTTACAAGGAAAGAATATTTTGGTATTCCTTATGTTTAGAGCATCATGTAGCTGGAGCATAGTTGCATGATGCCAACTCTTGGGTAGTGTGTAAAAGCTGGGTACTTCACCTATCCCAGTATTTATTTGTTTATTACATATTGCTGATACTGACGTGCTTCTTCACCTTTATCCTCCAGGCTATCCTCGGTGCGGGTCATTACGTGTACGCCGATCAACCTGAGGACTTCAACGAGAAAGTGAAAGACATCTGTGACTCTGTGGACTGAGTGTCCTCTGTTCTTTAGAAAGTCATACCATAGATAGCATTTAATGGCAATACTCTCTAGGAAATCACTAAAGAATGCAGAGCTAATGGAACAGGCTCTGCCTGCACACTGTTTCTTCTAAGAAGCCATTTGCACATTTAAACCACTGAGTGCCTATTTTTGGGGGGAATGAAGAGATTTGAAGCTAACTTTGTACAGCTTTTTTTTTTTAAATTGTCCTGTCAGATACGAAATTACATGTAACTTTTGAAACTGGAATTTTCTTCAAATTTTAATTGAACTTTGCACATGTTGAACTCTAAAAATGCTGAATTCTCCAACGTGGAGAACTATATCAATAGAGATACAATGTACCAAATGCAATTTGGTTACTTTATGAATGCTCGTACTTTTTAGCTGATGTTTCATAGCAAGAATATGAAACTGCATATGTATTTTATTTTTGGAACCCAGAACTCCATATACAATATTTTAAGAGGGTTTGTTTTTTAATTGAAGTGGTAACAGCTTATGAAACTGATTTTGGGAAAGGGATGGGGCCAAAATAATGAGCAATGTCTGTCACTGAAATATGTTTGTTAGTTTATAAGAATTTGAGGCTCAATATTGGGAAATCCATCTTTTGTTGGATTTTATTTCCATTTATCTCAAGGCATCCTTTTCCATCTGTGCAACTTTTACGGAAGACTCAGTTTGTAAGAGTCGATGATGTCACCAGCACTCATGCTTCCATAAATATTTTGATGTGCAGATTTCTGTGATTTAAAATACAAAAGATGGCTTGTTAGTTACTCCACCTATTTTTAACACTTTACTGCACGATTTGTTACTAGTCTAAATCTAACAGTTGTGGGTAAGCTGATAAGATTTTGATTAGGGCTAGGAGATATCCACCTGGATAGTGAGCCTATTTCCCATTTTCTTTCAGTAGAAAGCCTAGTCCATATTTTAGTGAATTTGAGCTGAAGGAGAGGCAGAATATTGATGTTCTCTAATTGGGAACTACAACAGCTTAATGTATTTTATTTAACATTCAGCCTCCTTATAGGAAGGATTATTATTGGAATGAACAATACCACTGTAATGAATTATAATTACATGTTTTGGAGATTGTTTATATATTTTAATTGAGTATTTCAATATCAGAGATAGTCCAGTCTCTGCTACTTTGTGAATTATAGTTCGATGTTAGTACTTCACATGCCTAGTAAATTATATTAAGAAAAATACTTTGTCACTTTAAAGCCAAATAATGTGGTGGTTTGTTTTTTAACAAGTTTACATAAAACTATTGATCTGTTTTTGAATATTCAATTGACTACTGAAGAGTTCTTGATACTTTTATACAAAGAGAATTTGAATTAATGATAGCACCATCTTAAAGCTTGAATTATGTGCAATTTTTAATCAAATTAAGGAATCATTGCACATATTTATGATGTGGAAGGCAAAGATACCTAAAATATTCAGGAGATAATGTGATTATGTTCCCCAGCAGAACATAGTCTCTCTTACTGAAAGAGATATTTATCTATACGGTGCTATGTAAACATCAAACAGTTGTTGTGACTGCCTTGACTGGTAGCACTTCATATCTAGCAAGATAAATATTTTAATTAAAAATAAGTATTGAATTAAATTACTTTTTCAATTAGCAGATGCCAGAACTGTAAAACAAAATTTTGAGTTATTTGCTAAAATCTTGAAAATATAAAATCAGAATTGTCAATTATCAATTCCATTTTTTAATATAAGCTATAAATTATCAGTCATGCCACCATTTAGGTGGATGCCTTCAGCATGTTGGTTATTTTTCACCCTTTTCAGTGTCTTATTTTTTATTTATCAACTTAAACAGCTGTTTTAGTTGTGCATAAAAACCTAATGCAAAAATAAATTTTGAGTCTTCTCCAAATAATAAAAGGTGAAACAAATTATTGGAATTTTCAGATAGCACTTACTGATGGGAATTGTAGATTCCGCATCAAAAGTTGGAAGTAGGGATAAAAATTGCACACTGGATGTGAATATTGTTTTAAATATACCTTGCTTTTTCAGCTTATTGTACTAATAAGACTTATTGCTTATGTTTTGCACAATAAAAAAATTCTTTAATGTTATATTTTATTAATGTTATGACATTATATTGCTTTTTAAAAAAATTATGTGCAATTAAGCCCTGGAAATCAAGAGTTAGTAGTAAGTTGAGGTAGATTATCCAAAATACATTAAAAATACATTAATGCTTATTTTCAAATGTCTCAATGTTCTTAGGTTTCCTTGTATTTAACTGAAGTTAGTGAGTGTTTGTCAACAAGCAGCTGCAAGCTGAGAATGTTGTTTGTATGTATAAGGAAAAGGATTCTGTGTTATCTTCCAGGAAGTATTAGATGCTACTGTGAAGGTCAAGATGGAATTCGGAATGTCCTACTGTGTGCAACATAATCTGCTCAAATTACTTTAATAAATGTCATAGGAGGTGCTGAACAGAAAATGAATGGCTGAAAAGACTTGGGAGCTAGACCTTTTGTGGGCAATTACTGTTCAGAAATAATCTCAGTTTCTCCAGGAGTTCTGTTTCAGTGCAGTGACCAGTTGCTTAAATGTACTGTGGTGAGCACTGAATGCTGATGGTGCTGGTTTTGTTACAGCACTGTAAAATAAGACAAGAATAACAGGGATAGAGGCACCCAATAGTCTATCCCATTCTAACATCAAAATGAAGACAGCTGTGTACCAGAGGCTAGAGCATAACAAAAAGAATCCAAAATATTAATAAAAATCCAAGATAAACTGCCTAAATCTCCAGGACACACTCTTCCTGAGGTTGTTGTGATAAAATTTATTTAAAGTAACTTAGTAATATTTTGTTTGACATGGCTGAGTTCATCTTGTTACTTATTGAACCCTGCCAGATTAGATTTTAGTTCTGAAAAACTGATTTTCAGAGAACTTGTTGATAAGACTCTATAATAAAATGTTTGCAACCATCACAAGGAAGTCCCTGTTTGTATCTGATTGTGAAATGGAAATGGAAAATATGAATTCTTATGTGTTGATCTTGGAAAAATGGGTCCAAGAAAGAGAAATGTCATCATGTGGTTTCCCTTGGATTAAACCGATGCTGGCCTTTCTTTTTTAAAAGTTAGCTTTTTAAGGTTGCTGCAACTGTTTGTGCTGAATTGGTGTGCCAGTCTCTGCCTGAAATGCTTTCTGTGGTCATTGTGGTTCCTCAAATTCCCAGCCCTTCCAGATCACAGTTACTCAGCTTTTGCAGTGGGATGAAAACAAGACTAAATGCAATAAAAACATCTGGAATTAACCTATGGGCAGACATTTTCAGGAATGCCTCTTTTGTTAGCCTTCATTAAAACATGAGCCTGCAGAATATTAAGGCTCACAGTCAAGTGCTTTTGGGCTCCGTGGCATATCTGTAATTTTGTTGGGTCCTTTTGGCCATTTGACCATCAACCCATCCTGCAGTCTTTGAGCATGGCAGCACAGCCATGAAGCCTTCATCGAGGGATTATGTTTTCTAGGAAATACAAGGGAAACTTGTGGAAGGATGAGGCACTACAGGAGCTGAAGAGAGACACATTTTAGGGGGACTGGTAAGATCAGAACAGGACACAGGTGTGTGCAGAAACTGCCTTCTGGTGTTAGTGGCAGCAGGTGGAAATGGATGGAGCTTTCAGGTTTGCAGGCAGGTGATGGGCAGAGGGTAGACCAGTGTGGAGAACAGAGGCACGTGGCTGGAATGACAGCCTACAGCATAAGGAACAGTAAGAGCTAGAAAAAAATGAGGCAGCTGGAAACAGCAAAATTCAGCTGAAGAGCTTTGGGGTGGGAACATTCAAGAGCCGGTCATCAGCTCTGGAGGAGGATGAGAAAAATGGTGAAGGAAAGGTTTGGGGTGTCTGGTGTGCATGTAACAGAGCTTACCAAGGTAAGGAGGACACCTGCAGTGCCAGCTGGAGGGAAGTCTGGTTGGAAAGCCTGGATCTACACTATATGGATGGGGCACTTTAAAGTTTTGATGTCCCTCCTTTGACTAAAGCTTGTCCTTGGAAGGCAAGTGCTTTTTCCCAAGCTGGACACCATTCCCTCAGACTGGTACTTGGACAGGAACCTTAAAATAATTACCTCTCATGAGAAACTGACTTCCACAAATCAGAAGTGAGCTGATGGCAAAGCATGTGATGGGGGGGTCACTGGACTGCATTAGGTAAGACGAAAAATCAAGATGTACAACAATGCTTGTCACTAAAGATCATAAATTCATCTTTTACAAGAGGAGTGGCTGTGTTCCAGTTTGCCTCGTCGCTTTTGATCACAGGGATATCCTACATTAAGGTTTGAATGTGGGTAGTAGAATGTAGAAGGATAAAATATGGAAATATTTGCCACATATACTTTAAAAATAAGAAGCGCAAGTAGCAGGAATGTACTGAAGACATTTTTAGATATGTACATAATTTGCATTAGTAATTAGCAGCAAGATGAAAGTGGTGACAACAGTACAAGTTAGGTGTTTTCTTGCATTTTATGCTTCACTTGCAGAGGAGAGCTCACAAACTGAAACTGTTAGTTTTGGGAAGGGGCAGGGCTGTAAAATGGAGTGTGACCCCAAATGCATGCTAAGGAGTAGATGTGCTTTGAAAATGAACTACTGCAAAGGCAGGATCTCCATACATTTACAGGTCTATTTCTGCACTCTCGAATTCACCTACTTGATGTGTAAATGACTGGAGCTGTGAATGGAGCGAGGTGCGGCTGTCACTTCCTTTGTAGTGTTGTGATAGTTAAATGCTTGCCTGATACCCACCTGCCTTTCTGCTTTGACTTTATTTAAGGATTCTCACACTCACTCAGAGCTCAAACCTAAAATGGAGGCTGAAGAGCTCAATCCATGCAAATCCCCCAGCTAGAGACCCCCTCTGAAAAGGAGATTATTACTCACGTCTACCCAAGGTTTGTGTTCTTCTTGGTGGCTGCCAGGAGTGAGATTGCTTGTCCTGCTGGACACTGAGCCCCTGTGTTCAGTCATGTGCCATGGCCAGTTCTGCCTCATGAGTAACCCAGTAGATGCTTTGGTGAGTACAGAGTTGAGGAAAATAACCTGCAAGCACAGGGGAAGGATGACTGGTATTGGGGTTGTGCATGGGGGAAGAAGGAGCAGCACATGATGATTCCTGAGAGTGGTGGGATGGTGAGCCCCATCCAGCACTTGACCCTGGTTTGTTTCCCAGCTGGCAGGGCCTGAGCACCCTGCTGCTGTCAGATTTGCTTGCTGCACACCCCCAGCTCACAATTTATTTCCCCATGTCCAGCTCCCTGAGCTGCAGGATGAAGCCTTTGAGCTCCTTAAACACCTCTGTCCAAGCATTCCACCAGCAGTGAGCCTGCTCACAGCTGAAGCCACCATGGCTGTTTCTGCAAAGGAACTTGGCAGAGCAGCAGTGGATGCAGGTAAGGCGCAGAGGAAAGTGAGAAGCCAGCTGGCTCATCCCCTGGCACTGACTCTTTCCGAGCTTGCAGCCCCTCCCTGTGCTCAGCAAGAGGCCTGGCCATGCAGGAGGTTCCCAGTCAGGAACGCATCTCCTGGCCAAAAGTTGTAGAATCACAGAATGGGTTGGGTTGTAATCTAAGATTTCCTGAACCCTGAAAGCTGCATCCAGCCTGAATTACCTTCATGGAGATTTCCCGTGCCTCAGTCTCTGTGCCAATGGATAACTCTTCTGCACAGACAGGACTGGGCTGCACTGGGGGTTTGTGCATTTCCCTGAACAGCTTCTAGGCTATGTGACACCTGCCATGGTTCCTGACAGCAAAGCCTGCCTGAGTACATTAGTTAGGGCCATGCTTTTTTCACACAAAACAAAAATTCAGGTGTGTCACAGGGGCAGGTGTCATCAAAATGATGCATAAACTGTTTTGGAGGTTTTTTGAATACAGGCTGATTTCAGCAGCAGTTTGGGGCACAGCAGCTGCTAAGCACACAGTAGTGTTTGCCTGTTGCAGAATGGCTATAGATTTGTTTTATGAGGGTTCTAAAAATACTTTTTGCTAAAATGCTGGAGGGTTAGTGAGAAAATGAATGCATTTATTTTTATCCCAGCAATATCTGGAAACAGATGAAAATCCAGCCAGGTGAGTGAATCCAACTCTCATCAAGTCACATCATTAATTGAGAGGTAAATTATTACAACATTATTTCCCCCAGCTCCTTCGGTACAAGCCAGCTCCCAGCTGGGGCTGTGCATCCCTACCACCCCAATATCTCCCTGTTGGCCTCGTGGAGCAGGGAGGGAGGGGGACACTGTCCCCTGCTTTCCCCCATCGGCTGGAAGCTGCGGCTCTCTTCTCCTTTGCTCCATCAGTTCTCCGCAGACCCCACTAGAGGGGACACGGCGCTCCCGAACCGCCCCGGCAATTCCTGCGGGCTCCGGCTTCTGCACGGCGCTGCTTTTACAGAAAGAGCTGCGCTGCAATTTCTCCTTCCACGCTTGATGGATGGGTACCTAAAGGCATGGGGCAGGGCTGAAATAGGCATTCCAGCCATTTGATTCACGCCTGTTGTATGGGAAAGGGCAGGTTGTGGAAGGGTGAGTGTAGTGCCATTGCATTAATGCAGATCCCTGCAGTACCGCATCTTTGTTTTATTTATTCTAATGCCTTTTCACAAGGCAGAAATTAAATCCACAAAGAAAGGCTAGACGTTGGAAAGAGGAGGGGGAGCACAAATGAACCTCCTCTATTATTACAGACGAGCCCCAGAATGAGAATAAATGGTGATAAGAGGAAAAAATAGCTGCGACAGAATTATTAAATAAGGGGAAACTTTTAAAGTGGCTCCAGTCTGGCTTCTAATTTTGTTCCTATAATTTGATTGTGGATTTAAATGGGACTGCTTAGACATTAGATACTTCATCTGTAAGCAGCAGCAGGTGAGCAGTGCAGGGGTATGTGCCAGGCTTCCCTGCCCGCCTGCAGAGAGGGATGGAGGGCAGGGGACAAGCTCCCTCCTGCCAGCCATTCCACCACAGGCAGGTGTGGGGGCCCCAGAAACGGGCTGAGGAATGGGACATGGGACACGGACCCTACAGGAACCCCCCGTCTGTGCCAGCCTCGCCTCTCGCTCCGGGAGATGCAGCAGCACCTGGCCAGCCGTGCCCTGGGAAAGCCTTCAGTGAAAAACAGCGCAGGTACGGCTGCAGAGGGCTGCCAGGGGCTGGCACCAGCACAAGGGCACTGCCAGCCTCCATTGCAGCCTGCCGCCACTGCATGTCACTGTTAGGACAGAGCCACCCGGACTGAGGTCTGTGCAGCTCTGGTGGGGACAGACCCCGCTATCCCCTGGTGGCACTGCCCAGGGGAGATGGGCTGTGGGAATCCAGCACACAGGGCCTGGGGGAAAGCAATCAGAAAACTGAGTGTGCCCTGCAAAAATGGGTTGTCACTGAAGTGACAGAAATGAGTAGTCTGAATTACGTTTTGTTAAAAGAGTGGGGCTTTTTTCTGGGACAGGCACCAGAGTAGAACCTGGTGTGGATAACTGGGGACAGGGGAGTAGGAAGCGCCTTTCCTCACTGGGTCGTTCCCAGTCAGCCCAGTTCCTCACTGGGGCAACTGAGGCTGCACCAGCTCCTGCTGAGGGGAAGGGATGGTTCACCAGACCTTAGTGGTAGGATGGTCCCCCATGGACCATGTGGGAGCTGGGGCAATGTGAGATTCCTTCCGTCAGCTCCCCCACTCAGGATGGGGATCAGCCCATAGCAGGGAGCAGGATTTGGCCCTATTACAGCAGGATCATGGGCTGGCTGGGATGCCAAGGGGTGCTGGGGCCAACCTGTGAGGCTGAAATTCACCCCATGGCTTAGAGGATTTATGGCCACAGCTGTGGCAGAGCCCCTATGGGCACTGTGCTACTGGGCACCTGCCTTCCCTGCCTGGGTGCTGATGATGCAAGATGGCCCATGCCATCCCCCTTGTCTGCGTTCCTTTTTGCAATTGGAGGTGGGATTAAGGTGACAGACTGCATGAGGGATGATCATGTGTCTGCCTCAGAAGCACCTGCTACAGAAACAGGCCATGATTCACAGTTCAAGGGGAAAACTGTGCCAGGCCTCAGTCACCAGGGGATATGGCTGTAAGTAAAGCAGAGGCTCTTGCCCTTTGTGGCCCTCAGCCCCATGTGCTTCTGGACATCTAACAACACTCTCTGGAAGCACAGATATATGCTGAGAGGGGAAGGAAAAACACCTGCAGCAACATGACCTCTTTGTTTGATGGGAGATACAGAAGGAGAGGTGACATTGCTGCAGCCAGGAGTGCACTTATGACACGGGCTCATGGTGGGCTGCAGTGTCACCTTATGCAAAGCCATGTTTGATCCACCCAATGCCTATATTCATCACCATGTGTGCTAGCTGCTGCTAGACAAAAGCATTGTCGTGTCCCATTTGAGGAGATCACCTGGGAGATGTCCATGGCATCCTATTACTCTTGGGACCAACCATCTCAGCACTTGTCATATCATCTCCCTGTCCTGCTGCAATCTGCCCTCCATGGTCTGTTACCACTGAACCCAAGTGCCTGGCCCAGGCCCTGTGGCCAGGTCACATCTCTCTGTTGCTCCTGAGGGACTCAGTGAAGGGACAGGAACAATGTAGCAGCCCAGCACTTCCTGCAATACTGAATTTCTTAGAGCTCCTTTCAGATGAAACCCTCTAAAATGCTCAGCTGCTTGGCAGATCCCCCCAGCACACTTGCTCAGGCTGTTTGTCTCAACAGGATATTAAAAAGAAGAGGTTATAAAAGCAAGGCGTGATACGAGGCGAGGCTTAGCTCGCAGCAGCAACATTTATATCCTCTCTGCAGCTCATGTTCAGCAAGCAGGAAACATCTGCAGCCCTCACTGCCCCCTCCTCATGTCCTCATGGGCTGCCACACTCCCCTGGGGGCTCTGGTGCTGTGATGGCAGTTGAGTACACAGGTCCCACTGGGCTGCTTTCTCATGGGGGAGCAGGAAGCCTGTTCCAGCCCTGCCTGGGGCAGCCAGCCCTGCCTGCGTTGTGTTGGCTGCCTCTGATCCTTCCTGCAGCATGGCCTGTAGTCCTGTGCTGTGGGTGGCTTCTCCTTGGCACAGACACTTAAACATTGCTGCTTATCTTCAACCTCCTCTGTTTCTGCTCTTGGCTGGATTTCCTGGTGGCACCCTGGTCCTGGTGGCACCCTGGTCCTGGTGGCACCCTGGTCCTGGTGGCACCCTGGTCCTGGCTCACCATGCCGGGGGCTGTCCGTGATCTCCAGGTCCAACCCTGCTATGCCAAATCCCCATCACTGGCCAAGTTGTGTTTACTCAGTTTCCCAAAACTGCTGAAGAAAACTCCCCTTTGCTATTTGATTCCCACCAGCTCCACATCTGGTTATTGATCATTCAGGGCAAATGGTGTTTCCCACGACATTATCAGGGAAAGAAAGAAAGATCAGGCATCACATCCTGCTGGGCCCCAGGTACTGGAGGTGCCCCAGCCAGGACAGGGCGCAGAGGGTGAAGCAGTGAGCAGGCACACAGGGCTATCCACTGTGACATGAAACGGCATCCCTCAATTTTAATATCAAAATAGCTGGCCACATTTTCTCAATGCGTGCAGAGATATCTTCCTGTCCAGCTCCAGATCACAGTGATCAGGAACACATGCAAGAGAGATTTCTCTCTGTCATGGCTGCCCATTCTCATAATTGTTTATTCCTTTTTGCCCCTAGCACCCCAGTCATTGTTCTCCTTCTTCCTCCCTTCCGGTTTTACAGTCACTGGATAGACAGGCTCACAGGCTATTTTTAGGTTTCTAAATTACTTTTCAGATCTATTCTAAATTTGTCTCCCAATAATCTGAAATCTTGACACCTCAGGAGTGAAAACTAAATCTGAAAAAGGGGGGAAAGTTTAAGGTCTTTCTTACTGGGCTGGACCCCTTTGCTGTGGCAGTCTCTTGGTTTTCCTTCTCCTCATCTCTCACCGGTCCCACAACATGCACCCTGACCATCCTGATGGGCAAAGGGTGGTTATTCCCACCCAAGCAGCATCCAGGACCAGGGATGCCCAGGGGAATGGGGAACAGAGGAGCCCATGGACAGAGGGGGATGAAGGCAGCATCCCAGGGTCCTGCTTCACCTGGGTGCAAAGCAGGGAGCCAGTGCTTGGCTGGGTGTGCAGCTGCACTGCATTGAACTCCAATGGTTTTTGTACCTGCAGAGCCTCCTGTGGGGGTTGGGGGGGTGGGGGGGAGAAATAATGTTTTGGAAAATTAACCAGGAAAGCAGGTATTCTTGGAAAAGGTGATGCTGCAAGCCCAAGGCAAAGCTAGGAAAAGGAGGCAGTGGTCCTGCTGAGCGGTTGCTGCGGGTTGCTCTTTTGCAGAGCTACAAAATAGGAAAACTTTAAAATATTCCTTCGGGGCTGGGCACCCTTTGAGCCGCTGCCAGCTCCTCCCTGCAGTGCCTAAAGGATAAAGCTTTTGTCCTCACTTCTCAATGTTCCACGCCCTGCAAACAGCAGACCCCCAAACCCTCAATAATCGCAAACCACGCACAAAGGATTTTATCTCTTGGCCTCGGATGGATGAAACCTCTGGCTGTCGGGACAAGGCTGCGCTCCCGACACCCCGAGCCAAGAAGCTGTGAGGGCTAAATGCTCTTAAAAATAAACTATTTCCTCCTCCGTCCTTCCTGACAGCCAGTGCCTAGGCAAACCAGCAGGATGATGAGCCGGGCTGGGGGGAAGGGGAGGGAAGGAGAAAAGGAGGGAAGGAGTTAACCTTCTTCCCATGGTAAAGCACTGAGGCTGCTTGCCAGTTTTCGGAAAAGCTGCAAGTCATTCTGCCAGGACGAGGAGGAGGTTCTGAAGTCTCTGGGATGTTCTCAGGAAAGTGCCGCAGTACGAGCCCAGCTGAGCTGGCATCACAGGCGGGGAGGGGACCTACCCGAGACGGGAAGTGCGGAAAGAAACCCCAAGCAGGAGCATCCTGGCAGGATGCAAAAATGCTAGTGTCTTCAGGTTTCCTTCCTAACCTTCCCCTCTCCTTCGGCCCTCATCCTTCACGTGTCCCAATCCCGGTGTTCCAGACACCTCCACGCAAAGTGATTTGGGGAGTGAGGTGGTGCTGCAAGCCCAAGGCAGGAGTGGGAGCAGCCACTGCAACCCCGGTTCCCTGGATCACTGGAAATAATGGATACCTGCAGATTGGAGCAGAGTTCTGCCAGGGCTTCTCCAAGCACTGCCCGCCTGTCCTGAAGGGAATAGCTGTGTCTGCCTCCTCCTCTTCCCCCCTAGCCCCAAAGATCCCCCTAGCCCTTAAGATCCCCCAGGTATTCCTGCACTAGTTTCTGAGAGAAATGTGCTGGAGTTGATGGAATATAAGGGGGCATCTTGCTATCAATACCCACTTCCTGGGAGGAAAAAATGTTTTCTGGAAAAAATAGCAGTCCATGGTGCATTATATTTGGAGAGAAAATAAGTCACCTACCAAGGTAAAATGTCATCAGCAAAATAACAGAGGGTCCCGTCAGGCACATCTCAGTGGTGTCTCAGCACAGTGGCTGCACCGAGCATGTGGTGAATGCCCAGAAAGGTGAAGATAGATTAGGCAGAAGAAAATAGAACCCCGCTGAGTGATGCCACTTTGGAGCCCAAATTAGCAGATTTGGGAAGCACAGGCGGCAGGATGGAGCAGCAATGAAAGGCCACTGAACTGCAGAGTTCCTCTTTTGGGGAAAAAATATCCCCCTCACAGATGGATCCCACCTTGATTTTGTTGCTTGGCAGCATAAAACCCATTCGACTAAAGACATGTAAAACCACCAGTGTCATTTCCTGGCTTATATTTTTATGTTTAGAGCATATTACATCCAGCACGACCCAGTCTTTTGAGGGAAGCTTTGGTCAATTAAGATTAGCTGTCATTCTGCATTTATTACCATCACTTATGAATTCTTCTCATTGCCAACAGGCAGAAGGAGAAGATGGTGCACAAAATAAATAAATAATTGAGGGAGAAGCTCATCAGGTCCCTGATTTCTATCCCCCTGCCATCTCTGGCAAATCTGTGTTCTATGAGTCAGCTCAGGCGGGCTCTGGAAAACCATCACTGTTTCAGTGCTGCTATTAACCAGCACACAGATTGTCCTGATGGCTCTTGGGGTGAGTCAGGGGGGCATCAGCGAGGGCTGCATGCCAGCTGGGGTGCCACTGCCCCAAACCCACAGAGGTCCCAAAGGCACTGAGCCTGTCCTGCACTGGGCATTGCTGGAGGCAGGGGGTTGGACTCAAGGGACTGCCAGGCTGACCTGGCATGGGGGTTTCTACCTGTGGCTGCTCACAGTGGGACTGAAGCATATGCCTCGTGCTCCAGATGGGTGGGAAGGTGGTTGGGATGTTGGCACAGCACCCTCATTGCACAGCTTCAGCCTGGCACACGGAGAGTGGAACCTCAAGACACTCAGAGTACAGGGATGGGTGTGGCACTCCTCAGCCCCAGACTGTATAGGGGCTGCACCAAAAGAGGGCCAAATTGAGACAAAACAAGGGAAATATTTCAGATATATGTACCTAAACGGGCAGACCTAAAGGCCCTGTGCTCATGGGAGTGAGTAAAAACCTTCTTTGTCTACTTACACCTTTAGTCCCTGTCTTGCTTGTGCAATTGCATAATAAACGGTATGACCTTGAGAGAGAAAAACTAGCAGCTCCAGGATGCTGGTTCAGATGATGAGAGCTTGTGTAACACTGTATTTCTGGCAGGCTGTCACTCCAAAAATGTATGTCCCTAATCAAAGGTAGATCTAAAAAAAAAAAAAAAAACTTTTCCCCTCTGCTACCACAACACTATTTTCAAGGCACAAGTTGTTAGCAGCACATTGTTGGCTGAGGGGTTAAATCCTCATGTCTTTTACATTGTGTGATGTGCACCTATCATTTCTGCATAGATCTAGAGTGAAGATGGAATAGCTCATTACTCATCAGTGACAAACAAAAAGTACCATGAATCAAACTAATGGTTATGGGGGGAAAAAGGAAGATGATTGGCTTCCTATTGTTC
This sequence comes from Melospiza georgiana, assembly GCF_028018845.1. NCBI lineage: Eukaryota > Metazoa > Chordata > Aves > Passeriformes > Passerellidae > Melospiza > Melospiza georgiana. The sequence goes on along the minus strand of NC_080430.1, from coordinate 42,675,001 downwards.
AATGTCTTTCTTATCTTTCAGGAGCACCAAGGAGCAAACAAGCCCCTGGCTTGTGCAGAGCACCTTCCCCCAGTGAGAGGAAGTAACCCAGGCTCTAAACCATAAGTCCTCTGCCCAGTTAATAATTAGAGAATCTGCTGAAAGCAAAAGAAAACAAACATTGATTAATATGGTACCTAGAGGGAAGATTAGGGACAGGTTATGGCTCTTGGACAATGGGTCTTGCAAAGCTCACAGAGGCGGTGCTGGTCAGGGTGAGGATGCAAAGATTCATTATCAGCCCATCTTATCTGGTAAGGCCTTACATGGGCTGGGCAAGGGGCAAGGCTCCTCACTGCCTGTTTGCAAAGTGCTGCTGCAGCCCACCTCACTACAGCCTCCTCAAAGAATAAGTAAAATACTTGTTCTTAAAAAAAAGGCAAAAGGAGCCCAGCCTGGAGGCCACAGGCCAAAGATCACTTGGTACCCTGCACCTGGGCTGGGGCAAACTCTGCTGCCAACACAGGCTTGGGTGTGAACAAAGATAGGGATGAGGAGAACTTGATGGTCCTGGTGGATGAAAAGCTGGATGACCCGACAACACGTGCTCAAAAGCCCAGAATACCAACTGCATCTTGGGCTGCACCAAAAGCAGCATGATCAGCAGTCTGAGGAGGTGATTCTGCCCCTTTACTCCTTTACTCTGGTGAGACTCCACCTGGAGTGCTGTATCCCACTCTGGGGTCCTCAGCTCAGGAAGGACATGAACCTGCTGGGGTGAGTCCAGAGGAGGCCAGGAAGGTGATGGTCTGGAGCACCTCTCCTCTGGAGAGAGCTGGGATTGTTCAGCCTGAGGAAGAGAAGGCTCTGGGGACACCTTCCAGCCTTATAGTACCTAAAAGGAGCTTACAAGAGAGCTGGATAGGGACTTTTTACAAGGGGCTGTAGTGATAGGACAAGGTGGAATGGCTTTTAACTAGAAGAGGGTTGATTTACATAAGATATGAAGAAGAAGTTTTCACAGTAAGGGTGGTAAAATGCTGGGACAGGTTAGCCAGAGAGGTTGTGGATGCCCCACCTCTGGAAGATGGAAGATTCCGGGCTGGAATGGGCTCTGAGCAACATGAACTAGTTGAAGATGTTCCAGCTTATTGCAGGGGCCTTGGATTAGATGATCTCTTATAGTCCTGTCCAACCCAAACCATTCTATGATTGCTATGGTTCTATTACAGCCCTGCACATCCTTTTTCTTTGGGAGTGAGGGTTCCATAGATCTCATCCAAAAGGATGTGAAGGCAGTGGGACAACTCCCACAAGGTCACATCCCTCCCTTGTACCTGTTCCTGGACACTAATCAGTGTTTTATCAGATCATCTTCAAATCCATATGTGGTCACCACATTGTTTCTGACCTCTCTTAATTTTGAGGCACACTCCTCACAAAGGTGGCCACAGCCTCCATCTCCCCACAGCCACATTCACGGCAAAATCTTCATTTTCCCCTGCTGCATTATCTTTCCATGTCCTTACCTCCCAACGCTGGTCCAGCACTGAAGTCTTTCAAGCATCTGGTGACAGACAGTACAAAGTAAGCTTGGAATTCGACTGACTCTTTTCTGAATCCATTTTTGCAGTATCACCTCTTTGGGGTCACAAGGGACCTTCAGTTGCATAGGGAAGGACTGTCCTCCTCTCTTTGAATTCCTGTAATTTCTGATGAGAGACTCCCACACCCTTTCCCTGAATAAGGAGTTTCCATAAGGTATGGCTCAAGAAAGGAAAACTTTCCCCTTGTAGCGGATGGTTATAAATATATTATTACGATGATTGCCTTGGACTGTGTGGACTAGGATGACTCCTAATTGTAATATCCTTTGTGGAAGCTGTGAAAATTCAGTCCATTTGAACCCCACGTGCTGCCTGGGGCCCCTTCCTGCTCTGTGACCTACAAAACACAGGTTCCTGCTCTGCTGAGCTACTGAGGGCACCATGGGGCAGCCGATGCTCAGAAGTCTGCTGCAAGACCTCAGCTACCTCCTGTATTTCCCCTGCCATGATATGCTGCTTTCAAGTGGAGGTACACAATATTTTCAAAGCAAACTCCCCTCTATCATTTTGCCCTCCCAGAAACAGTTGGTACTTATTCTGCCCACCCTCCCAGAAGAACCTTGGCCACACTGAGAAGCTCCACCAGCAGCAGTTTCTCTGAGCCACCCCTTGGTTTCCTCCTGAAGTCCCTGAGCTCTGGACAATTCAAGGAAACATTTTGCTTGTGACACTGGGAAAATTCAAACCAACCTGGTGTGTTATGCATGATGGGGCTGTTACTGAGAGTTATGATGTTTTTTGGCACTCTGAGAAGGTGGTGACTGGTGTGGATGCAGCAGGTCCCTGACACAGTTACAGCACTTATTCTTTTAAGTAGAGGTGGATTTTCAAATAATTTGCAAATAAATTGGAAAATCTGCCTGAGTTACAAGTACTCTGTAAAATACATTCTTGACAAGTTTAGCAGCAGTTTTCAGACTTGTGCTTCTCATGCAGGTGCTGGAGGAAATGCATAGATGTTTCTCCAGCCTTCCCTTAGGGGCAAAGTGTCTCATGTGGCTTTCATGGGCTCTCAAAGAAAGGTTAGGTGAGTCCTTCTCCCGCCTTTGATCACTGAAACTTTGTCATTCTTTGGGAAAGGAAAAGGCAATAGTGGCTGTCCCAGGGGTTGTCCCATTCCAAAGGAGATGGAGCTCCCTTCTGGGAGAATGGGGCTGATGAGTTAGCACAATTCATACATCCCTTTAGAGAAGAGAAAGGTGGAACTAGGTATCTGCTCATAAGTGGGGATGTTTGCTGGGGCAGGAATGATCTTAGTGCTGCTGAAAACACTGGGAGCTGACACATTTTGGCAAAGCACAAGGGCTGTGGGATATATGGACAGGATGTGGACAGAAGGGCAACGTGGGGAACGTAGGGGCCATGGGCTGCAGAGGCAGCAGGGAGGTCTGCAGGCTTTGCAGTTACCTGCCTCAGCAGCTCTGCTTCACAAAACCAGCTTTGCTCCTCTGCATCCCTGCAGAAAAGCCAGAGCTTACAAATGAACATGCTCATGAAAACCCAGATATGGAAATAGAGCTGGTATTCTCCAGATTTAATTCCTGAATATAAAAGTGTTCTCTTTGTAATTCACAGTCACTGTACCAGTGGAAGCTCCTCAAACAGATACACACACATTAACAATAAATACATACATGGATGCATGATTTAAGAAAAAAATCCAAATCATACATTCTGCTATCCTGCTCTCCACAGCCCCTGCCATTGTAGTCTATAGAGGGGCAAATATGGAATAAAACATCTAAAAATCTGGAAAGTCACAGCTGAGATATCCCCAAATCCCTGGCTCTGCCCAGTGGTGTTAGCATCAGAAAAAATAGAAGAGGATTAATTAGACTGCATTTTAGAAGACAGGTTCATCTAGTGCTGGAATGAAAACTAAATTGAACTGTCATAGTTGTGCAATTACTTCACAGTGTCACTAAGGAGCAGGTCTCAGTCATTAAGGTTTGCCTCAGCCTCACAAATATACAAATCCTTATTCTGAATAAGTTTGGGTTTTCTCCTGAATTTAACAACTGTTTGTGTTTTCAGGATTCACAATGTTTTGTTTTGGCAGAATCAAAACATGTCAGTGATGCACTTTTCCCTGAATACGGCTTCTCTAACTTACCCCTGTCAATGCCGCAGGTTTTTGGTGTTCCCTGCAGTGAAAAGAAACAAAGAAGCCTAAAAGTGGGTTTAGGGAGTTGATTAAGGGTATATACAGTATTTTCACACCTTTTAAGGTTTCTCTAGTGCAAATTCCTTGACATACAGGGGCAGTGACTGGCTATGAAGCAGTCCCAGAATTCTTGCTCTTCACACCTTCAGTCATGGTTCACCATTTCCCAGGCAAGTGAGGTATGGATGGACAGACTTGAGAGGTGCTGTCAGGTGGATGCATGTCCTAGAGCCTTATTGATGCACCTTCAAATGCATCTGTATTTGTCTGCATGACAATGTAAATGAAAAAGCCTTGTTACCTTTTCCAGCTCCCACCTCCTCCTTGGGATTGCTTCTGTTACCTAAGCACACATAGACACCACCTGAGATGAAAATGGGATGAACTGTCTGTCTAGATGGAAAAGGGAAAGCTAGACAGGGAACCAGCCCACCTCTGTGTGTTGTAGCCTTTGGTGTGAAATGGTGGTTTCAGCCTGGTTACATCCAGCTCCCTTGCACACAGTCCTTGTGGGGACTGAGATGGGATACCCATCCTGTCCCTGCTGTTTGCCACCTGCTCTGTGGGGATGTGGTGTTGTGGGGAGGCAGACAGCCCCAAGGCCAGCCCCACCCTCCAGCGCTTCCCTCCCATCCCACTCCACCATCCCACCTCACATTCCCTTAATGTAGAAACCACACAGCTTTTTTTTTGGTGGTCTTTCCCATCTGGGATTGTGGCAGCAGGTCTCGAGGCTGCTCCCAGGCTGGGAGGTGGGTGGCACGGGGCTGGAGCCAGGACCCAGGACCCCCTGCTCCCTCTCTTTCCTTGTTGGAGCTGACCTCCTGAGAAGGCAAAGTGCTGACCACAGATCTTCTCCTCCTCCTCCTCCACTCGCTCTCCAACAGTAATGCACATGTGCTTTGTCCATAAATATATTATTTTGTGTTCCTGCCAGCCCAGACTAATAGGGCTAATGTTTCCTGAGGAGCAGCCCAAAGCTACATTAGCCGCAGATGTTTGATTGATTTAAAACAAAGAGCCTGACCGCCAAACTGCTCCATATGGTTTCTCTTCCTGTCACTTTGCCTGCAGGGTTATCTCTGAAATGCAATTAAGGTGCTTAAAAGTACATTTTCAGGAAGATGCAGAATTGATGAGGGTGGGTTTGCCGATGGGTGCCTCCAAATTGTTCGAGCAAGAGCAAGGAAAGTCATGCCCTACCCTTAGCAGCTGCACACATGGTTTTTCCACTTACGTGAGGACCTTGGGAGGGCAGGCCAAAAAATGCCCCTATTGTAAAGACTTTGCCGTAGATGTACTTTGCCAGTATTCATGTCTCTTGATATTCTGCTCATTTATTATTGAAGTCAAACATTTCTCTAATTAGATATTTACTTGTGAACTTAAGTGCTGCAGAGATTTCATTTGACCTCACCTCTCCTCCACTCCCTCCCACTGCCTGGGCACTGGAGATGAAACCCCTTGCCTGTGCAAGTCAGGCAGCTGGGTTGAAGACCCAGTGACACTGCAGAGGACAAGCCAAGCCCTGCTTGTCATTTGCTGTGAGGAGGGTGCCTGCCCTGCCTGCTCACCAGGGGACTGACACTGCCTGGGGACACCCACTCAGACACTGCAGACCCAGCCTGCCAAGCCTGGCTGTGAAACCCTCCCCCAGCTCCCTGTAGGGCTGAGACCCCTGCCCCTTCCAGCTCCTATCAGACCACAGCCTTGTATGCCCTGAGGGGGTTGAGGAGAGCAAAGGAAATTTATGGCTCCTCTGGTTTTAATGCACGGAATGGATGTTTATAGATGGAAGATGTGTGCTTCTGTGTGCCAATCCTCCGTCCTCCCCTCAGAGCAGCTCACACAGAGGAGGGCATTACTCTGTATTCTTTAAGAATTTAAGTGCTTTGGTTTCTGAAAACAAACTTTTAAAATCCATTTCCAAGAAAAATTTCCAAAATAGGTGCCTGATATCTGGCACCTTAATCCATGCCTTGGTGTGTAAGGAAAGGAGAGTGTGGTAAGTCACCTGCAGTGACCTAAGGCACAGTCAGGTCCCCTCTCTGGACCACAGACAGAAAATATGCATAGGTTTGAGAAGGGAATCCCAACCCATGGTGCAGAATTAATATTGTATTATGGAAAAATAGAAATAATTAAGTTGCAACAGGTCTCAAGATTCATGGCAATGGCACACACTGTAAATATACAGCACTGCAGGATAATTATCTGGTGCTCAATTCTCTTCAAACTAGACCCCTGTTAACCTTGTCCTTACCTCTCTCAGAATGAAAATCCTAAGGTAATTCATCACAGAATTTCTTGGTAACTTCAAGTATAATTGCTAAGAAGTTTTCAAGCACATACAATTACCACACCAAATTAATCTTATCATGAGTCTTAAAGCCAGGTTGTTAAATGGGCCTTAGCTCTAAATAAACTCTTGTGTGTGTGTGTGTGTGTGTGTATATATATATATATATATATATGTATGTATATATGTGCATGTGTGTGAGTCTGTTGGAAAGAAGGAGAGCAGCTCTCAGAAATGCATCTTTCTGTGTCACCTGCTGTGTTCTCTAATTAGGCATTTGTAGAAATATTACCCTGGCTACTGCATACTCCCTAAATTCACATACGTGATCACCACTATCCAGATCTTTGTAACTATTTAAAGTGAAGTTTTTCACAGAAAACCAATTGTACAAACAACACCATATTGCACGGTGTTTATTTTCTTTCACGGGCTTCCAGAGCAAATGTTCTTCAGCTCCAAACAAGAGGAGAAGCTCGCTTTCTTTTTTTGTCTGTGCTGCAAAATCAACCTGAGATATGAAACCTCAGCTGTTTTCTCCTCCTGGCTTTTATACTCCTCTCAGTGAAGGGAAACAAGGATTAGAAGAGTCTACCCTGAAAGAATAAGCAAATGAATTTAGCCACTTTCTGATTCATCCTGGCACTCCTGAACATGGGTAATAAAGGAGCATAAAGGCTCATTCCTTCAGTGTGTGGGGGAAATGGGGGGTTTGGTCCTTCCAAAGGAGGGTACAAAACACATTGCTGGCTTTGTAAGCTGCTTGAGGATAACACGCAGCATGCAGCTCATAAATAAAAAGGAATTTTGCCACAAAGGTCTGTATCTGCCCACTGGTAGGTTCTGGCACAGGCATTAAGCACCTGAGGCCTGTGGTGCTTGAGGAAGGTGTTAGAATAATATGATGGGTAACTGGAGTCATCCAAGGTGACAAAAATTCCAGCCCAACAATTTGCCATGGCTATAATCTGAAGACATTTCCTTTGAACTGAAGACCCCCACAGGGACCCAAACACTCAATTCAGAAACCTCAAAGCAAGAGGAGTGGAAGCAGCCTGTGGTCTTCCAAACTGAGCACATCCTTCAGGCTTTAAATGTATTTTACAGAAATTATTAAAAATAACTTGCTAAAATGGACAGGGAGCAAGATTCACGATATGAAATATGAGAAAAAAAAACATATAAAAACTTCTAGAAAGAGAAAGATACTTTCCTCTCCTCCACTCTGCAGCTTTGCCTTTACACACAAGGTTGAATCTGCAATTTCCTACTGTTTCTCCTTTCTTCTGATAAATATTTTTAAAGAGAAGTGCCAGGAACGTTGCCAGCCAGGCAAGTGTACTGTGAGGCATTATTTGTAGTGCTCCTCCCCAGCCCCTGCAGGCAGCTGTGTCCCCTGCCCTCCCTCCCCTGCAGGGTGTGTGCCTGACTAATACCTGTCCTTGGATGTTGCTGCTCTCAGTGCCTGCTGTGCCTGACATCAGGGCTCCCTGTCCCATCTCTGGGACAACCCTGTTGTCCTCTCTGCACAGGGATAAAGCCTGATCTTCCCTTGAATCTGTGCCTCTCTCTGGATAAACATTGCTGAAAGCTCTGTGTGAGCAACTCCTTCCCAGCCGGAGGAACGGATGCAGCCCTGGGACCAGAATGCTGCGAGCAGCAGGAAATGTGGACATGTTAATGGGTAATAACCATGGCACTGAGCCACTTTGGACCCTTCTCTGATTCCTCTCTAAGTTACAGCAAATTCAGCTGGTTCTCAGAACTAGGCTTTATCTCCCCTTTGGGAGGTTTCTGGGTCAGCTGTATTAAAATGCATTTATTCTTAAGGGGGTCAGTAATCTGACACAACAGTGATGTACGAGTGAATGGGGAGAATACATAAATTTCTAACAGTGCAGAAAGAAGAATCCCGGAGTTTTGCTATCTGTAAAAACGGAGCATGGGATCTGTCACTTCATGTCACGACAGCCAAATTAAACAAATGCAAGATGACAGGAGGAAAAGAAACAAAGGACTTCTATCCAATTACTTCCAGAAGCATATTAAATTATGGGGGCACTTGCTTTTGTGTTAGCAAATAAGTATTTAAATGGACTTAAAATTCTTCATATTCTGAAACTTGGGTTTATCTACATAGGAGAAATGGATGCTGTGGACACTTGTTCCTGAAAGGGAAATGGAGGACAGAGAGCACCTTTGCCAGAGGCTGTAGGTTGCCATGGGGGAGTTCCATGGCCAGGAACAGTGTTGAGAGGAGTGGTAGGGGCTGTGACAACACCTGGGCATCTAGTTTTGGATGCCTCCATCACCACTACTGAAGCAATTACTTGAGGGTACCACAGAAGCCCTTGAGATGAAGATACCAAAGCAATAGCTCAAGTTGTCTTTTCACAGCAAGGGACAGACACAGAAATGTGTGCCACATTTAGGTCATTTGAAAGTCCGGCCTGACTAGGAAAAGGTGAGCATGGACCTGCCACTCTGAGATGATCTCAAGATCAAAGTGATCTTTTTGACCAAGTCTGTGAAAGCTGGACTTGGTCAATGCAAACGTTCCTCATCAGAAATGCAGTTTGGAAAGACAAATCCTGGCAACCTCTGGCCCGTCTGACGTGCTGCGCTCTGGCAGTGGTCAGAGCAGGCTGCAGCAGGGCTGAAATGCGTCACGGTGAAACGGGAGCGTGAGTCAAAGACACTTTCCCCTGGGTGCACATAAGGAAGAGGAAGGTGAAAGTGTCAGGAAACATCAGGACACTGATGAGAGAGAGAAAGCAGACACTGAAGGACAGCTGTGAGCAGTGACAGACCATGATTAGGTGCTTTCCCAGAGTGCTGGTAGCCACCCCCTGCCACAGCCGGGGTACCTGCCGGAGTAACCCATGGAGGATCCAGCAGGAGATGGCCCCAGCCTGGCTTGCTTGGACAAGCCTTGGGAGCCCCAGGGGGTAGGTCAGTACCTGGCACCCAGGGGCTCCATGCCAGGACAGGAAAGCAATCCCAGTGAGGTGAGGAGAGGTGCATTCCTGAGGGAGCAGGTTGGCACTGCCAAAGTTTTTGGGCCATCTCCATCTCCCTCAGCATTAAAGAAGGCAAGCAAAAATGAGAGATGAGGAGGGTGGAGTAGGTGGATCAAAGCCCCAAATCCCACCCACCTCTGGGCCATCCTGGCCAATGCTTCTCCAGCTACCTGTTTTGCAGGTGGTGCAGGTGCAGTGGTGGGTCCCAAGCAAAGGGAATTCACTGTTGGCCAATGTCTCCTGTGCAGGAAATGGGCAGAAGGGCAAGGAGCAGCTTCCACTCTTCTCTGGAGGAGCAGGGAGGGCAGCAGGTGAAGAATGTCAGGGCAGAACACCTGTATCAGACCTCTGCACAGCAGAAGCCTTGGCCAAATTCTAGGCCTATTTAGAAATTGTTCTGCCATGTTACTTCTACCTGTGCAAGGCCAGGAGGGTCCCTGTTTAAGGAAAATGGCAAAAAGCCTCCTTGGATCACAAACTGGAATGACCAGACTCTTATATCGTTGAATATTGAGGGAGGGAGGGAGGCAGGGAGGGAGGCAAGAAGAAAAGAGAAGGCCAAATTCCTTTGTCACATACCCTGCTCTAAGTCCAGAGTAATTACATTAAATATAATGAGCCTCCACACTTCCTTCCCCACTCCCACATGGGAGCAGTCATTTGTTGCTGGCCAATTCCTGCAGCAGCCAATGTCCTCACCTACTGCATTGGCTGAAGTCTCCTGGCCAGAGAACCACAGAGAGGAGCAAAAGCTGCTGCCTTGCTTGCACTGCCTTCTCCTTCTTCTCTTCCTCTTTGCCCAGAGAGAAAAGAAGCAATACCCCTCTATTAAGGCATCTAAAAAGTAAACATTAATTTTGTCTACGCCCAGGCTGTGACTCTCAGTGGCGCTGCCAGTCCCAGTTCCCACACTAGTTTCACCACTCTGCACCATTTTCCTCTCCATCTACCCGAGGGAGGGTTTTCCCCAAAGAAACACAGGTCAGTAGTTCTTTCAGAGCAATGCCAGCAGGACTCCTGCAGGCTGGTGGTGGCCAGCTGCACTCAGCTCTCCAGAGCCACAGGTTGGGAAAGTGGGGAAACCATGGAAAGCTTTTGGCTAAAAGGAGGTGGTGAAGAGAAGAGGTGTAAGAACAGGGAGCAGAACAGTCTGACCTTCCCAAGGCCAGGAGTACATGGGCAGTGCTTCAAGCAACATCCAGTTTCCTAGACCCCAAGCAAAGGTTCTCCTGCCAGTCCAGGTCACCCCACTGCAGCCCACACAGCAAGATGCTGGGCACCCTGAAAGCATCCTGCCAGCCTGGCAAGTCTCCTCCAGGTGCAGACACAGAAGACCATGAGCAGCAGATAGAGGTGATTAATCTTTCCCCTTTGTGTGCCACAGGTCTGATCCCTGTGGGGCTGGTTGCCTGCAATCCTCATCACATGGGGGTTTTATGGAGCTGCACCTCCCAGACAGGAAGTTTGCTCCAGGGAACCGTGAAGCCACATATAATAACTGCACGTTGCTATTATTAACTCAAGCACCTGGAGGAGGTGACAGCAAAGGCCTTATGGAGGTGATGAGTAGCTGTATTTAAGCCTATCAGTTTCACCAGAGGAAGTTTTGGGGCCTTGACATAAGAGCAAAGCTGCCTTCAGCACCTGGGCCTCCTCTCTGCTTTTCTTTCCCAAGCAGGCAAATATTTTCAGCATGTAAATGAACTCTTTTGTGCTCAGTCCCACTGTGCATTTAAAGCACCAGGATGCATCCATGCTCAACACAAAGCAAGGGAGGGAAAGAGGTGAGATGCAATTCTACCCTCCCCCCCACCAACAGCAGCATTTGAGAAGAAAATCCTCTAGAAAAAAAAAACAACCCATGCTCTGCTTTCTTCTGATGGTGCAGGCTGATTTGTGCTTTCTGTAATTGTAATCAAAGTTAATTTAATCCTGGTGTGGAGGTTGCTGAGCAACTGAAGACGTTTATCCAGAGGAGACAGGGGCTGTAATCATGTCACCTCCAGTGAAGTTGGTAGGGCAGCCACATCACACTGCTAATGCCCAGGGCACAGGGCTGTGGGTCACAGGAAGACATTGGCATTCATGGTAGGCACAGAAGCCAAGGGAAAAGTACTAAGGTCACACCAAAACTGTGCTTTCTTTCATAATACAGACAGGTTGGATCAGATTTGGAATAAAGCCCTATATGTGCACCACACATGAAGGCACAACTTCCCAGAGGATGAGCGGAGAGTGCCTGTCTGGCTTGCAGACATGTGGCTGTAAGCAGAAAGGTGCAACGCCAGGAGAGTGGTCAGTCAAGCCAGTCTGTGTCACAGGTGTCCCCCTGATGCTGCCTTTCCTCAGAAATCCCATTTTTCCCCAAGGAGCTGAAAGTCCTCTGTCTCAAAGCTGAGAGCCCGGGGCTGTGCTGTCCCTGCCAGGCAGGACTCAAGGCTGAGCATCCAGCAGCCAGGCCCAGGGAAGGCATGGAGCTGACTCTCTGCTTCCAGCACTGGAGAAGGATGGGGAGCTCCAGCAGTGCCGGAGAAGCTCCTGTGAGCTCTGACGCTAAGAGCCGGCCTGCAGGGCCCCTGCTGAGCCATCATCAGGGCCATTTGCCGGTGATGAGGAGATTTCCCGAGGCCGCCCCGGTGGGCACCCGCGGCTGCCGGGCCGGCCTGATTAAGTGCTTCAGCAGGGAAGGACGGCTCCTGCCATCAGCGCCTCAGCAATCAAGGAGGAGTTGTTTTTTTTTTTTCCCCTCTGCTTTTTCTTTTTTTTTCTTTCTAATTATTATTTTCTTCAGAACCAAAGAGCTTTCGTGAAATTTAAAGGCCTGTGGGTGCACCAAGGGCTGGAGGAGGGCGGCAGCCTGCCAGGGAAAAGGCCCAAAGCGTGGTGGGATCCCAAGCACTCCATGTGGATCCTTACCCCAGCTGTTCCTCCTGTCAGACCCTTTTCCTTTGGGAAAGTAGGTACTGCAGAGCCACCAGAGTCCATCTCCTGCTGCACTGGCCAGGCTGTCTCTGAAACAGCATTTGCAGGGGGAAAAAGGCAATTATTTTGCTTTTTTAAAAGGCGTGTTGGGTTTCTAGCTGAGAGGAAGAGCAGCTTGATGACTTAGGAGGAGATTGTGGCTTTTCAAAGCAGAGCTGTGCTTCAGTATGTTGAAGTGACCAAAAACTTGGACATATGTCAGGAAAAAAGACAATGCACTGAGCAGTAACATTGCTGCATGTCAGACCTTGTGAAACAGTGACAGCTCAAGCCAGCCAAAGCAGGAGAAAGGAGCAGGTAAAGCCTCATTTCAAGATTTCCCAAAGACAGGCTTTTCGAAACCAGAAAAGCCGTAGGAATTTATTTAGCCGTTTAGTTTGTACTGCAAAGTTTGCTACCTTTTCCATAATTTTGCTCTTTTTCATAGAATTCTTTAGGTTGGAAGAGGTGTTTAGGACCACTGAGTCCAACTCTTAACCAGACATTGCCAAGTCCGTCACTAATCCATGTCCCTAAGTGCCACATCTGCACAGCTTTTAAATATCTCCAGGGATGGTGACTCAGCCACCTCCCTGGGCAGCCTGTTCCAAGACTTGACAACTCTTCTGGTGAAGAAATTTTTCCTCACGTTGAGTGTAAACCCCCTGTGGTGCAACTTGAGGCCATTTCCTCTTGTCCTGTCCCTTGTTACCTGAGAGAAGAGACTGACATCCACCTCATCACAGCCTCTTCTTAGGTAGTTCTGTGTTGTGCCCAGAATGGGCAAGATTGGGTCGTTTGTTTTCAATGCATAACAGCCATCTCTCCTCCTTCATCTCACACCTTTCAGGGAGTAAAGGCAGTAAGTGCATGACATACTGGGTATTAACCTGGCCACCACCCTCCCAGCACCCTCCAAAATGTGCCCATTCCAGGTGGATGTGGCTCTTCCTCACAGGGGGAGGCTGTGCTTCTGCTTGCCAGCCAGGGTATTTACCACTGCCCATTTGCTTTGCTTCAAGCACGTGGTGGTGACAGCAACACTGAGAGTTTGCCCTGCCTGAAAATCTTCAGAGTTCTGTGCCAAGCCAGCCAGGAGAAATACACCAGCCATGCTGTGCTGGGCTCAGGGCATGCAGAGCTCCTCCTCAGGAAACCCCAAACAAGAGAGAAGGGTAAGGCAGTGCTGAGATATGGTTGTCAAAAAAAAAGGAGCGTGAGCAAAAACATAAATTAAAAAAAAAACCTGAGCAATTTTCTTCTGGGAAAACTAAGGTGCAGTTTTGATTAAATCCCATACCTCTTGGGTTGTCCAGGCTTTAGTTTTACACCCCACTTCAGGTCATTCTCGGTGCCAATGGTTCCAAATATGAGACCTTTTGGTGCAGTTCCTTAAAGGAAGTGGAGAGATGAAAAAATGCAATGCATTTAATGAAATCCCACCATGGAAGCAAAAATACCCATTGATGCACAAGCCTGCTCAAGACAGTTTTCCATTTTCTCCAGGGGAGAACCCCTCTGAAGCCCCACCAGCTTTCTGCAGTGTTTGTTGTCAGATGTCGATCCAGCAACGGTCCACTCCTAACCCATTCCTGGGGGTTTGAGGTCTTGCACAGGCCCTACCTGTGCTTCATGGGGGAAGTTTTCCCAAGGGGACTGAGAATGCAAGACCTACAGGGATTTCACCCAGGCATCAGGTTGGGTATCACAGTCTAACTGTGTGGCACATCCTAGATCTCTTCAGCTGCATGTTGCTCAGCAGGGAGAGAAGTGAACCAGCCAAAGCATTCCCCTTCCCACAAGGAGATTCAAAGCCAGTCCCCAGGCTTTCAAGTTTACAATTATTCCTATGTTACAAGCTTTCTTTTTTCTTTTCTTTTTTTTTCTTTTTTTTTTTTTATGATAAAGGAAATATTAATTTCATGCTTGGCTTGGTTCTTGAGCAGGAGCATTCTCCCTTCTGCACTTTTTTCTCCACATCAGGAGCTGCTGAGCCCTTTCCTCTCCCTGGGACCGTGGGAATGGGCTGCAACAGAAGGTTTTTATGCCATGTGGCTGTTTAGCACCAGTATGGAGGCAGCAACCCACTTCCACCTCCAAACCTGACCCCTTGTGCTGACTGGTGGCATCCCTGTGCTGGAGCCACACCACTGTGTAAAATGTCAGGGGAAATGCAGCATGCCTCAGCTTTGCTTTAAACCATGTTTCCTGTGATAGAATCCAAAGGGTTATTTGATCATGCTAGAACCTGTTTACATTATTTTCTGGGGGTTTTTCCTGAATAATTGCCTCAAAAATCTTCAAACTTACAGAGCCTTGGATGGTCCATTTGCAAAAATAAATCTATGTTGTATGCATGCCAAGAAAAATAGAATATTTATTTGTTTCTTAGTTTTTCTAAGTGGCGTTTGTTCCTAACACCTTTAAAGCCCTCTGGTTTTCTGAAATTTCTTTCTTTAAGTCAGTGAGTACAGAGAAAGCAAATGCAGAAGCAGCAGTTTCAGGAGCTGGCAAGGCTACTGAAGATTTATGCTGACATATACGCTGTGCCTATGGCTGAATTAATAGTGCCGCCGAAGCATTTGTATTTTCTGGGTTTTTTCACTCTGACATTAGAAATGGAAGCACAGCCACACCTGCACACAGGGAGTGTGGATGGAATGTATATGGAATTCATCTGCAATTCTTCCTTATTCTCTAAATTAGACATTTGTTGAGGTTGCAGATCCAGAAATATCATCAACTCCCCTTTTTCTGTCCTACAGAGGTGAGGATTTGTCTTACTGTGGAACTGGTCTTCAGACCAGTTTTAAACCAAGGTATTTTCATTGTCTTCAGTAAAGTTTATCTTCACTCATCTCAACATATCTGACAGCAGAATCTAGCCCAGACTGAGGAATTTCATTTTTCTCCTAAATATTTTATTCTTTTTTATTTTAATAAAAACTGAACTAGAAATATTTTCTTCCACTGAAAAATATTGAAAAACAATTTTCTTCTTTCACCTCCAGAATCCAGTGTATTTTGGAGCCAGAATTCAGCTTCCCACACAGCAACGTGAACCACTTGGAGATGTCAAGCAGTCTGTTCATTGCTCAGATTGTATTTTGATGCTGCTCAGAGTTCCCAGGTAAGAAAATACATTCAATCATTTATAGCTGTGAACCAGAGCAAAAGACCAGTGCCTTAAAGGGAAAAGAAGGAAGGAAAGAAGAGATGTAGGTTGTTAAGTGAAGGTGGAGAGCAAAACAGATGAAATTGATAAAGTGGAAAGCTGTATTATTCACTCCAAGGCTCCATTTAGTCCCTCTGGCCTGGTAGTTTCAGCAAAGTGAAACTCTTGCTGGAATCAATACTGCTATCATTTCACAAAATTACAGTGGTTTGAACAGAAAACTTGTTATAAATCAACTTCATGCATGGACAGCTGGAGGAAATATTTCTTGCTTTGAAGATTTGGGTGCTTCAAAACTAGTAAAGAGGATCTTGGCTCTCCAAGAATCTGCATTTACTTTACATTTCTTGGAAATAGAAGCTGCTGTTGCATATTCAAACAAGTCAAAATAGCAATGTGAAAAAAGGCAGTGCCTTCGTTTTAATCAGATGAGAAAAGAGTGTGCTTGATTTCAGTGAAACTTGGGCATTTTGGAGATGGTCCCATTCTCTGACACTCACTAGAAGTTCCCTCAGACTGGGCTAAGAATGTGTCCTTGTTGCTTCTTTTTCATATGCCTAGGCTAGATCCCATAGGTTTTGAGGGACTTTCGCACCTCACCACTTTCAGCTTAATGACTCGATAGACATATGGATAGAGCCTTTCAAGTCTTTGTCACAGGAAGATGTCCAGCCCTCAGCTTCCAGTAAAAGGGACTGGACTGGGAGACTGACCTTGTCTTCAGTGTTTTAGGAACATATACTTGAAGATCCTTCAAAGAAAAGCATGAAAAGCACAGCTGATGCCCATCTCAGGAAGGTCTCGCTACATTCTTCTGTGTTTTCTTTAATCATTCTGAAATTCAATGTTTTCTGTAGTTCTTTTTTTCCAATAAAGCTATGTCAGATAGCAAGAAATTATCTGTGTAGGTGCTGGAAGCTTCAGAAATATAGTGCACAACAGGAAAGAAGTAGGGAAATAATGTCTCCGCATCTAATTCCTTGGTCTGGACAGAATAAACATCAGCCACAGCTCCAAGACCATTGACTGGCCAATGCACTAAGCCTGAGGGACTCTTAGTCATCCCTGTTACTGCTGGAACCCCTTTCCTCTTTCCCCATGAGGCAGGAAGGGGCGGCACTGGGGCTAGAGCAGAGCTGGGAAGGGTGCTGGAATGAGGCAGCCCTGCTTGTGAAACCACCCCAAAGCCTGAAAACATCCCAGGTTTCTAAACTACAGCTTCTATCAGAGCTCTATCTTGAAGCGACAGACCTTTGAATGTGGTTGTCTTTGCTCTGCCCTGCTTGCAGTGACAAGGCCAGTCCACTCTGTCCTGACTGAGTGCTGCCAAATTGAAGAGGTGGAGATATAGCATTTGCTAATTTGGGGTTGCATCTGAGGTAACTCTCTGCTTGTTTTGCCTTTATGGTGCTTGTGAAACACACATTTGTGCAATATCTAAGCATCATACAGCTGCAATTATTTCTATTGGTTCCCCCCATCTCTTGCATTTAGTGCACTGGAATTTTCTCTTAATTTTGTCAGATATTTCTGGAAATTGCTTAGCTAAATTTGAATTCATTAAAGACAGCAATCATCATTATTTGATAAATAGCATCATTAAATCCATTACACAATAAAATATTGCAAATAAGAGTACAAGTAAATATTTGCAAGAGTATTCACACTGTATTTCCTCTCCTGGCATTCTGAAAAGCTCTTTTATTGTCTCACAACAGAATTGCCAAGTAGCTACAAATGCTCGTGCATCATCTGCAAGCAAGGGAGAAAGAAGTCTGCTGTTTAATAAAATTTGATTCATCCAATCAGGGAAGGGAGGGAGAAACGTATGATGTGGAGAGCCAATTGGGTAGCATGTGCTCAGATGATTAACACCAGCCAATTTGTTAACAAGACACAAATAATAATCTGTAATCAAAAATAATTCAAAGTGACTGAGGTGAATAAACACACTTACTTGAACCGTGACCTGTTCTTTACTTCATTGGCATGAAAAGAATGGGCTGAGGGTATTGAGTGAAGGACTCAGTCAGCTCAGTTTCCAGATATTTAGAAATTTGGAGAATGGCTGGGAAGTGTCCCAGGAGAGGCAGGGTGACTCTGGGCAAGGAGGGGAAGAGCACCTGCCTGAGAGTCTTGGGGTCATATGGAGAGGACCTCATGGGACCCCACTGAGGTTGGTCCTCACCTCCAGAGTGCTCTTTACTCCCAGCTCCCCACTGCCCCTCTGAAAAGCAAGCAGAGAACAGGAGGGGTTCAGAGAACAGCAAGCAGAGCCCAAAGAGGGCTCAAGGGCAGCAGTGGTTCCGTGGCCCTTGTCCAGCTGCCCGTTTGTGGTGCCCCATACTCCATGTGCTCTGCTGCTGCTGCCCCAGGGGCAGGCACCCACCTGCAGGGACATCCAGCTGCCTGCAAAGAGGGATGGGAAGGCAGTGACAGGATTTTATAGCTTATTTCAGCCAAACAGCCACACTCTGGAGCTGAGGCACTAGTAACAGTGAGCAGCCAGGACACTTCCCTAACGCTTAACAAGTCAAGCTCTGCGGCGCTGGAACCGAGTCAAGGAGGCAGGAACCATTTAATTAGACCAAAGCAACTGACAGCCACTGTGCTGTAAATCTTCCCTTGCTGCCTTTGAGGTCTCTGGTCCTCTCTGTCTCAATAGTAAATGATATCTCAGTGGTGGGAGAGAAGGGAGCAAACACGCCTCTGCCTGTTGCTCTGACGGAGCAGGACAGCAGGACTTGCAAGGGATGAGTTCATAGACCAGGGGAGCCTATGAATGGGGGCTTCCACCCGGCTTTCCTGGGTAGCTATAAGATGATGCTCACAATAAAAAGAGTCAATTACAGACTCAGCTCTGGTTTTGTGCATGAGGAGGAGGGAAAACATCTCTGCCAGCATGTTTGCAAACCTCTCTGCTGACCTGAATCAGTCCTTTCCATAGGCTGCTCCATCAGCACCAGTGCTGGCACCAAGCTGAAAGAGAAAAACTGTATTTGGGTAATAATGGCAGTCTGGAAAAGCATTAGCATCTGGCCTGATAGTCATGTGACATTTCTTTTCCCAGTCTATTTCCTCTGTGCCTGACAAAGAAATTAGGATACAAGTACAAGTATGCTAATGAAATTTGGTGAATACTGATGTAAGGACTATTCTCCCCTACTACACTTCATCTGAGGTATATTAAAGCAAATGTGTTCACCTAATTGCTTAAACAATGAGCAATGGTCATTAATTACTTGCAAATGGCAATAATATTGTGCCAACTGTAAGCCAGGAGTGGATCAGAGCTAATAGCTTCACAGGAAACAGAAAGGACTGACATCTCCAATAAACAGATCCCTGACTTGTCTTCTCTTCAGCAGCCAGCAGCTGCTCATTCCTTCAGATCCCATGTCCTATCTTCTTGCTGGGAGGCAGAGCAATTGTTAAATATTCACCAATCTACATTGCAGACTGAAGCTCTCCTCAAAAAGCAGCCCCACAGCTCACTCCTGGCCACTGCTGAGGGGCCTGGCTCCTCTTAGCACTCGTGTTTCCTGTGTTCCCACAGCAGAAGGATCCGCCTCAGCGTCATTTCCACCTGCTCGCTCCTTTCCATGCCATGCAAGGACCATGTGAGCATTTGAGGGATGGTTGTTCACTTTCCTTCCAGATCTCTTTCCATTCTATAGGGGCATTTTCCTTCATTGATTCCCCTGAGTCCATCTCTCCTCATGGTTGATAGCAGTGTAGATATCCCCTCAGGGTTGTCACTGCGTGGATCATCTCCTGGCTGTCTCCCATCTGCCTTCTGGGGAAACCTTGAGTGCTGAACTGGGTAAGGCACCATCTTTTAGCAGTGTTTGGGACCAATCAGCCTCTCACTTCTTGCCTGCTGACAGACTCCCATCTCTAGGTCAGCTTCACTGAAATTTTTATTTCGAGATCAGGCACTGACTTCACAGGATATGTAAGGGCATTTCAAGATCTGGACTCTCTCCTGCCTTCCTTTTTTCTTATTCCTGATGTGACATTTTATGACAGCACCCAGACAGTGCTAAGGACACTGTGGTCCACAGAGGTCCAACCCTGGAAGGGCAAAACCTTCCCCACCCCAAATCACTGATGCTGCAAACTGCTGGCAAGGCAGTGAGCTGCAGTGGTGCCATTCCACTGCTCAAGAGATGCCCCACTGTGAGGCTGCAGGCATGCATGGCTCTGGTGCTCTTGTTCCTGTCCTGCTTCTCCCACCATGTGGCATTTCCACCCATACATTATGCTGATGCAACCAAGCCACTATACCTTTTGTTGGGGAATATTTTTTTGAGTCTCCTTCCACAGGCAGGCACTCTTCCCACACACACTTCATTCCTGCTCGGCTCCTAAAGTCATTCTCCTGAATTTTAGGATCTCATGAGAGCTTATACCAACTGAGGACAGAAGGTATCTGCTCATCACCCACTGCCATGGCTGCTGGCATTCACCTACCCTTCAGCTCCTTCCCACAGTATCCTTCAGGCCCACAGAGCTTTCCTAGGGCTCCTCCCACCCTGCTGCCCTCAAAGCCTCTCTCTCCCAGCCTTGGCCCCTTCCCTGCACCTCACCACCCTTCCCCACACCTCTGAGTCACACTCACTCCCACTCCAGTACTGACCCATCCAGATATTGAGAATTTCTCTGCAAGTCACTGAGTCACCATTTAAATCTGATATTAAATTTTCCCTTCAACCTTTAGCCAGTGCATTCCTTATTCCATAAAGCATTCAGTAGATACAGTGCATTCGTGCATTCAGGCAGATATATATATATATATATATATATATATATATATATATATATATATATGTATATGAAGGAGGGGTGCAATGTTGCAATGCATAAACCATCACCTCTTGCCATGTCTCACTGCATTTTTTCCTGCTTTTTTCTCCGGTGGCCTTATATAAAATGATTTGCAATCACCATGTGGGTTAAATTATAACCTTTCAAGGCAACCTTGCTGAGAAGGGTGCAGAAAGATCAAGCCCTCTGCCTTGTAATGGTCCCTTTTTGAATTCCTCAAGTAATATGTGCCTAATGCCACTACACCCAATCGTGCAGAGGACATTACTCTAGTACCTGGCTGGAGGCACATGGGGAATTAGGAAAACCTGCCTTGTCTACTGCTGGAAAAACATAGCCTGAGCACTTACCTTGCCTGGGACTTTGGGTACTTCTGACTGACTTAGGTTAGCTCAGACCCTAAGCTGCAGAGTTATGAAAAATAAAATAGTATTGCATGAAGTCAGGGAAATGGGGTGGAGGCAGCCAGGGGAAGGGCTGTCAAGATCTGGACCATTAAATGTGGTAGAGCAGCATCAATGGGGGCAATAGGAGTGTGCAAAGGGTAAGGCATGGGGACTTAGGGACTCCTTATGGGGTGATGCCTGCTGCTCCCCCGTGACTTTATCCCATTTCCCTGCCATAAGGCATGGCAAAGCCCTAGAAGACAACTGAACAGCCCAGGACTGACACCAGCTGTGTGGTGCAGGCAGATTTTTTGGCGCAACCACTATTTGGCCCAGCCTTTCATTAAAATATCAAGTAAGGCAGTGGTGAGGGTGGCCTGCTGGTAAAATCACGACTAAAGACATTGCATCAAACTCATCAGAGAGAAAGTTTCTTTTCAACTGTTTCTTTTCAACTGTTTTCGTCAGCTCCCCTCACACAGACACTTTACAGTAACAAATTGTTTTCCCTGCAAAAGTCTACACACAGCCAGGCTGCAAGTGCAGATAGACATCTTGCAGAGAAAGGCAGGGCTCTTCTAGGTCTGACCCAGCCAGGCAGTGCCAGGAGGCCACACCACAGCATCTTGGATGGCTTCAGCCTTCCCGTGTTATCAGAATTTAATAACCCAATAATCACAGGGGGCTGGCCAGACCACAGCGCTGGCAAACGGCATCAGCATTTCCCGGATGTACAGCAGAAGATTGTCCAAGGAATTTCCCAACAGACATGACATTTTGAGATGAATTTGGGAGGCAATGATCATGATTTCCAGACCTATTTTCTTTCAAGGGTCAAGGAGGGAAACCTCCAGGTTTTCTCCCGGCTGTCCACTCCCCACTTAGCCCTCTGAAGGCTCAGATATCTGCAGTTACTAAATTTTCCCTATGTGAGGGCACAAGGCATCCACGCTTTGCCATGAAGAACTACATAGTCAAAGCATGGCTGCTGCAAGCATGAATTTTTATTTTTGGTGCTTACTCTCCCCAGGGGACCTGCAAGCCTCCCTCACTGTGGTACAGAAGGCGGTAAACAAGCGGGGAAAGCCTAAGCAAGCAGGTGTCCTTCTCTTGTCTGCTGATTTGAAATAGTATAGACAGCACTGGCATGTATCTGAAGCACAGTCATTATATTTCCATAACTTTATCTGCAGAGGACATAGGAGTTACAATGCAATCAGTGCTATACAGTTTAAAGTGTAGCTGAGATGTATTATAAAGTCAGCTGCAGCAAAGAACATATGGTACAGCTTGCCACCCCACTATAGTATTTCTTCAAAAGACATTTTTCTTACAAAAACTAAGACATTATCAGTCAAATTATAAGTAACCCATTTCCATTTATAGCATACAGTCTACCCTCTGAGTCACACACATGATCGGCAATAGCAGCTGTGAGACTTCTAAAAGTTTGGTTGGGGTTTTTTTTTCCCTTTTATTTTTATACTCTTGATTCTGAAAATGTTTCTGCTTGAGTGGTGAAGTCTTCCCTCACTTCCATTGTGAAAGCCAAGCATTGTCATGGCTGTCCCTTGCCTTGCACAGAGGGCACATGTGGCCCCACTGCTCGCAGTTCTTGGTGCTTCCAGCCATGGGGATGTGCCTAAATTGGGGCACAGAGCAGTTACCCTGCTACCTAGTGCAACTCAGGGATCATTTCTGCTGTGGCTGGGTGGATTTAGCACAAAAATCCTGTCAGAGATTTGGGGGAAATTGCCTGAAACCACATATTATTTACCACTGGGTTATGGTTTACCCCCGGCCAGCAGCTGAGCACCACACAGGCATTCACTCCCTACCAGCAGGGTTGGGCAAAGAATTGGAAAGAAAAGGAAAACCTTGTGAGCTGAGATAAAGCCAGTTTAATAGGTAAAGAAAAAGTAAAGCAAAACAAAGAACTAGTTCACTGCTTCCCATGGGCAGGCAGGTGTTCAGCCACCTCCAGGAAAACAGGTTTCCATCACATCTGACAGTGAGTTGGGGAGACTAATGCCATCATTCCAAACATGCTCCCTTTCCTTCTTCTTCCCATCCTTTATATGCTGAGCATTACTCCATATGGTATGGAATATCCTTTTGGTCAGTGTGGGTCAGCTATCCCAGCTGTGCTCCCTCCCAGCTTCTTATGTACTTCCAGCCCACTCACTGGTGTGAGAAACAGAAAGGCCTTGACTCTGTGCAAGCACTGCTCAGCAATAACAAAAACATCCCTGAATTATCCACTCTGTGCTCAGCACACATCCAAAACAGAGCCCCATAGCACCTATTGTGAAGAAAATCAGCTATACCCAACCAAAACCAGCACAGCCTGTTACTGTTTGCATCACCTGCAAGAACAGTCTCCCTTTTCTCTAAGGAGCAGAAGTGCTCTTTGTCATACTTAGCAAGACTTTGGCACTTCTTGATATAGAATTGCTTTCATTCACAGCATGTTTGGTGTTTGCTCTTATTCCAATGAGAGCCACTCTTCCAATTTAGAAGCCACTCTTAAGGATTTCCCAGCAAAGAAAGAAGGTCAGGGTTATTTCCTTGGGGAAGGAGGGCAAAAGGAAGGTCAGAAAATTATTTAACAAAATAAATACCACACTGAATTATCAGGAAAGTATTGAAGTGGAGCAGATGGGTTGTGTTTGCAAGCTCATTTGCATTATGAATACTTTGGCATCTCCCAGATTTTACATAAGCCTCCTCCTTAATATTTTGTTACTTTACAATCATCTGTGTGCTCCCTTACTCACAGACACACTTTTCAAAGAGACTGAATTCAGAACTAGTAAAAGATGATGGAGCTACAGTAAAGAAAGATTGTATGTTTTAGGGTATGAAGTCAGGGTCTGTGACTGACTATATGGCCCTAGAGCCATATCCTGCAGGGTCTATTAATGAGGGAACTTCTATACAAAACTTTCTTAAACCAGGAAAACTAGGACCTGAAACTTCAGTCCCACCTCATTTGAAGGAGGGGGGTGGTCTCTATTGTTTCCGCTGAAAAAAACCAGCAGTATTTCCTGTTTAAGAGGTTGAAATTAAATTTGGCAAAAAGTAAAGTGTTATGGAGTCTGTGAGTGTGGAGATGAAGAAGAATCTGAGAGATTTCAAGTCCACACTGCAACATTTCGCTGATTCCATCCTTCTCAGGTTGCATCAGCAGAATGAGGTTCCTGAATAATACCAGTGGCCAAGGATGTGCATCCAAGACCTCCATGCTGCAAAGTTTGCCCTCATAAGTGTCATATTCTTCCATGATGGACAAATTGCTAAGCACACAGGGCTCAAGCTGTGGGGACTGAGAGCAGGAGAGCCTTTGAGTACAGCACAGCAGCTTGAATGGCAAATAACTGAAGAAAGAAGTGTGCAAGAGGGAAAGCAGGTGACAGTCAAAGTGCTTGGTGAGGTGAAAGGCAGATGTAAGAGTCCTTCATCACCTAATAACACTGGGTTACTGCAGGTGGACACTGAAACTTTGGACTTTAATTCTCTCCTTATTGTTGCTTCTTAGGTCCCACCAGACATAATCAGAGGTGAGCTCTACCAAGAGCTGCACACATTTACCAGATAATCCATCATCATCTTAAAAAAGCCTGCTTAAAACTAACTGGAAAGAGAAGGTAGATTGAGCCACAGCCTTTCAGGGTGTTTGTGATGCCTATCTGCCTCTGGATAAGGGGAGCAGAGAAAGAAAATGTCATGACTGCACATTGCAAGCTGTGCCTGTGTTCATGGTTTACACTGCTGCAAGGCACATGGGTGGGGATCTGCTCAAGAAGAATGACTGAACACATCCTGCTGCAGCCATTCATTTGTTTTCTGGTAAGAAAGTAGTCCAAGGCAAACATGTCTGATTTTCACTACAAAAAACTTCATAGTCTGATTTACTGATTCAATAGACTTCCAAATAAAATGAGTCTTTCTGTGCTGGGGAGGGAGGTGTCTGGTCTTCATCTTGGCAAGCTTTTGACTTCTCTGCATATAGCTGTGGATGAAGCTGAGGAATTATTTTTGCACTTGCTTATGAGAACTGCATGGAGTTTAGGATAATCCCCTCACATGAGCTACTTTTGCCAAGAAAAAAATGATAGTTGGATGCAAAGTCATGTGTCCTGGGTTTAATAACTCAAGTCTCAAATGAGATCATATTGGTTTAATACAAATGAACCTGTACCTGAATTTGACTCCAAGGGAGGAAGCAAACTGCAGAAGATGCCTAAGTTATGCACACGAACAAGTAAAAAAAATGGAGCTTAACCCAGAAGTTTCTTCCTTGCTCCCACTTATGGCATCCTCTGGCAGCAGACCATGGAAAGTGACCTGAGGGTGCCAAAGCAAGGATCCAGGATGGTCCTTTTGGACACACCTACCCAGGACAACTTTGTACCAACCCAGTGAATAATCTCTTCCACATTCTGGAGCACTGTAACCTCCCAGAAGGGTGGAGAAATTACCTGGGATGGGTCCAGGGATGGAAACTGGGCAGCAGCTTTTTACTCCTGGCACACTGGTTTCCCTTCCTCTGCTTTCCACCCTGACTGTTTGCTTTGATAGCTCAAGCCTTTGTCTCTCCTCACTGGAAGTGTAACCAGTGTATTTCTATTTGCAGACTTCTGGATGCAAGTCCTTCACATGTCTGTTCCCAATTAGTTCTTCTCTAAAGGAAGGGAGACAATATAATGAATACATCTATTTTGTGGAACACAGTTTTAATTGAAATGCTTGCTGCTGTTGCCACCATTGGATTAAGAGAGCAGATCTTCGATAGCAAAGAGATTGAGTTAGTTTGTATCTGCAGAATGCAAGTGAGAGGAGTAATTGGAAACTATAAAGAGAGAAAAAAAGAAATCACAATTCCAGCATCACAAATGGGGAGAAAGTGCTGCACTGCTATTGTCACACGCTATTGTCACGTTAAATTAGATGCATAAAATAAAAGCAGCCCTCACTGTGAATGCTCCTGTCCTGCACTAAGGCTTATATGTACACATTGTCCTCTGGTCTGGAAACAAGATCCACACTTGAAGAAAGCTCCTCTCCATATTGCAAAACTAAATTTGTGCTCAGACCTTCCCATGTTACTAACAGAAAGCTAAAAACACCTGCAAAAAGCCTGTTATGCCCTCCCCCAAAGTAAAAACTCCATTCTGGCTTCCATGGCTTGCCATCTTGTGACTAGTGTATGTTCCTTCAGCTGAATAGACTTTGGGGGATTTACACCACATGAGAACCTGATCCTGAGAGCTCGCCCTTGGTTGCAGCAATCACTGCAGTGAGGTGGGCTGGATTCCACTATGCAAAGGGTTTTGTAACTGGCTGTAGTGCAATCCTGCAAAGGCTCGGCCACCACCTACAAAGCCAGGCTGTGCTGCCCTTCCTGAGCTGAAACCCAGGCTCAGAGGGGTCTGCCTTGCTCAGGCAGGATGTCTTTTCTTCTTTTTTTCTTTGGTCTTTTTTTCTTCCCTTTAGCAGACACAAGACTTGTTCATTTCCCATTCCTGCTTACTGAATTATTCATCAAAAATGTTCCACTGGTATCTTCTTTTCTGCCAGGGAGCTCATCATCCAACAATTCCTCTTTGGTCTTGACTTGTAATCAGAGCAATTAGCAACCCATTAAAGGTCCCAGCATGCCCATGTCTGTGGGGGTACAGAGTGCAACTCGGGAGCTGGTTCACTTTGACTCTAAAATTCGTGCAGGAGACCCACAGGATACAGTCTGTTGTGCAGAAACAACAAACCCTACATCAAGAGGAGGGGTTGAATGTTCAGAAAAGGAGTTTTCAGTACACACAGTGGGATCACAGGAACAGCACATCAATTTGGACTGATCTCAGTGGTGAGAATACAAGGTCCCAGGCTCTGCCTGAGAGGTGGGATATACTTCTTGTGTGGACATTCAGCCTGCTCCAAACAAGGCTGTTCAGCTCCCAGGTGTATGGTATTTCCACCCCTTTTTTTGCTGGAAGGAGCCAAAGGGAACATGAAGGGCTGTCATTCATTTCCTCTGATGCTCTCAAAATGAGCAAAAATGGTAACCAGATGGCAGTGGAAAGCAGGGTAGTAGAGCTGGGCTGTTCATCCCTGCAGTGCACTGAATGAGCCTGGTTTGGTGAAGTCCACAGTACCTCTGCAGGCATCTGATTGTTACTACTGCTCAGGACCAGCACACTCTGGGGCTTCAATACCACACTTCTGCCTCTAGAAAAGCACTTTACCATGACTCAGGTTCCTCCCTGGTCACCATGAGCTCATCAGCTCTCAGGGGAAGGAAGTTCTGAGCCAAGATCTCTCCCTACTTGCTCTGTGCACCAGTGATCAACTACCCAGCATGTAACGAGAAGTGGTGGATACCCTCAATGTGAAAGGTCAACATAAGCACCATCCTTATAAAAGCTCCCTTTAGAAAATATGTACATGGATTTCCCCCTGTTCTTTCTTCCAGTCTGTGTCTGGGGCTTAATAGGTCAGGACCAGAGCAATTCATCACCTTTCCCCTCTGTCCTTTGCCTTCCTAACATATCAGAAATGCTCTTCTGCACTTCTGGGCTCTACCTCTGCTAATGTCTCTGGAAAGATAATCTGTTGAGAAAGAATGAGAGTTATTAAATCAATAAACACTGCTAACCTTTCAACTGTGCCCGTTCAAGGAGATCTTCTCACCTCTGCAGCAATTGCTTGCTTTAACAGATTGAAAACAAAGTGTTCTTAGTGCATATGTCAAATAAGACAGGAAAAAACATGCTCTTTCTCTGTCAGGAAAGTGAAAGTGTCCATGGGGACTCCCAGCATATTTCTCATAACTCTAAGACTGAAAGCCCTGTATGAAATTTTCCTGTGCATGCCCAGATGTCTTTACTGGGGGAGAAGCAATCACACTTAAACACAACCAGGTCAAAATACCTGAATAATGCCTCAAATTATTTTAATGACTTTTGCCTGAGTTGTGATTCTTAAGCAGGAAACATCTGCATTTTTTTTCCGAATACTCTTCTGGAAGTCAAAGTGCAGGACTGCAGCCTGTGCTTGAGCCTAAGCCTGCCAGGAGGAGCAGTGAGCTGCTGGGGCATCTTTCAGCTCCTCAGCAGTGTGGAGATGACTAAACATTCTGCTGTTCTCAGGAAGGCCAAGGTCTCCGATAAGCACATGGTGACTCGGCTTGTTATGAATATCAGCAGAAATTGCACGTGCTTATCTCATTTTACGGTTTTAGCGAGTTTGTTTCTTTGGTCTGCACAAGAAGGATCTGTTCTCAAAGCCAAATCTGCAACGTGGCTCTGCAGTAATGACTGGAAAGAAAGATTTTGCTCATTCAGGAAATTTCTCCCTCCTCCAAATATCAACAGGATTCCTCAGCTTCCTGAAAAACACATGAATGAACTGTTAATAGGTCTTGGCTCTTGTGTTAGAAAAACATGATATAAATTGCATTTGGGGATCATCCCTGTTTACATGCCTGCAGGAACTGAAATTGCTTTCCAGAAACTATTTCCAGATAATACTAGTGTACATTCTCCTGACTTAAAAATAGCCAACTCACTGCTTAAAGTACAGGGTAAAAATCTTTCTATCTATAAAACAGATACCAGAAACTTTTCTTAAGTTGTCATGAGATCCTCCTAAAGCCTGTTGTATTTGTGTTTATTATAGTAGAAATATGACTCTGAACCTCCTTTATCTTGCAGGCTCCTGTGTTTTGTGTATGTATGCTGTGTCAGTGAGCTTCCCAGAGACTGCAGGAGAGGGATTTTCAGGAACAATATTGTCAAAGTTAATCCTTTAGGGGGAAAAGTACACTGAAATCCACTGCAGCTTTAAATGGCATAAGTTGTAACACAAGTATTTAGGTTTGTTATTTTTTTCCTTCACACATTCTGAGGAGAAAGCAACAAAACAAAACAAAACAAAAATACCACACACACACACACACACAAAAAAAAAAGAAACCAAAAAACAAACAAACAAAAAAACACCAAAGAACAAAAAAACCCTTCTGTGTGGTTTTTGGTCTTTTGGGGGTTTTTTGGTTGTTTTTTTTGTGGTAAGAGTACCATGACAGTAACATGTACAGTGAGAAACAGGGCAGCACAAAACAGCATTTCCAGGGCATGAAGTCCTTTCCCAGCTTCTGTGGCTATGAGCTGCAATGCCCCACACTGACTCATTTCCCTCAGCTTGGCCTGGCTGCAGAAACACTTGATGAGACTTAGCATCACAACTGCTCAAGAGGTCTCACTCAACACAGAAAGGATGCCCCGAGCCCTGAGTCACATCCTGCACACATCATCTGAGACCCACAGGCCAGGCCAAAAAAGTGATTAGTTAAATTAATGAAATAGCCAGTAAAACAGAATAGAGGTCCAGCAGTACTGAAAGCAAGCCAGATATCTCTCAGACTTGATGGAGACAAGCTGTTGGAGCAAGCTGCATTGTGCCCGCACTCAGCCTTGGTGGGACTTGCCCAAGGCCAAGGACAGCTTCAAAAAAGTGTCTTCCCCTTTTTCAAATACAAGTGCATTTAACAATTGCATGATCCCACTGCCACCATGCTCTTGAGCGTCTTCCAAACAGGGAGCAATGCCAATATGCTCTCTCTCTCTTCCTGAATCACGTGTAGGAGACGCTGCCCAGAGCCAATGCCCACCTCAGTCCCTCCTGGTGCTGGAGGCAGAAGCAGTGTACCCAGGAGAGCATCCTCTGCTGCCCTCTCCTCCCTCTGCCAGAGTGCTGCCAGAGTGCACACCCATTTTGGGGGGTGATGGACATCAGTGTCACAGCACTGTCTGTCACAGACACATCAGGGTGGGCTTCTCTCATGAACCAGGCACGTTTGCCACCATAAGAGCTGCCAGTCAGTCGGCCTGGCAGTGTCTCATAGGGACAAGGGGAGGTACAGGCTAGCACAGCTCATGCTGAAACCTTTCCAGACCTGCTGCCAAGCAGAAGCACCTCCAGAGACTCCCCTTCAAACAGGAGATCCACAAGAGCTACGTGCCAAGCTGCAATAAGAAACGGAGGCTGCGAGTTGTGTAATATTTACATTTAATACAATCCACTGACATCTGACATTTTTCTGGTAAATTTTACGTGGGCCATAAACACTTCTGGATCACTGAGTAAATTTTAACTCCTCTGAAGGTCTTTTGTGCTGGTGGTATCTGGAATGAAATATTTCTCTGCCTTTACCCCCCAAACCTCATCCATCCTCATCTCTTTGAGCACTGGGATCTGCTGTGAGACTTCTTATGCATCCTCGGTGCACCAATGCTCAGAAGTATCCCCCCCTTTTGTATTTTTGGTGGGATATTCCCCGCTATTCCATGGTGCAAGCATCAGGCACATGGCAAACCCAGCTTTCCTGCACCCCAGGCCTCAGAGCAAGCAGCATCGTCCCTCAGTGGGGTTTGTACAAGCTGTCCCTTTGGTTCCAGCAGCGCTACACTTTCACTTGGTGATTTGTACACAGCTGCCCTGCAAAGTAACAGTGTCACAAAGAGACTCCCTTTTAAAAGCAATAAAAAAAAATCAAAAATAGGGAAAGAAAATTAATTGTTGAGCAGCCAGTCCACCTCTGGTAATGAAACAAAGAGTGGAGAGACAAGGAAAACCTGAGTCAAATGCAATGGCTCCAGGCTCTGTCTCCAATCCCTTCCCCTCAGACCTTGGAAGAAGGCCAGCAGAGCATCCCGGTATCTGAAACAGTATCCAACGCTGAAGTTCAGATCAATTTGCGCTCTGCAGCCTATTAACT
This sequence comes from Melospiza georgiana, assembly GCF_028018845.1. NCBI lineage: Eukaryota > Metazoa > Chordata > Aves > Passeriformes > Passerellidae > Melospiza > Melospiza georgiana. The sequence goes on along the minus strand of NC_080430.1, from coordinate 42,644,805 downwards.
TTTTGTTAATCCTCCCCACATTGTTTTACATCTTGCCTTGCATCAGGGACGAGGAGGGTTCGTGGCAGTGCCAGGGTGACTAATGGCAAGTGCCCCCTCGGATCCGGGGATGTTCAAGTTACAGGCAGGTGCGGGGCTTAATGGGCTCTGGCCATGCTGCCAAGATGTAATTGCTGTAAATCAGCCTGAGCCTTGTGGAGACAGTTCCCTGTGTTTTGAAGTCCATTTGCCCTTATTGCTTGTTCAGCTCCTTAATGCATTAATGATAAGACAGCATGGGGAATACGCAATACAGCCTCCTCTCCACCCACAAAAATCCTGAAGCAATGAATCAATACTACGCCTATCTGCTCTGACCGCGGAGGAGAGGAATGTAGACAATGCTGGATGTAGGGGAAATCTCTTTTTCCAAAGGTTTCTTTGCAATCCCAGGGAAGGGTTAAGCATCTTTAAGGACCATGGAGGCTGGTTTGAAGAAATATCCCCCAGTTTTCCACAAGACTGCAGCACTTCTTCCCTTGCTACCTGTCTGCATGATTGTATTTTTATTTGTGCCTGACAGTGCTGTTCAAATACTTTTTTGATTGAAATCTGCTGCATTAACAAAAAAATAAGGAGAGTACCACATAAGGACTGGAATGTTTTTTCTTATGTCTGGCAAGCTCATTAAATCATGTGTTAAGTGGTACTTCATGGCAAATAACTTGTCTCTAAATAGGCCAACTCTTGACCTTCAAGGAGGTGACAGTGTTGGGTCTCTGAGCTGATCCCAGACAGGCAGAGGACAACTGTGGGCAGCTTAGAGATCTGTCCTGATGCTCAGTGCCACTATCTCCTGCTGTTGGGGCACCCAGGGGTCATGGCATTGCTCATCAGCACAGGGCAGCTGTGAGGGGACCAGGGAGGCAGAAAAGCCATGAACAAGCCTGGGAAGCCAGGGCAGCCAAGGCTACCTCCTCATTCCCAGGACTGATCAGCTCCTGGGAAGTTACTGGCCTTGCCCACAAAGGAAGGAGCCCCAGCGCTGTGCACAAGCAGCAGCTCCCTTTGAGCTGGCTGAGTCTTGGCAGGGTTTTCTCCCCTCCACCCCCCTGATTAGTGCATTATAACTGCTTGACAAATTGCTGGTGCTCTATTGACACGTTTATACTGCTGCTTTCTTCCCAGCCAGTCAAGAGAATCCTGGCTGCTGGTAACAGGCGCTCCTGGGCATTGCAAGCACCGACTGCTGCAAGCACCACCCTGTAAGAATGAAAAATGTGGACATCCGTGCAGAGACTATCATCCTTTTGATGCTGACACTGTTTCCATTCTGCCCCACCTCCTCTTTTTCATGTAAAAATTTGAGAAGCAGGAAAACCAGACAGAAAGGGCAAAGAGGTAAAAAATCTCTGTCTGCCTGTTCTTCATTGCCTAGCACAGATTAAGGCAATGAACAATTTCTACCCACAGAACAGTTAGAGCAGTGAGCTGCCTCTGCTTAGTCTGATGGCACATCTTGTCCCTATCCTTGTCACCAGCACAAAGTAGGGGCTGGCCTGACCTGTACCAGAAAGCACAGCCCCAGAGGGAGAGCTGGGATGGCTCTCTGTGTGGGCACAGTGCAACTTGTCAGAATAACCCCTTCCCCAGCTCCTGCCCCCAGCTAGTGGAATGTGTGGTGAGCTTGGGAACTGGCTGTTCCTTAGGTATCAGATGTGAAGCTGGCTCTGCACCATCTCAGCTTGCTTGGGAGAAGGATGACCAGTTGAGCTCTGCTTAGCTGCCATTAAAGAAGCAGATGAATAATGGGGTAAAATCTGGGCCCCTGTATTTGTTCTGTCATGCAAAAGGCAGTCTTGATATCCTTGTTCTGTTTTTACTTTGAAATATTTTTAATCCATTGCCTCTTGGAAAACTTTATGTCCTGGATCAATTTGTGTTCTGAGTATTACAATGTACCTAAAATGACTCTGCAATCTGGTGTCACAGGTAATAAAACTTATTTATTCGCTCTGCTATCCATTACTGAATTGCATGCATTAACTCCCCAAAGCACTGTGGACCAGCTAGCTGGGAGGGTCCTTCCACAGAGGTCCATGTCTTTGGAAGTGAAGGTCAGGAGTTTTGTTCCTGCTGCTGCATATGTGTGACTGGCTGTGACCCAGGGCTGGCTCCACCAGTGCGTGCCAGCAGACCACTGCCTCTGCTGCTGCTGCTGTGCCAGCAGAGCTACGTGGAAGTCAAGAGGAGCTATGCAATTAGCAAGTGACAATCCTTCTGGCAGGGTACAAAGCAGAGAAGTCTCCTCACGGTGTGGCGTCGGCTCCCCTCGAGGCATGACTCAGCTCAGAGGATCTGCTGCATCAGAACATGGGGCTCAACAGGCTTGGGCCACCAAAGATGCTGAGTGCAGAGGAACAAAGACTTGCAGGCAGATGCCATAGAAGAGGAACAAATAGCCCAGCTTTGTTACAAACAAACAAACAAACAAACAAACAAACAAACAGTACAGAGATACAGAAAAGGGTTATAACTTACCCAGTGAACCCACTGCAGATGCAGATTTGTGCCTTTTAGTACATTTTCGAGTGCTTTTCTAGCCTAGTGCTAAATAACTCAAGATTTTACTGGTCCCCTTAGGAGAGGATTTCATAGTTCATGAAATGTCTCCATAAGGAACCATTTCTCATGCCTCCACCTGAATTTTCATTTGTGCAGTTTCACCCATTTCTCCCCATTATAGAGCTCCCAGTCTTGTGGGGCCCTGGGGAATCTTCTCATTCCTAGGTGCCCAATCCTTCAAGTCCTTGGAGCCGACAATTACGTTCCCCTGAGATGTCATTTATCTGAGTGATGTGCGTTTAGTTACTTTAATCTTTCCCCATAAATCAGCTTGTTCAACTTTCTCTGTTTCTCATTTAAGAGTTTTTCCCTCTCTGCCATCTTTCCAGTATTACTGAGGCATCTAGAAAGGAATTTAGCATTATATTTTCAGCCTGGTGGGGAAGGACCATAATTTTCTTGAACAATCAGATGACATTTACTATAAGATAGGTATTTTCTAGGCTATACAACTCACCACTAGCATACTTTTTATATCACTTATCACAGCTGGGTTTCTCTTTGCAGTACAGATTTCCCATTAATTACCCACCACCACTGACTTCACTCCTTAAATTGGACAACAGGTTTTGGAACAGGTCCTAACTTGTGTTTTTGTGCATTACGGCAGTCTAAATATTAGAGAAATATGTGAGGAGAAGATTATTAGACATCTGCTTATCTTGAAGCCCTTCTTTGAGGTGACTAAAGCCAGCCTTGCCTAGTATCCCATCTCCAACAAGGCTGAACAATTTGGCAGTTCCTGTGATCTTAACTGAGATGACTCTTTTCACAGATAACTACACACTTCTATTATTTTTTTTCCAAGTGCAGAACTGAGACTGCAAAAAGGTCCACAGGTCACCATTCTCCTCAGTTACAGGCAGCTGTAATAGCTTGAAATAGATGCTTAGTCTGGAAGAGTCCAGCAAGTTTCTAATATATATTCACACAGGACAAGGCTCACTCCATCACTGTTGCAGGCACAGGACTTGTAGCACAGAAGACCAAAAGCTACACAAATAGCAATATGCTTCAAGTAAAGAGCAATGAAGGACACTACCAATGTCCTAAATCCCCACACCAGAAAGAAATTTGTCAGCTGAAAATGTCCACATGAAAGATGGATCTCCATCCTTACAGTATTTCTAACTGTTCTTCATTGTGTTTTGCCCAGATGACTTCAGTTATTTCATAAATCACTGCAGCTCCACAGAAGACAAGCAAGGCACCAAGACATGCCCTTGTTCTGAGACGAGTGATACTGAGTTGTCACTTGGCACAGAGGAAGAAAAAAAGGCTTTTTTGATCCTCTGCTCAAGGTGGGAAGTCTAAAGTCATGTAGTCAAATCTGTTCAAAGGCATCTGAGTAAGTGGCCTATACTTACTCTGGGCATTTGTAACCCCACTTTTTGTTGCCCTTATCTAGCAAAGCACATAAACACCTTAAGCATGAGCACAGAGAAACAGAAGCAAGTTGATTGTAATTTTTTTCCTTCACTTGCTACCCTGTAATGTACTCCATGTCTATATATGTATTTCTTCTGATCTGAAATTCCATACAGAACATCAACATTTATGCAGCAATAAAGTAAGTTTTTAGGCCAAGTGCTTTACATTTTACACAAACCAAATAGCTGCAGACAAGTATGATGGAAAAAGTAGATTATAATACGAAATTCTTGGGGCACAGACAAAAATGCAGCCCTTTCTGTGGAAACATGGAATCATGGTTTACATACTCATTGTATCATTGTTCAGGTTTCAGGAAGCCCAAAGGACATGAAAAAAACAACTTGTGTCCCTTTGTACAGAAACGACCGATTTCTTTCCACAGGAACGCAATCAGTAGAACAATGAAAATAATTCATCAGATTAAAGTACTAATAAATCCTGTCCTGTCAATTGGATGTTATCGTGCTCAATTTCAGCTTAATTATTTTTGTATTTAATTACAAAACGGTTAATTACTTCATTTTAATTATGTATCTCTTTTAATTAGATTGAGGCTTAAAAACACGATAAGGCTGCTGCCACCCCACAGTCCTTCCATTCTTCATTTTATCTCACCCTGTACCAGATCCTTCCCTTTGCTTTGCTGTTAGTTTCCTGCGCCAGTTCTCTCCCAAATCCCATGCACTGTATTTACCTTCACTTCAGCAAAGCCCTGGCATACCAGCATTGTGGCAAGGACAGGAGCCTGCACAGCAGGACAGTGTGACCATGCTTCCATGGAAGTGTATCGGCTGGGCACAGGCTTTGCTTTCCTCACACATTTTCTTCTGTTGTGTGAGAAGTTCAGGAATGCCTTTTTTTTTCAGGTGTTTGTTTTGGTGGCTGGCTGAGAGAAGTGTCATTCCCCTACCAGATATGTCCCAGACTCCCATCCCACAAGGCTGAAGACCCCAAAGGGGAGCACCCGACCTCCTCTTCCGACCACAACTGGTGCCATTTTCCCTGCTCCCAGCTTTTGCATTTCCCACACTACTAGGGAATTAAGTCAACAGCTCTCTTTGCATAACTAAAACAATTAATAGGCCTTTGAAATCAATGGGAATGTTTAGCACAGCACAAGAACTTGACCCACCCATGCAATCCCACCTGCCATTCCTGCAGTTCTGGTGCATACTCCGCAAGCGGAGGCGATTTGATACAATGCAATTTGATGCACTGTGTTTGATTGAGATTTTTTTTTCTCAGCCCATCTGGGTAATTCTAATATCAGAAGAATTGCTGAAATATTTATGCTATGCTTTTGAAGAAAAGCAGCTTACATTTAAGAACTGGTCTGGCTGAGGTTTTTTCTGATTATTTAATGTCCTGGCTTTTCTTTGACTTCCTGCTGTGGAAAAGGATGAGTTTCAGGGAGATGGCAATCTCCGTGGAAAGTGTCTGATGGTGAAGTGTGTAGGTGGGTTTGTGGCCATGGAAGAGCAGCAGTGGCACACACCCTGTTCCCGCCTCTTTCCTACAGCTTCTCCTATTCTCCACTCCAAGACCAAGCTAAACAAAAGCTGGCCTGGCCTGGCATCCGTGTCCTTGAGTCTTTCAGGTTCAGCAACTAAATCACAGATGAGGCTGGAATACTATTTAAGTAAAACTGTACCACACAGCTCACTTCTGCCTTGTGTTGGTACTGTCATGACAGCTGCCCAGAGAAGTGGTACCTAAGAAGCAGCCTAGTGGATTGGAAAGAAATATATATATATAACGTGTGTACTGCAATCTTCTTCAAAGGGTAATGTATGATTCATGCTAGAGAGAGCCCACCTTTCTCACAGGGCACTCACCCTTTCCTTTGAAGCTGATAAAATAGTTTTCAGGTTTTAAACAGAAACCCCTGCAAAGTCAAAGCTTTCAGAGAAGACCCTTGGCTGGGAAGGAGAAGAAGGGGAATGGTGGCACTGATGGTGGCAGCAGTAGCAGCAGCTCTGCTCCCTCCCAGCCTCTGGCAGAGCATCCCTGGGCTCCCTGCATGCACAAGTGAACAACAGTGAGTATGAAAGCCAGGCTTTAGCTAAAGTTGTACTTTTCTCTGCCAACTCCCCATCATCTTGCCAGACTAAGCAGAGGGTCTGACTAGTTCCTGCTCATCACTGCTGGTTTGGGTCAGCCCATCCTGTAAGACAAGGAAGGAGACAAAGTTCTCAAATCCTTACAGATCAGGGCATTAAAATTCAATATTCAATGGGACTTCCCTAGTGACTTAACCATCCTGTCTTGTGATATAAACCTCATGGCAACACCCAGCCCAGCACAAGATCAGGGACTGCAAAGGTGGTTTTGGGGATCAGAGGTCAGAGTTATCCAGAGCAGCTCCTTCCTGCTCAGCCTGAAACTGCTTGAGCTTAGCCACGCAATGGCTGCAGACAGGCTGGTGTCACAAACAGCTGTAATCCAATTAATGAATGTGACCTGGGGGGGAAATGGAGAGAACAAGGAAATGTGGTGGTGTCATGAGAGAGTTTGAGTGGAACACTTTTTAGCCACCCTTTCAAAGAACTTCTATCAAGTGCTTTATTTTTAATGCTTCAATTTGCTTTCCTCTTCTTGATTGTAATACCCTTCTTGAACTTTGCAAATAAAATGTGCTTTCCCTTTTGATTTTTGTCATCATCTCCCTGGCAAATTATCAGACTTTTAATTCTAAGCCTCCATTTCACTCTCCCCTCCACCTTGACTCCCAGCAGCGTGAGAAGTTAATAAAGGATTTCTCCTGGATTCCCTGCTCTCCAATGAATCAGCACTCTGCTCACAGCCCTGGGCAAGGTATATTAGATGAGTTGTACTGCTTTTTCTCTTCAGGAGAAGAGGAATGAGATGTTAACCAAGGTCTGGAACCAGATAAGTTTATTACAACCTGGATTGTACTAACTTCTCTGTCAAAAGTCTTCTTCAATTGAAGCAAGGTCATAACCCCGTGTCTGCAATTGCAAAATCTTCCTTTTCTGCCAGTATCTCAAATGACTGGAAGGAGAAGAGATGCCTCTGGAAGAAAAAAGGCAGTGCTGGAAATGAATACACAGTCCTTAATGACAACCTACGAGGAAGCTGTAAGTGCCTAGATGCTATCTATATAGAAACCACAAGCTAAATCAGAGCCAGCGGTGCTACTTTCAAGTTACTACAAAGAATTGCAAAAAGAAAGATGATCCAGAATAGACTGGCCAGCAGAGAAACAGGCACACTGAGCACCTCTTCTCCAGTTGTGGTACAGAGAGCAGAATGTTCTTCCTCAGGTCTCAGCCACTGTGCCTGCCCTGGGCAGACCCAGCCATCAGAGAGGATCCTTTAAAGCCATTTCTGGGCTTATCACAACTGCTTAACAAGAGTAAGAGAGCCTTACTGGCTGTTCTACTGGCTGGTTGTTACCCAGTGGGTGCTGGGAAGGCCAGGTCAGAGGCTTAATTTGCTTGGTGGTGGTGAAATTTAGACATGATACTGAGGATGGTGCAGGCACCTGGGACCCACATCTTCTGGGGTCAGCAAGAAATAGAAAATAATGAAGCCACCACAGAACACAACAGCCAGACGACTCCTTGGGGCAGCAAACGCAGTAAAGTTGGCCACATCCCTACAGATAGGTTCTCCGGGGCTGGGGAAATTGAACTTTTTTCCTCAGGAACATGAAGACATCTGTGAGGGCAGTTAATTGAACCAGTGTCACAGAAAATGATGTGGGTAATGACAGATAGTGTCAGCTCGTGCTGCTCTTTCAGTTACTGGGAAAAATGAGAAGAGGGCAGAAATAGAAACAAATGGAAGAGAAATTTCTAACAAAGGTCAGGAAGAAGGTTTTATTTTTATCTCCCCACCTTTCCTCGTTCAGATAATAAGCAGCCTGTGCCACCAGAAAGACCCCGTCCAGATACACAGCCTTGGCCTAGTTCTATGCTGAGGTCCTAGAGGTCTTGGCATGGTGTGTTAAACACCCACCATTGCTTTCCCAGAGCCTTCCTCCTCCTCATACCTAACTGGGGAGCAAGCAGATGCCAAGCACAGGCTGCCTTGGCAGCACCCAGGGATCCCTCAGAGGAGCAGCACCCTTGGTATGCCTGCACAACACTCACATCTAGTGAAGAAAATGATTTGATCTCTGCTGTAACTATTGCCTAACTTCCCCTGATTTCTGAAGGACCAGGGTTCCACTCTGGGAAAATTGCATTTCCTTGGCTGACACTCCTTGCATCCATGTTGCTTTGACAATCATCTCCATACCTTGAGTAGGGATGCTGAAGTCCAGCTGTTGTTGCACTGTACCTCCACATGAAACACTAAATAGAAAGAACACTAACATCTGATGTGAAAAATAGCACAGGAGTACAAACTACTGAGAATTCTGTCTCTCTTTCACTCCCTGTCTGTGCTAGTCCTGGCAGCCAGCTCAAAGGAGGTGCAGCCTGGGTAGGAGCAGGATGCTCACGGATATTCCTGAGCTGCCTGGGACCAGAAACAGGGACATGCATGGGAACAAGGGAAAAGCCACTCTGCCCTGGGGTGGCTGTGCTGTGCAGGGCAGAGGCAAAGGCAGACATCCGTGGTAGATCTGGACCACAGCACAGCCTGCCCGTGGGACAGTGCCCAGCACCTACCACTGAGAGAGAGCAAGAGAGTGTGGAGAGCGTCTGAGTGAAGGACCTCAGTGCTCTCATTCTCAGCGCTGAATGAGCCTGTTTCTGGCTCATTCTGTGATAATGCAGCTTGTGTTTTGGATGCTTGCTTGCACTTAAGCCTTTTAATCACTTGTTCATTAAGAAAAGGTTTTCAGGACACCTTGCTGAGAGGCAGCATTTCACATACCTCTGAGGAGGAAAAAAACCACTTAGTCAAACACTCAAACCACTCAGATCCTAATGATAGAATAATAATGAGATTGAAGTGTATTATCAACTTAATTATAAACTAAGAGATTTGGCACCCATAACATGGGTTGGCTCTTTAAGCCCCTTGGCTGGTTCCTGAAGGATATGTAAGATGCAACTGGTGGGGGCTGGAATTAGGTTATTTTTCTGTTGGGAAGTAGGCCAACTAAATTGCATTTTAAAAATGGTTTCATGATACATTGGAGAAGTGGTCCAAGGTGGTGAAAAAACCCCTAGACCTTCCTTCATGTCATGAGATACATGACATGACAGTACCAGAAATTGGATTTATGGAGGGAAAAATCCTCATGGGGTGCATATTATTTCTTATTTACCTCTGTGCACATAAGTCTTGGGGTGTAAATTGACATTCCTTAACTCGTGGTGGAAGAACTAATAGTTTTGGGGCAAAAGGGAGGTAAAGTCAATGACTAAGCCCAACTTGTCCACAGTTATCCTGGATTCCCTCTGAGAGTTTAACCCTTCCTTGAGAAGCCTCCTTTTGCCATTGCTAAAAGCCACCACTGGCAAACCTGGAGAAAGCTCTCATATAAGAGCCAGACCACTACTGTAGTTGGGATAGATATCTTTTTTTCTTTTTCTGCAAAGCCATCAGAATTTGAATGTATCAGTCTTTTCCTGTGCTGTTCTTGGATCCTCGCTGTTGAGCAGCCAAGATATGAGATTGCCAGTCCTGCACTTACTGCAGACTTTTCTCCGGCTGTTGTGAAGTGGGAAGAGATGCCCATGACACCACACCTACATGAATATTGCATTTGCTAGGAACTGATGCAGCTTTACATACTAATATACACAAACATATTGATTGGTCACATATAAAGCACAATCTAATGCAATGCCCACCTAAGCAATTTGCAATTGTTTTAAAAGATCCTTTTCTGACAGAGTGATTAATTTCTAATCCACACAGACACAGGCCACTTAGAGTGTTTTGCCTTTAAGAGTGCTCCTCAGCTTGGCCAAAAGGCAAACCAGCTCTGCTGGAGGACCAGGGAGCCCAGAAACAGCTAGAAGTAAACCTGGGCTTCAAAATCTCCATATCCTCAAATACAATCCTGTTTTTTTGAGATGAGCTCATCTCAAGTACTTGGAGGTCTGGCCCAACCATTTCTGGGCCATCCAGGTGGATAACATGCTGTGAAAGAACATGCTGGGGAAGCCACACAAGGAACAACTGAGGTGGGGGTGCCACATCAGCAGTGGCTGAGGTCTCTTGGTTTGTTCAGCCTGTGGGAATGGCATGACGCTGAGTCAGGGAAGGTTTAGATTGGATATTAGGAAAAGGTGCTTCACCCAGAGAGTGCCTGGGCCCTGGAACAGGCTCCCCAGGGAAGTGGCCACAGCACCAAGCCCAACAGAGTTCAAGAAGTGTTCAAGAAGTGTTTGGACAATGCTCTTGGGCGCGTGCTGTGATTCCGTGCAGGTTATCCCGCACAGCTGGAAAAGATGATCCTTGAGAGTTCCCTCCTGTTTAGGATATTCTGTGATTCTACAAAATCAAACTTGCATGAGGGCGTAGGTGTCTGTTTAGGATGGAGGGTGATAGTCAGGAGGGAGCAGATTCAATTGAAATTGAAAGACTCCCAGCACGAGTCTAAAATTCTTATCACAACTCCAAAATGCTCAGATAACTGCATTTTTTTCCAGAGAGGGTGTTTTATTGTTGCTTAGACTTTGTGGTTTCAGAGTCAAAACAGACATTATGGAACTTTTTTCACTAGAGGGAAGAAAGCACATTTCAATCAAGCCCTACAGAAACAGGCGCCTTTGGAGCATCTAATAGCTGAGGCTTCAAGTCATCCCCAAATTTCAGTCCTACAGGCCCAGACATGTAAACATACCCTATTAGCTTGCACACCTCATTGTGGAGCAGTGGCTCTCAGTGGCCTGCATGGGCCTGATCACATGGAGAAATGCTGCAGCTTGTGGCAAAGCTGCTGTGGGAGCCCAGGGAGCCAGGAGCATGCATGGCTGGCATCCTGGCCAGGAGGTGCCCTGCAGGGCACCTGTGTCACTGGGCATCACCAGTGGCAGGGGTGGGGCACAGCAGTAGCTGTCACACCAATTCTTGTCTCCTGAGACATCTTCCTAGAAATGTCACTGATGCCCCACAGCACCCTGCCATCTCTCATCTGGGAGCTACATGTTGCAAACCCCTGTCCAGAAGCAGGGGCATGATGTGTGTCCATGTGCTCTCCAGGTATCACAGGAGCCATTTCTCCAGGCAGCAGACACCTCCTTCTTGGGTGTGCTGGTGATTCCCAGCACTCCCTGTCCTTGTCTGAGCTCAGGCAGATCCAGTGCTATTACAGCACAGTTCTGGGGCACCTCACTGCTTGTTTTGAAGGCCTGGAACTAAATTTGTCATATAAACACAACATTATTGTCATTAGTAAGAACACAATAGACAGTAATTTCACTCCTTGAAAATGAAAAGGCACCAGCTTTTACTGAGATGATTTTTTTCCCCTCTCAATCTCTTACATGTCTAAATACAGACCTCTCAAAAATCAGCTCTACCTGTTATGTAAATCACTTTAATAGAAGGGTTAAAAATGCTTCACACCATTGTGCTGTGCGGGCTGGGGTGCATTTCTCTCACACACCAATGCTCAGCTTTGCACTCTCTCTGAGGCTCAGAGGTCGGTAGCAGATGTAGGCAACATTTTTAAAGAAGAATGTAAGTCAGTAAGAAGGGTAAGGGTTTTATCAGTTTCTGTCCTACTTGCTCTGCTGTAATTACTGTTATTAAAGACTTTTAAACTACATGTTGTAGTATTCTTCTTTCTTATCTAGCACAGATCTGGCACCCTGAAGGAGCCTGAGCCACCATGGCTCCTGCAGTACTGGGATTGTTATTCCCAGCTCTGAACCAGGTGCCTGAACTGACAGACACCATGCTCCTGCTGGTAACCTGAGGCACACTTTCTGCTTAAAATTTTGTATTAAAACTATCAGGTGTTATTATCCAGCCCCTTTTCTGGCATAAGGGTGTGTGCATGGGGAAGAGAGGACAGGGCACACTGCAGGAGCATGGGGAGCTGCTCAGACCACCCACTAGAGCAACCTCCAGCCTCCGAGTCCCCCTTGTCCGAGACCTCCTTCATAAATCACAGGACATGGAAAACCCACAGTGCAACTCTGCTTTATGGCTGATGTGTTGCTGCTCTCTTTTTCTACAAATAAATTAGTGGAGCAATAATTTCTGGGAAAATAGCATGGGGAAATCTGGAGTGAAATCCCAGTTTAACTGAAGCCAGGGAGGTTTTTGCTTCCTGCATAGCAGGAGTCCACAGGTCAGAGGGAGACAAAATAGAAGATGAGGAAGCAGTTAATTATCCTTGTGTTTTCCACTGGACTCCCTTCCCATCTTCCCTTTTGCAGCCACGTTCCTCCCTTGCTGCTGGAGTCCTGTCACGCTCACAGACAGGCAGACAAACCCCTGAGATGGGACCCTGCTGCTGGATGCTGCAGCCCAGCAAGGAATTTGTTTGTGAAGCAGATTGCTCAAACACCAGAGGAATTTTTACCTTCAGAGGCTGCTTTTCCATTTCTGGTCATCTGACACAAGATAACAGGAGAACAAGGGAAGGAAGAGCTGCAAGGTAGACGTGCCTGGCACTAGGCAGTGCTCTGTGCTCTGAGTGTTGGTGTAGCAGGAGATACCCACAGAGAATTCGTTCCCCCATCTGTTCCTCTGTAGATCACTTTAAAAATTAACTTACTCTATTAAAAAGAAAATGTGATTGTTACCGTTAAGTGGCTGCAGTGCTAGAGATAATTTATCCTACCCCCCTCAAATTATATCCAAAAATGCACAATTAATAACGCATTAACTTAGACATGAGTGAAAATAAGTTAAAATTTTGTTATAAATACATTATATTTTGTGTAATAAACAGATATTTTTCCTGGCCTATAATGTTGTAGAAGAGATAATTCCTCCCTACAGCACATTTCACACTTACCCAGCTTCAGACAGATTAGCACAAATGACACTTCTTGCTCAGCTCATCTGATTTTAGAAAGCACTCCTCCATCAAGTTACACTACGTTTTTGATAATTATTCTATAAATATATTCTTAAACTATTTGTATGAATGGAGCAAAAATACAGCCACATCAGCTTGACACCCTTCCTGAGCCCAGCAGAGGATGCAGAGCACAGGGAGCTGCCAGGGTCCTTCCAGCAGTGGAGGGAGCAGACATCTGGCAAGGTCAGTATTTGTGCACAGTTCACAAATAAGAGAACAATCACTAAAATCAAGGGAATGCAAATAAAAATAGGTTCTAATGTTTCAAAAAGCTCAAAGGAGATGTAAAAATCCATGAATTTTTCATTAAGACTGAATCCATTGGAGCCCAGATCCTTCTTTCTAATAAATTCAGTTGTCAGACACAGAGGCCTTTACTGCAAATGCTGACAGTGCTCTCTCTGTACCCGGGTTAGGGTCTGCTACAGCAGCATTGTCTTCCTTTGTATTTAAATTGATCATGCAATAAAGCCTGCTGCTTGAGCAGTGGGTCTTGCATCAATTAAACCATTTAGTTTATCTTCTTTTTATTCCACAGCATATAAAAATAAAATGGCTACAGGTAGCATTTTGTTGTCTTCCGAGCTAATCTGGGATCAGTTCTCTTATGAGAAAAACACTGCCTGAAATGAGATGTGAGTTCTGCCTTGTTACACTCCAGAGCACAGAGCAGCATAGTAGCACTCCAGAGAGCCATTTTCCAAAACAGTTTCCTTGCAAGTATTACACTGATATCTTGGGCAAAGCAAAATGTAGGAACATTTTTGTGCAGTTATCAGTAAATTTGACCTTGGAACACTGAGTTCTGTCTCTGTTTCACAGGATGTTTTAACCACCTTTGGATAAATCCTACATGAAGTTTGCCAGTAATTCTTGCCCTGGCTGATGTTGTGTTAAATCCTTCTCTAAAAGCTTCTTTGCAAGGATGTCACTGCAGTTCTGAGTTTCTAACTTGCTTGATAGCATTGCTGTGATGCTAGGCCTGTTAATATCAATCCTTGTCCTTCCTTAGCCTCCAACTTAACTTTCTACAAGTTAAAAGAGGTCATAAAATCATAGAATGATTTGGGTTGGAAGCAATCTTAATGACCACCTACTTCCAGTTCCTTTGCCATGGTCAGGGACATCTCCCAGTAGACCAGGTTGCTCAGAGCCCCATCCAATCTGGCCTTGAGCACTTCCAGGGATGGGGCATCCGCAGCTTTTATGGGCTCCCTATGCCAGTGCCTCCCCAAACTTGCAGAGAAGAATTTCTTCCTAATGATCTAACTCTACCCTCTCTGAGTTTGAAGCTATTACCCCTCGTCCTGTTGCTACATGCCCTTCTAAGGAATTCCTCTACAGCTCTCCTGCAGCCCCTTTAGGTGCTGGAAGATGCTCTAAGGTCTCCTTGGAGCTTTCTCTTCTCCATGCTGAGCAACAGCAACTCTGTCTTTGTAGCAGAGGTGCTTCAGCTCTGATCAGCAGCCATTAGCAGTCAGAACAGCACTTCATTCTCCAAGCTGTGAACAGCCAGGAGTTTGTGACCATTCCTTTTCTGTTTCATGATTGCACCTCTATGCCTGTGTGTGGATTGCTGTTCTTCACTTGCTGGTTCACCTGGAATCCAGTTAGCTGGTTAAGAGGGCGCAGGACCTGGTGGTAGTGCCCTTTGCTTCAAGCAGTGTCTGTGCTGCAGAGAGGTGCAGTGGCTTCCTGGGTGGCTTCTGTGGTGAGAAACTTATCTTCAGGATCGTCCCACAACTGATTCAGCTTGGGCAGCACCTGGAAATTCAGCCAGGGAAGATATTTGGGATCGAATCTTCATCCCATCCCCCATCTGCAAAAGCAAAGCTCAATTAACTGCCTCAAAGGCACACTGGGGATCTGCAGTGAGACAGGCTTGGAGCCCACTTTCTGATATATTATAATACATTTGAAGAACAAAGCACAGCTATTCTAAAAGGTATGTAAAAACTATTAGTACTCAGCTGATTCAGAAAATGTATGGAGAATAATTCTAATAAAGTCTATGACAAATAAAGATGCGAGGGATAAAATTCCCTGTGAATTTTTAATCCAAGAAATAAAGAACATAGTGTTAATACAGCATAATTGTTTCATTAAATATTAAAAATATACCTTCCATATACTAAATTCATATTTTAACAAATATCTATTCTGTTTATAAACTTGTAACACATTTTATGAATATTGCATACAGCCAGGAGAAACTTCCTCAATAAAAAGAACTTAATCCTTACATATTCAGCCTCTTGATCGAACATTTCCCTTTCATGTCAGGATACATTTGTATAATTCATTATAATTTATAAATTTTCTACTTAGAGATAATGCAATTGCAAATGTTTCTTGCAAATCTTTCTTACTGGCCTTACATACTGTTTCATTTAAATATCATTCTGTTATTTACAATTGCTTCATTTTAATGAGAAAAGATGTTCACAACCAATTATTTAATTGCATGGTGCATCGCCACACACTATTCATCTCTTTCAAAACAATTTGCATTTTGTGTATTTGGAGCAGATATCAGAAAACATTATTGTAATTTTCTCAAATAACATTTTTGCAACGTGCCACCACTTGGGGCAAGAGCTGATACAACAATGGAAATCAGCAGTCTCAGCAGCCTTCCCAAGGTTGTATCCTCCTTTACTAGATGGAATAAATATCTTAGTGTAAGCAGAACTTTATCTGGCAACAACTTTAATCCCCTGAAAACTGAACTGAAAATGTTCATTTGGATGGGGCTTGTAAATGTGCCTTATTTTTCATGTTCCCAAAAGAGTGGGCAAACCCACCAGAAACTCTTTCTGTGAAGGAAAGCTTCTCAGCCCCACCATATCTCAGTAAAGACATCCACACAGTGCTCCTTTTTGTTCTTTTTCTCTTTATTTTTCCATTTTTTTCTTTCCTTTTTGTCTCTTTCATTTAATGAAAGTCCAGGTTGTTAGAGGAAAAGAAAAGGTGCTGAACAATGAAATAATCTGTAGGCAGACAGCATCTCTATAGCGCAGCAACATCTTTCCACAGAGTTTTGGTGAGGTTTTTTCTTACAGTGTGTTTTTGGGTTTTCCCCATTTCCACATCACTAAAATTCATATGAAATAGCAGTTGCTGGAGGCCATCTAACATTGCCAGCAGAGATGGTATCTGTGCCTTGATGCTCTTCGAAACACAAGTTTTAAAAATATAAATATGGTATAAAAATATCAATATGGATGCAATCATATTTTCTTAGACCAAAGGGATGTGCTCAGACCTCACTTCTGCAAACACCAAAGCAACTGGTGCATGGTATTATACAAGAACTCCTAAATGAATGTTTAATTTTGCATGGTTGTCTGAGCAATTGTTACCACTTCCTATGGGCACATGGGTTACAAAACATCTTTAATTACTTCACTATATGACTGAGGTTTTTTCCCACTTGACCCCTCCCTCACTAATTGCTCCTCAAAATCCTGCCTGTCCTTATCATCAGTGCATGACTGCCTTATTTATTGCACACTTTTCACACCCTGCTCTGAAAGCAGCATTTCCCAAACATTGAACTGACTCTCACAGTGCTTCTGGTGAGATGAATTATCAGTGGAGATGGTTATGCATAAAGAGCCCAGACACACTGAGCAAACGCTCCAAACTACCCACTAAGTCAGGATGGAGGGTTTGAAATGCCCAAGGCTTATCACTTCATAGTACATCATATTTTCTACAGCACTTTATAGGCTCAGAAAACAGCTTCTATTGATTTCAGATGCAACTGTGCATGCCAAGTACTCCTGCAAGACCAATCCTGAGATTTCGAGCTGGGTACCACAACGTGCAAATTGCCATCTCTGAATGGCTTGGTTCAGCCTTTCCACCATCACAAAGGGATTCTGTGGCAGAAAACAAGGCTAGGCTGAGATTCCAGGTGAGGATTCAGCTGTGCCATAGAACAGGCCCTCGTCTGCCCACAGAGCATCGCTGTGTGCAACCCGTGTTCTGCTGCTGTGAGAAATGAGATGCACAGAACCACTCAGCTGGTTTTGCAGCTCTGATCAATTCCAGAAGCAGACTCTTGGTGTACACGGTGCTGATCTGTTGCACTCCAGTTGTCCTTTAGAGACCTCAGTTTTGCCCTAGGATACTGTAGATGTACCACAACAAAATGACAGTGGTCCCGCCTGTCTTAGCTTTGGCAGCTTCCAATTTTTGTTGTTTCCTTTATAGATTTAACACAGTTACTTTTTCATGCAGTCTTCTGCCTCCTTTTTCTGAGAAAGACATTAAAAAATTAATCCCATGATTTAGCATCAGATAACATCCATGTTGTCAGCAGGATAAGTATTTAATAAGCAGATGCATCCCACAATAGAGAGGATTTTTCATATCCTTGTACTTTAAACAAGTCTGGGATGGGGAATGGTAAAAAGCATGTCCTGACCCAAGGGCTTGGCTACAAAAAATTGTCAGCCCTCGTCATGAAGCTTTCAAAATTCAGCTGAGAGATGTATGTTTTTCCTCAGTTTCTTTCTGAGAAAAAAATAACAAGCACTTAACATCCAGCACAGAAAACAATATGCAAATATGCAGTAATAAAGAAATGCAAATACTTTTCTATGTACAGAAAGAAATGTTTTATCACATAAAATACCAGCCAAAGGTAATGGCCCCAATGTCTTCTGCAAGCAGAATAGCTTCCACACTCCTGAATAGTAATTTTAAATAATAATATTTTCCAAGGCTTTTGATTTATTAAATAACTAGCAACAAGCAGGAATCCAGAAAGATCACTGAAATAGTTGTAATCTGTTTGATATGCAGTCCTGAGAATGTGGGAAGGTGAGTGTGGCCCTTTTTGGGAGGGGGAGCCCACTGCCTTCCAGGAGCATCACCTCCAAGTGGCCACTGAAATTCTGTTAATCTAATATTTCATGTTACACCTTTCTTTATGCCTGTGGCTCTCTGACCAACACCATTAGGATAGATTTCCTGTAGATGCATGGCATGGACAGATACTGGCTTCATTGACATGATCTGTCTTCCCTTCCTGGTCCCCTTCTTTCATGCAGGTTTGTGGAATCTACCTGCAGAACCTCCGGCAGATTTTGCTGGGAAAGGTTCAAAAGTTAAGCAGAGAGGGCAAATTGACATGATAAGGTCACGAGCATTTTTATGAAGGAGCTGGAGTTAGGAAGGTGTGTGCATACATGGTCACAGAAGGGCACTGTATACAGAGCACAGCTGGAACAGCTGGAGCCACGCCAGTTGACAGGAACAGAAGACTTGGCACATAATTTGCGTGGTGTGCGAATGGTTTCCTTTTCTTAAAGCAGTGCAGCACTCGAAGTAGATTTCTAGGGCATAATTGCTGTAGCTACTGCATGTATTTATTATCTTTGCACAATAACTGACTCCAAAGCTTAATAGAATGGGGTATCATTTCTTGCACAATAGTGATGTCTTGTTAAATTATTCACATTATTTATTTGACAGATACTAATAACCGTTATTTGGTATTCAAGAGGGAGACAAAAATGGCTATTTGTTACATTCCTCCATTATCTAATATTCATAAAACCTATGTGATGCAAAATGTCTCTGATGGATGGCCGTCTAGGATGTGTTTACATGTTTTGTTTTATTAACAGAGAAAACAGCTACTGAAACTTATTTACAACTGTCCCCTGGTGCTCAGGACAGAAAAATTGATTTCTGATCACCAGTCCTCCTTCTTACACATTCAAAAAATACCCTGATTTGGACCATATCCCGCTCTCACAACATTCCCCAGCCTTTCCCTTTGGGGCCGCCAGCCTGATCTCACATCTGCTAAAATGTGGGCATTGGATTCCTGCTCTGACCCCTCCACACAGGGCTGAGATCCCTCAGGAGGTCTCACTTATCCCAGAGGTAAATGATGTTGACATTTGCCTTCAGAGGGGAAAACCTATTATATGAACATTGGCTGTGCTTTCCAGCCCAGCCAATACCCCACCAAGGAACCGTACAACTCATGGGCTCGATTCATGTGACAGAATAGGCTGCAGGCAGGATTTATTTTGCCATTGTCAGCTCCCATTGAGGCAAAGGGTATTTAAGTGTTTTAATAGACATTAGTCATGTAAATCCCCAGTTCATCAATGGGAAAAAAGGACTCTGAAAATTGTTAAATCTGATTTTCCACGCTTAACCTGCTGCTTCTATCACAATTCTTCTTTTTGTTGTTGTTTTTAAGAATGTTATTTTGCTTATTCAGATATAATGACCTAAATATATTCAATTATGGAGAACAAGGAAGAGAAATCAAGTGTCCTCGATTCCCTGACATGCTCCTATGGAAATAACTGATTAAATCATTCAAAGCAACAGATTTCCTCATCCTCCATTTTAATCATCACATTATATACCACTTCTGTTCAAAGGCAAAACCAGAAATGTATTTTTAAATGCACATCCTTTGTTTGATTTAATCTTTTAAACCCCGCAAACAAGTTTATCAGCTGATTCTATAACCTCAAGCAATGATTTTTCTCTCTAATTAGAAAAACAGGACCAAACAAAGCCCAAAAAAGAAGAACCTTCCAGGTTTCTCTTCCAGTACACCCCAATCAGGGCACAGGAACCAGGCTGTCAGCTCCAAAATGGGAAATTCTCAGATTTCTTTGAATAGCTTAGATATTTGTTTTACTTGCAGATAAGATCAAACCAAATATGTTTACGAGCAGGCTGCAGGTTGAGATTAGCATTCAAAACCAGCTTGGAAAACCTGGGATCTTTTCTCTATCAGCAGATATAACCCAATAAACACAAGAACAAGATAGGAATAATGCACTGTACAAGTAAAAGGGTGGTCATGCAGCAGTGCTGCAGGGGAGGCTGTGGGCTTGAAAGGGTTTTTTGACCCAAACATTAGTCCTGGTGGTGTGCTCTGGAACTGCTGAGACATGAAACCATCCCTCACAGAAGAATCAAATCCAGTCTTGGACACTGTTTCTAAGCATCCACGGTGTGTATTGTAGCTACAATATTTATGGGAAAGAACCCAGTTTTTTCACTATTATTGCCTCTGTATATCACAAAACAATATGTTAAGCTAAGGCACTCTGTCAGTGATGAAGATGATGATGATGATGATGATGATGATGATGATGATGATGATGATGATGATGATGATATTTACTGACTCCACATCCCCAGTAGGAGCTCCAATACATAGTAAAGTTTGTCCAAGTGGGGCATGAGCTACAGGGCAGGTGGCTCTCCTCTTCCTCAGGCCCTGCAGAGCTCAGTCCAGTTCACACAAGGCTGAGAGCAAAACTCAGTGCATATCAGCAACACCACCACTACAGAGACACATCTGTGTGCCTTCCTAAAAGATAAGCAGACACCTGGGTGACAGACCTGTCATCACCTTTTGGGGAAGCCAAATAAACTGTGACCAGGGAGTCATCCTCACCCACAGAGCTACCAGTTCTTCTGAAGGGCTGTAACAGATCTTTGGTATCAATTCAACCTGTCTGTCTGGTCTTTTTTTCATCACACTGCCTGACAATTTGCTTGGAAGGGAAGGCAGACAGACAAGACCGTGGTTTCCCAAAGCTCCTTTTTTTTTAAAGAGAGTATCCTATTCAGCGCCTCCATTTCCTGGCACATGACTGATGGAAGGCAGGGGTTACACACTGTACTCAGTAGTTTGGCAGCCTTGTAATTGAGTCTCCTCGGGAGCCCAGGCTGAACCCCAGCTGGACCCGGTGATTTGTTGCGACTCATTTCATCAACTTGTTCTAAAACCTCCTCTTCTGACAGTTCAATCTGAGGCTGTTTCTTGCTCATGTCCAGCTGGAGAAAGCTGTGGCATGGGAGGTCTCCTGAGGCTCCTCTCCAGCAAACACCAGCACAGAGATCTTGTCTGCCTTTGCTCTTATGGTCCTGTCATCTTTAAGTGCTCCCATTACCCCACAGTCCTCTCTAGGCCCTGTGTGTTGGCTGGCAAGTAGCCTCTGCCTGATGCAGCTGAAAATGGTTTTGTTGTTGGGTTTATGCCCAACAATGAAATTATTCCACAAAAATCCGTTTTGGCTGCTTTTACAATGGGTTTCCACCTGTTTGCTTTCCCTTCTGCGTTCCTTGGTGTGGACATAACCTATGCTTCTTGAGGACACATCTTTGAGAGTCTATCCAGCTGCTTCCCTTCTGCCTGTTTTAATTTCCTTTTAAAACATTTTCTGATAACTGGAAATATCTTTACTGTACCTGGGTACTAAGGTGCCTTTAGAGATAACCTGCAAGCATTTTACCCTCCTGGCTGTTGCTTCTAGCTCCCTTCTAACAATCTGCACATCACCAGCTCCTTTTGGGCACCCAGCTGCTCTACAGGCTGCATTGCTGCTGCACCTGCTGGACACCTTGAGCACACATGGAAACCCACCTATCTGCTGAACAGTCTGAGGATGGGCACCTCCCCTTCCCACCAGCCTTCCTCCTTTGCTCTGCTGTGCCTGTAGTCCTTGGCAAGGGGCTGGGGAAGAAGGGAGAAGACTCTGTTTCTTGTTTACCTGCCCTACTCTAATCCATCTGGTATGAACCTGGGGAGTGAAGGACTCCTTTTTTTTGGAGGTAGGGATGAAGACTCCTCTTGTCTCTTCTCCATCACCTTGTCTCACTCAGCCAAAGCAAGTGAAGTGACCAAGACTGCCCTGCAGTGCTGTCCTGCTCCTCCACAGCTCCACAGCACCATGGCCCAACAATTAAAGAGACAACAAATTGCACTGCATGTGGAAACTAGCTCCACTGTGAAGTCTGTGGTCACAGCAAGCAATTACCTCTTCACAGCCTCTCATTCTGACTCCTGTAAAGTCTTCTTTTATGATGCCTGCTCACTAAATATTAATCTTCAAAATGCGATGGCTCATCTCTTAATATGCATGTGACTGGACTCATGCCTGTGTGCTTCCTGTGCATTTCACAATGCAATAAAAAACCTGCTCCCTGCTCTTAATGACTTTGTGATTTATTGACTTGTCCATCTTTCCTCACTTCAGCTCGCCAAGCTTTATTTATTCCTTTTGTACATCAGTGGAGGGAAATAAACAGCACACACCCCACCTTTGCAAGCAAACAAATGCCTCATGGTGATAAAACAAAAATCATCATTAAGAAAAGTCCTTCCTTGGAGGTATTCACATTCACTGCTTTTTTGGCTGCTTGCATAACCAGGCCTACTAAACACTGAGTAATTATCCCTGCTTGGGATTTCTCCCTAATGCCATTATCTCTAACAACATTGGCAAAGATTTTGCTTCATGTACAGCCTTCACTGATCATGGAATCACAAATGCATTCACACAAATTGTCTCCTGCATGCTGGAAGAAATGTCTTGGTGTAAATTGCTGAAATTCAAAAGACTTTCAGCACAAAATTTCTCACAACTTGTTCCCTCATCATCTCTTGTGGTTACCCACAAAGCAAACTATTCCTCTTTTCTTGAAAAGAGCTGTGCTTCCCAGCTCTGATCCCAAACCACACTCCCATTTTTTTCCCCAGAGACCCAAAGACCTAAACTGTCTCTGATTTCACAAGTCCTGCAAAGTCCCTCTAGATTTCTGGGAAATCTTGTTTGTTCAAAGAGATCCTTCCCCGGGTGATGTGGACATGGTGCAATGCTCTCTGTGCTCAACTTCTCTCTGGCTATTCCTGCATGTCATGTCTGCTGGTTAGTCTTGTGTGCATGAGAAAGGGAATCAATAAAAGCTGTTAATCTACGCCCCTAGCATCCCTTTGCTCTCACAGTGTAACAGACACTAAAAAATAAAGGGCCAAGATTAAGCAAGTGCCAGGACAACTGACTGAATAGGACTCTCAGCAAAGAATGCAAAGAATGGGTGAGCCAGGATGAAACAGCTATTTATATATTAAAAAAACCCAAACAAACAAAAAAACCCCACAAACAACAAAAAACCAACCAACCAAACAACAAAAACCCCCACATCTGTATGCAGCACTGATAAAACTAACCTGGGAATATTGAGTGTATTTCTGACATCCATGTTACCAGAAGTCTTTGGAAAAAGTCAGCAAAGATGTAAAGAAGTGAGCTCCAAACCAACTGGAGAACCAGGGAATGATTCTCTGGAGGAAGTCTGGGGGTTCAATCTGTCTAGCTCATCAGAAAGATGACTGAGGAATGATTTGATAGGCAGCAGCTTTTTCCACTATAAGGGAGGAAAAATATTGGGCATATAGGAGTGCTTCTAACCTCGTGGAGGAAAAGGACTGCAAACATCAAAGACTGGATGGTGAGATCAGACCTGTTTAATCAGAAATATGGCACACCATTTTAGCACTAGGGTTGATGGGCAGTGGGAGCAAACTGCCACAGAAAGTTATGGATTTCCTCACCCTTAATTATTTCAATGAATTATTAAAGTCCTTCTGAAATATATGCTGGAGGCAAACATGAACATCCTGTGCTTCATACAGAGATTAAATGTATTACACCGAGGGGCAGAGGAAGCAAGAAGAAATGAGTAGCCCTCTGGCCTTGGACACAACCACCATGACCAACCTCCTTCATGCTCTTAGAGGCCCTGATGCCCTTTCAGAGGAGAAATACAGGTTTTTCTGGGTGGCAGTGGTCAGATCTGGGGGCCTGTTTATTTCTTATGCAGGGGTCTCTGATGACTCTGCTCCTGGACTTCTGTGCCTGAAGACCTTTGGGAGCCCTGCACAAGGCAGGAGAATATTGGTTTTGCTTGCATCTTGGTATTTGCAGAAATGTCTCATCAATTAGCCTTCTCTTCTGACATATGTCCAGTCAGCTGTCACTGATTGAATTATTGCCTTCTGGATTTTATTTCCTTTTTTTTTTTTTTCCTACTAAATAATCCATCTTGCATATCTGGTTCTGTAAAACTAGCATTGTTTCATAGGATTTTGCTGGCATTTTCTGGGTTTCTCTTTAAAACTCTCCTAATCATCCAACATGTGTCAAAACTGGTGTCCACAGGCTGCTGCTGGATACACTCAACCAACACTAGCTGGCAGAACCACATTTCCTGCATGCATTGGCATATTAGCCTATAGAGTTATTCATACCAAAGTGTATTTCTGCTGCTTAGTTGAAATCCTATCATCTTTACCCTTGCAGGGATTTTCTTGGCTGAAGATGCAGTTATTTTTGTCATTTCCTTGCCAGGCACTACACAAAGGCCTTATTGACTATTCTTGCTGGAGCCAAGGGAAGATACCAAGCAGAGTTTTGCTTACCTGATAGTCTTCAGCTCATAAAAGACTTTAGCTGATACCATTTTCAGCACAGTGGGAGCCAGGACTGCTGAGAGACTGGGTTAGTCATACCAGTTTTTAATTTTTTATTATTGCACCTACTACAATTCATCCATTGATAAAAATAGTTCTTTGTACACACACTTCCCATCCTGTTATTTCCACCTTTGGGCAGTTAGTGTCCACAACCCTGTGAACTGGGAATCATCTATAGGAAAACAGTTTCCCTCTTTTGAAAGGCTGAGAAAGCTGAAGCTGTTCCTCATCATGCAGAGAAGGAGCCTGGGAAAAGGTGTGCCAAGGTGGGGAGCTCAAGGCAGCAGACAATCCACGGATGCTCTCTGGGATAAAACCCCTGAGAAGGCATCTCTCTTGCACAGAAGGAGATGCTTTGCTCATCCTGCAAGCTCACCTGGGGACCCTTGCACTGCCTGGGCAGCTGACATATGTTGGGGACAACTCTGGCAGCAGAGCTCTGCTGTTTCTCAGATGTTGTCCTGTACAACCTCCTGATCTATGCACACAATGCCCTGGCTGAAGCTGGGTGGCATTTCTGAGCCAGGCAAACTGCTCCAGCCAGGGCATCCACTTCCAGCTGAGCTGGTGAGGATGCAGGTCATAAGCATTTGCATTGTGTTGGTCCCTCAACACCTGCACAAGGATGGGTACAAGTCCTCTCCCACAGAAGGCAGGAGGGAAGAGGGAAGCTTAATGTATGGCACTTGGGGCAATATATGCCATGTCCTTTGCTTTCTGGGATCTAGCCAAATTAAAATACTGTGACTTGGAGCTGGGAATTGCTGGTGTTGGCTCTGAGCACAAGGACAGACACAACAGGTCACAGGAAGGTCCCCACAGCTAATGGCAGAAGAGCAATGTAGGGAAGTGCCTCTCCTTTAGACACTCAGCCGCCAGACACCGACAGCTCAGAGGGCATCTGAGGCTCAGCTGCTGCCTTCAGATTTAACAGCCTTTGTGGGGACCTCTTCCCATCAATCTGCTTTGCAATCCATGTCATTTTGGAGGCACCATTAAAAATTTCTGCTGCTGCAAAAGCTACCACAGACATAACTCTTGCTTTGGAGGCAAACCATTCCACCAAGACTTTAAGCTGTGGTATAAATTACAGCAACCTTTGGTCCTTCCAACGCAGCAGGTGGCAGAGGAAGAGGAAATTGAGACTCGTCTCTGACAACCACCTTCATTCCCTTTGCTGAGCCGCCTCCAGCTTTGGCTGACAGTCAAGCTCTGCAGCACAAAAATTCTGAGACCTTGTACGTGTAGCTCACGTGAGCAGCTCTTCCTCCAGAAAAAAAAAGGGCCCTTGTAAGCCAGGGAGCTGGCCCACAAACAGGTTTTCTTTTCATCAGAAAAGGTTGCAGGTTCAGGCTCTAATTTGTTTGATAATTTTTTTATTGTGCTGGCCAACATGCTAAAAAGAGATTTATTCATGAAAAGGACAATGTCAGCATCTATTCCCTGTGCAAACAGATGAGAAAAAAAAAATCTGTAAACAGCAAAAGTAAGAGAGAAAGCACAAAGAGCAGCATACTAAATTACCCCTGCCATGTGGGTCACTTTGGAGCATGTTTTTATTTTATTAAGCAGCTCCTGCACAAAGTGTGTTTTTGCTCAACTAAGGCATAGTACATTGAATATTAAAATGATGCTGAGGCCCTAAAGTGCTGGGTGCAGGGGGAGAGAGGATACGCCCCTTTTATTCCTGGAGTTATCGTTTCACAAACGTAAGGTGCTGATGACACTGTGTGCACAACACAGATAGGGCATAAAAAAATCACTGCAGTGGCTTGATAGGGATGATCTGTAGCTGAAAACCCAGTAATGCAGAGAGCAGGTGAGGCAAGGGTGCTGAAATGTCAGGATGTGGAATGCCAGGAGAACAACCCTTAAAATAGTTGCACCAAAAATAGCCTCCATGGACAATAGGAGGGGGGGTTCGCCTTCATTTATTTCAATTACCAGCTTCTTGACATGCTCTCCCTCGAGCACTCCTGGTCCCAGACAGTGCAGGAGCCTCCCCTTTGTCCCACACGTGTGCCACTGCTGCAGTTCCTGCAGGGATGGGAGCACCCACCAAAAAGCAAAGTGTGCTGGGGCTGCCACCGCCAGGGGAGGAGACAGTAACCTCGTGTGGCTGGCAAACACTCCCACTGAAAATGCACCTCCCCAGAAGCTTCAGAGCAGCTCTCTGCAAACAGCAGCAAATCCTCTGACAGGGCCCTGAGGAAATAAACTGAATGGTGCCTTGTGAGCTGGCAGGGTCTGCACAAGAGCAGGGGACAAGCAGTGATGGTGCAGCTCTGGGAGGGAAGCAGACTCCTACCCTCCATCATGCTATCCAGTAACCTGAAAAAATCCCCTCTTCCCAATATATCTTCCCTGCAGAGCTGGGCCAGCCATCAGGAAGTGCAGGCGGTGCCCACACAGTCATCATTTCTCTGGGCAAGGACTTAGATGGTTCTGGAGGAAAAGCTAAACCGGCACACAACTCCAGGGTGACTCCAGAGATGCTGAACAGTACCAGTGTGACCTTAGCGAGGCTTAAAGGGAAGCACCTCTGGTTTCTTCAGGTAAAAAAGTTGAAAAACCAGGTGTGTAGCCAAGGACCAAGTCACCACTTGTGTCTGAGCACAAGTTATGCTGTGGACTAGTTATGCCAGACTTAGCTCTCAGTAAGAGGCAGGACCCAAGGCAAGGAGGGGAAACCTCCAAGGAGAACAAAAACATAGGAGATACTCACATTTTGGCATGCAGTAAAGTGCAGCTATGTCAGCAAAATTTGTTTTCCAATACATGCAATGAACATAGGTGGGAATTCCGTGCTGGATTTGCAGCCAGCAGCTTACAATTCAGTGTGATGACTCAGGACTTTCAGTTGCTCTGCAAGCAAAGGCTGCTCTGAACTTACTCAGACAGAATTTCCATTTTCCATGACAAGAGGCCATGTCTCACTCTCCTAGCTCTTTTCCTGATAAAGCTGATATTGCTAACTCACAGCATTTCAGAGATTTTGCATGCAGTCATCATAGCCCTGAAGTGCTGGAACCATTATTTGTTGGCTTTATAGTCACCGTTTCTGTTCTTAAAAGTGATGTCACACTTTTTCTGAAACCTATTATCTGATTGCTGTATCTGCCAGG
Source organism: Melospiza georgiana (assembly GCF_028018845.1). Classification (NCBI taxonomy): domain Eukaryota; kingdom Metazoa; phylum Chordata; class Aves; order Passeriformes; family Passerellidae; genus Melospiza; species Melospiza georgiana. The sequence goes on along the minus strand of NC_080430.1, from coordinate 42,617,369 downwards.
TCTCCCTGGGATCAGAGGGTGACACAGACATTCATTCCATCATTCGTCTCCCTCGGGATGAGATGTTAGAGGCGACTCCTACTCCTGATTTTGGTTTTGTAACAGGGTCATGGTGTATCTCTATGCTCTCCCTGCGCAGCATCACCCTGTGCAAGTCCAAAGGGTCCAACATTTCCTTGAAGCAGAGGGCTCCCAACACCTTCAGTGCTTTGCCTGCCTCCAGGTGACAGCAAAGATGGGAGTGAGATTTATTCCTAGGTCAGGGGTAATTAGGTACCACGGGGTTTGGAATAAATGAAGCATAAACAATTCAGGTGTTGGTAAGTATGACATGGAAGTAAATCTGAGTGAAGCTTTGACTGTTTCTAGAGTTGAGTGAACACAGACGTTGAAGTGCTTGGGAAGGTACAGGAAGGAGGCAGATTGTAGCCTTTGGAAGCATAAATCATAGACTGTATCTATTTTCTCCAGTCATTAGGAAAAAAGAATGAATGACAGAAAAAGAGAAAGGAGAGTAGGTCAACAGAGAAGGGTTAAAGGTTAATTTCCTGATTGCTGGAATATGAAAGGTAATGGCCCCAGATGCCTGTGAATTTCCTATTTCCTTTCAAAAGAGGCATCATCATTTAATGCACTCTTTTATTGCCCCTTTCACATCAGTTTCCTCGTATTCCAAAGCAGTCTTTTCTTCTGCTATCAAGCATTTCATTTCACATACTGTGGACCTTGAGGGTTTTGATGTGCTAGGTAAGGGCAGTAAATCTCCCAGAAACATAACCTGCTCCTGCTGAAGGTAAGGGGAGCTCTGCCACTGGTGGCTGTGGCAATGTGGAAGGTCCCCTTCTGATGACTAATGGCATTAGTCACATTTTTACTGGAACCCCTTGTTTATGAGCAATTCCAAAGCATTTGTTCAGAGAGCTCAATTTAAATGCAAACATTGCAGCTTGTGTTCCATTTTATGACATCATGAGCTCCTGAACTCCGGTTTATGTCACCTGTAGTCTGCAGGCTGCCCACTGCTCTCATCTTAAGTGGGGCATTTGCATTTTGGAGGGCAGGTGGCATAGAAAGGACTTTCTTACAAACAGTGTATGGGAAGGCACAGGAAGCAATCTATCTGTTAAAACAAAGTTTTACAAGATTGAAAGGTTACAAGGTGATGGTGGCAATTGTGACACTCCTCAGTCATTTTCTACTATTATATGAATTTGGCAGCCCCATTGAAAATGATGAGCATTGACCCCCCAGATTCAGTCAATTCAACTCAGACATCCTTCAGTAATAAATTAATTTTTTTAGGCTTCCTGATATGGCCCAGCTCCATGATTCCCTGATAGAGGACTAAGGACATGACAAGGGATGTCCCCTGGGCCACTCTGCAGCTTTGTGGAGTGTGTGGAATCTCCTCCAGGCTTCCCTAGGTCCTGTCCCATAGAGGGCTGCCAGACCCACATGTGCTGCAGAAGGGTCCAAAACAAGGTCCTTTCTGGAGTAGAGGGAGGGAAGCAGGGAAGGAAGCTGTCTCTTCCCCAAGCTCCATGGGAAACTGGCAAGCCTCTGAAGGTCTGAGCTGCAGTCTGCTGCTTTTAGCACTCCCATTACTGCAAGTGTGGCCCCATGTGGGTTCTAGATGGGCAAATCGTCTTTGCTGGGCCTTGATCTCTCAGCTGAGTTCAGGGCCCCATTTTGTGTATGATTATTTTGGGGTCACTGGTGTCTAGGTCCTAAACATGGCAGAGCAAGGCAATATTATCTCTCTATTGCAGGGAAAAGGGCTGGCAGCTGGCAGGAGAGCAAGGCAATGGTACCCACAGCTCAGGGCAAGAATAACACCAGATCTACCAAGTGTGCCCCCAACACAACCCCAAGCTCACCCTTTGTCTTTGTAAGGCTTTTCAAGACAAGCTCTGCTGCTCAGAGAGAAGAGCCCACAGGACTGTAATGGGTAAATGGGGTTTGCCAGCTCCTGACAGGGCTAATACAGCACCTACCCTGTTCTGATGTACTGCAAATAAATCAGGGTTCACCTGCTGCTTTTTGGAGAGGAATTGAAGTGTCTGGGTAATCAGAAGGCAGCTCTGAACATGTTGTGAGGGTTGCCTGATGGCTGAACTGCCACATCTGCCTGTCCCTAAAAGGATGCCAAATGATGACATACAGATCCAGAGTATGCAACTTACTTTTGTATCCTCCAACTATGCCAAAACAGCATTTTCACTCCACCAGAGAGCTGGGATCTGTGTAAACAGGCCACTAAAATGGAGTTACGTGGTATTGGCATTTCTCAGAGCATCAGACATGGATATTGCCATTTTTTGAGACGTGGGATGTAAGATGAATAGATTTCATACCATGACTTCCAAGCCTCCATACTAGCACTTCTGATCAACTGCCCTATTCACTGTAGTTATGGAAGTTATTTATGTTAAATAGATTAAAGGCTGAGCAACTTAGATTTTCTCTGAGTGATTTGTTGTTTCAGCTTCTTTTATGTTAACATCTGTTTGCATTAGTCCGGAAATACCATTCTTGCCTTCCCTTGAGAAAAAAACTTGCTTGTGGACTCAAGTTTATCTCCTTCTTGTTAGAGTAGCAATGTCTACTGGGGTTGGGCAAACAGGCTGGTTCCTGGTGGCCATTACTCAACAAAGCACTTAATTCTTTACACACCTGGTGAGGAACAGTCTATGGCAGAACCAGTGAGAGAGGCTCCATCTTCTCCCTAAAAATAATTTTAGCAGGTTTTCAGCCCAACTCTTTTCCCACTTAAGTCACCAGCCTAATTCCTAGAGATGTACCTTAAAATCAATTTTATACATTGTAAGTTGCAAGACTCAAATGTAATCAACTCCTTCTGCTATTTGCAGCTTTGCTATTCATTGGCATTAGAGGCAGACTCTTTGGAAACACTTCATAGCACTGTTTAAAGACTTTCAATTTTCTGTTTTGTGTAATGTAACCTAATGTATTCAAAAGTGACTCTGAAAGTATTCTTCTACCGTAAGTATAATGGGATGATTACATTACTACGGAAATTTGGGAAATTTATACAAATATGATGACAAATTCTCTGTTTGACTAAGGCTGCTTGTGCATGTTTTCCCCCTCTCTCTCTGCCTGCCCCGCCTCTTGATCTGTGCTAGGGAGGGATTCGTAGATTGGTTCCTATTTTGGAACAATTACCAAAGCTTCTGTGGTCCCTTTTGTAAGGGTCTCAGGCAAGGAGGGAGAAGCTACAGGTGTCTCATAGTCCAGCAGGGACACAGCCCTTGCTCTTCACTGCCTTTGCTGAGCTCTGAAGCCCCGTGTCTTCCACATGGGCAAATGTTCAATTTGTGCAGCCTGGCTGGGAACATCTGAGCCTGGGATGAGGCAAAGATGTGGCAAAGGGGTGTTTCAGGTGAAGGTGAGCCAGAGGCTTAACCTGAGTACTGCTAGGAGCAGAACAAAGCAGTTTTATATTATATTTCTTTTGTAACCTTCTCCTCCCGAGCTTTGCTGCGTCTTAGTAGTGCTAAGGGTTTAGAGCATCTGTGCACCAGAAAGCTTTCCTAAATCAATAGTCTCCTGCAGCTACATAAATAGCTAACTGGAGCAAAGATGTTTATTTTTGAAGTGGGAGATGTTGCTCCTGCGACAATGTTTTATTATAATGATTTTGATCCTCAACCTGCAATCTTTACACCAAGACAAGACTCCCCTTGATTTCAGTGCAAGCTTTGTCTGACTAAGGATTTCAGAATTAGCTCTTTGCTTTTATTTTTATTGAAAAACAAGCCTGCACTTGACAAGGAAAAAACAGTAAGTGGATCATGTCAGAGAGACAAGTTCCTATGAGAAATTTCTAGCAGGAAAAACACAGCTTTTTGATTACATGGCAGGAAGCTGCAAGGTTAAAGCTTCAAGAGTTTTCTGGGAGAAAAAGATGCTAATGCACTAATGTAAAGGGTACCTATTCCATCAGGGAAAAAAGGTGCAACCCAGCACACACCTCTGCTTCCTCTCTGTCAGAGACTACACAAATGAGTAAAGGTTGCAGCAATTAAATTAATAAAATATAAACATTATAAAAATATTTGCACAAAAACTTAAAACATCCATGGAAATAGACACATTTCGATCTAAGGATTTGAGCTGAAGAATACACATCAGTCTAGACGTATTTCATGCCACCAAAAGGGTCCTGATCCCAAGGAGGATTTAATCCTACACAGGAGTGGTAGCTCTGCACCAGAGCACTTCCCTCCAGTAGAACCACTTAAAAACGTGCCATTTGCAGGGAGGAGCCACATGGCAATCAAAGCCTGCAAAGATGGGGAGCACATAAAGCTCTACAGCTAACAGTGATTGCAGAGACATGGAAATGGTAGCAGAGGGGCTGGGGTGCGCCTACCCAGGGCGGGGGGCTGCCCACCAGCCCTGCCGTGTGGTGCAGACAGGCAAGAGGAACCAGGGAAGCAGGGTGAGCGCTGCTCTGCAACACTGGGAATGGAACAGGTAAATGCACAGCTGGGGCTTCATTCAGGACTTGTACCCTGCCCCCCCCTGCATCAGTGAACCCCTAAAAAATCCTAGGACAAGGTGTCAGCAGGGCAGGGGCATCTACTGCCTGGTCTGGCAAACAGGAGTAAACAGAGCGTTTGGATGGGTTCGGTGATTGGGGTTTTTTGGAGGGGGGAGTGCAGTTTGGGAGCCATGGGGTTTTTTCCTGCTTTACGTACAAAATTTCCCCTGGAAGCAGAGGGCTGTGAACGTGTCGCTCAGCCCGCAGCTGCTTGCTGAGCCCTGGTATGTGCTTCAGTGCCCGCTGATGCAGCTGAGCGCTCCCAGAAGTTCGTCCCAGCTCTCGTTTGTCTGAAAGTCTCGTTTGACACAAAATCGGGACGCAGGCACAGACACAGCAAGGTGAAGTGTGCGGGTGTGTTCTCCAGAGGGGTGGGGGTGGTGAGATGCCACACTGGGGAGCAGCAGCCCCGTTGCCCAGAAGAGGGGTCAGGAGCCTGAATTAAGTAACTCGGTGTTCCCAGGCACCGGATTTCAGAGGTGGGGAGCAGTGCCAGCCGAGCCTGCTGCTTCTCCAGCTCTCGGCGTGGGCAGCAGGCAGGAGACAAGGACCCTGGCAGGGCGGGTGTTCCCCCGCAGAAGGCTGCACCAAACACTCATCTTCAGAAGCGCAGGTTCACCAGCACTACGCTGTAAAAGCGAGCTGTCAGCTCGCCCTTACCGCAAGCTGACAGCCCCTTTCAATGAGAACGCGCAGCCTTCTCGATCCTGCTTTTTCAACAGAAAACCCCGGGGTCAGTGTGTTTAATGAAACTCATCCCACCACAGGCGTGGAGTGCAGGCACTGTCCCCAGGCCAGCAGAGCGCGGTGCGGGGACACAGGCGGCTCCTCCCGCCGCGCCCCCCCGCACAGCCCTCTGCCCACTTCGGAGCGGCCTGGCCACGCTGCTCCCGTTCCGTTCCCCCGCTCTCCCGCTGCCTTCGCCACCGGGGAGCTCACTGCGGCGGCGCTGCCCAGCGATCGGTACCGACCCCGGGGGAGCCAGGGCAGGGCAGGGCCCGCGGGAGCGGCACCTCCGACGGTGCGGGCCGGCCGATCCCGCACGGGGTTCCCGGCCGGCCGGCATGGGCGGGCGTGGGGAAGGGGTGCCGGGGACCCGGCGCTCCAGAACGGAGCCGCTCCCGATCCGCCCCCGCTCCCTTCCCGCGGCATTCCGGAGCCCCGCACGTCCCGCCCGCGGCGCCGCGCGGCACGGCACGGCGCGGCACGGCGCGGCACGGCACGGCCCGGCACGGCGCGGCACGGCACGGCACGGCACGGCACGGCCCGGCACGGCACGGCACGGCCCGGCACGGCACGGCACGGCGCGGCACGGCACGGCACGGCACGGCCCGGCCCGGCACGGCACGGCGAGGCGCGGCACGGCGCGGTGCTCCCGCCGCCGCCCCCCGGCCGCCGCCCGGCGGGTCCCGCCCGGCTCCGCAGTGTCGGGGGCTGCCCCGTCACCTGATCGTCGCCGTCGCCGCGCGCGCGCGCTCACCGCACCGCCCCCCGCACCGAGCGTCCCCCCCTCCCCGCGAACGGGGGCGGGGGTGCCTGGTATATACGGCCCCGCCGCCCCCGCCCCTGCCTGCCTCCTGCAGTACGGGAGGCTGCGAGCCGCCGCCGCCGCCGTGCCGTGCCGTGCCGTGCCGGGCCGAGCCCCGGCAGGTGGGCGAGCCGTACCGAGCCGGGGCTGCTGCGGGGTGAGTGCGCGGGCGGCGGGCGCGGGGCTCCGGCCCCCCCATCCCATCCCACCCCATCCCACCCCATCCCCTCCCCTCCCCGTGGGGGGCGGGGAGCGGCGCCGCTGCCGCCGCCGTGGGAAGGTGCCGGGGGCGGCGGCCGCGGGGGCTCGCCCGGGGCGTACCTGTTGCGGGCTCGGGGGGCCGGGGGCGTGGGCGGCGGTGCGGATTTCCTGGGGGCCCGCGGACCCCCGGCGGTCCGGCCGGCCGAGATGCGGAGCGGAGCGCTCGTCCCGCCCGCCCCGGGGTCGCGGTGCCCGTGCGGGCGGATGCTCGGCCGGGGCCGGGCACCTGCACTACGGCAGCCCGGGGGCGCAGTCCTGGCTCGCCCCGGGCGCTTCCCGGAAAGTTTCTAGAACTCCGTAAGATGGGAAGTGGCATTAACAAAACCCCGATCCCGGGGCCGGGCTGCCGCCGCCCGGTGAGGATGCTCGCCTTGGCGAGCTGCCCTTCCCGCACCGCCTCGGCCAGCTGCGGTGCGGGGCCATGCGGAGCCTGCTGCGGGCGCGGCGCAGCCGGGGCTGTACGCCCAGGGCTTGCAGGACACGCGTCCCTGAGAGCAGCTGCGGGGAAAGGGCACTGCTGTACCTCCGTTGTCGGGGTGTGTGTTTCTGGTCTCGGTTGGGTTTTGGGTTTTGTCGGGTTTTTTTTAGTTAAAATTCCTCCAAACTTAGGGAGCATCACATTCTATTCACTATGTACCCCATAAGGAGCAAGCAAAAGCACAATTAATTACTTTAAGGTTTCCTTGGGAAATACAGTGTATGAAAAAGCTCTCTTCTGATTGCTGGTGTGTCGGGAAGAGCAGCCGCTTTCCAGGAGCGCGCTTTTGCCAGGCAGATTTTGGGATGCAGGCACAGGGCTGGCATGCGCAGGAAGGTTCCAGAACGGCGGTGCCGCCTGTTCCCCGGGCAAGGGAGCATCCCAGAGCGCCCAGCTCTCCCTAGGGACTGCGCGAGGGGAATGAGCAATGAGGCTTCCGCACCGACACAGCGCGTCTCGCTGTCACCCGGGAGGGGGGATGATGCCAAGGTGCAGCCTGAGCGCTGGAGTTCGGGATGAGGAGAGCTCGGCTGCCCTCGTGCCGTCGTGGTTTGGTGGCCAGGCTGGAGCTCGGTGCAGTCATTAGCAGGGAGCCACCGGGAAACGCCTGTGCTGTGCTGCCTCTCCTGACGGGGTTTTGAGAAATCCAAGTTGCCACAACCTGGAAGAAATCTGAAATGGTCGTAGTGGCTGATGCTCCCCTGTAGCAATAATGGCTTTTAGCAAGCCCTCTCCCTCTGCAGTAGGGCACTAGCTCTCCTGGTAGCATATGCTGCAGGATGGGTTCTTTTTGCTTTTGAACAAACTAGACCAATTACACAAAATCAGCTGAGAGGGGTGACCTACTTGGAGGGAGAAGAGGGAAAAAAGTGTTTGAGAAGGAGACCTTGATTTTAAATGTCACCTTGTGTGTCCTACCGCTTGTCCTAACCAAGCAGGGTCGTTACCTCTGCAGGTGTGAACTGCTTGGCTCAAGGGCTTGCTTCCCCCCATCCCACCCCACCTCATCCCTGGCCCCCTTTCTGCTTCAGCAGGAAAGAATTAGTTACTCATGAAGGGACATTTAAGGTGTTTCTTAAACATTCTTACATTACAGCTGTAGCATCAAGAGGTTAAAATACCTAGAACGTTTCTCCTTCCCCCGTCTCTCACACACCACGTTTAAAATTAGAACATCATTAGGAAAATCGTAGGTGGCTCTGGGGAAGAAGGGGATATTTTACGGCTGAAAGTCACAAAGCCATCAAATAACATCTTCACAAATACCTGGGTCTTGCAGGTCTTCAACATGGCTGGCACTGACACAGCTGCCTTCCTGCATGCGGCTCCGTGCAACGTGTAAGTACAAGAGATCTTTCCATGAATTTTGTGTTTGTGTGTGTATTTTAGTCGATTAATGGTTTCTTCCCCCCGCTTTAAATAGGTGGGTTGATTGCGACAAACGGGGAACGTAGCATATTGCAGATGTTTTTGGTTCTGGGGCATCATGGGTAATATCTGAAAGGCTCTGCTTTTCATACCAAAAAAAAAAAGGTAACTAGGAAAGAATTTACCTGTGTTTCCAGTGCTTGCATTACCAGCACCTATCCCCTGTTAAAGAACGAGATGTATTTCAAATAATTTGTGACAATGTTATGGCCTTGCTTGAACCATTAAAACGTTGGAAGGTAGGTACCCCAAGGATTCCATTTATACCACTCAACAGTCAAGGAACAGATGAAAACTGAAAAGCAAAAGTAAGGTATGGAAACAAATTCAACTTATTTAATGTGAGAATAGTCTTTTTAACGTAAAAAGAATGAAAACTGTCTTACCAGCATGAAACATCGACATAGTAAATGCGCGTTCAGAAGGGAAGAGTTGGCCGCATTTCACCACAGGTTAAGCCATTGTGGGTTCATAGGACTCTGTCAAATACATCCTGAGGAATATTAGTTCAAGAAGTAAGGTTTCTTCACAATATGCCTGCATTTTACCTTGAAAAGAAGGTAAAAAAATTCACATTTCTGAAAATCCTTGCTGCTGCATATAGGCATGATGGTTGCCTGGCTATGTGAGAGCGGTTTTTAAAAGATGCTGTGGAGAGGAAAAATAATGGGTGCTCATAAGATCAGTTTTAAAAATAGAAGGAAGGGAAGAATTGGGCCTTCTCATGAAAACGGTGTCCTACCTAACTATTTCCCCTGTAATCCATCAAGCTAGGAGATGCTCCATTTTGACTTGTATTAGCATAATGTTGTTTTTGGCCATTGTTAGAGAGGTTTGCATTTTAAAAGATAGATGAGGGGTTTAGTTAAATTGAGAGTACATAAACCTGGGAAAATGTTCTATTACTTTAAATTGTTTTAAAAATAGAAATTGTTGTCTGTACTCTAGCAGTGTCTTCAATATTCTCTCACAGTGTGTTCTTGGTAATTTCATGAAAAGGTATGGCTGCCTCAAATCACATAAATAGGGTTAAGTAAATGTGACATTCTTTCATTATAAACTTGTCATTTACTGTTCTCATGAATGGTTAAATTCATGTGTTTATTGAAAATCTCATAATTTAACAAGCATTAAGTTTTTAACATTCTTTTCACATACTGTGCATTTGCGTGGTGTCAATATGTATGCACGGTGCAAAGAGAGAAAATAGTGTTATTTACTTCATCTTGTTGCACCCATTGCATTTGATATGTCAATTGCAGATAGAGTGAGGTTGGTGCAGGATGTGTGCGTGGAAAAATCCTCGTTCTTGAAATATATTTAGAATAAGAAATTGACCAATATAGGCTTGCCTGGTTTTGGGGAGGAGTGGGTGCTTTGAAGAAGGGTTGGGTTTTTTCCTTCCGGTAATTAATTTTTAAATAAGTGGTTTCCTAGTTTAAGAAACCAGCAAGGGAGGGAGAGATGCAAGACGTTATTACAAGAAAAGGTCAGTACTATCCAGTTCCTTCATTGTTTCATTCATGGGTTTGGGGTTTTTTTTTGGTTTTTTTCCTCCTCGTGTCTGACCTGCCAAAAGATTATTTAGGAGGGGAGGGAAAGAACAGAGTGTGTTTATAAGGTAGACACATGTATCGGAGGGAATGCTTAATTAGGAAATTGTGATACAGCCCTAGAGCCTAATGGAGTGAGAAGATGACAATTCTCAGCCAGCTGGGTGGGGCACAATGCAGTGCTAACTGTAAGCCTTTTGTCTAATAAAAATGCCTGAAACAAAGTGGTTGACTGGCAGTCAGCATCCCACTTGACCTTTTTAAAACCAGGAAAACAAAGTTAATGAATGTATCTTTCAGTCGCCACCCTGTATATCGGGATTTTTGTGCATTACTGGAGAGCCACGACTCTGGCGGCTTTGGTTCTTATCGCAGCACGGCTATTCAGAGTTTGAAAGATGATTTGTGAAATTGTGCCTGTTGAAATTACTAAAGCCTCGAGCGAAAGAAAGCCCTGTATACAGCTGCTAAACTACTTTGCCTGACTGGTTTTGAGGTTTCTTTTCTTGTCAGTGCAACGAACTAACTTCACCAGAGTTTCACAGGGCTGCTGGAAAATACAAATCTTCCTGTTCCTAAGCTGTGCTTTAAGTCTCCTGTATTACTGAATAGTTGGAATTGCTAGATAATTACAGCAAACCCGGTGCATTATGTAAGTTAAATGTAGACATTGTTTAAAACTTTATTTTAATGAGGTAAGGCATTCCTAAATGCTCTTGCTAGAAAAATGATTTTGAGCTTTTTTTAAAAATGCTGAAAATGCTGCATGACTATTAAAGAATTTGTAGCATTTCGTAAGCAGGATACTGACAAGACGCTGTTGTTTTTTAATGCTCTAGAATGTAAAATCAAGTCTAATAGTCCCAGATATGTGTAAGCAGTTATTTATGTGTTGCTAAATTTGAAACAGTATAAATTGCATAGCTTGTTCAAGACCCTGGTAAGCCTGCATCTATTGAAAATGGTGTAGAAGAGTCTGTTCTGATGCAGATCATCAGCGTGAGGGGAATTTTATATGGTTGCGAGATACCTTGGAAACAGAACTAATATTTGTGCTGGTTTGTTAGTACATTAAATGCTTAATTACTTCCTTTGAACACGATTGAGGATGATTTACAAATTAATACTTGTTTTTAATGCTAAGTGACAGTATCGCTACTGAAAAGCAGAATTCTCCGTGGTTTACACTTTCTGTAGAGACAAACAATTTAATTTGCATGTATCAAAAAGAAAATGGTGGCTTCTTCATCTCTCGGTGAAGACTGAATAGAAAACTGATGTGGTGATGTCTTAACACCGGGGCACTGTTTCGCAGAGAATAATGTATGCGCTGAACTGTCATCATAAAATTAGACAAACTTTTTAATGAGCAGTGAACGTTTTAAGATGCAGTTCCTTTCTGCTGCACTTAATGTCTGAACGTTATAACGGGTGTCTGCGTTAATAGAACACGCTCAGGCTCATGTATTGTGTTATAGATAAAACAGGGAATAGGCTGGAGAGGAGAAATGTAAGTGCTATCCAGGAACTGATTTTTCTTAGGCTTGCTGTAGAATATTCAATAAGATGAAAAAGTATAAATGGTAAATGGTACATATTTATCATCTGAGCATTATTGATCTAGATGAAAAGAAAACAAGTAAAAATCAGCATTTTAAACAGAACTTAAAAATGAATCTCTAAGACTTTGAAACCTGTAATCAATGTAAATTGGAGGGGAGGAGAAGGAAAGGATTGGGGGAACAGTTGCAGGCATTGAGCACATGTTCTACTTCTTCAGCTTTGTCAAGGAAATAGGTGTCGTGATGAAGAAGATAAAGCAACGACCTAAATTTACTGGATTTCAAATCAACTAGTAGCACTTGTGAATTTTGCGGGGTATTGCTGCAAATCAGCGTGTTGTGTCTGTGCTTTGTTGGAGCAGCAGACCTATTTGCAAAGCTGTTTGTCACACTGTCGTTTTTATTATAATAAGGCTTATATGGAAATACTCCTGCAATGCATCTAAAGAAAAGACGAATGGCAGCATTTATGGGAGGTGGCAGATTGTACCACGGTGCCTGCCTGGGGAGGAGGGGGTTGGTGGCATTTGTCCCAGCCCCCTTACTAAAGAGGGATTGACATCACTTTGTTTAATTATGAGGCACGTTGTGCTGGACTAATGTAAAGATTAACACAATGGGGCCCTTAACCTGGTTAAGGAGTCGGGGTCCTGCCCCAAGGTAAATAATGAATACGAGTTTGTTTGTCCAGTGGGTCTTACTGGGTGCAAAAATGGCTGGGAGTCTGTTCCTTTTTCTTTTTAACTGTTTGTCGAGCATATAAATCAATTAAAATTAGGAGTGTTTTTGGAAGAAGGTTGGCCTTTCTAAACAAACCAAGATACTTGGATTTTGTTGTTTTATTTCTACTGAAGGGTCTGATCCCATTTTAATACTTTTGAACTTTAAAAGCAAACCCATCAATTTCAAGATAAAGAAAAATAAATGGTGACCGCTTTAGCTGATATAAAGCCACAGCTGCCCTTGTGGACTCGTGCTGTTCATCCTCTGTACTGGCTGTGGTCCTCTGTAATGCAGCAATATGCTGTTAATTCTTGCAGATTTGGAATTTAATTTTTCTTGACGCATCAAAGAGACAAATCTGAGCAGGGAGGTAGAGATGAGGAAAAAATGTGGATTTTCTCTTTGCAAAAGGCTGCTTTCCCTGCGGAATAGATTTAATTTCTCTGTCTTACTTATGTGAAGGATGTAAGTCGTGAAGGAACATGCAGGCTTTATGTGCAGGAGGTTGCAAAGCTGGACTTGAGTTCCTTGGTGTCCTGATGGGTCACACTTCCCGCTGTGGACCTCACCTGGGAGGGATAGCTTTGGCTGAGTTTTTCGCTGTTCTTGGTTCTGCTGAAAACCTATGTTTGCCTTGGAGGCTGACAGATAAGAAATCATTAATTTTAAGGATTTACTAAAGTGTGAGCCTAAATTAGACTGCTTCTGAAAACAGATCTAGTCTAGATTTAGACTACAACTGGGGGGAAAAAAGATTGCAAATTATTATTTTCGTTAACTATCAAGGCAAGGATGCCACAGACAGTTTTGGAGCACGCTGCAGGAAAATGGCTGCCTTCGTTTTCCTTGGCTGGGCTCACAGCAGTGAGCTCTGCCCCAAGTCATCGCTGCTGGCTCATGGTCCCACCAGCTCAGCTGAGGTGCACCTTGCACTCCTGGCATCCCCTGTTAGCACAGGCTCTGTACTCTCACTCCCGTTGCTGGCAGGCTGTGGACTTTCATCCTTGACTCATCAAGACCTTAAAGCAAATATTAACAAGGCAGGGACCAAAAGCACTGCTGGGGGAATGGTGCCATGGACTGCAGTTGAGCTGAGGCGTGCCCTGCTGGTGGCCAGATCGTGGCTGTGCGTCCCCTTCCCCCAGCACAGCGTCCTCACAGAGAGGAGGGTCTGAAAAAGGCACCAGGAAAGAGTCTCTCACCACCTGCTTTCCAACTCAGGGATAGCCAGCTTACCAGAGCAGGGTAGTCTAGCCTAAAGAAAGAAAAATCTAGCCCTCGGTGCCTGATGCTACACGTGTCAAAGGTGATCATTGGCCTTGCTGTGCCAGAACAGGTACCAGTGCTTTGGCACTAGCTCTGCTTGCAAGTCACCATGAAGGGCTTGCAGGTCCATTGGAAATGCTTTTGGCATGCTGTGGTACAAATGGTATTGGTGAAGACACTGGTCGCTGTACCTTGACATCTCTGCTCTTGGCTGATGAGCAGGTCCAAGGGAGACAAGGAAAGGCCAGACAGAACACTGGACAAAACCCCACACTCCTGGTGTGGGTTGTGCCCTGCTTTCCCCCCATCCCAGTCTGGTATGTTACCAGTTCTGGGAGCTACTGAGGATGGGCACAGCCTGAGGATCTTGGAGCTGGTTACCGGCAGGGAAAAGCTTGCTCGCAAAAGGGAGGATGGTGTTACAGCTGATTTCAGAAGTAAAACCTCTTCAGGTCTTCCAGTGGGATTCCAGCTAGGCTGTAAAAGTATTTTCTTTTCCTTCAATGCTTCTTTAAAAGTCAAAGGCATTGCCTGGTGTCTAATTCTTAGGATTGAAGTCTGGGTTTGCAGGGACTTAAGATGGCTCAATCTGTCACAGATGCCAAACCTGATCTTGGACACACAGATAAGCTCCCCTCTAGCACTGCTTTTTCAGCAAAGACTTGGGTGAGGTGGCAGAAATTATGTTTATCGACGTCTTCCAAGCATGCTGTGAGGTCTAATATTTGTAAAGATGTTTGTGGTTCTTTGGGAAGAAGGGCAGTCTGCTTCTGGCCGGCGCTCCTGCTTCTAACCCACTTTGGTTAGGAGTGAGGTGGGAAGCATGGTTTGAATCTCCACTCCTCCTACTCACCAGGGGCTCCTTTAGCAAACAGGGACAGATTTCCTGGATAAAGGGTTTGATCCCCAGAGTGCTTGAATGCATTATCCAGCTGGCTGTCAATATCAGAGCTGCTGCAGTGGGGAGTGTACAGGGTTGCATGCAGTCTTCTTTTGGATAACAGAAGATGCTTTTTTCCTTGTTTTGTGTTTTAAGTGAAAACAAAGTCTGCTGGCAGGAGAAGACTCGGAAGCACAGTGTGCTCTGTAGCCTGCAAAGGGGGCTTTGACACTGCTGGGAGCTGAGCAGCCAGAGCGAGGATGGGATTTACTGCTGTGAGTGATGTGCTCTCTTCCCTCTGCGGTGTTCTCAGTGGGAAGGCTCCACATCTGCCTGTGACTTTTGCCCCTGGACAGCAGCACTTGCTGGATTATGGAGGCTGTCATTTATCATCACTGTCTCCGACTGTAAAAGACAGTCCAGCGCTCCTGACAAAGTGATGGGAGGATTGGGTATGGTCAAGAAACAGCTTGCAGGCTTTTTTAACTAAAAGTAATTTCAGAGGAGGTAAAGGAGGTTGGGAGAGAGGTAAAGGCTGCCAAAGACCTACAGCAACAATTTTTCAACCTTGCACAGAGGGTTGAACTCTGCGTGAAGAATGGAAAGTGGAAAAAATAAGTGTGCCTGGCCACAAATGGAGATAGGGATTATTTAAGAAAATAAAGACTGGAAGGACTTGTATTCAGAAAGGTCAGAAGGATTAGGATTTCTTTCAGGGAAAGCTGGTGGGAGGTGAGTTCTCTGGGAGGGAAGATGCAGCATATGTCAGAAAAGGGATCTGGTGGATCACCCAGGTGCTGCAGGGGACTCATCGGGAGTTGTGGGTGCACCAGGTACAGGGAACCTGGGAGCATCTTCTTGCTGTCCGTGTGCCAGGAGGTTGGTGTCCAGCTGGGCAACAAATAGCCTGTTTGAGGGGTGCAGAGGTTGAATGGTAATGGGATTATCAGCATACTTGTAATCCAAAAACAAACAAGTCCTGGTACTTGCTAGTTCAATTCTACTCCCATTAAAATCTGCCGGTTTTCTTTTGGTCTCAGCAGATACATCTGCTATGCCAAAATGTAGATAAACTGCCCAGGTTCAACATGAGCATCTCTAAGAAAGGTGCTGAGTATTCACATACCTGTTTATATTGAGAGCTGTGGTGCCCTGTAGTGCTTTTTTTTTTATTTTAGGGCTCGTTATCTATTCAGTGTCAGTACTCTGGAGACCTCCTGGTTTTCCTTCAGTCATGTTTTCAGCGAGATAGCAGTGACTGTGTAAAACCCATTTGCCTAAGTCCCAAGCAGGGTTGATCAGTTTAAAAGATAACCCAACAGTGTTAGGAAAACAAGTTGAAGGTTCCACAAAAATTCAGCAGACACTTCCATGTGAGTGCAAATGGGCACCTAGCAGGGTGCGGTGTGCTGTGCAGGTGACTGCACCAGGAAAGTCCTGCTGCTGTCTGGTGGCTGTACTGCCCCAGAGATGCAGGCAGGATCTCTGGTCACTGCCACCAGGTGGGGGAGAGAAGCTGCTGATTTTGTGCCATGTGTGCCCACTGCGTGTCAAATCCTGGTGAGGCTCGAGGGAACTCACAGTGCAGCAACTCACAGTGGAGCAAGCCTGTGGAGCTGGGGTGAGAGTCCCTCCTCCCATACTCCCACACTGTGATGCCTTCACCAGCAAGGTGCCTTAAAAGCCACTAATCTGCTCTCTTGTGGAAAGTCGGGTTTTTCGTGGTGACTGCCAGATCCTGCCCAGTCTTATCAGTGTCACATACTCTGCTGCCTGCCTGTTCCTGTGGCCATCCCAGTCTTGGTGCCCTCCCTTCATGGCCCACCCTGTTCCTCCCTGGCTGCCGCTGTGCCCGCAGCAGGTCTGGGTGCTGTCACAGGCTGGCATCCCCGTGCAGCGGCGATGCAAATAACAGATGGTGCAAGAAGCTCCTGTCTTCAGTGCGTCCCAGCAGAGGCACAGATGCAAGTTCAGGCTTCTCCTTAGGAGCAGGGATTTCTGGAAATACCTACCCCATTAGCAGCAATGGTGGCAGTAGCAGTAGAAAGCTTTAGTAGGTACCTCCACCCACACTCTATTTCAAAATAGTAACGAGAACATTCAGCAGTTGGCAGTCTAATATGTCCAGGGATATACAGATTGTGGGTTTTTTTTTTAAAGCTGTCTTTGCTGGTTATTCAACAGTCATGTGATCAAAAGTTAAAAGGGTTTTATTTTTCTGCATCTCGAAGGTTCAAGTGGCAACAGTTTCTTTGATTCTGCGTCAAAGGGTTTTCTGTTTGACGCAGAATTCAGCCACAGCCCAGGAGCACCACGGCTTCCCTTCAGTGGTGCGTGGCTGGTGGGTGATAACATATCAAATACCAAGGAACAGCTGAACAAAAGCTCTTTTTTAAACAAACAAAAAAAGCCCTGCACCAAACCTCACAGAGGTCATAGCATTGCTCGTTAAGCTGTTTTGGACAACTGGGCTAGGATTGGGAAGCGCATTGGATGCATGTGCTGTGTCAGGGAAACAGAAAAAAGTAAGTAATCCCTCTCTACTCCTGCTTGCAAAGATAATCCAGGCTAAATCATATCATTCCTTAGCTCCACCTGCCCTGAAACTTGGTGAAAGCCACCATTCCTGCTGCTTTTATTAGGTCAGGAGGTGTTACTTTGATGCCTCAGGAGATGCAGAGGGACATGCCTGCATTGTTGACTCTAAAGATGCTTAGGACCTACCCGCTCATATGGAGCCACCAAAACCACAGCCATGTTGTTGCTACACCTCATGGTCGGTGGGGACAGTGTTAGAAGCTGTGGTGTTTGATTGCCTCCAGACTTTTTGGAAGAGATAATTGAGGTGATGCAGGAGATTTTTTCAGACAGGCAGGAAAAGTCTTTGCGGGTACCAGTTTTTGCATTGTCTGCATCTCGCTTTATATTGCTTGGTCATTTTGTAAATAGATCCAGTCAGGAATATGCCTGTTTATACAAATCTGCAAAACACATGATAGGTTTTTGTGTATTGTGTAGCCAGCCTACAAGGGATTTTGTTCCTGCATCTGATTCTGGAGACACCAGTGTGTGTGATTTGCAGTGCTAATGGGGATGTAGGCAAAAAATGAAAGGCAGAAGGGTCTTTGTGCAGAGCAGCAGACCAACCAGACCAGGAGGAGCTCAACCTTGCAAACTGCCAGCTGTTGGAGGATTTGGAGAGGTGTGATAGGGAGCACATGATTTGGCAAAAAAGCTATTAGGGGTTAATGCCACCCGGAGCATTTCAACCTCACAGGCAGGTTCCTGGGGCTGGTGGGTAGGGGGGCCAGGCAAGAGGTTTCAAGGGGTTTCCTTCTTGTTGTACCATTAGGTTCTGAGGTTTTTTGGTTGGTTGGTTGTGGGTTTTTTAATTTTTCTGCCCTCAGATGCTCTGGAGGCTATGCCCTATCTCTCCTGTGACTGGGTAAGCAGGGTGAGGCCCCTCATCTGCCAGCACCATCCCAAGCAGAGCCAGGCTGTAGGATGCTGAGGCATCCCAGCTCAGGGACTCCCCACACTGTGGAAAATGCAGCAGCACCTGCAATCCTCCTTGGTCCCTTAAAAGTAAACCCGCAGGGGATTCAAAAAATGGTGAAACCCAGGATAGTAATTCTAGAGAATGGCTAAAATTTTATTATTGGGAAGAAATCGTCTCTATGTGTGGGAAGGAAAAAGGAAAATGTGAGAAAGAGTGTGTTCTATAAGGACGCAGGGTGTGGCTCAAGCATCAGTAACAAATGCTGGGAGAAAAAATGCTCTTTGTTCTGCAGTCAGGTGGGTTGACAACTATTCTCACCCATCCCTGGCATGCATAACACCCAATGCAATTAAAAGATCGAGGAAGCCTTGAAGTGCTGAAACTGCTGCAAGTGCAGCAAGCAGAGGGATTCAGCCTGGAAACTGCTTCTTTTCTTGCTTTCCGAACAGTTAAGTTCCGAAGGTTGTTGCTATCCAAATCAGTGTGTTTGTTTCATACTGCTGCATTGTTTCAATGCCCACGTTTTGTGTGTTTAATGCTTCTAATGGTAAGTTAAAGCTCTCTAACACTAAAATTTGTACTGGCCTGCATGTGACTAGAATTGCACCAAAGTGTGCATTAAAGTGTATTAAAAACATGTACATCCATATACGTGTGCAGTACAGCAAATTGACTTGTAATGACAGTCTCGCTAATTGGAAAATAGTTTCAAAGCTATTCCTTTTAAACTACCCTTGTTTGTCTCGAAGGTTTAACACTTTTTCTTTTCCATTTATTTAACTAAAAAGAAAAATTACATTCACAGTTGCATTTAGATTGCTACAGGCTAAAACAGTACCTTGAGCTTAAAAAAAAACCCTATTATTCTGTTTTTTTATGCTTTGTTCATTCTGCTGTGGGTTGGTTTGATTCAGTAACTGAAATGCTGCTGTCTTTTCTCCCCTTAAGCATCGGAACTAAAACTTGGTCTCATTGCAGTTGCTGGCAAGAAGTGAAAATCTTGTGCAAGTGAAATACTGTATGAACTTTTTCATAGACAGGCAAGTGGGACTGACTGTGTAAAGCAATGAAAAGAAGACATGACCAATATACATCTTCTCTCTTTCAATTTTAAATAAATTCTTTTAAGTTTGGGTTCAGGAATTTGGGCGGTTACTTATTTTCTGTGTCTGTATAAATATATACATATATATATTTATATATATTCTAAAAATGTCTTATTTCTTTTTCTGGGAGGATGAGAAATCTACTTGCAGATTTACATCTTGTGACATTTCCTTACAACTGCACGCTGGCATATGTACTGCTAGAGGCCAGCCCATCATTTCTTGGTAAAAAGAACCTTTCAGCTCCGTTACCTCCTGTAGAGAGCTAATTTTCCAGCAGTCAGGCTTGATCTGGATAAATAATTAGAGAGCGCGAGAGAGAGATGAAGATGATCACATCAGCGCTGTCTGTAATTCAGTTAATACAGGCAGACCCTGTGATTTTGCGTCTGCAGCGTACTTGCGTGGTCTCAAAAGCCACAGAGGCGAGCAGGCAACAAAGCCAATCGGTTACATTTGTCTTGGAAGAATTAGCGGCACTTTTCATTCATTTGTGGGAAGCCAGCAAACAGCTGCAGCATGCATCTGCAGCACAAGAAGGTGATGCTTGACACGTTCGCTCTCCCCAGCCGGCCCCCTCATACGCGAAAAATTTCATCGTGCAATTAGTGCTTGGGGTATTTCCATCCTTAAGGATGGCTTCTTCTTTTCCTCTGCAGTATGAGACGTTGAGGTGGGTTTTTTTGTTTGAGTTAAAATAGGTATCTTGTGTAGCGGAGTAAAAGCCATCTTGGGGAAGCCTACTGTTTTGGCATTTCTGGATTTTTAGTTTTTTGGTTTTTCCTTTTTTTTCTTTTTTTTTTAAAGCTGTTCAAAATTATCTGACAGGAGTGCTAAAGTGCAGAGATGTGCCTGGCTCTCTGAGAAGCAGTAGCATTTCACATGACCCTTAACACCAGTGGAAGAGATGCAGTTAAAGCAAACTGCATTCTCGTGCAGTCTTTGAGGGTATGTTTGTTATTGATGTGCATTTGTTCCTCCCGCGTGCGGTGCTATAAAAGGGTTAAAAATACATTTTTGGTTCACTTTATTCCCAGTGGTAACTCCATTGCATTTATACATGGATCAGATTAAAATAGGTCAATATCTTTTGTGGAAGGTCTTTTGACACTTTGGTGCATGACTGCAGTACACCTACCTTGAGGATGAATGGACCCGGAGGAAATCCAGGCATTAACAAAACACAGCCTAGGGATACTTTAGGATCACATTCCTTTATTCATCAACTAAATCAAAGGCTTGACAGGAGATACTTTATCGTCGAGTCAGTCTAAATAATACTTTTTGAGGTGACAGATAACTTCTGCTGAAGAAATAAACTAGGTGTTCTGGTAAGAAAAATCTGGATGGTGTGGGATTATGCTTTTCTTTATGCTGCATCATTTGCATGGAGATAAATGTATGTGCTCTAGCTGAAAAATTTCAGAGCCTTATTAAAAAGAAAATTGTGCATTCAGGAGTTGCCTTATGGCAGGAAGTCTTTGTCTGCCTGTTTGCTTTATTGCAGTTGTTTGCTGCTTTGAATCGATTTTGTCTACCAAATCAGTATATTGAGGATGACTGGGGAAGGCAGGGTGAAGGGAGAGGGTGCAGCTCTGCAGTTTGCAGGACCAAGAAGCTCTGTGCTGCCTCATGGTGTGTAGGGTTTTTTTGCTTCTTCTTTTTTTTTTTTTTTTTTAAATTAAAAAACCACAAACAAACCTAAGTTGGAATTTAGGAATTTCCATAATATAAAGAGGGAGAGGCTTCTTTTCGATATAATGGCGCCATTAACATCTATTAATAATGCAGACAGGGTAAGTAGCTGGAGTTGGAGCTCCCTGGGGGCCTCGTAAAACAGATGTGCACTATATCTTCCCGGATTTGATAGCGGCTGGGGTCGAGGGGGTCGCTGTGGTTCCCGTTTATTTCCTCTGGCAGCGGTTTTCTAATTTAAGCACCTCTGTCTCCTGGCTACAGTTGCCTGCTGTGCCGGGGAGGGGGTGTTGGCGCATTGTCATGCCTGCTGCCGGGAAAGGGGGCACGGCCACAGCGCCCCTGCCTCGCTCGCTGCTGCTGCTGCTGCCTCTCGGCTCCTCTCGCTCTCGCCAGCATCTCCTCAGGTCCCTTTGCTGCTCAAGGTGCTGCAGCCGGGCTCTTCTGTCGATTTTTTAAAAATTATTATTATTTTTTTCTCCAAAATGAAATTAAGGTAAGTGTTTCCTCCTCTGCAGATTATTTTCTTGTCACGGGAAGGAAGAAATCTTCCACCTTGTGAGAGCGTGTAGTGTATCACTGGAGGTGAGGTCTGGCTCCTGGTGGGAGATGCAGTCGCCGTATCCCCTTTTTCAAGACGATGCTTTGCAGTTTTAATTGAATGCATTCACGGTGCTGCCTCTGAATAGATAGCTCTGCATGTTCTTTCTCTAGCTGTCAGCATTTAACTCTGGGGGTGGGTTATAACAGAAGGTCTCAAAAATATTTCGTTCTTTATGCTATCTCTTTAATTGCAGATTACTCTGCAAAAGTAGCGATAAAATATTAGTGGTCACAGTGTATGGCAAAAAGTCTTTACAATTCGTTCTGTAACAGATGTGTTCCTATCATAAAGGCTCAGGTTTGCCTCCAGTCCAGTGTGAGATGTGATCATCTGTCCTTGTGTGCACTTCCTTTGCAGGGCAGTCTTCCTATTTGTATTTAAATGTAGAGGTATGCACTTTTGCTTGCTTGTCACAGACGTGTGGGGAGGAAAAATCCTGGTGTCGGATCCAGATCCTTTTCAGCTGCTTCCATCCTCTGCATTATTCCAGCTGAAAGTTTAGAAATGTGCAGAAAGGTAGTGTAACTCCTTGGAAAGAAAGAGACAGAGCAGTGACTTCCCTGCCTTTTTTATTCTTCCATTACTATATATGCAAATGACCAACAGCATCTGACTGCGAGGAACACCATATTATATAGGGAAGCATGATGTCTGCTGTATACACTGCAGCAAGCCCCTCAGCTGAGAATCAGGTTGCATCTGTGTTTCAACAACCTAAAGGTACATCAGGTAGAAGGAAACAGCAGAGGTGTGTGCAGGTTGTTTTTGGAAGTGCTGCGTAAGGCAGCTCATGGCATTTCAGCAGGCAGCCTTCTGAGTAGGATGGATGGAGCTTACTCTTCCCCCTTTCACTGAAAACTTAAAATACAGTTTTCCTCTGATTTACCCCATGCTTTAAACCCCCTTGCTGTATTGCTTTCTTCTCTCCTCCATACCGAGGCAGTGTCCTTGGCAATGTGCACTGACAGACCAGTGCCTCACTTGAAGTGGAACCGCGTGGTTTCAACCAGACCCGTGTCAGACTGGGGTGTGAATGGACACGCTAATAACTTCACTGTCTGGCATCATTTAAAAGCAGAACATTTGTTCCTCAAATGTTTTCTTTCTCTAATAGTGTCCAAAGCTAAGAGGTAGAAATTAAATTAGTTTTTAAATGTATGTGAGACTGGAAGTAAATTTATAAGCAAAACTGCACTTTATATAAAACTTCAGGTTTTTTCCTTTTTATTAGTCCAGGCTATATTTGCAGATAGCTGTCTTTTTTTTAATATATTGATTGTTCTTATCTTTCTGATAGAATTGCAGTGTAATGCTAATATCCTTTAGACTTCAAATGTAAATGCGCAGATTTTACTAGTTTAATGGTTTAATTTTTAAATATGAGCACATTTGCAAATAACTTTTAAAAATAGAGCCATTTTTCTTGGGGAAATTTGCTGTCTATTACTTCTGGTAATTTTGTTTGCTGAGTAATACAGAACATTTGCCCCCTCATTACAGAAAAGGTCAATAAGGCTCATAACTGACAGGTTCAAAAGAACAATAAAATGCTCTGTGTTTTTAATCAGATACTTGAGTCAATGGTTTTTATTGATATTTTGCAAACTTATAGTCTGTTCAGTAAATTCTGTTATGAATGTATACAGTATTTGTATCGTTGAGACCTTTCTTTGTGAAATTGGTGTGTGAAGCTATGACTGCTGTTAGTGCTCAATGAATCCTTTTCTCCTGACTCTGTGCAACAATCCCTTCAGAATTCATTGAAGACCTAAACATTAACCAGCATAAGGAGAGATGGTAGGACCAAGCTTTGTGTTTTATAATTTTTACACAAAACCAACAAACCTAAACCCTTTTTTTTTTTTTGTTTATGGCATGGGTGGTTTATTTGGGCCCCTTTTGGATTAGCAGTGACAAATTTAACATCGGAAATGCTGTTCAGATGCATATTTAGTGGCTTAATATTTAATGACTGATTATGATTGAGTTTATATATAATTCTCCTTTGCCCTGGTAAGACTTTCTCCATGAAATGAAGCCAGACTATATGGATTTTGAGCCGTTGCTGTACATTTTCCTCTTATTTTTCTTCAAGGGGAAAATACACACACAGATAATCAACCAGTAATAGGAAATTAAAAAATTAATTTATTTTATAGTACAATTACTGTCTGGATAATCAAAGCATTATTTTTTTAAATGTAGAATAATAAACAAAGCTAGAAGCAAAATTGTGCGCTTAGGGAACTTCGTTGAATATGAAAATACATTGCCAGAATTCAGGCTTCCGCATTCTTTGGGAAACAAAGGAAAGATCCTCTTTCCTTTGTTAATGGTATTTATCATCTTTAACTCATTAGTTGCTGAAGGCAGAGATGAAATGTTGGAGGGACTGGAAATGATCCATTGATAAAATTCACACAAGTTCTTTGAGGAATGACTGTGTGCTGGTATTTTGCAGTTAAAATACATGCAAAAGTGCATAAGCTGGCATTGCTCCTCTTTAATGCTCCTTAAAGAAGATAGAAATTTTATCTTGTGTTGATGCATGTTTCATGCCTTCTAAATAAAGAAGAACAATTGCAGGATTCCTCTTTATCTGAACTTTGGGTGCGCCCTTGTGTAAAATGGAAGTGCTTTGTGAGGCATCCACGAGAAGGGAACAAAGTAGAAGGTAATATGGGGCTGCTTTGCATCACAAGCTGTCATTTGGCCTCTGCTGAAAAAATTTCATTTCATTTTTGTCTGAGCCCTCTTAATTTCTTGAGAAGTTAACCTTGTGTAGGTGACTGTCTACAAAGCAAGGTCAATCATGGGTTGATATAGAGGAGTATATACAAATATATATAAGTATATAGATTTCTTTCTTTTAAAATTATCTTGGTTTTCCTTTTTAATTTACATGTTAAGGGAAATTATATATCTGAAATGTGAGGCATATTTTTTCCTTTACGTGGGTGTAGCACTTCCACATAACACATATTCTTTGCTTTTTCCAACTATATTGAGTTCTCCTCTAAATTAATTTTAAAGAATGGTGTTTCAGTGGATGCTTCACTACATTGTCTTGCTTGCATAAAGCTTATAAAACCACAAAGAATTTGCACCTTTTTTTTGTTTATTTATTCCCAGTAAATCATATGTACATGTTCCTTAAACTTTCTGTTACTGGGAGAAATAATTCCTCCATCTAGCAACCCTTACATTTTTGTGTGAGATCTTGCAAATCTCTAAGCAGGATCTGTACTGTAGCTGCTTATGATAACTGCCAGCATATTGATGTGAGGGGAGGAGCAGAAATCTTAACAGCTCACACTCCAGACACCCACACTGATTGCAATAGAGGAAACTCTGCAGCAGCAAAACAGAATAGTAAATACAGAGTAAGAAATCGTGAAAATGTGGCAAGTTATAATTACAAAGAGGGCACTTACATCATGCTGAATACTTTTTTTTCTGTGTATGATACAAGTGAGATTTTTTGCACGGGGAAAATCCCCAGATTTGTCTATTGTATTTTTTGTAATTACATGTTTTGTGTCTCCTGACTTCTAATTGAGTGACTTTAGAATGAGAGCTGCTTGTTCTCTGGATTGTGACTGGCTTCCTGCTCCTGAGACTCAGGACCAGGTACAAAAAGAGGCAGTGTTAATGGTGAGAGTTGAAGAGCAGCAGTGATTCCCTGAGGATACAATTTTCCCCTTCTTTTGCTTTTGCTCAAGTCAGATATACGCAGTGTTACATATATATTTCTGCATGTACACCTGGCAGAGTGGCAGTGGATGCACCTTGGAGTCTGCAGGGATCCAAGATGCAGGTACCAAGGATGCACAAGGACAGCGATTCCAATGTCCCTTCTGGGTTTCCACGCGTGGGAATTTGAATTTGTTCCACAGGAATAAGGTTATTTGGATTGCAGAAGGAGATAAATCAGTTATCGAATGTGCCTGGGAAGATGGGAGGCTGCATTGTGTACAGAATAGGAGACAAGTACTGATTAATTATGCTGTAAAGCACACATAGCTTATAAATGTGCGCATGATAAATGTCTGTATTGTACACCCTTGTCCACTTTATCCATGGACAACCCATTTGTCTCCCTGAGGACTGCTGCAAATATTCAAAACACCCACCCCTTTTAAAATAAAACCAGCCAATGCAGTGAGTTTTTTGTTCCTCCTCGTTGAAATAGTGAATTCACCCCTGTTTGTTGCTCATAAAAAGTTTGGATATGAATGGCATGTTGTAAGCAGCCTGACCTGAGGCAGTGGGAGCAGGGACCTCCAGGCTGGCAGTGGGGCACAGCCTTTGCCTGTGCAGGAGAAATGAGCCCTGGGCTCTGTGTGAGGAAGGGTTGGAGACAGGGCTTTGGGTAGAGCCCCTGGTGTGTCCATTCCTTCCAAGGCCTCTGCTCTTGGTGCTCAAACAGGAAAGCAGGGTGCTGCCTTTTGGGGTTGAAGGAATTAAGAAAATGTGACTTTGCACCAATTTGCCTTTCATGTCTGCATTTATGAAATTGCATTTTAGTAAAAGGCAAAGTCACTTTCCTGATGCCCGCTGCTTTTGCTCTGACCTTCCCCCAAGGGCACCTGTTATCACAAAGGTATGGTTTACTTCCTTGAGGAAATAGCATCGCTGTCCCTCCCTCCTGCCTGTTTTCTGCCCCAACAATTAATTTTTGTGAGAATCAATGTATCTTCTTTGTGTGTTTAGACCACGAACACTGCGTAGGGAGATTAAACTGCCGTGCATGACAATTAGGCGTACATGAAACTCTTCATTAGCCTCCGTACTAAAGAAAGGAGAAAATAGATGTCACGGAAAAATTTCTGCCCAGTTCTTCTTCCTCAGCAGATGAGTGGGAGTGTTGAAGTACCTCTTCTGACTCTGGAGCAGCAGCGTGCAGGTTTCCAGGCAAACCTCATCCCCAGGGATGGATGAACTGCAGTGTGGGAATGTAGACAGGGACTGCAGCGTGCTACCCGGTGGTCCTGGTTGTGTGGCTGAACAAGCAGCTGGGGCACCTACTGAGTGAGGGATGTGCCTCTGTCCCTGGGCCTTTCCATCCATCTGCATCGCTTTGTCCGTGAGCCTTTGCCACCTCTGAAATGAAGCAGCAGATGCCAACCCTTCATGAGGCCCCCAGCAGAGGGGCTGGAAGGGCTCAGGGTGTGCTGAGAGAGCTGTTCATGTTGAGTCACTGCTGAAAGTCCACTGTGGCTGGTAAAGTGACGCATCATTTTCTGCTTGAACAGTGGAGAGGTTTTTCTCAACGCTCCTTGCTCTGTTGGTGCTGAGCTTTGAACTGGTTTAAATTCATAAAACATCAAGGAATATGCAGATTTTTGTATCAAAAGTCGTATCCAAGAGGCTATTAAATACTATAAGTACTCTATAATTGGCTCGATTAGTCTAATATTAACTCTAAGTGACACTTAAGTGACATCAACTGTGACAACAGAAGTGACATTTTTGAATTGCCTTATTTTTAGGGAGAATGTTGATCATGGCTTTTTCAATTGTCACTGTGGCATAATGCTCATAGACCAACATATTTCTGGCAAGCGTGACATGTCCCTTTTCTCTGATGTCAGGGGTGTGGACAGTGAGCCTTGCTGCTGCTCAGTAGGGTTCCTGCACTGACAATATGCATTTGTGTCAAGAGGAAACCATGGATATGGTTTTCTAACCATATTCAGAGTGAAAAGATTTCTAGAGAAATATTTTTTTATTTGCTACTAGTAATCTTTACTGAGGCAAGGAAGAAGAAAAAGACCACCTTTGTTAATGGAAAAGCCTATGAGGCAATGGCTTCAGCAATTTGAGTGCAGCAATCAAGACTGCAGCATCCTTTCTTTTTCCTCCTGGTCAGTAGACTCCATGTCGTTGATTCTGCTGTAGCTTTCTGAGGGTAACAGTTCCAAGTACTTGGCATCTAGAGAGGGGCAGTTTTCACCACTGTCTATATCCTTGGCTCTGGTGCTCTGGTTCCCAGGCTGATACCAGATACAGAGAGTGACCTTCTCTGCCTTTGCTAAGGCCTGCTTTAGATCTTGAAGCTTGTGTTAGCCTCAGTCATACGGGCCAGTACTATTCTTTGAGCTTATGTCCTGGCAGGCTTAAATCCCAACAGTCTAAGAAAGCAACCTCTAAAAGTGTTTGTCCCCTAATCAAGACCCAGTGACTGTAGGCAATGTCTTTATTGAGGGTAAATAACAATAGTTCCAGTGAAATTTGATTTTTTTGTAATGATTGTTTCACCTACATTTATACTCATGTGGAAGATGATAGATGCAGAATAATGCTAATAACGAAAAAGATGGTTTAGCTAACTTCCAGTCTTGGTGGATTTCTGTGATTTTGGTGACCGTTTCCCAAAAGATTCAATGCAGAGTCTCTGGTTGGTTTGTCCTGTAGGAAGTGCAACATGGATTGTAGATAAGCAGATTGTCATTGTCTCTTCTGATTGACTAGAAATAGCCACATCCACTGTTTTATTACTCTGTTCTTTTTGCCTAATAACTCTTAACTTAAAAGGCCTTTGAGATAGACGCTTGGACTATTTCAGTCAGTTTCCCGGACAATAGAGCCTTGGTCAGTTTGGCCAATAAATTCTGCTGTAATATATGTCATAAGCCTGGGTAGGAACCTAATTAAATCTGCCTGTTCTTCCCTTTTGCTTCTTCCCTTCTTACAGTCATTGACTGGACTTCTATCCAATATCTCCCATACCACTTGAAGGAGTGCAGCTGTCTGTGCAGAACCTGTGCTGCAGTACAGCACAGATCCAACTTTTCTTAGTGTACCCAGCCATGCATGCAGCAACTTTTCTTCATATCCAGATCTTAAATACACTTTCTTGCTTGATATATTTTACACAAAGAACATTTACAAACTAATAATATTTTTTTCTATATGTTCCTGTGGTATTTATTTTCCAGTGGGCTTCTTGAAATTAAGCCTGTGCTAAGTCTGTCACTTCAAAAAATTGGAGATTCTTGTCTGTTGTTCTTATGATTACATGAGATAAAATCTATTAAAGATATATTTACTACATATTTGGTTTATCTAATTCGTTGGTTTATAAAATTTCAGCTTTTTAAAATTTCTCGGGTTTTGTGGTCTTAAATTCTGACATAAAACATTGCTTCCTTCACTGCCATTGCTGATGGCAAAGTGTTTTATCCATAATTTAATATTTTCCATATAAGTATTCCAAAAACCTTATCCTCAGTGCTTTGGATATGACAGGGTGGAATCTCATGTGATTAACGAGGGCAGTATGTGTTGTTGTATGCCTCTCCACTGACATTCTCTTCATGCATCTCACGTGTTACAGCTCAAAGGCTGATTTTCCAAGAGTCACAGTCACGGTCACTCTGCTTGAGTGTGATGTGAAGTCTGTCCATTCCTGCTGCATGATATTCCAGGGGACAACTTACTGCGATAACTTTGTAATTTAAAAATTGTCCCATGGGTGCATACAGGTGAAACACCTCTGTGCTCTGTGTCCTGCTTTATTTGAAATGTTTTTCTTGCCTAATCAGTGAATTTATTCCATATGCTAATGTAAGACTCTTCTCTCCAGTTTCCACCACAGAACTGTGAAGCTTGGAACATCATTACAACTGGAAGGATTGTTTTTATTTGCTAATTCCTGGAAATCTGTCTGTTATCCTGAAGTCAAGGGAATGCAGTTCATGCAAGAAGAACCAAGAACAAGAAGGTTTTCTTGGTGTTTAACACGACACTGGGTCATGAGCATTTAGTTTAGTTTGGTGTTTTTAGGTAGATGTGGTATGTTCGTCATTTGAGACCTTAAAGGACTTTGCATATGGTTCTGTTTGTGTTCCCAGCAAAGATCATTAGGTAATAGCAAAGTTCATGTGCTGGATTGTTGGAGCACCTAGAGGTGACTACCAAGCAAGAAGAAGACTCTTGTGAATTCTGAGTAAGATGTGAGTTCCTATTTTCAGGACTGATCTGTGTTAGGATAATGAAAGGCCGTTGCTGGCTGAGTGACCGACGGGTGTAAGCCCTGTACTGTGCATCCCTTTTACCTAATTTAAAAATCTCTTTTAAGCACTACCACCAAAGATCCTGCTTAATTGTTTCTTTGAGGTTTTTTAGCTATATATAAAAAGAAAGATAGGTCTGTTTCTCTTTGAAATTACACAAAGAAAGAGAGGGAGAAGCACATGGATTAATGGTTACCTGGACCAGAACTTCTCCTAGGTGTTCAAATGAAATCCTTATCTGGTTATTTCTATCTATCAGGCCTCACAAAAGGTTTTCTGTCCCAGAAGTAGGTCTGTAAGACCTCTGAGTATGCAGATGATCTTCTTAATGTATCTGGTCAGTTGTCCTGGTTTGCTTATATCTAAGAAAAGCCTGCAGGAAACATTGGTAGAGCTGGGCTCCATGGTCACACCCTAATACCTCACTTGCCAAACAAAGCAAACCCTTAATTACAAGCTCAACCACATTAAAAAAATTGTTGAGGGCTGACATTTCTGCATGAGTTAAATGTGTGATGCGTTTGTTGTGGAGGCATGAGGTTGTAATTAGGGTTTTATAGGATATTGTAAAAGGAGATTAATGTGTAGTGTGTTTCCTTATCAGCAGGAAGCAGGAACCAGTTCCCTGTGACAGCACGGAGACAGTCCCTGTCCCCAGACGTGTGCCGTGCAGGCACAGGCTGTAGGAGCCTGTCTAAAGGGTTTCATTAAACACAGTTTAGAAACACTGGGGAGGCAGAGGTTGGTAAGATGGGAGTTGAGAGTGCTTTTTGAGGTTAGTTCTAGGATTTCCTAATTAGCTAGAGCAGCAAAATGCCGCCTGTCTGACCATCATATGGTGCTTGGCAGTGGCAAGGAGGTCTAGCTGGCTCTTGGGCCAGGTGGCAGCTCCATGAGGAAGCTGCACAGGGACACAACTGGGCAATTTCTAGAGAAGTCCACCTGTCTTTTTTTCTGGCTGTGGTTCCCAAATTTTGCTGCACTGCAGAGTTTACAGAAATGCCTGTTTCAGCCCTAACCCATCACCAGCTGATTTTTCAAAGCAATTTGCTTGTACAGCCGTCTCCCCCTTCCCACACCTACACAAAAGTTTTAAAAAATGTTTCCTTCTTGCTGCCTTCTCCCAGCTTCTCCCTGTACGAACTGAGCCGCACAGCAAAGGTGATTATGAAATCCTTTGCATATGGGCAGGATTGATGTTTCTGACATCTGTCCTCCATTGAATCAAAATTATGTTTTTAACTTCATCTACGAGTCTTGCTTTTCATGTCCAGCACAATAGGTAGGATGGGCCCAGCCCTCTGCATGCACTCTCTCCTGTTCTTTCTCTCCTTCTGCGGGAAGCCCCCTGTTTCCCCTTCGTGGTGACATAATTTCAGGATTCTTTAAAGCCACCCACGTGCGTACGCAAGCGGTGTGCTGAGCCCTGCATAATGTGGTCACTTGAATGCTTCTGGAATGCCTAGGTATCATGTGAAGATAATGATCCATATAAATGCATTTCATAGCAAGACACTCATCTATGGATGGTGTGCGTGTAGGTTGCCTTAAGCATTGGAGCTGCTTTTGCGTTTTGTTCCTCTCTCCGCTCACTCAGCCTTAGATCCCTTTTTTCAGCTTTGTATCCTTAAAAAGCTTTGCTTTTGTTAGCTGCACTAGAGATATTAATTGTGCTCACAGAAAGCCACAGTTAGGTGCATATGTATCAAAAGCCACTGTGCTCTTCATCTGGAGGAAAATTGCAGATTGTTTTTTTTTAGTGATTTGAGTGGTTGGTAGCTGCTCAGTGGGAGAAGAAAGTGGGACTGGTGTTCATACAATTTCTACATTCTTTCCTTTTTGTATGTTTGAGGAAAAATGTCAGGTTTTCCACACATGGTTCATCCTGGGTCTGCAGCCCTCCAGAAAAGTTCTGTTCCTAAGGACTGAAGAAACAAAAAAAATGTTGATTTGCAAACTATTATTAAAATCAGCTCCAAAATTCATTTTGCTTTTTCTTTCTCAATGCGACAGCTAAGACACTTGACAGTTTTCGGTGTTGGCTGGTGAGGGGTGGAACTTCCTGCTCCTGTCTGTATGTATAAAAACGTGGCTTGTCTTTGATGTGCCAAAGCCTTATGGTCGAGTCATCCCCACAGCCCTCGTTCTTCTCACTCACTTTTGCATCATCTTTCCTCCTGCTGCCAGGAGGAGCACGACAGCCCCGTCATTTCCTGCTGACACTGTGAATCATGCCCTTCAGATGCCTGAAGCTGGAGAGCAAATTTCTGCAATTAGTGAGCACAGAAAGTAATCCTGCCCTCGCTGTGGCCTTACAGAGACTGCAGTCTGATGGCATGAGCCAGTTCTCTGGTTAACAGGGACTGTGGATACTACCAGTGTGGTCTTGTTAGGGCTTCTTTGATGCTTAATGTGAGATAGACCCATCTCAAACATATTTTTGGTGTTTTCTTATTTTAGTCTCATACTGAATTCCTGCGAAGATTGACTTGACTTGTGCCTGTAACCCTGTTTGTTCATGAAGGCTGAGAGTTACCATCTTCAAATGCCACATCGTTGGCATTGAGTAAGAACATGTTGGCTACCAGGCATGCTGATGGGTCATGAGATGACATTACTCTGGAAGTGCTTAATTTGAAGCATGTTACAAAAAAAGAACTAAAAAAAAAAGAACTCCAAAACTGGACTGGCTCTTGGTTGGGAAATTGTCACTGTCATATTTTCTGAAAAATCTCTTTGCCCAGGATTCTGCTCCTGGGAAGCTGAGAAGCCTCAGAGAAAAATGAAAGCAATAATTATCTGATTAGCTTCTCCTATGTTTTGCTGCTTTGGAATGTGTTTGGACATGGTTTACCAACAGGTGCTTGTTTCACTGGCTTCATGTGAATTGTTTTCACTCATTGGCCAATCAGTGCCAAGCTGCGTTGAGGAAAGAGTCACGAGTCTTCTTTATTATCCTTTAGCCTTCTGTAAGTACCCTTTTAGTATTCTTTAGTGTAGTTTAGCGTAGCATTCTTTTATATAATACAGCATCATAAAATAATAAATTAGCCTTCTAAGAATATGGAGTCAGATTCATCATTCCTCCCTTTGTCTGGGAACCCTGCAAATACCATAGGAAATCCGTGTGTCCTCTGACCTCATGCCAACAGGAGAGTTCAGTGACTTCTTACTTGTATATTCTAAGAAAAGCCTCACTACAGACATGTGAACTGGAGAACAGGATAAGATTTAGAATAACCTCTAAAGATATTTTCTCCATTAAAGAGGAAATTAAGTGATTTTTGATTCTGATAATCTTGCCTTCATTTTGAAAAAACACAGCCTATGAAAGTAAACCTGCTAGTCACAAAATAATGCTTTCATGAAAGTTTAAATTAAAAAGAAAAAGACTATTAGCATAAATATGATCAGAAATGTGAACAGTAACTCAATTTAGAATACCACGTTAACATTATTAATCAAAATACCGAAGACAGACTGCTGACAACACTGATCTGTGTGCAGCATATTAGGGAAACAAGAAATAAGGCTTGTATTCTGAGATCATCCACATACTGCAAAGCCAGGATGCATCCATCATGTCACTAAATGTCATTTATTATCAATTGTAGAATAAACTCCTGAGTTAACACTTTTGCACTGCAGGCTTCCAGGAAAAGCAAGAAAGCTTCTTAATGCTGTTCAGATTTGAAAGCATTCATAACTTGGGATGAAGTTAAAAGTACTGATATAGCATCCCTATCAGAGTCTGTGAATGAAGAGGATGCACCCCAAGAGAGTCTCTGCCACACTGCAGATTGTTGGGTTTTCAGGAGAGTAAATGGACAAGCTTTTCTCATAGCCAAATAACTACCAAGGCATTCCTCCTGGGCCTCAAGTGGCAGTGGCATGAAATCAGTTTGTAAATCACATTGTGTATCACAATGCTACTTCTAATGATGGTATGTATTCTAACTTTCAAATAATTTCTTCTCCAGAGTCTGCAAATATTGCCTTACCTAGTCAAGCAAAACCTTTTTTAATGATGCACTCTGTGAAAGGAAAGCTGTGACAGGCTTCTGTGGCTCCTGAGCCAGTGGTTTTCCTTCCTCCAGCTGACCCAGGAACACCAAGCTGCTGAAACATCCAACTTTTCCTGCCTGGCAAACCCTGACTAGAACAAACTGTTTGTTCCAGTGCTGCAACATCAAATTTATAGCTTCTCCTTGGAAATAAATGCAGCACTGGAAAAAGGTGCCTGCCAGAGAGCAGTAGCAGCATTTTGGTATCTTCCCTACTGAGGAGACAGGGAAGCCATGCCAGCTTCTGCTAGCTTGTCATGCTCTAAAGAGACTGGAGGGGCAAGGATTCAAACAAGCAGGTTTTGCCTTCCCTGCCAAGGTTGCCACTGGTTTTAAGGGCAGGGCATCTAACCCCTGCAAGTGCAGTAGTCATCCTGCTGCATATAGTGAACCACCAAAGAGCTGGTGTGTACTAGTGGCTTCTGGGTTCATAATTGAGCAAGAATTGTGCCTTGCTAGGTAAAAGGTGCTAAGTTGTCGTCACAGTTTTTTTCTTTTACCAGTTCTGTATGACTCTTTTCAACATAATCTGTGTGAAAGCCAACAGCTTTTCTCCTTCTGTCATATGCAAGTATATTTATTATACCATTATATAATGAAATATGATCATAATTTTCATTTTGGTCTCTGTCTTTTTGGATTTGCTGCTGATTCCTTTAATGTCCAAGTAAGACCACAAAATTCCCAGTAAACATTGTTATCTATGAACGCTTGAAGGAAAACTTAAAATACTTCCTTTCAGAGCACCTTCGGAATCCCTGTAAAAGACATAGTATTTTGTACAGATATACAGATGTTATTCAAATTGCTGATAAAGTACATTAGTGAAGAATTCCTACCTGATTCATCACATCCCCTGCAGTTTCCTGGCGTGTTTGCAAGTTCTGTCATCAGTGTAGATGCTGGCACTCCATACCTTTGTTTGACTGTCTGGTTTAGCACTTGCCATGGCAGTGGACTTCCACAAATTAGAGGTGGGAAGCAAATGGCACGAGAAGCCTTGTGCACCAGTCAGTGTTTGATTGCAGCTAGAATATCTATATAAGTTCAATATTTTATACACTTAATTAAGCAAACGGATCTTTCCCATGAAGCAGATTCTGAGTCTGTATCCACTCCTGTTGAAGTGGGTCGGCCTTGGGGGCTGTGTCAGAAGAGATGAATGTGATACAAAAGAGAGTGCCTGCATTTACAGAGGGAAAACCTTGACATTAGCATTATCCCTACAGTAAAACCATGAGCAGTAATTTCTGTCCATTATTGTCATTGCTGAAGAAATCCCCAAAGATGCAGTGGTTACCAAAAGTATGATACCTGGCTTCTTTGTAGTACGTGTTGCAGTCCTAAATTCCTCAGATGGTTTTAAATTGGGGTTGAAATACTACTTTGCGCTAGGACAAATATTTTAAATATTGTTTTCACTTTAGTTACATGTTGCTGAGCTAGGATTCAATGTCCCTTTTTACAGCCAGCCTCATCAATGTCACTTAGGTCAGAACCCAGACATATGGCCCCAATATTACCTAGGTGTGACATAATTTTCAGTTGCTAAAGAAATGCAGACTCTGAAATGGAGGAGAAGGTGGAAGGGAGGCAGTTATACACTACTGCAGGCTGTAGTCTATAATTGGGAATCTTTACTTTTATTAAAAAATGTCTTAGCAGAAGCTTTGTTGTTCATCTTTCCATATAAGTGGATATATTCTCATTGTCTCCTGTTAGGAGGAGTATTTTTAACAGCCATTGAAAGGTCCTTGGGGTACATGTGTATAATAATAATTTTTTACTTTTAAAGGAAATCATCTGTAAATCCCATTAGTTATCATTTTTCAATTTTCATCTTTCTAAGCGTGATTTAACTTCAAGTGTTGCAGTTCTTAAATCTAATTAAAGAATCGCCTTTAGTTCCCATCAGAAAGTCGACCTACTGATTGAACGCTGGAGATGAGCAAATTAAAGGCTGTACTCATTCTGGTGTGAAAGAACTGTGGGGACATTCCTGGGGTGTGGGACAGGGCTGAATGTGGCTGCTCTCCAAAAGGAAGTGTGGATCTGATCTCACACCAGTGGGGCTGCAGTGGGTGGGTGGAGGAGGCACCATTCTCCTGATGCCTTCCTGGGAGGAGATCCCTGCCGAGGGGAGAGGGCCACAGAACCATCTCTGCCCCTTCAGCCAGGGTCCTGGTGGGCAGCAGTGATCCCTTTCCCCATCAGCACAGTGTGTGGCCTCCCTCTGCTGCTGCAGCCCCGCTTTGTGCTCTGCAATATCCGATAGCAGCAACCATGGAAACCGCTGCTGACGGTGGCTTACAAAAGAATTTGTTAATTAAAACATGTTTAAAATTATAATAAACTCACTATCTTAAATCCACCAGGGATATTGCAAACGGTATCCCACTCTGCCATCACTCTCCAAAGCTGAAATGCAGCTGGGGATGAAATGCCCTTTTGCATGCAGTTCTCATCTCCTGTTATCTTAGCACACAGTCAGAAGGCATATATTGGTATTAAATTTTTTAGAGCTGCAGCAATGAGGGCTTGACCCAACCCTGTGGCTGCCCATAAACTCTGTTATCTGTCCCCCAGTTTAGCAGGGCAGGGTTTGTCCCAGCCCTTGCTGGAGGAGGTTCTGCAGTGGAGACTCTCTCAAGAGAAGAGGGAAGATAAAGGGGAGCAAGCAAGTAGACAATGAAGCTGAAAAGGCTGAAAAACAGGGCAGAACCACTGCAAAGAGAATGTGAGACTAAAGATCAGACTAACTTCACACTGACTGAAGGGAAGTAAGAAGCTAAAACCTCATTGAGACTTGTGGGTGATTGAGCTGAGGAAATGCTGCGTGTTCTGAGTCCAGTGGAGTCTCACAGGAAATAACCAAGCTGTCTTTGTGGGCTGGATCCGTGCTACGTGTGAATCCAGCCATGGTTTGCTGCCTTGGCATGCAGGAATCACACGGTGCAGGAGGGCTGAGAGCCCAGCAGCCTTTGCTAAAAACAGCTCTGAGCATCACTGAATGAGCACCTAGATGTTGTTCTTTAAAAGATAATGGTTTTTGCCACGTGGAACAAAAGCAGGGAAGAGTGGAAGCCAGTAAGGAACGCTCTTTGAGGCAGAAGGGTTATGGAGTTTGAGTGTGAGTCTCTTGACTGATCTCTCTCCTAGGGCAGTTCAAGGTGAGCCTGTGGCTAGATGGGCAGAAGCACCAGCACTTCTGCAGGAGCTCTCTTCCAGCAGGGCTTGTGGCATGCAGGACTCTGTAAACTGAGGAAAGAGTATTTGGCATTCTTATGTACACATGGGCAGATGACTTCAAATCTTGCTCTGTTTTAAGGCATCCCGAATAGAGAATATTAATTAATTAGTGTTTTCTGTTTGTCAAGACAATGAAAATTGCCTTTTTAAAAAATTATTATTAGTTTCCTTTATAAAAGACTATAAAATAAAGGCTGTATTTAAATATTTCCAAGGAAATATTAACTAAGGTCGATATGTCTCAAATTCTTATCCCTGTTTTTTCTTTATAATTCTTATCACAAATTGATCTTTTCTCCCAGTAGAAATAATTGGTTCTGGTCAATAACAAACTCTCAATTTCATTGGCTTGTATCTCAGGCAACACAAGAGACATTCTGCAATGCCTCAAAATATCCCTACTGGATAATGTAGACCACCAAATAATTCCTATTAAACTTTTTAGCCTTTAAATTTTAAAACCCAAGAATTTGAACACTGCCCTCAAACAGAACTAAACATGCCAAAATCTTTTTGCTTTATGTGATTTTTCCATGTTATCATACACTTAAACAAAATGCAGTGATCTCTATGGGTTATTTTGTTTACTACTGTCACCAATAATTAATTTTGTGGGTAAAATAAATGTATTAAAATAGAGAACTGCATTCCAGCAACATACCTACAGTTAAACAGTGTTACACCTCTGTGTGTTGATGATTCAAACCAGTCAATTTGTAATTTGCTTCCTAACCTCCAGGAGGAACAAAAATGAACTGTGCAGAGAAAGAAAAAGGACAGAAATTGTATTGGCCTGTCTTGCTGAGTAAAGTGATGGATAAAAAGTAGTTCTGTGAACAGCATAACTTGTTTTATTGTGGAATGAACCAACATGCTTGGAAAATGGTTGCTTCCCTCTCTGACATGGTTGTTCCACATCTGACACCAGTAGTGCCCCTCACAAAAGTGCTAAAGGCAGCTAAAAGTTGCATTAAGGAAAGCATTTCAAGCTGACTCATTTCAATAGGTGAACAAAATCGCTGGATCATCTGACAATGGCATGGAAAAAGTACATGTTTGTGGTTTTCCTTTGCTAGCAATGTGAAGTAGAGGTACCACGGGTTTTTTCAAACCTTTCATCCTCTCTTTTATTTAATGGGGCTGGTGAGTGATGGAAAAGAGCAGGCAGCTCCATAGCAAGGCCCCTGTCATTCCGACTGCAAGGAGACAAGAGGCTGCAGTCTGCCTCTTGTCTTTTTCCCTGTAGAAATGAGACTCTCCATCACTGATACAATAATCTCCAAAAGTGTAAAAACTATAAAATGCCTGTTTCTACCAGGTACAGGTGTATATTGCTTTAACCTGATTTCATGAAACTTAACAGAGGTTTTGCTTACTTTTTCTAGCATGTCATGTTACTCAAGTGCTGTTTCAGATAGGAGGTGTAGCAGAGAGCTGTCTGTGTTGCCACAGACTCCAGCCAGAGGAGATTCCCTCGGCTCTGTGGCCTGGAGGAGAGTTTGCATTTCAAATTCACTGTAAAAATCTAATGCAAGTCACAAGTGGGGAGGGAAGGAAAAACCCACAATCCAGAAAAAAGAAAAATCCTTTTAGCCAGCCATCAAGATGGTGCTTTGGGAAGAGCCATCCCTAAACCCTCCACAGAACTTTTCCTCATGCAGAGACCAAATTGCAGAAGTCTCATTTTCAGGTTCCTGGAGAGATGCTGAGCTGTTTGATGGGAAGCAGGTGCTGTTGTGGACATTGGCTGGGTTGTGGATTGCCTTCCAGCTTGTCAGTGGGCACCAAGGATGGTGTGAGAGGCTGATGGTGAAAGGGGGAGCTCAGCCCTTCTTCAGAGCAATCCCTCTGGGCGAGGTGGCTGTGCCAGTCTTTCTGTGGTCCAGCAGACCATGCTCTTGTGGAGGGTGAAGTTCCATGAGGCAGAGGGCAGTGTTCAGGCTGCCCAATTCACTGTCCAAACAGGGGATGACTCCTGAGGGGTGTCTTTTTGTAGTCTGAAAACTAGGTGGTACTTTAGCAAGAAGACAGCTTGCCGGATGTGAATGGCGTTGCATGTACAACACATGGATTAATATTCTAAGGTAGCTCATCCTGAGAAGGACTCAGCTGGGGCATTGGTGTTCTGCTTTGGAGCACAGCCCTTCAGGGAAAATACAGGGAAGGGCAAAGGTTAAACAACAACATATTTAGGAAATAGGATGTGGGACAGCAAGTTGAAATATTGGAAGCTGTCATTGGGTCTCTTGGCTGGGCTGTGTGACCCTGGAAGGTGGGAATGCCTGCTGGAGAGAAGGAATGGCCTGTGATCTGTCTGCTGTGAGCTGGATAAAGAGCAGTAAGTTGCAGCAAGGAAAATGTAGGTCAGATTTTAGTAAAAACTTTGCAGCAGAGAAGGGAGAGCAGCACCAGAGAGCCTGCTTGCAGCATTCCTGCAGCGGGGAAGTTTGAGAGAGCTGGATAAATGCTGGTCAGGAAGGGTTTAGTTCACTGTTACTGCTGACAGGAGATGGGAGGAGGTTTCTTTGAGCCATGTGTATCCCTCATTCTCATTTTATAATAGTTAGCACTGGAAAATTACCATTGCAGCTGTGAAAAATGGGAACCTGCCTTATGTCTGGCAGCTGATGGGCACTGTGTGCACACATGAGGATGGAGGTGAGCAATGAGGGAAGGCAGCTCCCCCAACCTGCTCATCCCATCACAGCCATTGCAGATTGCTGCATTAGTGGGTAGCTCTGCTCCTCTCAGAGATATCCCCTTCTTTGCATATAAATAATTTCTTAAACCTTTCCAACCCTTTTGATTCTGGGATTTTTACTAGTGGCTAAGTAGTGGGTTTGTATCTGATGTCGGCTGCATAGAAATAATATCAGTGCATCTTCCAGCCTGGATTCTGCATTGCCTCTTTGGGGCTCTTTGTCATGTGTCAGGTCACTAACATCACTTCAGTAGGGTTTTCTAATTGCATTTAATATGTCACTTACTATGCACGCCTCATCTGATTTCTATGGCACTAATGAGATAATTTATCTTTGCTGGGTAGCAGTCAGTTGTGTGTTGATAAGGCATTTAATTTTACCAAGTTATAAAATCTTGGCTGATTTTAGAGAAGGGTCAAAGCCAAGATAATTTTGTATTTTAAAATACTTATCAACTTCAAGTCCTTAATGTTAGCTTTCTTTTTGTCTATTCAGCTAGGGAAGCTCCAGTCTGAATTTTATTCAGAGAATTCATAAAACTTCTTTTGTCATTTGAGTGATAAAGAAAACCATGAGAAATTCTGTGCTAATATTTATTAGCTGTTTAGGGCTCATTTGGGGATAGGGAAGATGGCAGGGAGACAGAGCCAGTTTTCTATCCATCAAAGCAACAAAACTTCTTACCGTGCAGCCCAGCAAGCAAATTAGTGTGTGGGAGGAAAATCTTCCACTAGTTTAATTTTTTTATTTTGTTTTAATTTTCAGGAGTACCTGAAGGTGTATTCTGTCATTTTAGCCTGATAAAGGGATATCATTTGTAGGAAGAGTTTTAGATTTTAGCCACTTTTTCAAGTACTGTATTTCACTCCTGCAAAACAGTTTTCTTGCAAAGTTAATTGCTCTTTTATTTTACAGCAATGCTGACTGTGTTTCATATCTGAAGAAAAGCGACATTTGGGTTTTCTAATTTAGAAGCACAAAAGAGTTTGATAGAAGTGGTGACAGTACCTGATTCACATGCCAGGAAAAGGTGCTTGTGTTAAATTACAGCCTGCTGAAGCTGGGGCCAAAGATAACCTTATTAGACTTTTGGAATAAATGCCATTAATGGGACCACAGGGCTATCATATGGGTCACCTCTTATGTAGATACCAGATTAATTTTCATTAGTAGGATTTCATAATTTAAATCAGGTATATGCATGCGTGTATTTTTTTTTAAGCTTTCTTGGTTTTCCCACTTTCGGCTATTTTAAGTGTCTAAAAATGTTTGTATTTTCTTAAGTCC
Source organism: Melospiza georgiana (assembly GCF_028018845.1). NCBI lineage: Eukaryota > Metazoa > Chordata > Aves > Passeriformes > Passerellidae > Melospiza > Melospiza georgiana. The sequence continues at coordinate 42,576,899 of NC_080430.1, read as the reverse complement.
ACTCTGGCAGAATTTTGGAAAGGGAGACATCTCTGCTTGTGCATTGTCTCTTCCTCTAGGTAAGATCTGTGAGATTCAGAATACAAGTTACATTTTGTAATGGAAAAAACTCTCTCCTGAGATATGAAAAGAGTAGTCAATTAGAGAATGCTACCATGTTTTTTAAGGCTATGAAAAGGTAGGATAAAATGAGCACTCTGGCTCGCGCTGAGCTCCTTGGGAGCAGCTGCTGTGCAGGATTCCTCCTGAAAACCTTGTCCAAACAAATCATCATTTAAATACAGAGTTGTCACTTTACCAAAGCCTCACTCTTGCAAGATCTTTCACGTCTGTGTTTGAGATGGATGTATTGTAGTAGGGGAGCCTGCAATACTTATTTCTGTAGTCTCTTTGGCTCTGTTTGGTACGAGGTGAGTCAAAGCATAGGGCAGCACTCAGCTCCTGATCACTCCCGTTTCCCAGTGGCTCAGGGTTGGCAAACCTGTGCAGAAATCTGGGGTACAGCAATGATGCTTCTTCCCCTTGCACTGCCTCTCCAAGAATGGATACAGATTGTATCATTTTCCCACTATTTTTAAGACTGAGATAAAGGAAAAAATATCCTATCACAAAACATAGAGGGTTTTTTTTTTTAATCTTTTAAATGCACAGACGTGGTGGATACTGGGTGGACTGTGGTACCAGTGTGATGGATTGGCACAGTTCCCATGTCTCCCATGGGGCCAGCAGAAACATGTATTATTCTGACATGCTATTTTGAGAGGGAAAAAAAATCATTCAGATTCTTAAATCATCTTTTGTGAGCAAAGATCACAAAAAAATTACTCCAGTGGCAGACACAGATATATCAGGTTTTTGAGCCCCTCAAAACATTCCAGTGTGCTTTGTTCCCTCACTTCATTGCCTTGACTGCAGTCTGCAGGACAGGGTGCTGTGGATTCCTTGAGTGTGGCTGATTTTGCACCAGCCCCCATCACATTTGTGTTTTGAAAATCAGTGTGTCTGTCATGTCTCCCCTGGGAAACAGCTGATTTCTTTGTTTTGGCAAACCAAAATAAAAGCTGAGAACCATATAAGCCCTTTCTTCAAACAGTGGTAGGACCTGATATGCCGAGAGCTTTTGTTTATTCTGATGTCTCTGACAGAGATGTTAATCGCCATCTCAGAAATGTAAATCAGTTAAAATGGCAAAAAAGAGATTTGGCCTATCTGAAGGATGAAATACTGATTTTTATTTTTTTTTATTTTCTTTTAAGGGTCTGGAAACCCCTAACTGTTAGCAAGATAAAATAATTTTTAAATGTTCCTAATATTTAACAAATGAGCAAAAGCATTTAGTGTGCTTTTCCACTTTTTTTAGGGGAAAAATGCCTTTTAAGCCTGTGGACTTGAAATATTTTCTGTTTGTAACTACCTGCAGGTGGTATTTGTGTGTGGCTGAGTTCTAGCAATAGTTTGAGATGAAGGGAGTGGACATCCGTCCTGCTTGGAGCTCCTCTCCAGATTGCTATCACTGATGACTTTGGGAGTTGGAGTTTCACAGGGAGCGGGGACAAAGGCAGCTGTTCTTGGGTAATGTGCAAAGTGTTATTTGCATTTGCAAGCCTCATTGGGGATTTTACCAAAATTGATTTATTCTGGTATTGAGATTATTGCCCAGTGCCATTTCACCCACCAGTCAGCAGAGCTGTGTTTTTTCACCAGACAGCTTTTTGCTGAGGTAGTACATCCATTCTATACCCTTAAATGTTGGTCCCTTTCTCCACCCCTCTTGTGCAGAGAATAAAATAGGAAGTTCAGTTCCCCAATGCAACATCTTATCTCCATCATCCAAGGATAGATGAAGTGTGTTTGAAGGCATTGGCTCCCTTCTATTACCTCTGTTTGAAGTTGGTTTCCCTGCTGCAAAGCTGGCTGCCTTCCCCTCGGCTAAAATACAGTGCCTACTCAGGAACTGAGTTTGTAAAACCAGTTTTAATCTCTGCATGGGGTGTTAAACTGCTGTTAACCTCAGGAAGGGTCTGTCCCAAGAAGCACAGCAGATTGTAGTCCATTCTCTAGCACGTGCTGTCTTCTAGGCTTTCGCTTTTTAAGGCAACACAGCTGAACTTAAACACGAAGCAGGAACAGCTTGGCTTTTTGATCCCTATGCTGAAAGACATCCTCATTTCAGGATCAAGGCAGCTCTGGAAATTCCCACATCTTGAGCAGTTAAATGATGTCAAAAGCTCCAAAATGAATATACATGTGTGCAAAAGAATTACTGAAGTGCTGAAAGCAGCATAACTGTGTCAGTCAATGCCAGAGCCCAAGTGAATAAACCCAGGCCCTGGGTTCTTCCTGGCGGATCTGAGCTGGCCGATGAGCGGGTCTTGCTGTGGCCATGCTGCTCACCCTTGGGAATCTGCACTACAGGCCTTGCTCAGCCCAGAGAGATGTGGGCTCTGATTTACATCTGATATTTGAAGGCACTGTCTGCGGGGAAGCCCTTCAGAGAAACACCAGGGCTGGGTCACATCTATTTCTACTCTCTGCTCTGCAGCGTAAAGTGGCTCTCCGCTGATGGATGTGATGCTTAATGGCAGTGGTGAATGCATACATATTTCCCAGGTTCTCACTAGAGGGGGAAAAAAAGCTAAAATGTAGTACTATGTCTTCAAAAGAATGTGGCCTCTGTGCTTTTTACTGACACAAATGTGGGCTTAGAAGGGAAACCTGCCGGGTATTTCTCATCCCAGATACTAAGGTAGTCCTGTACCAGTAACAGAAAAAGGCTCAGATAACTCTTCAGAGTCTCTCTGTATTTGGTATTAGACCCTATTCTTCCTTCTTTTTTTTTTTTTTTTTTTTCCTAAAGCAAGTGAATATTTTTATTAACCATCTTGATATTCCCTTATATTAGCTGAGTGAGTAGGTATTTGCATGTGGCTGGTCTGTGGCTGGTTTAAGAAGTGTCATCACATAAAGAATTTGTCTGGGAACCACATTTATCTCTTGAGTTGATAAATATAGAAGAATATATGAATTTCCTGAAAACTGGTGCATGAAGAAATTAAGGGAGGAAGTTCAGTTTTAATTTCTGGCAGGTCAGGGCACAGAATTACTTACTTGTGTGTGTCTTGTTTTGCAGCATCAAAGACACACAAATATTTTTCCTTATCTAGTATTCCGGTTGAATTATCAGTTTGGGAATGAGATGTGCATTGAATTTTGACACCAGGGAGAGTCCAAGGAAAGGACTGGTATCGTTTTGGTACCAGGTGACGTGGCTGTACCACAGCTTAGCAGCTGGCTTAGTGATCTCCAGGGTACAGATTTCTTCCACTTCATTGCCAGCATCCTCTTCCGAGGAAAGCGGCGCGGGCTCTTGCAAATAGCTTTGTCCTCTCTCTGACTGACTGTGCTCTTAATAATCAAAACGAGTTGCAGGCATTCCATTAATTGTCCAGATAATTAGCTTTAGGCAATCTGGCATTTCATCTTTGTCTCTGACGTAATCTCAGCTAGTTTTTGTTCAGTGGCTGGCATGTGTAATTCCTCATCTATTTTGACATTTCTCTGTCACATTACCATTTGTCAAATTTCAATTCCTCCGGACTCGAGCAAGCTTTGATCAGTCGTGCTGGTCTGCAGCTTCCTTATGCTACATAAAACTCAGAGAGTTGTAACTTTTTGTGCCCACTGATTTGATAAATGTGCATTTGCTGCTCCTGACACATGCTCGCAGCCTTAGCTGGCTTGCCTTGTCCGTCCCGTGGCGCCTCCACGCAGGTTGTTAAACCTTCTGTAAGAGTTCTCATTCCCTGGGTGCGTGTGTGGTGTTTTAAACCTAATTTTATTTTTTCTTTTATTAATCCCTAGAAGGATGCCAGATGGCAAAACGCGAAGATACGTGCTAGGGCTGCGTGTGCACACACACACACGTTTTATTTCTCTGTGTGTGAATGCACAGGCTGATTCAGTGTGATGAAAGGTTTTATTAGATAATAAAGCTGCTTTTTTAAGTTATTCAGGTCACTTTACGTGAGAGCTAAAAAAACTCAATTTATTTGGCTCTGTGCAGTGTATGACTTTATAGAAAAGCTGTTTAAAAATATCCGCTACTGCTGTCTGGGAGCACTTACATTACTGTTCCCCAGAAGTTGAATGCCTTCTGCTGCTGGGTCCAGATGAGAAAGGAAAAGCTGTTATTCTGTGTTCATTTGGAAAACTGTGAACCTCCCAGTTAGTCACATTGGTCCCAAAGTGCTAGTCTGAAACGCTGCATGGGCATCAGGGGCTGGCTCTTAAATCTGTCACTGGTTCCCTGGGCATTGCACACTTTACATCTGGAGCCAGTAACGAGGTGGAAAGATTTGGCAGTAAAAAAGAGGAAAACATCTTTCTGCTAAGTAGATTTTTTTTTTTTAATTAGGTTTGAAACTGCTGAGAAATTCAAAATATTAGATCAATGTCAGGTGGAGAGGTGTTGCATGTGCAGAAGAAAACCAGAAGTGTGTTTGCTGTTTGAAAACTGAGGAAGACATTTGTTCTATGCTTTACTGAATTTCCTATCCTTTAAAGGGAATACACTGGGCTTCTTCCCCTGAGGACAGAAAACATTTCTCTGGTCTTTGTTTTGTTGGGTTTTTTTCCTTTATAAGAGCAGCAGCTTTCAGACAGAGAAAACTTTTCCAAGATACAAGAGCTTTGAAGATCTGTATATGCTGAAAGTGCAGTGCTTGGGACCTAACCAGGACCAAGCACTGCACATCTCAATATTGCACAGCTCCTCAGAGATCAGAAGGCATTTTTCTCAATGATATCTCCAAGTTTTCTGTCCATTTCTGTGGGGGAAAAATGCCTAGGGCTGCTCGTCTTTGAGAGAAAAGTCCAGGAGGCTTCAGAGCTGCTGTTTTGGCTGTGAAATGCAGGGCTGTGGCTCAGCACTTGCCCTTCAGAGACACAGGCTTCTCAGGAGAGGCGTCATGTGCAAACACCAGTTTGGGGGAGAATAACACATGGGGCACTTATTCTAAATGTAAAGGACAGACAGCTAAATTTCTGTCTTTGTGCACACAAGTTGTCCTGCTTAAATACATTGTCAAGTGGAAATCATGAAATCCATTACTTCATTTACAACTAGCTGCTGTGTAAGTCCTCTAAGTGGACTTTAAGTGCAGTTAGGTTTTTTTAAATGTTCTAGTTTCCTTTGGACTGAGTGGAACAGCATGCAGCATTTTCTTTGGTTTTTTTCAGGCTGAACCTCATATGGTCTCTGCAGGGCAGGATGCTGTGTAATGGCTGGATTTTGCATGTTTAGGGCTCAGTTTCTGAAACACTGTGCTAAACTAGGTATTTTTAGCTTACAGTAGAGTTAATAGAGTTCATGCTCTGTTCCTCGTTATATACAATTTCCTCTTCAAATATAATAGTGTTTTATGGCAAGAAGCATTGTTTTTCACAGTCCTTTAGAGCTTAGTACAAACTCATCAAAATTGCAGGCTCTGAGATTTTACCAAAATTCATCTTTTTCACAATGTCAAATTTCTCACATGCTGGCTTATGTGGGGCTGTGGTTGACTGGTTTTAAAAAGCCCTGTTTGTCGAGGCCAAGCTTACCCTTCTCTTGGTAAAAAGATTTACCACCTGTGATGCAATAGGTAGGTAGATTTTAAAGCCAGAAGAGGCAGTTAAATTATTTTGTTGGCGCGACACAAGCTATGAGATGTGATTTAAACTGGGCAGTTTCTGCAGTGAATCCCCCAAGTGGAAGTGGAAGCTGTTTCAGCCCCCTTGGCTTGGAAGGGGTATGGAAAAGCATATCCTTATTGGTCTGCTTCCGAGGAGCTGGAGCTCTCCCTGCGATGACTGAAGGAAGGGAGACAGCTGAGTTTGCTTGTGTACTGTTTTGGTAAATACAGTTTGTTTTTAATAAGGACAGCTTTAAGAGGTGTGAATCCTTGTAGTTATGGGTGACTCTTTCTCAGCCTCTTCACACATTTTGCAGCCGTGGGAGGAAGTATTTGAACACAAACATGATTTGGGATTTATGGAGACTGCTTGTGTGAGTAGAGTTATTCATTTGCAGTGCTATTTGCCTGACTAAGCTCGTGCATTACGCTTTGCCTTTTACTTTCCCACCATGGACCCAGCACCACCCTGCACCCGATGAGCTTGCAGGGAAGAGCACACAGTGGGATTTGGGTTCGAGTTCCAGCCTCAGCCCGGCTGCTGTGCTCTTCCCTTTCAGCACCTGGGCTAAGAGCTTTTCTCTGATTTACTGCAGGTGTTTCTGAAATAAGAGGTGAGCCACTGCATCCCTGCCACATGTGCTGGCTGGAGATAGGCGCCTGTGCGAGATTTCCTGGGAAATGGGTTAGGGAAACTTTAAAGCCGGCAGCGCTAATCAGCATCCTGCATGCCCGCTTTATCAGCGCATCAGATCCAAGGGAAGGACAGAAAACCGTGCAGGAAATGAGGGTCAGGAGTGACAGGTGGGGAGGAGGGAGAGAGATGGTTACCAACCAGCCAGCAAGAAAATGGAAAGAGTCAGAAATGCATTTGCTGTGGCTGCCAAAAATCAGAAGCTGATGCATGCTTATAAAAGAAAGCTTTTTTTGCTTGAAGATTTCAAATTCTAGATTGCCGCTCTTCATTCTGCAGTGGTTGGGCAGAATGTAGCACACTGAGGTCCCAGCCTGTGGTTCTTTGGTTGTCACCTTTGTGGTACTCTCCTAAATTAAAGTAGCAAATGTAATAGATTAGAGTAATAAGATACAATGCTGCATTTTTTTTTCTGGGTGTGACAACAACAATTTACCTTTAATCAAGAAGTTATGTCCTCCTGGAATTTAATTTATAGGCTGTTTCCTAAAATTAGGAGATTAGACTATTTCCTGTCAGTCTTATTCTGCACTATTTCTCCTGAATTATTTAAAGGTATTAAAAATGCATAGCACATATACTGTACCAAGTCTAATGAAAGAAAGGATTGATCCTGACTTTACATTGAATTACACATTAGCTGTTATTTATTGTTGCACTTGATTTCATTTTGGAAACAGAATTAACTCAGATGAATACTTTCTGATGGACACTACTCAGTAATCCCCCCATGTTATTTAATGGATTTTGTAGATCTACACATAAATGTATGCAAAGAAAACTCATTTTCCATTTAAATTGAAATGGGGAAAGTTGCCCCTTTACATTACAAGAACTCACCATGTTAAAATCTAGTGTATGTGTGCGTGGGTTGGGGTTTTTTTTAAATCTTGTGTCTGTTCCCGTCTCCAGTTAGGGAAGAAGGAGTCAAATAAAAATTTAAGATAAATCCCTTCTTCCTTGCCTCTCTCTGCCATTCTCCTCTGCAATATATTTACCTTTTAAGGGTGTGGTGGTTTGCCTTGAAATAGTAGAAGAATTGTCATGAGGAACCTGCAACCTTGTTAAAATACTATGAAATTAAATGAGTCTCATATAAATGAGTGGCTATTGTATGAGATTTGTCTGATAGTTGGAACCTGCCTTTGACTGGAGAGTCTAATAGGTTGGTAAATAGTGAAGCAATTCCACTGCTAATTGCACATGTATTAGCCTGTCCTGATACTGAAATACATTCTTGGAAAAGCATATATATCAGTTACAGACAGACATACTATCTGTCTCCTGATGTCATCCATGCAGATTGAGGCAAAAGCTGGCAACACCGGGGACTGTGGCTGAAGGCCTCTGAGTCATGGCTGAGCTCAGGGTTGTGCATCACACTGGTGGGAAGAGTATTTCCTGGCTGTGTCCTTCTACATCCAGCACTTGTTAAAGAGAAAAAGAAGTAATTTAAACAACTGTTCACAACAAGGGAGTAGTTTTGTTCCTTAGGAGAAGGATCTGTCTACAGTTGCCCAGCTCTCTCTTTCAGGCTTGTGAGATGCCATTTGTCAAGGGGCATCTTATGTCAAGATTTTTTTTCCATCTGTGACCAGGAGTGGGATGGTCCCTCTCCCAGCCTGCAGACCATCCACAGCCCAGTTCCCACATCTCTCACCCAGCATCTTCTGATGGTTGCTTGATTTGAGGGCTCACATCCCCACTTGCCGTGGGATCCATCTCCTGCCTGCCTGACATCCTATTGTGTTCTCAGGCAGCTGAAGAAATGACCTGTCCTCTGGCAAGGCATCCCCAGCCAACACTGATGGTCTCCCCCAAGAAAATCTCGGCCAAAGCAAGGAGTGACCTTGTCAATCAGGCCGGGTGTGGTAATTATGCTCATTTGCATAAATGCCGCTAATATGTGCCATTGCTTCTAGATGAGCGGGCCCTCACTTAACAGTAGCACAGCACTAAGCCATTAATTATAGGAGTCAGAGGAGAGGTACAGCTGCAGATCTGCCCTGTCAGGATTTATCAGGCTCCATTTTATAATCAATGCTTTATTTATTAAACCATCCCAAACGGTGCATGCGCTCTAGCCACGGCCGGCTGCAGCTCGGCGTGGATATTTCATCTGAATCAATGGAAGCAATCATCTGCTTTACATCAGGTATTGAACCTGTGCGGGTCCTTGAGTGACAAATGACTTTATTGTCTGGGTGGAATTGACTGGAGCTCATGCTTAAAGCTGGGGATGGGGGGAGAGGTGATGAAAATACTGAATTCCTCCATAACTGGTGCTTTTGTCCTTTTTTTTTCTTTTTGCCCTTTTTTTTCCCTCTCTCCCTAGCTCCTGAAAAACAAATCAGAGTCTTTATCTCTATGTGGCTGAGAGTGATGCAATGAGGGAAGAGGCTAGTGATCTTGGGGTGAGAGGGAAGCTACTGGAAAGCAAAAGGGAAGGGGATTTGTCCTGCTATGGATGTGTTAAAATTCAAGAGAACAACCAGAAGCAGTGGCCACTGCACTGGTCTTGGCTCTGACCTCTTTGGAGCACACATCGCACACAAATGGTCCCAATGTGCTTTGGGGATGCCGTGGGGCCCTTTGGCTTTTAAGGGCTGCTGCCAAAAAAAAGGCAAATCAAACAAAATTGCATTTGAAGCAAAGCAGTGTCCAAACCCCTGAAAATCCCCCCTCAGCCCTTCTCATTAACATTGACCAGGCAGGGAGTTGACACTAAAGCTGTATGATTTGCATGTTGCATGGGGTCTGTTATTGACATAATGAGGTTTTATTGGATTAAAGGCCTTGCTGCCAGAACTAATTGTTCAACAGAATATTCAGGTTTTTACAAACCTCCAAAACTAGCCTTTGTAAGATCTGCATTAATATATTTCACACCCATGCTAGGCAGTAATTCGGGCATACTGTTCCTAGCTACAGCAAGGTAGAGGATTGACAGGGAGACTTGTCTCCATGTAAGATGGTGGCATCCCACAATGTTATACAAAGAAAGGCTTGTTCCAGTGTGTTATAAAAATATTATTCTGTATTAAATAAATAAGTACAACCTGTATTTGCTAAATTATATCTGTGATACTTTGTACACAGTCAGTTTGCCTGAATGTAGGAGTGGGGGAGTAATTTTGATTTCACCTGGGAATAACGTGATCTTTTGCCTTTTCAAAACAGTAAAGTCTGAGTAGACTTCTGTATGGCCTACTGGTGGTGTTGTTAGAAGAAAACACAAGGCATTGAATACTACAGTGTATGTAATACACCATGCACTCATTTTCAGAATTGTATGCCAAACTTTAAACTAGCAAACGTAGCTACAGTCTGCACCATGTGGAACCCAGGCTTGTATTTCCAGTTCTGCTGCTGGCTGCCACTTGACATTGAGCAAGACATTTAACATAAGTCTGGATGTCTTCCCCTTTTTTGGGGCTTGTTTGGTGATGCAAACTTAAAATGGCGAGTGGCAACTTCCCTGAGTAGGAAGAAGCAGGGAAGAGAATTAATTTCCCACTGGAGCTCTCAGTTGATGCTGCATGATGGGGTGGCACCAGGGACTGGGAGATAGATAGATAGATAGATAGATAGATAGATAGATAGATAGATAGATAGATAGATAGATAGATAGATAGATAGATGGATAATGTGGCCATCTGGCAGCCCCAGCCCACTCCTTACATTTCTCTACAGCTTCCTCAGAAGTGCTGCCTGGACCATATGAACTTGACTTACAGAGTGGGAGACAAGGGTAGTTACGTACTAAACCACACAGAGAGAAAAATATTCACTTGTCATCTTGGGCAGCTGTTCCAATAACCTGCTCCCAAGGGGCAGTGTTTTCAAGGATTTGCACAGATAAAGGAAAAAATAAACAAACACCTGAATGTTTATCCAAGCAGCAAGTGTCAGCATAGGAACAGAAAAGCACAAACATTCCTTTTCCTGAAGACTCTCTCCTGCCCATCAGAGGGAGGTCTGTTCTGGGAGGAACACCAGTGTAATGTGTGCGTGAACAGGTTTGTTCCTGCTGGAACAAGGCTTTTGGGGTGTGTCCCTGAGAGCTGCAGCCTGAACAGGTATTTGCTCCTGACTGAGCCGTCCCCTGGGAGCAGATGAGGACCACATCAGCATCAACTAATGCCAGTGCCACCCCAGCAGATGACATCCAACCAGGGAAGCTTTCCCACAGCAGCCTCAGTCATCACGATGCTTGCTGCTCTTACACTCTCCAAAATGTTCACAGCTGAAATTCAGCTCAAAGTCACGCTATCTGATTTATAAAAGGCAGAGCTGCTATTTTTCACTGAAAATGTACATCCCAGTCTTTTCTGGTGGTGTGTTATAGTGAGAAGTTGTGTACACAATGGAGTTCCCAACTGGTGACTAACACAGTGAGACCTTTCGCGTGTATGTTTACTCTTGATGCTTTCCCCTCCAGTACTACTAGCAATAAAAACTTGGTGAATGTAGGAAATGTGTAGAGCTGCAGATGTTATATCTTCTTTTCATTGACCTATTTTCTGTATAAAAGAGGTCAAATCACATTAGGTTTTCACTATTGAGATCCCAGGGCTTCAAACATGAAAATTAAACTAATGTATGCTTATTTAACTGCACTAAAACCTGCACTGATATATTTTCTTTTTTCTTTTTTTTTTTTTTTCATTAGAGAAGTTAATTATCTCAGCATAAAAGTGCTTGGTGAAAGATCATAAGTAGAAAATTAATCCTCTTTTAAGCATTTTATTTGACAGTAAGGTACGCAAAAAGGATGGATTGTTGCTTCAGAGTTGCTGTCTTGCTCCTCACTTTGGTATTAAATACATTCAAATTTATACTAGCCAGTTCTTTGCTTTGCAATTTGTGTGCATGTTGATAGGGTTTCAAAAAGTGGTGGGTTGTTGTTTTTTTAACCCTCCGGGGACTTTTTATGTGCAAGCCAAGTGCTTCTGCACGCATGATAGAGCAATTTCTTTGCTCCGGAAAGTGCTACTAGATAGAAATACGATAGCAGAGCAAACATCGACTTCCTCAGAATTGTTACTTGTTCAAATAGGAATACCATAGCAGAATCTTACACGGGGTCAAAAGTGCTCGTCCCTGTACTGATGAAATCTCTCTCAACAATTTTTGGTAGGTTTCCAAACAGAGAGCATAGTTTATTGCAAGTTGACACAACAATGTAAGTTATATTCCACATCCTTCTGATGTGGAACATAACTTAATTTAAACTTTGAATAAATTACTAAGTACTTTTGCAATTGTTTAGGGTTTGTTCCCTAGCTAGAATAGATTGGTAGGGTTTGATTTTGGTCAGAGGACTCATACCGATTAACTCACTTGAGAAACGTGAATCTCGATGGAGTGTTTTGGCAGATTTTTTTTTTTTTGAAACAACTTCATCTTACTGGAATTGTTTAATGCAGTGCCAGCAGAGCCTGGAGAGTAAAGGTGCATATGTACAGATACATGCAAACACACCAGGCATCCTTATAAGAAGAGTGGATTAATAGAGGCTACTGTTGTACAGAAGTCTATCATGAAAACCTGAACCCAAGCTAAGCATATGTGCATATATGTAAAGCTCATTTCAAGAGCATATTCACAGCACAGAACTATTTTAAGGGGATTAATAATCTATGAATAATACATGTCCAAGATAAACAGCAGCAGTGTGGGTTTGGAAATGGAAAAAACTTCTGTGAGTTTTGGTGGAGGCTGTGTCCACACTGAAAATGGACTTACTGGGGCACATCTTCTAACAGTAAAAACCAGCTCCAGGTCTGCTGGCTTTGGAAAAGGAATACTGATATAAAACAATGGAGCACCTAGTTCAATCTGTCTAGCCTACAGATCTATTACCATTGCATATAAGTAACAATTTCATACTAGCATTTTAAATTACTACTCCCTTCTTAAACCATATGCTAATTTTCTTAAAGAGAAGTCTAATTGCTCTCTTTATATGCAACTCCAAGTCAAAAGCTTAATTTATCCCTCCAGTTGGATAATTAAATCATACAATGTTCATCTCTTGTGACTCTTCCTGTCCCAGAAATCTTAAATTCTTCTTCTCTAGCTGTCTTCCACAGAGCATAGCTCCTGACAAAGCTTTCACCTTCAATTTACTTGTGCCAGGAAGACAGCCGTTTGTCCCGATTCAGAAGCCAGGCTTCATTTTCCTTTACTTGAGTTTCCCTGTGTATTTCTTTTCCTAGAAAAGAAACCCCATCTCTCCCACATGTACCTTCTCCAGGCATTACAAAACAGGATTTTTTTTTTGTCCCCTCCCTGTGACCTGGTTTTGCAAACCTGCAAGTATTCCCATTTAAATCAGCAGCCTGGCTTGTATGGTTGTGGTTTGGGAAGTGGAAAGAGTGCACAGGAGCGTTTGAGCTCCTGTGTAGTGGAGTTTGAATATTTCTGCTGGTGGGCAGTCAAAGCTCAAGCTGCAGGGGTGAAGCAGATGATGACAATCCCCTGCTGCAGGGAAGTCCTAGAAGTCACTGGTGCATTGCATCCCACAGGAGCAAGCTGCAGGAGTATAGGCTTGTTTTGGAAAATAAATTAAAGGTATAAAAGTTCATGCTTGGTGAGGCATTTCTATTAGAATTCCTTCCTTTGTGACGTTCAACCTCCTTGCTTCATTTCTTTACTTCAAAATAAGGAGTGTTTTGAAAGCTCAGCTGTAGATTAGGTAGACCTGGAAGTGAGCAGCCCTGCTGAAGTCAGGAGGACCATGCACATGTCAAAAATGAAGACCTCCTAGCAGCTTTGCTCCAAGATTTTGCAGGATTGCATCCGATAAAAGGGATCTCAGAAGAATTTTCTTATTGTGCACTTGTGGCGTTATAAGAAATCATATGACATGTAGTTTGCAGAATGGCAATTCTAGTGTTGAAACATTGGTTCTGATACTATTTCTTGCCTATCCCTGAAATCGTGTTAGCTTTTCTCAGCCATTATGCTCTGGGTGGAACTGCTGTGTCACTGCACGTTAAGGCAAAGGGTTGGTGAAGCACGAGAAGCTGACCCTAAAAAAGCTAACGAAAGGGCTGCCTTTGTGCTTTGCTTTGTGTTAGGGTCCTGGTGTGCTTCCACAGCGTAGCGTGCGTACCAGCACTGCTGACTGTCCTCTACTGGAACTGCAGATCAGCATCTCTCTCACCCCTCCCCACTGATTTTCAAATGTTTCGTGTTTTCCAGTACATTTCGTTCATGTCACTATTCAACACTGGTCTTTAAACATCATTTAAAATGACACCACTGGTTTGGTAGGGGCTGAGACACTGTTCACCCTCCTCCATCTTCCCCAGCATCAACCCTGTAGGATCCTCTGCATCTGCTGTCCTCCTCGCAGCTGACTCAGGATGATACCCCAGGAATTCCTGATGCAAAAGCTGAGACATTCCTAGAATTTAAATTAAATGTGCCTTGCACCCAAATGTACGCAAAGTACATTTATTTTGAGTCATGCAGCAGCCTGTCTTGTGGTGCAGTATCTGGTTGAAAAAAAGCATCACTGTTCTTGATGGCATTTGTACTGTTGGCTCTCACTGGTGAAGCTCTGCCTGCTTTGGGCTTAAATAGGAGCACAGAAGTGATCGAAATTCCACTCTCCCTGCAGCTGGCCAGAGAACAGAGGTGGGAGTCATCACAGCTATGGATTTTTCTTCCCTTGCCTTTGATTCTGAAATTACTCATTTGTCAGATTTCAGGCTTGCGCAAAGGCTGTGGGTCCTTAAGCAAGCAGGTTTGAGTGCAGATGTGCAGAAGGTGGGTTCATTTCTTGTCCTGCAGTCCAGTGGTACCTACACAGACACCACTAATGGCTCTTTTTAAGTGTTGTTTTAAAACTTGTAGAAGAGTGATGCTTAAAGAATAGCCTGCAGTTGAAAGAAGGCACTGAATTGCCTGAACTACTTTCCAGAATAGTGCAGTACATGCTGAGGGTCAGCCTTAGTACCCACAAGTAGATTTTTGTGTGTGTGTGCATATTAACCTTGAGACAGCAAGGAGCCACGCAGGGGACAGCACTGTGATATGAGAGCAGTGATTCTGTCAGAGGTCTTGTGTGCATCTTGAAGGGTCTGGTCCTGAGATTACCCAGATTGCTGAAGTAGCACAGAGATGTGGACAAGGAGTCCCTTTGAACACTGACCTTTTGCTTTTCCCTTTTTAGTGATAAAATATTCAAGGGAACAGAAAGTGACCCATTTTGTGCTCTGCCTGTCAAGCCAAGCAGAGGAAGGAGAGTACAGTGAGGGCCCAGGTGGAACCCAGTGAATGCAAATGATTTATGGGGTAGCTGCTTTAAGCATTTCAAATTACTTCTAGCATCATCCAGTAGAGTCTATTGATGTGCATGAGCTTAAACACATTGCCCAGAACAAACTGATGGCATAGGCAGCTGTGAGACTGATACACATTCCAGCACCTCTCTTTGTCCCTCTGCTCACCAGGTATTCCCCAGGGCTTTGCAGAGGGAAGAGATGCCCTGCTTGGCAACTCCTTCACATGAGCTTGGCTTTTCCTCACTGCACCTCAACTAAGCAAGCCAGTCAGGTACTCGGTGCACTCTGAGCTCAGAAATGTTTTGCCAGGTTTAACAGGGTTTTTTTCTTGGATGCTGCAAAGAAAGGCAGCTCACCTGACCAAGCTGCAGAAGAGCAGGGGAGATCTTTGCTGTGGCAGCAGAAGTGTGTGCTCTCCATGTGTGACCCAGAAGCATCTGTGGGGTCTGCCTGTCTGAGGTGTGTCTGAGCACCTTTGGGATCCACAGCCACACCACACCCTCAGTGTGGAAACATGGCAATCAGCTGGCTCAGAGAGAGAGGAGGCTGAGTTGTCTAGCACTATCTTTAATTTCAGAAAAGGTTCCAGGGTGTGTCTGGGGGTACACATTTTGCCAAGGACTGTTTTAGAGTAACTTTATGTAAAAGCTAGCATATCACTCGTTCTAGCTGACAGAGGTTCATCTGGGGTTAAGCAAACAAGCAAGAACACGGGGATCAACCATCAAACCACCATCAGCTCCCCATTTTATGCTGTTTAAGGGGCACTAGGGAGATACTTTGTGAAGTTGAACAGTTGGTGTACCATGAAGCTTTTACAGGGCTCCAGCATCAGTAAGCAGCACGGTTCAAAGTCCTGGGAAGCCTGAAGTACTTTTTCCACCCTAGTTTAACCAAGAACACATGTACTTACAACTGATGCCATCAAATCAGCCAAAGGTAGAACTTTTGGGTGTGCTTTAAAGGATGTTGCCAGTATTCTGCCTCTATGACAGAATTCTTGTCCATTCTCACTCCAAAGGAGAGCTATTTCAGGGCATCTTCTTTATATTCCCTGCTGGTTTTTACCCTTTTTTTTTTTTTCTTTTTATTAAGCTGTGTCCTATTTCTGTTTAATGCACCAAAGAGCATTACACTGATGATATACCTCCAATTCCTTAGTGGCATCTTCAGGAAATGAAAAGTGATCAAATTCCCTTGTCAAGTAGGACACTGACTTGGAGATTCTTCTTTTCTTAAAAACCTAACCTAGACATAAAACTTCCAAAAAACTTGCAACCCAGATAGTAATTACATACATTTGAAAGGTAAGCCAGAACAGTCCATCACACAAAACTATTCAAACAGTCCCTAAAAAACACGATTCTGTCTTTTCTTCCCAGGCATTTAGGTCCTGTACAGTAACCAATTTTATGAAATACAGTATGTCTGTTAACTAAGAGAACTGAACACTTCAGTTGCTTAGTAACTAATCCAATCCAAGGAGGAAATAAAAATAGCATACATAATTTTAGAACCTTTAGGACCTTTGCCAAGCAAAATATTCTCACCAGCAGCAGCCAGGTTTGTGATTTGAATGGGTTATCTTAATAGGGTAGATTCTATTTGTTTTATGTAGATAGATGGTCCTTGCTTTTCAAATCTGATTAATTACATATCCGGGCCATTAGGTCTTGTAGCTTCTGTACTCTTCCACAACTTTATTTAACTAAAAATACAACATAACTAAATATAATACAAATAAAAAAGGAAAAATGTTTTAGTTGCTGGCTTCTTTTTCAGCCTTAATCTGGTTAAAAAGCCAAAGACTGCAGTATAACTCAATATATCACATTATATGGCCAGGAGGAATGTCATAAGCATCTGCTTAATTCAACTGTGGTTTTTTTTCCTATACTCATCTGTAAAGCTTGTTGAGGGGAAAAAGGATATTATTTTTATAAAAAGATATTATTACCACCATTGGTGGAAGTTGCCATATGGTACCATAACGTATTCAAGCAAGGTAGGAACAGTTTCTCTAAAATTATGTTTTAGCTGACAAAATATGACTCCTGTTTTAAAATACGTCTTCAAAAATTCAGCATTTGCCTACATTTTTAGAGGCTTGCTCTGTTCATGCACATTGCCCGTGCGTTTGACAAGTTTCCTACACCAGCCTTTTGCAAATTACGGCGAGGATCTGCATTTTTTTTCCCCACATTTTTATCAGCCTCGCCACTGGATGAAGGATCTGCAGGACTAAATTATAATGTGTGTGAATAGCATTGCTGAGGTTGGGTCTGTGTGAATAGCATTGCTGAGGTTGGGTCTCCTTGCCCTTATTCCTGAAGGAGGTAGTGAGTTTGGGAACTGATGTTCGTGTGATGCCTGTGTCCTGCAGTGGTCATGGAGCTTTGGGTTATCAAAACAGATAGAGTGCTCCTTTCACAGAACAATTTGCATACCAACTTCTGACTACGTGAATTCTGATTTAATTCCCCGCTCCTCTGAAGCATGCATTTGGGAAGGTCTCGAGTTTTCCTTAATCTCCCTCAGTTCAGTAAGTATTTTAATGTAGGGTGAAAAGCACTCAGATTCAGTGCTACATGGTTGGTACATTTTGCTTGAAGAAGAATACCTTTTTTTAGATGTAGTGATTCAGCACATTTTCCCTTCCACTTTAGGATTATCATCCTGTAGGGCAAAAAAGCTAAATATAGCAAATACATGCCTTGCACGGTAGTTTTAATACTTTTTGCTTAATGCTTTTTTTTTTTTTTTTTTGCCAGTGGAGTTTCAGACACTGCTATTCTGATATTTGGTGTTTTAATTTATTAATACAGCTGACAGGATCGTCTGAAGGAAATTACAATTGTTCAGCATTGTGTGCTGAAAGAATTGTGTGCCAAATCTAAGAGGAAGTTTCCTCTGGAACATCATTCTAATTAGTTTACAAGGAGAGATGCAGTAGTTGCGCCTGTGGCAGAAGCAGAGCCTCAGGAGTTACCCTGCAAGCCGTTGCTTGGCCCATGGAGTTGCGCAGAGGGAAATTTCTGAGCACAGCAGCAGGAGACGTGGTGTGCTCCTCTGTTGGAACCTGGGGTGAAATCCACAGGAAGGGAGTTCTTGCATGGAGCCAGTGTCCATTTTCTGCTGAGATCTCCTGCTCATTGCTACTCTGGCTACTTGAATGACCTTAGAGATCTGCTTTAATGTTTGTATTTCATTGACGATAAAAAAAAAAAATTGAGAGCTGTGGTGAAATGCAACTTGATACACAACTGATGTTTTTCCCTAAAGAA
This sequence comes from Melospiza georgiana, assembly GCF_028018845.1. Lineage (NCBI taxonomy): Eukaryota > Metazoa > Chordata > Aves > Passeriformes > Passerellidae > Melospiza > Melospiza georgiana. Next base: position 42,558,952 of record NC_080430.1, on the reverse strand, counting down.
GTTCAGAAAACATTGCCTTAATACCAGGATTTCTGGCCAAAATATATTATGGAGTTAATTCAAGTAAATTGCAGTTACTCTGTAGCAAATAATTACCACCTGTTTCACATCTGTCTGAAATCCGCTGAAAATACAGCAATCTAGTCATCATTCTTGTATTATTTATGTCATTTTATTATTTGCTGTTAGACTTCTATTTACTTACCCAATTCACAACAATTTTTTCATGCCTTCTGCACACAGAATGATGAATTTAATAACCTCCTTTGGATTTGTTTATAAAACCTTTCAAAATATGTTTGCAATGCATGACAGGGCTCCTGAAAAGCCGCAGACAGACAGTGGCCGGTTTCATCATGAGCTGCGGCTGGGAGCGTGCCACTTGCTGCCCTTGGACCTCAGCGTCTCCGTTTCACCTTCAAAAAAAGCCCACATTAACCTGTCCCATGTGTGATCTCACCAACATTTTCAGTCACATTTTGCTCTGTTAATCTGGGAGCTTCTGGGTTGCTTGCTCACAGCATTGGTGTGCTTTGATGTTGGATGGACAGTGTGGCAAATGAGGGGATTTTAGCAAGAATGATCGCCTCCTGCCAGGATGCCCAGGTACAATAGAAATCCAAAGGAAGGACGGGGACAAAAGCCAAATGTAGGCTGCTTTAAAGTACTCAGAACAGTCTGCAAGTAGGGCTTGGGCTTTTTGTGCTTTGTGCTGATCATTCTCACGCACAGCGAGACATGTTGTCGTAGTGGTTTCTTTCGATATTACACTTCACAAGAAAATGGCATGTGCAGGAAGGAGGCTGAGGGGTTAATTCCTTGCAGCACATCTAGGCCATCCCCTGAAATCACAGGAGCAAAACCAGCTGAGCGGTGAATCAGGCCACCCTGCCTCTCCAGGACAGGAATAGCAAGAATCAGAAATCTTGCCCTCAGCTGTGCTGGCATGCAGGGATGCAGAGGGAAGGCATAGGGAAATACAGCCAGTCACTTGCCTCTGAGTTTCATGGTCTTTTCCATTACACCCAACTGCTATACATGGTTTTGCAGCTGCCAGTAGTGAGAGCAAAACATGGTCCCCCATATACTTTCAGCCTGAGTTAGGGTGACTGGCCTCCCAAGATGTGTTGCTGTGTTAACACCCCTTCTCCCCCTAGATTTTTCACCTTAAGTCCTTTTCATTTCTGTAGCAGTTTCTTCACATTAACCTCTCTCATAGCAGGAGCAGTGTTTTCCTCCACTAGAACCAATCCTGCTCAGCTGTGATGCAGTGCCTGTGCCCAGCATGTGCAGATGAGGGAAATCTGGATGCATGCTCTAACACGCTGCCTTGGGAGGGAAGGGCAGCAATGGGCTGGGTTCTCCAAATAATCATTGGAGGTGGAAAAAAAAGTAAATTACAGCTAATAAAAGTTAAGGTTCAAAGATTCCAGGGGAATGAGTTACAAACTCAGCAGCACTATTGCATGTCTTTATGATACCTCTCAAAAACTGCCTGTCAAAATCTCCCATTAAGGAGCACCGCAGATTAGTAATTATGCGCATCTATTAACTAAGCATCCATTCTTTCTCTCAAATGCTTTGCAGCAATATCTCTCCAAAGAAGCACATATCTCATCCAGGTGTCTGCTAGATGGCCATAACCCCTCCCCAAGGGAGATGCCTCTGATAACACTATATTAAAGACAGGGCTTGGTTTTGTCTCTTAAACCGCTATCACACAAGCCAGTGCACAAGGAAAGACACCTATTATGATTTTATAGACAAATGCTAGCAAAAGCTGCCTGCACACAGGCACACAGAAAAATTTCATGTTAGCATTGCAGGAGGCTGTGGTGATGACAGGAGTACTTTTATTGTCAGCTCTGCTGGGGAAGAAAAAAAATCCCTCTTATTTGTGCAAATAACTCCAGCTTAGCTTTATTCCCAAGCATCCTATTTGCACATATGAGTATGTTTTGTCAGCCATGTCTTTAGGTACAGGTTTTCATCTTCAGCTGCTTATGCTTGTTTGTGTTAAACAAATTAGGGCCATAATAACACCCACCCCCATAGAGACATGAATATTGTACAGTAAGAATCTGAAATACACGGTGGTCCTGCTTTTTTTTTTTGTCGCGGGTTTGTCGTTCTGGTTTGTTTCGGCTTCTAACCCCTCCTCCCAGAAAACAAAAAAAGAAAAAAAAAAAGCTTAATTAAACTCTTTTATGGTTCATTTTCCTGATTATATTTTGTTCATTAATAGAGAGCAAATATGAAAAGAACTAAAAGAAAACTGGAGGCAGAGGATAATAAAATCTATTGCTATTAATTAAACGGAAATCCTCAAACATGCCTCCTTCCAGTTTGCTCTCTTCCAGATCCTAGATTGCTTCACTCTTTCAGTGACTACTGCTAGACAGACACATCCTGTTCTGATGAAGGAGACCAGCTGGATTTAGGACTGTGACTTTGTGTGTGTGGTACAACTGACCATATGTGATTTTCTGTCAAGTTTGCAGCTTTAATGGGAAATCTCTGAAGTATTTCCACTTTGATTCATATTTTCTCACTGGTTCAATAACAAAAGAGGGGTTGGCTTTGTGCAGCTGGCTTGCACAAACGTAGGTTGTATTGTGACTCTGCTAAGGAAAGGGAAGCTTTTGCATACTTATCCTTAGGAGTTGATTTGGGCTGTTCCATTTGTTTGTTTGTTTGTTTGGGGATTTTTTTGAGGATTTTAGGGGGGTTGGGGTTTGGTTAGCTCATTTTGTTTGGTTGGTTGTTTGGATGTTTTATTTAGGGAAAAATATCTGGGATCAGAAACTAAATTTCATTAGGGATATAATTTTGAATTCTTATGCAGATCATGGTTTTTATCTGGCTTCAACAGAACTGAGTAATTCTGTTAATTGTTATTGTCTTCCTGCCGGCTTTGAGAAATGTGTGTCTCCAGCCTCTCTAGGTCTGGCAACAGAAGGGTAGCTAGTTGTGAAAAAAAGAGAAACAAACAGCAGATAGAATTTAAAGGAGTTTGGGATCTTCTTTTCCTGAAGAATGATTTGCATTTACTGGTCTTCCAGACCTGAGAGCAGTATATGTAGGGGCAAAGGACCATGATGGTCATATGGATATGGAGGAAATGGGAATAGGAAAATTCCCTTCCTTTTGCAGTCTATGAAAGTTTTACTTAGAGGATGCAGTGAATTATCATTATCATTTGTAGTGGGTTACTTTCACCTGCATTCTATCTGCTCCTCAGCTCTCTGGGCTTCAGGCAGAAAAGTCAAACGCCACAGGAAAATCTCATCTTCTAAGATCTGTGGCCTCAAGGCAACTGGCGAGGCATGAAAACTTCCAAGTCAGCCAAGTGTCTGAAGTCTCCTGCTAAAGAGTAGGCAGAGGTTAACACTCAGTACCCAGCCCGGGGCTCACCATGTGTCCCTTTAGTCGAGTATGTACCACTTTTGTATTTTACACTGCCAGTGGGTTGTGACCAGACTGTATCTTCTTTGCACCTTATCAAACACTGCAGGTTTGAGCAGTGCCTTAATTATAGTGATCAGTGTTTGCAAACAGCATCTTTACACTTTTCACCCAGATTGTTTTGGTGAAGGAGGGGCAGAGAGGAGACATCCTAAGAGTCACTCACATGTCTGAGCTTCTGCTCACCTCACAGCTGTGGAAATCTCCTTGCTGGTGGTGAGGGAAGATGCCCTTTGCTGGGAGAGGGGCAGAGTCGAGGTGCTGGCCACTCAAACGCTCTTCCTGAAGTGTCCATCATTTCAGGTTAGATGCCAGCACCCCTTGTCCAAGGGCTGTCCCTCTGTTGTGCAAGGAGCAGATAAAGAGAGGTGGGAGGATTCAGAGCAATGATTTGTAACTTGGTTTTGCTGGCTGTTCCTATAAACCTGGTAATGGGCTATAGATTTCCCAGTTGAAAGCCTGCTTGTTACCACATAGATGTATTTTCCAAAAAAGAAATTCTAAAATGGATGTGTTGGCATCCAATTCTTTATTAAAATCATATATATATATGTACATATATCCAAGAGAAGTGCATAATTTGAGTCTACTGAAAGAAAATGGTACACTTTTGTGGATGTTTGAGGTATCTTTTCCTTTGAGGCAAAACTTCCATTTTTGTGGAGATAAAGGATGTTTAAATTAGAAAGGAGCAGTATAAAATAAAAATGATCAGCCTCTGTCCTGAAAGAGGCTGTACCACAGCAGAGCATTTATCAAGGACTGCATTGTTACCTGATGCAATGGTGGGATGCTCATGGGAAGAAGGATGCTTCCAGATCCTCACAGGCCTTGCAGATGAGGCTGCAGTGTTGGAAGTCAGGGAGATAATACCACACGTGCATTTTATTTTAAAGTGTGGTTATACTGATGCTGTTCTCTATTGCTGTAAATCAGTTTCCTAAAATATGTGGATTTTTTTTTCTCAGACATGTACAATTCAATATTTCTAAATATTTGATCATGTAAGCATTAGACCATGTGAAGCAGCTTGTGTGAAGCACCACGGAGTAATGGCAGCAGTTCTGTCCTGCTGCTGTTTGTCTAATGGGGAAGAGGGTGCTGACTTGTCTCAATATTGCACTCAGCAAGCAAATCATCATATTATTCCTTTAAATCAAAATGGGCAGCAGCACCCTAGACTAGTATGATGCCTATCAGAAGTGTACGTTTCATCTGAACATGTCTTGGAGAGTATTTATTTTCTCATTATAAAGAATATTCTGGCCCAGTGTAAATGTCAGTGAGCTCGGTGCACTTTGTGCAATGAAACAGACTGATCTAAAACAGTAGAAAGAGGCAGGCCTGGGTCCTTGGAACTGCTGAAAAGCACTTACTTACCCTTTTTTGTTTTTTAAATATTGTGCATTTGATTCCCTCTGCCCACTAATTTGAGTCTTGGTAGGCCTCAGAAGGGCAGTAACTTTGCACATACCTCTTTCTCTGAGAGGGCAGGAAATTATTCTTCATTAAGAGGATGATATAGCAAGTTGTGCTGTGGGGGTGTTTGTTGGTTTCTTAATAAATATTTCCTTAATCTGGATTTTAAACATCCCCATACACAGTAAGGAAAATGTGAACAAGACATTGTTTGTGAATGTATTGGTGGGAAGGAGTCCCTGTAAGCAAACCAGGCAGTGAACACAGTGACTGTGTGGTGTTCAGTTTGGTTATCTGCAATCAGTAACACTTAGCAAGAGACAATAAAGCATCTGGAAGATTATTTTGAAGTACACATGTTATTGTTTCAGTGAAAACATCAGAAAAAAAGCCAGAAAATCCTTTTGAATTTTGTTGTGATCAAACCAAGTTCCGCCATCAGGACATCCAAAGGCAATCCTGCAGTCCTCAATATTAATGATCAACATTGATTACGAGGTGATTTTTCCAACAGAGAATCAGCTCACCTAAAAAAGCATCTTGCTGTGCATATATAGCATGTACCAGCCTTTATTAGAAATAAGCTGATTATTATTCTGCTACTGGCCTTTATTTTCTTCTACTCCCTCCCTTGCAGGAAGGCTGCATACAAATATAACAATCGATTGAGAGGAGATGTTCTTCCTTCACGAGATTAATTACAAACACAGGGATGCTGTGTCTGGCCCGTGTGTGTATGATTGATCTTGTAGGAGGAAATGCAATAGGAAACTAATGCTTCCTTTTATCCAGTAAGCAAAGTTCAGAGATGTTTGCATTCTGCTAGGTAAGCACAGCTGTCCAAAGATGTGAAGACGGATGGACTGTCCTGTCAGCACAAACTCATGCCGAGGTAACAGGCTCTGCCGTCTCTGCGGACCTCTCTCTCTGGCCAGCGGGCTGTGGGGCCAGAATCGTTCATTTAGCAAATGGCTTAATTGTTTCACATTTTAATTAGTGGGGAGATCCAGACACAGTCAGTGTACTGCGAGGGGCAGCAAGGGGAAGGTGTTGGTGAACCTCGCTGCTGGGGCCGGGGTGAGGAGGAAGGCTCCCAGTGACACCGAGCATGGGGCAGCTGTCACAGGGCAGCTGCTCAGAAATTGCAAGGGACTGTTCTCTAAAACCTGGCTGGTGTAAGGACAGATCTGTGTATTCACTCACTGTGTGTACCTGCGGAAGCATCTGCAGAAAGTGCAGCACTTTGCTGCCCTTGTTTCTATTTGTATATAAATATAATCTCAAACCTCTGCATTTGGCTCAGGGTACTTCTGCAAAGGTTCATTCTGTTCTTGGGCACAGGCTAGCACTTGTATTTAGGCTGAGAAGCAGTGTCAGAGGTGACAGATACAGCTTAGTGTGACTCAGCTTTCTTCCTCAGAGTATTTTAAATAATGGATGTGCTACTGCTGGCATTTAACTCCTGCCAGAGCTGCTGAAATATATGGTATCTTTAAAATACTGCTACAACATCGAATCTCTGCTCAGGCAGGGGAGGAGATCTCCACCTGGGATTGGTTTTCTCAAAAGGAAAAAGAAATTTGAGGAAGAGGGGAACGGGAGGAGGAAAAAGCCTGAGCCATAATATCTTGTAACTGTGAGAATGCCCTTCACCTGAGGCAGTGAAGCAGTCAGCTCTAGCAGCGTGTTGATGGAGAATCCTGAAATCGATGCTGCAGTCTGCGTTATATTTATACAAGCATATGCACTGCGCTGATGACGAGGGAGAGAAAGGGCTGTTCCCTGCGTTAAAATAATTAGTGTAATAAATACAGCCTGGCAAGCGCCAGAGGAAGTAGGGATCCCTTTGTTCACATCTCGCCACTTAGAGCTGGGTAAGCAAGTCTTGTGGAGTTAACCTCAGAATTTACTCACGCTTTTATTCCCTGTCTAGAGGTCTCGAGCAGGACGTGCTGCTGATGCCAGACTTAACAAGCGACACTGGATCTCTCCTGCTTTACAGTGATGTTGAGGATTTTATGGGATTCTCTTCTTTTCCTTCTTTCTGTCCACGCAAATCCTGACTGGTAAACGAGGATCTGTTTGCTGTTTAGCAGTCAGTTTTGCTTGGCTTGACAAAGGTTATTGCAATAATTGATGTTCCTCTTCTAATAATTAATGTTAATGAGTCCACTAAACAGTAAACAAGACAACAAAGAACTGTTAATGAGACAGTCTTTACTCATTTGTTTAATCTTTTACTAAGATAATGGGCGATAAATATGTCGCTATTCAGCCATCTTCAAGTCCTTAATGCATAGGGAGTGTTTTAAAAGGAGATTTGAGCTGATTTTTTACACTTGCATTTAGTAAATTCAGCTGACTGGGTAGGTGGGGCGCGTGAAAGAATTGGGAGACCTATATAATTAAGTGCCTTGACATTCTGCTTCTGAAGGACATTGGCAGATATCCAAATGCTATGTTCTGCTCTCAAACTATTTAATTGAAACCATACAAAAGGGAGGGGAGTGGAGGGGCAAAAGAGAGGGAGATCTTGGCAAAAACCTTATGTGCGGTTTTTCGCTATTGGATTGACCAGACAAGGCAACAAAGCTGATAAAACAGGATTAGCAAAATTGCATTGTTGGATATTATATGCTGTGTGACATGTACTACAGCAAGGGAATTTGGCAGGATTAACCTGCAGAGGATAAAGATGTACCAGACAAGAGGGCTGAATTAATAGACTGCTGTGACCAAAGCAAGAAAATCTATTTGCATGGGATATTAGGGGCGATAATAACCTTTCAGTGTAGGGTTGCAGTTAATGCCCCCAGTCTAGTGCTGACCCCATGCCCAAGTCCCGCTCACTGCCTGAAACTCAGGGTACAAAAACCAGCTCATTGGCACAGCTTCTTATTACTCTTTCCTGTTTCCAAATACTTATATATAAATGTATACACACACACACACACAAACAAATGCTAATTCCTAAGCAGGATTGTCTGTGTTACCGGGTGGGTTTGTGTTCGTGGATTTTTATCCTCCCCAAAACTGAGAAATTTATTTTCCTATTTATAGGAGATGACTTTCTTCTCCTAATGCACTAGTGTTATTCTAAAATAAATATTTGGGTTTGGTGGTTTTCCTCAGGGCTTCTGGACCCAGCTGGCCATGGGGGAATGCAGTTCCCTCACTGTGTATTATTCAGCTATTCAGGAGATTCTACACTTCCCTGTGTGCAGTCAAGCTGAAATTGTAAAAAAGCTTAAAAGCTTTCAGACCATGTAGTGCCAAAGAACCTGAATGCTATTGCCAGTAGATGACTAATAAAATAATATTAAGTAAAAATGGGAGAATATTAAAATTTAAAAATTTTAGATGTACACAAAGACTACATTGGACTATCTGACCAAGGGGATAAAGAAGCAGAAAATCAACCTCCGTCTCTGGTGTGTTAAGGGGAGAGAAAGTAGATTAAGCATTCATTTCCCATTTGTACAACATATAATTCTGGTTTTTCACTTGAAAAGTCCTTTAAATTTATTTCTTCTTGACTACAAGCAATGCATATATGGTAGTGTGCTTTTTCAAAGTAATCTGATATGCTTCAGCACAGATTGTATTCAAGGATTCAGAAGGATTTCAGCAACCTTGAAAAATGCTCATACAATTTGCTTTCCCTTTTCCCACCCACAGTACTAGTGGCAGACCTTAGTGTTCCCAGGGAACAGAGAATGTACTAAAAGTATTTGGCATTGCTCTGTGTGTGACACAGTGTGGTTCACTGAGTGTGCTCAGTGCCACCACAGACACTGAAAGATCTGCCCTGGTGAGATGATTCCCCTTCATACAGCATTAGCATGTCACCGTTGATCAGCACCAGCCACAACCCAAGTTCAGTTTTCTGGTTCTTCCTTTCAGAGCTGAAGGCTGGTGGGAATATTAGATACACATAAAATGTAAATACTCTTTTTTTTCGTTTGTTTCAGTGCGTTAAAATTTTGAAAACTTCTTTAAATAAAAGCTCTGTTAATACAACGTTACTGGGACTTTACAAGTGTGCACACATGCACAAGTGTCAAGAAATTTATTTCCATTTCCTACAGCAACTAGATTGCATAACCTGTCTCTCTGGAATATTTTTTGCTACTGCATATGTTACTTGCTTCTCTGCCCAAGGACTATACACATCTCCCTTCTAAGCAGGGGCATGAAGTTTCCCTTGGATTAAATTGGGCAGTGGGCATAGAGGGAGGGATGCTTCCTATGCCTCCAAATCCAACCCATTTCAGGAGAACTATTAAAAACCAGCAGTTCTCCCTGAAGATGTGCTAGGCTGTATATCACTTCTTTCTATCCAATGTGCTTAAGGACTTCCTCACTGAGTCCTCATCCCAGGGATAGTCCTAAACTAACTCACAGAAATTCTGTCTTCTTCTGGAGGCTGGTTGCTGAGGAAGGTCTCCAATACACAAGAACAAGTTTATTATTTGCTTATTTTTCACAAGAGCCTAGATTAGTTAACCCAATAAGGAGTTTTTGGTAACCCCTTAAGAATGACCCAGCCCTGACAAGTGATTCATTGTACCACCAGTGCAGCATTTGCAGGGGAATCAGGAAGAACCACATGTCTGTTTCCACCTCTTTTTGTCTGCTTGAAAAGCGGCAGGACCACCTGGAGCTGTGCTCTCCCCAGTTCTGTAGTGGTGCAGCACTGCAACCCTGAGCCCTTGTGCTGCTCGAGAGATGCTGTGTGCATGCTGTGATGGCTGGCATGCTCACCAGTGTCAGTCCTGCACAGGGAGGGAGATTTCCTTTTCCCTTGAGTCCCAGAATCCATAACTCCCCTGTGATTTTACAAGAAGCTCATTTTTCCTGGTCAGCAGTGGGTTGTGTCCCTCAGCTTCTGAGAGCTCCCGAGGGATGGGTGCCTTGGAGGGGAATGAAGGGCCTGCAGGCTGGGACATTTGTGGGGTGGGAAGCACTTTCCTGCATGCCAGTGTGTTGGGAAGCTTCTGGGAATGGCCCACACATGTTCTGGTGTCTTGCCCACGTCAGAGGAGCAGACAGGGTGCAGGCATGAAGGTTCATGGCCACGGTGCACTCGGGAAGTGAAGCGGTCCCTTGGGCCCTGCTCTCCTTTCAACAACATCCTGGGATCTGTGAAAAAGCAGCCTGCTTCTCCCATGTCTCTGGGGGCTTGGCTGAGTTTCTAGGTTGCTTCCTCCGCCTTCCAGCCTCCGGCTCTCATGAGACGAGCGCAGGGAATGAATTGCAGGAGTGCAGCTGTACACGTTTGCAGTACTGTGCTGCAATGGCCACCTCTGCAAAGCCTTAGATCTTGAGTGCCAAGCCAGTTTGCCACTTCTATTTCTTTTTTTTTTTTTCTTGGAGGCATTCACCCTTGACAAGTTTGTATTTCAAACAGACAGGGGTATATAACTGCTGGGGTCGATGGATCTAACCCTGTCACTTTGCTTTCCAGCACTCGACGGCATAGAAGATGGACTGCAGAGGAGAAGGACAGAGCACAGAGGAGCCCAGGAGCAGGGAGCCCGGCCAGGGGCCCCCTCAGGTGCTGTGCAGCAGCTGGTGTTGTGAATCAGGCCGTCACCAGTCGGAGAACGGCTACTTCACAACACCAGGGTTGCACCGCACCACGCTTCCACGGCCGGCTGGAGAAGAGCAGCGTTTCCTGTGGGCAGGCAAGGGACGTGGAGCACCTCCTGGCTGCTTCCACACAAGCCCAGACCTGCAAAGGTAATCAGGTGCTCAACTCCTATTTAGGCACCAGCCTCCCACTGAAGTCTGAAATAGAAGTTTGGCCCCTAAATATCTCTGTGGGTCTGGCCCCGAAACCCTGCGTCGCTGTGCAGTGCAAGCTTCAGCAGGCACAGGGCAGCACTGTCAGCAGCATGGTCACTGCCTGTTCTCGTGCCACATGAATGTTAAGGAACAGGAAGCTTTCATTAAGCTGTGGAAAACAGTAAAAAAAACCCCTCTGCATGCTGCATGTGTGGTTCTCCCTGACAGTCACATCTGTGGTCCTTGCCTGTGATTTGTTCTGATCCTTCCCTACCTCGATACCCAAGCACGTACGCTCTGTAAAAGGTCGTGTACATACCAGGAAAAGGTTGGGCTCCTTGCTATTGATACTACACCAGGTCAGCCTCTGCCAACATGCCTCTATCTAAACCAGGCCTAGTTGTGTTGTGATGAATGAAAAAAATTAATGGTGGCAAAAAATTAATCATCCAGAAGTGGTACCAACAACTGCAGTCCTTAAAATAGAGAAAATGTTGCTAAAGCAGTGCCTCATAAATTCCTAGGTGTAGAGACACAGTGAGGCACACTCAAACCAAGTGACCCTGTAACATGTGCTGTGCACTTCAGATTTTAAAGACAGGCTCTTCTCTGCCTCCTCCTTTGTACCACACCACCAGTGTGATGTTAGTTTGAGAGGAGTGGGTTACAGAAGAGCGCTTTCCATCCAAATCTGGGTTACGTACAGGGAGGTTGGCACACACCTGATGGCCAGGGTATATAATCCCTTGAATCAAACTGAAATGCTGTTCAGTTTTGATCTCAGAAAGCAAGAATGTGGTCTTGGTCTCAGGATGGGGTTTTCTTTGGTGAGTTTTCCCTTCCTCCCACCCCTCAGGATGGCTCTATGCTCTCAGGTGTGTCTGGCTGTTCCCTTGTATGATATAAACAAGATATGTCTAAAGCAAAGAGTGGAGAAGTGCAGAGAGAAATTATTCAGGTAACATAGAACCAATGATGGTTTTTGTGAAAGTTTTCTTCATTATCCTAACTCATCTGACTGAAGATGGCAGTAAAAATTATTTTACTTTCCGTTCTGGATGTATTATTGCTGGCATGGAGATAGATGTAGGGGAGAGTCAGGATATGCACAATATCTGAAGTAGTATGGGACAGCCTGGAAATGCAAATGAAAGGTGACAGTGGTGGTTTCATTGGACCCATCTAATCTTTCTGTTCAGGTGGACTCTCTGCACAAGTAGCCCTGAATTCCTTTTATAGCAAAAAGTCAAATACCTTGAACAATTTAAGAGGTGTATGGGAGGCTCATTCGTGCATTAGGAGGGCAACCTGTGGGGTTTTGTCATTGATGAGAGGAAAAACTAGATCATGTTTCTCGTTCGTGCACTATGAATTTGTGAATCCAACATGCAAGAACGCTGTTTAATAAACTTGTTCTCTGCTAACACAAACTGTTTGCTCTGTGTGGTAATCTCATTATTTGTTATAACCTTGTTTTAAAGCTTGAAACTTTTCTCTACAGAGTTTGCTTCTTGGGACAATGCACAAAATTCTTTAGAAACAGGAAGCATCAAGGAAATAGTCCCAACAACCCTTGCATGCACACCCACTGATTTATGTGAGCAGCTATTCATACATGGAACTAAATACCATTTCATCTTTTACTGTGAGCCAGAAACATGTTTGACCTATTCAGTTTCTGTCAGTAAATACACATAACATTTGAAATACATTAACACTTAATATCTGCTGTCAGGTGACCTCATAGACTACCTCCATACTTCTCCAACTATGATATCTAGAGACAGGTCATTTTCAGCTCCTTTTGTTAAAGAATCTCATGGGAAGAGCCCACTTCAGAGGTACCTTTGGGGCATTTATTGTACTACAACTCTGACTCAAATGCATCACCCTTCATGCTCTTCCAAAGTGATTTCCTAGCAAATTAATGCAGGCCATAATGCAGCTCTGCTACTGCTGAAAATCAAGCACTCCTGCTTGTCATCAAGCACCCTAATCATGTCATCTCATGAGGAGGACTGCTGGTTGAAAACCTGACTGTCAGCTTCAGGTGATGGAACCAATTTCTGCTTGCTCCCTTCAGCAGCTGGCATGTGCTGCAGTGAAAGGTGAATGCACAAAATAAATAGTTCAGTATAGGTTTTTAATTTGTGGAGTGTTATTCTTAACTAGCACCTACAGTTCATCTTCATGTCAATCCCAGTCCTGGATGCTGAGGTGGAAAAATAGGTGCTCACCAGGTTTCTGGACAGCCCCCCAAAAGAGAGGCAGGTCCCTGCAGAAAACTTGGAGATCCTTTCTCCTACTTGTGTATTATGGTAAAAAAAAGTGGAAGTTTACCCTGCAAAAATACCCCATTAGAATTGTTGAAAGGCTTGATTTTACAACCTTAATAAAACATTGTGCTCAGCAATGAGGGGTGGAGAAAAGAGCAAAGTCTATCAAACCTGAAATGCTGGGCTGTAGTCTCTTGTGAGACATTTTTTATAGGGTTGTTATTCCAAAAGTGGTTCTTATATCTAAGCAAATAGTATTTAATTTCACCCTTGAACCCCTTGAAATTTGAATGCGGTGGGTTTTTTTCCCAGCACATCCACGCTGTTCTTCAATTGTTTTGAATGGTTTTCTTGTTTCCTTCCTGGGCTCACCAGCAGCTCACATACCACTTCAGAGAGCAGCAGCCTTGTAAATTTTGTTCTCTTTTTCCCTGCATACAACAGCCAAGCTGACAGGCACAGTAGGGCTCACCATCTCTCACTTTCTGTGTTCGCATGCACGCTGCTTTGTTACTGTGGTGTTCCTCATGAAAAGTGCCATTAACAGATTTCTTCTTCATCTCTTTAATTGGGCTTCCTCTTTGGCAAGCAACTAATGTGAAATTAAAATGATATTTCAGGCAGCATTGCAAAGCAAACAGTAGGTGGGGCTGAATTTTGGTACCCACAAACCTGAGTCAGGTTTTATTTCAGTTTCAGCTATAAAAGCTTCACAATGAGAAGGGAAAAATACAGAAACAGTCTTCAGGCATCTTTAAATGGTGAGCAAGAGGTGACATTAAGGAGGAGGAAGAGAGGCTTGTTCACAGCTACTGTTTTAAACACAGCATATTAGGTATATTAAATAGGTATTTTTAGAAAAATCAAGAGTCCTCACAGTATATGGTCAGACCCCAAATGTGCACGTAAAAGGGTCAGGAACATCCCCATTGTGCAGTGAAGTGGCACCACAAAGAGCGTAAAAATCACCAGGCTAAATAATCAAGGCTAAATAACTTTCACTCAAAGGTTCATGTAAACAACAGAAGGGAGCAAGCAGTCTCTGAAGATCACATAAACTACTTGGAGAAGTTTTATAACCTATTCTCCAAGGAGATTCTCTCTACTTAAAAGCCAAAGCAGCAGAGACTTTGCTGTGTCATACTCTTTGTCTTTATATATATGGGAAATTCCAAAAATTATGATACTTCTTTGACAAACAATTGCCTCCTTCCTTAACAAGACTAACTATCTGTGCCTCAATAAACGAGTTTTTAACATTGCATTTGATTAGACCTAGTTCTCCAACCATGCATTAGCAGGAAAGCGCTGCCCACGCATGCAAGTTTAATGCACACAGCCCTTGCTGTCAAAGACCATTTTGGAAAAGATGATGTGCAAAGCAGTCCAGCCAGCTGCACTCTGATACCCACTTCATGCCAGGAAAACTCCTCACAGGGATGTGGTCTGGGTGTCAGGAGGGAGGCTGGCACCAGGTGGCCCCCCTTGTACCACTGCAGGATGGCCCCCCTTGTCCCTGCTGCTGCTCTGTCTGCAAAGTCTGAGGCAAGGGCTTGGGATGGTCTGGTTCATTCCAGGTCTGGAATAGCACAAAAAAAGCAGAGCTGGGAAGATGTCTGAGGTCTATATTAGTACTTTGAGTGTATGGCATCTCCGTGATTCAACAAAAAATTTTGTCAGTTTGGGAAGAAAAGTTCAATTTTAGAGAATTCTGGCATATGTCAAAAACTCAACATCCCAGTACGTTGCCTGCCATATGCCTTTAGTGAAGTGGTTATTAAGAAAACAAAACCTTAATTCCTTTCCTTGCACAGGGGTGTCATGCCCTGAACTCTTTCAACCCTGGTCTCTCTGCCACTGGGGATGTGTAGCTGTGGCAGCATGTGTCCCTGGGCTCTTCAGGAAAGCCAGCAGCCTCTCTGTGTGAATGGCAGCCATGGACTGAAACTCTGCAAATGATGTTTCATTTCCAGATCTCTGGCTGAATCTCACCACTGCAGATGTGAGACCTGGTGGAGGTCTGAGGAGGCAGAGCTTTGTGCTGGGTTTTGCAGGTGCCCACCACCCTCAGCTGATACCAAGCTCTTCTGGAAAAGGTGCTGCTATCCCCATACACCTGGGGATAGGTGTATTCCTTGATAAAAGGTCCTATTCCTTGATAAATGGCAAAAGGCTTGAGCCTTTTTTAGGGGGTTTACATGACTATTTTTTACTGTTAGAATAATGGTTTCCATAGTAACAGCCATGTGGGTCAGCACATACCCCAACTCTGAAGATATGTTGTGGAAGACTCTTGGAGATTAAAAATCCCCAAATGCCTTGGGAACCACTGCACATGCACACGGTGTCACCAGGGAAAGTACTCCTGCACTCCATAACCTCTCCCTTTGCTGGATTTCAACACATCTAGTTTACTGTTTTGTTGTTCCAAATAAACTTCTTGTTCGACTGTGGGGACCTCCAGAGAGGCCTGTCACACAGTGACAGCATCTCCCATGTCAGCTGCAGTGTGTGATAAGTCTCTGGTGAGAAGCAGCAGCTCTTTTCCTCCAGGAATGGGTTTTGATCTCTTCCCACTTTCTGCTAGTCTAAACCCAAAAGTATTGAATCACATTCTGGAAGCTGTGTTGCTGTAAGAGCCCTTCTAGTTTTACCACTCGAATTAAAATCATACTGGCTCTGAGCCTTGAATTCAAAATGGCAATGTCTCTGCTGCTTAATGACAAGGTAAGGGAAGCAGAGCTGGGGACTGCTCCCAACAGCACATGCAGAGGGAACAGCATCACTCATCCTGTCATGGGGGAGATGTGTGTGCTGTCAGGAAAAAGAAATGTAGAAATGCTCTGTGCCCACAGCAATGCAGCAGTGAGCATGCAGGCAGCTGCCTGCGTGGGAGGTGGTGCATGCCCCAGGGCCAGGGCAGCCACAGTGGCTCAGTCCTGGGCAGCTTTGGGTGGAGTTGGCTTGTTTTAACCTGTGTGAAAGACAACCCACATGGTTGGGGTTGGTTCTTTTCCTTTAGGAGTTAAATTTGTGCTGGGGAAAAGGGAGACATTCACCAAAAAGCCCCCCTGTCCCTGCCAGGATGAGTTAGCAGATTCCCAATGGCTAAATACCATTAATACTGATGCCTCCATAATGATGAAGCTGAGCTTCCCCCTCAATCCTTGTCCTTGCCTGCCTGTGTCCCAGGCACATCACAAATTCAGGAACCTTCAGCAGGGCTGCAGCTTCATTCACAAGAAGCTGAAGATTTATTCTTTCCAAGACAAGACCCCAAAACTACCAGATTGCAAAATACAGATGTTTATAGTGACTGAAATACTCAGTGACCAAGAAAACCCTCACATGAGCTTTCTTTTTTAATAAAGCAAACTGCTCTGCCTTGTCATGTGAATTAATATCCCTGCAGCATGGCTTTGTCTATTTATTCCTTGCTGATGTTGTTTTTGATCACTACTAGATGAAAATGAAATCTTGGATGCTTAGGGGCTGCTCTTAGGACAGATTCAATGAGACGAAAACGCATTTCAGGAAATATCACTGAAGCCAGTTTTTGTTTTAATTTCCAGGGACACACAGGGCTCCAATTCCCTGGAGTCAGGAGGAATTGCAATTGAAGAAAGGCACACTGAAAACACATTGGAAGTGTGTCCTTCCAATCCTGCACAGCAAATGTCACCTAGAGGCATTGCTGTTACGCCTCTCAATCACAAACTCTTCTTTTGAAGTCAACGCTTTGGCAGTCCAAGTCCCTTTCTTCACAGGCTTTTTGAATATTAAATGCTCCCTGGGCACAGACAGGGGCCAGGGCTGTAGCAGCCTGGCACACTTTCTACTCACTTGACCCACAGCCTCTGTCCTTCTGTCCATCAGTCTGTCCCATCAGTTCTGCCACCAGGTCATTCAAAGCCCCATTTCAGCTGCTGTTTTTCGGGCTTGCTCGCAGCCTCGCAGGCAGTCCCCAGCTGAAGGGGAGCACGGGGACTTCACCCTGCACTGAGTTCTCTCCTGGCTCTGTTATGGGGTAGCCTCTTTTCTCGTCCTGCGTTGGTGTTCCCACATCTCCAGCTGGGAGGTGTGCCTGGCTGGAGAGGGGTATGAACATCAGGCAACGCTCTGTAACTCAACACTTGTCATTGCACAACCAGCCTAAGGCCAATAGTGCCAGACCAGATGATCAGCACTGTGTAAATCACTGTTTTTCACAATCTGTTTGGTTCAAACCCAAGACAAATCTGACTCTGCATCTGAAGACTCAAGTCTCTGAATTTAAGCACATGACTGGTGTCCACCAAGTCTCATAGCTATATTTGATCAAGGAAAAAAAAAGTATTTTCCCCCATATGTTTATAGAAGGAAAAATCCATATTTGGAAACAGTTTGATAGAAAAAGTCAGACACTCTGTTATTGAATATAACCCAGATTAACAGTGACAGACTCTGGGATTTTCTTAGTGGAAAATAAAAATCCAAACCATTTCTAAATGACACTTTTCTGACAAAAATAAGCATTAAGGCAGAGAGCAAAACTTTTGCCTGCACTGACCTTGCAGTGGCAAGGGTCTGGGTACCCCAAGTCACCTCCATGAGGGAGCAGAGTGGACAAGCATGTATCTCTCCTTCTGCCACTCCTGCTGCAAGGGAGCTTTAAAGGCAAAGAAATTTGTCCCCTTTCAGATTTCCTTTCAGCATTCCCCCAGCTTTCTCTGTATACACGTAACACACAACACAGCGGGGTTATGACCCACAGCATGGTTTTTTTAACCACTCATACAAGTGATAATAAAAAGCCCAGGCCATCCCCATCTGGGTGTCTCACAGAAATGGATTTAAAGACCTGTGGTCTTTCAATAATGTGCTACAGACAGGACAGAGCTTACAGAGAGGCTGAGCAAGTCCCACCACTGCAAGCTGGGGAGGAGACCTATGATGCTCTACAGCCCAAAACTATCCCTCAGCCACCTGCCTCAGTGTTTTGGCCCAGTTTAACTCTTGATGCCTACACCTCTCCAAAGACTTCCAGATTAGAGAAACAAACAAATTAAGTTTGCTGCCACATGACCCCAAAAAACTCACAGCAAGGAAATGGTGCTTGGACCTGACATTCTTAGCAAGACCCAGTGAAGCTGCCCACCATGTGTGAGGCTTGCTGGGTTGTCTTTTTGTGTGCAGGTCAGCATCAATTATCTGCAGTGTAAATACAGTGATGTAAACATATCAGTGAAGTGATTCAGTACCTATGGAGTGAGGAAACTTACACCTCCCTCCCATCCAAAACTGTAGGCTGGGAGAGGAGAAGATAGCTGAGTACCTTTGGGAAGCAAAAATATTTGTATGGTGTTCATTTCAATTACCCTGTGAGAGAGCACAGCAGCCTGGGTGAGTCTCCTGCTATCCCACGGCACAGTGTTGTTTCAGCATAGTAAAATACAGCAGAACAAATACCAGCCCCCACATGGGAGTTTCTGAAACTCTCAGTCAAGACTTTCCTCTCTCCCCAGATAACCCAAGTTCTCCTACATGGCCACAGCAATTTCACCTTCATTTAGAACAGAAGATATTGAAATGGAAACTTGGGCGGGGGGGGGGGGAACCCTTCCAGACTCAAATCAAAACAAATCACTTTTTTGCATATTAATAAGTCTCCTGATTGAAAGTGTTCTGGCTGTTCAAGGAGGAATATCAACAGTAGATGCTGCTAATTTAAGCCTGGCTAATTAAAAGCAAAACGAAAAAAAATTACTCCCGTAGAAACAGCCACATGCAAAATGAACTCACCCAGCACATTTCATCAAGCTCTGCTCATTATATCTGGGTTTAGGGAAACGATCCCATTATCTTTTACTCTCTTTCTGGATTGGGTTTTCCCACTGCAAATTGCCTCCAGCACCCTGCCCCTCTGCAGAGCCAGCAGCAGCAACCAGCAGGACTTGCAGGACATCCCCAGCTGTGACCTGTGTGGTGCTTTGACCAGGCTGTCACCAGTGGCATGGGGCATTGAGTCAGGACCATCCCTGCCTGTAAGAACTGACACCTGCCAGAGTGCCATCAGGAACTTGCCATGGGTGTGCTCTGCCCCCTTACCCAGCTCACTGATAGGAACTTTAAACTGTAGCAGCCCCAGAAATGATCCCCTAACCACATCTCACCAGTTTGGCTACACTACAAGGGTAGTGTGGGCTATTGTGGCAAAAACATGCTACAGCAGGGACAATGGCATTCACCACCATTCCCCACTGTCTAGAGACCGAGGTGCAAGGGATCTGGTCAGGCACAATCCTGTTTCCCCCCAAAACTGAATACAAACCACTAATAGAATCATAGAGGCACTAAGGTTGGGAAAGAACTCCAAGACTGAGTCCAGCCTTTGGTGGAACACCACCATGTCCACTAAACCATAGCACTAAGTACCACACCACCCCCAGCTGTTTCTTGAACACTTCCAGGGATGGTGACTCCTCCACCACTTCTCCAGGCAGCCCATTCCAATGTTTAATCACTTTTTCTGTGAAGAATTTTTTTCTGATGTCCAACCTAAACCTCCCCTGGCAGAGCTTGAAGACATTTTACCTTGCCCTGGTTCTTGTTACCTGAGAGTAAGAGGCCAACCTCCACCTTGCTGCAACTCCTTTCAGGTAGTTCTAGGGAACAATAAGGTCTCACCAGACCCTTCTCTTGTCCAGGCTAAACAACGCCAGAGCTGCTCCTCACAGGACTCATGTCCCAGACCCTTCCCCAGCTCCACTGCCCTTCTCTGGACTCGCTCCAGCACCTCAATGTCTTTCTTGTCATGAGTGGCTCAGAACTGGACACAGGATCTGAGGTGTGGCCTCACCAGAAGGACAATCACTGCCCTGGTCCTGCTGGCCACACTATTTTTAACGGAAGCCAGGATGCCATTGGCCTTCTTGGCCACCTGGGCAAATGCTGGCTCATGCTCAGCTGGCTGTCAACCAGCACACCCAGGTACTTTTCCACTGGGCTACTTTCCAGCTACTCTTCCCTCAGCCAGTAGCAATTTCATTTGACAACAGCACGTACAAATTATATAAAAACTCTGCAAAAAAAAAAAATGAATGCAGACACAGTGTAGGAGGAAGGAAGGCTGTATCCCTCACTCCAGAGCACTGGCAGTGTCCTGCAGGAGTCAGGAGAGTGGGTGGCAGTGAGATACTGCTTTAGACAAGCAGCAGTTTTCAAACAGAGCGATTGTAGGAAAAGCTGCTGCTGGGCTCTCAAAAACCCACCAAGAGCTTTACTTTAACAGCTTGGAAGTGTAAGGCTTGGGCAGCATTGCCACTTCTGTTCACTGGTTTGAAATAGATGAGGGGAAGAGTCTGGTCCAGAACCATGGGCTCTACACAGGGGGTTCCTGAAGTCAGGCAGTGCCCATCCACAGCTGCTCTCCTCCCTGAGCAGGATGTGTCCTCTGCAGCCCAAGCAGGGAGGAGAAATGTCTCCATGAGTCTGGTGTCAATCAGCACATTCCCTGAAATGAGAAATGGGGTTCTGTTCTCCTTCTTTCCCTTTTTATTTTCCTTTTACAGTTATTTATTGCGTCTCTCTGAATTTGCATCCCAAGGGCTCTTGTATGACAGAATGTAATAGTATTAGTCACCGTTACACACATTAGAGAACGTAATATTTAGTGTTCTTAACAATTTCTAGCTTAAAATTGCCACACAAACATTAAATGTACTGTATTTTTCTCTGTGTTTTAAGGGATAACTTGTTTTTGCCTGAAGCTATACAACTTCCCTTTTTATGATCCCTCAGGAGAAGTGGGGTGTTTCTGTCACCACCTCTGTCACACAAGAGAATGCCAGTTTTATGGCCCCTCCCTCACAGCAGCTCTGAACAAAAGGAACTTCCCTGGCTCCTTCTTCTCCTCACCCATTCACAGTTCCCACACACTTGCCATATTCCCAGTTCCTGAAATCCAAGTCCAGCATTAGACAGCACCAGAAGCAGTCAGTCACTCTTTTCTTTGGCAGTTTGTCCTGCTGCCTGAATTATAAAAACTACAAGGTATTAAATTTCTTTTTCCTTTTCTCATGCTGCCAAGAAGCTCATTCTCTGTCGGGCACTAGAAATGTGTGCTGCAACCCACCCTGCAGCCCCGTGGTTTGAGGCATGACAGGGACCAGGAGCTTGCAGCTGGTACACTGGAGGTCTGCAGAGCTCCTGGAGGTAATGGTGAGGCTGCCCTGCATCATTCTGGGGATGAAAAAGACCTTATCCAATAAATCTGTTCTCTGAGAGGAATGCTGAATGCATCTAATGAAAAAGCAGTATCCATCATGTTTATGTGGCAATATCCAACTTGTGATACAGTCTCATAAATTTTACTTGTGTATTTTGGAGACTAGAAGAAATAAAATTTATATAATTAGTGACATAGTGTTTTACATGCTATGGCATTATATGACTTCTTAGTCCCATAGAGCAGCATATGAGAAGTGGTTAAGAATTTAAAATTGGTCCTCTTTGCATCAGTGATTTTTCTATCTGCAAGAATCTGAAGTTTTTCAGGATCTATAAAGCTCCTCCAAGTGTTCTGCAGAAGAGGACTAAGATAAATGAGCTTGTCATTTGTCAGTACACGTCTGCATATATTACCTTTCCAAAGCACCTCTGCTTTTGGGAACCCCAAATCAAAAAACACCTCTTAATGTTATGCCTCAAAAAACATTTTTTGATCCTGTGCTTAGCAGGTCTTAATCTTGCCTTCAATTTTACTGCCTTTAGACAACTGAGAAAGGAAGATTAAAAATACTGTCTCAGTTGGAGACATCACACAGGATTTGTATTCATTCCCTAACTGTGATTTGTGGTATGATGAATTCTCAAGAAATATCATAGCTTGGCAACTGTATTCCTGAAAAAGAATGATTTAAGCTGGATAGAATCTCTCCTGGGTCATCTAGCCTGCTGCCCAGTAGTGATGGCCATGCTATGGCCCTCGTTGTGCTGGAAGGTCTTCCATGAAAGAAAAAACAGCAAAAAGTCTGTCGTGGTATGTATGTCACACACACACACTAGATTTGACAAACCAAAAATCCCAAATCTAAGAACAATGAAGCATATAAATATGCCAATTCAGGAGTCATAACAATCCACAGTTTCCACAAATTGCACACATTTTTCTTCTACCAGCCCCAGCCTTACACGCCTCATGCATTTTAATGCACACTTGCAATGCAAATGAGTTTCCAATAATTCCTGTTTGTCAGCTGAACAAAAACCAAAAGTCTCACCCAGAAAAAGTTTCTTCAGCCTCAACAGATGATCAGCTGTGCCTTCAGCCTCTGCAGGTGACTCAGTGACTGGCTGGGACACTGGTCCTCAAGCATGCTGCTTTGTGAAGGGTGGGAAACTTGAAAGGGGAAGCTTTTAATCTCAAATTAAATTTCTTGTCAATGTGCAACTGCCAGGTAAAATGAGTTCTCTTGGCCACTTTGAAGTGGAATAAAAAAAACATGCTGCCTTTTGAACGACCAGAGAATCACCCATAGTTTCTACAGTGTTCAGTGAGCTCGTAGACAGCTGAATAGAAACCAGAGACCAGGGCTCATACAAGTCCATGGGACACTGGGCCCTCAGCTCCTTCCTTCCTGCAGGCAGCCAGTGGACAGGTCCTTCCCTGATGGGGAATCCCGGATGGAATCCCTTCCCTATTTAATCTGATGTCTTCTGCTACTCCCTGAATGTAGAATTTGCAGGCGACCCCAACAAGGGAAGAGATGAGAATCTTGACTCCACGTTTCCAAAGGTTGATTTATTATTTTATTATACATATTATATTAAAAGAAAAATTATATACTAAAACTACACTAAAGAATAGAAGAAAAGGATTTCATGAGAAGGCTAGCAAGGAATAGAAAAGAATGGAATGGAATGGAATGGAATGGAATGGAATGGAATGGAATGGAATGGAATGATAATAAAATCTCGGACCAGAGAGTCCAAGACAGCTGGACTGTGATTTGCCATTAATTAAAAACAACCACATGAGGCCATTCAAAGATGCACCTGTTGCATTCCACAGCAGCAGATAATTATTGTTTACATTTAATTTCTGAGGCCTCTCAGCTTCTCAGGAGAAAAATCGTAGCAAAAGTACTTTTCATAAAATATATCCGTGACACATTAATCTCATTTCATGATGAGTGGGGGAAAAAAACCATCACGGCTTATATTTCACCAAGGGCTTCATAAAATCACTCATTTGCAACAGAGGATGGATAGATTCAGCACAGCTTCTCAGCCATACATTAAAATCTCTCCAGTCTGATTATGGAGGCACCAAGTCCCACACATACATGTGCACAACCCTCTTCTTTTCCTGGTTGTGTGCAGGGACAGAGCCCTGTAACACGTTGGCATTCCCCTCCTGCATCTCCAGAGCTCAGCTACAGGCCAGAAGGTGTCTGCAATTCAGGCCTAGTAAGGCTGGTACCCTCTCTCAAACTCTCTCCCCTCTGTCAGATTTAAGTGTCTTGTCAAATGAATATTTGTGTATTTGATCACCTCAAGGGGAAAATATGGGGATAGGAAGGAAAAGACACCTAAGTTAGCTCTGATTGACTATCATGAAGTGCTTGTCAGTGTGAGCTGGTCTAAGTCACAGCACCAGTGCAGGGTGCAAACCAGCTGTGTTCAGGGTCTTCTTGGGGCTCTGCCTCTAAACCTGCAAAGTTTGAAGCTCTGTTTTGCAAGATAATTGAGCCTAGACCATAGGACAAGTTGAGCTTGATGAGCCTGACATGCTTGAGCTGGGGAAGCTGGACTTGGTGACCTGCAGTGGTTCCTTCAAGCCTTATCCATTCTGTGACATCGTGATATAAAAATGGTTTGGTGCAAATTATGTAATCTCCCTGTTAAAACTGGATTTTATCACAACCCCTATACATAGCTGTCTCCAGACTAACCAGTGGTCTTTGCTCCCAGGCTGGAAGAAATGTGGTGACTCTCTGTGCAACTGTGCAAGCATAAATTCTAAACTCTTCCTAAGCCCTTCTCTTTGCTCCAGTCACCCAGGAAGTTCCCATGAGGCAATGTGATCAACTGGGGTGCAATTCACTCTTTCAACAAATAAAAAAAAAAAAAAAATTATACAGTGTACAGCCACATCCCATCTCTGTGAGAGTATAGAGGATCTCTGTGGAGAGGACCTCTGGAGCTTGGATATATGGGATCAGGTCCACTCATATGTGTGCCATGAAAAGACCAGCTGCATGAACCATTCTCATCTTTGGTTACATCTACCAAGTCTGTGGAAATATGGATTTCACCCAGGGAACCAGAGGCCTGTCACAAGGCCACAGTTTTGAACACTCTTACCAGCTGTGCTTGCAAAGTCCTCCCTAAAGTAGTCATGGGGTCCCCAAGGTTTTGCAGGGATAGACAGAACTTGCTGATACTCAGTTGTGTCATAGCTTAACCAAGATGGCAACCAAGCACCACTCAGCCCTTTGCTCATGTCCTCAGTCCCAGTGGGATAAGGAGGAGAATTGGAAAAAAGTAAAAATTCATGCATTGAGATAGTAATTGAAATTAATAAGAATTGAAACAAAGTAAAATATAACAACAATAATAATTAATAATAATAATGGTGATGATTATTATGTTGTTGTTTGTTATTATTATTGTTAATAATTAATGAAAGTAGAAAAACAACCCCAAGAAAAATAAATCCCAAGTAAAACAAGTGGCGTTTGATACACTACAGTTGTTCACTACCCAGTGACTGATATCCAGCCCCTCAGTGAGCAGAGACGGGTACCTCTTGGCCAGCTTCCCCCAGTTTATATACTGGGCATCATGTTTTGGGGTATGGAATATCCCTCTGTCCACTTCTGAGCAACAGTCCAGGCTATGCTCCTTCCCAGCTTCTTGTGCACCTCCTCACCAGCAGAGAATGGACAACTGAAAAGTCCTTGACTCACTGTAAGCACTGCTCAGCACCAACCCAAACATCAGCGTGTTATCAACTTTATTCTCGTACTGAGTTCAAAACACAGCACTGTACCAGCACAACTAAGAAGAAAATGAGCTCTGCTGAAACCAGGACAAGCTGGAGATCTTTAAAATATTTATTTCTTTGCAAAAGGTCATAATTTCAATAGGGAACACAAACGTAAGACTTCTCTAAAGGCGTACCTGGATGCCTGTACCCCATGGGTACCCAGCACTGTCCATATTAACATCTGCAAATGATGCTCTGAGGTACTTCAGATCTTTTAGGGCAGAGAGATTTCTCTGAAAGGCAAACCAAGTAGGCTGTGATACACTGCCCTGCCTCCTCCCTCAGCAGCTTTGTAGAACCTGGATATTGCACTGACAGGCAGCTGGTGAACTGCAGGCAGTAAGAACAGCCAGTTTTGAAGTTGCTGATTCTTGTATGCAAAAAGTGGGTACATGGAGGCACCTAAGATCTAATACAAGGTTAAAACCGGGTCCTGACCTTGCACCTGCTGATCTGGCACACAGGAGAAGCAGGTAATTCATGGGTTATTGTCAGGAGGCTTTGCTCCAGTGACACACTTAGAGAGCAGCTGTGAGCAAGTGAATACTCCCCAGTGCAACACAGCATCAGGGCTGTTCAGGTTTACACTGTACCTTATAAAGAGATGGTAGAAACTGCTCAATTTCTGTTACTCTGCCCAACCCACAAACCTAAAATAGACTCTGCAAAAAGCCACAGCCTCATGACCCCCTCTTGTTCAGACTGAATTAAAGATATAATTGAAGGTGCCCTATTGGCAAAGCTCAATGTCTGTACATACTGTGTTTGGACAATGCAAAGAACTCATAAAAGGCACTGAATGGCTTTAAAACTATAGATACCTCCCACCTAAAGAAGGAGGCATTCAACCAGATCCTGTTCATTCCCCGTGACCCAAAAACCAGATGCAGGCTACTAACTGAGCAAACCAAACAGGAGAAGTAGGCAACAAAGAGAATTTGGAGTGACTGAAGATCAGAATGGGCAGAGAGGTCACAAAATAAATAAGGAGATAAGGACCAGACATGAAGCAGAGACATCATGCAGAGCATCAAAATGAGCAATTGCCAGTGGGCAGCACATCCATCACAAAGACATAGTATGTCACAGAGATCTCACAGGTGACATAGGGAAGCAGAAGAAAGCCCTGCACTGCTACAGGACCTGCTCCAGGCAAGGGATTGACACTCCTCCAGCAGAAAATAGGACTACAGCTGAGGAAAACAGGGCCATAGGTGAGTATGGGCGGTCTCAGCCTGTTTCTGGGAGACAGTTCATTTAATGCTGCTCACAACATTACTGCAGCAAGAATGCAGAATTTCAAGTGTCAAGTAAGTAAATTTGTATTAAAGTAACTGCAATTATACACAGCCTGCAGTCACTCCCACGGGAGGCTGTGGCAGGTTTGTGATGGACTTCACTGAGAGCAGAATTAGGATGATAATCGATACAAGCACAGCCATCATTTTGCATTTTCTTGTAGCTGCCAAAGCCTACCATAGTAAAAGCAAAGGGCTTTTTAGATTACAGAGCAAAGGCCTGCAGAGATTTCAGCTAGTCTCTGAATAATGGCATGTGATCAAGTCCTTTTGTGAACAAAAAAAAAAGAATTTCCCAATACGTGAATGCAATTCCAATGCTGTGATACTTTATTTGTTTCACCGCTGGTTAGATCACTGCACAGTGTTCAGTGGCACAGAAGGTTTTGGTCAATCAATGCATTTTTCATTTCTCACCTCTCATCTAAATACTGATTTGTTCCTTAACTGTGTTAGTGGCACATGTATCTCTGGTCTAACAAAAGAAAGACTAATTTTAGTCCTGTGAATAATCCACTGTGCTCAAAAATTAACCACTTCCTTCAATTACACAAACAACCAGGTAACTGAAAAAGTAATTCAATTTATTACTAATCTGATTGCTTTTTGAGATTAAAAAAAAAAAGGTAATAACAGAAAGAACTCATCCAAATGGCAGGGGGCCAAAGGGAATTAATGGGAGGCAACCAGGGTTGCAGGTGGATAAGTGGATACCAAAGGTTGCTCCTTTGGTGCACCTGAAGCTGGCTCAGAAGAGAAAGGTTTGCTGAGCACCACTACCACAGAAAAGCTGAGGCTGTGACACTGAAGGCGAGATTACACCTGTGAGTGCCCAGTGCAAAATATAACCATACCTTCCCAGATAGCTGCAGTGTATCCCATACTTCTGAAGACTATGCAGAAAATCCCCATTTGGCTGCTGTGCCTGACTAACCTGAAGAAATAACAAGTTCTCTGAACAGGATTTATTTTCCAAGTAACTACCTTGACCTGCTTCAGGATGAGCCCGTGCTTGCCAGGAGGAGCAATACACAGGTCATGCTTGCTCCAGGAGGAGCTGAAAGACCTGAAGGAGCTTGAAATGGAGAAGAGGCTCTATCCAGCAGCAGGGCATGCAGAGTCCTGGCCCCAGGCAGGGCTGAACTCCCTTTTGCACCGTGCTGAAATCAGAAAAACATTCGCACACAAGAAGAGTCTCTTGTAGTGCCTATTGTAGAGACTGGCCAGGAGCAGGTGAAGACAGGGAGAGGACAATGACAAAGAAAATCTTTACCTTAAACTGCTATTTGCAAACCGTTCAAAAAGAAGAGAAGGAAGGTAATGATGATGACATGAGACTTTAGGCTGGGGAGTTAGCAGATTTTTTACCTCTGCTGTATGTTGAAGCTCAAGGGAGCTGCCAACCTGCTTCCTGCTGCCCGTTGGGTGAACACAGATGAGAAATCCGTTCATGACCACAGGGAGGGGAAGACAGAAAAGAGTATCCAGCTCCCTAGTTTCTTACTGGTCCCAAGGCAAGCACCCTGCTCTGTAACAAGCAAAATCCTTTCAACAAGAGTTCTCAGGATTTCTGCAGTTTTCACAATCTTTGGGTTCCCTCTATAGTCTTGGGGAGATACTGTCTCCTTTTTCCTAAACTAACCTCTTCACTGCAAGGCCTCCTTCTCCATCAACTCTAGAGCAAACTGTTCCTCTTTCCCCTGCATCCCTAGTTAGAGGGGCTCCTTGGTTCCAGGGGGCAGAACAGGATATGCCCTCCCTTGCTCCTGCACCTTCTAGAATTTCTCCCCAGGAAGACAGAGATGAGCAGAAAGAGCTGTTCATGCTCACTTATTCTCTGACCCTGTGAGGATGCGACACTGAGATGAAGGGCTGAGACAATTCCAAATTGTCCTGGACTTTGCTCCTCTACCAAAAAAATGCCAGTGCCTGGAAAGGTGCACTTTTCTCCCCTCCCCACTTGCTTTCACCCGCTTTTCTCCCCTCCCCACCTGCAAGCAGTCAGGAGGAAGGATATGGCTGAAAAATGGTTGCACAGTTCTCTTGGTAGGAAGTCCTGCTAATATGCAAATTGATCATTGGGATTAAAAGTGTTTCAATTCCCAGCACTTTGCTCTATATACACTCTCTTTTGACAACATGATGTCCTATTGAAGCTGTTCTGCAAATCTTTTTGCTCTTCACATGGGAGGTGTGATGGGCAGATTTGGCTCTTGCCTTGTTCCCTCAGATAGGGCACAGGGATGAGGGGAGTCATGGCTGATCTCTGCCTCCCACTGGTTGCCCTGGGGTCAGCCAGATTAATGTTTGCATTTTGTTTGATTCATTCACCACGCTATCAGGGTAACCCAAGACAACATGGGTGACATTTATTGTGAGCTGGCCCCTTTTTCATTAAGACTTGGCCTAAATCCACACACATTTAATGGTAATTGCTAGGCAGGCAGCACAGAGCAAATACCTTTTATTTCAAATCCAAGACAAGTCAGTGCTGGCTGATAGTTTGTTGGCACTTTCCTACATTAATTAAGTACCTCTCATCTAATATTACATGCGGTCTTTCTGAAAACCTCTAGTGAAAAGTCTATTTGTTAAAAGTGCCAGTTGAAGTCAAAACAACATCCAATATTGCAAATTAGGATTCCAGATTCCAGGATGAGATCTATTAGTCTTTCCCTGCTTAACTAATTAAAAACATGGAGGGACAAAATTTGTTTTGTCATTCTTCCGTCCGTAGGAGTCCTTACAGTAACTAAGAAAAGAAAACAAAATTCCCCTTCATTTATCTTAAGATATCGGCTGGCTTACCCATCTGTGAGCAAAGAATGTTTTTGCTTAGCTTGCTTAGCTAAATGAATCTTGGTTCACTTGCTTGCAGCTGAAGACAAATTAGGCTGATTATCCACGAAAGGGCATACAGTACATCTAGGAATTAAACTGCGACTGGGTATTTAGGATGAATGAAATGAATAGGCTGCAACAGCTTTGCGTGGCTCTGAACAATCAGCAGTCCCCTTCTCTTGCAATCTTTTTAAAGCACTTTCAAAATAATCCTCTGTGTTATTCTTGTGTGTAAGTCGCTGCTTTGCAAGTATGGATTTTTAAAGAAACAAACAAAAAAAAAAATCCCCATGCAAACTTTCCCCCCTTTGAGACGGGAAGCATTGCCGAGCTCAGCAGCTTGCTGCGATGCTGCCTTTCCCACTCAGCGGAGGAATTCCTGACATGCCACGCTGCTGGGCTGCTCCGTGCACAGATCCTAGAGGCAAGCAACAGCATCGCCCCCTCCAGCAGTTTTATTTCCCACATCTCCTACCCCGCAGGACACTGCAGGATGCGCGCTGTATCTGCTGCAAGTGCTTGACAGGTGGTATTTCACATTCACCGCTCTCGCTGCTATCGGGAGCCGCCTGAAATACTGAGTTCTTCACGTGTCGGTGGTTTTCAGTAATTAGCATATTTCAGCCCAAATCACAAACATCCTCCCTTGAAAAGAATGATAATTGGTGACAAAATCCATGGCATGCAGTTACATCAAATGCAAATTTGAGCTAGTAAGATAGATGCTGGCCTGCACTAGGAGAATTAAATGCATCACTGTTAGCAAAAATAATTTTTGCTAATGTTTTGGGCACGATGATTTTTGAGAAGACATTTCTAATTTTAGTGTTTATGTGATAAAAGTGGATATTTGAAATACACAGATAAAGAAAGTCTTATTGGCCTGTTCTTGTGGCATACCACTGACCATTCCCTGTATGAC
This sequence comes from Melospiza georgiana, assembly GCF_028018845.1. Classification (NCBI taxonomy): domain Eukaryota; kingdom Metazoa; phylum Chordata; class Aves; order Passeriformes; family Passerellidae; genus Melospiza; species Melospiza georgiana. The sequence goes on along the minus strand of NC_080430.1, from coordinate 42,528,913 downwards.
TGCTTCTCAGTATGACCACGAAAGATCGATAAATCTTAAACAAAATGGAGATTTAGATGTTCAGCTCCTCTTTGAAACACATTCTCGTTTGTTCTATTCCAGATACTTGCTGACATGCAGTAATTCCAGTTTTGTGCTCTCTTCCCTCACTGTGCATGTAAAAGGGAGGTTGGAGAGTGTCTCTAGGTTTGTGGGTTTTTTGAGCCAGCACGGGCTTAGGTCCATGCTAGCTCCTTTGCAGTGCTGGTTTTACAGCTCTGTGACCCAAGCAAGGGTTCAGGAACATATTTTATATTGTGATTGGTGTCAACAGGGGAAAGAAAAGCAATCCCTCTAGCAAGAGAAAACATACATTTCTTGAATAGTGGGTGTTGCCCATCTACCAAAATCAGATGAAAACTGAAAGGCAAATATTTGTACCCAGATAGGACAAATCTGTCTTTTGACAGCAACAGACAGCTCCTGGGAAAAGTGGTAGGGGCTTGAACTCTACAGAACCCCAGCAAGGAAATTCCTTCAAACAAAGAACACTACTAAGCTGTTAGGAGCTCACTGACTAGAAGGTTTTCTACATTATGATCATCTCAAGCCTTGAGAAACTGTTGGGTGCACATGGGTGACTGAAAGACAGAAATAGTGCACTGGTTTTACCCACTATGACACAGGGAGCCCCGGCCAAAGTAAATAGTGAACCCAGGTCCTGGGGGTCTCGCTCACAGTTACAGCCAAAGCCAGCTTTTCTTCCCGTCTCTTGTTTCCATCTGTACTTGTTTTCCTGCAGCTTGGCCATCCTCTCTGCCCAACCATCCCCTCCTGTACTGCCATGGCCATCTTCCCTCCCCAGCACGCAGGACTCAGTGGCAATGGGTGTGATACCCAAAGCCTCCAACACCTGCCTTGTTTCCTACACTCCCCTTCAGCAGCATGGACAGTCATGGTAGGCTGACTCTCTGTCCTCTCATCTCAGCTTCCCTAGCACATATTAAGGCTCTGGAGATGCAAGAGAGCACTTTCCAGACCACAGGCACAAAAAGTTAACCAAAATTACAGCAGCACCTGCAGACCCAACCACTCCCTGTTGACGGAAATGTGATTCCCATCTCAGTAAGAAAACAGAACAAAAGTTTTCTTTCAAAGACTTTCTGACTACAAAATCATGGGAAGCAAATATAACAAGTCAAATCCCCAGGCTGAGATAGCATTGTCAACACAAGGCAGGATATGGCATTTGCTGTGAACTCAATGCTATTTTATTAAAAGCTGATAGGTGCTCATGAATATAAGTTAGCAGTTTACTTTTATCTAACAGGGTTTTTTTTTCTCTGAAATGACAGGTTCCTATTTTAGTATATAAACTTGCTTTTGATGTATTGATGTAACCTAGAACTTATCAATTGTGGAGAAAACAAGACAAACCATGGTAATATTGGGGGGGGTGTAACACAATTATTGAGCTTTCATGATATAAGCATCATAGCAAAATGATTAACTACATTTAGGAGTGCATATCCAGCTTGCTTTTGAAAAATCACATTTCACACACAAACACACACACACACTCACACACACACATATTTCTGTAACAGCCATATAAATAGACATTCAGTCATATCCTAACTTACAAAACATACACTACTGACAATAGGTGTGATAAACCCTTGTCTAACACTGAACAGCTTTGTCTCTTCTCTCTCTACAATTCTCTGCCATGCTGAAAACAATTCTGCATGTGCTGCTGAATCCAGCACAGGCTCTGAAATCTAAAGACTGTTAGACCACCATGCTGTACAATCACCAAATGCAAGATTAAAGTGTACAGAGGCACCATATTACTCCATTATCAGCAAAGCACAAAAACATCTTCTTTCAGTTATTATTTATACAGTATTAAGAATCTGAATTTCTTTCCAGAAAAGAATGTTTGAGAATTTCCATCCTTATAACATAGTAATGTTATGGGTATCTAAAGGAAAAAAAAATATATATAAATGCAGCAATTCGTTTTATACATATTTTGTATATAATTATTAGCTTTCTAAATTTAAGATTAAGTTACACCCATTAGATATGTGAACAATTTGTAAAACAACAGTGCTTTTCTGGTGTCATGAAAGACTTTGAAATTTAATTTAAATCTTACATTACTGCTGAAGTACATTTAATGTAACAACAAAAAGGAAAATAGCAATGTTAATAGCTGGCTTGCTTTGAAAGCCATCAGTAAGTGATCCTCACAATGACTTCATGTGTCACTGAAAGATGCAGTATCCCCAGAAGTCTACATGCAGGGAAATCTTAAAAAGCAGTCACACAGAGAGAGAGAAACTAGGATCAGAACAGAAATAATCCCAGAAGCTCCATTTCTTTCCCAGCCCTAGAGACATGCCAGTCCCCTTATCTTCAGCATCAATGCTCCTGGGGCTCGGCATGTGTCGGGAAAGTCCTCCTCTTTTCTGCTGGCAGGGCTGCAGTGGCTGCAGTAGGAGCAGCTCAGGGAAGGGAGGAGGGAGATGTGCTGCAGGGGCCTGGGGAGGTGGGAAGCAAGCTGGGAATAACCCAAGCCACACCGGCCTTCTCCCTCAGATGTTTGTGGGAGTTTCTGCGGGGAAATCCAATATACAGACAAAACAGGGAGTGGCTGTTTTCTACGACATGCAAAACCAGGCTGCATGGCATACATGTGAAGTGAAACCTGCCTACTCATGATGGAACTGCAATCTCAGTTCAGCTGTGTCATTTTCCATTGCTGTTGTATAAAGAATAGCATTTAAAACGTGGCATCAGCCCTTTCAGTCATACAGGGCTTCCCTAGACAGATGACTAAACAATCACCCAGGTAAGAGGTTTAATGAGCACTTTGAAGGCTATCTTCATCTAGAAAAGACCCCTATGCATATATATAAGCTTTGGCCAGAATTTTAAGTGATTCTTAAAAGGCTGGTTGTTAATAATCTAAGATCTCTCATACAGGGTCTTCTCCCCCACTGGAAAACACAAAGGCATTTATAAATTCATTATTTTTTAAAGGTTGAAAATTGTGGAGTTGGCATCACTGAGATGTGCCAACGATCAGCAGGGCAGGTCATTGTTATTAGCCAGAAGCACTTGTGTGCACCCACTGCTTTCACCATCCCAAGCAGTGAGTAACTGGAAAGCTTCCCTGGGAAACCAGCTCATGGAGACACCAGAAGGTTCCTGGTGCAATGAAGAGAAGAAGAACAAAGACAGAATTTGGTCTTATTTTTACTAACATTTACCTTCATGTCATGCATTCAGACATGAAGGGACACCAAACCCCTCCCAAGCCCAGCATCTATGTCCCTAACACTAAGCAGACACAACCTGGCTGGCGTGTGAGTCACAACTGACTGCTTGTAAAAGCCCACTGCAAGGCACAGCAAACCTCCTGAAAACTTTTCCCAGGATAAAACTGAGTTTCCTACTTTTCTGCAGTGATTTTTGGGTTTGTGCATGCTGGTTGGTATTTCCCTGCACATAAATCCTGGGTCTCTTCTGCAGAAGCGGGAAAGCACAGACTGCTCACAACACTCATGACTAAATTTGCTGACTCAAATTCTTTCCCCAAACCATTAAAAATACTGGGTTGCTAATTTCAATCTAACCACCATATCCTTCTTCCTGGATTTCCTGGGAATGGTCAAGTGGTTTAGGATGCCCAGCAATCCTCTTTTCTAGGAGGTTCAAAAGCTAGGAAAAATAAATATGTCAAACAAGGATTTTAAAGGAATAACTAAGGTGGTAGAAAACATGAGCCCAAAATGTTGGCTGTACCCACTATCCTCTAATATTTCCCCTTTCATATTATCAAAAGATCAAGTTCTTAAGCCTGCTGAACTCGGATGGCTAGGAAACCTGAGCTCAAACAGAAGCTGCTAATGAGAGGCATTTCCTAAAGCTGCTTTAGCAGGTGCTTCCTGCTGAAATGGGGAGGGTCACGAATGGAAATCTCATTAGGAAAGTTTCTAACCCCGAGGATAATATTCAGTGGTGCTGCCACTCTCACTGCCATCTGCACTAGAAAGTGGTTCTGACTGAACTAGATAGCACTTGATCCCACTGAGTGAGCCCAATTGTTTGCATTCTTGCACAAATGTGTGAATGGCAGCCTTCCGGCGAAGCAAATGCTGGGTCTGCTCCCTTCAAAGGCTTTGCCAGTGATCCTTGCCCTGCTGGCTTCATCCTTAATTGGCCTACACGGTGGGGAGCAATTAAAAATAAATGGTGGCTTGCTGTGCTGCTGTAAGGGGAAGTTTTGCGGCTCCAGGCATGAGCGCAGCTACCTTAGTCCATGGCGTATGCCGTTCACGGGGAATGGCACAAGGGAAAGGGGAGAGACCTGGCTATTCTGAGTGCCGAGGGGAAAAAAATCACACTGTAGTCTGCAATAAATCAGCATTACCTTTACAATTAAAGGTTTGATTGTCTGGGGCCAAGGCATGCTTTCCCTTGTGTGTCTGTGGAACGTGGGAATGGCATTTCCTATTATGCCTATCATCCAGAAATGGGATTTTTCATACCATCTTCACAAGCCCCCCTTCAATTCAGTCTCATCAGAGAGAGAAGAATGGCTTTTATCTGCTTGGGGACAAAATGAGGTTTCTTCAAATGAAATACCCAATACCAGAAGCTATAGAGCTAGTCTTTAATGAAAAACAACTAATCTCAAAGAAAAGCAGTGTCAGTGTCCCATAACTGTGTCATGAGGCTCTCTGAAACTTTAATCATAAGGGGAGAATTTTGAACCAGCAATTAACTTGCCACAGTCATCTGTATCAAGCAATGAAGTTTCTTAGATAATTTCCTACTACTTATTAATGAAAGTCTGGTATAAGGATGAACTGAAGAACATGATCATTTATGAAATTAAAACTTGAATTAAAAATACAGATTTTTGCTACACAACAACCCATATTTCCATGACATTTAGAAGTGGATTAAAGCGCAAAAAAAAAAAAGGAGGAGCTGAGAGTCACTTGATTTTCCTCTACTCCCTGAAGATACTTGACACTGAAGGTGGTCAGCTTCACCCAGGTACTAACTACATAACTTATATCAGCAACAGCCATTTTACAAACATGACATGTATGCCATTTCTTAATGATGGGGTTGCACATCATTTTTTGCATCTTGCTGCTTTACTACAAAGCATCTCTGTGCTTCCTGTTTCATAAATGTGTGGTACCTTCATGGACGTCTCTTCATTTTGTGGTGGAATAAAAAGGGATGAAGTCTGCCCTGGGAAAATCTCCAGAACATCCTTTTTATTTTATCTCTCTTTGTTGATACTAAATAGAGGCTAACAAAAGGCTTTACTCAGCTGATACCCTGAAAAATTTGTGATGCAGTATATAAGAGCTTAGCATCCCTGGAAAAAGCTACCACTCTTTTTAGGCAGATTCAGTGAGCATGGAATAGAGCTTGTATAGGACACACACTTCTTGTTGCACTCATTTTTATGCCCAGTGTTTAGAAAGAAAATCTAGACATACATCAAAAATTATTTCTCCCATAGCTAACGTGTGATGGTTGGATTGGGACAGAAAGATTTGTGGGCTATGGCAGGGGCACTGGGGCTACATGGCCTTTAAGGTCCATTCCAAGCCCTTAACATTTTAAGATTCTGTGATTCTATTCACCAGTGCAGTTCAAACTCTGTGATTATATAGATCTCGCTCCTTCCAGGAAATTACCTAAAAGAAGCAGTACAGAAGGATTTTTTTTGTTGTTGTTGTTTCAGTAGATTTCATCCTCAGAGGGAAACAGGTTATATAAATTGGATTTCTGCACAGAAGTCTCTTGTTTCTTGTGCTGCAGTGTAGCAAACCACCTGAACTGCACTGACAGCATATGATTTACTCAGTTGCTGAATGAGGACATTTATGTGCAAGCACATATATTTGCTATATTGTTTGTAGGCACCTCCAGAACTCACCTTCCCCAAACCTGCAAAATTTCAACAGCAGTAGGATGCTGTGGGGGTGGCAGAGACACTTTTCATGTTCTCTCCACAGACGGCTGGAGAAGATAATGCAATTTCTAATTCTTCAACAAAGAAATGTCACTCATCCCAGGCACTTTCCTTTTAGTCCATTAATTCCTGATGCAATTTCTAAAAGAAAAAAAGTTCAAAATTAGGCAAATCTCTCTAAACCAGATCTGAGCACAGAAACAGTGAGGGGCCAGTTGCTTAGTGATAATCACAAGGGCAAAGAAGAAAATACTGCAAGCCCTGCTATAGCTACGTGATCAATGTGAGGAAAAGGCCATGGTCTTGCAAGGGAAAAAACATTGAGCTGGTTTATTCTGTTGCTTGTAAAGATTTCTTATATGCTCACTCTATCTGATTACATTCAACACTGACAATCAGTTTTTTTGACTCCAGAATTGATAAAAAATTACTACTAAATAGCACTAGGGATTCTAATATATTGTTAGTATGACCTTTGTAGTAAGATCTTTAAAAATCACGTTGTATTCCAAAGCACAGGATAATTCACAGCTTTTTTGCACATGCTTTTTCTTCCTCCCACATACTTCAAACACAGCATTTGAAACACTATGAAACACATTTGAGCACTATGAAACACATTTAGATGAGGCACAAAAGATGCCAATCACATGAAGGCCATCCTAAAAAGTTTGTCTGTTCAGACTATTAGACAAAATCTGTAAGAAAACTTTAATATTAAAAAGCTACTTCTGCTAGGGCTGGTCTTATCAGCCATGAGATCACTTATGAGGTCCCTTCCCCACTGCTCAGGACCTTTGATTCCCTATTAGTCACTTCATGGGTCACTTCATGGCAAATGATCCTCCACATGGCAGGAAAACATCTCCAAAATAATTTCTGACCATTGCCAGCCTCTTCCTGTTCAGGAAGCATTAGCCAGTGCTAGTTTCACTAGCCAGTGAAAACTCTCCTTTTTTAGTGTTAATTCCTGATTACAGTGCTTTGTGGTTACAGTGGCAAAAATGTGATTTTTAGAATGCAAACTATAAAAATTGCAATTTTACTTACCCACCTGCTAAGTGCTTTTCACATTTACAAATCACTCCAAAATAGAGAGAAGTGAGAGAATGATTTTTTTGTCTTTCTTTACCAAAAGCTTCTATAATCCTTGATTCAAGAATGAAAGAGGAGAACTGCCCTGACCCATCTAAGAGGACTGACAAAATGAAGGTGCCCCATAATTTCTAGCCTCAGAAGTAAGTTGTGTATTTATATAAATTATGCAAACCTTGAGGGAATACAATACAAAGCCAAAACTGCAAATGAGCTAAAGAGTAAGAAAAACATAAGAAAACACCACAAGGGGAAATTCAGATTGCACAGCACCTATGGGTACACAGGCCACTTCCACACTGCACAGTGGTGACTTCCAGTGTCCTCTGGATCCCTTTCCCTCAATAAACTTTGCATCTCGAGTTGCATCTCACAGAGGGCTGGAGGGGGATGGTGCTGGAATGAGCAGCTGTCAGTCCTGGACACATCCCTCGCTCGTGGCCACCAGTGCAGCACCATCTGCTGGGAACACAGACACTTTGGACAAAATCCTTCCAGCACCAGCGTTTGTCCCCACCTGTCCTAAACATGACACACACAGAAAATGTCCACCTCCCTGCTTTTCTGCCCTTTTTTTCAGCAAATATGAAGTGATTAACCACCACAGGCTAATCAGACTATTACTTGAGCACTTGGGAGCTCAGGGAACTCTGCAGAAAGCAATAGGATACACAGAAAGCTGGCATTTTAAGGTCCTGTTCAAGAAATCATTTCAATACAGTTACAGGTTAGTGATGCCAAAATGAAGCCAGGAACAGGAGGCAGGGCCCTGTGGACTGAGCAATGTTTTTCAGTGTCCAACCCTTGCAAGGAGACTGGCTTCAGACATTCAAAATTGAGACAGAAAGAGTAAGGGTTAATTGAGCTAAAGGAGCTACTATGTGAGAGATTTAAGCTAGTGAGCATAGCACTTGCTGAGTTATTTTGTCAGTGTTAAATCTGTGGGAAAATCAGACACATTTCCACAGTCAAAACTAAGCTTCATTATAAAGTAGGACATCAACATCTTTATTAGCTATGAAAAACACCATGCGTCCTCCCTACATTACCAACAAGAGCCAGCTGGAAAATTTTGGCAGGCTTTTATTTTTTCTCTCAGAAAAGCATTCATTGGAGGAGTCTGAACCTTTGATAGAAATTAGAAAACTTTTACCCTGAAATGATACTGCAGGACAGAGTTTCTGCAACCTCAGAAGGGCTGGTTAAGAGTCTAGGCAACACACTGAGACAACCATACTGCTGCTGTTGTGGGCAATACCTCAATTTGTCCTTCCTCAGGAATCTCCTCATCCCACCTTGTTGAGTGGCACAGGCATGGCCAGAAGGACATTAATGAAATATGTCTGAACTTTGTGCTTACAGAAGGAAATACAGAGTGATACTCCTGGAGGTTCTACAGTTTTGGGGTGGGACATTTTTGGCAAAACTTTAATTCTTGGATCTCCTTCAAAAGCAACCCAAAACCTCCAAAAGCCAAGGATCCCTTAGTACGATGTAGCTTAGAGTGAGTTCAACTAAATGGTATCATCTTAAGATATAAACTTTACACTGAGTAAAAGAGAGGAAAGACGTCCAGGAATTCTTGGTGGAATGGTAGGCATTATTCAGTATCAGCTAAGCAGTTATGCATGCTGTAAAGTGGCAAAATATATCAGATTTAAAGACCAGAGTTACTTGGAGAGCCGATTCATCTGGTTTGTTTGAAAAACTCTTCCACTTCTTTTGGTAACCCCATGGACTGAGTTAGCACAGACAAGTCTGCTTGTGTGTTCAGACTTTTGGTGAGAATTAACTTTTTATTCGCTGAGAATGTTGTTATGGATTAACAACCAAGAAAGGGTCATCCATCATGTTTTTCAAATAAATGCTCCCTGTTTATCGATGAATCCAAATATTACTAGGTTTTCATCACTACCTGGCCTCAGATTTGCAAAGTCACTACACCATTGTGTCATTTGCTCCACAACTGAATTTGCAAGCAGGGCAGCCATTCATTCCTGAAAAATCCAATCCACTAGCCATAGCTTATATTTCTCCTAAAACATTTTATAAATCTGGAAAACAATTTCTATCATGAGGATTTAATAAATAGCAGGGAAAATTGAGTGTAGAAATCTATATAAATACCTAACTAGTAACCACCTCTGGCATTTTAATTCAACATCGTTTAGATTCCTTCTCATAAAAAAGGTTTCATTTCACAAAAGGTACATTTTAACATAGGAATTAAGAGAGTTTAGATTATTAAATTATCCAAATGAATAATTTGGATAATCCAAATTCACAGTCCTGTCAGTCCTGATTAATTTCTTATTCCAACTATTTTTAGTAACAAAAAATGAACAGGAGGGAAGGTCACTGTGACCAGCAGCATCCTCTGAATCCAGCTGGAGACTGCTCACAGCAGCTATGTACAGTTTCAGTAGACAAATCCACAAGCCCCAAATATTTCTCAAATGCTAAATCAATTAGTCAGTATTTAAAGGCCATATACAACAAAATTCTTTGTTCAGCTGCCCCTGCCAATGTCACCACTGTTATCTCACATGCACAGGGCACAGCAGCAACTTGCACTCTCCATCAGCTGATGCCTCACTCAAGATCAACAACACCCAAAATAATTGTCCCTGACCCAAAAGCCTACAGTTTAAATGGCAAGCCTCCCCAAAAGGATGACATGAAGGGTTATCAGGAAGGGGATAATAAAATTAATAGGTTTTGTGTCCTAGTGGATACTATTGCAGTGTATATAATTCCTTTTCAGAACAGTACCTCTGCATCTCCATTTGACTAATGAGGCGTGCTGGTTTAGTTTGGTTTTTATAGCAAAAGCAGGCTATATACTATAGCCTTTTTATAGGTTATGTACTAATTCATATTATATGGCTTGAAGCCTTCATGCATGGTGGAGCAGCAAGTAGACAAGGAAAAAGAAATGGTAGTGTCCTCACAGAGTATGCCAGGATTTCCCTATCTGTAGTCTGCTTCTGCTGTTTCTTTTTCTTCTCCCAAAATTCAGATGTCAGTACATGTGTGAAGCCTGGCTGTAGGGGCAGAGCACACACTCCAGCTCCTGGGGCCAGCACATACTGATCAAGCAGGTTTACATGTCACCCTGAAAGTGAAAAACAGACACAAAACCCAAGCTGAGCATTCAAACATGGAAAAGGTGAGGTTATAGCATGGAGAGATTTGTTGTTAGAATACCAGTTCTCACTCACATTGGGGTGTGTCCTTAGCATCTACTCACACATTAAAGGGCAAGGCCAAGAAAACCCATCACAGAGCTCTACACAGCCCCATGTGCAGCCTCTTGGCAGTGCAGTAGGTTCAGCAGCACCAACAAATTCCAAAGCGAATGTAAGGACTTGGTGCAGCCCCTGAACTTTTTCCAGTAACTTTCCCATCCCACTACACAGAAAACATTTATTTAGAGAAAGAGGAGGATGAGGGTATCAGAAAACAGGTCTCTGAAAAAGCAAATTTTGTATATAGTGCCTCATTTTTTAATGAGGCAGCAATTTGTTAATTCACCTTTCTGTTTTAATAAATACAGCCCGTAAAGTAAGGAAACATATTGTATTCACAGAAGCCTGTAACTACTTCAAAGAAGAAAATGTTAGTTAAAAACATCCAAACAGATTCCTGATTGGAAATAACTCTTTGTCTTTGGCTATACATACTAATTTCCTCAGCAGACAGGAAAAACAAGCTAACAGCCCCCAGAAAGACCACAATGCAGATTTATGTGACAAACCACCACTACCTGAAGATGAAGTGTAAATGTTATGGGTGAGTGGGGAAAAGACAAGGTACTGAGTGTATCCTGCAGCACAGGCATTGGTTTCAGTTCAGCATTCACCCAGCCCTGATCACCTGAATCTCTGCCAGCATCATTCTTAGCCCAGATAAGGCAACTGACTGATTTCAGTTGTCTTTTTTCAGACTGTTGAGCATGTGAAATGAATACAAATACCTGGCTCCTTTCACGGTTCAAAACAGAGTAAGAAACTCAAACATAAGCTGCAAAAATAAATACCTATTTGCATGTCTACAAAAGCAACTTCTACCAGTCTAATGTAAATAAATATATTGTTTACATTTATTTGAAATTTCACTACACAACATAAACTACATATATAAATTATTTTCCTTTAAATTCCCATGGACCAAGGAAGAGTCCTGAAAAACATTCAGATGTGCCATGTAAGGAAACATATTATTCCACAGAGGGATTAATACTGATTTACAGCTTGCGTGCCCCAGCTTTAGGAAGCTGTTTCCTCAGGGACAACATTTAGGGACTTCTGGTCATAAAGCTCTGCCAACAATTTTAACTCCCATGGAAGCTCTCTCCTCTCACAAGCAAGATGCCTCCTGCCACCCAATCTTGCCTGAAACCATGTTCAAGATCTTATAATCTGTAGCTTTGTAAGCAGTGGGACAAGACCTGATGTCTGACATCTCTCTTTTTGTGGATTCACTCATTTAATAAAGGGTGAGCCTTTTTTTCCATGGATGACTTCTCATCTACATGTATGTCCATCTTCCAGAAATACTTGACAGCCCTGATCTCTTCTCTATCCCATGACCATCAAATTTAGACAAAATTCCCCAACATTACTCAGAGACCAGGAAGGAATGACTGACATAAGCAGGCACAAAAATAATGAATGTAACACAATTGCTGCAGCCAAAAAAGAAATTGACTGCCTTGCAGTTCTGACTTGTGTTGGACGGTGACAACAATATTGCTATTCATTGAGAATTATCACTTATTGCCAGCCTTCTTACAGGTGAAATTTCAAATTACAGCATTTGAGAGAAAGGCTCCTGAGGTGCAAGGAAAGTACTTCTGCACAGATACTGTAACATCAGAGAAGACCTACTCTTCTTCGTTTCTGTACCCTGCGCTGTGTGAATACATAACCTCATTTGCTCATGATTAATGCAAAACACCCCAGTTTTCATCTCGAGCAACATGCCAAATGTTGTGAATGTGAAACTACAGTTTTAATTACCATCATGAATTAAAGTCTTTAAACCATCCATGTACAGTCTCTGCTCAGAAAGTCTTCATATCTTCATGAAACTAGCACTGGAGATGGCTCATTCAGTTGTGCTCAGCTGACCCGGGGACCAGGAATACAACTACTCATTAAGAATTTTACCAACCTAATAGTAATATAGGAATAGTAATAACAGGAATATTATGCAGAAAACCTACAGTGGAGTCGTGACTCATAATGGGATTTCAGAGCTGTTGTGTTATATTATTAAAGAATGTTTTCTCTATGTTGTGTTAAAGAAATTGCTCTAGAAAGTGACAAGACTGAAGGGCAGTCCAGCAAATAATTCCTCCTATCACAGTGAACCATCTAATTTCTTCAGTAATTACGTATTTGTGTACACCAGCAAGCATGGTGACATTCTATCAGCTCTCCACAGTAAGAGCAGTTGCTTGAAGGGCAATGACTCCAAAAATCATACTTTCCAAAATCACTGATGTGCTCAGTCTGACCCACCAAACGACAGCCAAGCCAAAGAGTGGGCACTTGCAGTTAGCACAGCATGAAACTTAGGTCATCACAAACACATCAACAATCCTCATGCTGATAAGAAAAATATTTATCTAGGTGAAGAGGTGAAAAAAAAACTTGTCTGTCCCCAAATGCTGTAGGACACACAGAAAAGGAGAATTTAGATTTTAAATGAAACTGTCTTCTCACACACAGAATGCAAATAGCTGAGATACCACTCAGAGGTTATGATCCAGCCACTCAGCCCACCGAGGTATGAAGATATGCAAATTATGTCAATATTAAGCAAATAATCTATGCTGGATGCAACTCCATGTTGAATGGAGTTTGCCTTGGTTTGCCATAGCATCAACAAATTTTACCTCCAACTCTCACTACAGCACCTAGTGTGTGCCTGGTTTATCTGAAGATCATTTTCTGTTGTTTTCAAACGGCATAATTAATAACATGTGAAGAAGTAAGCAGATGAATGCAAATGTAGGTAAATCTCTGATCTACTCTGCTCTTTCCTACACAGCAAGCTGCTGCACTCTTGTATATGTGAACCAATAATGTCAGCTTTCATGCAACTCCTCCCATAGATTACCCTGGATACATCAGTGGGAAAATGTGCAATGGTAAAGTCAGTATACATTCAAAAAGGGTTGCATGCTGCTTTGGTTAGGGAAGCTTTATAATTAGTGCACTGCACAACAGTCAGGATGGTTTCATCAACTGTAGAAGGTACTTCCATTGCTACAGAGCAATACTGCCTCAAAACATTATAAATATATAAGTAGCAGACATTTCCTAGATCTGCAGCTCTAAAAACACAGAGCAACTGCAAATACACTCCTCAGGTTCAAAACTATGTATACAAACTATGTAACATACTGAGGGATGTGGAGCAACCTGATGCTTATGGATGAATCACCCAAGGATGGAAAGACACAGCAGGTTGCTCTGAGGCTTCACACTCAGCACATCAGCCACCTTGACACTGCTAAGCAGACAAAGATGTAAGCTCATCCTTAATGGATGACCATGGCACAAGAAATTGAATGTAGGAGCCAGTCACTTTCAATGCCTAACAGCAAGATGAATTAGGTTTCAGATTAGGGTCCCAGTTTGCGATTGATCGCTGTCACTTTTCAAAGTTCAGGCTCTCTTTACTTTTCTTAGGAGCACTGCTAAAAACAATCCCCCACTGTTTCTTCAGTCAGTCTAAACCACAAGAAAGTTTTCTATTACTGTGTTTAGCCTTCATCACTCATTTCTGATTTTAAAGAGTGATTTTCTGAAGCCATTTGGCGTGTTTTTTTTGTCTGTGTTCTGTCTAGCACTGTCTTCCCTGATTATTTACTGGTTTACTGCATTCTATCTGTACCTTACTGCACCACTACCATTTCTAATCCTATGCCTTTTCTAGTTCTGACTTACTCAACTTTAATTTCCTCTTTTCCTTTCTTTTTCAACTTTTTCATCTAGAAATGACATTTTATAATCTTTTTTTGGCAGCAAGATGGACGTGTCATGTACTTGCTGGTGTGCAGATGCTTTCATCCTAACTCCATCTTTTTCATCCAGCCACTAGAAGGTGTTGATTCTAAAGGCAGACTTAGTGGTAGGTACATGGTATGTATTATCTGTGTGAAAGAAAAGATATGTTTTATTTAGAGAATTTAAAAAATAAATTGAGACTGAATGTGTAGTCCTCTACTTGACTAGTTAATCCTCTACTGTGTATTTTTTAATTTCTAATTCCAGGAAGTTAGCTAGTTTATTCTTAAACATTTAAAGATACATGAATGCAAGGGAGTAAAACAGAATACAAACTTTACATGGGAGTTCCCTTGTGGAACTTTAAAACCAATTACTGCACCTTCTGTAAGGTTCAGATTGGATGTGATCATCCGGAAATCAGTCTTCCAGAATAAATATAAAGCAGCATAATTACAAAAAAAAAAAAAAGGCAACTTACACAGATGACTTTCAAGGCTTGCAAAACCCAGTGTGAGAGGTCCTTTTCCCTCCTATGACTACCCTTTGACAGAAACAGAATTGCCAGAGGGAAATACTGATTCCATACAATCAATACTTTTGATTTTCATGCTGTCACAATTCAGTAGCAAATTAGGAATGAGAGGATCTACCAAGAAATGCCAGATGGTTCATTACAAAATATAGCAGCTGTCCTTTTTCCTCCAATAACTCATTTTAAACTGGTGGAAAATGAAGTTACTTTAATCTGTCCTGTACAGCTCTATAATAAAAACAGACATGAAAATAAAGGTTGTGGTATCCAGCTACTCAGTGGATTCACCTACTCTGCCATGTAGTGTAATCACTCAGCAATTTTACAAAACAGATCACATATTTCCACCAAGGTATCTTTATTCTCACCACCCTACTGGCCCTTGTCCAATGGAGTTAAAGTGTCAGGGCAGACAAGGAAACAGCTGTCAGTATGAGCTGGGTCAACACCTGCACAGGGGAGACACCAAGGACATGAGCTGACCATGAACATTGTACCCCAAACCCAGTACATGGGTAGTTGGCAGCATTCTCATTAGATGCCAAATCAAAGGTGGCTCCTGACTCAAGAGCCTGGAAGTGAAAAGCAAAAGCAATTTTAGAGGAATATACATGAATGGCTTGAAAGACAAAGCAACTTCTTACTTCAACAGATTAGCAATACACCTATTTCCAAGGCACCCATGTATTTGAACAGAAAACAAGGGATAAAGAAGTTACTTAAAATCATATCAGTACTCATTATCTTAGGTTCTAACCTAGCAAAACAAATAGCTCAGAATTGTTAATAAATCCTTGGGGTTATAAAAGGATAGCTTCTTTGACATACTAGACTGAAACTCTTTTTCTCTTTAGTTGTATCACTTAAGGGCTTAATTTGGCATGTTTTAAGAATGCAACAGACTAGACATACTCTTCAGAGCTCAGTCTCAGTTATTACAGCACAGCCAAACTCTTTTCACCATGGTTTGCTAGAGATAACAACTCTATCCCTCAGCCAAGCATAAAGATGCGAGCAGTGTAAAAAGAAGTGGTCCAAGGGGACATTTTTCACATTGCTTCACTGAAAAAAGGTTCATTTTCAAGTTAATTCTTTCCAGTTCCCTAGCTAAAAAAAAAGACAGCTTAATTCCTGTTGCTAGGTGAGTATATTAGCAAAGTCTAAAATACAGCCCAATAAAAAATTTATATGATCATCTCACCTATGTAGCTGGATTATGTGTTTATAAATTTCAATCTTTCAAAAACTTTTGGAAGATTGCTCAAATGTATCATTGTTAGATCTGCAGCCACAATTTCTCCACAGCAGCAATGTAAATTACATCAGCTGCAGAGATAAGTGCATACACTCCTCTGAGGAAAAAAAAAAAAAGAAAAAATTTTATGGGTTTTACATAAATGTAGTCACACAAGCTCCTTTTTCCCACTTGAAAATTGCCAGGCATCTCTCTCCAAGTATACTGGCAATTCTGGTGGAAAAAATATTTTGGGCACCACAATTGTCTTTTTACTTTCAGACACCTGGTACCTCATCTTTCTATTACTGTCTTGAAGTGTCTAGAATGAACAAGAAATCAGTGAAACAAAGCAATAGATCAGCAAAAGTTGAATTAGTTCTAAAATTTAGATATGGCATTGAGATAGATAACTATAAAACTCAAGAAGAACAAGCATTTATCTTTATTTCTAAACAAGATATAATTTAAAAATAAAGTTTAAACATTTCCTTGCAATATTAGTAATTCAAATGTTGGAATGTGAAAATAACTAATTTTTCATCCATAAACTGTTTATATGATTTTGTCAAAGTTTTTTCCACTTTAATAACCTACAGTTTTAATAAACACTTGACACAGGATTTTTAAAATATGCCTATATATTAAAATTCTCTTATCTTTCAAGTATTTTTAAAAGATGGTTAAATTGACCCACTTTGCAAGACAATGTTTATACTACCTCTTTTTAGCAGTATTGTAAACTGAATGCAAGCTGTTTTTTAACATAATCCACAGCTGCTTCAAAATGTCCTTTCTGAAGCTCTAGTGCTTTTTTCAAAGTACTTTAATGAAGAATGCCTTTAATTAGTATTCATTTCAAGTAGATTTTTATTCAATTTCATAAAAATCTGGTCTGAGGAGAGTTCTCATCATTGCAAATAATTGACTAAATACTAACATCCTAAAAATTTGAGCTAGCAGTAAGGTAATTCATATGCCATTTTCCCAGATTTCCTTTACTTCTGCTTTTCAGCATGTCTTCATCTTGCTATAAAACTTAAAAGACTGTTACTCACTGAAGAAGGTTTGAAATGAAAGGTTAAATGGCTAAATTTCACCAGAGCTGAATGTTTTATGTAATATCAGCCTTGCAGAACACTGACAATGATAAATACTGTGCAGTTAACTCCCTTTTATTAGGTCCTTTCTGTCCCAAGGACTAGAAGCACAATACTGAGCCATGGGAGAAAATGCCTAAGAAATCTGTATTTTCTGCTTTTATTAGCTTTAGTTAGCCATTTGCTGACTTTTTGTACTTAAGCATGTATGTACAATCTAAAAATACCACAAGAAAATTAAAGTTAGCAATTTCCCAGCCTCCCTGTTGTTCTTTCTTCATCTATGGGGAGATTTTAGCAAAAATGCAACATTCTCTGTCTTTATTTGGACTGAAATATATTATTTCTACCTTTGGGTGGAGAAACAGAGATGAAGTGAGTTACGTGGGCTGAAGTCATACAGTGAGCCAATGCCAATTAGTAAAATGCACCTTTCCAACTACTCTTTTAACTTCACAGGACTGCACTTCCAGCAAGTTGTGACATAAAGCACCTTATTTCTTTGCACGGATCTCAAACTAGGATGTATGAAATGTGAACACCAGAAAGCACTAAGCCACGGTGAAATGAATTTGAGTAAGGTGTTTCATCCCTCAGAGACCAGCTGAGGAAAACACAAGGAGACTGCTTGCAGGACACAGTCATTTAGCAGCCATGTGCAATTTTGCTGATGGCATTATCGGCATTAGACTACCACCTTATTAAGTTTAATAATTTGGGATTTTCATAACACCTGCCACTTAGATTCAGCCTTTGTACAACTATTTTTTTTAAGCTAACTTCTACATGTTCACATTATCATGCAGTGTATGGTTCTGAAGCTTTGGTGTTCTCCATCTGTGTTGAATCTACCACCCCATTCAAAGCCCAAACACCAACTTCTATTGTTTTCTGACAATACAGTCTTTTTGAGTGATCTTTTCCCCCTCACTCAAGTCCTAAGAAGCTGTATTATTTGAAATACAAAGTTGATGTCCTCAGAACAAGAGACACATGGAGCTCTTAGAGCAGGTCCAATGGAGAGCTTTAAAGCTGATGACAGAACTGGAACATAAAAGGAAAAGCTGAAAGAGCTGGGCCTGTTCAGCCTCCAGAAGAGATGGCTGAGAGGGGACCTCATCAATGTCTGCCAGCATGTAAAGGTGGGTGCCAATGGAGCCAGGCTCTTCTTGGTGGTGCTCAGCAGTAAGACAAGAGGAAACAGCCAGAGAGTGATGCACAGAGCTCTGCTGGAATGTGAGGAAGAACAGCTTACTGCAGATAACCAAGCACTGGAACAGGTTGCCCAGAGAGGTTGTGGAGTCTCCCTCACTGGAGATATTCAAGAACTGCCTGGACACAATCCCGTGCCATGTGCTCTGGGATGGCCCTGCTTGAGCAGGGAGGTTGGACAAGGTGACCCCACTGTGGTCCCTCCCAACCTGACCCATTCTGTGAAACAACGGCATGGCCCCTCAGTGTTGGCGAGCTTCTTTAGCGCTGTGCTCGAAGAAGGAATCACTGAGGGGGATGGAACACCCGACGAAATGGGCGAGCCTGGGTGTTTACCTACACGACTCCGACCTCGGGCCGAGTTGGGCCTTTGCGCCCAGGCTCTGGCAGTTCCACACCGCAGCCCGGTCTCGGGCCCGCAGCCCCGCACGACGCTTCGGGCACCATGGGGGCAGCACGACGGCTGCGCAGCGCCAACCAAAGCGCTTGGCCGAGGGCTGCCGACACGGGGGCACGGCCGCCCGGAGGAGCCGCGCTCGCCACCCCCATTGCCGGGGTTGGACCGCGCAGGCGGCCCAGCCGATCCGGCGACGGAGCGAGCGCGGCCAGGCGGGTGTTCCCGCCGCCCCCCGCCTCGCCGCGCCGCGGAGCCCCCTCACGCCGCCGCATCACCATCGCCCGCCGGCGCGGCGGCAGCTCGGCTCTTTGGGCGAGCGGCTGTGCTTGGACGAGGGGAACGGATCGGTAGACGAGGGCAGATAGTGAAGGGGAGAGGGTGGGAAGGAGGCGCGGGAGGCTGCAGGCAGCGGCCTTCTTCAGTTTGGAGAGGTGTGGGGCCGCTTCCTTCAGCGCCGTGGTCTGTGAGAGGTTGCCTCGGGTGTGTGTTTGGGGGCCGGGGCAGTGAGGGTGTCAGGAAGGGCTTGTCGGTGGCCGTGGTTTTTCTCTGGGCGGCCTGGGCTCCGCCGGCAGTCCCCGGAGGCGGCAGCCTGGGAGGGGCTGTCCCCCGCTCCCCGCTCGGGCCTGCAGCCATCGTGGGTGCCGAGCTAGCGAGGCTGCGGCGGAAGCCGCGCTGGCGAGCGGGGTTTGTGGGCTCTGTTGCCGTCTCTGCGCCACCGAGATGCCGCAGTTGAGGTCAGGGAAGGTAGTGAGACCCGGCGAGGTGGAGCTGGTTGACCCCGAGGTCAGCAGCCCCGGCTCTCCGCAGGCAGGGTGTGAGCCACAGGGAAAGTTGGTGGTCAAGCGGGGTCGTCGCCTGGCACCAAAGAGAAAGCCTGAGCAGCCCTTACCTTTCTTTCCACAACCTGCCACGCTCTCTCACACTTCCTTTAAGTGTTTTGCTCTTCCTATGTCCATGCAGAAGGAGCAAGGTGAGAACAGACAGAAATTCCCAGGTAGAAAAACTAAGGGAATCCAGCACAGGAAGTCTCCCCGAAGAAGCAAGGGTGTAGCTTCACTAATTTCAGACACAGATGAGCGTGAAGATTGGCAAGCAGCAGCCACGGCTGCAGCAATGTGCTGGGAAGAGACTCTGAGAGGGACAGGTCAAAGCCAACAGCTGTTTTTCTCAGGAACTACTTTGCAGAAAAAGTTCTCAGCAGGGATTGAAAGGAATGAACATTGCTCAGAAGACCTGAACTTCTCAGGTTTCCACAAGGGTTCAGGGAGCTCAGGAACAGAAGGCAAACATTCCTGTATGGAAGTAAAATTACAAGTCCCGAACTTGAAGAGAGGAATTGAGAGCACAGAGAGACATGGAATATCCTGTTTTCCAGAATCCGAAGTTCTTCAACCCAAAAATGTCACGTGGAGTACTGAAGTGCAATGTACTGACTCTACAATGACGCAGAATATGCAAATCCCAGATTTTAGGAAGAATTTGGGTGCTCAAGAAGTTGTCCCTGAACCAAAATCTCAGGAAGAGGTTTTCATACTAGAGAAGTTGAATGGGTGTCCATTAGTTGGATCAAGAGCACTAGGGACACAGGAAAAAGAAGAGAGGTGTTTGGGCAAGAAAGGCAGGAGATTGGTGAGGAAACCAAAAGTACATGGTCCCAAGGAGAGGGGTAGTTCTGCCTTGCTAAAACAGCATACACAGTGTCCAGAGTCCAGGAAAGGAGCTCTGAGCAAGAGGAACAGAAATGCCTTGCTGTCACAGCAGCTGCAGGATCTGAGTGGAAAAGAACAACCAACCACCAGAAGAAAGACTCAGAAGCATTGCCTGAAAGAAGAGCAGCAGAGCTCAAGCCCTCAGAAACGACCAGACAGCCCAGGGGAAAGTGGTAAGCACTGGTAGCTCCATTGTAGAAGTACAGCTACAGAATTTGTGCTCCCAAATTGGTCCTGAAGTAAGACCCCTTTAAAAACTGGCTGCTGACTTTGAGAAAAGCTAGGGTGTGCTTCGCAGTACTGTGACTACCACCAGTCTTAGAAGACAACAGATTTTCAGAAAGAGGAAAGGCTTTTCCTGAAGGAGAAAAGAAGCCTGTTTAACGCCAAGGAGAGGAGACCAGTTAGCCTTTCACGGGGGTAGAGGAAGGGGGGAGGAAGGGAGAGAGGAAGGGATATGGACAGAAACAGGCAGGCCGTTGGTGGGGAGTGCTGGGAATTTGTTTCTCTCAAAAGCATTCCCTACCTTTCTTCAGAGGTGGTCAGCCACAAGCAAGGAAGGGGGCAGTAGTTTCAGCAATGCCAGAATAAGACAGTCAAGTCTTCATTCATCTGTCTATTATCTGTTTATTTTTGATTATGTGTGATGCTGTCTTAACAGTGTCTGCCTTTATAGGATGCTGGGGTTTGCTCTCAGGACTTTTTAGTTGCTATTTTATGAAAAATCCCAAAAGATGTAGAAGCAATGATTGTGTTTTGATGTTTTAAGAGAATTTTGAGTCAAACTGGAACAATTTTGAAAGAGGGGTTTTTAAAGTCTTTTTTTTTTTTCCAGGATGTTGTCTAAAAACATTGCTTTTGAAGTGAATACATTCAAATGACATATCAAATGACTGTAGATTATTAATATTTTATCTAAAAAACATATTCTGAAAGACAGATATTAACATTGTGTTTTACCTTGAAAACAAAGGTCTAAAAAACCCAGCATTGTACTAGTATGCTCTTGAGTCCATTCTCTAGATTTTCAGATATACAGTTTTTTACATAATCTGTATTTGCTTTTAAATAAGAAGTAGTAGTCTCTAAAAATGCAGGTCCTTCAATTTTTCTGGATCTTCTTGATCAATCAAATGCATTTAGTTGGACTGTGTATCTGAAAGATATTCTTACAAATTAGTGTTCTTACGACAGAGAATATGCTGTGCAAACAAAAGGTTTTAAGGCTGAGCATGCAAACAGCATCTGCATTTTCTTGCCAGATTTGCTCTTATTTATTTTCCACTTATGTGGAGTACACAACAAATACACAACTTCCAGTGTCCTTATGACACTGTACAGTTCTGCTCCTCTTTGCATTTGTTCCTGAAGGTAATACATCTTTTTTACTCTTAAGTGTCCTAATAGCTTTCATTAAAAAAAAAAAGTCATAAAACTTCACTGAAATATTTTAGCCTTGTATAGTGTCATGTTCTTTAGCAGCCTTTAATGTTTGGGGGTTTTGATTCTCTTTATAAAGTAGTCTTTTTCTCTTAGAGTTTTCTTTAATGACATTTCTTTGGTTTTTTTAATCAGCAGAAGAGCAGTTGAAAGCAATTGAGCAAGACTCTGGTAATTCACAGGCTGTAAAGAAGGTTAAGACAAAGCAAAACAGGGTAGAAGATTCTAAGGAAAAGGAATCTCACTATTCTAAATCTTCTACAGTTTCTGCTTCAGATGACACTGAAAGCAAGAGCTTCCTATGCCATGCTGTAACAGAAGAGCCTGGTGTGCAGTGTAGAAAAAGGCAACACAGATCTGGTAAAATCAGGCGCTTGCAAAGCTCAAGTGTGACTGCAGCTGAGGAAGTGATGAATGCTTCTGCAAAATGTGGTGCTGAACGTGGCACTAATGCCCTAAACCATTGCAGTGGCTTGCTCTGTGCAGCTGAAAAGAATCCATTTGTGGTGTTGCAGGACTGTTGTTACATCAACACGTTAGTGAAGCCTTCAGCTAGTGGAACTACCAACAGTTATAAATTAAATGGATTCTTCCATGTAGCCCATGGTACTGGAGAGCTGAGTGATAGAATTTGCAGCACTAGTAGAATGCAGAATGAGAGATCACTCATAAAAGGTGGTTTTTCACCTAATAAAGAAAAGAATGAAAATGAAGAAGGTTGTGTTTCATGCTGCCTGAGTGAAAGCAGCAAGTGTTTAAGGGGAAAAAAGTGGAATATTGGTAGAAAGCCTAGAAAAAAGATGAAAATCACTGAGAAATCTGCAGACATGGCTAGTAAATGTAAGAAGTGTGAGTTACAAACAGAAGCAGCAGTTACCATGTCAAGCTCATTTTCAGTTTCAGGACTAAATCATACTTTCTCAACTTTGCGTGATCATACATCAGATTTTGATACAGAAAAAAATACTCAGGAAGTAAAAACTGTATCAGCCTGGAGAAAGAATAGTACCAAATTACTTGCATTTGAAACTGGCTTTAAGATGACACCTGAGCTCTCTGCAATAGTAAAAGGAGAAAATTCAAGCAATGTGGCACGTTATGCAGCTGCCTCAGACAGCCTTAGAGCACTAGCTCAGATCCATGATGTTTCTGATCACCACAAAAGCAAGACAGGAAGAAATTTGAACAAAGTTACTAAGAAATTGCAGCAGTTTACCTGTCAAAGAGCAATACCCATGACTGGTAAAAAAGTTTGGCCTGTTGAATCTTGTGCCAGGACTTCTGAATGGTTTCTTAAAAGTCATAGGTTCATCTCAGAAGGAAAAAGACTTTTAAAGGCTGCTTTTGAGGAATCCTCTGATAAAAGCAGTGTTAAAGCTGTGGAATGTAGTGCAGAGACTGGGAATGTGAGACAGCTGGATTTGCATACACCATTGGCAGAAATTACAAAAGAAATTACACATAAAAAGATTGATCCAAATATTGACTGTCAGGCTTCACATGAAACAATGGAATCCTCTTCTGTGGATATTTATGAGACTTTGACAGTGAACAATGAAAATGGGGAATCACCAGTTAATGCAGATAAAGATGCTGTGGCTTTTAAACGTGATGTGCAAGAAGTTAAAGCAACCTTGAATTTTGCAGCAGAACAAAAAGATGAAGATGAAGGAGATATAACAGAAGGAAATGTGTCTGTGACAGTCCAGAACAGTACAATAAAGCAAGAAGATAAAGATGAAGGAGTTGTGACAAATAGAGACCTGTCTGTGACAGTCCAAAATGGCACAACAAAACAAAAGGATAAAAATGAAGGAGAGGTGACAAACAGAAAGCTGCCTGCAACAGTCCAGAATGGTACAACAAAACAAAAGGGAAAAAATGAAGGAGATGTGACAAACAGAAACCTTCCTGCGACAGTCCAGAATGGTATAACAAAACAAAAGGATGAAAACGAAGGAGAGGTGACAAACAGAAACCTGTCTGTGACAGTCCAGAATGGTACAACAAAACAAAAGGGAAAAAATGAAGGAGATGTAACAAACAGAAACCTGCCTGCGACAGGCCAAACTGGTATAACAAAACAAAAGGATGAAAATGAAGATGTGACAAACAGAAACCTGTCTGTGACAGTCCAGAATGGTACTTCTGCAAGTAACACAGGCAGTACAAACTTCAGCCCTAAAGCATCAGTAGTGAAGCAGACATTTTCTGATTTAAACCTAATTAAACCATTAACCTCTGGAAGCTTGACAAAATTCAAAATTCCTTTATGCAGAAACAAACCTAAATCCAAGAAAAGGGAATCTGTCCATTCATTTGAAAGCAAAACTTGTAGTCCACTAGAGCTTCTTGAAAGCACTAGTCCAGGAAGGCAGAAGACAGGTGAAGAGACTTTCTTGGTAAAATCTGAGCAGGGTCCTCTTCCTGTCTTGAGTGATGCTGGATCTCCAGCTTCCATACAGAAAAAAGCAGATGAGATTGATAGTAAGGACTTCCAGCACAATGGTTCTGTAAACCTCTCTGATGAGACGTCTGCGCTCCCTGAAAGTTTCTCTACATATCCACATCCTCCTCTTGATGGACAGCCAGAGCCATCTGTGCCTGATTTCAGTGGTTCTGAGTATGTGCTGAAATCTAGTTTTCCTGATCATTCTTGGAATGCAGTCGACCCCCTTGTTGGATTAGAAATAAATGGTGATAGAAAATCAAGAGGGAATTTTTCACAAAAAGTCAAAAGTCAAAATTTACCAGACGTCCTTGAAGCGTACAACCAAGATGTTCTTGTCATTGATGTGATTCAGGATGACCCAGACCTTTTTGGAACCAGTAATGAAGAGGAGCTTGCACCTGCACGCTGTGAAAATTGTCCAGTGAAAGCATCCTCGGCAAACTGCATTAAAGACACAAAGGTGTATATTAAACCTGAGTCTCCTGTTACATCAGAAAATAAATATTCAGTAGAAAGTAGTTTCAGGTATGCATATCATTCCTTTTTTATCACAATATTCCCAAGTACTTTTGTCTCATATGCATATGCTTTGGTTGTAATGGTCAGGCTTCCTTAGAGAATTCCACTAATTTTTGTTTAAATTATTTCTTTATTTGATTTTCAGTGTCTAATTTTGATTGAGCTATGACAGTATTCTGAATGCAGATACATTAATTTGTTCTTCATAAGATCTGGGATAAACTCTGAATTGTAGGACAAGGTAGTCCTAAAGTGCTTGTTTAAATGAAGGGAAATATGAAAATAGAAACAAAGATAATTAATATTCTTGATTTGAGATAGCAGCTAGCCCTTTGAAGGCAGTTTTCTTAGTTGTAAAGTGGTATTATACTAGAAATGTTTTTACTTTTTAGGTGTAGCTTATTCTTCTCTTGAGTCTGTAAGAGTAAATGGTTGTCTCTACAATAGTGTTCTGTTCTGCCATTCTTCTTTCCTCTTTTTCTCCTATCCCCAGGCATGTGAATATTTTTCAGGTATGTGATTTGGCTAAAGTGTTGCAGAGGTTTATCATCCTGCATCTTCATTCAGCAAGTTCCTGGTGTAAATCATCAGATGTTAATATTTTACTGGGTTTTCAGATGATAATAAAAGTCATAGGAGGAGTAAAAGAAATTTAAAGTGGAACCTAACTTTCGTAAATGAGATAGTAGTTCTTCATGGAATGAACTCATCTGTTGTTTAGCCTATTTTCTCTCTTAAGCTTTGATACTTGTGTTCAGTGAAAAAGTTTTAAGATTGAATTTTTCATTTTTTTCAAAGAAAAAAAGAGATATTTAGATAGAAACAATGCAAGATTTTCCTCCAAAGATTAGTTTTTTTATTGGGATGGGTGTTCTAATTTTTTTTGTGTGGTCTTTCTAGGTGGCTTTATGCTACCTGTATTTTAAGTAACACTTCAATTATTTTCAGGATTGTACCACCTTGTAGCTGCATTCTTCTTTTTTTCTAACTCACTTCTCTCCTTATCCTTTTCATTAAACCCATGTGCAAAAGAGGAAAGGAATCTTCTTTGAGGTGCTGAACACTTTTTTGAACATGAGAATATAAAACTTCTTGATGTTAACAGAATAAAATTTCTGCCAAAACAAGCCTCTAGAGAACAGAGCGAGCCTGTAGTAGGAGCAGCCAACTTCTTGAGAAGCAGCTAGGCTGTAGCATAGTAAATTTATTAGAAGTAATATTCATTTCTTTCTGATACCTGTTGAATTTGTTTGCCATTAGCCAAGGGAAATAAAAATGCATGGTTCTTCTTTCTTAGAATTTCACCTGCATTTGCTAAAGAAACAGGCAAAATTTCTTGTTTTACTTTTTACCTTCCATAATTTGATGCAGATCATTAGATGATGATTACACATAGTTGATAGCAGTCAGGAACATATTAATATTATAATTCAATATGAGAATTATTATTATTAGTAGTAGTAGTAGTAGTAGTAGTAGTAGTAGTAGTAGTAGTAGTATTCTTGTTGTTATTGATATTGTTATTGTTATTATTCAATATGAGAATATTGAAATAAGTTTTGTTGGGTAACTTATGATATTACCAGATAGTACCAGATCATGTTTTTTTGGTTTTTTGGGGGGGGTGGAGGGGGGGGGGAGTTGAGAGTTTGTTTGGTTTTTTCCTTAGTTTTACCAAATACAACTGGGACTTCAACAGGTTATTTCTCTGATGCTTGCTTTTTACATAGAGAAGAATGCTGGTCACTTCCAGGCATAGGGAAAACATTCTGGCCTGAAGCCTGAATGTGGCAGTAAAACTAATTTTTCACATATGCTTTTGTTTGCCACTTTCTCTTGCCTTGACTGGACAGCTTGCTGTCATTACACTTGGTGTCATTCACCAGGTACAGGCTTCTAAAATGTGTGATGATCATGAGCGTGTTTTATATATTCTATGTGTAACATTTAAGATATCTATTTGTCCCTCCTGAGCTTTTCTAAGAAGTATTTATTTTTCCCTTACTTATCTTTGAAATAGGTGAAGTATCTTCCTATGAACAGTTGTTTTTGTTACTCTCTTTGAGATTCATTGTTAAGCAAATTATTTTGAATATAAAATTACTGTAAATCACATTTTGTTTTAGAAACTGATGAATTGGCTCATTAGCACAATATTTTCTTGATTTGCTATACAGAGAAAATTTCCCTTCCCAGTATTTTAGTCAAAGATTAAATGAGATCATGAGCTTTTACTGAAAATTTTGGGTTTTGAAATGTCTTGGTTTTACTTAACATGTTTAGGTGTACATCTGAAGGGATGAACATAAGAAAGCCAAAAGAGAAAGCTAAAAAGAGTCATAAAACAGTGTGTTGGTTGTAAGTGTTCTGTCCACGGCTAAAAGTATTACTGAGAACTTTTGATTTTATGTAACTGATAGATTATTTTTGCTTTTGTGCAAGATGGAAATCTTAAGTACACTTTTTGTTCAAAACAGATGCATGCAAGAATCTGGAAAGTCAAGTGACACTGAAAACTCCTGTAATTTGATGTTAAAAGGTAAGGGTCTCTGGAAATTTTGGTATATAATCCAAAGAAGAAAAAAAAACCAAAAAAGAACTTGTCTACTTGTCTGGTTTTGTATTATCTTTTTATTGTTACAGCAGTTTGTTTCCTAATGCATATTGAGTCAACATCTTGCAAAATGACACAAGCCTGAGTCATAGAGGGAGCATGTACTTCTCTGTAGTACTTGTCTGTTGGTAGGACTAGTGGGTTGGAGTGGGGTTTTTTAATTTTGTTGTGGTTCTGGGGTTTTTGACATTTCTCTGACAGTTCTAGGCAAAGAATTCTGTTAGTTGGTGAAATCATAGTAAGACTCTGAGTCCTGTAATAGTGCTTTGGAATTTAGGTCAGAGTTGGAGGTGGTTGTTCTGTTGTGTTCATCAGCACACAGAATTTTGTAGTCAGGTTCATTTCCAGGTTGTCCTTTCAGGGTTTTTTTTTGTGGATGCTATGCCCATTCTACTGAGACAGTGTTTTGTTTTTAAAGAATGCCTTTTTCTAATGAAATAAGGTTACTTCTGATTTACTGGGGTTTTTCTTCCTGTTTAAAGCAGAACAGTCCAGCTAGGCAGCACATGCATGTGATTTGTTTTGTTTCCTACTGGTATACCAAGGTATACCTAATACAGAAGTTTCTGCTAGATGGGTTGGAAGAACAGGATTTTGACTTTAGATAGAAGCCCTTTACTGACAGTGGTGAACGTACAGAGTGCTGAGACAGGTTTTGGAGGTTCATGGTGTTTCCCTTCTGTTATCAGTTTGTCAGCTTGTTGTTAATCTTTCGTTCTGACATTACATGTTGATTTTGCTTTAGGCTTGAAAGATGTCTGTGGCAGTACCTCTTGTGCTGGTTTGCCACATTAATGTGTTATGTTCACCTACAAAGAGTGGTTTCAGCAGATACTGCCTCCTGGAAAGGAGTGACTAGAGACTATTAGGGGAAGAGAAGATCTCAGGTTTCAGGTATTAGAAGGCAAAATAAAAGGTTTTAAGAGCTCCGATACCAAGAAGCAAGTTTCCTTAGGAGGAGTCAAGAGGAGTTCGCAGTTATGCCTGTGGTCATGTAAAGAGATTGGGGCCTGGGCCACGGAATCTGCAATGCTGAGGTGATTGAAGCCAAACCTGGCAACAAATTTTGTACTATTCAGTAACTTCTGCATGTTCTTTGTTGTTTTACTTCATGTTCTAGCAGACTTTGAGGCTGAAAGTCTTTGGTTCTTTTTGTGGCACTTAAAGTCCTTCCCAGATATGAGAAGCAGGATCCCATCATAATCTTAGATGAATATGCACACAGTAACTTACTGTTTAATACATGACTTTTTAAAAAAACCTGCACAGAACAAAAGAAGGGTGCCTGGTTTTGCTAATTACTGACTATTTATGTATTTATTTAGAAATAGGTGTTACTGCTTTGGTGTCCTGTGTTACGTTAGTGAAGTCATGGCTCCTTGCCTTAGTGGCTTCACCATTTAAGAAGTGGAAAAAGTACCACAGTTAAAATATTCTGGATGACATCAGTCCCCTTCACCTTTCAAGTGGAAATCTTGTGTATGTTGTCTTCAGCCAGATGTGTCTTGTACTTGGTGATCGTAGAGACCAGGGACTGTAAGAGAAAAGCCTTTCCAGACTAGTCTGATTCTTTCTTCCTGTGTCTGGACAGCACAGTGCAGTTGGAAGTCATTTGTGTGATCCAGTAGTGAATTTCTTTTCTATGCAGAACTCTTCTGTTGTACTTAAAGAGCCCTTTCAGAAAGTTGCAGCCAGGTGTGTCATTCATTTCCTGTGGCATCTGCTAAAGGTGCTGAAATTTCCTGACACTGAATTCTTACTGAGTTTACTATATCACAGGAATTTGAAGTTTCTTAGAGCTTTCTATATTTAGTTCAGGGTTGCATCATGTCAGTGTGATTAACTTATGCCCTTTTGTAACAAAGGCAAAGTCTTTTTGCTTAGCAAATTGCCACACATATCTTTGGCTGTGTTTTAATAAAACAGCTTAACTGAATTTATTTCTAAAGTATTGAATTCAATATTCTATAAGTAAATGTGTTGTACTGTTCAACAGGGACCATTAAAGAACACAGTGCTTGGATAGAACTTTAATTGCAGATTCGGCCTAATATTTATTTGAAATGATTCCTGCCTTAAGCATGAAATATTTTTCCATAAATTTCACATTTAGAGGGTCCTAGGAGTTCTTAAATATCATTAGTTCTAAGCCTTTGTACTGTTTAGGAAATAAAAGCTTTGTTGTCTTGTAGCATGGGAAACACATAAAGCAATGCATTTATACATTTTCAGCTGAAGATGTGAAGACCCACAACTCCTCCAGAGGAAGCAGTCCTTCAGGAGATGTTAGTGAGGACTTTCTTGAAGATAGGCAGCAGAGCAAACTAGATGAACTTTTGACAAGTTTGGATGTGGATGAAAAGGTACTGAGAAATTATGCTTTCTCTACTTAAATAGTTTAAGAAATTACAATCCACATAATTGGATAATTTTAATTACTAATGCTGTTTTATCAACAAAATCTTAAATTTCCTGAAATAAAAATATTAGCATTTAGTAGATGACTGTGTATTGGCAATGTAATCTTCACTTAACAGAACTTGACTTTTTTTTAATTGTCAATTAAGCTTCAAATTGGAAGTGAAACAGGATATTGTTACATCAGTTGTTGCAGTAACAACTGATGTTGTATTCCCAATGGTATGAAAATTACTGTTCCAGTGTACTCCTATGAGTACTGCTTTGCATGTATGACATTTTTACATAACATACCTAATTTTAAATGTGCTGTTAAATGCCTCTCAGTATCAGAAGGAAGGGGCCATGTTGGAAAGCTGGGGAGCTGCGCAGCCATCATGCATCAAAAAAAATCATTCTGGGCTTTGTTACTTGGGCAGAAGGGCCTTTAACATACAGATTTCTGGCTGTTCAGAGGGAATAATTTTCATGCTTGCTGACTTTATCTGACCTTTCTCTGTCTTCCTTCCTCTAGATAATAAGTCTAGGTCTTTTAAGACTTACTGAAGTTTTATACTATTTGCTTCTTTGATAATTAATTGGAATTTACATCTCTCTGCCACTCATACGTTGTTGCTTACTGTTTTCCACTACTCCAGGAGTGGCTAGTGGTTTTAACTGGATAAGTTAAACTGTAAAATTCACAGGGTTAAAATTGGTGAGTAATTGGGAAGTTAATCAAACAGCAGAGAATCAGTTTCCCTTCAAGCAAAAAATTGTTTAAAAGAAGAGAAACATTTCCTTCAGCAAATGGAATTGGGGCGGCTAACATGCAATTCACAAAGTTAACAGTGCCGTTTTGTTTGCTGATCTTTTGGAGAGACAAAAAGGGTCTGTCAAATTGTAAGGTTTGCTGAAGGTGGGGTACTTGTTGCAGTATTACCAGGTCAGTCCCATTTGGATTGTTTCATAGCTTTGTGGCTCTATAAAATCAGCGTCCTAGTGCTTCCTTTTCTGTGCTGTGTTGGACAGTAGAAAATATGTACAAATAATCTCACCCAACCCAAACTTAAACCACAAGATGCATACTAAGCCCTAGCTAAACCTGTTCTGTATGTGGATAGAAAATAGCAGTGCACACCTGCAGGGGGAATGCGATGGCAGAACCCTTATTGCAGGTACTCTACCATCCGGGGAGATTTTCAGATCATGCTTTTGTGATGGTTTTTCCAGTTAATAATCCTGTGAGAAAATGCTAAAACTATTCAGGAAGTGAATACACATGGAGAAAATGCTAAAACTATTCAGGAAGTGGTAAAATAAAGTTTGGAAATTCAATGAAAACATAGTCATCTCTAGTTCTTTGGCTATAATCAATTTGTAATAGAATATGAAGTCCTAAGTTACTTTGTGAAGCCAGGATTCTCTGACTTCATTCTGAATTAGTCTTTTCAGATTCTCTCCTCCAAATATGTTTTGTGCTGTCTTTTTTCTCCATATCGTTGGGGATTTTTTAACTGTCCACGATTGCATAGAGCTGAGAAAAAGGCTTAAATTCCTCCTCAGTGCAGTTTTAAATTTCATTAAACTTGTTGGAATAACTTTTGTGGTGTTCCACACATCCGTCAGGCACAGTTAAAGTTGGGCAGTGGGCATAAAAATTGCTGAGATTATTATGGGAGCAAAGAGAAGTGAAGACAGTCACACTGTCTTTTTTTCCAATTAACAATCACTATTTTAAAGTACACAGTGTATAAAAGCAGTCTGTTCATTAACAAAGATGTTGTAGGAATAATCCTATACACCAAATAACAGTTTTTACAGTTAAGGCTGTCTTACCACACCTTGCAATGATCTCTAACAGTTTTAAGTCTGTAAAGCATAACAGCCTTAGTAGTGCTTTGTTGTACCTGAAAATAACTTTTGAATATCTTCACAGCTACAGCTTGCAGATGGAGTGCCTGATGTTGAAGAACAAAATAAGAGTGAAGCTGGAAAAAGGTATATATAGTGTGTCTTTCATGTAACCTGTGCCATTCCCCAGTTACTATACAAATAAAACATGATGTTGTTACCTGAAAACCACCAGTATTTAATTCAGTTTTCCATGTTACTGTAACTGTGATGAAGAAAATAAATACATGAAATAATATAATTTCACTCCACAAAGTACAGAACAAGTGTAGTCATAGCCTGACAGGACAATAGGGCTTATTTTGACTTTTGGCTGGTTACAAAATATATTAACTTCATGTCAGTGTGTCACTTTTGCATCTCAATGTGAGCATAGCATGAGATGCATTTCTTGCCACAATAGAACTTACCAGAACTTAACAAAACCAAACAATAGTAATAAATAAGTCTTTTGCTTTTTGAGGCTTTCCTTTTTGTTTTCTGCTTATGAAAGAATTGAAAGATCTCATTCAAATTCAGGCTGACAAATATTTGTACTGCAGTAGAAAAAGGTGCTTAAAAACATGTCACATGCAGTTAAGAATGTGCTTTACTGTTCTTCTAGCTTCAAGCTGTGTTTGCAGTGTTTATTGTACACATTTCTTAGTCTGATTTACAGAATCACAGGATCACTGAGTAAGCTGAGTTGGAAGGGATCCATAAGGATGATCAAGTCCTGCTCCTGGCCCACCACAGCGCTATTGCCAAGAGTCACACCATGTGCCCAGGAGTACTGTCCAAATGCTTCTTGAACTCTGACAGGCTGGTGCTGTGACCACTTCCCTGGAGAGCCTGTCAGTGCCTGACCACCCTCTGGGTGAAGAACTTTTTTTCTAATATTCAACCTAAGTCTTCCCTGACACATCTTCAGGCCATTCCCTTGGGTCCTGTCACCAGAAAGAAGAGATCAGTGCCTGCCCCTCCTCTTCCCCTCATGAGGAAGTTGCAGCTGAACAGACCAGGTGACCTCAGGCATTCCTCACCAGGCTTCCCCTTAAGGCACTTCACCATTTCATTGCCCTCCTCTGGACACTCTCTAATAGTTTAATGCCTTTCTTACATTGTGGCACCCAAAATTTCAAAAAATATTCAAGGTGAGGCCACACCAGTGTAGAGCAGAGCGGGACAGTCCCATCCCTTGGCCAGCTGGAGATGCTGTCCCTGATGCCCCCCAGGACACGCTTGGCCCTCCTGGCTGCCAGGGCACTGCTGACTCCCATTCAGCTTGCCATCAACCAGGACACCCAGGTCCCTTTCCATAGCACTGCTCTCCAGCCTCTCATTCCCTGGTCTGTCTGTACTTGCAGGGGTGTCCCATCTCAGATGCAGAATCCGTCACTTTCCCTTGTTGAACTTTATACGGTGGGTGATTGTCCGAGCCTGAATTACTGTCAGACTGAGACATTTTCATTCATCAGCAATCCAGAAATAAGAGAGAATTTGTTTTTGTAGGAAAGGTATACTTAGGATAAAATTCTCAAGTAATTAAAAGAGAAATAGCTTATTTTTGAGTGTTGTGGTTTAGGAACAGTAATCACCAATTAGCTACTGCAAAAATTAACCCTGTCCTGGCTGAAACTAGGACATAGTAATTTTCAAAATAACCAAGAAACCTTAGCTGACATAGTAGAGTGTACTGCTTTTTTTCCAACCATGCTCACATTTCTGTGACAGACTTGAGTCTGCCAGAAGTCTGTTAGTGGAGAATACTGCATCTTTTTGTTAATCCACTAGAGAGCTCCAAGCTCCTCCTTCTGCTATAAAGTACCCATTTAAATTTGCCTTAGTAGCATAAATAGTTCTGTGTATTACAGAATAAGTAGATTGTGCTGAACAAATTATGTTTGTGCAATGCAGTACTCTGTGTGGTTAGAGAAGAGGCCTTCCTTTGGAGTTGAACTATTTTCTCTAGTTTTACTGAAAAATGTTACCATTGCAAAGTTTTACCTAGAAGAAAACATAGTTGCTGTTCTTATTTAGCAAACTCCTCTTCCAGTGATGCTGTTACTAAAAAAAATGCTTGTAGATCTATATAGTTTACAGTTTCTGGCAAAATAGTGTGTAGATTCATGTTTAGATTAAAGAAATCTGAAGGAAAACTGCTATGAAAATCCTGTTGTGTCAGAACTGAGGCTAGCATCATGAGGAAGCATAAGATTTTATGTGGTAATTTGAAATTTATGAGTAACTAAAACTGCAGATTTTTTGTTCCCTCTGGAAACCAACCCAAATGCATTGATGAGAATAAAGATTCATCTTGAAAAATTTAGATTTGTTAACTGCAATTTCTTTCTTTCTATATTAGCATTTTTATTTCAAATTATATTGAAAACATCCTAAAGTTTAGGAACTATTTGAATTGTCTTGGTTATGAGAAGTATTAAATATTTGGAATCCCTTATAGGAGCTGGCAACTCTGTCTGCAGAGGAGCCAGCAGGTTAAAACCAGGATTGTACTGAACCAGGATTCTTAATGGAAAGGGGGAAGGGGAGCAAGATCTCATGAAAGGGGATTATATTTTTCCTGTGGCTTTGTTTACAAATACAGAAGAGATTACCAAATGTTTTGCTAGCAATATTTTTATCTTATTTTTGAAAACACCACATTTTAGTCATTTAATTCTCTGGAATGTACATATTTGAGAATAAAAGCAGAACAGTCTTTAATTAGGGTTCTCTTTGAAATCACCTAAATCTTCTGTCCAGTAGTCAGTTTTTAGGAAAGAAAACAGTTGACTCTTTAGATGTAATTTGAAGAGCCTTGGGATTTACTCTTTGGCAGATATTACGTAACAGACTAAGCTTAAGTAGATGCTTCTTCAGAGGTGACAGAAATCATCTCAATCTTCTTGTCAGCATGGTGCAGGGAGTGGTTCACTGGTGCTTTTTCTACTTATTTATTGAATTTCCTATGGTCATGCGCTAGGGCAGGATAATCTCAGCTAAAATCATAATCAGATTGGACCAGGCAAATGAGAGTAATGAAAGTGAAATTGTTGGGACTGCTGGCTGTTTAAATTTATGGCAAGTTTTGAAGTGTTGCATAAAGTGTTGCATAAAGTGTTGAAGAAATTCTCATATTTTATACACTTAATCCTTCTTTTAAGGCATGCAGTACATGAATGAAACTCGTGTTAAATTTGGTTAAACTAATTTTAACAAAATTTTGGTTTTTAATATTCAACAGTGACTGTAAATACAAAGTGAACTGTGAATTGCTATCAGGATTGCCATTGAATGACCAAAAAGTAAACATCTTCAGTGGAACTACAGAGATGAAATCCTGGACAAATGGTATTGTATGCTGTGTTGATGAGCCTGTCATAATTTTTTATTTGTGCTTTATTTGTCAATGAAATCATAAGGACTGTCCTCAGTTCCTGAAGATATTGACTGGAGTTTTACTTTGCATATATAAAAGTAAAACTGTAAGATCTCTTGGTGGGTTAGTGAGAGGTTTGGGGTTGGGTTTTTAGTAGAATTCTATTCTAGAAATAATTCTATCTGGTATTTTTGCCTCTCAGATACTTTAATGGTAGGGGAGTGCATGTGTTCTTAGTAGTCTGACACATTGTGTTTGACATGTATTATCAGCAAGTAACTTGCTTCCCTTTATTTGTGGTCAGAGAATGTGACTGAAGATTGGGTTGGTTGATTGTTCATAGTAAGATTTGCTGAAGTGGTTTGCCCACCTTGCTGAAGGTCAGAACTTTGTTGTTTATGCCAATTCAAATTGTTTTGAGGCATTCACTAGACTGGATCAAATAATTATATGGATTTCATAAGTAGCACTTCTTGTTGACCCAGTCTGTTTCACATGTGGAACAGATATCTGTGCCACCCGAGAATTCACAATGGAACTGGAGTCACTGCACAAAACAAATCTGACATTTAGCCTTGCATAAATGTATGGTTTATTTGGCATATGAGATAGAGAAAAATAGGTATCAATTACTTGTGGATAGATACTGCATTCTGTTTCTTTGCAACTGGTGCAAAAATCATTGTTTTTAGAATTATTGACTAAAATGGCTATTTATAAACATAGATTTCTTGAATTAAGATCAGTGACAGGGGTTCTTGTTTAGTTTCGAATTGTACTGTGAGTCTGAGCTTGTAGAACAATTTTATCATCATGTCATTTAACAGCATTTTCAGGTAGTGCGAGAAGCATATGCTGTAAAAAAAACATTTTGAATATGTCTTCAGACTCCAGTTGTTTGAAACTATTCATGTCTTGGGCCTTCAGAGTACACCTTCTGAAGATCTCTTCAAAGTCTTCCTTCTTAAAGTTATTTGAAAGTTGCCAAAGCAAGAGTTTCTGTGCTAGGACAGACAGGGCAAAGCAGCCTTTTATTCCCAGAACTGTGCAGGCAGGATTTGCTATTCCACTTTAGGGCCTGCTTCCCTACAAGTCTGACCTACGGTCAGCAAGGGAGAATGCGAACTCTTGAAAGGAGCTGGTCAAAAACTTTGTGCTTGGGGATGGCAAGAATCTGGAGAAAGATCAAATTCCCTGTGGCATTTTTCTTTAGCTGTGGTTAGCTCTTTTCTCAGCTGTTTTCTTGGATTGGATAC
The DNA here is from genome assembly GCF_028018845.1 of Melospiza georgiana. NCBI lineage: Eukaryota > Metazoa > Chordata > Aves > Passeriformes > Passerellidae > Melospiza > Melospiza georgiana. The sequence goes on along the minus strand of NC_080430.1, from coordinate 42,492,670 downwards.
TAAATGTATCCAATCCTGAACTTATTGAGCAGCCCACCGTCACTTCACAAGTTTTTGCAATGTGACAATACATAACATTTAATACTCATTGTTCTACATTGTGCTCTATGCTTCCTATCCTGGGATAGCCCTATCTGTTAGGAAGACATGGAGATTAAGAACTATGTACCTAGCACCAGTCTATAGAAGAACATTAATTATTGGATGCTCTTTAGTAACTTTAGTTTGCTGGAAGGGGCTAAGCACCCTGTCTTTTGAGCACTCAGTTCTTTGAAGGGGCCAGATGGGAATCCTAGAATGCAGGGCATTCAAAAACTCTCATTTGTCTTTAGATATGGAGTTGAAAACTTGAACTTTTATCTTCCATTAACATTATTCAGTTTTCAAAGAAAGAAAACTGTCATTCAGTAATAATTAAAGTTCTAAAACCAAGTTTCATGGTTAAGAAACCAGTTACTTATACTGGGCTTAAACTTTCTACTTGCATTGCTTAAAACATAAGAATATGAAAGGTTTTCTATCTATCAGTTCAGAAAAAATAGCTTAAATTTAGGGCTAGTGATGTTGGAATGCAAAGATTACTGATAAAGTGGGTAGGTTTTGAAATTAAAACTTCTGGATATTTTTATTCCTTTTCTTATCTCTGTAAGTTAGAGCAGGATCCTTGGATAAAGTAGTGAAGTTTTTAATTTAAATGTGCTTACTCTTGAAGTTTTTGTAAAGTCTCACTTTTAGGATAATTAAGAAAACTGTAATTTAAATTACTGGCTTTAGACTGCATTAATCAAATTTTCATTAATCATTGCTGTGACTTGAAGGAACTATAAATATAAAGGAAAATAAGATAAATGAGAATGGTTTCAATATGATTCATTTTTATTATGTGATTTGTGCCCTCATCCTAATTTTTAGGTTACAAATCTTCGGGAAGAAGTACTTCACTGCCATTGAAGAATTGTGGAGATTTTGAGCCATGGAAGATGGAGAAAAATGCAAGTGTGAGTTGTTAAATCTTTGCCTTTGGCACTAAATTTCTTATGGCTATTCAGACAGTTCCCCATGTATCAAGTCACAAACTGTGAATCTGTATATGTTTATTTTTTTATGCTATCAACTGAGTAAGTATAATTTACAAGAACAAAATCAGTGATGAAGGGGCTGCTATTCACAGTGAATTTTTCTTGATTTCTGTTTTCAGCTTAAGCAAAATCAAATAATTATTTTTGCTTTATTGGTGTTCGTAGAACTGAAAAGCAGACAAGGTTTCACATGTTCAACACAGCCTGCTTTATCCATGATGCTGGGCGCTGGAAAAGGGTTAAGGAAATTGATGCCCCAGAATTCTCAGATCATGACTCAGAGCTGTCCAGGAACTTGTCACCTTTCTCCTTCCTCTCTACTCATTGTCCATCTCATTAAGCAGTTCTTATATTATCCCTGTTTGTGGTCTTCAAGACAGGCTTTTGTTGTATTAGACAGTAACGTGATATGGCAAGGGACTGATCTTAGAAATGCTGCAAGTACAGTAGAGAGGTGAGGGTTGTTTCAGAGGCTGAATTATAGATCACATTTTCTGCTTTTGTTTAGAGTTTGTAGATATTTTTAAATTTTAAAAAAACAAAGACCATGTTTCCTTTCAAGAAATATTATTTGGCTTTTTCTGCTTGTTGTAATTTTATTTTATTCCAGGCTTCTCATTCAGTCCAGCAGATCCTTGATGCACTTAACTTGCCCCGTAAATACTGCAGATATTATTTCATGACTTCACGTGGGTGTGAAAGAACAAAATGTTGGTTCTGTCATGTTCCAGGACAAGGGGATGAAAAGGTAAAGTATTTAGTGAAGTAGGGAAAATATTCTAAATGTGAACACTTTTTAAAACCAAAGCATCATCTCCTTTGTTCATTTATATGTGGGAAGTAATTAATCAATCAGAGAATGATGGATGAAAAAATTGTTGAGAAATTCTTCCTCCCAAGATCTTCTAAAGTTTTTTTTTAAACATGGTGTAATTTTGAACTAGTGGGTGCTTTAACATACATCAGCAATTAGGCTGTACAAATACAGAGTAGCAGATTCTGAGACATTTCTATCCTGGGCATCAGAGACTTGAAGCAAACCTGTGCAAAGACTTTGTATGTACTTTTAAGGCCAAAAGCCATCTGTGGTATATTACCTTGTGCATATTTGGTGCAACAGTAGGCATGTTTGTTTTAAGATGCTGTAATCTCCTTAAATAGAGCAGCAATTCTCATAATATTTGCAAGCAAGAATAGTTTTCCAATGATGGGCAAATTTTCAAATCATTTTCAGATCATTTAAGAGAGGCATTTTGAGTTTAATGCTTCCAAGAAATGTGCAAGGCAAGCTAGTTGTACTGACAAGTAAAAAGATTTTGAAATTTACTGTATGAAAGTTTCATAAGTTAACTGAAAGTAAATAAAAACATCAAAGCAGGTAACCAATAACAAATGCCTAACTTGTCCTCATCAGGTCTTACAAGATTTATTTCTTACCTACCATCTTAGTGGTATGAGTGCAATTTTATCATTGATGTCAGTAAGTAAAAAATTTCTGAATCAAAATGTAAAAAAATTACTTGCAGGTAACCTGTTAGACATGGTTGCTAGAAAAATTAACACCTAAAGCAGCTTGTCCATCTTCCTGATATCTTAAATATACTGTGTCCAAATTTTTAAAATACATCAGTGTAATTTGGTTTTACTTTTCTTAATGTTTTCTCTTTTCTTTTGTATTTATTTTATATGGAACATTTTTCCTTTTTTTTCAAGTGTGATACATCTTTGGCAGGCTGTTGTGAATATTTGTAATTTTCAGCTAGTTTATCTGAATTATTGTGGTTTTTATTGCTTCATTATATTACAGGCACACTAAAGAATTGTTTGCCTATGACTATTAAAAATCCATTCCATTCGATTTGACTTGTGGTACAACACTCCAGCAGACTTTAAAACTTCTACCCACCAAACCTAGACAAACTTTCTTGGTAGTCTAAAAGTATGCCTGAGTTTTGTTTGTTTGTGTATGTATTTATGTTTTTAGACCTGTCCATTTAAAAATTATAATAGGCCAAGCACCTCATGGTGGCACCAAAGTACAGAAAAGAAAAACAGGTGAAGAAGCTATAAAGGCGTCTGATCTTGTGCAGGATCATTTATTCCAGGAGGAATAAATCTCTTCAGGAGAACTGTTAATGCAGACTGATATTCCATTTGCTTAGAGCTCAGTGTTCTCTGTGATAATAGTCACTGAGTGTTTGAAGAGAAATACCTTTCCCCATAATGATATTTTTTCTTTTTCGTTAAGTAACTGGTTGATGCTTTAAAGCATAACTTCCTAATATTTAACACTTTACAGTTGTAGTTGATCACACAACACAGCCATGCTTGAATTCATAAAAACATCATATGCTTTGAAAATCAGCATATTCTTGAGCCCAGCAGGTTGTACAAATTATCAATTTTTGGGGTTTTTTTTAAAAGATGCCTTTCATTTTCAAACAGTGAAATCTGTTTTGTATTAGATAAAGTAAACAGAAGAGTATTTAAGGGAAGGGTGGGTCTTAACAATATGTGTCAGTGATGGAGAAGAGGGTAAAGGAGATGATGCTGGATTCTACTCCATGGTCCTCAGTGAAAGGACAAGACACAGTGAGCTTAATACAGTAAATTGTTTTGCTCAATTGACATTTCAGAGTGTGGCACAGGCAATCATTTCATGGTTAAATAAGTGGTTTCAAAACATGTTGTTATGCAAGCCTTTATTTCTCTTTGTGAATCTCACTCATTAATTTTTTTTTTTACTCCTATCCCATTGAAGAAGTTTTTATTTTCTGTGACTTCATATTCTCCTTTTCCTTCATCCTGTGAACCTCCTAACTGGAAACAAAAAGTATATAAAATAGGAATATTTCTTCCTTCATTAGTGTTATCTTAAAACTTCAGGGCCTTGGATATATGCTTCTGTTGTGGTGGATTTTGTTTTTGTTTTTTTAATGTGTCTTCCTAAAAAAATGTGATTCTACACTGTCTTTTATTTCTGTCTCTAACCACCACTAAATGACCTTTGAACCTTTTGGTGAGTTTCAGCCATATTGAATAGGAATTGTGCATCTCAAAGCTTCCACAGCATTCCTGTAAGAAGGATCCTGGTTTTGATCTTACTGAGATAAAGGCTGCAGTATGGGGGTTTCTTCCTTATTAAACAACAGAATGGGCACTGGCTGGGAGATGCTGGAGTATTTAGTGAATTCCTGTGCTTGTTCTTCTGAATAAGCACCTCTGTGTTATTGTAGTAGGACCATGCTCTTAGTGGAGAGTTGGTTGGTTGGTGCTATAAAACACAGAGGCCTTTGTTATGATTTTATTAAATTGTCATGTTAAATGAGTCAGGGAAACAACTGACATGACAGAATAGTGTGATATATGCTGCCTTTTGAAAAGAGGAGTAATCTCTTTCATGTACCTACATTCAAAATCTATTACAACTAACTCAAAATTTAAAGATTCTGACATTTTTACATAGTCTGTGGGTGCAGTTACACCTTTCAAAATTGGGACAACTAAATCAACTGAAGCCTTCTAGAAGGTGTAAATGAGTAACACATTTAGTTTCTTTTATTAATGTAATACAGCATGTCCCATGTTTGAATACTACTGCAAGTGGTTGTCCAAGCAATTTCACCAATACTTGGAACAGACAGAGCTCCAGATGCAATCTTGGCCTTTTTTGGGAGTCAGTCCAAAGAAGGAAAAAAATTAATTCCATAAGAAAGCAAACTAATTTCCTTACTGTAAGCTAAAGTTTATTCTGGAAATGCCCTCAGCCACCTGGGAGTATAGATTTGGATTAAGTGAGTTAACCTGTTCCCAAGTGACACTTCACATAAATTAATGATCAAAAATATGACATGATTTTCTGAAAGGTATATCTTGGAATATAGCTCAACATTGCAATACTACTTCCGAATAAAAACAATAAGCTTTATTTATACTTAGATGTATAATTTTTGTATACTTTGGCTTGATGCTCTAATGGCTTTAAAATAAGATGTCTTGGCCATAAACCAGTGCTTTGATGATAATTAATTTGCTGCATGAGTAAATCCTGTGTCATTTTGAAGTTGCATGTAAAAGTAAACCTGATTCAGTTATATATTACCATGATTACTAATTTAGGGCATTTTCCATCTCTTGATGTTTAACTATTTCACAAAATAGTATTAAATATGACGAGTTTACACTGTTGTGCAGAAAGACTGTAAATGTTCTAGAAGAGACAGAGAATTTCTAAAATTCAGGGGGTTTTCCTGAACTTGGAATTCTAAGATATAACATCAGTAGTCTTTATTTCTTCATCTGCAGAGATGGAGTAGTGTAAGTATGTAAATATGTAAAATGTGTAAGTATCACAAAGCTGACAGCTTAAGATGTTAAGACAAGAATGTTCCAATACTAAATAGCATTAAAATATCTAGGTGTGGATTTTTTTTTAGTCACTTCAGTCTGTGGTGAAATGGCTCATTAAATCAAGTTCGTTCTGAGCTTTTTGTTCTGTGTCCTTATGAATGATTCTTTGTGACAATTGGTGTTACCAGCTTAATTTCTGGATGATTTTTTGATTTCTTAGTTGGTAGTTTCATGGAATTTTTACTTATCATGTTTCACTTTCACATTTTTGCTTCCCTTTCTTGGTTTACAGTCTGCCACATTTATGCTAGCTCTGAAGTAACTGCATTGTCAAATTTTCTTTTTTTCTTCTTTTTTTTTGTTTACTATAGTATATACATACACATGCAAACATTTGTGGTCCCAGCAGCCTCTTTCCCAAACATTGCATCTGCATTATTTTTCAGTTTGATTTGCTGGCCATTTGACAGAGCCTTTGCCTACAGACCCCATTACCTTCTTAAATCATTTATCAGTATGTATGGCTTACATGGAAGCAATGTAAAGCTCATTATAGAATAGAACTCATGCTTGTGAGTAGTTCTTTTGGTCAGCATAAACTGAAGTTACATTTTACTATAATTTTTTTTGTTTTTACAGATTTGCATGGCAATTCTTAGGACATACATTAGTATCAAAGAATCAGGCCTCCTAAAACGTGCAGGTATGGTATAGCAGTAGCTGTTGATGATCTTTGTTACTTTGCTTATTTAAAGCAAATTATATAGGCTGTCAAAATAGAAATGACTGCCACTTCAGCAGTGAATAAAAAGTTCTTCAAATTAAAGAATACATTCAATCCCTGTGTTTTAGTGGTTCTGTTTCCCAGTAAGGCTAGAAATTTAGATAAGCACTTAGCTCAGGAGGTTCTTAGCAGTCTTACTTCTTTATAAAATGAATATACCTGACTGTAACTAGATTTGGGAGTAGAAATATGTAAATAGGGCAGGTAGGAGGTTTAACAGAACCTAAATTTTATTAAGGTGCTTTTGAACACCCTGGCCAAACATCAGAAACCCAAAAAGGTGAGAATGGAAGCTCTTGAAATTAAGTGTTGCTACTGCACCCACCCCCAACAGATTTAGTTTAGTCCTTACACCATGTATGCAAAGGATTATGATTAACACATTTTAGGGACTGCAGTTCATTCAGGCCCATCTGAGCTTTTGAGTTCAGTCAGAAAGGGCTTTTGTTTTGTTTTTACTCTGGACAGTGATTTCTTTTACACCGGTCCTGAGCAGTCTTTAAGGTTTTGAAAGCCTCTTAGAGTGTACTAGAATGAGAATGGGGAATTCAGCTGTTCCGTGTGCTGCAGTGTTCCATGCTGAACATGAGTGTTTTAATGTGGGTAACACTGGAGACCAGCAGGCCACAGTATATGTTTGTCAAGGAAGGGTGGGTGGCACTGGAACAGGTTGTAAGACCATCCACTGTAACACAGCACTTCCTAGAGCTTCCTGTCTGGAAAGGCCTTACTACCTTGATGCATGTACCAAATCTAGCCTGGGTTTGTGCATTCTTCTTGTGGTGCGCCAAATCAGCTAAACTTGCTGGGAACCTACTGAGCTTACAGTGCTCAGCTCAATGATACAACATATTTCAGAATAGTCAGTTTGGTTCTGGAAAGGTTAACTCTGTATTCAAACTGGATCCTTTAATTCATATTTCTCCTATCCCTATTCCATAATATCTTGGACAATTAAGCGTCATTACACTGTGTCTAAAATGTAAGGAAATAACTTGTTTAAATAGTTAGCATCAGTTAACCCCAAAGTGAAATTCAATTTAATTGCTTTTTCAGTCCAGATATTTGTGCAGTATTACAAAGAAGTTACTCCTGGTATAGATTTTGCTTCTGAAGTGCTGAATGATCTTCTTCTTTCATTGCTCAACAACTGTTTGTTGCCGGAAGTATTTCAGATATTGAATGTAATTGTACAAATCAAGACACTGGTAGGTGACTTTGTAATATTTTTTAAATCTTAGTTTCATAATTTCAGTTTTTTGAGCACTATGCTATTTATAGTAATAAGTTTGTTTTTACTCTGGTACTTAAATCTTGGGTGAGGGGAGTAATTCAGAATACCCTATTACAAAATCTCTACACTTTCTAATTGAAGGGAGTTGAAAAACTGAATGTGCTATTTTTGTCTATATTAGCCAGCTGTAGAAGTTCTTCTGAAAGTTTTTGAGCATGTGGCTTCTTTGAATATAAGAAATGCTGTGCCTACATTAATCAGTACCTTCTGTAAGGTATGAGTTTCATTTGTACTACTGCTGCTTGTTGGAATTTCTGAAATACTGTGTTTACACATATTGCCTGTTTGAAAACTCAGACATATCAATTTAAAAACCAGTACTGAAATAATATGAAAAATGTTATTGTGAGTAGCTGAATTCGTGGTATAGATTTTCATTTATTCCTTCATTTTTGACTGAGATTCGCTGCAATGTATTCTTCCCAATGTTGTTTGCCATTTACCTCTGAAGATGCATTAAGTCATCACAACTTTTAATGTGCTTACTTTTCTTACCTTGTTTGATATTACTCAGCTCATTGATGCTGGTATGTTCCTTGAGTTAGAACATTTTGACTACATTATTAAGTTACTTCGCCAGTTGCAAGTTTCCAGTTGGGAAATGAGTACTGTCTTGAACATAAAGTCCAGGTATGTCTTTAAGGAGCCATTCTCTAATTATAGCTGCTTAACTCCTTCTTCAGTATCTATTTTTTATAAATTTATGTGGAATCCTTAAAAGATGTGTTGAATGAAAATACTATCATATCATGCCCAATTGTATTTTAAAGCGCTGTCAATTTACTGTATTTTAAAGACCAAGCACTGTTAAATCAAAATTTAGATTCTGACCTCAATTATTAGTTTTCCATATCAATCACCATTGTACAATTTGCTGCCAGCTGTGATAGTTCATATAGCTAGCCAAATTAGAAACATCGTGGTATAATATATAATTTATAATATTAATATATCTTTTACCCACTTCAGCAAATGGTACTTCTGCAATAAACAACCCTTCTAGGATTACTTATAATCTGAAGTAGTTTTCTAGTTTCCTTTACAGTATGACTACATAAACATTTGTGCCAACACTGCTAGGGAGGAGGGTCATTTTTTGAGTACTGCTGGGATATGCTGGACAAAACGTCAAATCTGTTCAAAAACTGCTAATACTTGAACCATCTCTTGAACCAGATTGTGATCCTTTTTCATTTTTGTATCATCTGCCTCAAATACACAAACAAAAAAGTTGAGAAACTAAATTTGTGATTCATAAACATACCTTTGATTCTTAGTGGAAACCAAATATGCAGCATCTGTGAAAATAGCTCTGCTCAATTATTTGTTTAATACATCGCTAACTTCCCTTGGCAAGATTTTAAATGAGCATTTCCAGTGTGCAGTTTATGTAATGTGAAGCAAATAGGATCAAAAATCACATCCATTTAATGTTCATATTTGATAATTTGTTGTTCAATAGGATGTTAAAATTCAAGTATTCTTTTTTTTTTTCATATGGAAGAATTAAGGAAAGATATTTTGAAAAGACATGGATTTTTGACTACAACTTAGCAGTGGCTGAAATTCAGGTATAGTATGTGCATTCTTCATGATTTCTTTAAAGCCTACATGAAATAGCAATTTCTATACATTTTTTTTATTAGTGGGCTTTCTATACATTTTTTTATTAGTGGGCTTTACTATACATATAGTGAGCTTATGCAAAGCCATGTATGGAAAGAGTTAACATGCAGGAGAAAACTGTCTTTGGCCCTTCTGTAATGTCAGTCTTTTGATTTACATACTTGTAGTTTTTTATCTTTATTTTGCATCAAATTGAAAGATTTTGTAACTTCAGCAATTATTTCCTCTGCTTTACATTTGTTGTGCTTGTAACTGGTAGTGGTACATCACTCCTCACCAAAAATTTATTTAATACATTATTTGGCAGATAGAATTCATATCTGGTATAAAAATAGATAAGAAAATTGTCAAAGCAATTGACAACATTGAGCAGTATTTTAAAGAATAAGAAAATGTTGTAAAACATTCTTTATTTGGATGCTTGTGTCTTTCATGTTCAAGGTCAGATTACTCATTATGCACAATTATAATATAGTTTGCATATTATCACACATACTGTGTAGATCCAGAGATTGAAATATAAAAAGGGAAAAAACAGTACTGATTTTTTACTCCTTTAACACCAAAGTCATCAAGTTATCTGGCAAGCAAAAGACTAATTCATATAGAAAATAACCATAAACTCAGCATGCATCATGGGAAAAAAAATACTGAATAAATGCCAGTTCCTAAATAGGATGAATAAGTTATGAGCTTTCTCAATTGGGGTCATGACATGAAAAAAGGAATTTAATTTCTTGAGGGATAGAAGTAATTAGCAGTCCATGCAAGTTTGGCAACATGTAACTGCCATATGACCATGAATGTTCTTGGCAGTAGGATTTCATCTGCATTTTTTCTCCTTTAAGTCTTATCCCAGGTACAGATCTCAAATTTCACTTTATTTTCTGTTTGGTTTTCTGGAATCAGGTTTGCTTATATTTATCCTTTACCTCCTTTTCAGCACTGCAAGGAAAAAAGGGATTGGACCAAGCTGGGAGCTTTGTATCTTAATGCAAGAACTGGATGTGAACATTTTGAGGATCTTCAGAAATTGTTTTTATCTATTGCTGAAATTCTAACCAAGGATTCTGAGGCAGACAGACCAGGAGTCCCTTTTTGTGATTTTGCTGATATAGGTAAAATTAAGATGCAAGAAATGCTTTTCGTAGAGGTTTTAAAAGAGATAAAAAATTAATTCATATAGTTTTCTGATTATTAGTTAATTTTATGTTACAATATTCTGAATCTTTTGAGGTGTAAATACTGTCAGCTGTAATGTTCAGCACAAGCTGTTTTCCAGTAGAGATAAAATGCTTACACTTAAGGAAGATTCAGAAGGAGGAGCAGTAGAGTTTTGTGAAATCAAAAAGAGAACCCAGAATTCATGATCTTTCAATAAAAATGGCCTATGCTAAGAACAACAGCAAATGTATTTCAGTATTTTCATGTAAAGTGTCACATGAAAATGTTACATCATATTAATAGCATAAATAAGCTTTACTGCTGTAAGTATATATATGCTTGTGTGTTTTAAAACACATTGAACAGTTTACAACTGTATATAATTTTTACCTTTTTTTTTTAGTAAATTGGATTTTAAGAATTATTTTATTCTCCTAAGAATCAATGGTTTCTGCAAGGGCTGGGTGCTTGAGAACCCAATGTTTTAATGGTTCTGGCAGGTTTTCTTGCCTCTTTCCTCCCTATGCCCCTTCATTTGCATATCTGTATCATTCTTCCTAATGAGTTTGCAGATTACTGAGGCTTGGTAAAGTGTCAGTGGAATATTAAATAGTTTTGCAAAGGATTACTTAGATATTTTTCAACCTGTATTATCTACTAAAACATAATGAATATTTATTCCAGATATGTGACATATCCTTTCTGACCACAGACTTTCATATCATAAAAAAGCTTCAAGTTGTGACAGAAGGAGAAGATTTTGTTGGAGCTTGGAACTTAGTCTCTTTCTTAGAGCAGTGGTCTCCCAGTTGATAGGCACCTCCATCAGTAAAAAATTTTTGAGCAGTGACCCACAATTTATTTATTTATATGTTATATACATGTGCTACTACTCCAAAATATTAAATTCTCTATAAACCGTACACAAAAACAGGAATTACAAATACGAGCTAAATATTAAATAAACACTGTATTTGAAAGTATTTTACTTATTTTTATTTTCTAATAGTACAAAAAATATTTCTTTCCCACAACTGAATGGATTGTTGTACTCACACCCTACTTTGAGACCACTGGTCAAAAATTCAAAGTGCTTCCAAAGAGGTTGTAATTACTCAGTTCTGCAATTGCCGTAATTTCTTCATAGTGCCATAAAATGTAAAGCTTACTTTACAAGTAATGATGTTACTAAATTATGCCATCACATGTCCAGTCATTTTATGGATGACTTGGACTACTGTGAAATACTGTCTGAATAAACTATAGTTATTTACTCTCCTTCTGATGTTAAGACTTAGGAAGTTGCTGCTTTCAATGGCAAACATTTCAGAAAAACGCATTTAGTATTTTCACAATTACTGTGTTTTTGAAATGTGTAATTTCTTTAAAACTGCATTTACATGTTAAATAAATAAACAAATAAACCTTATTCTTTTTCTTTCCAGTAATGAAAAATTCCCAGCATAATAAAGCAGACAGCCTTTTCATTGGAAGAACTGGGATAAGCGCAATGTATTCGTATCACAAAGTACTGCAGTGGATAAAGGTATGCAGTTCTACAGGAGCCTGACTGGAAGAAAAAGAGAAAAAGAATTAGCAATTTCTCTTCTGGATATTAAACTCTAGTTTCTCTGGTGGAATGACTGGGTGTGCCACCTGCCTCCCTGCTGTCTTAGCACTTTCTAACTGTCCAGCTGGACCAACGCATTTATCGTGGCTTTCTCAGCAGTAGTCTTCTATGGAGCCTGTCATAACTTGGTCTTACAACCTAGAAACTGATTGCTCATGTTCATTTTGTGATTTTTCTGAGCTGAGGTTGAATCTGAACTAAGATACAGGCCTTCCTGAGATTCTGAGGTGAGGCGCTGATGGCATTATTTCCCAGAAACATTACTTTCTTCCACTTGGCAATCATGTTGTATTCTGAGACCTCCCAGATGAAGTGACATTTAGAGAAGTTTGGGCAATTTCCTGCACTGGTGTTTCTGCATCTGACCTCAAATAGAATGGATAAGGCCAGGAAGACAGAAAATCAGTGTAGCACATCTGTTCTTGGTCATCTCCCTGCTCCCCAGAACTGCTGAAGTGCTTTTCTTCCTCTGAATCTAAGTTTTTAAGTTCCGTGAGTCTTGTAAAACTCCAGTGGTCACAAAGAAATACCTTTACAATCAAATCTTTGCTATCAAACATTACACAGGGCCAGGGCTAAGAGACTAGACTTTTGACTGGATATTTTACATTCCTTATGCTCCAGGCAGTATTGGTCATAATTTCACTGCAGTAAGATCCATTTCAATGTTAAATTTGTCTTCTTCCTGGAAGGAACCAGTGCATACCAAACTCGATCTCTTATAGAAAGTAACATGAAAAGTGATAGCACAAGAAGTAACATTAACCCTCAGTCATTTTAGATTGTGTTTTGGTCAGTGATCCCATTCTGAATTTGTGCCTGGTCCTTTCAGTTAATAATTATGCTGTAGTGGGATGTGTAGCATCCCATGAATTCTCCCCCCTTGGTCAATCCCCAAGCCCTCAGGGATGTTTGTCATCCCATACAGGATGATTTTTAGCATACATTTTTATGAACAGAAGGAAATGCTCTCAGTCCCCTTTTGTCTCTTGAAGTTTTAGGTTGGCTTTTCTGTGCAAATTACCATCAGGGAACCCTTCGTAGTTCACATCGAGGAATTAAATTGTCTTTTGTACAGTTGTCTCTCGGGGATGCCCTTCAGGAATTCTGTTACATAAAAAACCTGTCCACTGCTCAGTCTGTTTCCAGGGTCAAGCCAAGGAGATATATATTAGAGGTGCTTGGTCTAGAGACAGGATGCCTATTCTGATAAACCATTAATTTTGCAGCATTACCTTCATGAGTTGAATGGTATTCAGCGGGTTCCTTTCGAACTGCAGCACAGTGTGGTACTGTTTAAGAGTAAAGGGAAGGAGAGGGGGTCTTTGCACTAGCACTTGAATAATACTGCACTGGAACTCTAGGGTTTTTTGTTCCATAAAACTTAGCAGTTAGAGCAGTTAAGCTACTCCTGACCACAGAAGAGAGAATCTAAATTCTTGGCATTGAGGAGTGGCAGTGCTCACATGCCCGCTGAAGAGTTTCGTTTGGCTTGGGTTTTGGCTCTCTTCTTCAGCATATAGTGTTTGTGTGCCTTCAGGCATTTTAGCTGTTTTCCAGTCCATCTTAAGGGAGAGCCTCATCTTGGATTGCATAACCCCTGATATTTCAAGGAGATTCATCTTCATGTCCTAATTTCTTCTCCTAATGTGTGAGAAGCACATATAGTGTTATTCTTGTACAACATGAGTTACTAAAAGTAGTACTATGATTTCTTTCATGTCTATAGCAAAAGATCTTTATTTCTTTGAGAGTGTTGTGTTAGTATCAAACCTGCTTCTCAAGAGATTACTGACCAAGATCCTCAAAAAGCTTTGTAGACAACCTGTGTTCATCATATTAGAGTGTGAATGAGGTTCTGCTCTGAATGATTTTTATCAAAACTGGCAGATCCCAAATTTATCTCTGCTTCAGGAAGCTGTCATTCTTACCTCTCTCTACCTGTTTCACTCCATTATATATCAGATAAATCCCTAATCCTGGGCTGATGGGCTAGTATCTACTTGGTCCATGTCTTTTCTGCCCAAAAGGTAGTCAAGAAAGTAAGATAGTAATGAATTTGCTCTTCCTGCTCTGCCCAAGTTAATTTTGGCTTTAGGACATGCCCTGTGCTGTTTTATGAATATTTTGGACTGCCTGAAACTCAAAATGTGCTTTTCATATCATTTTTCCTTCAAGAACATCAAACCCCTTTATTGCAGAGCTTTGGTGGCTCTTGGGGGTAAAATATGTATGCTGCTTGGTCCTGAAGAGAATTTTCTTTGTAAGAGGTAAGGAAACTTCATAAAACAGATGTACTTCAAAAAAACATGCAACAAACAGCCAAAAAGTTGGTAAGATGAAATTTCTGAAGAAAACCAGTCTAAATACCAATCTGGAATGTGATGATAAAGTTGTTGGTTGTTACAGTGTTGGCCAGATAGGCCCAGCTTCTTCCCATTTATAGTCCTGCTGCTTACAATCATCAGTGTTTTCTTTGACTTACGCTGGAGTAATTATTTCAGTTTAACAATTACGTCTCTGCTGCAAAATGAAAATTCTCTGTATGATCGTTTTAGATTGTGTAGTACTGAATGAAATCAAAATTAAAAATATTAAACCAAAGTAAGCACATAAAAATAAATTACAAAATATATTAAAAATACTGTATTGAACATTATATAGTAGAAATAATGTTATGGGTAATAGTGTGTTGGGAACTCTTCGACAATAGGTTGGTAGAGTTTTTTGTCTACATAGTAAAAAAACCCTAAATTCTTCATTTGAAATTCTACTAGACTTCACCCCTGACTCAGTTTGGAACAGGTAACTGCATCGATACCTATAAATCTGTGTCACCAAATTAAGTCTGTTATATTTTATATAAATATACTCTGTGTTCACTGATACCATTGCTTTCTCTGACCTTCCCTCTTTCCCTCTCCCTCTTACACCAGGGAAGGAAGGTTTTGGATAAACTGCATGAGCTGCAGATAGATTTTACACTCTTGAAAGGACTTGTAGGTGCAGGGAAGTCAGCATCCAGATGTCAGATTGTTAATAAAGCCGCAGAAATCTATCTTTATTCTGGACATTTGGATGGAGCAACAAGGGTATTGAGAGGTAAGCCTGTCTTAAAATTTTGGCTTAAATTTGAACAGTTCACTTCTATGACAGATTTCAGATAAAAGTTACAAGCTGGTCTGTGTTACTAAATACAGTCAATAATACTGAGGCAAAGGAAAGGTGATCATCTTACTGGTTAATGTTCTTCTTTATATGTATAAGAAATATTACAGCTAGTTTTTTCAGATGCTTTCACAGTATTCTACTATCAACACCATTCTACCTAAAAATCTGCCATAATGAAGGAGGAGTGCAGCTTGGAAAATGATGCTGTCCCATGCTGGGAGTGTAGTTTTCCTTTGAACCAGGGGACATTCAGTGTCAAATTTCTGGCTTGGGTCCATGCAATATTCCTTTGCACCTCATAGGATCCTCTTTTAGTATAATTGCTTTAGAACAGAACCATATTTATGCGATTATTACATATGGCTTTTTGGCACTCTGATCTGCTGAAAATAGAAGAAATTCAGAAGTAAAAATAATAGAATGTATGCTGTAAAGTGATATTAAGGGTGTAAATTTGCTGTTCAGTTTTATAGCTGTACATTGATACATACATACCTATATATGCCACTGAAAGGCCATTTTACTGCAGTGATATTTCACAAAAGGGATGATTTGCAATATAACAGTTCAGAGAATCAGTCTAAGGAATATTGGTCATGAGAAACAAATTATTAATAAGTCAAGCTGCACTTCCTGTGCAGTTCTGAAGTTTGTGTCATGGTACAATTTACAGTACATTCTTAATGGCTCAAAGTCTCAACATCAAAAGTTCCAGTTGTTAGAAATAACACTGCACTGTTGTTTGCCACAGAGTCAGAGTGGATCACAGATGCACCGTTGTGGCCCTGTGATAAAATGGACATCCTCAATCGACATAATCTCTTATGTGCAATAGTGCACAAATACTTGAGGAAGAGTTTGTACAGGCAGGCATTTGAAGTTCTGCAGAACTTACCGGGTTTGCAGAAACATTCTGGTAAGTAAAGAAAAAGATATTGTGGAAAGAGTTAAAAATTTAACAGATGATTCTGTGCTGTTCTTGTATTGTTTTCTAACTAAATTTGCTGAAGTAAGATGGGTTTATACAAGCCTGTTTGTGTTTTCCAAAGAGTATAGTGTCAGTTAAATATGTGTTGTGCTCTGCTGCTCTTGCTGCACTTGTGCACACACTCTTGGATGTGCACACACACCTGTCATCTTTTGCTCAGTTACTACGCAGGGCGACAGAAAGACTCATTAATTTTTTAAGGATCTGTACAGTCTATACAGTGAGATAAAATAGGAATATTTTAATTTTATTTTATCTTAATTTCAGGTGAATGAGGTGGGGATTTTTTTCTTTAACTGAGCTGGCTACCTAAGCATCTCTTACATATCATGTTAAGAACCAACTGCTCTGTCAGGCTCAATTTATCTGACAAATTTTGGATGAGTACTTCAAAATGAGATATGTAGTTACTTAGGCTCCACTGAGGAAACCTCAGCTGATTCCTGTGTGTAGGTCTCTCAGCCTACTGCCACTTTTAGATATTTTAGGAGAGATTGGTTGGAAAACCATCTACTTTAGACAATACTGAAAGGAACCTAGTTCTTCAAGTTATGAGGTAAATACAACAAGGCTGTTCAGTCCTGCCAAAAAGGTGACAGTTCAGAGTAAGAGTAGAAGCAGAAAACCAAGGGGGTTTTTATTGGTGGAAATCTTAAATCTGAGAGATCAGATGAAGATTGTATTTATAGGCTGTAGCAAGTGAATGTATTTTTATGTGATTCTATTGGTTTTGGCAGCAAATTGTTACTTGAACCTTAACACTTGTCCTTCAAAATGTGAGCGAACTACTGTATGAAAAGACTTTTGATGAATAAAGCATTCATGTTATCCCAACCTTGTTCCATCTTACTGATAGGGGCAAGAGTTCTGATTTAGGTACTGATTGAGAAAATGATCCTTCAACTAGATTTGCATTTTCATTAATTCAGTAGTTAATATTTTTAATTTCATTTCAGATATTATAGATGCTTCTCAATACAGCTGCCTTTTTAACAAGCTGATAAATGCCTGTTTTGAGAACAAGAACCTTGGGGTCTCATCTTCTGCAGTAGACTTCATGCTTTCCAAAAAAATTGCTATTGATTTTGTTTTACTTAGAGGATTAATCACAGCTTTGGGAAGAAGTTCTTTATGGTCCAAAGCTAGGACCTATTACAAAAGTAAGTTCCTTCTTGAACAATATGCTCCCCTTACATTCTTTAGATAATGCACTCATAACATTTCAGTATGAGTAAAAAGAAAAACAGTGCTTTCTGTGTCACTCTCAGGAATTTATTTGTAACCAAAAATACTTATTAGGAAATGGTGAATTGAAAATAAGAAAGAGTGCATACTACCTGGCATGAAATAAATGTAATTGTGATAAATTAATTTTTTACATTCAGTTCCAGAATTTCAAGTATGTGAGCTCTGAAATGATTGAAAAATGCATCATCTTCACATTTTCATCTAGGCAAATTAGATTTCCTGATACTTTTCTCTAGAAGTGTACCGGCATCTCTGTGGTGGTAAAATTATTAATATTTAAGATTTGAGAAGTCTAGCTAATTATTTTATCCCAACTAAAAGAAAATTCATTTCAGCTAAAAACGGATAGTCTGTAATTGTTTTCAACTCTCCATTTCTGAGCTAAGATAATACTGGATGAGCATTTCTGCAGAGGGTCTCTCCATACAGTCACATTATTTACTGTTTGATTTTGTCTTAGAATCATTGTGGTTAGCAGACTGCTTTAAGGGACCATCCTTTCTGGCATGGATACTTGGTTTTGTTAACATTGGAATTAGAGTTTTTCCTCATCTCTTTTTTTTTTTCCCCTGAAATGCTGTGTTGGGCTTCTGGGATCACTTGACAGAAGAAAGGGGAACAAAGCAGGAAATGCTGTTCAAATGTTCTCTCACTTTGACCATGATTAACAGCTTCTGTTCTGACCTGCCTAAATTGTACTTGTGTTATCACAGACTTGCTGTCTCCAGACTTCTGACACAGCTTTCTAATCATAGCTGATAAAACTCATTGAAAAAAAATCCCAACATTTTACAACTGTGAATATTAGTGTGAATACTGTGTGCTGTGTTCTCCAGTCAGGCCATTTCATAGGTGAAATAGTAAAATCCATTAAGACTTTGGGGTTGGGGTTTTTCCACATTTAGTCACACAGAAGAGAGATTTGTGTTCAGTATTGGTAATCCTAATTCCTCATTTTCTGCATTTACTCTCAGATGCTTTATCACTGGGTTGCTACCCAGAGCTGCACGGAAATTTATATCACAGACTTCTGAAGATTCCCTCTTACCTGTCTGAAGTTGAGATGCTGTTGGCCATTGAAATATTTCTTGTTTCAAATGCCAGTGATATTCAAAGTTCAAGGACTACTAGCCAGACTCTTCAAATAATACTGAAAAGGTTTGTTGTCAGATATGTACCATTTTGATTGTATTTATTCATGTGATCATGTAAGTAATAGATCTTGATTTCCTTATCCTTCTCAAAGAATACATCTCTTACTTTTGTTCCTTGGATAAGTGAGAAGTTTTTTATCTCTTGTTCCCATGTGTATGCTACTGTATGTATCTGTTTGTTTTCTTAAATAGTAAGTTCTGCTTTTGCAAAAAATGTAGGCATGTCACTTAGGCACAGCCTTGTTCCAAAAGTAATTACATGCCAAAACTGAGTGAACCTTATGGATTCAAGCATGTACGTGAATTCTTGGTATATCCAGTTCATTAAATGGTTTGCATTCCTTTACTGAATCTTCCAGCCCAGAGACTTTTATTTTCATTAAATGTGCTGTGAATATTGCAGAGCTACTTTGCACTGGTATTAAAGCTTACTATTTTTCATTACCATTAAAGATGTTAAAAATACTCTTTCTATAACTTTTTAATTCTTCAGAACAGTAATATAATCTGTCTAGAAATTAGCATAATATTTATCAGTGAAAAATACAAGGCATTATTTTAATGTTTTTGTCATTTTCCTGCCTGTATAAAATGATAGACAAGTGACACGTAGGCCTGTATGGTACCTAATTTTATATTTGTTAAAATTCTCTTACAGATCTGAAGATACAGTTCAGAATAGCAGTGCCTATCACGAGGCAGTGGAAAGGCTGATCCAGGCAGCTCATTTATCTGATCCAAAGCTTTTTCTTAAGCATTTGACAGTGAATGTTAATATGGAAGAAGTTTACAGACTGGAGCATTCATCTGCTCTAAAATGGCTGCAGGAGAATATGAAATGGGCTGAGAAGGTCTGGCTGTCCCAGTAGTTACTAAACAGTTTCCACTGTGTTCAGACTGTGCCTTACTGATTTACAGCAAGGTTTCAAACTCAAGTTGTGGTTTTTAATACTGTATTGATGATAATGCAGAGAGTAGCACAGAAATAGCAATTTTTCCCCTATCACACTAACTTATATAGATGTTTTGCAATGGCATCACCAGATAATGAGGAAGCTGCAGCCTCAGAACCTACATTCTCCATTCTTACAAAGAATTAGCACTTAGCTTCTTTCTCCCAGCAGGTGATCATATAAGTATAATATAAGCATAGATAAAAGTGTAGGTAAGTACATTGGTTGAGTGCATCTGCTGTTCTTGAGTGAAATATTTTCCACATTCATTCATAGTCTGTAGAAGTAATACCTATTTACTTTTGTCTGCCTTACAGTAACTTGTGAGGTCACTGTCCCAACTGTTTGCACCTTAGATCTTAATTTCTTTGCTCCAAAAGCCCAATAAAAAAGCACTGAGAATAAAATAACTTCAAAATCAGTTGAGATATGCCTGATTTAGGATACCTTTCTTCACAGAACTGAGAGCCTGCACGTTGCTCACAGCTGAAGGTTTAGTTGATAATCTAATTAGCTCTTTGTTTGAAGCAGACAGTAGCTTGTGTATGGTTTCATATTTGTATATATGGATGCTTCCACTGAAAAGGAAAACTTGCATTCTCCCTTGATCGGGCTCTTAGAGAGAGGTGGGTTTGCCCATCTTCTAGGTTCTGCCAACTGCACGATGAGATGGAGACTTCTAGCAAGCTTGTTTCACCATTCCTGGTTCTTCAGGATTTCTGCTTTTTTTCCACCTGAAAATCCTGAATCACATTCAAAGCATGAGTTGCATAAGACACATTCTACAGCCTGAGTAAGAAGAACCAAACATTTAATACCAGAAAACCTCTCATGACAAAACAATACAGCCTCTGTCAAAGTTGATGCTTACTGAGCTCACCAATTTTGTAGTGTTGTTAGTTTAGATCTTTGGCACCAGACTTCACAAACTTGCCAGTAATACAGCTCTTTTGGTCTGCTCTCCATCCCCTTTAAAGCCTTTTGTTCTGAACACTTAAGCTATTTTGGGTATAGAAGTTCATGAGTTTTTAGGCTGTTCCATCATAAGTGAGATTAAGATGGGAGCACATATCTCTCTCCTTTGGAGTAACATAAGTCTATTCCCAGTTCCTGCAGCATTATTTCACATGTCCTTTGCAGCTCTAAATCATGAAAGCCATCATGACCTTAATACTGGATGGTTGAGAGGAGGGTTTTGGTGTCAGGTGTTTTTGTCTTTAGGGGAGGTTGCCATTCCAGTCTTGTGGTTTATGCCATTGATCTGATGTCATGAATCTGATTGTCATTTGTTGGATTCGTGACCTCCTGAGGGCCAGGTCCTGAACTTTTTCAATACCACTTCTCATCCAGTGTGTTAGGGAATTGCTACTGGAAGAGAGAGAATTGAATCTGATGACCACCAAGATTGCTACTTTCTTCCTGTGCCACCTGTACAGAAAAATGCTAGGATAGAGACTCTTGTTTTTTCACAGTGTATCATTCTTCTGTAGGGATCATCTGCCTGCCTTGTAAAAAATGGTAGATCCAGTACCAGTGGTACCAGATGGCATTTCTGTAGAAGCCATTCACCTCAGTCTTAGAGTACAGTTGGCACTGGTCCAAACAAACTTTGGGTTCCACCCCTTCACATGCATGAAGATAGCTCTGCCATTTGTAAGGGTGTCCACCTGGTCAAATCTAACTAGATTCTGCTGATTTTGCTTCCCAGTAGCTGAAAGACTGGGTAAGAAGTAATCAGGTTTCAGGTGAGGGATCTAAACTGATGCTCTTGCAAGCATTCTAGTGTTAGTGTAAAGAGCAATTTTGAAAGGTTCCAACAAACTAAAACTGGTAGTAAGAAGCAAAGTCAGTTTTGCTAATTACTTCTTGTAAGATCCTTTGTGGCTTAATCTCCCTTGGAATAAGCCATAGGCTATCTGAACTTCAGCTAAATCCCACATTTCTGTGAGTGGTACCCGATGTGGCTAATAGTGTGTTTGACAGACATAGAAGGACAAAATTCTCTTTGTGTGGCTTCAAAACTTGTGATGTTCTAGAGACAGCAGAATTTTTTCATCTGTAAGCAGCCTTGAATTTTCACTTAGATCATCCCCAGAACAAAACTCCAAATGTTGCTTTATTTTTCAGACAAAGGTTAATCATTGACCTTCAAGCTTAACTTGGAACTGTGTAAAATATTTGCAATGTTTTGGCTCCATCTCCTGAGTATCATCTTCAGCTGATAGGATGTAATCTCAGTCATGTTTTATATTAACAGGCAAAGCAAGCTCCCCAGAAGTTTTGTTACAACT
This sequence comes from Melospiza georgiana, assembly GCF_028018845.1. Lineage (NCBI taxonomy): Eukaryota > Metazoa > Chordata > Aves > Passeriformes > Passerellidae > Melospiza > Melospiza georgiana. Next base: position 42,470,938 of record NC_080430.1, on the reverse strand, counting down.
GAGGCTTCTAGTGTTTGTGTCAATATAGTGTTTTTCCATTTATCACCATGATAAGCCAGTAGGCAACTGAAACAAGTTTGCTGTTAAGTCCTGTATTTCACTTTTTGTTCTGTCTGGGTCCACGTGAAATACAATGCAATTCTCATCAGTTTGATGTGTATCAGAAGGCCAGAGTAACACTCAGTAACATTCTCAGTATTTTGGTTAGAGAAATTCCATGTGCCAAACAGGACAAGACCCCACTGTGGAATGGAAACGAGCCTGGAAAGATGGAAAAAGTATCCTGAAGAATAACATTTAGTACAGCAGTGGCAATGCAGTTTTGCAAAGCCAGCCACTCAGTAGGCAATATCCATATTTTTGCTTTCTCCCAGTATAAGTTAAGCTGAAAGGACTTCTGTTTGACATTAAACAACATATTTGGTATCATTTTTTCATATAGGAAATAAAATGTATGTTTACCTGTTTACAGAGAGAGAGAGACGGAAAAATGTGCAAATAAGAACTTCCCTGTGCTGTGCTCAGCAGCTTGGAGTAGACAACACTGTGCTCCTTCAGTATGTTGTTGGATACATGAGAAATTCCCTCTGTGAAAATCTTTCTTCAGTTTTCACTGATTTCACACTATGCTCTTGGAAAGCTTATTTTTGTTGGGTATGGACAGTTTCTTGTAACTAAAACAGAATAATGTGGTTTGGAAGACTTACCACAATTTTATTTCAAATATTGATAATTTTGAGAGTTTCAAGATGCAGGACAGAGGTGAGAAACTGGAAGTAGGAACTTGATAGTTTTATGGTGTTTTATAAAGAGCAATGGGGGAAGGAGGGGGAGCATTTTGGAGGAGTTGTTAGGTTGTTAATAAATGTTTTTTAATATTTATATAAAGCATTCAAAATATCTGAGTCTGTATTGTCATTAAATTATTTAATTGTATTCTGATTTTTGTAATGAACACTCTTAGATATGCAGCAAGATAGGCAAGCAACAAACTAGAGGTGGGGAGTTTAATATCTTGTAACCACTACAAGAGCCTGGAGAATGATACGCCACATGAGGAGGTTAAGAAAGTGTGAAATCAGTCAGACTATGCGGTTCTTCATCACACCAGAGCACACAATGTAGCGAATGCTCATGAATAAATTGGGCTGAAACTCCCAGCTGTGGAGATGGCCAGCTTCCAGTTTTAACTGGGAGTGGAGGCTACAGCCAGGGTTACAGGCTGTGCTCAGTTCGCTGAAGAATTCAAATGGATGTTAGTAAGAGTTTCATTTGAGGAGAGAGAGTAAAATTAAATACTCTGTTGTAGTAGTAGAAGTTTAATTACTAAAATCTCAATGTCATACTCCTCAGCTTAATAAACTTTAGCCACATTAAAAGCAATTATTCACATTTCTTATCCTTTCACATTCTCCAGATGCATCTCACACCTTTGTAGTTTTTTTGGAGAGGGGTTTTTTTGCAAATCCAGCTCTATATTCTTGAGTCTACACTCCTGCATAACTTTTTTTTTTAATTACTAGAATGATGTGTAGTATCTGAATGATACTGACATGATTGTTTCAGAGTTCTGGACCATTGCATGTGTGAGGATTGGAGAAACTGATGCTATTTTTTGACCTTCCACAGACCAAGGACCAAACCAGAAACAAACTAGTGAGGAGAAAACAGTTCCCATTGCCACTTGTAGCAACTTAGAATTAAGAAGCAAGAATGTTTAAAATTCTCTGTTAGGGCTCAAGACATCAAAATACAAACTTTTTCAGGTGATAATTTTATCTGGTATAAAACAAGCTTTCCATTTAGAAATCTGTGCAGCTCTTGCTGAGCTAGTGGGATGTGTCCTGGGTATGGATATATGGATAGGGAATATCATGGCCAGATAAAACCACAGTACTCCCTTCAGCACAAGAAATGTTGGGACTTAGATAAAAAGCAGGAATTAATTCCTGAGCTGGGGCAGGATGGGGGTGCTCTGTTTGAAAGTACGTACCCTAAGCGGTGGAGTTGGTATCTGGCACTGGCACTTGCTGATGACCTCTCCCAATTTATTTTATTCCTCAGCAAGTGAAAATCCAGGTGAAACAAACAGCATGCTTTTCTGTTGAATCAATTAAATTTATTTTTTCATTTGCATAATTGTCCAGCCAATTTGCTTACATAACTGATTGGCTTCTGCTGAAAAGTGAAAAACACACTGCATGTTACGGAAATTATGAAAATCCCCCAAGGGCTGTGAGAATGTTAACTTGATTTAAAGCTTCACTGAACTACAGATAGCTCCTAAACCTTGACAGTTCTCTTTTTAACCTTTTTTGTCTGGAAATGCAATAGATTGCATGCAAGTAACAGCAATCCCTAACAGTTAATCTCCCTTTGTACTCGAACACCGGCAGCAATAGACATTTTTCCTCCGAGGTTCCATGTCCCTGTATCAGGTGCATTTTGACACCAACTAGCTTGATGTCAAAAAAAAAAAAAAAAAAAAGAGATGTGTAAATATATTTGTACGTCGAGTGTTACTATTGCAGCACATAGTCTAAGCTGTGCCAGGGGAGGTTTAGGTTGGACAATAGGAGGAGTTTCTTCACAGAAAGGCTGATTAGACACTGGAATGTGTTTAAGGAGGTGGTGGAGTGACCGTCCCTGGAGGCGTTCAAGGAAAGACTGGACGTGGCTCTCAGTGCCATGGAATAGCGGCCGGGTGGTGTTGGGTCACAGGTTGGACTCGATGACCTCAGAGGTCTGTTCCAACCTAACTGATTCTGTGTAACTGCAGGGAAGCAGCTCTTCCATTCCCCTGGGGACTGCAGAGCTCACGCCTGCTTCTTCGCCTACTTGGTGGGTTTTTTTCTGTAGAACAAAAGGCTACGTGAAGCGCACGCAAGCATTTGGCTAAATTGCTCCCATCCCCTGAGCAAAAGGGCAGGCATTCCTTTTGTCGGGGTTTTCCCGTATCGGCTTATCACGTATTTTCTGTGTCCGTGAGGACCCGCTGCAGGCGTAGCTGCACTGACGGGCGCAGCAGCCTCAGCAGAGGGAAGGGGTCTCTTCCCTCAGGCACCCCTGAGGGGCGGGGCCAGCGGGGCGCGCGCCCTGTCCCGGGGGCGGGGCCCGGGCGAGGGGCGAGGGGAGCCCCGCCCGCCCCGAGCGGCCGCTCAGCGGAGGAGCCGCCAGGGGGCGGGAGCGCAGGCGCGCGCCGGCCCCGCCCCCGGCGGGAATCCCCCGGGCCCGCCCCCTCCGGGGCCGTCGGCGGGGGCGATGGGGCCGAGCCCCGGCGGTCGCCGTCCGGCCTCGGCGGTAAGCGGGGCCGGGCGGGGGCCCTCGGCGCGCCTCTCCGCGAGGGGAGGGCGTGAGCGAAGGCAGCGCGACCCATCGCCCACCTGTGCGGGGGGTCCGCTCGGACGGCGGCCGGAGGACGGTGCGAGGCCGTGCCTGGGCGGTGTGTGGGGGGCGTCTGCTTTGAAGCCGGGCCGGGCCGGGCCGCGTCGCTCGGTGACCGCCGGTGGGGTGGGGGCCGGCGGCGGTACGTGCGCGCGGGCACGCGCGGCCCCGGCTCTGGGCTGAGCTCGGCCCGGCCCGGCCCGGCCCGGCATCGGCCGCTCCTTATCCCGCGTCTTGTTCCTGAGGGTGCGAAAGGCCCGAGAGCCGGATCGCGGTCAGCTCTGCCGCCCTCTGGGAAGACCTTGCCTTTAGCAGATCTTAACGCGAATTGTAACAGGGCTCTGTTTTCGGTGCTTTAAATTATTAGTGCTCGGAGCGCCGCAGCTGATTCCCTTCCAGGCAGTGAGCGAGTCACGTTCGCCCCAGCTGATTTTCTGAGCGCTGTCATCTTGTTGCTTTTCGCGCTGTTGTCTCCGTGCTGCCTCAAGTGTGGGTAAACACCTGAGACAGACAGCAGCGGGCTGAGCGGGGCTGCCAGCGATGTGACACGTCGGGGTGCCAAAGCCTTCTGCGACACAATTCACGTTTCGTTGTGTTTCACTGGGCTTGTCTTTGAGATGGGGTGCAGGTGTAGCTTAGCCTAACCCAGGAGGTTTTGTTTTTCAGCTAAGCCGTGTACCAATTTCCAAGCTGTTAATACAGCGTTTAAAGCAAGAAACAATGATGCTTTTGTCTGGTTATATAAAGCGTCACCGCGGATTAAGTGAGACTGTTGAGTTTTTTCCATCCTCTGCCCAGATGCCTGAAGCTGAAATTACAGTGAAGGAAAACTGTTTTATGACCAGAGAGCTTGTAATGTATTTAACTTAATTTATGATTAGGACTCTTGTTACAGACAGTGCAAATGACACGGATACTGTTTTGCCTACCTATCTGAAAATCAGAAGACAAAAGTTACCAAATGTTTTGGGGATATTTTAGCTCAGTGTATTTTTTTTCTCCTACTATCTGCCTCTAGTGAAAATTTAGGTTCTTCTTTAAGTATTTTGGTATTAGTAATATGCACTTCTGAAACTTCAAGTATTTTACAAAGTAGGCATAGGAAGTGTCATTCTGTATTGGAACACAGATGATGTTTCTCTGATAGCTGTTCATCTTGGGTTCTTTAAAACGGCATATATAGCAGGCATGTTATTTTGATAAGTGCAATGTGTATTAAAAAAAAAAAAAGCTTGAAAGCATTGCCAATAGGGAGTTTACCACATAATCCCTAATAATTAGGTGTATATTTGCACTCTGACGTGCCAAGTGGTTTGTCTGCTCTTGGCAAACTTTAGCCTACAGTTTCCTAGTGCATAAGTTATTGGTAAGAATTGCCTAAGTTACTGGTTAAGAATTGCTGATTCATTTTTATAAATGTCAGCAAACCTTTGATTAAGAATCCCAGGCTGTATAACAGTGATTTTCCCTCTGGTTTTATATTACCCTCCCATAAAGTAATTGGCACTTGTGTTTTTAAGGTATTATTATTTGTTAGGGTGTAGGACTTAGTAAAAGTTTACTTGTGTTAGTGCTTAAAGAAAGCTTCTATTTGTTTGCTTTTTAAATTCTTAGGAGCTCTTTTTCCCTAACTGGAGTACCTTTAAATGTTCATTCTCAAATCAAGATATTGTAACAACTCATAATATTGGCAAGACTCACTGTTAGTAGAGGAAACTGAAAGAATTCTTACAAAAAGCTTTAGGTTTTATATGTGCTTGCTGAATTTTGTATTACTATTGTGACTTTAGAAGTTATCACCCAAAATTTAGAAAGTGCATTGGCAAGTAACAGGGGGAAATACCATGTCCATTTCTCCATTTCTAAAAGGTTTTTTTTTTTTATTTTCTCCTTTTTTTTTAAGTGAGTTAGTGGATGGCTGAAATTTGGCTCAACCAATAAGTTGCTGAAATGTTTTGCTGCTTGAGAACCGTGAGAAGGTATGGCATGTTACTGACCTAATTTACCTTTAGCATATGTTTCAGTGTTTGCTTATGACTTGCATATTTGTGAAACTGGTTTGGTACTTTTGTTTCATGCTTATTTCTTTGACATTCTCATCTTTACAGCTTGGAACTTTCAGCAGAGCATCCACAGTTGAAAATCCTCCAAAGCCATATGCCTGTCCTCAAGTGAGACATTAAAAAGGCTCTCAACAAAACAAGGGTTTTAAAATGGCTTAATTATGAGAAATATGAATATGATATCCAACATATTACTGCATTATTGAGTTATTAAAGCTCAGTGCTTCAAATTGTGTGAACACATCTGTAACTATGAACTTAATTTAACAGAGCTTTTCAGTGCCAAAGCTTTACGCCAAAAAGTTGAACTTTGGAAAGATGTGAAGAAAAAGGAAGTTGAAGGGAATTATGAAACCAATAAATTAAATCAGTCTTGGAGTATGATTGCACAATGTGTTCTAGTAGAGATTGTGTTTCATGTCTTTCGTGAAGCAGAGGCACTGCCCTCAAAGTGGCTGTGACCTTGATTTTGATACGAAGCCTTTCTCTGCGCTTCAGATCTAAATGAAGCTCTTGGAACAATCTTTGCTCCTTGTGAGTGAAGCCATAAACATCTTTCTTACATTTTCTCCCTCTAAATCCATTTTAATTCACTTACTTTGTCACTCCAGCTGAAAGATGCCTCGGAGTTCTGTCTTTCACCTTCAGTGAATGAATTCTTCCTTCTGTCACGCAGACTAATTTTGGCCTTTGAGCATTTCTCTTTTAAGCAAGTTCAAAATAGACTTTTGGCTGGAATCCTAAGCCTTCCTTCTAGCATGACAGTGTTGTTTAGATACAAAACAAGGGAACTAAAGTTAGCCGTACTTGGGCATTTTTCATCTAGAATAACAGATGGAACTTCATGATTAATAAACTCAAAAGCATGATTAATGGTTTCCAGCTATGTTGAACTTTCTTTCTGGACTATTGGAAACATCATGCAGGGTAGCTTGAGAGTGGATGTGGGAAATGGTGAGCAGAGAACTGAGCTACTCTTCCTCCTAGCACCTTGGTCTAGGAGGATGTGAATTTCTTGCATGTCAGTCAACTGCAATCAGAAGGGTAACTGATTAGTTTACTGCTTTCCTTTGCTGCAAATATTTTTTTCCTTTTACTGTTTTGTGTCCACTTGCTACCTGAAAAAAGAGGAAAAAAAAAATCACTATTTTTTTTCTCAGCAAGACAGTTATTTTGGTGCTTCCAGATCCAAACTGGTAAAGCATATGACCAAGTGGACTTTTATCCAGAGTGCTTTGCTGCCTGTCTTGCCTCGTCTAGTAGAGATGTTTTTCCTGCCTCACTGGGCAACTGTGGCATGATTTTGTCATTAAGAGCTTTCATTCTCCCTAATAATATTATATTGCTGGTACTTCACCATCTCCTGCTGTTTTGAGTAGAATCTTGGGCTGTAGTGATGACTAGTTTTAGTGTTAGAGTCTCTGAGATGAAGCCAACAAAGAGGTAGAAGTGTTTGCCAGTGATATATTTTAGCTTTTTTTTAATCTTACATTTCATCTGCATGCGTGAAAATTGTTTTTTAGTCATAGCAGATTTGGAATTCCATCAGCTTTCTTACATCATGAGGTTTTTGTCCCACTTTTCTACAATAACCTCTGTTTTCAGCAAGCTGACTTTTAAGATTTGCTAATTAAATATTTGCCCACCTCTTAGGCAGAAAAAATTAGTCTTCACTGCTTTCATGTTTCTAATTGAAGAGCTGGGAAGGTTGACAGAAAAAAGGTAAAGTAAGGGTCACTGCTTCTGCTTGACAACTCAAATATTATCTCTTATTATTTTCCAAAATAAAGCATTCTGCTTATTGTCTGAGCACAAATTTGGGGATTTTAAATTTTTTTTTTTAATTAATGATAGCAGTTGGGAAAGTCTCACGTGTCTTGTGTCCAGGATGATTATTTGATCTAGGATGCTGGATAAATAGATCTCTGTAAAACAGTCCTGCTAACTATTATTAATAAAGTTATTAGTTTTATGTGAGTTGGAAGCAGCTTTGTCTGTAATCTGCCATATATTTTCCTGTTTGGGGGTTGCAGTTTGAGTGATACTGTGAGGAGTGAGACTGCATTGACAGAGCAGAGTCTGCCCTTCTGATTGCAAACTAAAATGAGTGTTAATCACCAGAATTGCCCTGATCAATTTGCAGCTTGTGAAATCAGCTGAAGGAGAAACCTATTGTATATCTCCCAATTCACATTTTCTTGCTGCTTTAATGTATACTCTCTTGCTTCTTAGTTTGCTAAACGTGCATATTACCTTTGAGCTATGGCAGGATATTTTGGTGATTTTTCTTTCCATTTCAGTCTTCTGTAACACAAATGTGCTCATTACAGAACTGTTGTTTAATTTCTACATAATTGCAGGCATTCTGTAATTTGAACTCTCTGAACTTCTAGAACTTCTTCAACTTAACTTTTCCTTCTGATCTTAGGTAAAACAATCTTTTTCTCCTACCATTACATTTCTTTTAGTCCTGGTTTCTTGTAATTCAATGAAGATGAAAGTGCAAAAAGTATTGTCTTTTTACTTGATGTTTTCTATAAAAGAGTATGTTCAGGAAAGTAGGTATTTTTTTTAATAGGCACAAGTATAGAGCTCAGAAACTAATGCAGAATTTTTTTTCACTGAGTTGTGATTATTATTCCTGGGTAAAATTTAATATTCTTTTGGCACTGCTTGAAAAATACTGGGTTTGGCTTTTTACCTTGGAGGTTCAGAGGTATGTAAAGGTTAGCTTTTTGGAGCAGCTTCAATGTCTACCAAAAAATAGCACTAAAAGCAGTATTTCCAGTTTGAACTACTTGACTCGGAATTTTTATTTGAGGCATATTTGAGAAAGTAGAGAAAAGTTTCTGTACTTATTTACATGGTCTTACTCAACCATTAGCATCCACCATTCCTCAAACCCATGGGATTGGCACTGTCAAAACACTCTTTGTTAATCCCAAGGGGAAAGATCCAGAATTCAGACTCCTAATTTAAATTCTCCAGTTTTAAATTATTATACTTGCAACTAGAAATGTTTACTCCATTCTATCACATTTTAGTGTAATTGTATCAGTTTGTCACTTAATTGGGAACATCATACATAAACATTTTACTACTTTGTTAGGTTGTGGCTGGACAAGATACTGCTGCAGTGCACTCGTCAGTCAAGAACTTTGTCAGGCGCCGATGCCATCAATGCTCTCAGACCTTTCTATTTTGCTGTACATCCAGATTTCTTTGGCCAGCATCCCAAAGAGAGGGTAAAATACTTTAGTATGCTTTCTTTGTAAATATTTTGTGTATCCAGGATGGAAATTTTCTAGTTTTCCTGCTGTCAGAGAGAGAAAAGTAACGTTAGAATTAATTATGGTTGGTACCAGAGAACAAAAAGATGCACTTTCTTTATTTTTAGCAGGGATAGTGCCTGGCACTTGAAAGTGCCTTATTTGTTAATCATATTTTCTAATTGTTATGAAGAAAGTACTGAGTCCTTCCAGGCGAATTCATAATATATTTTATCCCTTTGAAATGCTGTGCATTGTATTTGAATCAATTAATTTCTTTAAGCTTGAAAGCCAGTGGGTTTTGGAATGTACACAAATATACAAGTATGTTCACCATACAAATTTATTCGTGCAAGGTGATTATAAATGCTGGGAATGTGAACCATATTAGTACTTGTTAAAAGCAACTGACATTTTGTGAAACCTAATTCTGCATATAAGATTAAAAAGGTTTAGATGAAAACTGCCCAAATTAATAATCTGTAATTTTTGTTTGGTTTTGTTTTAAAACAGGAAGTAAATGAAAACTCTCTGAAGAGGCTAAATGGCTACTTGGAGAACCTACAGAAACCAGGATTTCGTTCCTTTAAGCCAACTCAGCTTACTTTTTATGTAAGAGAAAGAGAACCAAACTCTTCTAATGTTCAGGAATCCTTCAGTGCTTCAGGTGCTTTTATGTCGTGTAGAATGTATCTTCCTGTGTTTAAATTCCTTCAGACCATTGCTTAGCCCTGTGCAGTTGTAATGACTTTTCAACTGAATAAAATCCTGTCAAACCATGAAAATCTGTATTAGATCAGGCAGGTGGGACCATCCCAAGTAATTAAACATCTTAAGCTTTAAAAAGCCTTGAAAGAATGAGACATTATAGCCCTGAGGTCAAGTTACAGTATAAGAAAGTGAAAAAGGTGGATGTAAATGATCATATTTCTCATTTTAATTCCATTGCCATGTTTAACTGGAGCAACAGTTGGGTCCTTGTCCTCATGGCAGTTCATATGTAGTACACAGTGTCAGGACACTTGTAGAATCAGTGGGAACTTACTCTCTAAGAATAAGCTCTATGATATCTGAAGTTTTAATTTACTTCATTGTGTCTTTTCTTTGAGACTACAAAAAATATTGCCAAATTTGGATTGTTGCTTTTGATTGACTTTACTCTGCAGTACCAATATGCCTTACCTAACAGAAGAGTTTTACATTCTGTATCCTGACAGTCAAAACACTTGAGCAAATTGTGTGGCACCCTCATGCTAGAAAATAAAATCTTGCTGTTTTTCAAGAAGATAGTAGGGTTATGTCTGGTCTCCTTAACATAACATTTGAACTGGAACCTGTCTTCTGCTCTTGAGTCAAAAGCTTACTTTCTAATTAGGGAAATTAGGCCCAGTAGCTAAGTGATGGGACATAGTTAAGCTGCATGTGAATTTTGCAGTGAGTATTGAAATAACAGTATCATCACAATTTTCAACTACCTGTGCCTTGCCTAGCTTCTTCTGTAAGAGGAAATAAATGGGAATGCATTTAAAATAATTTTAATTAAATAATACTTGTTTTTTACAGGGTTTCGAGCGGTCAGTTTTACATTACATACTAGGGATCTTCTGAGCACAGTACTAGATATTCTCAACTCCTGCAGTCTATCTACAGACCATGTTCAGAGTTTGAATGGGAACTCTCAGCCCCACAAGGAAGCAAAAAGCACAGTGAACAGACCTATCAAATGGGATAAGACTTATTATTCATTTACTGGATTCAAGGATCCTGAGGAGGAACTAGAGCAAGCCCAGAGAGTGGAAACAACTTTACTGTATGTAATGCTTTCATTGAACTGAAATTTTGAAACCTAAATTGGTCTTATTCTAATGCTGAGTTTTTTAAAGGTAGGCAATAAACATTCTGAACAATACAAAACTTTATTGTCCAACATGTAATTTTGCCATGCTTGTTATAATTAGAGTTCAGATGAGCTCCTGGAATAATTACAGTGCCAGCAAAGCTGAAGCATTCTGGTCTCTTTGCCCAGCAGTCATGTTTGGTCAATCATGGTTGATCTAGTTTTTCAGATTTATGAAATATTGGTGGCAGTTCAAAAAGAGACAAGGGCCCCACTGCTCCAAATAGCTCCTTACCTCTTATAGGACTTCTGTAACACAAACCTGTATTGCTGTTAACTTCATGGTTCCTATTTCATTATCCCATTCTGTTGAGGGTGGAAGATAATACATGAAAACTAGGGTTAAAAGGTTTTAATATGCATGTTAACACTATATCTTAGTGTTGTGCTTCTCATTTGTTGTTCAGCAGAAAAACTTGATTATAACAGTGTAGTTATAAATGCTGAACTTGCATTACATGTAGCATATTTTGTAGTAAAGTTGGTAGTTTAAAAAAATTTGTACATGCTCATTTTCTGACACATTCACATTCTGGGGCCTTGAAAAACTTTTGTAACAATGAGATTTAAGTCCCATTTGAAATGAATGCAGAACTATGCTGGAAGGATCTTCAGAGCAAAGTATGCCCCTTGTCCTGCATACCAACTCACAAATAAAACTACTCTAAAATACACAATTATAAAGCATTTAACTGAGATTTAACATGCTAGAGAATATTTTTACTTATTTTTACACATTTACAAGGAGTGCCACAGACAGTTACGTATTAACAGTCTTGTTTTAATACACAGACAGCTGGCATCAGGCCTCCCTTTTTACTTGAGTTTGAATGTTTTTCAAATACAAATGAGAATGCAACTATTTGTTTGCAAAAGTTAGAGTATGAAAATTAGTTTATACTATGAAAAAGGCTAAATCTCTTAAATAGTAACTTTTTCCTAGAAACAAAATTACCTGCTGAAATTTTAGATGTACTCAAAGAGTCGTGTTTGCCTGGTTGTGATTATTGGCAAAAAAACTATAAAACTTTGACCTGTTTAATCTATGTTCATGTCAGCTCTTTAAAAGTTACCTAACCTAGCCCTTTAGTACTACCTCCCATATTTGATAGTCTGCTATGATCACTTTGGGGTTTTCTGTTAGGTTTTGGTGTGTGTGGGATTGTTTAGAATTTTTAAAGGCACATATGTGGAAACTCCTTAAATTAAATAGAGTTCTGAAGGTGTCCCCTGAAGTCACAGTGATCTGTTGTGTTTTGCCTTTTAAACAAACATCCAAGTGTTACAGTTTGAACACTGTCAGTGATTTTGATTATTAGATTTCTTAGGCCTCTCCAAAGATATTAAGTGCCAGGGTTTCCTTTGTAGATATCTTAAGGTGAAGCATTTAGCAATTTCATCTTCTATCCTGTATTTTTAAAAAGTCCCTTTACCCGATAATTTGGCTTGAAACATATTGTCAGTAAGAACTGAGTTACTTGTACTGCTTACATGATAAATCAGCATGCTTCTACTGTTGAGTATTTTTCCTCCTCTTTCAGGTCCTGGCTAGATGATAATGCAGCAAGTGCAGTAAAAAAGCTGAAAAAGAGTTTGCCGCTTAGAAAAGAATTAGAACGTTTAAAAATTGAACTTTCTCATGAACTCCAGCTCTCAGATATCAGGTAATTAATTAGATCAGTTGAACTTGGATTAAGACAGTCAAAGCAAGGAAGTGTTGTCTAATACTCTGCTATGAACTTTAAAAGCTTCTTTCAGCAAAACAGCTATATTTCATATATGAAGAAGTGTTACTGCACTGAGTAAATTTCTAGAAGTGTTCTGCTGGATCAAAAGTTTCCTGTTACAATCTGCTCTGAGAGACCTCCTATTTGTAACTGAAAGTGTAGGCTCCAGTTGAGGTAAACACAGAAATAGAACTGGTGTGTATGTGTTAGTTTGAATGTTTTGCTGGTTAAAATTGCATTTCCTGAAATCAAGTTACTGTCTACAAAGGTAACTAGACCAGCAGTGAAGTGCAGCTTTGCACATGGTACTTAATGACATCCTGTGAATGCTTAATAAAAAAAAATGTTCTTTCTTTTAGTGTTTAGTTTCTCACTCTCCGGAGGAGGAGATTTCTTTGTTTGAAAGATCTGAGTACAGTTGGAGGTCTTGATTCTTCAGAATACATCCAGAAAATAATTTGCAATCCTTTTTTCATTTTTGTGCATTTGAGTGAGAATATTGTGAAGTGACATATTCAGGGTGGGGAAAGTGGCAGTGAAGGTATTCACAAATGTAAAAATAAACTTTGGGGGATTATTTCAAGGGCTAGTCTGTTATGTTCTACTTTTTTAACCAGGAAAGAGAGAGTTGAAGCTTCTAAAATCATGCTTTTGTACTTTCACCCTGCAAAAGACCCTGGTTTCCTTTAAGCTGAAGCCAGGTTTTTTGAACACAATTTCTAATGCTCTGTAACTGTTCTGTGGTGAGGGTTTTTAACATTCTGGAACAGTCTTCAGGATTAAACTCATAGGTTTGATTTTATTCATGGCCTATATTAATTTTCTTAAATAATTTGCACTTCTAAAATACATTAACATTATTGTGTTCCATGAAGAGTTATTTATCTTCCATGAGTTACATTGTTTTAATTCAGAAAAGAATGTGAGTGTTGGAAATCTGACAAGTCAGTATCTTAATAGGGCACTATGACCTGTGGTTCTGGAGCCCTGTGCTAGTGTTCACAGAGATCTGAAAAATAGCTGGGTCACTGGCATTATTCCATGTATAAGTTTAGGGCAGATGAAGAAATGGCCACCTTTTTCTGCTCCAGTCTGATGCTGCTGAAAGCAAAGTGATATTGCTAGGTAACAGTAAATAATTGTTTGAATTATTTGTATTTCATTAAATTGCCTCACAAGTGCTGTGGCATAGTGCCATTCTCTGCAAACCAAAGAATGAGGTTTTGCCAGTTAGGTTTTCCTAAATGAGATGTTGTGAGTGATCCCAGCCAGCAGCTGAGTACCCACACAACCCCTTGTTCATTCATACACTCCCAATGGAAGGAGGAAGAGAATAGGAAGAGCACAAGCAAGAAAATTTGTGGATTAAGGTAGAAGTTTAATAGCTGAAATGAAGCAAAACTGTGAGTTCAAGCAAAGCAAAAGGAGAAATTAATTATGTGTTACCCGTTGATGGGCAGGTGTTTAGCCACTTTTGGGCAGTTGGGGTTCAGCATGTGTAATGCCTGCTTGAGGAGACAAACACCACAGCCATAAAGGTTCCCCTTCCTTCTTTCCCTCAGCATTTACTGTTGAACATGACATATGGTCTGGAATATCCCTTTGGTTTTTGTAGGAGTCACCCAGCCTGGCTGTGTCCCCTCCCAGCACCTTGTCCACCCCAGCCTGCTTCCTGATGGTGGGGGGCAGAGTGGGAGGAAAAAGTAAAGACCTGGACACTGTGCCAGCACTGCACAATAGCCAAAATATTGGTGTGTTATGATCACTATTAATAAAATATAAAATATGAGTGTTATGAAGAAAATAAATTCCAGACAAACACAGTACCATAAAGGAATTTTCCACTTTGAGACAGTTTTCCATCAATTAATAGTCTGTAAAAAGGTGTATTTTTCCAATACACTGGGACTTCACAGTTTAGATGCTTTTTGAAATTTGCTTAGCTATCAGTCTCATCGGTTTGTGATAAAAAAATGTCAAAACTATGTGTATTAAAGCCAGCAAGGTAACACCTGGCTCTTGTATGGTTTAACAAAAATTACTCCACTAAAAAATATGAATAATACTTAATAATATAAAATATTAATAATAGCAACTTTCCATTGGAATTGTGGTAATGTTTTGGGCTAGGAACCAAAAAAAAAAAAAGAAAAGAAGACAATGTCCTTACATACTGTATTTGCTCCTCTGGACAAACATTACACAGTGTCCAAACAAACTGCATGGTCCATGACCAAACCAAATACTGGGTTGTCTGGTGCTGTTCTCTTACTAACCCCCTTCTTTCTGGGGGAGAGATTTATGAGTTCTGTCTACCTGGTTTTATATTTATTATTTTTATTATTTTTTCCTGGTGTTGGTTTTCTTTGTTTGTTTTTTGGGACTCACTTTAAGAAACACTGGAATTTTATTTAGGCTTTTTATCAGTTCAAATAGCACATGACATGGACAGCTTTTGGGTAGCCTTTGCTTTTATTACTGTTGAGGTGCTATTTTGCTTGTATTATAAGGCTTTGAGTTGCATCTCAACTTCTGTGACTTTTTTAAAATAATATTGAGGATTAAATACTTTCAATTACATTTTTATTTAGGTGGCAGAGAAGCTGGGGCATTGCTCACCGCTGTAGCCAGCTACACAGTCTGGGTCGCTTGGTCCAACAGCGACCTGAAATATTGGAGAATGTTAAAGGTATTTCTGTTTCCTGTTTCATATATCCTAATACAGCATTGATTCAGAAATGAGCATGAGTCCCCTGGGACAATAGAGCTCTAGTTCTTTTTACAAATGATTTTTTTGATAACTGCAAAAACAAACTTGTCAGGTTTACAGAAAAGCTGGTGAGAACTTACCTTTAAAGCTACTGGCTATTTTTCAAAGTGACCTTTCCTTAGAATTGATTGACTGCACTCAGCTTCTAGTTTGCTTCTTAATAAATGCAAGTGGAGTCTGTTGATGGCACTAGGCTTAATATTAGCAATGAAAGTAAAAAATCTAAACTGAAGCTCTCAAAGGATTGAGTTAGCAATAGATTGTTGCCCATGGTATATTCAAGTCAAAAATGTGAGTAGGTCTCTAACCCTAGCGATGATTTGCTAGAATACCTTAAAATGCTACTTGCTTTCTTTCCTCATGAGTTCCATAAAATAGCTATATTAAATTCGGTATTTTCTCAGGAAAAACTAAAATATTCTGTAAACCTGACCTACCATTCTTCTCATACAGCTGTTTGACCTGTGGCAGTAGCTGTTTCCTCTAATTGTAATTCCACATTTTATGCCTGTCTGCAGATACCCAGTTTTGAGTGGCTTTCATTTGAGGGTTCACCTAATCCTTTGCCAAAAGACAGAGTGGGAAGGACAATGAGTAGTAGTTTTAAATTATATCAGATTTCAAATTAGTTTCTTTTCCTGAGCATGCTAAAGATAGAAAGCATTACAGAAGTCTGTCCTGTGAACCTGATGTAGTCTCCATTTTTGAAGACATGTAGTAATGCACTGGATAAATACCTATCAGTAACTATACAAGTACAGTTGATGTGGCCTTAGGGTACAAGGATGCATCAGATGCCTTGAAGTCAGTGTTACTCTTTCTTTGGGATTTCAGAACACTGATTTCTAAGAGCAAGAGCTTCTACTTAAGCCTTCTCTTGTAGATTAATACATCACACTGAAGACTTATGGAAGCTTATTTTGATAAATAGTTGCCTGTGCTTTTACCCTAAAGAATTCTTAAAGGTCTTTGTACTTTGTTCTTGAAGATCTTTGTTAAAAAAACATACTCACACTCAAAACTGATTTATCCCCCTAAAAATTCACCTAGAATTAGCCCTTTATGTTGTCTCTGTTTTAAAAAAGAATGAAAACATAATGTGCAAATGTTTCTTACAGCTTGCATGTTGCTGAGAATTCGAAAAGAGAGTTGAATGTGCTTATTCATAATTATTTGACCAACTTTTAATTTGCATATACTTCAAATATATAGTGTGCATTTCCTACTTTATACATGACTTATACAGATTCTTTGAATATCCTCTCTGATGAGATTTTCTCATATTTTAAAAGCAGTCATAAGAAAAAAGCCCAATTAAATAAAAGTCTATCAAGTTGAAACAGAGAGAAGGCAAATGCTGGGTCAGGTTTATATGAAAAAAATTCCTAAACTGGACTTTTCAGGAACCTTTCAAAATTTGAAGAATAACAGAAGCACCTACTCACATGCATTTGTGCTGCAGAAATACATTTCTTGTGACATGTTAGCAGCCTGGTTAAGCCTTCAGCAATTGTAGGAATGGTTGCAGTAAGCCAAATTAGTAAAGAGCTTTGTTCCATCTCTAGGACGCACGGTGGTATTTACAGACCGCTCGGGTATGAGTGCAGCAGGTCACATAATGCTGGGGACCATGGATGTTCACCATCACTGGACCAAAGTAAGAAGATTTCAAATCAAATGAAAATGCCCCTTGTTGTGACATCCTTTTTTAAACTATAAACAAAAAATATTAATAGGTGCAGATAACCAATTAGTGTTGTAAAACAAACGCTTAGCTAATGCATTTAGCATAATAGTGTACACTGCATTTGAGATTTAATCCTGTGTGTGCTGTTACTAACAACAGTCTTTGCTAGGTCTTTGCTTTCATTAGTAAGTCAGTACTACTTCTGATTAGAGATAAACTAATTTGTTATGCACTGTTCCAGTCTGTGCAGTGAGTCCTGGCAGAATACTTTGTGATCATAAAGAGCTCATTCCCATGAAGAGCTAATGGATTTTATTCCCATCTTTTATAAATATGAGATTTAAAGGGAGTTGTGAACTGATAATTTCAGTCAATGACTCTAACCAACCCTGTCGCTCTATTTTGTTCTTTTAGGCAGCTAATGTGGATGTTGCAGAATTTTATCTTTAGTGACTATGTCAATTCTGCTGCTGCTTGTGTAAAGTTCAGAGTTGATAAGCTTTCTGACATCCTAAATGATAGCATTGTATGCAAAGGACCAAAAACTAAATATGTTGCAATATAAACATGTCACTTGAGGAATTTTTCTTTAATCTTGGTTACTGAAACATTACTGATAATTCTATCAAAAAATATTTATTCATAAAGGGGATTATTGGTGGAATTTCATAGTTGGAAATTTTACCCTGCTAGAATATCAGAATATTCTATTTCTGTTTTCCAGTCAGTGAATAATATGAAAAGTTAACACTTGATCTTCTTTTTTTGGTGGTGCTTTGAATTTTTCCCTATATATGTTTCACTGGTGGGGGGAAACAAACCATGGCCTGTTAGTGTGAACAATTTACTAAGAACTTAAACTGAGAAACCAGAATTTAATAGAAAACTTTCTGAAATTTGAGAGTGTTGATAGTCATTGCAATAAAGTGTTCTGATTATACTAAAATAAACACTGACTTCTTGAAAAGATAAATGCTTCATCTCTCTAACCTTTGCTGCAGGTTTTTCCAAAGGCATCATAAGGCCACACAAAATGACATGCAGATGGAACAATGTGTGTAGTTAGTTGTAGTGATAGTATTTGCTTGGGAAGACAAAAGTGTGGTATATATTTGAACCTGAAATCAGAGGCTTTTTATTTTGAAATGCAGTGAAGATTATGTGAAATGTTACACAGAAAGTCAGTGAAAATCTTGATGAGGTTGGTGGGTCAGTTTCTAGAGAGCATATTTGTCCAATTCTACCTCATTTTAGAAAGCAGTCCTAAGTGCTATTACTTTTTGTTACTAATTACTAGAAGAAGGAAGCAGTAGAATACTGTCCAAGTCAGTCTCTAGGATGCTTGGTCAGAGATACAATATTTAAAAGATTTTTGCTGGTTTTCTCTGTAACAAATGCAAATGCTGAACCAAATTTTATTGTGCCAAAAGCTGTTCTGACTCTACTAGCAGAACTATCTACTGTCTATTCTACTGTTCTCCTGAGTTTCTAAAGAGATAGGTCTGAAATCCCTTGACTTGTTGTGGCAGCAGCTTTTTCTGTTTTGTATGAAAAGCTGCTTTAAAATAATATCAACAGGGTAGATGGTAGGTAATGACTACTGTATGAGGACTAGCTCTACCACTATAACTGTGGTGATAAATGTTTTATATAGGCATCAGATTATATATATTTTTTTTTTATCTGAGACTATTAATTTTTGAATATATAGAGGATATTAATCCATGTTTTTGCGTCCTTTTGGTACCTTTATGTTATAAATACAGAAAATACTTAAAAGCTTGTTGGATTATATCTTGTCCCAAAACATATGTACTTGATATTTCTCACCTATGGTATTCTTTGATGGTAATTTTTTCCCTCTGGTTCCATGTTTGCATTGTTAAGTGTCTCTTTTATGGTTTCTTGTTACTTTTTTAATTTATTAAAATTAACTTTTAAGCTCTGTAACATAGAAAATGTTCATTCATGTGTATGCACAGATTTTTGAGAGACTGCCAAATTATTATAAGCTTCAAAAAAGGCTGCTGCTTTTGGAAGATCGGATAAGCCAACTTTTGGGAGGCATCCAAGTAATATACATTGAAGAACTGCAGCCTCTGTTGACTCTAGAAGAGTACTTTGAGACCCTGAACTCTTTCTATAATAAACTACGTGACAGCAGATTACCTTTTCATCCTCGCAGTCTGCGAGGCTTGCAAATGATTCTGGAAAGGTAAGTGCTGGCAAGGAAGGTTGATTTCTTTTAGAGCTTTTACTCTTTTTTTCTTTTTTTGTTACACTGCTTATTGTTCTCACTAAGAAGAAAAGCAGTGTAATCTCAGATTTTCATTATGTCAAAGTCTTTTTGTTCCTGAAGGTTTTAAGTGCATTTTTATGGGTTAAGAAGAAACCAGATTGAAGAAAATCCTGCTTAGTTTTATTCAAGTTGGACTCAATTCTGTCTAGTTTAGAGTGTTAAATCAAAAGTTTTGTGCTGTCATGATGGTGTTTTATGTTTTTTGAGTATTATTGTCAGCTCCTTTTGAAATTCATTTTAAAAAAGCATAACCAGCTATATTTATCCATTCTCATAAACCAAACTTGATAACTTTTTACCAATTATTCTGATTGTGATTAACTTATATTCTTGTATCTCTAGATTTTTTTTCTGAAAGTGATTTATATAAATAGTTGCATTAAAAAATTATACCTTGTTCTTTACTTCCATTGTGTTTCATTAGTGACAGATATGCACCAAGCCTACATGAACTTGGACACTTCATGATCCCAACCATCTGTGATCCAGCAGCTCTTCAATGGTTTATTTTTGCCAAAGCACAGGAAGCAAGAGAGAATTTGAAAAGAAAGGAGGAGTAAGTGTTCATGTGACTTGATACACTCAGCTCTTTAAAATCTTTGCATGTCCTGTTTTTTATTTGAAGAAGGAGGAGAATTTTTTAAAATATATTCATACTCTTTTGCTGAAAAAAACCCTTTTGTTTCTAAAATAGAACTTTACCCATCAGCTTTACTAAGTAAAGCATTAGTGAATGCAAGCAGTTATTAGAAAATACCCTCTTTCACCTTTGTAGAGACAATTGTACATCATTCAGAAGTAAAATATCTTTGCTCACAAGACAAAATTGTTTAATATTTTTTACAATAATGTCCTCAAAGAAAAGGTGGAAAACACCTTCTTAATGAATAAGAAAAGGAACAATTTTTATTAATGTTAATTAAAATGTGACAAAAAAGCAGTGAAATCTAAACTCAAAATAACTGAGACCAACTAGAGAATCATTATCTGTAATTGTTGATCAGGCAGTTGAGAAAGATATTAATTAATACCTAACAAGGCAAGGAAAAGAAAATTGGGGAAGAATGATGAGAGAAACACCTTGTGGGTACTCTCTCACAGATGATGAGAGTGATTATGATAGGGAGTCACAGCACCATACTTAATATTAGGGCCATGGTCTGTAATATCCATCAGAACTGTTAGTTTGGTTCTTGACCTTGTACCCTGTATGTGTCCTTGAGGATGAAGTAGAGCTACTGGGGTTTTTAAATAAAGTACTGTAACAGGTAAGTGGGTGGTACTTCTCCTTTAGGACTTGTTACTGCAAGTCTTTTTTTCTGCTTTGGAAAGCTTTTAATGAGTTGTTGAACTGTCACACTGTCATCAATATACATGATGTATAGATCCAGATATGTTCTTGTGAAGTTATTTTAGGCATGAGTCTTCCTGAAGGCTCTATGGTTTTATCTCTGTTAAGACCTCATTACTTGTAAAGCTATGTTTTGCAGGTGGACTTCAGTAAACATGATTTGTTGGAATCTTTCCACAACCCTAGTCCAGCTTGGAAGCTAAATTTTAGCCATATAAATTGTAACTACTGAATAGCTCTCTATGTAACTGTCCACATGTGACAGCTGGTAGAGTATTGTCTATAGATTTTGGGAGGGATGTTGTAGCAAATATATGCATTTGCATCTGGGTAACTCTCCAAAAAACCTCACCCTTCTGCACTTCATAAAGACACCAATCCAGGAAAACTGTGCCCTCAGAGTAAAAGCAGCTGTGTTGCAAGAATGTAAGAGCCAAGATGCATATCTTGTGTGCTGAATGACGCTGGTTTGTATGAAATAGTAAACAACTATACTGGGTCACAATATCTGTCCCCATCATCCATTAGCTTATGGAGAGGCTTTATGCTTGAGGCAAAAAATGTGATGGGTTTTTTACTCCATACTCCTTCCCAGTTTGTGTCTGACTGCACTCAAGAAAGAACTTGAAGGTGGGAACATTATCTCATGTTAATAGCAATCAATAGACTTTTTATTTTTCCCCCTCTTAATTACCTTACTACTTTTTGAGCCGATTTGCATTTTGTGGCTCCAGATATCCAATGGCAGCAAACTTCATATTTGAATCCCATATGGCATGTGTATATGAAAGAGGCTGGAGGTGTTCTGTGATTCATATACCCGCAGCCTGATGATGTCATTTGTTGTTCTTTTGTTCTTGTGTGATAGGAAATACAAAACAGTCATTCTGTATCACCTCTGCTTTTGTTTTGTAGCTGTGTCACATTTCCTCTTACTTGTCTTTTATCGAAGCTGGAAACTCCTTTTCCACTTAATGCTTCCTTGGACTTACTCATGTCCTTCTGATTTTTCTTAGCCTCTTGTGGTGGTTAAAAAAGCGCTGTGATAAAGGAAAATACTTTGAGATGTACTGGCTGTACTTTGCACATGGATCTGAATGTTTTGCATGCAGTAAACAGTATAGAGTGGCTCTAATTCTGACCTGAATGCACAAGGAAATCCAAACACTGCTGCTTTACAAAGTTCTGGTATCTGTGTGGATAATGTCAGTGTTGTAGTAATGCAAGATTCTCCTTCCCATGCTTCTTTAAAGTATCAGGTTTGTGTGGTGATAAAGGTGCAAGCCTCCCTGTGGAAGGGACAGAAAACAAACCTGCAGTTCTCCAGCTGACTGGATTTCCTTCAAGGGAGCCTAAGATTTCACAGAACTGGAAAGCTTGGTGCCTTGGTATTTGGGAATGCACTCAGGAAGGTGGAGTGGAAATGGTCCATAGAGAGGACAGGCTTGCCCTGGGTTAACTCACTGGCTCAGCTCATTTCTGACTGCCACAGTGGGCTGGGCTCTTGGGCCTCAGCAGAGCTCAGTGCCATGCAAGCACAGAGAGGTCCCATCCTGAGCTCTGGGGAGTAGTGGCAAGGCCCTACCAGTAGCATTTTCATGTGAGGTAAATGGTGTCAGTAGCTGTGTCTGTGCTTGCCTTGGGCTGATTCACATCCCATTGGTGCTGCTCCCCTGTCTAGCACAGGGTCTGTGCTCTAGGTCAGCACTGGAGCTGTGTCTGCAGCCAGGCTGGCTTGGAAGTGCCGCTGTGTTCGTGTGGCACAGTGCCCGAGCTGGTGGGGCTGGCTGAACCTGAACTTGTCTCTTCATCAGTTGATCAGTCACAGCTCCAGTGCCTTAATTAAATCTGCACATTAACTTTCTTTCTGAATAGTTTGAGTTTGCATGTGGTGTCTTATTTCTCTGAGGTGAAGGAAAAAATCATCTGCAATATCTGGATTCAAAATTCATAGAATCATTTAGTTGGAAAAGAATTTTAAGATCATTGGGTCCAAACACATGAACAAAGTTCTGCAACTGGAAAGTTACTAACACACTTAATATGCATCAGTTTACTGTACCCATCAGTTGTTGGTTTTGATGACGTACAGAGTACTGGTTTAATTAAGACAGGGTAATTATCAACATGATTTTATGCTTAAAACCTAAGCTTTCAATGTTATTTAAGTATTTTCATTCCTTGCATTAAAAATAGAGCCTCACGGGATTTTTATTTTTGTGTTTTCCCAGTTACTTACTGAGCAAAAAGATGTCAGGGCATGGTCTTTGAAATGTAGTCCATGGGCATGTAGTGTCCATAGTCGTGGAAGAATGTTCACTCTGACTTCTTTGATAGTCATGGGCCACAAAAAGCTCAGCTCCACCATATCTGTATATGAATTGACACCTTTGTTTGCATGCATTTAATCTACTTATTTCAATATTTCTTGTTTTAATATATGTTCAGTATATATTGAAATGCTTCTTTTAAGGCAGGGGTTTTAAGAGATGCAGTTGTAAGTTTGTCACTGTGTGTTGTCTCCATTTGCTAGGATGATGCTTAGAGAGAAGGAGCTAATCAACGCTTCCACAGAAAGATTTTCTTTGGACCGGCTGTATAAGGAGCCCAGTGTTTCCAGTGCACAGATGGTAGATTGTTGTAAGAGGCTGCTGGAGGAATCCTTACCCTACCTACAAGGCATGCACCTTTGCATTTCGCATTTCTACTCTGTGCTGCAGGATGGAGACCTGTGTATACCTTGGAACTGGAAAAACTGAGGGATGTATCTGATAATCAGATGAATTGTTTTATTTTCTGTAAGAGGTTATAAATATGAATGTTTTTAAGAGTAAATTATTTAAATCTGTATTTTGATATCAGTATTCAGCTCACAAATTTTCTTCCAGCTGCTGCTGAGGAAGGATTGCAGTTCTAGACAATTTGCACAATGCACAGTATTGGTAGTCCTGGGAAAGACATCTGTACATTATTCATACTACTGTAGAAGTCCCAGTGTATGGTTACAGTTGTGAAACCCGTTTTTGTAGTGAATTCTGAAAATACATTAAATTTCAAGTCTGCAAAAATGTGCATGTGTATCTTTAATGTACATTGATATTGCCAGATAAATCATCTTAAATAAAGAGTGTGCTACTCCAGCCAGGCATTACATGCCATCTTAAGGGGTTCATTGAATGCAGAAATACAGAATTATCTGGTGACAATGCTGGCATTTCATATTGCTACCTATCACTGAATTAGAAAAAAACAAAGGAAAAAACATTGGAATAGTTCTCCTTTGCAGAAGACAGCAGTACATTTACTTGGAGTCTACAGCAGAATTTCACATGCTGGTCCAACGTTGTTGCCTTAGAATTCCAAAATGTGCCAGTTTTACTGTCTGTGGTTACCTTAAAGCAGATGTCGTTCTCTTTTTGTTTTCCGGCATTTGCTCCATAAATACCAACAATCCTCTTTACTTACACTATAACAGATTGCAAATCCCATACACAACACTTAAACCCTGAGTAGTTTAATGTGACATCTAAGGGAAGGAAGCACTGATTTGTGTGGGATTGTCTGCAAGAGTAAGTACTTCTCAGTAAGAACAAGGAGTTTGCAGTATGGCAAATGCGTGGATCCTTACTGGTACTTCTTATTCCTTGAAAAAAAAATGAAATAAAGTGTGAATGCATGTCAACACTTTTTCATTGTAATACATGCCAAGATGCATTTTGGTATTTGGATTACTACTTAGCAAAATATCATTTGAGAAAGGTCAACTGCTTAACATTTCTGGATTTGAATTTACCATAACTGGCAAAAAGAAAAGGAATCATCAAATGCTTACTTGCCTTGTATTTTTATTTGTATTGAGCTGGGAAATTGGTGTGGTTCTCCATTTTCTCCTGTTAGAAGGCTCAGTATCAAGTTGTTTATTCAGATGTCAAACTTAAAGCAAAAACCCCCACTGTGATCTCAAAAATATCTGTTCTAAAATGTCAGGACAGAAGCTGTGACTTCCTCAGGGCCTTCAATCCGGGGGATTTACTGGCAAGGCCTGGAGAGGTTTTGAAGATCAATTGACAGTTTCTTCCAAGTAGTTAACTTCCATGGCACATGCCCTCCCTCAGTCCATCTAGCACTGCTGCTGCTCTGTGTCCCACCTGTGCCAAGCAAGTGAGCCAGTGCCATCAGCTGTACGCAGCAATAATTCCCTCATTCAGCTCTTGGAAAGTAGGGTGTCTTTGGGAATAAGAAGACTGTACTAGTGGGGTTTTTCCTGCTTGAGTTGAATGACTCCTTACAGAGCTTGAGGGAAGAAGCAGCTGTCCAGTTTGACTGTAGAGGAGATAATAAAAGTCCAAGGAAGGTGAGTGGATGCAAACAAGAGCCTGAGGCCATCCTGTGAGGACTGACACTAATGTCACTGAAAGCAGTGACTGCGCCTTTTCCATGAAACACAGAATGGACAAATGGAACTGGCTGGAGAAGAAGATTAAAGGGCCAGTATGAAATAGAGCATGGGATGTTTCCACAAGTAATGGGGACCCTGACCTGGAATGGGGGTTGGAGAAGGCAAAGCTTGACAAAGGGGAATGGGACTGAGCTTGAATGTAGAAGCAGTGAAGCAGTTGCTGTAGAATACTTCTAATCTGGGATGCAACTGAAGATTCTCACCATTCTCTCTAAGGGAAAATAGCCAAAATCCTCTGGCAGAATATGTCAGCCCTCAAAGGGTAGCATGGCAGCTTGCTTTCCTGATGGTTCCTCCAGGCTAGAGTCTTGGGTCTAATAAACCAGAGTTCCAGTGCTGGAATCAATGGGATGGTTGTCTCACATGCCATGGGGGTGTGCCTTCCCTCTTCTGTTTTTTTTTTCCCCTGAGGTCTGAAGGAGATGCACTATGAAATCTCTAAAACTGCTCATAAGTTTAGCAGTATAAAAATGAAGGGTGAGGGTAGGTCAGTAATTCAGCAGTGTAAGGTCTGGGTGTAACTGGTTTTTTATAGTGCACTTTCTGTAAGTTGGTTTTGCTGCTGAATGATCAAGTTGCCTTTACCTTTATGGACCTCTTTACATTCTTTAACATACTTAGAAAACAGTGGGGGGAAAAGGTGGTGTTGTAGGTGTTTATTTGGTCATGTTTGATTGATTTTGAAGACTTTCACCAAAGTAACAGAATTATCCATTTAGGTAAATGTATATGGGTTAAATCTGTCAGAATTACATTTTGATTTCTAACATTTTATATATGGCAGGGGGGAAAAAGGAGTTAGAACTCTGAAAATCTTTTGTCACTATGGCAGCATGGAAACAGATGATGAATTGAAACTCTTGTGTTTTTAAATAGTGCAGAACACCTCAAATTCTGTTCAACAGACAGTGCTGTCACAACTCTGGAAATATATTTGAATGAGTACTGACATCTACTGTAGTTTTATCCAGTACAACACTCCTGCTTGCTCTGTGACCAATAGCTGAAAACGTTTGGTATGAAGTTTCATGAAGCATCCTCTTTAAAAATAAATCCTAATATTAAATTAGGTGGAGTTGATGTCTTGCTGTTTTAATCATTATTGTTTGGCTTAGATTTGAGGTTTTCTACTGTTCAGAAATTTGCAGCATACATTTGAAAGGTAAGTAAGAAACCCTACCACTGATCAAAGAATTGAAATGTGTGTTGGTTATCCATCATGAGTCAATAAACTGTGATGCCCGGATCGTGTCATTCAGCCTCTCAGCGTGGTTTAGTGTTTTAGTGCAGCTGCCAGAAGGAAATCCAATGCTAAAATAAAAGAGATGGGGGCTTGAGACAAAATTTATCACCTTAACAAGTTGTTTTGATGCTGTTTAATGCTGTGACCTTGAGTTGCAGGCACTGGCTAACAACATTTTCCATTTTGTCAGGTGTTGGTGTAACATTTTACAGTATCAGTTCTTTGTGAATTCCAGTGTTACAGAACTCCTGCCTGTGTTTTAACAGCTGTGTATGAAAATTGCATGAAATTGCATGCAATGGTGCCCATTTTGTCATTGTTCTTATGGGTATTAACAGCTGGGATACAGTCTCCAGCATTAGCAGGTTTTAATGTTTTGTAAGACATTCAAAAGGTTGATAATGAATCTGAAGAAAGACTTAAAAAGGGAAAGTCTTCCAAAAGATTAGAGCTGATGCATCAAAGCATATCCAAAATTCATCAAAACTCTTCATGGAAAAATGTAAATCTCATCTGATTTGTGTACATGACAGCTTGAAAAACCTTTCTGAGAAAACTGAAATTTTTACACTTAGTAATTTCCAGTTGTCTTTCTGAAAAGATATAGTACTTAGTGTGTTATCTCTGTGACTCCTTGGACATACTCATGTATGGTATGTGTGTAGTACACGTACATAAAGATCAGACTTTCCTAGTATTTCTTTACAAGCTTAACATTATGCAAATTTGTAATAGAGAAGGGCAGGAAGTTTTGTTGGGTATTTTTTATAGAAAGGTAGCCTAATTGAGAAAGAGAAAACATAGCTGTAAATATAGTAAAAATGTTAATTTTAAAATTTGAGAGAGCAGTGATCCTTTTCAAATGCCTATAAATACTACAGTAATTTGACTTTAAAATGCAAGATTAAAAGCTGGGATCTCAATTCTGTGCATGGGAAAAATGTCTAGATACCTCCCTGGAAAGCCCTGTTAAAACTAAAGTATATACTGATGTAATGGGGAAATAATCTTGTTTTGCAGTTTGTCCTTTTCAGCTACATATTCCTTACACAATTGCTTAAGTGCTGAATAATTTAGTACTTCATTTTTGCTAAATCCTCTGATGGGGTGCTGTGTCTAAGTAGCCAGACTGATTGATTATGAGTTCAGCAATCTCTTTATGACAAAAAACCTTTAGAAGATACTTTATTTAGTAGACCTGAAATTCAATATTTTTTGCCAGCTTTTATATTCTGAAAGTGTCTTTTCTGTGATCTTCAATTTCCATAGCTTTTGGCTATTGTGTGGCTCCATATTTTAGTGACTTTAAATGATTTTTAACCCTTTTGCTTCTGCTGACTTTTTTTCCAAAAGAGGTTTAAATGTCTATGCTGTGAACTGTGCTAACTGCAGACTCCCCCAGCATGCCTGAAATTGGGCTGCCTACCCTCCTTGTAAAGTTCTCTTGGATTTTAATAGGGAATAAGATTCCTCAGAACAGGGAATAAGATTTCAGAAAAGTGAGAGTGGCCCAAGTTTGTGCCAAATGTAACGGCTGCAATGGCCACATGAATGGTTCTTATCATCAAGATTAAATAAAAAGAGCAGGGTTCATTTTCTTCTTATTTAGTACCAACATCCCTGCCTAGCTATTCAGGCAGGGATGTTGGTACTATACTGTAGATTAAGATACCAGTCACTTTTAATTTCTTTTTGGTTGTTTCTCTTTCATCATCTCCTTTGTCATTTGATTTTTTATGTTGCAGGGACATAGTTGAGCAGTCAGCTAATGCCTGTGGTAGCTGTGTGCACCCTCTCTCTGTAATGGGATATTCTGGGACCATTTAATAAAAGCAGCAATCGGATGGGAACCTGATGTCCTCCCTCAAGACTGCTCTGTGATCTGGCGGCCACAGTTCAAGATCAAGGCGTTTCCTTGATAGTTCTTTGCCAGCCCACACGTTATTTTACCCACTGGTTTGTCATGCTCCTGGGAACTTCTCATTCAGAGCTGGTTTTTTTTTTTAATGGGATGTTTCAAGTTCATTGAGTCAGTGGGTTGTAGTTGTAGACTGAGTTTTTGAATCCTGCTTGTGTTATCTTCCAAGGGCATGGGTAACTTCTGTTTTCAGCTTGCATTGATTTCAGACAGTCCTTTGAGACAAAGCTGCAACTTTTATGCAGTGCTTAAAAAAAGGAAATGCACAGATTTTGTGAAAAGGTCTTTATTCCCCCTTAATGTCCTGTTTTGAAAGGAAGAGCTTGCTTTGTCCTGTAATTTTACTGTCATAACATGAAGGAGAAGATAGATGGGTACATTCTTCATGGGTACATTCTTATTGCGCTTCAATTTCACACAATTCAAAGCACTATGAAGCACTTAACAAGGAGCACTAGGTGTGACTTCAATTTGATCTCTCTCACCAATTGGCAGCTAGGGCACTGCTGTGCATAGACTCTATGATTTGGGGCTCACCCTGCTAGCAGGGGGCAGTGAAGGTGATGCCCCAGAGAAGCTGAGCTACCACAGGTGAGCTGATGTTGTCTTCATGAGGAGTGCCTGTGCAGCCCCAGGGGAGGACACTGATCACAGCAACCTTCCAGGTGGAGTGACCTGAGGAGCCCTGCTTGTCTGAAAAAACGGATAAATAAAAAAGTAAAATAAAAATAAAAATAACAACAGAAACAAAAGTGAGGAATGGCCTTTCTTAAATTACTACCTGAGTTTGTAACAGTGCTGACAGAATTAACAGCTTATGGTATTTTGAGTCAATTCTCTGACTCAATTTTGCATAATTCAGATAAGGGAAGATTCCTGGAGGCTGATGTTGCTGTCTTCAAAATATACAATCCCTCCAGCCAGGTGATATTTAAACACAGGGCCATTAGTGTATTGCATGATCAGATGCACATTCCTCTCTGTTTAATCTTTGAGCTTGTAAGACCTTTCTCTAAAAGGTCACAAAGTGTTAATCTAAATGTGACTAACCAGTTCACAAAGGTTTTAGTAACAGGGAAGCTTGTCCTGGACAGTATTTGTGTGATGGCTGGAATACCTCAGTCTCTTGCACTCTGTATTACCACAAACAAAATTAAATCAAATTAATTAATAAGAATTTAAAAGCCCATATGGCTGCAAAGTTTTCTTCACTGCTCAGGTCTTTGTTGGGCTGGCATGACAGATTTTGGAGGGAAAATAAGCTGTGCTGTAAATTGAGGGATATATGTGCATCCTGATTTTAGCCAGGAATCTGTGCTTCAATTTGAGATGGGAAAAATTGAGTGGGATAACAGCCCTGCAGGTCCAACCCCCTCATGGCCAAAGTCAGGAGGTCAAAAAAAAATTACATCTACTGTATGGTTCTCTTCCTTTTTACTGGGTATAAAAACCATAACTGTAGTCTTCTGACAGGAGCCACTGTTCATCTACTGTTTGTGCTCTGGCCTAAAAGTGAGGAAAAGGAACAACCAATTTTAGGATTGCTTCAGCTTGGCACTTATGACTTTTTACCCACCTCCTTCCTAATGTAGCTGAGATTTCTAATTATAATTTAGTAACATGTCCCTAACTGGGTAGCAGGGGAAAGCCACAGAGACCTTACTGCATTTGCAGGTATCTTCAGATGTCTTCAAGGAGTCCTAAAGGACCTTCTCAGCTCATGGGTCTCTCTTAGAAGCCTTGACATTTAATCATGCCTTTATTTGAAAAATCTCTTGAAGATACTCCCTCAAATACCAAAATATTCTCTCACCCAAGTAAAGCTGTGTAAGTCTGCACAGGGAGCACGGTATATCTGCATACAAGAAATTGCAAGCCAGGGTTTCCAAAACTGCTTTCTGCTTCTAACAAAAAAAAAAAAAAAAGTTTTGCTGGCCACAGGCACAGTGTCCTAAACCCTCATGTTCTATCACAGCCCCTCAAAATGTATTCTACCTGCCTTCAAATATGTTCTTGCACGCTGCTCATCTTGATGGTAAACTGTAGAAGTTCTATACAAACACTGAGTCATCCATGGCACAGAGTACTTGGTAACTCCTCTGTTCTTTTTTGGTGTAAAGTTTGTGCTGATTTTGTCATTCCCTCATTGTTCCCTTCTTTTATTATGTTCATTTATTCCAAAGATAAACCAGCCTTTCTTGAGGACGGAGTTAATATAAGGTGAAACTCAATTATGCAGTGATTAATGGAGGCCTAGGTGCAGTTAGCAATTACTTGAAATGGGCTGGATTTCCAAGTGATTACATTGTTCTCTACAAATTTATTTTGCAGACAACTTATTAGACTGAATTTTTCTTGGATAACAAATTTGTGAAACATTTGCAGCATCACCCTGAGGCACTAACAGAAATTGCCTCCTCACTGATAAATAATTTAGATGGGTAAGATCTTGTGCAGACCCCGTACACTCAAAAGGCCTCATCAGTTCCCAGCTTCTGGAGGGGAAAGGTGAAAGGAAAAGCAAGGAGAACTGCCCTGGAAAATTTGAGCATTCACACCATGGTGCACTGTTAAAGTCATGGAACAGGTAGGTAAGGGGCACAAACAGATGATATCTGAAAAATAACTTGGAGTAGCTGTAAGCTGGGCTAATGTTTCCCTTTCTGCTTTTTTAGTCATTGTGCACCTCCTGCTAGCCAGGTTATAATCTTGGGATTACTCTTTATATGATGAGTATATTTAGAATGAATATTTGTGTCCTATAACTTTAACCATAGCATATGTTATTAAAAATTAATTTAATGGTCCTCTAGGATCCAACTCTGGAGGCAGCAAACAAGCGTCTGGGTTATAAATTGTCTTCAATTATTCATTAAGAGCTAAGGGGAGATTTTCTAGAACGTATCTCTAGCAAAGCTCAGAGCTGTTCTAATGCCAGTGACAAAGCTCTACCACTTAGTTTAACAAAAATGGACAAGATTTCCCTGTTGGATTTCTCTGTTTGAGCTGCGTAGTATTTAATCACATTTAATAAAGTTTATTATAAATGTGACTTGGTACAACAAAAATCCTCATGATGAGGCTAAAGCATCATTTAATTTTGAATGGACATTTTGCCAACAAGAATTTTAATATATCAGCATGTGTGTGAGCATAATAAATAGTTGAGGACACACAATGATTCAGTATGAATTATTTTCTCAGCAGTTTGCACTCCCAGTTGTATTTATTCTATCCTCAGCGTTATTCTGGTTTGGACTTTCTAGATGTTGCTGATTCTTTTTCGGTAAAGCAAAGCTGTTTTCTTCAAATACCAGTGCTGCATCCTCAGTGTGGGAAAGGGTCTCATTCCACTTTGTGCATCAGATGTACAGGTGCATAAATATACAAGGATCTATGGGAAGAGTGTATCTAGGAAAAGGTCAACATTCTGAGAGCCAGAGCTGAATCCAGGATGCTAAAATGCTAATGTCTGAGTATTTGTTCCCATATTTTGTTTTCATTTTGGTTATTCTATTTTTTAAACATATAGTTTTAGCCATAAGTAAACTTTTGAAAGTTTATTAACTGTTGCAGAAGTGGTTTTCCAGTGGGGAATTGTACCAGAGTTACTGTAAACTAAATGTATAGTTTAATTGCTGTCAATTTTGTGATGACAAGTCCTTGTGTGACTTCAGTGGAGCTCTTTCTCATTTACCTGACAGCCAGCTAATGTGTTTTATAAAATTTCCCCTTTCCTGAGAGATTGCACAGCATTTCTGTAATCCCTGTTGGATGCTTTGCCTCCAGAAATTGCTGTTGAAACAATACTGTACCAAGTGTCTGGATTTCTTTGTAGATTTTTAATTCCTGCTATGAACAGGTCAAATGCACAGATTTTGTGAAAAGTTGTTTGGTTTTTTTTCCCCTTAATATGCTATTTTGAAAGGAAGAGCTTGTTTTGTCCTGTAATTTTACTGTCCTAACAGGAGGGCACAACATGAAGGAGAAGATAGATTGGGACATTCTTCAGCATTGTTACAACTGAACTTTCAACAGAGCAATGTGACATTTCCCTCCCACTGTAGGAAGGCTCTGAAGAGAGCATACCACAAGCTTCACACTGATAAATTCACTTGTCTGCATATTCATCATGCAGGGATGTGGCTTTCCTGAAGGATGCCTTGTGGAGAAAGGTCCTGTCCATGTGCATTCCCAGTGATGCGCTGGTTCCATTAACTTACACTTGAGGGAACACCTAGACCAGTCCTCTTCTACAGCCTGCCTATCTTTCCTTTCCAGACATTCTGTTTTGTAAAAAGCTGGATCCTCTGCTAAATTTCCAGCAAACAAAAGCTGAGTGATGGAATTATATGATCCAGCAGCTCAGAACAATTCAGCAGGCTCCAGCCTGGAGGGGAGGGCTGTGAGCACATGAGCTGTGCTGGAACCATGGGGACCCCCAGGTCTCTTTCCTGGGCATGACCTCCCCTTATGCTGCAAGAGGAACATTCTGGTGTCTGGTGCTTGTGAGAGGACATCCATGCCTATTACTGGGTTTCTCCACCCACAGCAGTGGGGTGATGTTTGAGGGTCCCCAGGACGAGGGAAGAGATGAGAACCTTGACTCCATGTTTCAGAAGGCTGATTTATTATTTTATGATATATATTATATTAAAAGAAAATTATATACTGAAACTATACTAAAGAAAGAGAAAGGAGACACCAGAAGACTAGAAAAGAATGAATAATAAAATCTCATGACGGACTCAGAGAGTCCTACACAACTGGTGGTGATTGGCCATTAATTAAAAACAATCCACATGAGACCAATCAAAGATGCAACTGTTGGTAAGCAACCTCCAGACCACATTCCACAGCCATCAGATAGTTACTGTTTACATTTCTTTTCTGAGGCTTCTCAGGAGAAAAATCCTAGCAAAAGGATTTTCATAAAATATGTCAGTGACACAGCAGTTCTGCCATCTCCAGAATCTGCATGAGCCATTCGTCCACACAGAAAGATCAAGAAAGCAAAAACACTGCCAGCAGTTTCTGACCATCCTTCAGGACATGAAGGTCTGGGGAGAAACACACTTGGTCCTCTGATGTGCCCACAGTGGAGGCCAGGAAAGGATGAGAGTCTGCTGGCAGGACTTGCCAAGACCTGAGTGAAAGGAGAGCATTTCAGTTCCCCCTGCAACAGGTTGTTTGTAGCTCCCCTTCAGACAGGCTGGGATGTCATAAGGGCCATGAGGGACAGTGCTGTGCTCTTATCACACTGGCTATCAGCAATTAGTGCTACATCTGATGTTGCATCTGCTGCTCCTGTGGGTCGCAGGCCAGCAATGCCTGGGGAGCGCAGGGACCCACATTGGGCAGTGATATTGTGGTAAGATGAGGGGCTGGATGGTGCCAAGCCTCTCCCAAAGAACCAGGACTCCCCACGTGAGGGAAAACGCTCATCCTCTGTGAGGAGCCCATCCAGGAGAGCTGGAGGCTACCTGGAGACTGGGCAAGGAATTCCATGGGCAGGGAAAGCATGGCTGTGGGCAGGAGTGCTGCAGGCTGCAGCTTTGCACCACGCTGTGTGAGCTGTGTACCCCAGCTGTGCTGAGGCTGAGGGCTGTGGACCAGCACCAGGGATGTTGATTCCTTCTAGAGTGATCCAGGACATGTGGGGTGGCTGCTCACCTGCTTGTAAAAAATGTGTCAGCCTCCTGGAAATGCTTCATTATGATGGGAATGCTTAGGTTTGGTACAGGGTAACTGTGAGAACTGCAGTCCTCCTGGTGTGGAGGGGTCACATCTGAAAACACCACACCATCCCCAGCCAAGTTCTGTGAATGGGCCTGCTCATGGAGCAGAGGCGGATGAACAGGCTTCTCCCATTTGCTCATGTTTTACATCCAGAGGTTTGCCTTATCTCCAGGCCTTACAGGTTGCTTTTCCTTCCCGAGTACAGGCAGTGATGGTCAGCAAGCAGCACCCCTAAGGTGCTGCCAGTGGAAAACAAGAGTGTTCCACAGGAAGTGTGCTGTTACAGCAAAGCTGGCCATGGCACCCTGGTACATCCCACCCATTGCCCATCAGGCACCTCTCAGGGTGGGCTGAATACCCACCTCTCCATCATCACCATGTGCTGCCTCCTCCAACACAAGGCAGCAGTTCCTCAGCACTCACTAAGGCACAACACTGCTCCCAATCCATTCATGCTCTGCCATTGCCATTTCCCCCAGGGGCACAGCCAGGCCCCTCAGCTCCAGCCCCTTAATTCACAGCAGTGCAGGACATGCTGTTTAGGGCTCCACTGACCAGTAAAATTAATTATATTCTGGGTTTTGTTTATAGCACCTTCAAAGACAGACATATCCAGGTTACTTGTGTATCTTGAGAGTTGCATTCAATCTCTGTCCAGGTGAAATCTTCGGATCATGTTTTTCACACACAAAAAAAAGAAAATTTCTGATTTTAACTTAGCTATTTGAATGATAAATCTACAATG
Organism: Melospiza georgiana; assembly: GCF_028018845.1. NCBI lineage: Eukaryota > Metazoa > Chordata > Aves > Passeriformes > Passerellidae > Melospiza > Melospiza georgiana. Next base: position 42,436,387 of record NC_080430.1, on the reverse strand, counting down.
GGGTGTGGTCTAATGCAGAATGAATCTCTCAAATGTTTTAACAAGGGAGAGTAGGGCGTGTGGGACACGGAGCTCTGTCCTACCGGAGGAGCAGCTGCGGCACCGCGATGAAAGATATTCCACTGCGGGATTTCTGACACATGCTGCCCCTACATTTCTGGTATTTATTATAGAGGGAAGGGAAGACAAAAGCTCAAGGGAAAACAAAAATCTAGGTCTGCCTCAGGTTATTATAAACTGAGAATTGATAGGCAGGCTCAATTGCCTGTTGCTAAGCAGCCAAGAGAATTGGTGACCATACCCTGGGCCTTTTAAAGAAAAAACACAAAGCAGCAAGCTCTGTGTGTGTGTGTGTGTGTGTGTGTCTGTGTTTGGTATCTGAAATAACATGTAAATATCATATTGGAAAACAGACACACAACTTTTTTTGCTGTTGAATGTTTGTGAGATGCTGCTGCGTGGGTGATGTGAAACAAGTCAGGCCTTGGGTGGGCAGGATAACCTTTGCTTTAAAGTAAAAACAAAGAGAGGGATTCTGCCATACAGAAAGACCAAGCCCACTTTCTCAGTGCTTGCCCATGGAACTGTCCCTTTAGGGCATGATCTCGTATCCCCCTGAAAAGCTGAAGACTGATGATCACAGGAGCTGATTCCTGAGAAGCCAAGTCCACCCCTCTCCCAGCATTATCCCCAAAGTCACCTTACCATTATTGTTTTCCAAACACCAATGTATAAAACAGAACAAAGTACTGGAGAGCCCCAGCCCTTATTTTCACCACTACTGCTCCCAGCTTTTGGCCAGAGCTGTGGGAATTGCAGGATGCAAAACTCATACTGGATGAAGTAACACCAGGTCCTGGGGAGAGAAGGGAAAGCCCAGCCCCACATGAGGACCCCCAGTACACTGGAGGCTTTCCAGCTCAAGCCTTTCGCCCTTTGTGCTCCTGGTAGTCAGGCAGCTGAAGTGGGAGAAAAACTGTGTCTGCCTGGCAAAACAGTCTGCCAGAAGGTTATGGCGGGTTTTTTGTTATTTTCTTATTGCTCAGACAAGCTAAAATGGCAAAATAAAATAGACAATATACTTGATTAAGACAATGTTGTCTTGGGAACCAGCTCATCTCACCACCCATGATTATTTCACACCCTTTTCCTTTTTACTTGAAGTGTGATTTGGCCTGCTCCAAAGCTAAAACCCAAAGCCTTACTTGGTTTGCAGTAATCAGTCTCAAAGTTGGAGATATCTGTGTTCTGCCTCTGACATCCCCAAGTTTCTCCTCCACTCCAGTACCTTCCCAGCAGCCCCTCACTCACCAGCAGCACCCTCAAAGTTATTTCAATTCAGAACAGATCTGCAGCAGCCTCACTCCTTTGCACCAAACCGTGTCTTCCCCAGCACCCAGAGCAAATCCCCTTGGAATCTGCTCACTGTGGAGCATTGCTCCTGTCCAAACCAGGTGTAACATGTGCTCCTGCTCCTCACACGTGCCAAGCAGACCTCGGTTTGCAGAGGTTTTGGGGCTGGTGAGAGCACCCTGGTACCACTCCTGGCTCACTCAGTGACTTGGAGTGTGCGTGGGCACACGGGGCCATCGCTGAAATGTACAAACAGGGGCAGGCACAAGGAGGGAACGCAGCAGAGCTGCGCCATCGGGCAGGGTCAGCCCACCCCTGCTCCCCCTCCTTCCCCGAGCACGGGCCTAAAAATAGATGTAATCAGGTTTCAAAAAGGAAAAGAAAAGGAAAGGTCAAGTGTCATGACCTTAGACATGCTCTGAGGCTGCTTTTCTCCCGGCGCAGCTCGCCCTCGCTGGGCCCCCCGATGGCGTTTCCGGAGCAGAAGCAGCCGGGGCGCGGCCCTGGGCACGGCCATCAGCTGTGGCCTCCGCTCGGGGGGTTCTTCCTTTGCATCCCTCCCCATCCGCCCTCCTGCCGCCTGCAACCAGCTCCTTCCTTGCCTGGGAAAGAGAACCAGTGGGCCCCCAGGGCTCCATCCCTGTCTCCTTGCTGCAGTCGCCTCACAGGGCCAACCCCTCCACTGGAGCACCTGCCAGAGCCACACTGATTTCGGGGTGCTTGAGCCCCACTTTGTGCAGGGAGTGGACCCAGAGTGTTCCTTTTATGAGCCCAAAATTGTTGGCTTTCCATGGCTGGCCCACATGGCTGCACTGCTCTAATTGATTTTGTCCTCATCATAAAGAATAAAGCAGCACATTTCATGTTGGGAACTCCAGACCTGGAGCAGAGAAGGTAGAGGATATTGCATCTTTGCAATTATATTATCATTTTTTCCAACTGGCGAGAAATCCCTCCACCATCCTTTGCTTTTTCCCTGCTCAAATAACATCTGAAAAACTTTGGTAATTTTTTTGTGCATATGGGCTTAGTGCAGGTGAGTCAAGACTCACATTCTGCCTTCTCTTTCCTTTTTGTGCAGTGAAGAGCACACAGTCCAACCTCTGGATCCAACCAAACAGCCACAGAGACTATTCTCTACCAGCCCTAAGTCTGCCCTGGAACTCTGCATTTATGAATGTTGCAGAAGTCACTATATTTCATTGTTCATCAGTGCATATGGGGCTGGCATGGCAACAAAGACCTTTCCCTTGCTTTCCATTTGCAGATTTTCATGTTTCGTACTGGGAGTATTTTACTCAATGGTTTAATTTTTACTGCAGCAGGAAAATGTAACAGTGCAGCAAAACCAATCTGTGGATGCTGTCAGCTCAGAGAATCTTAGGGGCAGACAAAATCCAAACTGGGTCCTGACCTGCTGATGCAGGAGCTGGCAAAGCACAAATACTGCAATCAAAGCTCCCATAACAAATTTATTCTGCAGAAGGCAGAGGGGGCAGGATTTCGGTTTCTGGGGATGCCACACATCTGCTCCCTCCTCTTCAGGGCTGGAGGAAAAGGGCAAAAAATGACATGCTAAATAAACCATGGCATTTCTGAGGTGTGAATGGTTATTCTAACTGCCTGAAATATTCAGCAATGTAGCACTCTGTCTTTAGCATTTTATTTGTCCCCTCAGTTTGTCCTTGTCCTCTACTTTTATCCTCCAAAGCTCCCACCTCCGTGTTCCCAGTGTTTCCTTCTGGCTTGCCTGTGCCTCCGCCCTCCTCCCGCATCCTGCATCCCTGGGATTCTGCCTTACAAAGCACAGCGGAGGATTTCAAAGCCGCTTGTCTCTACACCAGTCCACCTAACCTTGCCCAAAATAACCATGGCACACAGGGAGGTGGTGGCTGTCACACAGAAAACAAGATTTTTCCAGGAGCTGTGTGCACACACTTTACACAAGCTGTCCTGCCATCAGCTAATATCCTGGATGGATGCATGGGGATCTATAGCAGATAGTATTTTAAAATCCAAAGTATTGATACTAGAAAATCACTTTGAATGTGTATATTCAGAATAATACCCCCTTTTCATTAATTAAGAAGATTTATCTATTAAACAGGCATATTCTTTGCTTTAAAGTGTTCATTACTTCTGCAGTTTTCTGCTTCTGTACGTCGTAAATCTTTTCTGGGCACGTGGCTTCCTCCATAATGATGTGTGGAAAACCTGGTGCATGTCATGTTATTTACTACTGGTTATTTGCTTCATCTGCAATACCAAGATCTGCCATCTAAGGTGGGATTTGCTTCAAGATCCTTAAAATCTTTAGTTAAGAATATAAATCAAAGAGCTGCTTAAAAAAAAAAAGTTAAAACCACGCCCTTCCAGAAGGAAGTTTCCTTGACCCAGATGGGAATTCATGGCAGCTGGTGAAAAAGTATTAGTAGGAGACTGGCTCAGCCTGGCCAGTGGTGCCAAGTGGTACCTGAAGACATCAGGTGTTGCATGAGCCCTCGGCACTCCTGGTTGAGCGCAGGGAAGTTCATGGCCATTGGTATCTTCAAGCCTGAAAGGTGTCCCCAGGCAGCAGGAACCCCTGCTCACAGTCCAAAAGGATGTGTGTGGGCCACCATCTCCAAAACCCCCCATGTGATCCCTGGAGGAAAGGCAAGGCAGTGCTGTGAGACCCCCTCGTGCCCCTCTGACCTGCATTTTGTAAAATGGGATCCACTGATCATTGTTTTTATTCTTCATACTGGCCAATTCTTGCTACAACTGTAGGTGCCAACACACTCCCCCTCGCTCCACCAGATCTCTGGGGCATCAGAAGTGAAAGCACTCAGTGCCAGACCACACACAGCCCCAGGGAAGGATGTGGGAGCTCAGGGGCTGCTGTTCCCTGTTCCCAGGGGCTCACACAGACTGTGCCTCAGCTGGCAGGGACATTGTCTCCAAGTCACCTGTGGGTTCCCAGGACTCCCCAGGGACAGCAGTGCCCCAAAGGCTTTGACAACTGGTTTTATGGACTCGAGCACTGCATGTCCTGGTTTAGAATACCCAACAGCAGCACCATGCTGCTGGTGAGTGAGGAATGTTGTTTTGGGGATGGAAACCTTTCTCTTACCAAGCTGTGCAGGCTTTCAAGGCTCCCTCTTCCCACTGGAGTTGTGAGGGGTTGTCCACCAAACTGTGTCTTGTTGGCCACATGACTGCTGGAATCCGTGGGGCTGTGTTAGGGCTGGAAGTCACAGGATTACCTCGTGTTGGGCCAAAAAATTCTTTGAATTTTATTAGCACAGATTGCAACTTCTCCTAAAATTTGATGAAAACTTTTTCCAGAAACTGACTTGCTTGTGCAAGGAAAACTTGCTCCTGTATCTACCCAAGCTGAGCACCTTCAGAAGCCTGAACAGGGTAACCAAGCAGAGCTGAGAAAGCTGGACCCAAACCTTGTGATGTGCAGTGTGACCTCTCCAAGCAGACAAGAGTTGTGGTGGTGAGCTGTGTTCTGGATGTTTTTCTTGAGGTTTTTCCCAAAGCTTTGGTTGGCATTGGCCATTTACCCACAGCAGCAGCATTGCAGAGCACATGGCAGGGGAACAAGAACATGGGAAATGTGCAATGAATTGGGCTCTGGTACACAAAGCACATGCCCATGGTATGATCTGATGCAAACATCAGACCTCTGACATGTTCAACAGAAGCCAAACATGCTTGTGCCCCATCTCCTTTGGGGTTCTGCTCTGAGTGGCACAATTACACACAGGCAGGGTCTGTGGCCTGGGCTGTGAATTGCCTCTGTACTTTGTAGCTCAGGTCAGGGTCTGTACCATGAGATTGCCCCACCGCCTCTCACTTGTCCTATGAAGAAAAATATGTGTTGGAAATGGAACCTTCCTGAAGCCTGGTTTAGACAAGTTGGAAAATACTGAGGGATAATCACACTGACTAAAGGAGAATTGGGCTTACTTGAAAACATTTCTTTTGAAAAACACTGATTCCTTCCTCATGCATTTTTGCATGAACTCTTAAAGCTTCACCAGCTTCCCAAAGTGCAAATTTTACTTCAGCTGTCCTTGAGAAACTTCATATGCCAGCAGCCAAGTGGTGGTGCGCAGAGCATGGCTCTTGCTGTGGCAGATGGAATTCAATTACTTAATTAATGTGGTGTCACAACTGTGATTTTCAGGCTCCTGCTGCCTCACATCTTGAGCAGGAAGAGGGTCAGGAGCCATCAGCCTGGTGCAGCTTCTCTACTCTGTTTGCACTTGTAGAGCAGAAAATGAAAAGCAAATCCCCAGGGCCAGAGGTTTCTCCGAGGTTGTATCTCCATAAAAAGTAGTTGGATTCCTTCTGGCTTGTAAATCCTGCTGCTAATCCTTCTATGAGAGGACAGCACCCTCCAAGGTGTGTTCAATTGGGCAGGCAGACCTGACAGATGTTAACAAAAGCTTTTTAATTACCCTTTGGGAAATACTGATGAGTTATCAGGAGGAAACTCAGATGAGCAGTTCTCAGAAGGTGAGGAGCAGCTCCCAAGGAGGGGGGCAGATAAGCCTTACTGAGTTGTTCAAAGTCAACTGGGGTTAAAAAGTGAATACCACATAGCAGAAAGCAAAAGAATTATGGCAGTGGGTCAGATCTGGTGTGTCTCCTCATCCCAAACCTCCCTCTAGCAGCAACAAGTAGCAGATGTTCAAGGAAAGATGAGAAACAGGGTAAAAGTGATATCCTTGTATGTTCTCCTGGATTTCAGCACACAGTGGTTTTGGCAAATCTCTAAGTCCCAGGGATAAATCATACATTAAGCCTTTTATAATTCTTATTTCTGTGATGCATGACTGTGAGATTTTTGTCCTGAATCCACATGAGCTCATTCAGCCACTGAACTGGCTTTTCAAAAAGACTCTGAAAAATGGCATTATTGCAATATCCTGACCTTCTCTGTGGCTTTCCACATGACTGCCGTGGAAGGGCAGCCTGCTGGGCTGTCTAAATCCAGCCAAGAAGCCTTTACCAGCTACCACTCCAGAGTGACCAGCTCCAGCTTCCCAGCAGTTACAGTAATGGTGGCAGGTCTGACCACAGGGGGAATGGTGTGTCTCCCTCTGTGGAGCAAGAGCAAGGCCACAGCATTGGGTTGCTCAGTCCTCCAGGGCTGAAGGGCCATTAAAGTCTGCCAGGACAGCAGATTTGCAGATTTCTCTGCAGATTGGTGGGATATCCCAAGGGCTTCATAAAAAAAGGGAATGCCTAAAAACACAGGGGAGAACATTTTGAATCTGTAGTGCAAGGGGCTCTACCCATGAGGATGGATGTGTTCAGGAGGATGGGTTTTGAAAAAGACAGTGAAGAGGCAAAAGCCTTTTTTCTTTGCAAAATGCTCCATTTCAGCTCCAGGCTTTGCACAGCAGAGGACAGAGTGGGGTTGTAAGTCGTAGCCTCCAGCAGCTCCCATCCCTGTGCCCTTGGGGTGCCCTGGGGCACACACCCAGGCATCAGCCACCTCAAGATGCCTGAGAGGCAGAGGGGCTGCGGGTCAAGGAGAGGATGTGGCCGCTCCGAGGGGCAGTCCCAGGCTGTAACCCACACCGGAGACCGCCTGCTTCCACGGGCTGAGCTGGTGGTAGGAGAAAAAGGGAAAACTTGGGGCAGCCTAATCCAGCATTAAAGTCCTCACTAATTCTCTCCTTCCTGAGGACACCTGAGCCGCGGGGCGGGTGCGTGGGGGCCGACGGCTGCCGTCCCAGTTGGCTTGAGCAGCTGCAGCCATCTGCAGCCCTTGTACCCAGCAAGGTAGAGTTCCTGCAGGATGGGGTTGGATTTCTGCTCCTCAGGAATCACCCCAGTGGTGGGGAGAGAGGGATGCAGCTTTCTGGACAAAAGGAGAGGGAATATGTTGCGTAAATAACCGTGGTGCCAGGTGGGAGATGCTAAACTTCCGTGTGTCTCCAGCAGCAATGCCTGGGAGAAGGGAGAAGTGGCTGCCTGGAGCAGAGCTCTCCCCTTACCCCCATAGTCTGAGCTGCTGGGAGCCAGGACTGTTGGAAACTCTGCAGAGGGCAGGCAGAGGGAAGGCAGGGAAGTCCTGTCCCACGGAGAGAGTAGGGCAGGTCCGGCTGGAGGCAGTTCATATGCAGATTTTATCCCCAGTTGCTGCCAGTGATAAGGAAAATTGCCGGGTCTGTGAAAAGGTGAGGTAAGGCAACAACCTTCTGTGCATTTGTGGATTTGCATCTTTACAATGTGGTGATGGACACACTCAGATCCAAATGTAATGCAAACTGACATGAAAAAAATCAGATTGATGCAAAACCTAAAAAGGAGGAAAGATACAAGGATAACACACTTCACATTTTCCTGTCCTCTTGGGTTGTTAGACCCACTGAGGCTGAAGCAGCTTTCAAAATGCATAAACAAATCAAAGAACTAAAAATAACACAAAATTAGTAACTCACACACCTGTATATTCACAAGTGGTGCTTACTTTTAAAATTAAAAGATTGGTTTTTTTAAATCCTTGCTATGTTATTTAAGTACACCATAGGCTGTGCTGAGCATACAAACCTATAACTTTCATCAGCTTTGCTTTCTACCCTGCATACTGATTTTTTTTTTTTTTTTTTTTTTTTTGTCTCCTTATCTTTATTTTCTACTGCTTGGAGAAGGAAATCAGTCCAAGGACCAGAGGAGGTTGCTGGTTCTTCTGCCCTCCCTCAAAGCAGCTGGGTAGTGCATGGACATCCACCTAAGGGCTGTCATCAGCCCAAGGGGCAGAGGGTGAGATCCAGCCTGGAGGATGCTGGTGTAGGGCAAGGAAAGTGAGAAAGGCACGGGATTGATTCTCACAAGTTACAGCTCAACTGCAAGATTTCTCAGTGCTCTCAGGGGAGGTCCCAGGCCAAGTCTTGGGCCACAGTCCCACATGTGTAAAATTGGGATAATGTTTTCAAAGCTTACATGGCATTCAGGAAGGATGTGACTATGAATGGTCATGAAAAGCTCCACCACGGCAGACTTGTGGTCCTTATAAGGGCTGTTGTCTCTCACTCGAGAGAAAAGGCTTAATTTGAATCAGCTGTCCCCATTGGTATTAAAATTGTTATCACCATTCCTCTTTTGGCTGTCTTAGAGCAATTGTCCTAGCACTAAAACCGCATTTTAAAGATTTGAACTGCAGTTTGACCTCCACAGGTCAGCCAGATTCCATGAAAATAAAGGTTGGAACTTGCTTTTGATTTTCTTCTCAGAGTCCTGGCCATGACTGGGCTTGAAAATTTAAACACCAGTTATCAGCATTCAAACAAGAATGACTCAGAGGAAAAATAGTGCCATTATTTGGAAGCTATGGCACAAACTGCTGGCTACCTTCCTTCAGAGCAATAAAACACAGATAGTTTCAGTGAAGAAGTAAAATTAGTGCCTGAGTTTCCAACCCCTGACTGCTATTCCAGACTGCAGTTTAATTCAGCTGTTTATGTGAAGATGCCCTGTTGGGATAAGGCAGTGAATCTATCCAATGTTGCAGAGATGAATGCCTTTATTCTTCCTGAAATAAAAATGGTGTCACGGGATCTCTCATGCCTCCCCACAGACAGAAGCGTGATTTAAAATGCTGTCTGAGGGATCACATCACTAGAAGCACATATTACTTCCTAGCTCAGTGCTGGGGTGTTGACAGAAAGCAATAAAGTGTCCTCAGCCATGACAAGCAGTGAGATGTTGTGTTCCCAAGTGCGGCTCAGCACCCAGGCACCTGTGCTGTGCCAAGGGACAACCAGGCTCTTCAGTCCCTGGACCATGATGGCAGATTTGCACCCCTTCTCTGGAGACACTTGTCTATCCAAAGCAATATAAGCTTGGCTTTGTAAAGAGCTAATGGACTTGAAAGATCCCTGCTGCAGCATTTACTCAGCTCAGCTTTTGACTGTGTAATTTATATTTCCCTGTCCACACCGCTGTTTTCAGACGTGGTTAGTACAAGGATTTCAAGTGTAAAGATCCTTGCTAAGCAGAAACTTCCCCATAATTTATCTCGTCTTTGAACCATCCCTTGAAATGTGTTTGCTCCATGGTGTCAGCAACCCCCAGCTGACATCACTGGACATCACGGACACCCACCACATCCTGAGGGGGCTGGAACCTGGGCCCCTGGAAAGAACATCGGGGAAACATGCCTGCCATCAGCTGGGAAAGATGCAACAGCAGGCACCACCTGGCACTGCAGGACAATCCTGACTCAGAAAGGAGCTACAGTATCCCCAGGGGTCAGCAGTTTTTGCCATGGTCCCCACAGAGTTTCCCAGTGTGGGGAGAGAAGAGAAGCGTTTTGTGGTTAAGGAGAATGTAACAGTGGGAGTGTGTGGAGGAGCAAGGCTATGCTGGCTGTAGTGGGATTGCACTGAGGAGAACAGGTCTGTGCCCAGAGGTGAGAACAGCCCACGTGTGGCCCACCTAGAGCAGCACTGCGAGATGAAAAGCGCTGCTGTTAGCAGTTTGTGACAGCCCGGCCTTTGGAAAACAGCCGGCCTGGGGGAATGGAGTGTGTTGTGTAACCAGGTACACTTGCAGGAGGAGTGACATTTTCACTGAAATTGCTATAACGTTGTTTTTCAGCCTGGCTTGATGTCCTGCCCCTCCCGTTGCCCAGTGTGTTTAGGAGAGGCAGGCAACAGGCAAGCAGGGCATTGCTTTAACCAACACTTGGCCATGAGGAAATTCCCATGTGTAGCTACAACGTGGAAATCTCACTGCACTGAAGTCACTACCAGGAGTAAGGCTGTCTCACCAGCCCCACACAACATGCTTGGCTTTCTTCCCTGAGGGCCATGTCCTTTGGAATAAACCCCTTCTCTGCTCTGTATCCATTCCCAATCTCCTTCTGGGAATTTGCTGTGCTGAACACCATTTTGGGGCTAACTTTCTGACACAGCTCTTCAGGGTGAGCTCTGCTCTGTGACTTTCTTGCTCAGGTCTCCTCCAGTGCTGTTTTCAAGTGAGTGAGCTGAATAGAAAAATTGTCCTGAAAAAAAAAAACCCTAAAATTATATTATGCAGTGATTTGCTGTCTGCACAACATAGGCAAGAAGTAAATAAAGTAAGTAAGTAGGCATACTTGTGAAGCCATTGATGTGAGAGGGAAGAAGCTGGGCTGATGGGGGAATGATGGCTCCACAGTGGCATTTTAATGGCATTGCCACTGGCTCCTCAGAAAAATCTGGTTCAGTTCCAGCACTGCACAAATCCCTGTGTTGGTGGGCACAGCCCTGCATCACTGCTGACCATTCCTGCAAGCGAGGAAAACTGCTGGACAACAAACTCCTGGGTTTGTCTCCAGCCAGGCTAAGGGACACCTTTTGTGCCCCTGTGCAGCATCACTTGGGCCACCAGAAGGAAAGGGCAGCTTTTCCTCCAGGTCTGGTGCTATGAACAGCTCCTGAACCCAATTTCAGAAACAACTCAATGTGAGGCATGCTGGCAGAGGATGAGGTGGCAGACTCCCCTCTTGCACTCCTACAACTGCTGCTGCTGAAACACAACCCTGGTTTTAAATCAGTTGCAGTGAAACAGAAGGCTTTGAGAAAACAAACTCCTTCCAAACATATCCTTAACTTCATTTCCTCTTGTGGCCCTCCTTCTTTCTAGGCTAGGTTTCATGGGTCACTCTGTATTTTAGGGTTTTTTTCTTCTTCTTCTTCTAATTTTAATTCTTGTCCCACCAGGGGTTGTTCTTTCATAGGATCCCAACCACAAATTCTCAGATGGCAATGAGAGCTGAGACAGGGACTTGCCTGTGTTCTCTCTGCTTTTTTTCTTTCCTCTTTTTTGCTAGGTTTTAAACTGAGCTCCTAACATATCCCATATTTTATTCATTTAGGAGGATTCTTTTACACCACATGAAAAGTAGATTGTCTGCCCATTCTGTAATCACACTAAAAAGATTTAAACCAATAATAAAAACAGGCTTTTTTCCTAAAATATTTTTTCCAACACCATTTTTTCCAAACACCACTTCTATTGAAATGCAGCCATTTGAGCACTATCTATTTATCTATCATATTTCCAAACCCACAGTTGGATCATCCTTATCAACAATCCCTTCTTACAAAGACAGCAAAGTTCAACACCTTACACAGGGGTAGGATTAAGATTCGCTTGCCTTAGGAGTTCTGCTGGAGCAAAATGTGGCAGAACTGGCACAGTTTCTGGATCAGACCCAGGGGAGGAAGGTGAGGGATGGGCTGTGGGCTTTGTGGCTGGTTCACACAAGCATGCAGACCATTCTAGACATGATTAATGTGGCGTTTGGTACTCTAAGGCAGTGGATTAAGTTCTTTTTGCCAAAAAATTTGTTCTTAAGTGCAGTACTCCCAGCCCACAGCAGCTCCACTGAAATGTCACTGGCTGGGATTACAGTTAAGTCTGACAGATTTTCATCTCCTCTTCCATTTCTGCTGTTGGCAGAGAAAGGTCAGGTTTGCTACATGCAGTCCAGCCCTGAAGCACCTCTGGCTCCCTCTTGGTAGGATTCCCTCAGGACAAAGCTGGAGGGTAGAGAAACCATGATCCCTGATCCCTAATATTTGTAAGATCCAAAAGCCTGTAGCTCCCTTTCCCTTCCTGCCCCAGCACAGCAGCAGCAAGCTCACGCCTTCTTCCTGCCTTCCTCAGGCTTCTGCCACTCGTCCATGTGTGTGTCATTTTTATTAAAACAAAAACAAAAGCAGAAAGCCACACCAGTTTTCAAGGCCTTCCCGGAGCTGGGAGTCGCAGAATAACAGACTCACCAAAACACAGACTCACAGTATCATAAAATCATAAATGCATTTAATGGCTTGGATTGGAAGAGACCTTTATCATCATCGAGTTCCAAACCCCCTGAAATGATCAGGGACATCTTCAGCTAGATCAGGTTTTTCAGAGCCCCATCCAACCCTGACCATGAATGTTTCCAGGGATGGCACATCTCTGGGCCGCCTGTGCCAGCATCTCACCACCCTCACTATAAAAAACCTTAATTTTTCCTTACACTCAATCCCAGCCGTCCCTCCCTCGCTTTGCACCCATCACCCGCTGCGCTGCTAACTCGGCGCCCCTGTCCCTCCGGCGTGCCCGGTGTCACAGAGCCCGCGGCGCTGTCCCTGTCCCGGTGCCGCCGGGTGCCGCTGGGTGCCGCTCTCGCCCCGCCGAACCCGCCCAGCCCGGCGCGGCCGCTCCGCCGCTGCCGGAACCCCGGGCCCCGCCGCTCCTCCGCCGCCAGCCCCGCCGCCTTGGGAGCCCGAGGGCCCGCTGCCTTTGGCCCCGTTCCCCTCGACCCCGCTGCCTTTGGCCCCGTTCCCCTCGACCCCGCTGCCCTCGGCCCTGCTGCCCTCAGCCACGCTCGCCTCAGCCACGCTCCCCTCAGCCACGCTCCCCTCGGCCCCGCTGTCCCTCGGTCCCGCTTCCCTCAGTCCCGCTGCCCTCAGCCCCGTTCCCCTCGGCCCCGTTGCCCTCCCCTCCGTTCCCCTCGGCCGCGCTGCCCTCGGCCCGCAGCGCCCAGGGTGTCCGGACGCGCCCGGCGGGAGCGGCGCTGCCCGGGAGCATCGCCGGGACCGCGCCGAGTGCCCGCTGCTCCTGCCTCCGGAGCGAGCCCGAGCTCCCCGCAATCGCCTGTTCCGTGGCGGGGGCCGCGATCTGCCAGCCCCACCGCCGGGGAAACACACGGGGGGCTCTGCCCAAGGAGCCGCAGCCGGGATCCCGGGTTTCCCGGCGTTTCCCATCGGGAGCGCAGGCGGCGGCACGTGCCGGAGCTCCATCAGGGCTGCGCGCAGGGCAAGGCTGCAGACCCCAGAACAAAGTTTTGTGATAGCACCCAGGCGCTTCACTCCAGCCACGCTCAACGGGAGTCCGACACTCAAACAACTTCGGGGATCGGGGTGTTAGAAGGCGAAAGATCGAGGGAAGTAGACTAACTCGGGTTTTGGAGATTTTTCGTTTGGCAACTACATTTTATGACATATTTTCATAAAGTGAGTTCAGTTTGTCCCTCTGGTAACACAAGCTATTGCATACTTTTGGTGTTTTTTTGTTGAACAGAATGAGCTTTTTGATGGAAAACACTGGATTGTGTAGCATGAGGATAATACTCTAAATGAACATCATTTTAGTTTATTTTTAAGCTGGCAAAGAGCAGATGGGCAACTATCAACAAGCACAGGATAGTGGCAAGAGCAGCTGGACAATGCATGAGTTCATTTCTATTTAAAAATACCTAATTAGGACTTCAATATCAGAAGTCATTTAAAAATGGAAGTTCTGACTACAAACATAAAACAAATTTCCCTGCGTTCATCACTGGTGAAGTTCAGTAACCAGCTTTACTTATGGACTTTTCAGGCTGTTTGGAATATTTATACTGACAGTTTCCAAAGAAAAGAAGAAACAGGCCATGAGAACAACTCCGTAAACACAGACTTCAGATGTAACATCTACTGAAAAATTCATTAAGTACCTACCTATCTGTTTGACCCCAGGCCCATTAATCCCAGAGTGAAAAGTCTGAAAACCCAAGAGGGTGTGGGCTTTCAGAGAGGTCTTTCTTCTTGGTCCACATGGTTTCCTCACAAAGGAAGCCCCCATCCTGCACATGCACAGCAGCGATGTCCCTGTGTGACTTTTATATCCATTGGAGATTGATGGATCCAGATATCCACTGACTTGTGGCCATTAAGCTGAGATACCTTTCTGTGAGGCTGCCAACTACACTCAGTCAGAGGAATTCCTCCTGGAAATGTGTACATTGAGGGAGTGTGGATTGTATGGGATTTTAGTTGCTATAGGATTAACCTTTACTCAGCCTGTAGGCTGGGAGGAGGATTTAAGTGATGCGCTGGAAAACGTCCCCTGGAGATACTAATCTTTTCCACTTCTTTCTTATTTCACTTTAAGCCTTCTTCAGGAAATTGCTTGTGGTTCAAAACTGAGATCTCTGATGTACCAGCAAATACATCTCCCAGGGGCCCAAATCTGCATTTCACACACAAAACCCACTTTAGCTAGCTCAGGTGTCTGTCAAAGCACCAGTGTGTAAACCAAGGCAAAGAGAAGATGCAGAGAATGGAGAAACATGCTCCTGGAGCCGTAGCACACTGAAGAGACCACCTTCAGAACTCAGCACAAGCTCTGAAAAGCAGGATAATACACAACAGAAACTATTTGAACAGCCAAGGAAAAGCAGCATTTTACCTGAAAGAAAATCTGTTGAAAGTTAGGTATGTCTTTTCTTGAGCAAGGTCTGCAAAGGTTGGGTATGACTTGGTATTGTTTGGATGGATTGAATTTCTAAAGGCTGAGCTCCCAATATAGTCCAAATACAGCCTGAGTGGGAGTTTGGCCATTTATCACCCTGGGAATATCAATCAGACCATGGACTATGCCCAAACTGCACGTTCTTGCAGGGTAATCATGAAAGTGAAAAAGGCTTAAGTGGTTCCAAACTGAGCAGCCAAAGAGAATTTAGTATCCCAAATCCTGCAGCAAGCTGTGAAAGTTTCAGTTGTATCCAAAACATATCATTAGGCCCTTTTATGGTTTTTGGTAGTCAGAATCTTCCCAAATATCTCTGAGCATTTTCATTACTTCGTAAATTTTCCCCAAATAGTTTAGACAAATTATTTTCAGCAGATGGCTTGTTATGAATAGCTTGTGAATTTTTCACTTTGACATCTGTACTGTGTTTACTGGGTGGTTTAATCAGTTCCTGGGCTGAATGACTGAAATGTTTGCAAGGGAGGAAAAATGAGCACAGGATACTAAATAAGAAACAGTGCATTTCAAGGACAAACATATTCAGCTGACTGTTTTCACAAACACTTTCAGAGATTTCCAGCAATTGCTGGCTACCCTGTGGATTCTGAATGCTGTGATATGTCTATGCCTGCAAGCCAAACTCAGCTCACAGCCCAAAGGGTAATTGTGAGCTTCTTCTCAATTTTGAGCAGCCATGTTATTTGATCAGAACCCACCAGCAGAATTTTTGCTCCAAGTAGCTGTATTTTAACCACTGCCCAATCCTCAGTGTCTCGACTCTGATGTGGAGGCAGTCTAACACTGTTAGGCAGAGTTGCATGTCCAAACTATGCTTATCTCCTTGCTTTGTCTTCCTCAAAATAACACTGGAAGATAAGGCATGCTCTTTCTTTGATCACTAACCTCCAACTGGTGAACGTTGACCACAAAGGATAAGTATGCATTGAACAGAAGTCCTAATGATCAGCACGTGGTTACAGTTTCAAGGAATGGGAAAATTAAAACAAAAATCAAACCCCCCAAAAAAACCCCAAACCAACAAACAAACAAAAAAACCCAAACAAACAAAAAAACCCACTAAACATGAGGGAGACTGAAAAGGAGGGAGAAATAAGGCCAATATATAAAATTTCTAATATCTTCAACAGACCAATACCATAAACAAATATACATTTGCTGATGAGAATTAGCACACTCTTGCTTCCTAGTGTACCTAAAGATAGTCTAATCTATAAGAAAATTGCAGTCACGGGGAGCAAACTACCAGGATAAGGATTGTCTGTGTTGTAGGTTTTATGGCACCTGGTATAAAGGGGTTCCAGCATGGCCATCATGCAAATATTAAACAAAAATAGCACTGGGAGGAGTGGCAGGAGGTTGTGAGACTGCAGCAGCAGTGGCAAAGCCATCTGCAGCAGTGCAGGCTCCAGGCTCCAGCCGTGCCTTTTCTCACACCAGATGCTGCTGCGCCCACCACCTCGGCTCAGCCCCGAGTCCCCGGCATGTCTGGCACGCAAAGGCTGGCCTCAGGTTTCCTGAAAGGCTTGTGATTTTCTGCCCTGAGTTGCCATCCAAATGGTAAGTAATAAACACTTTAATAATTCATGACCAGTCAGTAATAGCTTAAATAATTTAACAAAAAATTTGTCATCTTTCCTTGTGATAGAAGATGCTGGCTGTAAAAAGGCTGAGCAAGGTTTTGTGTCCACCTCAGCCCTCCCCAGGAGTGAGCTTTGCCCCTGCCTGAGCTCAGCCAGGTGGGTGCAGCCTGCAGGGGAGCAATGGGAGCCTACCCTGACCTCAGGGAGGGGTGAGCACCGACCAGCTGCTCAGAGGAACAGGGGGAGCCACACACCCTCTCCTGTACTGGTTGTCCATACTCAGATTTGTGTTTGTGGAGCTGCTTTCCTACCCACTGCCCTTGGTGCTGAGACACCCAATTCCCATCTCATGTATCCCTGCTTTTGTCCAGTTAAGCATCCAGCTTCTCTGCGCTACAGCGCAGACCCTGGAATTGGCAGCTCCTGCTGTGTCACCCGGGCTGTTAAAGGATCACAGCAGGCCTAAGGCAGCTGGGGAGGCAAATGGCCCTTCATTCCCACACCGTTTAATCAGCAAGTCCCAACAAGGAGGATGTTATCTTCCAAAAGCATGGAGAAGACCTTGGAGCTGTGCTTAGTCCAGAGAACCACTTCAGAAGATAAAACCCCAAGAGAAATAAGAGACAAAACACAAGTCAAAACCAGCAGTTTTACCTGTTTAGACTGTAGCACACACTGCAGCACAGCCCTAGCATCAGGCTGAACAGAAGTAGCATCCAGCAAAGCGAGCCAAGGCCTCCAGGTGCTTGAAATTATACAAGTGCTTAAGAATGTAATTGAGAAAAGCACATAAGGAGCACAAGTGCTGTCAGCCTGAGCATAATGAATATATAATAAATCATACAGAAGCATTCTTTTTTCAATGTTTCAAAAGAAGTCTGTGCTGTTATTTGCAAGCAGCTCCAATCCTGATAATGGATGCCATCCCCTGCATACAGGCTTTATTGGAAAAGATGTTGCATTGACTCCATTGAAGTTATCCTGGCAGAAAATGTGGTACCCTGAAAATTAGCTGTTGCCCAAAAGCTAGAGCATTTGCTGTGTCTATGTTTATATTTTCATTTAAGAACAGAAGGCCACCCCACTGTTAAAAGTGTTTAAGACAGCCGCAGCTTTGCAGTGAGCATCCAGCTCAGTGGAGCACTGGGAAAAGGATGGCAAGAGGAGCAAGACAGAGCATTGAAGGGCAGCACTGCCCAAAAACCACACCAGAAGGAAGTGCAGCCCATTCCTGCCATCCATGAGGGTGAGAGCTCAGACATTTTGCAGAGCTTGCTCACAGGAAATGGTCCAGCTGAAAAAAGCAGGGGAATGTCTAGTAGCACCCTTCTTTACCCTGAAAACCCATCTGCAGGTAATTGGCATGGCACATTTTTAAAAGCACCAAAGCAGGACTTAGGAGCTTTACCCATCTCCAAACAAGTGTAAACTTCTAAACATTAAATCACTCTAAAAATTCCCTCTGGGCATTAAAAGTCACTTTTGTGACTCGTGACATGAAGCTGCCGTTTCTGAACTTTTTTTACGGCAACTCCAGGATGAGGGAGAGCTGAGGCAGACAAGCCTTTCCTTGCATGGGAGGGCTCTTGTCCACTGAGGGAGTTCCCTCACCAGGAGATTATTCTGCCCTGACCCGGCTGATCCTGGAGATCCAATGGCTCCCAAAAACAACCCCAGCCCAGCAGGAAACAGCTGTAGATGGCAGGCAGCTAATCTGAAGCAGTCCTGGGGATTTCTTTGAACCAAAGGACTCGGACTTTTACCCTGTAATGCCTTTTCCATAATGAATGACATGTAAATTATCTCTCATAGTGGGTAGTATGGCATTTGCCAACAAAGAGAGCTTCTTTGGGAATTTCTAAATGACCTCACAAATGTATGTCCTTACTTACTGCATCTGCTTGCCCACAAACACTAACACAGCACTACTTAACTCCTTGGAAGTTCTCTCCTAGCTCTCAGTTCCCTAGCTTTCTTCAGCCCTGCTATTTCTTCTTTGATAGATTTTTGTGCTCAGGGGAATCCCAACGTGTGTTCCAAAAGTCACACCCATTTGATGACTCCAAAAGTTTTTTACTTCTTTTTCAAGCAATCTTTCCTTTGCCTTACAGGTTTTCCCCCTCAATAACCTCAGAACCCTTTTTGAAAATATACAAGCTGACACAGTTGGTGCATGTCAGGAAAACTGTCAGTTGCTGGACGGGCAGAAATCAGCCTTCTGGGAGACGCAATACATTATTCATCATCCTCCTGAGATCATCTAGAGGTCAGGTTATTTTGGCCCCAAGGTGGCTAAGATATGCACTCACTCTGTGGGCTGGCCACGCTCCCTGTACCTGGAAGCCTGTGGTGTTACGCAAGGCGCTTGCATCAGAAACCTGAAAAGCAGAGAGGGCTTCATAGCTCTGCAGATCTCTGCTGGCAGCATCAGATAGCTCCTCACTGGCTTTTGGAGACACCCTCAGGTCTGACAGAGTCAGCACTTCAGGCTTTGCACAAAGGTAAAAGCTTTGCTGTTTGGCCGGTGGGGAACTACAGTTTTAGCAGTTTTTTTCACGAAATTTTGGGATCTGCATGATCAGAGAATAAAAGTTCAAAACTTCATCCCAAAAGACAAATTTATGCTTTTGGTTCAGAGCAGCTACCTGCTAGGGCCAGTGTGGCAGGGTGCCCAAGGGCAATCAAGGCAGTGTAGATGCTGCCTCAGCCCTCAGCTCCTGCTGTCAGGCACCCTGAGATGCCCAGTTTCTTAGTGGAGTTCTGGAAGTTTTGTTTTGACAGTCATGGAATCAATCATCCCCATGTCATGCCTTTGGTCAATATTCAAAGCATCTTTAGGAGCTGTTTAATATTAAGGGAAGTTTAAAACATTTCTCTCTTGAAAACAAAATATTATTAGCCAGTTAGGTGGAAGGTTTTATGGTGCTGTATATAGCTACATCAAGGAAAGATATAAAATCAGTTTTAAAAATAGAGTTTTTTCATGTCTGGGATTTAAAAGAAAATGAGTGAAAATGATGCAGCATTACTGAGTAGAAATACTGCTTGCATCCAGGAAATACAAAGAATTCCCTCATACCTCCAGAAAAGACAAAGTATTCCTCAACAGCTCTGATACTGCCTTTGTCTTCACTGTTGAAATAGCCACATCACAAAGGCTTGAACTGGACCAGATTCTCATATCCAAATTTGTGCCTCTCATTCAACTCTGCAATATACATGCAATTGAAAGGATTAACCAGTACCAGCAGAAATGGAAATACTTCAGAGGACTAACTGTAGTTCTTCAACCCAAGGAACTCAATATAGTGAGTTTTTCAATTGTTTGAAAATAGACTGTAACACCATGGAGTATTTATTGGTCAAAAGTTCTACAATTTTAATTGCAGTTATTAACTTTGACTGTCCTGTGTTGTCCCCCAGGAGGAGACAACAGGGGGCTGTGTTTTCCAGGCTGCACAATGCTTGCTGAGGCGCTGAGCGTGGTGGCTTCTGCAGCAGCTCTCACTCTGCACAGAGATCTTCACTTGCTGCTTTTATCATACTTGAAGGCTGCCTTGTACATCCATCAGCCTCAGCCAAGGCTGTGTTTGATCTGCGGATCGATGCTCAACATGAGATCTGCCTTCAAAAAAAGAAAAACAAAACAAAACAAAAAACAAACAAAAAACCCCAAACAAACAAAAACCCAAGGCTCAAGGCTGAAAGGAGAATCTGGGGAAGGACCAGATGGTGAGACTCAATTCAGTGCCTGGGAAAATTATGAAGCAAGTCCTGAGGGACTCTATGTCCACCTCAAGATGAAGGACAGGAGAGTGAGTATGAATAGCCAGCATGGGTTCTCCAAGGGTAGAGTGGGCCTGACCAGCCTGCCTGCCCTGCTGATGGAATATGGGCCCTGATCTGCAGGGATGAGGAGGGCAGTGGATGCCTCTTTCCTTGGCTTTAGCAAGGTTTCCACCATGGTATCCCACATCATCCTTGTAGCCAAACTGAGGTGATATGGGCTGCATGGATGGACTAGAAAGCAGGTGAAAAACTGTCTGGATGCTTAGGTTCTGGAGGGAATGGTCACAGATTCAGAGTCCATCAGGCAGTCCATAAGTGAGTTTTGGGGTCAATACTGAGGCTGTGATTGATTTACACCAATGTCATACACAACCTGCACACTGAGGGATAACACCTCCTCAACAAGCTGAGAGACAATGTCAGGACAATGTCAAAACAGGAGGAGGTCAATACCCTGGAGAGCCGGGCTGCTGTTCAAGATGGAGAAATGGGGCAATGGGCACCTCACGAAGTTCAGCACAGGCAGATGGAAAGTCCTGCACCTCATCTAGAATAACTCCCTGCATGAGTGGGGACCTACCCGGGAGCAGCTCTGCAGAAAAGGACCTGAGGGTCCCTGTGAGCAATGGCCTGAATGTGAGACGGCAGAGTGAAGGCTAATTCCAGACTGGGTTTGCTCACCAAGTGCATAACCAGCAGGTGAAGGAAAGTGATCCTTTCCTTGTTTTCAGCAGCAGTGAAATTGCACCTGTGCTTCTGGGTCCCGAGTGGGCTTCCCAGTACAAGAGAGTTATGAATATGATGAAGGAAATGCTGGAGAGGAACACTAAGATGGTTGGAAGACTGGGGTGTGATGTGTAAAGAAAAGCTAAGAGAACTGGGTTAATTTAGCCTGAGAAGACTGGGAGGACAAGAGGCAGCAGTCAGGAATTGCAGCAAGGAAAATCCCACCTGGATGAAAGGAAAAGCCTTTGTTGCGAGGGGTGGGTCAGACAGGAACAGGAGAGGCTGGGGAACCTCCACCCCTGAAGATTTTCAAAACCACCCTGGCAGCATTTTCTGCGCCTGCCACCAATGCAACAGTCACTCTCACAGGGGCTACAAGAAATAAACACCTTTACCTGACTTATTTTCAAATTCCTTCCAGAAGAGTGACAAAAGTACCATTTACTCAGTGAAGACCTGAATGCCTTTTAGGAACAGAGATGCTGTGACTGGCCCATGGGCAGTGTAAGGGCAGGAAGGTGAGTGCCTGGGGCTGCAGCAACACTCGGTCTCATCACCTTGGTATGGGACTCCATGGAATGATTGAAAAAGCTGCTATGGTCACAGTTTAGCTGGAATTTGGCCTGGAGTGAAGTCAACAAGAAAGAAAAAAGCCTCTAACATCAAAGCTTTTCTTTCAGGGTCAATTTACACCCTCAAATTGTCTGTTGTCTGAGTCAATCTAACAGCTCGCTGCTGAACAGGGAAGGTTTACTTACCTCCAAGGACCCCCGACCTCCTGGTGCTCCAGCTCCCCATCCCATCACCTCCTCTGCTCGAGCACTCATCAGACCCTGCTGTCAGCTGCCTGGCGTGTCCACTGATGAGCAGCAAGGAGCAGGAGCTGCAGGGAAGGAGCAGGACTTGCCCCTTTCTGATGTGTTGAGCTGTTAGATCGGCTCAGCCACCTCCTGTCACCTCCTGCCAAAGGGCTGGGTGGGAGGGAGAAGGAGGTGACGGAGCTGTCTGGCTGCAAAAGAAAATGCTACTGCTGGAAAGACACAAGAACAAATTTCCTTAACCTAGTGCTGGCAAGGTCACTTGAGCAGGCTCATTGTGGATGAGGTTCCCTGGGATGTAGTGGCAGCAGACAGAGCAGTGGTCCTCTCACTGGCAATGAGAGGCAATGAGTGCCACTGGCAATGGCAGGGCAGGCATTGGCTGCTCTGCTTGGTGTCTGCACAGAGGATTGCAGGGTGCATTTGCCACTTTCAGAGGGGAGGTCACTGTCTCTGTCCCCTCAAGTGCCCACAAGGCCAAGACAATTCCCAGGTGGATGCTTTGTCTTCATCTACCCAAGGCCAAGGAAGCAGGCTATCTCATACTGCCTGGCATAGGGTCTGGTGAGAGCAGATTACTGACTAACCACTAATTTTTACATAAAAGAAACTAGCAACATGCATGGGTCAGATTGTCTTTCTTCTTTGTGCATCACAACCCAGAAGACTGTTCCCTACCACTGCTGCAAATCAATCAGTCAAAAGTTTCCTGCCTTGGTCTCCAAATAACTTACCTTTGATTATTTCTAGTTTCATTGTATAGTCCACCATGTCTTGAGGCCATGGGACAAAAGCCAGGAGTCCTATAGTGCAACTGCTCTCTTAATTCCTTGGGTGTCTTCCCTGCTGATACATAGCAGAGATTGGCAACTAATCTATATATAGTACAGCACTGCAGCTGAGACACAATGCCTGCATTCAGCGTGCATACATGATGATGTCAGCAATGGCTCTTTAATTGCATCATGGGAAGTGAAGGGAGAAAAGAATTGGAAGAAAAAAAAAATAAGAAAGGGGGCCCCTGGCCCCTCCACTTTACATAATTTCCTTTCCTTCACTGCCAGATGGGAACACATGGGAATGCTGGCCCTGCATCTCAGGAGCTCCCTCCCCAAAGCCTGGCATCGCCACATCTGTTTCCCTGATTTCCTACTCTTCTGATCTTCTTCACCTGCCCTGCACCCCACCACCCTGGGCGAGCTTCCTGAGATGCTGCTACCGCCATTTGATTTGGCTTCCTGAGGCTCGCTCCCTCCTTCCTTATTTTTACTTCTCCAGCTTGCAGTAGCATCCAAAGGCCTGTAGTTGTGAAACACGCTGGAAGGGCAGGGTCTGCATGCAAAGGCCACACAAGCCCCCTGGCTGCTTTTAATTAAATAAAGGAGCATCTGTAGTGCCGGGCAGCGGTTCACAGAAGGGGCTGTCAGGCTCAGCACAACTCCACTGCTCTGCAGCTAGCAGAGAACTCAAGATATACAAACTTCTCTTCCTACAGACATCCATCACCGTAAATGCACGTGGGTTTTATGTGAAAGAAGAGACAGCACCCTCCCTGCTTTAGTACAGCAAAAAGGGGAAAAGATCCTCAATGACAGCGTTGCCCTCGCTAAGACCTACAGTGTCAGCCAAATCAACAGCTTTAAAACTTCCCTATAAAGCTCCTGCAAACAGGACCTGTGGTATCCTCCATTTTAAGAAAGCTTCCCTTTGTCTTATCCCCCAGCCTATTTATAGCTGCTGTGGTGGAGGTATACTGGGAAGGCTTTACACCAGCAGGCACAGGGCCCTTCCGTGCTCAGCAAGGAGGGACATTTAATAGCCTCCAAGAAACCTGTGGCTCCTTGGGGCTCATTTTCTGGGAGAAGACTCCCACCCAAAGGGTTTTAGCGGCCTTTTTTCCCAGTGGCATGCCACGGGGGCTTTGGGCTGTGACGTGACTCACCGGCTGTTTTTGTGGGTCTGCTTTTATGAAGGACTGTAGGGATGCCATTGGGGTCTCATGTAGGAGAGGAGGCAGCTGCCTTCTCCCACTGCCAGAGAGAGCTGGCCAGGCCAAGAACTTCTTCCTCCTAGGCTCCCTGGTGGAGCAGTGAGGAGGGGAAAGGCCTCTTCACAGGTCACTTGATGGCCCCAGCGTCTTTGCAGAGAAGCCAAGACGGGAGACTCCAACCTCTTGCATGTCTGTGAGTACACAAAAAGCCTCAACCTGTAACCTGAGCCTGGAGGAATAGCATGCTGCAAGGTAGCAGAAGCTTCCTCTGTGTCCACCTTACAGCTTTCCCTGCAGGAAACACAATTATAACTGCAATAAATACTCGCATGAACCAGAAAGTTTGATTAGCACCTTGCCTGGCTGCTTGCTTGTTCATTCACTCTCTTAAAGGAGCACATTACCTTTGTATGCACTGTCCCTGACCAGTGCTGGTTTTAACACATAAAACCCTAAACATTTCAGCTCCAAATTAGCTCCAAGCATGTTTCCTGCTAAGGACAATGCAGAAATACCACTGCCTTTCCCTCTCAGCCTTCCATTTATACCTTTGGAACTGACCTGTCTTGATCAGAGCAGGCGCAGGAGAGAGCAGCACCTGAATGTGGGTCAGGACTAGTGCTGTATGTTACATGGAATCACCTGAGGCAGCCTGCCACTGGCTGAGATTCATGGTTTGCCAGTGCTCAGGGAATTACACTGCATGGCCCTGAGGGAGAAGCATCTGCCCACACCCCCCAGGGAATAATGATGAGGAGGCAGGAGGGGAGAGGCAGTGTTGGATGCAGGCAGTCCTAAGACACACAAAGATGCAGGTGACCTTCACAACCATTCAGAGAGATGGGAGACGCTATTGTCCCTCGGAACACGCTGCACAAGCACTTCACCCTTCCCAGCACAAGGTCAGGCACGGCAGTGC
Source organism: Melospiza georgiana (assembly GCF_028018845.1). Lineage (NCBI taxonomy): Eukaryota > Metazoa > Chordata > Aves > Passeriformes > Passerellidae > Melospiza > Melospiza georgiana. Next base: position 42,411,916 of record NC_080430.1, on the reverse strand, counting down.
TGCAGCCTGTTAGGGGACACTCCCACCTCCCGGTTTGGGGGCTGGTAATGGATAGCTGAGGGTGCCAGGCTTCCCAGCTCCCGCCGCCAGATCTGGAGGGGAACAGCTGCCTGCGCCCAGAGTTTACACAGCTGTGGGGAAGCGTTAGCAGCTGACAAGCCACTCTCCCTTAAGTGTCAGCATACACCACCTCTCCCTGCTAGGGGCACTCCCCCAGCCAGTAAAAGGATCTTGCAGATGTGAATAAGAGCGAAGGCAAGGAGAACTTCTGAGTTACAGCCCAGCCAACTGTGCGGAGAGGATAAATGTGGAGTGAGGTATGGGAGCAGAAGCAGTGTCAGGAAGCAGGAGGCTAATAACAAAACTTTTGCAGTTATTATCCCGTTATGCTGGCACCTGCTTTCTATCTCCACCTGCTCAGAGCTTGCATTTCTTGACCTGCAGAGCATGTTTGCCAGGTATATCTATTTTGCCAAGCTTTTCCTGAAAGGGAAAAGTGATCTGAAGGGACATTTTGTTGAAGGTGAGTTTGAGAACCTTCAAGACTACTCCAGCATCAGTTTTCACTCCCAGTCAGAGAAGTCACTTATTGTGACTGAGACATAGATTTAGACCATTCTTAATGGTAGGCATCGCATTTGAAAGCTGTTTAGAACAGAATCGGGGTGAGAAGAACCAGACATTTGCATCTTCTGGCCTTGAGCCCATCCTTGGGGGGCAATAGTTGAGCTGTCATCATCAAAGATTAAAGCCAACACAGGTACTTAGCCTAACAAGAAATCTGATTGAACAGATGGTGAATAGGGAGAGATTTGAGAAGTCTGGAAGAGAAAACTGGCTTTAGAGATACAGTCATTGGGAGGTAAAAGTGCTAAAAGTCCTTGTGATGCTAAATCCCATTATGTGGTTAGAAATGGATGATTTTCAACCAGAATTTCTGAAAAGATGAAGGAATTTATCAGAATGCACAGGGGAAAAAAAAAAAAAAGGTAATTTAGTTTTGTCTCAAATGCATACTGTGCAGTGGGAAAGAGAGCAAGGCCTAAGCATAAAGGTGCTCTTGGAGACATGGTAATAGAAGTGAAAAAACCCAAAAGCACATTGAAAAATGACATCTTTGCATCAGCTGCCTGCAGAGCTTAGTGCTGTAAAGCAAGACAGTAAGCGCTTGCTTCTTTGTGGGAACAGAGGACTGATGCCTAAACCTGGCAGTGTCTCTGGGGTTAAAAGTAATGTCAGCTGCTGGGAGTGCAAGATCCCTGTTTCCCAAAGCCAGCCCCTGAAGACTGCACAGAGGCAAAGATGCACACCAACAAGATCTATAGATCACTTTTACATGGGCACAGAGGAGGCTCTCTCTTCCTTTCTGGATCCCATCACACCCTAACAAGCACATCTTTAAACTCAAGGTGACCCTGCTGTAGGGGAGATGGATGGGCGGAGGAGGGGGTGTCAAGAGCTTGAATTAATATGCTGAGCAAGCCAGTTTCCAATGATTTATACCATGGGGACAACACTTACTGCTTCTTTGCTCCTCAACCCTCCACCCTGCTCAAGATCCAGCATATCCTACAGGAAGCTCAGCAACACATGCAGAAAGTTGAGCTTACTACTGTACTTACTAATGGATCCAATGACAGATATATGGTTGAGCCAGAGTCAGTGTGCAGGAGCAGGCATGGCAAATTTGGAATCTGAGGCAAATTTAGAAGTTTGTGCTCACAAGAGGAAAAATGAGGAAAGAAGAAAAAAAAACCAGCACAAATCAGACCTAAAGTGGCTGAACTTAAGTGGCACAGTTGTCCATGGAGCACAGTTGTGGTGAAAACCTAAAAAAAGATGGATATTCCTCTGAGCATAATGAATAAGTCAATAACAGCTAGCTAAAAACTAACAACAAAACCTTCTTCTTTCATTTGTCTGCCACTATTTGACAAATGCCAAATCTCCGAAGGCTACACCAGCATCAAGATCTTGCTAAAGACTTTCTTTGTGAGTAGACCTGTTGTAAGTGATGTTTTTGTACACTGATTTACTAGATGAATTCTTGAGCACGAGAGGCAAAGATCCAAGCAGGTTGTAATGCTGAGTCTCTTGCCTCTTTGTTAGCAGATAAACAAAGAAGGGGTTTCTCAGGGGCAGCAGGACAGGGAGACTTTTAGATCTTGGTAATCCCTAGGAAAGACTGTGCAGAATTTGAAGCTATGAACCACTGAATTGGCTTTTAATGGCTGTGGTATAGCAATATTGGAGTTGGAGTTGTTTTCTGGGTCCTCAGGTGCAAAACAGCAACAATGACAACAGGAGTTCAGACCCCTCTGTTTACATTACCTGTGCACATCTGGGGACTTGCACCAGCTCCTCAGCTTCTCCTGCTCACAAGACCTTCTGAGCTCACAACGCTGCCTTGGAGCTCAGCACAGAAGGGTGAACCACATCAGGCTGCTGGACCACTTCATGCAGGTGGCATAGGGGAGAGCTCTTTCTGCAAATGTTTGCCTCTAAAATTACAGTAAAATATCCCCAAAGTCACAATTACTCTACCTGGTTCTATTTAACAAAGCTTTTAACCTCCAGACCCCTGGGTTTTCCAGCTGTATTGCTTTTGGCAGGAACACCATTCTGTTTGTCCTGTAGAGCTGCTGGCAGAAAGCAGATGCTTTCCTTCAAGAAAACGGAGCTTCCAAGTAGAAAGCACATCCTGGTATTCTAAGCAGATGCCAGAGAATGACTCAGGTGCAGTCTATTTTCCACTAAAATTTAAGGGAAAAAAGGAAAAAAAAAAGCATTTTTAATGCATCCTTTAGCTGCAGTGGCTGGGCAGTTAGTCAAGGACAGACAAAAGTTGCCAAAGAGATTTTTCAACTAGGTAGAAGCTGGCCCAGGTCATCAGAGCTATTTCAATTCTTGTTAAGTGTCTCTGATAATTTGATCATTCATGCCTAGGTTTCAGTGTTGTTAGAATGTTTTAATGGTTAATGTTTTAACACAGTTCTGACATGATCATGACACAGTTATGATTTCAACACAGTTTAAAAGCCTTTAGTACAAACCACATCATTTCAAATTCAGACCAGCAACCATGTATGAATGGAGGACAAAAGAAAGATGAGAGAAATGGTTTGAAAAAGACTGGGAAAAGGGGGATAAAGTGCGAGAAACCTCACCAGAATGACACAAAGGAGAACTAGCAGAATGCAGAGAAATGTCTCAGACGCTCACGTAAGCGGGGAGATTTCATTTATTTGGTACAGAGGGACAATAGCCCTGCTAACCAGGATAGCTATTGTTCTTTTGTTTTTAACAAACAAAAAGGGAAAATGCGAAGCACTAGCTTCCCAGGGAAAAATCATAAAAATAAGTTCTCATCCTGCTGTCCAACAAGGAACGAGAAGCCTCCCGCACTTCACCTATCGCCCCCACGCTGTTACTCCCTCATGGTGTTTGTCGGCTTAGAAAACAAACGAAATATATTGAGGCCTCACTCTGAGGAGAGCTGAGGGCGTTGTTATAGCACAACAACTTAATTGAATCGAAAACCACTGAGTCAATGCATTAAGCAGAAAAATGCACGGTGCTATCTGCTGTGTCGTTGCATGCACAAGTGCTCCAGCAGCCAATGCTTCAGGAGGATTATAATGCTGGTGTATTCCCTTTAGCTTTATTTCAGCACGTTTCATAGTGAAGACAGAAAGCCATCCATAATTGGAGGAAGCCTCAAAATGTTTCATTCCTTCAGTGGTGGAAGTGGGGTGAGAAGAAAAGGAGGACTGTGATTCAGCAAGACAGAGGTGCTCCCATATGAGGGTGACAGCGGGAGAATAAGGACCCTCTGTTCAGGGACAGTGAATTGCTTATAGCCTTTTACAAGCTCAGGGAGGGTGTAAGATGTAAACGAGCTTCAGGAGCCTTGGCACAAACACAGAGGATCCTGTCAGCAAAAAGGACCTTCCACAGCACATAGGTAGCGTCGTGAGCCCGCTAAGGACCATTTGAAGCATCGATGTGCAGAATTGCCCCCTTCAGCCAGCTTGCTGGAAAGCAAACAGCTGTCACTGAGGGAGACAGGAGTGTCAGATATGCCTGGAGACACACATCTGGGAATTTCTGCCCAATTAAAATATTTCTGAACACAAAAGATGACAGTTTCCATTGAGGGAGCTGGAGCAAAGTGTTATCTGGGAAACTCAAACAGATCAACCATGAGCTTGTTGTTCAGGGAATTCCCGCTCTTCACAACTGACTTCATCAGGGAAAGGACAAGCTCTGCAGCATCATAACTCTCTGCAGCAACCACAGGACAAATAAACAGAGCTGAGGCAAGGCTCAATGATTTTTTAACCTCTGGATAGTCAAAGCTGTGGTGGATTTCACCTGCATGCTCAAATGTGAACATACAGATACGTAATATAAAGAACACAGCCCCAGAGCCAAATCCTTTATTCATACACAAGGCAAGTTCTCAGCAGAATATACTACTGAGGGGCATAATAAATATTCATGCTTGTTTACACCTTAATGCACCTGTCTTGCCCCATGGACTTCATCAATGATTCCCATTGCTTGGTCTTGCATAAGGGTGTTAGCACTCCTGAGTTTCTCTGAAGGGCTTTTTGAAATATGGCTTGAGCTGTGTTTAGTACCTGCCAGCAGAAGACAAAAGGCATTTTTGAGTAGACAGTTTAAGTCAGTGTTATTTGAGCATCTAAGGCCTAAATAGCATTAGTTGTTTGTGCATCTAAGGGCTAAACAAAGGAGAAACATAACTGAATATGTTTTAATAACCACTTTTCCTGTTCTGTGATGGTTCTAAGAATTTATTATCATTGCTGAACAGTAATTAGTTTTGAGTTTATTTTGGTTATTTACAGATGCTTCCATTCACTAATCTGTACATTTGCCCATTTTTATCTCTTTTCCTGTGTTTTCGACTCTCCAATCTCTAAGCCAGTTCCACGTTTTAAAATTTCTCAAATCTCCAGTTTCCTTGCTAAGGGTGCAATGCCACGCATCCTCTCTGGCTACCGCAAGCCCAGCTAACCAAAAGGGTGCCCACTCGGTCGTGCTGCAGAGCCGAAACTTTCCACCCACGCGTTGCTGGTGGCGGGGCGCTTCATTAAAACCAAAATAATTGTTGCGGATTTTTAAGTGCGGTCTCGCAGCAGCGCAAATGGCATTCCAGCTAATCTTCGCTAACTTCAATGCGTCGCTTTGAAGGAGAGGAAGCGCTTGCCCCTGCCAATAAGCAAACCCCCCCGGGCTCGCCCGCCCGGGCACGGCACACCCGGCGGCAGCCGCAAGAGCGCGGAGAGGAGCCCGTCACTCCTAGACTGGGCGTCAGAAAAAGGGAAAATGCTCGATTACTCGAGAGACTTAATGTTTAAAGCTGCATTAACGCCTCGGTGCTTTCAAAGAACGGCCCCGAAGCCCCGCTCGCATCCCAAACCCAAAAAAGGGCGCGAGGGTCTGGCGGACCGCCCGAGCGGCGGCGCGTCACGCCCGCGGTGCTCGGGGGTCCCCGGCGCTGAAACCGGCGGCGTTACAAGATGGGGGGTGGGCCGAGGGGGCTGGATGCGGGCGGATGGGGGCAGGTCGGGCCGGAGGAGGGCGAATGTTTCCTGCCCGCCGCCGCCGCCCCCCGGCCGCCCCCCGCAGCCGGGCGGAAGTCAGCCCGCGCCGTCGGAGCTTAAAAGGCTCCCGCACGCCGCGCCGCCCCAGTGCCGGCGGCCGCAGCGGGGCCGGAGCCAGCGCCGCCGCCAGCCCCGCGCCCCCCACCCCCCCGGGGCCGCCCTCCGCACCCCGCCCGGCGGGGAAGGCGCCCGGCGCGATGGCTCTCCCCGGATCCCACGCCGCCTGGGACGGTGCTGCCGCATCAGTGAGTAATTCCTGCTAATTTACCCCCCGAGGCCGGTGGGCTCCGGCTCGGCAGATCGCGGGGGAGGCGGGCGTTTTGGTTTTCGCTGCTTTCCTCCCGCCGCCCCCCCCTCCTCTCGCCTCTTCTTCGGGTTTTATATTATTTTTGTTTTCTCAATAAAACACCACGCGAAGAGGCGAGATGACAAAGGAAATGTGATCCTAGGCGCTGCAGGGGCTCAGAGCGAGAGAGAACCGGAGAGGAGGAGGAGGGGGCGAGCGTAGCGCTCTCGGATAGCATTGCACAGCGGCTCCAATTTGTGCGAGCGAATATAATACACCCCCCATGAATAATTCAGGGCGGCCGGCGGGGACCTGCCGCTGCTCCTCTGCCCGGCCGCCGCAGCTTGTGCGAGCCGCGCCGAGCCCGCGGCACTGACCGGCCGCCCGAGCCGCCGGGTACCGCGTGTGCGGGGCTGCTGCGGGCTCGGCGCTGCCCTCCGCGGGAAGCCCCGCGCAAAGGAAGGCGTCCGGCGGGAGCCGGGACTCGGAGAGGCGAGAGAGAGGACTGCCCTTCTCGGCCGTCCTCGGAGCCCTTTTATTCTTCCCATCTCCTCCTCCGCGTCCCGCCAGCGCGAGTCTGTGCCGGTGGGGTGGGCACCAACGCCGCCCTCCATCCCCACCCCCCAGTCATGCGGTGGTGGAGCAGGCGTCGGCGGGGGAAGACTGGAGCCGGAGAAGTCTGCCTGGCCACTGTATTTCAGTGCCTCTCTCTCTCCTAGAGCTGCTCTGGATTGCAAAAGTGGAGGGGGGAACTGAAACGAAATTTCCCCTTCCCCCCCGACAAGCACAGGTTTAAAGGAAAAGAGGAAAAAACCCAACGCCCCAAGAAGAAAGAGCGAAACTTGAGTTAAGCCCCTGCTGCCCCCCGCCCCGCCGGCCGAGAGGGACTTGCACTGCCGCCCCGACCCGGTTCTGCGGCCGTGGGAACCAGAGCCGAGCCCCGGCGGACAGAGTTCGGTCCCCGCTGGATGCGGCGGGGATCGGGCCGTCGGCGCCCATGCACTTTCCGTTGAGGAAGAGGACAAGTAACCAAACCACGTTGTCAAACTGCTGACCCGAGGGGGAGATGAGAAGACTGTGTGAGGTATTGACCGATCGGGGAATCGATACAATTTGTCTAATGCAACGGGGGATCGGGGGTTAAGTACATGAGAGGGACGAGAGGATCCATTTACTGAGGGAGAACGGGACAGCTACACCTTCATACCAAAAATACTCCCCCCTCCCCGCAGCAGCCAGCCCGGCAGCAGCGAGGTACGAGGAGAGGACCCAGCTCCCTGCAGACCGCCGGATCGATGACACCGTATTTGCAAAACCGGCCCATCGATCCCACTTGGCAAAACGACTGATCGATGCCAGCTTGCTGGTAAGCTGCTTGCAGAACTACCTTCTCCCCGCGCCTCTGCTTTTCCGCCCACGCTTTTTTTTTTTTTTTTTTTTTTTTTTTTTTTGGCCTTTTTTCTTTTTTCTTTTTTTTTTTTTTTTTTTTGAGGGAGGAGAGACACGTTTTTGCCCCCCCATCGGGGAGTCAGGCCCATCGCAAATGGCTTCGTTTCCCGAGTCCGACTTCCAGATCTGCCCGCTGTGCAAGGAGATGTGCGGCTCGCCGGCTCCCCTCTCGTCCAACTCCTCCACCTCCTCGTCCTCCTCGCAGACCTCCAGTTCCTCCGGGGGCGGCGGCGGCTCCTCCTGCGGGGGCCCGCCGCGGCGGCTCCACGTCCTGCCCTGCCTGCACGCCTTCTGCCGCCAGTGCCTGGAGGCGCAGCGGCACCCCGGCGCGGGGGACGCGCTCAAGCTGCGCTGCCCCATCTGCGACCAGAAGGTGGTGATCTCGGAGCCCTCGGGCATGGACGCGCTGCCCTCCTCCAACTTCCTCCTCAGCAACCTGCTGGACGTCGTCGTCGTGGCGGCCGCCGCCGACGAGCAGAAGAACGGCCGCGCCGCCGGGACCGGCCCCGCCGCGGGCTCGGGCGGCGGCGGCGGCAACAACCGGCACCACGGCCGCCCGCCGCCGGGGCCGCCCCGCGCCGCCGGCTCCTCGCCCGCCGCCGCCGCCTCGGCCGCGTCCTCCTCGACGTCGTCGTCGTCCTCCTCCTCGGGCGGCGGCGGCTCGGCGGCGCTCCTGCTGCGGCGGCCCCACAGCCGGCAGGGCGAGCCCCGCTGCAGCTCCTGCGACGAGGGCAACGCCGCCAGCTCCCGCTGCCTCGACTGCCAGGAGCACCTGTGCGACAACTGCGTGCGGGCGCACCAGCGCGTCCGCCTCACCAAGGACCACTTCATCGAGCGCTTCGCCGCCGGCCCCGCCGCCGCCGGCCCCGCCGCGCCGCTCGCCCTCAGCCCGCCCTACCCCGCCTCGCCGTACAACATCCTCTCTGTCTTCCCCGACCGGGCCAGCTACTGCCAGCACCACGACGACGAGGTGAGCGCAGGGAGGGAAGGAGGGAGGGAAGGGGCGGCTGCGCTCCCGGCCCTGGCCGGCGCCAGAGGGCCCCCGCCCGCATCGCCGGCTGCCGGGGGGCGGCGGGGCTGTGGGGACAGGGGGCAGCGCCGCCCCGGCAGCGGCCGGAGCGGGGCGCGGGAGCCGCCGACACACCGGGGGAGGGCGTGCGGGGAGGCGGCGGCGTCCCGGGCGCAACCCGCTCGCACCGGGCGCTGCTCCGCGCCGCCGCCCGGGAGGAGGAGGAGGAGGAGGAGGAGGAGGTGAGCCGGGGGCCCCTCCGCGAGGTGCGGGACCTGCTGTCCCGGGAGGCGGCCGGCGGAGCCCCGGTGTGCCCGTGAGCGGCTTGCAGCGGGAGCTCTGGGCTGCTGCGGGCGCTGTGTCCCTCAGAGCGGCTCGTCCGGCGCGTACCGAGGGGTGGCGGGGCCGCGGAGATGCAAGGGAAAAAGGTTTGGGGTCCCCCAGAGTCCCGATGCTGAGTTAAACTGGTTTGTGGAGTCTGCTTTGCACAGCCGTGTTCGGCGTGTAACCCACTGGAGGAAGAAAAACGAATAAATAGGGAAGGAAGGTAACTGTGTTGAGAAAAAGACGCCTTTTTGATTAATGAATTATAAATAAATAAAAGGCAGTAAAAAAGTTAGCAGAGATACTCACGCTTGCAAATGCCAGCTACATCTACTGCTCTTGGTTAACATCTTTTCTGCTTCTGTGGTGGCAAACATCTACTGATGCAAAAACAGGAACTTGCTTTACGTGGTGTTAATTTAAAACGCTTTGGCTTTGCAAGTTTTGATTCTGGTGACCCTAAGTATTGTTTCATAGATCTTAAAAGAGGCAGTGGCTTCTTCAAAATGTACTTGAAAGTTTCTTAAGTTTCATTGGGATAGTTTCTTGCTGTGATAGCTTGAAACTTGATTTTTCGTTTGAAGCTGGAAAATGGCGATCTGCTGACTTTCCCCTTTTGCTCTGGGGGTCAACGCGGGGGGATTTTGCTGGAATTTTCCAGTAACTGGTGTTGGAGGTAGTTTCCTTCCAAGATGAAATTGGACAGCACACGGGGCTTCGGGGAAAACCTGCCTGAGGACAGGGGTGGTACAAGAGCTTCCTGTGGGATGCTTGCTTAACTGATAAACGAAGGCATTTCGCCCAGGGAAATGTGGTGATGCCTTTGTCTTCAGTTTTCAGGGACACTTTTTCTATCTCCTCTAATGTTGCTGTAGGTATGAAATAATTCTGGAAATGCCTGGCATTTTGTGTTTCTTAGAGCTGCTAGTGGCAGAGGACAGACTGTATGAATTCTGTGGGAAAAGAAAGACCTTAAAATGACATTTGGGGAGCATGAAGTGTGATTGAGGAACAATTAAGTTTTTAACAAAAACAAAAGCAGCCCAGAAACGTTTTGGCAGCTGAGCTGCTTACAGATTTTTGTGATATCTCAGCATCTCCCTAAGAGTGGGGTTCCTAAAGCACTTGTGTAATACTGAATGCTAGACTGAAATGAGGCATGATGTTCTTAAGACACTAGAAAAAAAAACCATCTTTCTGCATTCATTTTGGAGTATAACTTCGGTTTTGTGGTGCAGGCTAGAAAGCTTCTAGTTTTTGTATTCTCAGTAGGATGAAAGTTCTTTTCGAAGTGTGTAAAATGAAACAATTGAGGGCTTTTGGCCATAATATAGAATATCCAGCTTCTAATGCAACGTGTTCTGAATCCACTGAGTAAAAGAGTAGCTGGGATAAGAGCTCCTAGGTATTTTGTAGTCTTAAAATCTTAAAATGCAAAGGGAACAAAGGTATTCTAGCCTTGCTTAAACTGTATGGCTTTTCTAGAAGCACCTTCTGAAAAAGCTTACGTTATTTGACGGTAAATAATTTTACTTTCAACAGTGCACTCTGAAAAGAGTACACCTCTTAAAAGGATTGGGTTTGGGTGTTCCTGTGTCCTGCAGACCTAGAAATTGTTTTAAAACAACTAAGTATTTTCAAGCCTTCAGCTCCTGTTGAGAAAGGCTTTTATTCTGCAAATTAATGATCTACTACTGTTCTTGATTAGTGCGTTTTGGTGGCTCCTTAATGCGGGTGTGCCTGATCAGTATTTGCAAGTATTTATTATTCACTCGAGAGGAATTGTTTGGGATAGTCTGACTGTTGGGAACAGTTTGTCCTGTAAATCTTTATCACTTTGGCTAAAAATATGGGTGAGGTGTACAACTTTTTTTTTTTTTTTCTGAGAAAGGGTGGCTGCAAAACTGTGAGGGTTATTGCTTGTTTAAGAATGCTATTTACAGCCTCATAAAAGGAACTATAATAGAAAGGCAGCCTTCCAGGAGAGTACTTAGTGCATCACTTAGGCACTTTGGGCTAAGAGTGTAAAAACAAACCTAAAATGCAAGGCAGGAATGGTAGCCTGAAACTTTAATATTAGTAGCTAAAAACCCGGGTTCTGCTCAGTATGTGAGAAAAGCTGGTGGGCAGGATATTCCCTCTGATTAATTCATGCAGGTAAGGTTTGGGCATAGGCAGATCTCATCTGCAAGCTGCTGGAAGAGTAATTCTCTTAAATGCAGAGTTGTCCTTCCCCAGGATAGATCCTCCTTACCCTGTTATAAGGAGTTTGACCCCCATCCCTGAGGGTTTTCTGCACAAAAGTTGTTGGCTCCTCCCTTATTTTGTGCCTCCTTGCCTAGAACATGATACTCCTGTTCTAATATTGCTACTCATTTGTTACCTTTCATCCTGTTCCTCTCTGGTCTTTCCACCCCTCCTTCTGGGAATCACTGTCCCTTCCCCATAATTTTCCCTCATTCCACCTCCGTTTTTAGACTCCCTCGAGTGAGAAGGGAAATAGCACCGTGGGTGGTGACTTGCTGGGTGTTCCAAGTCTCAAAACAAGACTACACATACACATTTGCCAGACAAGATCAGTGTAGTTGCTCATCCTCTTTATGCAGAGAAATGCAGATTTCAGCTCTTAACTGGGATGTGTCTGGCGTGTAGTCTCTTTTTAGTGGAGATGGTTCTGGTCTTGGTTGAGCTGTTGACTCCTGTTGTGTGCTATGAGTACATAACAGTCTCTGAAACAGAGAATATTGACTGTTACAGTAGTGGCAGACATTAGAGAGTGGAACCCTGAACATTGCTTTCTGGATAGCAGTGCCTGCAGATAGTACAGTGATGCATGAAAGAAGGTGAACAAAAAGTGTTGTGGGGTGAGGGGGAAGCAAAAGCCAATTCTTTGTCATGGACCTTCTGTTAAAATCCAGTCTGGTGATTTACTACTGGGAACCTCACTGTCTGATGTAAAATGCTTAATTTCAGATGTTTTGAAGCATTCTACAAAAGTAACCATGTTACAACCCTGAAAATTTTATTTTGTCTAGCATTTTTTGTGTGTACAGCGCTATCAATGCTACAGTAGCAACTAGATGTTATTGTTATAAAAACCAACTAGACAGGGGACTTGGAAAGATTTTACTTTAGTCTTACCCATAATTAAATCAAATATCCTCCCTGATGTGTCAATGTGTTCTTGATTGTTTAATCTCGGACTGAAAGAGCACCTCTGTTTTTCTTGGCAGGATGAATAGGCTGTAAACTAAACCACCATCTTAGAAAATGTTGGAACAGCTGTAGGACACTTGGCTTGTGTTGATAAACTGAGTCAAGTGAGTTTGCAGAAAGTGGAAAATGCTACAAGTTGCAAGTTAAATAACTGGGATTTTCATTTATGGCAGAGCTCAGCTTCTGTGAGCTTGAATATCATTTCATGATAACAGTGGTGGATGGTCAAAACACTTCAATAGCAGACTTCTGACACTTTCTAGGAAAGTGTGGAGTTGCCAAATTCAGTCAGCTTAATGGTGTATGACCCTTCTTGTTCTGATATTACTCTACAGATTCCATTTTAGAAGTGGTTCATGGACTACCAAGACTTACAAGACAAAACCCTGTAGCACCACAGCTCCCTCTGTTGCAAGAAAGGCTTTTAAAGATCTTTCTCTCCTTGCCCTTAAACACACTGTTGCTTCCTTCTCCTTGCATCATGTCTGTCTTTGGTCAGGGTCTTAACTGATCAGATTAATTTACAAACTCTTGTAAGTTTTTTGCCATGTCAGTGAGTTGCAGTGGTTCATGGGGCTGTTGGAGCATGCAGACAAGACTCACTAAAATCAGATTGCTATGTTGCATATATTCTTGGATTTCTTATCTTTTTAGATTATGGCTAAAATGCATTCCTTCTTGTTATTTTACAGACTGTGAAAGATGCAATTTTTGGAGGCTTGCATGTGTATAGGGGAAAGCATTCAACTTCATAGCTGTCAGCTGAACTGAAAGCTACTTACCTGGTACCTTGGCTAAAGTTGCTGATTGAATTTATGTCTAAGCTCCCCTAATGTAGGCTAGAGCTGTGGTCTCACAATAGGGAGCAAGCACACTCAGGAGATGCTTCTGTGAGCCAATTTAATTCACTTAACATGACAGAAAACTTTTCCCTTTTGCTAGCACTGGGATAAGTTTATTTTAATTCCAGGCTGAACTGGTATGAGGGGAAAGGAGGAATGGAGTGGTTAGACAGGAATGGTAGGTTAAATGTGGTTGCTTTTGTGTAATGGCTTTCCATGCTCCCAAATGCTGAGCTTTGCTCCCTGGTGCTCCCAGTGCCACCCACCCACGCGTCTCGCCAAAGTGGTTGGCTCATGCAGAGGGAGTATGCCCGAGTTCCCAGTTCTGCATCTCTTGCTCAGGGGTTATTTGTGTGAAACTGCAGTGTGTGGTACAGGCTCTTGCTGTTTCTCTTTGTAATGATTAAGGTTTTTGCCACCTAACAAAGAGATTAAAAATTTTAGGAGTGTATCCAGAGGCAGTGGTTTTAAATGCGATGCATTGTGTCACTGGTGTTGTGACTGCGAGAGCTTCAGGTTTAGAGGAAAAAATGTGCACATGAGCTAGAGAAATTCATACTTCCAGGGCATGTAAGAAACTGCATATAGATCTTGGTACTCATGCAGCCTTCATTGATCATACTTACTGTGTCTTTTCTCTATTGATATCAAATGCACATACAGGTGCCCATCTGAGAACAATGCTTCAGATTGGGTTACTGACAGTTGTGTTTTCCTTTTAAACTTTTTCCTGATGAAGAAAGCAGGGTAGTGAGTTACTTTGTTCATATGTGATTTATGGAATGTGGATTTAACATCCTTAGAAAGATAAAGGGTTGGAATAATTTTTTGTTTCACAATATTTTTTAGCTTACAAATACTGTTCAGCTATCAGGTGTTAAACCTCTGGGATTACTCTGCCTTACCTTCCCTTTAGATGTCTCTTCACCATCACATCTTCAACTCCTGGCTCTTCCCTGCATGCAGAAGTCTTTTGATTTAACTCCTTCTCTTTAGGAAGAGAATTAAAACTTCTTTTTTTTAAACAGCTTTAATACTATTCTGGAAAATCCAATGCCTCCTTGCTGCTTTGCAGTTGACTGGTGTTGAAATCCACTCACCATTTTTAGGGTAAATACAGCGAAGTTGTCAGGTTTTTCTCTTGGTGATAATATGATGTTGTTACACTACTGGCTTAATTAAACGTGGCTTCAGACAATTTTCAGTGAGTAAAAATTGGAAGAAGCATAGATGCCTTGGATGTTCAGGCAACTTTCATGGACTGTTTTTACTTAGAGCCTGTCTTTGAAAACCCAAGAGTATTGCTGTGTGTTGGGGATATTAATGCTTGCAGGCTGCAGCATAGACCTCTGAGGCTGTAGTGACATACAGCTGGAGATGTGCATACAATAAATAGGCATGAAACTAGACTGCTGAATACCCATAATTTTGTGAATTACAGTTTTGTTAGAACTGATGCCTTGAAGTGTATCTTGTAAGTGGGAGAGAAGGTCTAGCTGAATTTTTGCTTCAATTTAGTGATGAAATTTTTCATCATGTGTAGCAGTTTCTCCTTTCAGCTAAATCTTCAGAGCATGTAAACATGCTTGCTAGACCATGCTTCCTTTAAGGAAAACTACTTAGTTCCTCTGTTTTAAAGTCAAGGAGGAGGCATCATTCCTCTTTCAATACTGTCTTGGCCCAGTCTCTTCCTAGTTTTCCTCCCATTCTCCCTTCCTTCCTGCAAAGTAGTTGGTGTCTTTCCATCAGGCAAAGAAAGAATCACGATGTGTTGAGAGCACAGATCTTAAGCTGCATGAACAATGCACTGAATGCAAGACTAATGTTACCACAGATAAGATATCACAGAAGGGGTTTATTGTCTTCAGCTGTAACCCACTTTCAGTAGACCAGTTACAGATATGGTCTTGGATCATAATTATGTAGTACATAATTTTTATTAATGCTTTTAACCTATCATTCAAAGTCTTTAATTAAAAAGTGTAGACATACTGGATGGGACTGGTTACTGCTTGGCAATCCAAGTATTGGTTCATGAATGGATGTCCCTCATCCCAAAATATATTAGGCATATTGACTTTGTTTCAGCTGTACCCTTTGTGGGCTCAGCTGCAGCCCCTTCCATGGCTTGTTTTCTTGTTTCCCTGGCTGTGCTTGAAGGGCTCTGTGGGTGGGATAGGTTTGGTCCTCCTAACAAATTAGGCTTGTGCATCAGAATCAAGTTACAGAAATGGAACAAAAAACATGGTATTGCTCCAATTCCTTATCTCCTTGAGTACAAAAACTTCTTTACTATGTAATGTCACCTCAGAAGTTATTTTATTATTCCTCTTTGCACTGCCATCTTAAAGAAGAGAAACTGTATGTGGCGAAGACAGTAGTGTGTTTCTTGTCTAAAGTTCTTTTCCTTCTCATCTATTTGTTTCTTCCTCTGCTATCAACTTCAACAAAACAAATTCTTTTCAGTTACAGCGTCCATAGCTGCTAATCTTTTTTAGCAACCAAAAGTATTGGCCAGCTTTAAATGCTCTAGCTGTATAGCCTAGTATGAAAAAAATAAAAGCCAGTACCCACAGATGAGGCTCATGAATATATGTTCTGTGTTGTTCAGGCATCTTGGATATGTGTGCAATACTGACAGAATTAATTCATAGTTACATGTTCAGCTCTGAGAAATAAGAGCACCATTCCTGTTATTTCACTTGAGTGTGGAACATGCATTGCTAAAACCCCAGATGGTGAACTTGTTGGCTAGGATGATGACTAGTTAGCAGTTTCCTTCATATGTGGTTGAAATATTTTTGAAGTGACTAAGGCTTGAACTGGAAGCTTGAAATGCTTATTGTTTTATGGTTCTGTATGCTTTGTGTGCTGTGTGCCTCTGCACTGGTGCTGACTTGGAGAAAATGGATTACCTCCCAGCAGTAGGGAGGTGACTTGAGGCAAGCTCTAAACTTGTTGGACTGGCAATGGGTGAGAATCCCTTTTCAGAGTTGGGTACTTAAAATTCTGGGGATTGTGAGATGTCTTGAATGCTACAGAGAAAAGTTCAACTGAAGAAACATGTGGATTGCCTTGAAAACTCATTTCTAAGTAGACACATTAACCTAACCAAAGCAGCTGCTGTCACCTCAGCAGCTCAGTTTTATTCCTGTTTGTTACTACAGTATTCTCTCTCCTAAGAGCACCCAAGCAATCACCAAGGCTGCTCTTATACCAGTGCTTTCCAGGGATGTGAGAACAGCAATGTTCTTGCCCTTTAATCTGTGTTGTGGGGGAAAAGGGTGCTTTAGTGAGCTAAAGGTGATAGCTGAATTTGTGTTGCATCATCCCTCTCATGTTGGTTAGTGTCCATGCATAACCAAAATATTTCAAGGTGTTCTGTGAAGTTTGCTAAACCCTCTTTTTCAGTTGGTTGCTTGTATTACATGCCCCCCCCCCAATTTCTTTTGGGGAGAGCCAATGTTGTTAAACTACCATCTACTGTAAATATTTCCTTTTGCTAGGCAAGGTATTGTGAATGTACAGAACTCTCAAATGCTGTGTTTGGCTGGATTAAAACACTGGCAGGGACCTGAAATTCAGCAATCAAACTTCAGTGTGATTCTTGGATGGTGGTGCTGGAGCTTGTTGCTGTAACTTCCCCATGTCCTATGTTGTCTTGGGTTTTGTGGACTCTGTCTGGATGTCTAGGCACTTGCTGTCCAGAGTGGCTGGCATATGCTAAAAAACTAGTTATACAGCCTTTTGTTCAGGTGCTCTTGGTTAACAAAGGGCAAACTATTATTTAGGGTAAAATGTCAGCTATCAAACTTCAAATCCTCCCCTTTTCCCTCCCCCTTCACTTCAGTTGTTCTTTTTACACAGCTTTTCACACTGTCAGAGAGTTAAGTGTACAAAATAAAAATCCCTAGCCTTAAATATTGGGTGTGAGCAAAGCTTGAAAGCTGTCTGCATTACAGATGCCCTTAAGCTTTGTAATCCACCCTAGTGCTGCATCAGGGACTAGAGAAATGCTGCTGCCTTGTGTCAGGGTCAGTAGTGGGAAGCACCAGTGAGTGAGCCAGTAGGGGCTGCCTGACAAGGTTACTCTTGCTGATCTTCTGTCACCTTGAATAATGCCATGTCAGGTGTGGAGGGTGTAAGGGACAGCCACCAGGTAGCTCCTGGGGTCTTGCTGCTGCTGTGTCTTGCTGTGCTTTGGAAGTCAACTCTGTAGTTCCAGGATGTTTTAGTAAGCGCATGTGTTTGTGAGGCAGAGCAGGTCTGTTACTTTGAGGAAGAACTTTTCTCAGAGCATAGAAAGAAGGAGCAGCATGCCTCCAAGCCTTCCTTTTTTTTTTTTTTTTTCCCTTTAAAAACAGTGCTGGTAAAGGGTTAAATTCCAGCCCCCTGCAGCACACCCCGCCCCCACCGCTATATATGGTATGCCCAAAGGCACTGGAGATTTAATACATTGAAGTTGGAGCGTGAAGGGGGTCTGCAGCCTGCTAGACAAAGTCACTCAAATTTCAAGAATACTTGATCCATACAAGGATGTTACTTGAGAAAGGCATGGCTTCTCTGTTAAGAAACCGGTTGCCGAATGAGCCAGTCGGCTGAGTGTCCCAAATACAGCTTTTGTGGCTAGATGAGCAGATTGCAAACCAGATTTTCTTTAATCGGTGGCTGACTGACGAGCAAGCTAGCTGAAGTTGTTGTGAGACCCGAACAGCCTCCCCTCAGAGAAGTGGTTATTTGTAGGGGAAAATGAAAATTGTTGTTTCTCCCACTGAAGTGCTTGCAAGTCGTAGACGTGATTGTGCAGATAATGATACAAGAGGATTCAGTTGAATTGACTGAATACTAGACTGAAATAATGGAAAATAATTTCCCCATGCTAGTTACTGTAGAAGTACCTACAGCATTGCAGTTATGTCCCAACAGGATGTATTTGGTGTCAACTTCTGTTAAAGGCTTTTAAATGGATGGGGAAATATTGGATATTGGGAAGAAGGGAAGGACAGTTTATAGAAGAAAAAAAGATAAACAAAACCAAAATTATCATAATAAACAAATTGGTACTGGAAAGATCAGGTAGTGGTCTGGAGTGGATTCTACCCTGAAAGAATTAACAAGCAACACTAACAAAACATTTGGGAATTGGAAAGGATGAAGTACAAAAGAATTCCTAGAATACTGAGGTCCCAGTCTTTCTAGTGCTGCTCTTGTATGGACTAAAATGGTAATGGTGGTAAGATTTAATGCTCTCCTTGCTTCTTCCTTTCTTGTACTCAATGCAGTTGTCATTGAGGGGGCAGATGTAATAAACTCCACCTCCCCCAATATCATGGAAGCATTAATAAGATTAGAATTAAGAATTGGATTAGAATTATATATGGTGGCTACTGACAGAGTTCCAAAAGGAACTCTGCATGCCCTCCCTTATCATGAAGGTGCTGTCTTCTTTCTCTGTTCCAGACAGTGTGTATTTTAATTGACAATATTCCATGGTAGCTGCTGCACTCTTCTTGCATTACTAACTTTTTCAAGGGCTCTGAGCCTGTTGCTGGATAATTAATGTATGGCCCCTGAGCTTTCTGTTGCTGAAGCATGGCTCCCTTACTTGAATTACTCTGTGTGGTGGTTGGTGGGATGGTTCTTAGGGAGGTTCATGGTGGGCAGTCCCAGCAGGCTGGGCTGAGTGGAAGCAAGGCTGAAGTGTCTCGAGCTGACTTTTGCTGCATAGCTGGCAATTTGCTGGAGGGCTGTCCACTCCAAACTTCCAGTCATTCCTGAGATGTGCTTTTTCCATTTGTATGCACTTCCCAATGCATACAAATTTGATAAACTTCCTGAGTTTTAGACAATTGTGACTTGTCAAAACAAACATGACTTTATCTTCATGCTATTGCTTTTCTGGCAAAGGTGGAATTATCCCACCTTTGCATCTTGTCAAAAGTAGTTCATTACGTGCCTCTGAATCTGAACTGTTCCTCAGGAGCAGTTGTGTCAAGTCAGCCGAAATTCTTTGTCTCTTACCAAAACAAGTGGAAAGCCTCTAAGGCAATGTTCTGCTGAACCTGATGGGGTACATGTGGGCCCCTCATTCCAAGTGGCTTATTCTTCAAATAATATTTCCAGGGAGCAGTTGTACGCCTTGATGCTGTTCCATATTGGTGCATGGTTAGTGCATGTCGGTATATTGTAGTAACAACTGAAAATTCTTTATAATTTAGGAACCTAGGTCTTCTAGGGAACCACTAGAGAGATTTTTGCTGGAAGTGATGAAGCACTGCAGTTACAATTAATATAATGTGTGCAATTCATTTCCCCTTGTAGGAGGCTTTGGCATTGACTGGGGATATAGGTAAGGTCAGCATATCTTTGCAAAGACTGGAGTAGTTGGATTCTGTGGCTGGCCACTTGAGCTTGTAGTGGCATACTTGGGCTTGGCTTAGATCCAGAGGCTCTTCTTTCACTGGAACACTTCCTTGTCAGTCCTTTCATTTCTTTTCCTATGCCTGTGAGCCAGTGAAGGGAGTTCAAGTAGTACGTGATTACTGATAGTCTTTACTAGTGCTCCTATGTCTGTCTCTTGGCAATGATGCCAAAAAACTTTATACACTGTAAGAACAAATGGGAGAACCATAATTTAAAAATGCAGGTGTTAACATGTGCCTACTTTCACAAACTGCAACAAAAAAAAAACCAACTTGAGCCATTTTTAAGTTAATAGTTTCATTTCGTATTTCAGTCCTTAGGTGCAAGCAATTAACTTTTTTTCTTCAGAGAGTACCATAATTTCTGTAGTTGTAGAAGTTATTTAGAGTGTTAAACGACTTATAGCTTTATTTTAATTGGTTTCCAATTTGCTTGTCTAGCTGCAGAAACTTTCTGAGAGGAGGAGTTACTCAGCTGCCTTATTTGGCCTTCAGTTTCTTAGAGTGAAGTCATGCCTTTCAGTCAACATCCTTGTAAATACAATTCATAGCATTTTCATTCTGTACATGATATCACTTCTGACACCTGTTCTTGATGCCAGCCTGTTCCATTCAGCAGAGAACAGGGGCTGCTAAGGAGCTTCAGCTGATGAAATTCCCCAATGGTGTGGACCAAAGATGTATTGAAGGTCCCTTTTTCTGGTCCAAACCTGTTCATCTCCTTTCCTTCCCCAGCTCTGCCTTAAACTTAGGGAAGGAAGCTGAGCATGGATACTTTGAATAAATTTTTGGTGAAAGCCATAGTTGTGCATTTCATTATAAAGCATTCTTGTGACTAAGCATGTCACTTTTAAAATGTCGTGGTTTTTGGTAGTGCAAGTCACTGTGCAAATGTGGAACAAGTGTTCATTCCTCTTAGCTGCTCAGTAATACACTTCTGTTGCCATTCATTTGTCTTCATTATATATTGTCAGTGTATGCATGTAAACATCATTTTTATAAGGTATTTATGAGGGTTTGGCTAGCATAATAAGACCAACTTATTTTCTCCTCAATGAAGGATAAATCTTGACAGTTAATCAATCTAGGAACAATGTATTGAACCAGTACCCTGTCAGAACTGCTGTTTTGTCTTCACCAATGTTCAAGACAGCTATTTCAGAAAAAAAAGAAAAAAGGAAAGCTGTTTAGAATGTATTTTAGAGTAACTGATCTATAATGTGTCCTTCCACTTAAATTATCATGGGGAAGCATTGATGGTGTCCTGTCTTATTTTAATATTAGTTTTTTAATGTAAGCAACAGAAAAAAAATCATGGTCTCAACTGAAAATACCATATAATGCATGAAATTCAATATGATCTTGTCTATAGGAGAACACAATATTTTCATCAATGTGTTTGTTGTTTGAATTTTAAATTCATTTTAACACCATCCCAGGAGGAAATATAAAAGGAAACACTTTTCACCAGCTAGGGGATAGATTGTAAAGAGGAAGTGTTGCATATCAAAACAAAGACTAAAATAAAAAAAAAATAGAATAGTGATACCTCCCAGCTGAGATCACTGTATGCTATCCAAATGTGCTGTCAGCAGGTGAGAGACTCACTGACATGAAATGCTGTCTTGGAAATCTTGTTTCTTTCATCCAGTTATTCCTCAGCATATGAGAACAGTGTTATCCTCATTGCAGAATTCAGGTACACTTGTATATGGCTTGTCTGGGATGGAAATCAGACAAACTATTTGGGATAATGATAACCTCTCTCATTATAACTCTTATCTTAATTTTCAGCTTTTTTGCAGTTTATTCCTCCCTTTGAGAACAATTTTCTCATTATTTGTAGTGGTGTATGATTTTACCCCAAAGCTCCCTGGTATGAATTTTTTTCCTTAAGATGTTATCCACCTGTGTTAGTGGATCCAGGTTTTGGGTGTAGATGGGCAGCTTTCCATTTGGCTCCCCTGGCAAAGATACTTTGACAGACAGCTACACAGTCCCTTGCTGAAGGAGGGAGGTAGTAAGGGAAAATAATCCAAGGTGACTGACACGGCTCCAAATCTAGTAACTTCTTTTGGATGCACATGTTGTAATAAAGTAGCACAAGTTTTTTGAGCGGCATGATGTGAAATTATATAAAATGCTACATTTATTATCTAAGAAAGGAAACTCCTCTTCAGAAACTCCTGTCTGGCCCAGGAAAACTGTTGCTAGTCATTGACTAGGAACAAAAGGCTGTTGGTTGTTGGAAGATACTTCCCTAGATCAGTAAGAGTCAGAATATCATGGTGTGTCTGTTGTTTTTCCCCATTTCATGTATCTGTTTTTCTCCAGGCAGGGGAGACATTCCTGCCAAATATGTATGCCATCTCTCTTGTTCTGCTACGGCTAGGTGGAAATGCTTTCAGAATGAAAGATCTTTGCAAATCAAAGTTTAAACAAACAAAAAGGAACAAAACCAGCCAAAATAAATTCTCAAAACACCAGGTCTCATGTGGTCAAAGAAGCCACTTCTTGGAGTAAGCTGGCTTGTTTCATGTTTGATCCCATATGGAGTTACGGAGGGAAACCATTCCTCGAGTGCTTTTGTTAAATAAAGCTGTTGCCATGAATTAAGCAACGCTGCCCTGGAATGTTTCTGATCATGGTCTTGCAGAGCTTGTGACCTTTGCACTGAACATGTGAACTGAAACTTCATCTTCCAGTGTTCAATAACCATGTTAAAAATTCAGAGGTGAGGCAGTCTTGGGATTTCCTTAGGCTAGCTTAAATGCCAAGTGAAATTTAAGTACCGATTTATAGAGTTACTCTTCCCTTTTTTTTTGTGCTAAGTCTGAGGTACAATTTTTATTATAAACCTGAAAATTCTTTGTCTATGCAATCATGGAGGTCTTTTTAATTGATAATGTCTTAAAATACTTTCATTTATAGAAGCCAACTAAAGCATTAAAATATTGCCACCTTCTTGCCTAGATGCATTCAATTACTCTCTAATTAGAATGTTTGTAGTAGTATACTACTACTGCTTCTTAAGGCAGTTGCTTTGACCAGGAGTTGGTTGTAGTCCCTGAAGAGAATATTCATTTTAACTGGGCTGCAGCCGAAAGGGGGAGAGAAGCAGTTTAAAAAGTGTGCCCCTTGCACATTGATCACTTTGATGCCACTGGACTTCCTACCCAAAGAGAATGCTATTAACAATCAGTCTTTTTCCTGTTTACCAGGCAGGAACACTGCCACCTCTTGGCTACTCACCATCCTGACCTTGCTGAAAACTCTGTTGGTTCTTGTGGTGTTTTCCAGTGCAGTGTTCCTGAATAATTAGGTGGTGGTGTAGTGAAAGCCTTAATATACCATATTGTATACTTGAGATTTTGTATGGAGATCCTAATAATTGTGGATTCTACCCTGGAACAAAAAGATGGAGTATTACTTGGTCAAGTGACTTTCAACTCTGACCCATTGCGGTATACATCCCCTAAAAATGTACTAGGTTAAGATCTATTTCTGCCCTCACTAGATTAGCTGACAACACAATTTGGCAACAGTGCTGGCATCTGAAAGTAATGTCTGGCACAAAAGAGATTCAGCCTTTATGCCATTAAAAGGGAATTGACAAAGTATTTTCTACTAATCTTTATTTGGTTTTGGTCAAAGCTATGTGTTGATCAAATGGTCAATTCTGCAGCTGGGGAAAAAGGGCTGTGCTAGGTTCTGACCATGTTTCCAATATCAACTTTAGTGAAGCTGACTTGAGAACTAGAAATAGTTTAAATTATTGCAGCTTCAGGATCCATGATACTGTGGAGGTTATAACAGTTAGCTGTTAATTCCAGAATGCTTCCCAGTTAGGAGGGAAGTTATGCCTCTACTCAAAACCCTTTTCTTGCTGTAAGCAGCTTTGTCTTTTTCTGTAAACATCCAGTGTTTTGCTGGCCACATGTTTGTCTGGTTGTGCAGTGAATTTAATTCTCAAGAGGATGCCCAGAAGGGTGACTTCTTCAGCCCAGTTAATGTGCCACAAACAAACTGAGCCTTGATGAACACCTCCAATGCTGGCTTTTTCTCTAACAAGCCAGCCCAGTGAGTGCTGGGAAGAAGTCCTACTTAAACCTGCCCATGTGAGAGAGAAGTCTGACTTCTCTCTCTCTGATTTCTCTCTGGGAAGCGCCACTTCTCAGAGGACTTTTCCTGTAGAAAATTCTGGTGCAAAGCAGTGGCACCCATAGCCCAAAGGGCTGTACCACCAGCTGGTGCAATCCCCACCTCAAGCAGTGAGTTTTAGTGGAATGTAGAAACTTGAGAGAGAGACAAGGTGCTTACAGAACATGAGAGGACTTCAGTGGTTGAGTGGGATTGTCAGCTAACAACATCCTGACTCCTATATTAGCAACTGGAATTAATTTCTGGATGTGTAATTTAAGCTCCATAACAGTAATAGAGGATCTGGGTTTCCAGCATCTGTTCATAAGTTGCATCTCAAAACCCCTTCTCAAAGGTGGTCTCCTTCCTACACCCCCTACCCCAGCCCCTTCAGGTGTGGGGGCGGGAGGTCATGGTGGGGAAGTGGCTTTGTGCTGCTCTATCCCTGTTTTATGCACATTTCAGAAATCAGGCAGGTGTAAATCCAATTTCCTGTGAATGAACTTGCAAACATCACTTCTGAGATGGTGCATTGGAGCCTCTTGTGGGGGAGACTTTTATAGAAGAACAAGAGTGACTGGCTTGAGAAGGAGGGTAAGGAAGAGTCCGGCTTTCCTCATCAGTAGGAGAGATGGGGGGCTTGGCGTGCCAGTCAGTATTCCAGTGGCTCTTATTCCACTTAAATTAATTACTTATTAAAAAAAGAAAAACATGGACTCTTCTATTACTGCACTACAAACTAGAAAATAAGCTGCAGAGCTTTAAAGACCTTCTGTAGCCATAGCAAATGAGGCTTCACTGTGCAGGCTATATGCTTCCTTCTTGCAGATCTTGGTGAAGTAACAAAGGGTAAAAGTTACCGTACAAGCTTTTTAAGCATTCTTGTCTGGCTTTGTGAATCAAGGTTTAGAACCGCTGAAATTTCATTATTGTATTTAAATGACAAGTAATTTCATAGTCTAGAAGTTACTAAAATATTTTTGTTTAGCAGAAAACCCTCTATGTTGTGTTCAGTTTTGATGGCATACATATTAAAGGTGTATTTTGCTGGTGCTGTGGCATTAATGAAAATACTATTTGGTGCCTATTTTTCAGCATCCTTATTAGTGCGGAGTCAGTTGCGCTGTATGAGCAGCAGTGATGGATTTTTAAAATGGAGGCTTGTTGGAGGGAGGGAGGATTGGCAAATACATGATGTGTCTAAAAATTACTGGAAAACAGTAATTTTCAGAAGTGTTTCTCCAGTGGCAGATTCATTAGAATAAAATGTTAACTGAATAGTTTTGACTAATTTGTGATAAAAGTGAACAGATAATGGAAATTTCAGGATTGCTCCCGGCTATTATGATGGCTAAGTATTTTGCATGGAAGAACAAAAACCTACCTTAAGGATTTTTTTTCAGCCTTTTTGACAAAGCTTAAGAGTTTTTAACATCTCAAAACATGTTTGACCTCCCCACCCTTAAGCCATTTTGACACTCTTTACCATTGCATTTCAACAGGAAAGAAAGATCCTTTTTATAGCCAAATGGCTTCCTCCTTCTCTTCTGCCTCTTTCCCCTCCATCCCCCACCCCAGAGAGCCTTTCGAGTGCTCAGGCTTCAGCTGCTGCCTGGATACTGGCTACATCTGTCTTGTTTAGATGGTCCTAAGAAAAAACAGCACTGAATGTGACCGGAGGGCCAACAACAAGATATGTTTCTTTTCAAATTTGAAAGGAAGCCCTGCACTTGCTTCTGCCTGTTTCTCTAAACTGTTTTTAAATCAATCATGGCTCTTGCTGGTAAATGCTTTCAATCCTGTCCCTCCCTGAAATGCTCAATATCCAAAACATTTGAAGAAAGTCTAACGAGTTAAATATGGTGGTGTTCACAAGCCCTGTTTCCCCTCATACAGCTTCCAATTTGATGAAATAAACTCTTTATGGGCGCTTGCTTTGAGACAACCATTGGGAAAAGTTTCAAAGAGCATAGTGTGGCTCTAGGTGGAATTTGTAGGTTTGCAAGTCCATAAATACTTACACTGATGGCAGACTGGGCTTTTGTATTTGTGTTAAAAGGGACAGCATTAAAAACTGATTTTGGACCTAAGCAGTACTTGATGTTTTGTGGAGAAAAAGATGGTGACTGTCATGGAAAGAGTAATTATGCTGGGCAGATGGAGGACTGAGTAGTTCCTATTTTGGGGGGAATCATCTGATATTCTTAGAGTGCAGGATTAGGGCTGGAACAAAGGCAATCTCTGCCCGTCAAGAATGGAGTTACAAAAATGTGGGGTGGTGGTTCTGACTTTTAAAGGTTCATCAGCTGGGTGGGGGCAAGCCGTGCAACTTGATCCTGTTCGTAAAATTCAGCCATAGCTAAAATGGATTTTGCCCATGTGACAATATCTTGTTGCACAGAAAATAGGAGGAGACTGTATTTTTATGCATGAGAACACATTGGTTTGCATCACAACCTGTGTGTGTCTGGCTGGAGGTGCCAACTTTTGGTTAGTAGTGCCTTTACCACACTGAAAAATGCATTTTTATAATGAACTGTGGGGAATAGAGGAGAAACAAATAGCAGAAAAAATTGCTCTTTTAAGAGTTCCTATCATCCCTTGACTAAATAATGGCTGTTGCTACTTTTATTGGTTAAGAAACTTATTAGCCATTTCATTTTTATTAGGCTTATACTGCAAGTGAATAGCTCTGTCTGTGAGCTCTATTTTAATGCTGTGACGTTTTTAGTCATGAAAATAAGTGCGTAGGAGATGTGCCCTAAATAATTGGCATGTTACTGGTGTGACTTGGGTGTCCAAGAAGCTTGTCTTTTAAGTTTTGGGGGAAATGTAGCTAGAGTGAAACTGTTTCATTGCAGCATTTCCTCTGTAGTTACAGTGCTTGAACTTTGGAATCCACTTTCCTGGCTTTTATATGGGGGAGGCAGAGCAAAATGGATGTTTGTGCTGAACTCAGCCCGTGCACCGGGCTTTAGATAACAATGATTTGGCTTTTTAACATCCTTGTCTTTGGCATGTTGAGCCAGCCACACGGGGTTGTCCTGTGAATTCGCACACCAGGAGCAGGTCAGCTCGCTGGGGCTTTAATTTCCATCCACCTCGCGCTGCTGCACTCGTCGTTCTGTGCAGAGATGTGTAACCTCACCCAGCTCTCAGGTGGTTTTGGCTTGTGTTCTGGAACAAATACTCTGAAGCTTGGTTCTTGGATGTGTTGTAAGGACAGTCTCTACCTCAAGCCAGTCTCTTAATGCACACTGCAGGATTTGGAATGGAATGTGTAGCTTACTCCTAGAACAAGAGGAGCACTTGTAAAATGCATTTCCTTGTGAAAAGCTGGATTAAATAGGAAAGCTGGATTAAATAGGTTTGCAAAAAGTGAATTTAACAATTTAGACTCAATTTCTTCCAGACTTGAAGGGGTAGATTTCAATTTAATTCACTGATTTAATAAAAATTAGTGGCCTGACATCTGCTGGTTCTCAGCAGACATGAGAGGTCACAAACTGGAATAGGCTGTGCCTGTACTGGTGGGTTTAACAGTGCTGGCACAAGGTGACGTGTACATTAACTAGATTTTGTTTTTGACCAAGAGAGCTCTGAGTCCAAATTCTCTTCCAAGTAAGCTGTAGCTTTGTTTTCAGATTTCTCTTGAGAGGTGTGGAGTTCCCTGAAACAACCTTCTAATGCCCAAAGACCTCTCTGATTTGGAACTCATGTCCCATTTTACAGCCTGTGCCTTTTCTCCTGCAGAAAAATGGGGAGCTGGGGGATAGAGATGGAGGTTAATGTATTAATGATCAGCCTTGCTTTAATATTCAGTTTGCTAAAAGCTGAGGAATTTGGAGTTTCTGTCGTATTATGCTGTAAGGATTGCTCTCACTGCAAAAACCCTGCACTTGGCCCATATTTAGCTCAGTGTGCAGCCCTGTTCTGCTGGTGTGGGGTGAAGGATGGACACACACTGCTCACAGGAGTAGTGTTCAGCTGGGGGAGCACTGAGGGCACTAACAATACTGTGTCAGCCCTGATACCAATCTCCCCATTTTTATTCCTCCTCTTGGGAAGCTGAAGTTTGGCCCCCTCCAGCCTGGGCCCAGTGCCTCCAGCTGCTCAAAATGGAGGCTGTGTGCTGATACAAAGGCGATGCTGCTGCTGCTGCTGCCGGAGGGCGTTCCCTCCCCAGCGCTGGGCTCCTCCAGGGCTGGATCTGCTCTGGCCCCAGGAGCCAAGGGCAGCACTGCTGCTGCTGCTGGGCCGGCAGGAGGGGCAGGCTGGCCCCTCTCCTCCCTGCCCACCCATCAGCACCAGCCTTTACACCTCGAGCAGTACTGCTGGCACTTTCCTGTCATCAGTAGGGCAGGCTGTGTTAGTGAACTGATGAGTAACTTCATCCTTTATAGACTGTGGGTGAGTTTTCAGGGTAATCTTCACATCAGTTCTCAAGGTGCTGGTGCTTGCTTGTCTGAACTGGGAGAGTGCTTGGAAGGCTGGTGGTTCTGGAAGATGTGGGTTTGCTTGGGTCAGCCTTGAAGCCTTTGTGAAACCTCTGCTGTGTATTTGTGAGCGCAAGTCTGAGGTTGTACTGGGTGCTGCATCGTGGAATACATACATACTTCATGTAAGTTCAGAATCTTTTTGGAAATAGAGCTGCCTTCCCCTGACAGCATCCACAGTGCAGCCCTGGGGACTTGTAATTCTGCCTAAAGTGGAGGAGAGGAGTGGTGTGGGATTGGAATAATTACTTGAAACTTGGAGCCTCTTGGGATTGAATAGCTTCTGTTGGATATCATGAAACCACAGTACTAAACAGCTATCTCTGGCAGTAAACCTTGAACCACATGCACCTTCAGGTCCAAAGTATTGCCTGCAGTGAATTTGCTCTTTTTTTCTTCAGCTCATTAGACTATGCCACCAACAGAAGAGCAGTCTTTATCAGAAGAGACGCTGGTCTGCTGCATGAGTAAAACACAAAAGTCAGTGTGAAATCTGTAATAGAGGGTTCTTGCCTTGTTCCTCAGTTTACCAAAGCCTTCTGCAAAGACCATCTTACAGTGGAGCTCTTTACACTTTGAGTTGTTTAGTTGTAATCCTTTATCTTTCAGATTTCCTGCTTGTCTGGCACCACAACTTTTCACCTGTTTTCTAATTCAATACTTGGTTTTTTTTTTTTTTAATGTGGCTTTAACAAACAAATATAACTTGGGGTAAAGGGAAGAATATTAATGTACAGTGTAACTGGGGCTTCTGTTCACTGTAAGGGTCTTTTGACCTGCTTATTAGTGGGGGCATTGTTCTGGTAAGCCATTCCAGGACCCATCCTGCCAGTCTTCTGCACAGGATTAATCATTTCCTCTTGACCTCCTGCTCTCTTTTCCTAACATGTTGCATTGATCAGAATCCTTAACTCACAAGTTTGCTCCTGTTTTTTAAAGGACGGGAGGAAAAGGAGGGGGGAAGGAATGCAAAGAAATTAGATATAATGTCTGCTGTTAACATTCTTAGTAAGCTTTATTCCTTTTTTTCCTGCTTGACTCCTCCCTTCTCCCAAGAAAAGAAATCCCTTCCTGGTATGTATTAGCTCCAGATCTCAAGCATCTTGAGTGCCTCTGTTTCACTGGAATTACTTTTTTTGAGCATGCAACTTCCTGCAAGATCAGCTCTGCTTAGAAAGGTCACATTTAAAGCTTTACCTAGCTGAGGCTTTCACAGGCTACTGATCTACCACATTGGAGCACTTCATTAATCTTATCTGCAGCATTTCCATCATAGGTAAGGCAGCATCAAAAATACTGCACGTGATTCTTAATTTCCCTCTAGTTTTTTTTTTTTTTAATGCCAGCAGAGGGGAAGGTATTTATGGGATCATATGGGGTACCTCCTAGTGGGGAAATCTCCATGTTTGTCTTTACTGACAACATCTTTGTTAAGCCTTTAAGGGAAGGTACAAGGATCTGCTGCCAGCCAGTCCTAGATTATATCAGTAGCAGAAAGGAGGACTTGTTCCGTTCAAATCACCCACGGGTCTGTATTCCCCTACTACCTGTTGCTGGCAGCTGAACCAGACTTCACAGGAGTAGACCTCTCTAGACTTCAAATTTTACTTCTGCATGACCTAATTGTTCCAGCCCACTTGTGCCCAAGTGTGGTCTGGTTTTGAGAAGGCTGCTGCAGCTTGTGCTTCCTTTTCTTAGGTGTTAACAGCAGCTCCAAGGGAGAGAGTTAAGCTGAAGAAAGGCAATGGGATAAAAGCAGAGGTCTGTTTCCTGTTCTCATAGAACCTCTTTCTGTGAGGCTGCATGTCAGAAGCAGTCTTTCACTCTTTCCCTTGCTTAAGACCTCGCCTCCTGGAAATAGATCATTTAACCTGCGCTGTATCTCTAAGCAGTGATGCTGGCTGATAAGCTGTTCTGGGTGCAGTGGCCTTGCTCAGATCAGAGGAATGCCAGGAGTATTCCCAGGAGTACTTTGTGCTGCTCTGGGCTACCTGGGGATTCATCTTTGTACCCCAGTTGAGGCTCAGAATGGCTCCAAAGGGCACTGAGCCATGTGACTGACCATGCACAGATTACTGAATAGCACAAATGGCAAAGCTAGAAGTAGACCAAGAGCTGGAAATAAAGCTGGGTATAGCTGTTCTATCAAAAGCAAATGGATTGGAAGCTCCCTCTATCTAGTGATAAATTCATGGTCCTGTGGAGTGCGAGATCTGACTTAGCCCATCCACTAAGCCCATGGCACCCTAGCATGAGTCACAATAGCCCATTGTTCAGAAGCTGTGGGGATTGTTAGCTTTTTGTTAACTGCTGATTTTGGAGGAATCACCAAATTCCATTTTGTTTCCTGCCCTGAGGTAGGGTTGTGGGACTGTCCTCTCAGTAAAAAAACTGATGGCTTGTAATGTCTTCTTACTTCCCAGAGCTGTGTGTTTAGACCAAGCAAAAAGGCCACATCACAAAGCAGCATTTCACTGTCACAAAGAAATTGGGGCAAGAATTCTGAGATAATACAGGATACTTCCTAGCAGAGGAAGCTCCATGTTTGTCTTTGCTGGCATCCGTTGTTGCTGTGTTGTGAGGCAAGCCTTTCACAAGACCACCTCCTATGCGTGGTCATAGACAAAGCCAGAGAAATCACCTGCACTGAAGGCAGGTTCAGGCTGATAGCTCTGGCCCTCTGCATGCGAGGGCTGGAGCTCGGTGGAGGGAGCTGTGCATCTTTCCTGCCGCTCCTCTCAGGAGATCCTGCGGGCTGGGGGTGCTTCCAGCTGTGCACAAAACCTTGCATTAAGTAGTTGTTTTTTAGCTGCTCTCGCCCACCACACCCGAGCATCCAGGCTATTGTCCCTGGCTGCTGCTGCTGGCTGTTGTGCTCCCCTAGCATCTGGCCCCAGTGATAAGGGACACAAAGCAAAGATGAGGAGGACTGTGCAGCCACAGAAGGGGGCCTCTTACTTGCCCCTGGTCCAGCTCCAAAGGTCTGTCTTCCTTTTCCCCAAGCTTCCTTGTGGAAGGCTGCAAGGTCCCTTACTGCCATTGGTTGATATCAAATGGGCCCCTTCAGTTGGGGTGTGGAAGGGGGTAGTTGCACAACATGCTTCTCTTTTCACGTGTTATCTTGATGGACTGTCTTGGCAGTTATTAGCCTGTTCAATCAGGGGGAAAAAAAAGGCTGTTAACTTGTTTCTAAAGCTTCAGCTGTGTGAGCATACATACAGTTGTCTTCAGCATTGAGACTACCTGCTCACAAAAAATTATAGCAAAAAATTGCTGCAATTACAGCAGGGATTTTCCAGGAGTGTCTTGTGAATGGTTTCAAGATACAAGATGTCTTTCCACTGTAAACATGAGGTCCTGCCTCCGGTTCCATTTACACAGATGAGAACTCATGGAAAATGGTTTTCCCCCAGTATAAGTAGAGAAGATATTTTTCAGTTTCACATGGCAGTCAGAATAGGGCTGAGGTAGGATCAAGGCCAGTCAGTCACACCTGCATGATTCATATCTTATTCCAGTCCCATGCCATCTTCTGCTGAAGAGCACATGACTGACTACCTGCAGTGCTAGTCCAGCATTTGGCTGCTCAGTTCTGGTCCAGGGAGTATACTTGAACCCCTGAAGAACTCTAGGGCATTGTCAAGTCTCATTTCTGGCTCAAACAAGAAACAGAACTCTCTTTTCAGGAAAGAAGGTATCCAAGTAGCTGGATTTCATAAGTTTTTGTGGCAGAAGCTGTGTCAGTGCAGTATCTCAATTCCAGAAATAGCCTTATTATCCAGTCTGAAACCAATGTATCTTGCTAACTGGTCTGTTTGTATAAGAATTATTTTTTAAAATTAGAGCTGTGAAGAATAGCTCTTTCTAGCAAGGGCTCTTTTAAGCTTTGTACACCTTCCCCCAGAGTGTGATGATGCACTGGCACAGGTTGCCCAGAGATGTTGTGGGTGCCCCATCCCTGGCAGTGTTCAAGGCCAGGTTGGATGGGGCCCTCCTCCTGATGGGGGAGTTGGAGCTAGATGGTCTTTAAGGTCCCTTCCAGCCCAAACCATTCTGTGATTCTGTGGTCTTGTATTCCTCTTGGAACCACGGAAGGTAGTACAGCAAGAGCCATGAGAGCTGACTGAGGTAGCTTGCAGACCTGATGAAAGCTTTGATTTTTCTCTCTTGGAGGGAAAATGTACAGTGGGTAGAACCTCTCCTCTGTCTAGGAAACAGTGGGCACGTTCAGGCTGCATGAAGTGAGGGTGAAACTTCCATAATGTCTCATCAGTGGATTGGAGCTTGTGTGAGTAAACCAGAACACTAACAAAAAAAAATCTGTTGTATTTTTCTCAGAATGGTCTTGATGAGAAATGTGTGTCTTCTGCAATAGAAGGCTTCTGGTTACTTGTTTTACTTCTTCAGTGCTACCTGAATTGAGTGCAGAAAGGATTAAGATTGGTGCCATCTGTATGTTTTGATTTGGCAAGTACATTAAGTTTGTGGTTGCTTTCTCTAAGTGATTACCAGTGTGGTCTTTCAGCATTCTATTGGTTGTATCTGTTATTAAAACAGATTTAAATATTCTTTCACTTGTCTGAACGTTAGATTGTTACACTCTTTGAAGAGAGTGGTTTAGCTCAGTGGCCCACATAGCACAGAATATATTCAGAATGTGCTATGTTTGTGCTGTCTTTGTGATCACAGACCTTTCATAGAAAGAAAGTATGTGGGAAGAGAGGTGGTTCTGCTCATCCTTATTCTCTAATGTAGGTGTTAAAGGTGGTGTGCTTTTCACCTCGCTGGTGAAAATAGTGTTTGCATATGAAAGAAGCCTGACCAACTGGCTTACAGTTTACCATGTGGCTTACAGCACAGAGAGGTATTTTACTGAAGGCGTTAGTGCCAAATTAAAATTCTCTGAAAATGTTCTTCCTCATCAGAGGTTGTGGATATATACAACTCAGTCCATGCCCAAAGTCTCTGCTGTGGTTTAGTTTCTCACATGAAGAGCTAGCAGTGAGGAATCCTTGAACACTGATGTAGGATGGGGAGGGGAGCTCTCTATGTTCTATTTGGAAAACTTGTGCTCTTGTCACAAAGGAAAACACCAGCCTGTACTGCCCTGGCAATAAAGCATGACTTGTGTGACCCTTTTAGACTAAAGAAATTGCTTGGAGTTGCTTAAATATGCATAGAAATGTCTTAAATCCACCTAGAAATACCTTAACAGCTGATTGCATGCAAACTGGTTTTCCCTGTGTGTTTCCCTGCTAATGAGGGCTCAGACATGCTCTCCAAGTGTCCTTTGGTTGGTTGGGGCCCCTTTGATACCTGTGCTGCCCTTTGCCAAGCAGCAATAAAACCAAACCCTTTCTAGGAACTTGGAAGCAGTCGGATCAGAGCCTGCACGTACAATGCCAACATTCAGCTGAGCAGTGTACAAGGAGCAGTTGGAAACAGGGCAGTAGTAGATGAAGTTTAAGATCAGGGAAGCTAGAGAAAGAAAGTGGAGGCCAGTTTTTTGCTTAGCCTGTCTTTCCTACCTCAGTCAAAAAGTAGTGGAGGTAGAGCTAGACTAAAAGTGTTGCTCTGAGTCCTTCCTCTGAAGAAGCATGAGCTCATCTCAAATGTATTGTTTAAAAAGCAAAACCAACAAAACTAAGTGAACTGCTATAAAGTGTAATTTCTAAAAACTGAACTCATTCCAGGAAATAAATACAATATTCTAGTATTCTCTGCAGTGAATTCTTTATGTTCTTAAGTTCTGCTTGCTGTCACTGCTATGTGATTTAACAGATACTTGAATGATTCAAATGTTGGAGTGTCTCTTGTCCTTAAAGCTTGATAATTTAATATTCATTATTTGCACTTGCAGATTCACAGTGCAAATTTGGTTTGGAGAGATTGAAGTTAGTTTAATCTTTGCCTTCAAGACTTTAAACTCCTCCTTCCCACCCACCCCTTTCAAGGATAATATTCCACTGTGCCAGATTGCCCATATTGCCACCAGAAAATTGCTTGGACCACTTCTTACAAAATCAAAGGTCAACTCCATGCCTTGGTGGCAGCTGGGAAACTAATGATTTAATGCTGCTTTGACCTTTGCCTTCCTAGTCCGTTTGAGTCTGACCCAATGTTTTAATTTTCCAATACTGCTGGGCAGTTGGCTTTTGTCTGTTTCCAGATGTAACTTGCATATTGAGGCCTGTTACTGAAGTGAGAACAAAACAACAAAACATCTTAGCCTACAAGGGGAAGGAAAAATAACAGCACCTACTTTTTACACTACAAAATACAGCTGTCTGATGACACTGATGCTTCTGCAACTAACCAGGGTCAGGTTTAGAATAACAAAATGTGAATATTTGTCCCAACATTCACATCTAAAGTATGTTAGCAGCAGTCTTAAGTAAATGCTGCTTTTTAACGTGTGTGTAAAAAGTAACAGAGGAAAAACAATAGCTCTTTCCCCTCCATTCTGCCCTCAGTCTCTCAAAATAAGTTGGTTTTCTTTTTCCACTGGAATAAAAGTCAGTTTTTGTTCTGATACTGGAAAATATAGAAAAAAAAAGCCAGTTAGTTGTTGAAAGTGCACATGCTTGCCGTGGCTTAGGGAATTGAAAGAAATGTAAAGTGAGATGGAAACCAGTGGTGACATACCCCTTAATTGTGATTGGAAGTTCTTTTTTTTTCCCCCTCCCAAAACAACCCAGCAACTCCTCAAGAGTATTTTGTCATGGATTTTTGGTGTATACACAAGGTGAATAATGCATTAGGCTTTTGCAATACCGGTGATTTTGTGACCATTGCCAGTACAGTTTGCATTTGCTGTTAATGGTGTGATAATGGTGGGGAAAGCACCCTGAGGTGACTCTTCTTTTCTTAATGAAAAGACTGCTGATTGTTTGGGAAGCTCCCCCTTGGGTGCTGATGCATATGGAAGCTTCTCTCTGCCTGAAAATGCAAAATCTTTTTTTTTTTTTTTTTTTTTTTTTTTTTGCCTGGCCTGTATGCCCATCAAGAGCACGGATTGGACTCATTCCTGCCTTAACTACACTGCAGCTCTCAAAGGTCAGCTCAAACCCGGGCCTGCGTGTGAGAGGGTAGTTTTGCAGAGCAGATGGGCTCCTAAAACTTTTATGGTTTCCAGTCAAATCACCTCAAGCTGTAATCTCATTAAATCTTAAGTGAATCAGTGGGTCTGGTTATTACTTGAAAGCAGTGTTGCAGGAAGTGATGTTCCTGATGCAGTGGGTCTGTCCTGGCAGTAAGCTACCAGAGGTACTTGCCTGTGTGTGGCTCTTGAAGCCGTTCTCTTACTTTGATAGCAAAGGTAGTGTGTGGGGTGCAACGAGTTAACCTTTTGGTACAGCACTAAGGTGGAAATGCAGCTTTTCTTGAAACTTTAATTGCGTTGGCTTCAGGAGTTTAAATTCTCCCTTGCATTCTCAATCATGCACACCCATTGTACTTTCCCAGTGCTCATTTGTGTCTTAAAATAAATTAACAACTGCTAATTTAGGAAACCAGCATGGTGCTTAATGCTGTGCACAGTTGCTGAGAGAACTGCATGACAGCACTATCCAAAAGCCTGACCTTCTTCCTATTCTTTAATTCAGCATAACTGTCTTTGGGAGAAAATAGTACATTATAGAATCTTCTGGAGGGAGGCAGGTAACTTAGTTAAAACTCATTTGACCAAGAGGGGTCGACTCTTAGTTTAATTGTCCTGTTCTTGGAAATCTGGTTAAGCATGTTTTGTGCCTGGATTGCAGAAAAGCTTTTTCCTCTTC
The DNA here is from genome assembly GCF_028018845.1 of Melospiza georgiana. NCBI lineage: Eukaryota > Metazoa > Chordata > Aves > Passeriformes > Passerellidae > Melospiza > Melospiza georgiana. The sequence goes on along the minus strand of NC_080430.1, from coordinate 42,376,324 downwards.
AGAGAATAAACCTAATCTGTGACCTGGTGCTTGCTTCTTAGTCAACAGGGGACACGTAGGACTAGTTTGGCAATACATAAAAAATTAATGATCATGGCATAACATGCAAGACTTGTGTACACAAGAGCTTTCATAAAAACACAACCTGCTGATTGTGCAGAGATAATAAAATTTCTTCTGCCTTGCCTACCCACTTCCTCCCTCAGGATATATGTGTGCTGTATGAGACCATACCTTGTGTTAACCCAGCCTTCTGGCTAGTTCATGTACCTAAATGGCATCAAAGTCCTGCTGATCCTTGTCAGAAATGGCTTGTTTCTAATTTAGGAGTTTATAGTGCACTTTAAATGTAAGAATATCCTCTTTATTGAAATTTTATATCAGGAGAAAGTGTAGATAAGGATTTTTTTGTTGTTTTGTAGTACGACTAATGTGTATTTTTCTTTTCGAGAACTGGGCAAAGGTTTAACCTTAGCCATCCTTTCCCTCTTCTTTCTTCCTTTGGTAAAGTGAATCATGTTCAAATCTTCCCCTCTAGTTCAACCTGGATAGCTTTTCTTCCCTTCACTGATGATTGAGCAAGCTTTCTATATTTTCATTTATCCTGATTTAAAGTTTAAACAAGGCTACAGTTAAAGTTTAGGATAAGGCTAACTTGCCTGCACAATGTAGAAGCAATCTAAAGCTAGTGGAAGGTGGATGCTGCTATTGAAAAGGCTAATGCTTTCACCAAGGGATTCAGAGTATTTAAGCATTTTAAATATTCAGAATGCCTTTAAATTCTTAAAAAGGTCCTTGAAATTTGGCCCTGGACCATGACAGGGTGGCATCAAACCACTGAAGTTTGGTTAGACCAAAGCTGTAATGCTCTATAGCAGAAACATTCTGGTGTTTGTAGGAATGCCACACTGTACACTTGCCCCACAAGCGACAGCACCATGGAATGGATTAAAAATAGTGCCTATCAATCATAACTTAAACCTTGACTGTGATAGAAGATTGCCCTCGTTCTCCCAGAACTGGAGCTACTACTCAATAATGGCATCTATGGCACAGTGACAAAGTGCAGTTATTAGTGTTATTATCTGTAAGCACCTCACATCTGTCGTGTGCTTGGAAGGAGTAGTAACCATGCTGTCAGTTTCCACTGACTTGAATATTGCTCCTGGAAAGCTTACAGTTTTCCAGCATTCCCAAATTCAGAAGTAGAGCAATCTGAAGTCCCCTCCATGAGGAAAAAGGCTGTTAAAATAGGACACTGTGCTGCTCTTAAATCTTTGACAGAAATGCTGAAAGTACATTTTCAGGGATTAAAAAAAAATCCTCCCACAATCAACAAAGACCACTTGGTGGAAGAGGGGCTTTAAATTTGTTTGTACCTATATATTAGCCACTTGGAAATAAGTGTGCAGTGGGTCGGTAATTCATTCAGAGTTCTGAAACTTCGAGGTTTTGCTCTGTCGTCAGAGAGGTGAAGTGGGATAAATAAAGACACACTTAATTTAAATTGTCCACCCGGACTTGTCTTTTCATAGATAAATACAGGTTCTCTCACTTTATGTTAATGTCTTGTTAACAAAAATTTTCTGTTGTTCATTTTTTTTTGTAGTGATGGAGAAAAAAATTATTCTGTGCAAACACTTTTGACTTCCTGGAACAGCTCTGTCTTCGTCTTAGATGCCTTTCCTTTATGATTTACAGTACCTTTTTTGGCTGTAACTACAGAGTTGTGTAATTATATGATAGATGGACAAGAATTTACTCATTCACTCACAAGGGATTAAAGAGTAACTTGCAGTAGTGTTTGTTATATGATTATTGAAATGCCCTGTGGCTGTTAAGACAGCTAGGTCTTCCAAAACAAACATTAAATACTAGAGTTCAGTTGGAAGTAATAGTGCACTAGCACCCATAGGCTAATGCTTGCATGAGTCTTTCATAAAATGTGATTTGTATAATCCTCCTTAAAATTAAGAGGAGTTGTAACAAGCGTATTAATCTGACAAATGCAGTCTGACATTCTACTACAAGCATCATCAGAGTTTTGGTCCTCAAGGACAGCATTGTTTTTCTGAATAAGATACTCCAGAGTATGTGCCAAGCCCTATGCTGGGTGCAGATAATGATTATTTTTGACATGGATAGTAGAGTTTGTTGGTGTTAGCTAAGGAAGCCTATAATGATACACTTCCAGAAAATACTGCCTGGATTTGGAGCAAACCAGTTTTGTCTTTTCTTTTAATGCCATCCAAATTTGGTTTTGCTTAATTAAGATTCCTCATTTATGAGTAATCCCAAATGAAACCTTGACATGTTGTAATTTTTTTTGCTGCTCTGAAACATGTGCACTTAAGCTAGTAAAAATTTTACACTTGCATATTTTTGATGTGTTAGCCTTTAAAAGGATGATGGTATAGGGGTAGAACTCAAATGTTTTTTGAAGATACCTTTCAAATGTACATATTGGCTGTTTTGGTGAAGAAGGAAGTTCCCTGCAATGCCCTATTCTATAAGGACTTCATATTTGGGTGTAGAGTTGTTGTAAAAAGAGTGTTTGGGACAGAGTAAGGCAAAGAACAGAGTGGGCCATTTTGATGCTGCCTTTGTGCTTTCCACAAAAGCTGTTCCACATAAGCAGTAACTAAAAACATTGTGGTATAAAACACTTGGAACGGGTTTATATGTCAGTTTTCCCAGACAAGCGTCTTGCCTGTATTTCCTAATAAAAGGCTAGAGTTGGTCATATTCACTTTGACCCGAGTTTGATGTGCATATGGCACTGGTAGTAACTGGACTTGTTTAATAGGAATGGATTGTTTCACAGTTAAAGAAGAAAAAAATTTAACAGTTCCTGCAGTGGGGGCTCAGTGCCATGGCTGTTCCTGTTACAGCTTTTCTATGAAGACAGAGATTCGAGGCAGGAGCAGCAGAACTGAGCTGTTCCCAGTAGATATCGGGGCTGCAGCAGAGCCCAGAGCCCAGTGCTGGGATGGAATGGGGAGAAGGAGAGGAGAAAAGGTTGCCACTTTCTACCCCTTCCCCCGACTGCCTGCACACTTGGCCATCTGGGTAGTTTACCACTGAGAAAAAGGAGGGAGGAGGAATTCCTTCCTATAGTATCCCAGGTGGTCGGCTTATGCCCTAATGGGTAAATTGCTTTCATTGTTATTTGCTTTTACTCCACATAAAAACAGAGCCATAGCAATCCTATGGAAGTTGAAACTAAATTTAAACCTGATAGGGGTGTTTAATGTTTTGCATATGTAAAAGTCTAGTTCTCATTGGAAGCAGCCTAATTAATCCTCCTTCGGTAATTGCTGTGCTATTGCTGTGAGAATATTCACCCCCATAACTCTCTGGAGAGCTGATACTGGAAAGCAGGGGAGGAGGGACAGTGTCTTGTACAAATTATGATTGTGCTTACCAGGCTGTTACTCAAACTGGAGTTAACCGAGTCTGGTAGTGGTGGTGTTAGATACCAGAATCATTTCACTTTGCCAAATGTGTGCTACCAATGCTCCTGGTTAAAAGGACTTTGAGATTTGTAAGTCTACAAGTTGATGCATTTTTCTTTATTCCTAACACAAATACTCCTTTGAAAAAGTATAAGGAGAAGTGTTTTTTTAAAATTATGTAGAGATTTTGTAATGCTATTAAAATTACTTTAGGTGAATAATCAGTGCAGGGACAACCTCCCCAAATAATGTATGCTCTGGAAGATTAGAGATTAAATTTGTTGAACTGCTGCCTACTTGATAGTTTTATGTTCATGTTACTTCTATGTAAAAACTACTTTATCTAGAACTTACAAAGTTTTGAGCACTGTTCTTTACTAATTGCTTTTACTCTGGGTTCTTGTGCTTTTCCTCTGTGATTGTCAGTAAGGCCACATAAGCAAGGGGGAACAAGGAGACAGTGAAGCTGGAAAGTGGGCTCATAATTCATGCTTGCTTAATTTTCTACTACTTTGTCTTTCAGAATTCTCCAACTTCTGCAGTTTGACTTATTCATGTGGTGCCTCAGCTGTGGGAGTTTTCAAATACATGCTTTCTGTCTTTTATTTTCTTGTAGCAAATGAGTTCTAGGTCATTTAATTGAAGCAATGTGTGAAAAAGTCCAAACTCATGTTCTGAAGAAATGCTTTTCTGAACCAAGATTTCTAGTATTGCATTTAAAAAAGAAAAGTACAGCCCCTCCCTCTAAAACCTCAGATGAAATAATTAAAAAAGAAAACCTGAAGTAGAACCTATCACAAACTTCAAATAGATAGAGTAGAAGCTTATCTGGATAAATGTGTTCCTTCTTTTCATACTCAGTTTTCCACTAGGAGTTGAATATTATGAATTTAAGGTGTCTTTCCTGATAGGCTTTCTGACCCCCCAGGGCTTATTAATGGGAATCAGTTGCATCAAAGTGAATTTTGTTAGTTAGTGGAGGATTGACTAGAGACTAGCTGTATAAGAAAATCAATCCTACTCAAGACCTGTTTGTGTTGGGATCAGGGAAGTCTGTCTGTCAAACTGCACACAACCCATCTGTTTAACATGTTGTTTCTCATTGGTTTGTCTTCACCATGAGGACTAGCTGCCCTTGAGTGAAATATGGGAACTTCAGGGTTGTTTGACTTTCTTCCTGCTCCCTTCCCCCATCGAATCACAAAAAGAACAAGGTTTGTCTCTCGTATTTTAAGAGGCAAAAGCTTTTTATTTGTTTGCAAGACATAGAATGGGGTCCTTGCTGTCATATTTCCATGTGAAGAGCAACAGTTGCCAAGGACCTGAACAGAGAAGGTGCTCTCTGCAGTGGTGTGGGAACAGCACGGGTTTGAGGAAAATGGGTTTTGAGAGGTGAGGCCTGTACTGATGATAGTCACAGAGATGGCGCAGGAGCCTTGTGTGCACTGTGACTCTTATCCAACCCTTTCTGTGCAGAGAAGGAAAATTTTCACAAGCTCTTACACCGAGCTGTGCAGGAACGGAGAGAGCATCTTACATGAGGAGTTCGTAGGGATGTTAACATTTGGTTCTCTCTAAAATACAAAACACCTTATGCAACAGTGAAGAAGTTGTAAACCTGTTGCTGTTTACAGCATTGCTGAAATCATGGCCAAGCTTTGGATCAGAACTTGAAGACACTCTGGTTTCCAGAAAGCTGAAGAATTTCCTGACTCTTGAGTGGAAGATTTGCAGGGACTCAGAGCAGTGCCTTGGACAGATGGGCTTGAAAGTAGAACTGTGTCCTGACCCACTCTGTCAGCTACCACAGCAGGCTATTAGCTTGCATGCTTGAACTGTTGAATATTTAGATCCACCCACTGTCCCCTGTGTGCCAAGACCACCCTGCTGCTACTCATGTCATGCAGATTTGGCACAGAAGCTGCATTTAAACAGCTAATGAGTTGCATGTTGAAGCACAGGCTGGTTTCCCCTATTGAAATCCGTGAAAGAGCTGTGACTTATCTTGGACTGAGTAATCTACTAGCTACTGATACCATTGCATCTTTCCCTAGACTGGCTATGTTACCTGCTTCACTGTTGAAACAGATGTGGCTTTTTAAAAACAAAATAGTGGTTGGTTTGTTTGTTTGTTTTTTACTCCAACATATTTAAAGAAAAGTGCTGAATGTCAACTTGCCATTATGTAATAATTAAACAATAGTCAGCTATGGGATAATTATCCCTGCATCACTTCAGTCTTAACATTAAAGATAGTATTAAGCCTTGCTTATCCCTATTTAGGAAATATTGGACCAGTGAGTTAAGTTGGAAGCAAGATGCCCTTTCCAGTCCATCAATAACTGGAATCTCTGGGGCAGTGAGTTAGATCAGCTGACTGAGTTACCTTGCACCCAAGAGCTTTTAGAAAGTTAGCTGATGAGATAGCCAAAGTCCATCTGTGCCTGGGGTGGTGCTCCCTCCACAATCAGAGTGGATCAATGGGGGCTTAGTGCAAGAGAAATGTATGGAAAGAGAATTGCTTGGAAAGCCGCAGTGCCAGGCGAGTGCCTAGAACCAGAAGCTGCAGTCATCACATGAAGTTTCATTTATAAGATTTTAACTTAAAACACAGAGAATGCAATTTCATAGTAGGCTGGAGCCAGCAGATCCTCAAAACAGCTTTGTCAAAGGTGTGACTTCCTGTCTCCTGGCCCGGTTGGCAGCCTGTTGTCACACCATTTCAGTGATCTGAGTGAAGTGGAACTTGATTGTCACTTCTACCCCAAATCCATTTAAATTTGCAAATGCTGTTTGTGTTGGCAAAGCCAATTTAAATGGTCTCTGCTCCACTCCCAGCTGGCTGTTAATACCTACTGGGTGTTCTAAACGTGATTAATGTGGCTGTTCCTCTTTCAAAAAACTTTGCTTTTAACCTGGATGGTTTGACTGACTCAGTGCTGTCACCACTCTAAAATGTGTAGCTGTTTTTACTGGCTTCATGACATCACAGGAGGATTGAAGAAGGTAAACATTAGGAATTTTAAGAGTATAGTAGTCTGTTTGATTTACCAGCCTGTTTAACTCCACTCCAGTTAGATACTGTTCTCTTCCAGTTAGAGCTTGAGACGGGAAGATTTACACTGATTTCCAGCTGTGAGGTTGGCAGGGTACCAGATAATTGTCATCAAATGTCTCTATGCCCTTAATTATGGGTTCTTCCCCCTTCATCGTGCTGGTCCTACTGATCTTCTGATCCCAGGCTCAGCTGATAAAAATAGTTTATTCAAAAATGAATTTTATGCTTTTTGTAAAGATAGCCAGATCTTTTTCACTGAGACAGGATCAGTGAAGGGAGGGAGATAGAAGCAAGGCAGGGGAGATTTAGGGCTTCCTCACAGAGTAGTTGTCAGTTTAACTGCGGAGTGAAGTGGCAGCCTTGGGCTGTGTGTGGTTTCACATTCAGGGTTTTATTTGTGAGCTTCCTTCCCCTTCATGTGCTGGGCCAAGAGATACCTGTGTGGCTGAGAAATAAGGAACAGAACCCGCTGGAGCATCTGGGGAAGGAAGGGTATTAACACTAGTGCTGGAAAAAAAGCGTGTGGGATTACAGCTTTATTTCCTATAAACAGACTTGCATGAGCCAAGTCATCTGTTGGCTGGGCTTTTATTATTCCAGGTGGGGTAAGGAAATCAAGGTGAATTTAACAAAAGGGCTGAATGATCCTCTTGCACTTCTAAATGGAGCAAAGTTGAATTTCAAATGGAGCAAAACCTACCTCTGTTCATCCAAGTGGCAAAGGAAGGTAACAGTAAATTCACTATTGAATTCACTATTGCCACCTGGTGCATGCTGCATGCCCTGTGTAGGATAGGGCTGTAACACTTCAAAGTGCCCATGCTTTTGTGGAAATTTCGTTGTTAGAATATCGGGCTAAGTTCAAGAATTAACTCTTATCTGCTGTGGAGACCTTCTGGAGTTGGTGTGCAATTTCCTATTGCCCCTGTATGCAGAGAGGAAGACTGGTGTTCAAAGCCAGTCTCTTCTACACCAGAGCATCAAGTTAAAATACAGGTTCTAGGAGCTATTAGATCATTAACTGGTATCTCTGAATGCCAAATGTTTAAGGTATACTGGGAAATACCTTGTCGTTCTGATGTGTGTCATGTGACTTGCCCATGTCTTCAGTCTTTATATTTAGCACTCAAATTTCAAATTAAGGTTCCTAAAACACTACTTTAGTCATGGTGTGAATCAAATTAATTGTCACAAATTGCCGTTGAGGTGGAAACTAAGGACCGGTTTCCTACAGAGTAAAAATATTACCTATTTTTGCTTAAACTTGCAACAATTATCTGTATCAAACTCTACACCACTCAGGAGGACTAGTTCATTTAAATACTGTTAAAACAAAAAGATAAAAAATTGCTGTATTCAGGGAAGCAGCTTTTTCTTCAGGGAGAGAGAGAAACAAAAAAAAAAAAAAAAGAAAGAAAAAAAAAAAGAAAAAAATCAATCCCACAGTGCATTCCTTAGAAAATTGCTTTATACTAAACTCGGTCATCTAAGCCTTACACACTGCCTAACAAAGCCACTGGTGTTGGAGGTACTGTCAAGGGAGCTTGATAATAAAACACCTTTAGTAGTGGAAAACTTTAAACTGACTATAGTAAGATTTTTTTAATCATAAAAATCAACCTAAGTTAATTTACAAGTGCCATACTGAAACTTTTCCAAAATTGGAAACCAGGAGGCTACTGTTTTGTCTGTAGACTTCTTTTATTGTTGGTTAAGATTGGTTGGTTAAGGGTAGATTTTTAGAGCAGACTTGCATTTTAAAAATAATGTGGCCTTATGTGTTGCTGCTTTGTACAAATTCCTAACACTGTAGGCTTAAATAAAATCCTTGCAAGGTACTGAAATGTCGTGACAGAAAATTTTTATGTGATTAGATTCTCTTGTGCTTTGTTGTCCATTTGCATGCACATGTGCTCTGAAAATGAGAGAAGTGAAGTGTTTGCAAGCTGGGAGGAGAAGGGCACCGAGAGTATTGCTGAAAGAACATTTATTTAAACACAGTGTAAGGATAAGCCTCCTCAGATGCTGTTCCTGCTGAATTCTCCTCTGTCATGGTGCCTACTACATTCCATTGCTTTTGTCCGGGCTTGGTATTTGGGAAATTTTGGTGAGGGCTGGGAGGTGGGGGGGCGCGCTGGAAGCTGGTCAGCAGTAAGGAGAGAAGGGCTGGTGTGGGAATTGTGGAGTGGGGTCAGGGTTTAACTTTAGTGGCCATTCATCAGATGATGATTGATTGCTGTGCAGTCCCGGGGGACGTTTAACAACATCTCCGCCCATCCCCCTGCCCCCTTTGAAAGCAGATGGACCAAAAAATGGGGAGAGCGACACCCAGGAATTCCTGCTGTTGTAAAATGTTTTTACGGTGCACTGTACAGCCTTTCCTGAAGCAATCACATTTATGGCCTTGCTGTTGTATTTCTTGGGCTGCTGTGGCTGTAAAAGATGAATAGCCCTGTAACATGGTTCACTGATTCTGTTTAAATTGAAGTAGGCTCCCTTTATTGTTTTGTGTCTAAAATTGTATGCCACCAATTCAGGAAATATTTCCTGTTTGGGAAATAATCAACCCATAGCTGATTTATTTTAAAATAAATCACTTTTAACTATCTCTAAAACTAGTCCCCTCTTCCTTCTGATTTCTCTCTTCACTTAATTCTGATGGAAATTCTAAAGTACTAATTAATTGAGCAGAACAGTTTGAAAAAAAAAGGAATAAAAACTCCTAAACTTGCTTATTAATCTTTTTCTCCATACTGGATAGGGTGTTGTAGGGCACCGGTTTTAACCTTTAAAATGTTAATTTTACTTAATTACTTAATAATTACTACAGAAAGGAACAATTCATTAAATGCCATTTACACAGATTATAAATTTCTTTGAAAGGAGAAATGTCTCTACTTTCATACTTCTTTCCTTGCTGCCCATCAGAGCCTTCACGTGGTTTGGAAAAACCCGCAATGTTTGAAGGTGTTTGCTTATAAACCAGTTTTTCCTATGTTTGGGTAAATAGTGAAATTAGCAGGACAATAGTTGATTTACAGCTTGATGGATCTTTTGGCTGTATAATCTCTGCCTCTTCAGATAGGGAGGGGGAAAAATCTTTAGGACTTTCCTATAAATACTGTTTTGGTGGGGTTTTTGATTTTTTTGGGGTGGTGCGTATTTTTTTTTTTTCCCCTGAATGTAAGCTGATGTCCACTAAGGAAGATTTAGTCTGGCTCTTCCCTCGTGCTACTTCTGCCCATCCACCCTTCAGGATCAGTGTTGTTATTTGCCCTGTGAGGAGCAGGACTGTTTGTCCATGAGGAGCATTGCAGTGCTGCAGTAGCAGAGACCTGAAATGTGGGGAGGCCGTCTCACATTGCTGGAACTGGAACTGCTTTGGGTGCTCTGTGTGCGTGTCAGTTCTGAACTAAGAACACGGCTGTGCATTGTCCTACACCTATCCTCAGCATGAGTATCTTTTTTTTTTCCTTTTTTTTCTTTTTTTTTTCTTTTTTTCTTTTTTTCCAGGGAGTTGGTTGTTTGGGGGATGGGGGAAAGGGGAGCTCTGGTTCCCCCCACCCCCCTCTATTTAGAACCGGGCATAGAAACTTAATCTAGCAGTACGTGACCTTTGTGGCCATGACCTAGGGACTGGGATGTGAGCAGGCTTGAGCTTAACAATAAACTCCTGGCTGTGACTGCAAGCACAGGCAAGTTGGATGCTGTGCCCACGCCCCAGCAGCCCAGCTGGCACCAGTTCCCTCACTGCTGTGCCTGGCACAGCCAGAGATTTCCCAGGTTTGTTCTCTGGGAGCATGCCCCCTTTGCTGGTAGAGCTGATGTGCAGCCTGCTAGGTGCCCCTGACAAGTGTGTGTGTGTGACAGTGGCTGTGGGAGGAGACCTGCCCTTCCTCGTACCCCTGCCTAGTTTGGGGCTTCTATCAGAGTCTTTTTGCCCAGAAAGGAGTTTCTGGGGAGTTGCTAGTTCACTTTGAAGCCTGACTCCTTTAGTGCTCTTCTGGTGCCTATCTGGCTAGCTCCCCTCCCTACGGAGAGCACTAGGGATTGTGCATTTGTGATTTTCCCCTCTGTGTACATAAGGGGAAAAAGTGTAGTGATGGAGATCAGACCAGCATATCTACTTGTTTTTGCCCCAGCTTGCTAACTCTTTTGCTCTCCATTTTTAATCTGTCTTGTTTTGACCTTTTTTGTTTTATTTGCTTGACTAAGAAATAAATAAGGCCTTATCAATGACTCTATATAATAATATATATACCCAAGACCTTCCCCTGCCATGTCCTGTGTAATCTGCCCATTTCCTAAATGAGAATATGGCTCTTGTCACTCTTCATTCAAAATTCAGGAGTGATGTTTCCCACCACATTTTGGTGGGTGGCAAGAGGCAACTAAACAGTTTAAGCTTGTTTTTTTTTTTCTTTGGCTTGAACAGCTGGATGACTCTTTTACCAGTGGATGCTGTTACCTTGCAGCAGGAGAGGGCTGAACTTTTGCTCCTGGTATTGGCTATTGTGTAGGACTAGTAATAGATTTAACTTGCTTCTGGTCTTCTGTTCATATGGTCACCATTTTCTTTTCAGCTGCTCTGCTTGAGTGAGGCCCCAAATCCCTGCTGTATGTTTTTAAAGTATATCAGATTCATATGACTTAACTTGATACCTTGTCTTGGTTTTCATTCTCCCTCAACTTCTCAGTTGTTTAAGTGGAGTTATTCAGGAGCTTGTAATAAACATTCCCTGTAATTTCAGCAGAAAAATTACAGAACTTCATGTGCAAGTGGACATGGTATACATATTTAGACAACCGCAGTGTAAGGACAAGGATCCCTCTAGTTAAGGAAGATGATGTGTTTGAACAAAGCATTTCAGACCTAAGGCATTTTTTTACTTGGAAAAGTGGGAATCTGAGACACTGCTTGAGGATTTAATGTTTAAACAGAAGCAAACATAAGTCTGTTCCAGTTTCCCTACAGCAAAACCTAATTTCAGAAAAAGAAGGGCAGGTTTTAGTAAAATCTGACATGTGCACACGAACACACACATACCCCTTTGAGAAATTAATCCATGTACCACTTCAGCTGTTGCGCTTGTAGGAGCTTAAAATGTCACTTTATGCAGCCCAGGCAATCCAAGGGAGGAATCACCTGTCCTGTCCTTCCCTTGCTTTTGAGGGAGAAGGGAGAGGGGGATGTAATGCACCCCGTGTGACGAGCTGTTAGCTGGAGTGGGAATGGCTGGATGACAGCTGGGAGAAGACAGGCATATCAAACACTTGTCCAGTCTTTGTTCTGCTCCTGCTCCTTTCTCTGAGGTGGGCTTCAAATATCTGGTGATGGAAAAGCTGTTTGTAGTATGAGACCTCGTGCCATTGTACTGTTCCATGGTAATACAGATTTTCTGTTATTACAGTCTAAGAAAAATAGTGTGTGTAGTTAAGAGCACGACTTGAATACAGAACTTTCTTGTGTTGGAGTGTTGTGCTCCTTCATGTGCATCTTTGGAAATAAAATCTTGAGAGCTGGTTTCTGCTTCTCTCTAAGAAGACAGGCTTCCATGGAAGTTTCTATTTCTGTATGCTACTTCCCTCTACTGGATGGAATGGGAGCAGCTACAGCTGATGAATGGATCCAGCTTTCTAGGCTAGCATCTTGGTCTAAGTTGTGATTTGAATATAGGGTTTGGGAGTGCTTTGTGAACAGAACGGGGATTTAGTGGTTACCCACAGGTCACTGCAGCATTCAAATGCTCTGATGGGCGTGATAAAGTTCCAGTCTTGTTTTCCAACTCAAGCATCTTGAAGCATCACTAGCATAGAAAACACTGTCATAGCAAAGGATTTTTGCTTTGTTGATGGAAGTGGCAGGGGGGAGTTTTCCCCAATATTGTTGCTGTCCTGAACATAAGGGATTTGCATATTTTGAAAAGAGAGGATGGTTCTTGGCATGCATGGTTGGTTTTCCCCTTGTGAGCAGTGGGTGTGCTGCTGTTGCAGCTCTCCAGTGTATCGATTATTGAATGGCCTCTGAAGAGAATTTGGTGTTTGCATTTTCGAGAAAAGTCTTCACCTGAAACTTGCCATAGATGCCATCTCCAGTCTGTAAGTGTTGGCAGATGGCTTCCGCTCTTAAGAGGAGCTGATGTGGACACTCTTCCTAGTATTGTATTGCAAAGAAAACAATGACACTTCCATCTAACTGTTAGGGCATGGTTTGGAGTTTACTGGGAAGGATAGCTCTTCCTCTGCGGAGAAACTATTGTGAAGTCCTTGCCTGTGGCTACTGCCTCTAACCATCTCCTTTATAGTTGAGCTTTTGGATTTTTTATTTTTTTTTAACACATCCTGGCTCTGTTTTCTTTTCATTTCTTCTTTATGTAATGAGAATTTTTTCCCCCCCTTCTTGCAGGTACTGCATTTCTACTGTGATACCTGTTCTGTCCCCATATGTCGGGAATGTACCATGGGACGACATGTGGGTCACAGCTTTATCTACCTCCAAGACGCCCTACAGGACTCCAGGACTCTCACCATTCAGCTCCTGGCAGATGCTCAGCAAGGACGACAGGCTATTCAAGTAAGATACTCCCAATTTGAGTACTTTATTTCCCCCTCCCTCCTCTCCCCCCTCTCCCACCCAGCTTGTCTGTTACAGGGCAAGGTGTCAAGGCAAAAAGCTCTCTGCTTCTGCTGTCAGTCTTCTCACCCCTTCTGTTTTCTCAGATCTCTGACAGAAGTGGCAGTGGAGCTGAAAATAAAGTGCTGTTATATGAGTTTTGCATTCTTGCAGCATAATCCTGTCATGTAAATCACAATATATATGAAGCTCTGTACAAATGCACTGGAGTGTGAAGCGTTTCAAGAAAGCTCAGATCTTATGTGGCAGTGCCAAACCTGGTTTTGTTTTTACAAATCAGACTTTCTTTGAGCATCTTCCTGCCTGTATAGCTTCTAGCACTCTGCCTACCTTTGACTCTTGTTATGTCTTCAGTGTTGCCACCAAATACAAAATACTAATCAGCTGCTGGATTAGTGTGAAATTCCTTAACCTGCATGTGCAGAGGAGCCAGAGCTATCTCCATGTGAGGATTGCTCTGCACACGCAGAGGCACACTCTGCCTGTTACTGTGCTCTCCCTCAGCTGTGTTTTGTAGTGCAAATACAAATACCTGGCAAGGGCTGGAGAGAAGGTAGCACAGTGCTTCAAACTAGACAAGGAATTTTCATAGGGAGTTAAACTGCAGTGATATGTAGATAATTACTTTTGCTGAGTAATACCCAGTGGTAACTTTGATATTATATTAGTATTAGTTTGGTCTATAGGGAGACTTTGGAGGGGAAGTGGTAAGCTTCACTCCACACCTGCTGCCATGTAGTTTTGTTAGTGTCATGTCCTAAATTTGAGTTGGGTACAAAACTCAATACTAAATACTTTGTATGCTTTAACTACTAAGATTTTATTTCTTTCTTGAGTAAACTTCTGTAGAATGTCATGGATAGGCAGGTAACTTACTTTTCAAATTGGGTGGGCTTTCCTGCCACATGCAAGGAAACAAAAATTAAAATAACCCAAAGCTCATTGCACTCCCTTTGCTGCTTGTTTCTAGTAAATGAAGGAATTCAGCTTGTTCTGTGAGACAAGAGCAACTAATTAGTCTCTCATTAAGTCTTTGCACCAGTGGAATGACAATAGTTTATGTTGCTATAGATAGTAATCAGTTGTTGACATTTTCCTTCAGCTTGTGATGTTAACTTGCTACACTGGCACAGTAAACAACGAGTTTTTGGAGCTGGATGCCTAACTTTAAATTCCAGCTTCAGTCAGGATCCTGTAAAACGTAGCATCTTTCAAGATTTGTTTTAAACTAGGTTGTAAAGCTCTTCAGCAGTATCCATACTGAAATGCTTTACACATCCCCAAAATGACAAGAAGGAAGGAATGATACTAGTTTAAAGACCATCACTAAATTTCTTCAGGCTGTCCTAGACAAGGGCTTGCCATTTAGTAATTAAATAATTGCTTTTGACCTCCAGGGCTCTTAATCATCTGACTGGTACAGCTAAATCATCTAAGGACTGTGTTTTGGAGTAGAAACTAGCAGGAGATCATGGAGCACCACTCTGCTACTATTGCATAAATGCTTTTGTGCCTGATTTTCTTCCAACTGAGTTTACTTTGCTCGTTCCTCCCTTATCTCTTTCTGCCTTTCATGCTGAAGGCTCCTGCCATTGTGATGGGCTGATTGTTGCTTGATGGTGCAGGTAAAAGTTTCTTGGTACTGGCTATGCTCATGTGAGTTGAACAAGCAACTCTACCTCTACTGAACTTCGCTCATGCAGCTTTGCCCAGGTCTGGCTGCAGCCCATCCAGCTTAAGAGGCTGTCGTGGAAGTATTAGCTGAGCAGCTTGTGTAAAGATCGGTAAAATGAACCATGTTCTCAAGAGCTGAGTTGTTTCATTAGTTTAGTGGGGTTCTTAATCTGGACCACTGCAAAAAAGAAGAGTAGTGAGCAGACAAATCAGTGATTAAGTTAAGAGGGTGAAAATCTGTGTGTGCAGGAATGGGAAAATTGTTCAGCCCAAGCCAGCTGCTCCTGAAGCAACATCAGCAGCAACCAGAAGAGCATGTGATGCTGTTAAAAGCAGAGGTGCTCAACTCAAAGTTTTCATGGAGCACAGCTCTCTTTATTCTTGGGACAATATGGCTGTGCAGCTGTATGTTTATCCTAGGGAGGAGACAGTGTGTCAGCATGAATTCAAAACAAACGCTAAAATAAGTAGTCTCTAAATTAAAATAAATTGGCTTGAGTGGTTTTCTTAAAAGTATGGAAATAGCCAACAGAGAACTAAATGCAAGTGCAAGCTGTGATATGGAGGGACATAAGACTGGAGCTCTGAGAGGCTTGAAAAGTCATACGTTGTAGTAACACTTCTTAGTGGGACTGATACATACTGCTGTACCGTAAACTCTTTCTTAATAGGCTCTGAAAGTGATAGCTCCCCTGACAGGAGAGGTTGAGGATGGATGAGGAGGGGTAGTTGAGAGTAAATGGGAAAAGGTGGAATTTGAATGGCGGTGTTGCAGGAGAGAGGAAATCAAGCCATGAGTCAACTGGCTGGAGAGTATCTGGTTAAGCAAAGTTGAAGGCTTTTAGGAAGAAATGTTTATTTAAGCTCTTCCTGTGGCTTTGGAGGAAAGATTGTTTTTCAGACTTTAAAAAAATGCTGTGAGTTGGGATACATTTCAACCTCTTGATCCACTGAAGCCTGATGTAGCCTGTCACTCCAGAAGAGTCCAAACATCCCTGTTCAAGGAAGTTGAAGTCTTCTGTAAGAAAGAGCAAGAGGCTTGCTTTTGTCCCCCCTTGGTGATATTTCTGCAGCAGTGGAAAGCCTTCCATGCTTCCTTGTGCTGTGATGGTCCTGGCCTGCATTCCTGAGCCTGTCTCTAACTTGAGAACTTGTGCCTGTGTGATGAACTGATCCAGCTGAAAGGGTAGTTTTTCTGTGGCTTTACTTTTTGGCTGGGTCAGCCCCCTGGCTGGTTGGCTGCAGTGCTGCAAGGACTGTTGATGGTGCCAGGGAATGAAGCAGCAACATCCAGCTGGGGTGCTGGTAGGACTCTTTTCTTATTTCAGCAGAAAGCTATACTCCTAGCAGGGATACTTTTCCAGCCTTTTCAGAGACTCAGATTGATTCACAAGGTGATATGAAAGCCAAAGTTGACGCTAGATAAATGGTGTGGGAGGAATCAGGGCTGCTGCTTTTCTGTATGTGGGGAGCGTGTCCCGCTGCCTTGTTTTACTTCACGAAAGTGCACACTTAGCTGTCTTCTTTCAGAATTTTTTCCAAGGACTAGGTCACAAACTGAACGTAAATCTGTTATGGTGAAAGATAGATGGCTTCTTCAAAATGTCACCTTCTTAAAATACATCTATACGTGTGTAACTGTATATATATGTATGGATGTATGCATGTAATCTAATGCACTTGCGTAACAGTAAAGCACTGAGTGCTCGTGTTCATTTAGGGTCAATTTCCAGGTGAACATGTCAAAGTACATTTTAATCTGTTCAGCTCAGATGTCTTAAAAAGTGGGTTTATTCGAAAACAAAATAAATTCTTTCTTAGCTGAGCCTATAATTGTTTTTTGCTGGAGTGCTTGACTGGTGCTTAGCTTCTCACTGCCTGGTGAGACTGGCCGTGTGCAGAACATAGCAGGAGCTGCTCTTATCTGTCATGAAAGGCTTAGGAGCTTCCCTCCCAAATTTGTGGGGGAAGTGGTATGAAATAGATTAACACCTTTACAGGGGGTGAGGGGGTTCTGTTAAGAAACTCAGCTGGCCAGAGGAGGAAGCTGATCTGTTGCCTTGAGCCTCTGCCCTTGGGTGGGAGCTTCCCTGTGGGCTGCCATATGGATGTGTGTGCTGGGAGGTCGATACCTGAGAAGGATGGCACTGCTGTGCTGCAAGGGATCTCTTTGGGGTTGTCACATTGAGTTAGCTCAGGCAGCCTTGTGCGTGGCTTTGAAGTCAGGCTTGCAGGTTTGAGAATCTGAAATGAAGCTTTGGCAACAAAATGGAGTCAATTGTGCCTTTCTAAAGCTGGGATTTGTATCAAGAGGCTGAATTTCTTTGTACTTTTAGTCTCTGTTTTGTGTGGTATTTCAGTGAGTTCCTCAGTGCAGCATATGAGCAGATGGTTACTGGGGAAGATGGATTTGACACGTGTCACTGTCCAAACTACTGTTCTGCCTAAAACTGTAGGCAAAAAGTCTGTTCTTGCAGCACAAACCAAAATGATTTAGTTGTATCTGGCATGAATTAACCTGGCCTCTAGCCCTCCCTCCATAAAAGCTTCTTTTAAAATTATCTTTGTGAGAGGAACTTCAAGTGAGGATGTTGTAGTGTTTTACACACATTAGACTGAAACCTTTAAATTGGTCCAGCTACTGTGGTTTGTGCTATAGCTGCACCGGTATTCCTGCAAATCCTGGTACTTTCACTGCAATTGTGTAGGATCTTCCAGTTAATTTTTCTACTGTAAGAACACCAAGTTCTTGATGCTGGAGAAAGCCAACTGTTTTGTCCTGGTTGTTTTATCCTGCATGGCTCAGTGATAAGTAACTGGAAAAGTTTAGTGAAACAAACCCACCGTATCTTTTTGTGCCTTAAGGAACTGAAAACAAACCACCTATGGCTGGAACACCTTCCATTTGGTGGAAGAGGGCTAACTTGAGACATACAAAAAAGTTTCCTTCAGGATTTTTTTGTAGTTAATGTGCTTTTGAAATCCAGAAAGGAGTTTGTGAGAGAAGAAGCACCTCAGCTGTTTGTTCCCCTCTGATTAGGGTTAACTTACTCTTAAATTCCTTGATGGTTAAACTGCAAATCCTCCATACTTGAGGTAGGAAAGTGTATATTTAATATTCTTTATTCAATACCTGTGGTCCATTCACCCCTCAAATACTGAAGAATTCCTCAGTAGAACCAAAATGTTCAAATGCTTTTGAATTTGAATTTTCTCTCCAGAGGTTTGCACCTTCATTGGAAAACATGAGATTAGGAAAATTCTTAAGTGTTGTAATTAATGGCTGAAAAATTATAGCTCCCTCCCATCTTTGGATGGATGGAATAAAAAAATCCTAGGGACTTTTCCAAATATGTTCATGCAAGCCAGCACTGATGAGTTGCAGTACAGTTACCATAAGCAGCCTTTATGTATTTCATGGTGCTGCCACTGTGGTGTGTGGTGCTGCAGTTTGTCCACTTGGATAAATTCCTGGACTAAATTGGTGTCATCTAACATCATGGCTCAGCACCTGGATCACCCTGCTGTTCATGAGACCTGAGGTGGCCTCTTCAAATAACTGTGTGCTGGGTGGGCATAACTGTGGACATACTGATTTAATTTGAGTGTCAGACAGCAGAAACCACTCAGTGAGGGCATCAGCACCTCTGTCATAGTTCTTCAGAGCACAAGCTTTGTAACAGTTTTTCTTTCTCCTGGAGCATTTTATGCTTCTGATCTTTTTTGTTTTTCATATAACAAAGTAACACTAGTGAAAACTTGGAAGTCTAGAACATTAAATATCCCTTAGGCATATTTAGGTAAAAATGAAATAATATAATTTTTTTTTTTTTTGTAACTTGAGGCGGTAGTTCCTACTGTTCAACAGAAGACGGGAAATACAAAAAATTACTGAATGTTGCCATTCTACAAAATGGCAAATCTTGATTTGGGCACCTCTGTAGTCAGCATAGGCATCCAGAAGCATGGCCAAGTTCTGTAATGCTACTCTGCTACTTCTGGCTCTTGCAGTTGGTTTCTTCATGGGTTCATGTTGTACCATCAGTTGTTGTGGCCACTGGAGCAAGATCATCACAAGTTTTCCCTCAGGTGGTGAAATGTAGATAAAGAGGAGCTCACAGAGGTGTCCCCCTAAAGGGAGCTTGTAAAGGACACCCAGGTTCTGATACAACTTTGCCCTTCAGCTTTTACTCCAAAGGGAAATGTGCTGGTAGCAGCAGCTCGTGATGGGTGTCTGCATTGCTGTCCTCCATGCAAACGCGTTTGTGTGCCTCACTGGGAGCTCTGTGTGCAGTGTCCTTGGGTGGTGGCCCCCTGGATCATGTCACCTGCACAAGGACTGCTGCCACTTCAGTTTTACTCTTGAGGAATTGGAAGTACCAGTTTCAACCCTAAAGTTTACAAGATACACTGCAAAGCAGTGTTGTTCTTGTTTTCACTTGTTTTTAACAAGCACAAGGCACTGCTGACGTCTAATAGAATGGGGAGTGGTGTTGGCCATCTTCAGAGCCCTGAGAGGCCAGAGGTGGAGAGGTACAATTGCAAATAGATTATTTACTTTATTGGCCAACAGCAGGAAACAAAACAGTTGTTTTCCATCTCACATTCAGTAACCCAGCACAATTCTTGGATAAACACAGGCCTTGTCTTCTGTCTCCCAAGTGTGTGAACTGATCAACCATCTAATTCACTAGCACTGGAAAAACTGACATGCCATGAGGAGAGAGCATGATAAAAGCTGTTCTTCTTTACAATGATTTGTTGTTAAAAAGATTGTGTGGTGTCTGACCAGAACAAGAAACACTGCTGCTCAACATGCTTCCTGAAAAGTTGACCTCTCCAAGACAAGTTCAGCACAGAAAATGCCTGCAGAACAGCAGGAGTGAGTTTTCATAGCAGAACTCTGACACCTTACAGTAATCAAAGTGAACAAGGAATTTCCATGTGAAGAAGTCTCCCAAAAATTGTACTTAACGCTCTTGGCTTTTGCTTCAGATATAGATCACTTGCTATTGCTGTTCCCCCATCATACCTCTGCATGTTTGATGCTGGTCAGCCTTCCTTGGCTGTTCTAGCTTATTTGGGCAGAGTGCAGAACCCTTTGAATTTTACCAAAACATCACCAATATCCTGGATGATATTAGAATCTTAGCATTTTGGGCATCCCCCACTGATCTGAGCTGTTCATACCTGGGCAAGTAAAAATAAATCCAGATGATGACATGAGTAATTGGTAGACAACTGGTTGTGCATAACTGGTTCCTGTAGCTGAAAGATCCCAGCATCCACAGGGAATTACTACCTCTCCTGCTGTGATGGAATTCTTGGAAGGTAGACTCTGGTTTTAGTGGGGATTAATCAAGGAAGTTGGGATTGCTCTTATCCCTAAGGTATAATGAGGGACGCATATATAGGGATCATAGTTTTAAATTGGTACTGAGTACAAAAAGCAAAAATAAGTAATTCAAGATCTTCATGCTTTCACAGACATCATTGTTAGAATTGGAATATGAGTGGATAGTTTCCCTGACACTTCACAAGGTGATACCTTTTTCTCTTTGCAAGAGAAGGAAGGTGTTTTGCTGTACTTGATGGGAATCCAGGTCTGTTTTGGAAAAAAAGCATGCTTTTTCCCTGCTGTAGGGCAGCTTCTGTATTTGAATGGCAAAGAGGTGGTAGAGGCACAGTACTACATGTAGCCTCTTTTAGCTGGGTCTGAGCCTACTGGCTTTTATGAAGTCTTAATCCATGGCCAGTTGTGACTTCGTGTCTACTTTGCTAAATACTGTAATGAGATTTTCATTTTTTTGTCAAATTTGCCTGCCAGAAGCTTTGTCAGAGGGCAGGGCAGGGCAGCCTCCAGTGGGACTGGGGTATGTAGGCTGTATGAGTTTGAAGACATTCCCTGTTAAAACTGTAGTGAAGTTCATGAAGGAGGGAGAGGTCAAAGACCTGTTCCTCTTACTGAGCCCTGGGCTGCAGACTGGGCTGTCAAGCAGCACTCCTGTTTTCCCATGACAGTTTGCAGGAGAATTATTTGGAGTAAAGATAGAAATGTTGTCTTGTCTGATTTTGTTAGGGTTGTCTTCAGCTTGTCTCCAGAGAGCAATCACCTGGCCAAGTTAAGTCTTCCTTTTTCTTTCAGAAAAGGATCTCCTATGTGACCTGGAAGAATAAGTCTAGTTCAGACTAGGTGTCCTAAAATAACTTACCTGGTATGAGAAATGTCCAAGTAACACTATATTTAAGTTTTTATGTTTTAGCATTCCAGTGATTGGCATAAACTAGATGCTGAATGGAGAGTTCAAAAATACTAACAACCATTTAGTGAAATATGACAGTGTGTGCTGTCTGATGATGCTGGATCACACTGGGTAGTTCATTGTTGCAACAGGTGTTCTTAGATTGGTTCATCCTCATAAGTACAGTTAAAATGAGGGCATCTTCCTGAAGGTTCTGAATGTATGGTAAAGCCTTTAAATTCCTTTTGAGCTGTTTTCAATGAGCCTGCATTTCTGAGGAAAAAGAAATGTTTCCTAATGTTCAGAGGGAGCCTCTGACTCCGTTTGTGCCCATTGCCTCTGGTCCTGTCACAGGGCACCACTGGAAGGAGCCTGGCTCTGCCTTCTCAGTGCCCTCCCTTCAAGTGTGTGAATACTTGTAAGAACCCCCCTTTTTTTAGGCTGAGTACCTTCACAGGCCATCATCTTGTTCTAGAATTTTGTAACTAATAAGTTACAATCTTTTTAACCTCTCTAGGGTCACAGGTTCATCTGCTGGTTCACTGTATGACAAAGGTTGAAAAAGTTGTTAGCCATTGCTATTGAACCTGTTCCGTTGGGAACTGTGATCCTTCAGAGTCTTTGTTTTTATGCCCCTTTCTGTAATATTTTGTGAAACTTGGGAGTAGTTTAGGACAGATTTTTTGAGGAAACAATTTTTAATTTTTTTTTTTTTGGGGGGGGGGGGAAAGAGACATGCTCCTGGGCACATTCTGCCGAATACTACTATATTAGGAATAATTCCCACCTCTACCCAAGGTGTGAATAACTATATGAATACTTTTACTGGTAACCATTTGGTCTTTGTTTTTTCTTTTAAAACTGATTATCTCCATACTTTTTTGGGGGTATTTCTGTGCAACTCAAATGCACAGATAACACAGTCTGTTCCCTACAGTGTCATTTTTTACTAGAACATCACACAACAACAGGGAACCATTTTGAGGGGCTGGAAAAGCTGGGTTCTCTACATGGAAGAAAACATGAGTATGAATTTCTGTGCAAGTCTCTTGTTCACCCCATTAGCTGCTCGCTGCGATTGCACAGGGCATTGAGTGCTGTTGTGAGGGTGCAAGGTACAATGAAGATGTAAACTCCATGTAATAGATGTATGTAAAGAATCCTTAGAGATTTTAGGCTGCAGTGTATGGAATGGGTGAAGAAGGCCTAGTAAGAAAGTAAGAGTTGTCACTTTATGCCTTTACCTGAAGACAGGTAATTCTACATTTGCATGTAATGTAAATGTAAAATTAAATGTAATTACATTTACATGTAATGTGAAATGTAAGCAGCAGTCCTCTGGTGTATTTTTAATTGGTTTGGTCAAGCCCTAAGTGTGTGTGTCTTTTTTCTCCCCAGCTGAGTATTGAGCAGGCCCAGGCTGTGGCAGAGCAAGTCGAGATGAAAGCGAAGGTGGTGCAGTCTGAAGTCAAGGTAGTGACCACTAGACACAAGAAGGCCTTGGAGGAGCGGGAGTGTGAGCTGCTCTGGAAGGTATGCACCCTTACATTTGTGGTTTGTACTGCTGACAGGTGCTTTTCAAACTGCAAAATTGCTCAAACCACTACACAGCCAGATTCTGATATCCGAGGGAAGCTGCAGATTTCCTTACCTGGAGCTGCTGGTGGGGTTTTTGCTGCTGGATCCTGGGAGCTGCACGGCCCCACACGTGGGCTGGGCACTCCCCCTGCTGGCCCCGCAGCTGCCCCCAGAGGAGATCCCCTCTGAACAACATATTCAAAATACCTGCTCTAGAATTAGGGTACATAGTGTAATTGGCTTTCTGATCCACTCCTCATAAAGAACAGGAGCAGCACTGTATATCCTATCCTGTCCTTTTTTGTTTCTTAGAAAGGCTGGTAGAAATTCTGTGAGGCCAAATTTCACTGTCCCCATCCTTTAAAACCTTTACTGCCAATCAAGGTAGCATCCTCCCTCTAAGCAATTTTTTTGAACTAGTATAAGAAAAGAGTATCTGCACAATTCTGAAGTGGTGGGCTCATTTCAGCTCAATGATGCATGTGTGGTATTTTGAGAGGAGGAAAGGAAGCAACAGGCAAGTTTCTTGTTCCAGAAAAGTAATTCAGTGGTCTTGGTACCCTGCAAGAGAAGCTTTGTTTTCTTTTGTAAGTGTCAATAGCAAGATTAAAGTTGCACTTTATATAGTTAGTGTACTTTGAATGCTGCTTTTGTGAGAGTTTCTATTTGGATTTTCACTCTTTACTACTTGCAGGAAGCTTGGCAGCTTTCTCTTTTAAGGTATTCCTAGTACAGGAGGAGTAAGATCTGCACCTGAGCTCTTCTTATCCTACTGTGCTGTACAAATGCACTTTGTTGGAATATCTGCACTGACAGCAAGTTCTCTTCAAGCTGAAAAACATTATTTTAAGAAGGGAAGGTGGTGGTAAATCCTTTTAGCAAAACAAACTCTGTGTATCAAGCATGCTGATAAACAATTTTGTATACCAGGGCTGAGTCTATGGATTTAGCTAAGACCTAAGATCAGTAATGTGTCTTGGATGCATTACTGATTGGAAGAAGTATCTCCAAATTTTTTTTACATCTTGGTAAAACCTACATACCTCAATTTACAGCATGTTTGTACATATGTTATCTAGTCAGTGTCTAATCAAGGAATCCTCAGACATTGAGTCTTCCTTCACTGAAATGCATTCCAGATACTGTTCTGAGGCCAAGCAAGTATTCAGACATCAGGAAATGTTCTTTTGCAACAATAAAACAAAGACATGTTACATTAGTTTTATGCAGCAGGTGTCTTTGACAGATGGTCCAAAGTGGTTTTTCACAAGTAAGGGTAGACACACACTTATATAGATGAGTTACAAAACAGACATTTTTGCACCAACTTCAGTTCCTCAAGCAGGGACTGGCAGCAACCTTCTGTGTTATTTGAAATGACATTCACAAAACGTCCTGTTTTAAAGCACAAGCTCAGGTTGACTGCCAGTATTTATAAGAAAATATTAAAATAATCAGACCCTAAAAATCCCTGGAGTTAGATGTCTGGTGTTATCCAGTCACACAAAAACTGTCCTGGCAGGCGGGGGAATGACAGGAGCCCATGTGCATTAGCTGGTGCTGACTCCCAGCTCAGCCCAGTGGGACAACAACCCACATTCTGAAACTGGTCTCAGTTCTGGTTAGTGAAGCCTCAGCCTCTGCTCTTCTGAGAGGCTGCAACAACTTCTGTCCTCCCTGGGGGCTGAATGAGATGTGCCTTTGGATGATCTGTCAAGTACCTTGCAACTAGAAAACAGAATAGTATTTGTGGAAGCAAATAATTACTAGTAAGCAAGTAATTCTCACTCTCAGATGTCACTCTGATGCAGCAGATCTGAAGAGTAGAAATGTATGGTGTTGCCTGGAGGGTAGGAGAGACTAATAATCCTAAATTTGGATAAGTAATTTGTTTTCCTTGTTTCTTCTTGTCTGCATTGTGATTTTTAGAGGTTTGTTCTGCAGCTGTGTGTCAGCATGCCATAGCAACTGTCCAGCTGGCTTTTATGTAGAAGGGAGATTGAAGGAAATCTCTGTGGTCTGTCTTTCCTGATGTAAGTGCACTTTTCTCTCCCCCATTTCCCACAAGGTGGAAAAGATTCGCCAAGTCAAGGCCAAGTCCCTCTACCTGCAAGTTGAAAAGTTACGTCAGAACCTGAACAAGCTGGATAACACCATTAGTGCTGTTCAGCAGGTCCTGGAGGAGGGTCGCACCATGGACATTCTCCTGGCTCGGGACCGCATGCTGGCTCAGGTGCAGGAGCTGAAGAACGTCAGAGGCCTCCTCCAGCCACAGGAGGACGACAGGATCATGTTCACCCCCCCTGACCAGGCATTGTATATGGCCATCAAATCCATGGGCTTTGTCAGCAGCGGGGCCTTCGCTCCCCTGACCAAAGCCACGGGGGAAGGTCTCAAGCGCGCTCTGCAGGGCAAGGTGGCCTCATTCACCGTGATCGGCTACGACCACGACGGGGAGCCTCGCCTCTCGGGGGGCGACATGATCTCTGCCGTGGTCATGGGCCCCGATGGAAACCTGTTCGGGGCCGACGTCAGCGATCAGCAGAACGGGACCTACCTGGTCAGCTACCGTCCCCAGCTGGAGGGAGAGCACCTGGTGTCCGTGATGATGTGCAACCAGCACATCGAGAACAGCCCCTTCAAAGTGATGGTGAAGTCCGGGCGCAGCTACATCGGCATCGGGCTGCCGGGGCTGTCCTTCGGCAGCGAGGGAGACAGCGACGGCAAGCTCTGCCGCCCCTGGGGGGTCAGCGTGGACAAGGAGGGCTTCATCATCGTCGCCGACCGCAGCAACAACCGCATCCAGGTGTTCAAGCCGTGCGGGACCTTCCATCACAAGTTTGGCACGCTGGGCTCCCGGCCGGGCCAGTTCGATCGCCCCGCCGGCGTGGCCTGCGACGTTTCGCGCAGGATCGTCGTGGCCGACAAGGACAATCATCGCATCCAGATCTTCACGTTCGAGGGGCAGTTCATTCTGAAGTTCGGGGAGAAAGGAACGAAGAACGGGCAGTTCAATTACCCGTGGGATGTGGCCGTCAACGCGGAGGGCAAGATCCTGGTCTCTGACACGAGGAACCACCGCGTGCAGCTGTTCGGGCCCGACGGCGTGTTCCTCAACAAGTACGGCTTCGAAGGGGTACTCTGGAAGCACTTTGATTCCCCCAGAGGCGTGACGTTCAATCACGAGGGCCACTTGGTAGTGACGGACTTCAACAACCATCGTCTCTTGGTCATCCACCCGGACTGCCAGTCGGCGCGCTTCCTGGGCTCCGAGGGCACCGGCAACGGGCAGTTCCTGCGCCCGCAGGGCGTGGCGGTGGATCAGGAAGGGCGCATCATCGTGGCCGACTCCAGGAACCACCGGGTGCAGATATTCGAGTCCAATGGTAGCTTTTTATGCAAGTTTGGCACTCAGGGAAGCGGCTTTGGTCAGATGGACCGTCCTTCAGGTATAGCTGTCACCCCTGATGGCATGATTGTGGTGGTCGACTTTGGAAACAATCGAATTCTCGTCTTCTAATCTGTGTTTGAATTAGGAAGAAACTGTCTCAGGGAAATTCTTCTAAGAGAAAATGAAAAAATACAACGTTAATTCAAACCTACCTCATCTTTAATTTTTTTACAGATGAATGTACTTACCTTTTCTGCAGGGAGTGAGCCTGTAAAATTGAATTCTATCTACCTCATTGTCCTCCCTTCCCTCCCCGATTTCTCGCCCCCCTCCCCATCCCCACATACTCATAGTTCAGAACGTTTTACCTCTTTCCCCCCGATGGGGTTTCATGCACAAACGAGAATTGCTGTGCACATTAGGTGGTTTGTGTGGTGAGTTCTGTTAGACTAAGCCAAGAAAGGCGCTATGTAACTTTTTAAATGGAGAATATGGTAGTAGGTGTTTGTAGAGAAATTTGTGTTCTTGACCATTCTGCAGTTCTGTGGGTGGGGACATGGGAGGGAGGGACATTTGTTGTTGTTGGTTTTGGTTTTGTTTTGGTTTTTTTTTTTTCATTGCTGCTGCAGCAGAGAACTTTTTCCTGTTCTCCTTTTTATACCTCAGTGTGTTTGATTTACTGGCGAGCACAGCATCTTGTTCCCAGACAACTTTGAACGTTTTATGAAAGTGAGTGAGATTCACTCGCCAGGAAGAGCAAGTTTGCATCTTTTTTGGCATTTCTGTGTATTTTTTTTACTGAAACACAGTAATTTTACAGCACAAAGTGAAGCTGATGAAAATGCACAAAAATTCTTTTAAGTTTAAACCAAATTGTTCATTTTAGTGGCTTAGTGCGGTCATTGTAAAGTTTAGATAAAAAGCAAGGCTTCCTTTAGCATATCCTGTTATTGAGAATTTCATTTTTACCTCTTTTCACCTGAAAGCTAAATTAGTTTAAAAAAAGTTGCTGTTTCTTTTTATCAGTGCCCCTAATCTAGGTAACAGAAGAGGTTAGGAGGAGCATTGAAACAGGGAAAATCAAACCCTTTCGATTTACTTTCTTGTGAAATGACTTAGTGTTTTTTGCCCCTTCCCATAGAGAAACCTTAAGGGAATAAAGTTTGAATTTGTTAGAAGTGGTACCCTTTTCCAAAAGAAATAAGCACAGCTTTGGAGATTCAGGGTGTGATTTGGAGAAGTCAACAGTTGTTTTGTTTTGGGGTTTTTTGTTCAGAGAGAATTGCAATAACTCTCTCACTGATTGATTTTTTTTTTTGTTTTTTGTTTTTTTTCTTCTTCTGGCTTCCCCAGAGAGCTGGACTGAAAATTTTGGGAATAGCTACTGTAGCTTTTAGGGTGGGTGGGGTGGGCCTGGAGCTCCCTGCTGCAGGATCTCTGGGTACAGATCCAAGTGAAGAGTTACCAGTACCAGCTAAAGGCAAACTGCATCAAGGTGAAACTTTGCTGCTTTTTTTCCCAGGGCAGTACCAAAGACTTCTGTGTAAAATTAATGTATATGATCCTTAAAAGCTTTGGAGGCAGGGGGAAGTTTGCCCTTTCGGGGATATAGAAACTGGTGTTCTGAAAAGCAGAAACTTCTGGGGAGAATAGAGATCTCTTTAGCAAAATGTGACTTGTAGTCCCTGGAAGGATTTGGTTTTATTCTTCAATTTCCTGCATTCCAGTTTAGCTGTTCAAGCAGATATGGTCTCTACAGACCTGTAGCTTCACCCTCTGGTGTTGGCAAACAAGAATTGTTTAAAGTGGGCAAGAGAGGGCTCCTCTTGCTCTGCAATGGAAAAACTCACGTGTTAGTACTCTTGAGTTTGGAAACGCCATGGGATTTACCTTACTGTTTGCAAGAGAATATCTTTGAAATGTAAATTTGGTCATTGTCAAAAAGTCTGACTAGCCTTAACCATCCTGCAAGGAAAGGGTTCCTCTCTCTGCCAGCCACCATGCACAAAAGTGACCTGAGGTTGACAGGCTCTTGACAAGTTTGTGAGAAATCACAAGGTGCACTTTCCTTCTTGCTGCTTTTCCCCTCCAAGGAGTGTTAACTTTCTGAGTTTTGTAGAAATACCAATGATGTGTGCAGACAGAGAGAGCTGCCACTTTAGAGGAGGCTTAAACTAAAGGACCAGAAAGAGACAAGATTCATGAGATGGCAAAACCTCTTTCAAAAGAAGGGTGAGGAAAACCAACTAAATTAAATGGGATAAAACAACTGTGCTGCCTTTCAGCCAAAGCCTCAAGGAAGCAAACTCTTCAAAGCAGTGTGTTTCAGTTAGGCTTAATCTTAGGATGGCATGGTTTAAAAACAGTATGAAAGGATAATATTTTATACAGATGTCTGTCAATAAATTTCTATGGCCACACAAAACATGTATCAGAGAGAGCTAGTTTACCTTCAAGTTTTGCAAGTTCTGCCTGTGTGCACGCCTCCCTTCTTGGGGGTGGCCTACAGCTGTGACAGATGTCTGTGGTTGTCTTGTATTATTCAGCCCAAGAATTATTTGCAACTTGGGCTGTGAAAACTAACAGCCTGCAAGATCTAGATACCAAAGAATAGTGGTTTAAAAAGCTTTAATGTTTAGTCTGCAGTGTCCTTGCATTTATCCTGTCATGTCTTAATGAAAACGCCAGGTCTCTAAATGCTTTGACCAGAGTGGCTGACAGTGTTGAAGTGTCCCAGAAACGCTCTTGTGCTTAAATGCTTGTGGGGTTTGCCCTTCTCTGTGGCTAGAAGGGAGTTGTTTTTCCAGGCATTAAAAAAAAAAAAAAGGTGAAGTGTGCAGTCAGGATTGTGTTGAACTGGAGGGACGTTTTGCCCTCCCAGCCTGCACCCTGTGGAAGGTGACAGACACTGAAGTTGCCCTTTGCTTTTTGAATGGAGCCATTGCACAACCCCCAGCCCAGCTCAGTCAGGAAGAGGAATGACTTAAACTCTTTCTGTCTATTTAACTCAGTGGGATTTGCTTGCAAACCGAACCTTGAGTGTTTGACCTCATGTTGTTGGGGAGCTTTTTCGTTTTAAAAACACTACTATTTAGCTACCCAAAAGAATTCCTTATCTTTGTGATAGATAGTGCTAAGCACACTTGGTCTCATTGAAAAGTGGTAGTGTAGCTTATAAAATGGAGTGTTTTATATGCAATGAAAAAAAGTAGTGCTAATATACAATGCCAACATCAGATGCCCCATAGAGGCTTATTAAAAAGTAATAAACGAGATTCCAACCTTGCTCTGCTTTTCCATGCATGTTCTCAGGTTAATGCCCCAGAATCATAATGTACATGCATGCAGAGAGGAAAACAAGGCTTGGAAGCTGGGTTGCAAACCAAACAAGCATTCAGAGTAACCTTGTTAACTAGGGGAGATGGAATGGAGAAGGGTAAAGTGAGTGTGTGCCTCTTGGTTGGGGAACAGCAAATGTGGGGGACAGAGCTGTCTATCGAACTCCCAAAGGATTTTCTCTATGCCAGGTTAAACCAGTGGCTCTCTGTAAACCTTTTGCTTGACAAAATGTTATCAGCAATCAGTGTGGCTGGTTTGGGTGCTCAGCATGTAAAGCAATCTTATCCTTTCTCAGCATTATTTAAGCAGGAACTTTAGTAGCAAACTGAAGCAGATTCAGTACTTGATAATGCAGGTCCTTCACATAACTTGCTCCTTTTGATTTAGTACGTTTTAAATATAACTTATTTAAGGAGGGCCCTTAAACCTGAAACTTTCAAACAAAGGAAGGAAAGGAAGATAACACCTGAAAACTAATGCGTATTAGGGCCAGACATAGCCAACCTGAGAGAACAAGTCACTTGGATGTGGCATTCCCTTGGAATTGAAGGAAAGTGGGCCCAGTGGGTTATGTTAGTTAAACCAAAATTGATTTCTGGAGAGAGCAGGTTTATAGACTCACCTTGCCATAACTTTGATCATAAGATTTCTTTGTTCAGTTCTAGTTTAAAAAAATATTGTGCCAAAGTTTTGTTTATTTTTTTAAAGGAGTGTAAGCCAAATGGTGCCAAAAGGTAATAGGGTATTTAAAAGTAGAGATATTTAGACAAACAGTTTGGAACTGTATAAAAAAGGAACACTGGTACTTGAGTTAGACAAATATTGTACCTTTGATCTTTGAGTCCTTGGGAGTTTGAAACCCAGTTTGCTGTGGTACAAAATGCACAACTAGAGATGCCACTATCTTTTGCTTGAAGTTCTACCTCACTTTGCAGAAGTAAATCATCTACCTCAATTTAGCAGGAGACAGGCTTGGGAAATACTTGAGAATCTGCCTGGGGGAAGGATTCATCCTGCCTGTTGGAAAAGCATTTTAATTGAAACAGAGATACTAAGTGTGTACTATGAGGTGACTGCTTTTGTTTGCTTTTGTTTTTGCTGCCTGCCTATGGAGATATTAAGCTGCCCTTGCTAGAGAATCTGTAAATAAAACCAAATGTTTAGGCAAACTGGACTGAGACCTGAAATGCCTCCGAGTTTGTTCTGGTTTCACTACGAGGCATGGAAGTGTAAACTTTTGTTCAGTATTATGACACTACTGGCTGACGTGACATCCTTCATGTTCATTTGCAGTGTTTTTACGTCCTTAAGACCTTTAGGTCTTCTCTCTACAAGAGAAAAACTTTTATGCATGCCTACCAATGTGTCCTGTTTGGGAGGACTGGTGTTCTGATTGCTGTAAACACAATGCTATACCAAATGCTTGAAGGGAATAAGGTCCTGGATTTTTATTTTATTGACTTGATGATTGTATTTGTAGCTTGCTTGACTCAATGGGATTTTTTCCACCATGACAAAGCAATCAAGTTCCTATTCCTGGAGGGCAGCTTAGGTTCAGACATACTCAGGACAGGCAGTTTAAAACCAGTGTCTTGGGGTTTTAGGCAAGTTAAGTAGTGATGTGCAACATACCCTGTTTTACCTGTGGAGTTAAGTTGCAGAAGCATATTTTCAGACTACTCTGTTGGAGGAAAAAGAAGTCTTTTTTCCTCCCCAGCTCATATTAAGGGGTGGCAGAAGTGGGTACAGGAGACCCCTAATGACAATAGGCTGTGTTGGGTTTGGTAAATGTTATGGTGGGAAATGTACATTGATGTCTCTAAGTGATCTTACGGGTTAACAAGCCAGACTGGCATCTTTTTCCATCATTGTTCAACCAATAATGGTTCTAAAAATGCTTTGTGTACCTGCATGGTCTTAGACCTTCTATTAATGATTGTATCAACTTACAAACTCAGGTAGATAATTTTTTAAGCTCTTTTCATAGAGCCTTACTGACTGAATGTTAAATGTCTGTGTACTGATGTAGTTAAGTAACTTCCTTTTGAACTACCAGACTAGTTTAAAAAAAAAAGTCCTTTTATAGGTTTGTAGAGTATTTTTCAGACAATGTAGTAGTTTTTCCTTCAGAGAGAGAGATGCCTGTTTCTGAGGGTTTTTTTTAGTGGTTGTGGGGTTTTTTGGTTTTGTTGTTTTTTTTTTTTTTTTGGTTTTTTTTGGTTTTTTGGTTTTTTTTTTTTTGTTTTGGTTTTTTTCTCTAAAATGACTAAGAGGTTTTTAACTAGTTTGTAAGGTTTGCTTAGTCACCTGAGTTGGTGGGGGTTTCTGTGACTCTTGTTTGTACTGTGCATTACCTGTCATGCCCTGCTTGCTTCGTGCACAGGTCCTTGGAGGAGTTGAGGGTGTGAAACACATGCCTGCAATTTAACTCAAAAGAAACTGCAAGCCTTGAACAAAAAGAAGCTTAGCCTCATAAAACCAATGTCAAACATGCTTTTTTTTCCCCTCCCTCCCCTCCCCCTTAATTGGCTGTAGATGTATGACCCATCTTAGAAAATTTTCACTACTGATTTGTAAGTAGCATTGCCTCAGTGCAGGTTTGCATTGGGATCCAGACTGATCTTGTAATTCTTTGGATGTTGGGTTGATTTGGTTTCTTAGTTTTCTGTTACTTCTTTTCTACTTTAGTAACTAATGATGCTGCTCTCCTGATAATAAAATAGCTCAGGAGGTCAGACGGTGCTCTGCTTTTAATGAGCTGCTCGGAGCTTTTCTATCTAATTGAAAATGAGTCAGGCTGTGACAAAAATTGCCGTGCTCCAAAAAGGGCATCACATTTCTACTTGGACAAAAAGTGATACAATTTTTACTTGTCAGATGTTGAGTACTGCAGAGAAGAAAGCATGACAGGTTATGTGCAAACTTTTATGTAGAATAAGTGAACAAAATGTTAGAACCCTTGTGTTAATGGAGGCTTCTGAATGTATCTTTGTGGTCCATAGGGAAGGCTGAAGGATGTAGCAAGGAGACGATGTATCAGCTACTGGCAGCCTTAAAACAAAGTCAGTGTCTCTCTGGACTTTAAAATGTTCCTATGCAGTTTATTTTATTTTTGTTTAATCAAATAAATGTGAGGTTTTTTTCATGGCAACTGTGTGTGTGTGTGTTTCTGTACCACCCAGAAAAAGCCTTCTCTTCTGTCAGGACGCAAAAAAGAAAAAGCCCCTCCTAGTTGTCTGTGTTACTAGAAAAGTCCTCATTGTCGTGACTGGGGGAAAGAGTTGTGATATTGAACTCACTGCTTCAAACTCCATCCTTTTTTCCCCCAATATTTTGCCAGGAAGTTTCTGGTTTAACTTTATTAGGTCCATTTGTCCATTTCTAGGTTTCCTTTCCTTCACCTTGGCCACTGAAAGAATGCTTCTTCTGCATGGCAGTGTAAAGCAAAGTCACCAGAACATTTAATAAGTCTCTCTGGCATCTTACAGGGCAGGCTGTCAACAAAAGTTGGGTTAGTGGAAAGCTGCCATTTTTCCTCACTACCTTGGAAAAGGTTTGAAAAGAAATAGTGAGCATAGGAAGATGCTCTACAGGTGAGGTTGAGAATTCAAGCCACTGCCTGAATTCCCAACATGGGTAGCAGTGGAGGTGGATTCCAGGCTCTGGAAGTGCTGTCTGCTTTAGCTTTTCAGAGCCAAGATGCCTTCTGGGCATCAGCTGTACAGCTGTAGGGCTCTCAGCACCTCCATCAAAATCCATCACCAGGCCATTGCCTTCTTCCTGCTGGAGCAGCTGGCAACATGACGGGAGTACAGAGATCCTTTCGAGTGGGAGGCAAGAAGGGAGAAGGCCCTGTGGAGGTGGGGACAAAGACTGCGCAGGTGTGTTTGTCCAGCTTCTGTGTTACTCTGTATTCCCTTAGCTCCTCTGTGCCCTCCTGAAGGCAGCTGGTACCCAAAAGCTCCCTGAACACCAGGAGATGGCTCAGGACACAGGACACTGCTGGATGAGTGCTGGCCACTCCTTGCACCGGGGCCATGGGCACAGCTAAAGGTGACAGCAGTGGCCACAGGCACCGAGCAGGAACAGTCCTGAGGCAGCAGCAATGCTTGTGGTGTGTGCTGGGGGAAAAGGGACTGCACCCCTTTCTCCTGCTCTGGGAATATGAGCCTCTGTGCTGCTGGAGGGGAGATCCTGGAGGTAAGGGGAGAGAGAGGGACGGGCACCCTTTCCTTCAGGAAGGGGCCCAAACCAAACTGCTGAGCATTACTGCATTACTGGATTTACTAAGAGCCCTCTGCTGAGCCCGGGCTGCTCACGCTCCCCGTTTTCTACCGAAGGACAGCTCCCCGTTTTACTTGACCGTCACTTCTTTCCTACCAGAGATCAAAAGGATTGAAGGGAGAATCCAGGTCCTTGGCTGCTGCCTCCCTTGACGTGTTATGATATTTATTTTTTCTTTCTGTTAATAGCAGACGCTGGACGCTGAGAGCGGCCATCCCCGCCCGTCCATCCCGCAGCTGCGGCGGGGGCGGAGCCGCCTCGGGGCCCCGGGGCCGCGGCTCACGTGCTGCGATAAGAGGAGCCTTATCTGGGAAACAGCCGCATCCTTCACCGAGCCCGGGCACGGCCGCAGCAGCTTTTGCATGTGAATGCCCCGCATTCCTTGGGGGGCGGGGAAGAATCGTCTCCATTCAGGGCCCGGGACCACACAGGGAGCATCTTGAACCTTTTTGTATTTAATCAGTCAATCTGCTCTGAGGTAAAAGATCTATCAGCTCCCTTTCTTCTCTCTTTCAAGAAAGGTGATCGCTACCAACTTACTCCTGATACTTTTTTATTCCTAGTGTTTCTAAGCGGTTTGTCCCTACCTGAGGACAAGGGTGCGTTGCAGTGATAGAAAAGGCAGCTACTGGGTTGGATTCTGAAAGGATTGATCTGACACGAGACAGAGCAGCAGGTCCCAAGCTGCTGCTTCCCTCTGGAGACACACCTGTGCTCACTCCACAACTTGCACATTGTTGAATAGGCTTGCTGTGCTGTTTCTGTCAGCTGGTTTCTCCAAGATGATGGATACAAATCCTGCTGCCTTCCTTCCTCTCCTGGACACACGTGCATTCCCTCCCACTCACGGTACTGGGAGCAGAAGGGGCAGGCCCTGAATCCAAGGTGCTGCTGGGAGAAGTGACCTTTGCCTCCAGCCAGCACCTAAAGTACAATGCCAGCAGCACAGGAGATAAGGTGGTAGCTCAGCTTTGCCCTGGAGATTATCAGGATAGCTGAAATGGCACAAAACAGCCCTGGAGGGACTGTGAGAGGAGTGCTGGGCTCCAATTATCTTGCGCCTCTCCTGTGCTCACAGTCAGTAACCACAAGGTCCTTGATTATGCTCCATCTTCCTTTCAGTAAAAGGCAAATATGTTTTTTTGTTAAGACGAGAGGTATTCCTCTGCATTGGAAACTAGATTAAAAAACTGCCACAATTTCCTCTCCAAAAGAAAAAAAAAATAACCAAAAACCCCCAAAACTCCACCACCCACCCAACCCCTGCTCCCCACAAAACAACCACCCCAAACCCAACCTTTTTCTTATAGCCAGATCCATGCTTCCTCCATAGCTGCACCCTTACACCATTCTGTTGGGCAAAGGAAAACCAGAGAGGGAAAAAAAAGTCACAAAGGAAAAAAAAAGAAACAGAAACAGGTTCCCTCTTTGTTGAGGAAGAGCATGGCTTATATATGT
The DNA here is from genome assembly GCF_028018845.1 of Melospiza georgiana. Lineage (NCBI taxonomy): Eukaryota > Metazoa > Chordata > Aves > Passeriformes > Passerellidae > Melospiza > Melospiza georgiana. The sequence continues at coordinate 42,341,211 of NC_080430.1, read as the reverse complement.
CAGAACAGCAGCCAACACAACAGCTCAACTGCTCCTTCTGGACTTTACTGCAGGTAAATGGTTTTCTCCACTCACTGCTCTCCCCTCTATTCTCTTCAAAAAGAGCTGAATTACATACTTGGCTTTTTTTTTTTTTTTTTTTTTTTGTAAATAAACTACCACTCCCATTCAAAGCAGGTGCTAACCTACCATCATTTATTAAATAACCTTTACAAACAAGTCTTTTGGTTTACATCTTTTTATTAAAAATTTACATAAACAAACACACTCCAGCAATTGGGGTATTCAGGTGTCCTAGGTTAAAAAAATATACAAAATCCCAAGCCCCCCTGACCAGGGCAGCAGCAGATTCAAGCACAACCTCACTTCCTTTGAACAGTGGTGAAAGCTGGCATCTGAATGGGCTGGATGGAGTGGACTGGCTGGAAAACAGGCTTTTTCCTCATGTCAGAGAGTGTTTTCACAGAAGGGAGCAGCTGGTTCCTCTTGATGATCTGCAGTGCCAGCTGTGTGTTACCTACAAGACAAGTTTCAATTAAAACCCCATTTAATGGCATATGAATTACTGTTCAGGGACAGAGCTGATGAGCCAGCCCTGGGCCCAGGCCAGGTACACCAGCAGTCCCTCCTCTCCAGTGAAATGCTGGCACAGATAGGAAAAGCAGTAGACAACAGGAAATTTGAAAAAAATTAGTTTTGATTGAGTCCACCTATTCTTAGCTGAAGACATCAAGTTTTTACCTCAGAGCTGGAAGATGCCAAAGCACCTTCTAATTTCCCAAAGGTCACCTCTTCTCTCTCCCAGCTGCACAGCGAGGCTCTAGACCTCACACGAAATGCCCTCACAGTGTGACACTGCAGACAGTAATGCAAATGCCAAGGGGATCAAAGATGTTTTCAAAAGAAGTAATCTGATTTTTAACTGTATGTACAGTCCATCAAACAACTACCACTATACATGGAAAACTTACTCTGTTAAAAATTAAACTTGTAAAATTACAGGAGAAAAGGCACTGAGTTGTGAGGAGAGTATTTTTCTCTCATAGTTTTCTTTCCCTGAAGTTTTCGTTTCAGAAGAGATGCACCATTTTGTTGTCCTTTATAGAACAAAAATGTCTTTAGCCTCCTTTAGTCATGTACTTAGAAGAGGGTGAGGGATGGAAATTCCACTTTCTACTCTTTTCTGCTCTGTACATCTTTATTGCAGAAATAAAGGTTTCCAAAGGTTTCCAAAACTCCAATTTAGAAACATCTTTGTAAGAAAAGCATTGTAGAAGTCTCAATTCCAAATGCAAATGCTCAAATCCTCTGCCTGCCTGCAGTGCAACATCACTGAAGGGGAACAGGCACACAGAACATTTCACAACACTTGGATATGAAGTGCCCCCCAAGGAGCACAGGTCTGCAACCATGACAGCTTCAAGCAGCAGCTGCACCAGTCTGCTCTCACTGCAGAATTCAAGTGCAACCTTTCCAGTTTCCCATTATGTAGAGCTTTCCCCTCCTACCAACCAAGTGAACCTTCAAAGGAAAGCATTGTGGAAGAGAAAATTATCAGTATTACAAGCTTTGCTGCCATACTTGCTACACAAGCCTTGACACAGCTTCGTTGGGAAACTTGGATTGTGGTTGGCTTTTAATGGAGAAAGCTTTTCAAACTCTCCTTATAGCAGAAACTTCATCAAGAGTTTTACTGAGAATGTAGCCATGATATTTTATGAAAAATCCTTTTGTTAGGATTTTTTCTCCTGTGAAGCTGAGAAGCCTCAGAGGAAAAGAAAACCAATCTGCTGTTGAAGAATGCAACAGGTGGATCTGTGATTGGTCTCATGTTAATTAATAGCCAATCACAGCCCAGCTGGCTCAGACTCTCTAAGAGTCATGACCTTTTGTTATCATTCCTTTTTTTCCTTGCAAGCCTTCTGATGAAATTCTTTCTTCCATTCTTTTAGTATAGTTTTAATATAATATATATATATATCATAAAATAATACATCAGCCTTCTGAAACATGGAGTCAACTCATCTCTTCCCATGTTGGGGTTGCCTGCAAACTTCCACAGAGCCTATCCAAGACTGCTGAACTCTGCACTAAAGATAGAAAACTTCAGCTCAGGAAATGAATATTTAGGAGGTGTGTGTAAGAACAGGATGGCAAACTATGGAAGTGAAGGTGCACATACATGGATCTACAGCAGGTTAAGAAGGAGGCAGGGCTAAAGTGTCTTGTTCAAAATAGTGGCACAACTCCCTGCAGAGCAGGAATGATGAGTGCTGCCCTCCTGCCTTTGTATCCCAGACTTAGGTTGCCTGAACACCTCCCAACTTACCATTCTGCAATTCAAGATACACAGCCAGCAGGATGGCCTCTGGAGGGATCTCTTTGGGGTGGATCAGCGAAGCAGCCTTATTGAAAAACAAGAGGGTGGAGAGAAAAAGTGCTTAAGAGAAAGATCCAGAACAAAGAAAGTGCCCCTTGAAAAGATCAATTCATCAACTAAGACCAGATTTTTTTCAAACTCATACATTCCATCAGTTTTAAACATGCAAGGAGAGACTGCAAGATTATCTACATAGCAAGATTGTTTCACACTAATTAGCAGGACCATCTGCTGTGTGCTTATGTTCATATGGATCTGTATTTCTTGGGCCAGCCTAGCGTGGTTTCCTGCTGAGGTGACAGGTGAAGAAGGTAACCTCCACTGCTCCAAAGTTCAGAATACAAAGTTAACAAACACTGTTCATTAACTTTCCATATACAACCATTTTTCAGCTATGGAGTCAATGAATTTATTGTAGATGCAGAGCCCCACTGTATTTTACACCTATGGGTGGCCTTGCACTCCTTTGGGCTTTACACAGGTGTTACAGAGCCCAGGCAGAGACACCTGCCCCATCATAAGAAGCCTCAGCAGGAAAAAGAGCCAGACAGCTGCCTTAAGTAGCTGAGAGCCTCAAAGAATTTGAATCTGTTCACATACACAACCACTGTGAAGTAATTTGGAAGCTGCTGTTTGAGTTTGTAGCTCAACAATGCATCCAAGCAGTGTTCCTGACAGACAGGAGTGGCTGCAAAAAGAGAAACATCATGCTGAAAGAGATGGGTCCCAGCCATGAAAAAGACCAAGTGACGTGACACAGGCCAGGTGGAGACAGCATTTCAAAAGCAGCACTTGAGAGTTCCTGGGACAAGAGGCAGACAAGGAGCATGCTTCCAGCAGAACTGTAGTTTGTTCTCACAGCCCTAAAGATAATAGTTCTGATGGTGAGTTAATAAATGACTAGGGAGAAAACCTTCTCTGAATTATAACAATTACTACCAAACCATTAAAATGACCACAAAAAAAAACTCAAACAAGTTAACTTAAAAAACGTGAAAAGGCTTCCCAGCCATCTTCCACTGTTCTGATATGAAAGGAAAATGCTGCCTGTAGGGGTATCGAACTTTTTACACAAGTAAGAAATTTGGAATTAATTTTGTTTTTAATAGAGACTGGTTCATAAAGACAGAGAAAAGCCATCATCTCAGCAGGGTCTGCAAGTAAGGTGGGCTGTGAAATCACCAGAACTCACTGTGATCTGAATGGCACTTTGAAGGAAGTACATTTGTCCCTAAAGCTGCCTTGAGGTTTGTTTCTCATACCTGATGAAGACACTTTCGAGCTTTGTCATATTCACTCCTCAAGCAGTAAGCACTTCCAAGGTTAAACAACATCATTGTTCGAGCAGACGTGACCGAACTGGGGTAACACTGTGGGGTCTGCTTGCCAGCTGCAATTAAAAGAAAATAAAATTCTTCTTTTCCTTACACTTTTGTTCCAACTGGCCAAGTAAGTTCTTGTACTCTGCTGAATACAGTGGCTGGTACTTACAAGATTCCATTGCCTCATTCTCTCCTTTGTCAGACCCTGCAAAGAAAAAACAAACACAAACACGTCATGTTCTGTGACCTTTTTTAAAGGTTATTACAAAAATAATACAAAGATACAAATTTTCTGCTTTCTTTACAGTCTGACATTAAAGAGGGAAAACAGATCAGTTTGCTCAAGAGTTTACATCATTCAAGACTTCCTATCTTCAGTGTTGTGCTTTTAGATTTACAGATGAGTACAGTGAGTTTACACTGCAGGCATTTCACTGGAATCAGAGCTGCTGTAGACTCTACAGATGGTTCTGAAGTACTTTTCTCTAACAGAATACACACTCCCAACAAGAGGACTAAGATTAAGGTCTCCCCACTCCCTATATCTCAGTAAAGTATTCTGCAGTATGACAAAGCCTGGTTTAAAGACCAAAAAGCTGGAAGAGATAATAAATGACATAAAACCCAAACTTAACCATAATAGCATATTTAACAAAAACAGCTTTCAAGAATTCCCTTCAAACAAGTCAGAATACTACAATATACAGTCCTATTAATGCTACAGAATTAACCACCTCATAGGAGTGACAAACAAGGAAAAGACACACCAAACACAAAGTAAGAACTGAAGCCAGGAAAATAAAAACACAACAACAGAAACACAACACCCTCCTGTACCCTGCAATAACCTACAGGTCTTAAAACAAAATGTCTGAATCATCATTATATCTGTGTCTACAAAGCTACAGCAGGAAGGCAGCTGAAAGCATAGCCAGTTATAATGAAGTGTGGATGCATTAACCTTGATCCTGCTCATTTGAAGAGATCCCAAGGGAAACATCAGTGACATTCTCGGGGTTCAAGTGAGTGATGGCATCAGATATTCTGTCTAGAGAGATGAGAGCTTCTGCTGCATACAAATGCCCAAGAAACCTACAACAGCAAAGGGTCAGGGTACAAATGTCAGCACTGCAATCCCCACAGTTTGTTATGAGAGACAAACAATGCAGTTTTTGATGTGAGCACATGGGAACTGTTACTGGGAACAATAGCATGGAAGTTAACTTGCTCATAAGGTATTGTCATAATACCCAGTTCTACCATTTACTGCTTTTAGGCACCAAAGTTATAAAAAAATTCCACACCCAAATAATGACAATTCATCCATGCACAGGAGTTCCATTCCACAGAGAAAGTATCTTGGTGGGGCTTTACTCAGAGAATTAAGAAAAGCCACCCCAGAATATGGATACATCTACAATTTAAAGTGTTACATTAATTTACATTCAATAAAAATAAAGCACCTATTTTCCTGGGACCAAGATACACACCTATTTGTCTTTGCAAAAGAATGTTGTTTAGCATTTTTTTCATTACATAACAGTAACACAAAATTATGTGTTACCTTGCAAACTCCTCAAAGACCTTGCTAATACAATGGCTGTGCAAAAGGATGAGCTGCAGTAGTGTGAAGAAAAAAGCCAAAGAATTTTACTGGCATGGACCAGTTTAAAGCATGGTGCCAGCATATAAAAACAAGCACGAGTTACCTTGCCTTCCACCATATATTACCAGTTTTGAAAAATATTACTACTGTAAAAACTTCTGCTATACTTTATCTTGTGCATTGAGTGCAGTGTCAGATGGATAGGACTGAAGTTGCCGTTTTTGAATTTGTAGAACTCTATGAGAACTGCTGGGTAGAAAAAGAATGCACTTTGAATATCCTTCCAAAAAATACAGTGCCAAATGAGAGACGACCGAGAGAAACTGCAGAATGGAACCTACATAAGCAGCAGTAGCAGTGACAGTGCTGCTGACAGGTGAAGTGACAGTCCTGCACACACAAGATCTGTTACCCTGAGTGACTGAGCAAACCTTCCCCTCTGAGGCTGTAGTTTCAGAAGTAACCTTTCAGCTGTGTGGGTTTGGGCTGATGTTGGCTACCCACAGCTGCACATCCCTGCCCCTTGTGCTGTGCCAAGCATGTGCAACCCTGCAGTGAATCACAGAGACCTGATGGTCCTGCTGCTGCATGGGACCCAGAGCTGGAGAAACAGTAACAAAAGCAGCAATTGATTCCAAATTATGTGGAATTCATATACAAAGGAGGGAATTCATGTTCCTGTGTATCAATGGGCATTTAGTCAGGGCTTCAACAAGAACAGGAGCAGGTCAAGCAATTCTTTGCATCAGACACAAATTTGGCAAGCAAATACAGACATTGGATGCTTCAACTCAGAACTGTCCAGCAAAAAACAGGGCTGAGAAAGAAGAAATGACCCCATCAGACTTACTTAAGAGACCCTGAGAGCTTTGGTTGCTGCAGAAGTTTATCTGCATGATTCAATGCCATAAGGTTATCCCCCAAAGCCAGAGCCACGTAAGCACTACACGCAAGGATCGAGCACCTGGAAGAAACAGACAAAACAAGGGGGAGAGGGGGAGAGTCAACATGTTAAATGGAGAATTCTGTGATTCCAAACACACCTGTTAAATCCTCTTTCTTGTTTAGTGCTAAAGAAATATATCAAACTTTCAATAATGACTTCCTATCTAACCATGAAGTTAAAGAGTTTTCATTATTTATGGGCTTGATTGTCCTACGAATATAAACCAAGGATCACCATGGTGTGCTCAGTAACATTTTGCAGTTTTCATCATAAATAACAGACTTAAAAATGATGGACTTCACCATGTGTCATTTTTCTCATGGGCAGTTTCCCTTTCTCACACTCTTGTTACTGGTCTTGCCTTGGACCCATTTGTATTCCTCTGCCCTCCCCATCTGTTGTAGAGAACAGTAGATTGCTATAAGACACACCCTACAGACACACAGTAGCTATCAATTAGGCTGTAACATATTTCACTCTTCTATTGAACAACATCTGCACACAGGGAGACAAACACTGGAGAATCTGGTACTTCCAGTTTTGTGTTCAGTTGAGGGCTGTAACCCAGTGCCAAGACTCTGAGTGATCCATGGCATTTTGTTGCCATCACAGACTTGCTTATCTTTCCAGAACCAGAAAATCTCTGGCAGTTCATTTAATGAAATCTGAACTACTCACATTTTCCATCTTCAAACAATAACCCCACATCAGGACGCCATCATTAGGCCAAGCTTCACACTTTGTAATAACTGCCCCCCTCTCCAAACACTGTTCCTGGGCATATTTTCCACTTGGTAAAACATCTTTCAGCGCAGGCTGCCTTGTCCTCAGGGCACAAGCCTCTGCCCAGGACACCCTGCTGTGAGCAGGGCTCTGCTCCTCTCCAGGGAGGACGAGTGGATGCTCTGAGTGGGGTCTCAGGTTGGGAGGAGAGGCGCGGGCTCTCCCGCTGGTCGGCGGGCTATTACTGCCCAACCTTCTGGCAACTGTCAAGCCCGCTTTCGGTCCAGCAGTAAGTCATGTCATTCATGGCAGGGCCTGGGGTGCCTTTATTCCCCTTTCCCAGGAGGCATGCTCCTTAATTATGCACAAGTAGGATAAGAAACTTCTCCAGTGTTTTCCCCTACCCCCCACTTCCTCTCCACCGTGTCCAGATGTCACATCTAATCTGAGCACATACAAAAGCTGGAGAGAGGGAGAGGAAAGCTTCCCCAGCTCAAGTCCCAAACCTAAAATATTTCTGAAAGGTTGTGACTGGGAAGGGGGATGGAATGGGGAAAAAAATCTCTGCAATAACAGCCCGCTTCTAACTAACCTCTTTTTGTCTCTACCTCAAGGAAGTACAGCTTTTAAATCAGCAGAGATGCTGCGTGTCACCAGCAAAATACCCTTAGACACAAGTTAGGGCCTGCAGAGTAGGTTATTACTGCCCTTCCCATCAATGTGTGTTACATTTCCCACAACTTTTTTAAAGCCTATTTTTATTTCTGCAAGTGTAAATTCAAACACAACACATGCTCCAATCACACAACAGCATGAAACCTACTCCTCTGCTCTAAGCACTAGCCACTGTTTGCTGCCACATAAGAGCAGGCAAAAGCCTTTAGCAACAAGTCATCTAAGGAGGAAAACATTCAGATTTCCTCCCATGCAGTTGTGTTCTTGCACTTGGATCCATTGTTGAGTTGGCTGAACCGAAGCTCAGGAGAGCTGACAGCCAACCGGAGCAGAAGAATTGCAGCACAAGGGAAAAGACAAACTAGTGTTTCACCCCGCTCAGGATTCTGACAAAACTCCGCAGGTCGCCTTTGAGCACGGCAGACTTCCAGCATCACCGAGCCTCCACATGCCCTAAATAAAACTGCCTTTGCACTAGGAAAAAGAAAAATGTTTTTTTAAACTGCCAGATTATGTCAAACAGCCTCTTGTGTAGGTCTAGGCAACAGGATCTGTCAGCCCACACAGACTCTAAGTTTACGGAACCCAAACTCCACATCTGCCTCGCTTTATTTCTCAGGGAAATGGCAAGCCAGAGCAAATCCAGTCCTTCAAAACTTAGTATGAAGGCACCAAAAATGACACTTCTGAACCATTAAGAGAACGTCACAAATGTTAAATAATTTCAAACAGCTAAGCCCAACAATATATACAAAATACCTACTTTTTATGTTTCAACACAGACAAACAATACAAAATACTAAGAAATACAGAATGCAGACTGTGCTTTCTCCAAGGGGAAAATCAGCAGCAGCAAAGGGGAGATGAGGGAAGAAGTACACAGTGGCTAAGAGTGAGGAAGAAGAGAGTGAAACAGCTATGGGTGATAATCACTGTAAGCTTCTAGCATTGTGACAGAGCCAAACAGACCACTGCAACCTTTCAACTGAGGCAAAACTGGGTAAGCGTGGAGAAAACAAATGATTCCTTTAACTCTATCTGCTTTGAGGGGCAAAATTAGGGTTCTTACACAAACACCTTCAATCTAGGGAGAAAGACTACAACAAGGTCTGTTGCTGTCCATCTCAACTTTTACAATAAAATCCACAAAATTTTCCAAATGTGCATTTTGTGAACCATGGTCTAGCAGAACATCTTTTCTCTTGATGTATCCAAACAGTGTTAGTGGCTGTGGTGTGTGGAACATACCACAGCCTGAGAGCAGAGCAGGGGAAATGGCTTGTCCAAGGATGAGAAGCACCAAGGAAGATTGTTTAGAAGAAACTCAGAAGAAAAAAACTGGAGTTTCTACTTCCAATGCATAAATTCTTAGCAATGATTGGTGTCCTCTCAAGTCTCAGAAGTCTCCAAGACTTCTGCTTGTTGTTTTTAAAACCTTGCAATTGAATTACTGCTTTTTATGAGAATAGTCCACTCAACTAGTCCACCAATTTGTGCAGAAGTATCAAGCAATATAGAGGGCATGTAAACCTTTTCCAGATGATATTTTTAGCTTTTAAAAACTGTTCAGGGGCAAAGGTAAGTCAGGCATTTTTAACTCTTACAAGGATGCACAACTCTATAAAATCATCCAAAAAAAGCATTCAGAGTCCCTTTTCAGTTCTAGAAGTAATAGAGGTTTTTCAATTCAGCAACTTGTCAGGAAAAAAAAATTGAATAGATACCTATTCCTCAGGATAATCCTTGACAACATCCAGAATCCTTTCTTCTTAATTTTCCTGGACTCAACAAGAATTTCAATTTTCTCACTTAGCTCCTTAGTGAGCAAGGCTACAGGACTACTATTTGAGTGTAATGTATTTTGCTATTCACATCTTCAGAAGCTTAGAAACAATTTCAGCAGAACCTCTTTCTAGGAATGTGTAGTCCTCTAGATTAAACCAAAGTATGTAGTGAAAAAAAAACCCCAATGTTTTTCCTTTCCTTATATGAAGTTCTTTACCAGAAGCAGCTCACTTCTTGCTGAACTGCTAAGTTTTTCCTGACATGTTGTCAGATTTCATCAGTAGATAACAACAGCTGATTGTGAAAAATAAGACTACGTATTAAAAAAAAAAATCACAAATTGACACCATGTAATTTTGACATGTGGCAGCCACACTTTCAACAGTCAGGAGGAGAAAAAAACCACAAAACCCACAAGCAACCCACATCACTGATTTTAATCCAGCATGTTCTATTTCAAGTAGCACACTCTTGTACCACTCCAGAATAAATAATCGATGTTGCCTCACAGATTCCTCCTGAGGTACTTTTAAATGAGTACAAAAAGATTTGCTACATGTAGTGGAGCAAAGAAAAGGTTAAGCTGGTCATTATAAAACATAGGTTACCTGGGGTTAGGCTGAAACAGAATGTTTACCTAAGAGTTCAAGTGGGAAATTACTGTATGCTTTGTCCATAATAGAAACTTAAAACAGATTTCTTTTTCCTAAACAGGTGCAAGCTTTATAATAAGAGATTTTCAACAAGCTGGAAGCCACCTGAAATAATTAACATTGCCAGTAAATGGTAATCTTGGGGAAAAGTAGAGAGACTCCAGATAAAATGATACTTATTTACACACACGTGAGTTATTCCACCTGGAGAACATTCAGACTTCTGAACACGCAGTTTAAGGATCTTTGAGAACACATAAGAAATCTACAATGAAATTTTACATATATTTTTCCATTGTGAGAAAGTCAAATGCCTGGACAGAGGCATTTTTGCTTTTTATTTTATGTAAACTAGGGATTTATTCCTGCTGAAAGGAATACCATTCTCAATGGTAAAAGCATTTATGCTGCTTTCCACTTTCATTTTTTTCCCATCCAACAAGCATATAATGTGGGGACTGAATTCTAAACTAGCTTTGCTGTGGTTTTAAGGGGAAAAGGTACATACAGGAATTTCCATCCCCTTCCACCAATGTCAACAGCCATTCTCAGGCTTTTTAGATTTGTCCTTATGAGACTTGCTATTTTCAGCTTTGCCCAGTATATAACACCAAACTTACAATACTGGAATCAAGCAGACTGATCTACCTAAGCTGCAATTCTGCTGGATGGTTTCTATTTGTTCAGATTCAAAGCCCAGAAGAAAGGAAGCACACACATTTGAAAAAAAGATTACCAGCTACAATTCAACATCACAGGTGGCTACAAAAAGACCCCTAGGAATCACAATTAAGGGAGAGGCTTTTTTAATGATGAATATTTGACATAATTTACTTGCCTTAAATTCTCCAATTCCTGTTTCTTCAAAGGTGAAGAAGGAGGAGCTGCAATGAATTTATCCCCTTCGTGACTTTTATTGCTAGAATAAAAACAGTGTATTACTATAATAGACAATTTAAAAATTCTCAGTGCATTTTTTCACTCCATTTAAAAGAACATAAATTCTGCAGCTTAAAATAGAGGGAGTTGAAGTCATTCACAGATTGAGGCATATGTTCTTATCCTAATCATTCTACTTGAGAAGGAAGAAGTGGGACACTTGCTGGAAAGGATTTGACTGACAGACCAAACAACCCACACCATTCTTCACAGCCTTGAACTATTTTTGAAGTTCAGTGCAGGATAAGCATTTTTAACTGGAGGGACACAGAATTTGCTGCATTTGTAGCTTCTCTCCTTTTGGTCTGTAAGAAAAGCCATAAACTAGTTTTCTCTCTAGACCTCTTAAAAACTAGTTACATAAATACTCTAGAAAGATAACCCACAAAGTGCTACAGCTTCCTTTAGATTTCTAGCTTCCCTTTATTACAAAATGCCTCTTCTATTTTTTCCCAAATAAAATTCCACTTTCTTAAAATTACACCTTTTTTGGGGGGGGGAGCATTTGGGGAGTATTCATTCCATTTAAGAAGTATGAAACTTCACCCTCCAATAAGCTGAAAGAACTTCCTGGAATGAGAATTGAAGAGACAGCTAATGGCTGTATCTTGGCAGTGAGAGACAGCAAGGTCTAGAAAAAGATTTAAAAGAAAATTCAGAATTGAAACTGAATCTGTCCACTTAACAAGAACTTAGTTTATGAGTTTCATGTCTCTCTATTACAAATAGGTAAGATAACTCCAACATGCAAAACATACAGCAGAAATTTCCAAGGAATTCATACTCAATAATGCTGTATAGTACATACTTCATGCCTTTACCAAAAATTTGTTCCAAAAAATACCCTTAACCACTAAAAGCATTCACTCTTTTCTTGTGAATAAGAGAAGAATCTGCCTTAAGAGTCAGCTTGCTCAATTAGTGGGATTTGCTTTAAAATCATTCTGTTCAATTAGTGTGATTTTCTTCAAATGCCTTGTATGTTTTACTGTTCTCTCACAGAGGTTCCCTTGTCAGAAGGAACAAATCCTTAGAGAACCTTTCAGAATGTGACACAGAAATTCAAGAACAGCCTCTTTTGTTGGATATTTTGAAACTGGCAATGACTACTGGAAGATATGAGGGAGTCCTTTCTTTAGCTTTTTTCAGCTGAAGAAGCATCTGGTTTTGAAAGCAGAAGGTAGCAAAGGATCTTCCCATAGAGGGCATGTTTTTCTTTCCTCACTCCAACAAAAATAAACAAAAACCACCCCAATAGAAAACAAAAAAGGAGGTCTTGTCTGAGTAAGGGGCACCATTTTGTTTTCATTACAGCCCCTTAGTGAGCCCCAAAAGCTTCAAAGTGAAGTCCCATTTAAACCAGAGAAGCTTCATCTCAATGGGCTGCATATATGCTTGCCAGAGAACCTCCAATCTTAGTAAAGAGAAAAAGAAAAAAAAACCCTACAAGAAACAACCAAACAAAAATAAAAACCCACAAACACCCCCTCCTCCCTCTGACTTTAATAAATAATTTGGTCACTTGACAACACAGACTGTAATTGGAAAAACAGGACTATAGAGAGCAGCTTTCAAATATTGTTGCAAACAGTAACAGCCACTGACCTCCAGCCACAGACAACCTCGGAATATATGAGGATACACCTTGTGCCTACACAATACAGTATGTGTACAGTAAATCCTGCCTTGTGACAAATGGATCTTATCTTCTTAACATTTATCTGTACTCAGGTCTGACAAAACCAGTGTTTTTTCATTACTCTCTAAGTAGTTCAAGTTCTACCCAGAAACTTTTTCCAGATGAGTTATTGTAACATTTACCCTCAAAATGGTCTTTAATGAAAGTGTAGACTATGATCAAAAGTTATTCTCCAAAAGGAAGTCCCAAATGTACGAGGTGATGCAATAAATTAAGCCACCTTCCTTTAACATACGTGTCTACAAATTACTTTTTCTGAATTGTTATTGACAGGAAAGATTTTTCTTAAATTCTTTTCTGCAAAATATGATTATTAAGCAATAGCTCCATGCTGCTTTCCTACTTACCTTCTAAATCTAGTTTCCCATTTTAATGCAAACACAACAAAGCACACTAGGGCTGATGAATGTCAAATCTGATCATTGGGAAATGTTTACAGCTGAGTTTCCAGACATTCAGATATATATTGAATCAAGTACATGGCGCACGTGCGCTCACACACAAAATCACTGTAACATGAAACTTCACTTACAATTAGAGAAATACCAATATGCACAGCAGGAGGGTGTGGGAAAACATAACATTTGCAGCACAGAAAAGAAAAGATGGCCAAGGGAAAAAATAATTTCACTGTCTAATTTAATAAAAGCTGATAGGGACAGGAGGAATCAATTCAGTATTTTATTCTTACATTAAAACAACAAGCAGCTAAACAATTTCCTTGAACATACCAGCATTATTAAGAGAATTTACAAATATGTTCTGTTTTTCTGCTGACCAAACCAGGTAAATCACAGACACAGACCATTGGCCCAGAGTTCCTCTGGACAAAAAGAAGGGCTTATATTCAATTCTGTTTACCTGCATGCTTCACTGCTTTCAGAGTTTTCTGTATTTCCCCCCAGCTGATTATTAGTTTTAGATCCATTTTCCTGCTTGGGCTCCTGTTGATCTTCTGGCAGTAGCAGCAAGGCATTTCTTAGACAAATCGCTGCAAACTCCATGCTGGCTACAGGTATTGCTGAGGACTGCCCATCACTTAAAGAGACACAGAAGTTGACCAATAAGTAGCAATCCTACTAAATTGAAAATAAAAGCAGAGCTCCAAAAATACCTGAATGCAGAGAAACTTCACCCCAAAAATGTTAAATAACATTTTAATATACCAAATGTAAATTATTAAGATGTAGTACCTTGTTATCTTTACATATTGAAAATACATCACATGCCCAAATAGATTCACTAGATTTTTGATTTCACTTACTCAAGTTTTATGGCAGAGCAGATAGATTCTTCCTGCATTTTTCTAAAGTGGATTACTGAAAATATATGTTTTTAAGTGAGAAAAAGAGGACAGATTCAGCTATCTGAAAATGAAATTTCAGATAAGTAAATTTTAAGCTTTAATGTTCATCTTACTTACAATAAACACACAGTTAAGCCCTCTGCTGGCTATCACAGAGGAGGCACAAAATGATGTTTAAGCCTCACTAAGCATTTTAGCATGCCTCTCTCTTTGCTACATAAATGAACAGTTATTCCACAACAGTTTTAAAATTTCTGATAAACAGATATATATCCTTAACAAAGCTATAAAAACAAAATAAATAACCCATGGAAAACATACTCACTTATAAACAACATTCTGTATGGACTGGGATGCTAGGACTATCTTACGGTGGTAGCCTTGACCCACTATTGATTGCACAATTCCCTTTTTGCTGGGAAGACCTTTAGTCTCTTGTTCTGATGTCTAAAAGGAAAAAAAAAGAGCTTAAATATCAAGGCTATTGAATGAGAGCTTGACAAAGTAAGTGAAGGCTGAAAGAAGACCTTGAACTCTGCTAAAATATAAGAATAATGGATACAGTTTTAAATCTAAAGTACAATGAAGGATCAGGCACCTTCTATTGTCTTTGTGTTGCAGAGGGGTTTTATTGCACACAGTGTAAGCACAGATTAGTTCTGACAGCTTGTCTGATAGCCTACTGACCTAGTTTCTCCTCTGTTTTGAAAGCAAAAGAACAATGAACCAAGTCATATTAAAAGAACTGACAGGATATCTAAAAAGAAATAATTTGATCTGCCACATAACATTCAGACTTGGCACTGTAACGCTTGCCATCTTCTCTCCCTGCTTACACAGCACTCAGAAAGCTCTTCGGAAAAGCTGCTCCCAAACTGTTCCACAGGGAACACAAAGCTGAACAACAACATATGCAAAGATACATTAAATTAACTTGTTTAATGGATTGTTGAGTGCAGACATATTCTGGGGGTCAAGTAAATTTAAAGTACCCTAATTGTCAGTCCCAAGAATTATCTCTACACCACGTTTACTGGGGTTTGTTTGGCTGTTTTACCATGAGCCATCTTAACTTCATTGCTAAGTTTAGCGAGTGATTAAGGGCTGCAGTTTTAAGAAAAAACTTATCCTAAATCTGGACTTTCATAGCAGTCATTTTTTCAAAAATTTATCAGAATCCAAAACTAGACTGACATAGTAGCATGGTAGTAAAAATATTGAAATGGTAGCATTTACTGCCAAATAAAAAATGCATACACTGAGTTTGGATATGAAGCACATATTTCAAAAAAGGTGTTTGAAATGCAGGTGTTTAAAGAGCACCCTTCTTCCATTCATATTTTGTGCTTACAAAATACTAAAGTGGGTGAAAATTAGCTTCAGTGAAATTGCTTTTCTGCACGGTGTTCAGAGCATAAATATGAATCCATGCTTAGATATAAAGAAATACTGCTGAGTTGAGTTAAAAATTGAGTTACAAGGTCAAATTGAACATATTACTGACTTTAGGACCTCACTTGCCATGTTGCAAATCTAACAATTTAAAGATACTTTCTCTTTGCCTTTAATATTAATAGCATCCAAAATTAATTTTTTTAAGATTACAAATTTAGGGAACAACAAGCTGGTTTTTTGACATGAATTCAACTCTCTGGTATATCACACATGATCATAACTGTACAGGAAGAAAGCCTCAGGAACTTGGCATAATCTACTACTTTGGCTAGTCTGCAGTAAACAGGGAAATGCCCCATAAGGATCTTTATTTCCCTATTCCAGACTGCTAAATACTATCCTTGTAAATGGAATCCTAGCTTTGGGTTTTTGCCACAAAACCACTAATCCACTCTCATACTCAGCTTTTCACTAGACATGATCAGATGTGTCTTCTTTATCTATTTCTGACATGCACTCAGTAGGATTGATACAGAAAATTGCAAAATTAGTATGAAGAAAGCTGTTCTTCCTGCATTTGCTGTGCTTTATAAAACTCAGGCAATCTGACAAGTAGCACATACAGAATCACAGTCAGTCCAGTTTTGACCCAATACTCTTGAATCTTCAGTGCTCTGCCTCTGAAATTGGTATACAAGCAAACCTCTGCTATAAAGCTGTATCTTTCTTAAGTTCTCTGAAATAGAGATACCAAAATATTGAGTACTATTCAAATTCCCAAAGGAAAAATTATTAATTTTGTAATTGGATAGTGTGCAGTAAATAAATGCACAGAGGCCAACCAGAGAGGAAAAACAGAGGATTCAAGGATGGAGGAAAATATAGTGAATATAGCTATTTGCTCAATTCATCCCACACATTCTGTGTGAGGAGTGCAATGGGCATACTGTGGGAATAACTGTATAGGATCATGCAATTACAGATTATATCATCACTCCCCCACACTTAAGGGGTGAATTACAGTTTTTACAGGGAATCAAGTAGGGTGTATCTTAATTTCACAGACATACTATTTAGGTGCAGTTTTTTCTTCCTGTCCTCAGCCCTCTGAATTTTATCATGTGGGTTTATCCTAAGCATACATGGATCAGCAGGTTAAAAACAAGATGTCCCACAGGACATGTAATATGCCTGCCATCAGCAGGTTTCCACCAACTTTGCCAGGAGAAGAAGGTGAAGGCTTAGCAATTAGAGATTCCATTTCCCAGCAGGTGTGATCCCAACAGCTTCAGGATGGAGAAGGCTGATCTCTGCTTCCTCAGCCTCTGTCACTTTCAGACTACCCACACAAAAGTCTCACCCCACTTAATCTCTAGTGGACGATAAGTGAGGAAACAATGAAACTTCAGATGAGCTTTGGCTGCATGAAGAGAAAAAGACCACATGCAGAGTTCCCTTCACCTGTTGCAGCTCCAGATTAAACATGTAAAAATACATATACACAAGAAATAATCTGGATTTACAGAGGTGTTACAACATCAGGCCTTCAAAATACACAGTTTAACTCTAGGTATTAGTTCCATCTTTCTGTAATCACATGCCATTCTTTAGAAGAATTTTCCAAAGCTACTTACCCCTTTATTGGCAGCAATGCAGCATTCTGCTATTCTCAGCCACAGACGAGGGTTTGAGTGATAGACCTGGACTGCCTCAATCAGGCATTCAAAGGCAGCTAAGGGCCTCCCAATATGCAAGAGCTGAATCCCACAGTTATAGAGCAACTCGTATCGTTTGTTAGTCAGTAGTGTACACATGGGTCTCCCTGAAAATTTTTTACCTGCAGAAAAGGATTACATTACATTGGATGTGCAGCTCAAGACAGCACAAAACTCAAAGAGGGAAGCTGTGAGAAACACCCCAAAGCTACCAAAAACCCCTCTCATTGCTGAAATCCACTAGCCTCCCTCTGTAAATTTCCTTCATACCAAAACCGATTTCAAAGACAGATTAATTGTATTCTTAATTAAGACTGAAGTACATTAAATGCTAACCTCATACATTCCTTATCACACAAGCTAACTGTATACAATAGTACTGAATCCCAGATTTGTGAGAATACACATCAACATACATTCCAGAGAATATAGATTCCAGAAGAAAACTTTGCTGTTAACAAGCATAAAACACTTTCTGTCTTCACATTAATAAAGCAACACTAGGTCCAGGGGAGAAATGGGAAAAAAAACCCAACAAAATGCCAGATAGTGAGTATATTTTAAAGAAAACAAGAAATGAAGACAATTATAATTTCATCATGAAATGATGAAGACTGAGTGAGGAGGCCCTCTATAGTCAGATAGGAGAGGTCTCACATTCAGAAGCCCCTGTGCTGGGACAACACAGAAGGGCATAAACAATCCAGGAAATTCCTGGAAGGTGTTTATGATTCCCTTCTCCAAATGTTGAAGGAGCCAATGAGGACAGGTCCTATACTGAACCTCATTCTCACCAACAAGGAGGGGCTGGTTGGGACCATGAAATAGTGGAGTTAAAGATCCTTAGGACAGTAGAAGTATGCACAGCAAGCTCACTACACTGGACTTCAGGCAAGTAGACTTTGGCATCTTTGGGGGTCTGATTGGTACAATACCATGGGGTAAAGCCCTGAATGGAAGAGGAGCCCAAGAAAGCTGATTCATATTCAAGGATCACCTCTCCCAAGCTCAGGAGTGATGCATCCCAACAAAGAAGTTGGGCAGAAGTGCCAGAAGGCCTCCTGAACAAGGAGCTCCTGGACAAATACACAAAGAAAGCATACAAAGGGTGGAAGCAAGGACCAGCAATCTGGGAGGAATACAGAGAAACTGAGCAACCAGGGACCAGGTTGGAAAGCTAAAGCCCTGACAGGATCAAATCTGACCAGGAACATCAAGGGCAACAACAAAATCTTCTATAGATATGTTGGTGATAAAAGGAAAACTAGGGAAAGTGTGAGTCCCCTCCACAAGGAAACAGGAGACCTGATTACCCAGAATATGCAGAATATGGAGAAGGCATCCTTCATGCCCTGATGATTCCACACATTGTCAGCTGGACTATAAATAACCTATGCAAAATAGGCCACAAAAACTTTTTTTTGTCATACCTCCCTAACTGATGGACAAAGTCTGTAAACAAGAGAGAAGTAATTGTCCCAGCACCATGGTACATCACAAAAACCAGAAAAATAAAGAACATACTTAATCATCATCATGTATTTCTGGCAATAGCAACCACCTTCCTACATCAAGTTACCATCAAAATTCTCACCCCTCTTACCCTGCCCTCCACAAAAAGATGGAAGGCGAATTTTGCTGATGATTACTCAAACCTTCTGTTCTATATTTCTTAGACTTGCCAACCCCTCTTCCACCATCTGTTTTAATCTCTTGCTTACCTGGATCCGAGCTGCCTGTTCCCAGCTGTGCACATGCATTATCATTTTCTTGCAAGGCCTTTTTAAAGTAAAAAATTCCTAAATTGTGCTTTCCCATTGCAAAGTGGATGCAGCCAAGATTGTTCCAGAACATACACCTTAAGCATTCACCTGAGAGAACAACAAAAGACCATTTTCATTCAGTGAGAGTTGTTGCTAAGGCCACAAAATGCTCCAGTCACTTTCTGATGGGTCAGCATATTATGGCAGTCTATTAAAGATGGTTTTCAGTGAGATGTTCATGGGTGACAGTGTTACATCCAATATGACATACACATATATTTATGCCAACTTAACCATACAAGCAGGAAATGCATTCTTCTTCCTAAATATATGTTCAGGTAACACAGTGAAAGGTTTTTTCTAAATAATAAAGGACAAAAAATATAAACTTTTCACTTACCTGCTGGTGACTAAAATTTTACAGGGTTAACATGGATAATAAAGACAAAAGAAAAAAAACCACCCTAAAATCCAAATAACCAGACTATTAGCAAATTAAACAGACATGATTTTAGTCATAGCCTAGGAAGTCTACTAAATGAACAGTATACTGTGCAAAAAAGCTAATGCAAAAAAGTTATGTGACAGTAAAATTTTCAAAAAAATTTAAATCATAAAGAGAACTTTAAGCAGAAAAACTGCCAGAGAGGCCTCAATTCTAGATCTAATAAGTTGCCTTTTGTTTCATTTATTGATTAAGAGACTCAATCATGAGCCTTGCAAATATGACACAGCTTCATAAATCCATTTTCACATACAATCACAGCCTTCTGTAGAAGAATGTTCAATGAAAATCACTATGTTGTTGTGTGAGAGTACAAGAAGAAAGATGAAACACATTCAGCAGATAAATCCATTACTTTCAGGGCTGACACTGTTAAGTAATCATTAATATCCTTAAAATTGCTATCAACAAGTAGTTCTGTTATATTAGACACTGAAGTACCTGCAGATGAAGGGGTTTTATTTTACCTGTTTTCATGAAACCTGGATGTTCGGCAATGTTGGCACTGTTTAGAAGTTTGACAGCTTTACGATAATTGCCTCTCAAATACTCAAAATTGCTCTTAAGAAAGAGGGAAGGAGCTGACTGTGAAGCAGAAAACAATAGTTAGTTATGTCTTGGTTGATGATTTATACTGCTAGTGTTATATCACTTCACAAACTTGCTTCTCCTGCCATTTAAAAATAAATGGGTTTAGGCCATGTTACTTTCAAGAACACTGTCATGAACTTTAGAGAGCCTGTCATGGAAGTGGCTAAGGAGAAAGGATCTCTAAAGGATCTCTAACCTGTCCTCTAATACCTTCCTCCTCACACCTCCCCTCCCAGCAGAGTTCCTTGTAGGCTGGAATCCTCCAACACAGACCTCATGATCCAGAAGGCGTTCTGTTAAACTTGCTTTCCAGCAAGACATAAGCCTCCAAAAAATGTCAACAAAAAGGAAAAAAAAAACAACTCAAAAAAATGCCCACATATCCCAGAATTAATCCTTTATAAATTGGTTTAAACTACCAATTACATCAAAGTTTGTAATATGCAAAACATCTATAGTACACTAAAACTTATTTCATTGCAATTATAAAGAATGCTGAATCTGTTTATTATATAGTGTTTCACTGCTATTTTGGCACCACAAGGCATATTTTTTTAGAAACTGAAAAGAGCACAAACAAGAAAATTCTACATTGATTACATTTGCACAGATATTATAAACCCAACTGACTACATACAGAATTACTTCAAACATCCACCCTCAATAAGAACTTTTTTTTGTAAAGAACATTACCAAATTCAGTTTTAAGATACAGAACATATTTAGATTAGAAAAACAACAGCCTTAAGAATACTTACATTCCCAGCTGTATTCATAACAGACTTGATCTCCCTTTTGCATGCTTTTAATGACTTCATCTGGATATAGGCTCTCACCTTATACTGTTAAAAAATTAAACTTGTTAAATAATACACAATAATTTCTGCAGGTTTGCAAGACAAACTGTATCTAGATATTTACTGCAGAATATTTTATATATATTTTTAAAATAGGTAGCAAAAAGCTATTCAAAAAGTTTTCACAAAAAAGAAATTTTATTCAGACTTTAAACACCACATTTATAGGGTTTGTATCACAATAAGCAGATAAACACTTTGTTCAATGGCCAGCATCTGCTCCATATTCAAACACAGACATGAGCACTTAAAATGACAAACTAATTAAAATAATCTAACATCTTAAACCCAGACATTTACCTACTAAACTGAAAACACAAGTAAGTGAATGCTAATAGAGAAGCACTCTGATTCTTCACATATTTTTCAACAGAACAGTACAGTGAAATAAAACCTCAGCTGATTTAGACTGGAGGTTGAACAGACAAATTCAGTGCAGTGAACTGTCATGTAAAGAAATAATTATAACACACAGGGACTGAAATGGTGGTGGTGGGCAGGATGCCAGGTCAATGTTTCCTGTACATGGATCTTACAGAAAGGAACACTTAGATAAATTCATTTTTTTGTTTCACAACAAGGAGAGAGAAAGCATCATAATTTGGGCTGAACTGGTTTTAAAGGAGATGACACTCAGATTTAGAAAACTCTTGAAGGAATGTTCTTGTATAAATAACATGCAGACCCTTACCTGGTGTATCTTAGATTTAGCAACTTCTATTAAAGCTCCACTTTCAGCTTTTTGATTTGAGGAATCTTTATTGGTATTATTACCTGACTGTCACAAAAAAAGGGGAAGCATTACTGTTAATCACCTTTTAAATAAGTATTTAATAGTATTAATAATAATATTGTTTGAGTATTTAATATCAAAATATACACATCCCACCAGAAACTAACTTGAGTTTAACAATCAAAACCCACGAACCAGACCAGTCTTTGAAGAGCTGAATTCTGTACTAACATTAGTGTTACACTATGTTGCTCTGCAGTTAAGAAGAATTCTTTTGCCTAGAAGGATGACATGCACACTCTAGAGTACTTCTTTAATGCTTCCTTCAGTAGAATTACTATAAAGAGAGAAAATTTTATCTTAAGTGTGACATTCCATCAACAGGAAAACACTGAAATGTCCTCTCTTCACTTCCAAGACACCACTGATTTTCTTGATTTTTCCAAAAGGCACATGAAAGATTTCATTTGAAAGTGTGCCTCACACTTTCAGATACTGTGTAAAAAAGATACTTAATTTCCTATCCTATGCTGTGCAGCTGCAGTTCCTCTGACACTGACTTCCCTTTCAAACTCAGGGTCTCATATGGTCATAGTCAAAGACAAGCAATATTTGACCCAGGAGACAACTGTTTTTCCAATGCAAGTCTCAGACTGAAGAAAGACATTTTAGCTCCCTGGAGTAAGAGAAAAGGGTGAAAAAGAGGGAATAAATAGCTGTTGTACACAATTAACTCAGTCACTAAAATATTTAAGCCGCTGTCTAAAGTTACAGGTGATCTAACTTAGTCTTATAATTCCAAAGTCTATTAAGATACTAATTTTGGATTGAACTAAAGCATACTTCTGATAAAGATTTAAAGGCATTTGTATGATTTTAAGCTTACCTCATTTTTTCCATTCTTGCTGTTATTGTTGCCCTGTGAAATCATTTTTTCCAAAACAGCAAGCAGATGCAAGGCTTTCTCAGCTTGGTAAGTTAACAGGTATAAGTCTACAAGCAAGAAGCACACAGCCTGGGCAAACTTCTCTTCTGTGAAAAGCAAAGAAGAAAAATTTGTTTTTCACCTCTAATACCAATCCCTCCAAACAGGGATGGAAAAAACCCTACTGTAAAGTGCCATTTATGCCACATTATTAGAAAAATCAATATACTACATAAGAAAAAATAATGCAGCCATGTCCAACCCACAGCTAAGTACATGCACTGAAAAGAAAGCTTACTTATTCAAATAGCATCACCATAAAAGCACAGACTAAAGACAGCTTAACAAGTATTTCATGTTTATAGGCTCTGAGAACTGATCTAAGTAGATCAGTACCAAAGTTGCAGCAGCCAAACAGACAGAGCTGTATGCAGATGTAGAATCCCAAAGAACTCACAAAGATTCTGTAAAACACATCTCTGTTTAGCTGACTTCACAGACTAAGTCCCAATTATGCATACTGAAAACTAGGAGGAATTGAAGCAGGAACACAGCAGCATTTACTTAATTTACTGAGACCCACAAACATACATCCTTCAGCCTTCTCACTTATAAGATTTAACAAGGATTATGAAATTATTTCATGCAAGTATAGTAATTCTACTACACAAGGTATCATAGCTCATAAAAGTTGCAGACTTTGTATTCAGATATAAGCACAAACAATTATGCATTACCTAATAAAGGTATTTAAAAATTAGTGCCCTGAAAAACAGACACCCACCCATGAGGCTGCATGATGACTCAAAACATTAGATTTCAAATAATTTCATTAGCTTGTACATATTATTTATATAAATACCATCTCAACTTGAAAGAATCCATTTCAGTTTCATAGCACTTGTCCGCTAAATCTCTCTGAAGCTTTCCCCCAAATTAGTTGGTTGTCCTTGATATAAGTAAAACATATTATTTATTCCAAACCTTTCCTAATTTCTTAAAATTATATTAGACAAATTACAAATGACTTGTCTGATAGTGAAAAAGACTTAATTATCTTTCTGTAGTTCTTGAAAGGACAAGATTCTTCTTTCTGCCTACATACCAAAAGGCTCTATGAACTGGTACAGCTTCTCCCCAACGGATATTGCTTCAGTATACTGACGGAGATGGTACAGGATCACAGCTTGATTGTAGTACAGCATACTGTTCTCAACATCATCCAAACCATCCATTTCTTCAACAACAGAGTGAACCTGAAAAAACCCCACTCATTCCATTAAACTTTCAGTACCTATGATTTTAAAGTACCAGGTATTTTAAAAAAAACCTCCAACGCTATGAATTTCTCTAAAGTAAAATTTAACTTACTGACCTAATAAACTTCATTGTTGCTATAAATTAACACAGCAAAAAAACATACAATGAAATACAAAACTGTCAATTGAGCAGTAAAGTAATATTTTCACTTTTTTATAATTTCACAAACTATTCTACATTAAGGAACTTTCTGCTGAATGAACATAGCAGGTCCTTCTATTGTTATAATCACAGACCAATTTCAACAACTACAAAAACTGTCCTACAAGATTAAACTGACTCAGATGTTTAAAAGTAATGTTACTTTCTTACTTTGTTAAATCTATGTGACAAGGAGCAGAAGCCTTACTCCTACTTCACTGAAAGATCCCACCACCATTAATAGTACCCAAAATCAAGTACCATGTCAATACAGTTGCATTACCTGGTTTTTCAGCTGGTTAAGGGTTTGTCTCAAATTGTCTGTGGTAGTCTGATTACTTTTACAGAACTCTGCAACAGCAGTATTCAAAGTTATTTTGTAGTCATCTTTGTTTATGTCTTGAAGGGTATTTAGGTGTTGTAAACAAGCATCATAGTTTCCAGCCTGTAAATTGCACACATACCAGAAACATGCATTAGAAGATAGTCTTTCCTTTATCAATACAACTGAACTAAATGTGTATACACATATTTCATTACTTATGCAGATTAACATGGATGAGAAGCAAGTCTAAATGTTGAAATCATATCCAAACTTCAAAAATAACTTGGTGGTGTAAGGACAAATTAAGTAGCTGATTACTATTATCAGATGTTTTCATGAAAAGGGTTATTCTCATTTCTCTTATCATATTAAGTTTCAAGATTCTGTTTCCTCAGTTTTCACAATCTTTCCCCATTTCATGAACACTAAGCAGCTGCAGTTGCTTCCACAAGTTCCAGCCCAACTTGGAACTTGTGTATGTTTATGTTCAGTCTTCAGTTCATCTGAATATATAGTGATTCACAATTGAATCTATGGAAGTTAGCTCAAGAGAGATTGGAAAAAGAAAGTGTCACTTTCCCAGAATAGGTTTAAGAAACATTTTTACAAGCCTTAGCTGTTGGATGAAGTATTCAATCACCTAGGAATGTCTAAACAGAAACTAGGAGCCAAGCGTGATGCTCCACTGATGTGTGATCTAGTGGAAAAATCCCTTTCTTTGACCACAGGAGGACTTTAGTGGCATCAACAAATGAAAGAGAAACTCCTCACTCATTAAGCCTAGATGATGTTTCACTTTCAACTGCTAAATTCCTACACAGGAATAATCACATTTACCTCTTCCATATCAGAGTTATAGACAGATAGGCAGATGCATTTCTATCTCTGTCAATGGTTCACACCCAAAAGCTAAGCTCTGGAGTACCACCCTCTACTTACTCCTCCTTTTCAGGTGCTGTTCCACAGAGCTTCTCCTGGACTGCTGAGTAACTTCCTATTAAGGGCAGAATACAACAGAGAAGAGCTCTGGGGTCCTTCTGCCCTCCCCAAGGAAGTTGCCATTCTACAGCTCCTCTCCATGGAACCACTCCAGTTCCTCCAGTCTCCCAGGCAGGCACAGTTATACAACTTAGAGAGATGTAGCAGGACACTGACACATTTTCACAACTGTAAGCACCAGCAGCATGGATTGCCTTCTGATCCTGGGCATGAACACAGGAACTTGCAGCTCAGCTGCTGGCATGCTCTTTAGCTGAGACAGTTCATCTCCCAGTGGTTCTCTTGCTGTGCTCACACTTGCAGCTTCTCCTCAGTAGGAGCTTCCAGATCACAGCAACAAGGTTTCTAATCATGGCTGGACTACAAACCTTGAACCTTTAAATGCTCAGGTTATTTTGTGATGTTTTTCATCAGCTAACAGTCCTTTATGCCACTCTACTAGATAGGATCTAGACTATAATACCCAATTCTATAGGAATTCTGTCAAGACTGAAACTGGGCATGTAATATGATAAGCCAGGATGTGAGACAGCCCACAATGCGATCTGGAGCTACTCAATAGCAAAAAATTGGCAAACAAGGCATCAAATTAATTCTGCTCACATCTGTTGCCACCTCACTCTATGAACTCAGGGAATTCTCAAAGCAAGAAAAATTTGACAAGATAAACCAAATACACTGGACCAGGATAAAAGTAAAGATGAAATCATTAGCAGGTCAAAAGTATTTAGATGTGTGGGCAAGGTGGAAAACAAATGACTCTCTCATGTGCCTTCAGTTCTCAGGATCAAATGCCACTGATTAAAATGTTATTGAAAAAGAGCAATTGAGCTAGACAGCGTTGAAGGAGACATCAGGGAGCAGCACAGTGTTAAGAACCAACCATATGCACTTAATGTAGCAAAATGAGTGAAACATAGAAGTACTGAGTGAAACATTGAAACAAGAATCTCAAAAGACAACACTTAAATTCTTCACTGACTTATTTCACAAATTTAAAACTGAATTTAAAGCAAGGCATTTTGGAGACAGAGATATAATTGAAAGGAAAAGCAATTGCACTTCCTGTCACACTACATAAAAATAGGCAAAATACAAAGAAAGAAATAAATTTAAAGACCTGGTACTTGAACTTTAACACAGAAGAAAAAAATCTTCCAAGAAACACAAAACAAGTAGTAGATACTGCCTGTAGGTGTTACACATTCAGAATGTTTTATTGCAAAGTGACAGGACATCATACAACACTTTTTGTGAAAGAATATAGTATAGCATGATGCTAAAACACAAGTGTTTGTTTCACTGCTGTTTTTTAAATACATGAGGTTCCTTTAAACACTAACACCATTTTTAGCTTGATGTGATTAATTCTTCCAAGAGATCATGCACTTCCAATGCTGATGCAGAAGAGAAGCCTCATATAGCTTTTAAGGTTACTAAGTTTTGAGAATCAAAATTAAAAGTGCTTTTGTTCAAGTATCCTGTTCAGCGTTCTCACATCACAGCAGATAGAAAATGCATGTGCTGCCTCTACAACACAACTAGTACTATTTTTGAACATCCTCTTAATGCAATTGGAGTTGTATAAAGAAAACAGGCAAAACAATCACACAATCCCACTTAGCAGTAATGTGGTAACTTAGAAGTCTCAAAGTCTGACTTTGTCTTACCTGAAAAGCTTGTAATGCACTGCTCGACAGCTCCTTTTCCTGATCAGTAATCCCAGAAGCACCTGCTCCCTCATGCTTTTCAGTACCTTGATCTGTAAAAGTGAACAGAAGATTACAACAAAGCTTGCAAGTGTGATAACAGCTGTGCAGCTTAAAAACTTTGTTTCTGCCAGTCCTCAAGGTCCTCCTGCCAATACAAGTAATTTTCCAGATAACTATAGCAGTGTCCTTACTACACTATCTATATCCCAAGTTACATCTCCTACCACAACATATCAAGTTGTTATACTCCACAGCTCCCTACTTTGGAAGAATATCTGCCCAAATAAGAGGCTGCACTTGAACCATCATTGTTAATAATCACTGACAGATCTAGTATATTTTTTAACAACACACTCTATACTTTTGTATTCTTCAATATACTCCATCAAATGCTGTCTGGTGATTATATTGCAAGGCACAAGCACATGCTGCCTGCTCACTTTTTCAGCCTCACTCCAAATCTTACAGGTATTCCTTTCTATCACATCTCTTCCAACATGAGCAGAAGCAGTTTACTCTCCATCTTCCTCACATTTTTCCCAGAATCTTCTCCGGTTCTACCACACCCTTTTCCAGATTAAGACAAGAACAACATGTAGCAATTGCAATGGTGGCCCCTTCATGCATTTATATGGCAATGTAACAAGGTTTTAATTGCCTTCAATTTTTTACATTGAATTCCTAATGATTTATGTTGCAGTCACTATTAAGCATATTTTTTCAGAAAGAAGTCTACTAAATCCTTTTGTCATCACGTAATTAAGAATTCAGTGAAGTTGCATTAAAAAGCACAGTACACACATTCAATGTCAAAGAAGCTGAAAAAAACCCCTCCAGTAAGCCCTTCCTTGTGCTGAACACAAACTACTGAGAAAAAATAAAACAACCACACAACCACCACACTGGAGAAAGTATTTCTAGGAGTACTAATTAATGTGCTAGAACATACAAAAATAATTTCATGTTTTTGAAACAAAGACACTATAAATCAGCAATGTTACTGCTTCTGCAGAAAAGTACTTCTTGAATTTCACAGTGGAAGATCTGCTCTAAAACATGTTTTGCTATCTTAATAGACTATGTAGGCTATGTAAACTCAATGCCTGCTTTCTCTTCCCTATAATTCAGAGATATAATGCAAACTCCACTCATTTTGTTTTCACTTTGAACAAATGAAAACACAGCTGTGAGCTCCTCTGCAAAATACATTCCCCATCATCACCAATATATCTGGATCTTCTACTACTATGAAAATTTACAAATATAGGACAAACGACAATCATAAGGGGCAGTCAAACCTCAGAAGATTAATCATATAATATCCTCAGTAAGAACAAAACAGACTTAGTAATCTATTAAGTTTGTGCCTGTTACTGGGAAATAGTGAGATTCCTTCCACCTGCAATAATACTATTGCCCCCTGCAATTGAGCAAGAATTTTAAAGATTTGGTTGGGACCTTCATCCTGCATTAAGATGTTAACAAAGCGGAGATTTTAAAATCTCAACAAATCTCACACCAGCAAGAGTAACCCACTGTCATTTGGATAAAATTCAGGGTTCAGCAATTTCAGTACTCTGGAGGGATGGATCCTCAAGGGCCTACACCTGCTATGAAATCTGACTGCATCATGCATTGATCAACACCATTTGCACTGCCTTGTCCTTCAAAAGGAAAGGCAAAAGAGAAATTTAAACCACAAAAAAGCTCAGAACATTTCTGATGTGCCAAAAGCTTTCCACAGGGAAAGAGGAAAGGAACAGGAAGTACCTCTGCTTCAACCTAAATATAGCATAGATCTGATTCCAGCTCTAAACCTTGTGATTATACAGATGAACTAAAAGCTCTCACTCTCCAAGGATCTTTAGAACAGCAGGAAATAAGCAAATGCATCTTCCTTCAAACTTTCATGCTAACAGTGGCATTTTCTGCTTTACTTGCTCAGCATGCCTGTCAGATTGTGCTGGTAAAGGTAACCACAGTGCAGAGCCTTGAGGCTCTAAAGCTTTTGAAGCTGATAACACTCAATCTGATCAGATTCCTCACATACAGGTTTACCTAGCAGAGAGCCATCAAACACCAGGCACATTAATGATTACTGCCTTTGTATGCAGGTTTGTAAGACCAGCATTGCAAAGGAAGTCTGAATTCTGAAGTAAAATGTCTTCAGTGAAGTGACAGATAATTCAAGAGATACTTGTTCAAGGTCTGCCATGAAAACTACAGTTACATAGCTTTGTTGATGTAATTCCTAAGGAAAAATCAGAACAGGTCTTCAAATTTCACTCTCTCTATACTTGTTGATACATTCAACAAACACAAACAAACCCAAAACATAAAATGAAGCAAAACCAGAGCTGTCTCTGTAATCCAATCAACTGCACCTACTAGCACTTAGTAAACAAAGCAGGTTTGTGAAACCTGAACTAGAAGCTTATCAAGAAAAAACTAAAATCCAGCTGATGTAGTTCACAGCATAGCTCCTTCCTTTGAAGAAAGCATGACAAAGCACTTGGGCTACTCTGTACCCTCTCTGTCCAAACACACCTGAAACTTGTTAAAAACCTAAAAGCCACTGCAGACTAATGTGATACTGCCATCCTTGTTTAGACTGGGATCTACTGCTTCAGCTGATCTTTGCTATCAGAGATCCCTGCAGGAGGAGTCACCTGAAAGCTGCCTGGCACAAGGTACTGAACAGAGCCCACCAAGTGCACTGAAGTGGCAGAGTGGTGGGGAGGGAGTGCTCTGTTCTCTTGGCTGCAAATGGCTATCCCAGTGCTGGCAAACAGAACTGTTACTTCCATGTTCCTTGAAGCACTTGAAAGTGAAACAGGTAGGGAACTTGTTCTCTGGCAAAACAAACAGCATGCCTTGCTCACTTGGGCCCCTTGACCTTTGGCATTCTTGCAGAACTGCAGGTGGTGTAGGTAGCACATGGCACACCAGCCACCTCCAATGTGCTCCCATCTGTACAGCAGCCACAACCATCAGCTGAAATATCCAGAGCAGTGCAGATTCTCTGCTTCACAAGTGAGAGAACTTGATTTATCTCTGGAATTTGTATTGAAATATGGACCTGTTTGCTTAACTTTTCATTTGTGCAACCTTCATGAGTACAAACCAACTCTAGAACTAAAATTTGTGTAGGTTCATGATGAGGAGCAAAATGGGCAACCTGGAATAGGATGTAAAAATCAGCTGCTCAGATTTGATCTGGAGGAAGCTGCTGCACTGAGTTAGAAGTTTAAGAATCAAGCCAGGAATTATCTTCCTAGCTATCAATCCTGGGGCTGAGCAGCAGCAATGCTACATCACAGAGGCTGGTTTGCTTTGTACAAGCAGGGAGTTGCTCCTGCTGGAGAGGCTGCATCATGGTGGACAGCAGAACTTCAGGAAAACTGTCTCTATGGAAGGAAAACAAGGAAAAGTATGAGACTGCCACCTGAAAAGGAAGACTGCTCTCCTCACAGGCTTGCTGCCAGAATTTCATAAAAGCAACAAAAGTCACATCTCCCACATACACATAGCTGAAGACACCTGAGAGTGACTGCAATCATTATCCTTCTCCTACCTGCACTCCTTTTCTCCAAGGACTGCTGCTCCTGACCTCTCTTGTTCCTATGCCCTGCAAATTACATCTTGTATGAACTGTGATGTTGAACATTAGAGTATCTCTGGCAATATTTTTAATTTCCAAACTCTTCAGGCAGAGTGATAATCCCTTTCTTGAAAGGGGAGGGATCTATCACATGACTCTTGCTCCAAAAGAATTTTGAAGTGTATGAAGCCCAGCCAGTGTCCAGCCATTACAAGATAACAGTTGTGGCACCAAGACTTATTATGTTTTAATTTTTGTATAAAGCCCTTCACTACCAGTATAGGTACAATAGGCTTCTTTGGTGCTGTGCAATAAAAAACAAACATTTCTCAGTGGAAAGCTACCTATAGCTCGCTGCCCTGAACAAGTGCAGCGTGTGCAATATCTTGCCATAGCTCACATCTTTGATTCGTTTGGCACATACTTTTAAGAAAGTAAAACTGAAAAGTTCCTTCAACACTTCAAAGAACATCAACAAAAAAGTATTAAAAACTTGTCAATATTTTTTCTTGTACTTTAGCAGTCACTTACAGTTCCTACAAATAAACACATGACAGTTTTGTAAACTGTCATGTGCAGTATACTTATTTTCCCTGTAATTTTTTTCCAAATACTGAGGCATTTCATATTTAGTATCCAGAGAAAAAAATCCTTAAGGTGATTTTAAATAATGCTCCCCCCACATAAAAACAACTAGAAAAAAAAGGTGACCATAAACAAGACCAGAAGGAATGACATGAGGTCGTGTCAGGGAGGTTTAGGTTGGATATTAGGAAAAGGTTCTTCATTCAGAGAGTGTTTGAGCACTGGAATGGGTTCCCCACCTGCCATAAGTCCAACAGAGTTCAAGAAGTGTGTGGAAAACACTCACAGGCACATGGTGTGATTCTTAGAGACGTCCTGTGGAGGGCCAGGAACTGGAATTTGTTAATCTTTATCAGTCTTCCAACTCAGGATATCCTACACTTCAACTAAGCAGACCTACATAATTCTGTAAGTAAGGCTTTCCTCCACATGGCCCTCCTCTCCATCCCCCCAGGAGCTGACATCTGACGGGATGACCTTTCCTGCAATGAAGACTTCTTGCATGACGGGGAGTTGACCAGAAGATGGACGAGCAGTGGTGTAGCAGTGCTACACAGCAACTGTATTTGAGATTTATTCTGTCTGTTTACCACACATGGTTTATGTTTAGTCTCTGTGATTTCGGGTCTGTTCAGGCCCGAGTTCAGTGAGGACGCACTCATCCCGTGAAACCAAAGCAGCATCCCTGAGGGAATCAGACTGCACTCCAGCGATTAAGCAGCACCACCAAGAGTTATAACCTCCCTCGTACCTCCTGCATGCCCCAGTTTAACAAATTATCCCAGAAGCTCGACTTGTGTAGGGGTTATTAAGCTCTGAGTGACACAAACGCACAACCCCCCCTCCCGGCCATACGGATACAGGGCCCTCCCCACCGAGCCCTTCCCGGCCAGGAGGGGGCACCCGCTCAGCGCCGCTTGCCGAGGGCACGGAGGGCCCGGTGCGCGCACGGCCCCGCGGTGACCCGCAGGTGTCACAGGGCCCCTCACACGGCCCCGCGCCCGCCGGGCACTACCTCTTCGGCGGAAGGACACGGCGCACAGCCGCAGGGCCAGCTTTCCCCCCGCGGCGCGTGTCCCTCCGCGCCGGGCGGCGCAGGCCGGGGGCGGGCACGGCGGGGCCGCGGCCGCTCCCCCCGCACTCACCCGCAGCCTTGTCCGCCGCCATCTCCGCCTCGGCCGCAGCTCCGTGCGGGACCGCGCAGCCCGAGCGTGCCGGTAGTTGTCGAGAGTCCCCCGTGCGCTGCGCCACAGGCGCTGCCCGACCGCCGCCGCCACCAACCGGCCGCTGCCCCCCGACACTGCTTTGCCGCCGCCGCCGCCGCTGCCCTGCGCGCCGGGCCCGCCCCGCCGGTTGCGCCGCCCGCCCCGATTCGCCCGCCGCTTCCGGGTTCCCGGCGCGCCCGCGACGTCCGGCCGTTGCTGGGGCACCGCGGATGTGACGCCAGGACGCGGCGGGGGGGAGGAGAGGCGAACGAGGCGGGGCCGCCATGTTGGCGTGTGAGGGCCGCGGTGCGGCGGTGCGCGCTCCTCCCGCGGCACGGAGCTCGCCGGCAGCTGTCTCGAACGGGGTTTGTCCTTTCTACCCCGGTCAGACGTGCCGGCTCTCATCAATGGATGTAAATACATAAAGGTGGGGTGCTAAGAGGATGGAGTCAGGCTCTGCTCGGTTGTGCCAAGCAATCGGACAAGAGGCAACGCGCAGAAACTCATCCGTGGGAAGTTTCACCTGAACATGAAAATGAACTTCTTTACTGTGGGGGTGGCCAAGAACCTTAACAGATTGCCCAGAGAGGCTGAGGAGTCTCCGTCACCGGGGGTATCCAAAACTTGTGCAGTGTCTCTAGGATGGTCTTGCTTGAGCAGGGGGGTTGGACCAGCTGAGCCACTGTGGTCCCTTCCAACCTGACCCATTCTGTGATCCCTCTGAAGCAATTAGCGGTGACCTACACACTTCCATTCAATGTATTCTCTAGTTTATGTGGATTATCAGGTGCACTATCTAAAGTGTTGTTAGGGTGCTTCTCACCGTACTAATTAATGGCAATAAGTGCCCGGTGCAGGTTTGGTGCCTCATCCCATATTCCTAAGTGGCTGTTTGGGCACTGGACACCCAAAGCCTGGGCAGGGGGACAAAACCCTCATCACACTAAAGACCTCAGTTAGTCTTTGTAATGGTTGTTACTGTATTTATCATTAAATTAACACGCATGGGATAAATGGCACTGGCATAATCATGAATATTAAAGATTCTTAAGTGTCCAGTTCCATACCCTCAATTCTGGATGGACAAAAAGGTGCTGGAGTGGGTCCAGCAAAGGTCAGTGAAGCTGGATAAGGTCTAGAGGATAATAAAGAGCAGCCAAGGGAGCCCGGGTTGTTTAGCCCGGAGAAAAGGAGGCTCAGGAGTGACCTTGTAACTCTCTACAACTGCCTAAAAGGAGGGTGTAGTGAAATGGAGGTCAGGCTCTTCTCCTGGGCAACATGTGACAGGACTAGCCTCAAGCTGTGCCAGGGGAGGGTGAGCATCATTCTTGATGGAAAGAGCAATTAAACATTAGAATGGATTTCTCAGGGAGGCAATAGATTTCCCTGGAGGTGTTAAGGGAAGGCTGGATATAGCACTTAATGCCATGGGTCTGGTTGACGTGCTGGTGTTGAGTCATAGGCTGGACTTCCTGATCTCAGAGGGCTTTTCCAAGCGAATGGATGCTGTGATTACTTGGATCTGCTATACATAGTATTTAAGCATTCACCTGTGCTACAATGTATCTTAGTAGGCTCAGCAGCCACTTGTTCTGACTCTTGGCCACAGACTCTGTGGATGAGTGCAGAGGAGGCAGGTAGGGGGCTCTCTTTTGAACCTTCATAGTTATTTACAACAGGAAGTAGGATGAGCTTAGAAGGCACCCCAGAGATATCCCCTTCAAGCACCAAAAGGTTCCCTGTGTCTCTGTCCCTTGGAGTCAGGCTCCATAGACACAGGGACATTCACCTTTAATGGCCATCATCGATGTGCACTGTGTGCTTCTTCTGTGTGGCTGTGAGGTTCCTGCCAGGCACTGCTTGCAGAGTGATAGTCGACAGTTATCTGCTGATATGGAACACTTCATTCTATTATTTAGCCAGATGTGGTTCTCCAAGATTTGCCCCTTCCCCCGCTCCTTCCTCATTTATTCCTGTTAAGCATCACCTTGTTTCCCTACTTGTGACAGCAAGTGTAGATGCACTCAGTTCTGATTAAGAGACTTCAGCTTGTATGGTTTTTGTCTTGTTGCCAGCGGACAACACTTGTCAAGACAGCCCAGAGTGTCTCACGCACACAGCACCTATGGTGTGCCTCTTGCACGTTAGGGGAAAGTTGTCCTTGGGAAAGTCAACAGCTAAAGGGATTCAGTGGAAGCAGGATTTCTTAGCAGCCTTCTTGCAGTGGCCTCCAGGGACAGTGTTCTCCCTACCTCTGCTGTCAGGCGCCTCAGAGAGGTCAGGTTTGTTGGTAAGGAAAGATTTAACACAGGGAAACACAGGGGAGGAAATACACTCTTAACACACACCAGCTCTGAACACCTTTAAATCACAGCTTTTAATGAGCTAGGCCCTGGAACATGACGGATTCTGAAAAGGAACGGGATTATTTCAGGAATTTGAAGAGCAGGATGATTCTTCCTATTTTGTACTTGAAGTTCTGAATATTCCAAATGATGTCTAATAACTTACTATTTATCAGCACTTCTTCAATTCATCTTCACTCAACTCTGATCTTCAGGCTTTCTTTTAGACACATATATATGAAAGAATCACACAATCCTTATTCTTAAATATTTTATTCCGAGTCTCTGAATTTGTTGTATCTTCTTTTGTAAGAAAGAGCTGTTGGACAAGACTCGTATGTATTTGTGAGTATCTACAAGTAAAGCTGCAATAGCAAGTCCTCCTAATGTGTACATATTTAACATTGTAATTATTTATTAATGTTGCCATTCTATTTATTTATATGTGCATATATATGTAAAAACCATGTTGCATTGGTAAGAAATAAAACCTATAAAGGGAAGAGCACTGTGCCAAAAGTGTAACTGCATATTCTCTCTGATTTTATCAAAACAAGGAAGTCACCAAAAATCTATGCTGTGACCAAGCCAGAATCCAGAATGGCCAGTGTGGACCTGATGTGGGTGTCCATGTCCCTGTCTCTCAGGCTTGGTCCAGTGTTTATTGCCAGTGCCTGAGCAGGAGCCCATTTGCTCCAGAGCATGTCACATCAGGATGGGCACCATGGTGAATTTGCCGTGCCTTACTGTAGCTTTTCTTTAATGATCATGTGAAAACCTATTTAGCTTCAAGTGTGGCAGCCCTGGTATCCAGCTGCTCCTCTTCCACATCATGACATCTAGAGGACAGTAAGAGTTTGCTTTATCCATGTCTTGGCTTGAAAAGGCTCCTGCTAAGGAAGGCAGGAGCCTCCTTCAAAATGGAAAATGTAAACTCCCTCCCTCCAAATTATTATAATTTTAAATTAAGGGGCTCTCAGGCAAAGAGATGAGAATAGGAATAACATTTCTTTACTAGGAAAATTAAAAATACAAATGCAATAGTACAAAAAAACCACTGTCAGAGTCAGAGTATGACTTGGCACCCTGTTGGTCAGGGTGTTGGTAGCAGTCCCATTAAATGGTGGCTGCAGCCCTCCTGCACAGGAGGTTCTGGTTGCTTGCAAAGGCTGCTTGTGGTTTTCCAAATCTCAGATTATATCCAGAACCACAGGCATGGTTCTGCTGAAGCAGTGATCCTGTAAAAGGGTGTAGTTTTCCTCTGACGGTGGTGTAGATGGACCTGGTCTTCCTCTGGGAATCTAGAGGGGAAAAAGCCGCTTGTGGTGCTCCAAATCTCAGATTATATCCAGGTAGGAATGCTTGGCTCCTCCCCCTGGGCGGAGCATCTCCCAAGGGGATGATGTAATTTTATCCGTCATGCAGTGAGACTCAATGGCCCATTAACAGCAGATATCTCCTGGAGGGAGGGTTGGTCATGGAAGAACTAAAGAAAACTGCCCTAGCTGGTTTTGACAGGTGGCCCAATTAACAGTAGATAACTGCCCCACCTCTAACAGATGGCAACAGAATAAACACCCCCAGCCACATCTTGCAGCCTGAAATAATCCATCACATCATAATTTCACCACAGGACTTGTTTACCTGAGATGTACTTACAGCAAGCTTTTGTATAACTTCCATCATCTTTTTGCCCTGTCTGTGGCTTGTAGTTCCAAAATAATTTCTTTTTCCATTTCTAGGGGGCAGACCAAACAATTTTTATAAGCTGGCCTTTTTTTTTTTTAGAATGGATTATTTTAAAAAGGAACTTACAACAAATAAAATCTCTTCTTATTAATCCTCAATTGCTTATGTGTGTGGAGGTTACTGAAGGAAAGAAAGAGACCTGCCCTTTATTACAATTCAAACACACAGTCATGTTATCAAAAATGTTGACATTTTTCCTTCAAAAATATTGTGGAAGCATCACTACTTTCCTCTAAGGAAAGAGGAGCAGGTTCCTTGCATAATTGTTTCTTATATTATACTATTGTTTCTACGTTATATGAGTTTCTTATATCATTTGCATGCTGCTTGGGATCTCTGGTCTCAGGGAGGCAGGCATGCCATCTGCTGTGGAAGATACAGAACAAAATCAAATACCATTTGTGAGAATAAAAAAAGTATGTGGGAAAAAAAAAAACAAACACCCAGTCCCAAAATATTACCTGTCCTGGAATTTTGTTTTTTCAGGAAAGAAATTACCACAATTCAGGCTTTTAAAACAAATCTAGTTCTGAAGAAAATAAACAGGGTACAGAGATGGGCATTTTTTCTAAGTTTCTTTTGTCCATTTCTAGGTTAAATTGTTAGAAGTCCAAAGGAGCCAACTGTAACTTGTACTTTCAAGGACAGTGGGGGAAGTGTCAGGACAAAACCTATCTGCCCTCAGGCAGAGTAGTCTCAGCATCTCATTCCTGTCTTGTACACTACCTTCCTTTAGCAGACTAAATTAAACAGAAGTAGACCAGGGTTTTCTCTCTGCTTTTGGCCTCAAAAAGCAAACTTTTCAAGGCTCTATTTCAAGTCCTTGGAAACCAAAACACAGCAATACGGCAATCTCCTAGCCAGCCTTACAGCTGTAATGAGATGTAGATAACCTCTCCACTGATCATACCAGCAAGACCTGGCTAGCAGAGGAGAAAATCAGGATTTGTGGCATCCCCAATCACTGCCAGAAGAGATTTCTCTCACTATGGAATAGGGAAAAGAGTATGGGCAGCTCCAAAGAGACCTATAAAAATTACTGGTTTTTGTCATGTTCCATTGTATGAAAATCTCAGCATCACTTTGTCTGCCTAGTATATTCCAAAAGAGAATTTAATGGAAGAAATTATTTCCTATGTTATTATTAAAGCTCCCTCTCCTTTGCCACTCTAGTTTAAAAGCCATTACCCCCTAGGTGGCACTGTCCAATAAAACAAGGCATGTTTAAATATGGAATGTTCATTAAGAGTCATTAATGTTGGAAAAGACCTTCAAGATCAACCTGTGGCCAAACACCACCATGTAAGTAATCCATAGCACTTACTGCCACATCCAGTCATTTCTTAAACGCTTCCAGGGATGGTGACTCCAGCACCAGGAGCAACAGATTGTATCAATGCTTGACAGCCTTTTCAGTGACAAAATTCTTCCTGATGTCCACCCTGAACCCCCACTGGTGCAGCTTGAGGCCATCTTCTCTTGCCCTGTTGCTGGACCTGGGAGAAGAGGCTGACCTCCACCTGGCTACACTCTCCTTTCAGGGGATTGTAGAGAGCAATAAGGTCCTGCCTGAGCCTCCTCCAGGCTAAACTGCCAGCTTCTTCATGTGCTCCTCATAGGAGTTCTGCTCCAGACCCTCCAGAATCTTTGTTGCCTTTCTCTGGACATGCTCCAGCACCTCAATGTCTTTCTTGCAGGGGGGGGCCAAAGACTAAACACAGAACTTGAGGTGCCGAGTACAGGGGGACAATCACTGCCCTGGTCCTGCTGGCCACACTATTTCTGTTACAGGCCAGGATGCCATTGGTCTTCTTGGCCACCTGGGAACACTGCTGGCTCATGTTCATCTGGATGCCAACCAACACCCCCAGGTACTTTTCTGCTGGGTCTGTGGAATTCTTGTTTACAATGTAAACCAGCATAAGTATGTTGAACGTAGCTATTAGTCTCAGCTTGGTAATCCTCTTTTTCTGAATCTGTCTCTCAAAGTCAATAAAACATGCTGCTGTGAATCTCATTTAAATACAGTATTTTTACTTTCAGAGTGCTATGGAATACATTTTCCTGGAAAATTATTGTGTATTGCACGTACTTGATGTGTCTGTGCTCAATGAATAAGCCAGCAGAGGCTGTGCTTACTTTAGCAAGTCACTCAGAGCAGCAGGAGCAGATTGACAGCTGTAAACTGCAGGGGTTGAAGTTCCTTACAGCTCCAGTATATTCTCACACAGAAGTTATTTTGCATCTGGTGGGAATTGGCCCGGTACTGCACATCATCATCACCTGTTTTGAAACTCCCTGAAAAAAAGCTCTCACAAAACCTCCTTGGCCACAGGACCTCTCAGAAGCACCAGTTCCCCTCTCACCTGTCTCCCATAGATATGGGAGTCTCTACCTCTCTCACACCAGTCTCCACTATGTACATAAAAACCTCACAAACAGAGGCAGCCCTCTTTTCTCACTCCTCCAGGTTCTGAGTGACACTGTTTTGCTTGTGTCATATCCTGCTCTTCCCTCTAGGGCTGGAACACGGATTGCTTGGTGGCACAGGGGAGGAGGAATAGCCTTTGCCCTCCAGGCACTGTAGCAGTGCCAGGAAAACACCTTGAGTACACCCTTCTTACCTTTTGCTTTCACATATAAAAAAAGGAGACAGGAAATCTATCTCACAGTATTTACCACTGTGACAGTTTTGTTCACAGCTCGATAGAGATGCTGAGCCTAGGAGACAGACAGATGGACAGACAGGTTGTTGTGACGTGGAAAGATAGCAAGTGGGTACAAAATTTCTGAGAGCAAGGGGGTGCCACTGAGAAACAGGGAACTCTGGAGCATAAGGGATTTAAAGGAATGATGCCACAATATCCTCAATTAATTTCTGTAATTCCCTTTTGAGAAGAGGTGATCTGCTTTTCTTGACGTTATAGTACCTGGTAAATAACTCCATCATGTACATCCTCTTTGCTCACTCAAGATCTCTGATTTTCTTGTGTATGATATTATGTGTTGTCCCTTCATTTGGCTCTCACAACAGCATCATTATCTTTTTCTGATAATGGGTTTAAGTCCAGACATCATCCAAATTGTGCCATGTAAGGCTTCCCTAGGATAAGAAACAAAATATGGTTTTATATAACCTTCTTCATTTTTCTCTTCTGGTGTCATCCAGAAGAAATCTGGCCACTCAATTACAATTACTTTGGCAAACAAAGAGGTTGTGGAAGAACTATTCACATATCACCATTCATTTGGGGTTGTTTACCTTCCTGTAGAGGAGGCTAGCACAAATCTTACAGGACTTTGGTTTCCAGTTCAACTCTCAAATTGACTGGAGTACCTTTATTTCAACAATAGTATGCTAAGACCCAATCCATAACTTGCAGAGGGGCAAAATCTCCACTAGGAGTAAAAGGTCTCTAAAACTTTTTGTGATTACATCGGTGTCTTTTAGTGCAAGCAGGAATTGATTTATTCCTAACAGGAGGATGTCTGTGTGATATATGTGTTTATGTCCAATGTGTCAAGCACTACTTTATGCCCTTAAACATTGCAGAGTTTGACCCTTTTTAAGACACAGAACTAGAAAGCAAATAGTAGCTGTGATGAATCAGAGGCTTTGAGGAAACATTGGTTCTTTCAGCCCAGCCTTAAGAATTCTTCCTGTGCTGGCTCAAGCTGATATGCACACTTAGTAGGAAACTCTTATACTGGATGTCTTTGGTTTGCAACAGCTAGGAGGCTGGAGCTTATTAGAAAATTATATTATGTCTCCAGGCACTGAAAAAGTAAATTCTTATTAATGACTTGTTTGTTGTAGTTATTATTCTCAGCATTTCTCCAGACATTCAGAGATAGATTATTTCTCTCTTGAGAAGTATAATGCACTTTTTTTCACTAAAGAAACAAATTATTTTGCTGATAAAGCCTGTATGAGATGTTGTAAAAGCAAAAAAATGTGTTCAGTACAGTTTTTCTACCTTAACATGTGCAATAGAATTTTTATGTATGTTCTCATTATTTTCCCCTTTTTTTTAAGCTCTCACAGGCATTTGATTAAATTTGAAGTATTTTTTCCTTCAAAACTTTTAGGAGCTTAGAAACATAAGACTGCCACACAATTTCTTGAAAGATCTTAAGTCTTTAGTGATGGAGTTGTTTTTTTAAGAAATAGGAGAGTGTTTTATACATTATTTGCCTAAAATTGTAGGCAACTTGCATCTAAATGTCATCATGCTGCACATCTGCAGATCATACTGAAATATCCCTATTTTGTTTGTTGTGAAAAGCAACAGGAAATAGCCTGTTGGCAGCTACTATGTTCTCTCTGTGAGTCTGTGAGGTTCTGACTCAGACAGTCTCCAGTTCAAGTCAAAACCTCAGGTTTTAATGATACATGATTAAATACAAAGGGGGTTTTGTTGTTTTTTTAATTAAATTTTAACTTGCTGTGTTACATCCCAGGAACAAAATATTGCATGTGATCCTGGATGAATACAGGACAAAAATCCTAACCCATGTTTTCTTTATTTATAAAGATTAATGTAGACTTTATTTTATTTTAATCGTTCATGTTGACTCTTGAATTTCCAAATAAATTTGACTGCAGTAGTAATTTCTGAAAGCTATTTTAGCTTCTTTCTATCTGTCTTTCCTGCCTAATCTAAGTCAGTTGTAAATGCATGTGGCTTCAAAGGAAGGAGGAAAAAGGCATAATGAAAATAGTCTATGTTCTTCAAAATGCTAAAAAGATGGAAAACTATTTAAAGAACAAAACATGTCTCAGGAGCTCGAGAATCACTGTGGACTGACATATGGTAATCGTATGTCAGCATATGCCTGTGCTGCTCCTACAGCATATCTCCATTTGCTAAATTCTATTTGTGTCCAAAGTTGTAGCAAGATCAAGTTTCAATGCACTTTAAAAATGTACAAGCATGATGGTATGTTTAATTTTTAGTTTTCTGTAGAAGCAATCCTGCATATTTTTATTTTTTCCTTGTTTCCTTGCTCCTTTTTCTGATTTCAGAGACCATCCTGACACTTCAATTTACTCATCTCACCCTGTGTTAATTTCTTAGTATCAGGAAAATTGGGACCAACTCCAAGATTAATAAGTATTTCTTTAAAGTTGGTGGTGGTGGGGGGGGAGGGTGAAGATTCAAAAGATGCTGTGCATAGAAACATGTGGAATTAGAAGAGGGGAAACAGTTTCAGTTTCCTGCTCTAAATCTAGTAATTTAATAACCTAATCATTGAGTCATTGTGTGTATATGTTTCTGGTTTCTAGAACCCAGAAATCCCATTCTGAACTAAATAAATCTCCCTTTGGAAAATTTTGCTGAAGTTAACATCATTTTCATTTCAGTTTAATAGGACTATTAGAAAAGTGCTGGGAAATTTCAGATGCAAACTAGCTGTGAGTTATGAGCTAACCCCAATTCTCATCTTGTTTCCTAAGAAATATTCCTTCCTCCATCTCAAAGCTGAGGATATCAGTTTGTTTCAGTTTTATAACCCATGTTAAAGCTGACAAATTAAATATTTGACTCTTCTGGCTACTAGAAGATAGGTTATTAGGAGCTGCAAATAGTGTTGACAATTAACAGTAAAAATACTGAGTATTGTATAGGGGTCTAAGATTCCTTCCATTACTACAGTGTAAATGGAAAGCATTTCACTTAAGGATACTTCATGACAGGGAAATAGGCTGGAGCAAGGAAAGATTCCAAGGGTAACATTGTGTTGTTTGGGTTACACAGATAAGGTAAACGGAGCACGTATTTCCTTTCTATCTGGAAACAAGCACTGAACAATTTCAATTTCCAGTCAGATGGGCAGGGAGTGGATTG
This sequence comes from Melospiza georgiana, assembly GCF_028018845.1. Lineage (NCBI taxonomy): Eukaryota > Metazoa > Chordata > Aves > Passeriformes > Passerellidae > Melospiza > Melospiza georgiana. Next base: position 42,298,862 of record NC_080430.1, on the reverse strand, counting down.
TCCTCTCAAGATAAACTCAAAATAACTTTGCCAAAGGAATGTCTCTGGATTGACACTGCTATACTCCAGATGAGAAATCCCCCCATATTTCTGAGTCTCAAGCATGGATGAACGCAGCAGACCGGTGAAGCAATCATTTAATCATTCAGTTCCATTAAATAGACATTGGTTAGCTACATGCATCAAGAGCTAGAAGAAGGAGAGCTACTTTGAACGTGCACAGGCCTTGGGATTAGAAAACCACCACGATTTCTGCCCAAGGATTGCTGCACTGAAATCTCTTGGAGGTTTCTATCATAACCCAGTGCTGTGGTGGTGGCTGAGGAGAGGCTGTGCAATGGTAGCTGCAGTTTCTGCTTCGCTGCATTACCTTGCAATGACATTAGCACATATTTTACATTCTGAGAGGGGAATGCTTCCCTCCTCCTCCTCCCTGCCGCTTAGAACAGTGAAGAGATGAGATGTGACACTTGAAAATGCTACAGCACTGTGACCTCACCAGGGTATAAGATTGTCTTAGTGGAGGCAGAAAATTCAGCTGCCTGAAGTACTTTTGCTTCGTCCAGCTGGTGTCCTACTGCCTGCAAAGCCGCTTCCAGACAGCAGTGCTTTGTTATTCACTTGACTTTACTAGCCCTTGTCAGAGTTAATTGGATTTGTGACATGGTCAGATGTTTATTTCTTGATTCTGTTGTCCCTTGCCTTACAGAACAGATATGCCAGGGGAAACAACAGTACATCTAGCAAATACCAAACTATGAAGAGATACATAAAAATGCTGCCCAATTCTTTAGGAGATACAATTTAAGGAAATGTGTGCTTAAAATATTTTTCCCTTTAATTTATGACAATATTGGCACTTAGCTCTGATTTATTACATTAATTAAAGAAACTATAAAACTTTTTGTTTAAATATATCCACAGCTCTCTAGACAGTCAAATATCACATTCATTAATGTGGTCATGTATAAATGCCCAACTAAACCTTATTGTAGCTGAATGCTGTTTTGGAGAAGAATGAACATAAATCATATAAACACAAGGTTACATTTCTGGTAAAATCTCTTATTTATTAAGTATTTGAAAAACTTACACTCTTCATGAAAGTCACTGCCTACAGTCATAATTTTATTATACCTTCCTTTGTGTAATAACTTTAGTTTTGTATGTGAGATTATATATAATAGTAGTTATACAACTCACTTTCTAAATCTTTGGTACTATTACTGATATAGTATTTTTCTGTAAATGTTTTAAATAAAATGAAAAAATGTTAATGAAGTTATTGATACCTCTAAATTATTTAAATCAAAAACAAAAAAAAAGGACTTAATTTAAAACTGCTACAAAAAGCATGAGTTTTGGCATGGAATCCCAGAGAAGGTTTTATTCTGAAATGCAGTCTCCCTTCTTAGGGAAGTTTTGGTTGGATGAGAGACCCACACGTGACCTTAGAGAACAGATAAACACACACACACACGCTCACAGCACTCTGGAAGTTACAGTGGATGCAGTCTTTTCTTCAGGCTTGAAACAAGAGTAAACCAACCACAGCTTTGTGTACAAGGAGTGTATAGAAATACCTGAACATTCCTTCATGTCAGCACAAGCTAAATTTCATAGATGTTACATGATAGTAACAGCAGGAGGAGAGGGCAAGAGAGACAGATTGACAAAGCAGTTAAGCATGGGCTTAACTTTAAGTTTGTATCCAAATCCTCATGAAATCAACAGCTATGCAGTTGGAGCTATGCCAGGATGCAGCAGAAGATGTGACCATCATAGTCTACTTTATGTAAGCATGTTGTTACTAAGTTTGTAAGCAGAAATGGAGTTAGGCAGTCATTGGTGATCTGTAAGCGTTGTGAAAAACATGTTGGCAAAAGTTTTTTATTGGCTAATGCAAGAGAGAAATAAAATCAGAGAAACTACTTGTCATCACATCAGCAAGAAAGAGAGTGTACACTTTATTTCTATGTCATTCTAATTTTATTATTAACAGACACCCCTGTGCTTTCAATACACATAAAGCTGCAGCAGCACAATTGAGCTTGGTGTCATTTTGGGCAGCTATTTGGAAGCATCTTAAAAATACACAGCAAGGCTAACCTCCACTCCAACATATTGTATTAGCTGAGAAACAGGAGAGGAATTTTTTTTTTGTACTTTTGTACTGATTTTGACAGACCATTGGTTCCCTAAATAAGGCAGGGTTTAGTCCTTCATCTCTTGCACTGTGAGGTAACATTGTATAAGCCAAAATAATGTCCACCTAGACTCTGAAACTGTTACTCTACCCCACTAGGAACTTCAGGAATAAACTTACTGCCTTTAGTGGGGCAAGGTCTGAAGTAAAATCACTGAGCAATTTTGCTGAAAAAGTTACAAAGCTGGAGAAATTTTATCAGAATATCATCTTCTATTGTATTACTGTTTCTATTTGCCAAATTAATTACAAGACTTTCTTATGCTCTACTGTATTATGTTAATTAAAAATTCTTCACTACGTTTCCTTAAGGGCAGTCACAAAAAAGTTATCATCTCAAGACAACAGTCCATAAAATATTTGATGTATCACAGTTGCTTCATTACATTCACATGTGTCTTTCAAGATCATTATTTAGCTTCAATAAAGCTGAGATAGATTGATTTATTTACATGACACCTAACAGCAATCTACAAACAATAGCTGGAACAAAAAAAAAATAATTCTTCCCCAACCCTGCCTATTATCGTGGATTTGATTTATTTTTGGAATAGGGGTCCATTAGGAAAGGTAAGATTTCTAGCAAGCTATTCAAAATGCAGCAAAATATTAAAGAATAAACAGGAAAAGAAAGAAAAAAATCTTTTGTGCACTTTTATTATTTATTAACCTGAGTTGGCACTTACTTTGATACAATGAGTTACACACGTCAGAATGCTCCATGCTCTTCAATTGTACTTTTCTCAGCCCTAAAAAGATAGGATAAAAAAAATACTAAGGTCAGCAACCATGTGCACACCAGCATAAAGCTTATCAGCTTCTATTTATTCTTACAGTTCTTTCACAATAGATTATTAATACCAAGGTTGTACCAATTACCATGAATATTTAACTCATTTAAAATTGCATATTAGTCCACAAGATATTGCTGATGTCTGATTGAATCTCAAATAAGATTATATATTATTTGGGGGAGTGGGGGTGGGGGTAATGTCTGTTAAGATGAAAGCACAAAACCTCAACAAAACCTAATGCTAATGTCAGAAGCCAAATTCCAACTTAAAAAGCAACATTCCTCTAGACATGCTGCTGCATTTTGTGTCATTTCTTTGTGAACCCTCCTCAGAAGCAGGACTGCTACAAAGTGATGTGTTAAAGGCATCCATCCCTGCTTTCAGGTACGAGGCCTTCCTTAGTGACACAAATAGGATGTCCACTTATGAAAGAATTTCCTAAAGTAAAGAATGTGGGTTCCTAAAAGCTGGCACAAGATAAAACATTTCCAGGCCTGGAAGTTCCTTAGCAGGAGGCACAGCCCCTCAGGCCAGGGTGGCAGGGACCCTTTGGGAGGGAGTCCATGTGGCCACCTGCTCAGGGACCTGCAGCCCTGCAAGTGCTGCCAGCCCTGCCGCAGAGGCAGCTGCAGCTCTGGGGAGGCTGGGCCACCTGCCAAATGGATGGGTAGAGAGCTGGCAGGCAACCAGCAAGTTTCTGGCAAAAATTTGACAAGCTTGGGTTCCACAAGATTTCTCTTTTAAAACATAAGAATGCTACCTTCTCTTCACAGCAAAACACTAAATAGTTTATGTTAGGAAGTGCATTTTGCACAAGTCCATTTTCTGCCTCCAAAAATACACAATGAGTAAAATTTAACTTGACAGTTTGTGGTGAAGTTCAGATAAAACCAAACATTAAGGAATACATGCCTAATGAGAAAAAATAGTATTGAAGCAAATAGAACCACACAATCTACCTGGTATGTCTGTGTCATCTGTTGCTTGAGTAGTGCAATACAGGGTACTGCAGAAATTCTGCAATTAGCTGTAAGAAACACTGAAGGACCACAAGCAATGTATCTGCTTACCCATGGCCCTTCATCAGGCAGACCAGAGCCACAGGCAGACAGACACTGACTGGAACAAGGGGTTAAAATGTAACTCTCCCAAGGTTTTGTTGACTTCCCTTAGCTAGAAATAGTAAAAACATAATGTGATTGCGTGATACAGCTCAGTATGAAGTTGTCTCAGCACAATTTTTAATATGCATTTTAGACATAAATTAGCACATATTAATGCTAATAAAGTTATAATGCTTATTGTGTCTGAGCTAGAACCTTCAGCTTGGGTTGTGCAGTTTGCTTATGTATTTAGAAGAGCAGGAAAACCTACAGTCCTCTTACTGCCAAATAGCATAATAATTAAGTAATTAATCAGCAACCACTAACTACTTAGCTCTTCAACTAGCTAAGCTAAAGAATTCTAGGAGCCATACTTTTGGGGACTGAAGGCTGAATCCACACTGATAGATCCAATATTCCTTCTGCACCTGTGTCAGTGCTTTACACTCTGACAGGGTGGCTAGCAAGCCCAACCCAAGTTGATATTATTCTATATTCATATATTGTTTTACAGTAAGTTCACTATAAGGAGTGCTGACAGAGTTGTCCCTTATGAGTACCTACATCTGACTGAATTTGGTTTTTAATATTCCCCCTTCAGCTTTAAATAAATGCAAGTTTCATGCACTCAGCTAAGTATTAACTAGCCTGATGCCTATGACTTGTGGGGAAAGTAACTTTATGCCATGTTACATTCCTTCAGCTCTTATAAAAGTGTGAGAACCAGTTTCAGCTGTTATATGCACTTCTGCTTTTTTGTACAGGAACCTAAACAATCTGTTAATGAAGGTAGAAATCACTGTAGCAGAGAATCACTGTCCCATTCTGTCCTTTGACAGCAAGAAAACACCAGCATTTATGGTATCCTTTTGAAGCCATAAATTTCTGTTGTACCAGTACAAGACTTCTGAGAGAAAATACCTGGCAAAAGACAGTGGAAAGCGCTAAGTCTTGTCTCAAAGTTTCCATTTATATATTGCAGTATTTAACTTCCTTGATCAAGGAAGGTGGTGAAGTGCAACTCTTCCTTGACAGCCAGCAGGAATGGAGGTAGTCTGTACACATTTTAATGTGCTGCTGTCTCCTGAACTCTCCAGACCAGAGAGAAACTGTGCATTCCCTGTAAGGCTTCCACTTATGGATATAATATATTTGGCTGCCTTCCTAACAATATCTAGCAGCATCCAGCACACATGCTTATACTGTATTAGAATATACCAGTTTTGTAAATGTGGAAAAGAGATACATTTTCTGAAGTCAAAGAGCACAGCTAGAAAAAAACCATACCAAACAGGAAGGACTGCATTTGCATTGCAGACCACTTGTATAAAGCAAAGCCTTTTCTTCAGAGAAGGACACCTTTGTTTCATGAATTTATATTAAGCTGAATTGCTTTGTCCAGCTTGTATGTTCTTGGTCTCTGGCATTTTTCATGAGACAAAGCAAATGCTGATCCTCTTTGGGCTGTAAGGGAAAACAGCTGCTAGTCAGAACTGGGGGATTGAGAGCACTTGGTCAACCCAACTTCACAGAAGGTTTAAGTACCTCCAGACTGTGTCACATCTGTCACAGCAGCAGCAAATACAACATAAAATGTAGAGCAGGTCCAATTTTTAGTGGGTCAGTAGAATCAGCCCGCAGTTATTTTTAACTGCCTCGGAAAGCTTAGCAGGCAGATACAGTTAATCCTTTAAAGGATTTGCAGGTATTCATAGCTTAATAAGTAAGTATAGTGGATTAAGCCAATAGGAAATTGAAGACAGTCAAAGACAACCATTACATGCTAACATAAAAAAAAATAAAAAGAACAGCTTCTTTTATATAGTTCTTTCCTGACAATCACCTTTAAATTGTCAGTATGTGTCAGAATCCTATACAGTGAAATATGAAATAAAAATGTTAGTCATTAATGTCAACATGTGTGATATTTAAATTACCAGAAAGCAGTGAATTTCTCTTGTCTTCTATTTCCATTCTCCTACAAGTGCTTTGAAAAGCAGATCTGCATTATGAAAACAAATTAAAAATGCATCTACTTATGTAATAAATAAATAATAAAACTAAAACAGTAAAATTCATTTTAGTAAGAAGAAAAAAGGCTGAATTATTTTAATTGGTTGTATTTTATATTGCTTGTATTTTTTTTCAGGATTCACTGACTTAGGCTCAGCTGACAGATGTGGGCCTTCAATATATTCATAAACACTGTGAAAAAGAACACACATAATTAGACAAAGGAAAAAAAATCAGATGACACAAAACTATTAGGCTGAGGAAATCTAGGACTAGCTATGAAAAGCTTTGGAGGTGGTTCAATACTGAATGAGTGATAAAATGCCAGAGGCTATTCAGTGTCATTAAGTGCAATGCACACCATGAAGGGAAGAGAAAATACACATATATATACATGTATGGGGTGTTAGTATCACCAGGAAAGAAACCTAAAAATATCTGGTGCTTAAAGGAACAAACATACCTTTTTAATTATTTAAAAATTAACAGAATTTATTATTTATTTTAAAATTAACAGAAAAACATGAAAAATCTGCCCTGTAAACACTCAGGCCGCAAACACTTTATGAATACTTTGGAGCTTTAGTCATTCCATTATCAAAAACATTATGATAGAATTAGGAAAACATCTAGAGAAGAATATAAGAGCAGTGTATCAAGTAATGAACTTTATTCAAAAGGTGACCTATTAATAGTAATACACCAGTTTTCCCAATATAAATATTGAAAGGTATGGGGTTTTTTTCAATAATAAACTAAGCTCACTTTCATTATATATTGTGAGGCATAAACTGTACATGGAGCAGAAAAAGCATGACTTCATTGATTCAGCAGCTCTATTCTGTAGGTCAGCAGTAACTGTTAAACAAAAGAGTCTCCTGGTCACGGAAGGCCCGAAGAGCATGATGGAAAAATCACTGCAAGCATGACTGCCTCTGGACATTTTTTCCACAAGTATTTACTTACTAGGTTAGGCAGGCTTCTCATCTGGCTGAATTCAGCAGTTCTCAGGTCCTCATGACTAGAATGACTGAAATAATTATGTATATTGTTTGGCATATTGTTACAAGAAATTTGGTCAAGAGCTCTCTGTTTCTATCACTGCTACTTAAAAAGAATCACTATAAAACAGAAGTGCTTCATTAACTGTCCAACTGAGGCAGTCTAATTCCCTACACATTTTTAAGGTTATATATTCTGGCTACCAGACAAGCCACTGCTTTCACACCTCAACTGTGTTAACTGAAATACAGTCGAAATATATGTAGATAAGAGATACATGAAAGATAAGAGCAGGATATTACTCCACAAGGTTTTAATTAGGACCCAGCTCTTCCCAGATGAGTCAATAGCGGGATGCATTGTTGACTCTGATGCTTGAACAGAATTGTGAGACATACACGATAGGACTAGTAGGGAACTCCTAAATCACTGCAAGTACTCAACTTTTACACTTGCAGTTGTATCACTTAGGCTCCTTAGGCTTATTTCTGAAATCATTTATTTCAGAAACTGACCCAAGTCCCTTTAGTAACTACTCTATCAGATAGCAGTCTCAATGTGAAAATTCTGTTTTGATTTTTAGAGTCAGTGTATTCCTAGTCAGTTGATGACTTATGCTCTTCTACTAACACAGTTCCTTGGCTTCAAGAGAGCTTTACCTCTGTGATGGTACATTCAGAGAAGGAAATTATATCATCTGTTAACACTCATTTAGCTTGGCTCATGGAGGCAAGCCCTTTCACAGTACATCTCTCCTACCACGGTATGCAATGTGAAGAGGTCCCAGCTGGCTGTGACACCAGGCCTGTCAGAGCAGAGACACTGCAGACATTCCACACCCACATGGCCTGGTCCCAAGAGCTGTGCAGATAGGTTAGCACATTCCTTTCAGGCCAATGTGCCCTGTCACTGAGACAGCCAGTCTTCCTCAGCATGTATTCAGAGCCAAACTAAGGTGGCTGCACTAATTCTGCACTTCTGGAAACAGTTTGGTGGTGATTAGATGAATTATTTATGTACTTCTACTTCACTGTGTAGTGTAATTACACTCCTAGTTTCCCACTGTACACTTCCAATCCCATGGATCACCAATCTCTTTCTCCTCACTGACTCTGTACTGATTTGCCTTTCTGGAATGCCGAATTTCCATAGAACAGACTCCAGTTTTTCCATACATCTCAAAGCCTATGATAACTTTTGACACACAAACTGAAAAGATTTTCAACATTTGCACTAAGGGCTTTGCTGGAATGCTGAGCCCTGCACGTCACTACAATGACTGAAGCTTAGTGACAATTCTACTAAGAGAATGACATCACTTATCGTTTTGGAAGAAGCATCTTAATGTAGTAGTGGCAGATCACTGACATCACCATCGCCAGATTCCTAAGAGAAGCCTGAGAAGGGAAGAAAAGCAGTTAAAACAGTAGGAAATCAGGATTGACAGAACACTTGACAATGGTTCTGCACTTTTTAAGAGCAGTCTATCTTAATTTCTCACACACTCCAATCTTTCCCCTTTACAATCCAATTTGCTCGGGTAACCTGGACCCCTTTCACTCCTCGTGGTTTCTCTGGCTCTGCTCCATCCTGCAGATTTGTTGCTGCAAGTCATTCCTACTAACAGACACTGCACAGAGAACACAGTTTCAGGAAGTCTACCACTTATCTCACTGAGTGCTTCACTGTCACATCAGCACCTTTTCTGAATTCAGGAAGGGCAGGGGTCTAGGAGTGGGAATGAGAGAAATTGCTCAGACAGTGGATTCTATCCTGACACAAGCATGAAGGAAAGGCCAGCACAAAGATCAACATAAACCTCAAAAAAAGGATTTGAGGACATAAAAGGGCTCCAAAACATTGAGATACCATAAGAAGAGCTTTATCACAGAGGGAATGAAACATAGTACCATGGAATCACTTGGGTGGGAAAAGACCTCCAAGATTGAGTACAACCATTTACCTAACACTGACAACACTAAATCATATAAATAATGTCCCCAGGTGCCACAACACCAGAAGCTCCAGGACCTTAATGGTCCAGAGTGACTTGGTGGGTGAGAGAATACAGGGCATTCAAGTTTCATAGATGAGTAAGAAAGGGGTTATGAAAGACAAAGGAGATTAAGAGAAAGGACACACAGAAAAACATTTAAAATGACAATTTTTTCAAAAAATGTGTGGCCTTCTGCACAAATTTTGATTTAGTTATTAAATAGAATAGCTGTGTATGCATATTTAGTCTTATGAAAGCAAGCAAAATACTACTGAAGTTGAATATACAGCCCACATATATTTACCCCAATATGAAACCATACAATGCTTACCTTAGACAATAAATTACTGTAACATATATTTTGAAAATCTGTAATATATATCTCAAATCAGACTATGTCATTAGAAAGATCAGTGGTACTTTCTCATTCCCTTTCTGCCATTCTAATGCTTGATTGCCACTGTACCAGGCTGCTGTGCTCCTCACACAGTGAAAAATGAATGAATATGAGGAAACAGCCTGCAGGAAACAGTCTCTGTTTGACTATCCTTTCATGCCCATTTTGCTTTGTTGCAATACCTCTGGCTTAATAGGGCTTTCACTTGATTTAGTTCAAGTCAAGGGAAGAATCAGCCCCACAATACACCTGTCCAACATGGCTTTAACATTCCTGACAAACCTTCTGAGCACCTGTCCAAAGGCAAAACAAAGCAACTGGAGATTTCACATGCAATCTGAATGTAATGTGATGTGAGCCAGACAAATGCTTCAACTGACCTTGATCTCTTTCCAAAACATGGAACACTGCATTAATAAATATCAACATTCATTTCAAAACCTTCAGAGTACTTAGCTGAAATACTTTCATTGTAGTCATACAGTCAGTGTTAGCAAATTTCCATCTTAAAGATAGATGCTGCACGGGCAGTTTGCAAAGAATTTAGAGAAAAAAATTAAATCAAATGCAAGAAGCCCCAATGACAAACAGAATGCCAGACAACTATAAAGTTTTTTTGGGAAAAAAAAACACCCTGATTTTCTTAGAAAACACGTAACATTGAGTAAATAAACGGTTTTTCTTTCCTTACTTTTCTTTGGTACTTTTACTCACTCAGGTATACTTGCTGTGAATCAATTTCATAGAACAGTACTTCCCCAAATTAAGATTTGATCCTTTTGCTTTATCCTGTCAAGATTCTTACCAAAGTAATGAGAAATTGTTTTTATGGTGCATGAGAGGATTTATTCTTTTATTATGAGCCAATAAATTTATTAAAAAAATCAGTCAATCCTCAGCTCAGTCCACAGATGTGTTCCCATCCTACAGGGATTAAGAATCAAACAGAGGCCTTTCCCTTGAGTGTGGCAGGAGTGAGTGAAGGGCAGGGATAAGAACCTGGGAGGGTGCCATGAACAGGACAAGAACAGAGCATCTGTTCCTGTGTGGCTTTTTCTCTCCTCCCACACATTCAAGGGAGAGATGCATATGTAGTGTGTACAGTGCTTATTTTTAACCAGTCAGGCAAAGGGCCATGATGGCTCTGTCCCATGGCTCTGTTTATCTCAAGGACAGCTACAAATGCCTTGTGCTGAGATCTGATTCTCTCCCCTGGTGCCATGGTATCCCCCTCTCTATTCCTCAAATGTTGCCCTATGTGTTAAAAAGTGTCTCAACAACCCCCATTCTTGGCACTCTGCAGGCAGCTCTGCTTGCTGTTTTTGTGCATCACAGCTCTTAATACAACATAAGGACAGATCTTGCCAGGACTTAAACAAAAGCCAAAAAACCCCAAAACAATCAGGCTTCCTTCCATGGAAAAGAACCTTCATAATTCTGCTCATTGAATGTATTATTTCTTTTAGGTTTGCTTTCAAGTGAGAACTCTCAACTCTCATTGCCAGTATTTCTCTTCTTATCATATTAATAATTTTTTTTTGCTTTTCTGTTCAACACCCTAAGACATTTTAAGGCTATTCTAAGGCAGCTCCTCATGTGATCGATTTTTGTTTATTTTCTGTTTGGGCTATGTTTTTCTACCAATTCACAGAGAGCACAGTACAGTTTAGTCATACATTCATAACTTGATTATACTAACCAAAGTCATCCATTTATACAGTTCTGAGGAGGAGGGTGATTTTACCAGGCAATTTTATTGAAAAAAACATCATCCTCAATAAAGATTTTCACAGCAAGAGTAATATGGAAAAGAATATCCTCCTCCAACATATGAAACATACCACTTAGTCAAAATTGTGATTTCTAATCCAGTAGTTTAAAGAAGTACATATATATTTGAACTCTGTAGGGCTTCAAAGACTTGACTGTGAAAGGAAAAAAGTGAGGAAATCACATGTATCATTCTCATTTTGCAGTAAGTGGAAGATATCTTACCTAATTCCTACTGAATACAGAGCAAACACAAAAATCTTCATGGATACTTTGAGACAACATGCATAAAGTAGCTGCAACACCACAAACACAGATCCTTCCTTATTTTATCTTAGCCTATCCAAGTAGGCAACCAAAAAGCCTCTATAAAGAAAACCAGCTACTTGAGAAAGAGTCTTTCAGCTCCCTGGGGTAAAGAACTCACTGAAAAAGCAGAATTGTAAAAAAAAACACAAGGAGTGCCTGCTGCTGACTGCCTCTACAAAATCTGAAAAAATTATTCACCCATGTATATTTTTTCCTGAATAAACAGTATTGTATTAAAGAACCAAACCAAACAACCTGAGACATTTCTCTCTTGGAAGAAATTAACCTGCTCAAACCAATGGAACAATTGTACTTACACCATGTGGCACTGAAAGAGCTGAATGTGCCTTGAGAGGGAATGTACCTGGTCTCCCAATGGAAAACAAGGACTCTCAGATCTTAGCTGATCAGACCCTCCATAGTTATTTATCTTCTATATATTCATAGTAAGCATATATGTAAAGTACATTTTAAATCCCATTGATTGCAAGTAAATTTAAGGGTGCACTTAAACATGTGTTTAAGATGCTCTGGTAACAAATTACATTCAAGAAATCAAACATTGCTTGAATCTATGTGAAATACAACAGTTTTTTCCTTTTCAGCAGACCATAATATACTACTTCACAGTTAGCTAGTCCTGACCATTCTTAAAAATTTACAGTGCAGTACACAGAAAATTAATTTAGAACGAAGTGGTCTGTAGCTGCATGGTCTGCAGAGCTTCTATTACCAGCCAACACAAACCACTACTGGATGAATAACAAGATTTATACTTGGTGAAATGAAAAATAGAAATGTGATACATAAAACTGGTCAGAGTCCAGTATTTCTTAGGATTAATCCCAATAAGGCTCCTGAGACATGTTTGTTATTCTTAAGTATTGTAATGAATTTCAGCATACAGATTGAAATTCTGTGCTGAAGTAATCCATTTGCAAATTGTGCTATTGCAACTATTCAGGTAAGTCATACAGTATTGTTTTCATCTCTTGACAGAATAACTTGAATGTTGTAAACAAGATCAGTAATTCACTTTTAAGATTGAGTTTCAGATGACTGGCTGTTAATACTACAAAAAAGCCACTTTCAAAAATCATTACCAACTCCATGAATGCTTTCTGAATATTAACTGCACACAAATTCCAATCAGCAAATAATGACAAATCACCCTCTTTTAAAGACTTAGGTTTATATTTTTGAATACATTGCTGCCAAAGGCAACAAAACATCTTTTTGTAAATTTTATGTATTCTGCTTCTTCAGTGCTGCCTTTTCAAAGGGAAGCTTTTTGCACAGCAAACTACAAGCATGTATTGAGCACAGTGACCTCTATAATTCTGATTTCAACAACAAGGTCAACACCACTAAGAAGCCAGTTCTGCCTTAAAGGCAAAAGTGTCTTTGAGAGCCCAAACTGGATCTTTTAAATGTAATTGAACTATAACAATTCATTTCCACAGGCTTATGAAAGAAAATGCCTTCTAAATTTGCAACCAATTTTATAGTATTTGGCTACTGACAATAGATGCAGACAGGGAAGTTGGACCATCACATCTTGAATTTCATACACTGCTAACTCAGACAAAAGTTTTTCAGTGAAGAGAGACAGACAACAAGGAGCCCCCTGTTAAGAGCAAGCACAGCAGAGTTAAAACACACGAGAAAGTGCAAAGGCACAGAGTGTGAGAGAAACTGAGACTCCACTGCTGGGATCAGCAGCCAGCTGTGCACAGGAGGGGTGTCCCTGTTGGTGCCTCTTGGTCAGCACAGCACAGCTGGCACAGCTGGCTCCCCTCCCTCCCTCTGCTCCTCAGCATCACCCCAGGGCAGCTCACACAGGGATGGAGAGCTTGCCTGTATTAGGAAATGACATTATTTCACCAGTGAGATGCTACTGCAGTTTACTCTTGTGCATGTGGTTAAGCTGTTGGCAGTGCTGTTTCCAGTTAGAATGGCTTTAACAATCATCAGCTGAAAAAATGTGATTTTTCTCAGCACAGTTGAGGGACCTGTCTCTTCATTACCTTCCTATTGTATAGGCATACCTATCTCTGCAAGTGTAACAGCCACTGAGTATAACATAGTATCAAATCAAAAACTTAAACTTCAAAACTTACAATTTGATAGTAGGGAAGACATTCTATTTAATGCCCTTGGCTAATAGGTTGGGTAAGGTAGGAGAAAATGAGGCTTTGATGTTTGCTAGGCATCATTAACACCCATTCCTGTTCACAGCTACATTTTGGAAAATACTACATGGAGTGGTTTTTATTATACATTCACAAGATCATTTTGGCAGACAGAAAGTTATTTCAAGGGGTAAGAAAGGCAAAAATGTATTACTGATTTTCCCCCTGCTTTTCGATGGTTGCTTCATTACAGCTTTCCTAAATTTCCTCTTCCTCTCATGCTGTACAGCTAACTCTATGAATAATTTAATTGGGATACTCTATCAGCACACTGCAGTTGATGAAGGCTTGATTCTCTCAACATTTTTGCTTCCATCCTGATTTCTTTGTAACCTAACCTGAGAGCATGATGACCAAGCATTTCCATTTTCACTTTCTCCTCTGCAGTTCCCGAGACAGAAATAAAATGGAGAGGGGGCAGAATGGGAGGGGGTGGGATGCCTTCTGCTGAAGGTAGAAAACACATCACACAACCATCATCAAAACTTCATGTGTGACAATCTGGTAAGTGAATCCTCAGGGAATTTTAACTATACACATCCCTTCACAGGTACACAGCAAAATCCTCCATGAGGAGAAGATCAGGCAGTGAAAGCCACCTTAAAAAGACTCCAGAATGAATGGATGGCAGGGGGAGGAGGAAGGGAGAAAGAGAAGAGGCGGTCTCTCTTTCAGTGTGAATAATCCTTGGTAGCTTTATAATTACCAGGCCTGGTTTTTTCCCCCAGATAGCAATACTAGCCTCTATAACAGTAAAAAATCAGGAAAAATGCACTTTCTTTTCTCAACATCAATATGTTCCTAAGCAGCAAGCTTTTATTATCATTCTTCCTTGTAGCCTTTTATTTTCTATTACTTTCACATATTTAGATATTAATTCTGCCACCTACATTCTAATTTCAAAAAAGCCCTAGGGTTATATTATTTACATATCTCAATTGAATATAGTTCACATATGAACAATATGATAAGGAACATAATTTAAAATAACAAGCAACATGAAGTAGTTTAAAACTCTCCTTACTTTCAGTGCCTCTAAGTGAGGTTTTTAAAGCTAATTAATAAAATTTCAGTGATTTTCCCCTTATAAATAAAGTTTCACAAAAAATCTAAAATCCACATGCCCAGATAAATAGCAATCTATTTCTCATATTATATTGAAAGCAATGTTATCCCTTTTGCTTGAAGTAGGTGGCTGAATTTTGGACTCTTAGAAGTTGCTCCTGTTAGGAAGCGCATTCCTTACAGAATCTGTTGGGGCTCCTTGTGTGTTTCCCTCTTTCTCTCAGAACATGAACTCAACCTGCATCTGAGCTCATCTGTTTATTGACACTGAAAAAGCATTCCCATCCCACTCTTTCCAAATTCAAACTTTACCCTTCTTTTCCCCTTACTCTCTGATCTTTTCTGTTCCCCACTCTTTGTACTGGCTCTGCTGCTTGTCAAACACTTCCCACAAGCTGAATGGGCTCATTAAATTAGCAGCATTACTCAGCCATTTCAGTAATCAATTTTTCTGTATTTCTGTGATTTAAATCAGTTGACCCAGCAGTGATGAAAACCAGAGATAACAGGTGAAGGCAGTTTACAGCAGGCCATAAGGACACCTTGCAGGGTGGTCATGCAGAAAGGTTTTCTCTTGAAAGCTTTGCAGCAGCACTCCTCTATTCAGTGCTCCCTGTTACATCAACGTCAAAACTTTGTCTTCTGCACCTACATTCTGTCCATGACAAAATACTTCTGATCAATAACTGTATCTACTGTGATAGATGCCTCCAATTCAGCGTGTGGCTACCGTTGTTTCATTTATTTTATATCTGAAGTACCTGAAAGAAATACACTTTCACGAATGGTGACCTACACCTTACAACAGCTGATCCCTAACAAAATAACAATCATGTAAAAGAAACGTCTGTGGTTTGGGTTGCAAAGCAACAGAAAGCCATTGAGAGAAACATATGCCTAAGAAAAACAGATTTTTCACCCCCGTTTCAAAATACTATTTAAAATCAGTGTTTTCCGGAGGAAAAAAAAAAATCAACACAGCATCAAGAAACATAAAAGTACAAACTGCTGGCACAGGAGTCACTAATACAGCCAATACCTTTCTGTATTCCCAGAGTCTCTGGGAATGTGCATCCTTTGATTAAAAGGGGGGACACAAAGAAACATACCCTGCGCTAGGTTTTACCTGAATTCCCCTTAAGGGACAAAACTCACCCATTGAACTTTTACAGAATTTAGCACCATCCTTGTGTTACCCTAGGAAGCATATAAAAAAAAGAGTTGGCACACTTGCTTGCTTCTTCTGGAACTTCCAGCCAAAGCCGAGATGTTAAGATAATGGTGATGTAACCCATCTTTTCCGAATTCTCAAGCGATACACGTGAGGGAAGACCAAGTGACGAGGCCTCTTGGAGAGGATGACCACCCTGTCCTCCCCAACAGGCACACCTTGCCCCTGAGCCGCACTTACTTCTCTTGCATGCGAGGTGCTTCCTGCAGGGCCGGGGCTGCCCGGGCAACACCTGCCCACGGCAGCACCTCGCACGGGGGAGCGGCGCTGAAGGCAGCCGGGCTGAGCCGCTCGCTGCTGCTCCGGGCGGCTGCGGGAGCGGCTGAGGGGAGCGGCCGGAGCGCCGCCGCCCCCGCCCCGGCCCCGCCCCCCCAACATCCGGGTCCCCGCCGGCGCCGCGGCGCCGCCGCCCGCTCCGCGTCCCGGGGAGGCGGCGGGGCAGGGGAGGGAGGAGGAGGCAGCAGCGAAGATGGCGGCGGCGGTGGGGAGAGCTGGCTCCTTCGGCTCCTCTTCTTCTTCCGGGCTCGGCTCGGCTGCCAGCTTTTCCTCTGCTTCCTCCGCCGCTTCTACGGCCACGGCCAACAACAACAACGCGGAGCTGCGGGCGGGCGATGAGGACGATGGGCAGAACCTCTGGTGAGTGCCCGCCCCGCCCCGCGGACCCGGGCGCGCTGGCCGCCGCCCTCGGGGCGCCTCGGTGCCCTGCGGGGGGCGAGGGGAAGGGGCTGGAATATCCCCCCGCCCCCGGTGGCTCTCAGTGCCTCCCAGTCACTGAGTTGGGGGGGGCACCTCCCCTTGGCAGTGGCAGCTCCTGCCCTGCCCCCCGCCCCTCATGCCGTAGCCCCCCCCCATCCCCAGGAGATGGGCGAGGGTGGGGACCGGGAGGAAGCGGGAGACCCTTCCTAAGCGCTGTCGCCTTTCCGTGCCAGGTCCTGCATCCTCAGCGAGGTGTCCACGCGCTCCCGCTCCAAGCTGCCTTCGGGGAAGAACGTCCTCCTGCTGGGTGAGGAAAGCATCCTGATCCCTGTGCCTTCCCCTCCGCACACTGACTGAGCAAAGCATCCCGATCCTGCCCCCATCCCCGCCGCACACAGGCTGGCTCCTGAGCCCTCTCCTGAGTGCCTGGGGCTTCCCTTGTTCAGCGCCCCGAGGGGAGGGGGGAGTGATGGGTGGCAAGGCGCTACCTTAGCCCTCCTGCTTCCTCCCTTGCATGGGCTTTGCTTCATTTTGGTGATTGTCCACAGATGCTTTAGATACGCCCCTCATCGTAGGTACCTCGCCATAATACCCTACTGTCCTTCCCCCACCGTGGCTCCATAGGCGGGGATGGCTGGGATGGGGAGCTGTTATTGTCTCTGCTCGGGGGGCGTGCGGCTCCCGGGGCCGGCGGTGCCGCTTGCCGGCGCTTGCGGTGTGTCATGCGGACACAAAAACGCTTCCGTGGCCCGAGCGGCATCAATGACGGTGCTGCCTGCGGGCCCGAGGGCGGGGAGGGCCGGGCGGGCTCTGCCCTGCCCACTCGCACCCAGCGCTGCCGCCCCGGCATCTCCACCCAGGGCCTTAGTCCAGCCGGGCCTCGGCAAGGTGACAGGTACGGAAGGGGACTTTGATAGGGCGGTAATGAGACACCCAGCTGCAATTCATGAAGGAAAATGATACGTCAAAATTAAGAGCTTCGTGGAGGAGAGAGAGGAATGGATGCTCTCAAGTGTATGTGTATGAATAATTATTAGTACTATTATTAGTGTGGTGTGATTTTTTGTTATTTTGCTTTGTTTTGCTTTTCCTGAAAGACTATTAAATACTATTACCAGTAGACAATATAATGAGTCCAGCTGTATGGATTTATAACTAGCTGCTTTTTCTGTTCGTTTTGCCAACCTCCCTGTCCTCAGAAAGAACTGTGTTAATATTTGAAAACAGGGTTAAAACTCAGTAAAGATCTTCTTGCAGACTGTACACACTATGATTCTGCATAGTCTTGTGGCTTATACTCTCTTGAGGTTCTTCGAGTTAGGCTTTTATTTTCCCCTCTGTAATCCTAAAGCAATCACTGTGATCCTTTTCTTCCTGTTTTGATAAGCTGAGTGGTTACTTAAAACTGAGAAGGAGAAAGAGAACACTGTGCAAGGATGATAGCATGGTCTTCTGAAGCTCTTACAAGACTTACTACCCTTTAATTTGTTGCTTTGTATGTTATGTAATTAAGTAGGATATTGAGATTGGAAGTTGCAGTGATATTAAACAAAGGAAATATTTCATAACAATTGATAGCATTTTATGTGACACTTTGAACCTAAATTGGATGATTGTCCTTGCTGAAGTTGGAAGATTCTTCTTCAAGCTGTGATCCTTGTCAAGAAGATTACACTGTTTGTTTTTCCCCTCTGTTCGTAGTCAGGTAATCCTTAGTGCTCAGTAACTGGAGGCTTCTTCCTTCAGAGCTAGAAAGGATAGCATAGATTGTTTCCAAATGCTCATTTAGTTTGTGCTGTACAACCTGTTGTATAGAAATGTATTTCTTATCATTTATGTAGAGCTCATAGAAAGGCTTAATGTAATTAGTACCTTTTTTCCTTTATTTGATTGATGCATGTTTTTGGAAAATGTACAGATTTATAAAAGAAATTCTAATTCTTGCTTAGGAATTGTGTTTTCATGGAAGGCCTTGATCCAAGAGGGGTTTTAAACCCCCCAAATGTGGCACGTATTTAGGAAAAAGAATACTAGATCTGAGGACTGGCCAGAGTCCAAAACCATGGGCATGTTTTTCATGAGAATACCTGATCTTTGTTGTTCACTTGCAAGTCATGATGCTTCTCCTGAAGCACACCACATCACAGGAAAAGGAGAGGTCTTATGTATTCTGTATTGGACAGATTCAGTATGTGAAATTCTGTCTATTTGGATTCTTGAACTGTGTTTACAGTTTCTCTGTTATCAAACTCTCTATGTTCAAGCTTTGTTCCTTTAGATAGTTTTGTACTAACTTTTGTTACTAATACAGAGCACTTCCTGGCATGATTATTTTCAGTTTCTTTATACTTCCAGTACTTTTGAGGAAAAGGTGTAAAGCTGACCAGCATCTTGATGGTTTTCAGTCAATTTGTGGCAGGCAAATATTTACTTTATAAACAGTCATATTGGTCAAAACTTGCCAGATGAAATATTATTTATAGTAACAAATGAGTGCTTATTTTAAATATAAATTGCATTAAAAAAATCCCTTAAACCTCCAACATCTCATGGCCCCACCCTGAAAAACCAGCTGGTAAACCCCACCATGTAGTTTCTTTTGTTTGCTAGGACAGGTTTTCTAATTTGCCTACAGCATTTTTATTTTTCAAACAGTGCATGAAGTTGTATGCCTAGTTGTTCTGGGAACCTGTCTGTGTCTGGCATGCTAATTCTGCTATTTCAGTATTTATTTTTAGCTGTGTTAACATCTCAGTTTTAAGAACCTGGAAAGCAGTTGGAGTTATCTAACTAAAAGAGACTGGAATGCCAAATGTTAATCTCTAGATACGGCACATAGTTTTGTGAAGCGAAGGTTAACAAATAATGCTGGTAATTATTTGCTCAAAATCAGCCCAAAATTAGTTGACTTACAGTTTTACTTCTCCAAAGTTGTTCCACTTGCAGACATTTTTTTCAATAACTATTATTCTTTAAAGCTTAAACTCTGATTGGCACCAGATGTGGCATGAAAGTTTCTCATCTTTCTGTGGTATGAACAAATAATAAAAGTGCAAGCTTTTCTAAACTTTACTGTAACTCCTTTATGCTCTGATTCCTAGGTAGTTTTGTCATAGTGGCCATAGCTACCTTGTTTAGCAAACTGTACCAGCAGAAAATGTAAAATGTCCATGCTTTCTTAAGGAAATTGAGTGCTCTCATTGATATTTCTAGCTACATTTGTAGATAGCTGAAGCAGTGTTACTGTTGCTCTTGCTTAATTTTTTTTTCTCTTTTTTCTTCTTCTCATGGACTGTCTTTTGCTCACTTGTGTAATAAAGGTAGTTGTTCACAGGAGATGCTTTTTGTGATGGGAAAACTGATGCTTATAGCTGGGAGCTCTCCTGTTCATTCCCTTTCTGATATATCAGCGAGTGGGGTAGAGGGGAGCAGCTGACATCTCACCATTGCAGACTGAATGGAGTCCACAGTGCTGTAGAATGTGTGGAGGCCTGATTCAGAGACCTGAACTAATAATGTGTCCAATGAACTGCTGCATGCATTCAAGCAGCAATGTTCAAAGTCATTCCAGGATGCACAGCACACAGGCTTCCAGCTGGCAAGTGAATTCGATGGTTGTTTTCGATCTGGCTTTGTGTTTCGTGCATTCCTCTGTCTCTGAAGCACAGTATATTCTCTGCCTGAAGTTTTAACAATGTCAAGCCATCCAGTGACACTCGTGTGCCTGACTGTGTGTCTGTATTGCACAATCTCTAGTGGACTTGGGTTTTTATGCATTTGATGATAAAAGCTTTGAGTTTAATGGGCAGGGAGAGTTCAGCTGCCTCATGTCCACATTTTCTCTTTACCCCAGACATCTCACTTCCCAGGGCTAGGGCTGTTTGTTTGAACCGTGGAGCTCTGCTCCTGTCCAGTGGCTGTAAGGATGCTTGGAAAGAAGCCAAATCCACAGCTGATTTTCAGGTACACTTTTCTGTGTGTACATGGACCATTTTCTGAAATAACAGCCATTCCCTACATATCTTCAAGAGCAGGTTTAGCTTGTTGCTTTCTTCTAGTGGACCTGTGGAATATGAAGAACTCAAAAATTAAGTTTTAATACAGCAAATTTTGGTGAGGGTATAAAATCTGCTTACTTAAATTTGTACTCAATACTATAAAAATTAGTTTCTCTTTTATTTTTCCTTTTCAAAAAGCTGACAGCTTCATTGTTGTCATTTAATCATTGAAACTGATAAAATACTGCTTGTTCATAATGTCCATATTATTAATTTCAAGTACTTTTCTTCAAATATATTTCAAATATTCCCTAGTGCTTCAGAAGTTAACTCAGAGGGTTTCTTTTTGTCCTCTTCTTGCAACTAATTCACCTTCTGCAGGCAATGAAAGCCTTGCAAATGTAGTCAAATTGTGTTTAGGTCAGCAGAGTTATGCTTCTAAAGTGTCAATTGTTTTGAAGGGGCAATGACCTAGATAAAATTCTAATTGCTTGTTTTGTAGCTACATTTTTTTAGAATTAAGTAGTACTTCTTTGTTATGCCCTTCCTGCTATAATACCCTTTCAAAAATCCAGAATTACAAGGATGTTGTGTAGTAGAAGTAACTTAGAACAGCATGGAAAGTTCTGAAATTCTTGAATTGCATTTATTTTAGTTTGTCTCCTTGCTGTCAGAGGTGCTGCTGGGTACTGATCTATCTCAGAAATAGCTCCAAAGGTGAAGAACAGTGAAAGGAACTGTGCTTCTGTGTTCTCCAGGCAGGTTAATAGCAGGAGTACCAATAAAGGTGTCCCGTGGATAGTAACATGGGATTATTCTATTTTGGTAGTGAACCTGGATAAAATAACTAGACACTTCCTACTATGTTAAAGGAGAAGGACTGAGTTAGGAATGGGTGCTGTTCATAGTCACTGCAGAATTCTTGGCAATATTTGCCTTTCTCTGGCTGTGGGTCTCTCCAAGCACAGGTAGCACCATTACTGCTGTACCTGTTTCCACAGTCAGCCCATGTATTCTTGTGGTGCAGGACATGGCTAAAGACTTGCTGGAAGAGTTGTCTGCAATCTGCTTTCTGTCATGTTGAAAGGCTGAAGTGCAATTAAGGAGCTCCTCAGAAAAGTTATTTAATTTTTCAGTGTCACAGATATACCAAGTGAATAGTATGTGAGGGGAAAGACTTATCTGGCAGAGTAAAATAAACTTGGAGAAGGAGACAATTTTTATTCAATGAGCAAATGAAAGTTTAGTGAGAAGTTATTAGTAAACTTGTTATGGCCTACTTATTGTGAGCTTCCATGTTGGTTTGAGAGATTGTATGCTCTCCTCAGCATCATGAATTTTGTTCTTTAATTCTCTGAAAGCAAACTAAATTTGGCTTACTCTGATTATTTTGGTCTTGTTCTGTAAAAGACTCTCTTCAATTAGTACAAAATGTGTAAACAAGCTTCTTTCACTAATATGCAGCTGTAGAAAAGGCAGTTATTAGCTTGTGACAAGTATTTTATCTTGAAAATAGCTATGGTGCACATGTGTTTGGTTCTAGTAGGAAGAAGATCATTCTGTCTCTACACCACTGTGTTGGGATTCGGGCATTCCACATGGTATGGAACAGAGATTGCTCTGGGATTCTGGGAAGGCATCTTAGCCCCATTCAGTAACTCATGTTCAGACTTGATGGCTTTATTCTATCATACTTAAGCAAGATAGATTTTTTCCAATTAATAAAAATACTCAATATTTTATGCTAAAGATATTGAATGTTCTGAATTTTTCTACCCAGAAGCTGTCTTTTGCATTGTAAAAAGTATAAAGCTGATTCACAAAAGCATGCTTGGGGATGTGGGGCGTGCAGATGTTAATTGGGACCATTACTTCTGGTTTTGTTTGGTGTTGTTTGAACATGATTTTTTTAGAGATGAGTTGTAGAATTCCCATATCAAGCTGAATTTTAATTGATGGATTTAAAATGCAAACACAAAACTTCCTTCAAGGAACCACTAGGATTATAGACTACAAACAAGTAAGGTATCAAGGGTTTTTCAAAGAGCTGTTAAAAAAAAATCACAGTCCTGGACTGAAGAGGGGCATGCTACCAATACTGATGACACAAAAGAAGTCTTCACTTCTTGCTTCTTTGCCTTGACATATTTTAAACACAATGGACACTTTACAATGGAGAAAAAATTTAAACAGACAGTCAAAGCTCATGTCTGTCCTGCAGATAACACATTGTTCTTCCATGTACAGATTTCTTTAAGAAATGTCTAGTTGTAGGACCAGTGACATTCTACTTATCTTTTCATTTGCTAAACTGCAAGAAGTGTGGAAGTACCATGAGTAGTAAATATTATGAATTTGAAAATGTTAATTGAAAGTTTGAGGAAGTTCTGTAATGGAGAGCCTAAGTCCTCTCTAATGTAATAGCTTATGGCTGAACAGTTGGCGTAGCAGGGCCTAGATAAATGCTGTTTGCCTGCACTTACAGAAGGAGACTCACTCACCTCTTTGCCCACCCTTCCTGTCTGGGGGCACCATTCTGCTAAATTCTGTATTGTGGCAGAACATTTAGTGATACTTGTTTTTCTGCTCAGCAAAGATGTTTTTTTGCCTGGAGTAGTGAGAAGGGAGGAGGCTGGGAAGGATTTCTATTGTTACAGTTTCCTATATGTTTGGGGGCAGCAGCAGGAAGGATGTTTTCAAAATCTGTTTTGTGAACGGAGTAGCACCTTGGACAGAGGAGCTTTCACAACCCCAAACTGGAGCTCATCAGAGGAACGAAGTAGTGGCAGTGTGTGGATAAAAATGTGAC
Source organism: Melospiza georgiana (assembly GCF_028018845.1). NCBI lineage: Eukaryota > Metazoa > Chordata > Aves > Passeriformes > Passerellidae > Melospiza > Melospiza georgiana. The sequence goes on along the minus strand of NC_080430.1, from coordinate 42,275,281 downwards.
AGCATTTGTTTAGTTGAGTATAAGACTTTCCATTTTGTTAACAAGACAGTGAAGTACTGTGTGTAAGCAGATTGGTTTGGCTTTGTTTCAACTGCTTCCTAGCCTGACTTCTGTGCAAAATTAAATCTGTTGTTTTCCTTTTACTTGTATTCAGCTTTGCATAGAACCGCTTGCTAGAAACATCACTTCTGTTTCCTCACTGTTGTATTAATATGTGAGTGCAGTTTGGTATAATGGAGAAATCTTGTTCTTTAGTATTTACTCTGCAAAAGGAGGTATTTTTTTTGTTATTTGCAAAAGAAGGATGCAAAATCTACCTGATTTTTATTCTACTTTGAAATGCTATATCAGAAATGCTGTGTCAGAAATGTTTTGCTCTGTGAGCTTATATATGGAAGTCAGTTGTTAATTTAATTATCCATCCCACTGTTAAAAATAAAGAAGCTACAGGATTTTCCAAAATTCTGAAATGAAGTGGAGGATGATGGTCATTATTCTTGAAGGTGCATAAAGCTCTATTTTCTCTATTGCTCCAGTAGCAATTGAAAAAAAATTGTTTCATAATATTTATAGGCAGTGGTGTTTGCAACTAGCGAATATGAAATTTTCCTTTTGTCTGATACTGAGCAGCATTACTTTTTCATATACTGTAGAGGTATCACAAAAAAAATAAGGTAAATATGTTAAATGTGTTAAGATTTGTAATTTGGAAGGCCATATGTGAGTATATATGTATTGTGGTTGACATTTTTTCTGAACATACATACTTTTGTATATGTCCCAGGCAGCAGTTAATGGTAGCTGTATTGATATGTTGTGCATTATCAATCAAACCTACAACAGCTAATAGACTTTAATTTCCTCACATGTATTACCCTTTCCTCTGAGAGAAGATTCTGTAAATAGTAAAGGCATTACAATAAAATGTTTGAGTTTTGAGAAGTCTTAAAAGTTGGCACTTAGAATTAATTTGATCTCAAGATTTCTAAAAACTACCTAGGAGTTTTAGATAAACACTGGTTTAAGATTTTCTGGTTTTTATTGTTGCTGAAGAGTAGTTACAAAGCAAAAATCTGCTGCTGCTCTTTCCCACCATAACTGAGTATATTCAAAGTGTGTTGACTTTTCAAGTGTTTTCTATTGAAGACTAGGCTGGGAAAAAATAATAACAAGGATACAAATACATTTGCAGTTGTTATGATTTCAAAAGGTATATGCAACATACTGCACATAGAAAGCAGAAGTAGATGAAACCTCAGATCTAACATGTTGGGTTTCACTAATGTGGTGTTGGACTAGCTGACCTTTGGAGGTCCCTTACACCCCAAAGTATTCTTATGAATCTGTTCATAAAACATGAAACAGTTCATCTGTTATGAACTGTTCTCTTGGCCCAGACAGTTCTCTTTGCCTCACCTTTATGATCAATTGTTTGGGCAAAAAGGAGGAAGTCCTTGTGTCATAAGTGATGATCCTGTTTTTACTTCCTCCCAGCTTTTTAAATAATACTGACTCTAATTTGGCTTAAATGTGTCAAGAACTCTGGACCTCCTATGAGGTATGGCACATTTGACTAGGCAGCTATTTTGTACCTTTGCAAGTGGGTCATCCTGTTTGTAAACTAGTTGGTTTATGTATTACTAACTTCAGACTTCACTGATGCATCATTGCAGCTTTCCCTCATGAAAGATGAGTGCCGCTCTCTTCGTGCAGTAACTTGTACAGCACTGTTATGTGTGTCAGTGATCCACCTGCCTGGTCTTGATGTTTTGAAATGTGTGAGTATTTGCTAAGGACAAGAGAATAGACAGGCTTCCTCATGAAACAGATTAAATTCAAGTTGTTCTTGGAAGGAACTGATGGAAGGCTGAAATAACTGCTGTGTGTGCATATGTGTCCAGAGGTACTAATTTTACATCAAATCAATTTGTCTTGTGCTGTAAGACTGGTAAAATTTCTTTCAGTGTAGAAGGAAAAATAAAATTCCAGTTCTTACTTTGCCATAAGGTATTAATTTAACAGTATTGAACTCCAATTTATTTTAGTCATTTGGAAATACGGGTTTGGAGAGGAAATTACATAACACAGAGCCATGACAAGTAAGAAGCTCGTGGGAAGTATATTTCAAGTTTGCCTATATTGCTTAGCTTGAGCACTTTGTACCAATAGTTTTCTAGATATTAGCATCTGTATAAGTATGGTTTAGTTCAGACTGGTTGAATGTATCTTTTATCAGGGGCAGAATCTTTTACAACTGCAGGAGTTTCTTAGACATCTTGCAGCTACTTTAAGAACTGGTGTATACACAGAGGAGATAATAAAGCTTCCCAAATTCAAGCAAGTTGAAATCTTCATTGTCACCCGTGTGAATCAAACTCTAGTATGCAAAAGAACTTAGCTGGAAGCCATCTGTTCTGAGAAACTCAGAAAGCTCTTAAGTGCAACCCCTCATTAAAAGGAATAACAAATTTTGATTTGTCTTACCTATTGAGCCTGCTGCTGGCACGCATTAATTGAAGCTAACAATTCAGAAAGGTAAAATAGCTCAATGAATCATACAGACATTGTTGGCAAAGTTAAAGCAGCTTCATAACTTGTCAGAGCAGCAGTGAATAAAGTCTTCTCAGTTATTCATACATGACAATTTCAAGAAGCTTGGATAAGTACAGAGGTGAGGGCAGAGGAAGAATTGTAATTCATCTATGGTGATGAAGCTTGAACTCTCCTATTTTTCATCAGAATTATTTAAAAGATATTTTTGCAAGAGGAAAAGCTTGATGTATGACTAGAAAGTAATACTGCTTTTCAATGGTTATTTAAAACTAGCTGTAATTGTTTGCTCAGGTACATCTTGATTTAATACAGGAACTCACAAATGAACCCTTAAATTGTGGAAAAGTTAAAGGGATACAACTTCATTTTTCATTTAACTTGTCTATACTTAACTAGACTTCAAACTTCAGTTCTGATCTTATTTCTCTCTCTCTCTTTCTCAAAATATATTTCATTTAAAATATGTTCATTCCATTGAGGGACATCTATAAGAGCATGGTCAGTTCTCTTTAAAGGGAAAATGTCATTATGTTTAGCAGTGAAAGTTACTGCCCTTGAATTTTTGTCTTTGTTATGTGATTAGTAGCATGTGTTTAGACTCTCCCTCTATAGGAGAGACTTGGGAAAAAATGTTCTGTTTGACACAAAATAATAACGTGCTTCTTGGGAACTTGGGATTAACCTTAATTTTATAAGCTGTGAGTTTCAAGAATTCTGTAATGTCTGTTACATATTCATCATTCTGCAAATAAGAGAAAACACCAAACTGGCAAACCCCTACTTTGTGTCCAAATTCAGCTTGATTACTCTTTTGAACTGGAAAAAATGCACATGAAGTTTTCCAACTCTGAGAGCTGTGACTACAAATGAAGTTTTTCAAGAAGGGTCTCTGGCAGTAGTTGTGGTGTTTACATTGTGCATATGCTGTAAGGTTCAGTGGTTATCCAGGCTCCCTTTGGAGGGGAGAGGAGTGAATGGATCTGGATTGCAAGCTTATCTCTATGCTATACAAACACACACACATGTACTGTAAGGCAGTGGGCTTCCGATTTGTCACTTCTTTTTAAGGTGTCTTGAGATCTGTAACAGAGAAAATATTCAAAGAAACCAGTTCATAAAAGCTGAGGTAACAGATTTGCTTTATTCAGTGTGCTGTTTGAAATGAGAGAGTTCTGAACTGTTAAGAGGAGTTTACTCTGAATTAAACTCTACTTTAGAAAAACTTTATTACTAATTTGGTTGTAGCTGAAAGACTGAAATTGTTTGAGGTGCTTAACTGCTCCTTAACATATCCTTTTAAAGATGGGTATAAGAGCCTATTTCAGGTTGCACAATTGGTGGTATAAATGCATTTATCAATAAGTAGAAATATTATTTGAAGCTGAAACATGCACTTAGAACAGATGGATGGTTTGGGCAAAACCTGCTGTGTTTCAAAACTCTAATGAGCTCAGCCACCCTGTTAGGATATGGTTTTCTTCTTGCCCCAGGTGGTTTTTAATATGTAACTGTGATTAAAGACTGAGTGGTATCTTACTTCTGTCTCTCCAGGTGAAGATGGAGCAGGTAAAACTAGCTTAATAGGAAAAATTCAAGGAATAGAGGAGTACAAAAAAGGAAGAGGAATGGAGTATTTGTATTTAAACGTGCATGATGAAGACCGAGATGGTGAGTCTGTATTTGTAACAATATCTTAAACCAGTTTGAAAGCAATGGTTCAGTAGTATGATATTTGAAATGACAGTGGGATGTTTTTTTGTCTTTATAGAATGCAGGAATCCAGCTTATGCCAGAAGTGATTTGTATCATAAGGAATTTAGTCTGTGTAATTTCTCCGGTAGATACCAGGAATGACCACTTAAGTGGTAGAGGAGGAGAGGAACCTGTCAAAAGAAAAAGCTAAAAAGAAAAGACCAGGGAAGCAGACTTAGCTGCAGCATTCTGAATAGATGTGTGTTCCTCAGGCCTAGAGGAGGAGGTGCCCAGGCTTCTATCTTCCATTTCAGTTGCTGTGGCAAGCAGTTATCCTGAACCTGCAGAGAAACCTTTGTCTTGCTGGCACACAATCTGCAAGACTACTGTCATTGGCTGATGGGTAGGAAATTGTGCACAGTGCTAAAGGAGATTTAAAAAACAAACAAGAAAACCCAAAAACTTGAGTGAAGGTATGGTTAGAAAGGAAAAAATATGTTTAAGATCCTATTTAATATCCCAGTACCTGGAGTTACAGGATGTTAGGATATACTGGAAGCTTTGGAGAAAAATGGGAACTCCCACTATAAAAAAATAAAAAAATCCCAAACATGTAGAAGGAGAACTAGAAGAAGTTGGCCCTTTTTTTTTTTTTTTGAAATCACCTGCTTTACTGACATTCATGTCTGGGTATTGGTCTCAAAGATGGCTTGGAACCAGATTTAAGAAGGTTGGGAGTTTGCTTTAAATGTCTTCCTCAGAACTTCTGTAACAGGTAATAAAAATTTACCTGAAAGGAAATGTAATTAATGAAGCCAACTAATTTTGAATCAACATCTCTTCTTTTACTGTACGAGTGTGAATTTGTAGTATTGTGGTATTTTTAGGGGGAAAAACAGTAGGATGGTCTATTTGTATGGTGATTGTCCTTTTGCAAATTGGAAGAGTAAACTGTCTGTTAAGTCAAACTCAGTCATTAAAATCTTACCGTTCTTCAGATTTTTTGAGTGGCTGAGGTATATTCTATACTCTTAAGAGTTAGCCAAGCATGTCAGATGGAGTTTTGAAGGGGAGATGGCAATCCTTGAGAGCTGAGCAGGCCAACAGCTGCAGGAAGATGACTGAATTCACCCACTTTTTCTTTTTGAAGTTGCATGTTGAAGAAAACATTTTTCTACTCAAAAATGGTGAACAACTATTTTGAAAATGTTGAATGCTTTCTCTGGGTCCTCCCTTTCAGATAATGTATTTAAGATCTTCAGTTCTCAGCCATTAAACATCAGAGTTTGAAAGGCAAGGAGCTTGTCTCCCCACAAGCTGCAGATTGCTGTGTCATTATGTGTGTTCAGTGGACTGATAAAACATCATCTGCTTTCTTCTTGTATTTCACATGTCCAAAGAACATTCAGTAGCCATTATGGAGTGATGTGTTTCAAGTAAATCTCATTAAATGTTTTTCCTTTTTTTTTGTAGACCAAACAAGATGTAATGTGTGGATTTTGGATGGTGACCTGTATCACAAAGGTCTTCTCAAATTTGCAATGGAGGCAAGCTCTCTAAAGGACACTCTAGTTATGTTGGTAGTAGACATGTCTAGACCTTGGACTGCACTGGATTCTTTACAAAAATGGGCAAGTGTTGTAAGAGAACATATTGACAAGTTAAAAATTCCTCCTGAAGAAATGAAAGAAATGGAGCAAAAATGTGAGTATTCTGCAAATACATGGGAATCCATTTAAATATGCTTAATGCTTTCTGCACCATTTAATCTCTCCATTGCAGTCCTTTTCATTCTTTAGAAGTGTTATTTAAAATTAGAACTTACCAAGCAAGTTTAGCTTCAGATAAGTCTCAAGTAGCTATGTGAACAATACTAGTACTTCTTTCTAACAAAATAACAATGTAGGGGGGGAAAAATTCAGAATGAACACAGCTGAAATTACAGTCTTGCTTTTTATATATTTTTCTAGGTAAGATTCACCAAGCAAAAAAATATTCTAAGCATTCAATTTTTCATTTATTTTTTTAAAGGCAGATCACTACATCAGCTTCTTAACTGTTTCTGTAGTTAGCCAGTTAGAGAATCTGGGACATGTTCTGTGCCTACCAAAAGTGTAAATTTTGAGAGGATTCATGGCAGCATGGCCATGTCTGGGCCCTTTCCACTTGAAGAGTTTTATTGTAATTATTATTGATTTTAACAGAGCTATATATTTGTTGCTCTGCCAGTGTCTTGTCTTTTTAGTTTTAAACCTGCAGAACACAAAGGTCTTGCAGGGTTTCTTAAACTGGCTGACTGAACTTACATTATAGCTCCATATTACTTTTGAGCAACCCTGGTAGTAGAATTTGAGTCTTTCCCATTCATCTCTCAGTGAATTACTACAAGGAAGAGATTTGAGAAAGCTGTGTGTTGAGATCAAATACCATGATTAAACTTTATTTTTAAGTCTGAAGTTGCACTCTGACTGGTACATTCTTAAGCAATGAGTGCTTATGCTAATTTAGAAATGCAGGTTGTAGCTGTGCTGTCATGAAGTGGAATGTAAGGTGACAGTTGTAGATACTCTGGAATGAGGTATGGGAAATATTAGTTGTTTTGTTTGTCTCTTTAAGAGAGAGATTCTTCTGAGGGAAGTATCACCCTCAAGGATTGTATCTTCCACAAGAAGTTGTTTAGGTGGGAGGAGCTGAGCTCTCTTGGATGTGTTTTTTGGTTTGGTTTTGGATGTTACTGCATGTGTATTAAACATCCCCTCAAACACTTTCAGGATAGGATTTTGCTGGAAAGTATGGATACAGTATCTATGTTATCAAAGGTGTATAGCTGTTAGTTTTGCTTCTTTACAGACTGAACAGAATAGAGAAACTACAAAATCCAGAAAATGTAAGCAATTAAATGAGTCAAGAAAAAAATGCTACTCCATTTAGTTTTGTCTGCTTTGGTTTTCTATCATCTGGTCTAATTCTTACAGATATAAGTAATCTGAATATTGGGTATAACAGAGGCCCTGGACACAATCCAGATGTGACTGGAAGCTGGTTTTTGTTTTGATCCTGTTGTGAAGTGACTTCATGCATTGCTAGGCGGGCAGGAGCTTGACTCTGCCAAAGGAGGGAGGGAACATTGCTTGCCTGGCTTTTGGCTACGGGATCCTGCTAGATTCCTGTGTCAAGCTCAGTGCTCCTGAGAACTGATTTAACTTGCTACCAGGACTGAAATCTACTGAGGGTTTGTGTGTGTCTTCATTTCTAGCAGCTTAACTCCACTCACTCAAAGACAGACCCTGTGAGGACTAGAACTGATACAGAAAGACATTTGTGGATACATAGCAGCAGTGTGTGAAGGGTTGAAATAGCTCTTCCTCTTCACTGAATTAATCTGTGTTTAATGAAATTGTGTTTCTAAGGAAGACCTGAGGTAGTATTCCACAGTTTTGGAGCTGTGATATACTAAATTAATCCTCCTTTTTACTGCCTTCCCTACTTACATAAAGATTAGTGTGATACACATTGGGAATTTTAGGGTCCCCTGGAGGATTTATGCAATTATCCCAGGACAGGATATTATTCAGGAAAGACATTGTAGAGTGGCATGTTGTGGTGAGAACTCTGGGTTTCAGATACATTCAGTTAATCAAAGAAGCTTTTTGGAGCAGACTTGAATTAGCAGCATTCCCTAAATTAGTGTTGACAGTTTGAGACGATAACCTGTGCATGTGCTTTTTGTTATTGTGAACTCCAAGATCCGCAGAAAAATGGAATAATCTTGGCCTAATATAATTTTTCCTCTTTGGGGCATTGAAATTAGTTTTACTCTGTCAATTGCACAGGTGCTTTTCTAGGAATGAACTCAGAGGGCTTCAGTCAGTTTAGTGACAGTAGCAGTGGATTAACACAGAAGTGAGGATGTTCTGCTGTTGTTCACTGGCCCTGTGCACAGTGCAGCTCAGCTGCCTTGCTGCCTGGCTTCTTGTGCTGCATCAGGATGTGCTACTTGTGGAATAGTAGGCAGTGCTTTGGTTTGGTTTGGTTTGGTAGAGCCTTGTTTCTGCTGTGTGGAACAGGACATGTGATGTGAAAAATGAAGGCATTTTATGCCTCACATGGCATCCCTGATGTAGGAATAGTAAGTGACTGTGTAATTTGAGGCTTGGGCGTGTGCAGCAGAACATGACAAGGATTTGCAACAAGAATTAGGACAGAGGAAAGTTAGAGTGTAACTTACCCTGCTTGCTACATTTTAAAGTTATATCTGACATTTTAAAGCATACCAAATGTTTAATATGCTATTTAGTAATTATAAAGCTAGTTAAAACCAGTGTTTATGTACTCTATTATTTTTTGTTTATACTACTGTTGAGTCACTGTACAGAGTGTGAAGTGTGGACAAAGGGTCTGTAAGTAAAACCTGGTATACAGTAGTAACTAAGCGGTTTGTGTGAGGCTGAATTCTGTTTTTTTCTGACAAACTGTTCCATTAACATTGCCATAAGAATGGAAGGAAACTTATGTCCTTTAGGAAGCAGATCAAACAGTAATCCTTAGTAGCAACTGCCTAGTGGTTTCATAATGATAAAAAAATATGCTTTCATGTTGTCCTTATGGACAGTTTTATCTGATCATGTTCTTCTGGCTGCTGATCCAGCAGATCTCAGACTTGCTAGTTCTCCCTTGTGCTGCACAGAGCCCGCAGCTAGCCAGGATTAGGTGCATGCTCTGTTTTTTCAACACCAAGATGCAGAAGTACAGTGCTAGAGAATCAACTGTGCTAGAGATCAATGGCAGTGGAAATCATTGTTGAAATAATAAAGCAGCTGATGTTTTAATGTAACTTTTTTTACTTTCAGTGGTAAGAGACTTCCAGGAGTATATAGAACCAGGCGAGGATTTTCCAGCTTCTCCACAGAGAAGAAATACTTCATTACAGGAAGACAAAGATGACAGTGTGATTTTACCCCTGGGTGCAGATACACTAACATGTAACTTAGGCATTCCAGTAGTAGTAGTTTGTACAAAGGTTTGTTTCATGTTTTAGGTTTTTGCATATTTTATTGAAGTAATTCTGTCAATTGTGGATTGGGGTGGGAAGCACACAGTTATTAAGTTATTCTAATACCTCACTTAAGAACTCCTTAAAAGTGTTTAATACTGAAGTCTGGTTATCTTCTGGAACCCATTATTTAATGTTATTTTGGAAGTAGCTTTTCCTTTAGTTCCATGAGTTTTTAAGGAATTGAGAAATACCTCAGACCTGGTTTTGTTCACAAAAATGAGGTAGTCAGTAAGCAACTAGACTTCCCCTTGATTTCCACAGTCCTCCATATTCTGAAAATAGTGGGTTTTCTTAATATTTTTGATATTTTTCTGAAGATAACTTTCTTTGAGAATTGTAGTTAGTGAAGCAGTGCACTTTTAACTGTTCTCAGTTCTTAGGGTGTTTATGTGATCTGTTTTGGTTTGTTAGATATGTAACCATATTAAAGAAAACAATGGTGTGGTTCTCCTGTGGCTATTTTTTTATATAGTTTTGTTGGTTTTTTCCCCCCAGCTCCTCAGTTCTCATTGGCATTAAGCATACTGCTTCTGCAGCCTCTGCTGGCCCCCAGGGAAGGCATAAACCTTTTGATGCATATGCTGTTCCCTCTCTGGAAGGCTAACCCTCTCATTTGAACACCATTTTTTTCTCACCTGCTAGTTTCCTTCTATTTTTTTCTCCACCCACCCCCACACCTTTTTTCTTTTTCTGCTTCCATATTCTTTGCTTTTGCCTGCCTTTGGAAAGAGCTAGTTAGTAACCAGATTAAATCCACTGTCTTTTAATGCCACAGTGTGTAAAAAACATTGGGTAAAAAATGGTGATATCATTTAGTGGTAAGTTTTCAACAGAGATTTTGAGTGGGGAATGCATTGGAGTGGGGAGGGAGAGTGAATGAAAAGTTCCAGTCACTTGAACTCTCAAGTTATGCTGACTCCATATACATCCAGTTATGTATTATCAAAACCAAAAAGGTTCAATTGTGCTTCTGAACTATATTAGCAGGTTTTTGTTTTCCTGTGCACTACCCCACCCCACTCCATCTCCCTTTCCCCTTGTGAACTGGATGTGTAGCAGCACTGCTATTTTAGCAGATGACTGGAAGCAGTGTATTAATTTTGTGTTTATTTTGACAGTGTGATGCCATCAGTGTTCTGGAAAAAGAGCATGACTACAGAGATGAACACTTCGACTTCATTCAGTCACATATCAGACGGTTTTGCTTACAGTGTATCCTTTTACACATCACAAAGATGATATAATTACTCATGTCAACATTTAGATTAATTATGACAAGCTTAAAAGAATATTTGTGTCTGTACCAAAGTAGGATGCAGCTCTTTTACTGTAGCTTGCAGTCTGCTTCAGCTACCCCTATGGGCAACATTGAATTAAATTTTTTGGTTTTCTTGTATTTCTTTTTTACAGAGGTACTACAGTTTCTAGTATGTCCCCTTACCATGAATTTCCTTATTGCCTCCATTTCCACATTTAGAAAATCAGTTCTCAGAACAGCACATCTCAGCTGACAAGCTCTCTAAAATAACAACAAGATAATTCATTTAACTATGTTCTTGCTCCAGATGCACATAAGGCATGTTATTAATTTTGTCCCAAATATGAAGTCTCCTCCATGTTCAGTAATTCTACAGGATGAGGTTAGGATGGAAGGAAAGAAGTGTGAATTGCTCTAGGCAAAGTCCACTGTATTGGTACAGGGACAATGCACAGAAGCTGTTGCTGTGCTATTACTGTATTTAAACTTAATTTTTTTAGAAGAAGGGTATAAAATACTGTCTAGTGTTGTTTAATCAGATAGACATGCTGAGATCTAGATTTTAGGTGCCACTAACATGCCTACATTTTGTCATCATTTGTGCTGTGGTGAAGGGAAGTTTAAATTATATTGGAGGGACAGCAGGTGATGAATAGAAAAATTAGTTCAAGAGCCAGAAATTTCAGTTGAAATGGCACTTCCTTCAAAGGGCTTCCAAGACCTAATTTTTCAAGATGGAATTATGTAGTAACTCTTGTGTGTGGCAGAAGAATATAAAATAGTAGGGATTAACCTCCATGATTGCATATGCCCTGTACAACTGGAAATTCCATTCTAAATTTCACAGAATAGGAGTCAGACTGCATTATGTAAGTTTCTTCTAGGATTTGAATTGCAGGCATGTAGAAATAAATTAGGCAATTTGGTATTTTTACAATCCCAAAGAAAAAAATCTCTCTTTTATTAATCCTGTGCATATAATGTGTTAATTTGATACCAAACTGTGCTAGAATACTAAGCACTCTCTTGGTCTCTTAGTAACTGATACATAGTAAACTCATATGCCTTCATTTCCTGTAAAAGCAGATCACTGTATATGTAAGAGTTTGTTCCCCTAATTAAAAAAACCCAGATGGGAAAAGTGGAAGGTCTTTGGCATTTTTGAAGCTGCTAGTGTTAGTGCTGCAGTGATTGCAGGGTGGGATAATGAGAACATATAAGGATGTGGCATGAGAATTTTTGTTCACTAAAAGCAGAAGACTGTTTTAAAGGCATTGTATTGAAACAATTGGTACTGGGGGGCTTTGAAAGTGAGAAGAGCCTTAATTTTACTTGAAAATCAGTTCAAGTAAAGTTCAGTTTTACTGAAAACCAGTTGAGCTGGCCTAAAAGAAATGCAGAAAAAAGATTGATTTAAATTACTTAATAGCTTATTTCAGAATGAAATGTTGGAAGTTACTTGACCTGTTTTGCTTTGGTTTTGTATTCCCTTTCAAAATTCTGCAAAGTAGCTGGCTCTTTTTTGATAGTTTAAAGGTTACTTCATTTTCTTTTACTAGCCACTAAACTGAGTTTTCTTTAACATGTTTATTCAGATGGGGCAGCACTTATTTACACTTCAGTAAAAGAAAACAAAAACATTGATTTAGTGTATAAATATATAGTCCAGAAGTTGTACGGATTTCCTTTCAATGTTCCAGCTGTTGTTGTGGAAAAAGATGCTGTATTTATGTAAGTTACCTGCACTGTTATGTGTGTGTGTTTACAAAATGTACCTGTGCAATACTTTAAAGCAGCATTTAGAGCCTTTTTTTGGCTTATGCTTTTTAAAGTTCCATGGAATTTGGTGAGGGCCAGTGGATGAAGATTACAAACACTCACTGCTCCAAAGGGAAATGTTAAGCCCAGTGATTTTTTCTGCTATGTTGAACTAGTTTCTACTTGTTGATACTGATCAATAACCAGCTTGCATAGGAGAATGGGCACTGTGACAGCTTTGCTGGCTCTCAGCTGGGTGCAGTTCAGGAGTGCATGCAAGAATAACCTGAAGTAGCAATAGAATTTTAAGCCAAATAATTATTTCTCTAGTCCTGCAGGTTGGGATAATGACAAGAAGATAGGAATATTGCATGAGAACTTCCAGACACTAAAAGCAGATGACAATTTTGAAGATATCATAACAAAACCACCAGTCAGAAAGGTACACTGAGATGACTTTGCATTTAACTGCTTTGCTATTTATTTGTCTGCAGGTTTTTTCTCTTTCATTGATGCTATGCTTCCATTTTATCAAAAGTGTCATGTACCACAGGGTGGTGTTCTTATTTTGTTCTTAAAGTTGCTCTTTAGTTAACAAAAAAGATCATTATGTGTTTTGTTCTGTATAGCTCTTCTTCAGCTTTTTTTCTTCCACTGTTACATTATTCAAGACTACAAATACACTTGTTTTGCTTTTAAGGCATATTTGGTATTGAAAAGCCTAAACATGATTTACCAGTTTCTCAGGTTGTTTTTATTTTTTTTTTAAGAACATTTAATTTTTCTCAGAGCTGTTTATCATTTCATACTTTCTGTTTCTTTTGGAGTATTTAAAATAAGAAAGCTTGAGACAGTGTAAAATAAAAAATAAACATGTGCAACCAGCTTCTGCATATATTCAGTGTATTTTCCAATGTGCTATCTAACAAAAGCCTTGACAGAACAACCTGTAAACATATGTGAGGTTGTTGAACAAAATTCCTGCAGCAGTGGAGTCCCATGCACTCGGAGGTTATTGAAGGCAAATATTTCTATAGCTTTTTTCTAACAAAGTTAAGACTTTGTGACTGATCTTATTTTCAACTGGGAATTATTTTAATGGAGAAAACTAATACTATGTCCTTTCTGAAATCTTTAGGGAAAATATCAAAGCATTTTAAATAGGTATCCAAGGAAAATATAACTGACAATATATCCTCTTGCACAGTTATAAACTTCAGGCCTGGATTATAAACTTTGATACTAATATTTGCCATGCTTGCTTGGGCAAAAATTTTGATGAGCTCATTTGGAAGGGGAGTGCTTGCAATTTGATGCATAGAACTGGGATCTGAGATGTCTGTGTCCAGTTCCTGCACCAATGTGATGCAACATAGGTGAAGAGTCATGTGTGCCATAGTTACCTATAAAGTAATACTGAAATGAGGCCTCAATAAATTACCAGAGACGGGGGCATGATGCAGAGTGTGTGCATCCATGAACATTTCTGACAGATCCTGAGACCCCTGAATGGGCCTTATAACCATTTACTTAATTCCTCCTTACTGAACAATTAAATGAACTTTTTAGTAGGTCTTTCTACAAATGTATCTACAGCTTTATGCCTAACAGGTCAAAGGAGTTAATGATAATTGTATTTCACTTCTAATTAACTTGGCCTAAATGAAATCATGAGGCAGCAGACTTAAATATGAAAAACGTGATATGCAGCAATCAGAGTATTTTAGACATTACTTCATTATTGAATGTTTTGGTCATATTCACCAGCAGATAAAAAACCCTATTTTTTTTTCTTCTTTTAGTCAAATTTATGGTCATGTTTTTGTATTGCAGTTTGTTCATGAAAAAGAAATTGTGGCAGAGGATGACCAAGTGTTTCTTATGAAGCAGCAGGTAATTTTCTATCTATAAAACAAGCAACAAGAGTTTCATTTAACAACATTCCCAATATAAATTTGGGGTTGCATTCTTAGTCACTGTAATATCTAACACTTCATGTGTATGTTTGTTCTTTTTCAGTCACAGTTGGCTAAACAACCACCTACTGCTGCAGGAAGGCCAGTGGTTAGTAACAAAAATTTTAAATATCATCACATGAAAATCATTAACTTTTATATATTTAGAGGGTTGCTTTTATCTGCACTGTCAAATATTGTTTGAACTAACTGTTTTTAACTACACAGTATTTAAAGACTCTATGAAATAGTGCTCTCAAATTATGACACTCCACAGTGAGTCACGACAACTTGTATTGACAGCAATGGCTTGAAGGTGCTGGCTTTCCTTTCTGTATGTTAGAAGGCATTTATGGCCAGAGGCATTTTCAGGTTTCTCATGGGGATAAAACTAAAATCTTCTCTTGTGCTTTAGTTACACCAAAGTTAATAGTTTTAACAATGTCCTACAAGTGTGAAAAATCTTGTACGCAATCAGCAAAATGTAATCCTATCTCGTTTCAATTGCATGAGATACTACATTTAAAATACAAAAGCTCAGGAGCTGTGAGAAATAACAAAATGCTTCATTTAATCTATTCTTACACTTCAGATTTGTTGTTCTGTTGGTTTTTTTTGTTTTGTTTTTTTTTTCTTAATAGGATGCCTCACCAAGAGTTCCTGGTGGATCTCCTAGGACACCAAATAGATCTGTAACATCGAATGTTGCCAGTGTTACACCTATCCCCACTGGGTCAAAAAAGATTGATCCCAATATGAAAGGTACCTTTTCTTGTGAGGGCACACATGCAGCTGGAGAAGCAAAATACTTGCTTTGCCTGCTTGCTTTAATGTGCTTATTTAGATTTATTAACACATTAAATAAGTATTTACTTAGAAAATCTGTGTTGGTTTTGTGTTGTGGTTGTTCTTTCCTTCTTCCCCTTGTAGCTGGAGCTACATCTGAAGGAGTCCTGGCCAACTTCTTCAATAGTCTCCTGAGCAAGAAAACTGGTTCTCCTGGTGGCCCTGGTGGTGTTGGTGGCAGTCCAGGGGGAGGTGGGACTGGAGGTGCTGGCAGCAACTTACCACCATCAGCAAAAAAGTCAGGTATGATTAATGACATTAAAGATTGACTCAATCTAAATTGAGTGATGGATTGTTCCTGTTAGTTTTGTTTATCAAAAGTATGAATACTATTATATTTAACTGAATGGTTTTATATATATATGCTTTTATATTCTCTTTGGCTTTTTGCTTTTGTTTTCACAGCACTTTAGTATTGCTTTTTTGTGGCTTTCAGAGGATCAAAGAAACAATCTTCATGTAGTTGTTTAAGCATGAATCGTGTCTGCATGAGTTCCTTGTTTTTTCCCTTTGTTTCCACCATTCCAATGAAATGGCTTATGCCATATGCCTCTTCTAGTCTTAATTAAATAGGTTTTCTAGCCTTAATTAAATAGGTTAGGACTGTATTTCAAGCTGATTCTTTTTGACAATACTGTCAGTATTAAAATAGCTTTAAATTTTCTTTCACTAGAGTTCTAGCTCTGATGTGATGAGCACTTTGAGTTTGGTGACGGCCTGTAAAAATACTTAATGTGTTTTCTTTTGACAGCTGTTTATATATGAAGCAATTAATAATTACTATTAATCTAGAAAGTTTAATAGTGACAGTGCTAAAGCTAGATGCAGGACTATACTGGCATTTCTTGCTATTCCAATTTAAAATGTTTCTGTATTATTTACGATCATGTGTCCACAGACACCTTCCTTCCTGCTTCCCCAGAGGTTAATAGTGCTGCACTTAGGGGAGAATGCTGGTCTTTCATTGGTACTTCACACTTCCCACTAACACTTTGTGTAGATTAACCCTGGTTTTTTTTTAGCCTGTGCAGAACTCAGTGGGCTAAGCAAAGTTTGAGTGCTTCCTAATGTGCTGTAGGCAAAGCCAGCAGTGCCAGTTTGAACAGCATATGGAGATTGTTCAAACAAATGCAGCTGACGCAATATGAGGCACAGAGAGCACCCACTGAAAAATCCTGTGGGGAGTGGCTGGCAGCAGGTTTGGATGATGCCAAGCAAACAGAGGCAGCACTCCAGAAAAGTGTTCTGTCTGGGGTTGTGGCAGAAACTTTAAGGACAAAATTTAATTATTAAGGAGCAAAACAGTTCTCAGATATTTCCTGCTATGCAACAAATGAAGGGTTAGGGTTATAGCCAGTTTAGCATCAGAAAGGACTGTGTTTTCAAGGAATTACCATAAATACAAACAAACATGGTTTAAATGTGGCCTCTTCACCTTCCTCAATGTTTGCTGTCTGTATTTAGTGATATTTGTGTCACTTACTCTTCAAATCTGAAAACTGTCTGTTAAGACAGCAGTTTGGGATTTGAGAATTACCTTTTCCTCAGCAGCAATTTTGGGAAATTTCTTCTACTTAGTAGTTGGAATGTTAGCTGTTTTGATTCTAATACAGTATTCTTTTGTTAAATGATTTGAAGAGCAGCAAAGTACATCTGGCCAAAATTATCTTTATGGATAGTTCATGTTAATTTGCATCTTCAGAAAGGATGCTGGAATGCTGCTACAACTGCACATGTGTCAGAACATTCTTTTACTGATGCTGTGCACTCTTGTCAGTGTTGGAGTCCTAATCCTGCACTGCCTTTTCCCATGCTGGCTCCTCCATTCGTGCTATAGAACATAGTGGGCTAGAAGCCTAGACTAAAGAGTAGGAACTAAAAAGGTGGGGGGGAATGGTGTGTTTTGAGCTTAAATTAGGTTAGAGTGTGGCTGCACAAATGTTTGTTCCAGTTCAAGTTAGGGAGGAGATAAGTGGGTGAGGAGAGAAAGGGATTTGCCATCTGCAGGTCTGTGTGCATGCATGAGCAGTGGTGTCAGGTTTATGCTGATCAAGTACACAGAACTGGCTTTGCTGGGCTTGGTGAAACCACTGATTTTTACTATTTCAAATTCAAATTATACAGAAAATTGTGTAGAAGCAGTCATAACTGCTAGTCTTAACAGTATTTATTATTTTATACTTTAACTCTTCAGAAATATGAAAGGATGTGACTTTCTCTCTACTGTTTCCTTTCTGTTTCTTTTGGGTTTTGGCCTTATGCCTTAGTTGTGCACCTAAAGCATGCAGTAACAATTACTGGGGTTTGTCTGATTTGAGAATTGAAGATACCATAGGCTTTTCATAAACATGACTGAATGATACACATTTATTTTGTAGGTCAGAAGCCAGTTTTAACAGATGTTCAGGCAGAATTGGACAGAATTTCACGAAAACCTGAAATGGTCTCTCCTACATCATCTACATCTCCCACAGAAGGTGAAGCATCTTGAAGACACCAAATAAAACCAATTGTTCAGTTTTCTGGGATAATTCAAACTTGCCTCTGCCTCTTCCTTCAGTGACTGGAACTAAAGAACTGAAATATCTTTCAGAACACAAACCATGTCTGTCTTTCTTTTATATGTGTTGCCCAACTTTACAAAAGGGAGCTGTACAGATGGAAAACAGTTATCACATTGTGTAGAAGCACTGCTCATAGTGCAAAACCAGTACATTAATTTTTTTTCTGGGTTTTGTTGAAAAGTCAGTGTAATTCTGTAAAATTGCAAGTATGTCCACTTAAGTGATAGGGGTTGCTTAGAGCAAGAAAACTGATACACACCACGGGCACTTAATTTATATTGATTTCCCAGTCTGTTAGGTAAGTTTAATACTATCTTAAATAGATTTAACCTCTACATGAGAGAACGACTGCTCGTTTTTCAAAGAGAAAAATAATTGCACAAATCTATAATAGCAACAAACTCCAGTTATACTTCAACACTTAATTGGGAATATGGTTAAAAAAAATCTGTTTCATCTCCACTGAAATTTACACTGCATTCAAAAACCCATGCAAAAATTCATTCCGGGTATAAGACTAAATTAGTGGCCAGGTTTGGTTTTTTTTCTTTTGTTTATTACTCTTTGATTAATTGCAGACACTGAATAAAAGATGTATAAAGAAAAAGCAGAGGTTAAATGTACAGAATATCAGTATCGAGATTTGTCTATATATATATGGCTCAGCCTTAATGTCCCCCACTATGTTTCCCACACTACTTACGGTTTAAAATTGGTCATCAAAACTGTAATCAGTTAATAAAGTATTCTCTGCATTCAAATTTAAATAACTTTCATTGGAGCCATGGTGTTCTTGTTCGTTTACAGTTACATCTAAGGATGTGGTGCAAAACATCTTCAAACATGCTTTTATATTTTCATCTCTCAGTTAATAACATCAGTGGCAGATATTTAAACTTCCTTAAAACATTGTTTCTGGAAGGAAGGGGATAAATCTGCAGTGTTTGTTCCTAGGAGTGAAACTAGCTTATCTGACTTGGGTGGTTTGTGCTGCAGTGTTTTCAGAGCACACATTAGACTAAGGATCCTGCTGCTGGCTGCAGTGTGTTGTCTAAGTAGTAGTTGACCAAGGTTAGGACTTGACTTAAGCTTCCAGTACACAAATGTTGAACATTGCTCTTTCCTCTGTGAAATTTGTGGTTATTTTCTGCTTACAGCCTCAGACTAGGAAATGTAAAAGATATATCCTGATCAAATGATTGCCAAGACATTTTAATGAGTTCAGATTTTCTAGGTTTTTTTTTTTTTTTTTTTTTTAATTAGTCTTAATTTCTCTGATTTGTTAGAAATCTCTCTATTTTGAATATGGTGGTACTCTTCTTCCCCAGTTCCTGCATTCTGTAGTGGTTCTGGTGAATTCACAGAATGGGTCAGGTTGGGAGGGACCACAGTGGGGTCACCTTGTCCAACCTCCCTGCTCAAGCAGGGCCATCCCAGAGCACATGGCACAGGATTGTGTCCAGGCAGTTCTTGAATATCTCCAGTGAGGGAGACTCCATAGTGTCTCAGGGCAACCTGTTCCAGTGCATAGTCACCTGCACAGTAAAGCTGTTCTTCCTCACATTCCAGCAGAGCTCTGTGCATCACTCTCTGGCTGTTGCCTCTTGTCCTATTGCTGGGCACCACCAAGAAGAGCCTGGCTCCATCCTCTTGGCACCCTCCCTTTGGATACTGGCAGGCATTGATGAGGTCCCCTCTCAGTCATCTCCTCTGAGGCTGAACAGGCCCAGCTCCCTCAGCCTTTCCTTGTGAGGGAGATGCTCCCTTCCTTTAATCGTCTTTGTTCTCCTCCATGGGGCCTGATCAGGGCTCCTGGGGAGCCCAAAACTGGACACAGCACTTCAAGTGTGGCCTCCCTAGGGCTGAGTAGAGGGACAGGATCACGTCCCTTGACCTGAGTTACCTCCATATTTTCAAAATGCCTAAATTTATTTAAGAGCAACATTTATCTAGTTGTGCACTTAACTCCCTCAAGTTAAGCACACTTGTTAAAATAGAAGATTGAACAGTGGACTGAGAAGTTTCAGTGAATATTCTTAGCTGTCTTTAACTGCAGCCCTCAAAATTTTGCTTATGTCAAGAGTTGAGTAAAGGTTGAGGGGACACATGGGGAAATGCATGACCTGCTGATGAACAGCTGTATAGAATAAATTGATTGGAAGAAAAAAATTAGGTTTCCAATGATGGATGCATGGCATGCATCAGTATCAGAACAGTTGTCTAGGTTCAGTATGTAAACTTGAAACTGAATTTGGAGCGTGCTTGAGAGAAAGGATCCTCTGATGATGAAAACAGGACCCATTCTCACACAACTGCAGTGTGTGTGTCCTTAGGGTGGAACTGGATCTTAAGGGCAACATTTTAAACTAGTGGATACTGTCCATATTTTTGATAGACAACTGCAGTCCCTAGGTTAGTTCCTTTGAGCATCTATCAAAGCACAAAACCCTTTATGAAGCTGGGAAGTTGGCCATATAATATATTAAGAGCTATTACACCAGGTGCCCTAATTTGGGAAGGCTGGGACAGGGGAAAACCTTACAAATGACTCATTATAATTTCACTTCTTAAAACAGATGTCACTTCTGTGTATTTGAAGCTTCTAAATGTGTTTTTCCCTAAGCCCCTATAGCTTTGAAGTTTGTTGGTTTCTTTGATTTTTAAATTCTTATTTACAAATGCTTGTTTACAAGAGGACTGTCCCCTGCCATGCCTCTTCATTCTAAAATACTAAAGTAGCCTGCTTACCTCCTTCAAATTCTATTAATGCTACTGTCACTTCCTATCTGCAGCCTGCTCATGCTGTCTGGGGTGGGGAATTTACCACAAAAGGAAAATACCTGAGAATATTTCTGTGTAAGCTGATGTCTCTGGCTTCTTGTTTCCCTCTGATGAGACCAAGGCTCCTGGGCTGGTTGCTTTGTCCTCCTGAGCTGCAGTTCCCCCAACTCCTGCCTTGGTGAGAGTGGACAATTAAAGTGGGATTTACCACAGCTACCATGCAAAACACAGTCTCTGTGACAGAGGGCCCTTTTCACAAAAGGTAGTGCCAGTAAACCCTCCTCCCTGTTCTCCTTTCACCATCAAGTGAAGCACCAAAATAAATAAATTGGGTGAAAACAGTGAAGCTAATTTGGCAAGAATACTTTCTTGCTCTAGGCTGGGGAGGGGTTAGGTTTGGGATTACTCCAGTTTTTGAAAGAGTAACATTACAAATTACATTAATTTTGCTCTCAATCACTCTTCTGTGCCTTTAGTGCTGTTGGGTACAAAGTTTCAGACTAGCACATAAGATCCAGAAAGCAAAGAGGTGATACAAGAACTACAGGACACAATTTTAATAACACTTTTTAAACTCTATTCAGTATGAACACTGAAAAAAATGCTACAATATAAATCAACTAAATTCCTTTAGACTTTCAGGGCTAGTTCAATGTAGACAAGTTGCTGATCAGATTGAAACTAAAAGGTTTCAGGGGAATTTTGTAAATCTTCTCTTCCTCCTTCTCTACCCTGTTCCCACGTCAGTTCTTTTGAGTATACTGATTCTAATAAAGCTGTTCTGCAAATTTTAAGCTTGATATTTTTGAGTAAATGTCCACTTTATTTCCAGGCAGGTCATATTTTTCAGCTGAAAATTACAATTTCTGGAACATGCACATGGCTTTTAGGTTTGATGGACTAGCTACTATATTAACCTTAAATTTCTAGTGATACTTCTGAAATGCAAGAATTGCTGCCTGTTGGGCTGCAGTCTCTTCTTGGGGAGCAAACAGTTTGCAGTGGGACACCTACAGCAGCTGAACTGTTGCCTATCAAATACCTCATGGCTTAATGCTTCTCTGGGCCATGCAGATGCATGCACAAAACCACTGAGAAGAGTTAGCCTAAGCTTGCATTTGGAAAGTGTGGGGATTTATTTCATCTCTGGTGCCATAAGGGATACTTAGTAATAGCTGTTAAAAATGCTAATTCTTCATCTTCAGCTGTTTAAAAATCACACATTCGAGCCTGTTTAGTGTGGTGTCACGGTTTGTGAAGTTCAGTTGCAATACTGAGCACAAAAATAGAGCCTCAAGAGCTAAAGAAAGTTCAGCAGATGCAACACATTGAAGTCTTCTCTGAGCTCATTGTTGCAGTACTTGGAATATTCCATTTGCTAGCTTATCATCCTGTATTTGCTTCATGTAATACAAGGGGATAGTCTTGAACAGAATATGTTGAGGTGCCCATGTGAGAACATCAAAATGAAGGAGGGAGATGTGCCTCAGACAGGCTGTATTCAGTGGAGCTTTCTGAATTGTGCAGTAACACACATTTCTTCCTCATCACTCTTCCAATGAAACTAAGTCTGTCTCTTTCAGTGGTTTGGGCTTCCAAGCTGCTTTCCCACTTTTCTACTTCCTTCTTCCTTGCCTTCTGGCAAGAAAAGCAAAAAACCCCATAACTGCATTTATGAAAGTGAGAAAAGGAGAACATGAATTCGTGAGGCCAGTGCTGAGTGTGAGGGACTCAGGCTGTAGTGTTTCATTGTAACACAGCACAGAGCATGCCAAAGAGCCACTGGGGCTCACTTGATGAAAACAGCAATGCAGCTGTGGCCTGCAGCCCCCTTATTGCAGCAGCTGGCATTTACCCAATTGCTTCAAGGAACTCCAGTCACAGTTTTGGGAATTATTTCAACATGGGGGCAAGAAGTGGCAACTGCCATACAGCTATGCTGTGTACACTGCCATCTCCTCTAGTGAGGGGGCTTTCTCCGTTGGCATTGATTTTTGGTCACTGTGGAGGGTGTCTTGGAGGAGATGTAATGAGGGAGAAAGAAAACCAGGTCACTCATCACTAATCTGCTTCCAGGGATGTCCCTCTGTGCCTGGCTGACTGGAGATGTTACCACAGCTCAGCATCCAACCGTGGGGTTGCTTCTCTGCCACCATGTCCTGCCTTTAGCTCTGCTCCTGCCAGTCCAGCAGAGGCTGTGGCAGGGTAAGAAAGACTTCTTTTTCTGGAAAACTGTCAGGTGTAGCACATAAGCAAAAGGAAATTAATAGCCATATACCTGGAATGGGATTTCCATCACATCACAGTCAGCCAGTTACTATTATTTGCATTAAACTCTATTGTTACTTAAGTAACTGTTGTGTCAATTCCCTCTTTGAAGGAAAAACACTGTACTGGAAAGTTAGTGTGATAAAAAGGGTGAAGAACACCTGCTGTACCTCTGTGAAGAGCAGCATAATGTAATGCTATAAATATTTTCAAGATACCAACTGCTATGCTGTTGTCCAGTTTTCATTCCTTCTCTGTCACATGACCTTACAGTTCCCTAGTTTTGCTGGAGTTTCACTTTTCCTTAACCTCTTATAAAAAAAATAAATAAATTGGCCTCAATAAGTTAGGCTCTAAATGGCAAGCTAACCTTTATCATTCATGCATCGTTGATATGTATTTCCTGGAGAGGGCCTGAACAGGAAAACCAGCTTAAAGGCAGTAGAAACTGGAAAGAGGTCGCCATCTATTTTATCTCTTGTACTCTTGTTTTGTGTTTCTGTGGCTCCTTGAAAAGCAGTCTGTCCTCAGGACAGTTGTCTTCACTACTAACATCTGTATTCATAATCTAGCAATGCTGCATGAAGGCATTCTAAAGACTCACAAGGGAAGGGCTACAAAATAGCCTTAGATGCTACTGAACATCTTAAAAGACCTGACAGCTGCTTGCTTCTATCTCGGTCCAGTTCTGTCTCTGTCAGACCACAGTATAGCCTAGACATATGCTTTGTGGCTTTGGAGTTATTCAGCCAGTTGTGAAATATTATCAAGGAAGAAAAGAAAACAAGAAGGAACTTTTCTTCAGAAGAGAGATGCCAGCTTCTGTAATGTAACCTAATTTATAATGCACTAGTGTGAAAAGAGGTAGTGAAGGCACTGGGAACTTGTAAGCAGTAACAGCAAATGTTCCTGACTGCACCTGCCTGCTCAGTCCTGTAGTCTGGGATGCTGCCAACAGAGCCATGTTAGACTCACCCCAATCCCAGGCAGAAGCTGGGGCACACCCATGGTGACACCTCATTTGTTTTAGTGGAAACGCCCACGCCTTGGGAATCACAGGACTTGCCCTGCTCACTTGCCTCCCAAGCCAATTCCTGCAGCCACACATTGTTTGTGACAGCAGCAGGTCTGTGTGATCCTGCCTAGGGACACTGTATTCCCCTGGATTGTGTTTTCTAACCGGGAGAAGCACACAGCCTGCTGGTACACACTCAGGGAGCATGGCCCAGCTGTTTGCTGTGGCCCATACTTCTGCATCTGCCCAGTTAAGGGGGGGTCCTGCCAGAGCTAGAAGTAGCCCCAGCCTCATGGGGCTCTGTAGCACATTCCCACTGCACTGTGTGGCTCCCAAAGAGAAGCAGTATCTGAACAGCCTGACCTGTTCCCTAAGCAGGGAATCTGTCCCTATACAGCTAATGTTAAGCAAACAAATCTCCCCTTTCTCAACCTGTAGCAATTTTCCTTTTCTTTGAATTTAAACAAGTATAATTGAACTTGACTACAAAGGACCATAATAGCTCTGTGGGTAATACATCAATAATATAGAAGCAAACATAACACACCTTTGCTTACATATAAAAGGTTCAATCTACTCTTAGTAGGCCGCAAAAACTTTTATAGCTACTTTTAAAAGCTGACCTGGGCAAAGGTATGGGAGTATATTAGAACAGGGTTAGTGATATGAGTATTTTCTCATTCACAACAAGAAATATCTTCAGAGAAAATGATTCTTCTGTACTCAGCACTGGTGAGGCCACACCTCAAGTGCGGCGTCCAGTTCAGGGCCTCTCAATTCAGGCAGGACATTGATGTGCAGGAGTGTGTCCAGAGAAGGGCAGCTGAGCTGGTGAAGGGTCTGGAGCACGAGTCGTCTGAGGAGCAGCTGAGGGAGCTGGGATTGTTTAGCCTGGAGAAAGGGAGGTTCAGGGGTGGCCTTACTGATATCTAGAACTGCCTGAAAGGAGGCTGTAGCAAGATGGAGATCAGGATCTTCTCTCAACTCATGACAGGACAAGAGGACATAGCCTCAAGCAGCACCCAGGGGAGGTTTAGGTTGGACATTAGGAGGAATTTCTTCCCAGAAAGAGTAGACACTGGAATGGGCTGCCCAAGGAGGTGGCAGAGTCACTGTCCCTGGAGATGTTTAAGGCAAGACTGGACGTGGCACTCACTGCCATGGTCTGGTTGACACAGTGCTGGTGTTCGGTCAAAGGCTGGACTCAATGATCTCAGAGGGTTTTTCCAACCTAATTGATTATGTGAACGTAACCAGGCAAAGCTTTGCCTTAACCCCCGTCTTTTGATACCGTAATCTCGTGTGACAAGTGAATACTCGTGTAAACTTTACTTACCAAGCCCCTGTTGGCGAACTGAGCCCGGACCGGGCCTGAGGCGGCCCCGCGCTCCGGGCCGTCCCTCACGCTCCCGCCCGCGGCCGCCAGGGGGCGCCGCCGGCAGCGCCTTTGTCCCGCCGGGCCCAACCGTCGGTGCAACCGCCGCCCCCCGGGGCCCCCGGGCTCCCCGGGGCCTCTCGCCCCTGCCCTCTCCCGTCCCGCCGCCCGCCGCCCCCTTTGTTGCGGTTTTTCCCAGATGGCGGCCGGCGGCCCGGCCTGGCCATGGAGAACTGGGCCGCCTACAACCAGACCACGCAATCGGAGGCGTCCCGCCGCCTGCCGCCCGTTTTCTTGAGGCGTTTTGCAGCCGGCAGCCGGCGGCCCGGCCCGGCCAGGGAGCACAGCTCCGCCTACAACCAAACCACACAACCGGACGCGTCTCGCTACCTCCCGACCATTTTCTTCAGGCGTTTTCCAGCTGGGAGCCGACGGCCCGGCTCGGCTAGGGAGCACAGTTCCGCCTACAAGCGGACCACGCAACCGGAGGCGAAGACACCCTGCCCGCCTCTCTTTTGCTTTCGGTTTTTTCCAGCTGGGAGCCGGCGCCGCGGCCCGGCCATGATCAGCGCAGTCTACAACGCGACCACGGAACCCGAGGCGAAGAGTCCCCGCCGCCTCCCCTTGGGCTGCACCCTGCGGCACCTGCGGGGATGGCGGCTGCCAGTCAAGGTGTTCCAGACGGTGAGTGCCTCCTCCCCTCGCCGTGCGGGGCGGCGCGCAGGGAGCACCCCTGGCGGGATGGCTGCCCCGGGCCCGGGAGGGACTCACAGTGTGCCGGCGGGGCGGGGCTGCCCCAGTCTGGGATGGAAACAAGCGTGTTGTGCTGACCCTTCGCCTTTAGGACGGTCCCCTACCGCTCAAAAATTAAACTCCTCGGTGAACCAGGGCAGGCTGAGGAGATGGCCACACACAGGCTTCGAGAGAATGGATTCTGCCTGTCGGAAAGGGCTCCGCCGGGAAGGTGTCCTGACTTAGGATGTGGCATGGAGTCACTAAAGTTGTGCAGACCTGTACCTCAGGTGGAAAGCTGGCGTAGTGCTGGTTCAAAGTGGTTTTTGGTGGGGAAGTGGTGGGAGTGTTCCTTCTCCCAGTGTCCGAGCTGCAGGAGGAGGTGCCGACCCCGGCCGGTGCCGCGGGCGTCGTGCGCCCGAGGCTCGGTGCGGCGGCCGCCGTGCCCCAGCTGCCTGCCGGCCTTAAACGCCGCCCGCCCTGGCTCGAAGCAGAGGGAGGCCCCGCAGGAAATGTAGCGGTTTCTTCTGAGGGCCGGGTTGTATGAAAACAGGAGGAAGAAGCCTTTGGTTGAAGTTCATAGGGCAGTAGAACTGGGAAGGGCTTTGCTGGATCATGAGCTCCAGACCTTCCTCTCTTGCAGATCCTGTAGCCCGTTCTAAGCCTGTCGGTCTGGGCTGTCCATGCTAAAATTAAGGAGCCTATTTCTCCTTTGATTTGTGGTAGAAAATTGCACCAGAAACCCATGATCATTGTGGCCTATTGCATGAGACATCACTTTCCTGGGCTCACCAGGAAATAAAAGGCTTATTTTCTGCCTTTTATACATACTGTGGCTCCTGAATCAAGCAGTTGGGCTCCTGCTGCAAAGTCCTGTTCAGTGTTTGGTGATGGGCTCTTCCAAAATGTACCAGTGTGAGTGCTGATAAGGATGTGAGGAGCATCACTCTTAGGTACTAGCAGGGAATGAGTGAAACCCGTAGAGGTAAAGGGCAGCTGACTGCAAATGTGTGTCAGCCTACATTTTGCAGCCAACACAGTGGTTTTTTAGTCAGATGTGTCATGCTTACAGGAATTGTAGGTGATTTCCAACCCTTTCTCGTTACTTCACCATTGCAGAAAACAGGACGTTTGGGTTTTAAGCTTCATCTCACACACAGTCAAAACGCTCAATTAGAAATGTAATATTCTTTAGTGTTTGTAAAGTAGTAACACTGCCAAAAATGAAGTTTTCTAAGAGTGTTTAAAACAAAAATAACACCCAAGAATGCTTTAAATAAATATAATGGAACATAAACTTTTAATTCATCTACTGGAGATGATTAAAGCAAGATCTGCTGGGTTCTGTTCCCTAACAAGCAGAATGTTTATATAAATAGGTTCACTAACTAAAATAAAATAAGTGATTATGTAGGCAAATCTAGTGATGTACCAAAGCTTTAAGCTGTTTAATTATTTAAATGCTTTCTAAGTAGAAAAAAAGAAAATTTATCATTATCCTAGACAGGATGGATAGCTGCTTGACATGTTCTTAAATAAGCAACAGTTTATAGCTTGAACCTGTTAGTCAGTGAGAGGAAAAAGAAAATGGAGTTATAGTTGTTCACCCTCCAAATTTCCAACATTTCCCCCTCCTTTTTTGTAACCTTTATCAAAATGCAGAGATCTTGAGGTCTGGGTCAAAACACTTTAAACAAGCCCTGGAAAGCCCTGAAGGTGGAAGCCTCAGTCTCTGCAGTAAAAGGTTCCTGTTCTGGGAAAGAGTTGATTTTGGAAATGTCAGTGATGGCCATTGCCTTTTGGCTTTGTGTTACACCAGTGGTTGTTACTGGGATTATGCCCTGATAATTGCTGGGGTGGACTGCTAAACAGGGTGTTGCAATCAGAAAATGGGCTCTGTTCATTGCAGAGCTGATCAGGAGTTTTATGAAACACTCTGAAATCATCTGCAGAAAACTGGCTTCTAGACCTAACAAATACTTTTCTTCAGATGAATAATGGCATGCTCTGTAACCTAAGCCAGTTCTTTTGAGCAAATGAAACAAGGAAAATGTCACTGCTAAAAGTCACAAATGTGAGTGCCTAAAGGATGCTGGGAGGCATGTTATTGCACAGGTTTCTAGGATATTGTTGTTTTGTTTGTGGTTTGCCTTTTTTAAATAGGTGGAATGTTTTCGTTAGTCCACGGCTGGTCCAAATTCAGCACAAAGGTAAATGGCACAATGTGTATTGTGCCAAAATTGAGGTAGAAACGAATTCTTACCTAAAGCAGGACAAATTGTCATCAATTATTGTTTAACTTGAGTCAAAATGGCTTGGCTGGAAAGGAAAATTGTAATTAAGGCCTAAAAATCAGCTCCTTTTTGAGCTGTTAATGTTCTGTAGTAGCCTGAATTATGTAAACTTAATAGAGAATTAATATGTGCACCTACCTGAGCTAGAAGATTTTGTACAGGAAATCCCAGTACCTCCCAGATGCCAAGCATCTTCACAGGATTGTTGGCAAGTTCATTGATCTGCTCTATTTTTGTAGCAATTCATTTGTTAAATTCTTTTGTAGCAATTCACTTGTCAAATCTTCTTTTAAATTGACATTTGTTTAGAAACTTCCAACACGAATGTCAGTATCAATGAATAATTTTTTGCTGCTGAGAGACAGATGAAGGTGTTTAATTTCTGGTGTATAAACACACAGGACTAATAAAAAATTTTAAAAATACGAAACAAGTGCTTCTCCAACAATGCTTTTGGTGTTGAAAACTTTTATTTTTTGGTGGTAGCAGGACAAGAGAGGAATACCTTTTTTTCTGAAGGTGATACCAAAGAGCAAGTTAAGAAATCCAAGCAGAGCTCTCTGGCGTCTTGTAAATGTGCTGCTGATACATTAACTTAATCAAAGCACTTACTTAAAGTTCTTCAAGCCAACTTTTTTTAAATTGATGTACTCTATTTTATTACTCAGCTTATTAATAAAAAAATGAATATTGACTTGGACAAGTCCCACGCAGGATTGTACTTGGTAAATCTCAGTTATTTGACACTGAACCCTTTATAACTGCTCTTTTAATTTGCATTAAACTCTGTTGTTACTTACAGTAACTGTTGTCTGAGTGGCATTTTTTTTCACCTTGTACACTCTGTAGAGAAGCTTTTTCAGCTATTTAGATCATATTATGGTTATCTGGACATGTACTTTAAGGACAAGTTTATTTTCTTTCTGCTTTGTTTCAGCCCAAGTGAAAGTGATGACTTTCTCTTTCCAGTGCTTATAAAAAGAGATAAGTTTTCATGTACAGTGCTGTCTCACAGCTGACCTTGTGAAAAATGTGAAATTGAAAGTCATTGGATGCAGCTATAAGCCCATGTTTAGAAATGGAAAAAAAAAAAAAAACCAACCCATAAAATCTGGAAAGTCAGAGTTTAAAACTGACATTGTAGTTCACTGGTTTAGGTGCAAGGGCTGCTGAGAGGTTTGTGTTGCCAACCACTGTGGAGAGAAAGGAAACATGAGGAGGCCTGATAGTTTCCCCTGCTGATGTTTCCCAGCTCCCATTCTTTCCCTTACTGAACTCCTGTTTACTTTATATTGTTGCATTTCCAAAACGTGGTTCTCTGAAGTGCTCTTCTGAACCTGGCTTAGTAAGGGGAATTTACACTTCCTACTGCTAAATTGTTGTTCTTGTTTTTACTGTGAGAAAACTGAAACCAAAGACTGATGTTATTTTCCAAGAAAAATTCTGAATCTTAAATTTTGATTTTGTTTTTTGTTTTTTTTTTTTTTTTAAATGAAGAACTGTCAACTTCTTTATTGCCCACGTACTCTTATTAAAAATACACGTCATTCTCATATCAGTCTCAGTTTTATGACCCAGTCTGATTCCTGCTTGCGGTTTCATTTTAATTTGGTGAACTCCTTTTTACAAAGATCTGTAAAGCTATGTCAAGTTTATGGGATGAAGGAAATGATGCTATTTATGGGATGAAGGAACTAGCAAGAAGTGGCCAAAACAAAATAAGCGAATGGTTCAATAAAGCAATATTCTTTCTTGTGTGATAAAACAGTAGAAAATCCAGCAGCAGGGATATGGTGAGAGTACAGGAAGTAAGTCATGTTCTTTTCTCAAAACACACTGTGGCAGGAAGGTGAATGTAGAGCTGTGCATAGATTAAACATTGTCCAGCATGCTTGAACATAGCGAAGGTTTCGGTTCCTGCAAGAGCGGTTGAGCTTCTGTCATTACTGGGTCACAAGCATGTGAGCGTTGGGTTCATGGACTTCCTCTGAAGTTTGATCAAGTGGGGTAACATCAGCTGTGAACTTTTAGGGAGGTAGCTGAGTGTGTCAGGGCTGTCCAGTTTCCCCCACTGCCCTGAACCCAAATACATTCAGAACTGAGTGCAGCTGTGCGTCGTAAGCAGCAGCATTTTGCAGGATGTGTGTTCTCCATGCTGCCTCATCTCCTTCAAACTGGCAGCTGCACAAAACCACAAAACAGAAATCTTGTCTGTCTAATCAAGAAGTCTCTGTCTGGCTGTGTGCTCAGCTTACCTGAGTGTACTTCATGGACCACCTTTAACAACCAAGTGTAAATCATGGCATTGTATAATTATTTCTGTCTGTAAGAAAATAGCGTGGAACTTCACCAAACTCTTTGTAGATTGAGAGTTTTTGTCACAGCTAGCTTTATTAATGTTTGTATCAGAGATGTCTGTTGAAGATGTTAGAGACTTGATCCAACTCAAGCATGTTATTTGTTTGCAGATTTTCTCTTTAGTGGCTGTTGTTTGTGAAGAACTTGTGCAAGAATGCTACAACTGTAGTCCACTTTACTACTTTGAATTTGCAAGCTGCAGTGCCTTCCTTTTGAGCCTCCTGTTTCTGTATGTGTATTGCACTGATTTGTATGAGTCACTGGGGGAAGATAAAGTGCGGAAACTGGTAAGAAAACTTTTTTTGTGGAAAAACAAACCATTTCTTCTAAGTGCATAAAGTCTGCTGTCGAGTAAAAAGCCTATGCAAAATGAATCTCCTTTTCTTCTCCATGTAAAGGGTAGATTAAAGTATTTTATAGTTTAAAAATGAGCCAACTTTGAGAGTTTATATTGACATGTTTGTCAAAGCTGGCTACCTGCAGGATTTTAGGACTTGTGTGGAAAAGTCTTTCCACATTAATGCTGCTAATACTACAGCATAGCCATTGCAGATCTGTACACATGTGGAATACAATTTACCACCAGCATGATGCTTGCAATTAAAAAAAAATTAAAAGTTTACCCTATCTGTTTTCCTAGTGGGTGTAGACTATTTGTTTTTGGCAATAATCATAGCTTGTTACAGTTACAGTTTATGGCTTCATGCTTCAGATGATCCAGCAGCGGGAGAAAGTTGCTCTGTAAAGTCAGTAGGAACGTTATTCCACCTCACAAGTGTCCCTTCCTATGTGCCTTCAGAGCAAACAGTGGTGTCTTTATGTGAGGATACAGATAAGGGAGTGTAGCAAAAGGTTTGAATGAGCACGTTTACTTACACTTTTCTGGTTTCTTAAATGTTTTATATAAGGAATAAAGCTACCATGGTTGTCCTGAGCTTGAATTTGATGGTGAAAAAAAGGTTAGATGAAATTAATTAAATACTTTAAAAAGGTTAGATGAAATTAATTAAATACTTTAAAAATACAAAAAAAAAAAAAAAAGGCAGACTCCTTTAAGTAGATGATAATGCTGTTTAAATAGCTGATAATGTTGAATGTCATTTGGAATTTAGTTGTGAAATGTATTTTCTGAAGCTTCCACTAGCCTCAAAGTATCAAAACATAAGCAGTTTAACTCAGCTGTTGTTATGGTGTTCATTCTTTTTAGGTAACCTATCTACAGTTAAATTATATATATATTTATATATTTTTTTCTTTATATTTGCAGAATTTTTTGACTGTGCTGCTCATAGTTGCCATTTTTCTGTCAGCATCAATACTGCTTTCTGCAAACTGCAATGAGCCTGAAGAATATGCTGCATGTGTAAGTCTTAAAATGGCAAGATTTACTTTGTATTTATATGTTATTTTCTCTGCCCTCTAAACTTCACTCAATTTGCAGAGAAGAAATTGGGCAGGGAATAGAGCTCAGTGCATTGTGATGTTTCAGGAGGAATTAGCTATTTCACATCTTCCAGAAACTTACCATAGGAAATCCAAAGAGCTGGCATTCCTCAGGGTTGCTGGAAAGCTGATGTGGAAAAGAAAGCAAGATAATTCTGTTCCATGGCAGCCTTGGCTATTCGAGATACACACTTCTGTACTGTCATCTTATGTGATGTAGATCTATTTAGACCTAATAGGTTGAGCATAAATTAGGTGTCAGCTTTGCTTTTTTTGGTACAGAAAAAATAGAAACTACTGTGATTTAATACTTATTAATGTCAAACTACTTTGGTCCAAACCAGTTGTGTAAAATTTAGGTAGAGTTGGAATAATGCATATGTTTCTTTCCTTGTTTGAAAAAAGCTCTGCCTTCTCTTTACCACCTCTCGTCTTGCCAGGACTGGTAACAAAATGTCATTCACAAAATGTCATTTCATTCTCCCTTGCTGACCCAGGCTCTGCAGATCTTGTCTTCCTTCATCTTCTTTGTGTTATTCTTCATTTGCTCTCATCAATCAGCAGCCCTCTCTTAGATAAATAGTCTGCTACATGCTACTTTAATAACTGATTTTGGCAATGCAACTAATATACATTTGCTATTAAAGGTTGATTAGAACACAGTATAAGGTTCACACTTGATTAAAAGAATGACAACTGTAAAAACTTCCACAATGAATGTGCTAGAATTATGACTTCTGATCTGTGTCTAATTTAAATGAAACTATTGATTTAAGGAGGACTATAATCTTAATATTGTAAGCATTATTAATGTATATAAAATGGTACAGTGAATCTTTCCAAACAGTGTTAGAATAAATACTGTTTATGCATTTTGAAAGCACATATTTCTGTCCTTTTCACAGGTATTTGGATTTTTTGCAACTTCTGTATTTGTAGCTGAACTTGTCATAGAGATCTGTCTCATAATAAAACGAAAACGGAATGTCAAGAAACACCCTGAGAAGCCTCCTAACGCTCCGAGTGCCACAGAAAATCAGCCATTGAATAAAAAAAGATAACTTCCTGAAATTGGTTTTTTCTTTTTCTTTTTTTTTTCTTTTTTTTCTTTTTTTTTTTTTTTTTTTACTGGAGCAAACTAAAATGTACTTTCAGTGCACTGTAGGTAACAACTTCTGTTTCTTTATTCTAGTCGATTTTGTACACATTGCTCATCACCAATTTTTATGGATTCTTGGTCAGGTAATGGCATCTTGGGCATCATGTTCTAAGGTACCTGTAGATTGAGAGTTTTTGTCACAGCTAGCTTTATTGATCTGGTCCTGCCATCTGCTGGGATGACAGGTACTAAGAAACCTTGGGTCTAAACAGAATAACTTCAGAACAGTAGTGTGCTGATTTGATTTTGACAGAGATGACTAATAAAGGTTAATGTCTGAGGCATAAATTCTGACCTATAACCTAAAGATATTTCCTGGTGAAATGGACCAGATGTTTCTATTGTGAGTTAAAAATTAGCACAGCAGAATTCATTTTTGTACTTCCTAGTGAAACTGAATGCAAAAGGGATACCTAACTGGAATTTACAGGAATGTTTATCCTTAAGTAAGGGGTTTTGGGTTGTTTTTACTAGTCCTGTGTCTCAGTTCTGTCTATGGAGATCAGTTTCAGTTTCATGTTATAGTGACTGTAGAGAGTTTATGGGGAAGGTAATGTAAATGGTATATTGAGAGACAGTTTTGCACCCCATGATTGTCAAAGTTTGGACTTGTATGACAGAATCTTCTTTCAGATGGTTTCAAAAGCTGTAACATTTGCAGGAAGAAACTTGAAAAGCCAGCAGTGGGAGGAATAAGATAAAGAATAAGTATTTTACATGAAGTGACCCCAGAAGCAGCAATCTGAATATCAATGGAAAAAACCTTAGAGCATGTTGGTTCTACCCTGTGAATATTACTTGCAAGGTTAATGCCATATGCAGCTTGTTTATGTATAGATAATGCTAATTTTTGCCAGAATGGTTTTAAGCCTCACCATTTTCTGTGTTTATAGATATGGCAGTAGCTTGACACTCCTTGCTGCTGACTAGCTCAGTTGGTAAACAGGTGAATAAGCACTTTGGAAGCAACAGTCTGTAGGACTGCAAGGAAAACTACTGATGGGACACGTATTGGACAGGTGACAGATGTGTCAGCCCAGATGTTGATGGCTGTAAAAGGAATGAAGTGCCAAAAAAGCATTTTTTTCTGATGTCTGAGGTAAAAGCAAGACTGCTATGCCTCTCTTAAGAGGAAAGCTTTCAAAAGCAGAGCAAATTACTGTAAGCCAGGAGATGTTTCAAAATAGCAAAGCAAATAAGAAAAACCTGACTGAGTGCTTGAGCCTTTTGCTGTGTCTCCCAGGGGTTAACTGCATTTCGCCGGTATCCCAGCCTGGTGTGTTCCCAGTCCTGTAACCTATTGTGGCAGCATTGAGACCAAGCCCTCCAGAAACTGCCTGAGCTGTATTTAGGAAAGGAAGAGGAAACTGTTTTAAGACAAAGGACTGTAGTAGCAAGTCAAAATTGTTTTTTTTCCCATTGCTGCCACTTTCTGATGAGTGTGATTTTGTGATGTTCTTTCTCTCTATGGTCTGAGACTTAAGCCTAACACTACACTTTGCTTGGAGGATGCCAAATTTTGCTGGGTGGTGTGAAGCACCAAATTAAAGCTGCAGCTTGGTTTTAGAACTATGCATAGAAGAGATACTTTCCTTCATAGAATTTTCTGTGTTGTAAAGGAGAAATGCTCTTTGGACTGGCTTTTTTTTTCCCTTGTATTTATTAGTGTCTGTTTGCACTAAAATCTGTTTTCGGTCAGTGCTTGCTGTAGCTGTCTCTGATAACTGGGTTGATTAGAGATGTTTGATTTACAAGCAGTGTTACTGGTGATACAAAATATCCATAATGAAAAATATCTCCTCTATGATCTGCAATGTCTTACTCTGGGGACCATACCCATATAAGTAACATTCCGACAGTCTTGTTTTGGTTTCTTTTTATTGCCTAGAGTCCTGCTGATTTTTTTTTCCACACCAAAATGTCTATAGTCTTTAAATCTTCATCTGTAATTGGTAGCTGTAAATATAGTGTAAGAGCAACACTGTGCTGCTGAGTATTTATTAAGCAATGCAGCACCATGAAAGGACTTTTATCTTGAGGTAATTTCTCCTGTTATTTTTGTCAGCCTGAGGATAAGTTAATGGAAGTCTAGGTTTTGGCTGTTTTTTTTTCTATAGGCTTTTCTCCACATCAGTGTGTTACTGATGTCCATTCTTGGAAATACAGAAAGGGATCTGTAAAGTCATCTCCTGGCCTTGGCAGTTTACCTGGCCATAGTCTCACATAGTAGTTAAATCCTAGGAGCAAGTCACAGAATGGTTGTAGGTTTGAGGCAGTTGCCTAAAATGTTGCTTCCAAACCAGTTGTTGGCTAACATGTGTGATAGTGCTGTCAATTCTTGCACCTTGTAGGATGTTTTTGCTCTGTTTTAAAATTGTTGAGAAGCAGATTTGCGCGTGTGTGTATGCTGTTTTCTGCTTCTGTGAGGTTATTTTTTAAACTGCTTTATCAGCTTCCTATATCCTAGCTTTCCTTATCACTCCTAGGTCCTCTGCCCTCCCAGTCTAGGTGGGGGAGAGGCTTCCTTGCTGCAGTGTCTGAGCAGACTTGTCTGCAGTCTTGACATGCCCCTTTGATGCCTCTGGTGTCAGGTGATGGCTTTAAATGTCTGTCTCTTAATTAGACTGATCCTAGAGAATGCTGTTGGAGCTGGATTAAATGTCTGGTTCTGCAGGAGCTCTGTGTATGCTGGATGCCTCTTACTCCTTGTGCTCTGTCAGCAAAGCCCTTTGCTTGTTTCCCAGCCTGCTTCTGATGAAATCTGCCAACCTTACTTAAACCAGCTATTTAAATTGCTTCCATTAAGGTGGCTGATTTTGGTTTAAGCAGATTAGGGATTGTTCAGGAGAGTGATAGGAGCTCTGGCAGAAGTGCTGTTAGATACAACTGCCTCAAATTTCTTCTGTTGGCAAAGTGAACATCTCTGTACATCATAACTGGTAGTAAAGCCTGTTGGAAGGAAGCAGCTGGCCCAGTACATCTGTCTGGGGATTGTCTTCTCCATTCTTCTCACAGTGCTTGGCAGTGGGGTTGGAGCCTGCTTGGACACTCAGCTTTGGTGTTTTCCAGCTGAACCTGTCAAGGCTAAGGCTCTGCAACCACTTTCAAGGCTTTTTTGTAGTACCTTGAGAATCAGTGGAGAGGATTTTTCAGGATACATGAGGACTTGTCCAGTAGCTGGACTGTGAACTGCTCTGAAGATCTGTACTGGGCATTGCATAGATTGTGAATGTTAATTTTTGTGTTTGATGTTTAGCCCACATTAAACACAGTGCTGCCAGTGCCCTTTGGTTCTGAGTGTGGGAAGGAATTGTGCCTTACTGCTTGTACCCTGTGCTTGAAAAGAGCAGGGAAGGGTTGTGGTCTGTTACAGGTGAGTTCTACCTTTGCATCTTCCAACCTGAGAGAGCAGTGAATGATCTCACACAATTCTCAGAGCTCAGCACAAGATGGTTTTGTGTAATGGCTGTCGTGGTGATCCTTGATCAAAATTGTGCAATAAAGTACCAAGCTTTCTACACAGAAGGGAAATTCTTAGTGAAAATTTTCAAAGGTTCCATAAAATCGTAGCAAATAAAGATGCTGATACTGCCTTCAAGATGAAAATTCATCTTTGTTTTAGTCTATTGCTGTAAACATAAGCAGCTCTCTGGATATTAAATTTTATGCTGGACAGAGCTATATGTCGCTTTTAATACCATTAAGAATTTAAGTGAATTTTTCATTATTATTAAAGCAGGATGATAATACAATAATTTTCTATATATAAAGCAAGAATTTTGTCGTTTCCAGCGTTGCCTTGAATTTCCATCTAAATAATTTTTAAATGCCTAAATATTTTTTTATCGTTCTAAACCTGTGATCTTTTTTAACACATTATGTTTTATTGATCTAAGGAACTTTATAAAATATTTTGTAATCTTTTTTAAAATAAAGGTTTAGTAAATAAGTGTGTCTTGTTTGTGCTGCTATGATTTGGTGTTGCTATGTACTTTTCCCAAAACCAGCCATAGGAAATAACATCATTCTTTTGTCCCTGGTTTGGAGGAAAGAGCTTGCATTGTGTTTGCCTGTTCCTGGGGAAGAGGGTCCAAGTGGCTGGATATTCTCACTAGAAGTTCCCAGGAAAAAAGATCTGATAAGGTCAGTATTGCCCCTGACACAGGGTCCAGCCTAAGTGGTTTGCAGTAGCTTTTACGTGTGGTCTGTAAGTTCCTGTGAGAAGCATAATCAGGTGCTGCTTCCTATTGTCTTGATTCCATGGAACTGAAAAAATAAAGGGGCAGACTTGCTAAAGGAAGGAGCACAACCTAGCAAAAGGTGTTGAGAGCAAATAATTTATTCTGGTGTAGAAAAACACAGGTCACTGACTTCCTTGGTTGAGGGAGAGCCGCCTGATCTTAAAAAAATTGTTTGGCTGATTGTCAGTGGTAAGGGGTGAGGAAAAGGAAGCAAACCTGCATGTTTTGCTTTTTGGCAGGGGAGCACCTTTTTGTTTCCTAGTCCTGCAGATTACTTATTAGCTGGTGGTCATCTTGTCCGCAGGAGGAGAATGATGCTTCCTTCATCATTGGCACAGAAACTGGGGTGCCACAGTATGCTTTTCTTTATTTTGTAACACGAAAAGATGAAATCATATTAAAGATGAAATTGTCTCTTTGATGAAGTTGCCAGACATGAGTGCAATTGTAAGGACTCAAAGGGAAAAAGGTCTCAAATACTTTTAATTACCTAGATGCAAGAAAACAATCAAGGCAAAATGTTGTATTAGAAAGGTATGCCAGTGGTGGATTTTACACCATGAGAAAATAACTCAGAAATACTAGATTTAATAATTTGAAGCTTGACCAGACAGTATAATTGTGTTATTGCTAGAATCATAACAACCCCCTCCTCAGGAGCCTAATCCAGGCTGGTTCAGTGTAAATGGCAGAATGTAGTGCAGCAGGGCAGAATATGGGCTGGCAGCACGCAGCTTTCCTTTGGGAGTGCACAGGCACCACCTGGTCACTGTGTGTGCATCCCTCGGCCCAGGCACAGATCCGTTTCCTTGCTTTGGGATTTTCTCCTTCCAGGGAGGAGCAGGACCAGCCACCTGCTCTCTCACACAGCTGCGATCAAGCAGGAGCCAAGCGAGGGTCGCTGCTTGGCTGGGTCTTGGGTGTGGCTGCCCCTTGGATTGGGAATGGCCATTCCTAGCCCGCGGAAGGAAGCACAGCGAAGGGCAGAAATGGTTTTGCCTTGTTCCTGCCGTCTGCACGGGAACCTGCCGAGAAGCTGCAGGAGGGAAGGTTGTCCACAAGAGGGCAGAGATGATCCTGGGATTGAAATTACTTGGTCTGAAGGACTCCGTCCTCTTCCCCCCTGTATTTCCAGTGGGATTGAAGCCCTCATGTCCCTCTATAAATTGAACTGTGCTCTTTAGGGATACTCTTTCCATTAATTTTCTTATTTCTTAATATATAGCTTGAAGTATTTTTGGTAATATAATCTCATCAGTATTGTCCCAGGGAGATACTTTGCCTGAGCAGTTTGAAAGGGTTTTACGTGCATTGCTTGTGTTTTGTAACTGCCAATAAATGTTTTTAAAAATGCAAGTCGAGCCTCAGCTGCATGGCAGCACCTGCACTTGAAACACTGCACTGCAGTCTTGGGGAACTTTGTGGTCTGTACTATGCTGTGGTTTTCAATGAAAGGCCTGTGGATCACAGGTGGGAGAGGAATGGAGTAGGGCGTACCTGTGCATTTCCTAGACTCTGAAGAAGTTAAATGAGGGAAGCTTATTATCCAAAAATGCAAATTATGCATGCTGGAAAAAAAATCAGGGCCCACAAACAGCAATGTTGGCAAGCATAGCTGTAAAGCGTGCCAGACGGGACTTCTTGCAGTTCCAGTCCTCTCCAGGCATCCCAGTGGAACTTGCTTTGGCCAGCCCACGTGCCCTGATCACTTACTCAGTTTGTTTCTTATGACCTATTATCTCTTGGCTGAATTATTGGTGGGAAAATAAACCAGACGTGGCTGTTTTGAACTTAGCAAGTCCTGAGGTGAGAGTCAGGCTTCATGAGGAGGTGACAGCACATACACATTCTTCTGCAGCCTGATGCATGCACAGCCAGATGGGGACAGCACATCCCCAGTCAGGTATGCACTGCCTGATGTGCTGCACACAGGCAGGCACTACTCTGCAGTGCTAAGCTTGGGCTGT
Organism: Melospiza georgiana; assembly: GCF_028018845.1. Taxonomy (NCBI): domain Eukaryota; kingdom Metazoa; phylum Chordata; class Aves; order Passeriformes; family Passerellidae; genus Melospiza; species Melospiza georgiana. Next base: position 42,235,966 of record NC_080430.1, on the reverse strand, counting down.
ATGTCAGAGCTCTCTTTTTAGTCCTCACTTGGACTTACAGGAAGCATAACATGGGAAGACAAAAAGGATGACAACTTTTCTGTGACCATATGCTCTACCCTTGCTTAGAGAATGGTGCAATGTTGCTCAAAATAATGCAAGCCTGTCTGCACTACAGCTCTCCTTTTAGCTACTTCCTTTGCACCAGCTGTTCCTCTCCCAGAAATATCAGTGCAGACAAGATTCTGAAATCCCTGCTCATGTTGAGGTCTAGGTGAAGAAGGGGCAGTTACTTAATTGTTCTGTGGTCTCTTGCACTCCACTAACCAAAGGTGTGGAGCTGCTATGCTGATGTGAGCAGCAAGGCATCCTCAGCAAAGAGGACAGACTCATCACTCCTATTTTCATTTTCAGTCTCCTTTGCCTGCCTGCTCAGTTTCAAATGCTTTCAGAGCACTGGGATTTGATACTCACATTGCTAAAGCCTTGCTTCCCATTCCTGCACCTCAAACCTAAACTAAACCTCCCTATCAGTGCAACTCATAGCAACAAGAGCCTTGGCTAAATCTCTGCCTGCTAAGTTTCTCAAAACAGCTGGGATAAAGAGGCTGTGAAGGCCTTTCTGAGAGGGTACAATAGAGCTCTAGAAACAACTGGCTCATTAATGTAAGCCTGTTTTCTGCCTCATCGTCCTTTTGCTCAGAAAGGCTTGTTTTATGAATGAACCAATGTTGTCCTTGACTTGATACAGTTTTGGGTTTTTTTTTTAATTGTAAACGCTTGTTTCTGGCAATTGTGTATCTCATTTGAGGGTAACAAGGGCATAATTATTCAGCTCTCATGCACCACAAACTGCTGAGCATGAGGTATTAATGGAGTGCTTTGCTGCCACCATAGCTTAATAGCTACAGCTGCAGCATTGTGCTCTTGTTTGGCAGGAGTTCATGGAAAAGGGGGATGCAGATCATTAAGCTTTATGTTAAGAGTGATTTACAGATGTAGCAATAACAGTAGACTATGCTAGACAGACAAAGCACTTCTGGTGGAAAAGGAGCTGTTACACCAGCAGAGCTGTAATTTGTACTAATGGTGGTGCAAAGCCCCCGGCACCAGTCCACCTCATATAACCCCCAATAATCATAATGAAGGAAAGTTGTGTTAGTGTAACTGTGTGTGTGTGCTGGCAGGGGGAGGAGGGGAGTCATACCCCACCATCACAGCTGGCTTGCAGATGTAATAGAAGGAAGCTGCAAATGGGTGCTTTTGGCTGGCTACAGGCTTTTAGGTGGTATCAAACCCCTAGCCTGGTCCCTTTCCATCCACCCAGCTACAGCAGCAGCTCTGTTATGTGTGAGATACAAGTGCTAGAAGTAAAAGGTGGCTGTTGCCCCAGCTGCACATGGGAAGGTGTAAGCAGTGTCTCAGCTCCACCCTGAGCTGTTCCAGCTGAGAGGCCAAGCTGCCCTGGTAGCTGATGGAGGAAGAGGAACATCTAGAGGGTGAATCAGAGGGGAAGGGTAACTCCTGCACTCTGACTCGCTGCTATGATTCACTCTTGAGAAGAGATTCTTCTCTTCCTTCATCAGATGTGCAGGGGAGAGTAGCTGAGTATTAAAGCTAGTCCCATGCAAATGGTCTCTAAGATACACTGTGCTTTTTCCTGGGACAAGGATATTTACCCTCTTTGAGCTGTAAAAGTACTGCAGAAGGAGTGCTGTCTCTAATTTCCTAGTCTGACCTCCTATGCCCAAGGGTTATATGCCTCAAGACCTAGGGAGTCTTCATCCCCTCATTCCAGTTCCTTCTTGTTACCATTCCTCCTGTGCTAAGAGGGCTGCCTCTGTTTGCTGCTCTTCCTGCACAAGTGCAAACATGTAAGAAAAGAACAAGTGGCTCAGACACACTTAATTTAGCAATGACTCTCCATTAGTGGCCTGGGGACATTCCCCTCTTTGGGGAGGAATGCCCCACCACCCTGCCTAGCTGTCATGGCATTCACACACATGCCAGCTCTGCCTCAAGAGCTGGTGTGCTCTCCTTGTCTTTCTGCACCCACAGAAACACACAGGTGCTTCCTTCATCCCCTCACAGACTGCTTTTCTACACACACCCACACATGCAAGCACAGAGCGCTCAGCCTGCTCCTTTTCTTCTGTGCTATCCCCTCCTTCCCAGGGGCTTGGCTGCTGCACACTTGCCTGCCCGCCTTTGCATGGCCCCAGCTGTCTGGAGCCCCCTGGGAGAAGGGCTCTGAAGTGACAGATGTGACAGTGCCTCTGTGCACCAGGCAGGGCTGAAATCACTGCAGGGCCAAGCAGAGTAACCTGGGGGCTTTGCAGCACCACGTGTTGGCACCTGGGCATTCCTGGGTTACATCACTCTGCAGGCAGAACTTCTTGTCACCGTGAGGAGGGCAGGACTGCTGTTCTTTGGCTTGGCCTTTAGAGATGGCACTTTATTCCTTTCAAGTGGTTGCTTGGTGTCTTGCTGTTACTCTAGGTCTGCAAACATCTAAAGAGCAATAAATGAAATTTACACAATCTTGGGCACTCTGAATTTAAATCAGTCCAAGCCAGGATTATCAAAAATTAATTTTAATTGAAGCAAATTTATCTATGCCCTAATCCTTTTTATCTGCTTCAAAAGTTCAGGCCTTTATGGCTGGCTAGTGCTCTGAAGGACATACTTCACCCAAATACATGTCTCACCTGAGAGCCAGTGACAAAAACTGCTTTTGAAAATACAGTTGTGCCTTTCTGTAAGGCTGTAGTTCAGCAATATGGCAAAACCAGGTGCTGCTGGAGGTGGTGTTATGCTCAAGAAGCGATATAAAAATGTTAATCCAAGGAACAGCACTGTGCTGAGCTGTTCCCTCAGGAAAGGTTGGTAGTGCTGCTACTCTGCAGTGACCCCTGGATTTTAGCTCCCTCATCTGCACTTTCTCTTTGAGCTCTGCCCTTATTCCTCACCATCAACACACAAAAAGCCAAGGTCCCTCACATCCTCCTTTCATGAGCCCTCCCTATCATGCTGCTGTCCCCTGCAGCACAGTACAAGCAGCCACAGTCAAACCAGACCTTTGACTATTCAGTGCTGGAATCCTAAAGCCAAGCTTTCACAGCACTAAGCCAGAACAATGCCAAGGATTTTGGTACCTAAATTCTGCCTCCATATAAAACTGAAAGCTCACCTGAAAAACTGAAAGCTGGCAGCCACCTCATCCCTGAGGCAGGTAACTCCTGTGATGCTGCAACTCTTCTAATTATTGTTTTCTTCTTCTTGCCTTATTTTTTTTCTTTTTTTTCCCATAACTTTCAATCTTCCCACCTGTGAAGTGCTGCTTCTGGGCATGCCAGACAGCTTCACTTTCACTATTAGCACAGCTCAGGTAGAGGTTTGGTAAAGGGCAAAAAGCAGACAGTTTTGGGGTTTTTGCCAACTGCCCCAAGGCAGAGGGACTGGTTCAGGCATGTGATGAGGGCTTGTTTGATCCTTAATGAATTGGCAAGTCATTTAGACAGTAGAACAGTGCAGATATGAGATAACAAGAGGATGAATCATCAGATGGTTAGAAATATGTCCTTTTCTTTATTTTGTGCAAGTTCTGGGGTGGTGGGAACCCGCTGCGGATGCTGATCAGTCCCTAGTAACAAACTTGTGTACTTGCCATACTGGCTGTGAGAAACCAGTGTGCTGACCCAGGGGACCAGCTGAGGCTGATGGACTGGGCTCAGGGACAGGCAGAACAGAAATAAACTCTGGAGTAGCCTGCTGTGGGTAATCAGTGACCTCTGGATAGGACATCATTCTTTTCCTGTTTTCCAGCTGCCGTTGTGCTGGAAAAAAGTAACTGTTCTTCTCCAGGATAGGGAGATAACAAGCACTGGTGCCACTTTCTGACCTGCTAGGGTTAGAAAAGCCCTGGGATCAGGGACTGGAACCATGAGCCACCTGTTCCAAACAGGATGGCCTCCCAAGTGTGCAGCCCTGTGTGTCTGCAGAGGAGTGAGGGGTAAGCCAAGGGCACGGCACTTGCACTGGCTCCAGTGTGAAACTTGAAACAGCCCAAACAGGTGGGTTGCTTAAGAGCACCCTAGAGCTTTGTGGTGAGGGCTCTCTCCTGCCACTGGGGTGTAAATCTCTGCAGGCAGAAAGAACAGGATGTGGGCCTCCCTTCCTCTGCTCCCCACTTCTCCCTGGCTCTCACAACCAGCAGCACCTCCAGGATGCCCAACAGGGCCCAAGATAGGTAAATCCAGCTTTCCTGGGCTTTCTGATGGCACTCAGCCTAAAAGTAGGTCCACACTTTGCCCAAGCTGCAGGGATGGCCAAGGCCCCTGGGGAGCACACAGCCTCAGCAGCCCATGTGGCTCCATGCTGTCTCTAAGCACAGTGGAGCCCACAGCAATTTCAAATTAAACAGGGCAGAGCATGTGGCAACTTGATGCCACGTTCCACAGCCTGTGGTCAGGGCTTGTGCATCCCCCCCCAGCTTTAGCAGAACAGGAAAATCCCAGACACAGGGTATAAAGTGCAGGCAAGCAGTAAAGAGACTTCTCTGTCACTCCAGGCAGATCTGCCCTTTAATAACCAGCACAGAAACTGTTACTATCTGCCACCACTTCTGTTAGTGCACAAGGCACTCCCATTAATTTCCCCTCATTAGCTTTCTATGGATGTTTGCACCTGATTTTCCTTCTCTACTGCTCCTTTTTGTGCTAGAAAATTCCTAGCCTTCTTCCATGGAGCATCATTCAACACCCCACCAGCACACATACACTTCCTTACAAGTTATCATTATCCTGGTGTCCTGCTGCCCCACATAGTGAACTGTTTCCAAACAGCACAACCAATTCGCAGCAACAGAAAAAGCATGCAAGTTATGCAGGTCACATAACCTGCAGTGTCTTCATCCAGCACTGTGGTCCTCAAGCTTTTCAAAGACACTCTTCCCCTTTTTTAAAAGTTTCATTTCCCCTTCTCATTTTCCTGGTTTCTACCTGACAAAAGCACCATTCACTCTCTAGCTTACCTCAAATCCCCAGAGCTCAAACATGAGGTTTCGGTTTTTTCACAGTATGAAACAGTTTGTACTACCAGTTTTCTTCTCCCAACATTTACACTTTAATTTTTCAGTAAAAATTGAATCTCAAACTCTGTGTTAGCTCAAATGATAAACTACACTCATCTTGGAGCTGAGGAGGATGGACAACTTTTGGGTGGGATAGTGGGAGCACATCCAAACTCAACAGCAGGTTTTTCTGTGGCTCTTACCTATCTTCCTCCAGTTACAGGATGTATTCTGATACTCCCCTGAGAGAAAGCCACTGCTGCAGTAGAGGAAGGAAAAAATGACCAGGACAACAGTCTGATTCTCCACATCACCCAGATAGCTAACAGAGTTTATTTCTAAAACAGCTGGAATCCCATATTTGACAAAGTTGCAGACAGATGGAGCTTTCAGAACCAGGTTGACACTGAAGGAGACTTAAAACACTTTTGCTGGCAGAGGTACAGCAGAGAGGTGTTGAATTCCCTGCCAGACGGAGCTGTCATTCAGCAACCCCCGGTGGAGCTGGTGGTAACAGAAAATCTGTGCTCTTCTTGGTAGACATGCTTCACAAGGAGGATTTGGGGAAAGCAAGGAAACTTTGGCAGCAGAGATGTCAGTCTTCCAGCTTGAGAGCATCCTGATTAGGAGCATCTGGTGGGTCTGTGGACCCGGCGCTGTCACAACAGCCAAAGCTGCAGGAATATTTTAGCCCTGTCAGTAGGCACAAAAGTCAAAAGGGAACTGGTAACTCATATCTCTTGATCCAGTACAAGCAAGTGCACTTACAGCAAAACATATTCTTTGGATGATCACAGAACATAGTTCAGAAATTCTTTGGTCGTTAGACTGCATGAAATTCCCCTTGACTTTTTTTTTCTCCATATGGTGACAACTGACAGTAGTGATGTGAGAGGCAAAAAAAAAAAAAAAAGCCAGTATAGTGCCAGGAGAGGGAGCATGGTTCCAGGAGAAAGTGGAAACAGCATTTTCTGCAGAGCAAGCTCAGGCTCCAGCCCCAATCCTTAGCAGGTGCTTCTCCCTATTGCCACTGCAGCGCTGAGGTCTCAGCAAACACTGCTTGCCACAGGACTGCCAAGTGGGCTTAAAGCTTAATGTGGGAAGGTTCCTACTGTCAATCTGAGGTCATACCTCAGGAGGTGAAGGAGAAATAACACAGCCTTTTTCTTCTAGGAAAACAGGAGAGGTTGTATCCTCAAACATCTGTCATATCAGTGCAAATTAAAGCCAGAGTGCTGCTTTCCAAAAACTGTAAAGTCAGTCTTGGCAGGAGGACTGGAGATCAAGCACCCCTGTTGCAAAAAATTATACACACACATATGTGTGTGTGTGTGTGTGTGTGTGAGTACCTTGTTCTGCAGGTATTTTCACTCAGTGCCCAGAATGAAGTCTCTTGTCACATAAGGCCATTTGAGTGGTCCTGTGCTGGCAGCACAAGGAAGGCTGAGCTATCACTGACACTGCTGACAATGGATTCCCAGCTGAGGAGAATGTTTGTTCTCTCTAGCCAGAAAGCCTTTGAGCTATGCTCAATTCTGGTTGTCAAAAAGAAAAAAAATGGCTCATTCCTGACTAAACATAAAACACATCATCTGAAGGTAGGGGGCAGAAGTTGAACACTGTAGAAAAATAATCGCCAATATGAAATTAGTAACAATATACCTGCCTGTTATATGGTTTATTTGAATAATCCTCTGTATTAATACTGAAGCACTTTATCTTGGAGTGAATGTATGTACCTCCATCCACTAAAACCAGAATTGTGTCCTTTTGAATTGTTTCCTGCCCTGTGTTGCTCCAAACAGGACACTTTTGAAAAGGAATAGCAAAAAGAATCACAGAATCTGTGCACCATGAGGAGGGGGATTCTTACCTCTTCAAGTTATCTATTTTCATTTACTTACTTAAAATTTTTGACATTTTAGCAGCTGGCCAATTTTCTGTTGTCAGAATTAAAAAATAAATTCTAAGTAAAGATACATATATTAGGATGGAAAAAAAAAGGTGGCAAAAAATAGCAATATATATTGACCTGCCATGAGGCACAAAAAGAATTTTCTGAGACAACCATTAAATTACTTAGCATTATTGATGCAGAATTTCAGACAAATAGAAAAATAAATAGGAGGCCAGAAAATGCTTTTTTCTTCAGACTGTCCCTGGTAAACTGTATAAACCCAACTTCTGCTGCACCATCATGCAGTTATCCCAACAGAATAAACTGAGTTCTACTTCACAGCTAAACAAGATAGGAGAAGAACCAAAGAGGAAGAGAGGCCCATGCTTCCTTTTTTTCCTGCAAAGAACTCCCAGCTCACCAGAGATGGATTGCAAAAGGAAAGACAAAGGTGCCAAGAAGGCATTGTCTCAGCACTGAAGTTACATAGAATTTCATTATGATACCAGGTTGGACAAAACTGAATTGTTCTGCCTGTCCAGGCTCTGGGCAGAGTCCCCAGGAGCACAGATTCCAGCTGAGGCAGAGAAGTGACAATACCACATGTAAGAGAGAGAAAGAAGCACATTGCTCCATTCACAATGGGCTTTCCATGAACACTGGTAGATTACAAAGCAAATAATTTATAGCAAATGCATACAAATTTTCTAAAGAAGTGGTCTTACTATGAAAAGGAGAAAAAAGACCCCATAAAATATTAAATGTGTGTTCTTGGATGCATATTTTCCTGTATTTGGCAAGGGAATTTTAAAAGAATAATCTTTGCTAAAAATTCATGGAGGAAATCCCTGATTTCATCGTGTACTGTTGGGGTTAGGAAGAAGTGCTTGCAATGATGTTTTCAAGTTGCAGTTCTTAAATTTTGATGCTAGCTGAGCTGATGTTAGAAAAAGTCCACAGTTCTGACAGAAAGAGCTAACAAAGGCTTGGGTCAGCTTATCCAGGCACGAATTAGTTTGTAACTGTTCATTTGTTAAACATATAATCCTTGGAAGTTAAGAATCAGGTAGGAATTTGCAGGATTTCCCTTGTGTAAACAGATGGAGGAAATCAGAAGGAATTTTTCCATCCCTCTGAAAGGAGAACCAAACAACTGTCCAAATGAGTTTTAAATAACACTTATTGCAAATAGCAGGAAACAGCCACAGCCCAGCTTGAGAGATAGAAGTTGTCTTTCTCTGAAACAAGCAGATTCTCCATTATAAACTTCTTTGGGTGGGGGGAGCAAAAAAACTTTGGTTCACAACATTGTTTTGCATAGGAATTCAAGTAGATCTTCCAAAGCTACCAGCTTGTCCAGGCTAGTAACAAAACACCCATGTCTCTCTCCTCAGTAGTGGACACTCCTCTTTGGCATCCTGTTTTGTAAGGCAGACATCTTGCACAGGTGATGGAGTCACACAGATGCATCTTTGAAAAGGAAGACAAGTGTCACTTGTGTTGCCACAAACAAATTCATCCAATTTATTAAGCAACATACTGGAAACTTTTTGGTAAGGGGTGGGGAAGGGAGAAAAGAAAGCACTGCTATGTTCACTATTAGCTAGAAGCAAGTTATTTCGCTCCAGTAGTTATTTGTTAACAGCTGTCAGTAGCTGTGGCAATGTTTGTGATGCCAGAAAATTTGGAATTATTGCTTTTTGAGTAATTCTGAGTCACAGCAACCAGGGCATTAATAGATTCTTCCAGGTAGACACAGCCCTGTGCCGGACAATATAAATATTCATTTTGGGAAGCATTCAGGCAGTTACTAAGCATGATACTTACTTGTTGACTGTGTGATGCACGAAACCTTGTAGGATGACCACATGCTTATAACACAGAGTATCGTAGCCAGGAACCCGAAAGTCTGGACGAGAAAACAAACAAACCACAAATACTTATGGAGCATTAGATGACACATATTCCATGCATGTATGGACACTTTTGTATATTCAGCTACACATTTTATGGGATTAACAGACACAAAAAATTGTGGGTTTTTTTACTCCATTCTGACAAAAGACTAAAAAACCCAGAAGTTTCTGTAGTATAATAGCAGCTTATGTCTTGTTAAAGCTGAAAGACAGACTGAGAGTCATGCACAAGGAGAGAGAAACAGCTGGACCGCAGCATGGAATGTCAAGTTCTAAACTTCTCACTAGGATTCTGCAACAAAGAAAAGACTGTTTCTAGCACCTCTGATTACTGCTCTTTTACTGCCCCATTCAAACAAGTATTTCCCTGCTGTCTGCCAAATAAACAAGTCAGGTAGGTCTCCTAGCCTGTTTGCACCGTCAAACCGTGAGTTTCTGAAAGTAATTCTTTATTGTGGAGGAGTTGTATTTCAGGTCCTGCTGCTGTGAAAATACTGTCACCCACACTTGGAAGTCATGCCTCTCTCTGTAAAGCCTTCCAGCCAAGAGAAGCAGACAGCACCTGCCAGAAGTCAGCTCAGAGCCTCACTGGGTTTTAGCTCAGGAGAAATTATCTTGAACAGGGCTCTGTTCAGGAGCAGGAAGCGTTGAAAGCTGAAAAGTGGAATGAAATCCTTTAGGTAATTTCCAGCTGCTACAACAGTCTTTTGTCAAAAGTTAATTGTCTTAATTCTTCACCTAAACACATTAGTTCCTGTGAGTTAAAGCAGAAGCCTTTGGTTTCAATGCTCTGGCAAGACAAATACCAACATTAGTGATGAGTCCAGCATCTGACAACAAAATATTTTTGTTGGCACTGTGTAACAGAACATTCACTAAAATGAGCTAGAAGGTTGTTCACCCAACCAAGACACAAGTAAGGCAAGTCTGTAAGAAAACAAAGGTACAAGTGATAGATTTCCAATGGCCTACTTAATATATATTGCAATTTTAAAAGTGTCAAGCCTAATAAACACAGTCTTACCGCTCCAGCCACAAGTCCTGTTATATTGTAACTCTTGGATGCTGCTACAATCGATCCAATGAGAAGCAGAATTGTACCAATTAAGTAATGAAGAAACTCCTGAAAAGACAAGCACAGCATGCATCAGAAGGGAAACTTATCTACAAAGCATTTTGATATGTCTCAGAAAGAAAGTAAGTTGGCAGAGATGACTCAAACCCTTAAACCCAGAGGACAAAACATAGCCAAAAAGGGGGGGGAAAAAAAGCAAAGTAAAACAAAGCAACAAAGCAACAAAGCAAACACCAAAACCCAGCAATTCACCTTGTGAGTGGATTCTATACCAAACCTCAGTTTCTGTTCAAAAACAACAGTTTGGTCAACTAATGTTACTGGAATAGGATTTACTTGCTGGCTATGGATGCAGTCCTTTCAATTCAGTACATTACCTCATTGCACTAAGTATGCACCTTATCTAAAGAGATGGTTCTGGAGCAAGGAAGGAGCCTTAAGGACATATTTCTCTAGCCTATATGAAATGGCATAAGTGGGAAACCAAATGCTCCTACTTCTGATAATCTTAGGAAGCCAGCACTGGATCTACTGCTGCATTTACAAAAAACTTATATCAGCTGAGACTGGGAACCACAGGGAAGGGAGGGAAGGGAGGGAAGCCATGAAAAGCACAGCTGTAGTAAAACATGATGCCATGGGGTTTTCTGAGAGAGGACCAAGGCACCACATTTAAATTCTTCTCTGAGATGATAAGTATCAGTCCAGGAGTCAATTTTATCTAGTTACAAGCATGGTGTATCTGTGGATTTTGATTTTGAATCCCCACAAAGCTTATGATACCAGTACAAGTGTTTGGACACTGAACATGGGTTGTTTTTTTGTGCATAGTGGGGTGGGGCAGGTGGATATCTGCTTGAGCCAAGCAAATACAAAGGAAAGGAGAGGAGAGATTCTGTCTCAAATCATAAGAAGGAATACAATCCATAAAGGAAATTTTCCAAGGAAAGCCCAGAAGATGAACAGTCTACCATACCAGTTTCACCCTGCTCAGGTGTTAAAAAGAGCTGAGGAGAATTTTTCCTGTAAAGTAGGCTCTGAGAGCACAAGTTACTTTCCTAATTTGTAAACTTGTTTCGGGTAATCAAAATCTCAAGCCTTGCATTTGCCAGAATAAATGATATGCACAAGGAGGCTTCTCTGACTAGCCCATGAGGCAGCAGCAAATGGGACATTCCACTGCCTCCTTAGAGACATCAAATAAAGCACTGTGCACAGGCTACTACTTTAGAGGAGTCCAAGGGATGGGCAAAGCTGCAACAGAGTCATCAGAGGCCACATTAGGTGGAGAAGCAACGCCGGCAGGGCCGGAAGAGTGCCCCTCTGGAGAAATACTTCCAAGCTTTAAAAGGTGTCAGCAATGAACAACCTCTTGAACCACTTCAGCTTTACTGGCTGCAAATCACACCCCTGATTGCAATGTAAAGATCCTGCCAGGAAACTCATCCAAATGCTAGCTGTAGTTTTCCAGACTCTCTCACGTCTTCCTCTTCTGTTCTAAAGATACTTAAATGTGACTGAAAATGAGGTTGTTTGTTTCGCAACAGAGTAGCAATGTTCAAGCATCACATCCTATAAAGATTTCTGAAGCTGAGCAGCCACAAACTTCAGTGCCTTAAACTCTGGAACATTGAGGAATAATTAAACACATAACAAAAAAAACCCCCAGAAGCAGCCAATGCAGAGGCAAAAATAGCATAGTCCTGCTACAGCAATGCACACATTAAAGATTGCTCTGCAAAACTGTCATTTATTAGCTTACTTCACTCCTTTATTTGAATCCCTGCATCTGTACTATCTCTAGATAAATAAGTACCTTTAGAAACAAATAGTGGTGGCACTATTTGAAAAAAAGTCTAGCCATATTCTTCAGCTAAAAAGAAAAAGAAAATTAAATTTTTCTCTCTGGTTATATGTGGATGGATGGACAAACTGTTATCTTAGATCTGTAAATTGCTTACATAGTTTCCATTAACCACCACCCAACCACTTCTTGGGTATAAAAATTCCTCTCGATCTCTCCAGTTGGTTTTCCCCACTCCTTTGGCCCTTCTTCAGTGGAACTAACATATGCAAGGGACACTAACATATGTTCTAAGAGGTTGTTAAAATCCACCATCCCACACTAGGATGCAGAACTCTTCTGTTAGCTGACCTGAGCAGAGCTACTGAGGAAGTTCAGGTCTCACATTTTTGCTGCTGCCTGTGGGTTCTCTGCTAGGGTATGAGAGATGGATGTGTACAGGAAATGAGGGAATGAGGCAGGAACATCCTGCAGGATACCCCAGGAATGGCCAGGCTGTGCAATCAGGCTGAGGCTACTATTTTTGCTGTTGTTTAAGTTATCTAAAACCATACCAAAAAGAGGCACATTTGATTTAAATAGCACTCACAGGCTTTATTTTGGGACAGGATGTATGTAGTACATGAATTCTAAAGCTATGATTTGGTACTTTAGCAATCCCTGAGCTGCTATAAATAACCTGAGCTAGGACCCACCTGCTGAAGGCTTGATGATCAGTTGCTTCCTTTCAATTGTCTCTTAATGAAATTATTGCCTTCCATATAGTAAATCTAGATTTATGTTTGTGCAAAGGAGGGCAGAATCAAATCCAAATCAGCTGAAAAATCTTACAGTTACATAATCTGCTGAGCTGAATGCAAGCAACAAAAGGATTTGCACAGGAGGCAAAAAAGAATTGAGTGAAAGACAGCCTATCTTGAGTGAGAATTGAGTGAAAAACAGCACAAGGGAATGGACTGAGAAAGCCCCATCAACCCCAGGAGAGGAGAGGAGAGGAGAGGAGAGGAGAGGAGAGGAGAGGAGAGGAGAGGAGAGGAGAGGAGAGGAGAGGAGAGGAGAGGAGAGGAGAGGAGAGGAGAGGAGAGGAGAGGAGAGGAGAGGAGAGGAGAGGAGAGGAGAGGAGAGGAGAGGAGAGGAGAGGAGAGGAGAGGAGAGGAGAGGAGAGGAGAGGAGAGGAGAGGAGAGGAGAGGAGAGGAGAGGAGAGGAGAGGAGAGGAGAGGAGAGGAGAGGAGAGGAGAGGAGAGGAGAGGAGAGGAGAGGAGAGGAGAGGAGAGGAGAGGAGAGGAGCCCAGGCTTACCGCGAGCGGCCAGCTAACACAAGTCAGCTTCCTGTAGACTCTGAAAATGTGCATGATGTAGAAGAACAAAATCATAACCAGGTCGCACATGGTGACAATCTGAAAGAAGCTGTATGCACTGTAATCTGTCCATGGAGAATTATTTACACTGATGAATCCAATCAGCAGCGTGATCTGGAAGACAAAAGGCACATTCAAGGTGTTCACTTTGGTGCTCAGAGGGTTGTGGAGATGATTTTAAGCACAACAAAATGGCACTTAGAAACAAAAGACAAATATCTAATGTAAATGGGGTGGTCCCAACAAAATGGACAAGCATGATAATAAGGTTTTATAATTAGCTGATAAATGAGCTGAAGCAACTCCCTGGTGAAAGCGACAATGGCCAGAAGGAAAGCAGCAGTTTCAGCCTGAAGAACTCAACTTGAAGATGTCTCTGTACAACAGAAGAGGTCTCAAATAGAGAAATGGAACTGTATGCCAGGAGTTGCACCAGTGACTGAAGCATCTGAAGCCCAGAGACTTTCAGGAGTCCACTGAAAGCTGTGAAAATGGAGGTGTCCATGAACACACCTTTCACTTTCATTTAGTGACATTTTTCACATGCACAATCAGGGGACCTGAGCTAACAGTTTTACTCTTCCTTTTCTGCCACCTACAGAGCAGAAGTATTAGTGGACTGTAAGGCAGTATCAGAGTAAATAATAGAAACATTTGGAAGAACTGATTTAATTCACCTCAGCCCCAAAACCTTTATAAGTTAACACTGCCACATAAAATATAAAGCATTATTTCACAACTTCTTACAGCTGTATGCTTGCTAAGGACAAAAGTTATTTCCTTTTTTTCTTTAATCTAAAGCTACTTGTTTATTTTACTAATCTTGCTGCTTCCACCAGCCTGGCTAACCTGGGTGATCAAAATAAATCTACCAAGAATATACTAAAATATTTTTTTATTACAGACTCAGTCAATGCATGCTTTCAGCCACTGTAATTTTTAGTTCATTCAAAGTCAGCCAGAAGCTGTAATGATTCACATTTTAAGTGTTTCTCCTGGACATTAAAAGCTATCTGAGGAAGCCAGCACTTCAAGACTGCACCATCCTTTCCTGCACACTCATCTTCCAAACTCCTAACCAACTGCATTAATTATCAGAATAATTTCCTTAAGATTAAAAGGGAAAAAAACCCAACCACAACGCCCAAACAACATAGCTTAGATTCTCCCTAAGTGTTAGCCAGGTTTCACCTGCTCAGTTCTGAGTGGACAGGATAAATATACACATGTACAAGGGCAACCAAAAGGTCTGTATGTACAAAATTCACAAGGACCTTCACCAAACTAAATTCCATCCAAGCAGCCACATCAATGTCTTGACAGTGAACCACTTCAAAACGGTGGCTCTGGAGGAAAAAGTTTTCAGGATTCCTTCCCACACAAGTGGCTAAGCTGTTGTCACACCTGGTCCAGCTCCATTATTTTTACTGTGGCAGTCCAAGGAGCTGATATTAGTCCTGTAAGTGAGCCCTGCTCTCTGAATCTTAATGTCAGTTAAGCAGAGTCATCTGACTTAGCCACTGAATAATAATAACTTAAATAATAATAAAAATAACCTGAACAATCAGAAGGAGATAATTTACCCTATAAGCTAGGAGCACACTCTAAGTGATGCAAGACAAAGCTATTATTTCCATAAATTAAAAGTAAATTTAATGAAATTTTATTCTATAGGAAGACTCAACAACAAGTCACAGCAAGCACTGAGCCTTGCTCTAGGATAAAGATGGGATGAGGACAACATTCTCTAACCACTAAAGGCTGGAAGAAGTTTCCCTTATTTAGGTGTCTTCACAATAATCAGTTCCCAGGTTTTACATGGTAAAAATCAAGAAGGAAATGTTAATTCACAGAAATATTAAATCTGCTCACTGGCTCATTTCATGCATGAACAATTAACTTTAGCAGTTTTTTTTCAGTGTACAAAGGATAACGAGGAGGACTGGACTCTTGAAGTACAACCACCATCCAAATAATAAAAAGCAGTGGGGAAAAACCCTTAGTTTAAGCTAGACCCAGCTCTTTCAATTTCATGGAAGCATAGCAGTATTTTTCTTTTCAGTTAAAAGGTATAAAGAAATTGAGAAGCATAAAGAAGAATGCGAGTCATCCAGGGACAGAAGATACATCGCAGGTGTCACAATCCTCAGAAATCAGAAGATACATGGTACCAATGAAGAATCTGCTCAACTCCTCACAGGGTAGAACCATGGATTTGAACAAACATGCTTTCCATTTCAACAGTTCTTCATGACTAAAACAACTCCAAATCCAATTAGTAAAGATTCTCCCTTTTTTTTTAATTTAGATGTGCCTCAGCACACAGACAGGAAGAAAACACTGCATGGAAAGAGATATTTCTTTCAAAGATTTACTTTCTTAGCATAAATCTTGCAACATGAGATTTCTAAAGAGTGTCCTCAGTTCACAGGCATGTGATTCTGTTTCACAGACAGGTGAAAGGGGACCTTTCAACAACTTTTTATAGAGCTGTACCCTATCTGCCACACTATATTGCCTGCAGATCCATTCAGAGTTTAAAACTCACCTGTTAAAAAAAGAAAGCTAACAAATACAAGTAAGAGAGCCACCCAATATCACTTGTTCTTTGAAACTGACAAATATTGAAGTTCCTTCACCAGATACTGCTTTCTCATGATATACCAGGGGATGACTGTACCTTTTTTCCCCCTGGGATTCTGGTTTCCAGAGAACTGAGTGATAAAGTGGTAAATATGTAACTGTCTGAGATACAGTTGAACATCTATCTGAAAAGTCAGTCGGAGGCACAGAGAGAGAGAGAAAGGAATGGCAAAGCACTGAAGTGATCAAATGCTATGAGTGTTCTTTATGCATCTGTGCTCAGGGGAGCAGGTTTATACACCCTGAAAATAAAAACTGGAGGCATAAAAAAAAAAAAAATCAAAAAAAAACCAGGGCACTGCTATTTCCATTTCAATATAGCACTTTCCAGGTCATGACAGCAACACAGATGTAATAACCCATAGCCAGCAAGCCAGGGTGAGCACAAGTACAGGTCAAGTGATGGGCAGTCTCATGAGATTTCAGTGTGCTCCACAATATACACCTGGGCTCCAGACCTGCACTACAAAAGGGGTGAGGGACACATTGCAGGTAAAGCATTATTTATCCTTTATGCTTTCTGGTTTCTGAGAACAAAATAAAGACCATATGCATTAATCAACCCCAAGGAGGGATTTCTGGATTTAAATAAAGTTCCACATTTACTCTGTTTTACAGAAGTCAATCAGCTTAAATGAACCCACTTCTTGACTCTCCTTTGGACCAGATATATGAAATGAGTTGTGAAGCACGTTTAGGGACACTGGTATAGATCAGGAACTATCTTGCCGTCAAGGCAATGTGAGCTAAAGGCAGTCAGCACTTACAGACAGAAAAGACATAACAGAGCCTGCAAGACTTTCACAGAACCTGCATTCTCTTCCCTACTTGGAGCTGAAGATGAGGTAACCACATCCTCACAATCTGCCTCTTGAATGGCACTGACATACCTTCACAAGCTAAACCCCATTTGTATTGGAAATTAATTCAGATCTACAAAAAAATGAAACACAGTTCTTTCTTTCCTGATGTGGTCTCCTTCCTAAAGCAGCCCAGGAAGCTGTTGGCCACTGTCACCACATAAGCACATGGTTGGCTCATGGTCATTGTGCTGTCCCCCAAGATCCCAAGGTCATCTCTGGAGAACTGCTTTCCAACCTCTAGCCTGTATTGGTGCAGGGGCTTACCCTCAAACATCTCCAGATACAGGACTTGGCATTTCTCTGTGAGGAACTTGAGACTCCTCTCTCTCCAGACTGCCAAGATATCTCTATGGCAGCACAATCCCCTGGCTCATCAGCCACTCCTCCCAGGTTTTTCATCACCTAAAACTTTGTAGGAGTGTGTTCTGCATCATCATCCAGGTCATTAATGAAGATGTGGAACAGTGCCAGTCCCAGTATGGACCCCTGAGGTACACCACTAGTGACTGGCCTCCAACTGGACCTTGCACCACTGATCACAACCCTCTGGGCTGGGTTGTTCAGTTTTAAATCCATCTCTCTGCCCACTTATTTCCCCCATACCCAGTTTGTCAGCTTGTCTGTGAGGATGTTATGGCAGACCAGAACCTTACCAAGATCAAGGTAAACCACATCCATCACTGTTCCCCTGTCCACCAAGCTTGTCACCTCATTAAAGAAGCAGCAAGGCTGGTCAAGCATCATTTCCCCTTTGTTAATCCATGTTGACTACTCCTGATCACCTTCTTGTCCTTCATGTGTTTGGAAATGCTTTCTAAGAGGATTTTCTTCATCACCTCCCAAGGGACTGAGGTGAAGCTGACAAACCTGTAATTCCCTGGATCTTCCTTCCAACCCATAGACATTACTTCAATCTGTTCAGAATGGCACAGCTTCCTTTTGTATTTCTCAGGCTAGAGAAGATAGGGAAAGACTGGACAAGAGGGATACATTCTCCTCCCCTGTGCTATAAAATGCCTCTGGAAGTGCTGGAAATGCTGCTTCTTTTTAAAAATCAGCTGGTTTCCTCCTTGTTTCTTCTTGTCCCTGACAAAGCATGAGCATCTGGAGTCTATTGATCATTATTATACTCGGTAAAAAACAGAGAAAATGTGTATCAAGACTTCAAGGAAATGAATCTTCCACTGCAGGAAAATTCAACACCTTCTTAATAAAAGGAGAGGAATCATGCCTTCATATGAAGAAGAAATTATACATAGAAGGAAGATCTAACTTCCAATTATCCTAAGGCAAATGCATACTGGAGAAAAGCCCCATGGCATTAGGCCCAGATGCTGCTGTACTCCTCATTTTAGATGATTTGAATTCCACCTCTAACTCCCCATGCTCACTCTTGGGTGGCTGCAGTCCTGCAATTAGGTTACAGAGCAAGCTTAGCTCCAAACCCCCTGTCCACATGGGAGAGGGCTGGGCATGATGCTGAGACCCAGAGCCAGCCAGCCACACAACCCTCAGCCCTCTCTCTGCTGCCTGGGTGCTCCTGTGGCTCCCAGTCCTGTCACTGGCCCCAGAGGCCACCAGGAACACTGCCCAAGAGCTGCCTGCCCTCACGACTGATGGGCTGGGCTCTCCTGCACCAACACTCGGGGCTGGAGTGCACCAGCACAGAGGGAAAAGCCCAGGCCAAGCCAGAAAGTTCAAAAAATTAACAGAGAACCACCTGTTCCAAGGAAGGAACAGGCAGGAGTGCATGCCCACCAGCCCAGAGATTACATGTACAATTTTATTCACTAGTGTCCTGAGGATAACAAAAGAAAGGACTTGTTTTGCTCCACATGTACCTACTGGTACCACAAAGCATTTTTTGCTCATGTGGTAGATGATTGTAGTTTATCTGACCACAGAACAATTTTATAACCCAGGAATCAATCTGTGCAAGTGCTTTGTATGATCTTTTTCTACTGTCCTGCTATAATGGATGTCATAAATAAGGCTCTGGCTTTATTGCCAATACGTAATTCCTCTGTAACGTCAGGAGAGAACTAAATTTTCCACAGACACAGCTACCTGCACTAACATAAATCCCATGATCTCCAAAACTGACAAGAACATACTCTTAAAGGAAAGCCTAATGTTCTGAGGATGAGAGGCCCATTTCCACTGACACAACAAGGGAGAAATTGTAAGTCACTGACTCTTGAATCCTGACCCCAGTTTTGTAACCCCATTTCTGTCTGAACTTCAGTAAATCATGTATTTCCCCACTTCAGCTCCTCCAGTCACCCAATGAGGACTAATAAAGACTTCACATGCATTGTGCTAAACTTTTGCTCCTTCAAAACACTTCAGACATGTAAAATAAAGGCAAAAATTTTGAGGACTGCTAATAAATGTCTAGGGCAAGATGGCTGTTTTCTTTTACAGAGTGAATGAAAATAGATGCTCACTAAAAATACCCCAACAAGCAAAGAATCAAAAAAAGACAAGACAAAACCCCCCAAAGCCATACCAAAATACCCATATCCTTTTCCTCCCTGCTTCCCTCTCCAAAAAGCCCAAAAGCCCAAATGGACAATCAACAGATGTAACAGACAAGCAGGTGTGAAAATCATCCAAGGAGGAAGCTACACGACAAGCAAAAGGAGGAAAAGGTTCACTTTCTGAGAGTTGCTTTGAGTTGCTAGCTCAGCACACAAGATAAAAATGAGAATACTAGCTCACTGTAAAATGGAAATCAGTATTTACTTCCTGTCTGTCACTTATTACTTAAAACCAACTGTGAGCAGTGATTCAGAAAGCACACTATGCACAAGACATTGCAAATAAACTGGTTTCGGACCTTTAACGCTAGGACTGCTTCAGTGCTCATCCTCTTGTCCATCCCTGACAGTTCAGAGCTGCACACTCTCAGTCACCACTCTGCCAGTGGAGCACAGGCTGCCCCTTCCCACTGTGGCAGCTCTGCAAGCCCCTGCACAGTGGTGATGCCCTGCTGTGGGTGTGTCACCAGCTGCCCTCACAGCAGCTCACAGGGGCTGCCCTTTTTGCGGTTAAATCCACAGAAAGGTGGTTCTGCTGATAACCTATCAGTGCTTCCTGCTGAACTGGGCTCACACAGCAGCAAGGCTTCCTGCTTCTCCTCTCCCTCCCCTCATCCCAAAGCACACTCACAAGTGGGCAAGACATTGGCAGTGCCAGCTGGCTCCAGCTGAGCAATGGGATTTTCCAGCCCATATGATGTGTTCAGTGATAAAAGCTCAAGGCAAGCAGGTTTCAGGGGGAATATTTTAGGTTATGGCATTTCTCTTCCCAAGCAACCAATATGTATGGAATCACAGGATGTTTTGGGCTGGAAGGGACCTTAAAGACCATCTGTTCTCAGCCTCCTGCCATGGGCAGAGGCACCTTCAGCTAGAGCACCTACCCAGCCTGGCCCTGAACAGAGTAATGGAAGAATTTACGGCTTTGCTTGTGTGTGCTGCTTTTGCTTTCCTTATAAAACTGCCTTTATCTGGATCCATGGGTCTTTTTGCCTTCCTTCTATTTTCTCCCCATCCTGCAGGGGAGGGCAGTGAGTGAGAGGCTGGCTGGGTGTTTGGCTGCTGGCTGGGGTTAACTCACTGCATGTGGCCTACCCCTTATCTGGATTTCTATCTTCTGTGGTAGTACAAAGAACAATATTAAAAAGCTTCATTGCAGAAACACACAGACTATGGTTTTTACAAATACCAAGATGATGTACTGAATTGCCAGGCTGAAACTGCTATCTGACCATGTAACTTTAAGCTCTGGATAATAATTTTCTTTCTCTATATAGAAATAAGATGTGAAATGCCAGCCTAACTGCAGGAGGAAAGATAACCTTAATATGAAGCAAAATTGCCTCAAGGTGCACAGTAACAGAGGAACATTATAACTCTTATCTCAAAGTTTTACCATAATACCAGGACATACACATTCTCGTGTATAATCCACCCAGCTCTGTGTTATCTTTTCATTTAATTACTTTGCCATGCAATGTATAACCACATCCTCGTGTTTCTCAGAGTATTTTTTTCCTTGACTTTTCCCCTCTACCATATCCTCCCATAAGAAGAGACATTTTGTCTCTGGTGTTTCCTTTCCTTTTTTTTTCTGCTCCGTATTTCCCTTTCCTTTTCTTTCCCTCCATTACACTCCATATTTCTTCTACTTTTGTATCTCTCATTCTTTCCCATCCAAATCTCCCTCTACACATGACAGTGCACCCCAATTCCCTCTTTTAATGTTTCCTAACTATCTCGCCCACTGTCTTGCATCAGGGCACGTATTGAAATTAGCTAACCAAAAATTAGCACAATTCAGGGGAGAAGTGTCAGAGGACAGGATTCAGCATAGTGCTACACCTGCACAAACACTGCAGGCAGCAGCTCTGCCTCACCAGTTTCCTATTGGTAAGACCTGAAAGCGGTTTTCTTTTTCATCCATTGTACTTGCTGGAGGACTGATGAACCTTTGTACTGCTTTAATGTCCCTCCTCCTGAATCTGAAAAGAGGAGGACCCTGAGAACTATTCATAAAATTGATAAAACCTGTTTGATTTCCACTATCTTAAAACTTACCCAAGTTTTAATGCAAGCAATTGTACAGAAAGTGTGTCTGCAAATTTGGAGCAAGGGACAGCACTGACTCATGCAGTTTCATCACAGCATTTTTTAAATATAAGAGCTAAATGCTTTTTGTATTTGAACGAAAAAAAGTCAAAGTTTCCAGCTTGTGACACCAGCCAAGATAGTAGATGGAATTTTCCATCCCTATGAGAGCCAATCAGGATAACTGTGCCCTGGAGAAATGTCACTGATTACAGCTGGACATTTCCAAATGTTACACCTCAACACAGTGCAGCAACACCCACATATTATTAAGTTCATACTTCTGGATGGAGTAAAATAATTTTTTAACAGCTTCCCAAATCAGAAAGATGAGCAAAGCACAGACCAAGACTGCAGCTCAGGCAAGACTGGTCCAGCTAATTTAAGCAGCAATGTTGACTGCTGTTGTAAACGAGATTTCCTTCTCCCAGGGCAGTGTTGGAAATGTGAGCTGTAAACCCCCACCAGAAAAAGAAGATAAAAGGCACAGTCCATTTGAAACTTCATTAATGGCAGATGAAATCAGCTGCCTGCAAGTGCATGGTTCTGTGAAGCAGTCAGTCTTTGGTTGCACAATCATCTCTCAGCCCCTGCGTCTGGGCAGATTTCCTTCTTGTCTGGCTGCTTTGCTAAAATAAGGAGGCTGCCTGGCCTCTGATAAGTCACTTCTCTTGTGCACCACCATCCACAGGCTATTTATTGAAGATAAAAATGGTGGGAGGGTGAGAAAAGGCAAAATAATCTTATTCAGACCCTCTACAACACAGATAAGAGGACAATCCTAAGTACAAGCGAGGGGTGTTGTGTATCTATTAATAAGAAGTTATCTATCTGCTCAGGCCCAGGCCTCAGTGGTGGAAAAGGATGTGGGGTAATCCCAGAGCCAGCATATGAAGGACATTATTAAAGAGCCCCTGAAGCAGGGTGTCAGCCATGATCATTAAAAAGGCAAGTCTTTGTAATGACTAGCTGCAATTAAGCCCGGCCTGCCACTGATCACAGGGCATGCAGGACTTCAATCCCACCCCTGCCAGCTGAACCAGCTCCCTGCCTCAATCCCACAGCTGCCTGCACACACTGAAAGGCACCACACAATCCTGCACGTTATTTACTGAAAGCTGAGGACTTCATGGTTACATGGCAAGCAATATGATATATTCCCATCAGGCAGTGAATTAGTGAAAAAAAATAAAAGCTTGTTACCCACAACAACCTCATAATTTTATTTCTTCTTCTCTCCAATTTGTTTAAAAATCTACTTAAATTTAAAACATTCCAACTGTGAAAGCACTATCAGTAAGTTTTCCCAATCTATATAAAAGCTGCACACATGGCCCTCAAAGTATTGCAGCAACTGAGTAACATTGCACAAGTGACATAATGCAAGTTACAAACAATTCCCCAAACACGTAAAATCCACTGCAAAACCCTATTAATGGCACAGCTGACTGCTAGCATGTCTGCAATGGATAGGAACAGAAATTTTAATACAGCAAATGCCCTAGCAAGGTTCTAGCTCTGGGAAACACAGCTGCTTTCCCTCTAACTTTCAAAGAAGTGCCACCTGCAACAAATGGAAATATTACTGTGGACCAGGAGAACCCTTACTTTGTAGCTTGTTTATTTATTAATAAGGGATTATTAAGGTTGCCTCTGTGCAGGCAACCTTATTGCTGCAAAAAACCACATAAGCCCATGGCTGCTGCTGTGGCTCACCCCACTGCAGAAGATTATCTCTCTTGCATAGTAGGGAGAATCTCTAACTCATCTCAAAAGACTACAGGAAGTAAAAACATTGTAAGAGACTTGAATCTCCAGACTCCCCTAGGAGAAACTGGAGTATCTGGTTATAGCAGCCAAAAATGAGGGGAATTAGTATAACCAAATCTCTCCAGATTCAAGAACTGCACAGCAAGCTGTGATTGATACTTCTGTCTTCTGCAAGTCAAGCACTTCCAACATCTAGATCCTCCTGGAGAGCCACATCAGCTGCTCTGTCCATCTGGTAAACCTGAGAGTCAGACAGAAGGTCAGGAGGAGACAGTCCCCAGTGTGAGTAGGTTTGTGTAAGTGGAGAAGGACTGCAGGAGGCTGCCCACCTCACCTGCCACACCTCCTTCTAGCTGATTGGGAAGATAAACTGCTTGCAGCAACCAGGCACCTCTGAGACCACCACTCTGAACCATTCTCAGATAGATTGTTTGGCTTGCTTGTATTGCTGGCCCATTAAAAAGCCCCAAAGTGAAGTCCTATATTGCCAGTGATACACAACCTAGAAAGAGCTTAATCCATACTTGTGAGCTATAGAGATGTTGTAGATCAATTTCATGGCTGTCTAAAAATGGATCCACCAATTGTGCATGGCAATATCACCTGCAGAGAAGGAGCCCACGTTGGCTGGCCAACCAAGCCTGGCTGCTAGAAGCCCAGGGTACATTGTGTATATTTACAGGCAGCAAAGTTTCCACCATGTTCTGGACATCCAACACGTATCTAGCAGCACAGAGCCAGTTAAAACTAAGATAGGAACATACAACACAAAAACCAGTACCCCAGGGCAACAATCATTCTAACTAAGCTATCAAATTAGATGCATGAAAA
The DNA here is from genome assembly GCF_028018845.1 of Melospiza georgiana. Taxonomy (NCBI): domain Eukaryota; kingdom Metazoa; phylum Chordata; class Aves; order Passeriformes; family Passerellidae; genus Melospiza; species Melospiza georgiana. Next base: position 42,212,127 of record NC_080430.1, on the reverse strand, counting down.
AACAAACAGCAAGCTCATCTTGCTGGAAGTTGTTGCTGAGATCAAGGGATACCATGTGAAGGGCTCAGTGATGCCTCGTGCCTCTGCCTGCCAACCCTCAGCGAGCAATCTGCTCATCACTCCCCCGTAGAGATGCTGCTCACAACACGGCCCCTTCTCACTGTCTGAGTGAGGCATTTAGTGCTTGACTGATTCAGATCTTCAGTTGACACCTGCCACATCTCTCCCTGCCTCAGAGATCACCACACTGACATCTGGCAGTCACAGACAGCAGTTAAAAAGTTGTTATCTATCATCTCCAGTAAGGGCTTTGCTGAGCCATGGAAACAGGATCCTTGAGGAGGTCTCCTTGAATAAGAAGAGGACTCATTTACATCACCCAGTCCACCTTGTTAGCTGTGCTGGTACATAATGATTTTCATCGGGAAAACACAGGTGAGAGTTCCAGAAAACATCAAGACAATGCCCAGATGAACTGGCAACATCACAGCCTAGCTGCTGGATCAGGGTGGGTCTTTGCACACCACAGAGCAACCTTTTCTAAGTGTGAATACTCCATGCTTAGCAAGGTGCCAGAGGAGTGAAGGGCACTGAAAGAGAGGGAAAAATGAGAAGAGATGAGATTCCCCGTGGCACTGCTGCAGCTGGCAGCTTTCAGTGAGTGCCTGGAGACTGACAGGTCTCTCCAACAGGCCGGGACAGCACTCCTGTGTCTGCTGGGAAGTTGGATACTCAAGCAATTGCCAAAAGGCTCAACAAGCCAGCAGGTGAGTAGCAGCAAGTGGGGACTGTGCTTTTCCCAAACAAAGAAAAGAGCTCTTGCAGAGCATGATTACAGACTTGAGGAAAATAGGCCAAGTAAGTCTGCAGTTCTGCAGCTGCTAATGGTCATCTCACGTTAACAGCATACTTTTTGCCCAGCTGTCAGCACTTGTGTCTTGAACTCATTAGTGGTATTCCTAAAAAACAGAAACAGAACAACAAACTGCCAAAAATATTATGAGAAAATTCCCCCTGAAGCAGTTTTCAATTTTGTCATCACAACACTTCCATTTTCCTTAAGGGAAGCTGTGAGCAGAAGAGGAAGCCCTAAGCATTGCAGCTGCTGCTATTGTTGCAGGAACAGCAGCCGGGTTTGTTTTGGCTTTGAAAGCTGCAGACAGCTAGCCTTGACCAGTCAGGCACATCTGTCCTTGCCATTACATTCATCAGATGACCATCATCACAGGCCAGGGAGTTGTTTCAGCCACAATGACCCCTTCAGGAATCTCAGTTACACAAAGGAGAGGAAGCTTACAGGTGGGTGAAGGGAAATCACAGCAACTCCAGAGTCTGAGCTCTGTGTACAGAAAATAGCAATTTCTGGCTGCTGCATACTTTACATATGACCACAAAATAGGAGGACAAGACCACAGCACACACGATATGACAATAGCACAAAGGGGACAGCTCAGGCAGAGGACTGAGTGAGCACCTCACAGGGACTCCCCAGGGAGGGCAGTGGAGGAAACACTTACTCATAGAAGGAAACACTGTCTGGCTTTGGGGAACAACACCCCACTAATGCAGAGCAGGTACCAGAGCCTCGGGGTCAGGTGTGCTTCTCTCTCTCACTCATGGCTTCTGCTGGATCCCAGTGAGACACAACAAATCGTCCCAGCCCCTGCAGCCCTGGAGCCCAGTGAAGGGTGCTTGGCAAGGTGCTCTGTGTCATGTACAGGCTCTGGGCAGAGGGAGACTGAGCTTGTAAACAAGGGATTCAGTGGGGTCTGTCACCCTGTGGCAGGAGAGGAGCATGTTCAAAGGGATCCAAATCCAAACAAAGTGAGGACAGGGAACACATTGCTCTTGCACATCTTAAAAGAAAGTCACAGAGCAGTAAGAATCCACATTTTCCACCATATCTTATTATCCGCAGACACCGTATGACCTAAGATTTTCAAACACCACCTTAAAATTTAACTTCCCATAAAACAAATGTGCTAAGAAACCACTGCCAATATTTCACTCTGCTCATTCAGGAATACTGAACACATCTCAGGTGATGTGGTAAATTCCTATGCTTCATTTCCCTTTCTTTGTTATTTCAGAAAATGTTATTTGTTGACCCCTGTTCAATCACCTCTACAGAAACAGTCACCTCTACATGCACAGAGATTGCTAATGAATGGATTGCAACAAATCCAAATGGATGCACCAAATAAGCAATAAAAGATGGCTCCAACTTTGAGCTTTTAGAAAGCCTCTTTTAGTAAGTAAAAAATAAAACATTCACTGACACATTCAGAGCAGAGATATCCTAGTGTTTAGTAATAACTATAATTGCCTTGGAGTTGATTTTTGAGCTTTCTAGAGCAGCTTTGACATCAGAAAAACTACAAGCTTCTTTTTTTTTTTTTCCTGAAAGAGGCAGATAGAAATTAAAACAGATGGTACAAAACCTTCCCCTGCCCAAGAGAAAAAGCAAAAGGACTACATTCTCAGTTTGTGGTTTGAAACACATGGAACCACTTCAAGCTCATGTATTTCCTGCCCTTCCATGGCAGACACCTCTTCTTGCCCACAGCAGCCTCTGTGGGTGCACTGTTCCCTAAAAACACTTATGGAAAAAGCAAACCAGAGAGCTGAAGTGAAGCTCCATTAGTTCCCTGGTACTGTGTAACCTGGCAGACACCTACATCACTGCAGCTGAGAACAGCTGCATGGAGACAAGACAGAAGGGGGAAACTCCTTAAAATGGTGTTGCTTGTGGAATTTCACATCATCAAACAAAAGTGTGTCAGGCTCCCAGCAAGCACTCCTTGGCTGGCATGCAGAGAACACAGTGTTTGCTTCCAGCTCTTGCACAAACACCTGGAGAGAAAAAATGGCCACCCAGAGCAGCAGCACGTTAAAAACACCACTGGCTGAGGCAGGCAGCTTTGTGTCCTCAGAGGGGAAATAACAGCACCTCCCAGTCCTGCTGGGCTTAATTACTAAGCCTGGACATTCCTTACTCGAGTGTTCCAGCTTTGGAGCCATCTAAGACTCAGAGAGTTTTTTTCTTTCTCTTTGTTCAGCATGCCCAGCAAGGTGATTTTACTGCAGTTTCCAGCAGAACAACAAAAATAATGAGCAGCTACAACAGCTCTGACCTTGGCCTCAGAAAATGCATCTCATTGCTCAGCCAGTAGTTTATCTTGCACATTTTTGGGGTGATTTTCCACAATCCCCCAGAAAGCACAGTCTATACAGGACTCACAGACAGGTTTACAATTTCAGCACCTCTGCATGTCACCAGAATGCCTCTCTTCTGACTGAACAGCTTTATTAGAATAAAGGCAAAATCATGTCACTGACACACTGCTGCACAGAATTAGATGTTTTACTTCAATCACCTCCTTGGACAGAAAGATGTTTCAGTCTGAAGATCAAGTTAAAAGACTGAGTAGCTCTTAGATAATTCCAAGCACCACTTGCTTTTGTGAATTTCTTTTTCTTGCATCAATGATTTTAATCAGAAATTGTTTTCTTGCACTAACAGATTTTGCTTTCTTTTCATATTTTAAATTGTTCTGAATATAGTTCTTCAGTAAATTTGGAAACACATTCAGAAATGGAGCTTGGCTACAGCAGCCTCACTGCCAGCATTCTCTAGCCTTCAGTGTTGGATGAAGGAATATTCTCTTGAATGCTATTATGCAACTATATGTTAGTATACAAATAACCCAGAGAGGTTTCAGCACACTTCAAAGTTGCTCAGAATTACACACTGTCTTGTTGGCCATTCACTTGTCAAGTATGTCATGCTTTTGTCAAGGCATACTTTGGAAATTAAATAGATACTCTGCAGAAAAGCTTTAGCTATTGCTTTAGCATTTTTAACAAGTTAAGATGACGTTGTTAAGTCAGCTTTTATTGAGTTTATCCTTTTTTCACATTACAATTGCTTGTAAATCTTTTCTTCAGCCTTGAGAAGGTAATCTTGATTGTCTTGTTCTCTGTCTGATGGCTCACATTGAGCTGACAGAATCAGCACTGGTTTTAGCTTAAAGCACCCTGTGTTCTGAGGCTGTGGTTTCTCTGACAGAGCTGTAACAGTGGTGTCATTGTGGGAACAATGGCCTTCAGTCTGAACTGTGAGCACAGTTAGCTTGGCCCAACCTGGGGGAGGTGAAAGAGAGGCAAAGTGGCCATGGCTCACTGTGCACCTCTCAGGAAAAAGGAGTGGTCCAACAACAGTTTGAGAAGCCTGAAAACCTACACAAGCATGTGCTGTGCCATGATGGCTCTCCTACATGTGAGCTCTCAGCTCTTCAATTTTCTCTCTTCATTCTGTATGGGCACACTCCTGCAAAGCTCTGCCCCAGACACTGTGCACAGGTGATACAATCACTCCTACGAGTGCCTAGGAGAGGGGGACACCTGCACAGGCTCCCTGTCTCACATGGGCTGGGCTGGAAGCAGGATCTCATCCAGAACAGCATCAGTGGCATCCTCCAGACTTCAGCTGTAAAAATACAAAAAGCACATGAGGCTCCAGGACAAATGCAATCATTTGAGTCTGGTTCAGTGGAACCAGACTTGTTTCAATCTATCAACGCTGGCACTCGAGCCACCCTGGTGACAATACAAAGGCACACTGATACCACTGACCCTAATGGCACAGGATACCTCAAAAAAACTCCCAAGAACCCATCCACTGAGAACTTGCCAGGCTAGCAACAGTTCCTACAAAGGCTTACAATAAAACAAGTTAGCAGTAGCACAGAATTAGATGTTTTACTTCAATCACCTCCTTGGACAGAAAGATGTTCCATTCTGAAGATCAAGTTAAAAGACTGAGTAGCTCTCAAATAATTCCAAGCAGAACTTGGTTTTGTGAATTTCTTTTTCAAGAAAAAGAAACAAACACAAAGCAAATGTGCCTCAACCAAACCAGCACAGCTCATGCAGAATGCTGGAGAGTGCCACCTGTGTCAGTGTTGGCAAGCTGGCAAAAATTCAAGTCATTCAAGTCAGTTTCTCTGGTCTAAGTGTATTGTACACACTGATACACACCCACTCACACACTTGCTTAGTGCACTGCTGCTACAGAACCAAGGTGGCCACAGTGGGATCCTGCATGTATCCCTAAGAGGTCTTGGCACAACAGCAAATACCCAAAAAAAAAAAAAAAAAAGGAGAAGGAAAGGAAAGAAAAAGCAAAATCTGTATTAGCAACATAAATTTAAACAAGCTGGAGCAAGTTAGATGTTGAAATACTTTGCAATTTCCTGTTAAAATCAGAATGTCAGTTCACACTGGATTTTGAAGAGCCCCAACTAAGGTTAGTGACAGTCACATATGGAAAAGCAACTTTCAAATTGTCTTAGTGCCACACAAAATGCACAAGTCTGCATAACTATGTTTTCTCCTCCATTTTATTTTCAACATATTTATAGACTATTCCCTAGGCCATGAAGAAAATGCATAAAATACAAGGTCTTTTCAAAGCTATAATCATTCTGCAAGGTCAAAGAAATTCTCTAGCAAAAAAAGTAAAGGAACTTGCATAGGCTTACAGGCAAGAAACACTTTTTTCTTCTTAGTTTCATTCTATGCTAGACACCACAGCACCCAGAATTTCAAGAGAAAGCACGGGTAACACTCAAAATTAGCAACAATTCAGGCTGCACAATCTCTTCAATAATCCTGAGTTTTAGTCCTGTCTTACAGCAGAACAGCTGTAACATTATCTTCTGTTTTCTTCCTATGATTTCCATAGCATGTTGTTGTCATACATTAGATTAATGTCACTCACACATACATCTAACCGTTGGGGTTTTTATCTTGCAAGCACAGCAAACAGCCCTCAATGTTACAGTAAATGATGAAATGTTTCTTTCCTGCTCTCTACAACATCCTCTACTTCTTGGTAAAGGGGACCACAAAGAAAGAGAAAACAAAACTTGTAACGTTTCCTCGTCACAACCACAACCACTCAGAGGCCCAGCATACAATTTAATGTGATATATATCTAACCCAAATGACCTTACCTTTCCCCTTTGCCAGCATAAGGGCTCTGCTTCTCAGTAAGACTACAGCCACCAGCCACACCTACACTAGTGCAGGAGTGTCTACAGACTTAGCATGAAGAAATCTTTACCAGGAAAAGTTACTGCCAACACTTTGTACTAGGAGAACTGAATGCTCATACAAATGGACTTGTGGGTATAAATACGGTCTGAGAAGAGATAAAAGAGAATTGCAAAAATATTTAGCTCTTCCTATTTTATTGGGTGCAGGAGTATATCTAGAACTAATGTATCGTGGTTATTTCTACAGGCTACAGCACAAACATTTGGTTTTCATATGGAATTACTTGAGAAGGCACTATTGTGATATGTGATATTGCAAGAAGTTCATTTGCCAAAGTTCCTTGAATACCCGAGGTAACTCCTACTGATATTTACAGGCAAGATGAAAAGCACAAAAATATAAGAAGGTGAAGCTGAAAGAGTGCAGCCCCAAAAATAATTTAGATTATTTTAACTTTTGTTAAAGTCACCACAGAAAGCCAGTTGCTTAAATTTGGATGAATTTTAGATTGAATGGCATCGATAAAATATGACTTTATGCAAAGTATGTGAAGCATTACATAAAATTAGATAGATTTACATCCAGCACATGAAAATATGTCAAGCATGTAAAGAATGCACGCACTTAATACGCACACCAGAAACTGACATTACAGCACCAATACCCATGCTGTGGCAGCTTTAGGAGTCACACCTCAGAGCTGGAGAGACACCAGAGCAGCATGGAGGGCAGAGAGGATGAGTTATTTCTAGCCCATAAAAGGATCTGTTCTTTCTACAGTGGTGAAAGCAAATAGACTTTCAGCTTATCAGCAGAGCACAAGGCTACTGCTTTAGGGCTACAGGTTCAGCTGCAATGTAGACACACGCTCACATGTCTCCTGCAAAGACTCCCCAGATCCACTCAGTGGTTTGGGAAGAGCCCAGGACAGAAGAAGGCAGCAGACAACTCTGTGTGTTCCTACTGCACAGAATTCATAGTGAGGGACAGCTCCGAGGTCTCATGAGGGCAGGGCAGATGCTCAGCAGGTAAAGGCAGCCATGAACAGTCATGGTCAACTTCATCTCCTGCTACCGAGGGTCATTTCTAAGGGCAGCTGACAGCTAATAACAAACTGGAAGAAACCAGGCAGCTTTTAAAGAGAAACCTGAGGATTTGATGTTACTACTCAATAACTTAGAACATAATGAATCCTAACTTTGAATGTCAGTTTAGAAATCTAATAATCTACACAACTTTAAAAAAATGACCAGACAAATACAGGCATGGGGAAAGAAGGCATTGGGAGCTTACAAAAAATGAAGGCGACAACTCCAGGATAAAACTCTGTTAAGGCACAAGTTTTTGCAGGATGAAAACGTACGTGTGGAGCTATCCGTACACTATGTCTTTCATGCTCTTTCCTGGGCATTATCACTGCCACTACCGTAATTAAGCTGACAAATCACCCCTCAGATAATTATGGCCCATAAAAATGAGAAAGAGCTTATCCATCTGTTAATCTTCTCCACATCTGCATGGAGCTGAATTTCATGCGCTGACTTAAGGCATCAGCTCAAATCCTGGCAGCGTTCCACCATCGACTGCTACTGAATTTCAGCCACACATCTCCCGCATCCCTCCCCGTGTCACTGGGTCACTGCTGGAGGTCTCTGGCAGGCAGGGCACGGAGCCAGCGGGAGCTGCAGCCTCAGCTGTGGTGCCCAACTCTACCCAGGTCGCTGTGGGCACCGCCACTTGTCCCCGCTGTCTCCTAAAAGCTTACCCACACTATGGAATGAGGTGCTGCGCTGCACGGTGTGCCATCGCATCACGGTGCTACCGCTGTCAATGGCAAAAAGTTAACACTGACACTTTGGGCTCGCACACGTCCGTCTGCTCAGAAGGGATCATCGCTGCGTTAGGAGGAGGCAAGGACAGCTTCCGACAGACCCTCTGCCAGAGGAACGCGGCTTTTGGTGCTGCTGGCAGCTGTGAGGGCTGAGGGGCCAAACCCGCGCGGAGCCTGAGGGCTCTCCGGCCGCGCCGCCACAGGAGCCGTCGGCCGGGACGGGCGCGATTCCCGCGGGCTGCGAGGGCCCCGAGGAGCCCCGGCAGCGGCCCCCGCCCCGCTCGCCCCTTACCATCTGGGCCACCTTCAGCATGCCGGCGCAGGAGCGGAAATAGCCGCCGTCCATGAGCTCCCCGTCCGAGCTCGCCGAGGAGGAGGCTACGGTGACGGGCGGCGGGGCGGCGGGCCCCGCGCTGCTGACCCCGGTGCGGATCACTCGAGCCCCGTGCGACATGGCTGCGACCGCGCTCCCCTCGGCCCGGCACGGGGATCGGGACGGGACGGGATGAGATGGGACGGGACGGGGCGGGGCGGGGCGGGCGGCGGCGCCCCGGGGCTGGCGGGGCCGGGCGGAGCGCGGCGCTTCCCCGCCCGCCCGGGCCGCGGGGCGGGGGAGGCCGAGGGGAGCCGCGGGGCTTTCCCGGCCGCCGGGGAGACGCCGCCGCACCCAGGCGGGACAGCGGGTCCGGGACAGCCGGGAGCGGGAGCCGCGCAGGGAGGCTCCCCCCGCGCCCTGCAGCCCGCCCGGGATGCATGGAAACAGGCCGGAGGGAGCGGGACCCGCGGAAACAGGCCGGAGGGAGCGGGACGCCTGCCGGGAGGGAACTCCGCACCGAGCAGCTCGGCGGGGACAGTGACAAACCCCTGGGAGGGGAGCGACTGCGGTGCTTTGCTGTGGAGGCACAGCTGCAAACAGCGCCTTCTCACACGGCTTCCACTCTTGCCAATCTCCCAGCCCTCTGATTCTCGTTCTCATAAAAGATAAAAACATTTGCAGTAATGGGCAGCAACAGGTAAAACTATAAGGGCTGTCCAGATGCCTCAGGCCCAGTGTTTGAATTAAATCGTACAGCAATTGTAATGAAACGCAGCAAAGGAAGCTATGTATTTCTTCACGTTTAAAAATAACTTGTTCTGCTTTCTGACAAGTGAGGTATTAGCAGGCCTCTGAGCTGGGTGTATGCTACTTTTGTACTCACTGCAGTAGTGATCCCATCTTCTGCTGCTTTGTTCTGCAGTTATGATGCAGATTCTGTTCATATTTAGTATTTAATAAGTTTTTTCAGCAACTAAAATTGTCCTAAGAGGGGAGACGTGTAAGCCCAGATGACCCCCAACACACATAAGGCCCCAGCATAAGCAATTTACTTGAAGCAAAATGTGGGCAATGGTCCTCATTAGATTAAGCAGTACATAGTTCTGGACTTCTGTTAAGCCATCTTGTGGTAGCAGTAAAAGGTATTACCTTTTAAATGTGGTCCCACCACATTTTATCTCATGTCACTAGATATCAAAGCTACAACACTGGCTACTGCCACAAGAGTAAAATGCTAGCTGCAGAGAAATAAAAGAAAAATTTGTTCCACTTTTAAACAGCTGTTTGGTTTTTTTTCTCCTTACAGTTCCCATTCGGAAGCATGCATGGCTACAGGTTTCTATAAGCCCTGTGGAGGAAGATTCCAGTAACTTCTTCACTTCCTATTTAGAAATACGCAGTTCTACCTGCTGGTTCAGCTTCTTTAGTTCTCTATTTCTTTTGAAAATGTGTGTGTGTGACTGGGACCCTGCTGATCTGAGTTCAGGGCAGTGAAACAGAAATAACTTTAAATTAATACCAGTAGAATAAAAGACATATTTTCTACCCAGCAATACAGGCATCTTCTGTGAAGCACTGGGACAAAGTCAACCTAACTCTACTGCATTTGAAGTTTTTATTAGTTTTCATGCTCTTTACTTTGTCTTGTTAGGGGCATTGTGTATGAGGATGAAAAAAGGTGCTGACAACTCCTTAATAAATGAAAATTAATGGCCATAAGTTGACATCAAGTACCCTTATGTATGTGACTTAGATTTTTCAGAGACTTTGTCTGAAACAAGTTAGTTATAAGTCAAACACCTTCATTTTGCAAGTTTATTAGCAGTTTGTTTATTCTTCTAAATACCTGTATTAAGCATTTCAGTAATGACTTCACTTACTAGTTGTTCTTTTAAGGCTTCTTTCAATCTTACAAGTTATAACCTACAGCAGATACAAACCATGTTTTAATTGTTATATGATAAACCACAGCTAGCTTATCTTCTTTATCAATATTAGAATATACAAATGCATTTTAACTCATACTTTCTAAATCAATATTTAAGACTAGTGAATTGGAAGATAATCTTTTGGGTGCTTATGCCTTTCTTCAGGCCTGAAACTGGAGAAGCAAATTCCAAAAGGAATGGTCAGCTTGTGCTGACTCCTCCAATTTTAACTAGATATTCAGAGCATTTCAAAAATAAGACAGTTGGTACCTGGGCAACAGATGAAAAAGAGCATGGGAAGTAAGATAATTATCTTTGCGAAAGGACAGAGCAAGGAAGGTAAGTTATGGTTTGTGAAGAAAAGAATAAAAAAAACCAAGGCCAAGTACAAAGCAAATTTTTGCCTAGTATGTAATTTTTTTTAAATTCAGAATTAAGGGTTCAACTCACAGATTTGTCTTCAGAAGTCATTCTGCAAATCTTCCCTCGAGGATCAGCACTGAAGTCTCAGAGAGCATGTAGATATTTTTCCAGACTCACTCCTTATCTGGTTTTATCTTACATTAAAGGGCAACTCTGACATGTAACACACAGTTGCCATGACAGTTTTAAGTAAACTGGACGAATCAGAACCTCCTCTTAGCTCTATTCCTCTTACTGCCTCTGTCCACAAATGAGGTCTGGGTTATGAGTTTAGACCAAACCACTGCAGTTACTACAAAATCTTGAAATGTTTGTGCAAACATAGTCACATCCTTTGGAGTTGAAATAGATACATCAAATATCAATTAAGAAAGAATTTCTATCACTACTGAAGCTTTTTGACTGATGAGAAGTCACTGATGAAACTTTAATTTTGGCTATATTTCTAACAGTGTGAGTGATAAAGTCACACTTTATCAGTTGGCACTTGGATCATTTCAATGCCTTTGATTCTTTTTATTCCCAGCGATGGAAAAGAGCATACAGGATTTTAATGACACATTTTATCTGTGTAGATAAAATGCAGAGTTGGTAGCCATTCTTCCTTCTCACAACTGGATAAATTTAGCAAGCAGCAGACAGCCTGACCCATGTTGTGTAGGCCAAATGCAATTTGTAGACAAGTATAGGTTTTTAAATAATATCTTGGCTTCCCTTACACTGAAATCTTATGACTGACAGATAATCAAGGAAAAAAGCATGTGATCAAGAAGGGAATTAGCTGTCTGCTGATAAATCTTCTGCAAGGCACATATGTAAGTAACCACACACCATTTATTTACAAGGAGAAATAAAGAAGATTTTTTTAAGCAGTAAGGTTTCTCTGCTGCCATATATTATCAACTAAATAAGCTTTTGAAGACTAGAAGGGAATCCAAACCTTCTTAATCCAAGAATAAAAGGTTCACCAGTAGTTTTAAATGAGGAAAGCTTTAAATAACATCATAAAATAATCACAACCTTTCACTCACCATGTAATTTCTGGAAAAAAATCCTTAGGTAATTTGTATTTGAAAGTAATTTTCAAAGGTATCTGTTTTGAAAGTCATATTCTGTCATACTTCTGCTTGATTCAAAGTTATTTAAATAGGAGTACCAACTTCATTTGTTAAACTAACAAGTTGCAGATGATGCCAGTAGACAGGAAAGGAGGGAGGAAATTCCTTTCTTGTAGAACTGGTGTCTTGACAATTCTGCTGTGGATTTAATCTCTGTATCATTTAATAGGATTTAGAAGCCCAGATTTTAATAAGAGAGAGAAATGGCCTAATCTGAGGAGAAGAAAACCCAAACAACCAGAGTCTGCTGAGAAACAAGAAGTGTTTGTTACCTTCAGCCAGAGATTTGTGATGCCCTCAGCAGGCTGAGCACTGAGCACTAAGGGGGTGTTGTCTGGGCTCCTGCTTTGGAGCCTGTTGGATCTGAGAAACCTGTTAAGATAATGTGTTCCAGGAACAGCATTTCTTCAGCTTCAGACCTGAGCTTCAGACCTACAGTAACCAAAAGCAACCTCGTGATCTGAGAAGCTGTTACACTATGCACACCGACAGGATCATCAGAATTCTTGGTAGTATCTATTGTACTCTGAAAAAGAAATTTAAAAAAGCAAGCTTCTACTCTCAGTTTACAAAACATGTACAGTTGGATCATTTATTTATTTATTTTTTAAACTTTCAGGTGTTTTTTTTTTATGCACAATGTCACTTTTTCATACATAATAATGATACAATATCAATCTTAGTTTTGGTAGCCTTCAGTATCAAAAGTATAACTGTAACATTTAAAAAGTTACATTTACATAAGTGGCACATTGAGTAAGATTTTTTAAAGGTCTAGTAGTAATAACTATACAATGTCTAGAAAAATACTATGTTGATTTTAAAAGAAGCAGTATGAAATTTTATTATATAGTACAAAGTCAGGTTAAAAATGTCTCTAAAGGTGGCATTATTATAAATAATCCATTGATCTCAGTTTATATCATGTCAATTCTAGGAGAAATGTTCAAAAATACCTCACCCCTCTTCCGAGCTTTTATCAAAATTGAATAATCCTCAAGGTACTTTACACAACAGGATTCACTTTAACAAAGTATTTACTGCAAAGTTCGTGATCGCCAGGATATAAAGCTGAAATACGTATTTCCAGCATAGCAGGAGGTAACCACAAAGGCAAAGAACTGTTGAGAGAGAGGAAAAAACAGATTAGGAAATAAAGATATTTGAAAGTATTGTAATTTCTAAGGCAAAAAAAAATAGTTATGGGACTTGGGAAAAAGGAAAATAGCGAGCTGAGAAAAAATGGCACACTCTCACCTTGCGCTTGTGTGGCCATCACAGCCAGCACTGTGTAAAAGTAAGCTTACACTATGCCTAGAAATATGGGCTTGGAGCAGACAAAACATGACATATTTCAACTTTTTAAATAAATTCCTCATTATATGGACAATGTGAGCTCAAGCTAGCACTCCTGCCCTGCTGCTGTGTTTCAGATATTGCTCACAGCCCATCTGTACCCCAGCACGGCTCACAATGCATCTGTTTGCTTACAGAGAAAGCTTGGATTTAAATGCAGGCCCAGACATGTTCTCAAACAGCACTGCTGATTAGCTTACCAATTTCAGAGGTCCTCTACTGATGGATAAAGGTATTCCTCAGTGACAGCAACCATGCTGTCATATTACTACATTGTCAGAAATTGATACCATTATAAGCCTTCTATAGCAGGCTAGGTTTATTTCACTTGTACTGATTAAGTCCAATTCAGCACTAGTGCTTAAGTTCCTGTTAATCACTGCATGTTGTTCAAAACAGACAATATTCAACATGGTCTTAAAGAAAATACCAGAATGTTTTATGCTAGTAACTGAATCAAGTAAAGCTGTCACTGCAAATAAGATTAACACCACTTTTCTAAGAGCTGAGCAATTATAGGACAAGAAGGAACCAAACACAAGTTATAGGCAGGAAATTTCAATTAGATATTAGGGAAAAAAAAAACCCAGCACACAGTGTGAGTAATCAAACACAGGCATTGTGGAATGGCCATATTTGGAAATACTCAAATTCAAGTGGACAAGGCCCTGGTAAGCTGATATGAGTTAGCCCAGCTGTAGGAGTGGAGAGAGTTGGGCCAGATGGCTTCCAAGAAGTCCCTTCCAGCCTAAAAATATTTTATGATTCTACAGTTGTTCCTGGCTTATATGCCATCATTGGCATGGGTAGGCACTGCTGAGCACAGTAGGCACTGTGATGCTCACATGCTGAGCATCCAGGCAGAAATCTAAGCCTTTTAACAGGGGGCTCTTGGTGAGCATTGTCTAATGCTAATTTAATCTCTAACTCCAAAAAACTGTAGATAGTGATGTAAAATCTTATTACAATAAAATACTGGAGCATTCTTCTTTTCCCAATGATTTTGTTTCTTATTAAATAAAAGCTCCATCTAAAATCTTTCTAACAGAATGACTACTGGGGATAGATGATTTGCTAAATCCTCTATCCCTGAAACCCTTAATGGATTTTGAAAGCAAGAATCCACATTTAATAGTTTATTTAGACACTGTGTTAGATAAACATTATTAGGAAGTATTAGAAGAGAATCCAAACCTCCCATGAGACACTGAGCAGTCATGCATTTTGCATAAAACCTGAATCAGCATGGAAGCTTTATCTAGCAGCAAGCAAGTTCCTGTCAGCTGCAGTGGCTGAGTAACAGATCTGTAGTTACAAACTGCCAAGAGAAGACCCTGAACACCACTGAAATGACAGGGATTTAATGATCAAATTCCCAGGACAAAAACAGAGCAGGTGCTCATAGTTCCTGTGTTCATGGCCATACAAAAAAAGCTTCAGACAGGATTTGTGAATAGTCAGTAGGACAACTGCAGAAGCATGAACACTCACTAATTTGGAATTCCTGTATACAATTGAATTTGACTCCTGTTGCCACAACATGAAATAAATTCTTCTACAACTCCCTTCACTTTGCTAGGGAATGTGTTTACCTATCTCAAAAAGTTAGGCTGATTTCTATTCCTTTTTTGTTTTAAGTTATTTTTTGTCCACTTTGACTGTTTTGGATTTCTAAATCTAAGCACTAAGATAGTAATGTCAGACTAATTAGTGATTTAATCATGTTACATGATTTTTCACATGTTGCCCTTGCAACTCAAAGGAAAGATTATTAAAAGTTGAAGCTGTAACAGGAAGATCAGTGTGGAAACAGCAATACCATTCCAGGGCTTTCTCCAAGGTGCTGTGTGGACAGTGTGAACAATAGCTCAGGCCACAGGAAGCTGAATGCATCTTGTGCATAAGTATGCAAAGTTAGCTGAGTTAGTTTAAACTGCTTTTGAAGTTGTCCAGGTGCATTGGGGTGACTCAATGCTCACACAAACTTTTTTTGTCTGTTCTGATGTGCAGGCTCTGACCTCAGCCAGAGAGCTGGTTATAAATGGGGGCAAGGGAGGAGGAAATCAGTGTGATCTTAAAAACATTACTGCCTTTTCTGATGTGACCATCATCTCCTGGTGAAATTTCTAGTCACCTCTAAAAACTATGAACTAAATTGCAGCTACTTATAGGTTTTGCATGTGACCCCTATTACTCTGCAGCTTTTCAAAATGCAGAACACCTGCAACTTCAACCCATACTTCCAACGAGTTTTCATTTGCTATAACTTTACTGGATGTAGAATTGATTTAAACAAAAATTGAACTCACTGAAGAAGCTGCCCAGCTGTTGTAATTGTGATTGTCCAGATCTTTGGTAACTGAAGATGCATCTACAATGGCAGCAATGAGATACAAAACAAAGGCACTTCCATTAAAACACAAACCCTGTTGAAAAGACAAACATACATCATTAATATGAACAGGCATTCATTTTCCAGCATTACAAAACTTTCTTCTGAAATACAGTGAACACATGCAGTGTACACCAGAAATGTCATTCTTAACTAACATTTTTAACTTTTTGCCCTCTTCAATGTTTCTATCTGTAAGATTAAGATTTAACTGCTTTGAAAATCCATAAACGTTGAACGATATTTTGGACAAACTGTTCTGTCCATCACACTAAATCCAGAAAAGTCCTTAAGTCGGTGTGCCGTGATTTTCCAGAAGTGAAAGTAAGGACTCAGTTTGGTTACCACAATCGAAGAGTTAGGCAGTAAGAATATGACTCTACATGATAAAAAACAAACAAAGAAACAAGACCAAACTGCACTTCGATTACACTTCTAACCTACACAAAGATAGGAACCAACAACTCCTGGCATATGGAGAGTATTTATAAAGCTTCCAAAACTTTGTCTTCTACACTACTGAAGGACATAAAGAGAGTGACTTTTTTTCTCAGCTGTATTCTTCCATCTCTCAGTACCTTTCACTTCTGCCTGTTTTTAAGTGGAGAAAGAAGCAGGTAAATCCAAGTAGGAGAAGAGTCTGACTGGACTACATGGGTCATCATGTAGTCATGGCAGATAATGCATTTTCTCTTTCAAGAGGCAAAGTTAATGTCTCAGGGTACTTATATTTATTACTAAGAAAGAAGCAAAGCAGATAACAATGATCTCACATAACCCTACAGAGAGCAAACAAAAAGTTTGTTTGGTATTTGCATGTGAGAGAGAACAGGAAAGGAAGAGAGAACAGATGTCTAAGAAGATGAAAAATGTATGTATGAAACTTTGTCCTTTGCTTTTTTACTACTTGGCCATGGAAGTTTCTTCTTGAAAAAAGAAAAGTTAAATCCTTTTAAACTCTACTCTGCTACTTGTCTAAGGCATACAAATTTGGTGCCATGTTTAAGTGGAATGCCTCTGATATGCTTTGCATCTAGTTATAATTGCAGGAATGGGTAACTCAATATAGACCTGGTTTCCTCATGTACATAATCAGCTCCTTTCAGCTTCTGACCCCAGTTTCTCACTCCAGACTGTCACACAAATATAACCCCTAACTCTGTTGCTCTAGTTGCCTAAATATTGCCAAGCTGGTGCAACTCCAACTTACTAATCCCCACTGTGTGACCCAGTGGATGCTAGGAATTTATGCCAATTACCCACAATTTAATTCACTTTTAACCAGCTTTGGCAAAATATAAAAAAAGCTGCAGCTCAAGAAGAGAAGTTAAGAAGGAACAGTGGAAAATATCCACCATCCTTCTATCCTTCCATCCATCCCTTCCCAGGGAACTGGGCTGGGCAGTGCCTCAGCACTCAGATGGAGTCCAGGGACTGGCACTTGAGATTTGATTCACACACTTACAAATGAGTGGGGGTTCATCTCACCTATATCAGCTTGTCTAATAAAAGGTACTATATCTATCCACAGATCTCTCCCCTTGTTTTATCTGGGCAGTACAGCAATAAAATATCAAATTGTCAATTTTAGGATGAGATGCCAACAATTGGCAGGTTCTGGTGAACTTCTGTAAAGCACTGATTTAGAAACCCCAAACTTGATTACCTAGAATATTTGTTGTTATTTTCAGATTTCCCATTCCAAAAAGACTCAATTACCCTGGAAAGCTACAAATCCCTGCAATATCTTGTCATGTAGAAAAAAGAGAAAAGCACATAATTTCTGCAAAGTGCTGCTCTGGGAAATAACACTGTTGGGGAAGATGGAATGCAGTGCAAGCTGATTGGGCCTTTGCTGCCAATATATTACTCAAACCAAATGGTTCATGCTAAATTACCATCTGCTTCTTAAATTCAAATTCACCAGATTTTAAAAGCTTCCATTGATTGTTTTAGCAAAAAACTTGCACGATGAAGGAGAGTCAGTTTTGAAGCACATCTTTTGGGTTAATTTGCAGTAAAAGTAACTGCATCTGAAGCAATTTGGTAATGTGCTTAACCTGCAAAAAGTGAATTTATGACAGAGATGTCCAGATGTAATTTTGGATACTGTGTACAATAGGAGCAGTTTGAGCTAACTGTCACCTAAGGAAGCACAGCAATAACTGGCAGATACTGAAATTCAGGATTCTTCAGAGAATAGGGTAAAGGTGGGTGTGAACTCCCTCAAAAAGGTGTGTGTCATGCTCTTTCTAACAAAGACTTTAAAAGCACCTCTCTGAAAAGAGACTCAACGTTGCTCTTGGCCATACAGGAGCAGCAAAGGACCAGTTCAAGGGCTGTTCCCAAAAGCTCTTTTAATACCTTAGGGCAAAACAAGCTGGAACACAAGCATCTTTTATTTGTTTTGTATTTATTTTCTCTTTAAATGACCCTTTTATATAAAAGGAGACTACCTTTTGGACTTACATTTGTTTGGAACTCAGAGCAAGAAATATACTCGATATGAAATAGAAACAAATCAAATATTCCAGTTTGTCTGCCACATAGATCAGGGGCAACTCATTTATGTGCAGTTGCCTCATAATAGCATTCAACAGATGAAAGAAGGGTAATGACCAAAGCTTTATTCAAATGGATATAAAGATGCTTTCCCTTTGAATGTACTTTACTTACATGTAATGCAATGGAAAAAAAAAAAAAAAAACACACCTTTAAATATACCCAGATACATTACTGCTGTAATTGAAATAATCCAACATTTCTATAGCAGTGTTACAGCCTTAATGGTAATTGCTGGTTATGAAACTCGAAAATAGAGAAGCTATCTGAACATAATCCTGGTTGTTCTTATTAGTAATTGCTATAGCTGGCTATTTATTGCTGCAGCAAATGGGAACACTAAAAGAGGAGAGTATTCTAGTATTCAATTTTAGTCACATGCACAATATAGCTGATAACAGGCTGTTAGCAACACAGAAGTCAAATACATTTCATCATAGAAATAACAGAATCCTAGTCAATGATATTTAGCTGTTTAAAAAAAAATAAAAAATAACAGTATCTCACTGTATCCAACAAATGTAAAGATGAAATTTATAGTGATTCTTAGATGGGTCACAAATAGCCAGTTGGCTGAAATGACAATGACTTTTAGGATCTACTGTCCCAAAGACCAGGCTGTTATGCAAATGAGGTAAAAATATACTGTTGAGAGTTAGAGCTGGCCAGGTTTGCTCAAACCATAAAAACTGGATCTGCATTTTAAGTGCCTGTGAATTTTTTCTGTAATTACAGTTGCTGTTTATCTGATTTGCTTTAACTCTTGAGCTCAAAGCAAAGGATTACATGGTACATCCTTTACATGGTACATATTTTACATATAAATAATTTTCAGCACCATTTTCACAGTAGACTACATATGGATTGTCAGAGTGTTGCTACCTCTGAACTATCCTTGCTTTAACTTCAGCAGAGGAAGACTCATGTTTTAAGAGCCCAAGTCCTGCTTCTAATGCATAGTGTTGATTCCAGTAGGGATTTCTGCTGTTTAAGCCATATGGCCAAGTCTGTTACCTCAGAGGCAGCAACAGACTCATTCTTCATGGGACATAACCACTACAGAGAGAAAAAGAGGTCACTGTGCATAAGTATCAGTCACACACACATTAAAAATCAAGTCACTACATCAATGGCTGAACAAAATGGTGAAACATCACAGAAAAAGTGCTTTGAATGTGTCTGGGTAGTTTGAAAGTTAAACACTGCAGCCACACAGTAATCAGGGAAAAATCTGCAAAGAGTACAAGTAGAGTTGGTAAAATATACATGTAGAATGCACCAATATTTTATTCTCTTCAAAACCCAGCAAAGCTGGAACAACAAAGAGTGGGTATATTTACCACCATGGTCCATGGCACCTGGGGGATCCTGGTGTAGGTCATTGTCATGTAGATGATCAGAAAGAAGACGGTGAGAACCCAGTAAAACACAGCTACAAACA
Source organism: Melospiza georgiana (assembly GCF_028018845.1). NCBI lineage: Eukaryota > Metazoa > Chordata > Aves > Passeriformes > Passerellidae > Melospiza > Melospiza georgiana. The sequence goes on along the minus strand of NC_080430.1, from coordinate 42,192,700 downwards.
TCACCCAGCCAAAGGCTGGATAGAGAAAGTATTCTGTTCCAGCAATCAGGGTCCACACCAGCAGCCCCAGCACCTGCAAAAGTTATGGGGAAGAAAGAAAACTGTCACAGTTCTAGACCTCAGACTGCTGTTCACATGAACCATTTGATGACCTGAATGGGGATGCTGCACTGGCAAAATACTGATCTAACAAAAAAGAACATATAAAACTGGTATTGCTGTAGCAGGGTGTCACAAAGGGAAAGGCATCTTATCTGTTGATTTAGCCCAACCTTTAACTACTTTGGAGCCATACTTGCAGTGGTTTTACAGCTAGCTCCCAAAAGGATTGATTATTGTAACTTTCTTGCTGATGCATGAAGGCAAATGCTGCTGTTTTCCTGCCAGCAATGTCACTTTAGAAACAACAGCCTGTGAAAGACCACTGGGATCTTCAGGTTCTACCTGCCACAGTCACAGGTCACTTACTAGTTGGAGTGGAGCTCAGAATGGCCCACAGCTGCTCTGTGGATTGGCAGGCACCACAGACACAGAACAACTCCTAGACCCTGCTGTAAAAGGCTGTAGTAAAGTATCAACACCACTACAACATTCAACTGTAACTGGAGAAGAGCAAGTCAGATTGGGAATGTCATTATATTCCACAGCTCTTAAAACATCTCCCAGGTGACTTGACCCTAAGTAGTAGACAAGGACTCACACTCAAGCAAAGTTCTCAAGCAAACCAGTGGGAGAAAAACCTCCCTCCTGATGTGGCAGTCTGTTCAGATCTAAGACACAAAGAAATACACAAACCAGAGGTTTTAACATACTCTCTCCAGTTTTCTCCAATGCTAGGTGATCTCCAATGCATTAAAAGGAATGAGGAGCAAGCAAAATGTAAGTCATATGACACAGGAAAAAAAAGTGTGTTTTTCAAGTTGCCCAGCAATAAGAAAAATCTTTACCATAAAATGAAAGTGGCATTTTATACCTTAAAAACAAACAAACAAACAAACAAAAAAGCAAAGCTCATTCCACACACTTTATTAGACTCAAATGTGGGAACTAAAATTCCTGTATTTGCAACAAGGTTTAACTCTTTCTGCTCTATCTGCACTATGGTGAAATTATCTAGCAGTGAGAAATGGAAGGATTACAAAATTAAAGCAAATAGCAGCGCATTTAACACACAAGAGCCACAGCTGGACAGCCTAAAGTACCTTCTACCCCAATATTCTATCTCCAGCAGCAGTTAGTACCAGACACCTGAGGAAATACATTAAAGAACAGATCATCAACAGCAATATTTCCTTGGACTACCTTCTTCAGCCCTCAGGACTGTGCAGTGAAGGGACTTCCTGAGCTGGTGGTGACATCTTTGTCATCAACACACCCTGACAGCAGATGATGGTTTTGCTACAGCTTCATTTGCACAAGAGCCAATCCTATTCCCATGCAAGCTGCTGGCCATGGTCACATTTACATTTACATTTGCAGAACTGAACATACATATAATGTTTTGAGATTTATCATTCATGTTTACAATACAAAACTATACTGTTATAGAAAAGCTTCTTGTCATTGGTCCTCCTACCACCTTGTATCTGTTTGTCTTCAATTCATCCTCCAAACTGCCACACAAACTTAATTCAGCCCTCTACCATGTATTGACAGTAGATTAGATATATGTTATTTGTACATTCATCTACGTGTACATCATGCATACATAAAAGCCCTGTACTAATGTCTGTTTTATGGTTTGTTTGGAGTTTGCTTTTCTCTCTTAAGAGAGAAGGCATACAATGGTCTGTTTAAGAGCATTTTCCTCCCAACGTTTTTACCAATACACCGATTTCTCTCCAACAGGAAGCTCTAGAACTGGAATAAAAAAATCCTGCTTTTCGCAGCATTCCAGGGGAGGGCAGCATTGCCAAGCAAGAACAGCTCAAACAGGGTTAAGTGGAGCCTTTAAAACACACTATTTACAATGCAAAGTTACCGGTTCAGCAATGCTTCCCATAGTTCATTTTAATTCTACTTCCAACAACGTTTTACTAATAGTAGCAATTCAGTTAATAGCACCTCAAATTGCAAGAACTACCCACAATCAGATAAAAAGCAACTCAAATTTAGTGTAACAAGCGTTTTAAGGCTAAACCATTTTGATAGACTGTTTAGCTAAAAAAAATTACCATTTTCATAGGATACAAAGTTGTTTTTCATTACACCCATACACTTGAATCCAAATTTAAATTCATCATCCAGAAATTATACAGATAAACAATTGATCTCGTGCTTGATAAATAATTATTAAAGGCAGATTTATCCTAGGTCTGAGTATCTTATAAAATACCAAGAACAGAACCTATTTTGAATGTGAGGAAAAAAAAATTTAAAATTTAATCATTAAATACTCTTATAAGTGTTGGTGTTTAGAACACTTTTAAATATAGAAGTAGATTTCTCATGAAATGCACAGGACTATGAAAAATTTGTACTAAATGCAGTAAGATTGATAAGGATACCTCAGTTTATATAATGGATTATTATTTGAAAGAGCAAAATCTTCACAAGTGGCAAATTATTAAAATTAAAAAGGAAAATTCTGAGGTTGCACAAGACCACTAATCTTATGTAACCACACACTAGAGCTAGCAAGACATTCCCTAGAACACAAGTATTCATGCTGGGCCCTGTTTTTTCCAGTAGTATTCTAACCTGGAGTCATCACCCCTCTTCCAAGATCATTTTAATATTTAGGTGGCTGTACACCTCATGTGTATTCTGAAGAATTGCTTTTAGCCTATGTTTTTAGCTGGCTTGTATCAATGGCAGAACAACTCACCCAGGCAATTGAGATGCACCACAGATGTTACAGATTTATATTCTTAACTGGTTCCTGCATCGTAACTTTGATGGGTTGCATATTAGAGCACATTTGACATTTTCAGTTAGATCCAGATACTCTTACAGCATATTACTGGAGCTGACAGGCTAAAATAATATTTCAGACTTCTTGATTAGATCTGAAAAGGTCAGATCAGCTCATGGTCAACAATTCACTCCGTGTAGTTAAATGATATGGCAAATGGTTTCACTGCATATGTAAACATATGCAATAAATTGATTTAAAGTTCACACTGGCCGTCAGCATCTACAAAATACCTCAGGAGCCAAAGGAATCCAGACATCTAGACAAGCCTTCCGTGATTAGCTGGTATTCTCAGCATGCTAAATACCGAGATTGTTTCTCTGGTGTTAAATGCCTGCCTTGTAATTTTCTGACTGCCCCTTACATGACAGCTTTGCTGTTCAACAGATCAGTACAAACTGGGTGACACTGCTGTATCTGCTGGAGCTGAGAATGCCACTTCTCCTACTGGTTTGGTATCACACCTCCCCACTGGGAAAAAGTGGACTGTATTCACATGTCACCTCAATGAGCATCCAGCATAGAGAATCTGGCAAGTGAGTGACAGGCAAGCAATACTGGGAAGCCAACATCAGCAACAGCTGGGGAGTGCCTGCAGTAATTCAGTGAGCACAGATGGTGCACAGACACCTTCCCTGCTCCAGGTCAGCTCTAAGACAAGGCAGAAGGCTCCACCCAGGAACTGGGAAGGTCTCTTTCTCACTATGACCAGGTAGGCTAGAGTGTATTAGTAATAGCTAAGTATTTGGTTTTAAATTATGAGCAAGTCAGAATATGCTTAATTAGAATTACAGGAACATACTACTACTCTGGAAAAAATGAGCCCAAGAAAGGGGGAGGGAAAGGCATGAAGAAAGCCCAAGAAAATAATGCATTCATGTGGAAATGGATGAGAGGGGATGCTGGGTCCTAAGACTATAAGGGCTCCACCAATGGGTCCAGTTTTTCCAGTCAGATGGGAATAGGGATGTCAGTGCAAGATAAAGTCAAGCAGTTTTCTGTTGTTTATGGCAGGTTCTGATTTCAACTCAGACATTTATTTTGTGGTCATTTGGCTGCTGCTTGATCAGGTACCTCCATTACTAAAATGCATTAATATGTCAATGCACTAATGCATACTTCAGCAGTTGGCAGACACCGTAAAAAGGAAGTAACTTGGTAGCAAAATCCAACATTATTGAGTGTGCAGGTATAAAATTAGATGCTTAATTACATATTCAAACCCTTAAATAAACGCCATAATTCTTCTGCAGTGCTGAGAACTTCAAAAGTATTGGATTATTTAGTCACTTTAAAAAAAAGAGGGCTTTGTTGTTAGTACATGAGACACTTGTCTCGTGTCACAATTCAGCAGGTATAAAAGCTTCAAGGTGTGAGCTTGAATCTGTGTTTCCAGTTTTGCTTTTCAAAGCAGCTTAAAGACTGCAAAAGAAAATTTGTACTTGCCACCTGCATTCAAAAGACTACAATGTAACAACTCCTCTCCAGTAATACCAGGGTTTGGAATTCTCCAGGATTTCTCCTGAGTGGTTAACTCAGCAACACAGTTAAAAATGTGTATATGTCCTTTCCACAATAAAAGAAGTCTCGATGTAGCAGAACTGACAGGAAGAAAAACCCACGGCTCACCTATTTAAAACAAACAAACAAACAAAACCCCAAACCAAAACAAAAATTTGGTACATTTGCCAGAAGCTTTTCCTATTCTTTATCCAGGAGATGCTTCCTGTGACCATAAGCACTGCAGGATTTATATGGAGTTGCTGCTGGCACAGATGGAAAGGATGGCAGATGGATACTAGAAGAGTTGTGCATTTGCAGCACGAATTGCCTGCTGTATGCAGAGCCACTTAACATGGACAGCATCCAGCAAGGAGAAAGCAGGACATCTTGCCTCTTCTTCCTAGCAGAGGAGATTTATGACTAGAAGACAGAGAGACCATTCTAAATTATTGCACATCATTATTTCATTACTAAATCACAAGTTAGGAGCTACCTTAGCAGCAGCACAAGCAGCCTGTCAATGTCTCAACCTCCATCCTTTTCTGCCTTGGCTACATACCAAGATGGTGGTGCTGGTGTGGATTTTAATGAGGAAAAAAAAAGAGTGAGAAAAAGAGAATTCTCCCTCTATCTTTCCTGTTAAACATATCCAGGACAGTCAGTATAAGAACAGGCAGATTTAATGGTAGCATTTCCAGCTGGTTTTATTTTACAGATTTATTGATTTATTTGCAGCTTATTTACAGATACAGAATTACTTTTTTTTAATGTTTTTTCCAGCTCAGGCTAAATGGAGTAAGTGTTTGCACTGCACTTTAAAAGTGTCTTTAAATCAGAATTTTTGTGCTCTCACACATGATCCATGAAGTGACACAACAATTCTGCCTTCTGCCACTAGAGCGAGCACAATCATTGCTTTTTTCTTCAGGGAAAGGAGCAGTTTGCCCAGCAGCAGCATCAGGGCAATTGCCATTCAATGCAACCCCTGCAAATCGGGAAGGACCACTCAAAATAAGCAATATATATATACATATCTTTCACTAGGGTAATTCCAAATTTGAGTGTCTTCCCCAAGAAAATTTAACAGGTTCATTTCATTACCAGGTACAACAAGAGCAACATCAACTGCAAGTTTATTCACGAACTAGTCAAAATAAGAATACTTGATGTGTTCAACCTAAAAAAAAAAGAAGTGTAAGAAAAAATAAGGTGAAAGCCTGTAATTGCTGGATAAATAAAACATCAATCCAGACTAAAATACAAAATATAAAAATCTTGCTGCAGTCAGAGAAAAGGTGAAAAAGAGAAAAGCATGTTTTTAAATGGAAAGATTCAAACTTCAACTATTTCCATTAACACTGAGTAAAGGTGCAAAGATGAAGAAATTCAAAAATGTTTTTCAGCTACAGTTTCTAGAGATATAAGAACCTTGCTTAAGTGTCTTTGACAGTTCAAGAGCCATGCAAATGTACTCTGGAACAATCTAATCTATATATTGCCTTACCCTACTGCTTCTCTTTCCCAGTCTCAAACATTTTTTTTCAAGCACCAAACATTACAGCGAGCTGGCATCAGCCACTCTCTAGTGTCTCCCTCTCATTAGATTTTTCATGGCTTTGCCTTGCTAGAAAAAAATTCTAAAATCCACAGTGCTCACAGAAGCATGCAGTGGTCATAGTGGACATACCAATTTTATAATTTGCACAGTACAACTCTTAGCATCAAACTTAAGCAGCAGCTATGGGTCTCAAGCCTCTCCTAGCTTTGAAAACACTTCTGCCTAATCAAAGCCCAAAATTCAGTCTCTTCTACTTACCCAGAATTTCTAAAAATTTTCTGAGTACCTGTTTAATTATTCTCAAGTGACTGGTTTTCAGTGTTGAATCTTCCCACTAATCTTGAAGATTTCTGTCATGCTCTTGGCTCTGTGGCAGCACCAGCACACACCTCTCACTACAGGCTAAATGGGCTTGAAATGGTGGCAATACTGACCATTGCTTCAGAGAATCACCTCCCCAGAGTTGTTGTTTAGGACAGATTTCCTAAGAAAGAAAACTGCTGGAAGCAGCACGTGCCAAAGTATGCTCCGGATGTATATCTTCATCAAAGACTGAACTCTCTTACCCCAGAGTTTAGTCCAAATCCTGTGACTTGTCAGAAAACCTCCTGACCCAAGATTGAAATGGGTCAAAGCCTTCTGGCAGACACTTCATTCAATAGGGAACACACCTATTCCGGAATGAGACTTCAGACAAAGCCCTTCGAGGGCTGACAGACCTCCCCTGCCTTTCCCACAGCTCCACAAAGCAGGGAAGTCCTCCCACATCCACCCCAAACCCCCCAGAAAGAGTCCAGGAACACCTCTGCCTAAAAAACCGGGAACCAGACCTCCTCATGTGTGAGCCAGTAAATAAAGCCCAGTCCTGGTGTTCAGCCAGCACTCAGGAGTGCCCAAGGAACTATGAAGTCTCATTGGGAAGAGTGGAGAGAGGGAGGCATGCAAGTGAGAAACCTTTTTGTCTGATCAGAATGGGCACTGCCCAGGCATAAAGACAGCAGCACCCAGGCAAAATGCAGCAGCACGCCCAATTTCATGTCACCTTAGTAATCTACCACCTACTAAAAAGGTGTAAATCACAAAGGTACTCCTTCTCCACTGCAGTCCATGCATGAGGAATCTTTTGTGATGCGGTGCTCCGGCTCACTGCATCTGGCATCCCAGAAAAATCACTCAGGGGTGGGGGTCAGTAAGGAAATCGTGCTGTCCACGCCAGCAGCACATTACAGGTTGCTTCACCTGAGAAATATGCATGGAATGTGTGAGACCAGAAGACCAGAGCTAACACCAGTGACACAGTAAATTTAAGGAGGTAGGCTATATTAAAAAAGCAAGATATGTTTTCTGGAAAACACAGACATACCACATCAAAATTATGAAATCACTACAACAGATTTCTTACAGTTTCTCAGGAAGCTCTATTAATAACTAGAGGCAGAGTAGTGGATATTCAGAAGGTAAATAAGAAACAAGAGTTTGTTCAGGTCGTAAATTCTGTTTGTGTCATCAAAATGTTACAATGGAAGATTAGAAACTCTTAGGAAAAAAAAAAAAGTAATAAAAACCTCTACCAAAGAGAAAATTCCATAGTGCTTTATAAATCAATGATATACCCACACATTGAGTATGTTCTGCTCATTCCTCCCTTCCACTTACAAAATGATTCAGTTGGATTATTCAAGGCACAGAGAACAGCTCCTACAAGAAAAGAAAGTTAAAGCTGGAAAAAAAGACCGATCCAATTTTCTGTTGAAGACTGAAGGAGGATATGACAGAAATCTGCACAATGTCAGGTGGCACAAAGAGGGGAGCGAGGAGTAGATTAGGACTTGCAACACAAGAAGCATCCTGCTAAGATTATCACACAAAAAGATGAAAAGCAAACAGAATGAAATGGTCTTTAAAAACAAAATCAAAAAGAAGGAAAAAACCCCACAGTACATAACCAAATCACACAATGCCATAGGAAACATCATACACACTCTGGGTCAGTCCTGTCTGTATATATTATGGACATACATGACAGTCAGGATAGTCAGCAATCTTCAGCACTGGAAATTCCTAAATGTGCAGTTTGCTAGAAGTTAGAAAACCAGAATAGAGAAGAAAAGCTTGCAGTACATGCTCCTTCTTACATTCCTCCCTAAGTTTTCAGTATCAGTAAATATTAGAGACTGAGCTAAACAAACCACTGACCAGATCCATTACTTCTGGTTTTAACTTGCCTTCCTTTCCTGCAACCCTGACAACCAAGGACTGGAAGATGTAGAAGTGTGAATAGAATATGATGAGATGATTACATGTCACATCAATATATCATTTGTTTCTAAAGTAGAATTACAATAATCTCAAACAACTGTGAAGAATCTGGCTTGAATTATATCATCATGAAATTTATCTTCTCAGAGTGGAGGTTGATCATTAACAGACCATTAAAATGTGTACAAAGCATAAAGATTGGTCCTTGTCCCAGGGCACTTTCCACATTAAATGCTCTGGAGTTTGAGGGCTGCATTCAGGAGCACAGTACTGCTTATCCATGCCTGTAAATTCTAACTCAACCTTGTGTTTTGCCTGGGGACCTGCACACATGGAGTAATTTATATAGGTTACTGTACACTGTGCATACATTAACTTGGTATCACAGTGCCACCATCTACAAAGAGGCAGCAGAAGACAGCCTTGTCTGTGCCCATCACATTCTCTAGTCTGAAAGTGTCTTGATGCAGAATACAGTGAGACAGGCAGACAGGAGAAGGACCTGCAGGCTCAGAGCTGCTGCAGCTGGCTGGGACCACACTGGCTACTGCTATCAGCGGCTCCATCAGGGCCACAGTGTCATGTGAAAATAAAGAGGGGTGGTACAAACGCTACTGGAGACAAGCAGCCTGACCTTAGCAGCACTTACTCACCTCTCTGGAAGGGTGACAGTGCAAGGCAGTGACCTCCACAGTGCTCAATCTCTAAAGGTCGACAAGAGCATCTAAACACCAAGGAGAGGAGACTGCCTGGCCTCTTATCAAACAGTCCCAAGGGATGCTACTGAAAGGAATGCTGCTGCCACTCCCTCTTCCTTCCAATTCAGCAAGGCCTGCCCGTGGCAGGAGTTTCTCTCACCACCTAGGATTTCCTAGAGAGAAACACTGTGATATTGTGCAGAAATGCTTGTTGATTCCAAACTCCCTGCCTCCTCCCAGCCCTGTCAGGAAACCGTGAAGTGGTACTGCTACAGTAAACGCTGCACTATCATGGAGCTGGGAATTACTCACTGGAATTGCTGCTACATTTTGCCCTTGAGCAGCAGAGAAAGGAGAATGTAACATAATAGCACATTAGAATCAAATAAAAAATAATCTGCCTTTCCAGTTACTTTCTGAGCAAATTTTCATTTAACCACGCCTTCAAGTATGAATTTTAAAGCAGACAATTACAAAGCAGAATAGTCACATAGAGACACAGAAGGCACAGGATATCTATTTTTTTGTGTCCTAGTGGCTTCTTTTGTACAGCTTCTAGAGGTGATGGCTTTTTTGGGAAAAAATTGAAGATTCAGTACAAACACCTTTGGATATAAAAGTAGTGATGAAATTCCATATTCCAATAATTTTTCCTTTTCAAAAGCCTCCTTATAAATCAAGATTGGTGAAACTAAAAGACTGAATGATTTTTTAATTTAAGGTTCAAATATTACTACATTTTGGAGTTCTGAGTAGAACTTGTAACTGATTTCTTTGAGAATTAACACTCAGTTTAGTCCTCTAAACAGTTTAGTCCCCAAACAGGCAGTAGAGAAGTAAAAATAAATTCTATGTGACTCACAGGAGATCCTGCTGCAATTTACTGAGTTGATTTGTGAGGAGACCTATCATTGCACTCATACAATGCCATATGATTTAATTGATTTAAATTTTAGATCTTCATACTATAAAATTATGTGTAGATTTGAGAGCTCACATTAGTCAGGAACATCAGCTGCTTGGTGGAAGGACTTAAAAGAGCTTGCAGTGCTTCCTTGAGGCAATTTAAATTAAAAGAAAAAAAAAGGAAAACCACACTGGCAAGCTTTTTGAATTCTTGTTTTGAAACATGAACCTAAGATGTGGACAAAGAAAGAAGCTTCCTCACATTCACCAAGAATGTCAGATGATGATGAATTTCACATCTCTCCTCAAGACAGAAAGGACTTTCAGAGTGCAGCTGCAGTTTAACTCTGGGATAGGGTTGCCCCCTTCCACCTCAGGAGCTTGGGTGGGGCAGACAAAAAGCTTAATATATTCCTTTTCCTTTACACAAATGCAGTGCCTGGTTCATAAACACATGAGAGTTTTCCTGAGAAGTCCTTCCTGAGAGGGACTACTTCAAGCCAAGCAGTAGAGGCGTATTTATGGAGGTGATGACCACAGTATAGCCCTTGAGTTCTGAATACTATTTCTCCTTTATAAAGCACTTATACAAATTAAATGTGCAGGCTTGATCTGCTGTGCTCACTGAATACAATGTTTGTTTCTTGCTTTTGGGATGTGCATTGTGAGGAAATGATTGTCCTTGTACAGAAAAACTAGGAAAAAAATGCAGTAACTGTCTGTAATCTCATTTACTTTTTTCTTTTATTATTTAAACTGCAGAAGCAGATTCTGAGATCAAAAGATATAAGGCCATTTGTATCTGTCTGAACATGTCTTCCCCAATATGGCTATTTACTATTTTTTTTATTACTACAACTACTACTGTTTCTTATTGGAGCATGATGGCAGAAGGATTTGTTCTTCTGATCCAATAAAATCACATACATGAAAAGTCTTCCTTAACCTTGATCTTGCCTCTTTTACAGACATACAAACTCTTCCCTTGAAAGAAGTTTTGCAGCACTCTATCATCCTTCTTCCTCTGAAGGGACATACTTCCTGAGGGTAGAAAAATACCAGCTTCTCAATAAATAGCAATGATTTTGTAAGTTAATTTTAACATTTGGTGCATGTGAAATACACATATACAAAAAAAAAAAAAGTAATTTTGCCATTGTTTTTACATTAATAAGGTGAATTATTTTTAAAGGAGAATCCCTAACAATGACTACCTTATGAATTATAAATGATTATTTATGTAGTTCACTTTGTTTAAAGGCTGTCTACAAGAGAACAATGCTGTATACAGCTGCTTTATTAATAATGTCACTGGCTCTTTGTTGCTATTTTTACATCTCCATCTTCCTGTTAGGCCATGTAAATAGAGATGCCTAAAATTAGCGGGCACGCAGCATTGTTTCACAAATCTTAGCTGCTACATTAAAATAGGAAGCTTATTACTTCTTTGGGAATAACTTTTATTTTGCCCCACAGCTAAGATACAAAGTCATAAAGCCAGATATGATGCAATGGAAAATTCAAAGGGAGTACCTGCTATGAAAACCTCTTGCTGCATTCTTCATCCATTTAAACAGGAGGAAATCCTTAACTGTTTATTTAAAAAAAACCTTTAGACTGAAAATATCTTTTAATTTCCACAGCTGAAAACCACGAAAATTGATTTTGTACAATACAGAATTTTTTCTTGCTGTGAGCCAGAATCTTCTCGTCATCAAAAGTTGAAACAATTCCCCTTGCCCAACAAACAGAGGAGAAAATAAGATGATAAAGAAATAAGGAATCTGCATTCAGATCTGTTGTTGTCTGCCTATTAAGAAGCAGACTACTTCTATATTGAGTCCCAGGAATAATAATCCAACCCTATGAACTGTGATTCACATTTTTAGGTAAAGCTTAAAGATTTTACAAAGACTGATCCACATGTTGTAGAAGCACCTTAATGAAAAATCCTTTTCCTTCTCTGACAAAATTGCTTTCTTTCCTGAGTACACTTTGCAATAACAACACAGAAGAACTGCATGCCTATAAATATTTAACTCTTGCATATGCTGTTTTGGAGGCATTTATGTTCAAAGACCTCACTGTCAGAAAGGACCATTTTGGCCATGTTGCCAATGGCATAAAGATTTCAACTTACAACATTGCTTTTTGGAAAGAGATGACACCTTGGCACAAGTGTTGCAATGATAAAATTCATCTTGTCTCTAAAAAAACTGCCGTAATGTCTCCTGCTTTCATTGGTGAAAAACCCCAACCCATTTCTCATCTGAATTTTTCTGAGTCAGTTTCAAGTCATGTCCTTTTTCAAAATGGCCATCTGTCACCAATATATCAAAGATAACTTTGAACTAAGGGCCATATCCAAAATTGTTGACAAGACACAATTGAACAAGAGATAATCAGAAATGCTAGCATTGCTTCTGGCAACAAGCTACATTGGGTTTTTAAATTCTGCTTTACCTTTCTCTTTATTATTTTTGTGGTAGTAATAGAAAGAGTTGACTTTGAAGGAATCAAGAACAAATCCAGAATTAAGTTTTCAACAGAGGCCTACATAAGACCTATATAAGGCTTATTACTACTGTTCCACATTTAATGTTTTGCAGAGATGTTTAGGGTACTAAACAAGCAACTTTAGGGTGAAGAATTATATGCAAGTGAAAATATTAATTGCCAAATGAAAAAAAATTAATTGGCCAAGCAAGTAAAACAACTCTACACATGAGTCATACTTTTAGAGAACTCCTTTTCCTCAAGCTCCATAACTTTATTTTCAAGGTTCTGAAGAAAAAATCCACAAGCCTGAAGGACTTCCCACAGCCTGTCTGCTCTCCATAATAAATACTCAAGCAGTGCATGCAGTATAAAAGAACAAAGTAAAAAGGTCTGTGGGATACCTGACACTCGAAATTCAAACTACCAAAGTCATAAATTAAGTATACATGCCTATTTGTGGGGCAGGGTATAATGTTCTCCAACTGCTTCAATGAGCCTTATGTAAACAAAGAACAGAACAACTGGTGACAAATGCCAGCTTTCTAGTGCAAGAAAAAAGTCTTCAATCAAGGGAAAAAATCCCCCTCAATCCATTGGCTTATCCAGATTTAAATATGTGAGCAGAAATGATTTAATGTCCCTCAGATGTTTGCCCTGCTGTTGTGCCAGAGGTTAATGCCCTGCAAGGGTGACTGCAGACAAAGCTGCTCCTCAGTCACTGCACTCTAGTGCTCAGTGTATTTGAGGTAAACAAATCACTGGTTTGTGGTATCACCACAGGCTAGAATGTGAACTGCAGTGAACAGCAAGGCATGGAGACCTTGTCAGCTGTCTGCATTTATAAGCTATCAGTCTGCAACCAGAAATTTTGTATTTGCCTCCCATAATGCATAAACACAGAAATGCCAAGAGCTGCTGCTCTCACTGCATTCCCTCATGTTTCACTGTCTCCACAATACAGCTAATATATTTTGGGTTTTCAAGAATTTTTCATTCCATTTCTCCTCTAAATCTGATTTCCCAATACAGCTCACAGATGTCAGAATGGCTACAAACTACAGGGATTACTGTGGATTAATGAATCCCTCATGGCTGAAAGTGTTTAGAGCAATTACACCTCTTAGTGGTAAGGTATTCCCCACACATTCTCCTTCCAGCTCCTCTGTCAGCAGGGCTGTTTCCTCTGGGAGACAAGCATGTTGTTAGACTGAAAGCTGGTACAACCCCTAGATGGATCTAGCAAAGCACACAGTCCTAGCCCAGGCTAGAGCTTTGTTCTAAATTTCAGGGAAATCTCCTCAGCACATCATGAAACTGAGATAGCACTGCTTGCTCTCCATCCCATCCAGCCTCCACCCATCCCCTGCACTGTCAAAGCCCAGTGAGCAGACTAAGACAGTGAGTTTCGTGCACAGACTGAGCTGTGAGAAGGGAAGACAAGGCTCCCACAGCACCGAGCACTTGGGAATGAGAAAGGCAGATAAACGGAGGGCAGTCACCTTGTCAGACCACCACCACCAAGCAGTTTGGAGTCAACCACCACTGCTGTGCTCAGTCACAGCTCAGGCTGAGGGGAACCGTGACTGGGTCAGCTGCTGGGGCAGTGCAGGCAGCTGAAAGTACCAATGTCCAAAAATGCAGCCACTGGCTTTGTCAAAGGCTGTCTGCGTGTGAGCTGCGATTCATGAGCAGCAAGTGATGCAGCACACACCAAGGTTATGGGGAGGAGAGCTCCAGGTAAGGTTGCAACAGCCAAGTTGCTGAGCAATTACAGGCAGAGTGAGGGTGTGCTCTGCACTTGCTTTGGGGGAAAAACACTTTGAAAATATCTTTCACTGCACACAAGCTTTTTGAATAAAAAGCCTCCATATCACTATGCAAGCTTACAGCTTGACCTTCCCACCCAAATGGTTCTTCTGAAAAACCCAAGCCTTTTCCTGTAGTGCTGTTTATATTACAGCATCCCAATATACACAATCAACTAAATTATATTTACTTAGCTAACTTCCACACCTTTTCCCCATTCTATTTCCTCAGATTTGGATCACGGCTTTCTTCTGCCTAGTATTTTCTTCCCTAGAATGACAATAGTGCAGATACAACAATGAGGTGTTACCAGCCTTTTGTTCAAGTGCTCTTTGTTGAGTATTTCAGCTATTTACTGCCCCCTCTGAAGTTCCTGTTTTCCCACTGAGGGGGGAAGGGAAAGCCTGTACAATGACATGGCAGCTTTTTGTTCAAAAAGTCTGTGTGCAGAGATCTTTAGCACATTTTCCCTGCAAAGCCTGGTATTACTAGTTTCAAATCAAAAAGGGAAAAAAATCTTCAAATAATTTAAAAAATTTTATACATCTATAAAAAGTAGTACTAAAAAAGTAGTACTTTGCAGATATCCCTTTCTTCAAGCTATGAATTATTGCTATATCAAAATGCCCACATCCACACACACTGAAAACTCAGCCCACTATGATGAAATGTGCACAAACACAGAGGCACGTAGTGTAATCTCCTACTGCAAACAATATTACAGGTCTTAGCACATAAAACCAAGAAACCAAAAAGGAATTAGGGCACTGAAAGGCATCACAAGCTGCTATTGTGGGGGCTTTGCTAGTTCACACAAAGGGAAAAGGAAGAGCACAGCATGCACAGCCATTTGATACAGGAAAAGGCATATATCATTTGATAATCCAGTGATAAGGCAGGACAGCTACGGGACAAACCCATCTGTTGTACTGAATAAACAAATTTAGATTGATAGTTGTGATGCTGAGCTGTTTTGATACACAGGATTTAACAGAATCATGATGTGGATGTAAAAAAATTATCAGTGTTTCATTACAAAATAAGGTATGTCCTGGGACTGTGGGATACACAACTAAAGGGAGCTCTGAAGAAATACATAAATTAGGCAGCTGGGTTATAAAGGAGCATGTCCAAGCAATGGATCTGAACAGCTTCCCCTTTCACCATCTATCAGCTAGATGTTCAAGCCAAAGAAACTGTGCACAAGAAACAGGTAGCATGACAGGGAACTTTTGGGCTAATCTTGGTACCAAGTGGGTTAACCGTGCCTGTTATCCTTCCAAAGTCAATTTTAGCACAACAGGTCAACACGAAAATGGTACAAGCTGTTAATTAGGCTCCTCCTGATCTGAATCTAATTTGACAGCAAGTGCTCCATGCAGGAGGATTGGAGAGGAAAGGTCTTAAGGGAGGTGATCTCTTTTATCAGGCTAATCCGTGGCCCTGGCAGAAGAAACCAGAGGGGAAAGTTCCTGGGCATACCCTTTTCTTCTGTGCCAAACGGAAGCAACAGCAGAGCTGCCCTCCACAAACACTACCAAGGGGATAGGAAACGACTCTGGGGAAGGAGCTGCTGTCCTGAGGAGTCTGACAAACAATGCCAGCGCTCATTAGAGCACACAGACTGCACGGTAGATTGGCTTTCGTGTTCCTTTCATGTTCTCTTCATTTCCTGTGCAGATATGGCGGGATGGCTGAAGTCAATGGGAAATTCACAACAGGTTTTAAGAGCATCAAGAACTGATTCATTAAAACCTTCTCTTCATAACAACATTGTTTGTGTACATTAGATCTTAATCTGATTTTGTTCCCATCAACTCACCCAGACTGTATTTGCACCAGTTCTCAGGGTCGTCATCTTGCTCGTGCCCATTGTTCATGCAACATGTAATCTACAGAAACACCAACCAACACAAGTCAAAATTAAGTGTTCTTTTTAAGTTCCCTTCTCTGCCATTTTTTTAAACTGAGACCTAAATTGAAGAGGCATGTTGAAATTAAGCTAAGTTTTTAGAATGAAAATTACTTCAGACATAGTATAGGGTGGGTTGGGTTTTTTTTTTTTGGGTGGGAGGGGGACTTTTCTTGTGGTTTGTGTTTTTTCTTTTTTTTCCCCTCCAAGACTAGCATTATACTGTACAGCTTAATAAGGAGAGTGAAAATTAGATGTAACCAACCTTAGAGAATTCCTTTTCATTTATTGCTGTGTACTCAGTTTAACTTTAACTTCAGCTGGTAAAACACTTTACAAGAGACCCCATCTCACCTCTAACACATTATCTTGACTTGCTTACTTCAGGCAAACATTTGCTAGATAGTTGTCTGTTACTGCATAAAGAGAATGTCAAGTTCTTTGTACAAGCGTCTGGTCACGTTTCATGATTGCCAAAGTCTAGGAAGAAATCCCTAGTTTGAAAAAAAAAACTGCTTGGAAACCTCATTCTCCTGGGTAAAATTCCTACCATTTTTTCTGAGAAGTTAAACAGAAAATCCTTTCAATATGCCAAATGGAACAATGAAATGGTACCTAGTAACATATAAGCTGTTTTTCACTGTTTCACTCATGGCAAGTTCCATCATTAAATTACAGTTCCACAGGCCTGTGTTGTATGTTCAAGATTAGTTTATACATCTTTGCATGGATGCTCATGTTTCAAACAGAAAACACATCACAAGAGGAGCCATCTCTTCAAGTAGGTAATTGTTTTCCTCTTGCACACTGCCTTTTAAAGTTAAGTCCCAGCAATATAAGAATGTACTCAAAAGAGTAATAAGGATTGTGGTTTTCCAAAATTAAATATAAGTGGTTTCCCAATGACAACTGTCTTTCTGTCAAGTATGAATTTTATTTGGCATCCCAACTCCTTCCCATGCATTAGGAGAAATAAAAAGAACACTAATTAATGTATTGATTTGTACTGTGCTATATCTTAGTAACAGCATGGGGAAGGGAAAATATTTTCAGCTTGGAGGCCAACTGGCAATGACTGTTGTCAGTAACTGTTATGACTGTATTGCACAGTCCAATGAACATGGCTTATGCACATAGAGAGGCCTTGAAGCATCAATCAGAAATTTCAGCAGGGATCTTGCTTTTCCATGCTGCCTGAATCTCTTATATTGAAGAGATTCACTGAGATCACCACAAGACTGTAGTTGGTCTCAAAAAATCCAGCTCTATACAGCCTGTTTTATGCCTTTTGTTTTAGAAAAAGTTGCATTCTAGCTGAATGGAAGAACTAAACATGTCACAATATTCACCAACAACCTCCTAAATCACTGTATCACTACTTTTAATACTGTTCTAAAATACTATGGTATTTTTCATGGCTTTGTCCACCCACAGCTTTATGAAAGCATTAAAGATGGATGTCTCATATCGAGCAGAGCCTGTTCTTTCAGTTGCCCAACACCTCCTCTCCTAAAACAACATTTTGCCAAATTTTTAGTGTAGGAGCTGCATTTTCTACGTTGATTTTCTCTGTCAAGCCTGAAGAAGAGCAGAGGAAAATCATGCAAAGCAGACCTTTGGCAAGTTGCCCAGAGCTGCTGGACAAGAGGGCTTGAAGAAATGAGGCAGGGAGACAAAACAAAACCAAACCAAGCCCATCACGGAAGAGAGATGGGAAATTAGGACTTGGGACAGAGGCAGAGGGGCGGACGAGAGAGAGGGACAAACATGTTGAAATACCTGGGGCTAAGTATGCAACACTTCCAGAAACGAGTTCTTCACACATCCTAATTCTATCCTTGGTTAAGCACACATTATGCTATAGCCTATAATTTTCTGACCACATACTTTCCCCTTCTCCCCACAACCACCTGCATGCAGCAACAGAGGGGAAAACCTCTTTCAGAACTAATGCCTCCCCTTATTTTGTTTTCTGCCTGTTTACTTGCATGGCCTGCAGAACTGCAACTCAGCTTTGCATTTGGGCTCTTGAAAAACACTGTGTTATCTGTATTGCCCCACAAGTCCATCAATAAATTATTAAACACATCTCTGAGATAGAGTAGTATGCTATCCCAATTTTAGACAGTGCACTAAAATTAGGGTCAAAAGCCAATTCTTGCCAAATTTCTGGAAAACTCTTTTCCCACAGCATTTATTATGGCAGTGCATTTTGCATCTTCAGAACACAGAGCTGCTACTGACTTTCAGACACATCTGAGAATTAATTGGCTTTTCTGCAACTCAGACCCAAAGCTGGGGATTCAGAAAACAAGGAGTAGAGTGAACACAATGAAATGTAGGGCTTACTTGCCTTGTGTAGCATCCCATAGGAACATTGTGTTTCAAGGAGAAGATAAAAATCAAATTTTCCAAGGAAGCAATTAGCCAGGAGACCATCCTCTCCCTTTGAATAATCCCTTTCCTTACTCACAACTTGACTTCCTCCAATGCTGTGTGCACAATATCCCAGTCACGCCTAGAAAAGCTCTTCTGTGCAATGACCATGACAGAAGTTTCTTGATAAAAAAACCATAATCAAGCAGGTTTTGACTGGATTCCAGTACCTGCACACAATTCAATACGAAACCAACACTGCCAGGGTGAAACTAATTTTGGTGCTTAATATCCAGGACCTTAATAACATAATAATGTTTTTTGATTGTAATTATTAAGTGCTTATACACATGGAAGCTCTTTGAAACAGCACATGAGGTCCCTGATAGCAAGGTACATCACTGTTTACAAATTAAGCTACAACCAAATCAGCACAAATGCTGTCATTTTTTGGTCTTTTTTCCCCACTAAGGACTGAATTATAGCACCACTCTCGCCAGCATGTATCATAGTTGCATCCTGATCCTGTAAAGGACAATTGTGCATTTGTTTATGCTTTCCAACCTACAGCAGTAGTAACAGGCAATCATCACGGCTGATCCTTGTCAGTCTGCCCTGCAGTGGCTGTCTCTGGCTGGGCACAACCAAGGCTGATGCTATCAGCTGAAGTGTCATTTTAAAGGCACATTGTAGATGTTTTCCTCTTGGTAGAGGACTTTTTTTTTTTAATCTCTTCCACTGTCCCTCAGCACTGAATTCCTGCCTGCAACACTGTCTCAGTTTTTAAGTTTCACCAACAGTTGTCTCAAAACCATGCTGCCCCATTCAGCTATTACCTGCCATGTGAGCTGAAGCCTTTGGAATACCATTATTTTTGAATGCAGAGAACCTATGCTAAAATATATATTAAAGGGACAGACAGAGAAAAAAAAAAGAAAAAATAAAAAAGCCCAGAAAGATTTTTTAAAAAGGGAGCCTGTTAGCAGCTGCACAACTTCGAGGCTAAATAAATGGATCCGTGCAAAGACAGAGCCACCTTGAATTTATTTAAATTCAGGCCTGGACACAGCAGCCACATTTAAAGCTGATGATACAAATTGTTCTTATTTTCTGCTATAAAGCAGAGGTTCTTGACAGATTTCCTTTCAAGCTGTGCACATTAGGCTACCAGTCAAAGACCAGAAGTGATTACCAGAGTATGATCAGAGAGGCTGCTTTTCCCACATGGCCTCTTTCCAGGGTCCTGCTTGGGATGTTTTCAATTTACTTATTCTTCATAACTAGATTATGATATATCCAGAGACTGACACCTTATTGATTATTACCACACCTACTTACTTTGTCTCAGTTCTACAAAATCTGGTTTTAGCACATCTTAAATCAGACCAGAAACATTGTGGCTGCCCAGAACAAACTGCACAGGCTGCATACCTCTAACAATACCAATTTGTTGAAACTGGTTTTGCTTTGGTCTGAAGATTTTTCTCTCAACAAACGTGTGCTTGCATCAGTGTCATCTGCACACCCATAGCTTGCAAAAATGGTCAGCGTAAACACTCAATATTGTTCTCTAGCTTGGCAAAAATGCAGTCATGCCCAGGACTGATCCAAGCCTGTGCAGTGAAGAGGTCTGGCAAAGCCTGGATACCATGTTAATGTCTGTAGAACCAGGAGCTCAGCCTCTTCAAGTTCATTAACATAAGCATGACACCAAACTTTCCTTGGACCAGTCCCAGGTGCCACTGAAAGCAGTGACTTGATTCTTTCCTTACTCAGTCCCTCCTCCACTGGAGTTTCAAGAGCTTTATACCTGATCTGGTCCTTTCAGAGGCAGGTGAATTAGTACCAGCAGCTTCCACGGGGAACTGGCTCAGGCCACAGGAACAGAACTACCTTGCCAAAGGCCTGATGGATGCTAAAAGCTATTTGCTGTTTGACACTAAAAAAAAAAAAGAGCTAGGTCCTCTCTGCAAGGACACTTAATGCTGTTTTTCTGGAATTCAAAGGGGAAAAAGTGCAGAAATATCACACAATACAATATATACTTTATCCAAAGTAAAATGAAGTTAAGACCTATTTATAGATATATAAATGTATGTGTACACATATATATGCATATTTGTCTACGTGACCATTATAAACTAAATATATGGCACTGTTATTGCCAGAAGAGAACAGGAAAAAACAGTAGGCTGAATGAGAAGGCAATCAACAAACAAGAACAAAACATCATCATTCCCTCCACACTTTCCATACTGAAGGGTTCAGAGTCCCCAAGAGAGTTTTTCTGCAGTTTTGAGATTCTTCTTTTTAAGAAGACTCTTTCAGGCACCTCTGCTCCAACCCTGCCTGTTGGTACTACACAGGAGGTTCAGAGCACAGAACAGAGCAGACATCAGTGGGCTCCCCAGGTACACAGGAGTACTCCCATCCAAAGGGCAGGGAGTGAAAGGCATCTGCTTTTGCTCTAGAAGCAGCATTTTTTGTTAATGGACTCAGAAACCTGGGGGTCATTAATGATTTTGCAAGAATCCAGTGTGACCCAAAGGCAACTTCTTTCTGTGTCCTTTTCCTGCTCACCTTCTTACTCTGCTGCCAACAAATACACCTCTTCATCATACACTGCATGGAATACAGAGGGTTTTAGATAGGCATACACCACTTCATGATCCTCTAATCTGCAGGCTTAACAGTGTATAATAAATAATTCCAAACAAAAAGCAGGAATGACAGTGTAGAAAGAAAAAAAAATAACACAATGGGAGAAAAAAAATCCCAACAATCTGAACTGAACAACAAATGAACAACCACAAAGAAAAGAGAACAGACAAGTCCAGGATTAGGACAAAATGCACCATCAGGTGTCTCCATCATTATCAGGTATCTGGCATTATCACTGTCTTCCCATAGCATGATTACCCAGGGATTTGGGACTCCTGTGCATATCTGGGAAAAGGCAATTTTCAGGAATGCAGTCATAGTCTCTTTACAACTACATCATTGACCTTTGTCCTCAGACCATGATGGTCCCCTCAGCACTTACCCTCACACAGGACTCACACCCAGCCACAGCATCATGCTAAAGCCAAGCAACTGGGAAGCTCTGCCTAGTCCATTAGGAATAATGGGAGGACTGCACATTTCACTGTCATGCAGACACAGGCCACTGAAGCCCCAAAAGATCTATTTATTTATTTATTTATTCATTTATTCATTTAAAATTAAGTTTGTGCACATAAGAATTTTTGCAGGCACAAAAGAAAAATAATTTCTACAGTTTTGGGGGGGGGGGGGGGGGGAGGAGGATTTGTATTATATTCACTACCCACCCAACAACAAAGTAGATGTTTAAGTATGACTTGAAAGCATTCTTCTCATGAAGAGATAAAGACATTTCATACGTGTTGTACCTTAACTCTGACGTATTGAGAATATTTTGCATTTTTGACCTTTGGTAAAATATCTTCATTCACTTTAAGAGGCATTTTCACCCTCCCACCATTTTAGTCCTAACACTGTTTCTATCATCACTTGGAGCACGTTCAAAGGGTTCTGTTTCCTTGTGTCCCCCAAACAGTTCTCTCTTCCCAAGGAAACACCCTGATCTTGTCCAGGAAACCAAAGACCTTACAGGAAACAGAACTTTAAATAACTATATGATCCTAAAGGAAGATGGAAACCATATAGATGTGTGTGTTCAGTACACTAAAGACAGCTAAGCGTTAGCAGTGGAACAACAGCACCTAAGAAAGGCAGAGCTGAAACCTGACTTCAGCAAGAGTTTTGTCTGATCAAGACCAAAGGAGAGAGCTGAGAGTTTATATTGTGTGTTTTCTTATTCGTGCATAGGAGCATGAAGCTGCTGGATGAAGTGACTGACTAGTCACTACAGGATTTGTTTTTTTTCCATTCAGTAATTCAAAGTGAATAATAGTAAGATGGTGCTTGTGTACATCTCCTCCAGGCAGAGCACTTGTTCAACATGTCAGGAGGTAGCTCAGTGTTGTCAACTACTTGCAAGCAGACATGCTATGATCGGAGTAAAAATCACCTTATAAGAAAAAAGAAAAAATCACTACTGTTCCTGAAAGGAGAGAAAGTCTTGCTGCTACTCAGGTGAGCAAAGATGCTCTTTGGAACTCCCTCCATGCTTCTTCTGAGCTTTTCCAAGACATGGGAGGGCAGGAGGAGGATGGTAAATATACATAAAACTGAACTGCAGTCAGAGAGGCTGTAAGACTAAAAGAAAATCTAAATGCAAGGAGAGCTTTAAGTAGAATTTTTGTATTTTAACTTTGTCACAGTAGATCATCCCCTCTGTATTACTTCTGTTTTTCTTAACATTTATATGACTTTATTGCTGAGTTAATTTAACACTTGAGTATTGGTAGATGAGTTTGATGCATCTCTCAGGAAAAAGACAAAGGTGAAAAGTCTGTTGAACAAACACTTGCACATTTCCAGTTGTTCTGGTTTTGGCACCCTCAATATCTTAGATCTGACCTAACTTTCAATATCTATTTAATATTCTGAGGGTCACCAGTCTACTAGAATAAACAAAGTCAACAGTATTTCCTTTATGAATTAAACCTTCAAAGGTCTAACATTTGAAGAAGAATAATGAACCAGTGATCAAACTTATTTTTATTGTCCAGAAACATAAATTTGAACTCCAATTTTATGTGGTGCTAATAAAGTAAATGAATTCCTATCAGGCTTATATTTCAAGTATCTATTTTATTCTGGGCATTTCAAAGAATAATGTGCACAGAACAGCACAAAGAAATGCAACTGTAAGTACAATTAACTAAAACTTACACCATCACAAGATCTCATGCAGCAGCAGCAAAGTATCAACCTTCTAAACCTTTCCAAGCTATATAAGTATTTGTTTTTGTCAAGGTCAAATAGCCATGACAAGCCTTAAAATGAGTAGTGCAAATTTTACAAGAGACTCCATCTAACAACACACTGGTGTGAAGCAACAATCCGAAGAGATCAATGTCATCCTGCTAGAAAGTAAATATTTTTATAACTACATCCATAGCAACCACAAAACTCTCCACCTCCCCAAAGTGATCCACAATGCTTGACTTGAGAAGCTGATTTAAAGCTCTGAGAAGGTATCACTTGCCATCATTTTTCTTGGCCATAAAAGTCCCAGGAAGATAAATGTAGCTTTGCTGGGCCATCATTTCACAGAAAAGAAACACTCAAAAGATATCTCTAGAAATTGCTATACTTGCTCATTTTGAAACTGTAAATCCTCCAGGGGGACTGGGGGTGCTACACTGTAGGAATCAGTATCAATTACTTTATATGATGTATTTTTACTTCAGTGTCAACCCAGGCAATTGACATCTCATTTTCTCATTTACAGACTTGGTGTAACACCACTTACATCTTCTGTACTACTTTTCACCAATGGATCTCAGTGCTCTTTACAAAGATTAGTACACATATTCCATGAATGGATGAGACATTCTGAGAAGTTAGAGAGATGCAGATAAACTAACCTGCAGAGTCAATGGCCAACTAAGGCCAGTAAATGCAAGTTTCCAGAGTCAGAACCCCCTGCCCTGCCCAGCAAACACCACTACTTCTGTATATAAGTGCTTTGGACAGCCTTCCACACAGCAAAGTTGTGTTTTATGCCAGTTTCCAAAGGCCTCTCAGAAACCCGGTGTCAATTTCCATTTTGCTTTTTCCACTGAAATGAACTGACCCCAGTTCTTTCCAAGTGAGTGGCAGGAAACCTTGCACCTGCTCTGGTCATGGAGGCAGACATCAAAGGCAATGGAAATCTGTCAGCACCAGGTAATTTAGCCTACACTTCAGGCTGCATTTCTGAGCTCATTCATGCTAGATGTATGCAGTGCTAGACCAAGAGGCATTACAGAATTAAGATTAACCACGTTTGGGTACATAACTCTATTACTGCTGAATAGGCACAGTCAGCCTCACCCCTCATTTACACAGGCTCTAAAGCAGCTACATAAAGGATGGATAATACCTGATCCATCATAAAACCTGTCTTTATAAAGCTAACTCATTTTGAACAAATTTGAAACAGGAGACCGAGTTAACAGCAGACCAGTGCTTTGCATGACTACAAAGGATCTCTTAGTAGGAACTGTTAAGCTGAATTTACTGTGCCATTAAACCACAGCCTCAGTGCAGATGTAGGCTGGTTACCAGCACACATGGAAACCCACACAGCAGTTAATTCATCTTCACAGTACGCAAATCAGGGGCGTGGGAGCAAAACCTGATCAAGATTCTCCATTTAAGGGGCTGGAATGCTTTATTTATGGGGTAACTTTCTGCTTTTCCATTCTCTTTGGTCAAAGAGTAATACAGATTTGCCCTTTGCCTACACAGAGAAGAGAGTTTCAGAGCCAGGAGACACAGACTGCACCCCTCTTGCTGCATGCACATTGCTGACTGACAGCAGCAAAAATCAAATATTTATGCAGCCCCACAGTGCAAACTCTCAGAGCATTTAGCACCATTGTTTAATGCCCCTAGCTCAGCTTTAACATGGACATGGGATCTGGCAGATGAGAAGCTGCACTGATAGCAGATATCACTAAAAACAGTCCTCTTCCCTGTCCGTGTCACAGATGCCCCAGAGAAGGGGCACCAGAAGCAAAGGGATGCTCCTATCACAGCAGCTGTTCTTTAGAGCTCAGAGCTTAGACTGGAAAAGATCTACCAGGCTGCAAACTCCTGAGACTGAATTACATGCTGGTCTCATTTGCAGGTTTGCAAATCCTTAGCAGAAGGATTATGCTATAAGCTGGGGCATCAGAAATATCCTGAAGGGCCAATTGGTACAGGCAAGGCACAGCAATCAGAACAGGATGATTTAGGGTACACAACTCCAATACTGCTGAATATGCACAGCAAGTTTTGAAGTAGAGATCTTGGGATCTCTAGTCATGCTCTGTTAAAGCACATTCTCTCTCAGAATAAAAAAGAACATACCAAACTGGTGGAAAATGTTTAACCAAAACCCAATGCCAAATATATATATATATATAAAAATATATATACACATATATATACACACATACATATATAAACTCACTATTTGATTTTAGTAGCTGGGGTTCTTTCAGCTAATTCCATATAAAGGTCTTCACTATATATTTTTGTTTAATTTCACAGAAGAACAGTTAGTCTAGCTGCTTTAAAATAAGTGGAGTTAGGAATTAGAAGTATTTCCTTAAAGGCACTATCTAACAGTACTCCACTTCTGTAGGACCTGCCCTACACCTTTCAGCTTAATATCAGAACTGTACTCTGTTCTCTCAAATACACCACTGCAAACCTGTAAAAGTTAATCTACATTAGAGACTTCTATTAGCTCCTTTGAGTTGGCCAGGAACTGCTCATTTCACATTTTATAATTATCCCAGGAACTAGGAATGGCTGAGAGGAAACAAAATCCCCCTAAAAAGCATCAGCACTGTTTAGAAAGGTAAGCTGCACGACACCACCTGTCAGCACAAAGCAGAAGGCACACTTCCAACAAAGAGTAAGCAGGAGCCTGTCCATGCCCTGTGGCCATGTAGCTCAATGTGAGTGCAGCTGATCCAATATTCACAGCCAGGATGAATATATGACATTCCAGCAGGGCTCTGGAAAAGCCTTGGGCACCTCTGTAACAATCTACAGTGGGATCACTCTTCAGATAAAGTACTAGAAAGGTACATAACTCCGTGGTAATTACTAACTGAAAAAGAGTGGAAAAGAAAGCAGCTATTATTTCCAAGACTTGTCTATTCACAGATCTACCACAGCTTTGACAGTGAAGCATCTCCTGTATTTAACAGCCAAAAACAAGCCGACAATCACCTATCTGCTGGAGATCGACAGAATTCCCAAGGACACTGGCACACAGGGCACCAGCTGGGAGCAGGCTCTGACCTCACAGCCCCATCACTATTGGCCTGCACAGCAATCTGGCATCTCAGTGTGCATCCTCTCTCCAATGGC
This sequence comes from Melospiza georgiana, assembly GCF_028018845.1. Classification (NCBI taxonomy): domain Eukaryota; kingdom Metazoa; phylum Chordata; class Aves; order Passeriformes; family Passerellidae; genus Melospiza; species Melospiza georgiana. The sequence goes on along the minus strand of NC_080430.1, from coordinate 42,166,268 downwards.
ACTGCTCCTGCCAGAGGTCCCACATCACACATCAGCCTGAAGCTTCGCCTGGTTATTTTAACTTTGAAGTCGGCAAAACCAACAGCCATTCCACTGCTCTGGTGAAGCACGTCTTCAAGCCGTGAAAACGAATGTGATCTGATAAGTTAATCTTTGAAGCTTCAGTACAACACAAACTTCACATAGGAAACTCAAAAAGTTAGTTGGGGCAGCCAGCTCTTTAAGACTCTTAATTTTTAATAGTGTAGATGAGTGGAATGAAACAGATCATTTTTATGAGGAGATGCTGAGTATCTGTTGCTCAGCGCACTGAGGGCACACGGGCCTGCAGAGGGATCCCGGCGTTGCGCAGTTCAGCGCCTACCACTAAGGCAAGTGACCGAATTTAGCACTGCCTGGCTCTCTGTGTGTTCATTTACACCTTATGGACTACCTGCAAAAAACAAATTCACTAGCAAACCCAAAAGGCATCAGTTCATCTCCCACTCTGCACAGGTGTACCAAAGCAGTAAGAACGTAAGGAAATTGGGTTTTTTTTGACCTAGGAAACAAAGATAAATTGTTCAATAAACTCTCACATCATGCCTATTCGTGTGCTATCAAGTGCAAAGCATATACAACCAATGTGGTTACAGAAAAGTCTCCAAAGCTCAGCTCCCTGTCTGCCAAAACTCGTCTTTCCGCTACGGGACGTGATGATACCGCAGATACCACGGGAGGCTGAGCAGACCGCGTGTGCCCTGCGCTCCCTTTTCCAATTTCCAGGCGGGACATTTGTGCCTCCGCCGCAGAGCCGCTCTTGCTTCCGTGGGCTCGTCCTTCCCCGCGCTCACCTGCGGGCAGGGCCCCGCACGGGGGGATGCGCTGAGGGACGCCCCGACCCCTCCCCACCCCAGCGCCGGCCGAGGCTCCCCCGCCCCTCCGCGCCCGCGGCGCACTCACAATCTCGGTCACCATGAGGAGCCCGGGCACGGTGCGCAGGAACTCCCTGTCGTAGGCGAGGGTGCTGGAGCTGGCCGACAGGTTGGCGGTGAAGGAGCTGCTGGTGGTGGTGACCGTGTGCGAGCGCGGGCGCGGCGGCTGCTCCTGAGGCGGCACGGGCGGCTCCATGGCCGGCGCGGCTGTCGCCGGACGGGCGGCGCGGAGGCACCGCCGCTCGCCGCTTTGTGTGGCCCCGGCGCGGCGGGCTGCCCCCGCCTGGGCCAGGGGGACGAGGAGGAGGGTGCTCGGCGCCCGGGGCCGGCCGGGGAGGCGGGTCCGGAGCGGGGCCGCCCTCCCCGGAGACCGCCCAGCCCTCCCGCCGCTGCCCCCGGGGCGGGACAGCGATGCCGGTGCGAGGCATCCCCAGCGCTGGGGATTGAGGGACAAAGCGCGTCCCCTCTCAAAACCATCTCCTCAAAACTATCTCTGACCTCGCAGACTTTTGTACACTTGGGATCCCGTCTGCTTCCAGTGCGAGCGAGGAGCCAGGCTGAGCCACTGCTGTGTGTGCCACAGCCCCTTGGAGGGGCCAGCCTCATGCCCCGGCCGTCATCGTGACAGCTCCGGGCCGTCACTCCTGGCTCCAAAGGCCCCAAAGGCTGGCAGGGGCCGTGCTGTGTCGCAGGTGGCTGTCACCCCTGGCTGGTGGCACAGGTGGCTGTCACCCCTGGCTCCAAAGGCCCCAAAGGCCCCAAAGGCTCCAAAGGCCCCAAAGGCTGGCAGGGGCCGTGCTGTGCTGCAGGGGGCTGTCACCCCTGGCTGGTGCCACAGGTGGCTGTCACTCCTGGCTCCAAAGGCCCCAAAGGCTCCAAAGGCCCCAAAGGCTGGCAGGGCCGTGCTGTGCTGCAGGGGGCTGTCACCCCTGGCTGGTGGCACAGGTGGCTGTCCCCGCTGGCTGGTGCCGCAGGTGGCTGTCCCCGCTGGCTGCCATCGCCTGCGAGAGGAGAGGAACAGCCGCAAAGTGCCGCGGGCGGGGAACAGGAGTCTAGGAGCTAACACAGCCCTCCCAGAGCTGTAAATGGGGGTTGGCTGGGGTCCACCAAATAACCAAGAGACTAAACAGAGCAAAAGACTTTTAAAAGCTATAAAATCACTGGAAATGTAAAGTATGAAGTCATTATTGACCCATGGCAATGCTGAGCTGTCCCTTAACCTGTATTTTTCAGTACTCCAGTCTGAAGTGTCATTAAAAAAACCAAATCCGAACACTTCTGGATCTTTTAAAAGCTTCTAAAGAGATCTTCCATTCCACAAAAACCATGGGGTTTCAACAATAAGCAAGCAGGTTATAGTTATTTTCAACGTTCAGGAACTGTAATTAGCGAAGGATTTTGTGTCCATTCAGTAAAAATGAAGTGTTTTCCACATGTCTGGAGGCTATTGTCCTTGAATTGTTTACTGCTGCTCTCCCACTGGATAACAAAGGCTGGATTTTGTGGTATTACCTTTCAGCAAGGGACTGAAGCAGCTGGGGAGGGAGGAGGAGAAGTATGGGCGAGTTTCTCCCAGAAATACAGGAAACATGAATTACCCAGAGGAACTGTTCTTGTGCGTTATTGTGCCTCCACTCACAGTGTGTGTCTGTCACAGTACAGGCTCCATGGGCTCCTTGGAACGTGTATCTTGGCTCAGGCTCTGTGGAGCCTTCGTGCCCTCTACACTCTGACTAGGAAGAGAAGTATTCTCTGATTAGGTCAAAATATGCAATTTGGTGAAGCCTTTCAATGTAAATGTTTTAGACGCTGGTGACTTTTTAATTTAAGATGGCAGAAGAAACGTGGCAGAGTTTTGCAAACATGAACTGCAGGTCATCATAGCACGATGCCTGTCACTTGACACGATAAGATATACAGATAGCATCTTTTTTCTTTTGTTTTTCTTTTTTTTTTTAAGGAAAAAAAGAGACCATTAATACACACTCAAACCACTGAACACAACTCCTTAATCATGAAACAAGGAATTTTATAGTTTTTGGCAAAACGGGTTATTTTTGGTGACATTAACAGGATTATGGGCTTTTTTGTGTTGCTATTTTATCTCTTTCTTTTATATAAGAGTTGATATTTAAAGGAACAGAACACACCTGTGCACTGGTCTGTCTGGAGGCCTGCTTCAACTGGCTTGCAAGTAAAAAATGCTTTATCTGATTGTTCAGCACTGCCAAGGTTCCTTTCAATGCCAGAGCTGCTTTGCCATACCCCTGTTGCTGGTTGTGAGGATCCATTGTAACTGCATCGATTTTCCTCTCTGAGAGATTCCTGTTTTTCAGTTTTCCATCTAGAAGATCAGTAAGCAAAAGGGAGGAAATGTGGGGCTAAAATTCATGCTGCTATCAAAATTAACACGAATTTCAGAGTTGTTTGAGTCATTCACATAACTTTCCTTTTGAGAGCTGTTTATTTTACACTGGATGTATATTCTCACCATGTTTCCAGGATGTGATGAACTGGTCTCAGTGTTCATGCATAATTCTACAACTCATTATTTATACCCTAAACTCTCGGGGGTCAGCGTTGGTTTTCTTTCAGCCATCAGAATCAGAGCAGTAAATTTCATTGCTTTTTGGTCTGCACATCTGTTGTTTGAGCATCCCACCTCCTGTAGGGGAGAAAAAAAAGTAAAATAAAAACACAGATAGGGAATCAATTGTTTTCTGCTTCAGCTCTATTAATATACTGTACACTTTCAATGTCTGTTGTAGAGGTCTAGTATCATGATTAATTCAACAAGAACTGGAGGGCTACACTTGTGGGCAATTTCTCTGAACACTGGCTGCCACTCTGACTTCCCTGGTTAGCTTATTTTTCTCCAGCAAACATATTCAAAGAATGAGTTTCATTAAAAAATGAGTAAACACTCCAGAAGCTTTTCTGTATCTGATATTCCTGGAAGCAAATTTCATTCTTTAACTTGACAACATAATACTTGACATTTTGAATGTTAATTGTGAGCCTCTAATTTTTTTGTTTTGCATCCTTGCACTGAGGGCTAGAACTGGAAAGCCTTCAGGGACCAGCTAAGCCTAGCTCGATTTTTTTACATGTAGATAGCATCAGAAACAGAATAATTGAATGCTGCTGCTTGAACAATCAACCTTTTATTACAGAACTACCAAGAGAGAATAAGGTGGCCCATTTTCTTTATTTTAAATTTACCTTTCAAAGGTTAGGATCGGCAAGGCTTTTAAACACCAGTCAAGACTGTAACCTCTTATTTGTCAACTGCTATAAGGAAGTGAACTCTGATCAGGAAAAAATATGCAATTTGGTGAATGCAAATGTTTTAGTAAAAGCAGAATAGTGGATAAAGGTATTATCAGGTTTCTCAGTAAAGGGATTATTCCTGAATGTCTCATTATCTAATTAACAGAGTCTTCCATTTAAGCTGGCTTTGTTCTCAGATCCTGAGGTATCAACATTTTTAACACTACTGATCAAGCTCTCTAAAACTACTTTCTTAGCAACAATCTGGCCAGCTGGAAGTGCTAATTAAAGTAGACTCACAGGCCCAAGGAGTGGAGCTGACTGGAATTTCCTGAACTGTTTTTCTGGTTTTGAAATAGAGCTTCCCTTCCCCCTTCCTAAATCCTAGAATTTTCAAATGTCAAAATCATTCTGACTATTTTTTAGGTAAGTAAAACATGTTAACATATAAAAGATGAGTGAGATTTTTCAGTGGTTATCAGCAGGTTTCAGCCCAAACAAAAAATTTACTGTATTTAAACCACCTAAGTGAGCTAAGAAAGCTAAGGAAACTTAATCTGAAGAGAGCAAGAAAGGAACTGTACTTTCCATGAAGCCCAGGTCTCGCACAAGGAATGGGGATTTATGTCACATGTCCAGGATAAATACTATCACCCTTGACATCCTACTGTGCAAATAATCTGAGGATGAGATATTTTTAGTTTGCATTAAATCAAGAAATGATTGGAAATTTCCTGATGGCTTTTCAGAATTAGCAAAAGTGTAGGCTTTGAGCTACAAAAGTATTCAAGTAAATAATTTATAACATATTTTACCCTTCAGCAGCTTACAACCGTATGGAAAAGCTGATTTATACTAACCCAAACCAGAAATACTTGATTTGTACTTTGGTAGTAACATGTGCCATAGGCACATGATCAATCAGGGCAAATGTCTCTGTGTAGGAATCCATATTTCACAAAGAAAAGATGGTTTTCATGACTGAGATACCTGGATTTTCCAATGCTGCTGCAACAGAGAGAGAATAGGTGAGATGCTCGTATTTTCGAAACGGCCATTATTTGGTGAATCCACAGAGAATCCTTGTGGTACATGGGGTTACTGAACACAAGGCTTGTTTTGTTTTGCAGCTTGGGTGCCTAAAATTAAAGAACATAAAATCAATACCAATTGAAGCAATAATCAAAGTAATGACAGTGCATGAGATTTTATCAGCAGGTGTTTGTTACTACCCCAGTGCTGGAAAAGGCAGGACTTAGCTGTATATGTTCTGTACTCCTCTTATCACAAATATTGCTTTTTTTACGTGAAGTTTACTTGAATTATATGCACAAAGTCCTGACTGTAGACACACAGTCATTTTACCTGCCAGAAAGCTGTCTTACAACATATTTTGCCATACAGATAATTAACTCTGTGCTGGGAACAGTAACATACTGACTTTAGATTTTATTTTTCAGTTTTGAAACCCATGACACTAAGTAAACTGTGTGGTGATAGAGACTGTGCTAAGAAAAGAAAGCACAGAGACCATAAACCTTGTATTTTCTTTGCATTAGGCTTTCACCAGCTGTTTTATCTGCTCTGGGAATCTAAAGATCTCTCCCAGCCCTGCAACACAACTATGTCACAGATATTGTACTGAGGAAAAATTGCTTACTTCTTTCAGAGCTGGCTTGTACTTAGAACACACTGTCCCTAAACACTGAATATATGTGCTTAACTTCAGGGCAGAGAGCACATCTACTCAAATTAAAAAGAGTTTGTACTGAGTAGTGGGAAGTCTACATACAAATCTCAGAACAGGAATTGTGGTTTTCATCTTTAGGGGTCTCAGCTCTGTAATGCACCTGCTAGAGATGTCTGCATTTCATTTCCCAGGCTGCTTCCCAGCTGCTCTCAGCTGTCCTGCTCTCCAGCGAGCCCGCAAGCACAGCTCCAAGCACAGCTGCTGGCTGTGCCTTCTCACACCTGCAAATCAGAGGCCACCCCAACACTCGGGAGTGTCTGGTGTCGTGTTGTGTGAGGAAGGAGCTGATTCTGCCCCTGAGCACGTCCAGGCAGGCTGTCCCTGAGGCACACTCATAAATACTTTCATTAGGGTCAGCAGTCCAGACCTTAAAATATTATTATGTCCAGCCACAGACCTTTAAATATTATTATGGAGCAAACACATACTAGTGATTGCATCATTGAGAATATAAACACTTCCACTGAAGACATGTGCATTTTCTACCTGCTAAGGGTGGTGCTTGCCTAAGTGTTTATGTAAATCACAGCAGGTAATGTTTATACAGCACCCAATCCCAGTGCAAAACAGCTGGAGGAAAATACCACCTTCAACAATTGTCAATGCCATATTTGTTTTTAGATAATTAATGAAAGACTGTATAATTCTACTGTGGTTTCATCACAGCACCATCCAAGTTTAAGGAGAGAGTTCACAGCCAACTCAGTTTGCTTGAAGGCTTAAATAAAAGATTAAACAGTCAGCTATGTTGCTTTGCTTTGGTTAATACAACACCATGACAGAGGCCTGAGACTTAAAGCATCCCTCATCTCAAATTATGAGGAGGCCACTTGAGCTTGCTGTGTGTGTATGTACACTAAGAGAAGACATGGATGGCTGGTAAAAACCTAACCAAATACTATGGCTAAAAGCTGAAACTAGACAAATTCAGACTGAAAAGAAATTGGTTTTGTTGTTGGGGCTTTTTGATTGTATTTTTTTTTCACATAGCATGATTAGCTATTTGAAGGATTTATTAAATAAAACATTAAACTCTCCATCATTTTATAGCTATAATTCCAAGCTATAGGTTTATTTGAAATGTACCCTTTACCAGACTTACATTGACAAATTTGGTGGTCTTTATTATACAGAACATGACAAGAGATGACCCAAATGATTTGAGAAACCACAGAAATTAATTCCAATTATTTCCATAAAGTATCAGTCTTGTTAACACTCTAGTAACCCAGCTGTACAGTACACATGCAGTACCAATGCCTGACACATCTCCTGCAGTGGCAGCAGAATAAAGGATCTCATGAATCTTGCTCTGTCTGGACAATGAAAACTGGTGATGAAACTGCTGTACACGGAGAATCAATTTTATGCAGATGGACTGCAAGGTTTAAGGATGGAAAAATTCTCATCCAGAGAAAGTTAAAAAGCCAGTGGGCTGACTGCAGGACCTGCAGAGAAAGGAGCCAGCTGACTGGGGAGAGCTGCCAGAGGGTACATGCTCTGTCATAGGGGGCTGAAGGGCAGGAGAAGAGAACTGAGCCTGGCAGGCACTGACCTAAATCTTGGGGAACACAACAGTGGAAGAAAGCATAGGAGTGCAGGAAGATGTTTTACTGCTCCTCATCCTGGTTGGCACAGTCTTTCTGTTAGTATGGAGTACAGACATTTGACATTTATCCATTAACAGGAGAGGAAAATGTTAACAGAGGACACAGTACACCACGTAGTGGCCTGAAATCTGCAAGCAGCTGAGCAATGTAGCATTGGTATTTTCAAATCAGCACTTTATCTCTGCATTTAGACAAGTGCCAAAAGACTTCTGAGCAACAAAAACCAAAATGACCCTGATGTTTGTATTTACAGAGCAGTCTTAGCCCTGAAACAAAACAAAAGCAAATAAACAATTCTCCCTAGTACAAAACACAGTCAAGTTCAATTCAAAGCAGGGCACAGAGGTGCAGGCACCAGTGTTTTAGGATATACAGGATACTGCTCATGACTGTAAATCATTGGATGCTTTCAGAGCATTAGTGTTACAGATATGCAAAGAACCAGCATGCAAAGCTCCTGATACCTGGTAGGGCTTGTGTCAGTGCACCAAAAAACCCCTGCAGTGATGCAAGGCACTTAATGAATCCTCCAGTTCTAGCTTCCAAAAACATCCTTTGCAAGACAAGTGGGAGTTTGAAGAAACAGGGGAGAGAAAAATGTTTCTGTTATGACTGCATGTAGTTATGGGGAACAGAGTGAGTGTGTTTTCTGCTGCTGGCCTAATAAAACCTGCTGGGATTTTTAAATGAATCAGAAAGACAAATTTAGTTAAATTTCTCAATTCATTTAGTTTTCTACGAAAATTGCAGGCTTTGGGCTGTGTGAGAACAGTGCATGGTGTGAGACTATAGGACTCAGGGGGTGGATGATGGGCTGCCTTTTGGAGGGATTGGGATTTCCTCAGAACAAAGGCTTATTCCATTTATGCCATGTCTTGAGAAAGCTTATCCTGTCAAGTCATTTATCACCCTGTTAACTAGCTACTGAGCCTGGATAATGCTTCTTCCCTAGATCAGTGAAGGAAAAGAGAATTTTAGAAGAAAGGAAAGTTTTCATTTGGGGATTTTAGGAGATTGGGAGAAGAGCTGATAGGAGTTAGGATATCTAAGCTCTTTGAACGATGAGAAAAACATACCAGGAAGGATTTTTCTAACAGCTCATAGTGCAGCTAAAATAGTCTTTTTACTGAGGGCATCCCTGGTATTTAAACTATGTGAACTGGCACAGCCCTGTGCTTTGCAGTACTAGATTTGGAGTAAGTAGAGGATGCTCTGTGATGGATGTGGCTCTAATTACAGATATCGAGGTGAATGAAATCCATTTGCAAATGTCTGGCTTAATGCTAAATATGAGACAATTATGATGTGGGATTTTTAATTATACAGATGTCCCCATACAACCCTACGATGAAAAAGCTTATTTTCCTATAAACTTTGAGGTTGGCTCACCTTAATGATCAAACAAAGTACAGACCCCATTGGTTGTGCTGGCTGCAGTGGGGATATTTGTAAGAGCAATCTATTCCACATAGATTTTTTTACAGAGAGCATATCCTCAGTTATCCATGTTCTTGGCATTTACAAGAATTTGATGTCTTCTGGTAATCTTCCTCTGTTCACCTGGAATTGACTGATCAGTTGACACTATGAAGATGAGGCTGTGACAGCTTCATCTCCTCAGAATATCAGAAGTCTGATTTTTTAGAAAAATAGATATACACACACAGATGCATACAAAAGCATGTTTCATAGATCCAGACAATTATTTTAAAAAAACAATAGTGGTCACTAAATATATCAAATCTGTGATGTTACAAAAGCAGTATGATTCTCTGAATATACCAATCAAGTAATTACTCACTTGCCATCCTCACAAGGATTCAATCAGGGGCCCAGGAAACAAGCTGCATCAGTGTGTGCAAATGGAGGTCATGCATCAAACTGCTGGGCTTTCTTTTTAAATGATGCTATGATTGCTGTTTCAGTGAAGGAATAATCAGGGAGGTCATCATTTCATGATTCATTGTTCCAGCAGGCAGTGCAACAAAAAATATTTAAGTTAGCAATGATGTATTTAAACCAGGTATTACTTTGATGAAATCTCATTTACTCCAAGGGAAGTTAAGATTTGATATTAGAAAACATTTCTTCACTGAAAGAGTGGTCAGGCATTGGAACAAGCTGTCCAGGGAAATGGTGGAATCACCATCCTTGGAAATGTTCCAAAAAACATGTGGCTATGGCACTTGGGGGCACAGTTTCATCGTGAAGATGGCAGTGCTGGGTTAACAGGTGGACTCAATGATCTTAGAGATCTTGTCAAAACTAAATCATCTATGATTTCTTGCATGCAAATATCCTTCTTGTGCTAGAATACTTCTTTTATGGGCTGTCTGAAATTACTAGTGCAGGTTTTCTTCATGTAATTCACAAGTAAGGGAAATATGAGTGAGTGGATTACATCAGTTCATCAGTGCTGAAATGTAGGATGTAACAAATTATCTTCATCAACAGCAATGAACAACACTGGGGTACCTTAATGGGTATTTCAAGGTATCTATCTAACCAGCAGCTGATTTATAGGTGACATCCTCCAGCCTGCAAAAATACTCTAATAAAGCAAACCAGTGTAAGGCAACCAGTGATAAGAAAAACATACACATAGAAAAGGGAAAAAAAATGCTGGTGAAGACACCTGTACTACAAGGACAAGTATTCCACAGTGTTTGTATAAGGGCACAGAAAGGGAGCCATGAAAGGGGGGCCTCTGTAGGAGAAGGGAATGGAGGGTTTGCAGATCCTCAGTCTCCCTCATTTGCAGATCCTCCCTTCCTACAGTTCAAGTCCACCTCTGAATCTGGGGAAATGAAGAAGAAGCAGGACTTGAAGTACTACACCCCTCCATATACTTGCTCTCTGTGGATCCCTGTCTTGAAAAAGAAGCCATTATTTCCCAGTTCTTCTTTGATATGATTGAAAATAAATTTTTAAGATGAGTGACAAAGAGAGGCATAGAATCTCCACGATCACTACACAGAGGAACTACCTTTACCCTGTGTGTTGGTGGTAGTGAATTCCCTGACTTAAGTTGTTCCAAAAAAAGCTACCAGTTCATTATAATCAGTCAATAATATTGGATTAAAGCAGATGCAGGAAGTGTTGTTCATTCAAAGGCAGCACAGAAAATAAAAAAATTGCCAACCCAAATCACCAGCAACCCCAAACACTCTGAATCTGTATTAAATTGAAGATCAGGTATTTCTTGAGATTTGCCTACTGGATTTCAAGATATTTTACTAATCATCTCAAAATAGATAATTCCTTTAAAAGCAAAATAATCTTTCCAAAGCTCTGTCTAGTTACACAGATACTCGGAAATAGGTATGCCCAAGAAAACTGCATTGAACAGAGATAAATCATATGATAAGACTAATACTACAAGCCTGAAAGCAGACTTGAAAATTAAATATTTTTCCTGTTCAAGTGCTGTCTGTGCATGAATTTCCTTCTTAAAAATATGAATTTAACACACATAAGCAGGTAGACAGCAAGCAGTCCCAGGGAATGATGTCACTGGTTCCTTAAGGTATGTCCAGCAAGGTCAGCAATCCAAGGAACTGCCTTCTATCAGTCCAGTTGAAATGCTTTTATCCTGACTCAAGCAGGTTGCCTTGAATAGTTTAGATTCCCTAACTAGTTATATTCACCATATAACCCCTGTAACAATAAACCACATTCCCATTTTTAGTGATGCATTCAAGGACTCGTGTGAAGCCTGGTTACCTGGTGCAGAATTCCCAGTCATTATAACACAATGAGTTTTAAATCAGTCTAGTTTAACTCAGTAATTAACACAAGGTACCTTGGGCTGAGTTTCTCAAGTGTTCCCATTGTGTTTCCTGAAATCTGCCTGTCCATTAGACTCTGGGCCTAATTACTGTCCCAACATTACAAGAACAGAGATGTTCAAACCTCCCAGTATTTGCTCACTGCTCCTTGGATGCTCTCCTGATCCAGCGCACATGCTGACATGACAGGTTCTAGCTAAACGTGGTCATTTCCCACTAATGCCTCTTCAAATGTCATGTAACCACATCCACTACTCTTCACTTTAGGTTTGATTACTGTAGCAATTAAAAAGAAAAAAAAAGCCCAAACCAGTGATGCTGGCTTTGTGCTAGGGAAGAGAGCTTGGGTACAACATGCAAGTTCTCAGATGGAAGCAACCAGGAAGATTTCTAGCCCACCTATATTAGATAAATGAAATCACATCTGGAGTCAGGAGTGTCCCTGGAGTGCTCTTGCTCCATTATTTTCATTTAACCTCAGCCTCTGGTGACAATAGGGCAGAGCTGCTGTCAGCATTATGCTTATTTGGTTTTAAGATTACAGAAGAACGTTAATAGCCAGGGTTATGGCTACCTTGCCATTACCTAGGGCTCCTGCTCCTAGCTCTGAATCTGCAATTGCAAGAGAGAAGGAAGATAATTCCCTCAGAAACTCAGGAAGAGCATCTTGAGGAGCTTTGCTTTGAGGGCTTATCTCTAACTACTTAGTCAGACCTAATCCTGCTTAGCTTAGCTCTGAGAAAAATCGCAAACTGATGAGGAGGTAACCAACACTTCTGATTACTTCTCACTTGTTAAATACAGTAAATGCAGCCCCGAGGAAGTTGCAGCTTTTTCTCTTGCCAGCTTTTCTCATGACCATCAATCACATTTTCATGAACTCTCATGATCCCACAGCAAAGAGAGTGAAGTGCCTGTTTCCTCTGTATAAGTTGTCTATAACACATGAACAGCATATTTTTCTCATCTTAGTTTTCTTGCTTGTAGAAACAATACATGGAATAGAAAGTGAACTTCAACAGCAATGGTTTTATCTCTATGCATTTTGATAACACCAAGTGTGCTTGTGAAATCTCTCTTCTACTTCAGCAATTGTTAAGTCCTCTGAGGAGACATTTTCCAGGTTTTGGTTTTGAAAGGAATGCTGCTGCACTAAACTGTTACCATGAAGCCATGCCTGGTACAGACTGACAGGCCAAAAGGGGCTTCAATCAACTCTCAACAGTTTTGTCTTCACTCTTTCTGTATTGCAGGGCATGTTCTTGTATTACCATTTCTTGCACTGGTTAAAACTGACTAAGGCTCATTCCTAATGTTCCAACAAATGCATTACCTTGCATTCTGTCCCCTCTCTTCTCCACACTTAGTACATACAAGTTAACACTTAAAGCAATTTACCTGTAGGGTTTGCAGTGCAATCCCATTCCACTCTAATCTGATTGCTTTCAGAAAGCTAATTGTGCCTGCTAGCAAACACCTCTGCTGCTCTAGCCTTGCCCAGCCTTGTCAAGGCAACCACATTGTATTTTGGAAGAAAAGCCACACCTGGAAATTGTCATACCTGGAAACTGTACATTCCTCTGTCAAATGGTTTCAAAGAGTTGAATTACCAGTTTTTTAATGCATCTGTGAATAATGTATAGTCATTCATAATGGAGATAACACTTCTGAGGGGGAAAAATTATGTGAGTATAGTAAGTAGGTAGACTACACCTAAGTGTAGGATACTCTGGCTCCAGAGCAGGAATATATTAGAATCAACATAAGCAGCTTTTGTCACAAAGCTTAAGCAGTGATGGGTTAAAGATCATTGCTAGCTACCAAGATCTTGGTGTGATAACCTACTCTAGAGACTTAAAGCAGACTGAGCAACTGCACCAGGAAACACCACTAAGAAACAACTTCAGCTTCTGCTATTTTAAAACAGTCAATATATGAATAAATATGGGAGTGACATAAGGATTAAACCCAAGAGTATGAAAGCTTGTAAGACCTTATTCCACTTAACCTCCCTGCTGGGCATCAAACATAAGACAAGGCTAAATGCACATGGCAGCATGCTGATCCTTTTTTTCCATGCTGGCTAAAGCTCTGGGAGTAATGAAAGGTATTCCTTATCTGTAGTAGCCTACAGCCTGAAAAAATGCAGATAAAGAAAACAGGAGGGTAAGACTAAACAAAGACAAGGGGAGAGTGGCACGACCAAGCGCTGCTGCAATCACCACCTGGCTTGAAGCTTGAAGAGAATGATGTTGATGACACCTACTTTAAATTTTATAAAAGCCCAGAAACAACAAAATACCCAAAGCATCTCTGTCACATTCCATTGCAAATCTGCACGGTAAGTGGGAATTAGAAAAAAATATAAATTTGGTTTAAAAATACCACTCAAAATAGTTCTATAAAACCTGGGCTTTAATCCAAAGCACAAGCACAGCCAAGGCTGGCTCTGCTCAGCAATCACAGTATAGAGCAGCTTGCTTTGTGCTCACTTTGCTTTCAAGTATTTTGAGCTTCCTAAAGCACGGATCACAATACATGTAGGTTTATTTCCTGATGAAACAATAAAGGAAGTGGGTACCATAAAAAAAGAACAGCATGTTTAAAAGAAAAAAAGCCTCACAGTCCTGAGAAGCTGTGATGCTAGTGCTTGTGTTTGACTTTGCATTTCAAATGCTAGTATTTAAAATGATGTAGATCAGGAACCCAGCCAGTGCTTGCTAACAGATTTGGCTTGCTTTCCAGCTCTCTCCAGCCTTTAAATAGCAAAAGAGCAAACTGAAAATCCCCAAGGCTGTACTTTCTGAGCCTACCACATGCCTGTGCTCAGTAATCATCAAACTGAAAGATACTCACCAGGTCCTCAAAAACACAAATCATACAGAAAAAATCTATCATGCTGAGACCTGAAGTATGGTCCTATGACAAGAATTCAGTTTATAATAAACCTGGATTTGGAGAAAGAAAGGGCAAACTAGTTCAATTAATGTCACTATTACTTTCACCTCAATGTGAAATATGCACTATTCTCTACAAACATGGCATTTCAGAGCTTCAGGGACTGGCAGCATGGATGTGATACTGCTCCCCTGAAACAGTAGCAATGTTTTCAATTACCCCAACCTGACTTATTGCCATCACAAGCACCGAGGACAGGCTGAAAGAAATCCATGCACTAGCTTCACAGCCAGACAGCTTTAAATGGATAGACAGACATTAGCTAGTGCAAAGGCAGCTGAACATTAATCCTCTTGGTAGCCTTGCTAAAATCCTGTGCAAAATTCCCAGCACCTTACACAGCTTATTTGTGCACACAAACATTCAAAAGCAAGGTAAGTAGGGGTTTACCTGTGTAGATGAGCACGTGTGAGCATGTACACACGTCCACCTTCTGATATGAGGAACTCTTCTTAAGGGTCACTACAAAAGGAGCACACACAGGTGCAGCTACACAGAGATGAGAAGGAAGCTGGAACAGGCACGAAGAAAAGCTGTAGGGTGAAGGACACTACATCACTCTCATCCAGGTGAGAAAAGGAAACGTGCACTGTAGCAACAAACAGCAACACTAAGATCAGAGGGCAATGTGGATTAGACTGAGCAGGCTCTGGCAGCGACATCCACCTAAATGATCAGGACTGCTCACACAGGTCAGAGCAGTACTTTATTTATCATTCACTGATTCCTCCAGCATAACTTCCAGGAAGAGCATACTTTTAAAATAGTAATTCACACAGAAAATCAGAAATTCACACAGTAATTTACAGAAATAACCAACAAATGGTTCCCAATGCCCCTACAATTACCCTTCACTAAACCTAAAACAGATACTGTTAAGTAACAGATAAATATAATAGGTAAATTCAGTTTAGACATGGGGAACTCTTGACAGAGGTACCATTATTCTGGGTGCCACCCTATTGTACTCTTCTTAAAATCAAGTTCTGCAATTGTTTTCAGTAAGAGCAGGATTAGACTGACAGATCAAAAGTCCTTACCCAAAGCAGGGATCTAAAATCAAGTTAGAACAGACGGAGAGAGAACCATATTTCATTTAACCTGAATGCCAAACACTCTCCTTTGCACATGTTGGGATTGAAGGCAGATGCTCTTCTCATCCATTATTCAAAATAGAAATGTTACCTTTTAGTGCTCAGATTTCTATCAGCTCATGGCAAATCACAGGAGAAAAATCCATGCAGCCAGGAGACAGGCAGAAACTAAACAGTTTTATACTTTCTAATAATATGACGTGCCATGTGTTCCAGGACATTTTATTTCAACTTTATCAAATTTCACTGCTGTGAAATCTATGTAATTCATTCATATGACTCCAGGCTTACAATGAAGTCCAGCTTGGGAGCATTATGAAGAACTCTCAGCACAGACTGGCTTCTTGTCTGCTGTGTTTCTTGTACAGCCTGGCTGTTATTTGCAGTCCGACAACGAGAGACACCCAGCCTGTTTGCACTGATTTAGTGAGAAAGCACCCCCTTAAGAAGATACATAAAACAAGGGTGTCCATCCTAATTCTCTTGTGATGGCTTTTTACTTTGCTGCTGACTCAGGCTAATTAGAATTTAAGCCCTTTTGGATGGTATATTTGAGACACATATTTATTCTATTGATTGATTTCATGTACTCTTAAAATAAACATAACTTTGAGGTAAAAGTACCACAAGAAATGACCTAATGGCTAAAATTCTGTCTTAAAATTAGGAATAAAATGCAACCAGGTACAGATTTGCTGGGCAACCATCTTTGCTCCTCTCAGTATTCCTATGTGTAAAGGATGGATTCAGACATTGCTTTCATTTTATTAACTGCTCTGAGGCTTTCAGTAGACAATGCATTATTCTGGTCAGCAAGAAAACCATACTTGTTTTACAGTATGATGTCCCACACTAAGTAGCAGCCCTTTCTTTCTCTGGATAAACACTTGTGACACCTCCCACCCCTTTGGCTGAAGTACAAACTGACAAACCTGAGCACAATGCGCTCTTGTTACTTCCCAAAGTCTTTCAACTTCAACACCCAAGAGAAACAAACATTGTTGGGTACACAGTTCAGGAACCCCAGTGATACTGGAGGATCTCACTGACCATGCTGTCCAGCAGTTCAGGTAGTGGCTGTTGCCCTGTACTTGGGAGGGTCTCCGATGACAGGCAAGGCAGTGCCTTGGGTGGAGGTTATAACACGTTGGGCATTTTGTACCAAGCTCCTTCCCTCAATCCCAGTGGTCTACAACACATGCATCTGGTGCTGAACTACAACCATCTCCTAAATACAAAGAACACACTGTAAGACAGGTGCAGTCATAGAGGAGCCTCGGGAAATTCAGAAATGGTCAGAACAGTCATTCCACAACAGGTGGAATCAGCCACTTAGCGACCAGTGCCCTCCAGTGGCTCCCAGAGCAACTGAAGGAACTGAAGACAAGAACCTGTTTTCAGAGGTCAAAGACAGTACAACTGAATCACTAATGGAAAAAAAGAAAATCCTGACAATCTGGATGCCAAATAGCTCTTTTTAAAATTTATGTTCTTGCATGGCAACTTCCCATCTGCTGTCATTACATACCACAACCAGAAAAACCTACATTCCATCAAGAGAATAAAATATTAATTGCAAGCCTTGTAAAATGAGACAAACAGAACAGAAACCAAAGTGATTCCCAAGACAAAAATGTTTATTTTTGTACTAACTTTTCAAACAGGTATACATTCAACATCTCTAAACAAAATCAGTACATACGATGAGGGCAAGTTGAGTAGGTATCATTAGAATGTAATACCTTCCTTAGCAAGTAAAGTTCATAACCCAAGAATTAGTTACAAATTTATGACCCCCTTACACAGGGGTAATGATTTCAGTAAGACTATCCCAGTACCAGGCAAAACAGAGTGTTTGCAGAGCAGGCTCATTCAGTTCCAGTACCATGTCACAGTCTTTTAATGAGCAGTAAATAGTGGGGGAAAAAATACATAGTGCCAAGCTGAGTGTTCTCCAGCACTGAAAAGCAAATGTAAATAGTGAACTATCAATAGAATTTAAATAAACTATTTTAGTTATTTTAGTTACTGAAACCTCAATTTTTGTCTGAAAAAAAGAATATCATAACAGACTGGCGAAACGAATTCCATAAAAACCTTTTCTCTGGATTTGCCTTAGAATATAAGCTTCTCTAAAAAATAAGAACAATGAAGATTTGAGACTTTCAGTGGTAGAAGTAGTATTGGAATAATAAAGAAATAATTTAAAAAATATATATTAATTTACCACATTTAGCTCATATAGCCCTTTATGTATCTTACAAAAAATGCTACTGTCCTACATACTACATGTAAAAAAAAAAGTTTATATATATAATGTATATGTACACATACAAAGCGAAAGCCACCAATTTGGTATTAAAAAAACAGAACAAAACAAAGCATAAGCAAACACACTGGAAGTTATGCAGTAATGAGGAGTGTATGCTCCATGTGTGCGTTAGCGTAACAGTGCTTCCAACCTTAAAACACCCTCTTAAATGTCTAAGCAGAGTGCTTGCTCCAAGTCAGCTCTACCAGTGATGCTCCCAATTGCCACAAATGTCTGATGTCACTTAACTTCTGGCCATCTCCCATGTTTAGCACTAAATCAGAAGTAAGGCAAAATAACTTTTCACATCCCTGGATATCTAAGGACATTCATGAGATCTTCCAAATATTAATTCAAAATAATACAGGAGCACAAAAAAATGGTACCCCTAAGTGGAAGGGTCTTCCTGTCTACACAAAGTTGCCCCAAAGCTTCCCTATTTCAGAGTAATCCAGGTTAGGTAAGTATGATAATTATTCCCAGGCATCCTCTTTGTTTTAGCAACTTTTGAATGACAACCTGAAGTTTCAGGATGGGTGTGTGCTCATGATTCCTGGTCTAAAACCACCACTGAGAACAGTGAACAACAGTTCTGATACTGCTCAGATGTTAGGTGTGGATATTCAGAGCAGATGGACAGTCTTGTTCTATAAATTCTAATGCCAACCCTTGTCTCCCAGTTGGAAGAAGGAGTCCACCCTTAATGTGCCTAGCATATATTTCACAAAAAAATCCCCACACTTAAGTATACAAGAAAAGCAAAACAGATTTTACTCATCTATCTTCTCTTGCATCAATCTTAAAAAAAAAATCTAAAAAGACCAACCAAACCAACCACCCCCTGCCCCCCGCCTTAAACTTCATAAAATCACAAATTTTCCAATAACAAATAAAATTAACCTCCCTGATAAAACCAAGGTTCCTGGAAAAAACCTAGTTGACACCCTGGGGAATAAAAGAGATGGATGCCTTTGAGAAGCTTTCTGGGAGATGAGTTGTAAAGGATTTGATTCAGCACCCATAAAAGTTTTGTCCAGTGAAAGAGTAACTCCAGAGCTGGGAAGGCTGGACCAGGACTACAGCCCAGTGGACGTGCCAGTGACTGGCAGGCACTGAAATGAATGCAGTCATCGTACTGGCAAACAACCCTGCTGATGACACAAGTGTGTTGCACCAGGGAATTCCCCTGACATTCCTTGGAGTGTTGTGTGGAGCTCAACACATTGCAGCTAAGCTAAAATCACAGCAGAACAACTTGGAGCAGTGGATACCCAAGGCTATTCTTCATCAAACAAGCAACAACAGCAGTGAAGAACAACCACAGGTAAAACAATAAAATGAACTGTAGGCTCAAGGGCTCAGAACCCCCAGGTGAACACCTCTGGCTTGCTTTGGGGAATGGGATTCTAGAAGAGCCTAACAAAGAGGAACAGTAAGGGAGAAATGGAGAAATACAAAAATGCAAGGATTAAAAAACAGAAGGGGAGGCAATGATCCCCCTCTAGAATATTCCCTTTAAAACAGTGTAATTAAAAACTTTAAATTCATTTAGAAATTGGTTTCAAAGTAGCTTGACAATTTCAACAACTTTCAAAAATCAAAATATTCTTCACTAGAGTTCATTGAAATATCCCTGCAGCCCCTTGAATAACTGCTACAACTTGTTTTGCATTAACATTGCTTAAATTAATATAGTCATAAGCATGCAAAATGTTAACATTTAATTGCGCATACAGAATAAAACAAAGTTCGAACAGATTCCTAGTATTTCAAGGTTACACGCTTGATTCAGCCTCTGATCAAAACCACTGGGATTCTTCCCAGAGTGCCAGCAGATTGTGGACCAGGCTTGAATAGAAGACAACAAAGCATTGTGTTTTATGGTGCAGGAGCAAACTCAAAGTACACTTGTGTATACATAGCAGGAAGGCAGTGCAACTTTTGTATTGCGGATCTTAGAGGAGTTGCATGTTAGCCAGTAAAAGGACAATCACTGAGCCAACACGGCGTGCTGTGTCACACAGGCTGGGGACAGACACCGACAGCCGCTCACAGACACTCGTGGTGCTCCTGGAGCCTAAGAGCAGCTCTGAACAAAGCTCAATGACAGCTACATCCACTGGAACCCGGACACGAATTGGAAAGGCAGAAAGCTGCGTTAGTACAACAGCCTGATGGATTTTACTTGTGCTGTGGATGATTCTGAAGGCAGGATACTATGTCTGCAACAGGTCTCCCTTCATAGCAGATTTCATACACAGCAGTGAAGAGTGGAAACCTGAGGAAAGAGGGTGGGGAAAGTGAACACAGTGTAAATTTATTCTGTAACATTTTATTAAATGAAAGAAATATAAAGGGATGAGGAGAGGGAGGGGGGAAATGGAGAGATGGAAAAAATTATTTCTTTTTTCTATTTGCCAGGTGCAAATGCTAGGCTGAAAAGCAGGGCATTAACTACAGAACCTGCACGCATCTCTGAAATAGAGTGACTCTCAGAAGCCTAGCTATAATGGAGCCTGAGACATTCATTATGCATGGCACAACCATAAAGTGTTCTAAAAAATAAATTTAAAACATTTTTCCTGGCTGTTCTCACAGCAGTACCCATCTGTGGTTAAAAAGGATGACTGGCACATCTGTTACGCAGTACTTCTCAGCAATAACTTGATAATAAAGTATATGACCAAAAAAGACCCAGGAAAACATTGAAGGTCAAGTTTTTTAATGAGAATTGAAAAATAGACCTGGATTTTGAAAGACAAAATTCCACATCTGCTTTTTTTTGCCTTTTTTTTTTTAGATTGGCCACATCTCCAACAACTTTCAAATTAGTCAGGCTTCTCTGATAATCTGAAGGTTTGTTACAGCCAAGATACTTTACAAAATTTGTATTTGCTTTCTGTCCATCCCAAACAGTAACAGCCAGACAAGTTCAATTTTCATACAAAGCCTGGTAAATTTTGGGGGTTGATTTGTTCATCAAGTACATATACCCTTTCAGCATGGCTTTTTATTCTGCTGCATTTTAACCAATGGAAATAAAAAACAAGGGTCATTGGAGATGGAGAAATAGTTAATTTCTGAGTGATTCAGAATACATCTGTATTAGGACTTTCTCCTTAGGAAATGTGTCCCAGCAGTCACTCTAAAGCTTTATGGGCTCTAATGCCCATTTCAGAGTTGAGCAGCCCTGAGCACCATGTATGATGGCCTATACATTCTGCTGTCACTATTACATTGCAGTAATGCTATCAGCACATCACCCTGAACTAGACCGACCTGAGTTTTGTTTCTACTTCATTGGTGGAAAAAAAAATTACCACACAGCCACACAGCTGCTCTCTCAAATCCAATGCTAAACTCCTCAGATGGCAAAACCCTTACTGGGAAATCGGCAGAAGGAATTTATACAATGACTTCCGCATTTCTAAATGAACCTCACTCACCTTGTATGATGTACTAGGCTGAAGGGGGTTACATTTGCTGTTGCCATAAAAGCTTTTGTTAGCGTAGGCACTAACAAAATTTGCTGTGACTGTGTGAGAGGTGGCCACAAAACAGATGAACCTCTCAGAGCAAAAGCAGGTGTCCCACAGGTTTAGGTACAATACTGGCAGGTACTGCTCAGTGAAGAAGCACCACTACTACAAGCCACAGCCTGATACCTAAGTCCTGCTGCTTATCCCAGAGAACATTACTGTGCACAGGTCTGCCACACTTCATGTGGAGAAACCTGTACCAAGGGTGACTGCAGGCTCAGGGCCAGCAAACTCCAGCTGTATCTCAGGCCTGAGCACATAAAGACAGCAAAGACTACAACAAAAATTGCACCATGAGTATCAACAGGAATCAGCCCTGCTACCAAGGCTCTTCTGAACTTTGACTTTTGCACATTTCTACATAGCCTTGGGAATAGTTTTGCAAGACCAGAGTATGAAATTCTACCCTTATGAGACTCTTTCCTCTTCACTTTGAAACCATGGCTGCTTCACTGTGTTTTATGTTTTAAAGCAGTAGTTTTTTCAAAACACTTTGAAAGTTGTCTTCAATAGTCTTGTTGAATGAGACCTTTTAGGAAGAACTGACATATATATGTTGGCATGCCAAAAGGAAATTAGCGACACTGTTTTCATGTCTTTTATTAAAAGCACAACCCAAAGTCATCTCTAATGCACTTAATTTGCTGTAAGATAGAACAGGATACAAAACAACCCTCAAACACAGCATCCTGTTTCATTTAGGGAATCATAAACAGTAAAGAATGAAGCCAACATTTTAATTAATTTTTTCTGCAGTTAGCTTAATTACTGTATAGTAAGGAGACAAACTTAGGTACCTTAGATCCAAAGATAATATTAAAACATTAATCATTTAATGCAGCTGATGCATTAAAACTGAACTTTAAAAAATGCTTTTGAAAAAAAAAAAGTAACAAGGGTTGGTCTTTTGCCTGGCAGTTTTTAAATTTCTGATTTTTCCTCTTTAACGAACAGCAACAGATAAATGTATCCCTTAATTTTGTTAGAAGACAACTGTGTGTGTGGCTATAGGAATCATTCATGTTCTGACTTGAATACAAGTGAACCAAGCCAGGACAATCTGCTTAATGTCATACCACAAAAAACCACTCTGACCTACAGAGGCAGATGGGAGGTTTTAACCTACAGCAAACTGGAAGTCACATTAAGAAGGAGAACTGCAGTATCTAAGCTAGTATCCATGTGGTGGAGGCAGTCACTCTATACAGATGATCACCAAGCTCCTCTCCTTAGAGGTAAGTAATGAATTTACTACAATGAAATGAGATGTAGCAACTTTTCACAGTCTCTTTAAGAAGCTCTACTTTCATGCATTTTTTTCTTTCCACATATTAAAACACACTTGCTGTGCTTTTCTGTAGTAGCAGAAGGCAACAAAACACTCTGCAAATAGGACATTAACAAATGTAACGTCACACTAATAGCTCTATCTACACCAATATTATTTTCAGGTTCTATTCACTTCTCTTTGATTTTAACTTCTAATCTACTGTTATTACAGTGATTTTCTTTTTGGCTATTACTTTTATGAAGATATCAAAACCAAATATGCAGAAAGAATTATGGAGATAAAAAAGGGGTATGTGGAAATTGTTTCATCTGTTCTTACTTGTCCAGTATTTCTTGCTTCTTCAGGATCTGATGCACTTCTGCAGAAGTCTGTGGCCCTTGGAGTTTCTGACCACGCAACATTTCTTTCTCTAATTCTTCAAGAGACTAAGCAGCAGAGGAAAAAAAAAAGAAAGCAAAGGAGAGGTATGATAAACTTTTCAGAAGCTTGACAACATAATATGGATGAAAAAAAATAAAGGTTACTGAGAGTTTTTTTCTTTTTGAAAAGTAGTCTTGAGTGAGCATATAGAATATTCTCCCATATTCTTGTTTGTAGGTATTCTCTTATCTCTCAATCTTTTTTTTTAAATCACCACCCGCCCACCTTTTAATACCTTTACACTCATTCTAGCCAACAGACTCAGAAAACACGAGGAAAGAGAAGGGTGCTACCATGACTCAGCTAACTCTACTGTTACTCCAGCAACTGAGGAGTGGCAGTACTCATAGGAACAGATTCCAGCCAGAGAATGAGGTACCTTTCCAGATGTAGCGAATGCTTCTGCTACACGTCGATTCCGGCCAGCGTAACACGTTGTGATGAGATCAGCAATGCCACAGCTCTCCAGGAAAGTGGCAACAGAAACCTGTCCCGTGCAAAAAATTTTGGCGAAGGCGATCATCTCCATTAGGCCAAGGCGAATAACAGCAGCTTTGGTATTGTCACCGTAGCCAAGGCCATCACAGAAACCAGCTCCCACTGCTACTACATTCTAGTAGGAAGAGAAATGGGAAATGACTCAATTACTGCTTACAGTTGTCCTCAAGAACAGCAAACACTTTACTACTGAAAGACTAGGTTGCTAGTTTGGGTTATTTTGGTTTGGCAATTTTGATGTCTATGGGATAACCTAAAAAAAAAAAGAAGAAATATAAGGCAAAACATTTCCAAGGATAAAAGCATAGTTAAAACTCTGACATAAGTTGCCCCTGAGGCTGTGGAGCTATTATTATTGACCATCTTTAAGGACAAACAGGTTGCACTACACCCAAACAAAGTTTTAGCTAGACTGAGCTACTCCTGCCCTGAGGTAAGGGTGAAGTTAGACTGACATCCTACAGTCCCTTTATTCAGATTTTCTTGATGATTAAAGCACCAATACAGCTAAAAAGCATTTAATGACGTCTATGATGGCATGCTACAGGACCAAATTCAGCCAAGCCAATAGTACCCAGCCCTTTTAAGTGTGCAGAGTTTCTATGACCATCATAGTTCATAAAGGATTCCTAAAAGGTTCAAGATACAGGAAGACATCCCTTAGCAAAAAAATGGTTTGCTTTTTCCTTAGACCTGGTGATGACCTTCTACAAAGAATGTGCTGTTAACATTCAGCTACATGGTCCCTGCTTTGGTTACAGAACATAGACATTTGATGGGACACAATTGAGTGAAGCAACTATAAAAACTATTTTCTGGCTTGGGAGTCAGAGCAGGCACTAGCCCCGGTTCCACTATCCCCACTAAAACAATCCATCTTACACAAAAAAAACCCACAAAAAGATGACATCCTGACATATAGATAAAGAAAGCAAGGAAATAATGAATGTTAATATCTTCCTGCATGAAACAGCAGCAGCAGCAGTGATTCAACAGAATGCACAGGAGAGCCAACATTATGACTCCTAATGTAGCATCTGATGTAGGGAAAAAATAAAATTAAAAAACCAACTTTAACTGTTGATGAAGAAAGATCTATAATCAGAAGATGCTACTGAAAACAACCACTGATTAACAGCTGGTTTGGTTTTGGACTGTAAGAACCACAAATGCCAGGCAGCTGTAGAGCTGTGTGGCTAGTAATGGCTAGGTGACTCTGAATCACATGAGGCCAGAGGATCAGTCATTGCTTTTTGAGCAGCTAGATGAGGTCTAAGGTGATCCTAAAAATTGCAGACAGATATCCCAACATTAGACCTGAAGCAGCCCAAGGCAGTCAGCTTTAAAATTTGGTTGTTTAAATCATCTTGGCTTAGATCTTAGCTGTGGTGATTCAGTCAAGGTACACTTCCATCAGGCACCTCTTGCAGAGCAACCTTTAATATTTTTTCATTTGATGCCAAAGCAAGAGGAAGTCAAACAGATATTTAAGAAGTTTTCAGATGGGATAACCCATTCAAATGGATTTTACATGTATGGGAAATCTCTAAGTATTTATCACTCATCTAAAAACACAAACATGACTGAGCAACCTTTGGGTTTTTTCCATATACTTCTTGAACACTCCCATACTAAAGCTTCCCCTTCCCTCCAGTTTTGTCTGCTTGACTTTCCACTTTGAAGCAGTCTGCTTGATCATAATTTACAATACATTTTGGCCTAAAGTATTTTGTTGTCTATTTGTACCTTTTGCAGTGTTTGTCTTTGGAGCAACAGAAATAGCCTTTTAAGTAAGTCATACCAAAACTATTTACATCTGAGGAAATGGGCTAGGGAACAAGGGAAGTAGTGAGCCCAACTCTAAAACATGAGCTCCTCATTTGTACAATGTTCCCATTGAATATTCTTACACAGTTTGCAAATAATGAGGAAACAAGACAACAAATTATGCTCTAGAACACACTCCTGTGCCTAGGAGACTGTTATGTGCTGGCACACATATCCCTCAAGCCACAGCTATTAATTTACAAGGTCTACCATCTGGTTTTATTTAAATCCTTGAAGAATCTCTGACAACTGTCTGGTACCTAATATACTGTAGAGAACTAATTATACACATTGAAAATTATACCTTACTCAAAGATGAGCCACCCCTTTAAAAACAACAACAATGACAAAAAAATCTCCCCAAACTTACAACCCAGTTATCTTTCAGTCCCAAACAAGATCAAAACAGTTAGTTTGTTACTTGAAGTCTCAGGCTGTAGGCACTAAGCTGAGCTTGTTTCAGGGAGATGCACAAGCAGAACACAAACTGACACACAAGAGCCTAGTGGCACTATCACTATCGTGAGATTGTGATATTGTATGAGAAGTACATAAGGCAGGAAGTGTGACTGACCTGGCAAAAACATCCTTCTGTATTTCATATGGTTGATTTTGAATGTTGCCACTGACAAAGACTACACCCGAAGTGTCCTGGTTTCAGTTAACTTCCTTCTTAGTAGCTGGTACAGTGCTGTGGTTTGAGTTCAGTAGGAGAATAATGTTGATAACACACTGGTGTTTTGGTGGTTTGCTAAGTACTGCTTACTTCAAGAAAGGAACTTTTTAGGGTCTCATGCTCTGCCAGTGAGGAGGTGAACAAGAGTCTGGGGAGGGAGCAACACAGCCAGGAGAGCTGATCCAAACTGGCCAAAGGGATACTCCATACCATAGAATGCCATGCCCAGTAAACAAACTGGAGGCATTGGCTGGGAGCCATCAGTCACTGCCTGGGGACAGGCTGGGCACTGGGCAGTGGGTGCTGAGCAACTGCAGTGTGCATCACTTGTTCTTCTTGGGTTTTCACTCTGTCCTTTGTTACAATTTCTATTACTACTGCTGATCTTGTTGCTGTATTTTCCTTGATTTCAATTGTTAAACTGTTTGTATTTCAACCCTTGAGTTTTACTTTTTTCCACTTATTCTCCTTCCCATCCCTGACAGGGGGTAGGGGTTTTGTGAGCGAGCAGCTGCACAATATGCAGTTGCCAGCTGGGATTAAACCACAGCTTGAAGTTACAGGAATTCCTGCAAATACCCACATACAAAGAGCCCACATTTCCATGAGATTAGAAACTGACTGCATTTGCATGCACACATGGGAGTCTGAGAGGCCAATAAGCAAGTGCCTACTGACAAACACGTTCCACAGGTTCAAAGATACTGTCACAATAACCCCAAAAGGACTGCAACACAATGTTCCTCTTGGCCTGAGGCATTCAGAGCTCTCAAAATCACTACATGCTTAAGCAAACACACTTCCCTATCTTGGCATTAACAGCTTTTTGCATGAAAGCACACATCCTGACCATGATTTATAGTGTGGTTTCATATTGCACTTGATTTTAAGCTACTAAAATACTTTGCCCTAACAGACGAGCTGTTCTGCTATCCTGGTGTTAGTCCTGGTTATTCTAGAACATGAACAAGGAATGGATTTAGTTATTTTTTCGCTGGGCTAGTGAAGCTATGCTCCAGAAAAGAAATGCTGATCTCAGGCAGTGCTCACAGTGTGTGTCAGAACAAATGAGAGAAAGTGTCCTTTACTTGTACACAACCTGCTGCAAACATGCAAGAGGTCACAAATGCAAGGACAACAGATGACCAAGAAAACAAGGACAACAAGTCTGCAGACTTTGCTGACAGATTGTTCTCCTACAGAGTCAGTCCTCAGAAGTATCCAATATCCAGTGTACAGCATGTTTGTGGAGTGCCCATGCAGACAGCTTCAGCAGCCATTTCTGAGGCAACCATTACTTCTCCATAATTAAATGGATCATATTATTTCACCTTCCTTGAGGCAGTGTCACAGCTCAGCACAGCCTGCTTTCTCTCTGTTTACACATGAACCTGGAGAAGCTCATTGCTTCCCCTGATGGCTGAGAAGAGGTCAAATGAAAAGACTCAAAAAATCAAACACAGTATCAGCAGGACTGTCAGAGAGGTTAAGTATAAACTGTTTGCTTGCTCCTGGTGAACTTGAATTTCATTTCCACTCAATCTCAGGAAGAAGAAAAAACCTCTCACAATCAACTTCTAGAGTACCTACACTGACTATTCAACACTGACTGCCCTAAACACACTTTGCAAGTAACAATGCTGAGTTACATAACCTGGTAAACAATAAATCCTCACCATACTTCTTTATTAAAGGCTTAGCTGAAGCTGGAAGGTTTAGATGAGCCTGAAGCAACCCGAAAGGCAACCCCAGCTGCTGCTTGCTGCTGCTGCTTCCTACAGTAACTCACATCTGTCCTTGGCTGCTGCCACTTGAGGGTTTTTAACTCTCTGGATCCCTGATCATCAGGCAGCTGGAGCATGGCTGTTTTTCCATATCCAGAGGTTAGATTCTCAATCCTCCTCCTCTCAGGCACCCCTTGCACTGCTGCACT
The DNA here is from genome assembly GCF_028018845.1 of Melospiza georgiana. NCBI lineage: Eukaryota > Metazoa > Chordata > Aves > Passeriformes > Passerellidae > Melospiza > Melospiza georgiana. The sequence goes on along the minus strand of NC_080430.1, from coordinate 42,138,389 downwards.
GGGTAAGTGAGCTAAACTGGGGTATGGTTTACCCCCGAGACTGCAACTACAAGCATCTAAATGGCCTCTCAAGGATGTGGCCAGGTTCATACCCCAGCTCAGTCTGGCCTCACATCTGTGCTGCTTCTAGCTCCACACTGGCACACGTGGTGAGGACTCTAAGAACACCTCTGAGGTGACAACCTTGCGTCCATGCTGCTCTGCACAATCACATCCATCAGTATCCAACAGCACCTCCATATGTGAGCATAGCTGCACATACTATTTTTAGGTGACATAAACTTTAAGCATTTTCTAGGAAGGCCCATTCATCATCTGATAAATGGCAGGTGTACTTGTAGGTGGCCTTGAGTCATGCTGCCTGTAAAGCCAACTGGGCATCTTGAAACAACTATCCAAATTTCAACTTCGTCAGTTTCTGTCCCCAACTCCTAGAAAAGGTCAACAGACAAATGTGAAATGTTCATCAGCCCTCAAAAGAAAAAAAATATCCTCACGAAGAACATGCCAAGCACTTTTGTTCCAACAGCCAGGTTACAGTAGAAAGCTGTTCCTCCTCAGTACCATCAGATTTTGTAAAGTCACTGCCACTGTCTATTCAGTCAGTGTCCAAGCTGGCACAAGACTGCTTTTTCATGGCACTGATTTCTGCACTTCACTTTATCTCCACCAGCCCATTGTCACAAATCTAAATACAGTAAATGAAGTGGATATTCTATACATATCCATATATAAATAGCAATCAAACACATGTTTTCCTATGATCACCCAGCTGCACTACCTAATATTACAGTCTGAACTCAAATAGGCTTCCAAAACCAAATTTCAAACCTGTAATTATCATTGTAAGGGAAAGCTGTGCTCAGAGCATTCTTTGTTACCCTTCTGTATTTTTCCCAAGCTTTAGGCAACCACCCACGCTGAAAATCTTCCCTGCATAGAAAGGCTTGCAGAAATAAAAAGAGAGGTAGAGTACAGGCTTTTAACAGCTAGTCCATTATGCCAGTAATAACAGGAAAGTCTCCTTTTCCTAAGCTGGTATTTGCAGGAAAGTGCAGAAGCTGGAAAAATGTAGTTTTCCATAGTGTACTCTTTCTCATCCTTCAAACACCAACACAGGAACTGGTTTTACTATTTCCACATCTAAAAAGACAGTCTGGAGTGACATTTTGAATTGGCACTGCTATAGAAAGAGGGTAGAGCCTCTCTTTTCATGCCAATGTCTCCATGCAACATGACAGTGTCACCTTCTGAAATTGGAACTTCCTCCTTCCAGGAAGTTAAACAAAGCTAATATTTACTATTTTTTACTGAAGTAACTTCCCAAGTTTAACAAACTGTCAGCTGACTGAAGCTACACATTAGATTTTACTCTGAAAAAAAAAGTCTACTTTTCAAATTTTTATTACAAAGACTATCAGATGAATGATAAGAAAGCAAAGCTCTTTTAGAAAATATGTACAGCTTCTAAGAAAAAACACTATTCATATCTGAGTTTTGCATTTTGCTTTGCACTATGGTAATAAAACCTTATCCACAGGTTTAATTTTAGCTTCTTTATTTTCTTTCAGAGCCAGACATGTTCCCAATGCATTAATAAAAATTTTCAATCTTTGAGAGTAAAACACCTGAGGACATTATTTACATGCTGCCACCACAAGATTTAGGATAAACTAGAAAGGGTTTTAAATTAAAAACTACTTTAAAATACCATTTTATTAATATTTTCTTTTAGATTAAGACAGACTTGTATGATTAAAGACATCGCCCATACTAGAATGATGGGTCTATGCCATCAGTTTTGCCTTTTAATTATGCAAGAAATCCACAGTACTTTTAAACCAGTTAATCTATCTTTAATTCACTTTTTGTTTAGACCTTATACCATGCATTTTTTGGAAATTTCAATTCAATTATAAAATATACTGCAATCAATATGAAATTACTAGAGCACACAGAATATAAACACCTTTTCAGAAATACAACTAGACAGTTCAGTCTGCAGGATGCATGACGAATAATGAAGCAGAAGAGAGCAATAAAGCAAGGTTACAAAAATCCCCTAAAGTCTCACCTTAGTATCTTTCCAGGTCAAGAATAACAATCTATTTAAATTCTACTGCAGTTCCAAAGAAATATTGGTATCTTGCCTGACTTAGACCTTTTCAGTGGAGTTCTGAGTGTGTGCTGACTACCTGCCCAGTTTGACGGGCATGCTCATCTCTAATGCCCTTTCACAAGATTTGTGTGAATGAAAATTTCCTGGGACAGAACTCCTCTATCAGACAAGGATTTAAGCTAGTCAGAAAACATCCTGCTGAGCAGGTTTCAAAGAAAAATAAATCTGCAAAACTTTTTCAAGGGTCAGGGATTTCTTTTCTGGTAACCTTCCCACATCACCCACATCATTTTAAAGCAATGGCTGTGGAGCTGAATTACAAGCTCCATAATTTCAAGAAATTTCTCTCTGTACAGTAACTCCAAAGCATGCTGCGACAAAACACCTAATCCCATCAGTGCACAGACCCATTACCTCCTCTTTCTCAGGCCTTCCAGTATGACAGCTGTCAAGACAAAATTAAGGAAATTAATATGCCAAAAAATGCTATTATATCTATCCAGCTACTTTCACTAAGCAGGAATCAGAGTTCCTTATCTTAAGACATCATTGCTTGGTGTGGTAGCTTTGCAAGCCAGTTAATTTAGTTCAGACAAAATTTCAACAGCAAAACCAAAGGCAGACAAAATAATTATTCAAAACACCAAAAATAAATAAGTAAGCCAAAATAATTATTAAACCACTACACCCATCAGAAATTATTCAGGATAGGTATCAGATAATGTGAGTTACTGTACTGTTTGCTATGGTGCCAAACAATTAATGCCTCCCTTTACATATGGCCTGTAAATGACCTGAAAAAATAGCCATTAAAAATGTTTAAGTTAGCCTTTGCTTCCTGTTGGCATCAATTTTGTTATGAAAAAATTTTGGATGAATTACTGTCCAAAATAACTTTTTTCCTATTCAGGTAATTTCTGCATGTGATTATCCACACAAACCTTATGTAGTATACGTCCATAAAACATGAGTGCTCACATTGCTTCAGTCAATGAAGAGGGAGACATTTTTGTCAACAGATACGAAGCATTAATGCTAATTTCTTTCTCCCTTTCTATTGGTGAACACATTGTTGCAAAAAGAAAAAGGGAACTAAAATAGACTTAGAAATATATCAGCCAGTTAGATGAAATCAATACTTGCTTCATGACTGTGTGTAAGTTAAGTGGAAGATGTAGAAAGAGAACCTGGCAGATGGTGAGACACAGATCTAAAAGCCAGCTCTCAGAAAACGCTGCTCCCTCATTTCCCCTCTGGCTCTTCTGGAAATGTTGTGTTGCAGTTTTACATATTATAAAAAATACAATGAACTTTATTTTTAAAATGGAAATACCCTCATTTCTTTTCTAACAAGGATCACTATTTCATCTGTGTGTCACCTGCAGCCTGTTAATCTTACCTTCAGAGCACCACACACCTCAACTGCATCTGCATCATCTACTACAGTTATTCGGAAGTTTGGAGTCTGCAGGAGTTCTTTGAAGAGAAGGCCATTTTCCAAAACTTTGCAGCCTATTGAGAGAGAGAAAGGAAAGCTAAAAAAAAGGAATAATTTATCTGTATGTTTTTTAGCCTTTCCTGTGCAAGCCAAAATGCCTAAAAGCAGAGATAAGGTCATTTTATTTCAATCCTAAATAGAAACCCTGTTCTAAAGGACCAATCATGGTGACATCGCACTTAAAAGCTCTGCACTGAGTTATTGAGGACTTTCACCAATTTATTGTCTGCTCAGCAACAGGTTCTAAATAACAATTCCATTAACTCACTGTCCATTTTTTGATCACTATCTTTAATAAGAACAGCAAATAATAAAACAGAGATGAATTAAGAAGGAGCAATTCTACCAATTATTTCAAAGCGAGCACGCCACAAAAATACCTACTGATAAAGGTATGTCAAAGCTGCTTTATTAATCAAGCATGCTGCCCCTGACAATTGTTTTTGAACACTAAGATGCTGTTCAACCATTCAAAATTAAGTTCAATGCAAAAGCTGTGAATGAGATGTTACAAAGCTAGCAGTGCACAACACTCTAAAAATTAACACTGAAGAAAACCATAATATGAACTCTGTGCCATAAAGTGTGAGTATGTGTAAGTACCTGTATACATATACACACACACATGCCTTTCTAGGAACCGTAAAATCCAAGACTAGGCACATCCTCATGCTGCAAAGGTGTGCAAACATCAACACAGAAGTAAAACAATTACTAGTTCTTGTGGGAACAAAGTATTTTGAGGAATTAAAAGAAGATACCTTAAAAAAACAAACAAAAAAGTCAAACCAAAACAAACACATGAAGGTACTATCTTTGACAATAGCACCTGAGCTGGAGTACAGAATTTATAATTGTTTATCCATGTAAAGCCATTCAGACCCAAGAAAAAATCTTAAACAAAGTAATAAAATGAAGCAGTTTGTTATATGAAGGGTGATAAAAAACATGCTTGTATTTCACATACTAAGGTAATAACCCTGGTAAGAATAGGTAAAATTGTGGTCTTCTCTCTCCCTCTATTCCCAGTATTGTCCTAGTACTTTTGGAAGCATAAACATTCTAGGAAATCCAACCAACAGCTTCTGGTAACAGTCAGCTAATGTCGAAAACAGTGACATTCGAGCTATTTGGTGAGCGCCTGTGAGGACAGGTGCATGTTTATTTTTAAATATTCTTACAACTTGGAACAGTACCTATTGTGGTTTCACAGAATTTGTCTGCTGCCACCTCATTGGCAATGTTAGCTCCCATCAGCACACTGATGTCTATTCCCATCTTCTCTCGAATAATGTCAGAGATCAGTTTGAGTCCCTCCGGGCCTTGATCTATTCCCTGCAGCCAACATTAAATGGAATTACTAAACAGTCATTCATTAGGCACAGTAGAGATGCAAGCAGAACACAATTAGTCTTGTCCACAGGTGAGAAGTGAAACAAGGACTATTCAGAGACTAAAGATGACAGGTGTACTACCACAGGCACTTATGCTATTTTGACCTCTCCAAGATGTCTTAGAATTGTAGGAGGCAGCACCTTAAGACTTAGGACTAAACTCTAGATGATGAAACCAGTTTTTATTCCATCCTCAAAGATCTGATTCTAAGAAGTGCTGAACATTCTGCTTTTTTAGTTCAGAAATCAAGGGCTTATTATCAGTATATCCTTAATCAGTGAAGCATAACCAATCCATGAGTTATGAACCAGACCTGAACTTGGATTTGAAATTACACTGAAACTCACAAAATGGCATCTGAATAATTTGTTTTGTGAAGAGATATCTGAACTGAAATATCAGAGGCAGGTTCCCCAGTGTATAACCAACAACAGTTTAGTAGTAGAAATACAAAAGGAACAGCCATTCACAGATAAGTAGAAAGCTGAACAACTGAGAATAATTTAACTTTTAAGGATATTTTTAATCTGTATTTATAATGCACTCTTTACAAAGTGTGAAAAAAGGGCAGAAATAGGGCCTTAGAAAAGATCACCCCACATATTAATGCTGCAGAGAAGAGAGTCTGGTACCCTGAACTGCCTGAACTAGAACTTCAAATAAGATCACCTTCTTCCCATAAAACTCTTTTCTCCCAGCCTGCTAAATGCAGAATCCTTTTCAGCTTTTATTACAGGGGTATGCAGACCAGCTATTGAAATAGCCATTCTTTCCCACAATATACCACAATACTTTATTTTAAGGCTGAGGATTTGATACTTTTGGAATTAGTAATTTTGAGTTATGATTTATAGACAAAAAGTGTGATCCTGTATTACTTCCATATATACATATACATACACACTTGTATGCTGCCAGTAGTGACATTTCAGGCAGGCAGTAGTTTCCACAGGTTAAAGGTGCTGCTCCTTAAATAACATGGTGCAATGAAAAGACATGCAGAAATGCCTGTATAAAACCTGCCAATTAAACTAATGCTTGCATTTCTGCATTATTTTTCAATTTGTATTGCTTAATGCACAGCTCTGCTTTCTCATCTTTAATGAGCCATACAGAAACAACCTGAAAGCAAGCATACAATACATGTTGCATTTTTCCCCCAGAGTGCCAAAAATGTCCCCACAAAATAACTGTAAGGCCCCTCTTCCTAAGCAGGCAAATAATAAACAGAAAAGCATGCACACATTGGGAACAGCTCCAAAAATGTAAACACCTACACAACAATTATTCATGCAAGTGAAAGGAGACCAGAAAGGCTTAGGTGCCAGATTTTGCTCCATTGTGAAACAGACATAACTCCTGACAAAGTCCAGGAGAGCTGCACCTGTTTCTTGTAGCATTAAATCCAATACTGAATGACAGAATAAAAACCAAACACCCCTTCCTCCCTGCAAAAACAAGGCTCCACCATTTTCACCGGGCAGCAATGGTCTGCAGGCAAAGCAAGCAACCTTACTGCTTGCATCCTAACACGCCTGTCAGAGCAATCCCTGGAGCCAGTTACAGGGAAATGGAAATGAGACTGATGTTGATGTTGCCTGAAGAGTATTTTGAATGACTTTCAGCTAGCCTGCAACTTATGCTCACTGCTGTACTGCACTCCAAGTTTTATATGGTTCCTCACCCCACAGCCACACAGTCACTTGTAAGGTTTCCATCGACAAAGAGCTAATGTAAAACAACACAGATGCAAATGTTTCAACAGAAACTACTATTAACCAGCAGATAAATGTCTTTATTTCCCAAAGACTCAGTTTTATTGTCAGACATTAGGCTCTGCATGAAGATTAGACTGTCAGAAAGAAAAAAAAAAAAAAAAAAAAAAAGAGACTAAAAGATGACACGCTAACTTGACAGCCAATTTAGAAAGCACAGAAATGAGATGTCCCACGAATAATAGTTTGCAGAGCAGAACTGCACTTTAACTATCAAAGTTAACACAAGCCACTTTAACAGCATTAGCATTGAGCATGAGACTCAAAAATTATGACACTGATGAAAACAGCATGCCTAAAGAATATGTAAAAGTGGAGGAAAGAATGTGGTGTTAAATCTCTACCCTTTCTTCTCAAATGACACTTTTAATGATGCTATGTTATGCCTTTTTAGTTGCGCCTTTTCATAAATACTGGCACGTACTTCGCATTCTCCTGCAAAACATTAAGGGGCCTCACAGCATTTCTTTGGAAAGGCTGCCTATGGATGCAGTGCTGCAAAGTGACAGTGGGAAGCTGCCCAGTAACCAACCCTGCACTGCATGGCAAGTGCCACAATTTCATTTCCATCACTACACTATGCGTGGACTTTTTGTTTTGCTGGGGGTTTCTGTCTGTTTGGAGTTTAGCTTTTTTTTTAGTGTAAGGATTTCTTCCCCTTCCACACCCTCCCTTTTTTTCTTTTTTGTTTTTGTTTTGCCAAATATAGCCATTAATCAACACTCCATTAGAGAACTAGTGATTAGTATCCAGAACTAATTCCAAGGGAAAATAGGCCCAGGGCCTATTTTCTTCACATATGCTGACTTAAACCTCATTTAATCCAGCAATTTCATTAGTTATATTAGGAGAATATAAATCACATTTAGCAAATTAAAGGAGAATAAATATCTTCAGTATTTTTAACAGTGCCTTATTTTACCTTTCTACGTTTAAAGAGTTTTTCTACAATTTGGAGCAAGAACACTTTGGAAGCATTACTTTTTCATACCTCAGAGCAATATACCAGTCAGCACTGACAAAACAATAGATTTTGTGGGCTTTGTTAGCCAAACTAAAGAGACAAGCTTGCAGCATGCAGTGATTGAGGATTTTTCTTGTTTTTTTTGAGCACAGATCCATATATGTATGATTTTTCAGAGATGACAGGAAACAAGGGAATGTGTGCCAAGAAAATGGCCTACAAAGCCACAACAAACCACAATCTTCCAAACCTCTTGGGAATTGCTTATTATTTCCAGAGGAAAAAAGCCCACCCACCCAAAAACAATCCCAAAAATAAGCTAATCCACATTTTTAAATTTTTCTGCCAGCAAAACTACAAACACTCCAATGAAATGCCTCCCACACCTCTGCCCTTTCCTATTTCCTATGCTCGAACTGTCTTTGGGCGATGCTGAACAGACTCTCCTGTTGCAACATAATATTTGACATGAACAAGAGCACTATCCTCTCAATCACATGAAATTCTCTCAGCAGTTCTTGAAATGATCAACTCAGCATGTGGGATGTGCATTAACAATCACAGCATTATGCTTGTGCTCTGCTCTTCATCTAATGCTGCTTTTGGAAACAACAAATAAAAGCCTGGAAAGCTTAGCGGTGCAAAACATATCATCTCCCTCTTTCTTTCTAGAAGTCTTGTGAAGAGCCTCATTTTCCCCTTCCTGCAAGCCTTGCGTAACAATCCACTAATGACCAAGACAAATTCTAATCTTACATCTAGAAAGGTTTAATGGACCAATCAAGCGAATAATGCACCGAGACTTTGCATATCAAAATATCAAGTCACCTTGTCTCAGCTCCATGACACATTCTCAGTTATTAATGCAGGGTATTTATTGTACCTTTATGAGACTTATGCCGAGGGCTGTACTGGGTACGTGTCCTGTGATTTCATCGCAGACCTGCTGGATGAACTGATGAGGAATGACAAAAACCAGCAAGTCTGCATCCTGTACCGCTTCACGAAGGTCTGGAATAGCAACCTGTGTAGTTATGGGAGAGAAAGGCTGCATAACTTCTCAAAATTAACACTACACACAAGTGGTATCTAATAAAACTAAAATCACAGAATCAATTAGCTTGGAAAAGACCTCTGAGATTATTGAGTCCAACCTTGGAACAAACACCACCCAGTCCACTGGGCCGCAGCACTGAGTGCCACATCTGGTCCTTTCTCAAACACCTCCAGGGATGGTGACTCCACCACTTCCCTGGGCACCCCATTCTAATGTTTAGTCACTCCTTCTGGGAAAAAATCCCTCTTAATTCCCAAAATGAACCTCCCAGTTGGGTCTTGAACCCGAGCAGTTTGGTCTCATGCTGAATGCCATAAACTACTGCATTTTGTCACTGAAAATAAGCAGTAGCATAGACTTCCCAGACCAACAGCTCCAATCCAAGGTTGAGGCCAATTTTTTTTTTATGGGTATAGTCAAAGCTATTAATCTTGCTCTTGTTCTCACACTTGCTTTCTTGTACAGAAATTGAAATAATATAAAAACCAATAGTGATAGGAAGAAAGAGTACATTGGATTTACTTAACTGCAAAATTACGTAATTTTACTCGTTTAAATTTTTGATGTCATCAGTAAAATAGCATAGTCTGAAATATTATAGACCCTAGAGGTGTTAACAAAACAAATTTCTAGCTCCTTTTACAGCATAAGCAATATTTCCTCTGCTCCATAACTACAATTTAGCTTTTGAGCCTTACCACATTATCAGGCAGCTTGCATCCAGGGAGATACTTTACATTTTCATGGTCAGTATTTATGATTTCTGTCAGTTTTCTCCCATTAATATCCTCCTCGAAGACCCACATGTTCACTGTGGGATCAAACTTCTGCAAATGTTTTACATTATTACCTATTATTCTGGCAACTGCAGAACCCCTGCACAAAAGAAAACAAAATCAGTTTTAAAAAATTATGATTTCGCTGTAGGAAAAAGAAGACTTTATTTTTCAAACAATCACAAATTCACACATTATTTGACTAGCTACCATAAAACATTCTGATCTGGTAAAATAAGTGGAAAAATACACTAGTCATTCACATCTGCTGCCTTCTCTCAACTACAGCTAAAGTAGGTTGGACTGAAGCATTTACTGAAACATCCTTACTTATTTTGTTTTCTTGTTGGCTATCCACTGAGAGTTTAGGTTACTGTACTTCCCCAAATCAAATTAACTGTGTCTTCAAAGCCGAGGTAAAAGTGACATATTAAATTTTATTAAATGTGTCACTTTCACCTCTAAAAGAGATGAGAAGCTTCTTTGCTGAGATGACTGACTCATAAGTTCTTGTACAATACCAATAGGCATTGAAAGCCAAGAATCATTTACATGTTGCAGAAGTTGTGAGCTTCATGGCTGTGCAGCCAACCTCACAGACCTGAACTATTGGAACAGCATCCTCTGAAACTGCATGGAGACAAGTCCATTACTGTTATCCTCATATTCTCCCCAAGAACAGCATACAGTGAGATCTGCATTACAGTGATCAATTTTAATTCTGAAATCTCTAAGCAGTAACAAAATTAATCACAATTACAAGAGGAGGAACAAACACAATCTTCCCTTTCATCGTTTTATTAAACCTGTTAACCTAAGTTCCTTTCCTGGGATAGGAGGTAATTTCATAATTACTGATAACCTACTAAGGAGACACAAAAAATTTTAAGAGATGTGATAAAAATACAGAGTAATGATCTAAAGCTTACATATATGTGTGTGTGTGTGTGTGTGTGTGTGTGTGTGTGTGTGTGTAAACCACACACTTTATTAGGAGGTAAGAACACTAACTTTTCCAATCTAGTTATACTCACACGATCCCCAAATTTATATTGCACATTGCTTATAATAAACCCATAGCTGGCAACTGAACAAAGTGGGTTCATTCTGCCTCAAGATCTTATGATATGGCACAACTCATTGGGCTATATTAAAGATGTGTGCTAGCACTTGCCTAAGGTCACTTTCTAAGTAGCAGCAGAAAAAGAATTTAGTACCCTAAGGAGACCTTTCATAGTCAAACCATAAAACTGTGTGTCAAAAAGACTGGAATTTACTTCTCCAATAGCACTTCACACACTAAAAATGCCCCCAGGTTCAGGAGGTGATACAGAAGACAATTGCAAACCATCTCTATCAAGCTTGACCAACGTGGTTTCTGCTGCACTGGTACACAGCTCACCAGCTCAGCCTCCAAATGTCAGATCCATACACACAGCAGAGCTCACATTCAACACAGCTCAGGTACGTGTTCTTCAGACAGTGCTTTGAGTTCCTTGAACAAAAGCACATTTACTCCTACAGATTTATATACAAAGTTGGGATCCTGGCAAACCCACTGCCTTCTGTTTTCAACTTCACTGCATATTCTCTGTGCTTGCTGGTGACAGAGCAAGACAGAAATAACTGATTCAGCAACTCTCTGACTGGGATTTTCAGTCTGCCAACAGGTCTGGCAGTGTGTACTACTTATGTGAGACATTAATTCTATTACTATTTAACACTTAAATGCCTGAGCTGTCTTTTTTTTTTCACCCTTTGAATGCAGTATTAGGAAAGGTGGAGATTTGCCTAGTCTTAGTTTCTGAATTCAAGAGACAAGAAGATTCTCCTGACTGGCATCTCTGGTTCATCATTTCCCATGATGTTGCAATCACTCTTTCAGTACCATTTCACAGTTGGCCTGCTGTCCCCTCACCACTTTTTAACTAAAGCACAAAGCCAAAAAGCTCCTTAACTTGCCCTGATAACAGCAGCAGTGGAGGTCACAACATGCAAGCGCAAATGATATAATTATCTTGCTCTACCACTGTCCCTGTAAAATCACCTCAGTTAAACCACAGTTCCTCCCAGTTTTCCACAAGCTCCTAGCTGCATAAACCCCTCTGTCCAGTAACTTCCCATCTCCTCCCAAATTTTACAGTTTCTGTTCAACTTTGGCAATCAGGTTACCTAAAGACTGGTTCCAAGAAAATGATGAGGGATAAATTGTGGCTGTGCACACCTCATTAACTTGCCCTGGGAGTGTTATCAGAACAGGCTACAGAACATGATCAAGGCAGGCTTGCAGTGCTTTAAATGACTCTGGGCACTGTCCTGGAATCCCAGGACTCCAAGGTGTACTCTCTCAACACTCCAGACACCTTACTTTATTCCCTGTCTTAAAAGATGCTAACAGAATCACTGATCCAGCCGCTGAGCAACCCTAAAAGGGCAAGGCCAGCAGACAGCACAGCTCCTGCTCTCCAGGCTGAGCCATCTGTCCTGTCCCGTGATCTTCCATCAGGTGTCAAGTGACCCCTGCCAAGTCAACTTCATTGTTAAGGTGACCTTCCATTGTTAAGGTAGCAAACCAGCCAAACAGGTCTGACTGGAAGCAGTCAATCAACCAAGGCAACTGGCTTAACCCTTCTAAAGCTACTGTCCTGCCAAGCTCCTGCAGGGCGTTTTTCATCCCAGATATAGGTTACAGGGCTATGAGAAGAATTGTCTGACGGAATCACCTCACACAGAACTCCAAAACCCACTGTCTCCAAACTGCTCAAGAGGCCAAACCCCACTCAGATCAACTACTTACATGCCTACAATTTAGGCACCACCAATCACACACTCTTATAACTCAGGCTTCAAAAGTAGATAATGCCAAATATCAATGATCAGATATTTACAAATGCTTCAATTTCTTTCTAGTTACCTGCTTTAAAGCATTAAATACTAATATTTTAATTAAGTATTTTAGGACTGCAGGCCCCATATCAAAAGGCGCTTTCAAGGTTTACAAATTCAGTCCAATTTAGTTCAATGATTACACATACACAGTGCTCATACACAGAATCACAGTGCTCTTTGCAGTCAGGGTCTAGTGTCTGTCATCCCATGGACTTTGAGGAAGAAACCACCGACCTCTCCAAAAATTACTATTTTCAATTTTTGATTACTTTGGTTTCTGCTTTACTCACATGAAATTACATGTGAAAGAAGCTGTAAGTTATTTACATACATTTATCCCCAAAAGGAAGAGCGAATGCTGCTACCAGGCAGCAGCTTTTTTCTTTCTCTCAGCACAGGAGATATGGGCATTTTGCCACCAACTCATCCCATTAGGCAGGAACTTTTCTTATTTATTAAGCTGATCCAGTGAGGTGTAAACAAAACACACTTGCTTATGGTTATTGCTAGTAGGTAATATCTCCAAATCTTTTGCTTCTGTAAGAGTTTCACAGTGAATCAAATACAAATGGAGTCAAACTTCCCGTGAAACTTTTTCCAGACTTCAACTATAGAACAACAGCCACCATATTCCTAAAAAACAAGCTCCAACTGCGTAAATTCCTTGTGATATAAAATGCAATGCACACATTTTACAAGCTGGTGCAAGGAAAGCAAGAGATGCTGCACTGAAACATCAGCCATTCCCTCAAAAAGGGGATCACAAAGAAAAATAAAACTTGGCAGCTGCTGGTGTTTTTAATAGCAGCAAAAGCCAACTGCATGGAGTGGGCAGGCAGGGGATGAGCAACATGTCTAAGATCATCCTGACAAAAGACAGGCAAATTTGGTTTAATAAAACACAGTGGCTTGCTCTGCACGGAATTCTTTTGAGTTTAATGTCTTAAAAGCCAATGGTACCTGAATAATTTTTAATTAATTTTAATTTAATTCCAAGTAATTGGAAGTGACAAACTGTGAAGCCCTATTTCTATAACACATTGTACTTAATTTATTCACTGTAAAGAGGGATCTGGTGTAAGAAAGAGAAGTAACTAAAGAAGACAAAGGGTTATTAACACGATACTCCTCTGGAAGAATGATGTCAAGTAAGTCTATTGCTTTCAGTGGATGAAGAAGCAAGTTTATTTAAGTCTAATTATAAACTAGAGAGAGGGACAGCAATAAAACCTAGTCTCAAGCTCTCAGTGTGCTTCAGCATAATCATTTTGGAGGGAAAAGAAAACGAAGGTATTTCGAATAACCCAGTGTCTCGCAATTCTTTTTTGAACTGTCTTTGGCAATAGGCATATAAGAACACAGAAAACCCCGAACAACACTTTTGTAGACAAGTGAGGTTGTTAGTGAAGCTCTACAAGCAGGGAGTAAGTTGGGGAAAAAAATTTAAAATGTACAGCATCTTTAATGTCTACGTCATCTGCTATCGGACAATGCGCCCAACAAATACCAGGTTAAAAATATCCTAGAACAACTTCTTCGCAGGACACGCGGGTGTTTACAGGCACTAAAACCGCGGGCTCCATTCTGCCGCTTCTTCCTCCGAGTAGGTCACGGCAGCACCTCTGCTCCGAGGGAGCCCCGAGGGGCAGGGCAGGACGAGCCGTCCCGCATGGAACCAGCGCGACCCAGAGCCCGCCACGGTCCGGCCGCCGGCACCGGGTGGCCTCACGGTCGCCACCCGAGGGGAGCGCGGCCGCGGCGCCGGGCGGGAACCGACAGCAAGGCCCGGGCGCCTCCGGGAAAGCCGGGCCGCGGCGGCCGCCGAGGTGCCCGCCTTGCCAGGGGCCGCCGCACTCACCAGTTGCCCGAGCCCACGATGCAGACCTTGAGGGGGCCGGCGGAGAGCGCCATGGCAGCGCCGCCCGCCCCCCGCCACAGCGGCCAGAGCTCCGTGAGGCGCCCGCCCCCCGCTCCCGCCTCCGCCGTCAGGGCATGGCCCGCTCTCCCTCCGCCCCTGCGGCGTGACGGGAACTGTAGTTCCGCCCCCCGGCCGCCCGGACCGCGGTGGCTGAGGGCGAGGGGGCCCTCGAACAAAGCAGGCGCTGTGGCGTATCGCAGAGCCACGGAATCATTTAGGTTCGAAAAGACTTCTGAGAGCATCGAATCCAACCTATGCCGAGCACTACAACCAGACCATGGCACTGAGTGGCCATGTCCAGTCTTTCCTTAAACACCTCCACCGACGGTGACTCCACCCCATCCCTGGACAGTCCATTGCAATATCTAATCACCCTTTCTGTGAAGAAATTCCTCCTAATGTCCAACCTGAACCTGGCATAGCTTAAGACTGTGTCCTCTTGTTTCACTTGTGACTTGGGAGAAGAGGCTGGTCTTCACCTGGGTACAACCTCCTTTCAGGTAATTCTAGACATCAATAAAGTCTCCTCTGAGCCTCCTTTCCTAGGCTAAACAACCCCAGCTCCCTCAGCCACTCCTCACAGGACTTGTGCTCCTGACCCTTCACCAGCCATGCTGCCCTTTTCTGCACACACTTAATGTCCTTCCTGAATTGAGGGGTCCAGAACTGGACACAGCACTCAAGTTGTGGCCTCACCACTGCCAAGTGCAGCAGAAGAATCCGTATTGTCACTATTATCTGCTGAACTAATATACATTTCAGCCATATATGTAACAGCAAAACTTCTGCTCTCTCCTATGTAGCTTTGGAGTAAGTCTGTGATCACTAAGTCGGCTCTCAGTTGTGGAGGAACCGACGTATCAGGTAATAAAGCATGTTAGGCCTGGAGAGATCTTAGAAACAGAAATATGATTGTTTCCAAATACTCCTTTGCCCTCAGCCTTTAGCCAAAATCATATTGTTCTCTATCCCACATGCTTCTCCAGGGGGAAAAAAAGTGGATGTGTTGTTGGTCTGATAGATGGGTGTGAGTCATCTGTGATAAACTTTTCCCTCATATGTGTATTTCTACTGACTCTTTTAGCTGTATTTAATAATAAATTACCAAGGAAAGACTGAGAACCGATCTCATCATGGTCGGCAACTTCCTGAGGAGGGCAAGTAGAGGGGCAGTATTGATCTCTTGTCTCTGACGTCCAGTGATAGGACCCAAGCAAACAGTGGGAAGCTGGGGTGGGGGTTTAGGTTGGGTATTAGAAAGAGTACTTCACCCAGAGAGTTGCTGGGCATTGGAACAGGCTTCCTAGGGAAGTGGTCACAGCACCAAGCCTACCAAAGTTCAAGAAGCATTGGGATAAAGCACATAGTGTGACTTTTGGGGCTGTCCTGTGCAGGGCCAGGAGTTGGACTTAGTGAGTCCCTTCCAACTCAGCATATTCTAAGATTCTATGACAATGCTCTTGTCCGTGTACCAGAACAGCATCCCCCTCTCTTTATTAAAATCAACCATGTATCAAGACCTTTTGAGCTTTTCATTACAGCACATTTCTTCGTTTGTACCTCTTCCAAATTGCTTGCTGGGGGTTAGCTGTCAATGAAATTCTCTTTCAATTAGAGGATATAAAAGAAGAAAAGTTGGATCAGCTCTGTTGCCTTTTGAGCTATCATTGCTGAAGCAGTGTGAATTGCTACCTGCTGTTTTCCTTTTAGTTTAAAAGCATGGTTTTCATTTACTCCACTGCCAGTTTGCTATCAAATTAAATCATAACAAAAGGGAAAAAAGCCCCAAAACAACAACCAAAACCAACATGTCTAAAATCTAATCTGCTGGCACTAGTATTTATTTCTACTGCTAGCACTTCCTAAGGTGGAGAAAGCCCTCATCTCATTGTTTGAGCCCAGTGAGAAGGTGTATTGTTTATACTTGCTTTAGGCATTCAGAGACCAGGGTTGATAATATTTGGCCTAAGTTTTGAGGGGTTGAGGAGAGGATAGTTCTATAAAATTGAGTGATGAGTGACTGGAATCTAAATGCTTAATGAAATAAGGAACTGAATATTATGTAAAATGTACATCATGAATATGAACACTTAGTATAATTTTGAGAGTCTGGACAGAAAGGTTAAGGTCTTTATTAGGCTTAATGTAAAATATTAAAAAAATGCAGATAAATTATAATTTCTATAGATTTTCTCAAAAAGCTGACAGTTCTTCAACAGTCTAGAAGGCTATGGTCCATCAGTCTGCAGCATATTGTGAGGCTGTGTGTGTACTTCTGTATTTTACAGAATTATAGAATTGCCATTGTCTCACTGGCAGCCCCTGCAACCTGAAATTTAACATACATTTACACCATGAACTAAACTGTACTCTCCTTAGACAGATCAAGTTTACACAAACTTGAAAAAAAGCCAGAATACAAACACATATTCATCCTGAAGAATCCTCAGATGCATTGCAGAAGTACATTTTGCAGGTCTACCATGCCACTTTAAATTTTACAGAATAGAATAAAGTAAAAAAGACTATTTCAGTTGGAAGGGAACTACAACAACCATCTAGTCCAACTGCCTGATGAATTTAGGGCTGATTAATTGAAACTGCTTCTGAAGTAAGAAATGACCAATCATTTAAATAAAAACATTGCAGACAATGGAGAAGAAAGGGCAAGAAAGAACTTTTCTACTGTTAAAACAAGTGCTACCAGATGATTAATGTTAGCAAGAATACAGGATTTTCTTTTATGCCTCGTCTGCAGACTCAGACAGCTGTGTTCAGGCAATCTAGTTATACTAACAGAAGGTACTGTCCTCCTATCCTGGTGGGCCAAACTGACCCCAGATGGAGATTTTAATCTTTTCCTCAAGGCTGGCAGAAGAAATTACATGTCAGTGGTTTGAGTTCAGAGTCTGACATCTCACTGTAAATTGCTAATGAGAAGAGGCAGGAGCAAAGGCAATCTGAAAGGTAATCTCAGGGAAATCAGACTTGCAGCATCTTTCATAAAAAACTGCATCCTGATGGTGTAGCTGTGACCGTCCAGGTATAATCAATTAACTGAAGTCACAGATACTCACATCCATATTCCATTCTGCTAAGCCTTGTAGAGCAACCAGGCAAAGGGAAGTGACAGACAGCTGGGTTCTAATAGATAAGTCAAACAACTGTTTGCCTGAGTTATGGGTTTTAAGGCCTTTGGATTCTGGGCTTTGTATGGGAGCAGCTGCAGCAGGAGCACATGTCCCTTATGCCAGCCTTGCTATGGCAACAGTAGGAGCTCCTCTGACAGGTGAAGCAGGCAGCTGCATTTGTTAAATCACCACTAAGATTTGACACATTGGATCTGTCAACAATCCCAAAATACTAAGTCAATATTAACTTTATTTAGTGCATATCAGAAAGCAGCTAGTGTGGTACCCATAATTCCATTACAGAAAAAGAATAAAAATAAGGAAGTTTGTTAACATAAAAATACATTTTGTTTGGGGGAGGAAGTAATACACACTGTTCTTGTTCTCCAGTTTTCCTCTGCATCTAAGTGGTTTGTAGCTCCAGTGTCAATGGACATAAATTTATTTCTTATCTTCTGTGCCTCATTTGACTTCACACATGGTGATGAAAAAGACAGCATGGATTGAGCAATCATTAAGAAGAAAAAAGAACAACTCATGAAAGGGCAGCAAAAATCTCTGATACTCTCTAGTTGCATGTTCTGGACTACTTACAGGCAGAGTCTCTGTGCTTACAGCTTAATGTATTGATCTATTTTAATTATTCTAGATATTGTTGGGATGCCTGTTCCTCTTTTTCTCAGGAGTTCTCTATTTGGCTGATGATCCAAGCATTTATCAAAACCTGACAAGCTCCTTCCAAAACTCAGTACCCGGAGATAATATGTGAGTGCTAATCTACAACTGCAAAGAGTCCTGTACAAAGCAGAAACATCTGGCAAGTGCAAAATACAGAAGAGCTACAGTAATATAAAATATTTGGCTTCAATTGCAAGTTTCTGAAAAGAGTCCTGATTACATACTTGGAAATTTTCCCTTTAATAGGCTGATTTTCTTGTTGAATGTATTAGAAAGAGAAGTTTTCTTAGGATATAATTAAATGCATTAAATAGCAGTTTTCTTTTAGTTTATTCTTAGTATTCTGCACAAAATACAAGAATCTGAGTTATATGTAATTAGATAATTCTTTCACCAGAACATGTTAACCTCTTGAAACATATTTTGAGTCATTCTAAATTCTGGTGATATTCCAGGAATTTCTTTTATGTACATGCTGTTGTGAGAGTGTGGGACTTATAAAATTCTGTGACTCCTTTAGTACTGTGAACTCCTGTCTATGGATATGGATTAGGCAACATAGCTTAGCCTCTCTGAGTAGGTGACCTCAAGGGGAAGCAGATTAAGATATGATAATTAATACTTTCTTAAGGCACCTCAGTTTCTAAAGTATCTCAAATACAGACCTGAAGAGGAGGTCCTGCCTAAATTAAAAAAAACATAGATGTAACTGAATAATTTAATTAAGAAAGTCACAGTCTTTGACTCTTGAAGGTGTACAGGATGAGAAGGAGTTAGGTTTGACTTTTAGCTTTTGGGATTTTATTCCCAGTGACTGCTGGGTAACTTTGAAGTCCTGCAAAAAGAAGTGTAGATGAAGGCCAGGAAATGGTGAGAAGCACAAACATTTTACCTTCCCTCCCCTTCACATCCACTCCCTATTCATCCTTTCTTCACATAGCCTGTTTTCCCACTTCTTATCTGTGCTTATTTTGTCATGTCTCCTCAAGTTTATTAAAAGGTTTCTCTTTCCAGTCCTGTTCTATTTTGATTGCCAAATCTGCATTTTTGAGGATAAAAAGTTAATGAGGAAAGAAAGGCAATTTGTGGGTTAAAAAGCCATTTTGTTTTTCCTTACATTGCTTTATGTTTAGAGAACTACCCACCTCATTCAAGCACCTTCAAAATAAGTCAGTCTTCTGAACAGATTATACCTCTTTGCTCAAAGAAGAAAGAATGTTTTCAGCTCTATCATATTGCATTTTGGCAGACCTTAAATACAATTTTAATCGAGCTGTGAACCTAGGTCAAGCACAGATTATAAAGCTTAAAAAATAAGGAGAAATCTGGAAAAGAAATATCTGATTTCAGCTTCAGAAAGACCTGTCTGTATCTTACATGTTATACTGCTGCTGTTTTTTCCTGCACAACTTCTTTCAGGTAATTTGTTGCAGGTTGCTACATTAAATTTCTGTGTAACATCTCTATTAATTGAGGTCATAGCATGATAAACATTTTGTGTCAATTAAAAGGCTGACAGTTGTCAGCCTCCCTCAATTGTCCATTCCCCTTTCTGCACTTTCTTCCCCCACCTTGTGCTAATACAAAAGTTGTCATTTCTGCTGTCCATGCAGAAAATCAGAAAGGAGAATCAGCTGTTTTTCAAACTTAAACTGTTGAACGACTGTCTTGGCCCATAGTAAGAAGTCAAATATCTGACTAAGCAATTTAGTGCTATTAGATTTGTATTCTGGAATACAGAGTCTAAATATAAAATGGAGACAGAATTATGTGGGCTGAGGGCAAACACAAAAATGATCTTTGCAAATACGGGTGTCTGCCAGGAAAGTGTTTCTTGCCTACAATCATTAGGCAGTGGAGAACTATTTTTAGAAGATTTGCTTGTGATTGCTCTGTACTATATATAAACAGCATTAAAGTCTATTCCTTACAAAACAAAAGATAAAGGCAAGTTTTGCTCTAGAGGTGTGGATTTTTCTCCTATTCTTTGAAGATTACCTCAAATTATTCCTTTTTTTCTTTTCTGCCTTCCATTCCTCTTGAAATTGTACTAGCCATCTCACCTTTCTCACTGAACCACTCGATGGCATGCAGAGAATGCTTTCTTTCTAACCTTTCCTCAGCAAAGCACACAATAACAAGCTTTGTCTTTGAAAGCCAGGAAAATGGTGTAGGAATGATGATGTAGGAATGTTAGTCTAGTTCCCTGCTGTTTAACAGTCAGCTTTAATAAAGCCTTAAATTTGCAATGCATAGATCAGCATTTCTGATGTGACCCTTATATCTGCTAGAGATTAGCTAGTGCCTCGACTCTGGTGCTTGTTCCAGCTATGTCCTGCTCTCCTTATTGGGTTCTGCTTCGTGGATAACTCTTGCTCAGTAGTTTCTCTGCCTTCCAGATAGTGCAATGAGAAGATTTCTTACAAAACTCTAAAATGAGCCTCCCACTCCTGTGCAGCCTCAATCCATGGAACTGTGTTCCTGTAGCTGCACAGAGCTATTATCAGGCATGTACAGTGTATAAATGAGGTTCAAGATGAGTAAATTGAAATAATTCACAGTTTATCATTTTTATTAGTCAAAAAGGTTTTAATCATGTGGCATTTTTTCCCCTGTTGTCTGCAAAGGGATTATTGAGGGAAGAAAAAAGACAAATTAATTACAATCTGGTTCTTTAGGTAAACTGCACTGGCTAATGTCCATGTAGTATAACTGTTCTCATCTGTCTTTGTGTATCATTAACCATAGAATGCTGCAAATAGGAAAACTCTGCTTTAACTTTAGTGGAAGTTTTGTACTTCTTTGTTTATGACTGTGGCGCCACAGATGGCTGCAGATCTTCTGCACATTCACTGGCATCATTGCCTCCACTTTTTAGTGTAAGAGAGTTGTAAGTGGGCTTGCAATCTCCTAACAAGCAGTAGCCAGATTAACTACTACAGGTTTCTTGGATTGCTGAGTGCAGTGCTGTGCCCTATCATCATGCTGACTCTGGGCAGCTCTGGAGGGGCACTTGGCACCAGCACATTGTTACAGTGAAGGATCTGAGAGTGAAGTATCTGGACTTGAAGTGAAAACTGCTTCTAGCTGGTCAAGATGTAAAGTGTCTGACTGGTCAGTTGAATCAGGGAGTCATAAGTTCGTGGATGTCAGTGACATTCACAAGATGGGAAGCACAGCTAAGTGCACGGTTCTCTCAGCCATAATGTAATCTGATGTGCTGTCCAGTGATCTGGAATCAGGACAGATCACTTAGATTCTCTCTCTACTATTCTCCAGTGACTGTTAGTACATCTAGAATGAATTTTAACTGGCATGCAACTAGACTTCCAGGTTTCTGAAAAGACAGTACCAGTTCTCTCCAAGTTTTTAGTAACATAAGATGGGAAGTTTGGAACTCCCAAAATAAGGATTGAGACAGTAAAGGCATTTCCATTAACATAGGGAATGCTGAGTTATATATGTATGCCCTCATTTTTCTTCATGTAGCACTTATTCAGCCTTATGTAGCCTGAAGAAAACATTTAGATAAAGTTATTGTAGGAAGATGTATTGACTGATTTTTTTAGAATTGTGCCCAGCAGTCGCTGCTAGTCAATAATGGGCTTAGCTGATGCTCTCAATAACTGTCTCTGAAAGTTAGTTTGTTGCTGCTTAATAGCTTTTATTGACATAGACTATGTGAAATTGTATGCAGTTCCAAAATTGATTTTTTTTTTTGTTGCATTCAAATTTGGTTATATGCCATAGTAATTTTTTTGGAGCAAATTAGTGAACTGTCATGTCTATCAAGAGAGACTGAACTGAGAACAATGGAATGTGTTTTTCATCATGTAAACACTGTGCAACAATAAAAAATAGGAATTCACTATGAAGCAGTCAGTGTAAAGTACTAAAATCAGAAAATAACTTCGTTCATTTTAAGCAAAATTACAGCCTCGGTGTGCATGGACTGGTGAATATTTGATGTAGCAAGGAGAAAAAAGTATAAAAAGGGTACTCCATTTTTAAATGGAAATGAGTAACTAGAAAAGTCTTTCCAGAACATTTAAACTCAGCTGCTGTCAGGGCCCTCAGTGGACCCACAGGTTTCAGTTATCTTGACCGATCTGAAACCATCATGTTCCATGAGCCTTCTCTGGAATGTCCTCCCCATGTCCCAGGCTTTGGCTGCCTCTGTTGGCAGGTAGCTGTGGTGTGGCACAGCTGTGCAATGTTGGCTCAGGCTGCTCAGCTGTAAACAGCTAGGTCTGGAGCCAGCTGTGAGCAGCCTCAGATGGGACCAGGATGCACATTTCCATCCTTGCACGTGCCACCCGTTCTCTCAGGAGCTGCATTTCAGCTCAGCCCTCGCTGTTATGTGCATGCATCTGTGCTGATCCTGCATCACTGAGAGAGGAGTGAGACTAGCAACAGGACAATGATCAGCTGCACAGAAAGGCAGTTTATTTGTATTTCTAACTGTCTTTATTTGTTTAAGCAACCACAGAGACAGTTTATTTGAGTAAAATTATGCAGGATTAGGCATCAGGGGCATATGAAGTAACAATGAGTACATGACTCATTCATGCAAGGAAGGTACGTAAAAAGTGTAAATTATTCCTGATTACAAAACTATTTAAGGCTGGAAGTGAAAATACCTTCTTATTCCCTTGTACTATGATTATGTAAGATTAAATTGAAAGTAAGTCAGGTAGGATAAACAAGATCTATATCCTTTCTGTTGTATATAGTATTTAGTAAAAAGCAGCTTGCCAACAATTTACATAAGATGTAAAAACTCCAGTAACTACACCAACCAGTGTTTTGTTAGCCACAAAATACCTAACAGATATTGAAATCTATTTCCAATAGCCTTAAGAGATTCTGGGGAGACTTAAGAGGATCACCTTATCCCATGGCTCCACCTGGGCAGTCAGGCTGGTTACTTGGTTAAATCTCAGTTAACCCTCTCATGATGCGTGCTTTTTTCATGGCAGGAAAGAAGTCTGTGAGCCTTTGAGCTGACTACCAAGCCAGGATGGTTGATGAACAGCAGGTTGTGGACTATCAGCTGTGTAAAGCCAGAGAGTCTGCAGTAGTTCTACTATGTGGGACTCACAGGGTATCAGTAATCCCAGGGTAAAAAAAAAAAAAAAGGCTGCAGGAGTAAGAAAGCTAAGTTGCACTTGGCTCTTGCACTGGGATAGACATGTCATTTCATGGCCCCACTGTCTGCATCCCTTCTATTTGTTCTGTAGAGATCCTAATGCTCTGAATGCTGACTTAGTGTTATTTTAGCTGATTCACTGTACAGAACTCTGCACCCTGCAGCACACAGAGACAGATGTTGCTGCTCTTGATCTGTACAGGATATTGCCCCAAGCTTCTCTGCTTTGTAAGTGGTCACCACATACACTACAGGAGGGACAGCTTGTACCTCAGCTTCTGACCCAAAGACAGCTGGGCAGCTGCTTGTTTCCTGTGTTCATCTTTTTCCATATAGTAGGTCATGGTAAGTGACCCTGTAAAGGTCTAAAACCTCATCTTTGGACATCAGGTCATGATCTAATTTTGGATTATTGTAATGGCAGTTTCTAGTGAGATCTTTCCTATAAGCCCCATCTCCTATTCTTTTCCACCTTTCTTTTGCAACTTAGCAAAGGATGGAGGGCAGATCTAGCATTGCAGGCTAGTCCCCCCCTCTGTGATGGAGGCAGGACAGCTTCCCTGCAGGACACCTTTAATGAGGTGTAACCTTATTTCTTCCCAGCACTCTGCTGGTTTTTTGCCTTAACCACTTAGTTTCGTGCTGTTCCATTGCTGTGCCTCAGAAAACAAAGCAAGCTGTGCAATCCTAATGTACACAAAGCTTCTCTGCATTGAGTGTGACAACTCCAGTAACCCTTGTATCCAGAATGTGCAGTCTGACAGTACCAGCAGTGTGCAAACTCCCTTATCAGCACACCAAGCCAGCATGGAATGCCCCCAGTGGAACTGATCTGCAGCAGCTAGTTTGTAACTCAAGGGCATAGGAGTTTTATTTATCTTATCTTCAGAGGATACAAACTCCCATAAGGCTTGCAACTTTCTGCTTTGTTATTCTGTGGTAGATTCCATGCATATTAACCTGCTGAGTATCAACACCTAGGACAAATTTAGCATCCAGAGTAACTGTGACTGATTTCAATGTGGTGGTTTGCTTGGAAATCATATACTTGCCGTAAGTTGTAAAAGCCACGGGGTTCTGAAACAGTTTTCAAAGATGGCAGAGAGCCAGCTTTTTGTGCCAGTCTGATAGGGCTTGAGCCTGTAAACCAAAGCTTTGCAGTGTGCTTAACATCATGTGTTTCAAGAAAAAAATCATCAATGTCCAAGTGTGTCCTAATTTGCAAACACAGAAGTTATTTTTGTTTCTATTAAATTTTAGTTCCTGTTAACACTTATGTCAGCAGATACAACAAAACACACTAACAGGAAAAAGACTTTTGAATGCTACTTTTTAATAAGATCAGAACATTAATTAGCAATTAATGACTTTCACAGGAGATTAATTTAGTGTGCTGTAAGGGAGGAAGCACCTTTGGCACTAGAGGGAGTTGCTGTTTTCTGGCAATAAACCTGTCCCATGCAGCTGAAGTTCAAACATATGGGGACTTTATTGGATTACAGAGTTTGTATGCCAACTGACAGAGCAAAAGACAAGGTAGAGACAAAAGAAGCATTAGACCAAATGTTTCTGAACAAGATGTGCTACAAAGTGAAGTTTACAGCCAGTGAATATGTCACCTTTTATTGTGATTTTTAAAGTTAATGAATGAGTTGAACGAATATCCCACTTTGGATTTAATTTGGACTTAATTTAATTTGAGTCTCCAACTTTTATGTTCAAGAAAGACTGGGACATCCTTCATTAGCAAAATCTAAAATCTAAAAATCTGTAGTTTATTGATAGCTTCACAGGTTTTAGCAGCCAACTTAGGTCCCTGCTCAACAGAGATATTTCCAAAAGAGCTCTGAACTCCAAATTCCTGAGTGATGCCTTAGTTGGCTACTTGGGTGCAGGAGGAGCAACAGATACCCACAAGTGCTTGGAAAAATAAAGATGAACTATGTTGAAGTTAACAATTTCATCACTAGTTTTGATTTTAATAGAAGCATATAATCATAATAGAATCATGCAATCATCCATGCAATCTTAGAGGTCTGGAAAAGGCCTTCATTCACTCAGTACTGCTAAGCCCACCACTGAACCATGTCCCTAAAGAGCACATCTATAGGCCTGTTATGTAACTCCAGGGAAGGGCACTCAGCCACTCACCTGGGCAGTTTGTTCTTTAATTTTAGATAGAAATCTATTTTCTATCTATTTTCTATGAAGAAAAACTTCATTTTTTGTAGTGTTTATGTATACAAATGTGATTTTCAGACTTAAAATAATGTTCTAGAACTCAAAGTATTCATCTCCAAAGCTCATGCAGCTTATCTGTTGCAGATAGGGCTGTGGAGGCATAAAGGATGGGCTTATAAGATGTAATCATTTTGATTAATAAAAAGGGTGAGGAAGGGCTGAGTTTTGGCACCACTGATAAACCCAGTAAATATCAGTAGACTGATATAAATAGATAACACTAGATATCAATGAATACCAGTGGATATCTTCAGTAGAAGATAAGGGATAAATCCACTTTAATTTACATAAATCCACTTTGTGAATCAATAGCATGCCACGAAGTAATGTCTCAAAAGAATATAGCTATGATTTTATGTAGAGGACAGGCTTTCTCACTGTTTAATAGCCTAATTTGTATCCATTAGTTGAAAAAAGAAAATTCTTCTCAATTATTAGCACAAAGCGATTATCCTCTCTATGGTTATCCTCATCTCTGCAAACTTGTCTCCTCTGCTTTGATATTCTAGTTTATACCTAATACATAAGAATGGATAACAAAATGGTGTAGAAAACATTTGTATTGAAAAATAGATTAACTCAGGAGATAATGAAACCTCTTGTTATTTGTATTTATTTTCTTAACTGCTATATAACTTGCTGCATCTCTCAGAAGAAATGTTATCAGTTTTCTTGGACATTCAGATCCTCATATTTGCTGCTAGTAGAGATGATGCATTGTCAGTTTTTTGTCTGTGCACCCATAAACTCCATGGCATGACTAATTAATCTGCTGTAATAACAGTGTATGTAGTAGTTTATGGCTTAACTTTCACGTTTGCAAGAGTATTTGAATGTTTTAAACTGTTTAGTGTGTTGGCCTTGAGGGCAGTAAAATGTGCACAGCACACACAAGCTTTGACCATTCAACATTTATCATCAGTAACACAATTAGAAGTCTTCTCAAGTGTGTGAGCTGTCCAAATAATAATGTAATGGAAAGTTGACTTTCTAGTCATTAATTACCACATTAACTGGGCAGTTTCTTGCACCTTTAAACCTTGGAAATTTAATTAGAATATTGGATTAAAGAAAAATATTATTTAGCCTTTAATCACAGGGAAGAGTGAAATATATAAGCTTTGTACGATGGGCTATTGCAGATGTATACAGGCAATTTTGAGAATGCATTCAGTGAAGAAAAATCCTTGGCATCAGCCACATTCCCTGAGTGTTCTTCCCTTTTGAGGAAATGGAACATGTTTCTCTTTTAAATATTTACTGAATTCTTTGGAATCCATGCCTAAGTGGAATTTTTTTTTTCAATGATGCTGAAATGTTTTTGCTTTTTTGGTTCTTCTGATTGCTCTGTGGCTCCCAAAATAATACATTTGGGGTCTCTTCTCATGCTGTGGTAGGTCAAGGGGAACTTTTCTGGAGGCCTGAAATCTGAAGTTCTTGAACTTTTCCAGCTCTTTTCAATACTCTGTCAAGATTTTTATACTTACCCAGGAAGATGTCTTCATAATAATCTGAATTACTTTGCTTTGCCTTTTGCATCTGAGCTTGACCTCCTTAGTAAGACCAAGGATATGAATTACTTTTAATCCAAAAGTGGCTTTTTGGTCGGGACTTTTCTTTCCTTTGGCACTGCTATAATTTATAGAAATATAACCTAATTAATGTATTATGTCTGTGGGGAGAGTTAACCACTGTGAAGTCTAGGTCCTATTGCTTAACTTCTATGATTAGTGGCTTTTTATTAGAATCTCTGCAGTTCTGGCAATACATTGGTTTTAAGCTGGACACTGGTGCACAAAGCAATACATTTCCCATTTGCTTTCTAGCTGGCAGTCCATTCATCTCCTGGTAGAACTCCTGTGAGGAATTAATTAGGTTTAATGAGGCCCTCATTGTCTCCTTTTTGGTGTTGTGCACTCTGCTGGTACACACTTGCAAAATGACAAAATGTATTAGATGTTTTGCTTTTTCTACATGCATTGTATGACATGTTTTCCTAGATTGTGCTGACTATCACAGAATGCAAGGCTTCATGTGGTATTTGCTTGACTTTGATTTTGAGCTTTGTAAGCATATTCCTTAGTACCCTGCGGAACTGAGCTTCATTCCCGAGCCGTCCCTTTTACTGACATTTTGAATTTTCAGTCATGTCTGCTGAGTTAGATTGCCATCCATCTGCTAGAAGCCTTGCTCTGGACTGAGTAGATCTTGAGCTAAGTCTAAATAATGTGCCCAGATTTAATTCTAAACCTGCCAGTCTTTTAAGCCCTTTCTGAAGCTTTTCAGTTGTGCCCTGCATTTCAATATTCTTTTCCTTCATGAGAAAACAAGTTTGATTCTCCCATTTTCATTCAGCCACAGATAATCTAATGCACCTTGTACCATAGATAAAACCACAATTTTACTTCTTACATTTCTGTGCTGCAGTTTCCCTGCCTCCTTTGATCTGTATTAACAAGAGGTGCC
This sequence comes from Melospiza georgiana, assembly GCF_028018845.1. NCBI lineage: Eukaryota > Metazoa > Chordata > Aves > Passeriformes > Passerellidae > Melospiza > Melospiza georgiana. The sequence goes on along the minus strand of NC_080430.1, from coordinate 42,110,333 downwards.
TAAGTGTACCTTGTATATCAGCACCAGCCGCTGTAAAAAGGTGACCTTCTCAACGTCATTTTTACTTTCAACAGCACCTATTGCTTTTGTGTAAACTGTATAACAGTGTTTGAACTTCCTGCCATTGTCTGCTGGATTTCTGGAGAGTGAGAGCTGTGATTAAACCTTGAAAAGATGTATTTTAATTTTATTTATGACGCTATGTGACATTAGGTAGACTCTGGCAAACAGGATGCATAGCAGAGATCAACTACATTAAGTACTTTGATTCTAGTTGGGTTTGAATTTCTTTATCTTCTACATTATGTAGCACAAAATTTTCAGAGGCCCAGCTCTTCCCAAAGGGTGCCACTAACACTAAAGTTAATGCACAGGAAGTTCATTAACCAGTGAATCAGGAAGCTGTGTGCTTCCTGGTCAGTCCTTCCAGGAGTGTATTCCTGGATAGCTAAGGGCAGAGAAAAATAGAACTTTATTCTCTTTATTTCCAGGGAGAAACATTAATAGTGTTTTGTTACAGAGTGTAAATGAAAAATGTACTGCCTTGGTTTTATGTTACAAATGGAGATTCACCCTTTTCTGTGAATTTACACTGTTTATTTCTATCGCCCCAGTCTTGGTTGAAGCAAACTGCTCTTGGCCAAATAAGAAGCTGGTAACCTTTGACTTGAACTAAAGTGGAGAATTTTCCTGAGAAAGAGGCTGATACAAGAGTATTTTCCTACCTTTCCTTCACTTTTATTTTTTTTCTTTTATCAAGACTCAAGCCTGAAGGATACATACTGCATTTAATCAACTTCATAGAGTTATGCTTGTTCCATGTTAGGGACATGTTAGGAAAAAACAAAGTGGAAAGAAATTATTTCGTAGATTTTTTTCCTATATGTATTAATTAATAAGGCCATAGTAGCTCTGAAAACACTCCTCCTATCCTCTGTGAAGAAAATTTACTTGAGTACAAGGAATGTGTCAGAATCGTTATGCATAAAATTTGTGTTTGTGCAAAAAAAATAGGAGTGGTATTTTTCTTCAAAACTACTAAACTAAAGAAAAATAATCTTAAAACCTGTGCCATCAGCTCATCAGTTTACTTTCATGCAGAGAATACTCCCTTTTTCCCTTAAAACCTTCTCTTTCTTGTGTGTTGTCTTGGGTTGGCTTACTTACGTATGTTCCCCTTTGTAATATTTTCCTAAGATTCAAATTACTCTGAAACACTTGCCTTTGGGTGATGGCCTCTGACTTATTTCTGATCCACTGCATCATCACACAACATCAGTTTTCCTCCTGAAACTCTAGTTAAGTGCCAGGACTTTGACACGTTTGGTCGGTGTGTAGCCTCTGAAGACTTCATCTAACCGAGCCTTTTTTGGCAAACTCCCCATGACACTCTCAGGCTGACACTGGAGCAGCTCCACCTCCGCTGGGATTTCTAAAGCCGACCAGCCGCCTTTGTTGCTATCACAAGTGTTGTCTAAACTTGGTTAGGACAGAACTTGCTGGCAAAAATAAGGCCATAGCAACTGCCAAAGACATTGCTGGTGCTCTGGATGGGGTGTGGCAGACCTCAGTGTTGTTAGCAAAAATACATGAATATCCAAACCTCTTTCCAACTGACTGATTCTTGTCTTTGTTTGTGCCCATAAACCCCATTTTTCCCAGACAGAAATACAATTCTAAGCCCTTCTCTGCAAAAAGCAGTGCGAATTTTATTTTTGACATGCAGGAATCTGGGAACAGATTAAATTAGTATGAGCTGTGTTTTCCCATAATAAGATCCTATTCTAGTTTATGAAGCACATGCTGAGTATGAGCTTATTTATAGCTTTTAGATGATGATTTTGTTCAAGGAGTTTTCTAAAAAAAAGAAAAAAAAAAAGCAGTGCATGATCTTTTGAAGACCTTTCCTGTCCCATTTGATATTTATACTAAAACCTCAGATCCTTTCTACTTGTTTTTCATTAAGTGTTTTGAATTGAAAAGTCTGAAGAACATATTTGAACAGGGAAAGTTTTTATTGAGACCATTCAAAGCTTTGTTATATTGTTTGTTTAAATTTTCATTTCTGACGACAGTTTAAAATATTTCTGAGATATCTTAGAGATCCAATGCCTGTCCTCGCAGTCAGGGATTGACCTCTCTTGATCAGGATTTCAAGGTCCCCCAGAATTGTTTCCCATTTTTCCCCAATAGCATAGTAAGATTAAATATTTGTCCTTTATTTCATAGAAATAGGATGTCAGAAAAATAAAACTAATTTCTCCAGCCTCCTGTGTAGCTTATAAAGTAGGAAGAAAATTGTCTGCATGTGAAAACTCTTAGATTCTTCTTCTCATTGTCATTTCAGGTTACTAGCATCTGGAATCTGTTTTATCAACTTTCATAGCATTAATGCTACCTCATTTTCTGAAAGTGTAGCCCTATTTTTTGGCTGTAACACAGTATTGTAGGGAGAATTATGATTGATTGAAGCTGGCAGAGCTCAGAGTTTAGAATTTGTGTCTGGATTTGTGGAACTGCAGCTAAGGAGTGCCTGTTCCAGGCATCCTCTATGGAAAAGGCCAAGGTCAGGAAAAGTTAAACTGAAAAATGGCTGCTGCCTGAACTTTTACTGTGCTTATTCTAAAAATTTGTTTCTACCTTTGAAATAATGGCAAATACTCATATCAAGCCATGTATGAATGCACATTCTATTTTTCAGAACAGGCTCTCAAAAGTCAAAGATCAAAGCTGACAGCTGAGTTTTAGAAACCAGAGGGACAGAATCATAATTCAGCTCTTTGCATATTTGAGGTTATCTCCACTGGATACTTCTGTCAAGGTTGATATGAGTATGATATGAGAGAGTAAGCATTACAAACAAATTCACCAGAGAAGAGGGAGAAAAAAATATGCCTGTCTTTTTCTGTCCAGCAACCAGAAGATGATTGGATAAATGATCTTGTCAGGCTTTTATAAACCTCAGTTTATACTGTTCTTCAGAATTAGGGAAGATAACAGTGTGTGCTGTGGGATCCTGTTGAACATAATTCTGCCTATCTGTTATATTAGCTTTAAACCTGCAGACCACATTTGCATGAGGTGGGCAATATGCAGCACATCCCTTTTTTGTTTTGTTTTGTTTGGGTTTTTTTAAAGCTAATCTTAGTTATTGTAATATGTAAGAAAATTTTGGTTCATGTGTTTTTCACAAACTATTATTATTTGTCTGTTATCAGCCAAACTTAAAATCACTTTGTGGAGAACCTTGGTAAAAAAAGATGTTATCCACAGCTTGGGATAATTACACACCTCACATATTCTACAGTTAATTAAAGTATGACCCCCAAAATTATAAACCCCCAAACGGTAACAAACCCCCAAGCTTTACTGCCTTTTACTCCCTTTTACGTGCTTATTGACTGATTTTTATTGGTAGGAGCTAAAATTTAGAACTGAGTGATAAAATACATTTCAGTAGTTTATTGAATTTACATGAGATTTATTTTGATAGTAAAAAGCAGTTAAAATATAGGTGTCATGACTTGCTCTAAAGGTCTTACTTTTTTGTGTATTTACAGTACTCATAAAGAACTAGGAAATCTATACAAGTCTGCATAGCTTCCAAAATATTGCCTGAAAAATGGAGTGAACATTATGCATGGTTTATTATGAGGTTCTGCAGCTTCAGGAAGTGTCTCAAACATACTCTGTCATTTGCCATGTCTATATATTTTAATCCCACATATTGAAATAAATGAATGTTCTTAATTCAGATTTGTGAGTAAAAAAGGAGGCAGTTATGTTGCATTAGAAACTTGTATTTGTTTTAATTAGGTTCTGTAGATGAATCTGCTTGCAGAATGGCAACTGAAATGATCAAAAGTAGTTTCTGCATAAATAGTTGTTGGAAAATTTTATTGACTGAACTTTTCCTCCTTTGCTCAGTGCCAAAAAATCTTAAATGTTTGTGTTTTGCTTTTGATTTCTAGTGCATAGTTCTTGCCTTTTATTTTTTTAACTGTCATCCTATTGTGTGCTGGATTCTTACATTATCTAAAGAGTAGTTTTAAAGATGATGTGAGTGAAATAGAACTCAGCTATAAGTGACAGGCTTAGAGACCAGGTCAATTTGAATGAGACTTGTTTTTAATCTGTAAGATGCTGCTTGCTGATATCAAACTACTACAAAAATTGCTGTTGGTGGAGTGTGAGACGAGAACCCAAGTGTCATAAACTAGCATTATTTTATCAATAAATACACACTTTGCAGCATAAATGCTCTATAGCAATACTCTTTGGATGTGCAAATGGTTTTGCAGCTTGGGCATAAGATTACAGGTGCAGAGATATCTCATTTAGAAAGCTGGATTTTATAACGCTGATATACGGCCTCATGCCTTACGAATAATAAAACTGAAATATGGCAGATCCCCTTGGAACCACTCAGCTCTCAAAAAAAGTGGGATAAAAGAGAGCTTTAGCACTGGTTTGAGATATGAGAGCAACACTGAGTACCCTCAGTTTGGTCTTGGATCTGAATTTGACCTTTACTGGGCTAGTATACTTTTCAAATCCCTAAATGTTTAATCACAGAGCTAGAAAAACAGGCAGTAAAAATGCTGCAGACTCTTTAAGATTTGGAATATTGACAATTATCTGTAATCCAACCTCAAACCAAAAAGGGTTTCTGTTATCCAGCTGGTTATGCTGGATAATCGCAGTGTTCTCTTCTGGCCTCAGTGTATGAATGAATTTATGTTGAAGAACTGTATTTGTGACTGCCTATAAAAACTGTTCAAAGAGGAGCTGGCACAGAATAAAGCTGTTCTCACTAGCTAAAATACACAATATATAGTGTAAGTGATATTGTGCTCACTTAGTTTTTTATGCTCACTTAGTATCTTTATGTACTGGCTTCCTATTTGTTTCCCGTTGCAGTTCAAAGGGTTGATTCTAACCATGCAGAAAATGCCTTTCGTCATGGTTGTCATGCACATCACTTCCTCATGCACTTTTAATGACATCCAATGCAAATATATACATAGCATGCCTAACATAAACTAGCATTTTCTCCAGCTAACCATCCCAAATTTTTTATTCCAGAGGATCAGCCATTTTGATCAAGTTTTGTTTCAACTGGTCTAACGTGCAAATTATAGAGCAGTGCACTGTAGCTGAGTAAACAAGCTGTGAGAGCCTAGCTGTGACAGCAGAAGCCTCAGCCCACATGCAATGCCTTGTGGTTGAGATATTAACCTGCAGGCAAGCCTGCCTCCCAGGCTCGATGTCCCTGGCAGCAAAGGTAGTTTGGGTGCTCTTTGCCACATGCTGTGTCTCTCTTGGCTGCTTCCCTCTTCACCAGCTTTGAGCTGAGTGAGGCTTAGATGGGTGGTTATGCTGGTGGATGAGAAGCTGCTGACAACAGGATGAAGTGTGGCAAAGCAGCATGTTTGGCATACATTGCAGGCTTACATGCACCATGGAGGGAGGATAAGATGGATACTGGCTCAGCAAAGCTAAAGCTAAAGTTGGCAGACTGCAGAGTTAGTGGTGTTTCTCTGTTCTCAAAATCGTCGGGTGAGAAGCCTGACCATCCAAGCTACTCTTGGATGATGTGGTGGTTAATTCTAAGCAAAGCAATTATATAAATGAGAATATCACAACTGTTGTACTGTGTTATTTAAAAGGTCTGATTAGAGTCACTGCTTCTTTTAAACCCTCAAACCCAGGAACCTATGACACTGAATCTAAGGACTGAAGGACATGCTGGTGCACACTGTTCCATCTGTGACATTCACTCCCTTCCACTTGCTGTGGACAATTGGGAAGCCTTAGTGACAGTAGGCTTGGTGCAGGTGTTACCATGGCATGAGATGAACTTCAGGGATAATGTCCCAGTCATTCTGGTGCTGACACCTATAGACAGCAGGGAAAGAAGTGCACATTGATATGCCTTTACCATAAATATTGCCTACAGTTTAGTGACAGATGGAATTATCTCCAAAGCTGATGTGAAATGAAGCAGTGTCTCAGGAGGACTTTGTAGGGCAAGAAAGAAGAGATGGTACAGCTGAGCAAGCCTTGGGGCATTTCCATGGAATGTATTCAATACTTGAATGTAGGCTGGGCAGAAATTGTTTCTGTAGACCATACAGCTAAATTCCTCCATACAATTGTGATGGTGGGAAGTTGTGTGGAAATTTGGTGGTGGAAGGAGATAAAAATAAACTGGAAAGTAATTTAAGAAAACTGTTTACTAGGAGAGTGTTAAAATGATAGAGAAACCCAAACCAACGTGCCCAGGAAACATAAATTAGAAAATGGATTATGAGCTGACCTCATTCTAGAAGCTAAAACTGTAGTTTAGCAAAGGACAGAGAAAGGTCTCTGTTTCCTGATAAGAGCAAAAAGCACTGAATTTGTTGTCTTAATGGATGTTTTGCCTTCTAAAAGGTGGGATAAATAATGAGTTATTTTGATTCTTTTGGAGTCTTAATAAAAGAAGCAAAATTTTGGTTTGGTCAGAGAGTGAAAGTAATGTTTTAAAGGAGGACTGTAACATAGCAGCTCTGTTACCTTGGAAACAGTGTGAACCTTCATCATGCAGGTTGCATTAATAAATAGGTAATTAAGAATACTTGTAACAAAGCATACATCATGTGGTATTGCATCAGAATAAGTCAGTGTGTATTACTCTGAACTCTAGCTCTACTGGGACAAACCATTAGCTAGTAAAATAAATACAGGTTCAGTCATTTTTAAGACCATTAATAACTTAAAGCAAATGAGGTTAGGAGCTCACTCATATCAAGATTGCTGTAAAAGGTTGTCCAGCTCTGCTAGGCTGCAGTATGTACAAATTAGGAAAGGAAAGGGGATGAGAAGAATGACACATTCTTTTGCTTCAATGCCGTATAAAAGTCGCAAACTGTGTCAATGTTTGACTCAACCATACTGGTTGACCAAGAAGGAGGAATCCTTAGTACATGAAAAGCTATACAATAGGTTAAGCCAAAGGTCTTTCTAGTCCAGCATTTAGTTCCTTCCACAAGTAGGTGTTTAGAGAAAGCCCAAGAACAGGGGAGGGATTAATTAATCAATAATGTAAAAACAGTCTTTGAGGAGTCAGAAGTTTAGAGCCTTTCTGAACTTCAAATATACCCAAAATACTTTGCTCAACCTTGTTAAAAGGTTTTTCAAGAACAATTGCTTTTTTAATCTTTCTAGATATTTAGCATCCAAACCCATCTCCATAAGAATGAGTTTCATGAGTAAATCATGTGAGAAAGTAGTTTCTTGTGCTTGTTTTAAACCAGTTGCCCCCATAGTTCTTGTTTCATGAGAAACGGTGAAGAATAACTTCTGTTAACCTGAATATTACTTTATACATTGGTTGTTTGTTTTTCAACTGAAAACCCTCCTCAGTGAGCTCTCTTCATATAAAAGCTGGGATTTACACTTTTCTCTTTCTACTCTGTCCTTTTTGAAAGAATATTATAAATGCAGGGTTGTATAGATACTGGCTGTACTGTGGATTTATATAGCAGCAAGCTGTTATTTCTGTTTTTCCTAATGAGCTTATCACAGCTGTTTGTTTGATTACCCTTGAACACTGACTGAGATGGAATTTTCAGAGGACTATTTAAAATGTCTCCAAGATCTCTTGCTTGAGAGGCTATAGCTAATTTATATATCATCATGCCTGCATAGTAAAAGTTATTTTCTCACCATGTGCTTTACTTTGGCTGTTGGCAAGATTAAATTTCAGGTGCCATTTTATCAGTGATTTAGTTACTACTTTGATATCCTTCTGCTATTTTTTCACATTTGATTCTAGTTTTAACTATAAGAACAAATGAAGAGATTTTTATTTAAGAAGATACTGAACAACACAGAACCCAACTCATAATAGTCGGGTTCCCAACCTACAAGAGGACTTCTTATATTACCACATCCCAGCACACCTTCCAGCAGCAGTGAACCATGTTTTATGATTTGGCAGAACTCTCTGGGGGCATAATATACTTACAGCCTGTTACCCCTTTTATTTCAGAAACCTCCTGATAAGTGCACCCTTGCTACTTGAATTTTATTGTACAGAAATGTATGGAGAGGCTTCTCTGTTCTTTTGTATGGTCACTTTCTTTTCCTGACGAATTTCTGAAGAATTGTGTTCCAATGAATTCTGTGGAAGGCAGAAAATATTACATTCACTACCTATAATGTAGAACATACACATGAAAGGTGTTGAAGTGGCTGATGTGGTGGCACAGTTTATTAAAACATTGTTCCACAATTTTGGCCCATCATTGGAACATTATGAAGACAAGTGAAGGGGTCTTATCTTTATCTCCACCAAGCAGGATCTGAGCTTGCCAAAGGAGCATTCCTTGTTCATTTAAATGTTTCCTAAAAACTCTGGTCATCAAAAGTAGAGTTGAGCCTAAGAATGAGGATTTTCATGTTTTGGTAATAGAGTTTCTTTCCATAGTGAACAATGATTTGGGAATTTTACACGAACATCTCAAGTAACAGATGCAGAAAAATAGTTACTCTAAAATATATTATCTTTGAAAATAATTAAGTTCTTAATCTTTGTCTGTTTTGCAAGAGTTGAACGTTATATGTCCAACCCATGAAGTATTAAAATTCAAGTTTCCAGACTGCAGTGCCATGAGAAGTCTAACCACCCAAAATTCAGGATCAGGTTGCCCAACATTTCAGTTACCCAACCACAACACATATGGTAGGATTTTCCAGAGAGAAAACTGGGAGAATCTAAGTTAGGATCCCTCCTCTCTGTGCTGATTTATATGGGGAATGTACATATCTGACTGTGTGTGGATTTGGATAGTTTGAGTATCTTCTGAGGTGCAGAACAGAAGGCACATGTGATACTCTACACTCAAAATATCACTAGTACAAAGGATTGTTAAAACTTTCCACAGGGTTGAAGAACAAAAGCTAGGGTTCAGTTTATACTTTGCAAGGACTCTCGAGTCTCCTCTACATTTCAGGTCTACAATTATAAACTGACAAGAGGAATAGTTACATCTCTGGTATGCTGGGAAGATACACATTGTAACATAACTGAGGCACTTGTCTAACGCAGCAAGGATGGCCGCAGAAGTGATTCGTGGGTCTGGGCTGACTGTACAGGAGCTGCTTAGCTTGTTATGGTGATATTGAGGTTACATCCTCTCCTTTCAGGAGGTGTGGACTTGTAGTATTTTTTTGTAAAGTCTGGATGAATGACATGACTCATGTGGTATGTTCATACACACTGCCTGCTGTGCTGCTGTGGGTTGAGCAAGAATATTGTGTTCCTGAGTGCTGGGCACAGCACCCAGCTCACGAGTGCGGGCACGACCGTGCTGCTGGTGTACTGTACCCCGGACAGTCCCCTCCTCGGCGGTGTCGGGGCACGGCTTGTGCAAGCGTCAGGCGCACGCTGTGTGGCTCGGGCATCCCGCTGCCCGCCGCTGTCCCGGCGCACATCCCGCCGCTCTCGGGTGAGTGCCTGTCATGTGGCGGGCGCGTCACGGGGGGCGCGGTGCGGCCGCCGGGGCCGGAGGCGGTCTCGGTGTGCGCTCTGCCCCCGCCACACGCGTGGGTCTGCACGCCCGCCCCACACCCGGCCACCGCGTCCTTCGGGGTCGCTCCCCGTGTCGCACGGCGTGTGCGTGCGTGTGCCGGGCACCATGCAGTCCGTGTGCGTGCTGTGCCTCTCCCCGTTCGCCCTGTGCCTCCGCGTGTGCGTGTGCGGCCCCCGCCCCTGCGCGGCCCCCGCCGCAGCGGCGCCCTGCCCCCGGCTCGGGCGGGCGGGTCGCCCGGGGGGGCGGCGGGCGGGACCCCGCGGAGCCTCGGGGCACGGACCGCCGCCCAGCTCCCCGCAACGCCTGGCGAGGAGGAGGCGGCGCGGCGGTTCACTCGCCCGCCGCGGCCCAGCCCCTTCTCCCCCGGGCGCCGCCCCTCTCCGCGCCGCCTGTGAGTCAGGGCTTTGCCGGGCACGGGCGGCAGCCGGGGCCGGAACGGACGGGCAGCCTCCGCCGCGGGGCTCCATGGAGAAAGCGGCGGGCGAAGGCGGCGGCAGCAACAGCAGCAGCCGCAGCAGCAGCCGCCCCACGTCGGCGGGCTCGTCCCCCTCGTCCTCCTCCGCCAGCCGCGGGCTCCCGGGCCGGGCGGCGGCCGCGGGCAGGCTGGATGGAGGCGGGGGCGGCGGCAGCAGCAGCCCCGGCTCGGCGGCGGCCAGCCCGGGGGGCGCGCAGGCGCCCGGCGGCGGCGGCAGGCGGCGGGAGCCGGTGCTGGAAGGGACGCTCAGCAAATACACGAACCTCCTGCAGGGCTGGCAGAGCAGGTAAAGCGCCGGGCCGGCCCCCGGCGGCGCTGCGGGGCCGCGTCCTCGCCCCCGGCAGCCCCCAAGATGGTGCCCGGGCAACCGGCGCTGCCGCCCGAGCCGACCCCAACCCTCGCCGGCCGCCGCGTCCCGAGGCCGGGCTCCGCTCCCCTCTGCGCCCGCTCTCCTTCCTTTTGCTGGACTTGTTTATTTCCCCGGCCGAGTTTGGCATCGGGGCGGGCGAGGACGTGGCCCGGCGCAGGGTCGGAGCGCTGGCCCCCGGCGCGGCCGCCGCAGGTGCGGGCGGGGGCAGGGGAGGGCTGAGGCTGCACATACTGCTGTCCCTGCATGACAGGGCTCCGCTTTTAAGCTCCTTTTTCTGTCAACGTTAGTATCCATCTCCTGTGAAGTTAGCTTGGATAACTCAAGAATGAAAAACTGAGAGCCTCCCAAAATAAAGGGGGAAGATGTCATGCTTGTGATTATTACTATTGTTTTTGTCGCTATGAGGTGGGGCAGCGGAAACAGTTACCTTTGCGTTCAATAAAATAACTTCTGTTGCTATGTCCTACCTGTTTGACAAGCCCTAATTTATGCTGATATGGTGACAGGCCCCGGTCCTGCAATTTGTTGGGTGTGGACAGGCTGACTTGCATCTGTGGAAGTCCCGAGGAGGGTCTGGTTTTGGTCTAGTTGTAGTGTAAAATTTTTACAGAGTTGGAGCCAGACTGTGGAGTTAATAGGGCTGTGTTGGGATCTGTTGAAAGCAAAAGAGATTTCCTGTGGTGTTTCACCTTTTGTTGTTTAACTTTGTCATCATAATGGATGGACAAAGATGGGTGTCCTAAACGCAACTTCTCAATATAAAGCAACACTGTGGTGATTTTAAAGAGAAGATGCTATAGAGAGAACAAGTATTGACTAGTTATAAAGCTCTGTACAGACCTTTCAGGAAACAAACAAAAAGACTAAAACCTGCTGTTGCTTATATTAGGTGATCACAAGCAATAAGAATGTGGGAATGGCTGGGATCTTGATGTTCTGACAGTAAATTTAAAGCATTTATAAGTGACAGAGTTGCATAAATGCCAGTGATGCTCTGGTGCTGAATTGTGTGTGGCTAAATCAGTGCTATGACTACTGCATCTGTACTTCCTGGAGAATTTCAGGAGCTGGTCTAATTCCACACACTGGAGGCCATGCGTAGGTGTACCAGCTATAAATTAAAAAGCTTGGTATGAACTGGAGACATGCATTTCCATTAAGCTTGACTGCTTCAGCAGAGACATAGACATAGGCCTTTTTTGCTGTCATTTGGTTACAGTAGTTCTGTTCTAGATGCACATTAGACTTTTATCTATTTGTTGGTTTATATGGTCCTCCTGTAGTTTTGTTTAAGAACAAACACATTTTGATACCTAAAATGTAGGACTGAAATCCATGATGCAAAATTTAAAGCTTTCTTACCCCCTTTTTTCCCCTGACACTTCCATCTCTTTTTATGGAGACAGTAGCTTCTTTTACTGTGTGTGATTTTAAGGGTTGTCATCTGAAATTGCAAAAGAGAAGTAATTGCTCATAAATCTTTGGGTCTAAAGCTGCCTGTTTTTTGTATTTGGAAACATTAAATATTTGATAAGGCTAATAGCTGGAAATAGTGTGCATAATCTGTGCATGCCCAAGAAATTTTACCTGAAAGCATGATGGAAAAAAGACAAATGTCACTTAAACAGTTCTACCACAGCACTTGGAAATTAACGATAGTTTACTTCCAGCAGTCTTTTTAAATACTGCTTTATTGTGCTTTGTCAATTGCCAGTTTTATTTTCTATAAGTCTGGCTTTTGGAGCAAGTGGTTTATCATGAGACAGCTTTTAGGATAAGTAACTTTTTTAGTTTGCTTACTTAGTCTATTCTGTTGATACGTGTCGCTGTGGTTTGGGATTTGGAATCTGATACAAGTTCTAAACAGATCAGTTGAAACTTGAGGCTCACAGAAGTTGATCTTATTATATAATGTTCAATAAATGAATAGTGATCCATGGTTTTGAGCATGGTTGTCCTTTTGGCCTTCTGTTATTCCATTTGTTATGGAATGTGTTTACTGTGAATTGGAGCTCATTCTGTAACAGTCTGTAGCTGGCACTTGCAGCGTGTTTGTTAGCAGACAAATTAGTTTTGCATTTACTTCATTTGAAAAAACACAAGATTGTTCAACTGCATGATCAATACAACCAGATGGCATGAACATAAATAAAATGGGAAAATAAAGTGAAAACTGACAGAGTTCACTTATTGTGGATTTGGAATGTTCTTCTTTAAAGCTCCTTATCCATTAGCCTGAATAATTTAAATGTAGTTAATGTTAGCTCTTGCCGTGTGCTATTGAAATTGAAAGGCTTTCCTAGGTTATCCAACACTTAGTGTGCAGAGTAGCCTTTACAAGTCTGAAGCAATTACTGTAATTTGAATTATAATAAAGTAGTGTCACTTCTGAATAAATGTTCCTTTAGCAGGCATATGCAAGATAATCTGATTGTGGATGAGGGAACTGCATATGATTACTGAAGCATAGCGCTTCATTTATAAGTATTAACTGAAGTAATTGAAGGCCTCAGAATCAGTCAATCTGGATAGCTGCATTACTTCTTATTTTGAGAATTTCCAAGTGTTTTTTGTTTTTTACTTAAGAAATACATTTGTTCTGCTCTAGCAGGTCAGGAACAACCTGATCTGGAAATTAGTGAGTTGATTCCTCACCTTTATGACAAACAGAAGGAAACGGTGGTTTTTGTTTCGTTGTTTTGAGGCAGTTTGTTGTGTGAGAAAGGTGTCAAGGGGCCTGGGCGTTAGCCGTGTCTCCACTTGAGTCTGTAACTTTCTGTGGGTTTATTCAGGTATGGATACAGGGAATGGAGCTTAATCTGAAAGAGGTTCTTTGACATACGAACACTTGTGTCTGGTCTGAGACAGTCGGGCATCTGGCTGTCTTTACTATGAAATTACAAGTAATTGTGTTCTCAATTGAAGTACTGTTACAGATAATTTCTATTGGGATTTGCTTGTTACATGTGTATGGGAGGGTAGAGCTTGTATTTTAAGCAGGAGTTATGTCGATTTGATGGGCAAATATGTCTCTGTAGTGTCATCTCATATCATGCAAGACCTATTTTTTATAAATTAATTTGAAATTGTTGAAATACTTATTGCTTGTGATGTTACTGTCCTGTCTTTTGAGTAGACTGGCAAAATGTAAAAAATCTTAAAACCCCCTTTTGCGAAGGTAACGGGAAATTCACGGTGTCTGCATCCCCCTCTCCGCTTTTTCCCTAAAAATACTTTGTGCTTGCACTTGTAGGGTTTTATCCTGCAAGCGTGTATAAAGTCCTGGGTCATCTGCATTTGGGCTGGGACTTAAATCTGGGTTTGTAACAACAATAAATGGAGCCCTGGCTGATGGATGTTGTCCCTTTTTGGAGCTGAACTGCTTTGTGTAAGTTGCTCTGTAGCCCAGGTGTTTTTTTAGACATTATTTTGGCCTACTCCTGTTTCCTCTCTCAGTTGGGAAATGTATTGTGTTACCAGCCTGCATGAATCATGCCTGACTTCTTGTGCTTGGGCAGACTTCTTTTGGGGATTAGCTGCATTCCCTGTAGGTCAACAAAAAGTGTACTTTGGGGCAGTCTGGGGATTTTTTGCACTCAGGATCTTTATCAGGCTCTCCAGTGCAGTGGTGTAATCTCTTTTCTTGTGTAGTTGCACAGAGCAGTTGCAGTTTGACTCCTGCCACAAGAGAAAAACCCTTTCTTATTACCAGTGTCCCAAGCAGGAGGTAGCTATCAGAGTTGAGTGCCACTCTAAGAGCTGATTTCACTGGCTCCCAGAGCTTGTGCTGCTCTGACTGCAACTCTTATGGGAGGGTTTTTTACATATGCTGACAAAATGTGTCAACAGTGTATTGTGCTGTAGCACAAAAATCTGTGTGGAACATTTTTATTACTATTATTTTTAAAAAATTATATGTATATTCTGGAAAAATAGATTGTGACCTAGAAGAATTGACAAAGGTATCTTCAAACATAGTAATAACCTCCCTCTCCCTCTTTCTGAATCAGCTAACTAGTCTTTCACAGGGTTTTGTGATTGACACATCTGCTTGTGGAGTTTTGGGGTAGTTAGCACCTCTGGTATCCTTAATATTCTTCAGTATAGTATATACTATATATAATACTAATATAGTATTCTTTAATGGTAGTCAAGTTGTTTGAGCAATGAATTGGGGCATTTTTCCAGTATAAAAAACCAGTATATGGTTACTGAACAATCTATATGACTGTGGTAGACCTGTATAGCTGCTGAGAGGGAAATCTGTCCTAGAGAAATAAACTGGGTTTTTTTAGTATAAAAATAAGCCACACTCCTAATAAGCCATTTTAGCCATATTAAATAGCCTAACAGTAGACTGTATCTGAGAAGGAGAAAATAGCCACACAATTAATTTAATGTTTGTGAAGTTTGCTGAAATGGGAATTTTTTGTGTTCTTACTGCAATTAGATTAACACCAATTCCTCTACTGCGTATTTTTTCATCTTAGTGTGATTCTGTGCATGTCTATCCAGGGCTTTGTGTAGTGTTGTAACACCCTCCAGGATTTATTTGCAGAGTCTGTGAACAGGGAGACTCCCTTTTAAGGAGCTGGAGATACAATATATTCTGTTTCTTCTATTGTGCTGCATCTCCTGCTTGAATTTTGGAGCCTTGCTTATAATTTGTTAGCAATTGTGTAAACCTTAAAATTGTCAAGGTGTTTTTATCCTATAGTGCTAACATTTGATTAAAAATTTTACTTGCAAAATAGATTTTACTGGAGACTGTGTTGTCCCTTCATTTGTAGAAGGAGGCAATGTGAAAAGAAAGAAACCTACTTAAACCCAACTTATTTTAGTTCTCTGGAGCAAATGATGTTTCCTGTGCTAAACACTCAGTAGCTGCATATTTTACAATATTTAAATCAAGATGTATGCCATTAGTCTTAAATAAACTTGGCATTTAAAATGCCAAAAAGTCAGTTATTAGTAAATTCTGTTTTGGATTAAGGCACTAATCTGTTTTCTTAATCCTAAAATCTATGTAGCAAAAATAATCACATTGAAATGTAGCCTTTCTTTTTTCTTCCTCTCCTTCTTTCACTTTTTGCTGCTGGAACTTTTCCCCCTTAAAAGGATCATTAATGCTCGCTTAAAAAACAAATGAAATGAAAAAGAAATAAATAAACCTTTAAAAATGTATATCCCTAGTTTCTTTGTAGGAAGATTTAAGTTTAGGTGTACCTTCTCTTTATTTAGTTACTGGCTGATTAAACCTAACTGGTTTAATGACAGGCTGGTTGATTAGTTTGAATAGCTTTTGCTGTTGCCTCTAAACCATCTCTGTTGGGAGAATGGAGAAGGCATTTCCAGCAGCAACGTCAGAGAAAGAATTTTAACAAGGTAAGAGAGAGGCTGAGAAATCCATCATTCTCTGCCCTTCAGTAGTGCTTGCAGGGAACATTTGGAAGAAGGCAACTTGGAACCTCAGGCTAGAATTGAAAAGGAGGGCCTTGTGGTTTGCATTGAGGGGGTGTGGATTCTGGTTGGAGAACTGCCATGGACATTTCTCTTGTCCCCAGGCAGGTAACCCAAGCTCTTTGTTCCTCAGCTGCTTGTATCACATGGTGCTGGGGCTGCTTATGCCTATGCAGAGGATAAATTCATATCATGGATAAGAACCTAATGCAGAAGATGCTTGATGATAATGTAGGAAAAGTCTGTTCGAAACAGATGAGACTCGGGCATTTTCACTCAGGCAGTATATTTGGGATTTGTGAGTGCACTTCAGAGCTGAGCAGCAGTCTCCTACCAGAGGGAATGAAGTGACAGTCTAAATAGAGTGTGGTCTTCCTTTCACCCAGATGTCACACTTAGCTCTCAGGCAGTGCAGAGAGGTGGCAGTTGGCACTGGCACTGAAGCAGGCACTTGCCCTTCTCTGGGTTTTGTCATCACTGGCTCATTTTGCTGCTAGCTTTTTTCAGTGGTGATTTCTGTGCTTAGCAAGGCAATGATAAGTGTGGTTAGAGGGAGCACACATGCACTTGCTGGCTCATTTATAAAGCCCCACTGATTTATGAATATGGATTTTGTTAATGTAGGAGAAGTGACAGTAGGTTAAACTAAGTAATGTGCCTGGAATAACTTTATGAGTATATAACTATTCAAAAGTTTTCCCCAGTCATTTTATATTTGAAACCAGTTGTTCAGTAAGAGTCTATTTGGTCCTTAGATTCACTTAATACTCTTTGTTCTTTATTATATATTTAAAAGACTGAACTTTCTAAGTGAAAAAGTTGCTAAAAATTGCCATGATAATGGCTATTTAATGTACAACTATATTTGTTAAATATGTATTAAAATGAATGATGAAACAAAAATAGTGAACTTGGTTCATTGAAAAATGCAGTTTGTTTCCATGTAATAAACTAATGCAACTGTTTTTACAAGTATCTTGACACTATGCTTTAGATCTTGGAGGGTTTTGTGGATATCTTCCTGAGATGTTTGATTACTTTTTGGAATGCAATCCAGAGAGACAAAGTTTTCTTAGTACTTAACTGTTGCATATAAAAGCGTTGCTGTAAATGCTGTCTAAATGCTGCTGCTATCTGTCCAAGATAGCATTTAATTTGTAGGTAATTTAAAGCTGAAGGTAGAGATTCTTTACTACTCAGTTGTATAGCGCAAGCCATAGTATTTGCCATGGTTTCTGTTGCATCTAGGCTTGTGTTTCTCTTTGGATATTGATCTGGGGATTTATCTTCTGGTGATAAAGGAGGATTCTTCATCACAGCCATGGGAACAATTAGCCCAGAGTTAATTACTACTTACACACTAAGTACAACAGGCAGTTTTTTATCAGCCATTAACTCTTCACTGAAGCTCATGATGCTGGACTGAAGATACCTTGTATCATATTTGGGCTCTACATTCATTATTTTTGGGCAGACTAAGTGGTTATCTTTTGTCTGAGTTTGGAGTATGTAGACCAATGGAGTTTTCTTGCTGCTCTTCCAGTCACTCAGTTACAGTCCCAGTCACAAGTCAGCTCTCCCAGTAACTGCAGTAATTTATGATAGTCCTGATGGTTATTCAGTGTTTCAAAGTTTTTTTTTACATGGGACACCAGAACTGTGTACGCATTCAGTTGTAGTTGCACTTGGGATCAAATACAAGGATAATGCTTTCTGTTTGCTCCAACTCAATATTTATTCCCTGCTTAACAAGTTCAAGGACCATTAGCTTTTTTGATCTTTTGTTGGTTATTTTTTAAAAATTAGGTGGTTAGTTTTGCCTCTTAAGTTTTATTGTTAGTCTGATTACAGGCAAC
The DNA here is from genome assembly GCF_028018845.1 of Melospiza georgiana. Classification (NCBI taxonomy): domain Eukaryota; kingdom Metazoa; phylum Chordata; class Aves; order Passeriformes; family Passerellidae; genus Melospiza; species Melospiza georgiana. The sequence continues at coordinate 42,092,594 of NC_080430.1, read as the reverse complement.
ACTGAGACCTCATGTTCCCTGGTGCTGCTTGGGTTCTCCTGACAGATATCTCCATACCCACACTCGTGCTATTTTCTATTTACTGAAGCTGCAGCATCCTGGTGCTTGTTATGCCATTTTCTCCTGGTATCCAGTACACTACTTGATCCAGGAACATATGGTATAGTACTACTCAAGTGAGTGCCAGAAGTGTCAGAATGATGGGTAGCACTTCACTACCCTTTTTTTGTTTGTCTGGGAAGGTGTTGGGGAGGATTGCTGTGGGAGCTGTCAACCTGCAGACTGCTCTCTCCACAGTTAGCATGTCCTTGCATATCCCCAGTGATCTTTCTTGGGCTTTCTCATGGTGCATGCAGGCCCTGTTTTTTGAGGGGGGAAAATAGCAGTTAATATTTGTTTAGGAAGACAATAATTTTAAAATAGAGTTGAGGAAAGTTATTATTAGTTGGAAGAATTATTTGACCAAAATAATCAGTAGGTTTTCCTTACCCTGAATTTTTATGAGTCATTTCTTTTCCAGGTGAATCCTGTATCTTGTAATTATGACTTTTTTTGTCACTAGATATATAATTTTATTTTGACAGTATTGGAAAGCATGATGTTGGCTGATGATAGCCTATTTTCATATCATCAGCAATCTTTATGGAAATTTTTCCTCCCATGTAGGTCATTGCTAAGCACTCCAAAGCCAAGTACTGATTGCCAGAATACCCTATTAGAAATACATTCACTCAAATAACCTCATTTAGTTATATTTTGAGGCTAACTCCCATCTTTTGACTGTTTTTCAGTGTATTTAATGTGTAATTTTCCATGGTTTGGGTGCTTTCCCATTGTTTTTGATGAAGAGCATCTGGATGCACCAAGTATTGATGAACCTTAACCTTTTTTTGTCATTCACTACATGCGTGGTGTAACCTAACAGTTTTGTTGGTGGTGTTTTTTTGTTAAAATTGCAGTGAGATGTGGAGTATGAGTCTTCAAAATAAAAGACAGGGATGTGTAGTACTAATTGCTAAATGCTTGGTGCTTGTTTAGGACCTTCCTGCAGGCTAAGTGTGATTGCTGTTGGATATCAGCATTTGTAGGTTCCTGAAGAAGTCCTTGACTGAAAAGATCTTAGGCTGTCAGTTGGGTGGTTCTAAGTTGAAATATCTAAATTACTATTTTTTATTGTGGTTTTCAGTAAGTTACTACTACAAGTTCATGTATCAAGTACATATTTCTCAGTGACTGAGGAAATGGCTTTTTTCAACTGCACAGCCTTTCGGGGGTTATCTGTTACAGGGCTAAGGGCTGTGCCTTGTATAGTGTGCCTCCAGTCTGGATTACAAGATTTTTTATGCAATAAATTGATGTTTATTTGATTTGCTTGAGAATGGACTTGAAACACAGTCAAGAATAGTGGTGAGGCAGGAAGTACATAAATGTAGGGTGGGGCTGTGTGTTGATAGAGCTTCAGTGTTTATCTTACATACAGAATTGTGAACCACACTCCACTTGCAGCTGCGTTGGATGCTACATCTTTCATTGAGGTAGGGCACACACACTGTGAGAAAATCTGCACGCTGCAGTCAGAGTAGTGTTTTTAACCTCAGCTGGAGAAAGGTGTGTGTGTTTTTCCAGCCTTGGAATATGGAGGAACTCTTCCCAATAAAAGAAGACTTGTTTAAGCAAATGCAGGCAAGACCAGGCATTCTGTTATTTGTGTGCTTGAATTTATTAAATAAAAAAAAAAAAAAAGAGGAGGGAAGAAGAGAGGAAAAGGTCATTTTCTTCTCTGTTGCCATTATTTGGAGTTGTGTCAAGTTTCTGTGTAGTGCTTTTATCATGGTGATAGGAGGAAAATAATGAACTTAATAATGAAGAAGATCCCAAGGTGTAGGCAAATTAACTTTATCCCAGCCCAAACCAGCACAGTGGAGGAGCAAACAGGCTATTTACTGCTGCAAACATCAAGCATTTGGCATTTTTGGTTGGTTGGTTTGGTTTTGGTGTTTTTATTTTGGTTGTTTTTTTAGCTGAAAGGTTTGCCTTCCACATCATAAAGGGTAGTGTGGGTTTTGTCTCTACTTTCTTTGCTTCTCTGCTTTTCTCCTGTTTTATCTTACCAACTTAGTGAGCTTTGTTTTACATTGTGTTAGTGTGTGAAATTCATCCTATTTTTATTATGTGAGTAGAAGAAAGGGATAGTTTGGCAATAGAACAAGGGAAGAAAGAAAAGAGTAGAATGGCTGGAGAGTTTTAGAAAAGAGGTTAAAGCATTTGGAGGATGATGAAGGCAAAGCACACTGTAGTGACAGGACGAGAGGAAAGAGTTTCACACTGAAAGAGGACAGGTTTAGATGAGATGTTGGGAAGAAATTCTTTACTGTGAGAGTGGCAAGGCACTGGCACAGGTTACCCAGGGAAGTTGTGGATGCCTCATCCCTGGAAATGTTCAAGGCCAGGCTGGATGGGGCTTTGAACAACCTGCTCTAGTGAAAGGTGTCCCCCACAATGGCAGGGGGGTTGGAACTGGATGATCTTTAAGGTCCCTTCCAACCCAAATCATTCTCTGATTCTGTGTAAGGGAAGAAACAGGGCTGAGACAGAAGTAGATGCTCAGCTGAGGACAGCACAAGGCTAGACCTTTACTTCTTTAAAAATAAAGTCGGAAAGTTGTATAACATGAATTCAGAATGAAGTCTTGAAAACCCAGGTGAGAGAATTTGCTCTTATTTATACATTTTAATACTGCCATTAAGAATGGCACACAAGAAGTAGTGAGGAAAGTAGTGTTTTTTAAATTGCAGAGTGTGTAGTGAGGATTTTTCTGATTTTGCTTTCTTCCCTTTGCCACCTCCATAGCAGAGCTAATTTCAGATAAGTAGAGGACTGATGTGAATAGCAGTCAGAAGAAGCTGCTGACAGTATCCACCTGGATATATATTAACGTGCCAGACTTACCTTTGCCCTTTTAAACACGGTATTGATTATGTGGGAATTCAGGCATCTGTGATGATTATTTTCTTGCTAAAGGTTATAAGTATTGTTTTTTTCATTTTTGATTGGAACACTGATGATCTGGATTTTTGGGGAACAGTATTTCTAGAAATATCTATATATTATATTATATGTGTGTACAAAGCAGCAGCCTAATGTATAAAGGTCTTCAGAAATCATTTTTGCTTACCAATCTAAATACTCTTTCTTCAGAAGGATCAAGGCTAATGCTCTGCATATCTTGCAACATGTTAATGAAACCACCCTCTTATGGGTTCTGTGAACTGCATACATAGGTTTCTAAGAGGCAGTGTTGACAAGATATTTGTTAAAGATTGCTGCATGTCAGCTGACAGGATAAACACCAAACATGGAAAATTAAACTTCTCATTTCAGCCAATGATTTCTGCAAAGCTTTGTTTGAGCAAGCTGGGTGCAGAAGAGCTGGAAGGAAACTAGCATGCTGATCTTGTTATCAAGATTCTTACTTTGTATATTGTATTTTCTCCCATATGATGTGTAAAGAAAATGCTGCATCGAATATGTTCATTCTTCCCAACTGAGACCTTTTTACATTGTGGATAAAAAGAAAAATTTCAAATGCTAGGAAGAATGAACAGAAGGGAAGACATAAAATTGAGGACTTAAGAAATTGCCAAAGTAAGACCTTACCTTGCCTTTGCTTTTTTTTCTTCTGTGTTCCTCTCCCTAAATATAAGAAGTATATGCATTTCACAGAAATGGCATTAATATAACATAGGTGAGTTCTCAGCCCCTTGTATATGGCAGTGAAATGAATATTTCTTGTTCAACAGGTTTTGCAAGTGAAATAATATTTTCAGTGTAACTTACAGTTGGGAGAAATGCCAACATTCATGTGGTTCAAGTTTGAGAATCTAGATGTTAAATTATCTGCATTTTGAAAGTGAAAATAACAGCTCCTATAACCAGCGCAGTAAAAAACAGAACAAATTTAAAACCAGATGTTTTATTCCATCAACTTGCACAAAAATTATTGTTGAAATAGATGTATTCAGAAGCAGTTTGCCTGCTAGAAAGTATCTGGTATTTTATGTATTCACTTAGAATGTGTGATAATACTTTGTGTCTAGAACAGCTATAGAGAATATACCCTCAATTAATTATATAAGAAGTACAGAGTGGAATGGAGGAATGCAGAACTGGCTTGAGGACTGGTGTCTCCTGGCATCAGGTATGTATCTTTTTCTCCTGGAAATGACCTCTAAAATTTTTCCCTTTTGCTGGTTTCCCTTTTGCTGGTGGTAATCAGATTTTATTACTATGAATACCTTGCACATAAATTACATGAGTAATGTAGATATGTCCACAAGCCAAAAATAGCTAAATGAATGTGAGGCAGGTATCAGAAAGCCAGATTCTTGAATACAGGAGCTTTGTATAGGTATTATAACTGGTGACCTAGACTGATGAAGATAAGTACTCTTCTAATAAAAGGTGTTTCAAACTATTTCTTGTTCTGTTTTATTAGAAATGGTAAAGGAAAAAAAACTTGCACCCATGAGCTTACGTTTTTGTCGGTATTGCAGTGCATTGCTCAATAAAAATAAAATACTTAATAAAACTGGTTTGTAGCACAACTGTTCTATTCTTTAAACTTTTAACACCATATTTTGGGGTGATAGTGTTTTCTTAAGAAACCCAAAGGTTTTTTTTTAAAGTTTTTATATTTCATCTGAAAATACCACAGGTCCTTCACAAAATTTGAAGCATCAGATGTGATGCTTAACATTCCTGAGGTTAGAGTAAGAAATGCTGGATCTCTAACTGACCACATCTTTCCTCATTAAACGATTGCTAGATTATAAATATATAGTGTTTTTCTTTTCCTGGTGTAATGGCGAGGTCTAAAAATGACTCTCATTGATTGATTGCAAGATGGTTTTCAAATCTAAACATTAATTTTTTAGTTTACAGGAAGGTTATTATTTCTTGAGGTTTTTTATTTCTTGATGTTTTTAGCTGCAGTCTAGAAAGTAACAGTGAGGAGTTTCTATCTCCTGGCAATGATTCTTGCTGAGGACAGGGCATTGCAAAGCAAGGATGAACTCTGAAGGTCTGGCAGAGAAGTCGGTGAACTGCGATACAACCTCAGTAGAACTCTGCTGACTCAAGGCAGCTAATTGAAAATGTATACAATAATATCCATGGATAGGATGTGGTTATGCTTCGAACCTCATTGCATTGCATTATTGTAATACAGTACAGTCAGTATCTTTCTTTGACAGGATCTTATTCTTAAAAAGTTGACTTCAACAAAGTCGCTTCTGAATATTGTAAAGATGTCAAATTGAAATCTAATGGACCTGAAAACAAACTAGGAGTAGTCTAGAATATATTTGAAACTTTTTCTGTCATTTAAAAACATAAATGAAGTGCTTACCAGTTCTTAACATAACATGTACTGAGAAAAAAAAGAAGAATCTTACATAGTATGGCAATCTTTATTAATACAGTTACTTCCTTTTGTAGATCACTATGTAAAATTCAATTAAAAAAAATTAACTGTGTAATCATGCTATACTTCTCTACCTACCCTTCTGTTGCCAGTACCTGTGTTCTCTTTTGTTTTTTTCAAGCTGTTTTGAACATCCTGAGTCCTGTCTGTGATTCCATATTCTGTTTGTAAAAACTACATTTATAATTGAGGCTGATGCAAGTCCTGTCCAGTTAAGTCTGTGTATACATTTAATACTTACCAGGCATCGTGCAGTGTATCTGCAATTGTTCCCCACCCAGTATGGAATGCACTTTACTGTGCCAAGTGAAGTCATCATCAGGGAGATAGTACAAGGGATCTGGAGGCTGCTGATAAAATGTGTAGTTCATATTTTTCTTTTCTGTTCCTTCTTTTCTCTCTGGGAGGCCACTTTAATCCAAACATGCTATTGAGGTTTATTTCAGAATTATCTCTTCTCCTCCCAAGTCCCAAATTGCACTGGTTAGGGGAAAATGGATAATTTTCCCTAGAAGTGAAAGCTGGGGCACCTGCTCTGGGAGTAGTTCTGTCTAGTTGGGTCTCTGCTCCTGGATGAGAAAAACACATCCAGAGACTGGAACACCAGAAACTTCTAATTCCTTGTTTTTCTTCTGTCATTAAATATCTTGCTAACAGGACTGCCAGTTTTCCCCCCAGTTGTTACACGTTGATAGTAAAAACCCTAGTGAAAATGTAATTATGCTGGGAAAAGCTCTGGTGCACTTATCCTTCTTTTCTAATTAAGATACTAATTTAGAGTTGATAGTCATAGGAAGCTGTGAGAACAGCCAGGATGTTAAAGCAGAGCTCACAAACGTGAGGATGGGTTGCAGTGAGCAGTTGATAGATAACCTGTGGGCTGTGACAGCCACCTTCAGCTGCTGTGTCCTTGCCAGGGGGTCAGGGGCTCAAACTGCTAATTTGGTTCTGCAGCTTTCCTGTGCTTTCCCAGCCTTTATGCCCATGCCCTGTGCTGCTTAGGGGGTGTGGGTGGGTGATGCCCACATTCCCCATGCTCAGGAGTGTTTTGCTGTGGTGGTTTGTGCCGGCTGTTCTGGCGCGCTCAGCACTGCCTGGCCTGGGGTGCATCTGTGCCTCTGAGCTCACTGCTGAGAGCTTTCAGCTGTACTGAGCTGATTCACAGCCCCTGGGCCCAAAGGGTAGATGGCAGGCATGGCATGGCTTGCTTCATTCAGTGCTTTAAATGCTGTTGGCCAAAGGAAATCCTGTGACAGATACTGTAGTTTTGCTGTGCTCTGAACCAAAAGGCTGGCAGATTATTCAAATGTATCTCAGGGTTTCCTGTAGCACACTGTGCTCCTGTCTGTGAGGGAGAAGTATTGGAAGTGTCTCCCTGGGCTTTGACTCCTTTTTTAGAGGGGTCAGATGGCTGTGAAAACTGGTGGGAGGCTTAGGTGGCTGCTCCTTGGGCATGGGGTTTCTAGTGGGAATCCCTGAGTTGAGAGATGAGCTGCAGAAAATAGCTGGGCTGTCTAAGCAGACTGGAGCAGCTTACAACTGCTCATCACTTAGGTTCTTATCTTTCCTCTATGCTAGTTTTTAAATGGAGGAATTAAAGCCTTGAGGAGAAGAGCTGAGCAGCTGCCAGCTGCAGTCTTGCTCCTTGAGCTGAACAAACAGGTTGGCAGTGCAATATTAAGCTTTTCTGCAGGATCAGATAAATTATATTAATCTCTCTGTCCTCCTTTCCATGTTCTGAGGATCTCTCTCTTTCCCATTTATTTGATCTTGCTTTTTGATACTGTGACAGCAAGTATGGGGGGAGTAGTGCTATAGGAGATGGACTGAGGAGAAGAAAACATTTGAAAGTAAGGAGATCAGATACGAAAATATTACAGGTGCTAAAAATTAGAGGTAGATGAGCTGTGACCTTAGGTTCCAGAGAGGTGGCTAATGACATGATGCTTTTTGTAGGTTTTATTCCCCCTAAAAATTGATTTTTCGAAAGTGGCACTTGAACAGATTGAGCACAAGAGGCGGAAATGGGTGTCTCCACTGAGGGAGCTGGAAAGCTTAGTGGAACTGTCTCTGGTAATAGAGAAAGCAGCTGGTATAGGCAAAAATATGGTGCAGTTTCTCACAGATATTTTTTACTTGTGATGGTGTCAGGACACCAGGAACAGATGTCTGAGAGACTGAAAATACCTACTCTGAACTCTCATGTTGAGTTTTATCTTTCATTGAATAATTCCCTCAACTGGATTTAATTATTAGAATGCTGAATTGCCTACTTTTTAACAGAAAATGAATAGAATTATAAAATTAACTTGGTTCTGGAAATGTGAAAACGATTTCTGTTCTGGCTATTTATTTATTTATTACCTCTGTTTGTTTTGTGCTTACATTCTGGTTTGCTGGTGGTGTTTTCTTCTGTTAGGTACTTGGATTCTTGGATGGATCTCTTCTGTTTAAAGGAGTATTTTACACTTGTGAGTTGGTTACTGCAGTCCCCTTGTACCTCCTTTCCGTACACGTGCCAGCAGTGGGTTCAAAGGTTCACTTAAATTGTGTCCTGGTTATACTGTTGAAGGAAAAAAAATCAAACTACCTTTTGTCTTTTCCTTCACAGAAAATGTTCAGCTTCTTGAAATCCCTGCCATAGAATTTTTTTCCTGAAATTCTTTTTGTGTGTTATCTGCTTTTTCATTCTTTCCAATACTGCATAGGAGGCAAGCTGGCTACTGCAGCTCTAACAGCAAGCATGAGGTTTACTCTTAGAGGAGTTTAAGAATTTGCCTAAAAGTGTTGCTGGTGTTTTAGTCTGCTGTTAAGTCTTTCCTCCAACTAATTTGTGGGTGTTTTCGTGTTTGATTGTGGTTTTTTGGTTTTTTGTGTGTGGTTTGTTTTGTTTTGGTTATTTTTTTTTTGGTTTTTTTTTTTTTTTTTTACACTGTTCTTTTATCATGCTGTCTGCTTCTCAGTGCTCAAAATGAAATGAAAAGCAGAGAAAGGTACCTTGTCAAATGCTGCAGTGCAGGATCAGTGTGAGTACTGAGGAGTGTGGTGAAGGCAGGTAGTAGGGTACCAAAGAGCACTGCAGAGCAGGGGTCACCTTCAAATGTCAAATCTCTGGTAAGAAAGAGACTTAACAGCTTGTGCTCCATAAAGTGAATGAATGCTGCTTTACAATGTTTTATTTTGAGAAATAGTAAGTTTTTGAAATGGCTGTTAAAAACAATGCATCTCTCTGTAGTTTGAATTTTCAGTTGAAATGCTTCTTTTTGGACTTCTCCCCATTCTCTTTTTTTGTTTTCTACCCTACCCTTTTTACCCTACCCTTTTTTTAATTGAGCATTTCTGATTATAATCTGGATATTTCAGATACAGTGAGCAAGAGGAGGTTTTTTTTGGGGGTTGAAGGAAGAAGTGGAAATAAATCATATGTTGTCTGTTTGTGGTGTCAGGTAAGAGAAACCATCAGCTAAGGAGCAACATCTATTAAGACTATTTGCAAACAGTTGATAACATTTGATAAGCTAAAAAAGGCTACAGACAAGTGGAGAAGTAGAGAAGTACTTAACACACCATTGATTTTTTAATCATAATTAGGGACAAGGAAAAAAGCTGGATGGAAGAAGTCTTTAAACCACACTTGCAGGAAAGACATTGAAATAAATTCTAGGTCATTACTGAAGAGAACTTAGTGTGGTTGAGTAATTTTACTTGCTTCTTTTTTTTAAAGCTGTGGACTTCTGGTAACTGAAGGGAAACATACAGCTTATGTCTGCTAGTTGAGGAAATGGTTATGCTATAGTAACTTTCCTTCTTCCAAATCTCCCTGTAGCATTTCATTACTATAATTGTGGAGTTTTGTGAAAAAGTTTGAAATGTAACCTAAATGTTCAGGCACTAAAAGTAAGATTTGGGGTTTCAGCTGTTACTAGAACCATTAAACTTCAAGTCTAATAGATATCTCACAACTTGATGTTACTTCTGTCATGTGGAAAAAAGCCTGATGTTCTGCTATATTTAAGCAAGGTTTTTACCTTTACCTAAAGGGGAGAGCACGAGCCTGACCTGAGAGACTATAAACACCTGAAGCTGAACTAGAAGTAGACTCTAAGAGATGTTTTATTTGTCTCATTAAGTTAGTTCATTGTTCCATAGTTTTATCTTTTCCAGGCTGTTCATTCTGCCTTATGCCACTGATAAGCAGAGACATTGTCAGCATGTTTAAAATAATTTGATTTTGCTATAATATTGTCATTAGTGGCCTAATTTCTTCAACACCCATGTACTATTTTATTTCAAAAGGGAAGAATTTAAACTTTCCTTTTGAAGCTGTTGGTTCATAGCTGTTCATAGCTCAAAAGTTCATAGTTTCAGTTATGACAAAGGAGTTATTTTTGTGTGGGAGGGTGGATTAGATCAGAAATTCCCAAATTGTTTTTAATAGTAGCGTGATCGGAACCATAGGAATGACAGCAGAAATTGTTAAGCTTTAAAAATGTTACTAGTGAGTTTGACCTTTGCAGAACAGACTGATTGCTTTTGTATTAAGAATGGCATCAAAGTTTATTTGAAAGTACCTGCCAGCTGATCAGCCACTATGTCTCTTCTCAGTCATTCAGTAAGATGCAACAAGAGATTTGACAGAAACATATGTAGTGTAATGTAGGAGGCTCCTGAAAAAAGGAGTTTTGTAATTTTAAAATGTGAGCACAGCAGAAATTATTTTGGCAGGACTGAGTGGTGTAAATTGTTCTTACTATCAGGTTTTTTGACTAAGATTCTTAGTGAAGTAGTTGTTATTGTGGGGCAGGCTCTGTTTTCAGCCTGGGAAAAAGTAGTTGCACATAATTGAGTAAAAGCTTTCTTGCCAGGAGTTTTGGGTAGTTGAAAGTTGGTAATGGGGCAGCAAGTGAGTTTCTCTGTGCTGTCAAGTCAGGGCTGCTCTGTACAATCACAAATGCATGTGACCTTGTTGTGGGTGAGTAGAATATGCACCTCATTCAAAAGAGAGAAGCAGCAATATGTTTAACTGAGGCAAAATAATAAATTGACAGAGTTAAATGAATTTGATGGAATTAAAAAAGGTTTGGCAATGGTTTGACAAGGTTCAATAAGCTTGATGGCAAATTTCATCTTATTAATTACTGAATGGAAGAAATATACACAGGAAAGTTGAAATAGAATCAAGTTGGAATGATTGACATGTAGACCAGAGATGCAAAGAGAAATGAGGACCCTCATGTTATGTCACAGCATTCAGAGAGAACCCCTTTGCTTTCTTAACTCCTTATGGAGAATATGTGGAGCTGGATCCAATCTTGGTCTCAGACTTGGACAAAAATTGATCTGTAATGGAATTATCTGTACAGTATCTATAATAATATTAGGCAGCTATGTGACTTGGCAATGTTTCATTACAGTTAACTCAGCATGCTATCATTCTGTCTCCAAGAATCTGTCACACGTAAGGGATGTCTCTGCTTTGTGTAAGGACAGATCTCTTGGTCAAGTAAGGAATCTTAAACCTTGAGAGGCATCCCTGCTCAAGGGGAGAGGGACAGCTTCAGTTGGATCCATCCTCATAGGAATATTTATGCAGTGAAGTTGTTGGCTGCTTGGCAATAGTCTAAACCAGATGGGTGTCTTCATTTTAGCTGTTGTTATGTACTTTGATTCTTTGCATTTTTGGTTTTTGATCCACCTTCAGAAATACTTTTCCCGAGGCACCTTCACTCACTCATACCTGAGCCAGGAGCTTTCCAGCTCACAGGTTCACCACCGGGCATGAGACCTGTGGCTACTTAGTTAGCCTGTACCAAATTACGGCCTGGGATCAAGTATCCACACAGACCTACAGCTGAAAATACTGACAATACAATGGTTTCCATGTGATTTTGTAGTTGCAGAGGAATTGTGGTTGGTTTTTTTTTTATTTCCTTCCCTGCTGTATGCATGACTCTGCAAGGTTTCACTTCTACCCAAAGACTGACCTGGCTGTGTTATTCTGAATCCAGCTCTCATTCCTGGGTTGGTGCTGTCCTGGGATGTGTTGCTGTGGGCTGCTGCTGGGCAGTGATGGGGACAGAGCAGGGAAGGTGACAGAGCAGGAGCTCTGCATGACATCAGATAGGAGAGGCTGGTTCAGCTAAACTAGGTTTTTAAAGAGCAAGCCAGTAATTTTTCCTTGAGGAGGGAGAGAGAGAATTTACAACTGATTTCACTTGTGCTTTTTCACTTTGCCCAATTATGTGATGTAACACTTCATTGAGATTTTTGAGGAATGGTTGCTGTTTATTTTGCACCATTGCTGTGGACTGTGGTGTAAACATGTTTCAGCCTAAATTAAGTGTTTGGAGTTTGGAGATATAAGTTGGACTCATATCTTAAGTTTAACTTTCTTTTTCACCCCTTCATTTTAGTTATATTGAGAAATACCAAATCTACTTCACGTATTTTCTTCAGTAAAGTAGTTTTGGAATGGAATTGTTCACCTAGAATGGAAGCAATGATAAGAGGATGTCTGTGCTGATTTCCTAAGTCTTCATCCATGGAGATTATAGAAAATGTAAATAAGATTAAATATAGTTTTTGAAAGGGTTTTAGTTTCCAGGGGAGTGTCACATTCTTTAGAATTTCATATCAGTAACTTGAACAGAATTAAATAGCTCTGAAATTGGTGGGAAGTAGCAAAAGCCCTCAATTTTCACTAACCTAATAATTAGCCTAATGTACATATAATCTGGTGCAGAAGAGTGTTTTGCTCTGAATGGTGGTTGGAAGTCTAGCTATTGAAGTGCTTTTTTAGACTGCAGTGTCAAATGATTCTTCAGATTTCTGTTTATTTAGCTTTAGGTAGATTTAATGAAAACCTTTTGGCACATGCCATTGCCAAACTGTTCTGCTTGTCTGCTCCTTCATCCCTCCACTTCATTGCCTCTCTAGATTGTTTCTTGCTCGTTGGCAGCAGAGTGGTTGTAGTAAAACTGATGTTCTGTCTCAATGAATCATGACATGTGACTGTTCTAATTAATTTTCAGCAACATGTTTCTGTTGAAAACTTGTAGGTTGGTGACATCTTTTTATTAAGACTGTTTATGAATCCTATCTAAACCTTATATTTCATGTTCAAAAATAAAAAATGAGGGCAAAGAGAAGTAATGGTGAAGATAGTTCAATGATTTAGCTATTTAGTTCAATAATTACTATGTACAAAATAGTGCAGTTAGAATAGAATTTTTAGTAGAGTTGCATGTCTTTCCTCTGAGGTTTTGCATTGTGTGTAAAAGCAACCTTGGTTTCCAGTAAGCAGTAAAAATGAATTTGAAAGAACTCCAATGGCCATTTTGCTTGCATTGACATTAAGTCCTTTTTATTTATGTGCAGGTCAACTCCCTGAAGATTCCAAACTTAGCACTACAGGCTGTTATTGTTGAGTATGGGACTATATTTACCTGTGAGGAACATTAGAGTTTACCTACATAGATAATTTCCCTGGCTTTTAACGCTGAGGCCAAATAGTTAGGGCTGAGATAACAGACTCCTTTTGTCTCTGTAATTGGCTTAAGACACAACTTGAATGATACTCCTAATTTCTGTACTCTCATTGTTAAATTGAACAAACAGCAGTACTTGAAAGTAGCTGAACTACTCGGCAGCTACTCTAATTGAAGCTAGAGTAGTCTTGTAATTTGAGCTACTTCTATTTGCAGTCTTTGCTGTCTGTTTTGTGTCCTGATTACCTGAATAGTTTGCTTGATATTCATGCCTGGAGGTGTTAGGCCATCTCCTGGTTTGTCATCCTGTCCTTGTCTCCTTCTCAGTGTCAGCATTTGTGCTGTTGTCCAGTCACTCCTTGTGCCTTTATTGTTTGTTTCATAAATATTTCAGTCCCTAAAAGTATTTTATCTCCAGGTGAAATCCTAACTAACATCGGGTCTGGCATAAAAAGTTGGGGTCATGCAGGATTTTTGTAGCTGAGTGCTTTTCTATATACAGTCTGTCATTTTTGGCAGCAGAAGAGAGCTCCAAAAATCTACAGATGTATTAAGGTGCTTCTCCTAGATGGGACATAATATTCAATAACAGTAGTTGTTGGAGAAGAGAGGGGGCGAGTTGGGAGGTGCAAGTCAGGGGAACATAAACCAACTTCACCTCTGCAATAAGGGTTCAATTCATCACTGGTACGTCATGAGAGGGAAGTGATAATAAAGCTTAGGATCAGTGGAAGATAGTGTGTGTTGGACACAGGGTGTGTGACTCTGTGAGGTTTTACTGCTTCCTTCATGCATTTTATGACCTGCTAGTAAAGTAGTTCAGAGGGCAAGCTCTAGTTGCTGAGGTGAAGGAGAGGGTTGTAGGTATATTTCAACCGAATATAAGTTTTCTGTTCAACAGCCTTTTTCAGGGGTGTTTGTGTTTGGGATTGCTAAAATTCAGTACCTGCAAATTGTAGAGAAATTGGATTACAGATGATAGTATTCTGAGATGGAACTGTGATTTAGACCCGGCTGACTCACATCAATTCAGTGGGATGTGGTTTTCTTTAAACTCTAATTTTAATCTGATCTAATCTAAATCTAATTTTTAATCTGATAATTCCAGACCCTGAGACTGTGTGTTATGGGGACATTATGTTAGGTGACTGAATATGCTGCAAGTCTCTCATTATATTTCATGAGAACCAAGCTGTCAAATAAATATATTTGAGTCATTTGTGGATACTGTAAAAGCAAGTAGCAGAAAGACCAAGCAAAGGTCACATCTTCTCTAGTCAATCTGTGAAGTCTCCTCCAGGATGTGACAGGTAGCAGACAGAAATCTCCATAAAATACTGCCCTTGGTCAAATATCACTTCATTATTGATTTGTCTTCATATATTGCCATCTTCGAAGTGTGTTCTCTGTGTGTGCATATCCCTACTTAAAGGAGAGAATGTTGAAAGAATAATACATGGTAGTGTCAGTCACTGTTGGACCCATTAGTGCTCTAAGCAGCTGCCTTCCCAGTGGCTGCCTTCAGTGCTGCCTTCTTTTTGATTACTTTCCTTCAGATTTGGTATTTAGTTTATTGGAGAATTGTATTTTTTGGTATGTCAGGCCAACTTCTAAGCTGTTTATTTAATTCTGTATTTTTTATAAGTATTTAATGAAAGATGAATGGATGCTAGGCAGCAGGCGATTTTTGATGTGAAGTGTGCTTGCCAAACCTGTCAGATCTTTTGAAACGTTATTACAGAATGTGCCAAGCAAAAAAGTGACATGTTTTTTCAGAAGGTCGAATATTTCTGTATTGCTTGCAAATATTGGTGAGGTTTTGTGTTACAGAAAGAAAAAGACAATAAGATTCCTTCCATAGCTGGTGTAATTTTGGGAGGTGTTTGGAGCTGTGTGGTAATGCAGCTGTTTGCTCAGCAGCAGTTTTGGTAACTGCTAATGTGACTAGAGGGATTTACAAATATTAGTATGTAAAAGCTTCTTTCACAAGCTAGGTATAATTGATTGTCTCATTACATATACATGTTTTTGTTTATTTTGGGGGAGAAACTCAGATTTTTTTTCCCTGATTTTTAGTGTGTTGCCCTTACCCCTAGTATTTAGGTTTGTATGTTTTTGCTTTTGGATTTTCTTAGTGATATGTTACAAAAATGAAAGCAAATTATTTTTTTGTCATTTACTTACTGACTCTCACAAAGTTTGCTCATAAGGTCCTCTAACAGTTGTTTCTCTGGGTATTCTTAAGGTACTTTGCAACTAGAATATTCCTTGACTAACTACTTGCATTCTACTTCTTTGCATCCTCTTAAGGATGACTAGGTGAAAGCTAAACATCTGAATGTAAAACCCAATTTAGCTAGATTTAGGGAAAACAGAAGAAAGTTGATTTCTGATAGCTGCCTTGTTTACTGGTGGGATTTTTATTGCTAGTTGTGACAGAACAATACTGCACTTAGACTTGGAGCAGAGAAGCAGTTGTCCATACAGGCTGCAAAGTAGGTTTCTGTAATTTTCCTTTCTCAAAGGAGCAAAGCCTTGCTCCTGGATAAAGTGGAAAGGTGGGACTGGGAGAAGATGGACCAGACAGCTTCCTTCCTTTTAGTGTCCAGGTGATTGCAGACAGCTCCTGTGGGCTTGGCTTCAGTGAGAACCAATTTAGCTACTGAGCTTTGTGTCACACAGAGCGCTGCCTTCCCCTCTGATGGGGAATGAAGTTGGTGTGTGTACAACTATTTTTCTCATGTATGTTTCCTTGATCTTGTTTTAGAATCTCATAGAATTGTGTCTTTTTAAAGGTTACCATCCTTTCATTACATGCAGATCATTAGAAGTGACATGTAAGTACTTGGTTCTTGTTTTGGTTTGGGTCTTCATTGTTTTTCCTATGAAGGAAAGCATATTTTCCTGCCTGGAAGCTCTGTTTTCAATCTGTGACCTGAATCAAGCTGGGTAATAACATTTCCAGAATTCAAATTACAGCAGCCTGTTTATTCTCCCAGTTATATCTCTTTTCTCTTGACCTGCAATATGAGAATTTCAATCTGCTTAATTGTTAAGTAGTAGTGAATTTGGAACAAGGAAAAGGAAGGTGGCAAGGATTACTGGTAGCCAGCCAGTGTGATGAGCTGCGAGCGGTAGGTGCTGTTAATGGTGTCAAACTCAACTGTGTACCTTTTGTTTATGTTTGTCCCAAAATTGCAATTGCAACCCCTCAGCATGGCCATGTTGTACTGAAGCATGGATTAGTACGATGAATGTACTTCTCCACAATTCTCTATGAATTCAAAGCCTGATGGGTACAAATGGATGTGTTATTTTTAGGCCTATTCTTCCTCCCTCTTTCCTAAAAAGCAACCCCTAAGCAATTTTTAATGTTTATCTTTACTGTAGTCTCTTTTTCTGTAAAATCTGGGCAACATATCCATTTGTCACTACAGAGGAGTTCAGACAGTTGAAAATAATTGGCATTGCAAGCAGAGGTTGATGACCTGATGAGCTGGTCAGTAGCAGTTGTTTCTTCACTGAGAAAGAAGTGACATTCTGGTTCATAAAGAGGGCTTGCTGGGGCTTGACAAGACAGGAAAGGAGATTTCTCTTAATATTTTATTTGTGTGAGAATTCTGCAGATGTTAAAATCATGAAGGGCCTGATCAGCAAAAATGAGCCATTCATCTGTTAGCTGTGGATAATACGTCCTCTATTTCCTAACTGCATTTTAGATGCAGAACACCTCTAAAAGTATCAAGCAAATTGTAGTTCATTGTGACTGAATTCCAGTAATGCTGAAGAATTACTGTTCTAAAAATTCAGATTTCATATAGAGATGCTTGAAGTCAGTAAAGGTTTTAATGAATACTTACACTTTCCTATGTTAAAAAATGATAAATTGAGGAACCTCAGTGCAGACAGGGTGGTAGAACTACTGAAATGTAAGCATGTTCTCCTGATTATCAGTCTTTAAATGACAACTATGGAGATAAATTTTAATAATTAAGTCCTTGGCTGTGGAGTGTGTGCTTCCTATGCTTTATCTTTACGGGCTTGAATAATTCCATTAGTTTTATGGATCAAGGTAAAAATGGAAAAAAAAAAGCTCTTGTATGAATATGGTGTACAGGATGTCCTAATAAGATACAGTTTCCTAAAAATGAAACATTTCTGTGTGACATCTTATTCAGTCACAGGAGCCATAAAGTTTGCTTTTGTTTGACACAGTAATTTACTTTATATCCTACAGTTCTTATGTATTTTTAAACTACTTCTAAAAAAGGAAGGCAATTATAGAATAGTTTGATTCCTTATTCTTGAAAATCTTCCTTTAGAGGGTTATGGAATCGGTGAAGAATATGTGTTGGTAGTGACTGAGGGGAGATTGGAATGGAGTGAAAGGAAAACATGTTTGGAAACTCAGAAATGTTAAGAACAGTGGTTGAAGAAGAAGGTAGTGAAATTCCTCTGTTGTGAGCTGCTTCTGTTCTTGAGTTAATTTGGTGCTGAAGTATTGAGTAGATCATAGTATTTGTCACATTGTCTGGAATGATGAGTTCAGTAGTCTGAGAAGGGAAAATGCATGAATTGTTACTATTCCAGTGTGTGCCTGTCAGGGTCTTTTAAGTCTGAGTGAATACTGTCCTGTTTCAAATAAATGTATTTTATTTAAACAATTTGCATTTTTATGGCTAAAGCAAAATAAAAAGCAGATCATAAAGTATGTATTGTGAGATTGGTTTAGGAGAAAAGATGTCTGCAGAAGACCTAAAGTGTTGTTTTAGAAAGAAAAGTTCCTCTATGCATCAGTGAGTTAAGTAACTGGGGAAAAAATCTCCAAAAAGCAACCCAGCAGCCCTCTCCATCTAGAAGTACTTGCTGTGTTAGGTCATGATATAATGAAAACAATTTTGTTTTGGAAATGATGGAAAATTGGAAGATTTTTGTAGTCAGTCAGCAGGATTTGCCTGTGCTAGTGTGCAGTATTTGGACATCCATACAATTTTCAACATAAAGCCTGGGATTAGACAGGGTCCAGCTATGAAGCATGGACTCCAGCACTGGCTACCTTTATGAGCCCGAGGACATGATTAATACAAAGCTGCTTTCCAAAAGAGTTGAGGTTCTTCCAGAAGATTGTGTCAGAAATTGAAGATTTGACTGGGACTGTAGTTGTCCAGCTGTAAATGTCTATTAAAAACCTCCGTCACATTATGGATTCAAAGTGGAAGTTGTACAAAATCTGGTCCAGAAAACTGACTTAAGTGGGAAAGAAGAGTGTAAGGAATATTCAAATTGCTAGGAATGCATTACACAATGGAAAGATTTAGCAATCCTACACTGAAAATTTATTTGGATTACAAAGTAGTGAAAACATGGGTTCAGATAGTTGGTTTGGGATGTGTTCAGAATAAGGGAAGAAAAGGAGAAACTTGTTTTGAGGTGTTTTGTTCTGTTGGGAGCATAATTTTGGGTGCGTTGCAGGTTTGCATCCAAATGGCAGCTTCAAGGAGCAGTGCACCTTGTTATGATGTGTAATTAAATGATGAAATGCATAGAATGCATTTATTTTTTATTATTTACTTACTAAAGTATTCATTTCCACTGGAGAATAAGGAAGTTATTAATTTGCCTTGAAATGGGAAAATAAAAATTCTTTAATCCAGTGAGGTGAGCAAATTATGTGAGAAATGTTTGTATAATTATGTGTGGCTTTTAAAATTTTTTTAAAAAAATTTATTGCCTCAAATCTGTTAGACTGGTGAAATCTCAGTTTTTCTCATGGAAGACCTGTTAAGCTGCTGTTGTTTGTTGACAAGCTCTAGAGGTAGAGCATTTTCATGTCCTGCTATACTACCAGCATTTTATCACTCTTTAAAGCATAGTCACTGCTTTTTCTTAAAGTCTTTTTGAATAGGGAACTAATAATACATTATTGTAATACTCTGTAATTATATGAACATGTTATATTTATTAGAGTAATAAATGCTCTTATTAGTGGAAGCAAACCCAGTTGAAATACTTTATTAGTACAGGGTTTGAGCCTTCCCTTCTAAGAATTCAGAAGGCAACATGTTCCACTTCCTAGCATATCATACTTGTTCTGCTTGACATTTTAAAATTTTTTTAAATTACTATAAATGAATGAGTGAGTGGATGAAGGGCATGGTGAAACATAACTTTAATTAAGACAGTTGTAGAATTTATAAGACTTAGGACTTATGCAGAGAGGGCATTAATTTTGAAATATGGGAAGTAAAAGAGAAAGAAACTGTCATTGGGCCATATTGACAAACTCCTGAGTGACTTAAAGTAGCAATTCTGGTCATGTCAGACGTCAGTTCTGCAGAGTGTGGTGAATGTTTTCTCTTGTAATTCTTGTCAGTTGGTAATGGCTCTGCACTTGGTTGGAATGGCATAGGGGGAGTATCCCGATGGACCTCAGGAGCTTAAGGGAAGCTGGGCCAGAGGAAGCTTTTAGTTTCTGAATGGATTTGAATCTGAAGTGAGAAATCCATTGGCTCTTCATTTGTGAAGCCTGCATTTTCTTGCCTGTAATTTTGCCTGTCCATTTTGAACTGTGCTTAAGCAGTTAAAACTGCTTAAAATATGCTTAAGTGGTGATTTTCTACCTTTCCTCTAGATGATTTTCTACCTTTCCTCTTTTAAAGACTATTAATTTAAAAAAAAATATTCTGGTTTAGAATAACAGAAAAATCCAGCTGTCCTTTGGAAGTGTCTTTCAGTAACAGTTGTTTCAGAATTTCTCTGTAGCACTGATTTTTCGTGTGAGAAGTATGACATAACTGGGCTCTGCCACCTTCTGCCTGACTGTTCTCTGAAGAGTATGTTTATTTTCATCACTGGTATCTGAGATTTAATTACAGAAATATGACATCATGGGTAAATGTGAGCAAGGCCAGTAGAGCAGTAAGGATGAGGTGGCCAGATGAATCAGTTGTAGAGAGGTTAGTGCTGTTATTTCCCTGGTAGGCAGAACAAATGGCTTTTAGAAGTTAAAAGAGATCTCTGTCCTTTTGATTTAGCTGCACAGTGCTTCTAAAATGGGACATGTACCCTGCTCTTCTACTTTATATGTGTAATGCTTTTCCATCCTCAGTTAATGAAAGACTCTGGTCTTCATTTCTTGTGTGTTTTTGTGATGGTCTGAACTGGGTCATCATTTGGTCTGTGATGCGAGAAAATGTTTTTGAAAGGTGCTCCTGTTTTTCCTATCTCTTTGTGTTCCTCTCTCCTCCACCTCCTTTGTATGAAACCTTGCACTGCTTGATTTGACATTTAATTCCTTATTCCTTCTCCTGGCTCTTTCTATCCTTTTAGCAGTTTTCAAAGTGTGTTATCCCCCTGCTTCTTTGTGAGGCTATAGTTGTCTGTGCAGTTCATTCTTGTCTTTTTCTGTGATACCACTGTGTGAAAGGTGAAGAGGGGAGTTGCACATCAAACCATAATCTTTGGAAAGGAAATGCTTGATTCTGTGTGATGTGAACAGTGTCATGGCCAAAGTGCTTGTGAAAAGTTCCTCATTCTTTTGGGACAAGAAAGAAGGCAGGATACTTGAGGGTGATGTGAAGACTTCTGAAAACTGGTTACCTTTTTCTTTCTTAAAAATATTGCTTGATTTCTAAATTGCTTGTTTTTGCAGGCTTCTAAGACATCATCACAAAAAACTTAAGGTACAAGGTCAGTGGTGATGTTCTGATTTTCTGAGACTGTACATAAAACAGGTTGTGGTTGGCTAGAGATCCAGTTAGCACTACTGCTGTAGCAGTGATAACAAGATGTGGAAGGATGCAGTCTCTGCATTTGGGAATTTGCAGAAGTTGCTGCTGACTGATGTCATTATGCTGGTGAAGGTATTATTCTGTACTGGAATGGCTGGTTTGCTTCCCTGGGGTAGCTTTAAGCCAATGCAAAGTCCATTTTTGTGGAACTTACAGTCATTCTGGGAGTGCTTGGCTGGTCCAGCATGCAGAAGTTTCTGAGCTGAAGTGCTCGTAGTGTTTATGTAACTTAATAGATTCTGTTCTAATAGACTCAGAGGAACTTTTTTCTCCAAATCCTTTGGTCTTAATAGGAGAAGAAGTTACTTTTTTCTTACCCCTCTTTTTCTTTCTTTTTTTTTTCTCCTCTAGCTGTTGTTCCTCCTTTTGTTAATTGTAGAGCTGCACTTTAGTAACCACAATGGTGATTTCCAAGGTAGTAATCGATTAAAAAATGGCCAAATAACCAAGGCTGAAATAAATTATTTGTACCTGAACAATAAAAGGACAATGAAATTATAATGAGGATGGCATGGGCTCAGAATGAACATCACTGCATATAAAGTCTAAGCTTGTTTGCTGAGCTCAGAGATGATGGGGAGAAGCATTAGCTCTAGGGTCAAGCTACTGTGTCATTTTCTCAGGGGTGTGGCATCACTTCTGTCTAGTGCTCTGCTTTTTCTCTTGAGTATGTAACAGATGTTCCCAGAATATCTGGGAAAATGAGAAGGAGCAAAATTAAAATTTACTATGAAATATGCAAGTCTGACTTAAAAAAAAAAAAGTTTTCCAATTCTGCTGTTTTTCCCTGCAGTTAAGTGCATCGTTATCTCCTACTAATCAATCTGGAGAGAAAAAGTGCTTATTAAGGGGAATAGTAGTATTGTAAAATCATTTAAAAATCAAACACAACAGGAAGGTTATGAACTGGTACAATACAAGTCAGTAAGGTAACAGCAAATTCTGGTAGTTTCCTTTTAGGTCATCCTTATTTCTAACACTACTATTGAAAATTGAAAATTCAACTTCCATTCCTCTAGTCCTTCTTTGTGTTGAAGATAACCTGCAGAGGGAAGGTGTTGTGCTGCTACATGATTACAAAAGGGAGGCTTTCCATTTGTTTCTTGAGGAAAAGGATGCAGAAGGGCTTGTGGGAGATGGAGTCAGGGCAGAAGTGAAGGGTGTGGTGGTGCACTAGTTTAAAATTCTTTGGGACAACATTCTCTGTTAATCTGTAGCAATTGAACGAGAATTTGATCTTTGCTCAGATGTGAAGGCAGTGGCAGGAGAGAGTTAGGCATAACTGCAGCAAAGGAAGGAGTCCCAAGCAAAATGTCTGAAACTCTGTAAGTCTTAGGCAATAACTGCTTGCATCATGTCCAGGCTTATTTGGCATGAATAAAGAGAAGAGCCGACCACCACCAGTAACTGCAGGCTGTGAAGATAATCCTGGAAATGTTCTGTGATGGGCAAGGTTAGTTGGAGATGTTCTCCATATGGGGATATGGTGAAGACAAAATGTGGTAACTTGAGCAAACTTGGGATAGACAAAGCAACAGAAGTCTAAATAACCACAGTTTTTGGAATATTTTACTCAAATTCATATGACCTGTGGTAATGTTATCTTAGAGGAACAGTAACAAATATTGTGTGTTACAAATGCCCATGTTGGTGGGATTAGCCAGATTGTTAGGGGTGGTTTTTTAGAAGCAGCTAAGGGGAGTTACCTGCATTTGTGTGATCTTTGGTCTAGTCTGTTGAGGATTGTAGTAGACCGACCCTCATGTGAGCCAGGAGGCTGCTATCTGTTCTCTCTTGGCCAAGGGTTAGTGTTAAATAATTGTTCTGTGTGATAGCATAAAAGATGTCCAGAGGGAAATGAAATTTAGGATCTGTGGTGTTGTGAAAGAAGGGTTCATTTGTGGGAAAAAAGAAATGTTTTCAACTCTTGAGGCTGACACACCAACTTTGAAATGCCTTCACTTTCATTTAGTGCGCTTGGACAACCCAGTTAGTTTATTTTTTGTTTGTATGGTCTTTCAGTCTTAGGTGTTGGTTTATTGTGAAATGGCTTGTGTTATGAATAAAGGAATAGATCATCTACCCCTGAAAACCCAAACCTAATAACAGTACCTTATAAAATTGTAATTACAAAAATTACTTTAACCTCCTATGTATATTTATGATCTTGATTTAAGATCAATCTGTGCCCTTTGTTGGGTAAATGCATGAAAAGCTTCTGTGGAAATACTGTATGCTTGTAATTTCTTTCAACAGGTACTTTGTGCTGGACTTTGAGACGGGGATTCTGCAGTATTTCATGAATGAACAAACGAAAAACCAGAGCCCAAAGCCACGAGGAGCCTTGTCTTTAGCTGGAGCTATCATATCGCCCAGTGATGAAGTGCCACACATGATGGTGGTCTACTCTGCTAATGGAGAGATGTACAAGCTGAGAGGTACAGTGCTGCTCACAGTGCCTACTCAGTTGTTCTTCTCTTCCACTCCCACTTCTGCATCTCTTCTCTCATGTCTCATTTCCCTGTGCTGGCAGAAAGAGGTGGCTATCCAGCTCTGTTATTACACAGTATATTTTAAAACATGATGGAGGAGTAATCTGGAGTTAAGTACATGTGACTTTAAAACGTATAGACTTTCAGGGCTGGAAGGTACCTCAAGGTGGCTTCTGTAATCTGTTACTCTGGCATTTTCATTGAATGCTATCTTATTTGCTTCCAAAGAATGAAAAAGGTGCTTTCATTGCTTCCACAGCATAACATTTGTTTTCTAGTACTGTTCTTCCCTGCCACCATCCTGCAGATAATGTGCAGTAATGAATCTGATGATGGGTCAGAGAAGGGAAAAATGCCAGTGAGGGGTTGCTGAGATATTATGTTCTTATCAGTCTTGGAGTAATTGAATGCTCCTGTGACATAAAATGTTCTCTTCCCTTGCTCCCAAGTATAAGACAGACATTACAGGGTATATATGAGTTACTTTGGAATATTTACAAAAAGGAAGAAAAAAAAAATGGCAGTGTTCTGATTTTAAGGTATTTTCAGTATGGCTGATTGATCATGATGCTTCCAGGTCAAGCTTATTTATAAAAACCCCCTGTTATCTAAAAGAAAAGATAGACAATGCAGTGTAACAGAAGTATTCTTAGTTTTATTCTGACCACAGTTTACCAGTTGTCCAGCAGCACTGAGCATGCAGGAGTCCCCTGTGCTACATTGTGTTGCTCTTTCATATGCAGAACTGAATTCAGAAACAACCAGGGACAATTTCTGATAAAATGCTTTGAAAGTTGCACAGCTAGAAATCATGAGCACTTGTGTTTCATTATGCTTTTCCAATCACTTGAAATTATCAAATGCTTACAATATGCTACTTTTAATTTAATGATGTCTGTGAATTTGATTAAAATCAGTAAACAATTTTTATGCTGAGTCAATAACCATTAAGATACTCAATAGCAGAGGAAGTAAGAGAAAATATTTACTGAAATTATTGACTCTGTATTGCTGTTCTTAATGAGGTTTCCTATAGTAGTAGTTTAGGGAAAAACAAAAGCCTTTCTCCTAAACAGACTTGGTATATTACACAGGAGCCATCTGAGAGGAGACAAACTCCTCAATAATTTTTAAAGCTGGTTTTTAAAGATGTGTGGGGGAAATTCCTATGTCTTTAAGTTGCATGTGAATGACATGGGTTTAGAGAGAGATATAGTTGAACTCTATTACAAGAGAAGCACTTAAGTATCTGGGGAACTGGTAGCTTGTCTGGTAGCTGATTGACAGCCTGAGTGTAGAGCTTTTATGGATTTAAATGCTGTGGTGTGTCCTTCACAAAGACAGACAAATAACACAAAAGTGGCTGAAAATTTTTGAACAAAGTAGTCTTGTTGAGGTAGGTAATTCTGCCTTTGCTGACATGTGGAAGAGATAACTATGAAGAAGACTCATAAGCTTATTTCTTCCAACTGGCCTCTTAAGTACAGGTTTAGATGTGTGGCACTGAAAAACTGAAGTGTTTTTATGTAACATAAATTAGGATTTATTCTGCATCCTAATCAATAATTAATCTTTCCCCCTCTGCCCTGCTCTGTCACCTCTTGGGCAAAAGAGTATTGATTTATGTGTGATTGCCTGCATTTTCTTGTTTCTGTTCTAGCTGCTGATGCAAAGGAGAAACAGTACTGGATAACTCAGCTTCGATCCTGTGCCAAACATCACAAGGAAAGTGATTCTAAGGTAAATAATTAAGAGTGAGAAGTAACTATTATGATTTAAGTGGAGTAGGTGAAGAACAGCATAGCCTGGATGATTGACTGCTGTAATTAGTGGGTTGATGTTCAGAGGGTTTTGAGTAAAAGCAGCAAGTTGTCATTTGTCAGTAATGGAGCAGGATAAGTCAGTTTGGGTGATCCTAATAAATAAACATTTTCCTGTTTATGACAAATTAGTAAAGTGCATAGTTAATTGAGTGGCTGAATCAACCATTTATTAATAAATACATTTATTATTAAATATTTAAAAGTTAACTAATACAGTTTTACTTAATTTTATGCAATTTAGTGACTTTTGTTATAAGAAGCTTTAGATAGATGTTAGCAGCAGTCAGTCTTCATCTTCTTCACTAAATTGGAAAGAGCTCATAGTAAGAAGAGTTATGTTATTTACTTCTCTTTGGAACTAATTGTCCACAATTTTTGTCCTCAAACAGCTAAATATTTTGGGCAGGTAGAAAGACCAACTGTGTAGAATGTGAAGGATAGCAAAATGATGGATTGAGGCTGTCTCCAACCTCCAAGTAAAAATTGTATGAATTGTGGTACAAATAAAACCCTTTTCGAAGAAGAATTAAGTAGCTGGAATATTTCAGTACTTTAAAAATTCTTACACATTGGAATTCAAAATAGTTTTTATATGGATGTGGCCCAGTACTACACAGAAAGGTGCAACTCTGCTTGATCAGGGTACTCTTACAGTTGCTGCTGATTTGCAGCACCTGTGCCAGATAATGATGCCAACTTTTTATACTCAATTGCCAGCAAGGAGTTATTCCTCAGTATGTTTTCTGGTCACTTCTTAAATGCATTTAGATGTTTAGCATCTATAATTTAACTGTGATGGTGGTAAAAGCTGCTGTTCAGTATGTATGATATTGGAGACTTGTGCAATGGCATACTGATTCTTATGCTTCTACACTCTATTAATTTTCATTATATTTCTTAATACTGGTTTTATTTTTATGCTTTTCCTGCTTGTGATAAATTATTCTATTTTAATAGCAAAATCTCATTTAGAATAGCAGTAATTTAGTTGAAGCTGATCTTTGTGGAACTGAAGTTGGGTTCATATTTTTTCTTTAGGTAAAAACTGTTACCTGTTACACTTGGTAGTAATTTCTGTTCAGACTATCTTTCCATGTTGAGCTCCTTCAACATGAGTAGTATCTGCATATTTAGTCCTGAATTAATTCATGTGTCAAGAGAAAAACCTTGGTGTTGCAACAGTGAAAGTAAACAGCAATTAGTAGTGGTCCAAAGAAAGCAAACAAAATTTCAGAAATTATCAGGAAAAAGAAGAATAGCAAGAATACTTAGCTTGCTCTAACTCTGTCAAATACTTGTAATGAATCCTTTTATCATTCCCCCTCCATTTCTGAAATGAAAAATTGGAGTGGGGATAATGAAGTACTTTTCATTATATTTGTTATTCTTCTGTACAGGATGAACTCTGTGTGATGAAATTTGACTTCATTGTAGTCTTTTTTTTCTGGTGATGAGGATGGAAGGTGCAAATCAGTATAGTAAGTGCTCTGCAGTGGCTGAATAGGAAGTATTTGCTTAGCTGTTAATAATAATGTTGGTATGGGGAGCCTCAAAGAAAAAGGAGTTGAAAACAGGCAAAACAAAAAACCCAAAAAAAAGGCACCAAAAGGACATGCATAGAAAGTGGAGAATATGTTGGAATGTTTTGGATGCCAGAAGTGTTCAGGGATTTGAAAAGCATTTGAAAAGCAAAATTTTATTAGAAAGTCTTGACTAAATGAGTGGGAGGCTGGTAAATACACAGCCAATTTCTGCCACAGAAGATCTAAGGCACAACTTTTGGTAACAGGAAGGCTTTAGAATAGGGAGCATCTCACTGGTCCACTTGTATTCTTGCATAGTGACCAACAATGCTGTGGTTTGCTCCTTGTTCCTATGCTCATCGTGCAAGAAAATAAAAGTATTTCCTTAACTGTGGGATGGTGGACATGTGTAGCAGAGGAACTAAATAGAGGAATATTTCAGATAGTAGGAAGAGGGTTATTGCATTTTTCTTTAAGACTGGTAAGTTACAGAAACTTGGCATAGGAAGTTGGGAGTATAGATGTATTTTGGAATAGATATGCTTTAGTCTGTTGAGTGTAAAGCAGAAATGCTGAAGAAAAGTATACTTCTTAGTTCTGTGTTACAAATCAGGCTAGATCACTTTTCACTTGAAATGTTTGTTACTGAAGCACTTTAAGTTCTCTGCTTTTGTAAGCCACAGAGCAAATAGAGAATAACTATCTTCTGTATTTTTAAACTTAACAGTTCCAGAAAATAAAATGTCCAGAATTTATGTGCTTCAGATGACACCACTGATGACTCTGCTTCTTATTCAAGAAGTGGACTGTACTTGAACCAATTCTGTGCTTACCTGTTCCTAGAAACTTTTCTTGTGACAAGATTTATCTCTTGTTTTTAATATGCCTTTTTCCTTTTCCTCCTCCTGTCTTCTCAGTATTAGAGTATTAATTGAGAAGAATATTTTAACTGGCTTTAGTATTGCATATAGTGTGAACTTGAATTTCTTCTATAAGAAAGATTTTAAATTTCTCTCTGCTTTTCTTAAGAAAAGGAAGGGATCAAAAGCTTAAATGCTGCAATAATTCGACTTTGGAGATCAGATATCATTTGCAAGGTAACAATTCTTCACAGAAATTCCAGAAACTAGGGGAAAATAAGACATTTATGTTCTTTTAATTTCTTTTTCTTCAAGTTTCTTTCTTCATATTCACTGCCTGGTAGGTGATAAGAGAAGCAAGAACTGCTTCATTTCATTGTATTGTTTTTTTTCTTTCTCTTGTAGATGATGGTACTTTATACTAAATGATTATTAGCACGGGAGTGGAAACATGCTCTTTAAAGTGTTTTAAATTTACATAAAATAGCATTCTGCTATTTTTAGCCACCTTACTGTTTCAGCTTAGGGTCTGGATTTACAAAGAAAGGTCTGTAATGACACAGAGATGGGTATATGCTTGACTTACTTTTGCATAATCGAGGACTTCACAAAAATCTGTGTTTTTGGGTTTTGTTAAAATAACTGTACCATTGATAGGATTGTCATGATGTGATTTGTTTTTCTGCTGTCAGCAAGGTTGGATCTCTTTATTCCTCCCTCTCTGCATACTTTATACTCTGTAGTAAGTGGAAAGTGCCAGTTATCTGTCTCTCATCATGCTGTTATGAACAGGCAGATACTCATGTGTTCTGGACTTCTGGAGTTTGAACAGAATCCAAGCTCTGTCTCTGCTGGGAACAGCATCTGGCAAGTTGGAGTCTGAGTGTTTGCTCCCAGCTTCTTCTGCAGCTTAAATTCACCTTTTTCATAGGAATACTGAGATGCAGAAATTTCTAGCTGTTCTTGAGGAGTCATACACTTGAATGAGGTAGAATGGGAAGTGAAAAATATGCAGTGAGTGGTATATTTTCTGTTATGCAAGTGGGATATAGTTTAAATGTGAAAAATACCCAATAATGGGATAACCAGGCAAGCAGTGGGAGGCTTCCCAAGAATACCAGCAAAGTAACTTGGTGACAGGTTATTCATACTGGAGAGAGAACACTTTAAAAATCTTGAATAGGTATTATTGGAAGGGAATTTGTAGAAAAACATGATAATTTGGAGGATGTGTTTCAAAGCTGAAGCTGTGTCACTGTTTCTGTGAAATACTCAGAGAAGAGCATTCCTTCTGGCTGCACTGGATCTAGATCAGACTTAGTTTACTTTCTTTTTTTCAGCTACTGCCTGCTTCAAAATGCTACTGATGACTGTTTTTAAAGCTTCAGCTGGGGATTGGAGTGGTGGAGGAAATTAAATAGAGAAGTGATTGAAAAAAGAAAGAGAAGGTTGTATACTAAACACTAAATTTAGTTATGTCCTAATGAATGGTCCAAAGGTGAGTGGTACAGTTAATGAGTGGATGTAACATAAGCTAAGTCTCTGGCTTTGTTTTAATTAAATTTTACATGGTAATGATAAAAAAAAAAGCAGTAAAAGAAAAGTGTTCACTGGCAAATAATTCCCATGCTGTCACATAGTCTTAATGTTCTTGGTATTCCCATACAAGTCTCATTTCACTTAATTACAGATTGTTCAACCTCCATAAGTGACAAATCAATTGTATTGGAAGAAATGTTCTATATCTGGATAGGATTGCTGGTTCTTTTAGACTATTCTAAGTGAATATTTTGTATAAGCTTTAATTAAAACATTAGTCAAATTTGCATTCAGTGGTATAAAGTGCTTTCAAGAAAGAGTAGGCATATGAGTAATTTTTTTGGTAACTTCCAAGAATAATTTTGTATCCAGAAATTGTCACAAGCTTTTTAGTTCTTCTGTTTCATCTTCCTTTTTTTCTTGTCTGTTTAATGATGGTGGCTGTAAAAGTACTCCTGAAAACAAGCGCAGGTTTTTAAACCAGCTCTTAATGCCAGTGTGTGGACTGGTTGCTGGATTTGCATATAGCCCTTGTATATCTCAGTGTGTCTGTATCAGGAATGTGACAGGGAGCAGAACCTTTATCTTGAGAAGTCACTTCTGTGCTCATATGGTAACTTTCAGCTTAGGTCTATGTTAGAATAAGGAGACAGACTCTCTGTTGTTTTAGCTTTTTGGTTTTGAGCTGCACAGTGAGCTAGTTACTTAAAATTGGATGATGTGGATTCATCTTTAAGCTGAACTAATTTGCTGATTCCTTGCAGCTGTGGATTGCAATCCAATTCCCTTCCTTCTGCTGCCACCTTTTGTGTGGGTTTTGTCATGTTTCCAGTTCTGTATTAACCTGGGCATCAAAAGTAGAAAAAATGGCATCCTACTAAAAAGAGCTTAGCCCTCTCACCAGCTCTCTGTGGAATGTGTGTCTCTGGCTCTGGTTCTCTACTGGCTTCCCTCCCTGGAGTAATGGTGGGGAAAAAAGTCCAAACCTGCCCCTGTCAAGTATCAGCTGCAGTAGCAGTTTGGCTATAATGTGAAACAGCACCTGCAGTAATGCCTCAAACTTAGCACTTCTGTCATATCGTTAAGAGGCAGAGGTGTAATTATTCTCCACAGCTGGAAGAATGACTGTCATGGATCTTTGGTTTTATCAGGTTTCTTTTTGCTTTAGTAATGAATGGCCACAGAGATACCTTTACATTTTAAAGTGGATCATTGCCTGAGTATATTTAACACCTGCATGGTAACTTTACGTAAAGCCAAACTGGTGAAAATTTCAGGTCCTTTTCAGTGTGGTTTCGGTTCTTCTGTGCATGTCAAATTGCTTTGCCTTCTGAGCTTTAAGTGTTCCCTCTGTTGGTATGCTTGTCTGCTTCCTCTGCTCATCCCTGACCTATGGAAGTCAACTAAAGAATGACATTTCTAATTAAATGCAATCCTTACAGTAGTGGGGCTGAGAGGGAAGCGGTGCTTGGCTGTTGATAGTTTTGTGTTTGACATCTTTTTTCCTCCCTTTGGAACCTTCATGAAAATAAGAGTTGTTCACTGTTTCTAAAATCTTTCTACAGAAATGGAAGAAAATCAGTTTAGGATTGAACGTGCTCAAATGATTCTTGATGAATAAAAGATTTTATGATAGATTGATTATCATAGTCTCTTGCTTAAAAAAAGACATATATTGCCTTACTGAAGATGATGAAACAGTATGATATTCAATCAGAAATGTTAGTTCTATAGAGTGGTGCTTGACAAGAATATGCAAAACATCATAAACTAGTCCCTGTGTAGTGTTGAAGTTTGGATGTTATGTAGATTCTGTCATTTGCATTTTAATATTTGTGAATGATTATAATGTAAATGAAGCAGCACTGTGTCTAGGTTTATCTTTTATCAGTGTTTGTTTACTTAGGATGCATTGGAAAAGAAGTAGATGGGAATTAAAACACTGAATGGTGGTATCTCAAAATTGTAATTACTTTCTGATAGTGTGTGACTTCCCATAACTCTCAAGCTGCATGCAGGGATTGGTTTTCTGTGCTGTATATGTGCAGAGGAGTAAAGCAGTGTCATTTTGGTAATTATTATTCAGAGAAAAACATCTGTGGCACAGTGCCTGTGAAAATGATGATTATCAACCATAAGCAGATATGACAATCACTTCAGAAATTATTTTATTGATCTCTGGAAAATTGCATTTACTTTCAAAAATAAACAAAATTGTTTGCTTCTGGTAAATGGTGAAAAACACTTCAGCTTCTTTGTGAACAGGAACGGCAATCTCCTGGGAGAATGAGTCATGAAAACATTAGTATAGTTTGAACTTACTGTTCTGCAATTCCATTATTTTAATTGTTAGGATTTTTGATATCCAAATGGAAGCATTCATTATACTGCTTTTTTATCTTGGGGATGGACAGGCTATTAAAATAAAAATCTTAACCCAAATCTGTTTTAGCTAAGCATACTTTAGCTAGCTTTAGGTCATAAAACCCATATGAATGCAAGTTACAAATTAATCTTTTATTAGCTTCTTTATTATTCTTTTATTGGTTTCATTTTATTAGCAGATGAAATGTTGGTGCAATGGTAAGGTGTAGCCTCAGGAAAGAAAATTTTCAGTCCTTTTGGGATGCTTCAGCCTGTGGATTCCTTGACTCATTATTGGCACTGTGCATTACTAATGTTGAAGAGCTTACATTTTCCTTTCATCAGACTTTTCACTCTCTTTTTATTTATTTAGTTGCAAGCCAGAAAGCAGCGAGACCAAAGAAAATGAGGTATGATAATAATTAGAGGGGCAGATCAGTCATAGGAGCAGTGCTGGGGGAAGATTAGGCATGGGGATAGGCTGAAGGGGATTAGGCATAAAGGCCCATCAGTTACTGTCATTGCTTTGATTTCCTTTGAGAGTGACTGTAATGGCTGTTGTAATATGATTTATAATTAGAGTGCTTTTAGCAGTGGAAAACTTCACATAGATTTTCACATTTTAATAGAAATGGAAAATTCAGATTTTTGCACAGCTGTGTGTCAATGCAAAAAGGATGCTTGTCATTCCCAGTGTTGAATCTCAAGAAATTCTGCAAAAGAGGAGTCAAGTATTTGGCTGGGACATAGGTGTTGACAGTGTACTGTAAAATTCAGAAGTGCCTGAGGGGCTGAGTGTGCAGTTCCTGGAGAGTCTTCTGGCAGTGACAGGAAGAAGCTGTCAGAAGGAATTGGATGCTTCCCCCATTTTCTTGGATGCAGCAGGCACAGTACTCTGCTGCTGCTCTCTGTGGCAGGGGAGTCCAACTTGAAAAGGTTTTGACTGGTTCCAAAAACTGCCTCCTGCAGACATTCACATGCATACTGGCTGTGACTGATTTTGCAAGTTTTAAGTTGCAAATTTTTATGTTTGTGATGGAGCCTTGCCTAGAGATAGCTTCATGGGTAGCTGGAGGTCCTGGTGCTGAGCTCATTTAAAGTTTTTATGTTACAGATGCCCTCTAAGGAATAATACCAAATTTAGGTGCTGGAGTATTTCTGTTGTGGGCTGGTGAAATTTTCTAACGTGTTGTTTGGAAATACTGAGTCACTATAGATGGATGAAGGATGTAAAGGGACAGAAAACAAAGACATGAGGAGAGCTTGCTTCTAGACCGGTAGGAGCTGATCATGGACCTGTAGGAGCTGATCATGGACCAATATATTTAGCTCTGATACTTTGCACAGACCATGTATATGTGAATTCCAGATTACCAGTCTCCCTGACTGGATGAGCTCTATAGGACTGGTGACTCTTTTGTGTTGCAAGGGGAAGCACAGGGCTCTAGGAACCTCACTGGCAGAGGTGGTATCTCCCTGGAGATTACAAAGCTCCATGCCTTGCCCTACAACATGCCGAGGTCTCTGGTGTTGAGATGACCCCAAGGTGTTAGAAAGTCTCTTTTTCCCAGCCCTGGACCAAAGAAGAAGATGGGATTCCTCAGTTCTGGTTCTCAAGGTTGTTTATTTTCTCTTATCTAATACATTGTATTTCTGACCCACTGAGGTCTGTCTGGCAGGTTGGGTTGAGGCACAGTGACTGCCTTGGGGTGGTGTTATCTTTTTATACTAAAAACTATGTGTACTTTATTTACAATAAATATTTACAAAAATAATTTTCCAATACCTATCACCTATGTTAGACAGTTTGTCTCTACTCTAAACCAATCCAAAAGTGTCACCATCACAGCAGAAGATGGAGGGCAAGAAGAAGGAGGAGAGGACACACCCAGATTCCTCCATCTTGCCTCTTGAACCCCCGTTCTAAAACCCCAAAATTCTTCATTTTCACCCTGTGATAAATTCACTAACATTTTACTCAAACTCTTGTGGCTTGTAAATCTTCTCACAAAGTTGGTAATTGTTTCCATGGGCTGAGATAGAAGGCACAGGTGTGTTTGACTCCATGCCAAGGTCTCTGAGCCCCCTGCCAGGGTCTCGAATCACCCAGGGCAGCCAGAGGAATGTCCTGGGTTCTGACACAACAGAGCTGAGCGTGAGGCACACCAGGCAGTGGATCCATGGGCAGCCCTTGCCAGGCTGTGTGCTTGTCTATGTAGGGACTTGGGTTTACCTTGTGTCCTTATAGCAGGACAGCCTTCTTGAGCACCACCCACTACTGAAACTAGAGATGGGCTGTTTTTTCTGATTTTTCTCTCCTGCTCCACTGATCCCCAAACTCCATGCCCTAAATGACTGTTCACCAGAAGTTGCTGTGAGCTGCTACATTCTTTGACAAAACTTAGGAAAAGCCATCTTAAATGCAATTGTGGTCCCACAGTCTGAACCAGTGCATGGGATTTTCCATATATGTTTTGTGTTAACTTTTTTTACGTGCAGCTATATAGCTCTCCCTCAAGAAAATCAAAACATAGTAAAACTTTACCTCTCATAGAATATTGGGTTTTTTTATTTTTTTAAAGTTAATCTAATGGGAAAACTCAGTTTTACATGGCTGCTGTTAGTCTGAACAGCAGACAAACTTTGTTTGATCTGTTAGGATCTGTTTAGCTATATGAAAGTAGCAGCTATGTATTTTTATTATTGGGATACTATGATACTAAAATGTCAGCGAATCTCAAAAGATTTCATTCTAAAACAAAATCAACTTTTATTAACCTAAAAGAGAAGTTGATTTTTCAATGAAAAAAAAAAATATCGTGTCTACCTCTACACCCTAACTTTAGTTTAGATGGTATTCTGATACTAGTCAGTTTGAAGAACAAACATTAGTGAAATGTTTCACTTCACTTATATACTCAGAACACTTTTTCTGTGGAATATATGTTTGAAAAAGGAAAGTCAGTTTCCCTCATCCCCCTATGTCTCCCAAATACCTTTTCCTCTGGCTCTTATTTTAATTGTAGTTAACATCTAAGCTCTTTCAAATGGAAGATGAATTATAAACCTAGCAACCTTCTGTGCCCTTCTGAAAAATTACACCTCGTGCTGCTTTTTTGCCTTAGAGTCAAATCCAGTTTTAATACAATTGTGATTTATCAGCCAGGGTGGATAATTTTTAAAAATATGCTTCTTATTGTAATCTTATTTGCCATGGTAGAAAAGAATATATTCATTTCAAAAACAGTCAGACCATCATTCTTGGAAGCATTTGTAAATGTTAAATCTAGACCAACGGAATAATAATTATTTCTATGAGATTAGCAGCTCTTTGCATACTGGCAATGTGATAAACCATTTTTTAAACTTTCAAAAAGTCTAAAGTCTAGTTTTGTGTGGTGGTGGCAATGGGATTGTGTTACTTGTTTCACTCCTCCTCCTTGGCAGTGCCAAATAATCTGCCTTGTCCTTTACAGTCAGTGTGGTGCTAACATGGGGCCTGACTTCAATTGCAGTGCTAGTTGGACCCTGTTCACCTTGGTTTGAGGATTACCACAAAATTGTAAAAAGTGACATGGAAGGTATAAGAAGAGAGATTATACCCAAGGAATACTTTTGTGTAGGAATACTTTTGTGTAGCAGGCTCAAGAGAAGTACCTTGTGTTGATGGTGACTGTCTTAGCAATGTTGTAGGCTGCCATTGTTATCTGTGCAGGTTTTGAAGGAGAGGTGGAAAGGTGTTTTGCTCATGGGGCTGTGTTATTTTCTTCACTGTCTTGAAGTGCTACTTAATGTTACTCTCTGAATTGGTTTGTTTCATGAGGTAAAAGTTACTCTGTTTCAGTTTTAACCTTAGAGATGCAATCAGTTCAAACA
This sequence comes from Melospiza georgiana, assembly GCF_028018845.1. Taxonomy (NCBI): domain Eukaryota; kingdom Metazoa; phylum Chordata; class Aves; order Passeriformes; family Passerellidae; genus Melospiza; species Melospiza georgiana. The sequence continues at coordinate 42,057,358 of NC_080430.1, read as the reverse complement.
GAGGGGAAAAAACTTGTTTATATTGGACTTGTATATATCATGTCCCATGGTGATCTGGTGCCCATCTGAGCTTGACTGAGAATTGGTGTCCTGTAGACCTCCAGGATAACTTGTGGGTGAGGTCTGTGGAGAGCAAACTGAGACAGCAACACTGACTGATCATTAGATAAAAACTGAATGTCCTGACTGATTTTATAGGTTGTATGCTAAAAGTATTCATACTGCAGATACTGTTGGAGATTTATTTCTGGCCTTTTTTGTATATTTGGTTTATCCCAAGCTTACTCCAAAATGCATGGATTTCTTTAAGTCAAATTTTGTTTCAAGTGTTAATATTTAATTAGTGTGTGGATTGGCCTTGCCAAAATTGAATCTCCTCTGATGTTGAGAACAATACTACGCTGTTTCAGAAGTTCCTCAAATGAAAGGGTTAGTATTTTTTTCTTCCTTGCTGTTCTCACCAGTTTGGTGAATTGTAGGTCAATGTTTTAATGAAAAATATTTGTATTGGCATTGTTGTTATTCTGTCTGCAAAATCTTTCCTATGCTTTCCTAAAAAGTAGGATTGTAAGAACTAAGCAGCATATTATTATGTAAGAATTTGTGAAGATATTTGCAAAGACCAATTATACAGGCACACCAAGAAACAAAAGTAATAGCTCTAATGTTTCCAAGAGCATCTCCTGAGCTGTGCATATGGTTCAGAAGGAATAAATCAGTTACAACTCCAGATTTAGGTTTGTGAGAAAAGTAGAACAATACAAATGTTTAGCCTGAATTGTGAATTTTTGCTTGTGTAAAGGTTGCTAATATCACAATCCTATTGCATGTTCTAGAGCATCTCATCCTCACGAAGTAGAAGCTCATCTCTGCTGCCACCTGGGACAGCTAATTCTGCATCTCCCAGTGGCCAGAAACACATGAATCAAAGTGGGCCAACTGTTGTAACCATCACACATCACAAATCACCTGCAGCTGCTCGAAGAGCCAAGAGCCAGAGATCTGGTCAGCTCCATGAAGTCCGAGAGGTAAGAGAGAAACATCTGCTGGTTTGCTATAGCTTGGAAGTGCTTATTTTGCTTCACAAAAAGCAATTGAATCTGACAAGTTAACAATTTTTTTTTTCCTACTTTATGACTGCTTTGTTTTGATCCTCTTGCTGAGCAAGAGGTGGGCTTTAGTTCTGGTTCAGCTTCAGGTCAGGTGTATACAGATTTTTTTATGCTGATGTTAAAATTGGTGTGTGCACATGCTTGAAAGTGAAATAGATAGGCAGCAGCTCCCAGGCTTTGCAGTGGTATTGCAGGACTGGAGGAAAATCTCTTTGAAGCTGTGTGCAGCAATACTTTTCAGATTGGAAAGTGGGCCCTGAAGCATTTAAATAGCTGGAAAAGAGCTACTTGAATAATTCTGATGAAAGTGTGAATGAAGGCGTAGCTCCCCGCACTCAGCAGTTTGTTGCTATGCTGTTGTAGTCTTAACTTTGTGTCAAGTTTATATTGCTGGCCTTGTAGAGGAAAAATGGTTCATCTGTATCAAATGCATGAAAAACAAAGCAGAAAGCTTATTTCTTTTAAAGACTGTTAGTACCAGTGTTTAAGAAATTTAACTCATACCGATTTAACTCTGTCTTTCAGACAACAAAAATAGTGCAGAGATTTAAGCTTAAATAGTATGGCAGATTTTCGCAGAACACACTTTCATCTTTCATCTCTTACTCTTTTTCGCTTTGTCTTTCATGTTAAGAATTTGAATAAATGCTTGGGATGTGCTCTGAATGAAGGCTGAAATTGCACATCCTGAGGAGGAATGCTTGTTTTTCTTCTAGTAAACATTAGAAATGAAGAACTGGCTGTCTGAATGTCACCCACATTTTCTTTACATTAGAGAAAACATACATCTGTCTATTTTTTATAGAAATACCCTGTCTTTGTCTACCAATCATTTCCCCCAGGTTACTCCTAGCATGCTAAATGTATTTCCTCTCATACATTGAATTCAGAGTGCACCTTAAACCTATTAATAAAATCAACAGTGGGAGTGGTTGCAATTTTGTCAAATGCAGCTGAGTACGGCTGAAAGCGATTTGAAAGGGAGTATTAGTGTATGTGCTGATCATAATAAGTTGGGAAGAGGAAAAGCCATCAGTTGCAAAGAATACACCTGGAAGAAATAAATACTAACCTATAGTAAAACAATGAGAAACAGTTCAGGTATCATCCCTGCAGAAAAGGCCATTGAATTGCTGACTCACTTGTTTGTGGTGCATTGCAATGTGGTGTCATTCCAAAAAAGGTAACTATTGCAGGACTTCAGTCTATAATGATGGAAGGTAATTATTTTGTTTTGCTTGATGTGAATGGTACCTTTTAGAGGTCTGCAATAGTAATGAAAGAAACCCCTCAGACATTGAAGGTACAATAATGGCTGAAAGAAATGAATGCTTTTCAGGGAGAGAAAATGGTACTAAAATGAATGATGCGTAAGCAAAATTTCATAAGACAGTGTGTGAAGTTTACCCTTTTATGTGTTGGATATTTTGTGTGTGTGTGCTGCTTCCTAAAGAACAGCAAACAGTGGAGAAATCAGACCTTCTGCCCTCTTTCCCAATCTTGTGTAAAAAGTGGCTGCTTAACTGATGTTGTTTCCATCTTGTGAAAGGCTAAGTCTGTTTTTTCCAGATTAAGGAAGTACATTTTATTTCAACAGTATGCTCTGTGCACTTCCTTCTCCCCCATTTTCCAGAGTGAATGAAATAGACTTGGGTATATGATACCTGTGTTCCCAGGAAATATCTTTGTTCCATGTATGAGTCAAGCAGTGACTGTTAGATCCACCCTCCTTTATGAAATTTATCAATGAAGAGATATGTCCAGAGCCCCTCACAAAAGTGCCATTAAATCTGTTCTAGTCCTGTTTTTTAATCTGAAACAATGAAAAATAGGAGCTAAAAGTACAGTGAGAGAGAGAGAGAGTTAATCCTTTCCTCAATGCCCAAATCTTTACTTTTTATATGACATTTGTTTGGTATGATCTGGATGAAGGGAAGAGACTTCAAAAGGATTATAGATAAATTTTAGTGTTCCCCTGATTGAATGATGCCATTGAAGCTTTGACATGCAAATAAGTTTTTCTAAATTGTTCCATAAATAGAACTGCATTAGCTAATTTTGCATCCTATAAATACAGTAGTTGAGTCAATGTAAAATGTTGATCTGCTTCTGGAAAATGAGAGGAAGCATGTGTGTTTTAAATTTCACAGCAATGTTATGCTGTGGTAGTGCTACCATGTTATATGTGAGATCTTTGAAAAACAGGAATGATGCAAAGAGGAGTATCCTTCACTTGGCACGTGTGCTAGCTGGGACAGTGTTTGCTAGCTGGGACAGTGTTCCTGAGAAAGCAACTCAAAATTGCTTCTCAATTCTGAACTTTCTTGGTTTGGCCATATTATCTGGAAAAAAATGAGGTGTATCTCCACCTTGCAAATAGGGCAGAATATACTCCTATACTTTAGATAATGCGAGATGTTTGGTAATACTTGATTGTACTTTCCCCCTTCTTTTCACTTCATAATAAGAATAAACAAAACAGTAAGAATAAACAACAGTGTTTCCTTCTGTGGTTTGTTCTGGTTGATTTAGTTTGATTTTTAATAGGCTAGAGAATTTTAGCATGAAACTAATTGTAGCAAAGAGGTCTATTTAGCACCAAACTGACAAGCAAAATCATATGAATGTAGCAGATGCAACTGTCTAGGTCTGCAAAATGACACATGTAATAAGTGTTTCCATTGTGAAATGGGAATTTCACCTATTTTCCAAATTTTTGTAAGTTAAAATTGAGCGTAAGTATGGAGTTTTTAACTGCTATAAAAAATTTATGTTTTAATACTTGCCCTACTTTTGTATAGTGTTGAATGGAAAAGGAGCTCAGGAGCATTGCTTTTCATCATAATGCAATTTTTTATTCTGTTTAATATCTCTTAAATCAGATTTTTGCTTATATTAACTTGGTGTTAATAGTACGGTCCACACTGATTTATGGAATGTTACATCAAAACTAAAATTAACTGTACATTAACTTGTGAGAAATTATCTGCATCGTGTTGCACTTCATGCAGAATTATTAGAGATCTTACCTCTTTATTTGAACCATAACTTAGCATTAAAGCACTACTTTGAGCTAATCTTTTAGTAAGTGATTTTATGGCAAACTAAGTGTCTGTGGTCTTGAAATTTAAATCTGTTTTTAAAACTGTGTATATTATTATCCTGTTAGAAATTTATGATCAGAGTTATGCTTTCAGATTTCTTTACTGTAGGTGGTTAAAATCAACTGGAAAATTAAGCCAAGTGGCCACATTACACTTCATATTAAATTTTAGCTGTCACTGAACTAAATAATAGTGACAAAATGGTCAGAACTGTGTTTATTTTGGCTGAGAGTGTCTGATTCTTGTACAACCTCTGCCAGTGTCACAATTGTTGTTAAAGAACCAAGTGTGTGAAGGTTTTGTAGTAATTGATTTTAGTTATTTGCAGACATTTAGAGAAATTAAACTAAAAGAAGTCCAGATAAATATTTCTTCCCACAATTTAAAAAAGCCAATGTAGAATTTTCTGATCACTTTGAAATGTGTTTCTTACAACTTTTGGTACCGTGACTAGTCATCAGTATGGATTTCTGAACATTTGGTACAGGGAGATCCAGATTTCACAGGGCCTCTACCAGTGTAACATCTCTTTTGTGTGCCAGTTGGCAGTCCCAGAACTTGGAAAGGAGTGCTTTTCAATGAGATGACAGTCCTAGTGCTTCTTGCACATCCTTTTCCATATATAAACAGTTATTATTTGATTCCTGCAGGAATTACACAGCTAAGTGACAGTTCTTTGCTTCCTTCCTTACAATATGGGGAAGTCTAGGACTTGCACATAGGGCTTCATGGAGTGAAGTTTAACAGCAATTTTGTGAGGCAACAATTTTATGTGGTTTTTGGGAAAAAGAGATGATTCTAAAACACTTTTGAGGATTTTTCAAGTGAGAAATGAATGTCTTCGGGTCGCTGTAATATTTGGATAGCAAAGTTAGGAACTGTGACTCGCTACTGTTAGCAAAAAGGATGCTGTTGTGTGTGGAGATGTGTTTGTTATGTCACAGAATTATAGTGCTGCACAGGCAGCATTGTAGGTGACAAAGGAGATGTGGTACTTAAACCACTTGGGGTAGCATTAAGAGTTGCAGGACTTTCACAGGTGTGAACTTTATGTGAAGATGTACACTAAGCTGTGTGTTGGTGTTAAAGCTTTGTAGTAAATGCTTAAGCTAGTAGGGAGGGAAATCTTGATGGTTTTTGACCTATGCCAAATTTTACTTTGCAGCTTTGAAAAAGTCAGGTTTTGCTTTTTATTTCAGGTTTTTTTTGGCCTCCTTTTTTTTCTCTGAAAACATGTACTTGGAAAGGTCAGTGGATAAGGAATAATGTGAGTCCTTACAAAAAAGAATGCTGTAGCTCTAGATATTTGGCATAGTGTTGAGGTTCTGTGGGGTTTTGCAATAAGGGTGCATGGAAAAAAAAAAAGGATTCAGCTCCTTGAACGGGACATCATGCTTAGTGTGAAGTATGCACAAAGACCATTTAAAAATCCTCTTAATAATTTAAGTGGTTTTGAACTTATGTGCCTAATTTTGTATAAAATTACTTTGTATAAGTGGGGAGAAATGCTCTATATTAGATCATTACTTTCACTGCAGTTCTCACCTTGATTTTGGAGTGCAGGAAGATGAGAGCTAGCTTTTTAACAAAGATGACCTTTAGGTCTGCATGAGTAATAAATCAAATATTTGCTTTTAGGAGATGAAAATGATCTCATATTCACCTAAGGTATGGAGGTAGGGTAGGCTGCTAAACTGTGCTAACTTCAGTTTTTCTGGCCTAGTAATGTGGGTGCTTTATTGGGGGAGAGCTGGTAACCGTGGACTGCAGCTACAGTAGCACTGCTCAGGTCTCTGTTGCTGTGCCTTTGCTTGTCAGGTATAAAACTAGTTATCTAAAATCACGTCCATTTTTCTTCCTAAATACGTTTTAGTATAAAAAGGTACGTTGTGATGTTTTCTTTGTGGCAGTTTGTGGTTGATTCTTTTAACTAGAGACTTCTTGCATTTCAAAACTAGTGTAGTAAATACACTCTAGTCTGACCAGGGCATTTCGTCTGTCATAGATACTGTAGAAAGTGTTTATACTGTTTCAGTTTTGAAATCCAAGTGTCCTGTGTTCTGTTCATTTTAGGAAATAATACAGTGGTACAGTGAGTGGCAATTTTGGCAAAGGAAGGGAGAATACAGAGAGGAGCAGCCTTTGTGAGTTACAGCTTTCCAGTTTTTCCTGAACTTGTATTTAAAATATCTTCCTCCAATCTCCCACTATACATAAGAAATTAGTAAAGGCTCATCCTATTGATCATCTTCTATCAAGTACATCATAACATATACAAGATAATTAGCCCTTAACTGTAGATGGATGCTAATCAGAAAATGAGATATGTTACTGAGGAGGTTACATCCTCATGACACTGCATCTATATTTTATATGGATTGTATGTATTACACTTCCGTTTGTCTGCAAACTCACTTTTGGAAAATTTTCACTTTAATTATCTGGGTGGGAAAAACAGCAGAATGTCTCCACTCTGAAACAGGTAAGGTAAAAGTGCTTGGAAAAGAACTCAAACCAAAACCAGCTATTTCCCAGAAAGCAGTGGATACTTGGCTTGAAGAAACCTTTTTGTCACTTTTGTGTCTGTTGAAGTCAATACAAAGTGAATGGGGCCTTAAGCCTTAATTCAGTAAATTCATATTTATGTGGTGCAGAATATGGTAGTAAGTTATTCTTCAGCTACTACTGTTTAACTGTGCTTAGACACACTTTGTGAATTGAGAAGTCTTGTAATACAAATTTGTATTACAGGTACATCTAACAGCTCAGTTGCAGCTGAGCTCCTTGATACCAAAAGGATTGCTTCCAGCAGGGTTTTAACAGGAGCCATTATCATTTGTTTAGAGGCATTAAATCTGTAACAGTATAAACAAGTTTGAAACATAACATGAGGTCTAAAAGGGGCAGCTGCAGGTGTTACCTCTGCACTTTCTTCTGAATTGGTGTTGGACCCTGTTCCAGAAACCTGCTATACTTGAACAGTGTGAAAATAGCAGTGTGAGCACACAGAAATGTTCTTCTGGCCATACAGCAATGTTTGTGTGATTGCCTGCCCTTCATCTCCTTAGAGAAAAAAGCAGAACTGAGAGCATGTAGAACAGATGCAGTTATTTGGTGCCTTCTGTGGCACTTTCTTTGGAAACTGTTTGCCTTGTCTATAGACATCTCTTCTCCCGTGTCTGCTTATTCTATCTCAGGTTAGTCCTGCTAAGATGAATAGAAACATGTCTCCGAGGGGAGTAAATGGGATGCTTAAATCTCTGAGTGTCAGTCTAGTACCTCCCAGAGGAGTAAATGTACATGTGCTTCTAAAAGTTATTCAGTAAGTAGCATTAACTGTCTCACTTTGGGGATGAGGAGATGGAAATTATTCTAATACTATAAACTAGCTGTTACCATTACATAAACATGACCTGGATACTTCTCTGATCTCTGAACCTTTGCCTTGAGTTTGCAATATGTTTGAGGTCACTAAGAGTGCATATAAGTAGCATCCTCTTAAACTGCACTTTGTTCTGTGCATTTGATTTTGTATTCATGTGAAGGTTGAGTCATCCTGGGTTCCAGATACCCAGGCAGGGAGAATTAAGGTTGCTATGGGAATCGTAGAGCAAATGTTCTACTAAAATTACACTGTTTGTCCCTATGGGTTATGTCAAGAATGAACCTGGCTCATTATTTTTGATATTTCCTTCTACTAGCCCCCCCTTCAAACCTGAAAAATATGAGTTACACAAACATGGCTTCTTTTCATAATTTTTTTTCGGCCTGTAGTTTAGCAGTAATTGAGCATGTGCAAAGATGATAATTTTCTGTCATTTAATAAATGGCAGTTAATAAATTAGGGATAATACAGTACATATGATAACTACTTTCAGAGATTGCTGCAGCATTCATTTTCTTAAGCAGTTGCAGAGAAGCCAAGATTATTCTTTACAGTTGTTAAAACATTTAATTACATTTCAAGTAAATGGTGGGTTCCCAAGGGATCCTGAGAGAAGTTACATTTGAAGGGAATTCAGTCTCCAGTTTCTGTATGCCTTCAAAACTGCCGCTTAATTCTGCTTTATGTACAAAATTCAACTATTTTATCTGCACATATAAAACAACATAGCCTATCATACACATGCATGCATTTTTTGAAAACTACAGGATTGTTTTCTTTCACAGCTATAGCACAAATACTGCAGTAGTTTAAAAACAGAGTTCTTGGTTTGAAAATGAAGCTTTAAAAAAAACTAATATAAAAATATAAAGAAAAAATAACATAATTCAGCAAATCTTTGCTTGGATGAGGATATCACATCTCATGGTCTTGTTTTCAGTGCAGGTTTCTGGGTGGCTGGCTGATGCAACAGTGATTTTCACTGCAAACTGAACAAAGGTGACAAGGGGCACCTTCTACAACTCTGTAATGCAAATTACTGCTTGGAAGATATATGGGCCATTGTGTTTACCCACACTTACATGCTATTTTTATTGAATTAAGTAGAAGGTATTTTGAATGTTCTCAGTGGTAATATATGACAATGTTATATTAGGTGGCTAGCAAGGTTTCAAATACTAAGTACAGAAAGTACTTCTATAAATGCCCTCAAGAAGAAAGTAACCATAGAAATGGCTCATATATTTTAAGCATAGCATTAAGTTTACATTATTATACACGTTTATTGAGGGCTTGCTGTAATCTTCAGCTCCTTGTGTACTGAATGCTACTCTAAGAAACACAGGAAGCATTCTAAGTTTACAACAAATCTGAATATTAAGCCCTGTAATTCTTAGTTATTTAACAAAGACCTGATCTCTGATGGCTTCTGCTGCATGTTCTTACTGTAATGCTTCTCTTGCAGGTGTTGAATGCTTTGCAAACTGTGCTACAAGAGTGCTTTTCAGCAGCTGCTTACCTGCTTACCTGCTTCTTGGCTGCAATTCTGATTTCTGACAGTATGCTTTTAAAAAATGGCCCATAAGACAATAGCTAGCAACATCTCATCCAACAAGCAAACCCGAACTACATCTGCCTAATCTGACGTATGCTTTAAAGTAGCATTTGAGGATATAATGATAATAGTAATAGTAATAATATAATAATAATAATAATTTTTTAATATATGGAGCTCTTTTTCCCAGCACCAGGTGTTCTGACAGAAACTTGTGAATCCTTGAAGCTACTCATGTTGAAATGTGTAATTTATGTTCAACATGGCCTTTTCTCTTCTGAAGACTAATTTCACTTGAAGTCGAAACCCCACCTTTTATCAATTGTGTCCTATGTTGCAGTAAACTGATAGAATTTTCCTGTGATTGCTTATGTTGACCTAATGGCTGGCAGCAACATTTTCTGAGCTCTTTGGTATGCTTGAAATTCACAAACGAGCCTAAATTCCTGATAACCAAAATATGCTTTCCAGATCAGGGCTATAGCTGTTAACTTCAGCAAAATGATCCTTCTGAAGTATAAGGAAAACTGCTACTCAGGGGAGCCCATAGAATAACATCTGCCTATGAGTAATGTTTAATGACAAAAATAATGACTTTGCAAGGTAATTTTTATAGTAAAATTGCATAAGTATAAATTCCCACAAAGTTCTTTTTATAAACTGCTCTCAATGCTGCATTCTGCGGTTTAAAATAGAACTGTGTGCTTCCTGCTTGGCTAGATGGCAGCCAGCTGCCATCCAAGATTTACTTGAATTTGTGCATGCCTTCCTTTTGCTTCTCTAATTTTTTGGATTGCTGAAATAAACTTGAGGTGGGGGAAACAACCTTGGGAGCTGCTTCTTCTCTTCCCTGTGGTTTTTCCTTGAGATCCCAACTCTCTGGTTCCATTGAGTTGTGTTTGAAAATAAAAGCAAAGTCTCAATAGATGGCTTTTAGTAGGATATGGTTAGTAGAAAATACTCAAGAAAAGGGATCATGGTGAGGGAACCCAACAACTTCTTAGTTGTTTTTGTACAAAATGTCATGTGTTACCCAGATACATGGAGTATTCACAGGGAGCTCTAGCACAACAGACAAAAAAGGAAAACTGTCATGTCTCCTGCAACAGGCCCTGATGCCCTGACCCATCCCTCCAGAAACAAAGTGACCAGTGCTGTGTAGGTACTGATCAGTCATTTTGCAGAAAATTAGCTTACTCTGATTTCTGGGAAAACGCAGTGGCCATTGATACAATTTGTCTGAATCACATGATTTCACTTGAGTACTTCTTATGGCAGCCAGCTCTTTCTAAAATATTTCACTTCTCACCTAAAGACTTGTGGAGTGATTCCATGAAACACTCCAAGACAGCTGACACTATCAGAGGAATGAATTTTATTTTTCTCTAGTGTTTTAGTACTTTGGTTTGTTAGTAAATCTTCTTCTTCCACAGGGAAAACAACATGCAGCTGACGTTGTTTTGTGAGGGAGAAGTATTCTCCTTCAGATTTAGGCAGCAAGAAGCTATTCTCAGAATAATTAAAAGATGTTGGGAGAACAACCGGAAAAGCTTCCCTCCTCTCCCTCCTGTATAATGAAGCCACTAATGGAAAGCTGAATATATATTAGAGTACTGATTAAGACTAAAAACATCCTCTGGTTTAGAAAATCCAAGATTCTGTCTGCTTAAATATTCTCTGAATGTGAATTTTTTTGTCCTAGTCTGTCTGCATGGACACAAGGTCTTTTCCTCAGCCCTGCCCCAGTTGCCTTTCTATCATTCAGTAGCTATTTTCTCAGGTGAGGAGGACAGATTGAATACATAAAACATGCATTTAACCTTGTGTCTGGGGTTGTTATGTCTGGTAAGGAGGTAGCAAAGGGAGGCAGTCATTTTGTTTTGGCCTGACATAGGTGGGCTGTTTTTGCTGAGATTTCTGGAGGCACTCTCAGGGGTCCTGCCAGAGCTGCTCTGATCCTCTTTACTTTAACCATTTCTGTTGCAGGGGCTGTGAAGCTCTCTCTGGTGTCTCTCTGCTTCCCAGGTTTAAAACCGGACCTCCTTAAAGACTCAGAACACTCAGATTGTCCTTGGGTGGGTCTTGCATCCAAATAAAATATCTTCATGAAGTCCCAGAGGACACTGACAATTACAGATATTATATACTTTTTGGTGTTTGGAGATGGATCTGTTAAATATATCCTGTCTTTCATTCTTCTGAACAGAATGATACTTTTGTAAAACAGGTAGTTAAGGTAGATCAGCTCCCTTTCTTGCTGAGCTTCTGCCTATTTTAGAGGGAGGAGCTTCCTCTCATGTACCTGTGCTGCAGCCAACTGAGAATTTCTTGGGAGGGTAGATTAATTTTCCTTCTCTGCCACTGCATGGAATGTATAAGGCTTCCAGACCATTCAGCAAAAAAGACCTGTGTCCCCCTTTTCCTCTATCCCTCAAATCTGGTAATTTCATGGACTAAAGCAATAGGATTCAGACCTACAAAATACAAAGTCTTACTATTGTAGCTCTGCAGCTAATAACAAGGGAGCTTGCAGGTGGGATTAATAAGCTACTGGATAGTAGGCCAGTAAGAAGACATTTGTAGTTCATCAAATGGTTAATGAATATTGTCTGTGCAAAATAGAATTATATTGTATTGTAAGGATATTCAGTAAGTGACCGGGTTGTAGAATTTGAAGATACAAAATAGGAATTGCATGTGTAAAACAAGGAGCATAGTTTTGTGTTTAGTATATGAAAAAATTAACTAGCCAATTCAAAATTTTCCTGACAGATGTAGGTAAATAAGAGCTGCTCTCTGGAGAGTAAACTCTGTGCTGAGGTCTGTGGAGAGCTTATCGCCCCAGGAGGTGCTGATGGCAAACAGTGGGACAGCAGCAGATTGGTAAGAGTAGCTGAGAGCAGGAAACAATTGAGCCAGCCTGCCTCCTCCACTCCCTGTTCTTCTGGTTGTCTTAGACTTGGCTTTTAGACTCAGTCCTGATGACATTTGATGTTTGCTCTGTAAGGTTTTCCTCACAAGGAACCACCCTGTGGAGTGTGTGGTGAGAAGACTGAGCACAAAAAGCCAAAACAAAAGCCCAAAGGAAATAATGTTTTGTTAGCTGAGACAATGAAGATATGTAGCAACTGACTTTTCAGTTTTTCCCCTAACAGATTGTGGGTTCCTGGTTAGGGAAAAGATAACAAAATAACAAATGGGGGTGGAGAGAGCTTGTTTTCATTCTCCTTTGAGGGGAAAAATTGAATCGTGACAGCAGAGGCAAGGACTGAAGAGAAGAAGAAATGCCTTGGTGATTAGTTCCATCCTGATTGTCAGAGGTATAGTTCTGTTTGTTCTGTTACTTATTGTGTCTCTGTCTGCAAATTACATGCCAAATGAAAATTAACTTGCTCCTTTGAAGCTTTGTTGATAGGATGTATGTGTCTGAGCCTTAATAACTATTATATAACAAGTCAGTCCAATTTTAATGTTCATTGTTTGCATTGTTAAAATAATTGAGGTCAAGCTGGCTGCCACCCTGAGGTGATGATAATGGAGAATTTTGTGCTTATTCCCGGTAATGGGAGGGAAGCAGTAATCAGGAAAGGACAGCTGATACGGATGTCATTATCTGCTTCCATCTTTCCAAGGCGCTTTCAGAGTATCTCACTTGGTGTTCTAGGATCTTTCCTTAAAACATTTTTTGCCATTAGCATAGTAATGTTTGCAGAGGCTGCTGTGGGTCTTATTCCAGATTGAATATTTGTGGGTAGAATTCTTTCCTGTTTGCAGTTTGAGGTTCTTTCTGGTCTGAAGGTCAGGTTTTATTGCAGGCAGAGTGTACAGATATGTTACTGGTGGTCCTGGTCCTGTACCTGTTCCTACACTAGACACTTTAAAAGCTGAAGTGCAAAATTATCTTGATAAGATTTCTGTTGGCTATTGGAGTACTTCCAGCAGCAACCTCTATTCTTAGTTATTTCATCTTAGTTATATATTAAGCTGTGATTTTTGTCTTCCTGGCTTGCATGCTATAGATGGAATCCCATTGCAAAATCTGTTATGTGACGCTACTGAAGAAAAAAGTGAAGTCTGTAAATCCTTGTAAATCCTTGTCAGAAAATGTCTTTTGTCAAGTAAGATGGACATAGCAAGTAAACTTGAGTAGTCTGAGAACTCAATTAAATTACTTCTCAGTAATTTAAGTCAAGGCAAAAGTTCACTTCCTCTGCTTTGGTTATGCTTAACTCAAAACAACAGAGCATTACATTTGAAAAAGACCCCCACTTTTACTGTATTTTTAAGAGTTACCTTCATTTGCCAGACATCTCAATTGGTGAGGTATTCATTCTGAGCTGATGATTAACAGTATTTACAGTAGTCTTGCATGTGTGTTGGTGCTCTTTCCTTTTTCAGAATAAATAGTGGAAAGTGGGCAAGTTTAATGGAAATAGTATTGGATTTGTGGATATGAGCTGAATTGGTAGCTAGTGTGTCCAGTTAGTGACTGGTGTGATTGCTTTAGTGACATGAGTTCCAGATATCAGTATCTTGCATTTTGATGTATTCTTGATAGATGCATGTGTATATATATACACATATATTCTACTTATATTGGCTGTGTTAGCTTTTGATTTTTGCATACGAGCGTTTGTGGTGTTGATGAAATACAGATCAAGATTGCAGGAGGAGTCCTTGCTCAAGGTCAGAATTGATGACTGTGTTAGGTTCATGCGGCAACACAATATATCACATTTACAGTGGCTTAAAAGGCTTTTGTTTCTTGTGTGTGGACTCTTCTGTTTTGCATTTGCTTTTAAGAAAAAAGGTGTTTTCTATGAAATAAAAGAAAAAAATCCAAACTCTTGTGAAATCTGCTCATTTAACAATGGTTAAATGTCCTCACTCATATATCACTTTTGACTTATGCTAGAGTAGTTTGAAAAACTGGTCCCACCTCCTGTCCTTTCCTGGTGTTTTTCTGAAAAGTTATTTTTCTGGTACTATTTTCTAAAAAGCAAAAATCCTGGTGTTTCCAGAAGGTGTGTGTGTGCATGTGTCAGAGAGAAAGATTGTGTTTTCATATTAGAAAAATCCACCCCAAATGAGGCACCAACCTATGAAATCTTGCCAAAAAAATAATGCAGCAGGAAGCTGGCTCTTTCCCAGTCTTTAAAAGCAGTAAACTTCTCACAACGACAGCTTGACTTGGAGTTTTAAGGAAGTGATGCATGTTGCATTTCTATTACTATTAAGGTGTCTAAAGATTTTTCTACACAACTGTTTATTTTTACAGATGCTCTATTTTTTGTATAAGCACTTTTTATTGTGTTGTTTATTTTGCCATGTTTTTAATAACTGTTTTCAACTTGCATGCAGTCAATAATGGAAAGGATTTAAAAATAAAAATGACTGCATTAAATCTTTCAGAGGAATTGCCTACAGATAAGTTGCCAGACCACGTGCTGCTGGTGATGGTGCACAGAGATTACTACAGCAGAGAAAAAGAGTTATTAACTGATGGAGCAGAATTTCTCTTTCATGAATGATTTCTGGCATGTCACAGATGAGATTGATGATATAGGATTTCTTTTTTCAGTGCTAAAAGAATGTTTTCTTTTTTCTCTGGCGTGTTTTGGATTTTTCCTCATGCATGAGTAGGCATATCTTAATATTGACTGTAAAGGATTCAATTATGTTATCAACACTATTTTAACAACATTTAAACTAAATTTAAACTAAAATTGAAATTGCTCATGTGTGTATCAGATTGTGGTTGGCACAGTCTGAAGAATCTCTCTCATGTTTTATATTCTAGAAGGAGGGTAGAATGACCTGAAGCGTTTAAATCATTATGTAGAAAGACGGGATTGGTGATGCTACTTGTTTTCGTGGCTGGCTCCACGTGGCCCCTGTGACAAAGGGAGAGTGTCTGCTTGCCCTCTGAGGTCATGAGGCTGATGTCATTCTTCCTTTGAGGAACCTGAAGTCACTGTCCTGGGAGGTGCCCCTGCCCCTGTGGCAGCTGTGGATTGAGAAGTTTTACAGATGGCGTAAAGCTGGTGTTTGATTTAGGTTGTCGTGATACACTGTGTTAATTGGGTAAAATCCTGGAGGATCAATAATTCTAGAAAGTAAGATGTCTGATCATACACATCTGTCCTAGACTAACAGACTTATGCCTCTTAGTCCTGGAGTCTGGATAACAAAAGCATTTAAAATAAAATTATGTCAAAAGCAGTCATATGCTCTTACAGTTAGGTGTGGCTATTCAGTTTTCTGTGTTTGAAGTTTCTGTTTATTTTTGTTGTCAGACAGGAGGAAAAATCTTGAATAGAGATTATTTGTTATTGTACTTAATAATTTGGAATCTCTCCCTTTCTCTTTCTAGTTTCAGAAACCAATTTAAGTCTTAAATCAAAAATGGCATTCAGATTTTTTAAAATTATTTCTCTGCATGGGAAAGAATAGTGTATCATCTAGTATTTTATCCAAATGTTCAATTCCTGTATTTTTTCTTTTAGCATGGAAAATAGCACTTCAATTTTTCATTTTTATTTCCTAATTTAATTTTTAATAACTAATTTTAGCTTATTTACCACATGAAAAGAATGTTCTTTCATCTTATTATGTCTGAAGTAAATTTCTTTGCAAACCTAGGGGTATATCATGGCTTTTTCTGTTTATCTTCCTCATACTGTGGAAATAACACTGAGAATTAGTCATTTCTACTTACCATTTGTTTGGATTCTCATCACATAAGTGTTTGGTCTCCTGCATTGTGGTTGTCCATGTGTTCAGAGAAGGAGGGGCAGTTCCAGCTGTGAAGGAGTGGGTAGCAGTTGCTGGGGCTGGGTTAAGTAGGGGAAGTGATCACGCAGCCCTGAAGAGGAGGGAGCAGGCAGCAACCAAAGCTGTGGATTGTCTTGTTTTGGAGCAGGTGGTAGGGAGGGCATGACCTAGAGAGGAAAGCATCACATCATTTCCTGTTGCATTCTGGCATTCATGAGAGGGTCACTGGATGGCAGGTTTCTTGGAGTGTAGTTTTACTCAGGAGAATTTGTTGGCTTTGCCTGGCAAGGCTTTGGCATGAGAAGGGCACAGACATGGCTTCTGTGAGAAGCTGCCAGAAGCTTCCCCATGTCTGACAGAGCCAAGGCCAGCTGGCTCCAAGATGGACCCCCAGTTGGCCAAGCCCATCGGCCATGGTGGTAGAGCCTCTGGGATAACAGATTTAAGGAGGGAGGAAAAACTGCTGCTGGCAGAGGAGAGGAGTGAGAAAATGTGAGAGGAGCAACTGCAGACACCAAGGCCAGTGACAAAGGAGGGGGAAGGTGGTGCTCCAGGCACTGGAAGAGGGATTTCCCTGGAGCCTGTGGTGCAGCCCAAGGTGGAGCAGGATGTCCTACAGCCCATGGAGTCCATGGTGAGCAGAGATCCACCTGGGGCCTGTGTAGGACCCCACCAGAACAGAAGGATGTCTGAAAGAGGCTGTGGGAAGCTCGGGCTGAAGCATTTACTGGCAGGACTTGTGACCCTGTGAAAGACCTGCTGTGGGAAGCTCGGGCTGAAGCATTTACTGGCAGGACTTGTGACCCTGTGAAAGACCTGCACTGGAGCAGTTTGTGCAGGACTGATTGCCATGCTGGATCGGGTGAAGAGAGCAAGGAGCATGGAGTGGCAGAGACAATGTGTCATGATTAGGCTGTAACTCCTTCTAACTGTCCCATTGTGCTGCTCTGGGGAAGGAGGTAGTGAAACTTGGAATGAAGTTAAGCCTGGGAAGAGGGGAGGGTGGAGGAAAAGTAAGATTTGGTTTTATTTTCTTGTTGTCTTACTTTGATTGGTACTAATTAAACTGATTTCCCTGAGTCAAGTCTGTTTTACTTGTGATGGTAATTGGATGACCTCCCTGAACATCTTGACCTCCCCAAACCTTTTGTTGTTCAGCCATGGAGGGGAAGCAGTGGGCACTGGGTAACCACTACAAGAACACAGGCAATACCTGAGAGTTTCTGACAGGCTAAAAGTCTGAATCTCCTTCATGCTTCAGGAGCAGCTGTTAATTGGGAACACTTGTCATCTGCTTGTTCTCCTGAATCAGAAAATGGAGAAAGAAGCAAACCATGCATTTCAGCTGGTGTCTTCCTAGGATGGGGTTTCCTCTTACTGAATATTTTGCAGTTAAGTAAATGCAGACCTTATAATTCCTGATATTTACACACATGTAATTCCTTTTAATACGTGTAGTCCTGGTGGTTCTTTCAGTTGTTTTATTGTACGTCTATCATAAAATTGTATGTTTGAAGTTTCAGTGCTTTTCTGAGAATGTGCAATTGTTTTGTGATATTATGAGAAGAATATATAGGTGGAGTTGTCAAATCCAAAAAATAGTGGAAAGAGAAATAGGTTAATATTTGTTGAGGAGTCAGGGGAAAATACCCTTTGTTGTTGTTATAAGTAGAGAACTGCTACCTTGAGCTGTCTGTATTTGCAAATGGGAAGGATGGAGAATTGTAAGGTGCTGAAACCAACCCCATGTAAGAGCAAAGTCATTCAAAATTAGGCAAGTTATTTTATTTGTGAAAGAAAAGTTAGAAACTTCCCTTTTTCAAAATCAAAGCTTTTCATTTTGAAACAAGCTTAGAGTGCTAGTAAGTCAAGCATTTTGCCTCTCCTCTCTTGGGAGAAAGCAAAAAACAGACCTACCAGTAAGACAGAGGATGATGCTATAACTGCATGACTTAGTGGCTGTCCTGTTAAGGGTTAATGTGTTTAATGAGTTTCATCCTGTATCGTTTGGTGTTTTTGTGCTAGCTCCTCCTTGATTTGCTCTCTGTAGAACAACTACACTTCAGCTCTTCTGAAATCTTTTGTCAAGGTCTTTAAAAAAATTTGGCAAACATATAAAAAAAGTTCAGTCATTTCAATAATATATGTAATTTCCTTATGCTTTTTGCCATTGAGTTTATCTGTCACTTTACAATAGGGAGGGGTTCTGCATCTTTGTTCTGGGCATTCAACACCTTAAGCAGTGTGGTTTTGATCGGTGTTTGAGCAGTCAAAGTTCAGCACGTTCTAGTACTTTGAATCCTACACAGAAGTTGCAGTTCCAGATGTCTTCTGCTGTGTCAGGTCTGTAGACCAGCTGCTGGTATCACAACTAGGTAGCAAGTAAAAGCTGGATCAAAAGGCTGCTGTAAATCTGTCTTAGGTCAGCTAGAAAACAGTAAGACTTGGACCAACACCTTGTTTTGGACAAAGGTAGAATAAATCTTAGATTTTATTGAAATTTCTCCTAATCTAGGAAGAATACAACTGACAAAAGCCTGTAAACTTTTGGGCTGGCTGATAGCTGCAAACATTCAGTTAATTTTCCAAATGTTTTCTGAACTCCCTGATCAGTTTATCTTGTGGTCCTGTCTAATCTGCGAATGTGTCCTTTATTAAGGGGGAGGGAAAAATTAATATGTTTGAAGTTTTCAAAATTTTATTTTTTTATGGAACTAAATCTTGGATTTGTAAGCTGTCATTTCCCCCCTGCCCCCCTCCCCCCCCAAAAAAAAAAGAGAAGAAAAAAAAAGTAGGAAAATAGTCACTTGGAAATGAAAATAGAACATTTCTGTCACTGTGAAGTATGAGAAAGTCAGGTTTTCAATTTCACACTCTTCTGCAGGATAGGAAAAGGAGAGGAGCAGTTTTCCATACAATTATATTGTTTAGTCTTCCAGGGAGATGGTCATCTTTTTTTCTCCTGGCTGTTCCTTCTGTTTGCCTCCTTGTGCTCTTTCCATGAAGGAGGAATATTGCATTGCCTGGGATTGATTCTGTGGTTCCCTAAAGCTGCATATTGGAGAGGTCTGTGTCCCCTTCTGACAGGTCTTGTTTTCTGCCAAAGGGAATTAAAATTGTCTGTGGCTTTTACTGAAGTTTTGGCCTCTGTTTTAAATGTTGATTATTAAAATGTCATGTTAACCTTCAGCAAGGCATTTGGCTAAATTTGTGAACTGCAACATCATCATCTTGTGTAATTCTAGTCGTTTTTTGCAAGAGTGGTTATTTCATCTCTGAGTTCAGTTCCTTTCTAGCTTTTCAGTGCACTCAACATATATTTTTTAATCAGTCAATTTACAATAATGTAGGAGGGCTGCAGGAAACACACAATACTTGAAAATATAATAATGATAATAAAAACCCCATGAAGTTTATAATACATTTTTACAGTACAGTAGTGTGGACAAATGGAGCTTGAATCTTTGTTTATTATGATGTCTTCAGATAGATTTTTCTGAAAACTTTGGATATCTCAAGTGTAGACCTGTAAATTTTTGCAGCAAGTTTTTTGCAAGGTAAGTGGAAGAGGCTTGTCTTATGCATATATGATTTCCTACAGGCTGCAAAAATGGAGAGAGAAATTTTGAATATATTCTTTTTCTTTTGGCTTTAGGATTTTGAAATCTTGCCAATTTGCTTAAAGAGCAGCCTGCTGAAATACTGCTGTATTTTTGCCTGCTATACAAGCACCCCTTTCATCTTCATCTGGATGGTCCAAACCTAGAAAGAGGTTAACTTTCTGCCTGACAGCTTGTATTCATATTGGATATGAAATAAGTACTCTAAGTTGCTTCCTATGCTGATGTCTGTGAAGTTAAAAATTACTGCATTTTGTAAAAACAGGTCCTTAGTTTGAGAAATGGGTAATGCCTGTTCTTAAACTGTGATGAGATACATATGTAGGAAAGAAGGAGGGACAGTGTCACTTCCTTGGGCGTCTCAGATCACATACAAAAGCAAGAAAATCTAAGCCTAAATCAATAATGGAGAAGGAAGTAGAATTTTCATACTTTTCCTTACAAAGACTTGCAGAAAGTATGACTCACTATTAAACCTACTGTGAACCTACTATTTTAAGAGACTATTTTCTCTAACATAGTCTTGACATTTTTACAGGCCTTTGGTAGTCTCAAGCCCTTCGTTTTTGTAGGTGAGTATATGGTGTGTTTGGATCAGAACATTAACATCCATTTGTGGTAGTTCTTCACATTTAGTCACTATTTCAATCCATAAGAATTTAACAGCTACATAGTGATATTTCCTATGACAGCAGATGTTTTTGGACCTTTACAGGTCATGAGCCAAGCTGAAGGACAGCAGAAGAATCTTGTACAAGCCATTGAATCTCTCCCAAATTCTGGACCTCTTACTGCCTTGGATCAGGACTTGCTACTTTTAAAAGCTACCTCTGCTGCCACCCTGAGCTGCCTTGGAGAATGCCTGAGTCTCCTACAGCAAAGCATCCATCAAGTGGGCCAACAGCATAACAGGACACTGTCATCAGGTGAGCACAGGCTCCCTTGGGTATTGTTTCATGTACTTTGGAGTGTTTTATTATGATATGAAGCAGGAAAAATGAACCATTCTCAGAGAGGCAAGTTGGGATGAGCTGCTTGTGAGCTTCTGCAACCTCAAACACTGTAATTCTTTACCTAAAAAAAAAAGATGCAAAATGGATTGCAGTCAGAAGAGAGGAGAAAAAGAGGTGGTCTGTCCTGAGTTTTCTCAGAGAAATTGGTCCTGAAGACAGCTACACAAAAAAAATGGGGTGTGGGGAAAAGGTGTATATAAACGTACATTCTTAATGGTGGTGTGGAACCAGCTTGCTTGTTTTGGTTTGCTCCCCCTCCTTTGTTTTTCTTCTTTAATAGATTTCAATCTCAGTACAGATTTGTTTGATAAAAATAATTTTATGCAGTGCTACAGTGAAAATAATATTTATAGTTTTCTACATGGAAGGATGCTGCTGAGGTGGATTTATTTTGGTCTGTGGTTTTCTTTGAGTCGGGAAAGAGTTCTCCATGCTTTAAGAAAAGAAGAAATGTGGCAAGTTTTATGAGCATAAAATGTCAGTGTGATACTACAGTGAGCTCTGCAGGCATGAGCAGAGCTTTCAGTCTCTATGTACCTCAGTTTTTCCAGTTCACCCAGTTCTGGATCTGTCCATAATATTGGAAGTTGGACTTTGAGCTGTCTAGAAGGGTGGTTAGCATTTTCCCATGCATAAACTGCATTTCCAAGTCTTAAGAACAAGAGGAAGTGTTGATGTAAGAGAAGCAGCAGCCTCAGAACTCTGGGTAAGAGGTTGCTTTTTGTGTTTTCTTTGGGTGCTTCCAAAACAATCCCTCTCAACCTGCCCTTACTTGCAGTAGGTTCACTGCAGGGCAGGACATGGCCTCAAGGCTGCTGAGATGGCACAGAGGGAATGCTGTGAATCATTCCCATTGTGAGGAGAACAGAAATGGGAGAGGGTTAGTTGGGAAGCAGGAAAATGGTATGAAAGTGATTCTTGGAAAAAACAATATTAAACCTTTTGACACCTGTCCTATGGTATGTGCTGACTTTCCCATATCCAGAAGCTGATTGGTTTCATAAAGGAGCATGAGTTTTAAAAAATTGCCATTTTCTTGTAGAAAATGCAAACCTCCCTTGCACTTACCTAAGTAGTAATGATAAAGTGCATTAAATTAAATTATTTGATATAACTTTATTTCAGAAAATTATGGTTTGAAACACAGATGAAAAGCATCCTTTGAAGAAAAGTTACTTTCTAGTTGCAAGGTCCCTAAAAGTTCTTTTTCATCCTGATGTGATCTTAGTGAACTGTCAAGAGATAGATGCCTTGAGGTGTGCATGTCCTTGACTCTGTGTCCACATAATCTTCTGTTAAATCAGTCTTTATTTTGACTTGATAATGGTTTTTGAGGATCTATGGACAGGAAGAGAGAAAAGCAAGCAAAGCATTAGTAATTGTTTAAAAGGAATCATTTTTTTTATTTAAAGGAAAGTCGTGACTATGAAATACTGAATTATAAAATATAATAATTGTTTTATTTGTTCTTCCTAAGACTGTAAACTTGCATGAAAATCCTTTCAGGAATCAGAATTCTGTAGCACTGGTTCAAACCAGCATCTTTGGTGGAACTGTGAGAACTTGAATACAAGCGTTAATTCTTCAGTGTGTGGGTGGGTTTATTCTTTGGTATGGAAGTAAAAAAAAAAAAGAGCTAAGAAGGGAACTAAAAGCTGCTGAAATATTTAGTCTCTTCTCTCTGACTGAAATGATTTTTTTTCCCCTAGGCCTTATTATGCAACACAGTTGCCTGAAAGAACCTGGCCTACAAGTCTTGATTACTGATTTTCCTACACACTTAATCTTTCCAGTCCTACTTTGATAGACTTAATGTTTGTGCTGAGTCGGTAGAGTTTCAGAGTCATCAAAGCTGCATAAGCTCATACCTATTCAGAATAAAGCCTTTAAGTAATCCCCTAGCAAACTAATTCTGAGAGATGATCTAGTTCATTTTGATTGTGTCCTCCAGGTGAATTCTTTTAATTTTATACCCAGCAGGTACGATAGAAGATGACCTTTTCTATCACTGTCAGGTGAAAATGACTCTGGTTAGTTTAAAAACCATGTGCTCCTGTGGTAGGAATTCTCAAACACCTTGCTTGTGAGATGTCCTGTGCAATTTATTGCTGAATGCTTCCCTCCCAGTGCTGTCTCATTACCTGCTGTGTGGTGTAAAGATGCTAGTGGGCATTGTGGGGCAGAATGCATAGATAGAGACAAGGCAGGAATTTGATAATTTATTTTCTTGATTCTAGCCTACAGTTCATGAAAACAATCCAGTCCAGGCAGGCAACAGTCTTGTGTGAGTGTGAGAAATACTCAATTGCTTAGCTTGGGTAACTTGAACCTACCCCCGAGTTTGCTTTCCTTCAGCATCCAAGCTTTCACTATTATGCCATAAAGAGAGAGAACTGCCTTAAAAGTAGATACATATCTACTTAATCTATACCTTTCCTTGTGTCCTTGAGGTCTTTATACCTGATTGTGCAAGTTCTGTGACTTCCCTGGAGGTCTTGCAGTCTTACTGCCTCTAAAGCAAAGACTTAAAAGTGGCTGAGAGTTTCTGACCTAGTACTTATGGAATGGTCTCATGAAGATTATAATGAAATAGTTACTATTCTAAACAGACATTGACATTTATTGTTTTAGACAAGAAAAAAAAGTGTCTTCTCTGTTTTGATGTAAATATTGTTGTTGCTTTGTTTTCCAGTAATTAGAATACAAAGAAATCAGCATTCACTTTAATGGAATCTTGTCCAGAATTTAAAATTATCTTGGCTGTGACTTAAAATATTTTTATGGCATCCTTTCTAATGGAATAGGTTAAGGATGACATGATTTTTCCATTTAATGTTTCTCACGAATTGTCAGTCTAAGACCTCAAGCCTACAAGCAGACATGAAGATTGAACTGAAGTCTTCAATCTTGTCTTGATAGCTAGTCAATGATTTTTTTTTTATTTCTACTCTGAAGCTTTATGGAAGGGTTTTTGTGATTGTCTATTTTTGTGAAGTAAATCAACAAGAACAGTCAGTGAAGCAAAATCCTGTCTGTGTTTCTGCTTTTAAGTAAAATTAATGCAAAAATAATTTCTAGCTGTCATTATTAACGGTATGTGCTTTGATCACTGGCTAAATTTTTGTAATTTTTATTTTCTTTAATTGAAAAATATGCCAGAGAAGGGTATTATTAGCTGATAGTGTTGGTTATATTTAGTGTGAATTGAGGATGAGAGATTGTATCTTTACAAGCTTCTTTGTGTTTGGGAATTACTTTTTTTTTTTTTTTTTTTTTTTTTTTTGTAGGATGGTGGAAAATGTCAAGGCCTTTCTTTTTGGCTGGGAATGTCACCACTTAGGTACATCAAAAGTGCTTCTGACAGGCTTGAGTTTATTTGGCGTGCAGACAAGGAGCAGGCACCTTTGAAAATAAAAATGTGCAGAAGGAACTTTTGTCTTCATTTCTAACTTTAGAAGTTCTAGTGTTATTTTTTTCCAGCTCTGTTTCAGCGTTTGGCAGAGGAGTACCTCCAGAGCCTGTTGACTGCAGTTGTTAACATTCTTCTCTCCCTGACTGTGAACAGAGCAAACTTGAATGTTTGTTTTAATTTAGCTCTACCAGCGTATGTTGTGTTTTAGATCTGGGGTTTTTTTTTAATTTATTCGGGTGTTTTGGCAGACAGAATCCTCTCCTGTAGTAGCAACCCTCACAGATCAATCCGTTCATTTAATCTGCATTTCCCTTTGGCCATTCATTACTGAATAAAGCATCTTCCCAATAGGAATTCCCTCCTATATTTTTCTGTCTCTCCCTTGCCCACTTTTCCAAACTACAGAATGTTTCATTTTTCTTAAGATGCTTTAAAAACAAAAACCAAGCTCATCCTTACTATGGATTTTCTGCAGTTCATTTTAATTTGCAAACGCTGCTGATTTTGGGTCCCATGGAAACAAATGGATCAGAGATTATTCTGGAGTTGGGGGCAGGATATAGTTGAGCTTTTTATTCTCTATTGTCTCCTTTTTGGAGAAAATAAATGGATAGGAAGGACAAAATCTAGATGCTTTCAATTTGTTGACAAATGACTGCTAGGAATTCTCTTGCAGCTGATGACAAGAGAGAAAAATGAGTAGAAAAGTAAGTCCTTGTGCTTAAATGCATATGGAGAGGGAGGAGTGAGGAAAGAAAACTGGAGTACAAATTCTTTGTTACCAGTGTACTTTACTAAAGTTGGCTTGGTCAGTCTGTTTTCCCTTAATTGCACCATCCCCAGCCTTGCTTCTGTCAAGAATAACCAGAACACTTTGCTGTTCTGTGTAAAGGCTAATACATTATTCCTTACATGTTCTTCTTTCATTGGAAGATAACATTATTTTCTAGTCTCCACACAACATTGGCAAATGCAATCTCATGTGAAAAGCAGATGTGCAGCTGCCATTTGCTGTTGCTCGTTCAGTGTGCTGTAGGGATTCAGCAGAGACACCAAGCTGTGGCATCCATCCCTGGCAGGGGAAGGAATCCAAGTCTAATATTGGTTTCTCCTCAAGGCCTTCCACTGCACTGTTAGGGGATATTTGTTGGAGTATATTTACTCCTGAGATATTTAAAATATGTCATGAAAATGTTATAAATAAATGTTAGTTTACAATTGTGCCAGGGAAAAAAGGCAGAGTTTTTGTTTGTAGTCTCCCAGGCAAGACCAGAGGACTTCAAATTAGAAACGTTTTTGTTACAGATTTGAAATATGTTAAGCATATTTCATGCATCAATTATCATGCAAAAGTGAGTTTGAAGGTACATCAGGTACCCAGAAAATCGAAACCAACAAAAGAAAATGATCAACATTGCTTAACTAAAAAATCTCCTGTAAACCTGTTTGGAGAGAACTCCCCCCACTCCTGCAGTGTGTACCTGTAGAAGGGAAAGATGTTTCTCCTGAGGGCATTTGTGTGATACAACCTATTGTGCCCTCTAAAATAGATGTTTGTGAACTGCAGCATTGCTGTAGGGAAAGGATAAATTGGTTGTGTCTGGATGCTGTGCTTAGGTACAGATGTTCTCATGTGCCTTGCTGTATTTGTCTGCTGCACATTCATCACAGTGGAAGCTGCTGTTGAGGGGAAGTGGGAAGGAAGCTAATTTTTGGGTATGTTCTAGAAGAATTCCTGTTTTGTGTATACATTTGCTCTGAAGTTTCAGAGGAATCAGACTTAAGTTTTCACTCCTGGAACGACAGAACCGACACAGTACAAGTAGAAGGGATCTGGCTGATTTTGCTAGTTGTGTATTTGGTATGTCCTTTCTTCTTTTTACATCGTTTACTGCAGAAACAGATGTTTTGTTTTAATTAGTGTAGTGCTTGGCATAGTCTTAAAGCAAGTAGTAAAGTAGTTACGTAGCTGTCAATACTTTTATATAATTTGTGACTGCCTTTCTGGAGAATCCCTTTAGAGTTCTGCAATGTATCAAAATAGATTAGAATTTACCTTTCTGTCAGCTGTCTTTGGCTGTGACAGAACAGAGAAAAAAATGTGGCTTAAGAAAACCCAAACCAATGACAGCAGTTTTTTTCCTATTCTTATAAGCCCAGAAGATAAACTTTCTAATATTATGTTTAATTTTTATATTTATTTATTTATTTATATATTTAAAGTGTTTATAAGAACAAGGGTTGAACTAGTGACAGAAATTTTGCAGTCCCATAAAGTGACAAAGATGTGGCAGCTCCATTAGAGTAGATCAAATGATTTACAGATGGCAGCTCAATCTGTGGAGAGTAAATTCCAGTCAAACAACTGGATTAGATATGGCACAGACAACAGCTATACCTGTACTATTCTGTGATAAGAGTAATTTGTAGTAGTGCAGATGCGAACATTTTGGGTGTACGAAAAACTGAAGAAAACTCTGAAAAACTGTCCTGAAAAGTTTTGGAAAACTGATAATATGAGTAAAGTAGGAGCCCTATTGTTGTGGCCTTTCACGTTCTACATAGAGATTGTATTCTAGTCTGAGCTGATTTTAAGATAATTTCTGGTGAGTTCTCTTATCAGAGATTGTTTTTGCCTGAAACATGAGCTGCTGTATTAGATACATGGCAAGTCCCTTGGGATGATGTGAGAATACTGATATCTCAGAGTAAGATTTGTAGATTCAAGGTCATCATAGGTTCCCTAATGGCATTTTGAAAGGTGGGAATTTTTTTTCAATTTCTTCAGAGAGATACTCTTTATTTGTTTAGATTTCTGTTCTCTGTGACTTAGTATTTTTCCCTGCATATTTCTCTTTGGCAAAGTACTCTTATTCCAGATGCACAGTTTAACAAAACAATTTTTCTTATATGCAAAAGTGTTGAGGAAATTAATGTGCTTTAATATCTTTTGGACTGTAACTCTTGGCATCCTGTTGGTGTTGGCTTGGTCATAATGTATTTTTAAGATCTGTTTAAAATTTGATTAGGCAGACAAGATTTGTTCTTTTTTGAGAGTAGCATTGCCCTTGATACAGGAGAGAAAACATGCTTGCCTGGTTCTAACAGTTTCTATTTCTCTTAGAGACTGTAAAATGTGCAGAGAAGTACAAAGGTCTTTTTACAATGTGTTTGCACTGAAGAGGAAAACTAGTATAGTTCTTTCAAAAAGATGTTTGTGATGATGAAGTAACTGTTCACATTTTAAAATTTCCCCTGAAGTGAGGTACTTCTTCATGTGGGAGTTTTTTATTGTGCTTAATTACATAAACTAGATGTAAAAAAATCAAAAATTACTGTTTACAGTGAAGGCCAAATAGATTGTTTGTGCAGGGAGAAAATGGATAGCCCAAGGAAATGATGGGATGACATATTTTTAAAGATTGGCATAAATGTAGGTTCAATTTTTTTTTAGTGTCTCTGTAATAGGAAAATAGCAACAGCAATCCATTTTTCAGCTTCTTTGACAGAGAGAAACAGAAAACTCGATCAAGATGTGTAATTGCAAAATAATCAAGACTGAGAAATAATTTGACAGCAGAGCCACGGAAATGTTCTTCCTTTGGCAAGAGGGATTTTGTGTAATTGTATGAAATACACATTTAAAAAAAAAAAGCTGGATTTTTTTTTCCTGTTTGTTACTCAGATATTTGAAAATCATTGTTTTTAAGCTACTTGCTTATGCTTTCCTGACAATTTCTTCAGCAAAAGATGGCGCCACAAAAGCACCGTAAGCCAAGTACATCTGAACTCCTGCCATGTCTTCATAACTTAGTGCTGTTTTAGATGAGAGGAATGTTCTGAAACTGTTTTGTCTCTAGCATTTGGTAAGAGCTCAGTCAGCTATGGGATCTGTGGCCCATTTTTTAATAATGGAAGTGCTGCTGTAACGCTATGCAGCATAGCCTCTCCAGATCTAAGCATTTACTTCACTTAGGAGGCAATCTCTGGTAACCCTGGTCATGTGGAGAGGAGAAAGTGCATGTTCTTTAATGTACTTTGTGTTGCTGTGCATCACCTTAAAAATTTGTCAGTGCTGAGAGGAAATCCTCCCTGTGGCACTAATTGTATACTCATATATAAATTATGGTAATGAGTGAAGAACTGTGATTTTCTTATCCATATCTCTATGTTTTACAGCAGTATGTAATTAATGGCTGAAATTTTAAATCCTGTGCTGAGGGCTAGTAATTTGACTGTTGAGACTAAGTTTTAGAGCACTTAGGGAGGAAAATCTGTGCACTTGTCTTAGCTGATTGTACTTTATGTCATGGCATCCTTAAATACAGACCCATCCAGGCAATCAAGTGCCCCCAGAAATAAAGGTTGTTCTGATGCCAAGTTTCGTTTGATTCATATTTAATGTGTATCTTTCTAATGAGACCTCTTTTAAACTGTGGTCTTGGTACCAGTAAAGCATTTTAGAAGAAACTTTTAGTAGTACAGGCAGAAATAAAATACAGCTGCTAGGTTTAAAACTTTGATTTCAGGCAGAAGAAATGGAGGGTTTAGTTGGATAACTTCATAGCTATGAAAATAATGGGTAGAGAATTCTTGCCTAATTTCCAAGGTATGCCAGAGAGAATCATACATTCAGGTGGTAGGGCTAACATTCATTGACTTAAAAAAATATCACAGATAAGTTTGCCTATAAGATGCTTACTCTGGTTATTTAGGGTGTTTCTTGCTTCCAAAGGCAGGGATATCATTTGAGATACTGCATAAGCTAGTTCAGAAAGTACAAGATCATTTTTTACTGAAATAAAGCTGTACATGGAAGCAGAGAAGAGATACAACTCATTTAGATCAGTAGAATGGTGAGGTGAATGGAGGAAATCTGTAATCTTTCTTTTGTAAGCTGATACCTATTTTCTGCTTCAGATGGTATCCTGGGATGGCCTGGCCCCAAGTCACACTCCACAGAGGAACTGAAAAACGGTGCCCTCAGCTCCTTATCATCTGCTAGTGCCAACATTACCTGGGCAAGTACCATAGTACCATCTGCAGCCCAGGATGCACAGGCACTACAGCCAAACGCTGAGGTAAGAGTGCTTGGTCTCTGCAGAGACCTCTGCTGGTTAGATGCAAACCATGTGTGATGGTGGATACTTTCATTGATAAATAATTGTATTTTGTCTGGATAATGTGCTCTTTGAAGTTACTTGTGAAAATGCTAAGTTTCATGCAACAGTGCACTCCAAAAACTTGAAAAATTTGTTGATGATATTGTTCTGTGCTCTTCTCTGAGGTGCTCAGGTCAGCAGACTTTGGCAAGTGTACAATGTCTTTCCTAATCTTAAAAGCAATCAACAGATTGTCAATACATATTTCTGTCCTCTGATGCAAATAAAAGCTATTTATTTATTTTTTGTTCTGGCTTGAGGTAGACAGGAGACACTACTTGCTTGCTACTTGCTCTTCCATGTTGCTGTTTCCTCTTGGGCATCTCTTGAGTATAGCCGACTGTTCTTTGATTTGAAAAATGATGTTATTTCCTGATCCCTTTTCCTGTTAAGTGATTATGGGCAGAACTTGTCCACATCATCCTGCATCAGCCAGCTGATTTGTGCTTTTGTGGCATTTGCTTGGTGAAGGGCAGTTCTGAAGCATCCACTCTTTGAGGAGACTCACAGCTGCGTATCAGATCACATATCATGCACTGAAAATCTCTCATCATGACAAACTTCTGCAGCTTCTGCTGTCTGCTTCAGTAACCAGTCCTGCCCACAAGGAAAACACTTCACTCTGAGACCCTAGAGATTATAGGGCACCTGGAGCATGTGAGACTTGGAGAACTGGAACAAAGATTTTGAAAGAACTGAAGAAACTAGTGAATGCTCTGGGCAATTGTAATGGCTTAAATTAAATGACATCACTTTAAACAAAATATGTAATGGCTGGAGACATCAATAAAGCTGTTTTTCCTGTTCTTTTGAAGTGTGTTGAATTGAATGTCGTTCAAAAAAAAAATTCACAGATAAATCAGGTTTTTTTTTAACAGGTCCTTTGTCCTTAGAAAGGAATTTTGAATTCTGTTACAACTAGTGTCCATTTACCAAAATGTTGAAATTACCTGTAATTACTTTTTATTAGGAAGTTGTGTAATTTCTTTTTTCAGATAAGTCAAGCGTACTTTTTACAGTGTGTTTTTAAGACAAGAGGCTATTTAAGAGTGTTGTTTTGGGAGTTACTACTTACTTGAACCACTGAAATCTATTTCATTAGGATTTTTTTAGTTTTTGTAGGTATTCTTTTTTATTCTTGATCATCCACTAAAGCCAAATGGGATGTGGAAGCATGAGCTTTGCAGCAAGAACATAAAGAGCAGCAGCTGATTTTACTCACATTGAGATATCATTTTGCAGTTGAGTTGAGACATTTATGACCTGTTTAAATTACAATATTTTTTAGGAGTCCAATCCCTTCCTGTTCATTTGCTGACAAGAGACACTGAGTTGTGTGTGTGGCTTGACATGCTGCTTTGCTTGTGGAACTCATGATTTATTGAGAAGGGAGTACCCTTGAAGAGGGGAATGGAAACAAGTTAAGTGTAGCACTGTTTCTAGTGCTGAATCCTCAGTGCTTTGTGGGCAATCTTCCTGAAGGCAGCAACCTGCATTTGGAGGCCCTGAGGCATTAGCCATTAAAAAAGAAGAAAAAGAGGTGGGAGCAGAAAGAGTAAGATTTTTAAGTTACAAAAAGGTCAGCTCAAGATGGTGTTTTTGGTAGAAACAGTAAGTAGAAGTTTGTGGATTGGTGGAGCAACAAGAAGCAGATGGAATCAGGCATGCAATTTTTGTAATGTAGTAGTACAGTTTAATGAGCAGAATTTGGTTTTGCTCCGAGGAAGTGGCTTAAAGCAGGATTCATTCCTGGAAGTTCTTTGGAAACCTGTGTCTTCTCTTACACAGTCTGTGTGTGTGATGCTGAGATTGATACTGTTGGCTGTGAATTTGAAGGTTTTTTAAAAATGTAGCTGATATACTTTTCAGTTTTGATCATTTTGATGAATTTTTTTCTGAGAAACTTAGCAGTTACTCTGGTAAGAATGCTATCTGAGCCAGGTAGTCACCCAGGAGATGATGTCTGACCTGCCCTAAGTTACAAATATGTTTGATTTGCCACAGTTTAAAAGTTCTGTGTGCAAGATGCAATAATATCTTTAAATATATTGTGGCTTTGTGTGTCGAAGGCAAGTGCCTAGATCTGGCACTGAGTGGGCGCTTTAATTTCAAAGGTATAAAAGCACTGACTGTGCTAATTACTTAGAATGTATAATAACACATAAAAGCAAATGAAAATCATCACTTGTTTGTAGTCTGGATACTTTGTTGTTAGTAACAGTGGTGACATTAGCAGAGAATGAGAAAATGCTTTTAGATGCCATTAGTTGACATTTTGTTGGCACTGAATGCCCTGATTTCTTTTTTTTTATTTATCTGATAGCTTCTTTTAGAAGAGAAGAGGAATCCATAAGTGTCATTCAAATAAAGCTTATTTCTCTTAATGATTTTCTTTTTAAGAAAACCCAGCTAAGGCACTAGATAATCTTGGTTTCTTGAAGAAGCTGCTGGGATATTAATGGGGCTCAACTTTCCAAATATACCTGCCAGAAGAAATAAGCCTTGCTTTTACAGAAGTTATGAGATGAGAGTGCTAGTTCCTGTATCAGTGTTATCAAAATTAATTCCACTCTCTTCTTTGACTGGTCTAGATTTAAAAAAAAATTCTGTAATTTCATGGTATAACCTCTATCTGTTAGTCAGAAGCTATACCCCAAAGAAATAGAAAAGAGCTTTTTGACTAACTCTGTGTAATACAGTAGATGGACCAACCAAAAAATTGTGAATTGACCTCTGGTCTGAAATAGAAAATGCCATTAAATGGCTAACCTTGAGGAGCAGCAGACTCAGCTGCTTATATTATGGAATGTTATTTATAAGGCAAAGGTAATTTTAGGAATGTGGATGAGCAGTGATTTTAAGAAGAGAACAGAGATGTTGTGTTGGGGCAGAGGGGGTTGTGGGTGAGTGCTGAGGAATCTCTCCCATCCAGCTGCCTGCCAGTGGCAGCATGACCGAGTGGCTGAATGTGTTTAGTGATAACTGTGCTAATTCTCAGCACAGCATTCAGACACTTTGCAGCTGTGCATCAAGTGGCATCATTAAAATAATTATTTTAGGGACAGGTTTTTATCTGTTTATGAAGAAGTGTGTGGATCTTTACAATTCTTTGGAACAACAATGTTCATCTAATGCAATTTTCTTTGAGTACTTAAGCAGTCTTGAGGAATGTAGAAAGTTCTGGAGCTAAGTTTTGACACCATAGGTAACTAAAGTAAAGCTTCTCTTTTTGGTCTGTTGTACTATCAGGGTTTCAGGAATGCAGAATTTCTTATCTGGTGAAATAAGGTAGAAGTTAAAGATTATCCTCTTTAGATAATATGCTGATGTTTACTTGCTTTGGTTTATTTAGGGTGTTTCCTGCTTCTAAATGCAGGGGTATAATTTGAGATACTGCTTAAACTAGTTCAGAAAAGAAAAGATTTTGTGACAGAGATTATTTTCTTGTGTCTTCCTTGCCTATTATTCTTTTAGAGTTGTGATATAGGACAGCATGAAGTTAAAGGATATTATCTTTACTGAAAGAAATAACCTCTGAGAGTGAATTCCCAGATCAAGCAATTTTGTGTCTTATTTGCCTTATTGTTTTTAATGTTTTATAAGTCTCTAACTTTTAGTTAGTGGTTTTGTTTTTTTTTTTTTTTTTTTTTTTTTTTTTTTTTTTTTTTCTGTCTACCTGAAACATCAGATGGAAGGGATGAGGGTTGTGCTGCACAGAACTATCCTCCATCTAATGATAATTGATGTAAAATGCTCCTGTGCATCCCCCAGTGAAGAACTTTATGGCAAAAGTTGTGTTATAATTTCAAGGTAATTTTTAGAATTTTTTCGTTAAAGCAGAACAGAACCAATCTGGTATGAAATGTACCAGAGTTACACTCTTCAGACCTCTGATGTGAACTTGGTCTCTGGCCAGGCTGCCATAAATGGGACCCTGCTTTCTTCATTTAAGGCTTAAAAATTTTGAAATTCTTTTCAAGAAATACTGACATTAATTGGTTTGAATTTCATAGTAAATTCAGTTGTAATAAACTCGATGCCAAAGTAGAATGAAGGTGTGAATCACTTTCATGGGTGAACTATTCCAGTTCAACTAATTGTCATTTTAGGTGTCAGAATTCCTCTTCTGAGCTGACAAAGAGTGACTGCAGACCAAATACTTCCCCTGACAGCTAAATAGAAATAGGTAACAGGCTGTTTTCTTTGTGGGGTCTGAAAGGGAAGGAATAATTTTCTTTGGATCTAATAGTTCTGTTAAGAATTACTAAAAAAAATGTTCTGTAGCTAGATCTGCAATATAGTCCTCTTCATGTGATTTTTATGCCTTAAAGTGCCATGCCAGCTGATTCTTCCCATCCTATGGATCTGCTATCTGTGCTGTTTCTCTGCTTTCCTATCCCTAACTTTCCCTTGCCTGTGAGCATGAGCAGCTGTACGCCTGCTCCAAATGGAAGTGTCTTTTTAATGGGATTGAAGTTTGAGCTCTGTAGGATTGAGCCTTTAGCTCTGATTATCTAACTGCTAAAGCAGGTTTTAATTGTGATAGTGATTGCAAGGGCAGTCAAGTCCAGGTTATTAAAGATATTTTGGTCCCCTGGATGATCTGAACCTTGTTTTCAACTGTAACAGGGAACTGTTCTATTTGGAAGAGTTACTGAATTGTTTAATGTTATAAGTTGATGTATTTTTTTTCCCCTTTTCTTCAGGTGATAGTTTTTTTCAAGCTGTAATTTGTTTTTTATTTGTATGTAAGTATATATCCTAATATGACTTTAGAGCTATTACAGAATGTATTAGAGATACTATGAAATAATTTAAAAGATGCTCATGCAATTTTAGACACTCAGCTGGATAAAAGAAATGATTTCTAATTCAATATTACCTTTATTTATCTGTGTCTCAGCAGATGTGTCCAGGTCTGTGGATTGTTTCCTGGTATAATTTGTTTCTAGTGTTTCCTAATTCCTTTTTGTACTTGACAGAAATGTGTATAATTGATGTTGGGACATGAGCTTAGCCATGAACATACAGTGCTAGCCACAAGTGCAGTAATGGAAGAACAACAGATCAAGAGGGGAAAGTAATGTTTGCATTATTACTGATGGTTCCTTTTCACTGTTTGGTACAGACATTACAGGGTTTCTCAGTGTGCTCTGCTCTTTGTCCTCTGCATGATTAAGTACTTTTCAGGCTGAAGAGCACCGTGAATGGCCTGTAATGATTTAGCTAAATTAATCTCTAGGCAAAAATGGTACCAGTTAATCCATTCACTATGCAGACCATCTAAAAAATGAGATCTGAGATAATCAATTGAAGGTATATTTAAGGATAATCAAGGGAATGTATATTTAAGGATTAAATGTACAATTAGACTAAAAGTAGAATTAAATGACCCTAAGCCTGCTACAGCAGCACTGACAATGACTAAGATAATCTAGCCAATTTTGATTTTTTTTTTTTGCTAGCTTTCTGGAATTGCTACTGTGTCAGCAGGCAGTCCTCCAGTAAAACTGTTTATGCAAATAATACAAATTTTATCACCAGCCAAACCCACTGCTTATTATTGAATCAGTTCCACCTCCAAAATGCATGTGTTCCAGCTGCTATCTATATAATTGAGAGTAATACTCTGTGTAAAAAAACCTCTTATTCCAAATCTGCTTCTAATTTGAATAAACATGAGGTTCTGATTCATGTGACATTCCATAATTACTAGTGAAAAGTCAGCGAAATCTAATCACTGGAGTATAAAGAACTTGGGTTCCCTTGCAGTAAGACTTAAAAATTACCTTTAAGTGGATCAGTTGCATACTTTATTCAGTATAAAACCTCTGCCCCTTGCTAAAGGAGCTCCGAAGTC
The DNA here is from genome assembly GCF_028018845.1 of Melospiza georgiana. NCBI lineage: Eukaryota > Metazoa > Chordata > Aves > Passeriformes > Passerellidae > Melospiza > Melospiza georgiana. The sequence goes on along the minus strand of NC_080430.1, from coordinate 42,022,361 downwards.
AATGGTAATTTTATTTCAGGATTGTGTGCTGATTTGTTATGTGCCAGTTAATTTGCTTTGTGTTATCAGTTTTATTTCTTAGTATGTGTGTATATGTGGGCTTGGTGATACTGCCCATTAGAAATCTTACCCATCTCATTAAGACTGTCAGTTCCTTAACTAGACCTTACTAAGTTAAGCTCAGCTTTCTTACAGGGTTTGTCTTAGGTTGACATTTCTTTATCTTGCTTAGTGAATCATCCAGACAGGCTTCAGCTGTTCTGTCTGGTCTTGCTAGAAAAAAAGAACTGGGCTTTTCAGCTTGTGGTGATGAACTGTAGTGGTTCTTTATTTGAAAAGCCCAGAATGTGGAAATAAATCCCAGCTGTGATAGCAGAATTGAATTCTAAAATTTGTCCCAGAGGAGGAGTTGGAAGGAGCAGGTGAAAAAGGCAGAACTCTTCTACATTAACAGAGAGTTTTCATTTTGAGACGGACCAAGTGATTGATTCATCAGACTGAGAACAATTGCTAGAAGCTTTTCAAGCAGAGTTCCACTGGCCTCAAGGAGTTAGACATATTAAAGAAGACAATCTTCTAGGCCTAATTTGTTTCACATACACATTGAATGTTCTCCTGCGCGATTTATAATTGTTCAGTTTTCTTTTGAAAGACTTAAGGATTTTTGTTTGGGTTTTTTGAGTTGTGTGTGTTTATCAATAATGTGAATGTGTATGGTGGATGAGCAATGAAATTGCAGGAAGAGTCAGGGTGGTTTAATAAATGTGTTGTCTTGGGGCAAGACTGTTAATACTGCTTGGATTAACATGTCTTTACCATTTCTGTCCTTTTACAAATATGCTGACGTGTGATACTGCGCACAAGGAATAGCACTGTGAGAACTGGATTTACATATAGATTGGTATTGCAGGACCAGATGATTGTAAAGGTTAAATTTGTAGTTGTCCATCTTTTTGTGCCCTCTTTGCATATGTGAGTGGTGTATTATTGACTAATGTGGCAGTATTTTTCTGCAGTAAATTTGCTTAGCCAGCATACAAAGCGACATAAAAGAGAATTACAGCTGGCTAAATGACTTCAGCTCTGTTACTTCCTAACTTTTCAGTTACTGGGCATTGCAGGCAGAATCATAATGGAATCACAGGGTACTCTGGCTTGAAAGGGGCCTCCAGAGGTCCTGCAGCTCAGCACTGTGACAGCAATGCTAATCAGGTCAGCTTGTCCAGTCCTGAGCACCGCCCACAGTGGGGGTCCCGCAGCCTCTCCGCAGAAAATCTTGCAATTCTCTAGGGAATTATGTCAATGGGAGCTAAGGGTTGTTTGCTAAGGAAAGGCATCATACTCAATGTGCTGTACTGTCTGGTGAGCAGCTAAAAGGGACCTGCCTGCTGGGGCCCTTTCCAGAACGTGTTTGTCCTCCTGTTCTTCACGGGAATATGAGGCCTGAAGAACCCACTGCTTCGGGTTTCTCCCCAAGGATCTCATTCTAGAGAGGATGCCTTGTAGTACAGGCAAGTGTCTGGAGTGCAGCTTTCTGCCAGCCTTTCCCCCCAGGCTACTCTCCTGCACTGACCTGCAATCAGTGCAGTCTTTTGTCTTCACCTCCCCAAAAGTTATAACCATGTGACTTTCATGCCCCTTGCAGTGTCTGAAGTGCTGCCTGGCAGTGGCTGGAATCTGTCCTGCTGCACTCTGTCGTTTGTAAGCTTTGTACACTTACTTTGGATACTCTGTTTGTTTCCATTTACTTCTAAGAAATTTAATTAGTAAAATAAAACTGAATATGTTTAAGGAAATTGTTCTTCACTAGTATCTGCATTGCATTAGGTATAGGGCACATAAACAATTTTTTAAAAATTGTTTGTGCTGTGATACTCTCTATCTTACAATTGTGATTTATGCCAGCCTTCAAAGGTTTTTTTTGCTTTAATTTAGGACAAGTCCATGGGGCTTTTCTCTTCATGCATTTTGTTTCATAGTCTCATGTTACTATTTCTTTCTTATGATACCAGTGATGAAATATATTTATTCCCAGTTCTTACTGAATTTATGCAATACTGCAAAGTCCTCTTGTATTTTAGGATTCAGATTAAACAATTCTGTACTTCAGTGGCCCTCATTTCATGAAAGGTGCTCACAAGCATGTGTGGACTGGTACTGATACTTAATCTTCCCTGTGGAGTCTGTGCTTGGGAATTAGCTGCTTTTCAGCCTATTTTCAGAACTGACTACCTTAGGTTTATGAAAATTGATTTTTGCAAGAGGAATTGTCTTATGAAGAAAATAAGAACATGTGGGGCAGAAGTTGTCCAATAAACATTATTTGGTGCATAACAGGATTACAGTGCTGAAGGTAACCCAAATGAGGAACTCTGTTTAACAGGATGTCTAGTCACTGATAGATTCTTTATTTTTAAACATAATCACTTTCAAAGTTAGCTTTGAGTATTTTTTCTGAATGATTGCACAGGCTATACTGCAACATAAACATAGATGTTCTTTGTTTCATGTTACATGCACTAGCTCCTATTCTTTAAGCAAGAAACCAGTCCTTTTTCTTCTGAAATCTCTTATTGTCTGGTCCTCATCACTGCTACATTATGTTCAGCCCTAAATATAGTCAGAGGTCATAGTAAAACACATCTGCAGTGTGGGAAAAGGAAGCTTTCTGAGCTTGTTCTTTACTGATGGAAAGACTTCTGTTCCCAGAGATACTCCTGCAAAACATTAACAAAAAGGCATTAGTACAGTTCTCTAAGTGGATAGTATCTGGATAATGTGCTTGTCTCCAGATGCCTGGCAGATTGTTTTTGTTGAGAAGGGAAAAGATTGCAGACCTATTTGTCACCTAAGGTAGAGGTTTTGTGATCATTTTCTTTGGTTGCATTGTCTGTGTGTCAGCCTGTCTGTGCAGTGTTAGTGTCAAGATTCATTTCTGCTTTGCTTGCTTGCTTTGCAGTGAGGAGATATCTCCTGAAGAAGGATAGGTTTCTCTTGGTTCAGTAGATGTCTCTGCTATTACATGTTGTATCCAATTAATCTTGTGTGATAGACAGATTGCCACACTTTGATCCTTGCACTTGTCCCTAGCTGAGAGATTTTCTGAACATCAAGTGTGTTTAGCATATTCAATGAAAAACAACCCCAAGCAACAAACCACAAAATGTATACAAATTATCCATACACACAAAAAAGAGATGTTTTAATCATTGATGGTCCTAGTTTGAAGAATTTTATTTTCTCTGAAGACCTGAAATACCAAACACGAATAACAAATATGGCAAGAAATTAATTTCTAGGCACTCTGTAGACATTCTTCCCTGATGTAAGCTTTTTCTACCAAATAAAACCTGGTTTGACCTATTAGTGCTGAATGATGTATCCACAGTTACATAAATGCTTTGGCCTCACGCTGTCAGAACACAAACTCAGATACAGCAGTTACTTACCTATTCAGATAGATATGCCTAGATTATTTATCTTGGCATGCATAGCTTAAGGTAAGTAGAAAATCTGCCTGTTATACAATTTTTCCTTTGTTATATGAAGGAGAAAGTAACTGTCTTGCTGATTGGTTCTCTATGTAGATGACAAAAAGGGAGTGGTATTTTTGCTAGCCATGGTGGTGTTGTGTGTAAGTTATAGTGTATTCACTTTTTTATTGTAAAGTCCTTCTCATTTGATTCTCATCCTCTATCGCTTCAGTATTTTGAAAGTTAACGTTAATTTTGGTTCATCATTATTAGAGCTAAGCTCTAATGGCAGAATGCTAGAAGTGTGACTGTGGGTGTGTGATTTGGGGTTTGAAGGGGATGGATTCCCCCTTGAGGTCATACACTTTTTCTGCATTAGAGGAAACAGTTTCTATGAAATACTCTGAGTAAATTTAAAAAAATGCAGCTGAACTGAACCTGCCTATTTTGCTACCTTTAAGATACCTTTATCAGGATAAAATGAAGTTTTGCTCACTAAATTCTCCATTTAAGATCTGCTTTTCTTCTGGCTCATTGTGTGGCTTTGAAAACATCAAACCTGAACACTGGACAGCCTTAAGTCTTTTTGAAAGTCACTGTAACTTTGGTGTCCAGGTGCCAGCATTACAGTGGGCATATGGGATGTCAGTGTATTTGAGGTTTTATCTTTGATCTACTCATTCTTTGCAATGATTAGTCACAGATGCCACCAGAAGCAAAGCATAAATAAGACTACAGTAAGATGGAGGGAGGCCAGGGCTCAAGCAATGACCTGACTTCACCACCACTTCTTCAGCTCAATTTTTCACCTTCCTCTGCTTACATTGTATAGTGGTAAACATTGAGAATAGTATTTTCAAAATTGTTTTATTTGAACTGCTCTTGAAGAGTAAACAATTTTATATAAAGAGATCAGGAATTTGTTGGATATTAAAACATTTTACTGTCTTATAGTTAAGATTAGGCTTGATAATCTGTAAATGACAATGCATTTGGAAGTTAGGGAAAAAGTGAGTGGATGAGGATGGTTTCAGGAGTCAGTCTTCACAGTGGGCAGTAAATGTGTTTCAAGACTTTGTTTTGTTTCAAGATTTAGGTTTCATTTCTGTTAAATTCAGTTTTCTGTATGGGAATGATTCCTCCTTTCAAAACCCATAGTAGGTTTATGTGGCAAGATTTTGGTATTGGGGGCCTACAGAGGTGGTTTCTGTGAGAAGCTGCTGGAAGCTTCCTCTGTGTTGGACAGAGCCAATGCCAGCTGGCTCCAGGAATCACCTGCTGCTGGCTGAGGCTGAGCCCATCAGTGGTGGTCGTAGTGCCTCTGGGGTAACTGACTTATGAAGGGAGAAAAAAAGGGAGCCCTGCAGAGCAGCAGCAGAGAGAGGAGTGAGGATGTGAGAGAAGCAGCTGCAGACACCACAATCAGTGCAGAAGGAGGGGAAGGACATGAAACAGTCCAGCTGCCAGAGCAGACATTCTTCTGCAGCCCATGGTGCGGACCATGGTGGGTCAGGCTCTCCCTCTGCGGCCCATGGAGGACACAGTGAAGCAGATACCTGCCCACAGCCCCTGGAGAAGCCTGTGCTGGCTGGGGCAGGGACCCTGTGGAAGCTTATGCTGGAGCAGATTCCTTGTAGGATCTGGATTTATGGATCCATGCAGAGAGAAGGCCAATCCTACCAGAGCAGGTTTTGTGGTAGGATTTGTGGCACTATGGGGGACCCATGCTGGAGCAGGCTGTACCTGAAGGACTGTACCTTGTGGGAGGCACCTGTGGACGTGAAGTTTGTGAAGAACTGCAGCCCGTGGGAAGGACTCACATTGGTGAAGTTTGTGGCTGACTGTCCCCTTTGGGAGGGAGTCTGTGCTGGAGCAAGGGAAGAGTCTGGATCACAGTTCCCTTCAGGCAAGGTGTGAAGTACTGACTGCAGCTGCCATTCCCTGTCCCCCTGTGCCACTGTGGGGAAGTTGGTAGGAAGTAGTGAAGTTAAGTGTAGGAGGAAATGGTGGGAGGATGGTGTTCAAGATTTGTTTTTATTTTCTCATTATCCTACTCTTACTTGATTGATAATAAATTGAACTAATTTTCCTAATTCAAGTCTGTGTTAGCCATGAGGTAATGGGTGAGTGATTTCTTCCTGTCCTTAACTCAACCCATGAGCCTTCTATGATATTTTCTCTCTCCTGCACAGCTGAGAAAGGGAGTGAAGGCGTGCCTTTGGTGGGCACATGGCTCCTAGCCAGGGACAGCCCATGACAACCAGTAGCAGGACAATATGCTAGTCTGTATGTAAAATACTTTAATAAGTTCAACTTACTGCACAAGCTACATTTGATCACTGCTAATGAGGGATGGGTACAGTAAGCTTGCATGCCTTTTCTGCCAAGTGAATGCTACAGTAAGTGCAGTTAAATGTGTGGTGCCCAGTGGAAGAAGACAGGTGGCACATGCAAGTAAGTGCAGTTTTGTCACTTCTGATCCAGTGACAAGCCCTGCAAGAAGCTAACAGCTCATTATATGCTACTACTTTGGGGTGTTCTTACTGTATGTGCTATACAAAAAGAATTCTAACTTTAGTATTGAAACCGGTGAAAATCTTATGAGGCCCATTTCTGGCATTAGTGTAGATGTGCTAAAGCTCCCTGACCTTACAGAGCTATATTTAATGTTACACCCACAGAAAACCTGCTTGCAAGCTCTTGAGTTACACAAATGGAAGTGTAAATGATGCTTGCAAACCTATGCTGTTTCTGAAGGCAATCTGAAAATCAAAATGAGGCCTTTGACTTTTATATCCAGTAATAGGGACCAAAGATAATTAGAGGACTAGGTGGAAAATCCGACAATCCTTGTCTAGTTTGAGAATGTTAGTTCTCTTTAATATTTCTTCTAACTTACTCTGTCTTCCTTTTGACGCAGACGTGTTTTGTAAATAGGTTTTTTTTTACAATCTTTTGCATTTTTTTGAACATAGAAGGACTTAAAGAATACTTCCCTTGGAATATTACAAAATGGTATGTTTTTATCTGGAAGATTCATCTTCTTGCTCCTGACTACAGTCCTTTTTATAGCACATAAAAATGTTTTCATGCCTAAATGAAGATTCTTAGAATGCTTTTTTGTAATTATAGGAAGAATATGAGGTCCTCAGTGTGTCCCTGAGATACGTGTCCCTGATATCTCAGGATATATACCTAAGTCTCTGCTTACTGTCATGGTGGAGAAAAGGCTGAGTTACTCTATGCCTTCTTTACCTTGGCCTTTACTGGTAACAGACTTTGAGATCAGAAGGAAAGTCTGGAGGCAGATTTGACCCTTGGTGGAGGGGGAACAGGTTAGGCTGTACTTAAGCTGCACATATACAGCTCCAGGGTCTCTAACAGGTTATGGAATTTGGGAGAGGTTTGTGTAGACTAGAGGAAAGTGAATGTCATTAATTTTTTTAAAAAGGACAAGAAGGGACTCTGAGTGTTCTGGTAGCATCTGGGGACCTGCAGGTTTGTCAGTCTTTCCTCAGGCCTTGGAAAGGTTGTGGAGCAACTAACCCTGGAAGGTATCTCCAAACACATAAAGGACAAGAACACAATTAGAAGTAGTCTTAATGGACTTACAAAGGGAAAATCATGCTTAACCAGCATGATACCCCTCACAATGGTAGTGACTAGCTTGGTGCTTATGGGGAGAGCAGTGGATGTTGTTTGCTTTAATGTTGGTAAGGCTTTTGACCCTGTCTTCTCTAACATCCTCACACAGCAACCCAGCCCAGAGGGTTGTGATCAGTGGTACAAGGTCCAGTTGGAGGCCAGTCACTAGTGGTGTACCTCAGGGGTCCATACTGGGACTGGCACTGTTCCACATCTTCATTAATGACCTGGATGATGATGCAGAGTGCACTGCTGAGAAGTTTGTAGGTGATGAAAAACCTGGGAGGAGTGGCTGATGAGCCAGGGGGTTGTGCTGCCATAGAGAGAGAGAACATGGCAGTCTGGACACAGAGGAATCTCTTAAGGATAACCTCAGGGAAGTGCCAATTCGTGTTATCTGGAGGATATTTGAGGATATAACTCTTGCACCAGTGTAGGCTGGAGGCCATCTGGTTGGAAAGTAGTTCTCCGGAGATCTTGGGGGACAGCTGACCATGAACCAGCAAAAATGTTTTTGTGCCCAGCAGCTTCCTGGGCTGCATTAGGAAGAATGTTGCCATGAGGTTGAGATCCTTCCCCTCTTCTTGGCAGAGGTGAGGCCACATCTGCAGTGTTGTGCTCAGTTCTGGGCTCCCCAGTGCAAGAGGGGTGTGGAGTTACTGGGGTAAGGCCAGCACAGACCCCAGAGATGAGGAGAGTTCTGGAGCATCCTTCCCATGAGGAGGATCTGAGGGAGCTAGGATGTCCAGCCTGGAGAAGAGGAGGCTCAAGTGTATCTTATCAATGTACATAAATACCTCATGGGAGTGAAGAACAGGGAGACAGACTTTTCTCAATAGTGCCCAGTGACAAAACAAGAGGCAGTGGGCACTTGGAAGTGAATTTGAACACCAGCAAATGCACTTCTGCTGCGGAGAACATTGAACACTGGCATGGGTTGCCCAGAGAAGTTGTGGAGTCTCCATCCTTGGAGATAATCAAAACTTAGCTGGGCATGCTCCTGGGCAGCTGGTTTTACATGCACCTGCTTGAGCAGGGTAAGGGACAAGAAGATACCAAGATGTCTGTTCTAACCTAAATGAGACTCTGATTCTGTGTGTTCCTTTCCTCCCCTCAAAAAACTAACCAAGATGAGACCCAGGTCATTCTTGAATTGTTGCATTGTATGGTTCGTGAAGTGTGTTGGAAAATGAAACTCTGAGCTGTATATCTGTATTAATTACCTAACAGTTAATTTCCAGTACAGCAGTTAATTTGAAAAATTAACTTGTGGAAGAAGCTGTAGAAGGACAGAGACATATTTGCCCTTTCAGAGAAGTATAGATTTTGACTCTGTGATTCTATCCCAGGCATGTCAGTGTGTTTTTTCCTAAAAGCATTTTTTTAAAATGCAGAATGTTCCTTCAGAAACAATTTTTTACCCTTACAGATTTCATCTGTTAAAAAAGAATCAGCATGTTTTCTGTTGGAGACTGCTGACTAGAACATCCATTTTGTGTCCCTGCAGATGACCTCTCTAAATTAATCGATCTCAGTTCTAATGAGGTGACCTGTTTAAAATAGCTCTCTGCCGGTGTGTATTTTCATGTCTTTGTCATTTAAACTTTGAAGTGCATCTATTACTGCGATTTTTAGAAATTATCTTTTATTTCCTCTTCAGATTTTTCTGAAAAATGCTGGTGCTTCAGCCCAGTATTGGAAACCAATTTTGATTAGAATGATTTTAAATATAAGCCCCTTTTTTGTGGTTGTTTGTAACTGGTTCAGTATTGGATTTCTCAGGGTCAGCACCTACGCCAGGCTGTGCTGTTCATTCCCCAGCTGGGCAGTGCACAGCTCAATAGCTTTTACATTATGCTCTGACCACGCAGGGGTGGAGCAGATCCCTGCTTTCCTAGGTCAGTTGTGCAGTTACGTTTTACAGGACGAGGTAAAAAAAAAGTCTGTGTCTGATAATTCAGAAAAGCTGCCGTTAAAGGATAATCAGTCCACATAATCCTTTGCATTCTGCTGAATGCTTACGCCCTGGATGCTACTAAACTGCACGCTATTTTCATGGATGGAAAAAAGAATTAAATAATGGTTGAACTTTTATGACACTTTAAAGATGCACTAGCTCTGTATTGTGACTGTGTGTGTCCGCTCACACTGTGTGGTGCTTACAGGTTGGTTTAAGAAAATGTGTTAGTTAAAGAAATATGTGTTAGTTAAAGTTAGTTTATGTGCTCCTAAAAATTTAGGAGCCTATTAATAGTTATGTAGAACAGCTAATGAGGAGAGAGGGAACTATAGAAAGGATATTGCTTTCTGAAGATGACTGCTCTTCAGTTCCTGTAGCATAAATTGTAAACTGCTTCCTTAAATTCTCTTCCTTGGAAAGTGAGAAAAGCGCAGTTGTCTGCATGTCATTCACTGAAGGTCGCTAGTGTGTTGATGACTGTAATAGCTGAGTTGTGGGGTTTTTTTGGTGACCTTGCACAAGTCCTTAGAATAGGGAAAGTTAAGGTAATTAAGATTTTAGTCTTTACAGTGTGCTCATTAAACACAATTGATCTTAATGTTACATTGTGCTCATTCTCCCTGATGAGCAGAAAGGCTTTTATTTAGAACAATGCAAATGCTACTTTAGTGAGCACCCCAGGTGTCCATAGGGTGGCTTGCTCTGACCGAGGATGCTTTGCAGGTAGTATAGAGGGGTAATTTCACAGAATATTCTGCGTTGCTTGCTATTTTGTTAGGAACAGTTAAGAGTCAAGGAAAGCCTAACATCTATTTCATCAAGAAAGAAGGAAAGAAGCATTTTCTGGCCCTGGGTAAATGTGCACTCTTTGGGAGAAAAAGAAAATTCTTAGTATGTCATTTAGTCTGCAGACTGGTAATGGGTAATTTGTTTGTTTTCTGATGCTGTTAGCAACTTAAGGCTATGCAGCTGTTACACGTTCATGTAAAGAGGACAGAAAGAGAACCTGCTAGCATGTTCTCTTTCTGTCGTCTTTCTGTCTCCCTTGTGCACACTCACACAAATTTGTGCCCCTTCCCCTCCCTCCTGGAGAAGCGCCGATCAGGATATCCTCTGGGAACAGCAGCACCATTTCCCAGTTGGAGCTGCGTGCATTTAAGCTCCCTGATCTCAATGCCATGTGACTGGAAACGCAAGGAGCAGATTGCCATCCGGTGCACACTCCCCAACCCCTCAAATAGCAAAAAAAAAAAAAAAAAAAAAAAAAAAAAAGAAAAAAGAAAGAGAGAGAAAAAAAAAAAAAGAGGGGGTGGGAGTGAGGAGGGGAGGTTCCCTTGCTTTTTTTGTAGCGCTGTTAATTCCTGCTGGAGCTTGTTTGCCGCAAGCTCGGTTCATGGCAGTAACAGAGGCAGCGGAGCCTATTCGGTAGCTCAGTGCTCTCAATGAGGTCAAGCTGCATCAAAGGGAAGCCTCCTGTGGAAGCATCTCCTGTAAGTTCTGATACTGCTTTTTCCCTGCTACCTCCAAATAAATCATAGCCTGTATGACTCTGCCGGGCTTCAGTGCTTTATCCCTCCCCGACTGATAATTTTGTGTGAGGTTGTCAGGTTTTATGTTAATTGAACTTGTCAGTGAGGCATCAGTTGGGTAATAATGCTGTGCATTTTGGGAGAAAGGGGCTTATCTTCTCTCCTTTTATTTTCCAAGGGAGTGGGAAGAAGAAAGTGTGGTTTTGTCCTTTTGAAAAGCTCCAAGCTGTTGAGGTTACAGCTCACCAGATTCTGTTTTATGTAATCTACATATTCTACTTTCTAAATAAAGCAACTGTAAAGTGTATTGCAGATGTCATTGGGTTTCACCAAAGAGCTATTATTCTAGGAATAGCTACCTAAACATTTAAGTAATTAAAAAAAAAATAGAGAAAGTACTTTATTCAGATCTTGGAAACCTCTGTAGTAACTTAATTTCAAAGAAACTCTCCTTACACAAGCTGCAGTTCACTGGAGGGGTCTCTAATGTGATCATTCAAAAATATTCCTTTGAAACCTAATTCTGGATATTAGCTGGTTTTAGTGAAACTTTTCAGTTGCGTAGGCTTCCACACTGAGATGAAAAATTTCTTGTTTTATGTAATGAGCTAGCTGTTCCTGCAGAAATGCAATTTAGCATGAAAGAATGCTAACTTTTACAGGGAGTGTTGTCTCATTTATAGCATGGACTCTTTGGGCAATAATGACATGCTGGGCTGTAATTTTTCATCTACATAACCCAGTTTTTTTTCCCTTGAAGTACAAAAAGCTTACTTGAATACATATCTGGAAGGCTTGCAGAGTGGTTTCAATGGCTTGAACAAAGTAACTACCACCTGTTTGGATTATTGTTAGTTATACATTGTAAACCCTGAGGAAAAATAAAATATCACAAGTCATTATCCCTTTTGCTGTAAAGTTCCTCTTGAAGGGACTGGCATGGTGCCTGTCTATTGATATTCAGCTTGTATTTTTGGAAACTCAGCAGCACAGGCGTTGTTCTGTAAGGTGATGAAGTGTTGAAATAGTTATAAAGAGTTATGGCACTGCTGTACTTCCCAAAATCCAATGTCTTTGGGTCTTTTCAGAGGTATGTTCTTTAATTATAGTTGTCTTTTTACCTTCTTTAGTTAATATCTTGACTTTCTTAAATATCTAACTTTGAAAGTGGATAGAGAAAGGAAAAAAACCCGTGAAATCAGGTCATGCAGCATCTATGTACGACATGAATATTTGCTGGGGAGATTTATGAAGCAAATTTGAAGACTCATTTTCAACTGCATGTTTCTATTTAATGATGACTTGTTACTTAAATATGCTATGAGATTTATCTGACATGACTGCAGTATAAATATGAGAAGAGAATGTGCAAATTAGCATCTCATACTTAGTACTCTCATTCTGAGGAAAGGATCAGAAATGCTTCATGAACCCATCACTGGATTTTTTAATTTAATTTGACTTTGTATCTTTTGTTGGCTTTGACAGAGGCTGTCTTCAGTTCCATCAAGACAGCTCCATTTTTAAACATATATAGTGGTGGAAAATACCCATTCTGTATCTTTTTGTCCAGATGGTGACGCTTCTTTTCATTTCAGCATTCAACTTCTGAGTTGATCCTAGTTGAAGATGAAATGACAGATACTGAAGATAACGAAGAGGAGGATTTAGGAGTCATGGATGATCAACGCAGTGTAATTCTCCATCTCATCTCTCAGCTCAAACTTGGCATGGACCTTACCAGGGTATGAACACTGTATCTCTTTTATATTTGTTCACTGTTGTTTTTATTTCTCATCCTTCTGTGTGTTTATGTGCACAGCCAGTTATTGTGAGTGTGTTTTGCCCCTGTGGACAGTGAAGTTTTCTTTTTTATAAAAATGTGGTCCCAGAGAGCTGTAGAGTGCTGTCTCTTGCTAGGCAGGCTTTCACATGAAGTGACCATGTCAGATATTTTAGAGATGGAGGGGGAGGGAAGGAAAAAAAAAGAAGAAGAAAAAAATCCTTCAGAACTCTTGCTTATTTTTTTGCAAGTCTTTCAGAGAGTTACTTTCAGAGTAACCATATGTTGTGTATGGAACCCACAAGTATGTCAGGGTGCACTGGGGGTTGGGGGAACAATAATGGCAATTGTATGGATGAAGGATATACATGTTCACATAACTGCTTTGTGGATTGGATTCCATTTAATTGCAAATCAGCTTCAAAAAACCCTATGATGGTCAAGAAATTACAGTCTTCAGTGTATCAGTTCTTGTCAGCGTTGAGCAGCTCACCAGTTTAACCTTCTGTGCATTCTTCTGGTCCTAGAACCAGTATTGTCACAAGCTTATCCATACTGATACAAGCAAAGAAATTACAGTGTCTGAGAAATTTTCCTTTAAGTCCTTGGAGTTTTGGAAATGAGGTAGATGTTAAGGAAGCAAGGAGTGCTTCTTTTTTGAATAGTCTTGTATTCCAGTGAAACCTTCTCATGGGGCTTAATAAATAATCAAGGAGATTTTTGTAAATATATGGAATATCCTTTCCTTGCACAAGGGTTTTCTACTTGAAAATCCCCCAAATAAAACTCCTTTTGTCCACTTTTCACAAATAAGAGCTCATTCTGACACTGTCCACAAGTAACACAAAGTTTGGAAGGACCAGAGAATTTCTCTGGCACATGAAGTAGTTTTGCAGGAAGTTATTTTCATGGGAATTTTGATATTCTGAAGAGTTTGTCTGCTTTTCTTTTTTTAACATGTTAATCAAAAACTATAAATTTTTTACAAAATAAAGTTTTCTCAGTATAGTTTTTTGTGCTTCCTCTGGAACAATTTTCAGTGTTTTAAAATAATTACAATATTAAGACTGAGCGATTCTGTGTTCTGTTGCTGAGTAGCTGCACAGAAATGAATGTTTTATTCTAAATAAAATGAAAGTTTCATAATTTCATTTTGAATAATTTATACCTCTCACTTTTTAGTATGTCTGGGGTTATACAGTTCATTTTTGGTTTTATTTTTCTTACATTCTCACTTTTTCTTAGCTCTTCCTCTTTTTTCTCTTGCTTTTCTAAGGCTGTCTTGAGTCCATAATGTTCAAACTAGGCTAAGATTTCTTATCCGTGGTTCTTGTGTCTTCAAAACATTTTGTCTTTGTCTAAAGACAAGGTTTTTCTTTCCTGATTTTCACCATCATCTTGTCATGGCAGAGTAGGCAAAACCCAAAGACACACAGTTAATGTAAGTAAGAGAAATTCCTGTAAGTAAGAGAAAAGTAGACACTTATAAGAAAAATATGAAGGTAAATACATATATGATGACCTGTTTCTTATATAGTGTTCTTAGAGCACAGTTTTTATAGATAATGATAAATGTTGAAATGAGAAGAGCTACAGGCATATGGCAGAGTTAGATCTGTTTGTAGTCTGTGTGATGCATGAATACACATATGATAAGTATTAATGAGACATGCCACATGTGCACATCACTTTACATGTGCCCATTTTGAGGATTAAAAAAAAATACAGGACAGCTGGCTGCTTTTTTTATCAACTTTGCTTACTGACATGAGGCCCTCAGGGCCGCTGACATGTGACAATAAAGCTGGGTTTGTTGGCTGCACTTCTTTCCATTTTTCATTATTGTTCTAAAAGTCAGATTTCAGAGCACTTTGATGCTCATCACCTTCTGCTGGAAGTGGTTGTGGCACAGTTGTTGCTGATATCAGAGAAAATGTTTCCATTTCCTGTGCCTTCTTCCCTCGGGCTGTGTCTTTGGTTCATTCTGAGAGCTGTGGATTGTTGCGTGATACTCACGTGAACAAACAGCTTTTTCTGAGCCCTTGGTGGTTTTGGGTTCTGGATGCATGAGCATTGCCTTCACATTCCATATCATAGGAAACAGCATCTTATCCTTATGTTAGCCATGGCCTTGCCTGTGCTGACAGCAGTTTCCCACAGTGAAGATAGCCACGTTAATGTTGTGGAGGTGCCTCACTTCTGGAATGTGTCATACTGCTTTGCCTTTTAGTGAGGAGTTAAGGAGTAAAAACTGCTGTGAAGGAGAACACCTGCAGTGAAGTATCAAATCTGTGTGGGGATTTGCTACAATGGTCTAAACTTCATGGTGGCCAAATAGACTTCAACAGCTGCTGGAGAGAGTTGGGTGGGGAGCAGTTCACAGCAGCAGAATGTGGTGCACATCTGATGCTTCAGACTGGGATAGGACTTTCAGCCTCATTTAAAACTAGAATTGCTGGGGAAGAAAAGCAAGTTTCTAAATTGTTTGTTCTTCAGACTTTTAAAAAATGAGAAATGGGGCCAAAACCCACTAACAGTCTTTGTTGGCAAATGGCATCTAATGGATTGCAGTTAATGCTAACAGCTTGTACAGATGGGTGATCACTCCCCTGCATTCCCTTACCTTCCTTTGCACAATTAATATGTGCTAAAAATAAAGGGCTGCCATTCTTTGTAAAGAGCTGCCAGTAATTCTGCTGAATGTCAGCCTGTTGTAAATTAACATTGTGGTGTGTTCATGATGTCATAAGTTTTTACTTTGCTTGCCAATATTCTTTTACCCTGCAATTTTAAAATGTAAGTGGCATGGAAATAGCTTGTTTTATTCCCACAATGGCACAGATGACAGTGGAAAGAAAGCTTTTACACCTCTAAGAGAAGGATATCTCAGTATGAGGTAGCTTGGCTGGATTTCTGAAGAAATTAGGGAATGATGCTAACACCCATGTTTTTCCTCACTGTAAATAATAGTGGGAATAAATATCTCAATTCTTAAGACATTGTGCTCATTTTTCTCAGTTGCATTCAGATCTAATTAAGTGAATTCAAACCTAGGAAGTTATAATAAAGTTTTCAACCAGTATAGTCTTTTTAACCTCAATGAAAATGGAAGAATGCCTCTTAAACTGCTTTCTTTTCATCTGAAGCCTGAGAGAGAGTAAGAATAGATTGTTCTAACGTTTTAGAATGAGGTGAGGTGATTTTTTTGCTTCAGACTTCAGCAACTTGGTATTTCTTCCAGAGTGTTTCTTTTGTCCAAATGGTTGTCATGCTGGCATTTTCTCAGAGGAAAAAATTAGTTTTGACTTCTTATGCAATTAAAAAAAAAGAAAAATTCGTAGTCCTGCCCAAAGCCAGTATAAAGAACATAGGTCCTAAGTGTATTTTTCTGGACGCTTCATTCTGTCTGGTTGAAAACCTCATTCCTTTAAAAGCTGGAGTGCTAGCACAGGTGCTGAACAGCCTGGTGTTAGCAAGAAGAAAGCTGTACAGTTGCAAATTTATTTATGTCTATTTTTCTTATTTCTGCAGAAATCAAGATAGGGCCAATTAAAAAAATTATTGGTGTGATTTTTTTTTTCCTTTTTGCTATGTTAGTGTGTGGTGTTGCATATTGAAACTTTGAGGCTGTGAGATTATTTGATAAAAGGCAATGTTCTGTAGGCATATTTTGTAATACTGCAGTTGTGTAAGCTTTAAAAGTCAAATATTTTTATTTCATAGTTCTGCCTCCTTGTGTGGAAACAATTCAGTTATTCAGTGGATCTGTTCCTGCCACAATTGAGGATTTAATTTCCAGCTTAGTTAGGCTTTTAAAGCAAGATCATTTGAGCTGGAGTTCAGGCCTGACTCAGATTTAAAATTGATTCTTGAAACTCAATAGTTAGAGTCAGTGATTCATCACATCTCACCTGGTGGCAGTGCTGCTGTAGCTGTGTTGAGCAAAGCACCCGTCTGGGACTTAAGGGAGGAGATACCAAGACTCTGTGACCATGACAATGGGATGAAACCACGGCAGTCTTAGTGTTGTACCATAAAATCTGCATCATCTGAAGGATGGTCTGCAGTTTTCCTCTCCTCTGTTTGTGCTAATAAAGGTCACTGTCTTTAGAGAGAGGCTCTTGGACATAGTGAGATGCAGAGTGCTGTTTATTCAAATGAGTTTGCCCTTTCAAGTCTCTGCAGTGAACTCACAAAGGCACTACTGGTATTTCTAGACAGAAAATATGGGAGATTTTTTTGAATGTTTTGCTGTCACTTTCCCATCCTGTAACCTGATCTTTTAGTGTATAATTTATATTAAAATGAGATCCTGAATTGAGGATTTCAACTGCTGAATTGTGTTTTCCTAAAGATGATATTGGATAATGAATAATGGTCAGAATGAGAATGCTGCAAATAAGATGGAATTGTTTAAAGAGCTAAAGATAATAATAAAAAAACCTCTACTGGCTTTCTGCTTTGCCTTCAAAGTTTTGGATTTCATTTTGAAAACCAATCTCCTCAGCCTGCCACTGTCACACCACCAGGACTGTAGGCTGTCATTAGCACTCAGTCTGCCACACATAGTGTAAAATTAAAGTCCTCCATCATTCAGGGCCTCAATAGGTTGGTAGCAGAAATCATGTGGAGTCCTCGAGGCTTAGAGAGTAGAGTCAGAGAAATATTACAGATGGAACTTTGCTTGATTTATATCTAAACTTGTAAAAATTATTAGCCTATAAAGGGCTGTATGTGTGTAAATATAAAATACAGAAGGAGAGAGCCAATAAGCAGATAAGTTTCCAGACACAGCAGTTCTCTCTTTTTGCAGAGAGTTGCTGTGACTTGCTGTGTAGCTGTAAAGACTCTGTTCGAGCTGCTGTGACTGGAATTCTTGTTCCTGTTTACAAGTTCTCTTTGAGAAGGGCTGAATGATTAATAAAAAATTGAAAGCTTCTATTTCATTATCCATGGGATCCAAAAGGGCTGGTCTATGCTTTGGTCCCACTTAGAATAGCAAGCTGGACCAGCAGGGGGAAAGCAAATGGGTTTGTGACAAACAGTGGCTCCCTGCCTGCTGTAAATAACCCTTGCTTTTGGGAAAGGGAAAAAGGAAAAATTTAAAGTGAAAATGCAGTGAAAATTTAAAGAGGAAAGTAGAAGAGTTGCTGTAATAGAGGACAGCAGGTTTGCATCTGGCATCATTGAGCCACTTGGATTCACATAAGATAAATTTGTGTGTGCCAGAAATTCCTTTTGGTCATGTGAGAGCAACCCGTGAGCTCCCCTGCGACAGACCTGCACAAAGTGGGGAGCATGGGGGCAAAGAAGGGAGAGAAATAAATGATGGTCCTTAGCCCTTGTTTGCCTTGCAGTACCCTCCAGGATCCTTCCGTGGAAAATTCCAACAAAATGTTACTGTGAAGTGAGTGACCTTGGCAACATCTGCGTTGCTGGAGAAGGCCCTTGAGACTGTATCCAAGTCACCTGGGGCTGGCTCCCTCCAGCGCAGACTGCCTAGAGCTCAGCCCCAGGTTTTTTCTGGGCCCATGGGAGCCTCTCTATTCCCATGACATGAATGTAGTGGTTTGTGCAGTTTGTGTTCCAACTCGTCTGAAATAAAGCGAAGCCATGCAGGGGCCCAC
The DNA here is from genome assembly GCF_028018845.1 of Melospiza georgiana. Lineage (NCBI taxonomy): Eukaryota > Metazoa > Chordata > Aves > Passeriformes > Passerellidae > Melospiza > Melospiza georgiana. The sequence goes on along the minus strand of NC_080430.1, from coordinate 42,004,344 downwards.
CATAGTGACATGATACCGTCTGAAACTGGAGGGTGTGCCATGGGCTTGGGGGACACAGGAGATCTTAGGGATGGCAGGGGATTTGGCTTGGGAATTGTGGGGGGACATGACATATAAGGACACTCTAGGGCAGATGGGGACTGCTTTCTTACCTACAGCCTCTTGGGAAGGCTCCTTGGGATGATTTTATACTTGGAAATAAACTTGATATTTGGTTGTGGTTGGATATCCTTGGGCTGGTTTGTTAGAGGCTGGAAGGGACGTAATCCATGTAGAGTGGGTAGTCAGGGGCCCAGGAGTGAAATATGGGACAGAGATGTTTGACAGAAGTGATGGATGCACCCCTTACATTCTCCACCACTTAGAGGTTGGTGATGGGTGCATTCATATAAAATACTCATCTTCTGGTGTTTTGGGAGGGTGTGCCCCTCCCATTTTGGAGGGTTATGATTAGTTTGGTTTGTTGACATTTGGTGTACATTAGTTTATATCAAAGTATGTTTTTGTGTCCTGTAAACAAAGAAAACAATGGCTGGTTTGTTAACTGAGAGGAGAGGAAAAGGTGGATTTCCATGTGCGTGGAACAGCCCATCCCTGTTGTGTGAGCTGCTCGTGAAAGTCATGATGATCTCAGGAAGCAGCCTGCATGGGTATCAAGGCCACTGCTTTTTCCTTCACTCATTATTTACACTGCAAAGAATATTAAATTGTTGTGGCATGGGAGGGAAATATGCTATCCCAAAATTTGGCAGGGTCAGAATTACAGCTGTCCTAACTGTTCCCTCTCCCCCTTTCCCCTCAGTAGTGTGATCACAGGGAAATCATATATGCCTTTGTCTGCTTTACATACAGGTAGTGCTTCCAACATTTATTTTGGAGAAAAGATCCCTGCTGGAGATGTATGCAAATTTCATGGCCCATCCAGACCTGTTTTTGTCAATTGCAGCTGGAGCCACTCCCGAGGAAAGGATTATCTGCTTTGTGGAGTATTATCTCACAGCTTTTCACGAAGGCCGAAAGGGAGCAGTTGCCAAGAAGCCCTATAACCCTATAATTGGTGAAACCTTTCACTGCTCGTGGGATGTGCCTAGAGATAAAGTGAAAGCATTCAGAACTAATGGTGCCTCCACGGTTTCTAAGGACTCAGCCAAGGAGCTTGGCCAGGACCAGTCCTCATGCTACAAGCTGAGGTTTGTAGCTGAACAAGTGTCTCATCATCCGCCAGTATCTTGCTTTTACTGTGAGTGCAAAGAGAAGAAAATGTGTGTGAACGCTCACGTATGGACCAAAAGCAAGTTCATGGGCATGTCAATAGGTGTTTCTATGGTAGGTGAAGGTAAGAAATGTGCTTTTATTCTGCTTTCTTTTAGCTAATATTTCTGGGTGTCAACAGAAATCCAAATGTTTTCCTACTTGGTCTCCCTCTGACCTTTCCTTTGAACCTTATGACTGTTTGCTTTTGTGAAGTTTGGAATTAAAACTGTAGGATTCATATAACCTTTTGCTGTCCAGACAGAATGTGAAATACACATTGCATATATAAATGTGTGCTTATATTGATGAGACTGGTAATTTATGTGGCCAGACTTCAGAAATAATTAAGTCATAAGAGCAAATGACAAATTATGGCATATTCTGTGAGATCATTTTTGGTCACTTTCAAAGTAATATGGGATTTGGTGTTCGTTATTGGAACAAAGCAGTGAGAAGAAACTCATTTTTGCATAAACTTGACATTTGTTTTTCATAGTTTCTGCAAAGAATCATGATTTCTGTAGTGTTTGAAAGTTAGTGTATTTTCATAAGCTTTCTAGAATGTCACATAGTAGAGGTGTGAATCCTGATTTTCCATATCATGCACATGCAGTCTGCATTGTGATAAATCATTGCCCAACTTGAGTTCAGAAATAAAGGGAGTTATAACAAATCCTTAATGGATGATCTGAACTGATGCACCACTTGTACCAGTGTTGTCACTGACTGTTCATGCATTGAGATAAGTGTGTTTGTAAGCAATTTAGTCCCTTTGGCCATTTGAGGGTAAGATGCTATGTATGGATTTTAGTGTTTTGTCTTAAATAGTTTTTGGACTGTAGTCTCAGAAGTATGAAGACAACTTGCTTCTTTTTGTCACCATTATGTTAAATACTATGGTATTAAAGGCAGTAAAAAAGTGGAGTAGGAAATGCAGTGGTTTGGCTTTGCTTTTTAATAGCAACGAAATAACTATGGTGAAAAAATACAGGTATATTCTACTATTTCCACTATCTAAAACTAAAGACCATGAAAAGGACTACAGTTGCTCCTTCTCTGATGGCAATTTATTCCTTTTTTTAATAGAAGAGGCATGAAACCTCCTTACTACTGGTTTTGATACCCTTGTGATAAAGTCTGTGTTAGCATTTGTGTTTCCTTCTTCCTGTGGCTTAGGTATTTTGCTTTGAATACGGAGTTAAGGAAGTTGGGAAGGGAGTGTCAGAATGGAAATTGGTCTGTCTGTCTGTCCCCTGCCTGTACTAGTCACAGGCTTAACATTCTGCATTTTTCTGGTACATGTTCGTTTCTAGTACTCTTTTGCTGAGTGAAGGGAACTATTTAATGGAAATAAAATTAAACACAAAGTCACTTATGATTATGTAGGAGTAGGGAAATTTCTTTCTCTTGCTGCTAGCGCACACAGTTCCCTGAAGTTGAGGGTGTCTACTGTGGGGATTATTTAAGACTTCAAAGTCCTGATGTGTCCCAGTTTTGAGAGAGAAAGGGTCTAAGACTGCTTACTCACTCACCCCAAGGACTGTTTCATGTGTGCATGTGGGAATCAGTTCCTCCCTGTGCTCTTTCTTTTTTTCATGATCCTGGAGACGTCCCAGGAGTGGAGGCAGGCTCTGGGGAACATCTGCAGTAGCAAACTCTTTAATTCCAAGGTTTGCTGCTGGCTCTGTGATGTGCATGCTGGGAGAAAGTCTGGGTTCACCAGTTCATAGTTACTATTCATCTTTTTGTTCATGTAAGCAGTGCAGGAGCAGGGACATTCACAGTGACAGCATTTCTGGGAAGTGATGGAGATACTTCAGTGCAGCCCAAGCATTTTTGTTCCATGTTGAGGACTGGCAATGAGCAGCAAGAAGTTTTACCACTGAGGCCTTTCTGTCATCTGAAAACAGCAAGCCTAAGCCTGGCAGCCTCAGTTTAAAATGCCAGCTTTGCAGTGCAGTTCCTTCACTTGAAACTGCACTTTCTTAAATTTTTTTTTGTTTATTTATTTTAGGTCCAGGGAAGTCTTCCTGATTAAGTTGGTGTGTGAATTTGTCAAGCTGTGCAAAAGTTAGAATCTACTGCAGATGCTTCTTTCTTATGTGCTGCATAAGTATAAATTCTGTAGTAGATTGAGGTCAGTGTGAGTACCAGGGAATAGATTGCTGAACTGACAAAAAGGAGCTGTTGGACTAAAAGTGTGGAAAATCTAAGCCTGTGTTTTTGTGCCTAGTAGTGCAGGGCCTAATAATTTTAGTAATGTGAAATTTAATTTGACATTTTTTTGTGTTTAGGGACATATTAGAGATGCAACATTTCATATGGGGTGAATTAGCCTAGCAAAGTTAGTGAGTTGGGCTGTGGAAAGGTGCTAATAGTCAGAAGGCACATGAAGCTACTTAAGGTAGGTAGAAACTAAAGTTAGCTCCTTGGAGAGAACTGCGCACACCAAGGTTGGCTGGTAAGGTTGTAGAATTTTATTTTAATCTTTTAAAAGCAGATTGAGTTTATGGGGAATGAAATATCATTCTGCTTTTGATGAGATCCTACTTTTGATGAGAGACAAAGTAACATCTCATGGATCCTCAAAATCTCTGGGTTTTAATTGTTGTGGGGTTTTTTTGCTACTGTGCATTGGATGACCAAACTAATTATGTGCTATTGTTGGAATTTTGTCTTGTGTCTGACTCCTTTTTTTTTTTTTTTCCTAAATTCCCCCTCATTATGAACATTCAGCACTTTCTTTTGCCTGTTGCTGGAGTTAAATTACATACATGTGTGGGTCTTTGACTCTTTGCAAGAGCAGAAAGGATTTTAGATGTGACATCATGTTACTTGAAAGACAGTTTCCTCGATGCCTCTAAAATACCTGTGTCTGTTTTGAGTCTTAGGTTAAATAATTCTGCTGTTGGTTCAATATTAGGTTCATTATACTACAGATTAAATCAGTACTAATTGATACGGGAGAGGGGGAAAACATCCTTCCAGACAGAGTGCTAGAGAACTGTAATTAATGCTTTGGATAATTTAGTGATAGTGAGTGACCATCTTGTTCTAGTCAGATATGTATCACAACAGTTCTGTCTGAGCAGGCTGACCAGAGAAGTTGTGGATGCTCTGTCCTTGGAGGTTCCCAAGGCCAGGTTGGATGGGGCTGTAAGCAGCCTGGTCTGGTGGAAGGTGTCCCTGCCCACAGCAGAGGGTATGGAACAGGAGGACTTTTAAGGTCCCTTCCAACCCGGGCCATTCTATGATTCTGTGACAATGACCAGAAACTTCATTGTAGCCTAATGTTGCATACAAGCAACTGGGGTGTGTTTTGAACAATCCAATGTGTCCCTCCAATAGTTCAGTGGAGCTTTTTCTACTGCAGTTGGCTATTTGCAGAAATAGAGTAGTACTGAATTTTTGGACCTACAGTGTGTGAAGAATATGGTAATGGTAACGTGTCTGTGGAGGCTTTGAATCATATTTTTATAGCAAGTCCTTAGATGTATAGAGCACATTGCTTTTTATGTTTTTTATTAGAAGCTGATATAGAGTGTCATGAAGGGTTTATAAAGGAATTTATAGGATTAGGGGAGTTAAGGATGGTATGGTCTTGGCACACAAAGGCTACAGCTCAGTGTCTCAGTGGTTTGATTTTTTGTGTGTGTCACACCTCAAAGTGAGTAAGATTTTTTTTTTCTGTCTGTGGTTTTTGTTTGTTGATTCAAAGTAAGTATCAGATGCAGAGATGCAGAACAATTGGGAGAGCACTGCTGGAAATCCATGTGGGGAGCTGTTTTATATGCTAGCCTTTCTTCATCTCTGGTTATGAGTGCTCTAAATCTGGCTTGCTAATGAAACCTTGCAACTTTTCTTTGCTGTATGACAAAACCCCCATTCTTCAGAGTAGTCAGCACTGAGTTTCCTCATGAGAAAGCCACCTGGAATAGAAAAGAGGTTATTTTGCATAAAAGAACTGAGGTTGCATGTGCAGTCCCTAATTCTGGTTAATGTTAATTATGTACTAATGAAAGAGTGAGGGAGGAGATGAGGCTCTAATGAACAGGGTCACATTAAGATTTAAATTAGCAAAGGATGAGAAAGTCAGTATAAATATTAAATGGTTTTTATGTGGTTCATAGAATCTTTAAAAGGATACTGGTTTGAGGTAAGGGTGCTGTGGTGACCACACCTCAGTGTCAGCTGTGCCTGTTCCTTTTCTGCTCTTGGATTTTGGTTCAGAACAGCAAAAGCCAACCAAAAGTGTCATCTTTGATTTATGGGTTAATTTTGCAGAGAGCATAAAGTACATTTCAATGGATTGCTCTGTATTGTCAAGTGGCTAGTTACATTTGATGTTTTCACTTCTGCTATTTTAAATGTTTTTAAAAATAGTGAGGTATGGGCTTCCAAAAATTATTTTTTCTCAAATGAAATCAACTAGAAAAGATCTGATAGGTGGGTAAAAGTTTCAGTGCTCTTTCAGGGTAAATTTAAAAGAAAGCAATGAATGTTTTTTCCTCCTTTTTTTTCTTCTGTTCAAATACATGTATGTGTGTGTATGTATTAATAGATGTACAGATCTATAATTTCTAGTACTGAGAAATGAGTGACTTAAAATTTATCAGTCCCAAAGTTTGATTGCTCCATGCAATTAGAGCTACCTAAGTATTTCCCTAAGTACTCATTTTTCTTTAGTATTTTTAGCCCAGTGTTTTTAGAACCATTTTCATATAGCATGGCACTCGTTACCTAATTTAGCAAATGATTCCAGTCTTTGAAAAATGAGCAGTGCTCAGCACAGCTGCCTGGAAGGTTTGAGACAATAAGAGCCCAGTTCTGGCATTTCCTGTTTTCCTGTGGGGATCTGGGCAGTTGGTGATGCACGACACCCATGTAGGGCTCATCCTACACGTAACTTGCTCCTCTTTGTGTGTTACCAGAAACACAGACAGGGTGAAGAGCTGCTTAAATGGGAAAGCTGCCCCAGGCCCCTGGTGTCCCACGTGCCATTTGTTGTTCAGATTGATCTCCATGCAGGCAGTGGGAAGCATTAAATCCCACATGTCTCTTCTGCAGCCTATTGATCCAGAGCCTCCTCTGGGGTTTTTTGCCAATATGTGTTACTGGGAAATCAATGCACAAAGCCGCAGCATCAGTGAGGGACGTGTAAGAGTCAAACTGGGAGAGTGATGTGCCAGGCCATGGCTTCCTTTAGTGCAGGCTCAGGGGTCATGGATAGGGGTGTGACTCTGAATACATTGCTGGAGTCAAAAGGAGGAGTAAATGGTGTTGAGGACATTTCAAGGAGGAATTTCAATATCCTGCAATGGTTTTTAACAAATTCAGCCTTCTATGTAGCATTTTTTCCTAACAAACCAGATTACTAAATCCACTGCTCCTCCCAGAGTATTGGTCTGGTGTATTCTTCCTTGTGTAATTGTTGCCCATAAATACTTTAGATTTTTTTTTAAGTAATTGGAAGTTTTTGAAAGAACTCTTAGATATGAGAGGAAAAAACTAAAAATGGGAGAATATTTTACAGCTTTACATGTGTTTTATTTTACATGTGTATTTACTTATAGCCATTTTCGAACTAAACTTGAATCATCCCTTACAGCAAGGAAGCAAAGGAAGAAAAATGGCTTGTGTATTTTCCAGCAGTTGTTTTTAAAGCTCAGTTGCAATGTAATGATTATGAGCAGATGTAAAAATGACACATTGTAAAGTAACTGTTAGCTTTCAGTTAATTGGCTTTTGATTTCTCAAGATTGACACTTTGCAGGGTGGGGAGTTACTTCAAATTGTGGTACCTGTTACAAATGTTGAATCTCAGTGCAATTTTTGGCTTCCTCTCCCCTAAGGGAGCACAGGTCTCTCTTCAATGTGGTGCTGCAGCCACAGTGTTTGTGGTGCTTCATTTAAACAAAGTTTTGCATGTGAGCTCTGTGAACAATGGAATGCAAAGCAGTCAAGTTAATATTAAAGTATTATCAAGTCATGGGTATTTCAGATCTGCCCTTTAATCTCTTTTAGACTGTAATTATAGAGCTGGAGTCACATTTCAAGTGAGATAGCGCTTCATTAAAAAATGTATTTATTCAGGTGTTCAAGGAATTCAGAAAATATGCTACCGGGTGCTAAAAATACTGCCAAGAGAGCTGGGTTCAGTTTTTAATATCTAACCTGCTGTGGTGGTTAAATATTTACATTGAAGGTCACTGCTGCTGTTTGCTCTGCACTTTAAATGTGCTTGGCAGCGCTGCAGCTCTGAGCCCCTCCCATCTGACTAGGGAGAAAAAGCTCTTGATCCCATCGGGGGACAGAGGCAAACCTATGCTGACCCATAAAGAAATTGTGTTTATCATACCAGTTTCCTCTCACATGAGGAACATCACATACAGTGATGGTCAGAGGAGGATGGGAGAGGGAGGGAGACTGTTTACAAGGGCATGTAACTACAGGAAAAGGGGGAATGGCTTTAAAATGAGAGTAGGTTTAGGTTAGATATTAGGAAAGAATTCTTTACTGTTGGGGTATTGAGGTGCTGGAACAGGCTGCCCAAAGAAATTGTGGGTGCCCCATCCCTGGAAGTGTTCAAGGCCAGGTTGGATAGGGCTCTGAGCAGCCAGGTCTGGTGGAAGGTGTCCCTGCCCATGGCAGGGGGATTGAAACTCAATGATCTATAAGGTCCCTTCTAACCCAGGCCATTCTGTGATCCTACAATTGTTTTTTATTAACTTAATGCTATTGTAGCATCCATTTAATAAGTCTGATAGCCAGAGTAGTTTTTTGAGTATGAGTTATTCCTGTCTGCATGTCCAGGGTGGGCTGGGTAGTTCAGCCTCCCTGCAGTGTGTTCAGCTGGGGTGTCTGTGCAGGTGTGAAGCCGAGGAAGCTGGAGGCAAAATGTGTCTCTGTGTTGTGGCTGTGTCCTCCTGGCCTGTCCCTGCTGCTGAGGGCTCAGCACGTGACACAAGGAACTTGTGGCTTGCCAAGACTGAATGATTAAAGTCCCTTTGAGACATGGCTTTTCTGTGTGCTTTTGCACTCCCAGCTCCTTGTGTCAGAGCTGACGAAGGGAACATGCCGCCTGTGTCACTGCTGGGAGGCTGAGGTTGCAGAGGTTCTGAGAACAACTGCATGGAGCTGGTCTGGTTTGCAGATCTTTTCCTGTGAAATAGTTCAGAAGGCAGAAGTGACGAATTGCAGTTTCCTGTGCTTGTATTTAGTTTTGTTAGCTGGAGCCAATATTCAAGATCAGGGCTCTCTTAGAGCTCTGTGCGTTTAATTTGGAGTGTGTCTTAATTTAAATTTAGGTTTCCATGCAGTGTTAAAGGCATATTTTCATATTGACAGCAGTAGTGTTGTGCTCCTATTTAATGCTTTTTCTTCATTAAATGTGAGACCACTTTGAAAAAGTAGTGTCAGTTTTCCCTTAAACAGATAGATTAATCAATACCACTAACAGTGTGTTCTTCCCCTGCCTGCCCCAGGGTGAAGGCAAATGGGCTCAAGCTTATCTTGCTACTAAACCAATACTATTACTGTGTCAAAATAACTTTCCTTTTTTTTTTTTTTCAAAATATTTCTGGGTTGTGAGTTCTTCCTGTAATAGGTTATTTTCAGTCCCTGTTGTGAAAAAATATTTTCAAAGCTGTCATTTTTGCCTTTAGGCAGTTAGTAAATGGGACACAAAAGACTGTAAAACTCTGGTAAAAAATACGCTGCAGACATTTGGCATGATCTAATTCTGCGTGCAAGGTTTATGGTGCTCTTTTCCTGGGCTTATGTCCTGTTATCCTGAAGACCAAACTGCAGTTTTTATGGGGATAGAGTTGTATCCTTGGCCCCAGGGGAAGCTGCAAAGGTCTGATCAGGAAAGCAACTTTCTTTGTGCAACTTCCAAGTAATGTTGAAAAACTGCTGCTGTTGTGTGTTGTTTTTAGTTACAGCCTTATGGTGCTGAGGGTGGAGGAACCTTTACAGAAAGAGATGGAATTACCAGTAATTTTCTCTGCCTGGTAGGGACATTGGACTTGGTACTGATAGAGCAGTGGCCCTGCTGGGCACCTCTTTGATTATGCAAGATTTTTTCAAAGCCTATGTGAGAAACCAGCCATTTGGAAATTAAAGAGCAAAGTTAATAGGAAATTTGTAGTTGCCATGTTTTCTTGTTGTAGCCACAGAGACTTAGAGCCTTTCACAACATCAAGAGGGAATTAGTGGAGGACATGGCTGTTTCTAACTGAATGGAGAAGTGAACAGTTCTTTGGCCATGCCCATATTTTTTCTGGAGGGAGATTATGATACAACACTGACAGAGCACCTGAATTTTCAGTATGGCTTTTTAGGTGGACATTCTATGTTTATCCAGCTTTTAACACTAATGCAAAGTAAGGAATCCAGTCAGATTTTCTGAAAAGTTGTTTGGCAGCACTCAGTATGTCAGGGTGCACAGTCAAATGGGATGCTTTTGAAAATGCTTGTTGGAAGAAACTTGTTCTAGAAAGCAGAGTTTCTTAGCAGAGAGTGCTCTCCTTCAAGGAGGGCTGCACGTGCTCTCCATGGATGTGCATTTTGATGGTGCTAATTAGTCAGCGACCATCAGGTCTTATCACAGAACCTTTTCTCACCTCACTTTCTCCTCTTCCTGCACAGGTGTCCTTCACTTGCTGGAGCATGAAGAGGAGTATGTCTTCACCCTGCCCAGTGCCTATGCTCGCTCTATCCTCACCATCCCCTGGGTGGAGCTTGGAGGGAAAGTCAACATCAGCTGTGCCAGAACGGGCTATTCTGCCACGGTCACGTTCCACACCAAGCCCTTCTATGGAGGGAAGGTCCACAGGTACAGCAATCACTGCCTTACTCTTGTTTACCTGCTGCTGCATTTCAGGGGAAGGGCTCTGGGGCATCTGTTCAGTTCTCCTGTTGCAGTATTCCATAGACAGATAGCTGAAGTTCTTTTCCTTTTAGTGCTGGAGATGACTTAAAGCTCGAGGGCAGTTTATTGTAGCAATACATATGATGTTGTTTAACTGAATTGGATGTATTTATCTCATTAAAATAAAGAGAATGTATATCTCCAGGCTTTGTTGTTTGTAAAAGTTGCTGTAAGTGTAGGATCAGAAAAATGTACATGGAAAAGGCAGTATTTCTGCTACCCCAGCTTCTGCTTCTGTGTGAGTCTTGTAGATGAACTAGTGTTCCAGGTTGAGCTCCTGAAAAGTGTCACTGCCCATTGTGGTACCTCCCTACTGGGGACTCCCATCTCTGCACTGAAATTCCAGATGGTGAAAATGTTGTTTACCTTCTTTGGTTCCCCTTTACTAAGGGTGCAAAGAGGCACTGTGCAGGACAGCCTCCTGTCTTGCTTCCATGCTCAGGGTGATGTTCCAGGCATTAACATCAGATCCCTTTCTTGTTCTGCCATGGACTGTTGCAGTGTCCAGAGGAGACTGTGCTTTGCATGGTTGCCTCTGTTTCATTTCAGATGGTGTAACTATTCTTCCATATGTGTATGTGTCAACCATTTCAATGTTGTGTTCAGGTAAATGTCCACATGAGACTGTTTTGACAGGGCTTTTCTTTACAAGCTTTAAATTAACAATTGGTGCCATCAGGGTGAGTAAAATTTTGGGGAAGTTGTGCTGTATTACTTTAGTAATTAAAAAATTGAGTTTACACATTACTTTACATGGCTTTCTAAAGCACATGTATGCATGCTCATGGACACGTTCACAAAACTTCTCCCTGCATTTCAGTTTTCCAGTCCTACCTGTCTATTTTGCTCACTCTCAGACCAGTTGACTGGTGAGGTGGCTTTAATCATTGCTTCTCAACAGCTGAGAAGTGAACATGCAGAGCTAAAGAAGAAAACAAAGATACCCAAAGTTTTTGACGTGGGTCTCTGAGCAGCATTATGTTCAGGCATGAAAGTATCATGTATTGAAAATGTCACATGAATGTCAGGGATTGTTTTTCAGGCTGCTGAGGTAACCATTTGGTCTGGGCTTGAGCCAGGTACCACAGTTTTAAGTTGGATTACTCCTGTGTTTATTTAGAATGTCATCCCCAAGTTGTTGCTGTGTTAGAAGATCTTTCCTGGAATGAGTCTGTCTTTTTTGGAGGCAGTATCAGTACTTTGCTTGAATAATTGATTTGTGGAGGTAGAAAGCTGCTTGCACCCTTAGCAAGGTTGTGCTTTATGTGTTGATAATAAATGGTACCAGTTATGTCTGTGGTCTGTTTTTCCTTACCCCTTGAATCAGGGTTACGGCTGAGGTGAAGCACAATCCAACGAACACCATTGTGTGCAAGGCACAGGGAGAATGGAATGGCACCCTGGAATTCACTTACAGCAATGGAGACACCAAAGTGATTGACACCACCAAACTGCCTGTGATCAGGAAAAAGATCAGGCCCATAGCAAACCAAGGGCCACTGGAATCAAGGTAAGTGTGTTGGCGTTCTCAGGGATCCCAGGATGAGGGAAGAGATGAGAATGTTGACTCCATGTTTCAGAAGGCTGATTTATTATTTTGTGATCTGTATTATATTAAAGAAAATGATGTATTAAAATTATACTAAAAGAATAGAAGAAAGGATTTAATCAGGAGGCTAGCAAGGAATAGAAAGGAATGATAATAAACTTGTGACTGACCAGAGTCCAAGACAGCTGGACTGTGATTGGCCATTAATTAAAAACAACTAAATGTGACCAATCAAAGATGCACCTGTTGCATTCCACAGCAGCAGATAATTATTGGAGGCCTCTCAGCTTCTCAGGAGAAAAAATCCTAAGGAAGGGATTTTTCATAAAATACGTCTGTGGCAGGTAAGGGCAGAGGCTTTGCAGTGCTGTCCTGAACTTTGGGTGGGAACAGAGCAGGGAAGCCAACTGCAGCTCTGAGTGCTGTGGTTCAAAAATTCCTTGCTTCCCACAGCACAGAAATCTGGGCACAGAGAGCTGAGGCTGTGTATTGGTTCCTTGGAGCATAAATTACGCTGTAGTGATGAGTACATCAATTTTGTAGATGGGGGAAAGGCCTGTATTTGTTTTAATGAGCATCTGGAAGATGGTAATGCAGTGTTTTCACCTGCTTCTTGGAGTGATTGCAACATGGTAGGCAAATCAGCTTGTTGCAAGCAATTCAAACTGGTACATATATTATATATTGCATATCATTGAAACTGGTGCTTCATGTTTTATATATTTTAGAATATGTATTTGTATAAACATATATAAAATGCGAGGCAATATGAGATATAAAGACACACATACAGGTGGTTTTGAGGCACTTGGCACCTACATCATGTGCCTAACTTGGACTAGGTACATTAGAAAAACCTGATCTGTATTCACTGTCAATAACTGTTCATGTTTATCTTCAGAAAAATCAATACCTTAATTGAATTTAGGAACATTTTATTGAAGGATTTAAAAATATGAGTTAAACTACATTTTATTATCTGTAAACGTCTTTTTATTTTACAAAGGTGTCTTGAGTCATTGTGCGGGATCAGATACAATTTGTCTACTTTCTGGACCACTTGCTTATCCACAAACTCATTTTTCCCCTGTAGTGTGGAACATAAAGATTGTAGTAAATAAGGAAACCAGTAGCTTTTCAGTGTATTTATTGTGTTTTTTAGATACTAGTCAGCAAATTGCATCCATCCAGTGGCTCTGCAGGATCTGCAGTTTATCACATTGTGAACACAATCTCATTTAAACAGCCCTGGACATATGTGAAAGCTATGGTTGGTTTCAGACAGAGAGCAGTTTGGATTAGATATTAGGAAGAAGTTCTTTAGTGTGAGGGTGGTGAGGCACTGGAACAGGCTGCCCAGAGGGTGTGGATGCCCCATCCCTGGCAGTGTTCAAGGCCAGGTTGGATGGAGCTTGGAGCAGAGTGGTCTAGTGAGAGATGTCCCTACCCATGGCAGGGAGGGAGGAACTAGAGGATCTACCTTCCAACCCAAACCATTCTATGAGGATTTTTCTCAGTGCTTTTCTGGGCAAAGCTTCTGCTAGGCTGATATAAGGCATGATCAGCTATGTGAGAAATGTGTAGCTCTGTGCTGGTAGATATTGTAACTGGGAATATGGAGCACAGACCTAGAGCGGCTCCCTAGAATCAGTTCCTCTGCTAGTGACCTTGTTGGACCAGTCAGTGTCCCAGTTCAATGCACTCTTGGGTTTTGGCTGGCACTCCCTTATAATTCAAAAATTTACCTGCAAGAATTAAACTCCTGTTATTTGGAGGGTGGAGGAACATCAGTAAGGAATGTGAACTGGAAATGGTAGAAATAAATCCACCTGCTTTGAGAAAAAAAGCTCACTTGGTGACGAGAACATAAACAGAGCCTGCTGAGAAAATTGCACTGCAAAATACTGGGTGAATCTGAAAATCTGAGTGAATCTGAATCTGAAAATCTGGTCCACAAATGTGCTGAATATCCTAGGAGTGTGATGGTTCCCATGCTGTGGGACTTGGAAAACCAGCGTGGATAGCATGGCCTCAGCCTGCTGCCCAGCAGTGTGGTGCCCAGCAGCAGGGGCAGTGTCAGAGCTGTTGTCACCCTGGCCTGTGCTCTTGTCCCTGGGCAGGCGCCTGTGGCAGCACGTCACCAACTCTCTGAAGGAGGGGAACATCGATGCCGCCACGGAGCACAAGCACCGCCTGGAAGAGAGGCAGCGAGCGGAGGAGAGGCAGCGGGTGGCGCTCACAACTCCCTGGAAACCCAAATACTTTGCCAAAGAGGTACTCAGAGTCTCTTGGTTTAGAGACCTTTAGCAAGTTCCTGCACAGGGGATGAGTGAATGTGGATTTTGTCATGGATGGGTGTTGTTGTGTACCACTGATTGCTTAAATTTTCTTTTTTGACAGAGTCTGGCTCTTGAATGAGAGCAGTGGGCTTTTCCATCTCTAGTGGACTTGTTCACTTTACTTCAGTTAGATTGATTTTGATCTGGGTTTTTGGTGCCTAATGTTAGGCACATAAAGTGATGTGTTTTTCTGTAAAATCCAGCCCTTACTTCTCAAATTCTGCATACTCACTTCCCCCATAATCTTAGCATACTAAAATGAGCACAATGTAGGGAGATATATCCAGTGTAAGTAAGCATTGACATCCTAAACACAGTCTTGGGTTTCATCTGTGTGAAAGGAAATGAATTTTAACAAGTTCATCTTTCTCCTTTCTTGGAGGAAAGGTGGAGGGAAAATGAGACTGACTGTGGGAATTGTTCCATTAGCTGCTAATTAAATTTGCATCTCTTCTTATTGCATCTCTTCCCCTTTGTAATATTTTCCCTCCTACCAACATTACTTGTCAATTATTTAAACATAGAATTTTCAGGTGACAGGGATGGCTTCTTGTTTAATCTTATTTTAGCTTTTGTGTGGACGTACATGGATCTGGTATTTGTAAATCTTGTTTGTAAAACTGCTTAATTTTCTTACAGGGCGACGGTTGGCTGTACGTGAATCCTCTCTGGAAGGCCCATTGACAGGAGAGAGCAGTTGCCTCCTAAGTTTACCTGAAAGGCATTAAAATGATACAGTATGTAACTTCAGGATGTCCTTGGATAGGTCCTGTTCCCAGAAGATCCCCATGGGAAGCTATGTACTGTGAATGATACATCTCACAAAAAGTACGAGCTCGAGTTTATTCAGGAGCCATTTTGTGTGTGCAGATCCACAGGCACACAGGCACAGGTCCCTCAGTACCACGGTGTGCATGTGTTGTGTGTGTTATTTACACTACATGTAAACAGTACCAACACCAATAGCGGCTCAAAGACCTTTTCCTCCAAGTGTTTCAAGTGTTAGGGCACAGAACCCTGGCTGGACTCGGCCGGGGTTCCCTGAGTTGTGTGCTTGCAGGATCAGGCCCTGTGCTAGTATTTAAGAAAATACTTTTTTATTAGTACTGGTTAAGGTTTTTCTATTTTTCACTTTTGCCAAAAATGTTTTGCACTTAAAACGTGACGTGTCTGTTAATGGCAGTCGATCTGTCTGAGCAGTCAGCGAGTAACTCACGTGGGTGTAAGAGTGATCCACCGGCTGTGCTCGCTCTGGGTTGCCCAGGTCAGGGCGTTTCCTGTCACTGATGAGTGTGAATTTTCTGCCACCCTCTAAGAAGTAGCAATACCTTCTCCAGAACTTTGTTCTTCACCCTAACCCGTTGTGTCCTCGCTGCTTTGTCTGTTTGCGCTCCAGCTGTTCAGTCAGTCTCTGGTCACCACCCCTGAGCCAGCTGCTCTGGTAACTTTGATCTTGCTGTGTAATGTTCTCTGGCTGCTGGCATGCCAACACTTCTGGCTTACATGTTCCACTAAATGGGATTGCTTCTGATAAAACATCTGGATGAGTAGAGGTGATATAACTAGCCTTCCCAGAAAAATTATTCCCTGATGTAAAAGTAACAATTTAGTAAATTATTACACCGGAATAATAACTTTATGAATGAAACAAATGAAATGGGATACAATTTGTTTTGTAGTGTTAAAAAGAAAAATTAAAGAAAATCCTGTCACTTGATCTTGCTATGTAAGGTACCCACTGTGACACTGACAAAGTGGATTCTAGAAGTGTGTTAAGGTTTTGTCGCTTTTTAGTTTGTATTTGTTGGAAATGAAGATGTTTTTGAGAGAGGTGGCAGCAAAAGGCACATGTAAAATGTCCCCAGTGCTCCTTTCCACAGTGCCCCTTAACAAAACCACTGTATTTCTAACACACAGTAGCATGGATGCCCATCTGTAGAGCTGAGTAATTTTGTGCCTTTTGTCTGCTCTGTTCATACACTGACTTAGGCTCATACTGCAGAGATATCCAGGTCACAGCACTGCTCACATCTGTCCTTGTGCATCCTGCATTTTGTGTTTTTGGTAGATGTTAAAATCTCTTGAGCAGCTCAGAAGGCTGAGTGGAGGAGGTGTGTGCACAAGGAAACATTCCATTAGTTGTTCCTTTGGATTTCAACTTCAGATCTCTATTTAATGAAGGTGTGGCTACTTTTTCCTCCTAAATCTATTTTGTCCTCTTGTCTGTCTCTTTTTTTTTTTTTTTTTTTTTTTTTTTTGCACATTAGGAAGATTTGTGTTCTAAATGATTTAAATCCTATTTTTTAAAAAAAGTGGATTGTATGAGCTTGGTTTTGTAACTGACACTTTTTTTTAAGAGGAAAAAAATCTTATTTTTTAGGAACAGTTGATGTAACAGTTTTCTGTAACAAAACCAAAATGATGCTGTTGCAGTCATCACTGAACTGCTACTGAGTATCATCAGGAACACTTGTACTTTATCACCTGCAAGAATTCACTTTATAATGGATCCACTCTTGTTCTAGAGATTAGTCTAAGTACCTAAGAGTATTCCTACAGTTTGTAGTGTCATCACAAAGAACAATGGAAAAAGCAGAGTTAAACATGGAACATCCTCCCAGAACTCTCACACACCAAAGAACAAGACACATACTCACTAAATAGCCATTGCAAACCTCTGTGTCTCAGGCATGCAGGCCTGGGCCCCTGAAGGAGTAGACCTCTTTCAGCTGGGATGGTGTGACTGTCAAGGCTACAGAGATGCTGTAGCTGTTCTTTTGAGGAGAAATTTGAAAAATTTTCTGCTTGTAATTTATTGAAGATTTTCTGTCTGCATGGTTGGTTGTTTCTGCATGCCGAGGACATTCCACTTGTGCTCTGGCCAATGTTTTGTTCTGTTCTGATGCTATGAAGAATCCCCTGATGCCATTATCACTGCTTCTTTCCCAAATTATCTTGGGAGACACGAACAGAAAAAGTTCTTTCAGAAAAGATCCCATCAGCGAGAGATTCCAGGACAAGATTCACAAGTGTCATGTTATTTTTCTGATAGTATGTGTTCAGTATATTTTGCAGGACTGAAAAGTAAATATTCATAAGCCTTATTCTGTAGGTTGTTCCAGTAGCTGTCTTGGAATTGCAAGTAAATACTTTCCTTTTCAAGTAGCTGATGTACACTGAATTGTAATGTAAAAACTTCCATGTACTTAAATTTTATTTTTTTTTGTGCACACCTGTAGAAAGCCTATGCAACCTTTTTCTTTCTTAAATTAGAAATGTTCAGAAAGAAAATTTATACCTTTATCATTTAAAAGATGCTCTGGCAGTCTCTTCTGATTTGCCTTCCTTTCATAACTTGTGAATTTAAAATGAGAATGCTCATGAATAAAAGATTTGTTTCATTTAGCAGTGGGATGCCCTTTCTCTTTCCATGGAAGCCTTAGTTCAGTGGTGTCAGTCACTGACTGTCCAGGAGCTGTCTATGACACCTGAGCATGGTTCCCATGGAAGTGATTTGCTAGGTTAATCTGGGTTTGCTGTGACGCTTTTCCACCCTGCTTATTCTCCTTATTCTCCCAGACACTCTGAAGGTAAGTTTTTTGGTTGAACTGGATAGCTCTGCCCAGGGAAAATGGGGCTGGGCAGCGACAAGAGCTTTAGGAAAGGCTGGGGAACATCTGCTTCATTTTGGCA
Source organism: Melospiza georgiana (assembly GCF_028018845.1). NCBI lineage: Eukaryota > Metazoa > Chordata > Aves > Passeriformes > Passerellidae > Melospiza > Melospiza georgiana. Next base: position 41,986,577 of record NC_080430.1, on the reverse strand, counting down.
AGTCAAAAGGAAATAGGTAACGGTGTACCCTTGCTTCCAAAAATCCCATTTCATTTAATCTTCATCACCAACAGGGATTCTTGATTAGAACCTCTTAAAACACAACTCTACATTATTACAGCATTGGGCACTTGTGTGAGGAGAAAAAAATGTTCTTAGAGGAATCACACAGATTGTGGTCAGCATTTTTCAAGTGTTAGATAATGCCCTTCTGGTTTTCTTTAAACATTCATCCACAGTGCTGGAAACAATCTTGCTGGAACACTTTGTTTTTCTGCACAACGGAAAACAACACTGCCTGTAAAGAGGGCAGGAAACACTGCCCAGCCCTGTTCCTTGCCTTCCATGGCACTGCTTCAAGGCCCCATCTTGGAGCAGTTTATCCACTTGGGATAATGATGTGAGAGCGTTTTAGTCACAGCCAAATATTCTTTTTTTTCAGTTTTTACTCCTGATGAGACTGGTATGTACAAGGAGCTCTGTCAAAGCATTCAGCTGCTTTTTCAAGAGTAAATCTATCAAGATATTTAATTAACAACTTTTCTCCTTGTTATGAAATTACTTCTGCAAGTCAAAATATTTCTTCTGGGATTACCAACAGCACTGCCTGTCTCACTGCTCCCACCACTAATGATTAAGAGATACAGAACCTAGGCAGTATTATTGAATTCTAGACACTTGCAGCTTTAGTTCCTTAGCAACTGCTGACCTGAGCCTGGCTCACGTGTCTTTTGTTGTGTTTTGTTTTATTGTTTTGATGTTTTTTGGGGTTTTTTTACTGTTTTGTGGCAATTATGCTTCAAAATTTGACATAGTAGAACAACAAAAGGAAAAAGGATGGCTGGAGCTAAGGAAATAAACTAGTCTGGGAAGCGTGTGTGATGAAGAGGGAAGAGGCTGACAGTCTTTGCTGGTAGAAGCTCTGTGCAGTTCTCCCAAAGAGGCAGGAGTTAGTTCAGCTGTGTGATTCCAGGATCCAGCTGTAAACATACCCAGTGTGCAGATTCCTGAGGAACCAAGGTGAGACAGTGCCAGGTCTTCTTTGTAATGTTGCTTTTTCTAAGTGGATACCTCAATGACTCCCAACTTTTTATTTAATTTTAACCGCAGAACATTGGCAGAACGCTTTAAGTCATGTTAGATTTAGGAAAAAAGTAAAGCTCAGGTAAGTAGGAGGCAACTTTAGGCCCAGGTTGGCTGGGATCCCTGCAGTTGGCTTATTTTTATTTCACATGCCTCAGATTCACTTGTTTCTGCTGTTAAAGAGAACACTGCTACCTAAGGCTGAAGACAGTCTGTCCAAATGTAAAGGTACAAATCTGGTACAAGTCTGTCCAAATGTAAAGGTACCTGAAGAGGGGAGGGCAATCTTGTATTTCCTTTTTTGAAACAAGGCTGAGTTACTGCCAAGCCCCAGACTGACTGGCAGCCTCTGTCCTGCTGCCTTTCAGGTGATCTTCCAAATGCTAGATCCCTTGTTTCTCACCCAGGGTCAGGATGCAGAGGGGCTTGGAAGCAGCACAGCACTGGGAATCGTGCATCACATCATCACTCAGCCCTTCTGCTGGTGGGTGAGCAGCTGTAGCAGCTTGGGGAGCTCCAGATGCTGCAAGGAGTTGCTGCAATGTGTGGTTGGGAAGGCAGGCTGCTCTTCCCTGGAAATATGACAGCCACCTTCATTTCATCACAGCAGAGGCCCTGGATTTGGCTTAGTTTAAGCTGGAGGGAGTTAAGAAGATGCTGTGGCTTCACTACAGCAGCTTGGTGAAGGCAGGAGATTTGCAATATGGAATTCCAATGTCTTAATTTATGACTAGGATTACAAACAACATGTTGCCAAGATAATCACAACAAAACTGACACAACAGCCTTAACACAAAACTTGAATTAACTTTATTTTCCCCTACAGTTGACAACTGGTCTGCATTGAGCTTTAAAGCAACAAAATAAAATGAAATCTCCAAACGACAGGGGCCAGAAATCCAGATTTAATTACCTTTGTGAAAATGTTGCAGCTGTAATATTGGTCTGTATAAACCACTGAAGTCAAAAATGAGTTCATAAATCAAAAAAATATTCTACACCTTGGAAAGAAGTCAGCAGTAACATTCTCACAGAACACTGTAAATTTACATTTTCTTCATGAAAGGTACATACTATTCTGCATTTTACATCAAGTTATTGATGCAAGATTTGTTTCTATAAAAAGTTACAACCTGTGGCAGGAAAACAAACTGCAAAAAAACCCTTTCATTTTAATTAAAGAAAAATTTCAAGTCTGTATAAAGTTTCCTTATGTCTGGAAAGTGAACACGTTCAGTCTCCATTTATATTTTAGTGCATTTAATCTGACAGTTTTCACCACTTAAAAAAAAACCCAAACTGAACCAGTATAAAAGACAGACAAAGCAAATAGCACTAGAGCAAGAATTTCTTCAGTTGATTTAAGCACTCCAAATAAAATGCAGAGAAACAGATTTCCAGAAAAACTTCCACCCTCACCAGAAAGGCAGTGAGGGCTGAAGAGGTTTGCAAATCTTCTACCTTTGATAGCTACAGAAAAGGGGTTTGTATACCTGTCAACCTTCTTTTCCCCAGTAACCAGGCTATACTTGTTTTACCAATGTAAACATTCACCTAAAAGTTTAATTTCTGTTCTGAAGCACCAGCAGCTCCATGGTGCTCAGCTGTATGTTGTTATAGCATTCATTACTGTCGTTTCAGATCTTTCAGGAGGTTACAAATTTAGCCCTTGTATCTACAGTGTGCAAGATTTGCCTTGTCTACCTTGTGAAATGACAGTGTAAGGCAGCAATACTGCAATCCCATGTTGAACAAAAGCAGCTTGTCCAATTCATCTGTCCTGTCACCTCTTGTGAAAACTGCAGCTTTGCTTCTTACACTCCAGCTCAAAATAGCCTGCAGCAAGAGTAAAAGGACATTGAAAGAAACCATAGAAAAATAATCATGGGAGTAACTTGTTTTGAAAGCTGAATTTGAGAGAGCTCTGCCATCTCTTTCTTGTTGAAAAAGAGTCATTTTCAGATGTCACCATTCCAGTTTTCATACTGCTGCTATTCAGCTGAACAGTGTTCTCCAGAAAAGATTGACAAGTAATGCATGTGCCAAGGACCAAATTACAGGGTTCTTTGGTAAAGTCAGTCCAAATTTTCAACAGATTTGAAGGATAATATGTACCAATAAAAAAAATGCTGCTAGACTTGGATAGCAGCTCTGTCTTGCTTCACATTACAAATCTAAAACAGCTGTTCTCAATAAGCCAATATTTTTAATCAGACATTGCCTGAAAATTTTGTACAATAATCTGGACCAATGATGGTTCTGTACCCTCATGTTGCTGTGAAACATGATTTGAGCTAAAGGCAAAGACTGGTTATCTCAAGGACAACTGCTTCGTATTAGCAATCAGAACAGTGTGTTTAAACTGTCTTCCTGTTGGGTCTCTTGCCTTTCTTTAAAATTAGTTTATTCTTAATGTAGCCACGCTTCCTTTTGGAGGTCTAAAAAGAAAAACAGAACAGGTATTAGTTAATGATTTATCTTGACCACGATTTCATGATGTGCATTCAATGCCTGAGCTTTAGACTGATTTTAAAGAGCTTAAATGCTAAACCCTCAACTAGGCATTTTCCAGTTATTATTTTTAATGTTGGATTGTTAATTCCTGCCTAACAGTTGCTTTTGCACAAGATGTGCTTTTGTAACCCTGTCTACTAGATCTGTAGCATTCTTTTTAAAGCATGTGCTGAGGCAGAATTAATAATTAACCAACATGATAAAATTCTAATATGCCCAAAGAGCAATAAGTCTTAGTTTTGTTTGGAAATACCTTCTTGCATCTTTTGCACTATTTTATCTTCTTAAAAGTTAGGTAGAAGTATTTGCTCAAAGCAGCATTTTTCAAAAGAAAAAAGCCTGAATAATCCCATTTTAGTCTTCTAAACTCTGCTGTTGGTCTGTAGATTGCTTAGTTAGCACTTCCTGCACATTCCTTTATCAGCCTGTTTTAGATTTTTTTTTTAGATAGTAATGAGGGGGATCCATTAATGTTGGTCAAAGGTAAAATTAACTTCAAATTTGTGTACATAGATTGTGGCAGGTGGAACTGTACATTCAACACACCTGCCAGGAGGCAGCTCCCAGCCTTGCTGCACTGTGCTGTGCTTACCAGCAGGGTCTATTATTATTTTAAAAAACTGCATTTAATCAACATGACACCAACAACATGTTTACAATAAAGTGGGATAGATACAAACTAATATGTAATATTCAGATACACTGAATCTCTGAGGTTCAGCAATGTCATTCCTAACATGACAGGAGATGGACTGAATTTCCAGTTAGGAAGCAACTGCTGAAAAACTGTGGCTACCGAGGAGCCCTCAGACTGTATTTAAGAAATCCTAGTTTGTATTTAAGAAATCCCATGCTCTCCCTGGTTCTCTGATTTCTTAAGGGGAAGTGCAGCCTGTTTGTACTGCAGCCTTCAGAAACTGCATCAGCTTCTAGACAGAAAACTTACACATCTAAGGCTCAAGGGTCAGCACATCTATCATAGATAAATACAGCCTTGCTTGTCATTAAAGATCAAAAGTTACAATGTTAAGTGTATGACAGGCATAATAAAGCTTATCATTTCAAGACATGTCTAGCAGCAGTGGCAACTCCCAAATGCTTTATTTTATGTACTTCCCATCAAATCACAGAGATAAGCATCCTTACATTTAACATTCCCTACTTGCAGAGAATGTTCTTTACTTGTATTTCCATGACACAGTTTAAGTCTACTGCCTATACCAGTTTGTTAGACAGGGCTCTGGAGCTCCTTTTGCAAGATCTATTTGAATATATAGAAAACAGATGTTGTGAAGGAGAGGGCTGCTAACAGTCTCCCCAACTCCCCTGGGAACAGGCCTTTCTTAACAGGCTGAAGGAGGGCAGCACAACAAACACTTTAAAACCATGAAGATGACTTCAAGCAGTAAGCAGACAGACACTAAAGTTCCATCAACAAAAGTTTCATATTTAATTTATTTCATACAAAATTGCCATTTGTAAACTTCTAGGCATCACTACTTTCAAACAAAGTCAGAAAGCAACTTCCACATTTACTTAGTGAGCCATAGTTACTGAAACATGAATTGATGTACTTTAGAGATTATACTTCCAGTTACATGAAGACTTAAGAGTTGTAACAGCCAGTGACACACTCTATGTCGAGTCAGCATTCTGCCTAAAAAAAATCTAGCCTTGTGTCTTGACATGCTTTTAAGTTAAGCAGACAGTAAATTAACAATTATTACCAGCAGGCAGGTCTGATATTGGACACTAACATGAACAGTATCCATAACATTCTGGCTAGTGGAAATATATAATTCACCAGCTATGTGATTCACAGTTAAAAATAAACTCCTGACCCCTTTCAGTTACTTCACTGGGAACCCACCTTCTTTGACAAATACTTCTGTTTCGGTACAATGTTGGTTACTCTAGGTTTGTGATCCAGTGTCTCTCTGTTGTCTAGTTGTTTGACCTTGTATATTCTAACAAGCCAGTGCTCTGAGGTAAAGGCTTCCTCCAGATGTTTAAATTTAATGTCTTTGTTGCCTATCTCCGCGTTGCGTGTACGGTCGAATCCTGGGGGTGTCCGAAAATCCAGCTATAAAAATTAAAGCTGCATGTTAGTTTGAGACAAAACCCAGAACACCAATCACTGCAAACTGTGAAACTTCATAGATAAGGCAATGTTTTCAGCTGGCCCGAGTCAAAGGGCAACACTTCTCTTGCACTGATTACTCTACTACACAGAAAAACCTTTGAGATCCTAAGGGACAAATTCATTCTTACTCCTACAGCTGTCACAGGAGACAATACTTAATGTCTCAGCAAAACCACCCTGTCTGCATTCAGAGATGAAACAACTCAACAGTCTGAGCTGCAGCAGCCTGTGGTGTTTTTTCAGCAGAGCTGCTGCCTTTGTGCTCTTGCCTATACTGCAATTATTTGCACTTCCACAGTTTTCCATATAATCCAGAAGTAGTTCACAATTATCAGTTAAATTTGGCCCCACTGTGTTACAAGTAAATCCACTGAAAAAAGAATTCTTGTGCCAAAACCTCAGAAGGAAGGGCCTCTGGTGGGGGCAACAAGGGAGGAAAAGGAAAGGAAAAAAACAAACAGGTTTAGCTCCATCCATGTGTTTGGTGCTCCCAAAGGGGAGTGACAGCTGCTGCCCTTACTCCACAGTGTAGTGTTGTTTTATGCACTGCTGTGACTTGGATGGAAATCATGTTGTTTCTGACACACTTCAAACAGTCAATAGTTCACTTACATGTTGCTATTACAACAAATGTCTCTAAAGCTCTCCACAATGTCACAGCTGATGCTTTAGTGAACACACAGCACAGTGCAATCAAGATACCCATCTGGGGCAATATGAAGGACACCAAAAAATGAAGTACAAGTGTGGGTTAACAGCAGAAATGCTTTTTGCTAAAGGTTATAAACAGCAGACCATGACTGGATGTATTTTAATTTGTAAAGCTCACTCAGTACAGATTCTGGTACTACAAGCAATGCTAAATTTAAAATATAGGAAATACATCAAAATAATATTTGTTTTCTCACATTTCAGTTAAGATTCAGAAGAAGTTGTAGCACTTACCTGCATCTCTCCAAATCTGTAATAGGACATTTTATACATGAGGCAGTTCAGCAAAGTTGGAGAGCCTGCCTTGTCTACCCGGAATTCTCCCTGAGGGGTAAAGTAATCACTTTCCTTTAAAGAGAAAAGAAGACACAAAGAGTCAATGCAAACTCAAATCTTAAGGGAATTTCTCATTCCTTTCCCCACAGAAAGACACCTGAGAATCTCAACTGGCCATTACAGTTTAAAAGCTGATTTAAGGTAACCTTAAAATGAAAGAAATGGTGCTCATTAAAGGTGAAATAGTTGCAAACTACCTGCTTGTAAGCCAGACCCCAATGGATCAGTTTTCCTAAATCTATAGTTTGTGCTGTTAGAAGTTTTGTCACATCACTGTAAGTGGCTCTGGAAAAGTTACCTCAAACTGTAAAATTTAGTTGGGCATCTATTCTTCAGAAAGGCAAGGAACACTGTATTGTCAATACACGAGATCTGCAGGGTCACTATAAACTTCATATATTCTCCATGTTTAAACAAACAATTTCTGCCATTTTCATCTCAGGTACAAGATGAAAGCACGCACATGGGCTACTCCCTTAAGCCTGTGCTCAATATCTAGGAGTTTTTGTTAGGCTTAAGAAAATATTACTACAGACTTCTGCAATCTCAGAGGTGTTTGAACAGCTTAAACTCTACATAAGTCAATATTAACACTTTCACTTGTCTCCTGCTATTACAGAGTTTGAAGAAATTTGTAATGCTGTTTAAACAGTCTAAACATTCCTACTTTTTTCAAGCTTGTGATGATGCACAGAGACATACAAGAATTACAGAAAAAAATCCTACTTTTAGTATCATGCATAAACGTGAAAAGCTTTTGAGGCTACTGACCTTTCAGAATCAAAACCATTGAAAGAAACTGGGCTACAGGCCCCTGCACTCCTACTATTCTAGAAAAACAACCCCAGCACATGTTTCAAATAAAATGGCAATTAAGTAGAAGAGATTTCCCTCCACTGTAGTGACCACTCCCAGACAAGTGATAACATAAATAAAAGGGTTTTTTTTAAAAAACAGAAAGTAGAGGTTGCACTTACCCGTATATCTTTGGGATGCTCCCCCTCTGCTATTCTCACCATCCACAAGAATTTATTAATATCATCACCAGAGTAGCCAATCACACCACCAAAAATAATCAACACATAATCCACATCCAGGCTTCTCATGATCTCATACGCTGCAGACTCATTTGATGACATTGCCTTTCCCACCTGTATAATTGCAAAAATATCCTAAATTTCTGCATAGCTGCCTATGGAACAGCTCCACAGATCAATACAGCCAGGCCAAAGCCCAGGAATCCTGTGCCACGTGCTCTGGGATGGCCCTGCTTGAGCAGGGAGGCTGGACCAGTGACCCACTGCACTCCCTTCCAGCCTGTAGTTCTGTGATTCTCTAATGCCTGCTTGTCAACCAAAGCCAACATTCTCATTCTAGATAAAGAAGACCCACGGTGAATATTTAGAACCACAAAAGCCCAGCCTAAACTGAAATATTTTCTCCTCTGTAAGAAGAGTGCTGCCTGTTGATAGGAGTGTTTTGAGTATGAAAAGTAGCAACAAGGGTTTTCCTTTTGTGGCACCTACATATTTTTCAAATCATAACTGTATTACCAAAAACTTAGGTGTTACAGAAAATACCTAATTACAAATTATTTTCAAAGCTTTAGACACAACCCAAAATTATTTGAAATGTGTTTTTTTTTGTCTTGAGCTCTGTCCCTCACTAATGAAGCAGCCATTGTGCATTTCACTAAGTAGCACACAGGCACCCTCAGCACTGAATTCAAGGTAAATCTACACAGAGAAAATATCAGAATAAAACCTTTTAGAGCTCTATCCAGCACCTCTTGTATCCTGGTCACTTCCCACACTTAAAAGAATTTGGTCAGTAACTGGCATGCAGTTCAGCAGTTTTGTTTGCTCTTGAAGCTCTTGTCCTTAAGGCACAGTAAGGTATTGCTGTAGTCCAAGGGAGTAACTACAATGTACATAATATTGCACCTGACTTGGTAACTAACATTCAGCTAAGAATGTAATTAGAGAGCACTAAGCTTAGGCAGCAAGCTGTCATAAGACCAAGAACCTCAGCTTCTCTGGCCATTATCCTAATTAATGTGAGGTTATTTGCCAGATTTCCATCTCTGTGCAGGAGAAAATCATCTGGACACATCTCCAGGGCATGCCTTGTTTACAGCACAAGTGCAGGTATTGACCACAACACACATTTATTGCTTGGGTCCCCCTTTATGGAGTCTTCATGCCAAAATGGAACTTGACAATGCAGCACTCATACTCAAAAGAATTCTTTCCTGAAAGCCATTACGGGCAGTTGCTGCAATGTGTGTGCTTACTGTGCCTAGGCAACACAGATGACTTCCACAGTCTCTATTCACACGATGCACCTTGTCCTGCAAGAAGCTCTGAGTTTGGATGCAGTATCTGCATTTCTACCTCTTGTAGCAGAGGGAGGCACACAGAGATAGCAAAGCTGAGTGTCCATTAAAGCACACCCAATGCTGTCAGGTCACCAACCAAATTAGAAGTGCCTCAGAGTACATGGCAATGCATATTGACTGACATTAGACTGACATTAACACCATTAGTACAATTTCTCAAGTTTGCTTCTAGCTGAATGTGAGTTTCCTGCCCTGTAAAAATTGTGGATGTGTGATCTCTCTTCCCCCAACACACATTTTTTGGGACTCTGCTCAAAGCACTGCTTCATTAATTTGTTGGCTTTGTACACTGCTTTTTGGCAGATCTGGCCCACAGCTGTACTCACTACTGACCCAAGACAGGAAGAATACAAAAAAGTATCCTAATTATCCTAATTTCTTGAGCCCTTCCCCCATCCTGCCCTAGTAGCAAAACATTCTGGGAAGAAATGTGATTGATGAGGAGTCATTGCATAGCACAAGTTGCCCAAGGTGATGCCCTGTAACGACAGGCAACACTAACACCCTGCCTTAAGCACATGTGCAAAGGTTAAACTTACTCCTCAGAAGTGAAAGAAATTAAAGGTGCAGTCATTTTGTCTATCTGCAAATCTGAGAAGACAGAATTGCATTAAGTCTGCTTCACTTCCACAGCTAGTCATAAATAATCACTTCCTGTGATTTCCCAGATTTCCCAGTCTGAAAATTTGTCAAATCCTGTGGCCAGTTTTCACATGCCATTCAGAAATCCACTCAGCAGTGACACTGCTGAAATGCAAGGATCCTCACTTTGATAGCAGCGGTACCAGCTGTTACAGCATTAATCCCAAGGGGAATGGTTACCTTAGGTCTTGTCTATCCTCCCCCAAAGAAAAGAGAAAGCGAAGTGGAAGTAAAGTTTTGGAAACTCCAAGTAAACAAAACAAAAACTCTAAAGCAAAATTGATCCCTATACGTGAGTTTTAATACATGAAAGAAATGTGTCCCTTCCACACTTGTGTTTCTGACTCCATGCAATCAATCACCCTAAGAGACATCGGCAATTTCATGTTGGAGTGCAGTGTAAACATTTTGGTATTTCTGCTCCCTAGAAAACTGCCACCCTTACCAAGGCGATGTGGCTGTTGTTCCAAGTGTTGTTATCCACCAGGGTTGTCCTGTTGGCCATTCCTGCTATCTGGTAGCCATAGTCCCACCACGACATCACCCTGGCGTGCTCGTCCGTGTTCTGCCTGAGCCAGTAATAGGCTTCTCTGAAGTCATCCAGGATGTTCCGAGTGCTGCAAAACAGTTCCCTTCATTTGCATCTGTACAGATACTACCAACAAATTAACTGCCCCATGGTAAGTCTGGGTTCACAAATAAGGGTTTTCTTAGGAGCTCAGCTCCCTTTGAGGGATTTTGTCACCAGCAGTCATAAGTTTGAACTCTCTGACAGCTGAACGTCCAGAAGCTGAACTGCTCTGAACACATGACTGCTTTTGAAGACATGACTAAATGCAGTCAAATATATATTCTTAAACAAGTTTTCCCAGTTCACTCAAAGGCTTTTTTAACCATCATTTTTATTGGCTTTGGGTAGGATTATGTTCATATATTTAATTAAATATTTCAGAAAAAGTTGTATCTTTTTGAAAACTAGAGTATGAATAATTTATTATTCTGGTCACAAGTCCTTTCTATAATAAAGAGTGATTTAAAGAAGGCAAAGCAAATTGGTAATGCAATGGCAGTAAAAAAGGCTTTAATCACTTCAGACTGTAGACCTTACTTACCCATCATGGTTATAGGAGGCGAGAACCACGCTGGGGCTGGAGTATGCATTGCTGGTTACCCAGGTACAGTGAACAGCAAACATCATTAACAACATCAGCATCAGCATCGTCACAATATTTTTGATATTGGGGCCCAGCCCTTCTTCTGTTTTTTCCTGCTCAGACACATGTTTCCTCACTTTGCCTGCCTAAACAAACACAAATGTACCTGTTATGGCAACTTCTATCATCCTTGACATTGGAAACCAAATTTTCTAACTCTTGCTTCCTCCCCTCACCTTATCATACAGGTTACCAGGGTTCCTTTTGTCATCCTCATCACTGCTGTCTTCTATTGGTGGATTTTCCCTCTTCATATCATCACCCAAATAACGCTCAAAGACATTGGAGAAGGCAATTGCTGACAGCATACAGACCACTGGAGTCAGAGTGAGCATCAGGCGGACCATCACTCCAGCAAAGTAAACAGCGCTGATTGCATACAGAGCAACTGCAGGGAAACACAGCTAATGGTGACACTTGGAAAATAACACTCACTCTGACTGCACACGTACATGCTTCTCCATAAAACTGCTTCTGGAAGTGGGTTGAGCATCTGTGTGTATAAAGGCTTGAGTGTGCATCTTGCATTTCATTGCTTTTTAATGTACAGACATACGGCTGAATTAACGTTTATCCCTTTGAAGCCTCAAACCCTTCCTGAGATTCATCTCTACAACTGTTAACAATAACACAACCCCATTTTCAACATTCATTAGTAATGTGTCAGAAGATACATTATTAGTGAAATTTAATATTACACACCAACAATGCTACTGGAATAATAGGTAATTTCATTTGATTAAAAAAAATCAAACAGCTCTAGACCAAACAAGTTATTAGAACTGAAAAAGCAAAAGGAAGTGTTACAATTTAATGTGAATATTAAATTTTGATTTAAGTTAGAGGTATCTCTGGACGAATTGGGGGCTTGTCTACATTATAATTCTATACAGATGAATAACATGATATTGAGAGCCCTATTCTGAAGTAAGTATTCCTGAGCAGTATTACCTCCACTTTGTCTTCCACAAAATATAAACCAAGATTTTCAGAATACTACAAAACATTAAGAACACATTTATTAGAAAGAAAAAAACCCAAACAATCCTGTAAACACTCATAGGGAATATCCAACAATGAATTCCTTGTGGTAGACTCATCTGCTACAGTTTAACAATATCCTCTTGTGAAAGATTTGCCACAGAGATCAAGGGACACTGATTTATAAGATTACATCATGTAAATATTTTCTACATTGTGATGAGGCAGTATGGCTCTCCATCCTCACTCATAGGTCTCTTTAAGCTGTGTTAAATGGAAGGTGCAGCCTCCAGTAGAAGGCTGAAAGCAAGCTGATAAACATTCATTGTAAACATTCATACTGCCCACAAGTCTTAGGTTGCCTAAGAGGCAGCTATATTAGCCTGGAGCCTCCTGCCCCTGTAAAAGTCCAAGACCTGACTGATCTTCACTCCTCCATATGGGTTACAAGCCTCACTCAAAATCAGAAGCTGGCTTTCACAATACAGTTTTGCATTAAAAAAAAAAAAAAAAAAAAAAAAAAAAAAAGAAAAAAAGTTGTCACTGACATAGGGAGACCCCACACTTCCATTTTGGCTTGTGTCTTATCTAGCACTTCTTCCAAAGCAAAAGATTCTGTTCCCCAAAAGAACAGAAAACCTGGAAAGCAAGGGCATTTTGTATAATATGTGATGGGATGAGTGCCAGATGTCCAAAGTAGGGACCCTGCCTTTGCACACTGTTCTCCTGGCTAACCTGTACTGTGGAACTGCATCCCACCAGAATGTGCAACTCCAGCTGCAGAATGAACACATCAAATGACTGCATCCCACCTCCTGGAACTACACTCCATCACCATTTCAGCAACCTCTGCACTTTTATAAACCACTTTAAAGACTGCTGGGTGCAGGCAACTCTTAATAATCACCTTTAAACATATCACTTTTAAACCATATTTTAGAACAAGCCACATATCACCTTTGAGCAAACAAAACCAAAGTAAAATGTAGTTGAAGGCAAACTTTTTCAAAATAATTTAAAAATATTTTCTCTTACCAAAGACTCTTTCATCATTGATGTTTTTGATACAGAACCACAGCCCTGCTGGGAAAGTACACACGAGAATATGCAGATCAAAAAAGAAGGAAACCCATGTTGTAGGCTGATGCTCAGACACAGAGGCAATGATCGGGATGTGAATTTTCGCATACCTTTTTTAAAAAAAATTCAGTTCAAATTATTTTGAAAAGATAAAATTATTAAAACCTGTAAACATTAGGAATTCTGAAATTCATCTCAAAGGAAGCATTTCAATTTTAAATGGCAAGTGCCCTAATCAGCAGTAATCTGATTAATTCTTATACCAAAGAAATCCCCAGGCCTTACTGGATCTAGGAAGCATTTAGGGTATAGTTATTTAAAACAACAATTATTTCCATAATAATTAAGACAATTAAAATTATAGATGTTTCATTTGTTCATGGCTAAATATGAAGCCAAATTCACCAAAATGGAAACACACAGCTATGGAAGCACCTTTACTACATTTTTGAATCATCAATGCTAGTAAATCTCCTAAATTTTCAACATTGTATTTCAAAACCTCTACACAGAATATCTTCATTTTCTTAGTAAAGAAAGTTAGAGTATTAAATACCAGATCAGTTACTGATGCACCCATATTCTTTCAGATACTGAAGAAAACAGGCCTTGTCTACACTTGGAAACACGTCATCTAAACAACATGTCAAACACTCAGTGCAGACAAGGACAAAACTGTGCTCTATGTTACAGACAACTACACATATGGACCTAATCTAGGGTGCTACCATGATTGAATGGTGAGGTATCAAACATATGTCCTTTTCTTCACTGAGATCTAGTTCTCATTCAAAACTGTATTGTGTGTTTTAACACAATATGTTTTTCTAATGTAGACAAGCCCTCAAAAGTTTAATGCTCTGAATATACATATATTTTTATATATGTGTATATATATATATATAGACAGGCAAAGAACAAAATCTATATATTGCTCAAGTAAATCTGAGGCTTCTTTACTAACATTTGTTTTACCACATTTATTATAGAGTTGGGACAGAGTCCTGTATGAGCTGGATTTTGGAGCCTGAAAAAAAGTTTGAACTGCACAAAGTTTGAAGTTGCTCTATCCTTGCTTTAAATCTTAACAAAAATTTAGCAACTGAATTTCACTTTAAAACATTTATCTGAGAAAAATACTCTCCTTTTTATTCCTTTTCTCTGGGCTGACTAAAGAATCCAACATAGTATTTTCAAAGGTTAACTAAAACAAAAGATTAACAAGATTTTTACCTGAGAAAACACACATTAATAAAACAATTGTTCAGAGTGGACATCTGTATATAAAAAACAGATGCATGAATGTAATATAGAGGCAACATGAAAGATCATATGTGCAACATTTTGGTGATTTCGTGCAATATTGCACAATGAAAATAGTCGAAGGCTCTTAGTAATTTTTAAATGTCTACTCAAGTGTTGGCACAGCTTGCAGTTATTTCATGCTGACATACATACTACAGCTTCATATAGAAAAAACATATATTACATATTCAAAGATTTGCAAAGAAGCAAGAATTTTCAGAGACAAATCAGTGAAGTGGTTGTAAAGACCATGAAATAGCTACTCTAAACACTTTCTTTGGATAACTTGTTGCAGTGTGATGTCATAGCCCGTCTCAGTTATCCCAGTTCCTTCCCCAGGTGTGCCAATCACCACTCCTTTCCCCCTCCCTTGCCCCTGCTGAGTGCTCTTGATTCTCCTTGACTGAAATACTAAATGGATTTGGGGATGAGGAGAGGAAATGATTATTAGTTTTCAGTAAAATGCTACCGATATCTAAATCTTATATGCTTACTTACCCAGTGTCCCACAGTGAATAAAATCTACCACTCCAAGGAGCAATATAACCTGAAAAAGGAGGAAGAAAAACCTTTTTGCTGCCTAGGTTTTAAAATGAAATAATTTTCCTACTCCCTCAAGTTATAACACAAACCCAAAGAAATTTTCATTGAACTTGTAATATATGTGAACCATACCTCCTGCATTAGGCAGGCTATAAAATCCACCAACCATGAAGCAAACTGGTTTTAGAACACACTTACAGGATCACATTGTACTTGTTAAGTACAATCTGAGTATCAAGACACGCACACTTCCAAAATAATATGACAGATAGCAAATATACTCTGTGAAGGAGTATGAGAAAAAGAAAACATAATTGATAAGAAAGTATTTCATTTTTCTGAAATGTCACAGCAGGAAACTGGGAGCACTCTATAGCCAAAAAACAAACACTAAATGAAATGCTGGTTTCCTTTTATTTCTCTCCTGGTGAATCTACTTGTAGCATGGAATATAAAAGCTGCTATTAGACATGCTGATAAGCTTTACATATTATTTGATAAAACAGGGCTTTTAGGTAAGTTGAATATGATAAGATGAAAAGAAACAGTATAATTATTAGATGAAAGATAAAAATTATTATTAAAAGTTTTAAGATGATTCTTAAATTTTTATTTATGCTTTCTTTGCAATTGTTTCAGCTCCTCCTGAAGACAGATACAGACAAGGAGAAATAAGAGAAGGTTAAATCCTTTAATTATTACCCAAGTTTTTGTGTGTGACTCAGTAAGTCTTTCCTCTATCTTATATTCAAAATGAGTATAATCTGACTGAAGGGTTACTTCAGTATCTAATTTAGACATTTAAATATTGTGGTTAACTTTCTAATACAAGACATATTTTTCCCTTCAGTCTCCAGATGAAAAGATTGCTGCCAATCCACTATGTGCACATGAAGAAGGAGCTGTCAGCACACAGGACACTACTGGTTATGATCTTCTCTGGATGCAGACAGCCTTCACCTGAGGGTGCTGGAAGAGTTGGCCAACATGAGAGCTACCCAGCATCTTCCCCTGGGTGATGAGGGTGCCTGGGCACTGGCTACTGCTGCACCTCTAGGCAGGGCAGCAAGCTGTATGTGGGAACCTAAGGGCAGGAAGCTGAGCTGCTGAAAAACCATGGAACAGCTTCCTGAAATACATTGATAAATGTTTTCTTCATTGCTCATTAATAGCTGAAGAAGAATGGACAGGACAAAAAGACCATTTGACTGGTTGAAAACTGGCTGTCCTGACAAGCTCAAGGTAGTACACAGTGGGCTGGGGTCCAACCACTGGCTCACAGAAAGTAAAAATATCCCACAGGCCAAAAGGAACTGTGCTAAATTGAAAAGAGTGGCTGATATGCCTTGTGGCAGGCAGGATTTCAGTCCAAAACCTGAAGCTCATTCTTCCCCATGCTGGGCTAAAGGGTCCAGATATGGGCACCCTCTTGTGCAAGAGGAGTATTAAGAAAATCTAGAGAGGTCAGAGTGCTGTGAGGTGTCAGGAGCCCAGATCACACAGCCTGTCAGAAGCTGGGGGAACAAGGCCTGTTCCAGCTGATGAAGCAGGGATACTGATCAGTGAATTTCAGAAGATGAAATCAACACTTCCCAAGAACTGCAACTGAATACATATTTGGCTGCATGCTGAGATTAGAAGGCAATTTTTGTTTTGATATGCCAGTCTGAAAACTTTGCTAACTTATGCATGGAAAAGCAAATCAAACCACCATGTTTTAGAAGACTTCGAAACAAACAGAGATGCTAAAAATACTTTTGGAACTATGATATCATAAGTAACAAAAATAAAACTGCTACTAAATAGTCCAAAATGTTGAAACAACTACTTTAGGCTAAACCAAAGGTTGATCATCTGGCTTACAAGCTGTGAAGGTAAATAAGTTTCACATTTATTTACCTGTGTATGTCAAATAGATGACACTCAGGAATACAGTACCAGCAGCTAGTGAGACGCCCAAGAAGAACAATGTCTGAAATTCTTGCTTTGTTAATCTGTCTCTCAGATACTGCAAAAATGCATAAGCCTGCAGCAGTGCAAAAACACCTATGGAAAGAGGAAAGTTCTTGTTTAAATGCTCAAAAGCAGTACACCTGTTAAAGCAACCAGCATATTTGACAATATCTGAATTGGAAAAATAAACATAGGGTACACCCTAACATCTAGAAACTAGTATAACATCACTTTCTGACAAATAACCTTTAATACTTAACAGGCAGGACACTTGCAAAACCAGAAGCTTCCAATGAGATAAAATATTCTAAAGGAGAGAATCTCCTGAAAAGCAGATTGCATTGATTGACAGGAATACAGGTTAACATACCTAGCTAGATGTGGTAAAAAATTAAGAGACAGACTTCAGGCAACACACAATGCTAATACAGAAATGTATGCAAACTAAGTTACTGAATAAAACGGGAGTAACCAAGTAAGTATTAAGTCAACTGAATTATATAAAGTTCGTGTTGAAACACCAGTATTCAATGGTGAAGCACCCAACATACTCAAAAAGGCTGTTCAGAGTTTAACATTAAACCTAGAACTTGGACATGGTATTTCAGTTATTATTCATTTCACGGTATGTAGTCAGATCAATCCACTGATGAATCCTTTCATCAAAAGTGAAAATTCAATGCTGGCTGGCAGAGGAACAAAATAAAACAGAAGTGTATCATCTTTCTTCAAATTAACAAAGAATTCAAGGTACACGATGAAATTCACTAGGTCTGAGCTCATAGCGAAAGACAAAAATTCTATTCACTAAATAAATGTAAAAAATCTTCAGAATCTGAATATGGCTAGGTAATTTTTTTCTTTTTCCATTATATTCAGATTGTTGCAAGTCTCCATTTTGAAAGTATTTTTGGGTTAAATTTTAATAATGTCCCATTACTCTGCCAAATACATTCTGGTAAGTGACTAAATGTAAAAAAAACCCCTTGGGGAATCTAACAAACTGGACTCTATCACACAAACAGTGCATGTAGTTAAACTCACTGTTAGCAGAGGTTATTGCTGTCAAGAAATCAAGATGTCTGACTGCCAACAACTATGGAAAAATCAACTTAAAGAAATCAAAAAAACCTCCAAACAATATTGAAAACAGTTATTTTAAAAAATCACCCTCCTGATTAGTAATTTGTATTTAGCCTGCATTGAAAAATTACAGAAGATTATCGACTCTAAAACCAAACGGCTCAGTAAAAACTGTGTTACCAATGTTTCTACTGTACATTGGAATATTTCAATTGTACACCGTGTGAAGGCAACATTGTATTGCAAACCCGCAGAGATTATCAATGTGTAAAGTAAGTGCTTGTCAGAATGCTAACTGATCCAGTCTTATGGAAGCATTTTACCTCCGTTAGCTCACACAAAAAGAGGATATTGTGTCAATTGGAAAGAAAACTTCCCAAAAGACACTAAATTGTACCTCTTTCTTTAACAATTTGTTTAATTAGCTGGTGTTTTTTCTAATACAAGGAAATAAAGCTGCAAGTGTTTGAGGTTTTCCAGTGCTAAGGAGGCTGTTGGATGCAGAAGCTTCATTTTCTTACCTGCAGCTGCCATGTGTTCACTTGTTCTAATTGGCTGAAATCCCACAAAAGGTATCTGCATGGATAATATTAACCCCACAATGTAGAAAGTGCTATATGCTAGGAGAGAAAAATGTGAGGAGAGGGGAAGAGAAAGATGGGAACAGAATTAATACACATTTGAAAAAGCATTGGCTCCATCGTCAGAGAGGAGTCCACCTTCTCTCCTAACTCCACTGACAGCAAAACAGAACTGTAGTATGCTAAATATTTCAGCCATCTGAATTTCTTTTTTTCTTCACTGACTAGAATAAAGCTGTCCATTGAAACCCATTTTAGTGGATGTAGCAGCATACTGTTCTTTCAAATTGCACTGTTTTGTCTCCTCCTAGGAAAATAAGCCATTTACCTAAGATTCTTCAGCTTGTAAAAAGTTTTCTCTTCCCATCTTGGTTTTGAGAGTCATGGATATAGAAAGACCTCTCAAAAAACAAGTGACATATAGGAAGCTTTCTATATGAGGAGAAATTGAAGGGATCAGACCTCAAAAAAGCAAAACCTTTAAGAGTCCACTACTTCTTTAGAAAATGCAAACAGGCACCATTGTTCTTTATTTAACACAAGAGCAGAAGGAAGGCAAGAAATTGAACAACAATAGAATTAAAAATTAATATTAAGCATATGTATTGATAGATCTGTATAAACCCTGGGGATTTATAATCCCCCAGAAAACAGAGGCCAAGAGCATCATTAATTACTATTATTAATATGAATTCTTATTGAACATGCATTAACATTCATATACTTTATTTTGAAAGGGTTTTGGTCCTCAATATTACAAGGTGAAGAAGAGATGGAAGGGGAAGGTAAGAATACCAAATCTGAAAAGCCATGAGGCCGATTACATTTGAAGTAACCAGCCAATCTGAAGTCCATTCCTTCAGTGGAAAACAGCACTAATTCACCTGTCATATTTTTACACTCCTACAGATCCTAAACCACTATCTGGCTGTAGATAACCTGGATCTTACCAAGAGATCCCTGTTCTCATGGAGCCCTTCAGTAACTCCATGAGGTCAGTTCTGAGAAGTGCATCACTGAGCAGTGGTGTCATTGCCATAGCACCTATGTGGTCTCACTGAGGGATTATGCTCCCAGGGCACTGTCTGAGTTCCAAACCAGTCCGAAGGGATGGTTTATTCTTTCAAGCACCTCTACTGCACAGCTTGGCCTAGCTACTCACCTATGCCCTCTTAAGTCACTGAAATGTGTTTTTCCTGCAGGAAGCTCAATTTTTGAAGAATTCACTACAACATAAATAATTTACTGTACCATGCAACTGTTACAACACTGCCATCCTGTGGAAGTTCAATGGTTGGCATAAATCACTACATTTCACATTTGTTAGACCACTGTAAATCACCATTTTTAAGCCCAGTCCTGCAACTGGTATACTTGCTATGTGCACTGCCCAGCCCCATCCCAATCCCTTACTCCCACTTCTTTCAAAAAGGTACATACTGCCTGGTACTGAAAAGATTTTAAAAAAAGATAATTTACACAACATGACAATTTTTCTAGGAAGTTAGAAACATCAGGGCAATTTATCATCACTAACTTTTAATATTCTTTTATATTCTACAGTTCGCACAGTCTTTGCAAAAATAAGGAGTTAATTTTGATTCTTGCATGCTGTTCTTATGGCTATAACTTTGATCAACTCCAGAACAAAATCATTCTGACCTACTGTGGATAAAGTCATTTTACAAAGAATTTAATTTGCAGTACACCACACAAACACAGGAAAGACCTACTTAAAAGCTTCTCTGGAGAGTATAATCATATACTGGAGACATTCTTTCAATTAATGGATTACAAAAAACACTCAATCTGAAATTTTAGAACACTGAAGTAATTGATATAAATATATGCCTGTTTTAATGATAAAATACAAGACATATAGCAAGGGATTATTGAAATGAAGTTTTAAATTCTGGAAGATCCTCACGTGTTTTATTAAATATATTCTGATAATTATACAGAACTTATTCCAATACAGAACCTAAAAAAATTGTATGAAAAATTATAAAATTGAAGTGTGCAAATATAACACAAATCTATACCCTTCCAAGTGTACAACCATTTATTTTTTAAACATATGAGAAACTAAAGAGAGACTACAGTGATAGAATATAGTATCAGTGGTTGCTGTATCTGAATAAAGAAGTTATTCACTGCTCTGTTAATACACTGGAATTGTAAGCTTGTTCATAATGATTAAACTAGAGTTTCTGAATGAAAGGCACTGGCCATTGTCAAGATGAAAAAATAATAAAAGCACAGCTTGAGCTTTCAGATGGAGGTAGCATCATCACTATTGATGCCAAATGGGTCAGAAGCTATCTGGCTAATAAAGTCATCTGCCTTCCAGCCCTAAAATATTTTAAAATTGGCAAACCCTTCACATTCTGGAAATTTTTACTCATTACATGATTCTGAGTTACATTCCCAGATATATCAATTATGTCCCACTAACCTTTTCCTTCGTGTATGAACACTCTTATGAGAAATATATACCAGGAATCCACCACTATTTTAAAAAATTTGGATCTGACAAATATTGTTCTCTACATTTATGTTATGTTGGATTAAACTTAACACAAAGAGCCTTTATAAAATGGCTCATGCTAGCTTGAAATAAATGTAAACAACTGATCTAGAGATTAAAACCCCCAAAATTCTCCATAACAGTAAAAAGTATGTAGCTTTTGTTATCAATTGTCAGCTGACAATAGTTTTCAAAAGTTTTAGCTGCACGTGGTAAGTTTTTTCAGAATGGTAAGACTGTTGCAGGCGCAGTAGCAATTGCAACAGAAACTCCCCCAATATCTTTATTCTCCCTGCTTCAAGGAGCTTTTGTGAACTCTTCTCCCTGTCTGAATAGTTTGGAGGTGAAGCACACTTGAATTTCCTCTCAGAAGTGCTTGAACATTCTTACCTGTTTTACAAAAACATCCGGTTAAACAAAGCTAGAAATGACATAATAATGTGAGCTGTACAGACTTCTCTAGGGCCTCCCATGAAAGCTTAAATTAAGACAGCAGTTGCAATGAAACAGAGAGCACGGATCACATTTTCATTCTGACAGCTTCATGGCAGCACATATCCCTCACTGCTGAAGGGCAATAACATCTCAAAACACTGCAGCTATTTGCAAAACAAACATCTGCCAAACCCTTTAATTCCTATGAACTTGCAGTACTATTTTTCCCACATGAGTTCAAAGACTAGTTAATTTAAAGCTGAAAAAGCAAGAGCATTTATTCCTTATTGTTTCTGGCTATCATATTGCTAATTAGTTGATCTAATTTTCTCTTGCCTAATTCAGAGAAATCAGAAAATGAAAATATTCAGTAAAACAATTTTAAACAAGAAAACAAGATAAATTACTTTCCCCTTAAGTTAGGAAGAAGTAGTTAATGAAGAAGTTAACTAATACTAACAAATCTAAGATGGGTTAGAGATTCTTCTTTCTCTCTTTTTAAAATTTTAATCAATTTCCAATTCTTACTTACATAGAGTAGCATAGTAGTATGGAAGTAATATTTATAGTTTTGATAACAAAAATTCAAAACTGAACTTGAGTAAATTAAGCAATTGTGATACATAGTGGTTCACATATATGTACTTGAAGTAATTTCTCTAGCAGGGACTAAAAAAGCATTAAAATAACTGAAAATACAAAGATAAAACAGTACTAAAAAGAGGAATACAAATATATTTACAAATATGAAATGCTTTGTGATTACGCTTCAGCACACATTAGGTTCTCCATATACCTATGGTAAAGGCTTCACATTAAAAGT
This sequence comes from Melospiza georgiana, assembly GCF_028018845.1. Classification (NCBI taxonomy): domain Eukaryota; kingdom Metazoa; phylum Chordata; class Aves; order Passeriformes; family Passerellidae; genus Melospiza; species Melospiza georgiana. The sequence continues at coordinate 41,964,225 of NC_080430.1, read as the reverse complement.
GTTCCAGCTAACTTCTAAATCTCTGAATACCTGAATTGCTTACTAAATATTCCATTCACACACCTACATCATGGCCAACTGATTTTATTGGTAAAGTGTCAGTAAAAACAGTTTACACAGTATTTAAATGTCAGGTAAATCAATAAAAAAGTTAGGCTCCCAGGATCCCTATTCATACATTCCTGAAACTGGAAGGAAGGCTGACCAATTAATCCAATAAAATTTTAAGGATTCCCATGGAGTGGGCAGACTCTTACTGTGCAAGCCTTTTCTCAGTGATCTAAAACTTACATGGCTGCGCAAAATTTCTTATCTAGATGTCTTTATCTAGATGTTTGCATAATTTCTGCCATATAACTTTTAAGAATACCAATTGTTGGAAAAAAAAATAGAAAACATTATTAAAGGCACACATGTAATGCATATTTACAAGATATTAATTGGGTTCTTTTACATCAAACCATCCATTTTTCTTTCCCATGCACTAGAAAGGAACAAATTAATTAGTAGCAATATATATGAAATTTTGGAAGTGTGAGTATGCTTCAACTCCTTATTTCCACGTTGTAGAAAATAACTGACTATAAGCAGTAATCAAATTAAAACAACTCAATCTGATATGCAATTACTTAACACCCACTTGATACAAAACACATCAGTACAATCATTTTGTATCTCATGTTTTAAGTATCTGAGAATGACTTTGCAGTGAACAGAACTTACCAATGTAGACTCTCCTGCTGTATCTCTGCATCAGCAACAGAACAAACACATGCAGTGGAATAAGGTTGATGATGAAAACATAACCACCCCATGCAGAGACCTAAGACAAATGGAACAGGAGATTAGACCTGAAAATATCTGCAAATTCTTAGGACAGCCCATGGTGGATTTATACATTTTGATGGTCTAACAAGAAAACACACAGCCCATCTACACAAGCAGTCAGAACTACTACTAATACCACCAGAATCCTCCTCAATATATATTATAAAAGAAAACCACAACAAAGCCCACATATCAGAGGTGTTTGAAATGGGCTGATGGATTTCCTAGGCTACCCTTCCCTGGATGTCCTCCTTCCAAGCTAATCTGGCCATACTGGCAAACGAATGTTATGCTGGAGGCCTTTCCCCATGGTGAAGGCTGCAGCTCAAGGCAGTGGAAGGATCTGCAGGGCCATGAGCTGGGCTTTGATGATCCTTGGGGTCCCTTCCAACTCAGGATATTCTATGATCTCATGTAGGATGCAAAACTTTCTTTGACAAATTTAGCACCATGCACTTTTTGCCGAGGACAAGTAACATTATCTCCAGCTAGAGAGGGAAAGGGAGCAAGGTGCACCTCCAGGAGCACAACTCTGGGACCAGAGCAGCCAGTGCAGGTTGCAGTGTAGGGAAATGAACAAAGGGAAGAGTATGGAAGCACATGAAATCAGGACTGAGCACTGTGGAATGATATACAACAATATTATAGACATTGCAAACCTGGGGCAACAAGAGCTGTTGAGAAGCTGTTGGTGTACTTAGAATTGAAACACTCCAGAGTTATTAACAGATTGCTGGTTTCAGTGAGGATTTAATGAGCTATCATTACAATGTGCTATCTAAATTTCTAACATATTTAGAAAAGCTCATATTGACTAGACAATCTGTATTTTAACATGTCCTCTTGTCATATTACAGTCTAGACTTCCCCATATGCACCATGCCTAACCTAGATCTTCATTTTTAGCATGCAGTAGCTAATGTGGTTTTCACTTTAATTGTACTTTAGGGTTTAGATTCATGTAGCTATTTTTAAAGCCCTAGAATCCAAAAAGAAACCCAAATTACTATGTTCTATAGAACAAATTCTAAAAAAACCATGAGGCCAAGATTACTGTCTTTTGACACTAATACTACAAACCCCAGCATTTCAAAATTTATGGTAAGCAATTCAGACAATATAAAACAAGTAGAATAAAATAATCAAAGTTCTCTAATAACTCATTCCAGATTATCAAAATCCTAGTGCCTAATTACTTGGATGAAGTATCATGTTTTACACAGCTAAATTTATTTAATGGGAGAAAACATGTACCTGAAGACAGGTAAGACAGAATAGAGTTCAAACATGCAAATAGAACACTCTCAAATTCAGGGAAAGGTTTGAATGAAGGAGGTCACAGCTTGCATGGACCAGAGACCTGCATCCCTAATTATCAAAATTTGAACCCAAATCTAGGCACTGAAAATTATACTGAAGATGCACTTTGGAACTTTTCAAACAAAACTGAGGCATCCTCACAGACTGGCAAAGAGTGGAGACATGCTATTACTCCTACAGGATTGCTTCAATGTAAAGCTTTCTTTTATTTTACCTCCTTGCCAAGAAAATATGAAGCAGAAGCTGATGAAGTAAAACAAAGGCTAAAAATATAAATCCAAGGAGAAAACACCCTTCTCTATATTGAGTCCAATGCAAGGCTATGAGTCAAATTACCCCAGTGAGTTAGGTATATATTCTAAGGCAGATTTAGTTATCAGGAAAGATTTGTCAGTTCATGCAATATCCCTCTGCCTTTCAAGCTGTTGTCCAAACTTCCCTTCCCATTGAAGGACTTAACTCTTACTACCTCAAAACTCTAATTTAACTTCCAACTTACACTGAAAATTACTAACTCCACCAGAGAAAGACAAATTATTACAATGTAACAAATAGAAAATTATGTTTTGTCCTAAAAATATACTTAAGCAAAATATCTAGAAGGGCAACTCCACAAAATTCTTTCCAAAAGGTAAATACAATATAGAGAAGGCCATCATATGTGGGATGATGCAGATACAAGCAATAAAGTTCTAACATCTATTCACTGAGATGTGAAGCTAAGCTACAGATGAATCTGAACCTTTCATGAGCTGACAGAACTTGAAAGGAAAATAACAGCACCCCCCATTTATATATAAGGATTGACTGTCATGATTACATTGATTCTTAAGTTCAGATAGCATGTGCACACATGATCACATACTCTTACATACAATCCCACACACCAAGATGCTAAGAACCTGTTATTATGTGATTTTTAGCAGTGAAATTGTGAAAGTATTGTATTTTTTATTTGTGTGTTTATGAAGGCACTTTGAGAGGATCTTACCAATAAATTGGCACAATATAAAAAATACTGTGCTATACAAATATTACAACTCAAAAATTTACTTGCAGCTTTTATACTGGACTTAAACATGTACCAAAGCTACAGGACCTTTTCACTATAAAGCTATATAAACAGCAATGCTGTGTATAAAGAAGTGGCTCTCTATTAAGCAATGTGGCAAAAAGGAGGAGAAATGGAATGAATAAATGTACTTAACAAGAAATAGCTATCTTAGTATCTTTGGTGACAAACACAAGGCTATTATTTCCTATATTAACTGCAAAAGTCTCCCAGAAAACCAAATGGACATTAAAGCTAGAGGAAAACTAGACAGCATTCAGACAACCTTTGAATCAACCTTGACTTTAAGGTACATAAACCAATCCAGAAACTCCTTGTTTTTGCAAACTCAGTTACCTGATGATAGGAAAGCATTATTGAGACCTCAATCTTAACTGTCACCAAGCAATTAGCCTGACTGTCCTAGCACTGGCTGTTTTGAGGGTAATTTATTTTTCATACAGCCACAAAAAGTTTATCAGTTAGGGGAAAAAAACCCCACGTTTGACTCAAACAAGAGAATTCTTAGTGTAATGTTTTAGAAGATGGAGGAGGAGGAAAACCAATTCCTTCAATTTTTCTATTAGTTTTATCTCCTCATGTTTACTACTAGTGTTTTCCCCCTATGTTAGCCCTTAGGAAAATCTCTGCAATAGCTTTCATTTTCATAGATCAAGAATGAAAAGGGCATTTATGATCATTTATTATGACACTGAAGTAATTCATCGGTTCTAGTGGTAAGCTTTACTTCATGGCATAATTATACCCATAGAAATAGCTTTCAAAATTACAAAAATGTAACTTTGTCCTCACATTCTAAATATTCTGATTATTATTGTATTATGGAAATGACACACAGACACATAAACATTAAAATTATACCTTAATTTACCTGTACTCAAATAAAAATCCAACTGAATCAGAGCACCTATTCACAGCATGGGAAAAATTGGCAAGTGAAGTTATTATATTTTCATTTTTTCCCCCAATCAATCATGTTTAACCATGTTGATTTAAATACTTTACCTTTACATACTATGTAGTTTAGTCATATAATTAAGGTTTTAATAACAATACAAAGCAAGAATTTTATATTCTGGCTCCAACAAAGATGAAAATAGCCTTATTCTCTTCTTTGTCAACATATGAATTATGTAAGTTACTCAAATAGTTTAGCTATTATATATACAAAAACCTTACCATGTAAAAGTAGGATAGACAGCAGCAGATTGTCCAAAAGACTGACCCAGTTTTCACAGACTTCACCTGGAAAAATAACCAAGTATTTATGAATGACAAATCCTGAACAATACTCTAAAGTTTCATCCCAAAACAATTGTTGAGAGAACTTTAGCCTGCATCAAGTGGTATTTGATGCTTCTGAACTGATGTCCATAAAATTGTAACACAAATGCAATTCTTTCACACAGAAAAGGTTAGATGTATTTCTCTAGCAAAAGCATTCAATCCAACTCTCTGCCTTATGATCTGATGTAGAAATGTAGTTGCAATGGCTCTGTGCTACTTTCTCTGAGATGTTAGAGCACTTTATAATTCTAAGGGAAGACCATCCATGCCTCAATTTGTCTGGCATCTGACCCAACTCTGCCATTACAGACAAAATAGCTATTCCAAAAAAATTCACTTAAGGTTAACAAGAGCATCCAGATACTACTAAAGGTTTAGCAGGATCCAGAAACTGCCCCAGGAATATGAATTTGTCTGAAACTGATGGGGGTGACTATGGTAAGGGAGAACAGGAACGAAGAACAGACATTAAAAACACTAGAAAGTTGTCTATAAAACATATTTGATTCTACAAGAGCTCATGCAAACATTATTGCACTGTGCAGTTTAGTTAAATATGAATTCCATAAGAACAGATAACTGCTATCATATCTCAGTTACTCTAAAGTAACAACACAGATTGATTCTATTATTGTTATCAAACACAGCACACCTTCCCAGCTGCAGCTTATTCTAAAACTAGATTAAAAAATACTGCATTTAAGTAACACCAGTCACTCAGTCATGAAAAATTCAGTTCTCCTCCATTATATTCCTACCAAATATATCCCAAAGTCTGAAATACTCTAAAGCTAAAACATCTGTGGATATGCATCTGCTTATGAAAACCAGAACTCTTGACAAAATTATGGAGAAAGCTGTAGTGACCAGGTATTATATGGAGCCCTCTAAATGAAAAGTGCAGGCATTCCAGAATACACAAGAGACAGTGCCCTACAGCGTCTGTGCTGAATTAACAATATAGTTATGCTATTTTTGTTATTTCCAAAGTAGGTTCAACAGCCCAGAAATACAACAGCCCAGCTTTCCTAAATTCCTTCCTGCAAAACTACCTTATGGATGCAATTCCACACAGATAAAGGAGAGGCAGACATGTTGCTTCAGCAAGCAGGCAAATGAAAAGACATAAGACTGGTTTTCTAAGCACACAAGAAACACTAATATCTGACTCTAGACAGCTTTGACCATTTAATTCGGATACTGAACTCAAAGCCCAGACACTGCATACAGTCAAAAGTCTTTAGAGAAGACAATTTAAAGCACTTCATATTCACAGTCTTCTCTGAATATGCTATATTAGCTTATTATCTATATAGCTTTTCACAGCTATATAAGGAGGCTAACATTTGATGCACAGAACACTAACACCTCCAAACCAAAAAACAAACAACCCCTCTGTTTGCTTTAAATTTCTAGACTCATCATCATTTTTATTACTACTACAGGACACACATACTTCAGTGGAACTGTGCTTTTACACAGCAAACTGAAGAGCATGATTATGGAGTGGTTCAGATCATGTGACTTCTCAGTACTTGCCTAATCAAGAGCCAAGGGGAAGAGAGATGAGAGGGAGGAAAATCAGAATTCAATGGATTCTAAGAAAAATCAGTCATTTGGTTGGAGGAGGAACCAAAAAACCTTTCCAAAGCAAAAGACTCAGCAATTACTTACCCATAAATAGTATGTGAACTGCAGTGCAAAAATAGCTATGCCTTCATTGTCAAAAGATCCTGCTACTGATCGGGATATGTAACCTGGAACTATGGCAATAAAACAGGCAGCTAAAAGCCCTGCTCCCTGGTTCCACAGTTCTCTGGTGAGCAGGAAAGTAGAAATAGCTGTAAGGCCGCTAAAAACTGGTGCTAGAAACACACAGACATCTCTTATATGGACTGTCACATTTAGCATATTTAGAATCCAATGTATAAGGCCTGCTGTCACCATCAGTCCTGGGTATACCTACATGGAGATAAAAACCAAAACAAACCAGAACACTAGGTTATTACAGAAAACTGTCATGGTATGCATGTTTACACAGAACTTGCAATTAAACAATAATTTTTAAGCTGATATAAGCAGTGAGTATTAGCATAAGCTAATAGAATTATTTTAGTACTACTTTAATCATGTTTTGACAACAACACTGAATACCCTAGGCTCTTTTAATTTTATCCAAATGCTAACAATAACATATAATCTACTTCATAAATGAATGAGCAGCATACAGATAACATCCCATCTCGCTTGACATTTATCATATAATGAAAACAATTTGTCATTAAGGTATGGAAGCAGAAACCAAAATTTGAAACAGAATTTCAAGACAGCTACCAGTTTTAAGGAAATAAAAAAACAAGCCCCAAAAGCCTAAGACATCAAGAAGAAAGCCAAAATTTCCCAGTCATATCCATTTTCCTTTAAATGTACCATGCTATTCTTTCATTTCTTGGTGGCAACAGGGAGAGAAAATGTACTTCAATAAGAGTTAATTTTTTAAAGATGAAAAGTTTATGGTCAGTCAGTTGAATACTACATTTTTACAAGGTATCTGTAGACATCTTTGGATACGACAGATTAAAACAAAGTCCTCTAAAAATTGAATTAATATGTGCACCAGGAAAGGTAGCATAGACTTACACAAATCTATTGAATCCACGATAGAATACTGGAGAACTTTAGAATATTCTTAATAGGAATTCTACCCTCCCACATTTATCAACATTAGAAAAATCAATACATCCTAGGCAAGTTAATATGTACTTCACCTGCCTTAGTTTCTTTCAAAAACTAAGAAGGACATTGTACTAAATTAAATTAACAGATGACTGAACATTCCCCTGCATATATTTCAATTCTTTTTCTCAAGAGGTTTTATTTTGTATAAGATAGGTGTGAAAAACATGCACTTAAATGTTGCATAAAGAGTGTCCAGTATCTCTAAGATACTAAAACAATGGTGATCTAACGGCTACAAGAAACTTATAAATGCCTTTAAGTGGTATATACAGGCATTAAAAAGCTTTAATGAACTTTCACACATTAAGAAACACGTGGCTGCATTACTTAGTGTTACTAAAGCTATTCCAATGAGTGATATTTGCATTTTGACTCGGTAACATTGTTTTGTACACCTTTCCTGTCTTGTGACTTGCACTGATACCAATCTTAACTAGTCCTGATGTTTTGTACAGGTGCCACACTGATCTAATTTCACATGGTCTTCTCCCAGTGAAATCCTAACTTTTTTCCATACACACATGCAGTCTACTCAGCATACATAATTGGATTAAAACTTGTACCTTAAGAGATTTAGATAATGATTTTTAAATTTTTTTTTCAAAGTTTTTCCTGTTTTGATTTCATATAGTGGAATTGTAGGAGCCATAATACCCTGGTTTGTTACTTATTAGAATTTCATATGTAAGGAAGTTCTGTATTTCTTGGTCACAGTGTACTATTGAATAAGACATGTTGACTTAGTTTCTGCAGCTAAAAATGAAAAACATCTCGATATTCCTTCTGCAGCAATTTGACAATTAAAAGCAAATTTTATTAAGATTCTCCTTTTATCAACATCATATTTGTATTGAAAGTTCAAAAAACTTCCTAAAAAGTCACCTTTCATTATTTTTTACTTATTAAATTGATTTTTTAAAAAGAAATGTATTATTACAATACTTACAGTTCCACCTACTATTCTTCCTAGTGGATACCATGCTCTTTCATCAAACCAATTTAAAAATTCATAAAAGCCATGAGATGCAAGATGATGCGTTGATCTATAGTTAAACCTAGAAAGAAACAGAAGGATAAGATAAAATCAAGAGCTTTAGCACCTCATTTACTATGTAAGTACAATGGTCCTCTCTCAACCTTCAGTGTTTTGAAGTACATTACTAAGTTCTCAGCTACTCACTACTATATTTTCTTCACTTCTACAGCAAGTGCATATACTACAGGTGACAGTTTACAGTTTTTGGTGACTTCATTTTTGTGCGTAAACTTTAAAATGTTTTCTTTCACTCTGATACAGTACTCTGGTTATTTTTGTTATTCCTTTCTAAAACTATTCATTTTCAACTACAGTCTATCACATGCAGTCAAGGCAAGACTCCATTCTGAGACAGGACAGCTACACGTGCAGCTGCCCTACTTCATGTAAAATCGGCAGGTGTCTCATTCAATAACAGGCAACAGGAATCAGTCTGTTTGTTCACACTATCAAACCAGTGGCCTTCTTTCAAGCAGTAAGAATTTACACAATGTAGAACCTCTGTAGATGAAGTTTCAAAGTTTGTACATATTCTGCTGCAGAGAATTTCTTGTACAACAAAGGGTCTCTCATGCACACCTTCAGTTCAGCCTTCCACACTGTATAAAAACCATTAAAAGACACCAACAGACCGCTATTAAGGCATTCATCTTCCACCTTCCTGGCACAAAATATCTCAAACATTTGATAACAAAACTTTTAAACTATTAAAATGTCCATTAGTTTTTGAAATTAAGTATCAGGCTGCAAGAAGCACTACAGTGCATGTCACCCTAAAACAGCAACTCTTTAATGATCACTCATTCAAAGGCGAAACTAAAAAGGCTACAGATATTGAGAATGTGAAGCTTTGTAGAGAAAGTTTAGGTAGAGAAAAGCCTGGGTGAACACAGCTTCTAAAACAAGCATCATTCACAAAGCCAACTCTTCTAATAGATATTCTAATTGAATTTCAGTTAACCATGTGAAATTCATTGGTTAAAGAAGTATTAAAGATTTTATTCATCAGTTAAGTAGAAGTTCAGGTGACTAAATGGAATACTACAACAGACAAAAGGTTAGATGGGCAAACTACTACATAAGACTTCCAAAGACACTGCTAAATTCAAGCCTAGAAAAGACTGTGTGTGTTTTTCTTTTTATCTATTTTATGGAAGAATTCCCTTATATCAGAAATATGCATCCCTTCTGACAAAAAATTTAAAACTAATTCAAATTCTTTTGCATATCTAGGATTCCCAAAATATCACAAGTTTACAATTAATTTCCACAGAATAAAGCTAAGGTCATTTAAGACTGCAAACCCCATCAAATTCCTAATTGTTTAATCAGTACAAGTAGTATCTGAAACAAAACCACATTGAGGTCATGAGCAGATTCTTCATCTACACAGTGGAAGAACAAAAAGAACTGAAATTCAGGTTCAGATGTCAGCAAATTTGCATGCTTCAAGTGTCTGAACTGTCGCAGCATTAGTCAAATTATATTAAAAATAGGTAAATAACAGAGTGAAGTACTTTCAGGAACACTCTCATATCTTATATCTGTTAAATAAGCATTTATATAGGATATATTAACTGATAAAATTGTGGGCTTTCAGAAGTCATTAGTCATGTTTATATAAGAAAATTCACATGAACATCAGTCATTCTGACCTAGAAATCTTTGATTCAAACAGCAATGTGACATTGGTTTCTAATAAGCCTACAACTATTCCCGTTTGACTAGATTTCTAAATATTAATTAATTCTCCAGTTCTGAACTGTCAACTCTAATGTGATTTCTGAAATGCTGTACCTGTAAAATTAGCCTCTTATCTTAGGACAGCAAGGTCTATTGTTAATTTGTTTAGTGCCAAGTGCCTGCAGTATGGTATGTAACAAATCAGAAGTTTCATACTGCACAGGACACACGGAATCCATCCAGTTACAGACAGGACTGAAAACACTGAAAACCCACCGAACATTGTTATCCTAGAACTTCAAAAAGGGAACAAGTAAGATATTTACTAAAACGAATTACTTTCGAATTTTTAAATCATGATTCAAACTCACAGAGGCTACAAAAGTACGACTAATGTTTACTTTTACAGCATCAAAAGATTAGTTAAACAAACGAAATAGGCAAGAAGAATACATATTGACATTCTCCTCATGTTTCCAATTAGCAAAGCTTTGCAACTGACTTCAGAAGGATGCGAACAACTGTCTTGAGCTTTGGCAGCATCCCATTAAGTCTTTAATAAGAATGAATTACCACTCAAAATTGAAATGCAACGTAACAGCATTTTACTTCTACCACTTCAGAGGTAAGAATTTAATCTTCCCTCCTAATATATTCTTAGACAGACACAAATCTATTAGCCCTTCTTTCAAAAAAGTGATTCTTTCGCCACAAATGAAAGCATGCAGTGACAGCTCCACATGTCTTTGCAGCAGGAATTACTGGCAACACTACAGTGTATTGTGAGAAGACCTGCAAGAACAAGAAACAACCTTCTAGACAAAAAAATAAAACTAAAAATATTTAGCAACTTTATTCAACACCTCATTTTGACTTCAAAAAAAAGTGTCCACTTCACCTCCCACTGCAAACAAAAATAAGTTAAAATGTCAACATAAACCTATGCACACAGCAGGAAAAGGTTGCTGTGATGCTGCATATCAAAGCCAGCTTCAGGCACGGACAAACTGGCAGCGATGGACAGTGCACCAGACAAAAGCCTACTCTGGCACTCATACGATGATGCCAGTATTAGGCTCTGGTATCACTTAGCCTTTCAGAGCACTTTTTTAGGGACAAGCCTGAACCTTGTGAAATTGTTTCCCTTTAAGCTTGGACAGAGAGTGCTGCTAACAAACAGCGAGCATCACAACCAGTCACACCTCCTTACTATCTTGGTACTTTTCAAACTGTGCTTCAAATGCAGCACAGTGGCATTGTATTTCTACTGCAATGCTATCACAGTACCTGCAACTATCTATAGGTTCCACAGGGGTGTAAAACAACCCTAGAAAATATCACAAAAAATGCCATCTTTGCCTACTCCTGCATCTGGGAGATTCAGGAGCTGCAGCTGAGGAAGGAACCAGAACGGAGGCAAGAACAGCCACTGCTGGGTAGGGGCTGCACGTCAGGTTTGGGGGTCACTGCCTGCCCCAGTTCTTCAACTTGCAGCAGCAGCAAGAAGAGGTGGTATTTAGGGTTTTTATCCAGCCCTCCTTCTGACCTACTCTATCTAATTCAAGGAGACACTGGAAATGAAGTACACTGCTGGTTGCACTGACTAAACAGTATGCAGCATGATGTGACAGAACCAGAGCAAAGGACAGGATCCCTTTTCTGCCACCCTCAACCCTCACATCCACCTGATCTTGAGGTATGGAAATAGATTACCCATTTCCCAAGATTCCTTCTCATCCTCCCTCACCCCCCTTGAGGAAAGTCGATTTGAAACAGACCTGAGAAGAATAAAGAACAAAATCACGTGAAGCACATTTTAATTAAATACTTAGCTAGAAAACCTGAGTGAAATATTCAAGTTCTCAGTCCTGCTGTAAAGAATATTCACACTTGCTAAGATTCAGCTAAGGGCCTGACACCAGGAAGCACTGACTTATTTCAGTCGACGTTCTAGGGGAAAAAGTGATGTTCTGCTGTTCTCCTTGCCTCTTTCTGTCATGTCTGTAGTTTGAATTATTTCCTCCTCCAAGCTAAGCTTTAAAGGAATAAACAATCCTAAGTCTTTGTACATTTCAGAATTTAAAGTCCCAACCACAAACCAGGCTGGTATTGTAGCTTGAACCTTGAGGGGGATGCTCTAATGATCACCTAAGTGCTCTGTGTATGGTACCATTAATTTTGTGGCACTGTTGGAGATACCTCCATTACAGCTGGTTCACTAGACAACTGGAGGTAAGTTAATAAAAATACAGTTCTCATTTCATATATTTTAACATAGAACAGAGTATAAGCAGCAACTGCAAAATAACTGAAACAGAGGCATAATCTTTTTTTTAGTAGCAACATTAATTTAGAAAGCTTAACTAGGCAGCTTGCAAAGCAAAGCCTGTGAAGTTTTCACTTATATTTTATGCACTGTTAATACATAATCTTAACTATCTGTTCATGCTTAGGTTTGATTTTTATTCCTTGCTATGAACTGCCTTTTTGATGACACGAGGCAATACTGTAGGATAATTACTTAATGCTAGTCACAGCAATCACTCTCTATCCAGGAGCTACAGAATTCTCCAGCACTTCACAGCAACAATTACTGCTATATTTATAAAGAGACGTCTTTGACGTTCCTAGGTTTAGTATTTCCTTCACAAAGTACTATTTAAGGTGAGTATTAAAATAAAATTCAGCCTACTGAGAAATAAGAACATATAGAAAAGAACAGCACATGTATGACAGTGAAGTTACTTCATCCACATCTTAACAACACTTAAGGCAAATTACACTGACAGCAATGGAATTCATTTGACCCCTTGATTCCAAGAGAGTGCAAGATCAGTGCGTTGCTTCTTGTGGGAATGGTGACTGTCTAAACCCCAATCAATTTCATGCTATTATTGCCCCATCATCTAGACTTTTTATCCAGCATTTTACAGCCATCTGAGAATATGTAATCTCCTTACAAGCAGAATCTGTTGAAAATTTTCTAAGCCTTCAATTATAAAGGCTTCTGTGCTTTAAAAGTCTTCAGCTGCAGATGCACAAAATTTTCACATCTGCAAACTCAGAAAAATGACAAGATACAAACTGTGAACATTACAAGCTATAGGAGTAATTCTAGGAGTCAGTTTTTAATGCAAATGTAGATTACAGAATCAATTTGGCCATACAGAATCTAATTAGAGATGGCAAGTGTAGATTCTTGAAAAAGATAGTTGCAGATTGACTCCATATCCGACATATTCTTTGCATCTAAAGGAAGAATACATTCAGCAGCACTTTATGGAAAATCTAATGAGAAACTTCAGTAACTTCCATTGAAACAAAGAAACATATATATACAGTATTTCAAATTAAATTTTAAAACACCTGCTTGCCCACAGACTATACTACAAGCATAAGATCCTGCAAGTCTCATTCTGAGCTCTGTATCTGCAAATGAGCAATTAACACACTGAGTTCTGCATAAGGTTTTTAAAATGGAAGTGTAGAACCAATCAATCACATAATGAATTCAAGGCACTAAGGAAGTGTTTCTCATCAGGAAAATTCTTATTTGTGTTGTGTTTATAACCTTGGTAAATACGTGTGGACATTTAAGCCATTTTCAAATAATCAAGATTAGAACTTTGGAGCAGCAATACCTACAGGATAAAATACTTATGACACAAAGAGCCTTTCCTAGTGCCCACAACCCAAACCTAAGGTGTTACGCCTCACAGTAAGACTGAAGAAAACATACACCAAGCTCTACCTCTCTCATGTGTAAGAACCCATGAGATAGAGGCTGGTCCTTTGTTAACCTGAGCCAAAATGGACAACTCTGCAGAACAGAAGAACCACCAGGCAATTTTATTTCAGAAAAATCTAACATTCCTTTGTTTTTAACTTACATTCATTCATGTCAGTGGAATGGTTTTATTAGATCCTAAGTCTAATACATACGCTATACAATTAATCCCTAATTAGCACATTATACATATTTTTTTTTTTTTTTTAAGTCCTTATGTGACCACAAATCTTTTTTTTCTGGAATTTCTCTGGATAGATACCTACCATGTCTTTATGGGGAAACTGTTCTCACTTTGCACACCCAAGCTTCTGAACCTCACCAGACAACAACCACCCAGGGAGTCATGAGCACATGAACTCTCCCCCATCTTTCACAAGGAACACAGAACAGGTTTGCACAGTTCTTGTGAAACTTGATTGAAAGATGATTGCTAAGGCAAGTCCACCAGAAAGAAAAAATAAAAGCTTTGACTGATGCAAAGTTTAATATAATTCTAATTCTGATGGTTTTAGGGGGTTAAATATGCAATTTTTGATTGTTTAGTCTTTACATTTTATATATAAAATATCTGAGTATGTAATTAATCTTAGCATTCTGAGACAATATCAAGTATTTGTGATGGCTACTGAGACTGCCCTACACTTAGATAGGCTCAAATGATCTGTAGGGGTTTTGATGCAAGTAAGGCCGTCTGAAAAGAGAAATACATGTCCTTCAAGCTGACTATTAATCACAAACCTTAGAAAAAAGAATTGCCAGCAGTACTGCCATTCTGAGCTTCCTCAGGTTCAAAGTTGGCCAAGGACCTGCTTCTGATTTCAGATTTCACCCCCTCAGAAAAATGTGGCAGAGGCTCCCTTGTCAAACTAAGCTTAGTAAGAATGATGATGTAACCAAATGGCAGGATGCTTTGCAGGATGGGGCCACCTAACTTCAAAAACAACGGAAATTTTGAGTCAAAGGAGGAAGAAATTTCTGTCCCTGGCATCCAGCTGAGAAACAAAACTTCTCCTTTTTGTAATATCTTTAGAATAATCCCTGAAGGTAAACCAGGAGAAAGCCAAGTCAGAAAAAAAGGTGGATGACACAATCAGCACGGCACACATTTTTTCAGGCCCAACACTCAACTAAGCTCAATGGAAATCCCTAAGAATACCAGAATGTTTATAGAATAACCATTAAGAATTACCATTAAGAATATCAGAATGTCCCCAATGTGTTTAAGAAGGATTACAGCCTTCCTACTGCCACTACTTGGCATGGTATTTTCCCTGCCTGCAATAGGATGTTACGCTTAGCAAGTGCTAAAATCAGGAACTGCATGCTACCAGTAGCTTAATGATAAAAAATTCTACAAGGAGCATACAGTCACTCAGCTTCTTCAGAGAACCCAGGGCACCTCCAGTATTTTTGCTAACAAACTGTGAGCTTTTGAGAGCACTCCATGATCACAATTTGTATTTTTTCACACAATATATCACCATCTGAAACCACGATATGGTTCCCATCACCACTGTAGTGGGCGTATATCTGTCTACAACTTCAGACACTTCCCCTGATGCCTATTAGGTTTTTTATTACTTTTTCTCTGTCTTGCTTTTGAACTATTTTATATCTCAAGGCAAATTATTATGAAAAGCATTGGTTTTATCAATATTAAAAGGCATACTTTGCCAGTGAATTCTGCCATTCATAACATGTAACAACATTTTAGACCTAAGAAGAAAGTGATGATGACATTTTTCTTGGGATAGTCAAAATTCCCAAGAGGTTTCAAAGACAAGATGGAAACAGAATAATTTGAAATTTTTACAGGCAAAAATGGAATGCTTGTTTTCTTTTTTATGGATGGACATACACTGTACCCCAGATACCACACTACAACTGGCATCCAATTGATGACAATGTTGGTTCTGACAGCATCAGCTTCTTGACCTTTTGACAGCATCAGCTTCTTGAGAGGCACCAATTCTCTCCTCAATACAGTATTACCTACCACAAACTCAAAAAACCCTATAGTGCTATGTTTGTTTCTTTCTAAATGCTCTTGGGCTACTCTGTGGCACAATAAGCCTTGTATGATGCAACTGTGGAAGCTTTGCACCAAATTCAAGAATATGTTCAAGAGGGTGTTTTTCCAGATCAAATTTGTGCTGTACTTGTGTTAAACATGACGGAAACAGCTTAACTCCATGGTCTTCTAAGTTAAAGGCTGATACATGAGGATCTGCTTGGCAGGAAGGAATTAGAAGGCTATTAGCTGAACAATATATTTTAAGAGCAAAATATCCTTTCTGTGAAAAATCTGGTACTAAAAATCAGTGAGGTGAACACGACTGCTTCATGAGAAGTAACAGGGAACAGAGGACAGCTAGCTCCAAGTCACTTTTTTCACAATCTCCTAGTATAGAAAAGCAACCTGTAACTCCTAAATAACTACACTGGAGTCCTATTAAACCGATCTCAAAAACACCTGCTATCTTGTAGCAAGATCTAGTATGTCAGCAGAAGCGAACAGCAACTTTTGTGATAGTCTGAAATACAGAGTACAAAAAAGGAAATTCACTGTTCATTACAGGTACTTTAATTATATTTTAACTTCTTGGAAGTATGTGGCACAGCTTTCATCTCTATTACATAATAAAGTCACCTATATGCTGCAACACTGTGGCAATTGAGAAAGTACCAGTTACACCCAAAATGCATTTGAACCAACTTCACTTCCCATTTAGTGAAATGTAAGAAATCAGTCTGGATGCAAGATGGCCTGGCAGACTGCTTCTACCCTGTAAAATACAAGACATGGTAAAAAGTAAACAGGACCCTTAGAAAGGCTCCAGATCCCTCACATCACAGATGATATTTAAGCATTGACAATCTAATTTCTGGCAGAACATTTAAACAGCTATAGCACTACAGAAGAGCTTTAGCAGAAATTATTTTGTACAACCCTCAACTGTCAAGAGTCTGTTACTTGAACTTTGTAACATGACAAAGGGTAAATCCAACCAGACTCAGACATTAGACATCAAATCACTCTGTACAAATTATGGCAACATAAGGTTCTTTATCTCACAAGAATTAAAAGTATCTACAGTGTTGTGGCTGCACATCTAAGTCAGTTTAGCAAGTTAAAATAAGGTAGATTTTCATCCAAAAATCCTTACATAGTTGCTCTTCAGTACATTTCTAAATGCATCTGCTATTCTTCATATTCTTCCTGCATCTAGGTCAATCTACCTTGCCTGAATTCTCTGACTGTACTTTCTTTCCATTGGTCTCTTGGCAGATAGATCATGTTTAGTCCAAGAATCTGGATCTCTCATAGAGCACCTGTTGAACTCCATCTGTTGCCGTATTGACTTACTGACTTTTTAATACAATAACTGCTGAGAAAATAAAAATTGTGTCAGAGTGGATAATACAAGCATCAACAGAGAAGAACAGACACAGTCTAACTTGAAGAATTTCTGTCCTGTGATTAACACCAGGTTGAAGACCCAATTTTATCTAACTTGGATATGTCTGCTCAAATTCTGCTTAACCCTTGAGTAACCTGGCATAAATAGATACCAACATTGCATTCCTAAGGACTATAGAACCAATGAGAGAATTTTCACCTGTGGGTATGTATGTATATAGACAGAACTACCTGCAGAACAAACCAAACAATACACACAGGGTTTACAGGAACCTAGAGACAGATCTAATTACGCCCTAAACAAATAAAGCTGAAAAGACAAACGCATGAATAAAGCCCAAAGTGGAAAGGCAGAAGGGTAAAAAAAAAGTATTCCCAACTCTAGGATGCCTTGTACTAAATTATACATGCAAATTTAGCTGTGGCAGTTGCCCTTCAACTAACCTTTGCTAGCTAAAAGGAATGCAGAAGTGCTCCTAATCCGCTTCTGTCCGCAAATCGGACAAATTAGCTTGAATCACAGCTAAAAAGCAAACCACTCTAAAGACGCCATAAAAGACAACAAAAAATGCTTCTATAAATACATCAGCAACAAAGGGAGGGCTAAGGAGAAACTCCAGGCTTTGTTGGATATGGAAGGAAACAGTGACAAAAGATGAAGTACCTAATGCTTCTTTGCCTCTGTCTTTTACAGTAAGACCAGCAGTTCGAGTACCCAGCTCCCTGAGCTGGAAGACTGGGAGGAGCAGCAGAATGAAGCCCCCATACTCCAAGGGGAAATGGTCAGCAACCACTCAAACACACACAAAGCTGCATGAGGTCCACCCAAAGGTACTAAGGGAGCTGGCAGAAGTGTTCACTAAGCTATTTTCAACCATTTCCCAGCAGTCCTGACTAACCAGAGAGATCCCGACAGACCAAAGCCGGCAAATGTGATGTCCACCTACAAGAAGGGTGTGAAGGAGGGTCCAGGAAACTCCGGGCCTGTCAACCTCACCTTGCTGCCAGGGAAGGTTATGGGGCATATCATCTTCATACGGGAGAACCAGCATCAGGCACATTCAGGATGGGTTTATGAGGGGCAGGTACCTCTTGACCAACCTGATCTCCTCCTATGACAAGGTGACACTCAGTGGATGAGGGGAAGACTGTGTATGTTGTTTATGTAGACTTTACTGCAGCCTTTGACACCATTCCCATAAATTGTGGAGAAATTGGCTGCTTGTGGCTTGGACAGGTACACTCTCTGCTGGATGGCCAAGCCCAAAGAGTGGTGGTGGATGGAGTTGCATCCAGTTGGCAGCTGGCCACAAATGGTGTTCCCCAGGGATCAGTGTTGGGGCCAGGCCAGTTCAATTTCTTTATCAATTTTTTTTTCTTTATCAATTATTTGGATGACAGATTAAGTGCACCCTTAATCAGTTTGCAGATGTTGGGTGGGAGTGTTGATCTGCTGCATGGCAGGAAGGCTCTGCAGAGGCATCTGGACAGGGTGGAATGATGGGCCAAGGCCACTTTTATGAGGTTCAACAAGGTGAAGTGCTGGGTCCTGCACTTGCATCACAACAACCCCACTAAACACTGCAGGCTTGGACAAGAGCGGCTGGAAAGCTGAACGGCGGAAAAGGACCAGGTTCAACAGCAGCTAACATGAGCCAGTCTGTGCCCAGGTGGCCAAGAAGGCTAATGGCAACCTGGCCTGTATCAGCAATGGTGTGGCCAGCAGGACCAGGGCAGTGATTGCCACCCCACGCTCAGCACTGGTGAGGCCACACCTCAAATCCTGTGTTCAGTTTTGGGACAAAAAAGAACACTGTGATGCGCTGAAGCAAGTCCAGGGAAGGGCAGTGAAGCTGGTGAAGGGCCTGGAGCACAAGTCCTAGGAGGATCAGCTGAAAGAGCTGGGTTTGTTCAGCCTGGAGAAAAAGAGGCTTATGGGGAACCTTATCACTCCCTGCAATCACTGAAAAGAGGTTGTAGCCAGGTGGGGGTCAGCCTCTTCTCCCAGGTAACAAGGAAGACAACAAGAAGAAATGTCAAGTTGCACCAGAGGAGATTTACATGAGGTATTTGGAAAAATTTCATCACTAAAGGGTTGTTAAGCAGTGGACAGGCTGCCCAGGAAGTGGTTGACTCACCAACCCTTGAAGTGTTTAAAAGACGTGGGACATGCTAGTGCCAGGTTAAGGGTTGGACCCATTGCTCAAAGAGGTCTTTTTCAACTTAAATGATTCTATGACCTCAACTATTTTAACTGAATTTATTCTGAAGCAGATGGAAAGTATCCACATCTATTAATACAATCCAACAGAAGGGATGATGGCCCCTAGCTAAGGGCAAAAAGAGTTCCAGATGCTTGCAAAGTGACTGTATATTCTCACACTGGAGCAAATCAGTGTGGAATAGGATGTCACCAATAGAGACCAGGAAAGTAGCTGAAAACTGAAAGTGGCCTTCATCCTTCCTCATAATTCACAGAGTGGAGTTTATCTTTCTAACCATATTTTGCATTCAGATGCTTTCAGTGTCTGATTTCGTATCAAGTATGTATGGCAAGCAGAATTTTAAAAAGAGTTATGAACTACGATTTTGTATCTTTCATACTGCTTCAAGTAAGCCTAAATTACAAAGAAACCCAAAGTTTTCACTGAATTTAATGTAACCTGCTAAGAATTGTACTTTATGGTTACCAGTATTTCTTTAAAGGCTATGCACAGGAAACACAAGTGTAATAACAAAATGTTATTTGCTTCTTAGGTATTCTCACAGAAATGCTAAAGATTAAGTGTACTGTGATGACTGCAGTGCTCAGCATTTAAGACAGTATTTATAATTAATATTAAATTCCTGCCATGTACAATGTGAAATTGAAGTTACATGTTCATTTTCTCATTACGTGATAA
Source organism: Melospiza georgiana (assembly GCF_028018845.1). NCBI lineage: Eukaryota > Metazoa > Chordata > Aves > Passeriformes > Passerellidae > Melospiza > Melospiza georgiana. The sequence goes on along the minus strand of NC_080430.1, from coordinate 41,944,146 downwards.
AACTCCTAGTATTGCTCAGTCTATTCTACTGTAGATATTGAACTATTTCACTGTACTTCTCTGTCATTTCAGTAAAATCCCATGAATGCTTAGAAATGAACTTAAAATGTGAAGGTGGGGGAACACTTCAACCATGAGCTAAGCTTGCTATTACACACATGCTTTGAAGCTGTCACAAATGTTAGTACAGAAATATTCAGAGACTACACCCACCATTGCCTCCTCTATCCTCTGTCCAAGAACATGCCCTTTCAAAAGCAAACCACCTCTTTGACCAGCCAGCTACACTGGTATATACAGTTTGGTAGCTACAGCCCCTCTGTCTTAGAACATTAAAAGGAGGAGTTTCATTTCCAAAGCCATTTTATTAAATCAAAGTGCATCCTTTTGCTGCTGCTCCACTGTGACATAAAATGAATGTGTGGCCGCCCATGGAAACGGGGAAAGGAGGAGGCTAGAGCAAGAGGTTCAGTTTCAATTCAGGTGGGGTTCAAAAGTCATGTACTGCAGGGCTATGTGAGAGTGGTTGGGAAGGACCTGGTGTAAGTTCTCAAGGGACAGTTCTTAGGTCACATAATCCTAAATCTTCTCTCTTCTTGCTCTCCAAACATGAATTAAGCTGGTCTGTTCCAGGACCTTTCATGCTTCAATCCCCACCAGACCATATGCCCTCTCAACTCTCTCTCCACAAATGCGCTGTTCTGCAGCCTTTTCTTCTTGAAGGTAGCCCTGAAAGAAGACAGCAGATGGCACCGTGTGGAACACACACTCACAAAGCAAAACCATGATGTGCATAGCTAAGAATGTTTTGTTGAAACCAGAGTGCAATGGAAGCAAAAAGAAAAAAGAACACTGAAGTTGACTTACAAAAGCAAAAGCCAGAAAATAAAGTGATGGAACAATTACAACCATGACACATTTCAAACAAAACACATCCAAGCTTGTGCCTAGCAAAAACTGGGCTTTATTGTGGGAGAGTGGGGCTAATGTTGGTGAAGTAAAGCTGGAATACAAAATTAAAACACTAAACTTTCCTTGGCTACCATTTAGCCATAGGAGAATAATTACAGTTGTCATTACTAGCTGACCTGAGACATCACAAATTAAGATACTGTTGCTAATGTTTTAAGGTAGTCTCTCCAGTGTCAAGATCCATTTCCTATTTCGTGAATGAAAGATTAAAACTGTTACAGAGTAAAATTAATTGTGAGACACATGCAATAGCTTTTCAACCGTTACTTCAGACATCTGACAATAGATGAATCATTCTAGTCACCTGAGTAAGATAAAAGTCAAAACACAGTAGCATTACCCAGCTTCTTGGAAAACTCAAACACTGCACTGGCTTTCACGACTCTCATTCTACAACAGTGAGTCAAGGAGACATCCATTTACTGTCCTTGTTACCACTGACAAAATGCCAAAGCTCCAATTTTGTTTTACTGACTTTCTAAATCAGAAGAATTGCAACTTTAAGGCATTTTATCTATTACCAGAGAAAGAATTAAAGACGTTTTAAAGACCTTTAACACCCAAATCATCAAATATTTCAACCATGAAGATGACATCACCTTTGTCCAAGATAAATGTTTCAAAAATATTTATGAAATTCTAAGTTATTTAACCGAACTTCCAAATGCTATTTGGGCTAAGTTTAGGACAAGGAGTTAGCACATGCAATGTATGCAACAGATAGATAGATAGATAGATAGATAGATAGATAGATAGATAGATAGATAGATAGATAGATAGATAGATAGATGTAAAGTTAGGTAAGTGCTCAGGACAGGAAAGCTTGTTTTGTTATGTTTTGCTTCTGCATCACTCTATTGTCAAATCCTCTGGCTATAGCACACACATTCTTTTAAATGTGCTCCTCTCAATCAGCTGCATCCTCTAAGAGGTACTTTCCATGCCTAGACTTTCTTAACATATCAATCTATTGTGAAGATAGGAATAAAAATAAATAAAATCACACTTCTTGAATTTAAAAAAGTTGGCTATCATTTATAGCATAGTAATTGTAAAAAAGAGAATACAGAGACTGAAGAGACTGAAACAATAAAGAACTGAAAAAATGTAGTTACATGTATGCTAGAACAGTTTAAAATTACACAATTACATGTTATTTCCCCCTTCTGCAAAATCCATATTAAACCAACAGGATATAGAGTGCCCATTCACACAGTGAGCCACTATTTTAAACAAATGTAAATAATACTTTGTAACACAGTCTGAAGGAAAATAGGTATCCCACTAAGATAACCATCAAAAATAATAATCAAGCCAAACTCACATCCTCCATTGCAATGTCGTTTCCCAAGGAATTTGTTTGTTTAAGTAAGGGAAGTTTTGAAAAGGTGTTTTGCAATTCCTCATGGATTATCAGCTGAAGAGAACTTGAACATGCTCTTTTACCTAACAAACTAACATAACCCATCACTTGACTGCCACAGAAAATTATATGATAAGCATTGTAACACCTGGAAGATATTATCATTTACAGTTATTTATGTTAGATGGGCTCTGAAAAAGTAACATTTGATACTGGACTCGGGTCCCCCACAGCAGAGAGACATTTTAAATACCATTTCCTGCTCTTAAAGCACTCATGTACAAATACTCAGTTATTCCTTGTTTAAAACAGAGCATTTCTTTTTCTAAAGCACAGGAATATTGCCTCACATAATAGCAAGCACTTTTGAAGTATAGCAACTATTTAATTCTCTAAAACGCCAAAGGAGCTTTTACTCGGGCAAAGCAGCAGTAAGTTGGGAAATACAGAAGCTGATCTATTTTATTCGTATTTATATCCTTAAATTCATTCCCCAGGCTGCTTCAGCTTATGTAAGGTGTGGTGCAGCATTAGGGTCAATTTCATGGTACCCCTCCAGCCCAGGCCTAGCAGTTATCCACATTATAAACACCTCTGTTTGATGCCCAGACACAGCTCAGATGAAGACCACAAGCTCTGCTCAGCTATGTGGCCGGAAATGCACTCTGTGTGCTGGACATACTATAAAAAGGCCAGAGCAATACATATCCTAAGTTCACTTTGCTCTCCAAGCAACTAGTGAGACTGATGGCTCCAAGTTTTGCTAAAGGAGTTAATAATAATAATAAAAACATTGTCACACATCCTGCTACAGGGTGCAGGCTCCACAGGCCCCAAAAGGAGCAGCTTTAACAGCTTTCCTAAGTAGAAAGAAGCCCTCAGGAGTAGCCCTAAATGTCAGTAAAATTACATTTCAAGAATGGAATTTTCAAAAATTCAGGAGGAAACTCTGCAACACATGCACAGTTAGACATGAAATGGAAAATAATCTGACTAAATTAGAGGAGATTCTTGTGGAACAGCAAAGACACCTCCCTAAACATAGTGTTCCCTCAATTCATTAAAACTTAGTTCCTACAGGATTTTGAATTTGCTTGCTAACTATACTAGCTAAAATTTTTATTCTCCCCTTCCCCTATCAGATCAACATGAGGCAGGTTCAAAAACATGAGTATTAGGATTACAGGCTGCCAGGACTAGAGACTATTAGAGAGAGTTATGATAGGAAGCAAAGCTAACTTTTATAAACCACTCTAACCCTACGTAATCAAATCAAATTTCTGTTTTAAAAACTGATCATATTAAGCTGTTCAAATAATAGGATATCTGCCAAAAAAAGTCCATTCAAGGATTTTAATTGTAGCATTTGCTATAGTTAGTCAAGTGTTTGTAGTGTTCGCTGAAGACCACTTAAAAAAAAATCATGGCATTAAAAACTAAACTTGATGGTTCAGTTGACCCAGCCTACATAAAACATTTGGATATGTTTTCTTTTTCATGTTTCATTCTGCTATCCATAAATCCATAAACGGGTCAACACTTTGCAAGCATTCTATCTCACCTCATATGTTTTCCACCAGAAGTCTGTAGGGAGTCTCTGCACATGTTTTATGAACACTGCCCCTCCTACCTATCATGCATAAGCCCATTACTGCACCCACATGAAATCTGATGAGGTGCTCACCCCAATTACAAGTAGTGCAAGTGAGGAGAGGAGCCCTACGTGCTAAGTAAAGATAGTAGTAGACAATAGTAGATACAGAGCAGGGATTTGATTCTTGCATGACTGCTATTTTATGAGACCACACAGTGAATTGCTTTTCAGCTGCATCACTCTGACTGAACAAATCTAGCCTGAGGTCTCCCCACTCACAAAGCAGTTTCTGCTACGCCTTCAACTCTGTCCAATGTTCTTTTACCAAATTATCCTTCTTCCATTACATTTCTAATATTTACCTATTTCTATTTTTGCAATTTCTCAAGCGCTAGAGAAAAGCAGTACAGTCAAGTGCACATCGTCTTGACTTTACCACCATATCAACCTTACAGAAAAATTTACTTTTCAAAACAGCTCCCTCCAAGTAGGTCAACAATACCTTATAATGGGGAGACCCCAAAAGCCAGGCTAACCTGTGCTAACAGTTTCTCAGCCCATGCCACACTGCAATAGAAGTGGTCAAAAAGATGCCTGGTTTGCATCCTCCTCATTAAAGGGTAGGTGGAGGTGCAGTGGCAAAGCCTGGAAGACTATTTCCACATAAAAGTCTCTAACCTTTCCCTTCATGAGCACACAGTCCCCAATGAATCAGATCTGGACTCTATGCTAGCATAATTTTCCTACTATAATAAAATGGCAGAAATGAGTTTGAGTTACCTGAAATTCTGTTAAAATTATTAGTATTACTAGAGTATAAAAACTCATTTCAAATGTTAACAGTAAATATAATATTAAAAACTATATTTCAATAAAATAGAAATAGACTACTTCTCACTTCACAGAATCAAAACACTTGTGAGCGAAGAACATGTAGTAAGTTCTTAATATGAATCTCATGAAATTTGCAACATCTCAAAATTAATTCAAAGTGATTATATTCAAACTGAATTGGAATCAAATTCTTTCCTAGAGGTCTGGAAGTTGTCTAAGATTATAAACAAAAGGAATTGTTTTGGGAAAAAACCCTAAAGTCTGTGAGAAATGTTTCCTAAACAGATCCACATTTATGCACTTTACTTGTACAGGACTGTGTACTGGGTTGAAAGGCTCCAGAAAGACAGATCCAGTTTGGAGACCAAAGTGCCTGTCAACTCTCAAGAATTCTTTTAGTGCACAATCTGCTATTTTCCCAGCAAGAGGCACTAGCAGGGAAGCAGTGGCCAGATGAACTACCTGGGTGGGCAGTGGTAATTGGTATTATCGACACTATCCTCTTTACGCAATTTTTTCTCTTCTCCTTATGAACACCAACTTAACATGCTCTTATTCACTTCTTCTTTCATCACCTGCTGCTCCAGTGTCTCAACCTGCTCTGGTTTTATTTGTATATGCCTTCCCTCTGTCACTCAATCTCAGTTTATCCCCTAACATCAGTCACTATTTACGTTCCCTCCTGATGTTCATACTCTTCCTCAAAAATAAGAGATTAAACTGTAATATAAAAACTGGTAGCAAACCAGCTCAGGAAACTAAAATGCTATAGCATTACAACAATTTACCTCACTGAATTTACTATGACTGCTTTAGAACAAGCGAGAAGAAGAAAACCAGACTGCACATTGGGCAACAGAGGAGAACTACTCCAGAAGTCAACTATCAAATCAGGTAACTACAACACAAACCCACAATTACCAATGACTGATCAATTCCATACATCATTTTTTCTGTTCATTTCAGTCACACTTGGAATTTTAAGGAAGGTTTCATGTCATATTTATAGATGCTAAATTATGTTTTCATTAATGAAACAAGTTTACAACAGCTCAAGGATCCATCTGGCAAACATGATTGATTTGAACATAGCAAAACTTGTATATTTGACTGTGCCTGAGATAAAAATCTCAACTTCCTTTAAACCTGCCTGTCTGTGAAACTCAAGCAATGACATTGACCTCAGGTTTATTTTCATCACTTCATCCCCACTCACCAAACGCCACTAACACTAGATTATGGCATCAGTGATGAGGAAGTGAATTGCTATTATATCTATAAGCCATATTTGCTACCAGGACAATTATGTTACCTCAGAACGAGGTCCAATAAACAACGGCCACCTCTAATGGCAGGTAAAAAGATGGTAGTTGGAGAAATCAATGCTGCTGGTTTGGAAGAGCCCAAAAATGTGTATGAGATTGTGGTAGTGCTCTTCATTACCAAGAGCTGGCAGGGATGTAGAAGACAACATTCCCAGCAGGAGCAGGTAGGCAAATGGAACTGACAAAGCTTACTCTGGTGCATCATCCTGCACGTGCAAACTGGTAGGGAGAGGGTCTCATGCTCACACATAAGAGCTTTGGTATTCCAGCCTAAGAAGAAAGCTTTCACTAAGGTAACTGGTATTAATCTGGCTTTTAGCAAGATGTTAAAATTCTCAGGGGAAAGAGAAGTTTGATCTCGTGTCATGGGATATGATTAATGAGTCAGATACAGTTCTCACACGTGTGACTTAATGGTAAGAACTGCACAAACACAATGAATGTACTATTTTGACAGTGCTCCCTGAAGACTATTGATGTACCAAAAGTTGTTATCATTTCACTTGGTAGCAGTATCAGAATGCAACAGTTTTGCTATATCTATCTATCTTATATGCATTCATATGCACACATACAAATTATTTTTTATACACACACACATATATATATACGATGCAAGCAGCCAAAAGAAGTAGCATATGGACATGCTGGAGCTGTACTTCAGAACACCAGTGCATAGAAAGGAGCCTCTGTTCAAGGGCTCCATGATTTTGGTTGCCTTGGTTCTGCAGCCAGGTTGGCATTTAAGGCAACATCTGACAGTAAGAATGCCCTCACTTGACAAATGAGTTAAATGTGCTGTTGTACTTTCATGTGCAGCTTTCACTCTGCACTTGCGTGTACACAGCACCAAAATTAAGCTCCTGGTCCACCCAGCTGCCAAACCAGACATGAAATCTGTCCATTCCAATGTACCATCACTATCCATGTTTCAAGTTCTTGGCCTTAGAGTAAAATCCTGGAATTAAATGCTGGAGGCCTGTCAATGGCACATGTTAATGAGCTGCCTGACTTCACGTACCAGCTCACCTGACCTAGAAGCTGCCAAGAAGTACACACATTTCTCAAAGTCTCTGGACCAGGTCAAGTATGGAGAGTAAACATGACATGAGAAATAAATCAAAAAGTGAAAATACTGCATAAAATAGGTAGTCAGTGTGAAAAAAAAACCCAGTAAACTGAGTCATAATGTACAGGTCACAAGTTCTTAAGTGACAGCATGGTGACCTCAAAATACCAGTTTGGTTTTACCTTGCACTGGCATTGTATTTCAATGGAGATCAAAAATCAAACACCATCCACCCTTTACTGCCTTGGCCTATCGTACTACATTTGGGTCACTTCTGGAAGAAATGCCAACACAAGTGAGTCTCAGTGGCTGATTTTACAAAAGCAGCAAATCTCCTTTCTATGCCAAATCAAAACCTAGGTTTTACTGTCAGAAAGGCAGGTCGAAAGGGATGTTAGGAACAAAAAAGTGGAATTTGATTCAACTAATATGTAGAAAACCCAAGGCAATTCTGCCTGTCTTCCTATCCTTGGTGGTTCCATATGTCCATACCAGAAAATAGGATTCCTAAGTAAATGGGAAAGCTTTCTACACTTTAGAGGCAATGATATTTTTCAATTCAAAAGAATAAGTGATTTGTCTAATGCTCCTCATTTTGTCAGATATACCTCAGTTTCCTCTCTGGAGCACAAAACAAATACTAGAGAATAGGTGACTGACTTAACAACACACTGCAAGATATCCTACGCAAGCTTGACAGGAAAAGCCAAAAGAATTGAGAAAAATATCAAACTGTTTCACAGCAAAGTCTACAGCCACTGTCCTGGAAAAAAAAAATTCAGTTTACCTGGAGAAGCTGCTAAAGAAGTGGTTTAAAAACATTAGAAACAAAGCACTGCTACAAGTCTTTTCATAAGCTCCTTTCCCATATTACATTCAGACTTGTAAGACCCTTGCAACTGTGAAAAACCATTCCCCATCTAGCTACTCCACACTGTTTAACAGAACAACATAAGTTTTTATTCTTTCCAACAATTTTGCTGCTGCAATAGAGAAAGTCCTTTGTTTTCACTCAGTTTCTACCATTTTAGGTCTCTTTCCTACTAATTAACTTAAGTGCATTTGCCTCTACCATTTCTGGCTTGCAGCAACACGACACTGGCATGATTCTTGACATTTCAACTGCTTCTCACAGACCTGCATTAAAATCAATGAGTTTTGTCAACTTCATCTATTCCCTAATTAACAAGGGTACATCCAGCAGCACAGGCAGCAATGCCTTCTGTTTGTGTACTCAGGAAGATGACTTTGCATCAATTTACACGTTGCTTTAAACAGGAGTTTATCTTTACAGCGAGATCATTACTATGAACTTAACTCCCATAGCACCATTTTAGTGTCCTTCAGGGCTTAGTAAGAAGTTACGCAACTCAGCACTGTAAAATTTTCGTTTATCCAACAAGGATGAGTCTTGATTATAAAAATCAGATAAAAGTGGCACAAAAAATGTAGGTTGCATGCCTAAAAGTCTCCTCCATAACAGAAAGGAAAGCCTTTATGCTTAAATTTAGATTAGAAGGTAACTACTTCACAGGATACAAACTCAGGTCCATAGTCTCACTGTAGATGTGTTTAAACTATGCTTCCCCTCATTCTTAACTTTATTAGTTGGAAGTCTGCACTTCTTCCATTCATTTGTGTCTACAGAAAAACACTTAAATCACAGGCAATTACTTGACATTTTGAAGATATTTTGAGATACTTGGCTTTCACATCACAAAGGTTTATTACTTCACACAGCATTTAAAAACAAAGCCATTCCTTGTTCTCTATCCACTATTCTGAGCCACGATTTGTGAATGGATTACATTTGCGGGTGGGGGGGAGAGAAGTGAGGGGGGAAAAGCCAACTAGAAAAGAGGAAGTTGTGCTTTTGAAAGTATCAAAGTGGAGTGCACGCTTTGCAGAGAAGTACAATTTCAGCAACAATTTTAGGTGAAATTTAACACAGAATATCTAGCGTGCATTTCAAAACGAAGCATCTCCTTCCTTTGTGCAATTAACAGTGAGACCCAAGACATAAAATTTTAAATTAAAATCTGATAATTCACTACTCTTAAGTCATCTGCCACTTACCCTACTTAAAGTTCTAAAAAACCCACGGATTCCCAGGACGAAGTAACCAGCAATATAAAAATTCATTGTCACGTTTTTGCATTACAACAACCCTGCCCCACAAGTCTTGTCATCTTTCACTTCGCCTTGCTGCAAGGAACGAGTGCAGCATTTCTTCATCTCATCCATAAAATGGTTTCGGTCCCCTCCAAGAGGGAAAAAGAACAGACGGCTTCTATAGGAGGGAAAGCAATCTTTGGAAAAATCAAGATGTGTGGGAAACAGCAAAAGTCCTTGGGCTCAGAAACGCAGCTTCGAAACACCTGGCAGTAAATCAATGTCACCCATTTCGCCGTAATCCCTCAAGTCACTTTTATGAAGATTACTTCCTGCAGTGCATTCCTCGCCCTGCTCCCTCCCCGGCCGACAAGGACTCCAGCACAGAGCACTCCGGGAAGCCGCACCGCGCACACGGCACCGGCGCCGCGACAGGGGGAGCGGACCGGGGCGCGGGTCACGCCTGGCACAACTGTTTCGCTACCAGCCCTGACTCCGGCCCCGCTCCCGATTCCCTGCCAGCGCCACAACTTTCTTTCCCCGTGCCCCTCGGAGAGTCCTGTCGCAACTCCGAGGGATGCGGGGGGACTGCCGCCGCCCCGTTCCCGAGGTCTCCGCCGCAGGGGACACCCCAGCGCCGGCACCGCCGCTCGCTCCCGGCGTTTCCCTTCTCCCGCGCCGCGGTGGCGACCCCTCACGCTCCCTCCGACCTGCCACAGCGTGTCCCGTCCGCACCGCCTCCCTCTCTCTCCGCCTGCCTCCCTGCTCGGCTCCCGGGGCGGCCGCGGCTGCCGGCTCCCTGCGGGGAACAGCCAGGGGCGCAACTTCGCGGAGTGGCGGAGCAGGGGGCGGGCGGCGGGGCCCTCCCGCCGTCCCCGCGGCCAGGGCGCAGGGAACCCGCGGGTCTCCCCCGCCGCGGCTCATGGCGCGGCGCTTTCCCGCCTCCCCGTCCCGCCCGGCGGCGGCGGCGACTGACCAGGGGTCGAACTCGTGGATGATGCTCTCGAAGCGGATGACGGCGAAGAGCCGGGAGCTGAATCCAGCCAGCCAGGCCAGGAAGAGGATGGTGAAAGAGAGCAGGGACTGCCAGCCCGCCGGCTGCGACAGGCCCCCCGACAGGCCGCCGCCCGCCCCGGCGCGGCTGTGGAGCGGCGCCGCGGAGTTGGCGGCGGGTCTGTGCTTGTGGTCGGGGGCCGAGTGCTCCGCCATGTTGTACCCGGGGCTCCCTCGCAGCCTCTCCCTCCGCCCGGCGCGTGCGGGGAGGAGGAGGCGGAGGAGGGGAGGAGAGGAGGGAGGAAGGGCAGGGGGCGGGGGGCTCGGCAAGGGGCGGGGCGGAGCCCGCCCGCTCTTGCTCGGCGCTCCTCGCTGTCTCCCCGCCGCCTCCTGGCGCACTCGGGCTCTGCCGCTGCCTCCTCCTCCCGCGGCCGCCGTCACCGTCCCCCGGTGCGGGGGGGAGAACGGCGCGGCGCGCGCCAGCCCGGGGGGCGGGGCCATCGACGGCACGGGGGCGGGGTCAGGGAGCCGGAGGGGCGGGGCTGGAGACGGCCCGGGGCGCGCGCGCGGCTCCGAGGGGCAGCGCCGGGGTGGGGAGGGAGCTTTGCCGGCAGGGGGCTGCGGACGGGACCCGGGCGGGAGGGACAGGGGCGGATCGCGGCTCCCGCCCTCCCTTCTTCCCGAGCGGGCCGTTTGACATTGCCGCCCCTCCGGAGCGGGAGGAGCTACCGGGGGAGGGCGGGGCTCCCAGGAGAAGGCGAGGGGGCGTGACCGATCCCCTCGGGTAGCGCCCTCCTAACAGGAACTCCGCTGACGGCCTGTCACGGAGCGACAGGTATTTAAAAGGGGCGGGTCATCCCCGAGTAGCCAATCGGAGCGGCACGGCTCCGCGCGCAGGGGGACGTCCCTCGCGGCGCCAGCCGTTGGGGCAGTTGACTGGCAGTCGTTTGGTCCAGTCGGAGCGCGGCGTGCGAGTCACGTGGGCGCCCCCGGCGCCGTGCCCGGGCGCTGCGGTGCGTGTGGGCCGGCGGGTGGCGCCGCTCCCGGCGTGCTCCGGAGGGGCGCGGAGCGGAGCATGCCGGGAGTTGTAGTCCGCCTTGCGGGGGCGCGGCGAGCCCGGTAACTCCGTTTGCTAGGAATGTTTATTTGTCCCGGTGGAAACTGCGATGGCTGGCGCTGAGGGATGTGGGAGAGCTTCGCCCTCATGCAGTTGAGAGGAATAGCTTAGGGCAAGGTCAGGGAGAGCCCTGTGTGTGCCACGTGCCTCAGCTGGAAGCACTTTTACGGAATCCATCAGTGCATTAGGTTGGAAGAGACCATGGAGGTCATCGAGTCCAACCTATGGCCGAACACCACCATGTCAACTCCGCCATGGCACATGGAGCCAGATCCAGCCTTTCCTAAACACTCTTCATTCCAGGGATGATGACTCTACCAGGCGCAGTGACCAGCAAATGGACACCTTGGCTTTTTTGGGTGGGAGGGATTGTTCGGGTTTTTAAAGTTGTCTTTTTGGAGTTTTCCCATTGAAATGGTATTTGAGAGCCTTTTAAACTCCCTCAAATATTTTGCAAAACATGTGGCTATAAGGAGAAGGTGGAGAAGACTGAAGGCTTCCAGGGTTGCACATGCCTCATCAGCTTGAGGCATGCTGGCCTTTTTTCTACTCTGAGATGGCAGGGGACAGCCTGCTTTTAGAAAAAGTGTGATATTAAACACAGGCAGAATAAAAAACTACATGGCTCTTTGCATTGATCACACAAACAACATATGTTTTATGGTTTTTATGCAGGGCTTCAGTTTTGAAATTAAATAGCTTATGTTTGTTGTCTGAGGTCTGGGCATTCCCTTTGATGCACAAATGTGGCTCTTCAAAGGTCCTGAAGACTTGCAGTTCAATTTCAGCAGTATGGATGGGCACCATACTGGGTCTTAGTTGACTAATACAATTCTAATTAGACCTTGCTGTTGTCTCTAGCTTTGTTTGTTCAGCAGAGGAAGAAAACAGTAGGTTTCTTTCTATGCGCAGTGGAAACCTTCCTATTACAGAATCCTAGAATGGTTTGGGTTGGAAGACACCTCAAAGATTATCTACTTCCAGTCTCCCTTCTGTGAACTTCTTCCACTTAACCAGGTTACTCAAAGCCTCATCCAACCTGGCCTTGAACACTCCCAGGAATGGGGTATCCTTCAGCTTCTCAGGGCAACCTATTCCAGTGGCTCACCACCCTCACAGTAAAGAATTTCTTTCTAACATACAATGTAGGCCTACTTCCTACTTCCTCTCAGTTTAAAGCAATTCCCCCTTATCCTGTCAATACCTGCCCTTGTAAAAAGTCCCTCTCCAGATCTCTTCTAGGAGCCCCTCAGGTACAGGAAGGTGCTCTGAGATCTCCCTGGAGACTCCTCTCCTCCAGGCTGAAAAGCCCCAACTCTCTCAGCCTGTCTCCATAGGAGAAGTGTTCCAGCCCTCTGATTATTTCTGTGAGCCTCCTCTGGACTCATTCCAACAGGTCCATGGCACTGCTGTGCTGGAGACCCCAGAGCTGGATGCAGCCCTCCATTGAAGTGGAAAGCTCTGTTCAACAATCCTTAGAGAATGCAGCAATTTTTCCTCAATGCCTGCATTATCCAAGGGGAGTGACTTGGTCACTGCATTTGGAAGCAGAGGAACTGTATTGTCAGGTGTGTCATGTGTAGGTTTTGATCTGAGCATTTTGATATGCTGTTGCTCCTAGAGGACTCCCATTTCACACAGCCACATAATGAGGCTAAGGAAAACTTCTGGAAGATTTTGAGTTTCAGTTTTGCTGGATCTGGCTTTTAAAAGGCTAAATTTTTGTGAGGTAGGGATTTTTTGTTTGTGTTGGTTGTGATTTGTTTGTCATTGCTTTTTTACACACTGTATTCTTTCTTGCTTAAGTAGGCCAATAATATGTTAGAGATAGACATTTGCCCCTTTTCTGGTGTTGTCAGTGAGGCTTTTTTAATGAGCTGACCAGCTGGCATTTCAAGTGAAGGATTTTTTTTTTTTAATTGGTTCATGAGCGCAGAGCTAACGCGAGCAGAAATTTGCAACTATCAAGTGTTTTCTAAAAGGTACTGGCTGATTTTACAACAGGCTCAGTCCTGATCTACTTTTCTGGATTTCTATTCTGTCAGTTGGCATCCTGCTTTTGGTAACAGCAGTTCAGGCTTAACGATGCAGCAGAGGAGCTGTTTCAAATGGCAGTGTTGGACGCTGAGAGAATACCTTTGTGTTTTCTTTCCTTCCTGACCGTTTTTCTCGATGTTAAGGAGCCAAAAAGGACCCATGATTCATATTAGCTGGGGAAAAAATGTGTATATCAGAGCTTTTTTTTATGTGTAATTTACTACCAATGTTAACTTTCCTTGATTTGGAATCTGATTTATTTAAAAATTATTGCAGATCATGGTGTGGGTAAGGTTATGTGATGTTTACTTTAAATTTCAGTGCTATAACTTTTACTTGCAACAGGGAGGTTATATCATTCTGAGTGTACTGTCAGAGTTAGATCAGACAATTTTTTGAGCATAGACAAGCCCAGACAATGTGATTTATTTGAATGCTGACTAATGGTAAAGTGTTTCTTTGTTATTGGTAACAAATTACATTGTTGCCTATTTATTTTCAAACTGTTCAAAAGGCTGTACTCTTGAATATCTCAGAGCTCGGGCAATGAAATTTAATGGCAGCAAAAGCTCAGTTCTAGTAAAAGCTTTTATTAATGCTTCTGTAAATTTATTGTTTGAATTGAAATAAGGCTTAATAGTCTCATGATAAAATCAATCAAACAAATGCAGACAGATGGAAATTAAAAGACTCATAGGTAGATGGAAAGACTCAGTGGGTTTGGTACTCCATGGCCATGACAGCAATGGAAAGGACATTTCTGTAGAGGAGATGCAAAAGGTGCCTACTGGAAACTGCATTCAACCCACACTCATAGCTTGATAGGCAGGGACATTTTCCATTTCTCTCTTTTTATTTTATCTTATTTTATTTTTACTTCCTCCATCCCCCCACCCCATCCTCTTGTGTTCTTTGATTTGTTTCAAGGTAATTTGGTTTGATTTGTTCCACTGTGTGTGGTGGTGCATTCTGTGAACACAAAACCCCACAAAAATGTCCACATTAGTGACTGAGAAGTTGACTTTGCATAGTGATTATGAACCATTTTGTGTATAGAAAATCAGTTTCCTATTCTGAGCGTGTAAAATAATGGCCAAATGCCTTAAGGAAAGAAAAAAGTCTTTCATTTCCAAGTTTCCTTAATAGTGGAATTATTCAGTGGATAATGCCAAATGCAGAATTCATATTATGGTTGTACAAACTAGAAAATCTTGAAAGCTGTGGATCTGCATATAGGAAAATGTCAAATGAGAGCTTTTCATTCCTCAACAAGAGCTACCATGTGTCAGTACTGCTGAAAGAATGACAGCAAAATTCCTGCAGAAAAAACTCCACATGGACACATCCAGGAAATCAGTTATTAATCAGAAGTACACAGACTCATGGTTCATATTCTCACCAAACTTCATTAGCAACAATTCAGCAGTGTTTAGTAACAGGAGTAGACACTGTAGTTTAGAAAGCCATTTGAAGAGCTGTTCAGGTTTGAAGTGAGTAAACAAATCTCTTTGTGTTCCTGCAGCTGAACAAGTTGTTAAGCTTGATATTAAGATATTTTGAGGATGACTTTAGAAATTAATGACACAATATCTCCTGAAATGAAAAATATTAAAATAGTACACTTAAGCATAATTTGGTGTGGTGGAAGATACTTGATTTCAGCTATGTGCTCAGATGGTCATTGATTTAAAAATGTTCACATGAGAGAAAACATAACCCTATTGCCTGAAATTATCTTTGGGAACCTGAAGTTTAATACACTTAAAAAATCACCATCTATTAGTCTCCATATAGACAAAAATGACGTGAGTTTACTCTAATTGTAAAATGGATTTTACTCAGCAGCTGCGACCCTTTGTGGATATGTGTAAATCACTTAAGCAGTGATACAAGATGGTCTGTAAAGAGTTTTGCACCTGTGTAACTATAATGAGGTTTGTAATTGATTTGAGCAGAAATTGCATAACTGGTGTGTTTAGACAAGGCCTTCATCTGGGATTTAATTCAATAACAGGAGAATCTCAAACTGTACAGAGTTTTATTAGCGATTTCTTATTTTTTTTCCAATAGTTTAAATGTGTTGATATTGCTCCTCTGCTTCTTCTGTCTTAATTATCCTGCTTAATTTGCCTTTCCCATGACCTATACTGTGGCAAAAATCACTCCAGTCTGCATGCACAGATCTGCTTTTTGCTCTCCCTAGCCAATCCCTGACATAATCATCTGCCACCATAACCTTTTGCATCAACCTGCCTTTACTTGTGAAAAAAATGGGGCTTTTCTATCTGCTGGGCTGGTGCCAGCCCTGCTAAATCTTCATCCCTTGTTAAAAAAACTGAAGGAGAGACACACACTGGGCCTTTCTTTGAATAAATAAAAAATGCCATACTCAACGTTCTACATGTGTATTTTCTCACCCACATACAAAAATGCTGTGCAACATTTAAAACCTGTGGACCTCTGAAGTACCTATCTTGAAACATGTTTTGTCATCTGTAGTGTTTGCAAGCACCTTAACCAGAATTTCATTGTTCTTGGCAAATCCTGCACTCAAGTGTTTTTACAAAACTTTCATTTTATTCTTTCTGTTAAGAAGGAGAGTACAGCCTTGGGGATGATCAAAAAGAAGTTTTAAAAAAGGCCATTTTCTTCAGGGACATCACTAAATGGCTCATCTGAAGAGTGATGTTTAACATGTAAATACTAGGTACCTAGGTGTTGTAGATAGTGGGTCTTATTAAAATATTTTGTTAGAACAGCAAAGCTGCTCAGGGAACCAGGCTGGAGGGTAAAGCCAACCTCTGGGGAGTGGAGTAAAAGTTATATTCAGTTTAAGAATATGAGATCTCTCTTTGTTTATTCACAATTAAGGTGAAATTTGTTGAAGTGAGAGGGGAGAAAAGAGTATAGGAGAGGCATTCTGCTGTTTGCTGTAACACCAGCTGCTGTTACAGCATCAGGGTAAGATGTGTGAAAACAGCAAAAAACAGAGGGGCAGAGAGGAAAAAAATTTTTTTAAAGTCATTTAAAGCCTGTTTAAATCAATGGGAGATTTTTCTTGGTAGCATGTTGATCATCCCTGACTTGAATTTTTCTTCCTTGCCTCCCTCACCAGAAAATTCCACATAGTTTCTGATAGAAATTGAATGCAGGGGAAGGGGGAAGAGATTTTATTTGCACATTGTCTGTGAACTGTTGCCATAATTCATTAAAGCTTAGCTCTTCTGATTTTAGTTTGGCTGATAAATTTGAGCAAGTTGTTTAAGTTGGAAAATTCTTCTGCAGTATCAAAGAATACTTCAGTAGGTGGTAAAAAAGAAAATCGCATAGTAAAATATCAGCAAAGAATTCCCCATCCCTGGAAGTTTCACTGTGAGTATTGTGCAGTATTTTTCCATAATTGGGTTTATAGTCTAAATGTGCACAGCCTTGAGGAAAGAAAATTTTAAAGATTGTTTCTAGTGCTTTTCTCTTGGTAGCAATTCAGACTAATTGTCTCCTTGCTGTTTTCTAGACTACTTGTAGGTATTTTTCTGGTCAACTGCTGCATTAATAACTGCATTAAAATTGTAAAAGAATTTAAGTCACATTGTTGTGGAATAAACTGTGCCAAAATGCACTATGCAATACAAAATAGGAGCTTATGGGTGCTTTGGGATAATGTAATTTCAAACTTTCCTTGCATGTAGATCTGAATTGAGGACTCCATCATTGTCAAGAAGAGAACTCAGCAATGACTACTTTGACTTTATATCACTTGAATTTCTTTGGCTTCCCCAGTGGCATCAAATGATTAGAGGATTCAGAAGTGAAAAACTGATGTACTGAGGTGAAGTTACTCTGAGGTTTTTACTGCCTTCTGTCCACATATGAACGGAGACAGCACATTCTGTGATATATAATCTGTAGGCTTCAGGTCCCCAGCAATCTCTTTTTGCAAATGACTCTAGTGCCTGAATCCTAGATTTACTGTTATCCAGTTGAATTTCTGGGGTTTTTTGTTGTTTTTTTACCACTCTTATCATATGTGTTCTGAAACAATGAATCTTAATGTTTAAAATCCTATCCTGGGGAAACTGACCCCACAGTAATTAATCTAATCCTTACTGCTAAACTCTCTTCTTGTGCCTTCTTTTCTTACATATTGTTCCCCTTTATACATCTTAGAACATTGTAATCCCTATTGATACTCTAGCGATTTCCTTATACATCCTCCCAGTTTATGATACTTGCTCTCAGACATAAAAAAATCATAGTATCTCCAATTAATTTGTTTAGAATGGATTTCCAGTTTTTACAGGAATGCAGCCAAGTAAATTTGGTGCAAAAATAAGGATCCTTTTGTTATTTGACTGTAGCAGAAGTACTGATGCAAAAACAGGACCAGGGGACAGACTCTTCTGCCAAAGCAGCCAAGACACTGTTCAAGGCAGGGTTCATTCTCCTCCTTTGACGTGGCAATCAGCAAGTAATACAGCATTAATGTAACAAGCCATGTCATACCTTTTAAAAGCCTCTTTGTTGTCTTCTGGTGTGAATTCTGTCCTCTAAAATTCTTCCTGGTTTTTGGTGTTGTGCTCTCTGTACTTCTGCATTTAGAGATTGGGAGGGAGGAGGAGTTGCATGAAGTTGCCTTAAACACAAAGATACAAAATTGACTTACAAATGCTGATTTAGTAACTCTGCTGCCCTGACACATGCATTCAGCCTCCCTGGTCTCTCCCTTCTCCCATCTTGTTTGATATTGTGCCATTTATTTTTACATGGAACCAGTGTTGCTTGAGATCACCAAAATTGCCAAGACAGGTGTAATAACTCTAATTTCAGTACTTTTCCTTTTGAGCTAGAACAGATGCACTTTGGTTTTGCATGAAGGACTACACTCAGTATTGCTTTGGCTTCTTTATGCCATGGATTTTGTGCCAAATTACTGACCTTCAAAATTGTAAGGGTGAGAGATTGGAAAAATCTTCCAGCTGTTCCCTGTACATATGCCTCAAGTGTGGACCTTTATGTACAGTATTTGAGATTCAATGTGAGATCCTTTCCAATCCCATAAGCTACTGCAGGGATATCTGTCGTGGAGCACTTCTTCCCCTTCCTTCTCCTTGGAACTTGGTGTTCCCTCTGTTGTTTCTAACTCTTTTCTAACTCTTACTCCTCCTCTCTCTAGCTGATGCCTTGTTGTATTTCTTGGATATATTTCAACTTGGCTGTTGGGCTCAGCCTTGATCTTTAGTGGATCCACTGTAAAGCTTTCTGGAGCCACAAGTGTCTGGCACAGACCCTGACCTCTTCCCACAGGTTTCCAAGTCCACGTAGGCAAGCTGGATAGGGAATGTGACCAAGCTATCTGCATCATGATATCTTTTAGCTGGTTACCAGGACTTTTTTTTACTTTACTCAAATGTCTTTTTGTTACATACTGTTCTGTTTATACAATGTCATGTATTGAATATTGTGTTTGGAGGCTGTATGTAATTCTGGAGTCATACAGCTTTTGAAAAGATCCTATTTCTTAATATTGAAAATAAATTCAGGAATTTCTAAGGTAATGGCCTCTTTTTTAAGGAAAATACCCCTGTTATCTTACAAGGTTCTTTAATTTGCTGAATTAGTTCTACTTACATCTCCTTCATGCAACTTCCACCTGAAGCAGAGATATACTTCATGATTTTTATTGCAGGCAGATGGTAAGATTTGTGTGGAGATTCTAGACAATTTTTATTGGGCTGTTAATTACTAGCATTTGAATTATTAGTATAGAATTATGCTACTACTTTGTTATTTCTGCAACAGTTATCCTTCTTCTGGAGAGAAACGTGACTTGTGACTTTCTTGTTTTCGTCATTAGCTCATTGTGGTAGGTAACAACAAAGAGAAGACAGTGTTCAAATGCTCTTTCAAAGGCAGTAGAGTAATTCTGCCAGGCTTAGAAAAAATGCAGTGTCATTTCACTGCAGTCCCACCACCCTACTGTCACCTGTGGCTTAATGTGCACTGTCCTAACCTGGACTGTCAAGTATAAGTTGTATATAGTTTCTTCTAATGTGATAGGAGAAAAATTTTATTAATACAGGCAGCACCGCTTCTCACAGCTAGAGACTAGAAAAGCTGTGAATATTCAGTACTAAGACTGACCATCTTTTACTTAATTCTCTGTTTTAGTTGAGAATGAGATATGCCTCTGAAGATCAGCCAGGTCCTCCAGAGTATTATAAGCCCTGTCTGTCAGCTTATATATTATGCAATTATAATACAATATACATATACAATACATTTTTGTTTTGGAGTCCTATAGAGGCTCCTAAAAATCCATAAATGCAAGGTCTAACCCTGAGTGCTTTTAGGCCTACAAACCTGACTTATATAAAATTTTGATCATAAAAAGTTTTCTCTCTCTGTTACATATTAGAACAATCTAAAGAATGACAGATCCCCAGCAGGATGAAAAGATGAAATATCAATATTTTAGTTACTCTGCCTCCATATGGTATTATTATCCTTTTACTCATACACCCAACATTATGGCAGCTAGTTTCTTGAAAAGGAAGCAGAAGCAATCTGCTTCCTAAGCACTAGTGTGAGGTAGGTCTGTAAGAAATGCCTATGCTAAAGGAAGAGAGATATAATCATGGCTTGTTCTAGCCATCCATGCTTGAGAAATTAATACCTCTCAAAGCAGGTTTTTAATTTGGTAATTAGATATTCTTGTGCTTGATCTTAAGTTAATTTTGGAAGTAGTACTCTTGTAATTTCTAACCATCACTTTTTATTAACTCTTGGGAAGCCACACTTTTGTGTATTGGGAGATTAAGTGTAATCAGATTCCATCTCACTAAAGCACTGCTGTGTAAACCACTTCACCTTCTGTTTAACTGAGAAACTGAACATGGAGAGGCTTTATGTTAACAAGGAAAGGATGAATATTTAAATTGGCCAGAATGGTATTATGGCTCTTCTGAGCCTCTTAGTACATAGTTACTGGCATTGCCTCGTTGCCTATGCTTATGTTGTCCTTATTTTCAGGCATTTGCAAGGATTGAGAAATGCTCTGGAGTTATGAATAATACACCAGTAGAAGGGTTGGGATGCTAAGTGTTCAAAACAAGCTCATCAGGGTGTGTGTGTCATGAGCAAACAAACGCTGCGTTTCTGCCCACCTTTCTAGTCAACTCTGAATTTTTGGAAAATACAGTTTCTGAGGCCTAAGTTACCTGTGGCAGAGCCTTTTCCCACTGGAGGAATAGAGACAAGTTCTTTTGGTAACAATTCTGTTTACAATTTTCAGACTGGTCAGTGGACCCTCATAACGGCTGCCTACAAGGAGTTTGCCAAGCACCCACTCCCAAGGACCTTTGACTGGACAAACTGCTCTTTATTGGAAAATGAAAAGTGAAAAGAGCTGAAGACTGTTATTCTGTTGCAATGATTATGCTCTTGGTCTAGTGCAGAGTATCCTCCTGTAAGCAAGGAGCTGCCCAAGTCATGTGTGCTGATGAACAGAATTTACACTTAGAGTAAAAGAACTGTAAAGATGTGGTAGTGTATTTTGCATTTTAGACTCTGTTTTAAATGTCTGTCCTGAAACCTAATAACATCTAGTTTTGTAGGGCTCTGAAGAACAGTAGTACAAATTGGCAGATGTTTTGATCTGATGGGAGCTGAAATTTTATTCTTAAACCATTAATACTAAATAGACCTAAATTTCCTGCACTTCAGCTGTGTTGCAAGAGAATTGATTGTGATATTTGAGACAGAAAAGAAAAAAAACTATGATGGTAGTTGTTGAAGATTTACTTCAGTTTTAGAGAAATGTAAGAAATATTTTATACCAAAACTACTCTCTTATGCTCGTGGTGGAGTGAAAAGAAAAATGCCTGTGCCTTAAGGAGCACATGTGAGATTATCAGCAGGAACATTCTTGGTGCTTAGTTACTTGGTTAATCTAAGAACTTGCCCACTGTAACAGAGTTAAACGTTTCTTGCAGTGAGTTTTCAAATTCTTTTGAAGATAGAGTTGCTTGGATTCTGATCAGACTGAATCCGTGGTAAAAGAACTGGAACTATGAGATGAGAAAAATTTGTAGATTTTCCTATAAGAATTTCTATCTACGTGCTGTGAATTGTTGCCAGAGCACACTTATGGCGATGTATCTGTTGGACTTGTGTCTTTTATGTCATGTCCTTCCTAGAAGCCAGGAAGATGCTGCTGCTACTGACTGTTAGTCAGGATCAGAGTGATAGCCTCTTGCAGAAGCACTTTGGCTTAGTTACTGAATCAAAAACCATCTTTCTTGGCAGTGTTATTGGCAGTTTTCGAGGTATATTTTTAAAATATCTTTTTTTCCCCTCTAAGATAGTTAATGGATGATCTCTGAAAAAAATTGCTCTGCTTCCTCTAGAGATCAGGATGTCTTGGACATTTGTGTTTTGGTTATTTATCAGGGTACAATTTCTCTCTAGAAATGGATGAGGTGAGAATACCTGCAGATTTTGGGTGATAGGGAAAAGTTGCCAATGAATTGGGAATATTTTTATCAGATCTATTTTATAAAATCTATTTTTTATGTTTTATTTGAAGACAGTAATTTTAAAGTCATTGAAATGTGTAATTCTTAAGTTCAGCACTTGAGCCTGTATTTCTCTTTGAGCATGTGAATAACCCAAATAAAGTGCACAGAGATAATCTTATGCTGAAGTATTTTTGCTGAATCATGTCCCTAGAAAATTTGATACATGCAAATAAAAACATATCTAAATATATGAGCATTGTTCTCAGATTTGGTAGAAATATTTCTGCTTTCTATATGTACTTCTTATTATAAGTTTCCCTTGAATGCAGTTTGAATATAATTTTGCTGTTCAGCAATCCAGATGCAAGAAACATGCCATAAATATCTTGTCCTTCTCTCCCTCCCCCGAAGTTGCATTTGGCAAGTGTATCATGCTATATATTGATGTTACTATTTTATAAAGAATTTATAAAATCTTGGACAGTAATGACATTTTTGCACTGTTCCATAAGCACAGAGAAAGTGCAAGACCACTTACTCTCCTACTCCAATCCAATATAATATTAATCATTACGTCCAAGAAACTCTATCATCACTCTGGAAACAGGATTAAACCATCCTTGTCCCTAAGAGTTTTTCATAATTCATTTAGGATGAATCAGCCCACAGGAGTGGAGCTCAAATTTTTAGTTTTGGTGACTGGGGTGTATAAGCTCTCAAGAAAGTGAACGGGATATATCCTGAGCGGGGGGTAAGTTTATGAGGAACCTGATGCTGCTCAAGGCTCACCAAGTAGTAATAAAGAGTAGCTGATAGGCATAGGCAATGCACAGCCCAGTTATTACTCTTTCTGTGCAATAGGAATCTCTCTATGGTTCCAGGATATGACCCTTTTATTCCCTGTGGAGAGGAGGAAGCCAGAGCTGGATCCGCATATCACAGCTCTCTGCTGTAAGAGTTGAGTAGCTGGGGTCATGCAGAGCAGTGTCTGCTAATATTTCCATGGGAAGATTTGAAACTGGGATCCCAGGAGTCCTTTTGAGACAGGGATCAATGACTGAGACTCCCTGTTCAGTCTGTTTTCCTTGTGGTTGTAGGGGCCAGAACTGCACGGCGGAGCAGCTCTCTTGTGAATGGTTGTAGGTGGAGCTCCAGGTGACAGTGTTAAATTTAGGTATTTTGGTCAACATCCCAAGTGAGGCTGGAAAGACTCCAGGCCATTGTGTCATTTCAGGAATTCTCACTGATGTTATCAATCACTGATGTGATTGCTCTAAACACACCAGTAGATTTACACTCCAATTTGGCTTGAATACCTGTTGTGTACCCTTGGTTTACCTGTGTGTCTTTGCTCTGGGCATTCACAGCAAGTTGTGTTGGACCATGACCAAATACAAACGTGTCAGAGTCATATTTTAGAAGTATAATTATGATACCGTACTTGTGAAATGGCACTTAATTATAAATAATTAGTTTTATTTTGTTGCAATTTTAGAATCGTTAATGGACTAGTCAGAGTTTTCAACCTTAGTGTCTCCTGGAATAAGGAAGGACAGAGTTTTCACAAGATGCTCTTTTTTTTGGTTAAAAAAAATTATCAGTCATCTTCATTTACTGTATGAATAATGGGATCTAGAGATGGGAAAGACTTATTACTTTACGTAGTCCGTTGCCTTCCCCAGGAAAATGGTTTTCTGCCATAAACTTTTCCAGTGCTTTGGGCAATTTAGTTTTAAATATCTTTGCAAATAAACAGCATTTTCACTGCTTCTCTAGGTAAGTTATCGAACACCTTTTTTTTTCCCCAAGCGATTTAATTATATTTTACTTTCTATTTATCATACATATATAGATAGCTAGATGGATGGAGATATCTTTTAAAAGACAGAAATTTGTTATCTGAGATTTTCTTGGTTAGATAGAGAAAAAAAAGTTCTTTCCAGTCCAATGCTGTAGATACCCAATGCCTCAGCAAATGTTGAGGTTTTGCAATTATGTTTTCATATCTATTTTGTTGCAGTAAGGATCCCGTGAAGTCTGAGCGAGGATATGCTATTGAAATAAAAAATATTTCTAATACATCTTGACTGAAAAAAAAAAAGGGTCTCCTATTACCATGACTACTTATCACAGCCATTTTGCATACTGCTCATTGCAATGACAGGTAAGCAAAACGAGATTTGTGAATTACATCTCTGTATTTTAAATTAATGACTACATCTTTGCTACTGTCCTTAGTAAGTTTTGCTCTCAGGCACTGCAGATCTTTGTAGGCATTCCTTCTGAACTAACACTGTTATTGTAGAAACAAATTGCACCTGTCTTCTTTTAATCTCTCTAAAATGTTAAAGATCAAGTAAAGAAAAACATTTTAGAGGCACAAAAATCTAGCATTCACTTTCATTTTGTTTCACCTTTAATCAAACTGTAACTGTTCCTGCTAGAAGTGTTTTTGTAGCACATCTATTTTCCCAGAAATGTAATGATTTGTCACCTCTTTGGGACAACTTATGTGATAACAATGACTTAGTATGTAAGACTCTACAATGAGGGGGTGATAAAAAGGAATTTCAGAACAGAAAATGTTTCTTAAACAGGTCAGTTTAAGAAAATAAGCCTAAACATACAGCCTGCTAAAACAGTTAATATCAAAATAAAGATAGCATCCTCTATTTTAAAATTTATATATCTCTTTAATATTTAAAGTTTTAAAATAATGTTTTTATTAATTTCCTGAATAGCTAGAATACAAATAGATAAAGATCTGCCAATAATTTTATTCTTGGTAATAGAATCATTCATGGTTAAAATTTGGCAGGCTTAAGTTCCTTAATAAATAGTATCTTAATGAAATCACACGTTTGACTGTATAGCTGTAGATCAGTTCATGACCAAAAAAAGGATTTGAAACTGCTATTGCCTTCATCCCTTAATTTCATACAACAAACTTCTGGTGTTTCCCTTCAGAAATGATAAAGTTCTTAAGAAACTGATCTGCTGCCCTCCCTTCCCAAAAATATTGTTGGGACTTATGTGCATGCCAAAATGTTTGAAGTACTTAATGAATTTTAAATAAGTTGTATCTGACTTTTGTATACTTTCTTTTCCAAGGATTTTAGCTTTATCCATAGAATATCTATAGAGATATTTTGCTCAAAATAAAACCAAAAATGAGGTAGAAATGAATCCATAAAGAAGTAGTGCTCCCATCTGAGTTGTCATTTGCTACCTTTGGTTGTCAAAATTGCTGAGCAAAGTATGCAAATGAGCAAGCTTGTTGCCCAGAAAGTTAAAGATAGAAATCTTCAGAATTTGTGCATTCCTGTGAGAAGCCTTTTGGATCAGTTTCTTGTGAGAAATCTTCCCACCAAAGCTTCAGATAGAACTGAGGAAACATAATGTATTTAATTGATTAGGAATTTACTGGATTACCAGTAGTGGTGAGATCTCTAACCACCATGAGTAAATGTGATTAGATGCTAAAAAATTACTAAATTTTCATTAATCAGACTTTACGTCCAAATGCAATTTCCAGAAAGTAAAATCTTATTTCCTTTACAAATTTGTCTTTGTCTCTTTCTGCTCTTATCCTGAGCAATTTTTAATTTCCAAAGCTGATGAATATCTGCAGTCATCTCTCATACCATACATCTACACTCCAGTCTGACAATGTAGCTATAGCTCCTCAGGATACACCTGAGCTGGCTTTAAAACTGCTCTTGTGGGTACCCAGCACAGTGTAGCCAGACAGGGGCTTGGAGTTTCATTTAGACTGTTTGATTTAGGCTTTAACAGTCTGTGCTGAGACTCATCCTGCCTAGGGATGGACTTTTGTCAGTCACTAAATTGGTTAGATAAGTCAGCTTGGATATGTACATTCAAGCTACCCTGCCTAGTGTCATACCAGCACATTCTTCATTCCACTGGAAGTTGTGTAGGGTAAAGAGAGGTCAGTGTGTTCAGACTCCTGTGGAGGGAATAAAGGGATTTGCAACATCTAAGTGGCCTGCAGTAGCTTCAAAGTGAAAAAAAATACCATGCAGGAGTTACATCATTGTCTTGAGTGTTTATAATATTTGATTTCTCTCCCCAGTAGATGTATAAAAGACCAAACTCTGACAAGAGTAATGAATTTGAACAAATCAACCTTAACAGAAAATATTACAGTCTAGAGTATTCAGCCCAATCCCCACGTCATTTAGCATAAAAGCTATCAAGCAAACCAGTACCAATTTCTTGTATTACTCCCACCCTCCTTAGATTACCTGTCTGAGATTTATTTTTGCAAGTTTCCACTTTATAGTATATTTTTATTACCAGTGATAGAAATATATTTATTTTAAAACAGGATGTAACAATATTGCAGTGTGTTGCCCTTTGTTCAATACCATATTTTACTCTTTTCTTCTTAGTAGTAATGATAATACTTAACACTTATAGTATCCCATGTATTGAAAAGACCTTTGCTGCCATCAACTCAGTATCTTGTAGACTAGTTAGAAATTGTATCTCCATTTTAGAAATAATCTGAGACAGGAGATCTTTAACAACCTTTGAAAAGTACTCCTAATTGCCTCTCACTGAGTTCTTGTATGTATAACTCTAGTTTCCAGAGGTTCCTGGCCTCTTCTGTTACCTTCAACAGGGTAATAAACTATTACTCTAAAAAGAGGAGCCCAGGAGGATAGTTGACAGTGTGTCTGCAATTGAATAAGATGCTGTTTCCTCTTATGTGCACTCTTTCCCTCCGTCTCCATGGGTTCCATACCATACCCAGTGTATGCTCCCCCCCTCTTGTAGCCACAGACCCACTGCTGCAGAGCTCAGCAGGCAAACCTCAGGCTCTGGAGACTCTAGAGAGTCTCTAGTTACACTGTTTTTCCTTCTCACTTTCTGTCCATCAATCATCTCAGTACTCCTGCATATTATCTGCTGGTTTATCCATGACTTGCCTCTAATTGTAGTCCCTTCCGACCTTTCTGTTCTTACATTCCTATGCTTGCCTGCAAGTGGCTCAAGAATCTTAGTGGTATAATTGTCATGGATTTACCCATCCAAAGGAATGTTAAAATTAAGAACAGTGTTCCAACATATGTTACACCCCACACTTGCTACCAGCATCTTTTGTATGCAGGGTTCACATTTGGTTCTACTTTCCTTCCCTCCTACACTCACATTTCCTATACACACACAAACATCTGTTTTCCATTCTCCAATCAATAGTATAATTTAGCTGCTTAAATAAAACTATTGGTATATTTGGGGTCTGTAGATGTAACATTCAGAATGAAAATATCATGTATTTTATCTGTCCACAGTAAATTTTGTAAAAGGACCTGCCATGAGAGTATTTCTAGTCCAGGAAGAGAGCAAACGACAGCATGAAAGGCTGTCCTGTGGGACTTTTGGGTCTCTGTACTTGTATTGGTTTAAAGTGTAAGGCTGATGACTTTGATATGTTATATTTAATATGCATTAAAAGTTTATTGTATTTTTAGGATTTTTGCACATGCTGCTTACGTATCAACGTTTTATGTAGGATAGCATATGAAGGTTTTTTATCACTGAGGTTTCATCAAAACTGGACAGAAAATAAAATTGGATAATCCTCTTTTTTCATTTGGGGGGATTTCTTTTTTTAAATAGTTCACCTCTTCCAGTGTTGGTTTAAGAAAAAAAAAACTGATCTGAAATGGGCTTTTGAACAAAGGTCTAATTTAAATATAGATAGAAAAGGGCAACATTTTTTCCTTTACTGCATTTTGTGCATGCCAGCAAAGTCTGCCAGTACATCTTGATGATTATTTACAAATACGTTTCTGTTTCTCTCCCCCAAAATATTTTCCATCTTGAGAATATAGTCTTCTAGTAAAAATTTTATGGTTAAAGTTGTAAACCAATTTTTTATTAAGAGCTTTTAATGCTGACTTTCATAAAGGAAAACTTTTCTCTTTTAAATTTTGAACTGTGATGTGTAGTCAAAAAAGGTACTTGGAAAGGACTCAAGTTTAACTGCACAAGCTGTTTTTTGAGAGGATGGAAATGCAAAGAAATTGTTCTATTTTTTACAGCAAGAAAACCTTTGCTTTTGATAAACCATTGAAAAATGTCTTGTCAGGAGACTCAATATTCTTGACTAGCATGAGAAAGAATTGCATTTTTTATTAAGTAGGCAGGTCTTTCCCTATTAGATTGTGTTCAATTCAGTGGAGGTACTAGAAATGCTTGAACATAAATTAAAAAGAAATGTTTTCTAAACCTTACAAGACCAAACAGCTCTTTTTAGCAGAACTGTACCCCTGGGAAGCAAGGGAAGCGAAAAGGGCAGAGAGGCTTGCTTGTTTTTGTATGTCATACTTGGGTCTTTAAACCAGCAAAGAGATGAGATCTCTGAGCACATCCAATAGTTTGACACTGCTGAAAGGAGGATTTCAGGTTCTGTTATTCCTGCTTCCTCTTTCACTTTTCCTTACTTCTGCCCCAAGGTCCAATTTTTTTTTCACAGCCACTATTACTTGTTCAACCACTCATGAGTGGATCCAGCTCATTAAGTAAGCAGAAACCAGGGTGTTTTTGCTGAACTAAGCAGGCTTTTGCAATTTTACTTGTTATATTTGTCATGAAAAAGTGAGTACACATAACAAACAAACAATCACAGTCCTGAAAAACATACAGTGTTTCATAAACCAGAAGGATTACTTGTGTGCTTAAGCCATTATGAGTTCAAAACCCGAGAATGAAACAATTTATCTTTTCTGATGGAAAATAAAGGCAGGATATTTTATACCAGGACCAAAGAATTTCTGCAGTTGCTATCACCCCAGTGTAATTGAGAAACAAGGTTATTTTTTTCATTTAAAGGTCTGCATGGATGCTAGGATTTCACAAACGCTAAGTCAAGGTTAAACTGGCTTTCTCTTCAGTTTGAAAACTGGCAAACTTTCCTCCTCTGAACGGCTCTGGTTTTAGCCCCTTGTGTTTTCCAGAAAGTTCAGAGACAAATTCCGTTCTTGTTTGTAAAGACTTTTGTTGGTTTGTTCGGTGCTCTGAAATAACCTTTCCCACTTTTGTTGGTTTGTTTAGTGCTCTGAAATAAGCAGGTTATGTTTCCTTTCTATTGAAAATCATGATATAAATGGCAAAGCATCAGGAATTTGTAATGAAAATTCTGAAGTCTTCATTCCATAAAAGGAAAAATTAAAGGCACCAAACTAAGCTCTTCTATAAGCTTTTTAGGTTTTCTCCTTGAATAGCTCTGAATGTTTTTAGACCATAATTAATGAAAATAATATAATGTCTTTGGCTTTTGGTACAAAGTCTAATTTTCTTTTATTCTTTTAAGTGAGGAGAAAGCACCAGAGGAATCTTGCTTTTTGAAACTTGGTTTCTACTGAATCAACATGTAGTAATTTATTTCTGCAAGTGTCCTAAGACTTCAATAAAATGGATTCTGAAAATAGTTACCCTTCCAAAAGGCCAAAATTAGACATAACATCCTTGTAAGTGCATGTGTTCAAGAGCAGGGTATTTTAAGACCTGCATTTTAATCTAAACATGTGTTTGCTATCAGCTACAAAGGTTAGGCTTTCACAGATTGTTCTCTGCACAAGGAAAATCAGTGAGTTTTTTTTTTTTTTTGAGGTGTAAAATGGGAGCTTTTACCTTTACTAACTGACAGTGGTGAATAGAAGAGAAATTGAACCAATGACTGAGCATATTTTAGCCTGATTCCAGCCTTTTTTCTGCCTCTAAGTATAGGTATACTCTCTGAATTGCAATAACTACAACCCACCTACAACTGTTAAGATGCTCATTGCGGCACATGTAACAGGAGGGATTCAAAAAATTATCTCTGTGTAAGGAAAACTATTTATGATGTCCAGTATTAAAGTTTAAGAGTTTAAGTGCATATTCTTATATTAGCTCTCTTGAGGAAAAAGAAACCTTGTATGAGGGAATGAAGTTTTATGTACACCCTGAATATGTAACAGCAATTGTTCTATAGGCAGAAAAATCACAGAAGGAATTGTAGATGCACAATAGAAGCATGACAATGATTAATTAGCTGAATTTACAACAAAAGAATTGTTGCACAATTTGACTCAAATATCAGTAATATAATGGAGCTAGGTAGCTCCTTCTACTCTGGAAATAGGATATTGAACAAAAACAAGAAAGGTCAGTAATACAATTTGTCCCATTGGCTTTCTGATACGATACAAGAAATAGATTGGTATGAGTTATCAACCATGGATTGCATACATTACAGGAGAAGAAAAAAAAAGAGTGGAGTTAGGAGGGATTTTTTTGTTCATTTTGCCTCCAGCAGTTGAACTTGGAATGAAAAATAAAAAAAGGATACTCTCTTCACACACCAGTAGTTTCCAGCTCTTTAATTATGAATCTTAAGTTTGGCCTAAATGCCTTCCAAAATGTTTAGAGTTTCCTAAAAATCTAAGGTCTTGTTTTAGGACTTGCAGAACAAGCAGTTTTCAATCTGAGAAATATAGAAGAAGCCTCAGTTGGGCATTGTCACAAGAAGACTCATTTAAGAGCCTGTTACTAAATCTTGTCCTTTGGTATGCAGATCCAGAGTCATTGTGATTGCTATTGCCTTTGCAGATGAACAAGCTGTGTTGCAACTGTTTTTAGGAATGTTTTGTTGCCATTAATTCAGCAGTCACTTTTCTTTTTATGGGCTTTCCTCATTTCAGAACTTGAGACTTATCTACATGGAGCAATTCGTGAAAATTAATGTGAGTCAACTAAAGATGTGACTTAGAAATAGATCAGTTAAACGTCATTAAAACCCCTAAGGACCTTCTTATCCAGAATTCAAGTGGTCCTAATTTAATTTAATTTACTTCATCAGTGAAGTTAGATCATTCAAATGTAGTTTCTAAAGGAGAACATCCACATTAGGAATTAATGTAGTTTTACAGCTTCTCTTTAAAGTAACATTTTTAGTTAATTCACTTTCCTGATTGTCCTCATATAAATAAATCCCTAATCCCACAAGTGTTTTTAGTTCTGGCTAATCCTTGACACTACTTAATAAGGGACTGCATAATCCAGATAGTGTCTATACCAATTGCTCTGTTGGAAAACATCCAATTTCCAGTCTCTGCTGCATCTGGTAAGACTCTTCTCTGACTATTCAGCTTTACCAGCAAACTATAGGGCAGTTGTAAGGCAGGCTAAACCTACAGCAAGAGGGTTTTGTTCCCCAAAATCAATTAGCTGATACTAATACAATGAGACTTCCATCTATTAGCCAAGCTAAAAAGCTTTTAAGCTGATCTGCAGGGGATATCTTTAGCATCTTCATCCAGACTTTCCCTGAGGGGTGAACCATTTTCAGTTAAATGTCATGCTTGAGAGGATGCTTGAACCTTGCTGCAATGCCGAGGTGCAATTGTTGAACAGAGATGGAGAAGTCTGTGTAGGGGGCAATTTAAATTCCATACTGGATTTCATGGGTGTCAGTCGGCAAGGGATGCATAGGGAATGTATAGGATCAGTATATTTTCAGCAGGCAGCTCAGGCATTTAGGTAATTTTAGGTGCTTTGCGTAGATTATGGCATTATATATTTCTCCGAAAGGACTTAATGCTGGTAGGAAATTAGACCATTTGAGCTATGTTTTTAAACCAAATCTGAACTGCTATGCTTTTCCTTTGTTTGCTTTACAGTGGACCTTTGAAGTAAAGACACAGAGATGAGTAAAAATATGGATAGTGATGACACTGTTGAAGTAGAGTAGTGTTTGTGGTATGTAGAGATGTGAATTTCTGCCTTGTGACAAACTGTATGATTGATCCTGCTATGCATGTGGGCTGGTTTGAGCTGGGGTAGAGATAATCGTCTTCACAGCGGCTCCTGGGGGCTCTGCTTTGGATTCCCCATGAAAACGGAATTGATAATAGATGTTTTGGTTATTGCTGAGAAGGGCTTGTACAGAGTCAAGGCCTTTTTTGCCTCTCATCCTGCCCTGCCAGTGAGAGGGCTGGGGGTGCGCAAGGAGTTGGGAAGATGCAGCTGGAACAGCTGCCCCCACTGACCAAAGGCATTTTTCAAACCATATGGAGTCACACTCAGCATATAAAGAAGGGAAGAAGGAAGGGGGAGACATTTGGAGTGATGGCGTTCATACCATTAGATGAAACGCAGCCCTGCTCTCCTGGGGAGACCTGTAGCACCTGCCTGTCCATGGGAAGCAGTGAATTAATTGCTTGTTTTGCTTTCCTTGCATGTACGTGTGTCTTTGCTTTACCTTATTGATCTGTATTTATCTCAACTCATACATTTTCTCACTTTTGGTCTTCTGATTTTCTCCCCCATCCCACCAGGGGGGAATGGACACGTGACTAAGTTGCTGACTGAGGTTACACCACAACAGCATACAATCCCTGGTCATTTGGGTTGAGTGGTTAAAAGTAATGAAGTGGGTGGACAGATGCATCCATCATTTGTATAAAAATTGGCCACAGAAACAGTGCTTTTAACTATGCTGGCTTTATGAGCTGCCAAATTCAGAAGAGAATTTTGAGCTGAATTGCTTTTGGATTCTACCAGCTACATTGATCAGTTCTCCACTAGCTGCAGTGGGAGTGAGAACATCTAGCTCACTTGTAGAACCTGATTTTTAGATGTCTAAATCTAGAGGTAAGTCTTAACTTTTTACTAAGCATCAAATGGGGCTTTTTGATCTTTGAATCTGTGTACAAACACTAATATGATGATAGAGTAAATTCCACATTAGAGCTCCTAATCTTGGATGAAATCACCCTGGCCACAGGCTCAATCCCACTCACATGGCTAAGTTAGACTTCTCTGAAAATTTTTGGTAGACTAGGTTTGCTCCTGCTGACCTTATGCCAATTGCCCACGGATGGTCTGTATCACTCCAATTTTAGGGATCACTGAAATAGGAGTACAGTCATTTCCTCTTGTGGGGAAAAATACCCTCAAAACCATAACTGAAAACCAGCACCCCAAAAATCTTTTGAAAGTCTTCTGCTAATTACACTTGTATTTTAGGTCTTGGTCAAAAGAAAACAGTTTTGGTGGCTAGGTACCAATTGAGTTTACACTAGTGCAATAGTATCATCGTTTCTTCCTTGGGAACCAAGTTTTCCAAAAAGGTTTCCTAGCCACATATTTACAAAGGCCCTCAAACCTAGCATCTGAGCTCTGATAAATCATAGCCTGAGGTGGTCTGGTTGGAAAATGAGAAGCCACTGAATAAGGAAAATGCTGAAATTTCACTCTCCATAGGGATTACCAGTTTCATTAGCCTCGGTGAAAACCACATTTCACTAAATTTAGAGCTGCAGCAGAGCTCAATACAGATAATGCATTTAATGTATGCTCTGGGCAGTGAAGTTGAAACTATTTTCAAGTAATTTTCTTCAGTGTTGGATGCAGCCACCCTGGAAGTTTCCTGATAAATTAGAATTTTTCTGTCTCAAAACAGCAAGTGACACTGTTCCAAAGCACCTAACATATTCTATGTTGGTGAAGGTATATCATCATTTCCCATAGAGTCATGTTTTATGACCACCTGGTAATATAATGTCACAGTATGATAGCACATGGAATTTAAAGATATGTTTTTTTCCCAGTTCTGTAGCCATATCAAACTAACTTCAGTAAAAAATGCAGAGGCTTTACTTTTTTCCTTTTTTTTCACACATGAATCTTAACTCTACCAAAATATAGACAGTTCAGCTTTGGTGGGGAGGCAAAAAACCCCCAGTATATTCTCCTCAGAAAAATGAAGATGTAGAGATGGTGCATTTATACAAGGCAATAGAAGTGTGCAAATAAGAAAAGTGATGATATGGACACAAAGCATAATTCTATGGCAAATATGGTTTAGTTTTTTCATAATATTGTTAACTGTGGAAGAATGCCACTGTATTTTACTGTATTATGGGCAGACACTAGACATTTATCTCATTTTTCATAGCATGAGCTGTTCAGTTTTCTGCCCTGAAGCCTTTAAAAATTACCTTTGACAATGCACTAGTAAACTCAATTATGCAGTAAATATAAACTTTTCAATAGTTAAGATGATGTGACTTCATGGCCCATGACTATGTCTCTTGGTGACAACAGCAATCACTGTTAGCAATCACTTTAGCAATACTAAAATTACACAGAAGTTTATTTGGATGTTTATGTTGGTTCTGGAGAGATTATTTTTAACAGCAAGATTTATACTTCTTCCAGATTAAATCTACAATTTTCTAGGACAAAAATTTTTGTCTTGTAGTAGGTTTTGTTGGCTATACATTTTAACAAATTTGTCTAGGTGGTAGTTTACAAATATTTAAGAATTTGGAGATTTTAAACAATTCTTTGATGCAAAAGACCGTGTGCTATTAGAAAGATGATGTTATATGTCCCATCCATGTTGGATGGCCACCTTATGTGCTCTTTATTTCAAAACAGAATAAGTGCAAATACTTGTACAGGCTTAAGACATAGGGGAGCCTGGCCAGGTAGAGTTAAATATGTAGTGATAGAATTAATACAAGGTGATAGAATTAATGTCTTGTGAAAAGACAACTGTTTTCAAAGTTATGTGCTATGTTCTACATGGCTGAGTAGTAACTAAACCCTTCAAGCCTCTTGCACACCATTTCTCTAAAGGGCATGTATCTCTGTAAGAGATTTTTAACAGACTTGCAGTTCTCAGCAGGGATTTGTGTTCCTTGTGACTGGAACAACAGCAAATTGCAGTCTTTCCCACATTACTAAACAGGCAGGAGTATTGCATAGAATAGAGCTCTACTATAGGAAAGTTGAACTGATCTACTGTATTTTGCTTTATTTCTAGTGTGCAATTTATTTTGAAAGGCTCAAGGGTGGCTGGAATTAAAGGTCTCAGAAATAAATGTTTTTGTCCTTGTTGTTCATTTAAACAGAGGGATTATCTGAAAATTGCACTGCTAGGGCACATACCAGTTTTTTCATCTTTTTCACTTTTTTTCCCCTTGGTGTGAAGGAAGTGGAAGCTGAGAAATTAAATTGCATTAAAAGGATTCCCATGAAATATATCATAGCAGCAGTAAGGAAATCTGTGGTCAAACTTGGAATCAGATGATACAGATAAACTTTCATAAATAGCAATGTCTCAAACCCTGTAATTTATGGTTCACAGGAATTCTGAACCAAATAAGCAAAAGGCACTGTTTCATATTAAAATCCTGACTAAATCCAGAGGGATGAATTTTAAGTGTGAAGTCTGACTCTAGGGATGGTAAAGAGCTGTCTAAGAGTGAGTAGGTTTTTGGGGTGACACATGCAATCACTGTTTCCATGAGGCCTAAACACTGAGGAGTGCAGAGGCATACTACTGAGAATTATTTGGCTTTTTTCAAACTTGATTTAGTGGCTGAAAAAGTGTTTTCCAGATAATTGCTGAAATGGAGCCAATGCAGTGTCTACTGTGACCTCCATATTGTAGATTGTAGACTCTGCAAGCAAAGGCATTCCTTAAAGGATTTTTAGAAGAAGAGCTCTGTATTCTGCTCTAGTGAATTGCTCAGGAGAGTTTTTCTTGCATTCCTTGACCTCTGTAGAAGAGTAATGACATAAGGGAAAGAAATACACTTCTGGATGTAAACAGGTGGATCACAATTGTCTTCCTCTTGCTGGGAGCCCAAGACTGGCACCTTTTCTCATTTAGCAGATGTAGAAAAGAAAACCCTGGTCTGCAGGGTTGGGAATTACTGGTTGCCTGCTTAATTCCCCAATAGCTTCAGTTAGGTGCTTCTTTATTTTGTCCCCTAGGTTGTGGTGGAATGTTTCTCATTGTGCAACAGGTGCCCATTCCCCGCTAGAGTTAACTATGTAGTGCAGCGTAGAGTTGTCATATCTGTGGTTTTCTTCCACAGGTGGCTGACAGATCAGCTAAATGTTAATGAACTGTCTGTGCCTCTGGGTCTAGGCCCTCTAAACTGCACAAACTTTACACATGCTGTTTTATCAGATTGTATTTTCTTCAAGGTTTTACAGATCCTTCTTGTTTCCTCACTGCTTCCTTTCAGTCAGTCTGCTTGCCTTTACCCTTCTCTCTATTACTCTGGTATGGAACCTACTCCAGATGTGAGCTTGGAAGGATGAGGACAAGGAAATGAATCTTCTTGTCAGGAAGAGAAACACTTTGGGCATGCTTTTTCCTCTTTTGTGGTACCTCAGAGGCCTCCCCACTTTGATAAAAGCTTTGGTTTTTAATTCCCTTGCTGAAAGGGACTATAAAATGCAGCTTTCACAAAGTGCTGTGAGATGCAGGTGAGATGAAGAGCCAAGTGATATTAGTATTAGAAGCGATAGTTAACCGCCCTTCTCCAAAACAGCATTTGTCATTCTTCTGTGTAATGGACTTGTTTGTGCCTCTTGAGAAAGAGGCAGTAAGCTAATAACCTACCATCTTTCTCAGGAAGCCAGTTTAAGGAATTGTTTTCAGGATCTCTCTGAGTGGAGTTGACTACAAATTAGTATATTTCCTCCCTGAAATGGATGTATTTTCTATTATTATTCTGTCACACCAGAGCCTGTCTGCTACTTGCTGTGATTCTGCTAATATTTTGGCACCTTCATTCCACTGCTCTCTGGAAGCAGTTACCACTTGTCTACAGTGTTAAGATGAATAAAAGAGAAAGCCTTTAATATGGTGTCTAAGGATAATGATCACCAGAATATTTCTCTTCAAAGGCTTTTTTTTTTTTTTTGCTAGCTTTGCCAGCATTTTTTATTCAATCCCACTTTTATTTATTAATAAAAAGCATTAGTTTACAGAAATAAGTAAAGGCAGCTGAAGATAATAATTGTTGCAAGGATATAGTGGTGACATAAAAGTATTTTTTCCAGAAAAAGAATGAAACAGAGATTAGATTGATGAGGGCTTGCAAATAAGCTTGCTGCCTCTTGAAATGCTATATTCTTTTCTTTGCCAATAGTGTTGACTGTGTTGGTTGATTCTGAAGGGAAGATGTGATTAAAATGGGCAAGAACTCATGTCTGACTACCTTTCCAACTCCGAAGAAGAAAACAGAAGAAATGAAAAGAATAGGGGCCAAAGCTACAGACTAGATAGTTTTAAATAATCTCGCATGTTTAATACATGGAAGAAATATTTTGTATATGGTGTAACCTACTGGTTTTGTGTTGCCTTTTTTTGTTGTTGCTTGTTTTTGTTTGCTATTAATTACAACAAACTCAAATACCACCAAATCTTGGACTATAACAAACCTATGTCACAAAACTGTTTCTTTAACAAACAGTTTTGAATGCAAGGCCTTGAGTATTTAATAGGATCCTCATAATAAGGCCTTGGAATTCTTTGTAAAACTCATCCTTAATCACAGGATGAGCTGAGTTGGAAGGGACCCATAAGGATCATCAAGTCCTACTCGTGGCCCAGTATAGCAGCATCCCCAAGAGTCACACCATGTGCCTGAGAGTGATGTCCAAATGCTTGTTGAGCTCTGTCAGGCTGGTGCTGTGACCACTTCCCGGGGGAGCCTGTTCAGTGCCCAGACATCCTCCGGGTGAGAAATGTTTTCTGAATATCCAACCTTAACCTCCCCTGACACAACTTCAGACCATGAAGGAAAGCAATAAGCTAAGAAAGGATAAATGTGTGGGTAGCAGTTATCAGAGCAAGTAGAGCCATATTTGGCCAGGTGAACTTCTCATTAGATACTTTATGTAACTTAGCAGGTAGATACAAAGATATTACAGCTGTTAATAGCTTCTGGCTGTACCTGCACATTTCATGTGAGCTGCATGACCCCAGAATGCTTTGAAACCTTGAAACCTTGAAATTGTACGTCTCTGTTACAAGCTGCAGTAGGATTGAGTGGGCCTCAGAAGATGAGTTCATTTTGCTGACCTCCATGATAAGATGCATTCTGAGGGCAAATCAGTCCCAGTATCCTGCAGCACATCCCTGAAGGAAGCTTATGTGCTCTCAAAAATACACGGGGTTTCTCTGCTATATGCACTAGTCGTGTTGCTGTAGAGCTGACCCTTGAGTAGGCTTTTGCAGGGAAGTGCTGTGAAGAAGTGACTAATTGAACTTGAGTCTGAGATTCAGGCTATTTCTACACAGTTGTTGAGATGTTATCAGTTAGCTGACAATTTATTCTCTCCAAGCTATAAATAAAGAAGTAATTTTGAAGTTCAAAATTTCTTAAACCTTCTGATTCCTCACATCATGTTTTTTCGGCATTCCATTTTATCGCTCTGTTCAATAATGTCCTCTTCTGTAATGTTATTGTTCTGTGCTTTGCTTGTTCTCTTTGCTGTAGCTGTGCCCAACAAACCCCTTGCAATGACAGTTCACATTAGTGTTAAAAACTGACTTCCAATAACCTGAGGTTTTAAAACCCACTGTTTATTACAAAAGTTCCTGCCTAGCTTATAATTTAGAGATCAATTTCCCAGTAGTGTTATGGACATTACAGAAGACAAAAAAGAAGGTATATCCATAGAGCTAATGTGTAGGTACACAGTTTGTGGTAATTGGGAGTGTGGCTGTGGCTGAGCCTCATCCCTAATGGGCTACAACTGTGAAAAGCAGGTGAGCAGCATTGAAAGCAAAGAGACATGGAGTGCCCAGGGACACTGACCTATCACCAAAGGGAGCAGAGGGCACGCAGGTGCAATGCATGAACATAAGGGTATAAAAGGTTGTGCCAGAGACAAGAAGGGCAGACACTTGCAGCCTTCTGAAGTGGTGTTACTCTGTATGATAGGTCCTTAAAGTCTTCTGAAATTGTATAGCGATGCTCTGTCTTTTATTGCTGTCTCAACTGCGGTGTATGCTGCAACACTGATGGGCACCAAAATCAGTAAGAAAACAAAATTGTATGTCTGAATGTATATGGATGTTGGTAGTATTTACCTGATATGGCCTGCTTAAAACTGCTCATACTCCTTTGCTCTCATGACAAAAGAAAGCACTGTCAACAGTATGATGATGGAGTTCTGTTGCAAAACATTTATTTATTTTTGAGGAGCAGCTGTTCCTTTTTAAATAAAAATCTGTATCAACAGAACATATTTTAGGATTATGATAAACAAGCAACCCTGAGAATTTATTTTTTTCCTCTAGTAATTCACAGATTGAATGTTTGCTCATTCAAGCTGTGTGTCTCTGTCTGCCACTGGTTACCTAGTGAAGGGCTGAGTGTAGTCAGTGTGTGTCATGCCTACCCAGTGTAGAACGTGTGTGTCCCTGTGAAAAACACCTCTGTTCTGGACAGAGCTCTGCCCAGTTCAAACAAGGTGTACTGCAAGCTACACAGCTGCTGAATAGGGTGCATGGCAGTTCATCCTTTAAGAAGATAAATTTTGAACTCTGTTCCAAATCTTTATGTTTTCATTATGTTTCCAATTGACTCTTGCTATCTCAAAGCCCAATCTCTTAAATGTCCTTTTTACTATTTAGACAATTTTGCTGCTTGGTATTAGGTATCTATAATTGAAAGAGCTGACATGTATATGCTTGCTGGAGTTGCACAAATGAAAGGAATTCAACATTTTAAAACCATTCAGCAGTGATAAAATTGGATAGATCTACAATAAGCTATGATATGTATAGATTTCATGTTTCAGACTTCATGCTGTTGCTCTTTTATTGCTAAGATGTTTATACCTATATAGCTATCATTTTAGAAAACACCTTTTGAATTGTATAAGCTCTTGGGCAGGAAAGCTAATCTGGAAGAAAGAATGAAAATATTTGTATCAATATCTATATTTATAAAATTTTTACTGTTGGAACTGAGAAGCTTTCAAATTTGTTTCTGTTGGAGAGCTGTAAAAAGTTTCTCCCTCCTGAGGGAGGGAAATAGTACCAGGTTGTTACTGCCCTTTACAGAAACACTGCAGGGAAATACTTACTTCTAATACTTCTTGACTCAAGCTCTAAAAGCAGTTTTGTACAAATAGGCAGTCTGGTCATGTATCTCAAGTAAATTAAAATCCCAGAAAAATGCTAGAAAATAGAAAATGCAGGTGTGCAGTGCACACTTCAGTGTGTCCTTACTTATAATTTTTTTATGACCTGAGGTAATCCAAGTGAATTTCAGATAAGGGTATATGAAATGAGATGAATTAAGGTCTGCTCTTGGAAGCTGTTATTCATCAATCAATTAACTGGGAAAATTTTAAAAAATTCTCATCATCCTGCTTCAGCTATACTGAATTAAAGTGTGACACCCAGGCAGTTAAATTTTCTCCTTGAAATATATACCTTGATACAGTGCTTGAACATCTGTATGCTTTCTGAGGTGAGCAGATGTGGCCACTTCTGCAGTGTGAAGTAAGGAAACATGCTATGTCTATTCTCCTGGAAAAATACAACATGCCCTTACATAGATATTAATTTTAAAGTAAGATTGAACATATTTGAATGAATGAAAAACAGCTGCATTTTATTAAAAGGCAATATAGTCTTCCTTTTGTAATTGGTGCTGTATCATACATTTATAGCTGTTTATTTTTTTTAATGTGAAATGAATCTTTAATTTCTGGCTTGCAGTGAGTAGCACAGTGATTTAAACACAAAGTCTAAAATGCCATATTATTTCAGACTGGCCTGAATTATTAGGGGACATTTCTAGATTAATAACTAAAGCATCCTGCACAGTAGAGAATGCTTTTTCATGGTCATGTTTTAATGCTCTATCAAAATATTGTGATATATTTTGCTACGTTTAGCTGCTTGAGTCAAACACTAGAGGAAGATCTTAGAGTTTATTTTTAGTAAGTCATATGTTTTAGAACATCTCTCTACGCATTTCAATTTAGAAAT
The DNA here is from genome assembly GCF_028018845.1 of Melospiza georgiana. NCBI lineage: Eukaryota > Metazoa > Chordata > Aves > Passeriformes > Passerellidae > Melospiza > Melospiza georgiana. The sequence goes on along the minus strand of NC_080430.1, from coordinate 41,903,382 downwards.
AGTAATGTATAAATATTTAACCTAAAGTTATTTTAAATGTGCCTTTTATCCTTTTCTTGGTGATACCATCATAGTCTATGATCAAAGAGTAAATTTCAGTATGCTAAAGGTTCTTCTATCAGCATAAAATTCTACTTTATCAGGCACAGTCTTTTTGGATGTCCCTGATGGTTGACACAGTTCAAGTGAGATAAGATCTAAAAAGACAGTGACGGATTCAAGTAAAGCTCATCAGTTCTTAAATCTGCTTATTTTATCTGTTTATTTTTGTGTTATATGTGCAACCTGAGTACAAAGTTTCAAAAACGTAGTTTCCTAGGAAGTAAATAAAGTTGTGAGAGCTAGTAATTAAAATTGGCTTGTTTGAAAGGAATTAATTCTGTTTAACATAGTTTCAGTCTTGCTTAAGTGAGTACCTAAATATAAGGTATTTTCCAACCAAGCTGGAAAAGACAGATTTATTGGACTAACAGCTGCCACCACTACTGATAAGTGCTCAGCATCTGACTTCTCTAGCTGCTGTTAAAGCACATACAATTCCTTAGGCTGGGAAAGTAAATAAAGATAACTGAGTGCAGTAATCTGTGTGAAACCAGGGAAAGAACATGGGTTGCAGGGAGCTCTCAAAGACCACACATAAGCTGATCTGCATGCATGTGGCTTTGCTGTTAATTGCAGCCTCAGCATCTGTGTAAATAGCTTGTTAGAAAGCCAAGTTGGTGTTGTAAGCATGGAGTCTTCTGATAGTATTGTCCAGTACACGGTGCAGAAATGTGTCAGCAACAATAATTGCAGAGACACACCTTCCCCTTCAAATATTAAATGGAAAACAAAACTAGAAATAAACAGGTGGTCTGGGGAGACTTAAAAAAATTTAATGGTGGATTTCCAGACAAAATTAGCTACACAAACAAGGAAACAGTTAAAAATGTAATTGAGCATGTGCACAAAGGAATAAAGATGAGAAAATGACAATAAAGGTTTTCTTTGCTATCTTTCTGGGAAAAGATGGAAGAGAAGCAAATAAGATGCTGTTGTCTCTGAAACACTGGGAAGACTGATAAAAGTGCTTGTTGAGTAATGTGACCCCACAGAAGGAGATCATGCATAAGAGGCTGTTGTGCATCTTGTTATTTTCTACTCAAACCCAAGCAGAAGAGGAAATTATAACACAAGCTGAGAAGTCTTGTAGCCCCAGAAACTCTGGAAACATTAAAGATTCCTTGTTAATGACATATTTGTATTTGGCAGACAAGTTTCTTATGAGAAAGACTGTCAGGAAACATATATCCTGTGCAGCAGCAATATTTTCACTAACCACAAACATGGCATTCTTCTGGGAAAGTATCAAAGTTTGCTACTAGGAACAGCTGCTAGGAAAAAAGCCCAAACCAATCAACTGGCTCACAATAAAAAAAGCGATGAATTGGGAGACATTGAGGCTGATACTGTGGTTTAGGGCAGACATCAGAAAGCAGCATGAAAAATGAAAAAAAGTGCCCACTCTGGACAGGTATAAGGACTAGAAATAGTTCTTATCCCGAAGCTGAAACTAACATCATAGCGGTCAGCAGCAGTGTGGGTAATGAAAGGAGCCTATTGAAGTGATTGCCATGTGTACATGATCCCCAAACTAATGTATATCTGTATTCATGTCAAATAATGTTTGAAGATCTGTTGTTAGACTGGCAACCAATTACATTCCAGCTGCCTTGTAATTCCAGCTGATAGCTGGGCCTGAAAAGTGGCTAGATTTAGGAAGAATGCCTACAAAGTGATCAAAGGTAATAAAACCTTCCTGAAGTCAGTTAAGTGAGTACATGTTGTCCATGAAAACCTACCCTCCTCCAATGACAAGTTATTTTTTAGAATTTCCAGTAGTCCGAATGGGACTGCACCTCCCACTGTTGAACAGCAATGAAGTCCTTGATGGAAAAGAGAAATGAAAATTGTCTAGCAGCATGCAAATATATTTCAAGGAAAAGAACTCCTACAGTGCAGGGTTGTTTTAGAAGTATATTCCCATGTTTACTGTATGAGACAATGAAATGTCTTTAAGCTCTCCATAGAAAGGAATTGGCAAACCAACTACCACACTGTGTACAATAAGTATTTACAGCAGACTACAGTGGTAATGTAGTTCCACAAGAAATGAGGGAGGTAATATTCAGAAAATATCAGAACCTGTACTGAAGTAACACTAAAAATAAATCATTAGCCTTATCCAAAGACTGTGGTTATAGGATCTCTTTAAGGATAAAAATACCATTTTAGGCGAAGTGAAGTACATGTTTTGATATAATAAGGCAAAGCAACTACCTTTACTGTTAGCATTGGGCTGACTGCAAGTAGCTTTAGTATCTGTCTTCGAAGGAATTTTAATGTTAACTGAAACATGCACAAGAAAAATCTTAAGAGCAGGACTGATGGCGTTCTTGAAGGTAAATGAGGCATCAAGGAACAAGCAACACATAATATGAAGGTGCAACAAATTATGAGGGAATACTGTGGGAAGTATATCATTGAAAACCTGGTCAAGGAGAAGGCAAGAAGAATGTGAGCTCTGTAGATTTCTAGGAAATAATTTTCAGGCTTTGAGAAGCTACTAGGAATATGTAAGATTGATGAATGTGAGGGAGGACAATGAGGATGAATGGCTGTCTTCCTAGATGCTGCATGCTCTTACAAATAGCCTTTGATGCAGGTTTTGATATGTAGCAGTCCAATGTGAGAAGAACTGTGTGTCTAAGAACAAACATTTGAAGAATAAAAGTATTATAGCCAAAGTATTTGCCCAAAGTACTTGTTCTGATGAAAGGCAAGGATGCTGTGGTTACTAAATGTATTAGCTTGCAGAAGTTGTTAGCATCAAGAGACACAAAAAATTTGCTTTAAGGAGGAGTTGTGGACCAAGCTGTTTGCAAACAAAGGTTTCCACCAGCTCACCTGTATGTGCCAGCACTGTGAACATCCCAGCACAAAAACTGCATTCCAAGTTGGGTGTAGACTGCAGAACTATGTAGCATGGAGCAAGAGTCACTGTTAGTAGCTGACACTGAACTGGCTTTCCTGAACACAAATGCACACATCTCTGAGATGGATTCCAGCAATGGACAATCGTGTTGTATTTGCTTCTTTACTTGAGATGTGTATGTGCTCTCTCTCTCAAAATAATTCTATACTCTAAGTGAGGATTAAGGAATAAAAGAGTTTGTAACCTGGCATTGACCAGATTGTGAGGATCACATGAAGCTATTTCTTACATGATATGTTGGGTGTGCTATGTGGTGGGGACATTTTTTTAATAGAGAATTGAGTCATAATCATAGGAGTTGGCATGAAATGGACAGCAGTTCATATATGAAATGAGAGACATCACTAGGTCTGTTCAGAGAGCTGCTTGCTTGGCAGACTTGAATATCTAATTTAGGGCATGAATATTACTGGATGATGAATTCAAAGATAATATGTGATGCAGTTTTTACCCATCTGAGTTCTGGCAGAAGGTGAGAATAGATTTTACTTCTGGTAAAAGTCACCCATAAGACAAGACACACATTTCTGGGAAGCGCCTGAGAAGGACATACAGGCAAGAGCTCTGCCTAGGGAGCAAAACACACCAGGGATGTTTTGCAAAGTATGTGTTTGGCCTAAGATTACTGTACTCCCACAATAGTCCACACTGTGCTGCAGCTGGATTTAACTAAATTGGCATCAACAGGACTTGGAGCACAAGGGCACCTTCTTCATGGGTAGCACAAAATGATGGTTCAGCACAGTTGGTGTGCTGTACAGACAGGCAGGAGACTGTTGATTTAATGCAAAACAGAAAGGAAGGCAGACAGGAAAAGATCCTAACAGATAAGCAAGAGATAAAGGAATGCAAAGATAAACACAGAACAGTGAAATGGGTGAGTGAAGGTCTTCTTGCTGTGCCCAGATGGTCAGGTTTGGATTCATGCAAAACAATGGCATAAGGCAGCAATACAAGATATGGTGGGATCCTAAATATTTGCATAACAAATAAAATTGAAAAAACCCCAGGGTTTTGGAGCAAATCTTAGGAAAAAGCTGTGTTGACATAGGAGAGACAGAATAAATTCAAGCAAAATAGAGAGAACACCATGGTGCAGAATGCAGAGAGCTACTGTTTGGAGGCCTGCACTCCAACAGTAGCTGATAAAGTAAGAAAAGATTAACAGACAGTGGAAAAAATTATTAGACCTGCTTGTTCAGCCTGAGAAATCCTAAATGATCAGCAGCTATATTCAGAGAAAAGACTATACTCTTACTGTGGCTTTCCTATTGAAAATACCTACATACACAAGAGGAAAAAAAGAAAATATCCTGAAACAAATCAAATGTATTATAGACATCTTACATGAAACAATAGTAACCTTCCATTTGGATTATTCATTCAGTTTGGTCACTTAATTTCACTTAGGCCAGAAATGAAACAGGAGATAGAGAATAGTAATAAGAAGGATCAGAGGCATGGGTAGAGTTCCATACATGCAGAGATTAAAAAGATTAGGGTATTTACGTAACAACAGAGATGAATAAGAGGTGAAATGAAAGAGGTGTATAAATTATTAATGGTTTAAAGAAGGTCAAGGAGGTGCACCGATTTAACTGTCTCAGAACTCAAGAACAAAGGGTTCAAAATAAAATCACAGCCTTTCAGTTTTAAACTGATAACAGAAAATCCTTTTTACACAAATGTGGCATCACTCCCTCAAGATCTGAGGCAGTGAACTTCATGGCATTAATAAAAGGGGCAGAAAACAAATGAGCAACATTTTTTGCTAACTTGGTTGATCATCCAATAACATTTGATGTGAATATTTAAGAATCTTTAACATATTGATCCTTACAAAATGCTTCTAATGCAGAAAAATATTATCATGCCACTAATCGAGTGAACGGAATTGGCACTGTGGCAACACTAGATGGTTTGCCTTGGACCACAGACAGAACCTTATGTACAGCAAAACTGAATTTTAGATTGTCCACATATTGAAGTACCAATTTTTTTTTTTTGCCATAATTTATTTATGCTGATGATGCACAGTTGGTCTGATACAGCTGGCTGCACAGCTTCCTATGAAAGCACTTGGGTCATGTGTCACAGTGCTTTCCACAGTCACGTGTCCAGCACCTAATGGACTGGAGGATTTGCACTTAAGTTTGATTAGTCCTTGTGGAACTGGGCTTGCTGAACATGCCCAAATCAATGAAGTTGGGTACACTTGCAGGAAGTGGTGCTTCCCTGAAGCAATGGAAATGTTGCTGATTCTCCATGCAGCATATGTTTGTCCGTATCTATCAAGGAAAGCTTTGGCTGTTTTTCAATGCCACCTCCAGAATCATTGATTTATCCCAGTCCCTGCTGTTTGCTTTCACAGAAGCCTTTCACTGACATTTTCTCATTTTTCTCTGACTAGCATGTGCTGGGCTGATGGAAAAGAGGACTGGGCATAGTGCTCTTCAGGTGGCTGGCTGCTCCCTCCTCACTTGTGCCTCAGGAAAAATAAGAGAACAGAGTAGACAGACTTGATCAGTTTTCACAAGTCATATATAGTCCATGTTTCTAGATGAGTATTGCCAGTTAACAGTGATGTTGAGTGTATGACAACAGTAATATAGCTTGTGTTAGAAATATTCAAAGAATGGCTATTATCTGGGATCTCAGTTTTCAAGTTGTAATCTAACTTCTACCTACCAGAGGTGAGGAAGGAACTTTATGCATCAGCATGGTATCAAGCAGCTCCTTATTAAGGAATAAATTTTAAACTGGTGCATGATTTATCTGCCCATGGCTACTATGGAGGATAGGATAACAGACTTTAACAAACTGTTCCTTTGATTGAATGCAAAAAAACTAAAGTATAAACCAGTAAAAATGCAGCAGCGAGCTATTTGGAAGTTAATGGTTCTTCCCTTGAGTGTAAAATGGTACAATGCACCCTTTTCAGTGACATGAAACACAAACCATGCAAACAGAGTTATTTTGTTAATATATATTCTATGTCTGTGTTCTTGGTTCTGCATGAACGTGCAAATATAAATGCAAAGCTTTTCTGAAAAAGCCTGTTAGGATATCTGTGCTCTACTGAGACAAAAATCCCCACCCCAAAAGTCCCAAAACCCTGAAAAAAAGCAGCAAAGCAAAATCACAACACAAGATTTTTGCTTCTAGTTCAGAACTGGCACTTTGCTTCCAATAGAGACAGACTAACAAAGATTCCCAATTCTGCCCAAGGAACGGGGTTTGGCCAAGACCTGCAACTTTAGGTTCTGAACTCTGCTCTTACACCAACCACAATCTTGCTTACTAGTAGCCTCTCTCCACTTGATCTTCCTTTTATTTAATGGCAGTACAGAATTTCTGGGGACACAGAGAACCATGTGTGCCAAATAATGACACACATGGTTCTCTGTGTCCACAGAAAATACCTCAAAAATTCATCCTGACTTTGCCTTCATTCTTGTCACAGGCTGGAGGGGATCTATTCAGCTGGATGTCTGAAATTGCATCACATGCAGTGGGAGTGTGTGCTGTACTTGTACATTTATCCTCAGAGAAATTGTGGTGCAAGAGAAGAAGGGTATTCTGTTTTTCTAGTAAATCTGTGCCACATAGCCAAGATAGATCCTTTTCTTCAGTTATTTTTCACTATTAATTTCCAAAATTTCTGGCAAAACCACTTGCAATTAGGTCGTCATGTAAATAGTGTTTTAGTCCAAGCTCTTCTTTCCATTACTCCCGTCCTCACATCATTGAAATTTTAGTCTGCGGTGACTTAATTTTGTTTGTATTGACAATGCTTCTTTTAGTCATCATACCACTTACTTATACACCATAATCGTGAAAGAAAATTTTAAAACCACTCACCCCAGAACTGATTCTTGAGTAAGTACCATTAAGCCCCTTCCATTGTCAAAATGCCCCTTTCAAACTGTCAGCTACCCAACAGTCTATTTCCATTTTTCCATTTCATCTACCAGTTCCTCTTTTACCTCTATCTTCTCTAGCATTATTTATTAATTTCCCACAAATTTCCCAAAAAACAGCTGTATCAGCTGTTTTACTGTAGGCTGGACAGATTATGTCTAAGAATTTTCTTTTAATGTCAGTTCTCTTTAAAAAAAGGAATGCTGGACTTATCCACCATTGAATTAATTTTGTATTTATTTCTGTCTATCAGCATCATCTATTTGAAAGCACTGTGTTCTACCGAGGTCCAAACGGTGCAGCAACTGGATCACTTTTTCTGTTTCACTGCTCCATAAACAAAATAATTGCTGTTACCTGTTTGTATGACAACTTGAGAAATTTATTAAAAGAATTTTTGTGTGAATGCGTGTGCTAAGGCTTTCAGAATACCAGCTTGGAGATTGGTAGATGCTGCAGAAAACCCCCTGAGTTTTATTTCTACCTCCTCTGTGGTCAGTACCATCCCACACTTGCATTCCCAATATCCAGCTTTGCCTCCAGGACAAATTCAGTGCCATTTCTGTAGCCTGAGGAAGCATTAAATTAGTTTTGGATCTATTCATCTTGTTTTTCACCCTATGTCACAAATCTGGGAAGCTGCTAATCTTGGGGACTTTCAAGGCTGTTCCAAAGGATCCACCCCACTGGTGCATTGTCTCATCATATGGTAATTTTGGGAGCATTTCAGCCAGTTTCTTTGTAATTGAAGACTTGGAAGAAGATCTTTGCCCCAGGAATAACTTCCAATAATTCAAACCAACACACTTTAGCTTTTTGTCAAAGCCTCTTTGGTGCTCAGTGCATATACATACATGCATATATGAATAAAATTAAATCCTCAGTTCCTGTGAGTCTCAGCCAGAGGCCTCCTGATTTTAAATTTTTTTTAGAAATAATTTGTTGGAATTTAAATAGTGAGGAGGTTTTTCAAAGACATGCCTAACCTACTTTTTAAATATCCATGTATCCATGTCTGCTGTCTTGAACAAGGCTTTAGCTGCTAGCACACCTAAGCACTTTTGCTCATTCTTGTCTTGGCCTCTTCCACTGAGCTCTGAGTCAAACTTTCCTTCATGTCGTTTTCTGTGGCATTCTACTGCTGAACTGTTGTCTGCGGTTTCTTGCGCTTTTTTAATATTTCATTTCTGTCCTGTAAGTTCTTTGTGGTCTGAAATTAGTGTGTAGATAAGAGCAGCTTCCTGCATTGCTAAAAGGACTGAGCTGGGGGACTGGCTTGTCATGGCAGGATTTTACCTCATCAGGCTCCAACTCTGCCTTTACAAGTGTTCTAGTTTTATGAGTTCAATATTCCTATTAAAATAAGCAGCTCAAAGAAAGGTAAACCATCAGAATCTTAATGGACTTGGCTGCCTTTGCATTAGCCCTGTAGCACTGCTGGTACCTTGAATTCTGTCACCTGAATTGATGCATAAACCTTTTCCTACCACCTGCAACATACATACACATCTCTTGTTAGCAGAAGCAGATCACCTTAGCAGAAGAAACTGGATTGTTTTTTTTTGACTTGCTGGCCTGGAGTTCATATCTCTCAAAGAAACATCATTCTTCAGTGTGATTTAGCACTTCCATGTGGTGCTGTGCTAAATGACACAAGACCTCTGTTGGTGCACTGGCATGCATAGTGACATGGTGACCAAAATAATAATAATGTTGTGGGAAAAACTACAGTGTTACAGAACATGAAGTGTTAAGTGCAAGGGGTACCTCATGGATCTGGGAAATCCCACAGCATGAAAACACAGATAAGATCTCCACCAAAATAACTGAATTTCTTTTGTAGTCAGAGACACTGACAGTTGTGAAGAAGATTAGATCTTAGATGATCAAATAGGCATTCATAGCAGGTGTACAAGCCTCATATTTGCCAACAGGAAGTCATGATATGCAGGTATTATACAGAAACAAACATTTCTTTTGGTGACTAATTACTGCAGGATTTGAAGTGAGTGTGGGTTTGTGTCCTGTGAGTATACATTCAGCATCTCAAGCAAGATTAGCCATCAGATCTTTTGGATTTTGCTTTAGAAGAGCAATGACCACTGATTGTGAGCAAAGATAAATGCCTCAACTACATTTCAAAGGTTTGTTTCAAAAGAAATCATAAGTCTATAATGACTGCTTACTTGATAAATTTCCTGTTTCATTCTGAAAACAGATCCAATGTTAACTGAGAGTATCTACATGTTTTCATTTTGGTTCAGATGATGCTGTTCTTTTTTTTTTTTTTTAGAGGTAGAGGGGGAAAAGAAAGAAAGAAATGTAGCTTTCAGCTGAAGTTAACACTGTTAAAGTTATTCTCATTTTGGGACCAATTCTTTATTGATGTGACTCATTAAGAGGACTCTTTTCACAAGTTGGGATTACTCACTCAAGTAAATGAACTGAAATGAAGGCATTATCTTTTAAGATTAAATGATAAAAATCTATGAATTAGACACTTATAATAGAACCATTAACAATTTTTAATTACAGTACAGATACCAGCCATAGCAGTAGCACATGGTAATACCTACTCATTCTTTTGCCTGCTCTTTCACTGTGACATATCATTATGGAAGGATTATTTAAGTCCTGTTTTTAGATGTAGAATTATGCAGACAGAGAGCAACCAAAACTGGAGGTGCTGTATTCATAGCTCACATGTTATTTCAGGTGGTTTAAGCACAAAATAAACACAGTAAAAAACAATGTCTTGTGCTCAGAGGGGCAGTTTATGGGGCCCAGAGGGACTCAGGGTCAAATGCTGTGTGGTGTGCAGCCAGAGAACAGTCTCTGGACTTGTTAAATGACATTATAATCTTAACCATTCAAATTTGGTGCCAAAAAAGGATTTGGAGGCCTCTGATGGATCTTTGACAATGAGAAAGTTATGACAGATTCAGTATATACTTTTCAGGTCTGCAAGATTTGTTTGTCCATGTAGCCTACTCAAAAAACTGAGAGGTCAGATTTGGGACCAGAGTTGACCAAATTAAGCAGTGCTCCTAACTCCTCATCTACAAACTGTGTAATGCATACTGTGGCTGATTGATTAGTGCTCAATATGGATTCCTAGGCAGGCTCCTAAGTCCTCTTTGTGCACTGTTATCATGTTCCCTAAAGTGTTTGTCTTTCTGTCTGTCTCAGGTAAATGTTTTATTAAGAAGATTTTGCAATCTTTCTGTGGAAGGACCCTAATGAAAAATAGTATAGGGAAAAATACCCTTGTAAGGATGCTCAAGAATTTGAGTAATGATTCTCTGATGAAACATTCTTTTGCAAAAAAAGGGGTCACTTAGTAAAACTAGAACTTTCTGCAGAAACACACTCATTTTCATGAAGTGTCTGCTGGGTGAAAGCTTTCCAGGTGCAGAGACAAAGACTCAGCTCTCCCATCATCAGTTGATGGCACTTATCTGAGATATGAAAGACTAACAATTCAGGGGCATAAGTTGGTTTAATTATCAGCTCTATAGAGCTGTAAGCTATAGTAAAAGCTCTATTACCTTAATTGGCAGGATGTTGATGGGGAGGTGCTTTTCCTTGCATGCTTCTCTTTCAGAATTCTGGCTTCTGAATATTGTGTAAATTAATGATGTTGTAAGTTGTGCAGAAAAAATACTCACTTCTATGACATCTGAAGTAAAACACCTGATTTGTTCCTGTTTCTAAATACCAGCTATTTTAGCTCTGATACAGAAGTTGTTTCCTGTTTTCCATTTTCTCATATGATTTTTCTCTAGTAGATTGTGTGGGCTTTGAGTCTCAGATGATCCAAATTATTTTTCATTTGTGTTGAAATAAGAATATTCTTGCCTTGGCATTATCAAAAAGCTCATAAAAAAGAATGCATTGAGATATTCGTTTAAGGTTTTTCTCAAAATATAAGAAAGGTCTTGCTGTCATAAGATGGAAAGCAGTTGGAATTTTTATAATAAACTCCTCTTTTGTGTGCAAGATGTAAAAAACCCCTGCCATGGCCTTGTATAAATCAAGGTTGTAACATTTATTAATATCTTCTGAATATACATGGTCATTTTTTCTGTGGAGGTGTCTTGATATGATTTGCCTTGACACTGTTCTGCTGAGGAATAAATAAGAGAACTGAGAAAACACAGGATGATGGAGAATCTGTACAGCATTTAGAACACACAAAGGAAATAATTTAGTGCATTGAACTTCTAAAAATGCACTTTGAATTGCTGTCTATTTTTTAAGATACAAATTCACCTCTTCTAATATGGGAAAATTAAAAAATTAAAATTATTCTCCCCTCCCATAGCTCCTGATGCAGCCTTAACCAAACCTCTCCACTTGTGAATTTCTACATTGATAGCCTTTATAGCTCTATTTTCTAATTCCTTATTATCTGGGCATCAAAATATGTGCCTGGATCTGTTAAGATCTGTGTAATTCCAACTGCAGTGCACTTCAGGATCTGTCTTTTTGGTTAGGTGAATGGCTAAAAATTATAAGAAAGGAATGTATGTGGGTGTGTTAATCTTCTACATGTGTTATTGAAATGAAGAATTGATATAAAGATTAACAGACTGACGTTAGTGCAAATGAAAGTTTGGTAAAGCTTTTTAAAATGCAGACCCTTTTGGCTTTGGTTTATGAGACCTGTCAAAACTTTACATTATCTTTCAAACAAATCAAAACATTTTCCACTGAATCATTCTAACATTACTTAGCTTTTTGCAATACAAAGTAGCTACCAAAACACGTGATCTATAGGGCTAGAAAGAACTGTGTGTTCATCATTGATGGTAGGTAAAACCATTCAAGCAATAGCATCTGAGTTGTACTGGGATATTCAGTGTTCAGGCTGTGCCAAGCATCTCTTATTTTTCCCACTGTGTTTTGGACTGGTAATTGGGAAAAAATGCACAATCACGTGGATCTAGTGTTGTTCTTGTTGCTTAGAAATACATGACATTTTGGAAATAACAGAATTGTGAATTTAAAGCTACTTCCACACAAATGTCACCTGAACAAGCAGTGCTTCTTCAGCAACAGATTGGATTCACACAAGTGCCATTAGATTTAGGAGTCACATTCAAATGAAATTAAAATTCTTTGATTGTTAAATAAACTACTAAATTCAGGGTGATGGTAACAGACAGGTTAATAACCAACATTAGATGTGCCTCATCCCTTATCCTATTTTAAAGATAAAAACAGTGACTAATACCATATTTCACCTCTCTTTTTATTTTTTTTTATTTCTCCTTTTTTTTTTCTATGAAATATCTCAGCATAATGCCAGTGGATTACTCTCTTATGGTTTCTCTTTAGAGAAGCCAGTCTAGGATGTTGCTGATTGTGTTGCAGTATTGCCCTGTGTGTAGATTACCCCATTATTGGAGATGTGGGATAGAATCTGATTACTTCTCACCTTGGGATGTAATGCTATAGAATGGATCCAGTCCTGCACTGACTAAAAATTAGTGCATGTAAGCATTCACCTTCTTACTCTCACTTCATTATCAGCCACATTTTTAAACTAGAATTTAATTTTATCCAGGTGATTCTGCTCTGCATTTCTTCAAAGAATTAAGTCTTTCTGCACAAGCCTGTTCACACTTGCCTGCAGTACAAAAGCAGGTAAGAAAATGAAAAAAATTCAAAATTTTACCTTTTTATTTGGTCCATATTGTATATGATATGCATTCCATTACTGAGGTACTTTATTGACAGATTTAAAACTTCTTTTGTTTATCAATGTAAGGCACAAGGTGATCTATTTTCTGGATAGACAGTACTCCTCAATGGAATGCAATACAGCAAGCAAGGCCTCTGACTCAGGAAAAATTTTCAGTTATGTTTTGAAAACAGTGGCCTAGCACAGTGGCCCTGAGCTAAAAGTTAACCTTTGTGTGCCTTTTTTTCTCTCTGAAATGAAAATGAAACTGTTTCCTTCTTTCCAGATAAATTATAATGCTTACATCTACATCAATATTTGTATGGCTTTCTGAGATTTTGAGAAATAAGTTGCCTGTGTTATTATTATTTTATTACTCTACCTTTTGAATTATGTAACTGTACTACTTTTTACCCTCTGAAAGATGGATTTTACTTTGAGATTTCATAATTGTCTCCTATGACGCTCCTGCTTTGAAAATTAGCATCTTAAAAAAAAGGAGGAATTTAACTCTTATTCTAAAGATATTTAGAAGTTTTTGGATGTTCATGTAAAGAGGTGAGTAATTTGTATACATATTAAATTTGAATATGAAGTTTGTCTGAAAGAAAGAAATGCACTGGGATAAAATATGTAATTAATATACAGTTTGAAGTTGCTCTTAATGACTCCTCATTTGATATATGGTTTCCATTGTTTTTAGTTAGTTCTGTCAGCAAAACTTTGTCATGTTTTTTTTTCCAAAGGACCCTTTGGTTCATTCATTAAACAAGATGATCCTGATCTGAGGTTTATTCAAAGCTAAGTAGCAATGGAGGCTGTTGTCTCTGAATGGTCTTTTATTGTGTCAACATTCCTTCTTTTGTTCTATTAGTGATTTTAGCTTTTCACGTCCTGCTCTTTTGTTTCTTTTTTCAAGGACTGTGGGGTACAGGACATTCCAATTACCAGCCCATAAGTCTCTGTTCTTTCAGACATCTCATAGACACATCCTCAAGGATACCTCAAAGAAGTGAATTTATAAAGAAAAAGGTTAACAGAGTTAAAAAGAAAGCATGATCTTTGTTGCTTCTGTTTTTCTTGCTCTCTCTTCCCAGTATTAAAGGCTGATTCCTGGGCTAGTGTGTAAGAAGTAAAGAATTACTGATTTCAGGGGCAATGAACTAAATGATAAATGCCAAATGTCTAACCTAGTCTCTATTACAAATGTTGACCACAGCACATTGGAAATATTGATGTGTAAATAAACAATAAAAGAGTGTGAGAGGAAATCATGACTGGTACACTTAAGAGCAGTAGATGCTGTATACCTTGACTTCCCAGAGATACTCACTGAGGAGCTGAAGTATGGGCTACAGGAGCAGGCAATGAGGGGGATTGAAAAGAGAGTGAACAGCTGAGCCCTGAGGGTTGTGATCTGTGGCACAAAATCTAGTTTGAGGCCAGTAACAAGCAATGTGTCCCAATGATTGATAAGGATCCAATACCCTCCCTTGAAGTGTTTATATTTTTCTCTTGACCTGCTGGCAATGCACTAATTCAGCCCAAGGAAATGTTACTTTTTTTTCCCCCTGCAAGGGCATACTGCTGGCTTATGTTGAACATGGGGATGATCAACCTCTTGCACCAACAAATGCTGAGGGCCACCCAGCTGGCAAGCAGCTTGGAAGAAAAAAAGGCCTGTGAGTGCTGATGGTATCCAAATTGAACATGAGCCAGCTATGTGCCCTTGCAGCAGAAAAGCTGCTTTATTGTTGGGATGCATTAGGTAGGTCAAGGGAGGTGATCCTTAGCTGAGAACACACCCGAGAGTGCTGTGTCCAGTCCTGGGCTCCCCATCGCAAGAGACATGGAGAGAGTCCAAGGAAGTGCCATGAAAACGGTTAAAAAACAGGAGCATCTCTCCTGTGAGTACAGGCTGAGAGAGCTGGGACTGTTCAGCTCAGAGAAGAGAAAGCTGAGGGAGACTGTGATGGTGTTCACAGGGGTTTTTGGTTGAGGGAAGAGACGAGAATCTTACTCCATGTTTCAGAAGGCTTGATTTATTATTTTATGATATATATTACATTAAAACTATACTAAAAGAATAGAAGAAGGGATTTCCTCAGAAGGCTAGCTAAGAATAGAATAAGAAGGAATGATAACAAAGGCTCTGTCTTGGACTCTCTGGCCGAGCCGGCTGGGCTGTGATTGGCCATTAATTAGAAACATCCAGCATGGACCAATCACAGATGCACCTGTTGCATTCCACAGCAGCAGATAACCATTGTGTACATTTTGTTCCTGAGGCCTCTCAGCTTCTCAGGAGGAAAAATCCTAAGGAAAGGATTTTCCATAAAAGATGTCTGCGACGGGGGGATCTCACCAGTGTATACAAATAATCACAGGAGAGGGCAAAGAGGACAGGTCCAGGCTCTTTCCAGTGGTACCCAGTGACAGGAACAGGGCTGATGGGCACAAACTGAACTGCAGGAGTTTCCCTCTGAACATCAGAAACCACTTTTTCCCAGTGAGGGTGACAGCACCAGCACAGGTTGCCCAGAGATGTTATGGAGTCTCACTCATTGGAGATATTCAAAAGCTGTCTGGATATGGGCCTGCTGGGGGCTTGGATGAGATAATCTCCAGATGATCTCCCTCCCAATGTCAACTCTGATCATGGCTGAGTAAGTGTTTTTAAGGAAAATTAACATGCAGATTTAAAATGCATTGAAAAACATAATATCTTTGATCTAGGGCAAATTCTTAACATAGTATAGGAAGTTTTTAGGATTTTCATTAGTGTGTGTGAGAAAATGCCGTTATATCTTGAAATGTCACAGAGTAAGTTTACCTCTAAATATGCTGTGACAAATACAATAAAAAAAAATCCAGACAGATGGATGTCAAAATTAGATATATTCTTGTGTAGAAAATGAGACTGCCCCCATGGAGACGTTTTTGTAAAGAAAATTATAATAAAAATGTGAAAATAATTGAAAACCGAAATACAAATTCAATATACATTACTTCTATTATTGAAACTTCATGCCCTTTAACTCAAAAGAAGCTTTATAAAATATTATGCTGAACTGTTGCAAGAATGATGTTATTAAAAAGGACCATAGTAAAGGTACTTGTGCATTAGGAATTGAATATTTTTTGTGGGAAATATGGACTGAGAATCACTAGTGATAATAATAGCGTGGACATGTAAAAGTACATTTGGACACCCCTGATATCTGAGCACAGTTATGCAGAATAGTTAATTCAAGCAGCACTGTTCTTATTACTAAAGTAGAACGCTTAAAAAATTCTAACTCTGCAGATAACAGAATTTATTCTGAAAGTACTCTTTGATGTATAATTAGGTAGATACCATTTTTTTCCTCTGTTAAGGTTCTTAAGATATGTTATCTCGAAGTTCAGCTGACTTTATAATGATTTATTGTAGCAAAAGAAATTATATCATGTAGAAATATTTTTACTGTGGTAAAAAGGTCTAAAACTAGTCTCTTTTGCTATCCACAATTCTCAGTGAAATCCTCCTCCTGAAGGGAAGTAAGAAATATAGGAATATATTGTTGACATATTCAGGAGAAGTCAAATGAAAGCCCTGGAAAAAAATCTTGCATCTGTTTCCTAGAGGAGCAGTAGAATTATATTTCTTCATAAGGGATATTCACAGCTATTTGGAATATCACCTTAGAGGATTCTTTCTGTTCTTGTGGCTTTGTTTTCCCTGATCCTGCCTGTGCTGGAGCAGTTTGTCTGCTAGTAAACTGTATCTAGTAAATCAGCTTGCTTCCCATGAGCCACTCTTGCACCAGCGCACCATTGTTGTCCAGGCCTGGAGCCATGAGGTTTTGGAAGTTAGAAATTAAAATCTGGTCCAGTCTCCTATTTTGCCTTCTGATTTTCCAGTAGGATTGCATGATTCTTCTCTGTAATGAATGCACGTCTGTGCACCTTCTAGAAATTTCCATAGAATCATGGAATTGTTAAGGTTGGAGAAGGACATTTCAGACCATCAGGTCCAGCTGTTTAGCTCTATTTGCCTTGCGAACCTCTGTTGAGTTTGTACCCTGGGTGAGGGTGTGCTAAGCAAGCCCCTATTGTATTTGTGGGGTTCTCCAGACAATGGAAGGAATGATTAGTCTGAATTCATGTTCTCAGAAGGCTTATTTATTATTTTATGATACTATATAAAAAAATGCTATACTAAACTATAGAGAAAGGATACCTACAGAAGGCTAAAAAGATAATGAAAACTCGTGACTCTTTCCAGAGCCCCAACACAGATTGGCCTCTATTGGCCAATGAGTGAAAACAACCCACAGCAAAAACCAATGGAACCTGTTGGATAAACAATCTCCAAACACATTCCACATGTGAGCACAACACAGGAGAAGAAAATGAGTTAAGAATTTGTTTTCCTTTTTCTCTGAGGCTTCTCGGCTTCCCAGGAGAAAAATCCTGGGCAAAGGGATTTTTCTAGAAAATATGAATGCCACAAGCCCCTACTCCCTTCCCACCCATGTCACCTCTTGGTATGTCCTTTATACCTCCTGGTCCCATGTCAGGGCACCAGCTACCTGACCATGCTGCACACCCCATAATTCCTTGAGGAATTATGAGGTATGTGCAATGGAATTTAAAGTTAGAATATATGGACAATTCCTACTGCTGTGTGTTTATGGTAGAAAGAGGAGAAGGTGAGAGAAAGTCAGCCTGCACTTGTGTCCTGAGGTTTGGATTGCTCCCAGAGTGCCAGCTTGGATCATGGGATTGAGTTAATCATCATGTAAATTTTGGAAGTTTTGTTGGTCTTTTAGACAGCCTGGCATCTGGTAGAACTAGAACTTCATTTGTTGCCTGTTGAGAAGCGACTTTCAGGTGAGGAGAATGGACTGGATGCACTCACAGCACGTGTTTCAGAGGGAGCATGCTGCTCTTCTCTGTGCCAGCTGGGATTTCCAAAATGTTGGATGGTTTGTGTTGAAGTACATGGAAATTGTACACAAGTCAAGGAAGGTCAGAGACAGAAATAAATGTGGCCAAGATCCTCTTTTGCCAGAATGGGATGGTGCTTCTGAGTTAAGCAGATACAGTAAAAATTGTTATTCAATCTTCTGCCCTAAAAATGGGGCAAGAGCCACGGAGCAGTTCCAGTCCTAAATAAATAGTTCTGCCTGTATGTCTTTGAAAATAAGAGATTGTACTTTGATTTCAAACTCTTCAAAGCATTTCTCTCTGCCTACCAGCACAGTTTCCTTCTTCAAATAGCACTACTTCATCACAATCAGAAGTGGATCATCCTCGCAGTAGTGGTAAAGCCATGTGGTGAGAGATAGATGGTGTTACTGATTTCAACAGAAGGTTCCAGGCTCTGAAAATTCTGAAAAAATCTAATAATTATATGAAAATGATGAAAAATTGTATAATTATGTCTGGTTTGATATATGAATATGGGCTTAGGAAAGTAACTATATGGGCCAGTGTTAGAAAAAAAGATTATTTATTCCTTTGTTTCCTAATGCCGTTATGTTTGAAGAAAGCTAGTTTAAAATAATCCCTTGAGAAATAAGATGTAGCTATTAAAAAGAGACACACAAGCAACCTAGCTTTGGTTTGCTCTTTTGTACAGCTTGTTCATTTTGATTGTATCTTGGTATAAATCCTTGTCATTAAGTGCTCCTATACCTTACAGGCAGCATTTGATGTTTCCTTCTGAATGAATTGGATCCGTTCCAGTGGCAGATACTATAATACTTATAATTTACTTTGACAGTGGATTATGTGGAACTGAATGTCCTAAGGCATGCAAGTAAATCACATCAGCCTCAGGTTCTCAGCCATTGTGACTCTTGCTCCTTTGATACTGGTGCTATAGATTCCTTTGCTTGTTTGGTTTGACTTGTTTGCCTTTTCTTACCCCTTCCTTCCTTTACACTCCTACCCACTCACTGACTAATTTCTTCCTTGAGTTTTAGAATTCAGTGACACCTCAAGGAAAGTCAGAAATTGCTAAAAGAGTGCAGGAAAAAAGTAAAGAGGAAGAGAGGTCCCCTTGCTGTGTTTGCAGGCAGTGCAGTCATGGTGCTGCCGATGAGAACTAGAAAGTGAAACTGTATGGAAATGTGGTTCTTCTTCATTGCTATTTTCCTTCTCACTACTGAAAGAATTAATTAGTTGAAGGAATCACATTGGACTCTTTATCTGGACATCTGTGCTTTTACTTCTTTTTTAATTCAGCATCAGTACTTCTCAGTTCCTTGAGCCCCATGGAAGTTCACTTTTTTCACACTTGACAAGTATGCCCCTGCTGTGTCTCCTCATGTTCTCATTCAAGAATAAAAAGATGGGATGACTACATCCACTCATTAAAGCTCTTCTAACTTCTTCAGAAATCCTTTGATTCACCTTTTTTTTTTTTTTTTTTCACAGCCATGATCCTATGGATCCATTTTCACCTGCTGTTGATGAACATACTCCTCTTCATGGCTGTACCTGTGTTGTCGTGCTGGGCACGATTACATCAATTGCAAACTGGATTGAAAAAGTGCAGAGGCTGCCTTCAAAGGTTTTCAAGTATGTTAATATACTGCCTAATCCAGACTCCAGTTGTGTCGGTGATGCAGGAAAGTTCAAATGGAAGGAAGGGCACTATTAGTTATGGGTCAAATGACAGAGGAAGAGCAGACAGTGAAGTATGTCCTATGTTTACCTGAAGCCAACTGCTAGTCTCAGGTGTGCTGGAGCTGCAGTACAGATAAATGTCTTTACTTGTGTCCTGGTTTCAAACATCTGCATAGGCATGAAGGAACCCTCTGATGTGTGTAAAACCCTGTTCTGTAGTGATTCCTGCCTGATCAGATGCTATGGTTCTATCATCCCTCTGGTCATTTTTGGACTGATAGTCCTGGAACTCCTCACATCTGTCTTTCAGGAAATAGTCTGATGGCCAGGCACCCTCAATGCCATCTGCACCAGCAGAGTAGGAATAGGTATCTTTTCAGATTTTGTCCCTACACTGTGACATACCTGCCACTCCAACTGTCAGAGTCCTCAAGTGCCACGAACTGAGGGACATCCTCACGGCAGCCTTGCCACAGCACACAAGCACAAGGAACTGCAGTGTGTGGGAAGTGCCCTGGCAGACAGTGCCACACAAAACTGCGCTGTTTTATTCACCCAGGATTAATTTGCAGCAGTGGCACGGGCCACAGAGGCCACAGTTGAGCTAATAATGACTGAAACAAAACCCCTGGTGTCTACTTGGGTAGACAGTCAATCAAAAACACAGGTTAGGGGAGGCTCAGTGCAGAGGTGGCCAGATGAAACATAATAATAGATTATGATGAAACTTAAGCAGATGGCATGATCTCATGGTATCCTTTGATTTAAAACTTTACAAAGCCATGAAGTATCTCAGTCTGTTCCCTGCTGGGTTAGTGTCTGCCTTTTGCTTTTCACTTAATGCAGTGAAAATAAGAAAAGCATACAAGCTCTGTTGTGGAGCAGTTTTTTTTTTTTTTTTTTTTTTAATAAATTAAATTCTATTAAGCTAATGGATGGAAACTGTAGATACAGTGTGAATTTTTAAGTACAGTGCGACTTCTCTCAATTTTCCCTGCAAATTTTCCAAGGGAAGTATGAATTGCTGAGAATAACTAACTGTGCATCAGCAATAGCTTCAATAGCAGCTAAACTCAAAATGTTGAAGGCTCAGCCTTTATCACAGCACTGAGAAGGTTGCTTTATTTTAGAACCTGTGCCAGCACTTGAATCACAACAGCTCAGAATGACCTTTCACCATAACCAGCAGTTTACATCCTCTGCACCCACAAGGACGAGCTGAGAAACTTTTTAATGAAAATGAAAGATATTTGGAAGTTTGCCACTAGGAAAGGAGAGGTAAAGAATTTATGGGCTGACTTTGGGGGAATACCTCCAGTAAATTTCTTGGCAGTTCAAAACATTCTTTCATCCTATGAAGTAATTACTGAACATTAGCAATACATGTAAAATTATTTCTTTAGATTTTTTGGTACTTTTATAATGCCCCCTTTTTTACTATTGAAAAATGTTAAGAATTAAATAAACCTTGGTCTTCCTCATATCTTACTGTAAGATTTAGAAGGTGCAACTAAAATGGAAAATTGAAAAAATGCAGAAGGGGCTTTTTGTTAAGTGAGAGGAATTTCTGTTCTCTTTTAGATTTTTAGCCTCAGTCTTGTGAACTGCTCTGAATAAGCCACGTCCAATGTCTATGCTGAGTCTAACTGATCTCAAGTAGTCTCAGCAGGCAGCATTTTCCTGGATCAAGGCCTTGTTTATTCCTGTGTGTGCTGAGATGTTTTGCTCTGAAATTTTAGTCTGATTCCCTAACCACTGGGATTCCTGTAATGGATGAAATTCAGGCTATTACTTGTTTTATTTAGAAATCAAATTGGACATCTTGGACAGTAATATTTTTTCTGTATATTTTGGCACTTAGAACCAAAGCAATAAACCCGATAAAACTCTTTTGAGATGTTCCTGCATCAAAACATGTAGAGAAATTCTCTTTTATACAGTTTGATCTTAAAAGAGACTGACAGCAAACCCTTTGATACTGATTTGCAGAATCATGAACAATTTACTGGTTTTGTTACTTTAAGCTGGTTTCTTTTGAGTCTTAAATATGCTTCTTTTAATATGTATTGGTTTTAAAGGAGCATTATAATTCAGTCTAATTAGCTGTAGTACTTGAATCTGTGGAGCAAAAGGTTTTACATTTTCCATTTGGATTTTTGAAGCTGTAGAAATACTCCATTTCTTCCAAGGATAATAACTAACTATTTCTGAGTTACCTAGAGTACTTCCTCAGGTAGGACTAAATTTCAGCTATGAGTAAATCAGATATTTATAATAGTTTTGCATATGGAAATATTCCCACTTTTGGGTCATTTGTAGATGCAAAAAACTACTGGAGTTAAAAACTTGGCTACAAATGGAAGTGTTAGTTTTGGCCTGTATAATGAGAATGTTAAAAAGTATTTAACTCTACAGATTATTTTAAAATAGAAAAGGTTTATACCAGAGCTGTGGTATTCTGATCCAGGATTCTGATTTAAGAATATGCTGATTTAATTTAAACATATTCCTAATGAGTTTAAAGCAAATTAAAACAATCCTGCTTTAGTGGATTGAACTGAGTCACATGCAGTAATTTATAATGCACACTTAATCAAACTGATGCTACATTTTATAGACATCTCTGTAGGTTTTCATTTAGGTGAAGAAAATTGGCACCAGTACCACTTGGTTTATGCCAACACAGATCCCTGAAAAACATAGCAACTGGAACAAAGTGCAGTTTATTCCATTTTACCTTGGTCATTTAGCTATTTTTCTTGTGCAAGGCCAGACAAATTTACTCTGTTCTCCCATTCCTCATCCAGTGACGCACCTTGACGAGACACTGTGCACCAGCTGATGTACTGTGACTGTGCACCTGCCCAAGGAGAATGATAAATTATGTGAATCAGCTTAGGTTTCATAGAGAGAAGGCCAGGCTACCTTTGATTACCTCACTATTTGCTGTGGTCTAAGAAAGCTGACATGGACTGTGGCCATGGGTCAGCTGATACTCGGTAGCCTGTTCCCTTACTGCAATTTGTCTGTGTAGCAATTTCTGGGGGTTTCTGGACAGCTTTCTTTGTGTACCTTTAAAACTCCTTTCAAATGCTAGCCTAAATTAAATGGAATCTATTTTCTTCTTTTGACATGCATGTACCCAAATTAGGTTTCGCTGCTTTAATCTTTTATTAATCTAAAATACCTCTAAATGCTTCTCTTGCTTTACATCACCTTAAGCTGTGTGTTTGCACATGCCTCTAGGAGTTTGCAGTGATGCAACTGGTTTGATAGTTGCTATAGAACTTGTGTTTTGCCAGTTTTTAAAATCTAAATGAGCAAATAAATAAGTAATTTGATGCAGATATTGTCAAAGCTGCTGTAATAACACTTGTGTGTCACCATTGTGTAAAACCCCACAGTACACAGAATTAGTAACTGTAGATGTAAAGAGATTGGGAATTCTGGTTCATGTTTGTGCTGTAGCCCTGCATGCAAGGTAACTACTAATAATTAAATCAGGTAATTCTTCATTGCTATAGTAAAATCAAGATTGCCATTAAACTGCAGAGCTCCCATGATATGCTTGTCTGCTTTTTTTCATAGCTGAGTGTAGTAACTTACCTTATTGCTATAAATGGATCTCAATACAAATCCTCTTGCACCTAGGTCAGTAACCTGGTTCTCATCTTGTTTCCTTTCCCTTGGCATCTCAAATATAAAACTCATGTAAAACCTTTTGTTTTGCTCTGCTGTTATTTCCAGCTTGAATATCATGAATGTGCAGAAATCATGTGGTTTCCCTAGCAAGTGACTATGATGAGCTTGGAACTGTGTGAACAGCAGTGATAAACAGTTGTTGACTTCTTTGAGGCCTTTTTTTTTTTTTTGTGTAAGAATTGAGATGTGCCCCATAGTACGGCTCCAAGGTTTTGTTCCAGAGGAAAAGAAAAGCTGAGCCAGTACTGCATTTTTAATGGCTGAGTCATCTGCCTCTGTCCCAACACAAGAATCTCATTTTAGGACTCTGAAATTCAAGTTTGTTTCCACTGGTAGGTCTACAGTCTGTGTTAATCTAATTTCTATTATTGTAGTAGCTGATAACAGTGATTTTTGGATGTAATTGTTTTTGAGATTGCATGGTGCCTTTGACTGAAGGATTTCAAAGTATCTTTGAACAACATATTTAATTAACCACTACCTCAGCTTTTACCAGCAGCTTTGCTTGAAGTAAATTATGGTCTGTGCACCTAGAGTGGGCCGTGACCTTCTGAAAACATTACTTGTTTACAGTTTTTCTCTTCAGCCTGCATATTTGCATTTCTAATTAAGGGAGTGGTATATCACTTTAGCATGAAAGAAGAAATACCTCAGGTTTATCATTGTTATGGCTCACATGGAAGTGATTGCTTTGCCTGTACAACAAAAAGCTCAATCTGAAGAGATTTTCTTGGATCCTCATAAAGAAAAATTGTATAACTAACATTTGAAATTTATTGAATAAATGCAAATTTTGCTTCAAAAGAAAAAAAATTGTGACATGAAGTATAATGGAGTGGTGTTCGACACCAAGAAGGAGTTGTCAATGCATCATAAAAAGAAGATTCTGTACACTCCTAAGTTGCAAAACACTGTTACTCATGACATCCCAAGATATATAAATGTGATTAATTTTTAAGGTTCTGTTTATTACAGAATCATCTATTAGCATTTAATGAGAGTACTGTCAAGACTAAGTAGGAAATAGTTTATATTTAAAGGGATGATGCAATTTTAAACATTCTAAAATTAATAATTCATCTTGCTATTATGTCTTGATCCTATAACTTGTCCTGTGCATACAACTTTTCTGTCTGAAGGGAATCCCACTCACTTCAGAACAGCCCACTGGGGACAGTTGGATTTGTTTGTCTGGGAAGCCATCTGAATCCAGGCCAAGAAACACGGTCCTAGCACTCCAGGCTGCTTATTGATCTGGTGACTGTGTTGGCTGTAAGAAGGGAAAAATAAGTGCTTTTTTTCTGTAGGCTTTAAGTGTCTGTCTCAGTTGCTGACTGCACCTCTGAAAAGCCAGGTCTTTATCATTGTCCAAGAACAACTGTCTCCTTTTTCTCCTGAAAAGCTCGTGACAAGACTAAATGCGGATTTAAGAGAACTGGGTTCTGTTTTTAGCTCTAATAGTAGCTTGTCAAGTCTTGACGAAGCTTTTTGCCTCAATTTCCTAATCTGTAAAACGGGCATAATGATACCAGCATCTTTCTTGTGGTGCTTTGAGATGTACTGATTAAAAATGCTACTATGACCTTTTCTGTAGCTACTGTCCCCTCGTAAAAGGCCTGATTCTGTTAGATGTTACCTGAATGGTAATGAGACCACCCCTTAATGCTTAGTAATGTTCAGCCTGTGCTCAGTACTGTGCAGAAGCAGGTCCAAATAATGATCTTGTTTTTTTTTGCTTTTTTGTTCACCTCAGTTTTTTCTTTATTTCGCCCCATTACAAGACTGTGTTATATTTTCTATTTAATGATTTGTAAGTCTTCAGCTAAACTAACAGGAGGGCATTAGTTTTGCATCCTGTTCAAAAGAATTAGGAGTGCAGCTAAGCTGATGCCACCATTGCTTTCAGTGTTAAATTACATATGCTTTCTCATTGTTTGGGGCTAAAATATCTGTGAGTCCTGGGCATAACAGTTAATTCTGACTGCAGCAATGCTCACTAATACTAATGAGTGTGGGTCTGATGTATGACAGAATTCTTTTCTGCCAAGAAGCCACTCATACCTCCTGCAGCTGCTGTTCTTGCTGTTCAGCCTGGAAGGAATTTTATAGACCTGTTCTTCCAATTCCCCAGGAAAAAAAACAACCCAACAGTGTTTCAGGAGAGAGAGGAGGCTGAAATTCATTCCAAGTAAAAATGTTGATATATTAACAGGATCATTTTGATAGTTTCTTGAGGTGAAGAAATACTAAGACATGAATATTTGATTTCTCTCTCTGAACCTCCTATGCCCCACCTTCCAGATAACTTAACTTATACTTAGTTAAGTGTACTAGTTTGGTAGCTTGCTTCTCAGTTTGTACTCCATTTAAGCAAATTACAAACTGCCCTCCAGTCACAAAGCTTCTCAGCTGAAGCAATTTAATAATTCTACTAGGGAGAAGGTAGAGTGAAATTTCTCCTGTCTTGTGGTAAAGGTGAAAGTTTATTCCTAGATAATATTGTTTCGTTGATTGCTTATGAAAATAATGCTCTTGTATTTTTTTCTGAAGTTCTGGGACAAGGTGACCACAGTAAGGAATCCAGTGTTCCACCTAATTCTTGTATTTGCAGAAGTAAAGAAAAAGTAAGACTGAAAAAGGCAGCAATCTGATTAGTTAAAAGTGATTATAATTTGTTTTGCTCTAGGTCAACAGCTGTCTAGAGGATAAGATCAAAACCTGTTCTACTTTGCTTTCTTTGGTCTTGTGCTGAAATGGTTTTATTTTTACTACTTGGCCCTTTTCCCAGGGATTCTTGGGATTTTAGCTTGAATTAATTGGAATGCTTTTTTTCCCAACTGAAGAGTGAATTGTTCTAGGTGTAAAAATTACACTTGCTTTATTAATGATTCCTTTACATGGCAGTGTAGAGCCTAAAGGCATCAAATCAAGACTCAAGTAATCCTGTTTAGAACTTGGCTGTTTGATGAAGCTGCAGCCCTTTTTGTAGAAGTGCCTAATTTTATGTACCAAGAAAGTGAGGTATTTCAGGAGGTTTCCAGAATTATTTCTTTAGGCAACAAATTAATGGCAAGAGTCATGAGAGTCAGCAGCAAGGAATGGAGGCAATTGGTGCAGGTATTGAGCAATCTGAAAGGAGCTAATAACAAGGTGTAGCTCAGAAAATAATATATAGAGGGTGCAAATATTTTCTATGTAATTCATAGACAAAGATATAATTCTCTAATCTTAAGAAACTGATTTGTTAGTGGGGAGGGAAAAGAAATTGTGATGTTCAGATTACAGGTTTTGTGAGTTTTGGTGTGATCAATTTTTCAGAATTTTGTTCTCAGGTCTCATATGTGGCCACCTCTGAGCATGCACAAAATCTTCCTTAATTGCTTCTGACTTGCTCTTTGGTTTATGTCTTATAAGCTGATCTATTAGGTGGTAACTGATGAGAAGAGGAAGAAGGGGTTATTTTAATTTAAATTAATCTCTTTGTGACAGCAGGGTTTGGCTGAGAGGATCTATTTATTACTAGGACCAACAGGTCAGGTGGCTAAG
Source organism: Melospiza georgiana (assembly GCF_028018845.1). Taxonomy (NCBI): domain Eukaryota; kingdom Metazoa; phylum Chordata; class Aves; order Passeriformes; family Passerellidae; genus Melospiza; species Melospiza georgiana. The sequence continues at coordinate 41,876,875 of NC_080430.1, read as the reverse complement.
AGTGTTTCAGTACCGTTTTAAGTAAAACACTCTTTAAAATACCCACAGCCTGAAATTCTGACTTCATGATTGATGATATAGCTGGGGGCTTGGATGTTTGGTGAGTTGACCTCAGCACCCGATCTGCAGAGCTCAGCTTCAGACAAGGTTCAGTTTACAAGGTGTTTTAAAATTAGCTGGGACCCACATTGTGGCTGCACAGAGATTTGTGAAGGAAATTGACAAATGAAGAGCCCAGGGATAAGTATTGACTTCTTGTTTCAAGAAGGAGTATTGGTGTTCTCTAGCCTGAAAGCCCTCGACAAAATCTTGTGAAGTTATCTGTTTCATAGATCATTGCATCAGAGAGGCTCCTTATGCCTTAATTTCATGTTTATATTACTGTGCTGATGAATTATTGTGTATGACAATGCCCTTTGTAAGGAACCACTAGCACAAAATGATTTTTTTTTTTGACTGCAGGCCCAAAGGTCAAGATGCTCCTGCAATTGCATGCAACGCCCATCCTGCTCCCCTAAATTCCAATCAGCCAAAGCAGGGACAAGCAGCAGTTTGATGGCCAGAAAGCACCTGGACAGTACCACACAGGGGTGCCACAGGTGGCTGACACTGAGATTGGAAGCAGCCTGGTGCTGTTAGGATAACACAGGGCCTGTGCTCTGCTCAGGGAGCCTATTTATAACCTGCTGCTGGAGCTCTCCTTCAGCAGAGCCTGCTGATTCTCTGGTACAGAAAGACAGGAGCAATAGTGTGGGGAACATGCCCCTGTCAGGACAAGAGCTTCTCTTTGTTTTATGAGCATCATTTATGACTGTGACCTTCAATGTAGAGGAAAAGTATCTATTTTATGGTAGTGTGAATGCATCTAGGAAGCAGTAAGAGGCCAATCAAGGTCTCAGCTGATGTTTCTGTTGTGGTAGAATAGCAGGGCTGCTACTAGCAGAATCACTGATTTTTATGTGATCCCTGCTCAGCTGCTGATAAAGAAGGAGAGACAGGGACAGCATGGAAGAATTTCAAGTAGATGATGAAGAAAAATGATAGTGCTCCAATGCTGTAAAGGAGAAATATCTGTAAAAGAAAAGAAGGTTAGTCCAACATCCTTCTGCAAAGGAAGGGCTCAAAGTGAAATAAACACGGGTAGGAGACTTTTCTTCTTTTTAATGCCTTTATTAAGAGTGATCAGCTAGGGTGGGGAGAACAGACAGGTCCATGCTCATGCTGCTCCCAGGAGTGACTTGGAGGAAGAGTGCAGCTTTGTCCACTGGTCTGTGGACAGAGCTGGGGGTTCTCTACTCACAAGAGCATCATGAAATTCCCTTGATTTCAGTTCAACATTTGACTTCCTCTGTCCAGCTGACATCTTTTGGTTAGGGTGAGGGGTAAAAAGGGTCTTAGCAGATACTAGATTCTGTTCCTCACATCTAGTCATCACTTTGATTTGTCAGTTTTGTGTTGGCTTGTTGTTTTTAGGGGTTTTTGGCTAGGTTTGGTGAGGGGCTTCTCCCGTTGCATGACCCGTTCTGAAGTCATTTGCCTGCTAACTCCAAGGTCTCCTCCTCTTGACCCTCCCGGTGCCATCCTCCAGGAAGCAGCAGGGTGTCCCTCGACAAAAGGGGGAATTCTTAACCATCAAGGTCAGGCAGTTAACAAAAATGACAGGTGATTACAACAGCAAACAGTTAGAACTCCACCCTGGCAGCAACTGGCCCAACCTGTGAACTCTGCAACCTTTTAAAAAAATGGGCAGCTTTTCTACTCATAGCAAAAGGAAGATGTTTTTCAAGTATTTTCAAGTATTTGTAGGGTATTTTTTGCAAGTGTTGCAATGCTCTGGTGCTAAAATTGAAGTAAGTGTTTGTAGAAAATTCCATTGAATGATTGTTTATTTATTTATTTATTTATTTTTATCATGAACCAGAACAGCTACAACTAGGTGTAATTCTGGGAAACCATGCCTATCAGCAGACTTGAGTTGGGCCTTACCACTGGTTCCTGGTCCTGAGCTCTAGGACTAAAATATCCCTTTCAGAGAGCTTTAGAGAGGACTTCTGTATCCAGAAATTTGCTGGAGAGACCCAGAGTAAAGGCAGTATTTGGAATCTTGCCAGATTCAGCTGGCTTGGAAATGTGTGGGATGCAACTGTTGGGTCCAATTACTGCAGATTGATGATTCCCCGTGAAAGGGACTCAGCCATGATAAGATAAATAGTAAATTGAATTTCCTTTACACTTTTTTCAAAATCTTTAATAGGAAAAATTATATATATGTATGCAAATATTTCCTGAATCAGTAAAGAGATGGGGCCATAAATAAAAAAGATGGTACGTTCTTGCATTTATTTTTCCATGGGCAAAAAGATGTTTCCGTTCCTCTAATATTTTTCTGCATTTCTCAGTTTTTAATAATTTCAGAGTGGAAAGAGAAGGGAATCCTAAAGTGATGTTAGAGATGATCAATTCAGACTTCTCACCATTTGCCTGTCATCCATCTGTCCTGGTCCCCAGAGCATGCTGTTTCTTATTGATGCAAATGGGTATGTTTCCTGCAAGCACTTCAATTAAGACAACATGTTTTCTTTTTACTTGCATTTTTCTCTTTAGGAAGTCAGCACTGTAAATTAATTTTTAACACGTACCGAGAGTTAGCATTAAAGGAGGATTCTTTTAGTTGATATGTTTGTGAAGTACATTTTTTAAAATGGAAATATCCTTAAATAGATTTTAACAATTTTCTAAAGTTTGTATTTTTTTTTTAACTTATTCACTGCTGTCTTTGAAATAAAGTGGCCTGTGCTCCTTCAGTGATCTATAGTTAATGCTTTTGATCCTAGAGGGGAACTGTGCATTTTTCATTCATATTTTTTTGGGAAAACTGAGAGGTTTCTACCTTTGTGAAGGACCTATTTATTCTCCTGGAGGGCTCAAAATCTCTGCTAAACTGGATTGTCTATTTAAAGGCTTAGAACCCTGAAGCTGGTGTCTCTGCTCAAAAGAACAGTATGTCTGCCCTTATGAGTCTTTCCTAACTGTGGTACATTTTACCAGCTAGTGAGTCCTCTCTGATAAATACGACCATAAGTAATAATATTTTGTATTTGTAATTGGTAACTGTTAGCGGATTCCATTATCTGTTCTTAACTTCTTGGCTATTGTCCAGCTAGTTTGGATTCTGACATTTTACTGCCTTGCAGAATGACTTAGTTTTATTGGCTTTGTAGAAAAAAAAAAAGTTGTAAAATCTATGTTGAAAAAGCAGTTGGAAGGAACAAGAAGTTGTTCAGTTTTCTAAGCAAGCACATGTTTTGGGTTTTTAAAAGTGTGATTCTGTCAAACTTCTTGGAGCAGGAGACCTTTAAGTGTATTTAATACAACTCCACATATATCACTTAGGCAGGCAATGTGTGAATTGTTATCCATAACTGAAGTGTTTGTCATTAGACACTAATTTGTAATATAACGTCAATAGTAGATAAAATTGGTACCTGGGCTCCTGTTGTATTTTCAAGGCTTGTTTTTGTCTTTGTGTAGTGCTGATGACACATCCATGTAGGAAAAAAGAATTTTTATTAGTACTCTTTCAGCAGAAAGAAATTTTGGCACCTACATCAATGCTGATAGTAGAGAGCATCTGCACTGTTTGCTGTGATCATGCAGAGAAACAGTTGACTTCGTTTCTACAGCAGTTATGTCTATAATTTCCCTCGATTGCAGTCTACTTTCATTTAATTTGTGCTCAAGGGCCCTTCACATAGAATGATTTCTGCTGGGTGAAAGATCTTGCTACAGCTGAGAGGTCACAATATAATACACTCTATTGATTGTAATGAATACTTGGTATTTGCTGTATGCAGGATGCATGGAGGAATCCATTTTTAATCCAGAAACAAAAGTAAAATATAGATTGATTGTATCTACAGCTTGCAATTGAATTCACGGAGGCTTGGTTTCAGTTTGCAGTGGTCTGTCACCAGCTTAACTATACAAACTTTTTGGTTTTTAAGTTTGACTTTGTATGACAGCTGTTTTGTGGTGTTATCATTGCCAGCTGTACATGTAAACAAAGGCCTGCAGAGCAAAATGATTGTGTGACCACTAGTTATTTCCCAAATTCCAGAAAACAGATAATTTAATGGAATTTGAGAAACAGGATTATAGTTCTCATAAAAGAAAAAAGTATTTGCTAATTCTAACATGAACTCTATCTTTCCTAGCAGGCAATAAATAAAAATAAATCAGTTCTATTTGGGAAAGAAATCAGAATCTATGGGTGCCTTCCCAAAAGACAGTGGAGGCTGAGGACAAGGCCGTTAATTCCTCTCCTTTCTTTCTTTGTTCCCAGGACTTACTGGACCATCTGTGTGCTTCCTGTCTACACAGGTCACCAGTGCTCAAATTGTTCCCAGGTTAAAAAAAAATCACAGCTTCTGCTTTAAATTCCCTTCTCTGTGCATTTGTGAAGGAAGGAAAAGATGCATTTATGAGTGTTGGGGAAGGCTGCAGGTGGTCAAAAGCATTCTTAGTGATGAAGTGTTCTTTACATTGAGCAATACAGCTGGAGACAACCCTTCTCAGTTTTGTTTGTAGGTCATGGCAGCACTTGGTGAAGGGGAAACAACTGTGCTGTGAGATCTAGAGAAGAGGCACTTACAGATATAGAAGATTCCTGGCCATAGTACTGCACCATATTGCTTGACATGACTAATGTGGCCATCTCAAAACAGGGCATTTTCCCCCCTGTTTGATTTCACCCTCCATGCATAAAACCTATTTGTATATTCAGGAGTTAATATGCTAAATAAAACACAATTGTGTATGTTTTTTTTTATTAAAGCCCAATGAAGTCCTACTTAAAAAGGAGAAGGACTGCAATAAAGCCTCAAAACCCATATCCAGCTAACTGGGACAAATCTATAATGATATAAATTATGCCAAATTGTTGACTTCAGAGTCACGATACATCTGCAAGCTGTGGTGGAATTTGCCTCAGAGGATTTACCATACCAAATTAGTCTCAATATCAATCTGCTCTGCAAACTTGTCTCTGAATGTGGCCAGCACCAGATGTTTCAGAGGAAAGGTGGAGGGAGCCACCTGTTTCATATAGAAATGGAGCTAATGTGTTCTTTGCATTAGGTGCCCTTCTGAGTAGTGGTTAGCTACAGATCTAAGTCCAAAAGCAGAAAAAGTATTATTACTATTATAATCTTCATCACAAAATTTATGGAAACTAGATATTTTTGCTGGTTTTATATATGTAAGTTTGCTCATTGTTTTGAATGAAACTTTTTTTCAAGCTGATTCAGTATCAGTAAGTCTTTCATTTGTGGCAAGAAGAGAAACCTGTAGCTCCAGAGAAACTGAATTTCTGACATCAGCTGCCCAACAAATAGCAGTAGGAGAGGAAGTGACAAATTTTGGAGCTCTTTTTAATGGGATCTCATATGTAGGAAGAAGGTTTGCAATTATTAATTTAATGTTTTACAATAATTGAAATACATAATGAAACCCTTTATAGAGTTTCTGAACCTTCTGCAGCAGCCTTGCTTATTTTCATGCTCATCAGAATGAATATGAATATCAGTTAGACTATTGAGTTTCAAAGTGCATTTCCTATGATTATGGTTTAGGTCAGGATGGATGGAACTCAGGTATCCATCAAATACTATGCAATAATTAGAAGTGTATGAAGAAATTTGGATATTCATTGTCTACGTGAAAGAGTGATTCTTAATGCATAGAAAATAACAAAATGTTACAGAAATGGCACTGTTTTTAATTCCAGTTTAGCTGCTTACTTGAGCAGGAGTTGTCCAGAGGATGAGTAGGGAATTAAGTGCGCTGGGGCCGGCTGCAGGATCTCAGAGCTCAAGGTCAGGTTGTCCCAGAGGAGCAGTTGTGCTGCAGCCTCTTTAGACTGAGATGAATGAGTGTTATGAGGTGGAGAGCATTTTCCAGATTGTTTGAAGTTTGTGGCTGAAGGACAGTTGTGAGCTTTCGCTCCTTTAATGTTTTAGTAAGTTGCTGGGTAAATACTCTTGGCTAAATTAGTTCTGCTATTTCTGTCAGTTATAATTCTTTTTTCATTACAACTGTCTAGCTGTGCTTTACCTAACAAAGTTACATCCCTAAAAACTACATAGCAGCACACAGAATGTCAAGCTGTGGTCTTCCAACATGGACCTATTTACACAAGTAATATCAGCTCAGTAGCCCAAGACACCTAATATTTTTCTTTTACAGAGTGGAAAAATGAAATACATCTTAGAATTTTAATAAGTAAAAAGAACCACCACATGAGGTGTACAGTATTTAAATTTGAAAAAAAAAAGAAGGAAAAAAAAAGCCAGAGAATATCAGGTAGAGTGGCAGAGGTGAGACTGATTCTTTTCCTCCCTTTCCCTGTGCATTAAGAGCAAGCTGATAACAGCAAGAGCCACATGGTCCACTGAAGTTTCTCTTGTGCCACCAAAGGCAGGCTGGCTTCTAGGACTGCCTGGAATTCATGGTTGATGTGACTTTCACAGTGACAGCATGTTGCCACAAGTGCTAAAGAATCATAGCTCATCAAACTCAAGAGATGGCGCTGTCTCAGGATTTTCAGCCTGATCTGAAACCAGTGGAAACCACAGGTGCCTTTAGTCCAGGCGATAACAACATGAGGAGTTTTCTTATCTTGTATCTTAATGACTTTAAAAGAGAGAATTGTCAGAATTACCTAGGAAGGACCAAGCTCCCCTGTCTGTCACATGTACATTGGAACTCTGAGTTCAAAAATTGGTGTGTATGCCAGGCTTCGCAGATTACAGAAGAAAAAAGTCTCACTAATAACTAGTTCTAACTTGGTTTTAGTTCTTAATGATTCCTAAGGTTGTTAAACTGAAAGATAAACAACAAAATTTCTCTGAAACATCAAGGACAGATGTTTGGTCCTCCTTTTATGAGGCTTTTTTCATGCCTCTTTTTTTGAACATTGGGAAATTGAAGTCTTGTTTTTAGTTTTTATATTGGAAGGTATGGTTTGGGTCAAACTTAATGGTGGCCTTGTAGTCATGCAGGAATCCCATCCTACCCTACATCTAGTCTGATTTTTTTAAGCTCATGGCTCCTGTTGTTTTTGATTCTGATAATTAGAATCTGACATCTTTCCTGTAGATGTCAGAAAATGCCTCCTGTTTTTCTCTCATATCTCTCCTTAAAACTGTCTATTTTAAAGCAATATCCCCCAAGACCTCTGGCAATATACTGGCGGCAGACATAAGGAGCTAAGGTACAGGAAAATAAATGCTTGTGGCTCTCATTGTATGGTCAGCAAATGTTCTTGTATGTGTTCCTTTCTCATATTATAAGCAAGAATAAAACTGGTAGGCAGAGAGGAGATGGTGTAGACACATGATGTTACTGGTGTATAATGAACACAATATGAATTGCTTCAAAGTGAAACACTTCCAAGACATGAAAGAGGGGTGTTGAGTTTTGACTTTATTGGAGATTTGTCTCAGATTGACTTCTTGAGTGTAATAGTCCACTAGAATTCGAGGAAGTTAAGATGAGCTGTTACATGTTGGTGAAGATTGAAAGTTTTATTTCTTTCATGTTCATAGTGTGGTTTTTATTGAAAACCCAGTCAAAGGGTTCATAGGCCTGAATTCACCTATGAAATTGTAGTCATTCATCACAGAACAGAATAATCTTACTCATACTCTGCTTGAACAGAAAATTGGTCCTTGAACATGATGAAGGCCTACACTACCTAAGCCTTTGAAGGAGGAGACCTCTTCCAACTCACAGGTAATGAAAAGCAGAGTTGAGCTCTACTTGTGGGCTAGTTGGTCTTCCATTGCTGTGATCTGTGGCCCAAGCTGTTCACACAAACACTTCAGGGTAGCAGACCTGCCAGGCAGCAGGTGGCCTGGTGTAAGATGCTTGAGTCCCAATTAGTAGTTGTATCTTTTCATATCTGCAATATCTGATGCATTAAGCTACAAATAATGAGACAAATATTTCTTATCTCATACAATAGAGCTGAAACCCAGACAATAAATACAGCTTCAAATCTCCCCATCCCCCTTTTACAAAGTAAGCTTCTTTTTTACACAGAAATGAAGAAAGTCATTCGCTGCTGGCTTGGGTACAATGCTCTTGTTATCAGACTAGAGTCATAGCTGCAATGGCAGAGTGTAGCAGAAATGCATGGAAATATTATTAACTTCCAAATTAAGCACAGTATTTGTGAGTTGCAGTTGGGAGCAGAGGATTTTTAATTAGAAATCTTGACAAGGCTTAAATGAATTGTTTTTGTCCCAGTAAAAAGTGTGGCCTTGATAAATTTCTGCTACTGAAAAGCAAGTTAATTTCCCCTGTTCAATTCTTCTTTTAGTGGCTGTTATACATCATAGGAACTAATTTATGGGGGGAAGCACTGAGCGGGAATTGATGATTATTTTAAGAACAGATCTGCACAAAACTACTCACACGAGTAAAGCAGGCTGGGATTTGGTTCCCCATTCATACTCCACAAATGCTATTACCAGATGCTTCAGCAGGTTGAATCCCTTCCCCCCATCTTTGTGGCATGTAAGAATATAGTGTAACCCAAGGGTCTGCACTTCATTCTCTTACTTGCTGGCTCATGGGAGTGCCGGCATCAGTTTTGTGCTCTATTGCATTAAATAAAAATAAATAATTAGTGCTGTTTTACCAGTTTTAAACAGGTTAACTCTTAAACATAGAGAGAGGTGCTGTTTTCTGCTTGCAGTAGGAAGCAGATACCAATAGAAGCTCATGCCACAACTGCTTATCACCATCCTTTGTGGTGTGAGATGGTATCACTCATTCAGGGCTGCCAGCAATGCCTAACCCTCTTCTATCAAAATGAATCCTGTCCAGCTACATTTGCAATGTAAACTGTTTATGTTCAGGTGGGTGTTGTGGCCAAAGCATGTTAGGGAATGCATAAACAAGTAGATGCAGGGGAGCCTCCACAAGCAAGGCACAATCTGCTTATTTCTTTCTTTCTAATGGATTCTGTTATCATGACCACATTACTGTCCTTTCCTAATAAAAGCTGATGTTTTTCCAACCAGTTTTCCCACCTCAGGAAAAATTAATCCTGGGGGAAGACTACAAGGCATCCACTTTTTTCCCCGTAAAAAGGCCTTCTGGACTGATACCTCTTAAAGCCACATGGCTGCATGGTCAGAAGGGAATGTTCAGTGGTCTTTGTTAGAACTAGCACAGTCACAGAGCATGGCAGTGTTTCTCTAATGTGTTTGGTTGTGATTTGAAAATGGCACTGTTGCAGGAGAGACAGAGGAATCAGAAATTCTGCTACATTTCAGTGGATCACCTGCCCTGTTCATTACAACCATGGAGAAGTGCTGGGTGAAAGCACAGAACAGATATCTGGAGAATAGACCATTTCTGTAAAGGATGTTTTTTTTTTTTTCAAGTGCTGTATATGTTGAAGGCTTTGTCAACAGCCCCTGGGAGGGTGTAATAATGATGGCTGGCTCCAAAAGGCCAGCCTAGGCTGCTACATTTATGCAGACATTGAAGATTCAACCTCTGGAAAAGTCTGTGGTCTTCTGAACACACAAAATTCCCAGAGCAGTCAATGATTTCAAAAGCAGCATTTGGCCTCATGCCGTCAGCTTCAGTAATTATGCAATTCAATTAAATTCAAGTGGGAAAGTCACTCAGGCAATTTTGTAAAATCATACCTTTAATGAAGAAGAAGGAGGAAACAAACATATTTTTATCTATCTATAAATACATAATGTACATACAGACTGTAGTATATGTTGAAAGTTTTGCTACTAAGGATGATTCCATTTTCCCAAGCTGTTAGACTGTGCTCATCCCTGTGGCACATGACAGCCTTCTATTAGTGCATTAAGCCATATATCTTACTTGTCTCTCACATACGTATTGTCAGGTTCTTCTTCTAGGAGGCAAATCTTCTCCAATTAAGTCTCTTATTGTGATGGACCCGAGGGATTTTATTTATTTGTTTTCTTTTTCAGTCTACATGCTTCTACGCAAATATGCAGATAAGGGAAGATCAAAGGATTTTGCCTCGCGCTTGAAACAGAAGGTACAAAGGTCTGCCAAAGGCTCATTAATCCATGACTGATCCTGGGCTTTCCAACTTATCCTCTCTTGCTTTGTCATAGGAAGCCTTACACGGGGCACTTGGAGTGCAGGAGTGTGCCCTGGCTGCCAGCCAAGTGAAAGGAGACAGCTGAGAGGTAAGTGCTAATGCTGCCGAGGGCTGGCGGATCTGAAAACAGAAGGAAAATAATTGCTGCTGATGCGAATTTTCCAGCATACATGTGAGAATATGAGGATAGAGCCAAATAGGTTCAGAAAGGGTTTTCACTAACACCTGCCTGAAACTCAGCCTCCCTCAGGCACAGAGGGTCTGTCTTGGTTTAGATCAACCATTCAAGCACTTTAATGCAGCATCTACTGCCAGGTCCCCTTCACAACCCTGTTGAGTTTGGGACCCTCTTCCTCTCTCTGTGTTATGTTTTGGCTCCTTCATAACAAAATTATTCTAGCTTTCATCTCTAACTTCTCAGAATTCTGATGCTGGTTTTCAGCATCAGTGTTTTCCATAATGCCCAACCTGGGGTAAGATGAGGACCTGCACAATTATCAGAAGACCTCCTTCTCTCATCTGCTGTTTTAAAAGTAGCACTTCTTGACATTACCAAGATGTGTCCTAGGCAAATACCTGTCCTACCTTTATTTACATGTATTTTACAGCATTTTGTGCTGCAGTGACAGCTTTTAAAGGCAAATTATTTATTCTCTCAGGAAAATAATGCCTGAGAAATTCTGCCTGAGAAGTCTGGGGTCCCTGTGTCATTCTAGGCAGTTGCACAGTACATGATTGCTGTGTGATGTTGAGTAGGATAATCTGCTTTTAGGCGTGTGTGGCCACCAGTGGAGTGCATGGACTTGCATACCAGCTTTTAAAAAGAGTGAGTGAGCAGCTGGTCAGCTTGCCTCTGGTGCTCTACAGGGCCGGTAGGTAATCTGACAAACTTGACATGGTGTCACACACCAAAGGTCAGCACAGCAGTGGGAAGACTGATGAAATCTAAAAAATGACATCTGATATATACAGATACAACCATGTGAACTCCTCCTTCCCCTGCTTCAACTCATCATGATGCCCTTTTGGAAGGGTTTCTCCAGTTGGCAGAAACTTGCTAGTTCATTTTGGAGAACTCCATCATGAAGCTGCAGGGATTTTGAACTGTAAACACTAGAACAACCCACATATTCACTCTTTCCCCTCCCAGCTGATGTAGACTAGCCCTTAGCCAGAATGACAGGATGGGGAACTGAGTTCTCCTGGTTTGATCTAATTCCCTGGCCTTAAAGCCAACTATCTTGAATTTAAAGCCTTTGTCACCTATGTGATAAAAAAGAAGTTCGGGTTATATACAGAAAATGGAGATTTTTGAGCTGAAAATTGATTTAATTGTGGTATAAAGATTTAAAGACAAATTTAGACAAATTATCTCTTCCACTCTATACAGCCTGAAAGAGTCTTACACAGAAGAACATCTTTTACCTCTGTTGTGGTAGAAGGAGCTTTGGCTGGAAGGGAGTGAGAGCCCCTGGCCACTTTCATTATACAGGTTCTGGACCAGGCTTCTAAACAGAGGAAAAACTACAAGGTTTTATCACCAGCATTTTTCCTGGCATGTTTTTTCAGCTGTGACTTACTTCTATTGCTGCTCTCAGCTGGTGAGAACTGATTTATGAAGGAAATATAGCTAGGCTTAGGTAGTACTAGACTCAAACTAGTATTCACTGACTTTCATAAAGTTTATGGTATGAGCTTGGTGCTACACTAACTTGGTAAATGGAGATTTGGTTCCCATCTAATTCACATTTTCCCAGTTATTTTACTTTACTCAATCTTGCTTATCCTTAGTAAGTCAATAGGTTATCTGTACATATATAACAGGTAAATGCTGTCTGTCTGTGTCAGACATAAAACACTTGCCTTCCCCCAGAACTGTTATAATGAGATATATTTGCCCTCAATGTAACATCTGATGATTCCTAACCATATAATTTCACACAATATAGCCAAGACGACATAGTTTATTTTTGAATATAATTTATTCTCAAGCAGTCAGTTATTAAAATCTACTAGAGAATGCATTTAGATCTGTTTTAGCAGTTATTTCTTTCCCACACTCCAGAAAATATTTAAAACATTCAAGTATCTCATTTCAACTCCATTATGCTTGTGCTGCTTGCTTGACAAAAAATGCACTTTTCATAAACACGTTTCTCTTGTATCAACACTTAGAATTGACTGGGAATCAACAGAACAGAACTGGCTGCCAAGGCCTCCTGTGAGCCACAACTCCTGAGAGCTTGTGCTTTGAATGTGTATCAGCTCTCCTTCAGAATCAGCGGGGTCACTGCAGTCCCCAAAGCAGTAACACAGGGCCGTACACTGCCTTTTACCTCTTCTGAGAGTGTAGGAATGCCACTCAAATGGCATCTCCTGAGGGATGGAGTGGTCAGAGGATACGTGTCCAATTAGGCTCCCCAGCACTCACCAGCTGCAGCTGCTGCAGCGTTTTCTGTGCTATGAGGGAGAAGAAACGTGGTCTGCTGGCAGCTGCAGCCTAAAGGATGTCCTTGGGACATGCCCCAAAATGTTTCTATTATTTTCAGCAGGTAGTTACCTGCCACAGAGTCTTTTTGGTATCTGGGATCATGATCTCTCTTTCTCATGCTTGGATTAGATGATCTGAGATGGACTTTTCCGAGCTTGATAATGCAGTGATTCTAATTGATTGAAATGGGCTCTCTCTCTGTGCTCCTGGAAGTACAGGCAGTCTGTGTTCCTGCAAAAATATAAGGTTTGAACAGCTAACAGGACAGCTCAAAAAAGATTCTTAGTTTCTTTAAATTTTTATTTTCTTGAACTCTGAATAGATAGGGGTAAAATGGAGAAGGAAAAAGGAATTCTACTCTACAGACTTGAAACATATATGGGCATGATATTCATGAGCTTACTAATGTGATTGTCATGTCCTCTACACAAAAATCATCATTTGCATTTTCCATTTAAGAACTTTATATTCTTTATATACTTACTTGAATCCTGTAAAGAGAGCTGACAGTTCCTAAAGAGAAAAAAGACCACATTATTATTATGTCACTTCTAGAAATGCTAATGGCAGGATGTGAAGGACAGCGTAATTACAGTGTTGCTCTAGTGATTCTTCAGTAAAGGCTTTCTCAGTACTTTAATTATAAACTACATATTTCAGCAGTTTAACTTTCTAAATTCTCAGTCAAACACCCTTTGGGTTTGATTCACACTTGGTGGTGTTTGTTGATGTAAAAAAGCCTCGTCTACTCAAAGGCAAATTCCCGTGCAATTGGGAGCAGCCACATCTATGGAGGACAGCTGGGCTGAAGAGGAGGGGCAAGGAAAGAGCTCTTTTTCTGTGTAAGAACAAAACTGTTATTGAGAAGTAGGTGCACTGAAGTAAACAGAGGTGATAAAACCCATGGAAGAGAACCCAGGGAGAGTGTTAGGCATATATCAAGCAATTTTGACAGGCCAAGCTGAAAATCTGCAGAATATGTAAATGAAATCAGATGAGGTCAAAGCACAGCAAGAGTAAGAGATTTCTGCAACTCTCTAGACAGCATTATAGGGACCTGCTACCTCAGCATATCTAAACTTAGGAAAGGAAACTTAACACAGGGAAAGAACAAAACCGTCAAAATAACACCTTCTTAGATGCTTGTCCAGCAGGCAGAATTCTCCATATTCTAGAAAATTATTTTTAGTTGCTGAATCCATTTGCAAAGCTTTGGTTGAGGAAATTTACTTTTCAGGCAATGTACACTGAAATTCTATTGGGATTTGCGTGCAATATTTTCAGACTCATGCCTATGAATTTATGAATAAGAGCTGACTTACTAGGTGACCAAACACTTTCCTGAAGCAGGGCCAAGAGAAGGGACAGATAGTTCTGTTCAGCTCTTTAAGAAAGATACCTGAAAGCAGATAATATAATTTGAACAACACCCATGAATTTCTGAAAATTGGAAAGCACAAATCCAATGATTAGCAAGATTCCTTTGTTCAGAGAACAGCAATTTGAGAAGTCTGGTCTGCAAAGCCTCAAAGACCTCATTAGGAGCTTGTAATCCTTAGCTTGTTTGTAGACTCTTATAAGGGTACACTCAGTTTTGCCTTGAGAGCTGCTTGTCCTTGGTGGGGGAGAGTATGAAGGTCATAGTTTAGCTTTTGTGATAAGACAGTGTGTTGTGATTGATTTCAGTAATGATGGCATGGCAGCTGGGGAGGGGGCTTGAGGGAGGGAGCAAACACAGGCTGTTCTGGAATAACTTGCAACAGTTTTTAAATAAGAATGGGTAATACCTTGATTTCCTCTTGTTGCTGTTACAAGCCCTCCCACGCTCACCTATCTTTCTACTTCAAGCAAAGGATTTTTGAAAGTGGGAGGTCTCAGAACAGTTCAAATATTTAATTTCCTGTAAAAATATTATTTTTGCTCCTTGACAAGGAAGGTAGAGCTGGCTTCATTCTGAGAAACCACAAAATTCATGGGAAAGCTGAATATATATATCAGCTATTTTAACATTCATTTTCTGAGGAGTGTGCTACAGCTGGTTTTCTCCCCCTTCATTCTCCTGCTGTGAGATGCAGTGCTCTACTGTGGAAATAGGAGTGCATTTATGTGCCTGTGTGTGGGGATATAGCCAGCATTCAAAAAGTCTTAACAAATATTTATGAAGCAAATTATGTTGTTTATTAAATTCCCAGATGGAAAATCAGAAACTCTGACATGGTGAGTAGAAAGGGTATCAGCAAAAAGCTGTGATTCAGGCAAATAGAAAGCCTCATTATTTAACTCAAGATGAATTAGTATTCTATTCCACTAATAACAAAAAATGGTGTTTTGCATTGCGTGTGTCCCACCTGCTGTCACCCTTCCTGGAGTCCTGCATTCTCCATTTTTGCTTTTTTGCTACTGGTGTAGGAAGTAGGTGGCTTAGGGAGGGGCAGTACCTACCTAGTGAATCTATAATAATACTGGTAATAGAAGGAATATGCTGCCACAAATTGTTGCAATGCAGTTGATTTCAGTCTATGAATTAGGTGTCTTGGGGGGAAAAACTGGTGACATGGGGCTTGTCACAAGAGAGATTCACAGGCTGCCAGAAGGCTGCAGTACAGGGCTCAAAAGTGTTAGATCCCTCCCTCCTCTCCTCTTTCCTCTCTTCCCCAGACCTGTAGGTCCTCCCAGGCTCACCAGGGGGGCAGCACTGATGTTCATCCTGGGCGGGGAAAGGAGAGCATCCAGTTAACTGGGAGGCAGAGCCACCCCACTTCCTCCAGCTGTTTGCTCATCTGCCACTACTACCACAGGCTTACATGGGTAGAAAACAGGGGCAGAAACACAGTTAGCACTGAACAGAGACACCATGGCAGTACCAGCAGCTATTAATTTTCTAATTATGTGGTGCCTCACAGTTTTGAATTGTGATACTGCTGTGTCAACAAGTGCTGCTTTGTCACTAAGGTCTTTGTGCTGTGACTCACTGCTGCCTTGTGAAACACAGGGGAGCCAAAAGGCAGTGTTAGCTCAAAATTTCTCATTTTCAACATCATGTTTTCAGTAACATTTCAGTCAATGTTTCTGAAAATCAAATTATTCTTGAGTTCAAAGGTTTTCCTTTTAAGTGCTGCATATTGTGTTTCAAGTAAAAATGGTATTCACCAGCACGCAGGCTTTTAACTAACCAAGATGCTTCTGGAAATGCTGACCTTCCTCTTCTGTGTACTAATAAGAAATAATAATGTTTTCTTTGCAGGAATTCCAGCTGTTATGGGGAATGATGCTGCAGAAGGACTGCTTAGTTTGGAGCATTTCTATTCCAGTGGTGCAATGGCAAGTAAATCAACAGGTTTCAGCAATCTGTATTTGTTAGTCTAGCCCAGCAGTGACAGGTGGGTAAACTGCATTTCTCATTGACCTGTCTGTTCATGCTCTGCTCCCTCCTATAGACAATGGTTTTGCATCTCAGGTAAACAGAAAATTTTAAAATTGAAAAGCAAACAGTCAGTGGCATTGCAGGTGGGAGGCATTCCTGGTCCAGACAGTTACAGACAGTGGCTTTTTTTGGCTCTGTTTCTCTGTGAATTGAATCTGGGGTGCTCAACACATATGGAGTTACCAACAAATTGGCAGTATGTGGGCAGTAAATGACAACCCACAGCTGTATTTTATTGCTGCTGAATTTTATTGCTGCTGTGTGCTCTGTGTTTTCTCCATGGTATCTACTTTTACCTAATTGTAGCCATTAAATCATAATATCAGATTAGATATTATCTAGTAATTACCTATCAGATAACAAGACCTTTTTAGAAGGCTGAATGGAATGGCAATTTGGCATAATGCAGATGACTCTCCTAAAGTTGTTTCTTTTTCTCTTCTTCCTCCTCTGGGAAGTGTCCATCATGAGTAGAAAAGTTCCAAATACTTTTCATTTGATGAATCCATAGTTATTGCCCACTGGTTTCACCCTGCTGTTCTTCAAAGTGAGAGTAACTGAAATTCTGTAGCAAAACAGTTTAATCAGAATTTTAAAGAAAAAAAAGTGGAATATTTTAAAGCTCATAAATTATACAGTATGAGGATATTCTCTAAACTACCTTTGTATACTCTGATAAAGCTTCTTACCATTCAGAGCTGCAGTGGTATGAGGCCACTAATGGAGCAGATTCCCTGTTATGACTAGGAGGAAAAGAGGCTGAGAATTCTTCTCCTCCTGTGTGCAGGTGAAAGTGTGACTACACAAGCTGCAGTAAAGGACAAGACTAGAAATAAATGCATTATTTGAGAGAGAAGGCAAGGCATTAAAGACATAAAAAAGGCAAGGCATAAAAAAGTCCTGAAACACCTAGTGATGTATTTGCTCAGCAGAGCTTTTAAAAAGTGCACTAATGGCCCATTTTATCTATCATCCCAAGTCAATGAAAAACGCCCATTGACTTAAATAGGCATTGGTTCGAATGCTGAGCTTTTACAAATAATTATACTCACTGTACTGAAGTTACCAGTATTTCTCTTCAGGCTGAACGCTGTTCCCTCCTTTGTGTGCCCTGACTTCAAAAAACAAACAAGCATTCCCTTTTTCCTACCTACACGAACTGAAGCCGTGGTGCTCCCACCACTACTCCCAAGCCAGCTGGCAGATGTTGAAGTTTTTTAGATTGAAGCAGTAGTCTGGACCCAGAAAACACTGCTGGTGGGAAAACCATGTGTAAAGGATGTCTTTGTTGCATATCATCTTACTGGATTACAGTAAAATTACATTACCAAGGGACTTCTGAAGGTGTGTTTTCACTTCTTGCCCTCAGGCTGTTGTTATTTGTCCCCAAAACTGCCCTAATCCACACTTCCCAAGGAATCTCTTTTAATTACAGTGGCAAAAAGTGTGACCAGCGTTCAGTGCACTGCCCCCTAATCTGTCTTTTTTTTTTCTCAACTGTTTGAACCCTTACTTGATTTTTTTCCCTAGTGGTCGGGCCATTGTTAGTTTTCTTTGCTACTATTGTCCATTTTGATATGTATTGAAACCCTCAGCAATACATTTTATCATCAGAAATCTGTCCAAAAATCTGTAATAGCTGATGAAGAATAAATAAGATGGTGGCTGGGAACATAACTGGATTCCCTCCAACCTGCTGTGCTACTTCTGCTACTAGCACTAGTGACAATATTAACAGCAATAGAAAAATCCTGCTTCCAATTCTTGGCATCCTCTTGTCTCAGATAAAGGCATGATGATATCAAAGAGCATAAGCTGGTTCTGGAGGGCATGTATGAAGCCACTGCAATGTATCCTACAGCTAAGCATCCACTTTTTAAGTTAGTAGAGATGCCACCTTATCTCATGTGGACAATGAAAAACTCACCCTGAAGACTCAGTAAGACAGGAATAGCTTACTGAGGTAAAAAGGATCTGTCCAGGTTTTCAGTGTTAGGAGATTTGTGTGTTATCTGTGATGATCTCCTGGCAAACTGTTAACACCTGCACTGTACTGCCTTTTGGGAACCTGAGTATTTTATAAGTTTGTATGCTTATATCAGTTCAGGATTCGTAAGAACAGAAATTGAACTATTTATTCACCTGTTCTGTTCTGAATTTACTCTTTCTTAGGAATATAATCCTTCTCTCATAAATAATCCAGAGGTGTAAACTAACAAGTGAATGAGTTACAGAGTCATATATTTGGGGAATAACTTAGGTTCTAAGGGATGTCTGAAGCTTTTCTAATCCAACACAAAAGATATCTGGTTTATCTGCATTTTTTGTCTCTTGGTAAGAAGTAGAACCTCATGGGTCACTAGGAATGTCTTTTTGGATTCTCTGTATACCTATATTTCAAACTCAGGAGGAAAAGCTTTATAATTTAGAAAAACTGGTTTAGAGCCTCCATACAAAAATCAAAATATTATTAACTGGGCAAAATATTGGGGAAAGTTTCACTGTGCTTGCAAGGAGGAAAATGATATGTGAATATCTTTTTTGCTGTTATTTTCAAGATGGAAAACTTGATGCGCAAGGGGTTATTTATACTTACAGACTGGTACTTAAACAAATAAGCTGATCAGAGATCTCCAGCTTGGAGATGAGTTACTGCAAATAAGCAAAAAACTAAAAAGAATCTGTGTGAATTATATAAATACAGAAAAATCTTTGTGAAGTGCTCTACAAAGGTATGTGATAAAAGAAACTAGCACAGGGTGTTCAGAGGTGAACCTGACAGCAAATAGACTAAAATCACTTTTTTTTTTTTTAATTTTTAAACTCATTTGAACCCAAGGAACTCAAAGGTCTTTGTTCTCACATTAAAGATTAAAAAACCTTGGCCATCTCTCAAGAGCTGATGTGGATGTGACAGTCATTTGCTGGCAACCTCACAGAGGATCATGAGATGAGGTGGTGAATATCATCATGAAGTGCAAACAGTGTCGTGCTAGGATAGGCAAGATATTATTGTGTGATACATAACTGGGCCAGCACATCTGGTTTACTTCAGGTGGTATCATGACAGGTGCTTTACAGGCATCCAGAGCTCCTGCTCTCTGTATCATGTGTGCTCTGCAGCCACCCTTAGTGCTCTGCCTGTCCTGCTCTCTTCCTGGGTCAGGTGGAGGAAGGTTTTAGCACAACTCCCTGAAGCATAAGGATGGTACTGAAAAAGCCTTGCAATCAAAATAAAATAGTGTTTGCTACTTTTGTCACCAAGTACTGCTTTGCAAGGCTCTGGTACTTGGCTCCCCTGAGCCATCAGAACTCTGTGGAGCCTGACACGGGTGGCCAAAAGTGTCAGGCAGCTCTGTGGAGTCTCTTGAAGTGATGTGGAGTTGCCTTCAACTGTGAAGATGTGGCAGTTTGGAAAAGAGCAGCCTGCTCCTCAAAATGCTGCATTCTGCAACGAGAGTTTGAAATAATTTTCTTTCCTCTCGAGTCCCTCCCCCCTTTCAGGCAGATATGTGCCGAGTTCCTAGGAGCAAGCACCATTTCTTAACCTATTTTAGAAGAGCTTGTTTTGATGTTCCTCCCAATGCTCTGTTGCATGAAATTAAAGTGAAACCCTACTGTTACTTCACAAAAGAAGAAACAAATATGTTCCTATCTGAAGATAAAGAAAGCTGGCGTTAACAGAGTAATTATTACAGGTATGTTAGACAGAATTATTAACTTCTTTATAGGTGATTGTTGCAAAGGAGATGTCTGCATCTGTCTTCCCCATTTTCTATGTTATGAGAAGAACTGAAAAAGCGACTGTGCAAGTCCAGTGGCAGCTTCGGAGGGGGCCTTTGCCACCATCTATTGGTGAATGAGGGGAAGAGGCAGAGTGAGCTGACCTTGCTGATGTTCCCTTCTGTGCCCAGTGCAATATTTGTTTCATTTTGAGTTCTGGGGTAACCAACCTGTGTTTTCTTCAACTTTCTGTGTGAGAGAGTGCAACACGACTGTAGTTATGCCCCCTGACTGGAAAACTGTCATGGACAAAGCTTAACACAGCTGGCCTGTTGTCCCACACACCTCTCAATGGAGTAGAAGGGAGCTTGTAAGTCACAGAGAAGAATGATTTTCTAGTGTCAAATCTCTTGTTAGATAATTTTGTCCTGGTTTCTGGCAATGGAATAGGGCCCATTTTCTTTGCTGATTTCAAGAGAAATCACACTGGAGCTTGAGTAGAGCCCCGTTGCTGCTGTCAGAGCTTGGAAGCGTGCAAAGCTAGAGCAATTACTGGCATTCCTGCACAGTCCACCGAGAGGGCCACGTGTGAAAGGACATCCCTTACAAATAAAATGTTTGCAGAATCAGTCCATGCCCCTAAAAAGGCAGGCAAGAAGAAAAGTGAAGAGGGTCAGTGTCAGCAGCTGAACCAAAAGTAAATCTGCAAAGTTGTCTCTGGGTGTGAAATCAGTCTATTTTATTGGATTCATCAACGCTGCTTGCATATGCAAATCCCTCATGAATAAAGCTTTTGTAGTGCAGGCTCTAAAATGAATTCAGGTAGAGTCAGAGATAGCAGTGAATGAGCACAGAGACCGTTTAAAGCAGTTGCTTAGTTTTCAAATCAACAAATAGCTGTGATTCTACTTAATCCATCAAAAAAACCCAGGGAAATAGAACAATCTGGCAGCCAGGCGGGAAGATAGAATGGTAAAGGACATAATGTTCCAGCTATTTTAGGATCCATTGACACTATGAAACTGATGGCATTAGAGAACAGTTGTTGAACACATTTGGGGAACAGCTGTGTTATTGCTGAAGTGTAAAGACAAAAGTGTGTGTAGACCTGTCGGGATGTTTGAGAAGAATAGTCTGGTGCTGGTGGGGAGAGGCTTCTCTTCATTGTTAAACCATGTTCTTACTCATTTTAACTGTGAGTAAAGAAGGACTGGCAGAGTCAAATGACTTGATGAACACTCTTTATTTCCATGAAAATGACAGTTATTATATATGATAACTTTGATAGCTGTATCAATCTTCCTTAAATAAGATTAAATAACTTGGATCAAAAAAGTGCCTTCAACATTCATTCAGAGATGCTCTGGTCATTGTTAAAGTATCTCTGTTCCTTGAATAAGACACTTACTTTTCCTTTCTTTTTCCTTTTCTCTCGGTGGGGCTGCTATTTTGCTTGAGCTTCAGAATGGACCCACCACAGGGAAATAAATTGAGAGTAAAGAAATGTGTCTCATCTCAAGATGATATGAAAGATACTTCTGAAGTTATCTTAAGGTAAGTTTTTGTTCTGGGAATGATTTTTTTTTTCACTGTTTCACTCACTTATCGGAGCCTCCCTGCCAATTCTAACCTGCATGATGTGTTTGAGGTCTGTATGCATTTGTTACTTTTGGATGAATTGCTTTGCAGGAATTTTAATATATTTCACATTGGCTTATCTACCTGTTCACAACCACATATATGTACATGTACAGATGTTGGACAAGGATTTGCTGTAGCCAGGGAATAGTGAGCAATCTGTGATGGTGAAAAGATTTCAGTTCAGGTCTGCTGGAGTGCAAGGGCTCTCAGAGCTACTTTCAGAAATACAGGGTCAAACAATCTCTGCTTTTCCCACTGTCTCAGTGTGAGAGATATGACTGTCATCTCACTACTGTTCTGTACTTGAAAAAATAGTATTTCCCCCTTACTGGATTATTGGTAGTTTCTGAAAAAAAGTGTTGAAGTAATGTCATTGACTGCATGCAAAGCATGAGAAGTATAACATTGATGTGGAAGTTACTTAGTAGTAGTTTCTTGTAATTAGGGCTTCTTTAGTGTTTTCTTGTTGATAGCAGAGTTGCTTGCACCAATTGTGTG
The DNA here is from genome assembly GCF_028018845.1 of Melospiza georgiana. Taxonomy (NCBI): domain Eukaryota; kingdom Metazoa; phylum Chordata; class Aves; order Passeriformes; family Passerellidae; genus Melospiza; species Melospiza georgiana. Next base: position 41,854,936 of record NC_080430.1, on the reverse strand, counting down.
CAGGCATATTGCACATTTTCTACTCTGCTATGTGAATAAATGTCCAATTTACATTAACTATGATGTCCTTTGCTAATGCAGATGAGAGCTCAAAATCTTCAGAGGAGCTGAAATTCAATTTGTGAAGATCAGAGCAGGTGTTCTATCTCTCTTCTGTCTATATTGAGACAGCCAAAATGCCACTACAACTTAATCTTGACTCATATTTCTTGCATTTACAGCTATGCAGTCTAGGACAATTTATATCAGCCTTTTATTTTTTGTGGTGATTTAATGTCTTTACCTTAGATTATGGCTTTAAATTCAATATGTTCTTACTGTGCTATAAATTCAAAACACAAACACAGTTCTTGTTCCTGAAAGCCGACAGATGAAAGAGAAACAAAGTAAGGAAAAGAAACTACCTGCCAAACTGTGTGGGAAGAGAGAAACAAGCCATATATATGTTAAAAAACCACAAGAGAATAAAAAATGCCTCTTTTTAAGAACATGTGGTTGTAGCACTAACAGAGGAAAGGAATTTTAGTAGGGTTATTATGACATTATTCCTTCAAAATTTACCATTCTTTTACCTCTTTGCAGTATTACACCTTTTCTCAATTGGAATGCTGTGGTGAAGAAAGCTTTTAGTGCCCAAAAGACTTGTGGGACACACTTAGGGGGCATGTTTGCTTTATGCTGGAGAATCTGAGTCATTCATTTGCTGTTTCTCACAGATCCTGTTTGCTTTCTTTCTGGGGAAGGCAAAGAGTTTAGCATTCCCTGGCTGCAGTGGCTCTCTGGTTTTACTATGCTGATATTTACCTACCTTAGGTAAATACATTTGGTTTAGTAGAAGAAAACAGAATAAGGAATGGGATACTTGTCTCTTTCCATCAGCCCCTCTCACAGATGTTCCTATGGGAAGAACAAATTCTTCCTGAATAAATTAAATATGGCTACTATGATTTAGATTATAACAGTAAAAATTTCAGTAGTATCATTGATATTGCAGGAATATCTGTGTCTATTATGACTGAATTTGGGGATTTCTAGCTTGCTTAGGACATTTATATGGGCAAACACGGTGGTGTTTCATTGTTTGCCATTCACAGAATCACAGGATGGGTCAGGTTGGAAAGGATCAAAGTGGGGTCATCTGCCCCAGCTCCCTGCTCAAGCAGGGCCATCCCAGAGCACATGGCACAGGATTGTGTCCAGGTGGTTCTGGAATATCTCCAGTGGGGAGACTCCACAACCTTTCTGGGCAACCTGTTCCAGTGCATGCAGACAGTGAGTTGTTCCTTGTGTTCAGGTGGAACTTTTTGTGCATCATCTTTTGGCTGTTGCCTCTTTTCCTATTGCTTGGCACCACCAAGAAGAGCCTGGCTCCATCGTCTTGGCAAGCCACCTTTAGATACTGGCAGACAAAACTTCACCTTGTTTATAGATACTTTACACTGTTGATACATTGCCAGATACATTATTGACAAAATTTTAGTGTGTAATTCTATGGAGGCTTTAGTTTGTTTATGTTGTCTTGAAAAAAAGGTTTTGTCAAAACACTTGAATATGGAACATTTAATTCAAATCAGTTATATTTTGGATTCAAAAATATTTCCCTGTTGGCTCGTATTTTCCTTTCCTCATAATGGGACTGTGGCAGTCTCATCCCTTGTGAGAGAAGATCTTTAATGATGGAAGAGAAAATGCAGCTAGGGAGCACAATGTGTGGGGGAGAATGAGAGCATTCAGCAACCAGTGTATGGCTTCCATGGGGTATTGTAATAAAACAACCACATAAAAGAGTTATATTTTCATATATAAACAAAAAATGGAGACCTTTCCAGCTTTATGATATGTTTGTTTTATTTTGCACATGAAGTAAATATTTTTAAAGACAGGAAATTGTTTAATGAAAACACTGTGTAGCTGCTAAAATATAGATTAGCTTTACAAAAACTGTGTTTAGGAACTGGAAGGAATTTGAAATAAAAACTGAGAGCATCTTATCAAAACTTTATTTCTAATTTTATTCATTTTTATTTTGGTCTATTAGTAGCAACAACACATAAAATTAATTTTCCTTGTAAGGGTCTAATGGCTATTCCTGGTGTTTCTACAGTCTTTGTAGGTTTCTTAGGAACTCCAAAACATTGTTACTTCATCTTCAGTCTGTGGGATATCCTTTCATCATCCACAGGACTGCAAATCGATTTGGATCTTTTGTATGCTATCACCTCTGTGAAAAAATCATGTTTATTTCTGGATCTGTGAGTGATATATAATTATTGAGGCAATATTAGCACTATAAGAAGCTTTAAGTTTATCAGCAGTCCAGTCATTCTTGAAAATCTGTCTGACCCGAGACATCCAACTGGCAAAGGTGCTTGGCGAAATCACAGCCAGAAATTAAATAAAAATAATGTTCTAAAGAGAAGGTGTATATTTCTGATCAGCAATAGAGGGATTAGGAACAAATTAGAGTTCTGATTTCATATAAGAAAGTTAAATTAATAAAAATCTTTTGATTCACTGGGTTTTTAATTTGTAACACTCTGCCTTGTTCAATTGAGGCTCCCCCACACTGTAGTTCCTGACAGTTCTAGCCTTGACATTTCTAATAATGCTTTCAATACCTCTTGAAAATTCCTGTAAAAGAGGATTTATGTGGTGAATTAATCAAAGCAGACTATATAGCAAAGTGTTTTCACCCCAGATAAATATCCATGTTCTGTTCCTGAAGTTGATAGAATAGTTGATGGACACTGGTGACCTGCTTCTTACCATTCCTATGCTACTGGATTTTATTTTTTTTTCATTCAGAAATGCATAAGAAGGATATGTGTTTGGTTTTCTTCCTAATCTTGCAACTGATTGTCTAAAACCTCCCATCTGTGGCTTATGCTGGTTGAGCATACAAGCACTCGCTTTGATAAAATAGATGCTGCAGAGATTTGATGCAAATGAATTTTTCATGCAGGCTGTTTCTGTGGGGCTGCTGGCACAAAGTTCCCAGGGAAAGCACGTGCCTGGCAGAGCTGTTGTAACCCAAAGAAACCTGGATGGTAGCTGATGAGGAACAACACACGATAAATGACCAAATCTTGTTCTAAGGTATGGCTCACTTGGAGAGTGGTGGCTCTCTATCCAAGATGGGCAGCTGTAGACTGTGAGATAAAATCCTCAATTATTTTCATGACCAGTTAGTCCAGGGTGTCTCCCACTGTATATATGAATGTTGAAAGATCACCAATGTAAAGCAGGACAGAGACTACCATGCTAAATCCAGTGGCCTCTAGAGCAGCAGCTCTTGCTCCTCTTTCTTCTTGCAATCCCAGCTGATTTATCTGCAGTACTCTGGAGGGTTCAGTATGAATTAGTATGCTGAGAAACAAAGGCATTCATCACCGCTGAAGGGAAACAAGAAGTATCAACAGTTGCTTCTATTAACAAAAAAAGGTTGGTTTATAGTGTTACTAGTAAAGCAGTGTAACCACATGATTTTCAGAAAGGCTACTTAGGTTAAGTCAGTATTTGCCTGGCTCCTTTTAAGCTGTCCCTAAATTATAGAAGCAGGGAAAAGAAAAATAACTGGAAATTTCCCAGATGTAATGCCTCAGGCTTTGCCTAGAGTCCCAGGATACTGCTCATCCATCTGCTCTTTGCAAGAGAAATGCTGATTTGTGTTTGCCACAGGGAACACATTTTCCAAGGCTTGCTAGTAATGGTAGCAACTGCAAATCAGGGTCATTAACAGTGTAGCGAGAAGTACCTTCAGCACTGGGTCTCCTAAAAATGCCTTCAGGTCCACAATTGTCATTGTCACACTAAAATTTCTACTATCTGCTCGGTTTAGAGGGTTTTCCCCATGCCACCTTTAGACGGCTTCAGACAAACTCAACCAGCCAAACAAGGCTAAGCAAAATTTAAGGCTGTACAGTTTTCTGCCAATATGGAAGGAAATGTTATAAACAGACAAACAGACAATCCAGATAGTCTAAGTAAGTGGGTAGCCACACTTATCTTTTCTCTACCAGAGCCTAAATGTGTCTGTGTTCTGGACAGTCTCCCTCTGCTGTCACTCCCCACTTACTTTTACTGCCTCAGCTTCAAAGTTTGCACTGACTGGCAAATAGGACTCTCATCCTCTTCCCTGCAGGAACTTAATCTACTCTCATCTTTTTCAAAGGCTTGAGTGTCTTCAATCCCCCATGGTCTATATAATTGAGAATTGAGGTTTGGAATAAAAATGTGGGGGCTTGGTGGCTGGATCTGGAGACAGACAGGGGGGGCAGCTGGCTGGCTAGCTTCTCTTCTCCAGGGTGGGCTGAGGAATTTATATTTTGGTATTGTGTGGGAGCTATTAATGCCACATATTTAGTGTTATAGAAGAGATGAATTACCATGCATTCTCTAAATTCATGGTCTCCAGTATACTAACAGTTTTCAAAGGAGATTTCACATGACACATCGGTGGTGACAGTTCCTATAGAAAGATAAATAGTCCAGTACGCATCATCCACATCTGCCTTTAGTGTCTGTACCTTCAGTGTCATACAGTCCATCTCCCACTCATTCCTGGAGAGCCTCTGACTGCATTTGCTCAGGGCCTCCTTTTGGAGAACAGCAGCTTTGTCCAGTCAGCACCTTTGGCAGAGAGCTACCAATAGAGCTGCTCACTGGAATTAGTGCACCATCTGTGCTCTCAGTTGGGTTACTTCCTTGTGTGGATGGTGCCACCCATCTGTGGCACTTGATGCTCTCAACCCTGTACTGAATGAAGCGGGAATAATTTTTCACCATCAGCATCTTTATTCTATATCCCTAGTGAGAAGGACATGGATGTGCTTGTGGATGAGAGGCTGGACATGAGCTGGGAATGTGGGCTTGCTGCCCAGAAAGCCAATCCTATCCTGGCCTGCATCCAAAAACATGTGGTCATAAGAACAAGGAATGGGGATTCCCTTCCCCTTCCGTTCCCTTCCCCTTCCGTTCCCTTCCGTTCCCTTCCGTTCCCTTCCCTTCCCTTCCCTTCCCTTCCCTTCCCTTCCCTTCCCTTCCCTTCCCTTCCCTTCCCTTCCCTTCCCTTCCCTTCCCTTCCCTTCCCTTCCCTTCCCTTCCCTTCCCTTCCCTTCCCTTCCCTTCCCTTCCCTTCCCTTCCCTTCCCTTCCCTTCCCTTCCCTTCCCTTCCCTTCCCTTCCCTTCCCTTCCCTTCCCTTCCCTTCCCTTCCCTTCCCTTCCCTTCCCTTCCCTTCCCTTCCCTTCCCTTCCCTTCCCTTCCCTTCCCTTCCCTTCCCTTCCCTTCCCTTCCCTGTTATTTGTAGGCTTTTTCCTGCGTTGCACAAGTTACTAAACCTTTCAACAGTAGTATTAGTTACAATCTTCCTTCATCCTCCTGTTCACCCTTTGCACTACCTTTTTAAGAGTTAAATTATCCAGGGAATTAATGTTGTGCCAATTTTTATAGAGCGCTCTCAGTAATTATTGGACTAACCAAATAATTAAAGTGTTAACATGTGTCTTTATAGTATTTGATCTAGCAAAGCATTTGAAATGTGGGAAGTATCCTCTTGAGAAGTGCAATATTCTCTCAAGTATATGCTGATTTTAGAGTCCTCTCTTATGAACTGGAAATTTAAATGTTGCTTGAAAAGACCTCCTAGTGAATTTATTGACCTGTTGTTAGGAGTTTGACGTGAGGGAGATCACCTCCAATTAACTCAGAAATTAAAAACTGTTCATAGCATTTCTGATCATGAAACTTTATGCAAGCTTCTTAAAACACACAGGAAGGATTTAATTATGTATCACAAGCTGAGAAGGTGTATAAGTGTTTGCAAGATTGGATTTTTGGATAATAAATCCTTCAAGGCAGAAATTTTATTTTAAAGTATACATTTGTACGTGACAGCTGTTTCAAAACAATCTAGAATGTGACTTTGAAGCATGCCAGCTATTTTTGCACCAGCTCCTCATGTGGCCATTCTTAATCCAAACAGAGGATCTTTCTGAAATTGCTTTGAGCTAGTTTGGAAGTGGATTAGTGGAAAGGCCTCCTTGCTGGGGCATTAGAGTGAGCACAGGAGGGGAGGGCCCATGGAGCTGCTTTTGTGGGGAAACTCTGGCCAGGCTGTTTTCCCACATTGACGCAGCTCATCACAGTAGGGCCCTGATATTGACTGGAGCTTTTCTCTGCTCCTGCACCACATAAGCATTTATGACTGACAGCACTGCAGACTATTGAGTTGTTTGAGCTGTTTATAGTTGCACTCTTCTTTGAAACATAAGAGATATCTCTCTTTTGGGTAGATTTCCTCCTGGTAGCAAACTGTCACTTCCCAGGTTTTGTGCTGCAGTGAGATGAACGCTTAGAAAGCAGGATATACTTGATTTTATTCATAAAGCATTGCTCATGTGATGGAACATCCTGGCTCCATCTAATTAAGCGATAATTCACCATGGGCAGGAGCGTCTTTCAAAGCGGTTATTGACTGCCTCAGCTGGATGCCTGAAGGGCTCCTGCTGCAGGCCACACACCTGGAAGGGCATTAGTCTCCTGGGAATTTATTTTCCAGGATGCTTTACTAATATTAAGAAAGTCATTTTGTCCTGTGTTAAGGTTTTTCTGCTTATGTGGTGTTTATAATCTACACTGAGAGTAATGCCTGGCTTTGTGGAGCACAGCAGTGTCTGCCTGACAGTGATGTGAGAGCCAAGACAGCTGAGTGCAGTCATTTCCTCTTCCAGGTGTGTTACCTGAATGGGCTCTGTTTGCCCTCCTTAGAGGCTGAACTTTGCTGGAGGATGTATGCAGCTCTGATCAGGGCTTTACTAGTGCTTGCTCTCTTTTCTGCCTTTTGTTTAGGTTTTGTGGAATGAAGCTTCAAAATCAAATGTAAGAAAGAAAGATCAGAGTGTAGGATGATTGGAGAACAGAAGCATACACAGCCTCTGAGAGAGAGGAGAAAAGGGCATATTGGACCACATGTGAAAAGAAAATGAAGAAATTTTAAGTTACAAAAAGTGCAAAAGAGAAAAGAAGTTAGCATCTTTAATGGAACATGGAAAAGCTGAGGATAAAGGAAATACAGTCACAAGAGATGCTGAAAAAGGATTGCTGGGCTATGAGAAGGTGCATGACTGGTATGATTTATGATGAAAGGGAGGAAGCCTGGAAAATATCTGGTGAGAAGCTGTGTGGATAACTTTGCAAATCTGAGATCTAGAAAGGCATTGGAAGAAAAGGCTCAGAAGCTCCAGTGAGTTTAGGCACAAGCAGGAAGGAAGGAGGCTGGTGGCTGAGGGGATTAGGCACTTTGGGGAGCTGATCTGTTTTCCTTAGGTTATAGGGAAAAGTGCTAAGGCTAATTAAAGAATGAAGATGGGAGCTACTGCTAAGAAGGCAGAAGGTAACTAGGAATGACTTTTTCACACAAAGGAGCTTCAATGTCATCCAGGACTTGTACTGAGATTTGATTCTTGTTCATATACCTTGGCAGCTGCATTTTTGGCTTCACAGCCCTGCAGAGGCAGATTTTGTGGCAGTAGTGAGTAACTTGTATTTTAACCCTTCCCATGAAAGAGTGCAAGAACAGTATGAGTGAAGATATTCCTTTGCATTGCTGAGCCCAGTGCCTCCACAACCACAGGTCCTGTGGGCCTTCAGGCCTGGCACGGAAAAAAGCAGCAAACAAAAAAATCTTTGCTTTGTGTCTTGAGTTCATATTCTGTTAAAATTTGTGAAAAGTCATAGCATCTGAGTTACTTAGTGTAGCAAATTCCTTTGTATCTCTCTTGCTTAATGTGGTCTTAGTACGAAATCTTTTTGCATTATGTTGTCAGGAAATATCTTTTATATGTCTACATACAATGTATTTCAAAACATAAAAAAATTGTGGGTGAGAATGTGCATGGTGAATTATCCACTTGTAACAACACTTTTGAGAGGCTCTTCCCTCACCTTTATTCTTTCTCATGGAAAATACCTTCACCCTTCTTCTTCTCTCTTGTGGAGAAGATAGAGAACACAGAGAGAACACCAGACTTAAAAAATCTTGTTAATTGCAGATTTCTTCTTGTTCTTTTTCCATCCCAAAGCTAAAGGAGATGGGCTGGAGGCTGTCAAGGCACTAGAGGGTTATGGAGATAGTCCTATCACTTGCAAATAAGTACAGCAATATCTTGCTGTAGCCTGCTGTAGACTGTGAGCATTGCTTTCCTGTTGTCTGCTGCTCATGGTGGTCATTCAGGACAGGAGAAGTGAAATGTTGCATGGAGTTATTGGGCAACAGAGCCAGCCTGGATCTTGTTACTGCTGCACTTGCACTTCTTGTATGGCTCATCCTCCATTCATTCAGGTGGTTCCTGCTGCCACACAGCCACTTAGTAGTTCTCCCCCCACCCAGTGGAATGGGGGAGAGAATTGGAAGAGTAAGAGTGTGAAAACTCATGGGTTGAGATGAAGACAGTTTAATAGGTAAAGAAAAACTGCACACACAAGCAAAGAAAAGCAAGGAATTAATTCACTGCTTCCTGTGGGCAGGCAGGGGTTCAGCCATCCCCAGGAAAACAGGGCTCCATCACATCTAATGGTTACCTGGGAAGACAACAATGCTTTGATTATTTTTCCCTTTCCTCCTTCTTCCCTCCTAATTTTTTTGTATGCTGAACATCATGGCATATAGCAGGGAATATCCCTTTGGTCTGTTGGCTGTATCACCAGTTGTCCCAGCTGTGTCCCCTCCCAGTTCCTTGTGCACCCCCAGCCCACTCACTGTGGGGGTGGTGTGAGAAGCAGAACAGGCCTGTGTGAGCACATCTGGGCAGTAGCAAAACCACCCCTCTGTTATCAACATGGTTTTCAGGATAAATCCAAACCCCAGCCCCACACTATCTAGTGTGAGGAAAATTAACTTTACTGCAGCCCACTGCTGTAACTGACAGTCAGGTAATAATATGATTAAGACATAAGATTTTATTTCTCTATTAATCACAGAGTTTGGCTTTTATGGTCAATATATTTTGTTTACAGGGTAGGCAAGGCTTTTATTTTGTTGCTTTAATGTCAGGCTAGCAGAAAATGTGTCTCTTCTAAGAAACCCCAGCAACAGCACTTGCTTGTGTGTGTGTAAGATAGTAGTCTTTGTTGTCACAAATATTCTTTAAAATAGAAAGTCTTTTCAGTGCTAAATTCAGGATTTTGCTGTTGTAGAAGTTTAACAGTGTTGGAGAAGGCTAACCACACCAAACTAATTGTTTTCCAGGCCTGATACAACCTTCTAGAATTAACTTCCTAGATGAATAAGGGAGTTTATTTTCATTGGTTGGGACTATGTCAGGATGGCTTTAGTTCTGTGGCAATTGAATGTAGCCAAAAGTCGATCAGTTGCATCAGTTCTGCACCTTCAGAGGGCACCTAGGCAGACTCTGCAGTGAAAGAAGAAGGTGCTGTGCATATTCAGCAAATGAGGAACAAGGCATCTCCCTGGCCTCATGGTGATGTAGGAACTCATAGTGGGGTTAGAGGATTTCTCCCATTCAGTCTGTCACAACCAGACAGACTGCATGGTGATGTTTTTATCTGGCAATGTTCAGATAGGACAGACACTGTTCAGTCTCTGGTTGAATAGGTCCCACACCCCTCTGAGTAGTGAAATGTGTCATTAGTTGTGTTTTGGGCATCAGCTCATTGACTCTGTGGCATGGTAGGCAGGCTGAGACCATCATGCCATGAATGGGTTTGAGACAATTTTCCTGCTAAAAGTGGATCTGGTTTTGTGTCTTTCCCATATCCTCGTGTTTTTCTAAGTTTTGTGCTGGAATCTGCACCACCCAGTCCCCCTTTCTGCTCAGGAACACAAGCATGGATTCAGTATATCCTGCCCCACAATTCTGTTCCATATCCAGGTTAAACAAATCCTCTGGGAAGTAAAGTGGCTTGGCCCCAGCTGCACCCAGTCCTGCCTTCTGGGGTCAGTGAAGATGTAAGGCAGTGAGAGTAGAAGCCCTTCCCTAAGAGGGCTGGGAAAATGAGAAATGTGGAGATATGAGTGCTCCTTGAAGCATTTTCAGGTGAAAACTACAGGTAGTATTTAGGCTGAGTTGGCTAGAGTAAGGCTGTTGTCTGCATGTTCCCTGCAGCAAGCTTGTGATACCTGGCTGACAAGTGTCACAAAACCCAAATGAGTAACTGCAGCAGGCTTGAATTCAGCATGCCTTTCCTTGAGTGAATTTCCATTTGCATTTGTGTCACTTGTTCAGATTTCCCCTAATCTAATGGTAATTTCCATCCTCTGAAGAACGGCAAAATAATCAATCTATTTGACCTTCCTTCAGGTGATCGATGGAAAAGCTTTGAAAATACTGAGCAAGGCTCATACCTGCACCAGGTGATGTATTGCTGCCCCAGGGCCACCTGGAAGTTTCTGCCTCAGACTATCTATCCTGTTTGCATATCAACTGCTCGAGGAGAAACTCTTAGAAACCTGACAGGAGGCCAATATAAAGGAGGTGAGTGTAAAGTCAGAGAGAAAGGTTCTATATTTTCTTCCTTTGAGGTCTGTTTTCAATATTTTCAATGTACCAGTTCATCTGATAGAACAATCTCACCCATAAAAACTCCAACCATTGTTGGCTGAAATGGACTTTGAGCAACAGAATATCTGTTGCCCGCCTGAAGTGAGTCTCTTGTGTTTGGAGTACACATGACCTTTTCTGTAGACCACTGAAGGTGATTAATCTCCTTTTTTCTGCAATAGAATTGTATTAAGATCACAGAATTATTTAATGAGGTTTAGCCATGGAGATACTAATCTGTATCTGGAATGTGCTCCTTAAGCTGTTCCAACTAGATCTTCAAGCTCAGACTCTGACAATTAAGGTGAAAGTGGTTTTGTCTGCACTGGAAAACTCAAGAATTGGAAGTAATTAATGGATTTAATAGGTGGATTAGTTAAAACAGATTAATTCCTGAACTTCTTCCAAAGACAATTAAACTAAACCAAGTTAAGGCCACTTTCATTCTGAGTAAAAGCATCCACTTGCCAACTTAATGCAGTTTAACTAATCTTATTAAAAAGTGAATTAGGATTACTTTTCCTGAATAGTCTTGCTAGTTCCTTTGCATTAAAGCATAAATGACTTTACCTGTGCCTTCTTCAGGGTTTCAGGGCTTGGTTGAACCTGACACAAAGATTAGATCCTATGATTAATACTCAGTAAAATATCTACATGGCTGCTAGGAATAAAGTGAATAGATTTTTATGAAGTTTGATGTGCAAAATTAGAACATTCCATCTTCCCTTTTTTAACAGTGTTTGTACTGTGGAAGCTTATGTGCAGAGTGACAAAGGCATCTAATTTTAGCAGCAGACTGGATGGAAGTAGCATAAGGGGTGGGCAGGTTGAATCACCTGAATTCTTACTGTTCTAGGATCAGAGTACTCGAAGGTGTCATGATCCTCCTTATGTAATCTGATTTTCTGCTATCCAAGGTTAGCAGGTGAGCTGTACATTAAGTCATGCTGAGTGCTGAATGACTGGGAAAGTTTTGAAGTTCTTCTCTATTATGTATCTTGACTTTGAGCTGGTGTCTGCTCAGGTGGAGAGATCACTCTGTGTGCCCAGCTCCCTGGCTTTTGCATGAGTGTGGCAGAACCTTTGTCTCCTGCAGTTTCACTCTAAGGAGTGTGGCTTGTTCCACTTTTTATAGGTCTAATCCCAATGGAGACAAAGTACTGGGAACTTCTGCATTTGATCTGGCCAGTTTGTGGCAAATCTGACTTTGCTTAGCAATGCTGTGGTTAAAAGAAAAAATACAGTGCTGTTTTCATTTTATTTTGTATTTGTTTGTTTCCTCAGGTTAGTAACAAAAAACTAGTTTTCTCACTTTGAAAAGAAGACATATATATATTCAGTATAAAGTTGAAAATTACACTATCAGCTCTTTAGCACAGTGTGTATGTAACTATAAAATGCTTATTGTTGAAAACTGGTGTGCAATGCAGCTTACTGACTAAAGGTCAGGATTGCAGAAAATCATAACCACTATTTAAGATCACAGAAAAAAAGCATTTTTAAAAGCATGAGCAGATAAGTTATTTTCTTTCTCAGTGTATTTGCTCTTGTTTGAATATCCTACTACAAGACTGCGATATGTAGCTCAAATTCAGCAACTGGTAGCACCAGAGTAGAAAGGGGGCTGTGAAAGCACATCTATTGATTTTTAGTGTGACAGTGTGTAGACTCAGCAGTTGGTCCATGTGCTCTTGTGTGGGATATCAGTACTTAAAATCCTTATGATCTTTCTGATTTTGGTGAGACTTGTCATGTGAAGAAGTCGTGATTCCCGTCACTGAATTATAATGCAAAATTATGCTGCTGCTTTTTTAGATCTGTTAAACCATGATTCTCAAAATCATCCTAAAGCTGTCCTTGCTTTATTGACTTAAGTCTCTGTTGCTGGAAACAGATTATTTTTGATTTTAAGGAGGTTTGAAAGAATAAGAAAGACACGTGCCTTGTGAAATGTTTGAGAGAATGTGTCATGCTATGTTTGAGCAGTCAGTCTCAGAAGCAAGATGGGCACATTGTTCCAGGGTGGTGCCTGAGCTCATCAGACACATCTTCTTGACCTGAGCTAGTTACTACACACAGCTCTGTGTCGTGCTTTTAGATTTTCTTCCCAGAAACCTCATTGCATGGTGTAGCTAGGCCTGAAGGAGACACACCAGCTCCCAATTAGGTGTCTAGAAAATGTTTGAGTAAAGATTTTTGAAGATGGGAAATGACCCTATCTTAATTAACACCATGACCTCTTTACATCACTCAAGTAATGTAGAATGAACTTAGAATGAAGGTAAGTGTAGCTCAAAAGTACACAGATTCTCTTCTCTATTACTGGTGGTACAGGAGGGCTTTGGTCTAGAATATTTTTTGGTTCCTAGACAAAAAAAATCTTCTCTACAGTGCATGTTAAATAAAATCATAATAATTCTCTCTTAACAGACAGTCCACAAACTATTTTCTCATGCACCTGTGGTTTTTTTTACATGACTTTGTTTGAAAGGACAAAGTGGGTATCAAAATATGGAATTTTTTTTTCCTTGACAAGTGGCCAGGTTTTACTCAAGAAGAAGGCAATGAACTTTAAGTCTTGATCTATGGCACTTCCCCCTAACTGGTTTGATCTGATCTGTTACTAAATCCCAACACTTTGTAATGCCATAAACTCCCAGTCTTTGATTACATCTGTCACCAACAGCGGAGCACTGATCAGAAAAATCTCACTTTGATTTCTCTGGGTAGTGGATCAGATGCAGCAGTCAGAGGGAAGGAGATAAAGAATAAATGAACAACAAAAAAAGGTGAACTTTTCATCTGTGTCCACAAAGATGTTCTTTAGAACTGCAGATATTCAGTTCTTTTTTATTCTTAGAGTGAGCAAATACAGTACCTATACAGTACCTAAAAGTCACAGAATAATACGAAATATCTTTTGTAAAAAGTATGTATCAATGCATACATGGTGATAGGGTATTTCCAGTAGTTCCTCCTGGTATATAACCCTCCACACCCATGCATCTGCAGTCTCATAGCCTGCTCTTAAAAAACAGATGCAAGTTGCAAATCTGTTCAAATGCCAGCATCCTATCTATCATTCTTCTGCATTTAAATCTGATTAGAGATAGTTAAAATATTTCAGACTCTTAGATCTAAGATTTCAGACATTACTCATATCCACAAGTCTTCAGAGAACCTCCTGGCATGCAAACACCATATAATCTCTGGTGTCTCCATTCTGAGACCAGAGGTTTGCGCAACATGAGAACTCTCAGTCTCAGATTATTTCTGGTCCTTCATGCTTCTGTTGTAACATGGACAAATTCCAAACTCCTTCTTCATCTTCAACAGTATGGAAGCTCTAGCTATGGTATAGGTATCTCAAGTGTTCAGAGTAGTCTCTGTTTGTCCAGAATCCCATCCCACCCCAAGATCTTCCTCTTATAAAGTTGGTGTAATTGCCTGTGCATGTCCTGAGCTCACAGCATATTCCCATGCCAGTACAGGTGTAACAGATTTTAGGTGCCTTAATCAACTGCAAACTGGAATAGGATTTGCAAGCTCTTAATCAATGAGTGCTTTAAGAATAACATTAAGGAATTGTGTATTCCTCTTAGCTGTACTTTTAAATAGAAATATTTCCTTGAGTTATGGATTTGAGCTGTAATTTTTCATGTTGCCTTCCATATGCATGCTGTTTCTGTGATTTGGGTAAGTTATGATTAGAGCTATTCTAAAAGTAACTGTTTTCATATCAGTAGCAGGGCTGAAGTGAGAAAGGACAGGCACATTAATTATACAGCACACTTTATTTCCAATGCCAGCTCCTGCTAGGGCAGGAAATGTTTCTCGTTACTCCACAGCCTCTTTTGGCTCATGCACCTTTGGAGTTGGAAGCCAAGGTATTTTAGGAAGTTTCTGGTTCATTTAAAATAAAATGTACAGTAATTAGACAAAGCAACCAGTGCCAAATGCAGTGCATCACATATGAAATACTTAATTACAGAGAAAAGTTATGTGTTCCAATTGATAGAGTAATCTGTACTCTAATTTACTTGTCTTACAACTCATTACATCTGAGATATTGATTTTCCAGTAGGTGGCTTTACAGCATTTTATCTCTGAGTCCTTGGTTTGAGTCTGATCTGTGAACCTCTGTCAAATGAGCTTGGGAAGCTCAAACCTCTCTATTAGGTGGTGCCTGTGGAATAATCAAAGTAGACAAACTTCAGTAGTGCTGGTAATTTGTAAATAAAGGGCAGGCAGAAATGAGTCACTTAAAATGATGTGTCTTTTGATACTTATAAGATGATGTCCTAGCAGGTAGCTGAAGTGAGCAGTGATTACTTTTTAATTATGTGTACCTTGACTTTTAGGGTTTAATATCTCATTTATTTCAATTATACTGTGTGAAGCTTCCTACATTAAGCCGAAGGGGGTAGAAAAACTGGAATCATTAAACCTTGTTCTGATCTTTCATAAAAAAGTTGAATACCTTGAGAATGTGCTTCACTACATGAAGTAGTAGCTCAATTACAGGTGAGATCAACTGCTAACCTTGGTGGGGGAGACATGAGAAACTATTAACCTTTTTAGCAGTTAGCTAAAGCACTGCATTTTGAGTTTTTATAAATCATATTTTTCAGAAGTTTTCATCATTTGTGAGTCTTGAACATATTGGCAAAAGTTATTTGTGCAAAGCAACTCAAAGCAACAAGACTTCATTGATATGAATCATGCTCCCCATATTTTCTTTGTGGGAGATTTATTTGTTTGGTTTTGCTAATTTCCTTTTTGACAAACAACTCACTGGGATGTTATATTTTGCATTTAGCTTTTTTTTTTTCCTCTGAAGCAAATGGGTAATTTCCAAATTATTATTTCCAAATTATTCTAATTTATTAGTGGACACATTACACTTAAATTTCCTAAGTAGCACTGGGATCTTGACCAGCCTCAAGATCCATTTAGAGCTATATTTTCTAAGACCAGCAGTATCCAATACTGCATCTTTTAGAGAAAGATTAAAATCTAATCTTTTATTGGAAGATTTGCAGTTATATCTCAGTGCACACTGATATCTGAAAGCAAACATATTGGTGTTACTGAAATGTATTTTTTTCAGGTAGCTTCTTTTTGATCCAAGTGAAATCTTTATTTCAATAGTATCTCATGGAACTGAATTTCACCTGTTTTATCAGTTTTAAAAATCTCTTCTGTTTTACAATGTTTCCTTATTAGCTAGGATCCAGTTATTGCATTTTTTCTACATTACTTATTTCATAGATATGTTATATTCCCAGGTTTTGAGTTCTTTTGCTTTTCAAACAAAAACTGTATTTCTTTTTCTTTGTTTTCAATCTGTTCCAAAATGGAGATATTTCTGTGTATTTAGTTGTTTTTATTGCCCTTCCCTATTCTGTACTACTTGTGCTTTGGTTTTGGAGATTTGGATGACCAGAAAGCAAATGTGATTGTGCTGTTGATTTCATATAATGGCACTTTGATGTTTTCCAGATTGCTTGTTAGCTGTTTCTAAATGAAGGCTAAGAGGTTATTTGTGATTTTCATACTGCCATTGGACTTTGTGCTATTCAGAAAGATGTCTAATTCTTTTTCTAAATGATTATGGGCACAAGCCCTCAGAGCATGCAAGGAGCTCGTCCTGTTCCTTCCATTATTCAGCATTCAACTCCACTTAAGATGCATTTGCTACTAGGTTATTCAGTTCCCTAATTACATTAGGTTCCTTAGTCACGGATCATTCTGTAAACCATGTGAGTTAGAAGGAAATAAACAGGTTCTCTCTCCCCTCAAAAAAGACCTTTTACTTTCCCCAGTATCAAATTTCAGATCACTTGCATTTTATAATATTTTTTTTCAGTCTTATAGTCACATGGGAAGACACCTGCCTTTTGGGAGAACCATTTCTTTTCAAGGGAGGTCCTCACTTAAAGCCTTAAGAACAGGGAACAGAGTGCAGGCTCAGAGTCCAAATTATTCCAGTTCTATTGGTTATTCTTACATATAACTTATTTCTTCCACAGGATTTTTGTGACAGGTTTGAACTAGTTGTGCTTTCAACATTTTCTTTTTAAGATGAGATCTTTTCTGAAAATGTTGCCGTGAGGCTAACTGGAATCTGGATTTTACTTAAATTTTGCCTCTCTGTACCAATTGGAACATTATTTAGTATAGTGGCTGTCAATCCTTTTGGATCACTGCTATATCCTGCCTGTGTGCTGCCTTTCCTTCCCCCAATATTTAGATTTTTACTTGCTGTGTGGTGATTAGAACCATCTGGCACGTGAATTAGGTGGTCCCAGCAGAAGTAAAAGGTTCTTATTTATCAAAGGAAACCTTGCCCACTTATAATGAGGGACTAGTGCACGTTTCTGTTTCTGACTTCGAGAACAAGACAAGTGGTGTAGTGCAGGCCTAAGGCACGGCAGCCTGAATATTATTTAACACACAGAATGAGGCATTTTTCTAATGAGATCACTGAGGATATCATAAGGATGTGTCTGTGGGATCACGAGTTAGTGGGCTACTGGAAGCAATATAGCAACCTTGGGGTATAAACTTGCCAAGAGCTGTTTAGCTTTGCTGGTGTATCTAAACAAAAAGAACTCATATATTCACTCACAGCCTTGCTTAGGGCTGCATGAGCATGTCTGCAAAAACTGCAGCAAATTTCTGCTTTAGGAGATCTAGTTCATCACTTCAGTTTGTGCCTTTTCTTTCCCGTGGTTGCTGGTTTTGTCCTACAGTAAAAGTTTATTAAAACTAAGAGTTGGGAGCAGAGTAGTTTATATTTAGAGTGTAGAAAAATCTGGAGCTCATTTAAGTGGTCTTGCTCAGAAGAAGAAAAACATGTCTGCCTTTTCGCCAAACACTTGTAAATTATTATGGTTTTGATTTATAAGAATTCTTTCTCATTTTACACATGATCATGTAAAGCTGACCTGCATGCCTAGGTGCAATAGACCAGAAAAACTGAGTGGAATAATAATAAGAAGAATAACAGAACTATAAAGCTTGTCATGCTGGTATTTGTGTTCTCAGTGTCAGTGCTGCTTGGCATCGTGACAACCCCATTTTTATCTGTTCATATCTAAAATTGACTAATTGCCAGTTTTCAGCAGTATGCAGAAATTTAATGCATCATTAAAAGATCACCTAAGAAAGATTTCCTGAAAGTGGTTTTTGTTTTCATTTACGCCTCTAAGTCGATCAGGTTCTTAAACTTTAAACTTGTATCTAGTAAAAGTTTCAATTCATTTTGGATGATAACAGTAAACAGTCACTAATTAAAAGTGAAAACAAAATAAGAGCAAAAGTATTTGTTATTGTGTCTTCAATATCGCTGCAGAGGGCTGGGATGCTTGGGCACTTTTTGTTCTACTTTTTGTTGCATTTCTGACCTCAGTTTTTGATTAGAGCGAACGGTGTGGAATAGTTAATGATCTTTCTTGTACATGCCAAGATTGTGGCACTTTATAAAATTTTTGCTTTCTCTCTAATCTTTACTGCTCCACATTCCCTCCAATCAATTAGTTCTATGAAATCTACTTCAACATCTCTATCAGTGGTGAGAAAAATATTATTGATTTCAGTGTGCAATCATTCCAGTAGTTTCTTTATGAAGCATTAAGCTATCAGAAGCTGTGGTAATAGGGACCTTGCAATGAGAAAGCAAAATCTCAACAAGACATGAGTCCTGACCCTGTGTGCTGTTTCCATAACAATAAGGTGGAGCATGACCTTGACCTTATCTCAGAAGAGCTGTTTTTGAACTTAGATTCAAACAGTGAACATAATAAGGAAGTTAATAACATTTGTTCTCTGTTAAAGGAAAGGAAGACAAAGGCAGACATACTGTTCTTTTTGTCTTCCTCCACTTTTAAAATGATGGATGTGGGCTATAAACAAGTCCCTATCCTACATTTAAAAACATTCTTTTTGGTCAGCTTTTGTCTAGAGATTTACTAACAGCTATTTAGCTTGCTCTAAGCAGATTAGAGTAGTCCTACAGTAGATCTCTCAAGTTCTCTACGGACCTGTTCTTGCCTAGACTGTGGATAATCTGCTGTCGTGTTATTTCTCTTACTCCTAGTCTGTACCAGGTGTCTCTTAGAGATTACCCATATGAGGAGCTGGTGTGAAGATTGAGTGAAAAGTGCTATAGGCATGCCATGCTGTCGCTGTGAGACCACTCCAGTGTGCACTAACAGCACAGCTCATACGGGCTGGTTTATGTGAGGTGGAGAAGGTTACCTCCTGCTTTGTGCAGAGTGTCTCTAGAGGCAATTAACCTGAGTGGCTACTGTGCTGAGAATTTGTACCCATTGTGCTGCATCCACTCAGAAAAGCCCCACTTTACTGACAAGCATTTTATTTGGTGTGAACTCAGTTAGAAACTTCATTGTCATCAGCACAGAGCAAGACGAAACACCTAAGAAAATGGAGCTGAGATTGTATCTGTACTGTATGCTGTATTTGTGTGTAAAATTAGAGTGACTGAATGCTTTGGTACTCTAGATTTTTAGAATACACTGTTGTATGGGGTGGTGCAGATATTTGGTGAAAAGCAAAATGACTTGCAGGGACTGCATGAGAAGTAATACCAAAACAATGAAGCTGTATTGTTTCCACTGTATAATGGAAATTGGTGACACAGATACTGATAGAAAGACACAGAAACACATTTGCATAATTTTATTTTGTTCCTAATATTCTCATAACACTTACAGAAAATATTCATGTCAGAAGTTGAACAGGAGGCATTGTTAAGTGGTTCAAGTACATGCAATGTCCTTGAAAGTTAATTAAGGATGTTTCTGAGTCTTGGCTAACTGTGTAGTTGAATAATCCAGAGCATCTTTCTTTTGAAAAGAGGTATCTAATGATTGTCAGGGATCTAATCAAGTCTTTGCAGTACTGACACTTGGGAGACTGCTGGATCCTGTTTTATGGAGCTCACCTGCTGAAAGCTTTTATCTCTACAAATGGACCGTAGTGTTGTTTCTTCCCTTGTGCTTCTGATGACTTCCGAGCTTAGGTCTAAAATTTGCCACAGTACCTCCAAACATTTGTGTACATCTAGCACCCCTTCTCACAATTTCAACTGCAGATGTAGTTGGACCATAACTCCTCTGGGAAGCTGAGGTAAGTGCTATGTTTGTGCCTTTTGGAAGTGACAGTGCCCTTGATTGCTTAGGGGTTAAAAAAGAGCCAGAAAACAATAAATCTTGGATATGTTTCTATACTTCAATTTTCTTACTACTCTGAAATGTGTTTTGGACCCTTGGATCTGTCCCTCTGGGATGGTCCAGAATTGCTTTTTGTAGTCTGTGACTGGTCTCCCAAGCTGCTGAATCTTCCCAGTTTAACTCCTCTTTAACCTCAGTTATTCCTGGAGCTAGACCAGCATTCCTGCTAGAAAAGAATGTTCCTCTCTTATCTCCTTCCCAGAGCTCTCTCTTCTTACATTACAAACCTCCTTTGGTTTCTCTGGTAACTTTTCACTGCACACAATTCCCATCTTACAGACAGATAAGTACAGCATTAAGCATCCTCCATTAGTTTCCTCAGTAGGGAGAAATACATAAAGACACAGAAGCCTTTCATGAAGCAGTGCTTGTCTTTGCACTTGGTTCAAAACACTGCATAGACTGTTATCCTTGGATTTTTCAGATAGATCCTCAATGGTTTGGGATTTTTTTTTCCTTGTTTGTTTGTTTGGATTTTTTCCCCCTCCTTTTTCTCTTTTTCTCTTTTTTGTTGTAATATTTCTTAGATGTTTCTGAACATGGAATTATTAGCAGCCTTTACAAGTGTAGTGGTCAAAACAGGGATACAGAATGCTTTTATGGACACTTTGACATCCTGGCATCCTTGTTTGTCTAATTTCCTTTACACAGAGGGTGCCTGTACGCACACTTGCTGTAATGGACTTACACACCCATGCCAGCTTCAACCACTCTGTGCTTGTGTGTGCACCCAAGATAAAATGAGGGAGGGTCAGGGCACAGAGAACACAAATTGCTAGGAACTCAAGGTATTTTAATCCTTACCATCATATTCTCAGGAAAGGTCCCTGGGTTTTACAGGTCATATTTTATTGTATTATTTCTACCAAGTCTGAAAACAAGATGTGATCTCTGAATAAAGTGTCTGGTTAATAGGAAATTGATGATTTTATCTATTCTGAACCCTTACATTTAGCAGTCCATGGGTTCATTAGTCTTGAGGTCCTGATACATAATTTGTTTCCCATGCCACTTTACAGCAATGTTTTCATGGCTGAATATCCTGTAGTATATGTGTCTGTAGCTTTCTGTTTCTTACCCACGTTACCTCTATTTACATAAGAAATATGAAGTCACCAGGTTGGCTTACCACATCATAAATGAGCTTTGACTGGCATCATTGCATGTCCAATATGTAGGCAATCCTAAAACTCCTGTGACCCTCTAAAAACTGACCAACAATATTCATCCTGTAGCTCCTAATGAGCGTGGGAGCTGGGTACACAAATGAAACAAGGCTGTAACATGTAACATTTTTAGCTTCTCAGACAGACAACTCACCATCACCACTAACACACACACACTCAAACATGCTACTGACCTCTTCAGTGATATTTGGCTTTCCACATCATCTTTTCCTTTTGTTTCAGGAAGGCCCTGAAACACCTTTCAAAGGACTGAAATATGCAAGGATCCTGCTCTCTGCTTTTCAGAGCTGTTGTTCCTGACTTCAGTCCACCACAGAGCAGAGTGAAGCAAAGGGATAGGGTGGCATTCAATCTTACTTCCCCATATCCATATGCATCTGGAAGATCTTATTTTAGGCCTGTCAGCTTTTGCAGTGATAAGTTAGCAATATAGATCACATATAAGCTGCATCACAATGATTTTTAAATGAGATTTATTCATTTAAACTGGATGATAAATGGTCCTCTTTTATCAGACTATGGCAAATGAGATTAAAGCAACGTTATTTTCCGGGAGTAAGAGAACAGCTGGCACAAAGTTAATGTCTGTAGGTTGTACTGTGCTTGCCTGACCTTGCAGAGATGTGTAACAACAATGGGGAACATCCAGGTAGTTTTTCTGCTTCCTAAATCCTGTTTATGTTTTACAACCAGGTGCTGCCTGGAGTACTGGTAGGCTGTGGGTTATGTGAGCACTGTGAGAGGCTTTGGCAGGAAAGGGCAGTGGACAAGACAGCACAGTCTGCTCCAGCCTTTCAGGGAATCATGTATACATGCCAAGTCTCTCCCAAAACTGTGGAAAGCACTGCCCTGTGTTTCTTCAGCATTTTAGAAGGTCTAGCATATTGTGCAGAGTATCTTGAGTATGCTCCCCTCAGGGTTACCTAATCCTGCTGGGCACTTGGTCTTGGTCTCTCCAAGGAAAATTCCAGGAAATATCCTGATATTTTCTCCCTGATTCAGATACCATGAAGCAATGTAAGAACTGCATAATAAGCCTTACAGCCCATTGCAATTCTCAATTTGTATGATGGCACAAAGAATTTGTGTTGCATGCCCTTAATATGACATGAGTGGATAAAGGGAGCCAAATGTGTACGGACTTGTCAGCATTGCTTACACAAAGTAGCTCCTGAAATGAACTCTACTGAGAATTTTTTTGAGGAAACAAGTTGGTTCAGTCTGGGACACTGGGAGAGCTCATTATCTGGGAGAGCAGTGGATTTTTTCCCCTGGATGAGTTTTCAGTCTACAGGATAAAACTTTTCCTGTTGTTCTTTATTGCATTCAGGCAGAGGTCCTGTCCTTGTCCCTGGAGCTTTCTTGGCAGGAGGTTGGCTGTACTGAAGAAGATAACAAGGATTGCAGAGGGTTTCCCTCACAATAAAGAAAAGTACTGGAGAGGTCAAGGAAGAGCTGACAATGACACTGGAGTTCTTCTGTTCCACTGACTCCACAAATTTCTTCCTGTCCCAGAACTTTGCAGGTGTGGGAGATGGAAGGAAGATTTGCAAACAGAGTCATTCCTCTCACATTGTGTTTTGGTAATACATCTACATTTCCTTCTGGTGATTTCGCTCAGAGGAGCTATCCTGTGGTATATTTATCTGTAAATTTCTCTTTCTTGCCTATATTTCCTCTATTGACAGAAGAAATAAAGTCACACAGTCGGCTTACCATATGTCATTGGCGAATGAGCTTTGACTGGTGTCTTTACTCCAGGGAAAAAAAGGACTTTGTTATGCAGAGTACATGGTTTGTAATCTCCTGTTTCTCCCATGACACTTCTCTTCAGCATCTCTCCTATGAAAAAGAAATCCAATTGCCACTGCTTGATTTTTGTCCTGCTTCTCAGATGTTATTTTTCTAAGAACTCCTAGCTATGAGTCTGTCAACAAAGTCTGTAGCTGATGGCATTTTGCCCCATCTGTCACAACTCTGTATGCTTTGATAAATTAGCTGTATTGGATTGCAGACATAAATTGGAAAGTAGTACAGAATAATAAGTTATTTTATTGGTTTCTTCCTTCTGATCTTGGATTGCTAGTCTATAATCTACTCTACATCTAGTGATCTGAGCATTTTCTTTTGCTAAAGGTAGCTGTCTATTTCAAAGTTTTGGGTTTAGTCCAATGTTGAATATCAGGCTGCACAGTGGGCAAGAGAGGAAACAAATTAATTCCCTGTATTATTTTGAGGCAATACTCTATAAATCTTCTCCAGTTTGAGAAGTGAACTCACTTTTGCACACTCAGAACAGAACAGAAGAAGACATGCATTACTAGATCCTCTAGATCTGGTGATGGTTCATCAGTTGCCCCTTGGCATCCCTTTGGGTAGTCATATATACAGGACAATTGGAGACATGAGGTGCAAGACTGAAGACTAATTCAGTTAAATTCTCATGCAAGATCCTCCTACATCTTGCAGTAAATTCTTATACATATATAAAATATTATGTTGGGGCTTTTCTTCATTCTGGGGAAAAAGGAAAAGGATAGTCCCCCATGAAATGGAAGGTTAGCAAAACATCTAAAAGCACTAGATATTTTGAAACCAATCTGTAGACATATGTCTATAAACAGGCTCTGAGAACAAATCATCCTGCTGTGCTTCTGTGCCTGGTGTCTACAGAAAGAGTTCAATAGGAATGGTCTGTGTTAATCTTTTGTGCTTGGAAATCTGAACTCTGATGTTCAGCTCCTCAAAACATACGAGAAACAAGGCATATTAGTGATTCTACTGAGCAGACAAAAATCAAAGCCTGAACAACAGAGAGAAATGTTCTCTCTTTTAAACCCCTCTTCAGCTTTTCTGGATAACATCACTACAGGACTGGCCTAGAAAGGAAAAAGCAATTGGGGATTTCAGAGTGTCCTTACTCCATGTCCTTGCAGTGTGTATGAATACTGCCATTAAAGGCATGATGAAAATAAACTCCTTTGAAAAAAAACATTGTTAGCAATCAATAGGAATTCATGAGTACAATATTTTATAGATCAGAAATTGAGATTAGAACAGGTAAAGGTTATAGGTCTCATATGCTCATCAGGCTTGGTAGAATTCAGTTTTCTTCCAGGCTGAATAAACTTCATTTGGGACTGTTTTATTTTAATAAAAATTAAAAGACATAGTGAGCAAGTCTGAACAAAAAGTATGTTATGATTTATGCTTCACAATAATTTCTAGGAAATTTATTCAGACATAGAACTAGGTCTCACTCCATTTATGAGATAAAGAATGCAATGGTGGATAAAAGATGTGAAAGGTAAGATATAGCACTAAAATAGGAGACATCGAGTGCAGTACATTTCTCTGTATAGTGACCCCATTCTGTTTGTTTTTCCTGTGTATGTTTTTATCATTATATCTGTAACTGTTAATTTGTGAGGTGTTTCCTGTGCAAATGTGGAGGGCAAAACACAAGAATGAGAACACCTCATTCAGTGTGAGATGATTTTAATCTATTGCGCTTCATCTCATTGTTCATTAGTGATAAAAATTGAACCCAATCTCCAACTCTGATGTAAATTTGCATATTTAAGTTGGCCAGAATTTCATCCCAGAGAGCCTTGAATTATATAGCTGATTCCACTAGTCCAATCTAACCTCACAAATCTGGCCAACTTTGTGCAGGAGTGTGTGTGTGAGCCTGTACATAATTTTTAATCTTTGGATCATAAATAACTTAGTGGAGCATTATAATAGTTTGTTTTATGTAATTCTAATACTGCAGCTCTTTTATGTTGTGGTGCTCGGCCTCCATCCTACTGGGTGGATAACAGAAATAAGCAAGCACCTTTAGATACTTCAGTTTCTCTGAAGGGAGGGGTTTCTTCCCAAGCTCCTTAGGTCCCTGTCAATTAAAAAAATCTTACAGGGTTATAACTGAGACCTATATTGCTTTGAAATGAGCCCTCACTTTTAAATGAGATGCCTTCCCTTTTGGTCTTTCAGTTTTGAAGTCTTTTCTCCTCGCCCTTATTCTAGACAGACATCCTCTTTCACCTTTGTTCATGGAATAAACAAATATTATGCTTTCAATTGCTTCTGAGAAGGAAGAGGGAGACAATGGTAGAAACAGTGCTGTGGCTTCTCACGGGTAAAAGAAAGGCTGTGTGATGTTAGGGTAGAGAATCAGGGCATGGCAGAGAGGAACTAAGCCCCAAACGCCTGTGAAAGGTGTTTAAATAGAACAATCCTTGCTTCAGTGGGCTTGCAGTGTGAATTAGTATGTGAAAAGTGAGCTACTAGTGGTGACAGAGGAATTCTGGTTGAACTTGGCCTTTTTGTGTGGCAGAACAGAAAGGGGTAATAAAAAGCAGCTTTGGGGGGTGAAATAAAAAAGTAATAATAATTCATGCAGGTGAATGGACACATCCTGCTAATTTTGAGGCAGTATTTTAGTTTTCTTGTCTTCTGTGTGTGATTGTAATTTTAAGTGGTGCAGAGAGAAAACAGCAGATGAGATGGGTGGATGGTGGCCGTAGAAGGGATATTTGCAGTAGGATTAGGAAGAACAAATGGTGCCCTTTGGCATGATAGAACAGATTTAACATTCTGGGCATGAGGAACCATTAGGACAAATGGCCCAGAGATTGTGGGTTCACAGAGAAGGACAAACATGAAAAAATATCCTGAATTACAGGATTTTCTGAATGCACAGAAGTGCACTAAATTTAAAGAAATTTTAAAGGATGATATAGTGAAAACCATGATACAGGCAGGTAAAGCAAACTTAAACTGTCTGAAAATTATAAAATTTGATCTAGTTGTAGAATGGGACTGTCTGAGGAACTCACAAGGGGTGGTAAGCACAAATGGAGAGCAAAGCAGAGAATTTAATTCAACAGTACCAAGGAAAGCTTGATCAATGCCAAAGGAGCTTGTAGAAAGCATAGCTATGTGAAACATTCTGTGATTGTGATCATCACATGAGCTACAGTTCATTTTTTCTACCAAGCTTGTAACACTAAATCTTCTGATTTAAACCTATTTCAGTTTGTATATAGCTAGGACAGATCTAGAGAAAAGTGTAAAAATTGGTGTCTTTTAGGATTACTACCATTAATCCTTTAGGGTCATGCAATTCTTTTGTTTTGTTGGATACCAGGTCACCACTTGTACCAAAATCTGGTTTGCCCATAGGTTATTGCTCTACTTTCTTAAATAAACACAAATTTATAAAATACCAGAATTCTATGTCCTAAAAAAGGCCTGTGATGAGCTGGATAAGTAACAGCTGAAGCAACTTTTCTGATGGCAAATTGTGATTTTATATGTCAGCTATTTCCAGTGAGAGGGCCATTCAGATGAAACAAACAGCATTAGCTTACATGTTACAGCTTTCCATTAAGGATGCTTTCATTGGTAGGCATACTCAGTGCATCATTTACCATTGATGTAATTAACAAAGTATCTTCGCATGTTAACGACTCTCAAAGCTCATTTCATGGCACAACTGATTTGACAGCTGTCTAAATTACAACAATGTGTGTTAATATTATATTTTCTTATAGCTGGAATTAAAGTTTGTCTTTGAGACCAAAATTACTGTCTCAATCTGTACTTCACAACACTAACTTTGACACTGATAGTCTGATAAATTGCTCAAAACAATTTTCAACCAGTCAGAACAGATATGATTTTCTTCACTTTGGATGAATATCAAAAGTGTTTAGATCCCCATCCAACTGTTTCATCTTACCAGATATTACTTGATAACACAATGTCATTTTGTAGTGACAGACCATAATTTGGTTCATATTCCAAACATTGCCCTTTATAGGATATAGAAGCAATGCTTGAATGCTGAAGTTCATTTCACAACTTACAATCTAAAATAGTATCATAAACTCTCATCACATAGAATATCCTAGTGAAGGGTTATTTTAGGAATAGTTTCAGAAAATATGGTGCAATATCACACATTTTAGATCCAATTTTTAGGTTACATAAATTCTGACAAAGAGTCAATCACAAACAGAGGTTGAAAATCCACTGAAGCAATGGAACAAAACTCTTAGGATGCAGGTTTAACCAAAATACTTTTTTTTTATGAGTCAAGGTAAAAATGCTCATGAAAGTCTTGCAAACTTTTGATAAGATTAAATCATACCATATTTTACATAGTTTAAAAATTTTCTTTTTTTCTTTTTCTATTTTAACTTCACCTTTCTTTTTCTTTTTTAATTTTGACTGATGTTGCAGTAACATTCCAGAGCATACGTTTGTGCTGATGACAACAGAAAGTCTATACAGGAAATTTTTTGAGCACTCTAAATATAGATGACAGGATTTTAAACTACTTGACCACATGATTTTCAGAGATTTGAAGGGGATCAGCCTTACTGGGGGAAGGGGGGGGGGGGGCAGAAATTAAAGGAAGTTGAGTCAGAATCATGCTGATATATTTTAAGAATCCATATTCCTTTACTTCCCAGTCTTTTGTCTAAGACATTTGGCCACATTTATCTCATTTTCCAGATAGAGAAGACAGTGATAGGGCAGTTTCTTGAACAATTTTCTCTTCTCTTTTGTGTTGACTGTCAAGAGTATATTTTATAGTAGTTGCCATTCAGAATAGCATTTTCTTAAATTTTGTTTAGGATCTAGAAAATACCCCTGAAGCCATTTATTGACTGTATTTTGGAAAAAGGAAATACTATAGGGCAAGAACAATAATTTAAACAGCAGGTAAATTTTAGGACCTGTTTTCTGTTTTTAATGGATAAAAATAATATAAAGACCACCATGTAACTGTGGTATCTTCACACATCAAGTCTTTTTACTGCAATCACCAGTCTAAGAGATTCTTTCTCTACAGCTGCTACATCTTGTATCTAAGCCACAACATTTCTTATTATGGGTAATTTACAGGATAACTTAATTAAATAGGTGGTATTTGATAGCAAAAGTTGACTGTTAATCAAGGCTAATGTGGTGCTTAAATGAACTGGAGTACCTTGCCAAGATGTGCTTCAGTCATAGACACTGTGAATGTTACTCAGTACTCGTATTGCCTCAGGGCTTCTTCCTTTGTGCTCAGTTTTACCCTGCCTCTACTGGTGACTGCACAGTGGTCCTATAGATCCAGGAGTTTACTTTCAAAGAACAGGGGAATACCTGGAGGAAATAATACGTACAATTACTCCTATTACAGCAGCACAAATTATCAGAGTTCTTCTGCAATATGTGCTTGATATATATGAGGGTGGAAAGGGTCTCTGCCTCAAATGACTTGCTAAATAAACACAAGTAGGAAAAATTAGCTATTATTGTCTTCACTGACAAGTATTGAATAAAAGAGTAATTTACAGAGTGGCCCTAGGCCATGCAAGGAGCTGATGGCAGTGCTGCTGATTAAATGTAGGCATTCTCAGTTCCAGTGCAGGGATTCATCCAAAAATAAATCCTTATTTGTTAGACATCTGAGTAAGAACATCCTGATAGATATCCTGACTATTCTTTCTCTAGAAAACATTCTCATAGTGCTAGGTTTAATTTTAACTTTTTTTTTATTTCTTTTAAGACCCACAAATCTTTAAACTTATATTAAATTATTGGAAGAAGGACTGAGAAGTGGTTAAAGGTGATGTATACACAATAACTAAACTACTCTTGGGATTCAGTTTTATTGCATTTAGTTGGCTCAGCCAAGTAATATATAAATAGTTCCAGGTATTTGCTTCTTGTCTCAGTTTGTATAGTGTTGGTAAGAAATTGGTACCATAGATACTCTTTACAAGAAGGAATGATGTATGTCCCTCCATAAAACAATTTTGAACCACTCACAAAAACTGAGAAATGCTGGCTGATTTTCCGGTTGATTTTCTCCAGTGTTGAGGAGTACCCAGGGTACTTAGGGATACCCTGAGTTCCCAGGGTATTTGTTGGCTGACCTTGCAACCTGGAACATCACAGTCTGGTTTTATATCTTGCAGACCAGTTGACAACCTCAGTTTGGCTGTGCTATAAATATGTGAACACCATCTGTATGTGTATTTTGGTGCAGCTCTTTTGTCTTCTCCCTCTAGCACAAAGCATTAAGGCTTTTGATTATTCCTTCTGTGGTTTGCTGAGGGCTTGATAACTGAAGGATGATGTTAAAGTTTCAGTCTGAAGAGGCCTGTCCACACGGAACTCAGCAGTTTGCTGTGAGGAGGGGATGCATGGAAGAGAAGCTGCATTATGATTCAGTGTATTATCACAAACATATTTTTTTTATGAAATGAAATACTCCATTCAACCTAATAACACTTTTACAACATTCAAAGTGGAAGATGTAGTCTGCTGCTGCCAGCCTTGATAGAGCAGATAAAACAATTCCCATCAGGTTTTCATGAGGAATGTCACAGCCAGAGCACCTCAGCGTGGAGCATTACCTGCTCTGCCATTTGCCAGAGCTGCTACAGAGCCCAGCCTAGAACAGCCCTACAACATTTGTTTCTGTTATGCAAATAACTGGAAGAACTAAAATGAGAACTGAAACGCATTTTTTTTTTTTTTTTTTGCCACCTGTTGGGTGGAGGGCTTTGCAAGGGAAATTTACTCATGGACTTTGTGGTCTTTGATCAGCTTGACTGACTTTTCTTGACAGGAGAAGAATTTGTTCCATGCCAGCCCCATGTTGGACCTCAGCACCAGCTGGGTGAAAAACAAGTTGAGTTATTACTGTCTTCTGCCTGATTTTATGGTTCTTCTAATGTGCTGATTGTTGTTTTATCTCATCACTTAATAATTTGAAAAGATTAGCAGCAACTACAATATGGATGTTAGCAGAAGGACCAGGATTCTTGCCTTATTAAAAAACCAGGGAGTAATGCAGGTCATTCTCTGTTAGTTATTGGATTGGAGTGATTTGTAGGTTCTCTTGGATATATATGAAAATAAGATTGCCCTAAGGACAGCAAGGATATTTAAGAATATTGTCTAAATCTATTTACAGATACTGAATTCTAAGCTCTGATGCTTTATCTCTATATTTTGATATGATGAAAGCAAGCTGTCTTCACAATTTTAAGGAAATGCTATTATACCACTGTATAAATCCGCATTAGGCTTGGATCTTGAATGCTTTAAACAATTCTAGTTTCCCTGTCTCAAATAAAATGTAAAATAGCTTAAAAAGTTAGTGAGATGAATAACAAAGATAATCGTGGGTATTGAAAAATTTCCATAATATGAAGTTAAGTATGCTAACACTGTTTAGTCTGGAGAAAAGCTGGCTAAGGGACAACAAGCTTGAAGTCCCTGAAGCTTGACATAAAGAAGGTGAGTAGAGTTCATTATCCTTTCCAGTGCAAAACATAGAGACCTGAAATGAAATTAGAAGGTGTTAGTTTCACAGCAAAAAGAAGCATTTCTGAATATAATGGGTAATTCAGCCAGGAAAGCTATCAACACAAGATGCTGAAAAATGTTAAGGTTTTATAGAGCAGTTGATAGATTCATGAAAGAAAATTAAGCAAGGCTGCCTAAAGAAAATTCTTACATCTGCCTCAATAAACTGCGGGAAGCTGGGGCAGCATTGTGGGTAAATGTTTATTTTCATACACTCAGGTCTAGGCAGAGTGGTACTGGCCAGTGGCTGAGTTGATGATGTGGCAGAGATCCAGCATGGTGCAGCTGTTCTTTCCATTCCTGTGTCCTGGAATCAATATCACTGCTAGAAATGAGAAATTTACTGTTTCTGAGATGAAAAGTTCTATCTCGATAAAAAACTCAATTTTCTAAAAAAAAAAATATATTCATGAGGACAGATGCATTTTTTTATAGCAAATTAGGTAGCTGTTGAATGATTGCAGAATAAATTACGGCAAAAGTTTAAAAGGCTAACTTTTTTTTTTTCAAACGTGTCCTTTCAAATATTTTGTTGCCATGTACAACTGAAACATCAGCATTCAGGGCTGCCTCTGTCCTGGTCTGGGTCTGCCAAGGCACCTGGATGAGTTAGGCATCCCCCTCTTGCTAAGGTTCTGCAGAAGTTGGCCTCCTTTTGTTTGACCTTCTAGAAATCCTTGACTGAATGCCTGTGCACGGTGCTGCATCTGCAAATTAGAGCCGTATTATTTGGGTCACATGTAAGAAAACCTGGCCAGGTATCTTAACAAGGCAGATTAACATTCATCTGACACACACATCCTGGAATAGTGAGTGCCTCTTCCTCACAGAGATGCAGATCTGAATAGAAAACACTTTCTCCTTTTGTTTGTATTTGCCGTTCACCTGTGCTTCGATTTTATGTTCTGTAAAGGCATTCCAGAAGCATTTTTCTTTCTAATGACTAGCTAAGTATAAAGAAAGACTAAATCTTGAATCATTCATCTAAACCCCAAGCTCTATCTCTGATTATATTTCTGGATTAAATAGTTTTTTTTCCCTTAGAATTTAATTTTTGTTTCCCAGTCCTACTAAGTCTTTTGCAGTAATTCTAGAAGTAAAACAGCTACTCCTACCCATTACTACACGATACTCCTACCCATTACTAATTTTCTACATGGCCAAGAAATGTTGAGGATTTAATGCTCATTGTGTCTTTGGAGTTCAATTCAGATATAAAATAAAAAGAATACTGGTTTACAATTGATTTTACTCAAGTAACTATTTCCTAAGCACCATTATTGTGTACAGTAGGAAATGGGTAGAGCTATTTTCTTAGAATAAAGCAATTTGTGAGGTCTGTCATAAAAGGCTAAGAGAATGCTGCCTTTGCTTCACATCCCTTTTAACTGCCTCTATAAAATTTAAGGAATTGCAATAAAACTTGGGAAAGTGCTTTGAATGGTGAACATTATTTGACAGCACTTATGAGATTACTATGTGCACAAGGCCACTTGGAATGTTTGTACATAAGAAATTATTGAGAATTATATTTATTTTCTGATTTTTTCTTATTTTTACCTTTAAATATCTCTCAATCTGCCTTTTTTCCCCCTTTCCTTGAAGAGAAAGATCTTTAAACAGTTCGCTGCCTCCTTGGCATTTCTTCATTCTGCTTTTCATTTCATGTGAAGTCTCCTGGGCTCTGACCAGTTCAAAACGCAACTTTGTAGTTTTCTGTGGTAAATGACTGACAGTGTTGGAAATTATGCTCCTTTTCTGACAGACAGTTGTATTCACACTGCTAAGCAGTGTTTGGACTGAACTTTTAATTTAACCCTACTGGCTTTTTTTTTTTTCCTCTTTCAGCATTGTCTGTATTGCAATTCCTACCATGGCAATGTATCTTCTGTTTCTGAAGCAGCTGCAGTTTTTTCTGTGATTCCAAATGAATCTTTGGTGAACAGTTTGGGGTCTAATGAAGTATTTGCTGCTGTACAGAATAACCTGAGACATTCATATTAAAGCCAGTGAAAGGGTGACTCCTGCCAGTCTCTAGGAATAGAGATTGTAATTTTTTGGTGTCTGGTAGTGATTGATATGGTGTCAATCAAGTTAATAATAAAAAAGAAATGCTAATAAGACTAAGAGTTTTGTGAAAACTGTAAACAAAGCAGCTGAAAGTTGAACACAGCTGGAGTTTGAATAACTCTCTTATGTTAGTGTCTCTATGCCAAAATTTCTGCATGTCCATGAGAAGATTTGGGAATTTTTTGATACACTGTAAGTATCTTTCTGATATTTCACCCAGAAGAGAGCTATGCATAGGTGTCATTAGTTCACATGCTTAAAATTCCTTGTGTATTTTGATGCTTCCAGTCCAAAACCTGCAGTATAGTGCTGCTGGGTTTGTGGAGTGTAAGATTTGTGGGGGTTGTGAGCTATTTCCATGAGGCTGGCCAATTCTCCCTTGGAAGAGATGTGCAATAGCTGTTGGGGCAGTGTGTTTTACTCTGCTGGTCAAACATCTGTACCAGATCAGGGCTGGAATCTGTACTGCACCAGCTACCTCCATAGGAAAAGGGAGGACAAAGTATGTGTGGCCTCCACCTCTACTGCAGACTCAGACTTACTGCCAGGATGCGCCACAGAGATACCTCAGCTTGTGAAGAGGTTCTCTAATTCAGATCTAGCCCCAGGAATTGTTATTTTCAGGCCACCCAGGCCCACATAAAAATGGTTGATGCTTAATATAATAAACAACACAGTCCCAGGTCCTTTGCGAACAGTCTTGGCAGTGTATGACCTTTCAAAAGTAATTGATTTACTTTAATAACTGGGAAACTTGGAAAGGTAGAAACCTTTTAAATTAGCAAAGTTATGAAATATTTGTGTATATAAAAAATAGAATTAATTTAGTATCTAGCCCAGACAGCATGCCATGTTTTCATTCCAATATAAGAATTTATGTCATTTGAAAGAAATTATGCTCTTATCCATATGTCTCTTTTCTACACAACTCAACTTTGAGATATGTGTGTATTAGAATCTTAAAAATGGTATTATATTTATATCAGTTTTATCTGTGCATACTGCAAGTGGGTGTATAAATGTCTTCTGAATGTTATTTGTTACAGGTCAGCCCTTGTTTTGAGATGAGAAGCGCACTAATAAAGCTTTGGAAGTTCAAGTTCAAATACACAGTTCATAGAATGGGGCTCCAAGATGCCACGAACACCATTAAAACCCCAACTTTGCTTTTTTCCTCTATCTACTCACCTAAATGCATTCTGACCACAATTCTCACGTTTTCTCATGTTATATCAAGGCACTTCTAGATGTGTTCCTCCAATGTGTCAAAAGATGCCTTACTTTGTTTCCATCCATCTAAAAAAGAACTAGAGACTGTACCATCCTCCATTATATTATTATTTTGTAGTTAGAAGATGACAACATATTCCACTGTACTTGTCTGTACTTGCACAGTGTGTGGAATTATTCATCCATGCTGCACTATAATTAAGCAGAAAGTCCAGTTTATCTTGAGATGCCTTTTAACTATAAGTGGTAAATCTTCTCAGAGTGTGGAATCCTGTGGTCTGCTCGAGATTCAAAGGTCTGTGAGGAGTCCAAAGAACAAGAAGCAAAATTAAGATTGTAGTTTAAAGCAGCCTCAGGACCATCCTTTCCAAGCAAACATGAGCAGCTCAAAGCAAACACTGATGTCTGGAACTGGGTAATATTCTATTTATAGGCATAGCTGCAATACAATATATGCTTATCATATAATTATATAAATAATGTAATTTTATAATATAATTAAATTGAATTAACTTAGCATATATTAATAGTCATACTAGCTATATTCTGCTATATTAGTATGATTTAAATCTCTTTTTATATATAATCCTGATAAGGACTTGCACAAACAGAACAGTTTTTTGCCTATATGGATAATTATATTAATATCCACTAAATGCATTTATTAATCACACAGAGCAAGTGAAGGCTAGCTCCTTTTGTGTGCAGCTGCTCTCATGAGCCTTCTGGACACAGAACAAGAGTGGAGGCTGTTAAATAACTCATGGACTGCTTTAAAGGATATTACCCTTTTTCTGTATATTGTTTATTGTAGAGTTCACACACCTCAGAATGTACTATTACTAAATAACTTATTGACTCTGAATAAGGCACATTGATGCACATGTGAGTCTAAGTCTGATTTTTTAATGGAGTGGTTCTTAAAGAACAGTGTGATTTATGTATCTATGTATCCAAGTCAGTGGAGAAAATCTACAGTCCCACATCCCTTCCTTTTGAATGATTTAAATTCAAAAGTCAGTGTTTCAAAAAATTTTTTTTGCATTTCTGCATGTACATTTCTTAGCTTCAGCTGACCAAGTATTAATGTGAAGAATGTCCCTATACACCCTATCTTTCAGATTTCCCAAGTAACATGATGTAGCACATCTGTTTTCTGAGCAGCATCCTACAAAGAATGCAGAAGCTACTGTAGATTTGAGACGGTTATGGGAGTGATGACAACATTTTTTAGAGTGATCTTTTAGCTTATTATATGCACAGAACAGACACAAAACACAATCTGCGTTAGAGAGGATGTTGGAAAAGTGCATGAATTTTTAAGAGTGGGATAAGCTCACTCACCTTTTGCTTTCATGGCCAGAATTTTTCCCATTATTTAATTTATTCTGTCTCTGGCTTCTCACTTGTTCTTTCATCTTCAAGATGCATGTATTTAATATCTTAGCTCAGGTTAGATTCTGTGGACTTTAAAAGATTGAAGCATTTTTAAGAGAATGGTGAAGGACAATGACTGGAGGGAGAGGGTATTTCAAATAAGCAAAACTGTGAGGGAAGTAGGGATGATGGAGATGATAAAAAAGAGAAATTTTATAAATCTCTTTCCCTGATGCCCATGTTCACACTTTTTCGTTATGAAATTTTTTCACTTCTTTCCAGCTTAGTCTTCCTGTTCTGGTTGATATTCAGCCCTGTTCCTTCAGGCCTCTTGGATAGTCACTGACATTTTTCCAACAGCAGAAGAAATGTCTCACCAGCCTTCAGTTCTCTTCCATTCAGCTTGTGGCTGCAATTGGGTCTGACATGGGTGTGAGCCCACAGTTTGTTAAGACAATTGCACACACTCTTTCTTTGCCTCTGCTAATAAACTGGCCTGTACAACCTCGCTGCTTTCCCCAAATCCCACAGCTGCCTGCAGTTCCAAGGACTGCTTTGAATGGCAGGTTGCAGCATCCCCTTGCTGCACAGAATGCAGAGCATGAAGCTTCTGCTGTGTGTTGACTGGTGAGCACCTCCCTGTACAAATAGCGCGATCATTTCTGGGTCGTGCTCGGCTTGCTCCTCGCTGCCTTAGTGGCAGTATTTATGGGTGGAAATGGAATCTAGAGCCACATTTATTTCTCTCAGTTGGCTTTGGAAGTTGTTGGTTGCGGATTTATTTTTGTGAAATAACAAAGCTTTTGACTGACATTATTATGCTAGGAAGACTAGGACTGTGTTTACAGTGAATATGTAAAGCTATAGACAAAATATAGAGCATTTTGACTGTTTTTCATGATCTTTACACTCTGCCATCCTTGAAGAAAGGTAAGTAAAAAACAATGGACTTCCTTTGGAAGTTGTAAGGTGCTCAAATTCTATAGTGTAAATACTTATAACTACACAGAAAACATGAAAATATATACCTACAAACATGTCAAGAACGTTTTCTAAAGTAATATTAATAACACTATTTAATATTAATGGACTGCTGAAGATAATTCTTTTGTCATATAAACTTATATATTACTACCATTATTCTGATCTTAATTGATTCTCATATGAGAATTACAGTTGTTAATTCTGTATTCATAGGAAGTGAATTTCTTCATTAACAATTATTTTATGGCTCATTTTAGCTGTGAAAGGACAGTCTCACTACATTTTCTTTACCTTCCTATTTCTATCTTTTCAATACCACCAATATGGAAATTCAGCATGTCAAACTTCTGGAGAGCTCTGATTTTTGTCTCCCTCTTAGCCTTCAGTCTGTTAGCCAACCAAATGGGATTCAGAGGTCATATTTTTAACCTGCTGTTGCAAAACTAGACTGAAAGGTGCTGCTAAGCTACACATGTCTAAGCAGGGAGGTTTACAATGTACTGAAATGATGTCAGAATTTTTCTTAGCACTGATTTCTGCATTTTCCACAGGAGAAGTTAGTGACAGAAGGAGCAACTGAGAGGCAGTCCATGAAAAACATTTAATTATACTTAAGTGTCCCTTATGGTAAAAATGAGGTCCTTCTCAAGCAAACAGGGAGATGTACAACATCTAAAACACCTAAAAGCAGGCACACTGACCTGCTCACTGAGAACTTACTGCATGGTTGGTTGACCCTCT
This sequence comes from Melospiza georgiana, assembly GCF_028018845.1. Classification (NCBI taxonomy): domain Eukaryota; kingdom Metazoa; phylum Chordata; class Aves; order Passeriformes; family Passerellidae; genus Melospiza; species Melospiza georgiana. The sequence continues at coordinate 41,818,152 of NC_080430.1, read as the reverse complement.
GTTGAGGGTCATTTTTTCACCACTATGTGGTGGTGGTGAAAGAAGAACTATAATTTTCTGCAGCTGATATAAACAAGTTTGTTTTAAGGGGATGGTGTCTGCTGGACATAACCCAGAGCACAAGCATTCATCTTTTTTTTCAGGATGGCAGGTGAAAGCATCCTTTCCCTTGCTTGATCTAAGTGGATTTGTTGCCCTTGCCATGTGTGCAGCACTAAATGAAAACAGTGTTTCCTAAATAATAATGATGCTTTAAGCTAGTAAAGTTTGATTATTTTTAAATTATTCTTTTTCTCTACCTAAATCTGTATTTTTCATCCCCTGAAAGCAAGAGCAAAAACCTGAAACATTTAGCTGATTGTGATTTTTAAAAATGCTATCTAGAAAGCAGGTTCCCTGACACATATGTGCAATTATATACTTCTGGTAAACAGAACCAGATCATCCACATTTCAGCTCATTTTTTCCAGCAAGGAGATTTTTGGAGACTTATTGAGTTGAAAAGAGCAGAGCAGGCAAAGCAAGGGATTGTATTATCCATCCCTTTCACACTCAGCACGTGATGTTTTTCTGAGAAGCAAGAAATTTGTTTTCCAAAGACATTGTCAAGTTCACTGAGATTCACTGACTCCTGGTAGCAATGTAAGCTTGAGACAGCAGTGACAGGCTTTATTTCAGGACACTGCGTATCGTACAAAATAAGCTTTCTTCAACTGCAATGATGTCTGAGTTACAGCACCACCACCATGAAAATTAACAGACACATAGATCAGCCAAGCAGTAAGTGTGCAGGATTTCTGATCATGCACAGACAGCTCCTCTCACCTTTGCTGGTGATACTTTGCATAGGCAGCTTTTGTTTGAGGGATTATCCTGCATGTGGACACCCCGGGTTCCCTCTCCAACCTGTCCTTCCAGGAACTGCAGAGAGAGCAGAATGCTGCAGCAATATTTGGGCACTAATTATTTTTGCCAGCAGGAGCTCATTTTGGCCTTTGATTTTGAGCTGACAGTTAATAGATAGGGCAGTTTCAGAAGTGGGTGTGTTTTACAGCATTCGGCAAATGACTGCCTAAATCACAGGTACAGCTTGCAATTGCAGTGATATAAAACATCTCTCTGTTTATTCTCTTTATTGAAGATATGTATTCACAAAGAAGATATATTTTTTCAATACAATGAACGGTATATTGGCACTGATAAGGTGAACTTTATGGAGAGAAATTGAGTAAACGTTATTATCATTGCATTACAGGCAGAAACTGAGCTTGCATTTGGCTGCACAAGACGTATGCCTACAGGGAGGGGCAGCCTGAGGCAGCCCTGTACAGGGCAGAGCCCACAGAATGGGCCAATTCAGCTGGAGTGTGTAGGGATCCAGGGCTGTGTCTCTGCTGCAGGAGAGACTGGGGACAGGGAATGTACCCTTGGGGCTGCTAATGCTTGTTTTGCAGTCTGGCACTGTTTTGTGTTGTCAGGACCAGTTTTGTTTTCTCCTCTCCCTAATGATATCCTAAGATGTTTTGCACCTTCAAGGGTTCTGTTAAACCACAGATAATGCAACCTATAGCCTGCATTTTGTACTGATAAAGTGTTGTTTTGATGAGTTGTGACACTGCCATAGCATTATTTGAAATGCTCTGAATTGAGAATAATACACAATTAAATAATGTTTATGAAATCAGGCTATGGGGCAACCGCAGGAGACCTAAAGGGGAACTCTTGGCCAAACATTATGCAGAGTGATGAGGCAATGCCACACAGCTTGAACTTTATTTGGCAGTGTGGGTAAGGTCCCAAACCATAGCTTGGTGTATCTGAGCTGATGGAAGGTGCTGTCTGCTACTAAGGGTGATATCTGTGGTGGTTATTTTCTAGCAGTCATCTCATGATCCTGTGTGGGAGCAAGAACTCAAATTAAAGACCTCTGGATTTCTAATTCTTGTGCTCCTCCTCTGCAGAAAATGCTGCACTGAAATATAGTAAAAGAGTACAAAACACCTAAAGAATGTAAAATGATGGTTCCTGATGACTACTAGTTTTTGTTGTCTCATCAGTTCAATGGAGAATTGTCAGTAGAGCAGGAGTAATTCTTCTCTCTGGAGCCCCTGGGAGCTCTGACTTTATTTGCAGTAGAAGTTGGATTGAATTCTGAAGCAATAAGAACTTTAAGTCAAATGCATTACTAAAATTATGTGCTACGGATGCATGAGGGATTAAAGAGTTTAAAAATAATGATTTACTCAAGTCAGCCTTGAGGATCAAAGCTTTGCCTTCAATGCTGTCTCAAGGTGGACTTTAGTATCTCATGGGATAGTTTCATGGCTCAGTGCAACACAGATAATTTGGCATTCCGAGCTGTCAACACCATGGATTAATAAAGCATTTAGAGTATCTTTTAAGTTATTATTGCAAGCCAAGTCTCATGCTCTTCCTGAGTGCTGCTGTGTTTGTTTCTGAAATGCAGATTTTTGTTTGTTTGGTTTTGTTGTTTCTTTTTTTAGGAAAATATCCTTGAAATTGAGAGTAGGCGATTAAAACCAGCAGGAAATGTATAAGAGAATTCTTGGTGGTCTAATAAGGGATTTAGAGACTCCAGCAGGGGAAAAGTATTTTATAAATTTAATATACTAGGGTAAATAGTATTATCTCTGTTTTGCAAATGCAAGAACTTATTCAAGATCATTATTCATAGTCCTTAAGCTTTTGTGTTTCTTTTCTTAGCTAACTACATCATGCCCCTGTCTCCAGCAGAAGGGCAGGAAGATGCATAGAAACTGAACTTCTTAGCTGGGATTATCTCATAAAGCAACCTTAAATTTTGGCAGCAAGTCAAAGGTTTACAGCACATCAAGAAATGAAACATGAGGACAGTTCGTGGTGCTGCTATCAATTCTCTCTCTATCAACGTTCAACAAGCAGAGGTCAGAGTAATTATCTCCTTGTCTCATTTGGGGTCTTTGTAGCAAATAAGGCGCTCAGATTGTGCTGTGGAAGAGCACTGCAATGCTTGGGTAGTTTTGGCACAAGGCAGTTGCTCTGCAAGGCCCCATGGCCCTCTCACAGCAGGCTCCTGGACTGCTCTCAGCTTAGGAGAAAAGGATCTGATGGTCAGTGTGCCTGGTTCCTCCACTGAGCCTTTTCCAAAGTGGGAAATATCTCATTTGCTTCCTTGACCCGTGCTTGTTCAAGCAGAGTTCCAGTCCTCTCAAATGGACCTCTTAGGAAATTGATACAGTGAACACTGAGTACTTGTACTTTGCACACGTTTGGTGCCTTAAGCTGAAGGTTCTATTGACAGACCAATGCAGTAATTGAGAAGGGTTGTATAGATAAAATTAACTGCTAACTTCTAATGTAAATATGAACATTTAGACAAATTGGGAAAAAGGGCAAAGTGACTACCTAATTATTATGAAAAATGGTATTCGTGTTTTGTACAATTATGGCTATATTAAGCCTATTTCAAGCAACTAATATGCAGATCTGATTCAGAAGAGATTAATTGGTGATATGAACACTTAAGCTATATAATTTACTCTGATTGAAGAGGCAATACTAAAATGTGGCATTAGCAGATGTTGGATGAATTTTTGCTCTGAATCCATCCACTGAAAATGCTAGGTAAAATCTCCCCTTATTCTAAACGATTAAATACTCTAATTTCTGGATTTGACTTGCATCTCTGTTTTGTTTCTTTGAATTATTAGTCAAGAGTCGTTGCTGTGGCAATAGCCGGTTCTGTGATGAAATGAAGCACATTCCAGATTCAGCTGTTAAGGTCTGTATGGGGGCCCTTTGGCAGGATCCAGCAGGGTGCTTATTAGAAAACACCTGCCCCTTTCCGCTTAATATTCAACACCATATTTTTGTTCTCCACAAACTCGCTGGTTATCAGAGGGCGACTCTCTGGGCACTCCACTAGTTGCCGTGAATAATTCACTGCCACTCTTCTCACCCTAGAACAGAGGAACTGTGATTTTTGCTGGCACCAGAAATTCCCTAAATCCATGTTTTTTGAAACAAAAGGGAAGCTGCATGTCATCTCCTTAATTCCATTGACAATGAAATAGTTAAATACATTTAATTCACTCAAGTTCATTGGTTCTGATCCAGAACCAGAATTTCATCTGCACTGTGTGGAAGCCCCTGAAAATTGAAGTAAGAGAAGAGAGAGGTGGACAAATTACAAAATGGCACTACCTCAAACACACATCACAAAGCCTGATTATGTTTAGAGTTCAGTTGGAGGCCAGCTGTATATATAGTGGGGTATAGCTCAGTTTCATTTGCCATAAGCACAGAAGTCTCACCTGGATGCCAGTACACATGCTATGCAAATTTGCCTAAATGCTGTAAAGTCCTGAAGTATTAGCAGAGTAGAATCCTATAACAACTATGTGCAGCTAACACAGATATTAAATGGAATGCTTCTCTTACTATTATAAATGGCTGCTTTGCTGTCTTTGTCAGCAGAGTTGTGGCATTCATTCCGTTGCTAAGAATAAGAATAAGATGACCATCTGCATTTCTGCAGAGTGATGGCTACCCAGAGCGAGTTCAATAAAAGAAAATTATGGCTTTGTGCTTTGCTACAGCTGATAAATCACAAGCAGGTCTTACATTGAGGCGAAAAATGAAAAATAGCATTATGTGGCAAGACTCTTTATTGGGTACCAGCTGAGCAGCCACTTGAATTGTAATACCCCCAAAATGAATGTCATGCAAGTGGTAAGTAATGACCTGTTCATGAGGAGCTGACCATGCTGGGTTATTGGGATACTGGTGGATACATGTCAGGTGCCCCAGTGATTGTGTGAAAGAGTAACAACACATATATGCCTGCTATGAGGGTGTTTTCCATTTTCTTCCTTCAGAATAAATCTCTTCAGTGCTAGTTCAGCATATTATTCCTCTCCCTTTCTGTGACCTGGGGTCTTCTGGAGCAGCCTATTCCTTTAGCCTAAAAGACAATGTCCTGGAAATCAAAGCTGGTTAAAAGGCAGCCTCAGGGACCCCTTGGAGGGGGTATAGACCTTCTTTTCAGGGTTTGAATATGACTGAGGTTCTCTCACCACATACATCACTGTAAAACCTCCAGGCGTCTTATTTCTCAAGTAATAAAAGCATTTCTCATTGGCAGGGACTCTAAAATCAACTGAAACCTAAGTAGGAGTTTTTGGTATCCTGAATCAGTTCTTCCTAAAGGCGGTTGATTTTCTGGTCATGTTTCCTCTTTCGGTTTTCTTTGAAATCAGTAGTTAAGGTTCTAGTAGTTTCTCCTTAGTTTAGTTATCCTAAATGAGGAGTGCATTGCAAGCATGGTTTTGCAAAAGAACAGAAATATGTGCTGAATGAAGATGGAGTAAATACTATGGAAAGTGGGTTTCTAAGTAGAGTTTTGACTATTATCTCATAAATATTCATTGATGTCTACAATATAGCAAGGTGTTTTCAAGATAGTAGTAAACTAAATGATCATTTAAAGGCTTTTTGTAGCCATTTACTTACAATAATTGGTAAATAACTGCTTAAAGTCAAATTTTGATCTGAATTTAGTACGAATAGCTTAAGGAGCCTCTGATCAAATCAGGTGTAATACAGATCCTACTGTGGCTCCAGACATGCAGAACTGCACTCCCATCTATTTCCTTTTCAATTTTACAGTCTCTGCTTAAACACATGGTGATTGTCACTCAAGAAATGCCTCCAGGTGGATTTTCCCAAAGGACACAGCATGGTGTCAATGGGAACAGTGCTTTAGAAAACATCAGCTTGAACAAATATTGAAAAACATAATAATCACTAAAATTCAGTTATCTAGAATGCAATTCCATGCGCTGTGGGGGGAAAGGAAGAAAAACGAGAAAATATGTTTGTGAATCTAAGATTATTATTCTTTATTGCTAATTAATAAGTGTTTGGGCTGTATTTATTCTGTAAAGGCCCACTAGATGTCAGCACATATCTAGGCTACCACAACTGGAGCAACAACCATCTGGTAGTAGAAAAACCCCTCTGCCCTGGAATGATGTAATTTAGACAGCGCATAGTCACTGGCTCAAAGTGTTTTGTTTGACTTCATGAAGATTTTGGGTACCCCCACTGTAACAGTGACTGTATTGATCATCAAAACGGGGATTTTATGTGCGTTACTTTTTGTTCTTGTTCTGCAAAACATTTTCACCATTTGGTCCATTGTCTTTCAGGAAGCACTTCTCATATGCAAGTCTACCAGGTGCAGCTTTATAGTGAGGGTAGCTAATGGTTTGCTTTTATTTGAAGATTTAATGGCCAAACTTATTTTAAACGTGAATATGACAATTCTGTTTGGAGTGGCAAAAACTCTGAATAAAACTTCAGACATATTTTTCATAGCATAATATGACATGAGGCAAAAGCCCCCACACCATGTGTATTACATGTGTGTTCCCCTCACCTGTCTTTCATGTAAGAAATATTGGGAAAAAAAATCACTCTATTATGCATTCAGGCTATTTAAAATGCATAGACACCGTTCACTGCTTGCAGTGTTTTAAAGCTAGATCAAAACTCTCCTTGATGAATTTTGCCACACAGTAGCAAGGATTAGTATTCAACCATATATATGCTCATATGGTGTATATTCATTGCTTAATTTTTGTCTAGATCAACTGTCAAAATAAAGAAGAATTTGGGTGATTTTGGCAGGCAATCAATTTTTCTTAACCCTCCATATCTTCAAGACAAATGTGTTTTGGAAAATATGACATATAAACCGGAAACTGCTGTTTGAGTTTTTTTCTAATATGGTGCAGGGCATGGTTCTTAGCTATTCCAGTGATTCAGACCTACAGCTGTTGCTAGCTGGAGTCAGGGGACATCATGTTACCACTGATGAGGCTGCAGTGAGCTGTAGTGCATCCCCAGCAGCTGGTCAGTTACCAGGAAAGGGATCTGTGCTCCTTGTTCACCCCATTTCATCAGAGACACTCAGCTGAAGCACGTGGGCTAAACATCTAACTTACCTGCAGACACTATCTGAGCTGGTCCCTGAAGGTACAGAGGAAGCCTGGGGATGGGATGCCTCAGTGGAGGACCTGAATTTAGCTGTGGTGAATCTGGGCCCATAACATGAAGTCATTTGGCCCTTGGCCCTTGAGCCTCTAGCACTAAAGCCTTAATTTCTTTGTTGCCAGTGTGTCTCTGCTGTGGCAGGGGCACTGCACGTGTTCCCTGCACTGAGTTATGGATTCCTGCAGATTCTGAGGCTCTGGGGAGCTGGAGAAAAAGCAGAGAGGCTTTTTGTTGGCTTGGAGTGGCTCCAGCCTGTCCTCAGACATGACCTGGTGTGGCAGGTGTAATCTCATAGGAGTTGCAGCTATTCTATTTGCACTTAGCATATTTTCCTAAGTACCTGTCCCAGCACCTGCCCAGGGTCTGCAGTGTGTGTTTGCAGCATGACAGAACATTCAGCAGGTTTCCAGGCTAAGGTGCATTGCAATTACTGGCCTCCCCAAGATGTCTGTGTTGGTCAGAGCACCAGCCTGTGTGAGGAGGTGCCTCATCCTTGCAGTGTTTCAAAGCTGATAAGGAGCTGACCAAATGCAAGACAGGGAGGGATGCAGAGTAAGGGATAACTTGGATTCAAGACTGAGATCAAGTCTGCCACCAAATTTTGCTCGCATAAAATGCATCCTGCTGACCTAGAAACTTGACTGACCTTATTCACACTGTGCTTAAGGCAGGTTGCCTAGCAGCAGAGATCTTAGCAGAATTTAGCCACAAACAATGTCTTGCTGTCTCATGTGTGAATAAAATTTAGGATGCATTGGAATTTCCATGCCAAAGGTGGAAGACAGCCCCTCTGGATCTCAGACAAGCAAAACAATGGAAACCTAGGTAGGCTGGCTTTATTGTTCCTGGAAAATGAAGACTATTTTTATTGTGCTTGACAACTCATCTTTTTTCTAATATGAAATAAAGGAATTAATATTGTTTTTAAAACAGATTGCTCTGAATTCTGAGTATCTGAGCAGGTTAAAAATGCTGATAAGTGGGAAGGAGCTGAGGAGGAGCAATGTTTGGCTTAAAAGTAAATGTCATTGTGACTACTTGCTGATTTCCTATCACATGAATCCTTGAGAAGTCCATGAGGAAACTGGATGAATAAATGTGAGTGTTGGAGTTTATGAATACTATGTCTGCCTGGGATAAAATCAGTGATTTTTATGATTTTCCTGATTTGGAAACCTGATCCAAATGGCTTTTTTCCCCCTTAGCACAACCCTGTGCCTCTTTGATCCAAAGCAGAGGGTGATTATCAGCAGTGTTAATGAAGGAATGACAGAATCCCTTTAGCTGGCCATTGAGTGAGAAGAGGTTCAGCAAAGGGGAAGTGAACCCTGCAGTTTTCCAATACATTCAATATTCCCTATTACTATAGCATCAGCCAAGGATGAACAGGGAAGTTTTTAGCTCACCATTGAACATTCTTTTTCTCAGATTTGATCTTTCTCCATGATGGCTTTTACTTCTAAGGAAAGTTTTTTTGTCTTTCAGGTTTTAAAACCAGAAAGACAAATAATGCTCAAGAATTTCAAGTCTGGTGAAAGGTAGGATGGTAATTTTCAGTGTTAGTGCAGTACCTGAAAACATTTTCATTTCTATTTGTTTCTAGAAGATGGGCTATGGCATCAACTGGTGGAAGCTTGCATATCTTTGCTGCAGTCTATGCTGGGAATTAAAATTGGCAGATAATTTGGTTGAATAGCTCTGCAAACTGTTGCAATGTGATGTAATATACACATGCACATTGTTTCTTAGTGTTGTGTTTTGGCTCATAAGAGCATTCCTCAAAAGCAGCGTACTCAAAATCCATTCCCATCTGTCCCCATCACTTGAAGCAGACCTTCTCTTTGTGGTGGATCTGTACACTTTTGCTTGTTAGCCCTTCCTTGGTACTCAAGTGTTGTGCTCAGCTTTGTCCCATTTTGTGAGTAATTGTTGGTTAAAAATAAAATCGTACCTGAGGTTTTCAGTCACTATGTTTTGCTCCTTAGAGCAGAAAAATATCTTCCTTCCTGAAAGAAAAATATTGTAGCAACTGATTTCACATCTCCAGTTCAGACATTAGGTATAAGTACAAGTTATAAGCTGTGTAGGGCTCTCTTTTGTCCAGTACCAGATATCAGTTGTTTTTCTAACTTTATTTTTGGTCCTGGAATAATACAAAAAAAGAGAATTTTGTAGTACTTATTCATGATTGTGGATATTGGGATTCAGAGAAATAAGGTATGTCTTTCTAACAAGGAGAATAATTAATCACTGGAAATCATTTATGTAGAATAGTGTTGGGTTCTTGAAAATTTCTAATGTAGAAAATCAGAATTCAATGTTTTATTTTGAAATATTTCTTCAATTTCAACTGCACACAATCACTGGTCTTGATGCAGTAACTAGTAAATGGAAATCTTATGGCTTTTAATATTTTGAATTTCATTAATCATTTATCAAAAATAATTGGCTTATTGCAAAGAGGAACTAGTCTAATAACAGTGTCAGAGTAAGGACCTTGCCTCTCAAGGCCAAAACCTTACTATAAGGGGATAACAGGATCAGAGATGTATTGATTAATTCTATACTTTTTAAATGAGAACCTTTCTCCATGTAGATTATGTTCTCTTTCTATTTAGAGCATTTCACTGCTCCATGACTCTTGCAAAGAGGCCTGTTTTTTCAGACTACCTTTATCATGACCACATCTTTCTGGACAGGACTTTTTGGGGGTGCAGTGCTGCCCTGTGTAAGTATAAACCCTGAATCTCAGTGTGTCATGGCAGCCATGGGCTGAGAGTGCTTTCATGTCCTGCACCAGCAGAGGAACTCTGCAAGCTGGTGACTGCACTAGTAAACCCCTAGTTACACATTCTGCAGGGGTACATGCAGCTTTACACGATGAATCAGCCAGAATGAAGCTGGCCATTAGAGTGCACTTGATGTTAATTGAAGCCGTGACTCATTCATTTGCATTTTCCCTTCCCACAAAGAATATTTAAGTAAGACCCTTTGCTCCTTATAAGGTCTCTAAATGTGTCTAGCTACATATCTGAGAAGCTACTGATCCCCATGGTTGATCAGAAGCTCTGCTACCACAAGGGCATGTGCAGCACTTTGAAACCCAGCTTGAAAGCTGACCAGGGTTTTTGTGCAGCCTGCCTTTCTGTAGCACGCTTGTGGGATTCTGTGGCCACTGGTTACTCTGCATCTCCTTGCCCAAGACCTACTCCTCTGTCAATTTACTCATCATGAACCCACACTGCTGAAGTAAAAGTCAAACAAAGACAGTTTTTCACATTTCTCTCTTTTTTTTTTTTTTTTTTATATCCCCGCTGAAAATTAACTAAAGAACAAGTTGCAATGAGCACACCACTTGCCTTGTTACTGTAAATGCATGCAGTAAGTGACAGTCCTGGGCTCATTTTCAATTTGAATTGACCAGGTATCTGAAGGATAGCAAGGAAAACATTGCAGACAGTGACAAAATTAGTTGCATGTTACCCAGCAGGCAGGGTCCAAATAAAGATCCCAACTCCACCAGACAGGAATGGGTTGGCTAGAAATCCCTAAATATGAAAGCCTTGCAAAAACAGAATGTCATTATCAAGTGTATCCCTTTTTTATACCCTAAGAATAAAAAATCCTGTGGTGTTGAGTAGTAAGGATATAATTTTCAACCAAGTTCTGCAGCTTGCTTAAAGAAAGGTTCTTCACAAGATTTTTTCCGCTTTTCTATTAGATTCGAATGGACTATAAAAAACTGGGAATTAATTTGGCACATTAATTGCTAAAAGATTAACACTTTTGTAATTTTCCTAATAATTTAGAAGTGAATTATACAGTTGCACTGCCATCATTCCACTTAATTTTACCTCTCATGTCATTTTTCTCCCAGCATTAATTTTGTCCCTGTTGCAGCATTCAGCTCAGGACAAATCTCACTGCACTCCATTATCTGGCCAGTCAAGCCTGCAGAAACAGGGAATCTTACTTAATTAGAAAAATGCACTGATGCAGAAAAGGTACATGTTACTTCTTGCACCAGCTATACCTTTTAAAAATGCATCATTGCAAAGATGACAAACTGCCATTGGTTCTTTGATCTGAAAGATTTTCAGGAGCTGCTGGAATCAGAAAGTAGAAGGACTGAAGCCAAAAATTCCTTTCATGTCACATTATGGAATAGATGTATAAAGAATGACTTTATTGGGAAGCACCAGGTGAGAATTTTTAGAAGCTCTTCAAAGCCATCAGTGAAGTCTGATTTAAGAGTCTCACTTCATTCTCTGCTTACTAGTGTTCCCCAGATAAGCTGCATTCCAACGTGCTTCACAGAGTTAAATGATATAGCTACCTGGATAAATAACAGTAGAAGGAGTAGTAAGCCACAGCAAATTATAGACTTGGGGAACAGCTGTTTTTCAGCTGAGATTTAAAATGAAATGGCAAAATTACAGTGCATTATTCTAGTCCATGGTGGCCAGAGGATTTCAGCAAGCTCCACCACACCTGAAAGCTATCAAATAATAAACAAGATTAATCAGATAAGAGGAGTGGCTGGAAGAGTTCAATAACTTGAGCCCTACTGACACAACCTCTATTGAAAATGGACCTTGCTGACACCAGATCAAATGTAACGTGACATTAATTTTCTTCTTTGTGACCTTGCTTGACTGAACGTGCTGGAGCACTTAATTCTTCATGCTCACATCAGGTGGAGCTAATGGGGGAGCCCAGTGGTAGCCAAGCCTTCAGTGGCCTGTCCACTAGAGCAGTGTGTGAGCTTGGGCTGCTCATTCCTGGAGTAGGGTCCAAAGTTTGACAGTCCTTGGTGGTTGGCAATTGTGAACTGTTTTCCTTGATCCTGATACCAGGTTTCCAAGTCACCAGCTGCAAAGCCAGTGTTCGTGTGGAGGTGAAAAACCTGAGAAATACAGTAGAAATATCTCAGTTTACACCTACTGAGAAGTATGATAAAGCGGCTGTAGCTGATCAGAGTCTGTATTCTTAGCTCAGGCACAAATCATAATCAGAGACAGTTTTAACATTTTGAATAGTATGGGGAGAAAAAGAGGGAGATACATGCCATAATATATCATCTGAAAAGGTCTTGTAGGCATAGTCATCAACTGTTTAAAGATTTCACCATTCATATATCATTATAAACAGTCTGCTTCTTTCAGAACCTGTACACTTAAGATTTGACACACTTCAGCCAGAGAGGTGATAGCACTACAATACCATGTCCCAAGCCTAAAGAAACACAAATAATGCTATAAAAGTTGCACACATTCTACCACTGGCTCATTTTTTTTACTGCAGAAATGTTGATTTAGTTAGATCCTTAACTGTCTTTTCCCTGTGGTACCTTCAGCATCCCAGTAACAAAAAGCCATCTGCTTTTTCCAGCCTCCATTTAACACCCGAGCAGGGGGAGTCATGCTGTGCCCAGCATTATTTGCACTCATGAGAAAGAAATGGGAATATATTCAGTGCACTTTTTAGGGTTTGCCTAACAGCTTTGGAAATCAGTGGCGAGATTCACCCTGATGTTAGGAGCTTGTACATATATAGATAGCTCATCTAAAATACAATATTAAAGGTGCTTACCATAGATTTCTCCTTCTACCACAATAAAACCTACAAGATTCACTCCACAGAAATTTGGAGGGGTAAATGTCCCACTCTAGGTATGTTCTGTGCTCATTTTAGAGCCTGATAAATGCTGAACAATGCAAACCAATCTGCAGTTATTTTGTGGGAATAGTTATTGTGTTAATACTAAAGATTTGTATACGTGAAGGATATAAATGTTGCATTTGATGAGAATTTTACAAGAACACCTATCTTTATTAAACTTAGTGAGTTGGTGTTGTTAATGACATTCTGTGAATCAGAATTTGTGGAAAAGATCTGTATCTGTACCTTCTGCATCTGTAAATGTTCACTTATAAGAAACACATTCAACATTTGACATGCTCTGCTTTGTCATTGCTGCAGTACAGCTTTTCTTACTTAGGCCTAATTAAATTTTGGTTTAGTCTTTCTGTGCTTGAAGATACATAGACTGAATTTTGCTCATCATCCCACCCACTTATGCCACTTGTGTCAGGTTTGAATATGAAAAAGAAATCAGTGTTGTAGGAAAGGAATACAGCATAATGACAAAAAATACTGTGCAGAGAATTTATTTTTTTAATATTAGGGCTAAAAGGACAACTGTTTTGCAGAAATGCATTTAAAATTATTACAAGAAAAATACTCTGCTCAGGAAAATGATAAAAAGCAATTGGGATCAAACAGATAATTTCAAGGGAATAAAAATCACAGCAATGATAAATGGAAATGCCTGCTGAATTTACAAGGAGACTAATTAGGCATATACTGTTTGACATTGCTTCTCACTGCCCAGTATCTCAGAGTATGACATCAGAAAGGTATGAAGAAATGGAAAGTATTTGTAACCCGTACATTGTGAGAATCCAGTGGGTCTATCACAGGAGAAAGAACAAACTGATGTATTATAAGTAAGTATTCCACAGAACTGGTAGCTGAAAAGAAGTTTTTAATCACCATCTGCCAACAAGCACAATATTGAAATACACATGGTGGTAAACATTTTGGAATCCATAAGTCTTTCTGGGCTGCCTTCCTAAAAAATAAGGAAAACAATTTTGATGTGTATTTAGCTGGTGAGCATTTGGTCACCCACAAAGTCATCTGCTTGAAAATGTTGTCTTTGCCATTGCCAAGTGCCTATGAGAAGTGAATCTAGCATGGAAGCATGTAGAGGTAGATAGGTATAGATGCAGGGTCAAACTTGAAAAACATTTATGAGTAAAACATGCATAAAGCCTAAATTCTCTCTGACATTGCGCTGCACTTTCAAATTCTTTGAAGTGAGTAATGAAATGTAGGTGAGATTGGCCTTTTCCAACTGTGAAGCTTTCAGGAGAGTGACTGTGAGGAGAATAAGACCCCTTTTTTTGTGTCAGTGTTGGTGGTAACAGTGGGAGGATATATCTGCAGAGGGCTGTGATGGTAATGGAGCTGAACACACTGCTCACTGAAGCTTAACCAAAAGCCTGTTTTGTCAAAACCAGCCTATATGTAAATATTAAATGCATATTGAAAGTATGGTTGTGAAAAACCTTTATTTTTAACAACAGGAAAGCAGAATAGAGACCTGTGTCACCAAAACATGAAACATGTATTATATATTTCTGGAATGGATTATTATTTTCTGAAACTACTGCAGAAATGGTATGTTCCCATGACTGAAAAGAGAGCACTTTTTAGAATGTTTACACTGAGAGATAAAAGTTCTAGTCCCAGCTTTTGCATGAAATTAAGATAATCTTAGTTCCAGTAGTTCTTAGCCTCCCCATCAACACTGATTTGGCTTTCAGACTGCTGTTCTCTCTTTTAAAATTGATAGCCTAAAAAGATCAAAGTGTTCTGCATGAGTTCAGGAAATGGACACAGACCTTTATTTTTACTTCTCTGAAAACTGAGTCGGATGAGTATGATAGTCTGATTTTCTAAGGACTCCACTCCATAAGATGGATGTCAGCACATGAAGGAAACAAAACTTAAAAGTAGTCTATGACACCAGTAAGCTTAGTTTGTGGATTTGCAGTAGAATATCAAAGTTGCTTTCACCTAATATTTTATTCTCCTCTGTATATTCCCCTCAGCAAGAAGATGGCTTGTATCCTGTGGTGTATACAGAAACAACTAAACCAATGATGTACTGTGAATTGTTAAAAAGTTCCCAGCTCTGATTTCACAATTACCAGGTATGGATAATTTTGTGACCCTTTGAGAAGGCTGAGTGTGGAATGTGCAATCTGAATATAAGGGTGCCAAGGTGGCACAGACATTAATTAGTGAACGTGTTGCCAATGCAAGCTTGAGTTTTCATAAGGATGCTAATATCCAGGCTCAGGGAGGGGGAGCACTCAAACTGACAGTGTGTTAGAAACCCCACATCATCAAGAAAAGCTGCTGCAGCAGAGCCAGCAGGCCAACACGACTCCAGCTCCTGGTACTGCTCACTGGTGTCCGCTGGAATGTGTCAAGCAACTGAATATGAATGGGCTCCAGTGGGAGGGATGGCCTTTTCCTTGCAAATATTTCGTCAGCTCTTAAGTTGCCCCGCAGCAATAATGCTTGGCTTTTTATAGAACACTGCCTGATTCATTGGCAACCTTTATCTATTTTATTGATTTAGCATTTCTTCAGAGATGCAGTGAAATATATGACCTGTGGACAATGTGATTTTTTTGAAAGCCAATGCTGATGTCAGGGATATGTTGTCTGGTTCAAGCTCTGCTGCCTCTGGAGTTCATTAGAAGTTGTTTTAAATATGCTTTCTACTCTGTTTATGAACTATATTTCTTTTTTCACACTTGGTAAGGGTGCTGTTCTACACTGCCTTTAGTGTGTATTTCAAATCTTCTTGGCTGAATTGAGTCATTTCACGGTGAAGTAAGTAGAATGTAAAGAGAAATATGCCATGGTTGGGACACTGTGGCTTAGTACATCAAAACCAATAAAGAATGAGGAAGAGGCTGGGAGGACTTCTGGAATCCATTTTATTTATTCGTTAGAAGTAATGAAGCAAAATGTTTATTGTTTGTGTCTTCTGAATGTTAATCTGCTCAGCAGTTGAAATCAAAGTGAGAGGTGATAGCAGGCTCTGATGGAATTGTGAACATAAGGCTAGTTGGCAGGTTACTGAATCAGAAGCTAATGAGCAGGCAGGGCTGGGATTTGGGGTGAGGTGAAAGTGGATTCACCACACAAGGATTTTAGGAACAGAAGCACAGACCTGAGCAGCTAAGTGTATGTTGAGACATGGGTGGGTTAACTGTGAAAAGTTCTGAGCCTGCAAGAGCTGCCACTCACCATTTGATGCCAGTGTCTAAATGTAGCTCCAACTTCGGGTTTCTATTTCTGAAAACTGGCCTAAGTCTTGGGGAGTTTATAATGGTGCTGCTAAGGACAAGACCTAGCACAGCAGAGGTAATGGTATTCACTGTCCTTTGGCAGATCAACTTTGGAATATCAATATGTCAGGCTGAGCATCCTTCAGCTCCTGGGCATCTGTGTATATCAAAAGATAATTCCATTAAAGGAGCTCCTACTTTTTGCTTCCCCTTCCTTGTACTTGCTTTATCTCTCCAGGAATCCTCACAGATATTATGACTGCAGCTGCTACTGCTCAGCTGCTATTGCTGCACTGTTCCCATTCTTCTTTTCCACTGTAGAGATAGAGCAAGCCTAAAGTTGCTTCTAGTCCACTGAAAGCTTGAGCCAAGAAGCTCAGAGCAGCATAGTAGGACAGCACCATCCACACCATGCAGGGCATAGCTCAGTGGCAATGCTGAATAAGCAGAAGAGAAGCCTGGAGTTGACACATCTGGATTTGGTGGCAGAGGCAGTAGCTGTTGTTGCTACACATGATTAGCAAGATGTGAAAATAGCCTCATGTAGAAACAGAGGGATTTCCAAAACTGATGGGTCAGGTTCGTGCTAGAGCCAGCGATAGTGTAATACAGAGTGAAAGCAGCTGGCCTTTCCAAATTCTGTCATGAGCTGTAAATCACAATGTCCCTCTTCTCATGTAAACAGACCTACTGTAACAGCTCATCTCTGTGAAACTTTAAATAGCCAGGCTGAAATAACTCCTGTGTCACTCCAGGTTTGTGCTGATGCATAAAATTACACTGGGATGGAAATACCATGGTGAACCAGACTGGAACACAAATGGTTGTGAGTTTTTCATGTTTGCCTAAAGCCAGGTGATTGCTGGTGACCAGAAAAGCAGAGTACAAGTGCCATGTTCTTCACCTGGCTTCCTGCAGTGGCCAGCTTTTATGGCTGGTGAGGACTGCTACATTGAATAGTTGGTGTTGGTGGGTGGATGAGATTTCCCAAAAGAAGGTCTGATGAAACCAAAACTGTGGGTCCTCCCTGTCTGTCTCACCAGCACAGGCCACAGAACTCAGGGTTTTGTGATTGTGATAGGCAGCAGGTGTTACAGGCCCTCAGGAGTGGGTCAGAATTTGTCTGAGGACCTCTGCTAACCTCTGAGGACATCTTTCCCTTCCCAAAAAAATGGTGTCTTAGAATTGATTCTGATGTTTTAATCTTTAAAGCAGGAAGCAGTGAGAGCAATAAAATTTAATCAACAGAGCACTTGTTTTATCAAGTAAATGGATAATTGTGACATTTGACATTCTTATGAGGCTCTGTATCTTGAACATTTGCCTAATTATCTCCCCCCTTTAAAGATTCTGGTCAGATTCCTGTTTAGCAGTTCACTGCATGATCAGATTCAGCTTTTCTGAAACATCTTATTGTTGTTTTTGTTATTGTTATGTAGTGCATTCTCTTGGAAAGGTCAAGTATGTTGTCAAATATTGTACTAATTTCAGTTTTCATTGTGTCAGAGCCCTGGACTTTATTAAGAAAACACATTCTGTGAGTAGGTCATTCCAGTAACTCCATCCTAAAGAACAATGGAATCACTCAGTTGAGATGTTGAGAGAATCCCTGTACAGTTAAAGGGACCCTCTCAAGATTCCTTTTAACTCTATTTTCTGTGTTCCTTGGATCACCCATTTAGAGCAAAGGTGTCTTTGCATTCCAGAAGCATGCTTTTGGCAATGCATCTGTGTCACCTAGCTGGAGCTGTCAGAAGTGAGGCTTTCGTCAGGCTCCCTTCTAGGTTAATGGAGGAAAAAACATCTCCATGCAGTAACTCATCCCCAGCATCTGCAACAACTAAGCTAATGATGAGTGGAATTTCCCTCTGAAAGCCCTGCTTCTCCCAGCTGATAGAGAAACTGCAGAAAATGGTCTAGAGCAGACATTCAAGACTTATACAACAAAAGTTAGGTAAAAATTAGGTCTGCCTGGGCAAAGTGTCATTCTGTACCTGACAAGTCTGTGCAGGTTTCAAAACTGACAGGACAAATGCATGGACTAAAAAATAAAAATACATCATCAATAGTTTGGGAAGTTGCATAATGCTAATGCTTCCCATCCACTTTTGGGTGGTTTCTCTACATGTGATCTCTGTTTTCTTCCTTAAATATCCAGTTCTGGCCCCTGTCAGAGAGAGGATTCCAGCAGGAAGGACCTTGGGACACACCTGCCATCAGCTGCTACTACTGAGCTCCACCTACATGCAACATTTCTTAGTGTTCTCTCAGGTGTAGTTACAAGGGATTGATGTTGTGTGTGTTTGGAGAAATAGTACAAGGACTCTGTATGATCTGAGCTCCTTTTCTGCTTCAAATAGTCCACAGACCATGTGCCAGCCCTCGGCGTGAAGTTGGCATTGAGTCCACAAAGTGAGCTGGTTTCTTGAATAGATGAGAAGGCAGGTGGCAAGCCAAAAAAAAACTAGTTTAAAGCCTGTGAATGGAGAATGAAAGGCACAGATGTGTAAAGGAATACTCATATTATAGCTCTAGACAGACATTAATGAGTGTGTGTCCTAACTATCATGCCAAGGTTATAAGCCCCTGCTTACGGGCAAGACAGATCTAGTTTGTCTGGCTCAAACACTGGCAGTTCAAACTCTCTCTTAATTACAAGATTTATGCCTTTGCTTTTATCCAAAGAAATGAAAGAACAGTTCATTCTCTCAAGTTCCATTGCTTTTGTTCTCATTACCATAAATGTAAAGGTGCCAGTTAGAGTTGGTCAGAGATTTTTATAATTGAAGCTTTAAAATTAAATAGTGAAGTGAATGTTTTACACTTTGGCACTTTTGTTGCTCCATCAAATATTTTGTGTGATCTTCATTAGAGTATGAATACAGTGGGGTGCTGAAATACTTCAAATAATTTGTCCTTGGGGTCTCCTTCTCTTGATCTTTGTTTTTGTTTTAAAAATTGTTGTCATGTGGTGGAATGGTTTATGAAGTTTCAGCAGTGTCACCCAGCAGTGTAGAGATTAGTCCCAAGTCCCCCACAGGATGAGGAGTCACAGGTGTGTGTTATGTGTGGCTGGCACTCCTCTGAATCTGCCAGCATGTCTGTCATTTGTCCCAGGGCCAGTGGAGAGTAAGGATGGCTCATTTAGCATATTGATGGTAGGGCAACTGGAGTTTTTCCCTCATTCAGAACATGATTTTCCTTCTTGTACAGCTCACAAGTCTATCAGAGCGATTTCATGTTGAGGTTTCTCTCACATCTTCCAATTTGTTACACCAGGAAACATTTTGGTCCTGCTGGTTTTGGTGGGAAGAATCACAAAAGCATTCCAAGTGAAGCTACAAGCATCTCTCTATTTACACCTCTGACCTGGTAGATGATCTTGTCCTTTCTTCTCTTCCTCCTCCTGCCACCTTTTCACACACTCACGTTCTCTTGGGGTGTTTCCTCTCCCCAGCGTTCCCAGGGATGCCTGACATGCAGGAAGTGCCCACCTAGGGGTGGTTCGTGTCTGAGGCGTTTGCTCTCCGAGGTGTGTCCTGGCAGGTGGAGCTCCTTCTCCAGAGGCCGGTGAGGAGGCACTGCTGTCCCTGCACACAGAGATCAGTAATTTCCTTACCTCAGCAGCCATGGCTTTGGCGCTCCTTCACTGCCTGCCTGCTGAGACCAAGAGTTCAGATTATTGTGTACTTTCAGGGAGATGTGGGAAGAGCATTCCCTGTGCTTTGGAATTTATTCCTTTTACAACTCTGATTCTTCCAGATAGGCATGACTGTTTGTATGAAGAGGATAAATAAATATGTGTTCGTTTTGAGAAACATGCTTGTTTTGAGAATACAACATCGTAGAATAGATTTAATTTCACTGCAACATTATCAATATTGATAGCAAATATCTTGAAGGCAGAACAGAAGGGTAATGTATTTCTTCTTCTCTTCTTATCATCTTTGTATTGTTTTTCCTTCAATTTGATCCTGCTGCTGCAGTGTGAGAACCTTTATGCAAAGCATGGAGACAACTTAGGCTCTCATCAGATTACTCATTGCCTTGCAAAACTGGATTTTAATGGGTACTTGAGGTCATATTGGGAAAATATTCCTTTGGGCTGCTCCATGATAACATTATTTTGATATTTGAATCCTTGAAAAAAGTGTGCTTGCATGCTGATTCGATCAAAGACTGGATCTTACTTTTAGAGGATCTATGAATCTTTTAAGAATTCCCCACTGAAAGGATAATGTTTGTATGTCCAGCAAAATTAACATAACCTTTTAACCAAATGAGGATTCTCTCTTTAACTGCCCTTTTTTTGAAATAGCACTAGTAACACATGATACTTTTGATGCGTTGTACCACCTAAGCAGTGAAATGGAATAGAAAGGAAAGTCCTCAAGAGTAAATACTAAAAAATCCACATGGCTGTGCCTACCAAGCAGTGAAGTGGGACAGCAGGAGCACACTTACCAGGAAGTATCATGTACACTAAGGGCACTTCTGCAAGGAATTCACAACACCTCTCTCTTTCACTAAAAGCCTTCATGAAAACAAACTTTTTGTGCTTACCTGTGGCATTTCTGCAGTTTTTCAGAAGAGTTATTCATATTTATCCTAAACTTTTGGGAGGAAATTCAGCTCCATTAATGAGCCAGGAAAAGGTATATACAACCATTATCTCTCACTTATAGCCTTGTTTTGATGGCTTAAGTGCAATTTTCTACACAGAGATGAATTTCATTCTCCAGTAGTTCTAAGGATGCAGTTAAAATTTGCTATATGTCACACTAAAAGGACAGCTCATCTTATGGTCCCTGTCCTTAACCTTTTTTTTTACACACACACAACCTATAAAATATCTTTACCCAGAGCAAAATTGCATCCTGGCTGCTTCCTACTTTCCTTCCTTCAATAATAAATAGGTCGTATTTGGTTGGTCAGAACAATATTTGAATTTGAGATTAATTCAGCAAATTCTGTTGGCTGCAACAACAACAAAAAGCCTAAAAAGAAGAGATGGAAATATTGACAAGAACAGTTCTAATATTTTCCAAACATAAGTATTTCCAGGATTAGAATCACAGAATCAGAGAATCATTAAGATTGGAAAAAAACCTCCAAGATCATCAAGCCCAACGTTAATCAGAGATTTCATTCGGAAGGGAGCTTACAACAATAAAGAAAGGGAAGGTATCATCCCATTCTCCATTAATAGCCCAAAATCCAGTGGTTCTTGCTTGGACTTTGTATGAGGAAGTGTTAAATCTAGGCTCAACCCAAATTACAACAGTGGTTTTCATCTCTTGAAACAGCACTTGTTATCCATCTCTAGGATGGTGTGTATTGTCTCTTCCTGACATAATAATTTTAGTGTGCATAATATAGAAACATTTATTGCAGAAGATGAGACAGGTCCGATAACTTCCTTTACAAAAAAGCCTGAAGCCATTCAGAGTGATTCTCACTGTCCCTCTCTGGTCAACCAAATATTTGGATATGGTCTATGCTAAAGATAATATTAAAATTGAAAACAAATAGGTTAGTGTTAAAATATTTTTCCCATTTCTTGGTTTGGAGTCTGAACTGGAAAAATTGGATTTTCTTTCGGTTTTATTCGTAACTGGGAAAAGCTTCAGAAGAATATACTTTTAGTAATGTTTATTTTAATAATTATGTGCACTGTTAAGCATTAGAGCAGGAAGCTTTAAGCAGGTTAAACAGTATAGACTGAATTATGCAAACACGGCTGTTGCAGTTGCAAACTCCCACCAAAGGAGAGGGAGTAAAATCTTACAGATGTTTTATTACCAATATATAGCTGGATCACCTTAATGAATTGCAGGGGTAACCTGGCCTGTAAAATTTTTCTGTGAATCCTTTCCCAGTTTCCAGGGACCTGAAAAATGCTGGAAATAAACCAATAATTAGGCCTGTTAGAATGCTTAAGCTGGCTAAGTATGAACAGCCCTCAGCTCAAGAGTCAGTGAAAATTGTGTTACTGAAACAACAGGCTGGAAGGATGACCATTAATATGTAAATAACTGGTCATTCCCTGTTGAGCTGTAGCCCCTTTTCTAGTTTGTCAAGGATAAGATTGAATTCAGTGCCCAAGTAATGGAACTGGTGGTGATAATTATTGAAAAACAGCATTGCTGTTTCCTTTGTAACAATCCTGCTATGTGGTAATGTTTTTTGGGTTCCCAAGAAGTATTCCTTTCCATATAGAATTTATTTTTGGCACAGAATCAATATTTTTCATCTTGTGGCTATGGAAGTCTGCTGAAGTAGGACAAGTTACATGGCTTTTGCATTTTTTTGTTGCCAGAGGAATGAATTCTGAAAGGTCCTCGAAAGTGTGTTCCTTAATATTGGCTAAATTTCCCTCTACCTCTGGCATTTATAACACTATATCCATCCAGTTTATTATGTTTAAAATTAAACTTCTATCATTTTGGTAGCATGACTCAGTTATCTTTTAAGATTTCCCCAGATACGAAGTTACCTCTTTTTAAGAGATGTTTCAACTGTCTCATACCAGCTTTTCCTTCCCTGTCTGTCACCCTCAGGAAGCAACACTAAAGGCTTCTGCTTGAATTGTTACCATTTCCATTGGGTTGCTAAGCACATTTTACATGTAGGCTGTCATTTTTTCCTTTGCTTGCTTTTTCCCTCCTGTCTTTCCCCCCTCTTTGTCTCCAAGTCCATTTGTAATGTATTTGTGGAGTTGCCCTTCGGCTTCATTAATGCATTGATTTTTTTTTTTTGGTTAATTTATCTAATTCCCAGTCAAATGAGGACATGGTACTTGTAAATCATTTAGTTCCTCATTAATCTCTTCCAGTGCTGGTTCCATTTTTCAGCTGTCTTCCAATTTACTGTCTCTAGCAAAAAATATCCACTGTTCCCATCACTTGTCACAAGTAATGTCACGGTTGCTGTGGATCCATTGGCCTGAATAATCAACATGATTTTTTTATTAGAAATCAAAATATTTGCTGCTGCTGTAGAAAGCCAAATCTTTAATCCCATGCAAGGAAGTTCACTAAATGAAATGCAATAAACAGAAGATCTAAAGCTTGCTCTGTTACTTTGTGCCAAGTCCTATTCAGTAGTTTTTCTCTAACAATAGCTGTAGAATATTAAGATGCAGCTGAGAGCTGCAGAAACCCCAAGAACTGCATCCTTATGCCTTCATACCTCACTGGCAGAAATCCTGTTGAGATGAGAAGAATAAGGACTTCAGCATTCACTTGAGAGTAGCAGGTATCAGCTTAGTCAGAACCCACAGATAAAGAATTCTCTGCTCCTATCCTCGACTATAAACATTGGTATCACATCAGGCTTACAAGCTGCTTATGGGTAGATTGGCAAGACAGGCAGGGTGCCTGCTCATACAGCAAACTGGCAAGAAAGTAATTTTCCTCTGAAAACGAACAGGGCTTTTAAGGGCAGTAGGTGATACTCCCCTTTCCTGGTCAGCACCAAATGCTACCCTAGCAGAATAAGAAAGAGAATTAGACTGAATTCCCTACTGAAGGGAAGGGAAGGGCTGTTGTTTCCCATAGCTGTTACATCAGTTTTGTTGCTAAGGCAGAATAGGCCTCACCTTTAGTGCTTCCTGGCCAAATCTATCCTTCAGCTATGGAAGACTTGACTCGTGTCCCCTAACACTGCTCTGGACTCTGTGACAGCTTTGCAAAGTGGCTTTCCCTGCATTTCAGATATTTGCAGTGTACTTTGGTGTGAGCATATATATATTTTGGGATCTTTTAGACATTAATCTCAACCACTTTTATCTTATTTTGAAAAGAGAGAGATTTTACCAGTAGACTCCTGATGTCACTCATCCTGACTTTTTCCATAGCCTTTGTGCAACAGTCACTGAAAACAACTTCAATGCCATGGTTATTTTAGTTGCCATCAGTGACTCATCTTCCTCTGGCTGTAATGGGATTTAAGGAGCATTTAATGCTCTCTACTGTGTATGGGGTAATTGCTTGGACAATAGAATGATAAGCATCTTCAACTTAATATAGATAGAGATGTTAGACTGATGGGAAGAATTGAAATACATGGGCATTTTGTCTTTGAGACAGCAGATAAAAATCACTGCCTTTTCAAGAACAGAAGCCCTGCATAGGGAATATCAGGCCACAGTGTTTCTTCATGTGGCAAAAAAAATATCAGAGGAGGTGGAAGAAATTGGTGTAGCTTTGTTTGTAAAGCATGTGCTGGTTAAATTGCTCCCCCTTGCTGATCTGTCTAATCCTCTTAATGAGGCTAGGTAAGCAAAAAGGAGGCAGTAATGATGCTGATGACTCAGAGATTTCTCCGTGTGGAAGAAAACAAGCAGAAGATGATTGTCTAAACAGAGCAGCACAGTGACTCTCCAGGTGTCCTTTGCACCTGTAAAATGGTTGCTGGATGGCAAACTAACCAAGCTCAGAGGCTCCCAGTGTCCCTGGGTACGAGTGCTAGAATACAAATTCGTACATTGTGAGAGTGTGAGATTTGCTGTGTTTCAGCCACCCTTCAGCTTTCAGGATGCATTTTTTCTTAAGCCTAGATTTGTGTTGATCCTTTATGTTTGAAGAATGAGGCAGCAGCAAAACAGCTCAGAGGCAATAACCAGCACACAGACACTGGGGCACTTTGTTCTGCTCTGATGAGTGGAATGTAACCCATCTTTCTCACTCAAACTGCCCTTATCTGAGGATAAGGGATGGTACTTGTTTGACACTCCCTAATTTGTTTTGTTTTGTTGTTGGGGTTTGTTTTGTTTTGTTTTGTTTGGGTTTTTTTGATGTGTTTTTTTTTTTTTTTTTTTTTTTTGTTTTTTTTGGGTTTTTTTTTATAATGAAGGATGTTAGGGGTATGCTTTGTATTTAATGATTCCCCCATGTGAAGTTCTGGGACATCATCCTTTCACCAGTGTTGACTGTTTATTGTAACTTTTCATTGCAAAATTTGCAATCACTTCTGTTGACCTGGGGCTGCAAACTCCATGGAGAGAATCCTGACCACTAGGTGACAGAGTTAAGTTACTTTCCTTCACTCAATGAGCTTTTAATTTTTCATGCAAATTGAAGCCAACTCAGCCACAGAGATTGTAAGGATTCTGCCCCATAAAACAGGCAAGCACTTGTGGTAAGAGAAGTTTTTTGAGGGGCAAGTTGAATCCCATCAGGCAGAGGATGGCTGTAAGTGTGTATCTTCACTTGCTGAATTTACCACTAGATTGTGGTACAGAAAGGGGAGCAGGGTTTCTCTGCTAGCTGTGCCTCCAAAGGAGCAATAACACTCCTCCTTTAGACACGCTGATAGTCCACCAGCTGGATCACCCCTCAGATGGAACAACAACTGGTGGAACCCAGCAGGGCTTGGCACTCCAAGTGATGTTAAGCCTCTGTGTGCATGGCCAGAAGTTTTCCAGAGACTCAGGGAGCGCTCACATTTACACTTGAGTCCCCTGAGGGAATTCAGGGTTTATATGCCACGAGGGGAAGGAGACAGGCAGCAGTTTTATGTATCCAGGCTTCAGGGTAGGGAGGTAAATACAGACAGAAGTGAAATGTATATGCCCCAGCCCTTCTGTGCATCTGGTACTGAGTATCTATTTCACTTGAACAACATGGCCTTCTGCCATTGCAGCCTCGTGCCAAGAAAACCGCAGTAATATATGTTTGGTGCCAGCTCTACAAGTTACACAAAGAAAACTAGGTAGAAGAAAGTTTAGAAGATCTGAATGATTTCTGCAGGGGATTATTTTTTTCACCTGCAAGGCTTAATTAGTAGGATTCCAGATTGTAACAGTGCAGTGCTTGAAAACATGTTGGATTGCATTGAGACAGGTGTTTTTTTTTGATGGGATGCAAGTTTTGATGTTATAGTGCTGGATATTTCAACAATTATATAAAATTGTGGAAATATCCAGCAGCACTTCTTCAGACATCTCCAGCTCATGCACAGTGCTTTGGATATTGGAACTCATTTTGTTGCAGGCCAGAAAGTTTCACATTTGACTTCCTTCTCTTCACACAGTTCTTACATCAGATTTATTTTTGAATTTGTCACTATAGAAATCTACACAACCTTTACCATAATCTTGAGTAGTTGTAGCAGGGTCAGTACAATGCATACTCAAATGTACAAGGTGGGTGAGAATGTCAGAGGCAGCGCTGAGCATCCCCCGTGCTTTGCCTGGGGAGGAGCTGTTATCCTGCTATGCACAAGAAAACAGAACAGGCCACGGTGCACTTCACAGTGCAGAAGGCTAACTGAGCACTGCCTAGTATTTTTCACTTTCCATCCATACACTATAAAGCAAAAATGTTGGAATACATATTTCTAGCAACTGTGAATTTTTGCACATTGGTAAATACCATAATTCTCTTCTGCTTGTCAAGATGTGCTGCTTTTGAGTGTGGGGCTTCAAAGGAGGCCATTTAGAAACATGATTTTCCAATCTGGATTGGCACTTATGTGCCCCCCTAAAAGTCACTGAGACTGCAATTTTGAAATCCTGCTAAAAAATAAGCATTATCTCTCTCTTGACATGTCTGTGCACTAACTGCTGGAAAACAGTTAAATCAAGGGAATATTTATAGCACCAGTGGGAGAATAAAGTTGGTCCCTTAACTGTGACAGAGCCCATTTCAGTCCTCCTTCAGCTGTCTCTGTTCTTAGCTGAACATCAGAAAGAAAGGAGTGGCTTTGTGCTGCTCTCTGCTGCAAGCTGAAGCTTCAGTCAATGTTAGTGTGAGTCTCTTATTAGACCCTTCTGTCTGTACTGGCTGCAGCTTCCTGCTTTTGATCTCTGGTCTCTTGAATCTGACATCCACTTGTCCTCTCGATTGTGTAATGCTTCATGGAAGTTTTCCAGTCCATCTGTGTGCAGGAGATTTTAAATATATGCTAATTTAATTGTAAATTATTGACAAGATGAATACGGAAAGATCTGTTTGTATGCTTTTGATACTGGAGAAATCTGATCAGATATTTTCCATCAAGGAAGCCTCTTGTCCTGGTTTATATGCTTCATTGAGTCCATGTCCTGCTTGGCAAGTGGTCTGAGAAACTGAGAACCAGCCCCCACAATACCCATAGCTGCACATACATGAGGGGTACAGTCAAGTTTAGGCAGCGCAGGCAGACTCATTATGTCGGTGTTTGCACCTTTAGCTCTTCAGTGACAATCATCAATTCCTTTCCTGCAGCTTAGGATGGAGAAGCTCAGTGAATGTGTTGGGAATGCTGAAAAGAGCCCAAAGAACAGTTTTTAAGCCAGTTGGATATGATTAATTAAAACCACAAGTGAATTTCCTTAGCTAAACCAAGCAGCAATCCTTCTTTGACCTTTCAGTTATTGTGGGTTGTTATTAGGATTATTTTTAGGATGTTATTAGGATGATTGTCACTGTGATTGAGGACCCCAAGCTTTTTTCCTCCTAAAAGGATAACATGTTCTTTTTATTTTACATTAAGGAAATCACAGAACTGTCACATCTTGCAATTGCTCAAAGGCTCCTGCCTGCTCCTGCCATGGCACTGCATCTCATTTTTCTCCCCTGACTGTCCTTTGCCTTAGCCATCCACTAGAAACACCCTGTCCTTTCTCCTGCTTTGTAGAGGCTGGTGATGGAGGATGTGCATGACCAGTGTGACCTGCACTGTGCCTGTTGTGGCACCTGATGTGTGGGTTGGTAGAGAGGCAAGGCCACAGCACTACATGGAGCACATCTACACCCTCCCATGAGATCCCATATTCAGGAGCCTTTTGCCAGGGTCTTTCCTTAATTTTATTTGTACAGATCCCTGCTAATTATCCCTGTTGTAGACAATATAGTTTATATTTCCATCCTGCAAACTTATTTGATGTATGAGAGTTCAAAAAAGACTTTTTTTGTCAGGTCCAGAGACTGTAGTGCTGAGGCCCTGAGTTCCTCCAGTTAGCTGCCGGAAATTAAATCCAGGCTCTTTGATTCATGACCATGTCTCTTTCCTATTATACCTGAGCACTGATACCCTAAACACTGAATTCTGGAAATTTGATTCTGAATTTCGTGATCTTGGCCTCTCCACCTGTGTGCACATACCCAATGTCCTTATATGCTCTGAACTGGTATCTCTGTTTAGGGATTGCTGTCTAATATTTCTGGGACTTGGAATTTGCTCTTTTAGTTTCTTGGCAGAGAGACCTGAAGCTGTCCTTCTGCTTTATTATTTTGGCCTTTAGCCTTTGTAGGGGTATGTTCTTCTTTCCTGAGACTTGCCTTTAGCTCAGCAACCTGTGAGAACTCTGTGATTTTTCTCATCTTTTGTCCTCTAGTTTTGCAGGGACTCTGACCTAGTCACTGATATTGCAGAGAATGAGAAATTTTGGTGATTCCTGAGAAATTTTGGTCTTGATTTCTTTTTTCCATTTCCTTTTCCAAGTACTCGGCATCTTCCTTTTCCTCTTAGCCTTAATTTATCATCTCATGCAACTTTACACTTTGCCAACTTCAACAGCATTTTATCTACTTGACGACGTTGAAACAATTTAAAATGTCTTGCAGGCCCTTGATTCACTTGTAACATTAGGAAAAATATCTGTATGGAGAACATCTCCTGAAGATGAATCAAAACAAGATAGTGAGATGCTGTCTTATTATTACTTTTAAAACCACTATATATTCACATCCATTGCACTTGGGCTTAGACTGCTGAAGCTGAAATTGTCTTTGTTGGAGTAAACATTGTGGAAAAAATTTACATGAGATCTTTAATGGTTCCAAAATACAACAGCTATTTTTATTTCTCTGCCTCCTAAAAAAAAATAATTGGTGACTAAACTTTGATGATCTGAACTCTTCCAGTGAAAGTTTTACAGATTCTCTGAGCAGTGTCATGTGATTTCTATTGTTGGGAACATGTTCTAGTTTTATCCCACCTAAATATATACCTATTCTATTTCAGAAAACTTTTTTTAAAAATAGCCCCTCTTGGCCACATGTCAATGATTAAAATTGCTTCAGTCTCACTGAGGAGACTCAGTGAGACTGAGCTCAGAGTGAGATCAGAGCCCTTCATCCAATAGTTAAGCACACCTGTAAGAGTACTGCAAAGCCTAAGATGCATCTGAGGTCAGCTTCCCTCTCTGACTGTCACTGGATTCAACATCAACAAAAGCAGAGGTCTTTCCAGGTGGCAATTTGTTCAGCAATTTGGTCTTAAGATGGGCCTCTGCTGCACAGTACTGTGAATATTGTGTCGGGGCAGTGTCTCTAAAACTCAACAAAGCTGGGGCCAGATAGTGTAGCTTAGCTTATTTTCACATGGCTAAAAATCCCTACAGTGTGGTTGGAAAGGACCTCAAGGATCATCTTGTTCCAACCCCTTGCCATTGGCAGGGACACTGCCCACTAGATCAGTTTGGTCACTGTCCCATCCAACCTGGCCTTGAACATTTCCAGGAATGGGGCATCCACAGTTTCTCTGGGCAATGTGTCCAGCACCAGGCCAGCTTCAACAGTAAAGAGTTTCCTCTGTCTATATATTACAGTATTTAGTTATTATGATTGAACTTCTTGAGGGTTTTATGTTCCACTGCAACACATTGTAATGATGAGCACTGCGATGGTAGTGCCATAATGAGGCCAGTTAGCAACAAGGCTGACTACAAGGAAAAGAATCTTTCCTATCAAAGCCTAACAATTTCCAGCAATAGTAAGGAAACTTTGTGAAAATGGTAATACTTAGTCCACTTATAATGTCCATGGTCTTTGAAATGGTTACATATTCTGCGACTATGCAAGTGTAAGTGGAGTAAGATTGGAAAACATTTGTTCCTTCAAGGGAGAAAAACTATGACCACATGGTCCTTTGGCCTTAGAAGTGCTGCCCCAATTTGAATTCCAAGTAGCTTCTTTTTGGGCCAAAATAGTTTATTCCCATGGAAACTCTGCATTTGCACATTGCTGCTCTGAGCCAAGTCCTTTCAGGCTTTTGTCTCGAGGTTCTCTGTCCTGTACAATCCTGATCATGTGGTCATAATCCTGTGCTTCAGTACATGCTTTCCCTTTCATCCCTAAAAATGCATGGGTTACATCTCAGTCATAAGGCGACCCAACAAATACATCTCCTGTCACGTCATTTATTTGCTTAATGGTCAGAACAACCCAGCAACAAATGTGAGACCTTTCACTCTTTGACTTAGAGTTGCAGAGGGAAGAAGCAGAAGTTCAACATGTGCCATGTCAGGGATGGACAGAGAAGCATAGGTCTAATTAGAATTCTGTAGGTGATTTTCGTCCAGATCATTTTTTTAAATCTTGACAGGGCAGTACTGTTTTCATAGGTCTCTGATCTGCAAGTCATAAGTGTCAAAATGTATCAGTGTTTTCTTCCTCTGTGTTGTGAATGTTAATTTATTTTTCTGCTTTTAGAAGAATAATGGTAATCCACTCAGTTGGGTTAAAATATAAAGTCATCTGGAAATCCCAGGTAATTTTTTTTTCTGAAAAACTCCAGTTAAAAGGCTTTCTGATAAAGAATAAAATTGAGAATATATTTGAAATATATAGTTTGTTTATTTGTTTTATTTAAATTTTTAAAAAAATATTTTATCATTTGGAGATTAAGTTTTATTTATCCAGGAAGAGATATGAGAAAAGTGCTTTTTATGGCATTGTGTAGTATGTGATTGTCTCTGGGCCCTGCAACTTGATCTTGTCAGAGGGATTTATCTGAGTACTGTACAAAGGCACTTGAGGTCATGGGGGATATTTGTGTATTAAGTAATGAAACTCAACACTCAGACCTCTGGGGTATGACTGGTGTGCTCTCACACATGCAGATGATGCAGAGATGCTCACTCAGTGTTCTGCAGAGCCCTCCACCAAGCCACTGTGCCAAAGAGCTCCTGGCTATGACTGGTGGACAAAGGATTCACTGGAGTGAGGCTTGGACTAGAAAGATTGGTAGTCAGTAGTCTGCAATGTGTCACGCTGAAGACTTTTGTAACGCAATCATTCCCAGCTGAGTTGCTCACAGGAATGGCTGGTGTTGTCAGATGCATGGGGATAGTCCTGCACAGAGGTTTGGCAGGAGTTGTTTAGTAATAAGTAGCAATAATCCCTTCTGACAATAGGGAGGCTCCTGACAGGCTTGTTCAGAGACTGAGGAATTGGTTTACTCAGCCTGTCCCCAGGAGAGCAGGGGACAGGAAGGTGTCCCACTGGGAAACACACAGCACAGTCCTGGTGGTGAGCCTGAGCTGGATGCAGCTTTTTGTCACAGATACCTCTACTCAGACCGTGGCCAAGCAAGGAAATGTGACAGGGGACAACAGGTTATCACCCATTTGGTGGGGCTGATGGAACTGTGTGTTTGCAGTTAAGGCTAAGTGGGCTGCTAAGAAAACAGCTGCAGAGGTTTAAGATCTTATTGTTTTCTTGCTGATTGCTACTCTGCCAGTGCAGTGGGAAACCTGACAAAAAGAAATATACCCATGCTTCTGTCATTTCCATCCACAGTCAATCATCTTAGTGGAAACACTTGTCCTTTGGCATTGCCAACTATCAAGTGCGTTGGGACATCATGGGATTTTGTTTTAAACTTTTTGAGTAGGGTTGAAACTAACAAACCTCATGCTGAAATTAATTTTAAATTAGTTTAAAATCATGTAAAATAATGCTCTTTCATTGTCAAATTAAATCCTCAGATTCATATCTAAATACTCGGAAATGTGAGCAGTTGTGGAGATTTTTTTTCTTAATCATAGAATTATGAATTTGTTGCAGTCTGAAATAATGGACTTTGGTAATTTGCCATCATAGATGCATGCTACTTGAATCTTTATTGCAGCAGATCAAATTCTTGTATGCAAATGGCAAAAAATGAAATCCAAGAAAACTGCCTTCATTAAGGTAGAAATGAAACCATTTGCCATACTTACAAGGACATTCCCAAGCTGCTTTTGGCATAAAATGTGTCTTTTATAGCTTATCTTGGCACACACATCTTCTGCTCCCAATTATGAATGCCTTGGGGTGACACCAAATAAGCAATAATTCCAGCTGCTCCTGACAAAAGAAGACACTGCTGCACTGCATTATTTCTCTGATGAATGTATCTTCCCAATAAGCTGAAGTAGGTTTTGCGTCAGCAACATCTGCAACAACAGGGAGTTAGAAAGTGGGTCAGGTATATTGATGATTTGGAGAAGGAGAGTGGCTGAAGGAGGGTCTGTATGAATGTGGATCCACTTTTGCCTTTGTATTTTCCTACATATACCTTGCTAATTGATTCAGGTCCTCTGATGGCAGCCACAGGGGAAGCTTTCAGTATAAAGTGCTTTATTTGGAGCTTCAGTAACCAAGACTGAAAAATCTCACTGTTAGAGTTGGTAGTAATTCATTTTCTTGACTCATAAGGGGACAGCATTTCTCCTTGTAATTCCTGAACAGGTTGAGGGCAGGATCTAGGTAGCACGTTGATTATGCTGTTTGCCTTCAGCACTGGCTCTGGAATTGTACATGTGACAATGACAGCTTGAGGTGAAAAAATGTCTAAAATAAGATAGCAAATTTCAGGAGGGAAGGGATTAAAATCTGCAGCCAAAGAGTTACAATCACCCAATGCAAAAGGTAGATGGAGACTATGTGTTGTTTTGAGCCTGGTGTTAACATACCAGGGAGCTGGGCAGGAGGACATTTTGTGGAAATATCTGCAGTGCGAAGTTTGATTCCCTGGGGTAAGGAAGGAGATGGTGGAAGCAGCAGCAGCTGCAGTCAGACCGAGAAATCTCTGCTTTTGCTGTTTATTTTAACAGCAATATTGAGTTTATGTTGTGCTGATGGCTCTGGAGACTGTCTAGCTTTCTTTTTGCTGGCTGGGCAGGGTGGGCTTGGAGTATGCTCCCTTTGAGCTGCACAGTAAGTTGCCTAATGTATGGTTGGTAAAGACCACCTTGAAGGAAGAAGACTCTTGAAGGAATCACCTCAGCCATCAAATATAGTCCTTTGCAGTAGCAGGCAGCCCTGGGATAAATGTTTAATACAAGTGAGTGAACAGAAATGCTACTCTGTGTATATCCCAGGAGCCACAGAACTTCCCCCAAACTCGTTATAACAAAAGGCCATAATATAAAAGGCAGAAACACAAAAGCACACCACATGACAGGAAAAAAGCAGAAGAGATTGGGGCAATACCAGTGTGTTCAGACTCTAAAGTACCAGGAGAATTTGTCCTTTAAAGAAGCCTAGAAGGTCCTACAAAGTAAACAATCCATCACGTTATTGATAGAGACCAAAACCTTCCAAGCCTTTCTTTCCAATCTAATTTGGAAGGAGTTTTTGGCTTCATTCCTGGGGACCAGCTTAACCCTTGATGCCTGAGCAAGATGCATCTTGATTTGGACAATTGTTCATCCTCCATGTCCATTCTGGTTTTTAGTGGCCTCTATCTTCTGAGACAGCTAATTAGATTCTGTGTTAGTATTGATGGTCCTGGATACAGTGAGAGGGAGACACACAAGAAACTGGATGCAGACTTTCAGATGCATCTGATGCTGACCGTTAACCCACTGTTAGAGAAGTTGTGTCAAACCTTGTAAAAACAATATTCTGAAGATAAGCTAACCTTTTTTTTAAATGTTTGCTTGTTTTTCTGTTAGATCTTTCTGCAGGGTGAGGGAGAAGGAGCTCATTAGAGACTAGCACAGGAGTCTTGTAGGCTTGTTTCCCTATGTTGTCACTCTATGCGTCTGTCTTATTTTTCTCTGTTGTTGTAGCACAGATCAGATGGAAAATCTGTCCTTTCCTATACATTTTTTATAAATTAAGCTCCTTCAGGTAGAGCTGCTGTCAAACTAGGTTAACTTTTAGAGTCTCTCTCATACACAGTGTCTGTTAAAATTACCCTTTGGGGTTTCAGGGCCACTAAAGGCCATATGCTTCTATCCTTTAAACAAAAGAGAAGAAAGCAGAAGTGTTGACATTGTAAACAAGAAATCAAGTGAAAGCTTCAGCACATTCTTTACACCAAGAGTTGTATATTGCACTCTGGAGCAGGACTCAGAGGAGACTGTCAAAGAGGCATTAGTAGTTATGCTGTTCTTAGACAGAAAATGGCACTGCAGCACACAAATCACCAGGTAGTTCCCAAAAAGACAAACTCAACTCTGAGTTGCAAACCTATGAAAAGTCTCATGCATAGTTCCCAACAGGTGGGAATGATTTGGTTTTTAATGCCTCAATATACCAAAAGTTCCCTATTCCTTTTAGTGCTGGCTAGAATCTGGAAACTCCCTGAATGGCATTCTGTTATTTATCATTTTGCTGCAACATTTTTGTTGAATAGAATTTTTTCTTGCACTGGTAAGGGAGAAATACTAATTAACTCTCTCAATTTTTGATAGCTTGCCTAATTATGAAACAAATTAGTGTCTAATTTTTATTGTTGTGAGGATTAGAATACTTATAAAAGCCTTAGAGTAACAAAACGATAAATATGGGTTTTTCCTAATGATTCTGGACTGGGTCAGATATTTAGGTATTTCTTCCAACAAACTTATATATGCTTTGGAAAGGAAAAGAGAGTACTCTTTGGGGTATTTTTTTCATTAAACCAGTTCTTAAAATTAGCCTCTGAGAAAATGAGAACAATTAAGTGTGCAATCTACTCAGGGCTGGAATTGTCAAGCAAAAAGTCCTGTTTGCTGTTAACAGAGGTTTTTCTTGAAAACTCTAATGGCACATTGCTACATCCATTCTAGTACTAAGAATACTCAGAATTTGTTTGACATCTGTAAAGAAATAAAGGGATCCAGAATACAACAAAAGCACTTATTGTCACTCTGCCCCTGTAAATGAACTGAACTTCAATAGGCGAGGATTAGAGTATATTCATGCATTTACAGAGAAGGGTCAAAAATAGTAGCAGTGTTGTCTTATGATGGCCAAACACTGTAATAAAAAGTAAATGGCCTGAACAGTCATCTTGTAAAAGTGGGAGTAATCTGAGATATCTAATTTTGCTGCAGTAAGTCAATTTATATTAGGGAGCTATACTGTTTATTGAGAAGTTTTAAACTATAGGGATTGACCTTTGAAATGAAATCAAATATCTACATGATTAAGAAGAATTATCTGTGTCAATATATGTAGCTCTATTTTAAAAGACATTATTTTAAAATGTGCTGGCCTAATCTAGTGATTTAACACTCTTAAATACCAGTGATAAAAGAATCTGTTTGTTGTGCTGTTTGTTTTTCTGTGTCTGAACTGCTGCACTGATACCAGAAGTGTATCTAGACAAACCTTTCAAAATGGGTTGCTTAGGTGCAGGATGCAACACACAGAATGTAAAATCACATATTTTGGTTTTAAGTTGCTCTTGGTATTAAATGTTTGAGGATGGTTATGATGCAGAAGGGAATGCAATGGGTTTAATGTCCTATAGTTGGTTGTGAAATATAGAATTTAATGGTGCCTTTCTGTCTAAATGTGTTATATATTTCTCTGTACTGCTTCATGTAAATAGATACTGAAAGAATATGTTAAAATGATGGATTTTCTCTTTATTTAATTCTTCATAGTGTGTTCATACATCTTGGTTTATATATTTGTCAGATATTCCCTGTAGTTCAGTTTATTTGTAAAATATTACTGGGGTATTTTCTAAAACAAGGTGGAAGTTCATTTTATTTTCTTTCCATTTCACTGCTGACAAGCCTTGTATTTTGTGACTAATTTGTCTCCATTCCTTCTGATGTGCTTGTAGAGTAAGTCTTTGTATTCTTCCATTTTATCAAGCACAGAAGACTGTGCAGTGTTGTCATCTCTACTATTTTTAGTACAACTGGTTGAGTGAGCAATCGCTGTTGGCATTCCTTTACCTGTTCAATCCAGAGAGATCCCAAGAGAAAAGATGTCTTGGCAAAGAATGCAACTAAAGTTTGAATGGATTATGTCTCAGGAAAAAATCTGTTCTAAATGATCAAATTAAAAAAAAAGTATTGTGAATAGTGATTCCACTTTCCTGCCTGAGCAGCCTAATATCAGCACATCCCATGAAGGAGTCTACATATCTGAAAGATCCAGGATTTTAAAACACTTTCGTCAACTTGCAGTTGTTGGTTTTAAGCTAAGTTTTTTCTATTTTTCTCCCTAAAATTTCTCAAAACCACTGTATGAGTTTCTGTTTTCAGGAGACCAATTCACAAAATCCTGATATCTAATAGTGCTCCAAAAGCATTTGATGGTGAAAGAAATGACAGCACATGGGCTCCAGTTCAGCCCTTCAGCTGTGTCTTTGCCAAATTGAAAATGTAGCTGAAAAATGTGAAAACAACCTTTTATTCAGTATTTTTCTATTTTCTCATGTTTACACTGCCATTTCTACCTAGAAACTCCAGTTTCTTTTTTTATTTATATAATGGTCATATTACAAAAGGTCTCCAAAGGTATCCCTGTCAGAAGGATTCAGTCCAGGAATAAAGTTGTGCTATACTTATTAGGTGCCACATCTTGTATTAGCATCTTCCTCAGGTAAACCTGCCTCAGGATTGTGTCAACTCTATCAGCAGAATCATCTGGCACTTTCCATGGTGTTTTCTTTGGAAGAAGTGGTCTTCTGAGTCCTTGAGAAGCAGAAAGAGGGAATATAATGTTTCAGCAACAGGAATTTGGCTTTTCTCCTAGTGAGAAGATGACATTTCCATTTCATTTTTGCCCTG
The DNA here is from genome assembly GCF_028018845.1 of Melospiza georgiana. Lineage (NCBI taxonomy): Eukaryota > Metazoa > Chordata > Aves > Passeriformes > Passerellidae > Melospiza > Melospiza georgiana. Next base: position 41,781,450 of record NC_080430.1, on the reverse strand, counting down.
CCATCGTGTAAATTCACTGGCTCATTCCCATGCTCAAAGTGGGAAATGTGCTCCCTGTGCAGGGATGCAGGAGATGGGAGTTCAGATCTTTGACTGCTCAGGAGTATAGTAATTAACTTTCAGCAGCACACTGGTGTTGCTTTGACTCTCCTGTCCCCTATATTGGCTGCATGAAAAGCTGTTTTCTTTAATCTAACAAAGGGGACTTTTAAAGTTATATAAGAGCTTAGAATCTAAGAGGAGTGAGCTGCTTAGCATAATTCTTGGCCTGAGAGGTGCTTTTATTTCTTGTTTATCTCCTTTGATCTCAGAAAAGATGCTTTGTCACCAACTAACCTTTTCCTTTGCTAGTAAAAAGCTGCTGTAGAAATAACAACAAAAAAAAAAATTCCAAATATTACTGATATGCAGTAATACGTACAGTGTCCAGCTTCCAGTCATTTCTTTCCTGGTCTTAAGCCTGTTTTTTCAAGGTCAGCTTGTTGCATATGCTACCTATTTGCACCAGGGGTACAGCTCGGTGTTGTGAAAGCTGTGTGAAAACCAGATGCAACAGGATAGACCTAAATCACAGTTGAACATCTGCCCACTGGAAATAAGTGGTCACTTCTCTTTCTGCATGGCGGACTTAGATATGAGAACCACTTTTAGTTGTCGCAATCATGGTGTTTGGTGTAGCTGTGCTTTTTAACTAAGTGTATACATAGATAAAAAGGAGCCATTAAAATACTTAACTTCTGCCTGTGCTAGCGTGAGGGAGCAGACATAGACCAGAAGTGCCTTCTGGTTTCACATAGCTAATGCTATGCTGGAGTTATGCCTTTCCCTGTTGCTGCTTCATTTCTCCTGAAGACTGAAAAGCAGTAAGCCACTTAACTGAAACCGCCTCTCTAATCTGCATGCAGTATTTCCATTATCTGAAACATTCCACCATTAAAAAACCCCTTTGTTCTGGGTGTGGGATGGTGACAGCTGTTTGCTTCTTGTCTGTTCCTAGTCTTTGTATCCCAGCCATGATATCAACTGTTATAATCCCTGCATGCAGCAACTTCATTTTACCTCAGACTTCTTTATCCATAACATGAAGGGAAGAAATGGTGCTCATTGCAGTGAAATTGTCAAAGGTCAGATCAGGTTTGAAGATGGCTCAAATAAGCTTGTTTTTTGTCCTCAAATGCAGTTTCATGCTGCTTGGTGTACATTTTTTGTACGCAAAATTCTACATTTTCCATGGAAGTGAGAGTTGGGAGTAATTTCATTTGCAGAACCCACAGGCTAGTTTTTTGCTAAATAACATTGCTCAGTGTGGTTCTGAAATTGCCTGCTGCTTTGCATCCTTTTTAAATGTTATGTGGTCTGTGACTCTTGTTTTGCAACAGGAGAGAATTCATGTAAAATCTGTCTTGAATTGATACAAACTTCATTTTTTCCTGGAGATTACGGAGATGGGAAGCTGAAGCATTAACCCTCCTTAGCATGGTTACATGCTCTGGAAGACAATGGAGATGTCTTTCACTTACAGTCTGGTGTCTCTATCTGCTTCCAAATGGTTTCACACCATGAGCTGCACTGGATGGAGTGCTAGACCTGTTTGAGTGCATTTCTTGGACTTGTGTTACCTTCTGGGGGCTGTGTGTTACAAAGGACATAAATCTTGATTCTAGAAACAATACTCATGCCTTTTATTTTATGGCTTGCTAATGTGAAAATTACAGCCTTTGCTGCAAAGGTATTTCAGGGTGGCATGTACTTAGCCTTCTCAAAATTTTCCAGTTTCATTTTTTTTGAAAACAACAAAGGATTAAATTTTTTAGGTGTGGAATAAACATGTAAGTTACTTTACGAGAAAAAAACCCAAGGTATATAGGGTTTTCTTAAGATTATTGACACTTCAAAATGTCAAACTTTTTGACATTTTTGACAAGATGGGAGAGTTGCCCATTTTCTCCTTCATCATCTCTACTTCTGTGCCCTTCAGAGTTTATTGTCTCAGGAATATCTAGTGAGGCCTGATTCAACACTATCTATAAAATTTTAGGAAAAGAGACATGGTGGGAGAGTCTAATTATGATGTAGCTGACTGAGGAGAGAAATCCTGTCTGTTTACTAATTTCATCTTCAACTTTTGCAATACTCATATACAGCTTTTGTCTCCTAACTTCCAAGATAACCCAAGGACTGACCTTATATCTGTTCAGCCAGCCCATACAATCCTTTGCCACCCTCCTGTGCAAAGCAGCACTCCAGCTGCAGCAATGTGGGGCTCCAAGTGGGCCACAAGCCAAATACCCAGCTTTGAGCAAGAGTCTGCAGCTTGCCCTGAGCATTGTGTTACTTTTGGTACTTCTTCAGAAATACCTAACCCTGCTAATTTAGAGATGGCTCATGCATGCCCACACTAGCTGCAGTGACCACAGTAGAGTGGTATCTACTGTTTCTCTAATTTTTTCGATCCCTCTCTGTGATCCCCTTGGCTTTAAATAGATTAGGATTCTTGCTTTAAAAATAGAAATACAAAAGCTATGTGCATGTCTGTATATTTTCGTTTATTAAAATAAATGAAATACAAACACATAATTAGGGTGAAACTACCTTGCTTTTTTAAGCTATTTTCCCCTATGCTTTGCTGTCTAGTGAAACACAGTGAAACAGGCAAAAATGGGTTATATATCTGTGAAAAGATTTTGGTAATATTGTAACTCATAGCAATGAAGCTTATCTTGACATTTTCTTTGTAATCTATAAGATCTTCAGATAAAATTAGGGTCTTATTTCTATATCCTCACTTTTCAAAATTTTCAACTGTGATTTCCTTATTGTGCCTGTTCCCTCTTTGTCTGATTCAAATGGCAAACAGAAACCTTGCTCTAATCGGTTGTTCATCCTATTTTTAATTTGCAGGAGCATTTTAATCTTTCTGAATTACAGAAGGGGCAAGCAATTCCATAAACTTGAGTAATGAGATTTGTTAAGCATTTTTTCACCATGAAGATGTGAAACTGTATGCTGATTCCCAAACCTTGAGAGGTTCCTCCTCCTAAGATATTTTAAATTCTTTTACCTCCCACCAAAAACATAAGAGAAGGAATATGACATGACCTGGTTTGCCAAGATTGATTAAAGGACAGTGTACAAGACATACCAGTTATTCAAAAATAGTATTTCAATTTTGAGATCAGGCACTGTAGGCAGTCTACTCTTTAATAATATATGTTGCATGGCTGCTTTTATTAAACATGGGAATAATAACAGATCTCTAATTCTCATTATGGACTTGAATGAACAGCAGTCAGCCTTGAAAGGTTATAAACAGACCTATTTGGATTACCTTACTTTTTTTCTCAAGAAAATACAGATGTGATTTAACAGATTTAAATGCACAACATGAGTATCTAAGCTGGGTCTGTGAAACCACAAAAGACTTGCCAAGAGGTGGAGTAAGTTTCCATTTGAGCAGCAAGTTGGGATCAAGCTAGCAGCATGAGGTGGTCACAGGCCTGAGCTGGATGTCCAGCCCAGGCCTGCAGTGGAATGCTGAGAAGTCCCTCCAGTGCCTCTGGAAGTGCCTTCCAGTCAGTCTCTCTAGTCCTCTGACTCCTTTAGGCTGCTGTTTCCTGCTCATCCTGCCCCTGGCATCACCAGCAGGGACAGCACTGAGTCCTGGCGTTTGTCATGCCCTTGCCCTGCCTCGTAATGATCCAGGAAGTTTTGCTGTTTGTGAACTGCTTCCCATCTTCCCTCCATCCAGTCTTTATTATACATGTGACCGTGACCTCTGGGCAGCTGCAGATGTGCTGTCCAAAAGAACATGTGGCCTATTTTTGTGTCAAGGGAATGACATCTGTTAATCTCCAATTTGCAAAATATCATCTCCAGAAAGAGTCCTGTCCTGCAGTTTGAATTCAGTACTCTCAGATTCCTTAGGGCTTTGTTGTCTTTGCTGATGCCTTGAGGGTCCAAGCCTTGGCAGCTGATGTTTTGTTGCTTTGATGTTCTGAACTATGTGTTTTACCAGCCATCTCATGCCATATTGTTCCTTTGAAGGCATCAGATACTGCAACTGGAGAACCTACTACTTCTTCATTTTACTGTGTAGAATGATCAGTCTTCACCTTTGGTTGGCCTCCACTAGCACAGCAACATTATTCCTCTAGGCATCAAAAAGGTAATGAATGCCCTTCAGCTCCTTAATGCTTTTTCGTCCCTGTCTCAGTTACCTGCACCAGGCTACTACTGTTTGAGTTCTGTAGGTGATGTTGACACCAATGGAGGTAACCATGACACTTCAATTATTAATGACCTTGGATCTGGATCTGATTTTCACAAACTCAGGGATCCTGCAGTTTTTTTTTTTTCCTCCATTTGTGGTTGTGAATTCTTTTTCATTCTAAAAATGAAGCCCACATCATCTTCTGGGGAAAAGACAGAGGAAGTGCTGATTTATGCACCTTTCAGGTTAGATTTGTGGAGTATATGGTAATTTAAAAAGTTTCCGTCTTTAAGACCATCTAAGGACCCTGGCATTTTTCTAAGTAATTTCTACAAGTCAGAACCAATCACATGGTATTAGAATTTGCATATCAGTATTAAATATTACAAGATCTTTGAGCCTCTTTTGGATAAAATTAAGTTTTTTGTTTGGAAAGCACCCTTGTTCTGAATTTTGGACTAGTAGATTTGAAAAAAATTTATGTCTGATCTCCAAAATGAACTTTCCCTCTTCAACACAATTCATTCTTCCTTCAGTAAAGAATAAATTGTTATTCTAATCTTCTGTGTTAACTACTTGTTTACAACATTTGGGTTCTACATTGTTTAGAGGAGGTTCCTGACTTGTTGAAAAGGTTTTATACTCAGAGAATAAACTTCAGGCAAGGGGACAGCTAATGAAATCAGAAAGGCCACTGAGAGCTTTCAGCTTTGTAACATCAGCAAGTGTATGTTGTAACTTTGCCATATCAGCTTGGTAAGCAGCAGAGAGAAGATGCAAGTTCACATCCTGGCAAATAAAACAATTTAAGAAGAACATTAGTTCATTAATATTTTAATGCAGTTCTCAATAGTTTATGTGCAACACAATTCAGTTGTGTGGTCCTGGCTGCTTTCAGAGAGGTAGGCATTACTAGCTGTGTCAAACCTTTTAGTCTCCACTGCATACCACAGCTCATTATGGGGGATCATAGCTTCAGGTGAGGTAACTTGATTCATTTATGCAGAAACTGGGCAAGAAATCCATAAATATTTAAAACTGAAAATGTATATTTACCAGTGCAATATTGCATATTGAATTAGTTGTCTGGTTTGCCTGCCAGCATTTCAAAGTTTGTGTTTAATTACCATGTTACCTAAGTCTGATGGCCAGTCTGTTTAATGAATTCATACCGCTGCCCTTTCCTTCAGCTTCTCCTTAAGCTCTTCTGAGTTCCTTTTTGACACAAATGAATTGAAATCTTGTCAGCTTAGTGCAATGACAAATGAAAATAAATGAAAATAGGTGACTAATGTTGATTGTCTTTTGGTATTTCATGCTGCTTGCCAACTTATATACTGCGGTCATTTAGAATCCTACACACTCGGGGTAGTAATTTTTTTCAGACTGATTGCAGTCAATTGACAAAGAATATCATCTTGAGCAGATGCTCACCAGTAGCCAACCCTTCTTATAATTACTTAGCATAAGAAGAAAAAATTAAATAAGACACAGAGGACCATTTAGTCATATGGTCTGATGTCCTCTGTATTCCGTGTCATTAAATTTCACACATGTACAAGCAGTGAGAGCAGTAGCAGTAGCCTGCATTTGGCTAAAACCTGTCTTCCAGAAAGGCATCTTGGGCTGGTTGAGGGACATAAAACCATTTAAAAATTCTTGGTGACTTTATTAGCTGCTCCATTGATGTGTTGTCACCTTAAAAAGAAATATTTTGTGCTACATTTGAATTTTCCTGACTTCAGTTTCTACCACAGCTTCTTGTTATGCCATTCTCCACTAGACTAAAGAGCCCTTCAGAATCCAGTATTTTTTTTCTGCATCGAGGTACTTATATGCTGTAATCAAGTCAATCTTTTTGATACGATAAACAGATTGTGCTCTTTACATCTCACTTAGCAGCATTTTTCTTCAACTCTCAAATCACATTTTCAGCTCTTAATCTGCCCCCTCTAGTATTTTTCGACTTTTTTTTCAAAACACGGGCAGGAACACAGTATGCAAGATTGGTATAATCAGTGATATATCCAGAGAGTTCCCTACATTCCCTATTTCCTACTCCCTTGATGCAGGTCAATCCTTCCTTTTAGCAACATCACAGTCAGTGTTTAGGATGAGCTGGTGACTACGGCCCCTAAATTGCTTCCAGTGAGTGCCATCACCCTCTCAGAGCACAACATCTACAATCCTTCAGGTTTATTGCAGGGATTATTACAGGGATTTAGCTACAGAAGATGTATTTTGTTTGACAAGATCCAGTTTGCCACTCAATTCAGACTGCTTCACTTGGTTGCTTGGCACCTTTGCCAATTTTTTTTCTTTTTGGGGTAATTTTCAGAGAAAAATACCCATTGAAAGAAGGTTCCTTTACTTTTTGTTGCTTTTTGTCATCAGTTAAATTGACTAGGCAAGGCCTGGTCCATTTAACATCTGCTTTAATGGTGTCATGGGGTACCATGTTTTCTTTCAGACTTAAAATCTGAACCATCAGTATGCACATAACCAAACAAGCAATCTCGTTGAAGAATGAATTTAGAGAAGTTTGATTAGACCTGGTCTTCATAAAAAAGACTGGAATTATTTCTATTAATTACTTTGAAATATTTTTAAATGAAATTATTATCCCTTTATTATTTAGGGTGCCAGTGTTGGCCTGTATTTTCTTCTCATTGCACCTGCCCATTTTTTGACTACCAGTATAAGATTAACACCCCTATGTAATTTCACAAATCATGATTTTCAACTTTCTTAATTACTAGTGGGTTGGAGCAGTTCTTCATAATCCCCTTGAGATACATCTACTTGTTTCTTTTGTAGCACAGAAGTACTTATAGAACATGTTTGCATTTCATCAAACACATCAGCACAAAACCACTTATGTGGGCTAGTACCATCACTAGGTTTTCTTTTGTTCCTAACACACTTTAAATTTCCTATTTGTCTTCAGCTGTCACAACCATGGATATTTTTTCTTCCCTATGAAATTATTATTTTCTGATATGGTAACTTGCAATTTATAGCAACTGCAATTTATATAATTTCTCTTGTTTTCCATTTGCTTTCTGATTGCCACCTTTGAGGTTTTATGGTAAAGTTACTGCTCTCTGTGATTGAAAAGTCAGTCTTTTGGCCATTTAATGGGTACTTTATGAGAGCCCCTCTTTTGCCATTCACACTAAATATGTTTTTCCTTGTCAGCTGTCCCTACTGTTATTCTCAGTTTGGGGAAATTAGCTTTTTGAAGCAGCAGAAATGCATAGTTTTGATTGGGGCTGTATTTCTTTTACCCATGATGAATACAATCAGACCACAATTGCTTGTTCCCAGGCAACTACAAACTCTTAATTTAGCGATACCAATACCTTTTGTTTATCAAAATGAAGTTCAAATACTTACCTCTTGCAGTGTAGGATATCTATTTGGCTTCAAAATTATCTTCTCCAATTGTGTAAGTTATTAATGGCTTGGTAGAATCTGCTGTTAAGCTACAAAAGAGCTACACTTTTTTCCCAGCAAATAAAAAAAATTAGGATACTACTGTGAATAGATGTTCAATTCACATGTGAATATTTCACTACTTCCAAACATCTCTGTCAAATATTAATCATGATCCAATTTTAAGGGGAGGCATAACATTTTGGGGATGTTGGTCGTTAATTTTTGGACACTTTCAGGCCTTCCTGTTACAACAGTGCTCAAAACCAAAGCTTGTTTACCTTTTTATTTTAAAAGGAAGCAATTAGGAAGAAATTTATTTTAAGAGGCAGTAATTAGGAGGAAATCAAGGGACGAGGATTAAGAAGGCCTATGTCATGCTGTGCAGGGCACGTGTCCTGGAATGAACTGGAACAGCTCATTGAACACAACTCATCCAGAGCCCTTATAAAACTTGGTCTGTTGAGTCTGGAGAAGTAGAATGAGAGGGGACCTCACTACAGCCTACAGCTTACTTGTGTGGGGAAGCAGAGGAGAAGGCACTGATCTCTTCTCTGTGGTGACCAGCAACAGAGCCCGAGGGAATGGCCTGAAGTAGTGTCAGGGGAGGCTTAGGTTGGATACTGGAGAAAGGTTCTTCACCAGAGGGTTGTGAGGGAATGGCCTGAAGATGTGTCAGGGGAGGCTTAGGTTGGATATTGGAGAAAGGTTCTTCACCAGAGTGTTGTCAGGCGCTGAACAGGCTTCCCAGGGAAGTGGTCACCAGCCTGACAGAGTTCAAGAAGTATTTGGACAGTACTCCTGGGCACATGGTGTGACTTTTGGGAATGTTCTGTGCAGTGAGCGGTAAGAGTTGGACTTGATGATCCCTGTGGATCCTTTCCAACTCAGAATCTTCTGTGACTGTGTGGCAAATCCCCTGGGCAGGCGGCGGTGCCCGGCCGGGCTGCCGGCGGTGGGCAGGACGCGCCCTGCTCAGGGCTGCCGGCCTGCCGAGGAGCCCGCAGCCCCGGCGGGGCTTTGAGGCACCGCTCAGGCTTTAGAGGCGGCGAAACGATCCCGTTGTCACAAGCAGCGGCTGCCACAACCCCTCGCTTTGGCAGTGAAGGCAGCCCGGGGCCGTGGCCGGCCGTGCGCTCGCCCTGCCCCGCGGGAGGGGCGGCCCGGCCGGGCCCGGCCTGGCGCGGCGCTCCGAGGGTATTTATAGCGGCCCCGGCAGCCCGGGCACAGCGGAGGCTGCGGCAGCGGCCGGGGCACAGCGGGGCCGCCCCCGCTCCTCTCCGGGGCCAGCGCGACGCCGGGATGGAGGGTAAAGGCGGGGGACACTGCCCTTGTCCCTCCTGTGGCCCCGCTTCGGCCGGGCTGCGGGCGGAGGGCTCGGCACAGGCTGCGGGGACGGAAGCGGAGCGCTCTCTGCCCCCTCGGCGCGTTTAACACTTTCCTCGTCCTGCGGGGCTCCTGCAGCCTCCCCATAGCCGGTAACCCCGGGCTTGGCGGGGAGAGGCGCCTCGGGGCAGGGGGAAAAGGCAGGGTCGGTTCGCAGCGCAGGTGGAGGGCTGCCTGCCTGCGGGGCATCTTCTTCTGTTACAGCGCGGCAGCAGCGTGGCCAGCATGGCTTAATAAGGTGCAGACTTTGCAACAGTTGTCATAAAAACGTTGCAGAGCAGTGGGGTTTTTTTTTCTTTTTTTTTTTCTTTTTTTTCTTTTTTCTTTTTTTTTTTTTTTTTTTTTTTTTTTTGTTGAAATAAGTGATCTTTAAAGAGCGGTGCCTTTAGTTTAAATTTTTAATTTTTTTTTTTTTTTTTCATCAGGCACCAGAATAACATAGTGATATATAGCAATATAGGGATTTGCTTTGGAACAAAAGGTCTCAGTAAGGGAGAAGTTAATCCTGTTTTGTAAAGGTGTTATCAAGTTCTTTGCCCGCATGAAGAGGAAGGACTTGCATCATTAATGAAAAGTGAACGTTGACCATATATTTATAAAAGCTGGGACTGTGGATGAAGTATGGCTAATACAAAACACTGCCGGAGGAGCTTAGAAAATGCAGAGATTAAATTTGCAAGGTTAAGAAAGGAGGAAGTCCTTGGTTTTGTGAATGGAAGCTGATTGCTAAGTCAGAAAATAGTAAAAGTGTTTGCAGATGGCTCTCCCCCCTCCCACAAGATCAATATTCTTGATAAGAATTTCTTAACTTATCTCAAGTTGTGACTCTCTTATGAAAACCATTAAAATAGACTTGAGACCTAATAAATTTCTTTTATATTTTACCCTAAACATGGATGAAACAGTGAAAAAAGCTTTTATTCCCAGATTGAGAAATCTCTTGCATTTGTGGGTCATCCAAATTATTGGCATTATATTAGTTAAAAAAATCTCTGAACAAAATCATATTTTTGAAAGAAAACTGCATAAACTTAATATTTTAAAAACAGTGGATCCCTTTTTTCTTTACTTGATGTAAATTGAAGGAGCATTGTAAGGTTACATGACAGTTCTGGTGTGTAGTAAATATGTCCTGGTGCCTGTAGTAGTTTCAGGCTGTACTGTAAGGACAGCTGTTCTACCTGAGTAGCAGGGGTAGTACTGTATGAGTGACAGCAGCTCCCAAAATCGTTTGCTTCAGATGCAGCTTATATTTGTATCCTCTGCCTAAACAACCCCAAAGATATGCTGCCAGCAGTCACTAAGACTGAGATCCTGGTGGTTTAGCTGGGTAGTAATATTCTTGTTCAAATTTTGCCTGTTGTATGCTACCAAAAGTACTAATTTCTTTCCTAGTTTCCTTCCAAAACTATTGGCTTTGGCTGGTAAGAGAGAATGTGTCTGATAGTAATGTGATCTCCACCCTTGTTGCTGCAGGTTTTCCAGTCTCACCTTATTCATGAGTAGCATCTGTTATTTCTTTGCACTTTCCCTCTCATGAGGAATCCTTTGCTCTCACAGACCTCTCTTTCTTTTGTCTTCGGTGATTTGCTGTGTTTTCTGCCAAGTTCTATCTGGTGAATGAGCTTCTCCCAAGTGGGATGGTGAATGAGGTTAGGCTACATTGTAGACTTCTCTAGAAGCTCAAATTATTGTAGAAATTTGGCTCTGTGGTTCTTGCGGTTGTACAACTTTGCTGCCTGCTGAATTTTTTTTTTTTTCATAAGCAAATGTGAGTCCGTTGTTAAAACTAGACCTTCTGAGCTGATCAATTGCAGTTCTCCTTTCAGTACTGATACTATGGGCTCTTAGCTTTTAAAGTCCTATTGGAAAGCAGCTGGGAGAGAGGCTGAAGGCACCTGCCTGTTGCAGCACTAGCATTGTGTTTGCTTTGCACAGCTGGAAAAGTGGAGTGGAGACTTGAACGTGCAGAGAGTTAACACCTGCAGAAGCTGCTGGGGTGAGCGCAGTGGGAGCCCTCTGAGGGGTGATACTGGGTTCTTTTCCCTGTTGTATTTTTTTTTCCCTTTTTAAACCCCCTCAATTTGAAAGTGACCATTTGAATTTCATCTTGCTGATTGCTAATTGAGCCTTATTTCTCTCAGATATCACCACAGTCCACAAGGGAAGCCTTAATGACTATGCATGGATGAGTAAAAGGATTTTTTTTTTGGCTATGCTTTCATTCACACAAAATCCTATTAATGAGAGGGGACCAAGTTGTAAATTCCTACTCCTGGCTGCAGAAAGGGATCTTCACTGCATATATACTTCAGTCATTTGGCATCAGGGTAGTTTTCCAAGGTTGATTTGGCATGGAGAAAGCTTGGCAAATTCTGTATTTGGCGAAAAAAAAATAGGTAGGCTGTTTTCTCTGGGTGGGGCATGTATCTGAGTGTGCTAAGCAGAGTTTCAAGCAAGTTGCTAGCTCATCAACAGTCAGAGCTGGCAATCACAAGAGGAAGAGAGCAGCCAGCATTTTTGCTATATTCTGCCTTTAAACTTCTGAATTGTTGGTGTCTCAGCCTGTATTTGGTATGAATGGGGAGTTATGTGGTTTTATGCCACCAGCAGACTGGGGAGGTGAGCTGGCAAACATTTTGTATAAGGTGTTGCCATGTTGCCATGTCAAGCATCTGTAATGTGAAGCGTGGTGAAACACCCTGGGAGTTAGGGAGACTTTAAGGCGCTGGTAATGTGACACTCAGGTTAGTATTTTGGTCAGAGCAGAGGGATAGGATCTCTTCTGTGTTTTAAAATCTGATCTGATAAAAGAGGTACTTGGATCTTTCCTAATATCACTTCATCAAAGGAAGGGAGACATCATTTTGCAAGAAATGAAGCTTGCATCAAATAAAGCCATTCTGAGTGAGTGCATTCGTGGTGCTTTAAAATTAATAAGAATTTTCTTGGCGGTTAATGAACATTTAGTGAAGAAGCTTAATTTGACATTTGAGAAGTTCAGTAAATAACTTTTCTATCTTGATTAAGGTGTCTTTTAAACTGTCACTTATACAACCAGGAATTGTCACTTTTTAATGCATTATGAGATCTTGTTGCATACTGATTCAGCTATTATTGCCTATTAAACAGTTTAGATTTCGTTTGCCTTAATTTCCCTGCTCTTGACTATTTTAAGCTGCCTGCTTCTTTAAAGATCATTTCTATTTGCATAAGCATTTATTACGTATTCAAGACAGAAAAAATGGACACACTGAAGTAGATGTCTGTATTTCTGACTTCCTCCTACTCGGTGATCCAATTTGAGATGGTTTTTTATGCTCATCCCAGATGTTTACCTCTTCAAGCTTTGCAGAAATCAGAAGTTAGATTTCTTACGGCCTTTTTTGCTTTGTCTTGTGCCACAAACTGCAGAGGTTGTAGGAGGCAATTGTTGAAAGCATTGATAAGTCCAGGATACTCATCAGGACATGGCTAATTTTGGGCCACTTCCTCCCTTTTGTTCTCCCATCTGTGCACACAAGTAATCTTATTTTGGCATTACTGGGCTTTATACATATGTAATGATGGAATAATAAATTGAAAAGGCAAATTGTTGTTGCCTTGTAGCGCATCACTAGTGGTTATTTCTGTTAATAATTATTGTCAGACCTCATCTAAGGGTAATAAAAGGTGTCTTTGACGTGATTCAAATGTATGAATGTCCATCTCTGTTACCATTTCTTGAGTATATGTGATCTTTATTTTTTTAATGAAAAATTTGTCAAGTGTCAGCAAATAGAATTGTCTTTCAAAGTAAAAGCCACTGGACCAGAAGCTTTTCAGTCTCATGAATGTCATGAGAAAGGTGGTTCTTAGTGACCACAGTCTTTTGTCAGCAAAGTAGCAATGACTACAAAGTAGTTGGTTAAATCTAGATAATTTGAAAATGCTTGTGTCTCTGAAGCTTAGCTATCTCTGCCCTTTGTCACATCTTATGTATGCTGAAAAGCCTTACAAATATGATCTTGTCCATTGGCAAATGTCAGGGTTTCAACAGGAAATCTTGTCTTAAAGTGGCTTGGCATCCCTCTGCTGGTTACACTGCAAGACAGCTTTCAGGGTCTCATTGAGCTGCTTAAACAAATTTTTTGCAAGTAGCCCTACTCCATTGTTCAGGGATTACTGAGGCCCTTTTGGGGCCAATATATCATGTTAAAAAGCTCTGGCACCAGCCTGAAGGGGAAAGAGCACGTGACAAATGCTGTATGTACCTAGTATTTGGTTGCAGTGCTAATGCTGAGGTCAAATGACTGATTTAAGTTTTGACATGGTCCAAACAAACAAACCCCAAGCAAAATAAGGTATCCATTTTCTGGGTGCAGTCAGGCTACAGGCAGTGTGGTGGCTCTGTGTGGGTTTCTTTCAGCTTGCCATTGCTGAGCCCTAGTGTGCACAGCAGGATCACATCTGGGCTTCCACCAGGCACCATCCAGACTGATGCTCTAGAAAAGGACTGCTAGGGTCTTCTGCTGGCCCCTGCCAGTGCCATGCAGCAGCCTGGCCTCTTGCAGCTCAGGAGTGCTTTCCCAAAATCTGGTAGTAAACCCATGGTGGGCACGACCTGAAATGGTGTGTCCAGAGCCCTGCTGGGTCCCTCATCTGTGTGACCAATCTCTGCTGATGTGACCAGTGGCGTTATAACAGCCTGGGCAGGGCAACTTGCTCCATTTTGAAAGTGCATTGAGCTACTTTAAATTACTTTTACATTGAAGTGATAGGCTAATAAATGATGAATATCTGTGTAGGAACTAGTTCAGAGAACCTAGTGGTCTGGAAAGTTACATTCTGATTTGCTATGCACTAGCTTCCCCATGTTAGTAAATAAGGGCATATCTCAGAGTTGTGTTGTGGGCATGAGTTATTGAACAGCAACTGGAAATCCTTTGTAGGAAGCATAAAATATGGAAGTGTTTATGATATGAAAAAGTGAGAAGAAAATACTTGTTTTGACTGTAACTTGAATGTGCAGGTAAAACTTCCGAAAATGAAATTTAGACTTTTCATCTATTTCTACATTTTAACTTGCACTGAATCCCATTAAACTCAGTTTTATAAATTACTGCCTTCTTAGTTGATTTTTGAAAGACTGGAGCTAAAAGTTGATTTTATATTATGATTAAAAATATAGTTCTTGCATGAAATTGCAGGCTGTCAGGAACCCTTTTAAAACAAGATGTAGAACTCCCATTTGGATAAAAAAACTATTTGTGTTTTCGTTTAATCTTTTTTTTTTTCCACTGGACCGTAAAATTCTCAGGGATTCTGTATGTTCTATGTGGGTCACACCTGTATTCATCATTTCTGTTTGAACTCAGCCTCCTGAAGTTAACTCTTCTATACCATACACAGTGGTTTGATTTAATGTTGTAGATTCAGTCACTTTTCCACTGAAAAAGGAATGCCCATTAGATGTTCACCATCAATGCACAACTTTTAATTAAAATGAAAAGAGTTCTGTTTCTCAGATACTGCCTACACTGTTAGCAGGTGTTAAGTGTTAGAACATGTGAGAAAGAATCTCACTGGGGTCAGGGAGTTGGGATTTCCATTTCATAGTTGGCATTTGCTATTTCTCAGTTTTGCAGCAAGGTGAATTCCAATTCTCCTCAGCCTTTCTTCCTAATTGGAAATGTTACAGCACAAATCATTCCTGCACTTATTGGTTGGGTTGTTATGAAAAATTAACATCAGTTCCCAAGGACTGGCTGCATAAAAATGTCTGAATCCTATATTTTAACTTTTACTTGCCCTTTTTTTTTTTTTTTTTTTAAGCAAATCCTGCCTAGGACAGCACAACATGACATGTTGTGAGCATTCAGCTCGAAAGAGTCCCTCCTCAGAGCTCAGGAAATACCTCTGAAAGCAGGACCTCTGTCCTAGCATGGTCCTTACCTTTCCTGTCAGATATTCCTCTCTGTGTCTCCTCTCCTCATTTCGTTCTCCCAACCCTTTCTTTAGGAAAGGGAAATTCAGGTGTGGGATGGAGAATAGGATCCATTTGTAGTGCTGTTGCTGTTCAGTGCTAGCAGTGAGCTCAATGAGCCTATTCAGGGGTTTTGGAGCCCAGACACAAGCACTTTGTTTTCCTTGGGTCCTTCTCTAGAAAGGTCACATTTGCCTTTTCACAGTCAGAGGATTCCTGTGTGGGGGTGGCTGCTGCTGACCTTCTGAGGGGAAGTACCCAACTTGTTCTCTATCCACAGGCCTGGTCCATAAATCTGCAAAACAAGAATATGTAATATAGGGGGAATTGCATAAGCCCTACCATACACATGCCCATTCCTTTTTTTCATATGGATAGCTTTTCCAGGACAACAAGTAATTTTATATACTGGATTTTAAGAAAACTGCATCTCCTTTACTTGGTGACAGGCCTGGGAAAACAGTTTATGAAGAAACAATATATTTTTGCCCTAAGGCTAGAGTGGTTTTACTTTATTCATATGTACAGAAAGCAGTGATTAAAGAAACAGAAGTGGCTTTAAATATTGTTTATAGCAAGGGACTCAAATAGCTGCATAGTGTGGGACAAGTATGTTTTAATGCTTTGATACATGATCTGGCACCACAGTAATTCATTAAACATGGTGGAGTTTTGATACTGAAAGCACTTATTTTCTTTTGCTGGACACACTGAAAGAAGACCCATGACTAGATCATACAGAATGAGAAATTTATTTTTTTTTTCTGATTAATGCTGGCAATTACTACTGCATTTGTTGCAAAGTAGAAATAGGCCATTGGTCAAAGCCAGATTTTTGCATTCCCCCAAATAGTCAGTGGGGCTAATACAGTATAAACTGAACAGGATTTGGCTCTGGCATTCAAACATAAGCTACTCTTTCACAAGAGCTCCCTTTTGTTTCCTCATTCACCTTGTGAGCAGTAAATATTTTTGATAATTTCATGCTACTCTCCCAAATATTGTTAGAATGGGCCAAGTACAATGCTTCAGTTTCTTTTTATAGTGCAAGGATTGAGCAGTCAAATATAGAAACAGATGAAGCTTTTAAAATATATGTAGTACTTACATAAAGACATAGAAACATCTGAAAAAATGTTTATTTTTTCCTGTATATTATTCCAACTCCAATTAATTTATGTTTGCTGCTGGGAAAATAATATTGATCATAAAAATGAAATGCTGGTTGGAAATACTTAGGCTTCTGTAATAGAATATTTCTTTCATGATGAAATATGAGAATTATGTGCTTGATTTTGCTGCTGCTGAAGCCAGTGGCTAAATGCCCAATTGCCTTCAACTGGAGCAGAATTGAGTCTTCTCTTTTGCAGAAAAATATCTTTAACAGTCAGTAATTCTTAATCTCTCTGTTAAAGCACTTCAATTTGCTAAATTTTTAGTTCTGTTTCAAGCCTGGAGCCATTTGGCTGAAATGGTATTTGATGTATTTTCTGGAAGTCTGTTTACTGAGTCTGCTTCAGAGTATGTTTCTGTATTCTCAAATAGGAAAGAACATATTTATTACAGTCACATCTCTAGATGGTTTCCCTATCTTATCTGAAAACAAAAGAGGTATATGTGACAAGATGCTCTTTCTATGAAGTGGGCTCTCCCACTTCGAAAAAAGTCATGTTCCTTTAGTGCAATCTGATGTGTCTGACACAGATATATAAAAGGCCCAAAATTTTTGGAAATTAATGTGACCATTTGATGAATGATTTTTTTTATAAGACCCAATATGTATCATCAACATAGTGTGTGTTTCTTAGCTTGGATGCTGAGCTCTGAGAATGTGTTAAAGGCATCTATTTAATTGTGACATAGAAAGTGAACTGGAATCTTTCTGGAGGTTAATCTATCTAAAGCATAATAAATAGATCATTGGCCTCTTTTAAAAATGTGATAAAAAGAAAAAATATTATGGAATTTCAGATGTTTATCATCTACTTAGTTATCCTCTTCAGGGCTTTACTGCAACCAAGAGGACACACAATAATTTTTTGATAGGGAAGAGTTTGATCATCTTATAAGGATTCAAGAAGTCAGATAAGTACAAGTAGAAGATTAGGTATCATCAATTGCAGAAAGATCATGAGGGATGAGAAGAGTGTATGTATCCAGTAGTGGTTTCTGAAACCTGAAAAATGTGTGAAATCTTAGAAAAATGTGTGTGCTTGGGACTTGATTTAACACGTGATTGTGAAGTGCTAAATTATGAAGTCTCTGCTAATTTCAGGTAATGGTTTTATGGTATATTCTGGGGCATAATTTGCTACAAATTTGCTACAAATTCAGGTTGAAATTATAAGTGATAATGAAAAAAGTTATTGAGGAAGTGGTAAATAATTGCAAGGAGTATTATTCGATGAATTAAAGTATGGGCAGAGTTACAAACTCTTTGCTGGAGCTTTATACAGGTGAAATGCTGTTGAAATGAAGTCTGTCTTCCATCTCTTCCTTCTAACCTCTCTGCTTTGCCTTTCTTTCATAGGCTGTGCTCAAGTTCTGAAGCAGATATGGAGATTAGGGATAGACCATTACCCATTTTCCAGATCATATCTTCCTCAGGATCCACAAAGGATCCTAGGGAGACTGTAAAACTGTGTGTAGAGATGAACAGACCTGCTTCAAACAGGAAGCTGTTAGACCTATGACTCGGTTCCCTAAAGACCTGGTAGGAAAAGTAATGTAAAGTTCTGCTGTTGCAGAATTCCTGTAAAAAGATCATTGTAAAGTCATGGAAATATTAGTATCTTATCTCTGTGCAAAAGTGACAGGAATAGGGAGTTACCAATAGAAATCTTTTTCACAACTCTGCTTCTAGCAGAGAGTTTATGGAGAACAAAAAAACCCCAAACCAATCCACCAAACAACAACAACAAAAATACCCCAAACCAACAAAAAAAAGGAGTTAAAGAATTAGTGAGTTCTCTTGCTCTGCCATCAATTCTGCTTGTAACCAAAGGAGGTATCAATATCTGTGCTCTGCAATAGATATTAGTCTCCCACGGAGTTCTTTTTTAGATCCTGTCCTATTTTTCATAGAAACAAAACACCTTTGGCATACATAGAGATCATAGACCCTCCAGGTGACGTTAAGGTTGAAATTCTTTTTTATATTTATGTTAAACTCTGAATAGTACTTATGGCAGCTATTTATGCATCAAATAACTCAACACAAAATTAGTCTCTGTTCTCTCTGCCCAAAGCCCTGATGCCTTCAATTTCCTGGTATTACCCAGGGTTTTAAATCTTATAAAGTTGACCTACTAGCTTATGTTTCCAGAGATAAGCATCTAAGACTTTTTCAAAGCTGTGGTTTCTTTACAGTGCCTCTGCTGTGGTGTGCTGGAAAGCATGATGAGAACTGACGTTTTTGATGTCTGTGATTTTCCCTCTTTGCCTGTTGAAGATTTAATACTGTTTGCCTGCTTGTTCTCCATCTGTCCAGTAGGAACATTTATGCCTTTACTATAACAATGGGCTGAAGGCTACTCTGTTCAGAAAAATTTAGTATGCTGCCCATTTGGATTAAAAATAGAAGTAATTTCAGAAAGGCAAGGGGAGGGTGTGTGTGTGTGCTGTTTTTGTTTGCAGCATTATGAGAAGTGTGAGGTCCCATCTCATGTTAGAATTTTGTCTTGTTTGTCATATCTCCCCTGATAAGTTAAAGTGAACTGAATAGCTTCTCTGAGTCACCAGAAAATAAAAGCTCATGGGATTAGCAGGGTTTCTTTCAATCAATGGACCTTGAAGTGATGTACATTTCTAAGCATCACTGTTGTTCTTCTAAATCCTCCTGTGCATGAGGAGCTGTAATTATGATAAACATGATGAATGTGTCGGACTGCAGTGCCTGGCAGTCCTCTGGAAATTCAGTTGTTTAAACCTGTGAAAGAGCCGCCTGTGTTCTCTGCTTTGCAAGTGGAGCAAAAAGTAAAGCAATAAGATAAAGCTGTTTTGGACACAGAACATACACTTATTTCTCCATACACCCCAACCTTGCCCCATCCTCACTGTAAATGAAGACAACCATGGTGGCAGTGCTGTCTGGCTCCATAGACCTCAGCTATTCTAAAGCAGGATCAGTGAACAGATCCTGCCTGTAACCCAGATAATTTGGTTACAGTAGTTACCGCTTCTCCTTTCAGTGCGATACTGTTTCAAATATCTATTCCCTCCATATCTCCAAATGTCTCAATTTCATCTTCATCCTCATGCTGGTGAAAAACAGAGTCCTGATCTTGCCATACGAAATCAATACATGAAAGAGATACGTAGTTGCCGCTGTTGGCCAGTGTCTCACAAGCATCTTGGATGAGCTCTCCGGGGTAATGCAAAGGTGGAAGTAAAAATGTGTAAATGGAGGAGAGTATGCCTCCTGGGTAAAGGTGAGGGAGGGGAAAGAGATCATCACTGGAGAAAGGAATCAACAAAATAAACAAGATAATTTGCCTAGCAGATTATTGTAATTAGTGACTGAGGGCACTTAATGGGATAGGGGCAGAAAGAAGTACAGGTATGTGGCATTGAAAGGGTTTTTTTCCAGGGAGTGTGGGTCAGTGAAGCGCTCTGCAAAGAATGCAGAAGACTCTGAGCAAGGGGACTGGCTGATGGGAAGGAGCAGCATAAAGATACAGGACACAAAGTTGAAAGTTATTTCATGAAAAATTGGGAGCAGAGGGATGGCTTGTGGCGGGAAACATTTTCAATTAAGAAAAATGCCCATTATCTTTATCTGTATTTCTATTTGTACAGCTGTAACATGTTCTAAGCCAGAACTGTATTTTCCTCTGTGTTTGGAAAGTCCCTTGCATGCTTTTGTATGTTAGAAGAAGCAGTAGGTATAATACAAGTAGACTGTTATTGCCTGCAGAATAACAGTCTATGTTTGAAGTAATCTGTTTGGGTTTTTTTGTCTGTAAAGATTCTTCCACCAAAATCTGGGATTTTTGTACGGATAAAAAGTCCATGTGAGGCTTTTCTTAAGTTGACTAAATCTCCAGCAGGGAAAGAATATTTTTTTTTAGTTTATTATTTATTTATCCTTGCTTTAATTATGAGTTATTTCTCTTACAGTTGGTGTTTGCAAGCAGGAGATGCTTCAGAAGAAGAATGCTGTTTTGGTGGATGGGGTCATCCTAAATGGTCCAATAATGGACTCAAAAGCAGGAGAGAAGTTTGTGGAAGAGGCGTGTAAGATTATAATGGAAGAAGTTGTCCAGAAAGCAGATGATGTAACAGAAAAGGTAAAGCCGTAGAGTGTTGTTGAGACTTTGTAGTGAAGGTAATGAACAATAAATCTATTTTTTATAAGCTCTATTTTATTGCACTCTAAGTAGCCTCAAAATCGTTTCTAGTCTGTGCTTGGCTCCAAAATAAAATATAGCCTTACAAATTAATAAGGAATATATAATAAAGCCTTCCAATAACATAAATTAGCATACATATCTGCCAGCAAATGATTTTTTTTTTAATCTCAGAATGCAAAGGTCATTTTCTTTGAGATCACAAATGACTGTAGTGTTTTTCATGTTTGGAGTGGGGTTATTTGTTTTCTCCTCAGAGGCACAGGCGTTGGAGAAGGAGGATAGTGGGTGTGGTACCACCGTGAAAGGACAATGTTATAAGATTGCTGTGGGTTTTGCAGAACCTGCTTAAGAGGCTGTATGGGAAGAGGTCCTGCAAATAAACTGTGCTTGCCTTTGGGCATGCACTGCTTGCTCCCACCCCTTGGCAGAGCAGCATCTGAAATGCTGTGATTACAAATCCTTAGCTAGCAACAGAATTTGAGCTGCAGGCTTATTTCTTTTCTGCCTTTCAGCATTTCCCACTCTAATGTTTATGCTTGAGTGTTGCCTGAGACATGATAAAACCAACATCCCGTGAGGCCAGCTTACTGGATCTATTTTCTGATGGCACACTGCCCTGCCATGGGAAGTTTTGTGAAAGCAGAGCTGAATGGGGTGATTACTTTGTACTCTATAACCTCCTGCTCCTGGCTAAGCTGTTCACTGATGGTGTCTGCCCTGCTCCCCATCACTAGGTCTGTGAGTGGCAAGCCCCCGAGAAGCTTAAGCAGATTCTTGACCTGGAGATGAGGGACACTGGAGAATGTCATCAGAAGATCCTGCAGCTCTGCCGTGATGTTATAAAATACAGCGTCAAAACCAGTAGGAATGGGGTTTAAGCACTGTTGCTCTGCATGCTAACTTTGATGGGATAATCTTTACAAACCTCTGTCACATTTTAGGGAACTGGGAATGTGAGTGTTTGTTTCCCTTCTGCCTATACAAGTGTGCAAACAGTCGCTTTACTGAATTCTGGTCACCATAGGCTTGACTAATATATGTCGTAATGGCAAACTTATCAAAAGTAATTAACGTAATGTCCTTTGCATTAATAGTAGATTCTGTCATTTTGAAGTCTTGGGAAAGTCATCTAGACAAATGATATAGCAGTCTATCTAGCAAAACAGGCAGGAGAAGGACCTTTTTGTGTGATTTCCTGCTGTCTGAGTGATGAGATTTGGAGTCACCATCATTGCCCTCATATGTTCTTAGTGATGAAGACCCTCGATTTATTATTGTTCTATTTGAGCAATAGTCTTGCAGGTTGTTAATTTGCTGATAGGCAGTAATTCCTGTTCCAGACACCATGAGAGGAGAGCCTGCAGTGTTTCAGAGACAGTACACCACAGCTCTGCAGGATTAGTTCTCTATAGCTAACCTTTCTGCAGCGTGTGCAGGGTAATTCAATCTTGGTGAAAAGGGATGAACAACATCTGTTCAGGAAATGGCACTGTGAATCTGTAGCTCAGGATTTCAGATGTTGTACGGCTTAGGCTGTATTTTGTTAAGTAAGAAAGACATTTGATATAGTTTGTTGTGCATTTCTGGGCTGCATTCCCTGCTACAATCTCTGTTGCTGCAGAGTAAAACTGTAAAATAATTTTGAGAGGGAGCTTATGATTTGAAAACCACATCAGAGTAGTGATACTGATCTGCAGGGGTAGTGTACTAATAATATGCAGATATAATTACTGAATTAGTTAAAGACATTCTATTTATATTACTTTTGCAAATTGCCTTTAGATTATAATATGTCACCTTAGAAAGGATGTGGTATATAAAAATATGCTGTGCAAATAGTCTTTAATTTGAGTATAGACATTTATTGAAGCCCTATAATATAATATAAATATAAATGGAGCCATACTGTTTACGTAGTTTTGCATGTAAAAATGCTGTGTGCTGTGGATTAAAATTTAGGTGGTGACCCCACTGTTGAACAGAGTTGTTTTTACAGTCAGCAATAGCATAGAATTTTGTCAAAATTACTTATATCTCAGTGTTTAAAGGAGGGTAAATAAATTCTCTTCTCATTCATTTTAAGTGTGCAGCAAAATGTTCCAAGCTGTTAGACTGCCTCTCTATCTTTCTGTGTTGAAACTCTGGTGGGGGAAAAGGCACAGCTGCTTGTGATCCTGTATTCTATGGCTTAGCAAAATTTGGCTGAGCATCGACTGTGGCATCTCAAAACCACTGTTTAAAGGCACTATGTATACTCAATTGTCAATCCCTTTTATTTTTGCTTTATAAAACTTGTGAACAACTCACAATTATTCTGTGCACCACTTGCATTTCTCAAGACATATTTTGAAGCTTGAAAGTGCTTATTACATTTACTTTCAAAGGAATGTCTAACTTTAGGGAAGGACAGCAAATCCAGAGAATACTGGGAGAATGGAGTCAATTGTGGTTTGCAACGGCCAGCATTCAGCTGAGGGGGAGTGTGATGTATTCTCTTTTCTGGTATATCCTGTCACTTACTTTTCATCTGTTTTTGCAGATCACCCGAGATTTTTCAATCAGCTGTATGCTGGGATAGATTATTACTCGTTAGTGGCTCGTTTCATTACAGAAGCACTGAACCCCAGTGTGTAAGTGTGGTTCTTTGTCCTTTTGATGATGAATTAGTATGCTTTTTGAAATAACAGCTTTTTTGCTTCCTTGCTTCTGATTTCTGTTTTCAGTGTTATAGAAGAGGCAGGAATTGTACAAGACTTTGGGAGAGGAAACCCTCTGATTTAGATTGGCTGAAGTTGGGGTTTATGAGGAGAGAGTTTTTTTCAAAGTTAATAAACCTAGAGTTTTATCTCACATGGTACATAAAAATAAATTAATCAGACTTAACTTAGTTGTTCATTCCTTTGAGGTATTCTGCACACAGTTGACTACAAATGGTTACCTATCTACTGTTAACTTGCAAATGTAAAGCTGAAATTTAAGCATGTGACCTATATTAATAGAAAACTCTGGTGTATTACTTGGAGAGTGAAAGTGTCAATGAGATCCTGCCAGAAACGAATCAATTGGTCTATTCTATCAGATCCATAATGTTTTTAGTTTAGAGTCCTACTGCTGGTGGTGATCACCTGCTGATAGATTAGAGAAAGGTGCAAGAAGCCTTTATCTAGTTTTAGCAATGCTCTGTGCCATGAGTTATGTAGTTTTATCACCAATTATCATACTGTAATTTCTCTTCAGATACACATATGAAGTATCCCCTGTGTTTCTGTTGGTGGAAGAAGCAGTCATCAAGAAAATGATTGAATTCATAGGCTGGGAAGAAGGGGATGGTATATTTAATCCAGGTAGGAACAGTTCAGACCTCAAGCTGCCTATAAACTGCCTAATACCATTAATTCTATAAACATTGGAATAATACAAATTGCATATTTGAAAATGCATACAAAAGTGTAGTGATAGACAAAACTATTTTATTTTTATTTCTAGGCTTATCTTATGTGTTTCTAGTAATAATTTGGCAATTTTGACTAGTAAAAGAATGAAAACACTTCTACATTAAACATAATTATATGGAATTATTTGAAATTAATTGTTTGTAGCTGATGCCCTTCCTGACCTTATTAACAATACCAACAGCCTCATGAGAAGAAGTCAACTGAGCTGACAGACAGGGATCTGATTTATGTGCTAGATGCCAATCCATGGTGCCTGAGATCTTTGTATCCTGCTTATGAACTGTGGGAGCAAGAATTTACATGTTCTTAACTCCTTTGAATTTTTATAATTTTGTTAAATATTATGATAAGGCAGGCCAAACAGATACTTCTTAAGCTGCTTGATAAACCATATGTTTCAAATGTTCTGTAAGCCCACAACACTGAAATAATGAAGCATAATGGTGATATTTCACAGATTATTCAGGTAACAAATAATTGGGATAGTTGCGAAGGTTTTAGATCTATTTTGGGGTGAGAAGAGAAATTAAATGAGTACATGAGTTTAAACTCCCTCTCCCAAACTGAAAGAAAGTCAGTAATTCTAGCCTACACATGAGTAGTAGAAAAATAAACAAGATAAAAATCCCTATTTTTTAATATATTACTGGTACGGTTTTCTTTTTCACATCAAATTGGATGTGTATTTTTGGTAGAAGCCTTGCTTTTACAGAAGAATTTCTGGCTTAATACTTAGCGATCTACTGAGAGAAGACAAATTAATTGCCCTTGTTTTGGTTCTAGTTTTATGTAAGGGTTTTTCTTACTGCTTTGGTTTTGTTCTTCTAGGTGAATAAAACCTGTCCCAAGTGAATAAAACTTGTCCAGATCTTACCTTGCAGATCTTTCAGTTCCCACTCACTGTGTTTATTTTTGAGTTGTTTTTTTTTTTTTTTTTTTTCCCAAAGATCTTTTTTCTCCCTTGGTCCTCTGAGGCCTGGTTGCCCAAGAGATCTCCAAGGCTCTGAGCTTGGTGCTGTGCCAGGGTTTTCTCTGTTGGGAAGGACTGCTTGGGCACAGCTCTTGCTCCTCAAAGAGGAAAATATCCCCAAAGAGCATCCAAACAGGCTCTGCTTCCATGCCTGCTGCAGAGCCCAAGGTTCATTTTATGGATGTAGCCTTCAGGGGAGGAAATAAACTGTGATGGATGCATCACTAGGATGCCTGTGGGGTTTGTTTTTCCCTTAATGGGTCAAGCTCTCAGATGCAGGAAAGGTACTCATACTGTGGCTAATACAATATTTGTATGTCTCTTTTTGCAGGTGGCTCTATTTCTAATATGTATGCTATGAACTTAGCAAGGTACAGATTTTGCCCTGAGATAAAGGAGAAAGGGCTCTCAGGTCTGCCAAGACTAGTTCTGTTCGCTTCAGAAGAGGTAAAATGAAAACAAAGAAAAGCTTTTTAAACTTTATTTTTTCAGTAGCTGCAAAATGATATCATTTGCATATCTGATGGGGCACTGGTAGAATAATTCTGACATCAATGTATGATGTGGAATATTGGAGCCAAGTGGAGAAGTCTGATGGTAAATTTCCCTGCAGAAGCTTTCTTGCTTTCAGAAAACAAACACAGATGTTGCTGCTTTGAAAACTGCTGATACAAGAACAGGTTGTACATGGGGCAAACCTGAAGCAGAATGCATGTGCTGTGTTGTGGAGGTCTGCAGCATTTGATTTCCCACAGCATAAAGTCTAGCAGGAACTGTAGGTGGGTTTTGGATGTCAAAGGTTTTTTTCTGCATGTTTAATTTGTACTAAACTCAGTACTTGTGGGCCTGTGAGATGGCTCTCTGCAGCTCCCATTTTGCCCTATGTCTGAATATACAGATTGGATGTGGTACAGAGTCAAACCTACCATATGCCTCTCAGAACAAAAATTCTGGACCTTTAGACATTTTTTCTTTAAATAATTGAAAATACCTGGCCAGTTTTTAAAGTTTTTGAATAATATCAATCCAAAATGCCTGTGGGAAATTGAGTTACATTCATACATTTATTCTGAAGGTAGATTTTGGAGCCTTTTTTCTCTTCCCTGTCCCTTCAGTTTTCAGAATTTATCATTTGATTAGTGTAGAGTTGTTATTAATTCTGACTCTACTATATAAAAGCCCCAGTGGAAGCCTGCACAGAACCTTGTTGTATTAGAAAATATGGACTTACTAGGATAATTTTAGCTCAGACATTTATGCTCCAAACAGTTTGCAGTGCAACTAGATGAGAGGCTTATTTTGAAGAAGCCTGAGGGATGAAAGCATTGTGTAAGTTTTCCAAGATAACATGTCTTTTGGAACTGAGCCCATGTATTCTAAGTAAAGGTAGTTTGTTTGTTTTTCCCCCCTCCAAAAATATTTTTTCTTGTTTGCTTTCTTTTCTTTTTCTGAAAAGTGTGTGTATGGAAATACATGCCAGTTCATACTTAATCCCTCATGTTACATCTTCAAAATAGTTAAGGAGGAAAAAATGAGTTTGAAGCAAGTTCCATAAATGCTTTTGAAGTAAAGCCCATGAAACTTTCATCATGAAGTAATGTTTTATTTCATTGCATGGTTTCACTACAACATATTTTCTTACTCTGAAATAAGCAAACATTTAAATTCATGTCAAAAGAAATTTTAATTGTCTGCCAGAATAAATTTATTTTTATGTCTTTGCTTCACCAGGAAGACCAAAACCATAGAACATAAACTTGACAAGGAAAAATAAATTGGTAAATTATTTGTAAGGCCATGCTTTTGATCTCTAATACTTTGTTTGCTTCAAACAACTACATAGTCTTTAGTACTCAATAATCATTTACTGTAAAACTGATGCTTTTAATAGCCAGATAGTGTGACTATTTTCTAAGATCACTAGTGTTTATTCAGTGTTATGAGGGAGGAAATGGGCATATTCATTTATAATTATTTTGAATCCACCTGTGCTGAGTCTGAGCTAGATGACTTTTTGGAAACTTTTGTTCAGATAAGCCATGTTGATAATATATGTAATCAGTAGCCCACGCTTGAGAAAAGTACGGAAGCACTGGTGTCATACAAACCTAGTTCTTTTATTATTGCTTTTATTTTGAGTCTTATTTAACATTTTGCACTTTTGAATCACAAAACCAAGGAATCATTTAGGTTGGGCAAGACCTCTAAGATCATCAGGTTCAACATTTGACTGACCACCACCTTGTGGTCAGGTCACTAAATGCCATGTCTGGTTGTTTCTTGAACACCTCCCGGGATGGTGACTCCAACTCCTCCCTGGGCAAACTTCCAATGCTTAACCTTTCCTGTGATGAAATTCTTATTGCCCCGCTTGAAACTCCCCTGGCACAGTTTGAGGCTGTGTCCTGTCAGTGGTTGCCTTGGAGAAGAGCCTGACTCCTCCCAGGCTACACTCTCAGGCAGTTGTAGAGAGCAATTACCTCTGTTCAGCCTTTTCCCAGGCTAAACACCCCCAGCTCTCTCACCCACTCCTCACAGGGCTCACTGTCTAGATCCTCCACCAGCTCTGTTGCCCTTCTCTGGACATGCTCCAGCCCCTCAATGTCTTTCTTGTAGTGAAGGGCCCAAAACTGAGCACAGGATTTGAGATGTGGCCTTACCAGTGCTGATCACAGGGGAACAATCACTGCCCTGGCCCTGCTGGCCACACTACTGCTGATACAGGCCAGGATGCCATGGGCCTACTTGGCTACTTTAGCACACGCTGGCTTGTGTTCATCTGGATGTCAACCAGCACCCCTAGGTCCTTGTCCACTGGGCCCCTTTCCAGCAATTCTTCCCCATGCCTGTAGTGCTGCCTGGGGTTGTTGTGACCCAAGTGCAGGACTGGGCACTTTGACTTGTTGAGTGTCACACCCTTGGCATTGCCCATCAATCCAGCTTGTTCAGATTCCTCTGCAAATCCTTTCCTATCCTTCAACAGATCAATTTCCCACCCTGCTTGGTGTCATCTGTGAGCTGCCTGAGGGTACACTCAATCCCCTCATCCAAACATCCTCCATTTTTGTTGGATTTTTTTGTTTGTTTTAACTGAAGAGGTTCCTGGAGAAGCAAATTGTCAACCCTCCCAACAAAACAAACTTGGAAAAGTAAAACAAAACTTGGAGAAATTAACAACCTGAGTTTATCTTCATCAAGAATCAGGCATGAGCATTGGCATGGAGAAGCCATGAGGGTATAATGAACACAGTATTGATAAAGAGTCAAAAGACATGACTGTTCATTCAAGGCCCTTGTGCCATTTTAGGCCTTGGCTGAAATAAAATGATTTTTGCCTTGATTTTCTAAGTCTCTAAGTTTCAGTTTGGCACTTGTCAAGTTGAAAGAGTTGCCCTGCTGCAAAGCAGGGGGATGCACAGACTTTCAATGACTTATGTGATCTGAGGCTATGTATTTTTGTATGTTCTTGGATAATATAAAGATGTATATTTAATGCATGGCCCACCCAAGGTCCTCACATATTCTGCTTGACCTTCAGTAATAAAAAGGCTCCTTGTTCCTGTGAGCAAATGCTTAGATATTCAAAGCTGTGGTGATATGCAGTGAACACTGTTTATGCTGCTACTCTGTAATACTTTTTGCTGGACCATAGCAGTGTGATTCCCCTTGAGACAGGAGCAGCAGAAGAGTAATTGTTATATTCCACTTTCTGGAGGCATAATTTGTGGTTCTGTAGGAGATAAATGCTGTTCTAGTTATAGATATCAGCCCACCTTTTTATTCCCTTTTGCTATCTGACTCCCATCTAAACTTTATTCTGGCACAAGTATGTGCTACATTGGTCTGAAAGGTAGAAATCTGGTAAATTTGAGGCAAGTAAGGGTAGAAGAGGATCTGTAAACAGTTGAAATGTACATGCTGATGTGAGCAGTTTTTTAGATTAAATGAAACTAAATTCCTCCCCAGTGCAACTTGATCATGAAAGTAATAAAGCGAGAGAACACAACATTAACTTGTCATGTTGTCCCCTGTTGAAATTATAACAGACAAAAACGGGTAATAAGGTAATAAAACAATCTCATAATAAGGTAATTGCTTTATGCAATCATGTTTCTAGGAAACTTTAAAATCAAGAAAATACAAATTTGTCTTCTGTTTTAATGAGCAAAGCTAGAAAGTACCTTGTCTTTGCAAACATCATTAGGAGATGAAAACTATGTCTAGATATAGGTAAAATAGTACAGCAGCACATCTTAAATGCACCAATGTTCCGATTTGATCTTGTGCTCTGAGATGGTAATTTCTTGCTACAAAATGGCTACAGATTCAATAATTTGTCCAAAGAAACTGTGAAAGACATGCCAAGAGTAACCTGAACTCACAGTATTTAAAATAATACTTTTAATCTGGATATTTCTTTCTCCTTTTTTTGGAAAGGGAACTATGAAAAGTGAATTAGTTGGTGTTCTTGTGACTATAGCTGCTAAATGCTCTTTGGTATATTTTTTCTTAAAATGATGCAATGCAGTTTAGCATAATGGCTTCTAAGAAGGGGGAAGAAATTCTTACATGTTTTCAATCACTATAACTGAAAGACCTCTTTTTTCACCAAAGAAAGCATATCCTAAGTCTATGCAGTATTATGGGTCTTGTTCTTTTTCTGTCCTAGTGAAAGACAGAATTTTCCAAGAAGTACAGAGGTTCTTCTGAAGGAAAAATAATTTCTCTTGCAGCCTGTTTGTTTTTGTATTCCCTCTGTTCTTCCTTCTCTTTTCCTCAGCTTTTTGGTATAATCTCTCAGGTACTCAAGCCTCTTTTATCTTTCTTCCAGTATCTCATACCATTGTTTATAATAAAATATATATTTTGCCGATTGTCTGCTTACTAGTATTCTGAGTTTGCAGGTCTTATTCAGTTTGGAAGGATCTGATTATTCTTGGTGATTCATACCTTTCATTTGAAAGTAATGGCTAGAAATCAGTGATTTCTGGCAACTTGTATTTGAAGTGATTCACTCGTCAGTCAAAAACATCTTCAAACTTCTGCTGAACAACACACAGCCACTTACAATCATTATTACCTTTATTGAAGTAATGTAAGACTAATTATCCACCTATGTATGTTATTATTCTTGCAACAGTCTAAATGACTGAGCCCTAAAGGCCTTGTGGATGTGTCATGTTACAAATTAAGCTTTCTTAAAACTACTCAGTAGCTTCATGTCATTCTATGCCTTTGTTTAAAAAGTGGGTGATGGTGGGGGAAACCTCTTTGTCATAAAGAAAAAGAGCCCTTTGAGATCATCCATCTCATCAAAATAAGCGTGACAGGCTTTAATATCCTTAATATATTCATGCCCACACATTAAAATGTTGTACATTTTTCTTAATTATGTTCTGCAGTAACTGCATTTGTGTGAACTCTCAGGAAGAAAATGGAATTAATTAACCACCTGGCTTCACCTCCTGTATGAAAAGCAGCAATTTCAGACATCTTTGTGTTTGCTGGAGTATGCTTCATTTTAACCCTTCAGTAATAATGTGTAAAAGAGACAATTTTATTTTTGTGAGGAGGGCAGTGATAATCCAAGGGTTGGATGGTCTTGGTTCTGAGAACTTTCTAGTCCTACGGGATGGGGTGAACCCTCAAAGGTGACTCCACTGCTATAAGTGGGTAGTTTTGATGTCTAAATACCTTTGGGTTAAGGAGGTTACTGTATCTTGAATTCCCAGGCTAATCTTGAACACAAATTAAGCAGAGATCAGTGTGCTCTTGTTCTGGAATAAGCCAAAGTGCTCTTGTGCTGGAATAAGAGTATCCATAGCAGAGCAGGTCCTTATAAAGGCGAACGTTGGAAATATGGTTAGATAAACCATTACTATTTGTTGAAAAGAAAAAAGTTTGTAAAAAGTATATAGTGGTCTGTGGGCTTGAATAGAATTTTCACCTTAGTCATTTTACCACATTCTGATTAAATAAACACCCATTTCTAAAATCCTCTTTTGCATTCCACAGGCTTCATAGTCTGATGCCCTTTATTCAGTGCAGAGTGAGAAGTGGGCTGCATGTGTCTTTGTACTCATCCAGATATGTCTCTGTGATGAGACTTAGCTAAAATTCTTTGCTAAAATAGTAACCTGATTTTCTGAAAAATGCAGACTGGTCCACACTGGAACCTTACGCAAAATCCACAGTAAATTATGAAGATGTGCTGAGTCCTGTCTAAGGTCTGCTTGCTTTCACAGTAGTTTCTAAGGTTCACAATCATATGAACTACACACCATCAGGATTTCCAGATCCTTTTGCAGAATAGGATGTTGAAAGCCTTGCAAATCCCCATTTTACCACATCAGAAGCTTTGGTAGGTTGAGCTCCTTGATCCTGTGAACATGGGTTGCTGTTTTGAGGGCACAGGTCAATTTAGCAGAGTATCCTGTCTCTGGCAGTGGCCATCAGCTGGGGATTAGAGAAAGCATACAGAATCATTACAAATATAAAGTAGTAGAAGCTTCAAATACACATCCTAACTAAGGGTTCAGTTTCCAAGGAGTGGTGCTTTTGGACTTTCAGACCTAATTAATTGTTTCCAGGCTGTTGAGTTAAACAGACTTTAGACCCTTTTCCTCAGGCATTTCCTAGCTCTTACACTCATTGATATTTTTGACTTAGTTCTATTAAAACATTTTGAAACAATTAATAATTCTTCTCTGATGACACTTCAAAGTTTCTACTTTTCATTCTCATGCAGAATGAACTCTAAGAAAAATTGTATGAAGTAGAGCTTCCCATTTTTTTCTTAACCCTGCATTTCAAACATGGTGCACAACTTTTTTGTCTTATTTTCTCCAGTTTTCTGTGTGTATTAAGTACATTATGGGCTTTGTAATATGCAACTTATCATTTTGCTTTTTGTGTTACAGTATGCTGTTGTCATGGCTGTTAGGTGCTTTTCTACTTGCCACTGTTCCCTATGTTAAGGAATTTGTTTCTCTTGTTTAATTGTGTGTGTACCTTTTGTTTGTGCCTCTCTCTTTTACAGTGCCATTACTCCATGAAAAAGGCAGCCTCCTTCCTGGGAATTGGTACAGAGAATGTGTACTTCATCAAAACAGATGAAAGGTAAGAATGCAAAAGCCATGACTGATCTCTGAGCCTTTGTAAAATGCAGTAGTGCTGTACGTAACTAACCTGTTTGAATGTAACTGAAAAAGTTTTAAATCTGTGTCCCTTAGAGGTAAGATGATACCTGAGGAACTGGAG
Organism: Melospiza georgiana; assembly: GCF_028018845.1. NCBI lineage: Eukaryota > Metazoa > Chordata > Aves > Passeriformes > Passerellidae > Melospiza > Melospiza georgiana. Next base: position 41,749,418 of record NC_080430.1, on the reverse strand, counting down.
AAACAAGTCCAGCGGGCCAGGAAAGAGGTGAGAGGGGGAGAGAGAGTGTGAAGGAGAGAGGAGTGTGTGCAGACTGTGTGCTTGTGTCTGAGTGAAAGGAAGGAAAACTAAGAGTGACCAAAATCTTAAAAGTAGGGCAGTTAATGTAACAATGTCTTTCTCACAGGTACAATCGGTTTGCCACAAACTTGTGGAACAAGCCAAGGCTTATGGGTTCTACACTCTTAAAAGGGAGGAAAATTCCACAGGGTGTTTACTGCTAATGAAAGTCCTGAGTACAATGCTGCTCTGAAGTATTTAGCACATTTCTTATAGGATTTCCTTTGCCCTTGATCCTTTTTTAAATGGATGCAGTATGTTTTCCTAAAACGGTTTTTCAGTTAATTACAGCAGCTATTGCTCTGTTGCCTCTGCAGTGAGCAGCAACTGTAACATGTGGCTTAGTCTCTAAAACTGTCTTACAAGCTTCAAATGCTAAATTCTGTCCTTTCTATTATTCTACTGAGGGTGCAGAGAAGTGCCTCTTTTCCCCTAGGGACTTTGCCAAGTAGGAAGTCAAAGGCAAGGATTTGGAAGGGCACTGATGTGTATTTGGACAACATTAACACACATTCCCACAATCTCTAAGGCAGTCCTTACCTATAGTCAACATAATTTATTTTAGAGAGCTTGAAGGACTGAATGTGACTTCCAAGAGGATCTTCTTTTGGCTTGGTTAGCTCACCCTATTTCTCATTTCCAGTTTGTGCATCAGAGCAGTAAAATTCAAAGCTCAGCTCTTAGTCCATGATGAGTGAATACAAAGCAGCTAGTGCAATGTTCATGGCATAGATGATACTTCCATGGAATTCTGTCTTGGAAATCTGCTTTTGTGGCTGATAGAAAAGCCAAGGCAGCCCCGTCCTGTCCTGCACTGGCATGGCCACAACAGCTTACAGTAAGTTCTGATTTGGATACATTTTCTGCCAAAAAACCATCTCTTATTTGAGTTTCATGCTGATAGCATAGCTATTGATACATGGGGGCCCTGATGACCTAGCAAACTCTCTTCTTTGCCTCCTTCCCTACTTTGCATTTTCTGAGAAATACAACCTATACTTTACTCATTTGAGCAAGCTGGGGGGGAAAAAGGGACTGAAATGAAATAAAGTAATGGGAAGCAGGCTTGCAGGAGAATCATCTCTTTGCTTTTGCAAAAACAGTATCTTGTTTGTTCTTGTAACAATATGTAATGGTCATTTGAAAGAAATCAACTGGCATTTGTGATTTTTTTTAAAAGGTCTACCTCAGTATGGTACCTCACAAATAAAAACAAAATGCTTTGCTTGCAGGAAAACACGATTTCACTTGCATTTTAAAGGAAGTTACAGGTGTACTGGAAGGTTTTCATTTAATCAGAGCTTCAGTGTGTCTGTCCAGCTGTGTCTGTTACAACTTTTACGGAAGGATGCCTCAGTAAATAACAGTAAATATTCTAATGACTCTAGACAACAGAAGATGTGTTTGCTGATGACTGAAGCACAAAATGATCACTAAATATGAAAGGCAAGAGTCTTCTCTTTTTAGAGAACTTAGGCAGGAAGACTAGATTAACTATATTGTCAAGAGTAATAAAAATGTAATTCCCTTCTTTGTGGGAAAAAGTATAATGGTAGCAATTACTGGAATTTGTAGATATCTGAGACTTTTCCCTGTATGCAGTTGTGCTACCAATTGGCTGCTTGAGAGCCTTTGACTTTGATGTAGCTGTGAGACAAAATTGCTGGGAACACTAATAGAAAATAGATGTGTTGGATACATCTTTGCCTCACTTGCAAGAGTTCTGTGCTCAAGATTCAGGCTGATTTGTAAGTTTGATTAAATATTGTGGGACCTTGTACTCAGAATAAATGACCAAGAAGTGAATTAAAGGCTGGTAAGTCTTTGTGAATGTATGGGATTTATTTAAGTTCATTCCAATGTTACTTTTCACTGCTTTAGCCATTTGTAAAGAAAATCTAAAATACAAATAAATCATAATTACGTACCATTCTAACAGTCTTCTACACTGTAAAGAAGGATAAAACTGTCAGAGTGTAAATGTGATATAAGCCTGTCTGTCTCTGTAGATGCTTAAAATGGCAATATTAAAAAAAAAAAAAAAGAAAAAAAGAAATCATATTTCAGCTGGGTGAAGATACATGGAAGACTTGTGTGGAGTTTGATTTTTCAGCTGATGTCTGATTTCACTAAGGCTCCATTGAGTTACACACTTACATCATCTGAGAGATCTAATTCACTGCCAATGAACTTGAGTGATCCCAGCTTGCACAATCCAATGACACCCTGGGAGCCCCTGCAGTAGGTGTGTTGTCATTCTGCAGGCCAGGTGCTGAACTGTGCAGAGCAGCTCTTTCAGCAGGCACTTCCCAGCAGTGAGACTGCACAGTCACTGCTGGGGCATACACCCTCAATTTCATGGAGCTGCTACAGAGTCTCATGGACTACTTTCATGGAGTTGCTGCAGTTTCTGCTCCTAAGCAGAGCCAACACAGATCTGCAAGGATCTGTGAGCCAGAATGCTGCTAGCTGAAGGGAAGCAAAGATGGATGGCTGTCAGTGGCTGTCTGAGACCCCAGCCTGACAAAAGCTTTCCTTATCCCACCTGACTGACCTGAACACCATCTGAGATTTCCAGCAGTCTCTCTCCTAACATTCAGTTACTGTCTTCAGCCCTTCTTCTTTCCCAGACAGGAGTGGGAGCAAGGGAATAGCACTGAGCTGCAGGTCAGGCGTGGGATCAGACAGCAGTGACTGTCCCTGTCAGGGAGTGCACCAATGGCTGAAGGCAAATCACCTTCCCTAGCTGCAGTTTCCTCTTCACCAGGCAGAGAACAGGGGTCTTGTAGAGACAGTGCAGGTGGAAACCCTAAAGGGATGAGCCCTTTCCTTGCATGGGTAGTCTGCTGGCTGAGCTAATTGCTTTATTTTATCAGTCAGAATGACAGCATATATGGTAGTGAGATGTGAAAGACTGAGAATTGAAAATCAGTGTATAAAGAGACATGTCATATATCTGGTATGTTTTGATTTTGACAAAAGTAGCATATGTCAAAACAGTCTGAAGCTGCAGAAGTCTGCCCTGGGATGGTGTTAAGTAGAAATGGAAAATGCCTTTTCTTTTTTTAAATGAAAAAAAAAAAAAAAGAAAAAGAGATCCAGCACTATTAAATGCAGTACCTTCTGCTGGGAAACTAAAATGTGGATTGTCACATCTTTGTCCTACTTTCCTAGATCTTTTTATACTTCAGCTCTGCAAGTATACAAGGAAGAGATGAACAGTGCAAATGATAACTTTTTTTTGTTTTGAATCCTATTGCAGGGGTCAGCACCATTTCTTGTCTGTGCTACAGCAGGCACAACTGTGCTGGGAGCATTTGATCCTCTGGATAAAATTGCTGATATCTGTGAAAAGCATGGCCTCTGGCTTCATGTTGATGTGAGTTTGTATACTGCATGGTTTAGTTTAGCACTGCTTTTTTATAATTGCTCTTTGACTGTTGATACTTCTTTTTTAGAAGCTGGGTTCTAATAACATTTCTTTTTCCTTACATAGAGACCAGAAATATGTTCTGATTTGACTCTGTTACATATGCTGCAAAACAGCAAATAACTTGGTTCTGACAAGCAGCCAAAACCGTTCTGTTATTGTCAGGTTATAGTTCAAAATTATTTTATAATCAATTTCTTCTTCTTGCTACCTCCTAAAAATGCTTCAATAGTGATATACAAACATAAGTTTTGATTGTCCCCACATTCTGTTGGGGAAGAGACCCATTAGAATTATGTGTGAGGTTCATACAGGTTAAAATAAAGATATGCTTTCTGACTCAATCAGTCATAAATTAGTCTGTTTCATATTTACAGATTTGAATTTCCTGTATATATCCTTACATTTTCCTAAATGGTTCAGAAATTTTTCTCTTTTAAAAAAATTCTTTGTAATTTTAGGTTTGGATATTAAAATCCTGTAATGAATCTTTTATGAATATTTACTGTGCCTTTTTATGATTTGAAAGATTTAGCTCTAAATGTATTTTTCTAAAGATAGGCCACTTCATTTTTTCTAAAATTGCATTCTCTTTATAATTGCAATGCCACAAATCCAGAATTATAGTTGGCTAGATTAAAAGTCATGGAGCAATAAGAGAATCTGGAGCAATATTTGTGGAGATTTCCAAACCTGCTCTAAATTTCTGAAATGTTTGTATAATGTTGAGTATCTAAAGAAGGATCACGTAGGCAGTGATACATGTTTCAAATAAATGTCTCACAGACATTAATAAATAAAGTCACTGTAGGTATGAGTCAAAAGAATTTTCTTATATTCTTGGAGACAAAAATGCAGAATTTAGGCCAAATATTTAAAATGTCTGCCAAGCCTCATGGCTGTGTGCTGCTGGGAAGAACTCATCAGATTTTCAGCAGGAGGGCAACACTGCTGTTACACAACTCTCTTGTGTGTCTTTGTATGGCTGGTGGAGGGAGGGATGTGGTTGGAATCTGTGTTGGACCTTAGGTGGGTCAGACAGATGTGGCTGGAGCCATCTCCAGTGGCTGTAGGAGAGCAATGAGCAGTCTCCCTGCAGCTGAACTCAAATATGGTGGGATGAGCCTGGGTCCTGTTCTGAACCTTAGTGAGTTGTTAGTCTTTTGAAAAGAACTAGCTTTATTCTTCTGAATTTGCCTCATGTTAAGCTAAGTTAAAAGTGTCCAGGAATATCTTTACGTTATTTTCTGTTTTGAAATGACTGTAGTTGTCAGATGTTAATTGTTTCCCAGTAGAAGGACAAATGTCCAGTGATAAATTGGGTTTGCAGTCTGGAATATCAATTGTTCTCTTAAGATGTGATTCATGTTATGAACCTCTCAGTGGTTCTCAGAAGTTCTATCAGTATTTTCTCTATTTTTCACACTATATAAAGGATTGGGTGGATGGCTGTTTCTCTAATTTTTTTTTGTTTAAAGTTTCTAGCTGTATTTATAAGAGGACAAGTTATAGGGAAAGACTGAAAGCTTTCCCCAGAGGTGACATCTGGCATACATGTATGTACAAGTGTGCTATGGTAAAATGAGCAGACTGTGATTCTTAGTGTAACATTTTTTCCCTCACAGCACCACTAGAAAGAGATTTACTGAAATTGTATGTGAGCAGGTACAGTGAGACTGAGTCTCTACCATTCAGAAAGACTATAAGAAACACAGAGAAGGATTGTTTTTTTCTTTTTACTTTTTCTTTTTCTTTTTTTTTTTTTTTTTTTTTTTTAGCAAGAATACCTCTTACCACTATAGGATAGAATGTAAAATTTTTGAAATCTTTGAGAATCTACAATCTGCTGAAAGGCCTGGCTTCATGTGGAATGATTTACACATTATGCAGTCTACAAAGTATTCTGCTGTTTAGGCCTGCTGTAACTTTGAAGGAAAAAAAAAGAGTACAGTGCAATTAAAACAGAGTAAAACCCAGGTTAAGTGATGTCTAATGTAGAACTTTTTGTGTGTCATTAATAGGCATCAGGATTATCTACTGTAAGTGCTCTCACAAGCTGTTACTAAGGATATCTTATATGAATGTCAGTGGTGTTTTTTCCAGATTTACACTGATTTATTTAATTTCAGAATATTTTCTGATCCCATAAATTGATGTGTTTGCCTTAGGGACACTCTTTTCATTAAATATGAAATGATAAAGCTTGTGATTCTTAGGAAGGGCAAAAGGGAGAATGTCAACAGAAATTCACTGAGCTTCAGGAAGATAAATTTCAATAAAGCCAGAAATAGTAGTTAAGCTCTGACATGAAGACAAACCAGAGAGGAAAAGTGAGTTAAGGAAAATGTTTTAAGAAGATAATACCAGTAGGTCCAAACTGCCCTGGCAGTCAAGCTGTTCAGTCAAGCCTAAGAGCAAAGGCTGTACCAAGCTTATTTTGTTCACAGTGCAGCACTCCAGTAGCTTATTGTATTTTAACCTCCATCTCTGGTGCCTTTCTTAATAACTTGTTTTGTATCATCAATATGCCTCCAGCATTTGTGTATGCCATGTATTGTCTTCACATAGCTTTAAATGCTATGTGTGAGTATTTTTTCCCTGGTGGTCCTGACTTGACTATTTTTTTTTCTCCTATTATTAGGCCTGTAGAGAAAATCAGGCTTGACCTATTCGCCCATGCTTAGGTAATTAGCTTAATCAGGCAGTGCACACTGTGATTTCCATCATTTAGCTGTAAATGATTTGTTGCCTATGAAACAGAAATTTTCTCGTACCTTGTTGCCAATTACATTGTGAGGGACAGGGGTTGATAAGGGCTGTGTTTTGACCTCCCCTGTGGGGATCTCAGCTGCATTTGTCTTAAAATGTGTCATTCTAGTTTGATCAATCTGCCCTCCTTCTGTAGTCCCTTGGATGGAAGAGAGGCAGTCAACTTCACTTGTTGACTTTGCAATATCTCATCAAAAAGCCAGAGAAACCTGCCAAGAAGCAGTTCTGGTAGTGAGTGAAAACCTGGTTGGAAAACCTTTCCCACAGAGCAGTTACCAGTCGTTCTTTGAAAGGAGAAAAACATTTGAGCAGGATTCCACAAAGGTCTGTCTTAGGGTAGAAATTATCTGGTATTTTTGTTAAATCACTTGGATGAAAAAGAATGTGCTGACAAATTTGAAAATGACATAAGACTTCTGACAAAGGCAGTGGGAGGACAGGATTAGAAATCAAAGGGATTTTGACAATTTCAGAAAAAAGTGGAAAAACTAGGCTACAGTTCAATAGAGATAGAATTCTCAGCTGCAGTAATCAAGTACACAGACAGGCTGGGAAGTGTTGACTAGATAGCAGATCTTTACTGTAAAGCCCAGATATTTTCCTAGTTCACAAATCAGTGATATTTTCAAATAGAGTTAAATACCTTTCAGAATTGAATAAAGGAGGTACATAAAAGGATTCTTTCTTTCTGCTTCACACGCCATCTGCTTTATCTAAATTTTGGCCAAATAAAAAGATGCAGTTCAAGAAGGCTCTACAGGAGAAAGATTAGAAAATGGGAAACAATGTAAATAAACATAATCATATTTACAAATTATGACCAATGAGAAAAGATGGAAAGCACTGATGTTATTTAAACTAGAAAAACAAAATAAGCAGAATATAACAGTCTACAGAAGCTTCAAAAGGTGCTGCTAAAAGAAAGGGACTAATCTGTTCCCCGACCACTGGAGGTGTGACAAATGGTAACATTGTTTAGGACTGACACTTTAAATTAAAATGGTGTTATTCCTGTTACACACAAATTATGTGGTTAAATTGTGCAGCCTCCATCATTAGAGAGGCCTTTAAAACCAGACAAAGCCAGTGATTTTCAGTCTCCTTAAATGCCTTCTCCTTCACGGTGTTTTGTGGTTTTTATTTTTTTGGTTGATTTTGTGGTTTTTAGGTATTTTTGTTAGTTATTATTGTTGCTGTTGGGTTTTTTGTGGTTTTGTGTGTTTGTTTGTTTGTTTTCTTGTTTTTTCTTGTTTTGTTTTGTTTGTTTTTTTTTTTCCAGCCCTGGATCCTTAAGCACTTTCTCTTTGAATAGGGTAAAGAATCATGGATCACAAATTCATCTAGTATTACTGTGGCTCAAGTAGATTAATGTTATTTCTGTCATCTAGATCTACAGTGATATTCTTTTAAAAAAAGGCAGAAAGTAGGGCCAACAATGCTGTGGAGGCAGGAATTGCTGGTCTCTGTCTGTATTTTATTTTTCACTTCAGTGCTAATTACATGTGTAGTTGGTCCATGATTAATAATCTCTAAAAAGATGTAGTTGAGAGAAATGAGAGGAGTAGGGCTTTGGGGTGGCACTGTTGAGATGACCTCTCAACTGCATTTTTAGTCTTGTTTTCCACAAACAGTGTGAGAATGTCAACTTTTTCAAACACGGAAATTTTGGATGCAAATTTTTAACAATGTATTATATTTTAAAGAGTTGTTTATAATTTCTGAGAATCAGGGAATAACTTAGTGACTGTTTTGACTTAATGGAATCATAGAATGAGAGGAGTAGTATTTGTCTCTTGTATTAGTTTGATTGTCATCCCATAGCAGGGCAAATTTGGACTACCTGGAGAAAAAAAGTTGCAAGTCATGGTACTGCAGGATTACCATGAAGTTTGAGGCAAAATAATTTCCTACCTCAGGTCCCACCTGTAGTCTTGTACAGCAGCCCTTGTCTCAGCAAGGATGCTGTGAGCATGACAATGTAAAATATGATTTGATTTATTAATGTGTGGCATTAATGAGGATGACTTTTTAAGACAAGTTAATAACTTTCATCTCCCTTGTGAGCCTTTGCCATCCTGTCTCCCAGAGATAACTGATCTCATTCCTAATGTATGGCCTGTGAAGCAAATACCAATGATGAACTCATATATCAGCTATCACATATTTTTATTTCAATGAAAGAATAAAAACCCCAAAACCAAACAAGCATATATTTTCTATGCTTAGGTCAGGAATCTTTACATCAGCAACTTTCTTTTTCTTTACAATTTTTTTTAATAAACTGAGTCCAAATTAATGAACTGAGTCAGTTTTGTGGACTGATGTTTTTGTGTGTCTCTGAAGAGCTTTGCTTGCTTCACAGGTAGTTCGCTTAAGTACATTCTGCCTTCATGGGTATTGAAAATACTTTTATATATTTATTTATCTAGCAGTAACTTCTCAAATGCTCTGTGTGACATGTTTAATGTTTGCATGGTCTCCTCACCTTTCCATTGTGGATAAATGTTATTGTTTGGGAGCTGAAGGTTCACAGACCTGATCCTTGCAGAATTCATGAAAAAGTATCACATTCCCTAATTCAAATTGTCCAGAAATTAAACATATGTAATAAAAAACTAGTTGTCTGCGTTCCTTCTATAGTCCCTGGAGAGACACATCTGCCAAATGTATCACCCAAAGATGAATGTCTAGGTTAGATGGAAGTAAAAAAGGAGTTTCAGTGAAGAGCTCCTCACTACAGAGAAGGTCTAAGTGAGTCTTAGAGCACACACTTAGTTCTTAGGTGAGCTGAGAGAGTTCTCAGTAATTTTAAGCTCATTTGGGTTGCTGGTGACAGAAATGCTGCTATTGCTCACTGACATACTTTGCTTTTCATATCTCTGCAAAATCTGAGCCTGGCCTTTGCAATTGCCAGAGATTATCTCTGCCCACTGTTTCCCCTGTGAAATTCTCAGAAAGGAATTGGCTAGCAGGAGGAAGATGTGCAAAGTGGGGCTTTCTGCTGTCACTGAGAGTTTAAGGCTGGGGGAAAGGAAGCAACAACAGGTATTAGGTATTTTTGGTATCAGGAGTGAGTCTGGTTATGCAAGGACATTTCAGTTCATTCCCTTTGCTTACTCAGAAGGACCACTCTGGTTTGTGGCTCATGTTCTGGCACAGATCACAACCTCCTCTATTTCAGGCATAGCCCCAGGCTGCTGTCTTTATTTCAGGAGGTGTAACTAAAGGCAAAATGTAGCCCACTGACCGTGTAGTAAACAAAGTTTTAAATGAGATAAGACACCTTTAGAAATTATTAGTTGAAGTATTATCAAAAATAATATTTTCTTGCTCTGTAAATGTTCCAACAGGCTTCTTGGGGTGGCTCAGCTTTGATATCAAGGAAGCATCGCAGACTTCTTCATGGTATCCACAGGTAAGTCAATTGAATCTATTTACTAGGGATTGAGGTGGAAGTTAGGTGCCCTGTTGGCTTCCATAAGTGCTGCATTTTTAAAAATAGTTGAAGAGATTTCCGAACCTGTGGTGGGTGTGGGTGCATGGGAAATCTGATTTGTCTGCTTGGATTGTGTTTGGTCTTTTTTGATTCTTAAGTACCCGTGATTATAGATGCAATTTTCACCTCCCTTTCTCTATTTATGATTTTTGCAGAGCTGATTCTGTTGCCTGGAATCCCCATAAAATGCTGTTGGCAGGAATCCAGTGCTGTGCTCTTCTGGTGAAAGATAATTCTGTAAGCCCTCCTGACCTTTTTTTATTTTCTTTTCATTTTTTCCTTTTTTTTTTTTTGTATTCTAATAAGCTGTCATTGCTGTAAAATAAAAGTGGAAATAATTAGGAAACAGCTGAAAGTCAGTTTTACTATACTGCAGTACAAAGGCTGAATTATATTATTTTGAATTTCACCACTTAATTAATAAAGGGTGAATAAAAGAGAAAGGTAAAAACAATCCAAATCACTGTACTCACTAGTGGTCAAATTTTGCAGCTGGTGCCCTTGCTAGTTAACTTCTGCACATAATTTGCATTCAGAATGGAGTATTTTGTCACCTGGGCCTGGCACACTCAGCCACTGAGCTCATCAAAGCCCTCAGAATAGCTGCCATCCATGGGGACTGCAGCAGTGCTGTGTCTGCTTAAGGCAGGCAGAGCTCATCTGCGCCTCCCCTTGCACGGGAGGAAGCAGCAGACTGGCAGTCAGAGCACATCCAGGTAAAGGTGCTGAGCCTTCTGCCCACACTCTACCAGTTTTTCCTCATCAGCAGGGTGATTTAGACTTCCCAAAAGCCATGACTAATTTAGAGGTCCAGCAGGAAAACAGCAGAGCTCTGATCTCAAGATGACTTTGCAACGTAGCGAAAGTCCCTTCTTGTGTCTTTGTGGCATTCTTTTATCTCAAAAAAACCCCCAAACAAACAGTAAGAGGTTCATTATTTCAACCTTCATTTAAAAATCAGACCTGGTAAAATTTATGCCAACTGGCCATCGTTATGAGTGAATTTTACCTTATACTCCATAGGTTATAACAGACTGAACCTCACGATGACATTGAGCCCCTAAGGTTTGCATTGCTGTTTTGTGGCCGTGGTTTGTAAATTGCTTTTATAAATCTCTGTCAAAACAACTGATATTTTCTATTCAGCTGCTGGGGTTACCTATCCATGTAATTTGTTATGAACTTCTTTTGGTAAGAGCTGATGAGGACCAAAGAGTGTACTTGCTAATCAGCACTCTCTTGTAGCTGATTGCTCTAGGTCAGGGGTGAGACCTGGCAGGACAGTAAGGAGAACTGTGCCACCTCATTTCCTTACATTAGAGCCTGTGAGATTGAATAGGATTATATTTCAGTGTTACCATCCATCACTTTATTCTGAGCTGAAAAACAAACAGAATAATGTTATTGACTAAGATTAATGCAGTGTCTTAATTGCAAGCTTGGGAAGATTTCAATGCTGAATTTTTAACTAATTAGGCCTAGTACATTGATATTGCCCCAGGTAATGATTAGGCTACTTTGACTGAATTGTGGAAATTTCTCAGGAAGATAAAGGTAAGAAATGTAGAGGATTGAACTGTTCTAGCTGCTCTAGCCTTTCAAGTCACTTTATGAACACTGTTCCAACTTCAGGGCTCTGGCAGCCTTTTAGTGGTTCCCTTCTGTGCAGTGTAAGGTCTGGTAGAGTGATCCCATTCCCCTTTTAAACGACAGCCAGGCAATATTGTGTTAGAAATACTTGTAAATTTGAGTCTTAGGTCTTTGAGGGGTGAAAACAGAAGTACTATGGATTGCAGCATCAGATCCATGTTGTACAGTGAGAAATGTTTGGAATGCAGAAGATTTGGCAGCATTGGGAAGAAAGGTTGTTTTACTCTGTCTGCTTCCAGGGAAATTGGCTCTTACTCATTCTGTGTATGTGCCAGTGAAGTCTTTATATGCAAACAGACACATACAGATTTGAGTACTTTCTTATTAACTAGCTGGAATATAAATCCTTAAGAAAAAAAGATCAAATGCATATTTGAGACACTTTGACAGAGAAGTGTTGCTTCACTTTGATCCTCTCCATACAAGAAGAGGCAGCTGAATCCAGTTTCCCATTAAAAATGCTATTTTTGCACCAGTAAGAGAAGGGAAAAGTACATGTATCAGTTTCTCACTTGGGAGCTTGTTCCACTTCTGAAGCACATAAATACCTATGGCTAAGATGAAGCACATGTTTGTATGTGAACATAATTCCTTCACACTGTGGTTAGGATGCATCAGTGGGAACTGGATGCTGAGATGTGAGCTGGAAGACTCTGGCACACGCTGCTCTGTGAGTGAGTGTTCAAGGAACCTAAGGTAGATTCTGAAGTTCTGAATTCTCCAAGAAATCAAAGCAGCAAAATGTTAATTATGAATGTTAAGTCCCATTTATGGATTACCCTATTTCCCTTTGAAAGACTGATTAAGAATGTTTTGTTAGCCCATCTTCCCATTTGCATTGAAGTCCATTTGGAAATTTTGAATACTTCAGAATTAGGCTTAGTTGATTATAAGTGAGCAAATTAATCCCCTTCAGTTTTTCTTCTTCTCCTTCATATTTTCTGTATGAAAGTTAATCTTTAGAAGATGTCATCACATTTCAGTTGTTCTGGTAACGCTGTAATTTCCCGTTAACATAGGTAATAGTGGCTTTTTTTGGTTTGGGTTTTTCTTTTGCCATATTTCTTCAATGGGCTTTAGCAGTGTTATTATATTTAAGACACTGCAACTGACTTGTTAGAATGAAACATTGTAATTAAATATTTTCCTGTACAGATTAAAAAAAAAACCAAAAACTGATAAAAAAAGATTAACTACAGTGAAATGCTGATAAAAGAGTATTTTCCAGCTTTAGTGAAACAAAATTGGAATATTTCCAAGGAAGGTAGACATAGAAAAGAGATGTAAGTGTTTGCCTTGATTAGAAGAGAAAAGCAATTTCACCAAAGGGAAAGAAAGACTGGCTAATCCTTTGTAAAAGCTCAGATCAATGGCTGTAGTTCTTCAGTGCTTAAAGTACTCAAGAAGTGCTCATCAATTCATTTTTCACTGCCATGCCCTGAGTAACTTTCATCACTTCTCCAAGATCGTCTTAGTCAGAAAACACTGGTATTGCTGAATCATGAATTGCAGTGACTGTTTAAATGCAAACCTAGATGGACCAATAATCTAAAAACATTGGTGAACCCAGTTTTGGTCTTATATATTCTCAAAACGCTAAGAATTAGTGTTGGGTTGTACATACTCCCTTAAAAACCACAGAGTTACTCCAGTTTGTCCTTGCTGTCATCCATATCTGTGTGAATATTATCTACATATTAACAGAGAACTGTTTATCACGACTGCCAAAGTTCTGTGACTCGTGAGAGTGAAGCACTGGTTTAGGTAATTCAGCATCAGTTCTAGGTAATAAACAGAATTTTTACTTCTTAGTTAAGAATAACGTCTCAATGTAGCTAATGAAATCTCATTTTAGTGCAGAATATAATTGATTAAGGTGATGATGGCAGCCATCCACATGTAGTCTCTTCCTCATCATTAGCAATATAGAGATATCTACCTCCTTGATTCCCCTCCAGAGCAGCTGCAGGAAATGCTCTGTTCTCATCGCTTTTGCTTGGGTTTAATACAACTGAGAGCTCCTTCTCACCTCTCAAAACACGTTGCTGTAGTGTCCTTTAACACTACATTGCTTTTGACAATTTTCAAGTATGCTATTCAAAAGGCTGTCCTTATTGCCTCAGAAAAGGCAAATCAGGGAGAGGCTTGTCTTGGGGAAAAAGATATTTTATTAATGAAATTGAAATTCACTTTTAACTAGCAATGGAAATGGAAAGAGATCAGAAGACTTGCTGTAGGTAAGTCTCTTCAATGAGAAAAATATATTGAATTATGAAACTGGAGCTCTTGCCTTCAGTATCAATATTTTTTCATCAATTTTCTATTAATTAGAACACACAAAAGCTCTTCATAGACTTCATCAAAATCAAAAACTCTTTGAAACTTCATAGTGGACTGGAGCCTCTATGAAAATAGTATTTCCATTTCCTAAACTTTAACAGACTGACAATAAGGCTAAGAACTTGCATTAAAAAGGGTGGAAAGAGAAAAGATGCTGAAGAAAGAAACTCCAAGTTGTCCAATGGGGCAGTTCTAATGAAACTTTTGCAATTCTTCTGAGCAGATGTAGCAGCTCGGTTACTGTGTGGAAAACTGTTGGGACTGAGAACCCTGAGTTAGAAAGCATATTTAAAGCATATTTCTGTCCTTTATTTTTCCTTCTACATTTCCATTGTTTGACTTGGAAAATTGAGGTGACTTTTTTGTCTTCTGTTCTCTTTCTTTTCCCTTCTCTTTCTCCTCCACCTTTCTTTTTGATATTTCTCTCTTTCTCACAAAGGATGATTTTCATTTCTTTTCCTCTCTGCTCTAGTGACAGGCAGGAGGATGTCACTATACTTGCCTCTGGAGATTGATAGCATCAGTATCTTCAGCAGGATTTCTTCAGCGTGTTGCATTCTTAGTAGGATAAGCAGGTGGAAAAAGATCATAAAGCCACATGTATTGTCAGCTTCAGATGCACCAGGAGATGAAGACAGTACCAGCCAGTTTTTTTATTAATAATGAACTACACTACCAACAATACAAGCTGACTCAGGGCCGTCAAAATATTTGTTGCATTTTCACTCTAGAGCATTTTCTAAAAACTATGTAACTCTGCAACTGTCCTGTGATCTTAAGTGAACTTCTCAGTCTTTTGTAATATTGTCAACTGCATTTAGGTTTCTTGTGATAAACAATGGTTACTATTTATCAGATGACAGGCATGAAGGGAACTTCTATTCTGTGACATCCTCTATTGTGCAGCTGCATTGCATTCTGATAAGGCAGAAGATAGTGCCTCATTTATCAACCCTGCTGTACACACACTGCAGATACATCATTCAACATTTTAAATCAGTAAGAGACAAAGCAATTAGCTTAAATTTGTGGATGTTGCTGCTTTTTTGCTTGTTTTTTTCTTTTTTTAAACACTATGTCTAGTAAACTTGTTATTCTCCTGGAAGTAAAGGTATGAAGGTCTAAATGAATGAAGGACAATGTCTTGACAGAATGACTCCTGTTTCTTGTTGTGCAGCTGCTAACCAGAGGGAAAAAAAGCTGCAAAAAAACCTTCAAAAATACGGATGCCTCAGTGCTTGGCTATTCTGTCATTTCTAATGTCATCTTCTTGCCTTTCTTTATTTGAGAAAATTGCCAAGTAGGTGTTAGAATCCTATATGCTGCAAAACACTGCATCCATCATTGGCTTTCCAGCTGTGGCTACCCTGTGCTGCAGCTGCACATTATCACTCTGCAAAGGGAGAGCAGACACCCAACCCTTTTTTCCCCCAAGCTGTCATAAAAGCTGCCTTTTCACCAGGCTGAACATGCTGCTCCTGTGACTTAAGAGTTCAGACCAAATTTGCTGTACTGTTATCAAATATTACAATGGGATTGTCAAACCCTCACGGAAGTTGTGGAGAAACTTTGGTGGTGTTCTCCTTTAGTGCACTATTAATTGGTGTGCAGGTGGAGTTTTTTATTTGCTTTGCTTTTTTGGAGGGAATTAGAAAGTCTAGGAGAGAGGCAGAGTTATTCTGTGTATGTCACTTCATTAATTTTTTTTTTGTCTTGACCTTTTTACTCCATTTTATTGCCAGTCCCAAAGTCATAAGTAGGATATTGGAATGTAGAACAAGAATTGTACCTCTGTTGTGGGAATATGACACTTTGATCAAGAGTAATATCAGACACTGTGCCATTTTAAAATCAGAATTGCAGCAGATGCAAAGAAAAGGGCAAAATGAGAAATGCTTTTTTTGTTTGCTCAAATTGAAGAGTGAGATTGAGTTGGAAGATGAGTTGTGCTCTTCTTAGCACTGACAGATCCAGGTTTTCTGTCTCCTGGGCCCCTCACAGGGCCACCCTCATCTCTGTTCTTGTGACCTGCTTTCTGCCAGCCCTTCTCTCTACTTCATAGTTTTACAGAGTATATTTTGGTATATCATTCTTCAACCAACAGCCAGTTCTATTTTTCTTCTCTTCCTCTGCACCTTTAAATCTGTAGCAGCCTCTGTGCTTTCTGTTTCCCAGCCTTGTTCTCTGCTGGAGCCTGCCACATCACTCATTAATCTTTGTCTGTTTTGTGCTGCTCATCTCTGCCCAGGTTCTCCCTCAGAAGCTGTAGGCTGGAGATTCCTGAATAAAAATAATTTTATTTAGAAATCATGATTAGCATATATGAAAGCATATTTTCTTAAGTTTATTTTCAAATGTTACATTTATCTGAAATGTGAAAGAGAAAAAAAAATGGGTTGTACTAACCTCCTTGTGGTTTTTCTGTTCAAACAGCCAGCCTGTGCTAAATCCACAGTGACTATTTGGCAGTAAGGGCTAAGCATTTATTTCTTTGGGCTAAAATCTTCCCTACCTGCAACTAACCAAAGCAGGAATGGATTGAGCCATTTGTGAACATGTAGGAAGTTCCATTTGTGAACATGTAGGAAGTTCCTCAGGGGTTATTCTTGAACATGGTGGTGCTTATAAAGCCAAGACTGTGGGTGCAGTTCCTGTATGAGCCATTCACTGGATTGGACTCAGTGATCCTTGTGGTTTCCTTCCAACTTTAAATACTCTGCGATTCTGTGATCTAAAGCCTGGTGCAGGTGTCTCCTTGTTCTGTCTCTTTCACATCCATATATGTTTTAGGGCAACTGTTTCTGTGGTACCCACTCCCATGATTTCTTGAGATCTGAGTCAAAATTCCTCTTCAACCTGCTGATCTATATCACTGCTCTTTCATGACATTATGAAGAAAATATTTATTTATATTTATAAATAAATATTGGTTGTCAGTGTGAATTCACTGACTTTAGGCTCATCCAGGCTTCTTAAACCACATCATTAGCTTTGGATGCTATCCTGCATATCCGGATCTGTTTGATAAGAATTTGATACAGACAAGAAAAGAAAGGCTTTGGTGAGGAGGTTTGAAAATGCTCATCACCAATGGAAGTCTCTATCGTGTTTCCTCACAGGGCCTCCTGAAGAAGTGCTACTCTGCTGAGGCTGCCTACCTGTTCCAGCAGGACAAGTTCTACGACGTCAGCTACGACACTGGGGACAAGTCCATTCAGTGCAGCAGGCGTCCAGACGCATTCAAATTCTGGCTGATGTGGAAAGCACTGGGAACTACAGGCCTTGAGGAGAGAGTGAACAGGGCACTGGCTTTGGCAAGGTACGCCCTCACAGTTTTGAGTATGTCTAGTCTGTTTGATTGGCTGAAGTGTTGTCACTGCTCATACTCCATGTCCACAGACCTCATTGTTACATTTTGCCTCTATCCTTTTGTTTGTGTATAATAGGTGGAAGTAATAACAATAATAATTAGTGTTATTACATTTGATACAATATTTAATAGTAGTGATTGCTTTTAGCAATAAGCATAAATGTTGGGAAACATAGAAGTCAAAATTAGGCTATCGGTCTGTATTGGGGAACATTTGTGTTACCTGAACTACACACATAGGACAGAGTTACTAAAACACTTTCTTTCAACACTTTCTGTTCAACTGTGTCTTCTGATTTTGGTGTAAAAGAAGTTCTATGTGCCAGAATCCAAGCTGTGTCTGGCAAGAATCAAAGCTTCCTGCTCACATCATTCCTTGTGAAAGAGGAAACGCAAAAAACCGATCATGGAAAACTCATATGAGGACACTGTGTTAATATTAGGGTGTATATAAACAATGTATGTATCAGGGTGTATGCAAACAATATTGTTCTGACATACTGAGTGGTTTTTCTCAAGTTTGCTGAAGTTCTTAATGCTTGCAGTATTACATTTATAGTATTACATTTCTGTTAGGGACTGAAACAGCTTTTTCTTGTGATCTTCCCCACACCTGTCCTCTTCAGTTTCATTAAGTTTTGGTCTTGCACAACTGAATTTCACAAGTGGATTCAGCAAAATTCTTGGTAGAAGGTGTTTATAAAGTGATGGTGATGTCCTTGTTTCTGGGAAGAGACTCCATGTACAGGTGGTTTTCTCTTCTCTTAGAATAAATAATTTTGAAATAATGGCCCACTAAAAAAAGTTCACTTTAAGTAAAATATTTGTTCAGACTTTATACAAAAAAAAAGCACAATGAAAACTACACCAAGCTAGCTACACACTGCTTTAAGTCAAATAATTGGTATTGACATTTTACTTTTTATATGAAATAACAAGTAGAAAAGTATTGAATGTTTACCTCAATCAAAATTCAAGGAGTAGTCTGACTCTAATGAAGTTACCTAAAGAGAAAATAAAAATATAAAAATGCCCCTGACCTAAACCCAGAGTGGATTTGAAAGGAATAAAAAGAAAGAACCAAAACCAGTGGAACCAAAAAAAAAAAAGTGACTTTATTTCTTTAAAGCCACTCGGGTTTTTGGCTGGTTATATCTTTTTTAATATGTTCTGGTTAAATTGCACCTTGTTTTTGTTGCAAAGCATTGTTCTGTTCTTTGTCTGTTCAGAGTAAGTAATTCTTTCCACTATCAGTAGGAGAATTCAGCCTTATCAAGGTCACTGGCCAGGGTCATTTGACTGACTGTGTAGTGATTAATGACCTTTCTGGGATCGATATTTCTGTTCAACATTAGGATTCAGATGGTAACTCTTATAAGGAGTGACTGGCTTGTCTCTTCTGGGGTTTGGTTTGTTTTTCTATTAGGAAGAAATTTAATTTTTAGACATTATCTGATGAAATAGATTCTTCACAGTGGTGGGATTGCCATCTTGAATTTGTATGGATACCAGGTTTACCAACTACTCGCCGTGCAGACATTCAGAGCCTTTCTCTTTATTTGTTACATTAGATGTTACTTCAGTTGCAAGGGTATTATTTCAGTGTTCCTGAACAAAGACCTGGATTAATTCTGGAATTAGTCCACTGACTTTAGGGCTTTAAGGGCAACATTGCTTTTTTCTTTTTTTTTTTTTTTTTTTTTTTTTTTTTCTTGTTGCCAAGCAGAGCTGCAAAGGTTTTAGAGTAATTGCAAGCATGTATTTCTGCAGCAAACTTTGCCTATTGGCTATTCCAATAGTATCTTCTTGTTCTGGAGATGAATCATGCTTTCAGGGTATTAAATATCCCAGGAAGATTGTGATGCTGTCTCTTTGGAAAGGCTTGGTTTTTAAATATGTAGAGCATCCCACTGATTGCTTCAGATTTTTTTTGTGTATTTTCTTCCCCCAATTATCTTTGATGTAGGGATGTTGCTTTATAAAGCACTACTAAAAAGAAAGGAGACATAAACTGCTTTTACAATACAGCTACAGTTACTACATAAACAACTCTGCATCTTATGCTTCATCTTCTTTGGAAATTTTCTGCCTGTTTCCTCTTCTGACACCCACTGTTAGCAGACATATGTCTACTTCCATGGCAGATCTCCACCCCTCATTTTCTGCAAGGCTTAATCACAGCAAATGACATTTCTCTGTGTACTTTGGTCTTCACTAAGACTCAAGCCCCTCTAACATACTACAATTGTGACATGATAATAAAACTTCACTGTCAACTGTGGAGAGATGCACAAAGTAAATTGCTCCACTGCCATCAAATGATCCTGGCAAGATAAATCATGGGCAATGGATTTTCTAACAGCTGCCTTCTTAGGTTATTGGCAGCGTAGTTAAGAACATGATTAACAGTGCTGTGAACCTGACTGACACCAGGTAGCCTATGTCAGATTTTATACCTAGGTGATATAAAATAAAGGCACTTGAGGTAAGAGGGAAAGATATTAGCATTGCAAAATTGCTCTAACAATTCAAGACCTAAAAAAAAAAGAAAAAGGAAAGTGATTATGGATAGGTTTTGCTTTCATAATTTATTAAAAGAAAAAAATTAATTGAAGGCCACTACCATATGAATAGCCTGCTGACGTTGTTGAAATTGGTTTTATGGCACAGACAAGCATCTTGTAATAAACAGGACAAGCAAGAAGCAGCAAGCTTGTTTGACATAAGATAATTACCTTACAGATAATCATGTCGCTCAACCTAAGCAGCAGTGTGGACATTAACAGCCAGATAACAAACCAGTGCACACAGGAGGATCTGAGCAGTGATGGCAGAAACAACCAGAACCTAGTTCCAGGGAGAGGAAACCCCTCCCCAGTGCACACACAACTCCTGAGCTGTGTGCCACAGGCTCTGGCCCTGCACTGCAGCAGTGCTGTGCTGGGGTGTGTGCTGGGAGGCAGTGAGTCACAGCTCTTGGTAATGATAAACAGCGTGACAACTCCCCAGGCGCTGTTTGGAAAAGTGTGTGCCATCCAGGGTATTGCTTACTGCTCACCCAGCCAGCCCGTTTCTGCAGCATGTCTGCTGAGGAGGGGCAGTGCAGAGTCAGCTGTGCTAGGGGTGTCCCTGCTGGCAGCAAATTTCAGGTGTATGGGTAAGACTAAGGGAGGTTATTCTCACAGTATTTCTCATCAAAAAGAGTTACTGGTGTGACGACCAGTAATGCAGCTTCAGACAGGAAAATGCCAAACAGTGAATGCAAGAGAAGAACAGATTTGTGCACAATCAGTAGTTCAACTGTGTCAGTTAAACTAACATTTATTAATGTTAGTTCAACTGTGTCAGTTAAACTAACATTTATTAATGTTAAACAGCAATATCTTCATGTAAAAGAACTGAAATTTTGTTGGAATGGAAAAGCAGTGTGAATTTGCAGTGAATTTGTTGAAATATTTCTTTGTGAGGCCTTGAGGGGGGGAGAAGAAAAGAGAATTCCCATCTACCTCCCCTTTGCTTCAGAATTCCTGTGTGATATGTGCCATGGCAAAGCTGTGGTCATGTTTTAAAAAATTTCTGTAAATTGGAGCAGTTTGTATCCGAAATTTTGATTCAAACCCACCTCTCCATTGAAGGTTTTTCACACGTGGCAGGTGAGAAAGAAATTCCCATTTTAATACCCTGTTAGCACAGGAGGTCCAGGGATTGTTGTACATAAGCAGTGGCACACTGAATGGAAAGTTGGAAATGGAAATGGAAAGTTACATTGTTGTACCATGTGGAATGTGGGCAGCACTGGGAAAATTGCTGAGCTTGAAGTATGTTCAAATTTTTAAATTCTGGGCTGAGCTAAGAGATTCTGGTGATAGTAGAATGCAAGAGGTGTCAGAGTGACAATGAAATAACATGGCAGCCCAGCACTGGCACTTGTGAACAAGGGATGGAGGTATTAATTTGCAGTGGGAAAGTTCACAACCTGATGCAAATAGGATCAATTTGTGCCATGTGGCTCTGCTGAAAATCTGTGCCTGAGGACAGAATTTGGCTTCTCCTTAGTGCTCCTTGGCTGGCTGTAGCCTTCTTTTGTTTCCAGGAACTAATAGCTATTGCATTTTCACAGCAGGTAGAAATGAGGTTTGACTCTGTTGTTTTCTAAGTGTAGAAAAAAAAAAAACAACACAAAAAGCAATACTTGTTTAAGACCCTGGGTTTTTTTGCTGTTTCTGTGTGTATTGTTCTATGCTTTAAATCCCTAATTTTTTAATTACAGGTATCTAGTAGAGGAAATTAAAAAAAGAGAGGGATTCCAGCTTCTTTTAGAGGTAAGTAAAATGAGAACTGAACTGTTGTTATTGTTAGGAAGCCTCAGTTGTTTGATTTTGTTATTTTTAGTCAATTACCAACTTGTATTTAAAGTATCTAATCTAGTCAGTTTATGTATTGGAGGTCCACAGATATGATTGAACACACATAACATGGGCTGTGCTCCTTACCATCATTCTAACTAATTTCTTATCTTCTGGTCCTGTATTGCCTCAGGAGACATAGAGAGCACTTTTCTGTGAGAGCAAAGAGGCTGGCTGTAAAAAAAGCAATGCTTGCCAGACCTACAAATAAGACTGTGTGCTGGATGGAAAAATAGTTTGATCCTAAAGATGGACTTTTCATTGTTAAAGTCCATAGTTTTTCCCCTAGTTCTACTTTGACTCCCATCTTCCTAAGAGCTACCCAAAAGTTGTGTGTTTCACTTGTTTTGCTAAACCTGTCAGCTTATTTCCTGTTTGGAGAGCTTGCTTGGGGGAAGTAGGGAATAGAGCTTGAGTACTGCTTTTCCACCTGTCCTCAGCTCTTTGGTTAATGAGGCTGATATTGGGGGATGTTGCAAAGACCTGTCATTTTAATGAAAACCTTTTTGCGTTGTTGGAGGTGTGCTTGTATGAAAGACAGGCAGCTGTGTGGGGTCAGGAGGAAGAGAGCACATGGAGGAGGATGGGAGGTGGAGTAAGTGCCACCATGAGCATTCCAGGTTAGGCTAGACAAAATACAAAACGTGAAAAATATTTTATACTATTCATACAATATAAAATTTTCTCTTTAACTTTGAAAACTGCTGATCAGTTGAAGAATTTTAGGTCAGCAGCACAGGATGGGGTCAGTAAAGCTCCCTTTTAACAGAGTTTCTTTCTTTCCTCCGGTACTGATGAGGATGGCATGTGGGAGAGGAGTGGGGTGTGTGAGTTCACAATCCAAATTATCATAATCCATATTAAAATCTAGTTGCCATCTGAATGCTGTGCTGCAAATGGTGGAGGTCAAGATTTGACTTAGTGATTTAAGGGTTGTGTGGGATGGCATCACAAAGTGTATCTATTCCTCATATTATTGTTCTCTATACAGATAAACAAAAAAAATGTTCCAAATTAGCAGGAAATGTATAGACATTGGACTGGCCTGCTGGGAACATTTTCTCAATCATATATGATAGAGAAACATAAGCACAAAATGCCTTATTTTATAATGCATGGTGAACAGCCATGGCTGGGAGCCTTGCAGCAAACTCTGCTGAGTTTAAAGGCAAAATTTCCCTGGAGAGAAGCAGACATGTGAAGTCTCAGTCTTTGCTCAAAAGGCCTGCTTAGATATTAGACAGGATATATTCAGGATATGGTGCACACCCGGCAAGGGATCTTGAGATTCTTATAAAATGTGGCAATTGAGAAATTCAGCATTAACTCCAGCACTGCATAGTGTGCTCTGTGATATGAGAGCAGATTGGCATTGTTCAGTAGAAAAATTATGAGGTGTGAAAGTGTTAAATGGTCACAAAAACTGAGTTTTTGTGTTTTGTATAAAAGGCATAATTGGAAATTTCCATTTAAAAACCCCAAAACACTAAAAAGAAAATGTATTCTTTAAAGTTGCTTCAAATATGAATTCTGTAACTTACTTTCTGCACTTCTCTAATACTTTTTCTAGCCAAGGTTTTTTACTGAGTAAAAGAGAGTTAAAGATGGATATAGGAAGAAGAAATTGAAAAGCAGCCCCTGGCAGCAGGAAGAGGAATGGATGATTTGAGAAATTATTTCTAGTTTCGAAAACAAGGAAACCAAAGGTGACTTGGAGGAGGAAGCTTTAAAGGAAAGAGTATAAACTCAAAGAATTCACCCTCACAAACAGTAAAGCAGAACTCTTTGAAAAGCTGTGATATGTGTCCTATTACATCTTATAAACAATCACTCGTTCTCTTGTTTAGCCGGAGTATGCAAATGTCTGCTTTTGGTACATTCCACCAAGCTTAAGAAAAATGGAGGATGGACCTGAATTTTGGCAAAAGCTGCACCAGGTGAGTGTCATATGTTACCTGAGCCTTACTGATTAATCTGTGTGCCAGATAAAAATGGGTAATAGCCCTCAGCTTTGCTCACCATTAGAACCAGTCAGTTGACTGGGGATTTAATCCTTAAATAGATGTTGGTAAGATCTAAGTTTTTTATTAGTTTAAAAAAATCTAATCATTTTTTTTCTTACTATAAGAGATGTAAGCATTAACAAGTATTCAGTTTGCCATCCAAGCTGTTAGCAGCTGGCAGAACTGAGAGAAGAGGAACAGGAACAGTGTTGGCACATATCTTGTCTAGACAGATTATTCATTCATTACCTGTTTCATATACTTAGTGCTGTCCTTGGAAATTGGCTTGCATTATCTGTGATAATCTATGATAATGCAAGTAAGGAAGTGCTTAAGAATATATTTCTGATGTTAAACATAAATGGCAACAGGAATACAATGGGAAAATGCTGTGGGAAAAGCTTCACAGATGAGTGTCTTGGTAACTCTTTGCCATGCTGATAGAAAATCATGAACATCTTGGAAAAAAAGCAGCAGTAAAATTTTGAATTTACTAGTGGAGAATCATTAGTTGAGACTTAATTAAGAAACCACTAGACATTGTGGTATTATGTTTTACTGAATAAGTTATTCTGTGAGCAATTGAATTTAATTCATTGTTTGCTCATCTCTGGAAGAGCTGTGGTGTTCTGTGTTTATTTTTTCAGAGAATTTGCTACTAGAAGTTTAAACTAGAAGATAGTATGCAGATAATATACACATCTATGTAAACAGCCATATATACTTTATATACATGCTTCCTGTAACATCTTCCCTCATTTCAACAGCTTTCACGGGAATCACTTTCAATTTTTGTTGGAGTGTCTTTAGGAGAGAGATCTTCCTTAACCCCATCTGTATTGTTTTGGAAAGTATATTTTTGTAGTCTAGATGCATGCATAGCCACAGTATGGATGCAAGGGCTTGGCATTTACCATCCTTTCACAAAGTTGCGTTCCTTTTGTTTGGAGCTTCCTGTCCTCTCCTTAGAGTAGAAGCCTTATATGTGCGTGTGTATGTATATATATGTATGTGTGTGTGTGTGTGCATGTATGTGTGTATACCGAGCTGTATAACAGCTCATCTACTCATGGGGGAGAGAGGATTTGGGAATGAGCAACTGGAAGGCATAGAAGAAAAACTGCTGCAAGTGTCACTGTTTGATTTATGTGGCTACATATGGGACCAAGGAGGGAAAGGATGAAGCACGACAAATGGCTTTGAGCGCGTATATTTGAGTGGCTCATGGAGTGTAACTTACTGTCTCTTTGCTCTGTTACTCTGTGGTGCTTCTAGTCAGGGTAGGGAATAGATACCTGCCTTTATTTTATGTACCAATATAGATAGATTAATTCTGGAAATACAGATTTCCTAGCCAGTGTTTTTGGAAAATAATTTGGAGGGAAAGAAGCTTGTGTGCAATTTCTTCCAAGAACTGACCACTGCTGCAGATCACAACTGCTCTTTTCATGGGCAAGGTGACATTTTCTTGATTCTTATATCTCCTCTGATGAAAACCTAAGAAATCCCAAATTCTAAGACATAAACTATTTCACTCTTCCCCATAAAAGCCTGGAAAAAAAAATCTAGTGCAAAAGAGAGAAAAACTCCCAAGGAAGTGGCACAAATTTCTCTCCTGGAGGAAACAACAAATGATTATGGTTAGTTGTGTTATTTTAGGCACTGCTGGGAAGTAGTTTGACACTACAGAAGTGAGCCTGTTTCACAGTGAAAACATGTTATTTCACCTTCCTGATTCTCTGCATGGATAGGTCTGGGTTACTCTGCTTTTTGGATGCTGAGGGCCAGTTTGGGGCACAACATGTATCCGTGAGCAGATGAGATGACAACACTGGGTCAGAAAAAATAAGACTGACTTGACTTTTTCAGCTAAGATCAATTTATTTTAACATTGCTGATGCAACCATCATGGTTATTATATTACATTAATCAATACAAATATATTGCTGGACAAGAAAGAATCCATCCTGATCAGCAAGGTGTAAATGATAAGAGCATTAAGGCTGGAGAGGTTGTTACATGGTACTGTTGATTGACAGATGGGGCTGTGACAGTTTCTTGATTGCAAGCAGTTCCTGAATGTTCCCATAATATCACTAAATGAGCATTAAAATGCTTTCATTCACAATTTCTCTTTTCACTACATTTTAACATCTCAGTTATTCTGTTTATCCAGAAATCAATCTTCCTTTTTGTTGACCTGCATAACTGACAATAATTAAGAAAACATATGTCTTAAAAATCCCTAGGGTAAGTAATTTATTTTATTAAACTACTTGTTCAGCAATATTATTCAGAATAACATGTTGTCTTCTAAAGCTAGTTATATGAGTTTTAGTGCTGGTGAAAGTTGATAAGCAAATTGTTCAGATCTAAAGTCCTCAGCTTTGTGAAGAATTTGCATAGTCCTATGCAAAATAACCTTGGAGGTTTTCTGCTGTACTGGCTCTTCTCCAGTTTCCATGGCCCATTTTATATGGAAATGTGTCAGGACTGACTGCATTGTGGTGTGATACCTGATTCTGATGTCAGCCTTCTTCTTGTCCTACATAGAATGTCTCTCAGAAGCTTAATTTTTTTTTCTTTTTTTGGTAGGCTGTTTGTTTGTTTGTTTGTTTCTTTTAAATTCTTGAGCCTTCAACTTCAGCTGTGAAATTTGGGCTCTTCAGAATCTCCTACATTCAAAACAGAGAGGTGATAGAAGCCTGAAGGATTTGGAACAGTCACTAACTGGTCATTTGATTCATCACCTGAACAATTTAGGGAGTGAGAAAACAACATGATGATGGGGGAAGTAAAGAACAGCATGAATGGCACATTCCTCTGTTATGTGTGAAATTGGGAATTCTGTGCACATCCACAGTCTGACACCGCTTTGATCTTTTGGGATTACAGCAGCAGTTGGCTGTGCAGTGAAGCTAGTTGTATAAAGAGAGCAGCAAGGCTTTGGGTGCAGTCAGACGGTCCAAGGTGGTCCATGCCCTGCGCTGCACGCGGTGTAGCCCTTTAACGACCCGGTGTAAAGCGTTTCCCAGTGCCATTCTTCACAAACGAGGAGAGATTTTTTTCTTGTGGAAACCCTGCAAACGGGCCCTCTGTGGTAATAGAGGAGTTGCTGGTAGAGCCAACTGGAATTATCTGTCAGAGGTGTTATTTTGTCATTGCAGACTGGGGGCTGCTGTCTCTGACCTGGAGCTGACATAATTGTCGGGAGGAAGGAGCGATGGCTTTGCCAGTGCTGTATGCGCCCCCAAGTGGGAATTTCGCTCCTTTTCCTTTGGTGACACAGTGGGATTTATTTTGCTTACTGCTGAGAATGGTCGACGTATAACGGGGTCGCGGTGAGAAAAGCTGAACTGGAAATTGCAAGGCAGAAATGGGAGTGAGGGAAGAAGTAAAAGCACATAAGCAGATATAATTTAAGTTTACGTATTTTCTTCGTACCTACAAATATCTCTACACGTTCTTGCAACAATCTTCTCTTTAGAAAAGTCAGCTTTCTCAGCTTATACTGAAATGCATGCAGATGATGTAGAACTAGCTGATTGTTAATGATAGCATCTCTGGAAAGCCTCCTGGCAGCACAGAGGACGCTAGGGCACAAGGAGGAGTTTGGAGGGATGCATTTGGAACTGTCCTGTTGCCGTCCTGCTGCTATCACAGTCAGCTAGCTGTGTCTTACTCATTCTGGATCAGTTTGTAATCTGGTGAAACTCAGACATTGGTCTTGCAGACAAAAAGACAGCACAGAAGTAACTGTTTTAACAGACCCCCCCTCCTGCAGCACCCTGGCCTTGCCAAATGATCCTGGAGCACGACTGTAGGTAGAGTACTGTGTAATGAATACTGCTCAATAAAGAAGGCTAGTGGTTTATTGCTAAGTACCACTTTAGACCTCAAAATCTAGGTTAAAAAAGCAGCAGTAGGTTCCTAGTAAGCCTTTTGTGGTTTACTAAACTTTGCCTGCTCTGTAGTTATAAAAAAACATATGCTGGAGTATTAGATTTCCAATGGTTCAGTAAAGCTTTTATACACAGCTGTTAGATTCAGTAACTCCAAACTCTGGAATCTCAGGCTCAGACTCCACTTCTGTAATGCAGTTGGTGTTTTTTGGTTTTGTTTCCTTCCTTTCCTTTTGAGGATTTTTGGCCAAGTAATACAAAATTTATTGGCTGTAATAGAAGGCTCAGGATGCCAAGTCATGTTAAAGTAGGAATGTCCTACTAAAGCCTGTATAGCTTGGAATTGGAATAATGCCGTTTTGCCCCTCCTCTCTTCACCGTAGTAAAAGGTAACCTTATTCCAGCCTTTCTGTCCTATTTGGGAGAATATATCTGTTATCTGAAGGCATATTTGTAAAATAGCCTGTCATCCTGAATGGTGTTGTGATACATTTGCGTAATGAGAGATTTCATCTCAAAGCATAAATGTAAGGAGGTTGAAGAGGTGTTGCCTTGGCAACTCCTGAATCTTGTGATCTTTGTAGTATAAATTAAAAAAAAAAAACTAATCAAGGACCACATTCAGCAGTACTTATGTGTTTAAAATACCTATTGATTATGGTACAAGATTTGAATGGGAAGGGAAAACAAGACCTCCAGTTGGTTATATTGACAAAGTTTGTTCTCCACATTTTGGAAGAACAAGAGAAAAATTACATGAGTTAAAAACACAGTATTAAATGCAGTGAAATCAGGTTTATGCATAAGAAAGGTCCTAAATATTTCAGTGCAAGTGTATTTCTACTTGAAATAGATTTGTGTGCAAAATGTTATTTGATTTGCTGGCATCCCTGTGTTTTTCTTACTCTTGAAGAGGGAAACAATTAAATGATAGTTTAATGTGTGTGTTTGAAGAGTAATGGCAGAGACAGGGTTCTGTGAACTTTCCTTACATAAGTAACTTTTATGGTAGCAAGTAGCTTACTACCTCTAGCATCTAGTTCAGTTTGACACCAGTTTTGGTGGAGGACCACAAGAAATGACAAGAAAAAAAAGGTAAGATTTGCACAGAAATATACAGGAGTTAGATTGGCCAAATCATTGGCTTCCATGACAGGGTGACCAGCTTAGTGAGGAAGAAAAGGCTGTGGGTGTTGTCCATCTAGACTTCACAAGTGCCTCCCTCAAGGTCTTTGCTTTCTCTTAAAGCACCCTTCAAATCTTTTGTGGACTTCAAGAAACAAAAATCCACAGGTGGAAGAGATTGCTT
This sequence comes from Melospiza georgiana, assembly GCF_028018845.1. Classification (NCBI taxonomy): domain Eukaryota; kingdom Metazoa; phylum Chordata; class Aves; order Passeriformes; family Passerellidae; genus Melospiza; species Melospiza georgiana. The sequence continues at coordinate 41,720,644 of NC_080430.1, read as the reverse complement.
TGGCAATCTTTCTTTTAGACAGAGGATTGGTGGATTGTCATTTCAGCATATCAGTTGGGACCTCTGGAGGGCCTCTTTGAAGAAATTTTATTTGTCAGGAGAATCAAGGTCAACAAAAGCTTCAGATTCACCCTGTAAAACTTAAGGCACTTACCCAGGGAAGCTGCTTGAGGAACTGGCTGGTTTCCCACCATCTTTAACATGGAAAAGAAGAAAGGGAGCTCCCAGATCATGACTTAGGCAACCTGCAGTCAGAAGCACCCTTGGGAAAGGCTTCGTTATTCAGAAGGGGAACCTAAGAGGTGCCATGACCCTTGACTGGCTGCATTCTTTCTAAATACAGGTAAAAAGAACCTAACACTAAATCCTCAGCATGCTGTGTGCTGTTTTAGATTTTCATTTCTCAGGCTTCTGGAGAGAAGGGCTGCAGAATCTCCTCCTGACTGATTGGACCAAGCTGCATTCTCAGTGTTGTGTTCCAGAGGGGCAGAAATGCAGCATTCCGGGAGAGGTGAGATCAGGGGGCCCTGTGGAGGCAGGGCTGCAGGCAAGGACCTTAGGGGAGAGAGGCTCAACAAGCACTGGAGCCACAGAATGAGTAACAAGATAATAATCAGGGTGACCATTCCTCAGCATAAGGTGATGCTTAGAAGTTTAATAATAAAATAGGCATTATTTTTAAAGCAGCAACATCTCTTATTTTGCACCTAATACTGCATAATATACTGTAGCAGATGAATAAAATTTTTGTAGCTTGGCTGCATATAAATGACTCATATTGTTAAGAAGAAAGGTCTAAGATTTGATAAATGAGACAAAACAGTACAGTATAATATAATAGCAGAGAAAAATTATAGCAGTGTTTCAGTACCTCGTTAATGAGGGATTTGCACACTTTCCCTTTTAATATGTGTCTTCTTCTGCAGTTTTATATGACTCATCAGTACAAAAGTGACTGTAGCTGTTAATTAAACAGGGTATTTAACATTACTTTGTTTTAAATGTATTCTCCATAGAATTGGGCTATAAGAATACAAAAATAACATGCTTTTAAAAAAAATTGTTAATTCAGAGTAAAATATTTTGGTTTCTGAGTGTGTATCTGATTATAACTGGAATTTATGGGGTTTTTTTCTCTTTTGTATTTATTCTTGCATGATTACTGAAGTAGTAGTGTTAGTCTAAAGTTCTGAATTGACTGGTGAAGTCTTCATCAGAAGTAGGAGTCAATGCACTTGACAGTGCCCATTTCACCTTAGGACTCTACCCAGGTGTTAGGGGCACTTCAGTTTATATTTTATATTTCAGTTTATATTTTAATTGGTGAGGTTGTACACCTGCCTAACTTTCAGCCACATAAAATGGTGTGTGAGAGTGACCTGATCTCACACTTGCTCTTTCATGGGATATCTGGCATATCAAGTGTGTGTATGGGGCTAGAACAGAGGTATATTTCTATGATTCTATTGTAACTACAGTAGATGTAGTAAGATAAGACAAGGCTGTGAACTGCTTCCAGCCTCTGCTTTCTGTAATAGTCCTAAGTGATACTGCAGCAACTCATGACATGACAGTCACATTTCTGCTCTAGCTTTCTACTTTGTCCCTTATTGCAGAGTGACTTTTCAGGGATGTGTAGTATCAGTTGGGTTCCAGTGACAGTCTCATTCATGCAGAAATCTTTACATATGTTAGGCCAGTGGTGCTTGTCTCAGTTGATGCAAATAGGCAACAATCTATGTCACTAAATAATACATCTGGCAGCAAAACAACTCTATTCTAAAAGCATTGCTGCACAGCTGCTAAAACTACACCTCAGTCCTTGGGAGGAAAAAAAAAAAGAGAAGGAACCCAAATGATTTTGATGCTGAATGGTTTACTAGATGAGAGTGCAGGGCAACTTTTGTCAGGGACTTAACATTGAGCTGTGCATGTTCAAGGCACACTGGGGACTGGGGTCTATTGATCCCTGGTGCTCAGCCTGCTGAAACAATCAGAGCTGGTGGGAGGGAGTCTGCTGCAGCTCCATATGTTGCATTCAAGCTGAACAAGGCTTTCATCTTCCCCAAGCCACCTGCAGAGTAAGATTGCTCAGATCTCCAGAGATGAAGTAGGTTTCACATTAGTCGTTTCTTGCTTGAAATCCTTTTAAGGATAATGGAAGGTCCAATAATTTCTCCATGTGGTAATACACATAATGGCATGAAATGAAGCTGGGGGCAGTAGACGAAGTGGAGAGAAGTATTGTTACGAAATAAAATCACAAGAGACCCACAGATTCAAAGTAAAGGACCAAACCTTCCAAGGAGGTGACTGCAAGATGTGTTTCCATCGCAGTATGAAATGCTCTGTGATGATACCTTAGCTGGCTCAAGTACCAGGAGCGCCATGGCCACAGGCTAAACATGGTACTTTATTCAGGTTAAAAAAGGAACAGTTGACACAACCATTCTTTGAGGACCATAGCAAATCACCTATGGTGGTGGTATATGTTTTGTGTAGGTGTAGTCCTTTCCTACAGGGAAAGCATGGGTTCCACTTGTCCAATATCTTACAAGTTTTGCAGGCTTAGACCTGAGTGTCACTCTAGCTTTCAGTTCAGATATTGAAAAGAACCTGTTTTCAAATCTTTGCATTGTCAACAGCTTCACATATAATTAATCTTTCTGTTTGTATACAGGAAGCTTCTAAAAAGTCTTATTTTGGGACTGATAGGTCGACAGAGGTGGTGGGGATTCAGTGGAAGAGCATTCTCTGCTTTATTGCAGACTCAATTTACTAAAGGACACTTAAGCACACATAAGAGCTCCTTCCTATTTTTGTGTGAACAGAGACAGTACTTTTTAATTTCTATGGCTTTCAAATAGATAGAACCTGTTACCCAGAGCAGCAGGTGCTTTGCACCCATTGTTAAGCATCTCTTAAACTGTGGAAAGACCAAGAGGGTAAAACAACCCCATTTCTTTTCCAGAAAGGTGAATGTTTTTGGGGACTATGTGAAAATGGTGCAATTAGTAGAAATTAAGCAGCTAGTTGGCAACAGAAAATTGTTTTATCTGTGTTTGGGCACAATTGAAAAAGCTAATCTGAGAGCTATGTCAATTATGACAATTTTTTGAAAGCAAATATTAAACTTTTTTTTGAGTATAGAAAAGAGAAGGGAATTTGTGATGAATATAAGGGTTTTTCATGTCTCTTTGTTTGTTTGTTAGCATTAAGAGCACTTCAATGTCATCCTTGTTTGTGCCTTTCATCATTTCCCAATAGCATAACAAAAAAATAAGTACTTCTTACTTGGAGTCATGTTGCTCCACAGAACAGTATTGCATTTTTGTTCATTACTGCTACAGAAATGAAAAAAAATTTCATATTTTGTAATGCAACACTGTGAAACTCTTTAGAACAGTCCATATGCAGTGTTTCAATGTAAATGCATGTGTGTTCCTATGCATACACATGTATATGGGTATGTATTTACCTCCTGGGATCATATAAAAGAAGATTGTTATTGAAAGGGAGAGGATGGAATAACATAAAATGTTACTCAAGTAACTTCATTGTAAAAAAAACTTGTAAAATGAATCACAGAATAGTTGATATTTGAAGGAGCATTGCAGGTCTTTGAGGTCCTGACACCTACAGTCAGATGTCCAGGACAATGTCCAGGTGGCTTTTTAATATCTCCAAGGATGAGACACTCCATAACCTCCCTGGGCAGGTGTTTCATCACCCTGACAATGAAAAAGTACATTCAGATTCCTGACTACATAGGACTTGTTTGCCCAATCAACATGTATTTTCCTCTGCTTAAATGGGACTAATTACACTTCCTTTGCTTCATTTTGGAGTTAGAACATATTGGCTAATATTTTAAATGGCCTTTTGTGCCTCTCTGTGAAGAGAACTGCTTTTAGCAAGAAAGCAGAGTGTGAAGACACTTGGCACATTTTGTTCTGCCTGACCTTATGCACTTTGTTCTCCTAAAGCAGCACTGTGCTCCTGAATATCTGTGCACCCCTTCATTCTGCTCTCTTGGTGCCATATGCACATTAATAACCTGTGATAGAAGAAAAAAAAAGTTCGAGTTACAGGTTGAACTCCAAACTACTGCTTTTCTGAAAGTATCATAGATCATGTTTAATAGCCTGTGGATCAAAATGAAACCCAGCATATATCACAGGGGAACTCAATAATTGAAGCATTCTGGGAATGTCTAAGTACTGGAGTGCTGAGGTCCCTAGAAGCTTCATTCTGTGCTGTTTTTACCTGAATAAAAGCCCTATCATCTATTTTTTCATAACAAATTTTAATAATATTTTAATGCACTGACTTAAATTATTTTATCTGACATTCAGGGGAACAATAAACTCCTTTTTTAGCCCCTTCCAACTCCTAATTTTCTGCAAATGAGAAAAACAGTCCTTGAGAGGCATTAGCATTTCAGAGTATCTCCAGTACACTTGACTCATGGCTATCTCATCTCTGTCCTGGGTGTCTGCAGAACGGTCCCTCAGGAGCACTGAACATGTTCTCTGGGTCTGTGAAGCTGATCCATCTGTCTGCCAGCTCTGAATTTACTCCATTCATATGAGAAGCCTCAGGGGCTCTCTGAAGGATCCTAACTGGTCTCCTGGTGACGGGGAAGCAAGCAATAATTTGCAAGCCTGAAGCTGCGCAGGTGGTACTGTGTGGGTATGGTGAGGATGTATAGTTTTGTCTCAGAAAAACAGCAGTAACAGAAGGGTTTTGTGGACTTGCTGCTCTGTGGTTTGCACAAGGGATAAATTCTTTTCCTATTTAAACGTGGTAGAAGGAAGGTTGACTTTTCTAGCACTTTTCTAGCACCCTGGCAGAGAAAAAAAAACTTGGGATGTGGTCTGGGGAGGGTTTTGGTGTGCAGTTCAGAGGATCTGAATTACAGTGGGAATTTGAACTGAATGGGGTTGAGACTGAAGTGATTTTTAGGTGAGCATTTTGGGGTGCACTAGGGACTGGTAAGGGAACTGCCCACCAGAGCCACTGGCTTGATACATGATGGCTATATATATTCCTTTATGATGGTTATATATACTCATTAACCTTACTAATAACTGGTATTTCAATGCTGAAGGGTACATGCAAGATAACAGCGATATCTACCCCTCCCCTTGCTCCTGTGCATAGGAGGAATCTCACTGAGAGTGAAAGTAAAGAGCATGGCCAAGCAAAAATCATTCTGAGCAGTTGTTTAATTGTTAATGCATGATTTGTCTTGCTTTTGCGCTAATTAAACTGCAGTGAGGAATGGAAGGCACCATTTCTTGGCACCTTCTTAAGTGCTGCCTTTTGCTCTTCAAGGGTGTGGTAACAGGACCTTCTCTGAGTGCTTTAGATATAAAGGTACTTGAATATCAGGAGTTGCAGGTGGATGAATGAACAGTGAGTAGTAGTGTGGTCTGTTAGTGGTGATTTTTTAAATGAACCATTTCTACACTACTCATTAAAGTTCCTTCTGGTTACAAATCTTTCTGGTGGTATTGGTGGGGGTGCCAGTCCTGCCAGCTGGTACCTGCTGTGGTTTCTGAATGAAACAAGTGTCTTCTAGCATTCTGTTGGGTTTGACATGTTCAATAAATAACAGCAGTGAATTGACCACAGTGCAATAATAGTGATCATAAGATAAATAGCATAGTGATTTTTTTTTTAGTCATTTTCCCATGAGTTGGACAGAAGGAAAATAAAATCTTAGAGTTTCACCCTTAATTAATTGACTGCTACAACATGGGTTACTATGTGTTTGATGGAAAATAAGATTTTTTTTCCTGTTTCATCAGCTGGAAAGGAGCAGCTGCTGAACAGAATTTTATTTTGCCTCACAGTAAAGGTAAACTTGCACTGTAGTCTGAAACATGGGTGACAACTTCACCACTGGCTTAGCCTATCTGGGGAAATATTCACTCTATTTGTTATATAAGGCAAAAGTGGGGAACTCTCATGTCAGTGGAGTTTCAAAGGATGTGGACAATTGGGCAAGTGCAGCATCTTTAAAAAAGAATTGCAATTCTTTTATTGATTTATAGTTCACAAATATTCAATAAAAGAATGGTTTAGAAGTTGCTTTAGAGTACTGTCATTTTCTACTTGGCCAGCTCTGTATTTTGGAGACTTCTCTGGGTAGACCAGTGACTTTTGTATAAGCACATCTTCTAGAAAGGCATCTGTTCTTGACAGGAAAACATCAAGGAATGGTAAAACTAACACATTCTTTGGTCCCTCCTTTCAATAGCTAATTAGCCTTCCTGTACAAAATGGTGGTGAAAAAATACTTATCCACACTAAAATAGCCTTCTCTAATGTGTTTTTCCCTTTTGCTCATAAGTTATAATCAAGTCACCTCTCATTCTTCTATTTATAAACTAAATAGATTCATATCTTTAGGTCTTCATTAGACATTGAGTTATTTCTGTGGCTGTCATCATCATCCTTCCCGTTTTTCATTATCGTAAAAAACCCCAACAAATTTCTGAACTATGCCAGCACCTCTGTTTCCACTATTCTATTAGGAGATAAAATTGTCTCCCTAATATCTGTGCACTTGCTTATAAAATTGTGGATTATATTACCTTTTTTCTTCTACTGTATTTCTTTTGGAGGCTCTGTAAAAAAAAAAAAAAACCAAAAAAAAAAAACAAAAAAAAAAGATTAATGCTGAAATCTGAAATGAAAAGTTTTCTTGTGTGTATAAATTACTAATTTGAGAACAAAATAAATTGTCAGCACATCTTGGGTGGTTTGGGTTATTTTTCCCATTGGCCTGTGGAAAACAAACTGACATCCCAGAAAAACCAGTGGTCCTATGATCTGTGAATCTTTGTTTAAGAGCAGTCTTGACTGTTTTAAAGCACTCACATAAATGACCTAATTACAAAACTTTGTCATCCGCCTCTTGACAGAACTTTTGAAAGCTGATTTTGGCTTGGGTGTAGAGTGGAAGCAATTGCAGAGAAGTCAGTTTCTTACCAGGAAGAATTTTTGGCTTCTGATGTGTGACCTGGAAGCTCATATGGATTTTATTTTATTGTTGACTGCTACAGTCCTTTCAGAGTCCCTGTTTTTGGGGTAGTCATCCATTTTGAGCTGTCTCTGCTTTTTTCTTTGTGTGCTTAACTTACCTTTTGAGTGAATTTGAGCAGTCCAGGTCTGTGCAATGGCTTGTCTTCCTCGTTTTTCTCCCTTTGTGAATCTCTCACTTGCAAATGGTATCAGCTGTCATTTATTGACTTTCAGAAAACCAACAGTGAGGATCAGCATCAAGGTTAATCCTGATCTCTGTGGAGCCTCACTAGCAGTAATGCTTGATTGACATTTTGTTTTTCCTGTGTGGGGAGATATGCTAGTTATTCAAATCTTGCTTGGTTCTACTTCATTCCTATTGTGTGGTCCTAATTTTTTTGTGCTGTTCCTGTGTGAATTGTTCCTGCTATTTTTCATTTAAATGGCTTGTGTAAGGCTTTCCCATTAATGCTCTCAGTGCAAATAAATCATCAAGAAAACTTGGAATATCAGCAAAATAATGAAGGTGGGCTGACCCAAAAAAATGGTGCTTGGCAAAGATATAAAATATAACTGAACACGAAAGACTACATTTTGAATCTGTTTCCATAAATTTTTATACTTTCTATGTATTCCTACCTTTAACTCATTATAAATTAAATCCACCATGAGCTTTTCTTTTTTAACTTCAGGTTCACCTTGACTTAAGCAATCTTATTTCACTAGGTCTGTCTCCTTACCACTTCTAATAGTAGTACTTGTTTTCTGAAATTGCCACATTATCCTCAAAAATTGCCCACAATTTCAGTGAGCTGTTTTTAATCTTAGCCATCCAGGCCTAGACCTAAAAATTTCTCTTCAGTTGATCTTTAACATCCTGATGGCTGCTGATGGCTTGGAAAGCTCATCAGAGTTGCGGTAGGAATCCTTCCCAGCAGAAAAAGAAAGCTTATTGAACATCTCTGCCTTGCCTGCATTTTTAATGATTTAACCATGCATAGGGCTTCAGCCATCCCTAATGTACATACTAAACCACTTCTTCTTTCCTTGGTCTTGTCGATCAAGGTTTTCTTTTCCTTCTGATAAATTTTCTTCATGTCACATCTGTATTGATTGCTATCTGATCTGCTTCCCTCTTTCAGCTTGTTAAATATTGCTTTGCTATCTTCCCTTTGCCAATAAATCGGGATGGGCTTTCAGATAAAGCTGTCTTCTTTCTTGATTGAAGGATTGCAGCTTTTGGCCATCTAATCTCTTCTTAAAGAGCTTTAAGCTTTCATCTATCTTTTCCACCTGAAGTTTTTTGGAAATTAAGTCTTTTAAAGCAGTCTTTGTGATTGTGACCATCTTTTTCCTGAGGCATCACTGAGTATAGTTAAGTTGTGATGAGTTCACAGGGGGAAGAGCTGATTTATAGACCAGTGAGTAATTTCTTTGAGCCACAATATGGTTGGAAATGAAGATATATCACACTGGGTCTGCTGGTGAGTTGGGACAGGGTGTGCAAAACTGATTGTTGTATGAATTCGAGTCTGTGGATGTGATGGGTCGATGTGTGAGTTGGGACAGAGTGTGCAAAACTGATTGTTGTATGAATTAGATTCTGTGGAGGTGATGGGTCGATGTGTGAATTGGGACAGGGTGTGCAAAACTGATTGTTGCATGAATTTGAGTCTGTGGATGTGGTGGGTCGATGTGTTGTAACGGGATGTGGTGACTGCTGGGGAAGGAAGGTGAGACAAGGCCAGTGCTGGGTATCCATGTGTCTTGGTTGCTTGAATGATGCCTTAATTTGATTAATATAATGTAGATTTGTACAGCTATCCCATCCCTGGAAAGATTCAGGGTCAGGCTGGATGGGGCTTTGAACAGCCTTGATGTAGTTGAAGGTTTCCCTGCTTGCTGCAGGGTTGTTGGACCAGATGACCTTGAAAGGTCAACTCAGACTATTCTGTGTAGCTGTATTTGTGCTTGTGAATCAGGCTGTTTTTCACAATCCACAATAGCTATGAGCTGGTTGTGTTGAGCACGCTGCCCAAGCTGCCAAGGTGCTCTGCTGGAAGTGGTTAGGGCTGGTGGTTAGGACCTGGCTGGAGGACCTGCCCTGGATGCCCCGCTCTGGATCCCAAGGATGGGAATTCTGCTGTGTCCGTAGCTGTGTCGGGGCTCAGGGCTCGTGTCCGGCTGAAGAGCGGCACGAGCAGTTGGGGGACCCCTCTGGAGCGCGGCTTTTCCAGGAGGATTCCCATCCGCAGGCAGTGCTGGAGCGCGGTGTCCATCGGGGGGCACCAGAACGACAGCAATGGGCTCGGGCTGCTCATTAGCGCTCTGGCTGCTCACGTCCCTTTGGTGCTGTCACGGAAAAAAACCCGTGTTTGGGGGGGGCATGAAATTCCTTCCACTTCTCAAATCAACATAATTTCCTCAGCAATACTGCAAGTTCTGTTTTGAAAGCATGAGCTGTTAAAGAATAAACTAGCAAGCATCTCCCACTTTCTCGGCAGCACTGGCTCCTTTTCTCTTTTCTTTTTCCCTCTCCTCTCCTCTCCTCTCCTCTCCTCTCCTCTCCTCTCCTCTCCTCTCCTCTCCTCTCCTCTCCTCTCCTCTCCTCTCCTCTCCTCTCCTCTCCTCTCCTCTCCTCTCCTCTCCTCTCCTCTCCTCTCCTCTCCTCTCCTCTCCTCTCCTCTCCTCTCCTCTCCTCTCCTCTCCTCTCCTCTCCTCTCCTCTCCTCTCCTCTCCTCTCCTCTCCTCTCCTCTCCTCTCCTCTCCTCTCCTCTCCTCTCCTCTCCTCTCCTCTCCTCTCCTCTCCTCTCCTCTCCTCTCCTCTCCTCTCCTCTCCTCTCCTCTCCTCTCCTCTCCTCTCCTCTCCTCTCCTCTCCTCTCCTCTCCTCTCCTCTCCTCTCCTCTCCTCTCCTCTCCTCTCCTCTCCTCTCCTCTCCTCTCCTCTCCTCTCCTCTCCTCTCCTCTCCTCTCCTCCCCTCCCCTCCCCTCCCCTCCCCTCCCCTCCCCTCTCCCCTCTCCCCTCTCCCCTCTCCCCTCTCCCCTCCCCTTCAATCCTTTGTTTAAAGTTATATTGTGATTTGCAAGATTTAGACTAAAAATTTACCTTGAATAAGATGTATTGAATAATCACCATTGAGACATCAGTGTCTAATAAAATGTGAAACCTGTGAGGATTTTACAGTTCTTCCTAGGCATTGGAGTGCCTTATATGGAGTCTGAACACTGTAATACTTGAGGAGTTAGTATACATTTTTAACAGTAGTTGAGTGCCGTTTTGTTTTGTTTTGTTTTGTTTTGTGGGGTTTTTTGTTTTGTTTTTGCTTTTTCCCTGAGAGTTCAGCTGATGGTCTGAATTTCAGATGTAAAAGGATAACTGTAGACATTATTTCTGTTTTGTTGCTGTATGAGGTTATTAGCATGGGTAGATATTCTATAACTACTAGTGTCTATAGGCTACTGGTAAATCATGGTGTTGAAGCATCTTTTACTGCTCCTTCACCTGGCCTCATAAGAAAATTGGGGAAAGGAAACATTTTTTCCCTTAAAAAGAAGGCTATTCTGCTCTCTGCAGGCCAGGTCTTCTTCCCAGTGTCTCCTAAAACTCCTGCTAATTTTTTATGGAAATTCACACTATTAACATTTAATATTGAAGGTATAAGCCTGTTTTAGTAGAGACATATTTTCTGTTTTGGTCTTTTAAGTGTGTTCCTGAGGGTGAAAATATTGAGTTTCTGTGGGTGGAGCCACAGTATGACTTGTGAAAAGCGAGTCTCTTATCCAAGAATTGGCCTTGGTTGGCCAGCACTGTTGAAAAGCATAGTCCAAGTTGTCCTGAGTCATCTACAATGGTCAACACCTAAAGCTGCCAGGGGCTTTTATCCCCAGTGGTACTGATAGTCTTCCTCTGTCCAGTCACCCTCCTGCTTTACCAGGCTTGAAGTCCTCCCCATTGCATGGATAAATGTTGAAGTACAACCAGAACGTGGGCTTTAGTTGTAACAATGCACACAGTTAATTTTTGTAAGTGAAGAATTTTGCAAATGTGTCTGACTTGACAACAGAAAACAATGAAATGAATGTAGCATTTAAGCACATGGAAGAGGCTTGGTGAAGGATTCCTTGCTTGAAACCATGTTGCTCCTTCTCACCAAGTAAGTTGGACTGAAAAAGACCCTATTTCACCATGCAGGTCTTGCTTTCTTTATTTCCCTAGACCATCATAGTCAAGACTACTAGAAAACAGAACTTTCATGAAACAATTGACTTTCATCAGGCAGCTAGGGGCATCAGGAAATTCCTGCTTTTTCAAGTTCACTAAGCCTATCTGAGGTCTTCTAGAAATGATGAAAAGAATTGTTAATCCTGCTGCTGCTTAACTTTAAATCAGTAAGTCAGTCCTTAAACCTGTGCAATTCTTTAATTCATGCACTAGATGGTGATCAAAAGCAGCCCAAGTTGTGTTCTCTCCTTCCAAAATCACAGCTGACATTGGAAAATGAAAGCACAAGACTGACAGTTTTTACTGCCAAGCTTTTAAACTTTTCTCACTGTCCAGTAATGATAAATTTATTTAGTATAATAATCTTCGAGATTACGTTAGAGGTGCTGCTAAATTCATATATCCTGTTCTAACTGTGATTTTTTAAATCAGCTGTTGGATAAAAGTGTAGGAAGTGCTTCTCTCTGTCAGATCGTAAAACATTCATCAAACATTCCATAACTTCAAGCTGGGGTTAGTGTTGTTTCCATAATAAAGGAATTAATATATACAAGTTCTTGAAATAATTGCTGTGGATTGAAACTTAAGTGTCTGAATGTACAGACTGATTACCATTGGCTAAGATAAGGTGGTAATGAAAAAGCAGTGGGGCATTACTCTGAAAACATGATTACAGTTTTTTATAAGATTAAAAACAAACCAATGGAAAACCATTTCTGTACTACCCACCCTGAAACGATAAAACCTGCTCTAGTCCTGCACTTTCAGATTGCTACTGACTTCAAGGGAAGATTGCAAGATGTGTTTTGGATTCTGTAGCTGGAAAAAATGCATTCCACTGAAGAGAATCAGTCAAAAATATTCTTGTACTGAAAAAGGCAAGGTATGATATTCAGGAATGGACGCTGATGGGTGGGCCCAGACAGATCTGGGACAAGGGGAAATCTTGTACAGTACAGTGCAGAGTGACTGTAGGTAGAAAATATCAATGGTGCAGTGTTTAGATAGCAAGAGGGAAATGTCCAAAACGCAGGACTGTAAGATGATGATGTACAACACACACTGGAATGCACTACAGCTCTTATGGGCCAAAAAAATATAGTTCAAATAAACAGCTAAAAGAGGGAGAGCATCACATGAACAGTAAATGTTAATAGCAGGGAAAAGTTCTTTTTTGTTCTCTGTATAAATCTGTAAGAAAGCAGAAGCCTGTCTTGTGACTAGAGCTCAGAGCCACTCACATGCATACATCCTTCCTCTGGCAAGGTTAAAAGCTGCTGGAAAGAACCCTAATTCTGCTCCTGTGTGGGAGGAGGTGCCATGGATGAGGGCTGTGGCAAAAGATGCAGTGCTCTGGAGCCACCTCCATGTATGGAAAGATGGATGAGATCTGATGGTGCATGGAGCAATGGCATGGCTTAAATTAGGCTTAAACTGAACGTCTGGGTTGTCTTTTCTTTTTTTTTTTTTTTCTCCTGAGCAGAACACAGACACTGAGTGCAGAGTCTTTATCCCAGAAGCTGAATAAAGAGATCCCCCTTAGATTTAACCTCAGTGTAAATATTTGTAACTCTTTGTGACTTCTGTGAGGCGGGCAGTGAAGGCACAGATCATCAGTGGTTAGGAAGCTGGATAGCAGCAAATGCATATCTGCTCACAGGTAATTTTAGGGTTAAAAGAGCAAAAGGAAATTTGATGCAGCTACAACATGTTTTACACTGGTGATCTGTGTAGCAATGAGGAAATGCATGGAAAAGCAAAATTCCAGACAACTGAATTGATTATATGATTCATACACTGAGTTTTTCACTCAGCACTCATCCCAGTTATAATGAGAATCATCTGAGTGGAGTAAAATAACCACAGTTTGGAGCTTGTAGGAGGCAGTAGCCTATAGCCATGCTAGATGTGAGAGTCATTTACTCTATAGCCTGTTGGAGAGCTGTGTCATGTACAAGATGGAGCTTTTCCTTTGGCTTGCTTTTTGTGTTTGTGTTTTTTGGAGGTGTCCACTGCAACCCTGACTTTCATTCTAAATTGGTCCTACACAGCTGCATGTATACATATATGTAACATATGCATGCACATAATCTGTGCTTTCAGGAAAAAATCATCTTTGCATGTGCACATGGCCAGCTTGGCAGCAGTGCACCAAAAGAATTTGTATGTGCTAAATTTATAAAAACTGGCTCCAAACATAGAAGGAAATAGCGTCAAGAGAGTTGAGGCACACCCTTAGGATGATTTTGCACGTATTCTCACAACTGTTCTTGGTTAAAGAGGGCTCTTTCTCAAACAGCATCAGAAATGTAAACCTCACATTGCCTCATTCTCTGCAATTTAAGTTTTTGATCTTAGAGAGCTTAACATATGAAAAGATAATGAGGTAAAAACATATGTATATTTGATCCTAGTCTGAAGTTGCATTTCAAGTTCATGCCAAATGGAGCTCCACCCCGGAGTTTTCTAATGATCAGTGTGCGTTTTTGGGACCAATGGGATGCCCCTGGGATGAAATGTGAATTATTTCTTATATACAGAAAATTATTCAAAGCACAGATCCCTACCATTTCAGTGAAAACCACAGACTCAGAATGGTTTGAGTTGGGTTATCAACCATGGAAAAGACTTCAGAGCAGAGGCAATTCAGTACAACGTCAAAAGGTGGCTGGCCTTGGGGCCCAGCAACATTCCTCCTTTTTTAGCCCAACAGGTGTGAGAGCACTGTGGTTCCCTGTTCTCCAGTGAGTACACAAATTCCAAGAGATGCCCATGTGCACACGTGTGTGCATGCACACAGACACACAGACACACAGACACACAAAATATGTGATAAACACTCAGCTGACTGCAGAGATCAGCATAGAGAGCAGTGTCTTTACTGGCATGAACATCCCCATGAACACATCTAAAATCATGTCATACAGACATGGGCACTGCAAACAGTCATATTCTCTTCAGCTGGTAAGGACCAACGTCTTGAAATGTATGTACGTTCCTTTCTCTCTAGTAGCTGGTTTTGGAAATTGAGTCTCTCCAGTTGCTGACACCTTGGTTGCAGGTATTCAGACCTCCTGTCCTGCCATCTGGCTTGTCCATCTTGGAGTTTATTAATGTTCACACACCCAGACAGAAGAAAGAAATTTGATTCAATAAGAATTAAGGATAGTCTGCAGTGATTAAGTGTGGGATTGAGATAGGTAAGGGTGCTGACCATCTGTCTGTTTGTATCTGCCCTGTTAGTCTTATTTTCCCTGTATTTTAATGTGCAAAATCACTTAGGTTGGAAAAGACCTCCTGACCTCTCTCTGCTCACACCTTCGGTTCTTCACCTAAGCATCGCATAATGCATTTTTCACACTTGGTTCCCCTTGAATCTTCTTATACTCTGGATATCCTCCCTCTGTATTTCATCCAGTGCAGCTTTTGGGGCAGTCCACCTTAGATTAGAAACAGCAAAGGAACATGGGTTTTAGATAGCTTTGATTCCAGATGAAATATCTGCATGGATTTCATCTCACCTTGCTTTAGCCACCTAAAACTTAGGCAGAGGTCATCCTCTGAAGCCCATGTAGGAGGAGAAAAGCTTTTCCAAACTGAGCCCATCTGTCTTAAGGCCTGTCTTATCCTAGGATGAGAGGAATCACTCCCTAGCACTGCCTCTTTTTCTCCCTTAACTAAAGGCAAAGCCTAGATGGCTAGCATAGGCTAGATGTCTAACCTTTACACTGCCAAAATGATGGGAATAGAATCCTACTTGCACATTTTATACTCAGTGCTGAAGGCTGTGTCTCTGGGTAACATGTTGTAAAGTTCAATGTATCTAACACTTCCTCTCAAGCTGTTGCTCCCCTTATGTGCGAGGCTCTTACAAAAATAACCAGCTGCAGTCTGTAAACAGTGTGGGTCCTGAAGGAAAAATACTGTCAAAGATCAATCTAAGTCAATAGACAGAGGTGGAACTTGGGAAATAGTAGTCTGTGTTAGTGATGAGTGTGGTATAAAGAAGATGGACTGACCAGGATTTGATTTTCTGTGATCCCTCACTGAGCCTTCACCAAGAGTGAAGCTCTCAGCAGTCAGCAGCCCTGGGTGTGCACTGTGGCAGAGCTGGCATCTGCACTGCAAGGGAGGCACTCTGCATTGCATCCTGCTGCTGCTGCTCAGCTGAGGCTCCTCCAGGAAGGAAACCTCTTTGACCCAAATTGGATGAGTTTATGTGCATTCTGCAAGAATATTTGCAAGGCCAATTTGCACTAAAAATACCCTGTCCTGCTCACTAGTGTACCTGAGAGTCGTCAAGCTTGGGCATAGAGTTGTGATTAAGATCTCAGTCATTATTTCCTTTCTGTGTGACTCAGTTCCTTTCAGAGATTAAAGTGGAGATAATAGTATTTCTTCTTATCTGAGAAGTACATTGAAATGTGAGGATGGAAAGCACTGCAAAACTCCAAAATATAAAGAATTTTTCACTTATACTTAGGAGTATGGCTCCTTTTCTCTTTTTCTTTTCCCTAGCAGTAGCTACTTACTGATTTGTGTCTCTCCTTCTTACCTGCCTAGAGCATGACAGGTAGATTGTTGTGGCCTTAAGAGCATCAGGTTTTTAAGACAAATGAAAAGTTTGAAACATGGCATAGTTAAACAGAACCTTTGATTCCTTAGCTGTGCTTGTCCTGGCAGAACAATGTAAGAAAGGTCTATAGCAGCATGAAGGAGAACCTAATGAAATTGGCGACAATATAGTCATGATACAGGAAAATAAATATTTCTACCCCCATATATTTAATTTTATCCAATATTATATGATTTAATTATCAAAGCACAGTAATAATGACCTATGCAATACTAATGACTATTGGCAACAAGGCTCAAGAGGACACACGGTCTAATTAACTTTAATAGGATGGATTTAATCATACATTGGATTAACATCTGTTAGAAGGAAATACAAAGATTTATTGTTCTCTGAATAAATATTGACCTCTTGCTTTCAGGTCAATAAATCTTAAACTTGTGTCCACTTAAATTAGTATCTACTTATTACATTAGCACTCTTCTGTTTCCTATCACCAACTTCACTAGGAGGAGAGGGGAGCTGCACTTCTCTCCTGCTGCATCAAGCACTTCTTTCAGGAACTGAAGGTAAACATTGAATTTGCAGATAGAAGGAAAAAAGGTCTGGGCCCTAAACTGTCCTTTCTTCACATAAAACTGTCTTTCCTTGCTGTTGCTTCATAAGAAATTTCAGAAATGTTTGAGAAAAAATCAATTACTATTAATGCCACAGAGAAGGTGCACAGCTTGCATCATCTGTGTGATTAAACAGTCTTTATACTTGTGTGATGTGAGGGGTGTCAAAAATGTTTTTGGCGATTAGTGGGAGGAAATCCTGCCCCTTCATGTGTAGTGAGATACAAAGTTGTTTATAGGACTTTGGATTTCATTTTGTGCTTCAGATATTTAAGTACAGATTCCTTTTTAGCTGTAAGTTTCAAGAGTAAAGAGATGGAATATGTTTCTTTTTCATACATACAAGGGAAGGATTTCTTGTTACTCTCCAAAGGGGTCAATATGGTTAGAAATATCTACAAGTCTAAGAAAATTATAACTGAGAAGCATTTCTCTAAACTAGTTGAAAATCCTTGAGACTGATGTCCATTCAGCATATATCCAGACCTTCCTTTCAAATTTAATAGATAATTTAATGGGTGATATTTATAGGGAAACATGGGTTAGTCTAACTCCATCACAGGTGAATTTAGCTATAAAAATCCCTGTGATTTCAATGGCAGAGTTCTGTAGGTGAATGTTGATTAATGTGGAGAACCTTTTCCAGACACACTGACCAATCAGAAAACTTCTAAATTTTTGTAGGATGATTATTTGCATTTATGGAGTTCTGCAGGACTTTTTCAATATAGGAAGTGGAGTCTGTCAGACTTTAATGGATAAGTTTTGTGTAGCAGATCATAATTGCTTTCAAAGCTCAAAACACTGTTCTTGCTCTCTCTCCTTCTCTGTAAGATTATCTATGCTGGTGCAGAACCCTGACAAAAACATGCAAGTACTTTACCCTGCTTTTATTTTCTTTCTGATTGTGTGTGATTTATAGGCAGATGTGGGAAATTGTGTCATTTACCATGGTAAATAGGGAATACCTGGTCAGGCTGGTGAAAGAATAAGGTCCTCAGAGCAATTTGGTGTACAGGACTAGAAAATTTCATCTATGCCTCTGAGTACTGAGCTGTATCTATATCTCTAAGGGTTTAGGCCCAAGGTTAGCAGATCTTTTATTTCGTGTTTTCCTTTGAGGTAACAAATCCTTGGAAAATGGTTTCTAAATTTTGTGCCCAGTCTGCTGTTCCCCCTTCAACTGACCTTAAATTATCTAGGGATTGACTGCAGTCTAGTTCTACTTACCTCAGACTGTTATTAATCATCATTACCTATACTCTGACTCTTTAGTTTGCAAATACTCATAGGTGCAACTCATTATTTTTCCTTTCATTTTTCACCCTTTCAGACTGCAATAGAATTGCACATTTTTGACACCCTAGAGATCCTGCTTTGTTCTTTCAGTTTCCTGGTTGTCCAGGCATTAATCACAGAGGTTTGTAACATATGTTGGGTTTCAGTTTGAGATTAAAAAAAAAAAAACAAACCAAAAAAAGATAAAACAGCTCACTGGGAACAAGGAGAGGGGCAAGGCTGAGCTGGAGTGAACATTGTCTGGGGGCAAGATGTACATGGGAAAAATGTGTTGACTTTAATAGGGCTCAGTGGTTTTTATTTCATAGCCATATCAGGCTTCACAAAAAGGAGTCTCAGGTAAAAAATTAATTTCGATAACTGACAATTATTGGTCTTGTATTTCACTGTGTGGAGGGGCAAATGATGTTAAATTAGGTGACTACCTAATTGTTAATTTAGACAACTACCTTGCTTTTGTGTTAGCATTTTGGGTCATGGTAGACACCATCCCTTCATGCTCCCCAAGGAATTGTATGCAGCCTCTGAGAAAGTCAGTATGATGACTTTAAGGAGAAAAAAAGAAAGTATGAAAGTTACCTAATTTTGTTAAAATACCCATTTTTCTTTAGGTCTTGTTAAAGAATATGTATTGCTGGTCTGTAATTCTTACTGTACTGAAAATAAAGGTGCTGGTATCTTATACCAGAAGCTGACTTGTGCAAATAGTAAATAAGATCTTAACAGTGGGGAATAATTCCAAGTTTCTGAAGTGACATAACTTTTTCTACACTAGAAGCATGTTGAATTTTGGGTGGTGACATGTGTCACCACCAAATGCAACTGAGTCCTTTTATAAGGTGTCTCTCTCAGCCCCAGACATTCACATTGCACTATGATTTCTTTATTCCCTCAATGGAGTGGAAGGGAATCTCAGTCCTGTGTGTGTAAACCAAAAGGGTAGATTTTTTTTTTTTTTTAACTCTTGCTTTCCAGACAACATGCTACCCTTTCATCCTGAATGGAGAAGAGGAGCTTTGGCAGGGTTGAAAGACTGGAAATCCTAGTCACTAAAATGGGAACTTAATAAAATGGTGCACAAAGAGCCTCGTGTAAGCTGTGAAAGCTTTTAAAATAATTACTTTTATAAAACCAGTAGTGCTCAACTCTTTTGAACAGATGAGAACACTGGAATCATAGTGTTGTGTGCTAGCCTCTGGAGTTTTCCTTAATACCTGCACTTTCAACATGGCTTGTTAATGAGATCTTGGTAAAGCAACACAGAAGTTACAGAAAAATAAGAAGAATTCCATGTGAATTGTCTTGAAAAACCATTTGTGCTCAGACAGAAGCAGACATGGGACTGTGCACCTGGAAAACCATGTTGTTCACCAGTGTACTTTTTAGCTGTAAGTAAAAAACACATACAAACTTGTTCAAGTGCCGATTCTGTTCTGGGGGCTGTTTGTCCTGACTCCTCCTTTTCAGAGGCCAATACTTTGTCTGAAGGCTATTTTCTCTCGCCTCTTTGTATATAAGTGTCTTTATAAATGACTAGCCTAAAGAAGTTGTTGAAGACAATAAAAATCTGAAACCAGCCCACCATCTCCTATTATTCAGGTAGTTTTCAGGGATTTTTGGGATTCATAACAAGTCCTCTGGCAAAAAGCAGTGGATGGGAAGATGATGTGCAATATGTGGTAGTGTGGACATAGTGTGCAGCCCTGAGTGTGAGTCGAAGGTGCACAGAGAATGTTGGTTCTGGGACAAAAATGCAGCAGCATCTGTTCTTTGGTATGTTAGTTGCCCAAAGAACGTGGAAGTGGTTACTGCTATTTTGACAAATGCACTTATTTCTGCTTTTGTTGCGTGGTGTGGCACAAGGGAACACTGGCGCAATAGTGTAAGGCAATAATTTATTAGTGGTTTAGGGATGTGGGCCCAGAACAAATTCTAGACAAAAGAAAAACATGTTTGGGTTTTACAGAGAGCCTTGGCTACAGGAACAAAGCTGTGATTGGGTGTGCAAATATTTGGTATTTCGATTGTCCTGGTTGCTGTGACAGCTGAAAAATGGTCTGAGTTTGTTTTTAATTATCACCAGGAGGGGAAAAGCCTGTTTTAAAGCCAGCAACTGATGTTGCAGCAAAAGTCAAGAAAAGATATTTAACAGTAGGGAATATACTTTCTCGGTGTTAAAGTATGATGAAAGCACAATTATTTCCAAATATTTATAGTATTTAGCTAGTTTTGTGATTACAGCCAACCAAGAAAAGTGTTTTGTTCATTTGTATTGCATCCAGTGATGGATATTAAAATGTCAGCTACTGTTCTTACTTGATACTGACTGGTATAATTGATATCAAGCTTATCTTGTGCAGCCATGCTGGGAAATGCAGCAGGCATGTTGTGGCTGGTCTTTGTGAAACCTGCTCAACACAGAAATTATAAAATGCATATATCATACCTTGTGAATGCTCTGCCCACTTGTATCAGGGTGTAGTGGGTTGGCCAATTGCAATAGATAGAATCACAGAATCATGGGATCATTTAGGTTGGAAAAGGCCTTTTAGGTCATTGAGTTCAACCATTAACCCAGCACTGCCAAGTCCATCACTAAACCATTGACATGACTTTTAAATACCCACCCAGGGATGCTGATTCAATCACTTCCCTGGGCAGACTCCTCCAGTGCCTGACAATCCTTTCAGTGAAGAAATTTTCCAATATATCCCATCTAAACCTCCTCTGGTAAAACTTGAGATCATTTAATCTTGTCCTATTGCTTGTTAGTTGAGAGAAGAGACCAACCCTCACCAATGTATGACCAGATAAAGACTTCAGTGTTCTGAAGGGTTATATAGGAAAAAAGAAGTGTCTTACCCAAAAGAGATGTAGTCTTTTGTCCAAACAGCCTCTGGCAGGGTTTGGGACCAGTCCTGTTTGTGGAGTCTGTATCCAGTACTTCAAACCCCTATTCTATCATTTAAGCATGATAAGAAACTGTACTGTTAAAAAC
Source organism: Melospiza georgiana (assembly GCF_028018845.1). Lineage (NCBI taxonomy): Eukaryota > Metazoa > Chordata > Aves > Passeriformes > Passerellidae > Melospiza > Melospiza georgiana. The sequence continues at coordinate 41,699,900 of NC_080430.1, read as the reverse complement.
CCCTGAAATTGATAGTCATTATGTAAAAATTTAAGATTGTGTCCAAATACTTTATAAATTGGGGTTTTATTGTATTGACTCTTTTATTTATTTTTTTTTATTATTTTTTTTTTTTGGTAGCAATTGCTGTACAGTGGTTGTTTTGTTATGAAAATGCTTGAATTCAAACGGATCATTTCTAGCAGGAAGAATAACTTGTTAGACTTTGAACAGCCAATAGTTGCCTTTTAAGTAAAAATCATGAACTTCCAAATGAAAATTTGCCCCTTCTGGGGGAGACAAAATAGATTTTTGTGGTCAGATGAAAGGGACTGTTCTGTATAAACTTGTCTTCCATTGCGAGGAACAATTTAGACAATTTAGACAGGAACACAAAATGTGTTTCCCATATCTGTGAAATCGTGAGAATGTGATCTTTCCATTTTGTCAAAAGGGCAGCTTTTTTGTCTTTTAGCTACGAATCTTCAGCCAGTTCCTCATGTGGTGTTCTGTACCTTGGAAAATTTAATCAAGGCTGTATTTGAGGAAGAGAAATAGTTTGAGCTGCTAATATGCTCCTGTTCTTCCAAAGCTGTCTAGCCTGCTTTTATGGATCCCTAGAAAGGTTGTTGATTTACTGGGAATGTGGCTTTCTGTAGAAAAAGCTGAAAGCTGTTTGCAAACTGCCACCTGAAGCAGAGGCTTAAGTAGGAAATTTAGATAATTGCATTCTGCTTCCATTGAAGTCTGTGGCATTTTGGAAATTAATATCAGGGGAAGCAGAATGGGGTCCCGTGACTGGGAGTTACTGCTGCCAGCAACTGGAATAACTCTTCAACTTCGTGTTGCAGAGATGCTCAACCACCTGGGAACTGTTCAAAAGATTTGGAAAAATGATTCTGATAGCAGTTGCCAATATTAACACTAGTTTTTGTAGGCATTGTGTCTTTGTAGTCCTTGCTGGGTCAGCACATTTAGACTCATCCACGCTACTCAAAGCTGTTCACATGGGAAGTCCAGACAGGTTTGGCCAACAGAATGGGCAGTCCCATGAGTTTTCTCATGCTTTCTTCTCTTTTCCAAGGGACAGCAATTCTACAGATGTTTTATTTAAGCAGTGTCAGCTTAAATAAAACATTTAATCTCACATACTTATGGTTTTGCAAATAATGAATTTCTTTTTTGCTTGGCCATTGAATTGAGAAACTGAAAGAAATTCTTGGGTCCAGTTGATCAGAAAGTTGTTTTCAGGCACACTAAAATGAAGCAATTTGCATAGTTTAAATTTTCTCAGTCCTTTTCTACGGGTTTAATAAAAATGGGTCAATTTTCAATTGAATTTAGGCTTTAATTGAAAACAGTGTTTTGAAACAAATACTCAAAATATGTTTGTTTCCAAAGTTTAGAAAAAGTTTAGTCTTTCCTGGTTTCTCTATTTTTCTGGCTGATTCTATCTTAGGCTATTTTTCAAATTCACATTTTTTTTCTTCCCCTGAAGCAATATATTTTCATAAAATCATTGCTTAGCAGAATATTTTTACCCAGCATTGTGAGCAATTTTGCAACTCGCTCCTTTTTTCTTAGTGTTTAAATAAAATAAAAAAAAAAAAACAAAAAAAAAAAAACCCCAAAAAACAACATAATGTTGCTTTTAAAGCTTATAGCCTCTAGCCTACAGTTTGGGAAAAACTGTTGTGATATGTAACATGAGGCATGACTGGAGAGATCCAGCTGGAGTCTGTGAGAATGAGGGCAGTACCCGGTGGCATCCAGGTAACAGATGTGTCAGGGGCAGGGAATATAATTTGTGATGGGACAGCTTGAAAATACTCAATTAGGTCTAAAATGAGGTCACTTACAGATTAAAGGAAGGTACTAGAGAAAGAAATTTATAATCAAGGTTGACATGGTCTTCCAAAAAAAAAAAAAAAAAAAAAAAAAAAAAAAAAAAGAAAACCAAGATAGCATATTTTGGATTTTGGGGAATTCTGCTTCTCTTTAGGGCAAGTTATTTAGCTGTCCATACCCAGCAGCACCAGTGCAGTTGGGGCTGGGGGCTCGGTGTATTTACCTCGTATGAACAAAGGAGCCAGATAACTCTGTTCTGTTCTTTCACATCAGAAGGTATCTGCTATTTTGGACCAAGTGTACAGCTTGGACTACAAACTGGTTGTAGTGGGGTATGTATTTTAGAAGTCAACGAGATTATGTGCTTTGAACAAACTAAGCACTTTGTTATCTTGTTGTGATTTTTCTCTTTTGTTTTGTTATTAGAATAAAATCTACAAACCAGTGCTTACAAATGTCCATAATGGTCACCAAAAGGCAGCTAATGGTGATTGAATTCCAAAGCATAATACTGTGCCATGACTAATGGAGTAATTACCTATTCAGTGGAGAACATAACCTATTTAACAGAGCTGCTCTGCCTGTTTCCCTTTGCGCAACAAACCCATGTGCTAGAAGGCTCTTCTTGGCCCAAGAATAAGGCTTGTGTAGCTTCACCAAGGTGAGAATGGTTTTGGAGGCCTTGCTATTTGGAAGAAGAAATTTTCTCAAATAGGACTTTTGTCAAGTCCTCTGAATAGATATTTGTGGTCCAAATTTGGGAACTAACTCTTGGAGACACTGGGTATGGGATTCTCCTGCTGAGAATGTGCTCAATCCTTTTGTTGAGTCAGACTGTAATGATGGTTGCTGAAGTTTGCTGTGCTGTTATAACCTGAGCCTGATGGAGATTCTTAAAGTGTTGGAGAAATTCAGATTAAATGTCATTGATGGATCAATTAGTGGGACACAGTGGTTTAAAAGTAAAAAAAAATGTTGTGCTGCGGTGTGACTGTGCGGAATCACTTTTCTCAAGGATACTTGAGATATGGAGAAGGACATCTGTTGCTCTTCTGGTCCCTGTGGAGCACTAGATACTTCAGCTGTTGTGTCTAAGCTGACCCCAGCAACTTATTATACTGCTCTGTGTGTATATGTGCTGAGAAGAAGCATTGGCATCTTCCATGTAAATATGCATGGGGATCAGCTGTGGTCTGGACTCTTGATAGAAACAGCTTAAAGTTTAGGGCTAAAAGTTTTTGTTGTTGGTAGTGTGGCTGAGTGCTGGCTGAGAGTGGGAAAAGAGATCACTCTGTCACTCAAGTAGGTAGAGAAGGAACTAAACTACTCTGCAATCTTTGTCCTGTTTTAAAAAGCTCTGCTATCAGGAGTAAGGGAGGCATGAACTGTTCCAGCCACTGTGTAGCTCTGCACACACAGATTGTGATGCACCCATCAATCCTTAGGCAAAGCTCCCTGGGCTCTGGCTGCACAGTGCAGTGTGGGAAACTCTGGTGTAGAATGGCCTTGCACACATGGCACCTCCTGCCCACATTCTGAGGTGGAAGAAGAACCTGTCTGATAGCTTTTATTCTGCTGTAGTGAGTGTTTGAAACACTAATCCCCAGGGAAAATTGGCAGGGGAGACTAGCAGTGGGAAGGAAGAGGTGAGGGGAGCAAAGGAAAGAAGAGACCTTCAGGCTTAGGATATATTACACTTAAAATTCTGAGACTGCTCCACAGATGGGCCACATAAAGAATTAGATTTGCAATTTGAACAAAGTTCTGTAGGAAAGTAATTGGACTGGTGAAGCAATCTCACTCTCACTAAATTGCTTTCCAAGGACCCTATCCTGAATGGGGCTGGGCAGCTCTTTCTGATATTTGAGCATCTTCATTTCTCATTGACTTCAGTGAGAATTAAACTCATTGAACTCCTCACTAGGCAATTAGTTTCTTACAGGTGTATTTTTTCTGCTGCAAAGTGGTAACTGCCTTTCCCTTCTGTTAGCAGTCATACCCTGTGCCACTCAAGCCCAAGCCTCAGCATGCAGGTATCATTTAATGGTTCTTTTGTGAGACATGTGCTTAAACATTTGAACACAGATTATGTTCCTTATTGTTTTCTGTGGGTAGGATCCTTGAAAGTTTTGTTACACTGACTGCACCACTTTAGCAAAAAGAACATGCCAAATATGTGATGGAAAGTCTTTCCAAAACCAGTCCCATCAAAAGCTTATAAATCAATTTTTTGTTTTGTTTTATTTATTTAGGAAGAGTTTGTTTTGCTTTCAAAAAGGGATGAACACATTTCAAATTAAGAGGACAGGTTCATTAGCATGGAGGATGAATGAGATAATAACGGAGCGCATGAAAGTGAGGTTTTTCTACCTTTCCTTTCCATGAGAGAAGACCTACCGAAATGCAGTGTATTTACAGTCCTCAAATTACTAAAGCTGTAAATGTTTTTGCTTTCATGGCCTCTGTTTGCACTACTGCACATTTTGGGATGATGGATTATGGAGCACCAGGTGTTGGGATGAAAAGAATCAATAGTGTGATACAAAAGATGAAATAACTGTGATGGAACATCAATAAAGGCTAAAAGCTGCCATAGGGATTTGAATCTTAAAGAAGAGCCTGAGAAAGTGTATTAAGAAGAATTCACTTCTCCCCTTGCACTTGTAGTGTCTTTATTCCATGAGCAGAAGTCACCTGGGGGCTCTGTCAAGGACAGAGGTGGAGGAGTTTTTTCTTTACTCTGTGTACATGGTGCCCAGCACAGCCCTCTGGGGCACAACGTCATAGTGTCAAGGTAATGTCAGGACACAGCCGGTGTCGGTGCAGTTTGGAATATGTTTGCTCTGAAGTGGAGAGGATTTTATTTTATTTTTAAAGAAATAAATTAAATTAAATTTGTTATTAATTTGCACACTACTCCCACAAGCAAACTAGGTGGATGCATTTAGAAGTAACTAATTGCTGTTCACGTCTATGCAGTTGGGACGTTGTTTTGAGGAAATGGCAGCTGCTCCTCTGCTGCTGTGACCCATTCTCAGGGGGCTTGGCCACTAAAGAAACACAGCAAAGCTAGGCTGTTAGTGTTGAGAACTTTATCTGTTTCAATCTAAGCAAAAAAGACTACTGAAATATGTAATGTAAAAATAAGGCTATTAGGTAGGTTCAGCATCGTTGTTTTTCTTTTGCAAATCAGGCACAAAATTTTAGAGCTGAAATAAATTCATGCAGAAAGCAAGGTTAGGTCACACACCTATTTTCTTAGTTCAAAGTCAAACCATCACAAAGAGAAAGAGAGGAACTCACTCTTCTGAAATACCTTGGTGTTATTACTAATATATTAAAATGCAAGGTCTTTTAAAAAATACTCCTGTCAAAATACTTAGTTCTGCCTTCCAAGGAATAGTCCAGAAAAGCATTTAAGCTTATGACCTATTTCAAGCATGACAATGCAGAACTACTCACACGCTTTAAGCTATGCATGAGATTGATTGGCCCAAGTTAAGAGCCCTGCTGGGATGAGATCAAATGCTCTGCTATAAGGACCTGACTCTGCCAGTCTCACTCATGGATTTTTTTCTGCAGTAAGATTTCATCCCATGCAACACAAGACTGGTGTAGCCAAAAGCTACTCACATTGTAAATCTACGAGATGAAATCTCACACGCCAGGATCAGGCCTTGTCTTTATTGACATCACACTGAGTTTTTTGGCAACTTGAGTTTCACAGTGGTTCAATGCAGAATGTCCTCTAGGGACAGCTGCTTTGCAGATGTGGTGGAGAAGGGTCATCAAGGACAACAAGTCATGCTTAGCCTGGTTAGCACAAGGAGACAAACCCTGCCTTTAACCAGCTGCAGCTGATGTTCTTCCTGAGTTCAGACCTTTAATCTAAAGCAGGAAGACTAGAGACCTTTACCCAGCCTTTCCCATGTCACTGATCAATGCCTCAAGCACCTGGGTTTAGATCTTGCTGCAATTCTTTCAGGAACTTGCTGTATTTCTGAATGTGACATCAAACTTTTTCTTTGTTCTCTACTTTCAGGTTGCTCCTCTAATCAAGGAGAGGATGATGAAGAAGGGCAGCATGATGCTTGGGTACCAGCCTCACAGGGGCAAAGTCAACTTCTTCCGGCAGGTGGTTATCAGCCCGCAGGTTAGCCGAGAGGACATGGACTTCCTGCTGGCTGAAATCGAGCTTCTCGCTAAGGACTTGTAGCTGGAGCTCCACAGCATCAGGTGCTGCTCACGTGTGATATTCATGGAGAGAGAGTGGCAGCAGCATTCTGGTGCTATTTTGTGGAAACTAGTAAAAAGCTTGACAGATAGTTTGGAAACTGTCATTTTATAGATTGGTGTTGAGAATTCTGCAGGTAGAGCACCCCTTCACAGGAAAGAATTTGCTGACAGGGGCTGGGGGGCAGGCTGATGCTTCCAGCACCATTGCTGCCATTCTAGGTAGTGTTTCCTCTGAGAATGGTGTCTGTGCCCCAGGAAAGGCAGCTATTTACTGGGTGCCTGTGCACAGCGTAGCTCCAACTGGTCACTTATGCATGCAGGCAAAATTCCTCTGAAGTTGCTATTACGAGTGGATTTGTCAGCGAGCCTTAATATGCTAGTTAATTCTCTTATCTACTCTGTCAATATTTTAGTTTGGTAATTAACATGATAAGACTGGAAATTGTGAACTTATGTGAAATGAGTTCCTCAAGGCCACCTAACTAGGTGCATTGCCCAGGTTTTCCACTGGGAGCACAGGCAGACAGTGCAGTGAGGCTCAGTGTAGTTATCACACCAGGAGGAACCTACTGCACAAAGCCCTGAGTAACCAATATTGAACCAGATGACTTTTTAAGGTCCCTTGCAAACCATAGAATTTTGTGATTCTATGAAACACAGTCATTTGGTCCAGTCAGTGTTTGCCAGTGTTGCCCATACAAAATGTCACCACTTTAGGAGAGCTGAAAATATTGGAATAACATTTAGAACTTCTTACTTCTTTGTCAACAGGAGTTACCTATAATTTCTGAATTGCCGTTCACCTTCATTTATTTTTAAAGTGTAAAGATTTATTTAGAAGCTTTTAGATGCTCTTTAAAATTTTAACAGAGAAAAAAATATATATTTACCTGGAAGATATATATTTTTTATGCATGATTACTTTATATTAATAATATAGCAAAATTGCTTATTTGTCATTGTTTGTTTGTATTTTCCTACAGACTTGAGATGACTTGATCTAATGTTATCAGTGTATAATTTATAATTTTACTCTGCTGTTACCATAGGGTGATCAGAGAAGGTCTTCCTGTGATTTTAGGATATAAACAGTTTGAACATTTTTGGTCAATCTTAAATGACAAAATTAAGTTCTGTGCTTTGTCTTTGTGGTGAGATTTAGACTATACTTTTCATCTGTTTTTTATTCCATAAAAATAATCCATTTTATAAAGATAGAAATGTATTTCTTGTGATGAAGCTGTTGCAGCAAACCAATGGAAATAGCCATGTCTTTCACCTTGTAATCAACATCTGCTAAATGTTAATGTTTTGCTGTTTGCTCCTTATTCTGTATTTGAGGTAGCACTGGCCACTATGAACCTTCCTGCTATGATGTTTTCTGTCCTTCTGAAAGCTGTTTTTAAACACAAAGCTTCCCGTTTTCATTTCCTACATTGTACTAGGATCCAACATTGCATGAAATTCCTACTTCCAGTCTCCAGGATGATGGTGTGCAAAGCTGAACAAGGTCATGATAACCAGGGGGGTCACATAGCCAGAGCAGTGGTTAAAAGCAAGGGTCACCTGCAGCCCTTGGCAGGTGCCCTTAACAGTGTCCTGGAATGGATATACTTGTGCTATCATACTGATACACAGACTTTAAGCAGAACCCATGTTGATAATAAAATGAATATCACAACATGGCCCCTGGGTTTTGCTCTTCAATACCCATAAATCACTCCATCATTTTTTGACAGAGCGTGCTTCTGGCTGTACCAGTTATCCTGATCTTGGAAGGCCTAAATTCAGGGCCCATAAGGCTTTTTTTGCCTCCCAGTCACTCAGGGTGGAGTGCAGAGTGCTCAAGGAACGCTGCATGAAGGGGAGACCTTTGCTCTTTCATCTTGAGTTAGACAGGACCATTACCCCTTCTCCTTCTCTTTTTTTGACCTTGAAGGGAAAGACAGAATACAGTGTCAGGATGTTTTGTTTATGGTCCAGATTCTTGGTGAGTACCTGATTTTTTGATTCATGGAGAAGTTATAACACCTTTCATCAGCTGAGAATTTGGTCTGTGGTGTTTTGTGGCACCACCACGATCAAAAAAGTGTTACTGTCTTGTTTCTCTTCGTGTTCTCCAGACACTGTGGCACTAATTGCACATGTCAGGCAGAAGTAACACAGTTCCTTTCTGTAGCAGTAGTGGCTATAGTATTTTTAAGTGAGAGTAAACTGGAATTTTTTTTCATAGTTGCAGAAAATAAGTCTCTGATCATCATGTGCACTGATTTCTTTGAAGCTATAGGTTAACCTTCCAGTGTGATGTGAGTACCTTATCCAATCTCCATGTATTTTCCATTGTTTCTGACCCTTTACCATGTCCCAGGTGCACAATATGATGGTTTCACTTCAGGACTAATGTAATTTTCTCATAATTACTTATGTTGGAGTAGTATGTACAAAATGTCTATTTTGTAGCTGATGATTTTAATAAAAAGTGAAGTAAATGACACCCTTATAAATACAGGCTGTCTTTGTCATTTGTCAATCTAAAGCTGCATATACAAACATGGAAGGTACCTCTAAGCACTCCACATAAATAGCACTTCAGCTTTAAAATGTGAAACCTAGTTTAACCCTGCTTCAGGATGTGGTTTATCTGTGTGCTGTGCCCACATCATCTTTGATAAACATTTTGGGTGAAAACATGTCATGATTTATCTTACTCCTGCTTTCAAATGCAGAAGCTAAATTGTCTGTGCAAAAAGATGTTTGATTTTTATTATATTTTTGCCATACTAACTTGTTGGGATTGACCCATGAGCTCCCTCTCATAGTTACTGGCAAGCTCCATCAATCAGGATGCTAAACAAAGTTCTGGAAGTAGTGAGGTACATGCATAAATCACTATAGAAGCTTATCCATTTGTTGTCTGTAATTTCTTTGTTCTACCTCTAATAATTTTTTCAACAGAAAAGGAAAGAAATATTTAGAAGGGATACAGAGGTAGATTTTACTCTTAGTTACGTGGCTTCATCTTGTGAAAACTTTGAGCATTTTGTGATGGGTCCATGTGCAAAATCACCCACATAAGTCATTGTGCCTAGAGCCGGCAGTCCCAGTCTCAGGATTTCTCAGGATTTCTATTATGATTTTCTGTGATAAATGAGCACTGATCATCACAGTCTGGTTACATATGATTTTCATTCTTCTAACTCCCACTGATTTAACTGGAAACTCTTGCTGGATTGGACTCTGAGTCATATCACTGGGATCTCTCATTTCAACACCAGTTTGGCCCTCTGAACACCTCAGTTTATCTGTTCTGTTTGTGCCTAGAGATTCAGATTTATCTTTATTTTTGTGAGACTGAATTGAAGCATACTTTCATTTGTATCCTTCAGTGATGCATTAAGATGCTTTTCAAATATCATTTGGCCCATCCTTAAAGAACAAGAAATGTTCTTTAAGAAAAGTCTAATAGAACTGGTTGAGTTACATTCCCAGAATGCCAAGTAAAGGTATGTAAAAACCTGTTAGGTGCTTGTGGCTTCCTCATACACACAGCCCACTGTACTGATTCATGCTCAAGGGATTTTTATTTTTAAATCTCCAAGTGTTGTGATAGGGCTTACAAAACTGATACGAAATGTTGAAGGCAGAGGAGAGTAATTCAGAGTTACTAAATGTTGAGTTTGATCTCTTCTGTTAGGTCACGGAGGAGTTGTGTGACAAGCCAAAAGTGAGCTAAAAGTGAGATTTGAGTCCCACATTTTCTATTGCGCCAAATCTGCCCAGCCTCTCTTCCCCATTGGCTCCTTTCCTGGTTTTCCAGTGGCTGAGTAACATGTGGAAAATCAGTTGTTGGAAATCAGATGTTGCAGGTACAGCCCACTCATTCCTGTCTTCCTTTCTGTGGTGCAACTGGTAAATGCTGGTAATTATTTGAGCTTATGAGCACTGTATCTAGTGCAGTAACTGCTAAATATTGCTACTGTTAAATCCTGAAATAATACAACTGCACAGGTTAATTTTGTCTTAATTGCTTACACTAATTGCAGATTAGATGCAATCAAAGCCGCGCTGCCTGGCAAATGCACTCTGCACACCACAAGAGAACCTGGTGGAGGGTTTTTTTTTCTTTAAATTGAATCTAGTCTCCCACAATTACATGTTTTTTCTTCAGATGTACAATTAGATGTTATTACTCTAATTCTGTAACTGCACAATAATCAACCAAAAAATTACTTTGAGAAATAAAACAAAACCAGGAAATTCACTCTGCAAGAGGAACAAAAAAGAGAATGTCAAAGGTTTCAAGGCAAGCCCACAGAATGGCTGTGTGAATGATTAACCTCTGCTGTGTGCCTGTGCTGCAGGAGTGGAGCAGGGAAGCTGTTCCAGTCATGGAGTCATCAAAGAACTGTGCATGTCCTGGCACTGCAGTGGACACTTTGTCATACATTGATGATTTTTGTATGTTTTATGGTAAAGTTTTTTATTAGTAAGAAAAGTGACACTGAAAGGATAATCTTTAAAAAGTCCAAGAGAGAAGACCACTTTCAGCCTTGGTAGCTCATGTACAAATAAAGAACAATAGAACACATTTCTAAAATTCATGAAAGAAAACTTGTAAAATCTTTAATTTTAACAAGGATGAAGGCAAATAGTGGAAGGTGAAAGATGTGGACTCAATATTTCTGTCAAACACAGATAGTCTGTTTTGATGAAGTAATTTACTTCTTAAATTAATAACTTGTACAAAGCTATTTAAAAATGGAAAGTATGATGAAAACACTTGCCATGAAACAGCATAGACCCATGGAAAGTAACATTTTTCTGTAGGACTGTGCATAACACCGTTCTTCCAAGAAACTCTCACCCAGCTTGTCATTCTGGGAAGTGGCTCCTTAAATCTGTCAGGCACTGACACTGGCAGCTTGATCCATCCTTTCTTTGCATGCCAGTTGATATGGATTTTTATTCTTTCTTTGTTTCTGTACCCTCTCTCATGCCTGTAAATTTATTTTCCAGAGGAGTATTTTCAGTATTTGGAGCTATAGAAAAAATGTCGGAGTAGCATAAGGGCTAAGATTGAAATTTGAAGTAGTGCTCAGGTTATCCTGATGGGGTGTTTGCCTTCCTTTTTCCAGTAATGGATTTGTCCAGATGCTCAGATGATGAGCAGCCACAGCCTCTGCTGAAACCATGGTAACACCAAAATTAAGACTTCACATGGGAGACCAGTTTGGCCTTGAGAAACTGAGTAAGACAAAGAGTAGCAGAGAGAAATGTTACTTGTCCTCTTTTACAGATGAATGATACACAAGAAACTTAAAACTTCTATTTTTGTAAAAACTTGTACCGTAGCGTTAGAAAAATTGTGGAAGAAGTCACTAACAGAAGCCAGCAGTGAGTGAAAAATGGGGCATACTCTGATATGGGCTTAGCAGAGGGAGTGTTGCTAGAATAGCCAGAGAGTTTTATGGGAGTAAAAACTTGATTTTCTAGACTAGACTCTTTAGGTATTTGCTGTTTCATCATTTGGGACAATTTACATAAGATGGGAAGCAGGACTGGAAACATTAAGTGAATAGGACTACCAGTGAAAGATGAGTAATGGGGACTGGATGATACTTGGGTGTTGATTCTGAGCTAATCTAACTTCATACTGTCATCACTAACCTTCCCAGAAAGATCAAACATATGTTGACAAAATTTGCTGATGAAGTTTTCGTGGAAATTTTAGAGTTCAATGTGCATGGAGAACTAGGTGATTTCTAAGAATGTGTGGCAGAGGAGACAGTAAAAAGAAAGTGGAAAATCTTTGAGGACTTGCAAAAGGCAGCAAGCACTTTTTAATTTAATGTAGGACAAACAAAACACCTGCAAAACAGAAAATTATGAAGATAAGTATAATGATGGCATAAAAAGCAGTGTTAAAGCAATCATGAGTTAAGTCTAAATTATATGTAAATAAAGTTACCCAGCCAAGAAATTCAGTGGTCATCAAAGCAGACCTAGCCTCTCATCTGGAGAACAGCAGCAAGGAAACTCGAGTTGGGCAGCAGGCTCAGTGCCTGGTCCAGCTCTGTTGTACCTCAAGCTGTGAGCAGTGAACAGTGAAAATACTGATTGGTGCTACAGAGCCAAAGCATAGCTCTGCAGAGTCATGTGCTCCATCTGCTGGTGTATCCTCTGGTATCCCACTTGTACCACAACCAGGAGGTCTTTTCCAACGAGCACTGCTGGACCGCTCGCATGTGGCAGGGGAGGGAATGGAACTGAAGGATCTTAGCATTTTTTTTTTTGCAAAAATGCATTGTCAGAAAATGTTGCTTTGATTTTGGCAATCTCCTTTAAAAACATTGAATTTTGATGGACTTTGGGGAAAAATATGCAGACCTGTGATTATTTGCCTTTATCCTGCCTAAGTAGTGACCAGAATGCCGTGTAATCCCTTATGACAGTGGTGTATTTGAGGCATCCAAGATTAACAATGGAGAACTCATGGCAACATGAAAAATTAATTTCTGTTATTTTGAGCTACCCGGCCAAGCAGTAATTCCTTTCCCTTGCTTTTTATCAAGGTCAAAAAAAGGAGTTCAGGAGTGTATAAACCACTTTTAAGTTGTATGGCTTCAGAATGCTCAGTCTCCAGGCTTGCTTTTGTCATAGAAATGCTCAGTTACCAGGCTTGATTTTATCATAGAATAAGCTGAGTTGGAAGGGTCATCAGGATCATCAAGTCCTACTCCTGGACCGTCACGGGACACCCCAAGTGTCACACCATGTACCTGAGAGCATTGCCCAAGCACTTCTTGCACTCTGTCAGGCGTGGTGCTGTGACCACTTCCCTGGGGAGCCTGCTCCAGTGCCCAACCACCCTCTGGGTGAAAAAACTTTTCCTGACATCTGACCTAAACCTCTCCTGAGCCAGCTACATGCCGTTTTCTTGAGTTCCATCCACAGGTCATGAGAGTGAAGAGATCTGTATCTGCCCCTCCCCTTTTCTCTTGAGGATGCTGAAGACCACAATGAGGTCTCTGCTCAGGCTTCTCTTCTCTAGTCTGAACAGACCAAGTGACCTCAGCCACTCCTCACCAGGCTTCCCCTACAAACCCTTCACCATCCTTGTGGCTCTCCTTTGGACACTATCTAATAGCTTAATGTCTTTATGTTGTGGTGCCCAAAACTGCACCCATGACTCCAGAAGAGTCTGCACCAGTCCAGAGAAGTGCAAGACCTTTACTCTGAAGCAATCCAAATGTCAGGGGGTTTTTATATTTTCCTTTCCGTGAGAAATATCAGTGTTTTATAGGGAGTTGCAAAAGAGGATGTCCTGCCGCCATGGTCCAGAACATTTTGCAATTTCCCACAGAAGAAAATTTCCAGCTTCTTGGCCACTCTGAACTCAGACATTTGAAGGCATTGATTGAACACAGCTCTGGAACTTCTGTGGCAGGAAAAGATCTCAAGATCTCATTGAGAAAATATGACCTCCATCCTGAAACAGGATCAGTGATATCAGAGAACCAGTGTCCAACCTTTTTCTAGTCTATAATTCATGACCAAAAATTCTGGAAAACCTGCAGCCCTCCCTTGAGGTTTTTGTAATGGATGTTTCAGATTTATTCTTACGTCCTTGAAAACCGCCACAATTACGGCCAACAAGTATTTTCCCCCTTTGTGTTTTCTACATCTTCAAAGATTCTAATCTTATTAACCCTTAATTGTCTTCTTATCTAGTTCTGCATTGCAGTAATTGCTCTCATGTTTCCTTAGGGGCCATGTTTTAAAATCTTCTGATTATTCTGTCCAAAACAAGACAGAGGAGCCCTCTGGAACCTTACCAGGTTTTACAAGAGTGGCAGGATCACTCTGTACATCTGTCAGCCACCACTGCTCTTTATCCATCACAGTGGGTTGTTCACCTTCTTTTGTAACAACAAGACATGATTGATTCTTACCAGGTTTGTGATCCTCCCTGGGCATTAGAGCTTCTTTGGCCAACTGCTCTAAGTGGCTTTTCCCCATTAGATATCTGTACATTTAATTAGTCTTTAGTAAGTGTTAGTAAGTGTTTCCACTAAAGAGAATATTTTTTTTTCAAAATATTTATTTAATCTGCCAAGAACAATTTGAATTGTCAGTCAGTCTGTCCTGCAGCACAATTGCAGCCTCTCCCAGCATGATGCAGTTTGCAGATTTAATAAGCTGGTATTTTTGTCCATCACCTAGGCTATTACTAAAACAATGGATAGGAAATAGGGTCATTGTGGAACCATATTAAAGTGCTGCCTAAATCCATGTTGTCTCCTATTCTTCTTTCATTGATTTCCAGTTGTCTATAAATACTTTGATACTTCCCACCCCTCGTAATTATCTGAGATACAAGGGACTGCATGGGTTCCCCAGCTCCTCTTGCACCCTTTCAAATGACAAGTGCTAGCTCTTGGACAACATGGGGGCAAGACCTGCAGCTGCACATCTGGGGGCATGTTGCAGCTTGGAGAATTTGTTCCTGAAGTGGTTGAACCTCAGGTTGGATGTGGATGGAGCTGAGGCTGGCAGGTGCAGGAAGGCCTATCCAGGCCATGTGCCTGGCTGCTGACTCCATGGAAAGCAAGAACATGGAAAGGGGAAGATGAGGGAACACGGGAATCTTGCCTTGGTACAGAGTCACAATGTGGTTGGGACTTGCATCTGGATTTGGAGCCAGACATGTACTCTCATTTTACTCAGGAAAGTCAGAGTACTCAAAGAGAAGAGTGGCTAGGTATGAGACTGTGAGAATGCATTTCACCCAGATCAGTCTGGCTGAAACAATGAAATACATTAAGCATTCTTCACCTTCTTGTTATCCTGTGCTATTTTGAAAATTAATCTTTTGTTGTCTGATTGTAGGTAGAGAGAAGAATAATATAGCCAAACAAGTGCAAAACAGTTTGGCCTTTCCAGATACTTTTCTCTTTTTCAGTTCTTTCATGGGTTTTCTGTGGTTTTTTTTTTTTGCTTTGTTTTGTTTTTTTTTTTAATGTTTTCTTCATAAAGCATACCCTCCACATTTAGTTTGCTAGGTTTCTTTAGAACTGGAGGACAAAGATGTTGCTCTGAACCCAGAGTGTTGAATCTGATGAGACAATCATGTAGGAGATAGGGCATTAAAAAATAAAAAGCTATTCCCCTTCCCAATTAAGAGCTCTTTCCCCATAATTACTATCTTAATGAAAGCACAACATGAGGCTCACAATACCTATGATTTCATTTTAATTACTATTGGAAGACAATTAAAGCAGTCATTTAAAAATGCAATTCTGCACACCATGGATGGGATTCATGCTGGAGCAGTTTGTGAAGAGCTGCAGCCCGTGGGAGGGACTCAGGTTGGAGCAGGGAAGGACTCCTCTCCCTAGGCAATGGCAAGAACAGCCTGTGGTGAACTGACTGCAACCCCCATTCCCTGTCTCCCTGAGCCACTGTGGGGGATGAGGTAAATCCTGTGAAGGAGGGAGGAGTAGCAGAAGGTGTCTTAAGATTTGGTTTACTTCTCATTATGCTGCTCTGATTTTTATTAGTAATAAATTAAGTTAATTTCCCCAATGCGAGTCTCTTTCACCTGTGATGATAATTGATGAATGTTCTCTCCTGGTCCTTATCTCAGCTCATGAACCTTTCACTGTATTTTCTCTCCCCTGTCCAGCTGACAAGGGGAGTGATTGAGCAGCTCTGGTGGGTGCCTGGCATCCAGCCAGCATCATCCAGGACAGTTTAATAGGGAAAGCGAAAGCTGCACACACAAACAAAGCAAACCAAGGAATTAATTCACTGCTTCCCATGGGCAGGCAGCTCTTCAGCCATCCCCAGGAGAGCAGGGCCCCATCACATGTAATAGTGACTTAAAAAGACAAACATCATCACTCCAAATGTCCCCTGCTTCCTCCTTCTCTGCCTACATTATAAAGTGAGCATGATGTCATAAGCTCTGGAATATTCCTTTGGTCAGTCTGGGTCACCTGTCCCAGCTGTGTCTCCTCCCAACCTCCCAAACTGCAGTCCCCAATTCCCAGCCAGTGTGGCACTATGGAAAGCAGAAAAGGCCTTGGATCTGCACAAGCCCTGCTCAGCAACAACAAACACATCTCCATATTATCAACCAACTCCAAAACACAGCTCCACATGGGCCACTCTGAAGAAAATTTCCTCAGCCAAACCCAGCACATAACCTCAAGTTAATAATTTTATGATTGACAAGATATGTGGCTCAAGCAGTAAGTGTGTTGCTGTGATGGTAAAGAGAAGGCATTCACTTCATAGCATTCATATATCCCTAATGCTAATGTGTTGGCTGTGCACATGGAAAAGGAGATGAAAAAGATGAACATCAGCATTTGACCTTTCTGACCCTGTAGCCAAAGTTTATTCCATGCATTTGTCCATGGAAAAAATTTCTATCTCTTCCAGAAACTAATATGATTCATTTTGAGCATTAGGACAAGTAGTGTAAAAATAGAGAACTCCAGCATAGCCATCCCACATGGCAATCAGGTCTCAGCAAGCACTGTCAAAATGCACATTGGAAAATTGAAAGGCAAAAGTTTTTTGTAAAAACCCATTGTATTTCTTGCTTGTATTTTTGAGCCATTTTCTATTCTTAGCACTAATGTGAAGGCCCCTAAAGGATAGAACAGCCAGTCTTTAAGCTATTTTGTCAGCACTCTCCACGTGTGGAGCAAAGCAAGGTGTCAGTGCTGAAAACCTGCCTGCAATCCATGGACACGAGAAGTCAAATTGCTGAAGTCAAATCTACTGACCTGAGCAGTGTTGGTGAAGCGAAGGGATGGTCCCAAAGCCCATCCATGAAAGCACAGAGAGCAGGCTCCTCCTCTCCAGGCTTCAGCTGTGGTCCCTTCCATTTGCTGCCCATGCTCAGGCTGCCCCTGGCTCCCTGCACAGCCCTGCTCCACCCTGGCCACAGGAGCCACATTTGGGCCAAGCTGTGGACGTGGCGGGGATGGTGACACTGATGGTGACACTGCTGCATCGCCTGCTTGCTCTCAGGACATTTTGAGACTCTTTCACATTGAAAAGCAAACCTTACTCTGCCAAAATGTTTTCATCTAGACCTAATAAAAGCAAATGAGTCTCTTCCCCAGATCAGGAATTAATTTTGTCTGGTTGTGTGTCATGGGTAGAGTAAACAGTTTATACTTGGGCAAAGGCTGTGTTTAAGTGTGGCTGGATCCTGTTTGGTTTACTGTGATTAACCTAAACAATTGAGAAATGTTGAAACAAGTTAATTTAAATTCTTTCTTCCATTTCCTACAGCTTTCATAAGGTGAGGTTCTTAAAGCAACTGTTCCAAAAATTATTTCAAGGCAAGAAAATTAATGTTAACATTCTTACATTAAAATGAAATTAGGGCAGTTCCCCCCCTCACCCTCCTTATTTAATAAGGCTTACATGTCTTTTCCAGATGTACACAAGCCAAACCACCTGCTGCTTAATGGGAGATCTCCTTATGCTCAAAACACAGGAGCATTCCACTATGGCATTCTAAGCATTACAAGACATACTTGGAATCATAGAATCACAGAATAAGCTGAGTTGGAAGGGACCCATGAGGATCATCAAGTCCAGCTCCTGGCCCTGCACAGAACCGCCCCAAGAGTCACACCATGTGCCTGAGAGCATTGTCCAAACACTTTTTGAACTCTGTCAGGCTTGGTGCTGTCACCACATCCCTGGGGAGCCTCTTCCAGTGCCCAATCACCCTGTGGGTGAAGAACTTTTTCCTGTTCTCCAATCCCCTGCAAGTTGCTTTTGCAGACTCTTCCTCAGTGTTGGGGCTGCAGTGTCAGTGATGTCATGTCAAAGAAACACTGCTCCTGCTGCTCACATGGAGATTAGATGAGCAAAAGGGGTGGTAGCCAAAGTACAGAGTGAGTCTGTGTAGAACTGTACAGGACTTACCAACTGGAAAATTGAAAGTCTTAGTATGAGATTTATGTCCTGTCTAAATTTTTTTAGCTAATTAAAGGTATACCCTATTTTCTTCTGCCTCCAGAAACACCAGATGGCTTATGGAAGCAAGTATTTTTGTTGAAGAGAATCAGTAGCTTGACTTTAATTTGATGAAAGGAGGAAACCTCATCTTTCCACAAATGTCTGAATTCAACTATCAGCAGTTATTATTTTTAACTTGCTTAGTGCCTGTCTTATTGATGGTCTGCTCCCGAATACGCTGTCTGCTAACCCATGTGCTGCAAATTGTAATTCTCCTTGGTGGCAGCAGTTTTGAGCAGATGGGCTTTGTATTTTCTCTCACTGGATCCTTTCCCTGACAGCCTTTATTTCAGTTTTGTTGGATCAAACATGAAACACTAGTTTTTGTCATTCTAGGCATACAAAAGCCTTGCTCTTTCAAAAAATTGTGCTTTACTTTAAATGGTCCTCAAAAAGTCACGTGAGAATGCTCTGAGAGACCCCAGAACAGGCCTTGTATTTCCATCTCAATCACTGCAGCAGCAACCCTCGGCACTTCTGGTTCTGGGGAAGCATTTCTTACATGCTGCCAAACAATGTATTCCAATTTAACATGGATATCTTTCAAAACCTTTCTTACTGAGTAGTCTTAGCATAGACAGCCTTGATCAGTGAGTGCAGAGCACTCACATACATGTATAAGGAAGTCAGATAAAGCCCAGCCTTAAGAGCTGAACATTTGCAGCCACAGAGAGACAGATGTTTATCTGAGGAGAACTTTATACTGGCTTCAGTTTGAGAACTAGAAAGACAATTTTCACCTTCAAGCAAAATCAGGAATTAGATGCAGTCAATAGATTCTGTAAAAAAAAATTATAGCCTTAAATGGTGTCCTGAAAGGTTGAATCATGAAGACTCTGGCATACTTTTAACAGAAAGGAATCACTTTTTGGAGCTCTTTGTGTGGCACAGGCTTTATTGAGGTGGGGAGGGGGGGAAGCTCCATTTCTGTAGCTCAGCATACAGCTCTGATAACAGGTCCTGCACCTCAAGCTGGTTCAGTTCATCCAAAATACCAAAATAAAGCACTTGCCTGTGCCCCACACACTGCCAGCTGGTGGCTGAAGCACTCTGTAAAAACTGGGACGTTTCAGAGAGCCTTATGTTACACTGGCAGGTGGCTGAGCTGTAAAATACAGAAACCCCTGCTCCAGCAGGGCTGGAAGCATTGTAGGACTGTTTTCATTCTGGCTCAGCACCTGGGATTCATGTGGAGGGGGCTGAGAGTCGAGGGTGAGGTTGGGGGGCCTAATGCAAGTTGCTCATGTGTGTTACAAACCGATGGAAGCTTCACCCCAGAGGTACCAGGAGCAGATTATGTGGTTGTCTGCTCCTTCAGAAAGAGAAGACAACTATGGTCCAGGGAGCCTCATGCAACCACTCATGGGAGCAGAAAGACAGCAAACCTGGCGAGAAACCTGATCACCACGTCTGTGCAAGCCCGTTAGATGCACATGTGATGTGTGGTTCTCTTGGGCTTTGCTTCCTCTGCATCATTTCTGCCCTAAGAGAGCCAAGGGGCACTGTGTTAAACAGGTGTGTGCAGTGGGCTTGCTTGCTCAGGTGCTGTTTCTGCAGGACAGATCCTGGTGGTCAGGGCAGCCTCTGCTGGGGTAAAGATGGGAGGAGGAAGGGCACAGCTCCAGACCGATCAGAAACAATGGTGAGGGGCCCTTTGGGAGGTCGTGCAGTCTCTGCTGCAGGTCTATTTTCTGAAACACAGACACAGAGGAGAATTTTTGTGAGAGGAAGACCAGCACCTGATCCAAAACTGGGGGGAGAGGGAGGTCACTGTGCAGGCCTTGCTGGGCATCTGAAGGTGCTGGGGAAGAGGAGTGGTTGGCAGGGGCTGCTGGCAGCCTGGCTTGAGGCCATGGATGAAAGAACAAAGAGCAAAGTGAATTGCTTTTTGTTTCTTCCGCAGAAAATCCTTGCTGCAGCAGAGGAGAAAGAGAACAAGTGTTTTCAGCTGTGAGTGCTCCCCCCTGTGACACAGGACAGGGCCAGCCCGGGAAGAAATGCCAGGGATCTTTGCTCTCCCTGGTTTCACATGACAATGTTTTGCAAGAGAGACATTTTAGCAGTGAGGGTTTAATCATGCCAAACTTGATCAGGTGACTGTCTAATCTTTTTAAGAGTTTAGCTACCTAAATGAAACTATCTGAAGAGATTGTTTTATCACCATTACAGCTGACCAAATAATTCACAACACATAATTTATGAGCTGCCTTTTGCCTTTGCCTCTTCATGAAGTGATTAGATGGTGCTCAAAGCATTCATTAGTCAAGAATTGTAAATCTATTTCCTGGGCTTGGTCCCCTCAGGAGACTCACAATTTGGCTGTATTTCAACAAACCACTGTCTCCAGCTTTCTGCCCATGAGCAACACCATTCAGCATCCAGAGGTCAAAAGTAGGTGAGAGCAGCCAGTAGGTCAAAGCATGGAGAGGAAATGGGGTCCAGACAACCTGGCTGGGGCACCATGGACTCAGGCCAACTGAGTCTTGTGGGTTGTGCTGGGAAATGTAACCCAGCAGGACACAGGTGTCTGAAAGAAAAAAAATAACCAAGCACCAAAATCCTGCAATGAGGTGCATCATTTACATTGACCTAGGCTGAGGCTCGAATTTTTGCCATCCCCCCCAAAGCAAGAGCCTTCTCAACACCCACATGGTGTGCACCGAATTGCAGCAGTGTTTGCCAAGTAATAAGCAGCATGAAGGCAGCCAAGCTGCATTCAGGAACAGGCAGACAGTCTGGAACTGAACTCACTCCATCTTTTTTGTGGCCAGAGGGAAAAATTGCCAGGGGCAGAATTTTATTAAAAACATAATGCCAAAAAAAAAAAAAAAAAAAAAAAAAAAAAAAGCAAGCAGTAGAGAGAGAAAGAAATAAGGAAATAAGGATTGGGAAATAAATTAATCAATGTTCCTCTGGGAGTAAAGGAAGCCCTTGGGCCACAGTACAGCTGGCTTGACAAGAGGACAATATTGCAGGTGCTCTACATGTGGCCCAGTTTGTTTCCAGGTGCATTCGGAATAATGATGTCTTAATGCTTTTCTATTTCTTTTTTTTCTCCTCAGAAGCTGGGTCATTATTTTTTCCTTCTTTTATCATTCGTCTATTCCAGTAGCAATTTAGAATATCCTAGAAGGGGATGAAATCCCCACTGTGCTGGAAATTATGTGAACTGGTGACACAGGCAGGCTGCACTGGGAAACTTCCTTATCCAGTAGAGACCACTGCAAGGTTCAGCAGAAAAGCCAAGGACTGCTTTCTGTGCTGCACAGCTGAACCCTCCTTGCTGTGCACCCTGGTGATGAAATGCTGACCAACACGCTAATTAGGACCTGCTCACAGTAGGATGTACAATACAATATTTAGGATAAGACAGATGGGCAATACCTTAACTGAAAAAAAAATATTAGAAGTATATAGAGTACTTTATTTCAAGGATATCGTGTACTTCAAGACTAAAAGATCTGTGGAATTTGCCTGCTACATTTTTAAAATGCATTTGCAACGCTTGCTTGCTGTGTTATGCCAAAAGGACTCAGACTTTGAGCCAGCATAAACAGGATGTGGGGCCTGAAGGTCTTTGCCAATATGCGGCCAGTGGTGGGGACTGCTGAGGGGTGGCCACTGAGCGCACTGGCACACGCTAGGGCCAGCCACAGGGGTGCTGGGCTTGCCAAGGCTCAGCAGGGCACTGCTGGAAACCACAGAGGTGTGGGCAGTGAGCCCTTGCATCCTGTCTGGAAGCTGAGAGCTGTTCTTGTGCTTGGCAGAGGGCAGCTGGCTTGGAGGAAGAGCTGCTCACCTGTGGCTGTCTGCTTGGGGGGCACCTAGGCAGGGCCTCCTTCACAAAGCCCTCCTTTTGCCAGCTTCAGAGTAGATGTGGCCACTGTCCTTTGTGCACCTGACACTGCCTGTGTGTGCTGCTCTGTTCAGAGCATGGGGTGCCCAAAGAGACTGAATTCGCTGACATGCTCAAAACTCAACAAGGCCTTCAGCAACCTGATTTAAGTGCCTGTTTTGAACATGACCAGATGACATGTACCCTGGACAGATGACAAACAAGCACATAACAGAATGAGATGCCCCTGCCGGCCTCAGTTATTCTGTGATTTTTCTTGACTCATGAATGAAGATGTGGATTCCTCTTTGAGGTATCCACATTTGAAGGTTCAAAAGAAGATAGTGCAGCCAAGTGTGAGGGTCAGTGGAGGTTTTAGCATGAAAATACAATCTATGAAAAAAATGGTGATGTCTGGAGCATCTCAGATGCCGGTATCAGATGCTGGTGGAAGGCACCCTGTGCAAAAGCTTAGATTCAACCCAAGTAACATTCAAGACAATTTAAAGAGGGCAGAGGGAGGTATCTGGCTCTATTTTTTTTTTTAACCTGTGTTCTGCATGCCTTCCATGGGAGGGGTATCACCTTAAAAAGGTGAAAGCTCTTTGTGGACAGCAGTAGCTGTAAGGCACAAGCACATTAATCACACACTTCTCAGTGACACAGATTTAGTGGGCTGTCTTCAGGCTCACCTGCACATCAGCACCAAAACAACTGAGGTCTAGCTATGGTTCTAACTATAGAACCATAGAATGCATTAGGCTGGAAAGACCTTTAAGATCACAGAGTCCAACTGCTAACCCAAAACTGCCCAGTCCCTGACAGAACCATGTCTGTAAGAGTCACATCCACCTGAGACCTGAGCAAGGCAGCAGTAGGAAAGCACCAGCTGTAAGCCCTTTCTCCCTCCCTTCCTTTGAGACTAGTGAAGGTATAACAGGGCAGGGGCTAAGGGGCCAGCAAGTTTGCCCATCTGCTGGTGCTGCTCTGCTGAAGGGCAGGCTGGAGACTAGGGGAAGGAGTCATTAGCAAAGCACACTGCACAGACTGAGAGTGACATTCAGGCCCCTGGTAGGAAGAAATGGACTTGAATCAATTTAGGATAGGGCTCATTTTAGGAAGAGCCCTCTCCCTATCCTGAATGATCCAGAGACGAACTTGAATTGGTGTTATTTTATTTGCTTCAATAAACATTTGACTTATACAAAACAAAACACGACAAAAACCCCCTCAAAACAGTTTACAAAGCAAGTTAAGTGTTTGAAACTTTTGATATACAAGAGTATATATTGCTCACATTCCTATTTCATACATGATGTACATGGTGAAGTATTCCTTAAAAGAATAAAAATTTTCCTTTACATGTAGTGTTAAAAAACCCCATAAAAACGTCAGTACTGTCAGGAACTACTGCTTGCCATTTCTTGACCTTCTGTGTGGATGGAGGAAGAGAAATGGGCTGAGACTGAGTCATTACCACTGTAATGACTTTCTACCTGCCTGGATGCACTCCCCACCCACATCTCCTACCTCTGCCTATGGCCCTGTGAATTTACAACATTCCATCCCTAAAAAAATGCCATAGTATCCTCGAAGTTCCACTGTAGCTGTGGAGGTTTTGCCCCACTCTGTTTTAAAATCTCTGAGCAGTTTGGTTAAAATAAAAAAAAAAAGCAGTTACAAAACCATTTCAAATAAAGTATTTGCCATCATAAATCTTTACTCCTATTTGAATAAGCATGATTCCTATTGACTTGCATGGCAACATTTTTGAGAGGAATATTGATATTTATCTGTCAAAGGTGTTTAATAAACAACACCAGATTCATGTGTCCAGGATTGGTTTGTGCTGGTTGAATTTCTAAATTGCAAGGCCTGCTGACATGCCGTGAGGAAGAGAAAAGTGGATAAATCACTGAAAAACACCTAAAGACAAAATTTTTAGCACTTCTTAAACAAATTGCTGTCATGTATAGAGGCCCAATGTGATGTCAACTCTCTCAAGCATTTTGGGTAACTGAAAGAATGCAAGCAAAGTCTGAAAGATCCTGTTGAAAAAGTCTTTCTTTGTTTCTGGTTTTTTTTTTTTTTTTTTTTTTTTTAAATTCTGTGAATTGCTGACTTGCTGAGGCAGCCCGAAATGCAAGCAATGCTGAGGGCAGGATATGCCATTAACCTATTGCTATGGAGCTTTCCCTCACCTCCAAGGTCTTTTTGCAAAAATAAAGGCAACAGCTGCTGCCTCTTTCTTTAGAAAGTGTGGAACAGTCACACTGTGGTTTGCCCAGCAATTAGACACACTGTACAGGGAAAAGAGAAAAAAAAAGTTTGTTCTTATAGCAACACAATCAAGGTGAAAGACAGGGAGAAAATAATAGGACTGCCCACACTCAGAATGCTCAGCAAATATAAAACATCTGCTTGGATTGTTCCTGGCCCTGTCCTGTTCTGTATGGTTTGAGGGTGGGGACGGGAGGAGGGGAAAACTTATCCTGCTGATATTTTGCAACCTGTTTGCAAGCAGCACAAATTCAAAGCAATAAAAATATAACATTAATGAACTCACAAAACACACATGTGGGAAGGACCAACCCTCCTGACATGTCTGTTCTGGAACACTTTGAGGACTTTGGGGTTAAGGTGAGAGGGAAAAGGCATTCCTGAATTTTCCACAATGTGCTGCAGACAGGACCATGCAAGTAACTGCAAAGTCAACTTTGCCTGTCTGCTGTGAGACTGTTCCTGCTCCTGTGAACAGCAGGATGACAGCCAGGTGGTCACAGCACATGCTTGGAAAGTCATCTTCTTATTGCATATTATTCCTATTTTTTGGCAGAACGCTTAGTGCAGAATTGCTGGTGTGGTGCTATACCAGTCCCCCCAGGCTCCTTCCCTAAGGGGTGGGATTTCTAATGTACTGGTAATTTCCTGGAAGCACTTTCTTTTAATAACTTTTCTTTTCCCAGGACATGGCTGTTTATAGATATATAGATACATATATATATATATACACATACACACACATTTTATATATATATATATATATATATATGTATATATATATATATAAAAATAGCAATTTCATAGTTATATACAGGCATTAATAAAGTGCATAATGTTATTGGCTATTTTCAAATCCTTTTCCTGAGGAAGTGCTACCATATATAGCTCCTCCTACGACATGATGCTGGCCGCCAGTGCTAGGGTATGACTGCTACTCCCCCAGCTTGTAATTCCCAGAATACATCTCCCTGTCCAGAGCTGGAGCCCAAAGGGAGTAGTGACAGCCTCAGTCCTCCAGGAAGCAAGTCAAGGCACCGATCAAGACCTCTTCCTTTGCCAAGGTGAGCACGTCTAGGAGCGACTTCCCTCCGTCCCGGAGCTCCCGGGCGTGCGCTACTTGGCGGTGGTCACGGAGCCGTCCTCGGGGATCTTCTCCTCGGAGCAGCTCCTCCCCGAGAGCCTGTCGTGGTGCCGGAGCTCGCTGAAGCGCTCGGCCACGCACTGCGCCGTCAGCCGCGCCTCGGGGTCGTGGTCCCAGCACTCGATGAGCGTCTCGCACACCATCTGGATGCCCTGCAGGGAGCACAGACACAGCGCCCGTGACGGCGCAGCCACCAGCAACGCTTCGCGCACAGAGCTGCTTCAGGCCCTCAGAAACTCGGGGGTTATTCCACGTGCGTCCTGGGGGTTCTTTATGGGATCTGCTGCTTCTGTCATGGGGCATTATTTTATTATTTTTTTTTTGTTTGTTTTTTTGTTTTTTTATTTTTTTTTTTTAAGAAACCCTACTACAATATTTTCAGCGCTTTAGTTGGAACTGTCATTTCTGGGCATGTGGTCTGATCTAACAAGAACAGCGATGCTTCAGACTAGTGATATAGAATCAAGCAGGGTTTTTTTTTAATAAATATGATCAAAATTCTTGGATAATATGACCTCCTGCTCAACCCATGCCTCTGAATGCTGAATTCTGCTTGGGTTTTTCAAACAGAATTCTGATTGCCAGCAATATTGGGCTGTACATCAGCTCTTTATGAATTCCTTGTAGATTACCTAAATCTATGTGCAAATATGGGCCACAGTCCCACAAACACTTAAGCACATCACTCACAGTTGTAACTGTTTAACCTTCATTTCAATTCCAATGCAAATGTTTTCAGGAGCAAAAAAACAGTTGCATCTCTGTAATGATTTTTATAAACATGAAGTATTTGCCACAGGAAACTGTGTTTTGTTTTATGATACTAAAAGCCCATTAAGTAGGATTTATCTTAAACTTATTTTAAAAAATAACATTTCACAACACTGCATTAATTGTATAATTTACCTAATTGGTGATGTTGACTGATGTCAATGCTAATAGCAGAATGTTACTGTCTGTATACAAATAACATTAGTTTTCTGCTGGCATTGAAATTACAAGCAGTAAATTAAATTAAATATTAAACATTAACTTGAAATCAATAGTGCAACAAATCTCATTAAGGGGGGTGTGGGGTAATTGTAATATGTAAATCTATTCCAGAATTTTATCATGATGAATAATGAGTTCATTACAAAAACACAACTGCAGAGGAAGGAAATGAATATGGAAGAGCCATTACAGTAAGAACAACTTCTATGGAGCTCAAAGCAGATCCTCAGCTGCTGCAAACTGTCACAGCACTGCGGAAACTGATGCATCACTGCATCTTAAACAGCACAACGTGAAACACTGAAGGGATTCAGGCAAAGGGAATTAAAACCACCTTCATTAAATGTCCTCTAAGCATGTTATCAGGCATCTCCTTCCTTAGACTCTTAGCTGAACCCTGTTGGGGCCAGCTGTGCCCATTCTGGTGACACAAGCACAAGTGCATGGCCCTCCCAGTTGGTGGGGTTCTGTGTGCTGGGGCAGTTTGAGATGTGGGTTTTATACATGGAAGAAACCTCTGAAGTCAAATGCAGGACACCTAGGTCCAAATCACGATCATTTTACTTGCTTTATAAAGCCAGAGGTGATGAAATCCACAATGTATCCTACAGCTCTATGCCAGTACCTCAAGCTGCAACTTTCTGCATGCTCAGCCTTGTTCTCAAGGGCTTTTAGTGCTGGTAGTATCAGATACCCAGGTAGTATCAGATATCCAGGTTTCCCTCAAAATTCAACTTTCTTCCCTTGTTGAAAGCCCCTCCTCAATAGCCTACTCCTCACAGCTGAGTACATAAGGAGCAAGTTCCTGCAGTCCGGGAAGGGGCTGCCTTCTGCCATAGTCAGCAGGTGGCAGGTGTTCCTGGCTGGAAAGATGATTGATTTTAGCCACTCACTTGGTCTTTTTTATGTAGCTGTCAGACTGATTTTCACTTCCCAAATGGAATTAAAAAGGGAGTGTTACATTGCTCCTGATGGAAATAGTAGATGATATTCTTGGTTGCCTGGGCTTTTATAAAAGTTTGTGATACTTTCCTTTTGTCGCTGAAGACCACTCAGCATATTTCATTAAGAAGTGGAATGAACAAGCCTCACTTCTCTAATATGATTCACATTTTATTTCTACTGATAAAACTACTGAGAGCAAAGGTGAAGAAATGCATGTGTTTGGCTTGTTTCCATTCAGTTTTCTCCACTAAAAAATCTACCATTGCCTAGGAAGTGCAACCATGGTGCTCGTGAATAGAGGAAGCTGACAAAGTGCTTTGTGATATGCAAGGGAAATGGACTGCTAATGCACAACCTGAATAAAACCAGACTGGCTTGCTGAAGACTAATTTCCTGTTTCATTAAATCTGTCAACAGTTGGGATACAACTATGACTGGTTTCCACGGTAAAGTACTCAGATTTTGCTTTTTCTGCTGAAGATCCTCTGTAGTAGGATGGTCTCCCTGGAAATGGAGTAAAACAAATTTGAAGAGTGCCCTGTTTGCAAAGCTCCCAGTGGTGAATGGAGAAGGGCATCGTGCTGCTTTTGGTGTTGAATAATGCTGAAACCAGCCTGACTCAAAGTTAAACATCTTGATAGTGAGGTGAAGATGAGGCAGACCTGGTGAACTACACAACAAAGGAACAAACAAGTGATACTATTAATAACTTATCTAAAACTGCTGAGCTGACTGAGCTGGCCTGGAGACATCTGACTGACAGTCAGTTGCTTTACATTATGAAAGCCCAGTCCCACTTTTCAACAACAGCATCTTCTAACATAACTCCCTTGAGGAGTTATGTTAGAATACCTCAAGGTTACTCCTCGATGCTGAGCAGAAGAGATGTGCCTAAGGTTGTTGGCATGGGTGTCTGACATCAATCTTAAGTTAATAATTGGTTTTCTACCTTTAGTACAGTTGCTTTAATATGATTGCTTCAATATTGCTTCATAGTGCACACTATATGAGTAGTTACAGCTCCTACACTGTGTAGTACATAACTCTAAGACCTTTTTGTCTAGTTATTATCATAATAAATAATATATATTTTTATATCTGGTTTGACAACCTTAATCATGTGGGACAAAGTTGTATAATGGTTCAATCGCACCTATATAGTCCTTAAAATGTAAACTGTTGACAAAATCTGGGGCTAAGACAACCCAGCCACATGTAGACACCTCTCTGAGAAGGCATTTAGAAAGCAAGGGGATCCTTTCTGTACCTCATGACTCAACAGGAGGGCTTCTCTAATAAATTTTGTCTGAAGCTCTCATTCTGCCTGCCACAGAGGCCCATGCGTGAAGTTGTTTTCTTTGCCCTTTCAGAGCCTACACACAGTGTGCTTTAAGGGCCCAACTATTCTGCAGCTCTCTGGGTGATTTTTGGATCTCAGGCTTCCAATGTTTCTGTTTTGACTGCTTTTAGATTACACTGGTGTGCAGCAGGAATACCAGGGCATTGGGGCAGGCATGGTGCAGAGAACTGTGGTGCCTGAACCACGTCAGCACCGGTGCCACTCTGTGATGGAGTTTCTCCATGTGTGACAGACCTCTCCATGCAAAGAGAGGTGCAGCCTGTTGGGCAGGGCACTGAGGTAAGGCTCAGGCTTCAGGCAGCAGCTAAATGTACAGTGCAGCTCCCACTGCCCACGTGTGGTGCTCTTACCTGATGGTTAAGCCAGGAGCTGGGGATCTCGGGCCGCCCTCTGTCTCTCAGGACATTGTCCTTCATGCTTTCCACACAAGGGTGCTCTCGCACTTTGGAGCCGAAGGGGGGCTCGTACTCTTTCACTTCTGGGAAAGAAGCAAACACAGGGAATTTAGCTGGGCTGTGCTGGTGCCAAGAGTGGAGGGAGCTGGTTGTTCTCTGAGGAGTAGGAGCTACTGATTAGCCGCTCGCTGCCACTGTTCTGCTTGACCAGCTCCAAACAAAGCAAAGCCAGTTGGCATTTTCAAAAATGTTTCAAATGTGTTTCTCACACACACTCCCTCCCTCCCCTTTTGTTTCCTAGCCAACAAAACAATTCTCATTTAAACCCTTTAGTACATAATAATATTAGCAACAGTCCAAGAAGCAGAGTAATCTATACTGGTTTGTGAGCCTTTTAATCTCTGCTGAGGTAAAACGCACAGGAGGTTTAAGGTGAGTTTTGCATGAGCCAAGCTTTTGAACAGTTAGTCACCCTTAGCTCTCCTGGAGTCCACACACACTTATCAGGTGAAATATAAACTGAAATCTATCTAGGTCATGGTAGATGGGAATGTGTGAATTGCTAGGAAAGGGCAAAGATACAGTTAAGGAGCAATGCTGGAAGCTGCCATACCGCCCTTGTTTACTCCTAAGCTGCATTCTTTTGTAGAAAGTAGTAGTCTGCTCTTATTTTAGATTTCCTTCCCAAAATGGATCAGTTTTGGCCTGTGATACAGGGGCACAGCTTTCTGAAGGGGTTGCTGCCACTCTAGTTTTTGTTTGCATGTTGCATATTTTCTTTGCTTTTCTTTGGAGAGAGAAAGGAAGAGGCAGACATATGGGACTCTTGGAGAAAACTCAAGAAATCTCTGAGAGCGGAAATATTATAGTAGATGCTGACACAGTGTAGAAAATGCTGTGGTTTCTTTGGGAACAGATGGAGACTTTACTCACAGGCCTAATGACTTGCTGCTATCAGATAAAGATTTATGAAGTTGGCCTGTTCTGCTGCCTCTTATTTCTTTCTAGGAATTAATTGGGGGCAAGAAAAACTGAAGTATAATCTACAAAGCAGTCTGGAGAATGCATGTGAATGCCCAGATGATGTGTGAACAGAGACAAACGAACAGAGAGACAAACCACTGCTGCATGATGCTACAACCAAGTTCAACTGCAGTACCCAGTGTTGCTCACTCCTCTAAAGGGCTAAAAATTGCTGAGAATGCATGAATAGGGATTAAAGACCCAGAAGAAATGGGAAGAACCTCTAACACTTGGGTTTGTTTACTTTGGGAGAGAAAGGTAAGGATGATATGCTACTGAAAATAACTAAGGATCAAGATGACACAGGTCAGACCCTTCTGCCATGTCTCATGATAAAAACAAGGTAGTATTGAAGACAACTATCTTTGGATTTTTCTCCAAAGCATTGAAGTCAGGCTGTAGATCTCACTTGCATGTGATGGCCATGAGACAAAGACTTTATCAGGCTGATGCTTAAAAGGAATGGCCAAGTTAAAATAACAAACATTTTGGAAGGGATATTAAACCTCATGCTTCGAATGCTTAGCATTTAGAGATTCAGCTGCAAACAACTGTGTGCAGTGCAGCAGATCACCCATAGATGCCTCCTGCAGAGCCCTTCTTCCTTCTCCCTAGCCATCTGCTGCTGGCCACTTTCCACAAGATGCTCTGGAGAATGGCTATAGCCCAGAAACAAAACTTCCATCTTCTAGGACCCAAAGGCCAAAGTCTGCCTCACTCTCTTTCCTGTGCAAGAATGCAAACCAGTTTCACCCGCATTAATCTGAGTCTGAGATGACTCAGCCCTAGAAATGAATTGGGAAGTTGCCATGTTGCTAGTCAGACATGGGTTAGCATGCAGTGGATGCACAATGATTATACTGCACATACCTATATGTTCAAAGCCAACAAAAGTATTAAAGTTCACCAGGAGAATTTAAATCACATGACCTAGATGGCCATTTCCTGCACCATCTCCATCAGTCATGGTTCAGTTGTGGTAGTGGTCATGGACACCAGCCAAGATTCTGAGATCCTGCAGGGTGAGGAGTTAGAAGAGTCTCAATGGCCAACAGAGGGAAGCTGGTGCTGTGATGCTGACTTGTTGTTCCCTCTCACTAATTTAATCTCAACGTTGCTCAAGTTAATGAGATGGTTCAAGCAGGAGAAGGGAAAACTCTTCCTGGCAATTGATAGGTTCATAATATATTTTTTCTGTTTGAGAAATGTTTGTAAGTTATGACCATTCCTCTTCCAAATATAAAGATTGAATAAATTTTTCAGATTTGTATTTTTTGTTGTTGCTTTGTTTTTGTTTATGGTAAAGAAAGAGAAATTTAGGCCAGATGCCAATTCACTGTAATGACTTTCTACCAATACAGTCATGCCTTCCCTCAGGTTGAAAAGCATGTGGCATCTCTTTGCTATTTATTACCATGCTTCTCTTTCCCTTGGAAAATAAAAAAAAGCCCACTAAATCCTCATGCAGTAAGTCATCCTAATGCTGTGGAATCTCAAGTGTCAGACATGTTTTGCAGTAATAGCTGGTGTTATTCATGGATCATGTTTACGTGCTGCAGTAGATATAACAGATGTCAATTTGAGGTAGGTTAAGATGTTTGTGGCTAGATGCCTGTGTGTGGCTGTATACAGATGCTGATTCTATTTCTCATGCCTTATATATTTCTTTTCATTGGTTTTAGACCAGCTGGGCACCAAAAATGACAACTGGATGAAGTACCATAAATATATCAGGAACCACGAACTACAGAACCTTTAGCATTCAAAAATGGCAGACTTCCTTCAACTTTAACCTCCAGCATTTAATCTTTATGGATGAGAGCTGACTTGCACTACTAACTGCTGAACCTCTAGTTTCTTTTGACATCGGCCTAGCTACAGTTTTCAGAAAGGCAGGGATAGGATTTTTAGCCCCAAACAGAGACATTACTGAAAATCTATTTGTTCAGTGTGATGAAAGCTTTGAAAATTTGGCTCACTTGTGATCTTTTTCTACTCTAAGCTTTTTGCAGTGAAGTTTTCTTTGGGTCAGAAGAGCATACCACAAACCCTGTTGACACTCCCTTATGTGATCTATCTTACTGATTTCCATGGGACAACTTCTCATGTTGGATGATGTTTTATATGCAGGATCAAAGCAGGAGTGAGGTGAAAGGCCAGCAGAAGTCAACTGTGAGGCAGAGTCTGCAGCAGTGAGCTTGTGTTTTGGAACTTCTAGGTTCCTTTGAAATGCCCCTTTATTTAGAGCTTATGAGGGGGAAGAAGGGATAAATCAATTGATGGTGGAGCTGCTGTGACAGCTCATGCAAACACAGGTAGTGTGTGCAGATAGTTCAGATGGTGTCCTTCTTCATGCTAGAGGAATTTGGGTATTGAATCTGCTAACTTGCACTAGTTTCACAAAGGGAAAATAATGCCCAAAACAGAGGCCCAAAAGCTGTTTCAGGACAAGTTTAAGATGCTGTCAAATGCTTACTTCATAAATTTCCCTAGGTTTCCTTGTTGAGGGAAGGATGCATTGGGATGAGTGAACTCATTGTGCACACATACCTCCTAAGTGATGATCTAAGACACAGTCCCCCTTCTAAAGATTTGGGAGTGCATGAACCCTGCCACCAGGCCTAGGGGCTGCTCAGTGAATCTTGAGGTGGAAAAGTGGCAAACACATCAGTGCTCAGCACGGGGTGTGGTGCAGTGACCTTATCCACTCCCACATGGGCTTGTTGAAGGACAGTACTTGCTGCCTTACATGTAGCACTGTGGTGACACTGGGAGAATTTCCAGGGCAGGAGTGCCTGTCATGAGGTGACACTGCACTGTGTGGATCTTCCAAGCTGGCCTGTATGCCACTACAAGCCAGTGCAGTGCAGACATGTCCTGATTGAGCTCTGCTTCACAGAAGGAGAAATTTAAATCAGCCCCCAGCTGCAGCCACCTCAGGGCCCACTGTGCAGGCCCAGCCCTGCTGCACAGGCCATCTGACTGCTCCCTGCTGCCAGGAACGTCACCGCTCCACGTCAGTGTGATGGAAGCTGAGCATTTCATGAGGTACAGGATGCACAAATGTTTAGTTGCCAAAATGTGACTCTTGGCTGACTTTCCAAGTAAGCATAAGATTACTCCTGATTTTATTCACATGAAACACAGCTCGGGTAAAGCAAGGCCGCCATTTTAAACAAAGCTCTGCTACCACACTGAAGCCAGCCACCACTCCAGGAGTAAAATACTGCTCGACCAACGCTGCCATTTTATGAGGGCTTTCTTTTCTCCCTCTTCACCAAACCTATGTATCCAAAAGTTCCCTTTCCCCTCCTTCTCCCCTGCCCCCTCCAATAGTCCCTCACCCATAGCAGTTGCAATTCAAACCAGATGGTTTTCTTTTCTTTCTAGGAGGCTGTCAGAGAAATTACACTTGTCTCAGTCACCAAAGCTGTGTCACTCTGAAAGCAAGTGGTTGAGATGAAAATTGTATTTCTTGCAACGTGCAGCATCTGGTGCACAGCTGTTGTGCTGAATGAAATACCAAGTTAACAGCAGTGTGGAACAGTTGAAGTTCTCCCCAAAGTAGTATTGCTGAGTTTCTAAATATGCCTCTTAAATTATACTCTGGTGAAAAATCAGTCAACCTCGATCTTTGCCTCTGTCTCCCTTTCCCTTGTGCCCCATTTCTGCTTCTCCATATTTAGCACAATAAAGTAACAACGAATAGCGTGGCCTTTCACAAAAGCCAATCCCCACCTGCTTATTTACTACAGCAGCTTCACAGTATGGATTGTGCTGCTGGGTATTTTTGTTTAAATGTCTGCTGACTGAAGAGGCCTGGCATAGCGTGGAGGTTGTGTTTGACAAAGCGTCTGTAGTGAAAGGACCTGCCTGCATCACCTCCCACACTCACCGAACACCTGCACGCTGACAAATGAATCCCAAGAGCTCCCTTTGAAAAAGAAACAAGCCCCTGTACCTCTGTGTGGCTGAATGGCAATTAGTCCCCCTTCCTTGCATGCTTCCCTCCCTAAATAAAGTTGTTAATGCCGTTGTCTTGGCTAAGACTCCCCACTCTGTGCCTCAAAACTGCCCTGAGCTGACACCACAGCCAAGCCTGCCCTGCAAAGACAGAGCCTAGATCTTTTAGGCTCCTTTGAAAAGGCTGTCTGCAATCAGGTCAGCCTACTCTGCCTCACATGCAAAGACATTTTTCTCATTGCCAAACAGTCTAGGAGTAAAAGAGAGGTTTGCGTGAGCAGAGGCAGCTCCTCAGGAAGGCTGTGAGGAGAGGAGGGAGTCTCACAAGTGACAGATGGAGAAGAAAAGCAGAGGGGGAGCTGCAGTCATGAATCACTGTAAGGGTATTTCACCAGCTGGCTGCAAAGATAACCAGACTGCTCGAAACAGGGGAAAATCTGAGAAGGAAATGAGAGTAATGGTGCACTGCTGTTGCAGCTCAGTGCCAGTGACAAGTTAAGGGATCTACATCCTGGGAGTTGTGTTTAACTGCTTTAGTCAGAGATGCTAAGAGCAAGTTCCAACCCCTACAGATCTGCCCTAGTGCTCCTGGGGTTTTGCTGGGGACCACATCTCAGGAAAGATGACTGAAATAGAGAAATAAAATTCAAGAAATGTGTTTCTGGTGATGAGAATGAGTGAGGGATGAAATGAATAGGGAAAACCAGGATGTGGGTGGGGGTTAAGCATCACTTGAAAGGGGATGCCGGGACAGAAAAATATTTCCCTTTACTGAAATAACTTCAGCTCTTCTTCTCAAGGTTATTGTGGGTCAGTCTCTTCTAGCTAAACATGCTGGTGATTTTCCTTCCTTATGAAACTCCCTTTGTATCCTCTTTTAGCAGTTGCCTTCTGAGAACAGCAGCAATAAGGTTTGCTTTTGCTGCAATCTTCGTTTTGCCCTACTCAGCAAATCTGAACAGGAAGGGACTCAGGCATCATCAAAGATGAAAGACTCCACAGTGAACAGCTCATATTTATACTAATCAGGTGAGTTCCTAAATGCAAGAATCAGAGACAGATCATGAGACAGGGCATAGTTCCTTTATTTCAGGTTTTAAATCTCCTCTGCCACATTTACAAAAGTGCTAATGAAAGGCTGAGGCCAATGCACTTAGAAACAGGCATGACCATGATCCATTAAATATGGATAGGTTTGCCTTGTAATATGTCAGACTGAGGTTCAGTTCCTGAACCACCAAGTGTTTTACCCTTAAATGTTTGACTAGAAAAGAATTTGGTGTTCTTTTCATGCTTTTATGCTAGCATATTCACCACACATACTCACTTTGTAGCTTTCCTGGCAGGGTGCAAACAGGGGCAAATCTGTTGCCCACAATACAGCCCACCCAGCAAGACCAAATGCTGGTCAGACAGAGCAGGAGACTGAGATGGAGGCAATTCCTCCCTCCTGCCCATGGACATCGTGGTGCAGCCACACAGTCACTGTGCAGAGTGGCTTCAGAGACCTCCCTTGTGGTATCCCACAGATGCTGGTAGAGAAACAAGGAGCAGCTATGCACATCTTCCCCTGGGACCTTGGTTTCCCTCCTGTACACTATGTTCCTCATAGCATAGTGCTCTAGCTTGCAAGACTGCCCTGTCTCTGTGTCTATGGCAGCCCTTCAAGGTGGAACTGTGCCAAGTCCAGTGAAAAGGGAGCTTCTGTGGTTTTGGAAGAAGGATAACAAATCAAATCACAGTTGCATATCTACTATAATATCCACATTAGTATTACCCTGCTCCTTAGACTGCCTGTGTGATCCCTGAACTGTGCAGCAATATTTTTTAGAATGACTCTTAGACAATTCCAGAAGGCTGAAGAATTTGACATGTAACTTTGTCTTATTTTAGTTCCTGAAGAAAGGTAAAAAACTTTAAACATGGCAACATGTATTGTAGATATCCCAACAGCAACTTTTCTGATTTCTAGCACATACCAGTGTTGCACACTGGGAATTTTGGGTCAACTTTAGTCAAAGCAGAAAGGGAGAGTTTGGTTTCAGAAGACACTCTGAATATGAACAAGCACAGCAGCTTTTCATGGAGCTGTTCTGATAGTCAGTTCCAATCATTTTTATTTTGTTACTACACTTTATACCGCAAACATCCCTTGATTTCTCATATGGATGATCTCTTGCAAAATCACCAAGCATGATGTGCAGCAGCTGGTGACTTTGGGAAAACAGGAAACTTTCCATCCCACTATGATGCCTCTTACGGAAATTACCAATTAGCAAATGTGACACTTAACTGGCCCTTACTAGGTTTGAGAATTGACATTCCATGAAAGTAAATGGGAAGCAGTTATCACTTCTTCAGTTTAATATTTCAAATTGACTTATGTTTCCAATTATTTTGGATGAGATCAACCAGACTGAGTTAATCCATGGCTACCCAAGATGTCATAGGGAAACCAGACTTTAATAGAAGTGACCTACCTAACAGCAAACTTATCCTTACACCAACTGAGGATCAGTTTACTCGTGCGCTCAGTGCTTCGTGTTCAAGCCTGCTCATGCACATGTGCATCTCACACTACTGAAGGACTGTTAATTTACAGCATCCAGATACACCAGAAAAGCTTATGATAGGTAAAAAGAATCGCCCTCTCTCCAGACAACCATGAGAGCATGTCTGTCTCAACATACTCTTAGAGAGAAGAAAACAGATGGCACTTACCTCCGACAGCGTTACAGCGAGATGTCATTTCCCAGAGGACCAAAGCCATGGAGTACACATCTGTTTGTTTGAAGGACTCCATGTTCTCCAGGTTCATTCTGGACTCCAAAACCTCAGGGGCCATATATCTTGCTGTGCCAACCTACAGGAGAAGAGATTGGGGGAGAGCTCATGAGCTGAAATTGCAATTCATGTTTTGGATTCCACTGTGATTTAACTCCAGCTTTCACAGAAACAGTGCCATTTGACATGTATCCAAAAATTCAGGCTATACTTGGCGCAGGCCATATTTTCTGCTGCCAGGGGAATCTGGCATTGTCCTGACTACCAACTTACTTGCACCTCTCCTGGTGAGGAAAAAAAATGGCCTTTTTTAGTTCCTTAAGCAAATCATTTTGACACTGATAAATTTTCTCACTCTTTGGCCATTCACAGATAAACTCCAACCTTTGGGCCTGAAGCAATTGCTGCAGAGCAAGTGTCTTTCAGATGAGCAAGAAACACATTGGATTATATTGCACAGCATATTACAGTGTTAGCTGTTTCTTTTCATGGCAGGCTTAAAAGGAGAGTAAATGCAGGCCTGGGAGAAGAAAGCAAACACACAAATACTGAATGCAGAACCACACATTTGAATCGAAACCAAAAATCTGCCCCTTTGAAAAAAACATTCTCATAAACTTTATTCATACTGAGCAATTTTCAGCAATGACTTTAGCAGCTTTGCTGAGATCTGGATTATGATTTTGCATTACAGAAAGTAGAGTTTAAAAGTCTGTTTTTATCACAAGAAAAGATTTAAGGAAGAATTCTTGGATCACTCAACAGTTGCTCTCAAATGACAAACTCTTCACAGGGTATAAATAAAGTATCCCCCTTGAAAAACTGCAAACAGAAGTCTTTCATCAGGCAAAGACAGCTTCAAGTTGAAGACTGGTTAATGGCAGAGATGAACAAACATAAGTGGGTGATGCAGTAGGACATATGATTTAAACGAGCTGTTTACACCACAGCAATCACTCCAGAGCCCAGAGGCAAGCAGGGCTGCAAAAGATCATTTCAGTTACTGGGTCTGCACTTGCAGACAGCCACATAGTAAATGTACAGTCTTGACAGAGCCCTATGATACTCTTTTTACAAGCTTCTGTAAACATGTCTTATCACCTCAGGCTCAGGGCAAATGGGAAGATGTTCCACAAAAGTGGAAAGTATCATATGAAGAAGGAAAGATCAAGAACATGGCTTTGTCATAGGACCTTGCAACAGCAAACAATCTCTGTGTCAAAAATACTTGAATAGTTGTAAGATCAAAGTCTTTATAAAGAGAGGACAGAAAAAAAATTCAGTGTGAGCAGTCCCAAATTTAAGTTCCCTGCTACATTGACACTGATGAATTTAAGGCCAAGCATGTGAATAGCAGCTATACACTGAAGAAGAACTTGGGACAGTCATGTCTCAGCACCACCAAGGTGAGCACCGACTCCCTTCCCTACATAAAATGTACATATGGAAACACTGGAGCAGAGGTTGCTGCTACCCACCATTAACTGTCTAGCACAGGATTTCTTCTCCAAGCACACCCCATCCAAAACTTGAAAAGGTTACCTGTGCACATGGGCAAACATCCGCAAACCTTGCAGATTTTAACAAGATTAATGATGCCTAAACACAGGTCCCTCACATTGCCACAAAGTTCTGTCCTGGTCTGGCATTTAACATGCTCTTTGCAGCAATAAAAAGGATTCTGCACTTTTGCAGGACAGTGGAGGATGAAGGCCTACAACTAAAATGCACAAAAGAAAGCGCAGACAAAAATTGACTTGAAGAATGCTATCAAGCCAATCTTAAATCCATCCTGCTTAGAATTTATCATATATTCCATTCTGCATATGTCCCTTTATCTGCATCTAGATTATTAGGTCTTTTGGCCAAAACCACTTTTTCTGTATCTTGAAAACAAGTGACTCCTGAGCCTCAAAGGCGTATTTAGGTATCTGAACTCTGGAAATTCCAAGCTGATTGTCCCTCTAGAGTCTGGATATGCTTCTTCTTTGCAAATACCAGTCTGCTTTCAGTTCTTGATTTTCCAAAACTTCTAGAGAGGGACCATCTCACTTCATTTTTGTGATGTTTGAATCTTTTTTTACTGGAGATCTTACATTTCTTTCAACCTTTTGAGAGATGTTTCATGCCCTGAGCTGCATCAGTCAGAGAGGCAGTATGTATTTCTCTTTAGCTCTTATGGGAAACCATCTATTACAAGGGTGCTGATGCTGCTGAGGTACAGAACTGCTGTCCTTGCAGTCACCTACCACTTCTCTGAACACAGTGGGAAGAAGGTCCAGATTTATATGGTCACATAAAGTAATGTCTGCAAATATTAACCATCATGGATGACCAAACTCAAAAGAGTGCAAAGGTTCTATAGGGTAGAAAGGTGGTTTCCAGCCTGGTATTGCAGTCAATAATGGCTGTATCTGCATGATATGGAAGGTATTTGGATAGATTGGAAAGAAGATGGCTTTGTAATCCCAACAATTTGCCTTCAATATTGGTGTCTAAGGATGACCAGTAAAACAGTTAAATACTTGCACTCTTATTTATTTCATCGAAAGCTCAAGTTTTTATTGAATTAAAAATTGGGTCAGCTCCATTATAACAGCTATAAAATTGAATCTCCTAGTGGCAAGGGTTTGAGTCAAAGGGGAAATTCTAGAAATTATGCAGAAAGCAAATCTTGGTGCAAGACTTCTTTAATAAAAGCTAGAGCATTGAAGCTGACATGTTGGGGAATTAAAGTGGGTTGCTCACGTGTGCCCAAAAAGAACAAGGCAGAATTGGGAACCAAATCAATTGACTCATACCCCTTGTCAAAGAGAAGAACAACAGCTGGGTCACCCCTAAACAGATTCACTGAAGCTAAACAAAATAAAACAGTCAGCTTCAACATCAGTGCCCAAGGACACCAACTCCAAAACCATAACCTGATCTGGGCAGCCCTGTACTTTGTCATCAGTGCTGGTGTGGACTGTGGAAGTGACAGTATCCTCCTACTTCCAAGTGACTCTGAGCAATGAAATCAGCTTGCAATAAGGGTCTGCTTTAAGCAAAGTGTCTGTGAGTAATGACTTTCAGAGTCCTCATCTTGCTTCAAATGGGACCAGTCTTATGACTGACAATCTGGTATGAATGACTTCATTGAACTCTAAAAAGATCTGGCATGCTGGAGAGAAATTATATGTAACAGAGTAATGTTTGTAGCATTTTAAATATGACTCCACTAATTAACATTCACTCCTGGCTCTGGTTAATAGATCTTCTAAAAATGAGATCAGGACAGTTGCTTTTCAATAAGGAGACTTCCAAAGGCATATCCACATTTGATAAAGCACAGTAAAACTCCTGTGAACTCAACAGCATGTCACAGACTGAAGATTTGTCCCTGAAAATATTCTAAGCTAAAATATTAGTTCCATGTGACGTAAAAGTCAGTTTAAATTGACAAGATTTGAGTGACCCATGTATAAAAAGATAAATATAAAACCACACAAATATATGTATAATTAAACTATTAGGAATTAAGTTAACAAATTATCTGAATTTATACTATGGGAGTTTTCATTAA
The DNA here is from genome assembly GCF_028018845.1 of Melospiza georgiana. NCBI lineage: Eukaryota > Metazoa > Chordata > Aves > Passeriformes > Passerellidae > Melospiza > Melospiza georgiana. The sequence continues at coordinate 41,659,505 of NC_080430.1, read as the reverse complement.
AAGAGACAATATGTAGATATAGGTAATCTTCAACGCCTTCATAAACATCCCTGTCAAGTAGATGAGTATTATCCATAGTCCTCAGTTGAAAAATCACAACAGGGCAATTATTTTTATTTGACATCCTTGTATTTGCCTACATGTGGAGAATGTACCATTCATTAAAGAGGTCTTTTTTGAATTTTAAAATTGTATCAGTAATTACGTGCTTACAGTTTTGAGGATGCAAGACTGACTTCATGTACACTGGAGCAGACCAGGATTGGGCCAAGTCACACAGAAGTGTAATGCCATCAGGCATGAAAACTGGACCAAAACCTCACAACATGAAGCAGATCCTTATTGTATTTGTGTGTGTGCATTGCAGCAGCACCATGAACAGTTGCTAACAAGCTCATACATTTTTGGTATAAGTGAAAGGATGGTTGCATCACACACACATGCAGATCTCCAACCATAACAAAACCTACATTGCACTCCTCTCGTTGTTGCTTTAATGTTTAGAGCTGCTTTGTTTATAAACACATTCACCTTAATTTTAAATTATTTTAAGTCAAAGCTGCCACAGAAGCTTACAGTTTTTCCATCTTTTCAGCCCAGGAACTGACAAACTGGTACATTACCTGCTTCCCTTTCAATCTTCTAACTTACCTGCCCACTGTTAGCCAAGTCATCCACAGACAGGGAAGGGTCCAGCCTCAGGGATAACCCAAAGTCACAGAGACAGCAGGTTAAATCATTTTTCACCAGGATGTTGGAACTCTTTAGGTCCCTGTGTACAATAGGTGTTTTGGGACGACCACAGGGTGTGTGATCACTGTGCAGATGGGCAATCCCTCGGGCCAAGGACCCGCCAAGTTTCCAGAGGTCCTCCCAGCTGATAATGTGCCGTGTGAGATACTCCTGCAAGTTTCCTTTAGCATGGAAGGCAGTGATCAACCAATACTGTTTGCCAAGGTCTGTCTTACGTTCCTCTGCTGTCAAGAACTGAAGTATGTTCTCATGCTTGAGGTTTACATCTGAAAATATGTCTTTCTCAGTTTTCCAGGAAGCATATTCTTCATAGGAGAAAATCTTGACTGCCACAGTTTCATACTGTTCTGATGTGTTTTGCTTCAATTTGGCTTTATACACTTCAGCAAACCTTCCTTTGCCAACAACAACGTCCAACTCAATGGGCAGCAGCTCAGTGTTGTGGTTGATGTTGTTGGCACACGTGGAGCTAATGTCTGAGCGGTCATCGTCTAACATAATGGCACAGCCATCACTGCAGTCCTTATGCTTCTTGGGCTTAACATTCTTCTCCCATGCCTTGCTGAGCTTCCTCTTCTTGTGAGTGCGGTAGGCATAAAAGATAACAATCACAGCAACAGAAATCACCAGTAACGGGACAAGACTTATGATTGTGACTTTGGAAATTTCATCTTTCTCCTCTGGCTTATGGGGGTCATCTATAAAGAACAGAAGGAGGGCATGCATGAAGTTATATCATAGTTTGATATGTACAGATGGCAGTCAATAATTATAATTTTTATCCAGAATGCAATACATTATCTTCTCCCCTAATAGCAAATAAAAATTGTCACTGCTTTTTTGCTTCAAAATGTTGTTTTGTATGTAGGCCTCTGCTTACCACGACTTCCCTGTCTGCTTACTTTATAAAAAGCCAAAATTGAACAAGTAAGAACCTAATGTAATTTATTCGCTTTGTTCTTCTCTCAGGCTTTTAATACATAATGGATTAAATCTTCACTTTCCTGAATACAATAGCCAAGGTCTCCTGTACTTAATCTGTCAATGTATTCTTGACAGAACTGCTCCTTTAACCACTAATTACTAGAACATATTCATTTTTTATAAGTAAACAGACAATGAAGCCTGTGAACTCCCACTTGCCCAGTTATTACTCCAGATCCAGTACATTTTACTACGATCCCTGCAAAGCCATCTTCAGGAGGTCTGTTCACACATTATACAAAAATATTTAGGCACAAATGTGTATGCTTCCATATAGACCCAAAAAACAGAACTCATTCTCATGCTTTGATGTATGTGAGTGTTGCTAGAACTAATTTAAACACCTGCATGTTAACAGGCTCAGAACAGTCACCACCACCACCCTCCAGGTACTTCTATATGGATTTTTGTATTGGAAAACTTCTTCTGTGGGTTCCTTGCTGGTTGTACACTGGTTTTCTGCTGTAAAGAAGATGTTCACTCCAAACTCCATACCTGGTGCACTGCACACACCATCATATTCTTAGGTGGAACATACAGGGAATAGAAGAACAACAGGGACCTATTCTAGAATAGGGATGTGTTCTGGGAAGAGTACAGACTATTATCCTACAGGTAAGAGCTGCCCTGTCACCTCTAAAAACTACCTTCTAGTTAGTTCAGAATTTCTTAGGGAAGACAACCAGTTTAAAAGGGAACAGTTTTGTTCCAAGAAGAGATTAAAGGAGGGCCAGAGTTTATATCTGAAACTGATTTGATCGAACAAATGGAAATTTACTCTCAGTCTCTTTCTTCCTTCGAGTCACATAAAATGTACTGTATCATTTTTGCATGAGGGAGGGAATTGTTAGGAAGAAGCCCTGGGAGCCTAACCTGAATGGGCTGAAACAAATGAAGCTGCAGCTACAGTTAAGCAAGTGGCTTGTGGGGGCAGCATGATGCTCTGGCGGATGCTCACAGTCATGTCATTGACTCAGGCTCTGTGCACCAGGCCAAATAAGTCAATATGAAAAGGAAAAGTTTAATAAGGTCTGAAGGGAAGCTGTCACTATCTACATTAGCCACAAGTCTCTGTTTCCCCTACTCTGTGCCTTTCAAAACAAAGGTGAGCAATGCTAAAATGGACAAGGGTAAAAAGTCTACAATTAGAACAAGCAGTACCTCTGACCCTCCAATTTCACTTGTAATCACTATTCCAATGTAAACTCAGCTGGCAATTAGCAGGAGCCACCAGCTGTTCAAAGGCAGGTGATAGGACATCTGAAAAGTATATTCTTTTTATTTGGAAAAAGGCTTGCATCCTGAAACAGGATGTGCTTCCTCTCTTTAAAAGGTTCATCAACCAGATGCAAGCGAGTAATTAAATCCTAGCCTCTCAGAGGGTTTCAAGGAAGAAGTGCCTTTATAGCCTGTCATTCCCAGCCTAGCACAGGTCAATGACATGCACTAGCAGTACCTACAAAAATATATATCCTTCATTTATGCAAAAGAACTTGAGGTAATCCCTCCTTCCAGACCTATGCATACCACAAATCCTTGTTCTCCAGTAGTTTCTCTTGACAACAACATGTTAGTAAATTTTAAAATTATTACATTTTAAATAAAAACAATACCTAAAAATTAATTACAGAATAAAGCCAACTCTTCTGCTTTTAAACATATTGAAGAGGAGAAAAAACCTGCTGTGTTTGTATGGCTTTTATGGGAGGAATATATTTAGAAAGTCAAATGTCACTGTCAGTAAATAGATTTGCATGGCTTATTCCCTTGTGCATTCTTTGCTTCTAGAAAATCTGCTTTATTAAGAACTTGGGAAACACCCTGGTGGAGGAGAACTGACTGCATTGTGGGATGGCTGTTTTGGAGTTTTGACTGCTAGCAGGTCACAACTACGTGACACAACTATGACCTGTAACAATCAGAGAAAGTAATTTTGTTGAATATTTGGGGTTCGGTTTTGCTGGTTTTGTTTTTTTGGTGCTTTTTCTTGACCACAGAAAAGCATGCTTAAGTCTGGACTCTGCCCTTGGAAATGAGTAACATGTCATCCGTATCATAGGGTATACTCTTTCACAATGATGAAAATGTTTCTTTAGGGCATTTTAAGTAATTTTTCTTTGCCACAGAGCTGCAGCATGTAGACAAGATATCTGAAATACAAATATCTTTCAAAATGAGTGACAAAAGCCCTAAGATGTATTAGTTGTCTTTCAAGCAGTCAGAGGCAGCTGGGTGCATGTTCAGCTCTAACTGAGGAGAAACACACCCTGTTCCTTTACTGTTATGGACTGTGTGAGGATCTCCAATCATTCCTACAATGTCCTAGAGCAGGCTGTATTATTTTGCTCTACAGCTGAGAACTCTCCAGCAGAGTTCTCAGCTCCTTCAGCTCTTCCTCTTTTTGCACAAGAGAAAGCTCTGCTTGCGGTGCAGGGGAATTTCTGGGTAGAAGAGAAAAAAACTGTCAATGTTGCAAATGTTACTTGAAAAAGAATGTAAAAAAAAGTTAATCAAAGCAGAAGCTGAGGAGTTTGGCCACTTCCCCCTGAGCACTGTATCATCCTGCAGCCCTGCTGCAAAGTGACACATCCGCTTTGGCATGCTCGCTTGGAGGAAGCAGAGAAGCAGGGGGTGAAAAGCGTACAGCTGCACAACCCCACCTAAAGCAGCAGGGACAAAGGCTTGCTAATTTTCAGTATTTAAGACACTAGGCAAATCCCACTCAATGTCTGGGAAGTGCAAGAATGCACACACATCAGGGAGAACTGAGTGTCAGGACTGACAAGGCTGAACTCTAATCTTAGGAGGGGACCAAGCTGCCTGACAGGAGAATTAAAGGGGCTAGCAAGAGCAAAGAGCTGGTGGCACTGAGGTGTGTCCCAAGCAAGTAATTTCTGGAACTGTCTTTGTTTTGCCTGATGATATGAGCAGAATCAAATCACCCATTCCAGCACAAACTTAGGACAGGGAACTTCTCTGCAAAATCTGTGTACAAAATCAAGACAGGATCAAAATTCAGAGCATAGCTGTATGTTTGCATAGTGGCTTGCCAACATTTTATGGCTTGACTACAGGAATCTAAGAATAAATATGTTCACTTATAAATAAATACCTATGACTGAAACCTCGTAATTTAAAAAATGGGAGTGCAGTTTCCTCTTTCTGAGCATTGGAATGAGCAAAATCTGGCTGTACAGGCAGGCAAGGAAATGGTTAAATGAAACAGCCTTTCATGTTTTGCAAACGTGCTCCTAAATAACTTTCCCCACCCACAACTATTATTTGGGTGGATCAGTCCTTTCTTAAGCTTCAAAAGAGCCTATTAATATAGCACAACAATGGAGAAGTTGAGCTAAAAGAAAGCTTCCTGTATGTGGTTTAAACTAAGCACAAACCATCTGCATAACCCTTAACACTGCCTAAGCCTTGAGGGAATAGGGCTCAGGTGCCAAGGAAAATGGAAACACTGTACAGCCCCTGTTCAGTCAGGGAGCTTCAAAGCCCTAGAGCTTGCAAATTCTTTAGGTTGGTTTTCATGCCTTTGATACAACTTTAGTGTCAGTGAACTTTGGAAGGAATAAGTAAAACAATGGCAGTGAAATGAGGACACACTTGAATGGCAGGGCAGCAGAATGCCCAGCCAGTACTGACAGAACTACTTCCTTGCTGTCTGCTGCTCCTGTGAGCTCTAAAGCTGCTGCCTATTTAACTGCTAGTCAAAGCCACAGAGCAGAGAAAAAATATATTTGATGTTAGCAGAACTCAAGTTAAATATATCGACACCAATGCATTGCAAGCTTGTGCAGTGTCTTAAAAATTCCCAGAAACACAAAGTCACAAAACATGGTCTCAGACACAGAACTGAGATCAAGTTATTTTACAAGATCCCAAGACACAAAGCAGCCCTTTGAGCTGACTGGAGGAAAACTCCATTTTGTAGAAATTCTGAGGTTTCAAAGTTTGATTTGAATTCCACACTGGAATGAAAACCAACACTTTTTGAATGCTTTTGCCTGAACAGAATTTCTGTTCAAATGTTGCAGTTTGGCAAGAGAAGTATGTGAAGTGCTGAATCCCCAGCAATGAGTGGACTGGTATGGGTGGGGTACAGCAGCTTTCAGTTCAAGACCTGCTCTGAATCAAGGGAGAGCTTTTTACAAAATGGGAGTTTGAAACTTGCACGTGTAGTGATTTCTGAGCAAGGCACTAGGCAACAAAATATGGAAAAGCCTGCCCACCTCTTTAGTACTGTCTGGATGAAAACTAGCTCCATAAAATGCTTCACTTTCAGTGAAATGAAATTTACTCTGAACAGCTGTTTGGAGTAATTTAGTTTACCTCTACTGAAGAGCTCTAAAGTGGAAATGAAATTCTGTAGCTCAGTGTTTCATGTACATTCGTGATGGCCTTTTGGCCAAAAATTTTGGCCTTTTTAGAATTAAAATGGCTTGGAAATCTTCAGCAAAACATTTTTTGGTGGGAAATATTGATTTTCAAAACAAAAACTCTGCTTCTGACACTTCTATACTTTCCCCGAAACCCCTGTCTTGAGGACAAAAGTGGCCTGAAAGTGGATCCAACTTTTAAAAATTTCTGCTAGTTTTACAGGCATTGTTTTGGGGAGTTTTTACAGGCATTGTTTTGGGGAGTTTGAAGACAGAGGGTGGGGAGCTTTTTCACTCAGGGTGGAGGGTGTTTCCTTAGGAAAATGGTTGATCCTAACACAAAATACTTGCTAATAATCAAATTCAAATGCCACACTCCAACAAATTAACCTGCATTTTTTTTTATCATGATAGCTTCTTGGAAATATTTTAAATTTTCATACTTGCTGGAGATGATTTTTTTTTTCAATTTAATAGTTTTGCTGTGCAGGAAATCAGTTTCACCCCTCCTTCAGCTCTATGCTGAGCCAACTCATGGCAGAAGAGAGAGATTACTAAAAACAGAGTGGGCTCTATCTTACCATCCAGTGGAAAATAAACCCTGGCATTTCTTGCAGACTTTCCTGAAGGTAGAATTCCTTCAACAAGTTCCTGTATTTGACAGGATCTTTTTTTGGACTAGGTAATCCAAGTCTGTCAAAGGCCAGTAAGTTGTGCTTGAGCTGTATGTCTTCATCTTTTAGTCTGAAAAGGATATTACCAGGGTATCCAAAAGAGGATCTCTCTCCTGGAGAGGCACTACCTCCGGTAGTTGGCAGGTCTGCCTGGCCTGCTGTAGAATCATGGAATTGTTTAGGTTGGAAAAGACCTCTAAGATCATCCAGTCCAACTGTAAACCCAGTACTGCCAAGTCTACCACTAAACCATGTCTCTAAGTGCCACATCTACAGATCTTTTAAATACCTCCAGGGATGCTCATTCAACCACTTCCCTCGAGAACCTGTTCCAGTTCTTAACAACACTTTTGGTGAAGAAATTTCCCCAGCTATCCAATCTAAACATCCTTTGTACAACTTGAGGCCATTTCCTCTTTTTCCATTGCTTCTTATTTGGGGGAAGATGTTGACTCCCATCTTGCTACAACCTCCTTTCAAATGGTAGTTGAAAGCCAAAAAAGGTTTCCCCTTAACCTCCTGTTCTCTTGGCTAGACAACCTCAACTCCCTCAGACGCTCTTCACAGGACTTGTGCTTGAGATCCTTTCCCAGCTTTGCTGCCCTTCTCTGGACATGCTCCAGCACCTCAATGTCCTTCTTGTAGTGAGGGGCCCACAGGATTTGATGTGCCCTCAGCAGTGCTGAGCTCAGGGGGATAATCACTGCACTGGTTGTGCTGGCTCCACTCTTTCTGAAACAGGCCAGGATGCCACGGGCCCTCTTGGCCACCAGCTCTCACTGCTGGCTCGTGCTCAGCCACTGCTGACCAGCACCCCCAGGTCCTTTCCCTCCAGGCAGCTCTGCTGCCACTCCTCCTTCAGCCTGCAGCATCGCATGGAGTTGCTGTGACCCAAGCACAGGTTCCAGCACTTTGTGCCCTAAGGGTTTACTTAAAGGTATGGGAACTCATTCATCTGCTCTTTTGGGTATTTACTGCCTAAATGTTGTGCTGCAGTCAACAAATGGTTGGCAAACCAGGCCTAGCTCTCTTAATGCATGTCACTGCCCACTGCCACCACTTATCTCTTTTCCTGAAAGGTAGTAAGTATGAGCTACTTTAAAGACCAATGGCACACCCACTGCTGCCCTCCCCTGCAGACCTGCAGTTTTGGCCTTGGCACACAACCACCTAGGGGGATCAGGACTCATGACTTCTCTTTAACACCCAGGGAAAATCCCCAGTTACATGACCCAGTTACATGTGTTACATGTTGGAAGAGTTATGCATATGCATCTGTCACCTGATGGGAATGGCTGCATCTTAGTCACAAGGGTGGGAGGGAGGCAACTTCATTGCCTCTGGGTGGCTTACTTCAGCAAAAAGGCTGGGCAGCAATGACCTAATGGATATCTCATCTATTGTAAGCAGGATTTCATTTTTCAGCTGATTGCCAAGTATGCTATTCAGCACCCAGGAGGTCTAAGAAACTCTTAAGTTCTAAGACAGAACACATAGTTTGTTGCTGCTTTTATTCCCCCACTGCTGGCTAGAAAGTATTTCCTTGGTTTGCTGGCACAGCACCCATTTGATTAAAATCTTCCACCCCACTAAAGCATTCCCTTCTTATCTCTTCCCTTCTAATAGGTCCCTTCACTGTGTGTACATGGCATCTCACACACTTCGACATTTTAGCTGAGCTTTCCTACTCAGCAATATGAAAGCCAACATATTTTAACTTTACATGACGTGACTGAGTTTCTGTGATACATGGCTCAGTTATAGAGCTTGGGTGTCTGCTGCTGTTTGCTGGTGGATTTCTGGAATAAATCAATCTCTCCAGTTTCAATATGTTTCAACAGATGCCACACATTAACGACTATTTTTATTCTGAGCCTGAGTTTCACCCCTCCAACCTTTCCCAAAATATTATGTTGCCAGTGTTAGTTACAGTTTGTTTCTGTCTGTAATTATTAAAGTCTCTTCCATGACAACCTGATAAAAGGTTGGCCACATTCCCATACTTATTAAGCTCTCAAGTGATGCAAATTATAACAAATATGCCAACCAGACTGGAAGAGCACTGCCTAGTTTGTTTTTACACAAATCTGTAACTGAGCACGGTTATTTTCCTGAGAAGCAAACAATATAAATAATACAGAGCAAACCAAAATTTTGGCTCCTTTAGCCTCTTTTCATTCTATTTCCTTTCTATCCCATTAAGTGAATCAGATGTTCAGCATTACACAGCCTCTCCTTTGGTTACACACAGCTGCAGGCACTGGGTGGGACTCCAGCGCCTGCAAATACCTAAGAGGAAACATAGAGAACAAAGCCAATATACAAGCAGTGAGAGGCTCTGTGCAATGTTATGTAATGTTACTGACCTCTTTTATGGGGCAGCTGGAATACAGTTACCTTCTGAACATGTTAGTTGGATAACAGAAAGAGAGATTAATGAAAGCCTTTGTTAAAATTCACTTGGAAGCAGTCCAGCTGTAATCATCTCCCTTCTGATGTTCCTTGAGCACCGGACAACTCATCACACAAGTATTTATGGACTGGTGACTGTATGCACACAGATCTTAAGTCTGAGATCCTCCTATGTTGTCAAGTAAAATCACTAACACTTTGACTCTAGTAAGGAGAGGAAGAGGAGAGAAAGAAAGGAAAAGACAGGATCAACATGTTAGAGACAAATGAGAGGTACAAAGTTAAGGACATTCTGAAACATTATCCATATTTCCTGCAGTCTGGGCACAGGACATCACACAGGCATGCTTGTGGTGATTCAGGCAGCAGGGCAGCACCAGCTCTCCCAGGTAACAACTGTACACAGTGAGCAATCACAACACTTGGAGCACTGCAAATCCACAGGCTGTAATTTGTTCAGGCAAATGACTCAGCCACAATTGATTAATCAAATAGGCATGTTTCTTACACTCTCAATTAGCCAACTCTGTAAAACCAGGATCAATATGAAGTCAAAAAAACTGGCTAAAAGTAGCACAACACCCTCCCTCCCTTGACACACTTCCCCAATTAGCTTCATTATTCTCATAAACTCTTTTTGACCTGTCAGTCATCTCTGTCACTGAGGTTTTGGTATTTCAAGGCAACTGTCTGGATGGTTCAGAGTTGCTGCTTAAGGTTTCTCCCATATCTGGGTGTGGTGGGAATGCCCAAAATAATGACTTCATCTTGCAGTAGGTGAGCACTAAACACAGTTACCAAAACAATCTCACAGACACCTCGGTTGCAAGCTTCATGGAGATATGCATAGCATGGCAAGAGACAGGTGAGGATAAAAAAATTACCACCATGTCAGTTATTAGGATGAAACAACTATAAACAAAACAGAACTGTGTTGAAATCCTGGTTCCAACTTTTGAGTTCTCTGCACCGTTGCTTGGATTTGAACGTGATGCCCAGGATAACAACTGCATATATATTGGTAACAGTATTTAAAGGATTTGTTTTCTTGTTTGCAGTCTCCACTGCTGATTTGCATATTAATAAATGACTGTGCCTAAATGAACTGCACAAGAGGAAGGAGTTCCATTGCACTGCAGGTAGGCAGGTCATGCACCAAGTAACATTCAGGAATTCCATCTTCTTGTCTACAATGAGTACCTGGTCATTTCTGCCCATGAAGAACAGGTTAAATGTGGGGCTGGAAAGGGCACTTGGTACTGCTTGGTCCGTTAGGTAAACCAGGCTTAACTTCAGTCAAAGAACTTGGGATTGTTAACAAAGCTCAGCTTTGTTCGGCAGCTGACATGCTCGCACTGGCTGATGGGTGGGAGGTGTGGTGAAGGGAAAGCAGAGGAACAAAGCTGCCCAATCATCACAGGAGAACTGGGACTGTGCAAACAACTACAGACAGACCTGATTCATCCCAGCAGATCAAAGCAGAAGAAGGTAAAGCAAGATTGACAAGATCTGCCAGACACAACCAGACATCAGGGTGCAAAAAGCCCTCATAGTCTAGTCCTGCTCTCATTTTTTCCACAACAGAAAGACCAGGCCTCTGTCTGCTACCTAGCCAGCTTCTAGCCACCCAAGGCCTTTTACCCCAATTCTGGCTAATCTTTTCCAGTGGTTTTGCTCCCTAGCTTTGCCTTCTGGTAACACTAACATTAGACTTTTGAATAAATAATAATTACAAAACACTGGCATTGAGATTTGCTGTGAGAAGCATTTTCCCATGGCAGGGGTGAAAGCTGCTTGCCAGTCACCCACAATTTTGTTTGGCAAAAAAAAGAGAGCAATTAAAAAATAAACACAGAGTAGTCAGATTTACAATGGTTACCTGTCTCCTGCATGTTATTTCTCCAAGAAGTACAGAACATTATTTGGAGTGATTTTGCACTCAGTATTTTCCACCAGCTGCCTGTGGCCTGGAGTGCCAGGGATCTGAATCAGGGTCAGCCCCCTGACACAGCAGAACTACAGGCATATTTAGGCACATTTTTGACCGTGTCTTGCTTATCCTGCAGACTGGCAATTTGAATGAAAATCCATTAAAAAAACAGGCATTTGATTTTCATGTATCTACTTAAAACATTTCTAAAGTCACTCTTGAGTGAGTCACAACACCTCCAATAACCAAAACCTTTAGATGCTTGTGTCTAAAAATGGAGTCAGGAGGCTTGCCCTTCACAGTCAAGACTCATGCAAGCCAGTAGTGCTATAAACCAATTCTTCCATAAGCAATAACAGCTCAGCTGTGAATCACTGGAATTCAGTGTCTAACCTTTGGTGGATATTAGAACTTGTTGCCTTAACCAGGGTTTTCTTTCTTACCTCAGAAACAGCAGAAACAAACTAAACCTGGTCTGTCTTAAGTGCATACAGGAAGAAGAGGTAAAATACTTGTTATTTATAACAATTGCTTGAAAGGAAATGCTGTGATCAACAGGTGAAAAATTGTAATCTTTTTATCTCTATTTGTGCTAATAAATTATTAAAATCAGTGTTTGATCAGGCTTTTTTAGAGTAGCTCTCATCTTGCTCTCCAAAACTAGAATGTGCAAAACCATTGCAAAAAAGTTCTTGTTCTGCTCTTTAAGAAATGTAGAGAAAAAAAATCCTGCAAGAACAATGTACAGAATAGATCTGGATGACAGTCATTCCAAAGGCAAAATTATTACAGGCCATTATCTAGTTGTCTGGAGGAGCCATGGACCAGCTGGCTGTGATGTTCTGCTCAAAGTTAAACACAGACAGGAAACCGCATGTCTGATACTGTAAAAATCGTTTGTCTTCCTGCCATGGCTAACCAGGCAAGCAACCCAAAGGGGCTGTTTTCATTTAAAAGAAACACTAATCCACAACAATAAAAAAGGAATGACAAAGCCTCAATTCTCCCCCCTCCTGACTGGAGTTAATGCCTGTGTTTATGAATGAACTGGAAATGTTACGGAGTGAAGTTTTACATTACTTTAATTTTTATCTGTAGTTATTCACTTAATATATATGAATGCAGCACATGGTTTTCATGAGTCACCTGAAGTGCTCACAGCACGTGACCTAGAAGGAAAGACTCCACTGGAAGAGTGAAAGGAATTTAGGTAAAAAGACCGGGTTTAGACTTCTACTACTCCTTGTGGGTTGATCTGGAAGAGTGAGTGAGCTGCAGAGTTCATAGGAATCAAGGCACTTGGTGCTGAATTTTAGAAAGGTTTTCATAACTATACATACACACCAAAGACACATATTTATCAGTGATTTCATTCAGCTACATAGCTCCAGGAAAAACAGCTATAACATGGCTAACATACAATTTAGCCAAAATCCACAAGGGTGTGGTACATATTGTACAAAAACACTAGGCAGCTGACACAGAGTAAGATCTCTTCTCTGGGGACACATTCTCTTCAATAAAACCAAGCAATCTGTCTACCTGGGTCTACCACTGTGCTCATATCAATACCAGTATATGCTCCAAATCCTTTAAAGATCACCCAAGTAAGGGTTGGTCACACAACCAAGCATGAGCAGTCAGGTTGTCTGGTTTCAAATCAAGCTTGATGAGGGGATGAGGAAGACGGGGATTAGGACTGGCACCAGAAAGGGATAGCCTGGGCCAAGGGAAGCAAAAACATGCTAGCTTGCTCTTGGCTAATTTGGTGTGGTTTTGAGACCTAAACTAGTTGGCCTTCTTGGAGGTTAGGAAGTGAGAGCTACAATTGCTCACACAGTCATTCACCTCAGTGCAGTGCCACACCATATTTCCCAGGAGTGGAAACAGCATCCCAAGCCTTCGTTATCTGAGTTAACAAGGACCTAATTATATCCTTTTCTGAGGAATTTATGGGTGATGGGGATGGGTGTGGTGTGCCACACCCCTTCAGAAGTGTGAATACATAAATTTCTCCATAGGAGACCTCACCCTTCCCTGTGAGAAACCTGACTTTGTCTCAGTAAAATAATCACAGCAGGTAGCACAAAATAAAGCAAAAGGGGTGTGTGCACCCACACACATCTGTGTGTGCAGCAGTAGGTCCAGCAGCAATGCACACACCTGCACTGCCTTCACTGTGTCTGCAGTGGCCCCATCAGAGCTCAGAAGTGGAATGGGGATGGGTTTTGCACTTGTTGTTTGGTCTGCACTCACATTTCCCTGGTTTACCTGAACTCACATACACTGCCTTGAGCCATGTAGGTGTGGGGGAATATATTCCCCAGAGAAGGAGCCTAGCTTCTTCACACCCACCACAAGGGAGGTGCAGATGGTCAGTTACACCAGAGAAGCTGACTTAAAATTCACAGCCTATCAGGTTATCAGTAACATCTCTATATGCAGATAACACACTCAGGCAATACAGCCTTTTAGAAGAGGTAGGACCTTAAAAATAGCATTTGCCTTTAGTTTGGATTTTATAATGTAATTAGCATGCGTTGCATTTTGGTGTGCCCACAGAACAACTGTAAACATCTTGCTTTCATCTTCCATCAGCTTTTAAGTGCAATATCTTGAGCTGAATATGAGACTTACTTCAAAATGAGGACAGCCTGGCAGGAAGAAGTACCCTCAGAACACAGAAAAGAAAGATTGAGATTTTTCAAGATTCAAGAAAGACTAAAATAGCACCTGCCATTAGAAGTTCTCCCCCACAAAATGCAATTCCAAAGGACATCAGTATAACACAGTTAATATTGACCCAGTTAATATTACTTGCAAGGAGTGTAGGAATGCCAGGTAAATTATTAAACCTACCTGATGTAAAAATGAGCATATCATTGCATTCTTCACCTTTGCAGGAACACATGAACATCAATCCCCCATCATCCTTCTTTTCCCTCATTAAACACTGCTCTGAGGTATAGTCATCCAAAATGTGACCATACAGTTTTTCCTGGGGGTCGTGGCATATTGTTTCTAATGTCACATTTTCATCATTCTGTCTCCTAAAAATGAAAAGGAGAAAACTGAAATCAAAAAAGAAATATTTTATAAAGGGAGCAGACAGGACCACACCTGGCCAAAATTTACCTCTTTTGAGAACATAAACGGCATTTAAAAGAGCATCCTATGTTTTTCTCTGTCTTTGTTGAATGGGGCAAATTTGGCACCGTCTGGGCTCCTCACAGCTGTACAATGGCACAGCTATTCCTGTATCATATTCCTGCTAAGCTCACAAGAGTGTCTCTGAAAATCTCAGTTAGAATTATTCAAGCTAATGCTTGATGAACTGCTGTGAACTTCAGAACATACTTTTGGTTTTTGTGGTCACTAAGTAGACAGTAAAAATCTGTGGGAAATTATGAGAAAAACTGAATTATTTCCTCAAAATCAGAGAATTTCTAGCGAGTTGGTCTTTTCATTTTGCTTTTGAAGCCTACAATCAGCACAGTTTGTGCACCAAAGGAGTTATATACAAAAAACCCCCCTCAACCAACTAAAAACACTCCAGCAAAATATCAATCATAAAAACTGATGCAAGTTAGAGTTGCCTCACAGTCAGGGAAATATTTATAGCTGATAATCTGGACCATATTCCTGCGTTTTGTCCTGGTCCACAGATTTAATATCATTGACAAAAGACTTGTTGGCAAAAAAGCACTTTACAGTTCTCAACTTACTTGCCTTTTGGATAAATGGTAATGAAAAATCCAACATGTATCTTAAATTGTACAACAGCTCCTTTTTATGGCAATAATAGACACTGATGACTTACTAAAGAATCACAGGAGAAATAAGGAAAACCACACTGGACTGATCCTGAACTGAAATCCCTACTTCCAATTATGCTGAACATCTCAATTCAATGGACACAACTAATCCCTCAGTACATTAATTAGTTATGTCCCTCTGTAAGTGGTTCTAATTATTTTACTAAATCAGCAGCAATCCTGCAAACACTCTGTTGTGTTCCTTCAGTCCAGTTATTAACTCATTAAGAGTGGTTCTGGCTTTCCTTGGTAGGACTGGATTCCCATTTATGAAAGGGCAAGGGATGCCCCAGTTTTTAGACTGGAACACAAGATTAAAGCAAGTAAATAAAAAAAATATTTACAATTCGTTTTCATAAACTCTTGATTTCTTTGAACCAAGACAGGGGCAACAAACAAAGCATCATGCCTACATCAAAGTCTCCACAGACACAGAAGTTTTTTCCCATTAAGAGGAAATATTTCTACCTATACATGGCAATAAGCCTCTTGTGATAAACCTACATAATCTAGTTCCCTTGAACCCTGAGAGAGAATTGTCTTTGTTCAGCAACTGTCACTACAATCCTCTCTTGAGCCTCAAATCTGTTTCTACTCTTGAGTGCTGTGGGTGGATACAACTTAATGGCTTGCGCAAAACCATGCCTCTTTTCCAATAAGTGTAAGCTGGAACAGAACTGTTTTAGAAAAAAACAAGTCTCCAGAACATTTCATATCAGAATTGTTAACCTCAAGCAACTCTTGGTATGCTGTGCAGAGATATGAGCTGGAAGCAGGAGAGCAAAGCCTGGTGAGGGAGCAGGGACATTGTGAATATCAGAGCAATCAAGGAAAGTACTAAGCAGTGATGAACGAGGGTGTGCTCCTGTTCCCACCTGTATGAAGAAATAACTTACCATATAGCAACACAGACTTCACTACTCTTCTCACAGATAGAAGTGATGTTGCAGTTACTCCTGCACCGATGTTGGTTTGAGCAGGTTGTTGCTTTAATATCACAAAACTTGCATAAGTTTGACATTTTCAGTCCACTTTCCTGAGGTGATGTAAATTCAGCTTAAGAAAAAAAAAAAAAAAAGAAACTCAATAATGGTAGGTGATCAGATTGCATTATTGCTTATTATGAAGATAAGGTTTTCACCAGCAGCAAACATTTCCTCTTACCTTAAATTAGAAAATCTTTGATCTTTCACAGCTACCAATTTTCTTTACAACAAGGTAAGTGCCACGATGTCAAGACCAGGTTAATCAAAGTGAATTTGAAAAGTGAAATGAATTTCTATTGACTTCAGAGGGGGCAAAAGTTGCTCTGTAATTTGCAGAGTTATGCATTTTCCAAAACCAGTTTGCACTGAAATAGCTCCTCTGCACTCACCCATTTGCATTACTCACAGGCAGTGTATCTGTCCCCCATGTATAACACTGCGTTATGGTCTATGTGCCACAGTAACTGTGGGTTCCACACTGAGAATGCACATTAGCTGTGTCATATCATTATAACATGGATCAGCATGAATTTTGTAATTTTGTCTTTACTAACCTGAGGCATAACCTAGGTGTCATCCCTAATCTGATTACTGTTCACACATAAAAATCACAGAGCTGGAAAAGACTTTGAGCTTAAGGTAGATGGCCTGCCAGAGGATGTGGGTAAAACTCAAGCCAGAAATGCAGAGGGCATCTGTGCAGCTCATGTGATCTACTGCAGGAGTCTAACTGGGCCAACTGCTGCAGGGGACTTGAACTCAAACTAACTTGCAATGACAGCCTGTCTTGTAGATGCCTGCTTTGACCCAACAGCTACTTTTCTGCACCAAGAAATTGAAGAATTGCATGCTTACTGGTTCTGAGTCTCAGTACTTGCCATCTGCTTCAGTGTGGCAGCAGTAAGGAAAGATATTTTTGTGCCAGTGTTTGAACTTCAGGAAAGATACTTTTAGCTCAAAAACTATTTTGAAAAGACAATGTAACTACAAGGAACAGAAAACGCTGACACAAAATTCTTCCTGAAGCTAAAACGAACATGCAACTATCTGAAGTGGAGCAGACCATCAACAACAGTTTCAGTCTGACTCACTTTGCAATGTAATTGGAAAAGTAGGGTGAACCACTTTGAGGAGATACTGGGCTTACATGCAGCACAGCCCTTCTCTTGTAGCCACCTGCATGTTAAAACTGTGTTCATATTGCTTTCTGTAGCCAAATGTTGCTAGTCAACCCGTAATAGCCAACCAGGGATTTATAATTTCCCCCTCTCTCTACTCAATTAGCTGAGAAATCAATTTTTTCCTTCTAGAACTTCACTTTTTACTACCATTAGACTATTTTACTACAGGAAATAAATACACATGATTTTCCCAGGAGGAAATAAAAGAGCCTCCTGCTAACATTTTCAATTGAGTTCTGAACCATTGTGAAAGATGGAGAGGAAGGTTTTCTCTCCATCCAAACAACACTTCTTTCTTATCACTAGCATGCTCTGGTACTGACCTAAGGTCTCTGATCTAACAGCCACTATACTCAGCGGCAAAACTTCCAATGGTTTTATGGTATAGAAGAGGATGCTGTGCAGAGGGGTGGTTAGGATGAGCTCACTGGGTGCGGCATTGTGCTCCTCCCTGCTTTTGGCTCAAGCAAGAGCTAGCAGTGGTGGCTGTGAGGGCTGCACCTGGCTTAAAGCTGGACTCTGGGAAGACAGATAACAGCACAATAGCTGAGGGCCATAAAACTTACTCAGCAGCTGAGGTCTAGTTGAGCATGCGCCAAGCAAAATACAGCTGGCA
The DNA here is from genome assembly GCF_028018845.1 of Melospiza georgiana. Lineage (NCBI taxonomy): Eukaryota > Metazoa > Chordata > Aves > Passeriformes > Passerellidae > Melospiza > Melospiza georgiana. Next base: position 41,641,769 of record NC_080430.1, on the reverse strand, counting down.
TGCAAATACTACTATAAGTCAATCATCTTACTCCATAAATAGGGAACAGCCCAGGGTCTGCTGAGCTCTCCTGCACAGCTGTGGGCTGCATGCCAGGATCTTCCCTTGAACAGGGATGCCTCTTGAGGTTGTGAGAATACTTATTGCACTAAATGCTCAGTAAGTGAAAGGGGAATAAGCAAGCTGAAACTTTGAAATCTTAGCTAAGTGAGATAAAGGACTGCTGTGCACATATAATCCTTTAGACCTCAGTTCCTAGCCTGGAACTAGGTCTGGATCCAGCCACACATGGAAACCACCTGAGAAAGGGGTTTAGAATGCGAGGGGGTCCTTTCTGAACCTCCTGACTCAACATGAGGGTGTCTCTGACAATTTGTCCCACCTTGTCCTCTATGCAGTAAATAACCAAGTGTATGTCGCCATCAAAGCTGTCATGTTTACTATCAAGCTTTGTCAAAATAAACATTGCTACTTTTCCAAGGGAGGTGTGCCACCCCATTTGCAACACTGGGAGCTCTTACATGGGTGGAGAACGCTGGCAGGATATTATGGGCTGGCGGAATTTTAAGCCCCAGGTAAACATTTCTTGTTCTGTTGTGTTGCAACAACTCCCAGTAGCCATGTAGAGGAAAAAAGCCTCATTGAAGCAGGTGTGGTAGGAACTCAGAAGGTCTTGAATGTAGTATTCTATGAAATACATGTCAACATAATCCTCTCTATAGCAAATGGTACATCTCTTCTGGATGGTGTACATCTCTTCTTCCTTACCACACGCTGAAGAGAAACTAATAGCTGTCACAACTTATCTAGGTTGCAGTAAGGATTGAAACAACCTGATAGTGAGGGACTGTCCCTCTACCCAGAAAAAAACCCAATCCATGGTGCTAAAAGCCTGGAACGAAAATAGAGACAAATACTGAGGGAGAGGTGAAGTGACTCACCCAAATGTACACAGGAAACTTGTGGCAGGGGTGCCTGCAACTGAGCACGGGGGAAAGGCATCAGCTGCATCTATGCTGCTTTCAGCTCTGAGCTCACATGGCAGCTGTGGCACGATGGTTGCCTGTGCCATGAACATGACTCAGTCCCCTCCAGTGGCCACAGCACTGGAGCCAAGAGCCACAGGAAGGTGGGTCCTTAGGTAAACTGTTTCAAGCACATTATATTTGATGAGAGAAAGGGTTTGGTGCCTACGCCATCCCTGGCTGTGCCAGGTTCTACCAAGGCTCACCCACTGGAACAAATGGATGAAAATAATTATGTTTGGACCTCTTTCAAGGAGGGATATCCAACCCAAACTACTTGATTAAAAAAAAAAAAAAAAAAAAAAAAAAAAAAAAAAAAAAAGAAAGAAAAAAAAAAGAAAGTAAAAAAAGCCATCTGGAAAGCAGCAATCCCCTCTAAAGTCACAAACCTTAAGTTTCTAAGGTAGGCATTAGTTTAATCACTAGCAACAGTAGCAAAAGGTTGGCCAGTTAGGACCAGGTAATTTCTGATCAGGTTTAATTACTATCAAAAGCTAATGGGGTTTTGGGACTTCCAGAACTGACTACACTTGCATTTTCTCCCCAAAATTCTTCTAACAGAGGCTGACAGATCAGTGACTCTTTCATGCCTCTGGCAGTTCAAATTGTCCAGGTGGACAAATTTTATTCCACGTTTGGTTCAACATTTGGTTTAAAGTGAGACTGCAGTTTACTTTCCCTAAGACTGTCACAATGCTCTAGCAGATGTTGGTCTGTTTGTTATTACTCCTTGGCCTTGTCTCCTGTGATAACCCATCCAGTTCCAAACTAAAGGCACATTTGATTTTTTCTATCTGATGCTGAAATCACACCCTGCAGATTGCCTGAGAGGAAATCTGGAGTTAGATAGGAACTTTGATGTCACTCTTTGATTACAGACTGCTACTAGACTCTGAGAACTCAGAAATCCTCAAAAGATGGGTCTTCTTCCAAGTCACATGAACTGATACCTATCTTTAATCAATAAAGTCCTGCCTGGAGAATGACAAATTGGTAGGATTATTCCCTAGGAAAGTGTTTTCACTCATTCCCTGAGGGACTCATAAGCAAGGAGTGGTTCAGGACCAGCAGACTGCTCCTCTTCTTGTAGTCACTTAAATGTTCACCTCTAAAAATATTTGACTATCCTGCTGCACACCTCATACCACATGAGCCATCTCAAGATTTTCTCCTGTTGAGAAAACCAAAGTCACTTGAATACTATGGACATAACCAACCTTTGATTTTGCAAGAAAAAAAATAATGAAAAAGTTAACAGAGAAATCACAGATTTGCAAAGGTGAATGAAGCCCTCCTAAAGTGTGTGCTTGTCCCCTAAAATTTGAATTTGCCACTCACTGTCTAATGTTAAATTTCTTATTTTGACTTCTACAGGAAGCCTAATTCTAGCTTTCCTTGCTTCTTTGTCCATGGAAAGGGCTCCAAATAAAAGACTGTGCTGTCTTGGCTATGAAACTTTCAGCCAACCAGTTCAGCAGAGATCAGCCACTGTGGTTAAAATGTATGGAACATGCAAGCCAGCAAGTGGACTGGACATTATGGAAGAGACACTAGAGCAGTCACATTAGAAATGTCCACTCCATGGATTCCGGTGGAGCCAGGCTTGCAGAATATCACTACTCTTCTGTGGTTCACATCTTTATTTATGATTTTCTAGGACATCATAAACAGGACACCTCAGCCAAAGTCTATTGACTTTGCTTGAAGTGGTTTGCTTTGCATCTGTTGTCTGTGGATATGTAAATTCTATTGAGGGCTAATGTCGTACTTTACTTTTCTCCTATTTTTAAAATCATTACAGAATTCTCACAAGCTAACAACATTAAATAAAGCCCAAACGAACATGCTGTCTTTTTGGAAATATCTACACTGGAAAACTTTTTATGTCTTCAGATGCATTTCAGAAGCAGCAGCCAATTCCTCTTGCTCCTATCTTGTAAAATCTTGTCACAGCACTTCTGTTCTCTCATCCAGTGTCTTTGGCACATGTATACTTATAAAGCAGCAGGCAAATCCCATCCTCCCCGCCCAAAAAAATGCTGAGAGAGACATTGGGATGGGAAGTCAACTACTCAGCTGCTGTGAGATAATTCCACCTGATGGGAGAGACTTGCAGATTTCACTCCACTACATCATGGAAATCTGCCAGGCGGACAATGTCTGCATCAGAGAGCCTTGAAGCAGATTGTTCTCCCAAAGAGCACAGCTCCATGACATCATATATCTGTGTTTGGAAAGCACAGTAGCAGCTATGAAGAGCATCCAAACTGTATTGCCTTCTCATCCAACAGAAAGACATCAAGTTTTGCCAGGAACTGTACTAAACACAGCATGACTTCTGTTTTGACTACTATCCCCAGCACATGATCTACAGCCCTAGTGGAACTTCGACAGTTATGGAGACACTGCCAGCTTCATTAAATTTGCCTTACACAAATTGATGAATTAATTGCAGGAGTGAGAGAGAGAGTCAAGGAAAATGCATGATCTGAGGTTTGCTTTCAAGACCTGGATGTATATCCTGATGGGTACTCTTAAATATACTGATTGTGTCCAGTGTGGTAATACAAGGAAGTGAAGATGGAAACATAATCAATCCTAAAGAAAAAAAAAATCATGAGTTACAAAATCACAAGACTTGTCAGACAGATAATGGAAATAAAGGAAGGGAAAAAACACAACCAAAAAAACCCCTGAAAAACAAAAAAACAAACCCCAAGCAACCAAAAAAACACAACTGCTGGGTTCTTCCTTACTTGCCATTGCTGTCTGTACTCTTAAGAGTGCTTTTTGAGACATGTTTTAAAACTTTGGCCATGAGCAGGAGGGTTGGAATTACCATCTAACTAGAAAAAAAGACACAATAAAATGAAAATAAATCATTGGGATCCAGGAGGTGGATCTTCAAGAAAAATAGCTGTATTCCTATTACTCATCACAAAGTCACAGGAGCTGGCAACACTGCAGATCACCTAGTAACTCCCATCACAACAGGGAGGGTTTCATAAGGTTACTTCAGGGTAACCCTATGAAATATGTATTTTCAGTTTTTCAGTTGCAGCTGCCATTTCTAAGCTTAATGTCCTCTGAGCTGAAATGGAGTGTCACTGGTACATATTTTCACTATGTGAGTATGAGCTCACAGTGCTCACACTATCTTGGACACAGCTTCAGGTGCAGTCCTTTATCTCAACCATGAGCTACTCCAGCAGGATTACCATGGGTACAGGACTTTCATGCTTTTGTGACTGTTTCTATTAAGATTAACAACAATGATTATCAAGAGTGCTGAGACAGCCTCTGTAAAGCCAAACATGTGCTATCTTTTACGTACAACTAAAATATGTCAGAGGAAAACAGGTTCCATGAATGTTTAACTACCCCTGTGGCAGGACTCCAGGAAACCACATTCCTATGGATTGGTCTGCAGAATCTCTCAGCCTCGATCTTTATCATACACAGTCACAGATCACTGACTACCACAGAGCACAACAGCTGCCTTAGTCAGTACTTAAAGTTGTGCCTTTGAGTGTACTGATTGCACTTTTCCAAATTTCAGAGGCTCAGCAATGGATAAAAGCCAAAATAATGTCCTGTTTGAACACAGTACTTTGTGAACTACTTGGAGGAGATGCACCTCATGGCTTTTGCCCACTGTATGAAAAAAATGCAAGTCTCACCTATCACACCAAAGAATGATTTGGTGGGACCCACAGGTTTTTTGAGGTTTGTGTGACTGGCTCTTCAGCCATGAGAAGCATGCTAGGAAACGAGAGAGCAGACTGGGTAAGCCATGTTGACCAGCTAGACCTAGGCAAGAGTAGTTTGGCCCCCCCCAGCTGAAGGAAGGCCAAGGCAGAAGAAAGGAAAGACAGATGACATGCACGGAATTTGGGAAACCACCATTTCTCACCTACCAGCAGGCAAGGTATAGGGCAAGGTACATGCAGAGGGAGAAGACAAAAGGAAAAGGAGCAGGAGTTGGAAAATTTCATTTAACTTGCCTCTGCAGTAGAAGTGCCTGGCTTTTAACAGCAAGTGGAACTGGCAAAACTTTGCTGTAGGGATTGCTGCAGGCATTGACACAGACACAGAATCAAATCTGACAGGAGCTGGGGGAAGGGACACAACCAGAGAAAAAAAGAGAAGGAACAGCACACTGGAGATCCTAAAGATGAAGATAATTTTTGTATTTAAAGGATTAAAATACCACTATTTTTATCCACTATTTCCAAAATGAGTGATCATTAGCAGTTTTAATCATGGCCTAGGCTCTTTTCTCTGGTACAGGGCAGGGCAGTGCCTCAAACATGCCCAAGAACAGAGCTCGCTGTCGTGACTCTGACTGACAGCAGTGCAGGTGAGAGGAGACTCCAGCTCAGCACTTAAAATAGAAGTGTGAAAGCATTCTGAAAACATTATTGTGATGCCTCCAATAATGAGATAGATTTTCACCTGCAGATCCTTAACTTGCAGGCATTTTCGGGCCACTATTTAGCACTCCATGGCTGGGGGAACAAAAGAATACTGTCTCCAAGCAAAGAGGCTGAAAAAAATCTAAATGATGGCTTCCCATAGGGCACTTAAATGGACATTTCATCTTCTCCTGACTTTAACCCACAGCCTCCCTAACAAAGCACACAGGAATGGGGAACCATATGTGATATAACAGCAATTTCAATTTACTCAATTATGACTACAGGGTCTAGGTTTTTTCCTGCATAATGCATTGAGTTTGGAATTTACTGGAAGTTGTCTTCAGTGGTTAACCCCTCCTGGGACTTCAAATACACAATGGACATTGAACACAGCAATGTTCATCTGGTTCTCAAGATTAGCAAAACCGGCTTTCCTGCTTTGTTGGAATAAGCATGGTTCAGAACTGACATTTGTATAACTAACTCTGACCTGTGCACTAAGAAGCATATTCTGCATCTAAACCTCCTTTTGTATTCTCCTCTGCTCAGTGAAAGCTGTCATTACTTCACTTGAAACAGAGCTGAAAGAGTATAAACACTTCAGCTTTGTACAAATATTATTTTTCCAACTTATATGGTCTGAAAATAGACAGCAGTCATTCAAGCATAATACAGTTATTTCTGTAATATTTTTTCATGACAGATGAGGCTCTGTGGAAAACCCCCTAACATTTTGAACATACATAATTAGGAACAATTCTGACTTAGAAAAACACAAATATGCCTCTAGTCTCTGCTACAGAAGAACCTTGCCCATGCAAGTTTCTGCCCATGCAAGGTTCCAAAAACCCATGAAGTTGTACCTTCTATGTAGATTGAATGGAGTTTCTGAACTGCATCTCTTCCTCAGTCAGTCCAGAAAGCCTGTTTATAGTAACATGCTTCTCTCCACTCCTGTTCCCTCAGTAGTCACACCACTGCCTGCCTGCTTCAAACTATGATAGAGCTCTTAATTCTTCATAATAGCAATGGGGAAGGTGAATCATTTGTCCTGATGGAGGCACATATTGCCTCTGAAAGCTTAATTTATATTTCTTCCCCTTATGTCTCTTATGACAAAAGTAATGAGGAACATCCATCTTAAAGAGCCATTTACTCTGTTTTCAAGGGTCTATTTATTAAACTCCCAGTTTCCAACAGGGAAATTCAGAAGCCCACCCAGTACAGGTGGAACAGAATTTATTTGCTAAAAATGTTATGGCTAAGCTATTTCTATCAGCCATGAAGTATTCCATAGAGACACACCCTGGCACTTCAGTTTATCTGCAAGGCCACTGAATGTGCTCAATTTCACATGTGAACTGAAAGGCCCATGAGACCATAAAAGAAACTGATCATATTCTTAAGGTAACAGTGCTGCTTATTGGGAGGCATCACTTTCTTACTTACAAGCAGTTCTAAATGCCTGTCTTGGGATATCTGCTTAAGGCAAAGGCAATCTTGTCTGCCTTTTTAGGTGCATCCTCACTGGACAGGCTACAGGTGGGAGGAAAGCAGAGAAGTTTTGAAGTCTATGTCTCAGGTCAAGGGACTGCATCATCTGCTAAACTTCTGGGCACTAGAACACATTAGGATCCACGGTACAGGCAAAGAGGCAAATTTCAAAAGTGCTAGGAGCTTCCTGCTGTATGGCATTGCCAAACCCTATCATCCTTCCCATGGGGAATTGCAGCTGTGGCTCTTCTGATGGACAGAGTTGGTGGGCACATTGGTACAGTTTCTATTTTTCCCTTACAATGACAACTGCTGCACAGAGCTGCTGTGCAGAGGGAGCCCTGCCCTCAACTCCCATAGACCATGCACCACCAAAGACACATAGAAATCAAATATGGTAACATACTTGCCTGGCCAAACACTCACAAATGACACTCCTACGGGACTTGACTCAGTATAAGACCTCATCCTGCCTAACTTTCTGAATAGCTACAAGTAACTAAGCACTGGCCTGGCAGACACACACCATCACATGAGTTCATCGCAATTAATTAAAAGGGTGAAGGTTTTAAGGTTTTTATCAAATCCTGCTAAAGCTGGATCCTGTTAAGTTTCCTCAGTACAGGTTGTATTAGGAACAAGCCTAGTCAGACTCAAAATTGAGACTTACCACGCATAAAGTAGTTGTGGTTTATTCAATTCCTTTAAAATCAGCTATAAGCTCAAGAGGTCTGAATTCCGTGTGTGAAAAAAGCTTTTGTGTAACTTGATTATCTATCTGCAGCATTTTCAGCAGTAATAAGGAAGGCTGGATAGATAGCAGAAAATAATCTCTTCCAAATGCAAAATGGAAATTATTTGAAGACTGTTCTCTGCATTGGCAGCATACAGAAACTCAGGTGGCAAAAAGAAAATATCTTTCTGCTGAAACTACAATTAACTCTCTCTAGTTAACCCTTGCTACAGCTAAACTCCTGCCAAATGCATATCCTCTACTGTATTCAAAAGAGCACACTAAGATTAAAAAATAGAGGAAACTGTGCAAATACTAACTAGAAGCTGCCATGGCTTGCCAAGAGTTAATACAGGTGGGTAGATATTTATTAATACTGTTTGTTCACTCAGAAGACTGGCAGGAACTTCCCAATCCTCTCTGGTCTCAGACCTACCTCCAGGAAAGGTTATGAGAATATGTTACTTTGGGGGAAGACTTCTGCTTGCTTTTTAAAGTAGTGAAAATGAAGCACAGACATAAAGACTGTGACAAATCACACAAAACAGGAAATTCAAAGCTACGTCTGACTCCCACAGGTTCTCTTTGATACAGCCAGGTTGCTCTGTGAATCTAAAAAGTATCCCTCCTGTATTTGCTATTTTATACTTTTAATTCTCATTTTTATTAGCTTTACTAGTATGCCCTAAAAACTACTGACACGCACTTTCCTGACAGGTTTAGAAGCCAGAAATACATACCCATCTTCCCATTTGAAAGGCTCCTGCCACATGCAGCTGTACAGAGACCTCATCAGATCCCTCCTTTGGGGATGCCACTGCAAAGGCCTGCTCACACACACGTCTGACATCTTCATTTTAATGTTCCTTTCTGATGTACAGAAACAGCATATTTTGAGAACAACAATTGTCTGCCTCATGGAGAAATCTTCAGACCATTTTCAGAAAAATGACAAATTTGTTTCTAAAGCATTGTGAACACATCAGATCTTCCCTTTTTCCCTTTTTTCCTGTCTCTCTAGTGAGGCTATAGAGGAATATCTGCACAAAGAATTTTGAAAAAAACATCAGCCATGCTCCCCTGCTTGTTATTTGTTCACACTCCCCATTGCACTTTCTTCTGCCTCCCAGAGGAATCAGACCGCACCTTACCACACCTCCCTCCCCCTCCAAAGGCCAGCCTGACCCAGAAGAGCTCTCCAGTCCAGACATCTATCTGACAGCACAAATACAATGAAGAATGTGGTATGAGGAGTGGCAACCCACAGCTGGGGAAAGGCAAAACTGCATATTTCAGCTGCAGCAGCAAGAGCAAAGTCTCTGTGGATCTACGGCTGGAGCTACTTCTGGGGAAAGGTTAGGCTGCCCAGCATGCCAGGGACATGGGGGACCTGCCTTCTGCTGCTGTCTCCAACCCACAGTCTGCTTTCAAATGTTACATACTCTGAGACAGATGTCACAGTCCTTCCAGGAGAGGAAACAGGGGCTCTGCACTTAGTCTTTTCTGCCAGGCATCAGCACTGCAAGGGCAGATGGGATTTGCTTAGGACTCATCAGCATGGCTTATGATGCTTTGGGGAGCATTCCAAGGACTGATGTTTCTTCCCAGACACATCTGCAGAAGCACCTCAGGCCTCATAGTTGTTTAAATCCACTGTAAAAGTGGATTCAAGGTTATTTGGATTTTGAAGTATAGAAAAAGGACTTTTGGTGTTTCAAGTTAACATTGTACAGGAGGCATTTGAGAAGACAGGTACTACTCTCTGTGACTATTTCTTCAGCAGTACAGAGACCTACCAGAAGCCTCCTCTTCACAGGATGCTGGAAGAGTCAGAACAGTCTTGCCTTTAGAATACAATTTTTTAAAGAGGAAGGATATTAAAGGGACAGAGAGCATGTGAAACACATATATCCTCTGTCTGACGTGAAGTAATTGATTTTGCTGCAGTTCTGTAATGTGAACACAAAATAAAAAACTTCAACCAGTCTCACCCCAATTCTGCTTTGTTTCAGGGGAAAAGTGTGATGAATATTTACCTGAAACTAACACAAGTCTGGGAAAACACTCTGTAAACCCAGACAAAAGTTTTACCTTCTTTTCTGAAACTTCTGCTGAATTGCAACTTGTATCTCTGATTTCAAATATCCTGCTTCTGACTACAATTCCTTTCTCTAAACTGGAATCAAGAGCCTGTAGACCAACGAACAAAACTTTAGTCAAACAAAGCCAAACCCAAATAATGGATTTGGGATTTAAGAAAAAAAAAGCAAATCAAAAGCAATCTTAAAATATAATACAGTAATTGGAATGGGTTGCATCTGTTCAAATATCAGTTTAAGCATCACATTTACAAGCAGGAAATACTGCAGAATTATGAAGCACAAGGGGCAGAAACAGCATGAGTAAGACATAAAAGGATTTTATGTCCAATGGCATGGTTTGGAGCACATAAATAGCAGGCCTGCCATGCAGTGTTCTAATCTCACCTAGGCAGAGATATTTGAACAGAAGTTTCTCACTCTTTTCCATGCCCAGCTCCGTAGTGAGCCTCCGCACTGGCATTCACAAGTGCACCTTTTGTGCCAGCTGTGAGTCAGGGGGTGCTTTGTGCCTCCAACCAGAACCCACATTCTTCAGGCATGATCTCAGCAACCTGGACAGCCAGGATTGGAGCTGACAGAGCAAACTGGCTTCGGCCACAGCTCCTGAGGCCACCTTAAACAAGGATGAGGTCTGCATGGCAAGAATCTCTATCTGCACAACAGAAAACTCTCTGTGTGCACTGGTTGCTGCTGAAACAAACGAGAATTTCTGTGGTGTTTTGTAACACTCCAGTACGTGTGGGGAGAAGCTGTGTGCACACAAAGGCTCACAGCTGCCCAATCAAAATAAGCATTTAAATGGATTAACCAGACAACTGTTCTTTCAAACTTGCAATCGTTACGTTACACAGCTACATAAATCAGAGGGATTTATAAATATTTGTTTTTCCAGATAAAAGGAGGATATTAGTGGGGTTTTTTTAAGTGAATTCACTGCCACTATCTGTTCCTCCAGCCATTAATGAACAAACAAGAAAACAAAACAAAAACAAGGATGTTATGCATGCAAAAATTGTAGTAACAATTCTAAAATTGTTACCTGGGGATTTTGGTTTAAGCTTAATATAAAAAGACAACTTACTAATGTAAGCAGCATGAAAGACCTGATTTTATTTAGGTTTTTGAAGACCTCTGATCTTGAGGAATATTTGAGAGATCTGGAATTTAAGTTAAGGCACAGCCCATGCCTAGAGGATACTATTATGGTACTAGTTTACAATATAATATACCGATTATGCAATTTCTTTCTCTAGAACTGAATATAATCCATCATTGCTAGTCTATTTGAAAAACTGTTTCCAAATAAGAAGACTCATTTAACAAGTCTACATCCTTAGCACACACACAGAGGCTCCTCTGTCAGCTACTGATGGGCAAACATGTTTATGCGGAAGCTCTGTTCAGAGCTCCTTTTTACTGTGAGAAGCCATTTTCCTTCAGGAAAATGGTGCTTATGAACCATTCTGTCCCCACACAGCAAGTTTTGAATGACAGATTCAGGAAAACAGTATTAAAAAGAAATTACTTTCTTTCATAATCCATCAGCTCAGCTAAAATAGTAAATCAGAGAAAAGTTAGACACAAATGTAATCCCCTAGGAGTAGAATCACTTTGAATAGATTTGAAGAAAAATACACATCCTTCTCAAATTCAGTAGCTTGGATGGTTATATTTGTCTCTGTCAAGTTAATGCAAAGAAGCAGAATAATAGAATTCAATACCCTGGGGACATGCTATCTTGATAGAGGCATCTAACTTCCACAACTATTAATGGGAATTATATACTGCGTATTGAGAAAAGGGCATATGCATAAAACTACACACTGCTAATGATATTCAACCTTAGGAAAACTTTCTTTTTCAGACTTCTGTTGCAAAGACCCTACTGCTGTGGCACACTCTTAGTGAGTTACCAGATTTCTTGGTAAAGAACTATCTCTCTCAACAAAGCAGCATCTCCTTTGTCTGCCAGAGGTAAATTTGCTAACATATCTCCCAGGCGTTAGCTGCTCCTTTTCATGCATTTGCAAATTACTCTCCCCGTTACCTCTGAGACTGTGAATCACTAGCTGGCAATAACAGCCTGCTGAAATAAGGGCACAAAATAAGGACTCCTTCATTTCTATCTGAGGTTGAAATTTTACTGGGCTTAAAGGAAAATAAAGGCCATGACTATAACCTGCCCATTCTGAAATAAATAGGTTTTTCACCCATAAATACCTCTCTTTAATTTTCACTGAAAGGTCCTTATCTTTGCCATTATTTCTAAATCACATGCAAAGATAATTCATTCAGTATATCACAAAACTGAGTATTTTAAGGACACTTGAATCTATATGAGTGCATGGTCCACCCACATTAAAAGAAATTAACTGTGGACGCTAAAGGACCTGCATGTAGGAACACAACACTCCTCATTCCATACAACAACACATTACTCACTGCTTGCAGCACCCAGCCCCTACCAGGGCTTGCATTACAATGTAAGGGGAAGACATTCCCACATTAGGTGCTGCTCAGCAGGAAGGGACTTGCCAATCTAAAATGTTTAGTCTACCTGCCTGAAGATATGTGAGGGACTGCAGGTCCTTACACTTCATTTATTATGAGGTAGAATATAATTGTAAATTTGAAATGTACACATCAAGTTGGATTTCCAGGGTTTTCCCCTCCCAGTTGCTTTATGTAATAGTTGTTTACTCTAAATCCACTATTTCAGTCCTCCAGCTATCTCTTCAGTAATTCTTAAGACCATAATCTTTCACCAGGACTCCAAGACAGCATATACACTTGCAAGCTTGTTTAAAAGAAACATTGCAAAGAAAAGACTAATTTAAGTCTCTAAGAAACAATTGCTTCTATTGAAGTGAAAGCTGGGAAGAGGTAAGACAGAATCACAAGAGCAAGTGTGCCAAGCAGCAGCTCAGAACCTACCACTACCTCTCAATTTTCATCTGAATACATCAAATTTCATCCAGTTACTTCAATCATTTTTTTTCCTAACAACTAAGAACTATGAAAAGCAAGATATAATGACACTTGATAAATTTTTAACCAGTGCAGTTCATTTCTGGCATTATGTTCCTCTGCTACTACATAATGCTCCTGCCACTGCAGGACAGAAGATGTTTATTGTCACACATATGAGTTAAATTTAATAGGATAAGATCTTCACCAGATGCTGTGATTTTTGAGTGTTGCTATGTCAACTTATACTCATTGATGTTTAATATTTTAGAGCCATCAAGTGTTTCTGGATATTGGTCATCATCATCCTTAATCTGGAGGGCACTTATTCAACTGTACAAATCAATAGGAGTCTGCAGGATGTCTAAGGGCTTCTATGAAATGCCTTGATCTTTTTAATCAAATGCCAAGTGGATTAATAATTACATCATGAAAATACTATTTCAACAACTGTCCTTGAGGAAGCTGTGCATAACACGGTCTAGCAGCCGAGCCACTCAGCATCCCTCAAACACCACGAGCCAGTTACATGCTTTGTTACGGTTTCTGGCAAAACTGCTCAGTGACATGGGCAGCTCATTCTCTAAACCTGTCACTTTGGCATTTCTCACAAACACTGCACTCATGTACAACACAGTTTGTTTTTAAAAGTGCTCTCATAAGGCAAAACTATTCCAAGCTTTCCCAACACAGTAATAGCTTAGACTATACCAGAGGAAAGTGTTCCATAGCAATGGAGACATTTTTTAAATTCCTTGGATGTAAAATTTTATAACTCATGCATATTTGAAATATCCCTGTACAACATTAGTTAGCAGAGCAGTTTAACTGTTTTGTTACTCCTGGAGATGCTAGTCTTAACTCTGACAGGGATGCAAGTGATACCAGCCTGGTGGTGGAAACCTGCTGCATCAAAGATTCAAAGGTTACAAGAGCCCTATGACTCTATGGATGGTATTCCCAGTCTGGCCTTCTGAAAGTGAAGCCATTCCACCCAGCTAATTTTGCAAAGCCCTAACGTACCTGGTTATGAGTTTAACAAGCCAAACCCTGCCTTAATTTAGAGATTCACATTGGAAAGTCTATCACATGCCTTGGCCATACTCTGATAATGAAAGTATCCTGTTTGCTAAAAATGCAACCCTTGTGTCTGGGGTGGTTTCATTCACCTACATCTTCCATTTTTCAAAACAGATGCTTTTTCACCTTTCAAAATATTGTCCCCCATGGAGTCTAAAACATCAAGTTAGCACAGCTTAAAACCCTATTTTCCACCAACTAACTGTGGCAAACTTCCACTTGAGCTCTGCTACCTACAGCTAAGCATTCTGGCAGAGCAGATTCAGCTAGGCTGCACAATCTTAACTGTGCCTTAAGGCAAATTATCCCAGTTAGTGGTGTTTATGTTATTTATGGTAACTTAACAAGGCATGGCAAAGTGCCTGCATATCTGACCAATCTAACCAACCATATCTCATATCCAGCCAGAGAACAGCAGCTGTGGGTACTATTCCTAATTCTTTAGCTCTTCCTTTATCCAAAACCACAACAATCCATCATGTTGAAAAAGCAGGAAATTATTAACATTAAACTCTCACCTGAAAATGCAAAAGAGACAGCATGATTCCAAACAAACAGTACCTCCTCCTTCCTTACCCACTGCAGGCTAAGGACAATAGAGTAGAAATTGATGCCCTGGTAAAAGCAAACTACATCTCATTTCCAAAAGCACAGTGGAAACTTAAATCAAAATCCACTTTTTAAAGGGAAAAGTGATGATTGTATGAGCAGTCTAAGTACTCAGGCCAAGCAACAGCTTGGAAAAGCAGGTGTCAGTGCTTTCTATTTCTAGGCATGTGGTTATGATAGTGGTAAATGTGCCTTGTCGTTAGCTTTCAAGAGTGAGATACTTCAAATAATTAGTTGTTTGCTTCTAGCATTTGCTACCCACCTTCACCCATGAGAAGGCCAGTAAGTTTCTGCCTTCAAACCACCAGTAGGTACATGCCTGATAATCACACTATGAGCCACCAGAAGAAAAAAGCCTGGTTTGGGAATGTGCAAATTGGTTGAACCATGAATAATATATATGTGGACAACTGAGGGAAAAGTTAGGCCCTCAGCTGTCAAACAGAAGAAAGTCACCAAAGCTTCCATGTGCCTCACCAAGCTCCTGGCACACAGCCTCTTAACCAGAGAAAAATAGGGGAGGAAAAAAGTGCTTATATAGTATTGGACTTGACAGGGTGCTTGAGATTGTTGAGAATTTCTGGATGCTCTAAAGGCTTTAATCCAGAATTTCTGTAGAGAAAGAACAGAGGTTATGA
Organism: Melospiza georgiana; assembly: GCF_028018845.1. Taxonomy (NCBI): domain Eukaryota; kingdom Metazoa; phylum Chordata; class Aves; order Passeriformes; family Passerellidae; genus Melospiza; species Melospiza georgiana. Next base: position 41,626,703 of record NC_080430.1, on the reverse strand, counting down.
CTCTCTTTGAACCTCAGTTTCCCAATAACAATAGGCAAGTGTTGAAACAATCTCTGTTCATTTCCCACAACTTCTAGAATTGTCTATAGAAACTGTAATTAACACATCATTGCATTACTTTTTCTCATATATTGAGCAACACAAGTTGAAACTGTGGAAATACTAATATAAATGACTGTACTGAAGTTTAATGGTGGCCTCGAAAATACAATGGATGAGATTATGGGAAGCTGGAAATCTGTGTTTGAGTCTCTAAAGACTAAGAGGCTTCTCATTTCCTAGTTCACTGCTTTAACCATAGGCTTAGATGCAAAAGTTGTTCTTAGCTGTAAGTCACCAACAGATCTTGTCTCCTTCTCCCATATGAAATAAGGAGCCTCTAATCCTTTTCAGTCTGTACAGGATGAACTTTCATGTCTAATACAGGTACTTTGAAATTGTTTAGGGTCAAGTGCATATTTTTTTAAATAACAGGATATGCCTGATTCTTCATTCTGAACCCCAGTTCCTGAATATTGGTGATTTAGCTGGGATCACATTTTTATTTTCCTTCACAAACATTAAAATCAGAGGACATATATGTATAAGAATTCCTAGGCTGCTCCTGCACTAATAAATATTCATCATGCCAGTGGGGTGTCAGGAAAAAGTGAGAACAGCAAAGCCCCCAGCCAGCCAGAAACCTTAAGGCAAAAGTATAAAATGTGAGAAGTAAGGAATGTGTGAGCAAGAAGCTGATGGAGAAAGAAAAACAAAAAAAGGAAACACATTTTGGTTGTATTTTCTTTTCCAGAAGAGTTACTCTTCCTGCTGAATATCTTCCTATATCTATTATCCAGAGCAAGGAGAAAGCAGATATGGCTTTAGTTACAACCAGACAGTGTGGTGTTCCTGTTTACAAGCAAACTTGGGTTATGATAGCTCTGAAAGCCTCATGGCCTGGCACTGTACTTACCAGATGAGAATACTACAAATGCAATAAAAGGATCAGCTTCCCAGATTTTTGACTTAAGGCATTCCCTTGTGGTAAAGCTGGGTGAGGAAATGGAAGAATAGACTGAGGGGAAGAAGGGAAATTCAATAGCCCAGAGGCATGTATTGCTGACCTAGTTACTTTGCGAAGGCTTAAATAAAGAAGCTTACGAAGTCATGACTATTACATGGTCCCCTCTGATCTTTTCATGAGGATGAGAAATGGTTGTTTTCAGTTTAGAAAGGAAAAAAGATTCTGTATGTTGAGTGTCTCTTTGTTGTGCTGTGAACTCCCCGGAGAGAATATCAGTCACCCTGCAGGGGCTGGAATAATGAATGAATCCATCAGGGAACAGGCTTTCTTCTCCTGTGACATGCTTTGGGGGACCACCCACACACATGTCAACCCTTTTTCTGCAAAGTGCTGCCTCTAAAGCCTTCCCCTGTCTCAGCCAGCAAGGATCCTTCATCCTAGAGCCTTTCATTGATGGAGTTTAGATACTCTCAGGCTGAGGAGTGACATGACCATGGGTCTCCCACTTTCAGGGCAAAAGCTCTAACCACTGTAGGAAAAGGAGGCAAGGCAACCGTGAAAATTGGTAATAGGAGCTGTTGAGAGGTAGAAGGTACACAGCAGGGCAGCTGGCCTACTGCCACAGCACGGTCACTGCAGAATCACAGATCCCCTTGTATGCCAGAGACAAATGAGAAGGGTAATTGCTGCATGCTGGTGGGCAGGACTGATCAAAGGGAATAAAAGATCAACCAGCACCTGCAAATGACAGCTCTTCTCCATTGGTTCCTGACTGCAGATTGTTCAAAATTTTTAAAAATCTCATTAAATGTTTCCCGTTAGTGAAACACAAAGATTTACTCCTTACTTCCTGCACCCTTTCTGTAAGTTTCTCAAGAAGAATGGAACACTCTGAAATCACTACCCAGTCACGTTAAAGGAAAGCTTAAGCTGAGAGCAGAGCACCCCAAGTGCAGCCTGAATTTGCACAGCGGATACTAACTGCATAAAGAAGGAATATTTTAAGAGACTAGACAGGTGGAGGAAAAAAGCTGAGAAAGAAAAAAGATGTAGTTACATCTATCCTACTTCCCCAAGCATGGACTTCAGTGGCTAGAAGTTATTCACATACACTGCTGGCTGCAGTACTTTAAGGTACACCGAGTCCCGATGTAACTATGACTTCACATTTGCTCCAGCCACAGAGCTCCCAAAGCATACGGAAGTTGTTCAGGACAGCCTGGTAATGCTAAAATCAGGAGGGCAGCCAAAATGGTAAGAAATTTAATCTTCCTTTGAGAACTAAGACCTGACTTAAATTGTTGCCGAAGAGGTGCTATCCAAACCACAGATGTACTACAACTTTATGTAACAAGTTTTCAGCAGTATCTAAGCTGCTAATTAGGCTCAGGATCAGACCAGATCAGTATCTCAAGACACACAAGAATCCTGGATAGCTGCTTCTGCTTTCTTCTCTGAAAATAACCAGAAGAGATAACCCATTACTAATCACCTGTGGTCTGCTTCAAAGTTCGGCCCCTTGTACAGCAACATTAAAGATGTGCTTATATTAGTTAGTGAGATGAAATCTACAAAATTGCCACATTATCATCCAAAAAGCCCCAGGCACCATCGAACCATGCCAACAGGTGATGTATAGGCATGATGAACTTAATCCCATTCTGAGCTGCAGAATCCATAGCAGGATTAAAACTGGAGGGAGATGGCTCACCTGCATCTCACATCTAAAATATTTAGATCCAGTAGAATTACAGGTCAACACTTGATAAATCTAACTGAAACCCCTTTTCTTGCTAAGTCAATAAATTGAGTACCAGCTCACTTATGATCCTTCTGGGTAAAATGTTAAACAAAATTAAAAACCACATCCACATTCTGAGAAGGCATTTGTTCTTTAGTCCTCATTTCACATTCTCCACTCTTCTTCCTTATTAACTACACCAGCACAAGAAGCTTATCAGTGATGAGGGAGCTTCAGTTTTCATACATCTTAGGAAATGCACACAAGTGTTTTTAAAGGAAAGTCCTGGTCATGATAAGAAATCATCATTCTTACATATTTATCTTTTTGGGACTGCTTATCCCACATCAATTCATCTGCATCCTCCCAAATTCCCCTACCATGACTTCTCCTGGGCAAAAATTCTTAATGATACCTTACAAGAAGTTTGGAAGCATTCTCCTTCTGAAATCTCCCATTCTTAATGTTCTGAGGACTTCAAAAAACTGCAGTCAAATTACTCTCTAGCTCCAAGAAAGAGAACCAGATCACTCTGGCTCCTGTAAGACTGATACCACAAAAGCCCCCTCGAGGGAATTACAGCCTCATAACATACAGTTGCCTATTATTTATTCTGTGGCCAGATTCTGCCAGCTGGTATAAATCAGGGCAGGTTCCTCGGCTTGAACAGAGGAAGCTGATTTATGCCAGCTGACAGCCTGGCTGCACGCGCTCCACTTGCACAATGCTAGTTTTTAAAGGGACCTGTTAAAGTGCCCCAGGCACGTAAGAACCACGCTCGGGTCTTTACTTGGAAAATGTTGCTCCGAGGAATAGAACTGTGAGACCTTCCTGCTGCTCTCTGGGTGTACTGTTCAGATTCACAGAAAAAAGTCTCTAAGCCCTGACAGAACCACCATGACCTTGGGAACAAATCTGCATTTTCTAATGTCCCCTGCGTAGACCAGTTTTTTTAACTGGGCTTTAATGCTGCATTAAACAAAGCCCATGGGAATACCAATGCAATGTTTTGGAAGAACTGATCAGCTGCAGAGAGGGCAGAACTGACCTTTCAAAACTTGTGTTACTGGTAACTATAAACACACAATAAAGAATGTAGTGTGACTTGCAAATCACTTGCTAAACGTATAGCTTTGGCTGCTTGATAAATCTTTCTTTTTTTATCTTAAAACCTCAGGTATCTACTTAAGAGAACAGGGAAACAGCTCATTTGAGGGTGTGGGCTGAAGTGCTTGGGTACAAACAGAAGAGAGTAGGAATAGAAGACAGCTTTCTAATACCTCTGGTTTCAAATTGCCATTGGAAAGGCACAGTGTTAATCCCAGGTGTCACTGTAGGGATGTAACTACTGGGTAGTCAACTGAAGCATGCTTTAAGTGTGAGGAAGCAGACTCCTCTATCTGCTCCTGAAATCTATTCATTTCAGTCCAATTTTTGCCAAAACACTGCTCTGGGTGAGCAGAGAATTGGAATCCTAGAGTCAGACTAACAGGACTGTTAATAATACAAATTTTGGTTCCTTTGCATGACACAGATTTCTGAATACAGCTTGTTATTACGATATGAAACAAAGACTAGAGGACTCAAGCCATTCAGAGCCCTTCCATTCCCACCCAACAAGGAGCAAATGAACACAAGGCTACACGTCAACGTGAAAAACGCTGTCAGGGGAATATTTTTCCTGCCACACAAAGTGCTTCAACATTTCATACATTCTCATACACACAACAGAGTGAAACCAAAATCATTGGAGGTGTTAGATATGGGGATGTCTATATATGCATGCCCAGTGAGAGTGACAGCCCTCCAATATCCTGGGGAGAGTGGATAGGGGGAGCTGCAGTTTCAAATGTGCATTTTGTGAGTCAGGCCATGCACTTAATCCCACCTTTCTTCCATTGACCAGTGTTTAGTCTAATTATTGATTAATGATTATTTTTTTATCTTTCTATATCAGAAATTCCACTGTGGACTAGGGAAGAAACAAAAAAAAAAAAAAAAAAAAAAAAAAAAAAAAAAAAAAAAAAAAGGAAATGTTTCCTGATGAAAGTTTAATGGAAACTGGTACATTTCCACAAATTGTCTCAGTTTTGACAAATCAGCATTTTCCCATGAAAAACAGTGTCAAAACCTCTCAACCAACTGTAATTTCAACCAGATTAACTCAGGGATGAATGCCAGCAGGAAGTTCTTGCTAAATACCACTTGTTTGAGCAAGGGAAAACTATTTCTTCCTGAGACGATCTTCCCAGAGGTGAAAAGGCTTTAAAACCCATGCGAAAAAAAGGACAGGTAGTTCCAGCTGTAACAACTACAATGGCATTCACAGCAAGAGAAAGAGCAAGGAAATGGCATATTAAAAAAAAAAATGCATGAACATGGACAAATCAGCAACTAGTACTTCCCCTGACACTGCTAATGTTATCATTTCTTAAAATCTAGAACAGTTGCTAAAGCTGTGCAGCAATGCAAACAAGCTGACATTAGCCTATACGAACTGCTGGGCAGGATCTTTAAAATATGCTTCAATTTCAATTCTGCTAAAATCTCTAGAAGCTAATGTACACATACAAATGATGAGCATGCTGTCACCAGGAAAAAATGGAATTAAACAATTCCTGGTGAGATTTGTTAGTTCTAACTACTCCTCTGGATGAGATTCCATCAGTGGATGGCGTTTGAAGCAATTTGCTCTCTTTACATATCTTACCCTAAACATCTGTACACCACTGAAACCATGTTCTTTCAGGCAGTAGGATATAAAATGTTGTACTCAACAAGTGCCAGTGCTGCTGCTCTGTTGCTATGCCAGAGTGCAGACATAATATGAAAAACAACTGTTGAAGATTTAGCTGGGTCACTGAGAACCCAATTCTGCAGATTTTTAGTGCCAACCCATTGCTTACAGTGGCATTTGCCCTGTCTCAGTGTGTACTCCCACTCCTTGCTGTAAAAGCAATCTATCCCCAGTAGTAAGAAGCTTCTCTGCTGTTTCTTAATACAACACCTGCCAGTGAAATTAAACTTCCAAAGGACTTTGGCTGTCAAAGCCAAGACATACTCTTTCTGATTTATTTTAGTCTATTTTGACCTTCCAGAACAAGAGTTCATAGAAAAGCACAAGTAGTTTTTCATCGCCTTTTATTTTATTCTTGAAACCATTTTATAAGGGTTTAAAAATCACTTCCCATTATCCTATGGGAAGGGAAAAAAACCCCACAAAACAAAAGACCTCTCTAATACCAACAAAATTTAAGGCTAAAGATCAATTAAGTAACCCAAATCTCAGCACTTACTCTCTTAGACTAGGATTCAGCCAACTGTCTTTTTCATATCAAGGACAGGCTCTCCACTACTTCCACTGGGAACCCCTTGTACTCTACAACATCTTTAGAGACTGGTTGATACCTCAGTCAATTTTACTGAGTTTGCAATGCTCTGGCCATACAAAATATCTAATGTTCCTGGGATGTGCCTACCTAGGTATTTCCCCTGAGTCAACAGGCTCCTCTGTGGCAAAGGAAATAACGCTGCTGTCTCCCACCTGCCTCAGGGCACCCTTTCATTCCTCTGCTTGTCAGGTGCCAGAAGGGCTGTGGGAACCATGGGCAGATCAGGGCTGTAGCAAATCAGCTGTTCCCCCTGCTGATCCTGGGACCACAGAGGTGGCTGGAAGCTCTGCCTCTCACTGTGGGCTGGACTGTGGCCATGCCAGCCAGGGTGGAGATTGCACGATCACTTTCATCAGGATCTGTCACAGCACGAGTGAGCATGTTTCAGCATACCTAGCTGAAATAAATGCACCCTGTTATGCAAGATCCAAGAGTACCAGATTGGGCACAACCTGTTGGTTTTGCTCATTTTGGCAGTACTGGAAGTAAGGCACAGCTCTTCTGAGGTCGCAGGAGTGGCAGTGAATGTAAGCAAAGTGCATGTAGCACACACATACATTACTGAGAAAAGAGTTCCTGTGCCACAAATGCAAAAAAATAAAAACCCAAAAAACCAATAATGTATCACTTTAAAAATATCTTGCAGAGGAAATATAAGCATCGGAAACTCCAACAACGGGTGCTACAGTGATATTTGGCTGTTTTTTTTTTTTCCCCTCAAAAGAGCAAATGCTTTCTAAAAGCCTTTAAAAAAAAACTTGCAAAAACCCCCACAAACCAAACCACGAGGAATGTTCCTTCTGGTAAGAGCCTGATACCATATTTCCTCCCATGTTCAGAGTTAACCTTGTCACAATGACAACTTTTATTAGGCCCCATTATAGGATGCTACATCTTTCAAACTGTAACAATTCATCCCAGAAAGGAGAATTTCATTTTGAAGCAATGTTGTTTGACTAAATATAGGTCATATAATAGTAAGTGTTTATAAAATATGAGTGAAAAAATACTATGAATATGAAAAACTCTGAATTACTCCATTGCCCTTTTTTTTGAAATTACTTTTGAAACTGTCTCAGGAAACCTGCTGTAACTCTGTATAACTCTACTAATGCTAATGGAACTATATTAATTTGCAGAAGTTTAAGATCTGGCTCATAATTTTTTAATAGAAACCATTCTGATATGGAATTCACCACCTGATTATTAGAGAAGCTTGTTAATGCCAATGAACTAAAAATAGCAAGTAAACAAAAGTGTTTTTCAAAGTCTTAGGTATAAAAGTCTCACAATTCAAGGATACCCCATAAATAGAAGAAAATGCAATATCATCTCTGATACATCCCTACTTCCCTCCTGAAATACCTGGAAAAATGCCAGTTTTAATGGGGGGCAGGAATGCATTTTAGACTCAATCCTGTCACAAACATGTTCCATCCCGTTACGAGATTTTGCTCTCCTACTTTCCTTTTGCAAACATCTGAAGCTCTAAATTTGATTTTCATACTATAAAATTAACTAACTCTGATATGACTTTCAAAAAAATAGACAATAATGGAAATAGAGTTTGGCTGAATGGAGATATTAAGTTCCTGATGTTCAGAGATGAACAATTATTACATGGATGATTCCAAGGAACAAATTTCTGGTTCTGATCACCCAAAGACAAACTACAAATTCATATTCACTTGAACACACTAACACCAATTTCTTACATGGGCAACTGCTGTGTTGCACTGCCATTAATTGATAAAGTGCTCAATAAATCATTCAAAATCATTCAAAAAAAATTACACCTTGCTCCTTTACTCTATGCAAAAAAGTCAATTACTTCTACGTAGTACAGGACATGAGAGTATCTTTTTCAAAGGAGAAAATTCTTGTTGAACCTGTTCATGAATTTGTGGGTTTTTTCAAAATCCTTACGGGAATGTGTCATTCTTGTCTAACATTTTGCTGTGAAGAATGTTAAAATGAAATATTAGCTGCTGCTTTGTTAACTAGCCATCTGGTTAGTTACTAGGCATACCTGGGAACTGAGGTCTTCTGAGACTAATATATCTCCTTTTTTTTTTTCAGCCTCACTATAGTGATGAAATATTACAAAATAAGTAGCTTTTTGTTTTCTTTTTTCTGTTTTGTTTTCCCCCAAGCATTTGGCAGCTCTAATTTTCATTCTGGTGCCAGATAACTACCAACATCCAAACCTCACACTTTCTGCTCCACAGAACTGTTGCTTTCTGATCAACTCTTCTGTCATAATAGAATTCTATGGCACAATAGAATCCTATGGTGGTTATCAAAACAGCTTTTGAAGCTATGGGATAGATTATCTGACAACAGGCCTACTCAGTTTTGGTTATTGTAGGCTGTAGATGAAGATGAGTACGAAAAATGCTGGAATTGTAGCTAGTTTATGTTCTTTTTCCTCACTGGACCTATGACAAGAAAGGTGAACAAACTCTTGAACCATGCCTGCCTTTAAAAATCGACCCATAGTTTGAGACTGTCTATAACTGACTGAGTGGGAAAAAACAAAGTATAATAATAAATAACACAAGATTAACAAAAGCTGAGCTTCTCCATTTAAAGTATTTTGTGATAGGAATCTGCAAAAGTTTGAGGCTGGGGGTCAAAATAAAGGCCATCACTAGTTGATTATGATTTACGATAATGAAAAATTATAGAGAAAATATATAATATTAACAAGAAGCTACACACCTCAAATTTAATATAACTTTGAGTTGTGGGACACCATAGTCTCTTATTCTTACACTGTTCTTTTCTTCTGCCCTAAGTTTTCATGAGTAACTTTGCAGGTATGCAAAACCTGTTGACTTTGACAGGGCTGTTAATGAAGCATGAAGTTAGTCAAAACTGCACATAGCTAGAGGCAGTAGCTATTCAAGAGTTATCTACTATATATTATTATGTTTCTGCCAAAATTTGAGATCAACTGCTGACCATGAATGGACCAGACAGGAGAATCAGAGGGCCCAGGGCAAAGTTTGTAGAAGCCCAGGTGTGCACACCTTACCTGAAGACTAAATCCAGATGTGCCATTACAAGACATCTTAGAAAGCTTCTTAATTCTTCACCAGTGTTTCAGATGCAGTTTGCTGCAATCTCTTGGTTCTCCTTTTAGGTTCACCACTTGTTCTGCAATGTGATTTAGGGCCTAACCTTGATTTTACAGATGTTAATTCACAGATGTGGGTAACTACTGGTAGGACAGAGACAGAAGGCTGCTCAGGGCAGGAATCTTGTTTTTGCAGCAGAACTTTGGCTCATAGTATATAATAAATTATGATATGAAGAATACTGCAAGTTGCAGACCCCAAAAACCTACCTAAGGATGTCTTGGTAGAAGCAGGGTAAGGATTGTAAAGTGTCACTTTTAAAGTGAGCCAAACAACATGCACAGTCAGTGCCGGAGAAATGAGTGCTTTTCAGTCCAACTGCTCACAGCCACGGCTGGACTCCGCTCTTAGCAGAAACTCTCACGAAACCCAAGTGTTGGTAACCAAGTGCAGACCCGCGCAGCAGCGGGCTCTGTGGCCGCGCACAGGCCCTCCTCTGAGAGCACCCGAGGCACTCCGGCCGTGTGGCCGGGGCTGTGCAGCACACACACACCCGGTGCCCGGCCGAGCGGCGGTGCAGCACACACACACACACACCCGGTGCCCGGCCGAGCGGCGGGGCCGGCCCGGAGGGCGCTGCCAAGGCGCCGCGGCTCCCCCGGCCCGGCCCTGCACACGGGGCCGCACCAGGTGCGGGAGCCGCCGCATCAGCTGCGGGCAGGCCCTGCAGCCCTTTCCCCGGCCACTGCAGGCAGCCCCCACATGCCCTCTCCGGGCTCCTCCGGCCCGAGCAGACCCGGCTGATTTCCTGCCAAATCCGCTCCTTTCTCCCCGCTATTCCCTCCACGGACGGACCTCAGCTTTGGCCGCGAAACCCCGAGACTCCCAGTCCTTTCTTCCCCGCTTACTCTCCCGCAGAGCCATCAACAAACACGCTCACCCCCTCCCGAAATGTTTCCAGCCTCAAAACTTTCTTAGCAACCGTGTCCCCCGCCTCCCGCGGCGGACGCCTGTCCCTCGCCGCCTGCCCCCGTCCCCTCCCGCCCCGCTCCGGCCCCGGCAGCTGTCAAGCGGCAGCGCGGGCCGGCGCGCACTTACCCCGGAGCAGAGCGGGGAGCGAGCTGCCCATGAGCGCCCAGAGGGAAAGGAGCAGCAGCAGCCGCCGCAGGCTCCTCGGCAGCCGGGGAGTCATCGCGGAGCCGGATCGGCGCGGCCGGCGAGCCGCGGGCGGGGCGCGGGGGCGGCGGGGAGGCCGCGGCGGCGGTGGCGGGGCTGGCGGGGAGCGGGGCTGCGCCGCTCCGCTGCTCGGGACCGCGGGTGACTCACTGAAACTTCACTTCGGCGCTGCAGGGGAAACAGGAAATCTTAAACTTCGCAAACAGCTGGGCAGGACTTTCTTACTCTTACAGTAGTTCCTTCTCCCCCTTCCCACAGTCACCCCCTCCCCTGCTCTCGCCCTTTTTCTTTCCTTTTTCCTTTTTTTTTTTCCTTTTAACATGAAACCTCACCCAGTTTGGTGTCAATCATCTGCCAGAGGCCAGCCCCTCTCAGGTCTGGCTCTCCCACCACAAGCGCGCCGGGGCCAGCCCCGACGTGCAGCCCGGATGGCTGCGCCTGCCTCCCTCCGAGGCGGGGACCGGGCCCGGGCACCCGCCCGGAGCTGCACCGTGCCGTGCGGGGAGCCTCAAGGTCGACAGGAAACCGCCAGCTCGGAGGGCTACTGCTCCCTCCCTGCGAGTTGAAAAGGACCCAGTCGAGTCATTTGGGACATGGGGACTTTGCAGAGCTCCTCCCCGCATCCGTATCCCTGACCTTAGCGATGCTGCTGCAGCAGCTTGTTTCCTCCTCTGGCAGAAGGGGTATCGGAAAGAAGGACGTAGCCTGCAGATGAACTAAAGCAGGGAGCAGGGAAGGTTGAAGTCGGGGTAACAGCAGGAAATATTCACGCAGACTAACTGGGCACTCAGCTTGCAGATGTTGAAGCTGACTGGAACAACTTGCCACCTGCTGCTTGTTTTGCTCCCAAATAGGCTGGTTGTGCACTACTTTACCTCAAATGCTGTGCATGTGACACAAATGTCTCCATCCCTCTCCAAAGGAACTTCTACCAGAGATTTTGTCTTCTCTACAAGGGGAAGTTGCACCCAGGATTCAGAGAGTAGGAGCACACTGGTGATGCCAGCTTTTCACGGCCCTGTTAGAGATTGTAAGAATCATTCAGTTTTGAACCTGAATAAGGCTTGAGCTCTCTGCCAGTATAAATCCAGTCACTGCATAGACAGCAGTTGTATTGAGACCCATTTTCAGCTCACAGTCTTCCTTCCTCTCTGATTTAAATGGCTGGGCATTGATTGAAGGGTAAACTGATGTACATGGGGATAATTTGAGGACGATTGTTCCAACGTTGTTGATTCGCTTTTGTCTCAGTTACAACATTAGTTAGAGGTACAGATCTGGGTATTTCAGAAGGAGGGCTAAGCCCTCGGGGCAATATATGTAATTCATGCTCTGAATGTCCCAGATCACCTCTGTCTGAATTTGGAAATGTTTGCATAAAGAATTTAATTGGCCTATAACAGACATTAAAAAAAAATAATTGTGCTTTTATGTAAATTTAGTTTTAAACACTCCCTAAATGCATATTTTCACCATGAAGTCTCAGTTTACTGTACAAACTCTCATAAACCTCTCTCCAAGAGCATTTCCCTCTCCCTCACCCTCTTTTAATATAGTCAAGATTCACTCAAACATGTGGTGGTCACCACCCTCCAGAGGTAAGAAAAGTTGCAGACCCCCCTTTGAGCATAGACTGGGGTGTTCTTATCAGTTCCTGTGCACCAGCTCTGTGCTAGAAGGTGGCTGTGTTTGCAGTATCCACTTAAACAAAAGCATTTCTCAACTCCCACAAGTATATACTGTGTGCTGTACACTGCTCTCTCCTCAGAGCTGTCAAGTTGCAGGTGCCAAAGAGTTGCAGTTTGCTTAGAAAGTTGGCTGTGTGTGCTGAACTCTCCTATTAGTTTCTGGCGACTACCTTCCAAGATGAAAAAGAAGTTTAAAAGCAAACAAGTACAGATTTAATATTACTGTTCAAACCTGTCACAATCCAGGCATGACTTGGCAAGCCTGACACTGTCTCACTCGCATCTCTCTCCCTCACAGGAGTGCTGTGGCTCTTTTCCAATATAGGCATATTCTGCCCAGTCTCTTTCATCAAGGGTCTGGCAGTAAGTGATGGAGACTGGCAGGAGATGCTGCCTTTGGGAAGGGCTGTATTCGGGTTTCCAGTGGTCTCAAATCCTCGAGTGCAGCCAGGCATCCCTGCCCTTCTCTCACATGAGGTGATACAGCACCTGTTACCCAGCAAGTGAGGAGTCTACTACAGGTAGACTTCAGGAATTTGATATTTCCATGTAAGAACTGCCTTTATTTTTACAGATCATCATGCAGTGAGGATTGTGCTACAGGTGAGCTTTGACTGTTCAGAGAACCCCAGTGAGAGATGTTAACTAGAATGTTTTTGTGTGGAAGGAAATCTTACCTGGATATCCTCAGGGGAAGGGTAGTGTATCTTTGTCACCAATAGTCTGTGTGGAAGTCAAAGTAAAGCCAACTTTGGGTCACAGATTTATCCCAGACAGGCTCATTAGTGAAAACTCATATTTTGCCTTTTTGAGCACTACAAACCTCCCTTTTAGGGCCCAAATGCAGCTTAATCAGGATTCCCTGGACAACCAAAATATATGAAACAAGACTAAGCTGGTAATTTCTTTCCATTTCCTTGTTCATAGCTCCCAGTTCCCTGTTTTCAGATAGCAGTTTCTTCTAAATTGAAACTGTGAGTATTTAACCTCAGCCTGACTGAGGTAGAGGAAGAGTCCTCTTCAAAAGTGGGAGATTAATGGTGTAAATAATAATCTCCAGCCTGACAGGGTAAGGGAAGACAGCTATTTTCAGTTCCTCATTTGAAAAGGCAAAATATCAAAGCACTGAATATTGTGTTTTCTTTCTGAGCCTTGGAAATATATACTGAGAATGCAAACAATTTAGTACCTCTTGTATCTCAGGGTCTCCTAGAGAAAACATGCTAACTGCTCCTTGCTGCATGTTTTAAGTATAGCTTTTAAAACAGTCCATAAAATACCGAGTATAAATGATCTCTTTGTTATTCTATTTTCTAGCTTTCAGTATATTATTTCTGTCAAGATACCACATGAACTACAGCATTATCCTTGTAGAAAAACACTTTCAAGCTCCTACAAAACATTCATTGTTACAAAAAAGCTGTTGTTTCACTGTACTTAACATACACTCAGAACCATTCTGCTCACAGCCACAAGCTGCTGATGTCCACAATAAAGCAATTATTTCGATTAGTTTATTAACTGCAGTGTTGCTTTATGTAACAATCCCAGAACAAGATAGTTCCCAGATGCAGACTTAAGTAAGGCCTATACAGTTGCACTAACACAACATAATATTCATGCCTGTGTAGAGCTGATATATGTGGTGTGGGGTGAGACATCTCAACTTACTTTAGCTGCCTAAAATTTAGCCTTGGTCTGATGTTTCACTGTGATGGGATAGTCCCAGATCAGGTTCAAGAACCAAAGGATGGAGGACAAATGCTGGATGAACAGAACTGCCATTTTGGTGGCAGCAGGTTATTAGGTCACCCACATTTCCTTGATCATCCAAGGAGAGAAAGGAATCTAGATATTTTAAAACCCTTCTAAACACAAAGAGCTGATGATAGGGAGCATAATTAGCCCAGACATCTACTTGGTAGGTATCTGACGTTAAAGACATGAATCCTAAAGAAAATGCCCTTTGAATTGTATACATCACATAAAGTAAGCTACATGATGCTTTACCCATTGGCAGTCATTGGAGTTAATGCCTGTGATTTTTGTTTGGAATGACACGAGGCAACCAGGTACACAGTATGCTGATATTGCCTTACTGAAACGATTTATGAAGTAACTAGAAGAAGTAGCTTGGCCCAAATAAAACCATTGATGACTCTGGACAAGTTTTGTTATAACTACTTTCAAAATAAAAATAGCAAATCTGCTTGAAAAACTGGCATGCCCCATTTTGATGTTTTCATAGTGATACAGATTGGCTTTTGTTTTGAAGGAGGCTATTAGTTTTGATTTTTTTTTTTTGTTCTCTCCATGTTACATATGAAGAAAGAACATGGGAACAATATCTGACACTGATTTCACTACAGTTAGGCAAGAAGTTTATTTTTCAGAGAAATTTTGGAATTTCAGTTCAAATCAAAGTCAAATTTTGTAAGCCTGTATTATTTGAAACTCAAAACCTCCATTCACTGCAGCACTCTGTTCACAAAACTGACATTTGCCTGCTAATTTTCAAATTGAGGGTGCTTGGCATGCAGCATTAGCCTTTCAGCATCCTTGATAAAAGCTTTGCCTGTCTTGTGTATCATTGGCTGAAGAACACATTGTCCTCTTTGGAGCAGTGTGAAACTCTTGTGCTCTGTATCACCATTTGAATAATATTTCTCTTTTAATTTAGGTTATCGTAGAACACAGAATTACAGCTACTGTTAAACGCAGTTCTCTTATTTTGTATAATCACTGGTTTCAACTTGTTATTGATAATTTGCACCATTATGAGAACACATACACCCTCCAGCAAGGACATTTACAAAAGGTTACATTCATTGGAAAATGTTTTTCAAAACTTATAAAAAATGTTTGGACTTAACACAGCATTTATGCTTATCTCATAGATATAATCAAATTAAAACATCTGTTGTGTGTAATCATCCGTCAGAAAAAGGAAATCAGCTTGTTATCAACTCCTGCATACATCAGAGGCAACAACAATAATGTTATCTTCAAGATTTATCTTAGTAAAGCTTTCTGCACAAATCTTCTGAATGACACTTATCAAAATGAGGTTTTGAAATATTATTTAAATTAGGACTCTATTCTCAGAGAACTGCTGTTCATATGATCTCTGACTTTTAGCTAGAATGCAAATCAACCATTTCTAAGCTTCACCGAATTGGCTTGCTCTGTGTTTACTGTGGCTGTGTAAATACCCTGCAACAGTGAAAGCAGAACTATGTTGGTGTCAGAAGAGACATCTTTCTGCAGTGCTTCTGGCAGGAAACACCATTAATGTCACCACACAACCTTTAAACTAAAACTTCCATCTTATTTTTCCAAAAACAAAGGACATTTGGACACTTTATATTGTTTTCTTCATCTCCTACAATGAGTATCTGAGCTGGAGGGAAACTTACACACTTCCGTAAGTGTGTTGTATTTTTGAGTGGAATCTTCTACATGGAAAAAGAACTTGTAAAAATAACTCTGTGATGTGGCACTCTTAAAAGCCATGAAAACAAATTATTACAGATGTACTCTGCATATAATTTAAGTTGCTCAAAAATATGGTTACCCATGGAACCTGTTTTCATTACTGCATAATTTGTAGTATTTACTATCATTAAAGCTTGTTTTTATAGGCTCTTCATTAAAAAGAATCTGAACATTGGATGCCAAGCCTCAGAAAATATCTGAAACTATCAAAGAACCTCAGTAGTAAAACACAGAGGCCCTTCTGTTTCATTTTTCCCACAGGAACAAAAGGGAGTTGTGTATCTATCATAAAATATATCCCTAAATCTAATCAGAAAGAATCTCAGTACTTCAACCACAAAGCCCCAGAACTGAGGAAAGCCTCCTCCCACCCCACCAAGCAGAAGATCATGTCTGTGTTGTTCAGGAATGCAGCACACTGATGATGTTAAAGTGGCTCATTTGACCGCGATCTTTAAACAAATTTATTTGCGATAGCACAGCTGCTCCTCTCAGGAAGGAAATGCACGCTTCCATAATTCTTATCTGCAAGGCAACTTTATGATCTGTGGTCACAGGAGGTGGCTACTGTGCTTTAGAGGTCAAAAGCAAGCAGTTCAGGAGGATCCAGAATGCCTTGGGAGTTGGATGTTGTTCCAACAGAGCTGACCCCATAACAAATAAGCTAACTGTGGCTTGCAAATAACTTAGCTAATAAAATTCACTTTTGCTATTTTCCTCATCTGTGATTAAGAGCTTCATGAAAGTAGTCTGCAAGCTCCATTTTCAGGCTGTGCACACAGTCTCCCACATCTTCCAACTGGTGTGACATCTCCCCAGTTGTATTATTATCTCCATACAATCCTACCAGCCTTGAATGTTGGGCAAGCATTTCCAGTCACATCTCAGGCCAGAGTGGCCAGGCTGCCACCAGTGGTTTCAACTCCTGGCTGTAGCAGTCTAACACTGAGCAGTGAAAATTACACCATGCTCACCTCAAACTCTCAGATGTGAAGGATACCTACTCTGTCTCCTAAGCTGGGACAAACATTGGGGCATTAAAGGCCTCTGCAAGGATGAGGCAAAGATTGTTAAACAACAGCTTCAGTGATACTCAACATTCCCTGCATCACTAGAACAACACATGGAGTATTAGAGAAAGCTTTAATGTAATTTGCACCCATTTTGTTACCTTTTTCAATATTAAAGTGTTATAGATAATCCTTAACTGAGAATTAAATGCTTTGAAGTTAATAAACGATTCATATTGACTCCACTGTCTATGGAGAAATAACACAGTATTTTCTGTCAATTTGGCAATTCTGGAGTGTCAATTTCCCAAATTCTATGCCCAGATATTGACTTCAGTGAGGGAACAAATGCACATTGCTGGCTCAAAGTCAGTTTTCCCTTCTATAAAATCATGTACCACATTTCTTGCTCAACTTAGCCCTGTCTGGAAGGATATTTCTGTCTTTGGAGAAAGCAGTTTGGTAATTCTTCTGCCTCCTACAAATGGAGGTGCAATTGACAACGATGAAGGATGAGAGTGTTAGTGAATATTTGATGTCTCTTCACATGCTTTGAAGTATAGATAAGGAGACATCTTGTCCGGTGCTACCATAGTTTGATCTCTGAATCATGCAGCACTTGGAGCCTTCCTGTCCTGAGGGACCTCTGCCAATCTTATATCAAAACAATGCTCAGAAATTGAGGAGTTTGTAGGCTTTATGGTGAGTAAAACAAGACAGCCAGGCAGCAGAGTGGGATGTTGTGCAGAGAAGTGTAGTGATGCTCCTTAGGGAGAGAAATATCCCGTTGAAGTCAGACTGAATTTTCTGAAGAGCTTTTGTAGTTCTTGCTATTTATTTGATGCATGCATGTGCTTGCCATAAATACTAGCCTGGTTTTCATCTCTACCTTTCTTTCATGATTTCTGAAACATACTAATGTTTCAGAAATAAGAAAAGATGGAAAAATCAACTTCAATAATCTCCATCACAAATGAAAAATAATATACAGCTGTCTGCATGACATTGCTCTTATATGATTTCAGTGTTTTTCCTTTAAAGGGCATGCTGTTCTGAATTGGCATGTCTTCATTTTTTTGCCTATTTTTGCCTCCATTCTTTCGGTTCCTTTCTCCCATTTCTCCTATTCTCTATCAAATCTTTCCTCTGTTTCTTTCAGTTTATTTGTTCTGAGTGTTATAATCCATCCCCACTGATGTTTCCTTTGGGTGTCAATGACAGACTACTATGTAAAATTAAATTTTTTAACATTTTTGCTATTACTACTATGTCTGTCAAACAATGCTAGAGTTAGACTTACAAACTACTTTTTCAAAACTGTCTTTGCACATTTATATTTCATCTAAAAAAATCACGACTATTAGTTTCACAATTAGCAACTACCACACTCTCTTAATTAAACAGCGGTAAAACCTCTGGGCCTCACCTAGAGTTTTTTAGTGAAACCCTGAATAAAGGGCACAGAGAAATGAGAGTGGTATAACAGACTTCACAGCTCATTTACTTGCCCTCTTAACCACAATAAAGAGTCCCAGCCCAGGCTGGTCTCCATTTCATTACCACCCTCAAAAATTTCTAGCTATTTTCAGATGTGCTGATAAGCTGATATGTAATGTCCTGTAAAAACACCATGTCACGAGGTCCCACCTTTTCTAGCAGTGCAATCCTATATGTGCATGTGGTGCTAGGACATGACCTGGGGCTGGGTTAGCAGAATGAGCTTGGCCTCCTGTACAGAACCCGTTTCCACTCCTGTCTGATCTACTTATGGATCCTAGTGGCATGTTGGGGAGTACAGTTCCTATTTTCATTGTAAAGAGGTGTCTAATTTGCAGTGATCACACAAACTGCATTCTCTCACCTGGTCCTTCCAGTTGCTGAGTCCCCTCTCACAGTCTCCCTGCAGCTATTTCTAGCCCCTCTGAGTTCCGGCCAGCTGCCATTTCCTGCTCAGCCCACTCAGCACACTGCATGGTTTGCTAGGCAGCAGCCCCCAGGGCTGGCATGGTTTGACATTGTTGCTTTGGGTTGTTGTGCCCTTCAAAGAAATGCTGCGGTACACGCCTTTGTCTACCCTGTGTGGGTCACACTCCATGGCTCTTGTCAAAGATATTACATGGTATTTCCTGTAAAGTTTCTTAAACCCAATAAAGATTAAAGGAAAAATGCTATCTGAAACACCTACTACGTCACTGCTTAATTTCTTTCCTTACTTAGCTGCAGTGGGCAAGAGAATTTAAAGGGCAAACAGGATTTTTAGCACTTCAATGGTGTGATTTGCTGGTGTCAGAGTCATACAGTCAATAATGATTGACAAGGCGGTTTTCATCTCTGAATTTCTACCCATAAAAATGTGGAGTAAGTGCTATCTTAGACTCTTTAAGAACTTGGATATCTAGCTGTTGCTTATTGATTAGTTTTGATGTTGCTCGTCCTCTTGGGTGTTGATGAGAACAATAAGAATCTGTCAAGGACCAAATTTTACACAGGCATTTCAGGTATTGTTCCTTTCCTTGCCCACACTAAGCCAGACAGGGCTGTCAGCCCAATCATTTAGAACACAGGCTCCAAAAGTCTCCAGTCCCACAGAACCTCCCCTGAAAGTCACAATCCCTTCCATGTGCCATGACAAATGGTGCCAGTTCGTATTGCATGATGCTTGGAGCATAGAGCCAAGCCCCATGGCCTTCCTGTTTTCTGCTCATTGTACACCCATGTCAGGGCAAAGGAAGCCACACCTTTGAAGGCAGGCGGGTCATGGAGGTGATGAAGGGAGCAAGGTATCATTTTGATTCTTCTACATGGAAATGTAAACCTCCTTCAAACTGCTGGTGAAGCAAATGTAAATATGACTTAGCCTTCCACTGGAGGTAATCACTAGAAGAACCTGAGTAATTTCTTTTCATGACTAATTTTTGTAAAAAGCATTTTTTTTTTTTTTGCATTGGAATAAACCATTCAAGGTGCAAATTATCACAATTGCACCATTCATGACCACAGTCTCTTCCTCTCTTCAGGGAGCCATAAAAGTTTTCTAAGACTCAGAGGAAACACACTAATTTTTATACATGAGGAGATACACTGCTTCCAACAAAGTGCTCAAGGATGCTCAGCTGGAATGCATGGAGAAAGAGGCTCCTGGGAAGAATGAGCACGTTTCCTTTCTCATGAGTGCACATTATGACCTAAAAAAATAATTGCTTTGCTTACAGCACTGAATGGGTTTTTAAACAAAGTATATTTATTCTTATTTCTGTTGTTTACTTTTGTGTATGGGACATGAGCAGACAAATTTTGGATAACTCATAACTCTGTGGACATGGTTTTTTTTCTGTGCAACACTCAAGTAATAACTACTACCCCACAGTGTGGATAGGGTTTATCTATTAGGATTTATAGGGCAGAATTCTTCACAAGTGTAAAATACCATAAATGATATATGTACTTCATAACTCTAATGTGGCTTCTTCTACATTTTTTAGGTGCAAGCATCCATCTCTTTCCAGTGTTCATGTTGATGACTCTTAACAAGACATCTGTAGTATGAAAAGGGATCCATCTAAGGCTTGCTAACATCACCACTTACTACTTATAGCTGAGTACCAATTATAGACTAGCAACATGAGCTTCCAGGTGTGAAAGGAGTGGTGACAAGTGAGAACTGCAGGCGTTGATAGAGTGTGCAAGTCAATATGTGATAAGCAGCCACCAGTGTGAACTTTGGTTTCAAAGACTAACACACATTTTGCAAAGGCAGCATTTGCAGCCCTTGACAGGAATTAGAGGTTGTTTTGCAGCACCCACAGAATAACCTTCTGCTGTTGCTCTACAAAGGGTGCACACCACTTTCAGCTTTTGCAAAGCCGTTTATCGTAGACACTTCTTTGTGGGCTCACCCCTGCTGTGCTGGTGCTCTTGCACACAGGCAGCTATACTGTTCAGAGCATGCAGCTGCTGGGGGCTTCCTGCCTACCTCTGCAGCAGGCAGCCATTTCTGGCCTTCATCTGCACCATTAGGAGATGGGCCCCACTTTGTGAAGTCTGAATCTGGATCCAAACACAATTTTCTTCAGCATTCACAGGAGGTTTGGGCTTGCTCCTTTCAGATCAGAGACCAGCTGCAAAACTTGTATTCCAACCAAAGCTTCCTCCAAGTTTTGGGGTCTGGGGTTGCAGCTCTGGTTTAGCTCCAATTTTACCTAATTTAGAAAACTCTATGTGTATGAAATTTAAAGCCAGACATTTGTCCCACTGAAGTCAGCAGAGTCTTGCTTTCTTGGAACAGATTGAAAAAGGGCACTTAGGTCATATACATAAGATTAATATTAAACTAGAATGTTAAAAATTTTTTCTGACAGGCCTAACATTTGGTTAGGAATCAGCCACCCTAGGTGTGTAGAATTCTCCATTTTGTGATCTCATTTTATTACATTACATGCATAGACACATCTATTTAATATTAACTCAAGAAGCATGTCCAAAAGATAGTCCTTGTTTAGTTTGACCTTATACCTTGCAATCATTGCTTCTGGAGGGGTGGGCTGTTTCCTCTAAGGGATTTAGTGCAGAGATAGGATAACAGATTGGAGTGGACTATCAAGCCATTCTAATGAAATGATTGTTATATTCCTGCTATTGTATAAAACCCAGGTTGGAGCCGGGTAGGTGAGAGGTGATGGTGAGCTGAGTGGTTCAGAAACACTCCTCAGGGACACCCATGAGTTTTTAGAACAGTTTTTGCTCTTAGCTCTTTGTTGCAAAGGGTTTTGGCAAACATCTTGCCCTAGGAAAAAGAGTCTTTCTAAAGCGTATGTTACTAGTTATCTTTGTTTGTTTGTTTGTAACAAAATTAAAATTGAATGGGCTGTGCTCACTGAGCAGCACAGAAACAGCAGTTGGCTTGAAACGAAATGAGCTGGAGTTGAAAACCTTCATCTTCTGATATGTTGGGCAATTTTCTTGTAAAAGTGTGATAAAGTTTATTTGTATAAACAACTGCTTCTCCAGCAGTGTACAAAGAAACAGTAGCAGGGGGTGGTTGTGGTCGCAGCTAAGCAGTCTCAGTGACCTTAGATTACTAACCTAGCACTGCATCGCCCCATGGCTCTTGTCAGCCTCTCAAACACACCAGCTCAGTCTCTGTGTGAAACTTCATTGTGCTGGATGAAGGAAATCTTCGTCTATCTGAATTTCATTTCAGCTGATACTGGCAGCTGTTTTTAAAGTGCTTAGAAAACCAGCAAGAGCAAAAAGACTCTGTCAGACATTAGAGGTCAGAGCAGAGCCCTGGGAAAATCTACAGTTGCAGCAGCACCTGTCATGTCAAGCTACTATTCATGTAGGTTAGGCTGTGTAAGGAAGGAAAGAGGGATAAATTCCTGTGGTCACTTATGGTCCCGTCTCTGTTCTGTTACCGCTCTTACTGTATGAGTATAAGCCAGAGATTTAAGATTTTCCGTAAAGTCATTTTAGGCAAAACAATCCACAATGGAATTATTTTAAGTAGTTGTTGAAGAGACTGTTGAAGGGAAATAAAAGGAAAAAGTGACACCCCTTTTTAACTGGGTGGAAAGAAGTTCTTGGAGAATAATGTGGTAAGAACTCATGTGTAGCATAGTGTCTTGGCATTGTACAGTACTTTGTGTGATTGCTGTGACAGCAAACCTACCTACAAGGGTTTTGTGGAGAGATTAAAGCAAGGAAAGCAATTTTTACTGAGGAGATTTATAAAACAATGCCTCACAAGTGACAAGAAGCAGCTCTTCAAGGCCTATCAGTTTACACATAGGTTGACAGAGTGAGCAAGTATTTTTGCAACAGTGCCACCTGGCCTTCCTTTGAAGGAAAGGAGTGCAGCACACATACCCCTTGTTCAGGTGGAGCACTGCACAAATGCCTTGTTTAAAGCTGACTGATATTTGTCATGGGGTTAATGTTCAAGACCAAACACTTTTGCAAAATAGTTAGCACAGGTGTCTGGGTCTACCTCTGAGCTGTGGCCAAGAATAAAATATAGGCAGTCAAATTCAAAGGTGTCCAATCTTCTTCCTTAAACAAATGATGACATTCTCAGAAGTTCTTGATTTGCAATCAGAACCAATTAGATTAAATCAGTGAGAGAGATATCTGTGGATTTATTTACCTTCATTAATGTCAAACAACATTGGACAATCAGGATTCAGTGTGAATCATCTGGAAAGGATGAAGGCATTAGTATTCCTTTTGCTCACCTAACAAGGTCCTGTTTTTAAGATTAAGGCAAAATTCTAAACCCTTCCCCAGGGGCTATAATTATATTACTGCTATTTACTCTGAGTGCTTTTCTAATTTCTAATGTAACTGTTCCGAAACTACTGAAGTCTTATTGGGGAGTAAGAACTCTTCCCATGCTGAGCTTAAACAATTCATATTGCTCCATTGATCAGGAATGTTGTTTTTCTTCAGTGTGAGGTATAGCCATTAGATCCATGTATTCATTTTTTGTGATACCCCTGAGAAACGACTCCACTGTGTTACTGCCCCACAAAGGAGGGAAAAGAGGGAAGCAGCAAATATAGCAGCTTTCCCTGATCTGAGGAAATTGCACATAAAGAAACATTCTTTATGATATCCCTAAGAGGATCTGCTGGGTAAACCAGCTTAGTTCCATATTCCCGAGGAGTTCTCCTTATTCATGACAGTAGAAAGGACTAAGATTTGGTGAAGTCTTCTCAGGAAATCTAAAGAAATACATGTTTTGTAAGCTTTGAAAGGGAATGACATTTCATTCCCTAAGCCAATTCTGTTAAAATATTTCAAAAATATTTATAATTTTCACAAGTGTTTATCTTGCTGTTTTTACTGCCACTCCTCTTCCCCTGGTACACCCCAGTTTGCCACTAAAATGATCAAATTAAGGGATAATTAGAAAAACACTAAATTTTAATTTCAGACTATTCTGATGAATCTTCTCCAGGTATGAACAATAATAAAAAAATATAATCTTCAAAATAATGCAAATTTATAATTAAAGGAAATATGCAATCTATTTTTTTATTACCTTTTTGGGTCTTAGCACTGGCAACAATTATGACAACTGCCTCAGGTCCCTGAAGAAGGGTGGTGGTGGTAGAGAGTCTCCTGTGCTTAGTAAAGTGCAACACTAAAATGAATTATTTGCGTTAAAACAATGCTGTTTCTCCATGGACACTGTTAGACAGATTTACTCCTGGTTTATGTTGCCAGAGATTAATTCAGCTGGGAAGAATAAGACTGAGATGTCTCCATTAATTATGCTTATCTAGAGAAAATACCAGAAAAAAATAATATGTAATAAATGACCAGAAGCTTAAGGAAGATGCTTGTGAAATGGCATACATTCCTTTGAAACTTGGGAGGATGACTGATCATTGGAAAAAGAACCCTGGTCCAGATGATGGTTGATTCTGCATTTCTTGAGGTCTTCAGATTGGGGAAATGTGTTGCAACTAAGGACAAGTTACTGGACTAAGTCAGAATTAAAGAAAACATGGGCCAGACTAAGTTAACTAATCTTATTTTCTGACCATAAATTACAGCAATCTCCAAAAAAGTACGAAAATCATAGGAAAAGTGTGGGCAGCAGCTCTCTCTGTCTAGTTCCAGCTGCTTCCTCTCACTGGCTACGGGCTCAGGACAGAAAACCTCTAATCCATGGAAACTAGGAAAGTGAGATCCTTTAGCCTTTTTGTTTTGAACTAATCTGTCTTTCTCTTTGAGCTTCTTTGCTGTTTCTACCAGGCTCTTTTTACATGAATAAATTTGGATTTCTTGTAGAAGTTCCTCCATGTATGGCAGAAGGGAAGAGCCATGGCTTCAGCTTCATGGGGTCTACTGGGGACAAGCATCCCTGCCTTCAGTCTGACAGGAATGTGGAAATTTATGCTGAAGTATTTGTGTGAATTTTATTAACTGCACATCTAATGCCTTGTCTACACACTCTGGGGTGCCCATTTTCCCCAGCAGTGGTCACAATGAATGGGAAAATGGCTCTTCCCATGAGTGGCTCCCACCAGTAACATCTGCGTTACATGTTTCTGCCTGCCTGCCTCCCTAGTTTTGCTACAAGAATGGCAGTTTGGAATGATAATTTCTCCCTTTTTTTGCTGTTGTTGCATACAGGAGATAGAGCAAACCATTCATTTCATTATAGAATCACAGAACATCCTGGGCTGGAAGGGACCTTGAAAGATCATCTAGCCCAACTCGCTGAATGCACAGAGGCAAAAAGCAGCCTCTATTCCCAAAAGATTGACAGTCATACATAAATACATATTTTCTATCAGCCTTTTTTCTTCAGTTCAGTGAACTAGTTGCATTCATCAGATGTGCAGTTTAGGCTGCAAGATTGTCTCAAAGGACAGCAAGGATTTGTTTGGCCAATGTATATCTCTCAGTCAGCAATGCATGCAGCCAGAATGGTGGTGGAAAAGAGAATTGGGAAAGAACTTTATAGACACACAACTGCTCTCTTGGTCATATGAGCAACCAAGAGAACAACCCATGATTGGTGCAAATGAACTTTCAATCTTCTTCTCCACAGAAATGTGTGATAGCCACAGATTTACAGCTGTCTTTCTGTCATGAATTCCAGTCAGGTCTGCTGCTCTGTTTAATTCAAAGCAGCAGCCTGTTTCCCAGCTGGTGCTTCACAACTTAGGATCAAGCACATCTCTGAGACCTGAGTCTGGTCCTTACAGCTAGGTAAAACATATGGTCATTGGCCTCTTAGCTCTGTAAGATGTTCTAGAATGAAAAAGGTTGCAGGCAAGCCAGTTTGCCCATGAATTCTCCTTGTGACACGTATACTAACTCAAGGGTGATTTATATTTTGAAGACTGAAAGCATTTTTCCTATGCAATTTACTTACTCTTCCAAGCCTTTTGGCCTCAGTGCAGTAACAGTCTGTGTATCCCCACTTTCACCTAAGCTTTCTGTGTCAACCTTTATTATTCTGCTTTTCCAAAGAAAGACATGCATTTTGATGGAGTATTCCTTTCAGTTTAATTTACTATTATTCACATTCTTTACTATCATATGAAAACCACCCTTTCTACAGTGGTTTAACCTGTATTCCCTGTATTTATTCACTTGTCAAAATAAACCTAAACATTAAACTGTTTCACTGTTCTAAAAGCAGTTTCTAAATACAACCTCCTTCCACCCTCCTGTGTTTTCATTCTGAATGAAACTGTTGATTTACTTGACTAATTCCAACATTTTTCTTATTGCTTAAGAAGTACACAGTCTTAACAACCTCAAATTGAGTATGAAGCAGCAGAGAACTTCTCAGTATTTAAGCAGAAACAAATTCTGTTCCATGAGAATAAATCACATGAACTGGCTTTTGCACTCAGAAGGTCTCACTCATGAACTTTGGAATTCAAATTTTTTTAAACCCCAGAGTATTTGAAAAGCTTTATGGCCTCCCTTGAAATAAATGTAACTGAAAGAGCCTGAAGGTAAAAAAAAAAAAATGAGCTTCTAAGCCTAAAATCCTAAACAGAACAAGGCACTATCTGAATTTCTTTCACAGAACAATCAAAAGCAATAGTAAAGTCCTGGGTTACCTCTGCATATGGTCTGTGGGATCAATATTTACTAAGTATCAGTGCTTTTGGGAGGTTGGTTTTGTTTTGTTTTTTGGGAGCAAAAGGAAGAGGGGATTATGGGATAAAAACAGCTGTTGAATTGTGTCATAGGTTGTAATAAGCTCCTTTCCTCACCCACCCAATCACATAGGGAAAACACCAAAATTTCATCAAGATGATCAGAATCCAGAAGAGCATTCCACAGCAGCATTACCTTGGCAAGAGGTATCACAAAACAAAACTAGGTTGATTTTGCAAATAGTTCTCCCACATTTTTTTCCTGAACCCCGTGATCTAAAGCACATCAGAAGTACCTGGTTTACTCTGACATTTCTTCAATTCCTTGGAAAATTATGGCCCAGGCTGTAAACAGGCACTGAGAGAAAGCGGAAGCCAGCTGAGGTACTTGAGTTCAGACATTCAGTGCTAAATCACCTTACACTATGGAAAAAGTCAGCAGTTACTTTCTGGATCTATTCACAGTTTTCTGACTCCACTTCTGCGACAAGAGCTCAGGATGGAGGTGACAACTGCATGAATCACTGGGACGACATGTCCATCGACAAGGAAATGATGAAGCTTCCTAGTGAGCTCAAAGTGAGAGAAAGTATTTCTGGGAATTCCTGCAAATTTGATCACCTCTTCTAATGAGGAGTCAGCCATAACTTTGATGAATAAAGGCTATGCATCTTCGAGGAAAGGTGGTGACATTGTTTTGGCCAGCTCTTCAAAGTGTTTCTCCTTTCAGCCAGACACACTTCAGTCTTGCTTGGGTTCAGCCTGAGCTGACTGTGCTTCATCTACACACTTCCCGAAGGGCATTTTGAATTGGTACAAGTGGCGGTGGTTGCATTGTTCAACAGGGGGTGTACAGGAGGGCAATGAAGACAAATTAAGTTTGAGTGGACATGGTAACTGTGAGATAACTTATATTAAGGCAGAATTCACTTCTAGATATTTCACTAACACCTTAGCAGCATCAACAGCCTCACCATGCACTCTGAGCACTTTGGAAAAGGTGCCAACTGCTGTCTTCTGGTAGGAGTTCACTGGTCCAGACTGGACAGAGTTGTGCTAATTGGGATCAGCTGGCAGAGCCTCCTACTGGAGCCCTTCTGGACAAGGCCTTGTGACACAAGGTACATCAGAAGGCTCCCTTTACTTCAGCATAGCTGTACCTACCCTGTGTTGTCAGTAGGTTATAAACAGGCTGTGCCGGCCAAGAGAGATTCCCCACACACTCTTCTGTCCCTTTATAAACATGCATGCAAATCACTGCATGCAAGTACAGGCTTGCCATTCAGAAGGGCTGAACATCTCAAATAAATGACCATAGTTTCAAAAACACTCACACAGGAACCAGAAAGAAGTTTTCTAAACTGAATAAACCAAAACCCACTCTGATGCAAATGAGAGCAATGGGAACCTTGGACAGTCTGTGACTGAGATGGCCCAAAGGATCTGAACTCCAGGACCAGGAGCTCTGCACAGGGCTGCCAAGTCCTTCGGAATACATCCTTCATTGTTGCAGCTTCATACTTTGGTATAGAAAAATCACCAATAAATGCCTTCAGCTATTTTTAGATTATATTAATGACTCTGAGTTGCAAATCTGAACCTGCCATCTGCTCAGTGTTCCTGCTTTCTGAGTGCTTGTGTGCTCTTTTTTGGTTCTGCCTAACACACATTCTTGGTGCCACTGAAATCAAGAAGAGATTCTTGTTAAAGGTGACCATGGAGAAACTACCTGCAGAAGTTGGTAAATGAATACCCATAGTGCAAAGATGTTTCATAATGAATCAAAGAAGAAAATAAATCTTTAAAAACAGCTAAAAATATGCTGCAATATACTGAGAGGAAGAAATACAGGTGAAATACAAATTCTGTTACATGAAATACATATATCAATATTTAAGAATGCTAAATAAATTGATCTTTTGCTTTAGCTGAAGAATTGTAAACCGAAAATAATGTTCCTTTTGCATGAGGAAAAAAATAGAATTTTTCAAGAAAATCTGTGCAAACACAAACTATTCCCAAAGGCAGAGAGTAAGTCACTAAAAAACTTGCTCTAAAAATCACTATGCTGATTACACTTGCTTACTATGTAATTTTCTCTTCCTGCAATTCATCCATAGTCTTCAAACTTCCAATCTCAGGATAATAATTTTCACAGTGGTTGCAAGCAGTATAGTGAGTGAGACTCAGATAAATGCTGGAAAAAGCAAGCTGTCTGTTCAGTTGTCTGGTGGGCTGAAAGTTAGTCAATTACTGCTGTGAACTTACAGTTTTGGAGGTTTCATTTCAGCCTTTCTTTCACAGCAGAGCCTTGAATTACTGGATTCAAATGGATGTCAACAATTCATTCATTCTTAAAGCACAATTTAATACTTAAAGCTGAGACATCCAACCCCTAAGACCCCTAAAAATCTCTACTTTTTTTTAATATGGATATATTTTCTTTAAAATATCAGATATTATAAATTGGAAACAACCAGAACTATACTGTATCAGTAATTTCTTTTACTTGTTATTTAATACATATGTAGGCAAGAAAGAGAAAGAGGTTGGGAGGGACTGGGCAGATGATGGGGACTTTTAAACATCTGTTACATTTCCAGAATTCCATTCCTGGTAAGACTTTGAAATGTCACAGCTGCTGCCCTTTTGCTTGTATGATTATTTCTCCAGCTGTGTGGAAATGCTGCAAAACCATTTTGTGACCTGTCACAGAAAATATTTTGACTCAACAATCAATAACATAGAAGTTCCTACTAAATTGTATTAGCTAACTCGGTGTCAGAGTGAATTAAAAAAAATATTGTTGGTTCTTAATCATTGTATTTGGAGCTGATGTGTTTGGAATGTATTTTCCCAGAAAAGTTGCATTCCTTACTCTTTTAAGAGTTTTCAACTTGGTTCTTCATATCTCCTCTTCTCACTTAAGCCCAAGTTAAGGAAAGGGTTAAAAGGCATTTAAGGGAGAGACTTTATCTGCCACTGGAGGCTGATTTCTGACTCTGAACTATGTGCAGGGATAAACCCCCTGCAAATCAGAAAGAATTTTTTTGCGCAATAGACTTTAGAAGTGGCTACCCAAGTATCCGAGAAAATGAAAATGGACGAGGGGGAAAAGTTATCTAAGAGAGCTGTGAGGCTGGAAAAGTCTGGGAAAGCACTACAGGGAAGTTATTCCAATTGCTTTATAAATACTTCCCCTGATGGTTCTGGGTACTATTGCAAAACGTCTCAGTTATCAAGCCCCTGCAGAGACACAATTCTGCCACTTCTCAGACAGGGCTGACTGACTGCTGGCCACCTCACAAAGTGGGGAGATGCTCCATAATAGTAAGTGTCACTGAGCTGCCAAGTAAAGCCAGTGATCTGCAGGAGGGTGAGGGATAGAGGGAGGGAGGCTCACCAACCTCACAATAAAGAATTTTTCCCTAATATCTGATCTAAGTCTTTGTAGATACTCTCTCTCCAGCCTTTCTTGTGAGGTCCCTTCAGGTACTAAAAGATCTCAGTTAGGTTCCCCTGAAACTTTCTCCTCTCCGGCCTGAATAAACCCAATTCTCTCAGCCTTTCCTCACAGGAGAGGTGCTCCATCCCTCTGATTGTCTTGGTGGCCTCTTCTGGACTTGCTCCAACAGGTCTGTGTTTTCCCTGTGCTGGGACCCCAGAGCTGGATGCAGGGTTCCAGGTGGGGTCTCACCAGAGTGAAGCAGAGGGGCAGAATCCCCTCCCTTGCCCTGCTGCCCACGCTGCTTTGGAGCCCACGAGCCATTTGGGTTTCTGTGCTGTGAGTGCCCATGGCTGGGTCATGTCCTGTCACCCACCAGCACCTCTGAGTCCTTCTCTCCAGGGCTGCTCTCCATCTGCTCATTCCCAGCCTGTACTGATACAAGGGATTGTCCACAGCCAAGTGATTTGTACCATCTTATGATACTGCTCCTTGAGATCACACTGTGACCTCTAAATGTTACTTCAGTCAGGCTTCAGGAGAGATCAAGAGGGAATCCTGTCACACATGCGAGTACAAGGACAATGTTACATACCTGGCCAAGTGTACATAGCTGGCTAACAACATTAAATACCTATCAGTGTTCATTATCTTAACTTGCATCAAATTGTTGACTGTGTCTGAAAGCAAGAAAGGCTAAAATGGACACAGGGGTGAGGTTTTTTTGGTTGGTGGTTTTTCTTTTTTTTTGAGAGGAAATAAGGCAAAACTACTGCTGGTAACAACTGCCCACAGATTTCCCAGCCTGTTATTACAAAGATGTTGAGGAGGAGATTCAAAATTTGGCGAAAGAACTGATTTGCAGATAGATGCTTTCCCACCTCACAGAAGAATGTCTTTAAGAAAAATCATTCAGCCCTATCAGCAAACTGATGTTATCTGGCTTTTTATTTTCCCCATAAAAAAGTGTTCCCAAAGGGCCAGTTCTTTAGACTTCTTCCAGTAATACTTGCACATGTAATAAAATCCCAGGATGACAAGATTCTAGACTGAGTAGACACACTCTATGATTACATTTCATTAATTTCTTAGAAAAACATTGCATTTTCTGTAATTTGTTTCATAATTTGACACATAAGGTCAAATATTTAGCCAAATTCGTGGAAGAATTATGTTAAGTGGGGTTTTAAAAGATTAGTGGGTGGAAAAGGAAGCCATTGCCACCATTTTCAAGGCTCTATTTGTCTGAAGCATTGCTGAGCTTCATAGTTACTCTTCAGGCTCTGCATGGAGCAATGGTTTGGGAAAATAAAAGAGTATCAGACTCTGGTTCCATGTTACACTTGTTGAGTCTTCCAGATTTTCACCCAAAACACCTGACTGAGCTACATTTTCACAGGAACTCATGTGGAAGGCATAAAAAGAAGGGTTATCAGAGACTAGCAAGGGAAAATCATAATCTGGGAAATAAGGATTTAGTGCTACAAGTGGGATAAAATCCTGAATGCATTTCCTTCTGCCAAACCTCCTATGATAATATATAGTGATATAAATCAGGATGTAGATTCAAGTATGGGTGATAATTTGTCTGTCTTTCTTCAATATCCTGCTGGCAAATGTGGCTTATCAAGGGATAAACCTTGACGTGACTGAGTGACTTCCCCATTTTCTAGAACTCTTTCAGTATTGGAAGTTGATACTATGAAAAAAGTTTCAAGAGGAGCAACAGCTGGAGCTTCCCAGGAAATAGATATGCCAGAGAGGAGATATTCGATGAGCTGTCTTGTGCCTACACACTGTGCATTTGTCACAGAGAACAAGTTGCAGTGCCAGAGAAGAGCAAGAGGGTTTAAGAGAGAACAATTCAGCTACCTAAACATAGTTGTGACAGCCTCAAATGACACAGGCCCTGTAATAGATTTCAAGACAGACAACTGAAAGCCTTATGGAATACCCTAAGCATTGGAAGGTCTCTGGACATTGATGTTTATGTGAGTGAATCCCACCCTGACAATCAAATGAAGCAGCAGAAGGGCTCTGGTGAGCAGAGAGACATCTGAGGTGGGAGGACAAGGCCTTGAGAAGACAGTCAGAGTATACCCACAACATTCTCTTCTAGAAAATCTATGGGATTAGACCGCTCATTATAGGAAAGACAAGATAAGAGGGGAGAAGATGAAAAGGGAACTAAAAGAAGAACTAAAGGAAGAACTTTCAGAATATGGTCAGTCTAAAAGGGGCAAAAACAGGCATTAGAGAAACATGTCCTGCCAAGGGGATATGAAGGGTTAGGAGCAAAGAGGGAGGTAGAACTAATTTGGAGGAATGTGTACAATCCACCAAGTTCAAAATACACGAAGTAATAACCCTGTTTCATGTAAGTAGTTTCCAGTACTTTTTCAGCAGTTTTCCTTGAAGAAGAACAATCACTAATTTCTGCAGCAATGTGGATGATGATCTTTTTAAACTTTGCCCAATTTTTCCATAAGACTTCAGAAACACTCAGTTTTTCTTTGTCACTTCCATACCACAGCTAGCATGTTCCCAGGCAATGAAATTAAAAATACATGAGCCTAACAGTTTATAGGATAAAGGAAGAAACCACACAAGAGAGAAAAAATTACAAGGTTTTGATTTTTTTCTCTAAACAATCCAGTGGGCAAAATTCTCTCAGGAGTTTTCTCTCTGAAGTAAGGACAATTACAATGCTGTAATTAAGACAGAAAGATTACTAGTTAACTCTAATTACATTTTGATTTCTATTGTTTTTTATGGTTCATTTTTTTTGAAAGCTATTACTCACTGGAATGAGCCTGAACAGCTGTGAGCCTTTCTTGGTGATATGGGTTAGGAAATACTATCATTTGAACTGATTAAGTGTGCACGTTCCACTTGTCTTTATCTCATTAAATTGTAATACACAATGCACTGTACACACTGGAAAACACACAGATCACACGCACAGGAGACAATCACTTGAGAACTGGAGACACCAGGCTTTCCTGGAGGCCACCTGGGATTAATTCCCAAATAGCACAGTACATATCAGTTTAATAGACCTCATAAAACTGGGATTAAGATTTCAGCTCTATGTTAAGGCACATGACAAATTTTCAGCTGTTTTGAAAATGAAAGAGAGAGAGAGAGTGAAGGAAATTTTTTAAAAGAAAATGTGGGACACAATTTACATTACAAAACTCCCCTTATCTAGGTAATATAGTCTTTTGCCCAGTGGCAGCAGCCTATCTGAAAGGGTTGCATCAGGATGCAATTTTCTTCCCCTGAAACAGAGATTAAAACCTGTCTAGTAAAAGATCACCAGAAATCCAGGACATGTTGCACCTCCAAGATAGAATGTTTTACTGATGGTTATTTCAATTCTTTATGAGACAATGGTTTCCACTGCAGTTTAAATTTAAACAGAAGCAGGGTGGTGTTACCTTTTACAGATCTCTCTTTCCTCTATGATGTTGCTTCTACCTCTAGACAACACAGCATGACAGAATACCTGTGTGCCAACTTTGGGTTTCCTACCCTTCTTCTTACCCTCTGTTGTGGACTACTGCAGCTCTTAGATCATTGGGAAATACAATGACTCAGAATAATGTGTGTTTCCTACCTGAATAACAAAAAGACAAACTCCTGTCACGCTCCCTTATGCCACTTGATGCTTGATTTGCTGAAGTTATAGGGGCTAGTCAAATATTAACAATCTGCAGAGCCTTTGCAAATGCCAAGGCTATTTTGCCTAAGGTCAGAAATTATCAAAAACATATTCTAAATGAAAAAAATACTTCAAAATCCCAGTTGAGTGCCACATATATATATATATATATATATGGATTTCAGGTTATTCTCCAGTGAACTGTGCTGAAAATCTCAAAGCCCCATTTAGAAATGCCCCGCCTGCCTCTCTTAGCCTGGGTCAGTTGCCATGGCATCTGCACAACTCTAAAAAGAACCCAAAGCCAGTGTAAGTTACATCTGAGTCAGATCAGTGCCTCACCTAACAAAAATACTGTTGCCTAAAAATGGGCACTCCTAGTAGATTTTACCTGAAGCAGACTAGTTTAATTCAGACAATAACACTACTAAGGCAAGACAGTGCATGCAACAGCTATGAGCAATAAAATGACTAATTTTGCCACTGCACTTGTCAAAGAATTAAAAGGTGTCATAACACCAGGTGTCAGAGAAGACAAAATAATACACAATGCACAGACAAGCACCTAATACCCAGGGTTCAGGACTTGAGTGCTTTTTTTTTTTTTTTTTTGGTTATTGGGCATGGGTTAAAACTTCAGTTTTGTCCTCGCCTAGATATTTCCAAAAATACACAGATGAGAAACATAGGTTGGCTAGGAAGGAAGGGGGTGACAGAGATTGTGCTCACACAAGTAGTGCTGATATGGCACATTTACCTCCAGGGAAGTGATGGAGAGATGTCTGCTCAGGAGAGGACCATGCTCAACTCCAAAGGGACATCTGGGTTCATTTTTCAGCATGTGTGGAATCTCATTCAATGCCCAGGCTTATTATAGATTTTGTGACGGAAGGAAAAACAGCATGAGAAACAGAGGCCAACAATTTTGTCTCTCAAGTCTCTGATCAGCCCCTGTCAAACTCCTTTTCCTGCCAATAAAAGCAAAAGAGTGTAGTGCTTGAGTGTGTAATAGTGGGAGTCAGAATTCATAAACGTTTAGAGAAATCCCTCCTAAGTTTCTAGTAAATACTAATGATTTTGAACATCACATTTCATGCAAAATACTGGATGATCTATTTTTAGCACAGCGAGCTCTCTCTTCCTAAAGCAGTCACTATTAAACCCTTTTTGCAGTATGTGAAATACAAGGGAAGTTTTGCCTGGCAAATTTTAATTTTTAAAAGTATCATGAAGGGAGGGTGTTAGGTTTTCTTTTTGCTCTGTGTGAGCAAATGCCCATTTCTTCAGTCATTCCTGACTGACAAAATAATAAAATAAAAAGTGTACCTGTTACATGTTTAAATGAGAGTAGTAGAGAGTGTCTTGGGTCATTTGCCCATGCTCCAGACTCCAGTTTTGAAAAGCAGGGACTGGGCACGTCCTGTTGCTAATTCTGCTTTCCTAACCATTTGAGTCTGGAGAGCTAGAGCTGAATGACTGCATCTGGTAAGAAACTTTCTTTTGCTCCCCAACCCATTGAAACCTCAGAAAATTCTCCTAGTCTTACATGCGGGGCTGAAGTGGGAAAGGTCTCAGATACAATCTAATTAATCCCTTTGCCCTAATCCAGGGCAAAAACACCCTCACTATGTGAACACTGCCCATTTGACTCTGCCATACCCAAGCCTCCTGCACGCCTGCTAATGGAAAAAGCACACATGCAGATGCATGCAGGTTCCTTTGGAACATTCTGCCCACTGGAAGAGAAGAAATCTGCCTTTCACATGAAGTCATTTTGCCAGTGTTTTGAATAGTATTTTCCGCATGTTTTTTCTATGAGATCAGCAGTCATGCCCTACTGTTCCACATTATCAGCCTTTTTTTTTCCACCCTGTGTTTTACATTAGCGAATCAGCCAGCTCTGAGATCATATTACGTAAGTTTCTTGTTTTCTTTTTTTTCAATTTCTGTGTTTCTCTAATTAATAGGAAGTGGCTCTCCATTAAGGCCTATGGATGACAAATGGCTTCCTTTCCTCATTTGCGCACAGCTCAGCTGCGAGTCCATTGTTCCTTGAGCTGCTCTTTCCCAGTGCTGCCAGCCCCAGGGCTGCTGTGCTTCAGAGTGAGAACCACTCCAGGAGCAGGACAACAATGTCATGGATACATTTGTCCCTCACCAGCCAAAGGCCCTTGTGACAAAATACAAACGTGCGCACAATAAACTTTGACCTGTAATTTTAGCCTTTCCCTGAGGAGGATTCATCTCACTTGACATTGACCTACTGAAAGGCAGCTGTCTGAGCTATTAGGTTACTGATGCTTCCTCTGTAATCACTGGGGAGGAGTACCCAACCCATCTGAGGTGCATGAGGATTTTCAGGAGGTGCCTACTTGCCTCTGGCTACAGAGCATACTGAAGCAGCTACTAAATTAAACATCTACTTTCCAGATGACTGAAGTGATATGACATGAATTCCATTGTACATGGTTTTCTGCACCAGTTGAAGCCTGCTCTGAAGGAGAAATGTCTTCTTTATCCTTCAGTTTAAGACAGTACATTTTCTATTTTGGAGCTGTTGTATGACTTTTTTTTCTCTCTCTCATTAATGGAACTGGTAAATAATTTGCAACAAATCATGTACTTCAATGAAATGAAAATTTTGGAAATAAATAGTGAACACCTCCCAGTTTTCTTTCAATGCATATGCTTTTCAAAATTTAGTGACTGCATCTTTTACAGACAGTTGGGTAAGAATATTCAATAATTAAAATTCCAAGGTTGAGAGTTAGTCTGGTTTGTATTCATTCACAGAGTATTTCACCTGTTCTGTGGCAGAATCCAACTAGAGGTTATTTGCAATAACTAATTTGACTCTGCTTGGTACAGGTTTAAAAGCATGGCAGTGGTCTGTTACAATGACTCAGTTGCATGGCATTCATTTTGAGCTGAGATGGAATTATTTAAGATGCTGAAATATTATGGAAATTATCTTGTCTAAAAATTAGGCTTTATGAGTTGAAAATATATTTTCTGCAGATGAATCCTAATAAGCATTTAAAATTCATAGCTTCTAGGAATACTATTAGTGAATTTATTTGCTGCAATATTCCTGAAAAAATGATGTAGAACAGAATGATGTATTTGAAATACAGTCACTACTTTTGTTCAGCAAGTTAGAAGCTGAGCATTGGCACAGAGCTAACAACAGGTTAAAAAAATAAAAAGAAAATGTTGAATTGCTATTCTCATTGTATTTCTGCTCAAATAAAATGTTGAAAATTGTTTGGTTGTCTCTGGTATAAAAGATATTATAAGGGAATGGTCATTTCAAATACAGCCATTCTCACTTGCATATTGAAATCTGAAGATAATCTCAGATTTCTATTTGGGAAACAGATCCTTGGGTTCTGACAGTTATTTTTATATTAAAACAGGCCTGGGATAGCTGGAACTGGGTGGTGTCACAGAACAGAACACATACACAATAGCTGTTTAAAGTGAGATGTCATATTGACAAAGCTCAGCAGACAACACCCTGTAAGAAAACAGCCTGTGCTACATCCATGATCTTCTCTGGGTGTCTCGACTGAGAATCCTTCCCCAAGAGTTCTGGTATCACCCTTACAAAGAATCTGGAATCTCTTTTGCCTTCCTTGCCCTGTCCTCATGTCTTGCTAGAAGGTGAGTTGCCTTCCAACAGGCAATTCTAATGTGCTACTTCTTTCTTGTTCTTCTATATTTAAATTTTGTTATTCCATATTCCTCTCCTGCATGGGCTGGGATTTCCTAAACTGTCTTTGCAATGGAACAAACTAATCAGCCAGCTAACCTTCTCTATCCCCTTTATTAATTGGCCACAAAATCCAAAGAGTAGAGCATTGGACACATTTCAGTTATTGAGGTGAGTAAAGGAAATGCGATGTGTCAGAACTGATACTCTGGTCTCTGGCAGCTAAATGCTACAGCAGCACACACTGCTGAGAGTTACTAGATGGAGGATCTGTTCCACAGAGGTGTGCTGGTAAGCTGATTTAGCAGCTGTGCCTAGA
Source organism: Melospiza georgiana (assembly GCF_028018845.1). Classification (NCBI taxonomy): domain Eukaryota; kingdom Metazoa; phylum Chordata; class Aves; order Passeriformes; family Passerellidae; genus Melospiza; species Melospiza georgiana. The sequence goes on along the minus strand of NC_080430.1, from coordinate 41,589,349 downwards.
TACAGGTCCAAACAAACAAGGATCTGAAAGCTGGCTACAAATCAACGGCCTGGTAACCATTCAGCTAGTCTTAAAACACATTTTCTTCCAAGGCTTTAAGTGCTCACTATTTTCTGCAGGAAAATCTCCATTGAATTACAGTTATGCACCTTTCACCCAACAGAGGAAAATATGTGATTTCTTTGCATTCTGAAAGGTTGATTTAATACAGAATTCTAGTTGGTAATTTGGCATTGGTACAGACAAACTCTCAAAAATGTCAGAAGTGACTGTTCAAAGAGGGTGACAGGCATTAGAATGCTTTGCAAAAAAACCCCCACACTGATAACTCAGCACATTCTTCTGTGTTTTATTTGTCAGGTTCTCTAGAAGAAGCATTTTGCAACCACACTCACAGAAATTCCATTTGGTTGCAAGACCTTTGCCCACACTAGCGAAAGCTATGCCAGCATTGGAGTAAAATTACAGCCAGAACTGTAAGGGAAGTAAAACATCCAGGAACATTCCTCTTTCAAAAGCTACTGGTGAGAATGACGGGCAATGTCCCCTGAGTTTTAGAAAAGCTCTGAAAATTTCTTTTTCTGTTTCCAAAGCTCCATTTCCAAGAGCCTGCTTGACTGATGCACATCTCTGAGATCACATAGATTTAAATATTTTCCTTTAAAAAGTGATAGGCATACTGCACATTCCTCAAGAGGAGCATTTCCTAGCTAAGAGTAGCAATTATCAGCAAACTCCAGAAATTAAAGGCAAGTTGTTTGAAAATATATGCCCACTCACAATTGTTAGGGAACTAAAATTTCTTTATTCCTGTGAACAAGCATGTCTATCAATCTGACAATCAGATGCAACAGATCCAAATTCTTGTTAAGGAATCCAGAGATTTATAGGATTTATAAAATAAATCTGAGGTTTTTAGGTCATTAGACTACATCTGTCCTACTTTGGTAATGACTAAAAAGTGTTAGCATCACTGCAAGTGGTGTTGTGTTCACATTGGTGTCTTTTTTTTTTTTTTTTTTTTTTTTTTTTTTTTTTGGTTAGAAAATGGTGATGGTCTTTCTCTGTTATCTGGAGAAGGTAGACAGCTCCAACATAAAAGAATGAAGTCAAAAAAGAAAGATGATCATAGATCAGAATGGAAAAGCCCAATCATCAGGAGCATACATAATCTGTGTCAGGACACATGAATATCCTCTAGGCTTGTGAGTCTAGTATCCTTCACAACATTAGAAAAAGTCAAAACAAAAAGGAAAAAGAGGCCGGGAAAATTTATATCCTTACCATTGTAAGCCATGCACAACACCTGGAAATGCTTAGGATTCCAATAACATCTCAGAATATAGCTTTTTTTTTTCCTACAAACCATACTAGTATTATTCATTCTATTTTTTATCTGAGCAACGTAGACTGGCAAGTAATATAAACATTTCTGGAAATAGTCACTCAAATTTTGCTTCATCCAGACTTAAAGCATTGGCATTTATTTTCTTGGATTACTCTCTTCCCTGGGGACAGAGCCAACGTCAGAGTAAATGTCACCCCCTGAGAATATTAAATGATTGATAACTAAGTTATTCTAAAAAACAAGATAAAAGAAAACTTAGCTATTCTCACTGTAATGCCTCAGTATTACTCTAGTATCAATGTGTACCACTGAGAAGTAGTTTTGTAAGTCAGACACCAAAACTAGGAATAGAATAGCTGATTCCCCTGGATCCATTGCACATTTTCTTTGTTTCATGGTTTGATTAATTAAAACAGTTACTACACAAAGTAATGGAAAACTATTTATTAAGAACTTATTAGGGAGAAGATACTGCAGGCTCTCCCCTACAATATAGCATTTAACTATACTGCTGGGCTGGGCTTCCTTGAAGTAATCCCTTGTGCTTTGTTTTGGACAGTTTTTATCATGAATTCTGCAGAAAATTTCCATTTGCTGCAATGCTCATCATGTCACAGTGCAGTAAGAGCAGGGCTGCTCAGATCTACCATGTCACCATGCAGTGTTTAGTTGTGTCCTCATGTTCTCCTGTTCATCCACCCTCTATCTCTGGACAAGGAGGTGTCTGATGCCAGGCTGCCTCTGTTTGTGCTGTATTTGCAAGGGCCTGATCCCACAGAGTCCCTGTCTGTAAGCACATACCTCTAACTTATATAAGATACAATATTAAAAAAAAATCTCCCTTTTACTTACACATAAAATACAAAGAAAAATAATGGAAGTAGTCACATAGAAAATATCAATAAGAGGAGAGCTTTGAAGTTAGTTTTGAAGACAGGAGGAGTCACAATGCACTGGAGAAGCCAAGTCCCTAGAGAAGAGCCCGCTGCTAGCTCAGGCCAAAGTGAATTTTGGGTGGGAAACAGCCTCAGTGAAACAGGAAGGTTGACAGTTGCAGAGGACAAAGAAAGGTCCTGGCTAGTCCACATATTTTGTAGCCAGGCCAGCTGGATTTGATGCAGACTGCTCCAAACCTGAAAACTTTGTGCCAGACAATTTCAATCGGGAAATGAAGATTTTTACAAAATGAAACAGAAAAATAGTTACCGCCCACTCTGCTTGTCCTCCTGCAGACTTTAGCACACAGTATTGTCATTTGCAGCTTACAGAGTACAGCAGGTTTCTGTCCCTGTGACAGCTTGCAGAGTTAGGAATGAGAGAGGTGAAGGTGTTATTTGCTCACTGTACAGCCAGTGGGGTGGGTGAGCATGTGGAAGGGTGAGGGGGTGGGCACAGAGCCAGAATGGAGTGGTGTCACATGCCCAGCAACGGCTCAAGTGAAATTACTGGCAGTATGGGTGCTGACACAGTTGCCTCAATGGTGGAAGGTTCTCAAGTGATGGGAATAGGTCACATCTGAAATTTTTCATTAGGCTGTCTACATATCCAGGAAAATACTGGTGTTTTGATTTGACCCAGATTTTTCTTTTTTTTTTTTTCCTTTACAACTAAGAACTAGAATTGGATTTTAGATTTAAGCCTTTACTTTGGAAAACAGATTTGTGCTATAGAGCTCACTCCACAGCCTGTATCAAGGCTGCATGAGTGCAGGTCACCTGTAGCTGCAGCTCTGGTATTAGACTACTAAGAACTTGCTTAACAACCAAACATGCTGTGGCCATGCCTTTGAACATGGCTTATTTCAGTACATTAAAGGTTAAATTTCAAACCAGCATATCCTCAGTTAATGTTTCCTTTAGCCTTTGATGTCTGTTTACTCTTCCCCATACCTGTTTCTATTTTAGGTCAGAGGGCATTTGTATGTAGGTAAGAGTACACATATCTAACAGACTATTTCTGCAGGGATATTATAGAAGGTAATTTTAGGTCCAGGACACATACTGAGAAGTGGGCAGGCTGCCAGAAGGATTATAAAACCACTCGTGTGTTTTTCAAATCCAAAGGACAGGTTTCAATTAAGCAAAGCTAGGTTTGGCTGTAACAGAAATCAGTGCCAGGTAGAAAAGGCTTCTCTGATCCACCCTTCCCATTTTGTGCTTTTGGCCAGCTGTGAGATGAACATTTGCTCTGAACTTGCACAAACCCTTGCAGCATGATGCTCTATGAAAAGGAGTTCCAAGGTGAAAGCTTTCCATATAGCTGGACAGACTAGATTGGTGCAAGAGGCATGTCAGAGGCTGGCCCATTGCCAGGAAGATAACCCACCAGTCGATATTCTGGAAGTCACTTGCATTAAACAGGCAGGAAGATGCTGTGTATTTTGCCATTGTATAGGTTCTGACTCAGTGCCAAAATAAGCTCCTGAAATGGATGCATGGTGCAGCATCTAAAACACTGCACTGTCCCAACTGTGGTAAAAGGAAAACACTTCTTTCCCTGTTGCTATGTACTTTGGCAGATCTCCCATCCAAAGAATTGTGCTCAAAGTACTCTGGAAACACCTGCCAGGAGACTACTTGGGAATGTTGTTTAAACAAGCCTACCTGCCAACTTTCCAGCACTGTTGACTTTGCAGTACCAAAAACGCGTCCTATTTTAAAACAGGCTTGATGGATAACAGGAACTGGGCCATAAGGATGAAGCACAGAACGTGCTTAAAATCTGCTTGCAGTTTCTGAAGCTGCTCAAAGTATGTAGCTGTCTAATGTACAGACATTTCAATATGCAGCTGTATACATGGTTGGATTCCTGACAGGAACACGTACGTAATAATGGTATGTGTTGATGCTGTGTGAGGAGAGGAAGGATATGTTTTTCCTACAGTAATTTACTCTAAAAGGGCTTCCATGTAATTGTTTTCTGATAAGATGTCTTTTTAAGTGTGTGTACAATATTTTTAGAGGAGGTATAAAAATTTTCAGGGCAAAGCTTTAGTGTATGCCGTTTGTTCTCAGGGGAGGTCATGCAGAAACAGAGGTAAAGAGAGTAGCCCCTTGCCAGATTTGTCTACTGAAGGGAAGAGGAGGTGCAGACAAGCAGAAAAAATGTCCTTTTCCACACACACACAGACTTAGCATGCACACAAACACACTGCCATGGCCAGAGTTATCAGATAGTGATGAAAATACAGTCTACTTCGTTAACATTGGTCAGTGCAAGACATATTGACAGAACTTATAATGGAGGAAACCGAATTTCCTTCCATCCCCACTATGCACATACTTCTATTTCTCCATACAGTGTGTTTATTTGCAGATGTAGGTAGCTCAGTGTCCATTTAATTAAATTCTCTTTGGTCTCTTTTAGGATTTCAGAGATTTGTTCACGTCTTTCTTCTTGGCCCACTCCTAACAAGTCCTTGTGATGGAGAACTTGAATCCAATAGCAACTTCCTGTATGTGAAGGTCTCTAAGGTTCTTCCACCCCACTTTCACTACCTCTAGTAATAGTCTTAGTCCATAAATTTAATCTCTTCAGGGAACTTCAGCAAGCATGGTAAATGTCTTTCTAAAGGATCATCTTAGGCACAAGGAGCAGGCTCAGCCTCTCTGACTCGATCATCCACACTATGCAAGTTTAGTCCTGCAATAACTCCAAGAAGGGCTGCATCAGAGATTTTGCTGATCCATGGATGTGTCAAAATGCTTACATCTAAAGTTGCAATTAACCCCCAAGAATATGCAGCAAATCAATGAATGTCCATCAACATGGCAAACAGCGAGTTCTTTCAAGCTCTCTCAAAAAATTTCCCACTGTTAACCCACAGCAGTGAGGATTACATCTGCCACTTAAAATGCAATATTTTGTGAACTTTAAAACTGTTCTAACCAGCTAAAATCAAGAAGCTGTCTGAAGTGCTCTTTATGTCCAGATAAAAAGAAAGTGTCTGCTGTGCCAGCAGAAGTATATAACTCTATCCTGAAATATTTACAGCCTTACTGGGCTGCATCTTTCTCCGTCTGAAGCCAAAGAAGCATTTCCCAAAGACTACTGACTTTGTAGGACTATTTATATCCAGCTTCTCTTGAATATCAATGGAAAGATTCTTGTTGACTTCAGTAGGAGCTGGACCAATGATCATATCACTGAAACCATAATTCATTAGACAAAAGGCTCACAAAATTTAGCTGCAGCTACTCTGTCAGTAATCAGGGGATAAAAATTTTGCTGACCTTTCACCTGCAAAGGCACCTGTGCTGTCAGAACAGTCCCAGCTGTTATTCAACAGTTTAGAAAACATTCACAAATATTATTATCCAACTTTTCATCACATAAAGTGCTCTGGCTCTATCACTCCATCTTAACCTGTGGAAAAGGCAGAGGTATCCCTAATGACTAGGGCAGGCTGAGTACTGCACAACCAGCTCCACGGAAAACTCTGAAATGCACAGCTCTGAGCTTGGCTTGAGGACACTTAGCATTTGTTTTTGCAAGATTCCATGTCTCATGTGCAGTTTGCTGTCAAGGAGAGAGTCTATATCCTCAAGCCAGTAGCAGACACATGAAATGTAAAAACCTCCCATATCCCTAATCAACAACTGAAATCCATAGATGTGTGGCAGGGACAAGTAAAGCCAATGCACATGCTTCAGTTATCTTTTCTGTTTTCTGTAGTGAGATTGACTTGGCTTTATATGTATTTTCCCTTTTCCAGTATGCTGTGATTCCCTTCACTGCCATTACAATCTGATAGCTCAGTACATCTTTGCCTACAGTGTTTTTTGTTTGTTTGTTTACTTTTCTACAGGAATGTTGCAGCATTTGCTTTGTTTCCCAGTTTCCCCTACATCAGAATTAATTTTCTTCTTTTCAAAAATATAGAAACCAAAATCAAAATTGTATTTGTTAAAAATATTTTTAGGAGGAATAGTGCTCTAAGGTGTTTATTTTTAAAAGCCTTATGGTATTTAAAAATGTTGAGTGCACAGAAAATAAATGCAGCACTTTGATACTCCTGCAAGGTCCAGATCTCCGACTTCATGGGAGGAAATTTTGTTTTAGTTATTATGAGCTCTTTTATCCATTGTCTAATTCTTGCTTCCTGTATTTTAAGTACAGGAGACTGAAGAATTAAGCTGATTAAAATCAGAAAAATGTTATTTTAAAAAGCTAAACATAATTTCTGAGGTGAACTGTCCTATACATAACATTTTTAAACATGAGAATTTTTCAGCACTCTGAAACTGAAATACTTTCTATTACAAGGCATTGTGCTTGCATACTCTGAAAGATGCTTGAGATTTTATCTTCTATGTATAATGAAGCCTATAAAGCAACATGATAACAGATACTAAATTACAGCAGCAGATATGAGTGAGAGGTGGAGGTTATATTCAGGGCTGTTTGTGATGTCATATTGTGTTTATCAACAACCTGGTTATTATATTTCCTATATTAAATTTTGCTTTTAGAAATATCTTTTCTATGTCTGAACCTACAGACTGCCATGCATTTGCAAGCCCTTTCCCTAAAACTGAGGGTCTTTTTTCCCCTAGAGAAACAATAATTTGCAAGCAGTTGCTGAATGCAGCTGACAATTTATTCAGGAAAACTTTTATTCTTCCCACAGCAGCACACTAAAATTTGGAGTAAAGTCTTGAAGATACAGGAGCTTGAGGACTAAGGACTTCTAACCAAAAAGCCTCTCTAATCTTACCATAGGTTTGGGGGGATCAGATTAAGAACTATGAAAAGTTCCTTCATTTTATTTTGGAGTTGACAGTTTCGCTTCATGGGAAATCCTTTGATTTTCCTTCCATCTTCTTTCTCTCTCTAATTTTAATAGTTGAGATGGAGCTACAAAGACTCAGTCATTTCATTCAAGCAGCAACTAGACCCTAGCTGCTTTCAGAATTTACTGTATTTGCCTTTAGCCACAAAACCTAGGCCTTAAATGCTGGCTGTGCTTGGCAACTTTAAAACCCTAGCAATAGAAAAAGAGATTCAGCTAGGAATTACAGAGCAAGTTGCTGGAAATTCACCAAAAATAGTGTCAGATGTGTGTGTGCTGGGCAACTGTCACTGCAAGAGACTGGAGTTCTTTGTGGTAAATGGGTCAGAGAAGGGTTGCTAGTGAGAACTGATAACTCTGTGACAACTTGGTCAGCATGGCAAAAAGAAGAGATTATGGAGAGTAGCGTGAAGTGTTGTGGATACACAGGAATTCCTAATCCTAAAATGAAAATTTGTTGTAGTTGCTCTAAGGTATGCTATTGTTCAGTGCCTAATGTTGACCCTACAACATTTGATTTTTGAAGGATGGGAAAAATCTGCACTGGATTTTATGTCTCCATAGCAAAGAAGTAAAGTGGTTATAAGAACCGTCTACCTTGGTCTTATGAAATCTGAGGACTTCTGAATATTATATGCAATTTTGGCTGGACAGCTTGAGCCAATTCCAGCTCCCTCAGTAGTAAAAAATAAAAAAGAGCAGCAGAAAAGAACCTGCTAGTGTATTCCCTAGAAATAACAATAATAAAGAAGTGGTATGCAACGATGTGGTGGTATGCAAAAAGGAATGGTATGGCCATAGAAATACAGTGATAAACAGCAGGGAATGATATATACCAGCAAAAGTAATTTTCTTCTGCTCTATTACTAACCTCTTGTTTTTCTATTGAGGCCAAGAAGCAAGGGAACAGCACCAGGCCAAATCAGAGCAGACACGTAAGAAGCCTTCTGGGACAAGAGCAATACCCCCAACCAGCCAGATCAGGTGAGAAGACCACACATATTAAGGGACCAGCTCTCCCTGCCCCTCCAGGTACTGTGCTTCTCCCCATCCCCTGCCTGTGCTCCTGGTTGTGATCATGGCAGGGCAGCTGTGGTGCCACTATATGGCAGGAGAAGAGAGAGGAGAGGAAGAGAGGAGAGTAAACATGCATCAGCAGCAGGGGATCTGTGGGTCCAGGACTGCCCAGGAAGCATCCAGATGGGGCTGCCCCATCTCTCTGACTGTGGCATGTAGCCCAGGTGATATTCTGGTGACTCTTTATTTGCCTGATAGTGTTAAAGCCTTTTGCTGGAGCCAGAACACCTTGTTCTTCTATTGAAAAGTGCTAATGAGGTTATTTGCCAGCAACTAACTCCAACTGCATTGACAATCCCCTTTTAATTTATGGCCACTACCCTGCTTTCTTAAAGTTCATTTTATTTACTAACTTGCTGTTTTGTAGTGGTCTCTGTTCCATTTTGATACAAGAACAGATGCAAAATGTAACAGTTTTATTAATTCACAGATTTTATATCTCTAACAGTTTTGCTATTCTCTACACTCTGTCAGGCAATGTTATCACAGTTTAGTGGGCACAAGATACAAGTCTTGAAACAATTCTGCCCTTTTTTTAATGAAGATACTAATGAATGTGGAAAATGTCTCAAGTTAATTGGTTCCTCTCAGAGGGACTGGAATGGGAAAAGGAAATGACAAGGGAAATAGGTATAAAAATAAACCATTCTTGTGCTCTAAATTTCCTGATCCCCTGGAGTTTTTCATAAGCTGAAGTAAAGGAAAGACCTCACAGCTGGTGCATTTTTGCATTTGAGATGCATATGAATAGGAATATTTATGCTTTAAAATACCAACATAATTTTAAACCACCATTTTCTAATTGCAGCTGATATATGTTTCATGTGTTTCTTGGCGGCTTCATTTGGAAAAGACACAGGAACCTCAAAAAGTGTAGGATTTCATTAGGAAAAAAAAGCAGCACAGGCTGTTGTATACATTGAGGAGCTTGCCAAGCCTATGAGAAATCAGAGGAGCAGATAGGCCAGCCTTCTTCTTCCAAGCTCCATCTCTATGAATTAAACTCAGGAACATTTTCTGCCTGGGACAGAAGAAAGTCTTATGTGCCTAGGTAAAAAAGAACAGTATGTGCTTAGGCTAAGCCAATTGCCCAAACTCATTTTCCATAAACAAGGCTCTGCTAGGGAGACATAACTGTGTTTAATCCTGTCTGGATGACTTCATTTGCTAAGCACTCCAGAGCTTGCCATAGACCATGTGATTCACCCAGCTCCATTCACTCCAGAAAGTGGCTCTCTCTTTGACTCTGAAGCAGCAAAAAAAGGTCATTTGTCAGAGCAGCAGAATTAACACTGGGTCATGAATACCCTAAAAGGTTGTGTTGATTTTGCAATTGAGACTTCCACAAAGGTGTGTCTCTCCTTCAGGAAAAATCTTTCCAAACTGTTGTATTACATTGATTTTCATCCTTTTCCCATTGTTTTTAAATAATCTCAACCCAAAATGGATTCACAGCAATTCCAGCTACTGGAGAGCAGTAAGTGTTTCATTCTGAACATAAAAGAACTCTATGTCTTGATTTTTTATCCATATTATATTTTAGGACATTATATAACTGCAAGTAATTTTTAATTAACCTTTATGCATTTCTGGTTTTTTCTCCCCCACTGCATGGAAGAGCTTTCCCTACCCATGAAAGGCGAGTTGGAACCAGATGTTCTCTAAAGTCCTTTCCAGCTTGACCAGAAAAAGCTGGATTTTGAGTCCGTTTATGCCTTATGTTGTAACTCCCTTTGAACTAACTCAAGCATGCAGACAACTGAGGAGTAAGAACTGCCTCAAAGACAGTGCAGGTTTTGGCCCTGAAGGTGAAGCTTTCAGATCTGCCAGTGAACGTGAGGTGCCACAAAGGTTTCTCAGGCTGAATTTCTCTGCACCATACCCTTGAGCTAGAAATGCAGGCCAGGGAGCAACAATCCCTGGAGTCTAATTAAAAGATTCTGGCTTGTAGTGTGGGAAATGCCTCCATGATGAATAGCACTTTGCTGCACTGAACAATCTGTTCTTAAAACATAAAATGGATGTGCTGATTGTAAAGTGGGGATCTGTTTTATTTGCACATAACTAAGGAGCATTTGCCTACATGATATGAATAGGGACCAGGCAAACTGCTAGAACGCTTCAAGAGTTGGCTGCAGCACTAATCAGTGGGCAGTGGCTATTAGTGTGGAAATCTGATCCAGAAATCTGATCTGGATCATAATAGATGTGGACCCTGGAAAAATCTCAAAGCCTGAACTTGTCATATGTCTGCTGCAGCAAAGAGGGCCCAGATCTGGAGCAGAACAAGGCAGTTCAGAAATATCCATCACGGTGCTGCACCAAATACTGCTTTAGATTACTTGACTGCATTTTGTTAATATGTAATTCATTCATGTTCACAGTTTACATAAAGAGACCTAAAGTATATTCCCTGTTATTCCTATGCCATTGTCAGGTTCTTTTAACAGATCAGGACAACAAAATTGATGCCATGCCTGAATTGTGGAAGACCAGGGATCTCTTTCTAGTGGGAGATACTGAAACCTAGCCTGAAACAATGTTATTCTCACACTTGGACCACAAGCTCCTGGAACTGAAAAATATTTTCCAATTCAAATTTTGTCATAAATGACAAATTGTCCTTAGAAGTTTTAATTTTACCAAAAAGAAAAAAAAAGTGGTGGAAGATTCCAAACTACCTTGCAAGAACAGAACTGAGTGTGTGGATTTGGAGGACAAATTTCTCAGGAAGGGATGAGGATGGTGAGCAGATACAGGCACTGACTAGTAGAAATAATCTAACAGAAACAAGGCACAGCATGTAAAGTACTTTGCAAAATACCAAGACATGGTCAACTAGTGCTTAGTAAATGCGATAATGTATATTCATGTTGGATCTTCAGGGGGATGCAAGGCAATTTTTTTAAGAGGTGTGCTGTAGCTCACTCAAGAGTTTTTCTGTTTCTCCTGTTGGCTTAGTATTAATATGACTTTCAGAACGGTTTTAAGCTTTTTGTGATCCCAAATATTGTAAGCTCTCTTGGCTTTTGTTTGTTTGTTTATTGCTGCTCAGTTGAACTGACCTAAATTCTGGGACAGTGTTTCTTGCAAAGAGATCAGTATCTCATTTCTCCTTTTGTGGACTTGGCTTTTATTCCTTTTACTAATCTCACCAAGATTGCCTGTAAATCATTCCCATCAGGGCTGGTTTTCTCATTTTCTGCTTTTGTTTCTAGTGTTATTTTACTGGCTGTCTTCCTCTAAGGAACAATTCCTGCAGCCAGGCCAAAGAGCCTCTTCAAAAGGCACTTATTTCAATGCCTCTAAAATTGCAAGGAAGATGAAAAAATATCCAAACTTGAAACTGATGTACTCAACACAGAAAGAGGCGAAGGGAATGAGAGATGGGGATACCTGAGGAACTAAGCAGCACCACCACAGGGTCCTACCCAGCCTCACAGCACACCAGCCCTGCTGCCTTTATGCAGGTTGGCAGGCAAAAAAATAATACATTTGTTACTCAGCTGCCCCCTCCGTGTCACAATGGCTAACTCACTTTCCTTTTAGATTTTACAATGCAGACATCAGTACCTTTAAACAGTATAAAGCACCACACTCCCTAGCACAGCAGAATTACATACATGTATGGATACACTACTTTTGATGACAAATGCTTTCACCAAAATTATCAAAAGAAGCTGCAGTTTGGAAAGAAAAGTATATTCCCTACTAAAATGTGAATTAGGTACTAAATCTATCTCCTGTCGCATCATGATTCAGAAGAGTTCCACACCCACAGTGTCAAAGGCTGAGTGTATTCTGTGCAGAAAGATATTTTTTTATCAGGTTTTGCAGGGAGAAAAAAAAGCCAATAAAATCTGTTTGCCTTTTTCACACCTCAAAAAAATGAAATCCCTTAAAAAAATTAATAACAGATGGAAAAATAAAAGACCAGATTTTTGAAGCTAATAAAAATAGTTATGATTCCCAGTTAACCCTGCTCTGCAGTAGCAAGAAATATCAGACTTGCCTGGGCTGTTTGAAACTCCCAACTTAAAATGGTACAAGCAAAATTTGGGCTACAGTCAGGTCATCATCACACAAAGGGTATTAGAGAGAGAGAGTAAAGAGAAATTTAATTTTTTTTAATTCACAGGAAATTTAAAACAATGTGGATGAGCCAATTCCACTCCTTACTGGATACTGAGACTCTCTGGTTATGAGAAGCTCTTCTTCAGAACAACCTGATTGGAGCTGCTGGATTGGACCTTAAAGGATTTGCAAGAAAAAACTCTTAACAGTTTGTCCCACAGTTAGCGCTTCCAAATATGTTTTCCAAAATCTAAATTTTAAGAACTTTACCTGTTCTATAGATAGATATTTTTCCTCCTCTTCAGCTTCTCTTACTGTTTGAAGATGAAAAAGAAAGCAAAAGTCACTCTTTGGGCTAATGATGTGACTTAAGGATAAAGAGGGAAGAGAAAGACCTATATCTTGATCAAAATTTATCTGTCACTGGGGTTGTTTCTGTGCAACACTTGTGAGCCAACCATAAATCAGACCAGTCAAAATATCATGCTATACATATCATTCCTTTCTACTCCCATGACATTTTGACTTTAGAAAGAATAATGTCAGCCCCTGTTATCTAGGTTTGCTTGGTAATATCTCTTTGGTTTTTTTTGGCCTGTGTGTCTCTCACTTTCCCAGTGAGTGTCTTGCTGATGGAAATTCTTGCACTTTTGCCTTTTCCCCTAATGTTTCCCGTAAATGTCTTCTTTTAATGATAGTTGGTGTTGCAAAATAAATGAGAAAATGACATACCGTAAACACCACATTTCAGTTAAAATCATGTTTCTGAGAAGAGATGGACCATTCCAAATGAAAAGCGAAACTGTCCCAGTCCCACAGCTGGACTGGATATTGATGAGACACAGAGATTTTAGCAGTTGCTGGGATGGGATGAGATGTGGGTCCTAGGCATTTTCCTAGAAAACCAGAATGGACAGCTTTGTAAGTCTGGACACACACATCCCCATCCCCCTTAACCTTTCCAATTTGCTTCATCTAAAACTAATCTGGACTGCCCACAGCATGGGGCTTTTATCAAAAGGACTGAGCAGAGACAGGGTGGGGATCCTGTTATGGCAGGGTGTGTTTCTCTGCAGTTGTAAAGACTCATCCCTCCATTGTATTTACAGGAAAAGAAAATCAATCTTATGAGCATGTCCTCATTTTAACCCAGTTTCTGTGCACACAGATAAGAATGAAATCCAGACTTCCCACCTCCCCTGGGCTTCATCTTATTGACTGTAAACCTCTAGATCTGCCATGTACTCTAACGCAGAGATATTACTTGTAAATTGGTAACAGAATTCTCAAGGATGTAAAATATTTATAAAACCATGGATAAATGTGGATAAAAGTATTATCTCAGATTTTAAAACAGTCAACTGAGTTAGGTAATAGTAGAATTTTTTTTTTAGCTGATAGACACTATTGCAGGATGATAAGTTAAAAAACAAATCAAATCCCTACAGTAAGTTTTAGTCTAAATCTGAATAATCCTTATTAGGAACATGGAAAGCCATATCATCTCCAACGCTTCTCCACTTGCTCAGCTCTGACACTGGGGTTATGCCCAGATCTTTGTGTTCCAGAGCTTTTCTGGCTTCTAGATGCAGTGAAAGAGTCTTGAGAGCTTTGTGGCAGAGAGGAGCAAGCAAGGAGCATATCATGAGACTGAGCTGCAAGAGTGTATTGAAACTGCAGTCCAGGTTCATTCTCTGATTGGATGCCTAATGAATAAACTGGATGTATAAGAGCTCTGGTGGAGTGAAGCATTTCCCCAGCCCAACCTCCCCAATAAAATGTTTCAATATTTTACTGCTAAAAAAAATAAAAATTAACACACTTATCCCAGTTTGTCAGCGGGCTACACTTCCAAAGTGCCTTACTCCAGCTCCACCAGATTTCTTTCCCCTCAGGTGTCACCCCAGATGACCCAATGGCAGGAATCACATTCTCTGTGTCAGCCAGGGCAAGGAGGACCAGAGGCCAGGGACCTCTGCCAGTGACAGGATTTCCTGCTGTGCCCCCCCAGCAGGAGCTGGGCTGAAGGGTGGGCACACACCAAGCAGGCTGTGTCCCTGCAGAGTGCTGCTCAGATTTGAAAAGGCAGCTTGATTTCTGCACCTCATGTGGCTTGTCCCACTGGAAACCTGTCATGAGGCTACAAATTGCACAGCCTTATGAAGAAACAGAAGCCAGATAAATATGGAAAGACTAGAATGATTCTTACTAAGAATACAGTTCTCCTGGACTGTCATACAACCATTGCAGCACAGGATCAACAGAATTCCTAGATGACAAATTTTCCTGCCTTTAAGCTTGTTATTTTTGGATACTAAAAATTATTTTAATAAAAAAAAAGATTTTAGATGTTTTTAGCTTATCCTTAATAGTCAATCCTTAAAAATTTATTAGAGATTTTTGTTAACAGTCAGGGAAACTAAAGAGAGTGATACAGAGTGATTTTTCTTTAAATGGTAGGAGAATTATGGGGAAATATCTGATATGAAACATGTAATGGTAGGGGTATCATCAAGGCTATGGAATAACACAGATAGAGATGACCATTTTGGACAGGGTATTTTGGGGAATAAAAAGTTGTATAATAATTTTTCTAGTAATTTTTTAAATTATGCCTTTTCATATGGTCCCTCTTCTCCTTTTCCAAAATGAGTGATCTATATCAAAATCTGCTTTCCCAATGTTTTTGTTGAAAAAGGGTTTTGCAATCACCCACAGAACAGTTCCAGTCAAGAACAGTTTCACTCCTTACAGCTGGTACTGTGGTGTTATTTCCATAGTGAGTACACTTAGTGAGCACAACCTTTAACAGCGTGGTTATGGCATATGGCAGACACAGTTTCACACTGCCTCATAAAGCAGCATTCCTTACCAGAACACTACTACCCAGAAGATTAGAGATAAGGCAAGACAAGGGAGAAGCAACCAGGTAACTGCTGTAGAGACAGGGAACAAAGCTGGGAGGACTTTTCCCAGATGCACAGCGCAGATGGAGGACAGGCAACGTGCTTGGCAGAAAAGAAGTGACTGCATTTTTTAAAGTGTGGGAGGAAGCTTACGTGAAGGTACACAGCCAAAAGGGGAATGAGAAGATGGAGGAAGTTTCCTGAGGAAAAAATGTGCCTGAAAGCTTTTAGCAGCACTGCCTGGCTTGCAAACTCAGCAGCACACTGTTCAGTCCATCTCTAGTGCATCTAATAGCTCTGGTGTGTACATTAAGGGCAGCCTGTGGAACTCAACCCCTTTTCTGCTCTGCCATCATGTTTGGTTAACAGATGGACATGTTTGCATAAAAAGATTAAAATGTTGAAAACATTGCAAGCATGCAGTATTTACTAGTAACTGTCAACTTTCTATCTCCTACAGCCATTTTGCTTCCTCACATATAGATGTATTTACATAATTTCCAAAATGCCTATTATCAAGCTGACTGTCATGGTACCTCTGGAGTGGTTACTGTCTATTATGTAAACATAGCACTGCTCCAATTTATAACAGTCCTGTTATTTACCCCATAGAATGTGTAACTGTTCCAAGTGAGCCATTACTGACTGCCACCTAAAGTAAATTCATCTTCAGCTGCTTTTGCAAGCATAAGTTGTAACAACACTTAACATTTCAATAGTGCCATGCACGTTTGAAGATCTCAGTGCACCTTATAAACATTAATGAATGAATTCAGAATTAAAAGCAGTCCTATGGGGAAAAAAAATGAAAACTAACCCAATAATTCATAACCATGTCCCAGTTCAGGAAGAAGTTTAATCGTGGGCACTGACTTCAATGTGGCTGCTTATGTGTCAGAAGATTCACACATGCCCAAGTTCCCAGGTGACTGCAAATCTGCAGGGTCCATGACATTCATTTTTCCTCTCTTTCTGTTGGCAGAACACACTCAGCTTACAATCTTAACACAGGAGGTCTCTCTGCAAACCAGTCTTAATTCCTTAAGACATTTGGTTTGAATTTCATGCACACACATTCCCCCAGCCACACAGTGAGTTCATTCTTTTCAGGTTCCTTGTATTTTGTGCTAACTCTTCCCAGAAGAGCGCTCCACCCCATGGAACAGTGCTCTCAGAAGTGCTGGGGGGAGGCAGATGGGAAAGTCAAGCAGAGCTTTTCCCAGCTGGGCAGCAAGGACACCGCTCTGCAGCCAGGCATTTCTGCTTGCTGAGGCTTTGGAGCCTTCAAAGTTGTTAACAGAGAAAATAGCTGCAGGTGTCCAGACTAGAATGTTAAAAACCCACATGTGTCCAGTGCAGAACAGCGACATACTGGGGAATAGTAAAAAGACCTCACCTCCAGTTACTATTTTTCACTTTAAAGCCAAGATTTTGAATTACTAAGATATGCCATGACCAAATGATATTCCTCTGAAGTGCATTTTCTTATGACAGCTTATTTGGGAATAAGGGAAATGGAAATGAAATTTTATATTAACTTCATTATGAACTTATATGTATAAAAAAGTCCAATTATCCTCTAGATTGTACTCCATCCTGAAGCACTAAAAACAATGGAGCTACAGCAGCACAAACAAGAAGAAAATTCTGTCTTCTTATTTAAATTAGTAAAAAGTAAAAAAATGCTCAATAGAATACTAATTGCAATGCCTATGAAAAATAGTAATAAATAAATTTAAAAGAGCTCTTAAGAGACATCATCACCTACGCATGATAGCATTTCTCCATGAGAGAAGGCATAGAGAAGCAAGTCAACCCTTTTCACTTTAAGAAATAGAAAAAGTATTTAAGTTCTAAAAATTAGCCAGGTTGCTTCTGCTGAGTTATACTGGATCGTATTTTGTCCTGCAAATCTGTTTTTAAACTACACCAAAAGCATGCAAATGTTCTCTGGAGCATATGCACTGCACAACCTACTTCTGATCAGGCATAAATTTTAAAACTGAAACTCCAGCAACAAAAGTCTTCTCAGAAGCAAATTCCTACACAAGTGGTGCATGGATATCAGATGATTTACTGGGCTCCCAAGGGTGCCACACCACTGAAGGTCTCTATGCACAACATTCCAGGTTCATATGCAGTTGTGCCTTGTTAGACAGTACCTGGGAGCCAGGTTGCACATACACCATGGATCGAGCAAACACGGTTGGGAGAATTGTCAGAAGTGCCTGAAACAGCCTTGCAACAGCTTGACATTCTGGGACTGGCAAACCAATGGGGTAAAGCAATGCATGGCAGGAAGACAACTCACAGGAAGGTTACCCTTAACCTTCCCTCTACTTTATCATATTCTCTTCTATTATTTACTGTTGCCTATAGATTTTCATTCACCCTGCAATGATATGGGAGAACTCAATGTCTGGAAAATTGGTGGAAGTGACTCCCTTAAGATTAATGAACCTGGTTCTTGTCTGGCAGCTGGTTGACCTTGCTGCACCTCCATTTAAATCCAGGGAGTTAAGTCATCCATTAAATCAAAATAGTTTTGATCAACATTTGTGTAACTAATGAAAGCATCATTTCCATACCTTCTCTCAAGTGATGCTTAATCTTCCCTGGTGACTGAGCAAAGATTTCCCGAAAAGTAGGACTCTGTTTTTTAAAAGCTGAATTCTGGGTTCCATGAAGTTTATGACAAAATGCTCACTGCTTCTGATCTTTTCTTCTTGCTTTTCAAGGACATGTAAGTAATTCAGAATGGACACAACAAGTGCACAATCTTACAGTACTGAGCAACATTGATGCAACAGATGAATGATATACTCAAAAAATAGAGAACTTTGAATATCCCTTCTTCTGCAGATTTAATATAAGTCAGATCCTTCAATACTGTATGGATGTGGATTATATTAAAGAGTTTGAGAACAATCCCTAAGTAGTGAATTGAACACTATCATCCAAAAATGTAATACAAAAGTGAGTTAGAAATCACAAGATATGAAAGACTTGAGAAAAAATTAATGTTCATGCTCTCATAGCTCCTAATGATAAATGTCTTGCATGCAGATAGAAAATCTCTTGCCTTTTGCTTATGATGAGTTTTTCCACTCTATATAAGTGATACAGAAAAAGAGGACTTGAAATATTCCTAATTACAGGGAAATTCTGATGTGGAACATATATCTCACTTCTTTATGTTCCTATTATTGCTCTTCTGAGAGATAAACGAAGTGCCAATTTGAAAATCAGTAGAAGTGGGTATATTCCAACTCTCCCCAAAGATCAGAGGTTTGTATGCAGCTGGGCCCTGTGTGTTAGCAAACACAGTAACTTGAAACCTAAACATATGGGTCCTTTGTATTTCTCATGGAGTACAGCAAAAGACATGAAAAAGGTTTACATTTTATCTTTCAGCATGAAAGGTACCGCAGGACCAGGCGAAGGAGCCTCCCCCATCAGCACGGGTTATGGGGATGACCCTATTACAGCTCTTTCCTCAGCTCCCTCTGAAATGTCAGTCCTCTAAAATGGGAACAAAAGGCACAGGCAGAGGAGAGAGTGATAAATCTGTATTTTCTTTCCCATGGCCCATTAACAAAACACACTTTAGAGAGGTCTCAATTTACAGTGGGAGCCAGTCAGACCTAAGAGCACAAAAATACAGAAAAATCAAAGAGTTTTTTAAAAAATCTCTCTCTTTCTTCAGTTTCTACACTAACCACAGTGACCAAAATCAAAGAACACAGTTTACACTACTGCCAACAAAGATTCTGAAGTTAGAAATTCTGAATTTTTTCTCTAGCCTTTTAGGAGCAATAGTTTAATCAGAATACTTCCAAGGGAGTCTTCCCCATTTGATTTTTTTTCTCTGTTCCTGTAGTGATTATATAACAATAGATCTACCAGTGAAAAGACGCAAGTGACATGAGATTTTCAGAGTCTTTTATCCCCATCTTTAATTTTGGAAACTATCTTCACTCATTTCAGGAAGCAAAGGGGAAGTAAAGTTCAAATGAGAATGAGTTTCAAATGACCATCTTCCAGAAAACTGACCTCCTCTTACATGTGTTTCCATCATAGTGGAGAGATTTACAGAGTCTATTTTCCTTCCTCTTACAATTGTAAAACTTCACACTTAACACTCAGGCATCCCCATTTCATTCTTTCCCAAATGCCTTTCAGTCAACACGACAACTTAACTGCTCCTTTCAGCCACGTAGTTTTGCAGCCTTGCTGCCCAGCACCATTCCCCTCTTCAGAAACAGATCATGTTTCTGGATGAGAAATTTCAAGGGCATGTCACATACACTCATGAACTGTCACTGCGCTTTCTACACCTACTTTGGACACCACGAGATTTGCCTCTTGAAAAAAAAAAAAAATATATATATATATATATACATATATATATATACACACATATATATATATATATATATATACATACAGTTGGCTTTTGACATCCTCCTGAAAAGGCTATAGCTGGTTTTATTTCCACTGAAATCCAAGCATTTAAGTGAAGATCAGAATCAGAAGCATATTCACCACCTGTATTAGGTGACTGGCCTTTTGGAAGACCTTGAGCACCTCCACAGGCTGACCCTTAAGTAGGTGCAATGTCTCAGAAAAGAAACTGCAACTTTTGGTTTGATTATCCATTTGAAAGAAATGTAATGGTGGTAATTAATTCCATGTGACTACCCACAGACTTGGAACTAATTTTATTTCTCTATTTTGTGGGATCAGAGTGCTTGAAATTTAGCAGGACTAGTGCTGAACATATCAGGGGGTAGCATTTTTCTTCCTTTTCCATTGCTATATAATCACAGAGTATAAAATTGGTGTCCACTTACCAGACTTTGAATTTCTTATTCCTACAAGTCATGCTTTGTCAGTATAAGGTGCAATTGTTTGTAATGAACCACACAGACTTCAGCCTACTAGTCTTGGTCATTTAAGCACACTACTTATTTTTGGGACAAAGATATTTGCTTTATCAGTATACATTAAATCAATGTGCTTTGGATTTGTTGCCTGCAGTCTTGGCTTGAAAGCCTAGGTTGAGTTTCTATCAATTCCATTTCTTTCCACATCAAAGTCATTAGAGTGAATAGAGGGACATGGGGTAACCACTAAATATGAGATTTGGCCCAAAAGTCATAAATGGTTCAAGCACTCCATCCAGCTGCAGAACATGTCTATATGACAGTTTTGGGTTTGCCTGCCTGGAGATGACTGTAAGAAGTGGCTGTCTAGCAAAGTCTGAAGCAAAGGCCACAGTCTAATTACTTCCTATTTGTAGAAATGGCTTTAGATGAATTTATTCTTAAAA
Source organism: Melospiza georgiana (assembly GCF_028018845.1). Taxonomy (NCBI): domain Eukaryota; kingdom Metazoa; phylum Chordata; class Aves; order Passeriformes; family Passerellidae; genus Melospiza; species Melospiza georgiana. The sequence continues at coordinate 41,568,821 of NC_080430.1, read as the reverse complement.
GCCCCAGTGTAATTGTTGAGGTTACAGACTTTTCTAATGAAAAGAGAAATGCAAAGGTGGAGTAGAATAACCAATTTTTTAAAATTTGGTTTTAATTCCCCCCCCCCCCCCCCCAAAAAAAGTTCAGCTGTTTCAAAACCTCTAGATTAAGGTTTACCCAGAAATCACTTTGGGGGGTTCTGAGGCTCCTGGAAAGTGGTTAAATACCTGTGGGATGGCAGAGTAGGCTCCACTCAAGTACTGAAATGAGTCAGTCCCCAGTTTTGAGAAAGGAAAGAGCCTTCTGATGGAATCCAGAAAACTTCACCTGTCTCCAACAAGTGTTGTTATTGTGCATTGACTGGAAACATTTTTGCAGAGTCCCACGGATAGGTGGCAATGAGATCCACTTGGGAGAGATCACGCAGGAGCCCTACAGGGGAGATCCCCACACACTTTGAAGGGCTGCTGCCCCGCAGATCACTTTGCAGTCAGGCCACACTGTGGTAATTGCTTTTGGGAACTTAAAGATGCCCCTCAAAGTGGACTGTTCTGCTCATTTCCACTGGTATTGAAAATAAAGTTTCTCTCATAACACTTTCTTTACAAAGTAGAACTCTAAATGAGTGTTTGATTCTGCAAAATACAAGCTTCCTTGTGTCCCACTAGTTCCATCAGCATGGGGAGCGCTCTCTAGGCTTTAATACAAATCCAAATTTCTCCAACCATGTTGCATTTACCACTTGGATTCCAAGGATTAAGCTCTCCAAACCTCCTTGGCTAACAATGATCTCCACTTTTCCTTCTTTATCAAAGTCACCACAGACAGGGGATTGCACTGCCACAGAGTCTGGCTCTGCTTTAGAGCACATCTACAACACCACTTCAGCTGTTCAAAGTGTGGATTGCTGCAGCTCCAGGGGCCTTTTCAATATAAGGATGAATGCTTTACATTTTATTTCTGCTAAATGTAGAGAACTCTTTATAGATTGTACAATATTAACAGCAGTTTTTTTTGTTTTTTTTTTTTTTTGTTTTTTTTTAATATATATATGATTAGAAGAGAAGCATCATCCTGTGGGGATCCTGCCAGCTGACTCGATATCTACTCTTTTTTTCCTTTAGTGCTTCTGAGACAAACATAGCAATTAGTAGGATGAGGGGATGGGGGAAAATCTAGGGTTCCATTTTGGGAAATTAGGCTCATCTCAGCTAGCTTTAGCTGTCTTGAAGACTGGCAATCCAAGCCAACACAGGACTACTCATTCTCCCTTAAGGGGGTTGGGTTGAATGAGTCTCAGGAGCTGCCTGTCTCTGTTCCTCCATCTCCAGAGAGGACTATGATAATTCACATAGATTAAAGGGTGATATTTAAGATAGACAAGTTTAAGATATAATTAGTATGATCCTTGTGCTGAAGCCCACTCCTTGCATGAGAGAAAAAAAGAAGAGTAAATTCTGGTCAGTAAATTACAGGGTCTATTTTCTTTTAAATGCAGGATACAGTTTCAAGCATCTTTTTGTGCCCACTGTTTCTAATCCATTGTTTAAATGATAAATTCTTCCTTCCTTGTGTACCTAATAGATTTTGCTCTTATTTACAGACTGAAAAGTCTCCTGCTTGGTCCTGATATTTTGAGACTATGACATTATGATGCATGTGAATAAACACCTGAGAGCCATCCTTCAGGCTGGAAGGAAAACGAAGCACTGCAGGGCTGAGGGAGTGTCCTAATGACTGAAAGAAGGCAAAAGAGAGGAAGACAATCTTAAAGATGCCAGCCAATAAATATTGCTGTGACTCTGTTAAGTGATTATATTCACTCAAGAGTCAGTACAAACCTAGGAAAAATGCCAAACAAAATTATTTCAGTTTGGGGAACAGTTTCTCATGCAGAACACAAAAAATTTAAAGTACCCCTCCCCAGCTTTCAATTTTCTGTTTCTCTGGCATCTTTACAAACAACATTGCAATATGAAAATATGGTGTTTTTGTAGCCATGAGCAATACTATTTAGTTTGAGTCTGCCTGATGCTTTTCCTTCAGGCGAGAGGAAACATTTGCATGTGTGAAGACTTGTCTCTGTTTTCCCAGTGTTTCAGCTGGTCTAATGCACACAATAGCCTCTCCCTTCAAGTTTGTGGTTGCTTTTAAAAAGAGCATGCAGACACCTCTGGTGTCAGAAGTTACTGTAAAAGGCCTGGATCAATGTTTCCCTGCAACAAAGGCCAAGCAAGGAACTGAATGGATGTTTCAGTTAAACAAGCAGAGTGAAGGGCAGTGCTGGGGAGCACAACAGCAAGCATGGAATGTGAAGAGCACTTTGGGAATAACACCCAGCACCTGCAGCCTCACTAGCAGACAAATATTCAATGCTCTCAGAAATGACTCATACTAATTTGGGAGTGTAGAGGACAAGCTTTGACAGCACAGTCTAAGAGGCATCTCTCATTCCATGGAGCCAAAAGGCTGTTCTTTAGCAAACAGCATACTGAATGAAATTTTAATCTCTCCATGGACATTTTCCAAGCTTGAGAAAGGAAAGAAATCTCTGGGTGATTGGCTAATCAATGTCCCTCTGCTAATAATTGCTTTTGAAGGGCTCTAGCATCACTCACTGACAAAGAGATTTGTTTAAAAAGCTCTAATTATTCCAAGACATTTATAAAAGGAAAAGGTGACAATGGGATGCTGGAGAGGGGGCAGCAGGCACCACTTTCTGCAATTTCTGAGAGCAATGCCATTTCTTAATAGAAGCAACAGTAGAAAAATCCCAGTAAGAGAATATAACAACACGTGGGTAAGGTTTGGCAGTACAGATGACTGCATCCAAAACTCACACCTCTTATGATTTGCAGGCAAGCCCACAAAGCCTGCATCCCTACACTCATTAGAGCTATAGCTTATGGTGAATGTGTCAAAGCATTAGCACTCTGCTGTTCCTGGATATATATAAAATGACATCACACAAAATGGACACTTCAGATTGCCTCCAGCTAGTTTGCCCAGCTTCTATTGCTCCTAAATCTGCAATACTGTGGCCTCTAGCATTGATATTCCTGAAGAGAACACATTAAGAGCTGGAATTTCTTCTCTGTAGGAAATTCTAGACTTCTTTTTTCCCTCTTTGGAACAAAAATACAGACATTTGTCAAGAGTTTCCTACGGAAGTGAGAAATTCCCAAATATTTTGTTTCCAAATAGCTAAAATGACAGTGAAACTGGAGACTGTGACAGACTCTTGCTTAATGCCCAGCTCCTTGTGTAGCAACAGGGAGTCAAGGCCACAAGACTCCACAAATGAGGCAGCAGATGAGGAATACAGGAATCAACATTCCAGCTCACTGGCTAAGATGCCCAGAGCAGGATTCTCACACAGAGCAGGATTTTAAGTTGGCTTATTTAAGTCCTGCTTTCTACAAGAACCAGCATCAAAAACCAGAAAACAATGTCTCAGCCTCTCTTTCTTCAAAACACGAAAGCAAGACTGTTCTGGGCAGAATGAAATGCTGTAGTTTAAGGATTTTTGGTGGGTTTTGGTCTTCTAAACATTTAATTTTAGGTCATGTTAAGAAACAAATGTATTGACTCTCTTTTCCATCCAAATTATCTGTAAGTTTCTTGTATAGAAAAATACAGCTATTTTTTTCTTTAGGAAAAAAAAAAGGCAGTTTATTTCTGGGAAATTTCAGCAGTGTCTGCATGAAAGCGCTGAGAGGGTTTCCCAGCATGATCTCTCAGCTGCTGCACAACAGTGGGCCAAACTCCAAGTGGGACCTTAGGTTCCTTGGGTTTCTGGCCTCCAAATGCCTGTGAGAGATCCTGACAGCTATAAAAACCCAGAGAAGCCCTGTGGGGCCGAAGAAGTGACTTGCTGGGCTCTACAACCTCCTGCCAGGAAACAGCGTGCAATGATGAAAACCTCCTTACAGTTCTCTGTCAGTTTGCTAAACTGACAGAGCTCCACAAATCATTGCAGATGTGATGAGTCACCATTTTCTGAACAAGAAAAAAAAAAAAAAGGGAAAAAGGGTGGTTTGACTGGAGAATATCCAACCCATTCAATTCTTGGGATGGCTAGTTGTCTCGTGCTAGACACCTGTTCTTTGACCTACAAGAAAACACAGCCCTTGAGCTAAGGAGACCAGAGCAGCATGCTCCAGTCAGTGAGGCCTCCAAGCACACTTTCCACAAATCTCTCATGTCAAGGAATACCAGTAGTTTCAAGGTAAAAGCACCTTCAGCACTGCCACAAAAGCGTGCTATTCCTTTCACTGTGTCTGCTAAAAATCTTTGCTCTCATAAACAGCACCAAAGAGCCCAGGTAACAGAAAGACCAGTTTATACTGAGAATTCTTCCAAATGCAGTTTACTTTTCAGAATGTCTGGGTTTTCGTTGTTTTAAACATCCCTAAATTTGTCCCACAAGTGAATTTTAGCAGCAGGAGAAGCATGTATCAGAGTCTTATTGTAACCAGGAAGAAAGTCAACAATCCCCTGACGATCAGGTACATCCCAAAATGTGAGTTTGACTATCCTAGCTACAAGTTCTCCAGACAGTTTTCTACACTTGTTAGTAAGGTACCTACCCTCCTGTGGCTTGTTAAGTGCTGTGTCTACCTGCCCATTCAGTCCCCAGTAATACGGTTGAGTGAGCGCGGCAGAGCCACGGCAGCTTCAGAGACATGGAGCTCCTACCACTTCCATCAAGGCTGGGCAGAGCCAGGCTATCAGTGCCTCCCACGAGGGAAACAAGTGCAGTCTTTATAGGGTACCAGAAAGTCTGCAACATCAAAAACCTCTCTTAATGACTCCACTGTTGGTAAGGCTTAAGCAAAACCTCCTAACTTCGGCTGAGAAGTTAAGGACCAAAGAAATTCATAGTAAAGTAAGTTTTCTTCCTTTTGATGCTCACAGTACAGATAGTTTTTTCCTAATGGAGGAAAGCAAGATGATGTCATTAGGAGATGTATTTTCTTTCCTAACTTCAGCAAGCCAGTCTTGGTCATTTACTTGGTCATTTACTTGGTCATTGTTCCTTCATTAGTACAAAGGTTGATGCAATTAGGAGTTTGCCAGTTTTGCATAGTTACAGACGTGGAGTCAGACTGGCTGTGATAGTCTGTGTGAGACTATGTGAAAACAGCTTGTGCAGGCAAGAACTGGGATATCTTTTAACAATTCTAGCAGCCAGTCCAACAACATACCTAACACCTCCATACAGGGAGTCTCCATCAGTCATTACCTTGGCGTAGCTTGGCGTAGTGAATTTGAAGGAAACTTTGTAAAAACAATAGATGGCAGAATAAGTGCAGGATTTGGTGCAAAAAGCAAAATTGTTGACCATGTTGACTCTGGTTTTGGGAAACTAGAAAATCATAATAAAAAGTAATGTTTTGAAATTTTATGAAATATCATTGTCATGAAGTCCCCTCTATACTTTAGATGAAGTGATGGACATACTCATACCTTGCACAAAGGAGAGGTAGGGAAATGTGGAACTTCTTGCTTCAAGCAAAAAGAGGCCCAGATCATATATTGAAAATACCAATATTTTTTAAATAATTTTATCTAATTTGGAGAGCAGAATGTTTGAGTTGCTGAATGTTAAGAAAGAATAAAAACCATACCAAGATCCTTAAGTGAATCATTGACACACAGTGTAAAATCTGCAAGGGCTCGGCAGCAGTGTAAATTTGCATTTCCATAGTCATCCCTGCTGAGATGATCTCAGATGAAACAGTGGGATCCACATATGTAATTTAGTGCAGGAACTATTCAAGCCTGTTCTACTGAAATGTATAGTGTATTCAATTAGTTTTATGCGTCCTTATTTGCCAAATGCTGATGCTCCTTAAAAAAAAAGGTCTAACCAATTTAGCCTTATTCCTGTCAGGAAATTAGTATGAAATGACAACCAGCTTTTCAGAAGTGTTTCTTGACTATTTTGATGTGTTTAGCAGGATGATGCAGTGCAGCAGATGCTGTTAGGTCTAAATCCAAGAGAAAAAAGTAACATAAGGGGGACTCTGACCTTGTGCTGTTGTTTAAATCCTTCCTGGTTTAGCAGAATGTATAAATGTTGCTAACTCAAGGGCCAATGGTTATCCACTGTATATCTAGTTCTTGCTTACACAAATCTCATTAATAATGACCAATCATCTCTGAAATATTCATTTCACAACACACATGTCAGTGAAATATTCATTCTGACCCTGGGAACTGAAGTGTGTCATTTTGCCATTTCCACCCATGGGTGGGTGCTTTGCCTTAGCCAAGGTGTCCATAGTAGCCCATGTTGTCACTGCTATGCCTATCCACACCCAGCATCACCCAGACAATTCCACAATGCACACCCCTTACCGCAAATCCTGGCTCCACAGCTGTCCCACACACCTCCATTTTTCCTCTGTCAAAGGCATTTCTAGCCCATGGCTCACTGCATGCAAAGCATTTGCCTGTCCTGTGCTCAGTATGTCAGTTTCCTTCCTTGAACCTCAGGATAGATCACTATACAGTTAGTTGATAATTTCGATGCTGGTTTTAAACCCCTCCTGATGAAGCCACTCCACACCCCTGTAGGTGATCAATATCATAGTTGTGAACTCTCCCAACTCATGGGATATAGCTTTAGGAATATTGGTGTAAATATCCTATTTCCTCCAGGTCCCTTGTGGTCCCACTTTTGGGCTGAGACATCTTAAATGCATTTTAAAGATTCTCTAAGCAGGAGTCTCTGCATGCTGTTGCAGGAGGTCATGTCCCCATCTGTTGTTTTCTGGAATGGCAGTGAGTGACTGACCGGACTGGTTGGAGGACCAGTACCAGAAAACCCTCCTGCCCAGTGGAATAATCTTTGTTCAAATTCTACATAGATGCTAATTTTATCCAGACAGAGACCTAGTTATCCCATTCCAGCTAAAATCTCAGGACTGGTCTAGCAAGCAGACAGTATGGTACAGTAAAGAAAGTGAGATGCTGAAACATTCAGGAGTCCCACTAATGAGCATAGTGAAATGATAGAAGATCAGTCAGGTGCTGCAAAGGATCCTGTGCAAGTCATTTAATGTGTTTTAGCTCATTCTTGAGTTAGCCTGGTTCCCCAGACTGAGTGGTCCCACCTTTCAAGGTGGCTCTCTCCAGCCAAGGTGTCTCACCAACCCAACGAGGCCTGATAAGTCTGCCAGACAGCACTAGAAAAAAGCTAAACCTGCAAAATTTACTGCTTTTGTTACCATATGGCAATAAGGGATTTGCAGCAGGTGACCAGATATGGGTTCATGGCAAGCTGCTCATCAAATTCAAATTTCAGTCTTACCACTGGATTATCCTTTCACCCAGAGAAGGGGGCTTAAAGCTTTATCACTGTGTAGGTAGCAAATGGAACAAGTGCTTATCAACACACACAGAGCAAAGGTATAAAATATGAGCAGCATTGACATTTTAAGCCTTTCTGTGAAATGATCCATTACTAAATATATCTTTTCTTTTATATATCATATCAGAAAGAAGGATTATGATCAAAATGTCATTTTTAATTGTATTTTCTACCCTTGACTTGGTAACATTTAGAGAAAACTCTGAATCCTTTTCCCTAAAAAGGAGAGTCTACTCTTCCCAGGTGTATTACATAAAATGAATTATTTACAGCTCCATGAGAGAGATTTCTTTTTAATTAGAGGTATAATTAGTGAATCCTTAGAGTCTGCTTTTACAAATGGTTAGTATTTTGTAAATTCTTAGAAAATTGATTTTTACATGATGATTTTAATGGTAGCCATGTAAACCTGAGCAAAAATAAGCTGTTTTATAACAGAGACAGAAAGGCAGAAGGAAAGTGTATACAAACTTTGCCATTATTTCATGTACGATTTGCTGCATATGGTCCCACATGGAGTTCAGTACACAAATAAAAAGCTATTTAAGATGCTCCTTTAACCAATGCACATGTAAACCACAGAAGTCATGAACAGGAAGAGATGTATATGCTGTGTGGCAGACTGTGTGAACAGAAGGTGAATTCCAGAAAAACCTTTTAAAGGAAAATGTGTCACTTTCTGCCATTCAAGTATGTTAATTTTGACTCTAGAAAAGTCATACTTGATGTAACTTTATCAGATTTTTTTTTAAATTTTTATTTTAAGTAACCTGAAAGTCAGAATTCCTAAATGTGGCACCAGTGTTACTGTAACTGAACAGAATTAGATATTTAGAGTGGAATATTTTTATCTCCTGACGTAAGGACAAACTGCAGCTGTTTCAAAGGTGCTGAAGCTTTCACATCTCCAATTAAGTACAGCAGTGTAAAAGATTAAGAACTCGGAAAGTGAAGAACCATCAGCTTCATTTGCATTGCTTATATGAGCAAGGGATTCTGCTATTTTCATCTGCATTTTGGGCTTCTTAATGAAGAAAATTTTTAGAGCAGATTCTGGTTAGTTCTTCAACCTCCTCAAAGCTGCAGCACAGCTGCTTGTACCACTGTGGTAACAGAACTGCTGGCACAGAACAGCCTGGTGGCACTAGATTATATTTTAGGGGATAAATGGAGGGAGGGGAGCTATGGTCATGACTGATACAACTAAATACATCTGAAGTTAGGAACTTTTGCAAATATCCTTCCCAATAATTTATAATGTGCAAAGCAATCAAATAATTTACTATAGCATCAGGCCTGTGAGGGAATTGGCAATAAAGCTTTTTATGTTGAGACCTATGTGATTTTGTTGGGATTTGCTCAAAAGTCTGACTGAAAACATCTTTAAGGTTACTGGCAGTTTTCCCTCCTTTGCCAATAGCATAAAGTCTGGGGCAAGGAAGCATTTTACATTTCAGTTTTTAACTTTTTTCATGAAAAGGGAATTCAACAAGACATCAGGGAGAAAGCAACTCATAAACCAGCATCTTTGAGGCAGAGCAGTGACTATGATTCCATTCCTGGAGGTATTAAAGATCAGGCTGGATGGAGATTTGAGCAACCTGATCTAGTGGGAGGCGTTCCTGCCTATAGCAGGGAGCTTGGAGCTAGATAATCTCTAAAGTCCTTTCCAACCCAAACCATTCTAGGATTCCATATATCTGAAGCCAACCATTTTGAGGCACACAACTATCTACCCCAAGCACAGAGTGGCTGTCTCTGTTTATCCGGTCCAAAATGTCTAAAAGCACGGCAAAGCAAGCATGGCCTGTGACAAAGAAACATAAGGGTAAAGGTTTGCAGGAAAGAGAGGAAGCAGCAAATGGACAAGGGTATGATAGTTTAGACTCCTAAAGCTTGAGGGTGTGATAAATTATGATTTTTTTAATAATTTACCAGGTATGGACAGATGTTTGAAGCACCTTCGAGTCAGCAGTACTTCTGACATCAAATTTCAGAAGATAAGGAACTCAGAACCTCATCACATTAATTCTGATTTGAATGCAAACTTCCTTTATGTTGCATTTCTTTACAAATCCAGACACTATTTTCCAGGTAGTGAAAATATAGCTAAGGTTATAATTTTTCTAAAATTTCCATATGGAGCTAACAGTCTAAACATGACACCAAATAAACCAGCTTTTATTGGTATCATCACTGTTATCACTGGCTTTGGAATTTGAAGAGATGGGCAACTATTTACAATTTTATGTGGTGTCAAATTCTATTAAGGAAATACTAATGCTTACTGCTTTGCACCTGCAAAAGGCTCTTTTGAAAAAAGTTTCTTTTTTTAATCGGTCTTTTTACCAGACAAAATGTTCATTGCTAAAATTTTCATTTATGTGACTATAAAACCAGAGTCCGGATCCAATCCATAAATTCCTTTGAGGTAGGTAAATATTTCTTCAATTACACAGAAAAAGTAATGAGTTGTTTAAGTTAAGTGATTTTCCCTTACAGACATGTATTTGGAACTAGAGAATTCCTGTATTTTGTTTCATTCATTTCTCTACCACATTGTACTTCAAACCAGTATTCACTGAGGATTTACACTAGGTCACATGTGGACAATAAGAAAATTTGAGGGAGAAGTTTTTTATTTTCTTTCTTGATTCTTTTCTGTCTCAACTCATAAACTTGAGTGGCTTTTATAGCTGTCAAACAAGGATGTCCAAGCAAATGCTTGATGGCCATGAAAAAATGCAAATCAAGACTTTGACATCTATTGCAACTTAATTTTCTCAAATCACCTTGTCTTCAATGTCTCAATTCTCTTTAAATATGTGTGCTGTTGCATTCTTTCTTCCCCTTCCCATCTCAGTCTGTTCCTGGACTTCCAGAAATTTTTGATTTTATATGACAAGTAGGGAAAAGAACACGCAGTCATCTCCATGCTTTTGTACTTGGACAACATCTCCTTCCACTTTCTCCTTGTCTGCTCCACAGAACTGACCAAGAACAACTTGCTTGGTTATGACTGACATGAACAGAGGCTGAACTCATGTTCAGCTTTATAATAATTGCAGACTGCTCTTTCCTCTAAGGTGTCTTTGTATTCTCCCTTCCTGAAACAAAAAAACAGCTTTGGGTGTCTGACCATAAACTTGTCTTTTCCACCTGAAAAATTTGTGTTCCAACTTCCCCTTTTAAAGATATTTCTTTCCTTTGCTGGCCATTTCAGTCCACTTGGAAATAGAGGGATGTGGCAAATTTATCTCATCAAGTTATGCTTTGAATATGTTATAGCTGAACAAAAGTTTCAATTTTTCAATGCTTACAAAGCCTTATCTCTTGCAGCTAGAGCCTATTTGAACATGTTAAGCACTTGGTTATTTCCACTGACAAGATCAATTTGGTACCAAATTGGAAACCATCTAACCTTCAGCAGTTTGAACAAAATGAGTGTTGAAGAGCTAGAGCTTGTATTTGCTGAACTCAAAGTGAAAAAATTCTAAACTCTGAATAACATTCCTGACCTCATTCATACTGGAAATATCATCAAATATTATGGGTCAGATTTTGAGCTTGTTCAACAACGTGAGAGAAGTTTACTAGCCTCTTAGAGAATTTTTCATATTGCAAGATTGATGCTTAACTTAAATGCGAAACCACAAGCTACTCCCTTAGAAGACTAGCACAGGAGTGAGTCCAAAGAAGCTGCAAAACTTCAAACATTTTGGGTGTCAGTGTTGTTTCTAAACACTGAGTGAAAACCAGCAGAAATTACTGTCCCCAGAGGGCTGCTCTAACTTCCAGTGTTGGTAATATTATCAAGGACTTGGTGTGTTCCAAGCCTGAATATCAAAAAAAAAATGCAAAAGAAAAATCAAAATGTAAATTTCTAATTAATCAGAAATATTTGCAAAAAGGGCTGGAGTGGAGGAACGGGAAAAAAAAATCTGCATTTTGTGGAGCATGGTTCTTTCTTTTAAAGTTTTCTTAAAACATTTTTTTCTAGATAATGAACTCTCCCTTTCTTCTTTCAAGAATATTCTGGACAAGAAACTCAAATATTTTCGTGCTCAAGTCAACATTTATAAAAAAGGGAATTTTGACTGTCTGTACATACAAGTATATCTCTGTTCCCAAGAAGTCAAGTCAGATAAGGATCTCACAGTGATTTTTTTAGCCAATGCACATCCTGTATCTTTGAGCACAATCAAACAAGTACAATTCATTTTTTATTGATATGATTTGGTTGCATGTTTCTGGAGCAATGTTGTAAGAATGTGCCTGCATCCTCAACATCCTGAGTTTTACCAAATATATAGTAAAAGTACGGCTGTGACTGATGCAAATGGCACCACTGTTCTTGCTGAAGAATTTCTGCAAAGTTCTTTTTCTCATGCATTCTGACTTCACCCTGAAATATTCTTTAGGAAGGGGCCTCTTTCAGAGGTGCTGATAATCCTCAGTTCCTCTGAAAATAAGTGAGTGAGTGAGCTTTTTGCACATTGCTACAGTGTTCTAACATTTTGAATGCTGCTTCAAGCCATACCTATTTCAGCTGACTGTTTTCTGCCCTAATTTGGGATTTGGCCAGAGCACAACATTCACATCAGCCCTATCTTGACATCAACAGTTACTTACATTTCTTCATTATTCCACTTTTACCAGCTGGCCTATTATATTATATTATAGCATGTCACAAGGGATTGTCTCAATTACATGAGGTTATGCTACATCTGTGAGCATAATGTAAAACTGGGGTTGGGACAATGGTGTTTTCTCACAGCTCTGGCTAAGCAAAACAGCAGTTTTACAAGAATGGATGCTCAACAGTAAATTAGAAACCTAGAAATCCCCTGATTTATAAATTACTTTTACAAAAATGAGTTATGTTACCACGAATACATACCAAGAAAATATGCAGTTAAACTGCTTGAGCAAGTCAAGGGCTCTTTTATCTGTCTAGAGGTGCTCTGGAAGCTTAGGCTTAATGTTTGAAGTTGAAAAAAAAATCCTTAAAAGCATTTCAAATATTCTATTGTGCAAACTGGAGTGAAAAAAGGTCTACTTCTAAATGAAAGCATCCTGATGGAGTGGGCAAAAAAGTGCTCAACCTCTGTGTTGACTTCATTTCACTGGAAGGGCTGTCAAATTCTCTAGGCAGACAAATCCCGAGCCAGGATAAAATGACTGTGACAAAATATTTCCCTTAAACTATATAGGGGCATTTGAAAAAAAAAAAAAAAGATTACTTCAACAAAGCTGGTTTAATCGATACCATCTGCGGCAGGCACGTTCAAAAAAATCTCTGTTTTCATTCTATTTTACAAATCATGAAGCTGTATTCACATTTTGTGAAGGTGTGGTTCATGCAGTAATACTTTTATGGCCATAGACATTATTAAACAATATAAAATATTTGGTGAGAGAAGCAAACACCTGCATCTTCTATGAGTGTGGGTACAGAAGAAAATGGTATAACACATAGGAGCATACTGTGGCATTTAGTCTGCTACTATTCAACTACTGCTGTGAAGGGAGCTTTTGAGAAACTAAAACAATAATGTTATTATTGTCACTAAACAATACTGCTCAAAGAGTCAGTGCTATATATAAACTCCTAAGAATGTTTTCATCAAGCTGGGAAGCCAAGTCTTTGTGAGGCTGAAAAGAAATTTTAGTAAGTGAACAAGTGTCCATTCTGCACTGCATTCCCCAAGGGTTAGAAAAATAGCAGAAGGCTACATAGTTTATAGCATATCAGCATTTTTTTCATATACAGAACTAGAAAAATGAAAATATATCTTTGTTTTTTATGGATTTTCTTTAGCCTTCAGACTACTGAGCTATTCTTCAAATGCCTCTTGCTAACAAAGACTTAACATTTACCAGAGGATCAGGCAAATTCCTCAGGCATTAGAAGCATGGTTGATTAAAAAAGCCTGTATTTAGTAATTAAAACAGTGCAGCTAATCCACAACTTGAAATATTTTGGAAGCAGATCATGGGGTGAACAATGCAGCTGTCAAATAAAGAAGAGCTTTTCTCATAAGGGATCACTTCACAATACAAGCATCTCCAGATCCCCTCGAGCTATAGTGCACTTCTGCATAGTTGAAGACTTTTAATATTTCTTAATAGCAGATATAAATCACAAAATTTCATAACAGTGCAAGATTTCCTAGGGTTGGTTTAACACTTACAGAGAGTTGCAATTTGCTGTCTTATCCAGCTAATGCTTACATGCAAGTGGTTTTTATTCCAACAATGTAATTAAGATGGGTTTAACATATTGCTGGTCATCCTTTTGTAAGAGCTTTGCCATTCCATACCCTGAGTGGCTTAAAACTTTAAATTATGAGATTAGTCATGACAGACACATCAGGAGTGGAAACCCCAAAGTGAAATGAAACAAGCCTCAAGGAACCAAATACAGTGAAATTAATAGTGGGAAGGGCCCCTTACTTTTTCTTTTGTCTTTCTGATGGACATGGTCTGCTTTCCTCACATCTGTACTGCTTGATCAGAACAAGCAAGTCTCACAAAACATTTGTGGCAGCCTCAGTAAGAGCATCTGCTATTTTACAAGTCTTAACAAAGTCAAGGTATATTCTTACACCAATTTTCAGTCAAGAAAGTAATAATTGACTCTTATTCACAACATTTACCCCCCGCCCAAATTTCTGTTACTTCAGCCAATAAATATGCTAATCTCTCTCAGTTATGTTCCCCTCTAGCAAGCATGGAGGAAAAATGTCTTGTTTGCTGTGGAGGAAAATAACAAGGATACTTAATTTGTGTCAGGTATTTCAGAACCCATGACTGGGATCATGATCACCAGTGAAACCACTTCACCTGTGACTACCATCAGCCATAGCTTTGGTCTCCCCACACTCATTCACAGCAGGCCAGATGCGCCACACTGGAGATACTGAACCCTGAGGAGCAGCCACTACTCCAACATTCCCCCAGCAAGAGGGGAATCACAAGAGAGGCAATCCCTGGGTGGGACACTGATGTCTGAGGCAGGGAGGGGCTCAGCAGCACCCTACAAAGCTAACAGCAGGTACTCCTTTGTCAGCTCTGCTCCTGAAGTTGCATCAGCCTTCACAGACCCACAGACACAAGAGGAAAAAGAGAAGAGAGTCCTACTGCTCACATGGAATTCAGTTCAAGAGATAACAAATGACTAGGGAGCATGTCTAGGTCTGGAATGATAACAAATTATTCAGTTGTGAATTGGAAAAAGGGTACAGTGCAATTTTTTATAGGTTTTACTTTCAATGTCTTTAGGCATAAAGAATAAAGAAAGAAATATATGGGAGATTTCCTTTTTATTATCTCTGTCCTATGAATATTTATGTAACAAACTACAACTAACATGTAGTATCTGGTAGGAGCTCCCTATTTAAACTAATCCATGTAAATTACATGGGCTCTTCACAAAGGTCTCATTGCTGCTTACCTTTACCTCCTGCAGAAGCACCTCTACAGGTGTTCTCAAAGCACACAAGAATACAAATGCACATAATCAAATTGGCGCACACTAAGAAGATTGTGTCTGCATTGATTGAAAGGCGTTACTAAATCTGCCCAACATTCCTACAACCCTTCAAAAGACATGAACACTCTTTTGCTGAGAATTTTTCCCTGCATTCCCAGTAATCTTCTTGGTAAGCAAGGTTACAAAACCAAAATAAATGTAAAATATAAAGCTGATGAAATAGGGAATTATAAGACAATGGATATTTCTAAAGGAATAAAACATATGAAACACCAAACTCTTAATTGCCATTAAATTAAACCTGGTGCTTTAAGAAAAAAAAAAGGCTATTAAATTTTTCCTTAAGATTACTTTTAATCAATACAAAGCCTTAATTCTGTTAAAGTACCAGAAGAGAAACACAAATTGCTTTGCAATATGTCTGTAGAAATATAAGCATGGGAGATCCTAGTATCAGACAACGGAAAACCTTAATTGGTGTTTATAACTCCAGTAGAAGACAATAGTTAATCTTGGATGTTACAGAACACACACTGAACATTTCCTTCCTCAGCATATTTGTGTGCATGCATGTTTCTGTGCATTATTTTGATGATGTTAAATAAGAAATCTCTGTTTCAGAAAAAATGAAGTATGAATACATAGACACATCTGTGAGAAAATGACAAGAGGTTGATGGTTGTGGGACATCATAGTTTGTAGAGGTCCTCCCACAGCCAAACAAACTGCATCATGATGTACCTGCTTTCACACCTCTAGGGAGACTACCGAGCCAAACTCTGACATCCATATTTCCTTTTCTTCAGAAGTAGTGGAAACCTGTTGCCTGTTCAGACCTGCTAGCTGGCCAGGGTCAGAGGTTGGCTGGCTGTTCTTAAGTACTTGACTCAGTACTCAGCTGCCAAACAGCCCTTTTACTCTCTGCCTTGTCTTTCCACTGCATTTGTTTCAGAAGCTGGGAGCGAATCCTTCAACTGGATGAAGTCGCAGCAAGCTTTGCTTTTGGCTCCAGTGGTGGCAGTATCCTGTGTGATTACACTGTGGGCTCCATCTCCCTTCAACTTACAACATGTCAACACTTTTTTGCAGCTCTATAGAAAGTACTGTAATCTTTAAACAGATGCTTTTTGTAGATAAGCAGGGAATGGTATACTCTGCGCTGATTCTAAATCAAAACATTGCTATCTCTGTGAGCTACTGAAAACACTTTGGTCTTCTTCATCAGCCAAGATCAGTGCAAGGGATTCTCTGCTTCTAGCCTGAAAAACTGCCAGCCATTTGTTTCATAGAGCCAAAATTACCTATGGTTCTCTTGTAACAGTATTTGCAATACACAAAGAGGAGGAATGGAAAAGCTGAGACTTCTCCAAACATCTCCACTGTTTACTCATTTTAATCCCTGAGAGCCATCAAACAAAGGAGGTTTTATTTTTCTATCTGATTCCCAACTTGCTTTGTTTTTAAATCAAAAAGGTGTAACTACTTCTTCACTCTGTTCATATCTAATGACAGCTTTCAATGCATTATTTTAATTAGGCTTCCACATTTGTTCATAAGCTGTCCAGGTCACAAGGAGAATTAAAAACAAACACTGCCAATGTATTTCTTCATTACTTCTACAGACCGCTATATTTGACTTGTATTCAGAAGCAAAGCTGGCAGGATGCACATGACTGGAAAGGGCATCAGTGAAGTCTGACACGGGTTAAGCTTCTGCTCTGAACTCTGCAGTGCCTCTGTTACTTTGGGATTTGTACAAAAGATGCAGGCTTAGTAACTCTCAAACAACTCACAGGTACTGGAGCTGAAAAGCTCACCACTAAACTGCATGAAATATTTATGCAAGGATAACAGTTGTGTTTTCAACACACTTAATGGATTCCTCGCTCCTGTATACTCCTCAATACCATACATTAATGATGCCTCATCTACAGATTTCATAGTTATCAGTAATTTTATCCTAATTCTAAAATTCACCCCCCACAATTCCCTCACATCCACAAGTCAAGTTTCAAAGCAAGGATTGAAATATAATTTCCCCTCAGCTTGTTTTTTTATAGAAAAGAGAATGTAATAATCATTACAATGTTTGTAAACTTCCAGGAATTCAAAGACTTTTCTTAGATTTAGATATTTTTTCCAGATTTTTCATCATTTATGAGACAAAACCAAAACCCAACACTTCCTCACATGGCAAAAACATGAAAAAAATCAAGATCCATGATCCAATGGATATATTAGTCAGAGTTAAGGTCACATATCCAGAGCTGATTAGTGATTTCCTAGCAATCCATCCTGATGTTCCAATATTAGCTCATCAGCAACTCAGGGACAGAGAAGGGACAGCCAAAGCCAAAGCCAAAACCAAAACCATACACACACTTTGATCCCTTCCCCAATTTTCTGTGCAAGTAAAGTACAATATCTTCAAATTTACTGACTTAAAATATTTTAAAAACCCTTGATCTACAAGAGAGATAAAAAGGAGTTTGGGAAGACAGCTATCATCCATGGGAGCAAGCCAAATAAATTTGTGGACCTAACTATGAAATTTTAAACTTTCAGGTGTTTGATGGCTTGTGAATTTAATCTTAACTGTGAATTCCCTAGGCTTTAAAAAAATCCATGTATAAATACCTTTCTGCTAACTATAACATTCTTGCAGGGTGTTGTGCTGTAATTTACACTGTGTTCACTCTGAAGCCAAATTGCTTTCACTTAAAAAGCACCTCTGCTAAGGCATAGATCATTTCTAGTACCTTTGCTTCAGTACTTTGCTCTCCTTTTATGCACACAGAAGGCTTTAACACAAGGGTGACTGTCAATACCTTTAATCCCAGCGGTGGTACCGGCAGAGAAATGAGATTCTTCCTCCTTCTCCCCCAGGCAGCTCTGCAGGTTGGTGCTTCTGAAGTGCAGAGAGCTCGTATCAGCTGCTGCACATGATCTGTGGAGCAATTAGCAGAGGAGTTCACTGTACAGAGCAGTCCACTGGGATCTGTTACAGATCCATAGAACCATTATGGCTGGAAAAGACCTCAAAGATAGACGAGTCCAAGCATTACTTTTCACAGCTCTTACAACAAACCCCTGAACACTGCAATCCAAACTCAGCTACTCTAGTGCCAAGTACTGCATGAAGTCCTGAAAATGCTACTAGAGCAGCAGACTGTGTTTCAGACATGGACTAGGGGGCTGAGGTAAGACTAAAGGGCAATTAGTTTTCTTCTCTCCCCATTTCTCAGATGCTATTGATCTAAATACAGAAGAGACTGAACACACAACTTCACTGGAAAGTGCATCCATAATTTTTTTTAAATTTACACTGAGTCTGAACCAGCAAAGAGGTTGTATTAGATTTTTTATATTTACCTATTTCTTTGGAAGATACCTGATTTTTTTTCATAGTTTTTTTTTCCAAGTCTGAAAAGTGGTGAAAGTTTGCTATTTCAAATCATATACAGGTACAGCCTGCACAATCATTTCTGTGGTATTGACTATGAAACAGTAACCACAACATCCAATTAAATAAAAAAAGGTAATGTTTTAAAATGTATTCAGCCTCATAATTGCATTACAGTAAAACTGCACTGACTTTATAATTTGTCTGCGTGGTTTCTCATTTCCTACTGTGGTATTTCCTTTTGTGATGAAATAATACTCCTATTATTTTCTCACTGTAACCTAGAGATCCATTTTACATATAAACCATAGAAACAATTCTGGTTTTTATGTTCCCTTGTTGGTGAACATTCAGGATCACCAAGTTCACCCAAGTCATTCTCTGCATTTCTGTTGTATTAAATACAAGGAAGTCTTTGTAAAGAACTAAGAAACATCTTTTTTATCAAAGAATCATAGAATATCTTGAGTTGGAAGGGACCTACAAGAATCATCAAAGTCCAGCTTCTGGCCCTGCACAGGACAGTCCCAAGTATGACATTTTTTTTTCTTGTGAATAATTAATTTATCAAAGAAAAATAGCAACGACACTACAGAAACTATTCTACTAGTCACAAAGTTTGCCAAATTGGATTTTGATCAAATCCTTACAGAGGCATCAAAAATAGTTAAAAGTTCCATTTAAAAGACTTATTTAAAAATTAGAGAACAAAGTAAAGTAGAAGAACTAAAAAGGGATTAAAAAACATTAAAAACATTTACAGACCTACCCTATAAGCATAGGAAATACTAATATAAGAATACATCCTGAGGAAATGCCCATAAAAGGAAGTAGTAGTCAGAGTGTTACTTAAATACAATTGTTAAGTATAAAATAAATACCATTGTTAATGATCCTATTTTTAAAAATAAATTATGTATTTTAAAATAAAAATATGTATCTTATAGCTCACAGCTCTAAGAAATATACAATGAAATTTGGTCTGCATTAATACAGTGGTATTTAGTTATTCATCCTGTAAAAATGGTTTCTATTTTTTATTATTAGGAAACACTAAGCACCACTGTAGATGAAGGAGTTACAGGATTTTCATATTTTATTAAGCAAAGATTCATAAGACATAACACAGATTTGGAAACCCAGGGAAGAGAATTGGAATACAAGGTTAATAATTTTTTACTTTAGCGCTATCAGGAAGAAATAAAAATCTAATTTTCATGAGGCTACACGTTGTCTTCCAATTTTGAGATCTCATTCATCTTTTAATCTTCCCAATCTCGAAAAAAGAAGTATAGTAGCAGGAATAAAACAGAGCATTTTAAGCAGCAGGGGGTTTGAGAATCATACCTTTTCATTAGATTCAGTTGCAATCAGAGTGCCTAAAATGAACATTAGCCCTTAGCAGTCAATACACCATCTGTTCCTGGGATACTCAGGGTCTGATGGCCTGATCATCTATTTTATTGTGTATTAACTTACAAGGGCCACTAAGAGTTTCACATCTGCAGTAAGAAATGCTTCTAAAAAGAATTACTTTTGTCCTTTCTACTTTCATGTTAGATGCCATAGCAAAGAAAAGAATGAAATGGAAAAGATACATTTTAGGGCAGAAATCTATTGGAAGACAGTTGCATGCATTATGCCTCAGCAGGGAGCTGAATCAGTGAGGCTTCGTAGAACCCTCTGCTGCTGAAAAGAAACTGGTGCAGAGAAATCTGTTTGCATTTCAGCTCACTTTAAGAAGTGAGTATATAAGTGAAAGTAGTCAGAAGGTGTGCCTGTGTCCTTGTTTCCCTCCAAGAGAGCAAATCCTTCTGGGATGAATTTGCTGTGGGTTGGCTTGGACAGGGGCCGTTCTTCAGTCAAGAGAGGTCTCAGTGTCAGAGCAGAGCCAAGCAAAGCAGCCTAAATAACCAGCACACTGGGCTAAAACCTGGTCTTTTTGATGCTCTGTGTTGTTGAGATAAAATGTACAACAACAGGAAGAAGGAAATGGTGTCTAGAAATGCAGGGATACAGAATTGCCTCAGCACCAGTAAGCAGCCATCGCAGCCATCACTCTGACAGCACTGCAAGCCATGAGGCCTTCATGGCCACAGGGCCTACAGCTGCCCCTGGGAGCTGCTGAGGAAGGCAAAGCAGAGCTTCTCTCTCTCTGTGGCTGCTGCACACCAGGGTTAGCAAAGCTCAATGCCAAGAACCCAATCAACTTTCCCACAGTGTCATTATCTGCAGGCCAGCTTGGAGGTGCAGCTTGATGGAATGCACAGAGGGAGAACATCTAACAAGAAGAAAGTTTGGCTTCAGACAAGCTTGACTCCAGGCTAGAGGCCTTCTACCCTTTCCCCCAGCCATGTCAGAAAAAAGCAGCAGGCATAATTTTTGCTAAAGAATCTGAATTAAGTTCACTAAGTTTCACTTCCTCACACTCACTAGGGTGACAAATGTCAGCAGCAATATTTTAAGAGATGGCAGATAGAGCAAGAGTGTCAGATTACAAAAAAGCAGTTAATATTTCCTTAGAAGCAGAAAGTCTCTTTCCTTCACACCAAATTAACTCAATGAGAATGAAAATTAAAGTAAATTAATTTGCCTTATTTTAAACAAACAAATAAATCCTCACTGACCTTTGAAATACAGAGCATAACAGGAAAAGGTGTGATTTAAGCACTACCAGTAATTAAAAATGAAATCAGAATCTTTCTACAGGCAACCGCAGAAAACATGCTATCCTGGCTTTACAAAGGGCCTGGCTATATGAACAGGGATTTAATTGTTAGCACTTATTTTCACATGCTGCTAATTAATTCCAATTGTTATTAAAGGCAAAGGATGCACTGTGTGAATAGCTGAGTTCAGAAGTATTTTTCAGGAGAAAGCACTGACTATCTGTGATACCTGAACTGTGCAGATATGTGTTTCCTACAGGTGCTTCACATAGGAATCAACAGGTGAACAATGAAAGCACTTAGCTAATCCTAAGGCCCATGTGTCTGGGTCAAGAATCAAGTTCTGTTTTCAAAGTTCACTCATAAAACTCCTGAGCTGCAACTTCATAGAGCTGTTGATGACTCACAAAGCACTTCTTCTGACTGACTGACTCTGTGCAATATCAAAGCAGAGGTTCTAAGAGTCTCAAGAATAAATAAGCTAGCACTTTCACTTCTGTGAAAGTGCCTAGTGTAAGTTGTAGTGCCTTTTGCCTGTTTTCAGAACTCCATGCTGTATAGATAAGCCTGATTGATATGATTCTTCCTGATTTCTGTCCATGTCACATACCAGAATAGCATTATTTCAACAAAGAATAATTTTTAAAAAGAAAGTAAAAGTTAGGCATTCTCTGAACTATTTTTAATTTTGACCACTGTTATAATTTGTTTTTCTCTACAAAAACCTAGGATCTGCAGAACCAGCCATGAAAATCCTACTTTCAGAAATCACATTTCCTCTAGCTTCCCCTCACATCCTGCAGAGTGACTTGAGGATATTTTCTGTGTAAATACAGAAATGCTAACACATGTGAGGACTTTTTGTCCTTGTTTCCAGAAAAGATTCTAACACGTCTCTCCACAGATAAGCAAATCAACTGAGGAAAAATATAGTGCAGACCCACCGATCCTAAGGTTGTAGAAAACCTCACATGACTTTGTAGCTAACTTTGGAGTTGATTTATAGCCTGTCACCAAATCAGTGGTCAGAAGCTGACACAAAATGTCTTCTGCAAGCTTTGAATCCTTATTCAGAAAGTCTTCTTCATTTATATTCTATTGAACCAAACAACCCAGGATTTCCTCTCCCTTTGTTGGATGGCTTCCTGTTCCTGCAGCTGCCTTCTGTGATGTCAAAACATGAGAGTTAAGTGCTGCCTGAGGATTATGTTGCCCAAGTCCACCAAAATAAATCAGATTTGAGCATTTAATCCTTTTAACATCTCTAAATATGTGGGTTTAAACAGCAAAGCCTTCTGTAATGAGGTAACTCCTCCCCTTCACCAGACAACTTCATGACAAGTAAAGATTCAGTATGACTTGACTTGAATCTTACACATTGCAATATACTGAAAGTTTCCTGTTATCTTTTCTCCTTTTCCTGCATCAAAGTGTTATAGGATCAAATCTGACTGTATGTATAATTACATATTATTCTTCCCTTCCCATCTGACCTAAATCAATTCTTCTGGTAGCAGAGTCTGTACTCTGTATTTGAATAAAGCATCAGTTGTATTGAATGTGCTGGAATTGGCAGATGGTTGGTCAGTCATTCAGTTTGATATTAATTGCTTCTTTGAGATCTCTTCCAGAGAACTGAGGACAAAATGCATAGTGTCTTATTACATTAAGAAAAAAAAATCACATCTGAAATTCTTTGATGAAAGATTCGTCTGCCTGGCAGACAATGTACTTTCTCCTTAAGAGTCAAAAAATGACTAAAAAATTCCATTATTTAAAGATTATCTCATTTCCTTCCAGTGAGTTAAAAAAAAATCAGACATTTTGTTTGGAATAAAAAATGAATTTTCTCTCTTACTATTTGAACAACACTTTTTACTGATTAAGAGAGGGGGGATCTTTTGCAGGAAGGTCATGTAATTTTTTCATTATGATTAATTTTTAAATTCCTCACCACTCATTTATGCTCAGCTGTGTCCATATGTCGTTAAGTGGTTCACTTTGACTACAGTAGCAAGCAGGGGCAAGATCAGTTAAAACAAGAATATTTAGCACTTGATATTAAACACTGGAGGTTTAGAAGATGACCTAAGCAGCTGGGGTGAGGTCTGTGGGTCTGTGATTCATGTATTATGGTGGGTCTACTGCTAGAGCCAAATAATTTTCTACTGCCTAGAAAGTATTCCCACAAACTCTCCAACATACTTGTAATTATATTCATGCTTCACATCAAATAAATTTCCCCTTCAATATATTAAATGTTTCTGGCACCTAAAAATCATTATGTATGATTTAATCTCAGATTCATTACTTCACAGATATGTAAAATGTATGTTGCATCATTTATTCATTGGCCATTAGAAATACATAAAATAGCTGTGAGCTGTTAAAAAATGTGGCACCCATTCTTCTGATACTTATGTATTACTATTTCCATCACAGCAATTACAGCAGGTGCCAAATGGCACCTATTTCTTTTTGATAAATGGTATCTTATGCAGTATTTAAGGAAGTACTGTGTCTGCTCACCCTAAACATTTTTAAAGAGGTGACAATCAGTTAAAACTGGAGGCTGCCTCTGCCACTGCAGCACTGTACTCGCTAAGTGAGCTAAATGCCTTGTTTCAAAGATGAGTCTCTCTCACCTCAAAGGTCACAAAATTCTTATGCCATTTCTGTGTTTCACTTTTGCACTTTTCCCTCAATCCTTTCCTTGGTAATATTTTCCTTTTCAATAAGCATGCTTCATGCCCCAGTTTTGTCTTCCTCCTATCCTACTTTTGACATTATGGTTGTATCTGGACCTTAAGCTCAGACACTGCAAATCATGAATGTTTTAACTTCTGCCCCCTATTTACAAGCAAATTTGAAATACATCAGTAACACAGCTAGTGTTTTTAATTTTTAGTAATATCTTTCCCTGAGTCTGGAGGCTTGATCCTGAGCTAGCAAGTATCACATTAGCTCCACTGATTTAAATGAATGATATAAACCTACACCAACCTTTGTCTTCAAAAAAATCTCAAGACTTCTTGGGACCTCACATGCTTTATATGGAAAGATGCATAAACATGGGAGCAAGATTTTTGTCTCAAAGCTGAGCCTCCTTAGGTAAACAATCAAAATGGCTTAGTTGTATATGGCTGTATTTTGCTCTACAACTGGAAAAATATGCA
Source organism: Melospiza georgiana (assembly GCF_028018845.1). Taxonomy (NCBI): domain Eukaryota; kingdom Metazoa; phylum Chordata; class Aves; order Passeriformes; family Passerellidae; genus Melospiza; species Melospiza georgiana. The sequence continues at coordinate 41,544,720 of NC_080430.1, read as the reverse complement.
TTAACCAGGAATTATTGACATTGGCTAAGGCTATTCACTCAATATTTTATGATAGCAAAATAAATATGTTTATTTCCACATGGAAGAACCCCTGGAACAGGACTGAGAGCAGCTTGGACAACTGTGAACTCACATGGCTGCTTTGGGAGATGGACCAGTTGTGCTCAGAGCAAGGGAGGCCTCTTGGACCCTGTCTGGGTGCTGTGACCTGGAGTTACCTCTGCCCTGGTGGATATCAAAATTCAATGACAGCCCTCAAAACATGAGAACAAAGGCTGCAATATGAGCCATCTTTTCAGGTGGATTTTAAAAGTTTCCTGGGCTCAACCATCATTATTATGCCTGTAGACAGAGAGTAAAAACTGAAGAACTTGTGCTGATAGCATCTTCAGAGGCAGTTTTGCCATGCTGTGTCGTGCCTCTCTCCCTAAGAGTTGCTGTACTTTTCCCACTCAAGTCTACAGATTACAGAGCTGTTCCTGTTTTGCTTCTGAAAATGGCTTCAGTGTCTCTATCCTGCTGCCTAAGTACACTGACTCATTCAAGCCAAAAGGAAAATGGCTTTGGGAATGGGAAACTTTATTACAACGGTCATGAATTAATTCCCAGTTCTGTACAATTGGTGGGGGCACACTGGAGGGATGCTCAAGAGTGCTGCTCAGACATCAAGCAGCCTCACCATGTATTCAAGAGGAGGAAAAACAAGGCGTGACCTCAGATGCTGTAAAGTTTTAGGTGGTGTGCTGAGTTTTACAGGGAGGTTAACTAGCCTGAGTTTAGTGCTGGGTTGATGCAGCTCTGCTGCTTCCATTTCTGAAGCTAGTGTCTGCTGCATTTTAAGCTGTGTTATGTGTACAAAGCAAGTTACTCAGGGCAGCCAGGTATCTCTTACACAGCTCTTTATCTCATGGAATTCAAACCCAGAGAGCTGCATTGAAGATGACATACACTCAAGTGGGAATAGTTGGACAAAATCACAAAATTCTCACTGGATCCATTAAAAACCAAAAACCTCTCATATCTGCTAACCTGTTAATCATGCATGCAAGATGGCAAATGCCTATGTAAGGGTTAAGAGGAAGAATTCTCAACTTTCTCAAGCCTACTGTCCCATCCTTTTAGCAAAATCAAGCCAACAAATGAACAAGAACATATTGCCAGAGAGAGGAGCTGGAAGAAATATTCCAAACCAGAAGAAAACACATTTGGCCACAGCAGCAAAGAGTCAGTTGACACACTCAGCAGAATTTCTGAGCTTATGAATAAAGATGACAACTGAGAACCGAGCCAAAACTCAGAGTAAAAACTACATAGCAATATTCACACCTCTAATGAAGCCAGGGAATTTCTGGCTCTGCATCTTTTGTGCTTTAAATATGACATTTTTGGCATTTTGCCTCTTTGTGTGTGTGTGTTTTAGTAGTGTAAAGAGATCTTAACTTTATAGAACCTCTTATTCTGCTTTTTTCCAATTAAGGACCCTGCTAACAACCTCTGAAGTCAGGGCCGCATGAGCATCAGAGAGTTGGGATCAAACTTAAAAAAAATACAATTACACCAGAGTGATTTTTTCTCCCCAAAGAGTGTCCTGCCACTCACATGTTATCCTTTTTGCCTTCAATTCACTTTTGGGCATGCTGACACTCCTCCACATTTATTTCTGGAGGTACTTTAGAGCTAAGCCACAAGTGAAGTCTAAGTCACTTCTCACCAGCCCCATAAATTTGTCAGATAGGAAAATGCCAAAATAATGTGTAAAATTACTCCATCAATTCCCGTTGCCTTACAAAATATCTTGGCAGGCTAATTTTATTTTCTTCAGACCATCTTGCAACAAGTTTGCTGGAAACATTATGTTTTGACAGATTTACTATCCAAGGGGGTTTTTTTGTGCAATACTTGCAACAATTTTAGCTTGTAATTAAGAACGGATGGAAAAAAATTACACGCAAGGGTTTGTAAATAGTTACAAGGGGCCTTGCTCAGCCCTAGGTCTGAGAAGGAGAACAGAATTATTCTCATCAAGTTTGTAACCACGTGTAGGAGAAAGGCACGTGGGGGGATGCAGCTGATATGCTCAAGGACAGGGCTGCATTTAGAATGAGCCAGATGGGAGAAATGAACTGTCAGAAACTTCATGAAATTCAGTCAGGACACCTGCCCTGCCATCTCTGGAACAGGCTATCATCCAAGAGGAAACAGGCTGGGATGCCTGGCTGGGGAGCAGCTCTGTGGAGCAGGGACCGAGGTCCTGGGGCGCACACACCTGGCTGAACCTGAGCCAGCAGGATCCTGGCAGGCATGAGGTGAAGGCTGAGTGCCCTGGGCTGTGCCAGCAGGAACACAGCCAGAAAAAGGGGAAAGCAGTCATTCCTTCTTGCTGGGCATTGGTTTGGCTGTCTCTGGAACACTGGGTTCATCTCTGGGCCACTCAGTACACGTAGGTTTCAGTGAACTGGAGCTCAGCAGAGTCCCTGAGGTGGCTGAGGCCGAAGCCTCTTGTGAGGAGAGGCTGTGGGAGTGGGGCTGGCTCAGCCTGGAGGTGGGATGCCTTCAGGAACCTGCAGAGGCTCAGGCTCTGCTGAGGTGAATAGTGGCAGAAAAAGAGACAGCAACCATAAATCAGAATTAAGCATTTTTTCTTTAATATAAAAAAAGTGATTTTTCATGAGGATAAGCAGTAGAGAAGGAGCATATCTGGTAGGCCAAAGCCCTGAGCAACCTGTCAATATAGGCTTCTTGTTGGTTGCAATGTATTCTTTTGTTGAGTTCTACTTGTCACTATATTGCCTCAGCTGCTCCAACTGCACATTAATTCCTCTGGAGGGGAGGTACCTGATGAAATATGTTTAAAACAATTTGCAAGTAGCAATGAAAAGAAAAGCAAGTTGGGGAAGGATGCATAAAAAACGATGCCACAGTGCTGAGGCAGCAGAAAATAATCACACATAATCATATGTGCCAATACAGTTAATAACTGAAATATTTTGTACGCTGTGATTAGATTAATTGACATCAGCTTTGATGAATGTTGGGAATTTCATCTTAAAAATAAATTCTCATGAGAGAATGTGTTTGCATGGTCTATATTCACCAGTGCTGATGATTTTGCTCATTTCCTTCAAAGGGCTTTCTTCCTTATAGACATTCCTCACAATGACAAGTGAAGAAAAATTTGACCCAAGTCGTTTTGTTCCATACTGACATCTAAACCATTGGTGTGGATTGGTTTGTAGTAATTTCTGCTTTAGGAAGAGATCATGAAGCTACAGATATAGGTACCTCCTTATCACCACAGGTCACTACAGACTATTACCCTGATACTTTGGATCACCTAAAGAGTGATAAAAGAAAAGAGGGCACAGAAAGCATTTAGAAGCTTAGGAGATTGCACAGTGGTGACAGTGGAAACATAGAGATGTGTTAATGAAGAAGCTTTCATATAATCAGTTTAATATTTTTTTCTTCTGCAGTCCACATCTGAAAAATACCAATATAGATGAGTGATACTCTAAAAAATATTGGTCTGCCATAGTATCACAAAACAGTCCATTTCATCCACTGTTTTTACAGATACTTTCCCTGTGAAAGTGTAAGGCTGAACTGCTGAACAGCCTCTGCCAGCTTGTGAGGATTTTCTCTGTGAGCTGAGGAAGGACAGCTTTGGGATTTCCCCACCTTGCAGCAGAGTGAGTGTGGGCTCCTGGCTTGCAGGGGGTTGTGTGGTGTCCACGGTGTACGTGCTGGATGCAGGGCCAGCATGGTAGCACACACTGCTGATTTCCTGCCTGAGTCAGCCAGAGCTCTCCCCGGGGCTTTTCCTGCACTACAACTCCTCAGCAAGCTCAGACCTCAGAGCCACACATGGGTCCTATCAGATGCTATTCTTATCAGTTGTGTGGGCCAGGAGATACAGCAGCAACGTGCAAATGGAAAACCCTTGTTGTAGCTACCAATACTTTCCAAACTGTAGTTTGAACCACTAACATTCAAAACATAAAGGACCAATTTCAGTGTGGGAATAGCTCAGTCAACTTCTAAGAAATTATACTGACCTACCCAGAGATAAATTTTCCTCTAAACATTAATGCAGTTAACATAAACAGCCAGAGAGAAACTGGGTAGATAGTTGATTTTTTAGATTATTTTACATGTAAACTAACTTCACCTTCTGGATTTAATGAGTGTTGATTCAATTTTATGGACTGTTACTTCTTCAGTGGCCCTGATTCACATAAAAATCTCATAAGGAAAAAGTTCTGGGATTCCAGCTGGTAAAAATTAGCTCTATCTTCATTCTCCACCTGCTTTTCCCTTTGTTAGGATCATGTATTTTATTGTGGTTTTATCAAAAAAGTGGAAAACAATTTGATAGTTATGATTTAAATAACAAAGAACTTGTGGGTTTGGATGTAATAAACAGGATTGTCTGTAAAAGCAGAGGTTTGTGGAAATTGATTTGCTATATTCACTAAGGCTGAGCATTCTAGTTCTTACAGTTATTTAGACTAACTTGAAAAATTCAAGCCTTGTTTTCCTATTTGCAGCTTCACCTTTTTTTAGTCTAAAACATACACACTAAGTGGCCTGGGCTATTGGCAACTCTTAGTTAGTGGTCTCTGCAATCTCCAGACTCTCAGATACCAAAATATTTTTCTTCTCAATTATGTTGAAGTTAGGCAACATTCTGAAACACTTGTACTTCTCCAAACGTTGACTGTAAGGCAGAGAACAATTGAAAGCCATGAAGAAGGACCTGAGTATTCACTCTCAGACAAGAACCCAGCCTCTCTAGTTACCCTTCCCACTGAAAAAGACCTCTAGAAGATAAGGCAGGGATGCTCAGCTATGAAGCTTGCAACACTAAGAGTCAGGAATGTGGAGTGGAAGCTAGACACTGAACATGGTATTATTTAGGGAAGCAAACGCTTCTTAAACAAACTAAACCACCTATGTGTAGTATAAAATTTCCTTTATAACACTGGTAGAATGCTTATGACAAATGGAAATCCATACAATATGAACTCCAGCACAGAACCACTGAAAGGAGCCCTGCCACTGCTTAGTCAAAGCAACACTGATGTTTGAGAAACTGAACACTCTTTCCTTCCCAGAGTATTTCTGATGTTCTATTGTTTGCTGCAAACAAGGCAGAGCAATATAGCTCTACAGGATGCTGCTTGCAAACTGAAGAACCTATAAAATTTTTGTGCTTTTTTTTTGTTTCTAAAAGTATTCCTATAGATAAAGCACTTGATCCTGCCTCTATGCTGCACTATCCATGAGGCATACTTTGCAAAAACCTTAACAGAGAAGTTTAGTTTCAATTGTGGCCAAGTAATTAAGAAAAAAACCCATTCTTTTGCACAGAAAAGAAAACAAAATAACAAAGTTGTGCATTCCTGAGGTTATTTTAGAATGCATTTGTTCCTGTCCATCACTGCCTGTGGTAAGGCAACAGACCCTGTGATTTTTGACTAACTTGGTGCTGCAGTCACTTGTGTCAGTCACTTTGCTAAAGAGCAGAGGTGGATATTCAGATATGGTGGTGATCAGCACACAGCACAGAACCAGCTTATCCACAACCATGTCCCCCTAATCTGTGCCCAAGCACTGTCAGAGTCAACAAAGTATTACATAAAGGCATCAGCAAGAAAGATCCAGTCTGTAAGTACCACTTAAATTAAATTATGGCCAGAGGTCTGACACTTTAGAAAAAGGAGCTCTTTCAATAAACTCTTCCTTTTCTCTGGAGTTAGGTTATACCATTCCTGCCTTTGTTGGAGCTATAGAAGGAATATACAGTATTTTCTCAATGGCTGCAAAGTATTTTAAAATATAACAAATAACAATTTTAAGCTTTCTCCAAACATGTGCTTTCAAAAAGTTTTGGCCTGTCCTTTTTTTCCTGAAATACTCTGAAGTCCACCAGATTTTACATCTACATTGCATTGCTGATGGAAACGATGCCTTCCTTTTCTGTGATCCATCCATTTCCTTTCTTTGTGGGCTGGTGTGTGTGCACTATCCATAAACATAAATAGATAAATATAACAATATATATACACAAACATATACATATATTTATATATATATATATATATATATATAGAGAGAGAGAGAGAGAGAGAGAGAGAGAGAGAGATAAATAGAGATATATAAATAACTCCTATCCCCAGTTAGGGACATGAGTAGCATAAAAGTGATTTATGTAGCGTATTTGTTTCTTTGGAAGGGTTTGCTAAGGAACATGGTAGGGTATAAAAAAAACCCTGGATCAAGCAGGTTTCAGATTTCCTTTGAATACAAATGAAAGTTATTATTTGCACAGCATTGCTAAAAAGCTGAGTCATCTACTTAAAGGCAAAATTCTGGTGAGGAAGATTAATTAGTTTTCAGTGAACTCCCCCATACTTAGTGGTAGCTGTGTTCATTGCAGATGGAGTTCTGGACTGTACAATCATTACCATTGACATCACTGAAACTACTTAGAATCCATGAGCTGAAGACTGACTAAAGAATTAGACTGGTATTTATTCCCATTCTCAGACATGTCTGTTGTTTCCAGTCTCCTGGTTTACAGGTGACTTCTCTGATTGACCTGGGGGTGAGTGGGACTGACCTCCAAATAGACAGCGTGATTAATAACAACGGCACGGTGATGCTTCAGCCTGTTTCATTAAAATGGATCTTGAATTTTTTGCTATATAGTGCTCCTTGTTTCATCTGTGTCTTAGTACAGGTCTCCAGATCATTTAGTAGCTGAAGAAACAATCAGAAGCTAAAGGCCACCAGGTCTTCTGCTGGAATACAGCATTGCAGCTCCACTGAAGGGCAATGGAGTTTCAGCAGTTCAGACCAGCTGAAGCTCTTCTGCTGAGCTGCTTCTCATAAACTGGAAGGAAAGGCAGAACCCATATACCACAGAGCAGGCTCAGAATGTTTGAGATGCTTTTCCTTTGTACCCAGGGAATATGCAGCTACTCAGGGGAAAAGAGAAGAGAAGCTAACAGTCAAATGAATGATTGTGCTGAAGGAAGAAAGAGCTGTGAAAAATTGAAGAATAATGAAATAGCATGAGGCAGTTGGGGTGGGAGGAAGCCCATGATGTTTGGTCCCTCAGTACAGTTAATTATTAGCTGAAAAATGTGAAACAGGATGCAAAAAACTCACGTGGCAAATACCAATGAGGCAACCAAGGCCATTTAGAGCACTTCCTATCAAAATTCAAACACATGCAAAAATAGAGCTGCAGAAACTCACTTCAGAGCACATGATTGTTCTTCATAAATTTTGGTTTACTCCTACTGGAAATTACCAAAGTGCTTTTTATGCACAGAAGAAACTTGAAAGATCTGTGACTGTGAATATTTTACTCAGCTTGAAAACACTCTGAAACCTGTTAGCTGAAGGGAAGGTGCAAGTTTCACATTGCTCCAAACCTCACTCGCCTCACAGAGTTCTACAGCTGTAAATTAATTTCTCACCGAGGCCAGTGCCGCTTCTGTGGAGGGACCCAGAGACTGTCACTGCCATCCACTCTTTGTCAGGATCTACATAACATCATCTCGGGGGGCTGCCCAGGATTATTGAGTACCCTGCTTGCCCAGCTATCTTTCATATTTGCATGTAGCTATGCTGCTTGGGAACCCTCCACAAATGCATTGGCGTGAGGGCGTACTTGGGTGTGCTTGTGTGTTTGCCAATATATTTGGCACAGACAGAATGCATCTGTCTCAAAGAAACTACAGGATATCTACCCTGACAGCATTCCAGTAATGACATTGAACTGAGGCAGACATATCTATGGAACAATCATGCATTTGTCTGGTCTTTTGAATCTGAAATGCTAACTTGAATTGGAAAGGGCAAGGCCCTTTTCGAGCACTCATGAAGCAGTTGGGAGCAGGAGATCTAGAAGACTTTTTTTTTCTGTCTTGTTCTTTGGAGCCTAAATATGCAAGAACAGAGCACAGCCCTGAGGGAGGCTTTGCTCATGCCTAAGCCCCTGACCTCAAAATGGAAAACTTGGAGTCAGCTAAGTCTCCCTGACAACAAAGGGGAGGGGAAATGGAGTTGGCACTCCACATTATTAATTTATTTGCATTACAATTTCATTCTCAAACGGGGAATAAACTGAATCAACAAAGAGTGGTAAAGAAGTGATCTCTTGTCTACCACAAAAATAATATACACATGTATATATGTGTGTGTGTTTACATGTATATATATCTATATCTATATATGGAATGGAGAGACAAAGTCTGCCCACCCTTGGGGGCATGGCAGGCAGCATTGGGTGTGCCAGGGCAGGAAACAGCACTTATCTTATCCTGTGACATTTTGGGGTCCTCTTTGAGCCAGGAAATGCCATCATGACCTGCAGCAGATAAGATAAAGAGCTCTAAAGAGGGCTGCAGAGTCTTTATGAGTAATCAGAGCCTTTATGTGAAATCAGTTCAACTGCTTATATGCTGTGTATTCAGAGAAACTAGTATTGATTTCCCTACTTGTTTCTTGCCAGCGACACCATTGACATTTTCTCAGAGATCCCTCAAGACCTGAAATCTACCCTGTGTTATGAAAAAAAACCCAGCAGAAATGCTTGGCAACTTGAAGAATTTGTAAACAAAACAATCCCTCTCTGCCTTCTCTAGTTCAGATTCCGCACCTGGTAAAAGGAAGAGTTAAAGTGAAAGGAAATGGAGTATGACATCAGACCTGAGGCCAAGTCCTTAATTTGTTTTTTTGCTGAGGCTGAACTCAAGGAAGTCAACTGGATCCTTGCCTGAGTAAGTAATGAGCAGAAATTAAGGAAGGGCTTGAAGCCTGGGTCTTTGATGATTAGGTCAATGCCTTCCGTGTAATCCCAAGTGACCAAAAAGACACAGAGAAAAAAAAGAAAACTACCCCTTAGCACTTCCCATTGCCAGCTCAAGCAGGAGGACTTTGGTGCTCGTAGAATTGGGATTCTACAACAGAGCTGTTAAAACCCCATGGAAATGAGAAAAAACACTGGGGCTGGGCAGTTGCAGGCATGTGGCTGCAAAGTTAAAATAGAGCCATTTATAAATTTGACAGACTCCTCTCTTCAAAATCACTGTGAAGCACAAGGCTGTACACATACATCTCCTCTGAGCACGCCACAGGATTCCAAATCAGACTAGAGATACACTCTGCAAAGCAATTGTCCAAGGATGTAATCCAAATGCCTACATCACCTACATCAGTGAATTCAATGCCTGATTCATTAAGTCCAAGGACTGGGTTTGCAAAGCTTTCATTGAAACTATTGTACACTATGCAATTACAATAAAACAGATGACTTTTCCTTACAGATATAGGACATGTACAAAGCAGATTGGTTCTACTAACACATAATATCATGCCAAAAGTTCTCCCAGAAATAGAATGATAGTGTTCCAGAAAGTAACCAATATATGACCCTGCTTGGTCTCCGTAGAACTGCGGACACCGTTTTTCTTGGATCTAAATGTTATGGCCAAATTTTGTATTGAGTCATTACTCAGTCTTATGGACTCCCATGGAATTGTACCAATCCAAATCAACCCCAGCTGTCCAACATCCTTCCCTTGACTCCTAACCCTTTGCAGTCCTATTCTTCCCACCTCACAAAGCTTGCCTTGAGCTAATTCAGTGGCAGGAGTACAAATGCAATACTGCAGAACTGACCAGTTTTATGTATTCATAGCCATAGCAGCCAGAGAGAGTCAGTAATCCTGGAATCATCTGATTAGACAGCACAAAAAGCTAAATTTAATTCCATTGTTTTGCTGCCTGCAGCAGTAGTAGGAAAAGGAAAGCTATTAGTAATCCCCTTCTGTATTGCTCTCACTGTAAATAAGTGTTTTTAGTGGATTACCCAAGGATGTAAATTTCATATTATAAAATGTTCTTATTGTGGTATAAACTATGTAAATTATGGTGTAAATTATGGTGTAAAAGGTAATGAATATATAACCAAGATGCTCAGGGTGTAAGTCCTTCAAAGGGCTTGCTTGGAGACTCAGATCACAGCACCAGTGAGGATTTATACTTATACTGTTGATCTGAAGCAAACAAGATCATTCTAAACAGGAGATAACTTAAGCAGATTAAATAAGCATTGTACAAATATGTATACAGTTCTGCTTCACCCCATTTCCTCCCATGCACATCACTTATTTGCATTTATTATATTACAGGTAGGAAAGAAATGTTCAGTTGCTTAGGATTAAGCTCACAAGGAACAGAAATTGCTGAGGTAAGTGCTCAGTGGTTTGGCTGGTTCCAGCACCAGGGAGGCAGCTGGAGGGATCCTCACTGCAGCTTGTGTCAGGAGCTGTGTGTGCCTGGGCACAGTGTGAAGGGGAATCTCAGGCTCACACCCCCTGGTGCTGAGAGACTCTGAGTGCTGAGTGTCTGTCACAGAGCTACTCTCACCTTGAGGAAGATGGGAGCCAAGTCCTCTGGGATGCCTTCACACACCACTGGCTGAGTTAAGCAAACAAATTTATAGGAGACAGCCCAGTCTGGGAACTCTGCCAGCAGGAGAAGGCAGAGAAGAGTCTGTCTCTGACATCTGTAACTAAACATGGTGTTCCTGCAGTGCTCATAGAGGATGGCTGGCAACACCACAGAGACCTAACAGAAAGTAAGGTTTAAAAGAAGTGCTACTTACTATGCAACTCTTTGCATTTGAAAAAGACAGAGCCCTCTGCAGACGTTAATGCTTTCTTTTGCTCCTCTCACAAGCATTTGACATATTTTTGCTCACATAAAACTTGCCCACCAATTCCTTTGTGCCATGCTTTTAGGAGATGTCATAATAAATAATTTTTTCACTAATACTTTGCTTCTACCTCATGTAGCCCATACATGTTCTACATGTACCTGGAAGAGGAAAAGCATCCAAAATGCATGACCTCCCTCGCTGGCTGTCTGACTAAATATGAGGTCGACACCACATACAGCAGACAGACAGAAAGGATTTGGGAACAGCAAAACCAGAGGGGCAAAAGAAAAGGTATCCATTTGGCTTGTTGTTTCTGGGTTGCCAGCAATGAAGTGCTGGTGTTCATACACTAATCCTTCACGTACCCAGCCATGTCATTGTTACCCAGCTTTCAAACCTGGGCCGTGCTGGGACTTGCTGCAGAAACCAGTGTCTCTTTACGGGAAAGCCGTGTGTGCATATATCTGTGTACAGTGCAGGATTCTGCACTGAAGGACACAATGCTCCTGACACACTCAAGAACCCCACAAGCTGCAAGTAGTGCATTTTGCCCTAGCACAACTGCATTCAGCTTAGGACATATTCCAGGCTAGGTTAGAATAAGAAAAAGTATCGGCTGTAAACACTTTGGGTTTCAAAGTTCGAAAGTCACTTTCTGACATTACTCCCCCTGGCAGTATGCAGTTTAATGGCAGATAGATTTGCCGTTTTCACCTACATGTTCATTACCAAAGCGAGAAGAGCAAGCTGAAAAACATACTAAAATGAAAGCACAAGGGTATTTCTTACAAGAGAAGTGGTCTTAGGTAAAGGGAAGAGATGGATATTTCCCTGCTCAAGCCAGGAACACAGATACAGACCTCATTGTAACTGCAGATTCTGTTACCAGATTCATTATAAGCTGGACATTTATTTTGTACAAGAGAACATAATTCTGAGAACATGTCCAAGAGACAGCTCTGTAAAATCCAAATTTTAAGGGCAAACAGAAATAAAAGGTTGGAAATAGGATCTTCCATGTTCTGCTACATACCAAATGAGTTGTTTTTAATTACAGAATCTCAAGTGTTAAAATTACTGCATACTGGGTGGAATCTGGCAGCCTCACACAAAGAAAGCAAACAATAGACAAAATACAGTGAAATAGTGTGTCAAAAATCCTCCAAAATAGTCTCCTATTATAAGTCAATATTTTCTGAAGCTGTCAGATAAAAAATTTTAGGTATTGCAGAGTCTGCCAGGATGGTATGGCATATCTGTCCAACCATGAAACTCCTCAACTGGAGCTCAGCAGTTTGTCCAGCTGCAAAGCCCAGAGCAGGCTGAAGTAGACCAGGGACAAGGATCTGGCACACCCTGTCTTAACCCACTTGGCAGATCACAGATAAGCAAGCCACCATTTGTAAGCTACAGTAGCTGAGGTGCCAACTTCCAAAAATCCTTGGGTGGTACTGCAGGCTCTAAGAGATGCAGGCAGAAGTCAAAGTACACAGGGAAATACTGCAGTGGGATTGTGAGAGATTAACTGGGAAGTCTGAAGCCTTAGATTTTATCCCCAGACCATATAAAAGTCTCACCCAGGAGCAGAGCACAGCACAGTCTGAAGTTGCATTAAGAAACCAACCAACTACACAAAAAATAAATCCCAGTTTATACTGAAAGTAACAATTTTGTTTTAAAAAGCCTCCTTCAGCTATTTCACCCTTCCCTTTGGTTTCAAGTATTGTTCAAATCTTTAAAATTCTGCATCAGTTCTTTAATCTTATGGAACCAATTTTTTATTTTGCAAGGAAAGGGGAATGTAGGTTCAACAAAAAAGCAGAAATTCAGTGAAGAGCAAAAGTAGTTTAAGTATTTCAAAAGGACGTGCCCCTTCCAAAAATTCAATTGAAAGTGTGCAACTGATAAAGAAATCCTATAGTACTTTAACTTGGAAGCATTCAAACTGTTGAAAAATAACATTGCAAGGCTGAAGAAATAAATCAAAGTTCATTGGCCAAATTCAGCACTCAGAAAAGAACAGCTAAGGTCAGAATCTCTCCTAACTGCTATCTGTTTTCCTATTTTATAATTAAATCTTGCAATCTTTCCTCAGACGAAATCATCCTCTGGGATTGCTGGCATTTTTTAGGACTTCAGAAACTTGGTAATCGGTGTTCTAAGGAGGAAAATCTTTAAGAGTTAAAAGTATACAGCTGAACTGCAAAGAACTGTCCAGAAGTGGCATGACCTCATCCCCTAGCAACAGAAATCAATAACAACAAAGATAATATAATTACACCACAGAAAGGATCCAGAGGGCAGATTATGTCAAGTATTATGTTGTTAAGAAAGAATGACATGTGAAACAGACAGTTTTAAACACGGATGAAAATACAGAAAATGTGCGAGGTCGATAGAGAAAAGTGAAATACGAACACAGAATAAATTAGTCTGCAAACTCTTAAAAGGGAAAGGAAATTATTCCTGTTCCTGCTTTCACTGTTTTATTTATTCAGTACACAGAATCAGATTCCCAGGGGAGTAGAGAAAGGCATTTTATTTCACAAGAAGCATAGTGGCACAGGGAAAATAGATGACCCTATGATGACAGCCTTGTTCTGGAGCTCTGAAGACCCAGTTCATTTCCTGTTTTGGTACAGATGGTCCATACTACTCAGACAAATCATGGGCTTCCTGTTCCTCTGCCTCCCATTTGGAAAAGAGTGCCATGTATTAGGATTCAGAGCTGAGATGGAACTGATACTGCTGTAGTCTGGGGATGACATGGAATTACCTACAACAGAAGGATTCCTGTCTGCATTGGCATGGAACACACATTTGTCTCTTGAACAATGCACTTCACTTTTGCTGTTCAGGTTGCTCAGACGCCTAGAGGAGGCAGGGCATAGTGGCTGGGCAGCCTCCACTCCTCTGCAATACTTGGAGCTCCAGCACCACCCACCTGCCAGCACAGAGGGTATTTGAAAATGTGTTCCCTGATACAGCTCCCTGCCAGCGCTTTCATACAACTTTGAAACATAAAGTAACATGGGGTAACTTTCTAAGGACAGCCCCATTTCAGGCAAAACTGACAGGTACCAATAAAAGCCCATATGCCTATTGCAGTAATATCCTATCACCAAATCACCCGATCCCCCTCCCACAGTTTTGGCTATTTCTTCCCTATACCACTGCCATGTGAACGTAGCTTTCTACTCAGAGTCCTAAGCAGGCTCTGGCTTGTTGTGACCCTGCCTTTTTCAGCCATGTTCAAGTCATTCGCTGAAATCAAACTACTTAAACCAACAGAAAATCCAACAACTGCAAAAGGAACATCAGAGGCTAATAGTGGTGTCTTATCATGATTTCTACATATTGATATCATACATACTGATTTCAAGCATACTGATATGTGGACTAAGCTACAGCTTGGTGAACTCAGTTTCTAAGTAGTCAGGGATCTCAAAGGCAGAAACAAGGTGAGATGTTTATAGTAACAAATTTTGTAGGGGGTGAAATGTGCACTAAGAGTGAGATTTTCACTTATTGCATTTTTGGCATAAGTGAAAGAACCTTCAGAATGACAAATATATGCTCATGAACACTCTTAGCAGTACAGCCAATAATAATGAAAAAGCCCAAACTAGAGAGACAGAGAGAGAAAGAGTACTAGAATGTATATGAGGTGTAACTCACATTATGAGTTTTGTCTCTTAAAGAATCTTTATTTTACCTGTTCATCGCCATCCTTGTGGTACCTGTTGTGGTCAATCTTTCTACCTCTGCATCAAATTCTAAATTGATGGGGTTCCTATGTCACACATAGAGGACATATAAGCAGGGTGGCACCTAAGCACAGAGATTTCATCTACAGCAATAAATGCAGCAGGGCCAGGAACAGTCCTGGACACTCTGTCTCAATCATCCATGCTGTTAACTTGACATGTTTCCAGGCACAGTTTTGGCCCAAGGCTGATAGCCCATCCTGAAAAAGTCCTGGGCCCTGTTCAGATGTTGACACTGGCCAGGGAAAATTCCCAATGGCAGTTTGGATGCAGACACCTGATTTGGAGAATCGGAGAATTGATAATACGGACAGGTTCTTCCATGCTATTTGGTCTTAAAGCCAATCCTGGGGACATTTAATTGACTCATACGTACATTATCTGATTGTTTGTGCCTTCTTACCATGAGAAACAAGTACTACTATTCTAAAGTATTTCTAATTATTTTTTAATTAGAAAGGTTTGAAGTAATTATTAGAGACAATTGCTTCTTTCCTCCAATCTGTGCAGAGTCCTATGGCATTTTTTGAACCTTTACAGGCAAGACCCAAAACTGGGCACCTATCCAGGACTGCTTTGCTGTTATACCCATCTTTATATCTCTTTTATGAGTAGAAGTAGCTGATATCAGACCAATTATGGTCATTATTCGTGTCATAAGATGTAAAACTCAGCACAGATGGTATCTTATTCAACCTTACCATCATGCAAACAAAAGAACTATTTTAACACACTGTGTAAAATCAGGGGACTTTCCACACTCTTTCCCAGGAGTGCCTGAGAACTGATGATTTAGCTGCCTTGGCACCTAGCCTAGACCCATCAGCCAAACTAGACTATTTTTCCTTCACAACAATATGTTTTACAGATATTACTAAATCCTGTTTTTTTTCCCCCAGATTCATATGGAACTGTGTTAATCACAGCTCAGTGGATGGGAGAATCAGCACAGTGGATGCAGGTTTGTAAGCCTTTTTCACAGCCTGCACAGACTCCTCTAATACTGCCTGTGACAGTTCTCCCATTTGAGCTGCTGTTTAACTCATCTGCTTCTCCTTTGTATCACCCAGCTCATCTTTTCTAAATTCTAAAAAGTTTTATCAAGGACCAATCTAGTCACTGATACCCCATGTGACAAAAATGAGCCAGAGTTTTGAACCAGGACTCCCTGTAAAGTAATTTGAAGCAAGGACATTACCTGCATTTATTAGCAGTTTTTGAAGAGAGAAATATTTCTGAAGGTTGAGGTCAAAAAAATGAAGCTGAAATGATTTAATACTTTTTGGTTTTTTCTGTCTGGTAATCGTACAATCTGCAGGGACACAGATTATTTCTATAGTTCAATTTACTGGTGTGTATTCATGTGAAGTAAGAAGATTTTCCACATGAAGTAAGAATACTTTGATTTTTTTTCCTGGCGAGTACTGTGTTAAAAAAAATTCTGATGTTAGGTCAATTTAACAGAGAACAACATAGAAGTAAATTGTAAGCAGGTAGAAAACATAGTCAGTACTGAAGAAATGCACAGATTGTGTCCCAGTAGTAAAGAATGTACATAGAGAATCCTGTCGTGGTGACAGGATTCATGATTATTCTGTTGTCTAAGATATTGCCATTCCTCAAGGATACTGCAGTTGGTTGCTAAATAGTACATGACATCATGGTAAAAAAGCTGATTGATCTATTTGGAGCTGTGGAGAAGAACATAAAATCTTTTCTACTGTATAATTTAAACTTATATTTAAGCTAAGTTTTAGCTCTTTGTCAATGCTAATGTCTCTGAGTATCTGAATGTCAGCTGCCAAAAATAACTGGTCTGATATCTTTATCTTTGTTTATCACTGTAAACAAAATAAATAAATTAATTTTTAGTCCACTCTTTTGAAAGGACTGCATTATTTAGACAAGCCATGTATTTTATTGCCTCTAAAAGCTCCTGGTTTGGCTCAGAACCATTTAAAAATGACACTGAACAATGCTGAGTATATTATTAGCCTCGATCCAATCAATCTTGCATTTCAATTGCTACAGGAAATGGCACTGACATGGATCAAATAACACACACAAATCATTACAGTTAAACAGAATGTAAGTTATTGAAAAATTTCTCCCTAATTGATGGAAACATTTGTCGACTTCCCTGCCCTCAGCTTCTTTCATATCTAGTACACAAGAAGGCATGTTGCTGCTATTCTTGGTTCTGAATTGCAGTAACATGTCCAGGATCACATTCATTTATAAGGAAGTTAAGTAACCTATGATCTATCTGGATATGGTCAACAACACTTTTGTGATAACGTGTGAGGCAGAAACACTATAGCTTTGAGTGGTATGACTGAAAAAATGCTAATAAATGTTCACTGATTTGGTGTACAGTAAAGAGTGAAAGGGTTCATGTCTTGAGTTGACTGGAGAAGTCTTTGAGAAGAACAAATCCCTGTCAAATTTAGCAATTATAATGTTAACTTCCAAGTATTTCCAGATTTGCTTAATAAAATCCCTGGTTTCATGTTTGTAGGTTTTTTCTCTTCCCCTCCAAGTTAAAAAAAAATCATGGAACTATAAGAAGAATAAAATAATATAAAATTAAAAATTATACTAATTTATCCAGGAGTTTCTGAGGAATGAAGGCGACACACTGTTTCCCAAATTGTGTTATAAAAAAAAGCAACAAAACCAAACACCCTTGCAATTGTTCAGCACATCTTCCTGTTGTGAATGCATGACTGGATTCTCCTAAAACGTGGCTGGACAATTCTACAGGAGAAAGTTAAAAGATGTTTGTACACAAGTAGAAGAAGAGGGGAGAAACTACAAAAGTATCACAAAGGGCTTAACAGAAAAAGTACCTTTAGCCTGGTGTGGAAGATAAAAAGTGAAATCTTACTAGGAGACTGAAGTTAATAGAAATATGATCTTGGAAGAAAAAAATACTGTAAGTTTATTTCAAATAAGGCCTTGATTGCTATAACTGGTAACACTGCAAGTGTTGCCAAGGGGTAATCTCTTCCTGAGTATAGTTCTTAAAGAATTCTCCATGAGAGCATGGAGCTGTGAAGGAGAGCAGCCTGCCATGCCCTTCATTTCTGCTGCTCAATGCCCTGAAGAAAGCAAGAGGAGTCAAATGGAAGTGTACCTAAATTTGCCCTCAGCAGCTGCTTCTAGCAGTCTGTTCCTATGCCTAAGGTAATGCAGAGGAGTGAAGGTATTGCTATGCAAAATGAAGTAATTCAAGAAGCACATTAACTTCTAAACTAAACAGGAATAAGTTTGAAATATGTGTATATTTTGTTACAGCTGTTTCTTCCTCACTGGGAAACCAAATAGAAAAGGCTTGCCCATTTTTTACCCTCTGACAGAATGGGCCTGTTGGAAGAACAGCTCTTCTTTGCCCCTTAAAATACAAAGGATGTGATTCTTGTCTGCAAATGAATGGCAGAAATAACTGCTGAAGTTAGTGAAGCTCAACAGTAATGAAAATGAGAACCACATCCTAAATGTCAGCACGGTCCCTCCAGATTTTCTGTACTGCTTGGCACTTAGACAACACTTTTTATCTGAGGAACTCAAAAGGCCAGTTCTTAGTTCAATTTTGTAATACCCTTCTGAGGCTGGTAAAATGCCCAGCTAAGGGAACTTGAGTACAGAAAGGTTAAATAATTTTACTGACACACACAGTTAGCAGCAGAAACCAAAGGCCCAAATGCCCAGACCTGTGCTGTAAATGTAACAAGCAATAAACAAATTCTGGTCATTGTCAGTAGATTTGTGTATCTGTTCTTTAATGGAATGCATTGACTATGCATCCTTTGGGGCTTAAATGCTCAGTAAATCAAAGTGAGCTAAGGCTTGTTTTAAATAGATGTAGATTTCTAAAACAAATAGCAGCATTCACTCAGAGAAGTGGATCATAACTCATGGGTAGGCTGTTGTTTTGGAAAGAATAATCAGCAAAATGCAGGAAGAATTTTTAGAGTGTTTTTCAGTAACAGTTATTACTCCTGCACCATATTACATTTAATAGCAAAGTCCCTGCTGAAACTGCAATACTGCAAATGCCTAAAATGGTTCTTTGTGGAGGATAGGAATTATTACATTTCGTTTCCATGCAAAGAAACTGATGTCCATTTGGAACCTGGACAAGAAGAAGATTCAGCTAAAACCAATTTCAATTTTGAATACCTCAGGTAATGACAGTTGAAGGAAAATGGAACTAAAATGCTACTCCATTTAAGAATCTGTTATACAGTACTTTTCACAAAAACTTGATGTAAAATATGAACTTGTATTTCAGGACTTCTGGAATTCTAGACCAACATGCCACCCACAAGAAATCCTGTTTAGCATTTTTTTAATTAGTGAAAATCCAGCAATTATAGAAAAAAAACAGCAATATCCATATGAATAGGTACGTCATGAATAATTTACAACTATGAAAAATCATCGTTTTTTCTTTTATAGCCAATATGTATTACAGGAACATGCTTATTAAATTTCCAAGTGGCATGGAGCTAGGACAAATTGTGAGCTTTTTGGAGGACAGGATTAGGATCCAGTGATCCTGCCAGTCGGAGAAATTACCTAAAAATCATAGGATGTAAGTCTAAGAGGACATACAGTTAAGTAAGACTGATTAACTGCATAACTATATAATAGTCATAGGAAGAGTAGCTCATTAGATGGGGCTTCTTTAGGGTTTGGGGTTTATAATCCCTCAAAAACTGTGTTAACAGTGTCATGTTTGGAAGAAAAATTATAAATATGAAACCAGGGGACATATGTAAAGCAATTTTCAATACATAGGAAGCTATCCCTCAGTTTCTGTCAGCTGTTGACATATGAGTGCTGAGTGAAGTGGTAGACCTGTGCCCAAATCTCAACTCAGGAGCCACGAAAAATAAGAGAGGGAAAAAGGAAAGAGATTCTCAGAACACAACCTTAAAGGAAAGATTCAATAAATAGTGAAGGGGGGTGGGGTAGGGAAGAAGGCAGAGTTGATCATCTGTCAAACACAGAGAGGGCTACTAAAAAAGAAGGAAAATGCATTCCCTGTGCCTAATACAGCCTAAAGTTCCATAGGAAGGACTCAGGATGGGCATTGGGAGGAGCTTTCTAACAGCAGGAAAGGAAAATCCTGCAGTAAGTTGCAGGAAGCTCTACAATCTTCTCACCAGTGGTGAGATACATAACTATCAGGAATGACACTGACACGAGATGTGTAGATTATTTCCCTGGGACTCTGATCCTGTTCTGCTAAGTTACATTTCTTCAATATTTCAGAGAAATATCAGCATTAATATCTTTTTCGTGATCAAGCATGCTTGATTTCATCCCTTGATCTAAGCTTCCACTCAGACAAAGATGGAGAGGATCTAAGAGGACCAAATGGCTCTAACCATCAGAGCCCAGTCCACAAATCACTTCTCAATTAACACAGTGCCAGTAGGCAAATGGGAAATCTGAAGCAGACACTACTCTCAGAAGGGCTCTAAGTTTCAGTTGTGGATGCTGCAATCAAAACCAGCAAGAATGAGTTTGAAGCTGATCAAATTTGACACTTAGTTTTGCTCAGAGCTAACTAGGGTGGCAAAGAGAAAATCATGGTCTGGAGCCATCTCATGCACAAAGAAGACCAAACATTGTAAGCTGTGTTGACAGAAACACCCAAATGCAGTTGAAGAGTGTTTTAACAGATAAATCATACCTGGCTTTGATCATGCATGTGATGCATCAGAAACATTTTGATTGGTGCGCTCAAGCCTATACTGCTTCAAAATTATTTTTGCTTTGCTGTTTCTTGCAACTTTGCCTGAAAAATGTTTTACCCCAAAGTTTAAACTAAGTTGAGATATTTAAATAATCTTACAACTATTGTTCTCCCTTATTTGCCTTGAAGAAATAGGCATATGGTTTGAAAGATGTGTATATTTTGTTACAGCTGTAACAATGAATATATAATGAATCCTGGCATTCATTATATAGAATTATAAAAGCTTACTGCAAATACATCCTCAACTGCCAAAGTCCACCTTTTTTTGAAATAATCAAAGTGTATTTATTACTTCAGAATTGCTTTTTATTTTTGTAAGCCTTCACCCATACAGACCAGAGACAGAGTAACAGTGAGGGAAGATGAGGAGAGGAGGAGGGGGAAGAAGAGATCAGGGGAGAGCAAAAAGAGGAGAGGGAGAGGGTGAAGAACAATCCTAACCCCAGTACCTCATCTTTATTTTTAGGAGACTTTGTGTCACAGACCTAAGGTGTATAAATAAATTCAAATCATGCTGAAAATTGCTGCTACTCTTACATTCAATAAGTTCATATAATTGCTAATAATGGGAGAATTTGGCCTCTGAGTTTCAGAAGCTTATTTAAATTTTCTCTGATTAAAACACTTGAAACAAACCCCTCTCTTCATTAGACTTTATGACATTCAGCAACTTAAAGAACAAAATGTTTCCCCCTTCATTCTTCACAGATTTCCTGGGTAAATTACTGGATAAATGATATTTAGTGTGGCCTAAGGGTTTCTAGAATTAAGAACCTTGTAGCTGCTTATAAGTAAAACACAGAGAAGCTTGGGTTTTGTGTGGATACTGAATGAACCAAGGCCAGAGCATATATGTCTTCCATTGTGCAAAACTGAATGTGTAGTTAAATTAAGAACAATAGGTATTCATAAATCAGCACAAGTGCCCATGAGAAACAAGTCTTCTAATTAAATAAGAGAATCAGTGTTCCTTGTTCCAGGAATTGTTATTTGGTATTAGGTAGGATATATTGATAGTAGAGAGACTTTTTTTTGTGAGAAGAATTATTTGGTTTATTTATCAAAAACAGCTCCCTTCCTACACATTATTCAAGTTAATTTACACAACTGGTTTGGAGGGAAATACTATTTTTGATTTTTGAAAAGGAGCTATAAAATGCTCTTACAAAAAAGAAATCTTTGTTATCAGCATAAAACAAACTACAAGTAGTACTAGTGTGGAAATCATTATGATATTTCATTCTGTTTAGATTTTATAATAAAAGATAAAACCAAAGAAACCCAAACCCATCAAAAAAACCAAGATAGGCATTAGTATCTTTACTAAGGGAGAAAATTCTGCAGTGATATGAAAAATAGAGTTGATTTATTGTCTCAACAATACTTCAGAATTTGAGTGGAAATAATTCACAGTTCTAAATATTCTCTATTTGGTGAGTAAATGTGACTTGAGGAATGGCTTTGTAATTTTCTGAACCTGATGCTTCCCAAGAACCTGCTTTTCCATCATCTCATTAAGAGAAGACAGAAAGCAGAGAACTAATATTTTCTAACTTTGGTCCTGCAATCCCAAATTTCTTCCACCTATTATGATGCCTTACAGCTTTTCAAGTAGAAAGAAGAACCTGAGTAGGTTATACTTGGTAATATAGGCAAGAACATGTACATTTCAAATAATGGGGACATGAAATATCTCACTTTAACCTCCTCAAAAATAAGACATTCTAAACTTTCAGAAATTTGTCTTCAAATCAGCGGTTAAAAGAAACAAAAAAGGGTCAGCCTTTACATGAACAATTTTTATTAAGCCAGGTTAATAAATCCCATTAATCACAGACTAAGAGAAGTAACATGGCCATGCTTCCTGCACTAAGAGTAAGTACTTAGATCACCAGTTTGGGAATCAGATTCTGTTCTCACAGTTAATCTGAATTCCTTTTAAAGGAACAATAATCTCTTGTGTAGACACACTTTTGGAGACTTGAGCTGGCTTTGAAATTCCATCTTCAGTTTTACTCAAACTGCCCAGAGAACAGTTAATACATGTACATTCCTTTATTTTCCTTTATGTCCCTTGATGTACAAGTTCAAAGCAGGGAAATCCCATCAATGCCTTACTTTGGATGAGGCTAAAACTCAACTTTGAGATTGTCCTCTACAGTATTTCCATATTAATGTACATTAAGCTACCATGGCACTTTGCTTGCCTAACCAAGAATGTGCACTGCACAATCTGAAATACACAGGGTGTTTTGCACATTTGAAAATTTTTATCTTCACAAGAGATGATTTGAAGAACTCATTGTGTCATGGTGACTTGAATATATTTCATTATGAGTAGCGTTTTAGGGTATAAAGGCAACTCTTTGCTATAGATGTTTTTTAATAGATTTAATGAGTTTTGGGTTAGTATTTTTCCACCCAAAGAAAACCAAATGCTATGCATACATTTTTGGTCCTGTGAGTTATAGCCCAAAATTTGTAATTTTTTAGTATTTTCCTTGAGTTTCTTCACTGAAAGAAAGAGTTAATACTTCAAATTCTGGTTTGAAAATGAAAATAAAAACAGGTTTTGAACATTCTGCGTTCAATATTTTCTCTTCTGCTGAAGCTTTACATGACATATTAGACATACTGCATCCCTGTCTCTGTATGTTAATAGTGTAGTAGCAGAAAATTAGAAATGAAGTATTGCAATAACTCTCTCTGTTATTTAACTCTGGGCAAAAGAGAAGTAGGATGGGATTTCGAAAGCAGACTCTTTTCTGCTGCCATCACAAGATATTGGGCTAAAACTCTCTGAAACTCTTACCCAAGGACTTTGGGTCATGAGTCCTGCTTGAGTTCAGTCAGTGAAACAGTGGAGTGAAGGCTTTTAAATGTATTTTCCTGCTCCAGTCATGGATGTCAGAGCTGAAAATTTGTAATCAGATCATTTGCATCATTATGTGGCAGCTTCTAGAAGATTCAGTAATTTTAGTCATTCAAAGCACAAAGTTGTGTTGTTGTTACTGGCATTTTGACATGAGGTAGAATTTTTCCCTCCAAGTTTGTTGAAAGTGACCACTGTAGAAAAATTAGTGCCTCTCCAAGTATTTATATAGATCAACCATCAAACTTTTGGGTCTATTCCATGCAGATGTAACAACTAAGAAAATGTTTCTGACAGTTTTTTTATGCCCAGTTGAGTGATTTTGGTGACATATCAAAAAGACAGAACCCAGAGGCACAAGGAGATAAAAGCACACTAATTTTAGGCCCAGTTCTGTGGTGTTAGAAAATGTTTGTGAAGGCTGCTTGCCCAGGGCGTTGTGCTCCCCTCGAGGTTCCAGAATCCAGAACAGTAATAGACCACACAGCAGTGACCATCAAGAGCAGCTTTGCCTTTCAAAATCTTTGATTTCCAGCCCTGTAGACTATGCTATTTTCATGGCTATTGTAGGGCTGTTTTTTTCCCTGCCTGCAGCATTTTCTACACAGTAATTTCACAGGCCATGTGTGCGAATATATGAAACAATTCACATAGAAATTTGCCATAATTTCACGGAGGACACACATTGTCACTGCCATTGTACCCAATTAAAAAAACACAGGATGCTGATCCCCTGACAATGCAGCACCAATGAACAACATTTTATGAGGCAGAGGAAAGTAGTCTAAAGAAGCAGAATTTAAATGAAGAAAAAACCCCACCAAACAACAAAAAATCCACCCAAGCAAGCATAGCAAAACTGAAGCCTATTACAAAGAAAAGATTAGGATGACATGATTATTTTTTCCCCCCATTGTTAAATGTAAACTAAATTAATGGCAAAAAAGCCATGGAGGATGAGGGAGGGAAGTTGTGGATGATTGCTGCCTTCTTTATTACGTCCCCTCTCCATCCTGGCGAGCTGGAACACCAGTGCAATTCTCATGCCAGCTTCCAAGTAAACAACACGCACTTCCTGGCTATCTCTAATCTGGGCAGCAATGTGTGTGAAAGGAGAGTGCTGAGTGATCTGTGGCTGTGACCAGGTATCCTGTTTTGACAAGGGTGTTTGTCCTTTACCCAACATGTTGCAGAAGTTATTCTTGACATTTTTGTACTGTGTTTTATTGGAAAAGACCTAATTAGGTCTTTTGGGAATGATTTAATTTGGATTACTGGGAAGGTTAGAGGGCCAGAGGTAACGATTAAAAAACAACAACAGAAAAGCTTCACTTATAAAATGTCTATTGCTTTCAACATTTTAATTAGAGTTAATTCAAAGATATTCTCTTTCCTCTAATCAATATTTATACTATATATTACCTGTGGTTCAAAACCAAGTTTTAAATTTGATTCTAAAATGTTTTGCAGAGCTAAA
Organism: Melospiza georgiana; assembly: GCF_028018845.1. Lineage (NCBI taxonomy): Eukaryota > Metazoa > Chordata > Aves > Passeriformes > Passerellidae > Melospiza > Melospiza georgiana. The sequence continues at coordinate 41,520,099 of NC_080430.1, read as the reverse complement.
GGAATTGTTTTTGTAGCTGGCTCACACTTCCATTCTATAAGTAATGCCCTTCACAAGTTATTTTCAGCAAAAGACTTCTATTTTGGAAAATGTCAGTTAAGCAAACTCCGTGGCCAATAGAATGTAATGGTTCTAGTGAAGCTCTGCTGGCAACAGCAGAAATCAGAAACAAATTTCAAGATAAACAAAGATTGATGTAATTAATTATTTGGTACTTGGATGAGATGTCAACCAAGATCCATGTTTTAAAGACAGTCTCCTGAGTGAGTGGTCTATTATGCAGGCTGAAGAGAATTCTGTAATTTTACCCAATGAGTCCTTAGATTCATTCACCCAGATGAAAAGTGCCATCCACAAGAGAGGTTTAAAAGAGCTGAACACTACCGATAAAACTTTGGCTGGGGTTTTTCTTCACAGTATCTAGTACAGGCTTATGTTTTGGGTTTGTGCTGAACACAGAACTGGCAATACAGAGATGTTTTTGTTGTTCCTGGGCCGGGCTCATGCTGAGCCAATGCCTTTTCTGCTTTTTGTACTGCCACACTGACGAGGAGGCTGGGGGAGCATGGGAAACTGGGAGGAGACAAAGCTGGGACAGGTGACCCAGGCTGACCAAAGGGATATTCCAGACCTTAGGACATCATGATCAGTATAGAAAATGGGGGGAAGAAGGGGGAAGTGTGGAACGTTTGGAGCAATGGCGTTTGTCTACATGAGTAACTGTAATGGGGCCCTGCTGTCCTAGAGATGGCTGAACACCTCCCTGACCATGGGAAGCAGTGAATTAATTCCTTGTTTTTCTTTGCTTCCATGCACAGCTTTTGCTTTCCCTATTAAACTGCCTTTGTCTCATCCCAGAAGTTTCTAGCTCTACACCTCCAGTTCTCACTGCAATCTCATTGTAAGGGGAGAGATGGAGCAGCTGCATAGGGCTTGGCTGCTGGCTGGGGTTAAACCACAAGAGTCACACAGCTGACACAGAAAGTGTATGTGGCTGCTCCTCTCCCAACTCTTGTAGAGAAAATACTTGATGGGCAGTTCCCATATTCCAGCTAGTTGCCAGAGCCATCTAGATACTGGCATTTTTCATGGGGAAAAATCCTCAAACCGTATGGTTTTATGGAGAAATACTCATAACATGGTACTTTTGTTTCCAAGTCAGCTTGAGTAAAATACTCCATAATATGGATGAGGAAAAGAAAATAATAAAATTTACATAATAAAAATTGTTTACATGCTAGTCCTTTGCACACTGAAGACTTTTATTTTTTCACCTCTAAGATTCCTTTGCACTTTGGACCAATCCATAAGCTGATTTCACTGGAACCTGGTTCACTGAATAGGATAGATATAACCATCCCATTTGTGGGCCCAGTCCTAAACCAAAGAATGCTAAGGTAGGCTTGTCACTGACTTCCATAGGAGATCACTGCCCCTTCCATAGGAGTGGAATGGATACCCCCCCAAACCAAAAATCTATCATTTATGAACTTAAATATCTTAATTAGACCTAACTCAGCTACAGATTTTACTCTGATAAGTAGTGCTGGCATCAAGTAAGGGAAAGGTGAGACCAAACAAAGGCAGGTTACTTGTGTTAGAGGATTTAGGCAAACTCTGAGCTGAGAGGACATTTAGGGAGGCGACAATTTATCTGCTGTGTCCAGCAGGCACAGAATTTGCCCTTTCTCTAATGAGCTTTCTCAATTTCCTACATTTGATGACAAGAAACATTAACTAAAAATGGCTCTCAGCTACAGAACCTGCTTAAAATGTTGAATATTCAGAAAAACTTAACACCTCAAAACAAATCCCCATGATGCTACCTTAAAGAAAAAAACAAGTTATATTTTCCTTTTTTTCTTTTGAAGATGAAGTTCATCTCTGAATATCTTGGAAATGTCCAACTAGGGAAGGAAAACTAGAGGCACACATTCTCCCTGAATTCATTCCAATTGCACAGGTGTGACCTTGGGATGACTTTGACCTGTAATTTTATCATTCTAGAGTTTTGCTGGATAACTCCCCCTGCATCCCAAATTGCACAAATCCAATGATATATGAATATTTTGGAAATGTTAGGAACCTACTGTTGAGTCCTACATTTATAACTTACTTTTTTTTTTTTTAGAATCAAATATTCATCATCGATTTTCTATCACTTCATTGTAATATTTGAATAAAGGCAATCCAGAGGCACAAATTCCCATTATATAAAAAACAGCAGGACATTTAATGGCATAATATGCAGTTAATATAGGGACTGACAGGGATGTTATGTATTGTTGAGAACTCAGTGTCAATGAACTTAGAGCAGACCTCATTAAACAGCAATAATTTGCTTTTTCTTTTTAAGGCAAAATCCCAGTTCCACAAGACATTGTAATGGATTGTGATTCCAGAAGTCCATCTGAGCACAATGCTCACATAAGGACCACTGGAGGGAACTAGTTAAAAGGATTTACTTTTAAATTATCTGGTATGAACTGAATATATTAGAAATAATGAATCATTACAAGCTGATGCCTTAGAATGCTAAATCCTCATTTTAGTTAAATATACTGTAGCTGCACAGGAATGATCTTGGAGGGTAATGAAAAGCAAAATAATGACAGATTAGCCAGTTCACTAACTTCTCTGATTAAAATCTTTCTCCATAATGAGCAAGCCAAATTAAATGGAGGCGTGAGGTAAAAATCTAAAACATACTTTTTTTGTTGAAGTTTCAAGTACTTTAGCAAATTTTGTGGACAGATTTCAGATTCGAAGACCAGAAATGTAACTTGAGGTCTCTCCCTACATTTTTCTTGGAATATGATGCTGTGCCAGTGGTAAAGCCTAAATGAATTAGACAAGTAAGACTTATAACACAGAAATTCACAAACTGGGACTTGAAATCAAGACTTAGAGTTAATCCCATGGCTGAAGAAAATCAATACAGAGATGGATTTTAATCAGGTAGAGCTTCCCCAAGACAACTTAGCAGTATTCTGGAAGCAGCAACTTCCAAACATAGAAAGCAACAAGTCCAGCCTTGGTACTACCTTAGATTGATTTTTGTTTTAAATTTGTTGAACACATACTAATGCAACTAATTAGTTCATTTGGGAAGCATCATTAAGAATCCAGTTCCCACTAGAGAAAGACATGGTTTCCAAGGAAAAGTAAAGTAACCCAAGAATTAGTTGAAAAAGTCTGAGGCTCTAAGCTGTCATGCTCTCTTGCAGTTCATATGGTTTGCCTTCCTGCACAATCCACCTTGTAAAATTTGTAAAACTAGTGACTCCAGTGAATTCTTTATTATTCCACAGTCTAAAACTAGCCATATTTTAATTTCATTTACTCTGCTGTCAGTCCAAATAAATTCGCTGGGTAGCATCCTGAGGTTTTTTAAGTCAAGGACAAATTGTCCATTTACATCACTGAGAAGAGTTTTCTCTAAATTTGGTGGAGTTACTCCAACTCATCTCTGTGCTATCAGCTCCATGTCTCAGCTTTTATATCCTGGGGTTACAGCATAAATAAGGGAGTGATTAGAGATGCAAACCAAGTTTCAGTATCAGTGTTGGAAGTGGAATGTGTCACACTAGGAAAATAGAAATGTGAATCCCAAATTATTTAGGCAGAGCTGCCAAAGGGAATATCTAGCATTTCCCTAATGGAAAAAGTGACTGTTAGGTGGAAAGCATAATTGGAAAAGTACAGCAAAACTTGAAGCCATATCACTGATTTATATAGAGCATAGCTTAAAGTATGTTCACCTGTTATTCCCTTTCTAAGGTCTTCAGAAAGAAAGTGTTGGTCACTTTCCCAGGGGTCTCTCAAATACCAACAGATATGGGGAGAGCCTTATATAGATGCTCTGGTTTTGAAAATTGTTTTGCCACCATCTTTTGTTAAGCATGAAACTCTGGGAAAATTTCACACATTTCTAATTTCCTTTACTTGTTTGTGTTGCACTCATTGTCTGTGGCTATTCTAAGACTCAGAGTCAATAGAGAACAAGTTATTTTAGAAAGGGAACTCAAGAAACCCAAGACATCTTTTAGCAAAACTGAAAAGTCTGCCTATATCGAGTCTAGCCAAAAAGAATACTGGTTTTCAGCTTGTTAGGCGAGCTCCAGATTTCCATGAGTGGCAAAAAGGTAGCATCTCCAAAAATTTTAGCGTCTGGGCAAATTTACAGTTGGACTTGATGATCTTTAAGGTCTAAAGCCTTATTCCAGCCTCATTCCAGCCTAAATGGTTCTGTGGTAGGAGAATCAGTGGATGATGAGTTTGACTGGCTGCATGCAGGCTGGAGGAGAATTTCTTCCAACCCTCAGCTTTGTGTGCTGTGCACAGGCAGTGTGGTTGTGTTTCTCCCTTATACCCTGCATTATGAGAGGCAGGAAGCCCCACTAGCTGACTGTCATATTTGATGTGGTCTGGAGCCCTCATTATGCTTAACTGCTATTACAGACCATCCTGGAGCACACCTGAACCAAGAAACATGGACAGGAGTGGGTATTTCTCAGACAGTGCACTTCAGATCCCCTCTTGCTCAGAACTGACCTGAAAGGCCACAACGTGATCTTGTTTTTCAGTTTGTTAAAGAAATCCCTAAACTCACAGATGTTAGGTTTATTTCCCTGCTTTCGGGCAAACTAAAATAAGTGAGAAACCAAAACCCTATTTCTAATAAAGAAAAAAAAATATTAGAGGTGAGTGAACCATGACTTTGACTGGGTCTTTTGGCATATAGGTATATGACTGAAATAGCTCTGAAAGGGACTAATAATTATTATGAAAAAAAAAAAGAAGTAAACATGTCTTTTAACTTAAACCAAAGTATACATCACCTTCAAGAGCTTAATTAAATTTCTCAGCAGGAATTAGCTCAAAAAGAAAAAAAATTCTTCAATCAACTTAAGAAGGCTTCTATAACACAAAACTTTGTGCTATTAAAGGCATTTCAGAGAGGAAACACAGTATGAGCTTTACAGGCAGACTGACAAGAAACTAAAAATCCTCAAGTGGAGTCATTACAAAACCTAACTCCACTTCCTTCTCGCAGCAGATAAATCTGACTCATCTTTTTAATTAAAAAAAAAAAAAGTCACTCCATCATCTTTAGCTAGGAAATCAGTGCCTTCCTGATAAATTCTCAAAGATTTTACTTTCTACTAACTTCTCTTCACTTGTGTTTTCCTTTTCACATAAAGCTTGGTGCATCACAGGCTACAGTTATGTGCCCACTCTGCACCCTCCACAGACAGCTTGGTCTGCACTTTTGTCATTTGCAAGATGGTTTGTGTGAAAACCATTCAAGTGCCCTCTGGTGACTGAAACTCACAGTAAATTTACAGCTCAGTACAGCAAGCATGAGTATTTGATGGACCCAGTAATAGCAGTAAAGTGGATGTGGATGTGTTGTTGGCATTGGAACACCTCACAAACAACATGCCTGCAAGCCAGAGAACAGAAACCACCTAATGAAGGGAAGATAGATGCTGTGATGAAAGGAAACCACATATGTTTATTACTTTGTCAGTCTTAGGTCTAAGACCCAAAAGAAATAAAAAATAATGATAATCTATAAACAGTTTATTGCATTATTCGTGAAGCAATTTCTGCTACTTTTATTACTCTATTTAACAAAATAATGGTAGAAAGGCAACGTACTAGTAATGGTAGGCAAAGTTTCCATTTTACCACAGGCTGGAAAATGGATTGTAAAATTTATGCTGTTTCAATTAATTCAGATTTTGAACACTGGGATGGAACTGAGCCACAGAATAACACTTTATTCCAGAAGTGCACTATTTATTTATCTATCAATTTATCAATTCACCTAGAAGCTTAGCCTTTGGCAATGGAGAATCATATAATACAATACATGTAAATATTAAAGCCAACATAGCTTGATAAAAGGAATTCAAATTCTAAGCAGTAAAGTATGCAGGAGAAAAGCATAAGATTTTAACTTCAACCATTTATGACAATAAAAAATGGCAAAATACATGGAAATAAAGTTTTCATTTCTATTTTAAATAGTAATTTAAATAAGGGCAGCAAGCCACATCACAGAGGCATTTTGACTCACTAGAAGACATCCTGGTTGTGTGGGTTAGTATAATAAATGTAATCTGCTTCAGAAATGAAGTATTTACTGAATATACAGTTCTTAGGAAAATAGCAAGAGATACTCAACCTGCCCATGCCATCATGGGCAAACTGTTTTATCCTCTCATACCTAAAGGAGATCTACAATTCCTTTCCATGCTCATATTCAAAGCAAAAAGGGGTATTACACTGAATTAGCCAAGGAAACCACAGTTATTTATTGTTCTCTGGCAGTTCCTTTACACCAGGATAAGTTTGATTATGTTTAAAGATATGTTTAGACATTAAAGCCAGCTCAAATTCTGTGAAACGTGAAGAATGGAGAAAGTAATGAAAATTCAACAAAGGGCAGTTCTGGGGTTTTCCTCTGCATACGCTTGGAGGCTCTGGCATTATCACAAATTGAACACTTTGGATAAATGCATAGTGGTTTAGTCAAAGTATGCCACTCTGCAAATTCTTGTTGAAGTGGGATAGTCAGCAAATAATATGTAAGCCAGAATGATCACTTCTACAAGGTGTTTTGCACAATTCCTCCTTTCTTCATGTGCTTCAGTTTTCCTGAGTTATAACAATAAATACTGATCCATGTGTGGGCTTCCTTGGAAGTTTTTTTTACTATGTGCTTCAGTAACCCCAGAAAGCTCAGCAAAAAAAAAAAAACCCACTGGCAGGCACAGCCTCATGCTTAAAACCAGAAACAAAAAGTTTCAGTGTGTGTTAGGAGAAAAAGGATCTGTTAAAATCCACTACACAACATGACAACAAATCCTCTACAAGGGTGACTGTTCTCCAGCTTATCACTACTGTTCTGAATTGCTGTTACTTCCCCTCCTTTTACCTCAAACTTTCTCAACCTGCAAACCATTCATCATGTAACATTTTAATCCTTATTGTCCTTTTGTTGTCTGCTCTATTTCTCCTTTGTCAGTGTCTCCCTTAAAACATTACCTGCAATATTATTTTTTTGTATTCTCATTTTCCTTTTTTTGTCCTCCCCTCTCACAAAATGACAAAGATGTTATATTGCAGATCTCATAGAATGAACGTTCCTGAAAATAAATCAAACCTAAATTTAAGGTTGAAGAATAAACCCTAAAATCATCCAAAATTTCCACTGGTGTTCAAGGGTCTCCACCTTTCTAAAAACTCCTGCAAGAGTGGGTTTTAATAGGGATGTTTATTGTTTTATTTATTGGAGCAGTCTTCTTTATTGTGGTTTTATTTTTCAAGTTTGCCTTAGAGAAAATCTCTTAAATGGTTTCTAGACCTCTTGAAGGTCTCAAAAACAATCTCTCTGCACTACCAATTTTCTTTTAGCAGCAGGACAAGTTTGCCTGCCAGCAAGCCAGTTCTTTGTCAGAATGAAGAGCTTCTCATCAGTAAATGGAACATCTTCAACACTGTATTTCACTCTCTGCAGTAATAACACAGCCCTACCAATGACTTGAAAATAATTAGCCAGCAGCAGCATTGATGTTTTCTTCATTGCCAGCACTGCTCTTCAAAGCAGTAATTCGTCTCTCTTCAGGAGCATCAAGACCTTCAATTGAATAATGATGGACTTGAACAAATACCAACATCAGCCAAAGAATTCCTACTGTGGAAACTTGTAATCCAGTTTTCTTGTGCAGTAATCTAGTGTTTTTAGAGCTACCATCAAACCCTCCATGAGAGTGATATACTTGTGTGCAATTAAAGTGAAGTAGATGAAATCTAAGCTTCTGAGGGCAGTGTTTTCCTTTCGACACACATTTCAAATAAATCTGCAATTCCCAAAATTCTCCCATGTCACTACCACGTTCAAACATCCCAAACAAATTTGGTGAATGCAGTGACCAGTTTGCTTTTTCAGTCCTGAGACTACAGCTAGCAACACTGTCCCTTTTCTATCAGCATGTAAATCCTCCTACTGAGCCTCTCTGACCAAGACTTTGGTCTTTTGAACAATCTGTCTAATCCTGTACAGACACAAAGAAGTCCTGAAGCACGTCTTGTGTCCTCAGTCCAGCACTTTGATTTACACTGTCTCAGAAATGCACAAAAAAAAAAGAGCAGCTAGTTCAAATGCAGGCTCTAGAGACATTTAACCTTCATTCTCACCAATGTTTTTCCTTTCCCTGTGCACACACTACTTTTGCACATGGGAAAAGCAATGATGCTCTGTATTTGTACTCTACTGGGACTAAAAAAAGTGCTGTCCACATTCATCCAAGCCTGCAGCCATACTCCAAAAATTTAGGAATGAGGTAACCCCCTTTGATTGAAGCAAGTCTGATTGAAAGACAAATGGTAGTAAAAGCAACCTCTGGGAGGGAACACATGGTCAGATTGCTCAGCTGGATGGGTGGCTTTGTCTGAGTAGCCATAAATTCATGGAAGAAGCAGGTGAGGGCTCTAGAGGCTTTGCACAAGCCTAAAAACAGTAACAGTTAGTCAGTGAAAAAACAGTTTAGGTGAACTATGAAAACGTAAGTTCTTCCTGTGTTTGTCAATCCTATACCCCGAAGTAATTTTCTTTAATGAGTTAATCCAACTTCACTTTTTGTTTGAAGAAGGTTATTTTCTTTTTGTAGAGTTAATCCAAACCACCAGACAAAATGGCTGGATACTTTTCTGATATCTTTTTTTAAAAAAAATCACTCGAGGTTGTGTGTTTATTTATGCAAGTGTGTTAGGAATATCAGCTGTGTAAATCAACAGTTGATTTCCCAATTAAGCTGACTGGTAGCAGCAATTAAGGCAGCAATAGGTGGCCTGTAAAAGTATAGTCAGGAGGCTATCTCCATTTTCAAATTGAATAGATTTATGTATGCCTTCTTAGTAAATAAGCAAATTGTGGTTTCTTTTGCTACAAAGTCTGTTTGGTTTGATTTGAAAATAAACCTCTTTTTCCTCTGTGCCAAGAAGAATGTCCTTTGAAGCTAGAAGTGAAAACTCCAGACACAGTCTGCACCATTTCTAATAATCAAAGAGCTCTTAACCGAGTACCAACACACATTCCTCTAAACAGGGCATTTTCTCAGATCTATCTGGCTGGCTGCACAGCCCTCCTACCTCATTATTTGCATTACTAAAAGCTGCTTGTCCTCTCCATCCCTGCTGCTGAACAGCTCACTTCTATTGATGTCTAAGACATCTAATATCCTTTTCATTCCTCTTGAGATTCCATTTCATTCTTCTATTCCTGCTCCAGTTCCTCACTGTTCTTCTCTGATGATCTGACAACTCAGCACAACTACCTAAAATTTTTCACATTTAAATACCTGTGTTTTGGAAAAAAAAAATTCCAAAAAACCAGAATGTTCTATTTGTCTACGTGGCCTTTTCCTCCCTTTCTGAACCCTTGATGTATTACCTCAGTGCACATAATATGGAAAAGAAATTGTTAGGATGGTATTCATATAAATTCCATCCATGTTCAACACTTCCTTTTCTACACTTTGCTCCCTGATAAGTAGAGTTGGTCAGAAGATTTTCCAAGGAGGCCTAATCACCAACAGGAATGCTGTCTGAAAAGATCTGTCCCAGTCATTTAATCCCTTGTTTCTCTGATACATTTCCAGAATAACAGTGCTTCTAGCAGCTCTGATTCATGTACAGCATTGTTTCAGTTCAAGGCAGCTACTGAGGCTCCCACACTCTGCTCACTCCTTTTTGGGCTGCTGAGTCAAAACAGAAACTTGTACCCTGGTTTGCTTGAAAATGCTCTGTGGAGAACTGCTGCTGCCTCGGGAGTGAATTCCTGAGCAGCACTGCCATCAATTTAGGTAACTCTGTTAGCTATTCCCAGCTATGTCCTCATGAAAAATACCTAGGTGAGAAATTTACTGTGGCACAGCATGCAAGTAGTTGGTCTTGTACTTTTGCAGTTTGCTTTCTACACTGGCCCTTATGGGCCTTATGAAAAGGAAAAGTCTGCACTCTAAGAAATGTTAACAGCAACTGTAAATCAGTTCTTCCTGCACTTTGTCTTTAATTTCTGTCCAAGCACACAACTCCTGAAACGTAATTAAAACCTAAAATGATCTAAATGATTCCTAAATGTACTAAAAGTGGAACATCTGCCTAATTTGCAAATAACTCAGAAGTTTAGGACTATTCACATTTGCTTCAAGCAAAACAAACAAACAAACAAAAAGCGCAAGCATCATAAAACTAGGAAAATATTATGAAAATGCCTCCAACCAGCACAAGCTACACATTTTGATATCATTCATTCCACCCACAACTCAGCAAACCAATGTTAAATAAATAGAGAAATGGCAGATTCACTTGTGCTGAAGTAATTTGAGAGTTCTGAAGTAAGCAAAGAGAGTTGTGCAGGAAAGTGCATGGAACTACAAATTCACAAAATGCAAGTTGCCATTGCTTTTCTTGCAGTTTTGACTAATGAGAATGTAGGCAGGGGAGAGTCTGGGAAACATTAACAGAAAGAAAAAATAAGGCACTGCTAATAATATCTCAGGCTCCGCTTCCAAGTTTATTATTTTATGGGGAATTACATGGCTAACACTATTAATATTTAGCCTAAGTGAAAAAAGGCAGACAAATTGCAGGCTAAGCCCAGCTGCACAGAACACATACCCCATCTTTCTCATGTGCTTGTTAAAGACAGCTTAAGCTTGAGTAAGCTGCTGTTTGTTCCCTTACATGCTCATCTTCTTCCATTAACGCTTTATACTAATTGCTGTTAAATTGACGTTTTCCTTTTAAAAAATCTGAAGCAGGAACTAAGGTTTGGAAAATAAATTTGTGTCAGCTTAACTGCAGAACACATCATTCTTTGGCAGTAAAACCATAAGACACCATTTTTTTATAGGACAAAAGGAGCAGGTTTAATACTTTTGTCTTTAACTGAGGCTTCCATTTAAAAATTTTTATCAAAATGATCTTGCTCATAAGTTCTTGTAACTTTTTTTACAGTCTTCAGAAAGTACACATGGGTAATAGAGAAATAATTGTCTGCTAACAGGCACTCTTGGATAAGGATAGGTTTTAGCCTCTAAAATTTGCACAATAGACACATGACTTTCATGTCTTTGAATATCTGTCCAATTCAAATCTCAACAGCCTTGTAGTCTTTCTAATGCTATTTTTTATACTTTTTCAGTTTGTTTGCACTACATGACACTGTTTTGTTTTTCTACTTAACTTTGCAGTTTTGCCATAACTGGCTCCTAATTGCACTTTATTATTATATAAGACCAATCAAAAGTATGTTGAAACCTTACATGACAGCTACAGGTCAGTTTACATGACACTGGTGCAGATTAGGCACAATGTAGGGTTTTAGTCTATCATTCCTTACCTAAACAAAATTTGTGTTGAAGGAAGTGGAAACATTGCCAAAAGATTTACACTTATATTCTGCTTCAACTCTGTGCCTCAAATTCTATTCAGAGAAAACCACATTTTCACAGCATTGGCAGTAGAAATTAGAGAAAGAAGAAAGAGATCAGTGGAAAAGAGATTCATTAGCCTGAAAACATGGGAGTATTCAAGACAAAATTAGAGTATTTGAGAAGAATTAATCCCCCAGCACACTTTACAAATGTATTGGGAACACAGTGAGAAAATAAAGCAAAGCTGCAGTAAGATGTTAAGTCTGGAAAGCACTGGAGAATAGGAAAAACTAAACAGTTAATATCTTTACCATAAAGACAGCACAGTAGGCCATTTATATTATTCAATTCCAGATGGCTATTCTGGTTTTTTTTTTTTCTTTTTGTAAAACAAGGTGAACTGATGCAAGCTGACCAGAAAAAAGAGTAGTAAAATTTTATCACTTCAAAATGCCACAAACTATGTACTGCAGATATTCATTTTGCACATACAAAACAAAACTAATCCTCTACTCAAAGAATAAGGCGATCATTTCTCAGATAAGGTGACTAGCTGCTCTGCACTCATGCTTTTCTGACTAACACTAAGGCAGACCCAGGAAAAGCCTATTGAGCGGCTGCACTGATGAATGACTCAATGTGAACCCTGATGCTAATCAGGAAAATAAACAGGGAAGTTCCGTAAAATGCCCTGAAGTTGCAGTTAGTCAGAAGAAGGTGAAAACAAGATCTTGACAGCTCTTCCCTGGAATGGTTGGAGGTTATCACAGGTGATGCATCAACAGCTCCTTAAGATAAGACTGCAGAGAAAGTGAATTAGCCAGGCTGATTTGCTACAGAAAATGACAAGCCATCAAGGAAAGGCACTGGAACTGCAGTGCTCTGCTGGATTTACATGTGCTAACCAGAACCAGCAGCTTAGTATGACTGCTGGCAACATGAAATTCCAACTATTTATCCTCTGGCACATATTTTTTTAACAGTGATTCTAGAAAGTGAATTTGTTCCTCCAAAATGTAGAGTGCTTTCTGTTACTATTAAAGAAAATGTCAAAGTCAAATGAGAAGCTCTGTGGCATTTATGTCCTCAGGATATGCCTGTGGACAATTAGTACTGCTACTAGTTAAGATCTGAGAATAGACAGTCACTGTGTATCAAGTGTAAAACACAGAAAAGACGGTCTCTTTCTAAAAAAACTTTCAATTCAGACTGAAAAATTCGAAATGGAAGCTAGGTGTGATAGCAGCAGGGCATCCAAGAAAGCAGATGACAGACTGATGTATTGAAAGGATTTATGTCATATGTTCTGAGAGTCACATGTGACATCATTTGGCAAAAGTTCTGTCTCATCTACCTGCTCTAAACAGATATATTGAGGGTGGTAGATCAAATAAGGGATGTAGTAGCATGCAAGTAAAACACCTCATGCTTAGATGCCTGCTCCTTCCAAAAAATCCACCAGGCTCCTGCTTGAGCACTGGGACCCTTGTAAGTGATGTGCAGTCAGAATTATAGCCCCGGGCATCGAGATGCACATGGGGCTTTCTGGACAGTCAGCAAAAACCACCAGACCCAGGATCTGTCTGAAATCCTGAATCTCTTAGGAGCTTTAAGGCTTGAGCTAGAGTTTGGGCAGATGTCTGGATTTCCTCAGGATTAAATCTCCTGTGAGTAGGTGCTTATAAAGCTGTGTTTTTCTCAAGCAAGTGAGCAAGGTTCACTTTTGAAGATTCAGCTTCTGAAGTAAATAAATAGTATGAGCTGTCAGATTTTAAACAGATTTTATAGAAATTAGAGAACTCAAAGAAAACTTCTGGGCTTATAGAAAAGCACCTAGCCCAACAAAGTGTGGGAGAGAGAGGAATGCTTACTTCCCCCTTTCAGGGGTACCGTGTCCCTGTGCAGGGTTTAATAATGATCCCAGGGCCAGGAGAGAAGCATAGGGCTCTGTTAAGCTGCTGCCCTGCCTCCCAAGTATGTTAAAACTGTAGGAAAAGGCCAGTCTTTGAAGAAGGGTCTGGGACTGCCCACAATCAGCCAAATCCCTTAGCCATGGATGCATAGGCCCACCCCCTCTTTGTGCAATTCAGTGACTGCTTTGCAGATACTCATGTTTCAAATTGATCTACAAGCACTGTCATCCCTTCCCTTTCCTTTGGCAACAGCTTATAGATTGCTCTGCTACAGAAAATCCCCATGACCATAAAAAAATGCACCAGAAAAAAAACTTCAAAGCAGGCATCAAAACCAACAAAGAGTAGCATTTTGCTGAACTGTTTCACAGCTACTTTGTCCCTAGCCCTGATTAATGTTGATAGGACCTTCTGCAAATGCACAAAGGGGTACTAAGGCCACTATTTTGTGCCTGGAATTGTAGGGTTCCCATTTCCTGCTGCAGGTTCTTTCCCACACAGGAAACAGCCCAACTGTCTCAGTAGAAAGGTCTGAGTCAGTGCTGAGTCACTGCCCAACACAATGAGAGGGGCTCAGAGGCCACAGGCAGTTTTTGTTGTTTTCTTGTGGTGTCTTTTGAATATAAGCATAAATTTAGGACCAAAACAGTTTTAAAGATGGGACAGCCCACTGTACTTTTCACACAGGTATCTATGATGTTTGCACCCCTAAAGCAAACAGATACAATATCCTGCCTCCTGTTTAATGTTGCCCTAATAGCTAAAAATCTGCAAATCCTACTGGGGAAGTAACATTTCAACAGTGAATAGGAACAGCAGCAGAGGAAGGGTGAGCTCATGCTTCAGTATTGGTCAGAGGCTTGAAACACCTAGGTTTGAGTTCTGAAGTGAGAAGATCAAACTTCTTTTGCTTAGGTATACATTCAAATGAGGTGTTTCATGCCTAAACATTGATCATGTCAAAACTGTAATTCTTAAATCCATGATCTCCACCAGGCCCATCTGTCTGAAAAGGCTAATTCTCAGAAGACCCTCAAATACATAACACACTACAGAGAACACCAATTTTAAAGCTGCCTGTGGAGAAAAACTAGAATTTTGTTTCTCTAGGTAATGATGACAATAAATTAGGCAAGACAATGTTCCAAGTTCCAGGTCTTGCTCCAAAGTCAGCACATACTTCATAGCTGGTTTATGTCAAATGCAAACCCTCTGCAAAGCAGTAACTTAAACCCAGTCCTTTCCTTTTCCCTCATAAGTATCCAAAAATTGTGCCGAGTATCACATTTCCCCTCACTGGCCCAGTGAACGTGCAACATATTCCCCTTAAGTGGAACAGCTTCAGGAAAAGAAAGCACCAGCCATATGGAGGTCTCACTAGCCAGCAGCCATATGGAATGCTCACTTTTGCAAGATGTCTTCACCAGTCAGGAGAAGAGAAGAATCAGCTGCTGTCTCCTCTGTCCTAGATCAGTGTTCCAGCCACTGACATTGCCCTACTGCAACAGATACCAAGCTGCACTTGAGAGGAAACATTGGCTCTCTCTTTATTGCCTGACAGGCTGCAGGCAAGCTGCCTTGAAAAGAAGATACTGTGGGCTGCAATTCCCAGGAGTGAGTCTTTTGTCTTTGTGGAGTTATTTGGATGGAGGGGGTAGGTTTTAAGTTGCAACACAGCAGTGCAGTGCATAGCCCTGTTAGACCAAGCAGGTGACTCTCTGTTGACCATTCTGGTTCCTAAATCTCTCAAGGCATCCAGTCTTTCCCAGGCAGTGTTTGTTGGGTGCTAGGAGGAACCTAAGCACCAGTTTGTAACTCTCAGCTTGAGTTGTGTTGGAGTCAATGAACACAATGGGCTGTGCTTTGCCCAAGGCTTGTGGCAAAACTGTGGCTGCATTCATAGTTTGTGAAATCCTCAAAGGCATTTTCAGGACAAAGCACTATACAAAACTCAAAATACTGTTGGACTGATATCCACACCAGAAAGGAAGCAAACTGTCTCCTACCAATGCCACTGGCAAAATTCCTTCTTGTCAGTGGCAGCAGAAGGAGGTTCCAGATAGCCAGAAAGAGATAGTGAGGAATACCACTGAGCAGTGTTGCATTTTGATTTATTATATCGTTTGTACTTTACATGGAAGCTCTTTCCTGTTTTATAGCCCTTGGTCTAGAGAGCTGAGGTTGTGCATTCACTGCCCTGAGCCAGGAATTGCCTCCATGTCTTGGAGGTGGTTTTTAGTTTGGTGCACCACCCTGCTGAATCCACTGGCACAGGCAGACAAATGGCAAAAACTGAAAATCTAGGAGGGGTAGGGAGTGAAACAGAAGATAGCTGCACCACATTTTGCAGCAACCAAATGCCAGCTCTTTTTGAAAGTGGGGAAGATAGCTCATCTCAGTCTCCTCTCTTTCTGACTTGTATGTCACACCCTTTTAAAAATTAGTTTCTCCTACGGCTTGTACACTGACCAAATTGGCAGTGGTAAGTAGGAGGCTCTGGACATCACCTTGCACACCAGAATATAAACCATGGTAGCTTTTGTATATAAAGAATCTTCAGGGCTGTAATTTGAACAGTGGCCTGTGCATTGAACTAGAAATGGCTTGGGAAAGCTGCCTTACTATAAAAATAGATAATTCCTCTTTCCCCCCAGCAGTGGGATAGAAAATATAAGAAGCAACATTGCCAAGATATAAATTTCCTTCTGAATCCCCTAAAATTTTTGTTTAGTCCCTGGCACAAATACTAGGTGTTATTAAAAAGCTGGAACGTACACAAAATTGGGAACTAAAGAAATGGCAGTGATGGTTTAATTCTGAATGTGTGAAATTCCTGAGAGATTCCTCAATGATATCCTCAAACATTAATGACTTCATCCATGAATGTAGATAATAAAAGTTACTGTAAACTACAAATATGCAGATATCTACAGTAAATTATTCTTGTTCTATTGTACTATTCTATAAAATGACTTAAACTTTTCAGAAAAGCAGAGAGATTTCAGCACTTCAGAGAAATAAGAAAGCCCTAAATAAAATTATCACAGAATGAAAATTCATGCTAATTCACTAATTTTAAAAGGGCACGCATCTAGCAAAGCATTAAAGCTGCTTACTAAAACAAATATGTATTTTTGACAAAATTCATTTTTCTAACCAGGCTGAATGTGGAGCTTAACTCCTTGATGCCAACAGAACCTAGGAGGCTCCAAGAATAAATGTTGACATCAGCAGCAGGGCAGTGCAAAGCCAAAGGCTCAACTGTACTGAGTCACATTTTGTACTGATATGAGTTTTCACACAAATGAACTACAAAGCCCTGCAAAAATTTATAAAGTCCATGCTGACAGACCAATAACAATCGAGCAGATGCTAGTCTAAAAAATAATCTACGGGAAAGAGAATCAAAACAGATTTAAAAGAGGTCTGGGTGAGGTCTTGCCCATCTGTCAGAAATTAGAGGAAATATTTAGATTTTGTGTAGGCTCTCTAGTTCAGGAAAATTTCCTAAATGCTTAATAGAAGACATTTCCCTGTTAATACACAGCAGTAGGTGTTTCTGCATAGGATTGATTGAGCTGTGTTTTCTAAAAGCTGAATGTATTCATTCTGCATTTGCCATCATACGTTGAGAATGAAATGATGGGGGCAGGAAGCGATTAAAAGTCGGAAGGATAAATTTGTCTCCCTCCAGTCCAAAGTTTTAAACTATGAGATTCAAACTATGCTTTATTAGTTGGTTTGTTTTTTTTTTTTTTTTAATCCTAGTACTTTTGAATTACAACATTTTATTCATGAATTCAGATATGCAGAAGAGTTCAAACACATGATTTGTAGGTGTTACTTATGAGAAGTTTGACCCTTATCATGGCATTTTATTTATTTAGTCATTTTTTACTCCCACTATCATTTTATTGTTTAAAGATAAAGACACTCACTCTTGTCTCCACTTGCTTGTCCCTTTAAGTTGCAGTTTTCTCTCTTAATAAGCTTTGAAACCATTTGTTGTTGAAGCAGTTTTGCCCACTCTGCAAAATGCAAGTTGTTGGTTTATTTTTTCCACCTAATTCACAAAATGCTTTGGGCATTATTAAGTGCGTACAGCTATAAATCACAAGTCCTGTAGCAAGTTTATCTCAACACTCTTACTTCATGCATCTCAGGACAGCCAGCACCATCTGCACTTTGTGCAGTATCTGTTGCTTTGAGAGGCAGCAGATTTGGATGCAGTGGCCCAAACTGTGAGGCTGCTGGCCAGAGAGGCAGCAAGGCAAAAGTGCCAAGGAGTTGTAGCACTGAATGTTTCCTTTCATGGCCATGGACCATCACCATCTCCACTATTCAAAGCAGCTTCCTGAAGAGTCACTCAAAGCAGCCCTCCAAGGTCTGACCACCCCCAGCCACCAATACTATGCCATGCAAATAGAACACTTTGATACTCTGTGTTAAAACAGCAGAATTCCTTTTCAGGAAAAAAGCATTAAGAAAGCCTTATTTCCAGAGTATCCCCATTCCTTCTTTCCCCTTCCACCTTGAAGTGAGCTACAACAGTGGTCTTGGGGTTGCATTAGTATGTGGTATTATCTGGGATTGTTTTCAAGGGCTTAATTAAAACATTTAACAGTTTTAAGTCAACAATCACAATAAGTGTGATGTGGAAGTATGGAATTTACCTGGAATTCAAGACTTTAAAAAATTTGGAGTCTGTTTCTGGGAAGCATATAGTGCCTTGTGAATTATCAGAAATCTTACATTTAAAGAGAGTTGAATTTTTTTTCCCTGAAGCAGGTACTACAATTCCAGTTATCACAGGTCACTGTGCCATCTGTGAACAATTAGCTTTCACCTCCTTTGAAAAACCTTGTCAACATGCTAAGCTAATTCAGGCCTCCATTTTTTCTGAGGTTTTGGTGCATGATCAAAGATATTTACAGTAAGATCAAGTTCAGCCCAAGCCTTCTCCTCCAAGTCATTTAAATCATGAGTTGCTGCTTCAAAATTGCCCTTTCTGAATTCTCCCTGGTTTTCTGTCTCTGCTTCAGAAACCCCTTAAAACTCCATAAGACCAGTAACACTCTTTGGATGGTACTGCTCTCTTTTTATGACCCATATAAAAGATTGTTCCTCTAGGGGAATGGATGCTTCAAAGCCCGAGTTATTTCTCTCCTTTTGTCCAGGACAGACTATTAACTTCTCCATCCTTGTACATTACCAAATTTGCTCTTCTCACCATATTAGTGAGAATAGTAACCCTAGGGATCAGAGTGACATTGCTGATTTGAAAGGAAAAAATTTTTAAAAAGGAGAAGAAAAATATTTTACTTTTCTGTAGCAGTTGAACTACATCTTAGACAAGACTGAATATGGCTGCCAGTACACAGTCAATGCTGTCCAGGTTCTGTTTTATATAGTGCTTTTTGAGCCACCACATCCTTACATAAAAAGGGCCCTTTAAAAAAGTTTTTTTAACTGCTTTTTCAGTGCAACTGTTAATTTCTTACCATATTTTTAATTTTCAGAGCACTGATTATTTATTAAAGCAAAGACCAGCAGATCTGGAAGTAACTATAGTCCATGCTTTCTACTTTTAATTCTACAGTACATCATCTAAATGGAAGTCCTCAAAAGATAATAAAATTTATCCAATCTGAATGTAAGGGTTTGAAAGACACATGTTTTTGATTGACACCAAAAGTTCACCCAAATATACATTTTCTAAAATTTTTCAGCTCCATGACCTCTGGGAGCACACCTTTGTAAGCACACATATCTTTTTAACCATCAACAGCATTATTAACAATAGCAGGATCAGTAGACACTGCTGCCAACTGGAAGCATTCTCCATAGAGGTGTTTGAATCCTGAATGGGATAGAAAACCTCAAAATGGAGCTGATTTATACTTCTAGAGAACTGAGAGTTAACTGATGTTCACCCCTGTTCTTGCTGCTTTGTGGCAAAATTTTACCCTTTGTAGTCTTCAGTCCATCACCATCGCTTAAGAACAATGGTGAAACGTACAAAAACTGGCTGATATTATTGTAGCACTGCTGCTGTGGTCTTTGCAATGACCCTGTTACTTCTAGAATGATCTCTCAAGGTCTCCAGAAGGTTTTCAAATAAGCTATTAGAAACACTTTTCTTTCACCCGTTAGTTGTCCTTTCAGTATCTAAAGGAGACCTAAAAGAGAGCTGGAGAGGGACTTTTTACAATGGCCTGTAGTGACAGGACACATGGGCATGGCTTCAAACTGAAAAAGGGCTGGGTTAGACTAGAAATTAGGAAGAAATTCCTTACTCTGAAGGTGGAGAAACAATGGCACAGGTTGACCAGAAAAGCTGTGGTTCTCCCATTCTTCTAAGTGTTGAAGTCCAAGTTGGATGGGACTCTGAGCAACGTGGTCTAGTGGAAGTGGGGAGTTACAATTAAATGATCCCTGAAGTCCTTTCCCACCCAAACCATTCTATAAATACCATCACTGTTTTTCATTACTCTTCTAAACCCATACCATAATTCTATGACTAATGCCTACTTGGGATTTAACCTAAAGAGAATGGTGAATGATTCAGGCCTCATGGGTCAAAGACAGACACTTCCCACAGTCAAGGAGAAAACAGTTACAAAAGCTACAGTCGGTAGATGGTCTGCTTATAGTCCCACAAGCTTGTCTAATTCTAATACCAATAAAATACCACTTCTGCTGTTCATAGTAATTGTAAAAATAAAATCTATTCATTGTTCAGCTATAAAGACAGACAAAAATCTCTCCTCAAGACAAATAAAGGCTAATTCTTATTGATTCAATAACACTCTAATTAATAGACTACAAACTCCCTCAGAAAAATACTGCTACTTCAACAGTGATGATGAAAGTCTCCCATAGCTGGGAGACTTCCAATGTTGGAAGTTTCACTTTTTAGAGCACCTTTCCAGATAAATTAGTGTGATTTTAGCCACAAAATGATGGCTAGAGGTGTCCTAGTGTTATTTCTCATGCCCACTGTAGCAGCACTCTTCTCAATCCCTCATTGTGTTGCATAGTGTGTATTTAGTTTTGCTTACACTGCCAACACAAACCTCTCTTTGATTCTCTGGAACATCAGAAAAAAGATAAGCTGTGAGTGGGACTTTGTTAATGGGTAGTGAAACTAAACCACACTGAAAAGATTTGACTGGCTGAAAGACATAGCAGACTGGTATTAAAAAGCCCCAAACAACCATCACTGCTTCCTTACACTCTTCCACCCTCAAGTATTCATAAAATGAATGAATGTGTTAAATGAAAATTGGAAGGTATATTATATTTCTTACAAAACACTTACAATTTCCCACACACACTTATGAACTCTCACTTCAAACCCACATTCATTGTTCCAGCATCCTCTGCCTACGTTTCAAGTACTTGAACTCTCACTTCTCAACTTTTACACAGGACAAGTCCAGCTTGGTACGAAAATTATCTTCAAATTTCCTTACACTTCATAATTTATATTTCTTCCAGATGTGTCATGAAAAAGAGATTTGGAACAACATAAACAAAACTATTTAAATATTAAAAATATGTTAAAAAACCAGCCAACATTGATTAATTTATGCCAATTCCATCAAACTAGACTTACAAATTTCACAGACTGCTGAGTTTCTAACACAACTCTTTGATTAAAGAAGCTGACAAACTTCGTTCTGTTTATTAAATAAACTTTTTTCCCCCCTCTGATATTTATAATTCCTATAAAGTCTTATAATTTCTGTAACACCAGCCTATTTTTTTCAAAGGTTTCGTATTTAGGCTTAGGCAATGATCATGGTAAATTCCACCATAATCTTGCCAATATTTTTTTCTTGGCGATTCCCAGTGGGGTTCCACCTGTTGGTATGTGGGGTTGCACAACTCCCTTTTAATCTGGGCATGACATTTTTCAGCCTGCCTTTAGTGCTTCCTCAGAAACTTACATGCTGCATTTTCACTTAGGAATTTATAACAACTCCTGCCAAGACTAACTTCAGACACCACAGTGGCAGGAGGCTGCTCTGCCAGTCAGCATCAGCACTGAGGGATGAGAACGCTGAATTCGTGGGGTGGGGGTTTGAAGAACTCTGAAGCGCTCCTTTACAAAAATTGGTATTTGGGGCATTCAAAATAATAATAATAATAATAAGGCAAACAAACAAAACCATAGCTTGGCTGTGAAATCAGGCTGCTCTGATGCCAGGGAAGGTGAAAGCAAGCAGGGCTTCTGAGTTCTTTCTATGTGCAGAAGTGCAGAGAGCTGCTTCACTCCGGGGCAGGCTGTTTGCACACTGAGGTGCACGCATTGTGTTGGAAGCAGGACACAGCTGTGGGAGCATTTTGCCAGCAGTGGTGCTCACATTTGCCATGGGAACTGCTCCCCTGTGCTGCTGACACCGAGAAAAGCTCTTGCACAAGTGAAGAACCCCTCCCCTGTCTCTTCCAAGGCCCCTCATAGCCAAGTGTACTTCTTCAGCCACGAGGTGGAAAGAGCTGAGCAATGTGCAGCCCATGACTAGCATTGAGAAAGTAATTCTGCCACTTAAGAACAGCAAAAACATCAGAACAGTCAAATGTTTTGCAATATCTCATTGAAAAGGTAAAAAGAGCCTTGCATCAACAAATTTTCCTGGCAGTTTTTATTCCTCTCATTCTTTTGTACTTTTTATTCTTACCATCACCAATGCTTTTACTGATTTCCTCCAGCATGAAGCAATTTTAAATAAGTTCACACCTTTGTTTGTTCACAAAAAGTGAGGGTTTTTTGCTGTGTGTGTATGTAACTCATTTTAAAAAGCTGTGCAATGAGAATAAAGCTTTCAAATAAGCTCATGTGGAACATTACTCTACTGGAAGCATAATACCACAGAGACAATTTCCAATTTTACTTTTTTTGTACTTGCAGCAATTTTCCACATTTAGTTTTATCACCTATGTCTTACAGCATTGCCAATATCTGTAAAAGAATCCCCTATACCTGCCAACAAAAGAAACCAAAACCCAAACCAAAGCAAAACACAGGCAGAATGTTTCTTTGGAATTCTATTTATTTCAATTTATTTTTGCCCATTCAACTAATAAGCTGTAGGTACAAGTAAATAAAATTTCATGCTCAACTTTTGACATGGACCAAGAAAGCTATTTTATTACCAGAGTAAAAAATCTTGGACTAAATACGTGAGTATTTTTATAATCTCATGTCAACTTTGGATTGTGCTAGAGGGAGATTTTTATTTTCTTGCTACTTTATGTTTGATTTTATAACACTTTCTCAAAGGAAGTCAGATTTTTTTTGTTTAGCTCTATATATACTTATTCAGAAAAATCCTTTTGTTTAGCTTTGTACACTGGCTTAGCCTTATGAGGAGGGCTATGGAGAGAGTGTAGAGGGTCTAATCTTCTGATTTCTTTGAAAGGAAGAGATGCATGAAATACCACAGTTCAAGCTTTTTATCTGTGGTTAAATCCCACTTTCCCCCCCCCCCTCATGTAAAAATACATTTATACCCTTCATATTGTTATCTGCTGCAGACTCCTCATGATTTCTATCACAGAGAATATAAGACACAGCAGTTCAGATATTTTGCCTTGTAATCTCTCCAAAGGTACTCTTAGGTCCAGTTATGTAACAGTAATTGTTGCCTTGCAAGACAACATCTTTGAAGAGTTGAGAAAAATTAATAACAATTTTCTTAAAACTGATGTTTTGTAAGGCTTTGGGACTAATCAAATTTCCTTTGTAATCAAATAATAGCATTAAAAGAATCAAAGAAAACTATTTGGCAGTGTCTTGAAAATGGTCATTAGACACCAGATAATCAGTCTTGTTTTGAACAGCTTGGTTGGCTAACAAGCAAAATCTACAGTTCAAGAAGGGGAGGATTTTCTAAGTAGAGAGAAAGCCACATCAATGCATGCAACCACTAAAATTATAAAAAGGCTAAGTATTACGAGCAAACAGTGATCAATGAAATCTCTCAGATGACTGGAAGCCAAGTAGTATGAGAGAGCGAACAAAGAAATGAACTTTTACTGTATAAATTGAACACTTTGGGGGCATAGAGTTGACACACACAACTTTTTAAGAGGGATTTGGTAACTGATCCACATGACATAAGGAAAACTTTGTAGGCTTTTATTAAACTATTTTTAAAAAGCCAGTTATCACTCTTTCTTAATCAAAAAAATTAAAATTGTCATCAGGTAAGCACAACTTTGTGTCTGTCCTGTGTATGTGCAGAAGCTTACAATTCTTTGAACTACTTAAAGTCAATTCTTTCTGGTCAACTGTTATCAAATATTCTTGGGCCTACTACAGAGTGGTTTTTTCCTCTATTGTTACTTAATGGGCAAACATTTCTCCACCACTCCTGTTTCTGTAGTATCAGTAGAGAAGTAAGATGATGGTTACCTGTGCATTGCAGCAATGATTTTGGCATCTGTGGCTTATGAGTCAGTTACATCTTCTGTGGAGGGGGACCAGACCATCTCTGTGGAAAGGGAACAGTTTTGCAGGTGAGAGGTCATAGCTGCTGAGTTGTGTGACTGTCTTAAAAAAGAAACTGATGTCCTCCCTCCTTGAGGTAAAGAAAAATTTGAACTTTCACATAGAATACCTACTAGCTAGGATAAAACGTTAGAGCTAGCATGTAGAGTTATGCAATCTTACTTTATGCCACTCCATAATAATAAGTAGATTCAAAAGATAATATTCAGGCCCAATATTTCTTGGCTGGCTTCCCTCACTCCTTTCTCCTGCGTGTTTTTTAATGCAATAGATTAGCATGGAATAGACTGACATGGAATTCAAATAGGAGGAATTTAAAATAAAGTAACACTGTGGGCATAGCAATTACTTTGCTAATGGTTAATAATCTAATCGTGCTCCTTCCAAATAAAATTAAATAAGAGGATTTGGTGTACTCTTTGAATCACAGACAAATTTACAAATCTGTCCAGTAGGACTAAATAATGAAGGATGCAGAAGCCCAAAATCTCCAATTTATTTTAAAGCGGTCAAAACCGTCACTATGTTCCTTATGCTTGTTAAAAATTACACCAAAAAAGGGCTATTGTTATGAAATGAAATGCTACAAATGCAACTGTACTTGGTGTAAAAAAGCCATACAGCTATTTAACTTTCTTCCTCACCATTTTGGCCCTACTATTTCCTGTGATATAGTAAGAAGACAAAGTTCTCCGCAGTAGCAGACTCATCTAAATTGTAATAGATTCCCAGAAAGGAGCACTTCTCAACTCCATCTTCCTGTCAGAAAATCTGTGAGGAAGCCAGTGCTTTACTAAGTAGCATATCATCTTTCCTTGTGCTGGTTGGCTAAACTGGGAAAAAGAATGTTTTAAGTTTGCCCAAATGTCCTGAACTGGGAAAAGAGCACCATAAACTTAGTGTTAGATATAATTCTGTACAACCTGCTAGAAGGAATAGAGGGAAGAAAGAGAGTTTGGTCTCAGTGGAGAAATGTGAGAGATAAATCTGGCCAACTATTTTCACAACAATGTAAGGAAAAAATAGTCTCTCCAACCAGAAAAAAAGAAACTCCAAACCAAACATCAAATAACTCTTTCAATAGCTTTTAAGTTTCTAAGAAAAATGACTGTATTCCTGAAAGAGAGACCCCTGGTTTCTGCCAAATACCAACCAATAAAGAAATCTCTATTCATATCAGAAGATCAAAAGTTCTCAGAACAAAGCCATTTTATTTCCATTTTTGCCAAATATTAGCATAAGTTTATTTTCCAGGGAAACCTATCCAAGGCAAAGTACTTTTCCTAGAAAAAAAAATTCTTCTAACTCACGTCAAACAACAAGGAAAAAATATCAAGCAAATTCCTGAACCTTGACTACCAGCTCATAAAACTCAGAGGAGGAGAACAGTTTCCTCAAAACCAGAGGAAACTGTGGCAGACTTTCTAAAGTCTTTCTGTGGTGAGAGCTTGTGCGTTCAAGACATGTTTGTACAATGTGGGAAAGAAGCAAGATTAAGCAAAAAAAAGTGGCTACTCTAGGAAAACTATTGTAGAAAATATCTGTCTTCATAGTTCAGCAGGTGACCCTGTGCTTTAAGAAAGGCTGTGGCAGAGAGGGAACGGCAACAGCACTGTGTCTTCTGTGTCTATGAAAAGACTTTGCATACCTGAGCATTCAGGAGTCTCTCTACCTGCTCCCCCTGCATGCTAATTCCTTACAGTTTACAGTTCAGGACTGAAGAAACTTCAGAATCTCATCCCAGGATGTTTCAGTGCAGTGTGTAAACACAAGAGATGTGTTTTAATTGGCAGGCTCCAGTGACCTGTGCTCTGACAGTGCAGGATGCAGCTGAACGTGTCTCGAATACAGAACAACAGGTTCAACACTCACACCATTGTGCAGAGACCACATGCCTAAACACAGAAATTTAAAATAGCTCTTGAGTGTTTTGAAACCAGGCAGAACAAAATCTGTTCTTCACTTACATGAGTGAACTCAGCAGAGGATGCTTCCCATCCTTACTCCCATCCCAGGGAATCATCAAAAGTCATTCCAGTTTGCGACTCCCCAAGTGCTAGGAAGGGGTTCTGACCTGGAAGTTAGCTTTGGAGGTTTTTCAGGCTCCTAATTCTGCCTCCAGTGCTGTGAATTAGTATAAGCAAATACCTGCTAGCCTACTGTTTGTTATGGAAGACAGAGGTTGTTTTGTTTTCCACACTTCCTTTAACAAGAACGTATTCCACCATAATCCACCACTCCCACACCTTCAAGCAGCAGAGAATGGCAAGATTATGAAAACACTTCCAAGGATTTGTTTCCCTATCACCATATCCATCTCCTGTGATTAATATCAATCAGGATAATTTTCCTACGTATACATTATTTTCTATACTAAAATAAAAACCAACACTACAAAGCACAGACTGTGCTGGATAGGACTACTCAAGATAAGAGTTATGAACCTATGCTCAAAAACCATACTCATGCTACTGAGAACTATTTACCATCCAATATACATAATTTACCATTCTTTACAAATGGAAGCAAAGAAAATATATGATATATAAAGTACAGTGTTTACAGTGTTTACTGCTGCTTTTGAGATATAAATTTTCTTCATTTTTTGGTTTTATTTGGCAAATCTCAAGATGGCAGAAAAACTAACTGGAAAACAAGATATGTAGTTCTGTTTAAATTAAGATGGCAAAATACAAGCGATTTTTTTATACAAAATATCAGAGTTTTACTGAGGTATTTATTTTTCAATTTTTACATAAAAATATAAAGAAAATTTAATGACCTAATGCTTGTAATTTTTTTTGTCAAAGAAACCAGACAATTTCAGATGGAATAACAAACATGACCTAATAAAGTTATGTACATGAAAATACTTTTATTTTCTTTCTCAATTAATATTATGACTCTCAAAAAGTTTGACTGAACAGGTCCATGTGCAACCTGAAGTTTGACCTTCTTTGAGCAAGGTTTTAAGCTCTCTGCCCTTCAGAGGTCACTTACAATCCACATGAGTCTCAATAGCATGGCTATTTATGTTTAATCCTGTATCTAAATTAATTGGTCAAAATTATCCAGCCAGGTTCAGAGTAAGGTTGAAACATGTGCTTACTACCAGTGTCAGTGCGACTGTAATAACCTCCACATGATGCTGCGTCTCATGCTGGGGTCATATCCTTGTTTTCTTTCCTGCCTCACCTTCACATTTTAAATTAATCCTGCCTCACCTTCACATTTTAAATTAATATCTATTTAATTCAAGTTGCTAATAAGACTGGAAAGAAAAGTTTGATTTGTGAAATGTTAATTATTTGTATCTTCTTAACTAAGGACTGAAAAATGATAAATGCAAGCATTTTGGTTCTTTCAACAATTTATCACTACCAACTACATTAACAACAGCTATTATTCATTAAATTTATAAGATTAATATTTATTTCCACATTCTGTATTGATTTATTGGGCTGAGACATAGCTTCAAAATTGTGAAGAAAAATAATCTAAGCTATAGTAAATGCTTGCATGCTCAAACTAGGAACACAAAGCTAATTAAGATCTGGTGACTAGCACATGTTTATGCTTTTACTGACATGCAGTGGATATATGCCAGCACAGCTAGTTTTGTTTTGTTAGGTTTTTTCCTTCACAAACACAGCTGTTTGCAATGAATCAATTCTTATAATTTCCCAATTGACCCATAATGAAAGTTAGCAGCCTGCTTTAAAGTGCAGTTGTTAATATCCTTTCTCAATCCACGTTTGTGGAGCTACCTTTGTAGTGTGCTTTGTGAAGGTGAAACTGGAAATGCATGTGTACAGGGACATATATGTGTGTGTGCATTCCTTCTACAAAGAAGAAATTCAGAATGACATCAATGACAAATACATGAAAATTATATGACAAACCATCTCTGAGTGTGACATCCTGCCTTGGTCACATAGAAGTCCAATCAATGGCATGATGAACATATAATTATATTTTACTGTCCACAACATATTCTGGATATAATTCAGATCCTAGGAATTTAAAAGCTTTCTGAAATTATACTTCACAAATGTTTCAATTGATATCCCAGTGAGGACAACCAGGTCCAGATATCCCAATGCCACCAGAATAGATAAGAGTGAGATTATTTTGTTGTTTGGGAGAAAAAGTTCTTGGATATTTCATAATATTTCATGCTATTTGACATCATACCTATTTGTATCTTCCTTAGACCATGATAACTATCAGGAGAACTGAATATCTGAGTATACAGAATGAGGCACACACAAGATTAGTCTCTTTTCTACCTTTCTCAGCTGGTTTAGTACAGACAGCTGATACATGATTAGCAGTTTTCAGCTTCAGCTCACTACTCTGACAGGATTTTCTACCTAGAGAAGTGAAGCTACTTCTGCTGTATTTAACAGATAAAGCCAGAGATTCACCTCCGGATTAGATGAAGCAACAATAACAATACATTATTTTCTGAAGACTGTCAATGCTTTTCCTGTGATTAAAATAAAGCTTTTCTAAAGTCATCTATAGGCAAAGGCTATTAGTATATGCCACAAACTCTAACAACTTAAACAGACACCTGAGTTAATGAAATAGATACACAGATGCTATTTTATGTTTGAAGTACTAAAAAGGGAACATCAGCCAATGGTACATCAGCCAAAAGACTCATGTATGTGGTATGACCTTCATGGCCAAGCTAGAATACAAAGAAGTTGTCCAGCCTTTGCCTGAGCTTTTGCTTGTGGCTTTTGATGATCATGGACAGACCATATTTCCTAAAGAACTTTCCCACAGCAGCTTATTTAAAGGAACACCATTAATTATTTTGCAGCAAGCTGTAATGTTGTTCCTTTGAAGCAGCCAGAATTCCTTTGAGAATCTCTCTTCTGACAAACTCTGGATAATCACTTGTCATGCTGTTTAATGATATGGAGGCCAAAGAAAGCAAAAACATACCTAGAAAAGAATTATGCAGTAAAAAACTATCAGGCCTAATCCACGCTGCAGGTCCAGAACACAGCATGTAATCAGTCTTACAGATAGTTAATAATGTTCTTGGGTCCATTCTACTGTGGTGGAAGCAAGGAAATTTACCTTTTAACTGAGCATCCAAAGAGATCTTTTGGAAGTCTGAGTAAGAAAAGTTGATTATACAAAGAATTAAATGGAATGCATTCTATGAGAAAAGTCATATATTTTTAACTGCCCAAATACTGGAAATTGATTGTTAGCATTAGAAGTGCTATAAAAAGAATGATACTGTGAGTGTCTAAAACATATTTGGCTAATAACCATTTTTTAATATATAACACATAAAGTGTTTTTATTTAGCTCTGTGGTAATGTGTTTTCTACGGAAGAGCAATATACCTCAATAGAGAAGCAGTGCTTTATAAAGTAAAGAGTTCCTTGACAGCATCAGCTTTACTTCTATCTGCATGTTTTGGGACATAATACTGAAACAGAACCCTGCAAGGAAAACCTACAAGCCTAGGCCCTACATTCCTATGACATGGCCTCAAAGGTGGCAAAAATATCCATGAGACTTCATACATGGAAACCAATCCATGCTGGGTTGTTAAAATTACTGTGTGGAAATCCTGTATAGGGTTTCCCAAGTAAATGAAGGTGGAAGATCCTTTATTTTGTACCACTTTAATAGATGGATTGGAACAGAAAGAAAAATGTAAGAGGCAAAAAGAGGTCCCTTCTCTCCAAATAATTTTGACGAAATTCAGTGTTAAGAAATTATTTTAATTACTTCACATATTTTAAGTCAGAGCTGACATTTGCAACAGCCTATTAATGGGCGACCTGAGTTGTAACTCAGTAAAAATAGAAAGGAAAAAACAAAATAGCTACTTTCCAATGTTTCTTCTCTGTCAGTGTAAGCCATGTGAGATATGAAATATTTCTTTCTACAACTTGAGCTATTTTCCAGGGGATCAAGAAAATGAAAAGTAGCCTATAAGTAAAAAGGGATTTTTAGCAGGCAATAACATCTCATTATCTCAATGCTACAATAAGGTAAAGT
Organism: Melospiza georgiana; assembly: GCF_028018845.1. Classification (NCBI taxonomy): domain Eukaryota; kingdom Metazoa; phylum Chordata; class Aves; order Passeriformes; family Passerellidae; genus Melospiza; species Melospiza georgiana. The sequence goes on along the minus strand of NC_080430.1, from coordinate 41,490,187 downwards.
GCAATGGGAAATAATACTCCTTCATGTGAAAATGCAACCATGTACACTGTAGTCTTCAATCAAGGAGTTGGGGAAAGGTGGTGGGAGTCACAGTCATAAAACAGTTATACAAAACCATAGATATCAATAGATATTTGTTTACATTAGATTTGCTTTCTGATATTTCAACATGCATTAAAAGAAAGACAGGAGTTGGAGAGGGACAGTAAAGATAGATAGAAAATGATGAGTGAAACTTAACCTTTATCCCAAAGAAGAATTCTGCAAGAAAGGCATAACATATTCAGAAAAGCCATTATTTCATATCAACAGGGATGAATTGGCTGTGGATTATATGGTTGGTTTGGTCATCAGCTGCTGTATCTGCACTATTATAGATCTTTTTTCACAGTACGGGTTTAGCAAAAAAGACATGAATGAAGGTAGTTGGAGTTTTATGATTTTGGAAGTAAAACAGTGAGACCTAAATTTCAAGGGGACCACCTTTCTATGAGCTTCTGGAAAAACAAACTCGGAACACTGACATGAACCAGAGAGAGCAAAAACTGCTCATTTCAATCCTGCAAGAGTCCACTTAACTCCCCCTCCTGAACAGATAAATGAGTGACTGCAGGGATGATAAATTAGTTCAGCTCTCAGCAGTCACAGTGACAAAAGCAGTAGAATTCACATTTAGGATTATTTTATATAAGCAATATCGTGGACATTTAAAGAGAATGAGTCTCTTTCATGGTGATTTGATCTGCTTGGCAGGCAGGGTGCCTTGAGAAGCTGCAGGCTGCTGCTGGCAGATGTGCTCCCAGACACTCCTGCTGGACTCATGGTAGGTACTGACAGAGTTTTGCTACCCACAAAGTTATACCACCTGCTATATGACAAACTAAGCCACCAAAAATACCTCATCTGTAACAATGATTTTTCCGGCCACTGGATATACTGGATTTTCCCCTTGCCCTGGCTAAGGACACAAGGTCAGAATAACTTTCCTTTATGTCCACCCTTCTGTTCCTGTCTTCACCACAAGCTAGTACAACTGTTGAAAGATAGAGAGCTGTGAAAACAGACTTCTATCTTCTCTGACCCTTTTAGAGGACTTGGTCTTGCTGTGAGCTTTCAATAGGCTTTTATATATGACCAATACTTAAAAAGTAACTCCCTTACTTTTCTGACAGGAAGAGATGGATGCAAACACATTCTGAAAAATTGGATGCAGCTGAATCAGAATAAAATGTTTTAAGACCCAGCTTCACCTGCAGTATTCTGAGTCTGTGTTATCCCAATAATGATCTGAAGGCTTACTTTTCACATTTAGTGTTGGTGAGACATTTTATTGAGCTGGATATTACAATACTGACATACTAGACAAGGACAGAGTTGTGAAACATTCTCTTGCATTTATTTTACTGCAGTGGAGAAAAGAAGTAGCAGGCTTTTTTATAGAATTAATTTGAAGGTACTATGCTATGGATCACATGCAGTGAGACAAACCCACATATTAAAAGCTACAACTCTACTATAAAAGTATTTTTCAAAGTCTAGTAATAATTCAAACCATATAACCAAATGTTACAGTCCATTTTGATCTAGTTCCATCACACATTCCTAAGCCATATTGTAAATCCCACCCAAAACAACTAAAACCACAAAACAAAAAGCTCAAAAAACCCCACCAAGAAATCTGAGGGGAATCACTTTGCAAGCTTTTTTATTTTGTCATAAAGTTAAGCTTTTGGAAAGCTTTCAAGACAATGCTAATTCTTGAATAAATGCCACTACAAACTGCAAATGTATAGGATAGGCAGACCAATTTCTGGAGAGAGAACGAGCAAGCATCCAGCTGAACAAACCACACTGCCCCCTTGTCCCATTCATATCCTTTTTCTCCACACAAAAGCCAGAAAACAAATTTCATCTGGATAAAGTGAATGCTGACTGACTTCAGGTTGGTTGGTTTCTTTTTTTTTTTTAAATAAGTTTGCCACCTAGACAAAACCTGCTCATTTGCTCTATCTCTATCTGCAACCAAGACTGCTTTTCTGAAACACTTTCAAATTTTCCTTACTGCCAGGATTACTGAATGTTTTACCTATTAGGTTTGAATCCCCATGACCATGGCATTAATCAAATACTGCTGATACAATGGTCTCTGCATACAGCTGCTCCTGCTCACACATACCATTAGGATTTTTATTGTCACAGCTTGTGAAAAAAAAATTACATAATCAAAGGAAATGTGCTAACACCTTAAGTGTCCAGTATCGAGTATTTCATCACAGCACAACACCTACAGGAAATGCCTCTGACATCCACAAGTACTAAATGAATCCATTAGGATTAGTGGTGTTAAAATGAATACCAGATGCATTAACAAGGGACTGCATAAAACAAAATGCTGCACAAATGTTTGCATCCCAATCCCAGCTTTCAAATAACATCAGCATATTACCCTAAAATCATTACTTTGCTATTCTAGTTCCTTTCCTAGGGAGCTCTAATGATAGTTCTTGCCCTACAGTGAATTCATATTGCATCTGGCACAGGAAATTTGGCATTTCAATTTACATAACTGTTTTCAATTGCACAAATTTGCTGTTCCCTAATTCTCAGCGTACTTTGAACAACAGTTTTCAATGCTTGACTGAGAAAGAGAAAAACTGAGCCAAACAAGTTTTCTTTCCTTCTCTCCCCTTCTGTCAGTAGGTTCTTGTGCTTTTTCAAATGAAGACAAAAGAAGGTTGAATGTCATATTTCAAAGAAGAGAATTTGTCCACCATTTTGCCTAGTTTAATTTGGATAGTTGGGGCTGACTGATAGAGACTGGATCATGTGTTACAAGGGAGAACTACAGCCTGGGTGAAAATCCAGACAACAAAAACGATGACATTTCCCAAGAAATAGTATTCTTGTTTATGTCAGATGAAAAGAGACAGAGATAAATTACAGTATTTCTGTGAGACCAAGAAAAATCAGTACAGATTTACTACTGACTGAGTTTGAGCTGAAGCTGTGGAAGGCAGATGTGCCTCTCTAGGGTATGTCCAGTTCCAAGGTCTACATTGCTGCATGTTGAAGGAGTAAGCAATGAGTGAACAGTGATAATGCACTACACACCATCCATATTAGATAGTAGTGTGGGATTTAGGAGAAGACAACAAAGGTGGACTAGAGAGGAGGAGATGTGACACATAAAAATAAATCAAATCAAACTTTAGGGGCTGCAGATCCTCTCACCTGATCTAGTGGTACCTGAAGCCCTCTGAGTGCTTGTAAATTAAGGGAAATACCATTATAGTGAGATCCAGGCTTTCAGCTCACACACTGAAACTATTTACATTTATTGAGAGAGAAACAAAAAAGCTGATATGGTGAAATTGCAGAAAAGTACAGCTGTGGAAAAGAAGAGGCAGGCTAATCCCAGTTCTGTTGCCAGTGCCTCTGTTATTAGAGGCAGCAGTGATAACATTATCTCTTCCAGTTGTCATTGACATCCCTAGTTTATGACCATGTTTCTCAATTTCCCAACATTGGCTGAGATATATTCCATTTCTGTCATTACCCTGCCTGTGGCAAGGCACCTAGTGTTTGTAGAAGTACATTCTTCTCGTGGGATTCTGGTGTCTGAGACAAAAAGAAACAATTTGGCTTCTCAACAGGATGTGTCCTCAGTAAAGTAGGACAGTACCATCTTCATCCACTCAGAAGACTCTATTGATAGAAAAGAAAAAGCCACAGAGTGTGGTCTCTCCCAGCAGCCCCCAATGAGATATGTTGTTCTTCTTGCTGAGGCGAGAACACAGAATTGACAAGCAACAGAGCTCAAGGGAATAAAGTTTGCCAGAGCTACACTCTCTCTATGTGCAGCATGTCCAGTGCCTCCTGGCCTTTTTGAGGATGGAAACAGCAGCCACAGGGTGGGCTGGGGACACAGAGACAGCAGGAATTTCCACACAGAGGAGAGAGGAGGAGCTGAGGTCAGTCAAACAAAACACAATCCAAATTTCTAAGGTACGTCTAAGCCACAGAAAAGACAGGAACCATTGGTCTATGCAAATCCCTTCTGTCATCCTGAAACCTTCTTGGCAGCCTGGCTCTTGCTGTTCTTTCTGCTTTCATTAACTGCTGCCACCATTCCACCCACTACAGCTGTTTAGCCATCTCCTGTTGCCCACTCACTAGTTTGTCCCTGTCCCTTCTTTCTCCTGGCCTTTGCTGCTGCTTCGCACTGCCCAGAAGGAAAACATGCCAATCACCAGCTCAACAGGTTTGGGGAAGAGATTAGAGGGGCAGATTTGACTTTTCAGCTCTTATGTGGCAGAATTAGAGAGAAAGCCACCGACCAGTGATATGTTGGATAATCATAGCTTTTACAGATTTTACTACTTGTTTTTTCCCAGCTTGTTTACAAATTCACTGCACAGAATATTCCAATTCCATCCTAAAGGTCAGTCAAAGTAAACAGTTTTAAGAGCTCTTGAGATAATAATTTTGAAGAAAAAAATACCTTGCTTTACTTAGGCACCCTGCAGAAGGTGGTAGAGTATAAACACATAGAGATTTCTCAAGTTCCCAATAACTGAATGTAGAGAGTGCACTCTGGAATATGTACACAAATGCTTATGTGTGCAGTGTTGTGGACTTACTCTGCTCTTTTTAAATAGGTACAAGTTCCAGTTTACATCAGAGAGGTCTGATGGCAAGAGCAAAATATTCCACCATGAAAGCAAAATACCACAAAGGATTGAAGCTGTATTAGTTGTTTTATCCCTGTAGTTAAAAACAAGAAAAATATATCCAAACCCCAGAGTCTGTGTTGAGTCTACTAATGTCACTGCCAATGAGAGTTAAAATTTCAGTTCCTATGTTTGTCTTTTTTGGATACATTTCAGACTACATTTGCAATATGTGGTCCGACAGGGAGGTCTAAGAGAGCTGCCAAATTCCTCTTCCTCCATACTTACAAAATGAATAATCACCTCTCCCTTAACCCTCCCAATTTTTTGATATTATGGAAGCAAAAATAAATTAAGGAATTATTAAAAAAAAATTGAATAGAATTGAATGGAATGGAATAGAAAAACTGAAGCAGTTGTCAAGTGTTACCATTGTCAGAACCACTAACAAAAAAATTGAAAGTTATGACCATTTAAAATGGCTGTGGCACTTTGAGGTGTGGTTCTATAGCTGAAATTAATTTCCAAAACCTTCTGTAACTCCAGTGAATTCAATAGGATTTGAATGAGGTTGTTGCACTACATTTATAAAACATATGAACAATGACAATACTGTCTACCATTCATAAGATTTTTTTACAACTCTAGCTTAAAGAAGCATGGGGCTTGTAAAATTGGAAAAATACAATTTACAAGATTTCATTAGTTTATGGATGCTTTAGCTTTTTGGGATTACGCATCTCCATGTCACTTCATATTCAGGAAATACAATTCTATACTTGACCAAATGCTGATTCAGAAATGGCAGAGAGAGAATCCACTTTAAAATACTTAAAATCCCCCTGAAATGATAATTTCAAAGAGAGTTTGATGAAATAATCTGTGTTCATGCTAACTTTTTTGTGTAAAAAGAGTGAAGATTAAGCAATCAATATTCTCCTAAGTTTAAAAGCCTATGTATATGAATCAGTTACATAAATGTTGTCATAAAAGGCATAGTCTGCTTTTAGGAATGGATTTAAATGGCTCACATCAGCTTGAATGTAAGCTGTGCCAGGCACTCACAGGCAGAATTGCATGGGGAATGGTCTTCTTTTATTTTTATGCCTTGTGAACAACAGCTACAATCACACAAAAACCCCCCCTCTTTGAGTCTTTACACGTCTCATACTCAGATCTAAAAGCCGAATGTCAAAGAGAGTATATCACAAATCTCCACTGCATTGTTTATTGTGCTCTCTGTAGAAAACAGCTGCTAATAATTAATCCATTTTGGTGTTACCAAAGTGTCATTTCTGCAGCTCTCAGAAGAGCAGCATTTACAGGATGCCTAAATAAGGTTTTTGTTCAGGATGAAGAAGAGGCTATAGTTTGAAGGACACTAGACAAGTCCTAAGCCAGTGAAAGACTGTGCCCTAGACCAGAGCCTCAAGCAGACACTACCAAATATTGTTGGTTTCTGGTTTTGTAATACTGAATAATTATGGCTTGAATTCTTCCAAATGGAAACAACATCAAACACTTTATCTTGCTTTCAGAAGGTTTCTATACTGCCTAGCAAAACCATTGCATTGTGTACACTTCACTGGAGTCTACTGGAGTCTCATAAAAAAAAAGTTGAAGAAACAGAAAGAAATTCCACACTGCTCTCTATGTTTATTCGCTTTTGTTCATATTTATTTCATCACTATAGCTTTTATTATTATCACTTCTATGTGAGAATTGTCTTCTCCACCTCCCACCTCAGGTTACTGTAACAAAGTGTTGACTGACAGCTGGAGATTTCCAAAATTAACCCCAATGAGCTGAGCATCTCCAAGAGCATGACTCTTGTAAAGATTTTCAGCAGGCACTCAGATTATCTTGGTGAAACAAAGGGCAACTTTTGACTAATCTTACCCAGAATGAAGCTCTTCAGTGAAAGTCAAAAAATTATTTTTACTGAAGAAGCATGGAACTCTGAATATTTATTTAAGTTAATTCTGATTATAAACTACACTATTTTCAGGTGAATATTTTATCAAAGGAACACTAAAATAGAAGATGTCACTCTAAACATGAGCTAAACAACCACCCACCTGGGGTACTGCTTGTTGAGACTGCTCTAATACCAGTACTGCCATTTTGGGAGGTATAATGCATGAGGAGACTGAAGACAGGTGAAGATCAGTTCATAAAAATCCAAAACAATCAACAACACAGCAATAAGATGCAGAGGCTTATGAGACTGTACACTGCAGAGATTCAAAGACTAAAACTAAACATGCAAAAGAAAGTACCTGGTCAAGGGACCCCATCAACATATTTGAGGAATTTCTGCCCTTGCATTCCTTATGGGCAGTCAAAAATGCCAGTCAAAAATGCCCAATCTAAGATATAGATTTTATATATATGACAATCTGAAGTTAAGGAGAATTCCTTGAAGAACATGACCAAAGAAGGACACAATGTTGATGATCAACCCCACATTTAGATTTGGAGAGAACTGCATCAAAAGAGATGATGACTTCAGTCATAGAGTATCATATGCAACGTATTTAACACTTGCAAATTTCATTAGCTTTGTACATTAACCAAGCTAAATTGATACAACTGTTCTTCCTGACACACTGCCAGTGGCTCAGCACACTGCTAGAACAGAAAGCAGCAAACAATGCAAAACTAAGTACCAACAACTGCTTTGCAGAAGAAAGATGAAAAAATCTTTAGAAATTTTACTTCCCATAATCCCTCCCAATCCCAGTAGAGAATAAACCTCTTTTCCACACAAGGCTATATTCACATGCCAAAATAATTCAAAAGAAAAGTTTTGCACAATCCCTTCAATTGTAAAAATGACATAGCTGCCAGCAGATGAAAGAATTAAAGCAGAAAGAACAAATTACTAGCAGCAGACAGACAGTCATGGAGTAGCAGAACACACCCTCATGGTAAATAGGGCAGCTGTTCTAGTGCTAAACACTTTGGGCACAAGGATCTCTTGCTTTTTCAGTCTAGACCTGCTTCATATTTCTCTTCCTCAGAAATTTTGAGTGCATGGAAAAAGAGATGCATTAGGGCAGCTCCATTAGCCATCAGATATCCAACAATCAAAGTGATTTTTATCCACAAATCAAAGTGATTTTGGCTCAATGTCCTTAGGTACCTTCTTGATTACAAAGAGGCCTTGACTTCTAAATCTGTGCTCTTTAAAGCTCCTTCTAGGGGCTCTTAATGGGCAACAAATAACAACAAGATCTGTCTATTAGCATTAACGTTATAATTACCTCTTGGGTGATTTTATCCTGGACAAGGAGACCCACTGTAGAGAACTGTCTTAAAATTTGCCTGTGGTTCTTATTAAATGCTACATTTTAAAAGATTATCTATGTTTTTCCCAACAGTAAACTTGTAAAAAAATGTACTAAAGTAAAATTGCCTCATGCCTTGCACCTTGATACTTCTTTATTTATATTAATCCCCAAATGCTCCTCTTAACTGAAAATCCACAGAAACTCTTTCAGTGTTTTACATATTTCAGTTCTTTTTTAAATGTTAAAAAGCTTCTTGCCATTTTCTAATTCTTTTTACCATAAACAGTCATGTTTAAATATTGAATACTCTTTTGAGATGTTTTTTTGGTCACTTGTGGTTTTCTATTCCAGCTTGTGAACAGTTTTGCAGATGGTATTCATTTTTAAGCTTAAGTGAGGTGATCTTTTATATTAATAGTGTTCACACTTATTCATAACTGGCTTTCTTTCAACAAAATAGAGTATTTGTGTGCTCTGTTCCACTAGTACATAATGTACAAGAATTTTTCTTTCTAAGAGTCAGGAATTCCAGCCAAACTAAGTCTCTATATAAACATTTGTCTGCACTGTTCTGTTGTTTATCCCACTCAAAGAGAGATGAGGTGTAACTGGTAAGAGGATGAAATTAGACCATTGCATATGAATTAATTAATCAAAACAGACAGGAGTGTGTTACAGAGGATTGTGTTCAAGTGAAGGATGATGTTGAAGTGAACATTTCTCCCAGAGATATTGAAAAACCTATCCAAGGCAAATAGCTCAGACTACCAAATGACATAGGTGCTGCTGTTTTAAGCAAAACAGCAATTAAAAACTCAGTGAATCTATAGGTGTACACAAAGCCAGCCTTAGGAATTCAACTCTATCCAAATTCAGAACAAATCCAGAAAATAAACAATGCTAACTACAGTGTGGTCAACCTTTAACCACAATACTCTGACTTAAATTCCTTAGACTTGGGATTTGTTTTTTTACCAATACGAAATATATGTGCCAGGGAATTCAATGCCCTAAATTATTTGACTTTCCTACAGTGCACCAGCCACTAGATGTGAGAACAGTAAGGAAAATGGCTTTGTGTCGATTTCTGTAAGCAGTCACACAACTCTTTGAAATCTAGAATTTTCTAAGTGTGATATCTCTGCATTAAACAGCTCAAAGGCCAAGAAGCTTGAGTGAGAAACACTTGTCTTGCCAGAGTAAGGTGTGCTATGGAACCAATGGAGAAGATGAGAGTCTAAAGATACCTGATTTCTGTGGAGATATGGATGTCACCTGGAAACTTTGTGGAGTATGGAGTACAGAATCTTAAAGTGTACTTCATCATTACAGGGTTATTCATTATTACAGGGGCCCCTACTTTCCATGAGTTTCCCCCATAAATACAGTGCAAAATGAGCTGAGCATTGAGTGCTTGAGTGCGAGCTGGAGAGGGACACTAAATGCACAAAGATATGATAAATATTATTGGTTTCTACTTTTCCTGGCTTCAATCTCAGAATCTCAGAATGTTAGTAAAGTCTGCATTCCTTGGGACCATTACAAATCACTTTTTTTTTCTTTTTTTTTTTTTTTTCCCTGAGGTTTAGGTTTCAATTGTCAAAAAATTCTGTGCAGGTGGAAATGTTGTAAAACCTCTCTGCAGATCTGAAATCCAACCAATTTTTTTTCTAGAGCCATTTGTCCACTTAGCATCTATCCATTCTTAGAGGAGATATTTTTAAAAAATCACTCTGCTTCACCTTGAAAATAGAAAGGCAGCAAGCCATGCTGGAAGTCCCTGAGTGAAAGGTAAAATGTTAAATACATTATTAAGTACTATTATTCAATAGGAAAAATCAACATATCAAGAAGTACAGTGTACTGAATTCACCTATTAGTCTGAGTTACAGAAGCAATTGGAAAAGTAATCTCCTGGGGAAACCATTCCATTAACCTCACATAACATGGCACAACCTGTCTCAATTTTTAATCCCTAACTTTGAGGAAATGTGGCTCCATGATAGCAGTAAATGTTTGTGTCAGAGCTAAAACTAAACAAACCTCAGTGGAGCTGAATATGTTGCAATTTCCACTTCCTATTAGCCTGGCTGCTGAGGGGTATGTGCCTGCCTGCAGTACACAAGCCTGTTGCTATACTTTAAATTAACTCTTTTTTTTCCCCCTATATTTAACAGACTAGCAGCACACCTATGGTTCCATGTTGTATTTGAAATAAAGTAGGGAATTTCCAACCCTTTTAGCTTTTTGCATCTCACACAGATTCTAAGTCAATTAAATTTGTTCATGCTCCTGAGCGTCTGTGGGTTTTCTTATGTAGACTTGCTTATGTCACTGTGCTGTCATCAAAACATAATTACACAGCATCTGCACACATTGACCTTGTTTTGTCCTGTGGCTGCTCTAGGATATAGCAAGCATAGAAATAAAGCTCCAGTTGCTTGGTTGGTAGGTTACATCAACACAGACTCCTTAAGATATCTTTGAAATAGGTGAAATTGGTTCTAGGAAACATAGTGAAGTACAACACTGTGCCCCACTCATGCATCAGTTCAGTACATTCAGAGATGGCAGAGAGAGCAAGGGCATGCTTTGTTAGCTTAAATTTTTTAGAAGAAGCAGGAGCTTTTGCTTTGAATTTTTACTTTTCAAGGTCATACACTTCATGTCTTGTCTGATACTTGATATTTTCCATTTCATCTTCTTGACCACGGCTCTGCTATAGCCTGCCTCCTCCCAGAACCATGCTGTGAAGGGAACTGTCCAACTTGATGGCACCCAGGAGACAGGATGCAATTCATGATATTAGAAACATCACTGTTGATGTCAACAGAAAGTCAGGGCTAAAACAAAGCTGGCAGATGGAAGCCAGACAAATCCAAAATTGGAAAATACTACAGTTGGCTGCCAGTGTGAATTACTTTCAGGTGGTCAGGTTCATTCCTAATTAAGATGGCACCCTCAGCAAGCAATCCTAATGAGCCCTCAGCAAAGGCGTAATGAGCCCTAATTCTCAGCTTGCATAGTTGCATTTCTCAGAGAGGGCTGGTTACTATGCAACAAGTGAGGCATAACAAAGATCTTGCTTTTGCTAAGTGAAGTGGGAGTCAGATAAGATTAAAAATTTGATTAGTTCATTTATGTGTGCCTGTTTTAAAATAGTCTTTGAGAATGAATAAAGGTAAAGTTCACAATTTATCCTATCATTATGCTGGGGAAGTTGTGTGGTTTACATGGAATTTATAACATTTGAAAAGACATAGAGGATGCACAAAGCTTCCTGTATGTCTTGAGTGTTTTAATATCAAAACTCAAACTAGAAAAAAATGGACCCTCAGCACAGTTGTCTTGTAGTTGAGTGAGGTTTATAATAAAGCTTTAATAGGGAACTTGGCAAGGTAGTATAACAATTAGGTCTCTTGTAGGGATGTCTGGCTAAGGGGTCATAGGACTATCAAGAAGATCTGGCCATTCCTGGCTAGGCCACAAAATTGTATCATTGACTTCAGAAAGCTGTTTTTCCTACTGCAAATAGAACCAAGTAAAAGTACCTATGCAGCCTCATTTCTGTTTACTGTCTGTAACACCAGAATAGATTCCACGTCTCATGGGCATTTGATGACAGCTGCTGTTCATGACATCCTAGAGCAAAGCAGCATTCAAAAGTGTTGAGTAACATGATATAGTTAATTACAGTCAATTCTAAGACTCAAGAGTTTGTCCATAAATTGACCCAATACTTTCAAAACAAAGAGCTATTTCAACTTCAAGTCCCATTTAAGAATCATAGATGCTACTGTATATGAATAAAGAATTAAATTATTATACCTAAACTCTGTGTGTAAGAAGAGTAGAATGGTTACCTTCTCTGAAAGTATAATAGTAATTCACATAATGATAAACACAACTGATTTACCTTATCACATAACAAGTGCCTAAAGTAGCACCAAACAATTAGGGATTTAAGTGTGGTGTCCTCCAAAATTCTTGTTCGTAGGGCCATAATGAATTTTTACAGGCATTCAGATTACTATTTACTCAAATTACTGGGAGTATTTGGATCATAGGTACAGTTAAACCTTAGAATGGTCTTCATGCTACAAAAAATCTTGCTTACATTGCTTGATGTGACCATAAGATTGCTGACATTGCACTTTGTCAAACATGTTGGGCTGGTTCTGGTTATCACTCATTAATATTTTCTTATAGGTACCAATAGTTTAAGCATTTGGGGAAACAACTCAATTTGGTGAAAAATATGAAGTGCCAGGTATTCAGCTAATGTGAATCAAGATTGAAGAAAATTAGTCTGGCCAGGCTGGTGTGTGTAAAGATACAGAACTCTGCATAATAGGGCATCATATCATCATGTGTAGGCTGAAAATAAATCTGATTGATTTACAAGAAAAGATTCCTCCTTTTCTTGTCTCACCCTTCCCCAGTGCCTCAAGAAGCTGCCAATGCAAGATATAAATGCCACAAAGAGTTTCTGGCTTTCACAGTACCCTGACCTCTCACAGATATGCTGAATTTCATGAATTGCTGGATGGCAATTTAAGAAACCATCAGGTAATATTTTGGCATAGACTGATCTGACTCAGCTGTTTCATCCTCCTCTCCCCCTACTCAACTGCACATGGATCTTCCTTGACATCCTTTTTCCTGGGTGCTAGACATTGCTAGATACTAGCACACACTCTTTCAGAAATTCATATCACTGTTAGACTTGGTTGGGAATCTTATGTGATTTTTTTACCTGGGAAATATTGAGAATAAACTAAACAAGTAATTGTGATTTTTTTTTTAACCTGGGAAATATTGAGAATAAACTAAACAAGTAATGGGAAAGTCAGTTTGTAATGAAAGATCAAGTTTAACCTATGTTACACAGTTGCAAAATTATCTTACTTTTTGACATTTTCAAAAGCAGTTCATTTTCTTGGTGAAAATGACTCCTAGTTTTGAAATTAGTGTCTCTCTCAATTAGAGGGTTAGTAAAAAACTGCAGGGGGGAGGTTGGTGTGACAGGAGTGGAGTTAAGTGTTAGACCACAGGAAAAAACCTTCCTTTGATTATCAGAAAGACTTGTGACTGTGCCACATAGACATAGTTCTGCTTACAATAAAAGCATCAGATGGGAAAAATACTGCCAAAATGGTAAGAAAAGTTTTGTATGGACAGAGCACCAAAAACTCAGATTCTTGTGATACTCCAGCTAGAACTGGATGGTTTCTTAGAGGCGTTTTATGCTATCCTAAAGATTAGAATAAGTGTGCTTGCCCAAGCCTGAGATTCATTTCCCACCTGCTCTTAAGAGCTGACAGTGGATGGCAGCTCTCCAGGGTCCCTAGGGATTCCCACCCAGTCTTCAGACATCTCCAACTCTACAGACACAGATTCTAACAGAACATTTTAGCTATGCCAGGCCTTGACCTTAAAAATTAGCCTCAGAACTGCTAAGAAAGCCTGAAAATTCATTGCAGATGTCTTCTGAGCCTATACTCAAACTGCACAGTCTGGAGGGCTCTAGAGGCATAATAGCTGCTAGGACAGTGCATTGTTTGAGGATAATTTATAAAATTAAGTAGTCCAAGTGTTTCTTTTTTTTTTTTTTTTTTTTTGCTGTTGCTAGGAGCAGCCTTCCTCCTGGTGAATGACACTACCAGAAAACTTTGGTGTGATAAGACAGCACAAGACCATATTTTCTGTTACAGCTAACTTTTGGTAAGTTCTCTTAACCAAGTTGTAAAGACTGCTTCTTGTACTGCTGTTTTTCCCTTGATGAAAGCCTCGCTTTGTGTTGTATTCATATTGTTGTTATCTTATTTCTAGAGTCCCATACCTTCTGGGTGGTTTTTTCACAAGCAGTTCTTCACAGCAGTGTTGTTCCTGCTTCTTCATCAGGGCTCCTCCAAGGCTCTCCCTGACCAGCCAACCCACCCCCTTTTATCCCAGTTATCATCATTAGCCACAGCTGCAGCCCAATTAAGGTCATCACAGCTGCAGCCCATTTAGAACAACTAGGATTGGGGCAAGGCCACTTATACAATACATAGATTTTACTAGGACTCCTACTATATTTCCCCCTTTTCATTTACTTACAGAAACAGGTTTTATATAGACATATTTACATATTCCACAATACATATCTTTCACTGTGACTCAAAGGCCACCTATATTTCCCCAGCACAATACATGCATTTCCCCATGACTCAAAGGCCACGTACAACGCACACAGCTCCTTGCTCAAAGGCCATATTTCACAGCTCCTGGCTATCACAGCTCCTCCACTGAAAGGTCATATTTCCTCCACAGCTCTCAGCTGTCCTATCTTCTATCTCATCAGGATCACCACTTGTTGTATTCATATTGTTGTTATCATATTTCTAGAGTCCCATACCTTCTGGGTGGTTTTCTCACGAGCATCTCTTCACAGCAGTGTTGTTCCTGCTTCTTCACCAGGGCTCCTCCAAGGCTCTCCCTGACTGGCCAGCCCACCCCCTTTCATTCCAGTTATCTTCATTAGCCACAGCTGCCACCCAATTAAGGTCATCACAGCTGCAGCCCATTTAGAACAACTAGGATTGGGGCAAGGCCACTTATTCAATACATACATTTTACTAGGACTCCTACTATAGCTTTGCCTGCTCTTGGCAAAGATAGTTCTGCATTTTGTCTCTGCCTGTTACTATCTAAGCAATAGGGAAACCATCTAGCTGTGGATACACAGCTAGAGAAGGATTGAAAGGATGGCTTGGGCACAGAGGCAGCACCACAGGAAAAGCCTTGTCCTCTGCCTCACCTAGACAGGATCACAAAAAGCAGAACTAAGGCTGTTCCTTCTGTCAAAGAATTTAGAATGAGTGATGTAGCAGCTACTGCAGGGAGTTAATATCCCACCCCAGCAGCAGGAACTGTCTCCTATGAATCCATTACACTTTATCAACAGCTGGAAAAATAAACTTATTTTCCTATTTGTATCTCCAGTTCATCTTATCACATGTCCTTGGCTATGACTGAAAAGTGTGCCTGTCATCTTTAAAACAATAAAATTCAGTTTTGCCTGTACCACTGAGCGTATCTGAGAAAGATCTGCTTTGGAAGTGAAGGGGAAGAAATGCCAGGGTAAATAAACACCAGGGTAAATAAAATCAGCCAATTTCAGTTTTCTATAAATTTCAGACAAACCTAAAAACAACCTGCAATAACACCACTCTTCAAAAGCAAATAAGTTTCTGACTCTGATCTCCTAAAATTAAAATTATGTAATTAAAATATCTATCTAAGGAAGCCATTTAGTTTTTATTGCTGGAGATGTGGATGAGCTTTATCATGTAGGTTTCAAAAATTAATATGTTTCTCCATGGGTGTGCCTCTAATTCAAAGTAGACCTGAATTCCACTGAATGACTAAGGATGGTGAAGAAAACTCTCCAGTATTCTTGGAATTCCAAAAGTTTGTAATAGAGACATTTTATTAGCCTCCCCAAAACTGCTTTCTCCCAGCTGGGTGTTATAAAACCAATGTGGAACCCACATAATTGCAACCTCAATTATTCATACAGATTAACTACTCTGTTAAAAGGTTATTTACTGTTGGAATGATTAATTAACAGCTGATAATATATTTATTTATTAGTAGAGAGAGGAAAGCCATAGGGAGTTTCAGTTTCAGAAACTGCACACTCAATCTTATCTTGGTTTTGCCACCTGAGACACCAAGCTACCCAGGAACAGATAAAAACATGAGGAGTTCGACTGGTTCCAGTTTTTCTTTATTGACCTGAAGTATTGCTTCCCTTTTAAGTTTTGTTTTACCTTTAGAAACTATGACAAAACCCGAAATTTTAGCCATTGCCTCATAATAATGTGAGTTGGAGGTTTCAAAGCATCAGTGCTGCAGCAATATATATAATGAAGAACAGTGTGAAGTTTGGTAGTGTGTATGCCAAATGCTGTCATCAATATTTCATTAGTTCCAGATTAGGAAAAATCAAGCAAGAAATTGCTCCCATACATGATAGAAATATTAATTGCAGACAAGATCTAGTGTCCCACTACAACTCTTCCATTTATACCAGGGTAATTGGGCCACCTATTCACCCCATGAGGCTCAAGAAAATCAAAGCAGCTGTTAAACTTCTGTGCTGGGGATCATACCTCTCTTTCTCATACTTCCATGGAAGTGGTTGTATAAGTGAAATTAAATGCAAGCTCAGAGAGCACACAGCATCCCTTAAACAGCACCATACATTGTCTAAAGCAAAATTAACAATCCAATCCCTCCTTAGCAGCAACATGGAGAGCAACAACCCTCTGTGTGTCCACATTGCTGACCCTGTGATAAGAACAGTTTAACTATGGGGAAGAGCAAAACAATCATCCAGTGGTGTCCTTAGAGCAAAGCAGCCTAGAAGTATGGTACTGGGCAGGCTGGGACAGTATTATATCCAGAATATAACAATTACCTTCTACTCCACATTTCACTACAGGAAAACATTCAGGGATATTTACTTCCACATAATCATAAACAGTTTGAAAGTCAATTTATGCACCCACATAAAAGAATCACCTGGAAACTCTATCACCACTCTAGCATGTACACCCTTGCAGCTGCTCTGACAGCAGTGAAATTTAAACTGTATCTTCTTCTCCAGATGAGCAAACTTTCAAAGGCTCAAAAGTTATTGTTGTAATAGGAGAGATCAAAGGCCTTGTAGCAGGTGTTTAAGCAGCTGTTCCTGTCCAATTTCTGCCCAAACAATTCACAGCTGGCTACAAAAAGACCTGCAGAAGTGGTGCAGAGAGCTACTCAAAGTTAGGGGAAGCCTTATTTTCTCTGACTTGGTTTGTTATGGAAGAAGTAGATTATTATTAGATTATATTTTCCATGTAATATCAGGAGGAAGAGCTTTTCTGTTAAACACCTGGCTAGCTAAGGACTTAGACTCAACAGCTGTGCTGAATACTTCTGAAAAGCATCTTTCTGTCTGCTCATAATGCTACAAACACCTTGCAAGGAATGGAGCTAGGTGCAGAAGTAGGAAAAAGAGAAAGGCCAAATCCCTTACGTGGTGTGGGACATCACAGCTCAGTTGTAATCAAAAGAGACTCACAGACAGCCTGATGTTAATGTAATGGGGTATTGATGTTATTGTAATGGGGTATTGTATTGTATGGTAATTGTAGCAATAAGCAAACATATGCTGAGTACCACAATTTTCCCACTGCTTGTTAATGCCTATTAAAAAATTGACAATGTTCCAGAAAACAGCATTACAGAATGGAAAATAAACCATACAATGAAAGAATGTATGTCCCTTTTCAGAGGAGAGGGACTTAGTGGTCTGTGGTTTATAATATACAGAAAAAAATTTCATTATGAAGATGCACAAAATAGAGCGTGTGAAAATTAAAGCTAGACATTTTATGTTGGAAAAAACAATCAAATCCCTATTTAACAATGAGGTGACTTTTCCATTGTCTGTCTGCCATCTTTAAATGAAGTAGACGAGTGGTTTAAGTTACGTGCTCCTGCTGCTCCAGAAGGTTTGGGATGCAGTAAAACATTGGGCTGAACTGCCTTGGGATGTGCAAATGAATGTATTGATCACTTTACATTTGGAAAACTGTTTGTGCTGCCATAAGAAAAGCAGGCAACTGGAGGACATGCACAGTGCACATCTGCTGCCACAACCATCCTTAGGAGACCAGAAAGAGTGTTCCCACTCACTGTGGCTGGAATGCCATCACATTGAGGTAACTGATGTCACCCCAATGCACACCAGACCCCATTGTGAATTCATACCAATGTGATAAACATCAAAATTTGCACTACAGCTATAAACATCCCCAGATTTTCTATTATGGAAACGATTTTAGTAGTAAAATATTTGCTCATATTTCTATTTGAATAAAAAACAAGCAAAAAAACTGAGCTAACACAAAACCAGAGGATTTCTCCTAAGAGGATAGAATTTTCCTGAGAAAATTAGGTTCTGATCCAACATGTCTTTCCTATTTAAAAAGTTTCATTTTGCATAACCTTTGAAATATTTGTATTAAAAATTGAAATACTGATCTGAAAAGAAATATTAAATTATTTCACTCCCGGCAATGTCAGCACCATTGAAAGTGCGAGGTAGAAATTTTCCAAAATGAAGTGTCATTGAAAACTTTGACAGAAGGTTCTGATTCAACAAAGTTGCTTTTTCCAAACAGGAGAGAAAAAAAAAGTGTCAGAAAAATGATTAACCCAGCTTTGAGGCCTCTGGAGGCAAGTTGTGGTGTAAAGTCTGACTGCAACTGAGGAAATTAAATACAGTCTATACTCTTTAAAAGGCAACACCTTTAAAAGTGCATTTTTTTCCCCTTTAACTTTTATCCAAGCATATTTAGCGCACCTGCAAAGAGTCAGGGGGACTGTCCTGGCTGCTGACCTCCTTTCACTAGAGAGCAGTTTGAAAGCAAGGAAAAGCAGAGTTTGCTTCCTTTTTCTTTCCTTTTCTTCTCTTTTCATTTTTCTCCACAAATTTCAAGCAATCCAACCCTCATCTGGGTAGACCATCTGCACTTATGAGAAGACAGCTCAGCGTCCATCCCCTTTCAAATTCTTGGTCTAATTCGAGACACACAGAGAATTTTTCATCTCCTTCCAATGCAGAATGTTAAGAGGGTACTGGAGTTCAGTAATTTTAAAGCAATCGAGAGGAGCTGGCAACAGAGTAATGGAACCAAGAGTGAAGATAAGCCTGCTGACCTGAACAATCCTAAACTGAGAAATGACTGTAAGGGAACTACCAAAATCCTGCCAGTGAATGCTACAGTCAAGGACAGGAATTCTATCCCAAACAACATGATTTCCTAACCATGGAAAATCACGTAACCACTTTTAGAATACTTAGTCTTGCAGGTTAAGGTAACTTCACATGCTATTATGCACTGTTATTGTAAAATATCAGATACTGGCCTGAGGTTTGCATGAGTTAATGTAAGAGATTTATTTTTGCATTGCAGGGCACCCACTGCAATTAAACAGCTGACCCCAGGCAAACAATTTGAGGGAATTTACTCTTCGTCAAAGTCTTCAAGTATGTCACACTTTTGAGAGGTTAAATAAGAAACTATAACATATGAAAGGATAGCAAATCCTTATTTAACAATAGCAAAGATATCTGTCTTACACAATGTAGAAAATTTACTTCTGGATTTAATCCATGCATGCATACAGGTACACAGTTATATATACTTTATATATACTTTTTTTTTTTCCTGGCACATTTGGAGGAGCTCAAAGGGTTTTATAGTTTTATATATATACAACACAGACTGTTTGAGAGGTTTTTTTTGTGCTCTGTAAACAAAGTAAACAACCACCCTTGAATTGCTTTTTAAGCCAAAACCAAACACAGAATTTTAATATTTAAAAAGCTAAAATGCGTGCATTAAGTAGGGCATGGAATACAAGCATGCACTGATTTTACAGAGAAATAAAGGGGAACATTAGCCTCTGCTCCCACTTTTCTAGTAACCTTTGCTGGGTGTGTGGCATGAAGTCTGTGGCAAATAACCGTGTTTAAATAAAAGATAGAAAAATAAACAGAAAATAAGTGTACTCCTGCACTGTTTTCTTCTTCCAGCTTCATCATTATAACCAGCCCTGCTCATAAAGTATCCCAGACTTCCTCCTTTTTAGACATAGAGATATATGACTGAAATAGGTCTATACTATTAATCATACTCTCATATTGAAGGTAAGACCAGAATGTTGAGTGTAAAAGCTGAACGCTCCATCTTCTTCCTTCAGCAGCTAGTGAAAATAAGTTTGACTCTTTCATTCTCTTTTTCCTCCAACTGTTTCACCATCTTATCCCATAAAAACTACTCAATAAATATTTCAAAATCTTTCTCTCCCACCCTCTCCCTCAAATCAATTTACTTTGTGCATTAAATTAATTCTGCTGAACGGGCTTCACTGCTGAACAGTGATGTCAGGAGGAAACATGGCTAAGTTATGAGTACTGAGGCTGTTCAGCCTGTGGTTCTGATCTTGGCCAATGGTACACACCAGTACCATTTCCCATTGGACTGGAAAGAGCACAAATCCAAATAGTTTTCTATCAGTTACATAAGCCCAAGCACCTTTAGCATCCTGGACCTTTAAATGCATGGCTGATCTGGTCAGGAAACTCGTGACAAATTAATAAAGCCCTGTGAGATACTTGGAGCAACAATCAATAGCTATGCCAGTGACATCATTATTATTATTATGAACCTATTGCAGTTTGGCAGCGTTGTGCCCAGTAGAAGTAAGAGAGAAGAGAATTATCTGATACACAACTATATTATGACCTGAGGCATTACATGTGCTACCCAGCTGTCAAATTTTAGCAAGTGCTAGTTACCTGCAACTCACATTGAAGTCATCTCTTGTGACTTGGCTTAATTTGTAAGGAGTATGGAGCTTGCAGGGTTGAGCAACGAGAACAGGGTGGAATGAGACAAACAGCAAGATTAGAGCAATGTGCAGAGAAATGAAAAGCCCAGTGCATCTGCAGAGACAGCTCTAACAACACTTTTTCTTCTACAAATCAAGCTTAGGGTTTGCTTTGTTACAGCTCTCCAGGAGTATGTATTTCACAGCTACTACAGAAAGCGCTAGCTGCCACAAACTCAAAAGGAATTTGGTTTTGTTTTGGTTTTTTTTTAACCCAGAAAGATGATGATGATGATGCACAAAACTGATACATTAGGCACATCAAATCCAAAGATGAAATATTTTCAGATTCAAAGCTCAAACTTATAACTGGTCAGAAAGGCTCCTGGCAGTATCAAACTGTAGCATCAGAGATTTCCCCTGAAATCAAGCCTTGCTCACCCACTTCTCCCCTCCAAAAGGCAGCTGCTATCAATAATAGGAAACATAGCTTCATAACAGTCTGTCTCATTCACATGAATTTCCCTACATGAAAGCAGATATCTGTAGCCAGGCATTTACCTCTCAAGTGCAATCCCCCTGGGGGTTTATCCTAAGGGAATGAATCCCAGCCAAATCAGCCTTGCTAACCTTTCCCACTAAGATAATGGGGTTCAACTGACTTCATTACTCAAAGAAAATAGCAGGGGGAGGAAGGAAGGCAGAGCAATGGCTTAAGCTTCCCTAAAATTATTGCCGGTGTTCTCTGTGAGTACATTATCTAGATTCATCCTGACAAGGTCATCAAGCATGAGACTGAGGGGTAAAAGATGTGATGAGATCAGTGATGCCTTGCCTCTTTCTGCAGAGAACTTGGTGCAGGAGAAGGCTTTGCTGAATCCCTTGCTACCATTCAGGCTAAAACAGGAGTGTGTGTTGGGTGCAGTCCTACAATCAACTCTTAACAACATTCATGTCCAGTATGACAAAGGGAATCCATCTCAATTGCTTGATATCCTCGTTCTTTACTTAATAAACAGGCCTTTTATTTGAACCCTCCCTTGCCTGTGTGTTCAGTTCTGAGAGTCAGGATTAAGCTGTTTTCCCAGGATACCTCTAAGGGCCTAGAAAATCTCATCATTTTAACAGTTCTACATTACTGTTCTTGTCCTAAAATATGGCATCAGGTCACTTGCTAGAAGAAAATCCTCCCTAGGCATTTATTTTTTGCCTTATACTCAATACTTCAAAGTCATCCAAAGTCAGCGTCTGCTTCTTCTATAACTGCAGCAGCAAGAATGGGGGAAGCATTACAAGCTTCCACTTTACTGCATCTGGATTTAAAATACCATGCACAATTATTAGCTGCCTCCCCTGGAAATTTCCTTCCTTTATTTTGCTCAGGCAAGCAGATTTTGGAAACTTGAGGTTGAGTAGCCTCAGCAGCATGAAATGGTCAGTGATTTATTAAGACAAGCTGTAGGTGCAGAAATGCTCACCAGGTGGCTAATAAACAGGCTTTGTGAAGTAAAACTGAGGGGAAAAAAATCAGTGGCCTTTTCTTGGGATAGTTTCAAACATTTTAAATATGCACTGGGGAAGGCACACTTTTTTATATTATTATTTTTTCAAACAGTTTGACATGCTCTTTGAATGTTAAACAGACTTGGCATTTTCAAAGTCAGTATAATTCTGCAGTGAAGAAGGGGGAATATATTAATATACAAATAGTCTCCCTTCTGTGTGGAACAGCATTTAAATCTCATTGTGAAATGGTCTTTCATAATGAATTACTGGTATAATCCAAAAGCCTAAGAGGGCTTTGATCACACTTCAGTGTGCTTCCCAATCTGCGGTGACACAAGGTAACTGAGGCTGAGGAATGCTGCAGACAAAACTCTTGGAGAAGTTGAAAGATAAGCCTACTTTTGTTTTTTGTTTGGTTTTTTTTCTTTGCTAAACTGTGGAACAAGAACATGTTCCAAGCCATGAGATAGGAGTGAAGATAAGAAAATATGCTCTGGGGTGATCAAAATAGATATTTCAACAATAAGAAGATAGTCGTTTCAAGCAAGTTATGTATCTTGCATATATAAAAAGGTTAGATAGGGTAGCCTCGATAGTTTGGCAAGACAAAGGTGGATCCCAATTGCTTTAATATTGATAGTCAAAAAAATGTTGTACAGTACTTAATTTTTTTCTAGAATAATAAAAGATGAAATCTTGTAAACATTTTGTTGGTGGTTTTCATCAGCTTGAGGAGAAAAAAAGTCTTGAACTAAAAAGTACATTGATTATAGGAAACAATTTTTTAAAAAGTGTAATAAAGAGAACCAACTGAAAAAATACAAAAATGGACATTGAAAACTGATGCAAATTTTGATTCCAGAAATTTAACTGATTACATACAATAAATTGTAATTCCATCACAATAAAGTAATAAGAGGATTTGTTTTTACAAGCATCACTTTATCCTTTCTTTCACATTTCTTGTATTAGTAGTACCTTTCATTGCCACTGGATATTAGCTGGTAAACAGGTTGGCATAGATCAGCCCCTGATGAGTCATTTAGAATAGACACAACCCTTTTTAGCTGGCATCCAGTTTTACATCCCCCTCTTTGTCCATGGGCCAGAACCTTTGTCAGAATGTGACCTCGAGAGACCATTTGTGTAAATAACAGGGAGTGTGTGTTCAGCCAGAGTATTTCCATTACGAACCTTCCACCCATGTTTTATGTTCTTTGCTTAACACCACTGAGAGAAGATGTAACGACTGCCCTGTGACCATCTCTATATTATACCTTAAATGAACTGCACAGAGGCATTTCCCACAGACTGGGACCCAACAGCAGCATTCCAAAGGAGTACATGCAGAAAGCATGGCTGGTTACAAAAGGAGAAAGATCTCTTACTGCATCTATGAATAGGCCACTGAATTTGCCAAGCTATGAAATAGGCAAGCTTTTGAAAACTGAAACACTTGGGATCCATAGTCTTGCTAGGTCACACAAACATCAGCCCACTCCAACATACTTTTATTCACTTTAGAGAAAGAAGATCCTGCTTTTCTTTTCCTGCCACTTGTACTAATTCAGTGAACTTCCTCAAATTGCATAATTACTTAATAAGAACAAAACCTGAGCTCAAAGATAAGCAAAATATTTGGTTTATTGTTTAGAGCTTCAGTCCAGAAGCACATGGTTGCAACTATCCAAATTCAGGTTAATACTTAAACATTTACTGAGGTCAGACCAATCTCAAGTACATTAAAAAAAAACGTAAAATGCCATCCTAAACGTGGGAGGAAGAACTTCAGGCAGGAAGAACTCCTGGTAAGAACATCTCTCAAACTAGTGGGAGACCTCCACATTTCTGAGAGGATTTCCAGCTGTACTGGGATTTACCCACCTGCTGATCCTTTTGAGAAAAACTCTTGCTTTAAGTAGTGTTAAAACAATATTTTAAATTTTGCCCTCAGGTTCCTAACCTTGATGGCCATGTAAGTCACCATAAAGATATCACTTATGAAAGGTGACAGATTAACACACTTGCAGTAGAAACTGTTCTGTATCAAGGATTTGTGGAAATAATAGTGAATCTGTGGTACACCCAGGCTATAAATTCCAATGTAAAGAGTTTAATAATGTGGAATGACTATAAGTGAAAGAACTCCCCACATCAGAATTGCCTTCCTTCTTGGCCTCCACCATCAGCTGTCAAAGCAATAACATTTCCCACTGATGTGCAAAGCAATGATCCCATCCCCCATGCCAATTTCAAATAAGGAATATTATCAAGTAAATTGTCTAACTTTTCAAATGTATGATGCATGGTAAAACAGTGCTACCTTCTGCCCTTAACAGTAAAATTTCAAAGAAATGGGTTGTCACAGCTGACAAAATTTCTTTTGAGAAATGGCCTCCTTTCTACTGAAGAACCCAAATTACCAGTCCCAGTGGAGACCATAGCATCACCCTGGAGATGCAAGACCATCAGGATAAATAACCAGACAGAAGGACACTCATCTTAATTTTCATATAATGCTCTGTCATCTTCTGAAACTTGCTAGTCCTGAGAGACTTAGAGTACTAACCAGATAAACTATAAAATATGGCAAGGAATGATCTACAGTGACTTGTGCATCTTTCTCAATCCATAAATAACTTTATATTTTATTTCTGGCAGCATGACAAAGCAAGGAGGTAATGAGCCATTATGGAAAATCCATCTGTTGCTCATAAGGGGAAAGGCTTTGTGCCGGTAGATTTATAGAGGAAAATTTTCACTGCAAATCCTGTTATTCTTAATGAGAATTGCACATCTAATTGCCCACACTAAAAGTGTACCCCATTATGTTCCTTCACTATTTAGATGGCTATTGTGTGCTCCAGCAACAAGGGAAAGTTATTATCAAAGGAAACCCCATTGTGAAGTGACAGTGACACTCAGGTGGTGGGGGAAAGGAACATAGAACAGGGGAGGGAGGAAGAAGTCAAGTACAAATGTACCAGTCAAAATTTCTGATACTATAGCAAAAACCACTAAAGAAATTGTTTTTGCATACACACAGAGAAGTGTAGTCCACTTGGTCTACTCCCAAGCCCATGTGTTTTTTAATTCTCTCATTAAGTTTCTTGACTTCACCTTCAGATTTCTGGTTAGAATTTTAACCAGGTATTGTTTTACTTGAACATTCTCCCAACTGCTCTAGAGAGGGTGTTCTAGGCAAAAATATCCTGCCTACT
Organism: Melospiza georgiana; assembly: GCF_028018845.1. NCBI lineage: Eukaryota > Metazoa > Chordata > Aves > Passeriformes > Passerellidae > Melospiza > Melospiza georgiana. The sequence continues at coordinate 41,465,062 of NC_080430.1, read as the reverse complement.
CAGCAGAGTTCTCAGGCTTCTCCAGAGCACTGGAGACTGTCTCTGCATCTTGAACACCCTTGAAGATCAGGAAAGATAAGGCCTTCATCATTCCTTTTGCCCATGATTTGTTTAGCTCAGGCACACACACTGGACCCCATCTAGCAGTTCTGCAGCAGAATGTGCAGCCCCTGCATCCCACAGCAAGTGCAGCAGGACAAAAGGCCAGGGGAGAAGCCGCTTGGACCAGAGGTTTCACTTAGACCTTTGGCCTGTAAGCATTCCCAACCCTTCTTCCATGTCTGTCTGTCTGTCTGAATCTCCCAGCGCCACAGGACAAGACAGCAAGTGCTCAACCACAGGGGCTTGACCATGCCAACAAGCAACTCCCCTTCCCAGCTCCAAGACTCAGCCTTGTAGCCACAGACACACAGCCTGTGGTTTCCTGCTCCCATTTCTTTGGTATGGGATCGAGGGCCTGAAGAAACAGTCAAGAAGCCTGATAGAATATTATGAATTCACCAACACCACAAACCATACAACACGTGGAAAGAGAGCTTTAAGGAAGCAACAATTAACAGGTTTCTTCTAGTCCTAGCAACACAAAGTTACTGTTGGGCAAAATAACTTTACCCTTTTCATTTAGAGAACAGGAGCAGGCCCTGAAGCCAGCCTGAAACAAAACATGTTAACTTAGCAATATCCAGATATGCAAAAGAATTCAGTATTAGGAGAATCTTCTCTGGCTGCAGACCCCCAAAAATGCCTCTACTCCAAACGAAGTCTGTGTCAAAAGCAGCGGGCCTTAAACAACAGAGAACTCCTAGTTTATCTTTCTCAAACATAGCTACAAAGTTAATCCACCCCTTAAAGGAAGACAGAATCTTGCAACCATTGTCAAAGTTTTCTCCATTAATAAAGTAAAGCTGATGAGCCCCCAGATACGTTCTGGGTATTCTTCTGATGGCTTGATGACCAGGGAAAATTTTATCCTGCTGCAACTTCCCAGTGTGGATACAATTGAAGTTACTTCTGAACTAAGCAAAGCAGATGTCTGAGCATCAAAAGCAACATGACAAATTATACAATGCTCATATTTGAAGAACTGTTGTTCAACAGCCCTTCCTATTGGGAGGCCTCAAGTCCTGTACAAACATGCCTTTTCTTTGCACCAACTCAGTGAGGCTGAGATGAAATTCCATATGTTATTTCTGAATCACTCACATCTGGAATACACAAATTAGTTTGTGAAGAATCACAACAGAATCCGCAGAGTGTTGCTGAAATTGTAGAAGGAGTGTAAGTAATCAGAATAAAGTCAAGATTTTGGGCAGATAACTATGACATGAAGTACCCTGTGGATCTTCAGTAGCCATCCGCAGCAAGATTAGCTATACTAATTTTCTCAACAGAAACAGTTAAAGAAAAAAAAAATCTCTAAAATAATTACTTATTGATTCAGCACTACTTTTGGGGGGTAATTGCAACATCATTTTTAAATATCCTCTGTCCAAGTACTAATTCAGACTATTCCTTTGGGAGCTGGTGTTTAGTATATCACGCTATGACCAGCTCCTTTTAGAGATCTTAACTAAACAAGGAGCTTCTGGAATCACCACTGGAGGAGGACTGTGTTGCTTTAAGGATTCTCCAGTTGAAGAATCATACTCTTTTTCAGCCTGTGAAGTCTAACACAAAACTTCATAAGTGTGCCATCTGCAGTTTTGTGAGACAGTTTTGATAGAAATGCTATAAAGAATGAAGAGACAGTTATTTTAGTTTTATGTCTCAGCCTGTGTCTATGTACACATGCAAGCATGCACAAGCCCTGAATTTGTAGAAGCTGGATCTTGTCTGAGATCTTTTGTTGGGATATGTTTTAAAAATTAGGATAAGGGCTCAAGAAAGGTCAGGACAGCATCAAGGGTAACTAAAGAAAAGGTGGACCATCAAAACCAACACATTAAAATTTAACAGAAACCACCTTACAACACTGAAAGCAGAAAAGAATTATGCTGTGTCCCCATAGCACATGTATAACATTAAAGAATGAAATTCCTTGGGGAGAAAAGGAGAAGCATAAAAAGTCCAGGCTGGGCTGCAATGTCTAACATCTCCATGTCAGCAAGTTTCAAATAGCACCACAAGATCTGGCACACACTTTATATAATATCCTGCAGAACTACTGTGGACAGAGGAGTACACCTTTTCCTGAAGGCACAAAACGTGCCCTTGCTGCTTGGACAAAACAGGATGGGGGAAATGTATGTTTAGGTGACAATCTAGCTGCAGGGTAAGACCATGACTGGAAAGGGCAGTCCTTGCACTTCAGCTGGTCATGGTACAAAGCTCTGTAAAATTTCCCTTTCCTTCCTGAGTCTGTATATCTGTCCAATGTCTCCATGCTGCCTAGCTCTACAAAAGGCAACAGGAAGAGGCATTCTGCTGGAAAATTCTGTATTTACAGATAGCACATCCATAGCACAGTAATTTCCCTACTTATTAACGCTTATGTCACATCTAAATTTATGTGCTAGAACATCTATAGAGATCAGCAAGTTCTTTTGAAGAAATTCAGTTATAGGAACATAAAAGGACAGATCACTGAATTTAAGAACTGCTTTAAGATGCTTTCTAGCATAGGCCACAATGCCCACAGCAGAACTTGCTGCTGTAGTTATACCAGTGTAACTGCACCAGCAACCCCCTTCAAATCAGACAGGACGTTATTTCACCAGCAGAATGCCTAAAATTGTTTTTCTCAGAAGACCTTTTCTCTTCTGCTGCCTGTCTCTGTGACGAGGTTCAACTGCTGTTTCCCTGGGGACGGTGGCGTGTACGGGGTTGTTTTCTGGTCTCCACAGGCCTTGAAAGCAGCATGATCAAATGCATGGCTGAAGAGACCTGACAGGCACACAGCTGTGTGCTGCAGCTCCACTGCCCCCTGACTTCCCAGCTCATCTGTCTCTCTTGTCTCACAGCATACAGGCAGGACAGAGCAGGAGATTAAAGCCGCACTACGCGTTACTGAATTACACCGGAAGGAAGGCAGATATCAGCAGAGGACAGAGATAATGCTCCCAAGTAATAAAGCAGACAACAAATTCTCTGAGTCCCTATTCTCTAATTGAAATGAAGCCTCCATTTCATTCTCCCCTGGATCTTCTTGGGTATTCTTGAGGTTTTAACAATTTTAAGCTCTTTAAGGCTAAAGAGTTTAGTTCTCCATAAAAAAAAGTAACAGCAGAACTGACGTGATTATCTGTTTTATAAACATTATAAACAACCTTCTGAAACACTTTTTTTTTCCCCCTGAAGAGCTCCTTAGAGTAGATCTGGGCTGAAGAAAACTGTGAGCTAATGACATTTCTTTTTTATTTAAACTGACTTACTCAATACCACACAAAACTTAACTGTTGTAACTTAACCTACAGCAGAGCATCCATACAGGCCTATTATAACTGCAGAATGTTCAAACACTGTTTCCTTGGAAAGTTTTGGGAAGATACCATAGCTCTTTGGCTGCTTTAGAGAAGGGAATAGATAATTGCACATACCTCACAAGGAAAATCATATGAAGTTAATACTAAGAGAGGTTAAAGCCTATGTCTAAGGTTTCAGTGTTGCTCTGTATGTCATATTTCAGCTTCCATATCTGAAGGCTGTCCCTACAGAATTTAAGACTGCCCTGGATTTAAGACTGCTAGACTATATTTGAATGCACAAGAGAGAAGATGAGGAAGTACCTTGACAGTGAATCTTAAAAACTTCCTGAAGAATCAGAAGAATTAACAAGACAAATTATTTCATTGATGTCTTTGAGTGCAGTGTACCTGCTTTTGATTGCACATCTGTACCTGCACAGGCAGCTGAAGGACACACAAGGCTTCCACACTCACCTCAATAGTTGCAATGTTTAAGTGTTCCACAGACTTGGAACTTGGTTTGGGGCAACAACAGGTTGGTATCCTTGAGGCTCACATTAAACTGGCAGACTGGGGGTTCCAAAACCCCTCTCTCTATCCTCTGTCAGGCCATCAGAAGCAGATGACTAGTTTATTCCATACTTTTTATACCTAGAGAAAACACACTCACATTTGGTAGGCCAGCTCATAAAATACATATCTCCTTTTATATTCACAGTAAAACCTTAAGCAGGTTGCACTTGTCTCTTCTCAAAAACTAAACAAAAACTGACAAATAGTGTATGTCTCCTTTGCAAAATGCATAAAAAATGGCCCATAATTTTATTTTCATTTTGTAGATGGCATGGGTGTGATCATAAACTGGCAGTATAACATGCATAGTAGCTTATATAGTATGCAAAAACCAGCATTCCTGGTAGAAATCTGTAAACATAATTTATTTATAAGTACTTTATCTCATTTAACTCAATGAAAATGAGGGAGAAAAGGGTATCTTTACATAACCAAATTTGAATTTATCTTTATCTAAAATCTATCTACACATTAGAAAATGCTTCATTACACAGTTGATTATCATTTGATAGCATAAAGCTCAGATTCATCAGGTCCATAGAAAAACAGATCGACAGAAAAAAAGCACAAAACAATTTGGACCCGCCTGCAGAAGTCTGGTTACAGCCCTGCACAGTTCAGCAAGGGTGGGTACAGCCCTGGACTGGGCTCCTTTCCTATTCACAGACTCAGCTGAGCCTTCTGCAGGCCAGGACCAGGCAGCATACATTCCACTGGTTAATATGTCATACCACTGTATTTACCAGCTTGAAAGAAACTTCTTCATTAGCGCTCTCTGCCTTTGATATCCTAAGATTTTAATTAAGCACTGTCACAACAGGGTGTGCATTAACACAGCATTGGCACATGCCTTTGGAGCATTGTGAAGCACTGGACCAAAGACCAATTACCTTCTACCACCCAAGCAGTACAACAGCCGCCCATTAATGCACACCCTGGTGTGGCCTGTTTCAATTAAAGTGTGTTTGTGAAAGGACAGGCAGTGTTGGACCACTGAGAAAATCAGATGGTTTTAGGCTAGGATCCCACTGATTATTCAAACTTTTACAAATGTACACACTGAAATTCAGTAAACAAATTTCCCAGCTTATTTGGTTACACTGCATAGTAAGAAACAGAGCTATTAGGAGAACAGAATGTAATTTCCATCTGAACGTAGAGAAGGCAAGGAGGAAGCTGTGGTGTCAGCACTTCTGCTCTCTCCATTCCCCCAAAAGAGGCTCAGTTTCAAGGCTCTGGCAGAGAAAACATTGAAGAGAAATAGGCACTACTCACTCCATGACAGGGTTTATCCATGGATAGAGTTCATCCAATTATGTAGCACAGTGCAATTCACTAGGAACTTAATATTCTCTTTGTGTCTTGGTTTGTGGTTTGTTGGGTTTTTTTGCATTTACTACAAAGCTAATTTTCTCCTTGCATAAAAATTTCATGCATGCCTTCAGTAAAAGACATATACACACTTGGCAAAATATATTTTAACTACACATCTCATGCACATCAGGCAAATCTTGCTTCCTCACAGCTTTTTGTTTCCCTTTTCTCTCTCCAATCCTTTCCCACCTATGTATGTATGTCAGACTCTTTAGGGTAAGCAGGAGCCCTTCTCAGATGCTCATACAGCCCCAAATATAATGCCTTACACTTTAATGGCTTTCAGAAACTTTAACAAAAGTCACAAATAAAAATAAAGCAGTGACTTGTGGCCAACTGGCGGACTATAATTGCATGTTACAGGAGGGGAGCATTAAGCTGTGGGTTTGGTCACCACACTCTAATTCAAGTGCATACCACCAAAGGCCACAACAATACAAGTTGCAGAAAGCACAAAATTGGCAGCAAAAATTCCTTGGTATGAGTCTCACTCAGTGTCCATAGAAATCAACTCACCCTAGTAGGTTAGTATAAAACTGCACTGTAACCATTGCCAAAATTCAGGACAGAATAAATCTGGCAGGAGCATCTAATCTGTAAGGAGTCATATCCTACCTCACTACCTACCAGGGTAGGCTGAGAGATGATGGACTAGATGATAGAATATGTGGTAACTGGAAGAACCAGAAAGAGAACTAGTTAAGCAGCAGAACAGTGTTATTACTAGTAAGCAACTTGGAATGAAGTTAAAGTCATGTTCTGAATGAGATTTTAAAATTAGTTCCCTGTAGGAAATTAAGATGGGTTCAACTAGCCAGAGCATTGAAACTGTTCAAAACTCCAAGTAATCTTCTATTAAGGGGAAGCTGGCATTCATAGGAGGATGAAGTGGATGGCACAGAACTGCTTTTCCTTCTTAATTTTCCTGTTTTTAAATGAGTCATAAGCCTGAGCATGTAATGAAGTGAAGTCATATACATCAGCTGCCTTCTCCCAAGTCTCACAGGTGAAGCCTGATAGCTCTGCAATACAGCTAGTTAGTCACAGGGGCAGCACTAGAGCCCCCAGAGATTTCAACTGCAGAATTGCATGCAGCAGTTGGACTTGCTTCTCTGTTTCAGGACCTACCTGAGCCAAATTTTAAATGAAAAACAAGCCATATGATGAAGATACATTGCAAAATGATGAGATATTGTTCCTCCTATTTTGTTTGCTTTCTTCAGGGTATAGTCTAATAACTCTAAAAAGCAGATGTCATCTCATGTCAACTACTCTTCTTTCTTTCTTGCTGTAATAATGAAATTTGCCAGTTCTAATTTCAAAAATGCTATGTCTTCTAATCTTGAGTCGCTATCTAAGTATTAGGAGAACAAAAGCTTTTGTTCTGCAGTTACCCAGTGAGCTGAATGCTGTGCCTATTCTCTATTTTGTGTTAACAAACTCCCAGTGCAGACAATATGCTGCCAGAGTGATGGATATGGTTGAAATATTGACAATTAGATACTGACTTCTAAGCAAAATTGCAAACATCAAATGCATTTCCAGCACATTTGAACTGATGTCACTGTTTCTCCAGCTACCAATTCTTGTGGCCTCTTATCTGTTTTTATGGAAATTTATTCTGGGGTTGACAGAAAATCTCTCTCCCATCTTTTAACTTTCTTTGAAAGAAAAGATCAATCTTTGAATCCCAATCAAAAGGTAGTCAGAGAAGATTGGTAAAGAAGCATCCAAACCTTTAATTAAAAGCAGTAAGATATATTTATTCTATTTTTTTCCTCTACCAGATTAAACAGGATGCCTTGCAGGACTTTCAGGGTAACTTAAGAATCAAGTTTATTCTTCCTCCTCTTTTCCAGAGGGGATGATCTTATCATTGGCAATTGCTCTTTAGATTAGTATCTTATCAAATTATTAATCAATTAAAGTGTGTATATATATAAAAAGTATAAAGGCAATATATAAATACATTGAATACACATAAATATATAAAGAGATATAAAGCAAGTATCAACATAGATATGTATATCAAATATGTGTAATATTAGAAATTTTAAATGTCATTCTAATTTAATTTCTTTTTAAGAAAGAACTCAAAACCAGCACATCCCAGATATGGCATATATCTTTTCTGATGAAATACTATAATTCAATTCATTCTAGGTTTGCTAGAAGCCCTGTACACTGGTACCTACTGAAAAAACATTAGTGCAAGTCTGACTGGGACTAATATCTAGATCAAACAAGGTATAAAGCATTAAAATTTAACCCAGAATATTATATTGATTGATTTTAATATTGATGTTTTATATTTTTCTGTTTTATTTCTAATACATGGTTGCTATGGATAAGATGTAAAAGTGTACAATCCTTATCAAAGGTTAGTAATATCTTGCCTTTTTCTAACTTTGAAAGAAACTTGGAGTAAATTTTTTGGTCTCTCAATAGGTTTCTATTCAGAATTGCAGTAAACATATCTGATTGAGTCCTGCATGTACATCTTGCCATGGAGATCCAGTTGAACATTTATGGACAACTACTTCATTCACAGTGTCCTGCCTGCTTTCTGCAAAGTTTTGCACAACTGTGAGATGTTACCAACAGGGATAGCAAGTAAAATAGAACTTATCTCCCAAAAGAGAGCTAAGGGTGCTTTCCATAAGCACTCACTTATGAGCACCATGTATGTGTGTGTATAAATATATGTATATTTAATTTGCATTGTTATATCATATTTAAAATACCGCAGTTATTTTTAGAGATGTCTAGACTCTTGAAGTGATTCCATTTATCATTTTTCCTAAAACTTCCAAAGTAAGACAAGAGTAATAAGGCATAAATTAATCTCCTAAATGAGCCTTTCCTAGGTTAACCCCTTATATTTCTCTTAACAAAAGTAAATTGCTAACAGTCAAAATGAATGGTTGTTAATCTTTGTTGAAAAGAATCTTTTCTCAAAACTGTGAAATATAGAAGCTGAATTAGTTCTTCATGGTTCAAAGACTACTTGGTAGAAGTTAATATCACAGAAAGTGATATAATGGCCTTCCCCGACAGAAAGGGGGCATAAGGACATTATTGGTGTAGGGGTACTACTTTACAGGCCTAGAGGAGAAAATTGTTCTTCCATAAGGAATATCTTTTCTCAGTTGCTAATAATTGATTTCTTGCTTTAAGTCACCAATTTATTGCTGCACTGCAACTGTTAAAGTTGAAGACATTATTCCAACAAATACGAAAAGTTTTTAGGTTCAAATATTGCCTATTGTAATAGTTTAGGTAAAATATAAGGTAAAACAGAGTTCCTCCATTATTTTCTATGTATTTTGTTGACAACACTTACAGCTCATGAAAGATTTGTAGGTTTCATGAAAGATTTTGTTTTGTCCTGTCACTTCACTGGTTTTTTTTGCACATCCTGCTAAGGCGGCAGGGAGCGCTAGGTTTCCATGTGTGTTTTTAAACAGCAGCTCATGAGGCTGATCACTAGTTGGATTGATTTATGTTTTAATTTTATGGATGATATCACACAATTATCTCCAGATGGAATAATCGGGATGAAGCCCTGCCAAAGAACATTAGACACTAAAGAAGTCAGCCAATGCAATCCATTCAGTGCTGTAATTATTTTTGTTTTGGCTTCAGATATTTCTACAGAGGCGCAAACTTACTCTGGTAGGGCCTTTTCAGTATCTGCATAAGTCAATGGAAAGACTTCCACAGATGAAAGGAGGCTCTGGCTCAGCACCCCATAACCCTATATTCCCTCCACACATTTCCCTGTTGTATATCTCAGAGATTCCTTCCCTGTATTTCCTTTCTCTTGCCTTCCTCTCTTCTGGAGTCAGCTCTTGCCTTCCCACCTAGTGCCCACTGGTTGTTTTTTTTTCCCTTCCCAGAAATCTGCAGCTGATATTCAGACTCATTTGTTTTGGTTTATTAAACGTAGACAAATGAAATCAAAACTTGTTCAGCCTGGGTAAACCAGGAGAGTTTTAATTCCTATAGAAATCTATATATAGTTCTCATTTGTATGCATTTATTGGATGAGCAAGATGGATGACTTTGGATTTCTTGGGTGTTGAACTCAACCAAATATTTCTTCCTAGATTAAATCAAGCAATCTAAAAGATAGACAAGTTTCTCTTTTTCATTTTCTTCCTGGGAAAACAGACACTGTCTTGCTTAACAGGTCCCATTTTACTCAGCATCCAACATTTCAATGCATAAAATTAATTTTCTAGGAGTGAATTTTCAGAAAGCCCTGCCTCAGCTAGCAGCACAGATCCCACTAGAAACACTCAAACTATATTTAGAAACTTAAATAAAACTGAAAAATTGATTCTGAAATAAAAGTGTAGACTTAAGGCTGTGACTATTTTGGCTGTGCTTCCTACTGCAGAACCCAAAAAAGCACCACAGGGGAACACAGCAGAACAAGGGAACATGGCCCTCGTAGGACACATCTGCATTGGTGAATGCACCACCATAGAGATATCAGCTACCTCAGGACCTGGAAGCAGTATCACAACACCAGTGCAGCTTGCTCAAAGACAAAGATAAGTACTGTGTATCCAAAGTTCTACCAGTGTCTTTATAATGCTGTCAGGACACATGCCTTCCATCATGGACTCTTTCTATAGATCCACACAGAAGTAAATCACATTTCTATAAATAAGTCTGACCTGCCCATAGACCTGAATGAGTTACTTTGTCTTCATGATTCACTCATGCTCCCTTAAGTATGTTTGTTTATTATCATTGCTTGTGTCTGGCTGAATGAGGCATGACAATCTATATAGTGTCGTAATATGTAGAGTTCTACTCGCTTATGTTCCCAAGCCAATGAGTGGAGCTTTCAGGCTTAAGGGTCTGAGCCAAACTTTCTGAGTTACACAGCTTTCTGCAAGGTTTTGGATCAGCTGCATAGGTTGTGATTGACACTGGATAGTAGTTGAACAGCATGTTCTTTTTATTCCTATAAATATAAACATACAAAGGTTTTAGCATAGGGTATCATGTCCGATTATTTCAACTAATTCCTGAGAATGCAAAGGGGAATATTATTTGGTGGGTTTGTGTCACACCTGGGAATCTTTAACATCATTTTATTAACCTCCACTATAGACTTTCCCCTTAGCTTTTTCTGAGACATTCTTTGTAGAATATCACTGACTTAGATATCATTAGGAAGTATTGGAAAAACAGACAAAATTTGCCCTTTCTCTTTGCACTGGTTCAAAAATAATCAGATAGCTGTAATGACCATTTCCTTACAAAATTCTTAAGACTTTTGGTCAACAGCCATACAAAAGAAGGGTTACTTGCCTCTCATTTCATAGAAAAGAAATGTATAGTTAAGTTTTTTGCCTTAAACCTAAGAATCCAGGATATGAGTTTACAGTTTATGAGCTACTCCACAAAAAGTGCCCCTCTGTATGGTCTGTGGTGGCTTATCCTTTCACAGAGCAGCAGCAATCTGTCTCAGAGGGTAGATCCTCTAGAGCAGCTGTCATAGATCTGCTAATGCTGTGTGCATTCCCTGAGCTTGCACCAGGTAGTGCTGCCACGTGGTTATTTCTTCTACTTCATCCCACAACTCAGGTGACTTCTCACTTCCTCTAAGAACCTTGGCAGAATAAATCTCATTGAAAAAGCTACTGTGTCCTATTGCAGTGCGTGCATGAAGCATAAGAAAAGTCAGCAAAGCTGGGATCTGAAGCACACAGACACCATTGGCTAAACTGCAATACTTTTCACCAGAAACCTAATGCTGAGTTCAAAAGGTTCTTGCTGAATAAGGTGCTAGCTCCAGCCACAGCACAAGCAGGCATGCTGACAAGATGACAAGTGAATTTATTAGGCTGGCATTGAACCTGAGCAAATAAATCTTGGAACCTCCAGAGTTGTACAGAGATGTTCAGGTGGCACTCAATAAGCCTGGCTGGCTTTGAACTGCCTCTGTGCAGCCCCATTCCTTGTGGGAAATAGGAGCACAGCACTGAAGTCTTCCTGATGACTCCACAAAATGAGACTGAGTCTTTGGGGCTATTAGTTTGTGTTCTGAGACACAGTGTGGCTGAACTGCTCGCAGAGCCAGGCTGGCTGGGAAGGCAGCACAGCTGCCTCTCTCTGGCATTGGGCCTGAACCATTAAATATGGGCAGCACAGTGCTGGCTGGGTAAGGGGAGAGCTCAAGTATTTCTGCTTCCATGGTATGATTAACCTCAAACTGGTTAAAGCATCCACAGACAACTGAGTGTTGATTACAAATAAGTTCAGAATCACACAGAAAGCATGTGGCAGAGCCCAGAGCTCATTCAGATCGACCCCTCCTGCATCTCAATCCTGTGCCTAGGAATTAGTGTTCACGACTGTTTCCCCTTACCAGAATGTTTTCAGTCATGTGTCAGTAAGTAAAAGGCAGCTTCTGTTAGAGCCTGACAAAATCATAACTAGCAGAAGACACCTACAGCAGTGCATAGGTTGTGAAACAAAAAGAGCACTGGAACAATAGTTTAAGAAAAAGGAAATAAAAAGATCCAAGTGACCATTCCCTGTTCTTGATAAGTGAGGCACAGCCACTCTGACCACAGGTAGTCCCCCCTGTGACAAACTGCTTATGTGAAAACTGCAAATCATTTCTTACTGAGTGCCCTGTAGTCCCTACACAGCACCAAGACAAAATTACCCGTGAGTGGTTTTATTTCAGTCTCTGGATTCAGACTGACCAATGTGATTACTGACACTGCTGTAATCTATCACGGTTTGCAGCTTTAAGCTGAAGCTGGGTGTTGCCTGAGCACATTATGAGGATGCTTGAGGGGTAAACTGCTGGCTTTACCTTGACAAATCATAAGAGAAAACACCACCAGACACATGGCAGCCTTAGACACTCATCTTTCTGGGGAAAGCCCATTGAGTGTGCTCTTTCACACAGCTGTACCCACAGCTTAAAAGCTGTGGTATATTGAAAGCTGTGGTTGCTTAGAAAGCCAAGCTGTGTGACCCAAAGCAGAGCTGGCATGGGGAGGAGTGCAGACTGGGCACTAATACTGACAATCCAGGATCCAGCATGAGTGCTGTCTGAGCTCCTTTTCTTGAAGCATGCACATTTACAAACTCAACTGTATAGTTTCAAAATAAATAGAATTACATTTAGAAGGTATTTCTGTATCCCAGGAGTAGTGGTGGACAGAACATGTGAATATTGGCACTACTCAGTACATATTTCTTAGACATCAAAATAAAATAGCCTTCAGTTGAAAAGCTTGCTAAAGTTAATTTCATTTCCATCCTAGCAGTGTGCTTAGTGCTAAGAGAACTGTCCTAGGAAGAGGCTATAAATATCTCTTTCTCCCTGTGCCCTCCCCAGTTACTAAAAGAAGACACATTTGATGGTGAGGGACATAACTTGAGAGAAAAAAAAATAAATCAGAACTTCACAGAAAAAAGGAAATGCATCCAGCATTGTATTGTGACAGATCTCCTTGTATTTGTTTGTCAAACACATTGAGTTTGTACAATACAACAGCTGAGAATGAGAGAAGTCACCTTTGCCTCCCCCTAATTATTATCAAAGATTGTGCAATGGATTTGAAAAACTCCATTACTGGCTTGTGACTTTATTATTTGCAATAAAAAAAACTGTGCTAATAGAGATAAGAAAGGTAAAGGAAATGGAAAAGCATTCTGCATGGATAGCAGGATAGAAGTCAAAATTCAGCATACAACATACAACATCCCTCCTAACCTCTCAGTGAGGATCAGTGGCACTCTGCATTCACAGACTCCTGCTTCAGAGGAGCACAGAAGAAAGAATGCAGAGGTAATAGAAATAAGATTACAAAAACTCAGCTACCCCCCTTTGATTCCCAGATGAAGGCAGAAAAAGCTACATTGATGCAGTCTACAAAATTTGATATCCATCTTGTGCTGCATTTGAGGGAGCATATTCATGAGCACTAATGAAATATAAAAAATCAGCAGCAGAAACAGCTGGGGAAAAAGGCATGGCAGACATGTCTAGTGTTTGGGAGGTGGCAGAGGGTGTTGGTAATGCCTGATACTGTTCCATGACCAACATTTTGCTTCACTACCCAAAGCAAAATGTTGCTCTATAGAGTAGGGAAAGTGACAAAGTAAACAACAGTTTGTGGATTATGCTAATTCATAAATACCACTACGAACCTTTTGTCTTGTAACATGTCCTCCAAGGACAATCTGAATCATGGCACGTAGTCACAAAATAAAAAAAAAAGGCAATTTCTTGTTCTTGAGATTGTGGCATTATCTTTATTATAAAAACATGCTCTTAAATTATGTATAACTATTTAGAGATCCTAAAATTGTCCAGTTAAAATATGTCCTGTCATCTACATTTCCTTCTATGCTACAGTGACTGCCTTGTGGCTGGAATGGGGGGTGAGGGTTAAAAACTCACTAGAAAAAGTGTATCTTGATTTTGATATAGAATTTCTATCAGCAGTCTATGAAACTAAGTAATGACTCCATTACAATACAGTGGGTGAAAAAAAAAAAGTAGCTTTGGCTTCCAAATGGGTTTTAAAGGATGCACTCTGGGCCTGACTCCACTCAATGCTTTCTTAATGACCAGAATGAGGTATGAGAGCATATGTTTATACTCTCATAATTCAGTAATGATAATAATTGAGACTGCAAAGGAGAAAGTTCATCACAGTGTTGAAAACTGAATATGGTTAAAATAACAAAAGTCAAAAACTTCAAAACAAATGTAAAGTACTACAAGCTGAAAGGACAGATCAAATATAAGACATGGGATAAAATATGTAAGCTGTTTTACTGCAAAAGAGAAGCTAGGGAATTGAAGTAAGTAATAAATAAATTTTGAAGCCAGAGCATGGCATCACTTTTCCTCAGTGTGCTGTATTTAGTACTGGTGAAATTTGCCTGGTGCACTTTTCAATTTGGGACATGAAAAATTGAAGAAAGGAAGAAAATATCAACAAGAATGGTGTGAGAGCTAACACACTCATCAATTAAGAAAAGCAGATTGATTTGATGAATTAGTCTTCTCTGAAAAGAAGAGAATGAGTAAAAGCAGAGTTGAAGATACACAGTGCAACACTTTTCCAGTACATATAAGGGAGAAAAATCAAAAGCTACTATAGGAAGCCTAAGAAAAATTCTGAGCTTCTGAGTGTAATCAAGAATTACAACTACAAAATAAATAGAAAAAAGTAATTATTTAGAAATATTTTCTATCTGAATTATTTTTTTTTTAGGTTGCTCCAAGAGAGGCTGCTAGCTTATTAGTCCTCCATCACAGTAGGGGAAGTTCTCATCCACAGTCTCTGAAGTCCCTCCTACCCGTATACTCTTAAAATTACACCTAAATTGATTCTTTATGACAACAAAGTTTTAGTACAGTGCTCACGTATAAATGTGCTCAGAGCTGAACAGCTCCACAAGAACTCTCCTCTGTGCCTTTTAGATGTTTGTGCTAGGACTCCACAGGAGTTTAAGCAGACAAACACTTCTGTGCTTCAAATGGTATGTTTACCAGAAACTGGGAATCTTGATCTAACTATAGTGTTTACAAAAATTGCGTTTCTGGTCTGCATTTCTGTTTTGCTTTTCTTGGTAACAAGACATAAGGTACAGGGTTACACTTGTGGCAGGTGGTGGGAGTTCAGTGCTCTAATGAGTGCTTTGACCATCCAGGGTAAACAACAGCACAAGTCAAAAACTGGTTTAATAAAGCATATAGTTTAAGGAATCCATGCCTCATGTTAAAATGAAAAGAAGGTAGTGGAAGTCATTTAAAGAAACTTCCTACGCATTAGAGTTACTCCTAAACAAATCTGCTGCTGACATATCTGTGTGTCATGAGGCCCCTGCAAAGCTGTCTGGACCTCTGAAGTGTTATTGGTCACTTCATTACTTGCTCTAATTCTAGGAAATCTCCCATTGAATATTGAAATGAAAAGTAGCCAAAAGGAGTTTGAGAAAATGGTATTTGTGATGTCTTGGACTTCATGGACAATAAGCAATTCTTTGGTGTGTAGTATGAACTGTTTACCACAAATATGATCTCCTAGGAAATAATCTTCAACATGTAACTTTTGTGAAGCTCTGTTACAGATCCCCTTTTCACCTAGGACTAAACTAAATTTGCTTAATCTGCACTGACTTTCTCCCTGTCACTCTGTCATAAATGGCAGTTTTTTGACTAGTCAGTTAAAGGAATGAAGAATATCTCCTTCCCATAGCCCTAAAAGTTTGGCTGGGTATAGAAAGCAAAGGCAGGCCAAGCTTTCTGGCGTAGGGTTTTAAATTGATTCACTTCCCCTCCTTAAATCAAACAATTTCATCATGAATGCCAGTTTCAATATTGCAATAAAGTAATTTATATGGCCCAAAGGAGAGAAATACTTTAAAAAAAAAAAAAGCCGTAAGAATCTTGCAGAACAACATAAACTATTTCCAACTGCAGTATGGCAATACCTGTGGCAGCTGTCTGTTGGAAGGAGAAGATGTTTGATCTAAGAAATTATCTCTCCTTAAAGGTAAGCTTTAATCTCAGTGGAAATAGAGGCAAAATGTGAAAAAAATCACCACAGCTATAATTTTACACCCACCTATTGGGAACATAAAGTCTGTCTAGCTCTGCCCTGGCACTGCCCCAGTTCCTGTAGCAGTACAAAATACACAGCTCTCTATTCTAGCTCACCCGGACGATCCACACAGAATAGGAAATGCTTACAAGTGTAATTTAGTTTATCTGGCCTGTGTAAGGCTCTCCTGACAATCCTGGATGCTGTGCCATATCTTTGAATAAATGAGAAGCATGCCTCTCTTTTTTTTAATTGAAAATTATTTCAGAGCACAGACTTCCATTACCACGCCATTACTCTGAGATTCTGCTGAATCCAGGTGATGACAGTATTGCCAGTACCAAAGTTTATTTCTCTGCAATCTTGCCTAACATTGCCCTGTTGGGAAAGAGTCCCCAAAAGGACTTGAAAAAGGAGCTGGTCTGGATAAAGAAAGCAAGCAGGCTTCAAAATCAGAATTCTGACTGCCTACTGCCAGCCGGTCTGAAACACTGCCCGATTGTCCAGGCTAGCCTGCAATCATGCGAGGATACAAAGCTACACTTGTAATCTAGACAAGCAAATTGGCTGCTGTTTCCTGCACAAAGATACAGATTTAACTGGAACACTCTCCACTGCAAACACAACTGAGGTAGAATCCCTTAGCAGTATCAACCAACAGCCTGGATTTTGTTCTTTCTTCTTTAAAGGGACAAGTACCAAAAGACTAAACTGAAAATGTAGATGTTTAAAATTGGACACACGCCTATTAATATTCGAAGTTCATCTGTTTGAACCTCATTTTAAAAGGGTGACCAATAATTAGGTCTTCTCTCTGCAGAACCTAGGATGTGATAGTCCCTGTTTTGGTCACCTACTTAAAATGCTAGCCAAGGTTCTCCTCACCACACTCTCTGCAACCTAGGCAAATACAAACATGCCCTACACTTAGCCATTCAAAGATAATTTTCTTATCTCACCTTCCTGTTCATCTTATGGTCCATACCTTTTCTAATTCCCTCCCTGATTTTCTTACTCTACTCAATGTAATCCAAGATGCTTCTCTTCCCTTTTTACATGGGCCACAGCCTAACTTCAATGTACCTGTTATTCACAGTGGAAAAGCTGACTTTTACCTCACCATCCATGCTTGCCATCCTTGCCCTAATTTGCATTTACAACTGGCTATCTAAGATGCAACACTAAATAAATTGGTGCAGAAGTCATCTTCTAGCATCTATAAACATGAAATTTCATTCAGTATAAAAAAAATCTCATACTACAGAGATGTAAATTATAGAAAAGAGGAATAGTCTAACACTCTAGAAATGTCCAGGATTCTTCTACTGACCTACTGGGCTTCATCTTACAGTTACTAAAGATATAGGACTGAGCTTACTAACCTCAATAATATACTTAATAATTGTCAGCCACTCCAGCTCCTCTCAGTTAACCTCACTGTCGATGTGTCTATAGTCATTATCAGTGTGTCTATAGTCACTATCAATGTAGCCCACAGACCTGACAACATGTTCCTGGAAAAGCCAGATTGCCATTTCATCACAGGTGTGGTCAAAACCCACACCTCTGAAAGCAATAGGCATCAGTTGTAGATTGTACTTCAGACTCAACTTTCATCTTCAGCTTCAAGGACCATCATATTTTCTAATTATTTTAACTTTTGAAGGGTGAAACCTTTTAGCTAAAATTCTTACTTTGTCACTGGGAAGAGTGGTGGTATAAAAATGAATTGCAATTTTTCTTTATTTCTTTTAGAAGGAATACCCAGAAAATGTGGGCCCTTGGAATCTCTCCCTCTCCCCTATGTATATAAACATTTGTATCCTTACATATATATATTTGTCGCCACAATCTGAATCTGGATTTTTGCAAATGGAATGGGTCTGAATTGTTGTTTTGTGGAAGTTTTTTGGGAGATACAAGAGAGAAGATTTAGTAGGCTGTTATCAATCAAATTAGACTTAATAGATATAAATATTCTTCTTTAGATATTTATTTAAAATTTCTGCAGTTGCAGAGATCACAGACTACTAAGTTAACAGAAAACCTAATATTTAGTTGAAATCATTCCCACAAAATGCTTCTTTAACCTGTACTTAGAAACAAACTTTCCTTTGCCTGACTGGGTAGTCACCAGCTGTTAAAATCAGCATTCTCCTGAGTTGGAAAGGAAATCTCACAGAAAAGAAGAAATCTCACAGATCTCACAAATCTCTCTAGGTGCACTTCTTGTCTCATCTATCATTGACAGGGAAAGCAAAGACTCCTTCCTTCCTTTACACAGCACCCTTTTGTATTTTTGAAGGTCTCTACATTGTGTCCTCCCACTCATCTGATGGAAAACCTTCCCAGATCAAATTTCCCAGGTGTCCAATCGCTTTCTCAAGACTGATGACTTCTCCACATCCCTTTGCAACTTGTGTTTGCCTCTGTATCAGAGTAGCTGCTGTGGGGAGCTTGACATGCATTCACCTGAGTCTGACAGGCATTTAGAGCCCTATTTGTCTTGTTTTGAAGATTTTGGGACTCCTCACATTGCCTTCAACAGGGGCAGCGTCAGATCCCATTCACAGCAGCTCATGCATTCAGCTTGATTACTACAGGTATTCTGAAAGATATGAGAAGGCCAAGGTTCTTTTCTGAAAAAGGATCACACTCATTCTGTAATTCCCCTTAGAGCTGAGATAACCCACGAGAACAAAGCAGTAATCTCGGCTCAGGCACATTCTGGCTTTGCTCTTTGTGCTACCCTTCAATGTTCCTTTTCTCTCTGAGCAGTGTTTCACCAGCGCTGCTGCCTCTCTATCAGCGAGGCTCAGACAAGTCATCAACTCACAAATCAAACCTGCTTGGAGATCTGATTTGCAGTTTGTCCAGCAGTATATATAAGAGTTCTTTAGCTGATAAAAACCTAGTTTACACAATCCATGAAGTCAAAAAAATTACTTACTATCATTGTAGCCTTCTGATAAGGCTTAACATCTATCAGTATAGTATATTTAGGGTTGAAGATGAAAAATAATTTAGGAAAAGCTCAATCAACCTACTTTAAAGACTTTGTACTAATCAAAATATCAGTGTTTTTCTCCCTATTTCTTCATAAATACATGTGAAAGCCAGAAAGAAAACCAAAGATAAGATATGGACAGGATAGCAGAGAAAAAAAAAAGTGGAACAGAGCTATAAGCTTTAACTTTGATAATGCACATGAAAATGAAACTCATCCCTTTACCTGCATACAAAGGTTAATTAAACAAACACCAAAACAACAAACAAACAAAAGCAGTAGCATGAAATCCTAAAATACCAAACTGAATGAAAAAAAATCATTTAGTAGTGACCATGAATGAACACCGAAGCGAAACAATTTTCAGATGCCATTTGGTAAGCTACACGAATGAAGAATCTTAGAATATCATCCTCATGGCTTTATATGGTTTTATCCAAATCTGTAGTGGAAGAATTTGGTGGAAATAGAAAGCAGCAAATAACTGCAATAATCAAGGAACCAACAGAGTCTAATGAGACCCTTTTCTTAGCTTGAAAGGTGTTTATAAACACTTCCCCTGTTCATTTATTATGTACTTTCTCTATGTATTTTTATGCCTCAATGTTGTTTTTCACCTGCAGAATTCATCACATACTGCATGCTGCAAAATAAGTTACCCATACTGCACCTGAGACAGGAAAATTGTCTCATTTCAGCTGGAGTGACAGATCAAAATAGGTGAAAAGTCTTTAAATTACTTGGAAAAAGAGTTCTGACTTCACTGGTCAAGATCCTCCATCTGTGTATTCTCTTTTGAACCATTTCTATGCAGCTTTTTGATACATGGGACAGGACAATTTGTTAGAAACTGGTTCTAGCCAATAGTGAGTGCAGTCCAGGATCAAACTTAAGTGTATTTTCATGATTCATGGTGGAAGGTGCTGCAGTCCTGAATGCAGTTTAAGAGGACAATTGGCCAAAGTTATTTCCTGCAGAACTCAACACAAAGTGCTATGTTAGGTTTCTATAACTAAACAGGTGTAAAAAGGATGGGCTACAAGCATATAGAACATCTAAACCACTCCTTCTTCTGAAGCAGAACATGCTGGCAAAAAACTCATTTCCCAGACTGGGCAGCAAGGCCAGGATAGGATCAAGATGGACAGGGAAGGAACAGATTTATCAGGTTTTCACACTGGCTTTGAATGAAGAATTACTCTGTCAATCCTCATGACAGAAACTGCTGCCCAGAGATGTGTTCCAGGAATTTTAGTGTTAGAAACTGTCTTTAGTGAGAATATATGCTGCCTAAAAATGAGAACATGCTGTCAACACAGACATTTGAAATTCCTTCATAATTAGACCAAGGGAGGTCTCCATAGTACAGAAAAAATAGTTTTAGTAGGATCAGGACAACAGGGCAGGTTGGAGGAATTATTAGCATATTTGGATAAAATTCAGCACATACTTAAAGAAAAGAATGCTGCAGTGATCCCTTTTGGCAAATACAAACAAAACCAATTATTATTCCTTCACGATATCATTTGCAATAGGATGCAGTGCTACCATCTCCCTTCTAATCCTGCTTTAAAAGATAAGAGAATGGGGGTCAATTTCCACCCATAGCAGCTTGGGGTAGGGCCTCAGTGAGAGACCTCTTCTGATTGAGCTGTACCAAAATGAACATCTTTCAAACTTCCAAAATCGATGTCTTTCAACATTCCCAGCTAAGAACTTAAACTTCACCTATGTGTTCTGATGTGTTGGAACAAAGGCTCCCAATGGCTCTAAAATGGGAGGTTGCCATCACAAGCTGTCTGTACACTGTTTTTCTTTCTATCCTAATGAAGATGTGACAGGTGATTTAGCTCTAAGAGAAGAGGCCCACTCTCTCTGTAAAATATTTTTGCAGTGGCAGCACAACTCCTTGCTCCAGTAACACATATATCAGAAGGAATGATGATCAAAATTCCAGTTCAGAAGACTATACAAGGCTGCCTGTGATATACTTGCTTTTACCTTTAAGAACTGATTTTCCACCATATTTTCTTAAAATATATTCTAGCAGGATTGTAGCTAGCCACTCTCCACTCTCCATTGCTATTCTGCCTTCTGAAATACTGCAGGAAAGAAGGGACCTTTCTGCTTCAAAATATCTATGGAATTTAGGTCAGAATAGCATAATACAACAAATGCTGTTAGATTACAGAAGGCTTGCTTTCTCCACCTAGTGGCTAAAACACAAGGCTAATATCCTGTGCAATACTAGCACCCTAAGGTAAAAAAGGCAAAATAAAAAATAAAATAACAGTACAAAGGATAAAAGATAAATCCACTGATTCACTAATACCTAGTGGGCTACTTGTATTGAAAAAACTGACAAATTTTTCCTCTTCCCTCATCCTCAATAAAAGCATATTTGCCTTTTCAGGCAAATCAAAGTACATGGGTTTTGCCCTCAATAAAAGCTGTTGGAATAAGGTCCCAAGAGGTTCAAAATTCTTGTTTTTTCCATGGAAAAGGCATAGTGCAAACAGAGAAGCCAGCTATTGTGACACTGAGAGCTGTCCAGATGCTGAGCAACGTGACAGGAAGAAATGCAAAGGAACTATTTTTCTTACATTTGTGCTTCTAAAGCTCACTGTGGGCAAGTTTTCCTGACTGCCATAAATAGAGCAACCCAAAAAGGGAGGAAAACAGTTTTTTCTCTGATTACTTTAAAGTAGGACCTCACCCAAGCCTGGGCACCTCAAGGTAGACTTGTGCATGCAGTGTGGTTCCCCAGGGCTTTCTTCACAACCCCGGGAGATGAGCAGGTGCCTGCCAAGAGTGAATCCTCTGGCCTCTCTCAGAGCTTGGCTCAGTGGGAGCTGCACTGGCTCCTGCAATGCTCATCTCTTCAGAAGAGACCTCCTAGGAAAATTAGCTCAGAATCAAACCATTTCTAATAGGAGGTGCTAAAGTAGAGTAGAAGATTGGTACCTAGCATAGTAGGATGGGAAGTTTTAAAAGTTACATGCTTTACTTTTCAACCTGAAGAGGCACTGACCTCTCAGGCCTCTCTCTGAGTGATCAAGGCTCCCAGTGAGCACTTTGTTTTCAAGATCATACGTCCAGTCAGCATATTTTTCACTATTTCAAAATAGGATAGGGACAGAAGAGAGTTTTCTGTTCATATTTACCTCCCCCATCAGCTAGCCATGTAAGCTAACTGGCTCTAAGTTTCACAAAATTAAGAAACAAGAAACAGAGGAAATGCTGAGCTACATTTTACCACTTTCTAAAGGCTAATTTCAGAGAATTCTGAGGTATTGCACAAATAATCTGGCTCAGCAGCCACCACTGCTTATTGACATACTCAGATTTGTTCAGAGATGACAGACCCTTGCCTACTGTGTCATAAGAGGCGTAGTTCAGAAAAAAGCATCTCAATCATCTTTCTGGTAATGAGAAACAACAGAAAAACCTTCCTTCGTTCTTGATGTCCAATACATCCAGGCCCATCTAAAAGTATATCTTGGCACATGTTCTAAAAAGCAAATGGATTCAATGTGCTTGCATCTACAAAGAAGAGAGCCAGACTAGAGTCAAATTCTCCAAGCAGAATGAACTTTGTAAAATAATTACAGTTACTAAACCCCTGGTTTTGGTTGTGGAGAACACACAGGGTTGGTTTGAGTTAAATGATATTTTTGCTTGCCCTTTCGTTTAAGCACATGCTTAAGAAATTTCCTGATTAGATGTTGATTTAAATCTGCATTTAAGTGTTTTTGCAGATCTTTTTACATCAATGACAGTCATAAACAGAACCTAAGAGAACCATTTTGATTTCAGGATTTTCAACATCACAGGAAAATGACAAAATTCAATGGGCAAAAAAATCCCTAAACCTGCAAAATCCCAATAACAACCCCCTACATCCCATACATCAGGAATAATAGGCTATTTTTTATGGTTTCTAATGCTATAGGAGATGGGAGGAAAATTTTTGTATTTGTTTGGGGATTGCTGTAACATTTACACTGAGAATATTCAGTTTATATGTAACTATCTTCATCAACGAGTCATCAGCATGAAAGGCTGGACTATAGGAAAATATTATCATTTATGTTATCTAAGATTAATCTGAAATAGTTGTTTAATAACTCTAAATGTCCTTTCAGAGTTACAATACCAGAGGTTTCTCAGAGGAAGGCACTTCCTGAACAATATATTTTAAGAATTACTGACCTACTTTCACTCTTCTGTTCAAGCAGTGAAAAGTATTGAACACATACTTGCACAGCCATGAAACATTGCAAGTTTAAAGCAATTTAGGAAGAACTGACACCCAGCAGCTTAGCACCTAACTTTAAATTAATAGACTTTTCTCCTTTTCTAATTAGTAATGGTAGTTCATAATGTATATCACTATAGTAGTGTATGATATAGTAGCACACATTAGTAATGTGATTTTTGTATCGTACATCTTCAAGAACAACTTCTTCAGCCTACCTCTGATAGCTTGGAAAAAGCCCATGGCTTCTACAGCTTTCACTCTGCTTCTCTGAACAAGCTTATTACTTAGAGATATCTACTGCATGATTCATTCACCACCTTTTAGAGTTCGTTTAGTATACTTTTCTGTGACAAATTGAAGGGAAAGCAGCATATTCTGCTTGTTTTCACAAACCAGTAGAGGGTCAGAACACCCTTTTCAGCCAAAATAGGATGTGGTATTATTTCAGCACTGCATTACTGACAGTATTTTTCTACAGTGTGGCAAGATTACTGTAACATGCTAACATGATAAAATTGCTAGTCACACTGCTTTTCTCTCCTCAGTCTATCTTAGCATCTCCCTTTTCAGTCAAGGATAACAGCAACCCAATGATGTATAATAGCTGACATTGCTAAATCTCCTTTTCTATGCTGTGAAGACCCATGGTGGAAATCTTGAAGCAGCTCCTTTGTTAAATCCCTCACTAGCAGTCTCCAATTTAAGTTCTCTCTATCTGACCAAAGGGATAGAGACACAGATCAATAGTACTGAGAGATAGAATAGGATGTCTCTTTCAAGAAATTCACAGCCTTTCAGGAAGAATTTGCAATTGCATTTCAAACAGAGTCTAGAAATACCTGCGCACTGTGAGCTTTGTGAATTGTTCTAATAGCATTATCTGAGCAGAAAATGGATTCTTTGACCTGTCACTCAAAAAACTTGTGCTTTGGATGAAATCTACTTTGTTAAATGTTGAACTTCTGCCCCTAGAAGAAGACATCCCAAATATAAGCAAGGACATTCACACTTTCAGCTAAGAAATTACCCAAATATTTGGAATCTGGTACAGGTTGACAGAAGTCCCACAGACAGACTGAAAAAACGAGAGCTGTTTGCATTTCCCACTCAGACAGAGGCTATTTTTAGACCATACTGGTTCACCAGCCAAGCAAGATTTGCTGCTATCCTAAAGGTGAGATGGAAGGGCAGTACAGCTCTTCGCTGGCTCTGCAAAAATGATTGTTACTTTTGCAAGCATGAGAGTATTTTCCCTTTACTTTTTGAAGATGGTTTTAATATTCTCTGAGTTAATTAAGGGGGGAAAAGGCATTTTGTTTCCTTTTGCTTTTCTGCAAGGATTGCTTCATATTGCTTAGATACACAAGTTATATGTTGCAGTCAAAGGCAATCATGCATTTGTGTAACACATTTCCACTAGCAAAGACAATATGTTGGTGTTATAAATGACAGCTATTTGCACTGCTTGGTCTGCAGACCTGGCAAAGGTCATTAATAGTCAGTATGAACCAGAAGATTTTTTTGATTGTGCTCTTCTATAGTGCTCAGGGGACTGAAATAATGAAGCTGTCAGTGAAATCTCTTTAAAAGGTAATTGCAGGCAAAAATACAAGCAGAAGTGAGAAATAAGTAAAAAAAAAATAAATCCCTGGCTACAGTTAGTGAATTACTTGGGTGGTGGGGGAGAAGAAAGGGGAGAAAATGCTCACCAGCACAAAGCCTGATTCTCACTGGCTCTGCTCCTGCCCACTCTGTCCTAAGCTATTTCACTCTGCTGAAGCAATTTCACATTGTAGTGATTGGGACTTTCAGAGGCTGATTCCTCATCACCACACACCTTGTATTTCTGGTGCAGTGTAATTTCATTGTTCAATGTTTTACTTCAGCTCTCTGCTTGAGCAGACAATTAAATACAGTACCACATTAAGCTTATACTCCACCACTTATTAGAAGGAAATCCATATGAAACATAGATTTCAAAGTAATTTTCTGCAAATAAGGAGCAGTTTGCAAAAGTAGGAACTCCAGATAAAAAATTACTGTCTATACAAACTTGTTTTTTAAACCCCATAGTCTGTATTTGAGCTCCCTGAATCTCCAAGAGGTTCTGATTTAGACTGGTACTTAGGGGTGGGGCCCCTAAGCTTCAGTTTGGATATAATCAAACTAAGCCATACTTTCATTTAGATATGGTCTTAAAAAATCCATTTCAGACTACCTAACTATACATATTATTTTAAATTAGACACATTTTAAGTGTCTTAATGCAGTCCACATAGATGACCTCCACCACACCACGTTTTTTGTTGGAACTGGGGTAGTTTGAATGAGTCATTTTTCGCTTGTGGGAACTATTTATCCTTCAGCTCCTGCCTAGCACAAAGCCAGTTGTAATTTCCAGATAAATCTCAGGAGACAGACTGACAGTTGAAAGAAAGAGAGAAGCCTGCAGCTATGCAGTGCACAGTACATGACTGGCTCTCATCTACAAACTGCTCCTAAGAGTGGTTTAGAGTCATAACAGACACTGATCTGATGGAAGACCTTGCTGTGTGTTTGTGGGTAGGGATTATTTATTTTTTTTAATCATAAGCCCCACAGAGTTAGTGGGGTGTTGTAATCAACACTCTAACATGACTTTTTTAATTAGTATCTCTCACTTATCACACTTCACTCTGACTGATGCTGATGCTTTCCAGCTTGTTTCAGTGTTCACACCTCATACTTGTACAGCACTGAAGCATCTCTCAAGATTTGCTCTCATGACCTCTGAAACACGTGAAGGTTACTTCAAATCCCATTGTTGTCTCCTTCCTCCCCAAGCAGACACCTAATACCTAAAGTTTAAGTATGTACAGGTCATGCATAAGTATATTGTGTGTGCCCACCAGTCCTGCTCAACAGGAATCCTTGGAGGGGGCAAAGGAGCATTTATTCAATACATACACTCAAGAATGTCCAGGACATGCTTCTCTGTCTTGCACTACAGACAGAATCTGTTACCTAAAATTCAAAGGATGTGCCAGATTCATGGCAGGTATTCTTTCTCTGGTGTAACTGTGTTGCTGAAACAAAGGCAGTAGCTTTAAGTTAAAATTTCAAAGATGTAGAGTCCTGCTTCCTCCCTTAGCCAGAGTGCAGAGCCACAACTGCTGGTTCCCCAGCTGGCCCCCTGATGCTCCATCTTCCTACAATGCTGCTGCAGTATCAATATCAGTGAGCTCAATATGAGCTCCTTGGCCTCAGTTATGCCTTGTCCTCTGCCCTCACCAGCTTTCTTATATCACCCTGTTGAAGAGGTCTCACTTTTTTACTGGGACACTAGGAATACACCATGCACTCACATGAGCTGCTTCCTTACAATCTGCTGTAAGTAAATATTTTCAGTTTGAAAAAAAACTCCAAAAAACAAACCTAACCCAACAACAACAATGCCAACCAACCCTTTCAAAGCAAAAACCTCCTCAAGCACAAAATACCAAAGAAAGCAAAAAACAAGATGCACATAACTAATCCACCACCCCATATCTCAAGCCACAAGGGTGAGTGAACATAAATAATCCACGTGGTTTGGTGTGGGAATTTTTTGGGGGGAGGGTTTTGTTTTAACTATGGAGATTTTTATATTTTCCTATTGTTTTCTACCTTTTTGGATCTTTTTCAGGGGAACAAGTTATTCCTGTTGTTTAATTCACTACAGCCCATAATTTCTGAACCTATTGGTTAACTTTACCAAATCTGAGAGTGAGACAGATCTCAAAGTAACAGTGTATTTTTTTAATACATGTTTTTTCCATAAAAGGGGCAGAAGGGAAGGTCCAACACGAAACAGATGAAGCACTGAAGGGCTGGTTAGCCTAGACAGGCTTGCCTTTTGGCACGCATCAACCAGGCAGCCAGTCAGGCCACATTTAGCTGTGACCCAGTTATGGTATGATGGACTTCCAGATCTGGAAGCCTTGACAGGGGATAGATTAGAGGTTTTACAATGAGAGAATAAGAGCACAATGGGGAAAACACGAAGACATGCAACAGGAAACTCACAGGGAGGTAGGGAAGTGAAGATGCAATATCTAAATTTGTAGCAATTCAACTGCAACCAATTTATTTTTCTCAGTATTCCTGTTTGGAATTACAAAAGACAGCTTCATTTGTTCTTCCTGCTTTGCTCATTATTTCTGCAGGAAAGACTCCAATAAAAACAAGTACAACAGCAATGAATTAAGCTTTTTACAATTGCACTCACACAGACCCAAAATCCTTCTTCCACCTTCTCCCACACCCTCAGAAGTACACAATTGAAGAAGGGCTGAGAGAGCTAAAACCTGTTACTTCACATGGGTCTGTGGAAGTGTGATATCTGTGTAGTTGCTCTCAAATTCTGGCACAACACTCTGATATGCTTGCACTCATAAGAAGAATAAAAGATGGCTTAAAATTAATCTTAGTGGGAGAGATACTAGATTTCAGTTAAGAGGGCATATTTGTCAATATCTTCATCTTCCTTAATAGCTCCAAAGTAGGCTGGCAATTGTGCTGCAGCTATTTTGTATAAAACTGATTTTATTTTAAAATTACAGTCCTATAAAAATGCAGCAACCTCAAGATTCAAAAGCAGTCATATATCATAATTTCATCTTAGAATGCGTACCAACTGTGTTTTACCATGTGTTTTATTTCTAGGAAACACACCCTGGAAATAACACCACAATACAGTACACACATATTAAGTAAGCTCAGGTAATTATTTCTCCTCTGACATGGGTGTACAGCTTCCACTCACTTCAGGGACTACACAAGGCAGGCCTGGACCTCTGTTTTCAGTGCAAATTCAAATGAAACATTGAAAGTCTATAAGCAATAAAGCAGAGACAAAATAAGGCTGCTCTGCCAGAAATAAAAGGATAGGCTATAATTTCACTGTATGTGCTTAGTTTTCAGTTCATTCATTAAGAGATACTAAAATATAACCATGCAACCACTAGTTTAGTTAATTACAGGCCAAGAATCTCAGTGGATGATCTGGCACACTTCTGCTATTGTTAATGAAGCAACAGCAGTTGATACCAGCTGAACACATGGTTTCTGTTATCGCAGAGAAATAACTGGCCTTGCCCTTGTACTTTTATGGAAGGAGAAGGAATGTAGAATAAGGAGGCAGAGATCCTGAATGCCTTCTTTGCATCAGGCTTCACTGACAGGACCAGCCCTCAGGAATCTCAGGCCTAGGTCCAGGGAAAGCCAGAGGTGCAAGGAAGAGTTTCCCATGGTCAAGGAGGATAGGGTTAGAGATCACCTCATCAAACCTGGCATCTGCAGCTCCACGGAGCCTGAAAGGATGTGTCCACAAGTGCTGAGGGAGCTGGCAGACAAGAATGTGCTCAGAAGCAATAAGCATGGGTTCACTGAGGAGAAATCCTGCTTGCCAACCTGATTGCCTCCTACAATGGCAAAACTACCTGGATGAATGAGGGAAGAGCAGTCCATACTGTCTGCCTGGACTTGAGCAATTCTTTTGACTACGCCTACCACAATACCCTCATAGGCAAACACAGGAAGAGCAAAGGGTGAAGTGGACTGAGAACTGGCAGAATGACACATCCCAGAGGGTCATCATCTGTGACACAGGGCTTACCTGGAACCTGTCACCTGTTGGTGTCTCTAACAAGAAGCAGGCAGAAACTTGTTCCTTGTTGCAGGAAGTTCCACCTGCATGGGAGGAAGATCTTTATACTGTTCAGGTGACCATGCACTGGAACAGGCTGCCCAGAGAGGGTGTGGAGCCTGGACATATTCACTGGAAATACTCAAGATTTGTCTGGGCAAAATCCTGTGCTGTGTGCTCTAGGAAAACCCTGCCTGAGGAGGGGGATTGGACCAGAACACCCACTGGTGGTCCCTTCCAACCTTGGTGTTCTGTGACTTGGTAATTAAATACAGGGTCTATTTATTATTATTTATCATTAATTTATTAATTAATTTGTTTTTTCTGAGAAAGTTACATTTCAGATTGTAACCTGTAGCTACCTAGAGAAAATTCTTTAGAATAGGTTAAAAAAAGGGTTTCATTTGGTTTTATGGTTTTGGTTAAAAATGGCGTTCACCTTTCTGCCAGGTTTCTTAATGCATCAGGGATTCATTCATACGAAGAGTTGAAATACACTGCTTTAATATTTATTCAATACATACACTCAAGAATGTCCAGGACACGTCTCTCTGTCTTGCACAACAGACAGAATCTGTTACCTAAAATTAAAAGGATGTGCCAGATTTCGTTCTATGATTGGAGAAAATACCATGAAAGAAAAGGGCTAAATCACACCTTATTCTAGGTCCAGAAATGCTTCTCTCAGGTACAAAAAAAATGTAAGTGCAAATTCAGTAATAATACATTTTATGGTTAATTAACCCACTATCTTCATTTTGACTTCACTTGAAATCAAATCCTGTGCTGCATACTCATTTGTTAATGTGTTCACCTGCCAAAACAAGCTTTCTGGTCATTAAGTCCTCAGCCTCAAAACAACCTATGAATAAACTCTGAGAAAACAAAGCAAAGCAAACAAAAAAACAACCAACCAAAATAACCGAAGGAAAAGGCAAAATCTGGTAGCATTCACTGTCGGTGTTGAATTACTTATCAAGAAAAAGATTTTTATTTCCATAGGTTTGTTTGCTTTGGTAATTGATGTCTCTTCCTCTTGTGTTTTAAAGCTGTCTTTAAGAAAATGACAGCTTAAAAGCCCTCCTTATTCACAGCTTGAGGTTGAAATGGAATCAAGCCAGAGCTGGAATGGCTTCCCAAATTAGCAAGGGAACCTACTGTTGAAGTAGACTATTACCCTGCGTGTGTTTGTGCATACAGCCTTGTTTCTCTACCCACAACTGGGCTAGCTATCATTAACTCACCTCACAAAGCTGCCTCCTTCCTGTTCTTCTCAAAGAATTTAGTTAAAACAAAAGAAAAATCAACATAAAGTCTTTTGTGCTTGAAAGCACTTTTCACTTCAAATGGCTGAGCAGCATCAAATCATTTAGGAAATAAAGAGTCTTGAAAGTGCTCAAGGCAAACACAGTGGGCTGCAGTTTCAAAGGGGCTGTGCAGAGGCTCTGAAGGGCTCATGTCTCATGAGTAGTTACACAGTGTAAGTGGTACACAAAAAGCCAAGGCTACAGTCAACCAAAGAAATATGCAGTGCAAATTGCGTAGATCACCTGGCTTGCAGGTCTGCTGAGGAATCTCTTAATGCACATGCAAAGATAAGGCTTTTTTTTGTTGAATTCAGCCTGTGCCATACGTTTTGAGGGGACCAACAGATGCAAGGCACTTTAGAAATGGGAAATCTAAGCCACATAAATGCACCAAAACATAAAAAGAAGACCCTCAAAGAGTTAACCACAAAGACAGAACATGTCCTTCCTGATCTAAGTCTCCTACCCTTGCAAAGAAGAATCCTGAATTTTAATGGAGATTAACAGAAATTACTTAGCTATTGGGCTGGCTTGCTTACAGGTATTAGCACTCACAAAGCAGCCTAGCATGCTAAGATGATGGGCAATGATTTCCCAGATGTCTCTTGATCATTTTCCCCTTGATTTCAGTTTGCACTGAAATCCATACAAATCGCCAGTAAATGTGCTCCTTACAGAGACACTCCAGAGCTCAGGAGCAATGAAAAAGGGCAAGATGAACAGCAAAACCACTCCACAGCTTTTGGGAGAGAAAGGGAAAATGTCACATGCAATCAGCTGTTGTATGTCTACGGGCTGCAGTCAGAGCACTACTGCGCACTGCAACCCAAAAGCTCTGTGCTAACAAAGTTTAATTTAAAGGAACTAAAAGTAAGAATTTCATAAGTAAGTAAAGGGCACATGCAGAGCCTAAAACCACCAGCAAAATTGCAGCAACAGCAAAATGAGACCACATGTCAAGAAAACTGAAGAAACTGCTGACTATGATAATGAACTACCTTGGAAAAATCACAACCTTATTCCACCTTGCCAAGAGAGTTGGATCACACATTAGCCCTCAAAGCAACTTAATTATTACTCACAGTTCACTTTCTCAGCTGCCTTGCTGCACTCCTTGGACTCAAACAATAACCATGGGAGAGAGCATCATACAGTCAGCTCTGCTGGGTCAGCATCAAGGGCTAGGTAAAAGAAACCACACATGATTTCAACTGCCTGGTTGCTTCCTTCATCAGCTGCAAGCACTTCTATTTAGCTCTCTGAAAGAGCTAATTAGGAAAATATTTGAAAGGGGGTTGTAGCCAGGTGTGGGCCAGTTCCTTCTTCCAAGTGACAACTGTTAGGAGGAGGAAATGGCTTCAAGTTGCATCAAGAGAAATTTAGATCAGATATTACAAAAAAATTCTTTATTGAAAGGCTTGTCAAGCATTGGAACAGGTTGCTAAAGGAAGTGGTTGTATCACCATCCCTGGAGGCATTTAAAGGGTCTGCAGATGTGGCACTTGGGGACACAGTCTGAAGCGGGCTTGGCAGTGCCGCATTGATGGTTGGGGTCAATCTTGTAGGTCTTTCCAATGATTCCATGATTCCCTGGAAAAAGTGGATGCAGCTAGGGTTGACTCAATTTTCCTGGTTTAGGCACTCATCCCCAGGTGAAACTCAGTCTAGCTCTATTATCTGCTTCCAGTGCGAGGTGGTCAAAGGGGACAGCATGGGATGGCTGCCCCCTTCTGCACAGCCCTGAAGGTGGAAGTGTGTGCCCTTCCTCACCTTCCTGCCCACAGCATAGCCTGGTTTGCAGGGCATTCAGGTGTTAGTTTTGGTAATAAATCCCAAAGCCAGGTATATGTTATTGTGCCTCTGGTATTTCCCTGGACATTTTTTCATAATTTTTAGGTGGTTTTTTTTTGGAGGCTAACCTTTCTTCCTAACCACAGATCTTTCCTTTACTTAGATTATTGGAAATGACACCGTTTCAAAAGACACAGAGCAGACAGGGCCTTGGAGGTTTTTTCACCCTACATCAAAAGATAAGTCCCAAATAGCTTCATAAAATCTCAGTTTATAAAGCAGTTTCCTACTTGAGTTTGATTATCTCAGCAAAGAGTCTACCCTGGGATCAGAGATTAGTGGTTTGAGACAGAGGAGCTGTAGATGAATGTAGAAGCAGCAAGGGCAAAACCTGGTCCTGCCCAAGCTCACTAACCCTTGTGAGAAGACAAAGGTATTTATGTTGTGAAAGGCCAAGGCTTCTGAATAGATGATGGAAAAGAGATGTACCCACGGCCAGCATGGCCACTCAGGGTGCTGCTCCCTCACACAGCTCATGGGCGGCCTGTGCTGGCCCTTGCACTCAGACACATGCATGCTCTTCAGTCACTCTGATGTGAAAAGGATGACTTGTAACAGCATCAAGCTTTTCCTCCAGTCTCTCCAGACTTTCTGTCCCATGTTTTATGCAACATTCCCATGGCCTGCCCAACCACAGTCCCCTCATACGTGCCCGGCTGTGGGGTCGATACAATTTGACTCTCAAAAATATTCTCCTGATGGGACTTAATGGAGTCAGAAAGATGAGCTGGCAAATGGATATTCAGCATTGATCTTAGTGGCCAGGAAAACTTGGAATTTATGTTTTAAGATAGCAGAAAGTCTTAATGTTAATATGTTTTAATATTATGTAAAATGAAAATAAAAGAATTTTGTGGGAAAAAACTTCAGATTTTAAATACATTGAAAAAGAAAACTTCCTGTTTTTCTAGCTTTTTCTTTCAGGTATTCTATCATGAAATAGAACCAAACTTCACTTAAAATATATGTGCCAGTGCGATGTATTACTGTTTTCAGGGGACCTACTTTCACAGCAGAGTGCTACCTGGCATGAGTGAGCCCACGTGTCATATTCTGTCAGTCTGAAAAAATCTGCTTTGTTTTGGGTGTTTCATCATTATACCAACAATTTTTATATTCATGGCTCTCTAGCCTTTGTTCCCTAAGCTAGGGCTCTCCCACCTTTCTTCTGTTTACCTCCTCCTCTATTCCAGTACCTCCTTCCTTGTTTGTTTCTGTGCATGGCTGTGGGATCTCAGCACCTCAGGACTGATGTGCAGAGTGATCGGGATCACCCTTGGGGGACTCGGGAGTCCTGGAACGTTGCCAGAAGGGTCTGGTGGCTGGACTTTGATGCTACACTGGAGACGATCCTACACCTGTATGAGGATGGGAGGATTTCACTGGGTGAATGGTGAAGGGATAGGTTAATTAGAGTGTAAGACACAGGGTTTAGGATTTCTGTACAGGGGGGTCTAAAGAAGTAAGATGGAGGAATTGGGGCGTGTCCTATTCATCTTCTTCTTCTTGGCCTCCATCTTCTGTGGTGATGTTGGCACTTTGGGATTGGTTATTATTAAAAGTGCACCAGTTAATAAGGGTAAAAGGTATTGGGGAAAAAGTATAAATATTGTATACGTAACTTCGAGTATAAAGATAGGTGACCGCCCCGGGGGCTCTCAGTGTGCCCATGGCTGACTTGCTGTGCAGACCTCTGTTGGGCCGAGAGAAAATCTTTTAGATAAACAATTAATAAACACCGAGACCAAGAAAAGATCTGAAGTTTCTGCTTGTCCTTTGAAGCGCCGGGCTGCCCAAGGCCACCTCGGGCTTTTCCAGGTCACCTAAACAGCCGAGAAACCGACACATGGCAGCCCTTGAATCGCATTCCTGTTGCCAGTTTGTCCTCGGTGGCGCTGAGTGGGGCACTCGAGAAGGCAGCAGGTCTCCTTCTCAGGGAGCCAGCGCTTGTTTCGCTCCCAGAGAGGAACAGCCATCCAGCACAGCGGGGAAATTACGGAACGCAGCCTGGAGGGGAGGCCGATGGGACAGAACATTCTTCTGGAGCTTTCTGGCTCCATTTAACCTCTCAATAAAAGTAGGTTAGAGCATGCTGATATTAAGGACTATGTGAAAGGGAAAAATGAAAAAAAAAAAAAAAAGCATAGAGAGGGGAAGGAGGAGGAGAAAGGAGCTTTTGAATAGGAAAAATGTCCTTGCAGGTAATGCACATAGAATTCCTTCCTGATGCACAGTATAAAGGAGGGGATTATTATGTTTGGCTCAAGAGTTTCCAAGTGTGACTTTTTTATTTACCAGAGTCAGATCTGAGCTGTCACAAGTCTAACCACACTTACTTCTGCATCTGGGCTTGGTGGGGGAGAGACTGAAGAAGAGAGGGTAGAAAAAATATTGTCACTTACAGTTCATACAGGCAAATCTAGAAAATAATCTGTGGTGTATTCTTAAAGAAAATGAGTGTCTTAAAGATCCCAGATTCTTTGCAAACACAATCATTTATGCTTTCAAATAGATGCTGAAGTGCTGAGGAAAGACTTTTACTCTCATTTCTGTGCATGGGGAAACTGAGGAACCTTTCCCAAAAGGTAGCATGAGACAGCTCTGGACTGACCAGCCACAGCTGAAGGGGTGGGGACATTGCCATTAAAATGAAATGTAAAATTGCTTGTTAATAGAAAATACCCAGAGGACCATGAGGAGTCTACTTCTTTAACTTCATTGCAATTTCTAATGTAGAGTCATAATGAGGGGGTAAAAATAGATCAGCAAGCCAAGGCAGTTTTTTACCCCTGAGTTATGATGAATAAAGATGTTTGAGTGAGGATTTTATAATTATTTCTGTTTTAATCAGGCCCTATAAAGCAGCAACAGGGCTTATATACTTCGCAGACACTTTGGATTATTGAATGCTCACAGAAGTTAAAAGAGTGCTTACAGTTGTTCATCAAATTAAGTAAAAATGTATAAATTAGGTGCCATCAAGCACACAAGCCAATGCATCTATGAGGAATGAAGAAAGGGAAATAGAAGAGATTTAAAGGATGAGGCATTAAAAATGTATTTTACAGTATGCTTTTAAGAAATTACATTCATGACTGAAGAAACAATTAACAAGCATCTCAGTCTGTTTCTATCCGTCCTGTGAAGCTAAGACCTATTTCTGCATGTCTCCCATGTCAACTATCCATCTTCCCTCACCAGCTATCTATCTTCCCTGGTCATTGATTATTGCACTATTTCCAAAGAGCATGATTTATTGTCTCCCACACATGTTGCAGCTTATATAGCACGCCTGTCATGCGAGGCAAGCTCAGCCTGGAGCTTAACATCTGCAGCGTGGATGCAGAGCTCAGGGTCTCACACACAGAACCTGTTTTGCAGGATACCATGTGGAGCAAAGGCTCTGGTATGCTGTGAGATGAAACTGCAGCCTTCTGCATGCAGAGCAGCTTTCCTGTCTCATAAAAGCCTCATCCAGATTTAATGATCCTCGGAATTTCAATACTTCTCCCTGTCTCTGGGCTCTCAGAGAGGGTACCCAAGTGGGGAATCTCAACTTGCTTTTTGGTGCTATGAGTTTGCTGGTCAGTCACTGCTCCTCTTTGCTGCTGGTTCTGGCACACATCATAAATCAGTGATGCATTTTCCCCCTGGTGGTTCCCATGCAAGTTCCCAATACATTCAGGATTGCTTAGGCTCCTAGCTAAGACTGGAGGCTAAGACAGGCTGAAGATTCTTCTGCAGGAACAGGAGGCAGCAGATGCCGGCCCATTTCAGAAAGGGCTGCAAATTAATGTCTTAGAGGCATAGGGTGAGAAAAGGGCAGTTTCACCTTTGTGACACCTAATCAGGAGGGAGGGAAGGAACAGCTGGACATGAACAGATGGAGGAAAAATGCAACAAACCTTTTTTTCTTCCATATGCACTAAAATGATATAGCTTCTGTTGTGTCTTTTACTGTTGTGATCGATTATGACAATTGCCACAAAGTAAAGATAACAGCACAAGTGAAGATAGCTCATTAAAAGCATGGAGGGAAAGCCATCAGGATTATGAAAATGTCAGAAATTAAAAAAACTTGGAAATTAATTACAAACCAAAAACCTTTATGCATCTGATAAGCTCTTTGTAAACAATAACCATATATCTTTAGTCTACATTGCAGAATGAAATACCACCTTTTCAGCAACAACTTTACAGTAGCAATTAAATATAATTGTCCTCAAAACAATTACTATTATTTCTCATCTCTACAAAAGCAAGACCTCAGACATTTAAGTAGTCAGCTGAAAATCCCCATTGAAGACTTTTCAGATAAAAGGAGAGGTTTTGTTTCTAAAATAAACTGAAACAACTGAGGATTAATTAAGGAAAAAAAAGGGGATACTAATTAACAACCAAATTTGCCACCTGTGTTTTAAATACTAACCTGCTAGATAAGGAAAATTTTATGAGTATTATTTGCCAGTTTCTTCTAAAACTGTTTTTCTGTGTCCATTATCAAATTCTGTTCATCTTTCAGATTTCTACAGTTTTCTTACAGGGAACCTGTTAGATGAAACTACTGAAGAGTCAAACTAAGATAAGGGAGGTAACCAGTTAAGATAGACAGCATTCCCTTGCCATTTCCTACAGAAACATTGGATAGGCAGCCCACATTGGATATGGAAAGTTGGATTGAAAAGATTTCACATTTGGATTCCATAAAATAATCCTTCTAAAACTGAACTGTATATGAGAATGACCATGCAGTAGGCCTTTCAGTTTAGAAGAAAGTGCCTGCTTTGAATTGTGCTAGGAAGTAAAATTCATACAATGCACTACCTCTTTAATAACTTTTATTTTAAATAGTCTGGGGTGCCTGTACCCTGAAAGTGTCAAATACAGAAGCATTATTTCTAGCTTGGTCTCAATGCATGGTGTTGGTTGGTGTTGCTCCTCCTTCTGCCTCGTTAGGTAGGATAAGAGGCAAGGAAAATGAGTTTTTTAGGTGTCTAGTACTCGTGTGTTTTCACCAGCACATACATGTGCGTGGCTGCGCTCATGTGCACATGCACTTATACAAATATGTACACACACACACGTATGGATCGCGGCTATGGCTCGCAGTCTGTGGTGCCATCTGGTGGAAAGAAGTCAGCAGCGGCCCTACCGCCGGGAAAATAAACGTGCCAGGGGCCTTAAAACAAGGAAGGAAGGAAGGAATGCAACGCCAAAAGAAGGAAGGTCTGATCACACGATTAATGGAAGCCACAGCGCTCATCAAAACACAATCAGTTCCAGTCTGTCTCTACACTGAAAGCTTCTTGCCTTGACTGTCAGACTGTCACACTCATTGATACGGAGCAGCAATCATTGATGAGCATTTAAAACCACAAAAAGCTTGAATATGTAATGGAAAAAAGAGAAATACTCCCTCACATTTCTAGCTGTCTCCTCTCCCGATTCTGTCTGTGTTAGAAGGGTTGGAGTCCTGCAGACTTCATGGAACAGAAGACATCTTCAATGTCTTCAGCCTCTGCATCTCATAGAGAACCTTTAACAGTGAGCAAATATTTACATGAATACAAGGTTTGGGGTTTTTTTCCCCCGATGCCCTGTCAACTTTACCTGGCATGAGTTGTCTCAATTTCTATCAGTAGATGCAATTCTTGGGAACAAATTACATGCCATAACTTCTAGACAATAAGAACAATCATTTGTTTTAAGTATTTCTTGGAGTAATGCTTGCCATATAGTCAGAGAAAGGCAGTCATGTTTTATATGAAGGATCTGGGTTTGTTTTCTCGAAATTATTTTTTTTTTGTTTTGTTTTGTTTTGAAGAAAAAAAAAAAGGATTGGTTACTTTTTTAGAGAAATACATTATCCTCAAGGACAGCACTCACATCAGAACAGATCAAGGCCTGAGGGAGCTTGCCTAATATGAGTAAGGTCTAATTCTTCACTAGGTTATGCAAAATTTGGTCATTTGGGAATGTTCTTTTATACAGAGTTATGATATACTTCTAACTGTGTGCTCACAATTACACTGAGGACTAGGGATAGGCATAACATTGTTAAGGCTTCCATGGCAGAAATACATGCAGCAAAACCAATACTGTAGAAAAACAAAAAAGAGTTGAAGTGTTCATTGGTAAGGGTGGGGACATTACATTGTGTTCATATTCTTATAAAGTAGATTTAAATAATAAAATTTACCTGACAAATATAATCTTTCCTTTTTTCAGATTAAGATCCTGAAATGAATCAGTGAATTAAAAAAATGATCAGGGTTGTTTCTTTAAAGGCTGGAAAGTTTGTCAAATGTACTGTGTCTCATAAAGAAAATACTCTGGAAAGCAGAGACTTTAAGTACATAGCTGAGCAACCACAAATGCATGTCCATATACCAGCTCTAATCCATTTCTGCAGCTGAGGCAAATGAGCCCCCTCCACTTCTTCCTGCAGTTTCTTTCCCCAGGCTCCCTTTTTCCTTTGCCCATTCAGTGGTATATCACTTCTCCACTTAGTTCTCAGGCTCTCTTAAGGCTCCGTTCACCTCTCTGACAGCCATCAAACCCTCTCAAAAAAGTAGATGGAAATGCAGTGGGG
This sequence comes from Melospiza georgiana, assembly GCF_028018845.1. Taxonomy (NCBI): domain Eukaryota; kingdom Metazoa; phylum Chordata; class Aves; order Passeriformes; family Passerellidae; genus Melospiza; species Melospiza georgiana. The sequence goes on along the minus strand of NC_080430.1, from coordinate 41,426,430 downwards.
AAGAGAGGTGATATGACTAAATAAAAATCCCATCCCTGCTGAGATAGCATCCTAATCCATTGGCAGTCTTTCTTGATAAAGAAGGAGAAAAATCTTGGATAAGATTTCAGAACTTGAGTTGTGGTTGAACCATCTTTATAGCTGCCAAATTAAATATATTCCATGACCTTCAAAAGTCAGCATTGTCAAAATGTGTTCTTAAAGCTCACTCAAAAAAGAAGAGTTAAAATGTATGACTCCTCTTTCAGCTGTTTCCTTATTTCTGCAATTCTTGCTTTTTGGTCTTATGTTCTTTTGTTTCTCACTGCTTATATTATGGTGTCTGAATCACAGGCTGCTTCTTGTATCCAGTGAACTCAGCAGAATAATTTGTATTGACTTTACTTGGTATAGAATTGGATTTACTGTCCATTGCTCTAATCTGCTAGATTACTTTTCTCCTGCTATTTCTTTCCTGTATGTAAATAAACAATGAATATAGAGAAGTTGTACTTATTGGCTAATGTGGTTGTTGGAAGATTGGAAACTAAACTAAAGAAATGGCTAGTTTTGTGAATAATATTCACACTATTTTTTAAACAAAATATTTGTCCACAAGTTTTGATTGTGAGTTGTTTAAAAACAATCTTCCATTTACTACAGAAATGAAGCATTTCCTAATATCTATAAACCCCCTTTCTTCCTTCCTGTAGCTGAGATTTTTCCTCACTACCATCATTCAACAAATCCATTGGGAAAAAATTATATCTTTTTTTCTCACAGTTTTTCTAACAAGTTTTCTTGGTTTCTGTGTAAGCTCGTAAATAATTACTGGGAAGGGGAAGGTTTCATTTGTAGGACAGTTCAGCAAGTTCAGTGGTGAATGCCTGGAAGACCCTGTGATGTGCATTGTTACTATGATTAATGACTCTTATTATTGATGCAGAACCATAAATTTATACAGGATCTGTCTAGAATAAGTAAGAGTGCAATGTGTTCTGCTATAAAGAGTTGCACCAGGAAAATAGCTAAGATTCATAAAAAGCAAATCTTAACAGATAAACAAAGATATAACCAAACTGTGAACATGATATGCTCCCTTTGTCATTCTTGGAATATTATCTTTTCTCTGAGATGGGAGGCAGACTGGGCTCTTAGTAGATATAAGAAAAGCAGAACACAAAAAAGAATTTGAATTTAACGAGGGAGCTTATTCATTTCCTCATAAAACCTTGAAAAAGTTATTTGAAGACAATTTGTTTACAGACTCACACCCAAACTGATGTCTGAGTGAAGAAACTGACAGTAAATGGGATGGTGCCACAATTTTGAGGAGCAGGAAAGAGACCCCCTTTTCAGCCCCAGTGATTTCTTCAAAATGCAGGTTCAAAATGGTCATTATCCCCTGTGGTCTCAAGGTGCTCTTTTCTCTGGGGTGCTGCTGCACATCCTCACTCAACAATAAACTCTCTGCGCAGGTAGTGACACAAAATTGTGTGGAAAGTAGGGGCTGATAGTGTCTGGTAATCTGCAAATTATTTAGGTAATCAACAGCCAAAAATTTACACCCTGGGATTCGCTATCTGCCTTGTTTAGCTATCTACCTCTACCTTGGGCCAACACAGGGAAGCCAGAGTAATTTCATCTGAGGCCTCAAGAGCTACCAGAGAGATACAGCAAAAAACCCATCAGGGAATTGTGAGTTCCGTGTTAAAAGAAAGTATTCTCATACTGCAGGTCAAGCTCACTTTCAGTGGTTTTTGGTCCTAAAATGGTAGGAATATCACCTATTTTTGTGCGTAATAGAATGCATCTCTGAAGTGATTCTGATTTTAAAAAGAAATAATATGGAAACAGTAAGACCTAAGCACTTGTAAAAACCTCCAAAGTTTGTATTTGGATGTAGAGGTGAAATCTAGTATAATGAAAGAGCACAAAAATGGGAAACCAAGTGACATATGGATGTTGTATTGGCAATTTGTAGGGAAGGAATGGGTTCACATGTATTTCAAAGCTGAGGAAAGAGGGCACAGGATTGGTTTTTCCTCCTTACCTCAATGTCACAAGAATTCCTTACATAAACACATGCATCACAGTTCTGAAATCTCCTCTGTCTTTCTTGTTCTCATACTGTATTCAAAAGCACAATTTAGGCTCCTTCCATGCTTGATTCTTCTGGGCTGCTCTTGTTCTCTCCATGGTCATATTCCATGAGGTTTCCCATTTCATATCATGTTCAGCCCAGGAGCTCCTTCAGCTGGCACCTCTCACACGCTGCCTCTGGCTTCATTCTTAGAACACCTCATAGGTATTTCCACTGCTTTTTCTGGGCCTTAATTACTGAAAATGTGTCTGGGCAGTATCAGCTGACACTAAAATGATTTCCTCTTTAATGTCAATTGAAAAATGAGTTCCGTTTCTTGCCCCAAACGCTACTTTCATGTCAGTAATTTCACGAGGCCCCTGAGAGTTTCGCTGGAGCAGCCAGCTGCCACGGTGGAATCGCGCCGTGTCGGACCAAGCCCCACCAGCACGCACTCAGCTCCCACTGGCATTCTGCATTTGGAGTGCTCAGTACTTACAGGAACACTAAGCATTTTGAATAGATCTGCACTGGGTGGGAAGTGGGGACAGAAGAAGCAATGAATTCTATTGCAAGAAAAGGAGGATTGAAGGCTTCTTAAGTAAAGCTATGGAAGAGGACTGAGAGGGGTTTTTGTTGCTCATTATGGTTGAAAAGATTCCCCTGCTTAGGTCTTTCTCTGACCTCTGCACGGAGATAATTTTCCCTGTCTAGAGTCATGGACCTCCCTGCTTTATATTCTCTACAGACTACATCTCTGCTGTGTCTGTGGCACCTAATGGCATCTGCAGCCACTAAAGGGAGGGTGGCAAAAGCCCAAGTTGGCACTGTCACGCAGTGGTGTGGATCAAACGGACAGGCACGTTTTGCACGTGTGCCTTTCTACCAAGCAGATTTACTGCTGAAACTCTTCTGGAAGAAAGAAACAGGTTGTCAGCTCTGTAGCTTGCTCTTTCATTTGAGATCTGAGGATGGGGTTTGGGTTAAAGAAGACTGAGTATAATGCACCATGTATTTTTATCATATAAAACTATCCCAGATCTGTTCATGCAGAGGTACATACATTCATATCCACAGCACAACTTTCCTAAATGGCACTTCATAAAGGGGCAGAGAAAAGCAGAACTTTGCAAAGGATGGAAAGCAGACATCTTTCTTGACTCTGGTCAGCACTTTAGCCTGCAAAAAAAGTTATCACACAAATGTGAATCTTCTGTAACTGTTTTTGAAACAAGTCTGAAATACTCAGTGTCTCTTCCTGCACTTTTGATAAGGTCTGTTGGCAGGTGTAGCTGTGCTGATTAAACGTCTCTATGTGCTGGGTTTGAGGGCAGGCAACAGGGACCTGAAAAAGCAAAGTGACTGGGGCCTTTTTTTTTTTTTTTGGTAAATAATTTATTTTGGATGATTGTAGATATCAGTACTGGAAAAAGTAATCCTGCTATCAAACTTTTTATCCTGTGTTTCTGAGCCCTTTTTACCAATAAAGTGAAAGCTTGCTTGTGCCACAGTGAGGAGGAGACAATTTTCTGAGCCAGATGCTGATGTCTTGCTATTTAACATTCAAGTGTCCTTGTTCCCTCACAGCCTGTGTGCACCTCAGCCGTCCATGCTTCCCTTTAATCTGTGCACAGAATTAATCAGAATTATTTGTTAATTCACTCACCAGGGTAGCTCTTGGTCACATATCTAAACCTTTGTAGCAGCCTCCAAAGGAGAGGAAAAATTGGATAGAGACTTACTAGCCTGCCAAGCCTAGGAAGATTCTTTCCTACCTCTTCTCTTTGGGAAGTTTGTTTAGTTTTTCACATTTTTGTCCAATTATCTAGAACATCTAATACTCCTACACAACAGACAAACTGCTTCTCTCAGGTAAACAGTCCACACTACCACAGTGAGCTTTGATGCTCAAGTCTCTGCTTTTTAATTAGAATTCTTTCCAAGCTTAACAAAAATTTATATGCTTTGGGAAAAAATAATTGAAGAATTCCCAGCAGAGAATCCAGTGTGGTTTAGCTTGTTGAAGCTATACTTTTTGAAGGCTTCTCTTCAGTGCTGTGTAGGCAAGTAATAGAAATCGCCTCAGAAAGTTAAACTCTGCATGTCAGACAGGATGTGTCATAGGGAAGGGAGAGATAAATCAGCTTGAAGTGGATTGGGAGGAGCAGGAAGTTCTAATAAAACCAACTATAATTTAGCCAAAGAGCAGAGGTTTTTGCTGTTGCAATTCCCTGATTCTGGGTCTCCACAGCTGGAGGAAGTTTCTGACACTTTTTTTTTTTTTTTTTTTGTGGAGAGGAGACACGAAGGACTTGTTCTCAGGACTTCCTGTCAAGAAGAGCTGGCTGCAAGAGCTGAAACATGTTTCAGTAATAAACATATTTCACACAGGCAGGACTGGCAAATGGTCTATTAGCTGCAGTCCAGGGAAAGCCTTGATGTGAAAGAAAACCTTCATTGTCCAGGGGCCTCTCATGTCTCTCTGCAGGGGCAGAGTCCTTGATGCCTCACGTTTTAGCTTTTACATTTTTCAAATTCTGTACTGCTTTAGTGGGCAGTTCTGAGCTTCATATTAAGGGATGGTAAGCTCTCTTCACAGAGCAGCTAGACAAAACAATTTCTTCTCTAGCTTGGGACCAGGGACAAATGATCCAAATTTCAGGCCCAAGAGCATAAACAATGGTGGACTGAAGAGAGAAAAACAAGGATGGGACTTCATAACCTAAAACTATGACTGGACAATTAACTCCAATATGCAAATGGACCAGAACTTATAAAAGCAAGATATGTTGTGACTGGTTGTCCATTTTTGTGACCATTTTGGGTTTATCTTGGGTGTAGCCCTGGCTGGGGTCTTGTGCTGCCCAAGGTGTATCCATTGAGGCCTTTTAATAAATACCTACTTTATTGTTTAACTTTGTCCAGCCTCTGTTCTAGGTCAGCCTTCTCAAGGCATCATCCCCACTAGAAATACAGACACAGTTCCCAGCACGCTGTGAGCATGGAAAGGGTCACTTTCAAAGGGAAAGCAAGGAAAAAGTGTCATTTTCAGAAAACACTTCTGATGCAAGCCCTGTCCCCGGTGCAAAAGGCAAAAGAAGGGCCAATTTTATGGCCAGCTCACTGTATAAGACATTAAAGTTATGTTCGGGTGAGGTGCTCTTCTACAAAGACAAACCAGTTCCCTTGTGTGGTAGAAACAGCCCTGCTGTGAGCATCCTGTCTCAGTCATTGCTGCAGACAACACTCATCACTACCCAGAGCACGCTCAAAGCTTTAGTACCTTGTAAAGGTCAGTCTGGCCGTCTTTTTGGATTGAAGAAATATTTCATCCTTGCCATACAGGTCTGCACAGGGGTGAATCATGCACCTCAAGATGATTTTGGTGGCACTGAAACTACTGGGTAACTCTATGTTTTTAAGCAGTAGTAGATGTTTCTTATGAAAATTTTTTCTTCTGGGAAAAAAAAAAGAATTGGATGTTCTCCAAAAATCAGCATCTGCAAACAGCTGTTTATATCCCAAAGTCCTCACAGCACAATCAGTACGTGAAAAGGATAACAGATTTTGGAAAGCAGTCCTTGAACTCTGTGTTATAGCCAGCTATTGCTGTGAAAAGTAACACGAAATACCAAATCCCACTAAACTCAGGTGTGTCAGAGGGTCTAGCAGAAATCTGAATCACTGAATAGATTAGGCAGATCATTTTTTCCCTCCCTCATAAGCCTAGCAGAACATGTCTTTTCTTCTGTGTTTACATGGCATCCAATGGAGACTGAGGCCACTGTGTGTTACTGTAATAAATATTTACTTATTCATTTGGAAGCATGCATGGGACATAGTACTGAAGGGTCACAGCTGAGAAACAGGGGTGAAACATTGCAAAACTGATTTTTTTTTGTATTTTTTTTTTTTTTTTGATAACTTTCTGTGCCTCTCAAAGACTCACCTTTAGAGCAAGAAAGCCAGGCTGAGAACCTGGAACTTGCAGCACAAACAAAGAAAGGAAGCCCTGGGTCAGCTCTCCACTTCTCCTGATGGCTTACTCAGCTTGTTGTGCAATGGTTGTTCTTTTCTTCAGCTAAGGATTGCTGGGTCTTGGTATCAGCTGAGGAGATGTGTCTACTTGCCTGCTTCTGCTCCTTCCTCTGTACTAAAGAGACTCAGTGGTGGCAGTGCAACTTTGCATGTCACCAAGACTAGAAAAAAGCAAGATGATGTGTGAAAAGCTCAGAGGAGCTCCACTAAAGAGTATTTCATACAAGATTAACACCAGGCAGAAGTTGCTCTACCTGAGGAAGAGACCATCCTAGTCAGCAGCCGTGTGATGTAGCACAACTGTTAATAAGGAGGAAATGATTTCTGAGTGAAAAACATGGAACTCAATCCCACAGGAATTATGCTCGAGGAGCTTACACAATTTTCAGTTGGCTGCATGTCAATGGCTGAATTCCACAAAAGATAGAGAATGTACTGACTGGTAAAAAATGGTGAAATAAATCAAATAATAAGTGTAAATAAAGGTTTCTATCTTTTTCTCACACAGTTCTATTTTTCAGCAGCATTTCCATGCAGCAGAACCTAGGGCCTCAGCTAGCCACACTATAAACATAAGCCCATTCAACTTTTAAAAATACCTGCATCATTTTAACTGCATCGACTCTCAGCTCCTCCATTTAAAGCAGTGCACATATCTAGTAGATTATTTAGCAATAATTTATACTCCTTCAAGTAAGTTCAGTGAGGTACCTGTGCAAAGCATCTGCTAAAAGTGAGCACACCTTTGCTAGAGGTCTATACACAAATTTTGAAAAGGAAGGAAGTGGTTTGGTTACAGGACCTGGCCAAAAAGTGGATTTTTTTCAGGAACATTGTAACATTGGTAAACAAACCTTGATGACCATGCATGTGTTTCCCCAAACTGACAGGCCCTGGGAGGGCTTCAGTGGAGGGATGTGCTGTGTCCTGCCTGCCTCCCATCTGCGGAGATGGGAGTCATCCCATGCCTGCCCTGTGTGCAGAAATGGGCAGCTGCAGCCTCCTGGATGTGCTGGGCAGCACGTTCCCCTCCAGGCAGGCTTGTTATCTGCCTGGCAGAAATCCTCCCATTGCCTGCAGCCTCAGGAGCACTTCTGTAAGCCATTAATTAGCACCATGCTAATGCTGGTGCTGGCCTAAGCCATAGGGAGACCTTTGCCCAGTGCACGGTGCTCTGCTGAAGATCAGATTGACAAGAATGGGGCAAGGAGCTGAGGCACAGAAAAATGCCACAGCAAGTTTGCCAACAGTCAGATGGACACTTTGGTTTGAATCATGGCTTGCTTGCTGCTTTCAGTAACTTCTGCTGCAGTCCTGTCTGCTCCTGGCCCTTTGATTCTGCGTTTGCTTATCATTATTGGCACTCTGAGACCTTGGTCTTAATGAGCAAACTCTGGTCATCCAAAATATTAAAATTAAAATTTATGTAAACTTGCTGATTGTGGAATTGTCCTGATTTTATGCTATAACAGCTATTGATTTGTTTTCTCTCTTCCCCTCTACTTGAAATCTCAAGGAGTGACAATCAAAGGACATTGCTTTCTCCACATGGAAGTCATGGACATCCATTCCAGATGCAGACTCCTGATAAAAACGGGTTCTGTCCTCTGGAATAAATATACCTCACACATAACAATGCCCCATTTGTCCTTATTCTTTATATCATTGTATCTGTCTTAGCCTTAGAATTAATTTGCCAATTAACTTTTTTTTTTTTTTTTGGACACTGACAGTGGGGCCAGGAAGATGAGAAGAGAAAGCCTTCTTACCGGAACTTCTGTGGAAGCTGATGCAAACTGCCCTTAGACTGGCTCCATATGCACACAGAAATGGAGACAGACAATAAAATCAAACCCACTAGTGCCACAGTTGTTAGCAATTTCATTTTAGTAGAGCTTGCAGTGGAATGATCTTGGAAATGGAGCAGTCCTGGCAGTGACAAACCTGACCCCAGAACATCAGCTATAAACCACCTTTGCCCCATCTGTGTTAGTGGAACACAGTGTCCCACTTTCTGCTGATCTCCCCAGGCTCCTCAGCCACCACTCAGAGTTCCAGGCAGGCTGCACCTTCAGCCTCCTGCCTTCCTCCTTTTCTCACCATCATCACAGCCAGAACTAATGCACATTTCAGTACTGGTGCACTTGCAAAATCCCCTCTCAGCTGCTTCCTCATCTTATTCCTCTAAGGATTTCTTTGTTCTTTCCTGATAAAGCTGAAGGGAATTAGAAGATCGTCAATGCGTATTTCATTGGGCAAAATAAAGAGAAAAGAAAGTGTGCAGGTGATCCCACAAAACATGTATAGGGCTGAGGGAGACAGGCACATTCCTGGTAGGTAAAAAGGAGCACTCAGTGATTCCCAACCTGTGAACAAAGCCACTTTGTTTAGTTGGGGAGGAGACTGGAGCTGGACCCTTCCACCCCATTCTCACCTTTCCCACAGAAACTGCCTGGTGGGAAGAAATGCACATGGCAGCAAGAGAGCTGCTGAGTGAAGCAGCCACGGGGAATGCACCAAATACCTTGCTCCCTGTGAGATATGGCTCAGGAGGCAGTTTACTTTCCACTTTCCTTTCAAGATGAAGTATGCTCACTCTACCATGCTTAGGCTGTACTTATTCCACAAGTAAAGATTTTCTGTCTTCCATGTGGCAACTTTTGCCCTGAAGTCACTCTTTAAAATAAACCTCAGAAGCAGAGGCAATGTTCTTCTAGCAGGTGCACAGCTGAGAGCCTGGAGAGCAGATCCCCACCAGCAGTGTACATTCAGTCCTGGTGGGAGAAGCACTTCCTCCTGGATTTCACCTCCTGGCACGGGGGTGGCTGTGCAGCAGAGCTGTCCTGTCTCTCTGATTCCTCCCTTCCATTTGGTGAAGGTGCAGAAGAGGCAGACTTTGCTGCAAAGCCTTTCTCCTCCCTCTGTGCTCAGCCACAAGAGTCAGAGCCTTGGGAAGCCTCTCCAGAAAGGTGCCACAAGAACACAGAGTCACCCAGCTCTTTTCTTTCTTTATTTTTTTATTGAAAGCTTCATCAAAGAAAACAGAAGTTTAAACCTAACATCCACTGATCTACAGAAAGCCCCAGAAGTGGGAAAATGGCAGCTATTTAGGACTGTGTTACAAATGGAAAACGTAAAAAAAAATCATAGCAGTACAGATCTTTCAGAGACATTCTGAGACATCAGCACACAGATGCCCATATAAATAAGATTCATAATTTAAATGTATCACAGAGGTTCTGTATTCTACATTTTGGCTGCAGTGAAGTCTGTAAGGGCTGTAAAGAACCTCTGACCCATTTTTGTGATACATGTTTTCTTGATAGGAAGTTCATCTGCTTTCAAAGCTGCTTTGATTTTTCTTACAGATAGAATCTATTCATTCTCCTTTAAAAAGGAAAACAATTAAAAATTCCTAAATTAATTCTGTACACTTCCTGGTTTTACATAAAATTGTTTTGCCTCAAAAAGATAGTAGAATTTTCTTCTACTCTGAAATACATCATATTTAATAATACTTCAATTACATAAACATCATGTTCTCTTCTTTAGGCTGTATTTTTGGGCTTTTAAAAATATAACTGACTGTAAATTTCACCAAATTCATAAAATTATTATCCAAGAGAAAGACACTTAAAGGCAGAAAATTAATGTTGGGCAGGTACTCTTTTAAGGACAACAGATCCAGATCTTGGAAGGTGCTTACACCTTGCAGGCTTTGGACCTACAAGGAAAAATGGATTTGTGAACCTGTCAAGGGCTGACATTTTCCACTTCGTTACACATTTTTATTAAGGTGAAAGAACTCAGCTGTCACTGTTGGGGAATTAACAGTTGAACTGAACAACTTCAATAAACACAAGAATTTTTTCTTATCATGGAAACCTGAATCAGTGCTGGGATTAATTTCTTTTACAGCTTTACTGTCATAATTTTTTGTTCAATTTTAACAAAGAGCATGTTAATAAGGGGGAGAAGAAAGGGTCTCTTCTGCCTGCTTTGAGGCACAAAGGTGAATAAATCTCTGGGGTAAATACAGAGCTCTAGCCTATTTGGGTGACAGGAGCAAGATAGAAAAAGTTGGTGCTCTTTTTGAGAGGAAAATAACTCTCCTTACTCTGCATCTTTGCTGCTTGCTGAGATTCTGGAAATCTGCTCCACTGAAGGGGAGGAGAATTCTGCTGCTCACTCAGCCCTCCTTCTGAGAACGTGTGCGTGCATGACTGTGGGTATGGGTATTGGAAATGAAAGGAGTCCTCGTTACTAGAGTCAATTGTCATTAAACAGAAAAGACCAATGCACCAAATGTCAGCAGTTTTGTTGTTTTCTGTTTTGCATTTCCATCACACCGTGACTGTTTTCTTGGTTCACGTGGGCTACTGGGAAAGACCAGGAAAATCCCCTAGCCTAGGGCACTTCTTTTATATCCAGACCAATTTCATGTTAAATAAAGTTTTGAAAGGAAATGTTGACCACGCGTGTATCAAACATTACTATCTTCAACTACCACATTTGGTCTCATCACTAAAAATGGATTGATTCATTACTTTAAGCACATTATCACTCTTTAGCATGACTCTTGCTATAGGTGGAGTTAAGTGAGTCTGCCTAAACCTGTTTTGCTCATGTCAACCTCAGCATTAAAATGAAGTGGCATGAGGAGCACCATCAAGCTTAAAACCATGAAGCATGGCAATTTTTTAAACACTTAGGATCAGTCTCAATCTTCAGTACCATAAACAACATAATATAGATCCAAATACTATGACATATTAAAAATAAACTTTATTACAATGCAGGCTTCCTCAAATTTGCTGAGTTTTGGTACACATACATACATAAATAATACCCTTCATTTGATTTTTACTCGAGTAAAAATCCATTCGAATGCTACAGTCCAATTGCCCGTTGAAAGTTTAAGCCCTCACTTCTCTAATGACCAGCCTTTATCTTCCAGGTTTGGGCATGCATCCATAGCAGAAGATGATACAATGTGATGCAATTGCTCTCAGATATGCCTCATTCTGCATTACGGTGGATTTCTTGACCAACACAACCAAGGCAGTCTCTTGGTAAACAGAACTACACAAGTAAGCACAGGCTAAGGACATTTCAAGAGTCTGTTTCACCAGAAGGCAAAAAGAGGACATTCACAACTTGAGGCCTGACTGTCACAGGTGAAAAGTGCTTACAAAACCAGCAGTAGAGCCAGATAGGAAGAAGAGTCCCTCTGCAATCTCAGCGGGAACAGTGAGATTTTTTCAGTGCCCTGATCTACACTCGGGTCAGCACCTGCAAATATAACACTCTCTTCAGTTCCACTGTGTCTTTTTTTTTTTCTTTTTTCCCTCAATGATAAGTGACAAGTCCAGGTATTCAGAATTTTCTAGCCATAATTCATAGTTTTCTGACACCCCTTTTGTATTTCTCTTTTAAGGTAAAAAAAATTTACCAAACCTGAACATCCAGATTTGATTATTTATAAGAATTCAGGTGTGATGGAAAGTACGTACGCAGTTCAGTTTATGGATTTGATATTACTTCTAGACCTCTGGGCCAGGCACCATTGCCTTAGACATCTAGACTTGCTTCTGCAATCTTTCAGGAACTCTCCTGATATTTAAAGCTAATTTGGCAAGACAGACAAAGATATTGACTTTACAAATTCAGGTCTTAAAAAAAAAAAAAAAAATGGAAACCAGAAACTAAACAGAGCATAACTACAAACCTTCAAAAAACCATATTAGCCAGAACAGACATAAAGAAAACCAGTTTAAGGTTTCAGAGGCCACCAAGTGACAACACCCATGCAGCAAGTGTGCTGCTATTTCACTGTTCACTTTTATCTCATTTTTAACTTTTAGAAACGAGTTACAACGTTCTGAGCATTTTGTAAGTTCCCAATAAGCTTTTTTCTTACCTTATGATCTATGACTGTTTATAATCAAGGCTCACAGTGTTTACAATTCATAGATTTCAAGTACCAGTTCACTTTTTGTTTTGGGATCAGTAAAGTGATGAATTATAGTTAAGGGGTCCATTTTCTTTCCTCTTCTTCTTCCTCTACTTCTTTGCTTTGTTTCTTTTGATTTCAAACACTATTGAACATTATAGCATGGAAAAGAAAGGAAACAATTCTAATACAGAATGCACTTGAAACACTTTAAAGTGACAGGCACTGTGATATCATGTTGCCTGCCTAGCTTAATAAAAAACACTGAGATTGTTTAACTTTGCTGAAAAAAATAAGAAAAATGTTTCTGAATGTATAAATAAAGCAGCAGAGTTTTGAATAGAAACAAGAAGGTACCTCAGCATATTCATCAGCCACATGGTAGCTACCTTGTAGCCTCATTGTTGATAGTAAATGAGACTTTTTGTGTGTCACATTAGAACTAACACAGAAACAAATGTCTTTATTTCATATTTAACTGACTTGTGCCTGGGGTTATCTCCATTTGTACAAATAATTCAGAGAGAGACAGAAAGAGAGTATGTGTAGAAAGGAAGAAAATAAGGCTAGATTGATTTTTTCCCTCATATGCCCTCTAAAGAAAGAGGGAACCTTTATCCAAGGACAAAATTCAAGTGCCCCTCTCAAAAAGCAACAAGTAATGAGACAGCACATGAAACAGAAAGAGAGGTTTGGGGTTTGTTTCTGAATTAAAAACATGTTGAGGATGATGTTGTTCTTTTACTTTGGCATCATCTGGTTTTCAGAAGTGCTGAATACCAACAACTACTTTGGAGGAAGCAGAAGTTTTAGCACTTCTGAAAATCAGGCCCTCTTCCTATGGTGAAGAACCACGTGAACTCCCATTTCTCTCTTTTCTATGTTGCATACCTAGCAGCATTTACTTGGGAAACCCCCTCCCCCCTCCCATTATGTTAAAAAATACGATCTTGTTTTATCAATTTAAAAAAATAATTGTGTTCTTTTCCCCAGAAAAGTCAGGTTAGGGAAACACAGACCTCTTTTTAAGATTGGGCAGCTGAATCAGATTGATCCAAAACATATGTTTTCGTTTTCCTTATTTTTAATGGATACCCTGTGTCTAATCCACCACAGTAAATGTGATGAGCCTTCCCCTCTCTTCTGGATGGAGGAAAGTTTTAAAATGTTTGGTTTAATATTTACACATAGATATGTGTGTATGTATGTATATATGAAATGCTGCTTTACTTCTGCCTCCTTAAGGAAAAAAATCATCTTTTGACTTCCTTCTCACCTTTTTCATTTGTCTGTTTAGAAGAAGTAAGGGCCATAATAAAGATTTATATATGGAAAGTAATTGTCATTCCTAAAACAGGTTTTGGTGGATTAAATTTAATTTTTTTTTTGCCTGATCATACTAATTAGTGATTGTCAGCCAACGTATTAAGACAACAGAAATCATAGCAGAGAAGAACAATTTTTAACTTCCCGCCTGCATGACAATACAACGTAATTTTCAAAATTTCTGCTTTTATGGGAAAGCTAAAATGAGAACAGATATCAAGTTTGCTTTCTCTTATATCTACCTGGCAACTCAAATGCAACACTGAGAAATAAATGCACAATTAAGGTGGCTATGCATGCTGGACGATGACAAAGACTGAGGTGAAGAAATGAATTGGTATGTTAGAATTCAGAAGGAAGACTGTTGTTTCAGTAGAAATACCAAAGATCAGGTAATTAAAGAGAAAAACTCCCCAAAATTAAAGCCTGCCTGGACAGATTAGTTGGTAGCCCAATCCCCCTTGCTTTGGAATGTTCTCCAAAGCACATAATCAAAAACTTGGACAGCTTCTGATACCAACTATTCTGAAATTTCCACTACAAACATATGCAGTATGTAAAACACCAGTGGAAGATAGTTTAAACAAACAAGAAAGTAAGAACTGGTCCGGCCATGTAGGTCAAATAAAGATAAAAAAAAAAAGAAAAAAACCCTCTATCTTCTGGACTGCGTTAGGGTGTCACTTCATCTTTGGTATAAAATAGGCCATCCATAGGCTGCATTTGTTCACAACTAGGAAAGACTACAGAAATTGTCAACAATTTCTTCTATCTATTGCTTTTTTTGCACTTTTTTTGACCATAAGCTCCTATCTACTTAAGTTTTTTTAATGCTCTTAAGCTAGGTTTTTGCAATGTGACAAGCAAAGCAGACTAAAAACTTCTTAAAGCTCATAAAAAAGACTGCAGATAAAAAGCACTAATGCTTTTGCTAGCGATCACGCTTCGTAAATAAAAAAATCTGCATTCTGCAAGAAAAAAACCCTGCATTCTCTATAATGCAGCAAGTTTTTTTCTCAATTCAATAACTTTACTGTAAAATGCTTTAGCCTTCTAGATTTTTTTTTCTGTCAACACTTAAGACAAAGTTCATAAAAGTCCCAGCATTTTTCCAATCCTTTCAGTTGCCACAGTTCCTTTTATCATCAACTTTTCTTCAAAAGAAGAAAATCATTTTCTTTTAAACTGTACAGTTTATTTTTTGTTCACCCCAAAAACTCAGTCTATTAAACTTCTGCACCAGCACCGGTGTGAGCAGTTTCAATTCATTCTCGGGTTTTCTAACAAGACGTTGACAGCTTGCCTTGAGAGCCTTTGACGTCCTTAAAATTAAGGCAATTAAGATTCAAGATAAACCTTACCTAAACATTTCTTTTAAAAAAAACCAAAAAACAAAAAACCAAAAAATACTCTAGATTAAAACAAGAAGAAAAAGAAAATGAGAGAAAAAGAGTAGCTTAATTTTTGAGGAAGACAATTGGTTTTCATCGCAACTTGCTCCCTCTTGACATCATCAGTTTTTCTGCTTAAAAAAAAAAAATCTAGCTACACCTCCACGTAAATTCTGAATTCAAATGTTCATCCAGATGAAATGTCAACCCAGCATTTTTCCTCTGGGTTTTTCTTTTAGTTGAAAAAAAAAATAGCAAAAATAAAATTGTCAGACTACATGACGGAACCATTTGCACAGCACATAAAAACACTGTTTTGTTTTCGTTGGGAAAGGTAGAAAAAAAAAAGCATTCATTTGACGCCTGTGCAAACTGGAAGCCAACTTCTTGTTCAGTGAAGTTTCTCCATTCAAGGCAAAGATTTCAGACCGACATTCTTCAGTCCTGTTTATTGTCTGTAAAAACAATTGAATTAAAGTGGTCATTAAGTCAAAACAACTTTGAAATAGCCTCTTCTCCTTTTTTTCCACCCAATTCCCTTTAAAAGTTATCCAAGCTAAACTGACTTTGCAGCTGTTTAAATATGATACCACCACTAAGCTGAAAATAGTGAGGCAAAAATAGGGAACTCCTACTTTGGGGACATTAACACATCTTAAGCAGATGAATTTACTCTTGGAATGCTAGGCATTAATAGGCAGTCTAACTGCACCAAAATGAGATGAATACATGGCTTAACAGTGTGTAAATCTTTCACAGGTAATTCAGTAGGAGGGTGAATATTTTCATAATAATAAGTGCCACTATTTATTTTGGGTATTAATAATAAAATGAAAGATAAAATTACAATAAAAGAATACAACCAGTTTGCTAGAAAAAGCACATTTTCTGATGGCAAGAACAATTACACTGTGGAGCAGTCTGCTTAATGAGCCAGTTAAGGCTAACTTAGCAGAAACCTTCAAAGCAATATTAATTAGAAAAATATATATTTTTTATCATCTAGTGTTAACATATTTCTTAATTTATCACAGAGAATAAGGAAAATAATCAATCTTCTTCCTACAGAAGATACCTCTCATTTTGTGTTTTTGATGTTTCATGTCACTTAAAGATCTGTCACATCTAGCTTATTAGAAAAAGACTGTATGAGATCTTTAGGAGAGGCCCAAAACCTACATAAAAATTATATTCTGTGTCTGGGGCTATTTGTAAGGGTCAGCTGTTACCTTTCCCAGAGTCTTTAAAGCTTACATGGAAAAAATCCTTTCCTGATCAAAGTTCAACACAAGAAAGTCCAGCACCTTTCCTTTTGCAAATATTAATGCATTTGCCTTGCCTAGTTTAAAATAAATTTTAAAATTAGGAGTTAAATTTGAAGAAAGTTGACGACCTAACATTTGCCACAGAACTTTTTGTCTGGGAGCGTAAATACAGAACTACAATTTAAATATTAAATTTGCCAAAGGGCTTTTTCATTGCATTCATTAATATTTTGGAAGTTAAGAACAGATTTCTGTGGAATGCAACAATTAACTATTTTCTTCTGATTTTCTATGCATAATTTCTGGTAGGACTACTCAAGTTGGAAGCTCACCTCCTGAGATTCTACTGCCCCTAGGGGTCGAGTGGCTGCCATAGGTGTGAAAGTCCAATATCACCAACACAGCACAAGCCCTCTAATCTAACCTGGCATTGAGTTTGCCTACAAAAGGCTCTAGAAAAACATATTTCTTTCCACATTTAAAATCAGAGTATGTTGTCCAGCAGAGTTTTGCTTGGAGGTAAGAGGATATACTTTTTGGTTGCAAGGATATCCACTGATCTCCACTTCATAGTCTTCATGCTTTAATGTGCAAAATTAAATATTTACAAGGAAAAACGGGAGTAGGGTCTAAAATAATTAAGGTGATTTCCTCATAAAGTAGATTCCTCTGCTCAGAATCAAGGGCTTTTTTTATCTACACAATATGTAGCCAGGTTTTTGCCATGAAGTTGCCATTTCTGAACTCTGTGGGTGGGATCCTCAAGTACAGCATTCAGCATATTAAATAAAAGAACACGTATGCTGATTAGAAAGTGGAATTTAAATTCCAAGTTTCATGGTTTATTTTTACTTACAAAGAGAGTACAGAGTCCTTATACCACCCAGTTCATTCTTAGTACATTTTCTCTCCTTCGTTGCCTGCAATTTCATGATTGTTGCAAAGAAAATAAATGTAAGGAAATATACCATTATAACTTTCTCCTGACTGATCAGCTCCCAAGAAATAATTTTATATAGTCTGCCTGTTCTTTTGCCTATATCTGCCAAAATCATTATCTAGTCATGTAAATTATTTTCTTATACCTCACGCTGACAATCATCATTTTGTATCTGGCATGATGTTTGTTATTAATAAATATGCCCTTTGAAAAGCAGAGTAATAAAATAATATTTTAATTATAAAACAAATTCACTTGGTTTTATATTAAGAGTCACTGGAATATTCCATCAGAAGTTAATTTTTAAAGACAAAGATTGTGTATATTTTTGTTTTTTTCTACAGCTTCCCACACTGCATTTCTGTCTGCAACTGGCAGTTATAAATAGAGGGCCAATTTCAGACTAAAAAAAATACTGAAATAAGCACAATAAAAAAAAAATCTGTGGTGGATCTGCCTGTCTGATTAAAAAAGAAAGAAAGTCCTCTGAATATAAATGCCAGTGCCATTACAAGTATATTCATCGCTGCAAAAAGGCTGTAGCTGACAAGGAAAGATGAGGGATCTCATTTTCAGGGAATTCACCACATGAGCAAGAAACACAGCATCCATTTCAATAAAGAATTGCAATGTAGTTTTCTCCTATGCTGGAAAAATGCCAGAATCTGCAGCTCACAGCTATGTTATAAGGGCTTCTAGACCTAAGTCCTTTTTCTTTGAGATGTAAGAGAAAGGGAACTGAGACACAAAAATCATCAGATCCAAGTGCTACAGAACACACTCATTAAAACAAGTCAACAGGATGGTACAGACACATATTTCTCTCTTTGCCTTTTATATGTTGTAAGTATTTTGCAATAATTTATTTATAGGTGCTAGAGAGACTGGCAGCTAGAAAGGATAAGCCTGCATAGTCTGTGTCTCCAATTGGGTAGCTTGTGATTGATTGTTTTTGCAATATGTACATACAGATATAGGCATGACAATAAATAGTCTTCTCTTTTATTGTGGTCAAAACCACATAAATCTGAAACCATTTGATACTCATATGGTAGAAAAACAAATGCATCTTTCACTTCCAGAGGTCAAAAATGAAGTAAAGCAATTGACAAATTGTTATAATTCTAATCTTTTCTATACCAGGTTGTATCTGATGCCTCTGTAAGTAGAGAGTCATGATGCATTGACTGACATATCTATCGTATTTCTTGTCTGGCTATTTCTCTACTTTCTTCCCCAAGATAAAACATGTATAATTCTATTTTCAAAGTGATGCTGGTGTTCAATATACATGTATTAATGAAAGACTGGATTTGTGCTTCTTCCTAGAATCTGACCAACATTTATCAGTCCCAGTGAGCATCCTGTCAATATGAAACCTTCCCTTTGTGAAGATTTTTATTGTAGCAAAGAGAAGTTGTGTTTGAAGAGATTATTCTGAAGATGAAGGGACTCTTTAGAAGTTCTAAATACAGCTGTCAGTTTATAAAGTTTGAACTTTCCAAGGTATTCCGTGGGAAGTAAACAAAGGGAGCAGAAGAATGGAGACAGATTGAGCAGTGCTTCTACCCACCTCCTTCTTATCCCTCTTCTTCCATTTCCAGGTTTTGCCTATTCCGTATCTGCATGGCATTTTTGCACAATCACAAATACCAACTTGGGGTAATTTATACTGCTTCATTAACTACACTTTCAGAAAGAAACCTTTACATGTGCCAATGTGCGCTGTGCCAATATTTTCACCCCTGCAAAATTTAAGCCCTTTTTAACCTCTGATGCCAGATGCTGCTTTAGCCCAGCATGATGATTGTTAACACAGTTGTTGAGATCCTTCTGAGTCCAGAAAAGCAGCAGACAGTTAAAGAGCATATCACTGTGGGCAGGAGCTCAAGGACATTTTGCCAAATTGAGGACGTCAGCCAAAACCTTTTGCTAATTACAGTGCTATATATCCAGAATTCATCAGAACTTAACAAAGCTATTCAGAATTTATATTTCTGAAAGAGGGAGTCAAATTTGGCCTGCTATAATCAAGAAGCAAACCCTTCTGACTCCAAAGCCTATGCCTACTTACTTAGACTGTTGGTAAGAATATGCAGGCGCGTGTTCACTGGATGTTTCCACTGTCATCTGTTGCTGTTGACCACTGGCTTCCTGTGATGAAGATGCTACTGTCTGTGGAGAAGTATCAGCAACAACACCCTAGGGAACCAAATGAGAAGATGAAAAACTTAAAAATTTTGCTCATGGCAGTGAATTACGTACAAGAGTTCAGCACCAGCTCACCTTTCACACATTTCTCTAGAGATCGAGAGAGTTTGAGGTAGCAGAACCACATGCTAACACAACAAACTCCATCAGTTTTAGAAAGCTAATTCAGCAACAAGAAGATTTCTCAGCCTACCAGCAGAACTTTGCTCTCACAGGTTGTAGCAAAAAACACCCTCCTCAAGGGCAGTTCCCTGCCCATTCAAAGCTAGAGGCAAATCTTCTGATTTTGGTGGATTCTGAGTTTTACTTGGCTTTTTCACAATGTATACATACCTCTTCTAATTCTTGATTACCTAGCCCAACTTCACAGTGAGTTCACATTTATTTTGTTTGGTTTAAAATGCAATAAAGGCAGAATCTAGACCTACCACTTTCCACTTTACTACACATCCAAAAGAATTTGAGTCACCTTAGAAGAATGCCCTCTTCTACATACGGTCTCTATGCATGTTCCCTTCAAAAATAAATTTTCCTTACACTAAAGACTTTAATCTGGTAAGTAAAAGCTCCAATGAAGTTTTGTTTTGTTTATATATTTGTAAAAAGTAGATAAGTAAATACATAAAAGATTATATTCATGAATGTAACATTATGCACAATTTCTTATCCTATTTAGACAGTCTGAACTTGGTTTAAGTTTTTTGTATGCTTTCAAAGCAAGATACATTTTCTTTCCTCTACTCTCATGCTTGGTGTGTTGGTCTCATGAATAGCAAGTATCTTCAGGGAACATACTTTATTACTCTATTGCACACAACAGAGCCAGAAGAGGGAGCACAAAGCACTTGCTTTGTTTTTATTTGAGCCTCGTGTAAACAACAGGTAGTTTATTTTAAAGCATCTGTTAAAATATCAGTTTCATTTTTCAGAAATTCTTTGTATCTATTGCTTAGCAGACTGCCAGTATTATTTTTTTCTGTCTACTTCCTTGTCTTTATCCTTCTCCTTTTGTCCACCTCATCTTGAGATTGTAAGCTCTCTGGGGCAGAGACTGTATTTTTTGGTCTCTGCTTGTGAAGCATCCAGCATGGTAGGGTCCTGGTTCATGATGCTACATGAATACAGATAAACATTAACAATAATAATCATCACTGGATAAGAGCAAAACAGGCTATAGATTCAGATAACATTTTGATTATTATAGTAGATAATTATGACATTGAGTTACTTTAGAAGGCATGACTGCACTAGCAAGGGATAGGGAAGAGGGCTTGACAAGTAATTTAAATTAACCTTAATTCTCATTTGGACAGGTCAGCATGGTGTGCAGACAACCCCATGATATGAACCACTCTCTCTCCCACCATCTCCTTTAATTCAGATTTGCATCTGCCTGATTTAGACTTAAGAATGGCAATTGAAAAGAGGCACTCACAGTGCATTTGCAAACAAATGAGGTTTAAGGCAAAATCATACCGAGGCAAAAAAGACTGAAACATAACCAGCTCAGTACAACAGAACAGCAGTAGCCTTTCCTGTGGGACCTTATCTGGGAATAATTGCAAAGAACCAGGAGGAAACAGGATAAGCC
Source organism: Melospiza georgiana (assembly GCF_028018845.1). Lineage (NCBI taxonomy): Eukaryota > Metazoa > Chordata > Aves > Passeriformes > Passerellidae > Melospiza > Melospiza georgiana. Next base: position 41,405,653 of record NC_080430.1, on the reverse strand, counting down.
CACTTGACTGCTGGCGAAGCCACGCCAGCAGTACCACTAACTCACATCCTCAAAGCACAGAGTAGTAATAGCACAAAATCCAAAGGTCACACAGATGAAGACAGAAGTACAGAGACCCTGGCACTCCTTGCCTTACCCCAGAGTAGGGCAGAAGTTGTTAATAAGAGAGGGTAGTGCCAAAGAGAAACACACAGGGAAGAGGATGCCAAGGCTCCCTCCTCTCGCTGTGCTCAGCTGCCCTTATGAAGCTTCACAGAAGTGGAGGCCAAGCTGACGCTCTCCCAGCAGCTTGTGGTCTACAGGGTTGAGTAAATACTTACTCATTAGACTGTCATCAGCATGACTCAGCCCCAAGGAGGGAGGGAGCGAATCCTTCCTCAAGGATGAAAAGCACTCAGTCAGTGCAGCATCCTCCACGTCTGTATATACAAGAGGAAGGTTTCCATTGCTCAATCACTTTTTCTGGTGGCTAAATGTTTCAGCAATTACCTATGCTTGCTAAGGACCGCATCAAACCCTCTTGCAATCTTCTCTTCTTGAAATCTCTTTGGTTTCGTGGTCTGCCTGCTGGGTTTGTTTTCCTGTCTCTTCCCATCTCCCTCCCAAGTACATGGGGAAAAAATAGTCATAATCACTGATGTTTTTATTCCATGTCCTGCTGTACAACAAAACAAATGCAAAACAAGAGCCCTTGCAAATAATTTAAAAAATAAAAAAAGAGGGGTTAGAAAAAAGAAGGAAAAGGAAAGAAAGAAAACAAAAAGAGAAAGAGAAGAGCAGTCCTCATTTAATAAGCTGGAAGCTTCCAGCTACCACTCCATAAAGAACCTTTAGGCCCCTTTCAAACAACAGGTGCACAAAGACATAATAAGTAAGAGTTCTGTTCCCCCTTCACTCTGCTTTAATGGATGGAGATAAACTTACTTCAATAGGGACAGCTGTTGGAGGCACAGGAGTGTACTGGGGAATGTAGGTCCCTTGCATAGGTGCAGCAGCAGTCATATACTAGAACAAATCAAAAGCAAATGAACAGTAGAAAACCACAATTAAGATGCATAAAACCATGTTAGAAAAATGACATTCTTTCAATTTCCCATAGAGAGCTTTTAATAAGACTGTAGCATATTATTTCTTTTAAGTAAGGACTTTGGGTACAACTTACCCAGCTATAAAAAATTGTAATCTTGAACTTCAAACTCAGGTCATGTCTAAATATAGGCAAATAAACATCTCACTAACAAAAGCAGATTGTTCTCTAAAATTAAGAGAATCCTATTTGCACTTACAAAAATTGGTGGAGACATGATAGCAGTATACATACATAAATATATATCTATATATATCTATATATATCTATATATGTATATATATCTTATCTAATGACACCTACAACATCTACAAAAAATGATGCATAAAATTTGAGAGGTTTATTCCAATCTATATTTACCCCATCAACAGCAGAAGTTGGGTTTACAGGGATACAAAGCTGCTGATAGGTGCAATCCAAGACAGGAGAAATAGAGCAAGAGCAAGATCCGTCTGGAGTTTCTCCTTTTGTACACAGGTACCTTAGCTAAATTCTTATGGCTTATTCTTACTATGCAGGGATCTTTTCTATTTTGAAACTTGTGCAAACTATTATAGCAACAATTTGTATTAGCTTCTCTGAAAGATGGTCTCTCCCAAGTACTACAAGACAATCTTTTTTAAAATTCATGTATGCATGTGAATTTTGTCATTGCTATGGCACTGATTTCTTTATATACAGCACTTCTCAAAAACCTCTTGAACTGAATGCAGCAGTCATTGTTCAAATTTTCAAATAAAGTATTGATATTAAGTCCTTAGATCTATATGTACTTTTCTTTCTAAAATCCAGTCCTAACTACATATCTTCACTGACGAGAATCTCAGAATGTGCCCAATCCCCCAACTGACTGTATGACACTTCCACTACATGTTATCTTCAAAGACACACCAAAGATCTGAATCAGCCCACAATGTATTTGATGAATTTTAAAATGAGTTAAATATAGCTTTGCTTCCTGGCAGAGCTAGGAAGTGCTTGCAAGATTTATTCCGCTGTTTATAGTAAAATTTACATTTAAAGCACTCTCCCACCTCAATTCTAAACTAACTGGATGGTTTGATATGCCTGTCACAAACATGCATTGTGAAATTGCAAAGTGGGGTGAAGACTGCAGCAATGCTGGAGAAACGCCTAAGGGAATGACAACAGCATATGTAAGAATCTTACAGCTAAACTCTGAAATATTCTTTCAAGTAGAAGAAAATAAAAAGTATTTAAGTGAAATTGTTTTCTATTAAAAAACTAAGTGAGGATCATATGTGACATAGAAGGCATGCTTGCAATATGAGCAGCATATGGTGTTGAGAACCACCACAGTATTTTTTCCCAAACTCACAGTGTTTTCCTGAACTTGAGCAAAGAGAGAGGAGTGCCCTCAGTGTCTGTGTGCCTGTATCAGGCCATGTCTTTCTGCAGCTCTTTTTCCTTGTTCTTCAGGAAGAGAATTGAATTCAATAGTGTTTTATATGAAGGTTAACCCCCCAAAAGCATTAGGCCAACTCTCCCTATTGTACTCGGTGCAGTTGGGCTGTTCTCCTGCCTCACAGATCAACAGCTAATGAGAGTGCTACAGTAGAGTGTTGCAGAGCTCCTTCTGCTCCATTCATTCTGCCTTGTAACATGCCCTCGCATGTTGGGAAGACATCTGTTGTGTAGCATTGTTCTAAATGTGTCAATATTTAACATTAACCTAAAGCACACATTCTTAGTGCTCTGCAAAGACCTGCAAGGGTTCTAACACCCATGCAGTCTAACTTCACTTGTACAAATATATAGAGAGTTTATTTGAAAGTGTTAATTTAAATAATAAAGTGGTATCATTCAACTTGAACTTCTTCTGTTGTCTTCCTTGGACCTGGCAGAAGAGCAACATTCAGACTCCTATAAAATGCAGTTGTCTGCCATTCCCTACCTTACACACAAACCCATCTGACTTAATATACAAACAATAAACTACTCAACTGCCTGTTAATTCAGATCACTCAATTTTTGCAAAATCCTTTGGCACTGTGTTCTGTATCACAACAATGGAAACTGTCTGGGAATTACTGATGTCTTTGCTGTCTCTAAAAGCACTGCTCTCAGTAGGTGCGCAGTTTCTTACTCTATTATTTTTTATCTCTTGAGGCAGATCCTGATCTTACTTTTCAGCCTCCTTCATGTTGCTTCTTTCACTACCAGACAGTTTTCTCTAGGGAAAACTGTACTGTTAACTTGAGTGCCACTGGTGGCCCTGGCCAAAGCCTGCTTGCCCTGGTCTTTTCAGATACTCACACCTCCTGGTTTCATTTTTTTTGCAGAAGTTTAAACTGCATTCATCCAAACAGCGATGATTTAAAGCACTGGAGACCAAAGTTATGGAGTTACTTGCCAGACTCCCTGGAGAACTGTAGGAGAGTGACTACTCCCCTGTATATAACACTCTGCATGTCTAAATATCTGTACTAATAGTGGATCAGTTTTTCTGAAAAATCCTTAGAGTTCTATAATTAAAAAGAAAAATGTTGTTGACCAAATTAGTTCCACCAATGGCACGAATGAAGTCAAAGTACTTGTGGCAAAGATTTTGGTCACAGGAAAATTTAGCCAAGTTTCAGTGCTTCAGAATACTGGTGCTTTATAAATGGCCCTGGATCACACAGCAGCAGTGGTCTGTATCACTGGTACACACATGGTGCCCTTCAGTGGAATGTCCAAACATATTTAATGCCTTCCTCTTTACAAATGTAAAGATACACTCACCATTTCAGGCAAGAGTTATTGGGCCAGCAATTAAACATGTTATGAGGGTTGGAACTGGTTCTCTGTCTCCAGGGTCTCACTGAAGGGTTCACTGAGGTTCTGTAAAAATCTTTACCAACCTATAAAGGACAAGTACGACTTTGTTCTCAGAGACACATATTTGGTGTCTAGTGTCTGAAGTCCCCCTCACATGCAGCACAAGGGAGTCCCAGCTGAGACCACATGAATTTGGAGGTGTCTGCCCTGCTGGATCAGTTTCTACCATGGGAAGTAGTGCTGGGAAGCTGCTTCAGCTTAGTTTGTTTACTAACAGTGTAATGAAAAAGGAGACAGATTAATTTTTTTTATAACTGACACTGGCTCAAGCAAGTTTACATGTATTTCTTTCCTTTGTGAACTACATAATCCTAATTCTCTGATCTCACAGGATAAATAAAGATTACACAGTGCTAAGGCACAATGTCAGTGTTGATACTTACAACAATGGGTTTGGATAATGCAAGAGTTGAATTCCTTGTCATGAATATTCATGGTTGGTTGTTTAGCAAAATGCTTCCTGAACACTGCTGCTCAGCAGCTTCCATATTCAGCACACAATGAGCCCACTGGAATCTATGTCTCTTCCTGGGTCCCCCAGACACTCTGTCTAGCTATTCTATTAAAAAATGTGCTCTGGATCTTTTAAAGTGAGTAGAGTCCAGGCTAGGAGGTGGAAAAGGTATTCAGAAATTATTCTGAGATTTAAAGAAAAGTTAAATATTTTATATGTACTCAGTTTAAGACCACACAGGATGAAAATTCTAGTCTAAGGATATCCTTGAGCTTAGGAACTCTGTTGTAATGCAGCTCAATTTGGATTACAGCTCCTGTAAATATACATACTCTGCACATGGCTTCCCATCTACCTCAAGAACATCATGTAACTTGGTAGTAGGCAGATGGCAAACACAGAAGACATCTATGTCATAAGGCCACCACTGACATTTATTTTCTCTGTGAACCACACTCAGTACTTGGATAATTCTTTATCCACACATATGTGTGAGACAGAGACAGCATGACTCATATGCTCAGCTCAGCAGCACCCAGCACCCAGCTACATCCACTAAATATCAATATTATGAGCATTGAAATGAGAGAATCTGAAGAACCCAAATGCATCCTTTCATTGTCATGTGTTTCCATCAGGATTAAAGATTCTTGTGCTGTGATGTGATCAGTCATTCAACAAGCTATGTGCAAGGCAGAGGAAACCACTGTTCATTCTTCCACAGCTGTACAGGCTTTGTGGGTCTAAAAGTAGAAGCTGCTCATTTCTGACAGTAAAATGAATAGTGACTCTACAGGCAGAGATGATGGATCTAGAGGTTATAAGGGAGCTTTTCTCAGCAGTCTGATCCTTTAAAAGCCAGTAATTTCTACTACAGAAAACGACTACATTGCTGGTGGCAACAGGCTCCTAATTTGCTTGTAAACTATTGTTTTCTTCATACGGCACAGAGAATGAATGTTCTCAGCACTGAAGATGTGCAGTATTATAATATGATTCATGCTTTATGATGCCCAACTGCTTAATTCAGACTGCACTGATCAGGTACCAATTTAGTCTATATGCTACATTAAGAATTCTACTCATGTCTTTTCCGATGGGGTTTTTGTTTTTTACCACTTTGAAACAACTTAAATGTGTGGAAAAAATACCTAGCTAGAAAACAAGAGTGTTGATGCACACTTACACCTCTGTTCTTTCAGATACTGCCCTCTGTGACTACAAAGAGTTAAATGCCAGGAGGTAACAAATGAGGAGGTGGGTTGAGGGGACAAAATGAGATCCCTCAAGAAGGATCATGTTTAATTCAGAGAGCAACATCACTTCTTCGAGATCTGCAAACAGCAGGGTGTCCCAGCCTGGCTCCAGCAAGGATCCTGTTAAGCCTGCAGCAAACACCAAACCCATAAAGGTGACAGGCACTGGGAAATAAAAACACAGGAGGAAGACAGCTGCCTGTACCCAACAGAGTGAGGGAGCATGCTGCAGTAGGATAATAGGATTTACCCATCAAAGGTGGAGCTGAATCACCTGCAGGGAATTTGCAGGAGCTTTTACGTTGAGACTGTGGCACAGGTAATGTCCATTTATTCATCTGCCCTAATAAGCTCTCAGCCTGCTTTTCTCAGGCCCAGGTTAATGCAGAGTCAGGCATCTGCCTAACAGCTGAGGTACATAGCAAACACCCCTTACACCAGCCATTAGTTACTGAGTTTGAGCTGAGACACTGCCTGAAAGAGTGCCTCTTGCAAGACCAAACTATTTCATTTACATCACCAGAAGAGTTTGGCTGCACATTCTGTTTAAATTCTGAAGGCCATCATTAACAGAATGTATAAGAAACCACGCTAAAGTTCAGTTCTATTTATAGGCCTAGTTGCCTATAAAATAACACAGCTGTGATTAGACAGAGGCTGCTGCAGATGCATGAACTCTCTTGGTCACTATGAGTACTGTGGGATTTTAGAGACTGACAACAGTTAATAATCTGATCAATGTTGAATAAGTTTCCTGGTATAAAGAAAACAAAAAAGAACTAACAAAATGAGATAGTAACAGATATGTTGCAGTAAATCTGGAAACCTCAAACAACACTCAGAATCAATAGACTTGCTAAGGACAAATGACAATGAGCAAGGAAAAAATGTTTAAGAAGCCTTTTATATATTCCATGTGCAAATGCTTTTTTCTGGGGTTTTGCTTTGTTTTATGCCAATGTGTATCTGTTGCAAGAATCAAAGATCTCTTTCCTTCTATCATCAGCCTTGATGTTCCTGAGAAGACAGGGAGCCTTTTCACTCACAGTGAAAGCCAAAATACAGAAGCCTTGTACCAGACTATGCTGGTAAGCCCTTACACCAACCAACACAGCCTGCTAAAGGGAGATTAAACAGGATGTCTAATGTGAGCAAATGCTAAATCATGTATCTGAAATAAGCTAGGATTCCAGAATCTGGTCTTCAATGACTATTTGTGGCTTCCTATTACCACAGGAGCTATAGTACAGTGATAATGACTTAGCTTTTCAGGATTCCCAGAATTAATGCCAGGGTTTGTTTCTGCCTTTTTTTTTTCTTTTTTTTTTTTTTTTTAATCTTTTAAACGGTCTGAGAAGTCTAGACACTGCATCACTAACAGAATTATGTGAAAACATTTGCATTGCTGGAAAACTGAAGGAAATGAGTCTGTTGGCTGAATTTATTTTTACCTTTTTTTTATCCTTTTTTTTTTAACCCCATGAAGGAAACGTGCCCTTCCACTTTCAAATCTCTTTCCCTGCAAAGAACAAAAACTGCGTCTCTCTTTGACCATTGTCAGGTGGTTATAACTTTAATGAAATATGGAATAAAACCACTGCTTTTTTCTCTCTGGTTCCACCTTCTCATTTGAAAATACTCTGTTCTCCAATAGAAAAGAACATTGTCTTGCTGTGCCCTCTTATCCCATAGTCTGGCATGGAGATACGGGAACTCAGGAAGAGAAAAGGACCATCTAGTTCATCAGTGCCAGTGGCAGTTCAATGAAACACAATATCCAGCTGCCACAGTTTTCACTTTAAACTTAAAATATCTTTTGCTACCCAGAAGCATTCTCATTTTCCAGCTCAATCCTGTACTTATTCAATGGCTGTTATTAATTTCACTTTCTCCCAATTAAAGAATGGGAGAATAAATGATATGAAGTTTTTGCATATATTACAATAATTTTGCTAATAATTATCAGCCAGGCCTAAAATATAATAATATAATTCCATTTTACCACACAATTACCATAGTCCTATCAAGAGCAGCTCTGTCATTCAACAGAATACCATCGCTGGGCCACTGCACTCATTGTTCAGGCAGAGAATAGAAATCTTCACCGGATTTAACATTCCTTCCCTGCTGCTCAGTAATACAAATGTATTTAGGAATGCTGGCTATCAATTCCCTTTCAACCTTCTTAATGAGATGTTACCTAATTCTCTGAGCAAGTTAAATGAAGGTAGAGAGAATAATAACTTCAAGAACTATATTTGCAAGCTAATCTCCTTTTCTCTTCAGGAGTTCTAAACATCCTTCACAAATCCCTATCTGTGGAAATCAGAGTAATACAAAGGTATAGAAGAAAAAGTGCAGATGAGCTAACCCCCCCCCCCCCCCCCCCCATAGCTAACAGGTCTTTTCTTCTGTCTGAAATTCAGTCCTGCTACTAAAGCACAGTGATCAGGACTAATCAGATAAAGACTATTTAGAGTAAATAAATATGAGAACAGTCAGATACCCACATACAGCTGTGCACCAGCTCTCACTAGCATACACTTTGTAACAACCGTAGTGAATGCAAGCAGTATAAACAGATAAATAAAAAAACCTGGCTCATTCACTTTAACCACTTTTTAGTCTAAAGGCTGACACTAGAAAAGAACTCAGTAACTCTCAAACCACCTCCAGATATCTCATCAATATGTAAAAAGGGCAAAAACAGAGGAAAACTCATCAGGATGTGAAAACAAATTTCCATTCTGATTGCATCTTTCATTAATTGGAAACTTCCTTTAGGAACTTGACCTGAGGGTGCCAAAGATCCTTGCAGTCCATGTGGGTGTACCAAGGCCCATGATAGTTTCACTCTTCCTTGTGACATTGTAGGTGGGGATCCATGCAGACTGTACAGAAATGTAAACTGATCCCCCATGTATGACTGCATATATGAACAGCCCCAAGATGTGAAAAATGCTTTTTTGTATCATTTGAATAATGCCATATGTCTGATGGATGCATTTGCAAGAGAGGAAGACTTCTGTGCTTAAAACAAAGAACAAGACTCTGGCAATTTGCTGTATTTTCATAATCGTTCAGTTCTTACATGTTTCGCTAGAAGAGAGGTTTTTTTTTTTAATACCCTCTATGTACCTGTCCTATGAATGCACATTATGAGCTCTCTGGGGCAAGTTTCTGAGCACGGGTTAGTGCCTGATTTATTACAGTCCTGTCTGCAGTGCCCCATATAAAATCAGGGTGTAGTGACTGTACCATAATCATACTGCATCATTTTTGGTCAACCAGAGGTGGCAATCACTGAGATTCTATGTGAAATTCACACATTTATATTCTTCTTTCAGATCCTGTATACTGAAGAATAAAAGGGTGGTGCAACAGAATTATAACTGTGGCTTCTGATACTTAAAAATTCCCTATGCACCCCTTTAGTTGGAAACTCTTAGACATTTCCATTTAACTGCAATTCTGCCAATTAGTCCCTGATGAATGGCTGCTAGTAAGATGAAGGAAAACTGATCTGTACATTTTCATATTTTCAACATAAGTAAAAAAAAAAAAATGTGTTGGTGAATCTCTCAACATATAAGCACGCTGAGCTATTATTAATAACACATCCATATATATGAAGAAATAATTGTTTTCTAGAGGGAAACATGTCTTCTAGATGCTATTAAATCTCCATGAATTTGAAGAGTCTAAAGAGAAGCAGACTGCTGTGTGCAAACGTGCTGTATGGTTGAAACAAAAGGAGAACTGCTTAGACTCTTTAAATAACAGTTGCTCATCAATCATCACATGCACTTTCCACTGCTCTTTCAGACCAGGGATAAAAGTGGACAGCTCATGGGCCAGCTGTCCAAGAATGAAACAGATGAAAGCCAGGACAATTAGCTGGAAGCTAAACCAAACCAAAAAGAACAGTAAAAACAGACAAAAGGGCACATGAATGTTAGTATTTCCAGTTTTCCTAGAAACAGGAAGAATTTCAACATCTCCTTCGTGAAAAGGCAGTCATGCCTGGCAGAGGAAAGGTAGTAAGATAACAGAATTATACCACCAGTGTACACCTTGGACATTGTTAATAGCAGCTAAAGCATGATATTCTTCAGTCCTTTATCTCTAAAAGATCCTTAGAATCCAAAATATTTGGTCAAGTATGAAAGATATCACTGTGGGAAGGGAGGGCAGGGCAGGGACCATTTCAATACTTAATAAAAAACACTGCTGTTCACCAGTACCCTGCATGCAGAGATGGAGGAGAAGCTGTCGGTTCAGTGAGCCTGAAACATCTTGCAGACACCTGAAACACCACTTCCAGGGCAAGGCACCTTCTGGAAGCCAGCAGTGGCATTAGGGATGCCTTGCAAGCTGCCCTTCCTGAATGGATGGTGAACACGCCCAGTCCAGGCTTAGGCAGGGGGAAACACATTCCCACTGGGAAATGCTGGGCCTTGTGCCTAAGGATACAAGGAAAATCAGCCTGCTCATGGGTATGTGTGGATAAACATCCCCCAAATCATGCACTCAGGCCTTCCAGGCAGCCCAACACAGAGATGATATGGTTGAGTAGGGAGTTTACAAGACCCAAGAGCCCTGCTTCATCTCAGCCCTCATGTGAAGCTCTGGGATGCCCTTACCTCTTCCCACACATCTGGAAACTGGCAGTACCTCTTCAGTCTTCAAGCCAGTGCCCTGCTTTTTTTTCCAGGACAATCCCACCAAGTTGCCTCACCAAAGTAACATTCCTGGGGTTTTCTCACTTGGCTGCCAGACTAATCTGGCCCTCAGAAAGCAGACCTGTAAGCTGACCCAATAGGAAGTCTGGAAGCCTGCCCACAGCATTGGACATGCTGAGGCTGCTCTGGAACATGAAATCCTGGGAGTGTTTTGCAGCTGCTGCCTGAAAACTGACAGAAACCAAGATGGACATTTAAGCCAGTTGGCAGCTGCCAAGGTCTTGCAGACTAGATTTTGTATTGGGAACAACATGAGGCATTGTTTCTGAAAATTAAATTCTGTTTGGAATTTCTGGCTCAAGGGACAATCTTTCTGGTTTGTTCTGAGTTTTTAGAAGATGAATCAGAATGAAACCAAATTTCACAAGACTGATTTCCCACAAACTGGAAACCATGAGTGTTGCTTGGCCAACTCTTCATCTATCTGCAACTTCAGCAAAAGGATAAGCCATATGCGTATTTGGATAGGGTGGGGATACTAGAGAATACTAACCTTTAATGGCTGGTGCCAACTTCAGTGCACCTAAAGTATTTTAAAGTGATGCAGTACAAAATATTGCTTCGCATTGGCATAAAAATTGTGTCAAAATCTTGAAATGTATTTACATGATCACTAGCTTTGCTTACATGGCAGGGCTGTGAAAAGTGGTAGTAGTGAGCATTTCTGGGGAAATCTTCCCTTTCCACTTCCACAAACTCTTGAGATTCTTGTGGAAGAAGGATCACCTTAAAATTAAAGTCAATGCCCTACTGATAGAATGTGACTGTAAGAATATTACAGTCTGCCCCTCGGTATGTTAACTATCAGCTGTGGGAGGAACTCTGAGACACATTGGATCATATCAGCAATAGGGCTACAAAAACAAAGGAGAAACCTTGACTTTTAGCAGAGTGGACTGAACTATACTGCTATGTCATCAGCTTATCTACCATGTAATGATTTGCTAATAACGTTGAATTCCTAAACTTGCGTGATAAAATTTACACAGAATCTCTCCTAATTTGTCATTGTTTAATCTAAAAGATAAGGGGAAGAGGTAAAGAAGATACCAAAATTTTTTTTAAATATTGAAACAAACAATGAAACAGATAAAACAATGAAAACCAAAAGAACAAAACAGAAAATGCAAGAAGGAAAAAAAAATCCCAATACTTCAAAAAATAGCCATCCCTCCTTGCCATAAGCCCTCCTGTTTTATAATCTACTTAGTAATTCATCTCCTAGAGAGAGGTCCCTTTAGAATGCCTCCCATTCTTGACTCTTGAAGGTCTTTCATACTATTTCCCTATAGTATAGTATTTTTTCTTAACCTATTACATTTTTTTCTTAACCTATCACTATTACCTATTATTTTTCTAAACCTATACTGTTTTGTTGGGGAAGTGTGATCAACACAGCTGATGAACCATAAGCAAAGTAGCCAAAATCACAAGCCTGATGCTTCAGCTTTAACTCTCACTTTGTACAGGTGAGCAACTTAACACATAGCAAACATGAGGTTTGTTTGAAAAATAAAAAAGTACAAGTACTCATTTTTCAAAAGACACTATTAAATAGAGCTTTATGAGTATGCTTAGTAGTTATTTTACCAGGAATAACGTGAGCAATGCTTGAAGGGGCCAGTAAAACAGATGCGTCTTAGTGCTGGCAGAATAGCAACATTCCAAGCCTGTTCTTTGGGTTCTTTCACTGCTAGCTTTCCAAAGGAGACAGAATCACCTCATATGCATTCAAATTTTATACAATTATCATTTGGTATGGATTTGTGCTTTAATACCTTCTTACAGTTCTGGAAAATACAAGCACTGAAAGTTTTCAGTGCTGATGTATGAATTTTAATAATTTCTATGGCTAATAGAGACCTGGCCAAATATAAAGCAATTCCCATCATTGGAGAAAAAAAATCTCTTAATCAGTCTTGTCCTTGCCCTCACTGTACTAAATGTAAATAGTTTTAGACAGGGCTAAAAAAAGTGTAGCAGCAGTCTCAGCTTGATAGACGAGTATGCTGAAATGGTTGCTCTCGATACATTTTTTCAGTTAGCACATTCTGTGAAAAATGAGAAGCAAAGCTAAATAACAACATCTTCACAATTTCCTCCCCTCTCTCTAATTCTGATAGAGATTATGAGGACAATAATCCAGGAAGGGAACCAAGATTGGAGAAAATACAGATACATGTTCAAACACCCATATTTCCTCCTTAAGAATGCCCTTTCTATGACAGAGATGTCCAAACAGCACTTAAGGAGCAACAGCAAAATGCCTGACAGACAGGCATGATAAGTAATGGCTCAAAATGTTTGCAAGTCAGACAGAAAGGGTGACTTTTTCTTTCTTTTTTTTTTTTTTTCCCTGAAAATCCTTTAAGGTAAACTCACTCCCTGTCTGCTGGCATGCAGCCATTTTCCTATAAATTCATATTACAGTGCTGTATTTCTAATGGATTGGGTATGGTGCTTTTCCATTTTGCTAATGAGAAAAGCTAAAGGCCATTACTTGTTCTGATTAAGATCCTAAGGGAAGAAATGTGATGTGTATATCACCAGGCCATACCTAAAGGAAGTATTTGGCATTTCCAATCAATCAGATGAAGGGTAGACAGAAAAAGTCTTATCCTGTGACAGCAGAGGAAGAAGATATAGGGGGAAAAGAAACCATAGAAAGTGTCTTTAAAAGGTGACTTACAGGAATCAGTTATAATGATATTAGTGTGATCAATGACTAGGGCTACTATCTGGGAAGGATGTAATTACCAAAATGAAAACTTTCAAATGGGAAGCCTGATCAAGGGCAGAGGTACTGTCATATTTCTCAGGGCACTGTCAGCTCTCATCCAGGCAATGTATTACGGTGTCACTCACAAGCGCTGCGAGGTTGTGCCTCCCCGGGGTGGGAGCAGACCTGGGAGTGAGGGATTGAGAAACTTTGCATCCAGCTCAGAAACGTGGCTAGGTCTGGCCCCAAAGGCAAATTCAAGATAAAGAAAGATAAGGCTGGGCAGAGGGGAAAATAGAAAATTCCCAGTCATGACTGGCTCTAAGGAAGGTTTTTCAGCAGTGCACATTTAAAAACCATTTCCAGAGAGAGAGAAAGGAAATGCTGTAGACTGATGAGCTACTTGTCATAAAGGAGAGGAAACAAAAAAATGTACCAAGAGATGCACTGCTCCATTTACAGAAGGATGGTCTGGAATATCCTCTAAGATGTTTCAATATGCAATTCCTACATGTTTAATCCTGTTGTCATAGAATTTTTCAAATTTATATCTGAATGAAATACAAAGTTTAGAGACAGTTTTTCATTCCTTTTTCAGTGGCTGCATAGTAACAGCTTGAAAACGGTACAAGATAGATGCTCCAGATGGCAAATAAATGAATAGAGCTTGGAGATGGATGTTCTAAGAGAGAACAAGATTCCTTGACTGTGTCACAATGCACAGTCAGAGGTGTAGATATACTGTAAATAATATATTAATTTCACATAATAAATCACTGTGGAACATTAAAACTGACAAAAAATCTACCACACTACATCCCCTCAAATGGAATTCCAGATTCATGGAACATTACTGTCAACGACAGCAAAACTACAATAACTGATAAGGTCAGCAGGAGAGAGCGTCCTGTACTCTCCCAAATCTGCATTAGGGCATTTAGCTTTCCTCTATAGGACACCACTGGTTCTTTACAGACACTTGGGAATGCTTCAGACACTGCCACTTGGAAATAGAAAGAAAGGCTGTAACACTTTCCCCTCCATGTGCTTTTAAAGAACATTTTCAACCCCTCTCTTCATCATGAGATCAGGAGGCAAAGGTGAGAGATGTTATTTCTCTTAAATATTATTGGTGACAAGGCATGGATGAAACATACAGTGCCAGAAAAAAATAAGAACCACAGCTGAGAAAGCCCATCTACATTTATCAAACTGAAATTCAATCATCTTCAGCTTTCCTTAAAGGCATATATTTAAAATATTCCACACAGGCCCTAACAGGAGTCCTCAGTGAGCTCTTCTGATCCCTCGGTTCCAATCATGCGAAAAGGAACAAATGCTGCACAAATGCACCCCAGCCTGTACAGGCAAGCAATTCTGGCCTCTCCTAAATGCCAGCCTAGTCAGGGAATTGCTCTTCTCAGGAGGATCTTGCAGAGTATCTATTTCTAGGCTAGGTTATCCATTCTGGTTCTTTGATGCACTTCTGGCTCTGGCACATGGACTGACTGGAAAGCTCAGACATCTTCATTCTGCACTGGCACGCACTGATCAGCATAATGTTTCCTTTCTCCTTTCCTTTTATACACAATATATGTGAAAAAAAAAGATTAGGTGCTGTACAAATATTTGCACAAAGTCCTAACTGCACCACAGATTTCCTTGTCCAAGAATATGACAGAGATGACAAAGTGGCCATTTTTCTGTCAAATAAATTTATATCAACACTTTAAAGCCACAGGACTTTGCATGATTCACCTTACAGAGAAGGATCGCTGCTGACATACAAGTGCTACACCGAACTCACAGGCCACGCTGCTGAAATACAAATTAGCAGCATTAACACTTAGAAAGTATAAAATTGGCTATTCCTGAAGCTGAATAAGGGCATTTGCAGATTCCTCACACTTAGTGGCTGAAGTCAGGGACAACGAATTTAATCTTAAGATGGGAGGGTGTGTGCGGGGGATGGTTTGCCAGCCTGCCCAGCTGTAATATCCCCTAACAGCCTGGAAGGAATGGTAATTGTGAACTGAAACAGCATCTGCTTAACTGTCATCCTTGCCTCAGGACTGGGACTTTTTTTGTTTGTTGTGAAGATCATGAGAAACACTACATGGAGCATGAAGATGAAAACAGAGCAAGATTAAAAACATTAAATACAACCACCAAGACACAGCTGTCCATACTGCTAGTGAACTCAGGGAAATACAAATGCCAAAATTTGACATTCATGATATAATTTGGTATGGGAATTTAGAACACTGAGTTAACTGCAAAATTCTATTTTAAAATATTTTTTCATTATTATTAATATAGAGGACAGATTATTACACACTATTCAGCAAGAAGCAATTAAGATTCACTGCTAGGCAGTAAAGCCAAATCTAACTTCAACTGGCAAAATCTTCTCTTTTCTTACTGAGAAGAATGGGCCAATTAGTTCAGCTGCCTTAACCAGAACAGCTTATGGCAGTCCATCACACTGAGATTTTGGGCTTTGCCTCAAATGTACGGCTGAGCATCCCTGGGTTTGGAACAGGAGCTGCTGTCCATACTCTAAGAAAGGCTACACTGTACAGAGGTAATTTACCTCAGAGGGAATTGAAGAACTTGCGTTAATATGATTATTTATTCAAATGATGCTATAAGGTTTAATTAATATTTTTAAAACACCTTGATGATATAAAATGCTTTATAGGTGCTGCTGTTGCTATTTGTCAGTTGTTCTCTGCCTCAGGATGTCTCTGAAAAGACTGGAGTCCTGTTGTGTTTGGGAGGAAAAGCAAATGCTACAGACTCCCTCCTGTATAATTTGCACCTTAGGGAAAAAAAAAAGAAAAAGAAAAAGAAGAAATGTTTACCATAAATCTGCAGGATGTGTGCAGATGGAGTTAAAATACTTCCATAGAAATGCCATGGCTTCATAAACTGAACTAACTGAACTGCCTAAAAAATAAGTGCTTCAAACTATCAGTAAGTACTGAAATTTCTTAGCTTACAATAGGATCAACTCTGCCTGCAAAGATCTCTGTATAACAATTATAGACAAGAGACATTAATACTTTACACTTCTGTGCCAAACTTGTAATTGCAATCATATAATTAAGAGTCCTTGGAACACATATCCAATAGTGTATGCAATAAAGTAAAAATCTAATATTAAAAATAAGCTCAAGATGATGCCATGGTACTTAAGCCATATTTTTCTGTTTTGAAATGCAAAAAAATATAAGACTGCTGACATTTGTATGAAAACTAATGAAATACAAAAGTGGATTTATAAGCCTTGAAATGTATTATTTTCTTTGCCTTCTGTCGCAGATTAATTACTGTAAATTGTTCCATCAATCATTTTCGGATTTCTAATTCTGTTACACTCAGTTTTAAACAAAGGATAAAGATTTCAGCAAGGTCAGTGGTCTTCTGCTCTCAATACTGTTCAGGTGCAAATAAAATAAGGAAACCTACTTCTTCAACCAATGGCCACACACTGAGTGGAATTTTTTTGCTACTATTTCCTTATGTCCCCTAAGACATCAAGGAAATCCGAAATTGTTGCTAGTTGCATTTTTTAGTTATGGATAAACTTCATGTAATACAATAATCTTATAGAATGTGTGTAGGAAAATAATATCAATCAATCAAATTATGGCTATTTTGTTAGAATAGCCATTTATTTTCAGAAAACTAAAGGCTCTGAGATAAGTCCATTGTCTTCAGAGGAAATCAATTGTACTAAAGCTAGTTAGGAGCATTTGTATGTTAAAAGAAAGTTAGCAAAATAGCTTTTGTTAAAAAGTTATCTTTGAACACTAAAATTTTGAGCACTAATTTTGATTCTGTGGATAAACTAGGCAAGGTTATCTGTGGGAATATCATCATAGCCCAATTCACATCCCCTTGTATTTTTGTCACTCTGGTTTGCACTATCAAAAACAGCAATTGAGAAAAGAACAAATACAACTCATTTTTCAGTCAAATGCAGGTGATTCAGGTGGAAAAAGCTGGCAGCAGAGCAAAATTACAGTAAACAGGAGGAAGGGAGAAGTCAGGTGCCTGAGCAGTTGGGAAAAAAAAATCACATTGGAAATCATAGCACCTTTGGTCTATTCTGCAAACACTGCACACAGCTGTGCTTCACAAGCCAGAGAACACAAACAGCATGAAGCTCTTGCATCAGTGAAATCAGTTTGTGTCATATAAATATTATATTGATTTAAGAGGAACCCCCGAGGGAAACACAGCAAAGGAAAACCGGGAGCTGAGGTTGGCAAATGCGCAATAATTTGGACACTTAGATACTAAAGTCCTAAATTTTCTGTTACAACTACTGATATTAAAAAGGCAAACTACTAATACTAAAAAGGCAAAATTAGAGTCATACAGGTGATTATATCACATTCAAAAGTCATAAAATGTCACAAAGGATAGAGGAGTCCCTCATGGGACCAGACAAGGATGTGCCTCTGGATATGAGCGCTCCCTGGACCCATCCCGATGAGGTGTTGCTCACCTCCGCCACACAGTAGAAATCTGCTGAGTTCAACAGTTCATCACCTTGCTAGAAAAACAATTCAATTCAGCAAACTCCCAAATTCACTCAACACAGCTGCTCTCAAACCCCTTGCCACAGCTCAATGAAAAGTGCTGACTGAGATGTTTCATAGTAAATATTAGGTATAGCAGAAATCTCCTCCCAAATTGAGTCTTTCAGGAGCAAGAGGATTCTACAGCCTCCGAGCTCTGACACAGAAACACCTATAACTCACAGATAACAAAATACCATCAGAGGGCATAGAGGTGATTGCCATCAGCAGCTCCCTATAGATTTGTAAATAATTTGAACCAAGCTTATCCTTTTCTGAGAACTTCAGGCTGAAATCATTGTATATACAGGATACCAGTGTCCCGCACAATGTATGAAGCCTGCACCTTTAGCTCCTTCATTTAACCTTGCTTCACAAATGAGTGAACCCTGAACAGGCTGCTCTTTCCAGAAGAAAATAAGAAAGATACCTCAAAAGCAGTGGTAATTTGTCTTACAGGAAGTTTAAACCTTTGGGGTACCAGTTTGCCAACCATCTGATAAGCCATGCGGATTAACTGTGAAATGCACTGTGAGCTGAGATTCAGTGGGATATGATATAGGAAAAGGCAGTGAAATTCAATGGAATTTTATTTTTGTGAGCAGCTGTAGGCCCAGGACTTTGTCCAATACACAGGTTATGTTATCTCTTCCACTGTGATTAAAATATGTAAAATACTGAACATCTTTCAGATTAAATTCACTTTCAACTCCATTATATGTGTTTTCAGTAACATGGCAACAGGTCACCTTCCAAAACACTGCAACACCTGCAATCTAGTGTTTCTGTGAAGTCCCAATACCTCTTGAATTAAAAAAAAATTCCCTTATGAAAGAACATGGGAAATATAATTCAAAGGTTGCTGCTCAGAGTAGAAACATTTTGCTTAACGAAATTTAACCATCTTATTGGAAAGAAAAAAAAAATAATCTAAAGAGTTCAGTATACTTACTAATCACACAAAACATGTTGAAATTAATCAATCTTACCTCTTGGTTCCAAATGATTTTTAGTAAGACAATACTGTGAATGTTCAGTTGCAACATATGTTTACTCTTTGACTGTAAACCTCAGACATTGCAAATAAAATGTTATTTTGATGCACAACTCTTTTCTGAATCTTGGTACATCATGCTCAGTAAACATTTTTGAAAGTTTTTATAATACCCTGAAGTCTTGGTACTTAAATAAGTGTTACTTGCTTTGAACGGAAATAACAATGTCTTTTTGTAATGAAAAACAGAGGTTGGAGATGAAAAAAGGCTATTAGACTGCTCTGGATTTGTGTCAACACCTGGAAATTCCTCCTGTGGATTTTAAAGTCCAGTTGACTTCTAGACATCCCAAACATTGAACTTTCTATGCTTCATTCCAAACACTAGTCTAGCTCTCAATGTCTTCTGCAACATATTAAAGTTATGCTTTCCCTATTCTACTTTCATAGCCTTTTTGTTAGCACCACTAAAATTTCTTTTCCTTTCCAGGGATACCCTTCATGCACCTAAGTTGTGTTGTAAACCACGGTTGTCTGTCACCTTCACACCCTTTTCTTTCAGCTAAAGTTTAGCTCTCACACTGAGACAGCTGATACAGTTCCAGTGCTTCACCTTAGACCTAAAAGATATTGTGGGAAGGATTGCACCAGTACTTAGGATAAATCAGCTGGTTCCTCATATAATTTATCATGTTGTTCTTTTCTTCAAGGATTTCAAGACTTCTTGATGTGTTTGTGTGCACTTGCATATGAAGAGAAATGACCACAGATCTGCTTCCCAGCTCTTGGCAGAGAGGAGCTGTGGAAGCAGCATCTCTGGGAGACACTTGCTTTTCACATGGCCGCAGTTTTGAAAAGCACCCTTCACCTCTCTAAGATCCTCAAACTTGTCCTGTATTGCAGATCCCACACAGAGCTTGTCTTCACCTCTTATATTTGGATTTATTATTCTCTGGAAAGCATATTCCTCATTTCAGTCAGAATTACCCAAGCCTTGTTTAAACACAGGCAGTACAATAAAAACAACATTTTAATAAGGCAAAGAGTTCTCTTCTTGATTGAAAAATGGAACACATTTACAAAAGAGAATCATATCAAGAAAATAGAGATGACAGACCTGACATTTACAGTACTCTTGTTTTCCACCTCTTATTGAGTTTGTCAGCTGTAGGTGTGGTGGGATGTTTCAAACCTAGAATAATGTCCAGGATTTTTTAAACTTATTATTTGTTCCTCTCTTCTACCTCCCTATCTGCTAAATAAAGAGATTCTTTCTCTCCCCAAAACTTGCTCTGCCATTTACAGCATCAGCACAATTTCACAAGAAAATGTGTGAACATTTTATTTTTCCTTTTGAAATTCCAAGTATTTAGGTAAATGACCTACTAGCAGTTAAAAAAATGAGTTTGCAATCTTGGTTCATCTGGAGGAGAGATATCAACAAAAATTTCTGGGGGTATGACTACAGATGAGCCTTTTTGGGGGGGATATTCTGCAGATCACTAAATTTATGTCAGATACTACTAGTTTTATGGCTTTTAGCTCCTATTCATTACTACAAAATAAAAAATTTCATTTTATATGCACTGCATGGCTATCACTAAACAAAAATACAACATGCTTGGAAGAGGTGGCTTTGAACTGCACTCTCATTCACCAGGTGGCACTTCTAGAAATCCCAAAAAGAACTGCAGCACCCATATTTAAGAAAATATATGAGAAACAAGCCTCTAAATGTTCTAGTTTACAGTTACGTAAAGTCATCTGCAAATCAATTATATGAATGAGGTCAGTTTTATGATGAAAATGAAGTTATATTAGTTAGGGCTTCTCTGGCTGATACTTCTGATACTTTTTGCTTTGCTGATCCATCGCTGTTGCTTTGTGTTGATGTGTATTTTTATCACCACAATCAGGGAGTGATTCCTTCTCTAAAAGGGAATCTGGGCTAATGTCACTTTGAGTCAGTAGCTGATACCTCAAAGAGAGGCAGCAAAAACTCTTTGTTCATTTGTGGAAGTGTTGTGTGAAGGTAAAATTTAACACAGAATAAAAGCTACTGACCTGCTGGGCTCAGATGAAGTGGTGCATGGGCCAAAAATGGAATTCCCTCCATCTATGTTTATTCACCTTTTACATTTTCCCTCCCTGCCTATGAGAGGTAGTGGCTTTCAAGATTGGAACACCTGCATATAATGGCAAACAGAAAGCCAGTACTAACAAATGGCAGGAAGGTAGAGCTGAATTCTGAAGAGAAGGGGGAACACTACAGAGATATGATTTTATAAACTCTATTCATTCAAAAATACCATCTAGCCACAGCTATGGTAAAGCATAGAGTGTGGAACCCCTGTTGAAACAGATGAGCAGAAAGAGTCTCCGAAAGAGCTGACTGCTATTGACTGCTTAGAATCTGGTGCTTTTCACTGAGTGCTCCTTTTTATCTCAAATTACATGAGGTAAATTGGAACTGCCTTTCAAGAGAATGTTTGGGAAAAAAGATGCAGGAGGAGTTACTTGTTTTTTATAAATCTCACAAGAATTTATGCTGATCTTCTCCCTTCTAACCAGAATCAATTCTCCTTAAATGGATGTCCTACCCCAGACAGCTCCATGTTGTTAATCACTTCCATTTTCCCTGGACTTTGGCTGAGTAAAAGCATAAGGAAGGTCTTAGTTTCAGCCTGAACTAGGCTATTTCATTTGAAATGGGTTCAATCCTATGTTTTCCACACAAACAGTAACTGAAACTGTCAGTCAATAAATAAAATAAAAGAGCTCTAAGATTAACACCTGATAACGTGAAAGGCACAAGACTGCAAAGAAACTTTGCTCCTGTAGCTCTCCAAGGACCTTGTGACATACAATTAGAATAACAGAGAGTACTTCTTGAACAAGAATCTGAACATGAGGGGAATGTGATGATGTTTCAGCTCCATGTAGCTGTAGTATCTGCAAATAGAATGGGAGATTAAACAGGGAAAAAAAGCAACCCTATCTAACAAAGCAGTTATTCTGCTGAGGCCTTCAGGTGACATTTTAAACCACCAGTGACCATGGAGTATCCAAAGGAAATAATAGATAAAAAACCTATAACAAGCTTGTTGTTCCATTGAAGGGTTCTGGAGATATCATCAAGTCTTGCTGGCAACAAAAAGAACTAACAAAGTGAAAGATAAGACTGATGTACCTGCATAACAAGCCTGCTATTCCACTGAGAAATTCTGGTGATACTATAAACCAGGAAAGCTGAGTTAAGGTAGTTTGCAGTTTCAACAGGATCCCACATTATGTCACTGCAATTCTTTCACCTAACTGCATTTTTAATACAGAGTATCTGGAACAATTAAACTTTTTTTTTTGTTTGTTCTTGTTGCTGTTTAAAAAGTGCAATGGAGGGTTTATTTTGTAAGTTGCCTATCAAGTTTTTAAGTTAGAAGCTGAAAATAGAGTGAACATCAAGTGTGAAGAACAATTAAGGAGCCCAGTTGAACTACCAGCTTGAGTAAAAGCCTGGCTTCTACTCACTCTTCCATTGGCCTCAAAGGTTTAAAATGAAACAAGGCTACACTAAGGCAGTTCCAAAGGAGAGGGAAAAAAAGCTGGAGTTACCCCTCTGCCTATGAGGACTAACAAAGGCTGCCTCAAGCCATTGAATAAAACTGGAACCCAAGCAGTGTCTGAAATGGATGCTAACACCAGGGAGGGGAGTGAAACCCCAACCAAGAAAGTGCAAAACAGCAAACTTCCTTCAGGAATGACAAGTAGAGGAAAAAGAATAAAGCAAATCTTCTTCCCACCGAAAAGGCAGATTATTGCTGCTGATGGCCAAACTTGGAAGTGCCAAGGAGCAATAACTGAAAGCAGTGATCAAACTGCTCAGTTTTTACATTTCTAAAGGTTTTTGTATTATATCCACTCAGGCATCAATCACAATGTTATTAAACCACGAAAGAGATGTCAGATCAATGGCTGTATTGGAAACATTTTGAGTGATAGGCTGATGATGGAACAATTCCAGCCTCTATACATTATTAAACACATACTAATGCTGCTCTTTCAGTGTTGCCCTTACAGACACACACTCTATTCTCTCTCTACAGTACCTTTTTTAATAGCAGACCTAATTGTAGGTGAATATCACATAGCAAAAACAAGACTTACTATAATAAATAATAATAAACTAGGAAAAAAAATCAAGCCATAAAACTCTTGTCTATCTTCACATTATGCCTTCTGGCATTAAAATTTCATTTTAATACAATTGTAGGAGCTGAGACTGGGTTGTCAGCCTTAATCAGAATATTCAGAGCTATTGCTTTCTTGCTGTAATCTTGACATAATTTAAGCTTGGGTTTTCTTTATGTATTTGCCCACAGCTAGCACAGCCATGTAAATGCTTTTTGCTCTTTTTGAGTGAAGAGGTATCTATGAAAAATACATATAAATACGACAGAAATCACCCCTCTGGCAGATTGTCTGCTTAACTCCAGATTTCAAGCAGAATGGGGAAGTGATCAGAGCAGCACATGTGCCTCTCAATTCATCAGCAACAAAACTGTATTTTCACCGGCAGAAATCAATTTGATTTTCATTAAGGCAAAAAAGAATTATGTTCTTGGTGGATAAGGCACAAAGCACAGTAACTGGGACATGCAAATGCTGTACCAGTTTCTCTCACAACACAGGAACATAGGGTCGAGATGCCATAAATGGCACACCTGCACCTCCTCTGTCCCTCCAGTGCCCTGTATCATTTTTTGGCATTGGAAGCAAGCAAAGATGGATTTGCAGCTTTTCCAGGCATCTTGATAGCCTGCTTAGACATCCTCCTGACTGGGGAGAGCTTGGTATAGCAGATATGTCTAATTTTATGTGGACAATTCAATAATAGATAAGAATTAAGAATGTTAAAAATATAATAAAATGAAATTAAATAAGCATTCTTTGGGAATTTGGATAGAAAGAAAACTTCTTGCCGCTATTCATGGCAAACAGTTTCCTAAACAAAGTTATTGGGGTTTTGGGGGGAAGGCTTTACCCAGCACAAGGGAAATGCAGCTGACCATGAGTGACTCTATAGGAAAATTGCTTTGCTTTGACTGCTGAATTGGAAGCTCCCAGATGGAAGTGAACACCCCCAGCAGCATGAAGCCCGACCTGGGCTGGTGACCAAATAAAAAAGTGGATGGAGGCAGCTGCCCCCTGGATTCCCAAGGGCTTTAATGTGTGCTTCAGGGCTGAGAGATCAAAACTCAAATCCAGTTTTTGGAGTCAAGGCACAAAATGGCAGAGGCTGCTTTTACTCAGGTCACTTGCCTCACCACAGAGCTAAAGAGTGAAGGGAGATGGAATGGCTCCCTCTGTGAAGGGAGATGGAATGAGTACTGGACAGAGTACTTCAATGTTTTAAGGAACATCAAAAGGCTGAGTAATTCCCACAAGATACGAAGATGCATAGACCTTTATGCTATTTCTTTAGCTCACTCACTAGAGAATAGATTTTCTGTTGAAGCAATGTTTTAGGAACCCAGTGTTCATCCTGAATCAGGCAAGTGTGGAGGTGGTTTTGAAGTCAACTCTCACTTAAGTGACCACAGGGGTCTGTTTCGGCTGAAAAATATGTTATGTTAATTAGCAAAATGCTTTGTCTAAGGAAATGAACATATGAAACCCTTCCAATAAAAACTGCTTTGCATACTGCAAGCTTCTACATTAAATTGGGACAGAGTTACTGCCAAGAGTGAGTAGAATTATTTGAGTAGAATTATTTTGACTTTTTGTCTTGTTTTCCTAAAAAAATCTGGCTGGTTTCTTGAAAGGTAGCTGGTGGCTCTTTATTGCACTCTGTTGCACAGTTTTAAGGATAAAATTGAAAAATATATTCATAACAGAAATGTATAATTTATATCTTTTATCTCCCATAAAACCTAGTCCTGCTGAGCTACTCACAGTAGTATGGCCTGGACTTGGCACAATTCTTCATGCTTTATGCTCTCAATGCTCCTCTCTCTGGACCAAAACTCAGAATTCCAAATAAATGAAGTAAAAATAAATAAATCAAATTTCTAAATAGCTCATGTTCCCCCTTTTTTTTTTTTTCTTTTTTTTTCTTTTTTTTTTTTTTTCTGTAACAGAATACATGCTGAAGAATGAATTTCACATCTGGATGGATACATCCAGCAAAACTGCTACTGGCAGCCCAAATTGTAATTTCTGATAGGAGGAATTCCCAACAGAAGAAACTCTCTATGACATCCATGATTATACTGCTTGCATGAGCATTTAAACTGAATATGGTGCTGATGCTGTTTTTATCTAAGAGAAATCTTGTATGTGATAAAATAGGGTGTCATTTGAGATATTTAGAAAGCCTATGGATATTGTAGCACTCATCAATTTTTTACTCTTTCTTGCTCTTTAAGTTTTCTGCAAATGACTTAGGAGTTTTACAGATAGCAGACATAAACCTTTATGGTATACCTCTGAATGAATTTTAACAAATTATCACAGGGAATGCTGCGACCTTGAAAGATAAAACTGTGTAAAGAGCTTGGAAAAGAAAGGAAAGACTTTCATTTGGTTGCAGTACCATGAGTTCAGAGCCTCATTTTCACTCACTAGATGACCCACTGCCTCCCTTTGCCCGACTCCCCAGATGGATTTGTTACTGTAAGCACTGTAACAGTGGTCTCAAGCAAGAAGAGAACATTAACTGGGAATTTTCTAGTTTGCATTAAGATTGTGAGACAACGATGCAGAAGACACTGTCTGTTAAATGTTATGGAATTGAAAATGACAGGCAGAGGAAGAAATTCATAGGAGTTGCCCAACAGCATAATCAGAATTCATTTTCCATTTCCTTGCCTTAACTTTTAAACAAGCTTTGGAACCACAATAATTACACATGCAGAAATTCTCACTAGACCAAGTATTTCCTTCAATTTCATGAAGGGGAAAATGCTGAGATTAACTTTGTCATGCAATTCCTACTTCTTTTGATCATTGAATGCAACATGTAAAATGCCAGGAATAAACAATGAACCATCATATTTAAGTTTTGTCAGGAAAAAAATACAGAACTCTTAGATCTTAACTGAGATTTTTTAAAGAAGTGGGGAGAGACACTGGAGCTAGAATTAAATTCAACAGATAAGGACGAAGCAGCAGAAGATAAGAGATCAGGAAGAGAGCCAACACAGTGAGTTAAATAACTTTGTACAGATGCAACTGCGTTAAATATCTTATTCAACTAAAAAAAAAGTTGGGAAAATGTGTTCCTATAGATTAGTATCAAGTAGAACAGTGGTGAAAAAAAGGGTAAGTGCATAACAGAGCATGTTCTGTAATTACATGTTTCATGTCATTCTTACATAAATGGCATGTGTGCTAAAGTAACAGAAGTGTAATATGTATGCCTGACTTTTGCAAAAATTTACATTACATGCAATGTGCCGACATTCACATACCAAACCACCATTTATGGTCTGCAGTTGCTGTATTTTAGGAACTTTTCAGAGAGCTTAAAGGATTTTAATTAAGAATGGTTTTTTGCCTTTCTCTGACTCTGGGGGAGTTAACTGAGTATGACTGACACAGTTGAAAAGGAAAATTTGAAAACAGTTGTTGAAATATGCATATTTAAATATGATATACTAGAAACACAGCTGGCCTTGACCAAAAATCCCATTTCTAAGCCTGGAACAAAATACATATGGTTGGCTGCTATGGTTTGAAGTGAGCAGTGGGTCCTACCACAAAGACAGAACTCCTGATCCCAGTGGTATGAAACTTTCTCGACTGACAAGCAAACAATTTAAAAATAAATTGATAGAGCAGTACTTCCATAACTACATGAGAACTAGTACAGATAATTCTTTTTAATTATCGATCAGGTTTTGTTGGCCTACCATTTCACTGCTCATGTTATTTTGTCATTTCTGTTCTGTAATAGCTAATGCTTACTCTATGATGATGAAGCCCTCATTTCACCACCAAAAGCACTGAAAAGAGTAGCCAATTACCTTAGGAAAATCAGTAAGCAAGAGATGCTGTGCAATAGAGAAAAAAAGAGTGATCTTACCGTTCCTGTTGTGCCCAAGGAAAGGTGGTTCATCTGTTGGGTCAGAGGGCCCATCATGCTTGCTGGCTGCATTGACATAGTGTGGTCCATTGTTGGTGTTATCACAGCACCCTGGAAACACACATTATTTACAGTTCAACCTCTCGTATTCCAAAAAAAAAAAAAAAAAAAAAGAAGAAAAAAAAGGCATTCTTTAAATGAGTGAACCTGACTGAAAACTTGACATGAATCTTAAAAGACACTAATACATCTGTCAGAAAAAATATGTTTTGCTCCTATTGACAACCAAGCTACACACATATATTATTTGTACTGCTAATGAGGCCATTTTATGTCAGCTCCAATTAAGTGTCATTTTTTACTTCATTGCTTCTGACAAACAAATGCATATGTTCTTTCTATGATGAATGCTACTGTACATTGCAAAACGCCTGTCATTTCCGTTTCTCCATATCCTATATAGAACAATCTTACAGACAGAACACATATGTCCCCAATTTTCTCTGCCTTCTAAAGCCCTCAGTCTCAGAGATCTTCAGCCTATTATGGTAATTATCTTGGATTTTTCCAGTCTCAACTAAGAACCCTAACTCATGGTATTTTATAGCTGGTTAAGTAAGACTAGCTATTGACAGTGAGTTTGGTAGTGACACCCATTTAAAACACATACACAGTGTTTAAAAGCATTTTTCTTCTCTGCATGAAAAACAAAGACATTAATAACAAAGACCATATGTACTAAAGCAAGACTCAGACTTTGACCAAAAAATGAAACAAAAGACATGCCAAAGGAGCTTAAGAGAGAGAGAGCTCCTTTGCCATTCATATTGCTTGGTTTTTGCTCTCCCACTCCCCACCGTCCTATGCTGGCAAAATCTCTTCAGTTCTATGTTGTAAAATGCTATTTCCTATGTTGGTTAGAGAAAGTCAGTCAGAAAGTGTGGTCTGCTCTTTTTCTTGCAGATACTGACATAAGGCAGTATTTCCAGTCATTTCTTCATAAGAAATAATACTTTTACTCCGTATGCATCTTTGCGTGCACACATCACATAGATGAATATATCTGTTAAAATAATTCGACTTTTTTTCCCCCTTTGAGAATACTGGAAAAATCTATCTATAAACAAACTTGTTTAACCAACTTGTAAAACAAACTTGTTTCAAAACTCATAGCATATCTGTTCTTACATGTTTATCTCACATTTACATAGAGCTGTTTTGCCAAGGATCTCATTAGAAGCTAAGGATTTCAAATTTTCATTTGCAAATAGAAATAAATAAAAATACAAAATTCTAGAGAAATATCAATTCAATTGTGCCTCACTTTCCAGCAATATTTTTTCTATGCACATCCTATCTGAGAAGTATAGAGTCTGCAGCCCCTGCATCTCATTCCTTGCATGAAGTGGGGTAAGAAGAAGGTAGGCTCATTTTGGTCAGTAATTTTTGCAATATCCTCAGCATATGAAATACATACACAGTTGTTTTATGTCACAGTGTGGATTTACATTGCATTGACAAGAGTCCCTAAAGAAATCTGACAAATTACAGAAGCTAGCCTCTGTGGAGTATCTGTCATGATTCCAAATAAATGCTTAGGAAACAAGCCGATCAAACCTGCAACACTTCCCACTTTTTGCCACTTTATTGGCTATTATTAATTTGCACTGGCTTACATTGATTAATTTATGGATTAACTCATTTAATGAACCACCACACAGTGAAGTCTTCCCTTCGGGTACAAGGGTCTAAAAGCAAGTCTGCTAGGCACACACTCATTCACCCCATTAAGCAGTTCCTGCATAGCAGAATCAATGCAAGAGTCTGAAGAAGAGCCATGCACAACAAAAATAATCTTGTTTTGCCTTTGAAATCAGTGGCCTCAGACACCATGCAGCCAGATGAGTTTCTAGGGTTTGGGCTGCAACTGCACTTTTTGGTTATGATAGGACATTGTAAGCTCTGCTCAGCATTTTTACTCTATCAAACCATATGTGCTCAAATTAAATCTGTCAACTGATAAACAGTTCTCAATTCCCTCTACAAGCAGTGCTCTCCTTTGGCTCAAAGGTGGAGAATTGCCTCAGGCCTTTCCATGACAGACAAGCTGGGCTCCCACTTGTGATGCCAAGGAAGGTGATTCTCCCTCTCTTCTCCATGTTCATGGTATCCCACTTGGAGAGATGCACCCAGCTCTGGGTGCCCCAGCATAAAGTGAATGTGGACCTGTTTGAGAGGGTCCAGAGGGGGGCCATGAGGATGATCAGAGGGCATCAATGTATGTAAGCATCTGAAGGGAAGGTGTTAGGAGCACAGAACCAGGCTCTTCTCAGTGTTGCCAAGCAATGAGGCAAGAGGCAACAGGCAGAGATTGATGCCAAGGAAGTTCCTGGGGAAGAACTTCTTTACTGTGCAGGTGATCCTGCACTGGAACAGATTGTCTAGAGAGGCTGTGGAGTCTCCTTCACTGGAGATACTCAAGAACCCTCTGGATGCAATCCTGTGTAAAGATGCTTATTGCAAAAATACAGCTGGAGGAACTTGCTGTGATTACATATGTGACAGACTGATAATTATTTCTGGGTTTAATTCAGGAACCTGGAAATAAAGAAGGGGCAATGGTGAAGGAAGTCTTATGGTTTAGTGTAACAAATGTAACTACCAGACATAGAATGGAAAAATCTGAGAGCAATTGTCTTTCAGCAAATAAGTAAGCACAACAGGTATTGCAAACAAACTATTAAAAATATATGGATGAGAGAGAAAATATATCAAGGACAAAAATATTGCTCAGATACAGAAAACATATAATTTTCAAATTGAAAATATATATATTCCTGTCCCTAAATATACACCATTTAATACACTAGAAAAAGAAGCTGGAAAAACAAATCAAATATTTGCAGCTTTCCTAAGACAGCTTAACATGTTTTAAGCTGACAGTTACCTAGAGCAGAGAATTACATGCATTTCCCAGATCATTAATTCACCAGTTCACAATCTTCTTGTGATCACGTAGGAAAGAAATTATACTTAATTAAGGAAATATTGTCTGGTTGTTAGGGCGACCCTCAGTCTCCAGACCATAATGCATTTCATATTACATGCTGTCAAGTCCATTCATATTCAATTTATTTAGCTGTAGAAGACAAAAAAATGTCTTGCCTCAGATGTTGCCATCATATTAAAAGTAATTTGATTCTTTTCAGCCTATAATATGCAATTGCTGATAAACATCCAGTTGGCTACTGGCAAATGTTATATCAAACGTATTGTTTCTTCTTCATCTGTTTGGATGTCTCATTTTACTGAGGTTGTAAATATATAGAAAGGCATCTTAGCATTGCAAACTATTACTTAAAGCCCTTTTTAATGGCAAAAAACCTGTAGAAGAAATTATAATGAGATTTTTGGCAAAGACAGTGGCAAAAATGCAGTTGTCCTGTCAATTATTTAGATCTGTCCTGTTGCCCTGTTGCCTCATTAGGATTACATTTATTTTTATTTTTTTTTTTAGTTCCCACAAGAAACTGATAATAATGACTTTTAAATTTGGCAAGATATTCTTAGCATATGATTTTTCATACAATTTTGTTGATGCTAGAGTGGCTTTAAAAGAAATTAATAGGGCAAATGGTAAGGAATAATGATACAGACAAGTATGGTTTTTGTAACATTTTGATAAACCTGAGATAAGCTGACATACACATTTGATTTCCTCTTCACTTTATTTGAAAGACCTTGCTGTTTTAGAATGCTTTAAGCTTTATGAACATACTTTTCCTATAAGAAAGTAAATGTATATATTTCAGAATATAGTCTATCACTTACAAAGAGAGAAGCTGGAATTTATGAACACTGCAGATCCTCTATATAGCAAAAAAACTCAAATTACAGGAAGGACACCAAATACAGTTTGGTGTATGAGGTAAAATATCTTTAAATATTTGTCAATATCAAAAGGCATCAGTAGAACAATTCCATGTTGGTGTAAAGACAAATGCCACCTTTTGTCTGTTGAAGGGTGGGAAAGTGACATCAGAAATAAAAAGTGTATTAGGAGGCTTTAGAAATGGAGAGTTCACTAGTTGAGAGATGCACTTTGGGGCCAGTGGGAGGATGGATTAGTTGGTCACAGATTTCTACAATAATGAACTGCATTAAAGGCTTCTATTTTATTTCAATGTTCTAATACTGATACTGGACTTAAGGGGAAAATACCAGCTGAATAAATATTTTTTTAAAGCTTACAGTAAGCATCTGTTTATTTTAGAATTTACTTTTCCTTTATTTAGGAAGTTTAAATAATTTAACCATACTCACAAATTCTGCTTTGTAAATACTGGTCAATGTAAAGCCAATAAACTTTACAGCAGAAAACTTACTTTTCAAATTTGTTTACAGATATCTTGTGCAGACATATGAGCACCAGGCCATTCCATCTGAAAATTTATTATCCTACTACCAAGTGAATGCCTTTATGCTATCAAGAACATGTTGTTCCTTGAGGTTTATTAAATTGAGTGAAAGGATGACTTTCCTTATACTTATCAGACAGACAGATCTATCAAGAATTAATATGAAAAAAAATCAACATGCAAGCTTTTTTTGCAGAGAAATACACTTTCTCTGCACACTGAACAAATGATGGCCATATTTCAATTGATTTACTGTTCTGTCTAGTCTGACTTGTCTGATCTCCTTGGGCTGCCTCTCACAGGCAGCAGAAAAACCAGGTCCCCTTGTCAGAACTGAGTCTACTGAACTACTCCAAACTGGTTGGTAAGGGTCAAACTCCTATGACTGTTGCAGGAAGAGTAAAGGTAGCTTTGAAATCCTCTCTGTCCTTGTCATCACCTCTGCTGGGAATATTTGTTGATATTTCAAAACAAAGGAAAACTTATTTTCCCTTTCTCAGTGAAATGATAGCAACTGCTGAGGCATTTGCCAGTTTATCAGAAGTTAAATCATGATTTGAGTATAGTGAAGAAGATCAGCAAAAATCAGCTAAAAATGTATATTCTGCAAATCTTAGGATTTCATTTCGTTTCATTACATTGTTGATTTCAAAAGCTTGCTAAAAATGTGGTAAAGCGAGCAAGAAGCCCAAACACTCCTCTAAGTTAAAGTAGCTTTAACTTTGGAATAGGCAAACCTGATGCAAACCATCAATGCTGAGCCCTGCTTCTGCACTGAGCACTAAACCTGAGTTCACATTACCATGTAAACATATCCCCATATTTTGAATATTGGACATTAATTGAAATTCTTATCTGACATCACCTTCATAACTTAGTTGAACCTCTGAGGAGCAATGGGCACATTTGCTTTCCCTTTCTTTGTTTTTGCTCTATGTTTGTGAACCTCTTTCTTTGGCTGAAAACATACATCATACGTCCAAGAGAGTTACTGCCCAGAAGTACCTGGTTTTAAAGGATTAAGAATCCAAATATAGAGTGGTAAATAAAGAACAAAGGTGACCCTTGTGTAGGCTTCACCTTTCTTACAACGATAGCCACGTTTTTTTTGATGGTTTCTTTCCCATTGTCCTTCTTGCCTTGTATTTCCTGTCTCCTAGTCTGAAATACAGCTTTTGATAATGTACAGATACATTTGTACCCTACATGTACAAATGCAGATTAAAAGGATGTAGAAATGGGAACATCAAGATATAAGGAGAAGACAACTGATGCAATAGGAAGAGTTTTATATTGGTAACTATGTGTACAAATAAAGCAATACTTGAAAAGATATTGTATCAGTTAATAAATGTATTATATCAGGCAGTACCATATGTCAGTAGTTTATGCTTCTAATAGATCATAAAAAATCAGTAAATATCAGACCATATATCTGTCTGTTAATCTAAAAGGACCTAACAAAAACAAATAGCATTTATTCTGCACACAAAAAGCTGCCCATGTCACTCAGTGCCTAAGCTGACTTTTGCATGGTGACTTGTATCTTCCCACCCAAAGTAAGATCTAAAGAGAAAGTCTATTCAAGAAAGTGACAATATTACAAATATTTATGAATGGAAAATACATCTGAGTTCCTACAGGGACTCTGAAGCACATTTTGTGAGCCCTGTGTTAGACCTTTGCCCTTACTGTCTGCCCATGCAGGTTGGACCATAAACCCATGTGCTTCTCAATAGACTCAAAATCTGAAGTTTTCATACCTTTCTTCAACTTTCTTCAGCAAGAAATAAAATAAAATTACTGGTATTATATGCAGGAATAAATGTGCGTATTTTAGCTGGGATCTGCCATCAGGAAGGAGCCCACAGCAATTAGGAAATGACCTGTTGCAGTGGGGTATTCATTCCAAAAATTTCTGGAGAAGGCAGAGAGGCCATAGGCAGGTCTTGATCCCTCATGTGACCTATTCTAGAAGGGAATGGGAAATCTCATTTGCTTTTTTCCCTACTCTTCAGCTTATGAGTATGCACTTGGCTGATGGCTTTATGTAGCCACTCCACATATGTGCTTTTGTTAAGCCAAGAACAGTCACCACAAACAAAGAATCCTCACAACTCAAAGAGGGTTTAGCATCCCTGGAAGACAAAAAAAGAAACACAAAGGTGGTAATTTGCCTAGGACATAACTACTGTAATGCACAGATCAAATTTTCTCCTGCCCTTTTCACTATCAGATTTCACAAAAGAAAGATTTCAATCCATGTCAAAACAAGCAATTCCATTCTGTATATATTCTTATATATATTCTGACGTGTATGAAATTTTTCCTTCCTTCACTGTCTCCCAGCAGCTGATGTGCCATCCTAGTAAATGGGAATCAGGAGTTTCTTTCCTGTGGACTAGTTTTTCTTAATATCAGAATGGAATTTCATCTATTAAAGTTAAATCCAAATAATACTTCTCTTCAAACAGCTCTTTTCTATTCTATCCCTTCTTGCCTATAACCAGGTGTGAAAATTCACTTAATGGCTCATCCTAGGTGATAAATGGATATTATCAAACTGTACATTAAAATACAAGCCAGAACCAGTTTCTAGCTAACGTTTTCACTTCTTTGTCTTAGTGAGTTCAAATGAAACTTTCAAAAAGGATGTCATATTTGTATCCTCAATAGTTTGATTTTCCATATACATATATACACACAAAAAATTACACATGGGAAGACAAATTGTATTGCCAATTCTATTACACCCACTCAGGCCACAATGTTTTTTCAGTATGTGGATAGGTTTTTTCTAACATTTGAAACTCTCAGTGCAGGATTTATTATGGCAAATATAACTAAGAGTAACAGTGACTGGTTTTTAAACTTCCTGTTCACGAGGAACATTTAATGAGCAATGAGTACAAACTTCTGTTATTAGCTGAAAATGGTTGCTAATTTTATTTTACTCAGGCAAACATGTTCCTAGAACAAGAAAAATGCTTGACAGAAAATTTTGCCTCCAGAGGCTTGTGCTTTTAAGTGGAGGTACAGAGAAGGTTGGTGACAAGAGAGCATGTAAGATGTTTAATGTAGTGGGGCCCTTTCTCCCCCTGGGCCTCCAGTTTTCCATGCAAGGTGAGGCAGTCCCACCTGTCTGGGTGCTCCCCAAAGGCATGGCAACAGATGTGACCCAGTGTCTGACACACAGGGCTGCTGATCTCTGCTTTTCTGGCAAGATTCAGTGCATAGGTCATTTGCCAGGCACAGAAAGTGCTTAACTGGGTTTGGGGAGGAAAGTCCAGTGACACTTCTCCTGTGTGCACTTCTAGCCTTGACACTACCACGGCCAGTGACAGGGCAGAAGCTGTGACAGTAACAGATGTGCTGTGTTTTGTCTCCTGCCCCAAAACCTGGAGGGACTTGCACTGTGTAAGCTGTAATCTAACAGCTGAGCTGGATGAAAATATTCACTGATTAGAAGGACAAACACTGACACTGAGAGACATCAGAAATTATTAGGAACTGGCTATCAACAAGGGAAAAAAAATAAACAAACCCAAAACCAAGCAGAAAAGTGGGCTGGTAATATAATCCTATGTATTAAGGTCATATTAGAGGTAAGATGACAAAAATAACACTCTACACAGTGAAGAAAATGGTATGGCTGTGTGTGGTGTTAACTCCACAACACTAAAAGGACTTAACACAACCAGACTTAGGCAGAAATATCTGAAATAACTTCAGCATTCAAAACAGTGAGGTGATATCACTAAATGAAGTTCCAAGGACACATACTGAGGTGCTAGGGTGGGAGACAGCAGAGTGCTCCTCTGTGAGACCCCAAGTACTTGAGAGGACAAGTATGGGAACAACAGTTAAGAAATGGTTAGTATCAGGATGTTTCCCTGCAATTCTGAGATCAGAAAGGCTCTTGTAAACCAGAATTTATAAGTGCTGGACACTACAAATAAGGCAGCCTCACACAGTTGCTCCTGGACTTCAGGTCAGCCCTTCCAATGTCAAGCCAAAGGGAACTCTTCAACATCAGAGCTAATTCCTAGGTGAGGCTCAAATCTAGGCTGCACTCTCAGAGCCATGCTGATGGAAGGGCTGTCATGGAGCCCAGGTACACGGCTGTATGGGGTGGGTAGGAAGCCACCTTGAAATGCTGAGATTAATGTTGCTGTGTCATTCCTGAACTCAGCTACAAACAAAATGTCCATCCTCCATGAGGATGCACTATGGTGCACTGCCATCTGCTGCCTATGTCTCAACTCCTTGTTGGCAGCTCCTGCACAAAGGAAGACTAAAGGTATGAAGGGTCTAAAAATTATGTCCTTTCCCTCCTCATACCATTTTTCAAATTTAAAAATTCTGGAAAGCTGATGAGGACCAGTCATATGCACATAATCTTCACAGGAATCCTTCTTATCCTACCTATTAGGAAAGACAGGTAGCAGAAGATGCTATAAATGAAACTCTGGGTGAGTAAGGATGCTTTTCTAACGATGTGCTTCTGTTCAATAATAGATTTTAGACTTGAAGATGATAGACTGGGAAATCTTGTACTAAGCCACTGTTCATGTTTTGTATCAATTCAATTCTAGATCACAGTGATTCATACCTATCTTTAAAACTAAAAGTGCACCTTATTAGAAAGGTCAAATACAGAAATCTGTCTCTCTGTCATGTTCTGTTAGATTTGTAACCTGTAATGTTAAACAAAGCCCTTTCCCACACAGTAATGGAAAGACAGCCATTCTAGCCGGCCTTTCCTTTCATTTAAACCCCAAAATTTTCACAGCCTGTTTGTCCTGGTCCAGATCCCAAATGGCATTTCATTTTCTGGACTTGTAACTCCTTAGGGGAGGCTATGGATGGAATACACTCCATTCTGTATTGAGGTTTATCCTTTGACAGGTTAAAACTATCTACTGGCACTGCCAGCTCTGTGACAGTCCTCAAATCCAAGACTCAGGCATGTATTTCCAAGAGTGCCTTCTTACCTTCTATTCCATCATTAAAAGTAACCCAAGACTATGCCTCACTCACGCCTCTACAAATTTTAAGCGCGATTTTTCTGACTTTAAAAACTCCAGAGCAGCTCCTCCTTGGACTCTCTGCAAGCAAAATGTCACCAGCACCTGGATTTTGCTGCTCCTGGACAATCCACCCTGCTCTGGATGAGACACCATTCCAGTTTGTACACTGTTTTGAACAACTGAGACTATTGGCACAATCTGGGCAAACTGTGGCTGCAGAAGTGTCCCAGCCTAAAACTTCTCTCCCAGACGCATGAGACCTCAAGAGGCCAGTAAAGGTGATGGCAGCAAGTACACAGAGCAGGTCCTTCAAAGGTAACTATATCTAAATCTGGGAAGGTACAAATCGTATAGATAAAATCAAATTCAAGTCCTCAGCTACGTGTCACCAGTCAGAAAAAAATGGAGCCTAGACAGGGTAAACAGATTTTTTCAACTAAAAATCGGATATTTTAAGTTCTCCTTTACTTTAAGGTACTTCCAGTGAAACCAGTCTGTGTGTTAGAATAAACAATTAACATTTGTAAGTCTCCCTTCTACCAAAGATGTCAAAGTGTTTTAAATCCTGTGTGACATAAAGAGAACTCAGGAGGTGGTCTATTATCAGGGTTCTGGGATGAGTCTGGATCTACGTCTGACCTTTCCCGAGCCATTGAGTGTTCAGACTGGGGGGTACATCTTGGGTCGTCACCATTGCAGGCCCAAAGAGAACAGGTGGTTCCATTTACACACACTAGTCCAAATTGATCAAGAAAACTATACATTTTAACTCTTGATTCATGCTGAGCAGATTTGAAATAAATAAGAGAAAATGGCTTCTGAGTCTACTTTGCTCTACACTCCATTGTCTCTTAAAAGCAAATGAAAATATTGAGGAAAAGAAATTTAAAAGAAACCCATGGGAGTAAATATTCAGTGCAAAAATGGTTCAAATAGTCTAAGAAGGAGACATGAAAAGTTCAGAAAGATGCAGATTTTGGCTATTATTAAGGCTAGAAAGAAGAGAAAGTAAGCAATCCAGCAAGGATTATTCTACTTTTTAAAAATATATCTTTACCGATTAAGAATGACTAAATTGATATATTTTCCCTTTTGTTTTCTGTCCAGATAAAGTCACTCTTGGGCAGAAATCTTCCTTATAAAGTTTCAGCCTAGAGCACATTTTTACAGCTGAATTATTATCCTTAAAATACGAGTTCATACTGGAAATGCTGGCAGCCCTCTTAACTATTGTATAGCAGTGAGCACAGCTGTAACATGTTAAATATGCTGAAAGGACATGGGGGGAACAGAGAGCCTCAGTGCTGGGTCACCAGGTTTGGTCATTGCTGGGACTGAAAGTTTTATCAAGCAACAGCTGCTCAGTTCTGTTCAGGTATCAGCTACCCACAGAGAAACTCTCCAGCACAGAGATACACCACTGTGACTGGGGATGTCCAACAGCCTTCCCAAGGGTTGGGAAAGGTAGGGAGCTGCATCTCCACAGGTTACTGATCAGGGAGAGGATTGCATGGTCCTTGGCCGGCATGCTGTTCTGCCTACAGAGGGTGTTTGACACTGGGTCTTCTCAGGGCACTCAGTTTTATCAGAAGGATGGCAACCACCAAAGACTGTTCCTTTTTCCAGATTAGTGAATGGACCACATCCATGCTATCACACTGCCAGTTTCAGAGGAATTGCCAAAGCAACATGGGCAAATGAAGTCAAAGTCTGCTGCTTCAGTTTTTCTCTAAATGAATTTACCAGAGTAAATCAGGTCAGTTACTCTGTTTTACTCTTATCCATATCCATGCTGCAGTAATCTGTACAAAAAGGTTTTATTTATTACAGCTTTTATTTTGTACACCACCATTTCCCACCACCCACTGTGTACTAGTCCATGGGAATGTACAGCAAGCAGTCAGATCCTGACATACCCCAAAGATGTTTTTACTTCTTTGTGACTTTGTGG
Source organism: Melospiza georgiana (assembly GCF_028018845.1). Classification (NCBI taxonomy): domain Eukaryota; kingdom Metazoa; phylum Chordata; class Aves; order Passeriformes; family Passerellidae; genus Melospiza; species Melospiza georgiana. The sequence continues at coordinate 41,367,489 of NC_080430.1, read as the reverse complement.
TTTCCACACACTGTCTGATTTGCAGAAGTTTAGGCTGAAATAAATTTTTTTTGGGCAGCTTTCCTGAATTTCTTTCAGCTATTTGAGTATTGTAGAGGTGTTCCGTTTTCTCAGGAAAAAAAAAAATCTTTATGTTTATTTTCTGTGGCATCTAAAAATTAACTACTATTGTGGTCAACAGTAATTTCAGAGGTTCCACGAATGAGCCAAGAAAGAGCAGTTCAAGTTTTTTTCAAAGTGATTTTCTAAATCCTACCTGAAGTAAACTCTCCAGGTTACAAGGCAGTTGATGGGAGTTGTCTACTACCAAATGCTCTGAAAATGCCTCAGACAACAGAGAGCACCTTGCTCTGGAGCCAGAGAGGAATGAGCTGGTGAGTCACTGTTGTGGTAAATGTACCAGAGTGAGTCTTTGACCCAAAGTGGATGACCAGCCTTCCATGAAGCACTGATCAGACAGCTGAGTCTGCCATGAGTTCAGGAAGATGTCTTTCACGTGATGGTAAGAGGATGCTTTGGAGGAACAAATCATAGAGGAAGCTAGAGAAAAGAAGGCCAGCTGGATAGTACACACATATTGCTGAGATGAACAGTAAGGTATTTGGAAAAAGAAAAAAAAACACAACTCTGAAAGAGAATAAAACATCCTGTGAATCCAGGTCACATTTGGCACATAGTTGTGACCAAAAGAATAAAAAATTTGAGCTGTCAAAAGGAATGTTTCCACCATATTTCAAAATGACATATAATTTCAGAATTTATCTAAATTTGAAGGGGAAAAAAAAGCTTAAAATTAGTTCAACAACCCAGAAATGAAAACAAGGAGATTATAGATATTTGGTCTTTGTTCTTCTTCTCACCCTTTCCTCACTCCCTAAGTTCTCCCTGGGAGTGGAGTCAAAACAACATTTTCACAACTTTTTCCATGTCACTACTCTCTCCGTCTGCACATTTTCACTTGAAGACAAGTTTTAGAGCTATTATTTGATTCTGCCCACAAAGCCAAATTTTATTATCCACAGAGTATTATATATGTAATAGTCCTGTCAGTCATAGCCAGAGGCAAAGGGTAGCCTCAGAGGTAAAGGAAACAAGAAACATCCAAAGGAAGATAAATAGGAATGAGATGATAGGCAAATGGCTAATACTCCCATCTTTTGTTGAGAGCTGTGGATAGAAAAAAATAGTCCTCTAATTAATTCCAGAGTGACAGGGACTCGAGAGCCGGGTTCTGTGCACTGCATGCTTGTGAATCTTCATTATATGTGAAACCCCTTCCTCCAAAAACCAAACAAACTCTTGTTTTGTCTTTGACATCAAAAGATGCATAGTAACTAACAACAGATGTTCTGATAAACTCCAGTAGAAACCAACCTCTTGGCAGCCACATTTCTGTTCTGCAGTGACTTTTCCATTCACACAGAAAATCCACTTGTGGGACTGAAAAATACATAAAATGGTTTTCTGCTAGTATTTCCTGTGGTATTTTCTGTTACTATCAAGGAACTGCAGCATCATGAAGGACCATCTTCTGGTGTTTCAGTTCAGGGTCACTGCGGATGATTATGGATTCAGGGAAGTAATGCAGAAGTGCACAGCTTGAAGAGGGAACTAGACGAGGCAAAAATTTTAGCAGAAGCTAATTGCAATTTCAGTGGTTCAAATTTCTGTAATCCAACAATCACAGTAACATACAGATCTTAGTGAATTCAAAAAATTTGGCTTGAAATCCTGAACCTTCTGAAATTAATTATGGTTTGTCATCAACTACCAGTATTTCACATTGTTTTAATCCTCTGAGACAGATGCCAAGCTGTACATCACTATGCAGGTATACAAAAGATTTTTATAGCACAGACAGATTTTCATTAATTAGTTATGTCTAGCAGAGATGATTCTGCTCTTGTTTTCAGATTCAGATTGTAATTCAGTGATTTTTGGGTTTTTTTCAGTAATCCAATTGTAAATTTTGTGGCCCTATGCTGCCTGTAAACTTGTTTAACCTAGAAACAAAATTTGTTTTCTGGCAAAACAGCCATCTTTTCAAGAAGCTGAAGTAATTAATAAAGATAAGGACAACCAGCCTTGGAACAGGAAAGAATCAAGTCTAATAAAAATTTCCAGTAAGAAACCATCTAATAAATACTTGTTATGCACACTGAGAAGGATCCTTAGGCTGAAATGTTGCCATAAATTATTCATATGGAAGTTTTGGACTGTAAACAAATTTATGAAGATAATGATCTCTTTGCAATTCATGAACAAAAGTGGAGGGAGGGGTCAATCCCAGAATAAACTGCGATGTATAAATCCACCAGCTGGAGGCATAAAGTACTGATGCAGAGATTCACTGCAGAAATTGTAAAATAATCCCTGTGTGTTTTCTCCTTCCAGAAAGACAGCTTTGAAGAGCAACTGCAGAGCCAAATAATTTAGTGTATCCTCATTTGCTGTTCTTGACCAGAGCAGTAATCACAAGTTAGAAATCAAAGTCTTTGGACTATAATGGGTGAATCAAATGAGAACTGTGCACAGCATTAGCCTGTGCCTGCTTAAAACTAGCAGCAAGCAAGCGTGAAACCTTCGTCAGTACAGATCGCAAGGGGTTGTTGCAACTTTGGGAAACACTGATGTTCATTTTTGTTTGATGTACCAAACTGCTTTTCCTCAATTGAGGATTCATACTGACTGACTAGGTGGTTTAATAAGCTGAATGAATTTCAAAATGGCAAAGTTTACTTCCAGTACATTTATTTAATGGCTGAGGGAACTGATGAAAGGGAAATAAAAATCTGATGAGGAGAAAAAAAAAATTAGTTTAGAATCTAGACTCCCCCAGGACAATTTCTTGTGCTTTGTATCCTCTGTACTGACAGACAACATATTTGCTTTCTAGCTAATTATCAACAAGACTAAAATTTTACATCTTTGATGTGTACGAGATCAAAGAATATTAGGAAATAAAAGTAAGATTAACATAATTGTCTTGTACAGCTATAATAAATTATGACTACATATACAGTCAGACACCCCACTCATCGGGAAGGCATAAACTGGAATCAATTGAACTATACAAGAACCTTGTTTAATTTTGTTTCCTCTGCAGTTTCTCACCTCTTTTGACACCCACCACTGGATCCCAGATGGAAAGCCACAAAAGAGGCTCCCATCCCAGTGGCCTATCTGAAACTCATGAGATTCACAGAAGCTCCTGTTTCAGTTGTTGAGCCTTAAAAAAACAGCAGCCTTGTGCAGACATGGCAGGTCACCAGCAGGGGATGAACGAAAAGATTTCCAGGTCCAAAATCACATATCCCTACCACATGCTTGATCTAAAGGATTCATTTCTGTTTAGGTTTTTTACTTTTTTACTAGCATTGTCTACCTAGTGTGCTTACACAGACTGGGCATCCAAACCTCTTTGGGAGCATTTTGTGGTAGTGCAAACTTTTTCTATTATGTATCTAGGACACGATTCTCATCCATCAAATCCGTGTGACAGCACGCTCAATTTAGGAAAAAAGAAAAAAAAAAGAGGGGAACCAATGCTTTGATGTATACCTGCATCTAATTCATCATTACCATGGCTTAAATAATGAACACATTATTTTAGGAGTGTTACATTTTCTTTAAACTGTCCATGAGAACAATGCTGCCCTATAATAACTGATAAACACCTAGCTTTGATTGATTTGTCTTCAGTCTTAATACACACAGCATGTTTGTTTACTCCATAAATATCTTAGTATTCCTACTTCCTCACCCGCTCGACTTGAGGAAAAAAAAAAAAAATCAAAGACAGCCAAAAGCATCTGCCTTGTAAGAGTAAAATGGGGTGGGAATGTTTGGATTGCTCTGGCTCATTAAGGTGACGTGAAAGGTCTACTTCTGGCTAGGAGCTGTGAGTTATTCCTTCAAGCAAAAGCATTTTGAAGGTTTTATTTGTCATCAGGTGGCAGTGACAATGAAAAACGTCTATTGCACTTCAAGACAGCTGGTAATAAAGCTGCACGGGGAACGACTGACAGAATAACTATACCACTGTAGCTTCTAAGTTTTTACAGCCACTCAGCTGGAGTTATATCATTGCATTAAAAGTGGTTTAGGGTATAAAAAACATTTGATACAGAGGGGTTCTCTCCCTCCCCATTGCTGTATGAGGAATCAGTGCAACAAAATTTGGGTAAAACGGTCTTTTGCTTAATTTAATTAATTGTTTCTACTATGTAGTTTTGCTTTAGTTCACAGAAGGGCAAGCCTAAAAATGTTTCTGACTTTCTGACAACTGCCTCATTCAGCACCCTTGCAAGCAGCTCCCAACAAATCCCAGTCTTCAAAGGCACATTGTTTTTGTTTGTTCTCATTGTAACAGATGTTTTGTATCATGTACTTCAATGAACTAATTCATCTGCAGAGGACCGCCTACTCTGGCTGGTGTGCATCCAGCTGTGGAAATAGCTCAAGTGTCATCTGTGACCACTTTCATTCCATTCTTCTGACCTCACAGGATCTCAGTGACCGCATCCAAACCCATTAAAAATAAACAGACCTGAGAACATCCTTTTAAAAATTTTCCAGCGGAGGAGTACTGCTACTCTAGGCAGGAAGCCTTTCTGGAAAGAATGTAACTGAAGCTGAAGGAAGAGTCACTCAGCTCTGGAAATCTCCTCCAAAACATGTTGCTTTTATCATATGAACTACCCAGTCAATATTAAGAGGCACAAGACCAATGTCAGGTGTGATTTTGATGGAGCTGAGAGCTTCTGACTAACTCAGTGCCATTATCAATTAGCCTGAGCACCAGACAATCAATCACCACTTCTGCTCTAAATGTACTGAGCTCCCATTAGAAGCTGCAAATATCATGAGGCTACTTCATCTCAACACACTGAGCCCTTTTATATACTGTGGTTCTACTGTAATATATTTCTGAAGTAGAAACAAAATCAATCTGAATTGCTCTGGAGTGGAAGCATATCCCATTAACAGCTGTGCACCAAGACTAAAATGTATTAGCGGATAAAAAATAGTTTGCGTCTGTATGAAGACAATTACTGCTTTCTTAAAAGTGACCAAATAAAACATCCAATAGCAATAAAGAACAGACTTTCTGAAAATGCCTTTAAAATCAGTTGGGATCACTTCATCACAAGTCAAAACATGCCTGGGATGGTGCAAGCATTCCTTGATTAGCTTCCTTGGAAGCAGGAGCAACAAGTTGCTTTCTGAATTTCTTGAGAAGCTGACTGCAGTTTACCACAGGAAATAAGTAGTTCCTGATAAGATGCTGATCATACACTTCAATACTGGGTCCACTGTATTTGCTAATTACTTTCAAACCACTTAGTCAAGTCACCTATTAAGAGGAAATGATTCAATTGCAGATCCACTGAACTGAGAAACTCGGTGACCAAAACTCCTTGTGGAGCTAGAATTATCCACCTGTGTAAGAGTGCTCACAATACGTCAAACCAAGTAGTTAATTTTGGTTTTGAGAAGCAACTATGGCTGTAGTTAATTAGACAGCTTGGAAGGATTTTTAATATTGTACAACACCAATTACTAGAATATTTCAGAAACATTTCAGAAGCCTTTAAAAACCTTCAGGAAAATTAGAGCCTTACATCAATCATCAGAACCAATTCATCACTTTCAGGAAGTTGCACTCCCAAGCCCCGTATTCTACAGAGAAAATGTTAAAACTTTCTGGCAACTGTCCTATATTTCAAAGATGGTAATTCATCTTCTCACTTCAGCTCAGGTGTATTTATAATAAACTTGCTATTTGGGTATATCTAGGGGTCAGCTGCTTTAAGGTCTAAGCAGATCATGCAGAAGGCATGAACAGCTGGCTGCAGCTCGTGACATTTTCTGTAGTTCCTAACTCAGAGGTCAACAAAATGGGCTCACTCACAGCGATACTAAAGAATTTCACATTAATTTTCACTCACTTCACAGTAACTCATTAAATGGAAATACCTAGGGTACAACTGGGTGCCTGACAGAAGACTCTTTTGGGATTTTAGTCTTTGTCACATATTCTAGCCTTCAGCTGATTTTGCTGTTGCTTAGTTTGTTTGGCTTGAGCTTCCACTTTGGAGCATGTCAGAATGATAGATAGCACTCTTTGAAATAGAGAAAATACTTCTCAGAGGGAAACCACCACATTTGAGTAAAACTATTGTCCTTCAGCACATATAACATACAAAAGTAATGCCTGTGATGCTCCTATGACTTATACTGGATATTGGAATTGTCAACGTCAAAGAGTTCTGTCCCTTGTATTTATCCACAAGACTTTAACCAGCACCAAAGAATTAACATGGCTTTTTATGCTGTGAGAAGCAGAACAAATATTGCATAATGCCTGGTTACATATTGTCCCAGCTTGGCCAAGCAGATGAAAGGAAACAGCAAAGCACAGTCTCATACTTCACTTGATACAACAGCACTCATGGCACGTTTCTACTTACTCCTCCACTTGTCTGTTGAACAAAATAATGAAAAGAAGCTCACACAGGATTCAAATACATTGCATATTGTGGAAGCAGGCAAATATCACCACAAACAGATCACTGCTAATGACCACAGCCCACACTCTCAGAGCCATGACCTGTATCACTGATTTTTATCTGAAAGACAGATTTGAATGGCATGTAAAACTCTAGGAAGAATAAAAAATGTAGACATTTTAAATATTGTGAGGAAGTTCTCTTCAATGGTGGTACTTGAAACGTCCCAAGCTCTATTACAAGATGTTTATAATGAGTTCACCTGGCTTACACACATGTCCAATTTTTTCTTTTTTCCTGAATGGATGCAGTTACACACATTGGTATATTTCTATTATCCCAGTGAAAACATCCATGGTTACTACCACTGAAGTGTGAAGTCCAGAATCTCAAAGACATGCACATCATCTGTGTGGGCCAAGTGAAATGTTTCTCAGGGTTGTAGCCAAACCTGAATGGTGCCATCCAAGGATAAATTATCTTGCTTTTCTATCCTGGACAGTGGAGGCAAAGCAAAGGAAAGAGCCAAACTAGTATGGAGTTCCCAGGACCTACTCCAGGTCCATGCTTTTAACACTGGCATGGATTGAAGGTATGTTTGCTGTGTGAGTCCAAATCTGAGCTCTGAGCCATAACTCTTCTCTGGGCAGCAGCAGCAGTACCAGGACTCCCTTCCAAAGACCAGATTCTCCCACCATTACCATGCTCTAACCAGCTGCCTAAAATTTGCTTTATAGTCATCTCCTGGTAGAACCAATAGCCCAAGGTGTTGAATGCCTGTGAAGACTTAGGTTGAAATGTTATAAAATTGGGTATCAAGCGAAAGCTGATGATGTGAATAGGGTGTTACTGTCTGCAGAAAGCAGCATGAAACCAGGGGAATTGCACAGGTCTTTCACTTCAAATTTTTCTTATTCCTGTGCTGTTCCTGAGGCAAGATGTGGCCTGTCACAGCTTTAGCTGTCATGATGAGTGTCTTTGCTTGCTGCACTTGGAGGGGAGTTAGCAAGGGAGCTAATACAGCTTAGCTACTTCCACAGACACAAATCAGTGAGCTGGGGTTCTGCATCTGCTTGTCTATCAGAAACACTCAAACTGCTCCTGACAAATGTCCACCCCTTTCTCTCCCTAAAGAAAGAACTGTGACAAGCACCAGGAAACAATCATTGCATCAAACACTTCATCCTCATTTAAAATAAGTACATCTAGAGCAATCCTCTCCTTTCCACAAAAATGACATGGCCTGCCAGCAGGAAGAAACGTCAGTGGTGGAATGCATACAACAACCATGCTTTTCCTGGAACACTGCTTGTCCTCCTGGACCACTGCACTCTGGCTTAGCCAGGAGCAGCTGTAGCAGTGCAGATGAACCAGCTTTGCAGTGGTGGGTCTCTTCCCCTACCTGCCTACGGAAAATACTCTTCTAGCCACAGCCCTGTCAGATGTGGGACATCTGTGAATGTGACACCCACCCCCACCTTCTTGGCTAGAGGCAGGCAGTAGACCAGTAATTTCCAAAGCTGCAAAAAGGAGGTTTTTTATTGATAGTGCTAAAGAGGAAAGCTACCAAGCTGGGAGCTGACACAGACTCACATCCTGTGTGGATTGGGCAAAGAGGGGGTGCATAATGATTTGCAGATTGCTGTACGGTAAAAGTACAAAGGCTGTTTGAAAGCAGGCTCTGTGCTCTGTGAATCACATGCAGCCCTCTTGTCCCACCACAGTGATCAGTAGCAGGGTGTCAATCCTGTGATCCTAAGCTTGAAGTTGAAGTAATCATCCAAGTTATCCCAGACAGAACCCCCCATGAGGACTCCACACTCTGTGAGTTTACAGCATTTTTAGGAGGCAGAAACAGACAACTGATAATGAGGAATGCAATTGTGTTCCTGCTTTGGGATGTGCACGTATGGTTTGCCATGCATAGAGAAAAGATAACTTCCACTCAATTGCTCACTCAGAAAAGCACAATGGTGAAAGGCTACACCTGGGCTTTGGGGTGGATGTTACAGACAGGGTCCCTCCTCAGCAACAAGACCTGCAGTGACATTACAAATATCTCAGGTAGCTTATGTAAAAGGCACAGATTGGGAAAGTCTGTCCAGCAGATATCCTTTAACAAGAGCTTGTAGTCAGTAACAAGAAATGAAAAATTGCATTTAAACCATAAAAAGAAGAAGTGAGATTTCAGCCCCTAATTTCCAATTTCTTGTTAACAATAGGTCATTTGATAAGAGAACCTACTCTGCTGGAAGTGCATCTCTTTGACAGGTAGTCTAAAGGTAGTGATTTCACTAAACAACAACTTGGCACTCCTTCAAAATTCTTCAGATTCTGTTGATCACTGTGTTACACAACTCATTCTTCATCAATCCACTATGAAACAGCCAAAGAATGTTCAGTGTCTATGCTATTACATTTCACTATTTGTTTTCTCAATCCTGTAAGAAAGAGGTTGAAACCGTCCTCTCAACAGCACTGCAGATACCACTGACTCACAAGAGGCTTTGTGGCAAACACTGCTGCATGCATGGACTTAATCCTAATGCACACCACCTTGAGAGGAAAACAAGGCCACAAGGTTACAACCTGAAAACTGTAATTAAGCAATTACTCCACTTCAATGGGACTAAAATCAGTTTAGGAAAGATACACATTATTTGCCTCTGTACTGCAAAGTTTAAGTCGATATTATATTCTTTCTAAGGACATTGGAAATTAAAAGAAAGCATTTTACCAGTTAGAAATGAATGTAAAATACTGTTAGACTTGACTAACATTCAATACTTTCAATAGTAAGTTACTACTTATGGTATCTTGAATGTTTCTAACTTCCAGAATGTCAGACCACAGCCTACATTTATACACTGAGATAAAAAAAAATAAATTATTAGCATTGCCTCTGCAAAAACGATTTTAAAATAATTATGTTAGTAAGATGTTTCAGCAGTTACAGTTGAGAAGGTGCTAATTAATCAGCTACTTACTCAGACCCTTCAACAAGTATATCAGAAATGAACACAGAAGGGAGGAAAAAAAGGGCAAGAAAATGCTACATTTGGAGGGCAGAAATAAAATTCACTAAAAGTCTACCTGAGACTTTGCAAATGATATTCAAACACATAACAAAAGGTTTCTTACGTAGATAAGTGAAAACCAAGGAGAGAACCCAGAGGTTGGCTCCCCATGCAGGGCAGATGGGGGACACACTTCAGAAGGAGCCCCAGATGAATAAGGACACTCTCTCACTCTCTCAATTTCCTACATGAACCAGCAGACAGCAGAGGCAGCACTCAGAGAGTGAGTGTTTGGGCAGAAAAATGAATACAGACAAAGGAGATGAAAACCCCAGAGAAGTCACTGAACTCAAGGTGAATTGAGGAAGCAGGACTGGATCATCTCTATTGCAGAGCTGGAACATATGAGCACAAGTCCAGTGGCCAGGACTAAAGGATATTAATGAAGATAGAACATAGATAAATCAAAGATAGATCTAGCTAACCTCATTTTTTAAAATAAAATAACCTATTTTCTCAACAAAGGACATGCAGCAGATCTAAACTCTCTGAAGGTCAATAAAGTATTTCAGGCAGTGCTACAGCCAGAAATTACTAAACTAAAAGAAATTACTTGTGCTAAAAGACAAGCTATACTACTTCAGTGGGAGGGTCACTAACATCTCCCTCGGGATTGCTCTCATCCAATGCTTTTAATAATTCCCTTGAATAATATTTGGGGAAATTGCAAAGTTGTAAGGCACATTAAGTAAAGTGGCAAATTAGAATACCATACAGTAAGGGCTGGACTAAACAGAGCAAGGCACAAATTCATCAAGTCAATCAGGCTAACATGTGGTTTCCTTTATCATGTAGTAGCATCTGCTGGAAACGTGGAAGAAGGAGAAAACTTGGGTATCTCAGTGAATTTAGGACGACAGCATTACCAGTCATGAGCACAAGGGAAGAAAGGTATTTTACAATGCAGCAAAGTCGTCCCAGAGAAGAGAAGGATGTATTAAAGCTATTTGCACAAAAGGCTTGAATCCTGTGAGCATTGGCTGCCCCAGAAAAATGAATTCAAAGTGGAATAGATCCAAAGAAGGGTCATTGTTGCAGCCAGAGGTATAAAATCCTTAGATTACTGCAAATGAAGTGATGTTAACATAGTTAACCTAAAATGAAAATGCAGGTAACATTTTTGTCTATAAATTAATGTGGTGAACATTGAGATAGGACAACAGTTACTGAATGTAGGAAGAATGTTTGACCAAGAACAGATGGAGGCAAAATGAATTGGAGCACCTTTAAGTTGGAAATTAAAAACTGAATGCTAAGCCTCAGAGCAAAGGTGTTTTGAAACAAACCTCCTGATAGGATTATCAAGAGGCATAAAATCAAAGTATTTAATCAGGTTTTGCAAGGGATTATGTAACATGCCACTGAGATTAGCTCAGTTGGTTAGAGCACGGTGTTAATAATGCCAAGGTTTTGGTTTCAATCCCTGTTTGGGCCATTCACTGAAGAGTTGGACTTGATGATCCTTGTGGGTCTCTTCCAACTCAGAATATTCTGTGACTCTATGGTTCCTGGATACAGGAATTTTGAATCTTATAAACTGGTCACTAAGTCCTTAGAGTACATTATTATAATTTTTTTACACAAGTCCTGCACTAGAAAAAATCATGATGCACTTGTAAGTAATACATAGATTAGCTAGTTTTCCCTACTTATGTAAATTGGTCCTTGAATACACTTGGCTGTAACATAATGGTAATTTATGGAAGTGCTGTTGTTCCAAGGATTAAGAAGGTGCCAGAGTCTCCTTCATCAGCTTATTGCTGCAGGCATGATTCTCTTCTAATTCTTGCTGTTTCACACCTGTGCAATTCAATTTTCTTAAGTGAAGTTAACTCTTGATTTATACTGGTAAAAATCAGATCCAATATTTCCTTTTGTAGCATTTTAAAAATTAACATGAAAATCTTGAACCCTAATAGTATCACTGTGAGGATGTGTTTAGAGGCATCAGTCAATATAGGCCCTTGTTCCACCAGACTTTTCACAAACTTCTACTAAAAACTATTTAGCACTATGACAGTTTTGTAATTCAAATAGATTGGGATTTGAAAAAAGAAAAATCTGAAACTGAGCCTAAGAGAAAGATGTTTTCTCCAAGGTCAAAAAGCTGATCAGTGGCAGATGAAAAAGTGTCTGTCACTAAGTGCTCTAAGCCTACATGTATTCTTTGAAACCAGTGTGAGGAAAGGCAGGCTCAGGTAAAAAAGGTACTACAGCAAGGAAAAATACAGCTATAAAATACATCTGTAGCTAAACAAATATGCATGATTTCCATTTGGAATTTTCTTTCAAAACCAGTTGAAGCCTCTGGAACAAAACCTCAAATGAATACCATATTTTAAAAAAATAGTAAATTAATTAACCTTGAAGATTACACTTTGATTCATACATGATTTTCTTCCTATTCAATTGTTTATAAAAGGACATCTTGTCAACAGCCTAAAACTTGACTTGATCCTTCACTAACAAGAATTCACCTTTACAGCTTTTACAGGTTGTGCCAGTCTTTATAAATCCTATTTTGGAGTTATCACAGTTAAGGTGCTGCCCTGGCATTACTCTACTTGTAAATCACAGGCTTTCCTCAAAAATCCTCTTCTGGGTTTGCAGAACCCCAGAACCTGTTTCCTTCTCCAAAGCTGCCCAATGCTTCTTCTGTAAATGGAAATGCAGATTTCCTGCAGTTGTAGGGATGGAGTTTGGGAGGCAGAAAGGAGATTCAGGTCCCCTTCTACTGGTGAACAGTCCTCTGGTAACATCTTGTATTCTTAACTGCACTATGGAAATGAGAACCACATCTCCATCATGGGAAAGGCACCCAGAGATTATTCCCAGCCTTGCCACCAACTAGTGTGAAACCTCTGTGCTCTCAGACCACAGAGCACATTCAAAGCCCTTTGCTGTCTGTGGCAGATGAAAATTGTTGCCTTTCCCTTCCACCATCACAGAACTTGCACGTTTGGCAATTGCACCACACGACCACCTTTGCTAAAAGCAGGCTGGGGTCCGGCTTACGACGTGCACGTCATCTGATTTGTTGTAAGCCAGCAGAGGAGAGCGCTCTCTGTGGAAGGTGGGTAACATCAGCACCAACTGCAAGACAGCAGACAATGCTAGGCACAAAATAAGAGAAAGGTTCATGATGGAGGGTAAATTTGAGAGGACTGTAACACACACATGTCACACACCTCAGCCTGTTCACTGCGCACATAACCAGAATGCATCACATAGGGCAAAATACCTGATGGTGAGCTAAATTCACCACTCTGCTGAGCCTGTTACTCTCTGCAAACTGATTCATCTAATTCTTGGCCTATCATTAATAGCATACATTTACACAGTCCACCACTCTCTCCTGATCCTATCACAATCTGCCTACTTACTAATCCTCCACCTGGTAAATAAGTAACTTGACCAGTGCTCACCACATTAGGAATTTTTGCTCAAAACGGCAAATAAAACATATGAATCTTACAGATTTGTGTTCAGGATTTTCACATTGTGTAAGTCTAAAACTTGATGAAAATGCAAATCTCCATGAAAACAGAGTTGTTACATATATTAATAGGAGATAAATTAAGTATTGCTGATATTCTTAGATGATGTACACAGACTGGGAAAAGTGAAAGCAGAATGCAGGTTTTGTACAAAATTAGGCATTGATTTTTTTTAAAATGCACTACATTCTTCCACAGAAGGTACTCTAATGTCTATTGATTAATAACTATCTTTTTAAAAAATAGGCCCCTTTGATAAAACTGCTTTTAAACAGCTGTTGTATTAAGGTTTTTCTTGACAATGAAGGTTGACGGGTAAGGTTGCATCTTTTCTGTTAAAAAGAAATCAATATTCCATAACCTCAACCAGAATTTCCTGGCTTCAAGAAACTCTGGGGAACCTTTCAAATTTAGTGTCAGCTGCATTCTTTTCCAAATATCTTTTTCACTTATGTTTATAGATTTATATAAACATAGACATTATGTTTTTTTCCACTAATGTAAATGTCTTTAAACAAACTGATGGTTTATACATTTAGTGTTCATGCTATCTGTAGAATATTGGAAAGAAAAGAAAATTTGACTAGAGCTCTGAAGTCTTTTTAGGGTAAAACAGCACACCACAAGTTCCTCAAATGCAAGGGCTTGTCTACTGGAAACATTTGTGGTTCTCCTGTCCATGTTTTTTAAGTGAATCCATATGCGGTGTGTCTTGCTGCCATCACAAAAAAATGCTCCATTTCACTAGGGGGCTCTAACAGAGTGTCAAAAAATGTTGGCAATCAAACTTAAATGTATCTTTTTCTGGCATTCATATTAATTTCTACAACAGCAGAACAAAGGACTGGAGCAATACTTTGATATGATTCCAGAAGCATTGTATAATCGGACTTAAAAACTGCTACACTTGAGTAGGAGATGCAACTTGGCTGAATCTCTTACACCTGTTTTCTTTTAGAGGTCTAAGTTAGTTGAACTCAGACACTGCTTTTCTGTCCTGGGTACTCTCCTCAGAACAACAACACCTGGCACTAAAGGAGATCAGCAAGCACATGCTCACCAGCCTCTGAAAAACCTGTTTAGGTAGCACTGAGACAACATCTGTGTACACTGGGTGCTGGGTGAGGGGGAGGCAGAACTGACCTCCTGTGAGCCTGCCTGCCCCAAAGGAACATTGCCAATTACTGCCTTGATTATCAGAGTTATAGAATTTGCAGTCCTTGATTTTCTGCCTTGGGAAACACTGGAATTAAAATTGCTCAGCAGAACTTTGTCATTGGCATTTGGTTAGTTATTTCAACCTCTAAACACTTTAGCCTTAAGAGTTCAAGTAAGTTCATGTTCAAAGGATCTCTTAAAAACACACAGCTAAAAGTTGAAAGACTTGCTAAAGATTCCAATTTCTAAGGATTATTTCCTGTTTACTTTTCATACCAGCTAGATGAATTCTCACATTTCATCTTGGAGGCAGGACTCAACTGTCTGCAGAGGATATATTTTGTTTTCTTACACTCAACCAGGCAAAATCAAGATAGATTCCTGGCTCTGTTTACTAAAAAGGTAGAGCAATAAACGTGAGGTAGAGAAAGCTGTCTTGGGAGAGGGATGTGGATTGGAGCACAAGGAACTTCTTTGTTCCAGAGTGTAGGAATCAAAACACTGAAACTGCTGTGGTATTTTGGGTATTATCCAAAGCAGCAGAGTCACTAGTGAGAAAATGAAAACTGATCCATTCCAGTTGAACAGTTTGTACCTTTTATGCTACTACACTCATGCACAACAATCAAGAGGCAAGAATCTGGAGCCCTTATTCAGCCTTGCTTCTCACCAAGCTGGGGTTTTACACTGCTTATGAAAAAAGACACGTTTTTGTTGGTGCTTTTAAAGACAGACGGATTCCATTCAGCCATGAGCCACAGGAAGGATGACAGAAAAAAATAATAAGGGTGTTTGTTAAGACACTGACTGCTCTAGAAGGACGCTAAGGGCTTGAGAAACTTCCAGAACAGAAGTTCTCCCCAACATACTTTATCATTACAATTTATCTATATCTTTATAGTGGTACATTTTTCCATATGCTGCTCTGCTTACAGCCTTCCTGCTGACACTGGCATACTCCTTCTCCAGCTATTATGTAGAAACTATTCCAGACTGACAAGAACATCTATCTGCGCATACCCAGTGATTGCACACACAGTTTTACTTGGAAATAAAAGAGGATAAGTGTAAAACCAGTCTGTACATTGAGCCTTAAGGTAGCGTATTTCTGTTGGTTCACTAAAAAAATTGCCTTTAAAGAAGAAGAATACATGTATTTTTTGTAATAAAGATTTGAATAAAAATGTTTTTTAAAAATGCCCCTATCAGTAAAAAATGAGACTGTCTACATGTGAATTGACGTGTAAACATGTTTTTCAAAGTATCCCCATAACTTTCAAACAGCCTTCAGGGACTACAGGAAAAACACGGTAATATGGCAAATGTTATAAGCCTCAGAATAACTCTTATCCCATTTATGTTTTCATTCTGTCATCACTATCTGTCTATCCTTATCCTGAGGCAGTAATGAAAAATATGACTTTTGTTTCAAACACAGAAGAGTAAGCACTGTACTTTGAAAGATATAGTTAACTAAACTGAGCCTGGACTATCATCAGTGCATTAAATGTTTTGCCAATTTTAATCCAAACTCACACTGCTGTAACTCTTTTGAAGCTTGTCTTCCATTAAAACTGTGGAGACCAACCAGGGCACGTGGCAAAGCAATGAAACTGCCAAATTTTAGGTATTCTTACTTTGACACAGTGAAAGCAATATGGGAAAAAGTGGTGAAGGTTCAATTCACAAAAGATGCATATTTCAAAAGTGTCTGAATCACACATGATCCTCCAGGTAGATTTTCATCATGTCTACATGATTCAGGAATACTTCTTTCCAAAACCCTGAAGGTTGTGTAAGCATTAAGATGTGAGAAATTTTCATGCACGACCCTACTATGCCAGCAGAAGTTTATTTTCAATAATACTTATTGAGAAATAGCAATGCTACCTCAATCTATTTGATACTATTTTTCCATGGCTCTTGGAATAAGACCAGCAAAAAACCACTGATAAGCAAAAATAAAACCCCTCTAAAAATTGTATCTGCAGTTGTTTATTAGCAACATTCTACAATATCAGTTCTATACCTGCAGTGTCCTTGACTGTTCATCTGTCTTTCTCCTTTTAGGACAAAAATGTTCTGACTATTGTTTTCTTACAAAATGTAACTTTGGTTGTTTTCTATTTTTAAGGGTATCACAGAAGTAAGAAGACAAATAAGGCTAAGGAGGGAGACCAGTATACTCAAACATTTTGAGTTAATATATGTGTCATTTTTGTTTGTTAGGGTCAGAGGTTTATCTGGTTGTAGTTTAAAAGCTATAGAGGAAGTGGAGATACAATCTTTTTTTCTAGTGGGCTTTTTAATCCACCAAGTAAATGGATACAGAATGCACACATGCACGTATCAGGAAAATGTGGCAGAAATTTATATACAAAGGGAAATAAAGGACAAAAATGTCTGACAGGCCAAGCTACTGCAGGGAATATCTCTGAAGAAAGAGCTTTGTATTTGCTGCACAGGTTGGCAGGTGGGAAGGGAGATGAGATGGGCAGGCAGAGGAGGGACAGACAGACAGACAGACACAGGATGGTAGTGCTGTGCAGCACAGCTCTTCCCTCCTGTCAGCAAGGCTACCAGTCTGGGAGAACACTGCCCTGCCTGTGCTCAGCACGCTGAGTGAAAAACCCCCTTTGTCTCCTCCACAGCATGGCTCTGCCCGTCTTTTTGTCAGGAGGGACACTACGTGCTGTTAAATTATACATAAATATCAAGTAGGACTTTCTGTTGGAAATGAAAAGCTAATCATCCAGTAACATGATTTAGTGGATACTTATAATCAAAACAAAGAATTAGCCACCACTGTTTGAGCAATTCAAACTGTGCTTTCTGTATGAGTTCATCTCTACTGACAAAGAATAATAGAGGCTTAACAAAATGTTCTCCTTCCTGGGGCAAGGGGAATGTAACATTTTTCTGCAGTGGTGTCCATTGGGACATCACATGCCACAATCAATCACCTCATAAAATATTATGAAGTAAAGTGGTGGCAATTTAGATAATAGCATGGAAAACTAGCTTATAAGAAGAAACAGAAAGCTAACCAAATTGGAAAGTTCCCAGTTTCATCAGCTCACAGGATTACCAAAACTCACACCCTTAATTCTGCCAACTTTATTGTAATCTTTTCTTTTCTGGTTTTTTTTTTTTTTTTTTTTTTTTTTTTTTTTTTTTCTGGCTATGGAGGTGCCTATAATAGAGTCTATATAAAGTTAGGCATGGAACTACAGAAACTTAAAATTAACACAGATTCTTTATTTTCTTTCAAAACAGACCATTAATTCTGAAGTCTCCTGAATTCTCTGCGTGGCAATACTCTGACAAGTTTTCAGACATTTCTAATAAAGAATTCATCTCTGAATGAAACCTGGGGAATGGTAGTTCTGCCTTTTTGGTTTTTATGCTTCCTTGGTACTAAATGCCTCACGTCCTCTTAAGAACATAATCTTTGGAAACATATGGGAAAAATCTGTCAGTGAAGAGTCCAGGATTGCTACAGAAAACACATGGAAGTAACCCACAACAGCAATGAGACTGGAACAGAAATGGTACACCACTTATCCACAGTCTCTCTGCTTTTCCATCTAGAATCAGACTTCCCTTTTTTGACATGACCCTCTGGTTCACAGTGAACACCAATTTAACTCAGCATTTTGAGGGTGCTACTCACTATAAAAGACAATTTTTTCTTCATGTCCTTACTAAGGGGTAAATACATCTAATTGCTTCATAATAATACCTCTACTATCACTGCAAAAAAATGCTTTGCTCAATATTGTCAAATAAAACTCAAACACACAAATCACAAATCTGGATTGGTAGAGTGCTTAGGTTTTTCTTTTAGAAAGGGAGTCTTTCTGCAAGGATTGGAACTTCTTTGGCTTCCACAAGTTTCATAACTCATCAAACACACACATCTAAGACTTCTTGTGGTATGCTATTAAATCCAAATATTTGAATACAGGACTGATGTTAACTGTGAATTTCAACACATTTCATCTCCCCACAAGGAATACAGCAACAGCTTTACTCCACTGAGATGGAAAGTTCTCCCAGAGTCTGCAGAGAGGGGCAGCAGCAGGAATTGGGTCCCCAGTCAGTCCCACACTATGCTCCCTGCCTTGTGAGAGAACTGAAGAACTTGCCTCCAAAGAACTGAGGGGTGTGGAAAGGGGGCTGCAAATTATATATATCTATATATATTATATAGATATATATATAGATATATATATGAATATATATATATATCTACATATGTTTTTGCAACTAAAAAGATATGTAGATATATTCATGTTGCTGTACCGCTAACTCACCAGAAGTTACACCACTATGACGTCAAAATATTTGAATAAAAATATAAATAACAAACAATCCTAAACTACAGACCTTCATTTTAATATTACTCCTCTTCTAAAAATCAATATATTGATGATTATGTGGAGCATGCATTTAAATTTTTTATTAATGGCACTGTCAAGTGGATCTATACCTGAGAAACTCAAAAAAGGTAGAAATGTAACTAAAGTGATCTGTCTATAGTGGAATTCAGTATGGTGTTTTCTCCTGATATACTGCTAATATTTAGGTAAACAGCATCAAAACTCTTCTGTGAGATAAACAAAAATCAGTTGCACTAGTTCTAAAGAATGTTGATTAGAAACACAGTGCACCTTTAAGTAGTTGTAAATTGATAAAGATGACAATTTCTTGGGGCAGAGGGAGAAAGAGTTGACTGGCCAAATCATGAAGCAGATTAAGACAGTTGTGCTTCACCCTGTTCCACCACGTTGAAATGCATTACTGAGGCACTGAGGGTCCTTGATCTAAAGCTGCACAGGACTTTTTTGATGGATAAGCATGTAAGGGAAAGGTCACGTGTTGATCCTGGCAATTCAAAGTACACAGATATGTGGTTATCTTGCAGTCCCTGAAGCACAGCTTCAGAAGCAACACTTCAGAACTTGTTACTCTCTTACAATCAGTGCAATTAGATAACACATCACCCATCCTCCCCTTTCCACTAAATCAAATTGTGCTCCTTAAAGAAAGAGAATCTTTACGGCAGAGGGCTGTTGTCTCAGGGAGCAGCTGGCTGCTCTTACATGACCCAAGACTTCAGTGTGGCTGGAAGAGCAGAGCACGGCTACAATGGAAGCACTTTTAGCCAGATAGAACCAAGTATCCACTTACTGTTGGTTGCATAACATATGGCGGATGAGGCATCCATGAAGTACTCTGGACCTGCACATCAAATACTTTTAATTAGCATAGAAAAGTTTAAAACCTAAAGATTTACTTAAAAATATTCTCTCTATTATAACTAAGATGCTAATTTTGACAAAAGACTTAAGTCTTATAACTCAACACAAAATTAATTTATGCTTCATAAGGTTATTGACAAAGGAAAAAGCTTTCAAATTTCATTTGATAATGTTTTCCACCAAAGTCAGAAGTCTGAGTGATTGCACCACTTCTATGAATCACAACATTTTATCTCGTAAAGTAGCCTTCAATATTCCATGTTGTCCTATTTTTTCACTTGCATTGTTTGCTTTCATCCATCAATATAATCATGAACATGTCATCCAACCGACAGTGCAGGAGACAGAATATGTTCAAAGTTTATTTTCAAAAGTATCTGAATGAACTTTTAAAGGTATAACATTTTTAGAAATCCCAGGATCACTTATTCTGTTCCCAGTAAGAACTGCAGATCTAATTCAGAATTTTTGAAAATTATTCTAATTGAAAGCTTTCATAGCAAAGCTGGCTTAAGAAGTCTGCCCCTCCAGGATCATTCTTAGCTTGAGCATCCTGGGGACTGTTCCCACCAGAACTCCATATGAATCATCAAAGACTTCCTTTGTTGTTCTGCCTTATGACTGCCATGTAATATACTTCAAGGATATAACAAGTTTACTAAGAATTAGACACATTATAGGGTGTTTGTATATATGTGTGGCATCTCTAAGCCACATCTACCTTTTGTGCTATGTGTGAATGTCCCACATACTATAGAATTTTGTATTTTAGTTTCCTTTTGCATCAGTCTGGACACCACAACACACAAGTACACAAAAGATGTAGCAGTGCTAGAGCAATCAGAGGACACCTCACTTGCTGTCCCAGAGATGGGTGTGCAGCACCTCAGACTGAGCATGACCAGGAATAACAAGGAGAAAGCTACAAGGTCCCACTTCTCCAGATGCCTAGTGATTTTGTTAATGGATAAAGTGTCAAGAATTAATTCTATAACAATAATTATTTCTCCAACATTTGTATATGTTTATCAAAGTCTATTTTTTTTGTTGAAAAGCAAGTTCAGCAAAACATATTGAGAACCAAAACCAGCACACTCACATGTGAACACACCTCTACTACAACATTTTCTGCTGGGAATCCCCATGAGCTAAAACACTCTAGAGCTGCCACAGCTTGCTGCTGCTCATTGCAAACCATCTAAGGAAAATGATACAAGTTAAAAAAAAAAAAAAAAAAAAAAAAAGAATGGTTTTGGTGCAAATGCATGAAACCACAAACTGATGCAATGGTTCAAACCAGAATGGGAAAAGGGGAGCAACTGTGAACTGTGGAGCAGTGATGAAAGTAAGTGGCTGGGGTGCCTGGGGGCCTGAACTCAGTGGCCTGAATGGGAAGTAGAATGGCTCTTAAGCCAGCTTTGCTAACAAGAAAACTGTATGAGCTGCACACAATGCAGCGTGTATCTCTGGCACTGACTCTTCTTTGGTGCTGCCATTACTGAAATTTACTGAATTTACCTCATCAAAATAACTTTTGTTTTGCAAGTGCTACATAGCCATCTCAAATAAAATAACACAAAAGTCAAAGAGAATTACAAGAATCATTTATCTTTGAAGATCAAGTTTAAAGCAGAGTAACATCTCAGAACTACCTGTAAGCAGTACCATACCATCTACAATCCCCTAGCCCCAACAAGCCAACCCTAGCATTAGGAACAGCCCACCATGCAGCTTTGAAAGTTTGGGTAGCTTATTTCAGGTAAGACTCAGGGTTGGAAGAGCACTGATGGCACAGGAGAGAAATAACTAAAATTGGAAAATGTATAGTAAATGACCAGCTTCTGTGAAGTGATAAGTTCCCAGACAATGGCTAATAATAAAAATATACAATCTGGTTTTGACTTCCATCTCAGAAAGCCAAAACAAGACAATATTTCCCAGTGGAAATCTGAGAGGGATATGCTGAAAAGAGAAACTCTGAATGACTTGGCATGTAGCAGGCTAAAGAACGATTTGAGGACACTTATCCCCAAGTAATTTGTTTTGTCAGGGATTATTGGACAAAAATGAGTACTTTTAAAGGATGTTGTTACTGGAAAAAATATAGTTGGGGTCAAAAGGTCAAAGTATATTGCAGTCAACATAAATTATGAAAAACAAACACTTAAAAAACTTTTGGCTAATGAAGGGGAGCCAAAATGAGGAAACAGTTCAATAAGAATGATAAGCTTCTGGTGTTGCCAATTGGAAATTAAGCAAAATGTTTTTTATTAGAGAAGCTGACTGAAATTAAGAACTACAGTGGCTTTCATTACTTCTGTAAATAATGCAGGAAACACTTAAAACTATGCAATGATACCTGAATATTCCTAGAGAGCCCTTTGTTTCAAGAGTGACTCAAGAGTGCAAGCACTCACAGTTTTCTCTGGTATACACTCAGCCTTCATCCACATCCAAAACATCATTAACTGGGAAACACAGTAGACAAGAGCATATCTGACGTACCTGATATGTAGAGACAGGGGAAGCAGCAATGAATGGCGTGATTGATGTCTGTGGAATCATGCGGTTTGTTGGAATACTGTACGGTGAGGAATAAAATCTGCAAA
The DNA here is from genome assembly GCF_028018845.1 of Melospiza georgiana. Classification (NCBI taxonomy): domain Eukaryota; kingdom Metazoa; phylum Chordata; class Aves; order Passeriformes; family Passerellidae; genus Melospiza; species Melospiza georgiana. The sequence goes on along the minus strand of NC_080430.1, from coordinate 41,345,372 downwards.
CAAAGAAAAAGGCAAGAGGTTTTTGAACCTTTTGACTACTTAGGCTCTGACTACATAATTCACTACCTCCTGGGCAAAGACAAAAAGAGTCTATCCAGATAATTATGTCCATCTATTTCCAAAACCACAATAAAAAAGATGTGATGGCTCCATTGAGCAGATCTTGAAAATAGAAAGGAGGAGGAATATTTACACAAAGCATATTTTTTTTCAGTTCAACTAGCACAAATATAGAACTTCACAATACAAGAAGCAATTATCTGAGATGCAAAGGCAGCTGATTTTCCAGGGCGCTAGCTAGTGAAAGGAAATTTCTTACACGATATCGAAGACAACATTACTGATTTCATTTTTACACAGGGTACTGTTTTCTTTTCATATCCTAGTGCTTCAGTGCTGAAAATAACACATTCTGTATACATGCCTGAATTATTTTATTAAGGGGTGGCTACAAAAACTCTTGCTGAAATTTTTATATTCATCTATGCAGAGAGCAAAACCCCTTTTTTCTGATGAAATGTATCAGGAATTATGAGGCTAAATGCCCCAGGCAGCACTAAAAATCTCAGATTTAGCCAGTTTTATTTCCACTGTTGCATGCTATGAACAGAACCTGCACCATTTCTTGCTTGATGGTAATAAATGCTATATTCTTTCTACTTCCCTGTGCGTTAATGATTATTGATAAAATTATCACTTGGAAAATATCATCACTACTGCTGGACTGTATTAGTACTTAATACGTGTATGCTTGTATAGATTTTTGCATTTGACCTTTTTGCAGTTTTAACTGCAAGCCAGAACAATAAAATTGCTTTACAAAGAATGTTTGTGGTTTTACTGATGTCTAAATGCCTATATTTTGGACTCATAGAGAAACACTCACGTGCAGTGCTCTTTTGTACAATTCAAACCCCTCACAGAGGATGCACCAGTAAGTAACAGAAGATTCTGCACAGTGAAGCGAATTGCATTCCCTCTCTTTTTATATTTTTCCCCTCCCTACTCTGAGGCAATCAACAGTAGCTTTCCCTGAGAGCTATGCAACAACAACAACAAAAAAAACCTAAAAAAAAAATCATTACTGGTGTTTAAACAAGTGCTCTATTTCCTGATCGCGCTGGCATCACAGATTTAGTACTAATCAGTCTAGTTCAGACTGGATGCATTCATTCTGGTTGCAGGCTCAAATAACTACTGACTTCAACCAATAGCCTTGGAAAAACAGGCTGCTCTCTTTGAACGCTGGGCGGAAACATTCAAAGTTAGGAGGGGAGAGGGAGACAGAGAAGCAATCATTTGTTCTTTCTATTCCAAATCAGATTTTAAAATGCCAAAAGCAGCAGGTGGCATCTGAGTGATTTTTTGTTTAATAGAAATATAATGCTATTTTAGGACCATTTATCAGCCCTCACAATGCTCACACAGAGACTATTTTAAAATTGTGCCTTTGCCCAATTTTATATATATCCTATTATGAGAACTTAGAGGCAATTGTATCCCCACGCTTACACCAAATATTAGCTTCACACAACATCGAGGGAGAAGGGATTTTTATCCACTAGGCAGAGTCATCTCTGGCACTAGCATGTTGCATATTATCTAACCCCTTTCACAGGGGTCTCTCTGATCAATGTTAACCAGAAATCACTTGGGCTATGATCTTGCTAAGTGGGTCAACTAAGAAATTTTGTGTGCAGCAAATGAAAATACTCAATAGCAGACTGACCTATGGGTAAAATGTGTAATGTATAGAAATATATATAAATCTTGTAAACTAAAAATAATATAAAACCAAATATCTTTTGATAAAACCACACATTTTTGTTTATTCTTTTCTCATTCTGTTCATAAACCTGGCATTGATGCTGGGCTCATACCCTTAACCACATATGAACCACTTGGACAAAGACAAGTACAGGGAAGAAACAACTTTCCATTTGGAAATAGTGCTGACTCTTTGGAATAAACTCTCCAATAAATCCCAGCAAATACTAACAAATTTACAGAAAATGTGTGCTAAGCCAAGAATTTGACAGACAGCTTGCCATTTCAGTTTCAGCTTAGAGATGCATTTATCTGAATAGTACACAAGCCTGTAGAATATATACTACAGTAATGTGGAAAATAAAGCCCTTCCCACAGCCCTGCCAATACCATTTATCTGTCACCATTTGGAATGCTCTCAAATAAGGATCAAATAAAACATACCACCAGGACATTCAGCTGTATTGGGAAAATTCCTGCACAAGGGCATTAAGGAAGAGAAAGGAAGAAACTCTGATGCTGCAAATGACAATGCAGGAAAGTCCAGTTCATATATTTCAATTTTAATAATAGTAATAAAAAATCAAGTGTTACAATCTCAGCCACTGCAACAGGCTGCAAAGAAATGATTTTGCAGTCAGGAATTTCTTACATCAAGAGACAAAGGCTTGTCTTCTTTCCTCAGGGCCAATTGTGGCCAAAAGGATCTAATAATAAAGGATGTGGATGTCTCTGGCATAAGTGAAGAACAGTGGTGTGGTGAGGATGGAGGTGTCCTTGCTGGGGATGGGCTCAAGCAGAGCCACCCTGAGGTATGGGATGCTCAACCTACCACACTGCTGGAGTCACTGCTGCCAGGGCAGGGCTCATTGACAAAGAGGGCTCAACACATCCTCCCCCATGGGACACTGAGGCATCTCTCTAAATTCCTCTACATACAAATGGGCTAAAATCCTCATACGTAACTTGCACAAGTGGCATGCTGGGGATCTAATAGGGGGACAAGGGGAACAAAAACACAAGAGTGGCCTGCTCTGGCACAAACCCTACAGCAAGACAACGAGATTTGCAGCTGAGGACCTTCCTATATTCAGTCTTAGGCTTTCCCTTCTTTTTTTTCTTTAGGCTTAGGGAGAGGTGAAATGAGGTGGAAGATGTATGTTATAAGTTCATTCAAGGGAATACATGATTCTCAGTCATCAAAATATCTACATCAAAAAGAGGAGTGGAAAGAGATATGAATTATACTGGCTTTGATTTCTCTTAAATATATTAAATTATGCCTCCAAGTTTCCTGGCATTAAAATGCATGCAGTGTATCTAGTACAGTGCACCAGGCATTATGAGAGCTGTAGGCTTTGTGGTGTAGTTGACCTGTGAGCTCTAAGGAGAGCTTTCCAGAAGGCTCAGCTGCATTTTCTGCAGATGCAGTTTGCATCCTTACATTGATCTGAGAAGTTTTTTGCAGGTGCAAGACAATGTCCCTGCTCCTCAGCTGCAGTTGCAATGCTAGGAGCACAAGCGTGCAGGTGGCAAGGGCAAGGCAAAATGGACGTCACCCTTGTATTAAAAATAGACTTTTTCAGCATGCCTAGATTCCATAAGCTAAGGGGAAACTCATCACTTGTAGGCAAAAAGATGCTCCTGGAAGTTCCTGAAAGGGGGTTTATAAGGGGCTCAAAAGAACACATTTCTGAGCGATGTTAAAAAGGAGCAAATTTCCAGTGCCTCATCAGGCACACAGAGGCAGCACTTTAACAACAGTTTCTGTTGCTTAACAGACAAAGCACATACTCTTCTGCTACACCAACCCTCCCTTTGCATTTGGGGACTGCATTATCTGCAGTGTCTGGTCACTATTTCCCTGCCAAAAAGTGGAAAAAAAAATCCATATGGTTCCCATTCTATTGGGGAATGTGCAAGCTTCCAGACAGAATCTGCACAAGAGCAAGATCCCATTTGCACTGCAATAAACACCATTTGCTCATGCCTCGTGCCTGCGGGCAGTACTGAAAAAGTTAGATTCATAAATAGCATCCTGGGGCTCACATAATGTAAGAGTATTACCAAGCATTATCAAGGCAGCAATTTTCCGTTGCAACAAGGCACACAGTCAGATGTTGGAGTTGGAAAAGACCTATCTGAATATTGAGCCCATTGGCCAGCAAACGCACAAAATTGTCCCCCAGATATGAGGCACTAAACTGATAAAGCACATCGCAATCTAGTCAAATGGCCAGGAGGACTCCAGCCTCAGGAACATTCTAAATGAGCTTCCTTACAGTGCAAGTACAAGAGCTCTATCCTGCTGCTTGTATGACTGCATAAAACTACTAAAACAATGTTAATGCCACAAATTGAAAAATCAATAGCATATTACAACAGGCACACTACTCCCCAAAATAAAACCTGAGTACCTTTATAAACACAATTCAGAAAAGGCTTATTATAAAACAAAAAAAGGCGAAGTGGTTGCCAAGTAAAAAGATCTTATCTACTGAAGTGTGTGCTTACCATATCCTCAGTACCTCATACTGCAATGCTATGGTACACTATGGGCTGGATTCTCTACTCCATTATACTAGTTTTATGCTGATGTAACTCCACTGGATGCTTAAACAGAGCTACACGGGCATAAAAACAATATAATGAAATGGAGAATCGAGCTTTATAATGTAATAGACTCAGAAGAAAATCATCTATTTCTTAGCAGAGGAAAAAATCATAGTCATTTTTAGTGAGAGCCTTTCTCACACTCTGTTTTATTTCTGCTGTAGATTTTCAAGGCAAATATGCAGTTATATGGCAATAAAAGTGATAGTACGACACCATGAACAATAAGAACCTACCTTTTCATCTGGAAACAAGAGTCCAGATTCTTCCCTGAGGTTTGGTTATGGCTCAACTTAAAACCTAATATAATCCATGCCTTTTAAGGAACTGTGAATTTTAAATACCACCCCATGACACCTGCTGCAGAGACATGGTTGCCTAGTAGGCTTCCATCCTCCACATAATCCTGTGTGGATTTAGCAACTTAGATGCATCCAAATGCATCTATCAACCCTATAAAGAACTCCAGTAAACATCAGCATGTGCAGTTAATCTTTCTTTTCAAATTTTTTTTGTGATTTATAACTCTTCTGAATCATCACCTTGACTTGGTATCTTTACATTTCTCATGCTCAGACTCAGTTCAGTACGTTCTGCACTGGTGACCCCAGCTGAATGCCACAAGGAAAAGACCTTTGTTTTACAGATCTTTGGGTGACATTGCTCCATGCAAACCTTGGTGGCTCGGCCTGCATTACAGGCAAAGAATTCTGCAGCCTTCTAAGCACAGGGTGGGTGTGCCACACTGCCCTCCCATGAGGAAGATGCCCCTTTGCTGAGTTAACCCTGTTACTTCCCAGAGCTTAAAGGGCCTTAAAGTTTCTTTCCCCATGGCCACACACCGATGCCTGTGTCATGTGTCAGCAAGCAACAGATCAAATGTACACATTTCACAAGCAAAGCACCAGGGTGCTCCCAGACTTTGTTAAAATAAAACTCCTGAGCTAGATTTCCACTGTACTTGCAAGTAAAGAGGCTTATAGAGAAAAAGAGAAAAAACTTGAAACTACAGGATACGTAGAGATTACTGAGTGAATGTCTGGGGAGATAAAAAAATCCTGTTGGACCAAAAGGGTCCTGGTGATCGTCATGATCCTGCACACAGTCAAGATCTCACCACAAGAGCATTTTGAATGATGGTTTAGTCCTGATAAAACTGAAAATATTTTGACACTTCACAAAAAAGACGTATGCCAAAGCGGTAATTAATTGTCCCTCTTAGAGAGATATCTGGTACTGTAATGTAATTTATTTCTTGCCTTAAAAATAAAAGAATGTTTTAAAAACTGCAGAACTGAAATTCTCCATTGGGTACAATTTCTTTACCCGTGATCAGTGACAGCATGTTCAAGCAATCAAATGACCAAACCACCTGAGCAGCCTGAATACCATAGGTGTTCTTTGATATAAATAATGTCTGATTCTGAGATAACTTTCATAACTTCAAAAGAATTCTTCTTGGATTAAAATCATATTAGTCTCAATGGGTCATTCAAACTACGGTTTCCAAAACACTCACACAACTGACATGCAGGAACTTATATGAAAAAAAAAAAAAGCCAGTTAGTCCACATGCAACACTGGTGTACTATGAACCAGTGATGTTTTTATTTATAGATTAAAATGTTTTAGCAGCTGAAAAGTATGACAATAGAGAAGAATGACTCATGTGGAGGTCAGAACAGGAAAACAGAAGCAGAGAATTCTGAAATCACAATTACAAACAAGCTCTTTATTCTTCTGAGTTTGGCCTCTTCCTCCACAACACAGGAATATCACAAGTCCTACAAAATTACTCCTTGTAAAGGAAAATTAAGCAAAATAGACTAATATTACGATTGATTTTTTAAACTACTGGGAATGTTAGGGTTTTTTTCCTTCAACTAGCAGTGACTAACAAATATTTAACAAATAAACCCATTCTTATCTATATCAATACATTCTCCCCTTCAGCTGAAGAACACAGGTGAGAGTATGCATGGCATTTGATAATCACCTCATGCATCTCTCTGATCAGAGAGTGACTGTCAAAGAGTTCAGGGATGAACTTCCTGCCTCTTTTCAAATTGTTGTTAACCTAGCTGAAAAGAGAGCTAGATAAAGAGGATATGTTTTTCTAGTTTATGAAATAATTGGAAAAGTAATCATGCAGGTAAATAATATGGTGATGTAATTTTCACTGCTTGGTTTAAGAAAAAATTGCAATTCCTCGTGTCAACAAATGGTAGCTGAGAAGTAAAGAAGAGTGTTGCTCAGAATATTAACCTTAAATCCCATCTGCTTACACACTAATTTAAGGCTTTCTCCCTATCTGGCATTTTTATTCAGACAATGACATGGAAGGAAGCCAGCCTGCAGAAAGAACCCCAGATGAAGTAACAGCTCTATTATTCAAAATACGTTGCAATCTTCAATGATTATTTTAACAAAAGCCAAGTCAGTAAAGGGAAACTTTACTGGTTTCCACTTCATGACAGAGAGGGATTAAAAAGACATCTACTAACATTTGCCAAATAGAGATGGAAACTATTAGAAAAAAACAACTTCCCATTCAAATGGATATTACAAACAAGAAGGCATAAAAAGAAAAGGAAAACTAAAGAAGAACTTGACAATATAGCATTATATGCTTCAGAAAAAATATGACTGAGTGGATTTGCTTTTCAAAAAGTTTCACTGCAGAAAGAGAAAACAGAAGATGACATTCAAAATAATTTTTAAAAAGACATAAGAAAACATGCATTTCTTACCCATTCTGTATAGCAGCTGTTGGATCGTAAGTCAAAGCCATGCCAGCCTGCACATAGTTAGGGAAGAAAAACAGATTTTTACTATTACTGAAGGAAAAGGGGAAAAAGAAAAAAAAAAAAAAAAGACATGAAACATATTCAAAGCCAATATGAATAAAAACTGTATGCAACTTAAATAGAAATCTAAATTCTCAAGGGAAGCTCAGATGGCCAAAAGCAGCATGGACAGATTGAGTACCTCCCCAGCCTGAGAGATCACTGAGAAACAGATCTGTTCAGTCTGTTGGTTGCCATCTTTCCACAACATTTAGGGAAAATGGTGGGGGGTTTTTGCACCAGTATCAATTAATAACTCCACTGAAATTAATGACTTACAGCTGATTATTCACTATAACAAGACAGGCCCAATTCCTGCTGCTGCCTGTGAGATGGGTAGTTGGGCAATACTCCAAAGCCAACTTCATGAGAGCTTCACAGGAAGGAGTCTCATCTTTCCTACAAAGGTCACACCCTGTATGACCCCTGCCTACAGTTTCTGTGAGGGGCAAATCGTAGTTAAGAGTTAATTCATTACCATGAGACAAGAAACAAAAAATGGGCTGTGAAGCAGAAAAGCTTGAGCTTTCAAACAAAGCTTTTAAAATACTTAGAGGTCTGGACAGCAAAAGAATTTGTTAATGTGTTACACAGAGCTTTTCAACTGCCATTTGCCACCAGGCAGACCGTGACCTGTGCAAAAGGATTTGGCAGCGTCAAAACATTGTCCGGCTAACAACTGTCATCCCTGCCACCCTTAGCAGACATATCCACAGGTACCACAGGAAAGGCAGAGAGAGAGCAGGGCTGCAGACAGTATTAGCACTCTACCTTATGCTCCAACATAGCAATCAAGGTCATTCAGGAAAGACCTTTTTTCCCCCCAGCATTTACTTAAAGACATGGAACTGACAATCTCTCCTCCCATATACTGCATTTGCTTTGACTTCTTGCCTTCCTTATAGATTTTTATCCCTCCCTTTGTGAAATGCTTTCCAGCGTAAGACTACCAAGAGATGAGTTGTCCTTTGTGCAGGGTAAGAAGCACAACAGAGAGAAACTCAATTGCTCAAGGTGCTGCTCTGTCCTTGTGGGAGCAGCTGAAAAAACGCCACAGCACCCTCCCACCCCAAGACACTGTATTCCTCTTCATTTTTCATACATTTCCTATGCCTGTTGCCTGAGACAGGCTGTCACAGACATCTCTTGTGAAAAATCCTTTCTTAGGATTTTTCCTGCTGGAGCTGGGAAGTTTCAGCAACAAATGTAAACAATTGTTATCTGCTGCTGTGGAATGCAACAGGTGCACCTGTGACTGGCCCCTCTTGGATGTTTACAATTAATGGCCAATCAAGGACTGAGCTATCTCGGACAGAGTCTGAGAGAGTTCCTTTGCTATTTTTCATTCTATTCTTAGCTAGACTTCTGAGGAACCTTTTCCTTGCTATTTCTTTTTAGAATAGTCATAATGTTATATATATATATCATAAAACAATAAATCAAGCCTTCTGATCATGAAGTCAACATTCTCACCTCTCTCAGCCTGAAAACCCCTGTAACCACGGTCACAACAGCAGCATTTTCTTCAAGGACAGATGCTTTACCAACCACGTGGCATGGTCTGTGCTCCTGCTGGGAGCTTCTCGTGCCCCTAAAGCCATCTACCAAAGCACTTCTGAGTAATGGCACCTGCCCCCTTCCAGATGGCTGCACAGACAGGTCAGGAAAGCGCCGGGGCTTGGCTGGTTCCCAGGCAGGCAGGTGAGCAGCCAGGGTAAAGGCACTGGTGACGAGCAGGCAGAGGGTGGGCAGCACTCCTGGAAGAGCTGGGTTACCCCAGCAGCTGCAAACCGGTCTAAGAGGAGGTGGTCCAAATTTCCAGAGGCCAAAAATAATTTCTGCTGTGAAAGACCAGGTTTCATGCTACTTTGTGCTGCCAAAAAAAGGCTCATGTCCTTATTAAATTTGTACATTTCTCTCATTATTATTTTAAGCAGATGCTAGGGCAAATGTTTTGCTTTATGAAAATGCCACTGTTTTAATAAAATATGTAGTCTCTCCCAAGCAAAGGATAATTCAGGAGACTAAGTCCAAGTACATGGGGCTATTTTTTGAAGGGAGTATTGATTTAATACAAAGAGAAATAAAATGGCTATTTCTGCAAGTTTTAAATGTCAGAGAACTGAATTTAGAGAGACTCAAACCACTAATGATTTTGATGTAAAAAAAAAAATTCGCTTTGAAAATCATAATCCCTTACTTGGCTTTATATTCTTATGTCTTATGCATGCTCAGCACATTACATTGTTTAGTAAGGTTGCATTAATTACTAAAGGAAATGTAGAAATTTACAAACAAAAGAGAAAAGAAAACTTTTTGGCTGCAATACATTTTTGAGGAAACACATTGTCTTGTTTTCCTTTCTCTTTTCAACATGTATAAAATTTGTTATTGCTCTCTTTTTCTACTCCTGCACCAGTGAAGACAAATATTACGTACAAGCCCTAGAGGAACAGAAAAATTACCTCTAGCATTTTTTTAAAATACTTTTTAAAATAACTTAAGATGTTCCCTTTAAATTGAGGTGTTTACATTTTACCTCTCATCTCATGTCTACACAGACTAACAAAAAAAATTTATAATTTCTTGGAAAAGGACAAATCCAAGTTTTCTAAATTAGGGTTTTCTAGATCTAGTTGTCCTTAGAACTGCTGGATCAGGGCTCACTAATGCAGCTTGCATTAGTGACTGGGGGAAAAAATACAACAAAGTATGTGGGTCTAGGAGGAAAAGTGAAAATAAACTACTGGTCTTATTTTAGTTTCTTTGACATAAATAAGAATGAAGGTGCAGGAATGAAAACCTACAGCAGCTCTTTCACTTGCTGTCCATGTGAGACCTGCAAATATGTTTGTGCCACTTTAATTTACTTTTCTCATGGATATTTGAGCACATGGTCATGGCATGGACACTAAGCTCGCCCTCCAATCCCATCACACCCAGACCTGTGTGTGGGTCCATGCAGACAAACTGCACAAACTCAGTTCTCTATATTGGCATTAAGAACAGGGGACAGAGCTGTGATCCTGAAAAGTATGAAATATGATAGGCTAGACATTCCTCTCCTCTTTATCCACGTCCCATATCTCTACTGTGTGGAGACAGATTCTGAGAATCTGTTCAAGTACTTCAGCAGTGACCACTATAAATATCACCATCACATTTACCAGTAAATGGAAAGTCTCACATTGGACAAATAGGACACAGCGTGTGGCCATGTGTGCATATGGTAACCACCTACAGCTGGCCCAGTAACATTGCTAATATCCCCCGTTGCTGCATAGCCTTAAACAGCTGCTATATCAAATAGCTGCTAACACAGGACTATTTACTTCTTTCTCATCAAGTTGTATAATTTCTCCCCACAAAATTATGCTGGCTGGAAGCCCAGGAGTGGCAACACTTAGCCTGGACCGGCCAAAGATTTATGGTCTGAAGCATCCTCATTCATCAGGAATAAAAACTGATGAGCAATAATAACTTACTGGAAAATTGTCTGAACTTTCCTCCATAGCAGACAAACAGAAATTCCAAAAATACCAAATGCAGAATATTAGAATTGGCCTCTGACTTCTGTGTGAGAGCTATATTCAATTCTGGTAAAATCAGAATTGAATATAGCCATCCTAGTGCTAATACAGGCTGAACTACAGCAAGCACTGGCTGATGCCCCTATAGAAGCCCTCTGCTGTGCTGAGACTCTTTTCTTCTGGGCCTTTTCACCCACTGGTTTGCTCATGTCTCAGCAGAAGGAGAGGGTCTTATTCTTTTTTCTCACAGTGACACTTCTGATAAAATGGCACCAGAGGGAGTGGCACGGATGATGGAATGCTACTTTAGGAAAGTATTTGTCAGATACATCTTCTATTAAGGAACAGCTGAACCACATAATTTTCATGCCACTCAGCCAGATAATGGCCCTAGACTCAGCTACTGAATGAAAACACACTAATAGAAATAAAGGTTATTCTTAATGACTACTGGTCTGTTCAGAAAGTCAGGTGACAAAGGAATTAACTCAGCTTGTTAAAAATAGTGATTTTTAAAAAAATATTACTTAAACCATATGAGTTTATTTATCTTATTTTTAACAAAGTGTTGGAACTTAAAGGACTTGTGGAAAGAATGAAAATTTTTGTTACTTTTTGCTGCAGTTTTCTAACTGTTGACATCAGTGAAAGAGATTCTAAGAACAAGAGATTCAGTCTGCACCTGTCTTTAAATCTAAGCTCTTTCATTCAATAGAGAGCAGGAAATATCAAAAAGCATCTGGAAAACAAGGGTTTCCCCAGGAAGTTTGAAGGCCTTTTGTTCAACACTTTACTGTGAAAATTTTTCCATGGGCAAAGACAAGCTGTTCTGTTTCTGATTTGATTTTTTTCCCTTCTTTTTATGACTTGAAAATAAGATATCTGATCTTCAATATCATGTGAAATGAAGTAGATTTATTATTTCTCTACCCAACCCCTGTGATGTGTCACAAGAAAAAAACTTAGCAGTGCAGTATCAGTCTTCCAGCAAACATAAATGTCTATAAATGACCAATTTATTCTGTGCATCTTCAGCGCAGCCCAGCATCTTCTGTATTGCTGGGAAGCTCCTTTTATGCACATCTTCACCATCATATCCCATACCTACTCTCAGTGTACATGTCTTCCCAACACTGTGCAAAAATTCACCACAATATTGACCTGCTACAGATGTGCTACATTTCCTCCTCAGAGGTGAGACTTCCACATCCTCTCCTCAAACCTGCCCTGGCCAGCTTCTGCCTTGAGCTGGAGCACCTCTGCCAGGGCAGGCTGCTGCCACGCAGGATCTGGGGCTGTGCAGGAGGCCACAGGCCATTGGAAAAAATGGAGAGGCCTGGAAATTAAAAAGGGGTGAAATCCATGGATGTGGTGGGCTTTCCAAGCAGAAGCTCCCCTGGATTTCTCTTCCTTAAGGTGAGATTTGGAAAGGTAAGGTTGTACACTTGCACTTAAGGGATTTCAGTCGTGAACTGACGTGGGAGTTAGACTAAAAGATAAGTCTGTCCTCCCAATCTTCACGGACTCAGAGCTTCCCCCTTTCCCACTGCAGGACTGCCATCCCAAGGCATGCTCTTGGCTACTGCAGTGGAATCAATTGAAATTTCAACACTCAGATTCCTGAACTTGCTTCTTTTCCATCACTAGTATCTGCCAGGCATCACAACACAAGGATCTCTTGTGCCCTGACAGAAGATACCCTTATTGAAATGCTTTGAAGAAAGAAGAGAGTAGGGAAAAGAAATCATCAACCCAGATGAGATTAATGCAAAATACTGATTTTATAAAATAAGTTCAGTCACCAGTGAAGTTAACTTGGCAGAATTCCTTTCTTTGATTATTTAAACAGTTCTGACAGAAATATTCAACATTATTAGAAAGACTTCTGAATTTAATTCTGAATAACTACCCACACCTTTCCTTTTTAGAGAAGGAGAAATCTAGAATATAAATGTGATGCCTCTTAGTCTAGATGCATATGAAAGGAATGGAGCATTTCTTAGTGATGTGTGCTCCTTAAGAAGCTGCAGATTCTGAGGGGAAAAGTGCTGTGGAGAGGAAAGTATACACTATTGTTGTCAAACTTGGGAAGTGATTCATGAACCTCAGACATCAGAGACTCTGCTGACGAACACAATAACAAGTTCAGATACCCAAATGAATGACAAGAAACCCTTTTGTCCTACAGAACTGGAATGCAAGTCTGACATACACAGCTTCTGTTCTTGGGATTGAGTCACCTTCCTCCCACTTCAACTCATCTTATTTGTTAAAATACAAGTGCCGAAGACTACAAAATAGAAAAGAAAAAAAAAAAAACAAACCAAAATAGAACATATATAATATAACACAATTATTCTGTTTCCACAGCCACAATACATTCCACCATGTCATCTTCAGGTCTATGAATGATCTGCTTTTGGGGATCTGGTATCCCCATTCTGCCTGAGTGTGATCCAGTACCAGCTGTGTATTACACTCACATTTGCACACTAGATGTATGTGCTGTAGTGAATTGGGAAGAATTCTAGCGGTGGCTGGCAGCACTCCTGATATCTGTTGGGGATACAACAGAAAAAGGTATGTCCTTTCCACATTTCCAACATTTGTTTATTCTGCCTAAGAAAACACTGTTATAGCAGCAGAACTTGGAGGAAAACGCAACTGTAGGAAAATCTCCAGGGCAAATGGCATGACATTTTTCACCAGAGAAGGAAATTCAAAGCTAAAATGAAAACAAAGAAAACTGATCTCTAAGGAAAGGTACATTGCTGATTCTATTTTAACCAAACCATGTCCCTTTTAAAATACTGATTGCATTGACAGTGATTTCATGTAGGCTATTGGTTTAAGATATGTCCATGTACTTTTAAAATATTTCTATCAACTTTATAAGCTCGAAATCCAAACTGATCTTTGGTATTTGAGCCACTGAGGCATCTTTTCAAAATGCTGCCCACAGCAACAGCATCTTGTGTCACTATTCTAGATCTTTTCACCTACTGGTCAGTTATCATTTGCCCTTCTCTTCCTCTCTCTGGAGAAAGGGCTTCTTCTCAGGTTCAATGTCTGTCTCTGTTAAACTGAGTTTTTGTTGAAAATAAGCATGCAAAGTGCCAATGCTTAACTAACAGGCATATATACACATATATAAATATGTTAAATATATATAGTAAATGTCCTTGTGAGTGGTTTTCATGTAAGGGTACTAGTGCTTATCTCAACAGAATTGGGAATTGATTCTCACAGCAAAGAAAAGTTGTTTGTCTAGGTATAAGAAAAGTTACTTGTCTACACACTCAGGATTACAGAATACAACTAAATAGTACCTATCTCCTTGGAAGCATAAAAAAAAGAATCCATGCCTGAGTTATAAATAGGCCTGCAATAGAACTACTAATCATTTCTAAATGCATCTGCTGGTAAAGAAGAGACCACTGGCACCAGGATCAATTGCTTCAGCCCTTCACTGGTACTGACTTTACAAAAAATTTGGCAAGTGTCTTACCTATTGTATATTTTTCTCTCTAAACTGCTGTTTGCACTAGGCAAAGTTGTAATGAACGGTGGATAAAAAGAGAAACTGTTACAAAAGCAACATTCCCAAACTACCCGGTCATTTTATTTTTTTAAGAAAGAATTAAGAACATGCTTAATTCTTTGGATATTCCATGAACTGAGCTTGAAAGAAAATAAAGTAGAAAAGAGTAGGGAGGAAGAGAAGAAAGGGAAGGAAAAGAAGGTAACCTATTGGATGTTTAGAAATAAAATAATGTAACTTAGATTATGGAAGTAAAAAAGCAATCAATGGAAGAATTATTAGTGACAATTATTGAATATCAATACAGACATCAGATCAAATTCAATGGCAATTATTGAATGTCATTATAGACATCAGACCAAATTCAATGCATTCAATGCTGCATCTCACTGTTGTGATACATGCAACAATACTGTAAGGGTGGTACTTTCTTACAAGACAATGCAACTATTAAAATAGAACAAATTTTACAGGAACTTGCAAATGAAATATCAAACAGTTCAAAATACTGTGACCATTAAAAAACCTTAATCATACTGGGCTGACCAGATGTAGAAAAGCTACAATTTCTAGAAAACAGTAATAAACTTTAGGTAGAATTTTCCCTGTCTATCACGTAATTTTCAAATAAACCTGCTCTTAAATACATGTATCAAAAGACTTTATTTCTGAATAACCAAAACAAGGTTTCATTAAATCTGCAATAGAAGATTATGTTGCAAAATTTATGTTGCAGTTTTTAATCCAATCTGATCTCATTTTGTGACTACACTTGATTCCCTGGGTGCATTTTTGACTAAAACATTTTTGGAGATTTATGTCACCCACCTCTAGACTTGTCAATTACAATTTAAAGGTAAATTGAATCAAATATTTTACAGACAGAGTTTGAATATGATTATCCTCTATCACGATCTCAATATAATCTTGTCAGGTTAAGTTTCAAAACAGAGTGCTTAATTAAACCAGTTGAGGAGAAGCTAGCCCAAAAAAGAAATGACTGAACTTTGTGCAGAAATTATGTCAGTTGCTGGGTCAGAATTTCACTGCAAATATTTCCAACACTTGCAGGTTTCACTGTACATTTATTGCACCTGTCTATTAGATGCCTAATTTGACAGCCTTATATAAAGCCATCACTAATATAACCTCTCAGCTCTGTAGTCCAAAACTGGTCAACCATCACAAACACTCAGTTAAATGTCTCAGTAAATCTGCTGAACATTTCCTGAGACTCCAAACAAGAGTGTAAGGGCAAAGACTAGAAAGCACTACTCAAGATCTGCCAATCTTCCCTGGTTACAATTGGCCAAATAACCAAGCACCAAACCCACCCCCACCCAGACCTCCCAAAAATCCCAAGAGATATTCAATGTATTCCTAAATATTTGACTTTAAAAGGGCAGGCAATTTAACAGCCAATTATGTATGGTTATGAAGCAATCTACAAAGATGTAAGATAGGAATTTCTACTGCGTTCTGCAGCATGACCTGACAACTTCACAAAAAACCAAGAGAAATCCTGTCTTATAAAATTCCATAGAAACTCTTCATAAAAGAGAGCAAAACCTCTGAGAACAGCAGGACTACAGCAAACCTGCTCCTCCTCACTAAATGTCCTGCCATTCCCTCCCTGCAGCAGAGTACTGGCACAGCTCAAGTCTGAGGCCAGAGACAGAACTGTTGCCGTCGTTTCTCTGGGATTTGCCCTTCCGAGAAATAATCCTTCTGCACGCTCAGTGCTAAGGCTGGTTAAACCTCAGCTGTTTTAGAAATGCTCTTCACTAAAGTGTTCAAGAATGCAAAGGCTTGTCTGAACAATAGCCAAAATACATCTTGGTCTAGATACCACAGGATTTGGCCAGGGTGGGAACACTAAGGGAGTAATCTCTTGGATGCTGTTTCAATACTTTTCTTTGGGGAAGAAACCAAGAAAGACCAGAGGTGAAGGGAATGTTTCCAGATCCCATTTGTCATCAGAACTATGACACTTGTCCTAGATCAGTTGTTTTTCACTACTCACACCGCCTGTTCTTTTAAAAAGAAATTAAAAGAAATAAAAACCTACAGAAATAACGGTAGGAGGGTTACTCAAGTGCTGCATCCTGAAGCACAACTGAATTCTAAAAACAACTGTTTTTAGAATAAAATTGTTAAAGGACAAAGAGTTTGAAAAACCTTATTGCATATGAAATTCAAGAGTAATTATACAGAAAGATTTTACCTTGGAAATAAGAAAATAAACAGTGGGGAAGAAATTCAATAAATGAGGGACCTTAAAAGAGAACATGCATTCTTGTCTTTGATGGTCTGGGTAGTAAATGTCCAATGTGCAGCAAGGTATTAACCAGATGTTAGTAAACAGAGGAAATCTGAGAAAATCTAGCCTGAAATATTTCTGAGTTTGTGTCTTTACCATCTTTTCATGTTTGTACATTATACCATGACACAGCTCTGTACTCGACTGCAATCAACAACAAGGAATGATGTCTTCCAGCACTGAAAATCAGTTTTTAAGTGTTGATACTACAAACACACCAGCCACACCCTGCCTCCAGGTCACCAGGATATCACTGTGCTTAATAGGCACCACTCCACTAGCAACAAATGAACTACACAAGATGCAATAAGCTGATGCCCTGAGGCCACAGGCATAATGGTGACTTGCTGGCTTTAACTTTATATTCTCTTTTATTATTGATTTGAACTGAAGGAAGTATAAAACAGCGGAGATAATAGCTGTGATGGCATTCACTTTTTAAACAAGGATTTAGAGGTCTTTAAAATATGGATTGCTGAATTTATTGGTGTCTTCTATACATAAATCTTTGTTTTTCAAGCTATATATAGGCTGAGCTGAGTCCACTGCTTGAAGTACTTCTTGGGCACTTGTTCCTCAGCAGATCCCTGAGGAACATGACAAACCATAATGGCTCCTGAGAAAATAACTCAATTTTTTGAGACACACAATGTAAAATACTGCATGAGCCTTTGGAGACTTCTGCAATGTCCTCATGTCTGCCACACAGGGATTTTCATCCCACAGAGCTAAAAAGGGACCCTTTGCTGTTGGAAGAGTGTAGAACAACCATGGGATAGTGGGAGAAATTTCTACACTTTCAAAAGGCCTTTCTGTTTGTTTTGGGAGCTCACCAATAGTGCTAGAGTATATATGTCATAAACTAACGGTCTGAAAAGTATCAGCTAGAAAAATCTAGAAGTTACAAAAAAGCAGAAATACTCTAGAAACATGTAACTAGAAACAGCAAATAATTTTTATTTTTTTTTTTTAGTTTGCCTTGTAAAATTGAAGTAAACACAGCAACACTCACCCTCCACCCAAAAAGAGACACCTTGCCCCCACTCCCCCTATAACTTATATTCTAGTGGAGCACAACTGAGACCAATACTTTTTTTCCTTGAAGGCTCAATCATAAACACAAGGAATAGTTGCTTAGGACAGAAATACTTGGAAGTCCTTCAGCCTTCATACTTAACACCTTGTATAAGCAGGCACTGTGAGCAGATCTACCTTATTTGTTCAAGCCTTTTCTCGGTAATAAAATTCAAAAACAGTAAAAAACCTCTTGAAGAATCAAAAAAATGCCTTTCTTATTTCACCTTCATTTGGAGTCACTTCACACAGAAAAGAAACTCCAGTAACAGACTCCTTGCAGCAGGGCAGAGAGCAACCATTAGATTATTTTAAAATGTTGTATACATGATGCAGCTGAGGCTACTGTAAATTGCTTTGTCTTGAAGAGAATGAAGAGCTCAGCTCAGATAAGCTTTCAGAAAACTTTTACATGGACACTACATCTGGATGCACATCTCTCTTTTGAAACAGCTCTCATATTCCCTAAGGATATTTTACCACCAGAAACTAGACAGAGGAAATAACATTGTCGAGTTGCTTCAGTGCAAATTGATGTGGTTTGTAAAAGGCACACCTTGGTTGCTGATGGCTCACCAGTAAGAGAATCCTCAGCTCAGGTCTGCCTGCAGAGCACTCACACTGGGACCAGGCTGTGCACAGTTCCTCACTAAACTCAGAAATTCTCCTTTCCTGTAACTTTACACTCTGCACATTATCATAAACCTCCATCTCCCCACTGCTTACATAGCTTTTTCTGTATGAAACGATTGCATTTTGTGTGCAATCTGATTTCTTCACAGTCTGAAAGGTAGACTTCCAGGTCTGTCGCTGACTTCTGCCAAACCCCAGGAAAATAATTGCTACGTGGCACTTACCTCTCCTTCTCTGGGCCACGGCCTTCCATTCTGTGTGTATTTGCTTTGATTCTGGCGCTTCTTTTGCCCTCCATCAGCAAATTTGCACAGCAAAGGCTCAGTGGGGGCTGTGAAGACAAGAAACCCAGTCTATATTAGCATCCCCCCCAAAGAAAGTGATTATACCAGCAACAGTAGTGCTTTGTAATACTGATCTTTTGAAGTAAAATCTTGCCTTCTGCAGATATTTTTTGCCTCTTTTAGCCTTGACTCCACTGGCAGCTGTTCTTATTAACTAAGCTTCAAAAAATATATACTGGCAGCCCTTAAAAGAATTTAGCAAATATTGTTGAAAAAATAATCAGCCTACGCAGAATGTTAAGTTGCTGTAGTGGAACAGTATAGTCAGGCATTAGTTCCAGCTAAGTTAGACACGTATTCATGACCAGCATTAGTGCAAGGATAAACACTGCTTTACTAAAGTAGATTTCTGTTTTTAATTGTAAAACCTTTGCAAGAACCTGCTTAAGGAATAAGTGTTCTCACTATTTTGGTGTTCCTCAACATCCAGTCCTTTAAAAATCTGACTAAACAGAATAAAATGGAGACTTTTGCCAAGCCCAGTCCAATCAGCTTTCTTTTTCCTCTTAAGTCCCTCTTTTAAGCAAGTTGGCAGCTGAGAAAACCCTTTTCCTCTCCAAGTGAGACCTGGAGTGTGTGAATACAATAGTCAGGAGGGGCCAGAGTCCCAGGAAGAAAGGATAATCAGAGCACTGCACACCCCAAAAGGCAGCCCATAATAGGGACCCCTAGAGAAGAAATTAACACACATCAAACGGGCACAGCAGGAAAGGAACTTGGTGTCTTGGGATCTCTTTCCCATCTACTCTGCTTTTCAAAGCCTCCTAAAATATTTTTTTTAGCCAAAACTTTAATTACTCTGCTGGTGGGAGCTTGTCTCTCTTGCTTAATGCTTAAAAGGAGGGCCAAATTCTACCCACTCACATACAGTAGGTGTCTGTTAGGGTTGTGCTTTATTGCCTACATCAGCAGAGAAGTAAACCAATATTTGTCTGTTTGAAAGAAACCTAAAAATCATGTGTCACATCTGAGTCTCTTCAGGAATCTTTGACTTCCCAGGCATGATAAGTCTGTAGTTAATTAAACAAGAGTTTTCATGGAAAAAGTAAGAAATCTGTTTTTTTCCTTCCCATTTCCTGTTTCTGGGAGGCTAGAAATGTTGAAACAATACAACTGCAGAGATGTGAAGAAAATTTTTGGGTAGGGGGAGCTAATCAAGTTGTTGACTTATTTATTTGTAATAAAAATTATTATTTGGTTAAGGGACAAGCTCATGTGGTATTGAAACAAGTTGACCTCCATCAACCTCCTGATTATAGCCAATTCAAAATGGGCCAGAAAGTATAAATTAAAACTGTGATCACCTGAAAACTGTAACCAAGAAACAATACACAGAGAGAATCTCACATCAAAACCTCAATTTCACATTGGGACAGCATCACTTTGGCTACTTCTGAAGCTACAACAGCTTTGTTTTTTCATTACCATTTTATACAGGCTAGTAATTTTCAAGGTCACTAGAAACTGAACTGCAGGAAACAATCCATTATTGGCAGAAAGCTCGACTGTGTGACCCCAGAGGTCTTTCCCCACCTCCAACTTTGATTACTGTATCAGATTTTTCTAGAAGCAATGCTCAGCCAACCACTTTAAATTTAAAATAATGAAGGTTTAAAAGCATCCAGGTGGCTATGGAGATTCTTTCTGCAGATGGAGAGACTTTACAGGGCTGATTGCCCTGTGCTTTCACTGGTTTTGCTCCATGGCCTGATGCTGCATGATTTCAGAGTGGTTACTTAGAGTTCACTTTGATGTGATGGTGAGGGAGGAGCAGGTGCTAAGCCAGCATTAGAGAAAGGCCTATTAAACATCACATCTGAAGCTTCAAAAGCTTTTTGTTTTAAGCACTGAACAACTACTAAGTAACATATGATACCGTCAGGAGGACCATGCAAAACTCATCTGCACAGTGGATTTTTACACACGCCCCGATCATCTGCTAATGAACACATCTGGTATCAGCCCATGTACTGTGATGTGGTTTAACAAGCTAGGAAATCTACACATCCTCTCTCTATTTGGCCAACCACAAATAGGAAGCTGTTACCATTTCCAGAATTCTCCTCTCCAGCATTGCCATCTGACAACCTCATATTTGTTAATTAGTGGCTTACTAAGGTTGATTGAGATTGAACAGAGCTACCAAACAACTTTACTAACCCCATCTAGAAAAAATATTAAAAAAAATATTGCATAGACTTTTCAGGAGGTTGGCAAGAAGGTGGAAAAGGACAATGCTCTATACAGGCAAATTTCTGCATGGGAAATTATATTCCTCTATAATAAACTGAGGCTAATTCTGTGGATAAAGTCAGTCTGTATTGACCAACTTTAAAAGAAGTAAAAATTTCAAAACAAAATGTTCTGACAAGAAGACAGAGCCCATATAGGATGGTTTGGATTGAGGATTTTCTGGGTTTTGTTGTTTTTTTTCCCCCTAAACACAGGGATGCAGCATCAAACAAGACAGAAGATTATCCTAAATCTGAAGCGGTGTAGGTCCTAATGGTGGTTTACTCCTGGAAACAATTATGGTAACATATATATATATATATATATATATATAACCAAATTAAGTAATAATAATCTCTCTTTTTTCAGGGCGTAAAGTAGTATGTAACAGTCTTGGGAGCTCAAAGATGTTGCCCTAAGTACACAGAAGAACTCAAACCTTGGCTTACTTCAGCCCTTTAGAAATTCTTTTTAAGAAAGGTCCTCTAGGCTTTCTAACATCAGATACACCCAGATATTAGTACCATCATTCTTACTGGTCAAATACAGAGCAACAGACGATACTAGAAAGACAACATTCCATTCCACCATGTGAGCATAATTCTTTCTAGGTAGAATTCTTTTTTAATGGTTTCATTAAATTTTCAACATGTTTTAAAAATAATAAATTTACTTAAGCCAAGAAAAGGATCACAATTAGGTAGCATGGTTATCAATTAAAAAAAGAAAATATTTAGGAACTAGACAAGCAATATCAACATTAGATAAATAATATCCATGGGTTGCAGTAGAAGTGGTATATTTCACCCCAAATACTTCAGAAGGGGAGGAAAGAAAAAAGGGAATATTTAAAACTTTTCAGCTTCTTTTCTTTTTCATTCCATGTAGACAGTCTTCAATTTATGGCCTGCATTTTTACTTTTCTCTTTTTCCTCTATATGAACACATGGACTGAAAATAAATGCCTGTCTCTCTGCCTCTTCTTTCACCTTTTGTACTTCTGACTTAATAGAAAATGTAATTTGGATATCTGTAGATGTTCACATTTTGAAGTGATAAGCAGATCTTTTTATATGGTTCTTGACATCCTCTAAGTTTTAAGCATATGTGGTATTTTGAAGCATATCTGGAAAATCTACTGTTGCTATTTTCCTGTTTAAAAAGTGAGAATTGATTCACTTGAAACAAATTTCAGGCTATTCCATCCTGATAAACTCTTCAAGATAGAAGGCACTGCTCTTTCATTGACTTCTATCTGACAGCAACAAACACAAATATCAAGAATAAATAACTGCTTTAACCTGAACAAGGTTCATTAAGCCATAACCCATTTTTCAAGGCGAAGATTTAAATGCTTGCTGCAGTTCCCATCCAAAGCCTTCTCTAGTTAATAAGACATAAATAGTCCTGAACTTGGCTTTCAGTCTTGAGAAGGAAGTGGGATCAAATTGATAGTGCTTCTAAACAGCATTTGCCAAGAAATTCAGGGCTGCCTTAGGAGAGTGCAGTAGCTGCTAGTGTTCAAATTCAGTTCCCATGGAAGTCAATGGCTAAAACCCTATCTCACTTCAGTCAGACCCTGAATTTACTCAGAGAGTTCAGTGGAGGTGAAAGAGAGAGACTGGTTTTATGTCAATCAAGCCTGTCGATATTGTTGGAGTTCCCTCAGGAGATCAGCTTCTCATGCTCTGCTACTTTAGATGGACAGATTGTGCAGACAAACAGCACGGAACTGCCAAAAGGCTGTTAGCATCACCAAAAGCAACACTGCTACTTAAATAGCACAAAAACTTCTGAAGGAAGGAGAAGGGGTAACAGTGCCCCCTTCTCAAATCTGGCAGTCTCTAAGAAATGTTCCAGCTCAGGAAGGGAATTTCAATTAAATTGGAGAATTCAACAAAATAAAGCAAACCCCTAACTAATTCTGAATACATAATTTCCGTATTCTTTCATTCATCGGAAGGCAGATACACTCGAGCTCCTACATGTGCAAAAATGTATATATTCATGAGCATGTGCTTCATAAAGGAAGATGAAAGCTGTCATTTGCATTTGGTGAGACTTTTTCATTATTTCAGGTGCTCTGAAACTTCTACTGTCTTGAGAGTTACTGAGGAAAGCTTGTTCCCCACTGTCATTTAGCATCATCTGTCCAGCAACAGCAAGAATTACATATACAAAAAGCAGTAACAGGACATTTTTATGCATTTTAGCTGCTTTTACTGTGAATATTTTTGAAGACAGAGTATTTTTCAGCATGTGAGGAAGAGTTTAGTCTCTTCTCATTTTTTGCAACAATGAAAGTAGCGTTTACAGTAAAAACAGCTATGTGCATTGTGAACATTCATGTATGTCTTTAGCCACCTCTATTTTGTTAATGTGAAGAAAAATAATTAAAAAGTCATTGGTATGACAATGAATGGTCACTGCATAATTAATGATCTTTTTCAAAGTATGTTTTAATGAGAAAGTTGGATTAATTTCTTTTTCAGCCTTGGCAAATCCTCCTCCACAATAAAAAACTGTGCACAGTAATAACTGGGTTCACAATTAGATCAAGCAGTCATACTGACCAAGCTCTGATAACTATTTTAATTCCTAACTGCCTTCCAAATTTTAAGTAGTTTGGTAACATTTTCATGTGCAAATCACATAGAACATCTGATTGAAACACCCATGTAAGAACCAAACTCTTTGTCTGTTATAGATCAAACATTTGTAGTCTTTAGGAAAAACTTCACCTTATGCTAACAGCAAATCCATTTTGTAAGGAGGCAGTATTTCACAGGGAGACATGAGAGACACAAAAGCTGTACAGCAAGGCAGGACAGAGCAAGTTTAAGTTTTGATTTAATATCTGGGCTCAGACGGATGTACTCAGGAGGACTACGGTATTTACAGAGCCTGCAGAGTTTATTTACAAAATGAATGTTGCTGTTGTAAGCTTTGAAAATGTACAAGTTCCAGGATGCCATCAATAGAGTCACTCTCTGCTCTAGTGAGTCCACTGGCTTCTAGGAAAGTCCTGCCACGCATTACTTTTTCATCTCAAAGTCATACACAAAGAAAACTTGAACTTCAAGGAAGATTATAAAACACAACCATAGCTATTCTGCTCTTGGGAAATGAAGATGAAGAATTACAAGAGATGGTACGTGACAGAATAGGATGTGTAATGACAAAGTGTTACCTGAGTAAGGAAAACCATAAATAATATGGCAAATAACCACTTCATTCTATCCTGCATGGAGCTGTTAAAGGACAGAGTAATAGATTTTGTCCCAGAAGTCCATGATACAAGATGTGATGGCACAGAAGAGACTCTTAATGTTTACAAGAGTTAGCTTTTAACAGAGGTTGAGCCATATACAGCATATATCATGGAATCATAGAATATCCTGATTTGGAATCACAGAATACCATGATCCACTAAGATCATCAAATTCCATCTCCAGGCCGGTCCTGCATGGAACAGCCTCAAGAGTCACACCATGGACCTGAGAGTGTTCAAATGCTTCTTGAGCTCAGTCAGGCTTGGTGCTGTGATCACTTCCCTGAGGAGCCTCCTCCAGTGCCCAAACACCTTTGGGGTGAAAAGTCTTTTCCTGACACCCAGCCTAGGCCTCCCCTGACACAACTTCAGGGCATTCCCTTGGGTCTTGTCACTGGTCACCACAGAGGAGAGCTCAGTGCCTGCCCCTCCACATTCCTTCATGGGGAAGTTGTGGACTGTGATGAGGTTTCCCCTCAGTCTCCTCTTCTCCAGGCTGAACCGACCAAGTGACCTCAGCCACTCCTCATCCAGCTTCCCCTCAAGGCCCTTCTCCATCTTTGCAGATTTACCAGTATTTTAGTTAAACTTAACTACATGATATTAATTGGATTTGTACAGATGATTATGAAAGCAAAACAATGAGTTAGTTATCACTGCATTTTAGTTTCTATAAAACTTCACTTTCACAACATAATTATAGAAATTGGGGGAACAGTTAATAGAAAAGGACACCAAAGTGAAAAAATATAGAGCAACATCTATTTGGGTAAACAAGAAAAAGGAACTGATCTACTTTTGATAAATTGTATCAGAGCTTAAGTAATTATCTCTTGTTCTCCTCTTTGTCTTAAGAAATGGGAAGCAATCCTTTCATCTTTTTGTATAATAATTGCGTCTAAAGACCAAGAACATCTTAGAAAAGAAAAATAAATTTCAGAAAGAAAAAACGTATCAAGCAGAAAGTTAGGACTTCTACCCTGTGAAACAGAAATTACTTAGAGCAGGTGGAACAGGTGTGGAGAAACAACAGGCCAACATGGAAGTGTGGAGCAGATCTTGTTGCAATCAATCTCAACACTTAAGCAACTACATGGAAAACTTCTGCTTAGTCTTATTTTCGCTGAAATGTCCCTAAATATTTGTTAGAGCAGACCAGAAACCTTTCTATAAGAAACTGCAACGTTCACTTTACAGTCTGTTTGGTTTTTTTAAAACTATTTTCCTTTTTAAATTTTGAATGGAACAGCAAACTGGGAGTGCCTGATTCAGGCCTATTAAAGTGCTCCACTCCAATCTGCTGATAAGGAGGAACTGTTGTAAAGGTTATAGAAACAGATGCTTCAATATGGTATGAAAAGTTAAATCAATCAAAATAGAAAAACTGAGATATAGTATTAAAATCTTGATGAAACGTTGCAATATGATGGTTTATTTTTATTTCACCAAACTCCATTTCTCATCCAACTCTAGTGCTGGTCTCTGTTGGAGAGAATGAATGCATGGTGAGCAAATACAGAACAGAATTTGGAATTTGATTACTTAATTTTATTAACTATTAAATCATTATAAAATACTCAGCATTTTAACATTGGATTCTGCCTTTTTTTTAAACAAAAGGCTGAGCTCACAGAAATTAGACATTCACACTGATCCCAAAGCCTCTCTACTGAACCCAAATTTAAATTTGAGGTAAGCATAAGCAACAGCAGACTCAGGCCCATGGGTTTTGCCACAGAAATCAGTTTCCTCAAACTTGATGATACGGCAAAGTTCTGCCCTATTAGAGGTCCCTAGAATAATGCTGAAAAATTCCAGCTGTGGTTCATCCTTTGTAACCAGTGCTGTGACAGCTTCTCACAATCTTTAACCACTGGATGAGAAGGAAGTGGAAGGAGTGATTTATTTTGCAATTTTATAATTTCTCCAGGAACCTTTCCAGCAAAACACTAGATCCTCTTACTGAATGACTATGCAACGAAACCAACTAAACATGTGCATCAGTTTGCACAAATAATTTCACACACCTATGCTTAAACACAGAGGGTTTTGTTCTATGACTTTCTAACAGTATCTGTTACAAACTGAAATTT
Organism: Melospiza georgiana; assembly: GCF_028018845.1. Classification (NCBI taxonomy): domain Eukaryota; kingdom Metazoa; phylum Chordata; class Aves; order Passeriformes; family Passerellidae; genus Melospiza; species Melospiza georgiana. Next base: position 41,319,108 of record NC_080430.1, on the reverse strand, counting down.
AGGGCACATGCTTTTAATGTGCCAATTCTAACTGCAAAACATGTAATGCAGTTGGGTAAATATCTCCTCCAAAAAAATCCCTTGGATTTCTTCCTCACTGGGAAAGCCATGTACAAAAGAAGTGAGACGGTATCATGTTTTGAAAGGACCATTTGTTAAAAGTCATTGGAATCACTTCACATGTTATCTGTGAGACAAACAACAAATAAGTATTGAACTGTTAATTTATGTTAAGTAAGAAAAGTCTCTGTCTTGCTCAATCATCACTGTTAAAAGGTGAATGCTTAAGAAACCCACTCATCCTATGTGAAGAATTTTTGTGTGGAACTTGGGTGCTCTAACTTCCCTGGTTTCCTATCATGCCAGAGTAACTAAGCAAGACACTGAAGAAAGAAGAGTCTATGTTACTATTCTGGAAATGATGTAAATAATCAATGGAATAAAGATTTATGGTAATACAATGGTCCCCTGTCAAGAGTTTCTTCCCGTTGACAAGAGCTGACAGCTGTGAACATTTCTTCAAAACAAACCAAACAAAACAACGAAAATTATATTTCAATTTTTTTTTATAGATTTTTGCAAATACTAATTATTCTCTGGGATTCTGACTTACATAGTTAAAAGGAAAAAAGAGGAAAAAAACTAGAAGTTGCCTGTACCACTTTAATGCTATTGACTTACTGCATCAGATGCTCATTGGACTACAAGATGGGCAGGAGCTGAGTCCTCCAAATAAAATTTTTAAAATGCCAAAATGAAAATAGATTCCTGTATTAAAAAATAATTTTAAAATATTTTTGTGTTTTTTCACTGTAAATTTCTGGACCATGCATGATTTGCCACATAGACACACACTTCTGCTGAGTGTGACAAAGAACTAATAGAGATCAGGCAAACAATGTCCAACCCAAAAACCCAGGATCCAGTGAAGTTGATGAGAACACTTTCACTGGAAGCAAATATGACAGCAGTTACGCTGGAATATACTTACAAACTTTGTTTTTGTGTTTTATTTGGTCTTTAAACTTAAAGCTGCAATCCCTTCACATTGGCAATATGCCACAAGAGTGAAGACAATGGCTAACCTGTCATCAGAACCAGTTTTCAGGGGGAAAAAAAAGTTACACAGTGTTGTTCATCATCCCAGAGAAGAATTAAATCTGAAAATTCATACACTGAGGCAGTGAACTGGAGGAGAGGCCTGAGTTGTGTCACATTTTTAAACCAGTAGCACCCTGATTTTCGTGCCAGTACTCCATACTGGTGCTCCTGAACCAACCGTGGTTGATACATCAGCTGTGTGGGGCCCCAGGACTCCAATCTGTAGGTAGAAGCTCACTGAGGAAACCTGACCCTCTAAATGTGAATACAAAACCACTCTTTAAATCCCCCCCTGAAGCTGCCCTGTGAGCTTTCAAGAAGATTGTACTTCATATACCTTTTTCTCTTCTCCCATCTCACGAGTCACTTTAGTTGGATGAAAATGGAGATCTTGTATTTCTTACTGTTCAATTATTAAGGAATGGCAACAGAGGCGGCTTCATCTGAAAGGCTGAGTGATTTTTAAATTATCTCATGTACCATAATTTATAATGGAAAATCAGGTACAAATAGTGTGATATGCTTTCTAGTTCCTCTCTAATGGAAATAAAATGAATCCCTGGTAATGGGTGACCCTACTTGCTTCTGTGGTCACCCCTTTTACTTTTTCAGTGTTCTCTTTAGTAGTCTCAGGAGAAAAGAACAAATGCAAACCTTTTATCCAAAGCTGCTTTGCAAAACAATAGCTCTATGCTTCTGCTATAAAATCTATTTTTACTATTCTCAGAAACAAATATTATTGATCACAGAGACTTTGCTATTCCCACTGAGAAAAACTTACTTGCACTGACAGTCCAGAGATAAAATTATTAGAATTTATGCTGTACAAATAATTAATTCTGGTTCTGTTCATAAAAGGTTATTTCATGTAGCTGTTTAAGTGTTACTCCAATATCTAATGTGGAATCTATTTATTTTAAATTTAATTTTATTATGTTCTGTATTAGTTTTTACTTTGTATTTATTTAGATAAGTCAGAACATTATCATCATATATTCCTCTTTATGACACTGCTAGAACTAACACTAGAGAGACAAAAAAAACCTCTTCAAACATGTTTTCAATATAAACAAGGAAACCAGAACAATGTCTCATGTCAATGAAATTATTTCTTTCCACCAGCATAATGACTATTCCTGCACATGCACATTCATTGTTTAATAATTGAAGTTGACTTTTGGGATTCCCTGCTTACACTCCAACACATGTATACTATTAATGTCCAGAGGAGCTTATGCAACCCAGGGTTATACTACATGAGGAAAAAAACCCCTTCAGTTATGACCATTAGCTTATTCAATTCACATGTATGTGCTATAATAATATTTTTTTTCTTTTTCTCAGTTAGGAAAAGTCGCATTTATTCTTTGTGAATGCCACTCAAATTTTAAAAAGTGGCTATATGTTTATATATATATATATAACACTATTTGCAGCTCTGCTACAGTCTGTTAAAAAGCACCAGTAGAAATTATATACAATCAACAAATATTAGGTTTGGGTAGAGATGTGTGTGTTGTCAAAGTAGTAACATGACCTTGACATCTGAGCTGAAAAATTCTATCTCTAAAAGCACTGATTACTGCAGATGCATGAAATATTCCAGTGTAAATGTAAAATAAAGTTAATTTTTAACTGGCTATCAATCTGTTAAAAAGTTTTAAAATATTCAGAAATATTCAGACCTTTTTTTCTCATACCTCCTTGTGAAAACCCTTTTATTTAAATCAGTTGTAATTAACACACATTCTAATAACAACTGCTGGGTGCAGCAGCAAAAACTCCAAGCACTGATAATCTAAAACATAGCTCAGCCATATCATTTTGCCATTAGTCTGAGAAAGAAGGAAAATCTGAAGGGAATCTTTTTTTTAATTTGTTGCCCTTCTTTCATTTTATTTTTCTGCATTCACTGAAAGTTATATTATGTATGCCCTAAAATGAAGGAGTTTACTAGGAGCTAACAGATAGCATTACCAGCTTTCTCACTTCAATGCAGGAATAATTTTAAAAAGTGAATTTGACCCTGACTGTGACAAAACCAGGGCTGGATATAGGTTCCAAAGCAGGAAGCACTTGAAAAACAGTGACTGACTGATTCTTAAAGGCCGGAGTTCATTTTGCTGGGTAGAGAATAACCAAGTCACACTAAATGCCTTGGACAGCATAATTTGTGTACCACAAAACCTCACTGTGTGCTCTCACCATCTTCTTCTGTAAATGAGCCCAAAGGGAGGAAGGGAATACTTTGGAAACAATACATAAGTAAGGATGCTGATACCCTTTACCTTTTTCTCCCCAGAAGAAGGGGCAAGAAGCAGCTCAGAACAAGCTCTGCAAACTATACAGCACCCATGGGACACATCAACACCCCTTGCAGCTCCAGCCTGACGCACTATCTGCCCCTCCTGGCAACTTCCAAGCCCTGAGTCTGAAAGACAGACTTTTTTTGGGTAGCAACTGTGCTGAATGGCTCCTGCCCCCCTCACCAAGTACCTGAAGGTAGGGAGCAGATGTGGCACAGGCATTTATGTGCTAGAAAAGGAAGATAAGACCTTGGGAAAAAAATTCACATGAACTCCCAATTCCTTGAAGGGCAAGAAGGCAGAAAGGCCCTGTAGCACACGACCACCTGGAGCTCCTGTCAGGACATCAGGCTTTGCACCAGCTTGAAGTAAGCTCTGCCTTCAAGGCACAACTGTACCTGTGGTTTCCATGACAGAGAACTGCACAGTGGAGTCACTGGGAATTTTCCACTAAGTCACCTATTTATGATGACACTTTATCCAAGGAAAAGACAAAAAAAGTGAAATTATAATCTTCTCCCAAGACAATGGAAGACCTTACTCATACTTCTTAGCTCTTTTCAAAATGTGTTGATGATACCAACACTAAATCTAATGTGCTATGACATAAGGAAAATTCGATCCCTTGCAGCTTAAAAAGCTTTTATTATCATCTGAGACAATATCCTAGAATATTAAACAGATAACACTAAAACCTTCTGAAATTTTCAACTGCAGAGCTCTCAGTTGAGAGTAGAAAAGGAAGCAAACCTACATATTACAGACTGAGTGATGGACTAATCTTTAATGTTGTAATGCATTGCTTAAAGGTTTTATGAAGGTCATACTAGATTCTACTTTGCCATGCACCCAAAAACTACAAAGAGAGTAGGATTTCAACGCTAAGATTGGCAAAATAAAAAAAATCAACCCTCTACTCCTTCAGTTAAAAATACTGGAATAATCAGAACATGAGAGAGCCAAGCACAAGGAAGAATACGTGAAAAGGAAAGAAAGGTATAGAAATATGCAAAGAAAAACACTTTAACAGAATGAATGGAAAAATTGGAAAAGGAGGGAAAGAAATGCTTCTGAATTGCCCTTGAAAATGTCCTAGCTTTACAGAAAAGCAAATGCAACTCATGTCCTCCATTTCTGAATGACAACAGGGGCCTTCACAAACACTTCACAGAGACTGCAGAAAAAGAAAATTCTAGCAGAAATGGCTGCTTAAATGTCACTGCCTATAGCAAACAGAATGACAGAAGTTTATAAAAGATGTAGTTTTACCTGAAAAGAGGAAAGGAACACCTATTCTATTGCATTGTGAGGCTGTGGATGGTCTCAGGGGCAATTGTTTGGCATCAAATCACTAAAGAAACTGGGAGAGACTATTGAGTCTCCTCTATACAAAAATACCAAGGTTCTGTTATTAAAGTAAATTCAAAGCTTATCTCAAAATTCTATAGATGAGCCAACACTAACATGCCACAGAAAATAAAATTACAGATGACTATGTGAAGAATGAAAAAGCAAGGACCTCTCTTCCAGATAAATTGCATTATGAGAAATACTAATAGTTGCCTGCACCAAAACACATTATTTTTTAATGTTTTGTCCCCATTTGAGTGGGATCCTTCTTTGGTTTACAGGCACATGGATGCAGCCCTGCTGGCATGATGGGTCTGTGGGCAACTCTGTTAAAAGCATGATTGTAACTCAACAGCAGTATCCAAGTCTGGCAAAAGCCATTTCCAGCTGATGTGAAACAGCAATTTTCTTCACAGCAAATTATTTCATGAATCAGCCAGCAGGGAGTGACAACATTCTGCTGCCAGTGGCTAAGTGTATGACCTCTGGGTTGTAATTTCCACAATCTTAAGAAGAGTTCATTGCAAACATGAGCTTATTTTTCACGTTACTGTTAAGAGAGATGCTAATCTGGCTCTTGGTTTCCTTTCTTTCTTTTTATTTTTTTTTCTTTTTTCCTTTTTACCAGTTTATTGCTTACAATGTAGTATTTCCCTGGAGACAGAAAACAAAGTCTAGAACAGGTTGCTAATAAAACTTGAAGACAACACAGGAAAGTAAGAATTAAAGGGCAACAACTTTTCTACTTCAAGGAATGTGGCAGGCCTAGCAGACACCTCATGGCTTTCTCCTGTCATGAAAAGGCAGGTGAGTACTGAACCTTGCAACCTGGTGAGAGACAAGCAAACTGAAGTGAGAGGGAAAAAACCTTTTTGAGAATGCCTTCTAATACAGAACTAGAAACAGAGGAAAAATCCTAGTCCTGAGTATGGCAAGAAGATGAACAAGGAGTTTTAAATGAAGGGTGAGGTAAAGACCGAGTAATGAAAATATTAATATTACCTGAATTATCAAATGTCCTCCAAATACTTCAGCTAGGATCTGCACACAAAGAAAATTTCCAGCTAATGAACCACAACAGACTGATGTCAGTATTAATTCCACTGAATTACCACAATACTAGAATACTGTACAGCTCTATGTGACTCAGTTGTAACAATAAACCATGGCAGAAAGTGCTTTCATATCTTTAACAGAAGTGTTGAGGAGAGGAAAAATGGAACCCTAGATTTTATTTAGCATTGGGATTCTGTTTGATTGTTGATCTTAAAAGGAGTGACAACCAATGGTTAAAAGAGCTGCCATTAAGCCACATTTGTTATTTCTATTCAGTGCAGTTCTGCTTCTTGGGTTGTTACCAGTGGGGAGAACAATGTCTCAGGCTCTAAAGCTCAGCTCTGAATGGAGAAGGATAAACTGATAACCAGTGACTCCTAAACTCTATGGCAAGGGTGGAAGCAGCTGTACTGAAAAGGCCAGCATGGACTTGGTGGTGGGGCAGGAGATGAAAAATGTAAGATTTCTTTGTCTCCACTTCTGTCTGAGGTGCCCTAAGAACTGGATTTCTGGAACATGTGCCATATTATTAATGTAGATCTGTCAAACTGTGAATTCAGAGGGACAGAATCGTATGAGATCTCTGGAAAATTACTGCTTGGCTACATGGTATATGCATGGGATTTTTAACTGGCCTGGACAGAATATAGTACCTAGATTGAAATACAAGCACATCTGACATGAGATGAAATCATGGTGACCCAGACCTCAGCACAGCCTGTTTGTAACAGACTGCTCTTGCTAGTGGATAAACAAAGATGAAAATACATTTAGGCAAAAGCTTTTGCTTTAAGGGTGCCTTTGTGCCAAACCAGAATAAACACTGCAAGAAGACCTGCTTTATAGTACCAGAAGAAAAATGTATTTATTTGAAATGGTCAACCTAGACCAAACTAGCTTACTTTTATTATCAGTTTTTACTATGTGTTTACATAGTATATAAAGTGAGCACAGAATTAATCCAGGTTTAATCCTGTATCTCTTATTCCTTCTTTGTAATACCCTTGTAGGAGAGTCTTCTCATACAAACTGAACTATTAATATTTACATTATGCAACATGTTCTAGTGCTGCAGGATTAGGGTATGAGCATGCCTATGCAGTTCTCAAGCTATGTCAGGCCAGGCTCCTCCAAGGTAACTTCTGCTGCCACATTTTGCATTCTAAATAAGGTGGGGGTTTTTACAGAGCTTATCACTGACTTTGTTTGCAAACACCTTACAAGCACTAATGATTTCATTTTCCCAGTAGGCAGTGAAGTATTTCCTTCGTTTCACAAAGGGATGAGATGCAGCACGGGGATAATGAAAGTTGTCCAGTGTCACACAGACACTGAGTACAGATCTCCTGACTTGCTGTGTAGTATTTATTCACAAGTTAACCCTTCTCAAACAGCTCTGCTTAGCTGCACCATTTTCTCAGCCTCATTTCCCACTTCAATCGAGGTCAGGAAAAATCTCATTCACCAATACAAGTTTGCAATGCCATCATCAACTCACTAAGTTCTTTATCAGAAGGCAACCTGATCTGCAGTGCTCATCCAAACTGAGCTTGTAATAAGGACTGGATGCAATTACAGACACACACCTTTCTCTATATATGCTGCATATAACATATGTACACGTACACACCTATATTATCTGGAACTGTAGAAAGTTATCAAATACAGAACATGAGAACAGTAAATGTGCAGTTACCCAAAGTTTCAAACAAACCTATTTATTCACTGCAATATTTAGCTATTCCAGGCTCACACTCATATCTATATCCCTAGAGGGCAATGTCACCTAGGAGGTTGTGCTCATGTCCCTGTCATCTTCATGTGAAGCCAAAGATGACGCTATTGCAAAGACAGACACAAGTAAGTCTGTACTAAATAAAATTTGCTGTAATTAACTTGTCCCTGTTTATACTCAAGAAGTTTTGAAGGCTGATTTCAAGAATGGCAAAGTATAGTTGATTATCCCAAATTCACCTACCTTCACAAACCTCTGGGATTTTCCTGCTATATCCCAATGTCAAACAGTGTAACGCACAAGTAAAGAGAAAATTCACTGGGGTCTTAGAGACCAGCACACAGAAAACCAAACCACTAGAGAAACTTGAAGGGGAAACAACATTCATTTCCTTCCCTGAATTTACTGTCTTGATGCTTCTCAACTAATATACTTTCTGGAAAGCCAATTTTCCTGCTGGCAAGGCCTGTGTCTATCCCCAGGTCTCAATCCACGTTTACTCTCAACATTGCACAACTTGCATTGTTCAGCTGTGCTGCCAACCCCGGTGGGCACCATTTCAATGCTCTCTTATTCATGTGTGGAACAAAACCCCTCACTTGAGCAACAATCTTCTACCTCTGAACAGAAAATGATGTTTGGGTGGGGAAGTTTTCCAGCAAACCTTCTGACAGTGCAACTGTCTTTTAAAATCAGAATAATGCCATATAATTGCTTTATTGATGGATTTAGCAGCCTGGATTTACCCTCTGAAATATAAAAATAGGAGGCTTCTGTTGTTTGCTTCCTTTTTGTTTTAAATTATTGATAATTATTTCACAAATGTCTTCCCCTGACATTTGATTTGCTAGATAATACACAAACATAGAGTTTCTAATGGGTTTTTTGGCCTTTTAACCTAATTTCTTTTTTCATTACTTTTAATTTTATTTCATATTCTGATATAAAATCTGTTTTACTGAAGGTTTTTGCATGATCTGAAACTTCCTCACTTAAATAATATACAGAATGATACTTTAAAACAATGACAAAGCCAAGATAAATGACAGCAGAGAAGTAAAATCAACCCACATTTTTAACTTTTCTTTGTCATGGTGAACTCCTTCACATGCATTCTCTCCAAGAAGGTTCCAAAATGATGTTGGCAATTAATAAAATTTTTGTGCATGTTAACCTTTAAAAAAAATCTGCTACATAAAAACATTAAGTGAAGACCATATGAGAGAGTTCAGCATAAGAGCAGATGTTTTGCTGTTAAGCTACTAGCTAGCATTGTTACTGTATTGCAAAAATATATTAGCTAATTATTGATTAGGGAGATCACAGAGATAATCATTATGAAAGGAAGATGATGTATTTTACATTTTTATAACACAGAAGAGGAAATAACAGCTAAAACTTCAGGGATATAAATGAGTGTGCACAAACCAATGAAAAAGTCTCAGTGTTAAGAGAGAAGTAGTGAGTAAGAATTCCAGCACACTCACTAATTGAAGTGGCAGTGACTAACAAAGTCCAGTAATTTATTTGCTATAACAGCATTTACACTCTTTGGAACAAAGCAGGTTGTGGTAGCAATTGCTCTGAGTGTATGGGATTGTACTAATTTACTCAAATTTTATCTGTATGAAGAATTGCACTGGGTTTTTTTAGTTTTCCTCAGCCAATATAATTTGAAGTCAGCGGGACCTTGTGATTATTGGTCTTACAGCACTGCAGGTCCACCCACCACTCCATTCATTAATGCATGAAAATGCAGGTCATCTTTCAAAAGAAGACTACTTAAAAGTTTAAAGGACAATAGTCTTTTGTGTCCTTTGCTGGAATCCTACGTGACTAGGAAGGAGACATAATTTTTTTTTCCAGTGAAGATTCTCAATATGCCATCTGTATATCATCATTCTTTACAAAGACTCACTGAGATTTCCTAGCACTGCATTAAACAAATTAAACGCATTTTTGTATTGCTGTCCTATTCAAAAGATTGCTCCTCTACACTAAGACTCAGAATAGAAGAAGCCTTCAGAAAGAGAAGTCTAAAGAGAACACATCCGATCTGCTATTTAACCTATTTTTCCCATTCTAAGGACTTTTTTTTTTTTTTTCCCAAGGTGTGGCTCTGGTTAGAAAGGATAACACAATAATGATCTCCAAGCAACAATACCTGTATTGTAAAATGGCAATTTATTCAGATGTCCTTTCCAGTGTAGCCACAAAAAATAACCTGACATGCTAACGGACAGGTTTCTATTTAAACAAAAAAGAAAAAACAGAAGTCCTTAAGAAATAGCCTCTAAAAAACATGTTTTTGACTCTTCTCCTTGAATTCCACTGACAAAAGTAATAAGTGAGGTGACAGGAAACCTGATATTAATTCTGCAAGTTCTAACTAGATGTGCAGGAGATCTAAGCTCAAGGAATAGGGCTCGAATGCAGAGCAAATAGGCAATTATTCTGAGCAGGAGAATTCTGCGCCTGATGATGACTTGCCTGTCTCCATTCTCTGGGAGAATCTTCTATGTTGATGCCTATATTCAATCTTAATGCCTGATACTGAGTGATGGGAAGCTGTAGGGATTCTTTGGAGATTCACTGTTAATAGCTTTAACTCAGTTGCTGTGTCTGCTAGGATAATTCAAAAATACATAACCCATGCCATGTGATCAGAATAATTAACTAGAATCACAGAGCACACAACTTTAAAACTTTTACCATCTTCTGCTTTATCCTCTCATCTTCTTACAATAACAAATGCTGGCAAAAGGGCATGGAGTGATTTCTCCTCCTTTGCATGCATTCATGGTGCACTCACACAGCTCCTGTCTCTGCATTCCTTCAGAACCTCCTGCCTGAGGTTCTGAAGGAATCCAGATTTCCAAAAACATTTATTTTCCACATGCTGGGATGGCTACAGTTCTTCTCTAGTGTCTGTATAGACCATTCTACAGAATATATGCAAGTTATACTCAGAACCGGAATATTCCTGTCAGAAAGAAAACTTCAGGATTTGAGTGAAAATATTGTGAGAAAGAAAATCCTGCTGCAAATGTGCTTTTCAAAGAGCTTAAAATTTATCTAGCTGCTTTTTTTCCATTATTAATCTGCTTCTTGGTCCTCCCTTTCCCAAATGCAACATCAGCTCTTTTTGTTAGCATACAACATGCAGAAGGTTTATTTGTCTGCAAGGCCTCTCCATAAATAATGCAATTGCTATGGCTTCTGGCCTATCTGAACTCCAGCATTTGAAGTGGACTGAACTCATTTATATGAATGGACTTCCATGACATCAATCTCAATGAACCACCAGTAGCAACATTCTCAGTATTTGCCATTCTTGCATTAAAGAAAATGAGGAAAATTACATAGGGTCCACCCCAAGGGAGGGTGCTTCAATTTACTGTGCCAGGTGTCTGACACATGATTCAGGCATAGTGACCCCTTCCTCTTAACCTACCTTCTTTTATTCTACAGTCATCCCCATTCCTTCAAATCTAAGGAGTCATCCTGAATAAAATATATGTTCAGAGGTACAGCACTATCACATTATGTGAAGTGTTCCCACTCAGTCCATAGGAGAGAACCCCTGCTGAAAACAAACTTGCTGTACTATCATTACAATGCAATTTCATTTTCCAACCCATCAAAACACATGGCTAAAATTTTTTTTCTGAATGCTGGATCTCATCAGATCTCATAAGAGTTAATGTGGCTTTCCTGATATCAACATGAACATGAGAACATTGGCCCCAGAAACTCCATAAGGTAAGGGTGACAAGCATGGAGCCAGCAAAATTAAAAAAAGGAAAAATCTTACAATTTAAGCTTTAAGATCAAATTGACATGGGTTGTGTTTGTTTTTAATAGTCATGCCTAGTTAATTCCCTTCAATTAGTAGTTGTTGAAACTTTAGTTTGAATTAGAAAAAATGATATCACTAAGTAATTTAACAATGGTTATTACCACTTAAGACTTTTAGATGTGTAATTATGCAAATCCACCAAGCACCATTCTGACTATATTTTCATTACTTGGCAAAAATTGCTGATAGAGGAATGAATTTACATAATGTCATCTGCTATTTCATTTACAAATTGTATTTCAAAAATAAGGTGTGTGTAAGGCAACTTGTACAACAGTTCCACTGTTCCTCACCTCCAATTGTTGACATTTTAATTTTTTCCTACTTATTTAGTAAGGATGCAAACACAGGACTGAGAATAAGCAAGGAATTAAGAATACAGCTTAGGATATTTGCCAGTACTGGTGTCATTTCCAAAGTACACGCTCTCTGACTTATGAATACTTCATTTCAGATATAGCCAGAACATAAATGCAGATCTAGATACAATAAAACTTCCCATTTTTGGTGTGCCATGAAAATGTATATATTTTACAAAACTCAAAGCATAAAGCAAAAAATTGAGATATTCATCTCAATGCTCTTTTCTGACTCCCTCCTCCATTTCTCCTGAGTTAAGTATTTGAAGATTCTGGGCTCTTCAACTCTCTTTCACATGGCAAATTAACAAAATCATCCTTTATCCTTACAACCTTGCTCAACTGCATTTCATATCAGTTCTCACTGTGTATTCCTCTGATCAAATTCCTTACCAATCCAGTTTTCTGTATTGCACTGAATGACTCCATACTTGGTCACACTGTATTTTCCATTACACTTCTTGACTACCTAATACTTGAGTATTACAACACTCAATGAGTCAAAAGTAAAAAAAACTTGAGCAAAAATTTCTTCATGTTTCAATAACGTCAATTACACTCACAGAATAATGCAAAGGAAAAACAAGGAAAAGAAGAAAACCACCCTAAAGGCCAAAATGGACCATTTAATTCCTATAAATCTATGAACATCCTGTCATCATCCTCACCATTATTATAGGCTTGAATTACCAGAACACAAGGTAGTTTATGGTATTAACTTGCCTACAGGGAACAAACAAAGCATTTAATGCTGAAGTACAAAACTAGAAACAGAGGACACATAAGACAATATTTGACATTGTTCTTAATGCACAAATAATGTAACTCATCACTTTTCTGGTAGTAGGTAGGGACTTTGGAAACAGAATTTTTAGAATGGGTCACCAGGAGAAGAACTGTAATAGGGACTTTCAGATGCTCCTACATTCTAGATATATATATATATATATATACAAGACAAACTAAAAGAAAAAGAAAAACAATGCACATTTTACAGGAGAAAGAGATCAAGGAAAAGATGTTAAAACCCTAATGAAAGTTAGTCCAAACTCACTTTCAGAACCATTGAAATACATGAGGTTTCATTGCTTGATCCTTGAGGAAGGAAATTTTTGTGATTTTCATTCAAGAGAGAAATGCTACAAAATCACATCACTTTGGACAGAAAAACAAATACTTTGGAATAAAATAAAATACTGTACTTTTTTCTTGTTCCAAGTTTTCTATTTGTTTTCAAATTTTCTGTCCTTGTTTTAAGTTCTCTTTGTTATTTCAATATAAAAGTTTTCTTCTCATTTTTAAAGGGGGAAAAAAATCAGCACTTCTTTTAGAGGCTGGCAACTCTTCCTGAGTTCTGCAACTTGTGCCCTTGTCTAGAGATATTAAACTTTGACTTCAACTTCTCCTGCTTTGAGTGACAAAATAAAAATTAGATCAATGTAGCTGGAGTTCAGAATTGTTGTTGTTGACACTTTCTTTGTGAATTCTTTCTCTTCCCATTTTCACCCAAGATAGTTTTTTTACTTGTTTCCTTTTTTTTTTTTTTATCAAAACATTTCACTTTTATGTATCTGTGATACATTGGGCTGTACAGCTTTTGGATATGAAAACACTGAATCTGTGTTTTAACTGACCATATGAAGTAAAAGTAAGTTATGAAACATTTTACAAAATGTTTTTTTCCATTCTTTTGGCACTTTGGGACTAACTTTAATTTTAAAGTTGAACAAACAACTAATTGCTATTTCCCTCTGGAGACAACAAATGCAAAGTAAGTACACACATTCATTGCACATATTTAAATACATTTATACCAAAATTCAGAATTATTCAGTAGTCAACTACTACTTGTGTAACCTCTGTATAGAAAGAATCACAGGAATAAGAAAAGACTCGGTAGGTGATTATTCAATTATCACTAAAAGTGGTGGTGGTAGCAGTGTGTGCATACTGCCTTGGAAAATACCAATATAATATCCATGCCACACAGAATACACTCTAAATTAGGGAGACAATGAGAAATGCCTAGAATCTTTGAGTAGCACATTTGCACATAAATTAATTGAAAATAACACATATCCCATATAAACACTTCCTGGTTTTCTTTTTTTAATTCCTTTAAATTGACATGTCTTATCACACTACAGCATGACTGCTATGTTTGCAAAGATATTGACACCAAAAAAGTCTGTGTAGAGGTGTTTATTTCTGCTTGTAGCATGTGTTCAAGAGCTGCAAAAGAACAATGAGGCTAGATCCAAAATTCATTGAAGCCTATACATCCAATGTTATTATTAAAAACTGTTTAAGAATGAGGCTGATATCTGCAATTGTCCTTTCCGTTTTAAGCCGAGCTGCTAAATACTGTTTTAGTTTTCTACTTAAATGATGAAAACTTGCATATGTTATAATAACCCTGACTATTCCTTTACTTCACCTTCTGCAAGAGGGGTAACCCTGTATGTATTGATTTGCCACTGGTAACTGGCACTATCTAGAGTACAGCATCTGGTGAATCAACCACTACCACCACAGTGGCACACTGCAGCTCAGTCCGGGGGTTTTGTGTCCACAGCACAAAGTAAAGAAAGTTTATTACAGATAAACTACCAACTTCCAGCCAAGTATGCTGTGCTATCACATGTTTTATTATAACTTGTGATACCAGACTGTGCTCAGTGTGCTGATCTGCAAACTGGCTTTCTGAGGGAGGAGATGGGGGAGTCTCATTTCTCTGCCAAAGTGAACTGTAAGAGAGAGTCATTACATCCAAGTCCATAATAAAAGATTGTGCAGTGCCATCCACAGTCCATGTAATTTTTTATATTTTGCTGCATTCAGTATTTAGCTTTAACCTTGAGCAAGTTACTGTTCTCTCTTGCTGACAGGTTAAGACCTTTACAAATCTCTTTTTAAGAGACCTGGCAAAACCTGCACTGCTCTTCCCCTTGCTCACATTGAAGAGAAACACAGTTAAGCCTCCAGCCCAATACTTCCTGTAGGTAGAATCAGAGCTCATTGTCTATGAAGTAGAATTCATGGGGGTGCCTTCTCAGGATGATTTCCCAAAGCATCACCTAACACATCAGAGATGGTGGCTATCTGCTTCTGCAGCAGCCTGCCTGAATAAAACAAACTCAGCAGGTTTTACTGGGGACAACTGCTCTAATTTCCTCCTAGCAATGTCACATTTCCTGTGAAGTTTATATACTCACTGGCTGGGCAAAAACCCTGCTCAGGGTACGTGTCCTCTCTCCTGAGGTTGGGAAATGCAGCACAAGGATCTGAGCACACACATAGCAAATGGTGGAGCCACATCACAAAAGAAGAAACAATTTGACATCAACCCTATGGTTTCTAAGCAAGATCTCCTCATGTTATTGAACTTTTCAGAAGGAATTGTTTCTCCTTAAAACAGATTGGGGCATAACAGATCTCTACATGTGAGCTGCCCCTCCTGAGATTCCTCTATAAGCAATTAGGAGATGAAAAAGCAGAGCTGGGACTTGGGACATATAGCCAATTTCAGAACAAGATGAAACATGAATTGAAAATGTCTATTTCCTTCTGTTAGATGTGAGAAGAGACCAAGTGATGTAGTGACATGCAAGCTTCTATAGCCAGCTTCTAGTGGGTAAATTTAGGCTCTTGAGCCTGAAGATTAGAATTCCTACTCACAGAAGTGCTTACCAAAATGGAGTGAGATTTGATCTTTTCTAATCTGACTAGCAATACTATAAAAACAACAATACACTTAATATACTGATCATGGTAAAAATATGCAGAAAGGATTTAAAAAAAGGACAGTTAAATCATAAAATTGGCTAAGAAAGTGGGCAATAGCTCTTTACATATGGAAGTTAGTGAGTCGGATTAAAAAAAGACAAAATTTCTTGGCTGCTTGTTGATGACATGGCAAAAGTTGAAGTCATTGATTTATATCAATGCAAAGGGTAACTTATGCTGCAGTATTATGTCACTGCCCTACTGTAAACAGAATTCCTTCTCCAAAGCCAAAAGGAAAATGAACTTGATCTTATACATTAAATTCAAATGTGCATATGTGTTGGTGAGAGTCTGTATTTGTATCAGCTCTCTTTAATATCAACTGAAGCTGCCTATGCACAAGGACATTTTCTTCTTTGTTTGTGTTATGCTACGGTTAGATTAATTTATCCTTTAGCTTAACAGGTCTTATTTCTGACACAGTGATGCAGAAATGTGAATGAGAGGTCAGGGAGAAGGATTCCTTTCAGCCTTCTTTCTTGTGTGGAAAAAAAAAAAAAAGGGAACCTAATTATGAAGAATTTGATTAAGAATCCAGTCTCTTTCTCTTTTTGTCTTGTCTGTGAAAACTGTCCTCACCATATGGATGGGTGAAAGACAAAAATAATGACAGAAATTACCATCACCCCATTTCCTCTACCTACAGAAGACACTGTAGACTCTACAGAGCACTAATATTTGATCCAAATCCTGGGCTCAGTTATTGTCTTCAGCTCCTTGTTTCACTTAGCTATTCACTTACTTACATATAACACCAGTCCAGCATAGCAGATGCTTTCTTTAAGTATGCTGAGAAATGCTGGTCTGGCCTGGAATTCAGAAAGAAACTCAATTTAAGATCAAAATGAATTTAAATGTCTCTGGATATGACACTGCTGAGAGAAACATTACTGAATCTCTCAATTTATTCCACCAAGAACTTTCAGTTTAATATATATTAATGTATTTTTGGTAGGTCTGCAATGCAAGTTTGATTTGTTTCTGGTAGAAGTAATTTAAATTTTAATTCCAAAGCTGTAGACATCTGAAGAATGCTTAGGTTCTCTTAATCATGGTAAAGCACCACATACAGGGATTAAAAGAAGACAACAGCCTATAGAGAGTCTGTTTTGAGAAGTAGCCACTTGATAGCAGTAAGGTGAGAGTAAAAAACAAAATAAAATCCCTCTAAAAACTTCCAAATAGATTTTTAGAGCCAGCAGGCTCGAATCTTGTGTTTAACCAACACAACTAATTACCTTCAGCATAAGAATTGAGAGAGGAAAAAAAGTGAAGCGACCTCTTTCAGGCAGCATCTAAAGCTGTGTCCAGTTCTGGGCTCCTCAGGACAAAAGAGACATGGAGTTCCTGGAGCAAGTCCAGTGTGGGTAACAAAGGGACAGGAGCATCTCCCTCACAAGGAAAGGCTGAGGGAGCTGGGCCTGTCCAGCCTCCAGAAGAGATGACTGAGAGGGGACCTCATCAATGTCTGCCAGCATGTAAAGGTGGGTACCAATGGAGCCAGGCTCTTCTTGGTGGTGCCCAGCAATAGGACAAGAGGCAACAGCCAGAGAGTGATGCACAGAAGCTCTGCTGGAATGTGAGGAAGAACAGCTTTACTGTGCAGGTGACTATGCACTGGAACAGGTTGCCCTGAGACACTATGGAGTCTCCCTCACTGGACATATTCAAGAACTGCCTGGACACAATCCCGTGCCATGTGCTCTGGGATGGCCCTGCTTGAGCAGGGAGGTTGGACAAGGTGACCCCACTGTGGTCCCTCCCAACTCCCAACCTGACCCATTCTGTGATTCTGTAAAAGCTGTCTTCACATTCACAAGCCTACTCTAACTCTTTGAATAAAGAAGATGCTGGAGAGGAAGTTGCAGCAAACATTCCAGCTGTGGTGGGCAAAGGTTGTGAGTCAAGAGCTCTGCTCCATGGAGGACAGGGTTTTTTTCCTATTTTCACAAAATCTGAACTAGGAGGAACAACTGTGCCCATTGGGACTCTTCTGTCATGTAAGGGGTCTCTGGCCTTCAGCTGTCAGAGGAGGCAATGGGAAAGTTAACTGTGAGAGTGGAAGGAGATGCTTAACCCTTACAGCCCCCAGTAACAATCACCATATGCAGAGCACCCAGCCAAGGAGCACTCCTTGGGCAGAGGGATAAACTGGATTTCTTGAGGTTTGACTTGGGACACTTTTTTACAATGATGTTAGAGTAGTAGCCCACCGTGTCTGTCAACAAGGGAATGTCAGATCTACTTATGTTATCCTGGGTTTTCTTATCTTCATGCAACTGCCTTTCCCAACACTGGCCTTTCATGTCATGACAGTTTACAAATTTATGCACAACAGGCTGGTGTCAGTAAAAAAAAGGGGAAGGTGGTCTATTTTTGTTTCTACAATTTTTTTCCTGGAAAAGTTAAAAATTCTATTAAAATAACTTGGCTGTCTTCCATTTTCTTTATTAATCAGACTGCCTGGAAAGTGACTTCTTGGTAGCTGAGAAATTCCTATCTTGCAGGCTTAACTAGGACCACCAATTAACACAGCAGGAAATATAAACATTTCTACCACAAAAGTGATTATTTCAAGGCAATTACACTCTGTTGGTCAGGGTGAATAACACCCAATACCTGAGCAAGTTTCTATTCTCCAGCACTGGGGGGAAAAAAAAAAGAAAGAAGAATTGGAGAAAAGGTTTTTTGCCTTTCTCAAGAAAGAAAAGCTAAATTCTCAATAAAAAAAAAAATTCCCAAGCTGTATTTTTGAGAATGTGAAAATGTATGTGAGATGTAATGTCTATTAGCTTCTATTTAGCGTCTTCCTCACACCAGGGAACTTTATAATAAGACGCAGCTGAGGAGAAATCAATGTTGGCCTCCATGGATGTTCTGCATTCATAGGGATGGCTCCTCTGATTGATTCGTTGGCAACATGAGATAAAAACAATTTAAATTAAAAAAAAAAAAAAGAGCTTAATGAGAGCTAAAGCTTATTTGAGAGAAGAGTGAGACACTAACACTAAAACAAGGAAAAGATTTTTAACAGCTCTTCTAACCTTGCTTTATTAAAATTTTCAGTGCATGGACAAAGACAATGGAAAGAGAATGGCTTCTCCCCTAAATTTGACCTGCTGAGATAAAATAATCAGGTCAAAACACTTGAGGCCTTGCACAGTATGAGAGGACACATTTGGCTGAAATAATAATAGAGAGCCATTCATTCTTTTCCAGTTTGCAAACTAGACAGCTGTATACTTATTTTAATTTTTCTTATGCCTTTCTGTGGCAAAGCTAATCCTCCAAGATTGCACAAAGCACTAGTGGGATAATGCAAGAGTATACAGAAGATTGTGGGTCAATCCAGCACCTCACACTACCTTTGAAAAATAGTTCTACCTCAAAGAAATACTTGTCATAACTACAAAAACATACACAGGATGCCCTATACTGCACTATATACATGTATGCTTCATAGCCACAGGATACCCATTTTAGCAAATGTTTAAACAGGGAGCCTCCACCTGAAGGCATCGGGGGGGACCTGGAGCATTCACAGAGGTATTAGATGAATGAAGCTTGAAAATGGTGTGAAACATAAATTACACTGCACATAAGTTCAGCTCAGTGCCATTCTCCCTATGAAAAGCTAACTACATGTTCTGGTAGAACTACATGTTCTGATGCATATTTTCATTCCAATCAGTATTGTGCATTTCTTCTCTGCACCACAGGTCTCTGCTGCATATCCTGTAAGTGCCTAGTGCACAGAAATCCTGTTGAGATCAATGAAACTTCTATGCATAGAAGGGACAGGGAATGAGCAACAGAGATCCCCGAGGTAGACAAGCCTTTAAAATCAAGTTCATGGAAGGTGAATTTGCCCTGTGTGACTGGTAGCAGATTTATTTCAGGTTTTATACAATTCACTGAAAGCCAAAGATAGGTCTGGGGTTTTACCTGTCATTGCTTTTAAAGGAACACTGAATTCATTTTATTTGGAGGCAGATCATGCAGGTCTGTACACTGACCAACAAAGAGAAGTGACTATGACATCCAGCACAGACACAGAGAACAGATGCACTGAGGAGAAAAAAAATTCAAAATTGAGAAAAAAATTCCAAATCAAGTGGGATTCTCAAACCTAATGTATAGCTGTGCACTTAGTCTGAAGTGCTTTGGGCAGAAAAGAATCAAGATATAACACTTAGGCTTAACAGCAGAGCACTTAGTCTTGTCTTTTGTCTCCTGGTGGTGGTTAAGTGGCAGAACAGAGCTGGTTACAATGCAAAGTGCTTTCATTCATGCAGGACTATGCCCCTCTCTCTTCCTCACAATTTCCATTTTTGTGCTTTCCAGGTCACACATATTTTCCCAACACAAGACAGAATTATGGGGGAAGTTGAGCTCTCATAAGGATTCATACCTTACCACAAATGAGCCCATCCTAGTATTTCATACAGACTTCCTGGGATCACTGCTGCTGTAAAACACAGCAAACTCTGAAGGACACCAAGATTTTAGGACAACAGCTGATAACACAACACAGAGCAGAAAATTTGCTTAAAGATCATCTGTTTATGTGATTCACTTTGTCTCAAAGCTTTGCAGTTTGAAAAACGTCTTTTTTTTTTTTTTTCATCTGAGTTAGTACATTCCAATGCAACATCACAGTCTCTGCAGCTCATCCCTTGTAACTCATCACTATAATCAAAATGTTAACATGAATGACCCAGAAAGCATGCAATCACTCAGCATTGACACAAAACTACCTCTGTCAGGCCACATGGGCTTACAAGGCACAAAAGAGCTTTTGGCTGTGAAGGACAGATATTTCAGCAAACACACTCTGCTAAACATCTACCTACAAAAGTTAAAGCTCTTCATCACACAGTTCTGATCATACAAGTGTTCTCTAAGTAAAAAAATATTATGCTCTTGTATTTTAATCTCTGCAGCATGTTTTCATAAATTGTTAGTCCATTCCAGTGCAGCGTACATCCACTCAGCTCTATATTTTTCCCTAATGTTATGATTTAGCATGTTCCTTACATTTTTTTTCCTATTTTAATGAAGCGATCTTCTCCCTCCAGAATTCAGGAACCATTGCCTGTTCTGTGCATGGTGAAGTACACAAGCTGCCATCCACTACAGGGCCTCCTCTGTTACCAGTTCAACTTCATCATAGTGAAACCAGTCTGCAACTGTTCCAGCAATCCACTAAATTCCAAGAGTAATCACATGCTACTGATAAACTGCTGAAACTTAGAACAAATGCCAACCAATCAGCGCAAATAAATGCATTGGTTTGTGCTGTATTTCTATCCCATCCAGGTTAGTGGCACAGCAGCCAGCATTTCATCATTTGTCCATAAAATGTGTGAAAAGTGGAAACCTGGAACCCCTAGCACAGTATGGCAGGGGGCCTTTCCTTGTGTCAAACTCTGGAGTATTAGGAGATATTTCAAGAAAAATTTCAAGACTCAAATCCTTTGTGCAGAAAAAAGAATCATTGTATTCAGAGCAAAGACAGGTTTCCTCACTTAGGGATGCCCACCTCAGCTGAGGCATGGTCATGAGCAGCTGTGGAGGATACAAAAGGTGGTTGTACCTCCCATAAACTCCCACCCTGCATGGAGAGTCCTAAGAACACAATCACAGAACCATAGAAGAGCCTGGGTTGGAAGGGACCTTAAAGGTCATCCAGATCCAGCTCCCCTGCCATGGCCAGGGGCACCTTTCAGTAGATCAGGCTGCTCAAAGCACCATCCCACCTGAACCTTAAAAACTAAATGTTTCACCTGAGGATACCTCTGGTTATGACTGCTGTGCAAACTTTGTTCAGTTCCCGACTTTGGCAGCACAATTTATTTACATACAGATGATAAAAAATCAGCTCAAAAATGTAACAGAAAACAATAAATCACGTATTCAGATATACCTGTCTGCCACAAATGAAAACATACCAATAGAAATCAGTGAATATAAATTCAGCAGAACTGCTCCAAAAACATAGGGCCCAACCATTTACACCAAAATTACCTCTCACTAATTCCAAGATCTATACTCTGTTTTGAAGGCAGTCAGTAAAGATTAGGAGGATTACAAACATATGTTCTGGTCTCAAAATTAAGACCCAGGTATAGAAAGCAAAAGATCTAGGCTCTGTTTCTTCCTAGGCATCAGAGACTCACTCACTGTACAGGAAAAGCAGGAGTCCTTGGAAAGTGAAGTCAACTCATCTGAGCAGGATGCTTTTAAGTAAAAAAGGTATCAAGAACTCCAAAAGATCATCTTGCTGCATCTTTACTGGGAAAACTGGGATGTTTTCCTCACATACAGGAATAGAATCAAGCTAAAATAAGAGGTATTTGGAAAACATTACTTTGAATACTGTTGACAGACACCAGATTTCTTAATCTGTTGATTAAGAATACTGCTTACAGAAGAAAGAAGATAGTATCCCTGTGCTGGCCCTAAATATGAACAACATTGTATCCTGGGGCATGATGAAAGAAAGGGGCAGGTGTAGTCATTCTTTCCCACTCTGTGGTGGCACCATCAACCAGTGAATCTATCACCAGTAATGGACAGATTTTCATAGTTTCACCCTGCAAAACCACTTAAACAAAGCTTAGCTTTTTAAAAAGTACCCTGTCCCTTCTAACATCCATTTTGGCATTTAAGACTGAACACTTTAAGGATCTGAAACACTGGATGTTTTATCTTTAATGAGCATCAGAGAAGCTCAAACCATTAAAATCCACTCAGCATTGATCACCTAGAAGAAGAGAATATCCTTCAAAGTCATGTAAAATTTTCAACATAAAGCATTGACTTCTTTTGCACCAGCTTTGAAGATATCTAAAATGCAATTTCTTTACATCGTATCAACAAGATCTTCATCAATTTAGTGAGAGAAGCATGTGTGCATTTTGTTTTACTCTCTTTACTAGCCTTCCCTTCCAAACACATAACCAGGTCCAAAGGATGATTAAATAAGTAATGGGACAAAGCATAATGTGACATCTTACTGAAAGATAAGAGAGCAAGCAAAGTATTTAAACTTTTCTTCTAGCTTGTGACACATAAAGCAAGCACCATTATGTAGCATAGGTTTCATGTTACTTTAAATATCCCATACAATTCCTATAAAGCTTTTGTGTAAAATTCTTCTCTGCATATATAGAAATGAATCATATCACGTTATAGCTTGCCATGCATTCTTCCCAGAGCACACTATGTTTTAAATTGCAAAATCCATTTTTATTTTCTTTTTCATTTGTCACCTCACCACTGGAAGGAAGGCGTCCTGGCGCATATTCCATTGCATGCCTGACAATATCAAGTTTGCCTTCAATATATTAGTATAAAAATCGAGGATAAATGATTACATGAGGTCAATGAGCAAGTACAGGAGACAAGAAGCCTACATGATTCATTGTATCTTCTGCTACAAAACTCTCAGACTTTTTGATGAGAATACAGATACAATAAGCAAGCACATAGCAGAGAAATAACTCATTTTTTTAGTACTCTGATACTTTTCAGATAATTTGGATGAATTAACCTGATATGAATATGTGTTCTTTGTTATCTGTCTTCCCACAATACAGTAATGTGCTGCACAGTGTAAGCCTCTCAGTCCTTAATGTAACTCAGCCACTTGTAGATGAGGCACTGACAGATTTTCTCTCTGAGGCATTCTCCTTTTTAATTTTGAATCAGTACACCATCCCAATCAATGTTTACATTCACAACATGCTTATGTAATAAACCTTAAAAACTGGTGCAAGCATCTTATAATCCTTTATCATGCATGTGTTCTTAGAAAAGAAGAAAAGTAAAAGGAGTAACAGGTAAAACGTGTATAAAGCAGAAAGGCTGAGTGTGCTCTGCAGGGCTGAAACACTTTTCAGAGGACTGAGGGAGAATCCCTAAATATTTAACGTTGCTACAAGCAGGGGGATTAACAGAGTAAAGCTCTTTGATCAATACTTGCAGCATCATGTATTATTTCCAGCGGGCATGAACAGCAAAATGCTATTTATTGACCAAAGTATGCTACACATCATTGAAGTTTAATAAAAGGGGACATGAAATTCTCTCTTGATCAGGAGTAAGCCCCTGACCTGACCGTAGCCTAATCAACCATTTCTTGCAGTGCAGTAGCATTTGATAGTTCCCAGACTCATTTTTCTGGGAGCTTTCCACGGCATAGACAAATCCAGTCACTGACATCAAGAGATTAAAGTATTAGATAGTTTAAGATGAAATTAAATAAAGCTGGTGCAGCAGAACAAATAGAAGTATGAGTAGTGAGAGGGCAGAAAGCATAAAATCACTTGGGTTCATAGACTAATTAGGACTTCAATTAGGAGTTCAGAATAAGAAACATTTTTGGTTTAGATTTTTTAGCTTATAAAAATAGTAAGAAAGAGTTTTGGCAGCTTTTGTCCCACTTTCCTTGTATGCAGTGCTATGCAAGCCAAAATGGAACAGCAAAATGAACACAGCTGCCAGACAGGAGAGTTCTTGTTGGGGCAAACCAGAAATGTTCTGATCAGACCAATGCCCCATCTGCCACAGACAGTGCTCCACATCAAACACATATAAGGAAAATTCCAGGAAGCAAACTGTAAACATCTGTGAAACAAATGGACGGTAAGAAAACATTATTTGCCCTGTCATCCTGAGTCTCTTAAAATATATTGCAGGATTCTCACTCATTAATCTCAGTGAGATACATATGAAATTACCTAGCACTACTTGGGAAAAATCAACCTGTGAACTTCACTCCAGTCTTTTAAATTTCTTATGCTTCCAGTAGCTGAAATATCTTGAAACAAATGGCATGGCCCCCATCCCTAATGCAAAACTCTGCTGCACATACAACCACCAAGGAAAAGCACAAATGAGGAAATTTGCATCAGTCATTCCTAACACTTAAATCTTTTGAAGATAAATTATTGTAGTCCACTGTTCTCCCAGTCTGTTCTAAAATCTCCACCATTTCTGTTCTGTAGCATGCAATGTTGGTTGTCTTTGTGATAAAACTTGGAGTAGATAATTGACCAGATAAAATCCCAGCATAACAGAAGTGCACTAGCCCAAAGTCCAGGAACATATACCCCTGTATACATAGGGGCAACCCAGACAACAGAGTCCACATGAAACTCTTTTCCTCTTGATGTTGAACACAGATGAATTAATGTCACAACAGTCAGCCCCTGAAAATTGTGGTTGCCTGCTACTAAAGAGTTCAAATGCTCACTGGGTGCAAGGAGAGGCCTTCCAGAACACAGGAGCTCAGCTGCCTCCAGACCCATCACCTCACAGGGCTGAGCTCATCTCCCTTCGTTCGTAACCTATATTCGACACTGCCGAATCTAAACCTGGGCTGCTTATTTGGAACTAGGTAATTGGGATAAAATGAAATAACTTTTCCTCAGAAGGGAACCCTCTCAATTTTCCCTTCACAGCTGCACTTTCTGTTACTCAATTTCAAGGAAACCAAAGTGGCTGAATGCACCTGACCTAATCTTTTTAAAGGGCTCAAATATGGCTTTCAATCTCTCTTCCTCGCTGACTGACGTATCACATCCAGGAAGCAAAGAGATGCTTCCCTTGTAAACTCTGAATAAACTTTTCCAGTCAGTGTATTTTAACTCTTATTTCTAAGAAGGACAAAGGTTATTTAAGTAGACAATTGCTACTTCTGAATTTCATTTAGCATATACCTCTCATGAGGTTTCTAAGTGATACATGTCAAAAGCTTAATGTGAAAATCCAAAGAAATTTTCAACCACTTACCTAAAATGTCATTTATTGCCAAATAATGGTTCTGGAAGGTAAATCCTTAAATGACCATTTTATACTTTCTTCTTTTCAAATATGGTCCTCCTTTCCCTGACAAAGCATTTTGAGTCCTCTTATGCAGTTATAAGCTTTTCTTAAGGTTTTTCAAGTGTTATGATAACATTTTATGATTGCTTTTAACCATGACACATAATCCAAAACACCTATGAGGGATTTCAGGGAACAAATTTTAGCAGTGACTGAAATAACAAATCACCAACTTCAAAAGGTTACCACCTCAAGCTACCAGACTGACTTGTTTGCTACACCTGGTTTAAAAGATACAATAACTCCACAATGCTAAATTAAATGAAATCAAATCAAATCAAATAGTGCAATGGGTGAAAATACTGACAAGGAAATGATGAATGAAAAAGAAAGGATGAATAGAATAAAAATCCTTTCCAGCACTCCAATGTGCCCACAAGAACTCCTTAGGGCATCTGATGGGTATTCTCTTGGCTGATAGCAGGGCTGACGCAGAATTCATTGTATATATAAATTATATGAAGTGATGACAAGAGGACAAAGAGGAGGACATATGCATTTAAAGAGGAACAAAGACTTTAGGAGTAGAGTGAAAATATCCTGTAGGAGATTTCTAAAGGCACTAAAGAGGCGAGTTAGAGAGACTCAGAGAGGCAAATGACAGTGTCTGCTGAGGTAGGGGGTTAAAGGCAGTTCATTGGCATACATTCAATTGACAAAAGACTAAGGGAGAGTCATGTTGATGAACCTCCTTGCCATGAAACTTTCCCACCTTTTTTCCTTTTTAAGTATGAATTGTGTACATAAATGTGTGTAAGGAATTCTAATGAGATGTACACTTTAAATGTATTAAAATAAATTATGCAGAAAAGCAGTAGAAGAGCAACAGATGTACAGATCCAAGGGTGACATGCTTAGTTTCACTTGATGAATGTTTGTTTTGTTGCTTTGAAAAATTAATGTAATGAAATATTTAAAGTGAATAAGAAACTTTCAAATTAACTTGGGGGATGGATTGCTTCCTTACAAGGACAGTGTTTTATTAAGGAAAATATGCTGCTAGCATTTGAATCAGGACTCTATGAACAACCATTAAAATAAACCAGGTATTTTAGGAATGCCTTACAGACAGTGTGCTTTCAAACCATTGTATACCACCTCTTGTGGACCATAAGATCAGAGAACAAAGTCTTCGCAGCAAACTTACAGGTGGTGTTTTCAATTTGAGAGGTGGTGACATGATAACTTTTAAAAACTTTCACAAGCTGATAGAAGATCAAGGCTGTCCACTGGTACAAAAAAATCTGGAACACTGCTTTTACCTATACCAAATAATTACAGTAATAATTCTAAACACTTCATTAACATCTAATTGCCTTCTTTTCACATACTTTACCAAATGAGGGAATTAGAAAATGAGAACTCCCTTCATCCCGTATTTCTGTTATTACAGTGTTTGTTTTCTTGTCTAGAGTGGGATTTTCCAAAGTTTATGTTAAGCAGTGAAATTTTCAGTGGTTTTTAGATTTGAAAACCATGTTCAGGTATTTAAAATGTAGGCATCTACACCAAAAGGACGTCCAAAAACCAGACAATGGGTTCTCTGCCTCAGCTCTTCAGCTTTCATTGGCAACAGCTGAGAGGGGATCACATATGTCTGCCTGATTCCTCAGTGCAGTCTGTACAGCACATAGAGAAGCAGCAAGTACCAAGCTTTTGATTTCTGAGTCCAAAGTCAAATTCCAAAATTTTAAGTAAGAGTTGAGCTGTAATGACCAATGGAAAGTGACTGTGAATGAAGCAACAAACTGGAATTGTTAATTTTGCCAACAGCACCTCAGGAAATTAGAAAACTTTTAGTTTTTTCAAAAAGAAGGCATGTTGCTGAGAATATTCCAGCCTCTCCTCCATAAGAAAATTGTTCTTGAGGCAAGTAAAGGGGAACAGAGAAGGTTATGATGACATAACTTGCAATGCCAAGCCTTTGAAATGATAGCCTCATGAGAAATAACATGAATCAAAAGGATTCTTTGATTTTTCCTTTTTAAAATAAGACCCCAAACCCTCCTATTGTCCAGTACTATGCTCTTTACCATTTAGAATGGCTGGTAGCCAAGAAACGCAAACTAACCACGTATGAATGGTACATGTCAAGGTTGTTCTGCAAAACAAAAGAACTTTTTGTGGCCTAATAATGCTCCTTGACTCTAATCCATCTGTCAAGAGATTGCTACCGATAACAGCACCAGCAGCAATGGAAAACCCTCTGTGTAAAAACGTAAATTGCATGAGATGTGGAAATTGTATTAACAATTTAACCTCAAGCCTTATCTGTGTATCTAATAGACACCCTCCCTCTCTCCATGTATCTTGATCTCCTATATAGAGGATCAACATGTAGAACACATTTTCATGGTGGACTTTACCAAAATCTATTTTACTTTCATGAAAATTCAATTAAACAAGAGAGTGCAATTATCTGTTTACTGGCAAACAGGCAGTCCACATTAGTTCAGCTCTGCTCTGCTGAACTGTGTTCAACTGCTCAAAGCATTCACATGTTTCATTATGAGATTTCATCAGACACCCCTGGCTCCAACATAATGGCACAGAAAATGGAATGCACAATGCTCACTGCTCTCCACATTTTGGCTGCAGCTTAAAAGCTGACCATGAAACCAGCCAGCTTAAAAGCTGACTACAGAAACTGTTCACAAGTACAGCAAAGGTTAGGGTAGCTTCATGCAGATACGGTTTGTATTTCCCACATCTTATCCAGGTTACTTCCCCTCTCTCCTTTTCTAGCATGGCAAATTGAAAATTAACTTTCATGGCTTTGCTTTTGCCTCACTTCAATCACGATGCCTAAGAAATCAACAGTGCATATGGTATTTTATATTCTATTAACCAAATGCAGCCTTACATAGCGGTGTAACTTCCCACCAGAGCACACAAAGCCACCCTGTCCCTGCACGGCTGAGCTGGCATCCACATGCTGATGGCACAAAATACATCTGACTGAATTGCCATTTAAACCTGAAACTCCTGATGGAGCCAGAAAAAGCTTTGATCCTGGGAAATGTTTCAAGTGAGCTGTCCCCCTTCCCGAAGCAGACAGATCTCAGATCCGAAATGTCACGCACAATTACCCTAGAGTCTTTGACTCTGAATCTGCAAATAACTCCAGGCATTATGCAGGCTCTCCTCTTCCCCCAACAACTTCAGGACTTGATTTTAGTGAAATTTAAAGAATTTTCTTTCAGAAGTAGTGGCTGAAATGAGACCTATGTCTTAGTAGAGGAAAAAAAAAAAAACATTGCAACACTGATTCTTACAAAGAAGCAGAAGAATGCAAACTGTTAGGAAACAAATAGTAAGACTGCCTCAAGTCTTACTATTACCTGCAGACTGCAGGCCATCTGAAGATTTCCAGGCTTCTTTTTTATTCTGTGTTTGGGAATTCTTTAATGAAGACAAAATGTCTCTCTTTATGATGGTGGAGCAAAAAACCATGGGCACTTGGAATCAGGTTTGTATTGTAGTTCAATATTGCATATTACAGCAATACTGTGTATTGCTGTATCATGCTTGTGTTTTGATTTCCACATATTGCAACATGAATCTTACAAATCAAAATCCAATGTAACATCAAATGTTTTCAAAACCCTACATTTGCATTAGAACATTGAACACTCCTGCTGCCTCAAACCCGTTGAAGAGATTTAACAGTTTGTTTGGCCACAGTTTGTAGGCCAGGACTGGCACTTACCAAGTTTTCTTAGTGCTACAAGGATGAGGAGCTTGGTGAGTTCTGTGCCAGCAAGAGGGTTCTGTGGTTCTATGTATGCCTGAGATGGGAGCAGAAAATCATTGACCGAGAGCTCATCATCCTTGGGCTAGGAGATGGGCACAGGTGAGGAATGTCCTCATGAAGTCGAGTGAAGAATATACAGGCAAGCGCAGTCTTGTTAAGAAAGCTAAACTGAACACAACACAAATGACACCCACAAGGTAAAGAGCCCTTTGCTTTAGACAAAGAGCATTATCAGTTGAGTAGATCACCTGTTTGTGTAAATGGAATTCCCTGACTCAATCCAAAGGGTGTAAATGTCTTTCTGAACCATGCAGCAAATGTCTACAAATTTTAGGCCCACGTAAAGTGTAACATACAGGCAGTTAATAAGAGAAATTTGGGGAAAAAAAAAAAAAAAGCAATAGGTTTGAGTTGGCTTTGAGCCACATGCTCCTCTGCAGTGATTGGGAATGTTTGGCATCATGACAGTGCAGCATAAGACTGGCCCTGGGAATCATGCCTCTATTCTGATTCTGTTGTGTAAAACGATTGCCATATCATGCTTGTGTTGTAGTTTTAGTGTATTACTCTTCTAAATCACAACCCCACATAATGTCAAGTATCTTTAAACAAATCTCATGCGAACTCTTCTCATGTGAAAAGTCTGAAGGAACTAGATCAGAGAGTACTGGACTCTGACAAGCAGAGTCTCAGGAGGAAAAATTTTTTTTTTGTGGGCTGTTAAAATGATACTACTTAGAATCTAGGGGTCAGAGATTCCAAACTTACCCCTTTTTATTTTTATACAGTGAAAAAAAACAATAATTATAATGAAGAATATAAATAGAGTAGATAAGAATCTTTTCTCTGAACCAAGCAGTAAGAGCCATGGGAAAGCAGTGATGATGCCACAAAGTGCTTATTCCCCAGCATCCTCTTCCTGTGAGCTCACAAGCCCAAAGACATTCTCTGAACTGCCATCTCACTGCACAGGGAAAGAAGCAAACTATTTAAAGGCAAATAAAGGTAAAAAATAAAAAATTTGGAAAAAAAGGAAGGTGTAGTCCTTTAACCAGGAAATTAAATCCAGGATCTGGCAAAAGTCTTAAGCATGTTTCTAATTTTGGCAAATGAGGAGACTGAGCATCCTAAAGATTGTCTTTTTGTCTGGAATAGAGCTTTGTGATTTCCAACTAGGCAACAAGGAGTGAAAACATTTCAATGCACTGCAAAAAGTATGAAACTAAAGACTGAATATTAAAAGAAAAATCTATCCGGATGTCAAAGTCAAGGGGACTTTCTGAAAACTGGATGTTTCTAAGACTGACACAACTTTTAAAAGCTAGCACGGAAGAGAAGGAACTGTTTTAAGTTGATAGATGCTTTTGAGCTCTTAACACGAGAAAACAGGAAATACCTTAGGAATTGTTATTTTGGTTTTGGCAGATACTAGGGACAGACCTTTAAAGTGCCACAGGAGCAAAAGGATATCCTCTTGAAAGGAACACAAGGCCTTTGCTAAGAGCTAAGCTCAATTGCAGAAGCTTGTAAAAATGAACTAAGACAAGTGAATGCTAACATTCATGGCTCAATTCTCTATCCAGCTCAGTTAAGATCTAATTCTAAAAGACAGGTATTTCAGCACAAAAGCATATGCCAACAAATTAAAAGCAGTATGCAGAATGAAGATGCAGGCAGCAGCTCTCTCAAAAAAATCAGAACACAATGGTAAAATATCAGGAAAATTAATTCCTTAAAATGGATTACCTAGGAAAACAGATTTATAATCACTAAACCCAAAATAAAATCCATCAAAACCATCAAAATGAACACAATCTAACTTTAAGAAGAGTTAATGAGCTTGAACTAAGATGTAGGATTTAAAACCAGATTTCTTTTGAGCTCCATTAGTGAAAAAGTACACAAAAAAGCTATGCATTAATTATTATTCTTAGCGCTCCAAACTTCCTGCATAATATCTTCTCTTGTTTGGTCTCACCTTTGCTGCCAAAGAATGGCCAAAGATTTTCTGTATTTTATTCTGCGAGCTAATTAATTTTTAAGATGGTAAAATATTAGAGACATTGAACAGAATGGAAATAGAGATGCATATTGAACAAACAAAAATGTCCAAAGCATTCTGAGTATAAAAAGAACAGAACTGTTTTTACTGTAAGTGAATGTCAATATGCATCTAAAGATTTGGCGATTCAGAGGAGTTCTTGGCTTGCTCAACCAATTCAGGCAAATTGATTTTGATCTACCCAAATTTTTTTAATTTTCATTTGTCTTTAAGAGAAAGATAAAAACTGTCATTCAAAATCTTGGCAGATGTTAGAGAATGAACTTTGCTCTTACCCAAACACTCTTTTAATCTATATACAGAAGGTTCCAACTCGGGAGACCACTGCTATTCAGATAAAAAAAATCAAGCATTTATTTAAAATTTGAATAGGGGTTATTTAAGTATGTGCTAAGAAACCTTTCTCAATCAAGGTCATCAGTGAGATTTCAGGGGGAAAATAAACTCCATATATATATTTATACATACACACAATCCTGAGAGAATCAGCTTTAATGGAAAAATGGCCTTGCCAACAATTCTGGCATGACAGGTGGGAGCACAACTCAGATTTTCCTAGGCTGTTGGACTGTATCTTCATCTACAAAAAGCAACATCTACAAGGCACATTCAAGTCAGCATATTTCATATGTATCAGAACTTGAAAAGCCCAAGCAAAAGGGATATACCAACACAGGTAACTGTAACACAGATTTAGCTCCAATGACAAAAACTTGTTATCAAAAGAGGTTATCAGAAAACAGAAGGTTTCTGCTGTCTAACTTGTCACAGGCTAAAACATTAAGCAGTGTTGACTCTGCATTGAGAAAAGGACACAACAGACAGGCTGTAGGTTAAGGTCATTGGTGCCCAGTCTGCCTACCAAGAGTGGAGGAATCTGTGCTGTGTCATCATCCAGCAAAACTCTTCCTTCAGGAGAGGATAAGTGACAAGATGCAGACAGTGTCTGATCTAGTGCTGCAGGCACAGCACATGGAGATGCAGCATTGTATTTACAAGAAGTTCTGTGCAGCTGAGGCTGCTCAAAACCCATGGAGGAAATTTTTGAAATGCTGGCATAAAAGAGATGGTGACAGCAAGGCAATGCTAGCTGCAGGGAAGACACACTGCACTAAGCCTGCTGGGAACAGGGAAGAGTGATGGACAACCTTTTGATTAATCGAGATATTCTCTGCAAGGTGCAAGCAAAGTGAGATGCAGGCAGCTGTCTCCCGAGTAGTTGCTTGCACAGGTCAAACCAGTTCTTACCAATAAAGCTGCAGTTTAAGAAACACTAAAAAACATTTAAAATGTAGATTAAAGCAAAGACCAAACATACTATATTCCTAACAGCTGAACTCCCTCACAGAAAGCATGATGTCTGGTTTCCAAAGGTCTCTGCTCATAGTTGTAGTAGGACTGACATCCCAATGAACTTAGCACTGTGTCTTCCCCTGCCTAATCTTCCCCTGCCACATCCCTCTTAGATGCTGCACATAAACCACCCCAGTCTGGAATCCATCAGCTGTGTTAGACCACAGAGTTACTTTGATTTCTTTCTAGTGTTTGTAAGTTCTGACAGCCACACTTGGTTTTATTAAATGTACTTGTGCTGGCTAAAGCCTTTCCCAATACCTCCTTAGGGCACTATTACAGGTTTCAGATTGAGACTGGACTGCTTGGGAATCACTGTGTTCCTGGGAAATGGGCTAATTACAATGGCAATCTTGCCACTAGTCTCTGCCTATATTGCTTTCCCTCTGCAAAAGGTTAGAACATGAAAATAAATAGAATCTGTGTTTGTTATTAGAAGATATGCAGCAATCAGGAAGAAATGTTTTCATGATCACTGCTAGGTACAGGACCTGATGCATGAGAAATGGTAATGAGATAACAAATTAGCCATTGATTCAGACACATCAGTGATGACTGAAAGCCATTATGTGGTAACTGCTCTTTTCTGGGGATCTGTTTGAAGTATGTTGGTGGTCTCTATGTATTTCCTAGGAGAAGAACATCTGTTGAACAAAAAACACTATCAAAATCAATATAATTAGCATCTTTTTGAAACTCTTGAGTTAAAGGAAGGGTGGATCTTTTTCCTGACCCTGAGCTGATCTTTCTTGTGTGACAAATAGAAGCTTTCAGCTTCCAAGTTGTTTTTGTTGGATGAAGATACAGTTTTATTTCCTAGGTCTGACAGTCTGGCTCTATCTATTAATTTTCATACACTTGGTTACATTAATGTTGATTAATAGTCAATAGTTTCAATTAACCCTAAAAGACTTCAATACTTAAGTATCCCTGAAAATTATTGGGACTGACATAGCTCTCACTCAAACTAATTCAAAAAATGCCCAAAATGTTAAATTAGTAACAGATATCAGAGAAGTAATACGCAACACGCTTACAGAATAAACCTCCTTTATGTCACTACTCTGGCATTCAGAAAAACCTTCTGGAGTCAATGATCACACAAAATGATCAGAACAGCAGAATCTTGATTCAGACCACCCCTTATGTATATTCTTAGCGGTGCTGAATATTTTTTACTCTTCCAAAGCCAGCAAATAAGCAATGTCTTGGGAAAAAAAAAAAACCCTTTAAATTCAAGGCATACCCCAATCCCAATATCTTCCATATTTCCCACCTTCAACTATAATTTCCTATCTACAGCTCTTATTTTATTAGCACTGAAACTAAATCCACTTTGGATGCAGCTCCTAATGCTGTATCAATAATCTGGGTCATGTTATACACAAAAGAACTATTTGGTTGAAATTACAGGCAGGCAAAACATATAAAAATTAAAAATTGCCTACCAAGCCATTAACCGCACAAAAAGTTGCATTTTTAAAAAATTAATAATTTTTAATTATTATTTCCTCTTACATTGCATGCACTATGCTAAAGTAAAGATAACTTATATGGAAAATGAACTGCTTAACCTAAACTTGTATCCACCACACACCTGCTGGAATTAAAGCCTCCTAAGGCAAAGGTAAATTTCTTGGTGCTACTGCTCACATTCAAGAATGCTTTCCAAGAATCCAGCTCAGTTTCCCCTGCTTTCTATTAGAGCCACCCTTGAGGCTAGTCTGAAATAAGATAAATTACAGATGAAAATAACCAATGACAGCAACTCCTACATTAGTGAAATGCAGGTTCTTGCAATATATTTACTCCTGTGCTACCAAGCTTCTTTTGAAAATTCCAAATGCTGAGATTTTCATTACACTGTAATGTAAAATTCAGCTGATGAAGAATTTCTTTGTAGGGCAGGTGCTCATTCATGATGCTGTTACCATGGGTGAGGTTGGAAAGGGAAATCCAGACAAGAATACAGTTAGGAAGCTGCTGGGTCATATTTTCTTAATTTGAATGCATATTTCATATTTTAATAGTGTAAGCTTTGAACTAAAAAGCTTCTCATATGATCACAAAGTTACAGTATTTACTGAAAGTGAGATAGAAGGAGAAGGAGGGGAAGATGGGAGAGAGGGAAGAGTGAGGGAAAAAATGGAAAAAAGAAAATGAAGAGGGAAAGGGAAGGAAAAATAGGAAAAAAGGCTCAGAATTAGAAGAAGGCTCATAATTCATTGTGCAATCAGTAACCTAATTGAGAAGGATGCTGATTATATTCAGTAATGTAATACTGTAACTGAAGAGCCACCCATGACAACTGGGATATATACCTTTTTAGTTGTTTTGAGGGGATTTCTTTTGACATTAAAATTTGCATTTTTTGAAATGTAAAAGTCTTATGTGAAGTAAGGATTGTTAAACTTGGTGTTTGACAGTTATTTTTCCTACCATATCTGTGCAATCTAAAAGTTAAATTACTCCTTTGCCCTTTTTCTCTCTCTCTCTTTTTTTTTTTTTTTTTTTTTTTTTTTGCTGAACAGCAGCAGTTCCAAAAATACTATATACAGAAAGATTATATACTGGGTGGTAGGGTAAAGGCTACATATAAAATGCTGCTTTAATGAGCTTTAACAAAAAGGACAAATGTAAAATCAGATATCCATCACCTTTCCCCTCCCTCTTGATGTTTCTTACATTGTAGAAGATAAATGGCAGACACATCATAGACACGGAGGCAGCCCAAGTAAAATGTAGGCTGCTTTGCCCTTCTTTCAAGTTCCTGTGATTGAACCTGGGAAAGACCTTTCTATGATCTTGTGATCAAATGCTGCCATTCAAAAAAGAAAGTCTCAGAGAAATGACTAAGAAATGGGGCTTTTACAGCTCCTCAGGACTGCTGACCAGCACAATGACATTGTTGCTGGGACAAACAAATAAAAAATCAAATAGAATCTTAGCCTTCTGCTCCTCCATTACTTTCAAGGCTGGATTGCTTTTCTCTGTGTTTTGCAGCACCATTCCAGGAGAAGGGTGAAAGGGAGACTTCAAGAGGCTCCTTGCATACTTATTTGAGTACCTTGAGGTATTCAAAACATATGGGGAAGGGAGAGAGAAGGTTCTGGTATTCAAAACATATGGAAACTGCTATTGTGGTACCCCTGATCTTTGTCAGGATGAATCTCAAAGGGAAATGTCTTCACTCGCTACTTCAGACACTTCATGTCACTTCATGCTTGGGGAAAGGCTTGCAGAAGAGTCCTTAATGCTCCTCTGGTGCCAGGGACAGTTTTACTTTTGGAGGAAAGGTGTGGCACAGTGTGGCAGAAAGACAAGACTACAAAGGGACAACAGGCCCTGTGTAATTTTTCCCCTTATATGTGTCTTCCCCTTCCAGTGACGCCCCCTTTCTCACTACCAAGACCTTCCTAAAGGCATCAGGGCCAAATTTTTCCCAGAATGCTTAAGGACACACCATGCACCTGCAGGATGACTTCTGTTCAGACAAGTACTCAGCAGCTTGGATACGAATCCTCTCTTTCCAGCTACCAAGTTTTTCACATGCTCTGCCAATGAAAATGTCTTTGCAGAAAACTCTCTGTACCAGCCCTGATGGGACAAACCCAGCTGAAAGCCTCCATAAGGCTGTCTGCCACCCAAGGGCACTTCACGGTACCTCTCCTGGATGTTTGTTGAGTGACAGTGGTGTTCCAAAACATGAAAATTCAATACTCCGATTTTATTGGGACACCTGAAAGGTCCATTCCCAGAGGCTTCCACTTCTGGTAGAAATACAGGTGCACAAAGGAGTGCGTCAAAAAATATCTATTTGCACATTGTTAAGCTTCAATAAAACTTTTTTTGTTCAGCTTAATTGGAATTTACAGGGTATAGGTAAAGAAGATTGAAGCTTCTGACATAAATTTCTCTACACTTTGAATTTAAAAGTGTTCAATGTGTAAGCAAGTGGAAAAGTGTGAGGGAGGGAGGAGGAAAGGAAGATTTCTTCTGTGAAAGGCCTGAAAGGGAAATAATTTTCCTCGGTTAAAAAAAAAAAAAAAAACCATGAGATCATGCAAACCACTTGCTGGGTATTATTATTGAGCATAACACACTATGAGCTCAAGTGGTTAGTCTGTGCTCAGCCTTGCTCAAGTTGGCTTTTTAAATGACTTTTAAACTAGTTGGCTCAGGTGTGACAACACCATACTGCAGCAGTAAGGTCTGCAAAGCAGATGTACTCCATCATTTCAAGTGTCCTGAAGGGACTAATAAAGTAATGCAGGAGAGGAGGAAACAGGAGGAGTTGTGCCACTGCTGGCCACAGCTGATGCAAAAGCTGAAATGCTCCCTGAAATCTGAATCATGCACAAATAACTTTGCAATGTTCCACATTGTTTCATGCTCTGATTTGCATGTTTTTTATTTATTTGCTTTGTTTGTTTTAAATTGCCAGCCCTTTAGACCTAAACAATCTGAAATTCAAGCTGTGAATCTTTCTGGCTCATAAATTCTGCCTGCCAGAACACCTGCGCAACTCGTCTGTCTTGTCTCGGATTTTACAGGCGCATCCGAGGAACTGTCCCTGCACCAGGAACTTGTCGACACTTCTCCTGCTGATGTATGAGGCAAGACAGAATTCAGTGCACACACTCTCAGCTGTGCTGGGTATGCAGCAGGAGCATACAGAAGGGACTTCTTTATGCTTAAGCAAATATATCTACCATTTCCCATAAAGGGAGTGGATTTTCGGAATTAGAAGATTTACATAGTCACTCTTAACAGCAAATAATGCCCCTGTGTTAAAAGAAGAAAGAAAAGTATATGTTGAAATTAGTTTAGATAAACTGTGGCAGACTTCATTGTCACCAGATAATATGAATCAGAAAGGATTCAGTTTCTGCTTATGCTGCAGACCTTTAGAAATCTTAGGAAAGATACGGCAGGTGCTACTGTGGCAGGAAGAAAAAAAAAAAGGAATAATCTTTTCTCATTTATATGCCATATTGTTTTCTAACTTTCATTCTTATAAACCATGTGGAAGACTTTAATCCAAACTGCAGTAATGCTATTTTATAGATCATGACCTGAATTACTGTGATATCACAAACAAACTGATTTTATGCATTTCTTGTTACAAAGTAATACAAAAACCCCAACCCTGTAAAATACTTTCTCCCTAATTATACAGCTAGATTACAAAACTCAGTATTTGATCATATAGCTTTTTGAAATACAAAAAGATACCTTCTTTTCCTGGGAACTGACAGACCAGTACAAGATCAAATGAAACCAAACATAAATATAAAGCACTTCAGATCTTGACACTGTCCCCATCATCAACAACTTTATGTATTTTTGGAAAAGCAGGCTTTAGATGATGGTAACATTCTGTCTTTCCTCACACAGCTTTCCTCATGAGCTCAAATTATATGGATTAGCACTGATACATAGACACATATTTCTTAATATCTAAAATACAAATTGGCTCAGCCCTCATTCCTCCAGGACATTAGTGTGTACCAACTACTGGGGTTTACTGAGGAAATAAATATGTCCATATCCTCCTAATCAAATGGAAATGACATAAAATCTTGACTAGGTAGGAATTTTTTTTAGAAAAAATAACCCTTGCCTTTAAAGAATCTAAAGAATATACAATCTTTAAGATCCAAGAGACCTAGTAAAATGGAATGTATCTTTGCATCATGACATGAAAATATGTGATATGGAACCAAAAACATCTACAGCAATATCAGCACAGTAAGGACAACTGAAGGTTACATAAAAAACCCCAAAGGAGCTAAAGAAAGAGAGCCCCATCTTGTTCAGCGGCACAAAATGATACACTTCACATTTGAAATTCTTAAGAATGCCATGAAGCAAAACAAGTATCATCAGATTTTAAAGGCTGTCTTTAAAAGGAAGGGAACTTTGAAAGTCCAAGAAACACTTGATTCCGGGTGAAGTCAAAAGCTATTGGAAATCTATTGCTGAAGAGCTGGTACACCTTGGATTAACTACAAATGATGTTTGCTCAAGTACTGGAAGGAGGGTGAAGCCAGGAGCCTGTGCTGGTTGTGTTTGACAGCTGTGAGTCTAAAAGGGAGGGCAAACTCGGAGTTTGTGATGAGGTTTTGTCAACATCATAGAAGCCTGCACGAGCCAAAAACTGAAGTCACTGACATCTAAACAGGGAACTGCTTTCTAAGTAAAAGGTTTTATATTTTCCAATAACTCAGTACCCATTCTGCAGATTTTTTGTTAGAAAGTCCTTCATTATGACCATCTTCTGCAAAGTCTATGTGATCTTAAACATTATGTGATATCTGAAAAATGAAATTATTTCCTCAGGGACCCTCTCTTCTGTACACACCACCCAGGCACCTTTTAACATCCAACACAACCCCAGCAAAAGGTCCAGAGAGCCCATTCTGCACAGAACTGTTTGTCAGAGAGAACTGAGCTTGGGACAGGGCCTGCACATTGCTGAGGGCATGGGAAGCACGTGGGGCCCAAAGCAGGACAGGTGTTACACAGTCCTCGTGGTCACCACCAAGACTCAAACAGGAGTTAAAGATTTTAGCTGTTTGTCAGAGATGAAGACTTGCAAAGAAGATGAAACCAACAGAAGTTAAAAGAATATTCAGAGGGTTGGCGATGTAAAAGAAATTTCTGCTAACAATGAGCTGAGTTTGTGTATTTATGGAGCACAGAAAGTGAAAGACAACAGCAATTCCATAAAAAATGACAGCCAGAAATTGGAAATGGGAAAAATAAAAAGAAAATTTGTTAAACTGTTACTTTTTATGAAGGTCTTTAGAAGGATCATATTTTATGATACAATGAGGAATAATTTATATAGTGCAGTCAGCAGATAACAATGGAAGTATTTACAAACCTGAATTCTTAGAATTCAGTTAGACAATATAAAAGATTCAGATAACATGAATATCATATACATGAAAGGAACTGAGAATACAAGTGAGAAAATCTGGAAAATAAAATTTTTGATGATAACAATATGTAAAAGATAACCCTCTTTTTAAACTAGTTTCACTGAGTATTACCAGCAGAAAATCTAGTAGAATCCTCTTTATTTTGAGTTCTCTGTAGCATTCAACAAATGTTTTGAGATATCTACAAACCAATACCTGGTTTATAGTTTTGGCTGCTGTCTTATCTAGTTTAAAATGTCAAAAACATACATATATACAGACAGCTATGCAAATGCCCCAAGAAGAAATATTTGGAAGAGTTTATCAGTGTTTTATCTATATAAATGAACAGAGAATTAAATAAAAAAAGATTTTTAAAAAACACCAGGAGACAGGGTCTAAAAAGCTATGAAATAAAACATTTTAAGTTCATTCACTCAGAAAAGCAATTTAGAGCATCGCTAATGACAAACATGATAGTATTTGTTCATATACTAAGAGAAAAACAGTGGAAAATGTTGTTAATATCCAGTACACAGTTAACTCTCAACTAGAATACTGTTCCTTCATCACCATTTAAGGCATAATATCCTAGAAAACATGTTGCTCTCAAGACAGTATTCCAAGTTCTAAGTCTACTTCTCTGAAGCAAAGGTTAATTATTTCAATTTACTCTCTGTGGTGCAAGAGCATAAGAGATGTCCTAACAGAAATATTTAAACTAAGTAGAGAGGCAGAAAATATCAATTGATTTTGGTGAAATGAGTCCATAAAAATGCAGTGCTTTGAACACTTTCAAAAATAATAAAAAAAGAAGCACATCCAGTAATGATCAAAGCAAGATATGAGATATTTGCAAATACATCTGTATTGTTGCAGATAATTTCTTTCTATTTAAGAATTTTTACTCAAGTAAAAGTCAGCATAAAAATGATAGTCACTGGTTACTTGTGGGGTTCTTAATGTACACAAGGATCATAGTTCCGTCTTCTTTTTTTTTTTGTTAGATATCTGTAATTAAATTAGCAATAAGATAAGGAGGATTCTTGACCATGTAATGTAGCATCTATGTGTCTCACTTGCTTTAAGTTTTCTCTGAGAAAGTAACTGCCCCAATGACCTCTGACAATGCAAAGAAAATTAAATCTACCATGTACTGTAACAACCAGAAAACGTTGTGAGGGAGTATAATGGACATATCAGCAGAAGACAGTTACCACAATTGAGACATGTTTCTGTGAAATTCCAGAGAAAAGTAAGGAATGTTTGCGTTTTTGCAGTCATTCAGAAAGAGAAAATTAATTACTTTAAAACATCCAAGGATACTGAACAAAAAACTGTGTAAATATCATTCCCTAAACTTCCCCATCGAAACTGAAGCCAACTTGTTACTGAGAGACGAACTAGGAAATTTTAATTTAATTCAGTGATTGCAAAATGTAATAAATTAGCAGGATTTGATATGAAGTCTCCTATTCACCATCAAAAATAGATGCAGTACAGAAAGACTGGGAGAGAGCTACCTGCATTATTAGTAGTGCTCTTCACAATTCAATGGAGATTTAGAGCAATACAGAATTCATTTGCTGACTTTCAGCATGGCCATACAGGGTCTATAGCATTAGTTTCACATGAGGCTGAATTCTCTATAGGATGAAAATACACCCACTGGGCTGTGCAGGTCTATTTATATCAGAGAAGCAATGCTAATAAAGGGAAAACAAAAAAACCTCTCACAAATAAAACCCACTAAAATAATAATCACTCAAAGCTACTCAGAATATTTATGAAGTTGACATGAAATCTGCCAAGAATTGAGATTTTGCAGATTTCTGCAGATGACTGTGCTTTCTCAGTCTGAAAGAAATGCTAAGACATTAACTAATTATTTATGGAACAACCAATTATTTTGTACTGTAAATCTAAGACTGAACATCATGAAATGCTTATTAGTTGAGCAAGCAAGAGAGTGGAGCAATTCCTTCTGGAGTGGAATGCAGCCAAGGAGTTGAATGAAGAAGGCCCCTTAATGAGAATTATTCACTAACACAGACACAGCGATGCTCAATTTACCTAGGCACTGCACAACTGACCATCAAAATGTTTCAAGAGACAGAAAATAACCTTTACATTGTCACTGGGTTGAAGCTGAGCGGTCTGGAGCTACAAGTGCTCAGTTCAACAATTTTTAAGAAACAACAGTGATTGAAGTTAAAAAGTCAAGGAGGGTGGTTGTGGTTTTGCTTTCAGAAGGTACAAAGGACAGAGCCTCCAAGGTGCCCTGTGTGCTCTCCTTCCCTTCCATTGTAACACTGCTTTCCTGCTGCATTGTTGGCCTGGGCTAGCTTTGATGTGTGACTCTTGGCTAGGCTCAAACATCCAGGTACACAGGACTTACTCTCTTGCAACTTTTTTCTGACTTACAAGAACAATAATAAAACCCCAAACCTGACAACAAGAAAAACCAAATTAAGAAAAATTTAACTGTGTTTACATCTCATTTGCCAAGAAAAAAAAAACTAATTGGAAAAGAGCTTTCTATTCAAAATTAATGTTTGAGATAACTCTTTGGGAATGTATAACTAAGTCAGGTAAGGTATAACTTTATTCTGGCATGAAAGCCAGAGCTATGGTGCCCAGTCTTTCTAATGGGCAGTTCAACATCATGTGAAAGCTACCTACTCCAGATCTTCCATCATGACTGGGTGACCAGACAAAACTACCCCTGCAGCACACGAGCATTTTATCCTCTAAATATGCTGATGTCACAAACATATGTCCCACAGAATGTATGGTGACACATCACCAGGATCACATCTCAGGGAACTCAGCAGGGGAAGACAGCAGGGATGGAGGAGAGCTGCCAAAATGATTTGTCTGGTCCATAATCCCATTGCCTCAGGCCAGTAGCACATGGCCAACAGCCAGGTTGATTTCCTTCTTGATGGGCCTCATGCAACCTTCTATTAGCTGGTAAAGCTGAACCAGAACATTAGAGCTTGGATAAGAGATGTGGACATAAATGCAAAAAACCCTTTCAGTTCACTGCCACACCTGAAAGAAATCCATTTGGAAATCCAAAATCAATGTAATTTAACCCTAAAAGTATTGATCCATTTTTGCTGTCATTAAGACCAGGCCTTTGAGCAGCAGAGTTAGTACCAGACAGTGTTGCATATCTCCAGTAATGCTCTCTTTGTTTTTTAACTGATATCCATGAAGAGGTCACATAAATAAACTGAAGACGATTCTCCCTCCATGCCAATTACTGAGATGCTGGGAGAATCCTTTTCAGACTATA
Organism: Melospiza georgiana; assembly: GCF_028018845.1. Taxonomy (NCBI): domain Eukaryota; kingdom Metazoa; phylum Chordata; class Aves; order Passeriformes; family Passerellidae; genus Melospiza; species Melospiza georgiana. Next base: position 41,276,269 of record NC_080430.1, on the reverse strand, counting down.
ATTGTGATTTTCCAAGTACATTAAGAGACTTGATTTTCCTTCCTGCTTCATGCAAGACACTTCTGTCTTTGCTGAGAGGCTTAAGTACAGGTTCATAGCACAGATGAAACTGAGTACAAGCTTAACAGGAATCTACAACAAGAAGAAACTAGGAGTGAATAATTTTTTGCACTGGATAAAATGTAAATGATCCCTTGAATCAACCTCACTGCTAAGGTGATCATGTTTATGCCCTGGCTTCTTAAGAAGAGGAACGAATACAAAAAATCTTTTAATTATGGATTTAAAGAGTGACCTACTCTAATAACAAGGCACAAACAGCCTCTTTTAGTGGACCAAATACCCTGTGACAAGTTCTAACTACCTGTGTTCAGAGATACAAAATCTGCCTCCCAAAACTCGAGGACAAAATGGGATCTTACAGATACCTCCTGCATAGCTGAGTGAGTTCAGTTAATGGTTCAGTGATTATTTTCCCAAGCTGCATTATGCTATATCTGCATCTGAACAGCACTCAGGTAAATTAAAACCCTTAATATAGTCACTTCACAAATAATCCTTGCAACTAAATTCCATCTGACAACAACAATCATGAGAGAAACAGAGCAGACAATCTTTTCACACAGGCATCTTTTCTTCCTCAAGAAACTAAGAACTGATTCATGTCCTTGAAGAAAGCATCAAAAGTTATAGCCATTAAAATCCAATTTCAGTGTATCTCTTGAAATGAGATAATGAGAAGTAAATAATCAAGTAGTAAAATAAGCTGTCTTATCAAAACCCCTGTTTCGATGTACGACATTGTTCATGAATACCCAGTACATTTCTGATTATTTAAAAATTAAAAAAAGAAAATTATTTTTGTTTTATAGCTGTCATTCTTTACCATGTAGCTTTCTGTCTCTAGCAGGCTCTCTAAGAATATTCTGCTTTAATATTGGATTTAATGATGTGTCCTCTCTGAGACAACTGGGAATGTGACCATGGAGCACACAGACTTATACTGACAAAGCCAGCCTTTACTGACTCCTTGCTATTCACACTCTTTCCATTGGGTGTTGCTATGATATTAAACAGATTACTGCTGGGACTCCAAGCGTGCATACAGAAAGGCAAGGCAAAGGTTAAAGTTCTCTGCCTATGTTGCTCAGCCCATTGCTCTACACAGCCCAAGTTTGTTGTACTTGACAAAGTTGGTGGTGTAATTCACTAGCTAGTGCTGAGAAAAATAGTCAGTGACTACTTTTGAAAAAGCAGTCTTAATATGGAGTCTTGCAGCTTGTACTAAAAGCTTTATCTTCTTTCATGAAGGTGATCTGACTAAAATTTATATGTACATTGCAGCATTCAATTACTGTACACTGTAGCTGTGCAGATGGCTTTCTTTTAATTAGAGTATTCAGTACATCTTCTGCATAAAGAACCAGGCAATGAATAAGAAGAAATTTAATGAAAGTAACTAAAAAAGGAAATAGTTTAAAGGAAGCTAGGGGGAAAAAAAAGGTGGAGATAACTTAGGACACAATTCTTGAAAGCATTTCCTGCTCATTTAATGCAGCCCTTCAGGAGAAATCCTTGAAAATTTGCGGCCTTAGAGAGGTCTTGTCAAGCAGTAAGTATCGAGCAACTGATCACTAAACTTTGCACAGCTGATGAATGCATGGATGATAGCTAAAGATTTGGAGAGCAAAATAATAGCTGGAACTTGACTTTCAATGTGGCACAGACACACCAGTGAATGTGTTCTGAGGGTATTGTGAGAAAGTGTCAGGACTTCATTAAGTTATGGCAAGAAAAAATACCAATATTTGAAATATCCTCAGTATTAACAGCTACTGCTGTCAATACAGGTAATAGTAGCAAGCAATACTAAGTGGTAACTGTGATGAATATACAGCTTTAACAACCTGAAATCCTGGATATTAATAATCAATAATAAAGCTATAATCAATAATGAATTGATAATTAAGCTTTTATATAAGTTATATTCCTAGTTAGAAAAACATTGGCATTTAGTTATGTGGCCGCTATACTAACTGGTAAAAAAACCCAAACAAAACCAACCAACCAAACCAAACCCAAAAAAAAACATCAAGAAAACCACATTCAAAAGGAAAAAACCACAGCAAGACAACATGAATTTCATGTTCTTAAATTTGCTGCTGTCAGGCACAAATGCTTAAAACATACAAACCAGGGTAAGAAAAAGTTGCTATGGGTCATAAAAGATAGGATTCAGCCAGGGAGGTTATATGCCCTCTTAGCAGGGGCAGTAATTTAAGCCACTCTCAAGATAAATTCCAGTATTTCTGTATTCTAAACTCTTCAGTGAATTTTAAATTTCACAATGATCGCTAGACTTACCTGGTAGACCGGGTGGGGTTTTCAGATATTTGCCATTAAAATGTTGAATTACTACTTCACATTTTTCTGTAGACTCCATTCTGGAAAAGAGAAGAGAGTGGGATATGGGTAGAGGCAATATGTGTTACTAGACTGCTATGAGAGCACTCAGTCAGCAAAAAAACCCCAAAAAGCAGAAGGAGAAAAAAAGGATAAGCACAGATGCTGAGAGAAACCTTCAAAGCTGTTGTTGCTGATTTTTGCAGAGAAACTGGCTGAGCCCATTCGGTCAGAGTGTGGCTCCTGAGGAGGACCTGCCACCCTCCCTGCCTGCAGCTGCACTCCCAGCTGTGTTTGAGCACAGCCCTGTAAATGAACAGACCCCTTCTGGCTCCAGGGCATCACCCACAACAAGGACATCCTTTATGCTCTCACGTGCTGCTTGGAAAAGCAATGGACACGTTTCTAGACTCCTTGTGCACCCAAAATAACTTCAAATGGCTTAAAGAAATGAATTGCAGGATTTGGAGAAGAACACGGAGAATTAAACAACAATTATAAAGGATTACAATGTTAAGAAAGCAACCTGCAAAGACAGGCTTTATAGTAAAACCAAAGACAATGCATATATGACGATTACAACATAAAGCCAAGTTCTGGGCAAAGAAAGTAATTTATGTGCAACACCAGCTGAGGAAATGCCTTACTGTTCATCTTCTATAAGTTCAGGATAACTTTCAGCATTGAGATATTAAAATATTAACAGTGAATTGGTAAATGTATTTTTTAACAATTGTAAAAATACAGAGTTACTACTCAAACCTCAAGCCATGGTTATACCACATCTGGAAACTCACTATTGCTTCAGATCTGCTAAATTAACTGCATACAAGTCCAGAAAAAGCGTTAACTTTGCTACAGAGGGGGTTTAGAAACTTTGAAAAGAGGAAAGAGAGAAATGGAAAGCTGGTAATTTCCTAGAAAAGTTGTATTTAAAAATCATGTTCAATGCTCCTTCATTGCACCAGTATGTACCTCCAGGTATTGTCCACAAAATAACTCTGCTGACATATATATTGCTTACTTCTCAGCAGTCTAGATCATTTTAAAATTAATTTTTCCACTACTCTTTCTGTCACACAGTTTGGGGAAAGAGTGGTTCACACACAGCAGCAGTTTGTCTCCCAGGATACAATTCTTCTCGAGTCCAAAAAACCACACCACAACATACCACAAAGAAAACAAAAAAAAAGCCCTAAAAATCCTGCCTTTCCATTTAATTTTTTGAGCAAGTCAGTCTATTGTGCAATTGTTTCAGATGAAATTAAAACTTTCCCCTTCCAGGTTGTATCACCGTGTATCATGTGGGCTGGGCCATTTCTACAAGCACAAAGACAGTGAGTTAGATTGTTCGCTTTGGCTTCATTCAGGCTTAACTAAGCGAATGTCTGCGCTGAGCCTTTAGAGACTCTTGTCTCTGAAAGAATAAATGCAATAAAAGTCTGTTTTCTGTAGCTGCAGGCACTTGGTGTCAAACCATGTTATGTTGCACCACACAGCAGTGACAATTTCATTTTAATACATGGGGTACATTTTAACAAGCCAAAGCAATCCCTGCAAAGAATGCAATATATAAGCTGCCAAATGAAAGAGACTCAGTGCACTTCATGCGTTTTATGTGGGAAGAGAATAAAAGTGAAACCCACAGTGTTCTGGGATAAAAAGCCCATAATTCGAATAGCACTCTGAAAAAGAATGTGCACATTTTCCTCTCAAGTTTCACAATTAACGGCTCTCAAATGCCATTGCTGGCTATCTGTAATCTGGCACACGCTTCGCTTGAAACCGACACTGGCATTATCGACTCAGCCTGAAAAGGCAGCACAATAGACAAAGCCCTCTATACATGCTCCCCTCAGATGTGTTGCTGAGTAACAACTGCATCCATCCTTTGCCCGCCCCACCTGAGCCCTCGTGTGCTTTCTGCAATTCTGCCCGTGGGGGTGGCAGAGGCTGGCCAGGCAGCCACACACTCATCAGGAACGCTTCCAGCCCAGGGCCACCAAAACATGAATTGTAATTGTCCACAACACCCCTCTGCTTGGAAAGAAACCTTTCAAAGTGAGTTCTTCAGGATGATTAGCTCACTGATTGACTGGGAAAAATTAGGGGTACAGAGCAACCAGATATATTAGCAAAATTCTGGTTCTTGCCTTAACAAGACCCTGGGTTTAGTTTAGTTAAAATTCTGACCAATATTAGCCATTTATGTGTCAATGTCTATGGCAGGCACTTACACACGAGTTTAATCTATCCACACACACAGATTCACACATTACTCCTCTTCTTGTTTTATCCATAAAGATGAGCTGTATCTGGGCAGAGATCCCAAAAATACACTTTCTTAAGGTCCACATTAATAAATTCCTCCCACTTTTCCTTCAGAAAGCTGCAGCACTCCTCTATTGTAGAATGTGCTTTGAATTATTCTTCTTATACGAGCTAGCAATGTTTCAAAATGTTGCTTGAGACTGGGATTTAATAAAAATATCACTAATGGAATCGTTATATGCTAAAAGGTTTTCAGTAAAAGAATGTCAGCTGAGCACGGGTAAACTTGGGAGAAGAACACACTTAAATATATTTTTTAATTTAATACATTTTTTAATATTGGCATTCTTTTCATAATGATAGAACAAAAATATGACAAAATATAATATTCCGGATAAAAGATAAAGATCCTCGATGCTTCAAAACTTTCTACTGAAAGAGATAGATATTCAATACTTGCTGGAAAGGAAAGGAAAACAGCTTCATGTGATAATAGAAATTTGGTCTCATTAGCTAATTTGTGAAGTGTCACTTTCAAATTCCTTTCAACTGCATATTTTTGGTGTTTATCCTAAGAGGATATAAAACAATAATTCATCTTTAAATGAAATTTGGAGATAATCATAATGCAACTAAATATTATTTTGAACCAGGAGTGCACCGCAGAAAAAAAAATTATTATCAAAGTCATAGGTTTTTGTAATTTTTTAAAAGATACAGATAATTATATAAACCCAGAAGAACTAATAAAACTACGATAATTTATTTTTACCTGTGTCTGTATATCTCCCAATTCTGGAAACTAAGTTGTAGGGATCCCAAATACAAAATAAGTAATGAGACTGTCCATATTCTGTCCAATTTGAAAAGAAGTAATTTTTTTTTAAATCTGAAGAATGTTTTTATGATTTTTTTCTAGCTATACTTTGTAAACTAAAGATACTTCAACATGAAAAGTAAAAGAAAAGAAAATCCAAACAAACTTAAACAGTGGATGCTTAAACAAATATCAAAACCAAATAATTTGATGTTTAGATCTTGTTATTAAATACTTATTATATTTATATTCTATTATTATATTATAGAAATAAAATTAAAATTATTTATTTTATAATATTAAAATTGTATTATCTATCTCTCAGACACCAATGGCACCAAAGTAGTCATTATGTGCTGTTAGAAGTAATAGGGAACATTTAACATGAAAATAAAATGAAAATGAAAATGAAAATGAAAATGAAAAGAGAAGAGAAGAGAAGAGAAGAGAAGAGAAGAGAAGAGAAGAGAAGAGAAGAGAAGAGAAAATAAATATTATTTAAACTGCCTACCTAAAGCTCTTATACATGGTTATTATAAAGATTGATGCAGTGTCAAGAAACAGCTAAATAAAATTTTTATATAAGGAATACCATGGTAATTACATAATTATTACCTGAGAAATATTCAGTACCATGTAATTACCACTTAGTGGAAAAGTGTGGGTTTGGTTTGCATATATCCTATAGTCACTTTACTTAATAATAATAATGTAAATGAGAATTAGGACTATTTTTTTAATATGTAAAATAAATATTTAAAGATTAAATTGTTACTCCCACATTAATGTTATGATCAACAAAATAATATTGTTTACATTTAGAAGAGGGGAATAATAAATCTTCAAGAACAATGTTTCCTTACTATTTAAGGCATTTTGCAAAGATGGAAGCAGGTAGGTAGCAACAGTATTCCACAGTGAGGGGAGCCTAAAGAATGGAGACCATAGTTAGAATACACACCAGAGAACTGACTTTCTTTAGCACATCAAGAAGATGACCAGAGGGGCAGTCTGATAGCACTTTATAAATACCTTTGTGAGGACTTCTTTACTCTTCCTGAGAAAGTTGTGGCAAGAACCAGATAAATTCAAAAGAGAAATTAGGCAGAAACACTTAACTGCAAGGAAGATGATCCACCGGCAAACATTAGATAGAAAAATGGTGGTCCTTTTTTTCTGGTTGATGTCTCTGAATAATTTCTGAAAGTCTTATTTTAGTAAGACATGAGCATTATCTCAATATTAGGTAACAGGTAGCATTTCAACTGCTAGGATATAAAAGATGTGAGGCAAAATTATCTACAGGTCTCAAATACTCTAAAGAGTATCTCTAAACAAGATAGTTTTGATTAGCACGAGGTTTCCTGTGTTTTTCATCCTTCCATGGAAATACATTCACTAGTTTTTAAATTTATTTTGCTAATTTAATTCCAGGCATTCTAAGACCCTGATGTGGCTGCAACCTGACTTCCTCCTTCCCTGTAACAGATTTAGGTATCTTATCTCCCCAACTTTTCAGTCAGTAAGAGATTGCTTCAAGATGTTTGTGCTTTTTGGTTTGAATCCATTTTATGTTGGAAAAATGCTATTCCCTTTGCCACTCACAGCCTAAGAAGACATGTATTTTGACAAGTTCTCCTCATGGCTCACAAATTATATCTTTTCCCAACATGTCTTCCCTGTATATTCTTCAACTGTCTGCTTGAACAACAGGAGGTTGTTTACTTTCTCAGATAAATATAAAAAATCTACAGAAACCACTCTTTTCCTCTGGAGATGTGGTTCATTCTGTACCTTGCGGCATCACCCATTATGCCAAGGTGAGCTGCCTGAGCATTTCTGCACTACATTATCTTTTTTTAGAGATAAAAAAAACTCTAGAGACCCAAAACTTCTTTGGGTCTGCTCTCCACAGAGAAACCTGTTTGGGTCAGAAGAAATAATTTCATTACATATACATTATCCTGATAACCTCTGAAAGATGCACAGCCTCCTTTAAGGAAAAAAAAAAAAAACCCAAAACCATAGAAATTAAAGGCTCATCTCTCTAGTTTTACATCAGTGGAAACTGGAGCGTAACCATTTCTACTGAAATCCATGCAGAGCTTCTATAAATAGAATAATGATCCTGTGATGGCTCAAAATCTCGTTTCCTAGTTTTTGTTGCTCCCTTTTAGTTGCCGTGTTGAATATTGTTTCCAAAGACTAAATTTAAGACATGTAAAATGGGGACAAGCAGGAGATAAGTTTAGTAAAAAAGATAGAAAAAGCAAAGAAAAGCAACCCATTAGAAGCTTTCCTAGAATAAGGTAGGGAAAAGATGAGGATGAAGCCCAAACTCCCAAGAGCAGTGTTTAAATGCCTCACTTCAGACCCCCAGCTAGGTCACAAAGGGATGGAAGCATCTCCCTGATGTGTACCTTTGCTCTGAGGTGACAGCTAATTGAGAATCTCTTGACTTTGGTTATTTGCTGGGAACAGCATCATAACATTTTTTTATGACCATTTGTGTTGTACAGGTTTTCTCGTGTTACTGGAAAAGAACAGCACGAGCACACAGCCATTTCCACCTAGACCTAGGCTGATTTATGCTACTGTCTTCACAGTCTCAGGTTAAGTATTATACTGGTGCCTGCCAGCAGTGCAATACTTGACTGTCTGACTGTCAGCATTTCCATCATAAATTTCTGTTTTCAGAAGCTTATGACTTCGTTGTAAAATGTCGCTTGTGGGAGGAATCTTGCAAGGTCGTTTTAAGTTACAAGACAGCAAACAAAATAAAAAAGTTAGTGGTTTCTACCTCTTTCTTTGCACTTTATCATTTAAAAAGACCTATAAAATGCTTGTTCTGCTGCTCAGCTGAGTGTGACAAACCTGTGTACGGTATTATTAACAATACTATCTCTTTAGGGAAGATACTTAAATAATACTTGAATGGTATTTTATTGTGGGGTTATAAAAAGCAATTTTTATTTCATTGATTCAGTGGTACCAGTAAAGTCCCTCCCCAAGATATACACCAATATCTCCTTACTCCCTTTTCCAAAGTCCTAAAAGTTCTTCAATTAAACTCACAGTACCTCAGGCTTGGATTACGCAAATTACTCAGCCAAATTATCTGATGGCTCCCAATTTTCCAGCTTCCTCCCTCATCACCTTTCAGAGCTGCATATTCATTTTCATCTTATGGAGTCCCATTGATTTTTGTCTAGGGATCCGTATGTATGATCCATATGTCCTTCCCTGGAGTTTTTCAGGTGCCACAGCAGATGGATATCTGAGGGTCTCAGAGATACATCCCCACACAGACCTCCCCACCACCCTGCAGTGTTGCTCTGAGGCTTTTCCAGGGAGGCCTTTCAGTGGAAAAATATCACCACAGACATATTTTACAGATATCACACAAAGTCTTTGGAGCATGTTTGGGACTTCCAAATTAGTTTGGAAATCAGTTTAATATCTCAGTTTCACCTGAGATATTAAATTATAAAGCAATTTCCTGTGTAAGATGCAGGATATGACAGATCATTCTTCTGACTGAAAGTAAGAATGATCCTTATAATATCTAAGCCTGAACTACCATCCCAGATGATGGATTTATTCAAGCTAAATTATAGCACCTTTTCAACCACCTTCAATTAAACCCTTGAATAAGGAAGAACAAAGCAGTTTTCCTCTTCACAAATGCATCCCTAAACTGCCTGAATGTTCTTTATCCCCTGGTGCTGCTGACACTTCCGTCTCCAAAGTAGCATCATCGCTGATCCTCAGAAATCTCTCTCTCTAAATATTCCTCCTAGCAAACAGCACCACTGCTTTGCCTCCACTGTGATTTTGTCATTCCTTTATCTTCTGTCACCTTAACATCTGGAATTTATCCTCTGTGGGCCTGTGGAAATCCAAGTCTTCCAGCACATACAGTTCCTCTTTTTAAGTGGCAACACTTCTTTGGGATGAAGATAAATATTTCCCTCCATGCTCTCAATACCTTCTCCTCTCCAGTAATTCCAGAGTCCCTCAAAGACCTTCTTACTATCTCTGATCTGCTTTTTACTCATACCATCAACATCACTACAAATGTTGTCTGCCAAACTCATAAAATATTAACTTTAAAATTATATCTTGAAATTACAAATCCAGTTTCTGTGGATTTCTTTCAATTTTTTTTTTGTTTGTTTTGTTTGGTATTGTTTTGCTCTCTTTCATCTTGCTGATTTTTTTTTTCTGGATGAAGAACCATGTTTTTGTTCTAAGCTCTGAAGAATACACTTACACTTTTGAAATGAAAGATCAGCTGCGGAAATTATTAGACAACTCCCAGCAATAGGTATTTAAGAGAAACACCTACAAATTTAAGCATTGTGACAACATTCTGAGCAATGGCACCACAGTGTCATTCCCTCTTTTAACAGGCAATCTTACAAAAGACTGAACTCAAAGCTTCACATCCAAAGAAGTGCCTCCTTTTTTTCCAATATCCTACTTCTAGTAAGCATTTCTGTCCCCTCCTATTTCTCATTTCTCTCTCTGCTCTAGGATAGGCTGTGTTTAGTCTCAGCTTCTTGCCGGTGTCAACAGAAACAGCCCTGCCAAAGACCACAGCAGTGTGAGCCCTGTGGAAGGTCAGCTCCCAAGGAGAGTCTGAAGGCAGGTAAAATGGCCTGGAAATAAAAATCATGGGCCAGGGGTGAGGCAGAGGCAGATGTGTAGAGTTTATAGCATGGATTGGCTTTTATGAAGCCACAGTCGAAATCTAAAGTTTCCTTTCTCTGGCCCCTTGCTCATAACTCTCCTCCCAAAAATCTCCCCTGGGGTGTACCCAGGCATTGTTGGCTCAGGCCACACTGAAATGCTCTGGAAAGATTCAGGAAAATCTGTTCAGTTGCTTTTGAAGGATGCAAAAGAGAGGAAATTGTTTCATGGCTTGACTTTCACTCAGAGTTAATTTTGTACACACATACTCTAAGGGAGGCTGTTAATGTCACCAGACATAACTAAGATAATTTTGATCCAAGAACATTTGAAGTTCTCCAGGTTATAAATGATTGAGTAGCCACCTGCAGTACTATAAAACTGCTAGTCATACCCATTTAGAAGAAAAATCTGACAATAGCTGCCTACCTTCAGTCTTTACTTCTCACTGTTTTTGAATGAATACGCTTATTTTGAGACTGACTATTTCCATGATTGGGCAGACTCAGAAAATTACTTTTAATCATCATAAAATGTAATTAATAACTTTGAAACATCATATTTCAAAATTGCTGGATGCTGCATCATTTCAGCATATGCAAATTTAATTTTTTTCTCTGGTGCTTCTGTGGCTCTGTTTAGAGCTATGCTAAGCATCATGGTATATTCCACAGGCAGGCAAGATATACTGTGATAAAAGGTCCCAATCAGAATAGCCAGGATTCTCACCTGGGGTGCTGCTTTGAACTTCTAAAATCTTATTTGGACTGGAAATCCAGCTTCCATCCCCTACCTATACTGCCTTGGTGCCCACGCCATAGGCACACTAGAATGAAGCCTTCATGACTACAAGCACAACTAAACAAATTAACAACCTGCTTGCTTTGACATACAGGAAAAAGATACCATATAGCACTTCTTTACAAAAAGAAAGTCAGCTGGTTATGTAATTAAATGTTGTATTGATAATTCTGCAAAGCCAGGAGTCAGCATTCAACTATGGTTCTAAATTCCTGGATAAACATTAGCCTCACTCAAATCAGAGGGAGATCTCCTGCACACTTTGATGGAGCGAAGGTTTTACCCCACTGTCATTGGCATGGTGAATTACACAACCTACAAGTTAGATCATTAAAGATCCCTGAAATATGTTCCATAATTAAATACATTTTCAAAAAGTAAGTCAATTTTCAAAAAATGCAAGTTTATCCATGACTTAAACTAATCTATATTTAGTGAGCTAAAAAAAATCATGTTATAATTTGCAAGAATGCAGTGTGCCATCTTTCAGCATAAATGTTTTGCCTTTTCTCATTGAACTCAGACAATATTATCTAAACATTTTTTGTGCACAATGACCTTTCACATCAAGGGCTGAGGTAACACTACAATGTCACTTTTCTTGAAAGCTAATGTTTCATCACACAGTGCCTCATTTCACTCAGTGGTATTATGGAACTAACAGAAGTGCCATGATATACCAAGATATGATGGATTTCAAAGAAATTTTATGTATGAAGAAGTTATTTTGCTTCCCTTACAAAGCATAGTGTTATGAATATTCTGTAGAAACAATGATCTGGGATTTTTATTCCCCTTTTCTTTCGAAGCAGAAGACCGATTTGCAGCAGAATTGCAAATTTCTCTTCTGATTTGTTTTTTCAATACCTTTCTATATATAGCACTCTATTTCTTGGCTTTTGAAAAGAAAACTATTTGATTTGAGAATGTTTCAAGCTGAAGAGATTCTATGTAAATATTCCCTGAGAGTAAACATGAAGCCTTGTCTATCTGTACTAACAATGAAATACATGGTAATAATATGTTGCCCATTCTGTCTAAAATGTCTGACTACTCCATCAGGGCTTTTTCTATGCAAATATTTCTCCTTAAGCTCTTTTCATAGCTGCAGTTCAAGGAAGCTTGAAGGAAGCTTCAAGGAAGACACGTTTCTTCAGTCACAGTTCCTACCCTTTGCTCTTCCAGCTGCTAAGTTTACTTTCTCCTGTTGCAAAAATATTGTCAAATATTTAAACAGTTTCATAGAATGGTTTGGGTTGGAAGGGACCCTAAAGACTGTCTCGTCTCTCTCCAGATTTCTTACAGGACCCCTTCAGGTACTGAATGGCTGCAATAAATTCACTCCAGGATCTCCTAAGCACAGGCCTTGGTTTCTTTACCAAATGTGTGCTTTTTGCTGTAGGACATTTATTATTACCCAAGCTTAATCCTGAATGGATAGCTCACTATTCCCAGCCATTTTTATTTACATATACCAAAACAGAATGAACCAGTTTTTAGAGCAATGAAATGAACATCCTTCTACACTGGCATTTTCTGGTGGAAAGAATGGATACAACCTGATAAAGGTGCCACTCTGCATCTTCCATAGCTGTGAGATTTCAAAGCTACAGAACAGACAGCAACTGCAAAGGACCAAAGGCGAAAAAATGTGCATGAGAAGTAAGAGCAAAGGTTTCACCTGGCAAAGCCGACTCCTCTGCTGACTCCATTTGCATCTCTTAATATTCTGGTGGAAATGACATGTCCAAAGGGTTTCAGCATATTCTCCAGTTCCTGCTCATCCATGGACACGGGTAAATTTGAGATGTATAGATTTGTGGGATCTTGCTCTTGTTGCTGTGACAAAATAAGAGAAATATCCTCAGTTAGGCTTAACACAGTAGAATAGCTTATGACTTGTAGAAGAAGGGCTGCTCAAAATAGGACCAAGCCAAGAATTCATAGCTGCATTAGAAGAAAAGCTGGGTAATCTTTTCATGAAGGCAACATATTTGCCAAATTTCTGCAAACTCTCATGCATGTGCTTAATTCTGTGCGTGATTGCTCTTATTGAACTCAGTGACACTACTCATTTATAGAAAATTACTCTCATGAACAAGTGTTCTTGGATTTGTGTCCTAATTTAGCAAAGAGATTGTGAAGAAAACGTGATTTCTCCAAATGTGCTAATGTTAACATAAATAAAGAAAAAAAATTCAACATGTATTTTAAGCAGATGTGCTTTCCAGCCTGAACACTTCCCATTCAGCCTGTTCATCATGAAAAAGGTTGGTTGAAAACACAGAATACTTTTCATAGTATCTTCTCCTGTTCTTTCCCCATCTAAAATGCCTTCCTTAATAATAAGCAACAAGATCTAACTGGGCTGGGAGAGGAGGGGGGAGTTCTGCAGTTCAACCTGTGGTCCTGGGTGACACAGGTCACATGTTTATTCTGAGACTAAATGAAAACATCTTATAAAACAAAGCCTGTAGCATGAATAATTGAAAAAACAAATTTGAAAGCAGTTTCTTGTTCTATTTCAGCTCTTCAGGCTAAACTTTCCATTTTGGTAACCGCTCCAACTCCTATTCTTGCTCACTGAACTCTTGCATAGAAACATGAAAGAGACATAGATGCCATATGTAAAATAACTGTATTGAAGCAATAAAAAAACCCCTTGTCTACAGACAACCAGGTCTTGATTGCATTAAATCAATTTAGTTATGCCCTTGCAAATTTTCATGGCTCTGTCCATTTTTATTGATATAAGCTTTACATAATATCTGATCACCTGCCAGCACAAGCCTGACTCGGATCAGGCATTACTACATAATTGCAGCTAATGTTAAATAACCAAAAATATAAGATGCAATCATTATATTGTGCAGTAATCCAGACAACACCTTCTCTGAGAAAGTTCTCTGAGACAGAGTTTTTAATTCTTTTTATTACACATTTTAATAGGCAGAATTAATTTTTACCTGTTCAACATTGAGTTGACAACAGCAATACTCTTTTTTTGCTGAGTTGTCCTAAAATCAGATTAATAACCTTGCAGCAGCACTGCAACCTTGCACTGTTATGAAATTACACACAGTCCTGCAGCCATCTGCCCTGGTTTAACTAAACTAGTTTCAAATTTCACTCCATTAAAATCAGTGAGGATGTGCCTTGTCAAACACAATCATGCATTCTGTTTCAAGATGATGTATGAAGACAGGACAGAACCAAGATATCTGCTTCATCACTGCCTTTTACATTCAAGGCCTCAATATTGGAAAGAGAAATTGCTTCAAGCTGTGATTCACACACACCATCTTTGCAGTGGCAAGAATGACTAAGGCAAATCTAAGGTAGCTAAGTACCAGAATCGGAAGCTGAAGAAAGTTTTTAGCTTCTCTTACCTCAGACTCTAGGGAAATTTTAACCCTTTTGGATGAGACAAAAAAACCTGTAAATAGAGACCCTAAAAGGTCCAAAATCAGGGGGCATGTAATACTGTTATGCTGTTTAATGTGGATTCTGATCTCAGGGTTATGGATGCTTGTCTTTGGATGGACTGGCTAATGACCACTGCATTCTAGCTTTGCATCTCCCGACTCACTACCCCGCAAAACAACACATTACTGTGCATGATGAATTCTTTTGTTTTACAAAACAGAAATAAAAGACTAAAGCAGTCATGTTTTCAAGCTGCTCTCCATAAAAATATACCCAGTTATTACCACGTCTTTAAGTAAGGGGCAGAAGAGAGGAGAGGAGCACCATACATGGGAACGCTGAACTTACTGCAAATTCAACTGAAGTGACAAACCTCAAATATAGAAAAATCTTATTTCCCTTTCCAATTATCTTTCCCTGCAGTTATCTTCCTTGCTCTCACATCAATTTACATTTATACACATCCAAAGCTAGTTCCTCTCCAGTAACCAAAAGATGCTAGTGAGGGGTCAGAATTGCTACAGTACCAACAATGGAAGGAAAATCATGCAAACAGTCCTGGAGGGAAGGTAGACAAGAAAAGAAGAGGAATATGAGCTTCAGATCACACTTTTAGCTTTGGGAAAAGCAAGGAGACAAGAATGCAAATAATTTTCTTTCTCTGTCTCTTTTTTCCCTTTTCTTTATGTTTTCCCCCTTTTCTGTATGCAAGCTATGTAAGTTTTATTGTTACTTCCCCCCTTATCCACCCTCCACACCCCAAAACCATATAAAAAATGAAACATGTAGGAATTTGGAAGCATCTTCATTGTTACTAAGTACTTTGAAAGGATAAGCAATAGAGGCAGGTAAGCAGAGGCATTCAAAAGCAAATTGAAGCAGAAAGTTTTGCAATTCCAATTGGCTCAGTTCTTCAGAAATAATTCCATTATTATGCAAACCTCTACCTATTGATTGGTTAAGGGCTTTGATTAATCCACCAATCAATGCTCAAGGACTAACATCTCTTGCTAATATTTAGAAAAAAATATGCTGATGAAATCCCTGTAGCCAAAGACCAGACTAACGTGGAAAAGTGGAGTTATGCATCAGTAACTTCCCGACAGCCTCTGCTTTCACTGAAGCAACTCAGTCCCACAGCACATTAAAATGAGAACTCCTCCTTTGACTACTCAGTTTTCAAGCTGGGTCATACAAACAAAATAAATAAGAACCGTTGCCAATGTGTTTCACTTCTGAACCAGGAACACATAAACCTTTTAACTCTGCTAGAGATTAAATGTCGTTGTTTTAAATATCCGTGGAAAGTTAGCTACACTCTGAGGATGAATGAAAGACTAGCAGACCATAGTCACTCTTTCACAGGGATTTGCCAAGTCTATCTTTTATCAATGTGATAAATAAATACTGCAAACAGAGAGAGACAGATGAGGCCACTCACGCTACCTCTGCAACACAACAGTGTTTTCTAAGAAATGAAAAAATTCACATTATTTTTTCTTACTATACAAATATAGCATTTAGAGAAATACCCCTTTCCTTTAGAGAGAATTATCAGCCCACAGAAGCCATATATCACACAACCAACTGAAACAAGATGAAATGCCTTTACAGTAATGCAGCCAGGAGCTGAGAAGGCTTTACAGGGGTGATGTGGAACCCAGCTGCCCTGTCACTGTGCAGCCAGGCCCCACTGCCACCTACCCTCATGAGTCCCTATTTCTCAGTCTTGGTCCCACTCCCAGTCTCTGGCACTGAGGCTCCTTGTGATCTTTTTCAGTTGTGCAGAGATCTCTGATGTTCAGTGTGGAGGTCCAAACAAAAACCTCTCATTTTGCCCAAGCCTTTCCCTCCCAGATTCCCCAAGCTCCTGTGTGAGATATTCTCTTCCCTATCCCCGTGACACTGCTGAGCTTTTCACTGACAAAGGTAAGTGTCCTGCTGTTCAAAATGTGCCTATTTGTTGACAAGATAAGCCTAACCAGAACCATAAGTCCAAGCACCCCATGAACTACTTGTCTTTCATAATCCTCACAGCTGACAGCTCAGTTTCTGCCTTCAGTGAAGGAACAGCTCCCGGGGTTGCAGGACTGATGGTGCTGTTAGTGTCTGGATCAGGCTCCCTGTGGTTCATTCAATGCTCTCTAAGACTTTTCATTAGACTTTAAAATGCTACTTTCCATCTTGGGCCACTAAAATCTCATTTATTATTGTCTCC
This sequence comes from Melospiza georgiana, assembly GCF_028018845.1. Classification (NCBI taxonomy): domain Eukaryota; kingdom Metazoa; phylum Chordata; class Aves; order Passeriformes; family Passerellidae; genus Melospiza; species Melospiza georgiana. The sequence goes on along the minus strand of NC_080430.1, from coordinate 41,259,641 downwards.
AGTCCCAAAATGCACTGACTGACCAGTCATCAGTGAGAGAGCTGAAACTCTTCTGTTTGATACTGAAGGTCACTTCAGAACTGCATCTTCATCCTATGACCCCAATAGTCTGGGCAGGAACCAAAAGGGTGGGTGGCAGAAAGCCACACGCTCACCACAAACAACTCCAACAGCACTGTGACTTGGATGCCCCACAGCTGGAGACTGGGAGCCAGTGCTGTGGGGCACCAGCCAAGCAGAGCCTGGGCTTTGCTAGGGAGTTCACAGAATCCTAGAATCACTAAGGTTGGAAGAGATCTCCATGATCAAGTCCAACCAGTAACCCAACACTGCCAGGTCTACCACTAAACTGTGTCTCTAAGCACTACTTAAAAACTTCCAGGGACAGTGATTCTACTGCCTCCCTGGGCAGCCTGTTCCAATCCTTGACTATTCTTGCAGTGAAGGAATTTACCCTTATGGGCCACACAAGAGACACCATGCTGGCCCTGCACTGTGGTGGAGGGACACACCTGTGGATGCAGCCTTCCCAAAGCACACCTGTCCCTTGGATCTAATCCCCCACGAGTGAGAAGGGCCTCCCAGGGGGACCAGGGCCAGCCTCTGCAGGACCACTGTCCTGGAGGCTCACAGGAGCAGGGGTCTCTGCAGGCTCTCTGCAGTGAGGCAGCACATTTCCCCTGCCTTTCCCAGGCTCTATGCCAAACACAGATAAATAATGAGAACAACACCAGGCCAAGTTGCTGCTTCATGAAGACAGCAGTGAAGCAACTGTGCAGCCTGCTGAGTGCTCCGACTGCAGAAGAACCATGCTCAAGACATGCAAACTTGCAGGTGCAGTCTCAAGGGACGATCAAAAGCCTGCTCCTGGCTGTCCTCACAGATGTTCATTTTAGCCAACGTCTCCCATTTGACAGCCCAAGGATTTTCCACATACAGTTTGCACTTGCACTGCAGCCCCAACGAAGCAGGGATAAACTCAGCCAGTCAGTCCCAACCCTAGGAAATCCTGGCACAGCCTCCCACCTTAGGCTAAGCTCATTCTGGGACCCTTGTGTGTGCCAGTCTGTGTGGGTACACTGAGTGCCAGAGAATGAGCCAACAACAACAAGAAAAAAGAAATTAAGTCGATTTAAGCTCCTCTCCAGAGAAGTGCATGGCTTTTTGCAATTCCCTTTGCTCCCACTGCAGCCTGTTTCACCATCATTGTATGAGCATAATACCTCAGCTCCTCTGGCCCTTGTATTCCAGCAGCTTTAGCTGCATGCATATTCTGGCTTGGGATGTGTATGATAGACACTCTCAAACTGGTCAAAACCACTCCTAGAAAGGCTTAAAATTGTGAAGATTTTTTTTTAATTATAATTTGAAAAAAAATCCAATCTTAAAATTGGAGGGTTTAAAATTGTGAATACTACAAACCAGCAGAAGGTCAAGCCCATGTTTTTGATTGGCTCAGACCAACTCCAGTGGTCAGCAGAGCAGGCGTCCTGCTGCAAGGCTCTGGAGCAGTTGTACTGGGAAACAGCCAGAAATTCTGTTACTGCCTTTAAGCAAGAACTGGGCCAGTCGCTCAGCTCCCAAGGCCTGTGCCAAGGAAGCAAAAGAAGTTTATAAAGCAGAGGGTTTGAAGCACACTACACCAACAGCATTTCAAACAAAAAAAAAGAAGAAACAAAACCAAACCCAGCCAAGTGGGGCATGTGCTACAACTCCAAGTTTGCTGTTTGCTTTGCTGGGCCCTCCCAGACACTTTTGAAAGGAAGGACAACGTTCAGATGGGATTTTCCCTCCCATCTTGAGATAATCTTTGGAAGCAACGCGTGAAAAGCTGAAAGAACAATTCCTTCTTGTGTGAGCTGAGGCTAAAGCTCCTTACGCAGTACATTTAGTAATGCATTCCTGAAAGACACGTGTAGGGAGGGGCAGACAGCTTTTGGCAATGTTATTTTTTTCCCAAAAGGAACTCAAAACTCTTCTAATCTGTGATCTCAGTAGGACTGGAAACTGAGTATGTTTGGTTTATCTGGAAACCTTATGTACCAATTCCTTTTACTGAACCTAATTTATTTCTCCTTAGAGCAACTTGCTCTAGGAAACCAAGCACTGATTATGAGTTCGAATTATTTCTTTTTCCATCTTCCAAACTTATTCTGGGTATTTAACTTTGCATGTGGATCAATATGAGATTCTGAACTCCTCCTTTAAAAGATATAATCAATATTTATACTATTGATCAATAGTACTATCAATATATCAATATTTATTTATTTGCTTGTCTTTAATAAATTGAGTCTTTGTTATACTCATTTTGACACAGGTCAATATTACAGCTCACCTTTAGAAAAACAGTTCTGTCTTTTTAGATGCAGGTTCAAAACACTCTTTAAGCAGTTTTTTCCTACAATTAGTTCATCTCTGCCTTATGGCTACTGCCCAGATCTTCAGCCTATGCATTGAACTCCTTGTTTCCTTTAAAGATCTAGGTTGAACTTCTGTATCCCCTCAAGACAAAAATAGTAATGTTTTTTATAGAAAAAGCCATTTATGGATCCATATATGTGAAACAAGATCATCTATACGGAAACATTTATGTTGTATTTCACACGTTTTCCAGCGTTTGCTCACCATTTTGAAAACTGCAGTTGTATGGCAGCATCAGTCTCATCTTCAGTTTATTAAATTATTTCTAAACTGGAGCCTTTATAGCCACTAAGCCTAAATTAAATTTAGAGGAAGCATGCAATATTTACCCTCAGAAGATTCACATTCAATAATTCCTCTTGTTTCATTTTTTATATTTTTAATATTCACATTTTTAGTACTGCAGATCATGAGAACTTTCAGGACATCTGAAACAGACATTAATTTAAAAGCTGATCTTATGCACATTTGGTTGGATTCACAGACCAAAATTCAGAATGAAAAGACCTTACCCCCAGTTTTCTATTGTTGCTCCATTTAGTCCAGCTGCTTTCTCATATTAATATAGCATATTTTTTCACATGTGCAAAAGATGCCTGGTTTCAGGCAGAGTAAGACATTGAATTTATAATCCTGGTGTTTAACTTCCACTCTAATACCTAATGTCTTTAAGGAACATTTAGAGATGTTCTCTCGTCACTGACCTATTCAGGCATGGCAGGATGCTCCTAACTTACTTAATCACTGCTAGATAGGATGAATATGGGCTAGTAATGTGAAAGTTAAAAGAAAGTTACCCCAAACTCCACCACCTCCTGGTATCAGAGAAGTGACAGCAGGAAATCCTTTTCCTCCTTCTCAGAAAGGATGGGAAGGAAGGGTGTGGTGTAGGGATTGGGGATGTGCCTGTGTACCTGCATGTGGTGCCTTCCCAATCAATGAAGATACACTGATATGAATTAAGAGACCTGCTTCCAAAGATTTTTTACATTACATATTTGTTTTATAAAAAGAAGGAACAAACTAAAAAAACTCTCATGAAACTTTTGCTATAACAATGGTCCAGACAATGCAGCTTTCCAGATTTGCCAATGACATATTTTAAACCATCATTGCAGTGAGCAAAATGCATAAAGGGTAGCTGACAGGGTTCCCTTTGACTTTTTCCTTGCTTATTTGCTTTCTTTTGTCTGGGCACATTTTTAACAATATAGAAAGCTAAATCAATGGCCAGTTAACTATTGATCCCTGGCTAGTTTCACTCTCTTGTTCAGGACCACACCAAAAGGTTTACAATGCTGTAGAGAAAGCCTAAACTTCACATGGATTTTATAAATGCACAATGTATTAATAATATAACAAATACAGTTGAAGGAAACTGCTAAAAGTAATGCAGGTCTCCTTGTCAAGAATATTTCTGAAGTTCTTTTACAGAATCTTGAAATTGTTTAAGTTGGAAAAGACCTTTATGATCACTGAGTCCATCCCTTAACCCAGCACTGCCAGGTCTGTCATTAAACCATGTCCCTACCTGACACGTACTTGTCTTTTAAATCCCTCCAGAGATGGCAGCTCCACCGCTTCCCTGGGCAGTTTGTTCCAATGTTTGACAATCCTAATGGTGAAAAATTTTTAACTAATATTCAATCTGAACCTCCCCTGGTGCAACTGACCTGGCTACGACCTCCTTGCAGGCAGTTGTGGAGAATGACAAGGTCTCAGCTGAGCCTCCCTTTCTCCAGGCAGAATAACCCCTGCTCCTTCAGTTGATTCTCACAGGACTTGTGTTCCAGAACCTTCACCAGCTTCATGGCCCTTCACTGAACCCACTTCAAGCCCTCCCTTGTCTTTCTTGCAGTGAGGGGCCCAAAACTGAACACAGTATTTGAGGTGTGGCCTCACCAGTGCTGAGCACAGGGGGACAATCCCTGCCCTGGTCCTGCTGGCCACACTACTGCTGATACAGGCCAGGATGTCATTGGCCTTCTTGGCCACCTGGACACACACAGGTTCATGTTCAGCTGAATGTCAACCAGCACCCCCAGGTCCTTTTCCACCATTCAGCTTTCCAGCCACTCCTCAACAAGCCTGCAGTGTTCAGTGGTGTTATTGTGACCCAAGTGCAGGACCAGGAACTTCACCTTGTTGAACCTCACACAATTGGCCTTTTCCCATCATTCCAGACTGTTCAGATCCCTCCGTAGAGCCTCCCTACCCTACTGCAGATCAACACTCCTGCCCCACTTAGTGTCATCTGCAAACTGACTGAGGGTGCAGTCGATCCCCTCATCCAGATCATCGATAAAGAAATTGAACTGGCCTGGCCCCAACACTGATCCCTGGGGAGCACCACTTGTGACCAGCTGCCAACTGGATGCAACTCCATCCATCACCTTGCCCTGGTCCTGGCCATCCAGACAGTTTTTATGGAGTGAAAATGCATCCAAACCATGAGCAGCCAGTTTCTGACAGAGGCTGTGGGAAACAGTGTCAAAGGCTTCAGTAGAGTCTAGGTAAACAGCATCCACAGTCTTTTCCTCGTCCACTAAGTGTGTCACTTTGTCATAAAGGAGACCAGGTTGGTCAACCAGGACCTGCCTTTCACAAACCTATCCTGACTGGGCCTAATGCCCTGGCTATCCTGGATGTGCTGTGTGACTGGGCTCAGGATTATCTGCTCCATAACCTTTCCTGGCACCAAGGTCAGGCTGACAGACCTGTAAATCCCCAGATATTCCTGTCCCTACAGATGGGTGTCACATTTGCTAACTTCCAGTCAACCACAACCTTTCTGCTGGGAAATGATTGACAGTGGCTCCATGAGCACTATGTCAGCTCCCTCAGTATCCTTGGATGGATCTCATCTGGCACCATGAATTTGTGTAACAGAACACTAACCATTTCCCCTGGGAATATATAGGCCTCATTCTGATCCCATTCCCATCTTTCAACTCACCTGAACAACTGCTGGTCTTACTATTGAGGACTGAGACAAAGAAGGCATTAAGTACATCATCCTTTTCCTCATTCTTTGTCACTGTTTCCCTCTACATCCAATAATGTATAGACATTTTCCTTAGCTCTCTCTTTATTGCTGATGTATTTATAGAAGCAATTTTCATTTTCTTTCATGGCAGTAGTCAGATTACCTTCTAGTTGGGTTGTCAATCCCAACATGTTTTTTTGGGAAGAAGCCCTACTTATTACACTCTCAGGTGCTTCTGAGGTTTCCAACACATCAATAACCCCTGTACTCTTGCTCCTGCATGGATGTCCATCCCCTATCTCCACTGAGACAGCAGATCTCACTAGCACACTATCCCTCACACACTGGCATGATGCCCCCAAGCTTATCTCTACTGAGCCTGGTTTTATCCCTTTTCCACTTTAAATTTTTTTGCATTAAACACTGTTGGAAGCATGAGCTATCTCCTCAACCAAGACCGTCTAAACATGGATGGTTTCACAGGGAAAATACCGAAGAACAGAGGACATTTGGTTATTCAAAGCAGCTTATTTTGTCTTAGATACCTTCAAAAGAATCTCTGTGTTGTTTGATGGCCTTCCAAAGGCTCCAATACACAAAGATTTGACATCCTGAGATGTTAAATCTCACACACTGACATAACGACTTCACAGTAGTTGCTGTGTCTTTTTACTTAGTGCTGACAACATGTTTCATAAATTATCCTTCTTCTGTGCCCAGCCCTACCTGATGGTAACACTATGATGGCTCAAAATTTATTAAGTGTGATGCTTCCAAAATGTCACAGGAGATTTGGCCCCAGTATAATTATGCAACCACTATTTAATAATAATTAGGCTGAATCCATTAAACGTTATAAATACAGCTAGAACTAAACCTGCAGCATCCATTTTCTGCACAAGCTTGATTGTCATTAAGTCATGTCAAAAGTCTGTTAACAAGGTGACTTTCTAAAAAGACACAGTGGTTCTGCACATGGACACAGAAAACACTCATAAGTGCTATTCTGAAGAAAAGCATTTTCCCAATGCTTTTGAAAAATATTTTTTTGTTATTCATATACATAAGTTTAAGCACAACTGAACTTTATAATGACCCAAGAAAAGAACTTCTGCTGTTTGAAATCCTTTTCCTGGAGTCATGTAATCAGAAAAGATGTGACCTAGGTACCCAGCATTACTGAAACACTCTTTGCCATCACTGAAACACTCTTTGCAGTTACTGCTTAAACAAGGCATAGACTAAAGATTGCTCTACCAAATTTTGTCCAAAAATTGCAAACAAGCAAATTCCTAAACACCAAATCTATGAAGAGCAAAACCAACCCAAACCTACGAAGAGCAAAACCAAAAAAGTTTGTAGGAAATTAATGTAGGAAATTATTTGTCGCAAATGCCTGTATCAGCTGCACAGTGGAGTATTATTTATAACTACTGTTTTAATTAAAACCATGAACTTTAAAAGAGTTCACAGTTTATATATGCCCAGGATTTCTTCTCTCTGTGCAAACTATCAGAGTGCTGTGTCTGCTGTGTAAGCTGGACTCAGCTTTCTTTTAATTAAGTTTGTTCATGGACAGCAGAGCATTTGCTAAAGCTAAATATTGCTGGAACTGAATTGTTATTGGTCAGTCCAGCACAGAGCTGCTGCAGAACCTTCCATCATGCAATTCACCTGCCAGTGGTGATCTGATTTGCCTTTTGTCTTCTGTGGGAAATATGGGCTTGAGTCACTATGGTTGCTGCCTTCAGATTCTACAAGATACATGGTACCTCCCTTCACTTCCACAGAATACACTTGTAACCAGAACTATCAAATACTGATGTAGACACCTCTTATTCATACTTTTGCTATTACAAAGTGAAATTTTCAAAACTCGTTATTTCTTAGTCTTCCTAGAAACAAATATCTAGCTTCCATCTTCCACAATACAGTAGAGCCAAAAAGTCAGATCAACTCAGAAAAATCATTGTGTCATTCTAACTCTGAGTATGTTCAGTTGTCTCCACATTCAATTTCACACTGTTTCAGTGACTGGTTTGCTGTTTCTATTGCTGTTAAGTAAGAATCAATTAATAACCTCAGATGATCTGATAACTGTTATAGCAATTTCTGAAAATTCTACACTAACCCCTACCTATGGGCTTGAAATCAGAAATTCACTTATAACCTCTGGAACCAAAAGGCTTTTTTGCCAGATGAGCAGCAACCTAAGTTGAACCCCTTATCTCTTTATTTTGATTTTTCATCAATATTACGCTGGTGAATTTCTGACAGTTTTTCTATTGCCCACTGGACAAAATTGCCTCAAGTATGCTTGCTTCATTTATGCTATACTGAGCTAATGACATGCTGATTGATGTATATTTTTCAGGATTCTCTTACTGATATTTAGACAAGACTCAAGTCCTTTTTCCCCACAGAGAGTCAATGAATCTTGTAATTTAATTCTGCTATTCACTTTCTCCCAGAACTGTGTTTTACATGATGCTGTCCAACAGAAAGGGTGAGTTTGTGATGTGCAACAGAGAGCAAAGAGGTCATGGAAGAGATTACTTGCTTTGCAGAGGACACAGCATGAATCAGACCACAGGATAAACTTTCTGCTATCAATAAGGGAGGAAAGAAAACTAATTTGACCTGAATTTCCATATGCACTAAATCAATAACATTAAATTAACAGCTTAATTTAAAGTGCTCTTTAAAAAAACCCTCAGAAGTATGCACTGAAACATCCCATTTTAATTGATTCTTGTGATTATTATTTGTAATTTTGAAAAACATGATACAGCAAATAATAAGTATTTAGTAGCACTGCTTACTTCAATTCTTCAAAAAATATCTGCAGGGCCAGTGACACTAATTAGTTGAAATGCTTTTTTGTATGTATGTAAAATGCTCAGTGAAAAAAAAAATCTGATTGCGATAATATGTGAAAAAGAAATTCACAATTATTTTTGCTCTAATTAAAATCATACTTCCAAACACCTGACATAAACACCAAGTATTTCCAGACAAAACTCTTGTTATGTTGAGGCAATATAACTCTTAAAAGAATTCTACAGTTCTATTCCGCTTAAGCTGAAATATCAAGAGTTATGATAACCAATACTCAGAAGCCAGATTTGTGCACACAGCAATGCAGATTCCAGAGTAAATAGTTCAAACTATTACAGAATTTCTTGATCTTGTTTTTCAGTCTACATTGGTCAAGATGGCAACTCTGAAGAGTGGTGAGTCCTGGAGCTGACTGGGCTGTTCCACTTCCTTACCTCAAAGCTTGAAGCAGAATGTCTGCGCTCTCATGAGAGTAACATTAGACCAAAAGGGTTGCAGATAGCAGTGAAAACAAATGGTTTTCTCCCTAATCTGTCTCAGGATACAGTACCACTTGCTCAGTGCAGAGGTTAGAGTGCAGTGTCATTGCAGAGGACAAAACTGGGCTCCTCAAACCGCAGATAAAAAGTGTTCAGGTCAACCTGTGCATTGGCCCCTCCTGTGCAGCAGGTGTTAGAGCAGAGGTTGGATGCTCCTTCCTTGGCAAAGGAAGCAATGGGACTTCTTAGACAACAGGAGCATGGCAAAGGTGAGGGCTTTGCTGTCTGATCTTCCAGAGGCTATAGGATGGCATAGTGGAGCAGCAGAGCCACAAGTTACAAATGTGGTTGTGCACACATAACCCATACTTGGCCACGGAGCCAAGGAGCTTTAGGAGTTTCTGTCAACTATTCTCAGCAGCTGTTCTTTCCAAGGACAGAGTATTTGCTCTGTCATGGCCTGATCCTTCTCTAACTGAATGCCACAGAAAAATTCACTTTGGTTTAGTTGGCAGCATCAGGATCTGTGCTTGGAAAATATTTTCAGAACTGCATTCAGTTTAATAAAGATGCAAATAGCTCGGTGAATACATTTCTTCTGATGATTATCATGCATTTACCTTTAATATTTCATTTCAAAGATGCCAGAAATATAAAGACAAAACAGATTTGCACACAGGGTTAAATTATTGTCAATGTTGCATCCACCTGTAGAGCAGTAGGAACTGGTGTTTCTCTTGAGAAACTTCTCTAGATTTGAGGCTAAGTCTGAGGAATCTAAGGAAACTCAGATTTCTTCATTTAAAATTCAAAGACTTAACATTTAACTATCTACAGTTGGACTGGAAAAAGACCATAGCTATTAACAGTAGTAAATTATCAGCAGTGGGACCGCATTAAAAGCTTTAAAAGTCCTTAAGAGGACTTTTTGGGACAGTAAAAGGCTTTTTAATATTTGACCTACTGACCCAAAGGTGAATTCAAGCAGTGCACAGGTCCCATGTGATTGCCTGTGAGGAAAACGGAAGGCTTTCTTTTGTCATGTTTTGTGTTACTTCCTATAAACCATAAATGAAGTCAGAATTTTCTAGTCTGGGAATTCCTGTTGGGATAAAGGTTGAGGCCTACTTAGCCTGAGTCCATGCAAACTGCTAGAGAATAGTTATTCATCTTGATGCACATGCCAGAAATAGAAACCTACTAGTCCTTGAGGATGCATCAATTTTCAGGGAGTCTGGATACTTTTAACTACTACAGAAACCTAAGGAAAAAAAAATCTACATAGACACTGCTTAGGGAAACCAAAATCCATCGTAAAACACTGCCTTGACAGCTTTATTTTGAGAAATCTGTATTTAACACAGACAAAAATACCATTTCCATTTAAGTTCAGGCTCACTTCACAAAATACACACTGCAGAAATACTTCTACTGTATCTAAATGCATCAGATATAAAAAGGCAACCAAGTCATGTTTCAAATGTGACAAGGGATGGTTATCACTCAGAAGCACGACAGATGCAACACTACCACATTTCCCCTATTTGTGGAATTTCCAAAGCTGAGTCAGCATGTCCCAGCAGAGGGTTAGCAAGAAGGCCTTGAAATAATCAGTTTCCACTCCCACAGATGAAAATGAGGAAATATTATGATAAGGGAGGAAAGCGAAACTTTCCTTTATTTAAAGCACAATATACTAAAAATAGAACAAAAAAGCAGGGTCGAATTGCTGTGATTAACACTGCTGAATCCCATTGCATGACACAGTCCTGAACCTCTGAGCTGTCTGTGCTTTCCTCAGCACTATCAGAGCAGCTCTTGCTCTATGTGATGAGATTGCCTTGGTAAATGAAGTTGAGATTAGTGGCCAACATCAAGAAAGAAACATGCAAGGGTTAATGATGGGGTTAACATCCTGCCTCTTTGCCAAATGGAGCAGGCATGGATGGTCCCATGGTGTCCAGGCTGGAGTCTCAGCACTGCTGGGACTGCCTCTCTGGATTTTTCCTACCAGGGAAGTCCCCTGCTCCACAGCTGCAGTCAATGTCATGCCCATGCACAGCAATGACAGGAAACAAATTGATAACCCATGGTGGTCAATTATACACTGTTCAAACACATGAAACTTCACTAGAAGAGTGGTAAAGAAAGTAATCTTTCTATATCCCTTCACAATCCTTCAGAAATACCATGTACTTAGTCAATCATGGGCACAGATGTGTAGGGAAGTTAACTCACAAAAGGATCACATAGTGATCCTGATGCTGCAGATGAGCTAAGTGTCACATCTTACCTTCCCTGACACAGAAACAAAGTGCCACTGGGGAAGAGAGCATTATTTAAGGGCATTTTATGCTTTGTGTAGGCAGAAAATAGATATCTGAGTGGTTCTGTGCATTGCTAGATGTTTGGGGAAAGTCAGGAGAGAGTAGTAAGCACTCCTATATATCTACTATACTGGGGGAGAAAGGAAGGATAGAAAGAGCAGTATGAGAAACAAGGTTCTCCTCTTGCCATGCAATGAAAATGGAGAAGAAAGGGGATTTTATTGTACTTTTCAATCTCCAAAGAACATAGTGCAAGATGGTGGTGGGGGGAAGCAGTGAAACAAAAAGTAGTCTATGAACTCTCTTACATCAAAAAACCAAGGTAAGCACAAGTTCTTAATGAGTTTTCCTGCAAACCTTTCATTAGTTCCCTCCACATTTCATATCAGCTAGAAGAATCCTGTTTTCTCAGCAATAAACACTGACTCGAGTTTTCCAAGCCAATGAATGTTTCCAGTTGCATATTCACAGAGTAAAAACACAAAGTCAACAATTATCTGCAGAAGTAAGCAGAAAACCACTCTGAAATTAAAACAGGTATAGCAAGGTGGACAATGTGGCCAGTTCTATCCTGCTATCAAAGGTCAAGACAGAATTATAAAGCAGATTTTGTGGAGCCATGAAGGGCCATAACCTGGTCCTATTGTGGAGAGGAAAAAGAATTTCCCTCTGCTCAAGAAACTCGTGTGAAAGGGCACATGTGCTGTTCTTGTGGCAGAAACAGAGTTTTGAGAAAGCCATTAAGCAAAAATATCTGGCAATCTACATGAAATAAGATTCAGCTGTCAGCAGGACAGATGCATCAGGACTGGGGTGGCTGGACAGGGGCTGTGCAGCACAGGACTGTGCAGGGTGGGAAGGACAAGCTCAGAGGTGCTGCTGCATGAAGCTCATGCAGTTCATTACTTTTGTAACCCAGAGACCAGGAGGCAAACTGTACAAGGATGGCACAAGATGATACAAGAGAACAGCACAGAAGAGATTGAAAGATACTGCAAGTTGAATTCAAACAAAGCACAATACTTGAGCCTGAGTGCACATGACCAGTCCCTACAAGAAAGAGAAATGGAAGAAGGAAATGGTCCGAGCCTTATAAGCCCATCCTTCCTTTTGTTTCCAGAAATCTGGACTTGGCTGGCTGTGACTTCACATGTCAATGACTTGCTGTGCTGTACTAAAGTGGCCTGTGAGAAAATGCACTAGCATTCCAATATTAAGCTCTCTGAGATCCATGCATATCTGTTCTTATGTCTATAAAGTATTTCAGCTGTGGGTAAGGTGTGTATGCATGTGTGTGAGCCTGTATGTATGTGTACATTCATGGGAATCATAGAATGCCCTGGGTTGGAAGGGATCTTAGAGGTCTTCTAGTTACAACCTCCCTGACCATGGGCAGGGATGCCTTCCACTAGATCAGGTTCCTCAGAGCTCCATCCAGCCTGGCCTTGAACACTTCCAGGGATGGGGTATCAACTTCTCTGAGTAACCTGTTCCTGTGCCTTGCCACCCCATGGTGAAAAATTTCTTCCTAATATCTAATCTGAATCTACTCTCTCTCAAATGTAAGTAATTTCCTTTTGTCCTGTCACTGCATGCTCCTGTAAAAAGCCTCTCTCCATCAATAATGGAATAATATGTTTGAGTACATAAGTATAGTGCTGTATCATATATATTACAACAAAATATACACATAAAAGTGCATTCCAGTTTACATATGCTTTCAGTTTTGAAGATCTGGCTAAACAGATGCCTACGTGTAAAAACATACAAAACTACATCCAGACTTCCAAAAAAAGGATGCACATTTGCAATTAAGCATCATATGTGTAAAAGACTGTGTATGAAAAGTAGGTATTCCCATGCATAGCCATTTAATGTGCTTAGCTGGTGGTCTGCTTGTGTGTGATTAAATATATCTGCATGTGATCATATTTTACATTTACTTGTATATGTGTATAAACTGTTCATATAAAAAGTGATGGCTGCATCAATCCAACAAATGAAGGATGTTATTATTCTCTTTCTCACTTGTAAATCATAACCAGCTCTGAGAATTTCTGCAGTAATAAAACTGTAAGACAAGATGTACAGGCAGTCCTTGAGTCCCAGACTGGAAAGGAATTGCAGTTGGGCATTCTGGATGTAGTGGATGGCTGGGAATTAGAGACAAAGGAAAATCTTCTGCAGGGTATAGAGGGAGTGGTATGGTGTCCTCCTAGGATGCTGAAAGCTGGACCTGGTTCTTGTGCTGGTCCTTAAATGATTTGAGTCATCAGGACAAAGGGAATGGGTTCAAACTGAAAGAGGGTAGGTTTAGATTAGATACCAGGAAGAAATTCTTTACTGTGAGGGTGGTGAGGCATTGGAACAGGTTGCCCAGAGAAGTTCTGGATGCCCCATCCCTGGCAGTGCTCAAGGCCAGGTTGGGGCCCTGAGGGGGAGTTCCGAGCAACCTGGTCTAGTGGGAGGTGTCGCTGCACACAGGCAGGAGGGTTGGGACTAGATTATCCTTAAGGTCCCTTCCAACCCCAACCATTCTATGATTCTATGACTTTATTCCAGATTCAGAATCCTTTTCTTTTTCAATAATGTAAAAGACAGCATTAAAGAAGAGAACTTGAACTACTGAAGAATTTAGGCTTCTGGATTACCTCTCTCAGGTGCTGTATTCATAACTTGTTTTCAAAACAGTTTTAGTGGAAAGAAAAGCTGAAGGCTTAGAAGTGGAACATAAACTCTCAGCTCTCTAATGTTACACCACTAGAGCAAAGAAGTAGAATGAGAGAGAGCCATTTTATCATGCAAATTAGGAATGCTTTATCTGAGGTGCACTTGCTACGCCAGTGCTTATCCTTGCTGATACTGATCATCAGTTGATGACATAAAAAAATAAAAAACCCCAAAACCAAAAACCAAAACAAACCTCACCCATTTTTTTCTGAAGGTAAAATGAGTTGTTTCTAAAGGAGGTAAGATGAAAAAGATACCTGTGAAATTCCAGAGTTTGTTTGTGAGGGTCCTGTCATGACTGTAACAATTCCTGGTGGCACATGGTAAAACATACTGCTGTGGATGTGTGAGCTTTCTTTACTAGCTGTGTAAACACTTTAAACCTAAGGGAGCAAACCTGATATTATGCAGTCCTGAGAAATCTGCGTCCAGCTCAACTTTGTCAACAGATCAAGCTAACGTTACTTGTATTCAGTGCACCATTTAAAAAGAAAAAAAAAAAAAATCACAAAAACACCCCACATCTATGTGCTAAATATGAAATTGGTCACAAAACCCCAAATCTAGCAAAAAAACCCTTAAAAATGCTCAGGTTCTCCAAGATAAAAATAAATATCCACTGAATCCCACTGAGTAATGTCTCAGTCTGATGTTGACTCAGTTGTGGACCTGCAGATTGGTGACAGCCACAGATGGATTGCACATCCAGCAGCCTCAGGATGGGATCTGACACTCAGAGGTTTCCCAGCCTTTCCACGCCAGGGAGCGGATGAGGCTGTCTCTGCTGGGAAAAGCATCAACAACTTCTGCAGCTTGTTTGTTTTTTATGGGAAATAGTTTCGAGTTACATTACCCTATTTTTAAAGATCAATAAACTTAACTTGCTAGGCTGCCTTTCACAGGTTCTTGAGATATTACATATTTCAAAAGATCCAAGCAATTCCTTGGAAAGTGAACAGCTAAGGAGTAGAGCTATTTTCATTTACTGTGCTATTAATTTTAAGACCTTCAATGACAAAATTGAAAGAGTTAAAAATAGTGAAGTATGACAAAAAAATATTTTGAGGTACTCAACCAAATCACAGGTCATGCAGTGAAACAAGAAAAAACAAAATACACAACCAGGTTCTACCACTTGTGATACACCTAGAAAATTGCGCTGTACTGTCCCAGTGTTGCTAATCCCCATGTAAGTAACAAATTTCCCCACTTTTCAATTCTGCTAAACCTTTCGTCCTATATTCTATAAGCTCCAAAATTAACATGAAGAAAGAGAAATACTATTCAGAGACAAAGCCCACTTGAAACCAAGGCCCTGAGTTCTCTGGGACAATTAAAGTGCAGCCTGGGTATATTAATCACAGTCTTCTGGCCCATTTCCAAATTGGGCAATTACAATCTGCCTACCTCAAATTCTCCCCAGAGTTTCAAATGCAAGAGTTATTTGTGATTTCCTTCCTATAAAAAGTGTTGTTTAGCACAGCCAGTAAAGACTGGTTTCATTCAAGTGATGGGTGAATAACCCACATTGACTATAGAAAATGTGTAAAAGCACTTTAGGATCCTTCAGGAAGAAGGACACTTATTGCATGGTCATTTTACAGTGCTTTTATTATTCTAAGAGGAAGTACTCCTATCTAGATATTTCTTCACAGGCCTCTTAGTAACCAAGCAGTTCAGAGTTTAGACTTGTTTTTCTAAAAATTACATTATGGTAGATTATTTTTTTTGTTAATTGAAGATGATAGATTTGAAATGCAAGCACCGTATCACAAAGACAGTTTAGGAACACATACACAACTTCTACTTTGAAAACTATTCAGACAATTGCTGAGCCAAAAAAGATTAATGATTTATTATGGGGCTCATTAATCAAAAATTGTGTGTGCGTGTTTTTTAAAGGACCAATTCCACTGTTCAAGTCAATTAGGTCCTCTAAAGCTATTACATCGGGAAGGAGCCACAATATTACCAAGACTTCCTGCAATATTGTTGAGACTTCCCCAAGTGTATTTAGAGTATAAAATAAATGCTATTATTCAGGAGATACTGAATTGCTAAGCTTCTTAAATTTGTACAATTGGGAACTTGAAGTACATTAAAATGCTGAAACTCATTAAGAGCCCTTTTCACAGCTGCAAAATCGTTGGCATTCACAGCACCGTGCAGAACAATAAAACACTCCCCACACCTTTGAACAGGGCGACTTCCGTTCCTTCAGCTCCGCTTTAATGAATCACTGAGGCAGAACTGGTATCTAACCTCCCCGTCAACCTCTTCCATTGAAAGTAAGAAACAAAAGCCACAATAACACTAATATTCTGAACAGAAAAGAAAAATGTACAAGCATACTGTACTAACCCTCCCCCAGCAAAAACCCTCAGCTATCGCTGAGTCTTTGTTAGAATGTAATTCAATTTTCTCCATCAAAAAGAAACAAACCATCTTCAGAGGCGGAAAACAATCCATGTTTTTCTCTCAAGTCACCCATCAAACCATGCCAAGTAGACTTTGTTTGTTTGGGTGTCACTTTTCTGAACCCAAAGCTCAGGACTCAGCATTTGGGTGGGTGTTTTCACTAACACTATCTGCAAAGGTCGCTCTGCATGCCAAAATGTCCTCCTGCCCTGATCACTGAAGGGCTGGATTTTGTGCCTCCAAAGCGGTACCAGAACAAACAGCCCAAGTCCTCAGGAAACTTGTGGTCACCCCATAAATATTTCTGACACATTCTCCAGCAGATGCACAGTGCTGGTCCTGATGACCAGAAGACATTTCTGAGATTCAACACAATTCCGTCTTTCTCCAACTGCATCAAAGTAAATAGTGCCCAACCCTTCCCAGCCAGCCACTCTGTACACCAAGTGGCTGCAAACAGCACTTAAAACCAATCCCTCCCTTTGGCCTGGGAACGGTATGTTCTGCCTTCTCCTCATCAGGAGGGTCACAACTGCACCTCTCATATCTACAGGTCTCACCAACCCCAGGGCAAAGAAATCCAAGTCTTATCAAAACTAGTGTGCACCAGTCTGATTTCTTCAGCTGAAGGATTTGTTTCAAAGTAAATTTCCATTGGGCCACCTACCGCGCTTCCTTTGGTATTTGAAAAACAGAAGGGAAAAGAGTCAGTAACCAACCAAAAATTAAGTGAGAGTAACAACTGTGGAAATAGTGACTACTCTAGACATTTCACAAGAGTCATCATAATCTTGATGCTGGACAAAACTGAAAGAAACAGTCTTGGGACTATTATTTAGCTCATTAAATTCTATGTGCAAACTCTGTTTATTTCAAACTATTCCCCAAAGCAACAAATGGACTGTCTCCCTGAGAGGGGCAAGTTTCTCCCTTTTCTCCTCTAAACTAAAGGAAAGTACAATGCCAAACTGGTGAAAAGATTATCTATTTCAGAAGTGGGCTTGAAAGATTCAACAAGAGATATTCACAAGAAAGATCACAGAATTAATTACAGAAGAAGAGGGGGTAGGGTTCTGCGTGGGAGTTCCAGTCTACATCAAACAGACTCAGAGAAAGCAACATTCTGAGGGAAGATTACAGTATGACAAAAACAAGGCATGTGGTTAAAGCAAAAGATGCTTTGATAGTGTACAAGCCGAGATGGTTTTGTTACCGGCAACAAAAAAATGTAGCTTTGAAAGCTCAGCTAAAGAGTACTACCCCAGCCCTACAGTTCTTGACAAAGCACACCACCACTGGCACATGGCTCTGGCTCCATATGTTCAGCTGGGGATACCTAATGCATGCCAAGTGAGGAGAGCAAGAAAACTTGCCTGCTGACTGCCACAGGAACACACACAAGTGTATCCCCTGCCTACCCCCTCCAGGATCACGTTCCTCAACTGCTTCCCAGCCATGGAGACTTGGGACCAGGCACTGTGGGCATGGCCATCAGCACTGTGGGCAAAGGCGGTGTCTGCCTCCATGTCAAATGCTGCAAGAGGCACAGCAGTGGCAAATCCCACCTTCTTCCTGAAAAAACCCAGTAAGAAAAGGGCTTACCAGTTTCCTCTGGCCAGTTGTTCGGGGTCTGATTGATTTTGCATGGGGTCAATAAAAAGGAAAGGAGACCTTTAAGCTTTTCAAAACATAGCTGATAGTCTTTTTTTTTCCCCCATCTGAACAGGAAAACAGTGCCCAGCAGAAAAATAAGATTTTTCAACAGCTTTTTATCCTTGAAGTGTTTTGGCTTTCCCTCCTGAATCCATCTTACACTTTCTATTGGATCATTTCATTACAACAAAAGGGAAAGGGCCACTGTGGAATCCATTCCCTTTGCTGAGTCAAACAGAACTCAAGCTTCCACCTTGAAATCCCACTGTAAAAGTTGTCCTATGCTGACAGCTCAGGGCTTTCCTTGTCCTATAATTTAGAGTAATTGAACTTTGCAATCTTGTGTTTTGCAAACTTATAATAGGATGCCAACCTTCTATCACAGTCTTATCAACTACCTTAATTTATTTAGCCAAAGCTTTTGTTCTCTTGGAAAATAACACAACTATGCTTGCATCCAAGCAGTACAATTAAGCATCTCTCCTTATGCAGTGTGACCAAGTACACCTTAAGAGCTATATAATCTTACTAATTTTAAGTATGGGCCAGTATTTTTACACAGTAAGTTCCCATCAGGAGAGAAGATCTTGGCCAGAATTATTTTAAAAACCACAAATCAAAACTTTCTATTCTACGTCTCAAATCATTGCACTTGAATAATACTGGGCATTTGGAGCTGAAAGCATATGGCTGCTAATAGTGACTGAACCTCTCACCAAGGCAGAAGTAAGAGCTCAAACATCTCCATGACCATCATGGAAACTTGGATGTGCATTATACACCTGGCTTTTTGTATCCTACTCTGGCTCTGGGAAAAAGACTTGTTTGATTTCAAACACAGTGCCTCCAAGCATGAAATATTTTCTATTTTTCAAACCAACTTTTGAGAACAGTTTGAATTATTTGCTTTCTTCATTAATATTACTTTGACCCTCAACGTGGGAAGTTCTTTCCAGAAAAATAATCTGAATAGCTTCCAGGCATTGTCCAGATTGCACATAGTGGAAAGAAAAGCATTTACTAAAGTTTTAGGCTCACAAATGAAATACTAATATTTATCTGCAGTATTTAGAGTATCTGGCTTTGCAGCTGGGACTAGGTACCTCCTCACAGAAAGTTTCCCTCTGACCTATGTAAGAGACATTTAAGAGACATTTTAGCTTGGGCTGTTGTCATAAGGGATCTCAACTGCACTAATCCAAAACTGCCCTGCTTTAGCAAGAATCTGGCGCCAAGATTCACATCCAGGCAAAGCCTGTGTAAATTGCAGACCCAAGGACTATGCCTGATTTTAAAAGTTTTTTCTATGCTCTGCCTATGATTACCGGTTTAGAGAGGAAATGAGAGGAACAAGCCATTCTAAATGACTAAATTTAACTTTGGTATCTAAGGTGAGACCAAGAATTTTTGGTTAAGAGTTTGGGTTGTGTTTCCTTTTACTCCTGAGTTCCAGTTTGATTCCAGAAGCTGCCTGTGGCAGATAAAAATGGTGCCATCCTTTCAGGTCTATCCTCATACAGATCTCAGTGCTCTCTCCTGCAATCCCCTGTGGTTTTGAGCATCTGGCCTTTCCTTGCCAGGTAACATTCAGAGGATGAGTGTAAAGGCTCAGAGTGGGGCAAATGAGCAGCTCATTTTCCTCAGCAACACCTTATGTGCAAATATGGCCTGGAAAGACATGGAACATCAGAACCATTTCTAAAACAAACAACGCTAAACAGAAATAAAACCCAAAAGCATCAAACCACAAAAAAAAAAAAAAAAAAAAAAAAATCCAACCAAAATCATACCAACAACAAAAATCCTCAGCAAAGAAGCAAAACCAAACAAACAAAAAAGGATTTCCCTTTCAGCTGTTTCTAGTATATGAGTCAATGAGGCCTTATTCTGCCAAGCATTTTGCTGATCTAACTGACACTAGTTATTATAAAATCTCTAGCAGCAACAGAACCACAGAAACAAAATTAAGTTATCAGGGAATATCTTTCCTCGTCTTTCTCTCTAAATACTATATGCATAAGAAAATCTGGAGGTGAAAGACTTCCTGTATTTTTGATATAAAGTAGCTAAGCTTTTGTTCAACTTCAGTGAAGCAGTTTCTCAATTGCCCAAGTAACCAAAAATAAAAAAACAGAGACTAAATATTAATTTGGCCAAGCAGGCTCAACACAAATTATTCTGAATGGCAAGGGCTGTGCACAAGCAAAAGCACAATACTTGTTTGCAAATCCCAAGATCAAAGGCTAGAGAAACAATAAAAGAGTGCATATCAGTAAACTCATGAGGTAAAAATACCTAAACGTAAGGAAGATTGTTAACCAGCATCAGCATATACCAAGTGTTCTTTTGAATTACTTTTGCAAATGCTATCCTCTGGGTTTAAGTTTGCATTTTGACTCTTCTACACTTGGGCCCACTCTATTAAAAAGAAATAATTGAAATAATAATTTAATTTTTTTTTCATTTTTTTAACATGTCAGACTTGTAGTTTGACATGTTAAAAAACTAAACTTCCATGTTCACATGGTTTTAAACAAATTCTTTAGTTTGCCAACACAAAGAGGACAAAAATTAGTTCAAATCTTCTTATGGAAATGTGCTCAAAGCTGGGAACAGATTTGTGTACCTAGCAAGCTGAATAGAGTTCACAAGTTAAAAGTTAAGCATAGTTCAAATCCCCTGAGAACGGCTACCAGAGCACTTTCTTTCTGAAAATACCTAAATAGTTAATAGAGGAGTTAACAGTTAATGATGCTTAAAATGTGGACGTTAATTCATGAACTTTATGGGAATAATAAAATATAGCGATGGGCTTTTCTAATGGTTTCCACAGTTGAGCCATTCTCTCTAAAGGGGTAGGACCTCAGGCTTTATAGTAAGCATAAAAAGGCAGCATTTGCCGTCTTGGTGAGGTTGCTGGCCTACCTAACCTGGAGATTACATCCCTTTACACCAGTTTTGTCATCAAAATGCAAAACTAACAGCAGCTTTTACTAATATAACAGTGAAGCTTAGTCATGTATATGGGAAAATGAAAATAGAAGTCGCTACTGCTTTATACAGTACTTAGAAAATAGCCTAAATCAAGATAGATTTCAGCTATAAACTTTTTTCACGACTTGTCTTTGTTTGCCATTAAAATGAAAGGCTAGGTTAGAAAATTGCAAGACTACATGATCCTGCCTGGACCTTCTAATGCCTGTCATGGCAGCGGCAATGGTTTAGGAAATCCATGTCCCTGTCTTTGGAGACCCCAGAACAACACCACAGTGTCTGCCGCATGGAGAAACAACAAAATGTTTTCAGCAAAGCACATCTTTAAAGTTGACATCATCCTTCCAGAACATGTCAAATACAGCCACTAAAACTCCAACCTACATATGGTTTAGATTAAAACTAACAAACAAACAAACCAGCCCTTAAATTATGAGGCCTTCCAGGAGCAAGAAGCCAAAAGCACAGTAATTGCTTTATAGAGAGAGCACGGCAGGGACTGCCAGCAGAGCAGCACATCCAGTGCCACTCAGAGGGGAGAGCGCTCCCTGTTCCCAGTGAGCAGGATGGAGAAACAGCCTCTCCCAAGCAAAAGGGCTGCTGGGATGCCCTCATCCCTGCTGCACCCCGGCTGGCACATACCCCCCAAGGGCACCCGCACTGACAAAGGAGTGAAAAACCTAACACAAAGCACAGAAAATCCCTCCGTGTAGCCTATGCAACAGGTTTTGGACCTCTGCCTCAAGGAGAAAAGAGCTCCAGGATGGTTTGGTATTAATGACAAAAATGCAGAAATTACATTTGTGCTGCTTCCTACACTTAGTAAAGGAAATTATGCATTTCCCACAAAGCCTAATGCCAGCTCCACAGGGATTATATTACTATTTATTGTTTTGTTTGCTCAAATAAAACACCTGTTGAGGTCAGCTATTCAAAGAATTTTTAATATACAAGCCTTACGCTATGGAGAGTAAGAAATGTTTATAGAGGCACTCCTGGTAAGATTGTTGGCTTTTTTCCCCCCAGGTAGGTGCATAATGATTTAATAACAGAAACAGCATGCCCACAAACCTCTGAACCTCAGATTTAAATAAAAATTAATATATCTGAAATCTGGATATCAGTCTCCTTCAGCTTTCCCTGCTATGGAAGGAGGTGTAACCCTAGGATATGGCATCCTTCTTTTATAAAGTCCCATCTTAAAGTGTCAGGAGTCAAGGAATTAAAAACAAAAGCAGCATAAATCGCTGTCAATCATTAAAGTCTTTGATCTGCTCGTTTCTTCAGAAGGCATTATGCCTCCTAAATGGAGAGATCAATCACCCTATGCCAGACCTGCTGCTAGGCACTCCTGCGCCATGCCGCCAGCACGGAGGGCAGAACATTACAGCACATTCCAACTCCCCTTCCAGGCAAACCAAGGGGCAAAACCACACCAGCAGGGAAACAAAACAACACAACACAAACCTCTTTGTGCAGCTACACAACATCACTGCCTTCCCTTTTGGCATATATTTAGGTTTTTCTGTTAAACAGCAGCTCACTTCGGTCTGCCTTTCCCGATACGTTCTCAGTGTGTGTTCCACCATCACCATGCCTCACTAGCAAACAGGATTATTGGGGATGTTTTGAAAATCAAGAAGAAAATGCTTATATTTTCACTCATCCGTGGCAATATGAAATTATATGTTGGCCTGCATTAGCTTGTCTCCTCCTCTCTTACAGTAAACAAACAGGCTGCATAAGTAAAGGGAGAAAAATTTATTCACCTCTTCTTCAAATGCCAAACCTCCCCAAATGCAGCACATTTATCTCACATGGAAGACTGAGCAGTTAAAAGAAAAGGGAAAAAATAAAAAAAAAAAAAACTTTCTCATCTGTGCACAGAGATACACATGCTGACTTAGCCATGGTTCAACCCAGCCAGGCCCTGCTGTCCTGTGAGGATGGATTCTGCAAGGAGGCTCAAAGGGACTGCAACCTCAATGTCCTGTACCAATGCAGGAGATGCAATGAGCTCCAAACAAATTCAACACGATTAGGCCCTTGATTAGCATCCTGGCTTCCGATAGAGTTGCACAGATTTGGTGAAAAAGAGAGGATTTTAATAATAGCAAACGGTATCAATCAACTGCTGGCCAAGAAAGAGTATGAACAGAATACCTGTTTAATATGGGTGTGCTTGGCCTGTGGCAAGAGTTAAATAGGTTTGCATCCCAACTCAAACATGTTTGTCATTTGAAGGTTTCTATTCCTCACATGTCTCCCAGGCCTTAATTCTGTTGCCCTCCCTCAGTTTGAGAACCCTTTTCCATAAACATTCCTTTTAATTTCAGATTATGGCAATCACAAGCACAATCTGGTCCTTATAAACAGGGAGTTGAAGAGAAAACAAACATCAAAGAGATAAAAGTACTATTGTACATTTAATTATCAAAGTATTTTATTTCTTTTAAAGGAACAGATTCACTGGTCTTTTCCAGCTGCCTTGCATCATCACAGCAATGCAAAGCATTGTAAATCCAGTTCAGGGGAATGGTTACAGTGAGTTAGCAGCTGCTTGACATCAGTGGAGCACCATAAAGCAGCAAGCACTTCAGTCTAACCCCTAATCTTTCAAGGCACTTTACAAAACAAGAGAAAAGGTTTTTCTCTCCATCAGTGACTACTGCTTAACTGAGAGCACAGAGCAATCTAGTTAAGAGGAAAAAAGGGTACTAGAGAAAATCTTTGAAAACAATTTTGAGGGAGAATTCGTACACTTTTCTCTCCTTTGGCTAGCAAGAACATGTAAGTCTCCTCAGTGTAAATGGTGGGAGAAAACTGTTTGAAACAGTTCATTTTCAAACCTGATTTTAGACAGGTTGCAATATAATGCTTCCACACAAGTTAGAAGGGCAGACTCACTGTTACTCAGGGCTTGGAGAATGGAGATATCGATTCTCAGATTAAAGACAATAAAGACAGATAAGCGCTTTGGGTGAATATGAAATAGGAAGAAAAATATCACTCTCAAACCCCTCCTGCTCACCTAATGCAAGGTAAGTGGAAGTGTGGTATCTTCCACAAGGTGACTGCAATGCTTTTTCCACTTGCTTTCAGTCTCATGTCTGTTCAAGGCTTCCTCTGTTCATGAGCTGGACTGCAGCCTGATTAGCTGAGCAATTAACTACGCCCTACACTATTCTTTTTTCACCTGGCTATTGCTTCGTTTCTCAAGCGGATGGAGCAATTGCTCCTGTTTGGCTAAGCTCTTAACAATCACAACCACTAATTTTCCATATATTTTCAGGCAACCTGCAGTTAGGAGCAAGCATTTTTTCCTACCTGAATGCCATAGAGAATGGGGGAATAATGCCATGGGAATGGCATCCCCTGTCAACATGTGCTCCGCTCCACATATGCATGGACACACACACACACTAATTTGCTTACTGTTGTCTTCTTTTACTTTGCCATGTTTGAAAAATGACTAGAAAAACAAAAGTAGATTTTATTACCATCTCCTATCAGTAAACAGTTGCTGTTTTATCCAAGTTCCTAGGGAAATGAGGCAAACATAGGATTACAGAATATCCTGAGTTGGAAGGGACCCACAAGAACCATGAACCCGAGCTCCAGGTCCCAAACAGGACAACCCCAAAAAACCACACCACTTGTCTGACAGCATTGTCCAAACACCTGAACTCTGGTAGGCTTGGTGCCATGACCAAACATGCTGCTTGTGTTCATAGTTTTTAACCTAATAGCTGCTAAACCCAAGAGAAAGATAAGGTTTTCAAAGAAAAACTGTAGTTCTACGTGTCTTTTGTCATAAAGGAAGATAAGAGATCAAGCAAGTCCCTCCAACTGTAAGGAAAAAAAATGAAGTGTAAAGACTGTGTAAAAGGGAATGATGTGTTAAGAATGCTGTTGCAGATAACTGCAGCATACTCTGTTGGCTCCACTCTGTGACAGGCCTGCACTGTGGGTGGCTGCATTGCAGGAACATTCAGGCGGCCTGAGTTACCTCTGTATTTGCACCCCCATTGACCTGCACCCATGCAGCCAAATGCTTCACTTCATTTGCACACAGCATGTGAAACTGCTCCTCCTAACATCCCTCCCTCCCACGGACTGTGGCATGTCCTAGGTGGGGCTGGGCACTGCAGCCTCGCTGCTGCATCACTCCTGATGGACATCCTGGAGGCACTTGGCTGGCTTCCCCATTCAGAAAGTGGGAGGCTTGAGCACAGACAACACTTTATTCAAATGACAATTACTGGAGTGCTTTCTTGCAAGCCATTTCAACTCAATTACTTCAGTGAGCAGTAACATTTAATTTTACAGCCTGGGAGCACAGTCATTCTGTAATTTAAATGTTCCTGACAATTTCAATCATACTATGGTCTTCATGCAATTTGGTTCTTGACATTGAGTGGCAGAAACTGCAGAACTGATGCCACTTGCCACATAATCATGCTGTCACAACAACCTGGCAGCCTGGCAGCCATGCTATGAGGCCATGGGCACATCTGTAGCTCACTAGCACTGACCAGCCAGATAAAAAGGACAACAGACGATGGGGAAGAAGGCAGAGTCCACACTAACACACCTGCTGCTCCTTTGGGAAGCCAAGGGCAGTAAAAACAGCAATTCAGCCTCAAATATCCCATTTCCTGGATTCCTTGTAACACAGGAACACCACATAAAACCTCAGAGATTTCAGGTACAGACCATCACACCAGTCTGCCAGTCTCATTTTCTACTATGGGCATTACACCTGTAATTTGCTGCAGGAACAAGCACCCTGCCTTCCCCTCCCTGAAGTGCAAGGAGGGACTCAGTGCGGTGGGGGAAACTGGCAACTCACTAGGTGACAATATAGCTGTGCAGATCCCACCTGCTCAGCACGGCTGAAGCCTACATCTCAGAAAAATTAGGACCTGGCTTTCAGAGACAAGCAGAGAGGCTGTTA
The DNA here is from genome assembly GCF_028018845.1 of Melospiza georgiana. Lineage (NCBI taxonomy): Eukaryota > Metazoa > Chordata > Aves > Passeriformes > Passerellidae > Melospiza > Melospiza georgiana. The sequence continues at coordinate 41,233,835 of NC_080430.1, read as the reverse complement.
TGCATTCTTTAGAAATCACAGTGTATGTGCACACCTTCTTCCCAGGAAAAGCTAATAATTAAAAAAAAAGAAAAAAAAAAGAAAAGAAAATACATCCCCATTTAGGTTTGAACACATAGAAAAAGCAAAGCTTTTAGACCTGCCTTTCTACAATTAAAAAAAAAAAAAAAAAAAAAAAAGAAAAGCTAAAAGGTCAATTTACTTTAAAATTTAATTATGAATACTAATCACAAACATTTCTGATGACTACATGGTATCCAGTTTGGACTGTTTGGCCTCTTGGTTTACTAGTACTGACACCCTCACTTTCTGTTTTCATGCTTGAGAAAGGCAGAGATGAGTGGCAGACGTGGACAGTAACCAGACATGGACTGTGACCAGACTTCACTTTCCTCCTTTACCAGTCAAAATGAAAAGGAAAGAGAAATCTACACTATGATGAAACAGAGGGCAGCTGAATGCAATGCCAATAGCACCATTACCATTTTGCAAAGGCACTCTTTCATTCCTCTTTATGCAGCTCTCCTTGCCACCTCACCAGCCTGAAGCCAGGCAAGGTGAAGGACAAGCAAAGGACATCTGTCTGACCACCGAGCAAGGAAAAGTGCAGGGATGGCTCAGCACCAGGCACAATCCTCCTCCTTGCTTCTAAGCTAGACATGGAGGAATATTTCCCAGTCTTCTGCGCTTTCCCTCCTTCCTCCACCCAGTTCTTTTCTCCCAGAGGACGAGAATTATCATTAGGAAGGTCACTTTATAGCTGCTGCGTTTCTCTCTGGCTGTATTTCAGCTGAAGCTGAAGTTAGCAGGCTGCTGGGTGTGAGGCAGAGCCCTGCAGACCAGCTTCTCTCCAAATCCCCAGCGCTATAATTAAAGTAATTGCTATGTCCAATGAAAGAGGTTTAATTTCACAGGGATTCAGGCAAAGCCAGAGTGTTTCTTCCCTTCCTGAGGGCTACATAACAAACTCCAGTGGCATGGAATTTTATTTTGTCATATACAATTGTTATTAATTTTGAGGAAAACACCTGAAATGTTTCCACAAGTATAATCAAATATGTTAGGCTGTGGAAAAATGTGCTATCTGCAACTGAAAGCAATTTTTGAAAATGTATAAGAATGCATGACAGCAAGTGACTTCTTTCTCAGAAAAAAAAGTTTACTGCAAATGAATATGCTTCCCATGAAGCACAGTTTTACCTACAGGAAATTTTTGGTGCTAGGGCAAGTATTTAGCCTTGAAAGACAACCATTTTTTAAGTTATTGATGAAAAGATTAATAAAACAAATGAAACATTTCTTTTTTAAAAAAAAAAAGTATGCAGTATACAATATCAACATCCACACTAACTTTTTTACCCACGCCTTAGGAAACTATTCTCCTGTGTGAACTCCAACAATTTTTACCCAGAATTTTTTTTTTTGAGAGAAATCTATGCCTACAACTATTGCACATATTTGGTAAACTCAATATCATACTCTATATGTTTTTTTACAAACAGTCAAAAACGTCCACATGTAAATCCCAATGCAACAAATGCTGGGATTATTGTTTCCCACAAATCACCGGGTGACACATTCATGGCTCAATGCTCTGGATTCGCTGTGCATTGCGACACAGCACAGCGTGCATGAGCAGTGACTTCAGCCACACTGCAGAACATCTGCACACTGTGGACATGGCCACAGAGCACCAGGCTGCCCCAGGGATCCCTAAGATAGTTGGCAGTGAAAGTGGAGTTGAGTTGAGTTAAACAAAGATCTCATATACTGCTCAAATAAAAAGCCTTGAAAATCCCCCCCAACAATTCTGTTTGTAAAAGAAAGATATTAATGGTAAAAAGTGGGTGCTGATCCTTTTATGAAACTCCCCTCTGTACCTTGGTTATCAAGAGATGATCACTGCACTAGCAGGACTGCTTGGGCAGGTACTTGTTTCCCAGGGAGGCACAGGAGCTGTCTGCAATGCACTCATTTCAGAAAAGAAAACTCAAAACATCTGGAGCTTTACTTTTCTTTCTTCCCAAAGAAAAAAATGAGTTAAATGCTTCAGAGCCCTGGGAGACTTGATGTGCAACTACACATAAAGCATCCACTCCCCTCTGTGTGAATTGGCTGCTTGATGCAGCTATGTGGAAACTGGGGGGCTGGGGGAGCTGTTGGGCAAAAAAGATGAGAGTACATTTTCCCTGAGGCTGCAGTTTCAGTCCAGCTCCAGAGTGCCAGAGCTGTTGCTGCCAGGAACCATTTCAGTTATTCCTGTGAAATGATGGATGGCCTCAACCCATTCCCTAATGAAGATTTCATCAGGAAGGCTGCCATTGCCATCAGCTTCTTTTTAAGGGCAGGCTTTAAAGGATAGGCTAAAGAAAAAAACGAAAAAAAAACCCAACCAAAAAAAACCAAACCAAAACACTCACTGCCCTGTGCAGCTCTCTTCTGAAAAGTGAGGTGCTAAATGGCAGCAAGAAAGTCTTCTAGAGATTCCTTAATTGTATTTATTAGCATCTCCTTTGTGTAAAGCAGAGAGGAAAGGGGGAGAAAAGGCCTCTCCTACAGGCTGAGACCTCAATGAACAGTAGTAAAAGATGGTGTGGAAGTAACCAAAATGTGCATGCCAATTCATGCTGTGAATTCAGGACATCAGCTAGTTGACAAGGAGTTTCTGTTAAATTCTATACCATCATAGTGGTCAAATTCATTGGATACTTTGCTGCTGAATGTTCCACCAAAACCCCTCTCAGGTCCCTCTTACTTTCTTCAGTGTTTATGCATCACATATGTATGATGTAGCATAATGCAATGCTACAATATTATTTTAGCTAAAGAAAACAAAAAAGAGCAATTCTTACTTTAATAGTGTCTAAACTTTCCTAAATAGTCCTTTAATAGTCCCTAAACTTTCCACAAAGTCAACAGCTGAGTGAGAGTAGCACCAGGCTGGTCCCACTGCCTTCTGAGAAGCCACAGAAACTTCTTGAATTCAGAGCTTTAGCATTGTTGCTTTTAATGTACTACCAAGAAAGAAAATGCACCTGCCTTAAATGTGCCCATTCTTAAGAGGGCACAAACAGGTCATCCCACCAGCAGAAGACTAGGTGAAGAAATTATTTGTAACACTCCTCCAAAGATGAAGTTGAAAGATAAGCAACATCACAGGTGAGCAAGGTGTGATTTTAAGAGTGCCAAGACCTGGGAAGTTCAATGCACTCTTTACCCAGCTCCCACTGCTGTTAGCAGTGGGACACACTCCGAAGAATATTGACAGTCACTATTTCCACAGTTCAAAACCTAAGGAAACATTATTGCTTCACTTAAATTCCCACAGCTATTGCTTATAAAGAAGCATTGTTTCAATGGCAATGATAATGCTGGACTTCATAATGGTGGTGCCCATGTGAAAACTTCAGGACACTGCATCTGAAAGTGCCTGATGCACTGTGGATGCTACATCAACAATCACAGCTTTGAGTTCAACATGAAAACTTGTGGGAAAACAATTTTTTTCTCTTTGTAAGCACACTCAACATGCAAACTGTGACTTTATGCCCATTTTGGAACATACTGATGGTCTACAGACTGTACTTGCTGGTATTAGCAGCCCTTCTTTGCACTTTGGTGATATACTCTCTCCCTGCTTCCATCACTTGCTATGAGGTGAGCCAAACCCTACACCCAGCTGGATGTTTCAAGGTTAATGCTGACTAATTAGTTGAGTTTCTAAGGTCAGTTTTGTGCAGAAAATCCTGTTGGACCAGTATCTATGAATGATATGAAAGACCAGCTGTGAAGAGAGGTAGCTGTCCACAGACATTGATATCTTTCCACATATCCTTTGTACTTATTAATAGGTTTCTTTTTCTTTAGTGCTTGCCTCACATCTGGAGCAAATACAAGGATGTAGACTTTAGCATCAAAAATAGGGGTGACTCTTTTAGGAATGTGTTAGCGTTTCCAACAATCATATCGTGTGTCTTTTTTATTGCTCACTGTTTTCCTGTGCGGATAAGCTTTCCTTGTTAAAAAGTGTCCAGTAAAAGAAGTGCACAGAATAAGAACAATTGAAGATGTTTTCAAGTCTTACAGAAAATTGGTATTTCCCTGGCAATAATATTAGGATTTAAAAGTTTAAAGTCATTCAGGGATAAAAACAAATATTAGATCACTGAGATATTGGGTGTTTCTAGTTTCATTTTACGGAAATGAGTTCCCCTCCTAACTACCAAAAAAATGTATTATTGTGCAGTTTAGAGAAAGATCCTACTATACTTTCACAATGCTTCAGCCTGTCACTTCTGCTGAGAGCCACACTGCATTTGGCCAGGTTCAGCACAACTGCTTTTACCTTGACTGGTCCAAAGCTGCAACTTTCACACTTTTAAAAGTGAAAATGACATCATAGCAGAAAGATTACCCTCACCTTTTCAGACAATCAGTGATGTGTGCTTTAAGCTGTTCAAAACTTTCAAATGTGAAAAATAAATTTCAAGAAAGGTGAACTAGAGCAGTATGCAGGTCAAAATATCCAAATTTCATCTTGTACAAGCTGGTATACTCAATACTATTTTTTTTTTTTGGTTATATTTATATACCTTATAAATGCAACTTCATAAGTAGCTGTCATATTCTGCCATTTCTGCCATCATATGTATAGAGAGAAATGTAGAGATTATATTCCCTTCACTGGTAACTGGTATACTATAAGGTATACTTGCACAAATTATACCTCTTTAAATATTTATGGTTGCTGTTCTTTTGTTTATTTGAATCCAGATTTTTACCTAAATGCTACTGTATTCTTACTTGTCCAATCCCTTTATCAAACAAAAAACAGGAAACACCTCACTTTACTAGCTCCATAATATTATAAATGCAATGCAACTAATCTCTAAAAAAAGAATAAGAAAAAACTGTAATAGATGGCAAACTGGGATTGCTTTGTAGCTCACTTGAGCATTGTGAGGAGCGGGTCCAACCTCAGCAAGCACCGCTCAGTTTCAGCACGTCGTAAAGTTATCTCATGTTGGGACTAAGAGAGAAATTGAAGCTTCCATTCAATACAATAGGCCACAATAGAAATATATCCTGCCTGGTCCTCATTAAACTTGTAAAACATGACTGCAGGAGTGCAGTGCATAACACCCTCTAATAGCACCATTTAAATACCAGTCAACACTGTACAAGAGGTAGAGAAACGTGACAGAAGTATTAAAGCTAAGTCAGCCCTGAAATGTCTGGAGTTTAAATGTCTCTCCAAATCTCCGTGGACTTGGAATCAAGAAGAGAAGTCTTGTGTGAACACAGAAATGTTTTTTCTCCAATACCTGTTTGCAGTCAGGCTTCAAATACCAAGAAAAAAAAGACTAGGAGTATCAAGGAAAAAAATATAATGTTGGAATAAAAACAACCGTATCTTTTCCTTTTCACCTCTCACCAGCTGAAATCATTCTTTCACCCCACAGAATTAATTCCAATGAAACTCTTCACTTCAAAGAATTCCTCCATTATCTTTAAAAGGAAATATGAAGCGAGTATTCTCCAGGGGAGAGTAAACACTAATCTAACTTGCTGCTGAATTTTAAGAGTGAGGGCTGGGGGACAAAGCATTCAGTAAACATTAAAAGCAGCTCCAAACAAAATGAAAACCAAATTAAAAAAAAAAAAAAAGGGAAAGTATAAATGACAAATCAGGGACACTGCAAATTGATTTTGAAAGGAAAAGCACTTTTCTCTTTACTGTTTTCAGCACTATGACAATTTTCTTTCAAATACACTTTATCTGTTATTTCTCTTAAAGCATATTAAGCATGTATGTGTGAGCTGTTCCTCTAGCTAATTACTATTACAGCATTATAAACAGAAAGTTAAGTAATATTGAGAGGGTTTAATTTCAGAGAGGCATGTCTAGTCAAACTTTCAAGCTTTGCAGGAAAGACTGTGCTTACCTCCAACATTTTTAAGCTTGGAAGAATTTTCTCCTTTGAGCTTGAGATCTAGTAAAATTTCAATGCTGTTGACTTCATGGAATTTATTTAACTTCAAACTTCAATATCAATAAAAATTCAATGCAGTTATCTGAAAATAGCCTTATTGAACTTACCTAAAACTCTACTGATGGATAGGAAAATAATGTTCAACACAAATAAATGCATAAAACATTTGTAAGGATCTGAAAGACTTCCATCCAAAAGTAATTGTTTCAGCAAGTCTTTTTCTACCTTTCTTGTTTAAGTGCTGCATGAAATAAAATTATTTCCAAAACGTTTCTTCATAAAGTAAGTGTTCAAGTGAATCAGTACGTGTAAACAAGCTCTACTGAGGATTCATGCTGCCAATTTAGGATAAACTATTTTGTGTATTCAACTCCATTTCTCTGGTAAAATTTCCCTAATGAAATGTAGTAAAACTCACAAACCATCAGATCAACACACACCAGCAAAATTAAACCCCTGAGAATATTCACTGCTTTATTTTTATTAGTACTGCTTTAAATATTCAAAATGTATGGGTCATAAAATTATGCTTAGGGCAACATTTTCTCATAAGTTCATTTGTGCATGTTTTAAAATAGATTTAAAAACTAAATAATTTTAATCTCAACCTTAATGCAGACACAACCAGCAGCAGTAGTGATGGGGGTAAACCTTGATAGCCCCTCCTAAGATTGTTAATTTTAGGTTGGTTTATGGTAGGAAAAGGAATGTATTTAAAAGCCTGAAGCAGTTTATATAATGCTTCAAATTTCTAGAGCAGCCCCCACATTCCCTTCCTTACAAATACAAGATAAAATTACTTGGAATTTCCTTATATTATTACTGAATATATGACAAACAATAACACAGTCAAGAGTCAGACATGGTGACCTGTGATTATTTTTCATGGAAAGATCACAGGACAATATAAAATCTGAGCAGTCGACTAGAAAAATGGGCTTCCATGTAGTTTAGACACATACATCTCAGGCTACAATTTATCATGTTATTACCCTGATCACAAAATGCAAAAGGAAAAGTTCATGTCTACTTTCTTGCAGATGTAGGGTATCACTGCAGCCCTATGCACAGGAAAGTAACAATGTGATTTGAATAGAAAGGGTATTTTTTGTGGTTGCTACTTTTTTATTTTGTTTTGGGTTTTTTGGTTGTTGTTTTTGATTAGTTTTGTTTCAGTTTCTTGTGGTTTTGTTTGGTTGGTTTTATTTGTTTTTTTTTAAATGTTTTTTCCCTCTTAAGGAAGCCAAGACAGCTTGTGATATGACACAGATAACTAGATAATTTCAGGAGATAAAGGATGCATTATCTGCAGTAATTGGGAGAAGGGTGCCCTCGTGTTCACCCCAAGAATCAGAAGATGCTAGACCCATGCTAAATCACAGAGGACAGCCTTGCAACCCCTCCCAAGTTTTTTGCTAGGTCTGAATGTAAAAACAAGGCTGAAAAAGAGGTAGAGGAAGGTGGGAGGCTGTGCAGGGAACCTGGCAGCACTGGGAAAAGAGAAGCTGCAAGCTGCTGCTAGCAGGATCAGCAGGGGATATGACACCTCAGATTTATCCTCAAGAGCCTGCAAGCATCAGGGACAATACTCAGTACAAGCCAGGCAGCTCCACAGAATGCACTCTGATTTGAACTGCACTCTGCCCAGCTTGTATTGCTGCAGGTCTGTGTGTTCCACCAGGAGAGTGGAAGTCACTCTGAACAGCCACCTCAAGCACATAAAAAAGCTTCCTTTCCCTCCTTTCCTTTCCTTTCCTTTCCTTTCCTTTCCTTTCCTTTCCTTTCCTTTCCTTTCCTTTCCTTTCCTTTCTTTCCTTTCCTTTCCTTTCCTTTCCTTTCCTTTCCTTTCCTTTCCTTTCCTTTCCTTTCCTTTCCTTTCCTTTCCTTTCCTTTCCTTTCCTTTCCTTTCCTTTCCTTTCCTTTCCTTTCCTTTTCCCTTTTCCCTTTTCCCTTTTCCCTTTTCCCTTTTCCCTTTTCCCTTTTCCTTTTCCCTTTTCCCTTTTCCCTTTTCCCTTTCTCTTCTCCCCTGTCCCTCTTCCCTGTCCCTCTCATCAATGTGTCTCCTAAAAACAGACATTAGTTTTCATTTTCTTTTACTTCTGCTTGAAGGCAGGAGCAGAAGCTTCGACAGACAGAAGGTTCCAATGCCAGTGACTTCTGTGTGAGTACAACTGCCCAGTACTATCAGGAATTCTCTGTATGAAGAAGTCAGTGGTGAATATCTGTCTCCTGACTTTATAAAAACTATTGACACAGTGCAAACTGGCTGGAGACAGACAACTGCCTGGCTGGAACCCTGGTGTACAGGCAGCCACAGCTGGCAGCATGGCCCAAGAATACTGGGAAGGCACAGCAGGTTGGGGGCTTAGTTCCAGCAGTTGCCACCAGAAGTTTTGGAGCAAACCCCAGACTGCTCCTTTGCTCTTGAGTCAGATCTACGTGTTGAGTTTTATCCTTCCGTGGATAAATTCTTCATCCAAGAAAAGCCTGCCTTGGCTATTACTCAGAACAGGTCTAATGTAATTTCACAGTGAATGATTATTGAGAATAATCTGAAAGTATACAACTGGTCATCCCTACAGAGAAGATCACTTTTGTAAGGAAAAGGAATGAAATCAGATGCATATATCATAGTACAGGATCTTAAGAGAGACAAATTGACCCAAAATGCACATCTAATTTTGCTTTTCATTGGGAAAAAACAGACATTTTTTTTCAGATATTTCATGCCAGAAAATAAGGTACCTGGATAAGAATCCAAACTTTTGGATTCACCATAGAAAACCCACTTTATTTGACTATGCAATGAGGCAAGAAGAAATTTTTGTCTAAGAGTTAAAAAAAAAAAAAAAAAAAAAAAAAACAAACCAAACAACTTTCTTGGGGAATATAGTGAAATCACCAGACAGCAAGAAGAAATGACAGTGGTGAGGTGCAGACCATTATGACATTTCTCTAGAAAGTTGTCAGTGCTCAAAAGTGACAGGACGCAAACCTACAACTGAACATGTACAATGACCACTCCGAAAACACCCTGTGATGTTATAAGTGGTTGAAAACCCTTTCTAATGAAATAAACCTTTCAAATGCACAGGGAAATATAACAGCCAAGAAATCACCTAAATGCTGTTCTCAACAGATTCTCGGTAGAACATTATTTAAATATTAAGACTTATAATTGATTAAATTACTATTATAAAATATTATGTTAGCAATAATATTTCCCAAAACCTCTTCCTTGCATTATACTGCTCCTTATTCTATTTTCAGGCAGCCTCTCTAACATGAAATGCCAACATTGTACACATCAATGGCCTCGAGGGTATAATTAAAACTTGTTATTTACATTTATTTTTTAAAATAATTAACTGGGAGCATGTCTAATGAATGGTAATGGGGCTTAAATTGAGACACAATATGTCAACTACCTTGCCATTTGGAAGCGAACTCCCGTGCAGCTCCGTGTGATCGGGAGCACAGGGCTGGCACAGGGGCCCTGCGGATGGCACTGCCAGTATAAAGTCAATGGCACACACTGGCTGCCTCTTGGTTACTTTGAAGAACCTGATTTTCACAGACTTCTTCATTTTACACCCAGCATTGATGAGTTAAGGCACTGGCTTTGTTTTCATACACGTCAGAGTTTAAGCAGAGGCTTATCCATACCCTAAGCTAAACCTGCTGCAGTCCTTTGTTACTACTCTCTGTTTTCCACTACTCATAGGTATGTCCTCAGTTGACACAGTTTATAGGACATGGCATAAGCAGCTACTCATGCCAGAATAAGCTTCTGACTCAGAAAGAAGCTATGCATAAAGAAAATCCTCACACAGTGATGTACTTTCAAAACGCATGACCTCATTCTTCCCCAGTCAGGCTCTCAAAGGAAAACAGACCCAAACAAAACATTTTGTGAAGTGAAATATGAAACCAGTGTCGGCTAGGTCACTTCCAAGAGTGAAAGGCAAATTGCAGATGTGTAATCAATGTAACAGTGCTTTTGTCCACTTACTACAGGTATAAATCCATTTTCCCAGCATCCTGAAAGATTTTGCCACCATGGTGCACTTGGGTCAAAAGCAAACAATTGACCTATAAAGGTGTACTCATTCAAACCTGATCACTGGTTTGCAGTGCTAGAACTAATCTTGTCCATGAGTTAAAAAAAAATTAAAATCTATTTGCAATGTTTTCTCTAATGTTTTCTCTAACAGACTCTTGTAATCAGTTCAATTCATGTAAGACAAACTCCCTAGTTTTCGTATATGGCTTCAGATGTATTTTCATAAAAGATTGGCAGCTGTTCATGTGTAATACATATGTTCCATAGGGTGAACAAAAAATCTCACTAGGAAAAAAGCCTGAAGGTATCTGTGTCAACAGTAAAACACCTACCACATGTCACATAATCATATGAATGAAGTTCCAGGTTGTAAATACAATAAGAAAAGTAGAAAGAGCATGACATTTTTTAAACACATCATTCATATGCTGAAGAATATTTAGATGTATGTTATCACCTTTTATTTCTTCCCCCTTCCTTTAACTTCTTCCCCTAGGTCTGTCCAGTTCCAGGCTACTTTTTCCTTTCAAAATCCTTCTTGTTCTCCCTCCTCCAGGTAAATTTTTGGCCTATTGTTGTGGGCTGCACTGCTAATATTTGATGCCACCTAATTTAGGCAAGTCTTGCATAGAGCAATACTAATGAGTTTGTACTAAAGGCTGCAGTACCTAACAAAGCTCATTTGACATCAGCATGACCACCTTAGCTCTGTAAGGATGAGTTTAAGAAAATGCAAGATATGGATAAAGAAATACAGGGATTTATTTATCTAGATGCATTTTATAATGCATGCTATATAGAGGGATATAGTGGAAACCACCTCAAGTAATAGGTCAAAAATCCATGAATTCCTTACCTCGGCTAAAGCAAAACTTTGGCCCATAGAATTATTACTTCAGACTATAGCAAATCTACTCTTTTGGTCTAAGGTTCTATTCATCTTTCTTTAGACATAAATGTGCATGTATGTGCATCAGTTCAAGGTAAAAACAGAAGAGAAACAATGCTCTGTTTCAACACTAAATATTTAAGTTCTCAAAACAGCTAAAAATATTTGAATAATTGTACAAGTAAGGGCAGTTGCTCTAACTAGATAACGATTTCTTTGTATGATATACAAGAAGAAAGTGCATCACAATCACACATATACAGCTGGGTGCACTTCTACAGAGCAGGTAGGAAAACAGCAATCATAATGCATATGCTAAGAGAAAGTAGAAGGTGGTATTCTAGACAGAAAATGTACTCTACCTGTAATATCTGTCAGTGTGAATAATTTCTTGGCTGCTGGCTAGAATATATTCTGCAGTTCATTTTGTTTTATCACATTATTCACACTTTTTTCTGGAACAAGCCGTTCTCTTCTTATAAGACTACACTCTAGTGGAACAAATGAGCTCAAGCCTATGATTGATTCTCCAACATAGTTGAGATGCTATAGCTTTATTCACTTTTTTTTAAACAGCTTTATTCATTTACTACCTCCAGCATGACTCCAGAGTATCAGCAGCTCAGAGAAACAGCATTTTGAAAGGTTCTTTCTGTGCTCAAGGAGGTGGTGGTAGCTTTTTTTTCATAGTAAATTCCATGATAAGGAGAAGGAGAAGTGCCCAACACAGACAGACTGTCTCTGCTCACCAGTTCAAAAAGTGCACTCCCAGAAATATTTTCTAAAAGCTTATCAGTCTAAACATTCCTCTTCAGCTCTGTTTCCCTGTTGAAATGCTGTGTGAGTCTATTTGGATCGAGGCAGCAACTCCCTGTTTTATTTCCTGCTGAGGAACTGGCAAGGATGGGAAATCAACAGCAATCTGAGCAGGGTCCCTGGAGAAGCTAAAGCCATGCTGTAGCTGAGAAGGTTTTGTACAATGCTCTTCTGTCACAGTATCACCAGAAAAAAAAAACAAAAACAGAACCAAAATGAAGCAAATCCAAATTTCAATACTAAAAACCCCCAAAGCAAACAACCACAATTCTTTTTTTTTCAAAGCTATATACACATTTTTTTACCTCTGTAATAACCAATTAAAATAAACATATTTTGGGAGATACAAAATTGACACAGAAGTCACCATATTCTTTTCTTGAAAGACTCTCATGTTAAGAGCAGAATGACAAGGACTACCAACTACCATGGATTCCTCTTTCTCAGGACTTGCTTGTTTTGTTCAGTGACTTTTTTTCTGGCAATAAAGAAAAAAAGACCCTTTTTTCATGATTTTCCTGGATGTCTTAGATGTGCAACACATCAGCTTAACAGCTCACACAGAGTTACTTCTGCTCAGGAAATCCCGTGAAGAAGTATGGGACACATTTATTCATTCTCATTTTCAAATCCAGAGATTCAGAATAATCCTGGAAAAATAACTGCATTTCTTAAACATCCCAGTAAAGGAGAGATTTCCAAAAATACTCCAGGAAGGGGGAAAAAATTAATTGCTGGTTTTACAACTCAAAAAAAGATGTAAAAATATCAAAGGAAAATATGGGTTTACATACAATTTAAAAAGTACACATTTAGTCACAATCTAAAAGTGACCTAAAATGTTTTTCTTTATGACCAAGGAAAGCACCTAAACTGAGTTGGGCCCCATCAGCTGAAAACAGTATGAACACACAGCCATATTCTGCAGTGCGGATGTTAAGATCTGTGATAGGTGAAATTCAACGGCAAATAAAACTGGATTTAGAATAAATTGTGAAAATAATGTGTGTGTGGAATGAGAATAGCCACTGATTTCTCCTGCTATAATGCTTTTGCTCGTTCTTTTCAGAAGTATTTAGTTGTTGTTTTAAAGGCAAGAACTTTGGCAAAAACATGGTGTAGCCACCATGGTTTATAAAAATGTAAGTCTCTAAAAGGGAGACAAGAAGTAAAAACATGCATGAATTTAACTCGGATCTCATGAAACAAAATGACCTTTTAAAGTTCTGCTTAGAAGCAGCTGCATAATTTACTCTGCCACAATCTTTAGAATGCTCAGAAGGCTGGATAAGGAACAAAATTCAAATATTTGGAACTCAACCACTGAATTTTGGACTCCTTCCTTTTCCAATGTCTTAACTTTGTTTATCAGAAACTCTTCTGCTGTGCAAATAAAATTATAACCACTTAACTGAGCAAGCAAGAGATGCCTTAAATTAAAAATGCTCTGTGAAGAGAGCAACTGTGTAAAGGCATCATGCAAACCAAAAATGACTAAGAGCAGAAGCAAGCTAAGCAAGTCCATGAGCCCAAGGATCTCAAGAGGAGAAAGTTGCCATTTTCCAAAAGCCCTACCTCCCTCATTTTCCAACATACAGGACAGGAGAAATGTGAAGGGAGCAGGACTTCCCAGGGATTGCAGGGGCAGGGAAACAGGGAAAGCCACAGCTGGTTCTTGTGTCTGCTCACAGAAAGGCTCCTTACCTTTAGAAACACCTTATTGTGTCCAACACTACCTCTTGCTGGGAGAGACATAGCCTGCCTCTCTGCTATAAAGCTAATACTCACCAGGGGCTACAGCAGTAAAATAAAGAAGAAATAGTAAATATCAACTTTGTCTCTCTGACACACAGAGGGGTGGGAATCACTGACTGTACACCATTTCCTTTAAACTTGAAAACAAACACCAAAATCCTTCCTCCTGCAGTAGGGGAACAGCCTTAGTGCACTGCACCCTGTGCCAGTGCTACACACTGCTCTGCCATTCTCTGCTATTACAGTCGGTATGATTCACCTCAGGTATGTGCTAAATGTGAAGCCTTTTTATTTCTTCTCATTTTTAAAATAATTGATGTAATTTTAAGCTATGGAGAGAACCTGTAAACTCTTCCGGGCTACCTAGAAGCCATTCACCATTTGTGGTTTGCATGTTTTCCTCGTTTGGCTTCTTTAGACATCCTTGTCAGCAGTTTTGGAAGAAAGGGACTTCAGAGCTCCTGAATGACCCAAAACCCTTTCACCCCACCCTGCCAGCTGCCTCAGGCTCTGCAAGGCAGTGCAGCACGGCAGCACCAGTTCCCTCTCTGCCTGAGCAAGAGGCTGAGCATTCAGCACTCTGCTGAATGTTTATTTCAAACACAACAAATGGGAAAGAAATGCACACTTGATCTCGGCCTCCTCCTCACAAGCAGGGGCTTCTTATCTCTCCTCCTACCTCTTCAGAGCTGTAATTTAGAGCACAGTTCTGGGCCTGTGATATGCTACTTGGAAGTTATCATTGCTCCAGCTATTCATGGCTCATAAAGTATTGTTCTCTCAATTGCACTGTATGGCTCTTTGTGTGGAAATGACGGATGAAATGGGATACATATTACTTAATGATTAGACTTCTGCAAAACATGTTCAAACAGATATGCCAGGCTTGATGATACCTTATTATCATCAATGAAACAGAGACAGCATAATGGTGCCATGTATGTATTTCTCCGCAGTAAATGCAAGGGAAATGTTTCTGTTTCAAACCCCGACAGCTCTTTAGTCTCAGTTATTTCAGTTCAGCTAAAGATGACATGCTAAAATGAGGGCATTTATTACTAAGTGGCATTAAGAAGGGGGATATTTAACCTACCATTGCTTACAGCAATGCATGGAGAAATCATCTAATGTGTGCTGGCAGTAATTTATGACATTGGAAAAAATGCTATCATCTTTTTTCCCCAGTCTGTGGTCTGGCTTTGCAAACTACAAGCCCTCAGGAGCAAGTTTGATATAATGCAGCTAATGAGAATAAGTGAGCATACTGCAATATTCTTAAAGGGTTACACTGCTGAGTCTTTGACTCTTTATACTTTTTAATTTCCTTGTACAAACAGTGCAGTGAAAAACGGCAAAATCCATTTGGCTGGTCTGTGCTACAAATTAAATCCTTGATTAAATTTTGGCAATTACTTCTCCGGGTCTTTTTCATTTAAACATTTTTAATTCATTTGAATAAGCTTCTTAATCATGATTCTGGCAATCCATTGTATAGCAAGACAAACTCTAATAAATACTATAATGCAGCAACAGACAAACAGAAAGATGGATGGATGCTGAAAAGGAAGGGTTCTGTCTTTTGGGCATTTTTTTTTCTCTTGGTAAGTGTTGCCTATATCCATCTTTCATGAAAGTTGTATTCCAGTCTTCTGTGATGTTGAAATTTATCTCATTATGTGTTGACATTTCCCTTTGTGATGTCAAAAGCTAATAAAGACTCCAGGTAGGGTTTCAAACCCTCTTAATAAGAGGGTGGAAGAAAGATTAAATCATCCTTAATGCACAAATCAATACTATAGTCAACCAAAGGGTACAAATTAAGAGGAAAATGTGAAGGGCTGTCACTTTTGCAGCAGGAAAGATGCTCGATGGACATTTTCAGCAAAGTTGCTTTAATTTAGCTGCTTAGCCTTTACTGCACAGGATTGTATTACCTACTGAAAAAGTATCACAGAACCTGAGCTCTTCTCTGGAGGTTTTGGGTGGATTTTTTTCATCTGAGAAGACAGACATGAGACAGCAGGAGGTAAAGTACCTCCTTAGTCAGAGAGGAACTGTCTGAGCATGGAGAGCAGCACCGTGTCCTTTTCTCTGCAAAAACAGTGTGAGGAAAAGCAACGGCAACTTGATGAGCACAGAGTCAGGAGAGAACAGAAATTAAAAGAAGCCCTACAGGAAAAACAAAACTGAGCGAAAGTAACAAAATGTTAACCATTTATTGTTAATTATTTTACTACTAGTTTACTGCTACAAAAATGTGTAGAAAATATTGATAAATATAGAAGTTCAAAATTCATACAGTGCTTATCAGTGACCCTATAAAAGAAAGAGTTAAAATCTTACAGCAAGGCCAACTTGATGTCAGACAGGAAATATGCTAATATCTAACCCAGAGTATCCCTATTCCCGGAACCTCTGCAAACGCCTAATCTCACCAAAACAGAAAAGATAACCTCTGTGATCCTGAGAGGATAAACAAAGGGAATGCACATGCCCTGTTTTTTCTCCTTTAAGCCAGAAGTCACCTGTAGATAGATTTTGCTGCTTTTCCCCACTACATTCCAGAGGCCTGACTTTATGCAGATCATAAAGGTGAAGAATTTAAAAGCCATACATTGATTTAGGTGCACTCAATTGCAATTTCACCATCACATTACATTGTGGGCTCAGTGAGAGGTAAAGGCACAAAGAAAACAGATAATAGAAGACCAAGAGAGAATACCTAGATTATATCAAGAATTAAAAGAGGGGAGACACTAACTCTTGGGAAGCTGTATTAATGTTGTAGCTGCCTCTTCCTGTCCCTAAAGGCGAGGGACTGGACTCTTGGGGATTTAAGCTGAAAGGAGAAAGTTCTGCACATACCTTTGCTAGCATGCAGGGATACAGAGTGAGTGAGCTCATCTGTTCAGTACAAACCAGCAGTGGATAAAGATATAGTGCCCAAACAATAAGCCTGCCAATGCCATGTCATTATGCTTATGCTCAGTTTCACCAATAGCACATAAAGCCTTTTTGAACTTCGAATATTGGGCCACACAACTTAGTGTACCAGTTAATAAAATTGGGGTATTCTTTTTAAAGTCTCTTCTCATGACAGAATTTTATTCTCTGGAGTGTTCTTATCAAACTTCTGTTAGGAAGTTTGTTATGTTACTGAATAAAAACCTAGTGCCTGAAAAATACTGCAGTGAAGAGGGGGGAAAAAATCCCAAATGAAGCACAAGAGAGAAAAATCCTTACCAAGATAAAAACCTTCAATATATCACAACAAATCATATTAGAGCACAGGTGACAAACACTCCAAATACATCACCAGGAAAGAAAAATAAACTATGATCTATTTATACGAGTATAGTGATATGAAAGGAACAAGAAAAGAATAATTCATGGGGAAATTACAAGCTCTGAGCTCCTAATTTTGTAGAGTATTGTCATTTTCTCTACAAATGTTGGTACAGAGAGACAACTTTAACTCTGAATTCTCTTCTTGCATAAATGAGGGACTATAAGCCTCCTGATACTAGATTCAACATAATATGAAAATTAAATTTGGCAGAAGTAAAAGTAAAATGTCATGTATAAATCTATTGAAAGGGTAAAACATAGAAGTCATATAATATCTTCAGGATCAGCATTCTATTAGCAAGCGGATGTTTGTCTGTAGAATGTCCTTATTTAGTAAAGACTGCTACAAGATGCAAAGACTTTCTCACTGTGATTAGAAATAAAGGTCTGAATTATACGTGTGGATGCCCAGGGATTTCTCTAAATGAAGCATGGGCGTGTAAGGGAGACATGCAGCTCACTGCCCTTGATAAGAAACCATATGAAGCCAACAATACAAAAACTCAAATCCTGTTCTAAGCTGGGCTCTTCACAGGTGCCTATCATCTGCTGGTAAGACTTTTCTATTTTCTGCACCTTCAGAATATTACCTCAGTTTTGGTGTGAAGGATAAAACCCTCTGCTTTGAAAGCAATAAAAATATAGCTACTGCCTAACTAGTTGGTGCATCAATGCATTTTTATATCAATTATTATGAATTAGAAGCTTGGCCAAGGACTTCCACAACCAAAGGTCTGGCAAGGATGACACCACATCCAGAAAATTCCCTCTCTCAAGTGGCTATCCATCAAGAGGATAGCTCTTTTTTTATATAATGATTTTTAAAAAAAAATTTAAAATAAAATCTTTTTCTGAGCTTCAACTCCAGCACATCACAGCCTGCCAAATTCATCTGCTTATAGCCCTAGGCTGAAACATCTTTTAATGCTCAGTTTCTACAAAGCCTGAGAAGGACAATTCCAAAGTCTGTGTTGTATCCACTCTTTCCCTACCCTACTCTGCCCAGCTGGCACCTCCTGCCCAGCCCGAGGGGCACCTTCAGGACCTGGCACTGGCAGAGACACCCTTTGTTAATCAGTGTGGGGGGCAGGCTGCAGCCCAGAGCTCATCGGAACATTACCATGCAAGCCAGCATGTTACTCTTCCCTATTCAGTCCCTAAAGGAATCGTGTTTGACAGAAGTGAACAGCTGCTGTGTATTTAGAGATGTGAATGTATTGCATTATTTAATGAATGGTGTCATTTTAATATAATTATTACTAAAAGTCCAAACGTAAGCCTATTTTTATTTATGCTTAAAATTTTTTACCCACTAAGCATTTTCAACTCTGTTTGCAGCCAGAAGTGCTTTCACAAGGTTAGACCACCATAGTGCTTCCAATTCTGTTTGTGGATCCTTATTCAGCCACTTTTTTTCAACAGAAATGATCTCCTCCTTTCCAGATAGTACCAGGACTGTAGCTGCACTGCTTGCACTTGAGGCAGCTCCCCTGCATGCCACTATATTGCTATCTCACGTACACCATTTCTGGGTTCTTAACAAATAAAATCCATGCAAGGATTCCTGTTTCTCCTCATTATTTTGGTAAAACTATTTTATTACCCCAGTGCCTCCACCTACATGTTCACTCTTACTCAATATCATGACAGTAATACCTGTGTCCAAAAAAGTCTTGAGCATGAATTATTCCTTTATGTGCTAAGAGAGTACCTCATGTGGAGCAAAGGATGAATTTCAACAAGGCACTTGGTGCTACCAATTTCTTAACACACAAGCAGCCTAACAGGCACCAGTGCAGCTCAGCAGGTCTTGCTGTCAAGCCCACAGCACAGCTTGGCTCCCACCACGTACAAGGATACGACAAGGAAGTTTTGATCCCGGTGCTCACTTTTACCTTCAAAACAGCACCACTAATAAACTCACGGGGTTTTCAGAAAAAGAGGGAATAAAAAGGGAACATGGGTTGTGACACTCTGCTTCCTTATTACTGGAATCCAGAGCGTGACTTGACTCTGCCTACCTACTGCTTAAAATTACAGTGAGGGAAAAGGATTTTAGAAGCATTGCTCTGCCTCTAGCAGCAGACAGATTCAAAATGACTGGCCACACAGCTCTGGTGATCACAGGCATTCACAGGCATCTCATTTTATGCACTTATGCAATAACCTCATTTCTGAAAGTCATCTGGAATCGCTCTCTGGGGCTGGGACCCTGGGCCTGACACATGTTCTTTTTGGAAGGTGTTTCTGGTTTCCCAACTGTTGTTCTGCATTGCTCTAGGGCTTACAGACACTCTAGTGACGGCCACAGCCTCATGCCTTATTCACATACCTCTATATTGCTACATTACTGGGTGGATACTGAATTAGTCATCACCAAGGGTCACCGAAATATTCACCTATTACTTCATTTGCAGTAGATATTTGTGTGGATGCTAGCCAAGTTAATGCTGAATATGTTTTTCACTTTCAGCCTTAGACAGATTATGTCCTTCTTTTTTTCTAAAATACCTGTTGCTATCAGAAGGAAAAAATGTCTATGTATCTTTCCATATATGTTACACCCATCTGTATGAAATCAATTAAAGACAGGAATGTTGCTAGCCTACCTTAAAAAATGCTTAGGTAAAATGTGTGTACACCAAACTACCCCATGCTGGGTTTTTTAAAGATATTGTTTATCTAAAGTAGTCAGACCAAATGGCCTCTAGGATAAAATTCAATTCAATCTTAAACAGCACAGTGAGAGTGATTACAGAAGGGTAGTGCTCTGTTTCTTTCTAAAGAAGTAGAGAACATCATGTGAAACTGTCAGAGGTCTAAAACAGATACGCAGATTTAATAAAACTGTAGAACTCACTGGCACAGGATGTTTTAGGTGACTATGCATCCACAAAGCGATAAGTATGGAAAAAAGATCCCATCTGTGTGAAGCAACCCAGCCCAGGGATGTCAGGGTACACCTAAATATGTCTGTATTTGCACACCATGCCCCTACATGCTGCAGAAGCAGGACACAAGCCCATTGAAAGCCTCTCTCAGCAGTGCACCCAGGCATGATGCTGTTTAATCTGTCCCTTATTACTAGTTTTCATTTGCAAATTGAAAGGGGGAGCTGTGGGCAGGAGGGATGTAGCTTGTTCCTCCCAAAGGGGTGCTTAAAATCCAGCCCCTCTTCTGAGCAGCCATGAGTGCAAAAGGCAGCAAAAAAATCCTGACAGGCGCTCTAATGAAAACGCAGCCTGTTGTAGTCCCTGTGATAGAGAAAAATTCAAAGAAAAGGAAGGAGCAGCCAGTGGGGCTTCACAAGGGACTGCTCTGAGGGTTTAGAGAAGAAAAGCAGGCATACTGGAAATAGAGAGGATCCACACAAGACTACAGAGGATCAGTAAAGACTTGCAGAGAAAGTAAGAGTAACAGAATAGCAAGGGGAGTTCACGCTAGCCAAAGGGATTAAGGGGAGTAAGAGAGGCTTTTACAAATACTTCATGTCAGGCAGGGAAAAGATGGAAGAGGCTCACTAATAAATGAACGCCAGGACAAAGAAAAGACAGGGACTCTAAAATGAATAAATCGACTTTTAACAAGGGACATAAATAAGACAAAGCCGGATAATAAAAGGAAAAGTGGATAATAAAGAGGCAGGTAAAGGGAAGCCTGAGTTGGGTGGTGCAACACAGGGAACACAGGGCAGCCTGTGCAGCAGGCACTGCTCCCTGTGCATGGGGCAGAGGGGACAACATGGGCCAGCAAAGGCTCCCCAATAGTGTTATAGGCACAGCATGTTCCTGCTGCTCTGCTGTGTCCTTCTGCCAGAAAGCAAGGAGGGAGTGAAACAGCTCTTCTCCTCCTCCTCACCCGCCTCAGAGACTAAGAGAAGGATGGGGAGCTTCTCCCAGGATCTTGGAGACATAATTGACTGCACAAAGCTCAAAGGCATGTGAATTCAACAGCTCATATTTTGGATCCAGAACTATGCTGTGAGGCCATTGGGCAGAGAATTTAGGGAGAATCTTCTGCCTGTCATGTAAATTCTGTCTCTCTTTGATGATACACTGGTCCTGATGCCCTGGTTTACAGATCAGACCTGCTTTGACATCCCTTATGGGACCTCTATCAAGAGTTTAAATTTTAACCTGCTGATCAAGTTTAGGCTTTTCTCCAAAGAAACACAAAACCTCAGTGGATAGCAGAGATGGGGTAGCAAATTTCCACCAGAAGACTTGGCCTGTCCATGACACCCACGGAGGTGGGTGATATAAAAGGCCAGGAGCTCAGGTAAAGGCTTGCAGAACAAACCTAATGTCACTGCAGAACATCTATAATACAGGTAGAGATAGATCAAAATCACCTATCAGTTCTAAACTGCCCTTCAAACCTGACCTTGAAAAATGCCTCCCTGGAAAGGAATGGACTTGCCTCAATCTTATATTTTTGGATTCCACTTATCAACAAGAATACTACCAATGTGATGGAAATGTATGGGCCACTTGATTGTTATGTGCCTTTTACCACTCTAAAACTAGACCAAAATGATGGCAATACAGGCAGATGCCAATGCCTTGAGAGCCACACAGCAATTTCTGAGAAACCTTAAGAAACTCTCTTTCACAGTTTAAGATATTAAATAATTTAAATATGTTTATGGAAGTTTTCCTGATAATCATCTCACTCAACAAAATATACATGTGACAAATTTAAACTCTGTATTTTTGGACTCTCCACCTTGGTTATATTAATATTTATACTGCAGCAGATTCTTGAGTGCAAAACCAGACCCAAGCAGGGAGTGAGGCTCCAATTCTGAGCCCCCTTACCCTCCCACAGACCCCATCTGTGAGAAAGTTTATACAGCTCTGAGAGCCCAGTGCTCCACAAAGAGCAGCTCCCATCACACCTACTGCTGCTGACTCCAAAGCACCCAAAGGCTGCAAACCTGAGCCATGTGCTCCAGCCTTGCTTGCAGAGGGGGTGGGATGATGCCTGCCACCTTTGACCCCTCTCACACAGCCTCCATCTCTCTGCATGGCCATTTCCTGCCTCTTCCTTGCCCCAGAAGAGAGCCTTGTAGCAGTTTAAGTCCTAATCTTCAGGGAGACCCTGGTGCAGGAAGGAGGGCTGCTGAGCCCTGTGGGGAGGCATGGCTCACCCCTGCTCTCAGCAGGTATTGTCCCCACACTCCAAGCCCACCTGCTCCACTGCTGCACCAACAGCTTCCTCCTAATGGTCTTCAGCTCCACACCAGCACACAGGATAAAACAATTTATGCTGCCAAATGGAGATGCATAGAACCAATGTACCGAACAGCAGAGATATTCAGCCTGTTCTCTGCCTATTCTACTCTGAAATGCACCCAGTCTCATTAAATTGCTGATCAAAGATTATTATCTCTGAGTACTTCCTTCCATTTTGTCCAGTTGTCTCTAGGTTTTCCCTATTACCTGCCAGAAGAGCCCACTAAATTTCTACAAGAGTTTTAGCCAGTTTAATAAATTAAAAAAGAAGCAAGAATGAATGGAGCCTTAGCACAATTTGTACCAAGTGGAAAGTAGTCAGAGCTACTATGTTGGAAAATAAGCAAACACAGCCATTTACACTGAATCCTTCTCCATATATCAGCCTCTAGACAAAAGCACCTGAAACCACTTCTCCTGTTTCAGACAGGGCATACATTAAACTTACTTTGGACAAGGGTGGATAATTAAGCTCAGGATCTATTAAAATCTTGACATCCGATTTAAAGTACAGGAATACATGAAACAAATGTGTCAAAGACTCCAGAAATTTCCAGGCATTAGGATACAGGAGAAGCAAAATGCTGCAGTGCAATGACCCAAATTAATTATTCCACTGGAAACCCAGTAGCTGTTAACATTAAGCAGGGACACACCAAACTACATTAGAGAAATAAAAAGTTACTTCAAAAGGTATCCATTATTCTTTGCTAATACCCCTAACCTCTCCTCAGTTTTTTTGATAAGCTAATGACATAAGCTGCTGGGGGAAAAAAGCCTGCCGTGAAGGAAGAATTGGGTAAAGCCAGAAATCACTTCCTATGCAGGAGGCAAAAAATCAAAATGTTTTTTAGATACAGGATAATTTATGCACTAACTTTGCTTTTCAGAATAAATTTGCTGCTGAGGCCCCAAGGATGCCTCTCACTGAAGCAGAATATTATCAAACAGGAATGAGTGCTTTGCTTTCTCAAAATCCCAAACAACTCAAAGAAGAAAACCTGAAGCTTATTTACAAGCATCACTTGTGCACCCTCAGCCGTGAGTAACAGATTTCCATTAACACTCTGAAAGAGTATTTGATTTTACAGACAAGCTACAGGCTATGCTTAACTTTGGATACAGCCAGTGACCAAGCTTCAGTGATTAATTTTTATGTGAATCACAATTATTATGAGAATGTCTGTGCTGTTTTCTTCATTTTCTGATTTTTCACTTTCATGTACTTATGTCAGAGACTTCAACAAAACAGATTTATAAACAGGGACTTGCATTATTACCCTTGACTCTTTCATCTTCTGAAATAATGTAACATCTACTGTAAACTTTAACAAAACCAATGAGATATACACAGTTTATCTGCTCACAATAAAATTACACAGAATAAAAACGACTTAAAGAATATTTCATCTTTCCTCATCTTTCATGCAAATTGAATTTTGCTACTGCGAGCTCTTTCTGTACACACAGGGGTGGAAAACCAACTAGTTTTTATGGCATAATGAACACTTAGATAGCTGCAGAGAGAAGCATTCAATTGCATTTACATTTCGCAATTATTTAATGCCACCTATTAATATCCAGCTACTGTCTCCGGCAGTCCTACCTTGCAAGGTGGCTGAGCATGCAAAATGTGCTAAAAAGGAATTTCCTCCTCATTTCCATCTTTGTTCTACTAATCCCCGGCTCCCATTGTCCCTGCACACCGTTCTCACAAGGAAGGCAACTCGCATTAAGCACAGCCCCAGCACATCAAGCCTGCAGCCAGCACACTCTCAGCTCTGCTCCTCTTTTCTGCTCACATGTCACAGTGCCTTACTCTTTCTGGGTTTTGTTTTCTGCAGTCACTACCCTATTGTTGCTTGGGAGGTTGAGCTCCTTGTCTACCTTGGAAAAAACCCCTACAACAGAGTTTTGAATGCCCCAGGCTGTGATTTTGTCTTATCTTTCCATCTGTTGGGAAGATTCAAGTGCAACATTGAGACTAGTGAAGCCAAGTTTATACTGTGCCACTGATATTCCAAAGAAAATTTTCTGAGAAGCAGACATCTATCTAAACTGATCTCATGGCTAAATTTCAGTTTTCCTAGTTTGGATCCCTGCACACCTTACATTTGAATACTGTTTCCCAACCTGCTGAAAGCACTGAGTGGTGCACCTGTACAGACACAGATGCACGTCACCCAGACAGAGACCCATGTCAAGCCAGACACAAAGTGATCTGAGGTCTGAGGCATTAAAGGAAGTTTGCAATAAGTATATTTTCAGAGCTTTACCATATTATTGACCCTTTTCTTTCACCTAAGCAGCTTGCCTGCTTTTAGTTTCCTAACACACCTTCCTTCACCAATTCTCAAGTTGACCAGCATCTCCCTCAGGAGCCCTCATCTCCCCTCAAAATGAATACACATGAAGTCAGATCAGCCGATGATTAATCTCACTACGCCTCTAAAGGGTCAAAATATTGGCAACAGAAATCAATGGTCAATCATGTAATGACCTCAGCAGGACTCTGATTACAGGAGAGCTTACACAGAAAGCTGGCTACCATGTGGATCTGCTTTGGAGCCCCAGGGTATTACAGAGGCTGGCAGCCAGAGCACAGACTGGCAGCAATTCTCTCAGCCACACGTGCAGATGGATTTTTAGGTATGCTGCAAATAAGTCCCAAAGGCAAGAAAAAAAGTCCAGTTTTCTTCCTAGTGTTGTTTCATTGCTGGTGACTGGTAACACCTTTCAATTCTTTATCTTCTCCTTTGCTCTATAAAGACTGTGCTAGCAAAATAGATCCCACTACAGGAATCCATGAAGACCAGTGGCCAAAGCATATTTGACCCTTGGGGTGAAACTTCCCTTGGCTTCAGTGTGGGAGAAATTCATCCTCTAAGTTCCAATCAAAGAGCCTGAGGTTTACCTCTGAAAACTCATATAGGAATTTGGGTCAAAACTTGCAGAATTCCTACAAATCTGCTATAACCAGCTCAGGAAACACATTTATTTTACCTTGGGATATGAAAACAAAACTCCAGAGAAAGGCCTGCTGAAGACCAATTGCAATTCTCTCCAAATCTTAAGAAAGACCTTCAAATGTTTACACAGCATTCTTTTAGCTATAAATAATTATTCCAATTGCTATCTACTGCAGCCACATCTAATTTAGACAAATATTTTAAAACCATTCTGCCCAGAATTTATTTAGATACACAAGCCTGAAAAGAGAATTTAAAGTCCAACAACAATTGCAAACTTTTTGGAAGTGGATGGGAGAAATGCTGAGAAGAGACTACTTTGCTAAAGTTTTCTGACACTGTGCTTTGGATTGGGTGGGTCACGAGCCAGCCCAGGAGTAATTCTGAAGTGCTGCAGATGGGAAGATCACAGAAAACATGTGAAACAATCTCACCACAAAGCTGAAGGGCTGAAGAAGTCAATGTGCCAGTGCAAGGACTCTGTAGCATCAGCACTGAGCCAGTTCTTCGTGAATGACATTGATTCATATCCATGGAAAGACAGTAAGGTTTCCAAGGATTTAAGGAAAATCCAAGATGTAGTTTGAAGTAGAAAGCTTTTGAGAGAGGTATGGCCACCAAGCCTCTGTACTTTTTTTTTTTTTTTTTTTTTTTTGGGGGGGGGGGGGGGCGGTTAGTGGAATTTTGCTCCTTTTGTTTCCAGTCCCAGACAAAACAAGGAAGGAAGAAAAGTTCTCAGAGATTCAAATCTGGCTTTTAAATAAATGTCCCACTGTCTTGTGAGAACCAGTCTTTTGTGGAACAAGTGTCCCTCCCTCATATGGGGAGAGAAAGGGGAAGGTTTTCGATCTTGACCAATAAAATGAATGTATGAAATACTGACCAGAGCTGCTACTCCTCACAAAACTGCTACACAAAGACATCATTTTGTGTTGCTGATATCTGACCAAAGGCAAAGAAGCTGAGCAATGTGCCTTCATGTCAGGAAAAATAATGCAATGCTTAGATTGTGCCAAGTGTGGAAGCCCACTGGGGCTGAAAGGGAGGAAATGCAAACAATAAGCCTTTAGTTTCTCACTCCACAGCGCTACTCTGAGGCTGAGCATCCCAGACCTTTTCCAAGTGCTGCCTTCAAAGCCTTACAATATTCTTTCTGCATGATTGAAGCATAAAATAAAATAAAATTAATATTAAAATAAAATTGTAAATCATAGGCTACCCTTCTTTCTCAGAAACACTAGGCAAGTTTCTTAAATCCACCAGAGGGGGTTTTACCCAAGCATCTTAGACCCCAAATCTCATCTGTGGCGGAAGTTAAATTGTGAAATGCCCCCACAGATATTAAGAAAGCTTTGAAAACTGTTAGCCTGATATTCCCCTTCTAAAACTCAGTACCACTGAGGTGATACTGATTAAAAAAAAACAACACCCAAAGGCTCCAAAAAGAACAAAACCCAAAACCACTGTTCTGCCACCATGTTTCTGAGCCTTCTTGCAAACCTAGCTTTGAAAAAAATAAACTCCGATTTTAACTTTTTTAATTAAGAAATGAACTAAAATGAACTAAAACTATTTTTAGATTTAACCTGCTAATCTCATAAGTAAACAACTACCTTGAGACAAAGTGTCTGAAACACACGTAGAAATGAATATTAAACTCTTAGTATAAAAATACCTCCTGTGGATTTCAATTTTGCTTTTAGACTCCTCTTGGGAAAATTATTTTAAACACAGATGCAGATAAGAGCAGACTTAGATAAAAACTGGTTTTCAATAGTTTGGGGCTGGATTACAGACTAGTAATTCCTCTGTAAAGCCACAACAGTAAAGACAGCCTGGACAGATGCTGAAAACATACATATGTACATTATAAATCTTACACAAGATTAGATACTGCTCTTAAGGGTGTTAAGAACCTAACAAAACACCCACAGCTCTCACGAACAGAGCCAAGAAAGACAACTAAAACTTGTAGTTTTGGACACCTTTTCTTCCCACGAGAGGCTGAATTGTCTGAGAAAGCTATTCAAAGCATACCATTAGCCTAAGACTTTCCAAAAAAGCACTCTGGGTTAGTTTTTTATGGAATTTCCGTGTTTAGGAGTTAAGTATCTATCTGCTTTTAAAAATCTGTCTTCAAGCATAAGTGCATCTTTAGATATCTAAAATAAATTTGAAATTCTGACCAATAGTGGCCCATTTTCTCCCATCCAGCCTCCGTAAGTTAATCAGCCAACTCATCACTTTGAAAGCAAGAGCAATTAAATCCTTGTATTAGAACTGGGTCCCATTAGATCTCCTCCAGCAGAACATCTTCTTAAATGAGATCTGCAAGAAAAAGACATCTGCTGGAAGAACTGGGCTGTAAATTACAATTTGAATGCTGATGGCACTGAAAAAAAGAGAAAGAACTGAAGGCATTTAAATTCCTATACCTAGAGAGGTGTGCTTTTTAATTAGATGGGAGAGTTGACAAGGCTTGGATAAGAATATTTTTATGCGCTCTGCCTGAAAATAGAGATCTCTCTCTTCAGTCCTAAGAAAACTATCAGTTGGATGTGACCGTGTGCTATAACTCTGTTTATGGTATAGTCTGATACATTGCACTAATGTGTTCCAAGAGGTGCCTCCATAGGCAAAGCCAGCATCCATGCCAGTAACGAAAAAATTTGCCTGTGGAAGGCATGGCTTGCCTTGCAGTGCAGGGGGGCACAGGACCTGTGTGTGGGTACTGATCCATTGTGCCTGTTTCCAGGTAGCCCTGTGCTCTCTGAAGGCAGATAAATAGCTCCAAAATGAGAACAACCCCACTGCTCCACATATTAAATCAATTTGTCCTGTAGGAGGCTGTGCTAATGACAGCAGAAAAAAAATTTTAAAGTCTCTCTCTTTTCCTAGTCTGACGTGGGATATAAACCTGTGGCAAAAGAAACATTTGTACTTGGTCCAAATAAGTTGTTACTGAGTGAGGTTGACAGATTGATAACACTTTCTTTGATGCAGTAATAAACATTTTCAAACAGAAATCAAGATTGCTCTTTTCTGTTTAAAACAAGGATCTGGAGAGGTCCAGTATATTCAGTTCAATATTCCAGGCATATATTGGATTAAAACCAGCTTGGTAATGAAGATTTATACATTTTTTGTCAAGTGCTATAGCTAAAGAAGTCTGCGGAAGGACAGCTTTTACCCCCTTACCCTGCAGCTAGCACAGAGATGCCCAGTAATGAGCCAGCATGTGAAACCAGTGGCAGGAAGGCTAAAAGAGGTACAGCAAAGTCTTCAAGAGGTCTCCCAGCTACCAACCCAACACAAGGCTAAGTACATTCACTCACTGTCCTTTATACGGCACAGGATTGATTTCAAGTGCTGGATAAGCAACATGGATGAGCTGGAGGAGAAACCAAGGTTAAGGAGATGGTTTGAGGGAGCATTACTATGCAAACTGGACCTCTCCCCATTTGGCAGGCCTCTGAACAGAGATGAAGAGAACCACTTGCCATAAATATGTGTAGGGCTGCAGTGCACCAGCTCTCTTGTGATGAGCAATAAGGGATCAAAGCTGATCCCTGAGGCTGCCGTGTGCAAGATGCCAAATAAGTCTCTTATGGACTTCCAAACCCATGACATTTCTTTCTTCCTTCCTTTTATTTTTTCCCCCATAATTCAGAGATGCCCAAAGATCTCTGATATTTCAGCAATCTACTGGGGATTGCCAGATGAATAAATGGCTGAAAAGCCACAATAACAGCCCACACCCTCCCCTCTTGCCTGGATTCACTGAGTAATTCCAGGAGTTTCATACGCCCCAGGAGCTCAAAGAGCAGCACGGGAGACTGACTGTCTAGTAAAATAAGGATGATTAAGTCAGATCAGAGTCATTGTTTGCCTTTATGACCCACGTCTAGTCTTTCATCACATTTACAACACTTAATCCTTAATAGGAAATGCTCCATTTATTTTGACCACTGATGTATTCAGGACAGTCTCAAGGGTCAACACAGTTTCCATCTTTCTTCTTCCCAAGCTACATTATTAGTACTGTCCCATGGGAAAATCAGGCTTCAGCTTATCACATCAGTTTCTTGCAATTTTCTGAAGAAGCTCATTGAGAGGAAAGTGAGGGAGAGCCAGGGCAGAACTCTTTCCCCCCAGAAGCATCTCTACCAAATGCATGTTACATGAGCTTTGGTTAAGTGATCACTGGGAGATTCCAGCAAAGCTTGGCTGACAGCATTTCCCCTAAAATACTGCAGGACTGCAGGGTATTGTTCCTCCACCTTGCTTTGCATTGAAAATGGTATTTACATAATTTAGATAACTTGGGGTGATAAACACTGGGATTACTAATTGTGTTCATATTAAATTTTTAACATATTTGAGTAATTCACATTAGGATAATAATGAATGTAATACATTTAAGGAAAATAAATACTTAGTTCTCCTTTATAAATAAGATATTCTATTTATTATTCATAAAAGACCATGTATTTTTACATCATTGCATTCTTATTGTGGTTTGTTCATTTATAAAGTTTTGAAGTCATGGATATCATATCACTGAGAGATTCAGTTTCTTTAAACTTCCAACTTCTTTTACTGAGTTTTTGACCAGGATAAAATATTTTCCCTCACAAACACAATGTGACAGCTCTGCACTCCACATATTTGTCCTGCTTAAAATAATGGTAGACAACCAATGGAAACCTGACAAACTAAAATATGTAGGTTTATAAAGGAGGACTGCACAGATGGGTACATTTAGCAAAGTCATTTTCCACCAGCCTATGAGTATCAAATTTCTAAATTCTTAGGTCTTTATTCATTCAGTCTTGGAAGGTTTAGAGGCCAATTCATTTTCTCAATCTCTCAACTTCATAAATTTTCATTATTTGCATTTTAATTCAAGCACGACCTTCATTCTAGATTCAGAATGAGTTAAGATAGGACAAGAACAAAAGAAAAAAAGCATTTTTATAGATGGGAGAAGTAGAGTGAAATGAAGAAAAGGATATAAGTTGATTACAGATTTGAAAACTTAGAAACATCAGGGAGAAAGCTATTTATTAAAATTGGAAAAGAAGAAAGGAGAAAACCCCCAAATAAATGAAGCACTCCATTAAAATCTCCATAGTATTAAACAGGGTGGAAATGAATGTAATGCATTTTAGAAGAATGAAAAATAATATAAATATCAGAGGAAACCATAGGCAGGGGACAGCCTCAAGATGAGAAGACATCTAAATGAAGAACATGGAACACAGAGGAAAGGTACCCTTAAAAGGTCATTCTTTCTATTCAATGCAGAAGTTTGACTTTGCCACACATTTCCAACACTCACAGCATTTTCTGTGGTATGTGCTGACCTTTTAGGTTTGTCTACTGTAGTATTTTCTTTTACTTCAATATTTTTTCTTTAAACATTTTGAATCAATGATTTAATGTCTTGTTAGGTAGAGCACTAGTAAAAATAAACCCCTACACACAGAACAAAAAAAAAAAATCCCCTGAAAAATAACCCCCCAGAACATTTCCAGCTTTGTCTCTGGACATGGGTGTAAGACCTCCTCCTCAGGGCTAACCTGAGAGCTTTACTGGGGTCTCTTCAGTGTTGTGTGGAAAAGCTGCCTGGTACAAACACTTTTATATGCACCATCTCTTAGGACACTAAAAGCTTAAGGATTGATGTAGCAAAGTGTGAGCCTGTGACTGATGTGGCTCCTGAGTATTACGCTGGGAGCAAAACGATGGGTTATAATGCCAAGCTCTGACATAATGGCCTCAACCAAGTGATTTAAGCTCTTCAGACCTCTTTCTCCTCCTATGGTCTTATAAATACTACACAGACCACAAAGGCTTTTGTCTCTCAACATTGTCTGCTCACGCTGTTCCACTTCAGGGACACACAGGCTGCCAAACAGTGGTCCAATGCTGGTGTTGAAGAAGAAGGGAAAATTAATTTTTTACACACAGCAATGGTATCAGTAGCATGATACCATTTTTCACATATCAGCAATGGTATTTCTGGTCTGGCAGTAGGATTAAGCAAGACTGACAAAACCTAAACTCAAATAAGGTTGAAATTCATGGTCTGGTTAAATACAAATGCTGTACTTCCAGTCCAGAGTATTTCATTTGATGGCATAAAGAGATTGAAAGAATAGCAGCAACATGGATAAAATCAGTCAGGAACCTGACCACAGTTTATTAACACAAAAAAAGTGAAGAGAAACAAACAAGGGGAAAATTGGATAAAAATTGAAGGCCCTATATATTACATGAAGATTTGAAATGATAACTCCGTCATCATTACCCAGAGTTCAAAGTCCACAGTTATTTCCTTGTACAGAAAGGCAGACTGATAATTCCCTTACGTCAGTTAAGGT
Source organism: Melospiza georgiana (assembly GCF_028018845.1). Classification (NCBI taxonomy): domain Eukaryota; kingdom Metazoa; phylum Chordata; class Aves; order Passeriformes; family Passerellidae; genus Melospiza; species Melospiza georgiana. Next base: position 41,202,382 of record NC_080430.1, on the reverse strand, counting down.
CTTTTTCCCCCCCTTACTCCTTACACAAAGCCCTTCTTGTCACTGGGAAATTCCTTAGACAGCAGCAGGCTCTCTTGCTAAGAATGAACAAGACACAAAGCTCAACTTCTGCAAAGCACTGCTCATTCAGCAGATATTAATTTGAATACTGAAATCAAAGTGTCTGCTGACAGCTCAACATCACTGGAGAAATGCAAGACCCATGATGTAAAGCTGTGAGTGGGCCTTCAGATTTGTGCATACCTATGCATTGCCACTGCCCCGCCCAGCAGGAGTTGTTAAACTGCTGGTCTGAGTCTCAACATCTCAATCATTAACCACAATTTAAATAATTAATTTAAATGGACCTCAAAAGACAAGGAAGCCTTTCAGCTATCCTATGTCTTTTGGAGCAGAAGTTTGATGATGGTTTTTTTTCTGCTTAATAAAGTTGATTCCACAGGCCCCTATCTGCAGATTGAGGTAATTTCACTTAAAAAATTCTTTTAAGAAAAAAGCCAAGCAAAGCATGTGTCTCTTATTTAGCCACATAGGGAGTATTTAAAACACAAATTTCTAAACACATTAACAAGTCCTGCTTGTTTCAAGACACTGGTTTCGTAGTCTCAAAAAGTCAACCACATAAGTAAATTTTGCACATAGGCAGCACATCCAAGAGTACAAATTTAATTATTTGTGCTTTTTTAAGGAATAATAATCAAAGAGGATGCCTGAAGAACTTCAGGAGAATCTCACTAATATTTCCAAAAGTATGGCCAAGAAAAAAAAAAAAAAATACTAGAAAAGGAGGATCTGAAGCTCCTGAATACAAAACAGTGTTTAGAAGAACTATACTTATATATGAAATACATTGCTGTTCCTTGCTACTTGATAGAAAAAAATGAAACTACATTGGGCATACTAACAATTGCTTACATGACTCTACTGGACCCTGGTATGGAATGCAGCACCTTCAGTTCTTAGAAGTGTTCTGGAACTGCTTTTCCCACTAAGTCAAAATTAAAAAAAGGAGCCATGCTTTTGCAAAGCTGGCTCTTACAGACTTTTTCTGTCAAACTTTACAAATGCATTTTTGGAGATCAGCTCAGATCTGGTACTCATTTGCAAGTGAAATGCTGAACTTGGCATGAAGTTTAGCTCAATTCTTCTCACAGGGTCACTTCTTTCCATTCTCCCTTCTGGTGCATAATGCCTCCTTGGTGAGTTCTATTTAGTCACTAGGGTCTCACAGGAGACATTGGTATATCTTCTTAAGGAATTATTGTTATTTTTAATTGGAGCCATTTGCCCTTCTGAGAAATCCACAGCACTAATGGCAGCTCTTCTGTTTCTGACCTCCACCACCTCCCTGTCAAATTGGAATGGAAAACAACCAGCTCTTCCATTTAAATCAGCTCCTGCTGTCAGTGACAACACCCAGAGTTACACAAGTAAAGTTAAAGCTGAAAAAAATGCACAACCAATCTCTACTGCTGCTGCACAAGCTGTCTTCACTCAGTTCAACTCCCTTAATCTGAGCAAGGTGAGAAAGATGAAAGGAATTTAGATATAGCAAAAATCAAATTGAACTGCAACATCTGGATCCAAAGTGTTATACTTATGTGAGTGCTGGAGGGAGAGACAAGGAGTGCCAGGATGGAGCAAAGACGCAATTTAAAGCACACTGAATAGGAAGACCACCAAATTTCAAATATTTTATTAATCAGTTGTTTTCTAGAGATAGGAGAAAACTCCATTCCCATCTTTCCAGGCGGACTTGATGTTCTGGCCTGATGTAAGAGCAAGCAGTCTTTCAGGCAGGCCAGCTAATTTAGCACTCCTTCAATTAAGCAAAGGCTTAGAGAGGGGAACTGAATGGGATTTTTTTTTTTTTTCTATTTTTAAATTCTTCTATTTGAAATTTATTTCTGCTTTATGTAGGGGTAACGTTTTCATGTACAAGGGTGCTGTCCAGAGACAAAATTGCAGCCCCATTGCAGGGAGTTAACCAAGCCAAAAGGTACCTGATGATATCTAAACCTTCAGCGAGTTCAAGCCCTCTGCTTTCACAGGAAAACTTGAGAAGCAAGCATTTAAATATCATCTGGCAGCCCACAAGAATTCTCTTTTAAATGCAAGTGTAGGAAAGGCCCGTATTTAGAACATATCTTTCTTTTTCTCTGAAGTAAGAGCAAGACATATCTTGCCCACTTACAAGAACAGTGGGTTGGACAGCAGAAATAAATATATGACAGCACGAGGTCTGCTGCCCTTGCAAAAAATGATGAAACATTCAGGGATCAGCATTTTTCGCCCCAACTACTTACAATCCAAAGTAGATATTTCAGCCTGGCAAGTTATACCTCTGAGGACAGAGTTATGAAATAATTTCTCCCCTGGCTTGACAATAAAATGGGGGGGAAGAAATGACAGGCAGGATAAATGTGCCTTTCACACAACTAGCAAATAGGAGAATCAAGCCTTAAGCACTGTTAAATAAAAAAAGAACAACAAAAGCAGAAAACCCAAACATCTGAACTTTTGCCACAAACTGAATTAATTTTTCTCCATGAAAAATCCCCCCCAACCCACCGTCTATACCACATATATGTCACATTGTTTGACATCTGGCCTGAAGATAACTTGATAATTGTTGGCTAAGCACGAAGGTTTTGTTTGGTTTTGATTTGTTGTTACGTTCCTCAGTTTACCATAGGACATTAGAAAAAAGGAAAAAAAGGAAGGAGGAATGATGACTTTTGACAATGTTATCAATGTCACCCTTAGGGTGACACTCCTTTTCCTACATCTTGGGGCATCCAAAATTAGTAAGTATTTTTTATATTTAATGATGGATGGTGAACTGAGAAAGTATCAAAAGAAGCTATCTCAAAGAGTGAAAGCAAGTCTGAACAGAAATGCTTTATCATAATTCAGAAAAAACAACCTGACAACAAACAAAGACAATGACATGATGCCTCTCTTGTGTCTTCCATGGGCTACACTGGGCTAAGAGCTCATCCCTAAAAGCTCTGCATGTGCAGCTGCTAATGCATGGGAAATGTGATTAACTGACTTGAGAAAGGCCCAGAATTACTCCCATTCTGACTAGATTACTGGATAATTAGATTGGTGGCACTCTTCCCTTACTGGGCTGTCAGATTAAATCCTGCTGGTTTTCTTCAGATAACTGTCATGTTTCACAATAATAAACAGAGACTGACACCAAGTCTCTTCGTGTTCAAAGGAAGCAAATGCCTCCTCTACCCCCACACATCCAAACAGAAAAATGCTCAATGCACTTACTATTTCATTGAAAATGTCATTAAATTTGATTAAAACATACCTAGTTGATGAACCTGGTCAGAAACATTTAATTTGACTTGATAAATGGGAATCACAGGGCTTTGAATACTCATCTGGCAGATTACTTAATGGGAGGGCAAAATCAAATTATACTTTAATGGGGGATAAAGAAGGAACATTTCAAAGTCCTGCTTACAGAGAAACAAGTCTCTCATTCACATGCTCCTTATGGGGATTTGTTCAGTCCAAGAAAGGAGCCAGCAGGTATATTTGGATCTTCCACAACTGCTTAACGTGGGAAGTAAAAGTTTTTGTATTCCTCAAGTCCCATAACTGGTACTGCACCACATGATGTTAAAACAATAATCAGTATATTTATGGTATTTGGCTCCTCTCTTCCTTCCATGAAGACCTTGACAGAGCTTGATATGAAGTCTGTGATTTTACCGGAACGTAACGTTCAGTTACCAGTTCCCAAAATACACAAATTACTCTACCATTTTCAAACCCACACATTTGAATCTCACGAGGATCAATAAGTTTGGTATTTCTTCCTGAAGTAATCAGCAGGTTGGGAAAGCCTTGTAAAAGATAAGAACAGACACATGCCAAACCTGAGCCAGTATCTTAACTCAGCTGAAAACAGTGCTGAGCTTCCCATCATCCTGAAGAGCACAGAGTAACAGCCCTTGGAAAAAAGGGTTCCTAACACAGGGAGCTTTGCTGTCCCATTGTAACCCTACCCCAAAATCAAACCAACTCTCCCCACTGAGGCACCCACGAGCTCACAGCACCACTGCAGTCTTGCTCCTGCAGATTTTGAGAAGGCTGCTATTTGGAACAAGGCATGAAGCTTGATATTCCAGTATTTTCAATTCTTGTTTTAAATTACATAATACTGCCTTATTTGAAGTATTGCCACTGCTAATTAATAAAGGCAAAATTTTCTGTTCACCTGGTTGCACTGGTAAATTTATGCAATGTGATGAAAATTTTATCTTTTGAAGTTTGCACAAGAAAGAGAGTATTGAAGCCAAAAAGGTGAAACATCTCTGATAAAGTACACCAGAATATCAAAAACATTACAAGTGTAAATCTATACCTGCATTTCTTTTTTTTCCCCCTGCCTTCTAAAGGCTTTTGGGTTTATTTGTTTATTTTTAACTGAAAAAGTTGATTACACTTTTGTACAAGATTATCTGGAATGAAATGGGGAAGGGGCAGAATTATAAACAACAATGGCAATAAAGTAAGGGTAGATCAGCAACTAAAACAGTAAACTATAAATGTAAAGAGCACAAGCTAACATTAAAAAATATATCACTGTTATATGGCTTGCATTTACAACACTAATATATGTTTATCATATTCAATATGAATAATAGTTCCAAGGACTTGCAGCAAGAGTTAGAATAACAAAACTAATTACGTTAACTATATGGAGATACTTATCTAGAGAACCTTTTTTTTCCACCCACAGGTTCTGTTTTTTATAAAACTAGATTAGAATCATTTGTCTTTTTCACTTATGGCTGAAACAGAACCATCTTGTGGGGAAAATGAACTGGCTGATCTACAGTGCCCAGCACCATCAAATAGCAAGTTTGGATAAGAAGTGACTGACACTTTACCTAAGGAAAACAGAAAAGGGATTACAATGAACTTCTTGAACTAGAATTTGATGAAAACATTCAAATTAACTCTTTCCACTCTCACAGACTGAGATGAACAGTAAAAATTGACAGATTGTCTCCATCAAAGTACAATAAAAAGGGAATGCTTAGATATTTGTATTAACAAACTCTATTTGTGAATACAGGCGGAATTATTATCTTGAGAAATGAGATTAGAAACACGGTGCCTTGAAGAAATCTTGACATTTGCATATGTCGTCTGAATGCTATAAAAAACTAAGTTCCCACAGAAAACTGACATTCCCAACAATTAGGGCCTTTGTGTGCCTTACAGAGAACTTGTGTAAAACTTCAGAAGTCCATTGGCTTAAATGGAGCTAGGCTGATATGTATCCATGATTTATCACATACCCTCACCCATTTTCAAACCCAAATCGGTGACATTTCTTAAAAAACTATGCATAAGAAAATTGCTGATGAGTCAGAGCTTTGGGTGGATGATTTTGGGCTACTGGGTACAAATGTGTTCTGATCACTACTCAGGGGACTGGAATTAAAATCAATACAGAAAGGGGTTTGGAGTAATTTTTTAATAAAGAATTCTTTGTCTGAGTAAGGGAAAGAAAAATGTCTTTGACTACTTGACAGAAGTAAAATGGCACTTGTTTAGGGTTGCTCGGGGACTTGGAACAGCAGAAAATGACCTGGGAGAGATGGATTAATATAAAGTTAATCCTGCCACAAGTACAAATACATTATTCACCTGTCTGTGCTGTTTATGAGATTGATAGATACATGTCCATGCAGTCATGCACTCATAAAACCTTGCCTAATATTTGAAATACTTTGCTTTTGCCTAATTGCACTCTAGCTCTTCATGCACTGAGGCTGCTTTGATAATGCAGGAAACCTTCCCATGCAGTTGTGAGAGAGGAACTCCATTTTCCTGGGTTTTCACCCTCAGGCTTGCTCAGGAGCAGGTGTGTTTATGCTCACTGTGATGGAGGTCTTCCCTGGACACCTGTGCAGCATGAGCTGAACAGAAACCCCTGACACCCTTCACGGTGTCTAACAACTCTCAGATGTTAATACATCTTGGCTATTAAGGAGTGGGACTATGATTAAAGCCAGCATGGTAGGAGTAGGAGTGTTTTAATCACATTCTTACATGCACTGGGGAGGGAGTGCTGTCCATTTTGAAAGGCTATCATCCAGCCCTTTGTGAGAACTCAACGCAGTAAACCATTAATGTGAATAGTATCCACCACTTCACATACTTTGGGTGGCCTTCCTTAACAAAAGGTTATTCATGCTGTTACATTATGAGAACCCCTAAAATCTCATTAGCAGCAATGAAGCAGATCCAGTGGCAGTAATAAACTGTAGTTTAAATTAGAAACAGCTACATTTTGCACATTCACATGTGTATACATGATCTGTTTGTTGATAACCCAAAATTACCAATTTATTAAAGTTTAAGTTACTTAGAGATGAAAAATAATAATCAGCAACCTCTGCATTTACAGTAATAAATCCTTTATTCATCCTACATCTGAACTGCTCCTCTGCTCATTAAGGAAAAATTAATTAAAACACCTTTGCAGAAATTGCATCCCAGGGTGAAATGTGGTAGAGCCAAAGTAGGCTCGCATTTACTTGCAGTGTGTGGTCCCTGCTGTGAAAAAACACACAACTTACAAGAATCACTCACATTTTAAATATTTCCAGCTTGAATATTCACTGCAAAACATCATTGCTAAGTTTGTATTCAAAAGACACAGCATAGTAAGAGTTCTATTTAAACGCAAAAGGAATGCTTTTTGTTTTACAGCTGAACACTCCTCTCCCTCTATTCCACTGAGAAAAACACTACATACTGCAATTCAAATCAAGTCAAGTTTGCTTTCCTGTATGAAAATTCCTATTTCAACATCACGACTGCTATTAAGTTCAAAGGAAGCTGACAGTTCTGCAGTTATTAAGTTAAAAGATGGCCAACTTTCAGCTGGAGTCATTGCAAATTAATTCTGCCTTACAAGGCCACATTAGGTCATTTCCTGAGCTGGTGGTAATAAATAGCCCTTTCCATAATGTAAGAACAAATGAGTGCAGTGAGGCTGTCCTGATGTGAGAACTGGAGGACCAGGCTAGGCTGGGCTCAGGGAAGTGCTGTAGGGCAGCCTGAGCCACCCACACTCAGACCCACCTCCAACTGGAACCTGAATCTTGCCATACACCGAACTTGGGTGCATGTCCAAGCTAGAGTGTTGCAGTAGGTATGATCTCACAGTGCCTCTTTTACAGCCCCTTTGCTTTCTCATTTTACATTTTGGGTTGTAACTTCACTTGCCAGCTACAGGGCAGAGAAGGCAGAGCAGAATTGAAGCGGGCTGAGATCAGCAGGTTTTGTCTTACAGGTTTGATCTCTATTTTGTCCTCAGCTTTGAGAGGCATTTATTTATTAATGGATGTATAGGAAGGAATAGAGTTGGCAGGGACATGCTGTGTAAACAAGCATCAAACTACTGACATTTTCCCTTCGTGCCTTTGTGCTGAGTAATTTGCCACAGTCATGTGAAAGCACTAGTTAACAAAGCCTAAAACCCAGGGTTTTCTCTTCCTACTAAACTATTCATTAGCTTCATTTCTTAGAATGCAATGACCTCCAGGCAAAACATTTCCTCAAGTGGGGAAAAAAAAAATCCTGCCTAAACCTTGCATGGCCTCAGATTTGTGTAACCCTATCTCTCTACAGATACAGAGATGCCACAACATCCAGGTACATGGCCACCCTCTAATGCACTGTATTATCCTGCATCTTTCATCACCTGCTGCCTTCCACGTGGATCTCTTCCACTCATGAGGCAAGGACTGCTCTTCTCTTGATTTGTAGAGTGATGGGCCCAATCCATGACAGCTCTAACACAAAGTCTCATGGTGTCCATGTAATGATCAGGATCAAATGACACAAACTAGTGAAGGGAGCTTTTCTGAAAAGGGCAACAAAACTTAGGGGAGTTTTGTCATTATCTTTAGTGAAGCTATCACTTAACCCAGAAAGTCCACAACCCATGTTGCAAGGTGAGTAGCAAGAAGTCTGCACTGGGCCTCTGGCACCTGCCTTTCATTTTGGGGGCACAGATTCCCCCTTTCTAGCATTTCTGATTTGTATCATTGAAACCTCCGTGGCTGCATTCTACAATGGTTAAGTGAATTTCAGGGAGGAAGGCACAGATTAATTCTCATTATTGCTATTACTATCATTATCACTAAGTTAGTACAAAAAAATAAAAGCAAAAGAAACCCAAAACCTCAGACTCCCTGGCCAACAAGTGAGCTTAGGTTTAATTGTAAACAAAATGGGCCTGATGGTAGGCTTTTGCACAAGTCTTAGACAATCAAAGCTACTGATAAACAACAAAAATCATTTTCCACGGGAATACATTGTTTTTTGCTTTGTACAAAACAAGGAAACCTGAGAGCTGGGAGAGCAACAGGGTATCTCTATGGATTAAGTAGTGTATCTTACAGCACACAAAATATTAGTAGGAAAACCTATACTGAGATGGCCACAAGTCCATTGCTGGGCTTTGAGGGACTGAGGAGAATGCAGGTCAGGAAGAATAGCTGGCGGATTATCCTGCCTTTTCCCAAATCAGAAAAGAACATTAAAGCGCTGCACACAATCTGACAGCACAAGGCCCCACAGGGACTCCAGGCTTCTCCAGCAGGATGTGAGAGCTCTGAGTTCAAGGCCCTACATCCCTGATACCTAGCAGGCTACAGCTTTAGTCTCTTGCCCTGCCCCAATGATTATTCAATTATTCATGCAAGGTGAGAAAGGTCTGGGTGAGAGAGAATGAGAATGTCTTCTTTCAAGACAGCCAATAATCTGATGGAGGGGAAATCACCTGGCATGTAAGAGCCCCTCCTTAGAGCCATAAGAGATCCTCCCGAGAGCCCCTGCTGCAAATTATACTGACTCAGGGCCGAGGCCAACCACCAAAACCTAAGCGAGTTCCCTGAGCTCTGAATTATTAACTGTTCTGAAAAAAGAGATTCTTTCACCATTAAACTTCTGCAGCTCTTTTCTTTTTTCTTCTTTTGGTGGGTAAGGTCAAAAAAGATCTTGCCTTTTTCACCATCATATTTATCTACTGTTGTAAGTGGCAAAGCAAAGTGAGGTTAAGTGGTCCACTGAGACTCATGATGAAAGGCACTACACAAAAATAAGAGATGTACAAGTGTTTAAGTCAAGAAGGAAGAAGGTAGAAATATTGAAAACTGATAAACAACCTACATAAATTGAAGTTTCATTGCATTCAGAAAATTGCACTTGGAAGGACTTTAGGACTGCATCAAAGAATTAGAATCTTTGAGGTCTTGATAAATAGAATTTCTTCATGAAAAATAAAGTCACTTAACCTAGTTCAACCAAGAATACAGCAAGTAGTCAGGTCATACCATGGATATTTACCATATGCAATCAGGATAATTTGTTCCCACAACACACTGCAAAATAAATCAAGCAGGCTGATTATCTTCAGTTGAACTGAAGTCAGACATAATTGCTAACACAGCAGCACCTGCTATTCATCATAACACTCCTATTTTTCACCTCAGAAAGTAGCCACTCATTGTCCTCTGTAACCATTTAGTCTTTTCCATTGCTTTGAGACCTTAGTATAAATTGCATTATGGCTACTACACAAATCCTTTGCAATCACAGTCAAATTTTCTGAAAAATGGAAAGAAACCCAGCAATATAACCAAGTGAACCTTATGGAGCTCAAAATCCCAGGAGAGCTGTGCAGTGCAGACAATCAGTTTCTGCTTACCGGCAATGTTTTGCAGGCAACCACAAGACAATCAAAAACAAAACAAAACAAAAAAATCCCCTCTTAAACAAGGAGAATTGCAAAACACAGGAAGAAAACAAATCAGAAACAAAATGTAAGACTATCAAAGCTTGCCTGTGTTTCACCTCTGTAAGGTCTCTGTATGTACTTCTACCTATTAATGCATATCCACTGACATTTTGAAAACAACATGAAATAAAGCAGGTCTGTTTGGAATAGCATCTTTCATTATTTATTTACTATTAACCACCAACTGCTATGCAATGCATTTGCTGTGATTGGGAAAAAAATAATTTTTATTACAGTCTGAGTCACTTCCTATTTTCTTCCATTACTGAATAATAATTTAACACAGTAAACAAATATCCAATCATTAAAGATTTTTAGCAGATTAAAGCTTTGAGTCATTGTTCTGGCAAAATTTACTTCTCTGAAAGCTCTGTGAAGTGTTTTGTGATCGGTATTACACAGGTAACGAACACAGCACATGAAAATAAACAAAAAATGTTCTGTGTTTCAGCACACTGAAAATCCAGCCATGAAAAAGAGCTGTACATTCATTATGTCATGCTCATTTTACAAACCTCCTTTAGCAGCTCTCAGGATGGCAGTCACCAACCTCATCACTGGTTTAGCCCAACTACGTGGATCCACTACGTGGATCTCATCGGAAAAAAAATCTGCTAATTAGTACACAGCTCTGGGAGGCAAAGCCTTGGGTCCATGATAGGCACAGAGACATGGGAGGAAAAGGCTGAGAACAGCATACATAATATGGGCAGTGACAACCATAAAATCAGAGTAAATGGTTGAAAATTACCTCCTGACTGCCTTGATTAAGCTTAACACAAGGCAGGGTTCAAACCAGCCATCTTCAGATACATGGTGGAGTGTGACCAGCTCTGTGGGACTGCATCTCATCTCCAGGGCAAGCACAAGTTCACAAAAGTGACTACTGAAAGTTCAGGGACCAAAGAAAGAATAGCATTTTAAAAGTTTTGTAGAATGGAGAGAGGAAGCAGGAAGCCACTTTTCAGGTGTTGTTCAAGACCATGCATGGCAGAGACTACAGAAAGTCTGAAGGAATCTGGCCTTCTCATAAAACATAAAGGTGAAGACATGTGCATGCACTTTTTGTTTAGATCTCTGCTTTCTCTGGTGTTTTGGTAGCCAGAGAATACTACCTGGATGTAAGCAAGGGGTTTGCCATTGATGGTGGTTACAGAGGTCAGGGAGCTGCACATTCTGAATTAAAGCTAGACCTGCTGAGATAATCCCCAACATGTCTTCCTGCTCAGGGTATTCAAATAAAATATAGAAAACTTTCACAACCCTGTCCCAAGCCTTGCAGTAACCAGGATGCTGAAGGCTGGAAAGGACTCTAAGAAAAATCAGGAAGTAACAAAAGTCAACCTGTAGCACAGACTATCAAAATCCTGATTTTAAAATTAGGGAACAAATCCTCTTGTCCTAAATAACCTCTATCAACTTTCAAGTAGCAATAGTAAGATAGTGCTTATACATTCATGAAGCCAAAGCTTCAGCAAGCTTTTGGTGAGAGGTATGAACACAGGCCCACCCTGGGCAAGTTCAAGTCAGCATCCCATCCCAGGAGGATAGGCTGTGCAGCTACACAGTTAAAAATAGCTGGAGCTGCACCTAAAAATCCCTCAGGAACAGGGTGGGAAAGCCAGGTGGTCTCTGCAGCATCTTCCACATCCATGCACCTGTGCCCTTTACTGGTAAGCTCTCATAGGAGAGCTGCTGAAGATTTCTCAAATTTGCAGAAATAGCATTAGGAAAAGAAATTTCAACAAACAAATCAGACCAATAAGTCAGACACAATCCTATTTTTTCATATGGTACCAGTGAAGGATTTTGCAGCTGCCATGAAGCAGAGCTGCTGGCCTATGGGCAGGTCCATGGGAGCCACATCTCCTGTGCAGTGATGTAGGAGAAGGAGATTCAGCTGTCCCAGTCCCAGGGCAAGCCAGAGACAAGAAGCCACAGCAACACCATGGACTTCATCAACAGCACCAAAGGGTAGGACCTGCACCCAGCATCCCTCCCATGACACCTTCTGTCCCTCACCTCCCAACATGTTCTGTACAAAGAGGATTCCAGAGCTTCCCTCTGAGGGATCTACTGCAAATAAATAAGCTATTACTGTTAAGGCCAATAGGGATCTTCTTACAACTCTGATTTCTTTTAGGTTTCTTGCTGCAGGTTAAGACATCCAGAGGACTGAAAATGCACACAACACCAGCACTGTCCTGTACAGTGAAACCAGTGGCTCTGAGGACATTTGGAAGCTCTCAGGTTTTTCTTCATTAAATATCTGGGACTCGCTACAAAACATCCAGAAATTCCTCAAAGCATCCAGAAATTTACCAAAGGGCACCCCTTCTCCCCTCCCTCAACTCTTCGCAAAATATTTATTTTTCCAAACCATAATCAACATTTATTCAGCAGGTATTTTAGCATCTGGCATTCAAAGAGGCTGCAGAGGAAGGAACAAGCTGAGAGAGATAAGGAGGTAGAGCAGAAATAACCGGAGTTGAGAGGGGGGAGATTCAGATTGGTTTTGCACATTTCAAAATATTTTACATTTAAAGATAGGACTGTGAAGCTCCAGATGACACAGAGCTCTACAGAGATATTCTCCTCTACAGTAATCTACAGCACTGATATAAAATATCAGGGGAAGAATAGATGTAACAGACAAACATTATAAAACAAACAAATAGCCAGTCTTTTTTTTTTTTCCTTTTGTCCTCATTTTTAGATCCTGAAAATTCAAGAATTGCAAATCTTTTGTCAGGAGTGGCTCCAGAGACTTCTGAGCACAGTTTTTAATGCTTCCTTTTTATTCTATCATCTCTTTTCCACTTCTTCAGCCTCTTGTCTCTCCATTTAATTATAGAGGTGTCAATGAGGTTGATTAGAGCAAGGTTTTTAGGAGCCAGGGGATTGCCATTATAAAAATCTAAGGAGAGACAGTTCTGATGAAAATCTTTTATAAATAGCTACAACTCGCAACTTAGTCTATTTAAGAAAAGAGGCCAGAGCAAAAGGGCATCTTAACTCAGGTCACGTCAATGCACTTCATGATCCAGCCTTTGAGTACCTGGAAATACCCATCTTTATAAAACTCCCCAAATGCTTAAAACCTAAGGTACAAAACCCTTAGAGCAATCCTCTGGTAAATGTGGACTAAATCCCCTGCATGCCTGAGTCCCCGAGCCTGCAATCCTCTTCAGTGTGAGCACTCAGTGCCTTAGCTCAGGCTGTACCACAATATGCTTTTTGAACTCTGGCTCCTCAGCACAGACTCTATTTGAAGAAACATGATAGCAGGCATTGCATTTTTTTTTCCTCCATGCTTTTAGATAACTGTTATTCTTGACAGTACACGTTGCAATATTCTATACTGAGCAGAAATTTTGTTACAAAGGCTCAAGGGACTAAACTGGTAACTGAAAAACACAGTCTGCACTGTTATGAACAGATAACAATATGGGCAAAAGACAATCCAGTATATCTTTTTAACCTTATAAAGCAATCTACTTGCTCTATTAGGCTCTTTTCCCAATAATGGCTGTATGAAGCTATTTACAACATAAATTAAGACAATTACTAGCCTTGATTCCCACTTACCCAGTCTATAATTATTCCCATATCCTCATCTGCTCTCACTTATTTCCTTCACATTTTCCAAGAGGTACAAAGTACCTTGAATATAAACAGGCACAAAGCTCATCGAGGTTGCATCCACATTTGCATTTCAGTGTGACTCAGGCATGTATCTTTTATGCAAATTTCCTAATTATTCCCACTTGACATGTGCTGGTTCATATCACAGAGCCATTGTGGAGCACAGGGAACTCAGGTACTTTCAGATCAAATTTACCCAGAAGTTCAGTTCAGGACTCCACTTGATGTACTTCCACCACGACCAAGCCTGGTGCCTCCAGGGCCTGAGGAGAACTTGTGTGAGATAAAACCTCAGTTTTATTTCAGAGATGAACTGCACATTGTGGATGCCAGCTCTGCAGCACTGTTTGTCTCCCCAGATCTGCTCCCTTTAGTCCAAACTGCTCCTTACAGTAGGCACAACCTGAATGCTGGACTTGGGCTACAGCTCTCAGCTTAGCTCAGCAAACTGCCTGGCTGGAAAACACAAACCCACTTTGCTCTCCGTTAAATAATATACCCAGATTATGCAGGTCTAAAGATAAAACAAGTGAGTGAGGAGCTCAGAATCAGACATCATTTTGGTCCCCTTGTGTCACTCCAGCATTGTCCTTAGCAGCAACGCCCAAGAAAGCAACACACAGTAACACCTTTCAGTCCTCACTGACTCTAGTTAAGGACAGGAAGGTTGACTGCCCACTGCTGTCCCCAGGTCTGGACAGCAATGATGAATTCTTAGCAGCATCAATTTAAGAAAACACCTAAAAACTCCTTCATGGTTTCTGTGGGAGTAAAAATGCTACTTTCATATAAATATTGGTCAAGTATATATATATTCTTCTGGTAGTGTGAAACTGAAATTTCATAATTTCATATATATAATTTCATAAATTCATATATATTGGTCTTATTAATGCGGACATAATTTTTGCAATGAACACATCATGAAAAGTGTCAAAACAAGTGGGGGGGAAAAAAAAGTCCCACTTTGAAACAAAACTTACAGCAATATAGTCTTAGTGACCATTAAACAAGATCTCTTTTCATGGGCATGGTAAATGTGTATGCTGCCTAGGACAAGGAAAAACATATTCCCCAGATAAAAAGTAGATTTAGTATGTCCTGAAGAGGTTTGTGGCATATTTACTAGCACTTGAATTTTAAAAGTCAGCTTAAATTGGTAAGTTAAATAACATATCCATATCTAACTTTCTATAAAGATAATAAGCAAATACCTGTAAAGTTTACCCACATATTTGCTGTCTACAAGACAAAAAGCATCATCATACTCTCCTGGGGAAACACCTACTTTTTTTGACAGGACTTTTTCTTGTCAAGGACAGCACAAAGACAACATAATACATAGATCACAGAATGAAATTAAATACTTAGAAGAAACCTTAACCTATCAAATAACCATTCTGTCTGTATAAGAAGTGTCTTGTTTAAAAATGGCAGAAGTATATCTCCTCTAATTTGCCAGTTCAACATCATAATTATATTAATGTTGTGTGTTTCCTGGCAGGTTTACTATAAAGATTTGCAGCTATTCAAATACTCCCTTTTAATGAATGGATTTTTCTCCCCCAACTACTCCACATCTTTATTTGCCTTCACAGAATGGAATGAAGGGCTTTCGAAAGTATATCCAAGAAAACATTTTTATTGTGGTAAATTACAGAAAAAAATACTAGTAAAGCACTGTTCCAGAAAAAAAAAAAAAATTAGGTTTTTTTTTTTTTTTTTTTCCCCTCTGGAAAGGCTGAGCAACAAAGCAGGTGCACTGGGGAAAAAACAAATCTGCTGGCTTTGCACAATGGAATGGAAAGTCCACTTTGTTTTATTACCATTTCAAGCTGCTTACAGCCTTCAGTGTGGAATGAAAAAAAAAAAAAGATTTAACAAAATCCAGATTTTTCTTGCATATGCTTCAGGAAATTCCCTTGCTAAAGCAGAGCAGTAGAGGTTTTCTCTTGTTTCCATTTTCTCCCCTCCCTTTTGAAAGGACTGTTGTGATCTTGAAAACATAATCTGGGAAGAAACATCTGGTCTTCACTTTTTAATTACATTTCAGTCATCTCAAAGGCTTTCCTGGAGGTAGACCTACCTACAAGGGCTTACTGTCAAAACTATAGGAGTTACAGGGCTGCTGCATAAATGGATCAACTGTAACGGTGGATTTGGGACCAGTCTAAATAAATAAGATCATGCCACGTAAAACTTCAGAAGCAGGGACTGCGTACAAGCAGATTGAGAGTTTTTGATGCTGACAGAAGCACGGCTTGGGGAAGGACAGGGAAACCTTCAGGGAGAAGATAAGGCCAGGGACAGAAGAAGCATCCAAACTGAATGGTGGGAATAACCCAGCAGCCTGCCTCTGGCCACTGCCCAAACTTTTTAACATAGGTAGCTAGAGAGTGCCTTGTCAAGGTGAGAAGCAGTGCCCTCCCTCAGCACTGTCTCCAAATGAAGATGGCAGGGAGGGCAGTGCCAGGCGGTGGCAGGGAGGGCAGTGCCACAGTGGTGGCAGGGAGGGCAGTGCCATGGGCAGGAAGGGCAGTGCCATGGCAGTGGCAGGGAGGGCAGTGCCACAGCGGTGGCAGGGAGGGCAGTGCCATGGGCAGGGAGGGCAGTGTCACGGCGGTGGCAGGGAGGGCAGCGCCATGGCGGTGGCAGGGAGGGCAGTGCCACGGTGGTGGCAGGGAGGGCAGTGTCACAGCGGTGGCAGGGAGGGCAGTGCCATGGGCAGGGAGGGCAGTGTCACAGTGGTGGCAGGGAGGGCAGTGCCACGGCGGTGGCAGGGAGGGCAGTGTCACGGCGGTGGCAGTGGGGCTGGTCACCAGGTGGGCTGCAGCCGGCTGGGACTCGCTGCCTGAGCCCACCCCAGCCCAGGTGCTGACACCCAGGAGACCACGTGGGGGGAGCAGGAGAGCTGCCAAGTCCAAGGTGTTACCCTGGACACTAAAATGCCTTGCTACAGCTCTGAAGCATGCAGTAATGGAGATAGGAGAGGATAAGGAATTCACAATTTGTTCAGGCTGTGATCCAGCCAAAACCACTTAAGCAGGTGTATTACCAGCAGAGCCACCAGCTCCATCACACACAGGAAGCAGACATCCAGTTTCCACACCATCCTGAGGGAGTGGGAGGATCACTTTGAGAAGAGCTCTTTTTCCTACTATCCATTTCCAAATTTTATGTCAACCTGGCCACAGTATTCCCTAGAGTGCAATGGAAACACTGAACAACAACAGAGAAAAATGCTTCTCTCCCTCTTTCCTCTAATATTTATGCTACAGTGACAAGAACAGGGCTCCTCTGTGCTATGTTCTGCACAGTAGAAAGTAAGAAAGTGTCCAAGAGCAACAGGTATCAAAAACAAAAAAGCTAGGGAGAGTACCAAGATGGTGAGAAAACTGAGTTGACCAGTGTCACACAGCAAACCACCAGCAGAGCATGGAAGAGTATCCACACTGCCCTGAATTTGTTGCCTCTTAATCTTGAGGGTTGGTACTATCTATTGTGTCATCCATGCTCTGGCAACCCAGAATGAAGGACCAAAATCTGAAGTAGCAGATGTAGATTTTTTTTTTTATAATCAGTACTACGTGCAATGCTTAGAGTACTCTGGGGACAACATATCCTGTGCCAAAGCCCTGAATCCCAGCAAGTACTTTTGCCATTTTAAATTATCTGTTAAAAAAACAGTTCACTCCCTTTTTAGAGGTCTGTGTGTGTATATATGCACACATATGTACATATTAAATCTAATATGTACTGACAAGACAAAGTCGTTTTCCCCTATTCTTTCCTTTACGTGAATCTAATGAGGCTCTGCAAGGCTGTTATGTCTCAAAGCACCATCAGTGACAGATAGGTAAATAAATAAATGTGTCATGCACACCCCCTTTTAAGATCTTTGCTCACAGTGTCCATTGCTGGTAAGGTCAACCTGACATAAACCAGTTCTCAGCAGGCATCTCCCCAGCTTTCAAATAACCACTGAACTTAAACTCTGCAGATGATAAAGCACCTTGTGTCAAAACCAGTGCCTTGTGACTTTGACCTTGCAGTTAAACCTCAAAGGTTTGTTCTGAAATGATGTCATCCACAAATTATTTTTCTTCATTACTGTTTTTAAACTTCATAGTGGTGAATAGATTAACAGAAAACTGTAACAGGCTGGAAAAACACTTGCAGGTAACAAAGTGAGAGCAGAAGCTATTCCTAAATTTTCATTAGCCTTCCTAACTAGAGATAATTAGCAAGATGGAAATTGTTGATGCTATTTGAAGTAGCCTAAGTCATGACAAACAAAAAGGTCCCACTTAGATTAGCAAACAAACTCCCAGTAACCTCAGTTGTTTGGTGTTCCCAGGTGGCAAGGATTGGGTTTGACTTTTCTTGTCCAGAATAGAAGTGTGCTGACCCTGAATGTGACTCAGCCACATTCAGGGCATGGAGTTTTCCCAGCTTTTACACCTTGTCTTGGCTGCCGTTAGTTTATACAGCCTTTCAGTTCGACACAAGACCTTTCCATCATGAGCTAGCTCCACAGTCCATTTAAAAACCTATTTTGTAAGAAGGAACAGCTCTATTAAATAACACTCTCAATGTGATCCTGCCAATATTCATATTCAATTGCTTGACCTGTAGTGGCAAAAATATTTCATGAACCTACTGTTGCACATCCAGTAGACTTGCATTTGGCAGTGATGGATACTGCTGGCAGGCAGTGCTGTTGGCCTAGTCCAGCCACACAAGAAGGCCAGTTGGGGTGTGGATGTGGTTTCTTCACTACACTTATTAATTTCAGCAGCTTACATGATATGTGATATTAATGGATTAGAGGCAAAGTTAGGAAACACTTACTTACATTTTAAAACCACCAATCCTTAAATCTGGGATGAGAAAACACAGAAGGAATCCCAGCTCAGAGGGCAACTTGCTTTTAAAACCACTGCAGCTAGACAAAGGCATGTGTTTGGACAAGATTTATTTTTATGTACTTGGGGACTGATGAAGAGCAAAGCCCTGTCACACCCCTTCCAAACAGCTCATGGAGAAGTAGCCAAAAAGCCAAATTGCTTCATTTCCTCTCCTGTTCCCCCCTCTGAAACCCTGCCACACACAGGTGATGCACCTGATGGAGAGATGCCAGGAAAGTTAGTTAGGCCCCCAAATTAGGTTCATACACATATTATCCATCTGACTAACCACCTAGTAAAAGAGAGGAACCCAAAAAAAACAAATTTAAAAATCCCAAGAGAGGCCTGGAGCTGAGGTACCCTAAATATTTTGGGGAACAAACTTCCTGGACTACAGGGTCTTGTTCAGAGTGATGAACTATTAAGAAAGATAAGGAAAGAACCCGGAATATTCTGGGTATTTCAGAGGTGTAGGGTACTTGAAGCCAGGTTTTACAGCAGAGAAAGTTTGGTATATGAGTTCTGTAATGCTCTTTGGATTTCCATGAAGGAATATCCTGTGAATAGAAATACAAGAATTCACAAAGGTGAGATTGAGATAAAAAGAAGCTAGCAGTGCTGGAGTTAGAGCAGCACCAGTGTCAGTGGCACATGCCTTTTTGTTACCATAACATGAGAACATATGTACAATACTTCTATCCTGTGCCAGGGAGCCTAAGCCCTGCAACCTTCTCTTGGGGTGGGAAAATCAGCCCAGAATTTCTGATCTGAATGTAGGACCTGGACAGTCCTTGGGATGAACAGCAATGAGGGCTGGTTGTCTCCCTGCTGCAGAACATTTTGGAGGGGATGTTAAGCTCCAGCACAAATGAGGGCAGCGCCTCAGAGCTACTAAAGCTCCTTGCCATGACAAGATCCAGACACAGCGGCTCGTTTCCATGCTGCTCTTGTGGGCCTCCAATCCCTCTTCCAGCAATCAACAGTGGCCCAGATGGAAACACAGTTATAGGAATTTGTTTCATTAGCCTTCTGCACCAACATTACATTTTTCCTTCACACTCCTTTAATCTTTAAAAAAAGAGCTACTGATTTTAAAGATCTTGGCATCTCTTCCTTCTTGTGCACTAATCCGTCCAGCACAAGACAAGTTACCAGTACCTTTATATTTCTTTCCAAAAGAGTGTCTGGTTTCTAAAAGAAAAAGAAAATGAAAGAGATGTGATTCTTCCCTAAAGTCTCCATAGATATTTGTTTTCTCTGGATGACTGTTTCCCTATATTTCAGCAAATGGCCTTGCTGTGTGACCCTCCCCCTCAGCACCTGGGAAGCACATTGTCAACTCTGGAAGTGTTTATTCTCTGTAGATTAAACAGCATTTGCTGGACAGTGATCACAGAAAGTTGTAAAAACAGATGGACAATGATCTGTCCAGACTTCCAGAGCTCACCACGAAAAGGCTACTTACATAAAAACATTTTGCTGAAGGATCAAAGGATTTTCTTCCCCCCTCTCTATACTCAGTTATGAGGTCTTTTATATAAACATGGGAATGCAAAACGACCATCTTAAATAGTGCACAAATTCTAACTTTTGAAACTAAGATGCTAAATTAGGCTAATAGAATTACTGGATCAGTTTTAAAAACCCCACACAAAACCAAACCAATCCTATGCATGATTCTTTTCATGTTTCATCTGCATTTTGAAGCCTTTTTTCTTTTTTCCAGATATACAGTCATTCATCTTACAATCATGCTATTTTCAAAGGAAATAGCAAAACTATTTATTCTCACTACAGCCCCAGATCACACTGATTCAAAAGCTGACATCAGTGTGCCCTCTCATGCATCAACATAACCAAACAATGCACTGTTTAAAAGCATAAAGGCTTTCATCTAGGAATAAGAAATAGCATTTTTCTAGGTGGTGAGTTCAGCCCTGAGCTGTACCTCTGATAAAGTCTTGAGGTCAGGCTAAATGAGAAGATGAACATGAATTCTTAGAGTAGCACTGCTACTCTAAGGTATGATGTGATGAAAGGGGGGTGCAGGATGAGTAAGTGAAACACCTTGGCTCTAGTGCTTGCCATCCAGGAACTGAAAGCGAGGTCCAAGTTCTCATTTTCACAGTAAGGACTTGGAAAAACTAGAGCAGTTGCAGGGGAAAAAAACAAGAAGAATGATGAAAGGATCAAAGCATTTGCTTCACAGTGTGAGATGCAAGATGATCAATTTATTTAACTCATCAAAGAGATGGTTTAGAGGTGGCTTGGTCTCAGTCTATGAGTGTCCATATGGGAAACAGAAATGTAATAGATGGGTTTCTGACCTAGGAAGAAATTACTGAGATCAAACAGCTAGAACCTGGTTTGTTCATATTATAAAATCAATTGCTACCTCTCTGCCACCAATCCTGACTGTATAACCATCTGGTCCTTCTTCATATACTTCGAACTGAAATTTTAACAGAAAACTAACCAAAGAGCTGAACAGTATAAAACAGGAAAGAGAATTTACATGAACAAGAAAAACAACAGGGATCTGAGCAGTATGCAAATACTGTTCTTCAAGCTCTGACTTCTCCTCCATTCCATGTTCATATTTTTCTGCTTTTTATGTTTCTAATTATCTCATTTACTAACTGTTTGTTGGCAGAGAACTAACTTCTCTGACAACAAACATTGTCTTTGCATTTACCTTCATGTAATCAAGTTTCTATATTGCCTAAGAATTCAATATTAACAGTACCTTTCCTTTGTGTACTGGGAAGCTTGAGTTAATCCCTCGCCTGGAGAGCAGCAGCTTTCAAACTGGAGATAGAGCATGGCCATTTTAGTGGCCCTTGAGAGGTTATCAAGGGGACAGGATTATTAGCATTTCTGCTCCTATACAAAACGTGGCCTCCCAAGCTTTTAGGCATTTTGTGATACTGTTTTGCAGTCCCCCTGGGGCATGCAACTTTGTACTCCCAGTTGGGAAGTTGGGAAAATCTGCTGTGCAGGAATGTCACAGTGCTACTGCCCAGAAGACAGCAGTACTTTTTGCCTTTTTTTGCTAAAGAAGAATTTTGTACAATGTTTAAAAAAGTCTGAGTAATACTATGAATTTGCACGTGCAACTTTCAGTACAATGTCCATTATTTTTAGAGAGTAATTGATGTTGTTTATTTTCTTCTGTGATGATAGTTAAGCATTGGAATTTGACAGACAGTTTAAAAATAAAACATAAGGAAACTCCCAGAATAGGTTTCAATCTAAACAAGGCAGAAAAATGTTGGGAAAGGGAAACACCCCGTGCCATGAGCACCATATTGCCTGGCATGCAAGGCACCAGTGTGATTGTTTGGAGCTGCATGCTTTCTTGGTCACATCCTCAATACCATTATGCTGTATCCAGAAACTTATAAGGAAGTGGGAAATATGCCAGCCTTTATCAGAGGAGGCTGAATGGTTCAGTACTAAGAGCTGCTAGTGCAGTATAGCTGCATGCTGTACATATTTAATCCACAAGCACAGGACTGTGCAAGCTCTCCCAGACAAGTATTTTGCCTTGTGTGGGATTTTTTTAAATGCATTTAAAGCGCTTTGTAAGAGTAGTAGTCCTGAGATACATACAAAGAAAAGTGTTTGCCATGCCAGTGTGTGAAATCCCTGAGCTACAAGCTCTGTTAGAACACAGAACAGAAGAACACCCCACACTTGACTTACCTAAAGAGCTCTTCACGAGCAGCTGAGTTGGACTCAGAGTCCGACTAAGAAAAGGCTAATTAAGAGCTTTCTCTTGTGAAAAGTTAGGAGGAAATGACAGAAGTACAAAAAGGGAAGACAGAGGGACATGAGAAGCCCAGCTCACCACCTGCATGATCTTTGTAGGGCCGCAGGGTGTGGGGATCCCACCATCTCTCTGTACCTGCTCTGATCCCATGAGCAAGCAGCTTGCCCTCAGAACACAGTGAGAGCCTACTCCTTCCCTGTCTAGACTGTCACACTGGGACAACTCAGACACTCCCCTGAAAGAATAAAACAGCAGACATAGGGAAGAATGAGAAGAATCCTCTCTCAAAAGGTCCCTCAGCTTTCACCCCATACCATAAACTGCACCTTGGTGATGCAACCATGCCCCCGAGAAAATAATAATTAGGCGAACATCATCAAGGAGGAAGAGCAGTTCAACTCTTTTCAGGGGAGGTGTTAATAGATCATCTCCTCTGGATATGGCTAAACCATTGTTCCTCAGGGTCCTTGTCCTGCCAGCCCCCAGTGTGAATGTCCCCTCTGGGGTGTGACACCAGGGTCCCTCCTCAACTGACACACATGTGCAAATACACTCACAAGAAACAAAACATGAGGCAAACAGGGGCAGTTATGTCATTTACTCATGAGCAAAAGGAAAGCCATTCAAACAATGGAAGCCAAGGATAAGTTAAGTCTGTCTTCCATCTTTCTAATGATGTAAACAAAGTTAATACTTTTTTTCCCTATCTTTGTCTTCCCTCCCTTCTCCCCTACTGAATGGTATAGCACATTAATATAAGTCTCAAATGGAGTCCTTGCCCCTGACAATCAGCTCTTCTTGCTCCCTGCCTCAGGAAACACAAGATGTTTGGCTAACCCTCCTCTTTTAATTTATGGAAAAGAGCTACACTGCTGACTAGCAATTATAAGCAAGATTAATGATTTGCCAAGAGACCTCTTTGTACTTTCAACTACCTATACAAAAGCTGCTCTTTGTCTATAGAAAACAAATAGTGTTTTGAGAGAAAATATGACACAGCTACCAGACTGGAAATTTTTCCCTGAATAGTACAGGTTGAATATTTTAAGCCAGTGCTACTGTAAGGCCTACTTTGCTTTGCACAGTGTCTGTTTGTATCAAGTACACCCTACCAGACAGAAACTCCTCTACCTTACTCAAGCCCTTACACAGCAATGTTTTAGACAGGGAAACCTCCATCAGAAAGCAGCAAGCACAGTGCAGACACACCATGTAGCCAGTTAAGTTGCTTTAATATTGATCTGATTTTTTTTTTCAAAATACTGCTACTTCAGAAATAGTTATTGGATCAAGTAATTGTAAAATCAAACAAAACAAAAAAAACCCCAACTTTTTACAAATCTTCTATCTGTCACTGATAATTTTTTTTTTAAAATTTGGCTTTTTTTTTTTCTAGGAGATGAGAAAGGGATCACTGATCACAATTACAATGAGTTAAAATGTCTTCGCCCCAAATCTCTAGAAAGCACTAGTATTGTTTCTAGGCATCACTGTGTTTGCTACGAGGACTCCTAAATGTCCTTTCTCTGTATTTAATTCTTCATCTTTGTGTAGCCTAAAATTTAAACAAATCATTTATATATCACTGCATGAAAAAAAGACAAAGGCCTACAAAAATGCACCTAGCTATTATATTTTCTTAATGTGCCTTTCCTGCTGCCTGCCTTTTTGCTTAATTGCAGGAAAAATATTATGTGCAATGCTGAGAAAAAGAAAAACTAGTTATTCAAAATAGAAACTGTAGTGCAGAAAGCAAATTGATATTCAACAGATTGTACATAATATGCTCAGTAATGGTTACTATCTAATACAGCTCCAGCCTCCCATATACACATACATATACAGAGTATAGATATTTCCATGCTGCAATCTGGAAAAGAACTGATAGCTTGAAAATCCCACTAAAATTGGTGAGAATTGCTGGAAATTAATTGTATCCCGGAATTCTATGACTTGGAAGAATAAAAACTAGGTCAAAAGAAATAATTGCAGTTACTAACAAAAATATGATGATTTGTTAAAAAAACCCAAATGGTTGAACATGGGGTTATGCTTACTGCCTACATCTATCTTTTTAGGGGGGAAATTATGACAAACAAGGAATCACTGTAGTGTTCTCCATGTTCTCCCATCATTTCAACAATAAATTTATGCATCATTTCATTTTGCTACTGATAGACTCAGATTACCAGGAAAATGGTGTATATATTAAACAGCTGCATCTCTTTTCCAATACACACACTTTTCAAGAAGACAAACAGGTCTGACTCTTATGCCTTCAAACATTGCTACCATATTCCTGGGAAAAATGTTCCAATAATTATGATTAGTGCTATTTATGTTGGGTTCTAAAAGCCCTGGGTAATGTGATTTTCTGACCATCTTTGTAAAAATAGATCTTTTCCTTTTACTCCAGGTAGTTAAATGCAGGCCAACATATTTTCCCTCACATGAGTTGTGGAGGAACCACAGTCAGCCTAAACATATGTGAGGGTGTGACCATCTCCTGCTCACAGAGAGTGACATCAAAGTCACCAGGCAAAACTACAATTCCAGCTAAGACAGTTTATTGGAAACCTCTGACTAAACTCATTGCAAATGACCCTGTGCTCCAAGGGCAGTGTCAGTTCTTTTCCTCAGCAAGGAGGCTGTGTTTGTAGGGAAATTCTGTAGGGACTTCCCCAGGAACTCATTCTACCCATGTTCTGAGCAAAATGAAAATCAGAGAGATGACATTAGAGCTGACATCTGAGCTACAGACAGAAAACCTGTCTGAGCAGTTAATATATTTATTTTTAACATAGTTATGCTCACCTTGTGAACAAAAACTAATATGATCAATTACAATGCTAGAACTGCACCATATTTTAAAATATTTTTCTGAACTAAGGCCAGGTTGCATTTTCTCATAGAATTTGGTAAAAAGAGGGAAGGGATCTACATTAACACATTTGCTAAGGCTGTGCAGATGTGTTAATGTAAATTATTTGTAATTCATTTGCTACCTATAATAAAGCACTTTAAAAGATGATGACACTAAAGAGAGCACATGCAAAATAATGCAAATGGAGGAAAAAAGGCCAAAAAATTGAAACGTAACCACAGCATTGCAAAAGCTGAGAAAATAGTGACAAGATACGTGAATAGAGATTGAGGTTTATTAATCAATCACAATTCTATTTGCAAAATCCAATATTTTCTTTTTTTTTTTCCCTTTCTCATCGACATTTCACCTGCATTTCAAGTAGAGGACTATGGAGGGAGGGAGTGATTGCTGCATTATCTGTTATATTCAAAGAAAAATAATTTGCCTTAAAATCTGAAATTTCAGAAATAAAGAGAAAGTACTGCTGGTTGAAAATGTTTGACTAAGGCAAGGCAATTCGTGATCATTTCTATGAGCCCCAGAGTGGACGACATAAACAACTCTAATAAATGAAGGCAAGCTGAGTATTTAAACAAACACTTTCTTTCACCATCAAATTAAATGACTTCAGTGAATGTCAACCTTCCTTCCAGAAATGCAAACCTTCAAAACTGCCTCTTACCTCAACAACAGGTACAGATTACCCAGCTATGGATAGCAAACACACTGTGTTGTATTAAAGTATGTTTTTTTAAATGCTGGACATAGCAACTAGGCATTAAAAAGGTATTGTGCCAGTGTCATTACAGCACACAGTCTGCAGGTTGATTAGTAGGACAGAGCATGGTCCCAGCTATCCCTATTTCTGTTTTCTACAAAGGACAGTATGTATGAAAGAAAGCCATAAAGCATGCCACATATACCAACAATCAAGAGCTCATCTGCATTCCTGTTCCTCAGGATGGTAGATCATTTACATTCTAACACCTCCTGAAACATTAATGTTTTTTCTATAATTGCTCCCCTTATGATGATTCAAACCCAAGGCAGTGCCACACACTGGAAAATGGAATTTAAACAGGAAAGAAGAAATGCTACCAATGTAGAACAATAATGGAATAAATTTCACCTCTTGGAAAGCAAGGGGCATTTCTTTTCTGTGTGACTAAAGGCCAAATTTTTTAAGAGGCATCATCCTAAGCTTTACATCTGGCTTGGCACCAAGTTCCCCTTGATGTGAAACAATTTATACACAAAGATCAGTACTTCTCTGTGGTAAAAAAAACACAGCTACTGCAGAGTTCCATTACCTATATCATCTCACATAATTTCTTTATGCTTGCAAACTTTTTGCGCTTTGCATACACAAGGAAGAGTCTTACCAGGAGTGCTATGAATTTACACAGCTTTTTATCTGTCACCTATGGAACCTGACTATTCTCACTGCATGTAGGACTCAGTACCATTCATGCATTTGCAAATCCTACTGCCCATAGAAAATAAAAAAGGAAAAATATTTTTCTTTGTTTCATACCAATTTTTGCAAACTCCCTTTTTAGTTTCTATTCCCCACTCTCAATCCTTTCTAAATGATCTTTTATTTCCACTTATGGTTTTTACCAACCATCTCTAAAGGTGTTCAGAAAACCTCTAGGCAAGATGGGAACAGATCCAGTAGGGAAGAAAAAAAATTGCATATCATCAATGGCAAAAAAAAATTACGTGAACCACGTGAAAATTGCAAAGAAGGATAACACTTTCTCTTTTCAAAGTTTTCCACAATCAGCTCTAACATGCTCCCCATAACTTCACAAACAACACAGATAAGGCAAAACCCTCATTATGTAATTAGGCAAAATCTTTCAATTCCACAGAGTGCACCAAATGTCTACCTGACACCGAATAAATATGTGGGAGGCTTTCCATTTACTTCAAAGGTTACTGGACTAAACTCTGTGTGAGCTCACTAATGAGCAACCTGACTTGTGCTCATGAGCCTGGTAAAGGATAGCTCCAAGAAAATGCAATCTCTACAGCTCATAATTGTTTAGATGCTGGAAAATGAAAATAATGAACTGGTAGAGACACAGCCCATGACACATTTGGTTTTCATGTATGCCACTAATCAAAATTTGTGGTGCACCATTGGAAGAATAAAGTATTTTAAAAAAATAGAAAGAGAAAGAGAGCCTAAATTTGTTATCTAGGGTGGGTTGACAGCTCATTCATAACTTTGGCAGGAAAAGCCTGTCATCTATTTGGAGACATGCACAGAGACAGCGCAGAGAGAGGCATACTTAGGGGCATGTTTACACTGCAGTGCAGGAGGAACCCAGCCATGGTCTTAGAGAGTTCTCAAGAAACTAATTTATCTTGCTATGAAAATTAGATACAGACCTAGCAGGAATTATTTTCTCCAGAGCATCTTTAACCCTCACACACCCACCACCTAGTATCAATCTAAAGCTTCTTTAAAGCATCAGCTCTTGATAAGATTAGCTTG
The DNA here is from genome assembly GCF_028018845.1 of Melospiza georgiana. Classification (NCBI taxonomy): domain Eukaryota; kingdom Metazoa; phylum Chordata; class Aves; order Passeriformes; family Passerellidae; genus Melospiza; species Melospiza georgiana. The sequence continues at coordinate 41,174,842 of NC_080430.1, read as the reverse complement.
AATTACAAACATGAGATTGGTACTTTGATTTACTTTGTGCTAAAATACAGCCAGCACACAACATTGGTTTTTTACTGCTTTATGGAGTATACAATTACATGAAATACACATCAAACTCATCTAAATAGCTGGCCATTTAACTGTCTGTTTGGAGCAGTTGCACACTTTGTCATCCTGTGTGATCTAAAGCACAGAGTCAAGTCTGGCTGCTGTTTGTAATTTAAGATAGGTAGCTCTGAACAACAGGGCCTTTTCCCCTCCTCCCTCTCAAGCAAGGGAAAGCTCTTAAAAGGTCAGGCACCAATGCAGTTTACTGAATAAAGCTCAAGTTTGAAGAATGTGCCTTCTAAAGTGATTTTACTACCTGGGATGTAATGAGTTTTACAGACTCGCTTTGTTAAATTGCCCTGACAATTTCCATTTCCACTTGCTTCAATCATATTAACAGAAGCTAAAGTTCACAAGTAGTAAAATATTTCAGTGTACTGAGTTGGGTCTCTAAAAAATAGATCACACACTTGACAAACATATAGGACATAGGGTTTGGCATTCCATTTCATGTTTGGCTTGGCATGTCTCGTTTAGGGCAGGACAAGATGCCCTATCACAATGTCTCATTACTCATGGAAATAAAACATGGTTACACCATGGGCTTGACAAATCCCATTTAGTATGTCAGAAGGACAGGACTGCCCCAGTGACTTGGAGTGGGAACGAAAAGGGAAATGTTGGAGATATTCCACTGAAAGGGAAATGTACTTAACATCATAAGTCATGAACATAAAGAACCTGGGCAAATAGGTAAGAAACCAGAAATCTCTCTCTGAAATGAGAAAAGGGACAGAAAAAGTGAAGACAGTGAGGATAAGTCTTGTTAACGAGGGGATAATTCTCTCATTAGAAGAGTATACACTACTCTGTCACTACCTTGTGTAATTGCCTTTGCCTTTTCAAACCACACAGTCCTTGGGGCATGAGATGGACCTTCCTCTGCCTTTGGTAAGTGTCCATTGCTCCCTGTAAGGTTGCACAATCCCAACAAAAACGACCAACAAGTGATAGTTTCCCCTTTTCCAATGCTGAAAGAGTTCTGAAATCTTTTTACATTTTGCAGAATATAGGAAAGAAAACTTCAGTGAATGATTATGCCGTGCAAAGGAGGATTTGAAATCTTGCATTAATTCAAAGCAAAAGTTTATAATGTGCAACACAAGAGGCTCACCCATGTATGCTGATTTACAAATTTTACTTCCCAAGTGTTTTTCTACATAATTACCATTAAGTGCCATAGCTATGGCTACATGTAGCACAATACCGAGATTTAAATTGATTTACTATGACTTTGCTTTAAAATACAACTTGATACAACCAAGAGAAGAGGTGGGCCAAGAAATACTTTTGCTAAGCTAACCCATGCTAAGTGACACATAGAACAAATAGAGCATATTGACATATCCAACAGCAATCTACAAACTCACTGAGTGGGGAGTCAGACAAAAACCTTTAGGATGCTGGTTAATGAGCTACTGGAGGCTCTTCAGAGACCAAAATAAATAAAAAAGGAAAATAGATTTCAAAACAATTTTGAAACAAAAATTTGGAACTATGCATTATCATCCAGCTATTCTCAGAAAAATTAATCATGCTGAAGCATTTTGAGATACAGTCAATACTAAACATAAAAACAAGAGGGGGAAAAAAAAAAGCAGTAGTTAAATAAATGCTGTACTCATCACTCCTTGCTCCTTCTGAGTCCCAGACTCCAGTAACTGGCCTGACAGCATGGTAACCAGATCTGATGTAAAAGATCTTTATTATATATACTTATCTGGCGGCACTGACTGAAGGTGGCAGACAGTATGTGTAGGCAAGATGAGCACATAATGGGAATATGGTTCCCCAAATCCCAGAAGGAATAAAAACCTGTAGCGATCAAGGTAAATCAAAGGCGAATGAAAAGAAACGCTCATCTCATTTAGATGCAAATACATCCGGATGCCACTGCACGCCACCTCTAAACAGTATCTCACAGACAGTATTACTTTCATTGTCCCAACAAATGCCTGTCTCCGCTCTAATAATGCTCTCTTTGATGCACATGCTGTGGAAGAGTTGAGGCATATTTACATTCAATCAACAAAACTTCATCAGCACAGCGAGATGAACAGAGATCATATCCATAGCCCCCATCTGACCTTTCCATCGCTCCCTCCCTGAATGCACGCGTCAGGCAGGCAGGCGTGCACAGGCACACCAGCAGAAACCAGAGATAATGCCTGAAATCAACTCCTGCCCAAGGCATCCTGATAGTTTCTCCTATGGTAGTTATTTTATTCACTTCAAGCACTGAGTTTTAATTTGTAACATCCACAGAGCTATGCACAGTGTTGGTGCTCAGGTAATGAGCATTTAATGAAATTAGAAGAAGGCAATAAATAAAAGAACCCTCACATTTCTTAAATAAGTGTATTACCTTTAACTGAAACCACATATTTAGTAAATTGCTTATTTACTAATTCATATTATTAAGCCAGATTCATGACCTATTCATCCCAGGCCTGTGCATATTGCAGGGCTTTCATGCAAAACCAGGTTATTACACATCAACCACTTTTCAGAGTCCATCCAGATGAATATTGTTCTCTGAAAATACATGTAACAATTTCAGGTCAGTTTATCTTTCACTAAAGGAAGGATAAATCAGCAATGTATTACTGACGTAACTTGTTTATGTGTCTTGACCTTGCAAGTTTTACACAGTTGGACCTTGATCCAATCTGTCATTCAGCATCTAGAAATAAAATCTTTACACATACAGTGAACAGCAGAAGTTAATAACACTTGTGATGCTACAGTTTCATCTTAACAAACACAGGACATAGCAAACTGCATTGGTGTAACAGGGCAAAATGTAATGGTATATAATAATGGCACTGGATGGAAAGCTTCAGAAACAATGGCTTCTTTCTTACATTCTGCATAATGTAAGAAGCTATTGACTGCTAATTTTAAGAAAGCCCATTAATTGTGCCTTTTTACTTTGTTAGGACTGGTTTTGAAAATTCTAACCTGTCTTCAAACAGCTAAAATAGTGGCCTTAATGTATACTGCTTATACAAGTCAGTTGCAGTCCTCTTTTGGAAGGAGCTTTAGAATAAACTGCTGGAACCCCAGCTATGATTTAGGTCCCAACATGCCTCAGTTGCACCTCCTTTCAGCTCTTTAGATTTGTGAGGGAGGAGAGGGTTCATGGATTCAGCAGGTGAAAGTGCACATCACTGACTGTGGCTGATAAAAACAGAGTTGCCCAGAAGGCCAGATGCTTAGATTTTGGTTTCAGCTTGATGGGCCAAGCTGACATCTGGGGAAAATTCTGTTATCTCAGCTTTGCCTTCAGGCTTCAAACTATCCACAGCAGGCACAGAGGACCCACACTGAGACACAAAAGTTTTGTGGAATCATTTAATATGGATATTTTCCTCTACTTGGGACTTGAGTTTGAAAGGCAAACCTGACCCCATTCCTAAATTCTTCCAGAATAAAATCTTGCACCACATCACTAAAGTTGAAAAACAAAGTTTGTTGCTTATTCTCAAAGAAACAAGTTATTGGTTGTTTTTGTTCTTACTAATATGTTAAGGAAGGGCAGTTACATTATTGTTGACCAAGAAGAACAAAATCAAATATTTGAGAGTTTTTTTTTGCAAAATACATACTACCTTGAATAATTTTTTCTAAAACAAAAACTAAGAAAAAGTGTGGATGGAATTAAAATTTAAAAGATCAACAAAGATCATTTGTTGAACAAAACCCTTCAATATATTCAATTTCTGCTGCAAGATAAAATAAGAAGCAGAGATAACACAGTGAAGCATTTAACATAGGTGAATATTAGCTAGGGACCCAGACTGTCAAAAATCTTGAAAAAATCCAGCAAATCTTTCTAACAAAAGACTTTGCACTCATTATTGCCAGCTGAATATTCGTGTTAACTTTGGGTCCAAAATATAGGTCTATATTTTAAAGCAACTAAATTCAGAACCACAAATGACTGCATCATGACTCTGAGCAATCTTGTTTTTAAACATGATTAGAAGTGGCAGTACAACAAGGCTGAGGGTCATCTGAGTCATCCAAACTTCCAGATTGGAGCTCCTACTCACAAAAATCAAGTTCTGCCTTGAAACAACAAAACGTGATTCCCTGAAAAATATCTGTACATGTATCTGTCATCTGGATATTTATATTGGGACAGCAGGATTTCAAAGTTGTCTAAAACAAAGATTAGAGACATATATCTCAAGAGTGCATCTCTCAGGAGTAGCAATTTGAACAGAGTAGATAATTCTCTTAGCAAAAGTTTTGTACATCTCAAGGTTTTCCTCTACATAATATTTATGTGGACAGTAATTCTGACCAAAATAAAGGACCACAACACAACCAAAAACATGAAAGGAGAACTAGAACTCATTTACTTCTTATAGCTCTCTAACTTACCCCTGTATTTTTCACCATTCTATCTTCATGTTAAACCTTTTAGCAGTAAAGTATCTGCATAGATAATAGAGTTTGTGGTGGTTGTTTGGTTGTTTTTTTTTAAAGGCAATCTTTAAGGTAATAAAAACCTGCCAATATCATGGAACCTAATCCTCATTTCTTAAAATGTGAGATTTTATCATAACTGAAGCAAATGTTCCCATGGGGCAAAAATTCCAGGATTTAATATGTTAGAAACCCATCTATTTCCTATTGCTAATTTCTCACATTCACTTTCCTTTGTGAAATGCAGCATTTCAAGTTTAGAAACTCATAAATATAACTTACTTTCTATATCTCCTAGTTGGCTTAATATAGTTTTGGAAATATACACAGCTAGAAATTAAGCTCTGGGACACTTAGCCTCTCTTAGCACAACTCAAGATACTTGGGGTGTCAAATTTATGGTGGTAAACAGCCAACCAGTTGGTGCACTCACTAAAGACAAGCCAAAGAACAGATCTTTAGTTGTGAAGGCTTGTAAACACTTCTGGCATAATTTTAAAACTTGTGTTTATAAAATATAAAATCTGCATTTGAATCTAGACATGGTAAGGCATTCAGAGATTTAACTGAGCAAATGAAATTTTACAATTGAACACGCAAAATAATGTAGTTATACATCTGCTAAAAATTAGAATCTCTGATGCAAACTCTACAGTGCCCATCAATTGACTAAAAGGCAATAAAATATACATACTACAGCACTGCAGACTCTCTGAAAATAGCATACAGCTCCATTCAACAAGATTTAAGAAAGATGGATTTTGAATAGAAAAGGTATAGAAAAACACTGTCAGTCAGTGGAATAACCCAAGAAGAACTGTGAATATCCCAGAAGAGAGACTTTGTCTGCCTGTTGCAACAGCACCACTCAGCTCAGATCCAAAACTGCAACAGGATTGTGATAAGTGTGTAGGAACATCCTAAAAAGAATGTATTATATTCAAAGTAGCAAAATGAAGGATGCAAATGTGGTATCATTCTGCTTTTCCAATGCTTTGTGTGGATTGAGTAGAGCGGAAAAACTAAAGTGAAAGGACTCCACTAACATGGGAACAAAGGGCAAAATTAAAGAAGCAAAAACATTTGTCAAGTCAAATACCATATTAAAAGCTTCTAAAATATTAAGTTAAAGACCAACACAATGGGTTATCAAAAAAACCCCAGCAAACAGGCAATAAATAGTATTTATAGCTATTATTCAATGTCTGATCTGATCTATGGATTGCTAAGACCAGGTGATTGAGAGTGCTGTGGTTTGTGAGAGGTTTCCATCACTGATTCAAAGTGTTTCAGGTCTCAGCTGCTACACTGATTCAAAGGACCTCTCAACAAAGAAATGGAGAAACTTTTAATAAAACCCACAATAACAGATAAAGTACTAGATGATCCTCCCAGGAGGACAGTGCCTAAGTTGCTACAATTTTTAGACCATGTCCTTTAGATAAGTCTGCACCAGGCTTCCCAGATGTCTTAGGATCAAAGAGAACCAGCACAAGAGTCACTTAGAGGAGAGCAGAGAGATACCCCTGAAACCAATCTAATTGCTCGCTGACATAAAATGTTGAGCCTCTTCAAGGTACCTCTGTAAGTCAATCTTGAAATTTCTTATATACTCAAGAGAAGTAAACAGCATGCAACAATGTAATCATGCAAGACGAAACTATTTATTTGAACTCCAAGGAAAGCAAAGCAAAGTCTGCATCCAACACTCCTTTTTAACATAGAAAGCCTGAGTTCAAGCAGACTCAGAAGATTGATCATACAAAAGACAGCTATTATGTATTTCAGCTAATTAAATTTTATTCTGAAAGGGAAGCATTTCCATTACTCTAGGCTCAGCAGTCCCAGGAGAGAGGGCAGGGCAGCGAGACCACTGTGACCCTATTACAGCCAGACTTCAACCTGCTTTGGATCAGTTCTGTCTCCTTTACCAAACCATGTGCAATGTGCTGTGCAGTGGGAAGGCAGGCTGAAGTGAGTTAGGTCATGCTATTAGGAGTGGTGACCTTTCACTGATGAACAGTTTTTAAACAAGGGAAAAGATTTTTTGGAAGCTAAGACAGTGCAAAAAGCCTCCCTTCACTCACTCCACATGCTGCTTTATGCTGCATCCCTATAATATAGCAACACAGACATATAAATGATAGTCCTGGCTTTCCGTAACAAGCTATAATTGGAGTAGGTGACTAGGAAAATGTTTAGATAAATGGTGGGATCATAACCTTTTATGCAAAATGGACAAATAAGTTATGGAAATATGTGGGAAACCCTGAGGCTGTGTAGCTCTACTGCAAGCTATAGGCACAGTTAAAGCAGACAGTAAATCACTAAATCTCGTCTCAGAGTTTACAGTTTTGTTGTTGTTTTGGAGTTTTTTGCCAGGTTTTGCTGACAGATGGAAAAATACTGGCTGATTATGACCAAGATTTAATTTACCTCCAATTTCCTTCCTATTTCTACAGCACATGCCTAAAAAACCCACATACTATTTTATTTTCAGGGCTTAGAGCTATTACTAGCAAATAGTCATACTCCAACAGTACATATTATGAAAATACCACTGCAATACTTTTCGCTACTCATGAGAATCTCATTATAAAATTTTCTCATGAATATTTCTAAATTATCATCTCTAAATGTGGGCATACATTGATATAAATATAGTTGCTTGCATACTTATCAACTAGGCATGCACAGAGTAAAACCCCATATGTCCATACACAGAGAGACAGAACTGTGATACTGCACTGGAACAGCATCATCTATCACTTAAGTGGGGTAGTAAGGTGCCAAAGATAGCTTTGAAGATGGGGAAGCCTTTATTCAAGGTGTCTTCTCTTTCTTTACCTGTCTACCAACTGAATTTAAAGACCAAAAATGATTCAATTGCATGAAGTGACGTCTGAGACACAGACTTCAGTCTCAACTACTAGAAAGGTATGTTCACTTGTTCTGAGGAATTCAAAGCCAAGCTTTCTAGCACAAGCCTTAATTACCTCAACTCCAAAGTTTTTTGCTAGAAACTAAGATCTTTTTTCACTATCTGTTTTCCTTTTTGAATTGTGGTAAGAATATCAGGATAGAAGATGACTGACAAGTGGTAATCATTGAACACTTCCCACTTTGCTACTTACAGGCACCCAGATAAACAAACGTATATCCATTTTAACAAGGCAAAAATATACCTCCAACCAAATACCATATCCATATTCTAACCATGTGTTCACACCGGAAGGACCAATTTTTCCATTACAAAAAATGCCTTTACAGCTGCTTTCATCAAAATTTTCATTGTTCTCTGTGGTTTTGGACAGCACAAAGTTGTGAGGAGCAATAGAGGAAATAGCCATTGCACCTCCATTAAGGCAGTGTAAGGGGTGTCTTTGGTAGTTGTACATCTCCCAGATGTACTCAGTACATTCCTTTGGGAATCACAGAAAGACTCCATCTGTTCCTCCAGTGGAGGAGTTGGCAATTTAGAGCCCCTAGGTTCTTCCACATGTCCACCATTTTGAGCTATGATTAATATGATGACTAACATTTTCTGCCATGAGCTCTGAAGAAAGAAGAATATGAATATAAATCTCTCCTAAATAAGGATTCATTGCACAGCATGACATCTGCTGCTGCCCTTTCCTGGGTTTAGATATGAAGGCACGTGCTGCAGCATTGCTGGCCACATCATGCCCAAGCAGTGGGTGCAAGACAAAATGCACAGGGGTGCTTCAGCAGCCCCTGGCAAAGATAAAGTCCTCAAGCCCGCTGACAGAATTGGCCAGGTATTGATCCATTGGTGGCATCAGTTTCAGGTATTGTTCGTCAACGTGACGGATATTAATTTGATCTAATATTTAAGGAAAGCTGTGACCAAACATTTCCAGACTTTAAGGCAATTATTTATAATGCCTTATTTATACAGAGATGGGGGAAGTTGGGTATATTTCCTTTTGGCACACTGAACACATGTCCTCGTACTTGGGGTTATACTTCTCTTCACCTGCTGCTTTAAAGGAATAGCTCTGTTACATTTTTTTAACACTTCAATTATTTCTGGGGTACATTTTTCTAAAGCTGACAGTTCTTATTTTAAAAATTGATCTTCCTAGGCTTAATCATATATGTGCATTTATCCTTGTGCAAAATGAGGACTGCCTTACAAAGTACCTGATACCCGCCAAATGTACTGTTCCTCTCTGTGTCCATTTTCCCATTTCCCAGGCTGCAGCACTACACAGCATTAGCAATACTTGCCTCATGTCCAACATATTGATATAAAATGACCCTCTAAGCTTCCTGTCAGCTCTGCTCTCATATTACAAAGCCACTTTAACAGGCTTCACGTTCATTACTTAGCAACTGCTCTTTGCTTCTAAGAACCACATCCTTATTGACGCACGCACATCCTGGCACATCTTTCTTAAAACTGAAAACAGAACAGGGATTAAAGGAAGTTATGATTGCATTTTATAAAATCATAAGTGCAGTGAAAAGGATTCATAGGGAACAAGAGCCTTCTGTCTCTCCTGATACAAGAATTAGCAAGCAATCAATGAAATCTACTTTGCAGGTCTAGAGCAAGCAAAGGAGATGGATCTTTGAAGAGCATGAAGTTAAACTGAAGAATTTCTTAAAGCTAGATGTTGGGCTGGCAAAATTTTAAATGCAAAACAGGCAGCATAAATTGTTTATTTGGGGATGGGGAGGCAGTTCTACAAATGACTATTCAATGCAAGCTGAAGAAATCCCAAATTGCAAATTGCTAGAGGCTAAGAGACTACTCTGGGGAAGTATCCTCAGATGCTTGTCTGGTTCTTGTACTCCTCTGTTGGCACATGCTATAGTGCATTATCTGAAAGAGAATCTGATATCAGAAGGAACTTTATTCTGGTCTGATATGGCCAGAATGGATTTTACAACCTTATATCTCTTACATTTATTTTGATCACATCAAAGCTAATTTATCATGACTACAAATAGAATTCAACTGTTCGTGTTATCATTATCTCCCTTCTTGAGCACAAATATGTAAAGAGAAAGGACTAAAAAATTCAGTGAGCTTCCATTATGACTCAGTGTGTTGCATATAGCATGAGCAGAGCCTAATTTCATATTTTTATACAAAAGAAAAATAGTTTCCTAATATAGTGGCAAAAATTATCATTCATTAGTGAACAAAACTGCATCTAAACTAAAATTTATTTAGATTACAGCCAGACTACTCAGTCATGTCAGTTGAATGGGAGACAGTCATTAATAACAAGCAGAGTATTCACTAATACAGTAACATTTAGATATTCAGAGGGGGATGCATAGCTGCACAGGGAATATCTATGCATATTACTGGTAGATTTGTGTTTACTGGTAGAGTGTGCACCTGTGTATTTCCAGGCTGATGAGCTGTTATACAGGCACTCACATCAACTCAGAAGAAATGCCACTGAAGTTTGCACAGCTGCTTTCCAAATCAAACCAAATAATCTGAAAGTGGCCTGGTTTTCACACAAAATTGCATTGCTTTTGAAGCTGTGTCTCAGTCCAGACTAAGTGGTACCCCAAAAAGCATGCACGTATCCTCCTGCTGGTGGTCACATGAATCATCATGTTAGATACAATGAATTTTTGTTTCTCACCTTACAAGAGCATTGTCCTCAGGCTGATCTACAGAAGAACATAATTAAATGATATGTCACTGAAAGAAAGGCTATGTCCATTTTCTACCACAGTAATATTTTCTAAAACCACAGTTTTTTGATCATTTCAGCATGTGCTGGCTTTTTCCTGGTGAGTAAAGCTGTGCTTACTGAATTTAGAACATAGTTCTGCTCAGTCTGAGCTGCAGATTCCCAAGCTGCATAGTTGTGGTCGGATAACTCCTCTGTGGGGCGTTTGGAGTTTCCTGAGTATGGAGGCAAAAAAGAATTAATCTGACTCCAGTGTTTAACTCATTTGCAGGACTCAGATTTCCTGTTCTGCAAACATAAAGGGTTTGCAAAGAGTGAGTAAGAGCTTCCAAGATGTATAGCTATGTGAGTGCTAAAGATAGGGAGCCCCATTCTTCTCCCCAGCTTAGATTGCCAAAGCTCTGTGGATTTCAGCTGTATTATTACCAATTCAAATGTGTTCCAAGTCAGAGGAAAGTCAAGAACAATGTGTATTTATGAAAAAAGGCCAAGTCTTGTTTGGCTGAAGTTCATAACCCGAAAAGAACCCAGTGATTCCACTATTCTTCAGCCTAAAAGTTGGCTACATTTTTCACTTTCAGCATCTGTTCTGTGGTGCAAGGCACTAATAGCATGGAGGTAGATATATTTACTGATTGTTTGTATTTAAATTTTCAAAGGCAGAGGAATGTTTTAATGTTAGATGAAATTACAGTATGAAAAAAAAATAGAGTAAATCTAGAAACTAAAGCAGCACTTGAAAAGGGAAGGAAAATACCATGGCTAGGTCTATCTGAGGTGACAGCTAGAGAATAAACATGATTGTGTGTGCTGTAAGATTTTCTAAGCTAACTTAGTGGTGAAGAAAGATGCTGAGCTACAGTTTTTGGGAACAAAGGAACATAGTACTGACCTAATTCCTCTCAACTGGCCAACAGTAAAGTTCCATGCACTTTCAGAGAGTAGAATTATGTCAAGTTAAGCACTTCTGAAAACCCCCAAAGAAATTATTGTTTATAAATCTGGCAGGTGTGGTTCGAACACTGTTGATGTGCATACCCTCCTTCATGCTGATCTACATGTTTTCAGGAGCTACACATGCAAGTGTGAAAGGACTGCTGGATTTTAGTACCCCCAGGATAACTTAATGTTCTTTCAAGAATGGCTCAAGCTAATGCATTCTATATTGGCTTGTGAATGCAGTCTAAAAGTAGGAAAAGGATTTTAAGGTCATTTCACACCAGCTACCATATAGTTCTCAGATACAAGCATAAAATTCACAAGGCTGGATAAGACTAGGAAGTCCTTCCATTAATGTCAGGTATCTTTGCTATCACCCCAGTCTGTCACTGTTTGTGCAAAGACACTCATTGCTTTAGTCTTGATTGTCTAGGACACTGTCGTCTGCTAATGCAGATTTTCTGAAATTTAAAGTTAGCCCTTTGCTATCATATCTGTGATTTGAATCCTGAATTTAGACAGTGTTTCATCTGGAGGAAAAAAAAACCCCACATACACACAAAAAAACCCACAAAAAAAAAAACACCCACCACAAAAAAAAAAAAAAAAAAAAAAAAAAAAAAAAAAAAAAAAAAAGCCCCACCAAAAAAAACCCCAAAAATTGACCAAGAAAACCTTCCAGGTATATCGCCCTAAGAAATTTTGATATTAAATCTAATACCAACAAATAATTTGGCATCTTCGTAATGTTCTTGCTTTGTCAATTATTATCCTTTAAGAAATGGAAAAATATCCTATATTTTCAAAACCTGCACATAAAGGCCAGCTCCATCTGGGAAACTATGATTCCTTATCCCAAGAGTTAAAGATAATTTATGAAAACCAGAGGTAAGCAGGCAAGAAGGCAAGAGAGGATGAGGACAGCATGACTTTGATAAGCAGCAGTACATGAAACTTGGAACTTCCAGTTAGGGCTTCTGCAGGACACCTTTGGTATGGCTGACTTGGCAAAAGAAATCAAAGAAGAGAGAAACACCTGGATGTGTAATTTCCAAATCTAAACTGAACTGCCTCTCATTTCTTTCCAGCTGTAGCTTTCCATTTTCATTGAACCCAGGAGTGTTATCAATTCAGGTCAATATTGGTCAGCCAGTAGGGGCTGTGCGAAAGCACAGGGAGAGAGGGTGCACATTTTTAGAAGATGAGAGCTCACTGGAGAGTGCTCCACACCCGTACAAGAGTTGTGCCAAACGTCTCTGACAAGTGTTGCAGCAGCAGCAGCCCACGCCTGGCTGTGCAATTCATTCAGAAACCATGTGGAAGGTGGCCAGCACAGCCATGTTCTCAGCTTCTCCTACACTGCTGAGCATGGGGAGCCTTCCAGAGGCACCAGCTCCTGCCCCAGCAGCAAACGAAAACAGTGCTTAATAAATCACCAATACAAATACTAGACTGCATAGAACAGTTTGGTGGGGATGGGATGTCTGATAATTAAAGCACAGGAGTAAAGCAAAGCCTGACAATTTCAATATTGAGCTCTAAAACTCCTAGAATCCCACTTTGGTTTCAAAAGGAAGGTTAGCTCAGTCAGAAGGGCTGTTAACCAAAAATATTATCAAAAAACTCAATATCCTGAGGTTTTGTTAGCTAAAATTTGCAGACATTTCAATCATGAGTTAGGAAACCAGTGTATCATGTATACAGGCCATATTTCATATTTTGTTCGGACAGCATTCTAATTATTTACATTAATTTTTAAATGGCAAAAACAAACAAAACATTTCATTAAAATAGGTTAAAAATATTGGAAATAAGAGTTTTCATCAGAGTTTTTCCATTTTAAGGACCAGCCCTTTAGAGAATTAGTGTCTGACAGAGAAAAAAAAAGGTAAGTAATTTAAAAATAAGAGAATAGGAAGCTGAAAAATAAGCAGACAGAAAGAACTTATTTGGTCAGCTGACTCATAGCAGAGCAATGCTTAAAACCTACGCAAAAGTCTGGAAAATAAATAAGATTTTCTTCTGTGAGATTTCCTTTTCCTTGGTTCCTGGAGAAAATCTGTCTATTTAACTATACAGCAACCAGCTCTCTGTTCCTCTTTAGAAGCTCTTGTGCTTGGCTCTGGTCTGTGGGAAATAGCTCCCTTTTATCTTTCACCTAGATGGTGACTACTCCCTGTATTTAAGCTTCTGCATGATGGAAAGATGAGAAAAATATCACACAAGAAGGAAAATCACTTACTGCAATTCCCTTGTGGAGGAAAACACATCAGAGCCTACTGGCACAACCCTTTCTCAGAACCAGTTCCTGCAGTGTACTCTCTGGATGGCAATTACTGCAGCAGAGTAGTCCAGAAATGATTCCTTGGACTTAGACAACTGCCAGTGCTAATTAAATATTCCTTCAATATCCACATTTTTCACGCAGGTCTTGAGGATGTCTAAATGCATTATATGCACAAAAGGAAAACCCAGAGAAGATACACAAGATCAAATACATTTTTAATCCTTATAAAATCCTTTCTTTGTGAATGCATTTGTTTGAACACTCTTGATGGGCTGCTAGGTATTAAAGAAGCTATTAGATACTCTGCAAGAACCTGCCTTCACCTGAACTTTCACATTATGCAATCTTACAGCAGACTAGAACTGGAAATAAAAAATGGCAGAGAGGACCCCAAATGTCTGTGAAGGGATAAACTGATTGCACAGTTCAACTGCAGGCTGACACAAGCTCAGAAGCTCAAATTTATTTAGACAGCAGACTTCTATTGATTTTTCAGGTGATTTAGACTCCTTGGCATCATTAAAACTTACATATAAAGTAGCTTAAGAAGTGTCTTCATGAATGTGCAATTCTGGGTGAAGGACTATCCCAAGAATAGATGTGTCTACAGATTTTATTAGAACACTGATACATTTTTCATGTGTACTAGGCTTCTTTGCCTACTTGTCTGAGCCAACTCCCATATTACTAAGATTCTCCTTATTAATTTTCCATATTCTGTCTATAATATTTTTCTAGGAAATGCAGGAAAGGAGCATCTGGAAAAAACCTAAACTGATATATATGCACATAAGCAATGGGGTTTTTTCTGCCATGTTTCTGTAGTCCCTAGCATAAAGAAACAACCAAATCAGTAATTCCTGTGAGATTACCCAGAGGCCTATCAGTTGTTCCATTTTTAGTGGAAGACAAACCCAAAAATCCACCTGGACTCTACGAGCCTGACCAAGTAGGCACTACATATACACAAATGAATCTGCATGTCCAAAGGCACACAGGAAGCACACAGCAAAACAAGCCAGGCCAGCTAGGAAAACATCCCTCGGCAGCTGCATAGCCGAGGGATCAATAAATGAAATGCTTGATAAGCACTTTTGAAAAAGATGGACATAAGACAGGAGAAGTGGTCAGAACTCCAGGTTCATGTAACTCTGAGAGAGAAATGCAAAAGAAGCCAGGTGACAACTCCTGAGTGCAAGAGAGCCTCACACAGCTCTCCTGTGGGTGGGAGCTTGTGCGGGTCCTCCTCTGGGTTCTTGTCCCCCCAAGTGGGCCACATGAGACCTCATCTCCTCAGCTGCCTCCACTACCTCTCTAGGCATACTACTGCTGTTCCTCTCCCTCAGCCGAATCCTCACCCGCCTGCTTCAAATCAGAGCAAAAAAAGAAATTCAGACGTCTTTAACAGTTCAGGTTTTTTCCCTTTGTGGGTTTATGGGGTGTATTAGCCTCAACAGAACAAGTCTTCCAATACTGATGGGACTTGGAGCATCAATCCACCAGAGTTTAACCTTCTTCCAGAGGCAGCACTCTGAAACAAAATCAGCCAAAATGCTGTCCAAATTCTATAAAAAAAGAGGGAGGCGGCTGTATTTTAACATGGATAAAATGAGTATATTTTACTCAAGTATCCACAAGATACTTCTGCTAGCCAACACGAACTGGGGTTCAGTTCTGCTTTTTGTTTTTCAAAGAAGATTCCTGGATTTCTATGAGAAAAATTATATTGTGTTAAAACTGAGAAAGAACCACTCTTTCCAAGCAAGAGCTCTCTCCAGGAAAACATCACAGACAATACTGAGACTTCAGCATATTTTCTCTCACTACTGAAGAAGGCCAGCTCATAGAAAGTGTTGGCCAATGCCTCTTTCACCTTTACTCAAAAGCATCCACAGCTGGACTGAGATTTTTTGACACCTGCTGAACACAGGTTACAGTCTGTCTCCTCTCTGGCCTCTACACAGGGCAGTTTCACTGCTTTGCAATGCAGAGTAAAAGAGGACACTGATACTATGAAAGCATGGCACACAAAAGGTATAGGGAATTTCTTCAGACTTAACTTTTCCTTTTTGGTTTGAGAGCCACCATTCACCACTAATTAAAGCAGCTCTTGAAATAAAGCTGCTCTGGCTAAACTTCCAGAAACGCAGGTTAGATTATTATTCTGCCCCTTTCCTCAAACCTCTTTGAGCCCTCACTGTTAATTCCGACACTGGCAGGTAATGCTGTCTTTCAGTCCTGTTATGCAACTTGGCTTCCAACACATGCAAGAACTAACATGTTTCTCCAATGGATTTGCTTTCCCAGGCTCCTGCCTTCTCGGCAATGTGAGGTACTTTGTGTGGAGTCATCTCAATTTCCTTTGAAACCTAATTTTTCTAAATACTTAGATTTTTTTCTGAGATAAGAAAAGTTAGTTGTATATTTATCTTGAGCTATCAAACACAGTAAAAGGAATCTATCTGAGATTCCAGGCACCATGGCTAAATAATAAAAATACAGTCAATCTTATGCAAACAAATCTGTACACACCAGCCGCCTCAAAATCTCACAGGGCAAAAACTGCTCCTGCCACAGGTTCCCCAAAAAACAAACCCACCAAGGGCTGGTACAGCTCTTCCCACTCTGAAAACATCAGACTTTGCTTTTAGTCCCTAAATATTGGACAATCCAAACAACAATGTTTTAAGCCACCATCTTTTCTGGTGTTTCCATGAACATAAGTACTGCAATAGTTCATTCATTCAATAGACAACCCCAAGCATAGATTTATCTTTCAATCCTATCTTTAAATCTGTAATTTTAAATCCATAACTGTATAGTTTTATATGGATTTAGATTTTTTACAGATTTATATAGATTTACTCCTTTCTGGAAAGGGCTATTTGATATCAATCATTAGGACAAAACCTATCTCCTGTCTTTGGTTTCTTTTCCACAGCTTGACTAATGCATCAAATTGCCTATATTTTAACAAGGAGCTGCTGTATGTCTGAGAAATAAAATAGCACAGTCCTTAGCAGAAGTTCACATTCTTCTGCTTGCCATCTTTTACCCATTTGAAGCAAATATTTTTTATCACCATGTGTCAATAAAAACTAAGAACCAATAAAACAGCCTAGCTTGCATTGTGGGATGCTTTTAAAAAGAAATACATCATTGACATCCAGCTTCTTTCAGGCACAGTGAGTGTAATTCAGTAGAAGGCTAACCTCATTTACCAGCAATTACTTTTCTCCCTAAAATAAAATATTAATAAAAAACTCATACACCAAAACAAAACTATGTTTTTACTAAGACATCATTGAAAAACAAAGGTTTAAACCACCAACATTACTTTAAGTGGAAATCTTCAAATTTGATGGTTATCAGTTGATTTCCGTCTTTCTTTGTAATTACCTGTTTGCTTTCACTGTTTTAGATTCTAGGACAGCATCATTTCTAGAGAGACTAAATCAGGCATTATTAAGTGCTTTTTGTGATTCTCAGGCAAGGCATTTTTAAAGTAGAAAGCAACAGCTATTTTTGCTGGCTGACACAGCCTAGAGCCCAAAGACAGATTATTCCACCTTCAGAAAGGCAACAGCTGGACACGATGGTCATGACTATAACCCCTGTGTCACCATCAGCCCCTTTGCCCAGGGACAAGGGACAATTCCAAGACCAGAGTAACTGAGCTCACTGTTCTTGCTATGGCTCCTGCAGCCTCTGTGAGCAGATGCCAATCATCTCCAGACAGCCTTTAGCAACTTTTCTTTCAGCAACCTTCTACACTCTCATTTATGTCCTCAAAATAAAAAAAAAAAAAAAAAAAAACAAAAAACCTCAACAAGCAGGAGAAGCCAAAGCTAGGCAGATCAACCAGACTTTCCTTATGCTCAGTCAATCACTCCTTCGGAGAAGCCCACCAGCCACATCAGAAAAGAGTAACTTTCCAAAGAAAAGGAACCAAATGAAGACAACTTCATTTCTTCAAGGTGAAGAAAAGGCAACTCTTTAACCCAGTACTTAGCAAAAGGCATTTCCAATGCTCTTCCACTTCATTGCTCTGTCTTACAGCCCTCTCCAAACAGGGGGACAGAGAGAGAATCAGAGCAGAGCCCGTTACACGAGACACAGCTCTCAAGAATACAGACAAACCATGAACAAGGCACTGGAGCCAAAGGATGAAAGAATCTTTGGAATAAGTAATCCAAAACCTTAAGAAAAACAGGAGCAAAACAAACCTTTGTAAATTTAACCCAACAGCTGAAATAAACCTGCAATGACAGAGTTCTTCTTACCTTTGCCATCTGCGCCTGCACGCCATTTGCTTTGAGAGATGCTACTGCTTTCTGTGCTGCTGCAGGACTGTCAAAATCTACAAAACCATAACCTGGAAAATAAACAGATAAATATAGATTTTCAGTATTATCCATGTGTATGAGCACAGATAAAGATTTTATTTTCATAAAGGAGGAAAATCTTTCCATTCTCTCACACAGTCTCATAATCTTGCAGTAGCACTGCCACCACACCTCTATTTGTCACATCTTTTCTCCTGAACCTAGTGGGGTTTAAGGGAATGCAGTGGCCCAAAGCTTCAAAGTGCCAGAAAATATGAAGCAGAGGGGGAGTGTGGGCAGGTCTTTGTCTGTCCTAACAGATTAAAGGTCCCTGGCAGCAGGAGGGCACACATACTCAGTGCTCTGGAGTCCTGCCCCATCTCTTCCACAAGAGCGGGTAACATTATGGACCTTCCTGGGATACAAAGCTTGCAGTGGCTGGTTTCACGAGAAAACCCTCCTTCTCCTGTCCTTTAAAGCCATACAAAGATTAAGCTTCAGATGAGGAGGGCAACAAGTCTGTGTGGCAGGCTGGGGCCATGTGTGCAGGGGCAGGGACAGCAGCCTTCCAGCAGGCGGGACCAGTTCAGGGAGAAATCCCAATGTGTGCTCTACAGGCAACTGCCAGACAGCTCTAGAAGATGGTGAGATAGCCAAGTCTTAGCTTTGGTTAAACCACATCCCCTTCATCTCCCTGCTCTCTCTGCTAGAAGAAGGGACAGATCTCTGCCAGGAATTGCTTTGGGGTATCATCTGAACAACAGCTTAGAGGTTAGATGTTAGGGATTGGCAAGGGATAATCATCTGCTTTTAAGTGGCTTTCTTACTCCCAGTATTTGCATTAGTTTAGTATATTAATCAGACAGTCACTTCCTATCTTCTTTTCCTCCCTCTCCATTTTTTTCTTCCTTTAGCCAGCAACACTGGTATGTTCAAGCAAGCCCAGTGCTGTTATGCCCCTAATGGATAGCAAAAACTCTGAAAGTATTTTTATTTTCCTAAAGACATAAAGCAGGGGTAAGAAGGCAAGGAATCGACTTTTCACAACTTTTAAAGTACTGAGCTCTCTCTGACCTTCAACAGCATTCAAATGCCTTGCTCATCAAGATTTCAACTGAATTAGGGAGATCCAAAAATCTCACCAAGCACCTATTTAGGCAGCTGCATATATTTCACAATCCATCCAGGGAAAACCCTTACATCTTATTAAGCAATTACAGTGCAGGTAGGCATGTGCTGCTCAGACAAGCTGTGGCCAAGGGCCACATCTTTGGCTTCTCCCTGGAAAGCCATATGGATGAAACTGAACTGCCTGAAAGCTTTAATAATATTAGCACAAGCACATTTATAGCTTCTTTGCAGACATCTCCATTTACTAGGTCAATACACATCCTACAGGAGGCAACCACAGATATGATTTCCTGCTGTATCCATTTGTATTTCTTTTCCCAGCCTTTCTTCCTACTCCTAGGAGACTTCATTGCCATCCTCTCTGCACCAAATCTAGGTATAAGATTATATACTTATCACCTTGCCCCCCAAATTACAAACATCGCTATTATTATTTTGGTATGCATACATTGCTCAATGTCCAGCCATGAAAGATTTTGTGCACATGGATGTTTTTGTTTCTTGGCTTAAATCTCATCCACAAAGTTTTAAGAAAACCAAAAAAAAAAAAAAAAAAAAAAAAAAAAAAAAAAAAAAAAAAAAAATTATTAAAGAAATTGCTAACTTAAGGAGCGTGAAAAGCACTATTCTGTAGCAAAGTCAAGATCTGAACCTCTCTTTTCTTTGCTCAGTTTTCTATTTTGGTTTGTTTGGTGCAGGGTTTCTTGTCGTGGGGAGGACTGGGGAGGTTTTTTTGATACGGCATCACTACAGATTGAGGGACACTGCGATACAGACACTGACAGGTTGAGGGACACTGTGATAACAAATCTAATAAACACTAGAGTTTGATCAGCTTGGGGATGTGAGGAGTGCTTGACCTTCTCTGATTCTCTCATTTGATTTTCCTTTTTTACTGCAAGCCATTTTTAAATCAGCTTGTCCTACATCGCATTTTCCTTTGCAGTGCTATGCAAGCCCTCTTCTCACTGCAGAGCAGCAGTAAAGCTGATGCTGCTTTGAACTAAAAAACATACTACAGGAGAGCAAGAGTCCTCCCTGGAAGCCTTTGCCCTCTGGAAGAGAAACTTCTGGGAGGAAGAAGGAGACACAATTAGATGCAACTTCCAGTTTCCTATATGAGAGATCCTGACAAGAAGCCAGAGCAGTCAAATGGGAAATCTGAAACATCTTGGGAAGTGATGAGATGGCTTGGATCAAACAACGAGAAAATTACTTTTTAGGACAGTGAGGTGGTCTTCTCAGGAAACTGAAATTGTTTTTTATTTCTCATCATTTCCATGCCCAACAATTAAGAGGTAAAAGTGCAAAAGGTAATTTTAACATTGTCATTAAAAACAGATTATGGAGTTAGATTTTTATATTTAGCACCAGTGTACAGTGCAGGTTTCATGCATGAAGGAATAGAAAGGAATTTATTTTTAATCTGACTTTCTAGACAGCACAGTAATTATTCACAGCTATGTTAGTTTTGCTTATAAATAAAAACTAGAATGTGTAAGAATATTCCAGTGTTGTATCATAGATATCAGGTATATCTAGCATAATAAATCATTGAGGAGTAACATTAGTCCATAATATCTAAAACCATTAATATATTTTAATAATTTTTTCAGTGGACACAAAAGGCTCTATGACCATATCAGAGATCCAGTGGAGTCTCAAGACAAAAAACTCCACATCTTTAGCTGCCCATTATGCATTCTAGTATTACTACTCCCAGTCTCACTGCAAAGCTGCTCTTTTTCCTTCCCTCAAGCTCATTTCCATTCCAAGTATCTTTTTCTAGCCCTCCCCCCTCCTGACACATCTCTGCACCACACACAGAACATCAGGACAAAATCACTCCATGGCTGAAAACCCGTCCAAAGAACATCAATCTGCCGCAAGGGAAGCCAAGTTCCCAGGCTGTTTCAGCATTCAAGTATCCTTACAAGAACCCTGCAATGCTATATAACAGAAAACCAGGCATGATGCCTTCTTGTACAGTTCCCATTCTTCCACGTAGATGTTTATAGTCTATGTTAGTGACCTACACTAAAATATTTCATTTGTTTATAATCTCACTTCATTTTTTGTGTCTCGGGCACTAACTAATAGCGTTGGTTTTTCTGTTTGGGTTTCAGGATTTTGTGTGTTGGGTTTTTCTAGTTTGTTTTTTTTTAATATATACTTGTCTGGGTGGATGAAGTTTGGCCCCTACAAAAGCTAAAACTGGGTCTTGGAACATCCTCTCCAGTGTTCTCCAAAGTGTAAAAGAAGCCCCAAATTCCCTGTGCTGAGAGCCCTTCCCTCTTGTCCAGGCTGGGGCTGAAGTGGGTTGTGCTCCCTGCCAGCAGAACTGGGCTGCTGTGGCTGCCCCTGGCAGGTGCACCGTGGCTGGGTTTGGCTGCTCCAGCATCTATCCCTGCTCTCTTCCCTGGTTCCTCCCAGGAAAAGGTAGGAAAATGGCTGGAATCATCCCCTGGGATGAAATTCAGATCAGGATCTGCCAATCAAACACTGCTCTAAGAAAACACATTTCTTTTTCCTCCTTTAAAAACAAGTGCAAGCCCCACCAGACTGTCCCTCTGCTAGACTCAAATTCCACAGCTTTTTTTTTCTTCTCTTTCCCCTGCATTTTTATTGTGTGTTCACTGCCTTGTAAACATTCTGGTCAATTGATTATACTTTTTTTCCCCCAGTTTTTATGCAGAACATAATGAAAAATGAACTCAGATTCTAAACCAGGACCTTCAGACTATGCTTACAAGAATCCATCACCACCACAGGAAAAACCAAAACCAAAACTATTTCCCCTTTTTTCCTGAAGCATCCTGACATTTTCCTTTAAGAACTCCAAACACAAATAAGGAAAGCTGTGTTGTCCCCTCCTGCTTTGAGAGATGGGAATTGCACTTATCACAAACATGAACCCCCTCACCTCAAGTGTACGTGGACTGAGGGTGACTTTGGTACTCCAGTGCTACAAGTCCTCCAGGATCCTGAGGTTTTTTTGTAGAATGACATATTACAAGTTCCTACATGCAAGTAAACGCACAAAGAAACCCAGTACAAGACTATCTAGAATAATTGTTAAACCCTTCCTTTAAGAAATACAGTGCCTGTTATTTTGTACTGGCCTGATGCCATTAGGGCTAAATAATTAAATTTTAAAAATAAAACCAGTATAAGGGGTTTTTTTACCTGTGGGGGAAAGAAAACAGCTAAGCATCAGCAAACTCAAGTTTATAGCTAGCTGCAATAAGTGCTACCCAAATACACTGGCAGACACTAAACATCTCCGTCTCCTATAACCTAAATGGCTGGGGGCCTCCCGGTCTCAGTTTCTCAGTTCCATAATTAAGCTTGGCAGCAGGTTCAAATGAATTAAAACTGAATGTCACTATTTCCTCAACAAATCCCTCATCCTTGTTTTTTCTTACTTGTCAGGAGAAGACCAGCAGAACAGCAATTAGTGGTAAGCAGTGCAGTGAAAAAGAACCAAGCATACACTAATTAGGTCACTCGCCAAACACGTTCATTTCATTGGCAGATTTAATCAATGTTTTCCTGAAATGTCTTAAATCTCCTATGCTAATTTAAAGTTTTGTTATTGTTGTTACTTTAAACACAAATGGGATGCCTGGAGATTTTCAATTGCTTTCCACAAATCCATTTCAAAATAACAACCCCTCATATAGTATATCATCAAAATTTCGGCACAGGTTTTAGGAAATGGCCTCTAATTTGACGCCAACATTTTTGTGCCTGCAAATACCTACGGGTGCAATTTTGTGGATTTAAGTAATTACAGGTGTGTAGGGCTCTTAGACATCAAACTCTGAATTGCCCTGATGGATTGGGTACTTAGGGGCAATGCCAAATAATTTAAGGACCTGCCTGCCACTTGAGGTTCCCGTAATTCTTGTGAAGTGCTGGACGGTGGCACAGAGCAAAGGTGAGCTTCCCCTGGCACACATGGGCTTTACACTTCACCTCCAGGGAGCTCCGCTGGTGTAGTGACAGGAATGAGAGCCTTGCTGCCTTTTTGGAGCATTGAGGCAGTCCCTCAGTCACTGCTGAAAGCAGCATTAGTTACTCACAGTGTGTGTGAACAGCAGTTTTGAGGTATCCTAGCAGCTTGGTCCCCCAGTCAGTGCTTACAGCTAGCACACCAAGGTGCTTTTTTGCACGGAGGATGCTCTGTTGACAGTCGTCATTGCTGTCGCCGTGGGAAAGGGAGCTGCCACGGCTGCTGAACCAATCTGCACCACACTAGGCTGCCCTGCACCACACCAGCCTGCCCTGCCCTCCTTCCTGTCCTGCTCCACAGCCTCAGAACCCTGCAGAGGCTCCATCCTTCCTGCTGGCACTGCCCCCAGAGCCAGCCCGCCCACGGCCCCACAGCCACCAATGGGTTTGAAAGGGCAACATGCAGCCAAGCCACAGCTCGGCAGCCACCTGCTCACCCTGGGTCAAAATAAAATGAGAAAAGAGGCCAAAGAGCAGGAGAAGTGTGGTTTCCTAGAGGTGAGGAGTGGAGCTCGCTGGTACGCTGCTGAGCTGGAGCTCTGCAGACAGGAACCTCTGGCAGAGGGCTGAGAAAGAGGAGCCATGACAAATGAGGGAAGATAGGTCAGGGATGGTGAGCTCTGAGCCTGTCCCTGACACAAGGACAAACATCACATCTCACCTCTGACCAGGTGCTGCTTTGAATCACTTGAATGCGAGTCAACCAGTACTCTCTGTTTTCTGCCTCTCACACATCCACACAAGCAGAGAGAAGAGATGGAGACCTGGCCCATCCAGCCAGGAGACTGGCATGGAGTCTGGGCACTAATGCAGCCAGTGTTCCTGGCTCACTGACCTTGAAAGCACCTAAATACATTGATGGGGAGCTCACACATACCGAGGAGCTCTTCTGGTTCCACTGATGCCAACAAACTCACTTCATCAAAAGAGTTAATGGTTGGCTTCTGTAAGTTAATATCTTTGCTTCCTTCCTGACAGATGGAAAAGGCCAAATATCCCAGGCAGCCCCTACTCCTGCCAGGCTCTGTGTACTAGGGGCTGATGTGGGCGTTTAAGGGAAGTTGTGGCAAAGCAGGAACTCCAGCTCTGACATTTTCCCACATTGGAGAGCTTGACTTGGTCACATCAACTCCTTTTGGCAACATAAGACATGTAAATTTTGCATAATATTACATAATAGTGCAGAAACTTTTAAAAGATGAACACAGATTTGGTCATGTGTAATTACAATTCCATTATACCTAAACTTTTTTCCTAGGTCTGATGTATCAGAACATTTGGAACTATGCTTGCCACAAGCATACGAAGTTTTTTAATGTAAAAAAAGTTCCCAGTCCTTGTTTCTGACCATCTAGAATTCAATATATCAGATCTGAAATCCAGAACAGAGAAGACTGAATATATCATACAGGTTGGGTCTTCAAGGAGCATAAATATTTGGACAAAAAGGAGGATAAAGTAATTTCAAGAGAGTGCTTGCTTTTTTCATCAATTTCTGCTAATGTTACTTATAGACTGGAAATTAAGAACCACCCCCAAAAGGAAATGTGATGAGGGAGAGGAATACCAGCCTAGGGAAGAGGCAGCACTCAAAATTGCTTGATGAATTAAGAAGCCATTAAATAGAATATATTTACCACAAATACCTTAATTTAACTTCATGATATGACTTCCACATAGCTCTACATATATATGCATACATTTGAAGACACAAGCATGAAGTTTTGATCCTAACACTAGTATAAGTACACAGCTAAGCAAATAGTATAATCAAAGATAATATAATTATCACAGATGTTCCTCCTTCACACTTAGAAGAAACCTCTAGGATTTCATAAAAGCCTAAGTTAATTTGAGTTTTCAAGTTCACTTTGGCCCAGCACTTATTTAGAGTGCCTCTTAAAAGGCAGTATTTGTTCTGACAATCAGTCTGTAAAAGAAGTGATTATCTAGTAATTTACTATGCAATTTTCAGACATTGTTTTATTCTCAGATAAAGAATCAAATAAAAGTTTTATAAGCCTTGGAAAATTAGAGTTAGCAAGCAGAGAGGTTGAATCACCCTTGAACACAAAATTACCAAAAACAGCTTTTTCTTTCATTGTTCAAATTGTGCTAAAATATTCCTACAGCTTCAAATGCTCAGAGTAATAGTAAAATAGTCTACATCATTACTATTTTTAAATCTCTACTTTATAAAAATCTTCTCAGTGGTTAGAAAGTGGTGAGTCATCACCTTTTAATTAAAACAGCTAATATATAGTTAGAAAAATAATTGGAAGTGAAGACTCTTAAATGCAAGAAAGAAAAGATAATCCCTTCATTTCAGATCCCTCCCCAGAGATGCACCTACATTGTTAAGTATGCATATATAGCTGATTTGTTTTGTTTGCTTTAGCTTGATATGGAAATACAGCACAAAACTGTCACTTTGATTATGTTTATGCAGTGATTTCTTTTGCTTCTTGCATTATTTGAATCCCCTTTATAACAAGAAAACTGCAGAAAAGCAGCACTAACTAACAGAATTTTTAGAGATCTCTTTGCAAACACATTCTTAATTTGAACATTCAATTACTTTGAATTAAGCAGAGCACATACGAATATAGGTTATTATTAATTGCATTGAGTAACTAATGATAATATTTTAATGCAAAACTGAAGTATGAAACTCATGATGATCTTTAAATGTATTTTAAACTGCTTCTAAATTATTTTTGTCAATCTCTGATAAGTAAAGGAAACAGTACAAAGACACCTACAAAATTTTGCTATGCAGGAAAGAAGTACTTATACAACAAGTAACTATATGTATATGCATATTCATGTCTGTTTTTCTGGAACTTCATGCTTCCAAAATCTTAGTCTCTGAAGGAACAGAAGCAGATCTCAAAACTGACAAAAACTCTTTGTGAAAGATGGTTACAATAACAACTGTGAGGGAGAGAGGCATAAGAAGTTACGAATTTAGCAAATACACCTATCAAGAAAACAGTATTGCACTTGAGTGCAATTTCTCAATTTCCACTGCCTTCCTGGCAATTCAGAACCCCAAAGACTGGCAAACTGCAAACATAGCCATAAAAATCCAGATTTTGCAAATGGCAGAACACAATTTGTTTATCCCTAACAATATGACAAATGTTTGGGGCCTTAAAACCTACGCGTGCGTGAATACTTATGGATAACCCTAACTGCAGCACATCACCAATAGAAAGAGAGAGAGCTAAGACTTTGTGAGGACGTGTCAAAGAGCAAAAATCTTGGTGAAAGAGGGAAGTTGAGAACTGTTTCCTAGTATTTGCTAACAGCATGAACTTTGATTAATCATACAAAACCAATGATGGAAAATTCATTTCTCAAGTTACTAAATATGGACTGACTAAAGAAAAAATATTGTATATCTCACAGTGCCAGAAGAACAAGACATAAACAGACTTTTCAGTCTTTAACTTTCAAAGTAAATTTCTCTGCAAGTCCCATTGATTCACAATCAAAATTCAAAATTAAGAGTAACTATTTTTAAATACAGGGATATCTTACATCTACAATTGCCACATAAATCTATATATGATTCAGCATTACAGTTATGTACCACCATACCATTTTTATCAATACATTAGTTGCATAATGTAATCATTAAGATTATTTTCACTAGACTTCTATAGCATGAGACAGTCATTGTGGTTCTGCAGCTGAGCTAAATTTCACACTTGAAGCCGTGATTGAAGAAGGCAGAATGTTCTCCCAACAAGAGGAGTGCTTAGTTACATATTTATATAAAAGGGAGGGAAGGATACAATAGCTGTTTCTTTCCTTGACTGGAGAAACACTCAGTGCCTCACAATATTTTGCAATATCCAGAACAAAATAACCCGAATTTGCAGTTTCAGATTTACATCACCTGCTTTGAGATCCAGAGTTACAGTATCAATTAATAGTTTCCCTGAAAAACTTGAAAGGAACCCTTACACCCAAGACTGGAAAAGGGTTTGCTTTTTAAACCACTATTTTTCATATTCACTTTCCTCTGATTACAGTGACGTCCAGATGCCGAAGTTTCAAAATACCACAAGAAAGACTATTTTCTCCATATTTCCAGACAGCAGGAAACACTGACACTCTCATGAGAAAGTCTGCTCTTCTGAGGTTTCATGCTCAGTTATGCAGACTCCAGAGCTTTACTTAGCTTGGATAATGTTTGGGTAAGATATGAAACCAAATCTCCTGAGATTTGTCCATCACTTATTTTAGACCTGAGCGACTTGAGTAAAAAACCTGGTGTAGAGAAACAGTTTAGGAAAAAGTCATTCAGCCATTACTTCTGAAAGCTCCCAGTGCCTGTGTAAAACAACTGATTTTCTCTTCTAAATTTTGGACCTTAGTTTACCCAAAGCTAAGCAAGTTATCCACCAGCTGTTCACCAAAAAGGCACATAACCTAAGAAATTATGAGACTAATTCCAGCTCCTGAGGGCTAGTGAGAAATGAACATTAATATTGTCCTGCATCTCTCAGGGTTGGAATCTGGCATGGCATTCCAGCAGGAATTTATGGACAGACAAAACAGAATCTATGGGTTCTTTACTTCTAGTGCACCACACCCATGGAAGACAGCAATGAAATCCTGGGAGGAGGGAAATGAAATCTCTCAGCAGCCAACTCTACCAGCACTCATTTTAAACAGTGATACTATTCTAGGAGGCAAAGGAGGATGTTTTGTATCACCCAGGGATCTTTGTCAGAAATGAAATATTCCATTCTCTTTTTCCCAACACTGGATTGCTCAGCAACCTTAACATTAAGTAACTGCAAATCCTTGCAAGCAGGAAGAAACAATCTGACAAGAGAAGATGCACTTGGTGATCACACTGTGATTACTGTACTTTATTAAAAATAATTTTCTTTTCAGTATGTTTTGACAAGAAAATAGAAAGCATCTTGTGCAGGCTTCAGGAAATATTAAAATAACCCAAGGTGATGAACGTGCTATTATCCAGTCTGTTCCAGAGGGAGGATGCTCAAGTACTGAAATGGTTTTCATTTCAAATGCACATTCACTTTCAAGACACCACACTTGAAAAATTGGACTGTATATTTGTCACACAGTAAGCAGTGATAAAGAGCACAGCAATTTATGTTCTTTATGCAAACCACTTGTAATTCAGAAAACAACTATAGTTTCTAAAAGGCAGCAAAATGATAACACTTTCCCAAGAAAGTGAAATGTTTTTTTCGTGCCAGTTGCCCAATTCTAGCATGCCAACCTTTGCTGTGATAAACATTTTGGATAAAATGCAAAGAGCTCCCATTCCAACCCATCAACGCTCATGATTTCTTGGAGTTTAGGCAGAGATGAGCAGTACCTTCTGAATATTTCATATTTCAAAGAAAAGGATCATGATACCACCACCATCGCCATCATGCTAAAATACTAAAATGCAAGAGGTCAATGTCCTTTCAAGAAATGATTGGTGGTAACAACCAGCATTCCACCTGTGCTATGGAGGAGAAGTACAGCAGAGTTGGACAGCAAAGAGCAGGATAAGCCACAATACAAAGGTGAGAACAAAATCCATTTTAAAAACACAGTGTACATTTTTGCCCAATGATTTTGGACTTCGACAGTATTTCAGACAATCAGAATGCAAGCATCCTTAAAGCTTTATGGTTATATTGCCCAGAGTGTTCTTTTTTCTTTTGTGATTAAGTACCAGTTGTACCTTCTTTTTTCGTGTATCTACCACATTTATCTGTAGCCTGAAGTTCCAAAATGCTATTATTATGGTAGCCAGAAATGGCTATTAGTTTTCCAGGCTGAGACAAAATGAAAAAAAAGAAAGGAAAAAACAAAAAAAGAAAAAGGAAAAAAAAAAAAAAAAAAGAAAAAAGAAAAATGAAAAAAAAAAAAGAAAGAAAAAAGAAAGGAAAAAAAAGGAATGGAGAAGAGAAGAAATAACCACATCCGAAAATCTCTTTTCAAGATCTCTAATCCATTTTCTTCAGATTTGAGAAAGTTCTGCAATGTAGGTAAGTGGAAGACACAGATAAAGTGGGTAAAATACAGGCTTTTCATCAAATCTGAATTTTGAACTAGTAGAAGTTTCCTATCACTAGAAATCCCGTATCTCTAATACATGAAAAATAATCAAGTGGATAATATAACATTTGAATCTGAAGCAAACACCTTCATTCCTATCTTGAATTTAAGGTAGCTCTTCATGTAACATTCAGCATGTAACATTCCCTGCTGGTACAGAACATGGGGGTCCCACCACACCACAAAGGTCTGATGAAGGTGCTCTCTGAAGCCCATGCTGAAGCCACCTGGATGATGACTGTGAGGCATCAGGAGGTCAAGCCAGCAGGAGGGCAATCTCCTGTGTGCACATGCCAATATGTAGGAAGCCTCTTGCACACTGAAATTCATGGTTACAACCAACCTTCACAGAGCTTGTAAAGAAAAAAAAGGCACAACTATGGGATTGGAAGAGACATCCTGGGTCTTTCTGGAATGTGGATGATGAAAACTCAACATTAGATGACCACATGGGATTACATCAGTGACTTACAAAGTTCTTTTAATATTACCCTTTAATTACTGGAAGGATCTCGCCTGATACATCCTTGTACCAGATATATTGGCTTCACAACTGTGGCCATTTATGGCTTGGGCACTTAGAAAATCATCTGATACCTTCCCTAAAAATAATTTTCCAACTTTCCATTCAGGATTTCTTCTATTACTGGCTAAGTAAATGGTTTACTATTGGATTTTTTCTCTTTCTCTCAAAATCCAGTCCTCAGGATCATCTAATTACCTCTCCATGTAATTGCCTTGTGTAACAAGCAGGTATTGAGGGAGCTTTGGCAGCAATATGATTGAAGAGTAAATGAGAAATCTGATACATGCCTTAGAAAGAGGGTGTGGGTGGGCATTGCTGATGGTGGTAACTGCTGTGTTCCATCCTGAATTCAGATCATAAGAATATCAGCAAGGACTATGGTTCAGTAGCTTTTCCTAAATGCTCAGGCATCCTCTGAACATAAAGCTGATAAGTTTTGGGTCCCCAGAGTCCCTTAAGGATTTAACTAAGAAGCAAATTCATTGATATATATTGCCAGTGAAAGGCCAAATATACAACTTTGACCACATTAAGCCAGTTTAAGGTATGAACTTCAAAGCTTAAAAAAAGGTAAATGTGAGGAAGGCAGATATGCAAAAATATTCTTTTTTAAAAATGAAAGCGAGGACAAGTCAGATATAATCGTATGCTGTTATTAATGAGGATACTTTATTATTAAAATAATCCCCATTTTTATAAATTATACAGAGAATTACTGGGATGTCCAGGTCTGCAGTAGTTTGCAGAGAGTGGTTGTGCATCACTGTAGTACAACAAATAAACAAAAACAAAAAAGAAAGCAGCAAGGAGTTTAGCTGGGATGCACAAACCCAGCAAACATTATTTTGCCTAGGAAGCCAAAATGCACAGAAAGAGAAAAAGACATTTGAAATGCCCAGCAGGATCCTCATATACCACATCAAAGAAATAAAGAAACAATAATCAAAAATTATTTTGGGGGCTTTCACAAAAGAGAGCGAAATCTGCCACAGTTTTGTGTGTGTGCTCTTGGTCAGTCCCTGAGCCTTCGCTTGCTGCAGCAGGCGAGACAGGGAATAGACACAGGCACTGCCGCGCATCCCTCGCGCAGACGCCAAACTCATGTTGGTGTTGTCAATGCAGAGATATGTAAATGTTTTGAGCCTGAATGTCTGCTTCCTGTCAACAGCAAGAATTAGCCAGGCAAATATCCGGCAGGCACGGCTGTGCTTTCGTAAGAGTGTAAATGCTGTGCTACAAAATGCGCTGCTTGCTTCATTGCTGGCCTGTAGCTCTCAAAGCTGTTTCTGTGACCAAATGCAAAGGGAAGCACCTTCCCACACCACCACCAGACCCTGAAAGCAGTGAGGGGGGTCTGTGGAGGAAGATGGTGAGGTAGTAGCTGGCTGAAAAAATGAACACAGAGTTAGTGAGGTCCCATGACAAAAAGGGTGTCCACAAAAGGAAACCCATCTCATTTCCATTACACAGAAATGGCAGCAACTTGCTACTCTACCTCTACACCATCCTAGGCACCGCTTTGTATTTCTGGGGCAGACCTGGACTCTTTCTTCCAGAGGTGACACAGGCAGGTGGTGCATCAATCAGAAGATGGCATGTCCACGTATTTCTGTATATAATGCAACCAAAAGATCCTGCACTGGCTACTTCTATTACATTGAGTGATATTGTGCTATATGACCCTGAGAGCAGGTAAATATTTCACTTCTTAAGGGCAAGAGTAGGGGGTAACATGGAGCTGAGGTGCAAATTCCCTCATGTGCCAGGCTTGGAACCTTTGACAGAAATGGGGATTGCCATTTATTCTCATCTATTCATGAGGTGGAAAATTCAGCCTCCCTAATGCTCTCTCCTACACTAGGAGACAATATGAGGTTCCAGCAACAGACAGGGAAAACATTTGGAAAGAGAAAACCTCCCTCATCTTCCAGAAATCATACCATTCTGTCATGTCATTTTATTACTTATTTTTTCTTTTTTCTTCCCAGATGGTTGGGACAAACATTTCACATGAAGAAGAAGAGTAGCCTTTCCTTGCCTGTATCTAGAAACAAGCACATGGAGCAGATGAAGGATCTCATGCAAAGCATGATGGCGTGACACAATGTGAGACAGACTACAGTATTAGACATTTCCCTCCCTAAGTCTACACTACATCTAATTAGGATGCCCATTTCACCTTTCTATCATGGATTTTTTCACTTAGGAAGCCTGCATTTATTGCATCAAGGCATTGTTGTCCTGGATAATAAAACCTAAGATCTTTTAAAAAAAAAGAAATTTAAAAAAAAGTCCAGCAAATTACATTATTCCAATCCTAATTCACATATGTGGCACAAGTGCATTGCACTTGTTTAATGGCCAACCAACAGACTCAAGCTTCTCTCAGGAAAGTCAACATTTTAGTGCACGCTAGGAAAATTAGGAAAAAGCCATCTTCCAACCCCAAAACAAACTCCGCATTTAATAGCTTAAAATGAAGCCACTGAAGACCAAACATCTGGGCTTTTTGGATATTATCCCAGACGCTGTGTGTAGCACCAAAACTCTTCATCACAGTATCCTCTTAAGAATTTGACTAAGATCATTCCCCCAGTATATGTTGCTTCTCTGCAGGACATCACAAAAACATACATGTTGGAATAAGATCTCTTTGCTATTTGTGTGGAGATCACACAGAACCACAGCACTTTAGATTTGTTTGGGTTCTCCAGGATTTCACAAAATACTAATCACCTCTCTGCAGCAGTAGCAACAGCAACCACCCATGTGGATCACAAAAGCCAGTTAGAGAGGGATTATCAGAAACACTGTAAAAAATCAGCAGTGCTTCTAGAACTTCCACTGGAGGTCAGTGGGATTATTTGTCCCTGAAATGCAACAGGCACATCCACTGTGCATCTCACCAGCATCCATCAGAGACCTTCCCACCAGCATTGAACAAAGAACTACTGCCTACATGGCAAAGAGCAGTGCCTGAACAGTGTGGTCCTCCCAGAATATTTAGGACTGTTTCTCATCGAGTACAAAAAGAACTAGCAGAGCACCACTGTGTCACTGGTTTCAGTACTAATTTGGACAGGCCTACTCAGTAAAGCACTGCACTTTTGAAAACCCCAGTTCCTGAACAACTTGTTTTGAGATCTCCACTGGTCCTGTCTTCCAGGCCATACCAGCTGTGCTAAGATGCAGCCTGGATTTGCTGGGTCTGCTGCAAAAGGTTCTTGACCTGGTTCTGTGCAGAAGGTCAGACTGATCGGTGGATACATTTCAGCTCTGCAAATTTCTGAGAAAGAGTGTGTGGAACATAGCCACTGGAAAGCAACTGAACCAGCACAACATTTCATAGGCCAGAGGCACACAGATTATAACTATAGCCAAACTACACAGTGTGAGAGAGCCACACAAAAGACAAAAGTATTGGATAAGGCTGAAACAGAATTAGCCTTAATAGACAGTGCCTCCCTAGAGCTTTTATGCTCACAGCCAAGCAAAACGGTTCTGCACAGGAAGACAAGAACTGCAGACTTCTGGCATGGGTCTTGAGACATAAACAGTGTGAGAGACTTGTTCCCATAGTAGAACAAAGAGGTGAAGCAGACCCCCTTGAAACAAACAATTCCTGGCCATCATACCATCCAAACAAGCACAAATAAAATTTTTTCATTTAAGCTTTCCCCTTTTTTTTTTTCAAATATATAAAGTAGAAAATAATATTTTTAAAGTTGCTGGCTTTTTTTTATTTTATTGACCTTCCTCTACTTCCTCTAGCCAATCACTCACAACCACATTCTCCCTTTTTTTTTTTTTTTTAAGATACACTGGTAGTAGAAAGCTCTGTTGTAGACTTTTTGTTTCTTTTTTCCAGACAGCCTAGTCCATTTTTTCCAGTTCTGAGACAATCACTCCTGTTCTTCATTTTCCTCCTCTCCCTGTTCCTCTAAGGTGACTTAAAAAGAGAAAGACTCACGGAATAGGCTGGGAAGATGACTTGATTAATGACTTTTCCACTCCTGTAAGTAATTTCAAAGGAATCATTCTATCCAGGGATGACAACAGGGAAGATGTTTCCATAAACCCCAGTATGCTTCCTGCAAACACATAAGCATTCCGGTGCAGGCAAGGAGAGAGTGAAGATCTCATTCTCTAGCAACGCAATTCTTTTCCTTTTCTATTTGCTTTTTCTCACTATACTTTCTGGTTTTCCCACACTTCCCATGTTTTTATCTTTCCTTTACTGTGTTTGATATATTTCTGTTCTTTTCTTCCATCATCTCCTCTTTCCTAGTGTTTTTCTAGCTTCTTCAGCTTCCGATTTCCTTTGTCTGCTAATTTCAGCAATTAAGATGGAAATGGTAGTTTTCAAAAAAAAAAAAAAAAAGGAAAAGAAAAAGAAAAAAACCCACCTCAGCTTTTACAGTAGAAACAAGAAAACTGGACTTTGAAAAAAGGTGAAAAGTAAGGACAAAGGTCTGTTTTGAAATGATAGTGCAACAAAGGAAGCAATTAGGGAAAAAAGTAAAGTGAAAAATGAATCCAAGTTTTCTTTTCTTGCAGTTAAAAAAAAAGTTCTTGTCCAATATGTTTCTGTACTTACTGACTTTATCCATAATGAGGAGTAGACTTGCCAAAATATCATGAGAGTCTTACTAGTAATGAGACTTTTAGACAGAGAAAATGCCAGAGTTTCTAGATAAATCAGAAACAGAAAGTACTAAGTACTTAATGGAAAATTTCTCTCATGAAGGAGAGCAGCCCTGTATCTCAAACAAAACCAGCCCCACAAAATGCTGTACTTATACGTTTAATAGTCTGCCATGTTAATCAACTTTCTAAGATTCAGTCTAGCTGCCCCAGGAGGGGCTTTGTTATCCACACCCTGCAATAGGCAGGACAGTTTTGTCCTGGCTGAAAGGCAAAGGGCACAGAACAGAGAACCCAAAACCTTTTCTTGATGGATGTTGCAGCCTGAGGTTGCAGCACATTCCTTTGAGAAAGTTTGAGAAAGGCAGTACTCTGCTGCTGTCACAGCTTTTGGATGCCTGCTGCAGGGATTCTCTGCTGCAACTTGCTTCACAGACACTTGCTTCTGTCCTATAAACACACCTAGAAAACATTCAAGATGAACTTGGGGCCTTGGAAAGTTTCTGAACACACTTAATAGAACTATCTTTTTATCGAAGGAACATGTATTAGAAGATTATTATTTTACTTCTCCAAGTATGGTGGAGAAGTAGACCAAAAACTTGTTCGCCAAGGACAATTCAGAAGACAGCTCAGATTCTGAACCTCAGTTTTGCCCAGCTTCAGGTAATGTTGACTAATATAGGAGACAGGAGCACCACATTATTTATGTGTCGGAGGAAATGGAGAGCAGCTCCTTTGTAGGGCACTTCAGAGCCCCAAAAGTAAACTCATTTTCTGAACCACCTCTGAAGGAGCTTCTCTCTGCAGAGTGATACAGATTCTAAGAAAACCAGTTTAAAACTGAGAGTTTTGTGTTTGTTTCTAAAACTGGGCAGGGCAGACATTTCCCTCTGCGAGTGTCACTATTCAGCCTTTATCAAGCTTACAGCATGGGGTGAGATCTTGCCAGCTCATGGCATGTGCCAAAAGGAGAAGAAAGGAAGGGAAAGAAGGGTGAGACTCTCACGCTGCGATTGCACACAGAGGAAGGGATAGGGTAGCGAGGCACTCGTGCAAGGCACAGCATAGGTGGATAAGGAAACAAAAAAAAAAAAAAATCA
Organism: Melospiza georgiana; assembly: GCF_028018845.1. Taxonomy (NCBI): domain Eukaryota; kingdom Metazoa; phylum Chordata; class Aves; order Passeriformes; family Passerellidae; genus Melospiza; species Melospiza georgiana. The sequence continues at coordinate 41,139,551 of NC_080430.1, read as the reverse complement.
GGGATACGTGCACACTGGATTTTAGTTCTAATAAATAAAAACTAGAGCAATACACCCATTTTTATCTCAAGGCTTCACTAATGAGAACACTGCTAATGAGAACACAACATGGACAAAAGCTTCTCTCAAAGCTTTTTCATTCAACACCAAACACTTCCCAGTCAAAATCCAGAAAGACTTCCTAACAGGGATTAGCTCATTTTCATTGTGAGCCAGAGGCCTTTGGAACAGAAATACCAAGTGTTTGGTCAGGAAAAGTAATTTGGGCCAAATATTGTTCTCATTTGGTCTTGGTCTCCCTTTCCCGCCCCTCTCTGTTCTCTCCCAGTGATGATGAAGGGTATGACTGTCACCACTACTTCTTCCTGTTAGCACACAGCAAAAGCTCCAGCAAAAGGCTCTTGCTCAATTCCTTTCATTGCAGCTGGGTCATGCAGACAAACCACAGCGAGCTGATACAATGAAAAGCAAGTTTTAGCTGGAAAGCAGGATTTTTAAAATTTTTTCCTCGAATTGTTCTGCTCTCTTATATAATTTTAAAGCAATGTGCTACTATGTGTATTTTTAAGGAGCTGAATCAATTAAACCAACAAATCCTTTCTTCTTGAATTCTTTTTTTCCTTACAAAGTAAACAGAGCATACAAGCTACATAATATTATTACGTGTATGCAAAATTTCTACATAAAAATAAGAGGTCAACTTTGGTATGATTCACTAGACTGACAGCATACCCCCACCAAGTATACAGCACCCTAATAAATCCTGAAGTGCTCCCTTAAATTTGCATGATATGTGTGCACTATCACTCAAATCCAAATGTGGATTGATGCAGACATCTCAAGCAACAAACAACTCACTGCATAGGCACAGACTACAATAATAATCATTCTCTGATTATGGCTGATGCCCAAAAGATTAGCCAGCTAGTGGAGACAACTATCTACCACGCTGGCTCAATTTAATGAGCATTTCATTCACCCTCAGTAAGATTCTCTTTGAAATAAAAATTAAAAAAGAAATAAACAAGACTATGGTGGGTTTTTGCTTAACTGAAAGTGGAAAAACACATTACAGACTTCAGGTACATCTGCTGAAGTTCATCATTACCATGGGAGATCAAAGCATTTTTCTTAATCTCTTCTTAACTAAAAAAAATTAAGCCCATTTTCATTGTTACTTCCCCAGGCTGTACCTTTCAAGGACAGTTCCACTGTTTTTAATCTAAAATACAATAACCTGCTTCATACACAACACACATAAATTTCCAAATCTCCCCATGCCAGGCAAGGGCAGTAAATTGAGAGAAGGACGAGGACAGTAACTTCAGCTGTGCAAAGCCTGTTTCCTAGCAGGGGATCAATAACAGCTGACTGCATTACGGGCAGAGAAAGCAGCAGCAGCTTTGCTGCTCTGCTGCTGGAGGTCACCAACACCCTTGGTGCAACTGAGCCTGATGAGGCCCATGCCCAGGGCAGAAAGGTGCAGAGGTCCCTGAAAGAGCTCCCAACAACAAGCCAGCCTGCTTGCTGGAAGCAACAGAGCTGCAGGACCCAGGGAAAATGGTCAGTGCAGACCCAGGTTAGCACAGCAATTGCCTCACAAACATCTTCACTTCTTCCACAGCTTAAGTAGGACTATTTTTACTTCTTTTGGCCTCACACATCACAGCTTTACTGGCTACCTCCATTTCCCTAACAAAAACAATAATTCTAAAAAAAATGTAAAGCACAAGTCTTATGAGGAGCAGCTGGGGAATCAGGGGTTGTTTAGCCTGGAGAATAGCGAGAGGCTCAGGAAAGATCTTATCACTCTCTACAACTAGCTGAAAGGAAGTTATAGGGAGGTGAATGGTGGTGTCTTAGCCCAAATAACAAGAGATAGAACAAGAGGAAACGGCCTCAAGTTGCGCCAGGGGAAGTTTAGATTGGATATTAGGAAAATTTTCTTCACTGAAAGGGTTGTCAGGGATTGCAACAGGCATCCAAGGGAAGTGGTTGAGTCTCCGCTCCTGGAGGTATTTAAAGGATGTGTAGATGTGGCTTGGGGATACAGCTTAGTGATGGCCTTAAAAGTGCTGGGTTAATGGTTGGATCCAATGATCTTAAAGGTCTTTTCCAAACTACATGATTCTATGGTTCTATCTCAGTTTCATCTTTGCAGGGGTTACTCTTTCCTCTCAGAAAGGAAGGATGAGTTGGTCCGGCTCACAGAGCTACAACTAAAAGGGTAACATGAAATACAGAGTTCTCATTTATTCTCCTAGATCATCAAAGGGGGAATGTTACTTTGCTTTATCTCCCCTTCTGTTTATCTGTTGAACTTGTCCTCCTTATTGCCTTTACTACACCAAGGCTAAGGTCTGCAGACCTTCCTGTAACTTAACCTCTTGCTGCCTCAATTTCTTCTTCTGTAAAATGGGAGTAATACATTTATATTCACCTTTTGGCAACTAGATCCACTAATCCAATTAACCAGTTATCATGCATTTGTAAAGAACTCAAGCTCCTCAGAAGCAAAGCATTACAGTAACACTAAGTTTTATTGTTATTGTTGTAAAAATAATCAAAATTCAGAGGGAAAGGGAAGATGCCAGCTGGCAAATTGAATATCCAGTCTCACTTATTGGCAGCAGGACCATTGCTGATTATGCAAACTTGTACTTCCAGTCTTCAACTGGTTAAGGAGCTGTTGTCAGCTTATTTCACACCAAGTTCCTTGTGGCTCAAAATACTGTCTGATCAGCTTCTTTTCATGGATCCAGGATTCCCAAAAGCAGAAGTCCTTAAGCACATGCTTAGTGTAAAAACAGCATTTAGGTGCTCTAGTTAATCAGACTCACAATAAAAAACCTCCACAATGCAAGAAAATAAGAAGGTTTTTCCTCACAAATATACACACATATTAGAGTATCTATTGCCAAAATTTATCTTAATAAAACTCATCTCCGAAACTTGCATTTGCATAGAGTATATGCATATATATATATAAAAATATATACACACACAAACATGTATAACACATATCATACATCTTTCTTTTAAATAAACGTTTTCTTTGGGGCTTGGGTCTTGTGTGGCAAAAAGATTGTAAGACTCTGCTAGGCTTTCACTCACTCCTGTTTCAGATATCTGAATTACCCAGATCTAAGGGATATATTCCAATTTAAAAGGTCCTTTCTGGCTGTCTAAGAAAAGTGACGAGGTCAGGGACACAGGAAGATGGATGTGTGGCACAGAACACACCAAGGTAACAGTGTCTATACTAGCAAACATGGACTCTTGTTGAAAGCTGAAAAATAACAGAATCTGTGAGGATGTACTTTTGAAATAGAAGTTTGGAGCATTTGGAGCATGGCTGCAAAAAAGGTAAAAAAGGAGGCTATGAGAAGAATCAACAAATAGAATCTCCTCCTGGAGTAATTACTCTTCCTGGAATAAGCAATAGTTAATAATGAGAAGCAGACAACCACTGAAAAATGAAAATAAAAACACAATTTAGTCGAAGAGAGAAGATAGTTACCACACACAGGAAGCATCATTAATTAGGACTTCTAAAAGAAGATTTCTCATCTTGAAGGAACTTATTAGCAACTGATTGCTCCAAGGCAGGTTTCAAAACATGCAAAAATAACAATTATAGAATGTTACTAGCTAGAAGATGACTAAGATGATGAGGTCAAAGATTAAATCTTCAGGTTTTTTATTGGTACATTCCCACAAAAGAGAATGGGAAAATGGGAAACTTCAGCATAACAGAGACATTGACAACTGAGTAGAGAAAACTACAGGCAAGTCAGACACTGATAGCCATTGCCTACTCAGTAGAAAACCAAGGTGATCACCAGAGAGCATATCACCAGTTTCCCCAAATCAGTGCCACCATATGTCCTGAAACCTATCCATGTATTAGACCATCTCACCAGGATGTTAGAGAAACTAACATCATGAGCAATGTCATTCCTGATAGGTAAAACTGTAAATCCAGCTTGGAAAAAACTGTTGCTCTCACTATTTTAGGAAAAGCAACAGCTAGCACACAGCTGGAGGATCCAAGAGATTTGATATCCCACTGGAGAAATCCAGGCTGACCAGAAGAGCAGGGTTCAGAGATCTCAGATCAGATCTCAGGAACTGACCCACCTCAGTTCTGTCTGCATGACAGCTGAAAGGCAATGCAGCAGCTACAGCTGCAAACAGCTCCAGGGAGGCTCATCTGAAAGCCTGCAGAGGTGGGGTACCAGCACGAGAAAGAAATCAAGTCAAAACAAATGTTAATTTCTCCAAAATATGGCCTCAAAGGAAAAGGCAGGAAAACACAGAGTGCAAATCAAAGGTGATCTAAATGAGTCTGATTATTGGTGACAGGGAAAATAGATGACCCATATTAGCATGTTTAAGAGAAGAGCAGACTGGATTTCAGAATCCAGAAGATATTGTGTGCCTACCACATTTTCACCTTCAGAACAGTTACTGAGAAGCACATCAAGTGGCAAAACAAGCTCATTAACCTAATCAGTTTTTGATGGCATCTGACAGCCTCCATCACTGCTCACTTAAACACTAACAGAGGCATCTGAAGGTTGATCAGAAGCAAAACAGACCTTTGTTGTTGCAGACACAGGGGGCCATGGCTGGATTGTTCTTTTCACCAGAGAAGAACAGAAGAAACAATTTGGTTTTCAGGTCTTGAAAGACAATGTGAAAAGAGTCCCCTTACACTTTGCCCTACCCCAGTAGTAGCCGCCTTCCAGCCCATCCCAACACCTTGTTGGTCACAGCACCAAAAAATTTAGGTTCCTAGGACTCTGCCATGGGTGGCATAGATATTGTGGCCAGCACTATTATCATCCAGGCTGTTGTTAAATTTGCTCACTTGTAGCATCTCTGCATCTTTATATGCCATGGATTCCTTTAAAAATAATGACAAGCCACAAGATGAGATATCAAAGTGAAACAATAAAGGCATGGGAGCAAAATATGTTGTTTGTCTTCTGCAGGACACTGCCACAGATTTTGACATGAGGAATGGACAAATGGATACTGTCTAAAATCAGTGTACCCTTTTAGCACGAGGCCAAAGTTTGGCATTCAGTGCCAAAATAGCAAAGTCACAGTTCAACTATCACATACATGCCTCAAAACTTCATACCCAGTAACAATAACACAAACAATGCTGCAAATGATAAATTAACAAAAAACACAGATCACAAATGAATTTCTAAAGCAGAAAACACAGCAGAATTCATACATACTGGCACTGGCAGGCACGTTAAGAGGGATATTCACAAAGACCTATCAGCAAGGTGTTAAGCACTTACTCATTCAAACAAACTCAAAATCTGGCTGTCAAATCCAACACTTAAGACTGCAATATATGTCCTCTTCCCCTTAACAAATTAGCATAGAACAATACCCTTGAAAGATAGATTTATGGTAATAGTCTCTGTAATTTATCTTGAAAACAGGAAGAAAATACCTAGTTCATTTGCTAAGAACAAAGCCTTACCATCAACCACCAGGCAGCTGGGGAACATATAAGGGTATCTCTCCTTAGGCATTTCTTTTCTTCAGGAAGGGATAATCTATGGGTCCTGATAGAGAAAATGTACTGAGACCAGGCCAGAGGTGTCCAAGAGTGAGTTATTATTTGAGATCACAGGATGTATTCCAGTTAAAGTACATCATATACATACATTTATTGCCCTTACTCCATTATTTTCTATACTCCACAGGATATATCACTGGACCTACAAGCATTTCTGGGGCTTTCTTGCTATAAAAACAAACCCTAGGTTTCTACTGTTGGTAGTTCTTTGATCTGAGATTTCTCGGTGACTCATCTCAAAGTCAAACTCAAGAGTTTATTTTCCTAATAATTTTTGATTTGTTGGTGGTTTTCTTTTTCAGTGTTTGGGTTCAGCAAAAGATGAGGCTTGAGGAACAGGAATAAACAAACCTGACTAAGCACATAATGCTACCTCTTTGAGTGCCATTTTAAAAGATGACAAAAAAATATGACACTGTGATAATCATTGATTATTTGCATTATATTGTAGAAGAAAGGCTTGCACTACCCTTGGGGCCCATGTTGCAAAGCCCTGTAGAGCAAAACAGGAGATATATTTCATGTCTCAATCAACTATGGATAAAATATGCATGACAATTTCAGCTTGGGAGGCCCAGAAAGATTATTTATTTTTCCTGTCTGGGAAAGAGTTATTTGTTTGTTTAATTGTACTGTGCCTTTTAATAAGGAATGTTAAGGAATCTTCTGTTGACAGGAAAAACAATACAGTCCAAACCATTTCAGCAAGAATGCCTATTATTCACTGGATAGCATTATGCATATGACATGCATTGTATTTGCTGCAAACAGGAAAAACATTTGCTGTTTTGCTCAGCTGAACAGAGAACAGCTTCTCACCCATGTTTTATCTATTTTTTTCCAAACACTAAATATTACATCACTGTGAAATAAATTAATTGACCTGTGCTGCGAATAAATAAATTAAAAAATTCAATATGCTGCTTTGAATTTGCAGCTCATTTCTGCAAGACGGTTTTGCAGCAGCTCTAACATATGAGTTAAGTAAGCCTTTCTGACAGGTGTAAAAGCCTTTCATACCGCTTGCAAGGTTATGCTAGCGAAATATGACAGAAAACGTGGACTAGTCACAATATCATATGTTCCATATCAGCAAGTATCATAACAGAAAGGCTCACTACACCAAATAAAAATCTACTATGTGGTAAAACAATGGGTGTGTAGAAATAATGACACCACAGAACAGGCAGGAGCTGAGGCTCTAATTTGGCATGTTGCTTTGCCATAGGATTAACCCAAATGAGACTCATTATCTGGGAAAAATAAAATAACGAACTTATCCATCAGGAGCATTACCCTATGCTTGGCTAAGGAGAGAGGAAGAAACCTTTATTTATTTGTTTGCTTTTTTAGAGCTGAAATGAACTCATACAAGATTATGGCAGTTTTCATAGGTACTGCCTTTCTCTGCCACCCGGTTGCATGCACTTTCTCGAAGGGACTTTATTGATCCCTCTTCCCAGATGTTTCATATTTGAGGAAGCATCATAAATCACTGCTGGAGCAGGAGACATTGCTGGCTTTCCCCCATATAGTGCTCCAAATCTGAATTTGATTTTGTTTTGCCAGGTTAGTCGCTCACGCCCAGCCCTTGGCTCAAGTGCCTGTACCCGGCTCATCCAGCGATACCCTGTGTACTGCACAAAAGAACATTTTCATGGCCTTGGCCAAGGAATGCTTTTGGTTGCTATCAAAGCTGGGTGACTCTGCTGAGCCACTCCATTCAGAAGAACAACTAATGCTGGAAAGGAACTATTTTTCTGTCATAAGACTGAACAGCTGATGATCCAAACATCATCTAACTACTCATTTGTGATTTTGGAAAGAGCTCTACCCTGGAAAAAAAAAAGGAGCCTGTGGAACTGCAAGCTGGACTTCAATCAGGGTCTCTGTGCTACAAGGCCAGTACTTCACTTGGTATGTGATCCAGAAACTTCTGCAGAAGGCTTATGTGAATTACACATTGCCTCATGTTGAGAGTCAGGCAGTTAAGACATACTGTTCTAAACATCCTTGTTCACATGAACTTCAACCACTATTTACTAGCATTCAAGAGAAAAAAATAAATAAAAATGACATCAACACTGATCTAATGCTTCGATTTTTCACTAGGAGGACAGCTGTTTATACCAGTCTGCCTCACATCTGTGAAAGAGCACAACTTATCAGACAGCTGAGGGATGTAGGGAGCAGTACTGAAAACCAGGTTTTCAACTCTCCAAACCTGAACTGACACCAAAAAAGTAGATTTTTTTTACTGCCTCCCTTAAAAAAATGCCAAACAAACAAAACAACAAAACAAACCCACAACATCATAACCAGTCTTCAGAGAAAGAAATTCCAACTAGCCAGGTATCAACAAACAAAGAACCAACCCAGCAGGATATATAAACTAGGGATTAATTGTTTTGCTCTGTGACCATCAACAAAGTCTATCCGCTAGCATCTATTTCTAGAACTTCCAAATTCAAATTACATCTAATGAGTTTACAGTACAATTTTTAAAGGGTCTCGCCTGAGTCATAAAGACTGAAGCAACCATTAAGGCCCATTTGTTAACAGCTATGATAACTACACTGTCATTACGCTCGCTGTAGGACATTGTGCTACACAAAGGACTAATGTTATTGCACCAGACTAGAAGCACTTTAAAGTCATCTTGTGCAACTAGTAAGACAGGCAAAACACATTTTCTGATCGTAAAATGCATTCTGGAAATTGCCAAAATTCATGCATTAGCATCTACTATAGGTGTAAAATATGACATTATTTTACCATTTAAGTAGACTGCATTAACCTGCCACGTTTAGCTTTGAAATTTCATAACTAAGGTTATCTAAACACCACTGTTACGGTTATCTATGCATTTAGCTTTGATGACAGTTTTGTCCTCTTATGCCCTTTAAATTATTTTCATTTGAGGCAGCAAATTTGTCATCTCTTCTTTTTTTTTAACAGTATTAATTAACACGTTATTTGCATTGTAACTGTTCACAGAATCTAGAAAATGACACAGAGCGTCAGCAGATATCTTAGCAAAAGTGATGAAAACTATGGGTCTCTGCTTGAAGCTTGATGGGTAATCAGAACTTATCTACTTGCAATTAAATTGTCACCAGGCTAAAGATTGCAAATTGAAATCTACTGACCAGATTCTGGTCTTAATATATACCTGGAGAACACTGACAATATGAGAGATTATTCTAATTTAGAGTGATGCAGCTAAAATTGGATTCTGAGGGTTTGTGTCTTCTAGCTCTAGAAACCAGGGCTTTTAGAAATGCACATCTAAGATATTGTTAGAAAAAGTAGCTTTATCTCAATCTTAAGGATAACTTTATGTTCCCACTTATTTATAGAAAATTAAAATGGAGAAATAGCTCCTCACAGAACCTTATGGCTACGTCCTGTCAGGCTAGAAGTCAGACAGGAGACCTTTGATAGCTCTTTTGTATCAGAAAGGAGGTGTCTCTGACAGCATTGACATAAATACTGCAAAAGAACTGAATCAGTTTTGAGGGGACTGCTGGACAGATAACAACTGCTACCATACCTTCCCCCCAGGGACACATGTAGCACTCCTACAGGCTGTGTGAATGTTTCACTTCAACATTTCATCCAAGGTATTCTCAGAAAGCCTAATGACTTAAAACCAAAGAAAGCAGAGGTATTGCACAATATGCAGTGGTTTACAGAGACAGATCAATCACAACATGGCATTCTGCTTTGCACAGAAGGATATGAAAGACAACTTAGAATAACATTTTTAAAAGCCAGTCTCTAGAAACCCCAGTTAATGATCCATTTATATACAGCTTTAACTATGATCCTGTGATGACTTTTCTAGATAAGCAGGAAGAATTCACAGGCTTTTTATATAGAGCAAAAATAGAAAGAAAGAAAATCTTGGTCAAATCTGTAAGTTGAAGGTAGAATCTGCCTGTTGTATGTTGATATGCCAGAGAATTTATTATAATAACATTTGTTTATATGCTTCAGAATAAATAAGGCATCACAACAGGGAATTACTCCTTGTCCTCTCTTCCTTACAAGTCACTTTATCATTATAATTTTCTGAAAGAATTATTTATAAAAGATTCTCTATAGATATTCATTTGGGGGCACACGCCTAAAGAGATAATCACTTAAATATACAAACATCTTAATTTAGAGTTAACATTTGGCAGCATGTTCCTCTTAATGTTCATCTGGTAACCACCAAAATGTCTCAGTTTAGAGAGGGACTTTCATCTGAGGGAGAAGGATGGGAGGTGCATAACATCTAATGTCAGAGCAATGTTTTAATCCTCTCATAAGTCATAAACCTTATGTCTTACAGTGTTTATACTATTTACTGCAGCTATTTAATTTTTAAATCAAAGACTGTTCCACATTTTACCATGATGTCTTCCTACATGCTCCTGCCTGCAAGGTTTTCAATTCTACTTCCCACATACAAGTCAATATCTTGACACACAGTTACAGCTGTGTGCTAGTGGTCAATTCATGTCTGTAAGTTGGGTGCTTACTTCTTCTGATTAAATTTAACTTCTAGGATTCTAGGCCAGACTAGCGAACTCCTCACTGCTCTGATTACTCCTAGTCTTACAGCTTAGTGGCCGTACAAACTATGCCAAACTGCTTCAGGCTTTTCTGTGACCAAGCACAGTCTGCAAGCAGTCCTGGACACAGGCGTGTCACTCTCCTGGGCTACATAACCCAACACTCTGACTCTCCAAGCCATTAATGCTTTTCTCTGCAACTTGTTCCTAAGGCAGACACAAATACTGCAGCCTCAACAGCAGAATGAGCTGGGGTGTTGCCAAAGAAATAGTTCTCCTCTGGAAAATACTCCAATCTATTCAAATTAACACAAAACAATGTCGTGGTTTCCATAGACCTTTCACCTCCATGTCATAATTTCTACTAAAAGTTGTGACAGAGCTAAGGGAGGCTGAGCAGCCTGAAGGTCAGGACACCCTCAGTGGGGGTGGAAGGGGTCAGGCTGGGTGCTGATTCAGACCCAGAGCTCCAGCCTGAGCTTTTCACCCCTCAGCCAGCTCTCTGGATAGGGTGTTCCTTTCCATGATTACTATTAACAGTGCCAAGCTAAGAACAGGACAAACACAGGTACAGACAAAATACATTTTACTAGACCAACAGACAGCTGGGAAACATACTTGTGCACATATAAACTTTCCTTCCAATTCAAAAAAGCTTCTATTTCTTCCCTCAATCTCTTCTCCCATGCCTCCATTTTTTTAAAATCTTGCATTCATCCCAATCCAGAGTAGGTGAAGAAATCCTCAAGAAGACTTAACAGATGGGAACCCCTGTTTCATCCAAGAGTATTAATTCACAGCTGACTGCAGCTGACAGAAAAGTTGGATCTCAAAGGGGAAAAAACCTACTGAAACAGCACTCCAAAACGACATAGGAAAGTCGTTTAGACAAAAAGCTTATTTCTAACTTTAAAAAAAAATCATGGAAGTGTTGTTCCAGTTGACACTGCCTGCTAATACAGTAACTGGCAATAAAAGTGATTATTTGGATTTTAAAAAATGCTGCAGAGATTTGGGGACTTAAGTCTAAGGGTCTTATCTTTGTGATGGCTATCTGTAACTACACCTACTTTTAACTAAAATATTTTCAGACAACTACATTTATGCTTGGGGATGGGTCCACATTCTTGGCTTTTTCATGACAGCCAAGAAAATAGTCCTTTCATTTGTTCAAACTCTGTATTGACACACATATTGCTATCCAAACAGTAAAAAACGCAACTCAGCTGAGCTGCACAGATGTTTTGAACTGGCCCAAAAGGCCAAGCTATGTGATCAACATCCTATCACCTAAAGTTGCCTCCCTGAGCACTCAAGTACACACATCTGTACTTCATATTTCTTCTTTCACCAATGACATCCAATAAAAAACAACTAATTTAACACAATTGCCAGTGGATTCTTCAATATTCCACTTAAGTCAAAAAGAAAACAGATTGTTTTTAGAAAAACACAGCTATTTAATGTATCATTATTGCTGCTTGGACTTGGAAACCAGGCAGCAGACATGCAGCTTACAGAAGTCACTGAAAGCGGGGAATAAAAATGTATTTTGAAACACTATATTGATTTTTATTTCTTTTCTAAGGGCATGTGGAATTTTCCCTGGGTGTAATTCAGCTTGCCTTGTCAAGGAAGCGTTCTCTTAGTGTGTGCAAATTGAGTGTTTATCCTTTCTTTCAGCCACTTGGGAGCCAGTGGCTTTGTGCTCCTGGTGCCCCTGATGCCAGCAGCGTGAGCATGCTTTGCTCATCCATTTCTTACCAGCCTTTCAGTGCTGTGACACTGGGGCTGAGCTGAAGGCTGCCTCTTAGCTGCATGCACTTATGATATCATTGTGCTTCCTTTGTAGTCCTTCAAACAAGGACAAATGTCAAAGAAGCCCTCTAATGCTCAAACTCTGAACAGCCTCTCCACATTCTCCGTTTGCAGCCATCACTGGTGCCCACTGGTCTTTTCCAGCAAACACATACATTGCCTTCTTTTGTCTCCTGTTTCACATCCAATCCCCTTTTTTTTTCTTTTTTTTTTTAACCTCTGTGTATTTCTAGGGCAATTTGGTCCTTTTTACTATATGTGATCCATTAGCTGCATAACTTCACAGACCAAAATGTAGGTGCCTGAGCATCAAAAGGATTCTCAGGCACCTAAAACCTTGGAAGCTGAGGGAAAAAAATGAATTAAAGGAGGCTAATTTGTCTGGTTTCCTATGCCAAAACCATAAAGATGACATGAAAATCAGAGACATAAATGCATGGATAGGTGGTCTGGCTCCAAAAATTGATGGTTCTTGAGTTCTAACATATGGGAGTGGGATAATTTTCCACGTGTAATAAGCTCAGCTAATTATTAACATAAAAGCACTTCACAAAGGGGAAAAGTTTTTTTGGAACAAACACAAAGTTAAAAAGAACAAAAGAAAAAAAATTAAGAAATTTTAGTTTTCCATATTTAACAATGTTTGTTCCCATAAGTATAAAGCAATCCTTCTCTTCCTTTATGATAATTTAAAGGGTATGCTATTAAGAGTACCAAAACACCAGGAATGCACAGAAGGGAAAAATGCAGCAATAAATTAAATGTACTGATAAATGATAGGAAAAATAATGGCATTCTACAATTAGAAATATGGCCAGATTTTTTCCCCCTAATTTTCTAAAATGTTTAGTATTAGGGTTTTTTGGGGTTTTTTTCACATTTTTTTGGAAATGTTTAATTAGCCTCCTAACTTCCCCCTGTCTTTCAGCCACCGGAGGCAGCATGTTGACACTAAAAAATTATCTCCAAGTACTGAAATGTTTCAGATTGGAAAACAATGTGGAAGCTAGGTTGGTTGTGGGACACTGCCCTAGCCTTTCACCTCTGTTGAGCTGGGAAATGAAATCTGTCTTAGGTCATAAGTCAAATGGGCTTCGTGATATGAAGGAGTCCCTCAGGAATGCAGACACAGAAATGAGGAATGAGAGAGAGACACACACTAGGACTCATAACCTACTTCTGTATTGCTTTGAGCCAGCTTCCTATTAAAACCTCATACAAGCAAGCTCCTTCCTATCAATTTTAACCTGGATGTATCCTCAAAAAACACAGAAAAAGCTAAGCTTTCAATCTTCAAAATCACATGAACAGATACACAAAAAGCTCTTCAACATTTTTTGGACCTAGATTGATCCTTATTCAGCACACTGAGCTCTTGGCATGGAAAATGCAGGCTTAATTCTTCCCACCCCTGCCTGTATAAACAGGCATTTGTGTCCCATGCCCTGTCGTGTTCAGTGAGGTGACTCACAGCAATGCCCAGCCACTGCCCTCGCAAGCCTGTGACACAAGCCTGTGACACAAGCCTGCTCTCTGAAAATGGGGTTTGGATGTTCAGCCTCATCTTTCTTTATTTAGTTCTGTAAGCCTTTATCTTATGCTCTTGAATCATCCTCCAGGCCAGGTAGTTAAGGAATCTCCTATTTATATCAATCCCCTGTAGCTCAGGACAGCAGTAAAATGCTGGTGTGCCAGGAGGATTACCTGAGCAGAGAAGGTTTCACAGCAACACTTTTCCTACCTCCCTGCCACTAGCACTAAAAAGGCAAGGCAAATCCTATAATGCTCCCAGGGAGTAGCAGTGACTTTCTGCAGTCCAGCTCAGACAGCTAAAAAGCTCTGGGGCACCAATGACTTTTTCAGGGCTCCCAGTTTGATCACTGCACTGCTGCAGCTACAGCTATATATTTATTCCTGTGATAAACACTGAAGTTTTTATATGTATTTATATGTGCACATAAGCATATATTGATACATGGATGTAGCAGAGGAAAAGAGCCAGACAATGAGATATTGCAGGTAATATGACAAACACATCCTACTACAGGCTTTGCATTAAAGGACATGTCCAAATACAGCTCTTTCCTCCAGCTCCTGAAGGCTGTGCTTAGGCTGGACATACTGCAACAGAGCTGTAGCAACTGTATTAAAATTGTTTTCTGACAAGTAATAGCACATTTTCACGAGGCTTTACACATGGTCAGAGATTCAACACTGCCATTAAGGAGAACAGTCAGCCAGTAAATATCTTGTGCTGTTCTTCCCTAGCAGGAGTGTAATTACACCCCAGCATACCAAAGCTCTCTATCTCGTCCTTGTGACCTTTGTCCTTTAGCAAACCCACGAAGGGAAAAGCTGGTATTCCTGTCCAAGAGCATCACATACAAGTTTTAATCTGCTTCAAGATTTCCCTGCCCTTAGAAACACTGAACTCTCTTCTGTGTGAACAACCTGACAAGAAGCCAGGCAAAGGGCCACTCGCCGGTCAACAGGAAGTAAGCTGGGACAAAAGGTCCAAGTTGAGGAACGCTTCTCTGGGCTCTCTGTCGATGTGCAGCCTCGCAGCCTGCACTTGGGGCAGAGCCAGCATAAAAATGTACTCTGGGTAACTGTGGGCTTTGATTAAAAAGCCACTGTGCTTAATAACAAAACCGGACTGGGGAGAAAAGAGGACTGAAAAAGAAAGAGCTAAACTTATGAAAAATAGCTCGTGCCTTCAGGCTCATTTAAATTGTGTTTTATTGACTTTTTACTCGATTAAAGGATATTCTTATTCTCTCCTTAGATACTGTCCACTGCTTCATACTGCACATCAATAGATGATGAACCAATGCAAATAGCTCAGGTAAAGCAATCCAGAGCCACTGTGTGAACTGGTTCATGTTTCTCTCAGCATCTTGGAAAAATAAGCTCTTGAACTATTTGGAAATCCCATTAAACCCACACATGGATAGAAAATAATGGCGTTTCCAGAATGTCTGTATGTGCACGGACACTATGAAATACTAAGTATGAGTAGAACTGATGAGATCCATGAGCTCTTCTGAGTTAACTGCTGTGAGAAGGAGAAGCTTGCAGGCAGCTGAACCTGGTGGCAGTGCAAGTACCAGAAGACGTTTTTCACTGAAAAATCTCCAAAGCAGGACTTTGAGCCGAGATAGGAAGGCTCTTTAGAGATCACATCAAGTGCTCAAAATCAAATCCCTTTTCTCACTTGAAATAGCCCTTTGTGTATACAAAGAACATGTAAATGTGTCTTGTGTGGGAATATCTGTCCATAGCCATCCCTGCAATTTTACTGTGTGCAGCTTTGGGGAGTCAAGTGGATGTCCCTTCTTCCTCTCCCCTCTCACCCTTTTTAAAAAAAGCTTATTAATTTCTTTTGCACATAAGGAAAAATATCCTTAAAATGAGATTTAGCTCAAATATGACTTTCTAGAACAGGACTGTGTATTCCTCTCCAAGTAATTTTAACTGGATGACTAAAAATTTCAATTGAATTATTAAAAATAGAAAGATTCTATTTCCTTACTGCCAGAAAATTTCTGAGTGCTCTGAAGTCAGTTGGCTCAAAAAGTATCACTAATAAATAGAAAGAATAAAAATAATTCACAATTTTAAATCCAGCAATACAATTTCTAGTTTCAATTAGTAGACTTTTCTACTACATTTTAAGTTATGCTTATAAAGCCCTTCATATTTAAAATGTGGTTAATTATTTTTTCTTATAGTTCAGGATGAAACTAAAGTAGCAATGCAGGAACAAATTACTATCCATCATCTGTTTTGCTACCCCCTTTCTCACTCCATAAAAAATGCAAAGCAGCTTGTTGCTCCTTTGCTGAAAGTAATCTCTCTGGTAAATAATGTGCTTTTACCCCAATGTCCTGAGCTGTGTGTGGACCTGAACAGTCCCTGAGGAGCATGCAAGAACTTGCTGCTTCACAGTAATCTGCACATATGAGTCTTCAATCACTCCCTCTCTCCTTCCTTTGTTGACTTCACCATATAAATAGCAAGAACAAAAAAAAAGTGGTAAGAAGAGATTTTGTAACAAAAGTAATCTAATATGATGCTTAAGTCATACCAGGGACATACTTTTAACTAAGGAGGGGAATGACTGCCTGACAATAGCTTTGAAAAATATATGCTGGAGTTAATAGTGCTGGCAAAGTGACCAATGCCATCAGAGCACTGAAAAGCTGATTTTACTGCAATGAAAGAACAGGAAGGTGGTGCTAACACCAACTACAATAACCTTTCCACTGTTTAGTTTGGAGGTTTGTGCCCTTTTCTGAAAGCCACATTTCATGACCTACTGGTAAAGTCCAGAGTAGAAAAAAAAAATTTATTACAAAGTTAGATAATATGAGCTACGAGGAAAGACTGAAAAACTCAGGGTCCAGCTGCTGGACAAGGCAGAGCAGAGATGACTGTAAGCTGGTAAATTAACAGTCGCTGCAATGTATAAAGGTAAAACTATGTTTCCTTGTTCATTTAGAACAGTAGCCTGAAACACAGCAAGGAAAATAGTTTGGGTGTCAGAAAAAGACTCCAAACCCTATGGGTAAGCACAGCATGCATTGCCTAGTAATATTTAGGAATCCCAATCATGGAACTTTCTGCAGACAGGATGTAAGAATAACTAGAAAACAGCTCAGCCTCCCTTAAGACCAGGTGGAGGGACTAGATAAATTCTCCCCAGCCCTATCTTCTACAAGTATTATTTTTATCTAGCCTCATTTTAATCTCACTTGGAACTGCAGAATTTATGCTAATATTACAAGGAGTATGTCTCAGAACAGGTTTATACTACCAAGCAGTCGTTGATAATTTGAAGCCTGTAATAAATATGCTTTGTAACTAATGAAAAGTTATACATATTAAACTACCAACTGAAGAAAGATTGTATATTTCACTGTAGCATTTTTTCACTTCTAAGGATACCAGCATTTTTCTCATGTTAACCTCTGTGAATTAAAAGATAGACTAGTGTTCAAAAGCTTATGTATGATGTGGATATACAAATTTCAGTTTTAAAAAGGAAAAAAATTGCATAGGTATAAATTTTAGGCTATCCAGACAGTCAATTACTACACAGCTGGCATTTCTGTTGTTGCCTGCTACAATCTGTTTGAAATTACAACCATCTCTCACTGTAAAGCTTGCAGAAAACTTGACAATGGTTTCTGATACCTTTTTATATTATCACTGCTCAGTAACAAAACCTGTGGAGGACACCTGCTTCTACCTTTTGGACATAATTTTCTGCAATCTTGACTGGTAGGAAATAATAAACCTCAAAACTTCATTATAGTGGTGGCCAGCTCTGTCATAGGGATTTTCCATAGTTGTCCCCTCTAGAATTCAGAGCTTCAGACTGATTTATTAGGAAAATCTGAAAGATATTCTGGAATACAATATCTAAAACACAAGGAACACTGATTTGTTATTTCATTCTTTTTTGCATTCTCTGTTGTTTTCCTCATTTGTTCGTGTGTTACACTGTCAGGCACATTGGAATTAACCAGAAGATATGACCCAGATGTAGGGCATTTGTAGTGGAAAAAGGCAATTTCAGAGTCTAGTGCTTAATAAAATTTTTGCATGATTTCCTACAGCTGTTATCCATGTGTTATTTCAGGATAGCTGAAACACTGCACTGTTAAATAACTGAAACAAACACTCAAAACACGCTGAAAATGCAAATCCACAAGTGACTTTAATGTGGGATGTAAGTCTAACAGAGTATTTGGGGCTAGTGCTGATAAATAACCACTATATTATCCTTGCCACCAGATTCTGGATCCCAAAACCAAAAACCTACTAAACATATGTACTTGCCATATGTAATTATGGCATTCTGATTTAGTCACTGGAGTCTCTTCTTTCACTGAGGTTTAATCCTGTTTATTTTTGACACAATGTGGGTTCTTATTGCACTCTAGAATCTAGAGACAAAATACTAAGTCTGTGGATTAAAGCAAAATAAAAATCCTTCCATATGTACTCCATGTCTGATGATTCTAAAGGCCACGAGTATGTGTAAGTTCTGAAGCTTTAAGAAAACAACTGACTTTCTCTTTAAATGCTAAATAAAGCAGGAATTGGTTTGCCCTATGCTATGAACCAGGATGGGATCCTTCCTCATGTCCTACACCACCTTTGAACACAGAGCTTTTGGCCTGTCTGTCACACAATAGATATGTGAGTTCAACAAGTGTTAAGCTTACCCTAAAAAACAGACAAAAACAAACATCCATGCTTATGATTACACTGCTACTGCACTTGGGTGGCCATCGGCAAGAGAAGAGACGCTGGGACCAAAGTCTTCCCTGGTATATTTCCAGTGACCTCAAGGTTACATCAAGACCTACTTGCCCATTGCACTTACTGATACACATCAGGATTTTTAAATAAAAACATATCTTGGGTGAGAGAGTTCCAGAAACAGATGCACAAAGCCTTAGAAGAGTTTTATACTCAGCATGGTGTAACTGAGTGATCCTGTCCAGCAAAACACCGGAAAAGCACATTAATCAAGAGCCAAAAGCCCACATTCTGGATTTTTTTGTTTATCTTAACATAATTTGTTTACATAAACTTTGCACAATATTTTTCAACCCACTGTTCCTTTGGTATTTACTTATCTTCCTAGAAAAAGCTTCCTGCCAAATAAATAATTAGAAAATAGATTTTCCCCTTCCTAATTATTAATTATTGCTGCTTGTAAGAGAAGATATTTAAAGAGACTTGATAGTCAAGAACAGCCTCCTATAAAATGTTCATCAGTAGTCCCACAATTTCAGCCCTTTGCACTGTTTCAGATAAAAATAGAACATAAAATGATTAGAAAATATAAGGCTTTTACAAAGGCAGATGGCTGAAAAGATCATTCCAGGTACAAAAAAAAAGCCCAACTCTAGGCTATGATTTAAGAAGGCCTTTTATGAAGGAGATTTTGCAGAATTTCATTTCACAAGGGCAGATGTTAGAAAGAGGGGAACCAGCTGCAGATACCTAGAAGGTGGCAGAGTACTTGTTTCAGCAGACGAAGGGGTAGGATCGAGATCAACAGAGAAACTCTCTGGTATCTGAGAATGATCCTTCCATGCCCAGAGCTCTGGCCATAATCCCAGGTAAATACTGACAAGTGTGCTGTCATGCTTCAGAGCAGAACACTGGATACCTGACCTTCAAATGCTCTACTGCTGCCGAGAAAATGTTTTTATAAAACTACTGGAAATGCATGTATCAAATCTCCTTCTAATACCTCCATGAGAAGTAATTAATGATGGGAATGTATGTGTTTGCAGAGAACTGGTCACTTTCAGGACAAGTCATTATGGATGTTCATGATGGAACTTGCTTTTCTTTTTTAAAACGCCTTAAATAACCGCTGAACAGACACCTTTGAAACAGGTTTCATTGTTAAAAAAGTGTTGGCCTATCAATATCAAAATAACACACCCTCAAAACCAGCTGTTTCACATTCCATTCATCAATCTTTTGGTTGCTTATGTCAAGCATTGACAGGTTTAATGTATTGAGAGATAGGAGCTTGTCCTTGGCGCTAGCAGGAGGGAGGAAATGACGGCTGAGCACCAGTTCACAGCACACATACTGAAAAGCCTGCAAACCAAACTGGGGCCTTGAAAAACCTCATCCTTTCACGGCCTGGGATCACCCCACACAGACACCACAGGAGGCACAGATGTGTGTGCATGTCACCCAGAGCAAGGACAAAAATAGCAATCCCTGAACTGTTTTCTGGATGCGCTTTGAGCGGTGCAACAGTAATAGACATAAACCTCAGGTAGATGTGGAATAGCCCATACATGCTGGGCAATTCCACATCTCCACTAGGCTTTGAAAAAAAAAAAACAAAAGAAGTTTGTTTATGCAAACACATATTCCAGAATGCTCTGCACTAACACAAATCAAATAGCCCCTGCAAATGTAGGCATACCCTAAGCAGCCAAATGGTATGCCCAGTTTCAGTTTTGTGGGTAAAGCTGAACCATGGAAAGAAAAGTATCTTCAAAAAGCACACATGTCCTAAAAAGAGCAAGTGATAGAACCTATTGCCTGATGAGACAACTGGCAGAGGAGAGAGCTGGAGAAAACAGGAACAAAAGTGGAGGGCTGTTGTTCTGAAATATTCCCATGATTTAAGGAAAGAAAAGGCATTGGCGATACTGAATTGAGATGTCTGCTTCCCAATGACAGTTTTGTACATAGTGTTTGGGAAGCCATTTTATCACAGCTAGCACTGGAATTTTTTCCTGTGTCCCTGAAACAAATGTGTTTGCCCTGGTAATCTGCTGATTAAAGGAAAAAAATAGCACTGCAAGGCTGAGCTTGAGTTGGATCCTGTTTCCCCACAAAACTGGGAGCATCTCCAACAGTTCTCAGGACAATCCTTGCTTTCCTTGGGGGTCCTTCCCCCCAGCTGCTTCACAGCTTGCTATGAGAATTAGGGCAAGATTATTCTCATGTACACATACCCAAGATAATTTGTTTGGGAAAGAAAGGCATCACCTTCAACCACAAAGACAGAAATCTTTCCTGTAAGTTTGCAACACCCTCTGGTACAGCAGAACATGTCAGTATTGCATAAGAAATTCAAGACACTTATTTTATTCTATTTGTGGTATATGTTATTATTAAATTCATGTTGAGCACAAGACTATGTTTTAAATTTTACCAAAAACCTGGTCATATTCCCATCCTCACACTGGGCAGTGTTTCCCAGATAGAAAGAAAGGTTATGTTCATACCCTGGTCTTGTTCTACTTTAGCCCAGGATATACAGTGGCTACATCACTGGAGCTACTTGGGACTGCAGCATCTGCCTTATAAAACTAGTCTGAGGGAGCTGGGCCTGTTGAGTTTTGAGAGCAGATGACTGAGAGAGGACCTCACCAATGTATATAAATATCTAAAGGATATGTGCCAAGAGGGTGGAGCTAGGCTCTCCTCAGTGGTGCTGAGCAATAGGACAAGAGTCAATGAGCAGAATCTGATGCACAGAAGTTCCACCTGAACATGAGGAAAAATTTCTCTACCATGCAAGTAAAGAACAGATTGTCCAGAGAGGTTGTGGAGTCTCCCTCACTGGAGATATTCAAGAACTGCCTGGACACAATCCCATGCCATGTGCTCTGGGATGGCTCTGCTTGAGCAGGGAGGTTGGACAGGTGACCCCACTGTGCTCCCAACCTGACCCATTCTGTGATTCTGTGAAGAGCAGTTTTGGCCACCCAGCTCTAATTTGATCAGGAGCAACTACATTTAACTGAGAAATACCAGAGGTGTAGCCAGTGTCACAGCATATTTCCTGAAAGATTGTCCTGGTTATAATGTAAGCAGGGCCTACCTTGGCCAAGAGAGACAATAGTTATTTAGCCAACTCAACTACCCAATTCACCCAGGAGGATAATAAAAAAAGTAAATGTTACTCTCAGGATCCTCCACCTTCTCTGGGTATTATATACTGTTAGAGGGAAAAAACATCTCATAACAACCACTGACCTGCAAAATCTGCTCTACCACACACTTTCTTTAAAATTCTCTAAAAGGGTATTAACAGTACATCTCCCACATCCTGGGGTGCTGGGAGATCAAATGCATCCAAGACTAGGAGGCACTCAGATACTTCAGTGATGCAAGCTATGGAAGAATCCAAGACAGACAGATAATCCTCATTTATACCACATGGGGAAACACTGAAGCAGAGAGAAGTTAAGCAACCTGTCACTCAAAAAAAAATACGTGGAGAGTGCCACAAGAGAATTTCATCCCCTTTCCCCAGTACTTCAGACATTTGGAACAAGCTTCAAGATGAAGAATATTACTGGGAATAACAGCACAGGAGATAAGTGACTAGCAGATTCCTAACTACATAGCCCAGTGCATATGAAACACCCTCTCCTCCATCCCATCACTGGTATTAGCATATAGAGCACAAAATGACTGAATGCAGCATGACTATAATCATTTTGATAGTGATTGTTTAAGTCAGTCAAGAGAAGAGCTGGCTGTCACTTCTAATCCTTTTGTTTGAAAGGTGGCAGCACCAGCTCTGCCTCAATCCTTCTGCAGGATCTTACAGCTCTGAGCATCCAGGGCTTGCCATTACCAAACAACTTTCATGGCAATGTTTTAACTAATGACACTGGAAGAATGACTCTTGATTTCCACTGGCATTACTTCTGCCTGGGTGGTTTAGAGAAAAGAGTTATCAGTTAAGGAGCAGTGATTTAGAAGCCATTAATGTGGGGACAGAGACACCCATGGGATTTGTGTGTTAGCTTTGCTTGTAACAATAGATTAGAAAATCAGATTGAGAGTTACCAAAAAAAAAAAAAAAAAAAAAAAAAAAAGGCAAGAAACTAAAGATGGACTGATAAGAATTACTGCAAACTCTGCACTTTTGAAATATAGGTCTAATAAGAAGATATTAATGGTAAAGAGAGTTTATACTTCCCACGTGTTCATTCACAACAGTTACACACCTGCTGTATTTTCCATGTGCAAATCAGTCACATGTAGTGATTTAAACTACTCATGAAATCAGCACTTTAAAGAATTATTGTTTTGCTAACAAATGTACACGTGAAAATTCCATGTTTTTCAAAAGTGTTTACAAATCAGATAAATGTACTGCCATGTCTCTGAAAGAATAAGCACCAATATTTCACCAGATATTTTAGTACAAATTTTGTCAAGCTCAGACCTCCAGAAATGTCCAGTTTAAAACAATGTATCTTTTTAGAATGATTAGAGCTATAAAAAACATATAATTATAATATTAGCAAAGAATGTATAGCAATTTGCTACAGCAACACTACTTCAGAATTCAATTATACAATTACACAAGAAAGCAGATTACTTAAATATGAAATTTTATGTCTGTCCTTAAGCTTTTCCAGGAACAAAATCAACATTCCATTTAATCATTTAAAAGGAAATACAAGTGTCTGTTTTTTATTTAGCTATCAAAAGCCTTTCATTGTGCAACACTGCATTCAGCAGTTCTCTCGATTCTCTCTAGAAATAAAACAAAGTGCTGAGCCCATCAGGTTTAAACTTAAAACAGCAAAGTACCATGACACACCATGACATTGCTTTCTGATGGCAAATGCAGATGGAATACTGTCCTCCCCCCAAGACTACAATGTGTCTCACACTAATCTAAACAGTACTTCCATAAACAATGACAACTGTGAAACTCACTGCATTCAGATAGTAATGGAGAAGGTCCACAAGGAGGTATGGCCACAATAAACTCATTATCAATTCAAGAGCATATGTGTGGGAACATATCTGCAACTGTTTATCCATCTCTACTGCTGTATTTTTGTTTTCATCAGTCACTGTAGCTGTAATTTGCATGAGGTGTACTGCTACATGTTTTTAGTGGATAAATTTGGAATTTTCATAGCACTTCTCATAGTTTGCATGGCCAGAAATCATTATGTTTCCCTCAACTGTGCAACATGAAAAAGGGGGAATCTCCTTTTTGAAACTCAGCTTTACTACACAGCATTTTAAAATGCAGACTTCATTTTTATCATTCAATAATTTTATTTCACTTGCCAGGATTCTCTGTTTTAGTTTTCTTAACTACACCAATTAATGCAGATTTTTTCTGGTCTAAATGGGTTTTACGAATTCTTTGCCTCCTGGAGCCAGTTGTAAGGAGTTTTGTGAGATGCACGCAAGAGAGCAAAGAAAAGTCAGAATGTTTCATCCTAGCTTTGCCAACACTTCCCCCTGAGACTGTAGATAAAAGACAACCTCACCCTCCCTCCATCAGTAGCTTCGGTTTCCTTGAAAGGATCTCAAAATAGACCACCTGTGAGGAGATCTTCAATTCATTAAACACTTACACAGAATACAATTTCTCACTACAATTTAGTGCTACTGCTGATCCATTTAAACAGAAACACTGCAAAAACCACTTCACATGTCTATTAACTCTGAAGTGACCAGTAGCCCAGTTCTTGTGACAGTTCTCCAGTTTGAGCTTACTTGATCTTCCTGTTACATCCATTAGGACTCTTCCATAATCTCTAAGGTAAAGACTTAAAATACATGAATTCAGAGCATTCTTTCAGAGTATTCCTTATTCTTACCTCTCCTGCTTAGCATTTATTAGTGGCCTACAACAATTTTCCTCAGGCCAAGTACTATCACCAGTGCTTTTACACATCTCGGCCCTTCTTCCTAATCAATCATAGAAACATGGTCCAGAGAGGGTCTCCTCATTGTCAGGCGACAGAAAAACAGATTATTTTTCTATTTTTCATTCTACTAAAATATTAAGTCTTGGAGAACTTTCAGATGATAATTTACAGGACTTCTAGCAGAAGGTGTTGGCCAATATTTCCTAACAGACACCATCTCTAATAAAGGATTTATTCTTTTCAGGGAAAGCTCATACTGTTCCTTCTTTTTGAAGTGGAGTGTACCATATTTGCCAAGTGACAAGGACATGCTCTTTCCAGCCTTTATTTGCTTATCAGTTGGGACATGGGCTTGGTTTTGTTTGTTTTTTTTTTCCTACTTAGGTTTGGTTGGGTCTTTTTTTCTTATTTTTAAGGTGATTGGTAATATGTGATGGTACTGTGATCCCTTTGAAACAGGAGAGCAGACTATTAAATGAAAAAATTATTCGAAGTACCCTTTTTCACAGAATCATAAAGATTGAAAAAATCCTCTGAGATCATCATTAACCCAGCACCATAATATTCATCACTAGATCATGTCCCCAAGTGCCAAATCCACTCAGTTTTTTTAACAACTCGAGAGATGGTGACTCAACCACTGCCCTGGGCAGCCTTTTCCAATACCTGAAAACTCTTTCAGTGAAGAATTTTTCTCCAAACATTCAATCTAAACCTCCTCTGTCACAACTTGAGGCAGTTTCTCTCATCCTGTTGCTTGTTACCTGGGAGGAAACACTTGACTTCACCTTGCTACAACCTCCTTTCAGGTAGTTTTTGAGAGTTATAAAGCCTCCTCTGAGCCTCAAAAGCTCTCTGCTACAGCCAAGATCCTAATTTTTAGAGCCCAAAGCTTTGCTCCTCGCCTTAAAAGCCTCCTGTGAATGGACAAAGCCTCATTTCAGGGTAAAATCTCCTCACTTAACAATTCAAAGCCTCATGTTCTTCATTTTTAATACCTCATTTGGCACATTCAAAGACATATTATTAGGGTGTAAAGTCTTGTTTTTAAGGCCAAAAGATTAATTTGTAGGGTCCAAGCCTGTCTATTAATACCCATGGGAGGAAGAGAAGAAATGATGGTTTTGTCAAGGTTCAGATGAGTAATGGCAGAGTAAGCATTTGTTTCATTACTGAGTTGTTAAAGTTTACCTAAAACTGACATGGAATATCTAGGATGCTGATGATAATAGCAGGGGAAAAAAATGAGGGAGGGCAGATGTGATAGCTGCGTACAAATATAAGCTAGAATGTCATTAAAGAACAGAGAGTCTAATTACTTATTTACCCAACAAAGGGCAGAATAGTAAAGAAGGGGCCTCAAAATGTTAAGAAATCATTCTAGAAATAGCGCTGATGGAAAAGAAGAGACATGCAAGCTGAGACTTTTGAAAGGTTCATGCCAGGACACCCACATATATATCACATGGCAAAAATCATCAAATTATTAAAATCACCAATGCCCTAAATACTTCTTAAATAGGACTTCCTAAGTACATCTAAGAACTGTCAAACTGGTTTGATTTCATACCTGATCATAAAAACTACAATCAGTCTGCCTTTAAATAAAAAAAAAACCAGCAACAACAAAAAAAGCCCAAGAAAAAGCAAACAAAAATTATTTAAAGGCACCGATATATAAAATCCCAGTTTACAAGTTCACTCACACACTTACCTGGGGTAATGCACCTTGTTCTGATCAGTTTCATACCAGCAATTTGTAAACAAACCAGAGGGTTTGTTCACTGATGAACAATAACATTGAATAGAGGTCAGCAGAAAGTTTTACAAGGGAACATTGCTGGAGTTCAAATATATCAGTTGAGCTGAGTAAATACAAGAAAAGAGGAGTGCATTTTAACATTGAACTATAATATTGAAGGATAAGAAGCAAAAACCAAAGAGGGAGATGAATTAATTAGTGTGGTGCCCAGAGGTATGGGAGGAAGGATAATGAAGAGTAGTGGGATTAAATTAGGAAAAGCAAAATTTAGGCTGAGTATAAAGAAAAAAAACTTACTAATAATGAGTTTTATTATTTCGGGAATTAGTCTCTCAGGTGAAATGATGGAAACACCTGTCTACGATTTAGGACTTTTAAATTTAGGTTGCACAAAGGTGTTAATGCATGAACCACAAAATGTGCACAGACACCCTTTGGAGAACAGAATAGTGCTGGTAGGGACAGAAGGAGAGGATGCAACCACATCCTGTTTCAGCTCCATGGCCACAGTGCAATTACCAACATCCTCTCCAAGAACTGCCCAAAACACAGCCTACACACACGTGGCACAAGCTCTGCTTGGAAGCACTGCCCACGTGGAAAAGACATGGGCATGGGCACAAGTAGGTTGTTGGCAGGAGCTCCTGGCCCAGTGTAGCTCCAGGCACAGTGGGGTGAGGACACACCAGCTCACCTGGTCTTTGCTCCCAATTCCAGCATCAGCTCTATTTTCCACCCTTGCAGGCCTTCCTTGCTGTTACCTTGATGGTAGCAGCAAAAGACATCCATAACCAAAACTGTAGCACTTTGTTTCTGTACCTCAGGTAATTTTGTTTGGCCATTAGTGAGCCCATGCCACAGCATTCAGAGGCTGTGTGCTCCAGGCACAGCACTCTGCCTTTGAGCACTCTCTGGAGTCAATAGTGCAGTTCAGAGGAACAGCTGCTATTCCTCCTGCCTCTTCATTTAGTTCATGAAGGCCAAGCAAGCCAGCTAGCACCATCACAAAACAAAATAAAACATCCCTTTCAGAAAGGGCTGCAAGACAAAAATGCCATACACTGCAGCTGGCAATCTGATGTCTTGTTTATAGCACTTTTCCTGCTATCTTAAGTGGGAAGCATCACCCAAAACTGTTCTAACATTTTTTTTTTCTGGGGTTTTCTTTGTCTACCTCACATAAAAGTAAAAAGCAGCAAAACCCTTGCAGGCAATTCTGAGAGCACTGCCAGGACCACAACTGGATAAACAGTTTGTGCCTAATAACAGGCAGGCTGTTCACCCAAGTGAAAAAGAAGGGTTAAACACTGCAGCTTTATCAGGAAATTTGAGGCTTTACACTGGAAGCAATTTGTTCAATGGCTATTTTGACCATAGAACTTCCTAATCTCAGTTCCCATAAAGTTTGGCTTGGAGCCAGCCAGAATGGTTCGTTTCAGCTGCACAGATATCTTCCACAGAGGAAATAAAAGGATTTCAAACCCCGGAGTCATTTCCTTTGGTTCTCGGCTCATTCAGAAAAAATGTCCTTTCGGTCAGTGATATCTCCAACTTAATTCCTGCAGCATGACTTGAAAAAAAAAGAAGAAAAGTCTTTGTGGGAAACTTTTTCTGAAGGTTTGGAAGTGTGCCCTATAAGCTCTTTGCCAGTTGGTGTAAAATACCTTCTTTGCTCCGAGAAGTTTGCAAAGAAAAATGTCCTCTTCACTTCTACATTAACTCTGAGCTTTCCAGAAGTTTTTACTCATCTAGCAGTCCCCATTTAATAATTAAAGGAGTTATTCACACTCATACACACAAATATATGAGTTTACAGATCTGTGCATCAAAATAATCCATTAAATGTATTTTAATCACAGAGATTGATGCACGTGCAGCTTCAGAGGCAGTAGTGCAAGCACAACAAGCAAGCACTTATCAAGTGCAGCAATGTATTTCCCACAAGTATCATAGACTTTGAGACCTTGTAAGCCCCTCGGTTTTGAGAGTGGCTGACAAACATTTGAAGATTCAGCCCCAAATCTGAAAAGTGATCCAAATGGTCCAAACAGTATCTATTTAAAACAAGCATGCAGGCCAGCCAACTTAAATACCAGGAGTATAATGCGCCCTCCAAGCGAGTAGGATACATACTCCATGAGGCTGCCACCATCTTATGCAGGTAGTCAGGGTTTCAATGAAATAATGGAGATAAAATTTTTGTCACGCAATCTAGCTGTAATGATCAAATTCATTCCAAGCGCGTCAGATCCGTGAACGCTAGCTTTACATCATCATGAAAGGGACAGGAAGCTTTTCAAATATATCCTCAGGCCTGTGATATTTCTAAGAGTCCTATAAAACAAAATACTGAGGTGCAGGGCTCAGTATAAACAGCAGCATTTGTGGGTTCTGTAATAGCGAGTTTACGCATCCTTTGTCCTAAAATGAACTTTGAAGCACCAGGATGCCTAGGAGCTGACACGTGTTTCATCAAGAAGATTGATTTTAGTGAAACTCAAAGCCTTCTTCAGTGCTTTGCTACTTTGCTTCAGCCTGCATCTAATATTAAGCATACACATCCTGTGGTGGCCCCATCTTATGTTCAGAAAATTCAGAAAGCAGAGTAAATGACACATGCAAAATGGAAACATTAATGAGTTGAACCCTACTGTCAACTTCAAATGTCAGTGCCAATCTTGATAAACTACTCTTTCTAAGAAAGTTTATCACCTGATTAAAATTACAGTTTTAGTTAGGATTTATTGATTGAGCCTCATATAACTTATACTTAAATGCTCAGAATTGTTTCTTCCTGCATTATAATGATTCAAGATGTTATATGAGATACACTGAGACATCAACTCCTCATAAAGTAGTTCAACACACACTCATATTTACATGTATCTCCATATATATCCCAAGCTCCTTGATATCACTGCTCTGCAAAGCAAACTGAGGCCTTAGAACTGAAGGCCTTCTTTAGTCTGAGATGTTTTCTTACAATGTCTTCAACAGCACAGACTAGACCTTCAATCTGTGGATCTCTACCAGGGAGGAGATAATCTACAATATTAGATCTTATTTCTGTTTTCTGAAGGAATTGGTGGGGGGTGGGGGGTTGTCTATTCAATTTATAAAATAAATTTAAAAAGTAAAATAAACAATGAGGCACAATTTTCTATATGCCAATCCAAATATTTCTGTATTGCAAAGTTCCCTCTATTTAAATCATTATTTACCAGGATAAAATAACAGTGCCAAGATACTGATGAAGTATATAGAAAGAAAGTCATAGTGGAGATTTACAGAACAGATAATTTTTCTAAGAATACAGCAGACCTAGACTGTAATTGTAATGGTACCTTTTTCCTTTTCCCCATTCTTTTCTAAAGCTGTATGTAAATTCAAACCAAATGTTGACTGGAAAATTTTTCCCCTTTTACATTCCACTCTTCTTCTCCCTTTCAGGAATGCCAAACACAGGAGTTGAGTGTCAGTAAAGACTGTCCAAATTAAAACAAAATTTCTGGTTTCACCTAGTCCTATAGGCAATGTACTTCTACTCTTCCCTAAAACACAGTGGGAACATGAGGCATTAAAATTGTAATCGGAAAATCCAATTTTCTTACAAGCCTTATTAATATGAAATGACTCGGTAACAGTCAAAACTTCCATTTAAAATAACAGAAGAACATTTCATAGCCAGTCCTCTGCTTTTCCCTCCCTTCCAAAGCACTGAAAGTTCACCTTGCTGGGCTTTTGAAGGTTAATTTGACAAAGTCCATTTTGGAGCTGGGTTTTTTTTCTTTAATGTCCAAACCTGCAGACATTTCCTAGGCCTCACACTGGCAAACACACACAGGTAATTTGCAAGGAGATGAACTGTAACAGAGCCACACTTCACTCCTCCAGCTCCTGCTCCCAAGCATTTCAGCCAACCATCACAGCTTCCCCCACACACTCCCATGCACCCTAACACAGCCAGTCAGGCTGGCTCAGGATGAGTGAGACAGTTGCCCTCTATTTTAACTTCCAAGAGCTGCCCTAGCAGCTGTCTTCCAGGTAAAGATGTGCTCAGAAGGGCTGTAGATAGTGTGGTGCCACAATCCCAAGAGCCCTGAGCCAGCGCCCAGCCACCCTGGCCCCAAGGAGAGCAGCCCTACAGGGAATGTGTCTCCCAGCTCCCTCCCCACTGCTCCTGGACAGGGGTGCAGCTACTGAGACTATTAAAGCAGTTGTATGGAAACATATCTCACAACATTTGCCTGACTCCAGACTCAGAATATTGGGGGAACTCTTTGAAATAAGTGCATGCACTGGGGCAAGAATCCTGACCCCACTCTCAAGCAGGCTCATGCCACAGCTCCTGCTGTCATAAAAACTGAGTTTGCTCCACCCTCTGGACCAAAACTTGGCTGCTCTGGTGGTCAGAAACTCTCACCCATATTTAATCATGGCCTGTTTACTCTCACTTATTCTTGCTGCCAGCATTGTGCACACATTTTTTTTCCCTTGCCTAATACCAGACACTGATTTCTTCATAGACATTCCCATTTTGTTCTGGTTTTTTGGATGTTCTTTTAAATGCTATGTCTTCCATTCCTCACCAATCCTTCTCCATACTCTTTCGAGTAAGAAGAGCCTCAGCATTTCTTAGAGCAAAACTGAGACCATGGGAGCGTGAGTTTGACTGCGTGGAAGAATAGGAACAAACTGTGGCTTTTGGCTTTAGGGCAGGCAAGAGGAGGGGAAGGTCAATTAGATTACCTGGATAGAAAGAAGTGGTAGGAACAACCCTATCAAATAGTTGAGGAGAAGAAATTAAAGTAGGAATTAACCAATTTATTATGCCAATCATCATTTCCATGTTTTGCCCGTGGGAGAGCTGCACACAAGGGCAGCAGGTCCAGGTCTATTAGGGCAGCTGGCAGTTCAAGGCAGGACTCAGGTGGTAAAGCAGGATTTAATCCAGTGCTGCATCTTTCCCACTGAGAGCTGCTGACATTGCATCTTCTTGCATTGAAAGTGTCCCTCTAGAACTTGGAGCTAGCCAGAAGGAAGGAGCAGGTTAGAGTGATGACAAATTGAGAAAATCATAAGGTGATCTAGATCTATCCCTTTTGCAAATAAAACACCAGGCCCAAGAAGATAAATGGACATACTGTAATGCAAGGTAACCATAGAGTCACTCAAATGCAGTGCTGACAACACAACTGAAATATCAGGGGATCTCTAAGTGTCTTAAGCCTTAAGAAATAAGATGGGTAACTTAACTACATACTACAGTCAGAACACAGTCACAGAAAAACTGTGAAAGCAAGGCAATGAGTGGATCATCTCAACACCAAGATGTAAAAAAGACAGAGCAGGGGTGCTGGAGGGGTAGAAATGATCAAACAAAGCATGGCAGAGAGCAACACATAACCTGCAGGAGCTGAAATGCAGAACTATAGAGAAAAGCAGTAAGTGGAGTGCTCATAGAGGACTTTTATCATCCCTACATAGATTGGGCAAAATGAGATGTAATGCAAAGATCACATTTTTAGGTGCTGTTTCAGAGAGCAGCTGCTTAGGAAGCCCAGAACAGATGCAACTCTTAATTTTAAATGACCACAGAGAAGGTTATAGGACAAATTGACAAAAGTGAACACTACCAAATTGCAACAACAGATGGTATTCGCCCTCCCAGTTTGAAAAGAGCTCCAGGACACAATAACTGACTACACACACTAAGAAGTTATATACAGGGTTTGTTTTCCTAAAACTGACTTTGTACCTGAGGACTGGGAGGTGGCACACATTGTCCCAACATTCTAAAAACACCCCGGGTAAGATCCGGGTACATAAAGATCTGTAAACTTGATGTCATATCACCAGAAATTACAGAAATAGAGTAAAATCAATGGAAATAAAATGTGTTGCAAGAGTTAACCTGACTTTTGTAGGTTTGTCTCACAGACCTATTGGACTACTTTGAAAAGGTCAACAAGCCTGTGGATAAGGCTGATCTGGCTAATACAGTCTGCTCAGATCTCCAAAAGACGTTTGACAAGACCCTCACAAAAGACTTCTTAGGAAACTAAGCAGCCACAGCTTAAGAGGGAAAGTTCTTGGGTAAACAATTGGTTAAGAGATAAAAACAGAGGGTAGAGGGCATGATCTTTCCTACAAGGGGGGAGTAGGACCAGTGGACTTCCACAAGGAACTTTGCCAGGACCCTTACTGCAGATTTCATTTCTAAATGACGGGAAGAGGCTAAGCAGTGAGGTGACAAGATAATTTAGGAGACAAAACAGGAGATGCATCTGTGAAGAGCTGCAGAAGAACCTTATTAAATTAAGCAACTGGGTAATAAACCAGAAGAAGAAATTAAATGGAGATAGATGCAGTGATGCACATGGGAGAAAATTCTGGCTTTACATTATGATGCCCTTTGAAATGTCCATAAAAGTGTCAGCTTCCTATTTGCTCAGAAAGGCAAATTGAATTCCAGGAATTATTACAAAAGAAGCAGAAAGCAAGGCAAAGAACATTCAGCAGAAATATCTACATATATTTCCCTGTCAGGCCCTCCTTTCCCATAATTTTTGAACTGACTGACTCCATTCAAGCAAATTTGATAGTGGTAGCAATCTCAAACACTTTTAAGTTCCAAAACCTCAATCTCATTACTAGACACTGGTGAAAACACAGCAGAAGTTTGTTAATCCCAGCAGTCTCAGAAGAATTTTTTACACATCATACACCCCCCTCCCTTTAAGTGTAACAATTTTACCACTTCTGCAGTAAAAACCCAAGATAACAGAGCATGGCAGGCAGAATTGTGCAATTCTTTCTGATGTAAGAACTCAAATTCTCCCAACTTGATAAATATGTATGTGTCTCCAAAACTCGAAGCATATTTACTGTCTGTTCCATGACTTTCTTCTCTAATAACTGTCTATAATAGCAATAAAACTTGTTTCTATTTAAAAATGAAATTACTAAAACAATGTCCAATAAATGAACAAAAAAATTAAACACTAAAATATTGAGCACAGATGTTTGGGGTTTTTTTTCCCCTTAGTTTTGGGGCTCTTTCTAAAGATACCTTCCATTGATAATGTGGAATTTACCCTGCAATTTACTGTGAGCTGAAGTGACTGACAAGAGCAACCAAGATACCTCAGGCAAACCAGGTCACTCAGACTTTTTCTTGCTGTTTTGTGATTAAAGGCTGACCACAAAACCCTTTAGTTCTGCAGAATGACATGCTTGGTTGCTTAAATATGCAGGCAATTAACACAGAGATAACATGCATTTAAATGGAGGTCCCATTGACCCCCATCTCCTGACTGCAACCTTTGCTCTGAAAGCAGACAGCTTAGCAAAAATATTCAATTAATAAAAAGCCATGAAGGGCAACAACTCCATTTCAATTAATTTAAAAATAAATAGTGTTTACTGCTCCATATTTAATAAGTTAATAAAAAACAACAGCAGAACTAATATCACAAGCAGCAAAGGAATGCGGCTGAAAATCTTTATAAAGATCATATAAAAATATCCAACCCTTTTTCTCCTTTGTTTAGAATAAAACAGAACGTTCTATACAATGAAATAAAGCAAGCCTGTTGTTTAATCCATTTGAGTCCCTTCTTTCTTGCCTCTGCCCACGTTCTATCCCATGTGTGATGCTACAATTTGCTGCAGTGACTCCCATCCCTCTCTCCAAACATTCCTTACTGTCTCCACCCTCTATTCTCATACCTATACCTCTCTCCCAAACACCTTGTTGGCCAAAACTAGTACAAGCTCTGGTTCCACCATAGAGGAACAACTAGTGAATTACTGTAGTTACTGCAGGTGGACCAAAACTAAATCTATCCCACATTTCTTGTAGCAGGACAACTGAGTGTCTATCCATTCTACATAACAGGCCATTTTCTGAAAATATTTAACTTGGTTCTGTTTGAAAGTCCCAGCCCTCTTTTGCTTTAAATTGGACAATAAGTTGTAAACTTCTATGTGAATAAAAAATTGACAGCTTGGAGACTTTGAAACTGGAAACCAAACTAAGAAAAATTTAACCATTTGTAATTTTTTATTAAAACTTGTAGTTTGGGGGTCCAGAGAAGCCACGTATCACACCACTGCCATCTAATGGAAGAAAACATCAGCCAATTATTGGCCCTGGGGAAGACCCAGTCAGACAAAAACTATTTTATCAAGTAGGAGAGTAATTTCCAGCACCTCCTTTTCTCATCTATAAATTTAGCTTTTCTCAAAACATTCTGGGTTGAAAAAACACACTAAATGTTATCCAAATGTATGACAATTCTCAGGAGAGCTGAAAGATTGGTTTGGTTAGGGTTTTTTTGGGCTTTGGGTTTTGTTTTTTTTTTTTTTTTTTTTTTATGGAGAATTCAGTAATTTAAAGAAATGCCATGTAACTGCATTCAAAATCCTAACACTACTTACAGTACCTAAATTGATTGTGAACCTTGCTCTTTTTCAAAGACCTGGGCTGCAAAGTCCATAGGACAAGGCTGCCTTTTAGTTTTTTTTTTTTGTGGAGTACCATTGTTTTCTGTACTGTTGATTAGCACCTAGAGCTTTAGTGCTCACATACCTGTATATGGCTACCACAGCCTAAATAGATGGAGCAATATCATTAATGCCTTTCCCAGAAGGGGTGTGGGTGGGTATTTCGATCAGCATTGAGGGAACTACATCTTTATTGCCAGCAGTTATGATTTTTCTCCAGTGTTGCCCATCTATTCCTGCTCAAGCAATCCTGCACCATCTCCAGACAGGCAGCCCTGACTGACAGACACCCGGAAAGACAGATTAAATAAAAAGGATGGCCCAGCCTCTTAGTGTTTTACAGCTTCATACCCTCTACCAAGAAAGAGAACATCTACTTAATTCACTTGGGTAAGTGAACACAACTCTGACACAAAAGCAGGGGGTGTGCAGTAATAGGGGAGAAGCGAGCAGTGACCTCTCTGCTGGCAAACCACAGAAATGAAGTCACGTTGTAATTCACAGATCTGATTCAGAATGGTTCCTGTTGAGTACCCACGCTCAATAAGAGCCTGTCAGTTGGATTCATTAGCAAATTGTCACTATATCAAGGCAGCATATGCTTTGCATATGCTGTATACTCAAAGAGCTCAACAGAGTAGGCTCTAGCAAAACTGAAGAGCTGAGCACTGGCCTCCTCCTGCCTCTGCCCCAGGGCAGCTGCTGTGCTGAAGGTCTTGAGACGTTTGAGAAAGTAACTTCTGAACAGAGAACCATCACTTTTGGAAGAGATGACAAGCCTTCAAGCAGAGACCGAAAAGATTTACTGGTGTATAGGATGCTATATCATGGCATCAGAAAAAAAAAAAAAATTAAGCAAAGTGATTCTTCAAGACATTTGAAAAAGCCAAGGCATTGTAAGGAAGCTTTCAACAAAGATGATTATGAGCCGCTGTTCAGATAAAAAAAAAATCTCTTCTGTTCATTTCTGTGCTATGAAATAGATATTTTCAAGTCTGCTGAGACCACTAAGAGCCTACTAGCATTACCCAGTCCCAAAATGCACTTCAAGTGCATGCCAAGCTATTGGCAAAGTTTTATACAGACCAATGAATCAAAACATTAATCACTGTGTACAAATGGAAATTTTACTTTTTTATTTGTCTGGAAGGAAACAAAGTTAAACCAATTATTTGTCAGCGACATGGGCCTGCAGATTTTGGAAGCAGTCAATTAAGAATAATCACAGATTAGATATGTCACGGAATACTTGAGCATCTTGGGTCTCCCTACATAAAATATATGCTAGGCCATGAGTTCATTTATGAAAAGATAATGACCCAGGAAATTTTTTCCTTAATTGCAAAGAAGCCATTTAAGAAAGTGTCTGGGGAACTAATTAGGAAGGAGTTTTCTCTGTAGAGGACCTGGCTTTAAACTCACTAAACAACTTTTAGAGGTCTTGCTAGAGACAGAGCACTGTCTAGAGGCGGACAACAATGTTTGCTGAGGTGCATTTTGCAGGCATTGGGGTGGGGATGTCTCAGTCCTCACCATGGTGATGCCCTGCCCAGTGCTGGTGTGCTCCAGCTATGATGACTTGTTGGGCACAACTCATTGAATCCTTTCCTATTTCACTTCAGCAGATGCGAAAAGCATTCAAAAATATACAGACAGGAGAATCTCTACCTCCAAGCTAAAATGAGATTTTTGCAAAACACTTGCACATTTGGCAAGACATAATAATGCCTGCTGGCCAACCCAACAGGTGCCAGGAAAATAGCTTTGTTATGATACCTAAACACCTATGAACACAATCTGTAAATTAAAGGAGACAACTATGTAGTTATTTTTAATATATATATGCAGCTTTCCCACCCCCATATAGTTCCTGGTAACTTCTTAAAGTGGTCAGATTTACAAGGCATTATAGCTCATGAGGCCAGAGATCAAACAAGCTTTTATTTGCTAAGCTAGGGTGTGAATTTGGACTTCATTTGTGAGGGAACAACCTCGTGTGTTTTTACTGGCAATTCCTTTTACTTCATTTTGATGTATGCCTGCCATCATGGTGTTCAGATGCCTCCTTTAGGCATTTTTTTCTTAAGACTTGAACTCTTAGTCTCATGTGGTTCCATAGTAATATCACTTTTTAATTTAAACAAAAGAAAATTATCTCAACCTTTACTTGTAAAAACCACAGGAGTGAAAGTAAAAAAAAAAAAACCCTGAAGTTTAAAAAAAAAACAGACAAAACAGACAAAAATCCTTCAAATATTCACAAATTTTAAACAGCTAGCCTCATGTTGTTTAATGTATCTTATCAAAACATACAGCACTGCAAGTTTGCTTTTTTCCTTTCAACTGTTTGAAAATGGGGACTCAGTGACACTGTTGAAGACTTTGTCCTTTTATCTCTGGAGATTTGATTTTGTCAGCTGGCTTGCTAACCAAAAGTGGTACAACTCAGCATAGTTTGTGCACTCTGTTCAGGATACCCAGGAACAGAAGGAGCAGGTGAGCTGGGGCTGCTGCAGGTCAGTGGTGAGAGGGACAGACAGAACTCACTGAACGCGTGCCCCACACTCAGACACTCGGCACTGCCCAGGTTTCACAAGCCCCTCACTGTCAGAAATCCTGCTGAATTAAAATATTCCATACTGCTACACTTTTCATAACTTGAGAACTATTACGCCACTGATTACATAATGCTTTGGAGTGGATCAAAAAGAAAAGAAAAAAGGGAACAGACAAAATTAATGTTCAAAAAAACCAGCACATCTATTGCTACTCTGGCATCGAAAACAGGACTGATTTATTAGCTACACAAGTCTAGGGTTTCAAAATTAAATAAGTCTGTTTTACAAATTATTTACTTTCTACAAGATCCATTTCCCCTTGAAGCACACTGTGCATGCCCTCCTAGTGTGAACAGTTTACAGTCTGTGATCAGGCACAGACCTACTTGTCTGGATTTTTTTCCCTTTCAAAATGGCAATTCTGAGAATCATAAATTACACAGCACAGTTATTGTAATTCGAGCTTATTCCCAATAAATAAAATTTATTAACTAAATAGCTTTCTGTGTAGCTTAGCTCTTTCCCACCAGCTTATTATTTTACATAGACTTGCTTCACATTCCTAGTCACAACCAAATTGTGCCATCTTAAAAATATGAATTTAAAAATATAAAGTAAAAATGCATAATTTCATATAATCACAAATAACCTTCACTCCTTATAGAATATGTCCAGAGAACACTTTTAAAATTTGAAGCTTTGAAAGTATTTTATCTAACGCACATACCAAGGTATATCTACTATACAAATATAAGTTTTGTTTATCAGAACACCAGAGCAGAAGCCTCCAGCTCATTAAGCTCCAATGCATTAGAGTATTTAGGGATGCTGGTGAGCTTAAGCATATGAGTAGCAACACTGACACAAGGCAGGACAGACTCCTTTTGGGAGATATGAAACATCACTTTATCATGCCATTCCAATTATCTCTAGCACTTACAGCAAGCCTCCAGTTATTCCATTTTTGTTACACAAATAAACTCTCAAGTTATAAAATAGGTCATGGTAAATTTTACGTCCTGGTCTAAAAACAGCAAGGTAAGTGGAGAAATAAAATTGTATGTGATATATGGCGGGTTAACACAGATGACCTCATGGCATTTTTTTCTTACCATAAACCTACCCCAGTCCTAATGAGTGCATATCTGCACCCACACTTTTAATATTTTAAAAATAAATAGACCATTGCTAACATTTCTCAACCAGGAA
This sequence comes from Melospiza georgiana, assembly GCF_028018845.1. Classification (NCBI taxonomy): domain Eukaryota; kingdom Metazoa; phylum Chordata; class Aves; order Passeriformes; family Passerellidae; genus Melospiza; species Melospiza georgiana. The sequence goes on along the minus strand of NC_080430.1, from coordinate 41,101,338 downwards.
AATGTCATAATCAAATACTAAAATTATAAACAGAATCACTGTAGCTCTCCTCATCATGTTAGGCACATTTCCCTCCTAAGACAAACACTGTTATTCAACATATCAAGTCACTCATAGTTTGTAAAAAGAGACATGAAATGAAGAATATACCACCGAAGTGTTTATCTCCTACAAATTACAAATTTACTAAGCTTTTTTCTTAAAAAAAAAAAAAAATCCCACAGGTGGAATTTCAGACTTTGAGTCATTCTCCTGTGCTCATCTTCTAAGGTACTAGCAAAATACTCAAAATCATGCAAGTCCCTGATTAAACCAGGAAGCAAATCTGCATGCATGCAATTACAGTGTCTGCAAGGGCAGACGCAGATGACAGTAATTCATACTCTAAGAAATGGGCTTGTGTATTTGGCAGATTAACTGTTCTGTATTCCATTGCTATGAGGTATGGAAACTGTACTGTGAAACAACCATTACTCATTCCCTCAGCTCTGAGCACGTGGGTCCACCAAAGGCAAGCCAGGCTGCAGAGGGTGGGGGGAGAGGGCTGGAAAGAGAAGAGTCTACACATTTCAGATTAATGCTTGTCTTCAATGGCTTCTTTTATTTCATTTCCCCCACTTTTTAAATTAGCAAATACAGTAGGCCCAGAAGGGGAAATGTGCATGGGGAAGAAGGACAGAGGGGAGGGAAAGGGAAAAAGCAAAAGCAGCCAAAATTCTCCAACTTGTTCATTAGGGGTTTTGTGTTTGAACATCTGAATGAATCATGTGTCTGTTTTTCATTATTCTCCATATGTATTTGTTCTTTGCTTTGTTCAGAGATTTCTGGCCATGTTGTCATGACTGTGCTTATTTGTTATATATTGTTCTGTTACAGGGTGATGGTTACTTCTCCTCTGCCTCACTTAGCAGCTAAACCACCAACAAAGAGCAATCTGAAAATGAGAGGTTATGTGTCAAAAGGTGTCCCTAGCAAACTCCCTTGCTATATGATTACTTTAGATCTGACTGCTTAATTCAGACCAGGGAGAAATCCTTAGATAACACTGCTTCTTATCGTGACAGGAATGCTGTGGGTCTCTTTTTAAAAATCTGAGAAATAATGGAGAATGACTTAAAATACATCACTGAATGTCTTTCTCATTTCTCCAAAAGGAAAGCTAACACTTCTTGCTAAACAGTAACCTGTTTTAACAGATCTGCTGTTACATGGAGGTTTGAAATAATTTCTTTGCTAAATTAAATCTTTCTACTTTCAGCTTTACTCTATACGTTCATCAACACACAAATGACACTGCAATAAATTCTGAAATCACTAATCATGTGATAATTTTTATCATTGAATTTAATCCATCCTACTTCATTGGATACCCATCACAGGACGATGTGCTTATTTAACAAGATAATCTCTTACTTGGCAGAAAGTGAGCGAGACCCAAAAGACTGGGAAGGAGCAGACAGGTAGTGTGGGTTTTCTCTTTTTTTGATGTTTGAATACTGGGTTTTATTTGGGATTTTTTTTGGGTTTGGGGGGAAAGACGGATTGGGTTGTGGGGTGGGGGGGGGAAGTTGGTGGTTGTTGTTGTCTGTTGATTTTTGCTGGGTTTTTCTAGGGAATAGATGTAGACTCCACTGTTTTAGAGACAGTTTAAACTTCAGATTTCAGCAGATAGGAGAAAAAAGGTCTAGCTGAAAATGCTGTGAAGTAGGTGTCAAACTGATTAGCAGATCCAATTTAAAAAATAAGTTCTCAATGGCTCAGTATTGCACTACCTAGTGTGCTGAGAGGGTTTCCTCAAAAGTCTTCCCCAGGTCTGTCATTATTCACTCTTTTCCACATTATCTTGTCCAGTGGATTAGAGAAACCATTTATTAACTGTGAAGACGATACTAAAGATGTAAGTGCTGCAAGCACTCTGGAGGCTTAAGATTATACTCAAATCTTAGTAAATTAAGGAGACCACAGGAAAAAAATAGGATAAAATTCAATACAGACAAATGAAAAGTTCTAGCTCTAGGAGGGAATAATCAACAGCCCAGACCAGAGTATGCAATAAGGAACACCTGGCTGGCAGCAGCACTGGAATAGAGTAACAAAACCAGGGGCTGCACAGAATCTCACAGCATAAACCAGCATCATTTCTCTCATGCAACACCCTCTGCCTCAGAGATGCATCTATATTTTAAATACAAATAAAATTATTTATATGTATACATCAATAAAGAGGAGAAACATGATCACAGAGAAGACAAATGAAACCCCTCTATACTATTTAAAATGATCAAATTTAGGCCATCTAAAATCCTATGCCCAGCTCCAAGTTCTTCAGGTAAGGAATGAGCTAATTAGAGAGACCAGCAAAGAGCAATATATTGAGAAATTTAAAACAAATTGCCCTAAAGGAAAAAGTTAAAGGACTAGTGTTTAGTCTAAGGAAAAGATAAGGCAGATGCAGATCAGTCTTCAAATGTGTATGTTTGATGCAAAAAGGAAAGGAATAAACTGTTCTACATGTCCACTGGGGATAAGAAAAGAAGCAATAGACTTAAATTACATCAAGAGAGATTTGGGTTGGACATTAGGAAATGCTTCATTATAGTGAGGAGAGGGAGCGTTATCACAGATTGCCTGAGGAGCTCGAGGAATCTCCACCACTGGAGGCCTTTGAGTGAAGGTTACAGAAATACTCCTCAGCAGTGGGTTAGAGCTGATCCTGCCCCAAGGCAGGTCCTGACCTCTTCAGGTCCCTTCCACTTCTGATTCCTGGGAAGGTTTTTGGCTTTTTTTGGCAGCCTTACTGAAGAGAAAGAAAATTGTACCCAGCATTTAAAGCAGTAAAACATCTATTATTTTTATGCCATAAAGCATACTGTTAATAAATCCAATTATGTTTATGATCTTTTAATGGCACTGCTTATGTCATAAAGATCCGTCTTTGAAAATAGAAATAGATATCTCTGCCCTACAGTGTAATACAACAGTATGAAAGCAAACTAACAGAAAATACAAACTCATTGTTATATGGATCCTATTAAAATAATCTTAAAGCTAACTGTAACATAAAAAACACTAAACCCAGACATTTTTCTTTCTCAAAATTTTAGCATTCATATTCTCTACAATATTTTCACTTCACATTTTGCGTATTACAAACAGATCCACTCCTTTCCCTGTTTACCACTGGCAATGGGAGCAAAGGAAGTTCTGCTCACAAGGGTATTCCCTTCTAATGTCATCTCAAAAAAAGAAAAAACAACACCAAACCCCAAACACAATGAGGTCTTGTTCCTGGTGTGATATTCAAAGAAATACTGAGTGATGGTATCAGAATTCTGCCAGAAGAGAGTGCCCCAAGGAAATCAAACACACGTTCAGGCAAAAGCAAAGGCACAGCAGTGCAAGCTTATGACAATGGCCCATGACCAACTGGGTTGGTAGAGTTTCCTAAGTCTAGAACTGCAGCCTTCCAACTTGCTTTTCTCCTGAGTAGCTAATAAATGTTGTCTCTGGCAAGCAATAGATAAGGTCACACAGTTCTACAAATCTCAAAAACATCTTTGGCACAGGTGGCAGAATTTTTCTCCCATCTCATAATCTCCCCAGAATGCTTCTCTGCTGCTTCTCTTCACCCCATGTCCGGCCACTCACAAGACAGTCCTAAACTGCAATGCCTTTTCTTTTTACTAACACATACCAAAATGCTCTCCAGGATGTGTTTCTTTTCAGGAGAACCCACCCTAGCAGATCCTATTACTCTAAAAGCACTCTGTATACCACTAGTGGAAAGCTACAGAATCATTTTAAGGCACAGTTTCTCTGCCACAGACTCAGTGACACTGCAGACTCATAAATGAGTAACAATTCTAGTCCTGAGATAGTGCTACAACCGTTAGTCAATATTTTCCTCAGCAAATATAGCTACACACACAACATGCTATATTTCATTTAAAAATATTTTCATACATTAGCAAAAAAATTAGGAACATAAAACTGGAAGAGGAATTACTTCTATATCTCAGTATTGCAACTTGTATATCTAATTATGTAATAAAGAATATTTTATTCTTCTATTAGCATATGCCAAGACTTCACAAAAATATAAAAATTAGACCAGGTTTTCCTTGGGAAACTTTTCCCAAAGGTTTCTCAGTTTTATATAGGAAATCAATTTGCATCACTGATGATATCATTCAAATCAGACAGCACTATGTGGTTAGAAGGCAATTTACTCTTCTGCCGAAGCAATTTGATACTTGTTCTGATTTGTGATTTTCATTTTGTTTGTTAATGAAAAAAATTAATGAGCAATGTTACTGGAAGCACAACTCAAAGCTTTGGCATTATTAAATATGTTTGTAATATACTGTGCATTATGTTGATTGCACAGTTGGAGCCAGAGCTTTGGCAGTCAAGCCACCAGTCAATCATTCAAACTGATAATGAACTCACAGGGTGGACACTTTGCACGTACCTTTGCACTGATTTGTGTTTTTGTCAAGAATTGCCTTTGTGGATACAATTTTCCCATACCTATGGAGAAAACAAAAATCAGAGGTACAAGTTACTATATTTTAGTAAAGTACATAGTGATTTTTGCATGCATATATAACACATATCCTAGGAAGAAGTCTAGAGCTCTTGAAAAATGTTCATCTGATATCCTGGAGAGATCCCTTATGCCACTAGCTCAAACACCTTTAGAGTTCCCCAAGAGCACTTGCCACAACCTGTCCATCTCTGTTCCATGCACTGCCAACGTAAATACCAATCATAGGAAGGAATTTAGGACACTAGTAAAGAGGCTTCTTTGAGTAAATTATTTTAAGTTTGTTTAGGTTAAATACAGATGGACCACATTTCTTCAGGATTAATGAAAATGCAGGAATTATGGTCACTTTTTATACACAGGGACCAACAGCTGTGCTCATGTGTGCATCCATGTCTATGTGTGCACACACTCCATCTAGTTTGGATAAACAGAACCTTTGAGGTTTGTGTGCAGCTCCCAGCTCTTGCCAAGATGAATGTTAACACTCATTTGAATTTATATCCCCTCCCACAGATAGCATGGCACTGCAGTGCAATTTGATAGACTAAACACAGTGAAGAGGGAATTTGGGCAGCTACAACTTGTTATATAAAGCAACTAAACCATAAAATAGGTATCTGTGTTTACCTTCCAGTGGTTGACTAAAAATGCAGACTTAATAGTATCACAAAATCCAGGTAAAAGATCACAGAAGATGACATTTATGGATGAGTATAAGACATCAGAAGAATAAGTAAAATAACTTTATTTCTCAAATCACTGATACATTTTGGTCTTTGCTGAAGAGAACTTCCCTTAAAATGCCCTTTCCTACATTTTTTTTAAATTGTATTACTGATACTCTGTTATATTGGGCTTTCATTTGGAGGGCTTTTCCATGAAACAAAAGTTTCTACATCCACAAAGGACATATTACTAAGAAAGATTTAAGAAAATTACGTCTTCTAATGGCAAAGCAACACCCATGGAAAATAACCAACATCAATTATAAACCATTGAAACGTATGGCAGACAAATGCTTATCGGGTTAATCTCTATTAACAGCAATATAAAATTGGTGTTAGTGACTTCTACTTGCAATCCAGAAACCAGAATGTGGAAAAAACCTTGCTGCTATTCCCTTCTCTGCCTCAGCATGAAATCCATGTCTACCACTATACAGAAAAGAACCCAAGAATTCTAAGGGCAGCTAGAGCACTGTACCACATATTCAACAACACTTTCTTCTTTGTCCTATGGGTCTGTAAACATCCGGAGAAAACCAGTCAAAAAAACTGGGGGAGACAAAAAGGGAATGGTACCATAACTCAGAGTAAAAAAGAGACCCTTGGATTTCAGTCTGGAATCAAGAAAACACTTGAATACCTCATGAAGGGGAGTAGCACATACAGGAAAGACTGGGAATGGCCTAACTAAACATATTCTTTGATACCAGCAAAATTTGAGACAAAGTTCTCCGCTGAAGTTTCCATACTGCAAGTGACCTGTAGCCATTCAGCTTAAGATAAAGGGCACTGTCCCTGCATCACTCATGAAAGCAGAGTAAAGAGCGATGGAAAGTGAGACTTCCCATTTCACTGTTTTTCCTTTGCCTAAGAAAACACAAAAGCATTTGTTTCCATTTGACTTTCATTTGAGGAGGAAAAGCATGCTTTGCTTCATTTTGTTTCAGTCTGAAACTAGTCAGGAGAAGGAGGAAAAAACTGACTTAAGGGTATTAATAATTTGTGTAAACTAAGTCAAGCCCCAATTCAGATATCTTTTAGGAACCAAAAAAGTCAAACAAGTCTTCCTTCCCTTCACCTCTCTCCCCCTTTTTTTTTGCTGACTCTGTAGACCAGAAGGATTTTGGGCTCTGGAGGCAGGCGCAATCCACTGTTCACTGCACTATGATGGGTAGGTAGTTGAGAATCTATTTTGCCATAGCTAGCTCCACTCTGACCAAATATATAAGAAATTTAATGTCAACCATGAGATCACATGCTTTTCTAACCTCAGGTGTTTCAAGAACTGGGGCCTTAATACTCACTCATGTTCCACTTAATTTTATAATTCTTCATGGTAGTACCTGAAGTTGACTTTGGCCTTTTAGATATTAGAGCACGTCTTTAGAAGGCAAAGAAAAATTCAGTTCAGTAATTTATGGCTGTTCAGTGGGTCAACCTACCCGGCAGGAAATTTGGCCTTTGCAGTGCATCTTCATTTATTTGATTTACTTAGATTTAATATCAAGTACATGAAAAACATGCAAAAACACACCTATCTTGTACAGTAATGCACCTCTGACAGATATATGGGAAAAGAATCCAACAAAAATCAGTGGCTAACCCACAACAACCTCAAATAAAACACAACTCCTACCTAAACTTCCGCCAATAAAAACTGACACCCAGCCTCCATTTCAGTCCAGCCACTCCTAATGAATTGATATGTTGTTCCATCCAAGTCACGTGAGAGCAAGAAGTTTACATTTCTTGCCAGCAGAGACAGGCATTTGTGGTTCCACTGCATTTATTACAGATTTCACAGAGTTATTTGCTGCGTACTGCGATCCTGCAAACATTTCATTGCACTGGAGATTTTACTCACAGAATTCTGTTTTGGTCAGGAAATGCTTTCTCCCCACATTCAAAGTTATGTGCACACCTTCAGGTTTGCAAAAACAGACATCAGAGTGGTAAGAGGCACCACAATAACAAACACTGTTATAGGCAATTAGCCATATGTCGGCGATTTAATCCACTGCTATAAACCCTGAGTGTTACCACAAGAAAGTAATTGGAATTAATTTGGACACTGTTTTACTAAATATTTCAAGTAATTATTCTACAGTAATCAGAACATCAGTTCTGATGAAGAATGTTAGTTTGTGTGCTGCATGAAATCAGGAGGGTATTTTGTTCCTACAAATGCAGTCATATTTCTTTCTCTCATGTGTGAAGTGTGGTATTAAGCTATAGCTCATCTCCAGAGTTGTTTGGCTTTCTGCTTGTTTTCTCTTTAATTGTAATTGTAATTTGATTCACCCAGAAGTAAAAAAAAATAAATGTATTCAATGGGGATGTTCACAAAAATAAGGATAAAATACATCACAAGAGTTTACCCCTTGTTCTCTTATATTTAAATATAAATTATTACGAAATTCACAAGCCTGCACACCTGTGTTCTACAAATTACCGATATCATTAATGTAAAGAAATAACAGGTATGGTCTCCTTTTTGTGAGAAAGTGTGAGCACTATTTTATTTTCTCTTGAGTACAGTTCATGGAAGTACTCTTTCAAAGATATTGAATCAAAAATTCCGGTAATAAAAGGATGACTGAATTGTGTCCACGTCAATGCCTCAACCCTTCAAAACAATGGCTGTATCATTAATGATAACCTACTGTATCACACTATCCAAGGAAATAGATATCATGAATCTGAGCTGGCTACCTCAAAGAATGTGTATGTGGAGCATCTGAATTGAAATTGCTGTTCAAAAGGTTTCCAGGCACTCTTCCTGAAGTGTTATCTAAATGTACAGTAACCACTAACAAGATTGTTCAAGTGCTTTTAAAAATCATTGTAAATATTTATATTCAATTATGCTTTTATTTCTTTCTTATGTAATAATTTTCCTGGAAAACCAGGTGGTCAGATTTTGGAAGAGCTTCAGGAGCAACTGCACAAACTAGGACTTCACCACAATAATGAAGAACCCATGCAGTGAAATAGTGACTAGTTGTCTTTGTTACAGTTTCTCATGACATATAAGGATTGTCCAGAAAACTATAAAGCTTAAAATCTGCAGGTCCCAGAATAGAGAGCTACACTGGTGAAATACTGCCACAGCCCACACTGATGCCCCAACAGAGACATCACTACAAAATGTTATTGGACAGCTTCTAGGAGGGAAAATCTACTATGAAATTAAAAGCAAAGACACATTTGTGTCCTGGAAGTCACATACCACCAGAAACTGCGAGAGGATGCCAGAGTAGCATCATCACATGTTGTCCGTGTTTTAACCTCAGGGAGCTCCCCAGCTGCTGAAACAAATTCCTATCTGGCCCAGCCCAGCCACTCATATTCCAAGAAAACACTCAGTTAAGGGTGGAAATACCTTCTTAGAAACATAACCAATTCCACTTTATCTTGTATATATCAGTGAAACTGCTGAAGTCATCTCACATACACTATTAAAATTACAAAAGTCAGTTAAAAACTCTTCACTTACCAACAGCAGTAACTGACACCATGTCACACAAAAGGCAGAACTAAGGGAAGAGCTCTGCACAAAGAAACTCTCTCCCTGTTCAGTCCTGGCTATAGAGCTATGTCGAAAATCTCTCTGGAGAGCCCCATCCCATTGCACCCCACGTTTTCAGACTACTCAGCAGACTCAGGAAAGATGCAAGCACTGCAAAATAAGCCCTTAATGTATGTACATCAAAGCAGATCACTTTAAGAGCTTTCAGGCAGGCGGTCGATCAGCACTTACACTGCAGACAAATCTCAGCCCGCTCATTTCCAGGAAGTTATTTGATAACTGCTGTTAAAATGGAGATAGTTCCTGAAGGAAACCATTCAGCTGTGAGTGATACCCCTTGTAAGATGCATGAACCTTAACCACAGCCAACCCCAAACAGAGGAGAATCTGCTGTCTCAAAGCACACGAAGAATTTGAGCCATTTCTCCTCCTGCCTGTGGGAAGCTGGGGTGCAGGGAAGAGAAGTGGACAGCTAGGGTTAGGGGACAAGTGACATTCAGCTAAGGACTAGCTCAAGGCAGAGGTGCCAGGTGTCACCCACCCCACTGCTGGCAGGCAACATGCCAAGAGAAGCAGCTGGCTGAGCAACAGCTGTGACCAGGAGTTGCTGCATCAAAAAATGGATTTCCTAGGAGGCCAGGCTGGTGGGGGTCATGCAAACTTTTCAATTTTTCCATGTCGTTATAGGAAAAAAAAACTCTGGGACAGGCACAGCATATTCCACCTTTCAAGCCAACCCTGAGGCTGGCCATAGCTAGTCCTGTAACACAAGATGTCTGTAGGAGCAGACAGGATAAATCTCTCACCACTCACCCCACTCTGTGCTGTACTAGTGCTGCCATCCTCCTCCTTGTAGGCACTGGGTGCACAGGCATGAACAAAACACAGCTTTTACCCAATTGCAACCACTGCTTGCATGCTTCAAAAAACGGGAAGCTTGGAATTGAAACTCAAGTTACCAGCATACAGAACTCTCCTTTGCTTAGTAAAAACCAATGGAGTTATTGAGTAATTTCTGAGTTCAGAGCTTAATAATTACATGCCCAGCATTTGAGTTCACTCAAGGCCTCAAGCATTGCTCCGAGCACAATCCACCCAACTGAAAACTGTCTGCGTTTCTGGGCATTTAGGTAATGTACACTTTTATCTTGGGAACTTTTGTACTGGGATGAATTTGACCAGCAGTAATTGGATTTAGATAAGCAACTCTGAGGCTCTTTCATTCTTGTGAATTAATATCTAAATAGCATAACCAGGTTTATTTTGTTTAAAGCAGACTCTATTAGGCAATTCATGGGTTTTGGGAGAAAATAAAGCCCACATTATGAAGACCTAAAGTATGGAAAGAACTGCTGTTGAATTTCTTGGAGAGACATTTTTCCTATAATACACTGTGACGTGAACTTACAATGTCCAAACACATACAAAGGGGAAATTCACTTTAAAAAATAATATATTTGCATTATAATTTCTGGGTATTTCATGTACTACATGACATTTTAAATGCTTACATTTTTTTCCCAAAATATATGACATTCTGTCCCTTAAAGACTGAGTTGCTTTGTTGCCCTTTCTCTGCATATTATTTTTAATTAAAAAAAAAACAACCGAAAATTCAACATAAAATTCTCATATTCACACAAAAATACAACAACAAAATACATGCCACTCACACCACCTCACACAGAGCAGTGCATGGCTTGGGGAACAAACAAAAGGAGCTACTTGCAGGAAACTGATGGTGGACTGGACTGACAAGACCATGCTTCTGTAAGAATTTAACATTTAGATGCTCTGTCTTCTCTAATTACTTTGGTCTGGCTGTCATGTTTACAAAAAATCATTCTTTCACTCAGTAAAATACAAGCTCTTCACACTGTCTCTCACAGTATCCCACGGGACAAAACGTCCAGCACACAGCTGGATAAACACATCTTGCAGTGGGTGAGCAACTGGCTCATGGGTTGGGCACAAAGGGTCACAGTGAATGAGGGGACACATACTTGGGTTCCACTATATGGGATTGAAAAACCCCACTAGTGGGGTTCCACAGGGTTCCATCCTCAGCCCAGGGCTCAGAATCTTCATAAATGGCTTGGGCACAGGACTGGAAGGGATGCTAACTTTGCAGAGAATAGAAAAGCGGGAGGAGCTGCTGTTTCTCTCAAGGGCAGAGAGACCTTGACAAATCCCCAGACTGTGAATCACCAACAGTATGAAGTCTAACAAGGGGAAGTGACAGATTCTGTGCTTGGGACAGGGCAACTCTGGGTGTATGGACAGACTGGGGAAAGAGAGGCTGGAGAGCAGCACTGCACAAACAGACCTGGGGGTCCTGCTTGATGGCAAGTGGAATGAGAGCCAGCAGTGCCCTGGCAGCCAGGAGGGCCAGCCCTGTCCTGGGGGCATCAGGCACAGCATCACCAGCCAGGAAGGAAGGGGATTGTCCTGCTCTGCTCTGAGCTGGGGCAGCCTCACCTCAAGTCCTGCATGGAGTTTTGTGTGCTGCAATCTAAGAAAAGTACAAAGCTAACAGAGAGTATCCAAAGGAGGGCTGTGAAGATGGTGAGGGGTCGAGAAAGGAAGCCATATGAGTAGCAGCTGAGGTCTCTTGGTCTGTTCAGTCTGGAGGAGACTGAGGGGAGACCTCATTGCAGTCTGCAACTTCCTCATGAGGAAGAGGAGGGGCAGGCACTGGTCTCTTCCCTGTGGTGACCAGTGACAGGACCCAAGGGAATGGCCTGAAGTTGTGTCAGGGGTGGTTTAAATAAAGGTTCTCCACCCAGAGGGTGATTTTGATGATCCTAGTGAGTCTCTCCCAATTCTGCACAGAATATTCTGTGAAGTCAGTAAACAATCTAGACTGACAACTTGTCCAAGAGTTTCTGGAATGTCACCAAAAAAGTGAGAGGGGCCTCTTAAATCTTTTGTTTGTACATCTAAACCAGCCCTGAGTCGTTAGCACCAAATTCTGAAAGGGCAGCTCAGCAATTTTGAAACTGAGACTTTCTATTTCTGATCCTAGCAGCACAATGAGAAGCCTAGCTTTAAGCAGACAGTAATGAACATTATAGTATGTGGGAAGAGTGAATTTTCAAGAGAATACAAGCTGATGAATCACTAAAACAACATATACATATTCAATAGTATCTTCTGGTACAGATATTTACTACTAAGGGTGTAGTCATTTCACTCATACATGGGCCAATTACGCACCATTGTCCCACATCCACTGAAAATATATTTTTTGGAACTTGGAGAGAGAAAAAGCTATGAAATCCATAAAATAGCTACATTATATAATATGTCTATAAACACTATTATTGCTTTAGACAAATGAAATCCAAGATCTTACCATTCTATTGAAGAATGGTTCCATGTTAGGAAGAAAGAACCTAAAAAGCTATTTTAGATTACAGATCATATTCAGAAATCCCACTTTTCAGAAGCTACAAGCACCATTTATGTCAAATCACAGGGCTCTAATAGAGCCCTGGAAGGCTGTGTTAGGTCCTTTGGTGCTCTTTTATTGAAGAATAGGGAAAACTTAGAAGTTTTAGTGAAGTTTGCTTCTTGTAAAATGTCAACAACTTCAGAAAGATAATCCTGTAAATAAACAAGCATGTAAAGAAACACTTATAACTAAAAAATCCCTTTGCTGTTAAAATTCTAGCTTTCCTTTCCAAAAGAAAATCTACTGCTATTAAAGCCCAGGAATGTGTCTTGCCTTCACCCTCATTAACTGAAAGGCTTGTCTCACATTAAAGTTAGAAATGTATTTACAAGACAACACATATTTACCAGGAAAGAGAAGGTCATACTTCATATTCAAACTAATCTGCATTTATATATCTATATATGAACCTTCACCTCTGGAAAAACAATTTCACATAAGAGCGTACAGGCTTGAAGGCTTATTGCAATTCTTTTAAGTATTTGGGAAATTAAACCAAGTAAAACAGAAGCTGAAGTAAATGAAATATAAACAGACACAACATTTGTTGAAACAGTAAGACCTTGAATTTTCAGACCTGCAAGATGTATATAATTTTAGTAGTTTCCAGGTAGCTTTTCCTGTAACCTTGTCCCTTTCTTTGCCAAAATCAGAATAAGAATTTTTTCAGCATATAAATTAAATTTAGTGGCTTAATCTAACACTTTTAGACATCAAAGACAGTTTTTTCATTGCCTTCAGTAGGTTCAACCTCAAATGCTATAGACAGAGTTTACAATAAGGCTATCACACCCTTGTCACCCTGGACAGAATAAAACACCACTTAGTAATGTGGCACTCCCCACAATAGCCTGACATTTTACAGAGTTTTTCCTTAGCTTGTTGCAAATAAGACACTTGGCTATTAGCTGCAGTTTCTAGTCTAAATGCTGTTTATTCTTAATTAGTGCTATGCATTATATTCATATTAAATCTGTATATTTAAATATTGAAGCTATTTAAGACTATTTAAAAATTAATTACATTATTGTATATCATATCAAAATTATTACATTTATGTTTTGACTCTGACAGAAAATTATGTTTTTCCCTCGCAGTTCTGCCATGACAAATAACCACTGTTAATAATTAATTAGCAAAATATTCTACAGTTGCTAAATTAAGTATGGAAAACTAAATTCATGCACAAATTACTAACTATGATTTCATGCAGTACAGTTCAGTTCTTTTGCTGGGCCATCATTAAATCTTCAATTACTAATTATTCCACATTTTCAAGAATTCAGATGTTTTAAAAAATAAAATGCAACTTTTGTTTGCAGACACTTAGCAGTGCCTCTAAATTTTCTGTATGATAGCAGGCACTATTGGGAAGACAGTTTAGGGAACTGAAACCCTTAAGAGAAAGAGATCTGGTTCACTGTAGCCTGTCACAAATGATAATGCCAGGCATACCCTAATTTTCAAAAGGCAGTGGATTTATTAAAAGTCTAAATCTTTTCTAGGATAAAGACATTGCTCAGCAGCACTGGAAATAAAAAAATGAATCAGTTCTTCAAACTTAAAAAATTTCCTCTACCCAACAATTCAATTATTTTAGATATTTGTGGAAATACCTCCCCTCTCCCTAACATATCATTCCAAAATGTAGAATTTGTTTGCTTTGTATGTTCTAGCATGCTGTGCTGTCTTGAATCCAATTTCTCATTCACAGTCTTGCTTACTTACGGAAGATTCATTGTTAAATTACAGTTGGTATGAAGCAGCATGCCAGCATACCATGATATTAATCTCTGAAGTGTTCAATCATTTAACAATAGCCTCATTATTCAAGGGAACTCTGAGAATTCAGTTTGCGAAGATTTTCTGACATTTCACTAAAACAATTTACTCTTAATTCAATGACTGCAATATATTGTAATATATCTATGTATATATACATGCCTCAATCAGATGGTTGCTCTCTAATAATAGACAAGAAAAAGAAGAGGAATTGAAAAGAAAAGGAATTACAGATAAAAGCAAGAACTCCAGCCACCACCAGGGACCGTGAACTCAAACTGATAATTTAAAGCTAAAGCATTTTATAGGGTTCACACAGAGGCCACTTGAGTCAAATGTGTGAGTGAGACTTCTTGAGTTCACACAGCTCCCATTTCATTATTTACAAGTAAGAAAAATCCAGGTACCTGGGTTGTCTTTAGAAATAATATAGTTTTGAGAGGAACTGTTTCTTGAGTATTTTACATTGCAAAATACATCATTTGGGAACTACATCATAGAAAATATTCTTTTTCTTCAATATATTTAGTTTAATCCTTTTATTTCCTGAGCTGGAATGTCACAGTTGTATTCACTTTCCAAAGGCTGAACTTTGAAAAAAGTGGCACAGAGGCACATATTTTTTTTCTGTCTGAAATTTTCAAGAAGAAACAGCAAGAGCTTGGATTTGGATTTTTACAATTATGCGGGCAAAAGTTCACACTGCTCACTCAGAACTGGGACAGAATACCTCTGGTTTTGAGTTCCTTTGAATTTTAATTCCATCTAGTATATTTATAAAAGCAAAGATTTTTTAGTCCATTTATTTGTACAACTCTAACATAATGACAGGCTTGGGGAGAGTGTGTGAAAGCAGATTTGATAAGCTATTTGTCCGTGATACTTTTGAATACTCATACACATGTACAATTTCAGGCATGTTGAACTTAAACAGGATGAACGACATTTCTCAAGGTTAAATTATGTTTGTAGGCTCATAAATTATTGTGCTTGTCTGGTGTGGAAAGTCCTCCCTACAGCCTCGACACAGCAAACAGACATACACGGGACATACAAGTGCATGTTCCCTGTCAGCCAGGGCTTTGCTTTCCCCAGTGCCAGGCCTATATCCACCACAGAAATTAGCTTGAAGGAGACAAATCTGCTGTGGCTGGTAACTCACCACAACTCCCAGGTATTCACCAAAACCTTCTCTTGAGTGATAGTTATGTAAACAATTAAATTCAAACTAGGTGAAGCTGCCCCCCACACAATATAGATACACAATTATGAATAATGTAATAATGTTTTTTATGTTTCCAAATCCACTAAAAACTTGCAAGTGAATGTAGCATTAAATGAAGTCACCTGATATGAAAACACATTTATGGGTTTAAAAAGATAATTCGTTTAGAGTCTTTGTCTACTGTATAAATAATTATTCACTCTTTACTATCCAAAGACAGATGGACATATTTGAACATGTGAGCCTCACTATGTCAGATGGATAAATATCTTTGGAGGGGGAAAGCTTATTGAAAACTTCCCTTTGGATCAGACTCTTGCTTTCCAGAAAGGTGGCACCCTTCTGCTGGCTCCAATGACTGCCCTAATTTACAATGATGGAGCGATTGCCCTTGTCTTGAAGTGTTGAAGATCTACTTTGAGAAAACATCAAGGGGTGGGTTGTGCAGCTCAACTGGCACACCCTGTAGCACTCTGCTCATCAGTCAACACTCCTGAGCCTAAGAAAAACAAAATTTTAGTTAATGAAAATCTTGTGCACTGGGCACCTTGGCCCTGAGTCTTCTACAGAAGAAAAGCCAACACTGGCAATTGCTGTGCTCTGCTGTGGTTCATTTTGTGCCCAAAAACACCAACAGGGACCAGGAAGGGATGAGACAAGCCACGGGATTCACTAAAGAAATAAACTCTTTATAGCCATAGAGTCTTCTGTCCTTAAAAGGACACATGGTTGGTCCCGCTAGGCAGAACCCTAGAAGGAAAGCAATAAAGAGATGCATTGTAGCCCATCCTTTCTGAAATATCCATGGGCAGATCTACAGAAAGACACAAGAATTTAAATACTTTATATTTCTGCTGAAGATTTTTACCCCAGGAACATAAGACTCACTGAAAAAACACAGTGAGTCCATTTTGAAATACGACCAGTAATGCTGAATTTGGAAGCAATTTAGCTTCAATTGCTTGGGAGCCCTCAAGAAAAGACTTTTGTATATTACTGGCTTCAGGCATCTTCAAATAAACTAATTAAATAAGATACAATCCTCAAACCATATAAAGATACACATGGAAAATCTGAGACCTCATTCCGAGTATTGGACATACTTTGAGAGAGAGAGAACTGTGATTCACTGGGATAAATCCATGTCTTCCCAAAGCTCGTCAAGGAGCTCACTGTCAATTGCTCTTTAATGCACAAGAAAAGGTTATGAAGTTAATTTTGATATTTAAAAAATTACAAATAAATAAATATGAGATATCCTTTTCTTTTTCTTATATATTTCAAGCCCCTGTTATAGACTCAGGCTGTATTTTCATGTTTCTCTTTAGAGTCATGAGGGAAAGAAACCTACATTTTTATAAGAATTGAAAGCTGAGTTTTCTACCTTATCACATGCCTAAGGAACTAAGGGTTTAAGAAACAAATACTGTGAACCTAGAAATAAAATTTTGAGGCATGGCAACACCAAGGGCTACGTCTTCATCAAATATTAGTGAACAACTTCAGCTAGGGTAAGAACACTGCTTGACAGTTGCATGGTTTGGGTCCCAGAAAACAATCCCAAGGAAAAAAAAATTATAGCAAGGAACAAATCCAGCCTGTGATCTATTCCCTACTTTATAAAAAGAGCTGGATTTAAAGACAGATCAAAACTGCAGTGCTGACACTCCTCACCTAATGCTATCTCACACATAAATAACAAGTCTATATCATATACAGACAAATTATATTCCAGCATAGCTATTCTGCCAAATATAATCTCCCAGAGGTGCTGGGTTTGAAAATTAGTAACACAATGATCACCTATAGCAGCAAGCTGTCTGCTTTTTGAACATGCCATCAGAAGCAGTGCAAACACAAAACCTATGTAAAAGGGTCACAGTCATTCTTCATGGAGTCAAACACACATCCTACAAGAAACAGGCAAATATTCTGCAAATATTTACAACTGTGAATGACTAAATTAATATCCTGGACAGTCTTGAATGCACCCAATGGTCAGCTTTCATCAACCTAGCACTTGCAGTATCCAACCATGTATTTAGGCATTCCTGAAACATCTTATTCATCAACAGCATTTGTACCCTTTCCTCCCACTGACTCAGACTTTGGGAGTTTCTGACCCTTTCCATTACTGCTGTTCAAGAAAGGAAGTCCTCAAAAGACCAACATCTTGAGTAAGAAGCCAAGGCAAAAGAAAAGGTCTGCTCTAGCTACTCATTTCCCATATGCCTTTGCCCTTTGCTTTACTTGGGCTTGTTCCAGAGACCACAGAGATCAAGAGAAAAACCTGTGGATTTGCCTTGTTTTGCAATTTCTGAGAGCCATTAAATGTTACTCTACATGCAACATTCCATTTTTTAAGACAATTTCCTATGTTCAGACTTCAGTTTCTTTGTGTTTCCCACATTCTCAGGACAACAGTTTCTTTGTTCAAGCTTCCATGTTTATAGTATGTTATCTTATCTCTGGTTTAGCCTTTAATATTGAGCAGAGTCAGAAAAGAATCATCCTCTTGTTTTAGATGCAAAGGTTTATGTCTGCTTACATTTTTAAGATACACAAACATACTTTAAAAAGTCTAAGAAAATATACTCTTATTAATGCTGTTATCTGAACAATGATATTTAACCCCAGTTGCAGCTTAGTTCCCTTATCTCGCCTGTGAAATAGCTTTTGTTTCGCTAGGATGCTGCCATGTAAGTCTCATATCAGAGTCTGAAAAAACTTTCCCCAGCTCTGCAAAGGGAACAGCAAAGTTGAATTAGAAAGAAATTCACAGAATTGAGTGTCAAGCAAACTATTACAGCGGTGGGAGAGGGCGGGAGAATTTTCATAGCCCGGAGGCCATCCAAAGTTGAGAGAGACACTCAATGTCCCAGTGAAACTGATTCAGAGAAGAGACACAAAAGCATAACAGTGGAGAATGGCAGAAAAATCCAGGCCCTAGTCTGAATTCCCAAACTGCACCTGCCCATGGTGAGGAACACAAGGACCTGCACACACCACAGCCATGCCAGTTTTGCAGGAGAACACGGCTGTGTTCTCAGCTGGCTTTGACCCAGGTTTCACTGCAGGGCTCTAAAACCCAGAAGCATCTTCAATAGAGGCTCCTTCAGGAACTGCATGCTGTGAATGTGAAATGCACGCTACTGACTCAGTTCTGCATGCTTTTCCCTATCTAAAAGAAAGCACTTAAAAAGAGAAAAAAGAGGCATCATTTGTTTAAACCCCAGGCAGGGTTCTCACCAACCTCCCCATGTCCCCCACCCCCAACCTTCTCCCAGAGGCCAATTTCTTGCCCACCTCTAAGATTAGTATGTTCAAGACCAGCTCAATTTTGACAGGGGAAGAAAAAAACCACCTTGAACAGAAAGCCTTTTGAGTCTTCCCTTACTTTTGAAGCCTTTGTATTTTTTAATCCCTGCTCTACCAATTTTGTCCCCTATTCCCCTCCTCCTCTTCAGTGGAAATTTTCTACTCTTTACAAGCCTGTCTCTCTGCAGAAAATTGATTTCCCCTAGGATACAGCCATCCTCCTGTTCTATGCATGGTCATTAATGACCATCCTGTTCACCACAGAGACAGACAGACACGGTGGCACTCCTCCCCTGCTCCTTAGCACAGAAAGCACACGGGGAAAAATTGTAACAGCCTCAGAGCTCAACCATACCAAGAGTTCATCGTCCCCAGAAAACACCATACAAAATCCCCAAATGAGCTATTACAAGAATAAAATGATTCTTGCTGGTTTCTGTCACTCTTAACTTCCACTGCATTAGATTGAATTTTTTTTAATCTCTCCCAGGTAACAACCATTATGTAGTTTCCTCTCTCCCAGGGGAGCTAGTTCCCTTCTTCCCCCACATGGAAACAAACTCTAATCAGATGTTACTTGGACTCATACAGGTTTTTACTTGGGGGCTGGCATCAGGCTATCCAAGGGCAGAATGCATTTCAGCACAGACTGCACAACCTGCCTGAAGATGTGAGAAAATACCTGGGTGCTGCACTTCTTGCCATTCCAGCTGCTTTGCAAGTAGTGTACCTGCTGGCTTCACCATCTTACATGTAAGGTGGAGATCTGCCATTTTACATCTGACTGCAGCAACATCCCATCCTTGGAGTGACAGGGAATTCTCCCCTCGACTCTTGGTGTCTCTGATGCCAATGGGTAGCACAAAATTGGCATAAATTGCTTAAGCCTTCTCTAGAAACATCTTGTGGATGGGCTCTAAATTGACTCATCTCCTCCTGAGGTTCTTGTAAGAACTTCCCTTTGTCCCTGCTGCTACAGGGAGGTACAATGGAGGACTCAAAGTCACAAGCTACATTACTAGTTTCAGCAGGACCAAATATAAGGAAAATTTTTCATAAAGCTTAAAGATGGATATAGAGCTGGCTTTTGTGCTTTCTGTTTAATATTCAGCTTGGTTCCCATGAATTTACATTAAATAAAAAGGAGCAATGTCTTTAAATCAAAAGGCAAATTTTAAATAAAAGAAAACCTTTTTAATGACTGTGATCAGAAAAAAACCCAACTCTAAAAATTAGCCCTGAAACTGGAAGAGGGCCTTAGCTACTGAACTGTAACTTGATCTGAACAATGTCAACACAGTGAATGCCTGATGCAGCACCTCAGAAAAGCTGGGGTGGGGAAGTGCCCAGACCAAGATGTTCATATTTAAATCTCACATTGTCCAGCTACACTTTGTATATTGTGCCGCAATTTCTTTATATAACTCTCAATAATGCTGGCTGATATTAACCAAGGAAATCCTCTGCATGCAAACAGGACAATCCACCCCACTGTATGTCTCATACAATCACACGCTCTGTGGAAATTTCCAAATACCTCGACACAATACGGGTGAGTTAAGGATAAAGTTTCAAGCCTGAACTCCATAATTTCCTGTCTTTTGCTGGTCTACGCAGCCCTTTAATGCTACGTTAATATCATTTCTGGGGGTGTGATTGAATTACCCGCCACTCCTGATGCCAGCATTATGGATTTCTGTGTAACAGGAGAGCACACTTTACTGCTCATACTGTTACTAAATACCATTAAGCAGAGCAGCTGCAACCCTCCTGATAGCAGGACTGGAGGGCTACCTCGTTAGGAGGGGACAAGCACTTTACTGCTGGCACACAGCCTGAATCCCAAGAGCCCTCAGCACGTCCAATTTGCCCTGATGTCCCCACCAGGCAGCCTGCCACAGCATATCCCTCAGCCAGAAAAGGTCCCCAGGCCTGTAAGTCTGCTGAGATGCAGAGATCTCTCTCACATGCAGAGATCTCTCTCACAGGCTCCACATCCCGAGTCCCACGCGATGCTGCCGTGACTTGGCAGCTTGAAAAGATAGAGATGTATTTACTTGGAGACCTTTTGGCTCCAGGTGCAACAGAGGGCTGCTAAACTGTCCACTGAGAGCATGCTTCACACACTGGTTGGTGACAGCTACTAACTAGTGGCACAGTGCTTTAAAAATCTCTTTCCCAAGTCTTTGTGGAGAGATTAAAATGCCATACGTACGTGAATTGCAAAAACCCCACAGCAGCCTCCAAAGGGAGATTCAACACCAGTTTCTCATCAATACCCTTGCCCTGCTAACCAGCACCTCCTAAGCAAATATGAGCTGACTACTCTGCAGACACACCCCTCTTTAGAGGAGGATTGTATCAGAGAAGAGAGGGAGAGATGAGGAGCAATGGAAAAAAGAATGAGGGAGAATAAGGAGTTTACACATGGTTGGCTCACTACACACTGACAGACGAAATCATCCAAGCAGTTGCAATGAGCTGTAGTTACACTTCCTGCCTCTCTAATCCACCTCTTCCTCATCAAAAAATGTCTCTCTGCTGCCTATGTAGCTATACTTGAACAAAAACAGTGGGATTGCTAGCAGCTCCTAGCAATGAAGTAACAGCAGCCCTATGTCCTCAATGGACTATGGGAACAGCATGGCAGGGACACAGGAGGGACAAGAAATGTGGTCCTGTTATTGAGAGCAATTCTTGTTTCTCTATATGTAAGTTCAGTAAGAACCAACAAACACAGGAATCTAATAAGAATTACCACTTGCAAATCCCATATTACAAAAAAGAGAGTTTTTTCTTACCACTCCATGAAAACAGAGACGGAACAACTACAATTCTGGAAAGTGCTGATAGCATTTACCAGCTGTATCATTACAACCTGCCTCCCATGTCTATAAGACCTGCTAACAGTTACGTCTGTAGTCCAATTCTTATCTTAGGCAATGACCAAAATCACAGCATGAGTATAGTGCCCTGCCTTCATTTAAACCCCACCAAGGACTTGGTCACTTTCCATTTTTCCCACCATAGGCATCATTTTTCCTTTCTATCTAGAAGCACTAGCCTTGACTTTATTTTATTCTGAGCCAAGAGATTATTCTATATGAATCCTTCAGGTCCTTGAACTGGCTGTATGTTCATATGTGATAGGAATTATTTGTTATAAGGCACTTCACTTGTTCCTAGGTCACTTAATAAACTTTATATTGAAATACTTGTGTTACATTGTTATCATTAAAAAAACTTCCTAGCCATAGTCCATTTAATTGGCAATTCTAAATTTGGTGTTGATTAAAGTAAAGCAGAGGAGACCCAATACATTAAAGATGAGTAGAAAAATTGTTAGGTATGGCTTAGATGGGTGCTGCAGTTTTCTCATTCTCTGGGGTTTTGTTGCTCACAGCCAAGGATGAACAGACACATGACTAAACATTAAAGGTAATCAAAACCTCAGAGGTTTAGAGATGAGCTTCTGCTTCTGACATAATGCCAGTACCAGTGTTCTGTGATCTCACAGAGTACATGTGGCACCTCCTGACACTCCTACTAAGACACTACAGCAGCTTTTGAGTATCATTTCTTCTGCTTAAAACCACAGATGTTCCAGTAACACATTTCATCCACTTAAGGACATATGCAAACATACATAAGCTAAATATAATAACAAATGTCCATAAACATGAAATAATTAGTTTTGAAAACATTTGAATGATGCCTGCAGTCCTTGATGAAGTTATCTGAAGGCTGGAGAAAACTGTCTTAAAATCAGATACTTAAACTGCTCCATCTTTTTGGATTCTTAAAGAAAAACAATCTGAGATGTGACTGTGTAAGTGCATCTGGGAGAAGATGGGGCAAGAAAATTCAGAGAGATCCTTAATCTCATTACATTGAGAGGAAACAGTGAAAAATTAAGACCAGAAACTTGATTTGCAAGTGGGTTAGAAATTCTGACCAGGGAACATGTTTAACAGGAACAAATTCTTAGTAACAGTGGTAGGCTTGCTGTTGTTTTCATATCTTCAGTTCCAGAGTGGGTGCTGTTCTGGAACACATTCTTTACATCAAAATAAATTTCTATGCTTATTCCAGGAACAAAGAAGGGAAATTTGAAGATCTTAATCAACCAGAAAATTATGGTAGACTGTCCCTTGGTCTCTTCTGGATCTTAAATTCTATGACTTTGTGAATAATTTTATCCCTTTTAATTATTAGTTCCCTACTATAAAAAAAGCTTAAAAAGTTAATGTTCTTCTGGAATCAATGAATTACAGAAAATAATTGAAGTTTTATAATTGGATTATAACCCCAGGAGAATGTGGAAATGCTCAACTGGGAAGCTGAAGTAAGGAAAGCATGTCTGTTTTCTTTTTTTTTATGTGATCACCAGGCAGTAATAGCCATAAATGCTTCACTTATTACCTGCATCACACTGAAACAATAACATGCCTGTGATCCTGCAATAACTGCTATTTGAACAGACTGCTGTGCTTCTATGAAGCTTCCATGGACTTGGGTGTCTGTTGGCAGAAATCTTATTTCAGACTAGGTCCTATAATTCCACGTTGCTATTGCCTTCCTTGTTTTATCCAGGGTTGCCCCCAGAGTGTGACTAGATACCTTCCAAGAGAACCAGAATCTAGTTGTCTCCACATTCCCTAGAGCTCCTGATGGGGACACAGAAAATACATGCCCAAGACAAAGAAAACCTTTTTAGATCTCTGTCAGTTCAACATCTTTTAAAAATTAGGCTGAAAACATTCTGTTGTTCCTGTCTCTGTTTATAACGAGGCAAATAGAAAAACCTCTTACATAGTTGCAACAATTCTAAGAAATTCCTCCTCTGGTGAACATCTTTAGAACAAATTAAAGCCTTTGCAGTTTTTAACACAAATCTAGTAGTAACACTTGTCACACAAATAATTCTGGGAAGTTACCAAATACTTGGAATGAAGGACATTGCATGCTACATAGCACAGAGCTCTTGTCGATGCTTGTTTGGAATGGTATGAGAAAGTCTAGCGGTTGAACACAATGACATTTTTGTTCTCGTGCTGATAATATTCAATAGCTTTGCCACCAAAGTTGGCCTGCCACTTCCCCTCACATAGAAATTGCAGGCATGCACTAAGGTTTTTGCCATTAGCTGGAAGCAGTGCCCAGGTTATTCTTGGTTTGGGGAGGGGGGTTGTTAAGCATAGCTGGTATTGTTTTCCTTCAGCAAAGCTTTAGGACAATGTAGTTCTCAAACAGAGCAGAACATTATCTGCGTCATACCTTCAAGGAAAAGGTTAAAGAAACATTTCTGCTACACAAATGTCAGAGTGTGAACAGCATGTCTCCATCTCCTCTCAAAAGCTGGTGGCTCCTAAGGAGTAAAACACATGCCAGTCACAGAACTTCTGTCTCCACTCTCTGTGCATGCAAGACAGCAACTGGCTCTGCTCTCCCACTGCTGCCATCAGCTCTCAAAGGATATGAGATCAGAAAGACACACTGAACCTGACACCATGGAATTTAGGAGAACAAACACCAAAAATGCAGACAAATCTAAAACACGTGGATAAGCTTCAAAACAGAAGAAATAAAGATAACCAGAACTTGCACTAAAAAAAAAACCAACAAAACACTGCTATGACTTAAAGGACAGCAATGAAGCAACCTTTATCAAACCAACAGCATTTCAGCCAGCCCCCTCATTGGAAAACAGAAACCAAACATCAGAGTTTCACAAGACACCTTAAGGGGCTGAAAAATTCAGACTGTTGAGAGATCCATGGCTATGAAAGCCCTTTCACAGAGAACATCCACATTACAAAAATAGACATGTCCCACATGGTGGAGAACCTGTCTGTCTGTCCTTTAGACAGTTTCTGGCCATGAGCACTTTCAGACTCAAATGGAGACATGAATAGCCTCATGAATGGATGGTGATGCCACAGCTGACTGGCTGCACAAAAAATATACTGGAGAAGTGGAGAAAGAAGGAGGACAAGGAAAGACTGGAAACATATTTCAGCATAGGTTAGAAGAAGCTCATTAACTGTGTTGCCCTCCTATCTCAACATCCCTCCTGCACAGTCAGCAGAACAAGTGACTTTTATGGTCATGCCCTTCACATTGCTACAGAAAACTCAATATTTCTGAGTTCTCTTTTTAGTTGTGGGGTGGTTTTTTGTTGGGTTGGTTTTTTTTACTTTTTCTTTCTTTTTTATTCCACAAGGACTTTAATTAAAATTCATCAAAAGAAATATTTTCAGCAGCAGTGTCTGAAAATGCTCTCCTCGTCCCATATCTTCCATTAAATCAGGTTCATCCAACTTGAAAGGAGATGAGAAACTTTCACTGACACTCTGTCACACACCAGTGAAAAGACAGGCACATTCAAAACAGAGGAGAGTGCAGGTGCTCATTTATTACTTTACGCAGATTTTTCTGCCTCTCTTCCTGACAATGGGAACGTTCACATCCCAGATGGAGCTCTCTGTATGCTGTGGGCATTTGCTGACCTAAAGTTTTGTTTTCCCTGATGAAAGAGGCAAGGTAAGAAGGGGATTGGTTCGTTGCCTACTGAGGCAGCTTTAATGTTTGTTTCTAACAATGGAAGACATTTGGGGATTATTTCAATGGCAACGAGTGTACAAATAATTTTTCAACTATATCAGGTAAAGGAGAAAAAATCTGTACACATCCATGTCATATTTACACACTGCAAAAATATAATATTAATATAACTGACTGCAAAACTGCAAAACAACTGATTTTGGAAACGAAGATGTCATTCAAAGGAAATACAAGGTCACTGCCTTGCATCACTTCAGGCCTAAAGAGTCCCACAATGTTTCTCACAGCACTGATAAGCATCATCACTAAAGATGTCTTCAATGCAAGAATTAACAAAACATGTCCACAGTATCAGTTTTCTCTGCTTTTATGCCTACATTATGCACCCTTAGCATTCACCATTTGGCTACTGATCAAAAGCAATTTGACTTAAAAAAATTACCCTTCCTTCCCCATCCTGCCCCTCTCACTAAACTTTTAGGAGAAGTCCAGGATACAAAGAACTTGAGAAGCATGCAGATTTCTTTAATGTAATGCATCAGTGTGTTTTTCTCTGGTCTGCAAACACAAACATTTACAAATGAGAGGAATATGCTCATGTAGTTCCCTCCTTACTTTCTATCAGCACATTAATCCAGCAGGCTGCTTGGTCCAGCAGTGCACCATTCTTAGGACTGCCTTTGCTTTCCTGATTTTACTTGGAATTACAAAGAAAATCCAGGGGAGGGGAAAGGGGGAGGTTTGGGGTTTTTTTCTTTTTTTCCCCTTAGATGTGGGCATTTCTTTAGCCCCCATGACGACTGATCTCTTCAGCAGATTTCACAGCCATTCCTAGCTCTCATATTACCAGGATATACTGAACCAAAATATCCACCAAGACTTTAAGCAGGAACTATTCCCTGTGATGCCACATGGTTCCTATATGAGCTAATCCCACTGAATGAGTGCTCTCACCTTCATGCCCTCTCAGTCTCTGCTATATCACAGAGCAATGGTGTCAGCTGATATTAATTACAGGAGAGACGGAGGTTGTGGTTCTGTTTGAATTAATATGGAAGACAGAGTGCACATTGCTTTAACATACAGAATGTTAGAGAATGCAGTAAATTCCTTTACCACTCCAAAGGTTACTTCTTAAAAATTGAGGAGCAGACACAGCCTAATGCTCTGTAAGTCTGTAAGTCTCAAATAGTTTGGGTTTTGTTTTCACAAGGGTCGGGATGAGAACATCAGTTTACACTGGGTACAAATTTGTCTGACTTCATTGTGGAACAGATTTACTGCTGAGATTGTTTTGGTATTTTGGTCCTGAGCTCACTATGGAAATTGTATTTTGGTTAGCCTTTATTTTATCTATAGTTCAGAGTATTTTCAATTACTTTTATTTAACTTGTTAATGCAGTAAGAAAATGGAAAGAAAGAGAATTTGCTTTCCCCACCCCTTCATTCCATCAGTTTTCATATAATAACTGATATTATATGAAAATATATTATAATATATGAAATATATGAACTGATAATATATTATTATTAATATAATATAGTCTTGTTATTTAAACAAAATAAAAAGAAAATAAAAATAGTCAGGAATGTATAACTCTAGCTGCCTTAACACATGGCAGGAATTATGATTATGAACTTGCTATAAGGCTTGGTCTAATGGAAATGTTGCACTTGTTGCAGCTATTAACAAGATAACCTATCCTGAAAGGCACCTTGAACCCCTCTGAAACCTCAATGAACTCAACCTTTTTCTGTGAGGGCAAAAGGAATGCACACAGTTCATTTCAAAAATAGTCTAGAATTTAAGTAAATTAATGTGTGAGTTTTCAATTGATAACCTCAGTCACATTAGCCTTGGGACTAACCCTTCAGTAGAACCTAAACAGTGACAGCCTGAATATTTATTTAGGCATTCCACGAGACAAAAGCAAGGACATTCAAAATTAACCGAGAGGCTAAAATCTCACACTTAATGAATCGTTAAGGAGTCAATCAGGATACCTTCAGACAAAAGAGAAATTTAAAAAAAACCAAAATCATTAAAACAACGAACCCCACTAACCCAAAACAACTACAAAACATTGAATAATCTGCTCAACAGTATCAATCTAGAAGTTATTTAAAGAAAGCAATACTCATGGAAATCATGCAGCAGGGATTTCCCATACCTGGAAAACCTCAGAGAATTCTGTCCTATCTTCCTCAAGAGTTAGTCTGAGCAGCATACAGACTTACCCTCTTTAGATATTTCTAGACAGACTTACTCTCTCTAGTTATTTCTATTGTTGTTGTTGCTTTAATTAATTAAACAGGCCCTTTAATTTTAGCCTGGTACACAAAGAACTCAAGTTGACTGAATCAAGATGGACAGAGGTCATCTTTTGAATACGTGTCAATGCCTTAACTGTGCAATGAGGAAGGCTTAGGCTTTAGCCAAATGCTGGAACTGTAAGCCAACTTTTCAAAATTACTTGAGGGGGGAAGAAGAGATACAAAACAACTCTTTTCCCAAATTTTCTTTCCCTTCTGCAAATCTTATCTTTTAAAAAATTTTGGGCCTAAATCTTCTTCAGTACAAAAATATAAGAACAAACAGAAAAATTAAAATCTTGAGAAGCAGACTGACTTCTTTAAATTAAATATGTTTTTAAATAATAAACCTCAGATATTTAGTCTGTGTGTCAGATTTCTTTAAACTTATCTTCACCAGGATGCAGTTAGGAAGAACAGGATGAGTCTAGTATAATAATAAGGCACTAATTCATCTGTGTATGTTTTTAAGAAGATCTTAGAATTCTTCTGGGTGAAATATAAGGCAAGGCATGAAAATTAAAGTGACAGATTATGACTATTTCAAAGATAATAATTTATATTTTGCTTATAAAATGACACACCCTGCAAATTTTCCTGTCTATAATGTTACATTTTAAGGCTGATTATCTTCCCTTTTGATGAAAAGCGTATTTTTACTGGACACACATTCAATGATAGATACACATACAATAGTGTATACCACTGCACCAGCAGAGTGTGTACCTCTGAGAAATAAATGAGAACTATGTGATACTTACTATTAACATTATGAAGTATGTAAGTATTTAAGTTTTAGACTAATAAGTTCTGATATCAATGTAATCACAGATACGTATAAAGCTTCTTTTTTTAAGAACCTCAGAAAAGGTTGAGAGAGGCCAAGGTCCTTTACTCAGTGTTTATGAAAATCCAGAAGATTATGCATACAAAAGAACAATAGATTCTTGCTTGCTTTAACACTTTTACTCTTTTTTGAAGTAACCTTTGAAAGAGTTATTGTATAGAGTCCCAAGAGATACAGTGCAACCTAACAGCTCCCTCCTGCAAAAGCAAATTTGATGAAATTCTGCTGGACACATGTTATACCAACTATTGAGGATCAGAACCACAAAAAAAGAAAAATCTTCCAGTAGCAATTTTTTTTTCATTTACTCAGCTACTGTACAGCCTATGATGACTTGTTTTTCTTTAGTTATATGAACAGTTTGACAGATTACTGTGACAAGGTTACTCTCAAATTGATAAAAGGTTTGATAGTGTCGGAACATTTGTCAGAAATGTCTCACATCACGTGTAATGGACTCTGCACTTCAAGCATCAATGGTACTCCAGTCTGCTGTTTTCTGTTTAGTGTGCAATGCACACCAACAAAAACACACAGCAGAAAGAAAGAAAAGAAGGCAGGATTCATCAAAACAGCCCCTTACTTTATCAAACAATTCTGATTAAAGGGGTTTCGCTTTTTAATGCGCCTCACAAAATGAAATTAAATTAAAAACTTTACACATGACTTGAAGAGTGGCCTCCATATGGGACTAAACCTGAAAATGGGATGGGTTATGATAATGTACATAAACATTAGTGTTTACAGCATTTCCTGTACTTCTGACAGGGAAATATTGTGGGTTTAGAACATTATTCTTCAGCCTGGCAAATGTGAGACATTGAGACATTAGAAATGATAGTTGTACTGCTAGCAGCCTTGTCCCATGCTAGAGCAGAGGAAATGGGTTCAGAAGGACTCATTTTAGGCACTGGCAGCTAGCCTATGGGAACCAGTGGGCTGGACATAAGCCAGCTTTGGTGAACACTTCCCTTAAGTACAGCTCTTCAAAAATATTGTACTTCAAAATAATAACATGGCTCATAGATTGGAATTAAGGTTTTTACTTCACATCTTGCAGCAAATGATGCTAATATTAGGCTATGCAGGAGGCCTAGGAGCCAGCACCTTCTGCGCATTTGTAAATACCTGTTCACATGAAGAATTCAATGCCTGGTGAAGCCTCAGCCATGTAAGCTACAAAAGAGCTCTACAGAGGACAACACTTCTGAGCAGAAAAATCCTTTTTGTTTATATAGCAGCAGACTGTTTGGTTTGGTTTTAGTGGGATTTTTGGGGAGAAGGGTTGGGTTTGAGGGTTTTTTTTGGGAGTGGGGACAGGTGAAGAGATAGGAGCTTTGGACCTTTATCTACTTCTACTGTGTAACCACCTGCAAAGGTAAAGAAAATATCTTGCAATATATTACTTAAAATCTACATATTGCTGTCGTGAGCAAGAGTGTCTGAGATTGCTTAAAACATCACTGGCAAGAGTATGAGCAAAAGTCAGATTTAAGCATTTGTCAGATCACACTACAGCCTGGAGAACAGTGGGGGGGAAGGCACCACCACAGTGGCCAGCACAAATTCTTGTATTTTCATATGTTTAAGTTTCCCTACGTTGTCTTTCTCTTCTGCCTCAATAAATTCTTTTAATTTTCTGAAAAAAAGAGTCAGAAAAACTATCTGATTTCTCCTCACTGACATTCAGCCAAAGGACAGAAAAATCAGCAAAATGAGTGTCAGCATTTTCCTTAAAGAGCATCTGTTCACACAGGAACCTCCTGACAGCAAGACAAAGCCCTCTAATCTTGTATCAGATTAAGTTTAGTGGAGCACATTAAAAAAGTTGCCACAGCGCTAAAAGGAAGCTCTGAGATACTTGATTTGCACTTCCCATACGCAGACAAGGGTTAGGGACACACTGCCTGAAC
This sequence comes from Melospiza georgiana, assembly GCF_028018845.1. Taxonomy (NCBI): domain Eukaryota; kingdom Metazoa; phylum Chordata; class Aves; order Passeriformes; family Passerellidae; genus Melospiza; species Melospiza georgiana. The sequence continues at coordinate 41,071,119 of NC_080430.1, read as the reverse complement.
TTCATGATTCAAGCATCACTGCTCACACCACAGCCCCGCACCACGACTGCAGCACTTAAGCCCCAAAGCTTGAGACTCCTTTAGGAATAGTTAGTTCAGTCCTGATCAGCTGAAAGGGTTTATGTGAACTGGAGAAGGGTCAGACTGCAAGAAGATGTATCGCAAAACAGCTTTTTGAAAGCAAACCAGCCTTTTGAACATCAGTAGACTACAGTCAATTTATACCTACTGAGGATCTGGCCCTTGAACTGGGATTATCTGTGACTGTCACGTGTGGAAAGTGTCAGTGCATGTAGTTTGTACAAATGTTGGACAGGTACATTCACATTTCAGCTTGCATGAAATACAAAACATCGCCAGCAGGCTATTCTCCTGTGAGCAGTCAGTTCTACCCACAGAAGCTTTAATGGCAGAAAGTCACAGGGAAGAGTTTCAAGCTCACTCAAGTTCAGGTATCACTTCAGCGAGGCTGCTAGCTCCAGTCCTGGCCACTCATGCCCTCATAAAGAGTACTCAGGGAAGTCTTTCAGGATTTTAAATCAAAATCAGGAAAGGCAGAATGTCAAAATTGTAGAAGCCCACTGAATTGCTACTCCTATTGCAAGCTTCAAAACAACAGTCATTTGGATTCAGGTCTGTAGATCAGCCCCAGACTGCTCCTTACTTTACCAGATTTCATTTATTGATATCTCTTTGAAAGGCTGATTTTTGATTACAAAATACAGAGATGATCTTGTCTTTTGGAATAGATGATTCTATGGGAAAACCACTGCAGTTCTGCATCATAACAAGAGTGGACTTTTATTTTTCAAATTTCTCCTTGTGCTTATTCCAATGCAAAAAAAAAGTGTTATGCTAAGTTCCACCATGGTGATCTCTGGCTGGAATCTCAAATTGGATTATTTCCCTTCCACATGTCAACAATAATAATCAAGACTTTGGAATTCCAATCAGGTTGTCATTCCATATTGTCCACTACATTTAGTCAAGGGAAGGGTAGAAGAGTGCAACGTTTTAGGAAGTAGTTCTTTTGACGATACATGAGAAGCAAAAAGCTCCTTTATGCCACCTCTTTGGTTTCAACAGAAATAATACACAATAAAACCAATCTTTATCAGTACAGTCGTCAAATATGACTCTCAAGACAATCAGGGAGGTAGAAGGTGCCACTTTCTACAGCATCATTTTTCAGTGGCACTGCAGTTAATTAGATGTTAATTACATGGCTACAAGGCCACCTTCAGTGGGTTTCATACTTCTCAGTCTTTGAGCCCAGCAATGTGACACAGCAATCATAAAATGTGATAAATGATTGAGGGAGGAACACCCATGTTGTGTTGTGCACTGGGTTGTGATTCACAGATCATTATAACTATAAAATCTGTCATTAGGGAGGTTTTCCTGCCATGCAAATTCTCCTTTTAACACAAGAAATCAACCACATTAGAGCAAACAAAAGTCAATGTGAAGGCCCTCAGCTCTCTTCCCCTAAACTCTTTACCTGAAGGTTTTTAGCAGGCATTAATTAGTCATCCAAACTAAAGGAAAAACACTCAACCTTCAAGTGCAGAAGGCTTCCGATGCCTTTTAGGGGCCACACAAGTGTGAGCAGGAAGGCCAGCTCTGACATCTTCCTACAAAAGACACCGAGTATGGGAAGGGCACTTACGGCTGGCACAGCTTGATAAGGTCCTGGTCGGTGGTGCCGGGTGGAAGGCCTCGAATGTACAGGTTGGTTTTACTCAACTGCTCTCCGCTGCTGTTGTTGCTGCTGTTGTTGCTGCTGTTTGTGCTGGGGCTGGGAGGAGCCATGGGGTGGGGAGCTGGTGCATAGGACTGCTGCAAACAGAGCAAAACAGAAAGGCTGTTACTGGAAAAGGCAAAATAGCGCGGCAGAATCGTGTGCGTTACCTGGAAATGCAGAACTGTGCTATGCTTGTCCTGCCCTCCCTGACCACTTCCAGCTGCCCTCCCCTATGGCACCTGCACACACTCCAAGCCAGCAATGCCTTGCAAATGCCATAGCTATGAAATGCATTATTCTACTCTACTCTTTAATTTGGAATTAAAGTAGCTAGATCACAAAACAAAGCTCTGAAATGACAGATACTCAAGGAGTAACTAGCACTACAGAAAGAAATTAAACACAATCTGCTCTAAGAGTATGCTAAAACACAAATAAGAGTATCTAGCCAAAGGTACAGAAGCTGGTGCCAGAAGCCGAGTTAGTCTTTTCTAAACATGAGGAGCACCCAGTACAGGTGGCAGAGGGCTGGCTAGGCTGGGAGAGGAGAAAAATTCCAAAGCAGCCTGAAAACACTCTGTTGTTACGGATGTCTTTCGCAATAGAGAAACAGGGTTTGGAAAAGACGATCAGGCCAAGACCTTCTGCTCTCAAAATCATACCCACTTCTGAACAACCACAAACCACGCACAGCAACTGGGAAATATTGCTTAAGAAGGGAGGCATTCTCACAGGGAAAAACAGTATTCTCTCCTAACTCACTGGTGAATACATGCTGTGAAAAAAGACACCCACATGCTAGAAAAATTACCTAAACATCTCTGATCTGAGGCAACAACAGAGAATTTCAATTGCTGCAACTATCCCTGGCTCTCTGACCACTGGAGTATTTACTCACAGCACAGGGTGCTTGCCAGGAGAACAAAGGAGTGATTGGAAAGAGGAGACCATCCTGTCACCATTGCGACCTACGCAGAAAAGCTGAAATCTAGGGAAGAACTTGCAGGAGCTGGAGTATCCTGAGGACCAAGATCCAGATGGGCAGCCAGGGGAACTGGAGTCAGAGCTCCTGGAATGGAACTGCCTGCTGAGAGGGAGAAAATGCCATTTCCACAACGCAACCAGCACACTCTGCTAGCTGTATGTCTAGTGACAACAGCAGGTAAATGTTGGACCAATGCTAAGTTAACCGTGCTAAGCTAATGGACTAATAAAAGCAAAATATCTGCAATTTTCATTACAGCAGCAATGACACTTTAGTGACTTCTAATATGCTTGTTCTACTTTTAGGCCTTGGACAGAGAAAATATTTAAGTCTGTGAGTAATTCTGATCATGCTAATCAACTGCCCCTTTAATGTCAGTGGCTCTACTTTAGTGCTTATAATTATGCATACACTAAATCACAGTCTTGGTAGATGGATGTTTCTAAATTAGCAGCTCTAAACTGTTTCAAACAAGTCCCTTTGTTAGCAGGAAAGAGTCCCTTATTTAGCAGGAAAAAAGTTGGAGACTATAAGGAGGGCATCAATGACAGGTGATGATCAGATGTTTCAATGAAACGAAACACCACACTTGCACTGATGCCTTTCCTCCTGGACTCTTCCTTCCATCTTCCCAGTTTCTCCCATTTAAACCAGGAGAGAGGGAACATAGCTCCAAGTGTCAAGACATCAGAATTCCTCTGCAATCTCACCTGGTTGTAATGTGACTCAAGCAGGAGCCATTAAAGGAAAAAATACTGGTTTTTAATGTGATCACCATGCTATCAAGTAATGACATTCACTCTCATCTCCAGTAAAAGAGAAAGGGCAATGAGCTCCCTTCCCCAAGTCTCTGCACAGATACTTTTGCTGACAATCAAAAGCACTTAATGCATACGGATCATATTTCTCTGCACATGCATTTTATCACTGGGTAATCCCCACCCACTCAGGCTTCAATGTCATTCCCAGAAATAGAGAGCTGAAGCAGCAGCCTTGAGTACCAGCACAGGCACCACCTCAACTGAGCTCCAACACGGGGGACACATCTTGGAAATCAGCTCTATGCCATGGCTGTGGCCCAGCTGGATGACACTACAGGCAACACTAACCTATATTAAATACGTAGGCACCTATTCAGATATATTATCAAATCCTATCTGAAAGCATATTTTAATCTCTGTGCACTGCATGGCCACGGAAGAAACAGGTATGACTGTGTATAACACATTGGGCTTTAACATATCAAAAGCTCAGGAAATATCCCGTGGTAATCTTGCACATTTTGAGCATTGCTAAGGTTAAATAAAAAGACAACAGAGATCGAGGTTACATTCTTTCTGCTTTGCCCTACACCTCCCAGATTACCATGCACACTGAATGCACGTAAATGACGTAAAGCAGTGAAATATCTTCCCATAAGCCAATGAAGTGCTATGTACTTTAATTATTAATTGTTACTATTATATATGTCTTAGCAGGGGATAATGAGTAAATGTCCTATCCTCACACCAACCTAATAAACAAGGAAAAAAAAAAAGTGGAAATTTACCTTTGAAATACAAAGAGCAATTTTCATTCTATTATAAGATCTTTATCCTCACACAGAAGAAAACACTGGGGGCCTAATTCTAATTTAAGCTTAAGACATTTTATCCCTCTCAGCCAGCTGAAAGGGGATGTGAAAGCAAACACAAAATACATTTACACCAATTTTGAGGCCACAGCTATTAAAAAAAAAATGAAAAAAGTCCTCAGTATACAAAGAATGAGGGCATATGACAGGCTGTTCCTCAAGTAAGAACTGCTCAGACAACAGGCACACATGGATGCCTGGGTTCCCAGCAGTATCCTCAGAGATGCTTTAAGGATGGGCAGAGAGGCAGCCACACTGCACTTTAGGGGATGCTGATCTTCTCAGCCCAGCAAACACTGCTACACTCCAAACCCTCTTCACTAATAAATCTCAGCCACAGCAGCCTACAGTAATTTCCATGCATATCCAATACCCCAGAATACCATCTGCAGAAAGATTACAAAATTGCCTGTACTGAGGCTGATGACATCTTCTGGCTGGTTGCCAGACTAAAAGCCTCAGGTCAGAAGAAAGCTTCCCGTTCTTGTTTCCTGAGCTGCTGAATGTATGACTGATGGCAGAAGTATGCACTGTGCCTCTAAATGAGCAAAAGATCTGGTTTGGTAATCTCCAAGTAATAACTGGAGTGAAAGAAATGACTGGCAACCTAACGATGATCCCAGATATGGACCACTAGGTACAGGATCCTGGATGATGCCAAAGTGGGCACTGTCTGGGGAACCACCTGCACACCTGGCAGCAGGAAATCTGTGCCTTGCTCTGATGTCGGACCCCTCCGTGGCTGGGGGAAAAGCACTTAACTTCTCTGCCTCAAGAGCCAGAAGGAGCACCACTGTCAAGACTGGTTCGAAACACCCTGACACCAGCTGCAGAAACCTGCAAAAGAGGTTTTGCCACAGCAACCAAGTACAGGACCTACACCTCTAGAAAAGGAAAAAAAAAAAAAAAAAAAAAAAAGGTAAAATCTAAATGTTTCACTTCAAGAGAGAGCTGGAATTCAGAGCTGGTATTGCCATTAATTTTTCACATAACCAATGCAACCAACTCATTTTTCAATTCTCATGCTTCATTATTCAGTGGAGAGTGTGTGGGGAATGAACTGGTTTGTAGATCATTCCAAGCAGCTTATTAATTTAGCATGGATGGCTAATAGGATTTGTTTTCATCTTTGAAAAATGAATAAAATTTCTCCTTTTTCATTATTTAAAAGTGAAAAAATTAATGTGCTAATTCTTATCCATTCTCAGGAATGCACCCTTCTGCTTAAACCCTACAGTTCAATTCTTTGAGACAGTTTCCCGTGAAACTGCACACAACTAAGCATGAATAATGAGATACACCTTGGTCTTTCTAAGTAAATAACCCAGAAATGTTGAACCAGAAGCCTCTCAGATATTAAATGAACCACGCTCCTCCTTCTAACATCCAACCTCCTTACACAAGAACAGTATTTATCTTTCCACGGCAACCAAGTACTCTTAGGTAGTTTTTCACTAGTTGCAAGCTTAGACTAAAGTATTTTCTTTCCAAAGCAAAACACTACTTAAAAAGACAAATTTCAAATATTTTTCACATACAATTCCTTTTGGATGGGAATCACAGGCCCCAGATGCCAAGTTGTAGAGTCTGCTTTATTAGCAGCAGCTGGCTCCTTGGCAGGCTTCTGAGGCGGTCGGGCTTGTGGTTTTGGAGTGGCCTCAGAGCCTAGGATGCAGCTGGACAGCTATGCTAATGGGCTGGCCAATTTGTTTGTAGTCACCTTTGGCTATCCCAGATTTGTACTCTTTTATCCACTTGAAAGGGAGGTCTTGGAAAGATTCCCTATTAACACCGATATGTTGACTTTTCCTATCATAGTCCATATTTTATATGAAAAAATGAGTACAACACACAGTCCTACATTAAAACATGTGTTATTTAAGCAATTGTGAACATACACTATCCATTTCACTCTGAATGGAGTGTTTTCCAGCTGCTAGATTCATCTAAGTGCCCAATTACAACACAATTCCCTTCTCTCCCAATTGAGAAAAATAAAATAAGACAAAGTAAATACAAATAAATTGTGCAAATACCACTTTACAGCTCACATTAGGAACACACAGTTCTCTCTGTACCCTACTGTACGAAGGAGTAATTTTCGTGTGCTGGAGAGTTCTTACTAGTCAATTACAGAGAAGATGAGAGGATGCCACCAACTTTTAGTCTGTTGATGGGATTTTGGAGCTGAGTGAACAGAAAATCTCCTATTAAGCAAAAGACAATCATCACAGTTGAAGAGAAAGCAGAGCAGTAAGGGAAATACAGGGGAAAAGAAACATAGGTCAAAATAGCAGCAGCTCTCCTGCCTTTGGTTTGCTTCCTCAGTGACAAACAGCACCAGAAGTTAAAGCTGTATTTCCCATCCATAGACAGGTGGAGCAGAACAGTGAATAAAAAATGAACATCTAAGCAGGCTACACAGACACCTCATGCATTTTAGAAAGGCTGCAGCCAAGGGAACTCCAGCTATAATTTTCTTCCCAAGTCTGTGGGGTATTCAGTGCTCTTGCAGAATCCAGCCATGACTATCCCCTATCTCCCGTCTGGCCAATGAAGGCCTGGAAGACAGAGCTTCTTTTGGATTCTTCTCTACATATATAAGAGAAAATAAACAGATGTAAAAGGGTCTGAGTTTTCTAAGCCCTCTGCACAGCAGCAAAGCTTCCTAGACTGTTTCTGTAGAAGTACCAGCTCGCCTCTTGGCAGCATTTTCAATTTGTAAAGGAATGGCATGTGAAAACGTGAGTAAACTCAGAAGATGAACACTGACAATAAAGTTCAAAGTCTATTCCCTCACAGTTCTTTCAATCAAGAAAACCAGAACACACCTCAAGAGGATTTTGATTTCTCTGAATTCCTTCCAAGGCCTTTAAAAGTGATTTGCTGGATACAAGAAGCCCAGTGAGCGATAGCTGCCGGGTTATACTCTCTGTACCACAAAATCACTGCACTACTCCAAGCAAGTAATTTAAGTTCCTTACATCTCAGTTTACTAATCTGTAATGATTCTTCATTATACCTTCCTAAGGCATATATAATGCTCTGTGATTACTGGATGAAAGACATACAAGGATTGCAATATTATTTAAAGATGGGGAAAATGTTATTAAAGTCTAACCTAATAACTAAACCTAATTCTTTTGCAGATAAAAATGATTTCTGCATACAATGATTTTGCTATTCTGTATCTAAACTGAATGAATGAAATAATTTAACATACTAAAATACCAATAAAATTCATTTTCTCATTAATAATATTTTTCTAATTTAAAAGCAAACTTAGAATTATGTGTTCACAGGACTATTGTGATTGTAAAATATGTACTGAACTCACTTTTTTCCAAGTGATATCTTTATTACATGGGAAAAAGGTGTAATTGTGTTTTGCTTACCCTTTCACTTCACACAGGGGAAAAAAAAAAGTCACTTGGGGAAAGCGGAAATTAAGAAAAAGCCCCAACTTAGTCCTCCAACAGACACAGTAGTCATTCAACAGTCAGACTGAAAGTGGGATTTGATGGATCAATAAAATACTTTGAGATCTTTGCTTCACTGACAAAGCTGTAGAAATCAGTAGGCTAAATACTCCGGAGGCCTACAATTCCCTTGAACCTAGCACAAAGCATTCAAGATCTATAGTATGAAATCACAAGCAAAATTTGGCTCAATTTTCTCTATTCCAAAATAATTCTCTTCCAAGTCATGACTGTGCAGATTTTAGAATTTTATAAATATTTTACAGCTAGACAATACATAGAAATCGAGGCATCCACAGGAAGAGGAAGTTCTTTAATGAACATTACCCACAAAGTAGGTCTTATTTTATAGTTTTCTGAATTAAAACCAACCAATAAAGCAAAGAAAAAGCTCCAGGAATTCACTGTTCTGACTGTCTTCAAGAGCACTGAGTTTAGCAGTCATTAGCCAGGGTGACATACACTAGAAGCCTGAAAATCTTCTCACTAATCACAGTATCTCCTATTTCCAGTAAGACCGACTGAAATAGTCTGCACACCACATTATCAACAGGAAATTTGAAAAGCTAATTGGTCAGGTGTAAAGTAGCTTATTTTGAAGTATGACGAAGTCGAAATAATAAAGTGGATTAGGGAGCATTTCATTTGGAGAGTCTGAAGATGATCTCACCTGAGGACGAATGGGCTCTAGCAAAAACCAGCCCAAGACAGGAGAATGGCACAGAAATCAGAAACATTGTTTTCAGATGCAGAATACCCTGGCCATCACTGCCTGCCTGGGTTTTGGACACTGAATACATGTAATAGATGCTGCAGAGCTGCCAGCTCCAGCTCTTCACCTTCTCCTGCCCACATATTGTTATACCACAGATGGAGCTACTCATCCCTCATAAGCAATTTTCTGCTTATCCACAGACTACCTGTAGTTTGGGTCTACAACATGGTGACTTCTTTGAACTTGGGCCTTCTTATGTCCAGTCAGGAGGGCAAAATTTAGTTCCTACCATTAAAAAGCCAAAAATTAGCAATAAGAGCTGTGTCATCAAATAAATATTTTCCAGAGTGGAAAATAACCTTCACAGCTTTGTCTCCTCCCATTTATTTCGTGGCAGGAAGCTCCCATGGCAGAATATTCCTGAGGCATTATTTATTTCCTCACAAGGGAGAAGAAGAATTCTTTCTATAGATAAAGTATTTTGGCACTTTGGCAAACTCGTAAACAATAGCCTATATTCTTTAACATAAATTACTGTTATTGCTTCATTATCCAATCCATTCATATTTTATTGATGCACTGAGACTAAATGTGAACAGACTTTAGATCTTGAAATTACTAAATCTGGGCAATCTGGACAATAAAACATTGCAATTCCTCTAATAAGAATATTTTAGAGCACAGATCAAACTTTGATGGCAGTTACTGTTTGTGATGCAACAACTCTGTGGTTTAAAAAAAAAAGGGAGGGGGGGAAATAAATTCAAGAAGTTATTGTTACATTTCCACAAATCCAGTTTTGGGGCTTCAATGAGCTGTTAGTCCATTTGAAGGTCAAGAACAAAAATGCAGACCAAAAGGCTGATACTTAACTTTCCAAATGTTTGCAAGAACAAACACATATTTGGTTCTGAGAAACTAAATTTACTCTCTGGATATTTGTTTACATGTGGCAGCCTAAGAGCATCTTGGAAATGAGATGCAGCAGGCACGTGCTGCACTGCATTGCTTTTCTGCACACAGTCCACACATACCCTGGCATCAACACTGCTGTGAGAACCTGGCTACAAAAAAAGCCCCCACATAAACCTGAATTTAGAGGACAGAACAAAACTAAATGTCGATATCACTCTTTGCTCTCCAGTGGAGAATCTGGCGAGCTGAGATCAGAAGCAGATGTGTTTTCATTCTGCAGAAAAAAAGCCCAACCAAAAAGGTTTCTCAAGATCCAACCAAGCTTCCTAAGTTTATCTTTCTTATGGAAGAATTAAGCAGGAAATCTGCCACTGTTGACATAAGCACTGTTGGGATGGAGGATTCAGGGATGGCAGAGCTCCCCAGGAATGTTGCTCATCATCTCCCCATGTTACCACAATGATCTTTTCTGGATGTGCATGGGGAAGCTCTGCCTCCTCCACCCAGTATATATAAAGATGAGTTGTGCCTTCCGTCCTGTGGCCAAAAGAATCCACGGAACGCAGAGTTTGGGAAAGGCTTTTCCTTTCCACAGCAGCGTGGCATCATCACCACAGAACTTGGGGCGTTTCACAATAGCCAGAGTTCATGTTTTCTTTGAGACCCCTCGAGCTACAGTAACACTCTGGTCCTAGGCAGGATGCCAGAGGATGCCCACAGAAGATATGAGCCATCACAAACCTCACCACATTTTTGCTTCCAGTGCAAACTCATCCAGCACATTCATCACAGAAAACAGCTTTTAAAAAATTGCCCACACAAGTCATTACAGTTCATACATAATTCCTCACTTAGGAAGAAGAATACACAACCAAGCTTGTGAGACCAGTGTAAGTAATGTCATTTATAGGAGAGCTAGAAAATCTTCCTAGGAGTAAGCTGATATAGTAGGGGTAAGAATTTAAGTCTAGGTTAAAATTAAAGTGTCAGCCGATGAACATAGCTGGCAAAGGTGGTGCCAGTCACCTTCATGCTTCTGACAGCCCTGAATACTGTACCAAAAAAAGGCTAAGGGAGACAGGAAAGCTGGGGTAGGGCTCACTGCAGGTGTGAAACCCCATGTTAAGAACTGCTCTGTCCCATTCCAGATACTCCTCTACCTTCTTAAAGACAGTCCACTGTGTAAGAGAGAGAACTTCATAATGAAGTCACCATTACGCATGACTTGAGATACTGTTTAAGACCATGGAAAGACTAAAGGACCAGGACTCTGCAAGCTTTAACTTGGTGGGAAGGTAAATTCCAGACCTCCTTCAGGTCAAAATGTGCTTGAGCATCACATCACAGGCATCTCAGGAGCACAAAAAACATTATGAACATGGCAAAGTGAGCAAGATATGCCAGGAACATTCTGGGATGTCAACTATGAGCTTTAAATTATTTGCTACAGAAGATGAATAAGATCTCTCAACTTTGTTACTGCGGATTCTGATACCTTATCAAATCTCCATTTTCTTTAGATTTCATGTGGCAGACTTGGGAGGTAGTATGGGAAAAGCTGTTTAATTTTATTTGATTTAACAAGTATCTAATATAACTTACAATTAAAACATCTTCCAGACATCAATCAAATCCACTTGAGGCAAAATCTACTAAATAAACTGAATAATTAATGCAAAAATTAGAGAACTTCTTTATTCTATCTTTGGAATTTTCAGAATTAAATACAATTTATTGACAGACTTTTTTTTTCCCTTAAAACTCAGTTTTCTGTAGATTTTATTGATTTTGAGAATTAACTTACTTAAGCATGCTGAGAGTGAGTACAAAACCCCAACACTAGTGTCTTTTGGGATCTATGAAACAAAATATTGCCATACTTTTGTTTCCACTCATACTCTTATAAGGAAGTCACATGTACCTTAGGTTGAATTGGAGCCTGAGCACTGCACTCTCAAGATACACCCTATATTCAAGGGGTGTATCTATATTCACACCAAATGCAGACTGAGGCAAAGGTGCTAATTGATCCACCCGCTCACAGGGGTATTTGGCCACCTGTCTGAGTAGATGCCACAGCAGTTAATGCCCAGCATGCTCTTTGTTGCCAAGACTTGAGGTCCTGGAACCACAGGGTTGCTGAATGATGGACATTTTGTAATACTCAGAGTCACTGAAAAATGTCGACTAAGTTTTTTGCAGCGAGTGAGATTCTAGCTTGTTTTTCCTATATGGCAAATAAAAACTACAAAGCTTTTTTTTGAAAAGTAAAATTAATTTCAGAATGCCGATTTGGCTTCAAAAACAGTGAATCTGAATATAGATACACCTGACCAGCTGCTCAGATGTGCAAAGGACCCATCACCTCTAAAATTGCTATCCAATATTATTCAGTAAGTCCTTTCCCATCTAATTCCTACTTTTTTCTTCAATGTTTCCCCTACCTCTGATTTTAAGCAGTTTTCAGAGCAGGGGGAAAGAAATTTAAAAGCTCTACATTTACTATGGGGCAACTTCTCAACCCTTTCCCATTTCTTCAACAACAGAGTGTGCCACTGTGCTTGTCCAAAGTTTCAAATGTCATTTGACTCATGCACTCACAAATGTTGACTCAATTAAAATATCCACACAAAACTAACTTTCAGTTTGCTAAAGGCAACCTGCTTGCTTTTTTCCAATATGCTTAGGATGTCTCATAGTGCAGAAATTTGACTTCAACGCAACAACTTGCTTTTTCTCATTTCCCCAAAATCATCACTATTTTCTGCTAAATGTTGTGGCACAATGAGCCAAGTGTCTTGCTAACAGACACAGACTCAGCTGAAGATGCTCTGCCTAAACCATTTTGGGCTCTGTGCCATGTGCTTTTTCCATACCACGCGAAGTGACAATACGAAGATGCTGAACTCCCGCGCTCAGAGGTGAGGGGCTTTGCAGTGTGGGGATGCAGCTGCTTCGTCACGCATCCCTGTAAAACCAACGCACCACTAATTGGGATAACGAGCTACTCCTGGTGCAAGCAATAGGAATTCAGAGTAACAGGGTACATATGTTAAATTCCTGAAACAAGTCACCATTTCTATTTACTGTTTTTCATCCAAATAATATATTTCCTGATAAACAAAAGCTTAAATTTCCTTCTGCACTGCAGCATTGCCTCCAATCTCTTCTGTTAGCTTTCTGGCTTTTTGACCTTTTAATATTCTTCATTCACGCATGATTTATTTTTTAAGTCGGCATTTTTTTCCTCTGCAAAGAATATGTATTGGAAGTAATTTCAAATGTTAAATCAGGATAAGCAAAGGAAGAAAGAAAATCTCCTTAATACAGTTTCTTAATAAATATTGTACCATGCTTTAGAATAGAAGCTTGAAGAATTACAGGGTGTAATAATAAGGTTTATATTTCAAATCAGATACATATAAATATTATAAGTCTTAATACCACTTAATGCCTCTGTCATAGGCTCATATGCACAAAATGTTGTGGAAAAAAAAAAAAGGTTCAAGTCTAAAATGAAAAATTATTTACATTAGAAAGACCAAACCAGAATGGGGAAGAGTGGCAACTACAATACTTTTAGCAAGTATTACAACTTTTGTAATAATAACACACAGTGCTACCAGCTGGAGCAGAAAGATAAATTCATTAGGAATACCAGCTTGTCTACCAGAGTGTTGGTAGCAAAAGGGAAACGGAAGAAAAGATAGGCCACTGCTCAATAGGACAGGGGACAAGTGACAAAGGACAGAAGAAAGTACTTGGTGCTTTCTTTGCCTCAGTCTCCACTGGCAAGGTCTGCTGCCAGTCCTCTTGGCTGTCTTCCCCTAGCAGTAGGGCCTGGGGCGAGAAGTGCTGCTGAGGAAGAGGAGCATTACATTAGAAACTACTCCAGGAAGCCAGGGAGGGGTTACTGAACACAAACTGTAAGGGAGCCAGCCAGGGTCAGCCAGAGGCTGCTCTCTCCTCTCTCTGAAAGGCCATAGCAACTCTTCAGAAGAGGGAGGATGGGGGGATAATCAGGCTGGCCACAATCTAGCCTAACTAAAGAGAAAAACCTCATAGGTGCTGTGTCAAAGCATGTGAGGGACTAGAGCATCCACAAGGATGAGCAAGGAAAAACTACACTTGGCCACCTGGCTCAACTTCTGTGCTGGGACAAGCAGCTCCACAGACCAGGGGGTGTTGCTCACCTTGACTTTAGCAAGGCTTCCAATGTGGCACTGTCACAACAAGCTGGAGGACAGGAGGGACTGCACCCTCACCAGCACTGCAAGTAACACCAAGGTGGGGGGAGTGGTTGGACAACTACAGATAAGGGCTGTCTGAAAATGTTATTGTATCCAATATCCAGTATTTTTATATCCAATGCTATAAGAAAGAACTACTCAGTACAAAACTCCTTCACCTCATGCATTATGTATGCTAAAAGCTCTCTAAGTTTACTTACAGAACAAATGACTACTAAGTGATTTGTGCAGGTACATCCTATAATCAAATTCTACTGCACAAAAAGGATTTACTAAAACTGAGACATCTGAACTTTATTCCTTTGCTATGCTTTGACCTCAAATTTAGTTCATTTGCTAAAGTCATTATTAAACAACAATGTTCCTCACAGATTTCAACAGCAGTAGTATTTACATTAATGCAATATCCCTGGATTAAAGGAATTAGAAATACTGAATATCCTATTCCTCAGCTTCTTTGAAGATCTACAGTGTAGACTAAGGAAAGACTCTCTAAGAAAAAGCAGCACTAATTTAAGGGCAGTCTGGTTTTCAATCATTTGAAATTAAATAAACTGAAAAGTTTTTAAAAATCTCTGAGACTAAAAGTTACACAATTAATGACACTACCAGTTGCCAACAGATAATCAAAGTTCAGTCTGGGTAAGGTGTTAAATTACATGTATCCATAGTTATAACAAATTGATTCTTTTTCTTCTTTTTTTTTCATCATCTTAAAATGGTGAAGGGAATCTGACTCTCTCAGTCATATCAAGGCATCGATCCAAATGGGCAGCATGGTTGATCCAGGCACAGAGTATCTAGGCTCAATGTCAGATATAAAGTGTCACACATAGTCCATCTAAAGGGCTAACTTCAATTTAAACCTCAGGTTTGGGGAATTTGATCCAAGAAAACTTGAAAAACATCCGCAACCGGACACTGAAAGACAGCAGCAAAATACTGCAGGTCTTCCAGGTGGGTCTGAGGACAGCTGCAGGATTGAGTCCTAGTTACAATGAACCAAACTATCCCTAAAAACAGCAAAGCCTGGGATCTTGTGGAAAGCACAACATTCCAATCAAGTGTTTAAATGACCACATGCCAATGACTGCTCACACAGGATCCAAATTCAGGCTCATGAAGAATTCCAGTATTTCCTGAATTCTGACTCTTTGGCGATAAAACCTTAACTTCCCCTGACAGAATTAGCAGAGCATGATAAAAGGAACTGAGACTTAGTTTCTGTAAGAAACAACCCATTTGGGAAAACAGACGACCTACCTAGCAAAAGGACTTACATTTGGGTTGCTAATAACAGGTGGGAACATCTTAGGAAATGGCAAGAGAAATGCAAGCAGAGAGTAAATATCCCCAGAACACTTTTCACTTTTCTACCAGATGTTGTACACAGATCATCATCCTACATCTTCTGTGATTTGACCCATCAGACTTTAGTCCTCTAAAAACCTCCTAGTGGGAATCAGTTTTAGAATTAGATTTCATATTAAAGAAAAAACAATCTGTGTTTTAAATCTGCCACCAAGAAAGTGTAATTGATGCTGCTTGTCTGCACTCTTGTTTTACAGTGGGTTCTTTTTTCCCCCTTCTTCCTTCCATTCAGAACATTTTATGTGAAACATTTTATCCCATGTCTTACATGGACAATCCTCAAAAACACGAGGAGGTGGCAGCCACATAGTCAGTGGGAATGCTATCACATCTTTTGCAAGTAAATAAGTTGCACTGTTAACATGATGATGCATTTGACACAATACAGAGACAGACTATTAAAAGCACTGGATGTTTTTAACACACTTTTAAAAACAAATGTCTATATTTATAAATATCTTTTCACAAGAATTTATCTTAAAAGAAAATAACAGGGAATCCTACACAAAAAGTATATTGATACTCTTAATTCTGCTGGTGTTAAATATTTGTGTTATCCCTCATATGCCTAATATTTTTTTTGCAATGGCTTGCCACTAAATTTCCTTTTGTGAACCCTGGGCTATTGAGTTCTTGCCAGGCAAGAAGTCCTTCAAGGACAGAAACAACCTGTTATCAGGCTATTATATGTTTCACTGAGGTCCACTTACCATTACAATTCCCCCATCCTACCAAACCCAACAGATAAAATGCTGCTGCAGAAAAGGAAATAGATACAACATCATGGCACCTCTGGGAAGGACCAGCCACAGCTTTCGGCTGCCAAACCATAGCCCAGGTTTCCATGTTCCCATCTCAGATCTTGAGACCTTACCCTGCTCCAAACACATCTGGAACAGCCCCTATAGCCAGCAGACCTTTGATGATCCACTGGTCTGACAAGGAGGACAATTTAAAAGTTCCTTTGCAGGCTGTATACTGAGGGTTTCTGAGCCACAAGTGGTCTCCTGACATCTTCTATCCTTTCTTTCCGTTTCCCCTTCTAAACATAAAGATGCTGCATAAAGATGACTCAGAATATCTGGAAAGACAGGGTTTGTTCAGACTCTGATGGCAAAATGAGTGAGTATAGGTGAGAGTCAATCTGCAGAATAATTCCTGCAATTCAGTACCAGAGCTCTGAAAAAATACAGCAATGGCTGTGAAGTTGCATAAATGCATTCCCTGCATTTTTCAGTGCTCCTATTTATTCACCGAAGTAACAGCTCTTCTTTTCTCATTAATGCTTTTTACAGTCTGCAGTAACTCTTCTGCAGGAAGCTGTTGGTACATTAACACCAGCCAGGAAAGCAGGACTTTGCAATACTCCCCCCGTGGCCCCCTGTGAGGGGTGCCATGGAGAACGATGGCACAGCACAGCCCGGTTTCCCTCAAAGCACTGCCACCCTCTCAGAGCCTGAACTGCCAGGTTTCTGCAGCCACAGTCTGCAGGGCTAAACTTAGCAAGCAGCACCTTCCCTTGCACCTCATCACATGGTAGGAAACAAACAGAAATAGGGAAATACAATATGTTCCTAAAGGTGGAGTCGGAATACTTTCATCTCTGTAACAGTTTGGTAAAGAACACTTATACAAGCAGCTTCTCATTATGTGTCATCCCTTAGTTGCACTGTCATTTGCTTTCTGCGTGGTGCTAAAGACAACCACCTCTAAATGTGCTCTTTCAGAACCATTTCTGGCCTGCATCAAACTACTTAATATCTATGTTACAGACAAATTGTTTTATTGGAGCACCACTATGTTATCAGATGCCTATTTATTCTTGAACCCTTCTACATGGATAAACACCAACCTTGCAGTGGATTCATCTCCTTGGCAGCTGTTGCACATTTCACCCTGGACCATCCCAAACTCCTCTGCAGGCCACATCCCTCCCTCCTGCACCACTGAGGTGCAGCTAATTGAAGGCTGAATGACAGACTTGAAAGATAAAGGACCGGGTCATATTTATCTTTTCTTCTCCCTTTTCCTAAACAGTGCCATGCAGGTCATAACAGCCATGCAAAGAAGCTACAGTTCTTTTATTTCAAAACCTTGTCCAGAGAACTCACAAAAAATTAGGTGTATTGAAGTCGATTTGCAGATTCAAACATAACATAAGGCAGAATTAAATCTTCTAAAGTTGCATCACAGTCTGCACACATAAAGAAAGTGTAACCAAATTATTAACTCATTTAGGAGCTTTATATCTCCTGCATAAGGGAAGCATAAATAGTCCTTTGCACATATACAAAACCCAGATATATATCACAGTGTTACATGACACAGCATACAACAGGATGACATAGAGCTAATGTGATTCAACTTACACAGAGCTCTGACCACCTGCTTCTAAAGCTTATCATCACCTCAGCTCTAGCACAGCTCAATCAACTGCCCCACGTACTCCTCTTCTTGTGCAGCATGCCTGTGGCAGAGGAAAAGTGGCTTCTCCCTGAAGCAAGGTCCTGGCTTGGCCACAAATTCCCAAGGCAGCACCCGGGATGTGCTGGAGCCACAGCCATGTCAGCAGACCTGAGGTAGGGAGAGACTGAGATGTTTGAGGGTTTGTTTTTTTTTTAAATCCTCAGGGGTCTGACTGCTTCTGTTTTAGTATCTCTAATTACAAACACTGTTATTTTGGGCCTAAAATGTTTTGAGCTTTCATAAAATTAGCTGCAGCATTTTACTTGAAGATGCCCTGGCAGAGGGCAGTTCCACAGACTACTTGCTAAACTAGCATTTATCAGCTACTCACTTGATCACAATCATATTTGTCAGTTTACACTTGAGTCCAAATTTAAAGACATCTTTTAAAAAAACAGACCTCTCGATTAGCAGTTCTCACCCAACATCCCAAGTTTGTGAACTGACCTTGATGTTTAATAAAATCATTTATGCCAATAAAAGGGAATTAAAAACAAACAAGCACAAAATCCCCTCCCCTGACACAATTGCTAAGGAGCAAACAAGGCCATCACTATCGATTCCTCTCAAGCCATTTATCAAACTACTGGAAAGAAAAAATAAGGTCCAGCTTCATTACAAACAGAATAATAAAGAAAAAAATGTTGAGGAAGAAATACTCATAGACAATAGAAAAGTTTAAGAATATTTTTTGCAATATATTTTTTTGTCAATAGTCCAGGCACTAGGCTTTTTTCACTGCACTTCAGAATTAGCAACAAAAGGACTAACAAAATTATGTGGCTGTTTCTGGTTATGTTTCATAGCTTCAACTTTCAATTGGTTCCTGAAATATTTCATTATTGATCAGAATTTTTTAAAATATACATACAACATTCATTAATGATATCAGGACAGGACAAATCACTTTCATATTCATTAGCAGTAGCTGGTCTTACTCAAACAAACACCCAAATTAGCTTATTTTTGCTGCCTATGTTCCCAGACTATCATTCATATTTACAGGTTTTTAAAGTGAGCTCAGCTTTTTTTTTTTAAAAACAAAAGAAAAATAAAGTCCTACCAAAAAGAAAAACCACCACCTAGGAAGAATTCTCAACACTTTGTCCACTATAAGCCTGCAATTTTTGTATTCTGCATCCGCGGGCTTAAAAGTGCCTCAGCTGCATTTATTAGCAACAGGGTGGCATCAGGAGATCAGCTCCCTTTGCCATCCCACATAGGCTGAGACAGACACCTCTCCCACAAGGTTATGGTCCAAGAGCTTGGTCATGCTCTTGTCATCACCAGGGAGGAGAGACAACATTGACACTCAAGGACCACCACAGTCCCCCAGGGCAGACAGGTTTCTTAAGCAGGGGGGAGATGCTGGGCATAAGAGCACAGAAGTCCCACCAGGAAGAGGATGCAAACCCTCAGGATCTCAGGCAGCACCATTCAGCAGAAGGCCACTGCCTTGCAGCAGCACTTGACCCCTTATTCACATTCATCACTCTGCGACGGAGCGGAAGCTCTCAGAAATGGATGCAGACAGTGCTGCTGGCACTTTCTGTCAATTAATAAATTTTAAAATAAATAATACAAATTGTGCGACAAGGCTGGGAAGTGATTACCAAGATGCCTCATAAATCAGTATCAACTTGCATATTTTGAATTTAAAGCAATCAAAGCTGTGAAAGGAGAGCCTTTTTTAAAGGAAGGTAAAACTGGCAGGATAGGAGGTCTCTTGACATCTAGTACCAATATTAACACTTGCACACTACGTGAGGTATAGGACAATTATCCTTTCTGAAGATCTGGAGTATTGGTTATATTAGCAGGTTAATTTTGTCAATTTTCTAAGCTCCCTTGCAGTGATCCACCGCTGGCCAGCCTCCCTCTGACAGTTTATACAAATAACTGACACTATTGCTGCTATCATTAGAATAGCTTTTCTTCAAGCTGCCATTGTTTAGCAGCCATGGCCTGTGTACATGAAAAGAAAACCCATTAAAACTCATTTCAGAGATCTCTGTTAGCCCAGGAAATATTTAACAGCAGCAGTAGCTATGCAACAAGAAGGTTAAGCCAGTTAGTGTTTGTGACAATTGCACTTAGCCATTCTGTCCAATGGCAAGAACATCTTTGCTTTATCAAGGGAACAGATTTAGCAAGAAACTACACACAGCAAGAAATAAATGAGAGATGCGGGGAAAACTCACATTATTGTGGCATCTGCTAGAGCTATTTTAGAATGGTGTCCCCCTGTGCTGCTCCACTGATGGGCTTGTGAGTATCGACTAAAATTAAAATCTGTTTCTCAGACACTTGTAAATAGGCCACAAAAACTTAACACATCGCAGGTTTTGTTTTGCTTTTTATGCAGTCCCATAATTTTTTACATTCATTTAGAAAGCGTTTCAGCTTATGCTTTGCAATGGCCCTTGTGCCCTGGACCTGCTGAGAGAAAGTCTCTGCCCTTCCCTCCTCCTCTGCCAAAGAAGATATTCCTTATGGCACACTCTCGTCCCTCTTGCACATAGGGCCAGTTGCAGCAAGAGTTTGCCCTAAGGAGTATTCATTTCTCAAACAGGACTTCAGCATTAAATCCAAAATTTTTGTGAGGACAAAAAATTTTTATGAGGTTCTTTGCTCGCAACAGCTTTGGGCATCCAATTTCTTAAAACGCGGGTAAAAATTCTGCTTCATCTTCTACTTTGCCTATGCACAGGAACCCCTTGCACAAGGAAGGCCAAACACTTATGCCTTTTCACAACTCACCAATGTTTAATTGCATTTTGGCTCCCATTAGGAAGTGGCAGTCTGACCAGACAGCCAGAAAAACATAAATGCAGAAATGGCTTTGAGCAAGACTGCAAGCCCTCTGCTCCCCTTGGCAAATCTGAGCTACTCACACAGGCACTGAAAGAATTGGGGCAGTATGAAAATATACTCAACTGTGAGAACAAAAGTTGTGTAAAGCCAGACACAACTAACTTCTAGAAAAATGCATATACCATCCCTCTTACCACAATATTTAATTTTTTTTTTTAGTGGAAGTTACATGCAAGGTCTATGTTACCACCAGAGACAAAAAAAGAAAAAAGAAGCCTTGAGAGCCTAAGAGAGAGAACCAAAATGGCATGTCTAAAATCTAAACTAATATGCTAATCTAAAAGCTTCCTTACAACGTGACTGGGTTTGGAACACAGAAAGCAGAATATGACATGATTTGAATAAGTTGCACTTGGCAATATGAAGGAGAACTGCTGAATCACTGGCTTCTATTTCTGGAAAGATGAAGTTTATACTGATTCTGGCTATACCAACACATTAACTCTTTGTGTCATCAGTTTCCACACAGTGCTATCAAAAGTGCTTTTCTTCTTCCTCAACAGGATAATAAAGGGAAATCCCACTCTTGTAGCTATACAAGCGTTTCCATGAAAACCACACTGCTTACTTTTAGGTAGAAAAAACTGTATCTGCATGATCAAAATGGCCATCAGCTTAGGTAGAGAAATTTTTTTGCATGCCGAAGAAAGAAAATGCCAAACTGAAGAACAGAACATCTGTTATAGAGAAGGCTATAATTATCTCATACATCTGAACACCACTGGGCATTGAAGTTACTCAAGCTATTTTGCCAGACACTCTGTGTTCAGGGCTCTTACTTGAAACCAGCTGGAAATAATCAAGAGCTTGAGATGCCTGTCTATATAGACCTTACACACTTCGAAGGGCACTACTTTTGATGTCATATGCCGACTCTTCTTGCTCTAAGGGGATGAAAATCTGAACTATTTTCTGCCACTGTCTCATATTACAAAACACTGTAACATTGCTAACTGTAGCACTCACAGGTTAACAACTACTTGTGTACCGTCCATCACAGTGTGCTTCACTGGTTAGGCATTTTAATGGAGTCCTCGGCAGAAAGAAAGCAAAAAACCAGCAAAATTGCCACTCTGCCACCTTACCAACACCCAGCAGAAAAAGCAAGTGGTTTCCCTCAACAGATGTACAGTAAGTGCTGTTGCAGGAGCTTTTCCCTGGGGATGCCAAGCAGAAAAGACTCGAGCCTGCTCCCAAACTGATGTGCAGGAGCTGGGCTGTTCTGTCTCTGCAGAGACAACTCCCAGTATCAGGCTACACATTCAAATTCTCTCAATCAAAGTCTTTCATAGGTGCATTCTTTGGTATTTTGTCAGCTTATCATGCACTTCTGGTCCACTCACAGAGAACATATCTACTGCAGCTGAGCCCTAGCAAGACTTTTTAAAATATCCACCCCATGTGTTCCATCAGCAGATCACACAGGAAAATATGGAAAAGGATTATAAAGCTGTTCTTCTTTCAGGACAACAAATAGCTACTGTTCTATTTTTCCACAAGTAATATGCATAATTGTTCACTTATGGCAAAGCAAGTGAAAAAGAAGTAAAACACATCTTTCCCTCTTAATTCTCAGTCTGTGCCTGTGCTTTTCTGAAAAGGGGATCAAGGTACAAAAGGAATGATAAAAAGCACAAACAGCAAGAAGGAGAGCGTACAACAATCTCCTTTGATTGTGGGAACACTAGAGGCTAAAAGAAACTCAGCTGCCTGGGTATCTCAAGGACAGATTCCCACGTGAGACTCCAGCCCGGCTGTGTCACAGACACTGACAGATGGGTTTCCCCAGCCTTGAACAACCTAATGGAGCTTTTAGCCAATTTGCATAGTGCCTGTCCCTGGGTGAAATGGGTACGTGTCAAGGACATTAAGCAGGCCAAGACAAAAGTGTAATAGCCTTGTATACAATATCACTTCTTACTGCTTGCTATTTTTAACCCCCAGGGGGAGGAAAGAAGAAAAGAGAAAAAGAAGCTGAAAGCCAGTTGTGAGGCACCAAGTTCCTGCTTTGGGGAATGGGCTGAAGCAACAAGACACTTTTCTTGCAAAATGGAAAAACAAAAGCACTGTACAGACAATTACTAGCTACTTGCTTTTTTTAAAGCAAGACTTTTTTAGAGTCTCCCAAAGCCTGTCTATATTGGTGATCTATTTTGATCCCAAACCCTCAAAGAAAGCATGTAAAGCTGATTCCTGCACCTGAAACAATCTAAAATATCCCCTCTATATGCAGGTACAAGAGCCCAGCTGCTGCAGTTCTGTTCAAGAGCTAAACCAAAGGCTAAGTTTTCTCAGGCCTAAGTCCAGATCTTTCATTTCTCCTAGCACTACACATGGCTGCGTCCTAACAAACTAGGAAGAAGAATGAAAAAATTCAAATTGGACTCATAACAAAAATTTATATCTTTATGTAAAATATAAGGTCAAGCCCTGAGGGTGGCTGAATTACCTGCTGAGTTGCTGCAGCCCTCGTGCACTCCAGGGAAAAGCACGTGTACTCCATACTTGCTTGGCAATCACCACAACCTCCTGGCCAAATTCTGCTCCCAGCCACATTAGAATAACCACCAGACACCAGACAATAAGCTGTGATTGAAAAGTGGGGCTGAGCTGCAACTTGTGCAAAAAGAACCCCTGCACAGAATCACTGAATTTTGTTGTTTTGCCTTCTTCTTCAGACTTGTTCCTTACAGCTTGTTCTAATGCACAATGGAGGGTCTGCCAGTGCTTAAACTAATTCTTTGCCATTTAGCAGAGATCAGATTAAAAATTAAGCACGCAAACAGAGGCTTCCCTGAGGAAAGATTCAGCTCTAGCAACTAAACTCTGCACATAGCATAAAACATACCACAGCAAGTGGCAAACAGTATTTTTGACAGAAACAAAACCCACACCAAAAAGGGTTAGGATTTAACCCAGCTGAGCCATAATACATCAACAATGAGTGAATACACCCCTGTGTGATGCTATGAAAAACTGGAGACCTTCAGCAAAGAAGAGCTGTTTGCAGATTTGAGATTTGTTTATGAACCTCCTGCTTGTGGTGAGTGATTATCTATCTTGAGAACAGAGGAGGGACCAAGAAGTTCGGTCCTGGTTTTGGGTGTATAGCTACCTCAGTGCTATTTTTGATTTTGTCATTAGCTGGCTGCGTGATTTTGACTAAGCTGTCACTAGGGACTCCCATTGCTTCTAAGTGAAATGGGAACACTAACTTTATTTTAGGCACTTCTGAGGTCATAGGATAGAAAAGCTCTATAAATGAACGTTATTACTGTCAGCAATACTCTTCTACCACTTCCATAGTTATTCAAAACCAAAACCAACAGTAGTGCACAAAAGAGCTTTCTAACAGCTATCTGCAAATCTAGGTTATGACATAGGTCACCACTTTATGTGTTAAAAAGCTGCAGGATTTCCAGATGAGCATCTTCAGTCATCATAATATCTCAAGCCCGGTTCTCAAGTCCATTTAATTAGGGTGGATGGAGAGGGATAAAGCCCAGAGGGTGTTTCTGTTTGGGTAATGTGTTTGTTTAGCATTACAAAAAATGCTATGAGCTTAAGTGTAAATTATTTGAGCCTTTGGCACTATTCAATTATATATGCTAATTTTAGATGGAGTAGATTGTACTTGAAATAATGGGATTTCATGGAAGCAAAGCTTTCTGCGGTGAAATTGTGTTGATAGTCTCTCAAATTTTCTTTCTTGCAGAGACCAACCCTTTCTCACTCCTGGACTTTTATTGTGAAGAGAAGATTCACTCTTGGTGTGACAAATAAGCATTGCAATTTAAGCTCCTCATTCAGTTCAATTACATAGGAGCATGCATGTATCTACCCAGTAGCTAATGATAGGGAGTTGTAAATACTGTCACATCACTTGATTTTAAGACTTTCAATTTTATTAGAAATATGTTATCTACTGAAGCTGTAAATAATTTGATTTCTACAAATTAGGTGAAAACTTTGTGGTCATTTAAAATAAATAAGTTCAGTTTTTTTAACATGTTAACCAATACAATACAGCATTACATCCCTTTGTCTTTTCACCTTTTGTAGACAGAAACTGGATGACCAGCAGCAAAAAGGTCAGTATAACAGAACCAGAAATAGTAAGGCTAAGGCTTAGTCAAAGTAAGGCTAAGCCTAACAGTAGAGATAAACTGCTTTTTGCACCTGAGTTGGTTGCTCTGGAGTGGCAAGCATAAGACCCAGCAGCTCATTCACAGTGAGCTGAATTAATTTAAGGTTGCATTATGCCAGGCAGACAGTTCCTTACACAATGTAAAAAACAATAGAATGTAAAAAACGAAATATGCATAAACAATATGCAGTCCCACAATATCCAATGTCTAAAAATCTAGAGCCTATGTGGAAACCTATCTTTCTAATGGAAACATCAGAATAACACTCAAAAGTATCAGTATCATAAGGGACAATTAAACAAGGGAGATTTTTTGTTTCTTCTACACCTGTCCTGGAACTAGGAAAAATTAAAGTCATATCAGAAAAAAATTATTTGGAGCTCAATTTTGATGGCCTTTTCTTGGTTTCAGGTTGGGGGGGATGGGGTTGGGTAGCTTGGTCTTGGGGGGGTTTGTTCATTTTTAATTCAATTGCATTTAATCAGTAAGACAGATATCCATCAAATAATTTTGGAATAGCAGAGAATGTAAAAGTGAAAGAAATATATCATTATTATTAACAATACTTCCTTCACTAAAGAAGGTTGCAGAGTTTTATATACACAGCAGCAATCTGAAATGCTGACCTCCTCTGGATCTTGGGTTCACACCTCAACCCAGCAAGGCAGATTCAAAATTTACAGCTTAGTGACAAGTCTGCCAATTCATCACCACTAAACCATCTTGAGCCCTCTTTGGAAGTGGCACAGGTCAAAAGAGGAAACCACCAGCTGCTGAAGCAATCCCTTCTCAAATAAATTCATTCCACAAGTAGGCAGCCTAGCACTAGCTCTCTCACATACCTTCCCCCACCCTCCACCAAAATCTGTGCTGCAGTGGGGCCATACTCATCCTGACTTTTCCACTTATCTTCCAAAACCACAGGCATAAATTTTCAAGTGTTACCAAACTTTAGGATGAGTTAATAGAAAAAGTCAAGAAGAGAGTAAAACATAACCACACGAAGCTCCAGTGCTTCTGATGGTTGAGTTTCCTCTAAGACAAGAGTGGCTGTCCTGTTATTTTGCAGTCTGCAGAGACACAGTGGTTGGACATATTAAGTTGAAGAGTAGATGAAAGAGAAAATTTACTTCTATCAATCTTTAAAGGAAACCACTAAATAATTTAACAGCTTATGCAAACACCCAAAGAGAGATTTTTGTGGAACTATTGTTCTGGCAAAGAAAAGTAAGGCAATTTAGGTGAGTTTGACCAGGAAATGCATATCCATATCTATACAGCTTCAGTATGCCCACCTGCAAAGTTATTTTATCAAATATACCCACATTTCAGTTTAAGAGTGACATACTCTACCTCAGTTTAAGTCTTCGTCCTAATTTATTTAAACCAAACTGTTATAAAGCCAACAGAATGTGGACTTAGGCTTATGCATACAGTCTTTAGCATCAGTTTAATTACATCAGTTTGAAATTACACCATACATTGGACTAGTGTCATTCTGCATAAGCTTAGCCCTTGCAGCATCAGACACCTCAACCCCATTGAAATGCTGTGACATTCTTGTGCTTAATTCCCTAGAATTCCTTAGGAAAT
The DNA here is from genome assembly GCF_028018845.1 of Melospiza georgiana. NCBI lineage: Eukaryota > Metazoa > Chordata > Aves > Passeriformes > Passerellidae > Melospiza > Melospiza georgiana. The sequence goes on along the minus strand of NC_080430.1, from coordinate 41,044,946 downwards.
CCTAGCCTAAACTGTGAGCAGGAAGCAATCATACCAAAACTCTTCTGAGATGAAGCAGGCAGCTCCCATCTCCACCAGAGCTGTTTTCTTACCACTCTTTGCATAACAGAATACTGTAACCATATCCTTAATGTTTTGCAGAGGTGCAGGAGAGTTACTCAGGTGTTTATGGACAAGTTGCGCTCAATTCTTTGCTTGGACCTCAGAAATTAGTTTTGGTCACTTCTGAATCAGGTACAGTATCTCTGCTCCTCAAAATCTGCCATTGAAGAGCACTCAGGCTTTGGTGAGGATCTGTGGGTTGGAGACCAGCCTGCTAGGTCATCTTCCCATCATCCAGTGCCCTCTCAAAATGCAGTGAGGAGGGCTGGAGTGCTGCCTGACCCATCTCTCCCCAGCAAACTGTCCCCAAGAGCTACAGAACAGCCTGACCAAAGAGAGACTCCCGGATTGCCTCTCCATCACTGCAGTTACTCTAATGCAGATGCAAAAAAAAGAAAAAAAAAAAGTGTCTGAGGGCTGTTAGCATGTAATTTTGCATACCTCATGGCTGCTATTTCAGAAACAGTTTTCAGATGAGCAATTTGGCGAGATTCACTGTTTGCAAACTGCATACTTGGTCTAAAGAGCATTTTCAGTGATGTCTGCAGCACCAATGTTCAGGCCACAGATCTCTGTTTACCCTGCTTTTCAGACCACCCAATCTGCCTGCTCCCTCACAGTGCTGATTATTTCTTACTCTTGTAAAACTTCCACTATTGGCTCTTCTGACACAACGACTTTTTTGGGTTTGGTTTTGGGGGTTTTTTGGGAGGGTTTGGTTTTGTTTCTTTTTTCTTTTTTAGAAATAAAGAGGGGGAAAATAATAATGTTAAAAGAAGTAAAGCCTAAACTAGAAAAGTTCATGTCCTCTCATTCACCATCTAGGAGAGCTGTGAGGAGCAGTGCCATACAAAAAGACAAGTTCTCTAACTGGCAGGTCTCCACCAGCCTTTACAATTAACAAGCTAGCTCATTGTCTGGGTTGTTATCTAAATTACAGTCTAGGCATTTTCTGCTAATATATTTTCTGACTTTTAAAACACTATACTGTACAGTACCTAGTACAAAGGCGTCTTTCTCTAATTCTATTTAAATCTCTATTTTCCTGTTTTAAAAATTAATTACTGTAACCATAGCCCTAAGCAAAGAAAAGGAGAAGGGGAAAAATGAAGAGAATGTACTTTTAGCAAGGAGGGAAGAGAGTTCAGGTGTTGGAGTTTTGTTTGAAGCAGAGGCAATAAAATCCCACTACTTTTTAAAAGACTTAAAATCTATTTTTGGTCCCATCACATTGGTTTTATCAGCATTCGTCAACAGCAACAGGCAACTGACAGAAAGAACAAGATCAGTCCTTTCTTATCACTTATCTGAACCATTGAGTTTTTGTCTTTTTTTTAATATCTAATTCTAGTATATTTATTTATATCCTCACTTTCTTATCTACTTTTTTTAATATCAAATTCCAGTAGAAAGAAAATTACTATAATTTTTTTTAAAAAGCGATCATATAGCAGGGGATACAAAATAATAAATGTTAAGCGTCATCACAAAAATATGTTCTATTATGTTTGTTCTAGTTATAGCACATAAAAGATAAAATGCACAAAAAACTTGAGAAACATATACTAGGCATTTTACTAAAACTCATAAACAGGTGTCTTTGGATCAGTCCTCCCAAAAACAAGCACTTTTTCTGCTTTTGCTTAACTTTTGTTTCTTGAGATTCCCCTCCCAAGTCATCTTTTGTATATGTAAAACTTGCACATACAGGCAGGTAAGCTTTTAAGCTTTTCAACCATTATTTTTTGTTTCAAATACTGGAACTGCTTTTAAAACATGTTAACAACAATTGCATATATCCCATACTCTTATTTTGGCCAACAGGAAAAAGAATTAGGGAAAAATGGAATCTTCTTCATTAGCTGATTGTTCATTTTGCATTTGTGGAGCCTCTAAAAATAATGTTTCACTCCAAGTTAAGAAAACACAGTTTTCTTCCATCCCAGAAAACAGAAAAGCAGCAAGGCTTTTCTCACCATGTATGTCATCATAAGCAATATTCTTTCTGTGACTGAAGGCAATGTAAAAGAAAAAAAGAGATTGCCATAGCTTTTAATGGTGAAGTTATAGGACAGCCCATCAATTAAATCTATTAAAAAATCAGTAATAATTACAAACCATTGAAGAACTATAAATAAGATTTCCATAATATCTTTGATGTTTGCTTTTCAGCACAGGGTTTTACTGGTGCCACTTGTCAAACCTGGTTGACATTATTTAAATTGGGAAGCAACAAACATAAAGCTTCTTTTTTGACTAAGAAAGATTACAGGTAAAGGAGAAATTTCTCAAAATTTACTTCACCCTTCTACTGAATGTTGGTCCTGACACACTAAATCATTACATTATGGGAAAACACAGCGAAGGCTGAAAACCTCCTTTAGAAGATATCTACCAGCAAGTTGGTGTTTACCAAGGAATTAATTTTCAATTAAAATCTGTATTACATGAAATTCTAGAGATTAATTCAGAGGATTCAGAACCCACCAGTAAAGAACGCGGATTTGGTTTTGCTGAATGCTTTACATTTCTCATGGGATGGGGTGCTGTAACAATAATCTTCCCTCTATAGGTGCAGGCATACCTAACTTAACACGATTGTGGGTTGGGCTGTTTTCCTCACACAGACTTCACTGAGACATTTGTAATGTAAGGAAATTAAGAAAATCCCTCTCACTACTGAATGTATTCAGGTAGTTCCTTATTATTTTTGAAAATTGTTCCATCCTCACTTTTCCCAAGCAGTATTTATGTTAAGACACCTTACCATCCCCTTGCTTACGTTCCCCACAGCCAGACAGTGTGGGTGCCTCACAGCAAAGCCTGAGCATCAGCAGCAGGCTGACAGCAGTGAGGTATAAACTGCAGCAACTTTTGGTCTGCTCCATCTGGCACCTGGAACAAAACCAGTCCTCTGATGGAAAGCTGTCATTGGTGTCAAGCTAAATCTGACCCATCCTTTCAGCTCAATACCAGCAAAAGCACAGAGCCGCTTTGGGATCAATAACTTAAAAAGCTGTTTGCTCTGATTTGTAATCCAAACAAGTATGTGAGAGACAAAGAACTGGAGGATTGAGCCCAAAGTCATTACTTCTGATTTTATACTTCCAGAAATATGTCTTAGCCATGCATTTTAACGATTAGTCTTTAAAATATCCACATTTTGAAGGTTAAACATACATAAATTGTAAACAGAGCACAGCATAGACTCAACATGGGGTTTTGAACATGAAGCATTAATATTTATTCAAAGTGCAAGGCTTTTATGTGAAAAAATAATACCTTTTCGTAGCTGAAACATGTTTAAAGGTTCTCTTCTCTGAGGAAAGTATCAAAATGCAGTGTGACAGATAAAAATCCAGCACATACCATGTCCATATTCACATATAAAAAGATATTTTCAACCTTTCAATTCAAAGACCAGCAATAAAAAAAATCCCTCTCATATCCTTAGGATGCTAAATAATAATTTCATCCATGTCTCAGTTATTGACTTACAAAGACATGACTTGCCTTTGCTCTGTAGTTTTTATACACAAACAAACTGAGGACAACTCATTGTTATGGAAGTCAGTGGGATTGTCAGCTTCTTTACAAAAAAAAAAAAAAAAAGCAGCAGCTAGATGCAGCTGGCTCACAACTCTGGAAAAATATTGAAGATGACAGAAAGAGTATGATGTTTTGGCTCTTCTGCAGCCATTATGATATTGAGCAATATGCTGCAAAGAGCTATTGCAGTAAAGTGCTGCAAGACCACCTCCATGCTGAATAAAGGTCATGCAAGAACTCTGTTGAATACTCTGAGCTGTATTGCTATGTCTGCATCTTCCAAGTTATAATTTTTATGCATCTTTCCACTATGAATTTTGGACTCTTCACATACTAACAGAAATTCTGTGTAGGTGAATAAGATCTTCAAATTCCAAACATCACCAAAAACCTAAATTATTTGTTTCATTTTTACCATCGAAATCTTATTAGCTGTTTGGCTCATAATAGCTTGAAGAGCTTTTCATGATCCCTAACACACAATGGGGACACAGAGGTGTCATTCTTGCCCTGAAAAAAGAGCAAACTGCTCTTTTTCAGGGAGTGTGCTGGTTATCAGAAGCATCTCTACCCCACCTATCCCCACCACAGCAGTTGGTGGTGGAGGCCAGATGTACAGAAAGAGCCCTGTAAGGACAGATGTACAGAAACAGCCCTGTAAGGACAGATGTACAGAAAGAGCCCTGCCCATCTGACAGGTCCTGACAGCCACTCAGCACCTGCCTGGCCCATGTGCTGCTGCCCACTACCCAACACCCATCACTAGCCTGGGACACAAGGAGGTTTCCCTCTTAATCTCTTTTATTTCCATTATGGTATCTCATGGTGCTTTACATATAAATACAATGTATACATTATATAGATCATGCATATTTGTGCCTGCATAATCTATACAATATATACACATATACATTGCAGGGAACATACATCAGCAAAAGGCCTCTTTTATTGCAGGGATTGCTTCAGTCAATCTAATAGCTGACACAGTAAAACAATTTTACAATTTGTACTCTCTTCCATATTTTATATTTTCAGAAGGGGAAAGGAGAGAAGAGACTGAAATTTCTCCCTCTAGTTACTCAGACCACAGAATCAATGTAATTCTGCTGTCTTCATTACATTATTTTTCCCCCAGAAACCATAATACTACAAAAAGATTAAATTAAATAATACTCTAAAAGAAAAAAAAAATCAAGCAGTTCTTTAATTTCATTTCAATACCATCTTGTTCTTCCAACAGCCTCTCAGATGTGCAGGAAATGGTTTAATGATGTGCCTTTATTAAAGGGAAGTGCTGAGGTATCTCTGCAGGTTGCTCCCATCCCCCAAAAGTTTGCACAGCAACAACTCTGAGAATACATATCTGCCAGCAAAAAATGTCTTCATCAGAGCCTCCTTTTATCACAGAAGCTGCAACAAAAACAGCACTTAAAGGACATAATCATCTCTACTCACAGTACCTCCTGAACTGTAAACACAGTTTAAAAACTGCACGCCATGGAGCTCTGGCGTGTTATCTAATCCTTCAGAAACTCTATCCTACTGCAAACACAGGCAGCAGCAATGCCAGCCACACCATGTGCTTCCACTTACTGACCCACTCCCTTTCCACAGGCACACAGACACCATCCCTCACCAGCCTGCACAGAAATGCTAACACAGCTCTCATGGCCAAAACACTCGGGGCCTCACCTGGGAAGCAAATCCAGCCCTGCCTGTCACCCTCCTAAAGCCCCCAGATGTAACAACAAGTGCAACTGTGCATTGTATGTGCTGTTGTTTAGAGTTATATTCCCTCACCCTTGCCTGCACCCCTCCAGCACTACAGCTGACACACAGAATGAAAGGAGTGGGGTTTTTTAGTGTAATATCTGGGGCTGCTGAGCTTACTCTGGCTGCTGGTGTGTTTGAAACACTGCTCACCTGAGCGAGTGTTGCAACACTCTGGCCACACTTATTTGTTAGCAAAGCAGCCAAACAGCTCAGGTGACTTTGCAACTGCCTTGCAGGGCAGCACTGCAACAGTACAGGCTTTGACAGCCAGACCTGTCATAACAAGGAGGAAACAGATTTTTTTTTCTCTCTTTTTTTTTTTTTTTTTTTAATCTTCATTTAGTCTGAACAAGGTAATTTGATCTAACTAGAAAGCCATTCTTTTATTTTCTTGTTAATAGTGCTGAAGACTCCTGGCAACACATGTGAGCACAAGCCTCACTCAAAGTGGCCTTTGGAACAGCAAGAAATGCTTGGTACCTGTTTCGGAGCTTTGTGTAGCTGGGCACGAGCAGCCTTCCACACATCATCCCTTCAGTGACCACAATGGAGCCAGAGCCTCAGTCACAGCACCAACACTACTGTAATTTGTAATGGAATACAGCTTCTCCACAACAAAAACAAACAGCAACTGGTAGATGAATAATTCTGGGCAAGACAAGAACCGAAGGGTGTGAGCTTTACCCCGTGCCCCAAATCAAACCAGATCAAACTGTGCCTGAATAAGCTCTTGCTTTTGTAAATCCTAGTGCTGTGAAAAGCTGATGGCTTTTCGGAAGGGTAAGCAGAGCTGGGTTTTTCCTGTCCCCATACTTTCAATACAATTTAGATGCAGTAGTTTCACTGAGGACCATATGACATTTTGTAAAAGCTGTTACCCATTTCTGCCTCTGTTAGTCTCTGTCCCAACACACTGCATCGCATTTGAAGTGCTGAACCAGAGAGCTTTAACTTCTAGCTTGCACTGATTTTTAAAATCTGCCCACAAAGAGGAATCCTCCTCTACAGATCAATTTACATGACCATCATGGCACTAAGGTCACAGACACAGGAACAATCTTCTGCCATGCAGCTACCCTGTAGGACCTGAAGGAGCTCTTCCAGTGAAATCAGCTTTGCCATTGGAAACACACAGGACCTTGCTCTGGATGATCTGAGACTCAAAAATTAGTTTTGAAAATCACACAAATCACACATGGAACAGATAAACATCCAAAGATTTATCATTTACCCCTTCTATTTCTTAGGCAACCCTTGTTAAAAAAAAAAAAAAATTACATGCATCTTTGTTAAGGATCAGCCATACTGTAGATGACAATTTAGGTCAAACAGCTTCATCCAGCTTCTCTCTAGCATCACAGATTGTGTACTCACCAAGCACAGCTTCAATACCAAATCATTCTCCACACAACTACTCCAACCATCCCTATAAAGTTTACAAGATCTCAGAGACAAAAATGAACATCTATACAGGTATGAAAACTAGAGCAGAAGGTAATGTACCCCTGTGCCTAAAATTATACATTGTAAGAGAATTCCTATATTGTGCCTGGATTAATTACTTGCTCCAGTACAAGACAATTTTTACAGGATTAGCATACATTGGTCTAACAAAGGGCTATGAAAATTTTTGCTTGCTTCAAGCCAAACATGATTTCTAAACACCCCTGAAAGCCACACACAAAGCTAGACCTCAGCAGCACCCACACAGAGATGCAAGTCATGTTGCATTAGACCCTAGGAAGTGAAATTACAGCCCACATCCAACACACAGATTGTGTCCTAGCAGGCCAGATGTTGCATGCATGATTAACTACCAGCTTTCTAGGGGAATGAGACAAGCATTCTTGTACATGTCCTCTACTCAGACTGTCCCTGAAAATCCTTTTTTCTACCTTGTGAAACAGAGTTCAGCTGCATTTCACACAGATTTTAGGCGCTGTTTGATTCCCATTCTCATCACTGGTGGGTAGACTGATCCACAGAAAGGAAAGGCAGTCCCAGCTCACAGGAAGCAGCAGCTGCCCCACAAGTACCCCCTCTGGAGCTTTGCTGGCAAGTATTCACTGCTGGGCACCCAACATGCACTCAGGATCAGTCAAACCTTCATCATGACCTTAAGCACAACAACAGGGAAAAGGTACCTGTCCAAAGGCACTGCTGCTTTCACTACCTACAGAAACACATCACAATTTATTTTCATGTAAGAGATCAGGATGGAAAGCCAAGGGAACAAAAAAGGGGAAGATTTTCCACCAAAAAAAATGTGTTGGGGCTCTGGACTATGAAACACACTGAGCAAGGAAGGAAGAGCGAATCTTCACCGGCCTTCACTCTTGAGGCACTTAAAAATGCAAAGATGCTAATTTGACATTTCAAGTGGGTGTTTTTTTATTATTTCTTCTTATTTCATTCTTTTTGTGTAGAAAAAATAGTTTAGACAGCACATGTTTAAAAATGAAGCACAGAGCTCTTAAAAGGTTTCGATGACATAGAGTATTAGCAAGGACCTTACAAATGACACCTGGCTGAAAAGACTAACAAAGACCTTAGAGAAAACAAATTCACATTTTGTAAGACAGTCTGAAGACATTCTATCTGTATTTATCTTATTAGCATGAAGCAGCTGACACTACCATGAACACTGCAATGCAAAGGTATCGTGAATCTGTGCCATTCATAAGTGTTTCCATTGTACAGCTGAGGACTCAGTAGAGCATCAGGGGGAGGAGGAAATTTTTCTGCTTCCTAATGAGCTGTCAAGTGACACAGTTCTTTTTATTGTCTGCAACAGCATTTTGGGAAATGGTTCCTCAGTACATTAGGTCACACAACCCATGCAAAGCTAAATGCACAGTTACTACCACGGGATGTGAAGGCAGTTTAGCTTTCACCCAGACTACTTATTCTGCTCTTGTTTGCCAGCTACCCTTAATCTCCTCCACATCTCACTCCTTGTTGGTCTGTTCCCTACTTTACCTCCAGTACAAATAACATTGATTTTTTTTTTTTTGAACTCTTAATCTAGATTGGCAAAAGCATTTGTTCAACTGTTTGTCCAACAGTTCTCCACTGTCATTTAGCAATGTTCCGCTGAATTTATTGAAATTTTAAAGCCTGCCACTAACACAGGAAAAAATATTTATCAGCATATACTTAAAATGTTAGGCAGGACATCTAAGAAGCTACTAGATTCACATCAAATTTTGTTTCTTTGAGGGGGGAAAAAATTTTAAAACTATTTTTCTACTTCCCTCCAGACATCAGGGTAATACCCATGTTTTTTTGGTTACTTAGTTCTAAGCTATTGTTTGAAACTGATGCTTCAACTTCTTTAAAAAGCATTAAACCCATTCTGCTCACAATTATGCCAATTTCTTGGACTCAATTTATCAAAACTTAGCTGTGCCAGTAGGTCACTGAAAAATAAGCCTCTGTCTAGGAGCTTTCTGCATTACCCAGTAAAGGAATATCTCAAACAAGACTGCAACTCAGAAACTCACCACTAGCTGAGCTGCATCATGAACCCTTTCAGCTCCTCCCCTGCATTTTGTGATCATTTATACTTCTGGATGAGTTTTGATTCTAGCTCAGCCAACGTTAGACAAAAAAGTAATTAACCATAAGTGTATTCATTACAGGCACACACCCATAAGCTGCAATATGAACTTCATCTGTGATTCCCTAAGTGAAGGAGTCCCTCAAGGCTCAATTATTTGCCACTTTTTGCTCCATTTCAGATGTTAGCAGCCCTACTCTTCTAAATGGGTAATAACTACTGATAACCATTTACAAGCAGCAATTAAGAGTTTTAAACCAATACCAACGACTTCTCTCAAAACTGGGACCAAGCTTTACTTATTTATTCCAATTTCCTAGATAATTATCTCAGTATTATCCATTTCCCACATATTTTACTGAATCACTATTTTTCACGACATACATCTAGATGTTTATTGAAAATCCCTGGCCTGTAACAATCAGTATCAATAACTGATACTGACAGTATTGATACAGATGAATTTTTCTCCATAGCATAGATCCAAGAATGGTGATTGACTTTGGATGAGACCATGTTAGTTCAGAATATCTGCTTATATCCAAGTACAGCAGACAAACCAGGCTGAATAAGTTCTCAGAGCCCCACCTTTTCTGAAACAAACTTCTATGCCTTCTCTATAATTGAGCTTAGCATGCCAACATCATTCTAGGAGATAGTGGAAGGAATCAGTATCACATAATGATTTATCATGGGTTATTTAACTGTCTCTTTCACATTCCTGTGACCACTCTTGTGCAGCTTCCCTGCTCCTACACTCAGCTATTAGCTGCACACACACCCATGTGAGACGGGAAACAACACAAAACACCCCAAAGGAAACAGGACCTGTCCCAGCACACTCAGAAACTGATAAGCCAAACCAGAGCCTGATAACACACTCTGGATGTTGACACAACATCCAAATGTCTGACAACCTGCAAAAAGGAAAACCCAGAAAACTTCCAGCAGAGGTGTGCGAGCTGATGGTGGCAGCGAGACTCTAATTTCACATCACAGCAAGAGCGAGCAGAAGGCACAGAGCTCTCAGCACCAGAGACCAGCTGAATTACCCTGAGTGATAAAATACAATGTCAGGAGTTTCAAAGTCTTTATCAACACACTTTTAAAATATTTCCTTTGTTATCTAGATTTTTTTCCCTCTATCCTTTTACCCTGAAGAGCATGGCACTTTGCATTCTACTTTATTCATTAATTAATGATGGTTTGACTCTCATAATTTCTGTTAACCAGTTTTATATACCAAGTAGATATTTCAACGAATCCATGGAAAGATTGTGAAAAAAGTAGTGGACAGGTACTCCAAGGAGTAATTTAAAGACAGTGCAAACATTCCATGTGTTAAGAGTGAATAATGAACCCTGTTTACATTCCTTTTCTTTAGGATTCATTCTAGAAGGAAAACCCTACTCTTCAAACTTTTTAAACTGACTTTTTTTTTAAAACCCTTTTGTACCACCTGCATCTCTCCTTCCCAAGGTTACACAGCTTGTGGCAAAGCATACATATGGAAGCAGAGTAAGAGCAGTCCTTTCACAATTATTATCCTGAAACCTAGTCAAGTGGCAGACCCAAGAAAAAATAAAATGAAAATCTTTCAATTGCATGTTCAACTCCCTTTTTTTGTTTTTTTTTTTAATTGTTTTTCCTTTTCTTTTTAAAACAAGTCCACTTTTTTTTTTTTTTTTTTTTTTTTTTTTTTTTTTTTTTTTTTGTTCTTTTCAAACAGAAAAAAGCCCAAACAAAACAAAAGAACCCACAATATAAAATAATACAGAGCTTAGACACAGTGCCTGGTGGGTTCTTTGTTGGGTTTTTTTATCCCTAAGTACTTATATACTCTAGTCAGAGCAGGAGACAGAAAAATAGGAGAATATAATATATTCATCTTTCTTCAGAGTCACATGAAGATGTACTTGGATAAGGCTAAGGGAAAAAAGGAATAGAAGTGATGTCTTTTTTACAGTGTGAACTTTCAAATGCATACTACATTAAAATCAAATATCTAAATGTAGCATCTGTAGCAGTAAACAAAAAAGCACAGATCCAGCTAAAAAGGTTTTTATTATTGCCGTGATCTCTGATGCTGAGCTTGTGCTGCCTGAAAACAATGAAAATTAAGACTCATAAGCAGGAGCAGTCAGGCCTCTCGAGCATGTTGATACCTCTCTCTCAGAGTGTCATCAGCTCCTGACAGGCAGATGCAGACAGGCAAGGTAAAACGTTTCAATCTGTGCATCCCTCTGGTCTGGCTGCAGTGCAATGGACGACTTCAAACAGCCCTCAGTAAACAGTCTTCTCATCACTCCAGCCTGGGCTGAATTTTAATCAGGGTCCTTTAAATGCCATTGAGCAAATCCATATACTATGGATTGCTTCTTGCATGCCTCCGGCCAACCACTATTTGGAGGGTCATTTATTATTTTTAGAAAACCAAAACAATCCAAAGTTACAGTACATATCACAGCACATCTCAAAGCAGAGTGCAGTTATTTCTGGACATTTCATATTGCATGTAAATGAAGCTTTTAATTATTCCTTTAATGTGACATAGTGGATGCATCCATCTGTTAGCCAAAAGAGAAGAGGAGCTAGGTTTATCTCACGATACAACAGCAGTTCAGTTTTCAGGCCACTCAGATGTAAAACTTGGATTTAGAAATTCACATATTGTGCACTAAAGACAAGCAAAAGACAGAACTATGAGAAGAGCTCCCTACTGTAATAGCAGCAATAAAGAGTCTACAATTCAGAAGGGATGCTACATATGGTGAAAACACTAAGCCAGCCTGCTCCTACTCATAAACTACTATTTTTAGTTTGTTTGTTTGTTTTTTTGCAAACCTGTCCCAAGGAAGGTTAGGCTCTGTGCATCAATTATCAAACCAGAAGTACATCCCTAGCAGAACTACAAGCTCAGCAAAAACTCATTAGAAAGTGTGTGTGTGCAGGGCGGAGAAATGTGGTCATTATTTGACTGCTCTGTTCTGCAAAGAACTGTATTAGGGAGGTGTAAACCAGCAGAGTGCTGACTGCTACAGTTCCTTCTATCTCCCATAGATAAGTCAATTAATCAAACTTTGCTTACTACCTGTCAAAAGCCTGTGCCTGTCCTCTTGCTGAAATACAGAAGGAATGCAGGGGCACTTCCTCCGCCTGCAGGTTCTCTCTTGCTTAAGGAGTGGTTCCAGTCATTTAGAGAAAACATTATTTTGTCCTGTTAAACAGCTTTAGGAAAACCTCTTCTCTGTCCTTCCTGCAAACGGAGCAGCTGACAAGCAGGGAGGGAAGACTTTTACCCAAAGAGAGGAGTGGCACTTAGCACAGCATCTGAGTGCAGCCCTTAAAACCACTGTAGTGCTGCTGACACCTTCCTCCTGTCCAGGGCTTGGTTTGGGCCAGGCACCAACATGGGCATCATCCCTTGGCTTCTCAACTGCCCATTTGAGTTTGAATTTCAGACTGGATGGGCAGTCTCAGGACCAGCAATCCACGTAGCTCTGCTGGCTCAGAGGAGCACAGCAAAGCAGGTCTTTCAAGAAATGCATGTCTGGGAAAAATACTTCCTTTGCCTTTATGTCAGGCCACCACGATACAATCAGGGTAGCAATGTGAGATGAGATGATGTTTCTCTTCTGCCATAACAATTACAGGCATTAATTCCATTATGGGAAATGTTTGAGAATATTCTTAATTGGAGACTCAATAAACATTCTTTAAGAAATGATGTCATGTCCTCTTGACAGGAACAGGGGAAAAAAAGGAGGAAGAATTTTCTCTTACACCTTGAAAGCCTGAGGAGCTGGATTTGTACACATCTGGAATTCAGACAATGTGTAAGTGGTCTCTATATTTCTTGGAAGTTATCTTAAAAGAGGGACGTTTCCCTAGGAGTTTGTAGAAGAAAAATAGAATGCTACAGAGGCTGGTTTTCATCCAGATTTGAGGAAGATGTGAAAAAAGGCTACATATATAAATCCTAAAAGACTTATGTCAGGGAAAACAAATGCAGGATAAGGTCATTATTGCTGTTACTCACCCAGGCCAAAACGAGCCCAGCACTCTGGGCAAACAGTCACCACATGATGAATTGAGAGTCCACCAAAGCAGATGGAAACACTACCACTTGTTACCATTTGTTCTGTCCAATTCTGGCCTGTGATTGACTAGGATTTTCAGTACTTTTAAAGTAGATATTTCTTTCACACTATTGCCTGATGAATTGCTAAAAATGATCAGTTGTTGAATACAGCCAATTCCCAGAATACAATCATTTTGGATTAGTTTCTGAACTAGGTTCAGACTAAGCATTTTTAGGTCTATTTTTATTTGTATTGAAATACATGCTTCAGTGTTTTTAGCTGTTTGAGCAGCAGTTGTTGCCACAGACTACTTTGTGGCAGAATGAGCAAGAGTTGGATTCAATGTTATTATTTGGAAAGTATTTGAACCTTTTTTTTCCCCTCTAAAAACTGCCCTGCATATACATTTGTTTCTAGTGGTTTCTGCAGTTTCTATAAGAGGAAAAAAAATGCTCTTGATTAAGTTCCCCAACCCAACCATAGTGAGAGACCACACTTATAATGCGAAAACATCGTTCTGGCTATGGTTGAAGCCAATAAGACAAATTTAATTCCTGTTAAAAATGTATCCCTTTCTAATTTTTGTTTCTTAGACTTTCTGACTAAACTACTTTATTAGGCAATCACAGCCTAAGGTATCAACTAAGAACTAAAATTTCAATTAGAGAATCCAGCATCCTCCACAATCATAACCTCCAGACATTTAAAAAACAGCCCCACACAATCAAGTAAGACTCTGGTGTTTCCATTCCCTAGCTTTTAGGCAGCAGCTTTCAACTCACAACAATCCATTTCATTAATTGAATTCTCCCACTCTCTCTGAAAAAATTCAGAATTTTACAAATAGAAGAAATTGCAACTTTTGCCTAAATACAAGTATCTTTTTTCTCTCTAGTGAAACTTATGAAGGAGTATTCCATATCAATTAATCAAGATAGACACCAAATTCTTAATTGGAAGATAAAGATTACAGCCCCCTTGCCAATCTGTCTCCAACTCTACTACTATTTTCCTCATGTATTTGTCTTCCTTGACACATACCATGCTCCTCCCCTTACTCACATGCAGGGCATGGGTGAATACTCTGCCATGCATTTAAGTAGTGCAAAATAGCTAAAGGTAAAATGTTCCAGGTCAAGTAGGCAATTCTAGTGGTTCAAGAGACAGTTTTTGTCAAAACATGAAGAACACTCTTTGGTTCTGGCCCACTTCACTAACTGGCTGATAAGTACCTTGAAACATCCAAGCAAACACACTCATCAAATGAAGCAATTTAACGCAAGCAAGACGGCTTTGGAAACAAAAATTGATTCTTACAGAGTTGACTCTGCAGATTTGTACAGACACTATTCTTACAGACTGTTCCATGAAAGAATGTTTCCATTGGCCCCTTGACTTTTGCATTCTTAGAGTTATTCTTCTAAGCTATGTTGTTCCAGTTGCAAAACCTGATGAAGTTAATTTGTCATCCTGATTACACAATGTATTCAATGAATCCATTTTACAATATAATATTGACTAAAATATTAATAGGAAGTGTTGACAGGAACCAATCCAAAATAGCAACATGCACTCTGTTATTAGCAGTGTAGTTTCCACCATTAAATAGTCTAAAAAAGCTTAATTAGATTTTAGCAGTCCTAGAAGTCAAGAAAGGGAAAGAACCCTTCAAAGCAATAACATCTCAAGCTCTGCAGCATGTTTCAGGGGCCAGCACAGCCCAGTGACTTCTTATGCTTGTGAAATATTGCAGAAGATCACCAATCCTTTCCAAAGTCTTGTTTCTTTAGCCCTTGAGTTGAAAATTAGAACATGGCATATAAGGAATTTTCACCTGAAGTTTAAAATGCCTGTATACATAGAAGTTTAATTTATTATTCTAATGACTTTCACAGCTTGAGATTCTCACTGGGAGACATGCCTGTATGCATTTAATAAGGCTGCAGAGATTGGGACTATTCCTGAAGGACTTTCCGAATCATTTCCAAAGCATCTTTTTATAGCTGGCAAAGTATAAATTATGTAAAAAGGCAATTAGATAGATACCATCAAATCTCTTTGACTGTTAACCCCTCTTTGTTAGATTAATCTATAAACCTGAAAAGAATCCACTTTTAGCATTCCAAGACCATGCTCACATATTTAGATGTGAAGATGTAATCATTCAAATAACTGCAGCAGGGGGGGCAAGGAAGGGAGGGAGGGAGAGGCAGGAAGTCTTCATGTTCTTCTCCTTTTCTCTTGAGACCTAAACAGCACGTTCATGACAAATATGCTGTCCTATTACTATGATGTTGGTAGCTCACAAACATAACTAATGATCCCAGCACTAGATTTTTGGAAATCTGGCAGAGATCTGATACACAAATGCGTTTAAAAAAAGATTGTTATATCTCCTTTCCTTACTGATGAAATCCTAGTTCTTTGGGGATGTGAGAATTGAGAAGAAACATTCCCACACTTCCCATAAATCTTCCAGTAGCAGAGAATGAAGAGAGCCAATGGCACAAAACAGAGTTCCAATTAAGCCACATAATTTTTTTCCCACAAGAACATCCCACAGGTAACAAAACATCAGGGTTGGTGCCACAGCTCTCTGCCCTTTTCATAAATGGCACTTCATTGCCTCCTTGGAATTCATGTATCATGGCACTGAATATTAAATACAAGTTTCACAGGGAGGGCAAGAGCATGAAATTCTCAAGCATTTCTACCAGGGCCAAACTCTAAGTCAAAAACTTCTCTTCTCCTCATAAAGAAGTTGTAAAAAACACACGGTGTGTTTCTGCTATTTGAGGGAAAGATCCGAGGCCTGAAAATTGCCCATCTCCAGTGTCAGTGCCCTTGAAGCTGGACAAGATCATTCAGCCTCAAACACGAACTGCAGCCTGCCTGTAATCCAGACTCAGATCTGAACACCCTCTTCTTCAACCATCTCTAATTATGGGTAACCTTGATTTGCTTTTTAGCTGGATAAACAGACAGGCTGGCTCAAGCCTTTCTCACCCCATGGCAGAAGAGTGGATAATACATACATCAAAAGTGCTCTCTTCCCCTTCACCGCATGACTTCTGTTTTACGAGGCATGCCCAGAGGTAGAGATCATGTTAAACCATTTGACAAGAACATTCACTATTTCCTCCCCCCTCCCAGAAACTGACTGTGAGATTCTAGTTACAAAGACATTTTGTCAGTTCACTGCTGTAAGTGGCCACTTTTCATACGCGCCAGCTAAGCAGAAACTACCTGAGAGTTATGAATACTTATCAGATTGTGTGAAAGTCACAGGCATCACACTGCTGTCTGACTCTCAATAGCAGGGGACTTCTGGGTGTCATTTGGGAATGAAAAGATGCTGTCATTACTCCAACAGGGGAAAGAGAGCCAAATGAGACTACTTGTGAAAGCAGCCCAATGATAGAACATTTTGATTAGAATAAATGACACCAAGAAATTGTCTGCTGGCAACCACACTTTTTCCTGTTACAAGAAGATGATATAATAAAAGGGAATTTCTTTGCCAACTCTCATTCTACTGGGAGGTTTCTGAAACCTCAGATTTCATGAGACAACAGCCTCCAGAGATGAAGAAACAAAGGAAAGTATTTTCAGCTAGTGCTTTTCTGGGAAACAAAAAGAAAAATTTCCTTACTTATATACACATGCACTTCCCTTCCTACAATTAATCTTGTTTCTTTACAGGGTGAAAATCTTGCATTTCAAAAAAACTCAGACTATTAGGAACACTCTTCAGTAAAACTATGTTGCCTGGCCTGAAAGTCCACCAATAATAGCACCAATGGGTTCTGCTCAGTCACAGCCAGCAGAATTTGCCTTCACAAGGAGCAGATGATCACTGGATGGAGAGCATTTGAGAGCTACTTGTACCCAACAGCATCAAAAACTGAAGCCCAGCCCAGTTCAGAGCTCTCTGCATGCACTGCCAGCCCTGCACCTCAGTCACTGACCCATCACAGGGCAGTGGGTCAGTGGCATCCGTGCTCAGCTCTCGGCCTCTGTTTCCAGTCCTTCCCTCTTCCCTCACCAGATATTTCTTCTATTCACATTTGAAGAAAAGAGGCATTGCTAGTACACAGATATACTTTGGGGGCTTTTAGTATGAAAATATAATTCATATCTTTCCTCCACCAGATCCTTTCCCTCTCAGTCACCAACTTGACATTCCACCTGGAATAAAGCTCTTTTCCAGACACCTCAAACAGATGGAAGGATTCAAAAGAAGTTGTTCTGATGTGTGTGCCATAGTAAGTGCCTGATCCATGCAGCTAGAGAGCCAGCCCTTCTTGAATGAATCTATATTTAATTCTACAAAACTGAACCAATCTAAGAGAAGGGAAACATTGTTTTGGGTGTGGGAAACCCAGAAACCAGGGCTCACATACAACTTAGAAAGCAGCTGGAAACTGCACTGTGATCATGTTCTTTGTGTGGGACTATCCCAAAAAAATGCCCCAGTGACTGCACTGGACACTCTTCCTCTCTCTCAACTGAAAACTCACCATACACCTCAGAAATATTTACCTAGAGTCTTGCTGAAGTTGGTAGATACTTGAGCAATGAATAAATCTGGAAGAAGTGGTATTCTGTAACTTCCTGCCCAGCTTTGCCTGCAAATCTCTCCAAGTGGTCAGTCACAGTGAAAATTGGTTTAAATGTTTACTGAGAGCCCCAGCAAGCCTGAAAACTGAACTGACCTTGGACTGAGCCACAGTTTGTAGAAAGCTAATCAGGTACCTGCAAGTCCAAATAAAAATAAGCACATAACACTTTCAGCTAGATCAGGGGAAAGGGAAGAAATCAATACTAAATACACTGCAAATTTTATTTTGTGTTTTGAAATATGAACAGAACCTATCCATGGTTAAAACTCAGATAATAGTTTCAGAGAAAGGAAGGTTTCAGCTCCTATATTAACTGAGAAATTTGATTTATAAAAATAGTAAGGTTTTTCTCCACATTTTTTCACTAAATCACTTGAAGCTGACATTGTTTAAATATTAAAACCCCAAACAAACCCAGAAGTGAGCAATGCACAGGATGTTCCAAGCAGAAAAAGATGAGCTGTTTTGATCTAAACACTCTTACCCTAAAGGACAAAGCATCATTAACTAAGATGGAAAATTTTAGATTTCTTTGGTTTGATGCAAATCAACACTTAGCCAACTTTCCAATTAATTGTCAGACTTGAAAGCCCTTTATACATTACTTGTGGAGCTGGATGTATCTCCCACCTTGCTCCAGTCCCCCTGCTCTATTTTGGGTTGCTTCCTACATGACTTGAGATGAATGTCCCCAAAAAGTGGTAGCACTCAAGTACAAATGAGCTGCTGAAAAGCCAGTGGGTAATTATGGCAATCCTACATCTCTCTTACTTCTTGGAATTCAACTGCTCAAGTTTCTGGAGGGTAACTTGCAATGGGTGAGTGCCCAGGACAGAGTGCCCGAACCAGGAGGAACCTAAGTACCACATATCTAAAAATAAAAGTACTGTTTTGTCAGGTCAACACTTCAGTGCTCTTGGGAAGTCATCCAGGTGGAAATTGCAGTCTTCCCCCAAGAGCCACATCCAAACAGTCTGAAATCAAGGTGCTCTAAGATCAAGTTACAACTGAGATGTTTTTCATGTTTTAGACCAAGACCCCAATCTCCACATCAGCTCCTTTCTGCCACATCCCTGAGCTGTGGCAGCATGAAAGCCTTGCAGCTGACCTGCAGAAGATGCACCAAAGAAGCCTGAACTGAGAACAATTTTAAGGCTACTGTAAGTGCCACATTTATCCCCAGCATTTATCCCATGGAAAGCTGCAATACTCTCACAACACCACTCATGCAGCGACTACAGACCACTTACCCAGGTTCCAACCACGTGGTCGATGCTAAAAGCCTTTTCTGGAGCTCTGCACATGGGAAAACCTGACAGCAAACGTGTGACAGCTTTGCATGAGCACAGCCACCCTACGCTCCACGGGACAGGGACTCCATCTCGCTGCTTTACAAAGCATCACACACATCCTTGGGATTAAGGAATGCGCACTAACAGCAAGGAGGACTTAAAATGAAGAAATAACATTCATCCTACAGGTTTCTGATCACAGTGAGGTGCTCTCCTAGGCACAGGGGCCTTTCAGAGCAGAGTTTACCTCTGGCAAGCACAGTCATTTGCAAGCTAATGCTCTTAGTAGAAAATACCTATATATACATTTGAGGATACACAAACAATGAAGTTCTGTGACCAAATCAGACCTCACAAAAGCTCACCTAAAAAAGTCACCTACTTGTAATTTAAAGGTTTGAGTTTGGGTTGTTTTATTTTTCATTAATTCCCCCAAAGTTGTGCTAAATTCCAGATAGATACACCACTTTTCAGTACCATTCTTTCATGCTTCTTTTAACGCATTTTATTAACACACACTACAAATAAATTCTATTGTAGAGTGAATGAAAGAGGGATTGTAGAGAGAATAGAAACATTTAGTGGCACAATGCAGATTTTAGGTCTCAGACCTCCCCATGTAAATGTGAAGAGAGCAAAAAAGATGGGAAAGAAATTGGAAGGAAAAAATCTTTCTTTTGCATTGAAAAGTTACTTTTGCTATGAAAAAGACTAAATCAAATAGTAAAAATTCTTGTGATTCAAACTATATTATATGAATGTGGCTCCACAACATAGTATGCTGCTACACTGTATAAATTAACTTTTGTTTGCTGGAGACAGTAAGTAGGGAGTGTTTTGTCTAGCTATATGGGCTCATGAACAGTGTAACAATTTCAAAGCATTCCCTTCACGCATAAAAACCCCTGCATACTGTTAATATATCCTGACTAGATTAAAAGTCTCGCAAATGATTTTGCCTGAAAAGTCCTAGTATGCGATCTCCTTTAGGGAAATATCTTCAGCAGCAATTATTTTAATTGACAAGGAAGCCAAGAGAATAGCAGCAAAGAGACAGAGACAGAGTAGACCAGGAAAGGCTCTGTTTCCCCATTTGCTCTCACATCCTGGAGTCTATTTGCTATTAGTACTTGCAGCCTTCCCCACCCTAACTATTTATATTACTACCACTTCATGGATATGTTGAAACTTTAAATCATGGGAGACCATGTAAGAGTAAAACTTAATAGGTTATCAGCACCACAGCCTTGCCTCACACACCTTTTTTTTTCCCTTTAAAAGCCCCACTTTCATCACTTGCTGTCCCCAAATAGCTGGTATGCTTTTGAACAGTTTTAGCACACCACAATTATTTCCCTCCACCCTCCAGGGTGGAAACAAAGGAGAGCAAATGTAACCTACTCGGTGTGATAACAACTGTGAAATCTTCTGCTTTCCGCTCCTCACTCCCCCCACAGTGCCCTCCAGAAGTAACCCGAGCCTACCATCCCATCAAATCAGTGACATGTTAAGGCCCCTGTGCAAGGGGGGGAAGAAAAAAAAAAGTCTCAACCTTGGGAATCATGTGGAATCCACATAATTTACTATTTCCTGTGATTCATCAAACTTCCTTCTTCCCAAGAGTAATTGGTCACCACTTATTTATACACCACAGAGCAGCTTAACTCCAAAGGTCAGTCCAAGATTAAAAAAAAAGCAGACCATTTATTCAAGAAATCTGGGTGGTTTGGGGTTCTTGGTTGTTTCTTGACTTTTTAAATTTTGGTTGGGCTTTGGGTTTTGGAAGTGGGGGGAGGTATTAAATGTGTAAAGAAAAAAACCTTACATGTCCTAAGCAGGCACTCAGGCTTCCAGAAAACTCGTGTTACCATCGCTAACACGATGTATCACTGCCTAGATTTAGGATGCAGAATCTTTAGCAGAGAACTGCTTGTTTGTGTGGTAAATCAGGCCTCAATTTCAAGCAGAAGAACTAGAAAAAGTGGGAGCATGTCCCACAGCATTGCACACTCACTTTGGCAACTCCTTTGCCCGCTGTAAAAGAAAAGGATGTCACATATTTGATGCAGACCTGCCTTGACTCCTGGGCAGAAGGGGTGAGCGTCGGTAACAAAAATACTTCTGCAGGAAGAGTGCGTGTGTGGCTTTGTGTTTACAAAGCAAACCATTTGGTTCCACCAAAAGAAAAACGTTTAATCTTTACTATAATAAGAAGTAAGGAAAAGCAATTATGAATCTAGAAGCCCAGAGGAGAGAAATAAAGTAGTCCTTAAGCTCCACATTTCAGACAAAACTGTCATTCTAACATAAAACATCTACTTTTAACATACATGCACTTTTAATAAACAAATACTATGTAATTGATTGCTTGCTCTAGCTAAAACTTCTGCCCAGTTTTCATGCTCTCTCTGCACCTCACAGCCCTGTAGCCCCATCTACACAAATGAGTCAAGTAGTATGAAAAGAGATGCTTGAACAAGTTAATATCACATAAACTGCAAACTCCAGTTTGGGGGAGCAATTCATATTACTCATGTTAAAAACCTCAGTTATTAAATGCTGAGATATAAGATGTCCAATCAAAAGGAAAGCTTACATATATATGCTTAAATGCACACATATTACAATACCCATGAAAATACAGCATGTGACATAGCTGACATTAAGAAAGGGACATTCTAATTCAGCCTGTTAAAATAACTACAAAACACAACCCAGCTCTTCTTTTAGTGTATAACTGAAGCATATCAAGCATATTTATTTATTATAGCAAGAAAACAAGAGAAACCTGCAGAAGTTAAGCCAATTGTTACAGAAAAGCCATGTATTTTCTAACCCTCTTACAGATTCCAAAGATCTCCTTTATGGGGAGCAAAGGAATTCCAAACATCCTTGCAGGGCACTTTGCCCCAGGCATTAACTGAAATTCCCACCATGATCAAGATAGAGAAAGAGGAAAAGAAACCATGTATTTTTTAAAGTATATATGTATATATACTTTTACTTTTAAATATATATATATATATATATATATATATATATATATATATATATATATAAAGGTAAAATTATCTATATATGCAAACAATATGTAACAATATGTCGTCAGTTGCATTTCAGATGAGGAAATAGATGGAATTAGTAATTTGGAATATTTATACTCCTAATTATGATGTTGAATATGATTCTCTGTGACAAAGTGGCACATGCAGAAATCCCAAGACGTTTAGGAAAGAAATCACATATTACTGCTTTTATTCATGTGTTTAGGTCAGGTTTTGTTTCACTTTTTTACCTTCATTTTTTCATTAGGAAACAACTGATGTCTGAAAAAAACAGGGATCTGAGACAAAGCCTTCTCTCCTTCAGCTAAAACACTTCAAGATTTTTTTTTCCCCTTTAAGCATTTCTATGTACCTGCCTAACACTGGTCAGATGTATGGTCAAGATCATAACCATTTTTTCAAATTAGTTCAAAGTACTTCTTCTACTCCAAATTAATCATTTTAATTATGCTGTCAACAGCTGCATCAGGGCTTCAAATCAAATCTGTTTTGTTAATGAGATCCTGTTGCCCTACGCTTTTTACCCAATACTCTTTTAAATTGCTAAACTACATGTTAGGATATTCCATTATAGGCAGGTCTTCATATAGACAATTTAAAGAACACGCTCCTCTGAATTTTGATATGCACATATTAAAAAACCCAACCTCCTGAAACTCTTGTCTCAGGAATTCAGGAATTTTTGTCCCTCATTCGAATTCTCATAAAAGTAATAGGGGGGAAATCGGTTTAAATGGAAGTGTAGCAGAGAAGGAAGATAATAATCCTTTCCTTTCTAGTTTGTGATGAGCTGTGATCCTTCCTGTTTCTGCATGTGCTTCAGTGAAGCCTTCCTAAATTGGCAGAATTTTAATGCAACAAAAATATGTACTGGCAAGGTCGAGATTTTGCTTAGCTTTTTTCCTCCCCTCCCTGGTGTTCCTTTAAACCTCACAAAAGAGCCTGTAGACAGGACTGTCAGGTAAAATTCACAGAACAAAAGAATGCAAATTGCCACCTATTACCTCTCAGGCACATTTCAAATAACCAAAAGAAGTCTAGATAAATGATAAGATTCCAGTCAATAGCTCATTTCTGCTATAACCACACAGTTCTGAAAGGAAATGCGCTGCAGTTAAACCAGTAGTGATTACTGGACAAGAAAAATATAGTTACCTTTTAACCACGGCACAGTAGCATTTACAGATCAAAAACATGTTATTAAACTCACAGACTGGCCACTCTCCACGTCTTCTCAGAATATTTCTCAAAAGCTAACATTTCTAACAGCACAGCACCTGAAAGTATGCATACCTCGCATTTTCTTTCCTGGCTACAGCTTCCATAAATCCCATCTGCCCCTCTCGGAGGCGGAATAACTATCCTTTAAAGAAAAGTATTAGCTTTTGTAAAGTCACACGTTTAAAGCTGCCACTGAAGCAAGGTGCTTATAAGCACTTTGTGTTGGCCTAACCCACACTCTTTTGAAAACACCACCCTCGGGCAACTAAATCCTTGGCCTAATTTTCAAAATTGCTGAAGATTCAGCAGTTTCTAATCATTGCACGGGAACTAATGGGGTGTTAGCAGTTTGAAAAACAGGCCACTTATTTGAGTCCCCTAGGACCAGAGCTTGGGATGCCTAATTTTACACAGCCATTTTTAAACAAAGCAGCCTTAAGCCAAAGGTTTTTTGCCTAAACTTTGGTCCAGCAGCCTGCCCCTTACATTGAGGGGCTAAAAAAGGCTGACACATTTGAATATGGAGAGCAGGATGGGCACTAATAAGAGCAAAGTCTACCAAAACTGCATGGGCAGTGGAAGAGGTGAATGCAGAGCTGCTACTCCACAGAACTGCTGCTGCATGGCAGGTGCCAGGGAAAAAAGAAATGAAACCAAGTAGAACCATCATGAATTAGCTGTGTGGAAATGAAAAATATGTATCCATCTTACAGGAAGATGTAAGGGCTAGAGCACTATTGCTTAGGCTCTATGCTGGATCATAAGAAAGTTGTGTTATAAAAACGTTGCTTCCCAAAGGTCTTAACTAAAATCCTAGCCCCAGTATACAAAAAAGCATTCCTCAATGTAATTCCTGCTGTTTGGCCATCAGTAACAACTGGAACCCTGTGACAGCACTCCTGACAGATCACGGTGCTGCTGTGCCCTGTCTGTGCTCCAGGGAACAGGTGAGCTCAGAGGGTCTCAAGGCACTGGAAAATTCCTCCATACCGAGCAAGGCATTTGCAGTCACACGAGAAGCCCCACCTGGAGCTTCAAAAGCAGTGTCCAGTTGCCCTTGTACATTGTGTTGCTCTGTGTGTATTACAGCTGCTTCAGAACTGAAAATAACACGCACAGGAAAGGACAGCCTGACACTCAGAAAGCAGCTCTCTCGTGAAAATATCAAGAATTTGGTGTTTGCAAAGCAAGAGGCAGGTCATATTTGTCACCAAATTTCTGATGGCTTATACAAATAGCTATACCTGATGCTTGACAATGCTGATATGTAAAATAAGACAGTGCCTGAATGGTATTGGGCAATTAAAAGGGGGAAACATACCTAAGGTCAAATTCTAGGGATTTCTACAACTTTTACACACATTTGCAATAACTATTTTCATTCATAGAACAAACAATGAAAACAATTATCTAAGTTTTTTAAATATCCCACAGGAAGGCATTTTATAATGCACTGAATCCATTTAGCAGTTTGAGAACACCAGTATCATCAGCCAGCTAATAATAAAGTCAAAACATTATCCAGGCGAAGTATAACACACAGACAGATTCTATCTCCTAAAAGTCTGAGCTGTATTGGAACATACTTTCTACATGAACATTACTGGTGTAATCCAACAGATTTATAAGATGTATTCTTAAAAGCTTATTATCAAACAAAACGTTTTATGAAGGATGGTATGTTGTGCTTTATAGCAAGGTTCTGAGGTAAACTTCCATTTAAATGCAAACTGTAAAATGGTCTAAGCATTATTTTGGCAACTTGATGTGTACGGAATTCATCCCTGCTCCAATTTCATCATATCTTTAATAAATTCTTGTAGACTGAAATTGTGCCTAGCAATTATTTAAGAAATATGACTCAAGAATCTAAATATAGTTTACAAACATTGCTAAAATATTTGCCAGCAAAATATTGAAGTCTTTTCACTTTTCCCATAATGTAGTTAATTTTTCCTTTGGGGATTTTTCAGTGAGGGAAAATAATTTTTCTCTTAATATCAGAGATACAAGCTCAAAGGACAGGTCCTGTCCTGGTTTAAAGCAGGCAGCTCTGAGTAAATGTATTTTACTCCACTGATAATCCCCCTGAAAGAAAACAACTCTTGCTTTTTATGTCATCAAACCACTTTTCCCGCCATGAATTTCCATTGCAACTGTCTTTAATGGAAGATGAATTACAGCAACAGCTTACATACCTCTTCTATTTCAATTTTGACATATCAAGGTTTCACTAGCTTCTATTTCCTCCTTCTTTTCCCCTACAGTAATTGCCAGGATTGCTTTCTGCTTTGAAATATCCTTCACATGCAAATGCTGCAGTTAGCCAGGCTGGGCAGCTCTCCCCTCTCAACAACAGGGGAAAAAAAAAGCTACCTGCTATAATGAATCAGAAGACTTTCATGCTGTTTCTAATTTTACCATTTCATGTTCAAGTAATGCTGATCACAGACTTTTCTTTCCTAATTACTGTTTTGGATGAACTATATGATTTTTTGAGCTGGTGGAAGAACATCAAAAAAGTACAATAAGAAAGCAGGGCTGCTGAGAACATAACACAGGCTAGCAAAGGAAAGGCAATAAATAAGAGATTGAAAAAGGGAACTAAATGTATGTATCAATGAACAGTTTTTTCAGTGCAAGGTAGTTTAAATAAATCAGGATTTGAACAAAAAAAGTTTGTCTTTGATGATGATGTAAGTCCTGTTAATATCATTTCACTCCCCCATAAATCAACTCTTCATGTCTTAGGAAGAATTAAATATTTGCCCACTGAAAAAACCCTGAAATATTTGGCTATTTTACAAGGCTATAATAATAGGAAAAAAAAATTTCCAGTTAAAATTTGGGTCTCAGCAAGGAAATGTAGATAACAAAGATCTAGATACTTAAATGAAGGAGCTTCCCTTCCAGCTCTAGTAGTACCAGATAAAGAGGACTAATTCAAAAATTCGTATTTCTAAGCAAAGAAATTAATAGAGCCAGTTTTGCAAATAGAGCAAAATTTATTAGTAATGAATTTTCACCTCAAAAACCTTTCTCCAAGTATCTCTGCATGCCACAATCTTTACGTAAATATAAAAAAAAAAACAACCACCCCAGAAACAAAACCAATATGTGCAAAACCCAAGCAGCCTCATACTACCACCTGGAAAGTAGTTTTTAGCTAAAAATTGGACCTGAGAAATCAGATCCTAAAAACCAATTCAGTTCACTCAAAAAAAAAAAAGTTTCTGAAATTGGTTTCTGCCCAATTATGCTTGTCATATCCTGAGCCTGCACATGTGCAGTTTGTACTGTAGATTCCTGCACTTCATGCTCCCCATCACATGCACACCTCTGTGTACAGGTAAAAGTTTAATTGAATGAGTTTCAGTTACTGGCTTTGAACAAGGCAACTCTATTCCCATGGTGGAAACTTTTACTGAAACAGATTACTTCCCAATTATCAAGCACACTTTGCTTGCTCCTTTATCTCCACTGTTTGGGGCTCCCCTCACCTCCCAGTTTCCAGTTACTTTGACCTTAATGATTTTTTTTTCTCGGATAATTTAACATTATGAAGCTTTTGGATTTATGCCATGCAAGTCACAAATTAAAAATAATATATATGTATATATATACACATACATAAATGCAGCAATCTCTGCAGTACATACCTAGGTTATTCAATTTATTTATGGTATGCACTGTTAGAAGCAAGTCTTGTTACAACTATTAAATTACCAACAAGGAGGGTAAGTATGAATCCTATGGTCATATCTATCTTAATTTTCAGCAATCTTAAGCAAACTGTTCCTTATGTATTTAATACAGAAATTCCTATGCAGACACTCACAGGTTTTTATTGTTATCTCTAGTCTATGTCCACTGTTAGCTTGAGAATATTTTGATGTGTGTGTCCACATCAAAATGATGTTGGTTGACCTGTTTTGTTATAAGGAAAACTACTATTACCTAGGGTAACTTCCTCCAAAAACTGAAGAGCAGTGAAACACTTCTTACAGTTCAGCAGGTCTAATTAAAACAAGGATATGGCATTCAACTCCTCTTTAAGCATCAAGAACTGAAGACTTGCCTGCAAATTCTGCAAAATACTTTATATTTGCCTCGTTCATTCACTAACATTTCAGGCTGACTCAAAAGTCAGACTACATAACCAAGCACTGTATGATCATCCATAAAGTTTAGGTGGTCTTTTTTGCCCTATTTCAATAAACGAAGTTTAAGGTAGAGAGGTGATCCAGATCAGAAAGGCTTTTTTTCTCTGCAATGCTGGGTTTAAGTTATTTCTAAGAGGCACTTAGTAACTGTGAACCCACATACACTGCAGTCCTAGTGTTTTACCTTGACCCTGACTAAAGGTGGGGGGTTTTTCCCCCTACCTACTATCACTAGAAAGGACTTTCAAGAATTGCATCTCATCATGTCTGCTTCTCCTTGCAGAGCTGACCTCTTTGCAAGTCAGAGCCTGGAAGCATCAGGAGAAAAAAGGCAGAGCAGCTTCAGCAGAAGTCATTCATCACTTACAGAGACCAGACAGACTCAAAATCACATTCATATTGGTGATGCTTCAGTTAGAACACAAAATCAAGTCCAGGAGTTCTATCCCTCCTTCCCGGCACTTCTTCCCCCTGGTCATTCCTACTCAACTGTAAAAGTTGCACATTCCTGAAAGTGAAGCACACTTCTTTTGGGGGCTTTCCCAATATTTTTGTGTATTTCCCAGAGGAATTATTTGAGAGACCCTTTTTTAATGAGAATAGATCAAGATACAGACAAATCACAAGAAAGCACTAAGCTACTGCAAAAACAGTCAGAGAAGGGAAGAGAGGACCACTGGGTGAGCCCCTGGGCTCCTGTGCCACAGAGCCATGATCTGTAAGAGGTGAAGCAGCTACTGCTGCCCCTTTTCCTGACAGCACTGGGGCTGGAAATATAAGTCTGGATAACAGTCCTGCTGTCTATACAGAAAGGGCTCTTTAAACTCTACCCACATCTGTAGTAAAATCACAACTCAGGTGCATTCCAACATGCATTGCATCTGCTGAAAGCACATTTCTCAAAACCTGTAATCCTGGATTATTCTCTTGTCTTGACTTTCCTTTATGAAAGCCCTAAATTTTGGGTGTCTCTGTTTTCAACGCTGGACACAATGCAGCAGTACTCCAGGATCCAGGGAGCATTCAGGAGTCAGGCCACAGATTACACACCAGGAATTGGTATTTCCTGAGAGCACCTGACCCCTAGTTAGACCAAATGGTCTGAAATGTGCTATATAAGAGATAGGTATTATTACTATAATTTGTCTCTTCTGTGCCAGACGAAGCATTCTGAATTGCAGCTTTCCTTGTTTACATGAAAACAAGGAAATTAGCTTTCTATTTCCCTAGTGCTATCCAGGGAATGCAAAAACGATGCCCTAGAAGAAAGGCTTTCAGAGTTTGCCACAATAAAGATACTTTAGGGCAGGAATCTATAAAAACATGTTTAAAGTGGGAACTGCCAGTCAAGGACATTCTGAATATGAAACATATTATTTACCAACCCAATTATTAGTCTATTTACTAAATGCTATCTATATATTAGTACTCAAGCATGCATGATTACATATTATTATAGTTGTTATAAATACTGATTATATTTAATTAAATATTTATATTTGTATAAGGTACATATAAAATTATATTATATACAAAACCACATTTCCAATTCAATATCCACATATGCATAATGTGATGGTAATTATTTCCTTAAGAACTGAGGTGCTGGTTTATCAATATAATTCCTGCACTTGTGTACTCTTCTTTGAGTGCCTATCCTTCTTTTTAAAGGACACCATGCCAGATACATCATATAAGGAAACAGAGAAGATCTCAACTGGCTCTTTTTTCGTTGGTTTTATCGGGGTTTGTTAGTATTTTTAACATAGAGCAAGTACACAGTAAGATAAAGGAAACACTGTATTTTAATTGTATTCAGTGATACTTTGTAGTTAATTGCACTTGTGTTTCCTCAAGCAGCTCAAACACTGCAAAGTCACAATCCTAATGAAGTAGGAAAATATTATCTTTTCAAATGTGAAGACAGAAATCAAGATGAAGTGACTTTTCCAAGGCCAGTGACAGACAGGAGAACAGAAAGAAGCAGAATCAGCCTTTCAAACATTTGATCTTTTACTAGAGAGAGGTCTCCTCCTCAGCTGAAACAGGTCTATTTTGGGGACAGTTACAAAAAATAGCTTCAGTTGAAAATCAGGGGCTTTTTCTATTTGGCTTTCTGAGTTAGTTGGAATGGGTAAGTAATGGAGAGACTCATTAACTCCTGTGCTTTTCACCACTGCTTTCAAAGCAATCACGGAATTAGCTGAAAATTGTTCTCTGGCCTGTCCGTGTTTTCTATTGAACGATTCTCATGATAGAAGGGCCAAGATCTGTGACCTAAACTTGGCTCCAATAATGCAGAGAGCAGCCTCTCCTCTGTGGTGAACTGAGCCTTGAACAATTTCATTAAAAGGAATCATTGGAAAAGATGAAATCGATGCTCTCATAACACAATAGCCTAAATCGTTAATACAGATCCTAATTTAAAGCAGGCAAAAATGTAAATTTTCCCTATCCTCTTTCACAGAAAGACATATGCCAAACTATCATGGGAGGCATAAACTCACCTGCAGTACTAATGACCAAGTCCGACAATTATTAATTACAACAACATTAAAAAAAAAATGAAGTTGACAGCTCCATTTTGTAACATGAAGCTGGTCAGACCTAAGCACACAGCAGCAGTAGGTGATCTACCATGTAAATGAGATAGATGGATGTAATGAAATCAGCATGTTTGTCACCAAGTGATCCTACTGCTGTCAAGCAATTCCAGTCCATGCACAAAGATCGCAAGCACAGGTCATGGTAAAGCATTCAATTCAATACCAAGAACCTGATCATATTATTTCACATGAAGAAAGATTGTATAGTCAAGCAGTCTGACAACTTTGCCTGTGAAGGACAATTTCTCCAAAACAAATGCCAACAGCTTATTAAGTTACCAATACATTGCTAAGCTATAGTGACTTAATGCCACCAGGCCGAAATACTTGCTGATTTTTAAAGGGCAGTGCTGGGAAGCTTGCAAATCACCCATTCACATTTTAATGAAAGGTGCAATTACTGAACATTTACCTTGTATTTAATTTGAATGAAACATCAATAAGGTTCATTTAGCATCCCTCTAATATGTCAGCAACTTTTTTTAAAGGCAGTAGCAAACATTTGTTTTTGATTTATAGTTTTGCAGTTTTGCATTTGCCAGTTGCTATTAAACGACTGAATGACAAACGGTGCAGTTTTGTCAATTCCAAAGCAAAGATAACTCTGCTGTGCTTCTTGCACAGAACTCGAATCAAAGACTAATTTAAAATCAGTACAATTTCCTCTAAAATAACAACAATGCTTAGGGTTATCATATGCAATTATGACAAAGGAATGCCTCTGTTTTTCTGATCTAGCTGTCACTGTTTTGACTGCTTCCTAATGCTTCAAAATTACAAACAGCTGACGTATCTTTTCTGAAATAAAAAAAAAAAAAAAATAACAAGGCAATAACACAAGAATACCTTTGCTGAAGACATCACATGCAACATAACTGATTCCACTTTGCCAGTCTGGTTTCAGCATAATGTTCCTCATGCCACATACCTCAAACTCCCTTTCAGCTGGTGGCACAGTGACAAACCAGACACAAAGTGTAATAATACATTTCCTTCTAGCTCCATAGCATTTTGCTGTTTCAAGCATACTTGGAGTCACAAATCCCAGATCTAGATCTAAGTTTCTATGAAGATCTGCTGATCAAGAAGCAATGCAATGATTCCAGTTTCCCTGGACCAACTTCTTCAGGGCTAAACTATAACAACCCCTTGCAGCTTCTTTCCCAGAGACTAGAAAATGATGAGAGGAATAATGGAATATAAACAGAGGAAAAAACAACATATTGGAACATTAGAAGGCTTACCCAAGCAAAATTTACTTCCAGACTGGAGCTGAACCTACACCTGAAACCCAAGTACTCATGTACTTATGTGTTATATAAGCTTGCCATGTAACTCTATGGCAGCTGGGATGCACAAATACTCATGGAAAAGACCATGGCAGGTTTGGCCAAAGAGAGTTCAAACACCCACAAAAAACAACACCACCACACACAAAAAAAAAAAAAAAAGAAAAAGAAAAAGAAAAAGAAAAAAAGAAATTCCAGTATGGGAGAAGTCCCATGAAAGCCAACATAAAAATTTCCATAACTTTACCCTACACTACCAGCTACAGGTGCTGGTTGCCACTGACAAGATGACAAGACTCTTCTGGCCCAGGCTGCAATGATATCCTTTGGAAATAAAAGCCTTAATGCCTGGAGTAGCACACAATCACTACAGAAAAATCTTATTTTCAATCGACTTATAGTTCAATGCTTGTGCACCTAAACAAGAAAACAACTTAAGAGAAACTTGTCCTTCTAATTCAATATTGAGCAGCAGCCTACCAGGTAGGAACATATATCTGTTACAGAAAAAATTAAATATTTAACATCTTATGTGATAAATATCTAATATTTACTCAAGCTCATAATGAATGCTTGTCTAGGAGGAGGACATGAAACTGCACTACAACTATGTCATTAGAATTTTTTGAAAAGGAAAATTTAATTAAATAATTTGCCAGCCAGCTTGCTAATGATTTCATGACCATGCTACGTAAACATTGTTTCCCTGATTTGCTTTAGATGTTTTCAAGCAGATATTGAAAGGACATTACATTTGCCAATGGCCTCTCTGCTCTAACTCATGGCAGCTCATGACAAATTTCTGCCACAGAGGGCTTAGAAATCAGAGGGAACTGTCAGACACGTTCAGAAGGTATCCTGCACAGGGCAGGGCTTTGAAATAAAGCATAACTGAGCCTCTCAAGGCTTTCTGGTTATTGACTGCTCCTTACAGGTCATCTGTACACGGTCAAGACATTTAAACAGGAACGTCTTTGAAAAAAAATGACTGCAAGAGAAAAAAAAGGACTATTCTGTGATAGAAGCTCCAGACTGCATCTCACGAGTTTTGAGTTCAAATTCAGGATTCTGCCAGGCTGACTGTTGGATTTGAGACATTTCACCCTCTTTGCCTGTCATTTCTGAGGGGATTATTTGCATGGCTTACACTTCCATGAGGCCTTCACCCACAAAAGGAGTGGAGTTTAGGAGCACATACATCCCTGAGCACATTCCACAATTAAAACCAGAAATCAGTAAGTTTTGAACAGATTGCAAATATTCTTGTGCTGCAAGGAAAGGAACAATCTGCGAGAGCATGTGTGTGGTAACACTGACCCCAGCTGCCCTCAGAAGTGGGTGCCAGGTCTCCATACACTTACAGGGGAATTAAAAGCTCTTCTGTCAAGTCACTCTCAGGCAAGTGCTAGACACCCTTCTGCCTAAGCACATGTCAAAGCTTCTTTGCACTCACACTGGCAGGTCAAACTTGTGTTTTACAATCAAGGCACACACACATACAAAAAATAAAAAATAAAGAAAAAGCTGGAATTACATTTTCTGATTGAACTAACGTAACAGAATGAAAAGGGAATGAAGCCTCAGAAGGAAACCCCAGCAAAACCATACTTAAATGTGTTTTTAATTTATAACAATGCTAGAATCCAGGACAGTTATGGACTTGGTTTGTTCTCAGTTCATGCAGACTCTTTTCTCCCCAGAGGAATTGCTCAGTATTTCTTGCCCTCCCAATTAGCATGGTCTCCCAGCCCTCACTGCAGATGAAGTTAACGTGAGGAGTGGAAGTGCAGCTCTGCCCATCTTTCTGCAGGTTGTAATTTTGTTACATCAACCTAATACACACCTGTCTCTGGGCAAACTGCTCTGTGTCACAGGCCATCTTGTAACCATCAGATGACAACTTTTCAGCACTGCTGATCTGAACTGCATTTGGGTAACGACAACATTGACAGTTCTTCTGATTTTCTCATATTTGATGTTTTATTTAAAACCCCAGCTGCTCCAAACAAATGATCCTCTAGGAATGTCAGCTTTCATTTCCCAAAGCATACTTTCAGCCCTCATGTTGTACATAAAAGCCTGAGAACAGGAACCAAATGTACCTTGATGTCTCAAAAATTCAAAGCAAAATGAAAAAACACAATGTGCACTTACATATCATCATTTTAGTAATCCTTTCCACTAAGATTAGGATTTTTTCCTGAAATTCAATGTGACTAGCTAGAAAATGTACTTTGAATTTCAATGAAAAATTTGCTTACAGTAAGAACTGTTTAAAAGGCACAGGTGTACTAAACAAGTTTGAACAAAGAGTAGTTTGGACTTTTTTCTTCTCTTTCTCTTCCCACCCTTTCCCCTGGTCTTGGTGGCTGCTCATTAATCCCAAGAGATGGAGGACTCCATATTGACTCTGGCTTAGCGTTTATGAGCTGTCTGAATACTTCAGTGTAAAGTGGATTTGTTTGGAGTTTTTACTTGAACCTGTACAGGGTCTCAGGGATGGACTGATTGGTTGGAAGGGATGTCCTGAGGATTTTAACAGAAATGTTTAAGGCAAGAAAATACTTTAAGTTATCAGAGAAAGAATGGAGGGCACCCAATTGCTTAACCAAAACAAGGACCACATGGAGTTAATTTCTGACTGACCTGCACTCTTTCCTCATATTTCACTCAAATGCAGAAGAATGAATTTATCATGCCAAGATTCAACTTTGCAAAAGGCCACTCTCCCAGGATTTTGCATTTAAAAAACTGGTTAGTAATATACATTCATGCATAAACCAATGCTATAATTGAAGATTCCTTAGAACAATGAAAGACTAAACAAATCCTAAATTTACAAGGCTCTGTGGTCCTATTTAAAGACATCCCTGAGTTACTGTAGAATTCCAAACCCAACTCTCACACTCACTCGAAGGAAGGACCCAGCTAATCCTACACAGCAGAGGGGTTTGGTAACTCTTCTGCAATTACCCTGAGGCCTGAGATGAAGAAACAGCTCCCTCCACCTACCTCCATCCCATTTGCTGTGGGCTGTAACATGCTCAGACTCCCTAAGGGTTAGAAAGCCCTCATCCTCCCAGAAGAGACCCCAGAGAGATGAGGAGAATTTCTAGCTGGGCTGGATGTGGGGGAAGGTCAGTCACCAGTTATTTGTGTGGCACTGGCTGAACACATCACCAGCCTGGTGCTGACAGCTCCCATCCAGCTGCCGTTTGATGCTGCAAGACCAGCAACCTGCACACAGATTGACTCTGCTTAAAATCTTTGGTAACAGACCAGCCAGGAGGGAAAACATCCCCAAGGGAAACTGGAGCTTCAGTTCAGCAGTCAGTATATTCACCATCATGGGATTTTAAGAAGAATAGCAGCTCAAAGAATAGAAGAGTTTGCCAGGAAAGAGAGAAATCATCACACACAAAGCAACTTCAACTCAGAAATACCAGTCAGGGACGCTTTTGGCTTTGTTCTCCTCCCCTCTGCCCTGGTGCAGTCCCAGTAACACACCTAAATTCAAAGGAATTTTAGAAGAGAGGATACAGTATGTAAAAGAAAAATCAAATCTGATGGGACATACATGATAAATGTGTAAAAGGAGCAATTATAGGAAAGTAACAGATGTTGTGGCACTTCACATTTCCAATCAAAAGGTGTCAAAGGAAAAAAATAAAAAAGAAAAACTGCTTTCTACCTCTTGTATTACCTCTTACTGCAAAACAAATTTAATTTTGGAGGACTAAGGCTCCTATCCCTTCCAGTGAGTCACGACATGTACATTTTCCATGCCTATTTCATTGCAAATCTAAAGTGTTTCACAATTAGTATAACAGTGCTGATTTTGGTGCTGTCTGACTTTTCAAGACTCACAAACGAAAAAGCAACATGCCATACTGAATTAGTTTCTCATTCAAGCTCTATAATCCTGCAAACAGGATTTGCACACTCACTATCCATACACTTATCTTGAAACTTTTCCCCAAAGTGATTACAGTGGCAAATTTAACATTCCTATCCAATAAAACTGCTTTTATATTAAGGCTGAGAACAGAGTTCCCTGCATTTGTATAGTCTCATGTTTCAAAAAGACCTAAAATTTTTAAACTAAATTTTTTTTTTTAGTTTGTTTAAAACAACAAACTAAAAAAATATCCTAATCACAAGACATACAAATTGATTGATATTTGGAAGAAGAGATGATTTTCTTTTCTAGAGTTACTAATATTTCAATCAAGTGTGCTGTAGACCCATCACCAGTAAGATGTTTGCAACACTGATTAGACAAATTCAGCAATTACAAGAGACCACAGAAGCCTTCATTAATCCATGGTAAAATCTCATTATAACTTCAGTTATGTGATGCATAACCCCAAACACATGTCACAGCATTTCTGAACAGCATCAACCTGTGTTTTAAGGCAGCCCTCAAAAAATGCTCTCAAAGCATCAATGCTTTGAGACATCATCACTGATGGTTAGAAATAAAAGTATCAGTGATGAAGTATCAGTGGAAGTGAAGAGTTAAAGAAAGAGCCCTATTGTAATGTAAGGAAAATCTTTCCCACTGTGGTATAAATACAAAAAGAATAATTTAAGGTAGTAAGAGGAGAAGCATTACAGGAGACAAAAGTACCAGTCCACCCCACCAATTCTCATTGAGTATTCACTCCAAACAAAATCTCTCCAAACTACTGTTTGGTAGGGCTAGAGAGGTGGAAGATGAGCAGTCATCTTTAAAATCTTTGACAATATTTCCCTTAAATTTTATTAAAAACACATTTCTTTCATTCAGCAGCCAACTTCTAGTTAGTTTTTAAGTACTAGCCCCATTCTCTCTTTAGCTCCCCTTTACAAGGACAGCAGAACACTTCCTACAGGAGAATTAAAGCCAGATGCTGACAACTGGACCATGAACCAATATATTTCTTAAATTCTATATTTATACACCTCCAATTTCCTTGGTATCTGGCCAACTGTACCAAAACACCTGTTTCTCAGGGTATCACTTGTGACCAGGTACTGGCCAGCGTGAAGAGCAGCAGTCAGGCACCTCCAATTTTGAAAACCCAGATCTTCATTAAAGACAGTACATTACATGGAGTCAGCAATATACTTTTAAAATTGAGAAATGTTTTTACTAAGCCATTCCAAATCTAAGCATAGGATGGCAATGACATCCTTCTCTCTCACTTGCATTGAAAAAGGATGTATCAGCAAAAAGACAGAACAAAGTACCTGGCATGAATACTCAGACTCCTTTGTTTTCAGACCACAACTTCTCTATCATCAGGAAAACACATGAAGGAAAAACAAGGTACCATTAAGGAAAGAACTTCCAAAATAGGTAAAAAGAACCTCTATTAACATGCTTGGTAATCCTGCCCTTTGTTTAGATGAGCTTAGTCATGCCTAATATGGAGCTGGGAGCTTTTGCAGAAGCAAAGCTTCAAGGATGCAGCAGTGATGGAGAGAAAATTCCTGCCTTTCACAGGCCTGAAGGATCCTGCTTTGGGACAGGGTGTCTGGAATTGACACCAGCCCCCACAGCCACAGCAAAGGTGTGAACAGATTTGCTCTGAGTACCACCACTGGCACTCACAACTTCCCCTCCCCTGTTCTCTCTAATTACGAGAAGTAAAACCCAACCCCCTGATGAGTGATTTTGCCAGAAGGTATCCCTGAACATTTTCCTCAGTCAAATACCGTGAATCATGTGAATAGAACAGGAATGGAAGAAACCTGACTCTATAGAAATGCCTTCAAATAGCCTACGGACTTGAGCTGAGATTTATGGGTCTGATCTAAATCCCTTTGAGGGCAGCGTAAAGACTGCAACAGGGTAAGGCAGGAATTCTGCTCCTGCTGTGACAAAGCACAGAAGACATGCCATCCTCTGGTAATTATTTTATTTCTACAAGGAATTCTCAGGAAAGGAAAACCTGGCCCTAAAACATGAGAAACAATATATATTACTGAACATCAAAGCTTACTTCAGCAAATCAATAGGATTTTATCTCTTTTTTCCCAATAAAAATAACAACTCTCTGCCTAAATTACAAGCACTTTGATATTATATACAACTTTATTAATCAAATGAGTACATTCACTAAGAAACTCTTGATCAAATCACACTGATAGGCAGTTAAAAATTATACTAACAATTGTCTAATAAAAGCCGTGGAGTAATCCCATTTGATATTTTCTTACAAACATATGTGAAATCATGTTGTCTTATTTTGCCACATTCAATGTATTTGTGCATTTATAATGCACTTAGGAAAAGTACATAAAAGTTCTTCTTAGCTGTTATTCACTAGTTTTCACCTACCATTTGATATGTATACAACAAAGCCCAAACAGAATTGAAACGTGGTATGTGCAAGTTTACACTTCTACATTGCATTACTTATCACACTTTTAGATATTTCCCCTCCCTCCAGGAACATATTTTTAAGGTTTTTTTCCTAGCAGCACTGACAAGTCCAAGCCAAAACCCCGCTCCCTGCACAACCTAAAGTCAGATGTTTCTGCTCCAAAAGGTTTACAAACTAAAACACTATGAATGCAAAACAAATGGATAGAACAATGTCTACTTGGATAAATTAACAGACTGACAGTGGAATGATTTTTCTTGCACATATACCTCATTTGTAGAGCTGCATCATTCATATGCCCTGAATTTAGAACCACTAACTTATCAAGTCCTTGGGGACAAGAAGGATAAAGATACAGAGATGTCTTAATTTTAAAAAAAATCTATTGCAATACTAAAAGTTATTTTTTTAATGAAGACTGGATTCTACTGGCAGCTGTCTATATTGCAGTATTGAGGTTTTAGGGCCACTATAATTTTATTTCTTTTACTTTTATAAATGCAGAATATGTAATACTGCATTAAGACTGATGCAACTAAACAGTTCTTACAGTGAACTGTAATTCTTCTTTATTATCTTTATTCAAATACTGCTTGCAAATTGTACTCTGGCTGCACAACTATTTATTTCAGGTTTGCTTTCAGAAAGCTAAATAGGAAAAACATTGTTGGCATCATAAAACCACTTTTTTTTTTAGCTTTGCTCTACATTCTGAGGAAATGGATATAAAAGCAGAGACTTCACATGGAAGACATACAGATTTCCATGACTACATTTGTGTTTACTAATAGAAGATGATGCATGTAGAAAACTAAAAATTGAACATTTGTTTCCGGTTCCATTCTTTGCAATGAAGACCAGAAATTGCTGGGGCTACTTGTGTGGCATCCCACTCCACAGGCAGCTCTGCAGAAACTGCTGGGCTTCTATGTTTGGCTCAAATGCAATTTACCACCCAAACAGAGCACACAGGCCCTTAGCAAATGCCTGGACATTTGTAACCACTCTGCCTTTGCTGAAAAAGGAATCAAGACTTTTTCCAACTGTTGCACCCAGTTCTGCAGAGCAATATGAAATTCCTGCCCAAACATCTCCTCTTGTGCAAGTCTGAATGATGCTCCCAGTGCCAGCATCACAACCCAGTACCAGCATCACCATCAGCAATATCAAGCTGCTGAACCCTTGTCCCCACCTGTTCCTGATACCTGAACTGTGAAACATCTCCTAAGGAAGAAAGCATTTTGTTTAGAGCTCAGCAAATTACTGCTTTGCTTTTGCAAGGGTTGTAGTACTTGCAGAAATGCACACACAGCTGCATATTTTAGCAGTTTTAATATTCATGATATACTATGCTGGAATGAAAATCAGACCACCAATCTCTGTTGAGGTTCCAATATTAGTTGGACACCATACTCCTTTAGGATCCCATAGGGAAAAGAAGAAAACAAAAACCCCACAGTCCAGCCCTGTATCATTTCATAAGGATCACAGCCAATGGGTGAGGGGAAGGAAGAGAAAACTGTTCAGGAGATGGCTAGTGATATGAAGGCTTTCCTCACCAGCACAATGAGATGTTTGTAACAAGATGCCAGGTCAGTGATGTCTCATCATTTTTAGCAAGCCTTCAAACATTGCCTTCTGAGCCTCAAGTTTTTGCTCTTGTGACAATTCTTACCCATCATAATGAGATTCAACCATGCTGGAGACAGCAACACAAGCTTCCTCACGCTGCTCAGCTGTGCCTTTTGATACAGATCTTTGCACCAAACACAAGATAAAGATTTCAGATCAGTTCAGGCTAAGCTAAAATTGGAATACTACACTAGCATAGCAAGAGGCAGTTGTGCTTGTGTGCTACTCTGCTTACACAACATCATTACACACTTGAGAGGAAAACCGAGGTTCACACCAGGCACTTCTTCAGTATCAAGTATCTCAAAAGCAACTAAACCTTGAAATAGTGCATTGAGCCCACTCTTCTCAGGCAGACACAATGCACCAAATACCTACCACTTTCTGAGCAGCAAAAGCAGACATTGAAAATAAACACTTCTGAATAAAGCAAAGCAGTCTATTATTACACTGGACCCCTTCAGAGAAACACTCATGCCAAAAATCCCTTCTACACGTAAGAAAGCCTCCAAATCACAACTAGTGCATAGACTTGCTCACATATTGAGAAGCAACATGGATAACAGGAAATCTGATACTTTATTTATAACTACATCTTGGTAATAAAGAGGTTAAAGGCACATCATAGACTGCAAACCCAGCTTTCATCTCTATAAATGGATAGCCTGACAAGCAATGCATATGTGTGTGCCTGTCTGTGCATGTGCAAATGAGTGAAATATTCAGCATCTTGTATGAAACCAGAATTAAAAGATGTTAATTATTTGCTTACTAAAAATTTAGACATGCTAATTTATCTCTTGGTCATTTCCTATACACAGAAATACACACTGGTTCCCAAGTACAAGCTAGAGAAAAAAGCTAATAAACAACTTTTGAAATTATTACAATATATATTCTAAATATATGAACTGCAGAGCACGCTCTCAGTAACAGCAACCAAGTGACTTTCCGACTCCTTCCTCCCTGATCTGTTTATTTCTAGCAAAGTTGTGCTTGTGGATCATCTTGTTCAAAGAAAGGATTTTAAAGTAAATACAGACACATCTCTTCCTATCAATCATGATCCTAGGGATCAAAGATCTTTTGTAAAAAGAATTTCCACCTCTTCCTCCCAGATGCATTCCTTAGAATATAAATATAGAGAATGAGACAAGTTGTATAAAATTTTTTTTCTCAATACACACCAATGCATAGAACAGACCTGGGAACACACACTTAAAAGACTGGTGACAAAGAGGCACAATGGGTGAATTTCTATATCCTAACCCTGAGGCCACTTGGCCTGTGTCACTCCAGGCAAGGTGATTTCCCTGCCTTGAAATCCTAAAAAAGTTTCTCAGGACTACATTTTGAAGTTCAACAGAAGAAAGAAAATCTCTTACATTTACTTTGGAAAAACATGTGAATCAGTGGAGAAGACTACTGCTCTGATTTCAGAGTATAATACTAGGCTTCAAAAATTGTCTGATTAGAAACAGGGCCTCTAAACATGTCTATCTTGATGGAAAAAGTAGTAGAATGTTTATTTTTGCAGGTATTTGGCCTGGAGAGAAATATATGAAGCAGACTGAAGTTTCCAAATCATTTTCAATTACTCTGCTGGGCTAAGGAAGAACAGATCCTTCTTGCTTGGACAGCACTCTCCATAAAAACACAAGCCCTCCTGAAGGAATCCATTTAACATGGTCTTTAAACAATACGTTTTGTCTAAGCCATTACTGTATGTCTACTTTTCTGCATCTGTGAGAGTAATAATGATTTCATTCAAGTATCCATTTCCTCATCTGGTCCCAGACTGCATTGCAGACCAGCTCTGCAAGCTCAGTATGCCACATCCAGGGATACATTATCCAGATAGGAACTTCAGCTCAAAACCAGTACCAACAGCACAATGCTGTTCTCCAGAGTCTGAAAGAAAAAATAGATTGAGAGACACAGCCCAGTTTCATGCTGCGCCAAATGGAGATAGCTCAAGGTACAGGGCTTGTCTATCAAGATGCAAAGTGGTCAACTACCAAACTGTCTTAGAGTGAAAATAAGGAAAAAGAGAAAGAAAGGGAGGGAAAAAAAGTTGCACAGGGGTAAATTCTTAATTCTATTGAATTTTTCCTCTATTGGGCAATGGTGAGAGATGCAATAAGCTCTGTATCATCCAAGAGAGGTTTTTCAGTAAATCAGCATCAGTTTGAATAAGTGAGCGGCTCACAGAAAAAGCATTGCTCCAAGATCTTGGTGTATCACCAAGTTCAGCTGGATGGTTGTTTTTGCTTTTTCATTTTGGACATAAATAAGCACCCCTCCTCTCAGCATCTGATATGAGGATTAAACTGACCACAGAGTCATATTCTGTATTCAGTCAAGACAGCAGAGAAAGAATAAAAGATGATGATCATCATAGCCAAGGCATCTTCTAATGTGAAACAGGGAAGAGATAACAGGAATTAATCGATATCCTTTTGATTCACAGAAGATCTTTTGTGGAAAAAGGGCTTTCCCAGAGGGTTAAAAAAGGATGTACTGTTTTGATTTAGCAGCAACAGCTCTATTTTTTCATAGTGATTTTCATCTTCAGTTAACATTCATCTGAGCTGAAAGTCATTCTTGACAGCATTCATCCCCTTGTGTTTGTGGTTACAGCAAATCCAGGGTAATCCAGGAACTAAATTATCATCTATGCTTCCCTCTGCTCTGTCTCTGGACAGAACTCAGATCAGGTAGAAGAAAAATTCTCAGAAGTAAAAATGAATACGCTTCTACTTTACAGACAGGTCGGCCTTATCTGGGAAAGCATTTGAACAGCAGCAACCAAAGGCTGAAAACAAAGGCTGCCATTCATTTTCAAACTAAAGAGAGAATATGAAGATGCACCTATTTTTGGAATCTACCTAGATACCAGGTGTCAGATACACCAGACAGAGCTTTGCTCAATCTGAAGTTAGAGGAGGAGGTCAAATGGGTTGCACTGTTCCAACCTCAGGAAGCTGAAATAGACAACTTCATTCATGTCTGTGCAAGTCCATTGATAACATCAAGAAAGCACATTTGCACTTTGATTCTTGCTTATTTCCAGAGCACATCCTTGCTGGACAAAAATATCATTATGATAAAATGTAGCTGGTATCCTCAAAATTAAGAGCTAGGCAGCAAAGGTGGGGGGAAAAAAAAAAAAGCTCAACTCCATAGAAGAGTTCTCACTTCTCACACACCTTCATACCTTCATTTACTTCCATGGAAAAGAGAATTTGTAGGCTCTTTCTCCCTAAGAATAATTTATGTTTTGCTCCAAAGCTCTCACTTTTCAGAACAGAAAACCTCATACCACATGCAGAACCTGCCATGCTCCATAGCAAAGAGATTAGGAAAGAGAGTAAAGAGGATGGCAAGGACACTTGCTTTCATCTTTGACATAGCTCAGGTCTCCTTCCTAGAGATCTCTAAGAGCAAAAAGGGGCCACAAACTCCAAGAAGCAGCAGAACTAAGATGTCTCCTTATGAGACAAAAGCTGTCCTGTGATATAACTGAAAATGAGACACAGAGAGAGTACTGCTAGTCCAAAACTCAAGTGTCTCTAATAATAATTCAGAAGCACGAAGGCTGTTTTGAGCCAGACAGAAGCTCAGTACAGAGCATCCATGATTACTGCTGTCTAAAGTTCCCCCTTACCTAAACTGATCAGGCTGAAGCATCATTTTAGGCAGAGGACCTTGACAGGATTTAGAAAGAAACACATGGCTCACAGAATGCTAATTATTCACTGTAAGTGAGCTTATGAATAGGATATTAAATAATATATTTCAACCAACATTCTGTGGGTTTTATTCCCAAATATATGCTAGTACTACAGCACTAGCCATGTCAAGACAAATGCACACTAGCACTGTCTAGAAGCAGCAGCACTAATGAAGTAGATATCTTTGGGTGTCTTTGGGAAAAAAAGTCACTGGTGGTAGGAAACTTACTGAGCATTAAAAGAATAGCCTATATAAAACTAAATTGCTTCCCTATCTTATTTCTGTTGGGGAAGAAAAGTCAAAAGCTGGGTTCATTTTTCACTGGATCATTATTATGCTCTTCTGGATATTGTCTGCAGTGACTTTCATTCCAGGAAATAATATAAATCCAGTATTACAGCTGAACTCAGGAGTCACATGCACTTTAAAACTAGAAGTTTAATTGGGTTCTGGGATCAAAAAGTTATATCCAGGTTGCATTTGCCATTCTTTCAGCCTCCAATTGTCCTTTCCAAATCAGAATTGCTAATAGAAACTTTTACAAGT
The DNA here is from genome assembly GCF_028018845.1 of Melospiza georgiana. NCBI lineage: Eukaryota > Metazoa > Chordata > Aves > Passeriformes > Passerellidae > Melospiza > Melospiza georgiana. The sequence continues at coordinate 41,001,339 of NC_080430.1, read as the reverse complement.
CTGCAATAGTGAAAATTCTCACATGGAGATAATGGCCTGGATTGTGCCTGGCTCTGTGAAGGTGTGCAAAGGGGAAAAGATCTCAAAGAGCCTACAATACACAATATATTTTCTGCATTGCAAGCCAGGATTCACAACCTTCCAATTTATGGAGCAGAGGCCAGTGCTAGACTCTCAAAAGCACTCGTGGAGGGTTCTGCCTGCAGCAATTGACTTGTCTTGCACAAGAAAAAAAGGACAGACATGGTGCACCTTCTCAAAAGGGGCAATAACAGCAAGGCTTCTAGAGAACAGCTGCAAGTTTTCCTTCTGCTCAAGCCATAATGGTCTTCAGGTCTTTCAAATTGTACTAATCTCACCCCTACTTTAAAGAACCCTGAAAATTCTTTGAGTTCTGGCCAAGCCAGAGATGCTCATGTAGGTTTTCAAGAGAAAGCAGATTAAAACTCAGTACTTATTGTGTACTGCTCCTGGAGAACAGCACTTCTCAGCTCTGATTGCACCCCACAGAGCTCAAAACCACATCCCTTTCTGCACCAGGAGGATGATAAGCTAAGCCTTGCTTCAGAGAGGCTGAGCCTAGCTCTCAGAGAGGATGCTGGAATGTGGTATTGGACTTGCAGGAACTGGCTGACAGTAACAGTCTTAGAAGAACCACATGTTAGAGTGACAGTAGCAAGTTTAAGCTCTGGGTCATATTAGTGACACTGTGGAGTGCTGATAAAATCATAATGCCAAACTGTAGCTAGAAGACCACTATTTAAGGTAATAAACGTTCTTTCTCTACTCTAGAATAGGCACTTAACTTTATTCCCTCAGAAAAAAAAAAAAAATTGAGAAAAATATCTATCTTTGCTATCAGAAACAGCCACCAGTCTTTCAAAAAGACCAGAAAATCAAATCACCAAGGGAGTTCGCTGGTGTTTGTTGTGAGAGTTTTATATTTGCAATTCAAATTATCTAACACAGTAAAATATCATTTTATATAAGTTGCACGTTATTTGCAAACATCATTCTAAAATAATTGCTGACATTAAATACAATCACTCGAGAAGGAAGGGAATTAACATATAGTAACAAAAATTAAAAAGAAAAACAAACAAACAAAAAGAAAGAAAGAAAGAAATCCTGCCACTAAGGTGTCCTAACATCAAGAAGTTACTCAGATGGAGCTTAAGGTTTTGCATCAATCTCAGCAAAAATGTGGGAAAAACTATCATTTACCTTGTTTATGGAACAATACCTCAATATTTTCTTTTGTGTTAACAGGTACTGATAAAATACGAGCCCAGAACAAATCCATCAGCTGCAGGGAGTGCCTGTACTTTCAACATCCTTTCCTACCAAAGAATGTTTTCCATTCTGCTGAGGAAGTGCACCCCTTTATAAACATGTGAATCAAAGGCCCTGTATTCTTTAACAAAACATGTCTCAAATTAAAGCATTAAATCTTTCCTTAATCAAAGGAGCAGCAGAGGTTGAATAGCAAAACGATTCTGCTCAGATGTTCAGATTTATCATTATTATTATTATTATTACTAGAGTAGTGAGTAGCAACAAAAAACAGACTGAGAGCTCCTTTGGGCAAAGCACCAAGCAGAACATGGGGACCCCAGTGGCACAAGGGGAAGCTGGTGACAGAGGACACCTTGGGACACTACCCCATCTCACTTGACACGTGTGCTCCTCAACTATGACAATGTCAAAGTTAGTGTAATCTATTTTAATGGCAATGATTCAGGATAGTTTAACCTGCTTTAATGTGCAGCAACAATGAAATTCTGCTGAGAGGCAGAACTTCCAGCACTGCAGAGCCAAGTCTTTGGAAGGCTTTGCCTCACTTGTGACTCTGCAAGCACAGCCTAAGAAAGTCCTCAGCTGACAGAGATGACAACTGAAATGGCAACACAGTAAAAGGGTGTGTGTCAGGAGAATAGGAGAGCTGAGCCAAACAGCTGAGATCTCTGGTCCTGAGCTGAACAGCACACTAAGGGCGCAGCTGAGAAGACAATGAGCTCCCTTATAGACTACCAACCCTATCAGGGAAGCTTTCAAACCTGCTCACCATGACCTTGGGAGCTTCTATGACCAGTTCACAAACACCCTCTGAGGGCAGCATCCCCAGACTGAGTTACCAGAACAGCAGTCTGAACTAAACTCTTGTGCCTATGGTTACAATACTCTACTTACTATGTCAGTCCTTTTCCATCTAGCCCCAAATCTTGTCTAATCTTCAATAACCAGAAGTACATGGCAAAGGGAGAGGACAGGAGCACAGGAAACATACAAATAACTACCTTTGACCATACTCCCAGCCTTTAACAGTTTGTGTGTTTTACATTGCATGCACAGCCTTTTGGAAGCAATTCCTCAGTGATTTCTATGCAATGAAATTATCAATTCTCATTTGGAACCTAGGTGAACTTTTAGAATGCCATTATTCTATGGCAAAATATGTTCTTTTTCTGTGACCCAATCCCCTGTCCTGAGATTCAAATTCTGGTGCTCAAGCAACTACCCATGGTAACTCTTCACAATGGCTCCAAACAATTTCAAACATTTTACCACCATTCACCCAGTCAAAAGTTGTCATTGTCTACAATCACCACATTATCCTATTTTTCAATTATCCCTGTGCTTCTTTTCCACAAAATATCCAGCCAGTACCATCCACAATGATGCCACAAGAGCAAAACCAGAAGGGAAGAAAATCCTCTTTGAAAATAGGATATTGCTCAGGGTGGGAAGCAGGCTGTCCCCCTCTACACCTGTTGTCACCCTGTACCAAGTCTCTGTTGGATAAGCAAATAGGCATCATCCCCACAACACAAGAGAAGAGTGCTGGCATTGCACCTATATCATTTCAGGCAAGGAGTTAAATTCATTCTACTTCTAAAGCTGAATCATTAATTTCATTTTTGATACCCATGTAGTATTGCCATCACAACACCAACAAAAACATGCAATTGTTATCCAGGCTACCAGTTTGTCTTACCATAACTTTGAAACAACTTCTGTGACCAGTACACATCAAACATTCCTAAGAGGGCAGGATTCCCAGATCAGTTCATCAGAACAGCTGTCTACACTAAACTGTCGTGCCTATGGTTACAAGAATGTGCCATGGCTAATCTGGATCTGGGTGGGATTAACTCCCTACAGCTGCTGGTGCTGAGATTTCTGGCTCTGTTTAATTTGGCAAAGAACCACACAGGAAGCTGAAAGACTCAGTCACTACAGTGAAGCTTCTGACATTTTTGTGCCTGGACCCTGGAGAACCCAAACACAACTCGAGCCAGAAGTCAGTAAACTATTCAATTTACACAAACAGGCATGTAAACTCAGGTTGCAGTTTTGTTACCAATTAAGTTGCCTAAAATGCAAGTTGTCTCTGCCCTCTCTACCTCCCTTGGCTGGGTATTTGTACTTCCTCTTGGAGGCTTGTTGTAGTGCTTGTTTGGCCATGTGCTCAGCTGGCTCTGAGAGCCCAAGGACAAAGGAGAGAGAAAAAAAAAAAAAAAGAAAAAAAAAAGAAAAAAAGCAACAGAAACAGAAACCAGAATGTCTTAGCTTTCAGACATATCTTCTCCCTAGCCTGATTCACCTGGTAGCCACACAAATGCAAATGTCTGCACCAGGGAAGGAGCAGCTTCCAGCAAGGACAGAATTACCTCCTACCACTAGAACTGAATTTAATAACCATGAAACAGCAGTGTAGCAGGGCTGTGCTTGTCCTCTACGGAGCTCAGTGGTGTTGCAGCAAAGGGAGGGAACAGGTCTGCTTGTCTGCAGCACTGCATAGATCACGATCCTGCCATGGCTCTGAACAGCCACTTCTTAAGATGATTTAAGTATCTATAAACACTGCCTGTTCAAAATTAAACAAATTAGTTGGTCTGACAGTGCACATTTGCTAATTACTTCACCAACTCTTGGATAGTTTATCTAAGCCAGTAAGCCTGGCTCAGCTTTTGTAATAGAGAACACATTTTAGCAACAAAGTGCTGTACAGAGCCCAGCCTAATTTCACAAAAACTTCACAACCTGCCATCTTCATATCTGCTGAGCCAAAAAAGAACTACCCCTTGTTCTCAGCCCTTGGAGAAACACAAAGGTCTATGTAAACCTAAGGCTGAGTACTCAATTCTCCACAAGATGTGATTTTTCCCTGTTAACATTAAATAGGATTATCAGGGAGAGATTGGAGACTTCCACCGACCCTGGCTGTTCTGTGTTTGGGAAGCTTAGGTTGCTGGGAATGCCTACATGGTGTGTATCCACAGCTAATTAGCGGCCAAGACCCCTCCTGTGGAGTCCATCAAAGCCACCCCACCCCTAACAGGGCTGCTGCACAGAGATCTGAAGCTCTGCTTCCCTTCTAGAGGGAGGCAGGGATTCCCCTCACCATACAAGAGTGAAAAATCAAATCCAGGAATCAAACTCAGGTACCTCACTCACGAGATCGCTCAGGCTGGCAGAAACATCGATTTTAATCAAAATCAAATAAAAAGTGAGCCACTGAACCTTCAGAGAGATGCCACAAGCAAAGTATGTACAGCTTCACTTTAAAAGACAATAACAACAAAAATATCATAGCCTCATCTGTGCTAAAATACCTTTGACATTGGCCACATGAACCATCCCAGTAGACTTATTCCCACTGGCATGTGGCTTCAAATTACATCCCTTTATACAGAAATGCCTAAGAGGATTTGCCTCAAGAGAGAGCTGTCATGACTGCATAAACCTTCACCCAGGGTTTCCTATGGAAAAAAACCCTTTAATTTGCAGCTAATGCTTAAGAGTACTTTCTCCATTTGAGGCTGCAGAGAAAGAAGGCTGGATCTCTGCATCTCTGTGCAACCAGGACCAACTACACCTGCTCAGTCCTTCAGAGAGAAGGAATCTTGTCCTTTTTCTACTGATAAGGGTCAGTCCTATCACCAGGATCTTGGATCCAAGAGGTCAAGTCTATAGACTTATGCATTCTCAAACATTTAGTACATCTAGTATGCCTCCATTTATACCTTTGATTTCTCAGTGATTTCTTCACCAGGAAACTTAACAAAGGACTGTTTTGAGATACAGCCAGAAATAGATTTCCCCACATATTCCCTTAAAAACTTCCTTTATAAAAGTCATATATGATGCGTCCTATTAACAAAGGACTCTTGGACATTAAAATCAGAAACAATCTGTATGATACTGCAAGTGAAGCCACTGAAGTATGTTTTAGGAATAAAACAGAGGTTTAAGAGTCTTTAGATAACAAAGAAAGAGCCATTATGTCCACAGTTAAATATTGCACTCTACTTTTTTAGGACTGCCAAGCAGCATTTCTTTTTCCCCCTTACCTCCTCCTTTTCATCTAAAGAATCCTTCTGTACGTTAATTTTTTTATTTAAAATTCTGCTTCCCATGTAGCCAATGGATTCCACTAAGCAAAAATAACAGAAAAAGCAGAAGAATAAAAGAACCCCAAGAAGATGTAGTAGGCAACACAAGCTCACCTTCCAAACTGGCCTTTTCATTTTAGTTAGGGAGTTTCATTCTTGTTATAGAAACAGGGACAATTATGTTCTCCAATCTTTAAGGAGGGTGGCTGAAAATCATTAGCAACACCTGCATCTGCAAATCATTTTGTAATGCTCTGAATGAAGGATGATAATAAATTGCACTGACATTCATGGAACATTCGCAATTTCATCATTCAAGAGAACACAGGGATTCTGGAGGAGAAGCGCGATTGAAAATCTTATATGATAGGAAATAATATGGGTAGTTTGCATTTATATAGCTCCCACCATCTGAGAATATTAAAAAAAAAAAAAGATACCAACTGTATCTCTAAACATATTTCATAAGATCCTATAGGCCTTCTTGCCAACCTCAGATCAGAAAAGGAAGACAAAACAGTGAGTTTTTCTTCAGTTCATACAGCAGGGTAAAAGGCCAAAGAAGAAACCAGTCAGGAATTCCTTGCTCTACATACCCCATGGCTTCCTAAATGCTTAAGTGCTGACATCAGAAAAAGAAAAAATTCTCTAAAACAAAATGAAGTGGCACAGAAACATTTATCAATGCTGCAATCTGGAATAGAGTTTAGCCTTTTAGCAATATACTCTGAACTGAGAGATGAAATAAGTTGCATAGCATGTAACTTATTCCTAAAGCAAATTCTACTGTAACTTAATTAACATACAAATACAATTTTTCTTCTATTCAATAATAGAAGGAAAAATCCATTCTATTCCCTAATGAAGTAAAGTTAAAATTTCCTTCATTTCAGCTCTCCAGGATGGAAATGTTACTAGTTCATTTCTTGACTTTTTCTTTTAACCTTGTTTGTTGCAGGAATATTGGGGAGTACAAACAGCCATAAATTGAGGAAACTTCCTAAAACCACTTGGACTTAATTGTTTTCAATACAGCAGTTTATATTTCAGCATTATAGTGCTGCCTAGTCCCCTTCTAATCTTCCCCTAGCCTGAGAACATGGTTAGCTGGGGAGCAAAGAGGAAACCAGGTGGCTTATGAATAATTAGCACTTTTTTATAGCATTTCTTCACATGCATTTCTACTAGCACACTGTTACAAATTTAATGGGATTCTGAATACTCTGAACATAAAGAGAAGTATTTACACGGAGCAGCATTGTCTGTCTTGGTTGATTTATTGTTGGTAGAAAGAACTCATTAGCTGTCAGGCCACTTGCTGAAAAGACTATAATGCCAATGCACAAAGTTGACATAATGAAAATAAAGGAAAGAACCTGGGCCAAATTCAGAGGCAATCTGTAAGGTAATGTAATTTATACCCACTTATGCTCACTCAGATTCCCTTAGAACTTGTTCTACCCACTCTATTGGTGCATGAGGGAATCTAAATTGATGTAATTTATATATCAAAGAGTCAGAAATGCTGTAAGGCCCCTAAGTCTGGGGCACTTAAAGTCATGCTTTCCTACATATTGTTCTCTTCATTAATCTGTCCTGAACCCTTGCTCTCTTCACTGTCTCATCCTGTGATTTATGCCATCAACAATCCCTGAAATGCAATGGGCCAAGTGAGAGTCAGAGTGTAGGTAAATCAGCATGACTCAAAGGAAATCTAAATAGATGCAACACAGAAGTTAGGGAAGCCAGGTGTCTCTCACATGCACATCCACTCTTCCCAGTGCTTGGATTCAATTTGAGATTTGGCTCTGCATATCCTCCATTACCACTGGCAATTGAATTTGTTACTCAAATGATACAAGCAGTCACAGCTCATAGACCCTCAATTTAGGGTCAGGAGAAACATTACAAGGGTCTAGTTTGACCTTCTGCCCAACAGAAGCTAGAAATAAATACAACCCAGAAACCCCTGGACTGAACACAGCAAGGATGAATGAGAAAGACCCAATGTCAGCTTAAAGACTTGAGGTGATAGAGGAATCTGCTACATCCCTCAGCAATACATCCCTCAGCAATGGTGGTAAACTACCATTGACTTTCAAAACATGCACTGGGTCATCTGCTGAATTTTATGGCTTCAGCTTTCAACCATTGCCTCTTTCTTTGTTCTACTGAATTTCTCTGTATATTTCTTATAGAGTATATATTCAATTGCCTCTCACCCTTCAGTTCACTGTCTCACATTTTCTACATCCGGACGCAAAAGAACATAAACTTTGTACTCAAAATAGTTTTACAATGAGTTGAGCTTGCAATGAAAAGTATTTATATATGTTATCCTGATAAAAGCTTTTTCATTTGGGAGAGGAAACAGGACAGCTGGAATCTGGTCACCACAGTCTCTTCCTTCAGTATCTGAGCACTCCAGGATATTATCAATTGCAGTATTTACTCTCTCTGCTCTATCTGAACATACTGGGAAGAACAGAATGAGAGCCAGGGTTGCAAGAGGCTTGATTGTTAAACCACTGCTCTTCAGCTCCTTCCACAGCTCTCTGACTGACACTTATTCTGCTATCCCACTCTAAGTGAACACTCCATCCCACAAAAAAATTCTGATTTTATCACCATCTGCTAATATACAGAGATATGTGGTCAGCAGTAGCTCTAGTGGCAATGATATATGGTCATATTTTCTGGTTTCCTGCTGAACTACAAAATAGTGTGTAACAAAAAATCCTCCCATCTTAAGGGAAACCTTATTATAAATTACATTACAACATAAGGAGTTGCAGGAACACGTGAGAAACACATAAAGGGGTGCTCTGGAGCGGCATTCTCGTTTTCTATCAACCCACAAATGGGATTGGCCAGAACAGGATGTTTTCACATTGTTTGCATTTTTGTTTCCAAGCCCTCCAAGAAGATTTCTCAGACAGTTCAATATATGCCTCTGTGGGTTCTGATTTCAGAGGCTGGCACACTAGTCTGCTCTGCACAGGCATGGTTGATGCTACCTGTCCCACTCAGAGAGATGTTAAAGGGCTATGCTCTGACTAGCTCATGGAACTAGCTCATGACTTCATGGAACATTTGCAGTTCCATCATTCAAGAGAACACAGGGATTCTGGAGGAGAAGCACGATTGAAAATCTTATATTATGGGAAATAATATGGGTAGTTTGCATTTATACAGCTCCCACCACCTGAGAATATTAAAATATATATATATATATACCAATTGTATCTCTGAACATGTTTCATAAGATTCCATAGGCCTTATTGCCAACCTCAGATGACTGAAAGGGATGAAGCACAGAGTAGGTCAGTTTCTCTTCTGGTCAATAATGTAACTCTTGGATGGAAACTAACTGGCTCTCGGCAAAGTTAACATTGCTTTATTATCTGTCAGGATTCTCTGCTGCTCATTTGGAACATCTGCTCCCCAAGAGGGGGACAGACTTTGCACAGGAGCATCAAACAGAGCCAGGAGGAAGCACATGGCTGCAGCGAACTGCAGAGAGCAGCCAGCATCAAACATCGGTTCAGCGCTTCCTATCTGCAAATGCCTTTCATCCTGTGGCCTCCCTCACCTCCAGGCTTGGCCTCTGTCTGCATTTACACCTTCCCAGAATAAAATCCTTGCTTCCCCCACCCACTTGGTAACCATCATTCAGCTAGTTTGTCTATGACTCATCCACTTCAAAACCCTGCTGACTCACAGGCCTCAAAAAGGAAACTTGCTCAAAGAACGTACTGAGACGTGGGTACGCCGTCCGTGCCAGCGAGGAACTCATCCAAGCTGACCCAGGGTTTTTACTAGGGAAAGGGAAGGAAGATGTGTCTCATTTGTGAATCTTTAGAGTTTTAAAGCCTAATTAGCTTATAGATATTTATAACCAAAGTATACCTCAATGGCCTGATTTCCAAAAATATTATGTAGTAATAGTAGCTCCCACCAAACCTAATGGGCACTCGACAGTGAAAAATATGATAAGGCTACACAGCTTTTCAAACAAGAATATACAGGCTGACTTCTTGAATCCATGGGTAAAAACTGATTTAACTCATGTGATAACGCATGTTTGACACCTTTGAAGAGCATGTTAAGTTAAAATAGAAGCTGTAGAAAAAGGTAATAAAAGTATTTTAAAAAAGACATTTCAGATGGACCTGTCACACCTGAGTTGATTGTGCTCCTTCACCTTCACATGTTTAAAATTAGGTGTCTTATGGGGGAGGGACAGCAGGCTCTCCTTGAAGGAAAAAATTAAAGAACCAGACAAAATTGCCTTTATTTTTTCCACTTCACCATATAATTACTAACACACCTAAAGCTCTCTCACTAGGAGCCCTCTCTAACCAAGGGTGAGGAATTCAGCAGCTTCCTCAGCCACATCTCTCACCATGAGGTAGGAATTCCTTGCACCTCTTTATAATACAAGCCACTGAGAAATGTCTGGTAGAGGTACTGTAAATCCATTTGATTTCACTTCTGAAGAAGGGAGCATGGTCTGGATGAGGTCTCTTCTAATACTGCACACCTTCTAACAAAATGCTATCAGCATATTGAGGAAATGAAATTTCACACTGCAAGATTATCCTCCCTGCTTTCCCCATTTCTCCTGAACTCTATCAGAATTTCTCCTTCTCCAAAAACTGCCTACTCAATGCACAGCCTAGTTCAAATCCATGCCTTAATAATGAGTGGTTTACCTTTGATTTTCTCTAGCTATGAAATGACCACCAGTAATTTTTCAGTCAAAAGTTACCACAGACTTCCATCTTCACTAGGACACTTCTGGAAGCACTCATAAATGTTGGCATTAGGGCAGGTCTATGTTGCTCTAGAAAAACAACTAACTAATGATGACAGGATCACTCATCTTCTGAATTAACCACAGGAGTCATTACTACAATTTGAGTTTCTTCAGAAATTTCTTACTATTCACATCCAAGGAAGACACCCACGCGTATAAACTAAATATAAACTAATCAAGGTGTTTCTCTGACAGACTAGAAAGAAAGAGAGAAAACAATGTTATTTTTATTTCTCTTTGAAATTGTTTGGGAAGAGCCAAGTACCTTGTTTAAACAGACTACATAGCTAGATAGACAGAGTAGCCACATAAGACTAATATTGAAATGGTTCAGAACTGAATATCTAAACCAGTAAGTAAATCCTCTCACTGTAATCTTTCTAGCTTTAGGAACTTAGTTCTATATACTAATTTAAATATTTACTCTTAGTAGAATAATTTTAAAAGCTAGAAGATTGCATCTAACAATTTACATTAGCTGATATAGATCTGGTATGCATCACCTGTAAAAGTGCAAATATTATTTGAATGTTTTTCAAACAATTTAAATAACATTGAACAACAAAGAAAATCTCTGTAACACTGGATATTTGATAACTTATCCCTTATCTGCTTGATGTGACATTTAGGAAAACACATTTTTAAAAGTCAGTAATGTATTCTGAATATGACACTTATTGTACCCATAACCTCAGTCAAATCATGAAAAGGAAAAAAAAAAAAACACTTAACATCTTCCAAAACAACAATCTAAAAAAATACTATTAGAATGTAAAATTACATAATACAAATATGTTTTTAAAAAAAATCCCACCTGGTGTATTTTCTCACCCCCTAAAGAAAGATGTGTCAAAGATTGCACAGTTCACTGAGGACTTCAAAGTTGCTATCAATCTCTACATGGAAAGCATTCAGATACCACCGTGATGGGCAGCAGTATAAAACCCAAAGAGAGAGAGAGAGAGAAATAGATAAAATGCCCTCAGGAACAAGTTTCTTTCCAAGAAAGCTTACTAAACCGAGGCTTAAATTGAAACAGTATTATTTTTCTATGTAGAAGCAGTTTTTCATCTTTTAACTCTCTCTTGTTTGTAATACACTCACAAAATGAAATTTCTATCCTAAAGGCCAAATTCTGACAGTCCTTTTCCCACTGAATAATTCCTTATCCTGTATGCAGTGCTGCAGTTTCAGCAGAGTTGCTGACAAGGCAGTGTTCAGCTGGGAGCACACCTGGACCACAGGATGGGGCCCAAAGGGAAAACACCTCACGGGTTACCAGGCTCCCAACACCAGCACTCCATCTGTCCCAATAAATCACTTCTACCAACCTCAGTGGGAAGAAAATTAATACAATTAAATCAGGCATGGGGTTTTTTTCCCCTCTAGTTGTCTGCTTTGGATATTCCCACTGTAAATGCTGAGTAAGCAACAGATACAGCAGCACTTGGCATCGACATGAAACAAAAACCCAGAATTTCAAAATATATGTCTAATTAAAAAAAATTCAATCATCAGCTGAATGTTAAAACTGCTACTTAAAATTACTTGAGTCTGTAAACTCAAGAAATACTCAGCACTGCAACCTACACCTGAACAGAGGGAGCTCCGGTGAGGCTGGATGTTACATCCCAAGCTTTTTAGAAGACTTCCTTCTGCTTTGCATTGTGTGACTTTTGAGCCTTTTAGGTATATCTGGATTAGGCATTCAAGCTTTTCCCTGCAATCTAGAGGGAGATTAGAACTGATACATAAACAAATACACATTTTGACAATTTAGATCCTTTTGAACTAAAGTACCTTAGGAAAAATAAATTCCTGCCAACTAGTATAACTGAAAGAGCTGGTAACAGACCAAAGCAGTGAGAATTTCTCAGAATGCATGTTTAATAAAAATAAACTTCGCATAACTGCTAGAGAAGCTTCTGTTGCATTTTTTCTATCTAAGCAAATAATCATTTTGTGGCAGTCCATGCATCCCAAACAGAACAACATTTTTAAAAATTAAAACGAAATAAGGGAAGAAATCACATCCTTCTTCATTATTCAATCTAAGTTGTGGAAGCTAAATAAACAGCAAAGTTATTTGAATCATTAACATCATACCACTGACAAAATGAAGAGTTACCTGTTAAGAGAAATACCCGCTTTTGGAAATATGTTCTATTCATGGCTGTAAAAAAAAGAAAATACAAACAAACAAAACTACCCCAAAAGACCCAAACTTCTTCCTTTTGTCTCTGAACACTCTTTTCTTCCCCTACAAAAAATACAGTAAAAGTAAGAGGTTACCCTGCCAGCTTGCAAGCACTATTTAAAAAAAAAAAAAAGGTAACATTTAGGCCCTAAGGAGCTCTTGGTCTTCAAAAGTGCAAAGTACATACGGTTCTAGTTGAAATTAAAAGGAGCTGCAGGTGACCAGCACTTCTGGCTCTGAGGCCCCAAGCTACTGTACAGAGCACTGTCCCTTTGAAATTTCAGCATTTACCAGCAGCCAGCTTGCTGAAGTGCAAGACACATGCACCCCTTTCCCCACAGTATTTACTTTTCAAAAGCACAGAACAGTTGTGGGCAGCATGGCTCTCCTGCAGCACTACAGCCCTGGTGGAACAGGAAGCAAGCATGAAAACATACCAGCTCTAATCCTCACCGAGCACGAGCCGCCAGCCACTGCACACCAGGATATTTCCAGAGCTCTCATCTGCTGGGAATAGACTTCTTGTCTCACAGTGACCTCAACTGCTTTGCTCTTTTGTCCAGCTCCATTATGTTCTCCTTGAAGTCAGCCAGCAACATCAGCTCAGACCAGGTTTGCTCAGTGCCAGTTTACCGGCACGGGCAACTCCAGAAATCCACACCATGGCTTTCTTCACTTTGCAACACCAAAATCTGCCAGATGATGCATGGGAGACTGGCCACCAAACACCAAAGATGGAGAAATTAAAGGCCAGTAAGCACAAAGGTAGTGCACAAATTAGAAAAGGAGGAATGATTCTGTGCAACTAAAACCCTGAGTATTAGGGAAGAAAATTCTAAAGAAAATCAGCAATGCAAGAACTGGGAAGGCAGATTGACTCGTTCTCAAGGTGAAGGAGTAGTGTACAGTATATGGGTAAACAGTAAACACTGCTTGCCATCTACCATCCAGGTCCTGGCACTGCTTTGCAGTGAAATCTACCAGGCATTTAACTTCTCTCCTTTGCTGCTCCTGCCCACCTTTGTCAGGCTGCCTTATTTACATTGCTCATAAACTCTTGCAGGCAGGGACTGTCTCTTACCCTGGCTTTGTATGCAGCTCAGCACAACCTAACTGCACAGGCAGAAGCAGTCTGCAAACAGTAAAATACCATTTAAAAAAAGAAAAGGTAAAGAAAAAGAGGGGAAGAATATGACTGCTTAGGTAATACAACAGCAATATCTATATATAACAAAAAAGTTTTGATGGTCAAATGGTAGAACAAACACCACGGCATACACATTAGAATTAGGTGAAAGAAAAAAATGAAAATCAGCAGAGCTCTTATAAAGCTAAGAAGAACATCAAAACGGGGGGAGGGGGGAAATCAAAGCAAAGACATTGGTAAAGAAGTAGATTTGCTAAATCAGAAATGATGGACAAATTGTAGAATAGAAATAAGGCTTCTGGCTTTCCTTACATTCATGTCATGTCAATGACACCCTTATGCCTCAGCTTTTTCAAGGTCTGTCCTTGTCACCTAAGCTTCAGATCACCTCTTTGACCCTCAGGCTGGTAAAAAAGAAGGCATGAACTTACCTGACAATCTATCCTGAGAGCAAATGAGAATGTGGGAACGAGGAGGAGGGAAATAAAATCCACCTATCTCTACCTCAAAATAGCTGACTAATGCAGAAAGGAAGTCACCCACTGAAGGTTAAGAAATAATAAACAACTAATAATTTACTCCTGTGCTAAAAGACCAGGAGAGATGAAGCATAAACGCCTACTTCATCGGCTGTTGCTGGAGCATGGCAGTCCTACTTCATTCCTCAACACACATTGTAAAATCACAATCTACATCTGTGTGGCCATTGGCACAGTTCCTTGTTCAGTTTTAAAACACCAATAATCAACGCTTGTTGGTAGTGTTTTCACATATTTAAAACAAAACCCTTGGGACACAAGAAGTTATCAGCACCAAGAATATCATCATTTCTCTCCCATCCATGAAGTACCTTTGAGCTAAACAAGCTGTGATTTTTAAAAATGCAACTATTTCCAACAAAACAGAGAGGGAAGCAAATATGATACTGTTACAAGCCGAGGTGAGAGGAATAAAAAGAGTAATGACAAGAGAAAATCTAAAATAAGTCCTGGCAAGGCACACAACATCAGGCATGAAAAGACCAAAGCCAGTTGGCTGAGACAGTTCTGTACCTATCAACTACTACTTAGCTAACACCCACCCATAAATAACTTCTTTGCTATTGCCTTGGTGACTAAAAGGGTGCTGGAGATTTGAAATATTAACCTGAAGGACTCAAACACAGACCAATTTCCTTACACAATGTTGGTGGAATTGTGACAGTTGTTTTTCTATTACCTTCCCCATCAGTGCCTGACAAAGCTGGCAAGGGCCAGTGGGACTGTGGGCTGTGCATATGCACTGTTTGAAAGCGTTTTTCTCTTCTCTTTGGAAGAATGAGGAAGTCCTTTGCATCCTTGTCCAGGTGTCTGCTAAGTTTTTGTCTCCTGGAAACTTTTGGGCCAAGCACTGTTCAAATTTCTAAAACACTGCAAGCTGGGCCCTGATCTGCCCCTCACAGCACTGCCCAAACACCACAAAGATCTTTTTCAGCCACCTTAGCAGGACTGCAGTCAACCTCCTTCCCCAACACAGGGGACACAACAGGGATTTCCTCTCCTCCAGAAAGTCCATCCTCTCACCCTGCTCCATTTGTCCTCTTCCTTGGCAGAAAGAAGGCTCAAGAGGAAGGTGAAATGTTGAACCAGCAGGCAGGTTCAGCCACTAGCCTCAGGTAAGTGGTCTTGCAAAGTGCCCTGCAATTCCGTGAGTCACATTGGGCTTAGTGTCAAATGTCTTTGAGAACTCCATCAGCAAAAGCTGTGGGCACTCAACACTTTGGGATAACTATAGATGAACATATCCCCTCCTAAAAATTCTTTCCCATTATTTTTTCTAGCTTTTTCTTCACTCTTAGACTACTCATGCACCATATTTTCTCATAAAGCAGCAACAGCATTCCCCACCTCCAGATTCTGCCCAGAGAGAGAAGGTGTGGATGCTACACAAGTCTATTCCCCAACTCTTGATAATCCAGTACAGGCTTCTGAGGTCATTAATTGCATGCAGCCATTGCATGAGCAAATAAGGTGTTTAAGGCACCTCTCAGAATGGGCTCTGAAGATTAGTTAATGTTTATACAGCCCACTGAAAATTGAAATGACTGCTACATGCTAAATACTACCATCACCAGGGATCCATTTAAGTCAAAGCAGGGCAGACAGTGAAGGAAACAAAACTTATTTTTTCTGTCCAACACAATTACTGCCAGACTTATGCATGCTAAAAACACCCAATAACCCATCTAACACAGTAAATTAATGTTTATGCTATTAAGTTTAGACAATCTTAAGCTGAAAGCTTTTCAAACTAGAGGAAATTGCATGTTGCACAGGGACAACTGTATACAATTACAGTGATTTCATAAAATGGCAGAGATATAAAGCAGAAACTGAGTGGCCGGCAAGGCTTCTAAATCACACAGATAACAAGTATTTCCTGGTGGGCCAGGAGTCTGTATCTTTCTCACAGCTGTTCCTAGAGACAGGAATTATATCCATAATCTCAAAATTCAAGACAACTCAGTGCATTGCACACCTGTATCGGTGAGGCAATGGCAGTCACATCATTGATCGGCATGTACTATTACTGTCATCGTGGAGTCACCATACATCAGCCAGCTTTATTATTATCCCATCTTGCACCACCAGCTGACACACACAGTAAAAGCAACATTAAGAAGGACATGGAAATATTTGGACCAACCAATGTGTTTCTTTAGGAGGCAAAAGCTCCAAAGAGACACAAAGAGCACAAACATGAAACGCAACGAGTGCGATGCTCCCCCAGGCAGAAAGTTCCCAGCTGCTTTGCTAAAGGCCACAGCAATATGTCTGCTTTGTGCTTGTTTTCATGAAGGATTGTTTAACAGTACACTTAGTGCAGCTCCACATTGACACAGTAAACGTCATCTTAACACAGCCTAGGTAAAGCTTTCAACTTACCAAGTCCTGCTGCACGCTTTGTCAAACATCTGAAGGACTGCAGTGCCTCTGACTTTTTTCTGATGTCTTGCAAGTATAGAGTGGTATTAAAGGTAGTTTTCATGAATGCAAAACCAGGCAGAGGCTTTTCTGAGAGATATCAGTCCTATTTTTTACCTTATCCATTGTACTGTTCACAGCACATTTTTATCACCAGTCTCCCTTGCACTAAACAATTCCAGAAGTGTCATTTGCACACCAAACGAGTGTATATTGCACCGTTCAGTTACATGTGGCAGATTATCAGGTTGTGCATAGCAGCTAAGCAGAACATCGACAGCTGTGTAGACACATCTCAGCTGATACTAAAAGAAATCTTGTCGGTAGTTCTGATCTTAAAGTAAATACACTGAAAAACTTAGCTCCAATTAGGCTGAGGCTGATACGATTTTCTGGAATGAACACTAAATGAATGTGGCCGATAACACCATCTTTGCAAAATATCTTGTTTGGTTTGTCTTTACAGGATTACATTTTCAAGATAAAAATGGCCTGACTTAAAAGCGATATGTCCCTGCTGTCCGTGTTCACAAAAATTTGAATTTTGTATTTTAAGCTGTGTGTTACGCCGTGTTAATATGAAATCACCACCCTGCATCACTGACATATTAGCCGAGCTCCAAGTGACCTAATTCATTTTTAATATTTCATAGTTTGTTAAAAGCTGTAACAAGAGATCACTAACACGGCTCTGACACTCCCTGTCGTGAATCAAAAGATGTAGGGAAAAGGTCATGTACTTACTAACTGGCACCAAACCAAATTCATCACTACAAAATGAGAGAACAGAAATGAAGACTGCATTTCCCATTATGCTTCTCTCTTTGTAAGAGTATCCATCAACTTGCACGACTCCAAAAGCAGAATTTATTTATATGCATGTCCCCAATAAAAGGTCAGAGAGAAGTGAGAAAGAGAAGAAATAAGGATTGTGCCTTTGTCTGAGCAAGTAGTTCCTTCCCTTTAAAGCATACTCATCAGCAACAGCCTTTGAAGACCAAAAGAAGAAACAATTCCCAACCACATAAAGAAACTAACAAGTCCCTTATATGGCTAAGAATTGCAATGCCATTTTTTTTCCACAGAAAAATTAGAGCAAGAGGGGAAAATAGAGCAAACTTTAAACAGGCAGCTCTCTGAGCATCAGGGAATTCACACAGGCACATCATTCCAGCTTTAAGAACTGCCAAACACTTTCTTCTTTAAAGGGAAGGAGGACATTACACCAGGTGAGTCCCTGAAATCCAGATTTTAACTCTCCTGTTGTAACTATGGATACCTAGCTTTAAAAACCTTTTGTGATGTAGCGGTACACCAGGCTCCCTTATTTCATCCTCTGGTGAAACGCCTCCATCTGAAGTTCCCTAATGTCCCTTCATCTTACAAGTCACCAATGCAGCACTGCAAGGTTTTGCCAGCTCTGGGACTGCACATCCAAATCAGCTCTCTGCCCTATCCACTGCGTCTTCGGGCTGCCTTTCACCCTCCCATAACCCTGGCACAAATGTGGCCAGATTCTCAACAGGGAAGACAACCAGACTTCCTCAGATGTTGTTCCAAATCACCAGAGTCTCTCACAGGCAAGACACACAAGCGAGACTTGATGGCAGATCCAGCTCTGCCGTCTCCCACCGGCAGGAGGAAAGGTCAGGCTCCTGCACAGCATCCAGGCTGAACTCTGAATGGCTCAGCCTGGCTGCTCTCTAAATATAGCTGGGCAGAGGAAGGGCCGTGAAAGTGGGTGGGGAAGGGAGTGGAACAGAAGCCAAATGAGAAATCAGTTAAATCAACAATACCATGTTGGTCGACCAGTAAGACTTGCCCTCTCTACTATGCCACGTTCTGCAGCAGAGTATTTAAGCACAGCTTCAGGATTAAATCTATGAATGCAAACTCACAGAATAAAAAAAAAAAAATACGCTGGTTGATTTATACTTGGGGAGGGGAGAACACAAATCTGTTCAACAACTTATCTTCTTGAATGAATTTGAATCACACAGGAGTGACATCACTTCCACAACATGACAGCACATAAATCATCAACAACCACATGGTACTAACCATAAAACATGTGTCAGGAAGACACCAACAAGGAACAAAATATCAGAGTGCTTTACATTGTAAACATGCAATCTTATGTGTCTTCTGGCTTCTACTATGATCTATATACGTCAGGTGGTTTATTTCATTCATTTGCATCTGAATGAAGTCAATACAAATAACAGAGGAACCCTCATAGAAAATCTGTCCAAACAATTTCATCTGCATAAATATACCACAAATGAAGCACTTAAAAATGTAAATATTTACTTTTTAATAAACTATCACATTTGATACTGAAGTTAACTTTACAACAAATAAGCAATTTATTTCCACCATGGTTGCAAGCAAGCCCAAAAACAAACAAGACAAATAAGAAAGAAAGAAAGAAGGAAGGAAGGGGAGAGAAAAAAAGTCTTTCCATCCAAAAAAGCAGGGAAAATAACCTCTTTCTCTTATTTGACAATGTCAGACCTGAAGTCTTTCAGCTAATAAAAAACTTCCAGTTTGGACTTTGCTATAAACCAACAAAATATAAAAAAACAGTATGAGGAATTCAACAGGAACTTCCAATCAGCTACAGATAGGACAAGCAACCTCTGCTTATATTCTCCATTTAGAAACACTGTATCTTCAGAAAAGACCAACACAGAAAACTGACTTGTTTCAAATTTCAAAGAGGCTACAGTATTTTTATCTTAAGAATTACATAACTAAAAGCAAAAACAGTTCTCTGATACTTTTTTGTGGATTAAGTGCACTTAGCCTATTACTGAAATTGTTAATCTTCATTATAGGCACTGGGCTCCATGTGACACATCTCCTATGGCAATTAGACTTCCCCTCTGTATAAATTGTATCTGAACTGACAGACAGAGAAACCGACAGAAAGACAAAGCATCTGGTTTATGCTGCTCATTCTCTAAAATTATAAATCACGAGAAATAATGTTAAATAGAAATAACAGCCACAGCAAACACAAAATGATGTTAAGTATCAGATGAGCTACGTCCTCAGCCCCTTGCACAAAGCAGGATCATTTTGATTTACTGTTTTTATTTCTTTTGTGACTGTTGTTTGGTTGTTTGGTTTTTTTCTTAACCTGCATATTGTTCAGCTGTCCTGGTTTTGCCATGGTGATAGGTATGTGCTTTGTGGGCCTGATTCTGTCTTGCTGAAGACAACTGAATCTTTTTCATTGATTTTTCAAAGGTAGCAGAACAGATCCCTCTCACTATAACTTCTATTCAATAATATTATTGTTAATCCTCTACTTAAAATATTGGTACATCATTCTGCATCAGTAGACACCATCCTTGGGCTGATACCTGCTTGTTTAGACTAGCTCTCTTTGTAAAACTATTTACTTCTAACCTTCCCTTTGTTACTCGATCTTGCCCATATGAGTGGGAAAGCAATTGCAAACAGGAATACTCGGAGTATAGGCTCTGACAATATCTGAGTAAATCACTGTTCTCTGCCTCCCTTCTCTGCCCATCTGCAGTCTTTGGTATGGAACAACTATATCATAAAAGCTCTTATTCACACATGCTTTTGATATTACACTATTTAATCACATACAGCTGTAGCTGATGAGACTGTTACAAAACACAATTTTAATGCAGCACTAGAAGCAAATTCTTGAGCCATATTAACTATTTTCTTCTACATAAAATTTCTAGCACTAAAATTCTTTTCTTCAAGGAAAAAAATACAATTAGACTATTTGTGTTTTTAAAAAGTCTGGTCCTCTTCCTGGACAATCCAGTATGTCATTGTTTGCAAGCAAACTCAGTCCCTGCCTGGAGTACAGACAGTGGAAAATTTACTTCCCACCCCTAAATAAATAAATAAATAAATGAAAATTAAATTTAATTTGAAAACACTGCTTACAATTACATGCAAAGGGAATACTATACAAACTACTCACAGCAAGACCTGAAATGAACTCAGACATCCTACTTGAAATGCAGCCTTTCTTATCTGTTTTTTAATTCATGGAAATTTAAGAACTGACAGTCTGATGATTTTTACCAAGATACTTGAATTAAAGTGCAAGCATACCATCATGCTTTCTTAGAAAGGACTTCATGCATTAAAAACCAAACCAGTTCATTTCTGAACCACTGCACTTTATTTTGAAAGGGCACCTTGTAAAAGGCATTCTAAATTATAACTATTAACACACTCACCACAGCAAGATCTTTGTAGCCTCATCTGGCAAATACTTGCAGCTTCCATCTTTTATTACAAAGATAAAATAAATAGTCATAGAATATCATAATATGTAAGTGAAGTAGTAAAAATCTCAATGTTCTTTTTCCACAGGTTTGGTCTGGGGTTTTTTGTTTGTTGGTTTGTTTTTTTCCTCTTTTTTATTTGGTGCTTTCATTTGTGGGTATTTGTGAATTGGTTAGTTTTTAATTTAAACAAACTTCCATTGAGGCAGCATATGAAAGGAAGATCAATCAAGAAATTTAACACCATTTTAACAATACATATCATCGTGTCCCTTAAAACAACAAAACTATTTTTATCCAGGAATGCAAGGACAAATGGAAAGCAAATGAGTTCATATATTCCTTCATTTTCCAGAGGAACACTTTTATCTTCCTTATTGCTTAAGCCAATTGGCAAATACTAGAGCTAGATATTAATATTACCATCAAAATCATAGCCAGGCTGAAATACTTTTAAATGGCATTTAAATGAATTTGTGTTCCTTTTGGGCAGCTCTCTGAGGCATTTAAAACATGCTGTGCCATACTGAATCAAACGGGGCTAAGTGCGAACAAACTTCATTCCTAGAAATGCATTTCTCTATTTGCAAGTGTTTGCCTTTACTTTGGCATGATCACATGGGCTCCAGCTAGACTTTTGAGCTCTGGCAGCGATCCAAGCTGCAGATGGTTGGAAATGCAGCCTGAAATCAGTGTGTGGTTGATGAATTACTCCTTACACCTGACCCCTGCTTCACACCAGGCACCAAACACAATCTGAACACTACCAGCCAGAGAAGCCCTGTCAGGCATCTCCGTATCTGGAACGCTTTCTTCAAGGCCTTCTGTATGGCCAGATGGCCAAAAGTGGGGAATGCCGTAAACCCGCTAAACAGAAACGTGAGTGGCTAAAGAGCACAGGATTGGTAGGTAAGAGGTGAAGAGAGGCAAGAGCTTTGCACCAATTCCAAATGCACACTTTCTGAAAGAGCCTGATGGAGCAAGGAGGAAGGTATGTTCATGCCACACAATCGAAGGAAGTCCTCAATTCCCTCACACCAAAAGATGTCCTAAAAAATGTAAAAAAGGAGATATAACACACACCTAAGTGTGTGCCCATAAAATCACTATATCAAACTTAATCTCTTCTGAGTACACCTGTTGGAACTCTCAAATTGTTTTTCACTCAGCTGGGGCATGGATCTGTCGTATCAGGAACAAGCTCATTAAGCCCTCTTGCTTGCAGGTTAGTCTGCATCCCTTTCACAGCCACAGAGATGAGATTTGATTCAGGCAGGTGTTGGGAAATCACACTTTTTCCTTTTGCTCATGTACACGCATGCATCAGGCATACAGAGATGAAGAGGTACAGTAGGTACTGTAAACACTGCCTCTTGTTTTGGGGTGTTTCTGCCATCTGACTGGGTTACAGAGTCAACACTATGAGAGTTAAATTACCAGACCCAAACCATGACTAATAAGTAGGAAATATCTGGAGAATGCATGAAAGCAAACCGCACGGAAATAGCTGCTTAACTGGCATATTTCTACCCTGAGTGCAGGTAGAGAGATCGTAAACCAAACAATTCCTGTCGACAGGTAACTGTGGCACCTCCTCCTTTCTAACCAAGTGATTCAGGTTTTTTCACTAGCCTGTTTGCAAAGAAAGCTGACCCCAGCAAGAGGTCTAATCATAAGCTGCAGAGGGCAAAGATAAAACACATCACCTACTAAATCAAGGAGACTCTTCAAATATATTCAGAGTTAGTATTTTTCTCCCCTTTTTCTCATTACATGATATTTCATAGTGCTTATTTTTGTTTCCTTCTGTGCTAAATGGCAAAGAGAAAAGAATTTGCTTTGGCAAGCAAGAAACAAAAGAAAGAAATTCAGACCATAACGCAAGATTTGGCATCATTAACATTCTACGTGACAATTTGCAACGTACTCCTCTAAACCAGTTGTTACACTATCAGCAAGGATGCAGCTAAGGAAATTCTCTTAACGTCTCAAAATAAAATGAAAAAGTACCACAGATTCTCATCAGATATACATGAGCTGAACCACTTCCCTGCAATATTTTTTGCAACAAGAACACAAGACTATGCTTCGCTTACAGCAGTAATCAGAAACACTTTGAAATAAACTCCACTCCTAGGACAATTGGACTCTTGCCACACTCTCAGCATCTGCCTAAAAAAGTTCCAAAACTGTATGTTCAAACTGAAGTTGTCAGACAGCGTCACACAAAAACAGAAATAAGGTTATGTCGTGCCTCAAAGTCAGTGCTTGTCCTTAAGAGACATATTAAATTCCTTGCAATTGTCTCATAAGGACTGGCACCCTCCCCTTCTTCTCTTTTTTGGATGACAATGGCTTTTCCTAAACCTGAAATTAAAGTTTTAGCTTCAGTGGTGGCATTTGATAATGAAGGAGCACAAATAAATGGAACGAGTGCATGCTTTGTGTTCCACAAATGGCCACAAAACTCTAAAAAGTTAAAGGAATCAGACAAACATATGGAATCCATTTTTTCTATTTATAATCCCATTACCCATATAGCTATTCATTTACACCCCTTCTGCACAACAACGTGCTAGCCACGTTAGAAGACACACACACACACAGTGTCTGTAGGCTGGAATCCTGCGCAGCTCCGAGCTCCCCCGTGAGAGGGACGTGATGTACAGTAATGCGGTACTTCTCAACGGAGAGCCAAGGCAACTTCACCAAACAAGCAAAGAAAAGCAGCACTTCACCCAAACACGCTGGGGAACGTGAATTCCCAAACTTTGCCTGTTGAACACGCTGCCACTCTGAATTTCAGAAGCTGTACCATGCCATAAGAAAGCCTAGAATTTCCTCCTTAATTACAAATGAATGTACACCCCCCCCAGCCCCAGCATGCATGACTATGAGCATAAAAACACATTCTTTCTGTAGAGCTGAATCCTACCATGCTTGGTACAAAAAGCAGTTTTTGGAAAATAAGAAGCTGAAGTTCTCAGGCCGGCTGGAATCATACAAAGGTTTATTTATGTGTTGCTCCAATAGGGATGATAAAAGATACGGCTCTCCACCACAAGATTATTTGATTACCCGACTATTAGCTTTAGACATACAATGGATCTAACTGCTTTAAAACGTCCCAGAAGCTGATGGCTAGCTTAAAGGTAACAAAATCCAGATGCTGCCTGTCTGCACTACTTTAAAGTCTTATAGTCTATAGAAGAGAAATACTTGCATCTGTGCATACACACACAAATATATATATATATATACACACACGCACGTGTATGTGTGTTTATTATTTAGAGTTTATGTACGCCCTTGACTGTGGACCAAGGAAAAGGAAAAAAACTAAAGGCATATAAAACGTATCACCAATTTGAAATTTTACCTGTCCTTACTGTAATAGTGCAAGTGTGCCAAGACTGATGCACATGACTTTTCACGGGGTTGATAATTTGTTATACCGGCTATAAAAATGCATATAAGTTGTTTTTTAAAGCAAGGGGTTAAAAAAAAAGTCATGGTACAGAAAAGCTATTTTTCTACTTTAAGCCCAAATATAAGGCTAATTTTCACAAAAAAAGCTTATTTTACAAAGTCAAAAAAATAAAGAAAAAAGAAAGAAAATGGACAACTGGCAAAATATAAGCTACGTGAGTAAAAGGGATGGAATGTCCAATATTTCTCCTCCAATACTCGAGGCTATTGTTCTTTCAAAAAAACACCATCAATTGTTTCATGTCCTTGGTTTGCCAGGTTTTGAGGAATAGCATCAGCCTGCGTCCCCCAATCCCCCAAACAGTTAAAGCTATAGGCAATATTGCAGTCAAGCTAGTGACGGGGCTGCTGCTGCAACAGCAACATTACACACTAAATGGTCACAAAGGTAAAATGCTATTTGGATTGACCTTGAAAGGAAGGGGTGGAGAAATGATAAATTTCACGCCAAAATACAAAATTTAAAAAAGGATGAATTTCATACCAAAAAAATATCTGCACGATGCAGTGAAGGAAACAGCAGAGCAAAGAAGTGAGAGGTAACCCTGCCATGAATTACAAGGCTGTAATCATACTGAGTGCTTCTGGTGTCATCACAACTCCAACCAGCCTGAATCACAGTTTTTACAATTAGTTAATTTATATAATGCAGTAGTCAGGCTATAAACGTTAACGGGAAAGTAATTTTTATTAACAAGGAATATAACTTATCCTTTGCCAACCGCAGCCAGATTAACATGCTTCAAACCAAAAGTGTGGAGAAGTCAGCCTCCCTTATGGCACTTCACCACACACAGTTGCACACATCAGATGTCCCATGTGTTAAATTTGCCACAGGAGCACAATGTGTATGTTTGCACGCAGTACCATATGCACGTGTGTGTGCCCTGCCTTGGCTTTTCCCTCCTAAAGGATGCTCGTTTATTTACTGAAACTGCTAATCTGTGGCTGGGAGGTCACACTTCACCTCGTGGAGTGTGTATTTTTTCCTTTTTCTTCCCTCCAAATACAGCGTCCTGACAGGGTTTGCAAACTTTCGGTTTAGGGCTTTCTTTTGTTACTGTCCTTTGGTCACAGGAAATCTTTTCAGAGAGCAGACTATTATACAATGGCTTTATAAAAATAAGGCTTTAATTAACTAACTCATGGCCAGGTAGCATAGACTTCACCCAGCCTCTCTGGGAGAGGCCGGCCTGCTTTCCAGTCTGCTGGCATTTTAAAAATTATTAAGAAAAGAAGAAAGAAAACGGAAGCGTCCACGCTTGGATACTCTCTCCAAAAGTAGTTAGCCTCTATTTCTAGACCTTTTTAAATGCAACAGAGTACAACCATATCATCCTCAATATTTAATGAAATATTAAAACCAGTGCAATGCATTGAAACAAACTCCACCAGGTTTACAGACGGTTAGCTCCGACCTCAGCTCCGAGCTCTCCTCCGAGCTCCACAGCATCTCCTCCTCAGCTGATTAAAAGTTTGAGTTGCCACAGACGGCTTTTCTAACAGCAAAATGCTTTTAAGCTGTGAATAAACCGTAGAGATCCCTGGAAAATCCACCAAAAGTGCTTTATGTCCGATGCTGTCCAGAGCAATCTTTATCCCATGCTACAACAAACACACTACCTGCCCGCTGTTACGATAGCGTTAACCGCACTGTTCTCCCCAAACAATAAAAGGAATTAGCCGACGCCAGCAGCCCTTGGGAAAAAAAAAATAAATTAAAAGAAATAAAGAAATAAATGGGAGGGCAGACAGTAACCTTCCTGCCTCTCTCACGCCTGCTTTCTGCCTACCAGCTCTGCTCTGTGTGATACCAAACCCGAGAAAGAGACAGAAAAATCGCCAAAGAGAAGAGGCGAGTCCGCAATTCGCGCGGCTCCGCTCTCCATCCCCCGCCAGGCGCCGGCCCCGCCAGCCCTTACCTTGGTTTGGAGATAGTGGGGGTAGTAGTAGGTGTACTGAGGGTACATTGGCTGCTGGTCCAGGCGTTTGCCCATGTAGCTGGAGTCCTTCTGGCTGGTGCGGGGAACTCGTTGGCAGGGTGTAGTGCCCCAGGGCCTTTCTTCCTCTCACGCCGCTATTCCTGACAGCGCGGGCGACAGAGGAGGCTGCCGAGACTTCCTCGCCGTCTACCGCGCGCTACTTCCAGCGCAGCCGAAAACGCGCCCGCACGAACATATA
This sequence comes from Melospiza georgiana, assembly GCF_028018845.1. NCBI lineage: Eukaryota > Metazoa > Chordata > Aves > Passeriformes > Passerellidae > Melospiza > Melospiza georgiana. Next base: position 40,974,867 of record NC_080430.1, on the reverse strand, counting down.
CGTGTGTGTCCGTGTGTGTGTGCGCGGAGGGGTGTGTGCGGCCGGGGGTGCGTGCGTGGGGGGAAGCCCCGTGCCCGGGAGCCCGCGGGGAGCAGCCCGCCTCCCCCGCTGGCAGCAGCGTGCCTCCGACGGTGCCCGCTGCCCGGCTCGGGAGGGAAGCGTCCTGCGAGAGGAGCCGGGAAGACAGTGCAACTCCAAATCTCCGCAGAGCCGCTCGCTCCCTTGCTTGCTTGCTTGCTTGCTTGCTCGCTCGCTCGCTCTCCTCGTCCTCTCCTCGGCTCGCCCCGCTCTCGAGCCCTCCCCTCTCGCTTCCCCACCCACCCCCCTTCCAACCAAATAAAAAAAAAAAAAAAAAGGACAAAAAAAGGAAAAAATAAAAAGAAAAGAAAAATAAAGAAAAAAAAAGAAAATAAAAAAAAAGGGGGGGGGAGGGAAGAGCCTTCCCCAGCCTAGTTGCCGCTGCCTCCTTCACGGAGTGACATGGTGTTCAGGGCTCGTCCTGTCTTTCATTCAAACCCCCTCCGCGCCGCGCCGCCGGTGGGAGGGACCTCGGCGCGCCGCTCCCCCGGGAGGTCGGCGCAGGCCGCGCGGCCGCCTCCGCGCCCCCGCCCGCTCCGCGCCCGCGCCGGACCGGCAGCTCCGGAAAGCGGCCCTGGGACCCGGGAAACGCCAACGCCGCGGGGCGGGGGACGGGGAGAGCAGCCCCGAAACGCGGCTTTACATTTATTGTTTTAATCTTAAATATATGTATATATGTGTTTTAACAAACGGGAGGGGGAAGGTGACGGAGCCGGGTCGCCGTCCTCCCCCTTCAGAAAACCGCTCCGCACCGTCATCCGGCACTTCGCGGAGAGGCGACCCCGGGCCAGACATATTAAATACATACTTTGTTAAACCGCTTATATAAGACTTGGTTTATTTAAAGTTGGAACAAAATGGAGGAAGAGGGTAAAGAGGAAATTCGGCCGGCCTGACGTGCGGGTGCCTTCCCCCAGACGTGTGAAAATACCACGGTGCCACAAAAGTTACCCGCGGCTGCGTTTCCCCCGACCCGGCTCCCCCGCACGCAGCTGCCGCAGCCCGGGCCCAGGTGAGGGCCAGGTGTGGCCCCCGCGTCCGGCCGAGAGCCCCACACCTGCCACGGATCCCAGGCGTGCAGGACCTGTGTCAGCACCGCCATCCCAAATATTTATTCTCCGAAAGACTCGAAGGAAGAGTCTGTTTTACAACACGGCTATAAATCATCAGGGGGAAAAAAGTGCGTGAATAACAAAATGTTTCCTCTTGTACACAAATCCTAGCGTTTCTCTTTTTTTATAATAACTTATTTCTTGAACATGTCATCAGATTGCTAGGCCTTTCTACAGTGGTTTTGCCTATTTATAAATTTTTGGGGAAAAAAATGTGGGGCAGCAGTTTCTTTTTGTTTTTATTTAAATCATCAATAGTATGGCAGTGGGATTGTCAGCTGCTGCATTATCAACCAAATTGCTTAAAAAAAAAAAAAAAGGAATTATAAAAAGAATGTCTTTAAAGGGACATTTCTCAAGGCTGGTAGAGCTAAAATTAGACTTGCCAGCTGTGTTTTGGTTTGTGGGCACGTGCTTGCACATGACAGGAACATGGAAATATCACGCTTTACTCTGGCAGTTTGCTGTTCTCATAAGCAGAGGGTTTTGTTATGGATTCCCATAACTGCCCCATAGCCAGTCCAAAAGGGCAGTGCGGGAAACCATACACAGGTTTATAATATCACCTATGCACTGTGCTTTCATCACCAGGCACTCATAATCGTGGGTACTGAGGTACCAGCTCTCTGCCATACAGTGGGAACACCATGCCATGCTCACACACGTATTTGCCTCCTGTGGCAGGAGATAAACTTTTGGGAAACGAGTGCCCTTTTCCCAGAGCACTGTGCAGGCATTCGGCAGGTTCTTGCACACCTGGACGAGCCTGTGGAGCACTGCCATTGCCCCAGTTTCCAACAGACTCAGAGGGAGAGCCTGGTGGGGTAAAATATTGAGTATTTTCATTCCCTATCTTTAGTATTATCATTCCAACCTGGCCAGGACCATTCAGTCTCTCTTCTGAGGGTCCCTCTTTTTCATTCATCTTCTCTTCTGAGAAGTGAATTTAGAAAAAAGATAAGAATGGGAGGAGAAGCCTGCAATCCCCGCCTCCCAGCCCCACGGTCTGTATCAGTGCTCAGCTTTAAATACTCTGTCTCTCATCGTAGTGCATGATACTCTTGCTTACACTTTCTTCTTCCCCCCGCCCGGCTTTCCCTAAGGGCGAAATAGACTTTTTGAGGGTTGGGATCTGCAGAAGTGAATAGTGATTACTTGACTGTATGTGATACTTTGAGCCGAGACAACTTTCAGATTGTTCTTTCAACTGCCAGAATTAAGTTGTTGTGCTTCTCTCCTCACCTTCTCAATTTTCCCTCAGGATATTAACGCAGTTTTTCTAGCTAAGTGGTTGGCTTGTAGACGTGGATGTAACCAGATTTGGGAGAAGAAAGAACCTATGTGTACAGGGTGAAATAAAAGATAAATACTAAAGGAAGTAGAAAACTCTGCATTCTGACCAAGAAAGCTACATGAACATGCAAGGTTTTCCGTGGTCATTAATTTAAATCTGGGAAGGGCTGTTTTCTCTACATCATCTGACTACTGTGAGTATTTCAAATCATGCCATAAAATTTCAACCCAAGATTTACACACACTTCTTCCATCAGATGCACTGGCTAGTAGCTCCATCAGTTCTAGCAACTGAGAAAAGGTGGGAAGCTACAGAAGTGGGACTATTATGTGAGTGGGGGACAGCTCCACCTTTCATCTGCTCTCTCTCAGCAAAAATCTTCAATATGCAGATGCTTTGGATTTCCCTTTTCACCTGTAATCCTGACCAGGTGCTGAGCAGCCTCTGCTGTTTGCCCTGAGTGCTCAGCATCTTGCATGATTGAGTCTTCAGAGATGCAAGACAGAGTGGAGGCAGCAGAAATAGGAATTCAATATAAATGAGTGGGGGGCCAAGGGGAGAAGACAGGAGGCAATATACCATAGCAAAAATGCAAATGAACAGCCACAAAAGCAGATTTAGATAGCATACAGCCTCTGAACAAATGCTACTTCTGGAAAATGGAAAATTTCCATTTGCAAAATACAGACATCAAAAAGATCATCTGTGACTTGGGAGCACACTGTTTAAATAGAATCCCCTTCATTTTCTGGCCTGTGCATTTGAATAACTGAATCCACTTGCAAACTGAAATAGCAGTTTGCCTACCGAGTGTTAAGTATAAATGTTCCTCAAAAGAAAAGACAAGCTGTTCGATCCCAGTGAGCAACAGTGAGCAACTTCACAACTTTTTTTTTCTTCCTATGGGAGGGCTGATTATGAAGCCCCAGCCAGTCCCAGCCTCGGGAGCCCAGGGAGTGAGCCAGATCCCAGAGCATCTGCAAAGGCACTGCTGCCACTGCTGTCACTGACCTGAGGGCAGATTCAAGAGCCAGGTGAGCAGTAAGGACCCCTTGAATGGAAAGTTTAGAAATGAAATTAGATAAATGGGAGCACATCATCTGTAAACTTGACAGCCAAGTGCATTCAAAGACATGCACCAAAGGATATTAACCCTGCAACAACCAATGCTGTGGATAAGAAATCTGAAGTTAACCAACAGAAGGAAAAAAAAAAAAGAAAAAGAAAGAAAGAAGAGACTCATTTTCCTGGCAGCCTGAAGTACAGAAAAATTACATATGTTTGGATGTATTTTTACCTGTCATAGAAAGCAGATTTCTTCATTCACAAAAACTGATTTTAAAGAAAAAAGCAGATACCTAGTAGAAAATTCAGAGGCTTTTATTTGATAAAATACAATTCTCCATACACTTTTTTTTTTTTTTTAAATAAGCTTACCTATCCAAATAAAACCTTCTAAAGTCAGATATCAGAGTCAGGGGGCAATTCAAACATTTTCTAGCTCCTTGTTCTTGAAAAGCAGCCATGCGTATTCTAGAAGTTTTAACTGGCAAAATTATGTCAAAATTTTCTAAGTCAGGACTAGAGAAATAGAGATACCACCACCTAAGGCAATCTAATAGGTTAAAAAAAAAAAGAAGAACAATTATATTTGGCTTACAGTTTTTACCCTGTCTCTCTACGTTTATTCTCTTTATTTACTCATTAAAGCTATTACAAAGGAGACCATAGTGATACTTGACAGCTTATTTACAATGGATTACAAGAAGAGCACTGACTTTGTTTTTAGATCTGTCAGCTCCCTCAGTCCAGCTACCTTAAAACTTCATCAATGAACACAGAACTTTACTATTTAATGGATCATTTATGGAGCTGATTTACCTAAGGAGAGCTAACCAAATTTCTAAGAAAGGACACACTCTGGCGCACCCATCAGTAAAGCATGTGATAGCCACGGAGAAGGTGAAAAAGACACAGAAGATCAAACCACTTAGCTTAACAATGACAGCATTAAGTGTCTGGGATTGACAGAACCTCTCTGAGTTGGGGGATGCCACTGTTTTCAGGTGCTTTTCTTTCCTACGAGACCAAACACCACTCGAGATGGCTTTACCCACACACCCCCCTTCCCTGCCTGCAAGAAAAAACCCATCAGGTTTGCTCTCCACCCTTCAGCACTAACCATCACAACAGCACAAAGTCTAGATTTAGGCAGAGCTACAGATGGCCTTAAAGTAAATCTGAAAAAGTTAATGGATAAGATTTTGGACAACAGCAGAGAGTTGCCATCTATCATCATACTTCATTATTTTTCACTTTATCATCTTCTGTCTTTATATTATGGCTCAGGGATTTCCATTAGTATACTTTTACCTGAACACCCAGTCCAAAAGGAAATCTTTGGATAGCAGCAGAGTGAAAAATTTTAGATGAAAAGTGAACAACAATGAACATTCACTAAATTGTTTGTGTTTTCCACCTGATATAATTCCTTAAAAGCACAAACCAATGAAACTAGCAGTCAGTTGTACAGACAGACTGAAATTATGCACTAATGTCGTCTTTCTGCAGATGTTAATAGATACAACCAAAGTAAATAATACTTAGTCTTTGTCTACAGTCTGCTTCTTACACATCTCTGTAGGAACACCTTGCAAGAGTTAATTCATCCTGCAATGTGGAAGAGGATTAAGTAACACGACCAGTCAATGGCAATGCCCCAGTTGTGACAAAAAATGGAGGATTCCTGTCACCCCACAAACCCTCATTGCATGGCAAAAGACACAGCAAATAAGACCAATGGGGCAAAAGCTTGGTACTTTCAGTTCTGGAAGGGATTCACATAGACAGAAAGCAGTGCAACTTCAGTGAGGAAAATGTGAAGAAATGGGAGAGAGACATTGGCTGTAGCATATCAGAGGATCACACAGCAGTAGTTTAGGGATTTCATAAAATGCCAAGATTGTGCACAGGTTAGAAGACATGCCATTCAAAAGTGCCATATTCCACAGCAACTCCACATCACAAGTTAGTAAATACTGCATCTGGTCTTGAGTCTAAACTCTTAGGATAAAAAGGCAAACAACCCCCCCACAAACACTAACAGGACTAGCCAAGGCCATTTCTCTCTTGCAGCATATTAACTTAATACTACCAGCATTAGATGTGGTATGGTTCCAGAGGGAGAAAATTCTTCACCTCCCACCTTCCTCCCTCCAAAGTCCTGCTTACTAGTCATTTTCCCCACCCCTTGTTTACTTAAAATTAGATTGTAATCAGGGAACATGAGTTTTTTTCTCTTCAGGAAGTTTATTTCTGAAGGTAATGGGGAGATGTAAATATGCTGCCTGTTTACTGAGGCTCATAAACATATACGAACATAGGCAATTAATTGTCACTGAAGGAGTTCCAGCAAACATTGAAAATCCTAGCTTTTTAGGGCATGTTTGAATAACTGTTCACCCATCATGTACTGAATTACTTAGTGAGATATTAATTTTGTGCTCCAGCTGAGGGTAATCACAGAACAAACTGGCATTATTCAAGTTACTCTGTGAAATTACAGAAAGGGTAAGCTTAAGAACAAAGGCCAGCAGGAGCTGAGCCTCTCGACTTGAAAGGAATTATCTTTTCCTCTAATTGAAGTGAGGACTGTTTTGTTTTGTTTTTTCTTTCCTTCCTCTTGCTAGATTTCCAACAACACTCTTTGGCAGAAGGTCTCCTTGCAATGGGATTTTGTGCTTAAAGCCCATGAGCAGGGGCTCATCTGCCTGGGAAAGTTTACTGATGTAATTGCACCAGCATCCTCAACAGCAGTTATACCCACGTAATGCCTCATATGGGCATTTATCCCTGGGAATAATTATGCTGGTAAATGCCCCTATTTACACAAACACAGACTTCTGGGTCCTGTTTTCCTGCTGGTGCTGATGAAACTGACCTATACCATGACCTTGGCCAAACCACTTCTCCTGCTCCCTCCTCTCTGTCTGTGTCTCACGAGTGTCAACTGGAACTCTTTCTGGTGAGAACAGTCTCTATGTTTTTACAGTGCCACAGGGGAACCTCAATTTTGGTTGGGCACCAAAACAACACAGCAGAAATCTGTAATAATGTATGCAAACAGTTTGTTGTTCTACCATCCAGACGGCTGCTATTAGAGAATTCACTGGCTGTGGCTTTTTTTTTTTTTCCTTTTTTTTTTTTTTCCATGAGAAAAAGTTAACAATAGGAAAGAATGGAGGGTCATTTCAGGCGACATTCCATCGCTATCAAATATAATAGATTCTGCTTTCTCCATACTTATATCCTCCTCAGCATGCCAAGACACATTTCTTTTTGTCTCTTTCATATCTGGCAGGCTAATTTGCCCACTAAGTAACACTTTATCTAATGCTGGCTGTAAATAAGGTCTGAAGGAGCCTTTGCTAACAATTTCTGTTTCATCTCCTAATAGGCCCCCTTGTAAAACATGGTACAGTTATGGTGCTACTCTTGCAATTTTGTCCAAAATTTCATTCAAAAGTATTTAAAAATAACCTTTCATTACAGCTTCTGGAAATTTTATGGTTTTGATGAAATCTCAAAATATTACCTAATTTTCTTTTAATTTAGTTCAAATTTGAATTATTTTTAATTTTTCCATAAAAATTCTTCCTTGGCTTAACTGCAATAAATATTTTCCTACTTAGTCCCCCTGAAAAAGGAAAAATCAAAGTCTAAAAAAAAGTGTCTAACATATTTTCAAAACTATCTTAAGCAAAACTATCTTAAGCAAAAACTCTTTTATCTCTACACATGCAGGAAAACATTATTTAGGAAATATACAAATGAAATACCCCTATTTAAATCAGTCTCTAGGGAAATGTGTTCACCAGTTGTTTGTTTTTAACTGAAATTCATGACTGGGAAAAGCAATCTGCACTTTAGCTTGCGCCAGTAAGCCCTACAGTAATTCTGAGTCTGTTCAGTCCAAAGCATTTTATAAATAAAGAAAAATCACAGGCTGAGAGGAACTGTAATCTTCAGCCACAAGAAAATGCTATTCTTTTCCTTCTCACCTAAACACAACCGGGAACTGAAGTGGAAAGCACATAAAAACACGTACCAGGACTGCTAGTGCCTTCTTATCAACATGCAAAGCTTCCCCGAAAGCATTACAAGAAACATTGTAAGTGTCCACTAAATATGGAATCAAAAGATTGTGTGCAACGATTCCCAACAGAGGGGGAATTTCTGCCTCTCAAATTCTGTCTCACCAAGATAGGGAGAGAATGCATAGCAAATGGTGAAGTACAGTACTGGGAGTTGGGTAAAAAGTTCCATGTGCAGGTAAGCTGCAGACTTGAACCAATTCTCCGTTTTTCAAATCAGCTCACTCTTTTATAGGAATAATGGCATTTTTTTGTAATGGACAGCTTCCATTTACCACAGGACCAATGCAGCCTGCCGTGCAAAATGAAACCTTATGTCACACTAGATTACTGTCCATCATAACCAAAGAAAATGCATTGAACTGAATATATTTGGTTCAGGAAACCTGTATTTTGTCAGCTGCAGTATAGCTCATTGTCCACTAAACAGTACCAATCCCATTCTGAACAGAGCACACTGTAGAAATGTTTCACCTCCTAATCCTGCACTTGTACACTTGCCAGAGCAAAAAGGAGAGTAATACCTGACATCTAACAAAAACAGGGTTAGGACTGACACTTTGCTGTACCAGAAAAATTCTTTGGGTAAGAGATCATTTATTTCCTGCAAACAGACATGCTAATTATAGCTCAAATCTTCCCTCTTTTTTCTCTACAATTTCTTTTTTCTTTTGCTTCCTCCCCTCCTTTGTGCATCTTTTCTTCAGTCTTGTTCATCAAATATTTTTTGCCTTCAAAAAATCCCATCAAATCTCTACACTCTCATTCATCTGAAAGTTATCTGACTTGAGAATAATTTTCCTGCCTTCTTTTATGTATTCCAGCTGGAATTTTTAATAAAAGCACAAGGACTCAAGGCTACTGTATTTTTATTAGGAAATGGTGGAAACTTTATAGTGATTTCTATTCACATCCAGCAAATGTGCATCCCTATTGTTCTAGCCTATTTACCACTCCCAACATCCTATTCCCAAATAGTTTTCACTCTGTAATCCTTCATCTGTTTTGTTTCCTCTTTATTTCTGTCCCTGCCTAACTGCCTGTCTTGCCAGCACAAGCACTTTCTTTTTCTTGATTTCTCTCTCCATTATTTTTTTCTCTTGCCCCTATTCCTCAGCCACAGATGCTTTAGGCTCCACTTTCTTACTTATGTTGCAGTTCTTTGAATATAGAACAAAAATATTCACGGGGGGAAAAAGATACCGCTGCGCTATTCTTTTTAACTTGGAAATCCATCCTTCTAGATGGAAAGAGAGAGCAATGTGCCATAAACATCTAAATTCATGTCAGCTGAGGTGCCTTGGCAGGGTTGTGGACAGAGTTAAAATAAAGTAGAAGGTGAGAATATTAAGTTCATTAACAGAGGAAGAATTGGGTCTCACAAACTGAGGATCCAATCAATCTCACCTCTTACTGACTTCTTTTCAATAAAGGGCTTTAAAGACATTTCTGGTACGTACAGATGAACACAGATTCCCTTCTCCTCACAACTGCAAGTTGTACACCCCTGACATTCACCATGCTTGTCTTTTCAGGATCCTATGGCAGCAAGACATATATCAGCTTAAAACCTTAAGAGCAATCTTTGCCAAAGAATTCTCACCTCGTACAGCAGGGTAAGAATTACAAGCAGAAACCACTGAAAGTGAGTAGGAGTTAAATATTAATCTTTCGATATAGTTTTTTTAGATTAAATACTGACACAAATTCAGCTTGCAGATAATTTGCATTTTGGTCATTTGGTACATTCCCACCAAGCAAAGGTAGATGTTTCTGTACTGTTAAGAGCTTGTAGGAGAAAAAAAAACCCCTAAACAATAACTTTATTTCATTTAATTGTATTTTTGCAATAAATAATTCTTTGTGCTAGTCAATTACTTGAATGTTTTATCAGAAGGGCCAGGAGTGTTCTGTCACTATGGGGCCTTGACATTTCCCATGGTCTCAGACATTCATTGGAGTGAAACACTGGTTTGTCAGAACTCTAGCATTGCAGCCAAGTATTTCCATCCTGCAGATCACATCCTCCCTTCGAGCTCATGGTGAGAAATTTCAGTCAAACCATTTGTCCTTTTCCTGTTTCCCAAGAGAGATGCCATTTTTTTAACCTGTGTTGGAATAAGGTGGTGCCAAATGAAGGAAAAATAGCCAAGCTTATCTTCTTCTCTTGGATAGTGGCTGGAAGGAACGAGAAGGAAGGCAAAGTTCCTTAGAACATGTGGCAGAGGGACCAGATATTTGCCCAAATGGGTGACTCATTCTACTAGGGATGTACCTGCTACCTTTTTGTGAAAACTTTCCAGATGTGGCCACATGAGAAACTTGAAAAGGCAAAGTGCCTGCATCCTCAGCATACATTTCCCTGAAGCCCCTATATTTGCTTCCCTCCCAGCTTGCACCGACCTCTGCAGACAGACAGGGAACGGCACCTTCCTCCCAGGAACAGGAGCTGCACAGAGCAGGAGGCTGGGATGATGGGCATAGCAGGAGATGCTGGCGCATAACTCCAGCAGTACTGGGAGGTATTGCACTGTCTCTGCTGGGCTCTTGGGCTGCTGCCCATCACTCACTGAGATGAGGAGGTGTGGAGGAGGGAGCACAAAAGTAGACTGAGGAGTAAAAGAGGGATGTGCCTTGGTTACAGGGGGAGTGAAGACAGTACATCAAGTCACTAGTGTTATAAAAGGACCCCAGGGTGAGTAAGTATTATCGTCTGAGGAGGAAAAGAATGAAATAGGGATCTCAAAATACCTGTAGAAAATGGGACCTGAGGTTAAGAATCAACTAAAATTGAGACTGAAAAAGCAGTAGTGATGGCAACCAGGTAGACAAGACGATCCAAATTGATTGGGAGGGCTAGGCAGGACATGAGAGGAGCCAAAATGGGTGAGAACAGAAGGGCACAGAGACACACAACACAAAAACGAGGACAGCCCTTTTCCCTCTGCATCCTGACTGTAACTCCCAAATTCCTGACATTGACTACTCCTCCATTGTCAACAAAAATCATCCACACCCAGCTGCAAAGAGATCCAGCCCCTTCTAGCACTGGTCCACACAGACTATTAAAATCTAATGCTTCCAGACTCTCCATGTCTCTGTGATAAATAGAAAGATTTCAACCTTGCTGACAATCCATTTGTCAATATGCCATGGGATGGCATTTTCAGGCTCCTTTATTTTTTAAAGCTAAAACCTTTTTCACACATAAATTAAATTAAAAGAACAAGTGGGAAAATTCCATATGATCCCACATTTAAGGTTAATGAGTAATGGCATAATTATAATGAACAATAAAATGATAACGAGTGTTCACAGAGAAGCCCATTATAACTGCATAGACAACCATTAGTCTGTAATTTTATGCCTTTTGAACACTTGACTTTGCAACCTTAATGTTTTTTTAACATTGTTTTTTGCCTGTGTAATGATATATAACAATCTCCAGACACCATCTGCAGTCTTCCTATTTGCTTGATACCTTTCAAACAAATTTTTATACTGAATATGAGAAGAGGCCAGTGATTATCTTACTGAGCAACAGCCAGGAGATAGTGGGGGGTGCATTTGGTTGTTGCCTCTCTGCACACTCATAGTTCCTATCTCAACAGCTGGGACCATGTTACAAACTCTTGGGCTTGGGACCATGGGCCCATGTTACAAACTCTCATCTTTTTAATGCTTCTGTTTTTACAGTTTTGTAAAAATTTTCTGATTCTACAGTTCGTTTCTCCCATTGTTTTAACAGGGGAAGCCAAATTAACAAGGTTTATTCAGTTAGGGTTGTGGCTGAGAGCAAGGCATCAACCATTTCCTTCCCTCCTTTCCATCTGACACTGTACTGATTTACCTTAGTTTTATGTGCTGTCCTTCACTGCTGGACTCCTGCTTAGACACGGTACTAGGAACATTTTTTAATTGGAAAGAGGCATTGCATGCTTACAGACTATCATCATATTTCAAGTTTACTGCTAGGAAAAGCCAATATTAATAAGGGCTGGTTTGCATTTCTTCAGGCATTACATATTTTAGCTGCAAATGTCAGCTTTTAGCAAGCTCTTAGCTCTTCTTTCCAAAGTATTATAATTATAATAATAAATGACCCATAGGACTGTCCCAAATCCTGGTCACTCAAGTAACTCTGGGTCACCTTAAAGCCACTGCAAGTCCCTGAACATCTGCATTATTCAGACTAGAATCCTAATGTGTACTGTATAGCAACCACTGCTGCACTACCTGCATGCTTATATGCAGGTGGTTCTCTTGGCAGCTGAGATTTCTGTTTGCAATAAAAGAAAAAAAAAACTGTTTGTAGTAAAGAGCAGACACTTTGGGGGGCCAGCTCAGTGAGCTGACTACCTGTGGAGCACAACATTCTCATTTCCAGCCGCATGACCCTGAAGCAGTCATTGCAATCTGAGTGGAGAAGGGGAGTTAACACTAAATAATATTAGATAAGAGTCAATCTCTAGTCAGCACTCTTCAAACAGCAAGAGAAATATGTCTTAGGTGTAAAGTGAAAGATCAAGTAGGAGGTAACAGTCGTGAAGAATGATAGGGCAAATGAAAGACCCTCTCTGCATGCCTCTCTGAATTGCTCTTTTCTATTATTAAGTTCTTGGCTATAAGAAAGGTGATGGATCCTATGCTCTCACTGTCACAGCAAGTCATTCTCTTGTTCTTCAGCATCACAAAGAGCAGTATACGAACTTGACCAGATTTATGTATCTGTTTTATGCAGTAATTTAGTTGCTGCCTCCTTGCATATAGGAAACACAGTAACACCTAATTCAAGAACTAGTCTTGTAACAGCGCTAACCAGCAAGACAATTAAAAAAAAAAAAGAAAAAGAAAAAGAAAAAGAAAAAAAAGAAATCAGGTGATGTATGGATACTTAGTTGTACAACTCCTACAAAGATGAATGAAAACAGATCCTCTAATTTCCAACATGCTGCATTGAAAAGGACCATCTCTAAACTGAAATGGTGGATGGCTCCCTATGTACAAACACTTACACACACATGTAACCCATGATCCAAGTAGGCTGGTAGATGACAGGGTGCCATGGCACACTTGGTCCCACAGGATTGCTTGGAAGCAGTTGGACCTGATCCAGCAGAGCTCCCTCTTAAACATCACAATAATTTCCTGAACCAGCTACTAAAACCCCCTTGCAGCAGCAGACTTTGCAAGCTGCACACCCTGCCACTCAGTGCAGCTCCCCCAGGAGCCCTGCAGTGCCTGTGGCTCTGCTTGCATGTGGCTCTGGAATACCTTCAGCACTCAGTCCCCAACTCTGGCCTCCTCCTTAGAGCTGGTGGTTGTTGCACGTCTGCCAGCACGAATACCAGCAGCTTTTGGCCGGGGAAGAGGTGTCATACCAAGCCTGGGATTTCTGGAATATGATACTAGGATTTCTACATTAGCCTGATGGAGCCTCTGAATTTCCACCTTAGCCACTTTATATAACACAACAGAAAGTATATTAAAAGACAAGTTGCAAAGTGAACAGCTAAAATTCCTGGAGCACTGGAATTATGACTGCTTATTCCACCTTAACTACATCCTTGAGTCTCTTCATTAGAAAAAAAATCTGCAGAATTGCATCTAACTCTAATGGGAGGCCCCTTGCCTTATTCTCAGTGTTGAATGGGCACTGCTAGCTGTACGACAAAATATTTCATATTTTATTTTCTCATCACTTTTTAATGCCATACCATATTTCCTGTACAGCACTCAAATTCTGCTCTGAAGACAGAATTATTAATGTTTGCATAGACTCTCAAGCAGGTTTTTTTTTCACTGTAGTGACAGTGTGCTTTGTAACACATGTAAATTTATCTTCCTAATGCCTCAGGAGATGGAGAACCATGTTCATCTCCAGTTAACAGGTAGGCAGCACAGGCACATACAAAATTCACCAAAAAGTCAGTGCTGGATTTCAGTGCACATTTTAAGGAAGAGGCTACATTTTCAGAATTCTGTGTATCATATGGCACAGTTCTGCTCAAAGGTCAATCTTATGCCAGTTGTCAGCCACAAACAGAGTGACCAGCAGGGACAAAACCTTCCTGTCCTCCCCTATGGGATCAGCCCACCAAACTGCAGCAGTGAGCCTCATGTACATCCTGGCAGCAGAGAGACCTTGGCAGGCAGGTGCTGCTCCAAGGCCCAGACGTGCATGCTAATCTCAATCTTCTTGCTCAGTAAACTTAATCCTACTCTTACAGCAACTGAAAAGAAAGATTCCTAATGGGAAAGGATGGAAATCTTAACAATAAGTAGTTCCATCAATCCTTTTCTATATATAAAATTAATGATACTGAATTGTAAAATTATCAGAGAATGAAGCAATAATTTTATGAAATAGAGAGTTAAAATAGACTCCAAAGGATTAACATCCACAGTAGATTATCCCCTCCATACTAAATTGGGTAATGGATTTCTCTGAATAGGATATTTCTTTATAGCAGAAGCATGAGATATTCTTTCAAAAAAAGATCTGTAATATCTTACTTTACATAGGTTTTGTGTTTTCTTTTGCTACTTCCTTCAGTCATTTAGAAGTTGTGATCTTGACTGATGACACAAGTGCATATTCTTGTTGAGATATCTTAATAGAATGGGAAGCCAACATGATCTTTGGAAAGAAAGAGCAGAGGTCTTCACATGAAGATTTCTGGTCACTAATGGAGTACGGTAGGACACAAGTAGGCAAAAATAGCAGTGTGGTTAAGATAATGGACTAAACTTGGAAGCTATCTTCTGGTTCCTGGCTCTGCTGCAGACATCCTGTGTGTCCTTGGATAAATGCCTCTTGTGAGGCTAATTTCATTTATGTGCTCATGTACATAGTAATGAGCCTCATAAACACCCTATAAATATAATCACTTGAAATAATTTTTAAGGTACAATCTCTCATACTCAGTGAGGGATTTCATATTCTTCTGGGAAATGAAAAAGTGTTTTCTAGGCTAAAGGCATGAGACTGGTTTGGAGCCATCTCTATTTCAGTGGCATCTGTGTGCACATTTAGATTTGGCACATGCAGACGTTTATGATAAAAAAAAAAGTCTGTATTATTTGCACTATTTCTCATTTTCCTTCTCAGACTGGGATTGTTCCTATTTATAGGAACGCAGACTGTATGAAGCAAGGAGAGACACATGTATAGATGATGATATCTTTGAAATATGTACTGGCTCCATGTCGTTTTTATACAAAATTCTTGGAAACATCCTGTAAAAATCTGTGTGCATGCACAACAGTTGTGATTATTCACATAGACTGCACTGTAAATCACAGATTCATTCGTACATCTGGAAGCTACACATCTCCCCACACACAATATGCAGAGCTGCACAATTCACAAGTAAATTTCTACAGGAAGGGTGGTCCTAGAGCAAAGGCAGACCTGCCAAATCTGCTAACCAGTGTGATATTTCACCATTTGTCATGCATTTACTGTTTCAGGGGGGGTTTTGGTGCTTTGGCAGCCTCTGTTACAGACATCCAGAAATGCCAGCAGGTAAAAAAACTGCTGCTCACAGCCAGTTTGATTCAGGTGGGCAGCAAATGCAATGCACCCTGGACCCCATGACCAGCCAGCAAACACAAACTGTGTAAAGGTTAGACCACCAGTGCTCCCAGTTTTGTTTGTGAATCCTTATTTAACCACTTCCTTTTCAACAACAATTATCTCCTCCAACATGTAGCTTTGCAATTGTTGACCCTCTGTGGCTTAGACAAAACATAAGGTACCAGGGAAAAAGCAAATTATGAAAGTAAAGATTTTAAGTCTATCATCTGCACCTACTGCCCATGACTTTGTAAAAATACAACTATTTGCTTTCCAAAGTAGACATTCCTTACTTGGGATGGGTCATCATAGAAACCTCTTTTTTCTTTTTATAAAAATTTAACATATCCAGTTAAAAAGCTATGCATATGCAGTCATTTCTCTATGGATCATTTATGGGCAAAACAGAGTCCAAGTCTGAAAATTCACCCCATCAGGAGTATGTCTGCCATAAACCAAAGAGTTTAATATTATGGAAGTATAACAGAAGATACTCTTGATGATAAGCCAGGAACTAGTGTTCATTATTAATTTGTAAAGTAACTACTGTCGCCCTTAAATCTCTATAGCATTCCTTGTATCATGTTACTGTTTTCAAATAACTAGAAATGCCAATACCTTAATGAATCAGATTACTACAAAACACTCTAAGATTGTTACAATACAAAAAAAAAAACAAAACCAAAAAAACAAAAACAAAACAAAACAAAAAAAAACCCAAAAAAATTGCAATTCCTAATATAAAAGGGAGCAGGCAATAAGACAAAATCAAGGACACAAGCAAAAGAGACCTGCTGTCTCCAAATAAAAAGCATCAAGGTGCAATGCAGCTAAAAAACCTGTGACTGCAGGTTTTATAAGAGCTGATAATTCAAATGTGATCACTTACATATAATCTATAAAAGCTAGTGCATAACTACTGGGATAGTTTGAGAGTTACAGGGGGATATTAATTTT
This sequence comes from Melospiza georgiana, assembly GCF_028018845.1. Lineage (NCBI taxonomy): Eukaryota > Metazoa > Chordata > Aves > Passeriformes > Passerellidae > Melospiza > Melospiza georgiana. Next base: position 40,958,694 of record NC_080430.1, on the reverse strand, counting down.
TTTTCCCTGCATAGGAAATTGTGAATTCAAGTGAATTCAAGTTCATTTAAGGGCAAAGGTATGTTTCTGGAGCTACTCCTGCTGTCTGATCTGTCAAAGAATTAACAGCCTTAGCAGTTAGGAACAGAAGCCTTACCAAGCAGGATGCTTTTCTAAGGGAAAGGAAAGAAGACATGGAATTAAGAACCAGGGCCTCTCAGGAATGGCCTGAGCTATTTGTTAAATGCCTCAGCACTGAGATGTCCCAGTAACAATAAGGCTGTGGCAAATCAAGAATCTTGACACTCCCAAGAACTTGTGAATTCTGGCAAATAAATTCTGTCTGGGGAGATGAAGTGAAGAAAGTGAGGATGTACTAATTGTCACATGGCAGTATCATAACATTATGAATAACATTCATAATGCCATTGGATACTTTCCAAAAGAAGATTCCTGATACAGCAAAAAAATGCCCCTAATATTGGCTCATATTTTATTAAAGCTGAGGATACAGCGACAGCTCAACAGTAAACTGTATGTAACAATTACTCAATAACACATTGTATAGAAGGCTTCAATAGCTTCTTGCTTGTATCCTTTGGGCTTTTTTTTTTCTCTTTTTTTTTTTTTTTTTGTCATGGAATGACAAGGACATTGCTCATGTTCATTGAAATACCTCCAACTATACAAGCTGTGACCAGTAACACATCTACCAGCATCTCACACTGCCCTTATATTGCTATTTTCTATTTTTCAGGGAAATACATTCAAGACACATGCACAGAGTAAATCCAAAATGAGCCTTAAATAATCTTGTTCAGGGCAACAGAGAATAATGAATGTGTCTTCAATGAGGGGCATAATTACAACAAGCTGTCAAAGGAAACTTTAAGAATGTTTGGGGGCAGGGGGAATTAAAAGCTATTTACCTCTATCAAAGCAGAATGAATAAGGGTAATGAGTAATAACCCTGAGAAAATGACAACAAAGGGGAACAGTCTCAGCACCATGAGTAGGAAATTAATCAGGTTCCTCTTTTGTTAACAGGTGTTACACAATAAATTCCCTGTGTTCCGCCCTGAAAAAGCATCCTTAATACCAGAAAATAAAAAGTTCTAAGAAGTAAACAAAAAAAAAATTGCTACCTTGTCCTTAAAATACATCACTGGCAAATATCTCAAAGCACCTTTTAGTTCAATACAGTAAAAGAAATACCAAAGCTCGGTGTTGAATGGCATTTGGCTTTAAAATTACAGGGAAAATCCAGTGTCCTAAATTACCAAGTAGGCAATGGATGCATGACTAGGAGATCCATTTGGACAACACCAAATGATGTGCAGGAAGCACAAGGTAACAGCTCACAAAGCCCCAGTGTGCCTACTGGAGATAGGCAAGCTTGGATATCTTGATTACATCTACCACACCTCAGTCCCTTAAGCCAGGGAATACTTAGTTCAAGTCAGAGCAGCACAATGCAGTTGTGTAAACAGAAGGCTGAAAATCAGGAAATCCTTAGTTCTAAAATGGGATCCAACTGTGCCCCTTTTTCCTGTCCACAAAAAAGTTAATGAAGCAGCCTAAGCAACCCGCCCTATCCTCCCCCCTGGACAGAAACAGGAGTGTGTAACTGCCAGTCTCAGTGAAGGGCTGGGAAAATTAACAGGGATGGATTGAATAAGTTCATATCTTTAACATATTTTGAGGAAGCAAAAGGCTCCATAAGAACTAAATATTATTGAAATACTGAGTAGAAGTTCTTTTCAAGGGGAAATTACTACATTTCCTTTCCTTATGTATCGATTACTCATTAATGCAGCAAAACTGAGAAAGATCAGATTTGACAGTTCTCAAGGAATGGTTTTCACTCTTACATATGCTCTTGATTTGACACTACAAATAAAAATGTTATTCAGTAGACCCCAATCATCTTCTAAAACTACTCCTGAGAGCCACAATTTTAAGACTTTCTGTGCAAATTATCTTCTCTAATGTCCATTCCAGCTTATTCTTACATACTTATATGTACTTGAGAAATAGCATGCACAAAGATTGCTACTGCTGCTTCTTGTAAAAATATTTTTAAACAATTTTTTAGATACTTAATAATTTCAGAGATTTTGAAATATGCTTTGCACCTTCAGATTTATCTAAACTTTTAGAAAATCTATTTATATTTATTGAAATAAATATAAAACCCCAGAAAAACAAAGGCTATTTCTAAGCAAAAAGAAAAAAGAAAAATAAAAACCAATCCCAACAGTATTAAATGTTCTGTATACAATACCTAATGTGAATCCCCAATAGCTCTGTGAATTGAATGCAAAGCTATGGAAAATGCAGGTGGAGGTATTATATCAGATCGTGGAACTGTGAGCTTAAAAAAGTTCAGAAAGCAGAAACACAAGAGGGACATTGGTGAGGTCATTTTGCCCTTTATATCAAATGACATATTTACAAATTGCAGTACATAATACTTTAAAGAAACTCAACCAGCCCCCCCCCCCAAAAAAAAAAAAAGCAAAGAAAAAAAAAACTCAGATAAACAAAAAACCCCAACCAGCTAACCAACCCAAAAATAAACTAATACCAAAACCAAACAACACAGCACCACCTTTTCTTCACTTTTTGCACTTTGGCAATTGATGCAGTAGGTAATTTGAATGAGACTGAATAGGAGGGCAGCATTTGGAAAAGACCCTCTAGAAAGAAATGAGCCATGTAGAGGAAACATGACAACCCTTCTGCAAAATACAAGGCACTAAATTGCATTTGAGTTTTGCTCTTCTTTCAGAAGCTATTTGAAAATAAAAAATGTTCTTCGAGTAACCATAAATAATTTCTTTAAAAGGACAATGATCCTGTACAAGAAATCTCAGTGTCAAGGTCTAAAGAGAAAGAAAGGGTTCTAGAAAGTACAAAGTCCAATTCTCTTTCCAGCCAGGCACTTTTTGCCTCCATCTGTTTTAGAGAATCTCCCCCTAAAACCATTCACAGCTTTTTTATTATGCACTTTTGCTTCACAGTGAACAAATACAATTAAAAGCAATGGTATATAAATGTGAGAGTCATGAGCCTTGGAAAAGCCAGTCAACCTTGCAGCATATTTAGCCCTTAAGTGAGATTTCACATGAACATATACAAGCTTTAGATCATGTATTAAATTGTTTTGCTCAGAATAAGACAGAAAAGTTGATCCAATCACACTAAATCCTGAAGAACCAATTTATGTCTGGAAGCACAGAAAAAGAAATTCTCCTTTACCCAAACGACATGCTTCGAATGCATTCCAAACTTCCTGTGTGTCATTGGCCATGCTGAGCAGACAGGCCTATGATTTCTAATCTAATCAGCCTCAGAGTGACTGTGAAAGCAGCAGCTGTGTCTGAGCAATCGGAAAAATAGATACAGAACAAAGGGGAAGACCATCTCATCAGGGCTTCTCCCTCAAGTGCATAAACTCAGCTTCAGTGGAAAGTATAAATATTTCATTCACTATTTTGTTCTGTATTTCTCCTGGGATTTGTGCTCCAACTAGTTTCTTTTAAAGGTGCATTAATGTCTCCTTTTAACAGCATCCCTTCTAAACTTTTCCCCTTGCTTAATGGGCCTGAAGGGATTAAACCCTTAGCAGAAAAATGCATCTGTTGTACATAACATCACAGTATTAGACTACCATAATACCAACTCATTTATTCTCATTTTGTGAAAGTATACCTTCCCTTGAGAATGATGCTACAGGGTATATTTCCTTCCTGATGCTTCCTTTCATGTATTGTATGATGTTAAGAAGAAACATTTGTATTCAGACATCAGAAGCCCAAGGCCCACTTTTTGCCTCCCATTTTGAGGCCACATTATGCCGGAAAGGTGTCTAGGCTGGCCAGAAAAGAGCTCCAGAAATTCTGCCTGTCTCAGTGAATATGCACTGTACATTCTTTGTGCTTTTCACAGCTCTGGACACAGACCAGACAGAACTAACTTAAATTTGCTTTTGATTTAGGTGACCTCCTTCCTGTGCATCAATTGGAGAAAGCTGAGCTTAACATGTCAGTGAGGTCAGCTGTGGTCCAACTGCTCAAACACACACTATATGACACCATAATAGTCAACACCAGCCCAAACAGTGATGCCATTTGTCTGGCACTGGGCAAGGCTTTGTCTATGCGGTTACAGCTTCCATAGTCCTTTGGCTTTGCATTAGATAGTATTCCCTGCAAGTGCATCATAGTCTCCATCAAGACCAGGTCTCCAAAAGAGCCTTGAAATCAAGAAATTAGAGGAACTAAAGTTAAAAACTGGTAACTACTCTCAGTTACTTTGGTAACTTAGCTTTGGTAAACTTGGCAAAATTTACAGTTCACCTGAATGAAGAGATGTTACTTCATCTGTAAACTAACTTCACTTTAATCCAGATAAAAGAACTTGTGTATATTTTGTGCCAGGATGAAACGTAAGATGAACATTTTCCTACTAGGGCAAGAGAGGAAAGATGGTCTTAGGCAATATTTTCCAGGGGCGGTTTTGAAGAAACCATTTTTTAAACTGAACAGAGAAGAATGTTTAGTTCTCCTAGCTAACATGATAGTGATCAGGAAGAAATATAGAGCCAATGTTTAATGGTTCAAATGGAGATGCTGGCAAGGATCTGGCTTGGGAAGAGACAGATCTGCAGAGGTTTTGACTCTATATTAATCTATGTTGAACTGAAAACCCTAAGCGCTGGAAAGGGAAAAGGTACCAAATTTTCCTGTTTCTTCCTGCCAGCTTTTCTGCAGGATCCTATGCTCTTCCAGGTTTAAAGGCAGTCAACAGTCCTACCTTAACAGAAAATTAAGATGTCTGGTAAATAACAAAGGCAGAGGATGAAGGGGTCACTCAGAAAGATTATACAGCCTGCAGTATGCTTGCAATGTGACAGACTTCCTCAAGTACACAAGTGTGTTAATCAATAGTTAGGATCTGTCTAAATGTGTAACAAGCTTCACCTTTTGAGAACTCATATTATCCAAGAGGAGAGTTAATGAACATTAGCACAGAACAGAACCATGGTTGCAAAATCCTAAAATGACAGGGAGAGGAAAATAACACAAACTTGGAATCATTGCAGGCTGAATGATGCTGAGAAGGGCACAGTCTCTGTTGACTGAAACTAGACATGAATTCAAGCCACACAAATTCCAGCTCAATTTCAGACTTGCCATTATTTTTGCAACCCTGCACAAATCAGTAATCATCTTGACTGGACTGCCCTTGTTGTCGTCATCTCAGTGCAAACAGTGGAATAGTCTGCTCTGCCTAATGCACAGAATTACCAAGGAAGAAAAGAGTGCTTCTTATCCTTTTCCATGACTTTCCTGTTTACTGTAAAGCTTCCCCTATTAGCCAGAAAATGTAAATGCATTTGACTTCCATATTGCAGCAATGAATGGTTGCATAATCTTTCAGTCTGGTCAGCCTTCCCAGTTGTCTTTCATCTTCCCTGCATAGCATCTGTTTTTCAAAGACAACAGATTCTCTGCTGTTGTCCTGGGACATCTTCCCTGAGGAAGACATTTTGTTGCTGCTTTGCTTTGTGTAAATTAGCAGCGACATCTTCTGAGATTTTTGCTAAACCTTTGGGGCTGTTTTTCCTTTGCAAGGTGTCTGACTAAAGTGTCAGCTCTGTTTTCACACTGGACAGCCAACACATATTGTTTTGTTGGTGCTTTCATTATGCTGAACTATGTAAAAGCCAATGCACAGTGTTAAAGGCAGGGCATAATAGAACTGCATTATTAGCCTCAGCCTCTGAAACATTTTCATGTCTGTTTATCTCAGAATACAGATAGAATACCTTAGTCAGGGTGGCAACTGTTACTAGATTCTCTTTTCCATATCACTGTTACACGTGCTGCAAAAATGCAGAGCCCTATTGTGAGATTTTGTAGTCTGTTTTACCTTACCATCAGCTGATAGTTCTCATTTATTTCTTGACATCACAGTATATCTAATGTGGAAGCTCCTGAGACTAAGAACTTTACTAGGACATAAAAATTGACTGGTTTTGGTTCTTCCTCCATTATGGAGAAATGTTCAATTAGAAATCCCCCAAAGACAGCAAATCTTTAACCTTTGGCATCTTGGCACTTTTAGAAAATTAACCCATTTTGAATTGTTTCTTGTTAAGCTTTGAGGATCAAATTTGCTTATCAGTTTTAAAACTATGGAGAGATTACTCTCTCTCTCTCAAATTCCTTTTACATCTATAGAGCTATCCACACTTCTAATAAATCTGAGCTGGATCCAAGACTATATTGATCTTCAGACACTGGCTGTGTATATTAATCTCCACTATTTTTCTCAGAGTGTATTTCACTCATTGACGAGGTAATTGGACCACTGGGCAGGTATAATGCTACAACCACAACTATTTCCACAAAAAGCCCCTTTCTGATTGCATTTTAAGTTACTTTTCTCCAAGTCTCTCTCATCGATAAATGTTGACATTTTTTGCATCAATGGAGGATTACTTCAATCATGTAGAAAAGGAATATATAAAATTACCAGGTCCTTGTAAAGACTGGCTGGGAAGGCTATAAAAGCAATAAGCACCTGAGTCAGGTAAAAGGTTTGAATATGTGTGTAATGAAGGAATATTTAAATAAGTACTCTGGTCTATTCAAATCTGAAATAAGCACCACTCTTCAGTTTACATTTTAACTTGTCAGACTGATCAAAACAGAAGATGTGCATGTGAACTGAAAATTAAGGAAAAATAAAAAACTTTCCATAAGGCAGTAATATGTAGTTCATCTTTCAAGTGAGGAAATAATGACTCTGCATGTGTGCCTTTCAGTGGAATGAAGGCCACAGCTTTTGTGAAACACAGGCAAAGGTAAGACTGGAAGTTAGATTTGTTTGCTTATCCCTTAAGATGGCACATAATAGCTATCCAAAGGATTTCTAACTGGAAACAAGGGCTGAAAACTCTCCAAAGATTTCAAGGTAACACAGAAGCTAAACTTGAAAAGACTACATCAATATTGGGTCAGTCCAACTAGCATCCCTCTCACTGCAGGCACAGTGTTGGCCCAATTTCCTTCTCACCAAAAGCCAGAAATCACCAGGTGGTGATATATGCCATGCTTCAACAGGGAGATCTTTTCATTATGCTGCTGGGGTCAAGTTCTGAACTCAGATGTATTAGTACAGAGCCACTCTACCAAAACCAGAAGAGCTGTTCCAAATTATTGACTAAAAGAGAAATTCCAAAATCCACCCTGATATAAGGAGACAGTTATTTATTTTTCTCATGTGTACACAGCTATTTTTTGAGGCCAAGTATTTAAATTTAAGGAGACTCAACATGCTTACATCCCATAAAAGAGAGATCTGTCCTTCCTACATCCTATCAGATGTTCTATCAGATCCTTGCCTGATTTCCCAACTCATGATCATGGCTCTTGAAATGGTCTCCCTCCCAACCCATTTATAAGCACTGAGCTAGCAGGAGCTGGAGTCTGAAATGAAATCCTCCAAGCCTGCCTCATGCAAGGCAAGGTCAGATGCTGAGCAGCCAGATCTTGCTAAATTCCTGCTGGCTGCCTTGCACAGCAGAGGGAAAGTGCAAATCAGCTGATTGACAGTGACTGGCTCCTGCCTCATGCATAGATTGCTCAAATTTAAGGGCAATATATCTCTATTGTACAAAGGTTTCCTTGGTAAAAGGATTCTCTTTAACTCTCAGTAATATGGCAGAATTGAGAACTTGTGTGTCCTTTTGATTTGTATTTCAAAACTTTAGCTTCCATTTTGGAGAAGCTACATGATGTAAATCTCCATCTCCCCCTTCCACAGTTTAAGCCAATAAATTCACAGAAACCTGATCACCTATGAACCATAGTTTCCATCTTTCCTCCTGGGTAGCTGCTAAAGTAACCAATTCTTCTCAGAGATAGTATTTCATGTTCCTCAACTACTCCCATTGCTCTTGTCCCTAAAAAATTTCAAACAGAAGGCATTGCTCAGAAATGGTAATTTAAATGGACCACCAAGAGTAATGCTGTTTTCATCTTTCCTGAAGACACTAATTGATTTTATTTAATCACAAATTTCATGCAAGCTATATTTCTGTATAGTCAACCTTCTAGCCACTCTCCAAACAATCTCTTTTCCAAAAAAATCCCGTATCTGTCATACCTAAGGATCATACCAAACTTTGAAGTGATTTAACAGCAGACAGCCACTAGCAAAAAAAAAATCATTTGAAACTTCAGAGGCTATAGAAATTCATTGGTTCTTTTAGCTGATTATAAGCTTATAGCTAAGATTATACAAAACAAACTTTAATAATTGCTAAAGAGCAATGAGTATAAATTCAAGCTGTGTCTCACAGAAAAAAAATTAAACAGTCTATAAATTGTATCTCATAATAAAATGCAGTAGCTACACTGTGCTAAAAATAAATGATCCTGCTACTATTCTATTGAAATATTTTATTAAATCTCCTAAAGTGTGAGCTAAGGCTCTGGGATTCCCCCCACCCAGCAAAGCTGGTTAGAGAGAGAGCAGAGATAGCTCACAATTACATAGTTACTAGAAGAAATCTACATTTTACTTGCAAAAAAGAGCAAAACAGTTCTCTCTGGTGTGTGAAAACACATCCTCTGCCCATTTTAACAGCAGTCAGACAACTGCAAGACATCAAAAATATCTAACTTCCAATTCAGGTTTAAACCCACCAAAAATATTTAATTGTTTTTTCTTAGCCAGCATAAATAAGCATTGCTAGAAGACAGTTTAATAGACCAGAAGCATGGGAAATGAGAAAAATCTTCAGGCTGTTAACAGTTACGAAATACTCTGATTTACATGTAATTGGGATAAGGAAGTCAGACACTGCCAAAGGCTGAAAACTGTGTCAGTGGAAATGTCACTCCACAGCTCCTGTTAACAGCCCGGCCTGAGCCTCTGGCCTGGCCCGAGCCTGTCCAGGTGCGCCTGCACATCCTCAGGCAGGGCCAAGAACTTCCCTGCACAGCTCCTGGATTGGGTCACTATGGTTGAATTGACCTTGCTTGCCCCTGAGGCCTCAGGATATCCAGATTGTGAAAAGAGCTAATGGAGCACTAGCAGTCAGCATTTTGGAACTGATGGAAATACAGAACTTGACAGTGTCCAAGAAGGAAAGATTATTATCTGCCAAGGAGCAAAATTATGACAAGAATTTAAGGCCTGCTTTGCAAAAGCGACAACCCAAATTTGCCCCATGTAAAGTAACTATATTCTATAATTAATAGAAAAGTTTACTATTATCTATTTTATATATAATTCTAATTTTGAAATTTATGAAATATTTTCCCTACCATTTAAATTTTTAAAATTATTTTCCCTTACATGTCCACCAGCATGGACAGTTGTCCATCTCACAACATATTACATTGCCCCAGAAAGAAAGAGAAGGAAGATAACAGATATACTGGGAAATGTTTACTTAATGGGACAGAGCTCTTCATACTTTGACAACTCAGTCAGGGGTTCTGATGACATAATCAAAATTACACCTAACTCTTCATTCAAAAACCAAGGACTTTGCTGTATTTCAATTTTATTCAGAAAATAACAAGGCAATGAGCAGTTATTCTGTTTTGTTTTGTTTTGTTTTTTTTAATCAAATTCTACTTTCTTTTTTTCTTTTATTTTTAAATAATGTCTTCTCGGATTTCAAGCTATTTGTTAACACCTGTGAAGGTGGTTGTACATAGCCCCAAGAGTTATTGATGACTAATGAAATACTTCTCTGGGAAAATACAGAAATATTTTCAGTTCAAGTGTTTGCTCAGATGAGAAGTTTCAAGTCAGTTGGCTGCACTTCAGTAAAACCTCAGAAAGCACTTGAGCCCTTCTACCATCTTAGCTACTCAACTCTTAACCCTTCAGCCCATGTGTATCTTGACTTCAGTTTCAGTGCAACTGAAATGGGTATTACAGCCTTTAGTCCTTGGGGCAGTGTCTCTTCCACTTCAAACCCTACAGGGGAAAAAAGGCATCTGAACACAGCAAGGGAATAATGACATTTCCACCAGAAACAACAGTAATCTTTCTTTTTAAGGATATCCTCACTCTCACATGCAACAATTAAATATTCTTTCTCATTTTGCATCAGTAAGTCAACTCCTACTTGGAATTCTAATCTTGGTCCCCACTAATCGTGTATTAAATTATCAAAAATAAATGTTTCTCAGACTGTCCCTCCCAAGAACTGCCTGAGGGAGGAGTTCTCCCTAAAAACCACTGAGAAAAACAGTTTTTCCTATTTTTCCTCAGAATTGCTGTGATTCCTCCAGAAACAAAAAGAAAGCACATGAGCTGCAAGCTCTTGGAGGCTGGGAGAGCAGCAGTGTCTGGCCCTTCAAGTTTGCCTTGCTCCCTACCATGTCCTAAGACAACGTGTGAGAAGAGATGACTGGGTAAGACAGATCTTAGTTTTTCTCATTTTACATTCCTGTATCACAAGTTGCCTGTAACCTCAACAAACACTTTGCATGGCTTCTTTGCATGGCTCCTCTGGTCCTGCCTGCATGCTGCGTTTACTGCCAGCCCATCATCTCCTTGTGGGCTGCATCACCTCTTCTGCTCTTTTCTCCTTCAGCCTGGCAAGGGCACTGGCACCCCTGCTCTGAATTTATGAAAACAAACCACAACAGCAGCCTCAGGGTGATTTCTCACCTGATCAGCAGGCTATCTTGGAGGTAATATTTTGAGATACAGGCACAATCTTCTTTACAAACCTCAAACTTTTGGAGAGAACTGGGGAGTCCAAGCACAGTGAATGACAGACAAAGTCACCACATCAGCAAACAAATTGTTCCTGTCCCTTCAGTGGCACAAACTTCCAATCCTGTCCAGATTACCCAAGCCAAATCCACTCCTTGAACTGCACTTTGAAGAAAATCGTGGGGAAAAGCCTCAAAATGGAAAGAAAAGTCAGAAGCATAAACTGGCAGACCCATACTACTTGCATGAAAGTGAAGGGTAGATACAATGTTAATGTACATATTTGGGGAGTTATATTAGAGACCTTTATTTTAAAAGATGGTTAAAATTGTTACTCTGTCATGGCATTATTAATGAACAGCAGGCACAACTAAGGATCAATTTTTGAACCCCCCTTCACAAAACAAAAATTCTTCCCTTTTTTTTTTCCTATGTCTATTAGAAATTCAGGAAGATAATTTGCTGGTTTTAGGATGGTAAACCACTATCAGAAACATTTAGAAAGTTAAGTTTCCCAAGGCATCAAATTCTCAGGGCTATTCCCTTTACCTGCTTACTTAGATTTGAAACTACAATTGTGTTTTTGGGTGGCTTATGTATCTCTCTCAGTGTGCTGTTTATTTACAGCAAACAGAGCTCAAATAGAAAGGGCTTCTCCTTCTGTACCTTGAAATTAATCCTGATAGATGCTCATTATAAGTAGTCTAAAAACTAAAAAAAAACAAAATAAAAAAAAATCCCCACTACCCTCCCAAATGCAGCATCTCCTTGTATGGCAGGATGTCCAAATATGCAGGGAAAGGTGTCTCTTCAACTGGAATGAACTGTCATATTAATGGAAAATGGAAATTTGCCATTTAAATCAGCAGCTGATTTCTGTATCATCTGAAATACTATAAATTGCATTTCTCATTATGAGGAAAAACAAAGTCACTTGGGAAATTAGTTTTATTTCTCACCTTCTTTGTGTTAAAAAATGCAAAACGTCTGAATTGAAAAACAGGAATAATTGATAGACTATTTCCCCAGCAAAGGGTTATTATGGGAACACATAAAACTGGACAAGTATTCTAAATTCATCCTAGGAAAAAAAAAAAAACCAAACTTTTTTGTTTGTATTATGCAGGTATAAAATAAAAATCTTTTTCTCCTACAGACTACAGACTTGAAAAGACACTCTAAAATGTTCTGTTAAGATCTCACTTATCATCAGAGCTGAATTCAAATGAGTTTCAAACATACTGAACTATCACTTTGCAACATATTACTTACCCAGGATTACTTTAATTTTCATCCAGTGCTACTAAAAATTCAGCTCTCCTCCTCTCCCACATCATTGTGTACATAATGAACTTTATGATTTCTTACAGGCACAATCTATTGCTTTTGGTTTGACTTTCAGGAAGTTTTCCCCAAGTAATTTTTCAGCAAGTGAAGAAAGTCTAAATAAAAGAACTTTCCTGATGAGATTTGGCATCTTATTTTATTACAAGACAGGATACTTAGGTTTTTAAAAGATTAATGTTTTGAATAGATCTTTGCAGAGCATATGCTTAAGAAATACTCATCCTCATGTCACCTCTAATATGTCCAACATCAGTCTTTTGGAATTAAAAAACAAATAAACAAAGAAATAAAACAAAAATCCTGTGTAACTCCTTTTAGTCATAGATCAAACTTGTGGAGGCCTCTACAGATCTACAGAAAAAATACTTCACTGACTAGGTCAGATTTAATTTGATTTTGGACTTTGACTTTCAAAGTGAGAGAACCAAGATGTTGGGAGAAAAACATCCCAAATGCCGCAAGGTGATCCACATGGGAAGTCACCCTCATCTCTACCTCAGGCAATTGTCTCTGTGCACATGGACTTAATGCTGTCTTGGAACTGACAAAACTTTCAAAACATCAGGAAGGGCAATGGCAAGTATTACTGCATCATTCTGATTAGGGGGTAAAATGCTACAGAAAAAAAATGGGTGAGTAATATCCTCTGATCCATTTAGCGAGGTGGAAGGTAAGAATAAACATGAGTGCCAATGCCAGTACAGCTCCCCATCTAGTTTCATTCCACCCTAGTTCTCCTAAACTGTAAAGGAAATGTTCTCCCATTGAAACCCTGAGATTAACTACTAATACTTGTGTGATGCTACAGAATCCTTTTATTAACTAATCTGAAAAATATCATCAACAGAAGTGCAGGGGAACGTTACATTGCCTGGGTCTAGAGCCTTGGCTTCTTTCAGCAGCCTGTGTTGCCTCAAAGAGGAAAAAAGCAATTTTCAAACAAAAGGAGTGGTGAACATGTATTTTCAGCAGCTATCAAAATAATTTCCAATAATTACCAAAAATACCCACCAACAAACCCCATAAACTGAAAAAGTAAGCAAAAGAAAACAGCAAAGCTATTTCCATGAGACAGAGTTGAGGGATGAATTCCAGCTTTGTACAGCTCTGTAAGTGGGTGGTTGTATTAAATATACTTTATTCCAGCATTTTTAAGCATTCTGAATACTTCTAACAAAATAGTTCGAAATATGAACTATCCACAACTGACAGAACAAATGTAAGCAACAGCAACCGTACAAGCAATTATGTAAAAATGTGTCTAGGGAATTTCCCTCCATCAACTAAGAAAACAACACTGAAGAAAACCATATGGGGATGGAGTATAGCATGAAAGTATTTTAACTGTTACATCAATAGGAAAGCGTGAGGATTTTTCTTAGATGCCATTTCTTAGAGACTGCATTTTTCTTCTTTTCCAGTTGCAGGAATACTATGATTTTTACATTCATGGAATTTAGGGGAAGATAAAGATGTGAAAGGTGAATTTTTCTAATCATATTGAGAATTATTCCAAGCATTACTACTTGTCCAGTCTGGAAGTGATGCTGCAGAGTACTATCAGGGCAGCTTCTTAAAATGAATAGTGTGACTACCTCAATCCCATCCTGGAAAGTTAGTTTACTTCCACCCATCCTGGAAAGTTAGTTTACTATCATGCAATACTGCAGGAAAATTACTGTTATGTTACAATTTTATATAGACTTTATTTAATAAAACACTACCAAGCTGAAGAATTTTTTTCTACAAAGTTTTAGATTTAGATTGACCTATAATAAACGCAAATAATTTGTAGGACTTCATTTAGGGAGATTTGGAGTCCTTTTAGGATTTACCAAAATATTCAGTGATTTTAATGTCTACAGTAATTAATCTCAGGAAAGCTCTTTGTTGTTCTTGGGGTTTGGGGATTTCTTTGTCTCCTTGGGTTCATTTGTTTTTACTACTGCACATCACTCCCCCTTTCGATACACAAAATCCAATGCAAGCAAAGCGAGTAGCCAAAAATAAGTTCATTTGCAGGGGTACACATCCCATTTGCAGGTTCTGGTCTTTGGATTTTTCATGCTTTGCTGAGCACTTCATTTGGGTTGGCAGGTTCAGTGAGTCATATGGTGACAATTCTCATTTTCTGCAGCATCTGAAATGTCCACTCATGGCATCACTGACAGCTAAAATTAGATATTTGGCAAAGCAGTCCTAGGAACTAAGGGCTTGATCAAGTTGCCTAATTATAGCTGCCTGGTGCCATTTGAGATGCCCTGGAGTGCCCTCAGCAACCACAGAGACCTGGCAGGTACCACACAAAACCTACAGGAGACCTGTGCTCCTCCAGAGCAGGAGCTGTAGGCAAGGAAGGATAATCCCACATTTCAAAGGGCACAGGACCTTTTGTTTAGACTCATTTAGGAGCTGAACACTATGTGCTTGCCACTGGGATATTGAAGAGATCAATTCTCCTGTCTTAGCTTGTTCTTGCATCACATTCCATGTCTTTGCAGGCGGCTGCATGAACTCTCACTGTTGCTCTGTGCCTGCTCTCTGGCACAGAGCACAAGGAATAAAAAATATGAAAATAGGTCAGAGCAAGCGTTAATTTTGGAGGGGTGGAAGGGTTGGTAGAGAACTTCTTCCAGGGAATCAAAGGGAGGACTTGCATACTTTCTCCATATTCATCTCATCCCTGTTTACTCAGAGGAAAAAAAGAGACCTGCTTAAGGAATTGTTCACGTTAGTGCCTATTGTGTCATGGGTTTTCCTTGGAGGTGTCCAAAGCAGAATCTCCAGTCCTGCCTAATTTGTGAAATTTGACATGATTGCAGACTGGGGTTGATAAGGTTTGTGTTTAGGGAGTCCTGATGGCATCTCTAAAGATTGTAATTCTTCATCCACCTCTCTTTTCTGACAAGATTGTATAAAAGTAGAATAAAAAAATGCTTTATTCTTCTTTTTCACATTAAGCAGAAAATAGCTTTCTTGAGATTATGCATTTGCACTGGACTCAAGAAAACAGACCCCTGCAAAGCATGAAATGACACAGGGGGAATATATTTTCCTTGACATACTGGGCATTTTTCATCTGAGGCAGCTCTCCACCATTCCCTCCCCTTTTTATTTTTAACATAGTTATGCAGCACCTCGTATAGCACTCATTCTTATATTCTCCTTAAAAAGAAAATGAGCACCAACAGTACAGAGGGACAAATAATGCTTATCATAATAAAAACATTATGGTCTCAAGGAAGTAAGCGCTATCTGGAAAATGGTATGAAAAATGCAATGCTCATGTAGTTTCCCAGTGGCCAAAATTTCAAATTTACTCATGAAGGTGTAAAATATTTCCTAGAAACCTGCTGAAATTACATGAAATCTAATAGTTTGATGCCCAAGGCAGAGCTAATAAACCTTCCCTACTT
This sequence comes from Melospiza georgiana, assembly GCF_028018845.1. Classification (NCBI taxonomy): domain Eukaryota; kingdom Metazoa; phylum Chordata; class Aves; order Passeriformes; family Passerellidae; genus Melospiza; species Melospiza georgiana. The sequence goes on along the minus strand of NC_080430.1, from coordinate 40,943,197 downwards.
CAGCCCAACAATTCAACTGCCTGAATAAACAACACTCAACAACTACCACAGCTCAAGTGTCTCCTGAATATTAGATCCTTTTCTCCAACAAAATAAATCTCATCGAGGCCAATATTGATTCTGACTGGCGTATATTTCTGTTCAGATCAGCAATTTGCTTTTTTTTAATAAAATCTGAATCAATATACATTGGCCTTACACTTCTCTGATAGGGAAACTGGTTCTAAACCCCTCCGCCTTCTGCATTAACTCAACCGGTTCAGCTGCACAATGGATTGGTTAAGATGATTATTAGTGATATGGCTGAAGTTATTTGCTCACCATCATTATCAAATAGTGCATTCAGAGCATGAGCTAGAAATAGCATGCCTAAAGAGTGGCTAAATGGAACAAATGTTTAAAACTAGTGTGTAGTTAATGAACAAGGATATTCATTGACGTACTTCGCAGTCAGAAACGGAGATAAAAGCTTGCTGTTGAGTAAAGATCATTTAAGATATTTCAGGACCCAATGTAGGTTGGTGGTGGAATGAGAGCCATGCCAGGAGCTCCTGGCAGTTGGTGACTTGTGTGGGGTGAATTGTCACCACATGGCACAGCCCCACAGGCCTAAATGCCACCTCGTTCTTGCTTCCATAGAGAAGCTCAGAGGGTGTGGAGCCTCCTCACTGGAGATATTCCAGAACCACCTGGACACAATCCCGTGCCATGTGCTCTGGGATGGCCCCTGCTTGAGCAGGGAGGTTGGACCAGGTGACCCCACTGTGGTCCCTCCCAACCTGACCCATTCTGTGAAGTCTGGAAAGCACTGTTACTAAGGCATGGGCTGAATGAATATATCCAGAGGTGTTTTGTTAGAGTTGGTTTGGTCTCATTTTAGTATCTAAAAGTTTTGATGGCTAAATGTTTGAACCATTATATTTCCTTTACACCTGTTATTCATGTTTTTATGAAAACAAGGTCCAAGAAAATATCTTCAGCTTGACTGAAAAGCACATCACAAATTTATGTCATCTTAATGTTAAACCAAGAAAATCTTGTATTTGTTTCAATATTAGATAATTATAAAGTATAGAAATATATTAATACTCTATTTAATAAATATCAAACATTTAGCAGTCCTAAATAGTTTAAAGTAATTCTAGATAGAAGAGATAAGATCTGGAGAATTTTAAAATATAGGCTAGTCTGTTAGACAATATTTTGAACAAATTTTAACAAATTACATTTGGATTAAGTAGATCATATATAATTTATTTATGTCTTAGCCTTCAGCTGGGATCATAAATCTGTCATAATGCTACAGAGAAGAAAAATATTTTAAGATGGATAGAGATGGGACAGTTTGGAGAGAAAATTAAAAGTTTATGAACTGATCTCATATTCCTATGAGAAAAAAAAATACACACTTCTTATTAAAACCCTGTGGCACCTTGATGCAACTATCACTTGAGTAGCATCTGGCAGCATCAGGTAGAGTTTCATGAAGACTCAGATCTTTGGCTTCTAAAATAGTAACAAATAACCCAAACCAGTCTTTTTTTCTGAATCATCACAGCAGGATTAAACAATCTGTACAGGGAAGCAGATTTTTCAAGAAATTTTTTATGTATGACACTAGAGAAATGATGTGGCATCTAAATCACTAATATAAATCTGGTGAAAATGTCGCTTTATTTGCTATGTGTGTTGTTTAAAAGTAAGCACACAAAGAATTTGACAATCTGAATCTTCTGTTTATCTGAGAAACTGTACACCTATTCCTTATACTTGGAGAGAGATTTCCTGTCAGCATTCATGAATTTCTCTCTTGACCCTGAGCAGCAAGAGATATATTGCAAAGGCAAATGTTTAAAGTTTATATCAATATACACGTGGGACAAAGGTAATTTACTCAGTGAAGGAAGAACCCCCTGCTACATTTAATCATGCTCAAGTACATGGGAAAGTGCCCTTACAGCTGTAGTTTCTCTCTGCCTTTTTAACCCAACTGTTGAGAAGCCCTTTTCTTCTCATGAAACACCTTAAACCCAAAAGTAATTAAACTAGTAAAACAGCACTAAACCTGGTGGGCAGACTTATCTCCAGTCACTACAGTTTGCAATTAGATTTTGGGTGAGGGTACAGGAAATCAATGTTATGTTCACCCCTTAATGAGAACATAAACACTTCCATATTAAAGGATTATTTTCTTAAAATCCCCACAGGTAGGCAGGGGATTCTTGCACCTGCAAAAGAACAGAAACATAGCCAAGAAAATAGTGGGAAGCAAAACAAAAAAATCTCTTTACCTCATGTAGAAAAGGTATTTTCCTTTCTGCCATGATCTCAAGAAAAGCCAGATGAGGACAGAAAATAACAGTATGTACACATGTGGTCAAGCAACAAGGTCAGAGCCATTTTGCCTCTTTAGAACCACCTGAACCTTGTTCAGTGAACTGATACAATAGATAATAAAGACACAAAGACAAAGAAGTCCGTGTTGGCACCAAACACCTTCTACTTCTGATCATCAGTGAATACAAACTGGAATGTCTTGGTGGAGGCCAGTGGGCCTTCATCACCTCTGATCATGTGAGAGCTTGGCTGATTGTATTCTCCAGACAGAAACTGCAAGTGTATATTTTGGGGCTTTTAGAGAGGGAAAAGCAAAAGTGAAATACCTGTGGGAGACATTCTGCACAACAATAAAGACTGGAATCTGCATTATGAATGTCCAATAGCAAGGACATTCACACTCAGCTGCAGATCTGCTGGTACCAACAACATCACTGAACATCCCTCTAGTTAGAGACTTCATGGAAGAAACCTTCCCTTCCTCGTGAAATTTAGGAATTGTATAAAGCAGGAAAAAAGCTTCTCCTTACAGTGTGTAATTTGCACAGACTGACTCTCAAGTTTCTCCTTCACTCCCCTGTTTGGACCAGCAACTAATACTTTGTGATCACTAGCCTTGTTTACTTCTGCTTTTCAATTCCATTTTATTCACTGTCATTTAAAACAGAATGAACTATTTTTATTTTGGATGTAGTAAAATTAGATGGTTTTATTCTTCCAGACATGTGATTCCTAAAAATGTATAGGGTTGGTTTAAAAAGCATTCATTGAGTGGGAATGACATTTCTGTTGGGTTTTAGGTTTTCAGTGAGCAAGAGAGACAAGGTACTGAGTTTTTTAGAACAAATTTCAATATGGAAAAGTCCTTAAGAATGTTATAGCTAACAATGTAAGTTCACTTTCGCTCTTTTGCTGAAAGAGATTATGTTTATTTTTTTTCCCTCCTTCTTTATATTTGACATGTTGTTTACAGACAGTTTAGCTGTTTTCCCCAAAACATAATCTGACTGGCATTCTTCTTTCTGTGTGGGTTTATTCTTCCTTTTATAGAGGAAAAAGATCTTTACACTCCCCCCCCCTTTCTTTTTTTTGGCCTTAAAAAAGGAAAAATGTTTTCAACCATGCCAGTTACTCTATCTAGAGCGACCACGACCAACACAGATGCCCCTTATGAGGTTAACAAGACTAGAAAAAGGTGTTTATTCACATGGAACGTCTTACAATAAAATATCAAAATTGGATGTAGTCATTCAAATAATTTAATTTGGTTTTAGTCAGTTAACAAGATTTCAGTGCTGGTTGCCCTTTAAAAAGCAGTTACTCATGAAGCCATACAACTTAGCTATCACAAAAGCACTAACATGCTTAGTTTCTTTTATTAATGTTATGCAATTTTTTTTTTGTTTTCTGCTTCACTAATATTTCAAGAAAAACAAAGTGATTGCCATGTGGTACAGTCAGTTCTGCAATGGCAGCACAGCCTTTTATTCCCATATTCTGAGATTTTTTTAGATTTAGAAAATACAGTAGCCTGTATTTTCTCTGAAGGGAATTGTACATCTAACCATAAGCAGAGAAATTTTCCATAGTCAGTTTGCCTATTGTATGATACTTGGCTGTAAGAACAACAAATTGAATGCTTGTCCTCCTTCTGTTGCTCCTTTTACCTTGAGTTAACCCCTCTGGCAGAAAAAAGAAAAGGTGGGGAGGGAAGGTATAGAGCGGGATGTGGAGGGGGACCAAAAAAAGCCTTGGCAGAGAATCACAGAATTACTCCATTTTACATTTCAGAAGAGCAAGATGACCAAACTTCTGCTTCAGACACTCTCTATTGGAAAGCATCAAGTTTATGTCTCTGTTCCTGATGTAACTGAGCATGCAGGAGGAAGTGGGGAAGCATGAACATTTAACTGCCAGAAGAGACTGGTATCTATTCCATACACCATTGTTTTGCATTTAAAGGGAGAAAAAGATCTGATGAATAAGTGCATCTGAATTATTTGAATATGAGGAGCAAAAAGGACTCTGTTCAAAATTACACAACACCATCCCTCTAGCATCACACCAGACCTCATAGATTTTTCTGGGAAGGTACAAGTGTCATAAACTTATCAGCAAGTAAAAATAGGGACTGAAATTAAAAGACTTTACTATGTACGAGCAGTAACCTGACTTATTTGCCCACGAGTGGGATTTTTTTTTTTAAATTTGAATTAAATAGCTTTAAAATAAATCTGTTCCTTTTGTGTAATTGTCATGCAACAAGTATAATGGGACAAGGCTGCTCTGCAGTTCTATGTGACCACAGCTAGAAACTGTTTACCCAATGCAGAATTTTGTTCTGTAAGCAGATCTCTTCTAGTTATTAAGTTATTAATTATATATTGAATATATTCACTGTGGGCTGAAACCTCTACGTAGCCTGAATATCTTAACTCAGAGGTGGACAGGTTTGCTCTTTTAGGAGAGGGTGAGAACTTTCACTCTTCAGAAATAGATTCTGAGCTACACTCCTGAAATCTTGGTCCCCATTTTCATCACAATGAAAGAAAAAAATATTAAATTATCTAAGTAACAATGGATCCACAATCACTGCTTTAAAATCTACATCCCAATGAACTAGTTGGAAAATGCTAACATATCCTTTTCTTCACATAGCAGTGCCAAGAGATTTTTAAAAGACTGAAAAGGCAATTCTATCAAGCTTCAATATACAATTAATTCTTTTACTTTCCAACTCCCAAACAAAATATTAAGATAAACAGCTTGACTTGGTATCAGGCATTGTTCATCCTATGCTCTCCTTTACAATGCTACAGCTTTCACAGTTCTGTTTGTCTTGCATAATGTACCGTATGTGGGGCAGTGAATTACATTCCTTTCTAAGAGACCATGCTGAATTACTATTTCTTTCCCAGGACTCAGAGGTGAATAATTGCACCTGTCCTCCTTAAGCAGACAAAAGACATTAAGTAGCAGCCAAATGGAAAGAAAGATTTAAAAAGAAAATCACTTTATAGTTTGGCAGGAAAACAACTCAATCCAACCTTTCACCCAGCTGTATACAATATGAGGATTTCTACAAGTGCAGCTTCTAAAGAAAATGAAGTCTTCAAAAAGAGACTACCCTAATAACAAAGCAAAAAATTGAGGTGCTTTCTAGGAGTTTAAAAGATCCTACTTTTGAAATAAATCATTGACAATACAAAAAGAAAAAAAAATAAAGAAAAAGCTCAATGACACATCTAAGTGTTTGTGGGCAAATGTTCTCATTTACAGGATACAAACAAAGAAATAAAGTAGGATAGGGGAGCAAACAAAACCACATGGCTTTTCCAAGACCACACAGAGATGCAGGAGGAGAACCTAGCACAGAGCAGAAGTGAAGATGCTGGAACTTCCTGACAACCTTGACACTGTGTCACAGGTTCATGGTATCATTTAGGTTGGGAAAGACCTTTAAGACAGAGTCCAACTGTAAAGAATTGGTGACCATGCTGAACATAAAGGCTGAGTTTTGCTCTCCCTGACTTGCAAGCAGCTGGCAGAGAGATCTGCCGCAGCTCTGGTTTCAGCAGAGCAAGCCATGCTGGCAGGCATCCAGGGACAGGTCACCAGGGCAGAAGGACAGAGCCTCAACAGAGTATTTGCCTTTGGTGCCAGGAAATTCCTAGCACCTGACCATGCCAGAAGGCTAATGCTCAAAAAGACGAGAAAAAAGCATGAAAGGTGAAAATACTGAAGAGAATCTCTGCAAAGACCTTTGTGATATTTCCAGACCCTTACAATCTTTTTCCTCTTGCATTGAAGCTGACTGTATACACAAGAAAGAAAGGTATTTGTACATAAATGGAAAAATATTCTGCTCCTTGTGAAACCTAAAGGTTGTCAATCTCTTCAGCAAAAATCCAGGCAGTCCATCTTACAGCTAAAAGGAAAACTACATTAAAATATTGACAGCCCCCAAATAAAAAAAAAGCAGAAAAAAGGAAACAAAAGAGTGATGCCTTGAGGGGAGATACCCTTGCAGAAAGCAAGTCTCTTTTCCCAAAAGCACAAACGCCTGTATTTGACATCCTTAATGAGAACCTGATACAGCTTAGAAGAGAGACACTGGTGGAAAGCAGAGGACATAACTAACCATACCTCCTTTCAGCTAGAACCTTTGGGTTTCACTAAAACACCTCCATCACCTTATAGTTACAGGGTTTAGAACAAAAGCAAACACTGCCTAGTTGTATACTTGGAAAAAATACAGAAAAGAGCCAGGTTTGACAGATAAGGTACCAACTTGGAATGAATGAAAACCAAAGCTTACTGCCATTCTTTCCCTCAAACAACTTAGGGTAGGATCTCTTTCAGTGCCATTGCTTCCCTTCCTATTTTCTGTCCCATCTAGTTACATGCCTTGTGATAGGGACTTTCTTTTACAGTATTTTTGATCCAAATCTGAGGTCAATAGAGTCCTTATTAAGGAAAAAGTCAACACAGCACTGTGATGAATTGTTTCCTGGATTTCAGAAATGAAGCCTGTTATTTTGTGGATCTCTGTTTTTCCTCTCAAAAACTCCAACTCCCTCCTTCAAGAGTGATGCAGAAATACCTCCTACACAACACCTCCAGTCTCCTCAAAATTAAGTTCTCCCACAGAAACCTTAAAACTGGACAAAAGTAGATAAATTAATGAAAAACTTGCCCAAGACTGAAATACGGATCACAATGTCTCTCAGGTGTTTCTTTTAGAGGAAACCCAGCTAATAAAAGCAAGATCAAACATTTCAACAAAGGTGACAAAGATGAAAATGGTGACATAGATGAAAATTTAGATTGCTTTAAAAATTAGGCATGCAAAGAACCCTAGGATTTTGATCTTTTTTAGATCATGTGCTCTAACAGAGGGTTTAAATCACTGCTGGAACACATGTCAGAAATCAGCAAGGGACAAATGATCTTTGGTCAGCATTTGGGTTTACAGTAAAGCAACATTTGAAATTTATCAAGGGTAAAAAAACTGAAATGTCATCAAAAGAACATTTCAATTTTGACAAATCAATATTTCCCACCGACATGCATTTCTTCCATCTCCCTTTGTAAACAGAACTCCCTGTCAACAGTGCTGCTGAATAGCATCCCTGGTGTAAATAAATCCTCAAGGCAAGGTCTAAGGGCAAAAGGAAAGTTTCATCCCTTATGCCTTCACTGAATTGGGTGGGTTTATATTAAATCAATAACCCAAATTAAAATTAAGAGAGACGAGTCCATCAGCAAAATGATTTGAAGCAGTATTTGCTCAGACTAGTCCAAACCTCTTCACCCTTGGAGGCTGCAATACAAGGAAGTTGCCTGAGCGTGTTAATTATTTAAAATGAAAGCAACACAGTTGCTGGCCTTTTGCGATAATCAATCTTTCAAAAAGTGTCAGGGGTCTCCAAAACATGTGACAGGTTGGCAGTTTGTAGCATCTACTGTCAAGCCCAAATACCAGGATTTTCTCTGGAGCCTGAAGGAACCCATCACCTTAACTAACAAATCCTAAAGACAACCTGTCTGGCTTACTGAAAATGAGATGGAGAAGCTAAATTAGAACCATGCATCTCCTATTTGCTAAATTAAAGCAGAAAACCAAAACAAACACTGGAAGCGTGTATACACATATATATAGACACAGATTCATGAACACAGACAGAAATGCATATAGAAATATGTATAGGTAGATATATATCTGTAGCTGTAAATTACAGACATTTACTAAGATCTGTATTTACTGCCTCCTACAAGCCTATTTTACAGTCTAAATTTAGGGAATTTTCTTTTCCTAAAAAAAAAAAAAAGAAAAGAAGAAAGAAAGAAAAAAAAATAGCAGCATCTGGTTTGGGTTTTTAAAGTCTATTAAAAATACCATCTTTCTGTCTTCTTCCTCTTGAGTATGCAAGAATAAAAAAATGTAGAATCAGCAAGAAAATTCTTGCTTCCCATAGAGTCTGTTTAAAAACAAAAACTTCCCATCTCCAAAGTGGTTGACTTTATTACTATTTGGAGGTGATGAGAAACTTTCCAGCAGTAGTAATTTTACCAATAAATAAGTGCTGTGGATATATCTGTGTAAGGACTTTTGGTAATTTTGAAGATCTCAATTATATTTCCCATGAAGAAATCTTTCTTCTTCAAAATAAGGCACTAGTTATTTACAGGGGATTTTTTCCTAATCCTGCTAGCATTAATTGTTGAAAAAAAAATTGTCCTGTAGTTTTTGCATAAAATTTAACTTTTTTTCTGTTAAATAACACACAGGAAACAGATCAATAAAAGGCATGAACAAACATCAATCTACAGAATTCTTAATCTGTTAAGATTAGGAGAAACAATGACAAAACACAATATGTGTGATGTGTAAATGAGTAGAGGATGCCAGAAAAAATAACATTAAAACACCACTTACAATTAAAAAAAACCAGAATTCTGTAACAAAACATTTCTGAACTCACTTACGTGGAAATTCTCCATTTCCCCAGACTTTCTGAAAAATATTTGTTGCGAGTCAGTTGAAGGGTTTTGTGTTATCAGTGCTCTCCCTCCCCTCTGAGAAGCACTGCCCTTTTGGAGCAGGGCATTCAACTTCAAATTGTAATTGCCATCCATCAAAAGTACTCCAGAACAGAAAAACTCACTTGGCCAACCTGAGCCACCCATGGGCAGTGGCCTTTCACACACTCCACAGATCTGGTGGGCACCAGGCACAGCACTGTCCCTTTGCAGGAGCCAAGCAGAGGCACAGGCAGCATTTAACACAATTATTACAGCATCATGTACACGTTTTTGAATAAAACTACTCTTTGAGGCAAAATACAGTTTAACTACTTTGGCTAGGGTTCTATATTGCTGGTGACTTTTCCCTACAACCCTTCACTAAAGTTCCATTTCAAAGCTTAACACACAAAACGAATATGCTGGGTAACTCAAAGGCGGAATGTAAAACCCATTGGTGGATTTTGTGATTTTTTTTTTTAAGGCCTGGCCAAGTTTTAATGGGCTGTCACACACGAATTATTATGAAAGCACCACAATGAACTGAGCTGATAAGCTGATCTGATCAGAATTAACTGCATGTGATTGCTGCTTTGAAAAGCTGGCCTAAAGAGGCAGCATTGAAAGCAATCTCACAAGTCACTGGTACCGCTTGCCTCAGCTATAAGTAAGCACAGATGGTGAGAAAAGTTAATTAAGAGACATATTTGTTTGGGGGTTTGAAATTTCCACCCTCTCTTCTCCAAAGAAGCCAAGCCACAGTGAAAATGTGTTTTACGTTAGTGGCCTAATAAGTTCATGTTTTTGAGGCTCTGTTCCTGTAGATGGAGGTAATAGATAAACAGAATAAATAATTTATGTCTCCGTTAGCATATGGATTTGCAGCTGATTGCTAAGCTACTCATTGCACCTGATAGCTACAATATCTTGTCAATCAAAAATATTCCTTTCTCCACAATCTTTCATTACTTTTCTCCTAACTGGCACAGCTTCTCTCTTATAGCACAACTGTACCTAGCAATGGAGATGTCAGCCTTTTGATTCTCACTTTAATGACTACCTCTTCATTTTATACTCTCACTTGTTCTTGCAGGATTTCATGAGGAACATGTCAACAACTACATAAAATAGTTTCTGGTGATACATTACTCTTTTAATTCTGGTTGGAGAGCCCTTTCCTACTTCTTTCCAGCCAGTGCTTGACCTTTCCCCAGATTTATTAATGGGGGAAAGCTGGGGCTGTCACCAACTTTAGAAGATCAAAACACATTCTTTACACTTTATTTACTGTAAGACTGTGACCAAAGTGACATCTGGCAGGTATTTTGCTCAATGGTCCTTCAGCAGTGTATAATTTCTGGAATCCATTTCCACTTTTTTTCATCTGTGGCCATTATAATGACAAGGGCCAATAGCACCAAAGAAATACTGGCTAGAGAATGGTAGGGAGCAATCTCACATGAAAGGCCTAGGAAGGTAAGAAAGGGTTAACACAAAGGACAGAGAAAGCCAAGACTTCAGAACTGCAAGTGTAATTGAGAGGTTCTTAGAGAGACACTTCCAATTCATGCCTACTGTACTATTTATTTCCTTTCCCATCACTGCTGATTATAAGGATGTGCATGTGTAAAAAGGAGTTTCTTCCTCTCTAATCAGACCAGCTCTACTCCACGAATCCACAATCCACTGTTCGTGACATTACAAAATGAATCAGGCAGGAGGCTCAAGTCAGATCAGAAAGTGACAGCTTTTGTTTAAACAGATATCTCGGAAATTAGTGATGACAGGATTATACTGCATAAGCATTTCACTCTTTGCACTTTTTCTCTAAGGAGAGGTGCAACAGAATTACTCACTGGAAAGATCTTAGTATTAAAAAAAAACACAAACCAAACTTCATCGCTGATCTTTTCTACTTTTATTTCTAGAGAAATAAAGGTCTGTTTGGTATAGGACACTCATGCTATGTATTGCACGCTTCCTGAATTTAAAGAAAGGTGCTTCTTAAAACATTATCTTTGCATTATAATGTATGGTCATATCATATTTGGTATGATGTGTGAATTTGGTATGCACCAGTAAATTGCTTCTGTCAGTCTTATTTTGCTGTTAAAGAACCAACTTTGAGTGGAATATTTCACTTACAAAAATGTGTTCCCTAATTAAGTTTACATTTCAGAGAATAGGATCATATCAGCAAACTAGAGATTGATAACCAACTCCAGCCCTGCACTGAGAACCTTCCTACATCATTCTGCAAAGATTTTAGCCAAAAACCTGGTCTGTGGGTTTTTTAAATATATATATACATTTAAAACTAATTACTTAGCCATTATATACATGTATACATACAAATTGATAATTTTATCTCACAACCCCAGGTGGTTCCTAAACATTGTATTATCTAATCCCATAAAAATGGCAGGTTTTCTAATTTTGTAAATGTATACAAAATAAGTTGCTTAAGCAGTCAATCACCGAGAGCTCACTACAGATGTTAATCCAATTTGTGTGGTAATGATCAGAACAGTCAGTTTACATAAAGCATTACAGCTGTGCAATGCTGCAGTCCGGCAGTTCTGTCATCAGCAATGAGGCTTACCTACCTGGAACTGGAAATTTTTCCGATGGACTCTGCATAGTCATGCTGACAGTGAGTAAGCCCTTCCATTAGACTTGTCCACAGTGACAGCCTTGCTCCCTTTCTGCTTTTCTATCCCAGGATTGCCAGCAGAAACATGTAAAAGGAGCTACAGCTCCTTCTACTGGGTCTTAAGGTTTCTAAGATTAAAGATTTGAGATCCTACTAGGGCTTGCAGAATTGAGTGGAAGAATGCCAGTTGTGTCTCATAGCACTCTGCATCACATTTTTTTTAAATTCTGCTTTTCACATTTCAACTAACAGCATAATTTCAGAAGCAATCACGCATTTAAAGAAGCCGTAGAAAGAAGTCTGGGGACAGACTGTTGCAATGGGGACTGCTAAGCAAACTGATTGTCTGATCCATCTATGACATCTCAGATGTAACAGCTTGTAAACATTATGTGTAGAGCTCCAAATAATAACTCTACAGATTTAACCAATCATGCTTTGAAGGCTGTCACTGATCCAGTGGAGCATGACCAAATCCTGTTAGAGTGAAGAATGGATTCTAGCGGAAAGTCTTACACACGCTGGGTTGGGTATCTCGATAAGGATTTCAAAGACACTGTGCATGCTACAGAGATGTATGCACATGGGGAAATTAATACACACAGCTAAATTCACCACCCCATGGGCATACAACAAAGGTTTCAAACCCTGCAGGGCAAAACACTCTGTAGCAGATCTGTCTGCTTCATCAGAGGGGATCACATGGCCAAATTCCTTCTTAAGTAAGGACTGACTTTTACAAAGGTGAGCATGGCAGGTATCTGAGACTGCTACATGAATATCCAAGAAAGGCATAACAGACTCCCTTACAATTTCAGCTGGAATACTCCAAAGCTGATGAGATCTGTGTTTGTTTTCTCACTTTACAGATTAATTCCTTTAAAACAACAGTACAGTCTAAGTAGTTCATTTGTTAGAGTTAATTCAGTGAACAAGATTTCTGAAGATCTGTGAAATTCTATCATCCTTCCAGCAAAATGTGGAGAAAAGGAAATGAAGTGAGTCTTTAAGACTTTTGAAAAAGCATGGGTAGGAAGCCTGTGTAGATGTGAAAGCGCTCAAAGGACACTATCATTCAAAGGTTCCTATTCAAAGGTTCTTGCCCAGCAGGGATAATCAGAATTACTTTGTCTATTTTTTATCTTCCTGTGTGAAGAAAGTTCAAGAGGAAAACATGACTAGGTGTCTTCTCCTATTCTGAGCAATACATGCTGTATTTTTCTGGCTGTAAGCCTCTGAGTGTGAATGCCAGAAGAATTTCAAGCTCCCAATATCAAAAATAATTTACTATGTAAGGACCATCTACCACATTATCATTTATATTAGTATACACAGATCCTGCGGGGTATCCTGCTTCCCAGTATAGCTAGAAATTAGCACCTTCTTGTTTGTTCAAAAACTGCATTGCACTGTTGACTGGGTTGATATGCAGTCTGTTTTTCCCTTAGATAATTCAAGAGCTGAAAAATAACCCTGTTTAAACAAACTTCCTGTTCCTTTCTCTCCTAGGGTGGAAAAACTGTTTTTAATCAATGGTTGCAGCACTATGGAAGAGACATGCCAAGGGTGCTCTCTGTTAAAACAAAATAAAAACCCCACCTTTGGCTCTGACATACTCAGGACCAGCCAGAGTCATAAGGGTCTCTTAACACTGCGCTGGGTAAGATATTTTTTCTTTCATTTAGATTAAAAAAAAAAAAAAAAAAGAATTAGAGAATTGATTTTTTTTCTTATTCAGTTACATTTGGCCCAATTAAAATTAATCTTTTTTTGTCTCCTTCAGCTTTTCTCCAAACAGTAGAGAAATCCAAAGCTTTTCTCTTGGCACTGTCTTCAGGGACTAATATCTTTAAGTACTGCAAGGGTAGATCCAACTCCCTGACATTTGTCTGCCTTGAACTTGCACAGTGCTTGTAAGTTTGTTAGCCTCCAAAGTGTCAAGGAACTGCAATGATCTTTAGACATATTCCATGTGGGAGGTTTTGCAGAAACAGCTTCATACAGCTCTACAACCTACAACTTGTTCAGCTGAACCTGTGTCAGATGAGGGCAAATAAAATCCTCTGAAGTAAAGCAGGTATCCAGTTGAGCATGTAATACTGGAAGATTCACAAATAAAGGAGCTCGTCCATATCCAGCTTTATTATTGTCATTTACCATAAAAAGGTTGGTTTGAGCCGAAATTAAAACAATCCCCGTGAGGAACGGGAACCAGACTAAGTCTAACTTCATAATATACAATGAAACAGATATCCAACCAAATATTAAGGCTTTTTTTTTCTCTTGGAAACTTGAAATTCATTTGATGCTGCAGCTGAATTTCCTGGAGTGCCTTGCCCAGGCCCTGCTTATGGACTTCCTTAGAGAATACAGAAGTAGGGAAGGTATGGAAAAAGCATGTGATCACAGTGGTAGGCACTGCAATGGCAGCTAACCTGCTACATCTTCTCACCACCAGCTTAAGAAATCTGTCCAATCTCTGCTGAGTAGCCCTGCAATAGCTGCTCAGATGAGCCAGAACCAAAAAATGTGCCAGGTTTTGCAAATGTTTGAACCCAGAGACACTGAGAGCAGGGCTAATCAACCAATCTGCACAAAGGTTTATGCAATTCTGAACATTCTAAAATCTCTGCTTTCCAGAAATCAGATAAATCAACTTCCAGACTGGTGTATCACTTCCAGTGACTACATATTAAGATGCTCAATGAAAACAAATATCGTACAGATTGTATGTGTATAACGTATAAATATTGTACTACAATTCTAGCGGAGCTACCCTCAACTTTAGTCTGAACAAAAAAAAAAGGAACTGTGGAATTAGCTTGAAAAGACTGAAATTTCAATTCAAATTTTAAGCTCTCTTCCAGAAGGCACAGCATTCTTCTCATATGCTCTTTTGCTAAGCAGAGTCAAAGCTTGAGTCACAGAGGGGATAGTGTTTATTCTAGCTGATCAAAGTTAAGGAGCAGTTAATGATTTGAATACCCACAGTTTAAGATAAATTAAGCTGTCATGGGATTCTTTTTGAGCCATCATTCTAAACAAGGAAAATATCTGTGCCCTTGTGATGTCAAATACTTTTTATTTCTTCACAATAGTTTTTATCATGACACCATAATGGAAGTGAGAAAACAGAAGAGTCCATAGAGATGTTTAATTTATTCTGAGAACTCATCATCCCAGAAAAAAACAGTAAGATTTTACAAATATATTCCTCTACTTTATTTCAATTACCATGTTAATGTTTGAGACAATTTCTAACCCAAACTTCTGGCCAGAAGTCTGCTGGCAGGTAAGATAGCAAATCTAAATCAAATGACAAAGATCTTGCAATAAAGCTGCACAGCACAATTTCCATTCTGTACCAAAAGCTGCACTTTTGCATTTCCCCACTGGAATTCACTATAGGATGGCAAAACTTCATTACGTACACACAGCAGGAGGTTAAGATGCTATGTCTTTTAAGAAATTCTATCACCAAATGTCCAAAGCTAAGTTCAAATCCAAACATTAAAACAACAAAGTGTGGAGTGGGGAAGAAAGGAAGATTGCTTACACTAATGAGATTTTCCCCCATTAACTCTCTTGGGGTCTTTCAAAACCAGAAACTACATGAACGAAAGGGCTCTGCTGTAAGCAGTCAACAATACCAATATGACAAAATTCACCATTAGCCTATAGTTGTGACCCTTTCATGACTGTCAAATTAAAACACACAAAAACACTGAGCCACCCTTCCACATTCTTTTTGGCCACCAGTTCACGCAATTATGGAAGACCAGTAGTCTTTGCTTAGCAACAAGATTGCATGTTCACCACTGATCACATTAATGATAAAGTAGTGAGTCAAAACAAATCTAATGATGAGAAGAGATGCTCTTCTTCTCTGACTAATCCACACAATTTAAAATGTCTGAAATAGAAAGAATAATTGATTCATCTTACAGGCTCACAAGAAACAGAAACGAGGCCATCTGTAACACTGCTTTTCAGACTATGTTTCTGACACCAAAACCCAGACAAACAACAGTAATTTCATGCAAGGAGAAAGAATGCTAAATGCACAAGAAAGTATATATTTTTACTGAGGCATAAAACTTTCACATTTGCTTATGTCTAAGACTAATTCTAATATTTTTTTTTTAGAGTTTGGGTTTGTATATGTGAGCTGTTCTGTCTGGCATGGGACATATAGACTGCTGGAGAAGGGTGCTGAATCATCAGCCCCTGAGTGCCTCCACCTCCTAGGGAATCACAGAGCTCATTCAGGTAACTGCAGAAAAGGTTTTCATTACTTACAGCAGGATGTCCAGCACAGTAGGTGTAGCTAGCATGAGACTGGTAGTGCAAGCTTGCTCTTGGAAAGGTGTATGTATTCCAAGCAGGTTGGCTGCTATTCCACTGGGAGCTAAAGCCAGGGCTCATGGTCACTCTCGATTTACTGTTTTGGTACGTTCTCACTGTGGAGCTGGACTATCAAAAAAGAAAGAAATGCAACGTAAAAATAGCTTTTAGCGTAGAATACAAATAATGCAGCTATAAATCATCATTGTGCATACATATAATGCCACATGGTCTGGAATTAAGTTGAATGTTTCCTGTAAGGAGCTGGGAAAAGCAAAAAAATGGATTCCATCAAAGATATCAGTGAAAGAGCTATGTCACTGTAATGCCCAAAATTGATGACTGTTAGACTTCAGGCTGGGATATAAATCAAATGGACAATCAATAAGTGATAGAAGTAAGGGGATGTTCTGAAAATGTGTAGAAGGTACAATCCCAAGATTAATTGTAGAAACTTCCATATATTTTTATTATATTGACATTTATTGAACAACTGATCAGTTATGGCCATTTTACAGTAAATGGCAGTTTGGGGCCAATGTTTAGATCTATTTCTTGAAGACCTGAAATCCATCTAGGGGCTAGCCAAAGTTGAGCCTTCACAAAACTACATATAAAATGTGCAACCTTCTAAGCACACTATAAAATTTAATGACATTCTAATTACTTAGGGAAAAAAAATCAAAAATCTTGAAATTTTTTTAAAAAATTCAATTATTTAATCTGAAAGTAACCTGGACTACAGATATGTAAGTCACTTGCATTCTTTCTGTCTTTCTCTCATTTTATTTTAATTGCAGCTTTCTGCTTCTATCCTTGTTTATGAAAAATATTCTTAATAAACATCTGCACTGTTAGGGGTGGTTTATTAGGGCAGCAAAAAAGAATCAATTTTCAAAAGAGTAGAAGATGCATAGGAGTGGATGCATTTTTAGCAGGTATTTAGGTTGGTCTTCAAAGACATGCAAATGTACTTTTTTTTCCATATTCTGCTCTTGATTTGGGTTTTGCTTGCTTTCTTTTTATTGGCAAAGGTGTTCTAAATTTCCCATGCAAATTTACCCCAGCTAATTGTGGTTATTATAAAACTAAACCTATTCTTTTTAGAGCATTAAATTTACAATGACCTTGTTTATACGGTGAAAGCTCGAGAAATATGAACACAAATAATATTTCTTAGAAATGCTTATAAACGTCCCTGTGAGCAAATTGATGCTATCAATTTCAAAAGCTATACCCAAGAATGACACTTCATTTATTTTTACCCTCCTTTCAAAGACAACTTTTATACATCATACGTGTAGCATTAACCAAATATCAATATGGACCACCATCAAACAAGGTGTTTCACATGATCCAAGACCATTCTTACCCTGAAGTGCTTACAAGATAAATGAGAAGGTCAGGGAAAGGATGAAAGAGCAGAGTCTGGTGTAGAAGCATGGAAAACAGCTTCATAAACATGACTTTCAATTTGATTTCAATGCTTCAGCTCAGTTTCATTGGGAGAGAATTAGAGAAATTGAAGCAAAAGAGGACAGAGAGAAGACATACAAAAAGGTTTCAAGGACACATTCTAGCTGCAAAAATATATACTCTGTAGTCTTTCCAACTTTTAGTACTGTATTTAGACCAGCTGCTTGCAGAAACTACAGTCCATGCTGGCATGCGCTGAACATGCCCTCTTCATTTAATTTAATTTTCAAAAGTTTAAGTACACAAAGTTTGCCTCAGTTATCAATTGCTGCATAAACTTTAAGTTCAAGAAAAGGCCAAACGACTTCCTGCATGTGTTTATTTCCTGTGCCGCCGATTAGGAAGCCTGAAAAGAGCAGTTTCCGCTCACCAGCTCTCAATATCTCGACAGATTCGCCTCCCGCCCCCACTCCTAAGAGAAGGATTCCTGCGGTGTGATTTCTAAAGATTTAACTTACGACTAGCTGAACACAAAGCGTATGAATGAACACTAAAACCCACACTAAACTCTCATTAGTCACCGTGTGTGACAAGTGGTTACTTTGTTCTTACAAAAGGCTTTAGGAGAAAAAAATATCTGCCCCTACAGTTAAAGGGGCTTATTTGAAATAAATCTTTTTGTATGAATTTAAATCATGACAAATCAAAGGAAAGAGGCTATAGCTACAGCTAGGAAAAAAAAAAAAAAAAACCAAAACTAAAAAAAAAAACAACTGAGGAGTTTTAATGTGAGGTTTTTCTTTTTATTTCTTCCCCCTTTTACCCTCTTTCCCCAAAGAGCAGAAATTGCATTTTCTTTCATTTGACATATTACTTATCTTTCAGATCACTCCTCAAAACAAGTCTTTCTTTCTGGGCTCTGGTACACTTGCTTCTACATAAGAGATGAAGGCTAGATTTTGTTTCGACCAGATCAAGTAGGTTTTTAGCCATAATGAACATTTGACTAATGTACATTTACATGTACCGTGTACATTTCTCCCCTTCATAAACATCAGATATTTAAGTGTGGCTGCTTATTAACTCCTCTTGAGAAGTTGATCCCTCATTGAATATTCTGTGAACACTGAGCTATTTTATCCCAATAATAACTTTGCTCCTTCCTATTTTTTCTGAGGGGTTTTCATTGTATGGACCAGTGGAAGGTATCTGTGGCTGATGGGATGTAAAAGTGCATTGTCAGCTGTGATATTTGTTAACTGATTATTTTCACAACAGCAGCCAACTCCACTACAGTAAGGAGAGATCTGCCCCTGGCACTACACAGATGTGCACTATCCCTGTTCACTTCTGAGAGAACAGGTCCAAAAATGAGCCTGTTTTTCACACAGACTCCCTGGGCTGCTGGACAGCCTTCTGCCTGGCTTTTGTTTGTGTGCTACACAAAATGTTCTCCCTGTTCTGTCCCCATGCAGGAGGCACAGTTCAGCCCCAGTGCTAAATCCAGGCACAGAGCTGAGCCACTCTGCCCTGTTTCTATTCCTCCACATGGGGTGCATTAGGAACAGTGAGGCTTTCAGAGCACCAAGGATGCAGAGGGTGTCCTTCCCATGAAGATCTCTCAGGATGCAGAGGCACAAAATGAGACCCCACAGACCCCTCAGGGTGGCCAGGAGCCATGGGTGAAAGGTCCCTGAGAGGAGACCCTTCTGCTGTGAATAGCTCTGGTCAGGGACCACCAAGTCTGAAGCCATAAAAGCTGCTCTCTTGCTGCTGGATCCCCTCCAGAAAAAACCCAAAACACATAGCAAAACAAAGTCAAAGTCAGTGGAGACACAGGATAATTGGCTTTGAAATATTGAAGAAATACAGCTTGTCTGCCAGAAAATAGGGATCTCTGCACCACCAGCCACAAAGTCCCAGAACGGCCTGGTCCCCTCAGGTGGTCAGGGAGCAGGGATATGAGTCCAGGGACTCCAAAAGTTGATGGTTTGATTTTCTCAGCTTTAAACAAAATGCTGCATACCTCTGCAGCCTTCTCAGCAGAGTGAAGAGGCAGCTCTGGGAAAGACACTGGACCAACTGGGAGAGC
Organism: Melospiza georgiana; assembly: GCF_028018845.1. Taxonomy (NCBI): domain Eukaryota; kingdom Metazoa; phylum Chordata; class Aves; order Passeriformes; family Passerellidae; genus Melospiza; species Melospiza georgiana. The sequence goes on along the minus strand of NC_080430.1, from coordinate 40,923,830 downwards.
TGGAAGGGGACAATGGTGCCTGGGGCAGGTGCCCAGGTGCTGGTAGTGCAGGGAGCCCCTGCCAGGTGAGGCTGGGGCCGTACCCTGCCATACTCAGCCATATTCTGCCATTCCCAGCTGGCTCCCAGCCACCCACATGCTTCAGGGCCCAGCCGGGCCCTGCAGCCAAGGCGGCGCTGCCTCTGGGAAAATGGACCTTGGAAAGAGCAAAAGGCTGCCTGGGAGTGAGGGGGAAAAGTGAGAAATTGCCTGTGAGCACTGGGGGAGAGCAGGAGGCGGGTGAGGAGGCTCCCCTTAGCCCCTGGAGAGCCCACCTGGAGCAAGGGTGGGACAGGATCTGTGAAGAAAGCCAAGCTGGAGGAGGTGGAGATGTCCTGAAGGAACTGTGGCCTACACTGGAGCAGAGGATGAGCATGAGGAGCTGGAGAGGGAGAACACCCAACCTCCCTGTGCCAGCAGGGAAGCAGACTCAGGAACAGAAGAGTGAAAGTGAGCCTGGGAAAAAGGCAGAGGGAAGAAGGCGTGAGTATTGTAATAATTTCCCCTTCTTTCTCACTATGCCAACTTATTTTAACTGGTAGTTAAGTTATTTTTCCCATGTGGAGTCTGGTTTTACCTGTGAAGGTAATTGCTAAATGATCACCCTGTCTTCATCTTGACCCATGAGCTTTTCCACCTTATTTTCCACCCTGTTTGTGTTGAGGAGGGGGAGTAAAAGACCCTGTGGATGAGCATATGGTGGCCAGCAAAGGTAAACTCACCACAAACTGGCAGGTCTTGTTGCACATGAGCTTTTACTCAGGATTTAGAAGTGTATCTCTTTCCCCTTAACTACTGATTCCATCAAGAAAAGGAATCACCTCTCCCCATAATCCTAATGTCTTATTTATAGCTCTTAGGTTGCCAATGGTAGACCACTTCTGCCACTTTCGGGACAACCCAGTCAGCTTCTTTCAGAAAACCTCTGCAGAAAATTATCAGATCAAAACAAACAAAACCCACCACCAAACCCAAAACCAACCCAAAAAAACCCACAAAAACTTTTGCCCTCCTTGTTATGTCTGGCCAGAAACAAGAAACATTATAAAGCAAGAGGAGAATTTTCTTTTCCTTGAGCAAGCCAGTCCAGTCCCTTTATACCCCAAACGCCTAATGCAATGTAAAATTGAGAGCAGTAAAATTTAAATGTCTAAGCATAATTTAAAGTGTAACCTTTTTTCTTTTTCCTGTGCCTTAATTTCTCTGGTTTATAAGTATGGATAATCTTACTTTAAAACTTTTAGAGTAACCTTTTCCTTGTGTTTGTAAAAGATTGGAATAGTTTTGGACATAAGCATGAGTGAAGTGGAAAGTGTTATTAGTATTATTAGTACTTCTTGAGCTTAACTGCTTTCGGTTCTTAGTTCTTGTAATAGCTGATGTGTGAAGTCCAACAGTGGAAAAAATAGAATATAGTATTTATGGAACACTTTTTATCATCAAAGCACTGTGCACATTTTAAATGGTGGTAATATTTTTGACTGGTGCAACGTTTCCAAGTTTTAAAGAAGTTTATAGTTGATGTCAGAACTAGCAGCCTCTCCTTCCTATTCAAATGTGAATGAAGCTCATGGGTCAAGATAAATAATGTCCTTTGACTAGGACATTAAACAAATCTGATATTTCTGACACAGCCTTAGTTTTTGTGTCATCACACCCTTGGCCTCCACTCTTTTGCATTTCAGGGTCATCATGCAGTAAAGTAACAGGAAAACTATGTGCTAACTTCTGAATTTCTACACCACGTCAAATGCAAGATTTACTACATCTATCAGACACCTTTCTGCCAAACATGACAAGATGCCATGATTATTATTGGCTTTGGCAGTCCAAAAGAAGGGAGAGGCTCAAATGTTCTCCTCCACGCTACCTCTTGACTAACATTGACTTTAAAAAAAGCAAAACCAACAAACAAATGGGATTAAAGAGGTGTAAACATCTGAATTCAGCCTCCCATTTCCTCATTTTTAAAAGCAACTTTACAGAGCTATGATGTCATTTTCTTAGCCCACACAATTTGAGCTGTTTTCAGTCCCCTGGATTTTCATTATGGAATGGTTCTGCCTTCAGCTGCATCTTCTGAGTTTTTTTGGTTTTTTTTCCTGAAAGGAATTGTGATTGAAAGGGTATCCACCCTCTTCCCATATCCCTTCAAGGGATTTGATATCCCCTATTTTGCATGCTAAAATGATTTAAGAAGATTGGAAAAGCCAAGGAGAGAAACTGCCATTCTGGAGGTACTGCTTCCAGAAACTCTATATGCCTGTGGATGGATCCGGCCATGATGCAAAGCACAGTCCTGTGCTCTTAAAAGTTTGGATGCTTTACAAAATACTACTGTTCCCATACTAGAAATCAAAGGTTTCCTATAACCTGTAAAAGAAAGAAATGAAAATAGCTTCCTTGAAACATTATTGCATGGGCTAAAATGTTGAGGGGTTTTCTTATGCTCAGAGAAAATATGAAACTGGCAAACCAAATCTGAAGTTAGTTCATCACAAAATCCCCCTGAGAGACCTTAAAGGTTTGGGAAACTGAAGAGCAAAGGTTTTTTTTCTTTTGGGGTTGTTATGAAAACTAAACGTGGAAGGTATTGCAGATTGGTTTTGGGGTTTTTGTTAATGGCAAAAAGAGGAATTTTGTGCTGCTACTTTTCCCAACATAATCATTCACCATAGCTTGCAAATCTTTTACTGTCTAGGACCAGATTCCATCTGTTTCAGTAAGAAATGAGTTTTTAATATTTGGCCATTGAAGATTGCAAGTTTATCAAGTTTTTCTCATAACCTTTAAAAACAAAACTTTGTAGACATGACCAAATTTGAGAGAAAAATTGTTTTTCCAGACATGGGATTGAAACTCAATATGCTCTACCTGGAAAAACAGGATCAACTGAGAGAAATAGCATTCCACTGAAACCACAGAGAAATGATGAGGCTGTATTTCATACCTCGGCATACATGTAAGATTGCAGCTCATCCAGTGGGTCCAAAAGCACTGAGCACTTGCCCCATGTCATGTCAAAAGCCAGGACGTGCAGCCCATCTGCCCCCTCCCAGGAAGTGAGAGAGGAATGCTCTCCTTGGGATTGCCTTGCTTGGCAGGCAGAATCCCTGCCAGCCAGGTGAAAGGGACCCAGGTCTGCACAGCTGGAATACTTTCAGCTGGGGCCCTGTACAAATGCTAACTTGGGAGACTTTTTAGGATAGGTCTCAAATAACTCAAGGAATGTAGCCCAGAAAAAGATTTTGCCATTCATTATTTTCCCCCAGAGTTATTATGCCTTGAAAACAAAATATATATGGCTTTCACACTTTCTGGTTAGAATTGCTGTCATTTCCAGTGACAACACTGTAATTCATGTTGTACTTTTAACTGTTGCTTGAATCCCAAGAGCATTTTTTTCCTGGGCAAAATATGAAACATTGCTCTTGTAGTTACAAGAGAGTGAGCAGAGGAGCTGAAAAAATGAAGGCCTTCACAGCTTGAGGAAGAGGCCATGAAGAGGCTGGTTTTCTGCCATCTTAGCATCTGCACCAGGGGCAAAGAATTAGTAATAGGAGATAGGCCAGTGGTAATCCAGATTAAAGCCTTAAAACCTCTTGGCAACCTGTGTGGGACGCACCAAAAAAGTTGCTGTTACCTGATGATTCTCTAAGCAAGAGATTACTGGGTTTCAGTCAACTTCTGCACACACATCCATCTCCAAAAGCACTACCACCACCAGTTCTCAGCAGGGACAGTCGGTGCAAAGCCAAGAGTCTCAAGAAATGCTCCTCTACTTCAAACTAATTTCTCCAGAATAAGAAAAGGAATTTTGCATGCATAAGAGACGCCTTTAATGGTTTTGATACCCATGTAGTACCAAGCCATAGGGAATGGGGACATTCATGCTTCTGGGCCACACTTTTGTATGTCTTCCTTTCACAGAAAGGAAAATGAAAGGTGACTTTCCAAAACGTACATATTTTATTTGTTTAACTTTGTTATCCTCTTTGTAAAAAGCAAACTGGTATTAAAATGTATTTCTGCTAGATTCTTTTTGGTCTGGTTTAAACCTTTGATTTACTTTTAAACACAGTGAATATCTTGACTCCATGTAAGGCCATGTCAAAGTTTCTTCTGTTCCAAATATTATTTAGTCAATGCATTGTGATAAATTTAAATCATAACAACCTCAGAAGGACACTGACTTGTATGACCTTGTAATGGTAGGTCATTAAGTAATTATTTTCTGAAAATAAATCACATTGGTATTTGTTAAATTTACTCCAGCCTTTTTCAAAACATCGCAGTTGCAATTTAAAGCAGTGAAGCATTCTGTTAACACAAGATCAGCATGAACTGAGTGTTTCTAGTAAACTCTGGTAAGACAGAACTGGCTAAGACTCTTTCACAGATGACCTGAATACTTTTGATTTCTAAAGAAGTCACCCACATAAACCACTCAATGCAATATTCCTACAAATGCATATACAGCCCATCTGTACAGAGTGAGTGGAGAAAACAATGTTCTTCCACCAGCAGCTGTTAAGCACATAAGTCACAGAGGCAAAAAATTTGCTCTAGATCAGAAAGTCTATTGGTGAACACTATTATTAAGGATATTTGTTGATAACATACAAAACGTATTGCTGACAGATCTCCAGAGTAATATTTTTACAACATCTAAGAATCCCTGACTCATATGTGCCTGTTGCCACTCTTAAATGAATTTTCTGTGAAATACAGAGCAGTATTTGGGACTGCTATAGCATTCGCTTGGTAAACCACAGAACAAAACAGGGTGCTGTAAAAATTGAAAAACAAAAATGTTATAAATGTATTTCCTTAGGATCACATTTCCAAGTACACAGGGCTCTTCTATCAATTCTTCTGTAAGTCAACAAACCACTTATACCTACATCTTATTTTTCTGTGTTACACTAACTGCAACACAAGTTCAGGAGCTTTACAGATTAATGACTGATGTTAGCATTTACCTGTGTGCCAAGTTGGGACTTTTTACAGAGAGCTAACATCTTTTGTGAAGCTCATTATTTTTTGATAGTTTGGGGAGAAAAATAATTATTTTATTAACACTTGAATTGCTTCCCCTTTTACAGTACCCAAAGGTATTTTTCATTATGTTCTACAAGATCTTAACATTTTTTCTGATGTATCTGTTTACTTCATGTATATTGAATTACTCCATGAACAATAAATCACCCACTGTCTTGGATACAAAATGCATTTTCCTCACACTAGATCTGCAATACACAGCTTTTTTTAGACAACCCCAAGAGTAACAACTGGCTGACAATTTAAGCAAATCTGAAACATTAACCAGTGAATGTAATCTGGACTGAGATACCAGGGAAGAGGGATGCTTATGAACAACTGAAAAATGTTTGTAGCACAACATCACTTCTGCAATTCTACCAAATATAGCCAAATTTCTTTCCTTGGCCACAGTAGGGCAAGTGTTGATTTCAGCATCATATGCATATTACAAGCCTTCACGTACAGAAAATGCTTACTTTACTGAATGAGTGCAGCTATGAAACTCATTTGGCCACTGGTAGGAATTCTATAAATCGTACAAAACTAACCAGTGTACCATTCTCCTGCTAACTCCTGTGGATGGGCTTGCATGCTTTTGTAAACCTCACTGTGGGATTAGGACATTTATCAAAGCTATGATTTCCTTCCCATAATATTATATCTATTGTATACCAGGAGTTCTGCAGGTGCATGATTTATCCATCCTGTCATTAGCTACAATACCCTGCAAACAGTTTTTATTTTCTGCTGGAGAAACAAATACTCCTCCCATAAATTGTTTTACTGCTGATTGGTGAACAGGCTCCTGCTCCCTTGACAATAAAACAGCTTGGTTCCTCTGACCATGGAGTTATAATTTTCAGGACAACAATCTGAAGCTCAGCACCATTTCTTATGGAATTAAGGAATATAGGGAAAATTATGGCTCACTTTTCAATATCACGCCTGAGCTCTCATTATCTGTTAAGCACCAACACATTTTATCACTTGAGGGACATTACAGACAACACAGCCCTAAAGATCCAACTAAGGGAACACAGGAGGATGAAGCAAAAGGCAGATAAATAGAACAGAGAAAATAATCTTTTTAAAATGAAATTTAAACCTAATAAGAATTTTGCTACTTGAATCAGAACTTGCCAAAGGTTTCTGTTGGGCTGAAAATGCTCCATGAACATTATAAAAAACAAGGAGCAAACTGGATAGCCAGGAAATCCAGGAATCAAAAGCTATTTCTTGCTTAGTGAAATCATACTCAGACAGGCCTTTCACTCAAATTAATTATTCATAGAATCATATATATTGTAAATGACACATTTGAATGTGAAAAGGCTAATATCCTCTTTCTTTTCCAGTACTCAACTGATCCATTAGAAATATAATAGACAATCTAACAATTCCATGACTTCAGTAGGACAGACAAAAAACAAAAGAGAAAGCAGAATGCACTACAAAGAGAAAAAGAAAATAAGAAGACATTCTCAAGACCATCTCTCAGGGTATTCCAAATCAATTTCAACTGCCTCAGATATCTGTTGAGTATCAAATACAGAACAGAGGAACATGCACACAGGGCTACTGAGTTGTCAAGAAAAGCTGCTTTTTCTTCCCTTAAGCTTCGGGCACTCATACTGGAGAAGAGAGAAATTATTAACTTATAAAAAAGGATGAGCAAATTATAACTGGGAAGTTGACCATAAACTGTATGATTTCAGTGTAGTGAGGACTTCCAGGATACATCAATATACAGTTACAGACTTCATTAAAAAATAAGTAAATCTCAATGAAAAATGACATTAAAATTCCCAAAATAAAAGACAATAGAAATGCCTAAAATATAGTATACTACAGGATCAGAGCTTATAAGATTTGCTTAGTTTTGCTTTAATTCCCCTGAAGGAAAAAAAAAAAAGGCAATGAAAGGCTATTAAAATCCAAATAATTCTGCAGATTATTGACAATCCTGTGGTCTAAACTAGTATGAAGGAGACACAGGCATCAACAAACAAACAAAAATACATTAAGTTAATGGAGCACTTAGTGAATCTGAAGGAGCAGAGCAGCATGAGGTACACATGAGGCACTCATGCTGAACATCTGACCAAGCAAAGCTGCTCTGGCTTTGGTCTGCACAGCATTCAGAACAATGGGACTACTCACGACCTCAGAGTAAACCATGAGTTTAAGCAGACAGATCCCTGACAAAGCTTTGTCAAAACTACTTCTTGAGTTAAACTCAGTTGTCTCGTGCATCACTGTCTACTGCATGTAACGATAATATCAGTCAAATGCTTCTAAATACTAAATCACTTTTCCTATCAGGTATCAATCTGAATGCATACAAGCAACCTCCCCATAATAGTCCTTTTCCTTCAAACTATAAGCCACTCCTTTTATTCTTACCAGCTAAAGATACAGGGCTGACTTGCTTTTGGCCAAGCCACAAGTGTTTCAGATTGGCATTTTATACTTTATGAATTGATAAACCAAAATAACAACAGCAAAATGCCAATTACTTACATTTTAGAAAGGTTACTGCAGTAAGAAAAACCCAGGCAGGTCTGAAAATAGCTTCAGTTGTCATGAAATTACACTGCTGAGAAAAAATAAGCCAAACATACTACACATTGAGGGGCTCTAAGTGGAAAGCAGAGATCTTTTGAATCCTGTTGGAGGGTGCTCAAATAAGAGAAGTCATTGAGCCTCAAGAGAGGAAATCCAGCTGAAGCTCCTCAGAGCCTGGCATGTGGAGCTGTACTTCTTCACTTATGAAACACTGACAGCTAGGGGAATAACTCAGTGCAACTCAGCCTCAGGGATTTTTTTCCCCCTAGTGCCCAATGGGATGAGTAAGATTCAGATCCTTCCTATTGAACTTCAACATCATAAACTTGACAGGTAAATGGGGAGATGGAAACCTCTACTTCTGTGTTTCTCCCTGATGCAACCAGAGCCTCCTTTCATATTCCCAAATGTTTGTTGAAATGTAAAAATCCAGATTTTAAAATATAAGTACAGCAATCATGTCCAGGCTGCAAAAATCAGAAGAGAAATTAACAGAGATTGAGCAGAAGATAGAAGACAACCAGAAACCACAGCAGAGGGCTCTGAGGATAAACAGACACTCTCCTGTCACATTGTTCCCAGTTGTTCTAAAACCTCTGCTTCTCAAGTCAAAGCCTTTCTAGAGTTGATAACTATATTTCCAAAGCCTGAAGATGAGTAGAATTTCTTACCCCTCTGTAAGGACGCTGGTCTTAAAATGCTAAAGAATTAACAGAAAAATAATACCCTAGAAATTCCTTTTAAAGTCTCATTTTGAATCTTATGTTTCTATGCCAGTAGATTACCTCTGCAGCTCTGTGCTTAGAATATACATTTCAGAAAAATTACCCATACAGTATATTTAGTCATATCTTTTGTATTCCAATATATACAGGTGCCATAACCTTATAGGAGAAACAGGAAAAAACAATAAAAGATTTGTACAGAAGCTTACAACACTAGTTACATTATTCTACCAGAACAGTTCAGAACTTTTGAAGATTGTCAAGAGATATTTTTGGAGGCACATTATTTGTTCAGCTTAAAATAAATTTTTAAAGTTCCAATCACCTATAAGTAGTTTCATGATTATTTAAGTGCAACTTTCAATATCTAGTGAACTGTTACATAGATACTGAGAGGGTAAGTTAATAACTATAGATAGAAAAGAAAGGAATCTTACCTACTATATCTGGAATAAAAAGATGGTTTTTCACCTAAGGAGGAAAACTATTATTTGGAAGATCAAAAATCAGCATTACCTCTGAATCAGGCTTCTTATGTGACTTAAACATTGCACAGCTCTTTCCCAGCCTCTGTAAAAGAATTTACTGCTTCCTCTTTTGCACCCTTTGGGAGAATGTGTGACATCTTTTGTCCATTCAAATTTTAACAGCAAAGTCCCAAATCAGTCACCAATCATCTAATCACTGAATCAGGTTTTTGGTCAATGTTCAGGTATATAATGAGTATGAAAGCTTGCATGATTGGGAACAGCCACAACAAAAGACACAGAAAGGCCTCCAGTAATTCACATATATAATGTAAGTACAATTAAGTGCAATAAATAACAACACAGGCAGAACAACACAGAGGATGTTTCCAATTTTGTTTAAATATGATGGCAGACTAATTTTTTAATGAAGCAAAAAGCGGGAACATGAATTAGGTGAGTTTAAGACAGCAAACAGCATAAAAGAGCAAAGATGAGGGAATTAAATTTGAGGAGCTGAATCATTATAATAGAGCCTTACTCCATCTCATTCAGCTATGCATATTTACATGTATTCATCTATGTCTATATTACATAAGGGGAAAATTTTGAAATTAAAAACACCTTGTTACAACATTTTGAACATTCTTTTAAACTTATATATTTCAAGAGAAATATCTAGAAACATTTATTTAGGAGGAAAGGGTTAATATAATTTTTTTTAACTGTCTGCTGCTAAGATTTTATGTAACACTAATGCAGAAAGACACAGGAAAAAAATTACAGTCTACAGCTTAAATATGGAAGAAAATCCAAATATATGTCCCTATCTCCTGTAATTTTAGAAATATCTGCTGTAGACTGTCATTATTCCCAAATTGTTTGCAGATACTGCTGCGCAATGAAATAGCCAAACCGTTCAAATATTTGATGGCATTGTCAACCTTTTAACAAAGTAAAAAAAAAAACATCAAGTGGATGCTGAATAGATGCAAGTCACACCATGATTTGAGGTTATCCAACATTTTTACAGGTCTCTTTTACTTAGGCCATGATACAGAAAAATGCATATTTTCTACACTGACTTTCCTAATAAGAATTGTTACTTAGATGGATAGATCAAATTGATAGAACATACATAAGGGGTTTTTTGCTGCTGCCTAAAATTCTGATTTTAGTCAGAAACATTGTAATTGTTACAAAACTCACTAGAGAAAATATCAATTAATGCAAAATAATTTAATTAGTTGATGGAAAACCATTTTTAGTTTAAAAATATTTTAAAGAAGCAGAAAATTTTACTCTAAAAAAGTAAATATTTTCTTCTATCCTCAAATTCCAGAAAAAATATGCAGGAATATAGATACTATAAAAACAATAGAATTCAGATTTAGTAAGACAAATTTTAATAAGTTCTTTGCTTTCACGGATCACATTCAGCTGATCAAAGAAAGGCAAATTTGTTCGATGAAGCAGAAGATATAGTGTTTATCTGTCTCTTTAACATCAGAATCATGCATTTTGACAAGATTCTGATAACCATTCACTCTGCAAAAATTTGATAACTTTAGCAAGTGTCATTTAAGCCCTGGATGTCAGCTTTGTTCTGGATGCCAAGGTCCCAGTGCAGCAAGAACCCTTAAGAATATGCACAGCTACAAACACAGGAAGGAGTCTACAGGAGCTCAGAGGGTTTGTTACAATACTAGAATAATAGAAAAGATTTTCATTTGAAAGACAAATATCTAACAGAACTGATCCTGTGCTGAAGATAAAAACTTTATTTCTCTGCAAGAACAAAAAGATGGAGGATTAGATAGGAAAGGGGGGACATTGTTGTTTACTTTAAAAGGATATAAATCTTCATGATGCAGGGTATACAAGAAAGCTAGAAAGATTAATACTCTCTGGGCAGGATGTTCTACTCTTATTATGCACAGTATATCCTGCACCTTGTTCTGAAGCATTTAGCAATGGCTCATGGAACAAGAGATGTTTAATGGTCTGATACGGCCTTGCTGCATCGATCACTGTGATAAAGCAATCAAAACCAGAGGGTGCATATGGCCCCATTTGATCTTTACATGAGAATTCCACTATGCTAATCTCTAAAACATAGCATCAGATTATGCATTTCCCTCCCTTGTGCTTTTCTTTGCTTGAAAATAAATCAATCAATCAATACCGCTATGATGCAAAATTTCTGAACTTAAGGGAAGTCAATAGTGTTTGTAGGTTCTTGGCAGAATGCTACCTCTGTGGTAACAGGGTTGCAAATTGCAAGGAGCCCTATTGACCTTTTTCTTTTAATAAACTCATTTTTGGAAAAAACACACACATTCATTATGTCCCTTACTTCCTGGAGGAAATATTGGTGCAGCTAAGGTCTGGAAACAGAAGACTCAATAACAGGAACAAACGACTGAAATATTTCACTGTCTTGCTTCTTCCCTCAGTATTCTTCCTGCTTCTATTTACTTTCTATTAAAGGGCTAATTTTTTCAAAAGGTGAGTCATCCACTGTACCTTTTTTAAAAAACTCACATTTTTGCATGAAGAAAAGATGACAGAACAGAAAGAACTGGTTGTGTAATCTGTATTTAAATACTTACATTTGACTAGAGAAGCACAAGAATTTGCAGACAAACTAAGTAAGCAACTAGCATCTAGATTTTCAATTATCACCAGCTTCAGAGTATTCTTCGGTATCCATTTCATTGTCCTGATGACTCTTCCATTCCTCTCTTATTTCAGCACATTCTTGTGAAACTGTTTTCACTTCTTTCCCTCTAGATATTGCTAGCAGTTTAGAGTTAGGTAAATATATGTAGAATCCTCACCTGATAATTTGTATTCTCATCTGACTCTCAGGAAACAAACAACAATTTAAAGCACAAGACTAAATGGGCAATTAAAGAATTTGAGGTTTATAATGGCCAACAAAGCCTCAGTAGCCAAATGACTGACATGAAAAAAATCTATTATTAATTACTTCTGATAAGAAGCATGGCATCTCCACTGATTCTAAGAGTTGATATAAACTTTACTGGTCTTTACTTATCTTTTTCCTTTCTTCTGGGTTTCACTGAGTTATGATAAGATTGATATCCATGAATTTATAACATTTTTAAGAGAGATAGTGAACTTTTTTTTTAACTCTTGAAACTTGAATGTAGAGGTTGAAGAGTAGTTTCTCTAAGGTAGACTTTGCATTTTAATAGATTATTCTTATTGATATTAAATATAAAACAAAACAGTCATAAGCATGTCCCAGTTAGACTGACCACAGATGTTAGCTGGGAAATGAGAATTTATGCTAAAGTCCCAAACCGAGCAGCAGCAACATAAAAAGAGTTTAAAAGAGAAATTTTCAAAGAGAAAGATACTGGCATGTTCTTGTAAGTACACTCTATTAGCATCTTATATGAGTTTAGTATTTTCCAAGCAAAAGATCTCTTATGGCAATTTGGCAAATGGAAACCCCCAGGGGTAGCCCTCTTTCTACTTGATAATTGACAACTTTCCCAATGAATGCACAATCCAGGTTTTTCCATCTTACCAGTACAATTTAAAGTCTATGAAGAGCAATGTGTTTGTTTTCAAGTATCCACAAAGAAAAAGATGATAATCTGAAAAAAATCTACAGAGGATTAAACATGGTAAAAATTTTAAAAATGGCAGAGAACCAGCTGGGAACACCTCCACACAGACTTGGTTATGCAAAAAGAGAAATAATAAATTGGCTTAATGATTTCTACAAATAACATTAGGTAATTAGCAGAGCTGCACAGTCACGGGACACTCCACCTGATATTAACTATTCAATAGATAAAAAACACTATAGGTCACTGTGAAAAACAGTAAGCTTCTTCTATTGAATATTCCCTAAAGCTTAGACAAAGGTTGGACAGTATTTTCAACAAAACATGAATTTCTTCCTTTTAATTAATGTTACCCCAAACTAGGGAGAAACAGGAGAAGGTGATTAGAAGACCTGCTTTTTACTTTTTCTTCCAAAGGGGCACAATGAAGCATCAGTCTGACACCAGCAGATGCTAAATCAATTTTTTTTCCAACTGTATGTAAGAGAGAAGGTTGTTTCTGGAGAACACAGTTCAGTTGCTAAATTAATATTCACACTGTATTTCCACATTTCTACCCCAGAATGAGAAAGGTCAGATCATGTGGAGACAGATCTGGGAGGTGGGGAGAGCCAACCCCTGAAAGAACAGTTAGGAGAGCTATAGGCATGTTGTGTAGTGCAGAAAGTGGAAAGATCACACAATGAAGCACTTTGACTTCTTGCCAGGTATACCCTGTGAAATGAATTTCAAAACGGAGTTTTAGATTACAGACGGCTTTTTCAAGCCATTGCTGGCAGGAGCACAAGTGTGGAAAAGCTGTGACACCAGCAATTAGGGATAGAAGAACCTGAGATATTAAGGGAAACTTGTCAAGCAGAACTTAAAATATCTAAATATTTCTCCTAAATATTTGCCAAAAGAAGAAATAGAAATGGCTTTGGCTCTGCTTGCCTATAAATTTGCACCTTCTGGATTTATTTTTTTTAAATATTCACAGATACTAGTTCAGAACTTCTATAAACATAATACTAATTCACGTCTAAAAGCATCAGGAACAGGGAGGCTAAAGATAGAATTCTTCTAAAACATAGCATGTGGTGTGCCAGCCACACAGTCCTATGAATTTCATGTTTGTCCTATCTGTCCAAGTAAAACACACTGTGAGCATCTAAGCAAAGCTCCTTGAATTCCTCGCTTAATGTTTGCAAGGAATCCAGTTGAAGGAGTATTTGCTGAAACAATTAAGTTGAAGAAAAGACAGCATACACATTTAATGAGTGACAGAAAAGGCAAAGTACTTAAGTCCTGTCTTAAATGACCCTTATTATTAACCATTCATGGGGAAAAACATCCCAACTAGTAATTAACGTTTTAAAACCTCATGTAATGTCTGCACAAACACTAGCAGTGCCATCAGAAATGGCCACTGCAATGAAGAGTCATATGACCTTTCTAGAAAACCCTGAAAATTTTAAAGAAAAGAGGCATTGAATAAATTTCCCAGTACTTAATAGAAAATTATTATTTTTTCATAAGTTTGGAAAATTCAATCTGAATTTATGAAAAATTTACAAAAAGTAGGGTGGAAGCAGTTCTATATTCTCCAACACGTAACACCAGAGACAAAAATTATTTGGTACTCTTTAACTCCCAACTCCCATCTCCAGAAGATGCAGAAAGTGTTAGATGTAAACACAATTGGGCTGGCTCCTGCTTCCACAGGGTAAGAGAAAAATTGCCATTGGCACTGTTTCAGGCAGGATGTATTTCCAAAAATATCATCCTAATGTACAGTACCCCTCTAATGGCCCCACCAAGCTGTTTGTCACTGTCCCCAACTCCTTAGTCAGGTCTTCTAGGATAAAAAAGTGGAAGAAAAGATGTCCAAACAATGCTCCAGACAACATGAGGTTAAAACCACATAGTTCCAGTTTGCTGCAGGAGCTATTTCAGCTCTCAGCAAATCTCACAGCACAAAGACCTTGCCTTTTACTTCTCCTGCTGGGTCTAGCTAAGGATTGAGCCCCATAGCTGAATTTTGAGTATCCTTAAAGTTTGTGGATCACAAATTGTAACAGATGTCCCTGCTGTGCAGGGAGTTTTGTTTAAAGGTCCATCTGCCTGCAGACTGAAATCTGGGATTCTTTGTTTGCATCTTGCAAAACCAGATCTTTCAGGCCACTCACCATAAAAACACAGAGATTTTTCTGAAGGGTATGAAAGATCAATACGTTGCATACATTTGTTCCTCTAAAAAGAGGAGTAGCTTGAGACCATCTCAGGGTTTGGAGGACACAGTCTGACCTGTAGTAATGTTGCCTCCAGAGAATTGGCTGCCTGCTGCAAGAAGGAAATGGATACAGGCACCTACAGCTTTTTTCTTTAAATCCCACCCAAGATTGAGTGCTCTACACGTCTGGGGATGTGGAAAGGGAAGGAGTCACCTCAGCATGGCTAGATGGAGAATTTGGGCCAAGGAGTGGAACACAGGGTCCAGAATATGGTCATTTAGAGGAGAAAGGCAAAGAGACTATAGTACTGGTATATTTAGCTAAAATATTCAAATGTTCCAAAAATCTGAGCAAAAGAAGATAGTAATGATGAAATTACATGAAATCACAATAGAAGAGAAGTGAGAGACTATGAAGGAATGAAAATCAGGACATGGGAAGAGAAAATAGCAGAAAGGGTACAAGTGAAAAGAGAAAGAAAAAGTATTTACTATGCAATTAGATTTCATAGGGAGATGCACTCAATTCCTTCCTCTGTCCAGCTTACAATACCACTTTTCAGAAGAAATTCTCCACACTCCCCTCAGCACATGAAGGGGGAGGCTTGGTGGGGGGAAGGGCTTCTTCATACTCCTCAGAATCCACTGCTCTTTACCAGGTTCTCCCATTAGATCAGTATATTTTGGGGTTTGGATGAGAAACTTGCAGGAGTGAATGAGATACTTCCGTTTGAGCAGAGCCAACCCCCAGTCTAGGGGTTTTCTGGGCAGGCCCTCACCATACTCTTGGCAAAAGAAGCTCCAGTTTCTTTCCTTGCCTTCCTTAGCTCACTTTCAGCTCAGCAGTTCTATGTTTCTTTACACAAGTAGCACCTCACTTGTCTGTACATTCTCCAATCACCACCAGGTTCCAGCGGGCAGTTTTCCTCCTGTTCATCCACTAAGAGCATGAGGTTATCTCCTACTCATAATTTCTTTTTTTTTTTTTCCCTCAGTTCACCTCTTTGGCGGCCAACTGGCAGGCCCACAAGCTTGAGAAACAACTGTACAGAAAGCCAAGAAATTGTTTCAGTTTTCCAAACAGTCTTAAGTGTTGTCTTTGCTTAGGTCAGACCTTCCTAAAGAAGTCTTTATTGGCCTTCCTTTGACTTCTGTACCTTGTGCATAACTTCTTTGCAACCAGCTTTCTGCCTCCTGGACCAAGTCCTGCACATACAATTGTGCCCAACACAGGCATGCCACTCTGTTTCTCTCCTCTGTCCAAGCGCAGAAATGACATACCTACAGATATGAAGCCTTGAACTGAATACACCAATTTCACAAAATTAACCAGAATTCGTGGGTTATGACAATGTTCACCTACTTGAAACTGGTTGCAAGTCTTCTTGCTATTTTAAAATAGTGAGTTTTGTCTCTACTTAACAGCGAAAGGAAGTCAAAGAGTGTATCTTCCAGCTATTTCAGAAAATATTTAGAAACAGGAAATATATTTTTTCAGATACTTACAGTAAATCTTTGCCATTATTTTAGAATCTGGCATCCTGTTCACCAGTTTAGAGGTAATCTATTAGAGAACTCAGAAAACAAACACTACCACAGACCTATAAAGCTGAATAACGCTATTCATCAGCACAGGAATTTTTTTAAGCTACATTTATATATTGAAACATAAGAATGAATTATTTTTGTATTTACATCTTTATAAAGGCAGTAGGTACTGGTCATAATAAACACAGCTTTTTCTCCTATAAAAATATCACAGGTTCAATATTTCCTCCAAAAAAGTATTAATTTATTTTTATTAAATGCCTTTATATTTTGTCAGAAATCAGATGTCCATGTTCTTTTATTACTAGCAGAATTAGAGAGATGGGTCAAATCTTCCGTGTGACATTCTCCGTTTTTCATGTATCAGTGAAATGTTCTGTACCTCCTTTTTAGGTTTATTCTGTCATTTTGTCAGTTTTCTGCACTATCCTCTTGTTCACATTTGAAAGATCTGGAAGTTTTCTAAATTCTGTTAAATTTACCCTTTTTTCATATTACACAATTCAATCCTTACGTTTCACATTAGATTCCTGTGTATAGCAGTCACAATTTGTTACTTCTTACATGACCCCATCAGTGTCAGACATTTATTTTTCTGCTTCAAGCATCTATTTAAACCATTTGCTTTTAACTCCGGTTGTTTGACCAACAAGATCTTTCACTGCCTATCTGTGACTGCACCTCCTAAACTGACAGTCAAATTGGGCTTGGAGAATTTTTAATGGGTATTCTGTCCTAGGGATAGCTACAGAGAAGTTCATCCCTCCTTCCAAGGAAAGACTTCTCAGGCAGTGCAACATTTAATTGTTTCCATAGTCATTCCAGTGTGTTCAAGATCCAAAAGTTGTCATACAGCTCCACTTCCCATTTAAAAGCATGCTGAAATAGGGTGAGATTTTCAAGTAAAGGATTTTTTTTCCCCCAAAAATAGAATATGCACACAAAAGCAGACAAAGAGAATGCATGCTGAAGATGAAAAAAGAATTCGCTCCACTCCACTAAAAGAAAGCAATAAATGCTTTTACAACAACAGTGAAAAGCTAACTGGGGTCTGAACTTGCTCTCACTAATGTCAGTAACAGTTTGATTCAATGGGAGCAAAGTAAATCCCATTAGAGCCTTTTACAAAAAAATCCTAATAAAAGCAGACACTACAAAGCAAAGGCCCCGTTCAGGCCTCGCTTACACCACAGCCATTGTAAAGCCACACCATCATATCTGGGGCTGGCATTCAGAGCTGGAGCTTTGCAGTCCTACACTTGCCACGTCACAGAAAGCCAAAAGGAGATGCTGCTCTGAAGTGAGAATTGCAAGTCTCCCCTGCCTGTGGATTTAATACATTATTGTTAGGTTTACATAAGATCTGGCTGGGTCCCAGTTGTGCATTCCTTGACACCCACACTGCCTGATTTATGCTGTCTTATTTGGCTGGTAACAGAATCAAATTGGTGACTGGTTTTGAATGAAGGCAATTAGGGTGCTTGATTGGTTTTGTAATTTGGAGAACACTACTCCAGAGCAGTCAATTGTGTAGAACTATCCAGGTCTTTAATCACTGGTTTCCCTGTGCAAGGAGCTGATACTTGTCCTGAAATTTATACCACCTATAATCAATTCCATTCCCCCCATTACCCCCCTTATTGCTTCCTCCTCTATCCTGCACCTGTCAAAAACATTGCATTTTACTGGGAAAAAAGTTAACTATAGTGTGGCCAATCACTTCAAAGGTATAACCAAATTTTATTTACAAGGTCAACCAAGTGTATGGGGGTAACTTTCTTTACAGAGCATCTGACAGTTGTTGTGACACAGTAGTCCAACACTTCCTGTTAGAAATCTATTGGGAAGAACTTGTTCCAATTTGAGTTAGGATAAACAAGACACTTCTCTCTGCAAATCCTAGAAAGCAACATCATCAGCATGACAACAGTTTTACATAAGTCTCTTGAGTTCCCCCAAAAGACTGGAAATTCTCTATTCAAAGAGTTTTCTTTCTGAATGGATAATAAAATAAGAAGATTCTCAGGTTTAACACAGAAAAATTAAGCCAAGCAAAAGACAGGAAATCATACCTAATTTGCTGATGTATAGTACCCATATATCTTTATGAAACACAGCTTCTTATTTAAATATACAGGCTTCACATATTCCAAAGCTGAGAAATAAAATTGCACTCAAGAGTTTCCTCAAGCAATTTTTTTATTCTCAACAGTGGACGGCAATTGAAGTATACATTTACAAGATAAATAAGCAAAGAAAAACTCTAAAGAGTTACATGATATTCTAGACTACATCTTCGGTTCCCTCACCACAATCTGCATTCCTAATATTTATTCAGAACAAGGCTGTGTTCTGCACAGTAGCTTTCAGATCACAAAGTCCCAAACCTTTGGGCCAACGCTCTGCTGAAAGTCTCTGCCATTGATCACTGACCACCACAGAATTATTCCAAACAGCTACTTGAAATAGCAGTTCATCTTACACAATGCTGTAAGCAGAATTTCGCTGAATTTTACTTCTCAGCAAGGCTGCATAAGAAATAATATGTGCTTCACTGAAGGGTGCCACAAAACCCCTGGTTAGCTCAGAAGATGTGAGGCAACTTCAGGGCTTTCCATAATGTGCCCTAATTTTATACTCCTCATTCAAAGTCCTCACTATAGCTAAACCCTGAAGCCCCCTGCAAACTGACCACCAATAACAAATCACAGTTTAGAGAGCCAAAAGTTTTATTAGTTCTTAATTAAGTAACTAATTAACTTTTATTAGTAGTTAATAACATGCAGGGTTATATATCTTTGTACAAATTCCCTGCACACACCCTTAATTTATTGTGTTCCTGAAAGTTCTGATTTTAATAAAATCTGCTAAATAGAAGTAAACTCTGGTTCCCACTCTCAAGTAAATAGCAAATCTTACTGATTATGAGGCAGCAATGAAACTGTGTCAAAAGGTTTCTATAGCATGGAGTAGATGATGTTAGTTAGCTGCATTTAGTATTAGTCAGAGTAAGCAAATTCTATTGTAATTGAAATGATCCTATTCCTTGAAATAAAATATAGAGGAAAGAAGAAAAGCCTCAGATTACTGTTTTGTTTCATCACTTATAGCAACAAGGAATAACTGAAAATTCATTATCATCCTTTGGTACTGTAAGCAGCTATGCTGTTGCTGTGCAATTTAAATACCCAATCATTCCATTACACCTCACCAGAACACTACTCATGGTAGGTTCCAGAACAGTGATAAATTGGAACTTGACTGACTTTAGTGTAGCTGCTCACCTAATAACATTCACATGCAACACTACACACAGAAGCATTTTTTTAGACAAAAATTTGCTTTATTACTGCAACCACTGTGAAATTACTAGCATATATTTGTAATAATCCCTCCGAGCATTCTAGGTAAACCCCCCAAAACTGGACAGGTGCTTTGATGGAGTTTCTCCTCCTAGGTGACCACATTCATTGGAGAAAGAGTGAGGAACTACAACTCTGCCAGCTCCCCAGATCCCCATTCACATCTGCATGATGTTACTGGTAGTGCCTGGAGTCAGCATTTCAGATTAATTTGTATCTTAAAAATCTCCCAAAACTGATTTGAGTACTTTGTTGTGCTCATCATATTGACCCAAAAAAAGTGGTTCCAGTCCCAACCTAGGCTTCCTGGGGCCAGCAGCTATGGGCAGAAGGTGACACTTTTTTCAAGGACAAAGGCACACAAACAGAAATCAGGGACCTGGTTGCAGTGTATCAGCCCTCTATGAGAAACTCTGAGTTATTTCTCCTCTTGAGTTCATGATGCAAGGCTGAAGGGACACACAGCATATTTGTGACAGAAGGTGCATGTCTACAACAACTTTGCTGCCTTCCTATAGATAGAGAGTAAACTTGAGAACTCAGATTCTCCGCTAGAAAAGGGAAATTAAAACATATACAACAAATACCGTCACAGGGTCAGGAATCCACATCTTCAGCCATCCACATCAGCAGTGAAGCAAAGGAAGGTACAGAACATTCCAGCGACCCACCCCATTTTGCAATGCGTTTCAGGTGATTTCAGAAGCCAGGGAAGAACCAGGAGCTCTGGATGAAGGCAAATTGGTGACAGACTACAGGCCATGCCAGCAGCCTTACCGAGATAATGGAAGCAAGGCAGAACAGGATTATTTCCAAAACTGTCTCCAGACACAAGGAAATGAAGGAACAGCTCCAATTTGAAGGCCTCAATGATACCAGTCAGAAGCACAACCCAGGGCAAGCCAAAGAGCATTGAGCAACAGCCAGCAGGAAGGGGAAATTCTTCCTCGTGATTAGTGGCACATTCCAGCAGTGTATCTGAAAGGGATGATGGCAGAAAAGCTTCACATCCTTCCCTCAGCAGCAGGGAGGCTGGCTCCAAATCAATCAGGAGATTAAGGGATCCCATCCTTTGGGAAGTACAAAGGAGGAAATAATATGCCAGCAGCCTCTTGTGCCAAAATCCTTTCCTACGAGCCTCTGTTTGGGGGTAATAGCAATTCAAATATTAGGAGTACAAAAGAATGCTGGAGAAGAGAACAGGAGGGTGAGAGAGGGTGCAAGTCCTCCTTCTAAAGCACTGGCCTGCCCTGAGACCACAGGCTAAGCTGCAGAACTCCAGGCTACTTAAGCTAAAATGTCTGAATAACATCTGGATATAGGTGTAATTATAGGAAGAGTTCTTTTAAAGCACAAGACATTGTAACTCACAAAAGGGTAGGAGTTTCATCCTAGCACTGCCCACTTCTCATTGAAAAATCGGACCCCCAGGAGCTGGGAGATTTCGAAAAGAGCAATGCAGCACACTTGAAGCTGACTTTCGACCTCCCCTCTGGCCCTCCAGAACAAGGTGTAGAAGGAAGACAAAAGTGTTTCAGCCTGCAGTTATGCTTACAAACACTCTCCATGCCCCCTACTGCTCAAACCGAGTTTTACCTTCGGGCAAAAGAGCCATCATCCCACTTCTTAAAAATACAAAGAATTTTCTTGACTGTGCTGTTCCCTGCAATCCCTAAGAGACACATTTTTCTTCACAGAGCAGTGGGAAGCAGGGGGAGGAGGAGAAATACTGCTGCCAATTGATTCTAATAAGAGAACTTAAGATGAAGGGAAAAAAAAAGGAGAAAAAGCAGCAATTAAAAGTGCTATAGCCGGGCAAAGCACCAGATTTTTTAGCTATTTTCCCTAAATCCTAGCTCTCAGGCTCTGGGATTCTGCCTGAATATATAACAGCAATAGTGGGTTCATGTCATCAACTCTGACACCTTCATGAGAGATATTTCCCACTTCATCCCCAAAATGCCTCCTAACAAACAAGCTTTGTGCACTGCTGCTAGGTGCCAAAATGCCACAATGCTTCACGGGAGATGGCTAAACATTTCTTCTTGAAATGGGAGTGTGAGGACCCTCCTGAGAGACACTGGAGAAAGCTGACTTGCAAATGTTTAAGAACTCGTCAATGAACAACTGACTGATTCTGATTGATTTAATGGAAGTGCTCTGTACTGCTGAGAGGGTATGTACAAAAGCAGAGTTTAATCTAGTGAGACTGTGTTCCCACCAGAGCCAATGAACAGACATAGCTTGCCCTGGGCAATGTAGAGAAGGAAGTCATGCTAAAGACTGTCTTTGTTAAACGTTCCGCTGTTTCCCACCATGCACGGAACGCCCATGTGCTGACATGGACCATGTACCCTTTTGGGAAGCATTTATATGATAACCTCAAGAACAATTCACATAGAATTGTTTCAACTAATTAGAATAATGAATACATTAAAGAGCTTAACTGTCAAAGATTCTGATTTCTCCACCAGATAATGTAGAGCAAAGAGCAAACTTGGAGGAAGTAACAGAAAGCACAGTTCAGGGTGAGTTTTCTGAGCAGAAAACACCTGTAACCCTCACAACTAAAACAGATTAATGGAGTTTACTGGAGTTGCAAAGGAAAAAAAATTCTGAAGACTGAGCTTGGAAACCCTGGAAAAAACTGATCAAGAGCATTCACAAATAGGGCCAGATTTGTTTTGGATGTATCTTGCATCATGTAAGATGTGTTACTTTACACATAAGCACATAAATGTTAAGCTCATGTAAAAAAAAAATAGTAATCCTAGGGGCTCCTACCACAATATACCCCCTTGTTTCAGATTTTTTGATAGTCTATAGATCACTGCAATTCAAAATGAATGCATCAATATGCTGTTAGTAATGTGCAAAGAGCACACACCCTGTACCAGACAGTTTTAGCAAAGTCTTCTGAAGGCTGCCAGAATATTGAACAACTCATACACTCCATTAATACTTGAAACAGGAGAAATTGCCTAATTTCTTTTGAAAAACAATACAAATATACTTCAGACAAAGAAAAAAAATCACAAGTCAGTCAATCATACAGGCTAATATTATTCTAGATAATCAAATATTGCCAGAAGTCTTGCAAACTCACTCCACTCTTACCACTACCACCAGATCATTTGGGCTCACCTGGCTACATTCCACAGGCACACACAGTTACAAATATTTGTTGAGCACTACACATTATTCACCATTTAAAAAATTACTAATATAATCTTTATTTGCTATATATATAGATAAAATGGCCCAAAAGCATTCCACTTTTTTTTTTTTTTTAACATAGGAAAAATTCAATTTTTGTCAAGGAAGTCCACAGTTTTCCCTATGCCTTCCTCAATTGAAACAGCTCTTAATTAGAGAGCCTACCTCACAAAAAAGCATTGTAAAGCAAGCATATATCTGGTCACTTCAACTGTTCATTCTACAAATTTGACCTTTTTCAATAAGTACCTTTGACTCTTATGTATTTCAGAGCATCCCTATCCATGCTTATATAAAAGAAAAATCCTTTCATATTAACATCTTTCTTTTAATTAAATGCAGCCTTCATTCACCACTTTAAAAAGCTCCACCACCCCTTGGACCTGATTTTCAGGTAAATGTGGCCAGTGGGAATTCTTGTCCATAAACAGACAGATTTTCCATGCTGCATTTCCTATCCAATAGCCTAAACAACATAACTAGTCTATCCCTGCTGCTTAAGCTTTTCTATTAAGACAGTCTGAATAAAAAGTGTAAGGGCATTCTCTGTAGGACTCCTCTCTAGCTTGTAATCACAGGTCTTCCTACCTGTGTGATCCAAAGCAGAATTCTTGCAGAGATATAACTGGAACTGATCTTTTTTGCTTGCTGAAGTCTCAAGACCAAAAAAGAGCCATAACAAGAAACTAGTAGCCAAGGCAGCAAGAAAATGCATGTACTTTGATTATTCATGACAGCTGCCTGATATCCCAGCTATCTCTGCTGAAAGGGGGTTTCCCTGAATCATGGTTTACCAGGGGTGCTAAAATCTCTGGCCTCAGTATCCTTCTGCCAACTCTTCTCTGGCTGCATTATTTGGACGTTATCACTTCCAGTCTTCCACAGCTGCCATCAGGTTTGTCAGAAACAACCTGCCATGGAGAACAAAGCTCCATGATTCAGGAAGAAATGGGTAATGGAAACATTTAATGGAGTAGAGGAAATTTAATGGGCTAAAGCAATCTAATGGTGAAAGCTCATATCTCAGTGCCTATCTCTTTCACAGATGCTTGCAAAGGCTTGCTACAAGTTAAACATTGCTCAAAATTCAAATCTGAAAATTTTCTGAAGGATACTTTATGGGGCAGATGGGCGCCTCTTTTGACTCTGAAGGGAAATATTTCTGGGAGCTCATCTACTTCATTCAATTCACCTTAACAGTGGAGATGCTCAAAAAAGTGCTAATTAGTCATCTCATTAGATAGTGCTTGGATTACAGAACCAACTCATATATAAAGCTCAGTCCTGGCTATTAATTCTACATTTCATTAGATCCCAAGCAGTTATTGAAAGGAAACGCTTGAGGGAAGCTCCTTGTAGGAGCTCCCTGCCATGGGGTCGTGTCTGGGTATGGGAGACATCTGTGTGCACAGTGAGCTCACCTCAAACCCCTCAAACTCACAGACACTACCAAAGGCAACAGAGAGCTCTGCAGCCAGCGAGGCAGCTGAAATCCACACTCATTGATCAGCACTGAAATAAAATCTGTGTCAACTAAGGCTCTCATACAGAAATATCACAATAAATAAACCAGCAGATAACTTCACTGATTTCCAAACTACCAGATCAACACCTACGCTAACCATCTGGGCAAAATATATTTGGATCAGAGGGACAATGAGGAAAAGGTCATTGTTTTAACAAGTACCATCAGTATGCAAGAAGACAGACAAAACTAAGCATTCATTAACAGCAAGAGATGCCTCAGAGCACACTTTTTTCTTGGCAAACATTAAAATGCAGAATTCCTTGTTTCTTCTCTTTCCTTTATTGTGAATGCAACACAAATAATAATGAATATTTATTAGCCTAATTGCTTGAAGGTCTTTCCTCCTTCAGCCCTCTTACACACACTTATTTTTTTATTCCTTGTCCAGCTGAATTGATGCCATCAGTAATCAAATAAAGAAAACACAATGAGTATAAAAAAGGGAGAGAATTTTAAAAATAAAGAAGTCAAATAAAAAATTTGGTTGGAAGAAACAGCAAGAGGCACAGAATGAAAAATAAGTTTGGACTGCAGGAAACACAAAAAAAATGTTTTCACTTCTGATTTTCTCCCCTTTCTTGTTATTTCCTTGAGTCAAGCATTTTCACTAGATAATCCAGTTCACCTTGAAGTGTTTTTCAGGGCAACAGACCTCAAAAGCTTCTTTCACAGCAGAAAATTGAGCTAAAATGGACTTGCATTACTAGCATTACTAGTCCAGTTTCATTTATTACTTTTCATTTATTGTTTCATTTATTTACACCCAGACAAATTCTAAGGTCATATAAAATCGTCACATAAGACCAGAGAGAAGAACAAGACTCAGTGACTTTTCCTGATGCTTGCACCGACTCCTCCTGTGATTTCTAGACAGTGAGAGCTAGATTTCTAGACAGCTGGAACACTGTGTGGTAATATGTAAGGATCTCAGTGTGCATAGAGAAAACAAGTTGGCTTTAAAGCCCATTGATATCATTAAGGATTTTACTGGGGATTATGTTACTGCAGCAAATATTGCTCAGCTGTCTTTCCCTTCCTTATCAGCTCCCCTATCCTATGAACTCTAGCTGTGCAAGGAGCATCTGTAATCCTAAAGGGAAGGAATAAACACACACTGCATTGGCTCTGATCCTTCCTAAATTCAGATTTAGTGACCTTGCTAATGTTCTTGGGTTAGTTGCACTTCCTTCAAGGCCTGAGAAGCAAGAGAAGGCGAGATGGCCAAGGCTTGTTTTAGGCAAATGCAATCTTTGAAAAAGCATAGCAATTTTAATAGCTAATGTACACCATTAACTAAATCAGTAATAGCTCAGGGGACAAATTCTCATGAAAAAACTATTTACAAAACAGCTGAACCAAATTCCTGAAAATGGATTTTTTCAGGAACATGTTCACAAAGAAGAAAAAATACCTTCTTTATTGAAGCATTTATAATAAAATTATTTTTTTCAATACATCTAATAAAAAGAACAATAATGTTATCATGCAAATCCTTGAAATAAAAAACGTGAAAAATTCTGCAGATGAGGGGAGGGAATAAAGTGTGTTGCAACCTATAAATCAGAAACTATTGTAACATTTTGCAATATGGTATTTTTACATTAATTTGCATTAAATAATGTGAATGAAGCTGTAGACACTGATCATGTGGATTTATAATTTCTGTCACAAAAAGTGTATAGTAATTAGCAATCTTGGTAAAAACTCTTGGTCACAGATGCCAAATTCAAAAGGTTTCTCCTATACACCTCTTCCTGCCAGATGCAACAACTGTCCTTGAAGTGCAGTGGCCTGCAGTTCACTTTGCATGATGAACACAACCATGAGACTTAGCACCAGACAATACCTGACAATGTGACCTACATTACCTTCCAATTATTATCACAGTAATTCATAATAAATACACTAATTACCTGAAAAAGTGCCTTGCAACTCATGAGTGCAATATATTCTTACAAGTTTGACTAACAGAGATTTAAAAGCACTTGGACACTCCTTGTGTAAAGATAGCCCCATTCAATAGTAGAAGGATTTGGGGTTTGTTTGGTTTTTTTAAGCTAGTTACTAGACGTAAGTGATGGAACCTTGTTATTGCTAGTTCATTTATGTGCACAACACACACCATTCTTTCAGGGAATTTAATGAACCATGCAGAAGGAGGAAAAGAAAATATCAAAGGAGTTAGTGACCCTTGATCCAAAAGTAAATTGTAAAGCCTTCCTAGTATTTTTTCTCTACCATCTTTCTATATTTGCAATGTACCTATGCTAGAAGTCGAGCTGTTAGCACCAAAGAAAATTGATGTACAACTTGGGAAAGCTGATTGAGGTGTCAAATGTCCCCAGGTTTAGAGAATGATTTAATCAATACAAGAGGTATAGGGCATGCAGTTTGTATTGCTGTAACTTGTCTCCTTTGAAGCTTTGTTGTTTATTTACAGCAGATTGGAATGCTCCTCTGCATTTGAACCGACAACCAACCCACTGAAGTTCCCACGTTAAGGTCAGATGCCATTTGCAGAAGAACTTCAGAGGATTCCATCATCCTTCTCCTCCTTTTGCAGGAAATAGCTTCAACATGCCTTAAACAGAAAGAAAACTACTCATCATTCCAACCCAGAGATCTGGATCCAAAATACTTGAATTTAAAAGTCCGGATTCAGATTTTGCCAGTGTCTGGGACGTGTCATTCTTCATAGCAAGGAGGAATAAATTGGGCAATGATAACATCAACTATTTGCCTAATTTTAGTTTTCAAGTATTTAAGCCCCATTGTTGAATCAAAAAGGCAGCTGTTTTTCTTAGGACAATCTTTGTAATACCCCAGTAGCCAGCTTGTGCAAATAGCATATTTCCACTGACTTAGATAAATAGTTTTAAGTGAAAATAGATCATATCACTTTGCACAGCAGTTTTGATTTACTCAAGCTGAGAATTTGAATGTAAAGAGTAATTTGGAGGTTAGGTTACTTCATTTTTTAAACCTCTACTTATTTCCCTGCCATTTTTTGTGGAACAACCTACCACTACTAAAAGATTGTATTTTCAACTTAATTTCTAGACTTTCCTTCCCTAGAATTGCCTATACTTACTGAAAATTTTGGAGGGATGTAAATGTTTCACTTTTAGTAATCATTTTATAAAAAGAAAAGAAAACCCTTCTTCAACATTGTACCTTCTTGCCAGGAGACCAAACGTAACAATAGAACCAGATTGAAGGAAAAACTTTCATTATAGGCAGAAAACCACTCTGACATTATAATTAGTCAAATCTAAACCTCCTAGAGCAATGACAGGACTATTCGGGTAACAAAAACATTGCTTTAATTTATGTTAACATGCTGTAAAATGCAGAGACATGCTGGAGAACCCAACAAGTTTGACTCTAATTTTCACTCTGACTGATACAACAATTTGGATAAGTGGGGCTGCTATCTCCAGACAGGAAAATCAGGCACTTTGTAACTAGAGGAAGAGTGTAGAAGTGGCTGCAGGACACAGCTGTGCTCCTCACACCTCAGTAGTCAGGATGATCCATGTTTAAAGAAAACAAAATTTAAAAAAACAACCACAAACTCCAAACCTATTTTTCTCTCCAAAATCTGACCATTTATGTGAAATGGTTTCCCTTTTTATATGTCATTAAAAGAAGGGTCTGGTTTTGGGGAAGAAATAAAGGAATTGGTATCAGCAATACTCCACTCTTCAGAAGGGCTCAGATTATCAGTGTTATTAGAGTAAGAAATACATAAAAAGTGAGGAACATGAGACTGCAAATTTACAATTTTTAATGAGCTCCACCATGGAAAAGTGGGTGGCTATTTCATGCCAAATCAGAATTCTGTCACCAGCAAACAGCAGCGCCTTGGGACCATCCTTTCCAAGCCCAGAGGCACAGGGGCCCCAGGCTGCAAGGGCTGAGCCATAGAAAGAGAGATGACATCCAGAGTGACAGGACTTCACAAATGTCACTTATTTAAGGATGCAAGCAGAAGGGGCCCTGTTATGCTCTGCACCAACTGCATCTGAAATAGCGCTTGACTCTCTGGGCACCTCATCTCACAATAACCACATACAGGAAATTGAGAAGCTACAGGAGGAGGTACAAAAGAGATCAGAGGTGTGACATTCCTTCCACTTTGGGAAAGAGACAAAACCTGGAGAAGAGGGCAATAAAAGTGTATGAAAGAAATCAAAATTAATTTGGACAAGTGGCGAGGAATACAAGGATGGGATGCCCAGAGAAGCTCCTTATCAGTCTTAAAGGCAGCAGAAGAAAGAGCTTTCTCAGGAAAAGCCCAGCTGAGCTGTGCAGCTCACACCACCCAACAATTTGGTAGCCAGAAGTATGAACAGCTGCAAAATAGATCACAGAGGAAGGATCCAGTGATGGCTGTGAAGGTTAATAGCATAGATGCAACCTTGATCTCAGAGCCACTAAGCCATTTATTGCCAAGAACTGGGCAAATAAGCAGCCCAGCAGGACTGCTCTAGACTGGTGCTTTTCATATTCAATATGTATTCAAGTTTATACATGTAACAGCACTGTTCTTTTAAGGGAATTTTCACTAGAAATTCTACCTAGTTCTTTCCCAGGAAAAGTTCATCGAAAAAGGTTATGTTCCTATAAACACTTTAGTTTTGACAAAACTGGCTCTTTCCACTAGGGGAAAAAAAAAAAAAAAAGAACAGCCAACCAGTTCTTACACTCCATGTAAGTGAGCCCAGTGGCAATTTTCTCCTGAGCTACTTCAAACCAGGAAGCATTCCAGTTAAACCATAGAAGATACTGCAGAATTCATAAAAGAAGCTCCCCACTGAGTCACTGTGTGCATGGGAGCTATGTATAAGGTGAGCACTCAGTTCTGTCTCCTGCTGACCAAAACACATTGCATCTTGGGTTGGTAATTTTAAATAATGAGGTGAACGTGCAGCTTGTACTGAAATAGATTTTTAGAAGAAGTTTAATCTAAATTACTTCAAAAACAAAGGTCATCCTCTTTGCCTGCCTTAGTTTTCCCCACTGACACAGTGGCAAAACAAACACAAGAGAAAGAAAAGATACTGTGTTAGAATTTTCATTGTTTTACACAAAGTAGCTTAAGAACCATTTTTCAGTCCTGCTGTCATCCACAACAGCAGTTGACCTGCTTTATTAGAAACAGAGGGAATTTGCCAAATTAAGGCAGAGGTTTCAAGAAATACTAATTTCCACACACCACACATACACATATATATATATGTGTGTGTGTGTATATATATATATATATATATATAATGTTTTATATATATATATGTATATATATAATGTCCTTAAACAGCTGGTGATATTCCAGTAAACAGCTCTATGTATGTTTAAATCTCTAGGCATAAAATTAAATATAGCGTTTCTTGGGCCACTAAGGAATAATAACAATAAATAAATTAATAACAGCTGCAATAAAAAGAAAGTAAAGTTTTTGAAAAAAATCTTTATGAACAGAAAACAGCAAAAAGTGTCCTTTAAAAATTCCAGATGCCACAGGGTTAATAAGCCTTGCTTTCTCAACTTGGAACAATTCTAAAATCAGAAAAGAAGGAATGAAGGAGGAAGAATGAGGAAAGTTCACCAGAGAGGACAAATCAAGCAATCATTCCTTTGGAGCACAGTTATTTTTGAAGTTACCTTATAGTTTTTCTTAATATTAAAGGATTCTTAAGATCAACATCTAAGATTTTAAAAGCTTTTAGATCTTATTTTTAACGGTGACTCATCACATCAATGAGCTGAAATACAGATCTATGTCTAAGATCAAAGAAGACACATCACAACTCAAATACAATTTAAACTTACAGTTTGTCAGTGTACCACCTCCAAGATATGAGCAGATTTTTTTGCAAAACTATTAGGAGTTCCTCAGTGTGAGCCATAGTGAGATCAGCAAGAATGTGTCAAAGTTAAGGGAATATGCTCAACAGCATACTAAGTCCTCCTCATATTTTTTCTTTCCTTGCACATAATTCTCCTATTTTAATGTACTAAAAACAAGACCAGAAATTAATATTGATGGCAAAATAGCTTACCTTGATCTTGAAAGTATCCCTGCTTTTATACAAGAGAAATGCTATAAAAATTAGACAAACTGCAGGAAGAGAAATATCCCATATTTTTCAGAGAAAAATGCTAATTTCCATTCCCAGTTGTGCTGAGGCAGTGCCAGCGATTGGCTCCATATGTTTCAGCAATTGGAGTCATATTAACATTCTTACAGTTCTTTTGCTTTCACATGCTTTGTCTTGGTTGCATTATGCAAACCCGGGAAATCCAGCATTTCTTAACACCCTCCCCTCCAAATAAAGACCAATTCAGTTTCTGACTACAGTGGTTTCTCTATCCAAATCCAAACAATGGTGATTTCTCCAGACAATGCAAGGAGGGAGAATGAAACCCATACCTGGCTTCCAAAATATATTCATTTTTGTAGGAAACTATGATCAAGTGCATAGCAACATGCAAAGATCACTTTTAAAGGAAAAGCATCCTGGCTTCTTGTTAAAGCAAAATGTCAATAGATTCTACTTGTATTTTGCCTTGGGGGAAAAAAAAAAGGCAAGCAGAAGTTTTCATCCTGAGCTGGTGACAAACGAGCAGTAAAATGCTAGTTGGGCTGAGACAAAGCAGAATAACTTAATAACTGTAATTTTCATCAGCACTGGAATATGAGTGGTAGGATGGAAAACCCACATTCCAACGCATAACACTGGCAAATATATTTTTCCAAGACAACCTGTTTTTCTAATGATGCTGACCACAAAGTCATCCAAGTGCACCGTTGTCTTCAGACTAAGGTAGATCTGCTTAAGATGAGTAAAACTACCACAGCAGGAATTTTACATAAAGGGTTCACTAAAGTTTATGCTTCACCATAAAAAGTACAGGAGGATACTAACTGGGAGTGAGTGCAATAGTTCTCTCTCAAACAATATTACTAAAAGTCAGTGAGACAAATCACAAATCTTTTGTCACAATAAAACTCCCACTGAAGTTAGTGTTGGGAGCAGGAAGGTAAGTAAGAGCAGAGCATCAAAGAGAGGAAATACTGCCTTCTTGGATTTTACTGTGTAGCTGCTTATAGGGTGGTAGATCATATCCCCACTCCTAAGTAAAAGATGAAACACCATCATAAAACAGGCTGGCATGAAACAAGTGCTTGTGGTCTTGCTGGTATGGGGTTTTTCAATTTTAAAATCTGACAAAACCCAAATCTGATTCAGATTCCTATTAATTTAAAACAAAATTCTTGTGTGACTTCCAACCAGCAATTTCTCAAACCAAAGCTTTGAAGTGCCACCTAACCGGCAATAAAGGGGGCGTCTATGCTATGGAAACACAAGGGAATTTAGAAAATTCCTTTCAAGGACAGTGGAATTTTTAGGACTATGCTCCATTTAGAAATACCAAGCATTTTCAAAGCAGCAAAGAGAAGAAAAGAAAATAAAGAAATCCCCTTAAACTGAAAGCAGAAACCTTCTCCTAGCCAAACCACAGATTATGGATAGTCTTTCTGACATGCATTTTATGGTATTTACAGAACTTAACTAATGAATCTTGCAAGACACTGGTGACTGAGATCTTGCTGCAGCAAAGACTTTAAAACATCTACTTAAATATAAGTCAAGTGGAGGGAATGAGTTTTGAGCATGCATCAAAGATTACTCTGATTATAAAGTCATGAGGATATGTCAAAGGAACAAAGTTAAAACAAAAGACACTAAAACTAATCAGATGATATTTATGAAACACACACTTTCAGGACAAAAGTAATTTCTTTATAAAACAAACCAGGGAATAGTCAAAAAAAGGGAAGAAAATCACACTAAAATCGCGAAGGAAAATAACTGACAACTAAATGCAGCTGTATCACTGAGAAAGAAAACATAACAATTACTCTTACATTCAACAGATCTTCTTCTCCCCCGCCTCCAAAATGGGCTGACAGAAACTCTGCAGACGTAAATTATAGTGCCACATTTGTCAAATGACATTGTGAAATCTTAAAAAACTATTCAGGTTCTTTTGGTTGTGAGCAGTGCTGTTGAAGGAAGGAGACCAGGACACCAGATGGTTCATCACAGGTCCAGTTAATTGAAAAAAGCATCAAACACTTATACAGCAAATAATAAGTTTATGAATATTCTGTAAGCCAAGCAATCTATTGGTTAAACGATACCATTGACTCTTCCTCATTCATTTGGGCCTACAGCTCTCTTTTCTCATGTCTCTTTCACTATTTGTTATCATACTACAGTTAGGCCCAAGGACACACTATCTAGCAGGTGCAAAACTTGGAATTAGCCATGGCTTTGTACTTTTCCAGTCTCTAGTCAGCTAAATTCCCAACACAGTGCCATTGCAGACTCTTCCTGACAAAACACATTGGGGTTAAAATCAAAATCAAGATTATGCAGAAGCATTAAAGAATGTTGGCAAACTGACTGACTACAGTAGAGGAAAAACATAAAATTCTCTACAAACCGGACAATAAGTATTCCTCATTGTCAGGTTCTTGTACTGAATCAGGAATGAAATCTCCTTTACCTTTAATTTCTAAAATCTCAAATTCTGTCATTTACAACAGAGATTTGAGAGTTGTATGTAAATCCTTTTTAATGTAGAGTTTCTATCTATTTGAAACTTTTAAAAATACATTATGTACTAAATTTGCACTAAGAAAATCAATAATTTAACTATGAAAGGGAATACTTACCTTCAACCAAGACACATGTTTTAGAACATCTGAGGAACATGAGCCATAATTTGCCCAACCATCCTCATCCTTAGTGGAGAAACAAGGTTGGAGAAAGTTTGAACAAATTGTTATGGAGCTGTATGATCTTGAGTTAGAACAGAAAATAATCTTCAATCCCCCAAGGCCCTAAATCTAAGACTACGGTGCTTCTCAGTGCTTTTCTCTTCAACTCACACATTTGGCATGAAGACACAGAATCCTTGGCCACTTAAATACAGGATGAAGTGGTATAACCATTTGTCTCAGGTCTTTGAAGAGCTTCGTTGAACCTTCTCATCTTTCACTTTCAGTGGGAAGTTAATGGAGGTCCTGCTCTACACCATTATCTTCTCACCAGATCCCTCAATGACTTTGGAGATTTTGGAGAAGAATGGTGTCACATGGTGCTATTTTAACCAAACACTTCTAGATCACTGAAGAAGAGAATCTTTTTTCTTCCTTTTACTTACTTGTTTTCCTGCTGGGAGGCTGCTGAGGACCCTTGATGGTACCAAGACAGTAAGGAAGGCCCTGAATTATAAAGAAGTAGAAAGCAGCAACATCTCCCATAGTGGCAGAAGCATCAGCAGCAGGAAAGCAGGAATGGAAGCTGGGTTAACAGGGTTTAGCAGAAAATTTCAGCAGCACCCACCAACTGACTCCTGAAAGGAGTTTGAAGCAAGGTAGGGGTCAACCTCTTCTACCAGGCTACTAGTGACAAAGACAAGAGAACTATCTCAGTCTGTTCCAGGGAAGGTTCAGGTTGGGCATCAGGAAGAATTTCTACATGAAAAGGTTGTCAAGCCCTGTAACAGGCTGCCCAGGGAGATGGTAGAATCACCATCCCTAGAGGTGTTCAAGAAATGACTGGACACATAGTGCCATGGTCAGTCAAATGTTTGACTTCGTGATTTTGGAGGTCTTTTCCAACCCAAATGATCCTTCGATTTTCCCAGGGAAAACATCCCAACAGGGTTTATCCACTTTTCTTCTGTGTCCAGTAAATATTTACAAGCTGAAGGACAAGGACAAGTGACTATTGTGCACAGGAATTCCCACACCAACCATAAAAAGGCGGCAAGTAGATTTTTCCACTTGATCACACCCACAGACATTACTTGGCAAAATAGATAATGAAGTAAAGCAACTGGGTGACAGTAAATAACTGCTGAGGTGAACTCAGAGTCCTTTTGTTTTGCAAACACAGTACTGTGTGCCATTAATTACGGGCAAGGAGAAGCAAGAGCACCTCCAAGGCAGATACCTGGAGAAGAAGAACATGACAAGAACTTCTCACTAGCAAAAGGATCATGCACAAGAGGGAGATACAAAATGCTCAGACATAATACTGCCTCAAACACTTAGCTCATCAATAAATTTGTCTCCCTAACATGAACACTGGATCAAATGCAAATATACTGAGAAACAGAAGGCTTTACTACTTTCAGCACAGGTGTAAAAAATGTTGATATATTTCTGAAACAAGCAAAGGAACAATAAGCCCCTTTCTCTGTGTTTTTAAAAGACCAACTGTCCTGATTATGAAGGACAATAACATGAGGCTTAACTTTTGCAGGCTTTTTAATTTAATTTCTTATCACCCTTGTTGATAGCAGTATCCCTTTTGTTTATATTTTTAAATTAACAAATAATCACGCTGTTTCAGAAATCTGCAAGAAAGGGACTCCCACCCGGGGGTGGGAGACAGCTGTGTTTACAACAATGTTATTAGGACTTTTCTGTCAGAAACTAACAGATCTCTTCAAGACTCAGTGCTCTGGCAGTCTGGACACGCTACAGTGAGAACTGAGCCATGAAAGGCCAAGCCCAGAGACTTCATTAATCTGTTTGGGCACCATAGAGACCTGCCAGAATAGAGCCACACTGCATTTCCATGGTACAGCTCCAAGGAAATGGCTCTTTTAGAAGAAAAATTATCACAGCAGGGGATCAGAGTGACAGCAGAAGACTCCCTTCTGTGTGAGCAACAGCTTTGAGAGTGGATCCAGGTTTTTGCTGTTGAATGAACCTGATTTTTCTAATGGGCAATATGGTGAATGGAGAGATTCCCCCTGCCACAACTCCCTTCTGTATAGCTCACCCCAAGCAGGTAATCTGGCCAGAGTTACTATGAAGAAGTCAATTCAAAAAACAAATGTTACATTTTGGTCTGCACACATAAATATTAATGATCTCTGACCTCTTAACGCCAATGTAAGAGGAGAATGCAATGTGGTTGTCAAGCTGATACAACACGCAGCTTCAATTTTCAGACTGGGGATGTTGAGTAAATGGTCAATTTCATACACTCCCACAGGAAATCAAATTACTCATTCAGAACACCTTATTTTTATACATATTTGCATTCAAAATCTGTTGTCACCTGTGTTCATGAGTTGCAAAATGAATGCTTCCACTTTCTCTGTTTTCTATTTATACATTAATTTTTTCCACACAGCAGAATGTATCTCTTCACTGCTTCCACAAAATCTTGTCAACAACCCACAATTAATGATACCATGAATTATTTCACTGAGATGCAATAATACCAAATGCCTCAACAACATTTTAAATAAATGCTCTCTACTCAGCACAAGAGGGAAGAGTGAGTAAAGCCAGCATCTGCTAAACCACCAGAATTTTTACACCATCCCTATTGGAAATATCTACCCATTCTAATGAGATTTAGCAGAAAGCATCCCATGCAAAAAGAGGACAGCAGCTGGCAGAAAGGCTGTTTAAGTTCCCTGCAGGAGTTTGTGCATGCTCTCATTTGTTGGGGTCACTTCAAAGGCTTAGCTTCCTACCTTGTGGAAAAGAAGGCATACAAAAGGGACTGTGAAGGACCACTTCACTGCCTCTTTTCCTCATTTCACTAATAGCTACTATGAAGGGCACTGGGGATGAGGAGTGGAATTATGATAACCTGTTACATGCCCTCTCATCCAATGCCAGAGGCAGCACTTTCCAAGGCTCCACGCCCAGGCTGTGCAGAGGGTTACAGCTCAGGAACACACGCAATTCAAGCTCTGCCTTCTTTCCCACTTGACACTACAAGAACGAAGGACAAAAGGTGCCTTGAACAAAATGTTCTCAAAATCAACATTTTCAAACCAGCTATTTAATTTTATTGACTTTTCTGAATTGAACCTGAAGTTCAGTTCATGTTGGGGAGGAGGTAAGTGTAGCTGAGAATTCCAGCCCTAAATGCAAACTGGGAAATTGGTATTTTAAAGACATAGATTTCATATGAAACTAAAAGAAATTACTAATTTTGCTGTCCCCAGAGTTCCCTCATCTCCCACAAGCCCAAAAGAGGACATTGTTTTCCAGTTGAAATATCTAAAACTCACCTTGCAGGTCTATCACATTTCATACAGGCCATTTCAGAATGGGTTAACATTTCCAACATGCCTCTGTCTTGTCTAATTGAACTGAGTGGTTCCTGGAAGTCTCTCTTGAGGTTTGCATAGGGAGCTTGGAACAACAGAGTTGTGATTCCAGTTGACACTTCTTGTGAAGAAAGGGTAATGCAAAGCAATACATTTGCAAGAAGTCTACAAGGCCTTATTTAAAAAGAAATAAAAGTGTTTTAAACATCTAAAGTATCTACTTCTAGACTATCTGGGGACTCAGTTACAGGTCACTTCCTAAAGTCACACCAAAAAACCGAACATCTGTTTTTGAGGACCCCAAGTGGCTCCTAAGCCCACTGTGGCTCCCACTTAGGTAGCATTCATGTGCAATCTTCAAAATCAATCCTTGAAGAATGTGTATAAGCATTTGCTTTTTTCATATTTAGAGAAGGAAAAGCACAGGACTCAACAGTGACTTCGCACAAGGACAAACAACCGGAACAGCCAAGGGAAGGACAGAACTCAGGTGCTTTATTCCTAATAAACTGCCTGACTCTCTAAATCATTTTTTATATTGCCATTTCCTAAGTACACTGTGGCACAGCAAACTCATTAATTTACCAACAACTGTTAGTAAACATTTTCCTGTAACATTTCCCCAGTTACCAGCTAATGTTTCATTTGAAAACTGAAGCTTTTATTGACAAAGCCATTTAAAATGTAAAATGAATCATGCAAACCTGCAAACAGGAGGGGAAAAGTAATCCATTGGATAATTACACAGGGACATTTCCAAACGTGAGAGGGAAGGGCTGAGGAGACCTGGCCTGGCAAGGCAAGCAGGAAAGGAGAGCTTTCACCTTTATCTGGAAGCAGCTGCTGTAACCCACCTAACCCCACTGGAATGCACGTGCTGGGGCCGTGTTTCACCAGGGCTCTGGCATTGGGACCATGGCAGCTTCCCTGCAGGCAGGGAGCTAACTCACATTTCTGTTATGTTATCCTGAAAGAAGTTTCCATGGAGACTGGCATGAAAATGGCAAGAGACCAGTGAGATAGACATGGAAAGCAACAGGGACAGAGAGTCCAGTGTCTCTCAAACTCCTCAGGCCAGGGGCTGGGCTTTCCATGCCCACAAAGTTCAGCTCCATCCTCCCACAGCAGCAGCCTACCAAGGAAGGTTTGATGGAGTAGGTAAATGCCAGCCATTAATAGTAATCTATCACAGCTCATGAACACCTGGTTAACATACATTAGATTGCTTCAGATGTATTTGTGTGTGCAAAGGTTGTTAAAAGCAGTGTTAGAATGGCACAGTAAAGGCAGGTGTTTATTTCCCAGGACAAAGCACAGAATGCCAATGGCCTTCCAGGAGAGTGTCTTGTCTTGGGGTTTTACTGAAGCAAGGTAACACTGATCAAATACTGTTCTCTGGTTCCCTACATGCAGGAATGATCTAACTTTAGAGGGAATTAAGGAAAAAACCCTCATTTTTTATAGAATAGTAACAACTCAGTTGTTTCACATTTCTGGTTCCTATAGTGCACTTGGAGACATGCCACTGGGAGCATCAAGATATGCCCTTTCTCAGAGAAGGACCCAGGAATACTTTAACCAACCCAGAACATGCACAGGGTGGGGACAAGGGGGAAGGCAGGAGATTCCATTCCTGCCTGGAGAAACTGGGAGCCTGCAGAAGGATGGGTGAGTGCCCTGGCATCCAGAACATGTTGAACCTGAGGGCTGAAAAGTGTACTCCATCCTGTTCTATCTGGGCACTGCTCTTTAGAAAACATTTACATAAAATTCAAAGCTTAAGACTCTGCCCAGGCCAACAATAAAACCTGTGCAAAAATAGAATAAAAGAAGGCTCAGGGTGAGAGGAACTTCCCCATGCATGGCTTCTGGGGGCTTTTTTCTTTGTGCTTTTTCTTTTCTTTTTTTTTCCTAGATGAAGGCAGAGCTGATGAAGCACAAGCTCCCCACCACTGAGTTTAGCCAACAGCGCAACAGGATTCCAACACACATTTCTGCCTTTCAAAACCATTGTGAACTTTATGGACCATGTTCTCCCTCCATCCACAGGGCAAATACTCCAGGAGTGATTCACAAGCCCTGCCACTTGGTACCAAAACATGCTCCCCTGAGCTGGTTAATTTAAGATTAGAATTGGTCTCTTTGTGCTGACAACCTTTTTATGAAGGCAGCATAATCCCACAGAGCACTTACTGCAAGCATTTCAAATCCTGATGTTTTATAGTGTTACTTTTTACAACATGTGTGTATATTTGAAAGGTTTCTTTGATACATTCCTTTACCGCAGTACAAAGCATAAAATACAACCCACAGAGCAATTTATTGACATTGCTCCTTGCATTTGCATACATAATGGCAATGTCATCTAAAATGTTTTGAAGTACAATTTACAGCCTTAAATAAAATGTTGATGCTTTAAAATATATTTCTGGTTTTACTTTTTGTACCAGAGCGCAAAAAGGGCAGTTTAGTCTAGACAAAAACGGTTGTTTAATCCAATAATCTCTCTATAAACCACTGAAACAATGCCATCTATTTCTGCATATGTGTCTCTGGAAAAACTAACAAAATTTCTGACATTTCTGAAGATACTAAAAAAGCCATAAGTGACACACAAGTATTCTCCATAGAAAGTTCTGAGGTCAGACGAGGAAACCCAAGTATTTCAACAGACTGAATAGCTTAAGTTTGCATTTTATGACACTGAGTAACGATACACACCCAGCAGTTTTACATGTCTACCTTAATTCCTCTTAAAAGTCTCCTTAGCAGCATAATAAATGCTGTATGTCTGCTATGGCAGGGCTGGTCCTGAGAGTGCTGACAGAAACCCATCAGTCACAGCTCTAAGAATGCACCTCTTCCATTTCAGGAACTAACTTCACATATGACTTCCTTAGACAGCAAAGCAGGAAGCAAGTCACAGGGTGGGAGATGCTGAAGGACACAGAAGCTGCTTCTACTCCTTTTGCCTCAAAATAAATTATGCTGAGACTGTAACATATGTTAAAACAAAACAATAAAAAAGTCTCACTTCTTATTCTCATCCTGTACCTTAAATCTTCAACTCAATGTCCAACAAAAGCTGCAATTTCAACTGCTTGTCCAGTAAAGAAGACAAGATGGAGAAGTCTTTCTTATGTAGCAAAGGGCATCATACAATCTGCAAGCAAGTCAAAGACCTGATAATTCATTATATCCAGCTTCCAAGGAGAAAAAAAATCCCAAGGAAAGTGGGGAGTGGGAAGGCAAATGTCTCATATTTCAAGATAACAAAGAGTCCTTTCTATTCCGAGCAGTCCAAACCAAGACAAACTTTTCTAAACCAGAGAAAACCAGAAAGTGCAGTTAAGTGTATTTATGAACCTATGGAAAAAATGATATATATACATATATATATAACTAGGCCACTTATTTATTGTAAGAGCATTTTATATCTGATTTTCTGGAAAGGCGGGGAAAAAAAAATTAAAATGGGGAGAAAGGCACACTCAGCCATGCTGTGAGTTCACCATGTGCTCCTTGAACACCCATACAACAGTGTTGCCTCCTTTAAAGTCACACTTAGTTGCAGCTTTCTCTTGTGAAAAGATCAATCCTGATATTTTGGATATTCCTCTTTCCTGTCTTTTCAACAGACTTTTTCTGATTAATAACTTCCTGTCACAAAAAAAAAGGGGAGGAAAGAAGAAAAAAATCCCTTGAAATCACAGATCCTTAAGATCTTAGAATTAACAGCAAGTGTGATAATTGATCACAAATTACCCTGAGAAATGACTGCTGACCTTTAGCTAGGCTCTCCACTACTGCCACTCTCCTTATGGTATTTTATAACCCCACTAAGCACCTGTCAAACATATTAGCAGGGCCTTAGTTCACTACTTTCAGGAGGGCCACAAATTTTGAAAGCTAGGGGTTATAATTGCTCACTTTTTCTGAGTATACACACACCAGTGCACATTTCAACACTATCCAGTCTGACACTCCTGTAGATGTTATTTGGGACCTTTCAAGACTTCACTAGTGCAGCTCACACATTGTGTCTCTGATCTCTGAAAAGGTGTTTGGATGAGGAACATGTTGCAACTGCAACAGAATAATTATTATGCCCAAAGAATTCCTTCTACCTTCTTTTATTCACTCCCCAAATCTATTCCAGGAACTAGTCCTGTCCCTCTGACTCTCAAGCATCAATGCATGTACCACTGTAGGCAGAATACAATGGCAATTAAAAAAAGTATCAGTATAGCAGAAATGCCTCTCCATGAGAAAAAAAAACCAAAAAAACCAAAAAAAACCAAAACAAAACAGGCAGACAGACATAGTTTTCTTCACAAGAATTTACATATTAAAAGCTGTATTTATCAATATTTGATTTAAACGTCTGTGCCTGCACATTTATTGAACAAAGCCAGATGGGTGCAGGCAGCTGCACATCTGTATTCATTAATAGAAAGGAAGAGAGACATTCACAGTCAGCCACAGCAACGAATAACAGAATGAAAAATGTTTGGCTGAATTGTAAGCATTTTACCTCTGTTCATCAACAAAAACTGAGTCTTCCTCAGGCCTACGTTCATCCTTAACTTTAAGAACCAAAGTACTTAAGTTAGGAGAGCTGCTGATGCAATCAGTGGAGAGAGATGCTTGCAAAGGTGCTACACCCCACTTAAGACGTGATTAGGTTGACCTCTCCTCCTTGGCCACACAGGGAAGCTACAGTTCCTCAGTCAGATGATAAATTTCAGCCTCCATATTTAACTGCCAAGAACAAATTTGAGTTTATAGTGAAGTAAAATGATGAAATGCCTTTTATGGAGTGGGCTTACATTACCACAAATACAATTAAGTTTTCAAGAATGTTCTTAGCATAAAGGATTGAAGTAAAAACTTCTATTTGTCTTTCAAATTGAAAACTAAAATTCACTTTCTGACTCCTGTGACTGCACCACCTATTTGAGCATCACATGTGATGGAAAAATATATACAATCCAACTTCTCTTGCAATCTGTACTGATGGAACCAAGATAAAGTATCTTCTGCAGGAATTCATCAGTTCATAGGATGAGGCCAACTATTTGGGGCAGCCTATTTTTAGTTACCAGACAAATAACCTTCAGGCATGCAAAACAACCATCAGTCTGACAGCCACCATAAACAGGAAAGGGCAACTGCTCACAGCTGCAGCACCTAAAGACTCAGATCTAAAGCCCCACAGTTTCCAAGAAACACAGTTCTGAAATTGAAACTATCCATGAAACTCCTTCTAATTGCTAAGCATGCTGGCTATGCAAATTTTCAAATGAGAGATGTTTTCTTGCTTAAGTGGGAGCTGAGTCCTTCACAAAAATTAATGGTTTAATGGGTGCTGATCACCATAAGCTTATGGCATTCTCTTAGGACTGTGGGCTGAGGAAGTCAAGTTCTCTAAATGCAAAAATGAACCAATTAAATATTAGGAGACAAGACTGACACAGAGAGTGCATGTTAGCTCTGATGGACCTTTCTCATGGGGAAGAAAAGGGAATGGAGAGGGAGCAACTAATCTGTTCTGCCAGCATAATGCAATTAAAAAATGAGCCTTGCATAAAACTGAAGGCATTTTGAGGAAAGGTCTTCTACATTTGGATCCTTCTTACAGTATTTGTACATGAAGATGAAAGGTGATAATGGGGTGTCAGTATGGGACATAGAGATAACATAGGATCAGTGAGAGATATGTCATCTGCCTTTGCACCCAAAAATACATCTTCTAGA
Source organism: Melospiza georgiana (assembly GCF_028018845.1). NCBI lineage: Eukaryota > Metazoa > Chordata > Aves > Passeriformes > Passerellidae > Melospiza > Melospiza georgiana. The sequence goes on along the minus strand of NC_080430.1, from coordinate 40,881,607 downwards.
TAAATTACTGAGATTATAGAACCCAAACTATTCATGGTTTACTCTGAGTGAGAAGAAAACTCTATGCTTTTCAGTCTAGGTCATGGCCAGTGATAGCTCTGCTTCCAGAAGGAAACTCATACACAAAAAAACGTAGCTGGATACTGTGCTGTGTGCAACAGAACTTAAAATTAAACACTGACATAATCATGGAGTTTAGATCATAACAGCCTCCTGCCAGTCTACAATATTATGCTTAAATCTGCCAGTAGAACATGGAACAACATAAATATTGCATCAGTGCTTTGGAGTTTACAGTGTGTGTTTACAACTTTGCTTCACAAAGAATATACTTCATGTACTCTCCATTGGGAGCAAATATTAATTCAGCAAGTCACTGAAACGCTTTATGCAGAATAAAGGCAATTAGCTTAATGCCAGAAGGAAGGAGTTACTTCTGATAACAGGTTACAGAATAAAATCATCCAGGTCCCTACTTCTGTTGTTCTAGGAAGGATGCAGTGAAAATGGTGCTGCAGATCCAGCACTGGGCAGCAGGGACTGAGCATGCAGCACAGACGTGGGAATTGCTGTGCTTTGCATCCAAGCTCACTATCTCTGCAGAAAAGCCTTCGCTGCTTATCGCAGTTGCTAATCACTGCTTCTGGGAAAACAACAATGTGACAGGAAAAGCTTCGTTTTTGTTCCAAAATCCTCAATGCAAAAAAAAATATTTGTAAAACACCCTCTTTTTAATTATTTTTCTGTGTGTCAGAGATGTAACAAAGACAGAAGCCCTGCTGATACCCCACCCTGCATGAGAGCACGCATCTATTTTGCAGGGAAGGTCACTTCCATGTGTACCATAAGTTATGCACAGAGTCATGACCTGCATCAGCTTCCCAGAGCCACCTGGGCAGGCTGCACACTGCAGCACTGAGCTGGGCAGCTCCTGCCTCCAGAAGCTCTGCTGGTCCCTCAGGGCTGCTCTGCCCACCGAGGGTTTGTGTGCCCTTGTGCACGCTCCACACTACCCCTTCCCTACACCCACTCTGCAGCAGCCTGCTGAAAGCTTCACCCAGCCCTCAGTTCTGAGCGAGCTTTAGCCAGGCTGTCCTGACACCTCCCCTCACACACACGCACACCTTGTCTCCCAAGGAGGAAATTAAGAGCCAGATGAGAGGTGCCTGGGGCGGCGTTTCTCCAGCAAGCGTACAGGAGCGGCATGTGAGGCTCTCCAGTGAGCTGTCAAAGCTCCAGCTACAGTGAAAGTATTATGCTTGCAGCTCTTTGAAAGGATATGTTTTCATGTGGTGACCACACATGAAGTCCCTCATGGTCACACATGGCCACCAAGGCAGTACTCGGGGATGCCTTGTTTGCCAGCACAATTTTATGGACTTTTACTGCCAGAAAATCGGCATGAGGAGTAGTGGAAGGGGACAGAGTGTTTACATCAAGGAAAAAAGATCTCTCAGCCTGCCAGGAGCACAGGCCTTTCATGTCTTGGCCCTTCTATGTTTTTTGTTAATTTCCTCATGATTCCATTGGAACTCAACACCCACACACTCAGCAAGAGAGCATTTGCTTAGTAAGAAGAACCTGCTGGAAACCCCAAGAAATACAGCTTCATGACTGACCAGCTTCCTCAAGTCTTTTCCTGAGGGAGGAGGTCTGGTCTTGATTTAACTGAAGTCTTAGCTCTGGTTCTACACAATGCTAAAGCCTGACAGGTACCAAAAAGGTGCCCTCGACTCTGTGCCACCAATCACAGCAGCTTCCCTGGTCATCTTCTGCATTATTTGCCCTTCAGTAGTAGCCAGCACAGTCTGGAGAAGAGCAGACATTTCAGTCTGTTTTCCTCTGCCTAAAACCTGCAATGAAAATCACCCAAGCTCACTTTTCAACCACTTTTCCAGGACATGTGACCACTGGGCACTGCTCCCGCTGAGCCAGAGTTGTCTCAGGCTGCAGCGTGCATGACCACAGCACTTAGAGGCAGCCACAAAGAGGAGGCACCTGGCAAATCTTCATCTCAGAAAACCAAGGCAAAATAGGTGCAGCAACATCTTGTACTTACTGTACACTGAAAGCAAAAATCTGACCGACTGCCAGGCCTCAGATCAGAGAAGAACCACAGCTCCTGATTTGGCTCGAAAGAGAAACTCTCATGCATTTTAATAATTCAACCCTCTACAGCATGCCATGGTAGATGAAATCATATATATTTCCTTTCCAGAGTGCTTTCAGTTGCTTATAAATTTGCCAGTGTTGCTTAGCCCAAAGCCAAGGGCTTGGTTCCTGCACGAGAGAGGCAGCCCTCAGCCTGGCTGCCCCACAAGGCTGTCCCTGTTCTGACACCTTCTCTCCTGCCCAGCCCAGGGCAGCAAGAAGGGGCAGGAGGCTGCAAGGGATCATTGCTCAGCCAAGGCACACCCCCCACTCAAAAAGTGACCTGAAGGGCAACCCCTTACCTCCCCTAGCTGTCAGAAGAGTTGGGATCCCCCAAAAGGTGCTCCAGTGGTTCTTTGCAGATCTGACACCAGCAGACTGGCTGCTTTGACTGAAAGATTAAGACCTAAATACTGGGCTTGGCCAGAATTTATTTCCATTTTTAATTTCCTCAGTAGACCTTCCCCAGCTTTTCCTGCCAGAGCCAAAGAGAATTCTGTCTCTACTTCTTCAGTGGCTCCAGCTGCTGCAAAAGCTCTTTTACTCTTTGTCTCACCATTCAAAACTGCCTTGTGTTACACAGCCTATGAGTACATAGGTAATTAAAGAGATCAAAAATGTAAAAATTTAAAATGGGAAATTCCAAAGAAGTCTTTGTTACCTTTGACTACTAAAAAATTAGTCAAGTTTTCTTCTTGAGAGTAAATCACTTCAGAGCAATTAAAAGGTATATTTGGTTTTCAAACAACCATACAGATCTGCTTTGTGCAACACCCTGTGAACACCTGAGAGTTCACGTGTGACATTGATTTCAACTCTTTTCTCCCACATCTCCTGCACTAGAGGCAGTCAAATACCCCAATCTGAAGTTTTTACTTCCCAAATGATTTTGCCTGTAAGGGACAAAGAAACCACCCTGTCATGAAAGACTCAGTCCCTCAAATATCTACAAATTTGAGTGGCACAACAAATCAGCCATCCTTAGATAAACAGAAGTTACTTTATGTGATGCTAGTTAGGGAAGCTGCCCTCATGGAACACTGCTGCTTTCCTGATCACCAACAGCTTCACACACGCCAGCTCAGCTCACCACAGCACAAATCACTGCTTAGCTACTGAGAGCCTCTGCTTCTGGGTTTTAAAAGCTCACAAACTGCTCATCTCCACAGGAAAAAAAAAATAATCCTAGGCTAAAATTCTCCCCTTAGGTGCAGAGGAAGGGCATGAAAAACAGACACCATGACAAAGCCCTTTGTATTATTAAAGGACTGAGCCCACCACTCTCCTGCAAGCACAACTCCCACACTGAGCTCAGAATTCACAGATTCCAGGGTCAAGTTTTGTTCCAATTTTTGTTACAGAAATTGCTTGGGGTGAGGCTCCCTTATCTGTGCTTTTGACAAATGTGATTTGCCACTAAACTAAACCAAGACCCATGTGCTTCTCTCTGCTTCAACAACTTTTTAAGTCATTGTCCCCCGGAAACAAGAAATGTGCACAGTGTGTGTTGTAATCAATATCACAGGAGAATTCTGCTCCACTGTACACAAAACTTAGCCAGTGTCATTTTAAAAAGAGATATTCGGCATACACAGGTAAATGGAGAGATAACAGTAGATACAGATCTATAATCTCTATTTATGAACACAGGGAGCCCTGGATCCAGCTCCCTCCTTCATCTCAGGAAGAAACAGCTTGGCAAATGGTTGGCAGTAGGGCATTTTACAGTTTAAACAACACACACAATCCGCAAATGCAATTCCTACCTGAGAAAATCCCATACTGTGTGCTGACTGACATGTCTCCTGAGGCCATTTTAAAAGCTACTTGTGTCCTGTGGGTTTATTTTGCTGTAGAGTTGTTCTTTAATCTCCCAGTACCTATACATCAGGACCATGTCCCATCTGTCAGTTAGCTGATGGGCTGAGGCAGGGTGATGGAGAGCAGAAAGAGATGAGATTTCACTGCCTCTTGTCAGTCACTGGGAGGGGATGTGTGATTTTTCCCAGGTGGAACGTATAATGAAAGGTTGCCCACCACCACGTACTTAAGGCAGACAGCAGGATGATGAGCTTCTCTGAATCGCAAACAATTTCAGCTCACATTCAGGACTGTGGACCTCAGTGCATGAATATATCCTGACTGCTAGAAATGTCACAGTCATCAACAAGACACACTTAGGAATGAGGGGGAAAGCCATAAGTGAAGAAACAAGAATTTTGGACTAATGGCCTGGTCTCTTCTAAAGCTATGTGAGACCACATTTTGCTTTTTTTATTGTCCTTTCTCAGTGTTAACAAATAGGAGAGGCATTTATTTAAAAATAGTTCATTGCTGGTTAAACACACAGGATAATCTTTCGTTCCAAACTCCTGAAGCTTCAGACTGCAGATGTTCTCCCCTGCTACAATGAATCCTAAAGAGCCTGACGGTGCCAGGACCCTTAGAGCTTGCTTGGCTTATCATTACCTCTATAGATTACATTTATGGAAACAAAGCAGGGCAGTTTAAATGAACTGCTTTTCAGGAGCAAGCACAAGCAGTGATGCTGCATGCCATGAAAAGAAGCATTTTCAGTATCTTTTTTGCACGTGGTGTGGCTTTGCCTCTCAGACCTAAGCAACCCGGTGTTTCCTACACTGCAGAAGTCTGTGTTCCCAGAGTCCACCAGCCAACATGTAGGATTTTGTGGTTATAAAGAAAGCTTGAGTAAAGCACATTTGGAAATGCAGTTCCCTAGCAGGAGCCCTGGGAAACATTTGAGCCCAATGCCTCAGAGCTACAGAGGCAGACAGAAGTGAACAGATGTAGCATTAAGTTGAACGCAAAGTTCTCAGTGCTGCAGTTACCAAAGTGAAAGGGAGGAATGTAAAAAGGTAAGGGATTTATTGCAGCCACGATCCCATTCCCTCTATGCTCTGCTAATGCGCATAAGAATTTTCCAGTTTTCTTTTTAATGGATGCTGTTTCCATGGGCACAGAAGTAGTACTGGTCTGCACAAAGGCAGCTCCTCTGGCTGTCCACAAAAAGCAATGGATATTTTTATCAATTAGTATTATTTCACTAGTGTCTCCATACACAGCCACAGATCTTCCCCCAAAAACCCAACTGAAATGGCAGCATATTTATTCTGTCAGTAGTGCTAGATTCTGACAAATTGGTCAGAAAACACCAATTTGTGCTTTATTTTTGCATGGCTGTGGGTGCTTCCTTTCTAAATGCACCCACATAGACCACAACATATGGCACACAACTTTTTCAAATATCACCCTGGGGGAGACACTGAGGGAGTTTACTGGTGATGTGGCTGCTGTAACATCTCCAGAAACCAAGATCAGTAACCTTGCCCATCTCATTGTGTAAGTTGGTACAATGATATGCACTGCTTTTTCAGAAGAAACATCTGTGCTGCTTTTATTTGCTGAGTGTATACAAGCAGCTTCATGTCATCATACGGGTGCACAGGCAATTAATCCTGGCATTTCCATTAGCTCGTGCAACACGAGTGAGACCAGGCTGCTTCTGAGCTGTTACACCTACAGGTCAAGACAAACTTAACCTATCAGTTCTTAAGCATACTTGCACTTTATTTTGACTCATCCTTTACCAGTGATGAAAGCATCCCAGCCTCACAGCTAATTCAAGTTTAAATTTATCCTCATTCACTTCCACATTTCCATGTAGACCAAGCCACTTCAATTCCTTTCCTTTGACAGGACTTCTTTCACAACTAAAGATCGCCAAACATTTAAATGCCCCATGAGAAAACATCCTTGCTTTCAAATGATGCCCACTTGAGATAGTGATCACCTCTACCTACTTTTTTTAACATTCATGGTCTTTACTTAAAAAGCATCATACTCCAGAAGCATGCAATTCCATGGGAAAAACCCCACTCTTTTCTTTTATTAAGTAAAAGCTAAAATTTTATCTATTGTAACTAGTGTGGTGCCTGCTTGCTGTGGCTGCCTTTTTCTGTGTGTTTTCACTGCCTGGGACAAGTTGCACACAGCTGCAGCATCACTGCTACTGTGACTAGGCTAGCACAAGGTGAGGTAAATGGGAATTCCTGCTGCTCTGCAGGGCAGACCTATCTAAGACTATGTTTAGAAAACAAATCCGAGTATTCAAAACCAGGTAGAGTTTTCTGTCAACATCAGTGTGAAGGGAGTTGATGTCATGGTCTCTTAATGTACATAAAGATAGCAAACTCTCCCATTTGGGATTCTGTAAACTATGCACTCTCTAAAATAACCTTTAAAGACACCAAGAGATATTTACTCTAAAGCAGGCTTATTGTCAGAGACATTCTTCAAATTTCTTATTGACTTCATTGCTTATAAATGATGTTAAATTTACTCTTTAAAGTGGGAAAACAAAATACTCGCTACCATTTCTCTACACGCATGAACAGCAGACTTGCTGTAGTGCTTGCATAATAAATGGTGGGAGCTCTCTGCCTTTGATGTCATCTTAATGAACTCAGCATAATTGCCTTTTTGAAACAATGGCAAAGAGCACAGCAGTACTTAAATACAGCTCCACTAAAGCAAGGATGCTCTTGGTAGTGTGCCAAATTCCCATCTCCAGGTTCTTCATTACTTCGTCCCTCTCTTTTCAAAACACTCTTTTCTCAGAGATGCAAGGCCAGGATCTCAGCTGATATAGAAAGATGCAGCCTTGTGTGATATTTACTAATTCATCAGTTCAGAAAAGAAGAGTCATGAGTGTATCCCAGCCTCCTCCATGCTCAGCTGTGGCAGCTCCAGCTCCCTGTGACACCCACCAGCCCTCTCTCTGTACCATTGCCTCGTGGGTTGGCTGGGTTTGGTATCAATCTCCTGGGATGGGAATAGAAATTCTGCAGCTCTCATAGCAACTTTCCAAAGCAAAATACTTTAATTAAATATAAAAAATTGATTAGCACAGCACTTGATCAATTTCTGTGTTTATCTGGTTCTGCTGTTCAAGTTTTCAGTATTTTGCACTGTTACAGGTTAACAGCTCACAGCTGTGCTGCACACACCAATAAACTGAGTGCAAAAAATATTTTGGGGTAGCCACTTATTTTTGAATGCTCAGTAATCACTGTATTACAAAGTGAATGTGACAGGAAAGCTACAAAGAAATCATGCCTTTCTTGAAAATTCATATTTGAAAACATCTCTTAACACAGCAGGGTATACTTGTCATCCCTAATTTGGCAGTGATGGGCTTGGCTGATTGTGATTAGCATTTGAATTTTCACTTTGTTAAGGAAAAAACAAAAAAACAAAAAAGCAAACCCCCCCCCCCCAAAAAAAAAAAAACCAAAAAAAAAAAAAAAAAAAAAGAAAGGTCATATCTTTTAAACCTGGAAGCTGAAGGTAGATATTTGAACTTGAGACTCATTTAAATAAAAGTGCCCTGGAATAGGCTGCTCCTTTTATGTTTTTGAAGAGATTTTGATAGAGTCTTGTAGTGAGAAAACAATGTACAACAGATCACCCAGTGAAACCAGTAACTGGGTATGTATGGATCTGAGCAGTACTTAAGAGCAGGGCTGGGAATAGTGAGTATCATCACGCTGTGACTTTTAATCCAGCTCTGACACTGCTTGCACCAACTAAGTGTCTTCTGAGGAAGCTAAAATAATCTGAGAATATGTCATTACATGATCAGAAGGATTGTTTGTCTTTAGACTTCTCTCTAAATCACCTAAGACCTTTGCATGCTATATAAATAAATTACAACCAGTACTTTAGCTTCTTTCAGACACAGCCATTAGAAGAATGTCACTGACATTTTAGTCAGGATATTCTATTTAGTTTGAAATATGATAGGAGCCTAATGAGGTTTTAACCACAGAAAGGCAAATGCTGAGAAGCCTGAATCCAAATATATCTAGGAAAATTAAAGGAAAATCTTATAAAAACTTTATGGAGAGCAAGCTGATGGTACCTAATGCTGAGCATGCCCTCCCTATCTGGAGCTCCAAACAAAAAGAGCCATAGCAGGAGGACTGTAGCAGTGGAGATTTTGCTCTGGCTGCAGTACATTTAGAGAAGCTCCAGGAAGGACACACTGACCTCAGCTGCCCAGTCCTTGGCTGCAGAGACAGGATCTCACGTGGCAGCCCAGACAATGCATCCTGCAGAACATTGTCCCGCAGGCACCGGCCCATACAAAGCGCAGGCTGAGCTGGACAGCTGGCAGCACAGAGCCCCAGCTGGGGCTGCCCCAGCACACAGCCCCTGCCCCACCTGTGGAAGAAAGCACTCTCCTGCCTTCTCACTTGTCTGCACCTAGCACTTTCCAGGCTGCACAACCTCCATGACTTTCCACCATGGTGCTCTTTCATTTATTTGTGCGTTGCATAGTTCACTTAACAATCAGCCACTTTTTATTTCTGCTTGCGAAAGCTGAACGCAGAGGTCCTTCAAACCATTAAATACCCATCAGTAAAATAACAGTGTAGTTAGTGAAGGATTAACATATTCAAAATATGTACATGTTCTAAAGTTAATTAATTTCCAAGTACAAGCACTCATATGACCACTGGTTAGAACAACCTAAAAGCATGCTTGAGCAGTATAAATCAAATTAAATTACAAACCAGTTCTGTTTGTATGTTTAAGTGCCCCCATCAACTTGTACAAAATTATAAAAACTAGGAATTAGGAACAAAACTCTGACTTGACATTCTTTTTCGTAATTTGAATTTAACTGGATTACACATGAATTACTAATTGCTGTTTCTAGTGACCCATGGTGATAATATGAGCTCTGTATTACAATGACCTGACATTTAATTAGTTTGTATGAGCAGATTATGCAAAGTTTTATCATGAAGTGATTTAAACTGATATTGCCCTTGGTAATGCAACACAGCAATACTGAAGTCTTTGCGTTGGTGCAAACATAAAATTTCAAAGAGAATCCATTAAAGAAAAAACCAATTGATTAAATGCAAAATGAAAACAAGCTCTGCAGAGTATTAGGTACTAAATTCTATTCAACCAAGCTTCAAACTTTGTAATCATCAACTTGAACTATGTAAAACAAGTATTAGTCACACTTCAACTACCGAATAACTCAGTTTGTGTATTACTTGCAATTCAAAAAAATCCTGAGAGCTCCACTAGGCATTTATATATGAGCTACAAAACCAGCTAATCTAGATATCATTTTGTGTGGGAAGGAAGCATTTGCCTGCCTGGTTCCCATATGGAGTAACACTCTAAAATGGGTAGCAGAATAACAACATGGACACCACTCTGCAGAAGAAAAAAACAGAAATTACTCTATGACAAAGTATTTTCCCAACAAGCTGAGAATGTTTCTGAAGAGCTACTAGCAAGTTCAAACAACATAATCCAATTTTAAAAAAGGCACAGATGCCACTGAAGACCAGACTCCACTTAATTTACTTCTGCCCATCACTGGAACATCTGATATAAATCAATAACAAAAACATTGGCCCTTTCTAGCTTCATTTACTCCTTCAGGGCATGTTCTGATAGGAGCTGATTTTTTTTTTTTTTTTTTTTTTTTGAGATGCTATTTTTTTTTTTTTTAATTCTTAAAGATACTATTAAAGATTTATTAAGGGAAAAGGAAGTATTGATCTGAAGAAATCCCACTCCCATATTGAAAGAATTTTCCTCCTACTGAAGAAGAATTTACATAGATTACAGAGTTCCTACCGGCTTCATATTTATCTGATAACCTCTAAAATGTGTTTCTTTGCTGAACCATTAGATTGACACCATCTAAGTGCTGCTTGGTGAAATTTTGGACATCTCTACAGAGAAATGAGTCCAGGCTCTGGAGAAAATGCTTTCCTGTCTAGAACAGTATGGAGGAAGAAAGGGAGATCAAGTTTCAGGTTTATAGCCAACCATTAGGGACACCTAACAATGTTGCCAAACAATCAAGAGAACCATTGAGCAATAACCCAAGGCCTGTCATTGGAAAACAGATGCTGATATTTGTTATGGAAAAGTGTGTGATCAGATGACAGCTGTACATTTCATTTGCTGTTCATTTTTGTTGCTTCTGTGCCAGGAAGGACAATTTAATCCTGCAAGGCTCACGCTGGCTCAAACATAGAGCTGTGTCAGGGAAGTTCTAGGCTGGATATGTAAAGGGTTTTTATGACAAAGGGTGGATGAGCACTGGAACCACCTCCCCAAGGAAGTGGTCACAGCACTAAGCCTGACAGAGTTCAAGAAGCACTCAGACAACACTCTCAGGCACATGATGTGATTCTTGGAGTGTCCCGTCCTGGGCCAGGACTCAATGGCCCTGATGGATCTGTTCCACTTCAGCCTATTCTGTGGTTCTGTGACAATTCTCTTGCATGGGCCAGTCTGACACAGCCTGAAACATTTGCAGAGTAAGTCTCTGAGGGATTATTTTTACTTTGCATTTCTATTTCTTGAGTACATGTGTGTGTATAATTTTCTAGTTTCAGATTCCCACCAGCATTCATAAACGAACATTCATCTCCAAAAATTATGATTCCTGAGATCCTTATTTACTTTGTAGCTGTCAGGGTCCATCAAGATACTCAGAAGACAGGAGAAGCTAGGGTTAGCTGGATTTGAAAAGGACCTGAATAGTAGGTAGCTCCTCTAAACCACAGGAACCAATTGTCTGTAAATCCAGCACACAGCCTGCAGTTAGGAAGCATTTTTCAGAACAAAGTGTGGCACGCCCTGTTCTTATCCCCTGTAAGTTACAACCCAGCTGCTCCCAGAACACTGTGCTGCAGGTCACCTTTGCTTTTGGTGCTGGCTCAGTGCAGAGCTGCTTGGTGGGAGCACACCTGCACAGCCTGGGCTGCAGGAGCACAGCTGCTGCCCCACAGGATGGCCCACAGCAGCCCCCCAGAGACCACCTTGCATCCAGCAGGGCTTACAGTGCATGGCTTGAAGGACGTGCCAGTCTCCTTTAAATACTTTCTCACTTTTCAGCAGTACAGCCACACAGCCCCTTACTGGCGCTGTTAAAGGAGAGCCAGTCTTACAGGAATTAGTACTATTTTTCAGTTAGTCTGCCCTACAGCCCCCTGGAGAAGAGAAAACAAATAACCAAGAACCTGTGGGTCACAGATCACTGCAGCCATGCAGTTTGCCATGCCCATCTGCCTGGTGCCAAAGGACTTGAACTTCTAGCAAGAAAAATGCAAAACCCAAAAAACTTACAAGAACTTGCACGCTCACCTTTACACGTCCAAGGGTACTTTACTCACATGTCCTCACTCTTCCAAAGATGTCTCTACTTCACTGAGTCAAGGTTGATAATTTCCAAAATCGTCTCTTGGCAATGAGGTATCAGTTTCATCCATTTCTCATTAGATATAAGCCCTTAAAATATATTGCTGGCTTTGAAAACTACACACAAAGTGTATGTCTCTAAATTGCTGGTAATATTTGAAATCTACCCTACAGCCTGAGCTTGAAAATTGCACACAGCTGAAGTCTACCTCTATTATTCATTGGCTTCAATGAGACTATTCATGCAAAAGGTCCAAGGCAGTTTTAGGGCTTTTGGTAATATGTGTGTAGATATATCTTTTTACTTTTAAAAATGAACAGGGATTTTGGAACAAGCATGAAGATCATAAAGTGGGTAAAGATTTTTTTAAACCACCACCAAAATGCAATCATGCTGGAAGAAGCTGACAAATTTCAGCAGCCCTTTTTCATTAAAGTGCATTACTTTAAACAAAAGCCCCCAAGGCAAGCTCTGTGAGAAGTTTGCCACGATGGGAATATACTCATGTGAAAGAAATATAGCACAATCTAGCACATTCATAGAAACATCACTTTTAAATATAAAGTCCATTATTCATTATTAAAAGAAATGGATACATATGTGAGAAAAACACCCATCTTGTGGCTACATGCCTGACAGCAGCTTATATTCTTTGCAGAGTATTTTACTTCCACAATAAATGTGAAAGAGACGTATCTATCTAGCTTTTAGGATGTTTCTTCAGGTTTATCGCCACTGGGAAATAGCGGTGTCTGACTCAAGGAGAAAAGAAAGCTGCATTTATCGAGTGAGTTAAAGTGCCAGGAAATTCAAAGACATGGGAATGCTGGACAAGTTGAGACACAAATGGCAATGTCTGTTTTACACTGTAGGGCACATGGTAGCCCCTGATAACAGGGGGACGTTGTCAAGAGCCTGACAAAATACACTTTATAAAATAAAGCTGTGTAAATCTTATTTCATTACAGTCACAGCAGTTTATGATGCAAGGTATTGCCTCAGCATTTTGTGGGGTATTCTTTTGGTCTCCTGTTTGAAACTAGCCAAAAAGATAGATGGATATTAATAGCACTGATGCAGAAGCAAGTTATCAGAGTGCATCTACTTTAATTGCTGTTGTATTTCTTAACCCTAGCAGGGCACACAAATACTAAAAAACAGTCACTTGTGCCAGAGAATCCATATTTAACCAATACATCAGGTTAAGATTCTATTTTTTCTTCTGCAGGATATTCCCACTGTTAAAACTGACAAATGACAGATGCTCTGAAGTTTTCCACAGTGAAGACATTTTAAGGAATGTCATTAACACTTTCTAAGACCTCAGTGGCCCTGAAATTGCACAGATGGCATCTCCTCAAGCCCTGATGGTCCTCTCCAGCTGTGCAGTGAGACAGTGCTTGGAGACTGGTGGTAGCTTTTTGTTTTGGAAGTTTCTCAAAACATGCTGCCTTGAAGTGTGGCAATTTCAATATGCTGCAGCTTTTTTCCTTCCTTGCAACAATAACAAGAAACACATACCTGGGGAATAGACAGAGAGTGGAAGGAGACAGAATTCACCATGGATTGTATGTTCCCATCTCAGCTGAAATAAAAAGTTAAATAGCAACACTTTTTTGCTGCACCTGTGGTTGATTCTGCAGTCTTCAGAGTTGAACTGCTTGGTTGGATTCAGGGTTGCAATTTGGTTGAACTATTCAGAGACTCACTTGCACAAGGTTTACATATCTGAACAGGTAGTGGAAGTGAAGTGCATATTGCCTTGCACACAGGACAGTACCAAAGGGCAAGAGTAAGCACCAGAACCCCCTGCCTCTGCAATTGCCATGCAGCACTAGGTTTTAGTCAGGGAATCTCTTAAAATTAGCAGCAGCTTTTGCTCATCTAGGAGCACCGGACTAGATTTGGCAGGTGATGCACAACAGGAGCAAGATGGTTTCTTGGGGCACATGAGGCACCAGGTGACTCAAAAGGTAATTTTGAGCCATTGCAGAGAGCCAGAACCTGCTGGAGAGGGTAGCAAGGGTACCTTTGCTTGTACCTCTGCTTTGGTAACATGGATCAGGTTCAAGACATCCATCTACCCTGCCATCTTGCTCTGCTGCATTCAGGAAATGCTTACTCAGGCTGTAAAGGTGGCCTGCACTTCATGGCTCTATGGTGGCCAGGTGCAATCAGCTGTTCTGATATACAGACCATTGCCTTGTGCACCACAGGACCTTCTCTTTCAGAGTGCACGGGCTGAATGGGGGATGAGTTCTGGACATTCTCGTTTGGCATGGTTTTTCCCTGAGATGAGGACCAGTTGGAGGAGCAAGGCACTGTCACTGATGTCTAAAGAAGTTCTAGCCCTCAAGGGTACCTTGGAGGTGGATGAGCAACAGGCTGCTTGAAACCTGCACTGCGAGAGGGAGTTTCTCTCTTCTCCCTGGAAAGCAAGAAGTAATTTTGAATCACTTAATTATAACTCTTACATAACCTTTCTAGCACTCATAGTCCTTTCTCCACCTTTGCAGGTGTAGCACAAGTGAGAGCCTGGCTTTAGACTTTATAGTGATTTTGGTGGGCTGCCAGCACTTCTTGGAGCACACAAGGCAACAGAGTGAGGTGGCATTTTTTAATATTTGATATTGCAGGACAAGGTGGATGTCATTCTATGGAAGAGGATTTAAAAAAATAATAAAAAGAGGCACTTCCTTAACCAAAGGGCATCCTTAATGCTGCATATAAGCACTCACTGCAAACAGGAAAAAGAACCTTCTCAAAGGAAAGGCTGCAACCATCTTTTTGTAAATTTTAAGCAATTTACAAGCAGGAACTGCTAGTGACTCCTCCATTAAACATGGAAGACAAATCAGTTAATCTGGAAAAGTATAAAAACCCAACAGGAAAGGGAAAAGTTTCCAAACTGGTCTATTTAAACTAAGAGCCATTGATTTCACACAAGCACTGCTCCTGATAGGAACTGGAAAGCCAAGTTTGCTACTGTGTTGTTTTGCTTTTGTGATTTTGAAGCAGTGTGAAGGGCAGAGAGACAGAGGCTGGGTTCTAATAGGAATTACATCTAAACTCTGCTCGCCACTGAAGATAGAATGTAATCACTTAGTACAACTCAGGATACTGGTGAAAAAATTCTAGATGTCAAAATGTTGCTGAAGCGACAGCTCTATCACCATGAGAACAAAACTGCAGGAACAAAACTCTGCCATAGCAAGATCCTGACACATTAGTAACTTTGAAAAAACCTGTGACAAATGTGCTCAACCCCCTAAACCAAACCAGCAGTAGTTTGATACATGCTCCAATAGTGAGGTAAATTTTGAAGTTTCAGTCACTTCTGTATATTTACAAAGTGCAAAATCAAGGCAGAATATGTGTCATAGATTCACAAACCTAAGCACAAACCTGCCTGCTGTAACTACATTCCATTTCTCATCCTAGTTAGGCTGAACAGAAGTTCTCCTGCCTAACTGAGGAGGAGAAGCCTATTGTCCCAAAGCACAGAAAAACAAACACATTCCCTGTGGCCTGAATAAACTAGGTTCAAGAGGCTGCCAAATAGGGAGGCCAGCCAGTCTGCAGAAAATTTTTAGCTGACAACTACATTGAAACTTGGGACTAGATATCAAGTACATGTTAAGCCAAGGTCGTGCTGCCCACAAGCATCTCCTCAACAAAATTCAAGTGGATGGGTAGACAAATACATATTTGCATCCAGATAACCATATTCAGGAAATCTCGAAAAAATGTGTTTCATTTTTCCAAATACCTTCAGCACACTTTCAGATTAATCAAAGTAACTTCAAATCCCAGAAAGATATTGAATGAAATTAAAATATTTGCAAGTAGCAATTAAGCAGACAATGAAAGTTATAAACAAACATACAAATGGCTCACACACATAACATATCCTACAAACAACTTATTCCATGGCATCATGGCTCTTATGAAGAATGAAAAAGCAGAAGCTGTACTAAGTTTGATTTTAGTAACTATTCCAACACTTGTTCACCAATTTATCATAAACAAGAAATCAACCAAGGTATAGGTGAAACTACAGTTTAATACATGACTATTTGAAAAATCATACAAGCATTGCTTCACTGCCAAACAGGAAAGCTGAATTAAGTGCAGGAACCTGTTTTCATTCTGTGAGTTTTCAGTATTTTCTTTAAAAATTTGGTATGATGAAGGAGAAAACACCAGGCCTAAAGAGAGTATCAAGGTGAGAAAGTACAACAGATCCTTTAGAGGAAGAGATTTAGTGTCCAAGTAATCCTGAGACAGAGGGAAAAGTGTCTGAGCAAATGAGGATTCACTTCAGCAAGTGTGAGGCTGCAGACTAGAAATGTGATGACTGGATGTACATTTATAAATATATATATATACACACACATATATGTATACACCCATCTATATACCTGTGCAGCTGACAAAAGCCACGAGAGAGGAAACCACTGGAGAGGCAGTGGCTCTTCAGAACAGGATTTGCAAATCTTAATGGGTCGTAAACTGCATGCAAGTCAAGAATATTTTGCTTTTGAGAGAAAGCAAATATCAAAGTGGGATGTATAAAGGGGAGCACTGCTGCTAAGACAGCTGAAGCAAACCTTCTGCTTTGCTCAGAAGCAGTGAGGCTCCCACAGCTGGAGCACTGCAGCCGGATTTGGGTGCCGTCTCTAATACCAGAACAACGCAGGCCGACTTGAAGGATTTCAGATGAAAAGAATTATCACCAGAGGTCTCAAAACCTATCCTTGGAGGGAAGTCTGGGAAAAGCAGAGTTGTTTAGTCTAAAAATAAAGATGTCTGAAGGGAGATGCGATAACGATCTTCAAACATAGAAAAGGACTGCTAGAAAGAGAAAGGAAATAAGCCCTTTTCCACATGGGCCAAGGTTTGTATGTCTAGAAATAGGCTGAAAAGGCAGCAAGGGAGATTTAGGTTAGACTTCAGCAAGTGCTTTCTTCTAGTGGTAAGAATAGCTAAGTCCTGCAAGAGCTGGCCTACAGAGACCTTGGATCACCATTATTTAGGCCTTTCAGGAACAGCTATACAGACACTTGTCGGAAACATATTGGTTTTATCTGCAGTGTCTTGGGGCAGGTGGATGGACTGACTGACTTCTACAACATTTTTTTGCTTTCACCTTCCACTGTAACTATGAAAAATAAGTGATTGGAGTATAATATGTCTGTTTCTAGCAGAGCATCTCTCTCTTTGAAAATGTATGAGCAGTCACTAGACTGGTGCTTGGTGTCATCACAGCACCTCCTCTGAGTTTTGGTACACAGATAAAGGCAGTAGAGGGGAGTGCCTCAGAACTCACAGGCAGACCCGAATATGGTTTCCAGCAATATTTGGTTTCTGTCCTGGAATAAAGAGGACACATGCGCAATCTCTCTTCCTCCCCAGGGAGCAGGTGTTCAGTGTTTGCTCTCCACCATCCAGACCAGAAACAGAGACACAGCAACGACAGAAGGAGTGGGAGCTGGCCTCTATGCCACACTGCCCAAGAAACATTTTCATCCTCCAATTTTACTGCAGGAGATTTGAAAACAAGACCACCTCTGTCAGTAAAGGTGCAGGCAGGAAGATCTGGTCCATTTAACACTAGATATTTATCCAGATGATTTTAAAAGCTCTGCATGGATTTTGGACTGACATTTTTTTTCTCTTGTGGGAGTGCAGTAAAACACCAGCTGCTGTTAATGTACCTTGGTGAATAATCACACTCAGCTAATCTTCAGCTATGAATGATTAAGCACTTCATACTGTATGTGAACATAAAGAGCCATTTTCTCACACTTAAAATATATTTGATTTGAGAACCCAGTGAGGTGAACCCACCTCACACCAGCAAAAGGAAAAGCTGCAGAATTAGACAATTACTCTTTTGCATCCATGATCTTGTGTGACATACAAATTCTACAGGAAAGCCATGACACCCCTGCACAAACTGATACTCCGGCAACATTGTTCAAGAGCTGACTGCACTGCCTGCTTTTACCCCTGGGTTGCCAGGCACAGATTACACTCTGCATCTTTCAGAAGAACATCTCTAGAAAATCTGAGTTTTTTAAAAGAGGAAACTGTCAAAATTTGGCAGGTCACAATTTTGAAAGCGTTACTCATTACTAGTATTTACTCCTGCAAACCATTTGCTGGAAGTCAGTTTGACAGAAAAAAAATACTGTTCACTGATCTGACACAAAAATTGCCAAGTCACACTATCATTCCATGTGGAGACAATTGCTGTTGCTTTAGCACAGACTTGGGTTTGGGTTTTCAGCCTCAAGTCAACAAAAAGCATGCTCTTACAAAGTTTTATTATGGAAAAGATTTTAAAATTCTCCTGAAGCTAGAAAATTCAAATGCCCTCTAGAGAGCTCAGCTCTCTACTCCTTTATTTGCTCATTTCCTACATGAATATGTGTTGCTAAAGAGGAGTGAGAATTGTGGGCTTGGCCACTAAAAATGTGCTTCCACCAAAAGTGGCTATGTATTGTTCTCCACTACAAAAAGGTGAGAAAGATGCTGTATTGTTTTAGTGCTGACAGGAATTTTGGAGGTCACATCCCCTGGAAAAGCCCTTGTAGTTATGCACAGTAGGTGGTCGTCCTTTCATGAGTGATTTTTCTACCCTCCATCCCCAAGAAACTCCTTTGCATGACACACAGAGCACAGCTCTGAGAAGCATGGGCTGTCAGGAAAAAGCTGTTCTGATTCTGCACCAGCAAATGGAGGTCTGTACGTATGGTAATAACAATTTACTTTTTATAGAATAATAATAGGCTCGGGTAATTCCTGTGCCAACAGATCAGCGGCTACTGTTTCCACTCAGAGGTTATGAAAGATTCTGCCCTCACCCCTTTCCAATGGCCTCTTGTTCCAGAACAGCTGAGCGATATTTTTAAGCCATAAAATTGTAGGAGAATGGCTGGGCAGCTATTATTAACAATCATACAGAATTCCGCATAATGTGTGTCTCAGTCCACTTTATATTCTACCACTTAGCACAGAAAGCACAGGCTGAAATAATTTACAGTCAAGTGACATTTTGCATGTATAAAAGATACATCTATTTGAACAAGGTGAGTTCAAACCTGTGGTCTCTGTTCAAAGAAAACTTAAATATAAGTCAATGAGAACAATGTCTGTGAAAACAGGGCCTGCCTGGCTGCTTTCAGAGCATAAGATCAAGTTTATTCTTTCCAAAATTCCTTAGTGTGCAGGACTCAGGAATAGCTCTTTTATCTTCAGGTTCTCCATTCCCCTGATGATCCACCTGCAGTTATTACTCCAGCTGTCCTTTTCCTGAATATAATGAGATTTTTCTGCCTTTTTCTAGTTGATTCTCACCTGCTTTCTGTTCACTTCTACCTTTCCCTGACAATGATATCCTCCTCCCCCTGTCCATCCTTTTTTTGTGACACAGGAATTGAGAGCGAGTAGGAGAGGAAATTGCCATGGTGGCTAAAGGGATAAACTGGCAAAGAGAAGAATTTAGGTCCTTTTGGGAGGAGATACAGCAACTCCTATTCAGATTTCCTGTAGATTTTTTCTTCCTTTTCAGATTTGTGAGAAGGAAGCCAGAATCGAATCTTTTCCTTCCTCCTTTCAGGTTCAACAGGAAATTAGCCGAACAGCTAAAGTGCCCACTCTGCAGCCCTTCCCCAGCAGGCCCTATGAATGTCTCCAATTGTTACAGTTTGTTAATTGCCACACAGAAGTTATCACATTAATGCAACTTTGATGCCAAGAATAGTTTAAACGAAGTTAAATGAGTAAAGCATGCCTAGTAGTTCCCATTGTTCAGCCCCATAGACAGGCAGTGAGTTGGATAATTGGGCATTCTGACACTTCCAACTCATTTGTTTCATTACACTGTGTTGCTTGCACTCAAATAAACATCTGCAAAAATTGTGAACAAACAGATCTAGGAATTCTTCATGAGGAAAAAGCTCCTGTATTCTGATTGATTATGCACTAAGAACTTGTAGGATTGGAGGGTTATTTTGTTTTAAGGATGAGGGCTTTTTCCTCCCAAAAGCATGTCATGCTAGAGCAACATAAGCCATTGAAGTCAAAGCCCTGAATATCAAACAATGGACATCATACTGAAAGCAGATTCCTCTAAGATCCTGAATTTATCCTAACATCACATCCTATTGCTATTATGTAGGTGCCTTTCACCCTAACAGGGATGCACAGCACTTTGCAGAGTCAGATTCCCACAGCCAGATTACTACAGTTCCTGGACTTCCACCACTCCCATGGGTGCCAGGAGATATCCTGCACTTAGAGACAGGCATTCAGCCCCTGCCAAATAAAATACTCTTCAATGGATATAACTTACTGCGAGCTTTTCCTAGCTTTTTACTGGCATAGCTCCCCTGACTTGCACAAATTTTCCCCAGCAGAGAACCACTCTGACAGCAGGAGTTACGGAATTGTCAGGCTGGGCACCACTCATTTTTGTGGCCCAGCGCGGGCTCTCTCGGTGCCTTCGTGCTGGAGCTACAGGACGTGCCAGAACACATCAAGTCCACTTGTACATCTAGTTCAGTAACCTGCCTCCAGCAGTACCTCCGTGCTTCAGGGGGAGACAAACCTTTTGTAGTGTGTATAATGAGAGGAGAATTTCCCCTCTCTAGCTATTCATACAGCAATTTGTGGAGAGCCTGATGGATGAGAATTGATTAGCAAGACTTGAAAGGTCAGAGGTATGCACAGACCTCATCTGCAGTACAAAGGACAGTTTATCCTCCACATCACAGGAAGCATATAGTGAAATTTTCAGTGTTGTTGATATAATATAGGATATATTGCAACAGCAGGTTGAATTCTAATGCAGCCTTTATCATTAAAAATCTCAACACAGCTATGTTATTCTTCTGAGCCCACATTCTCAGTCTTCCCCAGTTAGACAGCTGGTTTTATGAAGGCTACTGAATCTTGATTTATTTGCTAAAATAAATTCACAAAAACTTCACCTTCCTGGGATGTGTCAATTAGTTGGTTGACCAAGCCCCCTCAAAGTCCTAGCACTAGAGCAAGGTAATTTTATTTCTATGTAATCTAACTGAACTTTTCTCTGTTTGAGAAGTGCTATTTTCTAGAGATAAAAAGTTTATCTGCATAACTGTTCTCACCCTTTCAAATTCTGTTGAGAAGGTCAAGCAGGCACCATATTAAATAGTGAAATAAAACTGCAGTGCAGCAGCTGACAAGACAAAAGCCCAAGACATCTTCAGTTTGGAAAGAAATAGTTCAGATGTTAACATTTCCACAGAAAGGATTTTCTGTGCTTGAACCAGTTCTTTTTTAACCTTATGAGCTTGTGAATTTATACTGGGTTGTGTATTTTCTTTGGTTAGTTGGTTTGGGGTTTTAACTCCAGCAAGATTCACAGCATTTGACATAAACACCATATAAGCAGATTTAAGGTTCTAGCCTTGAAGGTTGTAAAGAATCATGTAAACTTGTGAACCTAAAGGTCTGAAATCCACATGGTAAAAAAAGATCAGAAAAGTTTATGCTTTACAGTTTCTGGAGTTTTGAATCCACCTCATCTCTTGGGAGCTGGAAGTGTTTTCCTGAATGCGAACATGAGCAAAATACTGAGCAAGGAAATGAGGCAACAAGCAGACTAACAAGTTTTGTACAATATAAGTATTTTTATACAACAGATGCATGGCACAAGATTTTGGGATGACTGCAAAGAGTAGTGGAGGGAGCTGGTGGACAAAGTACTTGCTCATCTAGGACTGAAAATAATTCTTGCTTCCTGTGTCTCTTATATCATATACACACACATATATAGGCATGTGCACATGAAGACATTCTATATAGGATGTACAGTCATTTTTTAGTATTGCTCTAACATTTCAGAATTGGGATATTAAGCACCAGGTGTTGGAAAGATTTCCACAAAGTTATGGCAATGCAATCAGTAGGATTATGCCAGCAATATTACATTTACAGAACCAGGCCCTAAGGTCATAAAAGTTGCTCTCTCATAGCAAATGATGAGCAGAATCCCTGGGAATACTGTAAAAGTGGCAGATAATTACATATTTTTACACTTTTATTTAATAATTTTTGTTAGCCATTTCATTCTTGCACCAACCCTGGCATACTTCATAACTCTTACAAATATTTCATCAACACACTGAAAACTATTTCGTTTCTCATCCTGCAGTGCCTGAATGAATCATCATTCCCACAAGAAGGGAAGGAACAGCTACAATAACCCAGGACAGTGCAGAACTCTTAGAAACCTCAATACATAATTCACACATGTTCCTATCTTTTTTTTTCTATAGCTGCATCCTCTGTATTTCCCCCCTGGCCAGGAAAAGTCCATAACTGCAGACAATGAAGCCTCACAGCCTGGTAACAGGGCACATTATTTATTTATATGTGGAAAGAAGGTGAATATAATACAACTTTTTACTGCTTAATTCAAGTCTGTATTACAGAATTTTCTGATATCCCCTGTGCTCTAGGTTTAGTTAAATACACCAAATACTACCCTTGGTATGTCATTAGGGTAACTGAATTAGAAAATGGAGTTTCCTTAGGAGCCAGGATCATTACAATAGAGGCATCCCTTCATTTAAAGAGAAATCCATGGTTAATAACATAACCTTGAAGTCTAGAACACAGTATGCTATTTGAATATAAACATAATTTGAAAAAAGGACAGGGAACCAGCCCCACTATGCTGTAACCATTTTTTCAACTCAGGATTCATTTTGTATTTTTTTAAGAGCCACTGTTCAAAGAGAGGAAACCAATTTAAGTTTTGTATGTGTACATAACACAGACCAAGGTTAAAAAAAGAAAATCTTCACTCTACTCAATTGTTATTCTAAAGCATTTCAGAAATATCCGGTAAATTTGCATTCTCCTCTGCTGCCCCCATCAGATTTTCATACATTCTTGAACCTCAGCATTCTCATTGGTGGGAAGTTTTTCCCCATCTGAATCTCAGAGTGTGGTTGTAAATACAGAAAGTATTAGTGCTAGTTTCATCAATATTTTGAACTCAACGCGAATAAAAAGCGCTTGAAATTATTTTGCTCCTGGTATCTGAATGAACTAAATTCAAAACTGACTAAATTGAAAAAGAGTTGTTAAAGTCATGTGAAGCTCGGGCTACACTTTTTACCACGTCCTTACAAACCTCTTTTCCAAAGACCAAGATAACCTTCTCAAAACTGAAACATCTTAAAGCATCTTGCATCTGACACTCAAATAAAGCTCCTCAGATTTCTGAACTTCTAAATTGGCCAATATGTTTAAGCACACTGGAAAGAAAATAAACAAACTGTGGAGAAAAAAAAAAAGACCCGAAGAGAAGAAACATATGTGGGAAGGGTAGAAAAGCAGAGCGAAGAAGTGGGTGGGGTGGGAAGAATTCATAATAAATCACAGCCCTGCTCTACCAGCAAAGATTTCAGCTGAAGAAACAGTCAAGCTAAAAGCTGCCTATGAGTGCAATGAGATTCTGAGCACCAGAAAGTTTAATAAAATTACAGAATTTGGCCAAAATCAGAATTTATTTCTTTTTTAAACACATGATATAGTTCTCATCAATGACAATAAAAGCTTTGCCAGTAAACCCAAATACAGGCTCAGATGCTGCTATAACTAATTCTCAGTTCTTAGTACAGGGGCATGAAGAGTCTGCAGTAAGTAATCGAGTTTGGAGCGTGGCATAGCCACCCAGTGAGGCACTGAGCCTTTGGCCTGAGTTGTGGACTGCATTTCAACCCCAGCACGTGGGTTAGAAGGCAAAAACATGGAGAGGAAGAGACACTCGCTGTCACCAAGCAGTATTATATTGTCACAAGAATTTCACACCACACACAGGCATGTACATACTGTTATAGACATGCATATATAAATACACACACATTATTCAACTAGAAACAGATTAGCATCAGCTAAATAAAAGTGAACATACAGATTTCAAAGAAAAAGAATCACACAAGGTAAAAAGTGCTTGCCTGCCTGTGGCATCAGTTGAAGAATAAATATGATAATAAAAAATCATCACGAAATGGCATATGGTACATTTTTGTACACATATTATTCAGTCATTTTTTATTGTATTTGACTTGACACTGACAATATATCTTACTCATTAGGGGAGCTTATATTTCAGTCTCAGCTGTATGTTAAAAATCCCCCACTGTTATGTGGCAAGAATACATAAAAAACAAATAGGCAAAAGCACGCTCGCCTGGAAAGACTTAATATTTCTCAAAATGTTCAAAAATTATTCTTCCCATTAAAAATCCAAAGTCAAAGGGAGAAAATACAATTGTTACCCTTGATTTTTCCCTGGTGTTTCATTTATGACATCAAGAGTTCCTTGATTGGATTCAAATGCAAAGTTGCTCCCATGGCTTCAAAGTCAGAGTAAATTGAAAAATGCGCTTCAACAACATTGATACTCAAATAATAACCCAGAATACTGTCTTAATGGCTTTACCCGTATTAAAAAAAAAGCATAACTAAATTTTGGGGATTCTTTTTAAATGCAATAACAGATTGATAATAAAAAGCAACAAAATGAACTAAGTACTAAAGAAAATCTTGTCCCCTCTTTAAACCCCCTCTGGAAATACTTGTGAGTTTTAAGTTTGCCTGTGACTCTGAAGAAGTCTCTCTGATCCACAGGCACTGACATCCTCACACAGACTCCAAACAGGCATGCCACATGCTAAGGGGAAGGCTCTCATTGTGGGCAGTGCTTTGAGCAAACAGTTGGGTGTAAAACCAGACCAGAGCTGGGAAATCCCAGGAAGAACCATGTCTCAGAGGGAGCATTTCAACACCAGATTCTCTCTCACAATTCTCAGCAATTCTCACCAGATTTCTCTCCAGCTATATCCATCTGTCTGCAGAAAAGCAGGCCGGAAAAGAGGTCCAGAAATTGCTGTCTGAGAAAAAGCTCCAAAAAAGTTCTCAAAAATCATTTAAATAATCTAAAAATACTGTCAGTCTGTTATAGTATCTAATAGTACCAACTCTTTATTTTAAGTTTGGATCCAGAGTTTTAGACAGCTGCCATTTCATGTCATTTCAATAAACCAGAAGATGCTAAATAATTTAGGGGAAATGAAGAAATAGCCCAAAAACTGCTGCCCTTTGTAAAAAATATCAGATCGTACCACGACTCTGATTCCAGTCTTCTGGGACTGCATATAAGTTGAAACCACATTAATTTCAATCCTTCCTTCCCCTTGGGAGAAAAACAATGCAAGGATGGAGCAATGACACCTGTATTTGCAAAGTCAGTATTCCTTTCCCATGAGGTCACCTCTTGCCCTGCTCCCAGGTGAGCTTCCATCTGGAATGGTTTTCTTCAGAGAGAAGCCAAGGTTTGACATTTTCTCTCTGACTGGTGCAACTCAGGCAAAAGCAGTGTGCTTGTGAAAAGTAAATGGGGGAAAACGCTATATTGTCCTCAACCAGGAAAAATGCTATGCTGTCCTTCACCTGGAGCAGTGACATCCCCCCAGTCAGCTGCAACGAGTATGTCATCCCCTAATGACAGGGGATAAAACAGCCACAGACATACCAAACTGGGATTGTGTCACTGAAGGGAATCAGCAGGACAAATCCCTTCCAGGCCACATGAGCACATCAGGACAGCGCAGAGGCTCGTGGCTCATCCGTGTTGCTAACTCAGGAGCTGTCAGGTTGTCAGTCACACTGTGCCACATAGGGACAGATGCACAGGGTGCTGTAACAGGGTGTCCTGAACTGTACCAGGAGTCCAGACAGGAGGTTTTCTAAGAAAAGCATGTGCTGCTCAGAAGAGAATCAGACATAATGGCCTATATTACCAATATTTCTTGCTCAATAGGAAATTAGTACTCTCTGACTCTTTACCTTTGTTTTAGAAAATATTTCTAATGTAAGGGCAAAGACATGAAGTGGGTAGAGTTAATCTACACCTAAGCCCTGAACTTAAACTGTAGTATTTCCATATCATACACAACCCTTGGAATGATGGCATTTTACAGAAGGTTGATCACAGCCTCACCTAAATCTCAGTCTCCTTAAATGGGCTTTTCAGTTTTTATTCTTGCCTCTCCAGGATAACAGGCCTAGACTATTAAAACTGAGGTATTTCAACTTAACAATACTGTGAGACAGCGCTGCTCTTTAGTTTCCATCCAGAGAAATAATACTTTTGAAAGCAATACAGAATATTCTCCAGAGGGAGAATGCCAGGGTTAACAGACATCAGGCTTAGGAGTGCATCCATTGTCACCCAGGTGGCCCAGCATAAAAGGATGTTGCAATCTCTGGCCACTGAGATGCATGAGGGGACTGCATCTCCAAGCCAGATATGACTTTCATTACACTTATGAATTATGCCTGACATTTATATTTGAATGTAATATTTTTCGTTTTAATAAAGAATCACTGGATCATCAGAATAATGGATAGCACTGGTGCAAATATAATGAAAATGCCAAGCTTTAAATAGCTTGTTTAATTATTAAAAATGTTACCGGAAAAAACTAACTTTGCATTGCTGTCAAGATCAAATGAACATGAATTTCAATCAAAAGAGAGGCTATTGTACAATATATTAAAACATGAGGTTCTGCCTACAGTAATTATTGTGCACAGCGCACAAAGGGGAAAAAAAGGCAACACTATCAATCACAGTCTGTCCACATTCAGTCAATATGAGCCCCTCCCCTGCTTTGTTGCACAGTTTTTTCTTTGTTAGCCATATTATACAATACATGGGGCTTTCAAGAGCTTGGCATTGAATGTGCATTAAGGAAGGCTCTCGAGATCCTTCTTGAAAGTAATTCGATAGCTTCTCTTGCTTGAGAAAATTGCAATAAACTATACAGCATCTTCTTTTTCTTTATTTATTGTTTTTTATTGTAAAATCATCAGTCATCTGCTACTTATCACATTTTCCTTTCTATGTGATCATGCTACACAGCACACAACCTTCTCATATGTTCATCTGCATTACAGTGACAGTATAAGCACCACTCATTCAGGCTGCTGAAGGACTTGATTCCGCATCCAAGAGAAACATCAGGACCAAGATTTTCATTTTGCAGCACTGTGCAGGTTTGCTGAATAAGTAGATGCTTTTAATTTTCATGCTAAGCAACTGCTGGGGATAATATGGAACACACTGTCTTGCAAGAATCCCACCACAGCATCTGTGCATGCTAAAAAACTTCAACTGCATAAGCGCATCAAGGCTGGTGGCTCCAGGATTTTTATGGGTTTTTTTAGAGAAGTGGGAAGTAACACTACACATGCAGTTGAATGTCCTTCTTGTCCATCTTTCTGCTTCTACTTCCAAAAATTTTGCTGGTAGGCAACTTCTATATCAATCAGAAAGTGTAGTATGTATCCTTGGCAGGATTCCACTGACACTTTAAAAATATTTCCACCACTACTTTAGAGATTCAAGTTCCTTCCCTCCCTCACGCCCATTTAAAAAATTTTCATCTTCATTGTTTTAAAATTGTTCTTGCCTTCTGACTTTTTCTAATTTTGCTCAAAGTTTTATTGCAGTATGCCAAAAGCTCTTGTGCTGTATTGCTCATTTGGATATCAATAAAGTACATTTTAAAAGGTAAGAGTCAACCTTCACAAAGTCATAACTTTATGGTTACCCAAGTATAATTTCTGAGCTATATATAATGCATACACTAAAAACATTAAAATGCTGATATATATATAATTTGCTCCAACTGGCTGTAACACATCCTGTTTCTGTACACTTCACTACATCTGTGGATATAGTAGTAAGTGACCCCCCTTCCAGGTTGAGCTTTCTCTTAGTGAAAGCACCTATGGAACCAGTTCATGCTAAAGCTGATGGGAATTTTGTCCTCAGGCTTCCTACCAAAATTAGAGCAGACATGAAAGCTCTAACACATGTGTGTTGAAAGCGTAGGGCTTGCTGCCCATTTTACTGAACATAGAGGTGTTTGTTTATTTACCCATGTCTGTGAAAATCTTTACATTCTCTAAGCTGAAGATTCACAGGGGTGCATGAAATTAAACAACAGAAGCAAAATGTCCTCCTGCACACACTTGAGGGTACGATCACAAATCCTGTAACCAGGGCTTTATCTCGAGAGGGCTATAAAGCTGTAATAAAAACCACTTTATTGCTACGCTGTCCCATGATGGGGCTGCTGTTCTCTCATGAATATTGGAGATGTCCTGCACTTAGCCATAAATGCCCCCAGCATTACAAACCACTAAGCACTTGACTCATTCCAGCAAAACACTTTAAACCCACACAACCTGAAGTGTGCATCCAACCCTATGCAGACTATTTCCAAGTTCACTTCCACAGCAGAAGAACCTTGTATGGTTGTGTCCTATACACAATTTTACAGATAAAGGACACCAAGGCAGGGTAAGGACATGGTCTTTATATCAGTCCAGTGGATAAAGCTTGCAAGCTGAAACCACTGCTGCTGATTGGCTGTATTTTTTCACCTAACTTAGGGGACTGAGTTCATCTCTGACTTCAAATTATTTTCCTGGGAAAAGAAGGAATATTCCTTCCTACCGTACTGTCACCATGATACCTTATCAAGGTAGCCATGAAAGCTCCAGCCAAAATACATAAAACGGACTAAAGAACAAATGAAATGGATTTCATGAGAAGCTTGACATTGAAAGACTTGCATAAAAGCTGTAGTTTCTTTCCTGTTATTCATACCCCATGGTCACCACCCAAAGCTGGAGAAAGCAGCACCTGGCAGAAGCAAGAGGCAGATTTCATAGCACAGCATCACATTTGAGCAGTAAAACCACTTCCACACTGCAACTGGCTTATCTGTGACTAGTGAGAGACTTAACAAGATCAGTCTTGTCAACTTTTTAAATACCAGCACTGTCCCTATACCTGCTCAGTCCTGAGCATGGTTTTTCATCATTAATTAGTCACGTTAGGATGAACAGCAGAGGCAATACAGGAAAGTAACTGCAATGATGCTTCAGTTTTGTGCAAGTCAAGGGGAAAAAGCATGTGCAAGACAAGTTGGGAAAGTGCCAGGCAATAAATTAAAAATTACTGAAATAAATCCACCCCATCCCTCCACCCCACAGCTTTTGTGGACACAACTTCAAAGGATCAAACAAGTGTAAGTTCAACACAAACCCAGACAAGGCATCTACTGAAGCATCAGGCTCTCTCTGCTCTAGTTATAACCTCCATTAAAACTGTTCTGTGAATTTTTTTAAACATTAGTTTCAAGTTTCACAGATCTTAATGCAAACATTTTAACTGATAATAGCATGAGAAATTGTTTGAGGTAAGTCACATCTTGTAGCTACTTGTGTTGTCCCAAGGGAATTAGCTGAGAGGACAGGGACAAAACACTGAATCTATTAAGCATGTTGGGCTAAAAGCAGTAATTGGCTTCACTTGATATTCTGCAGACCTAGTTGCATTATGCTGTATTAACTTTTCATGGCTTCATGCAGTGTACATTTTTTGACATTGCTTTCCCCTTGTCCCCATGAGAGCAGTCTGTCTATTCGTTCATCTCTGTTTACATTCTTTCAATAAATTACACAGATAACTCTCTATTTTGCCAACTCTTCACTACTGGCATTTTTAGGTTTGCATTTACATGAGACATTCTAAGTTTATGAATTGAATTGGAGGCCATAAAGTCAAAACTAACAAGGCTATAAAAATGAATTTGCTTTAATACTGCAAACATGCTCACAGCAAAACATTAGTTGCAGCACGTTTTTCCTCATTTTCTCCTTCTTCCCCTTCTCATACAGCACTTGCCTCAAGCCATACAGGAGAAGGCACCTCACCCAAGCCCTTCATTAGCAGAATCTATCATAGCATAGCATATAGAGGAGCATCTCCATTTATAAATTTAGTTCTAGGGCAATCCAACAAGCCTATTCACAGCAGTATCATAGTTTGGGAGTAAAGGAGTTCTCATAATGTGGAATACAACGGGAAATAAACTGAGCTTTTGCTCAGGAATTTCCCAGTAACATCTCTACAGCTGGTCAGAAGAGAAAGAAACTTATATAAATATATTCCAGAGAACAAAAAAAAAAAAAAAATCAAGGTTCTGCAATCAGAGAAAGAAAGAGAAATATTTCCACAAGAAGAGCTGCTAACATCCATACTAAAACAAAGGAAATGAGAAATAGGTGGGGCTTGCCAGTCTGCTCCCTAATTAAATCTTTATGGCATCTCTCTGGAAGGTTGGGTGCCAGTCAGTAGCTGTATTTTCACATAAATGACGCAGACATCAGTTCAGCCTTTCAAAAACAAACTTCTGCTCAAGAGCAAGTACTGTGCCAAACCCCACCACAACACCAGAAAGGTGAGGTGCTGCTGAGCTCCATTTGACTCACATTACCTACTGACACAGCCTGCACCACCACTGCGTGACACGGCCCAGGGAGGAGCAGGAGGCAAGGCAGTGGCTTTGCTTGCTCTTAAACCAGAAAACTTGTAGGCAAAGGTGTCATTCTATGCTAGCTGAGAAAGTTCAGGTGTTTGCAAACCCAGGGTTTTCAGGATTCTGGGCCAGTCACAGATATTTTTAACTGCAATGTGTGTATTTAAGGCTATACCATAGGAAGTATTTTGAAACAATGGGTTAAAAAACACTTCAAAACAAAATTTTAGCTAGACATCAAAACCTTGATAAAATTCTAACATCATGCAAGAAACTAAATTCAAGATGACAAGAAATTTAGTGGGATTTAATTTTAGATACAGGGAGGAAATTCTGTGAAAACAGTCTGACCAAAGAAATGAGAATCTAATGGCAGATCTGATGATCCGATCCTCAGAAAGACTGCCTAACAATTTCAGGTCATTGACATGAAACCAGTTCCTACCTTAAACAACCAAAGCTAATTTGAGTGTTTAATGTATGAGTTATTAATTACAATTAGAAACACTTGTCATAGTCCAGACAGAAGATTAAGATTATTTCCTTGACTTACATGGTACATTATCCTGATATTATCTAAACCCGCAGCTTAAAACCAAAAACAGCAAGGATAAAGATCACTCCCAAGAGCACAACAACAACAAACCTGCTAGATTGAGTTGAAAGGAGTTTTTGAGCCAAAATAAAGATAATAGATTAGCTTTCTCCTGTAATTTGCATTTAATTTTTGCCTTGCTAATGAGTAAAACTTCCAGATTATACAAGACTTTCATAATACAACTTGGGAGAAAAGTCCAACTGTTTAAGGCAGGGAGCAAGAGCTATTAGAGCTGTTGATAAGCATTTTCCAAAATAACATTTCCATGGCAAACAGCACTTCAGCAAACAAGATTTCATTCATGAAAAATAAACCAAAACATTCCTATAGAGCTGAACAACTTTGACCTTTCTAAAATGCAATTTATAGCTTTCATGTTGTGTTATATGAAGTTAAAAAATAGACAATAGATGTGAAATGGTTTTTCCTAAAGGGAAAGAAAAACATATAGATCTTTCATAGAAGATTTTGAAGCTTTGTTGTTAGTCTGCTTAAAAAAGAATTTTTCATTTGTCCCAGAACTTTGTATCAACTGGAAGAACCCACCTACTACAAGATTCCATGCTTTTTATAACCTCTCCTGCTTCTAGAAGGTACAGGTGTGATGCATGATCCTCAGAGTCAGCATCAGAAACCACAGCTGGGCACTTGCCATTCATTTTTGAAAAGAAGCAAAGATTTTTTTCCAAGCTAAACTGAAGAATGTATCTGCCTGCTCCTGGCCACATATGTTCATTTTGTTAATTTGTGAACATCAGCTCTGAAGCAGATTGAGAAAGACAATAAAACACTGCTGAAGCTTGCAACCTTTGTGATATGCGTCCCTGAAAGTGGATTTGAAACGGAAAAACTCCTGGCACTTCAGGCAAATAAGAGTCTCATTATTTGACTCACAGGGAAGACAGCAATGTTGTGTTATCCCTAAAGTTAGGCATGACAAGCCGTGTCCTAGGCCTGAAGGGTCCATCCAGAAGAGCAGCTCTCCCTTGTAGGTCCCAGGCTGCTCCAGGAGACAGAGATGTGCAATCCTACAATGTAGCTCAGGCAGGGTCTGAAGGCCCCGGGCTGAGCTGAGACATTTGCCCTAAGCCACCCTGTGAAATCACAGCTAAACTGGATGAACACAAGTCTTACAAAACCCACATTTCACACACCTTCTTTTTATCAAATTTCTTCAAGTGGTCAAATTACCTAAAGAAAATCCACAATTGTCACCCCCATCAGAAGGCACATTCCTTTTTGCCCACAAAATAATGAACCTAATTGTAGAATGGGACATGATTACCCTTCAATGTCTTCTGCTATTGCAGGGCAGTGAAGAAATGTCATCAGAGATTTCCTCTGCATGTACTTCTAGGAAAAGGAAAAGGGGAAGAAGAACAGAATAGAACAATTCCTCTGGAAGGGTGCTACAATGATCCAGTCTGACTGCCTGACAGCATTGGGGCCTACCACAGCTTAAAGCATTGTACTAATGGCATTGTCCAAATGCCTCTTAACTGCTGACTGGCATGGGGATCAATCACATCTCCAAGAACCATGTTCCAGGATCTGACCACCCTCTTGGTGAAAAAGTGTTTCCTCATATTAAGTCCAAACCTCCCCTGACAGATGCAGCTTTCAGCCATTCCTGTACATCCTGGTATAGGATCCTAGGAAGAAGAGACCAGCCAACATTCCCTTCTCCATTTCTTCTCAGGATGCTGTAGAGAGCAGTGAAGTGGCTTCCTAACCCTTTTCCCTCCAAACTAGACACACCCAGTGTCCTAAACTACTCCTCAGAGGACATTCCTTCCAGCTCCTTCACCAGCATTGCTGCCCTTCTCTAGAGTTGTTCAAATGTCTTAACAACCTTTTTAAATTCTGGGGCACAATTTATGGGATTACATTCCTTTACTCTGTTCCCTTGCAGTACAAGAACACAATTAGTACAGTTCCTAAGCTAATTGTTTCAGGATGTGCTATGTCAGCGATGCACAGCCGTTTGCAGAGAAGAAAGCACAGTCCTTAAACACAGTAGCTATCAGTTTGTTTTCAAGCATAATTCAACACATGGGCTTTAGCTCATAAATCCCATGCAATTTGAAATCCTTGCTACTTTAAAGACTGTCTTTTTCCTGAAAGGTCTCTGGACAGGGGGCACTATGGTAAGCAAATTCATCTTTAGACTTATTCTGGCTGCTGGTCTATTAGACCTCTGTTTGGACACATTGAGCTTGCACCAAAATATTAAGGTTCTTTAACAGAACAGACAGTCTGGCAGCTTTCTGCACTCACTACAACAGTTTTGCAAACCAAAACTTATTTCGTGTGCCAAAAGCTTGCTTTTCATCTATTTTCTATTTCTTCTATTAATTTTATTAATTTTCTATTTCTTATATTAATTAAAAAGTTCTATCCAAATAAAATTATACTGATAATATTATTATATTGATATAATATTATCTCAGGTTTCAGGTGGGCATATAGAAAACCTTCAGTCCTGCTTTGCAGTTATCTTCCAGGTGTGTAGAAAGTCTTAGAGAGAGGCAATTGTCTTTTATTGTCATGTGGACAGCTGGCCAGTCAAATCCTTATCCACGTCAATGTTATCAGCAACAAGCTTTTTAACTAGATGCTTGCAGAACTCCTTTAAAAACTCAGCAAACCTTTATTCACACTGCTACAGAGTAAAGCATATCCCCATAGAGAGGAGCATCACTAACTGCATCACACTGATCCAGCAGCATTTAATCTCTCGTGACTTTTTCAGTACCTGGGCTGATCTGGCACTTTGTCCACAGAAACTTCCAAAAGGGAACCTCAGTTAAAGCCAGCTGTGGTTATTTTCTTTCCTAGGAGGCAGGCACCCATTTTGAAAGGGCTTAGACTGACAGCAGCAGCTTTCTTGTTCAGAGCCCATCAGCACAGAGCATCCATTGCTCAGCTGGCAGATGGATGACTGGATGTGCTGGCCATGGCTGCATGGAGCTGTGGTCCCACCCATGTGGAGATGGGTGAAAGCCTCACTAGGGCAACTTCCAGGCTCTACCATTCTTTCCTGGATGTGATCAAACATATGAAACAGGGAACTGCATGGCAAGGTCTTCTAAATGTAGATTACAGAAAAGCATCGCTCAGGAAATTTAGATTTCCTTGTCCATATCAAAGTGTTGATTTCATGGCATCTCAACAAGGTAGTGCATATCTGTTGCTGCTCCTGATTAAACTGAGAAAAGCAATAGGCATAGAAGATCAAAACCTCAAACAAAAGATCTTCATCATGAACAAGGGAGGCCAAACCCAAAACCTCAAAATGTGGTTTATGTTAAAAAAAAAAAAAAAGTTACTGTAAGTATTTTATTTGCCAGTGCATAAGAAGTTAGGACAGAGGTCAAAGCCACACACTCCCTACAAGACCACACACTGCATTCAAGCTCTTGCACAAGCTGCCTTTGTTTAAAGGTAGAAGCTGTGCAAATGTAACTGAAAAAATATCTTTATAGCCTCATTTTCCCATTACAGAAAAATTCACTAATTTCTTCATTGTCATTACTTTTAGCTCTCATGTATAATATCCTGCAGAACATTAGTCTCCATAGAGATTTGTCAGGCATTAATATTTGGGAGTAAAAGCAATATAATCTTGTTTACAGCTCTAACTACAACACTTCTTACTTATCCTGGCATATTTCACTCACAGATTGATGTTTCAATTTTTTTTTCTTAAGGTTTTCCTAACCCAGCCAAATTACACCAGCAAGAGTAGCTCAGCTAGATTCAGCATGTTCTGAAGATCCAGAAAGACACAAAGAAAGAGCCACATCAAAACCCAACTCTGATGCCTCCTGCTCTCCATAACAGGTTAGCCCCATCTCAGGTTTAAGTACTTCCCTGTGTGAAACCAGTTTGTACCTCCAGTTCTTGGTGGCTGAACTGTGGCACCACGTGAGCCCAAACACTCTCCCGGAATCAAGTAAGTTTCTTCAGACAGTGAAAAGCACAAGTTACTAAACCCCCTCAGCTACACTAAACACAGTCAAGCCAGAGTGGGATTTTTTGAACATCCACCAAAGTATACGGCCAAAAACTTGCTGGGACCAGGAGGAGGAGGGTAATTTCAAATCTTTGTACCATTTCTATCCACAGCCCATTGCACATTTCTGCAAGGCTCTTCTGAGCTTCTTACAGCAGTTGGGACCTCTTCCCCATCCTTCTGATCCTTCAACACCCTTAGGGATTCTTGCTAAAGGACTACATCATCTGTAAGATAACCTAAATACACAGATACTAAAGAGGAAAACATAAACAGTGTCCTTCATGCATCTGTTCTATGATGAATATTTTGCACACACATGCTTACATAGCAACCACCGCTTTCACCACCCAAGTGCATTAAAGCTACAGTGGAATGCTCTTCCCTGTGTGGCACAGGCAGGCAGCTCTTGAGTTACACTTCAGTATTCACACAGAAGACAATTAGTGCTGGGGTCTTGCTTGGTCCATCCTCTGCGTGGCAATATCAGTTTTGTAACATTATTTTCTTGGCCTCCAAGTCTGCTGTCCATCAGAGGTATAACCCATGTGCTCCAGAGTCACACTGTGAATCAAACCAGTGCCTTGCAAGCAGGCAGGCTGAGCAGACTTGCTTCAGAGCAGCAGTGCAAACCCCCAATGTAGGTGCAACCTGGGATACCCTTTACATTCAAATGAGGTTGGAGCACATCTTTTTTGCCAAGCAATTCTGACCTAAGACTAATATCAGAAGGAAATGCAACTTCCACTAGAAATGCTTCTAGGTCCAGTCTTATGAGTTTCCCAATTTACAAGTAACCTGTGTATCATGCACCAAATTAGCATGCACTTGATGTCTGCTCTGCTCAGCAGAAAAAAAAAAAAAAGTGCTTTTGGCTGCAGGAGTGCAACTGAGCAGCATCCTATCCTCTTTCAGCAGTGTAGCCTACCAAGGGGCACTTGTGTGCCAGGATCTCTGCTCCCTTCCTCCAGATGGCATAAGGACCAGCAGGACTCATTACTTGTTTTCCACATTTTGTTGTGTTCTCTTTGGAGCACTTCTAGTTTAGACTCCAAAGAAATCATCATAAAAAGATATTACATTTGCACATAATGCAATGCCTAGAATGAAATGCCAATTCTTAAGTTTGTTAAGTTACTATGTGGTTGTTGACTAACTATTACTGTAAAAAATTATGTAAATTATGTAAGCATAAAATCTCTCGGGTCTCTTTTCCTATTTTCACCACTCGGAATTAAAAAAGCAGACATAATTCCAATATCTTAAAAAAAGGGTAAGTGAGACTAGTTCAGAAAATAAATATTAATCAGATATTTTTCGTTCCTCTCAGAATACTATCCTTCTCTTTAAAAACAAATAAAAATTCAACGTCCTAATAGTGAGAACTGAGCTCTTTTACTATACTTCTCATTAAACAGTTCTACTTCTAGACTTTGGCTTTATTATAGCACAGAAAACCCAGCTGAAGGAAGAGAGCACTGGTCCCTTTTCTTCCAGAGACTGCCAAAGAAGACACACAGCAATCCGATGTGCCAATTTCCATAGCACACATTCACTCATAGTGTGATTTCTCATTAAGAAGGCAGCCTAAATCCAACAGGATGGCCATTCTTTTACAAGAGGCTGCAGAGCACAAGGTAGGTAAAAGAGCAATTTGAGTATTTTCTTTCATGCCCAACTGTACCAAGAGCACAGATTTGATCAGCTGCCTGCTGACAGATGTATCGCTGTTTACTCCTTGTCCTTGCTTGTGGGTTTCTCCTCTGATCTCTAACAGGATCCACTGGGGCTTGCCAAGCTTCAGCTGCTCAAGTCTCTTCTCACAGGAGCCTGTAATGCTCATCACAGGAAGCTGTGTAAAATTCAGCTACCAGATCATCATATACTCACTAAAACCCAGAAGGGACCATAGCGGTCCTCAGATGACAGCGGGCAGATCTCAGTTTCAAGAAAAACAGCAGTCACACATTTAAAGGTGAAATACAACAACCCAGAAATAAACCCCCTGTGCTGGGAATAACTGGGAACGACTTACAGAGTCAAATACCTGCTTTTATTATTTTGTGTTTTCATAGGTTTCATACTGAGTTTCTCTCCTTTTATTTAGTAGCAGAAAATTTATAACAATAGACCATCATTATTTGTTATATTTCCTTAAAGGCTTTGTTTGATTTATGCAGTGAGCAAACCAAAACAAAAAAAAAAATATAGCTGCTTCTAAATTTATGAGTTGGTGCTACAGACTATCAATATTTTGAAGAAATGGTATTGCAGTGGCTAAGAAAGACAATCAACTCTTTCAATACTAAGATATTTTAGTGCTATTTCCACCAACTACTCAATGTCCTGCTGTAGTAAGACATTGCCATTTCTATACTGTACAGCACCTTCTGGGGTGCAGGGGCAGCCAGAAAGACAGAGCCAAAATAACACTGTTATTGGGTAAGAAGCAAGCATCTTCCCATGAGAGAGGTAGAATTTCTAACCCAGAACAGACATGCTGAAATGCTGGAGACAGAACACCCTTGTACATATATTCAGAAGAGGATTAAGGCTTATAGGAAATTTCCCAGATAATGTTGCCACATAAAACTAGTGTTATCACCCATAGAGACAGAAAGCAGCTATGAGCAGCTGAATTATGCCTTCCTGATGAATATCATCTTTATTGCTCTCATGCCCTTAAGATCAAATTAGCTCATACTGGATAATTACCCATGTCCCAAAAATGTGCTCATCATCGAGACTAAGCTCAGATTTAGCCATCAGAACCTTAGCCAGGCTAATAGACCAGGCCATTGCAGGCAGGGATAGTTAGCAGCAAGTCTACTGCTAAGATAGCAAATGTTGATGCCTCTAAAGGAAGCGGCAAAAGGATGCTGGGATTAAAGCTTTTATCATTGTACTGTCACTAAATTTGCAATTTTAAAAGCAAGTTGGACATCTGGAAAAATGAAGGCTTGGGGTAACATGAGAGGTAACCACATGTAACTGAAGGGGGCCTACAAAAAGATGTGAAGAGACTTTTTGCAAGGATGTGTAATGATTATAGACAATGCAGAGCATCTTCAAACTGAAAAAGGGGATATTTAGATTAGATGCCAGGAAGAAATTCTTTACTGTGAGGGTGGCGAGGCACGGCAACATGTTTAGTACTTCCCTATGTAGAACTAGTTTGTACCTCCAGTTCTTGATGGCTGAACTGTGGCACCACATCAACCCAAACACTCTCCCAGAAGACAGTAAGGTTCTTCAGACAGTGAAAAGTGAAAAGCACAAGTTAAACCCCCTCAGCTACACTAAACACAGTCAACAGGTTAGCCAGAGAAGTTCTGGATGCCCCATCCCTGGCAGTGTTCAAGGTCAGGTTGGATGGGGCCCTGAGTAACCAGGTGGATGAAAAGTATCCCTGCCCACTGCAGGTTGGAACAAGAGGATTTTTAGGGTTCCTTCCAACCCAGGCCATTTTATGATTCTTCAACACAGATTTTTCAAGAACGAGATTGCCATCACCTAACAAGGCATATTAGGAGCTTTCTATGAAAAATGGCAGCTTTCTGAATTATTTCACATGCAGTTCTTTGATATGCCTCTGATTTTTCTCTACTGTAATATGCAAGAGGATTGTTGTAAAGCATGACAGCCTAGATCTGTGGCAGGGTAAGTGCATTAACCAAGACAGTGCATGCTCTTGGTTAACAGTTGAGACACTCCATCAGCAATTTAACCCTAACAGGAAGGACTATTTTGCAAAATGGGATAGAGGTATAAAAATTCACAAAAGCAGTTGTCAACTTCTAAACTCATAAGAAATTGGGTAAACTTGGAAATTCTTTCTGAGCTCATGTCTTTAAGTACAGTTTGCAGTGTGATGATGATTATTGTAGAAGAACCTGACTGAATTATAATGCACATCTTGTTGTGTTACTGGCAAGATTACTATCAGGTTATTAAATTCACTCTTCTGTTGTTCGTACTTATCAATATACTAAATTTTAGTCTTCCTGAATTTGAAATGTGTATTTATTAACTTCTTTGGAGCAAAGAAATAACTCTTCCTGAATCTTAAAACAAAATATGTCAAGCTCCTAAATAAAGCAAAGCATTTTCTAAAATATTCTACAGGAAAGACATATTTCATGTAGACCTTGATTTCATCACAAAAGGTCATAGGAATCACAGGAGAATTCAGGAGTACCACTCCACTCAGAGTCAGCTCAGGCAGAGTACAGCCCTACCTACATATTGCTCCTAGGCCTGATCATCCAATCAGATTTTATTTATGCATCGATTTAAACACCTGCCCCTAACATGGGCACACAAATATTGCAGGAGACCACACCAGAAGTGTTGCTAAAGACAAAGAAAATTATACCCTCCACTCCCCCACTGTCCACAGGCCTAGTCCTTTGACCACAAAAGATTGGTCAAATGCTTTACTTCTGGTAAATCCATGCTGTTTCCCCACTACTTTTTTCTTTTAATCTGTTCAGAAATGTGTCATTCAGCTGTAAAATAGATCTGAAAACATAAAGCTTTTTTCCCTTTTATTCAACACTCACAATAGTAGGCCAATGGAGGAGGCCAGCAGGTGTTAAGAACAGAACTCAGGCACTATTTAAGATATTCATACTGCTCTGTTCTTTGCATAATAGTCCAAATTCAAAACACTTGTGCCAATTCATATTAAAACCTATCTTCAATAAAGATAAAAGGTAAAGCATTATATCTGTCTGTTGTGTGCACACATAAGGTATGGGTGGAGCCTGGCAAGTAGATCACACTCAGGACCCCTAGAAATGCATAACTACAGAAAAATTCCATCTCTGACTGAGCTATCAAGGGAAGCCTCAGTTCTAGCATATGTTTAAGTGGGGTGTTCCAAATTACTACCAGTGATTTCAAGAATAAATCAAAGTCTTTCTGCTTGAAGTAATAAACATTCATAGCCTTTAAACCAACATATAATCATCATTTTGTTAATGCTCCTTGAAGCCAATAATACCCAAAAAGTAAATACTTAAGAGCAACTGAGAGGCTTGGGAATAAATACTATTTTCTAAGTATCAGCATTTATGACTAATGCAGTTTATCATCATCCCAAAAGAACAGTGTAGGGCACTGTGACTGCTTGCTCCTTGATGCTACAGCTTCCAACACCACCCCACTAACTTCAAGGTTACCATATGACAAATAACAAATTACGTGGCAAATATTGTCTTCCAAGTCAGCAAACTCTTAATTAGATCATATGGTAGAGTCATGATTTCAGTCCTCAAGTGAAACTGGTCTACTTTAAAAAGCTAGACTGTTTAACTAGTGAGTGGTCTGCATATTCTTAGAAAGAGCAATAGTCAGTACAGGGAGAAAAAAAAAATCCAACAACGACGAGGTTTTGTTCAGCAGGAACATATGTTGGGAAGAGCACTGATTTTAATGTTTGCCAATAATATCCATCAAGCCTGTATGTTTGCTCAGGACCTTAAGGTTAAGTATATAAATAATTTCAAGATGAGACTTTGATAGCTCAGCTACAGAGAGGTCAATATAACACATATGCACATATTGTTGGGATGTCATGCTGACATCTCACTGTAAAAACCAAAAAACTAACCAAGTTGTGCATCAGACAACAGAAAAAAAAAAAAAAAAACCACAGAACAGACACATCCACTCTTTCATGTATGCAGCATGAAACCTGGGAAAAAAAGGAATAAAACTAATACCTATGTTTACAATCACCAGAATCACATGCATTAAAATAATACAGATTCTAAACAGGGAAAACTGCAGTTTCCAGGAACTGTGCTGTCAGAGGGTATTTTAAAAGGGACCGCAAAACATTCATAAAAATGAGTATTTCTCTCTCTTGTCTCTAATGCATGTTAAACATAAAATGGAAGGGGAAGCCAAGGCAGCTCCTATAGGCATGCTCAAAATCAGAAATCAAGATTTCTGAAAAAGCTGCAAACCTTCAACAAAAGACAAAAATCTGATGCCACACAAAATCTGTCCTAGAGCAAACTGATGCATGCAGATATTGTCATCAGACTATTTTTGATCAGAAAAAAGAAAAAAAAAACATTTCACCAGTACAGAAAGGTACCAGTAATTCCTGGAAACCCTATGCAAGTACATGACTCACCATACATCCCTTCTCAGACATTCAGGTGAATCATGCTTCCAAAGGGACCACAATGACAGAATCATATCCAACTATTAGCTTAGTTTAAAAAAATTTTAAAAAATCCCTGCAATTCCAACTGAAAACATATTTACCTGGAGAGAAATAAGACCAAGAGCTGCTTTTTCTCTCTAGGTACATCTTCACTTGCAACTAGAAAAAAGTTCTGCCCAGGTATTCCCCACAAGTACTTTGTCAGTACCCATGCTGAAGATATTTCTTCTTAAAAGAATCTCTTTCATTTTGTACTAGAACTTAATGGGAAAGGTAAAGGACTACGACAGTATTTTTTACAAACATCATCCATTATTACACAAGGAAGGCCG
Source organism: Melospiza georgiana (assembly GCF_028018845.1). Taxonomy (NCBI): domain Eukaryota; kingdom Metazoa; phylum Chordata; class Aves; order Passeriformes; family Passerellidae; genus Melospiza; species Melospiza georgiana. The sequence continues at coordinate 40,840,610 of NC_080430.1, read as the reverse complement.
AAACTCAAGTGTCAGCTGGTATCTGCTAACAATGCTTATTGCCATGGAACTTCTCTCCCTCCTCAAATGAGAAGTTTATTTGTGGGGCCTCCTATTTGAGTTCATGCAATTTCTCAAGTTGCACAAGCAGAAAAGAGTTGAATTTCTCATCAGAAGGTATCTGCTCAGAGTTTCCTGGAAAAGGCACTTTTTTGGCTGATTCCTCCATGCTGCAGCTCAAACTACCATCAGATCAAGAAGGCCCAAGAGATCAAAGGAAAAACAGTGTCACCTCAAAGAGTCTCATGCTTCTTGATTGCTCCCCAGAGATGAGCTGCTGCATCCAGATGCCACCAAATGGCAGGAACACAGCTTAGAGGCAGTGCCCTGATGAAGCTGAGGCACTACAAAGTCTATCTGAGCTCAGGTATCAGCTCTTGTTTTCTCCACCGAAGTCTCAGCCTCTGTTCAGGTCACAAAGGACTTCGCACAGTTTGTTCCTGGCATGCTTCAGGCTCAGCTTATACCACGAGCATGACTTGCCAGAAGTGAGAAATGATGAAAGAGGAAGAGGGGAAGAGTCCTCAGGCCCTTTTGCAAGGTCACCAGTAGCAGGTGCCTAACAGGGAACCGAGACACAATGAAGAAACATAAGCTTTATAGGGATAAGAACCTTGGGCATGCTGAAAAATTATTAATGGGTAATTCCCAAAGAGGACAGCAAGCCAGGCAGGAGTTTTCATGCCTACTGCTGGGGGACTGTGGGAGAAGAAGGGGAAAAAAAAGAAGGAATAAATTAGGCTGTTAAGACAAATTCTTACATAATTCTACTTGGATATAATAGACCTGATAAAAAACAAAAAATATCTCCAGAAAGACACAACTGCTGTCCCTTTTGCTCATCCTGTCTCATGGTTTAGACTGAGTAAGTGGGTTGCTGAGTGTCAGAATCTGAGGTTTCATTACAGCTTGTCTAAAGGAGCAAATGAGGGACTGGCAGGAGAAGACACAAAAATGGTATCAAAACAATTTCTAATTTATTGGCCTCCATTTTAAACTTAGTTTTCTCTAGTGAGTAAAAGGAGAAGGTCCAAAAAAATTATACAGTGCCTCATTAGAGAATTTATCTCCTCCCATGAAGAGTGCAAGAAACAGGAATTTTCACAAAGCTTTAAAATCTTGTTTTCCACAACGAACACTAAAACTGGCACCACACTGGTTTAATCTCTTGCTCGAAATCATGGTGGGACAGGTTACCTCCAAATGGTGAGTAGGAAATAGAAGGTGGCCATTATCCTTGGGATAATGATGCTTTAGCAGATGTTTTTAGAGGTTTGCCTGAAATTATCCTGGAAGTAATGCTGCCAACCTTATTCAGTCCAAGATTTAAATGCCTGCTAGGAATTGCATTCTTCCCGGAAGCAATGGAGGCAACCAGAGCATACATGTGAATTTAAGAAGGAACTCAACAGGAACGCTATGTTAGAGACCCAGCTGGAGCTCCAATGCCATACAATGATGGCCTGGTTAAAAAGCAAAGACTTTGAGCTTTGCTCCCAGGAGTGGTAAGAGGGGGCTCTGAAGTGGGAACCTCTCAGACCAGCAAAAAGAGAAGACACAGAGCTGTACCCAGAGTCAAACAAAGGAAGCACAGCTGAATGATTTACACCACAGGCTGAGAGGAACTGATAAGGGAAAGGCACAGCCTATAATATCTGTAGGAGAGGGGTTCTATACATAGTGGCTAATAGCAGCATTTTCTGGCTTTCAGAGCTCCTGCAAAGCCATTGCACAATAAAAACATATTATGACAGACCCTTCAGGAAAGGGACAAGAGATACACATCTGCAAAGACAGAAGAAAATACAGTAACTCTACCAATGCATGGGAAGTGTCAGCTATCAAGTTCAGAATGAACTCCAAGAAGCTGGGGAAGCAGACATACAAATAATTCACTCAGTAGAACTGGAAAAGTGTATAAAAGAGGGAAAAATATGATTTTGCACAAGACACAGGGTAAAAAAGTTAAACAGAAAAGCAACATACAGGTGCAGTAGAGAAAAGCCACAACAAGGTTTATAAGAAAGACTTTGTGGACAGAATCAGAGCTAATAACTATGACAAGATTCTACCTATCTTTGTAAATAAAGGGAAAGCACACAGCAGTAAGATATCAGGCAGTCTCAAAAGATGAAATATTGTATGCATATGACAAAACTAAAAAGAATGAGAGCAGTTTTAAATCACAGACTAGTAGCAACATCAAGGACATATTTGTGTGTAGCAGGCACAAAATAGATAACACAACTAAATGGCTCCAGAGACGGCAACCAATATCAGAATTATATCTTCACTTCTTTGCTAGAAACAGACAGGGAGGTAAAACACAAGATAAAAGAAAATCAAAATGAATCTCTAAGAGTAAAGCTATGTCCAGACCATGTACTTATTGTCCACCCAAAGATCATGCTGTTACCTGAAGAGGTGTGAGCACTACAACACAAATCTTTCCTGAAGAGATTAAGTAAACTCAAAGGTTATTTAGCTTTACAAGTTGTAAAAGTGTCTTTTGAAGTTTTCAACCCATAAGTTGTGCTGTAGTTATTGAGTAGTCAGATTTGGGTCCCACTGAAATTGTACTTAAAAAAAAAAAAAAAAAAATTAAAAATCTGAGTCCTGAAATTATTCAGTGAGGCAAAAAGGACCTTTCATAACAATTCCGAGGTTCCCAGTGTTCAGAGCTTTTGTTCCATGTTCACTTCTGCTGAGGGAACAAACTATCACCTCAATGGGGAAAAAATATTTTTAAAGTCTGACAAACAGTTTAACTTAGACCATACCATTGCAATAATATCCAAGAGTAGGATACCAACAGACAGAGAAGACTTCATAGTAAGGTCACTGCTAGTACAACTACAAGTTAAAAAAATGATCAAGGGATATATCAGTGACTTCTGTAAGACAGTCTTGCAACAGAAAAGCATAACATCTCAATAAGAACATAAACTGTTAAACTAAACTTGTTTCAGACCACTTCAAGGTAACAGCTGGGGGTGGAGGAGAGGGAATTAAAAAGGAAAAATTTATATCAACTGCACCTGCATAATCAGACACTGCAGGAAAAAAAACTTCATACTCAAGCACATTTTAACTGTCAAGGTGTTTTGAAAAATACTTCAGTGTTACACACAGTGAGAGAAAACACTTTGGCTGTGTAATATAAAATTCTTTTTAGAAGTTTCTGAGAAGTATGTGGGAGTCACTCTGAAATAGAACCATTTCTCTGGAGGATCTAAGGATACAGTGCATTCCCCACCAGAGCCATGACTGCTCCCAGCACAGAGCTGTGATGCGCATTAGGACATCCAGCTTCAGCAATAGGCTGCAGTTGTGCTGAAATGCACAGCAGACTTTCAAGAATAGTAGAAATCACCAATTTCACCAGAAAAAAAAAAAAAAAAAGAGCCCACAATAACATCATTATCACAGATTATTATCTAGACAACTGGGAACTTAAAAACCTGTCAGACATTACCTCAGTGACCACTGTAATTAAAGCAATGAACCATTTGCTCAGCCATGATACCTGAAAATGTGAAGTATCATTACAGTAAACCAGGCTCCTTTCTTTTTGTGCGATTTACCTGGAAACAGGAAGCCAGGCATGTCACACACCATTTCCATAACAGAGAAGTCAATCAAATGGTAAAACTCAATAGCAGTTAAAATTGTTATGTCTAGCCAAGAGGAAAAAAAATAGAAAAATTGTGGCAGGCCATTCTGAACGGAAGAAACTGATAAAACATTCAAGCAGCAGAAGTGAGTTTAGGCAGTCCTGTGTGACATTAAGACATGCGTTCTGCTACGTGACAATCACACACAGCCGTTTGAGCAGTCTTGAAATGCACAAACAACCTTCTAAACACAGCGGAAGAAAGGTCGCTTACCAGAAAGGTTAAGTGATTACTTGCATTAGCAGGACAACATAGATGTTGCTGGTTGTAACAGGACATTAAACAGCTTACTTATATAAAACATTTATTTTATGCTCCTCACAGTGGTTCTGACACATCTTTTGCGGGAGAAGTGTTTACCAGAATGTCAGGCCTGTGGCAGAACAACACATACCACTGATTATTTTTTTCCAGCAAGCACATTATAAAATCACAAGAAAGTGCAACACAAAGGAAAGAACATGGATGCTAAACTGCTTTCACTAACTCCCTTTTAACTTTTAATGCACAATTTCTGCACAATTTCTAAATTGTTATTTAGAAATAACAATTATAAAAGCTACATTTAACTCCAAAATGTAAGAGGAAAATAATTTTAGGTCAAAAACTTGACCTAACTAAGTCTATTTTACTAGAACAGCATCATTAATTACAATCCAAAGCTTCCATAATTTTAGAAATAAAATCAAAATTCCCCCTATTTAAAAGCAGGCATAGCTACTCCTTGATATTCACAGTACCCAAGAAAGAATGTACATCTATTGATGCATTATTTACTCATCACCTTGTATACCGTCTCACTGGGTATTAATTAACACATGAACATGTCCAGTGTATTCAATAGCTAATTGGAGTGGAAGCTAGACGATGTGATCCCAAATTCAAGCCCTGGGCTGTGGAAAGACGTGTGCTCAACAGGCTATTGAAATATAAAGGCAGTGCTTGGAGCAGAGGAAGGTTACAAGCACCACATTAGCAGAGCTCCCTGCAGCAGAAGTGGGGGAGCACATGCCTGCCCTCAGCAATGAGCATTTGTGGTGGCATACAGGATGAGAGTGAAACAACAGGCTGCTCTTCAGAAATGCATCTCTGGTATCAAATGCCTTTTTCCTTCCTTTTCAGTTGTGAGCCTCTAAGCCACAGGAGCATCGTGACTGCATGTCTGATTGCTGCATGAGTATCAGAGAGCACCTTTGAAGTGTCATAATCTGTAATTTAAACCTGTAATACGTCTTAACACAATGGACTGCAATATCCCTTCACAGGCAGAAGAGGTGTTCCTTACACAAATGCTTTTTAAGTCAGGAAGAAATTTCTTTTTTAAGTGGATTTCAACACACAAACCAACCTACATTAACCAAGACAGCAGTCTAAGACACACAGCAGAGGATCTGTATTTACAGTCAGTCAGATGAAGTCTGACACAGATGGTAACAGGTAGGACATCTGACATTACAGATGATACCATGTCCTTAAACAAATTCCATTATGCCCAGGTACGTATTGAGCTGCAGTAGTTTCAGATAACAGAGTGACCTTTCTTCCATATGTGCTTTGATACTTAAGTAAAGGAGGACAAATTAAGGACAAAATACAAGCTTTCACTTTGAATTCTGCCTCCCCTTCTCCATTTCTTTCATGTGCATTACCAGGTATAAAAAGCATCCACAGCAAACCACCACCAAGCTTTCAATAGTTGTTCACCAGGATGCAAGTGGGATTTCATTCACATTCAGCAGTGCTGTGAAGGGATCAGACTCAATTAAACCACTCATGCTTTTTAGAATTCTCTCTAGCTAACCTCTAAGAGAATTATCACAGTGCAATCAGACCAAAAAGGTAGTCCAGAAACACGAATATGCCATGCTGCGTTTCTGAATTACTGCAAGCAGCTGAGCAAGCAACTTATTAGCTGAACAGGAAACCAGGCATGCTTGAAAATACAATTACTGCAATGTTAATGTGTCACTGTCACTGAGCTGGACTTTAAGGGTGCCTTCACAAAGGGTAAGTGACCAAGAGTGATAAGTATGAAATGCAATGGATGGGAAACTGTCATGTAACTGTTGCCACTGGGGAAGGGGGGCCTATCTTTGCTTTAATTGCTGCTTATATGTTTTTATAACAGTTTTTTCCACCTTATCAAAGCACCAAGTAAAACCATACCATGCACGAAATTCTTTGATGTTTTGGATTCTCCCCTGCAAATTTTCTCTCTCCCCAAGCTTCTGTATACATCAGAGGCAGCTATAGATACTCCAAAGCATAGTTTTAATAAACTGAGATACATATCAAGGACGTGGTTTACAAGTATTTTAAGATTTAATGCTTCTGCCTCCTTGTGGCTGATACTGGCATGAACCTCCCTCCAGAGCTAGTTCAGCTGACAAATGTGTTTGTCAGCTGGAAAAGCTGACCTGCCCTACATGTGAAAAATATTCTCTATAACCAAGAACTGTGTTCACCTTTAGATCATAATAATACACATTTAAGTAAAAACAGAATAGCTGTAACAATTCAGAGTAAATGTCCAGATGGGTCCTGTACTCCTCTAGTCCTGAGATGAGCAACTGCTCCAGGAAAAGGTACAAAACAAGATTCAAGTATGGAGAGTGAAAAATTCTTGTCTTCTGAGCCCTACTGAAGTGATGGCATTCAGAGCCAAGGGTTAGATATGCATCGCTATGTTGAACACACCTCAGTAGACTTATTTTCCTGAGGAGTTAATGAGCTTTTTTCCATTTGTTTTAGGCACCTTCAGTGAAGAACTTCAGTCAGACTTTTAATGCTGGAACCCAAGCATGTTGCTGGATCCACGCCTCTCTTACCTACGACTTTGCCAATTCCTTGGTAGAGTTCAGGCAGATCTCCTTCCTCGTGGCACTTCCAAATTACAGATGAGGTTTTAATCAGCACCCATGTTGCTTGCAAGTTCAACATATATATATCAGTAAATGTATATATTTATATAAAAAATAAGACCCAAGCATCTCTTTGAGAAACTGGCATCACATTCCACAACTCTGAGTGACAAGGCATGAGCCAGAGCCGAAAGTTTGGTGCTTTTAGTTTGCAGCTCTTCAACAAGCCCCTTCAATAGTGATCGTTTTGTTGTGTTCAGGGACCAAAACTGAGTAGTTCTTGAGAAAGATCATATCAAGGGCAATATGAGAGAAAGATTTAAATACTCAAAATTGATTCTGCAGATGCTTCTAAAATTCTGTAATGGGGCAAAGTACACAAGGAGTTAAAAAATGCTACAGACTGTGTCCCTAAATGAAAGCTTTCTCATTGAAAACAAAAAACAATCACTGCAACCTTAAACATGAAGAATTCATGGACATGAAGCTGTTCTGGAACAAGAATACCACTTAATTGTGACATGAAAACACTCTAGTTCATGGACACTTCCCCTATCAGTCAAAGTACATGGCCTTTTATCATTTTTTTCCCCTCATACTTAAAGCAGATATATCAGCAGTTTTACAACCACTGTTATAGGGAGGATTTCATATTAATATTTGTACTGCAAAGACTACTACAACCACTATTGCTTAGTAACTATAAAACTTCTCATATACTACATCTGGGAAATAACATCCTAGAAGAAACAAGATTAAGGAGAAGTTAGAAAACTGGACTTTAAAAAAAAAAGCTTAAGAAGTTCCTACTTCACAATGCAATTTAGTTAAATAACAGATTGAAATGAAAGCATACCAGACTACTGCCCTGAGATAAAAGACTTAGGCCCGATGACTAGAACTGAAAACAAGTAGCCAAAGGGCACAAAAATCAGAACTTAATCCCACTTTCACTTAGTTTTCCTTAGTTACTTTTCAAAATAAGTGTAAACACAACATTCCTAGATAAAAATCAACACACAGAAAGTTATGTGAACATACAGATGACAGTAGCTCAGATAACATTTCCCAACCTGAAGTTTGTCAGTATGTAGTCATTTGATATGTGCATTGTGCTATTGCCTCAGAGAAGAGAGAACACAAGTGATGGAAGCCCTGGTGTAATATATTTATTTTACCTAACTGTGTATTGACTGTAGAATTCATGCTTCCCCTTGGAGAAATGGAACCTCATGAGCACCCCCTGCAATGTCTTCCTCTGGACAACTCATGCTTTTGATTTTTATTATCAGATACCTGGAGTATACGCCACTCAGTAAGACAGAGAAACTCCTCCTTCAGAAGTTCATAGTGGAGTATGGAGAGATGTGCTAAATTCTTTGAGGGAGATATTTTATTGTAGTTTTATTTTCCAAAGGAATCCAAACAGAGCTTGCTGGCCTACTGCATAGTGTCCTAATACAAGGACTACAATTCCACAATTTTCTCCTTGTATGGTCTATTTTCAGTTCAATACAGCTAGATTTCCACAGAGACCATAACATCATATGTTTATATATTCTGTCAAGTGTTCCCAAGACCTACTTCAATTGTTTTTCTAGTGTAGGGCCTCTGCTGTAGGTCCTCACATAAAATGCGTGCAATATTGATCAAAGTCCTGCTTGCACTCCATGCAAGATTCAATATATTCCTATTAGATGGCTACAAACAGAGCTTGATCTTTAGCAGGATAAGCAAGCTCTGTACTGCAGGACACAATAGAGCTCAGTTGTTATAAGAGGCTTAGAATTTTGTCTAGTCTTTGGAGGTCCATCTAAAAGTCACTGGGAGGATTAACAGCAATTTCCCCCCCTGCTTCTTATAGTCCAGCCACGGTTATGAAGGCACACAGCATGATTTTGCTTACCACTTCCACTGCCCATAAATGGAAACCATGGATGAAAGTTCATGTGCATTAAATCTAAGACTCATTAGCATACTCTGCCAGCTTGTCATCTCCCACCACAAGTTTTTGATGGTTACATTTGCAATCCTGAACAGTACTCTAGTTTTCCCTTCTGAATTTTGCAACAATCCAGTTGACATTCTCATTTTAACCTGTGCATGAAGAGGGATTCAAATCAATCTCATCCATTGAGGCACTGTCATTCATTCTTGGGAGTCCAGATGCTTTCCCCATTTGAGCACCATTCACAATTAAAGAAAAAGAAACCAACAAAACATTTCATTTTGCCAGAGTCACATTTTTCTTATAATGCCGGTCAGAAATTTGGATTTCTGTAGGATTTCTGCTTGGGCTACTTCAGTCTTTTCAATAACTTCTTAGTTGCTTTTGGTTTTGAAGTTTTAATTCAAGTTTCTACATCTATGCAAATGTTGCCCTGATACATTAATTGTCTTGAACATCCACTACATACAGCTGAAGCAAGAAATACAGTGGTTTTATGACAATATGTAAGTCATGTTTCTACAGAATCGTTCTTTCTAGTTCTTTGCTTACATTATCCCTATTTCAATTCCCTTAGAAAACCTGGATATTTCATTTAGAATGGAATTAAGGTCCTGGCCTCCCACATCAGTGGACTTTGAGGTATTACTGTAAGTTACTTGTAGGCCCTTGGTGTTTTTAACAATGCCATCCCCCAAAATGTGTGAAACATTGGTGTTTTTAAAAATAATCCCAGTCAAAGCTGAAAGCCCACTTCACAGGGAGGGTAATGGTCACTCTACAGAAGGCTCTCAGACAGTGGCAGAACTACGGAGAAATAAAGATATTGATCATGGATCTTGAAAACGGAATTTTTAGATAATTTTTTTCCATACTGTACTATGAATAAGAGTGAGTAATGCAAGCTTTGGTGACTTTGGGGAAGTTAACTAGCTTCTGTTAGGAAGATATCATGAAATTCTCAAAGAATTTCCTTCTAAGTCTAAAAGCTGACCATCAGAATGAAAGAGGATCTCTAAACATGCTGGGAGAACCAGCACCCTAAACCTTACATTGATTTAAATCACCACTATAAAAGTCTCATTTTCTTTCTAGCACCATATTCTTGCTTTTCAGATAACTGCCACCAATGCTTAGCATTAACAACTAACTGAGTCACTGTTAATACCGAACGGGGGGGAAAAAGGCTTTCATTTCCTGATTACAGTTTGATTTCAAATATCAACACAGCTTGATGGAACAAAAATGGAGCACTCACACAATTAAGATCTTAACTCAGTAGGCAACTAATCTCTGCCTTGAAACATGACTAACAAGCATCTTGATATAAGTGAATTTTATCAGTGTTCAATGACTATTTAAGCTTATGTAGAGCCATGTAGTAGACAGCAGAGCTCACAAGCTGTTGAAGCAAAACTTAAATACTGAGATCTCTAGTTAACAAAAGTTTCTTAGCCAAGTCCAGCTCCAAGATTAGACAAAGAGACCCTTTCTAGAGTCCACACTCAGAAAACCTCGGACAAAAAAGCTGACTTTGAAGACAGAGAATATCTTATTCTCTCACTTTGAGTTAAAATAAATTGTATCCTTTGAGGAACTGGTCCATATGTTCAAGAGGTATTTTCCATCCCCAGCTTTTATGATTCATACATAGATTGCAATTTCATTGCTACGGGGTAAATACATTTTAAATTAGACTATATAAAGGAGCTGTAAAGTTGCCATGACAGTTGCAGCAAAACGCCTTGTCGTTTCTCATTACAAAGCATAACCTATCTTTATAACCAAATTAGTTTTTTCAGCTCTTCCCCCAAATGTAGCCTGCAGATTTATTTTTGTTGATCCACCAATTGTTTCTTTCAGATTTGCATGGCTAATTATCAAACAGAATGATCATCACTTAGATTATTAAAACAATCCATCAGCGCACTTTGTTTTCCTTCGTGCAAAAGACAGGAAAGGGGAAAGGCTCTTAAAGAAGTTTTTGTCTGGACCTGGTTTAGAAAGGCAGAGAAGCAGTCCTATGCCACCAGCCCTGATTTCACCATCTTCCCTTGACATGCTTCCATCCCCAGATCAGCCCCTGGACGCAGCTCAATGCCAGGTGTTACTCCTCCAAAGGTAAACCCTCCACCTCAGCTGATGTTTGCTCTGGAAAACCATCAATTCCTTTGTTAGTGCAGCTGATGGTAGACCCAGCCATGTCTCTTCATTGCATTTCCTTTCCAGGTGTAAGGCTTCAGGAGCATAAAAGATGAGAGGCACAAAGAGCAAAGTCCATCTGTTACTTTTAAATACTAGAACAAGGGGGCAAAAGGCCCCTAAAAATAACTTAAACTCTTCTGCTCCCACCTATCTTGCAATCTTTAAAAACATTGGAACACTGAAGAAATCGGGGGGTTACAGTAGCGTGTGTGTAGGCTGCAATTATCATACTAATTATCATCTGCATCAAATTGATTGCATTAACCAGAAAGCAGAATTTAAAAAAAAAATCCCTCTGAACTGTTCATTCCAAGAACAATTAAATTTAAAGTAAGAAGAAACATGACGAATTGCTGACAAGTGTTAAAACATCATCTGTTGGCATCTTCTCTTTCTTTTAAGATGTCATAGCAAAGTCAAAACGAAGACAGAAGACATCAAATGACACATTTAATAGAACATGAGGCAAGATGTTTGCGTGTAACACGCTTTGTCAATCTTTGCTATTAGTCAACACATCAGGGATACTACAGATAACATAATGAAAAGACCCTATTGTAAGATTATGTGCAGCTTCAAACAATATTATCTGAAGTTTATATGACAAGATCTGAACCTTGGGAAGAGTCAAGAATAATGTTGCTATACACAGCAAGGAGACAGTTTCCTTAAAAGACTCACAGATTTAAAGAGTTCTGAATTCAATCAATCCACTATAGAATTTTGTTAGAATTCAGCTGTGTAGCTGTGTGAACAACAAAACTAATTAAGCCTGATAGTGAATGTACACACATCTTGCAGATGATTGACTTTAACTGAATTATTCCTTGAGCTCTGGGGTAAGCTCATCCCTTAACCAGAAAATCTGCACAGGAGCAAAAGTTTAGCCTCATTCTTGAAAAAACACAGACACCAAAAACTGAGTTTTTTGCCCCATGTTAGGAAATCCATAACATGGCAAATGTAAGAGAGCTGATTGTGGACATCAAGATTGGAGGCAGACTGGGCTGCAGTGATCCCACATTGCTGGAGTTTGCAGTCCCAAGAGATATGAGTCAGGTAGAGAGTAAAATTAGGCCCCTGAACTTCAGGAAGGCAAACTTCCAGCTCTTAAAAAAGATAATCAATAGGAATCCCTGGAAGACTGCCCTCAGGATACAGGAGTAAAACAGAGCTGGGAGACCTTTAAGGAAGTCTTCCATAGAGTCCTAGAGCTAGCAATCATAGCAAGCAAGAAACTGGTCAAGGAAGACAAGAGACCCACATGGCTCTGTGGGGAACTGCTGGTCAAACTAAAGGGGAAGAAGCAAATGCACAGAGGAAACAAGGACAGGTAATCTGGGAGGAATACAGAGATGACATTCATGTATAGGGATGGGGTGAGAAAGGCCAAGGTGAAGCTGGAAGTGAACCTGTTAAGGGATACAAAGAATAACAAGGGCTTCTACAGGAATGTTAAACAGAGAAGGAAGGTCAAAGAAGGTGTATTCTCCCCAATGAACAAAACTGGAAAACTGGCAATAACAGATGAAAGGAAGCCTGAAGTACTAAACAACTTTTTTGCCTCTGTCTTCAATGGCAACTCCTCTTCCTACACCTCTCAAGTGGATGGAGAGCACATTGGGGACCACGTTCCCTACTGCAAGTAAAGAACAGGTTCACCACCACCTGAGGAACGTGAATGTAAATAAGTCTATTGGGACCAATGAAATGCATCCCAGAGTCCTGAGGGAATTGGCTGATTGTAAAACCACTCTCTGTGATATTTGAAAAGTCATGGCAGCCAGGTAAAGTCCCAGGTGACTAGTAAAAGGGAAACATTGCACCCATCTATAAAAAAGGCAGAAAAGAGGACCTGGGACCCATACTAGCCTCACCTCTGTGCCTGGCAAGACCATGGAACAGATCCTCCTAGAAACTATGCTTAGACACAGGGAGGACAAAGATGTGATTGAGGACAGTCAGCACAGCTTCACCAAGGGCAAGTCCTTCCTGACTAACCTAGTGGCCTTCCATGACAAGTGACTACATCAGTGGACAAGGGAAGGGACATAGATGTCATCTACGGTCCCCTATAACATCAGTCTCTCAAAATTGGATTGAGGTGGATTCAATGGCTGGACTGATAAGTGGATAAGGAATTGGTTGGACTCTTGCACAAAGTAGTGGTCAGTGGCTCAGAGTTCTAAAGGGCATCAGCAACAAGTAGCGTCCTTTGGAATTCCATACTGAGACCAGTGTTATTTAATGTCTCCATTAATGACATAGAAAAAGGGTGCACCCCGAACAAACTTGCAGATGACACATCTGAAAGAGGAGATGCCATCCAGAGGGACCTGGACAAGCTCAAGAAATGGGCCCATGGGAATCTCACAGTTTAACAAGACCAATAACAAGGTGCTGCATCTGGGTCAGTATCAACACAGACTGAGAACAAACAGATCAAGAGCAGCCCAGCTCAGGACCAGGGACGCTGGTGGATGAGAGCTGGACATTATTTGTCAATGTGCACTTCCAGCCAACATGCAGCTGATCCAATCCAACCCTGGACTGCATCCAGCAGGGCAAGCGAGAGGATTCTGTCCCTCTTCTCCCATGTGGTGAAACCCCACCTGGAACACTGCATCCAGCTGTAGGCTCCCCAGCACAGAAAGGACAGCAACCTGTTGGAGCAGGTCCAGAGGAGGACTGCCACCACATTTAGAGAGATGGAGCACCTCTCCTTTGAGGAAAGACTGAGAAAAATGGGATTTATCAGCCTGGAGAAGAGAAGGTTTTGAGTGACCTAATTGTGACCTTCCAGTATCTGAACAGAGCCTACAAAAAGATGAGAGTTTTTGCAAGGGCATGTAATGAGAGAACAAGGGGAAATGGGTTTAAAGAGAATAAGTTTAGATTAGCTATCAGGAAGAAATTCTTAATTGTGAGGGTGGTGGAGCACTGGAAGAGGTTGTCAAAGGAAGTGGTGGAAGCCTCATCCCTGGAAGTGTTCAAGACCAGGTTGGATGGGACTCTGAGCCACCTGGTCCAGTGAAAGGTGTTCCTGACCATAGCAGAGGTTTGGAACTAGATGATCTTTAAGATTCTTTCCAATCTAGGCCATTCTATGATTCTCCCCCATGAACTGCCCAATGGCTACTGAAGGGTGATCTCATGCTTTTCTTTGTCTCTAAAAGTTTCAGAAAACTTGCATCCTTCCTTTTCCTCACCAAATTCAGTCAAAGAGAGAGCAGTCAGCATTCACAAAAAAAATACCAATAAACTTAACTTGCTAAGCCAAAGAGGCAAAAAAGACTTATGGGAGGAACATTCCTGGGATTTCTCAAATTGAGTCTGCAGTTTTGAAGTGAGGCTTCCAAATGAGGCTGGGAATCTTCCAGCAATGACACAATATGTGACACGGGGAGAATGTTGTCTTTATGGTTAAAAATTTTATAAAATGATAGCATTTGCAGTCTTTTTAAATCTTATTAAATTCTTCTTCTAGAAGAAAATAGTTTTGAGAGGCAACAAAAGTGCAGATGACAAATAGCTTTTGGAAACGTTTTACATCTACAGAAGTCATTACAAATGCAGCTAGTCTTTTCCCTCATGCCCAGCACACACATTTCTCTACACAAACCTGAGCCCACTGAGCAGAGGGTTAGCACAACACATACATTTGGTGTTTGTCATCAAAAGTAATTACACAACAATTGAAAGGACTAAAAAGTTTGCTGGCCTACTAGACAAAAAAAAAAAAACAAAAAAAAAAACAACAAAAAAAAACCAAAAAAAAACAAAACAAAAAAAAAACAACAAAAAAAAAAAAAAAAAACAACCAAAACCAAACCCAAACAAACTAAAAAAAAATCAGCTGTTTAGAAACATCATTTGGGAAAAAAGGGTTTTTCTCCCCTGCATACTGATTTTTAAGATCAGCCAAGCTATAGGTGGAATCTTCTGAACCCTTACTTGAAAGTGCAACATGATACACAATGGTATCTAACAGAGTAATAGTAACTTTCCCTTTCTGAGAAAGGAAACCTGCTATTTCTTCCTCACACCTGCAGAAGAGAAATACACAGTACTGAGTCTTGGAAGAGTCCTCCTATGTGTTCATAACCATTACAGCTAAAGTTTAACATTTATACAGTATAATTCAGAGAAATTTAACATAACTGGTTTACCAAGACTTTGGTATTGGGAACTAATGCCCAAATCCCATGCTTGGTGAGGAATATATATATCCAACCGATAGAGTAGACTAGAGGTACCAGATGCACAGATTACAGAATAGAGCCTGCATTTTATAATTTACAGTGACTATAAAACATAAGCCCTTCTTTTAAATATAGGTTTGGGGTTCTTTCTAAAATTACCACCAGTCTTCATCCTGCTGTGTCAGTAGTTGTGTCAGACACAAAGTGTTTCTCCACAAGTAGTTAAGTGAAAGCATGGAGTTGGATCTTATGAACACCATTGCTGCCCTCCAGGCTCAGGCTCTTACCCTGTTGGAGCTTAGGAATCAGCTTTATGTTCAATTCAGACAGCTGCCTGGTAATTATGTCCAGACAACAGGTAACATACTTGGAAAAGCAACCTTTGAATAACAGTGCACACATTTACATTTACTCATATTCTACCACTGTCCAATAAAAAAAAAACAAACAGCTTCCTTTTTTAGTTCCCCTCATATTTCATTTACAAAAGCCTTAACTTTACAAAGCTAAGTTTATGTTGCACTTTGGTTGGCAACAGACACAATTGCTCCTGAGTCTCATTTGGCTGAGTTATCTTCACACAATAAAAATAGCTTACACATCCTGGTGTACTGATGCATTTAGCTGAGCAGCCAACTCAGTGTGCCCTGCTCTCCTGTTACTTGCAAAGCAGTCACTGAGATCAACTCTGCCTTTGCCCATGACCTTGGTGAAGCTGGGGCTGCCAGTGCAGATTCCTGTGGCTTTATGAAACATATGCCAGGTTCAATCTTCCCTTACGCGCTCCTACAAAAAGCATCATGCCAGAAGCAGCAGCTCCCAGATTTCACTGAGGAATCATCAAACTTTGGAAAGCAGAAAGAACCTTTAACACCAGGTTTCCAGTTGAACCTTACAAGCAGCAGCAGAAAAGATGGACAAGGGTATGAGAGGTGAGACACACTAGAAAAAAAAAGAGAATGGCTAATTTTTTGTCTGCTACTAATAAAGACTGACCAAACACATGAGTCTATCTTTATCAATAGTTGACAAAATCCCAAAAGGCTCTCAAGTGCATAATATGGCTTATACATGGAATAAGAGCACACCTGGAGTGCTGATCACAGATATTCATATTTTCCAAACCTTCAGTGAACTTAGGGCAACACATGATGCATAAAATAATAATTATCCTTCTAAGTGTTTAACTACTTAAATTTGCTCTTGCAAGGCACTGTCTCCACCTCAAATTCAAATTTAATGAGTGATCCAAGGTAAACCTAACAGAGGCTTGTTGAAATTCAGTGAGTACCTTTGACATGTTAAAAAATTCAGTTTCTATCAGTACATACTTGATTTTTCCATGTGCTTATCCAAATGTAACAAAGATCAAAATGCAATGCTGCAAAACTGATGACCTATGGTAAAGAGGAATGCCTAGCTCTGAAAAGATGTATTATGGAAAGGAGGTATTTAGGGATTTCCACTCCATTTATTGCAAAACTGGCAAATTTCCCTCATTAAGTCTAATTGAGCCCATTGATTTTTGCTACTTTTTTGGGGCAAACACCAAGTGCCTGGAAGAAGGAAGATATTTCTGTGGCATGGGTTGTCTGGTTTGCCTTTGGAAAATTGCCAGACCTCATCTGACCCTTAAAAATAAGGTTTAACCCTAATAGCTGGACTAAGTCACAGTCATTTAGATGAGCACACTGCAGCTCAAACCTAGGTCAAGAGTGAAGGAATTCTGTTGCCACTTGACAGCTGTTCAGTGGCTTCAGTGGCTTCTTCAGTTGGTGTTCACAGTAAGTTTTCTAGCAGACAGGCACATAACCTAAAATTTACTGCCACAGTGTGCAGTGCTCAGCAGAAAAGCAAAGAGCTGAGTCATCAGGGAGACAGTGACTTTCTCAATACTGACTTTTTCCAAGTCAGACTTGAGGCACTGAAGGAAAACAAATAAGACTGAAAGCAGTTGAGTACATTACTATTTATTACTCTTTATTTAGTATTTAGAACTAGCTATCTTCCACCAGTTTAAAAGAAAACTCACTTCACAGGAATGGATCTTCTGAGCCATTTCTCTGATTACCTTTGTGTTCAGGCAGTCTGCCAGAACCCATCAAGGAAGCTCACTATTACCCATCTTCCTGCTCCACGAAGCCATGAAATTCCACTTGGAGGTGTTTTAGACTACAACAATCCCAACTGTTACCAGAAGCCATACCTAGTTGGCTTCCTAAAACTAAATCATTTCTCTACTCTCATGCTGCACAATTAATCACAAGGTTCATTTTGACCTTGTGCGCTGTGAAAAAGCCTACTGAACAGACACCTGTCTAATTATCTTCTTACCAACACATTACTGCTCCAACACATACACAGGAAGAATACAAGGGCAAAAACAAGGCAAGGGGGAAGCAGGCACACACACAACAGGGACAAAGAGAGAGAGAAATTATGTATACTGAAATCTCTGACCTGAAATTCAACAAAACAGCTGCCACAGTATAGCTGGAAAATCACCTTTCCCAGCTTCTGCCTTCCTGACTGGTATACTGGTATTTCCATCATGCCCATCACAAAGCAGCGGTATTATAAACTACCATATGGAAAGATAAACTATTTTGGCTGTTTGAAATATAGACACTACACTGAATGTTTGTCAACATCCATTGTCTATCCAGATTCCTAGGAGAAACTGCTAACCACTTTGTACTAAAATATAGTACTTATCCCTGTGTTTAAAGAGGTTTAAGTTTTAAAGAGCCTTTCTTTACTGAAGAGAAAAAAACATATTCTGGCCTTAAGGCACTGATGTCAAGTTCAACAATGGACAAAGCTCTGACTACCAGCAAGAAAGCAACTAGCTTGCTTTGCCTCTACCAGAAAGTCAGAGCAATAACTCTGTAACAAAGCAGCAGTGGAACCAGACAGAGGAACATTATGGAATCACAGCTGAGAGCCCTCCTGTCCTGTGGCCCGTTGGATACAGTTTCACTTTCTGCATTTTTTACTTCATTAGCTCATAAACTAATGCCTTGCTAATAGATATGAGGAGGAGAAAGATGCTAAAATGTTCTATATTATTTTTAATGGCATTTAATACACACCAATTATTCTGCAGGCTCATTTAGCACCTAATATTGAAGAGGCATTAGAATAGTTCTAGAAAGTAATATAATCTAGGCATTTCTAAAGATAGTCTTGCTAACAACCTTTGTGCAAGAGACCTGGAATTTTGCCACTAAGATGCCAGCCAACAGTGGAGACCAAATGAATTGTCAGATTTCACCAGCTCCCTAGTGTGCTCATGAGCAAGAAAAGTCAGCCTAACACTGTCTTCTACCTGCAGACAAGGTGGATGTATTTCTGAGATCTGAGTAGGTACTACTGACTTTTTGCCTCTCATTAACAGTTAGGACATAGCAAATTAGGAGGATCATTGTCCCATTATTCTTTCTTTTAGGACGCTTTATCTATGGATTTTTTTCAATGCCTCGACCTTAAGCTGGCATCTGAAATATATGGTTTCTTCTTTTTTTCCCTAAGGAAAAAAGAGGGATTTTCTCTTAATTGTCTTCATTTTTTACTAGCACACAGTTCTCAAGTCATTACCAGTAATGAGTGAATTCATGTTAAAATTGCTTTCAGAGACAACCAAGCTGCAAAGCTGAGTGTCTTGTGTCCCAGCCTGCCTGTGTACCTTTGATTCCTCATGTCAGACAGACTGTCCCACACAAGGATTTGCCATCACTACAAGAAGCTCTGCCTTGGATGCCATCCCACTCAGCAAAAGCAGCATCATGTTAGAAAGAGCTATACCATCATCCCTGATAAAGTGCCACTTCCTCACTCATTTTCATCAGTTCTAAGAGCCACTTGCACTTCAGGCAGCAGCCTTCAGAGTACCACAGAAGGACTAAGTTCAGAGCTTCTCACAAAATTGCTGCAGACTTCTTCACACATCAAGCAATGCCAGTAGCCCAGAACGCAGTGTATGCAATTTTGGTTCATTAGCATCTTTATCCCCTCCTTGATTCCATCCCTCAAGCCGGTTTAGTACATCTGAAGGCAGGAAGATCCCAGAGCTACATGGATGCCAGTTCAGAAGCTGAGATTTTGTTTGGCTTTCCTGCCCACTCCTTCAAATTCCTTAATTCAACTGATAAGTTCCTCAAATCCAAAAAAATCAACCTCTTAGACTAATGGCTTCTTATTCTGACATTGAGAAAGAGGAATGCTTGAACAAACCTAGCTTGAACCAGGTACTAATGCCTCTTTCCCAGGGCAGTCAGAAGGAACCTCTAAATCAAGTTTCAAAGATGCCTCCCCTGCAACAAGACATTTTCTCAGGCTCAAGGGGCAGTGGAAAAAAAAAAAAAAAAAGAAAGACAACACTATTCTCTGAACAGCTTTATATAAAAAAAAACCTGAGCATACAAATTCCATGTGTCCATGACAGTGATAAGTTGATAGAAACTTATTAAAAAACTTGAGATAGATAAACATGCTCCAGTTTATCCAATACAAAATATAAGCATGTCTGGGTAGCACAAAGCAAAACAAGTCAGGAAAAAATGTGTTATTTTCTGTGACTCATTGACCTCACCCTTTCAAATCTCTCACCTAATGAACCTTCCAACTTCACATAGATAGAGGAAATGAAAAAAGAAAAACTTTGGGGAAAGAAGGAAGAAATCAATTTAACTTTTAACATTTCTTAGATGCATCAAAGGTCTCAGCTATGTAGTTCTATTAGGTTTGTGTGTGGATTCTTGTAAGATGCATGTGGAAAAGCCTTCGCTGGGTTCACTGCATGAGACTAAAGAAAATGCAGACTATGAGTTTTGAACTTTAATCTTTTTCTTTCCTGGAAAGCTATCTTTAAAAAAAATATTAAAAAAAAAAAAAGTTAAATAAACTATATATAGATGCTGGCAAGTTGCAAGGCTGAATACAAATCTCTTATCCAATACAAATATTTTGCCACTCAGCTCATGAGAGCGCACAGCGGTATTCCAGCCTCCCAAACAGAACCACAGCAAGCCTATACATCCTCACAGTTGGTACTGGCATTTATAATATCCATGAGGCAAGTTTATAAGCTTATTAACCCAAAACACAGAAGACAAAAGCTGACAATAAACAAGGAAGAAAAAGAAAAGCGTAGAGTAGAAATGACAAAGGAAAACAAGAGTCAAACGCAAAGGGTACAACACACGTGGAGGGAAACTACCACGAGCACTCTTTAATACATTAGAACAATTTTTTTTTTTTCCTGCAGATGTTGGATAGTCTAGACATACTTTCAAGCAACATTCCTGGTAGTTAATCCCTCAACTCTGCTAGTGGTTTGACAGGGTTGTAACACTACAAACAATCTTTATTATGCACTTATGTTTCCCTCCCTCCTCAAAAAGGAAAGCAAGTGTGCGGAGCATAAGGTGCATCTCATATGACTTGTTAGGATGATCTCCTCCTGACTCAGGAATTCATCTCCTATTAACAGACAACTGCAGACACACACAGGAAGAGCGGAACAGTGCTCATATGCATTAGTTATGAACTTTTTTCTTGCTCACTGTCTAATGCCCTAGGATGGAGCAAGCAATAACCATTAAAAAGAGTTAACCTTTTGTCTATGCATCCTTCACTTTTACCCTAAAAATTCAGTGTTGAAAAAGTGAAAGACAGAACATTTGGAAAACTTTGCAAGCAAAATAACCATATTTTTATATGAAGAGAAGGCACAAAACTCTCACAATACTTTGTGAAAACAGGACTATTAAAACTGGGAGGATAGTGAAAAAAGTATCATGGGCTGAAAAACAGCCCATGAAGCACTTAGGCACATTTTTTCCCATCCTAATCTGAACACAAATTAAGTTCATGGTTTCTTTTGCTTTAGTTTTTGAGGCTAAATCACAACTTAGTGGAAGTTTCCTCTCTTAAGTCTACAAACGTCCTTCAAGAAGAAAATCTAGCATGTCAGATCAAGAGTTTGTTCACCATGATAATTTAAACTTTTCATGATGTCAAGGGGGAGTAGTGGTTTTGGTTTTTCTGGGTTACTGGGGTTTTTGTGGGTTTTTTTTTTAATGTGTATGTAGGAAGAGGTATGAAAAAACAAAAGTAGAGGCTGGAAGAAAGCAAAGCCAATGCAATCATTATTGAAAAGATACCTGAAGAGTTTTTGAAGACAAAGTTGCTTTAGTTGAAATACATAGTTCTTTAATAACAAAGGCAAGTCATATCCTAGTGTATAGTCAAAAAAGTCTTTCAATTTTGATAAGTAACAGAAACCCTGAATACCATTCAAATTCTTATAAATAATCATTAATTAGAATATTGTTTCCTGGCTAACGCTTAAGAGTTTCTGGCTTCGGCAAGTTCTCCTGAAGTTTTGATCATTGCAGCCACTTCACAAAGAAACCCCAGGGCAGTGGGAGAGGAGGGCTAGCATATGAGAACAGACTTCATGCATTGTCAAAGGGCATCAAACACCCACACTTGTAGCTTAAGTGACAGGATGCAAAGGACAGGGGGATCCAGGCACAATAACCACCCCTGACAAACCAGAGCGGCACCACTGCATTAGAGGAGGCACAGCTGTACAAGCTCCTCCATGAGCAGCAGCTGCATCCAAGAGTTTGACAC
Source organism: Melospiza georgiana (assembly GCF_028018845.1). Classification (NCBI taxonomy): domain Eukaryota; kingdom Metazoa; phylum Chordata; class Aves; order Passeriformes; family Passerellidae; genus Melospiza; species Melospiza georgiana. Next base: position 40,819,042 of record NC_080430.1, on the reverse strand, counting down.
AGGATATTCTGCAACAACCTCAGAGAGCAGTGTGACCCAGTTGGGCTGGTGCAGGTAGGTAACGCTCTCAGATCCCCTCACAAATTCACTTTCAAAGGATGCATGTGTCAACCTGAGCTGCATATCCTTTTTGACAAGGGCATATTACCTGATGGGGCTGTGAACTGGACCATCTGCTGTAGGAAGGAGCACCAGAAGTCTTGTTGGCTGTAGGTCTCTGCAAAATAAAAGAAGGACATGTCAAGTATTCACCCACACGTCTGTCGTACACACAGGCAACTTCACCAATCTCAACCATGTAAATAACTATAATTAAAAAAAAAACCCCAAAACCCTAAGCAAGAGACCCAGAAACCACAAATATGAGACAGTTGCACTAAAATCACATAGATGGAAGCTTGATGAATTTGCAACCAATGCCCTTTTCAGCCTCGAACCTCAGGACCTCAATATACACTTCAATCTGTACTTTGTCCCCTAGACTGCATATTGAAATGCTAAACCCCAACCTAAACTGAGGCTACAAAGCACTACCCATCAGGCAGAGAATCCACTCAGATTAAGCAAACATGCTGTAAAGGAAGAGCAACTGACATCACCTCTCTGGGCTTGTGAAAAGCCTCTGACACTGTCCCACACCAGACCCTTGGCTCTAAATTGGAGAGACACAGATTTGACAGACAGATCAACCAGCAGATAAAGAACTGGCAACAAGGTCTCACTCAGCTGGGGTCAATGGCTCACTGTTCAAGTGGAGAACAGGGACACATGGTGTTTCTTATGGGTTGGAAGATTGAAAGGAGGGTGTCAAAACAAAATACTTGTTCTTTCAGAATCACTTCACCTTACCTAAGTTTCATTTTTTTATATTTTTGGAATACATAATGGATTATTTATATACCAACTTTCTTTTTAAGAAAAACAGCCTTTATGATTTATCTCTATATTTCTTTCACCCATTTCTCTATTTTTTCCCCCAAAACCCTAAGAACAAAGGCCATACTTTCACATCCATATCATGTGTGTCACATACAGACTTTACAATCAAACTGCCTTTGATACTGAAGAAGAATCAATGCATTATGGCATCTAATAGAACTACATCAATTATTTTGTTACACATTATCTCTGGTTTCAAAATTATTTTATATCATCAACTTCAACACCATCTACACCCAGTTTAAGCTAGAGTCTGGTATAATAGAAGAGCTTCCAGTTCCAGTCCACTCCTTACTTATGTGAATGTGGTGCTTAAAAAAAAAAAAAAAAAAAAAAAAAAAAAAAAAAAAAAAAAAAGAAAAACAACCAAACAAACCCACTGGATACCACAGCAAATAACCAAGTTTCTTGCAAGCATGTCACTACAGGCTTTTCAGACATAAGATACTAATTTATCAGTACATTATGTGACCAGCAGGATGCTAATAAGGGGGACAGATTCATATTTGAACCATATGGACATAAATTACTAAAAAAAAATGTAATTGTGACAACCATGTGAGATTTATACCACAATGTAGTACAGTCTTTGTAAGTATGAAAATAAATAGCTTATGGCTTTTAACACCCAAGGATATAGTACATTTCTATGCCAATTATAACCACCAGGGCTTATACATCATTACATATTCTAAAGCTGGCATGTCATTCTAACTAATGAAAAACAGCCACTGCTGGAATTGTATTTGTGTGTTAGTATATCAAAAAGCAGTAATTTTACAAATTTAATTATTAGCATTAATGTATAGTGTATTTATCTTCTCCTAGACACCCCTAAAAGGATGGGCATTTTTAATAAACAGATCCACCATGTAACAGAATAACACTTTTTTTTTATAGGTATTTCAGAAAAGACAAAGTGCACACTATGCTGGTCTCAGCTTCGAGAAAAACTATCTCCATCTGCTTCAGAAGAATGACCAGCCAATCTCTGAACAAGTTGAATAATGGGATAGCTGGAGTTTTTTCTAGAAGCACCTGGAAATCGTTTTCCAGCAAGATCCCTTTCCACCAGCGCCACACACCTTTCTTAATTAATATATATGTAATGATATCTGCCTTTAGGATCATCCAATAAAGCTGCATCTTCCTCCTGTCTAAACTCATAAATACCAGTCTGCGGTTTCATTACTCACTCCAATACCTTTAGTAGGTACATTTCCTACACAGCAATCACTCTTTTGAACTTTTCTGTCTCAGTTTCAAGGACATCCGAAAGATAAATATCCCACAGAGAAACAGTACTGCAATATTACAGAGAAACAGGCAAACCCTTTCCAGGACAAACATCCAGCAAACAAATACTTCCCAAGACAAGGACAGAAGATGATTTCTCTTTTTTTTTAACATTACAAAAAAGAAAACACTAGCACTTCAGAAGTACTTATCAGATGACTTTCATCTTCCAATATGATTAAGATGGCATTTTTAAAAAACTGCAAATAGTAGTATAAAAGAGTTTTATTTTCCCTACCCTTCCAGGCTTTCCCTCCCCCCTTCTCCATTCACAGACCAAGAAACAGGCTCACTTGCATGTTGCAAGGCAACCAGATTGCCAGATTATACAGCAAAGGCTTGTACTGCTCACACACAGACTATTCAGAGTAGATTCTGAAATATCTGGAAAATACTTTCATCTAAGCTTCTGTCCCAGTTCTAAAGGGCAACAGGAAAAATTCTGAAGGCCAGATCACAAATCCTGCTCATCTCAATGGTTAAAATATTTAAAGCAAGTGAAAAAGCCATGCACGAGCAAACTCCAAATGCACACACCTCCACGCCTATTTTGGTGCAACCAGTAGAAATTAGACACCCACATACCTCTAAGAATGTCTCTTGATATCTAGCAGAATAGGCCATAAGCCAGACCATATTCACTGCTGGATAAGCAGCTTTTGCATGCAGCTTGCACCTCAAAGACCTCAAGGTGTTGCATTTTCCCAAGCTATTTTACCAGGGAGAACACAGGCTGCATTCAGCCCTTTAAGCCATATCCCTTTCTTCAGTTAAAATCACCTCCCACATCACTCCTTCTTTTGAGAAAGAAGGAGCACAAACACAGGATATTTAAGAATGCTCCCTCTGGCACAATTAGCACAAGCCCTGGACATAAACTTCCTCCCTGGTCTTGCAGAGCTCCCTAACAGCATCACTGAAACAACCTAAACCAAACAGCCATCAACACCTCCAGAGCCTCTAGCAAGTCCCACTCTTAGCTACCTTTATTTCCATTCTGCTTCCCCAGCTCATTCCTGCTCCCTAAGCTGCCTCTCAGCCATATGCAGACACAAAAAGCTCCTCCCCAACTATTAAAAACTAATTAAGACTGACTGCCCTAATTACCTGCTGTCTAAGCTGTTCCTTATGTCCTGGTCCTTTCCTCATTCCCTCCACCGGTGAACAGAGGTCAAACTCACTGAGCTGCAGATGAGCACCTGTTGTTTTAAAAGACCACAAAGTTTTGCTGAAAATTTTAGAAAGGTCTGACTCACAGAAGACTGTACTTCCAAAGGCAGTAAGACTGGAAACTGGATGTGTGAGCTTTGTAACTGAGATAGAAATTGTGGAAAAAATGGAGAGGGAAGCTGGTGGTCTGCACACTGCTGCCCAGGCAGCAGTCAGTGTGAGAGGAGAAAATCTGATGTAGATGCAGGTGCAATGCTTCAAGCACTTAGCCAAACCTGAGCCTGAATGAAACATCAGACTGCCTGCAAATCCTAGTGAGACCAAGAAAAAAAAGTACTTCTCACTCTCCTGAAGTGGCACAGATAAAAGATGAGCAAATTATGCAGTATATGTGCAAAGATGCTTTTTTTATATGCAGTTCACAAGAAAACTGTTTTCTCAGAAGATTCCTACTACTGAACACAGTATATAACATAGCAAAAAACCAGGAAAATAAAAACTTTAAAAAGAATACATGGAAGTCAATACAATGGAGCATGGCTCAACAGGACAGTTCAGGGAAACACATGTTACTATTTCATTCTTGAGATAAGGCTGTACAAGCTCCTCCATGAGCTTATTGCATGCAGTGACTGCATGCAATACAAGCCAAGAGCATATACAGGCCCTAAATAGTTCCTCAGTCAGTCAAGGAGAGCTCCAAGATAAGGCCACACTTGAAATTTATGAAAAAAAAGCAGAGCCCGGAATGACAAATGTCATTACTCTGACAATATTTCTAAAAGCAAAAAAAGGAGTATATATTCTGATAACAAAGACAACGTTTATAACTTGTTCTACACCCAAATAAACTTATAAAGTCTTGTGATGAGCATGGCAATTCATCCCATTATTCTGGAAAAGCATCCTGAGATGGGATGATTTACTCTCTGGAAGTACCTGTCTCTTTCCATCCACTCACTGGAGAGAAAGGCTAAGCAGGCAGTTTAATTGAGACATCTAACTGGGGATGGCTAATGTTAGGTGAAATTAAATCTACCCACAGTCCCTGTTCTCCTTGCTACCAAGGGACCTAGGCAATTTGTCCTCTTCTACTTCTCAAAGGGTTATTATGGTAGCAAATTTGTTATGCAATTGGGGTACTTGTGAACTGCCTTGTGAACTCCCACAAACCGGGTTACTCTTCAAAATGCAGCTCATTGGTAAAGACATGAAACACTGTCTTGACTTGCAGGACTTAGAAATTTTTGGCTGGGCAAGAAGAGGAGAAAATTATTTTCTTTATAAATAGAGAAAATAAAATATGAAAAGAAATGGAATGTATACTAAATACTTAGTCGTACCAAAACCATTTTTCTTCAAAGAAAATCTACTTACACATACACCTGTAGTACTCTGAGAATACAATTACAGTTATATGAAACACCTGATCTACCACCAATTCCTGGGCTCTTTGGCTTTCTGGCCTAAAACCTTGATGGCATTCAGCTGGTCTCTAGTTCATCTGGTTTACAAAAGATGCTGCTTCTTTAAAGAATGTAGAGTCCAGTTGTTTATGTATAGATGGATATGAAATTCAGGATATATTGTGCACTGTCCAATATCTAGAATTCTTTTTTCCTTGTATTTGCTATGGAATTTTCCTGATTTTCTCTTAAATTAAAAAAAAAAAAAAAGTCATTTCCTGAACAAAGTTACAGAGATAGCTAACAACTCTGTAACATGTTAAGGCACTGAAGATCTTTCTCTGAATTTGTTTCCTTTTTTTTAATGGAGTTTTATATATCTGTGACTTTTGCAAAGAGGAACCAGCAATATTATGTTAAAAAGAAACAATATTCAGGGAGTGCTTCTTGTGAGACACAGGCCTTTGGCCTTTGGGTTAACGTGTTTATTTTTTTTTTTTCACAGCAGGAATTTATGAAGAAAACACAAGTGAAAAATAAAGTTTTAAGTTCTCATACTATAAAGGGCTATAATATCCTTTATGACTGTCCAGGAAGAAATAATGAGCAAAGTCCTTTTGACATTAACCACAGCAGACTGAAGCAGTGGGAGCTGGTTTTTTGAAGTATTGAGTTTTATTTCTTTTCACTTGTTGGGCTTATTCCACAATAATGCAGTACAGAAAATGACAAGTTATTAATTTCTACATACAAGGTAAATAGAAATGGTGACAATTTATCTGATACTATCTGATCAAAAATGCTGCTTAGAGGAATTACAGTCTGAAATTTGAACCAGTAATATCTCATGAAACAACACAGCCTTCATGCCTACATATCAATCCATACCTGCCTCTGGTCGGCTCCAGACACCCTTAAGCCATGCTGATTCTCTGTGTGAGGTAAGACCTCACACACTTGATAATACTAAATCCTTTACAGCCTCTTCCTCACAAACATCATCTCAAGGGATCAGAGAAGTCAGCTCAGTGGAAAGGGTAGCTCTGTGCTTCCAGTCTGGTGCCATACCTGGCTCCACAGGGAGACAAGCCCCAGTAAAGCCTGTTCATTACAAATGTGCTGCTCACCCATGAAACCATTTTCACTTCTGTGTAATAAATACACACAATTCCTTGCACCCTTCAAAACCTCTGCCCATTTTTCAACAATACCAATACCATGCTGGAAATTCATAGCTAGTGCTCTGAACATAAGACTAGACAAATTCCAAGTACTTTAAATATCCATGGTTTCTTCAAAACCATACAAGTTTAAAATCCTCCAAAATTTCCTGGAAAACTGCCTGCTTCCTAGTGATGCTAGCTCTACAAAATTGCAGAGTGATGAATTTTTTTTTTTTTTTTTGGTTAGAAAAAAGGAAGACAGAAGACAGGAAAAGGTTATATAATCAGATTAATAACAGGAATGTAATTTCATTGCAGCCATGCAGCATTTTTTACCCCTCAACAGCAAACATTGCTGATCACGGGCTTAGGACACAAAGCAAAGCGCAGTGATGTTGACAGCAGTGGAAGGATGGTAGGTGAGGTGACAATACAGTCTTCTCCTCCATGCAAAGGGTGCATGATGCATCCCTTAGCTTACCTGGCAGCTGAGAGAATAGCATATGTCAGAGTGACATCATTGTTTTGCAGTGATGAGGTGATGCAGGGGAATCACCAAGTATGTTGCTCCATAAAAGTGTAAAATCAGGAAGAAAACATTAAGAAATCAGCCAATCTGGATAGAATGGCAGAACATAAAATGTAACAGAGTTGCAAGAGGTAAAGTTTGCAAGTAATGAAATGTATTTATAAGTTGTGTATGAAAAAGTGTGTAGTGGGAAAACAATCTTTCCTTAACGCTGTTACACAATGTCATTAGGGATTACTTCCTCTAGCTTACAGAAATCAATGTTATGACAGGAAGAGACAGAGCAGGAGAGATATTGACTGAGCTGTCAACCATAGGAGTACATCTCTCTGAACCTGTGGGTTTGGGCTTTGATGAAGCAAATGCATTCCATAGACACTTTTATAGAAACTCAGGCACTCAGTCAAAGTACTCACATTTCATATCCACTGTCTGGTCACAACCATCAACATAGTGACTCATAATTTTTGAGGTGAAATTGCCAAAAGTAGTAGATGTCTATCACCCAGCCCCATCCATGGATTCTTGACCTAATGATTTGACATGGGCTCTGAACCATGGTGCAGGGGTTTTCATGACACTGTGATTCCCTCTCTTTTTTCTCTTTGTCCACCCCTGTTTACTTATTTAATAAAGACATTAAAGAAGGAAACGAGGGAACCTTCTAGACAAAGCCAGAGATAAAAATATCATGTCTTCATAAACTCTCTTTACACTTACCAACCAGGAGCTTTGTGCTAAAAAAACCCCCAGACTTTCCCTACATGACCTCCCACATCCTATTTGATTGTTAAAAGTAATAATTAATGCATTTTAAGTTTCAAAGTATGTATTTCAATGGTAATGAAGTCCACAGGCCTTTTATACCTCACAAATCAAATAAGAACTGATATTAAAAATTGTGTATAAGAAATCCATCTCAAACCACATCTACCTTAGCAGAACTGACTGATCAAGCTCGAGCCAACAATACTGTAACCACTAATTCCTTCTCCTTTCCTATTTGTATCAATCAAACAAAATGCAGCATCCTTGAAATCACTAACAACCTGAACAACCATTACTGTTGGTGAGAAGCAATAACATATTTCTTAGGACCTTTATCTGGAAAGAAATCTGTGGAGATGCTATAGACATCATGATTTCTTGTGCAGTTAGCACTTTCTTCCAAGGCCAGAGAGAGGTTGAAGATAAGCTGCAAAGAGATTGAGGAACAACCTTCAAGTCTTCCAGATGGAGTTGACATAAAGTTGGCATTCTTTTCCCATAAAATGTACAATTAAGAAATTGTAAGAAAGTCACAAGACATAGAAACATGTAATTAGATAAAGAGGAGAAATCAGCTGGGAAAAAAAAAAAAAAGAAAAGAAAAATATGGAGACATTCAATGGTTTGAGGTCAAGAACTCCCCCAAGTGCTACAGAGAAGGTAGGGGAGCACAACACAGCCATATGAAAGAAAATTTAGTCATAAAGTGGCTTTCTAAAGCAGCTGCTTTTGTGCAACTAAGTGTAGTATTATGGCAAGCAATGTTCTATTATCATCAATCAGTAACTTAAACAAGGAGTCAGTGAATGCCACAGTCCTGGATATCACCAGGATACCCACTCCTGTTGAAAGAATGCTCAAGGAGGTATAAGATGTGTTATCAGAAGAACTTGGAACATTTGACATCTTTTCTGTCCTTTAGACTCTCACCATTTTCCTGAGTAAATGAATGCCCCAGCATTTCATTTACTCAGGAAAATTGAGATGTAGGGCAAGTCATAGGAGATGTAGGGGAAGTCACAGCACCAAGCCTGACAGAGTTCAAGAAGTGTTTGGACAATGTTCTCGGGCACATGGTGGGACTCTTGGGGATGGTTCTGTGCAGAGCCAGGAGTTGGACTTGATGATCCTGATGGGTTCCTTCCAACTCAGGATATTCTGTGGTTCTATGATTCCATGACACAGACAGTCTTGGCTATGGCAGAGAGCAAAAGGGGATTTGTTTTGTGGGACCAAAAGACTCAGCTTTCTTCAGAAGCCTGCACAGGCCTGTAAAAATGGAATTAACAGGTCTGTGTTGATTTGAGATAAAGGAATAACACCAAGAATGTAAAATAAATTGATTGTAATGAGAGCTGTTCTATTTGAGCAGCTAATCTGAGAAAGATTATCTGTTCCATTTTAATAGCAGACAAGAAATATGAAAAGTGACCCAGAATCTTTGAGTAATATTGGATCTGAGGTATTAAAAGACAGCAAAGTGACCACACTGAAAACTGGTACTGAGTAGGAAACCATCAGACATGCACTATAGAGAGTATTAAAAAACATTAGAAGAACAAATGCAAATATAAAGACAATGGATGCTCTCATAAAGGCATGGGGGGACTTTTTCTTTTTTTATTAATGTTTACCAAAGAAAATAAGAATTCAGATTTATGCTTACATTGAAGATTATAATAAAGCCAGAACAGAGAATAGCCTTGATAAGACAATGAAAAAATTAAAGTAAAATATGGCATACAGTAGATGTAATAATCAGAATATTTTACATGTGTTTCAGTACTAGGAGGCCAGGACATGAATCATGAAGGTTCAGTAAAATACAAAGATAAAAATCTTTATTTGCAAACAATGCAATCATAGAAAGGTGGAGGAGGTACTATAATGATCTCTTTAATGGTGAGAGATAAAAGTGAAAAACAAATGGTTATTTTCCAGATAAAGGAGTCATTCCCAGAAGAATCAAATTTTTAAAGGCAATTAGACATTCAGGAAAAATGCTGGCAATTCCTACTAAATTATTAAGACTCGGATACAATAAGCTTAGTCAAATTTTTTACAACCTAATTTTGATAATATTTCCTAAGAGCAGAAAGAGAAAGTCACATTTCCAATTTGAAAACCAGGATGTATTGGAAACGTAGAAGTTGTTTTTATGTTTCTTCCCATTTCAACCTCAAAAATCCAGCTTTCATACCTTTTACAGACACATACTCTTTAAACACAGGAAACAGTGAGTGATGGTGAATATTGGTGTCTGACAAAGAGTTCCTTTCCAAGATTAGCCACAAAAAATGAAAACAAGCAATCACTTTTAGTTAGGCATTGTCTCTAGGAAAAATGATGATATAAAAACAATTAAAGTGTGATTTCTTAGAGGATTTAGCAATAATCTAGTGGGTCCTTGGCCTGTTAGGAGAGTATCTGACATCTTGGAACATCACAGGACAAGTATGAGACTATTATGTAAGAAATTTGACTCTTTTCAAGTAGAGATACAGTGAAATTTCTGCTGTTTCATAGCAATCCAATACTAAAATGGGAAGATGAAGAAGCCTCACACTTTTCAGATCAGTCCAGTCATTGCTTGGAAGGCACTGAAGCAATCTGCCTCAACTTCTGACTGACTGCTGCAGGAAAGACAAGGTGAGAAAAAATGGTAGGTTTAGATCAGTGAACAGGAATGATATGCAAGGATTGCAAAAACAGGTAAATAGTCTTGTAATGATGAGATTTTGAGCAAGATTTCTGTCAGGCAATGAGGTTGCAATGAGTTTGGTGATGATGGCTTTAAATAATAGTAGAAGTTCATGGGAGGAATAAATTCAATTATTTGCTGCTTTGAACCTAATGACAGAAGGAAAAATTTCTTTCGACAATAGACCCTAAAAAGTCACCAAATTAAAAAAAGAGATCTCTTGACTAGATTGGCAGTGGTATTACCTAATCATCAGGTGAGAAAAGCTGAGAAATGGAAGGGGTGACATTGTAGTGCAGTTTGACTGCAGTCAGTGCAAGCACAATATAACTGGCATGGGTGACAGCTGCTGTGGCTGGGATGTGGCACAGAGTTTGCTAGCTGTCAACCACCACAGCAAACTTACTGAGCTCCTGGGTACATGAAGTGATTTTGTTGTAGCTATTTCTAGAGAGAACTGCTTAGCTGACTGTCCTGCACAGGACTCACACCACCACTCTTACTGCCCAAGTAATGTGTTTAACATGGTTTTTATAGGGATTCTAATCAAGCTGGTGATACTCTTTTGCAAACAGGAGGCTTGTTTATGTAAATCCTGTGAAATCCTACACCTATTGTCTCCACCTACCTTCCTCTTCTACCAGCAGCAGCTGCCCGGTGCTCCCTGTTCCAAACCCCTGTGCTCACTCCCTGTGTCCAGGAGCATTCCTTCTCCTATTGTGCAATCTAAACCCCAACAGCACAGAAGGTGAGACAGCATTTCAAACCTGGCTGCCACTGCAAGAGATGCAACACGGTGGAGAGAGCAGCAGTAACTGCAAAAATTTATCATCCCAGCTTCTTCAAATGCCCCTCCCTGCTCCGTGATCGAGGCACACCAGAGCAATAAATTCTTCTAAGAGCCCTTAAATCTATCACACTAATTGCTAAATGCAGAGTAGCCATTCATCTTTCCTGCTAACATGGCAATGCATAAATTTGCTGTAAGATTTTTTCTTCTAATGTTTCCTTATCATTAAGCTATAAAATAAAAGAAAATGTAGCATCACTGTCTACTTTGAGGCTAATGCTTTTTTTGAAGCCTGGAGAGGAGTTCAGCATGAAAATCATGAAAGATTAGGAGGACTGTCAGCACAAAGGGACAGATAGTTTCCTGTTCTATTCACATGCAGTTTTAGCATTTAAAAATGCATGTGAATAACACTTATTTTTAGACTTCAGAAAGAATAAACGACACCCATATTTCCAGAAATTTCCTAATAACATTCTCCTAAAATTTCTTTTCAAAAATATCACAGAAAGTCTTCCTTCATTTAGCATTGAGAGTAAGTGAAATTGGAATGTATTTTACCAGAGGGGTCAAATATTTAAAATAATAATATCCTTTGCAGTTGGTTGATAAATATACATGGAGAGAAACTTCAATGAAAACACAGGCACTAATAAGAGGCAAACTTCAGATTGTGAGCTTGTCCTTTGTCAATTTGTTCAGCATACAGTAACCTTGTCAAATTAAGAAAATTCCAAGTGTATTAGGAAAGGCTGCCCTCTTCAGACAAACTTAATAAAAGGTACACAGAAGTTCGGAATGTCTTGAAGTTAAAATAAGAATGTGGTGAAATTAACTGTGCAGTGCAATATTAGCATATTAACTTTCTTCTGCTTAATAACAATTTGCTATCACATAAAGGAAAGCATTTTTTGTCATTAGCTACACATTAATGAGTGGTTTTTTAGACTCACAACAGACCCATTTATACTGTTTCTGTAAGGGTGCTATACTTCAAGTCACATGCTGAAATATAGACACATAATTAATTAAGAAATCTATTGAGTCTGAATTTTCCCTATGTCATGTTTTGTGCTGTCATATGGAAGAATAACACATTTTGCAGCACTGAATTTCTGTCACAGGGAAATTTCCATTAAACATGATAAAATTGCCTTTTTTCCTCTAACAAAACTTGGGGTTTAGATAGGTTTTGATCTCCCTAATGATCTAAACTAGTGAGTGGAAAAAAGTCTTTGTCATCATGATTGGTGCTTTCTACTTGATGGCTATTTTTAATTTCATTCATGAACAACTAGAAAACAGCCTACTTAGACAAAAAGTAATTTTTTCTTTTTCCTTGCTATTTGTCATCTGAGTGTCTTCACAGGTGAAATTTTGGATTTTAATCTTGCATCACACCAGGTGGCAAAACACAAGACCACCAGGTATTTTCCTGGTGCATATCATAGAATTTTCATAAGGAAGACCACCTGTATGAAGTAAGTAACTGTATTTGGGTTAATGACCGTAAATAACAGTTTCCAATTTACCGGGGAGGTGAGGTGGACATAAATATTTTTTATTGGTGTTTTACTTTGAAAACTGAAAGCTGTATCATAGAATCTTGTGAGGAGACCTCGAAATACATATTATGCTCCACAAGACCAAATCTAATACTTATCTATCCACATTATTCAAGACCTTTACCAGGGCCTGGAACTGTATTAGACAAAACAGCCATTAACTCTCAATATAGCCCACTGAAGTTCGCCAGAACAGGGAGCAGAGACAATTCTACTAAAAGATGGTCCTAAGACAGAAAGGGATTTAGCTGCCAGTTTGATAAAGTCTCTCCATTCGTTAGAAAAGCTCTTTTTTCTAGCTTTTCAGTAAAGCCTCCAATGTCATGATGTCTCAGGAGAACACACCTAAATGCCCAATAAGTTTGTCACTGCAAGATTGCTCTTTTCCTTGCAAAACAACTTTTTTTTTTTTTTTTTTTTTTAATCTTGTCTCAAAGCATGGTAAGTCTAATTCATTCTATGTTCTGATCAAAATTTTGTATCATGTTTCATTCCTCCTTCACCACATCATAAAGGCTTTCTGGACAACAGGTAATTTCATCTATCATGTCCCTTTGCACAGGCAGCCTCTTCAGTCTGTGAAACAGGCAGTATTTCCAAGTTCACTTTAAAAAACACCCCATGCTGTTAACTTTAACCATGTGAAGAAGTCTCTCTGAAGACTTGTGGGCCTTTTTTTCCCCTTTGTTAAATAGGATTTGGTTTAAGATGTACTTTAAGTTAAGAATTACTTAAATGCTTTGCTGAACTGAGGCCTGAAATGGGACTTTAATTTCCTTAACAACTCTCAGTATACCATTACTAGAATAAATGCAGAAAATTCAGACTTTCTGAAAAAATGTGTCTCGAGGGTGCTAGTACAAGCAAATTACAGAGCAGTTAAATAATGCCAAACTATAAATCTCATATCTCCCAACACTTATCCATCTGTCTTACCACTATGCTAAGGAGTAGGTCTTTTTTAAAGACTGAGATGTTAGAGCTGGAAATGAATACTTGCCTTTTAGTCCCCTCCTATGCTATGGTATTCAGTTTCATGTATAATTGATGGGCTGAAATTTTAAGACAGACTGAGTAAATAAATTATGAGTATTCAAAATATCACCCTTTTGCCAGTAAACCCCTGTTATTCTTCACACTGACTCAGCCACCTCTCATGCTGCTATCTTTATTTATAGGAATAGTATTTTCTGTGATTTGGTAGTATACACTTACTAAAATTATTTCAATGGAAATTTTTTTCAATGTCAAATATAACCACAATTTTTTAATAATCAAAACACAGTACAGCTTTGTTTGGGTATTTTTCCTTCATTCAATTGAGACACAGGGTAAAAGAAAGGCATATTAGTTGAATACCAGCATTTTTTATGCTATTGCTAGTTCTGGCACAATAGAATTCCTATGAACTGTGCTGTAATTCTTTCCTGCAGTGAAACACAGGGGTGTCCACATTGGCATTCTTGAATTTTCTTAGGCCATTAAATCATAAGGCTGCATGTACTATGCAGAGAGATTGGGTTATGAATTTTCTGAAGTGACAGATCCCGTTATATAAGCCACTGGTGAGTCTGGGAATGCCATTCAACATTTTCAGCTTTGGAATTAATTTTATTCTACTTTTTCCCATGAGAAAAATGAAAATGTTCACAATTTTACTGGTAAGGAGCGCAGTTTCCATGACAAAATCACATCCCTGGGAAAACCCTAAGTATTCCTTCCAGCTGTGGGTATACAGAGGTACAATTCTGCCCTCACAGCTGTGCACCTGATGTGACTTATTGGAAAACTCAAACAAGGATCCTAAAATTAAAAGGCTGCTGGACAAGATAGCTCCAGCATCTTTCTTGTAACAGGCAAGGCTAATGGACTTGAATAAAATTTAAGAAATTGTTTTTGCAGAAAGCATTATAAGCCTCCTCTACATAAAATTACTCGTCTCTTCACACATGCAAGTCTTTCCAGGTTCAGGCTAGTGAGAGGGCTAGTCAGGTAAGCCCACTGCCCTTCAGTATTACAGAGGTGGCATCAAAAGTGAGCTGTAACTTAACTGTCTGATACCACTTAAAAAGTTAATATCACATTCTTACACAATTCAGTTGACTCCGTGACAAGCTGTAATCACAGCTCACGGAGTCCTTCCAGGACTCATAAAGTAAACAACTGGAGCAATAAGAACTCTTCTATGGACAGCAACTATCAATAAAAAGAAATTGAACAGGCAAATGAACACATGCAGGTTTATTAACAGAGAAAGAACGCAAGAGGTGAACATTTGCAGTGAGATAGACATTCATTTTGAAAAATTACAGGAAGCCAGTGAAAGTTCAGAGACAAGGCAAAGATTACTGATTTTCCTTAAATAAAAACAAGGAAGCAACCTAACTCTGTCCCAAATAACAGTTGACAAATTCACTCAATTTGGCCTGTGCCCCTCATACACCTTGGAGCTGGGATTTTCAAATTTCAGTGGTAGATGAATGTGAAATACCCCTTCATTCCTTTGAAGAAGCCAGTCTGAAGCTGCAATGAGCCTGCAAATAGTGATTAACATTTAAAGTGGCACCCTGAATAATAAAATGTCTTTGAGCTGGATTGTAATTTTCTGGAAGTGAAAGATATTCTTTACATTTACCTCACAGGAGACTAATTTTGGTCTTGTCCCGCTAAATGAGAGGTCACAAGGTATCAGCTCCAATGAATCTCTCCTAGGCTCTTCAGGTAATATTTAATTCTTGACATTTCATCTGCAAGTTTTCTGAGGCTGTAGTTTGTGGCTCCCAGCCCTGTTCCCTTCCAGCCTGAAGAGCAGTACCCGTGGTGATCCAGGCTGCAGGAGGCTGCAGTGCCACCTTCCTGCTCCAAAGAGCTGCACCTCCTCCCAGGCACCCCTGAATAACCAGCTCTGAAGCCTGACTTTCTCACACACTCCAAAATCCTGCTCCCCACATCTGATAGGGATATGGGGCTGTGAGGGTTTTTGTGGTATCATCTGCACCTCTCCTAGCTGCTGAGACAAAGTTCATGGCAACCACTTACAGTGCTCAGCTCAGTCCTCAGCCAAGTATTTAATCAGTAAATGTTGTACCAAGCTAGTTAAAAGCACAAAGGAAGAATTTATCGTGACATCAAACTGAAGCCTAGTAAAACCAAAATAACAAATGAAGAAACCCACAGCTAGGTAAAAATATCTGAATCCACAAGGGGGGAAGCGTTCTAACAGCAGTAAACTTTCATTCCTATCTGCTTCTGTGCAAGTAGTGTTAAGCAGAAATGCCTAATGGAAACAAACCTAACCTGGGCAGGCTCTTTCAGGAGAGCAAATAGACAGAGAAGTCTCTTGATGCCCATGTAAACGTCATTACCTCTCCTTGTACCTCCTGCAGCAGCCCACACAAGGACTGGTCAAACAGTTCACAGAAAAGGGCAAGCGCAGCTTCGGAGCTGCACGCTCCCCAGAGAACTCCTCTGCTCTGCTTTTTAAAAAGCACAGTCTCCTGCTTTTCTACAGTAATCTTGAAATCTGCTCCATTTTCCATGCTTGGCTATAGAAATCCTCTCTGGATTCCCTGAAAGAAAAATATTAAGCAGAACACCCAAAGTTTTTTTAAAATAGTGTAGCACTTGAGTCTCTGCCTGCCACTCAGTGAAACATAGCAATTTAAAATTACTGAAGCTCTTAAATTAAGTGCTTAAATTTGAAGGTGATCACCACTCTGAACATGTGAATTGTACAGCTATCTGAACTATCAAAGCTCTTCAATTTACTCCAAGCAAGTCATTTTTGGAAGTGATAAGGGAGTCTGTGATTGCCCAGACTATACTGATTTAAAGCTTCTGCTCAGTTTTCTACTCCTTTTTAAAAGTATTTGAGTAATTCTGCTAGCTTATAGAAAGACTGTGCTGAACATATTTGAGCAGTTTGGGGGAATGTGTGTGAATTTTTTTTG
Source organism: Melospiza georgiana (assembly GCF_028018845.1). Taxonomy (NCBI): domain Eukaryota; kingdom Metazoa; phylum Chordata; class Aves; order Passeriformes; family Passerellidae; genus Melospiza; species Melospiza georgiana. Next base: position 40,802,765 of record NC_080430.1, on the reverse strand, counting down.
CTTGTAAGTAACCATTTTGGATCAGTACTTTCCTTCCGGAATCACGTCAAAGCAAGTGGTTTTACCTAACTCTTCAACAGTTGTGTGGAGATAAAAACTGAACACCCGTATCCATTAAGTCTTCAATTCACTTAATAGACAATGTACAATTTTCTGAGTGCATTCAAAGTGTCATTGCTTTGTAGCTACAAATTGAAACCTATAATGCTCATCTCCAGGAAGCAATTATTAGTATTTTTTTTACAATACAATATATTTATTCTTGCAATTTTGGCACACAGTGCCTTTTGAAAATATTTTCTTAAATGAACTAGTAACACCAGTTGTCCTCTGTAATATATTATTCAGTGATGAAATACTTCCATTCCATACACAAACCTCTTACAGCTGTGAGGACTGTAGAAACACAAGAGATTCTAAAACTCCTCCATGATTCTTTCCTGTACCATCCAAAGTAGCTTCAGGCCAGAACGAGGCCTTGACAGGTTTTTGGGTTTTTTTAATTTGGACAGCTTTCTACATATTCCCAGAATTGTTAAATATTGCACTATTTCCCACACTGCATAAAGTTCAATTAGAAACATTCTTTCTGTGGGCCTTTTTCTTGTGCTTCTTCAACTACCCCATGGCAGAGCTGTCACAGCTGATGCTCTGCTTTGATTCACAACTCCCAGAAAATTTCCCATTTTCCTTGCTGAATAGCATTAATGATAAAGCACAATTATCTGAAAACTCTGATGAATTCAACTATTTGTTATAAATTAATTCCACCTAATGCCTCAAATTTTTAAGGCACTCTATCTATCAAAAGTAACTTCTGAGCTGAAAATTTGTCAGTTAGCCTTCCACTTGTAGACCCTTGAAACTCAATTGCCTTTCAAGTGGAGGCACATTCTGGCTGTTTGACAGCAGATCCTTTTATACATCTGTACTGACCCATAATCTATTGCAAAGGATGTGCATTAGCATTTGTAAGCTCTGCCTCCTAAGGTAACACGTGAGGTGGGACCTGGGGGGTTCTTGCTGCAATATCTGTTGGTTACTCACACCTGTTGGATAACCAGCTCATATTTACAATGCTAAGATGTCTTGAATGGGTGGGGGGATGTTGGGGCTTTTTTTGCCATTTCAAGGACTTCTGCAACCAGCAAAATCTGATTCCAGTGAGTTTCTGAGTCATATGGTGCTTGTGCTGTGTCCATCTACTTTTTCATTTAATGGCTAGTCAAATGCCAGAGGTGAGATCATGCCACAATGCTTGCTTAATTTATCTATTATCAAATCATTTGCTCAAGATTACACTGATTTAGCACCTCAATATTTTTACAGGTACACTGTGACACATCAAGATGTTTCAGAGTTATTTGTAAAGAGATCTGTCACGTGATTTCAGAAAATGTATTAAGGTTTTTTTGAAGCTGTTGGATGTTCTCTTGATGATTAAAGCTTGTGTGAAAAATGAGTTGACTGATTAATTTTCCAAGTCAAAGTCCAGGCTGCAGCACTGCCATTAATTCATTTTGGTTTACATATCAATGTGGAAGAGCTTGCCTGTCAACAGAAGTGTAACATAGTTGCTTACTTTGTTAAGTGTTATCACTTTTTACATCTGTATTCTTTGATATTTTGGCTATAGTGCTGCATTCCCCATTATTCTCTGGGATTTTTTCCTATTTCCCTGCTTTGCAGAAGAGTTCCATAATTTATCAGCCATCTTGTTCCCACAAGCATTTCCCTAGTGATATGAGCTTCATCTGAAGTTTTCTCAAGTTTCTGAATGTTTGTCATATTTTTTGTATTGTACATGTAAAGCAAGAGCAGTAATAGTAATTTCTGAGCAGTCAAAGTCTAAAAGCATTAATAGCTGAGCTGTTAGAATCCTTTACTGCAGCTTAACCAACAGTTTGGCCTTCTTGATTAAATTATCCATGCTGTTCCCTTCATTTCTACTCAGGTTGCCTTGTACTACGCTGTCCTTAAAGCCTGAGCCTCAATACACCTGGACTCCTTTCATTGGTACAACCTGAAATGTGGGGTTTGTGTCTTGAAAAGCCTTTTCCTTACGCTTTCTAAGATTGTAAAAAAAAAAGACTTGGAAAAGAATTCCAAGGCAATTTTGGCCCCATTCTTTGGATTATGAGCTGGGATCAAGCCCTTCCAGTCTACCCCTGGCAGAGCTTCCTTTAACCACTTTTTTTTGAAACCTTTAATAAGGAGCCCTGAATGAGTGTCCCAGCGCCACAATTGCTCACTGTTCCTTCCCATCATTCATATATGTTTTGGAAGATGAAGTTTCCCCTCAGGCCTCTTTTTGCTAAATTAGACAAATCAGTTCCTTTACCCGATTTCCATAAGCAGGTTTTCTAATCCTCTTTTCCTGTTACTCTCCTCTGGGGTCTATCCAGGCTGTCTACTCTTAAGCCCATCTACCAAAACCCATATTTCAGCTGCGGTTACACCAGTTTCAGGAGGAGCAGAGCACATTTTCTGCCACTGAGAAAAAAAAAGTTTAAACATCTCACAGCTTCATTCTCATATTTTTGCATCATCATAATAAAAGAGTGTGCTTTTTTAATGAATTTGTTCTTACCAAAATAAAAAACTTCTAGCATCAACTCATCTACATCAGCTCACATCTTCAAGAGTTTTGACCCAAATTTCCTTTCAGTAGAAGTTAAAACAATCTAAGCAATCCTTGGTGACTCTATTTGGATGACTCCTATGACTTGTAGACAGCCAGATTTAACAATGATTTCCACCCACTCTGAACTCTGACATTGGGCACTGATTATTATTTTTTTCCCTCATGTTGATCTAAAACACAGGGATGGTGTTTGCTGATTGCATTTCTCAATATATTTTGACTGCCTCAACTTTTGTTATTGCCATTATTGCAGAGATCCTGGCCTAGCAATGTTGTCAGTCGGAGCATGCTGATGAGTAACTCCACAGTCATAACTGGCTCTTAGCCTACGAGTGATGGTGCTGTTTCTGCATTAATGTGATGCTCACTGAATAGTAACTATCTTGGATATATTGCAGATTTCCTCATTTTTAAAATGCTTTTTGTCAGCAGTGATGTTCGCGTGCTACAAGGATTTAGGGCTTGCATTTGTCCATTTCTTTCATTGCCGCTATCAACTTTCATTATTGCAACTATAGCTCTGAATGTTCTAGAAATTCTCATACATACCTTCAGTAAAGTCTGCTGTAGAGACCTGGCTTTCCCAACAATTCATGGAAAAATTGCCGAGTGCATTACCTTTCTTGTGTGACTAACTTAGCATGCTTTTGATGCTTGACTTTATTTTGCTAATGAGTATATGTTATAGAACTATCAATCACCTGCCAGTCTAGCAAAACAGTGAAATTCATTTCATCTGCCCTCTTTGACCTGTTAGACTTAAGTGGCCGTACCAGGAGTTAAAACTCCAGCCAGCAGAGATGATAGGATTATTGAAACACAGGCTCTTTCATTACCACAAGGGGTAGCCCTCAAAGACTGAAATCTCAGTGGTGGCACTTGCAAAGATTAACATTCTTGCCAGAAACCACTGCCCAGCTTATCAAAACACTTCTACCTAAAGGAAATGCCTGAATGCAAACTTAGGCAATGAAACTGAAGTAGCCCAGTTTGGGAAGGTGCTGAGTACTCACAGCTTTCAGCAATTTTATGGAATTAAATGAAAACAGTACATGAAATAATAAACCTAAGAGAGACAAACACAGTGGCACATGGCTATAGTCTTCTCAAAACAGAAATAAATCTTTGTGTGGACTTCAATAAAAATTCTTAAAAGGTAAAGTGACTAATTGCTTCTTTTTATATAGCTTAATTGATAGTCTTAAGCCAGGAACAGATTTAAAATTTATCAAAGTTTCCTAAATAATTGTGACTTCATGGTGATAGAATCCTGAATAATGGACTGAATAATAGGTTAATCAATTGACTGATTCTTTCACTGAACAGAATATCAAATGAAAATATTCACCTATTATTTGTATCCATTTGTATTTAGAGGTAAGCACATACAGATTTGACTTCCTGCCATACTGAAAAAGGATGGAGTATTGCAGCATGATGTGTTCAGAGAGAATTTGTCAACCACACAACTCAACTGTGGGGAGGGGTGACTGTAACACTGCCTCATAGAACTCACAGCCCAGCACAGGCTGTGTTTGATGTGCCAAGGAAAAGGTACTGACACTTGTCCAGCCCATCCATCAACAGCAGTTCTTGGGGAAACTCCCTCTCTGTTCTCTGCAGAACATGCAGGGCCATGCAAGCAGGACACTGAGTCTGGATGACACAGGCCATCTACCCAGGATGAACAGGGCACACACTGTCTGACACCAGACTGCAGATTTGGGGTGCAGAAGAGACAACAACCACAGTAAAGAACCTCTGCCAAACAGAGGAGTCTTTACCTCTAAAAGACTGACACCACTGCCTCCCAGATAACTTCATACAATTAGGTTTTGAGTACACTCTTTGTGAAAGATTCAAGCCACCATATAGTATGCAAGAGCACAGTTAGGAGTTGTCTACAAAAGGAACAAAATGTGAAGGAAGACATGGAGATAGTCATGTTATAAATAAATCCATGAGTCTGCATTTAAAAAAAATAAATATTTTAAATGTAGGGCATCTTTGAGTCAGGTGCTAAGCTAAGAGGTTGGCAGGCCAACGCTTTTTCTTTTACTCCTTTTGCTAGTTCTAGGTTACATTTTCAAGTGTCAAGTTACTTTTCAGAGCAGTACTGCATATATTTTTTTACCTAAGCAAAGCAAAACAGATCTTCTGAAATAAAGGTGCATATTTATTTGACAGCACCCTGCATTACAATAACCAAATTAAAAGACATTTACCATTTTCTGTCCTGGCTTTCACTTATTTATCAAATGTTTCCATTTATACATATATTTAAATTTTTGTATTATATAAATATAAATACATAAGTGTACACATATATATGTATGGGGACATATGAGTGGGTATATTAATATATTATTATTACATTTATATTGTAAACATATAGATAATATGTATTAAAATCTATTATGTTTATAATAATATATTATGAATATATATTATACATTTAAACCTTAATATTTATATAAATATAAATACATAAGTGTACACATATGTATGGGTATACATGTGTGGGTATATAAATATATATATATTTAACTAAATATGAGCATCTTTGAAAATTCATTATTGTTTCTCAGAACCATCCAACAAGGGCTTTATTGTTCAAAGCTGCTGTAAAGAGAGCTGCACCGAGGGGAGCCATTTGAAGTGCACAACAATGAACTTTATTGATCCTGCATAAGTCAGAAGCACAGTTACATTTTTCTGAGTGCCTTCTATGGGCACATTTTCCTAATGACAGTGTATGTGTGCCTATATATTAATGTTAAAGACAACACAACACCACTGTGCATCACAGCACTCAGCCAGCACATGGTCTAAAATTTCCAGTTTTGGAATCGCTGCAACATTTCTGCATTCTCACTGCCATTATATAAGTTTATTTGGAGGCAACCCTGGACCCACACTAAAATACAAGACTGCAAAGATTTCCTGGCTTTTTATTTACACTTGATTAAATTGTTCCAGTTTTGGCTTTGACAACTATACCAGTATGCTGGCCCATTCACTCACACTAAGAAAAATAAAAGTGGCATGTGAATGGAAATGAAACAACTGCCCCCAAGTAAGTGTTCTCACAAATAATCTGGCAGGTTACTCAGTAAGTTAAGTAAGCTCCCATATTTGGACAAATTCTTTGTGTGTCCAGACTGTGAAGCACAGAAAGGAGAGCTCTTGCAGACTGGTACCATAAACATAGCCAATGTCAACAGGTTTTATTTTACAGCAAACATTAAAGAAGAGATTTTCAAAGAAACATAAGAAAATTATGAGCAACCAGGGATCCAACACCTTTAGGCTCCTCTGAACAGCAAAAGGTCAAGCAAAACAACCAGTACACCAGCCCATACCAATTGCCACACTAATGCTCCCTGAGGCTTCAGTCCAAGAAATCAGGACCTTGTTTATGGAAACATAATAAAGGCACTTTTTTTGCTTTCCTGTAATGGACACTTTAGCACCTGGTAATTAAAGGGGAATACCTGAAAAATCTGCTATTGAATTTCACTAAGGCCATGCATTAGATGCCTATTTGCATTCCTGTGGCAAATTTGGTTACAAATTCACATACCAGGGCTTCTTTGACTCACTGGTACAAACCAGAGTGCACATCCCTAAATCCTCTGCTCCTTGGTGAGAACACCTGCAGAAACTTCCTTCCCCTTCTTACTTTGAGGAATCTAATTATCCAGCATGCATTTTTCATAAGCTCAAGTCACTTCTAATGTTTAAATGCTTGGACCCTAATACCTGCTACAATGCTGAGAACATTGAATGGGAATCCTGCCCTTAACATCCACAAGTGATTCACATATTTGCTTCCCTTGGCTCAGACTGGCCCAGGCCCATCTGTTTGAAGGCACCAATCCTCCTTTGCTGGTCCAATGCTCAGGCAGTGATGCCAAGGGACAGGAACAGTGAGCAGGTCATTGCTTGCTCACATGAGGCTACAAGAGCCCTTTCCATTGCTCCCAGACCTGCAGTCACACCAGGTCACTTCTGCTGCCAGTGTCTCTGGAAAAGGCCTCACATCTGCCCACTCAGAGTGCAGGGCCATGGAAGCGGGACATGGTCCAAGGGAGCTTTGGCTACACATGGTGGCTGCTGTGGGTGAAGCCTCTCCTCGTGGGCTAGCCCATGCCCATAGCAGAAATCTGTAGCTCCGGAAACAAAAAAAGTGATTCTGCTATGGACAAATCTCCTTGCTTGAGGGATCAATACAGCAAAGGTGCCACAGGGACCCAGAGCTCCCCACACACACACTCAAGTACTAAAAAACTAATGAAAGACACAAGTCAGAAACAAAGGACTCTGAGTAATGAAATGATTAAAGAGAAAATACAGTTGAAAACTCCTGGAACACATTATAATTTAATATCTCATTATTTACAAGGCACATTGAACATAACACGAATTTCCCTCTGCTCCACCAAGCCCACTTCATATTCCACAGAGCCTACACTTCTGTATCTCATCCAAGCTGAGATGAAATTGTCTTGTATATCAGACAAATGTACTAGAGAGTAGCCTACACTCCAGTAATGTACAAGCTGAATGTTCCCAACAGTCCAACTTCCACATCGTTTAGGGAATTTGCACTCACACATTTTCCATGCATAATGAGAGGTTTTAGCAGTTCATAATTATTAAGTAGTTATTTTACATGCCCTTGTGTGTGGTAAATAATACCATAGAGAAAAAAAGTAACCAAGGGTTTGTATAAATGATTCCGCATAAACCTACAAGCTCAGGTTTTAAATCTGCATTATCATGTTGGTTCAGATCTTTAGGCTTAGGTCTGAACAAACATGAACTTCAGGGACATTTGAAATTCAACTCTGTATCCTGACCTGGATTTTCTAAATGACCTTTGAAATTTGGAACTAAATCCAAGTGTTGCAGAGTCTCTATCTGGAAGCTTTTTGCTGATGGATTTTCATTCAGTCTAATGTAGGTGGCAAATTATGCTGAGAATAAGTCATTTTCAAGAGATCCGAGGTCTGGCATACAGACTACTGCTTCCAGCCGTTTTAAATGGAAAACAAAGGTTCTTCATTTACCTCTGAGGCTTCTGTCTGATTTATTTTGCTTCTCTGGTTTGCATTTATTTGATTGTTTGTGCCAGGTATAATGGAGAAAATGCAGGCATCGCTAGAAAATCTGCAATCTGCAGTCCCTCAGCCACACTGACCTCTTGCAGACATGTCTGAATCACAGCAGAAACGAGAGACGGCAACTCCCAGCTGGACAGGCCTTTGTAGCTTGCCCAGATGTCAGAAAATTAGTCTTCACTGGCCAAGATTGAGACAGCCATAACTTTTTATAAAGCAGTGAAGCACATACTTAACTTTACTCACATATTTTAATTTAGGAATGCGCTTAACTGCTTTGCTGAACATGGGTAGGCACAAACACTTGCCATGCCGCACTGGCAACGCACGGTCAGTCACTCTTATAGCAACAAAATATTCCCCCAAAAATCCTGAAAATGGGAAATACAAGAAATCCTATTTATCAGGTAACTACTCCAGTGTCATAAAATCATAGCTTTGTAGCATGGTTTGAGTTTGAAGGAACCTTAAATATCACCTGGTTCAACCCTCCTGTCAGGGACACTGTCCACTAGCCCAGGTTATTCTAAGCCCTGTCCAAGCTGACCTTGAACACTTCCATGGATGGGACATCCACAGATTCTCTGGGCAGCCTGTTTCAAGCCTCACCACCTTCACAGTAAAGAATTTCTTCCTAATATCTAATCTAAACCTACCTTTTTCAGTTTAAAGCCATTTCCCCTCTACCTATAAATGCATGCCCTTGTAAAAAATCTCTCTCCAGGCCCCTTAAGGTACAGAAAGGTTCTCTAAGGTGTCTCCAAAGCTTCCTCTTCTCCAGGCTGGAAAACCTCATCTCTATCCTCTTAGGAGAGATGCTCCAGCCCTCTGATCACCTTGGTAGGCCTCCTCTGGCTTGCCTCAGCAGGTCCACATTCTTCTCATGCTGGGAGCCCCAGAGCTGGATGCAGTGCTCCAGGTGGGATCTCAGGAGAGTGGAATAGAGGGGCAGAATCCCCTCCCTTGCCCTCTTGGCCACACTGCTTTGGCCATTCTCTTCCGTCAATAGATGGGAATTAGGAAAGTGTCCCTTCATCTGACAGCATCTGATACTGCAATCCAACAACCCCAAAAGTCTTCTGGCCCTTTCTGGGAAGGCAGGCATTCAACTTATATTGGTAAGCCAGTAGATCTAACCCAAACAGAAACCAAAGAGAAACGTCATCCCAGCAGTCCTCTTCTGAACTGTACTATAACTAAAATGAATATATAAACATAATTCTGAAAAACTGACTTGTATTTCCTAAGTCTTGGTTATCTAGAATAATGCACAACTAAAATTAATTTTAAAAAAAGTTATTTTTGAAATGCACAGAAATTCAGAGGCAGAAGTCAGTCATATTTTCAGGCATCAATTAGTTCCTTTCTTGATGTGTTGAAGAAATTAAAGGAATATTAAAGTTATTACCTGCAGGAACTGATTGTCCCTTAAAACAACTTCAGTTTCATAAAAATGTAAAACCCAAAAGCTTCCATCCAGTTTGAGAAAAAAACATCCCAGTTCCAGGGACAGTAAGAAAGCTACTGAAGCAAGTCTTTTGTTCGTCTTTTGACCATTTCTGCATGCAGAACTCCCTGCAGTGCTGTCCAGCTCTGCCTCCCAAGTGCTTAGAAATAAGCAATCTACCTTTGACCATGCCTTAATCTACATTTTTCAGGACAAAAAATTCTTGGCTGCTATGCTGATCACCCAACTAGAATTTTTAAGTACCTTCTAAAAATCTCACATCAAAATAGTGCTTTGTCCTCTGCCCATTTTGCTGTATCACTTTTCATTCTCTTTTCTTAAAGGGAACTATGGACACATTTTATTTCTGCTGCACTGGCAGAATATTTATGTCTCTACAGATTCTTCAGCATAATTGTCTCTGCATTTTGTGTGAACAGTTGTAATTTTTTTAAATTGCATTGTTTTAATTCATATTTTAAATAGGAATTACACGTAGATAAAGAGAATTAAGTTCCTGCTGAGATGAAGACCACTGGAGTCAGGATTATCATATTGTTTTTTGACTAGTATTATGTGTGGTTGAAAGATGACCCAAACTTTCTTCCCTCATCATAAAAAGAAGAAACATGAATCAAAAGTCAGCCTTCCATTTTAATCAAATTGCCCTGATTATCTGGTATGGATCTAAAGAAAGAAGGTTTAAATACCTCCTACAATGGAAATATTTCTGAATTAATCTGACAGTACAAGCAAAAAGATGTAACTGATAGAAGCAAATGAACTTAGATTATAGTGATCAGGGAACAACTGGGGAAAGGGCACAAAAATTGCAAGAATCAAGTTATTACTGTGGATTATTTCTATATTAAAAAAATTAATTAATCTATACTCTTAAGGCTACTTAAAAGGAAGTAAGAAAAAGGAGAACACAAATTTGTCTGTCTACAGAAGTGCATTACTAGATTGCAGTTTTAGCTGAACTTTTTAAATGAGAGTAGTTTCACATTAATGAAAAAAACTGATCTGATGATATAGTTTTCTTTCTGGAGAATCAAGGATAGTTTTCTGAATGGGGTTAACATAGGTGTTAACTAAGAGGCAAATCCAGAGTCGGACCTCCTGCTGAATGCTTAGGAAGGAAAATCAAAATCCTTCACCGAGAACAGCACTGCTATTTCTTGCTTTTCCCATCCGAGCTCTTGGGGATAATAAAGTTTGATACTGCCCAAGAGCCTCTTACCTGGAGGCATTGCTGGTAACTGTGTCATCTTCTCACCTGGACATAAGAGAGGGAAGATACTGGGGGAAAGACACTGGGCTGTGCAGACAAACCCCAACTGCTGTGAAAGACTTGAGGTTCACCTTGTATCAAAACAGAGGTTTGCTGTTCATCTCTGGCCAACACAAAATTTGATAAACCACTATGACCCTATGAACACTCTTGAATCTTACTTTATCCAGTAAGGAGTAAAATATCTCAGGTATGCTGCCTAGAAAAAATTTAAGAAATCATGATCCTTACCATAGAGTGCCAATGAAAAGAAATTTACATATCCAAAATTACAATTTGTGAAAGGTCAGACAAAATCTACCACATGCTGACAGATTAGTACCCTGACACACTTCAGAAACATTTTTCAACAGGAGAACTAGCAAACTACAAAATAAACTGTAATTTAATGTGTTGCAAGGACATGATTGTGATTGCCTTTAGCAAGTGGTTCTTCCTGTACCATTCATGCCTTAGTTTGCCAAATGTTTGTTAAAGGCAGAAACTAAAATGAAGCTGGATGTAGCTGTAACACTCTGGAAAACCCTTTTCTGTAAGAGGATCAAGTTAGGAGACTGTGGAAATTAAAGAGCTGTAATGTGAAACCTAATGTATAGTAACTGTCAAGTGAGGTAATGTAGAAACTGGAAAGCCTTGTCTTAGAGTTAATGCCTTAATCCCAACATACCACTTACACTGTGAGGAAAAAATGTAAGAAACTGAAAATCCATGAAACAAGGTTATGGAACAAAGACAATAAAATAAACATTGTCAGTGACAATGTGTTGAAATTGATTTGTTTTCATTCCTGTAACAGGTACTTGCTTTCTGATTTGCCAAAATCTCACAGCATCCTTTTATGTTCAAGTTATTCTGAGATCTCTTCTAGACACTAAATATTAATTATGAGTATCTATGACAACCATTGACACTAAAAATGGAATATTTATCCCATCCAATGCCTGAGCTCTGAGGTATTAACTCTCAAAGTTTGGGATAGCCAGAAAATAAAACTGTGACACTAAAGGATGAGGTTATGTGGTGAATAGTGAAAAAATTTCCTTTTAACTAAACACAAAAAGTAGAAGAGTTTCCTGATTATTAATGATAAGCTTGTGCTCAGGGCCTAGCTAAATCAAAGCCAAGTGTTCTCAACCACAGAAACAACAAAAAATGATTGCATGATAATCACATGTGTTTTGATTATAAGCATCCTACAGTTTCCCACAGAACCCCCCAGTCCTTCGCCCAGGCCGAGCTCAATCTGCTGTCCCATGGCAAACCATGCCAGACCCAAACCCACCAACTTTCACAGTTTTGAGATTAAAAATGTGATGAGGGGGTGGGCAAACTTAGCCTGGGGACCACCATCTTGCCAGGGCCCGGCCTGTATCCATCCCCCTGGGGCAGACAAAGCAGCAGAGAGCACCTACAAGCTCCATCACATGTGCAGTACATGGAACAGGGCTCAACACCTCTGTGCAGGACTCTCCAGCATGCCCCATCTGATGCTTTCACCATTTCTCAAGAGAATACAGAGGGATTTGGATGCCTTCCCCTTGGAGACAGTTTTGGTGGGGAAAAGGAGGGGGGGAATGGAAAACTCATTCTTGGATTTTCTACTTTTGTACACAGGTTTTAGAGGACTTTGTGGACCTTGTGAAAAGCAGTGGACCAAAAGACACAACACCACAGACAAGAAATGGGGAACACGTGTCAGACAGACATCATTAAGACTCAGTGGAGGAACACAATAAAGACCACTGGCATCAGCCATGTTGACCCTTAAGTTTTCTGTTTAACGTTTAGCGCAAGAGTGGTGTTGATATACCAGACACAAGTCAACATACAAGAGATGAGCAAATTATTTGGCCTCAAGGATCACATCCGTGCTGCTAAAATAGTGAATTCCCACAATAGTTAGTGGGACTAGCCCCACGTTTCCCACAGGATGCTTGAATTCCATCCCTAGGTTTTGAGGGGCAAGAGAGTTTAGCAGCATGCACACACATTGTGCCAGAGCCCTTTGCTTCAGGGATATCAAAGGATCTTTGGTGTAACTAGGTGTAGAGACTTGGCTGCATAAAGGAGGAACTGAAACTCAAAGGAGAGGCAGCCACAGTGTCACCCATGGTAAAAAAACTTAAATAGAGACAAGAACAGTAGTCATCCTCAGTATGAATATTAGCAGCAGACCGGTTCTGCACTGCCCTGGTTATTCCTTCCTCCACAGCAAGGAAGCATCCTGGCATGAGTGCTTGTAATGCAGGTGTCCCCATAGCCTGAAAAATGTGTCAGTACTGATTTTTCACCACTACAAAACTGCAAGGAGTCAGAAAATGTTGCTGCCAGTGACAGTGGTGCCTGCTGCCACTGTAACTACATTACCCTTCAGAATAAACCCTCCCCTAAGAGATGGTAGGAATGACAAATTAAAGTGTTAATTTGTTAAACTGAAATAGCACTGTCAGATTAGCCTGGCTGAAAGTTAAAAATAAATCCATTCGCTACTACACAGCCAAAAGAAGTATCAACTACAGAGCCAAAACAAGCATCGTACCCTTTGATAGTAAAATTCTGCGTGCACAGCAGTCTCACAAGTCCAAGGGAAAAACCAATAGGAAAACAGGTATGCAGCTCAGAATATTTGGTTCATACAAATGCAGCAAGTCCAACAAGGACGCTGCCTCTGAAGAGGCTTCAGAGAGCGAGCATATGCATCTGCTGAACACCCCTGAGGTTCACCAAAGTGACTTGCACGCTCTCTGCTCTGACTGCTGCTCTGGTAGTATCAAAGGCTGATCACTTGTGACAAAACCAACAAGTACCAAGTAGTGAATTGCCTCCTTACAGATAAAGAAAAAAACACACTGTTACAATTTTTTTCTGTGGATGGAGGCCAAGCTGCATCTGTTCCAAGCACCAGGGCCAAAATATCATCTACAATTTAAGCTGACAATGTTGTTGAGGCTACATGAGACAGAGCAGATTACAGGTCATCCTGCAGCTTGGAGGTATATTGGCACTGTGATTGTAGTGGTAATAAACAATGTGTTTGTGTCAGTAAAGTAAGCAAATATGACTAAAAGCACACAGGCAACAGACAGGCTGAATAAGAATTCACTTTTCTAAACATAACCACAATTTAAAGCGCCAAAGTATGGTGGCCTACAGAGCCTCACTGCTGGACAGCTGTTGTGGAAATCTAACAGAACATAATTGAAATTAATGAGAGAAGAAGGCAACATTCACAAGCCTACCACAATAATTGTTTTGCAAAAGCTGAAATTCTTTTCTGTCACTGATATATTCAGGAGGACACTAGATAGAGTGAATTATGAGATTTGATTAAATACCACATCATAGGGGTCATTAAAAAGGGGGGGAAGGTAAACGCAGGCACTGCAGAGGCTCTGCCATATTCTCACAACTGGAGAGTTGTGGAGATGGGAAAAAAAAGCCAAACAAACAAGTACAACTGAAGCAGTCAGCACAGCCTTCACCATCTGGGAACTTACACCCCTTTGTCTGGGAATGATCACTAAGCCCATGCTAAAAGATCAATGAACTGCAAAAGTTGTCTCAGTCTGCCTGGGAATCTGAAGAATGAGTGGAATCTGGTTTTGCTTTGATTTCAATTTACCCAGCCCACATTACAATTCTGCAACATACTGTCAACCCAAAAATATTTGTTCTATTGCCAGTGTCCTATCACTACTGAAAGGGAAACAGTGATATTTTGATCATGGTGGGTAAATGGCAAAAACACATGAAATAAAGTGGGGGTGCAGTAGCAGTGGGAGAGAGGAATAGCTGGGGGGAGACTCATTCCCTAAATAACTCAGTAAGCCAATACTTTAATACTCATTGTGAAGCGTGATCATGCTGCTAATGAAGCAATAAATCCTCCCTTGCATTGGTGCTGGAGGGAGGGGGGTCAGAAGGTGGAGAGAGCTCCCTTTCCTTTCTCATTATAGGCAGCAATGCAAAATGCTTTAATAAAGCTCAGCAATGTCCTAGAAGGAATAATCAGCTAATGCTTCTCCTCACGAAGCCATGCTGCAAAATGGCACGTCTCCTTGGCTCTTGTGGCTCCCCTCCTGGGACTCCTGTGCTGAAGTCAGCACCAAGCCTGGCCCTGCCCTCCCCATCCTCCCCACCAGCCTTCATCCACTTTGGGACTTTGACAGCTGACTCCCAGACCTGGACCAGCCAATTTAAGCATAAGCATCACTGAGTAATGCCTAATCCCCCTCCCCCTCCACATATACTCTAAAATGCCTTTATTTTAAATTGCAAAGGAGAGAAACGTTTTCTTTCCCAAAAAACTGAAACTGGCAAGGAAAAATGAGCAAAGCCTATCTCTAATTAACGCTAATCTGTCTGCCTTGTGTACGCACCAGTGAGGGAGCCACAGTGCGCTGCAGATCAGAAGATAAAAACACACTCAGGAGTTCAACTGCTTTAGAAGCACAACATCTGTTAGCCATGTTATTCTGCAGCTATCCAACAAGCAGAGCACTCTTCACAACACTTAATAGCTTATGCATTATGGATGCTGCCGTGGGTACAGAGGTACTTGGGCTCAGGCTTTCCTTCTGCGCAAGTCTCAAATTAAAAAAACTACGGGCAAATCTGGGGAGGGTCTCTCCCCTCTCCTTCCTCGCATGGGAATTGAGAGTTCAGGGCCAAATTCTGCTACCAATTACACTAATATGGCTCCACTCAAAATCAGTTGGGTGTAACACAGAACAATATCTAACTGACTCCATCCTTAATTCACTCAGTATGGGGAATTAGAGTAAAATTGCAAAAAATCTCTTTAGAAGAGAACATTTTAAGTCAGCTATTGTAATATCTTTGATTGATTTAGCCACTACATTATTATTACAAATTAATAAAGGAAGGGCGCACATTAATGGAGTTTATAGGTTTTTCAATTACTGTTTTCCTATTATTCTTCCTATTATTCAATTCACCAGCTTCTTCATATAGTTTATCTGTAACTCTAATGCATTATGGTGCTTCAGAATTTATGAAGGATATACAAAGCATATAAATCCTATTAACTAGCCCATCATACTTATAATTGATTCAATTAAAATGTTGTGTGCATCTACAGTACATAAAGGGGAGGGAAAATAAAACTGAGACCAAGGGGTTAATAAATTCTTGATTATTTACAGTTTTTTAAACTTCTCTGCCACAGTGGAGACAAGACATAGCATGAATATGTTGCATTCTGTTCCTTAAACCCTATGGCCCAGCATGTAACATAAGGAGTATAAGAGACCCGAGAGCAACTTAAAATTATTTTCGTATTCATTTTAAGGCCAAAGGGACCATTTTGTCCTTCTAATATGACTCTAATATTCACAAGGCATGAGCCATAGTATTTCACTCAAGGATTCTTTCATAAAGCTAAGGGTTTCTGGAATAGTTGGGTTTTTTTCAAGTATCCAACCTTCATTTAGGGATTTCCATCTATTTCTTCCAATTTTGTAACATAGCCTTGCAGGTAAAAGTATACATTCTGGCAGGTTTTCACATCATATATGCATGCCCATGTTAGGTATCTAGCTTAGGAATTATTCAACAGATCAAAGCGAAGGACTGGAGTTCCCTGCCTAGTCAATGAAAGGAGGCAGTCAGTCAGCTTCAGCACACTGAGTCAGAGACAGCTGAAGGAGCTAAAAGCAGACTAGGAGAATAAATACCTACACTGACTTCTGTTCTGAATTGCTCAAGATCCTCCTCCTACTGATAGCTGCTCCTTCCAACTATTGTCTTTGGCAATACACTTCATTTCCCAGACTGAATAGGCAGCTACTTTCTCTATAGCCATACATGCAATTCTGTAATAACTAAACCACATGGAATTTGCAATGTGACAGTGAGACAGATTTTCCAGAATACAGATCATTCAGAGAGGTCTTTCTTTCTTCCTTTTTTTTTTTCTGCTATCTTTATTTCAGTGCCAACTCAAGACAGGGTTTAGGCAACAGAATCCTAAGTGTCTCTGAATTGAATTTGTGCTACAAAGTTCTGTAGCATCCATTGTGCTTTTGTAAATCACACCCTTGAACTCTGGATAAGACTGCAGCATTACCCTTGCCACAGAATCTGAGTGCAACATCAATGTGTTAATTCATGTTTCTAAAGCACTTTGAAGATGCACATACTACTGCATTGCACCCTGCAGACTTTCACTGGTGCTAACATGGTACAACTCTGTTTTCTCCCTCCCTCCAGCCTGAGAATAACAAGACCAAAAAAATGTGGTTTTCCTGTGCATTTGAGAAGACAAATTTTGATGTCCCAGCATGAATTATTCTGCACCATACAAAAATGCTAATTAAGCCTTTATTCTATAACCTGACAGATGTTTCTGATGCACTGTTCATCCGTTTCCTACTGTACAAAAGCTAAAGTTTTAAACTTTTTGTATTATGACGCAATTAGCATTATTCATGAAGACAGCCATCAAAAGTCTGCTTGAAGCACTGTCCCATTCCTCAGAGAGAAGAATTTTGAAAGACAGGGCTGGAGATTGCCCTCCCTGTGCACTGGGTGGACACAATGCATACACACACACATATGCAGGGAGTCCACGGGCCCCCATTCCTTCTCCCCAGACACCCTCACTTGTCTTCCCTGCTAGGACCATCTCCTGTTGCACATGAATTGCAGCCCTGCTGGCTTACACTCACTGCTCAGGGCCAGCCCACGCAGCCTAGTGCTGTGCATACAGAGAAGCACTTCAAGCAAAAGAAATGGGCTTTTGTGACAGCAACATCACAGAGAACCAAAGCTGAATCAAAAATCTTGGTAGCTGACCACCCTATTCCTCTATGGCATGGAAGTTTGTCTCAGTGCCCTTCTGCCCCAGCAGTGGCCAATCAATACTGGCTCCCACTGTCAACTTCCCTGAAGTGTCACAGCAATTTCATCCCTGTTCCTTTTGTCTTACCTTCTGCACATCCACACAATATCCTTCTGGTCTTTTGGGTTTTTTTTTTTTATTCCTCTTACCTCTCACTATTCCCTTTTCTCCTCTGTTCCCCTAAAAGAACACATAAATACTCCAACCTCCTCAGTCTCCTGACCTTGTCACCAAATCAACATCTAAGAAAACACTTGTCCTTTTCTCTTTCTTGTTCTTTTCTCTCCAGTTACTCTGGAGTAACTGTCAGGAAAAGAAAGATTTCTTTAAAAATACAGATTCAGCAACTACACTCTCTTAGTTGGAAGGAAGCTTGTCCCTGAGGTAGTGATTATACATATAAAGACAATAATAAGACTGGGGGCTGCAAAGCTGTGTAGCAAAGGTAGAAATCTTGAAGTCTGTCTTTACAATTCTCCAGAGGTTTAATCTATAGCAAAAAAAAAAAATAAAAAATCTTATTTTACACGTGTAAGTGCTGTGAAAACAATGCATTTGCCTGTTCATCACAAATTACACAGAAATGCATCAGTAAGAGGATAAACAGAAACAAATAGGCATATAAAATGTTTATGAAAGGGATGCACAGAAATGAACATCCCTAATAAAGAATCAACCCATTTTTTTCTATTTACATTTTTTAAAACTGCATTTTTTTAACAATATACACCAGAGCTATTATCTGTTACTGTAAAACTGAAGATGTAAGCTATGTGATCTGTGACCTAACAAAGCAAAGCTAAATAGTCATTCTATTATTGTTTTACATACTTCACATGGTACATCAGCAAATAGGTAGGATAAAGATTTCTACAAGAAGAATTTAATTGAGTCAAATTAGGTTATGTCAAATTCCTTGCTGAACAGAAAAGACAGAGTTAGGTAAGTGAAGCCTGGAAGTGTGGCATAGATAATTTAGCTATAAGTTTATCAAGAATCATGATGGAGTGTTAAACTGAGAATGATGCCAAAAAAAACCCAAAGACATGAAGACTTCCTATGAGGATCTTCCAATCCTAAACCTGATGTCCCTTCCTTTTGCTAGGCTGAATCCAAACACCAGATTTATGTATGGAATCTGTCTTCATGTGAAGAAATACACACATGTAATGATTTGGGAATGGTGCTCTCCAGTTTAGTCTCCAAACCATTTGCTGCTTACTCCCTGCCCTCTCCCTCAGCAGAATAGACAGGGGAATTGGAGGCACCAAAGTTGAGGATCACAGGTTGAGATAAGAACAATTTACTGGAAACAGCAGTGAGATAAGACAAACAATTGCAGCAAGAATACTAATGAAGAGGGTGAAAGAGGCCAAATACCCAACCCCTTCCTCTGCTATGCTACAGTGACCCAGAAGAAGGCCCTTCCCCCATCCCCAGCAATGACATGAGGTGATATAGAATAATCTCCAGGTCCCAGCCATGCCTCCTCCTTGTAAAAATCAACCCTGTCCTGGCTGGCACCAGGACAACCCTTCAAAGAAGCAATCCAAAATAATCCATACCCTTATCATACATTTAGAGCAAGCAACTGGACAGCATTGTGAAAAAAGATGTGACACTGACACTGTCCTTCCTATGAACTCATGAGAAAGGTGAGAACCAGAGAGAGGTTTCCCTGCTGAGCTGGAGGGATGGCAGGGGAAACACTAAAGGTACCTTTGCTCTCTCATACAAACACAACTACTGTGTGCTTCAGGATTTGTAACAGTAGAGAATAAGAAAAGCAGGGATGAATTTTCACCTACAGCAGCCTCAATTTAAGTCTTTTTATATGCAGGGCACTGAGGTTTGAATGAACCCAGACTGGGACAGCAGGTGACTTTGTTTTTCCTACTGAAAAAAAAAGTACTAAATTGCTCCTGATCATTATATATTTGTATGGAAAATAGCTCCCTTTCTCCCTCCAGTGAGTTAAAAAGATAATGGCCATTTCTGCCTCTGGGTGAACTAGATACAGGGAAGAATTTTCCCAGAGGTATAGTGGATGCCTCATCCCTGGAAACATTCAAGGTCAGGGTGGGCAGGACTCTGAGCAACCTGAAGTAGTTCAAGATGTCCCTGGTCATTGCAGGTGATTTGGATGAGTTGAAAGGTCCCTTCCAGCCCAAACTATTCTGTGCTTCTGTGAAGGACCTGGGTGTACCAGCCTGTGTCAGAGGGAAGTCAGCAAATCTACAGTGTGGGTACCAACAAGAGGTTTAGGAGCACATGGTTTAGGTATAAAGTAAAAGCCAAGGAGCTGCCTCTTACCTGAAGAAATGTGAACCATATAATCCCAAGCAGAGGAGCTACCAGCATGCACTCCCACATCACCAAGTCACTCTGCTTCCCATCAAAGGACCTGCAGCAGCAGGCATGGCACCTGCACAGTCAGGGGGCTTTCCTTCACTGAATGTTTCCACTGTGTCAGTATGAAAATGTTTGGTCAGACAAAAGCAGCCCTGGCCACTTACACTAGAGAGAACAGCAGCATGGGGAGTTCTCAGGGAGAAAATACTCTGTATGTAACTTCAGGCACCTTCAGGCTATGGCAGTGGCTTGAAGGCTCACTCCTTATTTCATTATTTGTGAGATATATGACACACAGTAGGATTAATCTATTCTATGGCTTGCTATCCACCATATTGACCTAGTCATTCTCAATCCTCTTTTTAGTCTATGGCTCTTTTTAGCTTAGGTACCTTTAGAACACAGTCAATTTAAATTGGTTTGGATATCTTACTTAAGAGGTGAAAGTCACATCCTCCCTCTTGACAGAAGAATGGGTCTAGATGACCAGGAAGCAGCAGATATCTGTTGTATGCACACTGATGCACCATCAGAGGCTGCATCTGGTTTCTTTAATGTCACTGTGTCCTGTGGAGCTAGCCCTAAAGATCACAATGACTCCTTTAGTCCTTAAAATCTATTAATCTTCTAATTAGAGCTAATTAAAATGAAATGCATTTTTACTCTTTTTTTTAGACAACTTTCTCTTTCATCATTAAAACACTGACATTTTTTAAATGAGCTCCCCTAATAACAGGAGAACATTAATATACTTGATTAGTATTCTTTTCTAATAGTTAAGACCTTGGCTTGTCCAATTACACATTTTTATACCATTAGAAAACAAAGCGAGAAGCTACATGTAACAGCACACCCTGGTTAGCACAAAGAACCCAGTGTAAACAGAAAACAACTAATTAAGTGGTTCTTCTGGGTATCAGAGATGAGGGAAAATACTTCACTGCAGTTTGTGAATTGTGTTTGAAGTACACATAATAATTTTGTATTAAATATTTGGGATAAAATTGAGTGATATAGAAGTGGGAGAACAACATAAAGAAAGCAAGGGGGTGCATAAGTAGGACATGTCTCCTCTCAAGCTTCCATCTTTCTCTCTATAGCTCTTATGAAAAGCTTACAGCAGCAGAAGACAACAGGAGATGTGTCATTTAAACAGAGGTAGGCCATTAATATATTGTTTAGAGTAATTGAAATGCATTGCACAGGATTAGTTGCCTGACAATCATCCCAATTAAGCAGGCGTGTCATTGATCAGCATAGCAATTAAGAGGATTCGAGGGTATCAGCAATTTATTCTTAGCAGTCTCAATACTAATTGCTTTCAAGCACAGAAACAGGTTCAACATTCTTTAAAAGAGAAATGAGAGAATCATTGGAAAATTTCTTGTTCTTTTCCCATGAACAAACTATGGGCTAAACTAGATTAGGAGAATTCTCAATACTGCAGAGTTTGAACACAGTAACAAATTATTCCATCATTATCTACTGCTAGCAACAGGAAATGACAAGATCAAACGGAGCAACACTTGGTCTTTATTTTAATCTGGATTTTGCTATATCCCTGTAAGTCAACAAACAATTCAAACTCCAAAGGCAGCACACAGCAAGGCAAAGGCTCTGTGGCAGCAGAGCAGACAGACTGTGCTTTCCTGCAGGTTCTTTGAGAACGAAGAAATGCAGCCCTGCAAACCACCAAACTTTTGGCATCCATTTAAGTCCAGTTTCAAACTGGTGTGACTCCCCACACTAGCACTCCCCAGCTGGTGTCCTTGTGCTCAACCAACTTACACCTGGGTCTAGCCCCTGAGCAAATTGATTAGTTTGACACCAGCCTGTCTTTTACAAGTGTGTTGGGGTGTCTGGTGGTGTCTGCTGTGTCAGCCATGCTCAGGAGACCCCCTGTGCAAGCAGGTGAGACTGAAAGAACAAGGCATTGTACCCCAGGTAGATCAGAGGCTCCCAAGAGGTTGTCACGAGAATGAGTAGGATAGAAAAAATGGATAACTACACAGGCAGAGTGAGGCACTGCTGGGCCACAGGAACAGCAAGGAGTCAGGGTTGGTCATAACCTGAGCTTTGGCACAAATCAGAAACCAATAAACCTCATTAAAGTTCCAATGGAAACCTTGTGTGTGCTGCAGAATATTGTTCTATGTTTTCAGGCTTTTTTTTTTTTCTTATTTTGTTCATGTAGTTTTTATTCATGTGCATCAGTGAGGAAATAAATAACCGATATCTAAATTGGAATATTTACATTTTTGCTTTTCTTATTGTTTTCTTTCAACACCAAAACTACTGTGAACTGAGTGAAGAAATTAACATACATAACATCTCTAAAAGCACACTGATTATACTTGAATGCTTATGAACAGCAGCATCTATGAATATTATTTTGATGTATTAAAATCTTAGCCCAGGATTTCATCTTTCTGAAAACTCAAATGTTTGGTACTATAGAAATAGATACCTGATTTTAAAATATTTATTATGCAGAAAGTATAATGTTCACTGTTAATCATCGAATACAATGATTACATCTATATAAATATGCTATTTTACAAGCTACTCTTTACCTAAGGTTCATTTTACTTTAAGTGAATCATTTCCCTCACCAGGATCTGCAGTTCCTATGGGGAGATAACAGCAAAGCAGACCAGCACACTGGAGACAGTGAGAGGAGGAGGGAACCTTCTTCTCAGTCTCTGGAAAATCACAGAATCATTAAGTTTGGAACAGACCTCTGAGACCATCTAGTCCAACCTTTGATCAATCACCACCACGCCAACCAGACCATGGCACACAACCAGACCAAGTGCCACATCCAGTCATTTCTTGAACAGCTCCAGGGATGGTGGGTGTCCCCATACCATTGTTTAACAACCCTTCCCATGAAGAAATTCCTTCCAGTGTCTACCTGAACCTCCCCTGGTACAACTTGAGGCTATGTCCTCTCATCCTGAAAATTCCAGATCTCTGTCCAGTTCATTTTAAAACTTCCAAAGCCTTATGCAGAAAGTAGACTGTACTTCAGCCTGGAGAAGAGAATGCTTCAAGGGAGACCTTAGAGCACCTTCCAGTACCTACAGAAGGCCTACAAGAGATCTGGAGAGGGACTTTTTACAAGGACATGTAGCAGTCAGACAAGCAGTGATGGCTTTAAATTGAGCATAAATTTAGACTGAAAAGCAATTGTTCATCATGAGGGTGAGACAATGAAAGAGAATGCCTAGCAGTGCACTGAAACCATGCCTAGAGAAGTTATGGATGCTCCATCCCTGGAAGTGTTCAAGATCAGGTTTGCTGGGGTTTTGAGCAACCTGATTTAGCTGGAGATGTCCCTGCCCACAGCAAAGGGGTTGAAATAAGATGATCTTTAAAGCACCTTCTTACACAAATAATTCTGTGATTTTGTGGTTTTTCTAGTGCAAACAGGCCACCAAACCCGTATTCTAGCCTCATGTCCATAACAAGATGTAGACATCTCCTCTTCTTTCCTACCTGAATTTAACCTCCTCAGACCTCTAGACTAGGACATGGCTAATATCATCATTTTAGGGGTGTGAGACTCAGAATGACTTACACAAATAGCCCAGACAGATCCCCAAATGGGATTTGGAATTTCAGAGAGCCAAGAGTCTATTGCCCTAGCACCTGAACATGCAAACCAGGAGTGTCTTTTAAGGAGCATCTCTTCTTTTTTAATGAGCCTGGGACTTGCCACTCACAATTCTTCTTCAGGCCTTGTTTTGCAGTTTTGAACAAACAGTGATGTCTTTCCCTCCCTGTAAAACTAATGCTGGCATCATTTTAAAAGGCTTTGATATCCAGGCCTGACAGATGCAGTCCCTATTTATCCATTAAATACTATTTGGCATATTGGACCCTTGCACCAAAAGACAAGAAGAACACCCTATTCACATGCTCCTAGCTTAAAGAGTGATAACTGCAATTAAATTGTACATTTCTTTTTGCAGAGGTCAGTGAGGCTGCTATGGGTAATGGGACAGAGAGTGGAAAACTAGCAATTAAAATAGCCTCAGTCTCTCCTAAGAAAAGATGCAAAAGCATGCAGTAGATAGACACACTATGCATGCAAACATCTGTTGTAAATGCATTTTTGGCAACTCAGCAGATAAACAAATGGGTCAGTGAGTTAGGAAAAATTGTTTCTTTTCAGGAGGGTAAAGCCTGCAACAGCCTGCATTTTAAGTAAATCAGACTCTTTCTACTTGCAACAGTGGAACTCTTGATTTGCACAGCCTCACAACTATGCATTTTCTTAGGAAAAGGGAGTGCAGCCCTTGTCCCCAAACCAGCTTTTTCCTATTAATTTCACTATGCTTGCTCTACGTGTAATGGAGCCATCTGAAATCCTTCCATCTTGTTTGCAACTTGAATCATGTCTCTATTTTTGGCAGACTTGGAGCTACTCTATGACTTTACCAAATGGAAAATGTAATCATGTCTGTGTTATGTATAACAAAGTGCGTGTTTGCCCTGAGCCAAATGAACTGCATCATCAGGATTTTGGATGGAGTCAGAATCTGGGGACAGTAACAACCCTAGGAACTAGCCCTGACAGCAACTTTGCTTTCCTAACTTGCATTAGCTGGAGTTTTGTGACAGCTCCCCAGAGAAAGGCGCTGAGGCAGCACAGCAAGAAGACAGTGTCTCAAGAACGCAAGCAACCAAATTACTCAATTTGTCCGTATAGTGGAATGGGATTTGGTCTATTCAGTGGGAAAGGACACAGTAATCTTGGGGTAAAAAACCCAAAACATTTCTTTAGGAAGAGCATGTATGCAACAAGCTTACAACTGACTCTCAGTTTAACTAGTGTTGGCAGAGATTCAAGGGTGTGAAACACTTCTCCCAAACTCCATGGGGGCTGATTTATGCCACTGGGCAGCCTTTTCACATAATGAGTTTCCCTCCCAGAGGGTCACATTTACTACTGCTCCAGAGGCAAATCACATCTAGCTTCCAGGCTCTGCATTTAACAGGAACAAGAACAGCAAAGCTGACAGAGAAACTGAAGAAACATATGGCAGCTCTGTGCATATGGAAAGGAGAGGTGTGACTGGGAGCATACTGCATGTTGTTGCTATTGGAGCCCCTCAGAAGACCTATATACATGCAGTAGAGAGCAGAAACCCTAAGCTGTTTGTTCATACACTGGTTTTCAGAGATTCTTAAACTACCACTTGCTAGATGTGTTATTCAAAGTATTCCGTATGAAGAAAAACAGCCATTCTTTTTCAAATACTTTAAACTCTTAAATTTATTAATTATTGTGCCTGTGCTGATGACAATACAGAGCATACTGTAAAAATAACTTCATGCATCTAATCTGGTTTTCCTCTTACAGCAGTTTTGTACCAGTGTAATGCCATTGATCCCACAGAAATTGCTACAGATTCACTGCAAGAGAATCCTGAGACAGAAGAACTATCCGGTGAATGTCACTGTCTTAAGACATGATATTTTAAAATGCTGTAATAAATGCCCACAGAAGCCACAAAATCTCTTGCAAAAGGAATTCTGAATCATCCACATGTGGGACAATTGTTCCTCAGTAAAGTGGTCTTCCCTCAGTGGAGGAACTGTCAGCATACAATTATAGATCTCTGAAAATCATTAAATCTCCATGTTTACTGGAAATACATTAGTGAGAAAACAACATTCTATTTCTCCAAATGTCTTTTGAACATAATAGCTTTTTTTTTTTCTGAAAATGAAATTCCCAAATCTGCTAAGAAATTACCACAAAATGTCACAGTTCTGTAATTAATAATTCAAGTCTTTTCTCTACCCCAACCATAAAGAAATCAAAAATACAATTGAAATGTTGTTTGCCTGGCAATATGTATCCTACTTCACAGCAGTAGTTGTCAGAAAAGTACTTTTCGTGTTAAGAAAGACACTTTGGGCCTGGTTTATAAACAATTTTTTGCTGGTACAAATTACATA
This sequence comes from Melospiza georgiana, assembly GCF_028018845.1. Classification (NCBI taxonomy): domain Eukaryota; kingdom Metazoa; phylum Chordata; class Aves; order Passeriformes; family Passerellidae; genus Melospiza; species Melospiza georgiana. The sequence continues at coordinate 40,777,073 of NC_080430.1, read as the reverse complement.
AATCAAGCTAACTACATGATTTACATCAATTGCATTATATCAAATTAACTGCTAAAATTGAGCAAAACCATTCTGTTCTCCTAAAAAAATTGCTAAACGAAGAAAAGCAATTCACATCAGGCAATTTGTAGGCATTTCCTAGTTGTTTGCAAAGTTATGCTCCCACTTTTAGTAAGGCTGCAAAAATATTTGGCATAACATCACTCCACCATACGGTAACTTTGTTCTGTATCAATTATAATCTTGCCTTAGCACTTTGCTCTTCAGCAATTCTCATGCTCTGCAATTTAATTTTGTCTCTGCTTCCACGTGGGGGAATAAAGGAACAGAAGGAGCGGGTTGAGCCATGGACCCTGCCATTTTCCCACTTTCTAAATAAAAACCAGTGCCAACAAGCACAGCTGTGGCAATGAAAGGACAGAATAAATTGTACAGGTAAAGGAGTACAACAAATGCTAGGAACCAGGGATCCATCAAAAACATGAGTGTCAAAACAACCTTCTGTAGAAAAGCAGATCAACTTTTAAAAAAAGTTATTCACATCTTCATGTGCTGTCTGGGTTTGGATGAGTATCTGATTTGCTATGATGTTGGCCCTCCATCTCTGAACACTAGTCCAGTCACAGACAGACACATTGTAAAAAGCTGCCTGCAACCGAAAACCTCCTCTCTTTGGAGACTACATCAATTCACTTCTGAAGTTCCCAGCATAATTTTGTCGGATCTTACAAAGCACCATCACTAGGCAACCACTTTTTGGTGGGCTCCAACTTATTGCTTAAGACAAGTTTCTTTCTGTTCTATCCATCGTCTACCACTCTTTCCCTAGGGGTGTTGAAATCTGTCAACATTTCTTAAGACAGAGGCAAACAGTTTTATTTCTACATGACCCCGTGGCAGCATGGTATTGCTTTCCTTCACTGCCTCTAAATGTCTCAGCATCCATTTGCTTCGTATTGAAACCGAATTGGTAATTGCCTGGAGTCTTGTCTATTGAAATGGATTGAAATTCTAATCCATGACTGTACCAGACTTTTTTTTACAGTATTTGAGTTGCATTTTAAAGGCATCTAAAGCCTTTGATACTCATTCCATGTACAACAGCAGCAATAAAAACTGTGTGGGAAAAGAACAAGTCCTTTAAAAGTTTGCAGCCAGTGGAGAAGGCTGGAGCCCTGAGTCCCCCAGTGCCCTCCAGCTCCCTACCAGCACAAGCCCTGGGCCTGGAGCATGGGCCAGCTCTTCAGGGGAAGGTGTGCAAGCCAGAGAGGTGCAGAGATCACTCAGCCCCTTAGACCCTATAGGCTGCAGCCTGTGTCTAAGGGGGAAGCCACTGCTTCCTTTTTTAGGAAGTCTTCTCTGGTTCAGAGTCCAGATAGTGCAAACAAGATCGGGAAAAGGAATGTGTGCATGCTCTGCAAAGTGAAATGTGAGATGTTTCAAAGACAATCTCTCCTCAGTCTCCTTTTTTCCTCCTCTCTTTTTCTGTTATTTTACTCTTAGCCACCTCTCTTAGCCACCACTTTCTGACAATCTCTCACCATCAGAAAAATATGTTTTAGAAACATATTTGATTTCTCCAGTCCTACTGTCAGATTTGCTGAATCTGTCTTGACTTCTAGAGAGTTCCATGTGCTGTTGCTTCTTTTTAAGCTGCTTACATTTTACAGTTGGAATAAGACAATGGGAAATATTCTTTTATCATATATGATTAACCTGTGGCAATTCAGATCTTTGAATTATGAAGTTTTCTGAAAGAGCTATGCCCCTATTTCACCCGCTCAATAAAAAAAATATTATACTTTGTACAACAGATTCTTATGGAAAAAGCTTTTCCTGCATGAAGGAATTTTCTCCATGTAGAAAGTTTATACCAGGCAGGAATGTTGCTGAATCTTGCCTTATGCTGGATGAGCTGTATTCCTGTTTTGAAAAGAGTATGCTTTTGGCAACTCAGCATTTACCTTACTACAAGGACAATATAAACCCCACAGAGGAAATCACTACCACTGGAATGCATCCAGAAAAAACTGAAATCCCACACCATTCAACTGAGTGGAAGGTTAAAGCCCTGATTGGTAAATGCTAAAGTATTCATCTTGCAGGTTTTTGAGTTGTCTGCGAAAATTATTTAAAACAGCTATCAGAAGGTGTCTTTGTGAAAAACATTACACAAAACATTACATAATATTAAATCAGTGCCAGCAAAGAGGTACTGCTGCCAGTTTTACACTATTCCAAGCAAATCCTGTCCATGCTTTGTGTGAGGTATTTCTCATTTGCACAGAAATACCACACAGAAGCTCTAATCGATGACGTGGACTCCATGGTACCTGCCATTAAATGGATACAGGCACAAAATTACTTCTTTCCTACAGAATGCGATGAAGGGATCCAAAGCAGATTGACCCAAGGGAGACAAAAGTGTTCTAGAAATCTGGCTAAACTCAATTGCCATTCTTTCATTCTCTTTACTATGTCTGGGATGCTTAAATTCCTAAAGTTAAGAAATCATCTGATACACCTTTTTGTTTCACACAACTCATCTGGAGTTTGATACACCTAATTATGTTCATATGATACTCCTAATTATGGCAATATTAGTTAAACTCTGGGTCTAGGAAAGTCTGAAAGCTATTCAGAGCAACAGCACTCAAATCAAGCTATTCAGTATGAAACAGAGGTCATGTGGACAGCCATAATTCTGAACAACATTTTGCAACTTTATCAAAATATTAGGAAACCAGAAACCATATCAAATTAAGAGGACAGATTGTTTTACAATACAAACTCCTGAGTAGAAGGAATTAATTTAAAAAAATTAGTTGTGGTTGTAAAGCAATCATGGTATAATATTATTAACCTATGGGGCTAACATTTATGGTTACCATTACACCATAGGAAATAGTTTCAGTGCCAGAATACTTAAAATCAGCATTCAGATCTGCTCATCAGTAAATCTCAATCAAACAATCTGATTTGAATTAGGTGAGACTGAGCTGCCCACACATAATGTTTACAAAAGGCTAATAAATATTGAACTAGCAAAATAAAGGTCAGCTTTAGTTTTTAGTTTTCAAACTAGTTAACAGAGTGATCTTCCCTTCCCTCTCACCTTCTTTGAACAGTAGCTCAATGAATATTCCATTTGTTTAAGGAAACAGTGTTAGTAACCACAGATCAGAATCAGGCCCTAAATAGATAAAAACAAGTAGCATAACTAGTAGCTGGGAAGCAGGACTGACTGAAGCAATTAAGAAATAAACCCCTATCACTTCTTGGAGCTCTAGGTCAATATGGAAGACTGTGTGTCTAAGCCACCAGAACTGCAAGTTTGTTTTTGTTAGAGAAGTGAGAAACCTCTTGTGCACAGTGACAACTCTAAATGTCCCTTCTTGCTTAACAAAAGAGATTACCTCAGGCAAGGTAAGAATCTTGCAATGAAAAAATCCCAATATCCATCAGAATTTGTGTGCAGGACCCAGAGGTGCTAGGCAGTCTGCAAGCACACAGGGTGGATCACTTCTGCCCAGAAGGGCTAATATGAAATGCATCACCAGCTTTTGGTTAGGAGCAATTGGAGCTGGTTTATTATTTTAGTCAGAAAAAAAGCCTGAAAAATCCTGTCTTGCTGTGTGTTTTATCTTCCATTGCGGAAAACTAAAACAGCAGCAGCAAATAAACCTTGTACCAATTCAATTTGGAAATCACAAGTTCAGCAAAAACACAGAGACACAACAAATTATTGAAGTTACCAGGTTTGAAAAGACCTCTATAGGAAAACAAGGTGAACTAGAGGTGTAAATAAGATTTTAAAATTGAATGAGTTTTCTAAGAAAGCTTTAAAACAGACAACTTACAAGGTGAAGATATAACAGAGATTTAGAATGTCATTTAACCATGGGAATTCAAACCAGGGAACAAGGCTGCTCACCTCTGGGACAAATCCTCCAGCTCCCCAGGAAATCTGCTAGAGTGCAAGGAAATGATAACTATTGCAGCAGCAGGTGGACCAGGGCCCCACAGAAACCTTTCCCACAGCTGTGCTTACGATGATGCCAGAAGGCACTGAAGGCCTGTTCCATAAATCAACAGGGATGCAAAGGTACATGAGGAGCAGGACACACACAGGCTACCCAAAGCAGGCCCCAAGCAGGAAGGAGAAATGTGTAACAGAGGCTGTGCATTATCCCTACAGTAAGGGTGTTGGGATGATGAGGATGGCAAAGGCCTTGGCCATGTCCTCCTGATCCACAAACATGGCACAGGTAAAACAGGCCAACACCACAGACCCATCACTTCTTACCTTCCTTCCCATCTAGAAATTGGCCCATGATATTTTGGTGGTAACATCAGTGAAAGTGACAGAGGTTATGAGAGGTTATTGAAAAACTTTGCAGACTTTCAGAGCTCCTTCCATAACTGCCCTAATTTGTGTCTCCACTGCAAACAGTGAGTCAACAAAGAACAACATAAAGAACTCAGATTTTGCAGTTGCTGAGCCTTCCCTTTTCTCCCTACTCATCTGTGCTGGCAGGTTGATTTTTTTCTTCAATCTGGGCTTAAAACTAAAAATAATAAAAAAAGACATCAATTTATTTTTTCAAATACTAACAAAACCCAATGGGAGAATCAGGCAAGAAGAAAATTGCAGGCTTTTCAATCTCCTATTGTAGGGAAGTATGCTGGAAAGACATTCATAAAATGAAATGAATGTAAAGAGTACATCCAAGAGTGCAGATTAGTGAGGAACGCATGTGCTAGGATTTGCATAATTCCAGCTGGTTGGTGGAACATTTCATATTAACAATAATGCTAAAAATAACGTATTTTGAATATACTTGAATAGACTACACTTAAGCACTGCTGTTTTCTTCACAGTCCATGGGTGCTTTACCACAATCAAAGGCAAGGGCAGGGCAGGAAAATTCACCCTCAAGTGAGGTGGTTACACTGCAAACAGCTACAGCTATTGCAGTGAAAAACACCAACATATATAACCAAAATTCCTCCACCTACTCATCAGTAACCCTTTAGCACCTGCAAGAATCCAGACATTAAGTTCTTGGCCAAGTGAAGTTCAGACTTGTTCGATAGTGGGTCTGAATTAAGCATTGCAAGGAGGAGAGACTCCTAGAACTCCATTGTCTCAAAAACTCACACCTTTCAAGAGTCTTTACTTCAGTGCCTCTAAGCTTTGAACTGATAAAAAGATATTCTTTTATGTTTATAGGTTGCTCTCTCTAAGGCTTCTCTACCCCTGGCTCATAATTTTATTTTTTGTCTTTTGATTTGGTGGTTTTTTTAAAGCCCAGCTCCTTCAATGATATGTTTATGTAAGGATTTCATTTTTCCTTTAAAATAAAAATCCAGATGCTCTTAGCCTTCATTGTTGAAAAGAGGAGTTTTGAAAACATCTCCAAGCTGAAGATAAAAGATCAAAAACCAAAAGGCAAGTAAAAAGAGTGTGCATTTTTTTAAAGCCCCATTTTTTTTCAGCCAACATCATGATGTTCTTGAAGTAAAACATGATTTATAGAGGTTGAAACTGGAGGGGAAAAATAAAAAATAAAGAAAATGTCTTCCCCTGCAAGCATGAAAATACCTGCTTAACTATATATACCAGTATGCTAAATAAATTAATGAAATTATACACATTCATAAGTGTAAACTTGTATTAATATTCACAATATGTGATACAAAGTATTATTTATTTTTGTTTCTATGTATTAAAAGTGAATATCAGCCTTGATGACATGATTGATCACGGCTCAGTCAACGGAGCATCCAAAACAAAGCCTAAATCAAAAGTGTTGCATGTAGACATACAGTATGAAGATGAAAAAACAGCACATCAACCAAGCTCTGTGGCTACCAGATACACAAACTAATAAATAAAATGTGGCAGTTACCTGTGAATAGAAAGTACCACTTATGTAAGGCTAGAGTCTGGGAGGTGAGGTGACAAAAAGAGGGAATTCTTGAACTGACAATCTCCTGAAAGACGAAGGCAGCAGCCTCTATTTAACTCAGAAAGAGTCAGTTGGTAAGTCTGACTTAGGAATGAACAGTAGATATTTGATTGACTCATTCATACCTCAGCTTTAATTTTGCAGTATGTCAGTAGCTTGATTTTCAGTCCCGGAGCACCTACAGCTCCACTGAAGTAGTAGGAGATGTGAGAATTCAGCCTCTTTGAAAATTCAGCTAAAGGCACTTGGAGTTATGAACAAAACGCAGGCTCAGTTGCATGCCTATTACCGTACCATCATTATGACTGCTCACAAATTAGGCACAGAGTCTCACACATGGTCTTAGTCATATGGGGGACAGTTTCAAAGACGCATCATGAGATGATATGAAACCAACTCCCTATAAAAGCACATACCTTTGAAAAGCTCACCCTGGGCTTTGAACGGTTTTTCACAATGGTTCTCTTCGAGGATTTGGTGGTAATAGAAATAATTCCTTATATATCACTGGATAAAACCTCAAGATTATTGAAAAAAGGCTTAGGTTTTGAGCAAGGGGAGGGAAACTTCACACATTGCTCCTGGGAAATCTGTGATGCAACAAGAGGAACAATGTAGGGCAAAGATCATGCAAGAGTGAAAAAAATATAGCTGCTACACTGCTACATGAGGGACATCTCATTTTAGTCCCCTAGTAAATCCCTTCTTTTATACAGTGAATTCATGCCACAAGGGCAAAAAAATAAGCTACCTTCCAGTTAAAGCCATTCAGAAAATCAACACAGTTTTGAACTTGTTTGCTTTCAACCCATTAAAGTTTAGAATTAACATAACCTAGTTTATTGGTTTTTCATGCTCTTCAATATTTGTCTTTTTATACTAGACCCAAAACTAAACTTCAGAGGCCAAAACTGGGGCAGGGGAAAGGGAGGAAGGCAGGCCCCTTTCATTAATCTCAGACAAGGGTTTCAATCTCAGACTCACATAGGATTCACAGTATAACCACACAGTTAGCTTTTAAAATTACCCAAATGTATTCAAAATGTTTGCTTAGTTGAATGCGTTATGCTTTGATAGCATCACTCCATGCCATAAGGGTATGGCAAGGAAATAAAATATGAATGATAGCACTAATAAATTATCATTGTAAACTACAACCACACCTTTATGTGATCTTCTGATCTTTACTGTGAAAAATGCATTTAGGCAATGGGTAAAAAAATGTTCCTTGGAGTATATAATCTTCTGAATGTTATGAAGGAATGGAAAAAGAGTGATTCATCAGATAAAATATTGAAGTAATTTCATGTGCAGCTCTTATGAAGCCAACAGGAATTTTGTTGATATTTGGGAGATTTTACTCTATCCAGATACTGTTATGTACATTGTTATGATTTAGATTTTTCTCTGAAGACAATAAACTGCATGCAGCTAAGCACCTGGTTCTGAAAGAGGAGGATGAGCACAGGACAATAAGTCTTACAGCCCACACAGGATAACAAAGTGATGCCACCCAGAGTCTGGACAATATATTGGCCTAAATAACATTTATGACCTGCACCATAATCTGCCTATCAGCCACATTTGCAGTTTCATGAATCTCTCTTCCTCTATTCCTTGGCTAATGACAACTGTAGCCTCCTCCTTGGCTAATAATTGATAAGTATAGGTGAATTATTCAAATCAGTTTCAACTTGATTTACAATATGCCTGATCTCTAAGACACAATTATGAAACAAGGAGTTGGATATCTGAATATTTTATCTCCAAATTAATTCCTTCCCATGGATGAATGCTTGATGCTATGGTAGATTTTGGTTACATATAGAATGGAGGGTTCCTGCCCTTAAGCCCTATAAAGCTTGATTTACCACCTAATCTCATACTTAAGAGAAACCAAGAAGGGGAGTAGAGCATAAGAGTGATGGCCAACTTTTATCTAGGCAACTTAAAAAGGTAATTTGACATTCTGGAGACCAGATTTTCAATTTGAAAACAGAATATAACCTGAGCTAAAGGTATGTTGGAACATTATGAAAACATTATTTGTCCACAGAACATCTGCTAAGCGGAGGGATGAAACATTTTGGAAGTCATCACTACTTGATCATCCATGATCTAAGGGAAAAAAGTGAAGACCCATTGGAAGAGTACATGGCATTTGGAATAGTTTCATGGGCAACTGATGATGTTGTGCATTATCTAGTCTTGAAAATGTTAGCTTTTCCTTGCTCCTTTCATTTTGCCAGTGTATGGTTTAAGCCTAAGCTTTTCAGGGAAGTCTTTTTTATTTTTTTCAGTTTAGTTACAAGAATAGTCAGAAGTTTTATGTTTTACAAGTTGAATGCAAAGGACAGATGCTTATACATGCTAAGGGGCAGTTAATTTTCTCTTTGTGCTCATACCAAGACAGGAGTGAGGATAGCATTTTGCAGGCTTTGCACAAAGAAGAATACCAGGAGAAGAGTTGTAGTTATGCATTACAATTCAGTCACTGCAGCTGGATACAATCCATATGATTTGCTTACATCTTCACAAGATCTTCAAGGCATATCAGCTGCAATGCGTTATTCACAATGTCAAATATTCTAGACAGGCCAGAAATAAATCTGTCTATGAGCTATTACTAAGAAATCATCCATCAGCAGCACAAAAGTAATCTCTGCTGTATTCTAGTCCAAAGACCAACTGAGAGGTTCTAGCACATTGCCTGAGATCAGTTGCTTCCTGAGCTTGGCTTTTTGCCATTTTTTCAGTCATCCCAAAAAGAAACAAGGAATTACGCAGTGTGCTAGCTTGCCAAACCAATGACATAAAAAAAAAAACTATTAGTCCTGATTGGATTATTGTGTTTTCCAGGAAGGTGATAAATAAAACAAAAAAATATTTTATATTATGTACGTAGACACTCTTCATAATCTGAGGCATATCAATTATCTTTTCCTCATGTACATCCTCTCTCATAAATCCTCTACAAAGTGCTGATATGCATCAAATTCTGAACACTTGAAAGAGAGGGACATAGAAAAATAATCTAATTTGATACATTGCCATTGTGCCTGTATGGATGAAGAGCATAGGTATTGTCTTAAATGAGAATATGTTTTCTTCAAACCTGATGATAAGAGAAGGTTTTAAAACCCACAAGCATTCATCCCTCTATCTGAACAACTCCTAAGTGTAGGTCACTGATAAAACAGCTAGGTTTGAAGGAGGGAAAGGGAAAGATATGCTAAGTACTGATAACATTTTCAGTTTCTTCCTCCTCCCCAGATCATGTCTTCCTGAACACTCCAGTCAAACAGAACATCCATTACTTTTGTCCTAATATCTGTCAACAGTGAACTTCAATACAGGCCTAAATCTGCTGCCACTGCAGTTGGTGAGAACACCTCTCTAGCAGGACTAATGTCAGCCACTGCTGCCAACGCAGCCTTACAGCACAGATCAGCCTGCCCTTAAACCACTTGGAGCGGAACCCCAGCTCTGCCAAACACTTAGAGACAAACACAAAAGAGAAAGGAAAGCACAACTCTGCGTATTTTCTTCATCTTGGGATTTTTTTTCCAACAAAAGCAAAACAGCCAGCCCATGAACTCCCTCTAGAACAGGGTGTACTCAACTCATATGCTTCAGTCTCGACAACAAACAGCCTGTGCTGCTGGGCTTAATTGCTGCCTGGCAGTTCCAACACACAAACTTCTCCAGCAGTTTTCAGATGCTTCAATAGCACAACTCCCTGGAAAACCATCAGAACCCATTCCCTGTCCTGTATTTTTCCCACTTGTCCTGAAGACTTTTCTTTGCAGTTCATTCTGGGTCACATTTGTCAATCATCAAAAATGCTGCCTTGACTACAATTCCACCCAGACCATACTGTAGGAAAGTAATATCTTTGGGATAAGATTCATCTCACCTAACTCACTTTATTTCAGAGTTCAAGCATATATCCTTGGCTAGCCAGCTAATTCCCATCATAATCAGAATCTTCAGGCAGCTGAAGATTCATTTAATTCCAACACGGGCTTCTAAATTAAGTGCAATGAATTTACCTCTTTAACTCCTTGACTACAGAAGGAACCCAGAGAATTAGCTCTGGCTATTTGCTTCCTTTTTTAGATCTGGCTTAGCAGTGGTTACATGATCTAGCTCTATGCAACAGTGTCAGATCCTGGTGGGAATTTGATTGGCATATATATTCTAAAAGATTTCAAATATCTTTTTAGTTGCTCTCTGTTTACCCAAAACACCATATGTTCGATAACTTCAATCCAATCTCTAAGAAGTCTAGCTGAGGTGCTCAAATGTCTTAATCTGTTCCTCTTAGAAACTGGGAAAATGTATTTTATGTGATAATACAGCAGAGTCCATTTTCTATATGACAATCAACAATACTTTCTTTTATGTTCCTTTTCAGACTTGCACAGGAAACAAGGGGCCTGTGTTGTTCAATATATGATATTTTTCACTTTGATTTTTCATTGGGCTTTCAAATCTGCATGCAATTTTTGCTTTTAAACCATGCAAACACAACCATAACTGATTTTGGCATTCAACAGAACAAACAGAGTCTCATGTATTTGGGTTTCTATTATCAGAACCCATTTTAGCTACTTTTTTTCATTTTAGCATAATAAAATGATTATGCAAGAAACTACAGTGTCATGTTAAATCTTCCAGAGATGAGAACAAATTAATGACTTAGTGGGTGAAACTCTGGAATGCTGGCAACTGCAAGCTAGGCTCCTCTAATGTACTGGTAGCATGGTTAACAGCCTGCAACCAAAATGTCTCATAATCCTTATGTGAACCATCACTTTATGCCTTTAAACTTACACTTCTATTATACCATTAAATTCCTATTTTTTTCCTTGCCAATGCTTACTTTATTTTCTTGGACAAATTCTACACTAAGACAAAATGTTAGCCTGGGGTTGTTTGGAGAAACAGGTGTATATAAAAATGAAATTTATATCAAACTTTGTGGGTTTTCACACAGGGTAAAATAGATTTATCTTGCATGTTGAGATACTGGAAGGGAGAAGTACCTGAAAGAGTAATTAAGAATAAAATACAGTAAAAAGCAATGCAACCTTTTTATCTTACACCCTATTTAACTTCCTGCTTTTTCTTCAGCTTCCTCCCAGTCAGATCTTCTTTCATATAACTCATATATTAAGTACTTTCATGCTCTGTGTAAAAATAGTGTCAGGTTGTTCTAGTTTCTAGCAGGGCAATTACTGAGACACAGGTGTTGTGAAAAAATAGATAAAGGAAGCCTTCTTCCAGAGCCTTGTCACAGAGAAAGATAAACCAGATGTCGCTTCCCCTTCTCAGCCCCCTCTATTATTGTGCTTTTTGGCTTAGGAGATTCCTAAATCTAGGAAAGTATAACCAAGAGGTATCTCCATAAGCTCACTAAGACATCTGCTACTTGCTTGTGCTGGAGATACTACCTGGACTTACACACTGAGTCTGTTTCTGGCATTTCTTACATTTACTAATTCCCACCTGATCAAACAGACCCCTCAGCCTACAAAGCCAGGCAGCTCTGGGGCCATCCTGCACTGAGACAGACTCTAAACAAGTCCAAAGTCATTTTTCCTCTCTGCAGAAACCCATGCCAAGACCCTGTCATTTTGAAATCTCTACTATAACATTTCACGGCCATTCCAGAAGACACCACTGCTTGCAGAATGCAGTTATAAAATACTACCCCATAAACTCTGAAAACTATTTAGGGAACCATAAAGTCATCACATAAACTCTCACCAAAAACAAGAGCAGGGGGGAACAAGTAATAGAAATTCAAACTTCTTGAAGGAAGGATAGTAAATATGCTTTTATTTTACAGTAATTAACACCACCTCCTTCACATCTTTAAGGTGTCACACTAAATGATGCTCTTCATAAAAAGCAACTTTTAGCCATTTCTAAAAGGCAGAAAAATTACTTCTGAGTAAGAAAGCTAAATTGTTTTTCTTAAAACAACATATCCAAAAAGCCTCACAGGTGTGTCCTGACAGAAATAACTACTTCAAAAACCTAGAGATTTTACTTTGGATTTATTCTTATAGGGTGATATTCTATTATCACAAAAGCCAATGGAAATTTTGATATCCACTTCAATGGTGACAGAATTTCACTCACTGAGTTAAATGACATTTATTAGATTTTCATGTTAAATGCAGAGGAAAATCCTGTTCAGGATTCCTGCTAATCCAGACTCAGAGTTTCTACACGACTAAAGCAAGAAAGTTGCTAACCTCAGATCTCTTCTAAACTGTACAGAAATGACCCAATTTCCCACATTCTTCTGAATACTAAATCTTTGAAGCCTGAGATGAGGGAGGAACCGCTATGTTGCACTTTGAGTTTCACTCAGTATTCTGACTGCAGTCTTTGTGAGTCTGCAAGGATTTACATTCATTGTCTCTCCAGAGCCACTTACAAAATGATTTCTAAAAATTCTCTCTTTCAACTACTATTAGGCACTGTCTAATACAGGAAAAAGGAATTCCTGGCCCAAGGGCCAGATACAATCTGCAACTTGAATTTCAGGCAGTCTGCAGCCAAATGACTTTGTGTGTGTGTGTATTTATTATTGGCTGAAAAACCAAAGTACTTATTGACATATGACTTGCCAAATGCCTCCAAGGGACCTAGAGGGTCCTTCTCAAGGAAAGGACCCCTACCCAGGGCTAATAAACTGCAGCTCAACATTACAGCTACCAACCAAGCAACACAGAAGCATAAACATTGCAGATTATTCCAGAGTATGCAAATGCAGAATTCCAGTGTGATTGTCATGTAGGTTTGCCATCTGGTGCAAAGGGCATCATTAGCAAGGCATTAGTGAGGTTACTCAGTGCTGGCAGCTTCAAATCAGTAAATGGCAAAGATGGAGAGGGAGGAGGACAGAAGGAAGAAATTACTATACCTTGAGCTTCAGAGTTCAGAGAAGATTTGGGGACTGCCAGGAAAACAAACAAACAAACAAAAAAGCATCTTTTTGCTTTCAGACATTTTTTGAGCATTTGAAACTGAAAGTGAGGAAGAGATAGCATAATTTCTGCAAGGTTCCTTTTTAAGCAACCTGTACTTTTATATCAAGCAACATTAAAAGAGAATGTAATAGATTCAGAGGGAAAAAAAGAGTTCAGAACTGAGGAGGTTGCTCACATCCTCCTGTTACTTGATCTGAACCATCTCATATCCATCTAGGTTATTGCTGTTTCCTCTGTCTGTCACAGATAAATTACTGCCCATGCAGTAAGAGCCACTGCTATGCAACAGCTGTGCTCTAATGGACATTTTAAAGCTCCTTGGGCTGGCAGATGTGGGAAGGGAAGGGAAGGGAAGGGAAGGGAAGGGAAGGGAAGGGAAGGGAAGGGAAGGGAAGGGAAGGGAAGGGAAGGGAAGGGAAGGGAAGGGAAGGGAAGGGAAGGGAAGGGAAGGGAAGGGAAGGGAAGGGAAGGGAAGGGAAGGGAAGGGAAGGGAAGGGAAGGGAAGGGAAGGGAAGGGAAGGATGGATGGATGGATGAGGTGGAGAGGCAAATGAGAGAGAGGCAAATGTAATGGGTTTACATTGTCACCCTTCATAAATCTTGATTGTGTCTTCAACAAGATCTAGAAAAATCACAATTTCACTCCAGGACAGGGATGTTCATTACCCAGGTTCAAACTGTATGAAAAATTGCTGTGGGAGAATAATTCACAATTGATTTATGGCTAAATTGAGAGAAGTGGAACTGCCATGGCCATCCCACTGCCTTCAAAATATCTTCCAATCTTGCACCAACACTAAAAGCTTTGCAGGAAGCTGCTTCTATCATTTGTATACCCAAATACAAGGCATTAGCCCAGCATATCCCATTAATCATTCCAGCCGCCTAGAAATGAAAGCTGTAATAAAATGGAGAAAGGGAAAAAATTAATAATTTACTACTTGATCTTGAAATATACCATTCTAAAATAAACACTTCTCTCTTTATAAGCCTGAGAGAGTCCTTAACAATATTTATATTGCAAAATCTAACCAATTTATTCTTGTTTCTTTAAGGAAAAAAAAAAGATAAATCTGTCAGAGGGAAGACTCAGGCTTCAGAATATTTGTTCATCTTATTGTTAAAAAATACATAATTTCTTGAGAGTTGTTCAAGGCAAGCTAAACAAAGGTATGGCTTTGTATAACAGATTGTTTTGGAGATCAGCTGTTAAATGTCTCCATATGCTTCAAATCAATACAAAGGGCACACGGATGTTTAGATTAATTTCTATGCTCCAAGAAGTGCAAAAATGTCTAAGGCCATGCATTCTATGCTCACCAGCAAGTTCATCATCAACAGACATATTACTTGAGAGCAGCATCATGCCTTCAGGAAAATTTAACCAGTACACTGCTGTGGCACAACAAACATGTTGACCCCGAGCAGCAGCAGAGTGAAGGGAAGTTTAAAAATTATGATTCTGCTTCAAGGAACAATCTCTCAAAGCAAAAGGCAACTTTCTGACACTGTGGAAGGAACTAGGACCTACTGTGAAAGAGCCATCTGTGTACAACCCTGAAAGAAGGAAGTTATGAAAGCCACTAGGAAAAAAAAAATCACACCATGTTATTATTGTTTACATCTATTAAGAGATCCCCTATCATTCTGCACTATAAATTCATTTGTGCCTGCACACACCCAGACACACGCATTTGTTTCATGTACACCTGAGCAAGTGGTTTTAGGCTACTGGTTTTTTCCAAAGCATGCCAACTAGACTAATAAGGTACTACTACCTTATATATACTTATATACTACTACCTTATATACCTTATGTTATAAAAGAGATTTTGTAAAGTAGCACAGTAGCTGAATTACACTGTATCAGCACAAGCACTAGACATCTCTATCAAAGGCTTTTTCTTTTTTTTTAATGAGTAAAGTACACTGTATTATTAACTTCTATTATAGAATGTAAACAGGATTTCAGAAGATGAACTAATCACAAAAAATTCAAATAACAGTTTGAAAACTGGAGCATGAAGAAACTAAGTAACAAACCCTCTGACAAGGCACATTTGCTGGGAGTTACGCTTTTATAGGACTACAGCTGTCACCTATCCTTCACCCTCTTAAAATCTTAAAGTTGAGGTCATGACATTAAGGCTGAACTGTTAATATCACCTCCCAAATGAGTCATAATTACTATCTTTTTGAACCACTGTGGGGTTTCATCCGGAACCCCTGTGGGCCTATGCTATGGGATGAGAAGAGACCAAGTTCCTGACCTCTTACCTCCACCATAAGCAGTATCCTCCATACTTGTATTATTTCTCCTCTTCTCCATCTCCTAAGGCTATATTTTTGGTCCTTCTTATGGCAGGAGCTTTCTCAGGCTCTTGAATGCTCTTGCCACCCTTTTTCCAACCCCCCTATTTCAGTCACATCCTTTTTGAGCTCAGGAGGCCAAAACTGCACTGTGTTCTAGCTGAGACCACAGGCACAGCTTTTTACAAAAGTCTGTACAATGTCCTCTCAGTTACTCAACTTCTTAGCAGTCTTCAATGATGTGCAACCCAATATCACAGTTGGGTTTTGGCTGCTGTAATTTGACCAAGTGTTCCCACTGATCTCTCACACTCATTTCTTCTGGATCTGTCAGGACTGACTGTTCACACTCAGTCATTCTTTATTCATCACTGATCTTCATCCAGCACTGTTCTGCCCACTTGGTGGAAAACTTTAGAATTAATACTTCTTGCTCCTCCTGAACAGACTGTGTAAGTATTTCCACACAGATTTTGCAACATGGTGGCTCCAGCTGTCTCTCAATAAATACATAAACAACAGAAATCTTACTTAATTTGCAGATGTCCAAAGCCCAGCTTTGGTCTCTTTCTACCCCAACACATTAGCCTAACCCTCTGCTTTTCCTCTCCTCTCTAGCTTTCAGTCTGATAATAGTATTTTGCCTGTTACTCCACAACATTGGAGATTTTGTAGGTTAATTTTGTCCAGAGCTCTGTCACTCAACAGCATTTTGTTTCCAATTACTCATTACTTTTCTAATACATTCTCCATGCTAGAAGAAACATCACTGAAACATTGGCTCTTATGGCAAAAAACCCCCACCAAATAAAAAAAAAAAACAAAAAAAAAAAACCAAAAAAAACCCCAAAAAACAACCCAAAAACAAAACCAAAAAACCCTGGTGGACTACATCATGCCTCTCTGGTACTTTACTATTGTTTTTTAAATGAGGATTTCAAGTTGATTGCCAAGTCCAGATGTAAAGTGTTACTTAAATATATCACTGAATTAACAAACTACGCCTGTAACTGATTCACAGCTGAAGCTCTGTTTCCAATAGAATTTATAGGAGACACAAGGCTCAAATCACTGTGAAACCCAGCCACAAATCAAAGTCCTCTTTGGCATATGGGACCAATTGGTCTAGCAGGAGTTTGCTACTGGAGCACTCAGCAGCTCTTGCTTGAATCCCAGCTCTCAGCCATTCCATTTCTTCTCACAGTATTTTGTTATCTTCAGTATTGCACTGCTCTCCTTTGCAGATTTGCCAGGCTGCCATGCAGATTCACGGGTGTTTCTGTACCACTTCTGGAAACCAGAGCTATTCTAGAAGCCTGTCAAGGGTTCTTCTTGCCTCAAGGTCCTCCAGAATTTGAATTCTGAGCTCCAAAGACTCATCTGCCATGCAGGAATTCAAGACTTTGATATGGGATGCAATTAAGCAATCCAGGAAGGACAGGAGGAATGAGTAGGACAGTGTCTTCCATGATCTCTGCTGCACCAAGGAAGCATCTCTGTCAAGGATATATTTTTACTCCTTCTTCTCCAAGAAAAGATCAACTGGATGCTGTGTACCTTTGAGGATGAACACCAAGAAAGAACATGCCCGAAGGATTCCACTAACTCAAGCAGCATTTTGGAGAAAGGAAACAAAGGAAGAAAGAAAACCTAGTGTGTATGATGTGGCCCAACTTCACTTTCATCATCTTAGATGGAGAGACTACTGAAACCATAGCAGAGGCCAATATGACAGCAGGGTTATTGCAGATGATATCCATAATAAAAATGCAATAAAATTACAAGGATGCACTGGTGTTATTACACTCCAGAAACTAAATTCCAGCACTGAAAAACTCAAAGGCATAGACATATTCTGAAATCTTCCAGACACCCCTCACAATGTCAGCATTGCTTCCTCAGGGCTCAGTCCTTCACTGCCCAAAATTAGAGTCTGCCTTCTTTTCAGTTTCAGCCCTGCAAGACTAAACCTTGGCATGTTTGTTCCATGTAAGCATCCACAGGTCAGTGAAGAAAGTGCAGCCACTCTCCCTTGGATCCTTGTCCCACGCTTGTTTGTTCAGGAGTCTGCAACATTATCAATGTCTCATTATTGAATCAAAAGCCACCACAGTGACTGAAATGCAGCCCAAAAGTGGTCACTTCTTTATTTGCCCCCAAGTCAACAGCATACAGGGCAAAAAGACAACAACAAAACCCCCTATGTGTGTGCTTCTCCTGCTCCATAACAGCTGCATTTCATCATGTCATCCACCCCAGGATCACTGTCTCTGGGCTGGGAATATAGCTCTGTTCCCAGCATGCTCCCCATTTGCCTATCAGTTTAGTGCAGTGGGTGCTGAGTAACCCTCCTTCTTCCTTGCATCAGCATCTTTAAGGCTTTAATATTCTGTTTGATCTCTGAGGCTGAGGGAGGAGTAAGCAATTTTCTGTCTGGCTTATTAGCTAGGTAGGAAATACTCCCCAATCAATACATTCTATAGCATTGCCTTTAGACCTCTTATCCATGACATTGTTCTGCCCTTTTTTTGGTTTCTTATAAGACATTTCTGTTTAACTTTACGCATTCAGGCAAGTAGATATAATGCAAATAACCTGAGAGCCAACGTTATTTATAACTCTACTGCACATAACACCCTCATTCTCCCCACCACCCTTTCACTCTATAAAAATATACAAGAGTAAACAGGCACTCCAGAAAAAGAAACCCAGGCATCCAGTGTTAAAACTGAACAGCAAAGAGCTTAGCAGCAGCAAAATATAACCTCACCTCCTTGTGAATAATGCCTTGCTATTTAGTTTGGTTACAGATGCCCTATGCTGCAAATACTATGCTGTGGTATCAGCTTTTCTCTACAATCTACAATTTCCACAAGTCTGGAGGATTATGTAAGTGGAGGCCAAAGAATCCATTTGGAGAATTGAAAAAGAGCAAGTATGTTTAAAAATTAGGACTTAAAAAAAATGTACAAATCAGAATGAAAATGCTGAAGTATAGACAGTGTAGAGGGAAGGGAAGGGAAGGGAAGGGAAGGGAAGGGAAGGGAAGGGAAGGGAAGGGAAGGGAAGGGAAGGGAAGGGAAGGGAAGGGAAGGGAAGGGAAGGGAAGGGAAGGGAAGGGAAGGGAAGGGAAGGGAAGGGAAGGGAAGGGGTCTAGCTGAAGGGGTTTAGCTGAACAACTTTAAAGGAACAGCTTTGCCCAACTTTCTGCCCAGATATTGTGAGCAGCATTTCACGTCAGTTGTCTGCAGTTTCTTTCAAGGTACAGATAAAGGGGTAAGTGTCACTTAAAACAGAAAAATCTATTACTCAAGCCTCCTGCTCATCACAGATGAGGCATATCCCTGGTTAACAACATGGGCTACATCTTTATGGAGGCTTACAATGGCTTCAGAGCATTTGGCCAAAAGTCAAGCCTGCCATCAAGCTGAGAAGTGAAAGGGCACTCAAATGCTTAGTTTGTGTTGTCTCATGAAGAAAATCTTTAGAAGAATGTTACAGGGAAGCTTTTAGAGAAAATAAAAATATTTATTTCTTTCCTCTTCTGAGGATTTCTGAATTTACACTGACATTTGACTGAGCAGTTACTTAGCACGCTGTACACCACATTTCACTTACAAAAACAGCGGACACAGTAAAGTTCCCCTTTTCCCCAGAAGATGACAATAGTGTACATTTCTCATAGAGCGTTACAATTTTTCAAGGTTTCGGGTTTTCAAGGTTTTTTAAAGACTCAAACAAAGGCAAATATGTTTGAAAGGAAGGTTCTATGATGAGAAGGACACTGAAACTGGAGATACAAAACTGGTTTCTATGATACATTAAATATCCTACCATGGTCAAACAGACACACACAATAACATTTATATGTGCAAAGGATCCACAACCATAGGTCTTCCACCACCTCTAAAGTTGCTTCAGCAGCAGATTTTGTAATCAGTCACAAGCACCTGTAAGACAAAAGAATAAGGAACAAGTGTTAACAGAGAGACACTCTTCCCATCCACAGCTTGTAGTTCATTAGAATTTGCAAGAATCTTTAAGATCAAGGGTGACTAATTCATCTCCTGGTCCTGTGCCATTCTGTGATCAGCAGATGAGTGATATCTGATTTATCTGTGATCTAGGTGTACAGCAGGGGCAGCAGGGCTGTATATGGAGACACCCAGCAGTACCCAAACCTATAAAAGATGGAGGAAGTGAAGCCTCCAGTCAGCAAGACCACCCTCCGTTTGGTGCACAAAGTGGGCGTCTTTACCCACCACGCAGCATTATGGTTTATGTCACTTGTGCTGCTAACAGCACGCTGGGGAAAGGTAAGACAGCAAACACACATTTGTAATACACCACCCAGCTCATCAACAGGAACAGTAAAACCTTTAAAACAGACATAACAGCAAAAGCAATTAAGGAAACTCCTTCAGTTCAGAGCTACCTGGGGCGAGCACATGAACTGGCATACAAGCTGCCTGGAGGCCCTGGAGAGCAGTTGCTGAATTAGTGAGGATTGGAACAACTAATTGGTGATTGTTTATCAAATAATACACTAGCAATTCCACTGTACTCTAAGAGGGAGGCAAGAATAAAGTCATTTCAGGTGCCACCACTGTGAACTTAGCATTTTTCTAAGATACGTAAGACACATTCTTTAACTCTTTTAAGTCTCCATATGCAGACTAGACAGAGGCTGGCAGGAGGCACATTTACAAGTGCATTTATTTCAAGTGTCTCTGCTAGTTCAAAGGACTCAAACAAAAAACCGTTGTCTAAAAAAAACACAGATGTGGTTGGGAGAAGAGAAGGAGGACAACTTATCACTTTTGAGGTGGGAGGAAGGGATGGCAAATATGATACTAATTAATATAAAGCCTTCTCCTTCCTTGCTGCCCTGCTGTCCCCAAACACACAAAATGCAAAATGAAGGATCTACTCTGCTCTGCTCTCTCAATACTCTTGGCACGTACCTCCTTCTCTCTCCCCCTCGCACTCCCTCTCTCTCCATAAAGGGGCATGAAATGAGAAATTTTAGCAAGGTTTCTTTACAGAAGAGAGGCTTGGCTTCAAGCCCAGTATACATATGTGGGAGGAGGGAGTCTTCAAAGAGAGACTCCCTCAGCGCTGCCCGAGAAAGCCGAACTTCTCACGGCCCGCCAGCGAGGTTTGCTGGGACGCGCTGGCTCAAGCCCCACCAGTCCCTCAGAGACAATAAATGCCCAAGGAGGTAAAAACATCTGCATGATGATGTCTTGAATTTTCCTTAGTTTGAACTTTAGGAACTGCATGTTGAGAGGAATGGCTTAAAAAAACTCCAAACCCAATCAAAAAACAATCCAAAAAAACTTGGGGTGTCATTGGATTTCCCTTTTATATAGCATGTCCAGTTGTAAGAATTAGTCAATTTATACTAAGGATTATTTGTTGTCTTTAGCTTTGTGCAGTTGATTTCTTTTCAACAACTACTTGTAGACTCTTGGAATGGTGTGTTGGTATAGTTACACAAGCATAGACAATTTACACTTACAGAAAGGCCATTTGCAGGTATAGTTTAACAACATTTCCATGAAAATATTGAGTTGACCAAAAAAAAAATCCTTTTTTCCCCTAGTCTAACTTCATACGTTCTAGGGCT
Organism: Melospiza georgiana; assembly: GCF_028018845.1. Classification (NCBI taxonomy): domain Eukaryota; kingdom Metazoa; phylum Chordata; class Aves; order Passeriformes; family Passerellidae; genus Melospiza; species Melospiza georgiana. The sequence continues at coordinate 40,756,155 of NC_080430.1, read as the reverse complement.
TTTGCTAGCATAGTAATGATGACAAAACTAGAATAAATCCCTACCTGACACAGCTATGGCAGCAAGACTAAAGCCTTCCTCTCAATTAGGTTGAAGTGCTTCATATTTCAGCAACATTTATGTTACCAGCTTTTCCCCTCACAGCACAGTGCATCCTCCCCAGTCACCTGGCTTTGCATTGCTTCCTGCCCATACTCTGGTAACCATGGATCTCCTAGACAACACTTACAGCATCAAGTATGCAATTGCAGGCTCACCTAGGGCCATTTAAAAGGAGTTTAATTTTGATTGTTTAAAAAATTTCCCTCCATCATGCAGACACACATTCTGCAATTTCTGATGAACTCTCATCCCCAGCTTACAGCCAATTCTGACCCAGTTCTTGGTATTGTGGTAGTAAATGCTGTACCACACAGTTGAAATGTATGTTTGCTTTAATTGTGTCTCCATCCTTTTTTAAAATGCACAACATGAATCAAATGCATCTAGTTTCCTCAGCCATATTTTCACTTTGAACATATCAGGAGGTAAACAAAGCAGACAGCTCTTAACTTATTCTTTTTTCTGTAATTAAGTGGGAGTTTCTTACCATGCCAAATGAAATCCAGAATGCTTCTGTGTAGATGCCTGAAAAAGAGAGAAAAGTGTTTAAAAGACAGTCTTTTGCTCAATGAAAGTCTAACTCCAAAAAAAAAAAAAAAAAAAAAAAAAAAAGAACTATTGCCAGCATAATTCTATAGGTTGAGTTAAATAAATAAATACTTATCTGATTAATTGTTGCCTGGAATCCATTTGTGCTTGTATTTCTTGAGTTAGAGGCCATATTAAAAAAAGTGCACAGGAGATTTGAAATCTGAGGATAACCTACAGCTTGATTCTAAGAAGGCTCAATGCACCAGTACTTTCCCATGGCGTGGGTGAGACAGGTTTAGTCATCAGGTGTGACAGAGAGCAGTCTGTTGCAATCCAACATTACGTGGAGAGCCAACTAGAAAGCAACGTTTTTAGCACATACACTGCACACATTACAATACCCTCAAAGAAAAGAAAATCAGGTGTTTCAGTACACAGGCTTTATTCGGGTCAGCTGCATTTCAGTCTCTCTGAAAAGCTACAGCAAGTGCCTGGATAGAAAGATGTTCACAATTTGGAGATTATTGCCAGACATCAACATCACTGTTATTCACATGTGGGTGACACACTAAGGTACAATGTATACAGCTATTAAGACAAAAAAGACCCTTCAAAATCATTAAAATATCTTTGCAAATTAGGACTTCACCCTGAACCTGGTTTTGTCCATCCCAGACTTCTCTTTTCAAAAATCCTTCTGCCATTCTTTTTTGCAAGAACGCTCACTGAAATCCTTCCACAAAAGCTCAAATTGCTTTTTAAGGGCAGGAGCTTGTTTGTCATGTATTTAAACAATACCCTGGCACAGGGTGGGTGTAATTACATGGGAAGAGACAGATGTGATAGGCTCAGAGACTGAGGAAGTTGAGCATCCTATCACACTCACAATTTGCCCTTTTTCCTCCTCAGGCAAATGCAAACAGCCTCAGCTCCTTCCCCAGTCCCACTGTCCCAGCCTCTGGGACTCCCCAGCTCCCAGCAATCTCTGGTGAGGCGATTCCCTGAATCAGAACTACATTTTTGTAGTACAGTAGCCTTCAGGAGAGTTTTCTTTAAGGGGTATGTCCAAACACCCCTGTTGACATGGGAATTCTTGGCATCTATAATATCCCAGGGCAATTTCACAGCTACAGGAAGTCCTTTTTGCTAGTTTCAAAACTGTCACCTAACAATTCTCTTGAGGCTGCTTGGCTCCCATGGCATGAGAGAGTGAATGGGCATTTTCTATTTGCTTTCTCCATGCCACTTGAGAGTTCACAGATCTTTGTTTCTTCCTGCTCAGATAGATACCCAAGCATAGTTTTCCATATGGGAGTCACTCCACATTTTTATCAGTATTTCCTGTATCATCTCCCCTTCTTCTGCATCCTTTCTAAAATGATGGAGCAAGGATGCAATATTGAAGCATGCCATGCATTCACGCTGTAGCATAAAGACTCTTGGTTTTGTTCACAATTTTTTTACCAACCAGTCCCAGTATTCAGGTTGGGTTTTTTTCTTTTTCTCATTCCTATTGCACATTCAGCAGGCATTTTTATACAGTCATTATAAACCAAGCTTTCTTTCCAAACAGTAATTTACATTCCATCATGGTGTATTTCAATTTAGAATTGTTTCTCTTCCTCTGCACTATTCCATGTTCTGCCAGGTGGTCCTTTGGTCACTCTGTATGGCGAGGCTGTTCTGCAGACCCATAGCACATCCTCACCTCAGCTATCCTGTTTGATCTGGTATCATCAGGAGGCTTTTTTGCCTCATTCTCCACCTCTTTCAGGACTATGCTGAGCAGCACCAGACTCAACAGCATGACCTCACTGGTCTTTCCATCCCTTCTCTAAAAGTTGGCCAGTTTCCCCTCATTTTTATTTCCTAAACTGAAATTATTATTGATCCACTTAAGGACTTTGCGCCTTAGCCCATTGAAAGTTTTTGAAGATGTATAAATAACCAACCAAACAAAACTTGGGAAATTTGTTTATGTGATTATAACAGAAGCACAAACATCCTGAAGCTCAAAAATCTTCTGTCCAACCCTTCTTTAAAGTAACCCTTACCCTTCACACACTGAGGTTTTAGCTTCTTCTTGAAATGACAGCATACATTACAGCCTGGAACAACTCCTCCCCAGCCACAGGAGTTGCCCCATCTGTGAGGAATGTGTCACATGCCTCAAAGAGAGCTTTTCTCACTGTGCTTTCTTGAATCCCAGGGAGCTGCTAACATGAGGGCCAGGTCCACACCCAGCTATGGGCTGCAAGTGCCCCATTGCTTCCAGGACCATTAAGCCAAGGTATGTAGTAGAATACACCAGCTCTGGAGATTTTTTTCCATCTGGAAAGACATTTTTTCCTGTTCTTTTGTATTTTGGAAAAGCTGTAGCTCTTCTCCCCCACTCTCAGCCTTCTTGTGCACATGCATAGGTTGAACAATGATGCACGTTCCTCGCTCACACAAACCCTCTGGCTTTGAACGTCATTCAAACAACACAATGCCACATATGGTTTCCCAGTGTTCAAGAGCAGTTCAGAAGTCCCAATTTAGACTCTGAGGCCCACCAAATAAAAAGGAATGTGATGCATATGTTCCCAGTTCTAGCTCAGCAAATATAGGCTAGAGGAAGAGAAAAACATCAAGCCTGGTAACTTAATATTATACTAGATGAATAAGTATAATTTTCTAAATAAAAATAATTGGCTCAAATATAATGCCAATAACCCTTCAGGGACTTGAGCTGGTGAGTACCATTGAGAATAATAAAAGAGGCAATTCTTACTGCATGCATACACTTTAAGAACAAAAACACAGTGGGAGAATTTTAATTCCAATGATTTGGAGAAAGCTGTCTGTCCCGAATCAGCAAGCAAAGCACACAGCTACAGTGAAGTAGAAAACCAAAAGAACTGTAACTTTTAGACAGCAATCCAACCTCAGCTAAGCACGACTCCAGGATTGCTAGGTCAACACACTGAGTGGATGCTGTGCTACAACATGTAGATTCTTTAGAAACAGGATCTTCACCATAGAAACTACAGGCCCCTGGCAAACATCAGATCTGAAGTGGCTGGTGGTCCTCACAGAGCAGTGCTGTGGATTGAAAGGTGTCTGCTCAGACCCTGCATGGCCCTTTCCTGCACCAGAAGCAGTACATAATTGCTCCTAAGCAATGAAAAGTTGAAAAAAAAAACCAAAAAACTGAAGGAAATAGATACTGGTATTACTCTGATTCTGCCTTCTCCAGCAGAGTTCTGCTCATTGCAGCCTTAAAGCACAGAAGCAGCTGGTACTTTCTCCTCAGAGAAGACTACTCCAGAGACTGGTCAACACTGCAATTAAAGGATGCACTTACCCTCCAGATTTCCCCAAGGTAACCAGTGAAACCCCAGTCTACCTTTCTCAAGGATATAAACACTGTGGGAAGAAAGCAGTCAGCCCCTGCCATCCTGGCCAGGATGCACCTCTTGCAGCACATGTTGCTTCCTTTAGACCCAGTGCAGCAGGGAGCAAGCAGTGGATTCAGCCCAGCTCATTCACCATTTAAAAATTAATGGCAAATGCAGCCTCTGTAGCTGCAGGTAAGGCACCCCAGAGACCTCTGAAAACTAATGTCAGCCCTCCAACTCCTGTTCCTATTACAGCACTAATCTTCAGGTCTATCCCCACACCAGCCAATGCTTTAAGCAGCCTGTTAACTCTGCCAAAGGACTGATTTTAACTCAGCTCACATACACAGAAAGGTAAATGCAACATGCCAATAAACACATTCTGCTATCAAAGAATGACTTAGAAGTATCAAATTTTTAATATCACATACTTATTTACTGATGCCTGCCCTAGCAGGCATATGTAACCTAATACTGTATTTTACTGATATTGCAGACGGTATAACCAATCTCCTAAACTCTCAACACTCTCAATGGATTAGTATGATGTGTGGAGCAGTTTTAGCTTACAAAGCACTACTTTAGTGTGTAGAGTTATTGATTTAACTTAGAAATTCTGCTATGTCGTGTATTTTTACTGATTTACCTTTACAGTAGTGTAAGAATATCTTTTCTCCCCCCAAAAAACTTTGACACACTTCCTTATCCAATACAAAATATTGCTCCTAGTAGGATTTCAGGACAGGCGCTCAGTAATCAAAATTATGGATTTTTTGAAAAATTTTTTGTGTTGCAGGGCTCCTCCCACATTAGTCATGTCTCTTTCTTTTTAAATAAAGCTGGCATAACCCCTAAATTTTCCAGAAATTTCTCAAAGAAACACCTGCAGTTATATATCAGTGTACCCTCTCCCTTCTTCCAGCCTCAAGCTGGGCAGATGTTGATACAAAGGGAAAAATTCTCCCATCTGGAATACTTCCCAAAGGTACTGATACATTTTCCTTCTTCTCAGCTGCAGTAGTCACTCAATCCTCCAGCCTCCTCTCCTTTTGAATCCTGCAGGAATCTCCCATGTGCCAGCCCCAGTCCCAGCTCACAGTTCTAGCACGTATGGAAAGCTGCAGCTGAATAGTGCATACAAATGACAGCGATAAAATAATGCAGTGGCATTGCTAAAAGCTTATTTGGAAAGCACATTTTAAAAACAAGACCAAACCTGAGAACCACTCAGGAATGTCAATGGTATTTTCCTTCAGCTTTTCTTCATCAGCAGCTGTCTCTGCAGCCGTGTAACTCCAACTCCTACCTTCTGCCCTGCACCACACCTCTTTCATCACTGTATCACAATTATCTTTCTTTCTTCTGTTAACTGTTCTGTGTTTAAATCCTCCTTTACTCTGCTATGTTAATCAATAACATCCCCCACCACCTCTATCTTTCATTCCTCTGCTAATCAATGTGATATTGAAAGTGCTTCAATTTTACCTTATGATGACTTCACATGGCATAAACCACCATCAAAAAAAGAAGTCTAGAGTCTAGCTCTATGAATATGCTTTCCCTCTTTTTTTTTTTTATTTGCAGAGGTAGACTTACATCAATAATTAAATATGCCAAAAGGCTCACCTAATCTGGATCTTGAAGTACCCCAGCTCACTACATTTTTGTACATTCAATGAATTCCAGTCTTTAACTGTATTTATCAAAACTCTCCATATCAGCCCATGCCCAGTAGCCAGTGACATGTGACTTTAGTAAGGCCTTAGACTTACAAAGAGTTGCTGCACATCTGTTGATTCACATCAACCAGTTACATGTATGTTTTTCTGTGCCTTATGGCAAATCCAGGATAACTTACAATTGCTTCAAAAAAGTCTTGCCTCATAGAAAGAATGCCATATGGTTCTATGCCACTTCAAAACCACAAGGAAATTGCCACAGAAAAGATTTACACATTAAAGCATTGCTTTAGTCTGAGATACTTTACCTTGATTTACTGTGTTTCCACACCTTCACACTTTAAGATAATGTTATCATAGTATCTGGATGCTAACAAATTCTCCCTATGTTAAAAAATATATTTAAGTTTATATCTAAACTTCTGTTATGGTAAATAAAGCCCTGTGATTTCAGAAGGCACATAGATCATAGATAAATGGGTCTAGCAACCAAAATCTTCTCTCTCACACAATGATAAATTGTGCCATTCCAGCAGCTATTTAGACCTCACTGCCTGAACTCAGGCTGACCTGAAACATACCCATTCCTTCATTACCCCAAGCTTTGTGTCATGTGCAGCATCAAACAACTTATCTTCTTCCTTCTTACAGCACCTCCAGCAATAGCACTCTTTTCAAAGTTAAAAAAAAAAAAAAAGAAAAAAGGCAAAAAAAGCAGGCTATTTAAAATGAACTGATGTTTATGAAGTTAAAACAAAACAGAAGAGCGCATCCGACTCTGCTCTGTATTTTTCAGCAGCAGAATATCTTGCGGTGGCCTCAGCCAGCTGGGCTCTGTGACCCTCGGATTGATCCCTTGAGTGTGTTCCCATTTTATCCAGCAATGAACACTCCAGCCCCAAAGCCAGCAAGGAGTTTGTCACTGACTTCAGCTGAGAACAGGAACCGGCTCAATCATAGGAAACCCTGAGCTAAATAAAGCGGCAAGAAAAGGCACAGGAGGGAGGTGGGGGGTGTCAGCTCAGAGAGCTGTGGGGCACAGCTCTGCTTGTTACCAAGGTTACCTGGTACTTCCCCACATAAGATTTCATTTTCAATCACCAATAAATCTGCAAAAGTTTGACCCCCTCCAATGGGAAACTGGGGTTGAAATGCATTAAATATGTGCTGCAGCCTGATTTGGGAGGGAGGAAAATGTTTTCAGACATAATATTGTAGGTAGTTTAGAGAAAGAGGTTACAGGGAAATGTGTGGATGTGGAAAGCTCTTTTCCAGTAAGGACTCGCCACTATGGCCCTGCCTTGGGTCTGACAATAAGTATGTCACAGATCCAAAATTTCCTAATTGTGTCAGGCATGTGTCTAAACAAAAACCGGCCTGAATTTAAGCAGGTTGCAAGTCCTCAAAGAGGATGGGAAAAAAAAAAAAAAAAAAAACAAAACCCCACCAGTTAAAAAATAGTCAATAAAGATATATTCAATTTTTAGCTGCTTTAGTTTTTTAGCTGCTTTAGCTGATAAGCTGCTTAGGCAATTTCAGCCATTCCCTCAAGGCTCCCAAGCCAGTAGGTTTGCCCCAGGCTGGGGCTGAGCAGGACTTTCCCTAAAACTGCAATTTCAGTGTGCTGAATGCTGTTCTCTATAAAAGCATGAATACCCTCTCCCTCCACTGGTGTCTCCCCAGCCAACACCTCATTTGCTCCGGTGAACATGGAAGAGAAAGTTTTCAGAAACAAACATAGTAGGGACAAAAGTGTCAGGCTTGCAACATTTAGGGAGAAATAGAGGGGAAAAAAGTATGTAGGTAGGAAAAATTCTTTCCCTAAACCCTTAATGACTGGCCTGGAGAGGCTGAAATTACCATGGATGAGAAATGGGATTTGAAAGTCATGGAAACTGAGAGAATTCACAAGTCTGGCACTGAAATCTGTCAAAAAAAAAAAAAAAAACAAAAAAAAAACAAAAAACAAAAAACCAAAAAAACCACCACAACAAAGAGGTGTGGCAATGTGGTGTGAGTCTCAGCTCTGATGATCTTGGATGCAGAAGAAATGCTGAGACTATGTCCAAGGGGAACCAACTAGCTGAAGAATCTTTGGAAAGGAGTCCAGGCCTGAGGTTCAGTGGGAACAAACCAACATGGCAGAAAATACCAAAGTCCAAGCAGAGACGGACCAGAGGAAGATCCTTGACTGTCACAGACATTTTTTTCATAGAAATCCTTTCTTTCAGATTTCTGCATCTTCTGGGAAGCAAGGGCCCCAGAAGAAGAATGTAAACAATTGTTATCAGCTGCTGTGAAATGCAATAGGATGCACCTGTGATTGGTTCATGTTCCCATGTTTATAATTAAGAGCCAATCACAGGAGCAAGCTGGGGACAGAGTCCCTGGACACAACTTTGTTATAGATTCTATTCTATTCTTAGCTTAGCAAGCCTCTGCAACTTCTCTCTTTATTCTATTTAGTATAGTTATAATGTATTATATATCTTATATCAATAAATCCAGCCTTCTGATCAAGAAACAAGATTCTCGTCCTTCTCTCACCCCAAGCGACCTCCTCAGGTCGCTGTAATACTTGACCAGGGTAATTTTTATGGCTGAGACAAAAGCTAAGATTTCTGTCAAATCTCTATGAAGTGAATCATAAATGGGATTGGTGATGCTTCATGCCAGCCTGTGGGAAAGACGCTTGGTGGCCACCAGTTATTCCACAGTGGCCCTGCTTGATGGGGTGGACAGGAAGATCTCTGGTCTGTCCAACAACTCACAGAGGTTCACATTTCACACTCTACAATTAATTTGGGGTTTTCAAAAAGTGAGTTGGCAGGGAGCAAGTTCTTCTCCTGTGTCTCTCCTACTCCCTGGTCTGTTCATGTAGTTTTATTTTAAAAGGCTTGATTTTGTAACCTGTAGCTGAATCCATTCATGTGGTGTCTCAGCTTGTACTTATCTACACACCTCTATTTCTTGAAGCTCAATGAGAGTTAGGAAATTGTGTTTTGAAATGTGCACCTTGTCATTGCATAAAGACTTTATACTGTGGAGGAGATGAGGAAAGGGATATTTTTCATTCTTGAGAAATAGTTATGGCCATATTGAAGAGTGCAGCTTCCTTCCCCTCAAAGAGTGTTTTAATCCTAATATCATACAAGGGGATAACTTTGGTACTAAGGTAAAATCTGATCTGAGCAGCTTCATTGACTTAGGACAGCATTCCTTCTCATGAACAAATAGAGTATTCTTCTGGAATCTTTTCCTGAATTTACTTAAAACATGGTGATTTCAAGTTTTACGTGCCACTTTTTGTTGGCTACTCAGAGAAACTTTGCTAAATAAAATCTGCAAGCATCACTACAGATGGGAAAAACAGAGCCCCATGAGAGAATAGTACTTGCTCCAACTCCCTATGCAACCCAGGAGGTGATTTTAAAAAGAAGACATAACTTCCTACCACACAAGCCTCCTCTGTGGCAACCCAAAAAAAAACTAGATCCAAGATTATTTAACTTGTGATGACACTTGCCTTTCAGTAAAAAGGCTGAAAAATATCTTGATCAGTGCCATAGCTCATGAACTCACACCAAACTTTACAGTTCAAAGCACACAATAAATCTGGCATATGGCATGTCTCACCTGCCACTCTGAGAACTACCAGGTCATTTGTTCCCTGGAAGGATCACTTCATTCAGATCCTGGTGCTGTTTCTTTCCCAGTGCTACACTGCCTGTATGGCTGACAAAGGAAAGAGCAGTTCTTGTTAAACTTGCAGCATCTCAGAAGTTTCATCACCTCCAGGGAACCTTCTTGCATTTCCATTACTACTCCTTCCCCCTTCAAATGCTGCTTCTTGATATTTGCTGTTCACCACAAATGCACTGCTTTCTGTGCAGAGGTTGGGCCAGCACAAGCCATTTAGCCTGGCAGTTTGAAGAAAAATGTTAGAATGCCTTTTACAGAAGAACAAACATTGCCTCACGTTAGGAAATGTCACTTGTGCGATGCGCTGTTTTGCATGACCACCATGGTTGCACTGCCTCACTCTGATCAGCCACATTAATATTTGAATAGTGGATGGCAACAGTTGAAGATTAATTCCAGTAAGTTATTCATGCCTGGAGGTTCAGATTTCCAAGCAGAAGCATGTGGGCTAGACTATGGCATTTCAGTACATCCCCAAGGAAAGTGCGGTGGGAAGTCACCCAGCCCCAAGAGGATCAGAGTAGCTTGTACCTTTGCAAAATAATCCCTCTTCCTGCTTCTCTGTATCCAGGACACCATCAAAGATGATATGCCAAGGGCCTTCTTGCTGCCAGCCAGCACTGCCAGACAGCATGCTTACAAAAGGTGTGGACATACTCAGCCTTGTATTCCCATTGGAGAAAGACACATCATTTATTTAGCCCGGGAAGCAAAAAAGGCCATTCTCAGACAAGCAAGACAATGTGTTTGTGTACTGATCAAGTCAGGACTTGTTTGGCCCTCAGCATTTATTTCAGTTCCATACTCCTTACATAAGAGTCTTCAAGTGAGAGAGGCTTTGAGAACATGACAGTGTGAGAAGAGATCCTGTCAAAACATAAGTGTGAGGCCCTGTGCGGTGAAGAGCCTCTCAAGAACGCTTTCTGCCACAAGAACAAATCCTTTCCCTGCATTGCTCCTGACACACACAGAGCATGAAGCTGATGTCCAGAAGCATTACTGGAAAGCCAGGGCAGAGGGGTTCAGCCAGCCAGCACCTAACCCTGCGCAGGAGGAGATCCAAGGAGTGCCTGCATTCCACTGCTAGTTTGTGCCTAGGGTTTGAGGAATATAAACAGCAGTGAGGTTATTTGAGATATTACACATTTTTCCTGAAGTCATCATAACACACACTTTTTCTTCAACCATGGCTCTTTTTAAAAAAGGGAGGAGAAACAGTTTCAGGTGAGCTCAGCAACCCCAGCTCAACCCCAGCAACATTTAAGGGAGTGCCTTCAGCATGCAAAATTCACTAAAGACAGGAGTGGAAGATATTACTTACTGATTCCCATCTTTGCAATGGAAGTTCAGAGCCAGCAAAAAGAAAGTCTCTAGTATAAAATTCAATAGTACCAAATCACGACACAGAAGCCACCAATACATCAGGTCTTAAACACATGAATCCAGTTATTATTGCCTTCTTGAAACTCACTGCCTGACATCTCCATGTAGCAAGTAACAAAATATGAAAATTTTGGCTAAATATTACTTAAGAGATATGCAAAGAAGTACGAATTGAATTCTTCAATATACTGAACACTATTTTAACAAATGAACCCATGTTTATGCTAGGCAGAAGTTCAGACAGAAATCATCTTGAAGTATGACTTTCAGCGCCCACATAGGAACAAACTACAATAAAACAATTATTAAAAATATCTGCAATTTCTCTACTGATTGGTACTGAAAATCAGAAAGGTTTTTAAAATAACCAACAAGAGTTTGAGAGGTTTTTTTGGGCTAAATACAAACAGTAAATAACATTGATCTTTTAGGCTTTTTGAGGGACAAAAAAGTCCAAATTTAAAGTCCTCTCCTTCTCCCTCTTTCTATGACCTAGGCAGAAACAGGAGACATTTATAATGATCTGTAGTAAAGTCAATTTTTCCACTGCTTTGCAATCATGTACCTCCATAAAAGAGACAGAACACTGCCAGTGGAAAGACAGAGAATTTCTGGTGTGTGCCTTTTATCCTGCTATTTTACAGCAGTATGGGCACATAACAGGTTCACACAGCTCTCATGGATCATTACAAAAGTCCGGGTCAACAAAGATCGAGCTCCTTGTCTGAACTGTCAGCTGTGACCCTCATGCAGACACCCTGCCTCCAAAACACACAGCACTGCTCTGGCAAAGGGCTGCTGGAAGTGACTCTGTGCTGCTGTCTGCTGAGATTGCACACACCACTCCAAAGGCTTCCACCCTTTCCACATCTATTAGCCAGCCTCTGAAGTTCAGTGCCACAAAGTATCCATATTGTAATGCTGCATGTTTTATGCAGCTACAAGTTTCTCTAGATCACCAGCACCTCGAGGAACTGAGAAAACAAACAAACAAACAGGGGGAAAAAAAAGAAAAACCTAGCCAAAAAAGAAAAAGGGAAAAAATGCAAACAACAAACTGGGAAATCATCTTCACCTTAAGCAAACCATGTTAGAGGCTCTATTTTAAAAGCAGCAAGCTCAGGATTTCAGCCTGAGATACAGACAGTGTTGAGACAAGGGGTTTACTCCAAATTCAATATATCTAGTATTTACCAGAGGAGGGAAAATGTTCAGAATACAGAGCAGGTCAAGTAAAAGGATTGTGCAAATTTGAAAACATCTGCAAGGTGGGGCACATATGGTAGATGTGCTGACTATATAGGAGTAGACAGGAAGAAAAGGGGCTTGTATTCAGGATGGAAAAGAGCTGTCTACTGCCATGAGCCAGCATCTGAAACTTGAAAAACATTACAGCCACGTTCCCAAGCAAACACTTGTGTTGGGCTTAATCCTCACAGCTCCACAGGGATCAGCATGGGAAGTTACTGGACAGAGGCCAGTGCTTTCCCATTTTATCTTAGTCCCAAAGAGCAAAGGGCATGTTCAGGTGTGAGCAGGCATTTGCAGAAGTGTTGCTGCCACCCTGGTCAGCCTTCCTTCAGCCCAAATTCTAGCAGGGCACAGAAACAAGCACTCTGAGCAGATTGTGAGTAAAATACTGGGGTGGGGGGAAAGGGAAGGAGGTAAAAAAACACCCCCCATGTATCTAAAGTACAAGGGATAAGACAATGAATTAACCTAGCTGGGGTTATTGGGGTTATTTTCCCTTCAAGTTTTGCATAAGAATCAATAAGAACTAAAGAGATAGGAAAAAATCTGAAAGAACAGTTGAAAAGATATGGTTTTACAGCCTGTTATAGCTTTATTTTTTAAATAAAATTGATCTTAGTAAAATATTAAATATTAGCTATAATAAGCTATTGAAAAACAGTGTGTTAAATATTAGCAAAAAACTCCCTAACAGCGTTGCTCCAGAGTCACACCCAAGAACCAGTTGGGAACTGGCTGTGACAACTCTGTTGCTTCCAAAGGTGCAGGAGCAGGGAAGACAGCAGTAACTCACCAGCAGTAGTTTTCAACATTACTCATTTTTTCCAAGCAACAGTCTCAAGAAGAAAACTTAGCTCCATTTCTCCATACTGTTCTTCTCCCCCACTCCCCCAAATACAGTCGTCCAGCAAGTTTAGGTTCTGATCCTACCTGTCGGTAAGTCTTGTAACAGTCAATAAAAGCATGAATTAATAAATAGATAATTAGATCTAAGTATTTTCATGATCTAGTCTGCCCTGATTCTTGCTTCATTAATCCATGCACAAATGTCCCTCAAGCACAGGTGATTAACACTGCCAAAAGCCAGACATCCCACTTCTGTACGTCACAGCAGTCAAGTATCTGAGGATGCAGCACACCCTTTCACATTAACTGAAGCTCCTACTCATCAGCAGCCCAAAGGAGCAGTACTATTGGAAATGCCATTTGATTAGTCTGTGACTCAAGGAGAACAGCCTTATTTATTATTAAAGCAAAAATTCTCATTAAACTGTACTTTTCAGTAAACCTGGGACTAGCTGATCTCCACAAGTTTTTAGCTTGTTCTGGTACAGTCTTCAGCAGCACACCAAATTCAGTGTTTCACAAAGCTAGTTGGAAAGGGTTGCAGAGCCTTTTTACCTCATTCTCATTTTATCTAGTGTAATGAAGATGGACATAGAAACATTTAGCAGAAAAGAAATCTAATTCCCCCTTCCTCAAATTCTTACAGAGCTTCACTTTAGGGGCAATTCAGCCTCCTTTCAGAGCTGCTCTTAGAGACTGTCTTAAAACAGGTAACAACATTGAAGATTTGGAAAGTGAGAGGTCACATAATGCAATTACTTCAGATAATCAGATCTGCAGAGTTACTGAGACATCAGCAATGTTTGTCACTGCCTCACAGGAGCTTAAAGCACATAAACAAAATCAATTCCAAGTCTAGAATCCCAAACAAATAAATCAGTTACCCAAAAGGATGAGAAAGAGGGAACCAGTTCTCCCCAAAGCCACTCAGATTTACATCAACAGAACAGAGTAACCCACTGTTTCCAACCACTTTAGAACGTTAAAGGCAAAACGTAAATTGACATCATAATGTCAATAAACACAACCAACATCTGTATCATAGTCTAAGCCTACCAACCACGGTCCAATCTACCCCTTTGAATTTATTATTGAACAGGGAAACAAAATATGAAAATGTTTGTCTGTCTTTGAAATTAATTGGTGAGTGAGTATTCACCAACAAGTAAGTCAGGACAAGAACATTTCCATGCATGGTCCTTATCCATGAGGTTCCAGCAAACTTTCTGCAGAAATCAGGTAAGAGTTGGGTCTGTACATGAAAGAGTTCAGGCAGGTACTGTGAGAATCATAGTGCACAACACCTATTCTATTAGAAATAAATGATCTCATTTACATTTTATTTCTGTGGAACAAACCACTCTCAACAGGGCAGTTTGCTAGAGTGACTAAAGATGTAGAGAAGTTGTAATTTTCATCATAAATGCACATTATGTTCTCATCAGAGAAATGAAAGGACCAAGAGGCATATTAGAGAAACTGCCTGTCTGGGAAGTGCCTCCAAATCTTCATGAACAGTCTCTTCCTATCTTGCAGTGTATTGTTGCAGCTAAATATCACAAGAAATCTCATTAGTTGATTGGAAATAAGTACAGAAAATATTGTACTTTTCATTGACCCTTTGGAATGAATAACACCATACAGATGGAAATCACATCCAAATATCTAAAGCTGTAAATCATTTAACTCTACAAGCTCTAAATACATTCCAATAACTACAGAATGTACTGGTTCCTCTCTTTTATTTAGAGTTGCATTTGTTTGAATTATGTACTCCTTAAAATAAGAACCTGCCATCCCTGGTGGACCAGAGGACGGAAAGACAAACTCTTGTGTAGGTGCTGCAGTGCACCAAAATACCATTTCTAATTTTTTTTATCTTTTAGCAAAGACTGCAATCAGGGCTGGGTCAAAGTCTGCTTAGATGATGGGGACATTGGTTTTACTGCATGCTTTTTGTACTTACTGTGATCTTAATATTGCTCATGAGAAATTCAAGTAGTGTTTGGCAAATAACTATGGCTCAGTGAAACAGCCAACACCCACTCAAATATTAAAAGACCTTGAAATACACTCTTCACAAGTTATTTCTACAGTGGCAATCACATGTTTATGGGGTGTTAGTACTTACAACAAACAGAGACAGAGTCCTTATTTTAAGGTTTTAGGTAGGGAAGTAACATTAACCCAGCGCTTTCATTTCTGGGGAGACAGATGCAATCATGAAATTGAAAGCTATTCTGAGGAAGATTTTTCTTCAGCACTTCTAACTGGGCTTGCATCACTTTATACAGAACACTCATGGGAGCCAAAATGAGAACCCTTCCATGTCACTCTCACTGTCTTTCTGGCTTTAAGACTATGAGCATTATTGTTCTCATGACAGAAGAACTTCAGGATAACAGAACATCCCAGGAGAGCCTACAGCTCTTTGGTGAGCATTCCCAAAGTAGGGTGAGAGATGGTTTTGCACGACGTCAAGATCTGGGTCAATGCCAGACATAACCCAGACCAAGTCTCAGGGATATCCAGTGTTGGGATTTCAACAAGCACTGTTTCCTTCTTTCTTCTCTTCCCATCTTCTGGGTTTCTTTAGAAAACCTCAAGATGAAGTTTGGGATGAGATCATCAGTTACCCACAAATGATATCTGTAAAATGCTTTCATCCAAGTTCCCAGAAAAGAAAAAAAAAACCCAAACAAACACAGAAAAGAAACCCCTCTCCCAAACTCCCTTTCCTGCTACCCCAAAAGAGGCAGAGGGCTAAAACATATCCACTGATATTTTCATTATATATTGAAACATATTCAGATCCTTTTCAAGATGCTGTCAATGGTAAAAAATGGAATAGCTTGATGATGAACTTCCCTTAGATTCCAGATTTTATGTGTAAACAGAGAGTATGAATTTAGCAGTTCTACCCACCTTATAAGCACATTACTGTCAAAGGAAATCCTCACCTCAAGTGAGCATTTTTTACATTTTTTTATAGACCCTGCCTGAGAACTGGGGCAGCTCAAGAAGGACACCTCTCAAGAGCACACAGATACTTGAGTTCCACACTGTTATCGTGTCTAACCACTCAGTGAAAGATGCCTTGCAGCAGAGAGAGAAGTCTGTAGCCTACAGAGCAAGGAAAGAGTCAAAATGATTTTGCTCATTCGCCACCCCCCCTCCCTTATCATCATGCAGGAGGAGGAGGGAGATCTATTGATACTGGGTGTAAAGACAGCTGCTCTTCTGATCCAGCGTGGCTTTTGTTAGCAGCAGCAGAGCTGGTGAAAGAGAACAAATGCTCTCCCATACATGCATTGTTAGGGCAGGAGACAAAAGAATACCTGTTTTGAATCACTGAGGACTATTACTGTAACAAAGTACAAGATAACATTTCACCAGAGGATACAAGAGATTCTGAGAAGAGCAACAATGAAACCAGGCAACCTTTCTGTCATCTTATCAAAAACTGCTTGGGGTACTTACTGAACAGTGGGGGGGCAATAATAGCAAATGGAGAGCAAGAACAGTTAATCTTTGCACAAAGGCTTTTTGATAAGTAATAAAATAGAGTTAAGAGGGGCGTGCTGGCCTTTGCCAACTCACATTGCTTATAAGAAAGGATATAAGACAGGCCTAAACAATTTTAAAATAAACAAATCCATACACAACGGGGGAATGTTGCATGAATGAATTTTCTCATTCTCCTTTTCCAAGCAATTCAAGAAGCAATCAAAGCACTCCAAGGTTTGCTATGCTTTACATACTTTTTTTGACACATTGCTTTACAGAACCTTCACAACAGCCCACTATCAGTAGCTTTGGTGTCACTGTATGGTATGTAAATGGAATAGGCAGGTCTTTGACATAAAAATAATAATCTCTGGTAAAATTACAGTACTACAGTGTATCATAGCATCAGAACTATGGAAATATTAATACATGGATCTTTGACAATGCAATGTAAGATGTCACTTTGAGCAGTTATTATGCTAATAATGGACACTTATTATAAAACAACATGAAAGAGGTAAGCTATGTGGGTGTAGAAAGAGATATTTTGTATTCAGAAAATGTATTTAAAAGGGAAAAAAAGCAAGTGCTTCATACAGCATCTAATCCCACATTAGGCAGATGAGGAGTTCCCTGGCAGATGGGTGTCAGGGTACCCTGGGACTTGGATGAAGCAGCACATTATCTCTCAAGGGAGCACACATGCCAATATAATTTACAGCATCCTTCGAGCTTGTTTTTGTTATGCAGTGGGCCAAACTGGGACCAAAATAATGAAGGCAGGGGGAAAAGTGGCACTAGAGCTTTGAGGATTAACTAGAAAAACTGCTCATCAAGTCCAGCAGGGTTTCAAGAGAACATATTCTGCCCCATGCTCACTGACTTCAGAATAAAATAAAATACATTCCAATACTAAAGAAATAAAGAAACCACAATGAAGAAAATGTCTCATACCAAATTCCCTATACAAAGCAAGCAACAAGCCAGCATCATGACTGGTTCCATTCAAGCTACAAGAAACTGTCCATTTACATTAAAAAAATACTCAGACTATTAAATAGCGCATTTAAAGCCAAAAGAAATATTTACAAATAGTTTGTAATATAAGGAGGAATCCAAGGAAAGAGAGTCTCTGTTTGCCTGATGGCTAAAGAGTAAATTTGTCTAGTGTTTTTCTAGTTGGGAAAGGAGCAATTTATAGATATTCTACATTAATTCTCACCTGGGCTTTCTAACTCTGCACTAAGACCCTGTTTTCCACCTAATCTGAACTACACAGTCACTCTGGGGGCAGAATCACCCATTTGGCACAGGGCTACTGCATTCTAAATTCAAACCTTAGCTGTGCTTTACAAAAACTTCTATACCACCAAAGCAAGCTGAAGCCATTCTCATCCTTACAAATACATCCCTCAGCCCTGAAACAAACACAAATGCCACATTTGTGAAGACAGAGCAGCAGATGCAACACTTCAGACAACAGCCATAAATAAAATTCTTACATGCACAAACATAATCCATTTCAAACAGGAATGTTGGTGCTTATGCTGCAGAGGTTGGAAATACCTGTCTTTCACCATTAAGCCTTGTGAGGATAATGCTTAGCTGCAATCTAAACCTGGGTGATTGCAGCAGAACAACCAGAAGCTGTGTGATTACTTACTGCAGCTCCCAGTCAGGCAGAGGGAAATGTGCCACGTAGCTCACATGCAGGTACAGGGAACCCCTTGTCCCAAACAAAATAACACAGAGAATTACTTGGATTTTGCTTACAGTTGCAAGGATTTCCTCATGCACATTTCTGTGTACAGATGCATGCCCAGGACAATTGCTCTGACCATGGACTAGATCACAGATCCTTCTTTTAACTACTTGGCAATTTCCTGGGCCAAGTTTATTCGACTGCCCAGCCATGCAGCATCTATCCTTCCCCCTCTTTCAGATTCCTACAACTTTTCCAGGTTATATGCAGGCTCCCTGATAACTTTATGGCCTTTTACATAGTTTATTTACCTTCTGTGGTGGAGGGAAGGCAATGGCCACCTGCAAAAGCTATCAACAAGAACCTGGGAGTTTGAAAGCTAAAAGTTATTGCTTTGCTAGCATGACAGCAATAGACAACTGTGATCGGCCACTGCTGTGTTCAAATCCCCAATACCTCCCAATCTACAACTTGTCCTTCCCCTACTTTTCATTCTGAACTTAATTACTGCCCAAAATACTATGAACAGGATTTGAACAGTAGTATTTCTCCAGTAGAAAGCACTACTGCTATCATCAATTAGACCTGGAGCAGGCTGGGAAGATTACAGGAACTCAAGGCATATAGAAGGCATAGAGGAGAAAGCAGTAAGTTTTCCACAGTACACACCCTTTAGAGATATGCAGATGGGGGTGGGGGGAGAAAAAGAAAAGCCTTAGGCACATTCCTGCTAGCTCTCATGATTAAATTCCTACTTTTACAGTATTTAGCAATTTTTTTTTCCTAAACCTTCAGTTCTAATAATCAAGGTATTTTGTCATACTTGCAAATTTCCCTTTACAGAAAGGTGGCGGGCAGAGCATAAGAAAAGTCTTGAAAAGAAGATTCCTCCAGAAGCTAAAAAGCAAAAGCCATTCATAAATCATTCATCAGTCCTAAGCCATACTCATCACTGGGATCCTGTTTCATGACTTGAACTGCAATGTCTACCATAACCACTGAATTTCCTTTCCCGACAGGTGAACATAACTCACTTTGCTCTGTGTGCTAGGAAGCTATGGAATTTTTCTTGGCATTTTAAGATAAACTGTCCCTTCAGGCTCTTACAGTCTCCTCTTCCTTTCTAATACCAAAGCCTCAATTAGACCATGATTAAAGAGGATGTACTTACAGAAACCAGCAGAAGGTAGAAGTTGTCGGTTTTATTACAGGTCAGGAATGAGTTTCTCTCTGTATTCTAGACTTCAGAGTTTAATGGGGAAATAGAATTTACTAATAGGCAAGTCAGATTTTTTCAACAGGATTCAATCTTGATTATCAATTAAACAGGCATAAAAATATCTAACCAGATGGTTTCTGCCAGTCAACAGAAGTCGTATGGGGAAGAGAACTTACACTCATTGACAGAAATATCTAACAGAAAACTAAAAGAAATCCAACAGGAGATGTGCTTCACGTGATGCTTTGAACTGCTCTGCTAAAAACCAGGAGTGAATCTGTGTACTGCAGAATATTGTTTAACAGAATTCTTCAGCTCCATTTTCTTTGTGAATTTGTTTATCATGCTTCAGAGTGCTGATCAGTTTTTAGGAAAATGTGATGCAAAATTATGAAGTACTGTGGCATAGAAGCCAGGCATTGAACTCCTCACTCCATTTGCATTGAGGCCCAGCTCCATTTATTCTCCTTTGCTTTTGACCAGTTTCCCTCTGCTTTCCTCACACTTCAGCTTCTGCACAGGTTCAAACAGCTACCTATTTTTTAATTGCCAAAGAAAACATTGCTTTCTCCTGCACAGTTCTTCACATGGTTTCCTTGCAAAGATGACACTATCCAATAGTGTTTCACGCACAACGTTCATTTTTGGATCAGTAACAAGCTGAAAGTCTGGTAATGCGCACTCTCCTAATTTAGAAATGGAGCTTTATAACACTGAAATATTGCAAGAAGCTCCACTGCTTGCCCTTCCATTAATTTGTTACTTACTGTGTTGGATTCTCATCAGCAATTCTTAATTGAAGTACTCTGAGCCATGCCATCAAATATTCTCTATGGATCTAGCTGGCAATAATGGTTAATTTCTAAATTTTGGTACGTTAGTGATTATTTAGGTTGTGATTACTTCAGAGTAAATATATTCCTACATTTTGGAAAGCCCCAATAAAGAGCGGGCATTGCTACAAATAAATAATATACTGCAGTAAGTATTCTTATAATGGCAATGTATGATGCACGGCCATTTTCCAGATGCTACAGAACTACTTGTGCTGCCAACAGAAGCAGCCAAATCCAAAACAAATCCATATGAGGAATTAATGTTGAACCAACCTCATCAGTGAGAAAAGCTTCTGCCACACAAACCTTTTTTCACCTTAGCATAATCTTCATAAAGTTAATGAAATGCAGCCTATCCCTGTTACAGCTGTAAAACCAAAGTAACTCCCATACAGGTGAGTTAGAACTGATGTAAAGGAGAGCCAGGACTAAGGATATTTTCCATCAGGGCAAAGACTGATCTGCTAATGCTGATAGTGATGTGACACCACTGCAAAGCAGCCTGTGTGTGGAACAAACACTGCCTGGCACAGATTCCACACTGACCCAAAAATAAAATGTAGAGGCAGAGCTGCCACACTGGACCTGCATTACCACCCAAAAGTTCTCTACATCCTCAAGTCTTACAGCACAACCGGCCCCGTTAGTTTGTCTGCAGGGTAAAATATTTCTCCACAAAAAGAAAAAACATATTTCTCCTCAGGTTTTAAAGAAGTAGGCAGGTAGGATGCATGGACTTTAAGACCAGAAAGGGTGACTGGAACATCTAGTTTGACTTTCTTGAAACAAAAGCCAAAGTCCTTCAGACAAATATATGAATATACAATATAAACAAAACCACCAAGAGGAAGACTTGGATCACAACCTTTCCTAGTCATCACTTAGCTAATCTTTAGATTTTTAGTATTTTTAATCCTCCTTCATAAATCAGTACCTCTAGCTCCCAATTATTTTAGTAACAGGATCTCTGAGCTGTATCATGTATAGAAAATTAATGACCTTTAAAACAGAAGGTTTACTTACACAGACATTAATTGCTATTGTAGCACAGATGAATAGTTAAGCAGGCCCGTGAAACATTTCGCTCAAGAACCTAATTCAAGAGAAGGAAATACTTTATGCAAATCCTTGGATGACAAAAGGTCAAACGCAATGAAGTTCCTATCAGAGAAAAAAACCTGCTTAGGTCTATTTGCCAAGTACTGCAAACAGGTTAACCATACACATAATTAAGTTCTGAATCCCTTTATGATCATATGGCATCAACCTGATTGCAATTACGGTGCCTTGGGCAGAAGATGTCATTTTAAGTAGAGAATCACTACTCTGGACAGGTTTTATAAATGATTCTCATTGATTATCATTTCCAATTAAAGGAAATAAAAGCATTAAATGGCCACTTTGATATTGGAAGTAACCTTTCACCTGGACTATTTCCCTAATGGATGAGGGTTAAATTTACTGTGACAGCATCTAACCATATTTGGTATGGCCTCAAATTTGATGGTACCAGTATCACAGCAGCAGGCTGAGTTGGTAAGACCATGACATGGAGAGTTTGTACCTAAGTATGATTATTAGTATCCTAGGGAGTCAGAAAACCTAGGCATTTTCCAATCACCTACTTTACATTTCAGTAGCTAAAAGAATTACACACAGCTGTACTATGACCTACATCAGGATTTTCAAAGGAATACACATTTTTCTCTTTTACATTTTTTTTCTGTTTAATGTACCTCAACTTTATTAATTTCAGCTCCAAAATGTTGGCGTTCCCAGTAACAACCAATAACCACAAGTAAGTAAATCACAGGTAACATCCCGCTCTCCAAACAAAGAAAATATTGTATTTCTAACATAGTACTGCCTCTTTCAGTTAGCACAGCCATGTGAAATTAAATATAAAAGCTCCAGTGAGTGATTTTTTTACTAATCCTGTGTAACACATTTTGCAAAAGTGTCAAAAAGAAATATAGTTCAGTTGCTGAATACAGAATGGAAATTGTTTACTTTACAATCCAAACTTCTCTATTTACATAAAAATAACTTCACTACAGCAGAAATTTCGGGCTACAACACAATATTAATGGAGTTCGATTGCATATTATTCTAAATGGGTTATTTTACAGTCATTGTAACATTAGATCTAAATGCAAGACATAGACTTATACTTGCAGTATATTTTAGTGTACAAACAATATTTCAAAAAGGAGCCATAGGTAAGCATCAGAAAAGAGCTTTTTTAAAACTACCACCCTCCTAAGCCCTGTATTTGTATACAGGCACAAAACTCTATTTTAGTATTAACGTTACTTATCTCAGAATTACAACCTGATATTCCCATGAGAATAACTGACAAACACGTCCTGGTTGCAGAACGAGCCATGTATCACCTTTGCTTTAGTTCTTCACTGACATTTTTTCAGTGTTACTTTTACTGGCACGGTTTTGTTTTATATTGGTGTTACTGTCGTGCTAGCTGTAACTGTACACTACACATGCCTCTCCACAGTCCATCCACGAGGGAAATGAATCATTACAGCTTTTACTTACAGGGCCTGACTTCTCAGTGCAGGCTGTAAGGTTTCCATCCTCAGTATCACTCAGCACAGGGGTGCTTCCATTAGATTGTGTTATTAGCCAGGAGTCCTCTGGAGAGCTCTGCTTCCACCGGAAAGTGCCATAAACATGAGCCGCAGTGAATGCCAGCTGGGAAGAGAAATGCACTGCTGTATCCCTTTAATGGGAGAAGTTGCTCCCCAGTGCAGCTGGCAAGCTGTTCTCAGGCTCCCCTTTGGAGCCAGCCAGAATACAGCAGTTCATGTTCACCAGGAATTACTTTCTATTTGCTTTCATCTTCCTTTAGATTGAAGCAGTATTTTAACAAATGGAATAAATTTTTTAAAGCTGCCTCTGCCATATGGCTGGGACAGTCTGCAGGCTTCTGCTTTGGGAGGGAGGTGATCCCCACCACTTCTCTGAGCCTGAGGGAACCTGGTATTGATGTCAGCCGTAGCCATGAGCCTGAGGAACATGTCATTTACTCCAAGCAGCTGTCACCCCTGCCAGGGCCAGGGCTCCAGGAGGGCTGAGCTCCCTCCTGGCAGCCACACTGCCATGGACTGCGAAACCAGAGCTTTCACACCTTTGGTTCTGCTGCCTCTCCAGAGCTATCTGACCTCTCTAGGCTTTTTCCCGAGGATCTAAGAGGTAAGCACCATTTACTGCTGGGACTTACACAGTTCTGAAAGTCTTGGCTCCACACCAAGTGCCAAAGTGCAAGGCCATCAGACTTTCCCACAAGGAATATGTTCATGTAACAGGCTCCTGTTAAGCTTGCTATTAATCCACATCTGGCCATGAGAACATGTCTCTGAGTTCCTGAAATAGGATCAAATCTGAAATTCTTCTAAGGAAATATTTTTGAAAAATTCTTTTAACCAGCTCAGCTCCCCCATTGACACATCAACTTTCCATCCAGTCTACTGGATCTGTTGAAGCTGCATCCTCAGAGATCCACAAAGAGGGACTGCAAGAAATGGAGAGGAGAAAAAGAAAGTAGTAGGCAAAAAATTAATCTTGACTCTTGTCCAGTGCCTAATGCTCACTTACACTAATGAAGAAAAACAGAGTAATAACAAACAAAAAAAACCCAAATGAAACCAAGGAAAAAAAGAAGGAGGAGGGGAGGAAAACAGAGGGAACTTCTCAGACTTTGAGTACAACTGGGTCATTGTCACTAGGCTGTGATTCTGTAGAGTACATAGCTTGAGAGACAGAAGACTTGGCGCACAAAGCAGGCCACAATAATGAGCAATGGCAGATTTGCATGTCAGGTCTTTCCACCATAGTACAATTAGTCCACTGATACTGTAGGCATGACTAAGGATGGTGGGATATGAGGGTAAGTGATAGAGACAAAATGAATGATTAAATGGCCTCAGACCTAACTTGTGACCTCATTCTATCATAAACGGCAAAAAGTGAGAGAACTCTTGTATGGATCAAAAACCTGGCAGGGTTAGCTGAGCACATGAGACAAAAGAAATAGCACAGCACACTCATTCTTGGCTGCCACAATGCTCAGTCTGCACCAGAGACACAGAAGACTCAGGTAGCATCTGGGTCCCAGAACAACCTCACTAACTACCAGGGGAGATGATTAGGCTGCTTCCAGAGATAAAAAGCAGCAGCTGCTGATTAAGGAGAGCCAAGAGACAGCAGAGACACTCTCAGAGTCTGCTGCAGAGCAGTAAGCAACAAAAAGACTGGAATCCACGTGAACGAGATGTCACTCTCCAGATCTCTTATCCATGTAGCACACAGCTCACCAGGCTGATGGGGACCAATCCAGAAATGCTGGTTAACTCTGCACTGCAGTCTTTCTCATGGTCTCCACAAATCCAACTCAAAAGCCTGGTTCTAGTCTCTTCTGTTTACTCAGCAAAATACAGTCCCCTTTAGGCTTTAGGAAGCGTGTTCAAGAGGTGCCAGGATATGTCCAAGTCACCAGGATGTGGCAGCAGGTGAGAACAGGTAATCTTAATTTTCCTGCTCTGTCTGCATTGCTTTCTCCATGGCAATTCTCAGGGGCCCATCCATTAGACTGTGATATTAGCCAGGAGCCCTCTGGAGAGCTCTGTCATCCCAGTCATTCGATTAGCAGCTACAGCCATGAACAAACCACCTTGGCCTATGATGCACTCCCGTTCCCAAGAACCAAGCATTATGCAACACTGAAAGTTTTCCAAACCTGTCCTATGTCATACTCTGGAAACCAGACAAAGGTACTTGCTATTATCCACATCTGTGGGAGAGACAGTCACCTTTTGAGACAAATTTGTGGCATTTGCTCTTTAGAAACAGTGAAATGCAGTGATTCAAATTCCTAATGAGACCACAAAAGAGTCTGCTGTGGCTTTTAGAAAATAAGCAGACATGATGAGATTTTGGAAGGAAATGGGCACAATTGTGGTAATCTGTACAGTAACAAGAAATTGCTACTGGAGATCTACCCAGACACAATACTGCAATTGAGAGATTGAACCAGCAGCTAAATATGGGGGAAAATTGACCTCATCAATAACAGAGCTGCTTCAAACAAACAGGCATTTACCTTTCCACCACTTTTTATTTTTTTAATCCCTACCATTGCAATTGGATAGAATCATAGAATCATTTAGGTTGGAAAAGACATCTAAGATCATGGAGTCCAACAGTTAACACTGCCAAATTGACCCTTAAATCATGTCCCTAAGCCTACCCTGTTAAACTCTTGCCCTCAGAGTTATCCAGCGACTTCAGCTTCCATCAGCAATGAGTTCCCGGCATGGCAGAGCATTTCTTCTGACTTACTTTTGACTTTGTCACTTTTAACCTTCACACAATGCTCCTTGTTCTTCCCTGATGGTAGAAATAGCATTTCTTGCTCTGTAAAGCCTACACCTTCGTTGTCTGTAACCTTTTATCATCTCACTTCTGATTCATTTCCTCTCCAAGGTAAACAGCCCCAATCTCTTCAATCTTGTGCTATATGAAAGTTTTTCCTTGTCTGTTTAAAAACTGATTTATGTAAACAGTTAAAAACTTACTCTGTTAGCTTAGCTTGTATCTATAAATTAGCCATGCATATTAAATTTGTATTAGCTAGGTTTAACTGAATTAAGTGTATCCACACAGGATTTTTCATCAAATTCCTGAAGTCAGTTTAAAATGACACCTTTTGTTAAAGCAAAGCAAATGAAAGTGTAGTTAGGCCATAGCCAGTTTCTGATCCACAAATACTTCCAAGAAGAATTCAGACAGTTCTTCAGAAAGGGTATATTTCAGCAGACCTCTTAGAGAGTGTTATCTCCATTATCCTGAAATTCATGAAGCCCCCACGCATAGCAGGGAGCAATTCTTCTGAAATATTTTCCATCAGCAACACAAGGATTTGTTACAGAATTAACTTAACATGTTTTACCTTGATAGCACCTCCATTTGTGGGAGATAGTTTATTGCCTAGGCAAGGCAAAGTGCTATTAAACCACAGATTTTAATTCAGCTGCAAGTAAGCTGCCCTATTGTACTCAGAACACAACAGCAATATATTGAAAACTGGTCTAAAAATTAATTCTGAAAATATCAAGTACAATCATTGTTAAGTTTAAACAAAGGACATTTGCTAGTTCATTTCAAGACTTAGTTGCACTCAAAACCCAATGAAAACTGGCTTTTACACATACAGGCACACAGATATTTGCCTATGGAATAGAAGTTTTAAATAATGGCTATTAAATGCATGCTATTTCTTAATGACAGTATTCATTGTTATCCTTGTAGTAATACATTTGACAGAGGAAGAAAAGAGGAATTTATCGAAAAGCTGCCAATGGATTTTAATAAAAAATACTTCCCAATAGAAGGCAACAACATCCTTATCTACTAAGCCACAAGTGCTTGAGTATATCTCAAGGAATTTAGAGGCAGTATTTTGCAACAGAAACTTAGAGAAAGTTACAAAGAAGCAAATAATTCTAAAAATCAAACATACAGGCCACTGAGTTGAAAGAAAGTAATTTCCCACATGAACATTCAGATCTATTATACATGCATACAAATTTCCATGCAAATCAGACTTCACTTATTGTGTATTTTGCCTTACTTAATGAAAAATGAAAAAGACAGAAGAACACCTAACCCCTTCCATTTTGCCTATTAAGTTGCTGCTGCCTGCAGGACCCTGGCGATGGCATTTCCACCGAGGCTAATCACAGAGAAGAAGTGTGCACATAAACAAGAGAAAACTCATGCTCAGGTTAGAGAGAGCAGCCACCCGGCCTGTCCGTCACGTTCACCTCTATTCACACAGTAATTGCTCTACTCTCTGGAAACCTGACGAGACCCATCATGATCTCAGAACACTAGTTATCCCCTACTGAACCACTTTCAAAATTGGTAAATAATACAGCTAAGTATAAAAGGAGGGACTGTCAAACAATTCAGCTTCAGAGAACTCACTTTCACAGAATGTGGAAAATTGGCAAAAGCAGCTGAAATACACAGTCAGTCCTGGTCACTGCTACAGCTGCAGTCCTGGCAGAGATGGCCCTTTGTGTCCATGCCATGTGTGTGTCCCCTTGACACTTCCCTATAACCTTCATTCCTCTTTTCCCACAGGGAAATGTGCTGGCAGTCTCCTGCCCCCATCAGCTCCACACTAGCGGGACGTGCAGGCTGGATGGGCAGAGCTGCTGTGGGAAAGGCTTACAAAGAGCCCCATTTTGCTTCAAAATGCCTTCCTGCCAGCTCACTTCTCCTGCCTAACTCCACTATCTATAGCTTTCAAATGCTTCCTCTTCATAATCACCCCTCCTACTATTCTGAAGACTATTTTCTGGGAACGCTGAACATATTTGTTGGCTCACTGGCCCCTAGCACACTGACTGCTCATTCAATAGCATTCACACAAGACTGGAAAAGACTTGTCATCCTCTTACTATCTGGCACTCTGTTAGTAGCTTACTACTGTTTCCCTCTGCAGTACAGGTCCAAATTGAATGTCAGACACAGGAAAATGCCAGCAAAAGCTCCGGTTCACAGTCAGGAACCAGCCACAGGATGCAGTCCAAAACTAGATACACACTGGCACATTACCATTATTAACACAAGGTTTGCTATGAGTAAAACCCTTTGTCATTCTTCTTTTTGACAGTGAGGACAGGGAAAATTAGAGTTATTACAGTATTTCAAATATCTGCTGGGTGATAACATCCTATAGCGGTAGCATTAGTCAAAAACAGGCAGAGAGTAGGATAAACAGATTCTCCTGCCTCCATTGCCAGGACTTCTCAGAAGCAAATTCCCACAGAGATCACACAACCTACAGTGTAATTGTCTCCTGGTTGCCCAACTATTCAGAAAAGGAAGGAAGGGATTAGGCCTGTAAGTCTTCCTGCTCACCATCCAGGCTGCCAAGCACATCCACCACCCAGCCCCATTCCTCCCTCTGCCTGGCTCTGTGACTGACTGACCTTCCCAGACTGTGCACAGCCACACCAAATACACCTGGGGCATTCTGATGGTGCCTGAATTGTCAGCTAAAATAATCACCTGGCTAGCACTGGGAGCAACACAGGTAGGCAAAGGGGAGCAGCTCAATGCACATGCTTTCAGTCCTGGTAACATGGTAAACAGCTAACATATGGTAATTCTGAGGGGGTTGACACACTGCAGCAAATTATTAAAAAGCTGACACTCAGCTGAAAGAGCTGACACTTTAAAGTTACTCCCTAGCACAAAAGAGAAAAAATGAAAGTGAAACGTGACTGAACTGTTGCCTCACATGCTCATATTTTGTTGACAAATTTATTTGTAGGTATGAATTCGGCCCTTTCTTAAGAGTGTCACCATCAGCTGCTGATAAAAAAGCAGCCTGACTCTATTACAGATGTGTTACTCCTCAAACTGGTGATCCAGCATGGGCAAGAGGACAAAGAATTCCACTTTTATAAATTTGTTGTGCAGGCTAAGGCTACACTATCAACTGCAATATTTGACATTGTTACACATCCCTTCTAGAAAAGACTACTTAGAATCTGAAATATTGTATTGTAATGAAATACCTCTTTAAATATATCAGCCTTGGAAAATGCAAGTTAGCCAACAGTTTCCACTTCAAAATACATTTCCTTTTTAAGGTCCTTCAAAACACTGTTCAGTTATTACACTAACACTTTATATCAACTGCCTAATACCAAAAATAGATTCAGATTAGGTATCACATCCCCAGCACACTGGTGTTCCTTAGTTCTAAGACTGTTTTTGATAGAGTAGGGTATGCAATTTTATACTGTTGAAATATTACACTTAGTGCTACATGGACATGGAAGTGTACAGGTTTCATTGTAGCAGCACTGTTTAATTACATAAAGGAGGATGACACTTCTCACTCAAAACCTCAGAATTCCAAGATCTGATCATGCAAGTATGTAAGACTGCAGTTTTATTTATAGTTGCAATCACTTAAGACAACTGTCAGGTAATTCATATTAACTTTTGGAGCTTAAATGTATCTGAAAACTCTCAGTAGATGCCATTTCATTTTAAAAACCATCAAAGCATTTTCCAGCACAGAACCATACAGAAATTACGTGGAAGATTTACAGCATTCTCCTGCTCCAAGGAAGGATAATTCCTAATCCCAAACAAAATCTCATCAAGGGACTTTCTAGAGAGTTTTGTGTGGAACACAGAAAGATTTGAACAATGCATGCTCAGTAAAATTGTAATTTTAGTAAACTTTAAATATTCAGATTTATTTCAAAAAGAGATCTGTCCGTGTTCCTTCCTTTTTCTTATTTTCCAAATCTGAAAATTTCTCCCAAAATTATATTGCTCAAAACAATCCTCTTACAGCTCTGAAGAATAGAAGTGAGTTTCAATTTCCCATTGATACTATAGAATGTCATTCTCCTAAGTGTGTATATGTAAAAATTCTGAAAGTCGTTAGAGCACTGACAATGCCCAACTAACCCCATCTGAACCTGCTAATACACCTTCCTCTGGATTATTTTTTAACAGTCTGTACTTCTCCACTCTCTCATGCATAATTTCTACTCATAACAAGTTTTACTTGGTCATAAATCATTTTAAGTCAGTAAAATATAACATGCCTGTGAAAAACATGGTGAAATTCCTTTGCTAGCAGGACACGAAATTTGTCCTTAGCCTACATGAAATCAAATATTAGATCTCAGCTTTAAAGATGCTGAAGCACTTTTCCAAACCCTGTGTTTTTTAAGTTTAATAATTTACTAGTCCTTTTGATCCTTACACTTCTGGGCTGACGTGAAGTGCTGTCAGAGAGGTACAGTCATGGCAAGGGTGTGGTCTCTGTTTTCTGTTGCAGAGTCTGCAGGAGCACTGCCAGCCATCCTGGCACTGGTTTGGAAGGAGATCAGAAGAGAGGACAGTAACAGACTACAGATGTGAGGTAAGACTTTGTCCCTCTGTGGCCAGCATTGCATTGGCATCCAGCACCAGCTGCACAAATGGAATATGGGAATAGTATTTTACCTATGGTGAATGTGCCTCCAGATACTACAGACCAAGCAGTGGCCAGCCATATAAGCAGGTCACATTCCCTCATTCTTGCTAACTGAGGGAAAAGGATGAACTGCCTCATTCTTCTTTTCTGTAACTTAGCCTATGAAATTTATCACTCGATCCCATTTATGCATTTTACATTGGTTTGGCTTTTAAATATGAGTTTTATTATTTTTGCCTCACTGCTGTACGTATGCTTCTCCCCCATTATTTTATGCACCATGATAACATAACAAGTGTTGGCTGGAAGAAGAGCTCAACATTTTCTGTCTTTACTCTGCACAACACATACACTTATGTTTGTGCACAGAGTGGCTTGATGCACACAGTGCATTTCTGTACTTTTCATTTGGTAGCTCACCTTTTAAATTCTCTGCAGTGATCTCCACACCACCTTTCAGAGGTCCTGACCCTGGCTACTGAACTTCTGTACTTCTCACAGTGCTCTGGGTAGCTGTGACAGTCTCCGTCACAGATGTACGACAAAACAGGACCACACTGCATACTGAGATTATTGATACCACAGAACTGTGCGTCAACAGGTGTAACTGCTCTGACCTGAGTCTTAAAAATGGCAAAAGTCCTACCTATGACAGATTCATCTATAATTTTCCTTTGTGTAGGTGAGAAACAAGTCATCTCTATCAGCAAATAAAAGAGTAATGCTGTTAACTATTGTGTCACTGTGTTTTCCTGCTCCTAGTTCTTATTATCACACAGTTCATAGTACAAAAGTACCTAAGTACCTGTTATCTATGGTTTTTTGACTTTATTGTCTCCAGTCTCTTCCACTTACTACCATCAGATGTGGATGTATGACTAAGAGGTGTCACACTATGATCACAGGTAACATGCACAGTCACTTGTGAAATGCAGACTGACATTGCAGAATGACACCTTTCCACGGGCTTTGCTTGAATCTGCAGACAAACATGGGCAGTATGGAGAACTCAGGATACCAGGAATAATGCCAGTCAATAGGACAGTGTGACCAAACTGATACTCTGCTGTGAGGAGCTAAGTGTGACTCTAAAACAGCAGCAATTAAGTACAAGTGTGACTGCATCACCTGATTGGTTAGGAAGACCTCAGTGACTGTTTTGTGTGCAGCAGCATACAAAAGCATATGACTGCAAAACAACTGCCTGAAGAGAGAAAGTTGTTGAATCTTACCAACAGGCAGAACACGTAGAGCAGAGAGCAGATCAGGGAGCCCAGAGCTTTTTCCCTGCTCTGAGCAGTGTTTCCCAGCACACGATGATCCCAGTTTTGATGTTGATCTGGCTGATTATCTCATGCCACTCCTGTCGTAAAGATTCCCTGAGACACACTGACCTTGATCACCTCTGATGCTCTAACCTCCACATGGTCTCTCTCTTAATTGATCCATCAATTATTTATCTTCTGCATAGGGTGTGCTCTCTTGACCACTTCAAGAAGTGGCACCCTTGTGGATCCCACTTTAAGGTCAAACAAGGCTATGCTTTGCGTAAGACCACAACAGCACATGACACCGCAGTAGCCACCTCCCTACTGTAGTAGGCAAAGTAAGTCTGACTCTTTGTTGCTGCCTTGCTCCTCTTGAAAATCTGCATGGCTTTCCTTCCCCCTAAGCTTGCTACTCCTCCCTTCTCCCTTTGGAAGGATATTCATGACCTCCTCGAAACTTTAAGGTTATCTGTTTAAGCAAAAATTTCCCCAAGCGCACAGCAGGCACCCTTTAACTACATGCACTGAAGTGACTACAGAACATCTGTGGATGTCAGTCTTTGAGGCCATGCCAGCAACCTCACCATTTCCCTGCATCCATCTTAACAGCCATCTGATAATGGTGTGTCATTTCCTGTGCCACACCATGTGTGCAGGGATGTAGATGATAATGCAGATGCTGGCTGCTCTGCTTAAGGAAAAAGTCATTTTATCACTTGGAAATTTCAGCATGTCCCTGGCATAGTAAAGTTGAAACATGCTTCCAGTTATAAATTAGTTCATATAGAAGCACTCTATAAATGGACCAATCTTCCCGAAACCACTTACTAGATCGGGGAAAATTTAGTTTAAGAGCATATCTTATGATGGTGAGAGAAATAAGACAGGACAAAAAATGGGGATTATTTAAGTTCCAAGATCTTTGGGGAGATCCTTTTTAGCCTGTCATATCTCAAACCAAACTAACCTAAATATTATTGTATCTATTTTCTTTGGCAATGGCTTGCTGTTGCCCTTTATTAGATATGAAACAATAGGCGGGAGAAAGCAAGCCAATTAATTATTAAAAGTGGTTTTCACATACTTTGAAAGTCTGCATGTCCTCGAAGCACACTCAATAAAGTTAACAAGGCTAACCAGGGCACTGTACGTCTGTGAAGCCTCAGTTGGCGTTTTGTGAATGCTGTGGAATTCTGTTGTGTGCTTCCTTAACTCCACATGGACCCAGTGCACACTTCATAAAGCTCTTTTGCCTCAAAACACAAACATTACAAACCTCTCTCTGCTAGCCCTACTCAAAAGTTGCTGCTTTCGATTAGTTTTCCAGCTACTCCCTTTCCACCCCTCCACGTCACTCCCTCTCATTCTTAATTCACCTGAAGAGCAGAAGTTATTTACAACCTACCCCCACACATCATGCTCACCTGCCCATCTCTGAGGACTTGTAGTCACCCTTCCTGTGTCATGCCTGATTCACACCTCAAGGCAATAAACTACTCTTTTTGAATCCACAGAAAAGCACAATGCCTATTTATTTATACTATGTTGAATACAAAATTGCTACTAATATAATAGCCATAAAAGTTATCTTTGCTAGATACTAGCCCTTTAACTCCCTTTCCACAAAGACCTTGAGTAGTATGGGTCCAAAACCAGATTTTCTGCTATGGTCTCCTAAAAATCAGTACGGACTCAGTAATAACCTCAGTGAGAAAACCATCACTGGGTAATAGCAAAAAAGAGATGTCAGTGGTGCTTGAGGCACTTGTTGAAATCAATTAACACACTCTGTGCTGATGGAACAGGCATGGGTTCCACAGTATTTTCATTTAATTCTCCAATCAATTATAAGAATCTTTTGCAGAGGGTTTAGAACTAAAGGGGGGAATGTTACCTTTATTTTCCCTGCACTTCTGATCACATTATCACTTTGAATAACCTGTGCCGAATAGCTTTTTGGAAACAATAAACCCTGTAACCATAGGACAAGGTGTTCAATGGAATGAACTCCAAAGCCCAGGAACACTAAGTGCATTAACCAAGCTTTGTGGCTTGAGTCTGTAATTTTGATTCACTCAACACTTGCTTTTCAGTCAACGAAACTATTCCTATTCTGCTTCTGTAACAAGATTTGTCTTCATATAATATATAACAAAAATAACAGCTGCATTTAAACACATGGCAGAAGCCATTAGGCATGGAAGAATTACTCCTTTTCTAGTAAATCATGGCTGTCTAACAAATTTTATACATGACTGTCCTTGTCCATACTATGAGCCAAATGTTGTCTTGTTTTATCCCAGTTAAGATGTGCTGGTTACTAGAGTTCCTGAAACAGTTTATACTGCCCCTGTATCTCAGAATGCAATGTAGGGAACTGAAATAAAACAGAAAATTTTGTTATAGGCAGAGGAGGATTTCAGAACCATGCAGAAAGGATGACAGTGAGGAAGCAAAGAAACTACTGTAGAATACTAACATCTGCATTGCCTTTCAGATCCATTTTTTTTTCCTTCTACACATTTAAACATCACACTAAAACCTGATCTGACCCCTACTTTTATGGAAATTATTATCAGTGGTCCTGTTGTTACTTTTCCCATTTGCAGCTGTAGTCCCATTTTCTTTACTATTTGGGTATTTTCAGAGAAAAGGTGTTAAAAAACAATAACTCTACCGAGACTCTGCAACTTTTTATACCATTGCCGGACAATTACTGCTGGCAGCGAGTCAGTAGAAAAATCCACCTAGCACAAGGTGCTGGGAAATAATCCCAGTCACGTATGAACAGCATGGCTACAGCCAGGCAGAGAACAACCAAATATGGAACCAAAGAAAAACTGAACCACTTCACACATCAGTAACTATACATCTCTCTTAGCTTAGGCAATTACGTAAACTGAAACCTCAGTCTAGTATAAATTGCTGTGCTGTAAGGATTCAGCAGAACAGTAAGTTTTTATCATAGCTGGAGATGGTCTAAAAACACTACGAGCATCTAGGAAAACACTGGGAA
The DNA here is from genome assembly GCF_028018845.1 of Melospiza georgiana. NCBI lineage: Eukaryota > Metazoa > Chordata > Aves > Passeriformes > Passerellidae > Melospiza > Melospiza georgiana. Next base: position 40,721,703 of record NC_080430.1, on the reverse strand, counting down.
TAGCATGCAACAACATGGGCATTGTTCGTCTCTAGCTTCATTGATTATCCATTGTTTGAAGCCTCAGATTTGTTACAAGCTGGCACTCAGCTCTTGGCCAGGCACTCCTGTGAATACTGGGCTTTTGAGAACAAGCTCTACTTAAGTGGGAAGGATATGCCATGCACTGGCCAAGCTCTGAGCTGTCATATGCAGTCCTGAATAGGACTGCTTTCCAGTCTCAGCACATAGGCATGAGCACATACCACTACATCTGAGTCAAGGCAATGGCCCAACTGCTCAAGAGGAGATAACAAAGCCCTTTTCAGTGCTGCATCTTCGTCCAAGTAGGAATCCTCACAACCCTTCTGCAGCCAAGACAAAATTGCCTTTAACCAGAGAGTCAGTTCTGTGTCTTCTGCACACAAAACTTGTGGTTGTGTTGCCGATGACTCAAGAGCATTGTTCAGCTCCCACCCATGATGTTCATTGTTTATGTCGCTGGATTTGTTATTCAATCAACTACATATGCACTTAATTTCACTTTGTACTAACTCTAAGCAGTATTTACTTTTCATGAAATCTCTTTATTACAATGAATATGTTTACTACAGGAACCAGTCAGAGTGTGATCACCTTTTCAAGCTTCATCCACTTATTGATCAGTGGGATGAAAAATTTTAACAGTTGTAAGACTGATAAACTTCACCAAAACATTTCTCATATGATTTATTTGAGAGGACAACTATTTTAAATAGCATATTCTTTTTTCAGAAATCTTTGTATTGGATAAAATTTTAAAGAATCATTCACATGCACTATCATGTGTGTTATTTTAGCACAGACACGGGCAAATCACAGGTGTGAATTCCTCGTTCTCCAACTTTATGCTTTAATATAAAACACACATTCTCCACACTCCAAATTCTGGGATTCAGTTAATTATCTTATCAGTAGCTGGGAGAGTGCAGCATTTTTTATTTAGTGTAAGAATAATGTTGTCATACTGTCGACATCTACTTAAGGTAAGATTTTTTCCCATATCATAATCATGGAATCTTAAAGTGGTTTGTATTGGAAGGGATCTTAAAAACCATCTAGTTCCAAACCCCTTGCCATGGGTAGGGACACTTTCCACTATACTGGGTTGCTTAAAACCCCATCCAGCTAGGCATGGGGCATCCACAACTTCTCTGGGCAACCTCTTCCAGGCGCCTCACCACCCACACAGTTTATTCCTAATGCCTAATTAAGAATTATCTCTTCCAGTTTAAAGCCCTTCCCCTTGTCCTGTCATTCCATGCCCTTGTAAAAAGTCCCTCTCCAGTTCTCCTGTAAGTCCCCTTTACACGCTGGAAGGCTGCTTAGGGTCTTCAGAGCTTTCTCTTCTCCAGGCCGAACAGCCCCAGCTCCCTCAGCCTGTCTCTACTGGAGAGGTGCCCAAGCCCTCTGATCATCTTTGTGGCCTCTTCTGGACTCACTCCAGCAGCTCCATGTCCTCCTTATGTTGGGGCAGCAGCTCCATGTCCTCCTTATGTTGGGCCACCAGAGCTGGATGCAGTGCTCCAAGTGGGGTGCACAAGAGTGGAGCAGAGGGGGAGAATCGCTGCCCTTGACCCGCATGCTGGTCACGCGGTAAAAGGAAATGCCAAAATATAATGAAAAAGTAATTTTGGTGATATGAAAATGGTGAGGTCTTGTTCCCAATATCTTATCTCCTTTTGGATTCTTTGATGTCTAATAGAACATGAGTTTGTTATTCTTGACTTCAGATACTAACAGTTTCTCTCTTTCTCTCTCTCTTCTTCGCATCTGCTTAATTTTGTAACAGAGGCACAATCCTAGGTTCATCTAAGGATTCATTCTCTCACTAGAAAAAAGAGTGAAGCAGATACATGAAATGCATCAAAATGCAGAAGTAGACCTGCCTGCAAAGCAAGGCTTTCGGTTCATAATGCATTTCCTCTTTTTTATTTTTTTTTAATCTAAATTTTTTACTTAGTCTCCTCAAAGCAGATAGCTCTTGGGTCTTGCTCATCAAAACAGGTTAATGGCAGGGCTAATAGCTTTGCTGCCCACATCAGCAATACAAAGAACTAAAACCTCCCTTCCAGAGGCACCTGCCAGGCACTCTGGCTTTGGGCAGCCATTCCAGGAACAGGTGTCCAGGAGTCTCACCATACAGCCATGAGTTAGCCTGGCCCAAAGCTGTGATCTAGGAATGTGCAGGATAAATACCTGAATATGAGGGACTCAGAATGCCCTGGATCTGTGGCTTTGGGTCAGGCTGACCACTCAGGCAGCCACCAGGCTCTGGGAACCCTGGAAGAACAGGGTGCTGACTTTTTTTCAGACCACTTCATCAGGAAGAAACTGAACTATGCAGATCAACACCAATATCACAATGGTCCACAGCACAGATAGGAATAGCTTAAGAATAAAGAACAGATGCTTAAGAGTGGATCTGAAAAAGACAGACTTGATGTTGCTGGGCTGGGGAATGATTTCTGAAATCTTCTTACCAATGATTTAGACAAAGACGTTATTCTCTGGCTCTGTCCTCACTTTAAGCATACACTTGAATTTTTGTCTGACATCAAAAGCTCAGAATAACAACAACCACAAGTATAGTTTTCTGCCCTATCTGTGTGGTGAAGAATTTGTCCATCTATCCATACAATGGCCTGACCTTGGCTATTCATGCCTGCATTACATCTTGGCAGAACCATAGCCCATGATACACTTGGCACAAAGCCTTTAGCACTTAGAAACTCCAATTAATACAAGGTGGTGCATTTTACACTATTATCAGGAGAAGCTGCTACCATAAGCAACCAGTAGTGTTGTCTATTTCTGCTTTCTTCGTCCCACACACCCTATACTGGTTCCTCATAGCCATTATTGATTTCAGTTTCAGTTTTTAGTTCTCAACTTCTGATTGCTCAATGGGATGAGTCCGGATTATCTGGCAAAAGAAAACTCAATCAAATCTCCAAGAAACATGGCAGTGGTTTACAACTCCTCTTCTGTTCACAACAGAACTGCCTAAGGTAAGACAAGCACATCTGATTTGAGATTGGAGTGATCTACCCCCTGAAAGAATCCCCACCATCTGCTTCAAGCATAAACTGAATTTCTTGAGCCTTCTCTCTCTAAATGTAAACACACAGTAACATTTGGCTTTCCAAAGCAAACATAACTAAATATATAAGAGAAACTATTAAAAAAGAATTCCCCTGAAGTGTCTCCCACTATTCCTGACCTACTGCTTGTGGAGGATGAGTGAACAAGCACTGCATAGTTGATAGCAGTATTCTTGTAAATATGCTAGCAGAAGAGACGGATGATCAGATCATGTGTACAGCAGAACAGAATTCCCAAGTTAATACCAAGTGCCTTTTCCCAAAGCACTCAGCTTTTCCCCTCTAGAAGCTCACACTTGGGTGCCATTATCACACAGCACTATCACAAGTGAGCATCCTGGGAAATAACATACAAAAAGCCCACAAAACACCTCAGAACTCCTGCATCAAGCACGGGTGAATTGGTTGTGAAGCCGAATACAATGTGGCCAGCCCACATAAGCTTGGTTTTGCTATAACCTCGGTGTGCTCACTTCCATATAAATACACAGAAAGTTCTTCGCTTTGGAGCCACTTCACAGATGGTTTTATATCTGGAATGCAGGTATAAAGTGAAAGCTCTGGAGGTGCTTGTAGATAATTTGTGCTAAATGATTTGTGCATACCAGAGAGATGCAGAAGTCTTCCTCAGTATAAAACACATTACCAAATCCATACCTCAGACAAACTTCTGGACAACTTGGGGGCTTTGGAAAATGAAAACACTGTAATAGATTGGCTGTAGCCAAGGGCTTGAAAGTCCTGCTCAGGGTATCACCTCTGGGAAAACTCCACCCATCCTGAGCTGTGAGCTGTCATAAACCTCACCTACAGTCACCAGCTTGCAAAGGAACTGCAAAGCTGCCTTCTACTCCCAAAGTGCTCCGTACACTGATCCTTGTAAAGATGCAATCATTCCAACATAAGATGGAAAGAATTCTCAGTACAATTTAGGGGCCTGGATCTGTTGGCACCGAGTCGTGGAGTGGCAAGATGGTGTGACAAGCCACCCACACAACCTGTCACAGGCATCAGCTGCACCTCCAGCCAGGAATGAACAGCCAGGATTGCGGGTTGTTCTCTCCCCCAGTCACTCACTTTGCCATACTGGAGAATGTCAACATGCTTCTGTATATAAGACCTATATGCTTTTAACTAAAATAACAGAAAACATTGTAGGAGTGTTGAAAAATATTTTCTGATGTGTTTTGCTTTAAGACAAAAAAAATAGTATCCATATAGAGTCAGCCTATTAGCTTTCTAAATCTTGCACTCTACTATTTGTGCTTCGCTTTCTCCCACCCAAATGGCAACTAGGCTTTAAAGCACCAAGTATACTTAATAAATTATAAAGTCTAGCTTCATAATTTCTATTCTCATACATCAGTTAGAGATGGTCTCAACAGAAAGATATAAGAGAAGTAGCCTAGGTCTTCCTCCAACAAAGCACTTAAGCACACACTTCAGCACATCAGCATCCCAGCTGAAGACAGTGGGATATATTTCAAGTTACAAACATTTCAAAATTTTATTGAAGCTCAATGACAAATAAACTAATATACAGCAGAGGAAAAACCTTTAGTATCCGTATAAGTAAGACTATGGTAGTATCTTCTACTAAAATTCCATAGACTTAGGAAAATGCTTGCTTTGGTTAATTCAATGTTCCTTTTGGAGACAGTGACAAAAAATACTTTTATTAGAACATAAATTTGACCCAGTTCCTTTTAGATGGAACTTTTTTATGTCCACTGGTAATGGAGCTCAATGATTATATATGAGATTTTTTTATAATTGAAGCATGATCCCAAAAAGCAAATCTGACAGTGAAATCATGAGACATGGCAAGATCTTAATATTTAGGTAGTCATAATTGTACATTGTCAGGAGTCCAGGTTCTAATGTCCTTTACAATTTCCATGTAGAGCGCTGACACTTCTAGCATGTATCAGTGTGCCTTGGAAGTTTGTATAAGGGCCAAGAGAACAGTGGTACAGTTATTTCAATCAATTTAGAAAGTTCTTAGATGATACTTCCAGAAATGCTTGAGTTCAGTTTTGTAGTTTGAGTTTTTAGTAGACTTGAGTTTTTTTCACAATAGTGTTGGATTTTACTATCACTCGAATGGTTTTTCCCCTTCTCATTATATTTCTGTTGCCAGTACTTTACCAGATATCTGAAATAGTTCTGCACTAATAAGAAGTACTGGTTGTCCTGGGACAGCATCCAGAAAAGATACATACATTTGGGGAGGTTTGAAATATCACAGCACATCCCAAAAATACAAGCTAGTCATTGCAACAACCTTGGCAATGGCAAACTTAGAAAAGCTAATAGTGGAATTTAAAAAGGATGAATATATCACAGTACTTTAGCATGGCTATAGATAGAACAAAAAAACAAAAAAAGGAGGTCGTGCTTTTGTTTATACGTCCAGAAAATGCTGGCAGATACAGAATAAAAGAGTGCAATCCTGAGTCGTCTAAACACATTAAATAGCCACACCACAGAGAATCCGGCCTTCTTTGGTGTTCATTCACCTTGAGTCACACCTTCTTTGCCTTCCTCATGTCCATGATTGGTAAAACATGAGACTGTGTGGTGCATCAGAAAGTAATTATTGAGCATGGATTTCTGCTGATGGCAGGGTTTTAAAATTCTTGAGGCAGTGGCAAAACGAAGTCATGTAAATGGCAACCTTGGCTCTACATTTTAACTATTTTTAAATAAAATAATTTTAAGTTTAGTAAGTAGCCCAGTGCAAGGAAAGGGATCCTAGAAACAAATCACACACACAAATCATTCAGCTAGGTACAGTAACATGCAGTCACGACAGAATTAAATATTCATAAACTCAAAGGAGATGGAATTCTGTGCTCATCTATCACAATATGTAAACCACCAGTTACCATTTTAAAAATAAAGCCCTTGCATCCACCCTCTTAAGCTGTACGGGCCCTACTGAAATGATCCATCGTCAATACCCTCTTTTAATTAAAACAATAGCACAGATTTTACCGAACAGTAACAAACCCAGAAGTGTAGGAGGCAAATGCTGAAAACTCGGAGTCTACATTTAAAAATACAATTTTTAAAAAATACAACATGAGAAATCTTTCTCATGACAACTGGAGCTCTAGTCATGCAAATATGTGGTGTGACATAGTTGTTGCATTGATTTATTGCATTGCTCGCTTACATTCCTTCATTGTGTTACTGTTCTCTTACACATTTGTAACAAAACCAAACTATAGTAAAACTAGTTGAAGAAACACGGCTCAAATCCAGTACATGCCAACATTTCTTTTTTATGTTACTCTAGGATTATAATCTGTTTGGGAGTATCTGTGCATTCAGACAATTACTCGGATTTCAGTAAAATATAAACGGATGTGTTTTACGGTCTAGCACACAGGGATCACACCTTGCAACCATCACCGAATTACGATGAAACTTACACATTTACCAGTCTCTGCCTGTCACAGACTACAGACACAGCAGAATTCATCGGCTTCAGTTTAGCAAACCCATGCCGAGAAAAATGAATGAAGACAGTGCCCACAGACAAAAGCACTGATCAATGCACTCCGCTGACATTATCTTAATGGCAACCTTTTTCCATCCCATCCTCCCTACTTTCCGATTCTCCCAGCAGCAGACACATCCGCACCAAAGGGTGCGATCTGACCCATTTCTCGCTCAACTCCGTCACCCGCAGGTTCTCACTCGGCAGCGAGCAGCCGTCCCCCGGTCCGCAATGACACAGCAGGGCTGGAGGGACACAGCGCCCGGGCTCCTTCCCCCCAAGTGACTCGCCCCTCGCCGCCGGCTGGGAGTCGAGGCGAGGCGCGGGGAGGGAACGGGAGCGGCGGCCCCGCCGGCCGCGGCCCCTCGAAGAGTGAGGTTAAACTTTGGCGGCGGCACCTGGGCCGCTCCCGCCGGGCGTGCGGGCGGAACAATGCCCGGCGCCCCGGGCCCGGCGGCGGCGGCCCCGCGCTCCCCGCCCCGCCACCCCCGTGTCCTCAGACAACCTCGGCCGCCGGCCCCCCGCCTCCCGCCGCCGCCGCCGCCGCGCTGACAAAGGGCGGCGCGGGGCTGCCCGCGGCCGGGGCCGGCGGGGAGCGGAGCGGAGCGGAACGGAGCGGGAGCGGCAGCGGCCCCGCCCGCCCCGCCGAGCGCGGCCCCGGGCAGCCGGCCCCTCCGGCGGGCGCGGCGCCGGCCGGCCGGCGGCGGAGCGGACCTACCTTTTTGTCCTCTTTCTCAGTGCCGTGCCTCCGCTCCGGGTGGCCGCTGTCGGCGGCGGGGGCCGGCTCCGCGGGCTGCCCATCGCGGTGGTGCGGGCGCTGGTGCGGGCAGCCGCCAGACCCCGCCGCCGGGGGGATGGGCTCCGGGCACGGAGAAACTCCCTTAACATCCATCTCCATCTTCCAGTTCACTGTATTGCGAGACAAAAGCAGGCAAACACTTTCCACCACCCCGCGTCTTTCTTCTGCTTTCCTTTCTCCCTCTTTTCTTTTTTCCTTCTTTCTTTCTTTCTCTCTTTTGTTTTTTCCTCCTTCCTCCCTTCCTTCCTTCCTTTTCCCCCCTCAGGAGGCCGTGACACGCATGGCTCTGGCCGCCGCTGCTGCACCGATCCGGCGGCTGCAATTCTCCCCTAGATCCTCCAGACTTTTGTATCCAGCGTGCGTGTGTAAGAGTGACTGTGTGTGTCTGTGTGTGTGCGTGTGCGTGTCCTTGGCACGGCGGCCTTCAATCGCCCCGAAACGGCAAACGCTAACTAAGCAGATCTCTCGCCACGAAGATCAACTCGCGGCCCCAGCCTAATTGTGGTGGTTATTTACTTTACGCTATCTGTGTCCCAGGCCCGGACAAGCCCTCCCGGCTGCAGCCCTTTGAACAAAGTTAACTGGAGGGAGCCGAGCCCGGGGAGGGGGTGGGGGCGAGGGGAAACCGCCGGGGTTTAACACGGAGGAAGTGACAATAACCCGGTAATGTCAAGTAAAAGTTAAACCTCCCCCTTCCTCCCCTCCCCCTCCCCTCTCCACAGCCCAGGCAAGCGCAATACAGCAAAGCAAAACAAGCGATTTCAGACCTGTGCAAGGTGCTGGTGGCGAGAAGAGAGGAGCATTTACCCGATTGTTGCTTTTATTTTATTTTCCCCTCGCCTCTCCCCCCAGCACCACCCGCTATTGCAAATGTGGGCTCCTTGATGTTAATCTCCTCTCAGCGGTCTCAGTCTATGCGTGTGACTGGAGCTCCCTCTCTCTCAGGCTGCCAGCGCCACGCAGCACTGCACAAGGAGAACTGAAGTAAGGAGAAAAACAAGAACAAATCCAGGCTGGAAATCTAAATCAGCGCTAGCCACCGGCTCTCCGATTTTATCAACACAGATAAAAGAAGAGAAAAGAAAAAGAAAAAAAAAAATCGCGTGTAAGCTGCTAAATCAGTTGTGATCGCTGTGCACTCTCGACTGTTTTATTCTTTGTGTTATCTTCCTTGTCAGACTGAAGTTAGACGTGATAGGGAAAAAAATGCAATCTCATTAAGAGTGGTTTATACCAAAACAAGAATTTCTTAGCGGTGCCAGAGCCAAGCCAACTCTTCAGCTATTCCTCTTTTCATTTCAAAGAGATGAGTGGTGAGCACAGACCTGATCGTTCTTAAATCAGGACACCATCAGGTGACCAGTCTGCACTTCTAAATATAACACCCCATTGTCCTGAGGAGCAGCTGCTCTGGAAGTTAACTGGAAACATCTCCTAAGAGCCTGCAGTGCAAAGATCTGATCTATACATCATCCAGCTGATGCATGTACTGACCTCTCCGACAGCGACTACCCGCTCTGCCCAGATACCGGGCCACATCCTCGGTAGCTGGTCTGTTTTACGCCAAGAGAGAACCTCTCCCAGGATATTTTGGGAAGCAGGTGACTATCAGGTACTTTATGACACCCTTTTATTCCTGGCCTTGGGTTGTCCCCCAACAGTGTTGTTACTGTGGGAACCTGAACAGTTCTTATTGTTACAATATATTTAGACAAAGGGCAAGAGCTAACCTTGCACAAGAGAAAACAAGTCTTTGTCACACCAAAACTGAATTTTTAAAATACACATCTCTAAGATCTCTAATAAAAGATCCTTTTGTATTATTCTCAAAGCATGTCAAGTATTTACAGTCCCTGCTATTTTCTCAGATTGGTGAAAATGAAGAGCATTTCTACTGAAATTACCAGCACAATTGTTTAATATTGAAGTAAATAATAAGACAATCAAGCCATATATATTAACTTCTATAATCAAATACTTCAGACTACTTACAGTCATCCATTTGTAATCATTACAATAGACTTTATTGAAAGGCTACATTTTGGGTAGAAAGCTTTACACCTTCTGGACACTCTCGCAGTTCTGGTCTCATAAGCAGAAAGCAGTACCAATTGCGGACAGGCACTTTGGAGGGGAGAGCTGCACAGCCACAATGGCTGCACAACGTGTACCAAGGTGGACTTGACAGCAGAATTGCCCAGAACAAAGCAGTGAGCCCACACAGCTGATAAGCCATCCCACTGTCTGTCCACCTGCATAGTCACCCCTGCCTTGCTCAGAGAAGTCATGCAAGGAACAAACTTCTGTCCTTAGAGCTTTTCAGTCAAAGTACTCCCAGTATCACAGGTTGGAAAATGGCAAAATAAAAGTGAAAATAAATACATTGTTCACTCAGGCACCACAGTGCTCATTTTTAAAAACAACTGATAAATTACATAGAAAACTTCCCATGGTGGGTATTACTAAATAATCCTGTTAGAAAATAACAGTTTCCAGTCTACCATCTCAAGGACTGTAAAGTAAAATTCAAAGCAAAACCAAGCCTAAAAATACAGAAAAACTTACCCAAATACAAATATTTGTCCATGTGCTCTGAAGATTACTGGAGCTGGACATTGGCAGAGAACCAAGGAAAACTAATTCCAAAGGTGGGGGCCCTGGACTCAAAAAGATCTGCTCCTAATCCTAGAGAGTTTAACCCCCAAAACCAAAAGAAACTTCTGAGATAGTTCAAGTGAACATGATCATACATAAGAAGAAAAGGGCAGGCCCTAGACTATATAAAAGTCAGTACAAATTTTTGCCTTTGGCTGATTTCAAACTTCCCTTTCTTCCTCTTTTTTATCCTATCTTTCCTTTCTGTGCTGCAACAGATTTACAACTCTATTGCAAAAATAATATTATTAAAATCAATTCATCATAACAGTGTGCTCTCAGTTTCTCTGCACAAACCAGATTGCTGTTATTCAAAGGATTTCTAGAGAACTCTAGGTAGAATATATTTTTTTAGGCTAAGGTAAAGTTCTGAATAATCATTGCAAATCTCAGTGAGAGAAATAAAGATCTCCAGGCCAAGCACAATTTGAGCTAGAAACAGTAACTACAAATCTAGAAATGCTAACAAATTGGACAGGAAAACATGATCTGAACCAGCAGCCTGGGGAGATAGGAAGCATGACCTCCTTCCAGTGGTCCTTCTGAAGAATGGGACTACAGACCACGATAAAGCAATGAGCCACAAAACTGAGCAGTTCATCAGTATTGCCTAATGGTTTTGGAACCTCCAACTTACTTGGTACCTACACTGAACTAAAACCACAGAACTGTATTTGGAGCTGAGGTGGAATAATGGTGAACCAGAGCATTTTACCACACAACAGCAGTCTTGGAAGAGCATGCATTTGAGAAGCAGAAAGCAGGGAGTCTCACTAGAGGGCAAGCCAATCCACACCAAATAAGCTGAGCTCCTAAGGAAACAACATTGTGTTGAATGCTTCTCAGATGTCCTGACAGACTGAAAAAAATTAGCATGGATCTTTCGCTTATGTGCACTGTGGTAAAACAGCGTATATTTTAGCTTCTATATAGAATAATAAAGTACATTACTGAATATGGACTGTCTATCACCATACACAACATATATTAAGGATTTCTGAGCCCAGATCTATTGTACATTTTTCAAGAGAAACAGCATTAAAATATTGCTGGTGAAATCAATACTATGACTCATTAACACACACTCCATGCTCTTGCATATTTTGCAGTTGTGAGTTGGGTGTGGGTGACTAAATAGACTACAGAGACACTGATGTTCTAAAATGCAAAAGGAAGACCTTTCATGACCAAGTACATTCTTCGTAGCTCAAAAAATTAAACTCGGGGAGTGATGACAATATGAATTTAATTACAGGCCAAGAATTGGAACAATTTAATGGAAAGGGTCAAAGACTTCTTCTAGAATCCAGTGTAATTTTTATCTTGTTATTCTTGGTTATGATCAGATGATAGTAAAACATACTGTGCAGCCAACATGGCAGGGAGATTCTATGTAGTCCTAATAAATAAGGGTAGAAATGGTGGGAAGACATGCACAAATTAAATGAGTTGCCTAAGATCATAAAGTAGCTCAGCAGCAGATTAAAAAGAACATTTATGCCTTTTCCAGAATCTCTTCTTTTGGTCATTTGTTTCACTTAGCAATTTGTCACCTCTTGTGAGTAGTTAGGATAACTGCTCAGAAGCTAACTAAAACATTTATTGATATTTACTTACATAAGAATTAATCTTCAAAGATATTTTCAGGTCTTTCTCAAGCACATTTACATTTACATTAATGTGGATGAACTGAAGACATTGCATTTAAAATATAAAAAGGTGGCTATTACAAATTAGAGAGACTTACATAATCTTTATAAAAATGCAGCTATCAGAGCATTTTGCTTTCTGCTGCCTCACAAATCTGTTGGTTCAGGATTCATCTATCTGCTGCACTCAGCATTTGAATAATTTTGACCTTTTACCACCCTTAGACAATTCAAATAAAAGGTTTCCTGTTGTCAACACAAGCTCCTTGGGGCCTCACTCAACAGTCTTATCTGTCAACTTGCATTCTAGGCAATTTCATTTCTCACTTAAGAGTTGCAAACAGAGTTGCTTTCTCATGAAGGCTGTGACTTTATCAATAATTCCCTCCATACTGTGTCTTCAAAGTGGCTAATACAAATATCCAATGGGTCATCTTCCCACTCATCGATCTCTGCTTCTGCCTCTTAGGCACTTTACTGCAGGTAAGTAAATATTTGGTAACCTGGGGACTTCTGTAATTTTTGAGATCTATCTATGCAGGTATTTTCTGTCTCAAAAAGTCTATAATTTTATGTGCTTAATAAATGCTATCCTAAAACAATTACATTGCACTGGGATATAAAAACATGATCTGGATGTTCATAGAGAGTAAAAGCTGAATGTACTATTTGAATTTTACCATTGTCTGCACAGTCCACATGAAAATTGATACATTACAAGCTACATATTCAAAAACATCTTGTCTTCTAGCTTTCCACCCCAATTTTAATTCATTCTCCCCTGCATTCTAACATTTTTGCTCACAAATCCCAAAACCACAAAGAATGGCTGCACAACTCAAGCCTTGAATGATATTTGTGACATTTTTAAAGATTTATCTCCATTCCTTTTTTGGAATAAAGAATCCTGTTTCTCCTTTTCTGGAAAACTATCAAAATAGAATTGATAGGCTTAAAGAGTTTTAAACATGAACATAGCTCCTTGTAGTTTAAATTCTACATGAGTGACAAACAAAACTATTCTCTGGCCATAGGCAAAGTTTCATCCTTCCTTGCCCAAGACAATGAGAGAAATGGGCATGCATTCACTTTCCATAGCAGCATCATGATCTGAGCACACAAGTATCTGTTCTTTTTTGTGTGGAAGCTTTTATTCACCTCAAAATTGCTACATGAAGTTGAAAAAGAAGCAGCTATTTGTGCTGACTTTTCTGAGAGTTGGCCTGGACTCATAGCTGGTCAGACATCACTGGGTGGGATGAAAGGCCTAACCTGGGAGGCTCAAAGGGAAGAAATGAAGCTCTGAGGGATGTGGGTGGGCAGCAAACCACATTTGTTTCACACACTGAAAACATCTGTATATCACTGGGTGATGCTGCAGTCTTCTTGGTTCCTGTGGTAAGCCTGGATCTGTGTCAAACTGAAAAGTTTTACACAGTTTTCAGTACCTGGGAAAGGAATATCTCCACTGAATTCACTTAAGTTAGAAATTGGGAGAAAAAGTAATTTGTCACTATAATAATTTTTAGAAACAAACAAAAGGGAAATGTTTTAAAACAACAGAAAAAGAATTTATCTAGATAATTTCTTAATGGATGCTACATCTTCATTGCTAGAGAAGAAACTTACAGAAGTAGATAAAGGCATGAGAATGTTCTACACGGGATAGAACATCCTCAGTGGCAGCCAAGGGTTGGTGTGCAAGAACAGAAGTTTGGAGTCACAGTAACAGGGAGAGATGGAGACAAGATGATGTGTGGGCTAAACCCTTCAGCATTTCTGCTTCACCAGCTGGTCTGAAAGCCACTCACAGTCCTGCTGTGTAAAGTGCAGAGGAGATTTGTGGAGGAACAAGTGCAGGTGTTAGGAGCACCAATTCCTCTGATCTTCCATGCCATGGAGTGTTCCTATGTGCCTTTATATCTGAAATTCCTAGTGGAATTGTAGGGAAACATCATCAGAACAGGAGCATGCCATGGGATAAGGAAGAAGCCCAGAACAATTATGTGTTTAGGTCCAGCAATCCCTTTTTTTCTTAGGTTTTCTTTCCTTTTTTTTCCTTTCCCAATCTCTTTTCATAGTTCTGTCTCTTGTAGTAGGGTGAAGCATAAGGACTCAATGTGCTAATAGCATCTTTTTTTTTTTTTCATAGTAGACTGCATATATACATATGCAAATACAGTTTTGAGCTGGGATGATGGGTTTTGTTTAAAACTATCAAAATGAAGTCTGGAAGATTTTCTTGATGACGAAAATAGATGAGTAATCTGTTTGGTAGTATCTGTATAAACAATATGCACAAACCCACTTTCTTAAAACATTTCTTTAGATTTTAAATTAATGCATACTGCTCAATTTGACTACTTCTTTCAACTTCTGCTGGCTCTCTGGTCCTGCTGAGATATGCCCCATTCTCTCCTTGTTCTTTCTGCAGAATGGAAATATATTCAAACTCATCAACCTTTGGAGTAAAAAAACGCAAAGTCTTACACATAAATGAGACTGAACACAATTCATCACATCTTCTAAAGGCTAAGAACTGATAATAAGTGTATATATTATCAATTACTCTTCTATTCAAGTACCGGGACTTGAGTACAGGGTTTTCCAGTTTTGTCCACTATAGTCAGGTCTTCACCTGCAGCTGGTTGAATCCAGTGAGGCAGAGAGTATGTATTTAAGTAGTATAGTCTTCAGCACCTTAATATTTAGAAAAGAGTCTGACTTTGCTGTCTATGATAAATCTGTTTTGATGCCAGTTTTACAGCTACAAGGTGAAATATAGGACATAGTTCTGAAGGGGAAACACAAAATCCAGAACTTTCCCTTTGCAAAATAATTTTAAATTCCATAAATAGTTTCAATATAGCTATACTTTGGAGCTAGCAATGTCTCCTCAATTGTAAAAACCATGTTTTCATTATTTCTGCTTTTTTGATGTTATAGAGAAAAAAAAACCCACAGAGTAAGTTTGAAGGAAAGCTTTGCTGAGTGGGATATCATATATCTTCAAAAAGCAACCTGAAAAATTGATTTTTAATTTTTCTATTCAGAATTGTAGATTTTAAAATAGACATTACAAGGAGTGAGTATTAATGAGTATAATAGTGAAGCAAATTAATGAGGAAATGAGAAGACTAGAAGATGCAAAATACCTAGGAAATTGATGAAAATTAAAAACCCTGCAAACAGTTTCTGACTCTGAATGGCAAACTCAAGAGAGATGAAAGATGAATGCATTGGAAAGAACATCTTTTTGTTCCTTGAAAGAATAGGTTATTGTCTACTTGTACTTCTTGGATACCATCACTGGCAGTTCACTCACAAAATAACAATGGAAGACACATCCCTGCCCCAAGGAATGTACAATCAAAAGACCCTATGGAAAAATGTCCAGTCATTGCAAAATTAATAGAATTAGATCCAAAATTAAGCAAATGTACTTAAACAGCAATGCCTCCCAGCATATTAGAAATAGCTCAGCAAAAGACACCAGTCAGCCTAACCATTCACAGATAGATGTTTTGATGACAGATTAAAAATAAATATACATGGTAATGGATATAAAGAAAATAAACTGAAGTTGCAAGGAAATGTTTTGATTTAAAAGCTGAAGTTCTCAGGTCAAATATTCTGTCAACAGGGTATGACACTTAAGGTCTCAAAAAGCACTCAAAGCTAAACTTCAGCCCTGTGTATGCAAATCACTGGTGTGTGTGGTTGTTTATCACTGTCACTTGTACAAGAAAATGATAGAATTTACATCTGTAAAAGCCTGTTTGTGCTTAGTTTGTATTCAGTTAGCACATACAGCTGAGGTTTGTATGCATATCTGTATATTTTATCATTTGCTTGCAGAAAAAGCAGTGCTCAAATTGTACCTGAAAAATAGATGCCAGATTTCAAAACTGTGGTTCTGAGTAGTGCTCAGAAAAAGCAAAATGTCCCGATACAGACAGAATCTAATCTATTTCCAGCAATGACACCAAAATAAGATAACACAGGTTACAATCAAACAAACAAGATGCCAGACATCATGCAGATGTTAAGACTGTGTTTGTCTGTTTCCTTTCTTGTGCCCTTTAATTACAATGAAGTAGTTCATAAAATTTTGACAGTTGTAGAGGTCTCTTTACCTCAGAGAAGGTTCTAGTGCTTTGCTACAAGTAGACACAATTCATAACTCTAAGTACTCTTGTTTGATCCTTCCATGAAGACTCATGGCAGGTCTGTTCTTTACAATGGTGCCAGTCGTGTAAACAGAGCCAAAATTCCTGGATCAGGAGAGGTGTGAGGCTGAATTAATCAGCTTACCTCTCTCTCTGTGCCATCTTTGGCATTGAGCTAGCCCCTTCACCAAATTCTGTATCAGCACAGTCCATGCTCTCCCCAGTGCACAGGGATCCATTGGCCTTTGTGTATTTGCCATTAATATACATTGTTTCTATATTTATTCATGTTTCACAGGGTATTATAGTAAGATCTAGATAAAATTTATTTAGCGTAAGTGCTTAGATTCCAAAACACAAGGCCCAGCTGCCGAGGAGAGGAGTGGGACTATAAAGCTGTTCACTGTCCAGTTTAGTTCTTGCATTTGCCTCTAAGAGACAATGTTAGCCCTCAAAAAATAAAACACATTCACTCATAGTCTGTGAGTTTATCTATACAGCTATTTATCTCATTTCATGGGAGCGCTAGAAGAACTCACAGCTCCAGAAAATAGTTGAAGTCAGAATTCAACAGCAACCCAAGAGATTACGTTCTTATTTCTTCATCAGCAATTAATTTATTCTTGACTTCCAAAAGGTACTTTCCTTGGATCTACCTATATCTACTTCAATTGAAACTCATCCTCCAGATAAGATAAATGGTGTCCCTCCATAGCAGAATGCAGTATACTTAAAAATGGAATTCAAGTTCAAGAGCTAGAGGATGTGTCTGTGAAGAGAAGGCCTATATGAAATAGACCTAGCAAATGTTTTCTGGTTTAATACTGGAAATCTGACTGGAAGACAGTCAAAGTACTAAACAGCTTTTACTATAAACAATAGAGCTGTTTAATAACCTGTTTGGTCCTGGGAAAATCCCTATTTTCTTAGATCTAAGCCAACAGCAAAATGCCTGTTGTTTCTTGAGGCATTACCACACTGGTGTCTCACAATAAGAAAACAATTTTACAGGAAAAAACCCCTATTTTGAGTGTCTTCTCTGAAATCAATTTGCATTTCTATTACTTTCTAATAAAAAC
This sequence comes from Melospiza georgiana, assembly GCF_028018845.1. NCBI lineage: Eukaryota > Metazoa > Chordata > Aves > Passeriformes > Passerellidae > Melospiza > Melospiza georgiana. The sequence goes on along the minus strand of NC_080430.1, from coordinate 40,704,725 downwards.
ATTGCAGTTTACATACTTTGCTATGTTCATACAGCTTTTATAAGCTTGTCAAGTTATCTATTTTGTTAGCCTTCTATTAAGTGCTCTGGAATAATTGTGTTTACTGTATTAGGCACTTCTGTCTTTTCTAAAGAAAATTAGATGAAAACTAGGAGTTGATATCTTATCTAAGACCAACAGGCCTCCTACTCCACCACCCTGACAGTGCCCAGTGTCAAATATACTCCAAAGGAAAATAAGTAGACAAAAGTGCCAAATAAATATGCAGTAACTAGTGGGTACTAGACTTTCCTCTTAATTACCACCACACTGTCATTAATTTATGCCCAAAATAACAAATTATATGTACAGTGTAAAAATATTTTTTGCTGTAACTCCTGTAACTGTTTTTCTCTTTACCCATATAAAGGTCTAATACTCTAAGAATTTCAAAGCCATTTTAAAATTCCAAAATAAGGTACAGCAAAGCAAATTCAAATCAGCAGACATTACATTCTCAAACATGAGTAATGACTCAGCGTTGTTCAGATGTGCATTTTTATTTCTACAGCTGCATCTTGCAGTGCAGTGCTATCAGTCAGATTGAAGCTCTAAACAATCTGGTGATTTTACAGTTCTGTGACATCTAATAGCTCATTAACTTTTTTTCTACCTGTCACAACAACATAACAATCTATTTAAAGAGCTCTTATTTAAGATTTGCCTCCCACAAATAAAACCTGTGTTCTGGCACATGATTCAGAGGGATGGGAAGATTAAATAGGTACAAGCAGATAATATTGCCTTTGGGCCATTCTTTCTGAAGAAACTTACTTCACAAATGCCATTTAGTGTGAGAACTTTCTTATTCTCCATTTAGGAAACAATATGGTTCAAGTATAACTGCAATTTACAAAAATAAAGAGGACAAGAAAATATTAGAAATAGTCTCTATGTTTCATTAGAACATCCACTGAAACCATCTTGTGCATTTGTGCATTTAAGCATATGAGTATGTACCTTTATATAAAGCACAAACATATATAAAGCATATATTTCCATATTATATGGATGCACTTACCCCCCCATATATGACATGAAATAGTGGGTATATGGTAAACTAAAGCACCCTTGCTTGTCATTTGCCATATTTCAGAATGAACTAGAAAAGCATTTACAAGCAAGAAATTCTAAGGTATTGGGAAAAAACCAATTAAAATAAAATAAAATAAAATAAAATAAAATAAAATAAAATAAAATAAAATAAAATAAAATAAAACTGTGTTTATCAATGGAAATTGAAAATCTCTTTTCAAACACAAAAGCCAATTGAAATCAGTCTCCAAGGGAGGAAAACAAAACGCAAAACAATCCAGAATAAAATCTTGATTGATTAAACAATTCTAAAATGTTGGGAAAAGAAATTAATCTGAATAGAAATTAGCTAATTGGTGTAGCTGATTATGGATAAGTGTTGAAAGAATAGCAAAAGATTAAGCAGAAAGCTAAAACTAAATTAAATGGATGCAGAAGACTGGCTGGAGAACAAGTTTATAATTCGAGAGCAGCAGAAAGAAGAGATATAAATTGAAAAGATGTAGGACTATATTGGCTGTACATGCTCTCAAGTGGAAATTCAGAAAATCTGGAAAGTTAAAATTACAGGTATTGATTTCACTAAAAAGATAAAAAGTTACTATTATATTGGAAGATCTCATTTGGCCCGTTCTGGGTAACAAGTTTAGTATGCATTACTTGTCATAGTACAAAGAATTCTTAATTGCTTGAGATGCAATTTCACAGCTCAAGTCTTCAAGTGAATCCATGATTGCTTATTTGGTGCTGGTGTATATTTTAAGAGTTGTGGGAAAAAAATTCTCTGGAGTAATTTCTTTTTCAAAAATAAAAACTTAAGTCTTTGGCATAGCAACCAAGTTATCTCTACTGGTAAAAATACAGCTCCTTGTTATCTCTCTAATACTTGGCTAAATCTGTTTTGTTTTCAGGAGGCAACTGAAAGAAATCTGAGGTATGAACATCCTTTATGACTGATGGTGGTGGTTTGATGAGTGAAATCCCTGTTCTTCTTCAGAAGGAATTTTACATCAATGAACTTTTTCTCTGCACTGAAAAATAGGGTTTTCAAAACAAAACAGTTCAAAGGTGAGAGAAGTTTTGAAAAATTCTTGTGAAATACTTAATTCAGAGAAAACAGCTTTGTCATAATATTCAGGTGCTCATTGGTAATCAAGTTTTGGTTTTCCTTCTTATTGTTTAACAATTGTAATAACTGGGATGCACTCAACATTGTTCATTATCTTGAAAACTGTTCAGGTGCCTAATAGGCCTAACTTTTTGGAAAAAAATATCCACTGTAAATGCAAAAGATAATTAACCCATTAATTACAATTGGAGGCTAAAGGAAAGGCAGCTACAGTATATCACTTATAATGACTTACAATTAAACTATCTTTAAAAAATTCTCACTGTGATATTTCAAGATTTTTGCATGGGCTGAGAAAAGCTGTACTTAATACAATATTCAAAGAGATTAAGGGGGATTCAGTTTTTATAGACATAAGATCATCTAAAGGGAAACCTTTTAGAAACTTTAATGGAAGGCTTCAGAAAAAGGTAAATATGATCCAGCTTCACAGGCCTCAGCCACCAGAGGATGATACAGCCTATTTGTAAACAAATGGTTATTTATTAGCTGTGGTATTTGAGAGATGATGATTGCTAGGGATTTATGAGTAAGTCATCTCATTTCCCTTAATCATGCCAATGACTCAATATTCCTAGCTAGAATGGAGTTTCAGTATGTTCCACCAATCTTGCAGTACACTTTATCACTTGCATATTTTGGGTTTGTTTTTTTTTTTTAACTCTAAGCAAGAGTGATCATAAGACATGATATCTGTGGGGAGCATTTACCATGACAAAGCACTGCATGCTTAGCAGAACTACAGTCAAAATACTCTTTTCTCTTTCATAACAAAGCTTCATTTGTAATTTAATGTAGAAGTAAATATCAGTGCTATTAAAAATGACAGCAGGGAAGAAATGGTAAATAGTAAGAAAAAAGAAAAATATAAAGGTTGCATAATAATCCAGTTAGTTCTACTGTACAAAGGCAAAGGAAACTCCTAAATGCTTAGTAACACCATCAGTTTTTAAATAAAGGGCACCACATAGTGAGTGGGAATGGGTCAGTTCCTGTCTCCAGAGCTCTAGTAAATTGGGCAACATAGCTGAAATGACCAGAAAATAATTTACTGGATTTTTGTCCTTTGACCTTGCAAATTTCTCATCACTGAATTTTTCCAGGCAGATGTATTTTGAGCTTATACATACACCCCTGTCTTTTAACTTCATAAGCTTAAATATGTCTCAGATACTTTCATTACTTGGATATGCCAATTTAGACTTTTCCTCCTCAGAGGTATGTGGCAACAGAAAGTACAATGTAGACTCTTGAAGGTATTCTAAGAATGACTGATTCATGTCAGGTTTCAGTAAAAAAACTTGCAACTATCAATTTTTGAGGAAACAGGTATATGTTATTCATAAAAGACCAAAGAACAACAGGACTATGTCTGGAAAGCTCGTGCAGCTGCCTAGCTTCTAAAAGCAAAAATTCTAAACGGGTGTTACATAACATGTACACACACTGAACCAGTTTGTGTTGGTGGGTGCAGTACAGACCTCTGACATGTAACCTAGAAAAGTACTTGAGTTGTGAAAAACTCTCCCTCTTCTGTGAATCAGCCACAAGAGGCAGGTGAGACATGCATTTCATCTGGCCTACAGAATTATTGCCTGGCTGGAGCAAAACACTAGTTTCAGGGGAAGACAAAGGCAATACCTATCTATCATTTCCTAAACAGAAATCCTCCAAGGGTGCTATTTCCTCTACATCCATATCATAGTTATAAATTCCTTGGTGGCCTTCCCAGTCAAGTAATTTCTTTCTGAGATCCTGACTGTTCCCACTCCTTTCTATTAACTTTGCATTTTAATTCCACTTTTTTCTGCCCTCATTTCTTTTCCCTAATAATTTCAGTTACTCTCTCTTGCCCTGTGCTCCATCATTTTCCCCATCCTCGTAACACTCAGGCCCAGTTCCTAGTGCTCCACTTAGGCAGTTTTCCTTCTATTGCTGTGGCATCAGCAGGGGTTCTTTGACACTAAAAGAGAGATAATCTCCTGCTACAAACTCTGTTTTCCAAACCACAATGCTTGTCAAAGAGAGGAGGAATTGCACAAAGCCTCACTTGGCCCCTTCAGTCCAAACAAGGAGCAGATCCAGTGAAGATGGAGCTTTGGAGAAGGTAACTGCCAAACCCTAGTGGCTAAAAACATGGAGGTTTTTTCCTTTTTTCTTTTTTTTTCCATGAGGTTATAAATGCAAGCCAAATGTAGGCATATTTTCACAGCCTAACTCATGCCAAGCTTTAGGCCACTGCTCCAGAACATAAAGATAATACAGTTTCCTTGATAATTGTAAACATTTCTCATAGGAGCAAAATTATTTTCCTATGAAATCTATTGTGAGGCATGGACCTGCTTGCTTAAGCTTTCCAAGACAAGTAAAGTACTACATTCATTTCAGCCTGAGGCAGACACCTGCCATGGAAAGCTTCGAGTTGACTATTTAAAATTTAGCAAAATTGTATTTTATCTGAAGACACTTAATAATGGGAAAAGACAGTGTCTTAAATAAGGGGATTTCTTATGTGTTTATTTTAGATTTTAACTGTCCCTGGCATTGTGGGGATTGAGTTACTTCCTCTCAGGGGGATGAGAGTAATTTTGCAGACAATCTTAAAAACAAAATTTAAATACGGCTGTCAGCTTTGTTCTTCAAGGGCATGGGAGATGCTTCAAAAAGGCTGAATTGTGAACTGAACAAAGCTTGTCTTAATAATTTCTGTGTATGCATTTGCAAGGCATCTGAAAAAATATCCATGTGATTTCATCAGATTCAGTGATACTGTGTGTGTTTCCCAGGATGAGATTAAGCAGATTGCCTTGGGTTTGCTCCACAGGGGACAGGTCAACTACCTTTATTGCATGCCATCAGCAATGTGCCACTGAGACATTTCCAAAAGATTAAATACTTCTCAGGATTAAGAGGCCTGGTTAAAACAGAAAATTTCCTTTTTTGTTTTTGCTACATGTAATGCCTATTAGGGGGCTATAAAGGGGATTATGGAATCATAAATCACCAACAGTATTGTTTGCTGAGGTATTTTTGTTCTTATTGCTTATACTTAAGAAAGTACATGCATTTTCAAATTGTATATGCATGTATATTTTTATTAAAATAAGTGCAGAATAATATGTTGTTTAGCCTCCCTAGACAACTGCTGCATTTCTCAACTCACTGTGCCATTTAAGCTTTGCTTTGTGGTTGAAGTGGCAGTTGGTATAATTATTAAAGAGAAGAGATTTTCAAGGATTCAAAGGATTGCTTATCAGCAAGTACTCTTTATGTGCCTCCATAATACTTCTCTGTTCTGTAGTAGGGGTTTCTTGAAAATTCCCTCCACAACCAAGAAGAATGAAATTTAAGAACTATGCTAATAATGGTAAACTCTATTTCTTGTTAATTATTTCTCAGTCTTACTTAGTCACTCTTGCAGTTTATATTATCTGACTGAATAATACAAGATTCACATATTTTGGAATTTACCCTTTTTAATCAAAATATTATTGAGTACAAGATGCAGAATCTTAGTCAATCAAATAATTGCTAAAACAATTACCAAAGCCTCACATGAAACTTTCATATTTTTAGTATTAATTTTTTTTTTTGTTTTCTTTTGGAAGCAGTTGTAACCTTCTGTCCTTGTGTTTGCTCAATACACAAATGAAAGCTGGCAAGAGGTTCATAATTTCACAACATTACAGGTCAGTCTCAGAGGCTGCAGAACTATGGATGGAGGATCTTATTTTTGGCTAAAGTCTCACAGAGCCCCCACTTTATCTTTCCAACTATTTTGCTCCTGAATCTGACCCTGCCTTTAAAATGGACACCATGCAGTGAAGCACAGAAGTTCAGATGGCATAGATCTATTTTGAAACTTTTGCTTCCAATACATCTCCTCTAGAACTTTAAGAAAATCAGACTCAGATCTGGATACCATTGTGCTAGGAGCTGTACCAGGAAAAAAAAAAGAAAAAGAGAAAAGAAAGAACAATGACTCCTACTCCAAAGAACAAAAATAAAGACTAGGGGGGGGATTAATAATTCTGGTAGACTTTAATAGGCACTTGGGTATTAGTATAAATATTAGTAAGCATTGATGCTATAGGAAAATGAATTCTGACATTAGAGACCATGTTATATAATTTAAGACTTTTAAACTAGGTAAGAAATACCAAAGCAGGTGCCAATGGAAATAATCTGAGATCAGTAAAACAGTACTTTCCACTTTTGCCAGACTTAATCTCAAAGTAAATGAATCAGTTTTAGGTTTACCTTAGCCTATCTGGAGAAAGACTGACAAAAATAGATACATCCACTTGCCGTATTTGTACTAACACTGGCTCAGGTTAGGGCTCAGAGACAAAACAGGACCCTGTCCTGAGAAAACATTTCACTGCCACTGATCTCATGTTCATACTCCATGTCCCAGCTACATTAGGATCCCTGCTTCTTTGCAGCTTATTGTTTAGAACTAGGATAAGGTTTTTTCCCCTAACAGCTGCCTAGCTGGCGACATTTTTCTGCTCTTTTAGAACTATTTTTCTTTATCATAGGACTGCACTGTATATATATATCTTCTACAAAATATTCATATGGCACTATTTTTAAAATTATTTATTCTGTTTTGTGTCTCCTTTAAGCACTTTTTAAAATCCTCAATCTTTTGAAATATTTTCTCTCTTTAGGGCAGGAGCATTGAACTCTTCCTGATGCCTAACTCAAGAGTGGAAATCAACACGATGTATCACATATACTAAGTTTGGGATATTGAAATGTCAAGTGCAATTCTGAAGAAGGTATGAAGGACACCCAGTGCCTAAGGAGACAGACTGAACCACCATTTCCTGAGATACCTGCAGCCAGAAAGGATGAATGTGATCATGGCATAAAATAAAGCTATTCAAACCTGGCAGCACCCTTGGAAGATGATAGCTGTGCAAACTTTTGGTGTTTGGCTCAACAAAGTGACAAGCAGCTGCAGAATAGTTTAGTGACAATGGCAATGGAGATTTCCAGTACATTCAGCTTGCTTTGGAATGCAGGATACATATGCAGGGTGTTTTAAGAGTTAGCACAGTAACATCCTAACATTGTCTTTTCATTTACTGTTGTTCATGTTAAACCGCACAGTGCTGTACACATGCCAGTTTCCATTTTCTTGTACAGGATCTGTTTTATTAGGGAATGCTCATTAAGTTCTCTTCAGTTAGCTATCAGGCATGCTATACAGGCTTTGCCTCTGTTTTTGTGGAATGTGTGTTTAAAGCCCATTTCTTAAGGCCCGTGGTTGTCCCAGGCCCACTGTTTGGGTTATTTATTGTGTACTAGAAAACTGAACATAAAATAGATTTGGGGTGTGCTGCAGACTGCAAACTTAGATCATGTCCAAGCAAGTTGGAGCATACTCCTGACTGAATCACACATGGACAAGCATCAGCTGCCTTGCAGTGCCATAACATGGCCAGTGACAAGTCAGCCATGTGACTCTTCAGAGGAGGGTCTCAGGTTTCAGTGTTGTGAAATACAAAGGCAGATGGATTTGTAGGCTGTGTGAGCTCCAGAAGCCTTTCTTAGCCTGTAGGGAATGCTACAAGACTCCTGTATTTGACCATGAAAAGCACTAAGACACATCAAGGGGCGCAGTAGCCTTAGTGAGCTCCATGGTCCAGCCCCTAAGGTGCCATGCAGACATAGTCATATTAATGATCATATGTCTAGTTCTTTTACCTTCTTCCACAAGCCAATCCTTCCAATATCAAAAGGTGTTTCAATTTGGACTCTTCCTTACAGAGAAAAGAAAGCTCTGAGCAAATAATTATACTTAGAGCAAATAATTATAATAATTACTTGACAGCATTATTATTACAGTGTTCCACCTGCTCTCTCATTCTCCACCATTGCAACAGCAACTCATTTGTTCAGACTTGTCTTGAGTGAAGCACTGCAGTTTCTTTCCAGCTCCTCCAGTGATGGAGAGAAACTGCAGTGCTGTGCAGGACCTGAAAATGTGAGTGCAAAAAATATGCTTTGCAGCTCTTTGGTTGGCAGAATGCCCCACCATATGACCCAGCCTGAGGAGAACGACCTGAAACTATGGAAATGGGACACAGCCTTTCCCTCTGCCATGAACAGCTATACTGCACCTACCTCTGGCCTCAAAGATAGCGAGGGATTATAGTTCTTTTGCTTATAGCAATGTAGCTCACATCATCCATTAACTTTGTGCATGATAAAAATGCTTCATTGTGGTGATACATCCTCTCTTGCAACCAGCTCACAAAATTGGTGAGATAAACTTGAGAGAACAAGATGCACTGTTCTGAAAGATGATACAGTTTATTTACATGCTCTGCAGATCAGAGAGCTTGAGAAGGGAGTTTGCCTCCAAAATAAAATTGTTTGGGTTTGTTCCATGTTCCAATTCACAATCATATACTATTTGCTCTTCAATCATTGTCCTCGTAGCTTCTTTATTTTTACTACTTTCCATATTTCTAATGCTGAACTTTTTTAATATTATTTTTCTCTGTATAATTAACTTTGAATTTTCTAAGCAAACTTTCCTTGATTTACTTATTTCCTTCCTGTATTTGCAATCTCCTTTTGGCTTTTATTTCTGTTTTCACTAATTTTGCGACACCTTCTAATTTGCTTGCTATCTTAACACTCCTCTCTTTCAGATTACTAATAATACTGTTAAGTAAGACCTTTTTAAGAGTTTGTGCTGCTTCCTTTCTTGCATTCTCAAAGACTCTTTGCAGCATGAAACCTGATGAAATTTGTTTCCCTAAAGATTAATGTGAATAAATGGTAGGACACATTGTTTAGGGAGCATATTGTGTTCTGAGGAACTGGCACCTCTCTGGTGTTTCAACAAGAACCACTTCTACCTTACGCTTGGAGAGTTCACAAACTCAAGTTTTGCCAAATTTAAGTAGAAGATTCACAGATTGTAGATGTAGCTAGAGATTTTTATAAATCCAGAGAATTTTTTATAAATCCACTGTGCTGAAGAAACTGTCCTATGCAGCCACATCAATCTATTAACTCTAACTTTGGCTCCTTCCATGCATGCTAAAATCCTGCTCTGCATGCCATTCTTGTCCATGTACAGCCAGCTGAAATAAGATGATGTGCTGTTTATCTTCCTGCAAGGTAGCCAGAAATGGTACTGTGCCCATACTGCTCATAATATTTTGGCTGTCAATCATCTGCTACAAGTACCTGAACAGGGAAAAACTCAGAAATAACTCCTCTCCAATATCCATTACCAACAATCTTTGGTCAAAATGTTCAGATGTAATCAACATACCAAGGAACCAGGGAATTTTCTGTTATATCTTTCTCATCTCTACATTAATTTTGGTAATGCATAAAGCTATTTTTTCAGTTATTTGTTTAAGGGTGAAATTTTACTGCTTTTTTAAGGCTTCTGTATGTCAGGAAACTCTAAGCCTAGTGTTTAAACTAACTAATCAGCTTTTTCTGACTCTATTCCTACTACACACTGGAAAAAACACAAAAAATCAATTTGTTTAATATATGTGAAATGCTATATTAGTAAGCATATTTAATACAGTTCATCATATATGCTTTTATTTTAATTTTTAAATCTTCAAGCTTCCTGTGAAATTCAGTTACATTTTTAAGTATTTCTCATAATAATGCAGACATGACTCTCCCAACTCAAAAGAATTTTAATATTTTTTCTCAGTGACTACCAGTTTGACTGTTGGTTCAGAAAAGTTAATGCATCCCAGCATAGCTGTCTGGTGAAAATCAATATATAGCTTGTATCATATTTTTATTGCAGACTTTTTATGGTACCTCTCATCATTGCATTTATCAGAAATGTCTCACCATTTGCATTTCTGTCTGAGCTAGCAACTACTAGAGTTCAAGTTTGAACTGAATATAGTTGACTTCACTACCTGTTCTACTACCTGAAGCTGTTAGACACAGCTTCAAAAATAATGTGAAGGAAGAATAAACAGGTATTGCCATCAAAACAGGGCATATCCTACAGCCACTATTCCTGCCCTTGCTCTATTCCCTCTCTTACATCACCAGATGTACTTATGTGACTAACAGTGAACAGGATAAACAAAGTAACCTGGACAATCTCTAACTCCTTGCTGGAGGGGATATGGGATTATTTTGATCCAGATTGGTTTTCTGATCTAATTTACTAAATAGACAAATACTTCACTGCATCAAGGGACACTGAAAAAAACAAAGCACCAAAGTCAGAAGGACTGGACTGCAGCAATGTCAATTCAATGCTTTGAAGCTGTGATACTACAAAAGTCTGATTAAAATAAAATGGTGCCTTATAATACATCAGTGGCCCTAGCTAACTGTGATGAAAAGGCAGTCATGAGAGATTTCCTGGAAAACACCCATTTAGGTAGCATAATTATTGAAAAAAGGTAAATTAGTAGCTAGTTTTAGTATAAAATCTTTTTTCCTTAAGTGTTTCGTATTGCCTGATAAGAATTCCTCCCTAGTCTGTGAAGAAAATATTTATTAAAATGTTGCTTATTTTGGCTTGCTTACTTCCTTTTAAACCTTCTCAGAATTTCAGCCTTACCTCTTGGCTGCTTTATTTTTCTACCCAATTTCTTCTGAGAGATTTTGTCAGAAATCCTTTTGAAAAATCACAGTAAATTACTTCCTCAAGATGCCCTTTATACACTGTACTGTTGACTCAAAGAATTTAGCTGGTCAAGAATGTGTGATTTACCCTTGTGGCAGCTAGGCCAGGTTGATCATATCAGCATATATTTATCCAAGCATTTCATTACATTCTCCTTAATTATACTGCATCCCTTCTTATAATACTGAAAAGAAGTTGCAAGCCTGTGATACCTGGAGTCATTCTTGAACCCTTTTAAAGATGGGAACAATAATAGACATTTTTAAAACATTGCAGTTTTTTTGCCTTAAGTGATGTACAGATTTTAGAGCTTCACTTTCACATTTTATGTTTCTCTTTTGCTCTGCGTTCTTTTGTCTTTTAGTCTTAAGCAACATGTAGCAAAGAAGAAGTATTTTCAAAGATAAGTTATATTTGCTTGAGGCCATAAAAATACTAAAAGATGACTGGCCTAAATGACATTATTTATTACTTAAAATATTTCTTAACATTAATATGTAATTATGTGACACTTTAAGAAACCTCAATAACAAGAGCTGTCAGAAATAAAATTGTTTTGAGAATAATTTCAGTAATATTTTCTTTATAAAATGTCTCAAAAGGAATTAAATTATTACAAAAATTGCACAAAATAATTTTAAAGGTCTTTTCACTGAAAAATTAATGTGAGAGTGGTGACCATTTATCCCGTAAAATAGTGAAAGGAAGGCCTTTATATTTAAAATTAATATTTTATCTGTCTCTTTCTGCCTGTTTCCTAATTCCATTTTTATCCACTTTGTTCTGTTTCTCTTTCCCTTCCCTGCTCCTTAGGGTGGGAGGAAAGAAGTTTGCTTTGATCTTTATTCTGTTTTATAGGTTTTTCTTTTTTAAGTATAATTTTAGTTGTAGGACAGTGAAATGAGCATGCCTTGGATGTTCTCTACCATAACTAAAAGCTGTGTAGCAGCTAATAATCCTCTGGACAAACAAAATATTTTTGAAGTGAAAAAACTCTTAGAGATTACTTAGAATTAAATTTTCTGGTACGAACTTAATGTTAACCAAAAGGGATTATATACGAGGATCAAAGCACAATTAAACCCCACTATTGTTTAATATTGGAAAAAAGGGGGGTCAAGACTGTACAGCTGAAATGTAGTTTCTAACCACTGAAAGATATGTGCAAATCAGTTCCAAACATATAAATATTCATCATTTTCCTATAATGCATTAAAAATTGATTTAGAATCAGAGGAACTAGACTGGTTTTATTTTAGCAGCTATCTAAACAGTCATATTTCAGTTATCTGCAGGTTTTAAAAATCTAAACAAAAATATATCTATGTGGTAAAAGAATACTACTTCAGTTTTCATCCTTAAACAAGAAAATACAGCAAGCTTTTTAGAAATTGTGTCATGTCTCAGAATTACCACTTAAAATAATTATTCCTTTTCAAACTATTCTGCTTTATGAAGAACCAGTGAATTTGTGAGAAAATGGGCAATCTGTGAGTAGAGTTCAGCAGGGCAGTAGTGAGAGTGTGGTGACACAAGTCACTAAGTGATTCTCCATGGCTGAATCCCAAGGTATGTTAAAAAGTAAATGCACAAGATCACGTTTTGAGCATCCTGATCTAGGGAAAGATGTCTCTGCCCATGACTGCTGACTTGGATTCAGTGATACTCAGAGGTTACTGTTAACCCAAAGCAATCTATGGTTTTCTGAAAAAATAAACTTAATAAGGCAACATTTCTTAGATGCTGTCATTATTTCTGTACCATCTAAGCTTACAAAAAATTCTATGCAAAAAAAAAAAAATTTTTGTGAAAAAACATGCTGTCGAAAGTATCTCATGAAGAGCTACACTATTGTTCTCGACTGTGAAAAATTACTGTATTGTTAAGCCTGGCTCTATCTCATATGACTGGGTGGCTCTACAGTATTTCTCCTGGTACCAGATTCCAAAAAAGTCTTCAAAGGTGAGGTATCTTAGTTCTGAAGATGGTAATAAAAAAACAGAGTGAAAAAGGTGGCTGCTTAGATAGCACGTGCTTCTGAAGAGAACTGTGGTAGGAAGCAGTATCCTGATCAGCCTGAAGAAGAGAAGGCTCAGGGGGACCTTACCAATGTATACAAATAACTGAAGGGACAGTGCAAACAGGATAAAAGCTCTTCCCAGCAGTGACCAGTGACAGGACCAGAGCCAATGGGTACAAACTGAATACTGGACTCTCCCCCTGAAAATCAGGAGACACCTTTTCACTATGGTGGTGACTGAGAACTGGCACAGGCTGCCCAGGAATACTGTGGAGTCCACCCTTGGAGATATTTAAAAGCCACTGGAACTTGGTCTTGGGCAAACAATTCTGGATGTCCTCAGCTAGAGCAGGATGGTTGGACCAGACAACCTCGGGAGGTTATCACAACCTCCACCATTTTGTGCTTCTGTGATAATCCTTTCATGACAGAGTAATTTTGCACCAGGAAAGGCAAAACAATGCAATAGTAAAAAACCACAGAATTTTTGTCCAGATTTTCTGGCATTTCAAAGCATTTGTAGATCTGATGCTGCAGAAGTACAGCATGAATATGTTGAAATAAAATATTAATAACTGGGAGATTGAAAAATACAATTTCTACTGCATAGAAATATGAAAGGTAAGACCCTGTGATTGCAGTCATTAAACTACACTGAATCATTACATTTTTCATTTTCGAGAGGGTACCAGGAGTGCAGTCCCTCCTGGTACTGCTGCTCCTCCTATTTTCTTTAAAAGCATTTGTGGGAATAGGCCAATTTTCTAAACAAATTCTAGATAATTTATCCCTAATTTTTTGCACGTACATGATCACTTTTAAGAAATATGATGGAAGTCTGATTTTTAATCTTTCAATAAGAAATTACAGTACAAATAATCTTGCCAGAATAATTTTTAAAAATAGAGAGTAAATAATCAGGAGATAATGTTTTAAAGAATGTAACACCACAGCAAAGTCATTCAAAAGACGAAGGTAATTTGATGAAAACTTTCTAATTGCTAGAAGGCTTTTGGGAATGCTGGAAGATACCAACTTTTTTACAGGAGATAATGTAAGTCATAAATAACAGAGTTTGTATTTTATCCAATTTTGCTTTTAACATTTGGAAATAGTTTACTTATACTCAGAAATAATGAAGGAACAAGAAAATTTCTTCCTTACCAACATAGCATATGCTGTTACCATCAATTTAGTTTATTAGAAGTCAATCAACTACAAGTTTCCTCTGTCAAAACTCAGAATTTTAAGATAAATTCTGTCCTGACATCTGAGTAGGTAAAGCTTAAAAGATGACTACTTCTAGACTTTGATTTCTGAGTTCCATCCCTTTGGATGATGTCTTGGATCAAATTCCTTCAGAACAATTGACTTCAACTATGTGGAAATATGCTTCATGCATTTAACTTAGTCAAACATGCTATTTAATATCTCAAAGGATAACTTTTGGTTTTGCAAATTTTAGAAAAGATTTATAATAAATTGCAGTTCAAGAAATGCCTTAGGCCAATATGGCTGTCCTCAAAGCACGCTGCACTAGCAGACAATGAACAAGTCTGAAGTTTCTCTTAAAGCAAAAGCTATGACCCATTGCCTTGTAGATAATTTCAATCCGACCTCCTTCTACATGTAAATGCAAAACCACCCTGTGAAAAGAATCAAGAAAACTTTCAGATCATGCAGAATACTTAAATGCTGTATAGCCCTTTTCAGTTGCTTTTTAAAATAGATGTAGATTCTGTCTTACTGTAGAAAAAAAAAGCCACATGAATTCATGACCTCATTCTGGGGGATGGGGCAACAGAGAGGTACATTTTTATCCTTTTCACATCAACTTTGACTCAAAATGAGGCTCTACAACACAGGTGAAGGACTTCCAAACCATGCCCAAGAGGCTCTACAAGCAGTGTGCCTGAGGGTGCATTTCAATGCTAATAACATGTAGATTATATGAACATAGCCTTACTGTGTCTGACCTAGCGGGTCATGATGAGAAAATAAAGACAAGAAACAGATGAAAGCTGAGAGAGCTCAAGTATATCAAAAGCATTACTCTTAAAGGGCTTTCCTGTAATAAATAGCATAATGGGAACCAAACAGCCTGGCATAAGATAGAACAAACTCTGGGCTTTCCTGGGATAATGTTCCTAGGAGGGAACAGCAAAAGAAGCATATTCTCATGTCCAAAGACAATGCAGACCACAGCCAGTTTCAAGGGCTGTGAAAGGAACAGAGTGTAACAGAGTCTAAAAAGTTGTCCCAAGTGACAAGCCACATTTCTCTGGAAAAAAAAATCATTTGAAAATTATCCAAAATATTTCTTTTTCAAATAAAAGAAAGTGCATGGAACAACAAACATTAATAAATGTTGAGTTATAATGCTGTCTTTTAAAATAGTCTGCAGTACACTGAGACATTTTTATGAGGTATGGAAATTTCATTCTTCAAATTCAATTAGAAATAAATTGCATTAAAAAAGGCAGCTGATTGTACATCTCTACAAATTCCCAACATTGAATAATAAATTTTGATGGCCATGAAAGAGTTGAAGCAGAGATCTATTCTGGCATTATCTTTTCCTGCTCAAATGCTGTATTTTTGTTCAAATTCCAGGGTGTGCTACTTACCGTTAAGTTTGTAACTACCATTGAAGTACCAGCTCTGTGTAATCAAAAAATTTTGCTGGGAGACTGTCATTCTCACTTGATTCTTACACTTTATTATTTCCTCAAACCACCAGATATAGTACATCTATGCAAGTTATCATTGTTCTCTGCAGTTCTATAAATTAATTTCCTATTCACAAGACAGAACTTGTATTGAATCCAGTTGAGACTTAGAAAGGCAGACCTCAGGTGCAATATTTTAGCACACAATGAGGCAGAACGGAATAGCTCTGATTTTTTCCATAAAGGTCTGACCTTAGAAGCATACTGAAGACATTTATGAAGACTGTGATGGCCCACTTGAAAGCTTACAGAAAACAAACCACCAGCATTCCAACCTATGCATCCTACCTTGTCTGGGAAAGGCAGCAGAAATGTCAATACAATGAGAAAAAGACTTTCCATATCTGATCCTTTGTAATAAACTGGATGCAAAATGAGAAAGTAAAAAGTCTATCTTAGAGAAGAATAAAGCCAGGATGATAGGATGCAGCCCTTTGAATTGCAACTCTCTGGATTTGATCCATGTCAGAGTGATCAAATCAATCAATTCTCACTGATCAAGTGAATTACAATGAAATATAAATACTTAATTAGATATATGAACATAGTTAGCAGGTCTGAATAATATGGTACATATTAAAGGACTAAACTGGGCTGAGTGTTCTTTATTTTACAGATGTATAAAGCAATTTAATTCAGTATGAGTAGTACTGCACCCCTTAACAGATCTAGAATTTCTGTAGACCTGCAGGGAGGGATTCAAATTTTAGTGTTCAAATTACGGAGTACATCATAGGACGAATTAGCCACCATGTAAGAAATGCTTCAACATCTCAACAACATTATTTGCTTTCAGAAATTATTTTTATTAATTGAAAAGCACTTTTAAAATTTCATATTATAATCATGAATATACTTGCAAAATGCAATAATTACTCTAGTCATGTTACCAGCAAAAATAACTATAATTTACACATTTTTCCTTGTATTGCTCCTTTTTCTTTCTACATGACTCACAAGCTGTTTTAAAGCAACAGCTCTGCAACATGCCCGAGTTCCAGATATTTTATGCAATATGATTTCTATTATTTGATCATTTAAAATAGTATCTCAGAAGGGCCCTATTTGTAAGAGGTATTTACATACAGGTATACAGGTAATCATTACCTGTGAAGTGTTATTTTAACCATTTTAAAAGGGTTTCACAGTAGCAAAGCATATAGAACTAAAACCAGCAGACAAAAAGATCAGGTCTCATTGATACTGAAGTGAGCAAGATTAACTCTGTTTTAGGTTAGGACATAATTTATCCCAGAGATTTTTCTTATTTAAAATAAGTGAATAATATTCAAATAATTGCATCTGAATATGAAATTATTGGGTCAGTACTACAACTGATGATAGTAGAAATATTATTAAAAGTGAATACTTAAGAAAAACTGTGTATGTTATTTATACACAGAAATCAAAATAGACATCTTCACCTTTTTGGGCAGAACACTCTAGAAAAATTGTTACAAAATACCACAAGAGAAAATAAAGTTCCTGAGGCTGAACTCCTGAAAAGTGCTATGGATTTTTTTGATTGGTTGGTTTTTGGTCATCTGTCTCTCAGATACAAAATTAGGACAGCTTGGGAGTTAAAATTGGAGAAAAGAGGATTGTGGGACAAAGGACCATAAACAGCCATCTTCCATATTTCCATACGTGGGTATAAGGCATACATAATATGAGGGAAATAAATTATTTATATACCGGTATATATATATTAAAAAATTTGTTCATGTCATGTTTACCACAAATACTTTTCCATTGTTCCTACTGAAAATAAGATCATTTGAAACTGGTCATCCTTTCCATGGTTAATATATTTCTTCACAACTAAAATTTACTTCTCTAGCCAAGGCTCAGAGTAGCATACAGGAAATCATTAAGTGTTTTACTGCTTTCCAGCATGTTTACATGAACTAATTTTATAACATACCTGCAAAGATGGAAGAAGCCAAAGAATTATTGCTGTTAGCTATTTTTAATACAATGTAGTCAGCAGATAATTGTGTTTGCCTTAATGTTAACTAATGCCCCTCCTACTGTGTTTTAAAAGGAAGTGGATCAGCAGGAAACATTTAATTTACAGCAGCTTCTTGCTGTTTATGTGAAAATCAGCTACCAGAATAACAAATGGTTATTTTATGTATGATTTATTTCTTCCTTCTCAATAAAAATTCTTCTTCCAGAAGAAAACACACATACCAAGAAACAGTGAAAAATATTTTAAAAATACATGAAATGTCAAAAGTTCAATGCTCTTTTTACATATTGTAGTCCATTGCAGTCAGACTATTTTAGAGAATTAAGAATATTTGTGGAAATATTTGTGTCCCTCAAAGCTGTAGCTAAGGAACACAGCTGTACTCAACAATTCTATATCCTAAAAGTTAATAATATTAATTCTTTCAATGTCACTGCGAAGAATGCTCAGCAAGAAATTTGAAAACCAAAAATAGAAGATATTTTTAAAATTCTGTTTTAATGATTTCAGGATACTTAGTTTTGCTTTCTTTTGGGGGACCTGACTTCATTTTCTTCTTGTCTGATTGACAGTACTTATCTTCGTAAAGATGACCTATAAATGCACTTACACAAAATTCCATACAGTATTTTCCAGGACTTTTAAATCAACCCACAGCTGTTGGGAATGCCAAACAAGAAAACAGGGAAATAAAACAAATAGTTGCCATTTAATCTCTAGTATAATTTTAATATTACATTGAAGGGTTATTTCACTTAGTCATATTTTCTTACATTTTTAGCTACTGCAACATACAGTCACTTCATAGGTTTATCTGTCAAAACCACATACTCTAAAACTGTGAAGTTTAGTGTTTTTAAGGAATTTTTAGTGCAGTTGATAATGGAATTTGGTCAAATATCTGCTTTCGTTTCCTGGGTTTTCCTGTTAACTATTTCCCTGGCAAGCACAGGAATATCCAGCAAAACCAGGACTGGCTAAAGAAAATTATACAAGCAGTTCAGAAGGTTTATACAGAAACAGCTGGAACTCCACTTGGAATCAGTATGACAAAATAACCTGTGAATACTTACTCCTGTAAAATTGGGGGAAAGAGAGCCTCATACTGATACTGAAATTACTTCTGTGATTCTTGTTTATTTCAAAAATGCTTTTATAATTAACAGTAGAGAATGAAGTTCAGGTTTCCTAAGTTTCACTTCTTGGACTTCCTAGATAAAGAACAGAGAGAACAGTATATCCAGACAAGGTAAGAGCAAATCAAGTCCAACTTCTCTTCCCTCAGGCCTGCTCCTCCTTTTCCAACCTATTCTTTCCCAATGCTCTGCAGTTTATATGAAGATGAATTTGGCTGGGAACTGTAACGTGGCTTTTTAAGCCTCATTTTTTTTCCAACAGATCTAGATTTAAAACTTCTAAATTTCATAGCTCTTCCTGAGTGGAGTTTTTTCACACCACACAGTTTATAAAATAATTAGCTAAATTAACTGATCATCTGAGATCCTGCACAGAACAATGTGTGGCATAAGAACACCACAAAACCTAGTAGAACCTTTCTTTTGGATACTAATGATATCTTTACTTATATGTTGGTTCACCTGGTTTTAAACTAAACCTAGTCCAACAGAATTCTCAACTAAAAACCGGGAGGCATAGTAAATGTTGTAATCTAGCCTTAATAATACTTAATAAAACAATAAGGTACACCAGTAGGATAGCAAACCATCCTGTGTTTCAGTGCCAAAATGAAAGCTATTACTTATACTGAAACACTAAGGATGTGGCTGCTGAAAATTAGAGGTTTACTTGCCTTTGTAATTTATATTATCTTGAAATTATTAGAAGTAAAATGTGATATGGCAATAACAAAAGTCTTGGAAATTGTTTTTTTCTTGCACCATTTATAGTTACTGTATTTTATTTATATATTTATATATATATATATATATATATATATATATATATATATATATAAAAAATAGTATTTTATATATATATATATATATATAAAATAGTATTTATATATATATACTTATTGTAACTGTAGTAGTATCATTCCAATTGTAATCATTAGAGCGTTTTAAAAATAATAAAACTAAACAGATCAAATACTCTAAGAAGAAAATCTTTTTTTAGGCAAAGTAATAAAGCTGGGAGAAAAAAAAAACACCATAAGAAAAGCTGGGCCTGAAGTAAACAACTGACGTGACTGCTAAAACACTGCTATATCAGAAGCAAACTCTTTTCCCTTCACAGAGAAAGTATTAAGCATTTCACATGTGTTATATTACTCATATACAAGTAATTTCTGATGAGACAGCCCTCAGAAATGAGGAGTTCTATGTGTCTTACCTCCCCACAAGAACTGTTTCAACAGTTTTAGCACACTTTTCCTTTAAAAAGATTGTATAGTTTTGTGAAATGTCATTAAACACCCATAAGTCTCACAATTTCAAAAAGTGAAATATTATTTCCAGACATATCATTTCATGAAAGAGTTAGTGGTTGGAAATTGACTGTGGGAAAAGAATAATTTCACTATTTAGCAATAATTATAATACTTAGCTTGTTCTGCTGATGTTATTTAACAGGGAAATAATTCCACAATTTCACACTCTGAAAAACAGCTTTTCTATTTTCAGGAACTCTGTTGCCTAAATAGCTCACAAACTACTCTAAGTAATGTAGACCCTTAAGGAATTAATTACTTTCACTGATAAATGAGACACTGAAGGCAAAAAGGGCCTGTCCTATGACCCAATAAGAATTGTATCTGCTGTTGTTTTCATTAACATAGCTTGGATCAGAAATTAAAACCTGGTAAAATCACAATGAAAATCTAACTAATTAGAAATAGCAGTAAATCACTTAACAAGGAGCAGATGTGGTTTTGGGGATAAAAATGAAAATATTTCTTACTTAAGAATTAACTTCTTAATAAAATAACTTGATTTAATAAAATAATTTATTGTTTTATATTTTATTTTTATATATTTATATTTTTGTTTAATTTATATTTAACAGAATAATATACTTAACTTCTGAATAAAATAATTTTATATTTACTCTGAAGATCCTTGCAATTTTTAACTATTATCTTATCTGTGTCTTCTTTTTAAAAATTCTTTATTATAGGGATCCTGCAACCACAATGACCTTCTTCCTCTCAACAGTGTTGTGAAATATTTGGGTTATATAGAAGGGTTTAGTTTTCCATGCATTTCTACAGCATCCCATGCAGCAGGCTTTTTGATGCATTTAATACATTAATGAAAATTTACTATTAAGATTCTCTAAATTAGCACATACTAAGGAAAATCAGGCAAATTTATTGGGATAATTCCATTAATGATAGATAAGTAATCATTAAAAAATGCTAACAGGTCACGTTCAGTCCAGAAGCACAAATCAGCTAAACAATAAATGTGCTTACACTTAAAATCTAAAGCAACTTCTTGATTTGTCAGCCTGTGCATTGAAGTCAGCTTGAGGAGTTACTGCCCACATCAAATATTAAACGTCTCTGCACAGCTAACATTCCTCCTCGTAAGAAACTTAATATAAGCCCTGCAAACAAAGAAAAACCTATGTTCTCTCACTTTAACCTGAACCTACATAAATATATGCAGTTCTCAGAAAGGATCTGTTTCAATAAAATTTGATTTTGTCCAATACCCTGTCTTATACATAAACCAGCCGAGTTTCCTTTCTTTTCTCAAGCTCTTCTCTCTCCTTCCCCAAATTTCATGAATTTCAGATACTATCCACCCTGTCAGAAGCATCTTTGGGCATTTGCAGACACACACAATAGAGAAATTCAGTAGTCACCCATGCTTGTTTTTCAAATGCCTAGAAGGACAAGAAGTCCTGAAGTTTATAGTTAGAAATTCTATCAAATGCTTTACTGTTCTGCAGGTCTGTTTGCTGCAAGCCTTCAGTCAATCCAATATTACTGGTTATAACAATTATTATTACTTTCCCTTAGAGTACTAACAATTATATACTTAGAAGAGTCTGCTTTATATGTCATTATAACTTATCTGAATCTCTCAGTCTTAGAATATTGTTCTATTAAGTTCTATTGTGAGTGCAGCCAATCTGCAAACCTTTTACTTATCAGTAATACTGTATTCAACAACCACAGCTCTTGTGTTCACATGTAATTTAAGAAATAGCAATTTCAATATTTTCAACACGCAAGTTTAACTTAATTTTAAGGTTATACTAATTTTATGCCTTTTTGATATTAATTTTTCACAATATATTTGAACTCCTTACAAGTTCAAGTGAACAAGGAGTACCATACTGTACTTTCCAGAATGTAAAGTCCTGTACTTGTTTAATAAGCAATTTTTATCAAATTATTCTGTGTGAAGAACAAGCATGTTTAATTAAGAGCAGCAGAAACTGCTACATTAAATTCCAGGTTTGGATTGAGGCTTGTTCTAGTACATTTTGCATTTTTTAACAAGAAGTTAAAGAAGGATGATACCAATTTGTCGATTATTTTTAAAACATCTATACTGAGAATATACTTCATATAAACTAATATGCTTTAGTGCTGGCTGCTGTACATTCCCCTAAACATTTTTCTATAGGGCAAAATGGTGCACTAAAAATCTGCTGAAGCAATATGTTACTATTTAGCGAGTTCAACATCTAAAAATTGAGTAGGTAGTATTCCTGTAGCCTCTACTAGATCACTGTAAAACCCACCAATCTGGCATGATTTAACATGACACATAAAAGCTGCTGAGAATGGAACAGCAACAGTACTACAATTTTAAGGTTATATAATGTACAATATACACAAAAACTCACGTATCTTCAGCATTGAAACAGCTTTCTTTTTTCATAGCTATTTCCACTTCAACTCAAAACATGAAGCTTTCTAAATCCTCTGTTTAAAGACTAAAGTAATTCAGCATTCATCGCAGACATCTGCTCTAGCAGACAAATCCAGATGAACTTTGTACTTTCACTTCAAATTTGCCCTTACAGAAAGAAATTATGTAATGACATACTATTACATTTCACCTCATCATTTTTCAAACATCAAGTAAATGTTTCCTAAACCCTTTATATGTTCAAATAAATGATCATAACTATTCTGCACCAAAATGCTCCAGATAAAAAATTACAGGCATTAATTAAGTACCATAGTGCCCATTTGCACTTTCATTACTTAGAAGCCAAAGGCAGGCTTTTGCAGTTAGATTCTATACCTTATTTAATGTTCTTCAATCAGGTGCCTAGCAAAAAATTAGTATAATTGTTATTGAACACCTAAGAATATTGTATTCTCTTCATACAATTCTATAAAACCTTGTTGATTTCATTTCCTTAGATCCTCAAGATTCATGACAATTCATCAGTTTCAACTTTCTTCTGGAAACTAGAAATATGTTTTTCTCAAAATAGTGCAGTAATTAAACAAATTTTATATCGAAAATGTATTAGATGACAGTCTATTAATCCATTTGTCAAAGACTGCTTATCCATTTTTACTTTGATCATCTAGGTTAAGATTTCTCTTAAAGGTCACAGTTAATTCAGTCTTCTGAATTTTACCATGTGTGCAATGTCAAGAAATGTTACCACAGTAATCAGTAGTTCTGTGCTTGTAAAGTGAAAATGTTCCTAAACTAAAAGAAATTAACAAAAACGTCTATGTTTATCTCTCCATTCATGCTTTCTTTTCCTCAAGTCATGCTAACTTTTAAATTGCTAAAATTTAACAATTGAAATGTGAAATGACATTGGAAGAAAGAAGTGATATAATGAAATATTTTAAGATGCAATATTTTTAAGCTAACTCATTTTCATTTCCTATTTCCTCTACCTGTTTAATAGAAACCTCTTTCTTAATTATTTACTAATTAATGAAGTCTGGAGAGATATGGAGGGTTAAATACTTTTTTTCCTTTTTTCTACATTGAATAGTAAATGTAAAGCATAGAGCTTAGACAATTTTTTGTTAAAAAACCCCAGAAGTCCTCATGCCAGAGCTACCTCAAGCACTGGCCCATCTACTCCTATGTTTTGGATAACTAATAAAATCAGTACCATTGCTATTCTCCATGTCTGCCCATTTTTCTTAATGAATTTTTGTCTCGTCCCATAAAACTTGGCTCAAAAACCCCCCTAATACTACCCTGTCTACAACGGGTTTCCCACATACAATAAAAGTGCAGTATTTTGCCTTTTTAAGTGGCTACCAATATTCAGCATATGGGGCTTTTTTATTCTTAGTTCTCAAAGCACAAAGAAAGAAATGCTTATTTGAAAATAGACTGCCTAGGACTTAATTCAAGCTGAAATAATCTTGACTAAATAACAAACTCTGTTGTATTATAAAAATAAGATAGTATTTCCAACACTTCATGGCTATAAAATGCCATCATTTACAGATTATCAAGGCAGGAGGGCAGGCAGATTTCATTTTGTAAGGTCTTTTCCTGGTAAGTATAGAAAATGAAGATAAGTGCATTGTACATAGCAAGCTGAGAGGAGAGGTTAATGTTATTTCAATTCTTTTGCATGTTTGAGGGACTTATTTTATGTATCCGAATTTTTAAAAAGAAGCAGAAGAATATCAAGGCCAAAAGGGACTATAACTACATTAGC
Organism: Melospiza georgiana; assembly: GCF_028018845.1. NCBI lineage: Eukaryota > Metazoa > Chordata > Aves > Passeriformes > Passerellidae > Melospiza > Melospiza georgiana. The sequence goes on along the minus strand of NC_080430.1, from coordinate 40,680,530 downwards.
ACAACCACACTTCCTCTGCAGGCCAAAGAATCTCCTGCTATTACATCAAAACTAAATGTCTTTGTAAAGACTCCAAGTAATGACAATCTTAATCATGTGTTCCAAAGGTTAGTTACCCTCATTGTTAAGGGATATCCACATTTTTTATTAGTCTGGATTTGTCTACATTCAGTTTCAAGCTTCTGAACCTTATTACATTCTATACCGTTTAAGGCCATTAAATACTAGAAATCTCATTTTCATGAATCTATTTGTGGAACCTAATCAAATTACATCTGAATCCTCACTCAAACACATTGAACAGATTGAGCTTTCTAAGCCTCTCATCATAACCCATATAACAAGCAGCACACAAACATTCCCATAGCTATTTCTGAATATTTTTCAATAATTTTTCTTTTTTTCAAATATAACAACCATTACTGAAAGTAATATTACAGGAAGTCTAACTTATGCCATTTGCCAATGTTTTCCTACTTCTCTATTCCTATACCTATTTTATGTCAGCAAACAGTACAGAAAAAAAAGTGATCTACACACCTGAACACTTTACTCTGATCTCAGAGTACAAAATATCTAAAAGAACTTCTGGAGAAAATAAACCATTAAATATATGAGGGTGAACAGAAAATGAAATAAAATGACATGACTAGCAAAGCAATCCTGCTAGAATGACTGGATGACTGGATGTCTTAAAAAAGGAGCAAATTTTATGAACAAATAAAAAGCAGAACAGTATTTGTCTAGATCTCTGTAACACTCTACACAAAAGTTTTACATAAAATTGTGGCTATTGCTGCAATTGTAAGAAGTAAGGAACTGGCTGTGGAGGAGACGTCAACTCCTATGAGCCAGACCTCTGCCCTAGAGTGAAGTTAGTAGTAGAGTTGCTCCAAGATCATCTTTGAGAACAGTCTTATTTAATATTTTTAAAACTCCCTGGCATAAAAAGTAGGAGTGATGTCAATGCCTCCTAACCATGTGTCAACACAGAGAACTGAACTAAGACAAAGGAAAAACCGGGTGACTCAGGGACTGGAGTAATGGAAGTGTCATGACATTTAATAATACGAAGTATGAGGTTGGGGCACAGGCTCCGTGCTCAAGGCTTCTTAGCAGTGTATACTAAATTGGATTTTGATGCCCTCAAGGAGAGGATAAAATTACTTATTTTCTCAACAAGAACAGGCTTCAAAACTATATTTTGTGGTGATGACAGAGGAACCAGGACAGGAACATCTTCCCTGAGAAGTTTGTGTTGCTAAGCTAAGCAACATCCCTACCACCAATAGCAAACAGCCGTGGTCCCACCACCTTCAGCACAACCCTCTCTCTGTCTCGGGGCTGGAGCCATGCACCCTGTCTGAGGAGAAGAACCAAAAGCTACTGGCAGAGGCAGAAAAGTGAAATGTGAAAAGAACTTCAAAAACGTTCCAGCATCAGATAGCCAAGATCCCAATTTGCTCTATGCTCACCTCTGTCAATGGCCAAATCCTCCTAGAACACTCCATTTTCTCCAGTCTGGAGAAATTAAGAGGAGGCAACAAAGGTCACAACGAAGTAAAGCTTCCCAGTCCCAATAATATGTGGCTATGTGACTTAAATCACCCAGCCCTGTCAGCAGCAGGGACTAGCTTAAACTCTTAAATCCATCTTCCACTCCCCCATATTGAAATGAACCCTTTTCTGTTTTGTTATCTCCTCTAGCAATCAAGCAGACAGTGTTGGGGAAAAGGTGTGAGCAGGAGGGGACCAGTACACAGCCAGCATAGCAGCAGTCATGAAATTAATGCTCATGTGGTCTTGGCATCCTGAGCTGCTAAGAGAGGATGAAATATGGGAGCAATTCTGTACCATGATGATTCTGCAGACACATCAGTCTGTCATCATACACAACTATTTATGCCTAAATCTAGTTCTGTGACAGTTCCTCAGAAACTAACACACTGAAAACCTATTAGGGAAATGAAGATCATAACATATTAGTCAATCTCAGGACAACTGAGCCACCAATGTGATGCAACCCTACAAGGCAAACATGACCTTAAATCAGAAATGATCATTTCAGTAGAGTAAGAGAAGACTTTATGTTATTTTACATTGCACTAATGAGTCCCTGTGTACACTGTTACACTGAATTCTGGCAACTTATATTAAAGAAAAATGGATTCAAACTGGGACATGTGGAGAACTGTTACTAGGGTGATAAGAAAATGGAAATTTCCCTGTTTTGTAAGATCAAAGTTACAGAAAGTGATGGCTCACTACCTTTTCTCCTTACCTCTAATTCCACATTTTGTTTTGGCTTCTACCTCAAATGCACATTCTACCAGCCCTAATGCTCCTGTACCTATGCGGTGAACTGAGTCAAGGGACTCATGATCGATAAAAACCTTTCAGTCATCAGTTTCCTGATGGGATTTCTTTTCTCAGTATGTAAGTATATACACAGAAAATAAGGCCTGAAGCTGAGAATAACAATGCAAATTTATGATGCAAGTGCAGATCATTGTTTGCTAATAAACACATGTTGAAAGAAAACACTGAGAAGAAACATAGATGTTTAAACATAAGGACAACACAAGCTCGGATAAAATGGTTACACATCTACTAGAAACCACATTTCAGACTGGAAATCAGAAATTTTAGCTATCACAAAAGTACAGTTGTAATTCCAGTTACAGGGACAGAGGCATAACCTGTTTTTACAGTACAGCTACTGTCTGCTAGCACTTTAGAAGTTCTTTTTTATTCCCATATTTAACAACTGTTCCATATTTTTGATAATAAGCATGCATTTAATTTAATTCATAAATTGAAGTGTAGTATTTTTTAAAATTTATTTCCAGGAAGTCAGAGATTAGTAAATTAATAAATAAAAAAAGTAGTACCACTTGTACATCTGGACAAAGTGTAACATCTGGAAATGCTACTAATAGTAGCAAGAATTCCTTTACCTTGGGCAGGGTGTAATTTCTCAGAAGTTCCAAAATTACTCTAACAGCTTGTTTCAAAGAATTGCCTCCTATATGTGGTGTGAGACTTTCAGATCTTGTACACCCTCAGACCCAGAGCCATATTGTGACCTGATATTTAACAGAATCTGGTATTTTGGGTTTTTTAAACTTGTCCATCTGTCTATATGTCCAAAGCCATTATTTGGTTGCAAAAAGATGAAGTATGCAAAAAAAAAAAGTCTAGGTAGTTAAAGTACACTTTTACTCTTTTTTTCAGATTTTACAGATTTTACACCTGATACTGCTTTCTTGCCCCTCAAAACATGCCCCCTTTGTGCCTCACAGTTTTGCACTAGCACATTTCAAATACCTACTTTTAAAATACAGAATAATACACAAAAAAGGGCATGTGGAAAAAAATGAAAAATATGCAAAAAACAGTAATATGAAAGAAATTCAAAACTCAAATAGTATTTACAAATACAATTGCTTTTATGATACTTTAAAATACATTATTACCATCTTCTAGTTATGCTTTTAAAAAAATTAATATTTTTCTGTTCTAAAGAACATCAGAATTGTTGTGATGGAGGGGTTCCAGTTGTTTTTTCAAGGTACTTTAAGAACTACAAATCTTAAATTGGTGGACATTAAAAAAAACACAAGTACGAGATGCAAAAACTATGAACCTAATACCTTATCTATCATCTCTTTTAATCAGAATATTAGAGATTCATATTTTACAGAAAATTTTATAAGAGATCTCACTCTTCACCTGAGCATTACTACCTTTTAGATCCTGTAGTACCACCAAAAAACATTTCAAAACCAATACAGGCAGAAGATAAATACATCTGACAAACAAAATAAATTATATTATATTGGTTATTCGTAAGATTTATGTACTCCTTACCTTTGATATATTAATACAGGTGTTGTAGTTGATTTATTATGTCACAATAAACCAGTATAATAAACCATTTTCTCACACTTTTCAAATTACTTCCATTTTAGGTGTGTAGATCTGTGGAATCTGTTATTATTTTTAATGAATAGCAAACATCATACCATTAATGAATAACATATAATAAAATATGTTTGCATGTCTCATTCATTGCTAAAACATCACCTTCCCCTCAAAGGGACACATTAAGTCTGTTTATTTTTTGGAAATTCCTGCTTTGTGGCAAACTACTGACAGGTACTTGTCATCACCAAAAAGGTCAGCGGATTTGGAGCACTTGTCTTTTTGTAAAACAAAATGTATTAAGTTTGACAACACTTTTAAGCACTTTGCCACAGGTTATCCAGAGAATCATTATGCAGTGCCAGGGATTTTTGTGGCCCCTCCCCATCTCATTACAAAATCTGGTGAAGATGCCACTGTTTGAAGGCTCGTTTTTGTCAGGTTATAACACTGATGCCGTCCTGCAGCACACTGTGCACTCCTGGCTCCAACTACTTTGCTGCAATAGTTTACCTCTGAGTGAGGCAGTGAAGGAGTTTCACATGCAGTGCTCTCTGTAGTCTTAGTCTGGAATTCCTTTCTTATTCCAGCCAAAGCAGCCATTCCATCAGTAGCTACTTTTGCACAGCTTTTCCATTAAACATCAGTTTCATCAAAGAAACTGTTTCCTGTTGAGAATAGATCTTCTCCAGTACATTTGGAGCAGTAATTGTCCTAATGCTTGTTTCTTCAAATCTTCAGCAGTGTCTTCTATGCATCTTTCAACTGTATTTACTGACAAGAGTGCGTTTTAGATTGCTGCTATATTCTTCTACCTGTGTTATTTCAGTTATTTTTATTGTCGTGGGAATAACAATTGTTTCCTCAATGGCATGTGGTCTTTTGCTATTATCTATGAAACTTCTAGACTTTTATCATTAAGTTTTGCAAAGTGCTGGATTGAGCAGCATGACTGAAAGCATCACTGAAAAATATTTTGAAGGTCTGTCTGTCTTCATGTTCTGAATGTGTAGCTTTGTAAACATCTGGCTAACCATAGTGGCTTCATACCAACTTTAGCTGATATCTCAAGACACAATACACATTTTGGTGAACTTCATTAACAGTGGTTGTCAGTGCATAGAATCATAGAGTCATAGAATCAAAGAATGATAGTTCCAACCCCCCTGCCATAGGCAGGGACAACTTTACTAGATCAGGTAGCTCAGAGCTCCATCCAACCTGGCCTTGAACTCTTCCTAGGGATGACATATCCACCACTTCTCTGGGCAACTTGCTCCAGTGCTTTGCCATCCTCCCAGTGAAAACCTTTTTCTTAATATCTAATCTAAACCAACCTTGTTTCAGGTTTAAGCCATTCCCCTTAGTCCCCTTTGCCCCCTTTGTAAAAATCCCCTCTCCGTTATTCTTGTAGGTTCCCTTCAAGTACTGGAAGACCACAATTACATTGTCCCAAAACCTTCTCTTTTCCAGGCTGAACTAACTGAATTCTCTCAGCCTTTCCTCACAGGATACTTCAGTCTTGATAATTTTTAATGTGTTCGATCAACTTATTGTCAGATCCAATCAGATCACCATTGGTTTTGATGTTGTGTGGCTGACAAAGAGGTCACACTTGGAAAAGAAGTGTCAGCTCTACCATTTTCTTGTTCCCTGCTTGCGTTGAGAATCATCTTCAATGACAATTTCTTTGCAGGACTCTTTTTAAGACACTTGTCCATTTTGTGAGGGTTAATGTAATCAAAACTAGTTAATACAATCTGTAAATGGGAATTTAGACAATACACTGAAAACAAGTAAGTGATGGCAGCACTGTTAACCCCTCTGCATTGTGGAGCACCCAGTGCTCCCTCAGGATACCTTGTGTGCCATACCTGAGGTGACCATCTGACCAAATGAGGGCAGAACTTTTGTTTTGGGGTTTTCCCCTTTTTTAAAGACAGACACCTTGGAGGAGCTATGTGTAAGTACAAGCAATGCAAACAGATGGAGAATAAACAACAGCAATAAAGATATCAGGTGGTGCCTGTTGATCTGGATTTCTACTGAAGGGAGAGGAATTCTCCCAGTAAGACCTAGTAAATCTGAATAATTGGAACAGTTGTGTGATTGTGTGGGGGTACTGGGTTGTGTGTCTGACTGTCTGTGTATCAAACTCTGAGATGCCATCCAGGGGAGCTCTCAGTTACTTGTGATCGGTCGCAACTTCATTCTTGTGGCTTCCTTCTCTCACCTGCTTAATACCTGCTTCATTCTGCTTCCCAATCCTGAGCAGTCTGCCTGCCTGCTTCTTGAAAAGAACTCTCACCTCGCCCTTCTGTTTAGTATATATTTTGATTCTGTGGCATTTTCATTCCAAGTCTGATTCCTGAGTATGCTTTCACTTTTTTGCCTTTTTTATTTTTCTTTTTTTTTAAAGATGCTCTGTGCCACTCTTAATTTCTGCTTCTTTGGCTCACCTTAACTTTTTTCCTGCCTTGATTCTAGTCTAACAGTGATCACTGAGCCCAGTTGCCTATCATAGTATCTACCTACAGTTGTTTGATATTGTGTGGAAGTTGACAGTAAGAAGCAAAAAATGGAGCTTTCACAACTATTAAGTGTGTTTAGAGCTGTTGCTTGAAAGCAGCATCAAAACAAATTGAACTCTGCAGTAATTTTCTATATATTTACTGAGACATGAAAACTCCCTGGGCATCGGTAGGAAATCCAGTATAGACTTATCTCTTTCACTAAGAATATTGTTCAACTCTCATAATGTGTCATTCAGGGAGCATCTGACTAATGATAAGGTTTCATCAGGTAGATGAAACCTTGTATGTTATGGCATTTCCTAAGCTAAAATGTGGATTATTTTCCTATAGTTTCTAAAATAATAAGTTGTTACTTATAAAAACTAGTGATTCTGAATCTGAAAAAAAAAATAAGCATAAAAGAGAATATAATTTAAAATTAACCTTTTTAGTAACTATTTCTAAATTTGATACAAGTTCCAATACTGACATGAAGGACTAAAGTCTTCAATATTAGACATTATTTTAATAAAACAATAATAAAATCTACTTGTAACTGGTATACAAAAATAGAAGGCTTCTAGATTCAATATCTATTTTATGGCTTCTGTTCAAATCTCATGTCCTTTTGAGATTTCTGGTTTCACAGCGTTAAAGAAACCTATCTGAAATCCTCTGTATTGGTAAAAGATCACTGAACTGAAACTTAGTAACTTGATCAAAAAATCTACCATGAAGGATCAGATATTTTTGGGATCATGCTTTTCACTTTTTGACAAGAAAAGAAAGTGAATGCCTGTAAGTTTTTGGCTTCTAAGCTTAAGCAGATGTTCACATCTGAAAACAGAGATTATCTTCAACATATTCATAGCACTCTTGGATTTTGCTGTACCCAGGTACCAGGACCTGTACCTGAAGATACCCAGCACTCCTCAAATGAAGTGGAAAGACCCCTACAAAACCATGGACCCTTGTACTTTGTATTTTTTGGACAGCATTATAACTTGATGGTTCCTATTCACCTTGACTGGGACATGGTTCATTCATGCTGGACCAGGCGCACAGCTGTTGGACACTAATGCAAGTTCCAATAAAGCCTCCTGAGAGTAGCATTATCATGATGGATTGCTCTTGTCCAAGGTCTTTCCCCTCAGAATCCTGAAAAAATCTGCCTTCTGCTCCACACCACCCTTTAGGGTGGAGCTCCTCATGAACTACAGCTTGCCAGTGAACAGTGAGAAATAAATCAGCACCTTAAGAGAGTTTTGAAACTGGAGAGACTCAGTCAATGGGAGAATTAAATTCCTGAGCATATCTTATTGAAGGAAATTTACCATTAAGGGTTACTTCTGTATATTGTTGTTTGTGGAATTAGCATCCTCTGATTATAAGCTTACCAAATTTTTAACAAATCTCAGGGTCATTGAAATGAACATTTGAAAGTCAAATGTTTGTCTTAAATCCTATTTCCAAGTATGATTATATAGTGAACTGGCATAATCAACTGAAAATTCTTTTTTTGCCAGCTTGATTTCAATCTTCCTTTTCTTTTAGAGCAAGAACTCAAAAGGAAGGATGGGAATTCTTCCTTCAGCGCCATTGTTCTTGAAAACATTAATAAAAAATAACTTGAAAAAGTCTTCAGTTAACTCAGTTAACTTTAACTGAGTTAAACCTCTTTGAGTGTGATGTTACCTTGAGCAAAGTAAACTTTGCTGCAGAAGATGAAGGGGGCAGAAAATTTGTGGTGATAATTCTTAGGGAACCACCATTATTAACAAGGAAACTACATTCCTTCAAAGACCTCAGTAGATGTTAGGTAACAGCTATAATCTGCATAGAACATAAGGAGGTATAAGTTTTTCTCCAGTTAAGCACAGGAAAAATGTTTAAAACAAAAGAGAAAGCATAGTATTTAAGCAGAATTTCTGATTAAGGTGCTGGCTGAAGAAGAGACATTACCTCTCCCATGGCTACTCTGAATATTTTGATTTTTGCTTCTGCAGTTAAGGCAACAGTATGTAGAATAATTCAAATCCAGGACAGGAACTTCATTCAGACTTACCAGTGAAGATGCAGCAGATAGGTATGTACCTAATAGTTGGATAACTCACCAAGTTTTTCAGGAAAATAGGATAGAATGCTCTGTGAGAGCCCAACATGTCACCTTAATGAAAGTGAAACTGATACCTCCATTTTATAAGCACCCCATCCAGATAGAAAAATGTCAGTAGTAACGAATTTTTTTTTGAAGTTTGATATTTTTAAAACATTGGGAAAATGAAATTATACACACAGGTTGATGCTAAATGAGCCTTTAGGATTTCAGAAGTTGAACTATTCACCCAAAACCCAGAAAAAAACTTCACTTTCAGAGCACAGGAATCAAATACAATTTCAAAAAAAAACCAAGCCACCCAACCAACCAGACAAAAATATATGCAGAAACTACTGCCATTTTCCCCTCCAAATTAACTTGCACCAAAAAATAATCTTCCTATTTGAGTTCTTTTTCTGAACATTGAAGTTATGTAACTGGGATAGATAATGTCATGGCTGAGGAAACATCCACAATGAGAGTGTAAAGTCTGTACCAGATGAGTTTTAGGATACAGTGCTGGATCTATGCAATGCTGCTGAATCACTGCTTTGAAAAAAACCACTATTCTTCAAAGATCCTCCAGGTGATGGCAATACTGAATCACATCTTATCATAGAGAATCAATATAGATGTAAAGATTATTACTTCCACTCAAACTCTCTGAAGTCATCTGCAAGTATCTTGACAGAGAAATCAGGTTAATACAACTTTGAATTTCTGCAAGGCACTTAGTCCCTCACTATGGATTCTTAAGACAAGTAAGAATGCCATGGTTTATGGATCCTCAGATGACTAAGCCAATGACCAAAAAATGAAAAAAGAAGGGCAAAAGCATATTTGGATTGTTTTCTCAGTAATGACTTTTCACTAATGCAATCCAAAAATTGGCCTTTTTTTGTGCAACATGCACATAAATTATCTGGAAAACTGAGTAAACACCAAGGGGAATCTCTAAGTATGCTGTAAATTGATACTAACTTGTATCAGTTAGTATCAACTATCAAGAGGAAAGGCATGGGGATAAGGAACTGGAAAACAACACCAACAAAGCAACCAAAAAATAGCAAAAAACCTTACACACATTTCTAGACCTGTCTGGGCAATAAAAAACAGATTAAATACAGGGTAAATTAAAACTTAAAAGTGATGAATATGGGAAAAATAATTTACCTTTATAAAAATGACAAGCTGAAAAATTGACATTTAAACATGACCTTGAAGTTATGACAACTCTATCAAAACATTGGTTCAATGTTCAGGAGCAATCAAAAAGAGGAAATCAAGTATTTGGAATTACTAAGATTACTAAGGAACAGAGGAACACATCACCATGCCACCACCTGATTTCACAAATCTCCCAAATCTCACAAGCTGCATGCTTTTTGGTTCCACGAGAACAAGACAGAACAAAAAAGAGAGCGGCAACAAGGAATCAAGGTAAAGAACACCTTTCAACTACCGCAACATAAGGTAGAATTCTTTACCTTAGAAAAGGGATGGCTGACAAGATCATAAAATGGAGATATACTAAGTCTTGACTGGCATAGAGAAAGTGAAGAGATTTTTTTATTATTTCCTATTTTGCTATGTTCTCACAAAAATACAGACAACAATAGGGGAAGCAGTTGCTTAAAGGAGAAAAGCATAACAGTACAGCTGTGAAGGAAGCCCAATGAATGCTTGCCACAGAACAGACAAAGTATTTTGACTACCGAGTTAGCAAATGGAGAGCAAATTATAAAGGCAGTTGCAGACAGAAATACTTGCCATTAGGAAATGAATACTTTTCCGAAGACAATACTGGGAGGGGGTGGTGTGTGATGCTCCTCGCGAACAGGGGCAGGGAAGGTGGGGTGAAGCCGAGCTCCGCACCCGCAGCTGGGCTGTGACATCTCGTGGTCACACGGTCTAAGTGCAGGCCAGGACACCGCGCTGCAGAGCACCATTTGTTTTGCCTTCGATATTACAAGGAGAGACCCTGAAGACACGGTCAGTGGTGGGGGGAAGGCAGAATAAAATCAGAAGAGTACACTACTTATAGGCTCTCTATATAGAAATGGGTATTCTTCTAAAATTTAAGTGAGGTTATTAGTGATGTATGAAAGAGAAAGTTGACTCAAATGCTGTTCTATCATTAAAACAGACATGCTTTAATTAGCACTGTTAAATGTGACTTCAATTATTGAGGAAAACAAACTAAATTTTAAGCCTAATCTGAATCAAAAAAATCACACACCACCTAAAAACCACTCCCTCCCTCTTCTGTGAATGGAATTGGACTTGGGTTTCATGACACACAAACTGTATGGTTCTAGCAGACACAAGGACATGAAGTCTTTAGGAAACAAAATATATCATGCCTCAGAAACAAACGATATCTCTTTATATGAAAATCCTACTTGGAATGCAACTTTCTCCTAACCTTTGTTTTGGCTCTGTGCAGCTTTGAAGAGCAATTCAGCTCATCATGGCTAAAGCAGTACTGAAATTTTATTTTGAGATCCTTACAAGAAAAAGGTATGTTGAAATTCTCACACCTCTAGTACAAGATTTTAAGTCTTACAGATACTTTCACTCACCTACTTTTAGGTTTGTGAAGAGATTGAATATTTAATTTAAAGCGCAAAGCATAATTACAGAACCACAGAATATGCTGAGTTGGAAGAGACACACAAGGATCATTGATTACAACTCCTGGCCCTGCACAAAACCATCCCCAAGAGTCACACCATGTGCCTGAGAACATTGTTCAAACACTTCTTGAACTCTGTCAGTCTGGTGCTGTGACCACTTCCCTGGGGAGCCTGAACCAGTGCCCTATCAAAATCTGTGTTGAATTTCATTGCATAAAATGTATTGGACAACATGGTCGCTAAGATACCTATTCAAGTGAAAATTTCTAATATAAAAAAAACATTTAAATACCTATCAAAAAATTTTAATCAGAAAAACAGTATCTCTTGAATAAAATAGGAATAAAGTAACAGAAGGTGTTTTTAAAAATCCACGCTATTTTATCTACTTACAGTTATTTAGATTTGTTGAATTTCTCCTATTTTATCTGCTTATATAACAATAACCACAAAAGAGTTCACTTCTTTAGAAAGTCCCATACAATCTTCTTTAAGGGATTTTTTCCCCTGAAATCTCAATTAGTATTTGGTTTAACAGCCTAGAATAAGCTTGTATATGACAAGAGCTCAGTTGTGTTGCAAATTATATTCATAAACTTTTTAAGCAAATTACACTCTTGGCAAAAATATAATATGAACAAAATAAAATGAGCATAAGTAATGCTACCTTGTTATTAAGTTGCAAGTATGCTTTTCCTAGACCAGAATTAAATACATTCATGTGGAATACAACAAAGCGAGGATTAAAGTCTCCCATTTCTATTTTTTTAAGTAATAAAAATGCAGTCTTCAGCAACATAACGAAGTGCATTCTGAACATTTCAGAAGGAAAAATCTAATTCTGAGCAACAGGATGAAGTCATGCAACAGAGTTACTGCTGTGAAAAGGATTTCAGTACTATGACCTTTCATAAAACTCTTAGTCAAGGCATAAGTAAGTTAAGAGGTAAGACAGAAGTACCCAAAGAAGAGGCCAGAGAAACTAAAGATATCTACACAGTAAATAATGTAACTGTATACATACAGAAGGAGGGGGGCTATGTTGCTCTGCTACCACTGTTTTGTCCCACACATAAAGTTGTACAACACACATATTTCCAGAAAGCATCTTGACTTACAAAGTCATTTATACTTGGTCTAGCATGAACTAAGCCATGATGTAATGATAAGGATCAGGCAGCCTTTTCTCCATATGGAAAGGAGATACTGCTGAAAGGTGGGAAAATGTCAATGCTGCTGCTGTCAGATCTGTACAGAAGAAATCATCATGATACACTCTGATTCACTGCGCATCTGTCTGATTAACTCTGCAATTGACAGAAACTCACAAAAATAAATCCAGCACAAAACCATTCAGGACCAAGTTTCCATCCACTTCTATTTGACAGGGAATACTTCCTATCCATTAGGTCATATTTTGTCTACAAGTAGATCAAGGCCCCTCCTGAACAGCAAGCTTAGTGTAATACCACGACCTAAGCAGCACTTTTGAAATCTTGAAACTTGTGGCTGAGACCTGCTGGTAGGGTTCTACATGCCTTTGGCAAAGCTGGCATCAGACGTACTTGAGAAGGTAAACATCAGTCCCAAAGTGCTGCCAGAATGAAAATATATATACTCCCTTATGTTCATTAAAACACAGCTCTCTTATTTGTGCCTGCTGCTGGAAGGTGCACCTCTTGCTCAGGTTTGAGGGGAGGACAGAAGGAGAGGGGTCAGAGTTCTGGAACTCTTACATAAAGCTGCTTCTCATATCCCACCTCTCTTGGTCAGGAAAAGCCTCTCCAACATGGAGATCAGATGTGTGTAATGATCAGAACAGATGGATGTGAAAATTGAAATAAAGTCCTGAAGCATGTTATCTTGGATTTCTCACAAGCAGATGGTTCTGAGGACTTCTGGAGGAATGCTCCACAGACCCCATGTAGTGCCCATTTGGAGCTAATTTTTCTGCCATTCAGAGCTCTAGGTAATCACCTTTTCAGACAGGTATTAGTAAAAATTCTATGAAACAAGTCAAGAGGACTGCTAATCTCAGGTGTAGTCTTGCTTGTCTAGCAGAGTGGCATGGCAAGCTTCCTCAAAATCTTAGCTGTGAGCTGTGCTTCAGCCAAAGGCAAGAACACAGTAATTCTTTTAAGAATATTTTCCTCTCTACAAGAATGGGCATATCATTATTGAGAAAAATAATTGAAATATCTGGAAAAAATCAGAATGACTATATTAAGAAATACATGATCAGCTGGGTGAATTAAGCATAAGTTGTATCAGGCACATGACAAATTCTTCTGGTCCATCATTAAGGCCAAAGGTTCAGTTTTTCTCCAAGCACATAAAAAATTAATTTCAGCCAATCTAAGACAAACTGGAAACTATTTAAATTATCAACTCTGCTTAGGGGCCTATCTCTCTACACTCTGCACCTGTACATTTAATAATCTGTTGGAGGCTCTAAAGATCAATGACAACATGCTATCTTTCCTAAAGAAACCACTCCAACACTTATCAAAGACATAAAAAGACAGATGGCCTTTTGTGGTGGGTTGACCCTGGCTGACTTCCAGGTGCCCATCAAGCTGCTCTGTCATTCCCCTCCTCAGCTGGACAGGGGGAAAAACATGACAAAATGCTTGTGGTCAAGATAAGGACAAGGGAGGTCACTCAGCAATTACTGTCACAGGCAAAATAGAGTTGACTTAGGGAACTTAGTTTAATTCATTACAAGCCAAATCAAAGTAATGAGAAATAAAACCAAACCTTAAAACACCTTCCCCCTACTCCTCTTTTCTTTCCAGGCTTAAATACGGTTTTTCCTTATCTCCTCCCAGAGGAGTAGGGGATCACAGAGTGAGGGTTATGGTCGCTTCATCACACACTATTTCTGCCACTCTTTCTGCCTCAGGGAGAGGACTACTCACACTCTTTCCCTGCTCCAGTATGGGGACATGAGACAGTCCTCCAAAATCTTTTCAATATGAGTCCTTCCCACAAGTGCAGTTCTTCACAAACTGCTCCATCATGAGTCCCTTCCAAGGGGTGCAATCCCTCAGGCACAGGCTACTCTAGCATGGGTGCCTCCTGGGGTAACAATTCCGGCCAACAAACCTTCTCCAGCATGGACTCCTCTCTCCATGGGTCCATAGGTCCCTACCAGGAGCCTGCTTCCTGTACAAGCTTCCAGAGGGTCACAGCCTCCTTTGGGTGCCCACCTGCTCGGCCATGGGGTCCTCCACAGGCTGCAGGTGGATCCCTGCTCCAGCATGAACCTGGACTGCAGGGGCGCCACCATGGGCTGCACCACGGGCTGCAGGGGAGTTTGTGATGGTGCCTGAATGCCTCCTGCTCCTCCTTCTGCCACGGCCCTGCTGTCTGTGCTTGCTTCTCTCATGTGTTCTCATTACTCTCTCGTACCTTTTCACAGCAGTTTTTTCCCCTTCTTAAATCTGTTATCCCTTTTTAAATCTGTAATCCTAGAGGCACTAGCACCACCATTGACAGGCTCAGCCTTGGGCAGTGGCGGGTCCATCCTGGAGCCAGGCTGGCACTGGCACTGTTGGAATTGAGGGAAGCTTTCAGCAGCTTCTCACAGAAGCCAGCCCTAGAGCCTCTCCATTACCAAGACCCTGATACACAAACTCAATGTGCCCTTTCAGATTTTTCCTCCTATAATGGAAGTCTGAACACTAAATAAAAACAATAAAAAAGGACATTCATATTTGGCATAGTAAACTTATACATAAATAAGAGAAGTCCATGGTAATATTACAGAACCTATTTTTAAAAATGAACCAGGACTCCCTTCTGCACAAAATATTACATCTCTCAGGACAATTTTTGTTTATTTAAAACCAATTTCTTTTTAGTTTCAACATTCAACATTCCAGTTTATTAGTATGCATGTATGCACAGGTATATATTCACAGATAGAAAGTTGTGCTGTGCCTGAACATTCAAAAATGACAGCACTTCAACAATTTCTAACCCAAATAAGTGAATATTGAGACTTACAGGCTCCTGTATGAATACATTGGCATTCTGCTGTTTCTATCAGTATAAACCAAGCAAGCATTGGCTGTGGGTAACATAGCAACTATCTTGCAAGGCATTATTGATTTATTGAAAATTACGATCATCTGAAAAATGGTTCAAATGATATTAAACAAAAAAAGATTGTGCTTTTGAGCTCTCTGTTTTGTATTCCTCTAAGTGGCATGTAAGGAGTAACATCTTCCAGGAAAAACATGCTTGTCACTGAGGAACAAGTGCTGATACACTGAACAGAAGGAAGAATAGATTATAGTTGATGATGGCACACAGAATATACTCTCTTAAAATATCCATAAGCTATATTACATTTAGAATTCCAAAATATATAAGACAGAGATTTCATATTTGATTTGTTCTGGCACAAATCTGGGTAAACTAGAGTGCAGGGTTACCCAACATAAAGTTATTAAAACAAAATTATATCCACAGTCTAATCTCTGGCAAGCACTCAAAAGCAGTCAAAGCAATAGTCATGAGATAGTTTTATTTTATGGTAAATATCTGACATTTTCATTAGTATACACTGGCAAGAAATGCATATTGATGTTCCAAATGCCTATAAAAAGCAAAAATTAATTCACACCCCCAAAAAATGGCAAGTAATTTAGAAATTACTTTATATTTCGTATCAGCTTTAAGCTCCTATGAAATTGCCAGCGAGCATGAGTAAAAATATATTTTGGTGAGAAAAATTGAAGGTTTTATATGTAAGTACTGCTAAGTCAGACAAAAAACCCACATAGCACAGCTCTTTGAGTAACAAAAGGAAATGCTGTGTAGGGAGAACACACATCCAGCCAGTTTCTCCCAGCACACTCGCACAGCACCTACAAGTGTTGGGCTAGGAATGTCAGCACACCCTTGCCTACTTTTGTTCTCACTAAGTAATTACTTTGGTTATGAAACAATTCCTTTCTGAACACACTTGTACTACCTGACTACACCATCTCCAGTAAATTCCAAGAGCTCAATGCCTACTGCATAAAGCAGCAATTCACTTGTCTCTTTTAAATTCACCTCCAACTACCTTAATTGAATGCCATCTAGTTTTAGTACTGCGAGAATTGGCCAGCAACAGTTCCACATTTTTTTTTATCCACTTCCTTCATGATCATAGGAACTTCAGCCATATTTCTCTACCTTCTTTTTTGCCAAATTGAACATACAGCTTTGGTTACACTACTGTATGCATGTGTACTTTCAGATAGAGTGTCACTTTGAATTTTTAATCTCTTTGTACTTTAATTTTACTTTTGAATAGAATTTTTTAAGCTACTTCTAAGACATGGTTTTACTTCTCAACTTTTGACAGTCAGAAAATCTCAAAATTCCCAGAAAAATTATTGTATTATTCTTATGTCTGTTAATGCCTATATAATATGAAAAATCAGTTTTCAACTACCTTTAAGCACAGCTATACAGTAACTCATATATGAAAATATTCTATCAGTCATGTGTGCATAATGTGTTATTTTCCCAACATTAAAGGAGTTTGAAATCACTGTTAATGTGTTTTGGTGCTACCCAAGCTCCGGAACAAAGAGTAACCAGGAATTCAGCATGATAGCTCTAACCAAGACATCTAAATTATACACCACGCAATGTCTATTACCTGGATTGGAACAAAATTTGTCAGAGCACCCTAAAAAGCCACTGAAAGAAAAAAGGCCTTTGTAGGAAGTCTATTCGGGAGAAGTATCCGTATCTCTGCTGCCATCAATTGCTGCATGGAATGCATTAGGAGGAAGAAATAAAATCCTTATCTTTGAAAGCTCTCACAGGTGAACAATTATAATCCAAATTGACTTCATCTGAATTTTGTGATAAACCTCTGTACCAACAGAGAGCAAGTCCAATCTAATACATTTTAAAAAATTAGTTTTTCCATTTCGTTGCTATTCCTGCAGTAACAAGACACACTACCTGTTCATTTTTTACTTTATGCTTATTATAATTTAAAAGTAAAGAAAGTAAAGATAAAAAGCTTCAGAGATCCTTCACTGATCAATTTTCCAATTGTGATTGTCTTTATAGACATTCAGAAATCCTTTTAATGAATTTGAAAGACCTGTCGATGCTAAAATCCAAAAGTACTATGACACAAACATCACAGTTGTGCAATTTTTCTCAATTGGGGGATCATCCTGCCCCAAAATAAATAAACTTCAATTGAAAGAACTTCTACTGGAGTAAGTGTAAGATGTATGTTTTGTATTTTCTATGTTCTTAACTTTGTTATAAAAGCAAAATTCACAGAAGGACTCAGAAAGCTTTCCTGTTCCACAGCAAAGGGCCAGGCATTCTGTCAATGCTGCAGGTGGCAAGAAGAGGGAACCTTTGCTCCAGAAGAGCTGCAGCTGTTTGGAATCAATGCCAACAGGCTTGGGAGCACAGGGCAGGGCACAGGAGAGTGTGAGAGCTCTGTACAAAGCTGTGCTGTGGCACTGTGGGAGAAAGGTGACGGCTGGGGCTGAGGGTCTCCAGAGAAATGGGCAGAGAACATTTGTCTGCTAGAGAGCATCATTCAGGGGTTTGCAAGAGTTCAGCATATTCATTTGTGGACAAGATTATGGTATGGTTTCCCAGAGAGTAAAACTAATAGAAAGCCCCAAGGAATAAAAAGCTTTGGAAAATGCAAGGGTGGGGTGGAGAGATCAGGTCAGATTTTGCTCTGCTGAAAAGATGAGATCGGTTTGTGTGTTCCTCTTGTTTCTGTACACCTTAACCCAAGCCTGAGAGCATCAGAAAAGTCAGCTTTGCTCAAAGGCAACTGGTGTTAGAAGCTGGAAATCACAACAGAGACTTCTTAAAAACATTAGTCTGTAAAGTTAAATAGGTATCAATAGAGACAACATGAAGGACAATCTAATGTAAAAATACACTGGTGCTGAAAATTTGATACAAATCATCCTGCCCCCAGTATTGGAGCACAGATTCAGCAGTGATTGAAACAATATAAAGTAGCTTTCTACAATTAATTTTTATTTTTTAAACTCTTGAGAAAAAGAGCACATCTAAAATATTTCTGCATATATTACAAAGTATGTGCCTGCCCTGACAAAAAAGATGATCAAAAAATTAGGATTACAGCCCGTGTAATCTTACCTTGGCTATCTGCATATTTCCCAGAACAGCTTCCTAGAGGAAGCTCCAGACAGATGTGATTACTTGCACTCTTATGGGGCTCAGTCTCTTCAGGAAGATACTTGTCAGAAATCCAACACACTTAAAATATGGATGAGTATCCATATTGCAATACCAGGGCTGAGTTGTGTGAACTTGCATCATCAGTCCCTGCTTCAAACACTTTCCATTTTCATTATAAACCCACACTTTATACAGATACATTTTTCTTTTTTTTCAGCCATAGGAAAATAAAGGCTTTGCAAATCCTTCATTATGAAGTGTCAAACTGTGTTTATTCTAAATTCTTCAAAAATCCCTGAGTTATAACAACTAATGCAACAGATTTTTTTTCAATGAAGATTTACTTGCCAGTAAAGTTATTTTTAGATCTTTTTATGATTTAAAAGTAACATCTTGTAACAAAAGCATTTTATCTTTACACACCACAAGGATACCAGGAAACTGTCAGTCAGTGCATATACAATGGATTACTCCAGCCACTGACTTCTCTATCACCTTGGGAAGAAGGTAATAGGAAAAAACAGCAAGAAAGTGTTGTGGAGAAAAAGTAGGATTTTGTAAAATATATATGTCAATACAGCTCTTTGAGATCACCATTTCCCTATAGCTATTGCATCCAAATGTATATCATATATTTAAAATGCATAATTAATTATATGAACATTAATGACATTTCAACAACAAAATCATTACATTGCCTCCTATTTTCACTCATTTTCTAGTTTACAAAACAAGATCTGTTTTCTTTTATCCCAGAAGAATGACTATATTAAAAGATTTTTTAATTTTACTTTTGTCAAATCAGAATATTGCACAAAGGGAGGAAGAGAGTCCTGTTAAAGAATTAATTGCTTTGATAATGAAATGAAGTATGACAGCAACAACCTCTGCCTACATTACAAGGTCAGCACAATGATCAGAAAGCATAGCAGGCACAACTTGAACCCAAGACTGGTTTAAGTGGTTTAACTGCAGAATATAACATTGCTGGTACATGTATGCAAGAAAAAGAAATAAAAAAAGAATTAAAAATCAGCAATATATTTTGATGTGTGGATGACATGCCTGGATGCCTGGTCCATACTCTTTTTCTGTCATATACATTCCAGATGATAAGGAAAGACTTTCATAAATGCATTCTCAAACAAGAGATCAGAGGAAAAAAAAAATAGGAAGAGCATAGGCCCAAGAACATGGAGCCCACCTTCAGTACAGTATGCCTATCTACAACTCTCCTTCTTCTCATGGGTCAAAAAAATGGAAAAGCCCTCAGGAAAACCCTTTTCTGATAAGTACATTAGTCTATCCTGAATTGTGATTATTCCTCCAAAATTAATGAAATCAATTATCTTTCTTGCACTCCTAGAACATGCTGCTGACCTATCAAGGAGCAGACTGGACTGGACTGGAACGTCTCTCTGCATTTCTTTTCACATCAGCCTCACCAGCTAATGGCTTTGAAACTGCAGTCTTGGAATTTGACTGGCTCATCAGTATTTAAGTGGCAGAAAACAGAGATGAAAAATTATGCCAAAGGACTTTCCTGTTCATTAAAGAGATATATACCTCTGTAGTAGGATAATGTTTTTGTTATCATCTGAAGGCCTCAAAAGAGGCATTCTGTTTTCCTGAGCTGAAAAGTGACAGTTTGAACTCAACTAAAATATTTAAAAACTGAAGCTGTGGAAAAGAGTTCCATTGGTTAGGGAAGACTAGAGAATACAAAGCATTTATAGTGTGTATCACTGAACTGGAGGCTTATTAAGCCAGTCTCTAATTAATGTAACTATCTCAGCAGAAAATTACTCACTCATTCTTTTTATAGTACCAAATCATCTATTTATCACAGTACCCCTTAATAACTTCCATGAATAAGGAATACAAACATTTCCTTCCTATAGCCTACTTCCCATAAAACAACTCTTCCTCCCCTCCCCCCAAAAAAAGAAAAAAAAAAGAAAATCAAATAAACAAAACCACAAAATGAGCCCTACAAATTCTTCTTGTTTCCTTTGCTCACTTAATGTGTTTCACTAAGATTTGTACAAGAAATCCATAAAGAAACAGCCAAACAGCAGGGATGCCTGCATTTGAGCAAGTTCTGAAGACATTTAGCTAAAAAAAGTAGCTACATTTCCAATTCTAAATACTCATAACTGAGAGATGAGCAGTTTGGGATTAACACTGAAATAAAATTCAAAAGCTTAGTCAGGAAAGGGTAATGGAATTTTAACTGGTTTTATCAGATGGGTATATGGAAGTTCAAACTCCGTGTAACTAACAAGAACAAGTTCAGTGTGCTGAAGACCAGCTCCCTTTGCTCAGCTGAAATGCTTCCAGAGCACCCTGACAGTCCGAGCTCTGTGGCTCAGGCACCCTGATCACAGCTGCCAGACAGTGACAAAACATTGAAACATTAGGGGCCAGCTGCTTCAGTGCCTTCCACAGGGCAAGGCACTGCCTGTGGGCTGGGACACGGCAGTGTTTGAATTCAGATAATTTCATGTCTTCAGAGAGCTGCAAGTCCTGACCATGTCTCTACCTTGTATTTTGATTTTAACAGTGTGTTACTGGAAATGACAACAGCACTCATACAATGTAAAAGCCTACTCTAAGAAAGGTTATGAATAAGATTACAAAAGATGCTAACAACCCTTAATCATCAACCTAAACAGTAACTAAAATCAAGGGTTATACAAAACAGTAAAAGCATTTCACAAGGAAAGAAACCATCCATTAGAATTCTGATTGTGGAATCAGACAAAAACCAATTTGCTACAAGAAGCTGTCTCAAGACACTAGAATGTTCTGAGGGTATTGTTAGCTCTTACCACTTTCTCCTGCTGTAATCCATGAAAGAAAGAATAGACAGACACAGCTTTAATTTAGGAGACATTTGACAGACAAATCAACCCAGAGCTAACTCATTTGATAATAAAAGTATTGTTTATTCAGCTTATGAATTGCATACTACTGATACTTTCATGTTTTCTTTATCATGCTGAAATTATCTGAGTGTGCCTCATCTTGGCCCATTTGTGCCATATCCTAGTTGCACTGCAGAATAAAACTAAATGCACACATGAAATAGATAAGAAAAAAGTACAAATAACTAAGTGTCAACTAAAAAAAGTAATGCTTAATAAACCTGATACCATATTAAGTCAGTAGCAAAACTCTGGTCATACTCTAAGCTTCCTCTTCTCATCCCTGATCCTTTTCCAATCAAAAACCTTTTTCTGTAAAAACTGTGAAAAAAGTGTATGGCAATAAATTGCCATATTTGGAATGGCAAGGGCTGTGCCTCAGAGTTTATGCACTTTTTAGCCAAGATTTTCTTTCAGAACAGAGCTTCCTATTAAAAAAATGAGTGAAGTGACCCCTCCAAAGCATGATTTTTACCACCAAATTAGTTCAGGACAGATCTCTTTCTGTTTCCTTTCTCTTTTCATTCACACACAAATAAACCTTCTGGCAACATCACACAATAGTCAAAATAGAACTTCCAAGAGTTTTCCAGACATTTGTAAAATTGTACAAAGCTTCAAACAGACAGTTCCTTCATTTGAGGAACAGAACAAACCCAGTTGATGTGTCTTAGGTACAAAGAAAAAAAGTTAGTCAAGTTTACTGATATAAGGACCTATTATTTTGTTTTAAACTTCAAAGTAGAGAAAGGACAAAGTAAGAATAACTAACTAAAAATAGTATTTGCTTAAGCACAGACAAGAAATGTTTGATTTTAATGCACAAAACAATTTAGTATTTCAAAATCATGAGGATTTTGGTGACATCATTAGGAGGCAGCAAGAGAAATTTAGCTCAGCTGAATTTAGTAAAAGGTTGACACTGATTTTGTCAATCAAAAACCACCCCTACTCATTATAGATTATGATGAAAGATGAATGTTCAGTGTTTTATATTTTTAGCCTCCTTTAAGCACTATCTTTCTTATTAGGAACTTAATATTCTGCCAAAGCATCTTTTCTTTGCAAGGATCCACCATTTCAGCTAATTCACCAAGGGAGCACCACTAGGCTCAAGGAATATAAATATAGGTAGACCTATTGTGATTTTAAAAAAATAATATTCTTCAGATTTACTGAGAAGCCTGCTAACGGTTAGCAAAAAGAAAGAAAGGAAAAAAAAAGCTCCAGCCACAAAGCTCCTATGATCAACCACTTCTTCCTTCAACCTGTTAGGGCTGCGGATGAGGGGAATAAAGGGAGATTTTTGCGAGGAGCCCTCAGGGCGGAGGGGCGGCCCCTTTCAGCCTGCCCGGCCGGTGCTGCTCTGCTTCCAGAGCTGCTCTGCTTCCAGAGCTGCCGCTTTCCGAGCGAACCGGAGCGGGCGCGGTACCTGCGGTGTCCCTGCAGCGCCCATCGCCTCACCGAAAGCCGCACCCGAGCATCCGCGGGCACCTGAAGCGAGCGGAGGACGCGGAACCGCCCTGTCCGCGGCCGGAGCCCTCGGGCCGCGCTGCTGAGGGGCGAACCGGGCACCACCGAGCGGCATCACTGCCCCGCTCCCCGCGCCGCCGGACATGGAGCCCGGGGCCCAGCCGGAGCGGCCGCCGGGCACAGCCCGCGCTGAGGGGAAGGGGCGCAGCAGCGGCGCCCCCCGCCCGCCCGCGGCCGGGACAGCGGGGCTGGGCAGGGCCGCTGTGCCCCCCGCGCCTCCGGCCCGAGCCGACCCGGGCCTCAGCCGCTGCCCCGCACCCTGCGGGCATTTCCGCCGCTGCTCACGGGCTCGCCGAGCCCGCCAGGCAGCGCCCGGCCGGCGGCGGAGGCATGGAGCGATGTGAGGGAAAAGCTGAGGGAGCGCCGCGTGTGAGGGCACCCGAGCCGGGCAGCAGTCTCGGAGCTTGACAGCTTTTTAATTTGGAGCTTCATCGTCTTTGCTGGCAGCCGGGTAAGAGAGTTCTTAGTCAGAAACATGTCTTCATAAACTTTTCCAGTGCAGGACCACTGGCGCCCTAGTCAGCAAGCCCTGCCTGGTGAAAACCAGGTTTACAGCTCTTTCTCAAATCCTTTTTAACTAAACCTTTAGAAATTATTCTTCAAGGATGTTTGCTATTGCAATAGGAATAATTTAGATACTGTAAGGTTTAAAAAAGTTCTTCCAGTGCAGGGTCCATAAAGAAGTTGGTTCACTGGAAGTGTCACCCACACCTGTCCCTCATACAAGACTTAGCCTATGTAGAAGTTTTTTGTCATAGTTTTCTTACAGGACTGTAAATACCTCAGAATTAATCAAGGAAAAGGTATCATTTTTGTTAAGAAAATAAAGGTGGGTTTGCCTTTTCTACTGTTCTTAGTCTTCGCTTGCTCTTTGCTAGTCATAAAACTATCCAGTTATGTTTCTGCATTTTAATGATTAACAAAAAATTTAATAAAGTAACAAAGTAAAAACAAATCCTAAATAATTTCCCCCAGACAGACCTATCTTTTATTTTCTTTTTGTGTTATCAAAATGAGAGGAAAGCTAATGTATTTATAAGCATTTGTTGGGTGAAGGTATGGGTGCTAACACCTTTGATATAGGTTTAAATTCTCTACTAACTTTGGCACCAGGTTTGTTGCAGAGCTCAGACAGCTTGGCTCCTGGAACAAACAAGTGGGTCTGCACAAGCCTGAACTTCTGAACTTTGGGGTAAAACAGTCGGTTCAAGGGGGAAATACGTGGCAGGCAGATTGGGAAGGCTGTACCTTCCTAGTGCCTCGGCAATGGAGAAAGGAAGAGGGTGACATGTGGCCAAAGTTTAGGATAAAAGGAGGCTGTGTCCTCTGAAACCTCGAGAGAAAAAACTCAGCACGTGTTTGCCCCACTTTTGATTAAGTTGAAGGACCCCTCTATCTCCTTTTTGGACATAAACCTCTGGTGTTTGTGGATTTTCCTGACAAAATCCTTCCTTTCATAGCCTTCCTTAAGAGGCCCTGCAACAATAGCCAGGACAGAACAAGGACCAGCTGCCTGCTGTCACCAAAACCATGAAGATTTACCTTCCAGTATGGCCTGCATCTGTCAAGATAGACAGCTAAAAATAATACCAGTCTAGTCATCTTACCTAGCATTTTTCCCACGCCCTTGCACAGCACATGTTACTGAATGGACATTTTTATTCTTTTCATGTGTAATAAAGGGCTTGATTTGTTATAAATCCATAAACAGAGCACTTCAGAAATCACACTGTGTAGTGTTTTGGGCTTGGTTTATTTGAGGGTTCTTTTCACATTTTTTCTACCTCTACAGCTACCTACTGACTTTAAACAGATTGCTTGTTTGTGCTGGGGCAGACTTATTTTAAATGTTACTTATGCCTTATCAGTAGTCCAGAGAAATGCACAACTAGGATTTTAATTACATACATTATTATTTGGTACTTCCGAATTTTTACTGTAATGCAGCTTTGTGTCCTACTTTGACTGGTGCAGGATTGCAGAGAGTATAAAGAGTGCTGAGCCATTGTCTTTGAGCAGGACAGGTTTTGTGATCTTTCTGTTGCTTCTGTACAATGTCAAGCACAGAAAGGGATCAGAAGAAAGCAACTATGACTTATTTTTGTATTTGCAAGGACTTGCACTGCATAAATAGATGTGTTTAACACAGCCTTTGCATCTGTCAAAGTGAAATCTAATGAAATGTGGTTCACAGAATGCTGATTTTTCTATCAAGTTTGTTCTGTTCTAATTATATGCAATAAGAGTTTTGTATCATTCTAATTGTACTTATTTAAATCACACATAATAGAAGTAGTCAAGAGAATTCAACAGAGCACAGGGAGTAAGCTGTTCCAGGCACACACTTCTAATGCATCAGAGTTATTTAACCACCACAGAACCATCATGGTAGGCTAAGGGGTTGGAATGGACCTTAAAGATCCTCTAGCCCCAACCCCTCCATGCCATGTGCAGGACAATTCCCACTAGACCAGGTTGCTCAAGGCTTTATCCAACATATCTTTGAACCCTACCAGGCTTCACCTTGTCAGCTGGGGCCTCAACATTTCTGAATATTTTATCTTCTGTTTACCATTTTCTAGGTGAAAATCTGATGTGGTGTCATTTAATATTACTTACACAAACAACTATATTTGCTGATCAGTGATAGAATTATCTTTTTTCATGATAGAATTTTTAACTTTTCTCTCTTGTAGCAAAACATAGTCCTCCCATAAATCTGAAAAACAAGCAGTGGAATCAGTTAACACACCTTTCTGATGGGTCATGAAACTGGAATGTATTTAGTACTGGAAAGTTACCAGTCTCAGTTAAAGACACACCTTTTGACACCGGATGCTCTGGCACACATCCTTGTGGCCATCTGTTATGGTGAATTATCTGCTAAAGTCTGAAAAGAGCTGGGATTTGCTTTTGGTGGGGTTTTCTTCTTGTGTTTTAAAAGTCAGTATTCTGGTTCTGGAGGCCTAATGCTTGTGCCTGGCAATGTGTTTCCTTTGTATGTGCTTAACATTCAAAGGAAACACATCCTGGGATTAGGATGTCAGGCTGAAGTACAGGGAAATGTCTTGCTAATTAGAAGATAATTCCTGTAGCTTCCAAGCTCTAGGGTGGGCAGCTTACAAACATGTGTGGAAACATGATGGTGTTACAGGAAGAATCTATCAATCTAATGGTATGTTTCATTATCTTTTTTTAATTCCATTGTTGTCCAACAGAACAATGCATGCCCATAGGCAGCTGAACTATGTATGTTTTTACACTTTCTAAATAGCTTTTAATCCATACCCTGTTCTAGTACTTTCTGTGCAAATGGGATGATAATAAATTCATTTTTATCTCTTCAGAAATCAAAGCATGTTTCTTTCAGGAAATATAAATGACATGATGAACCATTATCCACCTAAAGATTCAACATTTCAAAGAAAAAAACACAAACAAAACCAGACTCTCTACTACTGGAAAATTCTGACATTAGTTTCAATATATAACTGTCTTTAAGCTGGTTTTAAATGCGTAGCAACAGGTTTTACAATACCAGCCATTGTCTGGGACTATTTTTTGTTTAACTGTTCTGTAGATAGGATATATTTTAATGGGAAAAAGATTACAAATTAAACACATTATGAAAAATAAACGTGCTAATTATTCTGTGAATGCTATCCACAAAAATAGTGGGCATATTTGATAGCCCAAATCCTTACGTGCTTTTCTTCTGGATTTCATAATGGCACTATTTCAAATCAATGTTAAACTATGCAGTAAGACCTCTGTTCTGTAACTTAGTGACATGCAAACACATTTGTATCCATGTCACATGAATTGTTACAAAGAGGTGTTAACTTGGAAATAGTATTTTTTGCCCTTCAACTGAAGGCCGCTGCTCTTGGTAAGAAACATAGTGGAAAATAGCATTGTACTATTTTGGCTCATAAAATAAAAAGCAGTTTACATGTAACATAAACTTCTAGTAAAAATCTCAGTAATGGAAGCATGCTACAAACTTTATAAAAATTTGAGGTCTGTGAGCATGATTAATGGAGAACTTGTGGTTTTGGTTTTTAAATTAGATTCTTGTCCAAATAACAATTCCCCACCCACAGCAGGGGTCCTGTTTCCATTTGGTCTTTAAGCATTTAAGAAGTACTCAATATTGCAACATTTTTCCATATATAGTTCAATTTGGCACTACACTTCCCTTGCTCCAGCTGACTTTGTGGCACAGTTGCCAAAAGTCCTTTGGGACTTGGCTAAAGAAGAACTCTCACAACATAAAAGCAAACTGCTTGTTTTTTTTAGCAGCAAAGGAAACTCCTGTTAGTTTTAAATTAGTCTTGAAGAGCACAGCTGCTCTCCCCTGTAGATCTACATTAGACTTGTTGAATCAGCTTGCTTTTATTCCCTGTAACAGAGGTCCTGATCTGCAATTTAGATTTATTCTTGCTTTGTTTCGACCTTGGTGGAGGAACAAAAGCAGTGCTTTTGGCAGATGAGGTTACATGAGATGATCTTTCACCCTGCTGTAGCAACAGAGCATCCGGTGCCTTTCATCTCTCCCTGGTTGGGAGAAAAAGAAAATTGAAAGAGTACGAATGTAAAATGTTACACCATGTCTCTTCAGCTGTGTGCAGGTGTAACTTCTCAAGAAGCTGGAAAGAGTTTCAAGGATTGAATTGGATGGGCTCCTCTGCTAAGGAGTATTTGGAGCAAGCCGGGGGCAGCTCCCACTAAAAATCACTGATCTTTATTGCTTTGCTACAGCCTTATTTTGAATGATGGCAGGGAGTGCAGTGAGCCTCAGAAAAGGGAGAAAAGTGAGTTTTTAGTGACTGCCTGCGTGTGGAGATGCCCAGTGGTGCTGGAAGAGTGGGCACCGCCAGGGAGCACTGTATCCTTGCCAGACGAGAGTGGAGTTCTGTGCCCGTTTCTGGGTTCCTCGGTACCAAGGAAAGCCAAGGAGCTGCTGGAAAGGGTCAGTGGAGGCCCTTCAGGGGTCTCTTTTAAGGCGAGACTGTGGAAGCTGGGCCTGAGAGAGGATCTCACTAGTGCATATAAATAACTCAAATGTGCATATAAATAACTCAGATGTGGATGCCAAGAGGATGGCGCCAGAGACAGGACAGAGACCAATGGCCATAAACTAAAACACAGGACGTTTCACCTCAACATGGGGAAGAACTTCTCTACACTGAGGGGGCAGAGCACTGGAACTGGCTGACCAGGGAGGTCGGGGGAGTCTCCCTGTCTGCAGGAATTCCAAACCCACCTGGACGCGTTAATGCAGCACTGTTCGTGCTGACCCCTGCCTTGGCAGGAGGCTGGGCCTGGATAATCTCCAGAGGTCCCTTCCATCACTAACAATTCTGCGAGAGCGTTCCAGATGGGAACGCCGACCCGCAGCAGCTCCCAGGCGGCCCGGGGCCGGCGGCAGCCCCACCCAGGTCGGGGCGGAGCCAGCCCTCTGGCCCTCGGCGGGGCGAGGCGGGGCGGCGGCCCGCTTGCACGCCGGGATTTGCAGTCCGCCTTCCCTCCTTCCTGCCCGCTCGGCCGGCGGGGCCGCCTCTCTCCTTCCGGGAGCGCCGCTCGCCCGTTGGCGGGGACCGGGAGCGGCGTTTGTTGACTTCCTCGAAGGCGGCGGGGGCGGCGCCCAGCCCCGGGAATTCCCCGCGGTGGCGGAGGCCGAAACCGCGGCCGGGCCGGCGGGCTGGGGGCGATGGGCGCCCGAGGGGGCCCGAGCGGACACCGCGAGGGGCGGCGCTGCCTCCCCGCCGAGCTGAGCGCCCGCCGCTGACCCGCCCGGCCGAGCGGGGCCCGGACAGGTTGGTCCCGGCGCGGGGGGAACGCGGGGCGGCCCCGGCCGGGGCTCCCCCGGCGTGCTGGGAAGCTTCGTGCCCCGTGGAAGAGGAGCGACTCTCCCTGGGAAAAGAGGCTGGTCTTTCGTTTCTCTCCTTAAAATAAGAGTCGTCCTCGTATAAGCCCAGAATTTTGAGGGTTGGAAGGGAGATCATCTAGTCCAGCCCGTCTGCCGAGGCAGGGTCACCTCGAGCGGGTTGAGGGTGACACAGGACTGTGTGCAGGTGGGTTTTGAATGACTCCAGAGAGGGAGACTCCACGCCCTCCCTGGTCAGCCTGTTCCAGTGCTCTGCCTCCTTCATATAAAGTTCTTCCTCATGTTGAAGTGGAACTTCTGAGTTTCAGAAGGAGCAGCCTGTCGGTCTTGTGCCGTGTCCCTGCCCAGTCACACTTGGCCGGAATAAGGGCTCATGCCGTGGCGGGAGGGTGAGCCAGGCTTACAGGTACCGCCAGCAGGCTGGGCTTGGGCCTCGGGCAGGCTCTTAGCCTGGCTACAAAGCTGCCTCTGATCGAGTTGAAAAACTGCGTGGGTTCTTGGAGCTGCAGTTTGTGCCTTGGTACAGAGCAGTCTGGCAAAGGAAATGAGCAAATTACGGGTGTGAAAACAGAAACATGATAGAATATTGGATCTGACAGGAATACAGGTGCTGCAGGCCGTGTTAGTTTGGAAGAAGGAAGTGTAGATGAGCATTGAGGTAGTTGTGTATGCTAGTGGTGCTTTAAACTTATAAAAAATTGCCTCTTGAAATCCTGCTGTTTCACCTGGTAGGGAAAATACCCTTATCTCCTTAAATGAATTGGTCCCCTAGCAACTTAGAAGTGAGTGTCAGCTGTTCCAGTGAGTGCTTTTAGGAGTTTTTTGTTTCTTAAGGAATCCTTTCATTTCCCCACTGCCTTTCGCTGTATGTATGCAGTAAAATCAGTGTGCTGGAAACAGACTCTGGAAAAAGCGAACTTAGGGGAGAATTATTGCCAGGACAGTGAAGTCTGCTCTGGACTCCAAAGGTCAGTTTCTCTTCTGAGACAGTTTTCTGGGACATGTTGTTATGGGAAACTTTCATTTCCGGGATAGTGATCTATGATCACATGCTTCTGCTGCAAATAATCCAAGTTATCTGTTCCAACATCTATTTTAGAGTTTTAGTAATTCTACTAAAATTACTGTAGAAACCAAAAGAAATCTAAAATTATGACTACTTTTTGTTCTTTGAATAATTGCTGTTTAATAACAGCACTTTTGTTAGAAGTGTTTATCAGATAATTGCCCTATAACTTAAGTAGATGATTATTGCCTCAAATTTTAAGCAGAATTTTTTCATCTAAACTCTCAGTGAAGTCAAAAGGCAGAAAACACAGGTTCACTGAACTCTAAATTAGACTATGTGAAGGGTTTAGCCACTTTCTCACTCCCAACACAGTTTTTTGCTAACGTTTATAATTATTCAGAACCTTGTTTGCTGCATTTGTAGTTTAGAAAAGTGCGAGGTGACCATTACCCAAGTGCTAGCTAGGTTATGCTTTACAATGAAAATTAAATAGTAAAAAGTTTTTCAAAAGAGCAAGGAGGGTGAAGTGATATCTTTGTGCAGCAAAAATGGGAAATAAATGAGAGATAGTTTTAAGATTGCCTGAATTTCAGCAAGTATTCTACTCTGGATTTCAGTATATCTTTTATATGTGACACTCAGAAGGTGGGGAAAGTGTGAAAATTATTGGTCAAATATATGAACAAACTACTTAGTGTACTCAGGGCAGAGAAGTAGAATAATTTCATCTCACAGCATTGGAAAATCATAGAGTTGCAAATGCAGTAAAATTTGTTTGTATTGTTTCAATAGATGCATTGAATTGGAGATTGTGCACTATGAAATGTTAAATGTAGGTTGCCTACTTAGGAAACTGGAAACTCCCCTGTCACTGCACATGCTAAGAGAACATGTAGAAGGAAACAGAATAAAATGCAATGTGGGTTTACCTTTTGATATATGTTTTCATCCTTTCACAGGGATTTTCTAGACAGGGGAAGTCTGACAGTCCATATTGAATAAAACAGTGATAATGAGATCCAGTTTGCTAAGATGGCAATGCTAGGATTAACAAAGGGGTCGGGATAGGAACCAGCTTGGTAGGAGTCAGTGGGGAGTTCTGCTGAACTCCATACCTGTGCCCATTATCCATGGTTCACTTTGGACTCAGTCTTATGTTTTTGCTAAATGTTTATACTATACTTGCATTAACTAAGTAATTTACATGATTATACAATGTTTTTATGTGGAGTTCTTAGTGTATGAAACTGTAGATGCAACTAAAATTTGACAGGACCTTTGGGGAGAAGAAATTAAGCTTGAGAGGGTAAGTGAAGCATAAATGGCTTGAATATTCGAAGTCATCCACTTGGAAGCTGTTAAGTGCAACTTAGGTTCAAATTACCAGGTTTGTCTGAAATATTGCCATATAAATCTGAATGTAGGATTTTAGAAGACAGCCCAAGTTGAAAAGGCCCTGGCAAGATCATCTGGTCCCCTTGTAAAAGGGAGCCTGAATCAGATTTGCTGGCATCCTGTTTTGGATGAAATTGTCTTGGAAACCTGCAGATGATGTGTTAGTGAGTTGCAGGATGTGCAAGGGCCATCGGTGAGACTCACTTGCCTTCCAGTAGCTGTAACAGGTGAGGCACTTTTCCACTTGAATTAAAAGTTAATACAATTACAAAAGAGTTATCACTGAACTTGTGAACTTATTGAATTGTAATTAATCTATTGAATTGAATAGGAAGAAACTTGTGATTGGGAGGTGGGACCTACTATTTGGTTTACAAAGCAAGATATGAAAAAAAATCCAAAACAAATCCTCTAAACTTTTGGAAATAGTTATTCCTTATAAACCTATTGAAATGGGAATAAATGAACAGCAAAAGAAGGGTTTCAATAACCTTTCAAGATACTTATATTTGGTACTAGAGATATTTAACAGCCAAAAGCCATTTTGGTCCTACTTAGGTTTGTTTGACAGCACTGCTTTTAATTACTTTCAACATTAAATGTAATCGTTTAATAAACAGGATTACATGATGCTGAAAGGATAATATTTTATTGATTCCTACTTCTGGGTTTTTATTTCCCCCCTTTTCAGGTGGCTGTCAGGGAGAGTGATTATTGTGACAGCATCCACAGAAAGGCAGATTGAATACATTACATTGAGGATGCATAAGGTTTGCAAATTAGCAGTGGAGGTACTGGAGTCTGACACTGTTCAGAGAAAGTAAAATTTATCAAGCGCTTTTGTAATAAAACGGGCTGTTTATTGCTTTTCTGGTCCTTGTGAGAGGAGATTATTTATTGTAAAAACTTTGAGATTGAAAAAATTTGCCTGTTGTACCTAAGGAGATTTTACTTGGCTTTTGTAGCTTACCCAGATGTTCGGGATAGATGAGCTACAGTGATGTGGTGTGTGAGCTCAGAGACAGAGAGTTTCCATTTCCTGAAGGCAATGAAATGAAAGTGCTCTGGAGCTGTGATGCAGCTCCCATGCTGACGTGTTTCTGAAGGAGCACCCAGTGCACTGGGCTGTGCCCCTGTGCTCAGGGACTCGCTGGGAGGGCGCTGGGCCTGGGGACTTTGGCTAAAAGGAAGGATGAGCAGCGGCCAAAGCAGCAGATGTGGGTGTGAGCAGCTGCTGAGATGTGTGAGAATTTTTATTACTCTGAAATGGAGCAAGTATGTGTAAAAAGTGATGCCTTTCTCTGTAGAACAGTCTGTTCACAATTGGAATCAAAGAGAACCTAAGATTTCTGAAGGAGAGGTGCAAAGTGATGGATGCTTAAAGAGACTGGAAGTCTTGCTGCTTGTTTTAACATCTTGTGTCATACGCTCCAAGTACTGTGTGGAGTTTTGGATGCTGGCTGCAGGAATTCTGTATTATTCCTTGCTATGCTGAAGTGTCTTTAAAAAAAAGAAAAAAAAACAGTACAGCTTTTCTGAAATTAAGGTGAAGGTTGTAACATGCTCACTCAGCGTCCCTTTGGTTCAAAGGCATTTCTTGAATTTAAAGGGTTTTTTTATGTTTACATGCATTTATGTATACCCTTCTCTGTACAAAAATTATGCTGTTGTTATCAACAGGTGGAAACTGTTCATATTATCATTAGGAAGTTGAACCCTTCGAGTCTGGAAGGCAAACAGGAAAACAACCATCTTGAAATTATTTGCATTTGGTATTTGGAAATATTTTGAGAGTTGTTTCATTCTCTTTCAAATCAACTGTTAGGCCAAAATAAGAATCTGCTTCATACTGGGAAAAATTTAATGTAATCCTGCTTTTACTATCTCTCCTTCTGATCCGAGAATAAGATTAGCATTTCAAACTACAGAGCTCTGTTTGTGCAGCGGTCTGTTTGCTATTAGAGCCTCTGCATCCCATGTTCCTCATATGTAGAATGTGTTTTATATTTAACTGCATCCCATGGTGTTAATGACTAGTGTTCTTAAAGCTCTTTAAAGAGAAAATCTGTGTTTCTGCCAAGCATTAGGAAGATACAGGGAAAACATTATTTTGCTCAAAATATTCAGTGTATTGAATCAAAGCTGTTCTATAACCGATGTTGAGCAACAGAAGTGGTTCCTGTTAGTTCTTCTGTTCTTCACATTGCGTGAAAGAAAACTTAGGTGGTGCCACCTCTTCAAACTCATTTGCTTACAAACAGGGAGCATAATTAGTCCTGCTAGAACTTAATGCTGTTTCCTATGAACAGTGTGTTCAGGTTGGGTTTTTTGTTTGTAGGCTTTTAAACATTAGTTTAAACATTAGTTAGTTAATACAAATAGTAGTACTGGTACTCCTTTAATGTATTTTGTTTTGGACATAAAGATTAAAGTCCTTTTTAAGTAGGCTGTTTTAAGTGTGCAGATCATTCTAAAGTGTAAATGAAATATATTTGTCAGTGGCAAAACACTTAGCTACTGTGCAGAAGTAAAGGGAGTAAAAAGTATTAAGAAGACCTTTCTTGGGATGGGATGTGTGGTAAATGGGATTGTGAAGTTTGCCTTAAGGAGGCCGAGATGGACATGAGTTGTATTCAGAAGCATTAACTTGTCGGTATATTACTTCAAATATTTTAGTGAGAAATCTTTCACCTGACCTGGTTACTGTAGGACAGATTATCTCATGAATTGCAGCTCCAGAGAGGTCAGTATTCACTCAGGTGTTTCAGAGTGTCAGCTCTGAGGCGTTTTCAGCCGTGCATACAAATGTGACTTTGAATTAGGAGAAGTCAAACTGATTAAAACAGGGCAGAAGTCTGTGGCAGGACTTGGTGAACTATCCTGAAAGACCTTCTGGCATCCTTCTTCCAGATTTGAGGAGCTATAACCTGTGGAATAATCAAAACACTTGCTTGATTGTTGCTGTCAGTTCATATTTTTAAGATGAGGTAATACAGTACTGGGGCATCTAAATTTTGATTCCTGTCCTCGGGTGAAATCAAAGACTACAGCTGGAGTCGGGGATTTCTTACAGACATTTCTTTTTCTATACTGAGGGTTTTGTCTATCCTGACAGCAAAAAAAGCTGGGTGAGCTGTGCATTTCACCATGGCCTTTTACAGTACTGCTGATCTTGAACTGTTTAATGGCAGCTTGTCATCACTTAGTATGCAATACAGTTAGTCAGAAATGTGTATATTGGATTTTTGGGAACTGTTATCTTCAGTGTAGAAATTTAGAAAAGCGTGCAAACAAAGTCCCTTTGAATTATATGGAATTAAATGCTTCTCTTCTAAATAATCTCCACTTCTGGCTTAGAGAGCAGCATCAGAAAACCAGAGTTGAATAATCCTATAAACTAAATGAGATCTTTCAAGTAAAAAAATGTTAGAGTAACTAGTCTTCCTGACAGGTGCAGGTTAGGTGTGTATTTGTATTTATAAAATAGTATTTGTGTATACTGAGTCTTATTTGGAAAGTGTTTCTCTCCTAGAGGCTCATAAAGGCACTTCTGGTTAACAAATGCAGAATAAATATGGTCCTGTTTTCCCATATTGCCATCTCCTGGTGGCACTGATGTGTGCAAGAAATAGGGAATATCTGATGCTCAGGTTTAGGAGCTCTAGGAAAGCATGGGGACAAAGATCTGTGTTATGTACAAGGTCACAAATCTGCTGCTTTCTTTGAGAGATAATGATAAGCTGTGACACTTCTTTAACGACATTTGAGTCAAGTGTTCCAAGAAAAGGAGATGTGTTGCCTTGAGAGGGCAGGCTCTTGGGAATTTGATGAGATGGGTGACAAGACTTGCAGAGCCTTTGGTGAAATGGGGGAGGATAAGCTGGTATGTTATGCTCATCTTGGAAGACAAAATGAGCAATTCCTTCAGTCAGTTAATGCAGTTTGAATGATGTGGTGCTTTTGGTGAAGGTCACCTTGTGCATGGAGTGATACTGTGCTTACAATGAAAGGGAAGCAAACCTTTCTTGCAGGGTTCTTTCTACTTAAATATCACAGAATATTCAAGGCAGAGCAACAAGCAAGGGAAGCTTAGGCTACTTTTTTTGTCAGAATGCATCAAACAACATACAAGGCATCTATTCACCTCCTGAACATAACCATTAAAAGGAGCTCAGCTTTGGTTTGTAGTATTCTTGTCTTTTTTCACTGTTGAAAAACTCCACTGCTGTCTTATTTAGTAGAAATGAGCTGTCACAGTTTTTTATCATGTTGTCTAACTGGCTTGGAGCAAATTGAGACAAATGTGATAACAGCACTATTGTTCAGCAGTAGCTGTAGTACAGCTCTTCATAATGCTGCACTCTGAAAGCTTTCCAGCATGGTGAGAGATATTTGACCATACAGACAAGCTCCAGGCCTTTACTTCTTGTAATCTATAAACAAATGGAAGTCCAGTATCTATAAACAAATGGAAGTTTAGTTTGAATTCAAATAGCAAATACACAGTAGAAGCAGCAATTGTGACTGTGGTTTTTTTTCACTAATGCCTGCCTTTTCTGCAAAGTTCTGCTGAGCAAGTCGGTTTTCTGTTGAAGTAAGTTTTTCCTGCAGTACAAAAAGCTGTCTTCATTATGCTCAGTTCTTTCATTCCAGCATTTCTGTTGGTTCATTAGCTAATCATCAGGAACCTAAGGATTTGTTGAAGGGGAAAAAATAAAAGTCTGCTTTTTGTAGAAGTCACATCACTAGTTTGCTTCAAGGGCGGTGGTATTATCTGGCACTTAGTAGCATTTCTTACTACTGCATATGAATACAAGTAATCTTGATGTTCATAACTAAATGAGATGTGTCTGGTTTTGGTTAGTTGTTTTTGCATTTTGGAGGTTGGCTTGTTTTTAAATAAACACCAAAACTTGTTCCAGATAACTTGTAACTCTTAAAGAAAATGCTTTTGGGGGTTTTCCATTGAGACCTGTTGCTCAAGAAAATATATAGAATTTCTTTAAGATTGTATTTTCTTTTTTGAATGTTTTGCTGTGTCTGAATGATGGAGGTTGTAACAAAAGCTCAGTGTAACATCTACTTTGCATTTTTAATTCACATGGATCTGCCAGGTATTTTAGAGTGACACTTTACTAATGATGAGATTATTGTCAGTTTTCTCCACACATATTGAGGCAGATCATGTTACTGTGCATGTTTTCATTCTCATCATATTTTCAGTCAAAAATTACTGTAATTGTTCAGAAGGAGGTTTTCTACTGTGACCAGGGAAAGAATAGCTACCCATGCAGTCTCTTTAAGGACAAATAAAAGTGTAATTTAAGATTATTTAAGATTATTTTAATGTTTTGGAAAAATATAAGTATTTGCATTCAAAAATAAAGAGGCTTTGGCACTTGTGCTCAGGAACCACAGGAGTTGGTTGATTTGTTGGAACTGTACTCTTTTACTGCTCAGTGCCAGCTTGCAAAAGCCCTGATATAATATTCCTTTGGAGTTCAGATAGTTGGTACCAGCCAAATTCTACATTGGTTTTAAGTCTTAATAAAAATGAATTTGAGGGTTCCTACATCTGATAGGTACTCAATATTTATATCAAGTAACAGTGAAATGTGTCTTTTCTAAACAGTGTATTTTCAAGGTGACATGGATTTCAAGATTTTTCTGCAACATTAAGATACTTCCTGATTATTCACTCTTGTCTTGTCATACTTAGACAGAAACACCCTGCAGTATTATTTTGGAAGGTTTTCAGACTCTCTGATGAATTTGTCTTTGTGAAAACTTAGCACTTGTATCTGTCTTTTTAACAGCTGTCATGGAGGAGTTGGTAGAGGATGACATCTGTATTTTGAACCATGAAAAAGCAGACAATGCTCACAAGAGAGACAGTGATATTCCTGTTCCATCCTATAGTGGAGATGAGTCTGTTGCCTCACACTTTGCACTTGTCACTGCATATGAAGATATCAAGAAACGACTGAAAGAGACAGAGAAGGAGAACTCCTTCTTAAAAAAAAAAGTGAGAATTTTAGAAGAGAAGGTAAGAAAATAGTTGATATACCAGTTTCTGGTAGCAGCTTCTTTTTTGCTCCTGGCTGGATGGCAGAGAAGAGGGTTAAGGATTTGAAATAAATACTTGAAATAATTTCCATGTTAAAAAGTTTTTATAAATTGTTTTATTTATTTAAGTGAAATGCAGTTTGTTCCTCTGGTAGTGTAGTTGTGTCATACTGGCATTTTTGATTCTCACTGGGCACATACATGATGCAATGCAAAGACAGTGGCTGATTCAGACAGATGTCTAATTGCATAGAATTCGTCACTGTAGTTTGGGTGCCACTTCGTGGTGTTTATTAGCTTAGGCACATGTGACACACTATTGTTGAACAGTGAGGTGCAAAGCTTGTAAATTATCAGAATCCAGGAACTGTGTGTCAAAAGACCCTTAAGCATACCAAAATGATAAGGAAGAATTGGTTGGTAAGAATATCCAGCTAGGTCTAGCTAATCACAGCCTCAAGTGTGAAATGCAAAGTTGAAATGCCTAACATAGATGTTGGCTGGCTGGTTTTTGATGCAATAATTCTGAAATGTAAATGAATATTGGAATTTGTTTTATAAGCAGTTTCTCATGGCCATAAACTAGTGAAGTTCATTAAAGCTAAAAATTGACCAGGGCACAAGTTTTTCTCTCCAAGTAAGGAATGCTGTGATGAAATGTACATCCATTGTTCAGCACTGAGTGTCTTTGTACTGCAGAAGTTCTTGACTTTGATAGATTGCTTTCTTATATAAGATGTAAAGATAGATCCTAGTGTTAGAGCTGAGACATTATTTAGGACTTTTCTCCTAACTATGCTACTGACTCTTAAAAGCTTTCCAAGTGTGTATTATTTTGTGGCATTGGAATGAAGCACTTGAGTCACACTTGGCACAGCTTTGACACTTATTTGGGAATTCTTGATGAAGACAGGATTGACTTTTTCTCAAAAAGGAAAACCATCTCAAGACTGTCTTTATGTAAAGTTTAAGGGGATGTTGGGAATAGGAATAGAGCTTTAGACCTGAACCATGCTGAGTGTAACATCTTTTATGTTGTTACTCAGAATCACAATAAACAGGATTTGACCTTGACAATTCTTTTTGTCTTGTGTGTTTTGGTTTGGCCTGGTTTAGCTTAATTCTCCTTAAGATGCTACTTTGTTTTCTGTAGAGAAAACTTTTTAGTGCGTGAATACCACTAAATTGCTTCATGAGGGAGGCCAAGGCTGTTAGTGACTTTCAGTCTTTGTCAATAGCTAATGTACCTGTATGCTTAAAAAATATATGGGGAGTTACCCCTTTGGACTCTGTCGTTTCAGCATGCATGGAAACTTCCAGAAAGCTTATTAAGGCTTGTGTTCTATGTGAGTGGCTTTATTAGGGGGAGAAAATATAAGGACAAAACTTAAAGGGAATCATACAGATAAACAAAAAAAGCAAAGGGCAGAAGCTTCCTATCTGTCTTCCTGTTTTCCCATACTTTCTTTCAAGCAAACACTTTAAAGAGGAGATATTTAAGGAAGATATGTGAGTGTCAGTGCTTTGTTTTAGTAATTTCTTTTGTGTGACTCCTAATTTTTAAGAAAATATATGAAAATCTGTTGTGAATATCTGCAAGAGGTACACATAAAGGAAGTGTGCAGGATAAATAGAATGAAAAGGAGAATGCAATACTTAATTAAAACAAGAACTTTTAATATGAATGGATATAATTTGATGTAAGACTTCTTTCTGTCATATTAAAAACACTGAATATATTTTAACTCTGTTCCCCTTTTTCTAGCAATCCAGTGGGTAGTGGTTATTCTGCCTTGCTTGTCTTTTACCATAGCAGGCAGTAAGATGTTGGTAATCTCAAAGTTAATAAATATTTCTAAAATTATTCTGCTTTGGCTTTTTGTACATAAATACGCGGGGAAAAAAAATCTTTATTTACATTATGAGGCGTTTAAGTAATTATGTTTGTCTTCCTTTGAACTTTTTGTGCATTTATATGCTTAAAACTCCTTTTTCAAAAAGCAGTTTACATTTTTTTGGAGCCTGGAAAAAATATGATTAAGGGATTATCAGTGGGAGTAATGATAACTTATGAATAGTTTTCAAGTACTCATAGGAGTGAACTCATAGCAGTGTACTGGAAAGTGTCCCTGTCCATGGCAGGGGGGTTGGACTAGGTGAGCTTTTAAATGTCCTCTTCCAATTCAAACTACTCTATGATTCTATAAATTAGTGAGCATTAAGTATTGTTAGAGATTTCAGAATCTGTAGACAGCCTTTGCTGCACTGTTGTAAAAAACATGGCCTGTATCAGCGTATTTGATGAATTTGTTATCTAAACTGAAAAAAAAAGGAAAAGCTGTTAGATTAATATGGCAGGCTTAAAATTTTGCAGTTCCCAGCATAACACAGAAAACTTCTGCCTTGTCCTGTGTGTTGACCGTTCAGGTGCTCGGCTCCCGGGCGGAAGAGGAGTGCAGCTCGGTTGGGCGGGAACAAGTCAATAAGGCCTACCAAGCCTACCGAGAGGCCTGCATCGACCGCGACCATCTGAAAAGCAAACTGGAAAAAATGGTGTGCCTTTTTAAGTAATGGCTTCAGGGCTTGCTTTATCAGCACTGCATAGTTAGTACCTGTTTACTCTAGAATGAGCTTTATGTTCTTAAGATCTGTGGTCTTGGTTTTATCACCCTTTTAAAGTACATGACAATATTTTCTGTAGAAATAACGATTTAATGTACCTCAGTTTTATTACTGGGCTAGAATAATGCTTAAAATAAAAATCAAAGTAATATTTTTTGTTGTTGTATTTGTTCTAAATTATTGAATTGTCTGACATGATAGAAAAATGCCTCACAAATTATTTTGGGTTGGGGTTTTTCTCTCCTCTGAAAAACAGGCAAAAGAAAGTGCGGAATCCTTGAAAAACTTGAATGAACAGTTGCAATCTAAAGAAGTAGAGCTGTTACAACTAAGAACTGAAGTGGAAACTCAGCAAGGTATGCATTTGGTTACTTCATCTTAAGGTATGTTGAGGAGCTGTAGTGGTTATATTGTGATCTTGGGGCATGAAGAGGCTTAACCCTGTACAGGGGCAAGGTAAGAGAGGCATGAACAGCAGCGAGGTACTTTGAACTTGTCTTCATTCTCGTGAATGGTGAAACGTATATTCTAAGGCTGCTGTGTTCTCCCACCCTAGGTGATTGACAAATTTGAGAAATGGGCACCACCTAACAGTTTATAGGCTGGGTCATGTGCTTCTCTGGACCCCAGCACCTTTTCCTCAGAGCAGGGCACAGGCCTGTTCAAGTATGAAGATCATTCAGTCAATCCCACTTCCTCTGGCACCTGTAGAGGGTCCAGCATATTGCTTTGTCTTGCTGTTGGATCAACAAATACAAGAGGATGTTGTATAGCAACA
This sequence comes from Melospiza georgiana, assembly GCF_028018845.1. NCBI lineage: Eukaryota > Metazoa > Chordata > Aves > Passeriformes > Passerellidae > Melospiza > Melospiza georgiana. The sequence continues at coordinate 40,639,945 of NC_080430.1, read as the reverse complement.
GCTGCAGTTGCCAACAGTTACTTAGCTGGCTGGGAAATGAGGGAAAGTAGAAAGATGTTGGTTGTAGAGAGCCTGGTGAAAAGAGGAAGGAGAAAATAACATTATATCCTGGCAATTCCAAAAGCCCAAATCCAGCATCTCTTACTGCAGTTGTAAAGAGTGCTCTGTATGTGATAGATGCGTAAAACAAAACATCATGGAAGGAAAAAACCCCTTTATTTAGTTACAAAAAGATGCCATCTGTATAGAGTATGGACTGACTTCAGAGTATGTACAAATGCAGTCATTTGAAAGGCACTTTTGAGTATGGCTGTGCATGAATTTCATTACTCTCCAAGAGGACCTTAAACATGTATGTAATGCACTACTTCAATTGCACAAATGTTTAAACCTAGAAAAACAAATTGCAGGTAGTGCTAGTATCACTGTTGAGGATGTCATCGTTTCAGGAGGTAAGAATTGCAGAGTTTGTAAGGAGAGCTCTGAAAATGTGATGATTTCCTTGTTTGTAATTCAGTTTTACTCATAAGTGGACTCTGAGTACCTTGTTTAAAAAAAAAAAGAATCAGTGTAACTTAAGGCTGTTTAAACTATTAATTCTGGAAATAAGTGTACCACGCAGTTGAAAACTTGTGGCGTTTCTTCCTGTCACATTCCTTCTTTTCTTGCTGTCTCACTATTGCCCTGCTACTGATCTGATGGTAGCATCAGCTTAAGTTGCTTCTCACCATGTGAATTGCTTCAGTCTAACAAGATTTGTGTAACTTTTATGCTTTCCCCTTTTGTTTGGATTGTATCTTTTGTTGTTCTGTGTGCAACTTCTTGATGTTAAACTTGGGGAAAACGTAATGGTAAGTGTTGTAATAATACAAATCTGAGGGCAAAAAGAGTCATGTTTTCAGAGCATGTGAGAAGTATGCAAGTTGGCATATATGATGTGTATTTGCCATAAATTGATTTTTTTATTTCCAGTGCCTTTTTGTGCTAGTACTTCGTTTTTCTCTGTGTCAAATGTCTAGCTTTCCTAGAAAGTAGGGCTCCATGCTTTAAACCCAGAAAATAGACCAATAACAGCATTACCAGTGTTATAATTCCCTGTTGCCATGGACTCCAGTTTCTCCAGAATATAATGTTTTTGTAAGGCATGGGCTGATTGAAGAACATCTTGCATATTGAATTATGTTCTTTGGACTGAGATTGGAATCTAATTGTCTTGTTTGTCTTCTTCACAGTGATAAAAAGTCTGAATTGTACTCCGGCTAACTGGGAATTAGAGAAGCTGAGCAGTGACCTGAAAGTGCATAGTCTGGAACAAGATCTAGAAAAACTCAAGGAAGAGTGCAACAGTCTCAGGAAGGAGTTGCAAAATTCCAAGCAGAAGGTACCTTAATTTTTAAGGAATTTTTGTATTAATAGTTACTTTTAAACCCCAAGGTCAATCAAAATCAAGGGTTAACAAAAAGGTGACGTATATATGAATATTAATATCTTGGTAAAATTAACCTTAAATATTTTCGTAGGCTGTCATTTTTCTTGGAAATAGGGACAGGCTTCTCAGGGAGGTGTTCATGGCATCAAGCCTGTCGAAATTTAAGAAGTGTCTGGATAACACTCTTAATTAGAAAGTTTAGCTTTAGGTAGTACTGCAGTGAGCAGGGAGTTGAACTTAATCCTTACAGGTCACTTCTAACTCCAGATATGCTATGATTCTATAAGGGTGAGATTTCCCAGCTGTTGCCCATATAGCAACAGAAAATAAAGCTTTATGATTTTTTTATAAGTAGCCACTGAAGTTCTGTGTAACCTGGGCTGCTAAGAAAGTTTGGACAAAAGCTGGCCTCTGTTATTTTCTTTTTTTTTTTTTAATAGCAACGGGATGCTAACGTTTAAAGATGTCATGAACTTTGTTTAAGGAGGTATGGCACTTTTCTTCAGGGTAGTTGCATGAAGCTTGTCAGGAAAGTTCCTCTTTTGGCACCCTTCCCTGCCATTTCTGGGACAAGTATCTGTTCTGAGGGACACATTTTGTAACCTAGGTGTTGTTAGGATCTCAAAAAGAAAATGAAGATAACCGTAACAAAAAGCACTAAGTTATTGTCTAGCGCATTCTTTCTTCTTTCCATCTTACCTTTGATAAAGGTACAGTGCCAGTCTCTAGGACTCTGCAGTCCCACTGAAGTCACACAGTGAATGTAAAACATTTAAATGTGAGTGTTTGAGGAGGCAGACTGTTTTACATTCCTTATGGTCATTAATAATGATGATTATATAATCTGGTATCACACAGCATTTGCGTGAGTCTGCAGTTTTTCCACTAGGTGGGGATAAAGCATGTGAGGTGTTCTGTTAACTTCCCTTACTGTTGGTTGTTTCACTTGGGTCTGGAGCTGTTTCAGGTGCCTTCAATAACTTGTAAATCTGAAGGCCTGCTGTAACTTGTGTGAAGTTCTGGTGTCTTCGGGTAACTCTAGAACGGAGTAACAGCTGCATAAATAATTACAGATTGTATTGTGAGAGTGAGTGATGTCAGAGAGAACAGACTAAAATAGCATTTGTAAGGAATACTGCATGTGACACTGTTTAAATAATGTTTATGCCAGCAGCTTTTGTTGCACAGAGCAAATACAGGGAACAGCTTTTTGTTTTGTTTTGGGAGGTTTTGTTACATTGGTTTTTGGGGGGGGGGGTTGGTTTTTTTTGCTTGTCTTTAATACAATTTCTTCTTGATCCTGGTAACTGCTTAATACAGGAAATAAAGTGCATGTTTTCAAATATGGGGTAATACAGTGCAACTTTTTTATGCTATGAATTTAAACCTTTGGGAGATGGTGATAAAGCTCAGGAGGGGAAAATCTGTCAGGTGAAATACAGTCAAGTGTGATCAATGGGCAATGACAAATCAGCATTATTTCAGCTCAGCTGGTATTTTCATTATTACTTATTTTCATTACATTAGCTAATGAATGTAATAGGTAATAATGAAAATGAAAACAGGAAAACATGTTTTCAAATGTTTTCTACCTTAGGCAAGTGTACTTTCTATTTTTTGTACTTTAAGATATTCTTACTCAAGTTTAACATTGTAGTTGATGCAGTGCGTACATTAACAAGTTGCTTGAAATATGTGCAGCCTGTCTTAAAGCCACTTGAAAGGGATCAAATCCATAACAGCTTTGGCTAGATGGGATGATAGGAAGGGAACATGGAAAGAAGGGATATGAAAGGGAGGGAGCTCATCACAAGTGAGAGTCTAATAGAAGCACAGCTAACAAAGTGAGTCCAATGTTTGATTTCTTAAACAATCCTGGTAAATTCAGTGTGGCTGCCTATATGTGCAATTTTAAAGTAGTCTTTCAGACTGAAGAGATAAATTATTTTCTGTTATGTTATTTTTAACAAATTAACATAAATTATTTTCTGTTATGTTATAAAGTTATAAAAGAGACTTGTGGAAGTAAATCTATACTGAAACAGCTTCCTTGAAGTTAAAGATCTTTATATACCGTGACAGAGAAAGAAGAAAAAAAAGACTGTTTAAAAAGCAGAAATTGAGAATGATTACTTTCTTAAATGGACATGAAAAGTCTATCTCTAATTCTGAGAGTTCAGCTGTTTTAAGAAAGAAGAGTATGGAGGTAGCTGAACAATGCCTTCATGTACGTAGGTAGTTTAAGCATTTCTTAGTGGAAATTCTTAGTAGAATTGAAATCCACTTTTGAAACCCACTGCAGCTAACACAAATGAAAACTTCTTGTGAATTTCAGTATTAGGCAAATTGGAGTTTCACTGCTGTTGTTTGAGAGAGAAGATCTGAAATCATGTTCATTCATTCTCTGTTTTCCTTTCACTCTGTTATGCAGGACCAGGCTCAAGAGGAAAATCCATTACATGGAGACCACCTTCAAAGGCAAGACATCCAGAGGTATGAAATACTTCAGTTTACAGAGGGACAGTTGTTTGAACAAATAAATTATTCTTGCTGACTCTTTAGGTGTGTTATTTCAAGTTTCATAATTTCACTGAAAGTCTAAGTATAGTTATTTAGCAAGATCATTGTACATTTTTTTCCTTTGTTGTGTTTGTATGAATATTTAGGTAGTTATGCCTTTGGTGCACTTACAGCATTTTCCACCAGAGGGAAGAGCAGCCCTTCACAATACCAGGCTTTAGTGCAGTGGGCCTTGCTGCTTCCTTGGGTGTTGAAGAGACTTTTCAGCCTGAAAGAGAACATACAGACACTTCCCATCATCTGTTCTCTGGTGCAGTGAGGCTAACAATGCACACACTACACACAAATCACACTTTGTCCTTTCACCTTGACTGGATACTTATTCCTGTGGTTCCTCCTGGAGCTTTGCTGTCAGCCCCACACACCTGATAAAATATGTTCTCTCAACACACAGCAGTTATCTCTTTGATCACTGCTCTGATTAAACTGATCATTTGATCAAATAATTACTAATCAGAGCAGATATATTCCATCAAGTGGTGCTCAGGTGGCAGCCATCTAAAAGAGCATATGGACTCTATAGTGTTTATTGTAATATAAATACTAAACGTGTAATAAATATGTAAGCCCATCCAAAAATCTGTGGAGGAAACACTCAAAAAACCTCCTATGAGAAACATTTGTTGTAGCAAGCAATCCTGCTTTTTATAGGAAATGGAGGCATTTGCCCCTAGTTAACTTTCTGGAAACTAGTTACTTAATATTTGTGAGCAGCCTGCAAATCTGACTTTAAATTCTCAGTGTGCAAATCTAATTTGCTGTACATTTAAACAGGCTGTCATAGTGAAGGTTCATATCACATGTTAGAAGGCAGGGAATTCCAGGCATGGGGAATCCTTGGTTTTCAATTACAAATTCCTTGAAAATTAGGCTTTGCAATGGGATTCTAGGCCAGTATCCACAAAAACAATTAAAATCAGTTGCATGTGATTTAAGTGGAATTCTGGTACCTGCAACCCTTTGCAAGATGCTTGTAAAACTGCTAAATGCATTTTAAAAAATTAATTCAAGCACTTTCCTTCTGGTTGGTGGCAGATATTTGAGATGTCCCTGTATTTGCCACTTCTGTGTTAAATACTGGACAGTTCTGGTTTAACATAACTAAAGTTTTTGATCTTATTTTTTAGACCAAAACATGAGAATTAAGGAAGTGTGGTTGCCACATCAGCTGTAAAATTGTCAGCTCTTAAGAGTTGAAAGAGCCAAAAGGAGTCTGCAGTAGAAAGGCCACAGGTTTAGCTGAACTTCTTGAAATATCAGTTCTGAAAATTTTAACTTCCTATTAGTCAGAACTGGTGACACTTAACACATTATTTATTAAAATAACACCTTCCTATGTTCTTTAACAGAACTTTATGCATCTGAACTTTTGTATTCCGGGGAATTATTTCTGTGGACAGAAGTTCTGTTTCTTTAAGGGAACTCTCTCAGTGTTGACTTGCATAATAGCCACTTCTCAGAGTGATTTTGACCACATTTGTGCTTGATATTTCATGCAGGAGTGATCCTATATTGTTATTTTTGAAGGATAGTGTTACATACTGTTATAAAGCTTATTAATTCTTACTCATCTCAGTAGCTTGAGATATTGAGCTGTTTTGAAATAAATGCCTTCAGTGAATGTAGTGAGGAGGAAAAAATTCTGGAAACTCTCGTCCATTATATTTGTCTTCAATAAATGTGTTTTGGTAGGATGTTAATCATTAAAAAAGCATTAAATCATTGCATTCATGTTTAAGTTGAAGTAACTACATCCTTATGTCTTTGAACACTAAGTTAATTATTAATCAACATAAATGTGATATTCAGTGAGCCTTTGCTAGAAATTTTACCAAGAAACATATGGTAATGCTGACTTTTTTTCCCCCCCTCTTAATTTTCTTACCAGTTATTAACCTGAAACATCAGTGTTGGAACAGTGCTGCTGTTGCTAAATATGTTTCTTCTATTATGCTGTCTTAGAGAATGAATTGGAACACTATTTTTTACACTGTCTGGTGAGGCAGTGTATTAACACAAATTGGAGGCCTTGAATATGAAAGAGTATGATTTATATTTTAGATTGGACTCTGTATGTATGCCCAGTTTGGGTCTCAGGTATTTAGTCTGAATTCAGTGTAGCAATGTGCATGGTATAAGACGCAAATACTGGTTCTTGATTATTTGAAATAAAAATAAATCAGTATTACTAGGCTCATAGTATGTGTTGGGGTATGTGGTCATTTACTGAAAGATATTCAGAGTTAACACTCTGCCTTTTTTATAACCTGGTGTCACTTTAACTAAAGTATTCCTTTGAGATGACTAATTTTATTGGAAGATGGTTAGTTTCAGATACTGAAATGAAAAGTAAGCTTCATGTTTCTTTCCTTTGGAGAGTTGAAATTATTATTATTACCTAGTATGTCAATATATAATGCATTGTATATTGCAATAGGTAAGAATCAAATTATATACAAAGGTCCATCCATTGAAGGTAATTCTCAGTACTGTTCAGTCCAGTTACAGTTAGGGTACTCCAACAAAATTTGCAGAACAATTTACTAACAGTCAACACTTGATAGGCATGTTGATAGGCTGCTTTAGAGGCAGCAATATTTAACTTGTAATAAATTTTTGTTTTGAAAGTTTGCAACAAACCTATTGGGACCTGAAGAGAGAAATGTCCAATTTGCGTGTAGTGACTGACAAGCAAGCTGAGGTCCTGCGAAAACTGAAAAGGAACCCACCAGGAGCCAAGAAAGGCAAGTCAGTGTTGGCAGTAACAGACCTTACAAACACAAACCATTGATGCAAGCTGTAGCATTTTAAAAATAAACCAGCTATCATATCTTATCAGAATCTCATCAATTGAAGTTGATAAGCTAGACTGTATTATGGTTCCAGCTTCCCCATTTTCTGCTTTTGCTTCTGTCTCATACTGGTCAACTTCACACATAAAGGTGTTGCTGATGTGTTTTTTCTTCAGTACTGTATTCTGTTCCCCTTGTGGCTTTTTTCTCAGTCAAGTGTTGCTTATGTGCACAAGGCTGAGGTGTTAAGTTTACTCGTATTTGACCTTTTACCACAACTACTTCATATTAGGAGGGAAAAAATCTTTTTGCAAATGCAGTCTTATTTTCCCAGTGCAGAATATATGAAGTATTAAATTTGCAACATTTTAAAATCAGACTTTAAAAGAATGAAGTTCCTTATTGTTCCCTATTTCTTTGTATTTTATTCAGAAAAGTTGTCTTTTCTGAAGAAATGCTACACAGTGTGACATTTTCTGAATGTCAGAATACTGGGGAAACAAAGCTGCCTTAAATAATTTCAAGGGTTAAATATTTTTCACATAAATTATTTAAATTTTCCATGAGCATTTCATCAGACAGTTCTTCTACTCCATACATATGTTTCTCTGAAGCCAAATGCTAGACTGTCAGGCAAACAAACTGTGGTAAAGAGTTAATTTCCTTTGTTTTCTGCTCACTTCAATTGTGATCTTTACTGTGCTCAGAATACCGGTGGAAGACAGTGGACTTGGTTACAATGTACTGGTGACAGTCTCTGATGTCCCTGTCCATTACCAGATCAAGACATTTTGTTTCTAAACAGCTCAGTGAGGTAATGACAGGATTCACCTCCCGAGCAGTCCCTGCCTTTGTGGTCAGCAGTGACTAATGATCACTTTGTCTCTGGTACTTGGCTGATACAAACTGTCAACACATTTTGTAGATTTGGCCATATTGTTACCAGGTGAGTCTGTGTTCCTATAATTCTAAAACATGTTTGTCAAATAACTGCAGCAGAGAAACTGGCAGCTGAATGAGTCTAAATAATCTTAGATCTGTCAAGGTTTGATGTGATCACATACAGTCCTTATGTCCTTACTTTTAATTTGCAGTTACCTGTCTTGCCACTACACAACTACTTACTTTTCTCTTCTCCTTGGTGAGGAGACTCATTTTCTGCAGTTCTTATGCAGTTGTTCATCCACAGCCACAGAAGGCATTCTTGATTGATCAGGAAACAGTGGACTTTTGCCTTTTCATCTGTAGACTTTTTTCAGTAATTTTTCAGAAGTATGTGAGAGTGGACAGGTCTAATCTTGTGGTCATCAGCCACACTTATGAATGCAGTGCAGATATATCTTTGCTTGTATTTATAGACAAATCTTGGCTTATGCAAAATATGGGTACAATTGACTGAAGCCTTCCACTTCCTATACCTCTAGTACTGACTTTTGGCATTTACAGACCAGCTGCCATTGTCAGAGGTGCATTAATTCTGCAGAACACGTGTTCATTACTTTGTGTGGGACATGAACAGTATCAGTTAACTTGTGGATTCTACTTAGAATGTAGAGAGGCATTTTATGTGTTACGTATGGAGGAATTTTCAACAAATGGATGTGCTTGTGGGGTTGTTTTTTTGTTGTTGGTGGTGGTGGTTTTTATTTGTGTGGTTTTAGTTGGTTTATTGGGAGTTTTTTTGGGTTTTTTTTTCAATCTATTTTAGTGGATTCAATTTTTCTCGAACTTCTAAAGGTCTGTGGGCCTCTAATTGCATTTTACCCCTGCCAGCACAAAAATGCCAAATCCAGTGCCTTGCATGTTTTTCAGACACGATGCCCATGGTATTGGAAGGTGGTTTGGGCTGACATCCACAAATTTTAATTTATTGTGACAAATAGAAGTTGTATTCTTTGACCAAGATACCAGCTTCTTTTTCTGTCCCTTAAGAACAAAGGTTAAAAATTACAATTCATGCTCAAGATTAACAGCTGCTCTAGAAAACTCTATGTATGATGTGAGTTTTAACTCAGGAGGCATTAATCTACTCTGATTACATGTTTATGTAAATTATCACTACAAAACAAAATTACCTGCTTGTATTTGGCCATATGTTCAGATGTGTGTTGAAGGTACAGCTCTTCCATTTGAGGTAGATCCTGTTCTGTTTCAAAATCCCCCACCCCCCCTAACAGTTTAAAACTCCTCTGGAATGTCACATAGCTGAACATTGCAGTCTGTCACTTTACTTTTGAAAGTCGGACAAGAGAACCTGTGAACACTACGTGTTTCCCTCTTACTGCTTCATAGGCAGTGAGAATTTGGGTTCTGGATGGCACAAGAATACTACTTGTTAAAGAATCAGTAGAATAGGGAGCAGCATTCAGTCTAATGCATCTGGATGATTTCTCCAGCATGTGAAAATGGTCTCTGTTTCAGCATTCATTTCAGTCTGGTCAGAAAGATCCATCAGTTTATCTGTGTTGAAATAGGAGTTGGGAGATATCCTTGGAGTTGGGTGTGTTTTAGACATTATGATGTCAGGATTTTGGGTTCATCTTGAGACTGGTGAGGGTAGTATGTTGTTTTTAGATTTCAAGTAGTTACTGAATATGGTCCAAAAACTTGTGGCTTGAAGAAACTGTGTTTAACATCCCTGCTAGACTGTAGTACATTTGGGGTACATGAAAAATGCATTAGATAATGTAATTTTAAAATCTTTTTTATCTTCTTCCTTCAGCTGCCTGTACTGCACCAGTGCAATGTGTTGACTTGAACATTTCAAAGGTGAATCTGACATCTGGGGTAGTGCATAAAAACCTGTCACAAAACGACAAAGCCCTCGGCAGTGCTGTGTCTCCCCCTCTGCTGAGAGATGCCCGTGTCCCATCAGAAAGGGTGACCCTACAAGCTTGGACAGATGAGAGACCAATTCCAGCTGACAGCAAAATGTTTCAGGAACACCATTCCTATGGAAAGAGCTCTCTGGAAGATAATTCCTGGGTATTCCCAAGTCCTCCAAAGCCCAATGAGAATATGTTTTGGGAAATGAAAAATAATCCAACTTTGTTAAACTGTCCAGCAGATTACCTGGATCAGTGTAATCAAAACTGTCTGCACAAGAGTTAAACAATTTTTAGAATGAACTGAGGCATTTTTGGAGTGATTCTGAATAGGCACCTTAATGCTCGAACTTTTAAGGAGAGAAAACAAATTGCTTGAAATGTTCTTTCTTTATTTTTAATTCTAGTTCCAAATCAGAAAGCTGAGTCTTCCTCTGCTGTAAATCAGGAGTGAGTTCCTTGATGTTAAAGCTGTGCTGGTGTAATGTAAATACAAAGAAATCTGGTATGGGGCCTAGATAGTCTTGTACTGCAAATGACATACATTTGCTAAAGGTTACAATGAAAAGTGAGTTTGTGGAATAAAACAAAATAATCCAGTTCTGTATTTGTTTGCTATTTATATGTTATCAAGAAAGTACTTGGCATCCAGTGTTAGAACTTGAACCAGCTCTGAGCTTATATTTTGACAGTGTTCTTTTTCAGAATAAGGATAATATGAAGAATTGGATTCTCTTCCTTCCTCCTTTCAATTAGCTTTGATTCCTCTGGTTTGTAAATGCATTTTTCTGTAATATCTAACTGAGAAAGGTGAGTTTGGTTTGTTTTTTGTTCCAACCTTGATTTATATGAGACAGTGGCAGAAGAACCACCCTTAGGCTATGCTGTTTGATTGCCCCATTTAGGGCTTGATTGTGAAAGGTCAAGGACCGTAAGTAAAGCTGCTGCTGCTGCCCACTGTGAATCCTGGAGGTTCAGCTTGTTTCCCTCAGTTCCTGCTGAAGGAAGCTGCTGTAACTGCAGTGCTGCTGCCACAGACCCAGCGTGCTCACAGTGCAGTTTTCCATATTGTGCCTCCTTTGCACAGCACCACAACTCTGACTCTTCATTCCTGTGGTAGTGAAGGCTACTAATTTTTCTTTTGTTAAAGAAACAAAGCCTTAATTTAATCAGACTTGGTGTTGTTGCATTGTTGATATACAAAAATAAGTATTTTTGTGGTGTCTTTAGTATGCCACTGAGAACCAGAGCTACTGGAATTCCAGCTACCTGCTTTATAGATTATGGGTGTCTAGGCACTACTTTTTCATTGTTTTTTTCCTCTTAAGGCCATGAACTGTTTCTAGACGAGCATAATTTATGTTTTTGGGGTTTTTTTGTAAACTTCTCTGCTTCATATCTGGCTTAATACAACAGGGTTAAGTGAAATGTCTTGACTGCTCAAAAAGTTGAAGAAAAATGCATTGTATTTTAGATCCATGATACCTAACTTGTAATGGGCAGGAAGATATCTAATACTGAATACGCTATTTACAAAGCTGTGGGTGGGTGAAGTATTCAGCTTCACAGATCCAGCTTAACATCAAAGTAATAAAAATTAATTTCACAGCTGTTTAGTAGCTAATTATCTTAAGATGGCTTGCAAATACATGGGGAAGCTCTGGCAGTAGCACAGCCATAGTAATGATGGGCTGTAGAAGCGTTAGGAGGGTGCTACGTGACCTGTGTGGTTCCAGACACCCTCCCCTGCACAGTAAGTACTTCACACAGAGCCCATCTTTCACTTTGTCTGTCAAAGGCAAAAACAATGCCTTCCAGAGACCTTCTCCTGTAGTACAAACAGCATACATAAACAATGTTTTCCATTCACCAGATATTGTTTTTATCTTTCTATTATCTTGCTCACGTATACTGGCTTGTCTGCGATTAATGGAAATGGTGTCAGATGCTGGAATTTATTCTGACCAATGAACACAGCTGACTCAGGGGAGTACAATCTCTTGGAAAGTAATAGAACAAAATCCAATATGCATAAAACAAATCCAAGTCACTAGGCTTTAGCTGATAGAACCAACTACCTATGTAATAACAAAGAAAACATTTCTCATGTGGCTGCATAAGCTATATGGTACCTAGTTCTAATGTAGTTTACTTTTGGGGTCCCCCACCTCAGTATTACAGAGGTTTTTTATTAAGGAATGTAATATTCAACAGGCATTAATATGATTTGTGCAATGAAGGAATTCTACTGTGTAAGATATTAAATAAATTTATTTTTGTTTGAAATTGGTTTCACTAACAAATCTCCTTTCCGTATTGGGCACAAATTTTTTTGCTGAAGTTTTAATTTCTTTATTGTGTATAAATGTTATTCCAAAAACAATTAGATTTGAGGTTCATTGCTTTGACTCAAGGAAAAAAAATCAGCCATCTGCTGTAGCCTGCTTCAGCATCTTCTGTGAGAAGTATCCTTCTGGATGTTGAAATCTGAAGGATTTATTTACCTTTGATTACTTGTTTCAAAAGGTTCCCAGTCAGCCTGTCCTGTCCTGTAAGAAATTAAGACTTTCTTTGCAGAGCCTGAGAATTTCCAGGTTTTGCCTTTGACCCTTGCTTTTATATTCTGTGCTCCTTCCCAGGCAATGTTTGATGAGAGGGACTTCAGGAGTGCTGCTGCTAACTAGGGAGAAGTGGGACTGATGCCAGAGAGTTTGCTGCAGGCAGCATTTCCAATCCAATCACTCACTGCCATGTCCAGGCTGTAGCATTTGAAGAGGAAGTCCCCAGACCTGGAGTCACTTGGGAGCTCGCTGGCTTGTGAAGCATCTGTTGGGTCTGAAGCTTACAATCAGATTTTGACTGAAGATGGAAAAGTCATTTAAATCCACGCCACTAGTGGCTTACACAGTGCTTTTTCCATTTTCAGAAGTGAAATCTTTTCATCAGTGACAGCAAATTACATGGAGAAGTAGCTGTAATAACAGGGTTCTGGTGTTAGTGTGCCTGTGTTACATAAAACTGTAAAACTGCATATAGTAAGGACCAAAGTTCTCAAATAATTATGTTAAAAGATCTCAAGAAAATTTTAACTTGAATGCAAACTTTGAACATTTTAAAACCTCCACCAAATTGACAATTTTTAATTTAAGAAAGCACTAACTCCATTTAACAGAAATGAAAGCCAGCTTTTGGGGCAAGAGGAGGTTGTTGCTTTGCACATTTAAATGATCACATGGCAACCTGATGATTATGTATTTGGGTATTTGGTGAGTTGGATGAACCTCCTAATAACTTACATGTTAACTTGCCCTGTTTCGTTAATTTTAAGTATTTTTAAAATCTGATCATTGAAATTTCTCTGCCGTTTATTGGTGTACAGCTGATGTGAACTATCCATATTGAAGAAAGCAAACCCCCAAATTAGCTGTGATGCATTGTCCAATTTTTACAGCTGGAAAAAGACAAGAGCAGCACAAGACATATGGTGGAGTTACAGTAAAACAATACTCATTCCAACTAATGAAACCCAGGCCCGTGTAAGTATCACATGAACTATACTGGTGGGATAAAGCAGATTGAATTTTCTTCCACACCAGCTTGCAGCAGACTTTGCCACTCCTGTGCTGAGACAACTGCAACTTTAATGATGCTGTGGGCTGGTAAAGGAAGAGTGAAGAGCTCTGGCACCTGACTGACACCTCTGTTGTTTTCTGATCTCAGACAGGCCCTGTGAAGGACAGTGGCCGCAGAGGTGTAAGGTATTTCCCTGATTCTCTGAGTGTAAAAAAGGGCAGGTAGGAGTTCAAGGTTTTTTAAATTTTTTTTTTTAGGTTTTATTTTTTTTGAGGATTTTTTTCAGGCTTTTGAGCCTTTCTTTAGGGAGAGTGGTGTTACTACTTGCAGTTGTATGAACATGGAGCAGTCTATGAGAGCATTTTATTTTTTATGACCAGTAGTAAAGGTAAAAACTACTTTTAACTGAGTTGCAGTTGGACCATTAAAAAACCCACCCTGTGTGGTAACTGTCCAGCAAAATTAATTTAATTGTATTTTAAGATGGAAAAGAGCAAGTCAAACATTAAGATACAGTAATCAAAGTGGTAAGATGATTATGTTTGAGTATGGCTGTTTGATCTAGGGAGAAACATGCAAGAAACACCCAGGTGCTTACTGTTATTGAACCAATTTTTAACTAGGTGGAACACTTAGAGTGCAAGGGTATTTGACCATTTCTTGATCAGCAGAGTGAACAGGACAGAGGAACTTCCTACAGGAATTACCTGAGGAGGAGTACGGCTGTGCTAAATGTGGAGCAGAATGGGTTTCTGGCTTGCACGTTAATTTCTGGGTGCTGTCTCAGACTGCAGTGGCTGTTCCACTGCTCTTCAAAAAACCTGTGCATTACAAATTGCCCCTCAGATTCCCTCTGAGTTTGGGTTTTAGTGTCTGAAGGCAAACTTCTAAATAAGTACATGACACCTTCTCCTTCTTTCCTGTCATATCTTCCATTTGTAGGGGGCTCCCCTCAAGAGTTTGAAGAGACCTTTAATACAGCCTCCAGTGAAAAATGGGGGTGTCTTGGGTGCCTGCCAAGTGCTCTGAAGAGGACAGATAGGCAGGCCCCTGTGCTGTGTTTTCTTACACTGATTAGAATCCAGGGCTGCCTCCAATTAACCTGACTACGAAGGAGAGTTTATGGCTGAGACAAAACCAAAACCAAAAGTAATTCAGTGGTATGAGTTTGTCATGTCATGGTACTCATTCTTTCATTTAAACTTTAAATAAAAGATGTAAATGCAATTCAAGTACAGGATATGCACAAGATACTAAGAAAATGAAAGGTGTGAAACCAAGAATTCAAAGCTAGGGAACATCACATGAAGTAAGGCCTGAGGTGTATTATAGAGGAAGCTGATGCATGATCCAAGGGTCAATTCCTGCTGGCTTTCCAGAGGTTGAAAATAGAGCAGATTTTCATAGTGGGACAGAAGAACAGTCACTGTCATCAAAAACACATCTATTTTAAATTTCCTCCTTTTAAAAATACATACAGCAACACAACTTATTAGGAATATTTTGGTTTTCCAAAACGCTTGAGATAAGAAGCTGAGAACACGTGTAGGACACTGTTCCACATAAGCTGTTTCAAGGTGGTTACTTTTAGAGCTGAGTGCCATTTAAGTTTGCCTAACAAGGCAGAATGCTGCACATCTTTTCAGTTTGTCCCTCACAAGTCCAGTCCTGCACCCAATCTACTGCAGCAACATTATTAATGATTATTCCAGTAACAGGCACAGAACAAAGGGCAATGACTGACCTGGAGCATTAAGTCCTTCATATACATGTGTCAGAGTTGACTCCCTGAACAGAGGAACACTGTTTGTGGTGAAGCAGTATTAAAATAAACAAGTAAAATGTTGCCTCTTCTAATGGATCAGTATCAAATCCTATTCCTTACTCAGAAAATTACTTTTTTTTCTTTAATCAGAGCATTAAAGTTACCAAGTTTAAGTGCAGCCTTTCATTGCTTTTAAACAATTTCATTTAATTTCAGAATGTTTGGATGATACTCCAAGATAGTTTCTAAAACTTTCTATTAGTATCACCAAGTGAAGCCATAAGTGAAGTCATTTAAGCAGTTACAATTAGTTTTTTAATAATTTAATTAATTAACTACAATTAAGCAGCTTCAAGTATCAGTACACAAATGAATGTTTGTATGCTCTTTTTAAATTAGGGACCTGCTTAGTTCCTGCAAAGTGATCTGCATCTTCTATGCCTGGTTTAGTTCTTTTCTCACCTCTACCTGGGATAATTTTGCAAGTGTGGTCACTCACTCACTCCTGAAGCATGGCAGCTCATTCCCTGTTCTCAAGGAAGGTCTGGATGAGATTACTGTCTCCCCTAGAGCTGAAATGGTCAGTCTGGGCCACGTACAAGCACAAGGCATCCTTCCATCCCTTCTGACAGTGTAGGCTTGAAAGTGAGTCACAGTGTAGACGTAAAAATGAGTTACAGTGCAGGCACAAGTACTGCCAGGCTCTCATCTGACATCATCTTGATGAAAAGGGTAATTCACATTGAGTAGTTCTTCTGCATTTGCCACCCTTCTCTTCTAGTAAGGGCATCTCCATACAGTCAGCTTCAGGTGATGACTAACAGACCAACTTCAGTGTATACCCAATCTGTGACCAGTTAATACAACTTAAATTATTCACCCTTATGTTTTTATGTAGCTAGATATAGGCTTTAAATTTCAAATGGACATGCTGGAATTATAAACTCCAACTTGAATACTGGTAACAAAATCTCAAGTCCAGATACAGGAACACACCTTTGCCACCTCTCTTGCAAACTGTGAAGGCATGCTCTAGATCTTTAATTAGGAAAAGTTTTAAAGCTAACTCTTAATTTCAGACATTATTTTATTCTCCATTAATCTCATTTTGTGTATTTCAGTTAAACTCCACACAGAGTGGTATAGACAATTTAAGTCTGTTAAATCAAGTGAAATCTAAATTGCATGTAAAAAAAGTTCATTTTAAGTTTTAATCACACATTCTGAGTAAACTTCTGTCTTTTTTTCTTAATTCCAGTTGCTCTGTATTCTTCTCTTTGCTTCAAATATTCTGCTTTGCATTCTTCATAGAATGATGGATCAGAATAGCTACAAGACAGAAAACACACATTGTTTTTAATCTTGGAATACTGAACAGATATTGCACGAGTACCACTCATAACTGATCTTCCTTCCACACCCAAAGAAAACTTGTCTGCCTTTAACAGTAAAATCACTCTCCTTTTCAAGCCTCTGTAGTGAAGCCATCAAGAGGAGAGAAAAAAAAAAGGGAAACACATTTGGTATTTAAGATAAGCTGAAGAATTCACTTGCAGTTCTCTTCCTCAGCACAGGAACCTGCTGGAGATGACTTATTTTTTTAGTGCATCCAAGTAACTACTGGGAATAGGTTCAAGTGTATGTCTTTAACAGTAGACATAATGGTCCTTGATCATTATATTAAATTCCTTTCTCTCATAATTTTTTGAAGTATAACTATTCAACACTATAAACCTTTTTTTGTCAGAAGCATTTTGTTTAATTTTATTTTTTTCAAAAGGTGAAGGAACAGACAAATAAAACCAAGTAACTCCAGCAAGTTCTGGCTGTAGTTAGGCCTAAATTTTTGCCTGACTGCAGATGTTTTTTTCATCAGTTCCTAAATACTTGAGAATAACTGTCACTAGTTCAAAGGCATTTATTTTTAATGTCAATCGTTGGTTTAAGAGAGCAGGACACGGCAAAAATCAAACCAATCTCCTTTTTCCCCCAGCCAAACTAAAAAACTTCGCAGCCCTCACCCTGGGAAATTCAAGAATCTAACACTTCAGCCTAATGGCACTGGGGGTAAATTAGGACTTCCAAAAAAGATGTTTCAATCCACCATGGCATTGAGTTGACCTCTCATATATAACAATTTCCCACTGCTCCTGCAACTGCTGTTCACAGCAGCAGGACACTTGCAAGACAGACTAAATCTTAAAAAACAGAAGCAAAATGAAAACCAACTTTTACTGTCTTACTAACAGACTACGAAGAAGCTTCACTGTGCACCCCTATCCCCACATCTGTGATGTACCAGAGCAAATAAAGGGCTGCAGGTCCTCTGGGCTGAAATCTGTCCCCAGGTGAATCAAAAAGAGAGGCTCTGTAGCCATAGATTCATATGGTAAATAAAATCTTGTCAGTTAGGGCCCTGACCAGCACGGCTTTAATAAAGCAAAGATACCATTTTCAGAAAATACATCCAAGTCCCTAAGCCTGCAGAGCCCTTTTCAGAATAGTTAACATTTCTAGATTAGTACAGGCCATGCACAAAAACCCAGCAAAAACTCAGGAGGGACTTACTAGCCAACCAGACAGTCCTTCAGTGCTGCGTTCTCCTGCCGACACTTCACCACCATCAGAACACCAGTTTCTTGACAGCACTTAGTAAATGCTGGGAAAAAAAACCAAAAAACAAAAAACAAATTGAAGTTAGAAAAATGACAATAGATGAAAAAACTCTATGTGTAGGAAGTAGCAGACCAAATCTGATTTATTATTAATACAACCATAGTTGGCCCAGATTCTCATACTGTTTGCAAGGTCTTTGTCACTTGTTTAGCAACAACACTTTAACTGGGATTCTCCCCTCATCATGTAGCACATTCACACACATATGGCTGTTGCTAATACCATTTCTGGAGTTATTCTTGCAGCAAATCCATGATGCTGTGCCTGCTTTTCACATGCTCTACTCAGGGCTACCACGTAGATCTCTGGCATTTAAGAACAGTGAAGTTGCTCAATGAAGTGAAAGTACCTGGTCTGTTTTAAGGACCTTAAGACTTAAAAACAAGTCAGTGAGATACTAAAACAGAACAGCAAAGTCATGGGTAAGGACATGGGATTTATCTGTGAGTAACTAAAATTATGCCTCATTGTTACCAGCACTCTGTACAGATGTTTCATTGAATAATAACCCTAGATAAGAACTGGCTGTTATTTCTATCAGGAGATTTCAAGCTGTTCTAAGAGGTAATCAGCTACATTTAGCAGATGGAAAAGAGAGAAAGAGAGAAAAAAAGAATGCCATGTGTCCACAGTCAACAGGAGCCAGATGAAGAACAAAGTTCACCCCTACCACATCCCCTTCTGGAATTCCATCCATTTCTCCTACTCTAAGGTCCTCCTGGTAGTGATTTAATATCCAGCAAATTTAGGGTATACAAAAATTATTTTCCTGCACAATTTACAGCTAATCTAGTAACATCAACATGTAATGGTACTACATCACACAACAGCTAAATCATGTTACCTATGCTCAGTGTATAGGTACATTAAGACTTAAATAAACAAGAAAGAGGAGATTTGTGTCTATAAAGGCAGCACTCGTGTCCTTTGCTCATAGCAGATGCCTGCTGAAATGGGCATTAAGCAATTGTGGACCTCAGTGGAACAAAATCCGCCCTTTAGGATCCTGAACACTACTGGCAAGATTTTGAGAAAGTGATCCAACAGCTGCAAGCAATCCCTAGGTGAGATTAATCTGCTTGTCCACAGCTATTATTAATTAGGCTTTCACTATAACAATTGACAAGACAAGGTAGTTTTTGCCTAAAGTGTTGATGACAGATTTCAGGGTTCTTATACTGTGAAACTTTACAAAGAACTGACTTCTTTCCTACTTCAAACATATTATTTATTGATGAACACTTAAAAACCTTCTCCAACACAGCACCCAGTGTTACACACTGGCAACTCCACCACACCCTACATGAAAACCAGATGAAAGTGTGCAGAAAATGGGTTTAAGTTAGCCAGTTATTACCAGCTGGGAAGACACTGTAGCCTGTGCTCAAAGGTATTTATTAGCAACCACACCCAGTTTCTAAGATCAATGTGGTTTAGACTTACAGTCACCCAAATGCACAAGCACAGCTTTGAGGAAACACTTGGACAGCTGAAGTTTACTAAGCAGTTGAACCTCAGAACAAGGCCAATGTTTTATTAGGTTATCAGATTATTTCTTTGGTTTTCCAGGGTGAATCTGTCATTTATTCCATTCTTTCCTGGACTATTTATATTGACTATTCCTACATCAGAATCTCAGAAAAATCATACCTATTAGTACATTTCTTTGTTTTTTTGTGGGAAAAACATCCAAAGCTTTTGAAAGCTTTTGGTCTGTCTAATTTGATTTATACTCTCTACAGGCACTTCTTTAAGTGCTGTGCTGAGGTTTTGGGTTGGGGTTTTTTTTTGTAGTAGTAATCATTTCTTCTGGAAGCTGTGAAGTAAAAAAACCACTGAAGACAACAGGAGGTCCCTCTCACTTGTTAGCTCACCAGTCTTGATTGGTTAAAGGCGTGATGTCCCAGTGAACAAAAAAAGCCTGAACTGCAATTGCCAGCATTCCCTGGCTGCAGAAGGTCCTGCCTGTGGTACATGGCCAGGCACTGTTGCAAAGTGATAAAACTGCTTCCAGCTGTTCAGCTTTAACATTACTGATGCTTAACAACAGAGAGGAAGAAAGAAGGTTAAAGCATATTAGGCATCCTTATATGAGCACACAAAGCTTGATTATCCATCTCTTCTGTTTGGCAGTCATGTAAGGAATGTAAGACAGGCTTAGTTATGGACACATACCAGAAACCTTCAGGAATCTGGAGAATTTTTATTTTTTTTTAATTGTGCTTTGTCTTGCTTACAGAGGGGCAAGTACCAATCTCTTCACTCTCCTAACCAGTGACAGGACTCAAGGAAATGGCATGAAGCTGGGTCAGGGCTAGTTTAGGTTTGCTGCCAGGAAAAGATATCCACCCTGGCCACAGGAACAGGCTCCCCAGGGAAATGGTCACAGCACCAATGTGTCAACAATGCTCTCAGGCACATGGTGTGATAGGGGTGTTCTGCACAGGGCCAGGAGCTGGACTTGATGATCCCAACGGGTCCCTTCCAACTCAGTTTATTCTACGATCCTGTGAGTCTTCCATGAAATGGAATGTGTCAGTGCTGAGCAGCACACACAGTGTTTGAACTACTTGTCTGGAGAATAATGTCTGAAATAGTGCTCAATAGTTGCAGGCATCTCAAACCAAGAATTTATCTCCATGTCTGACATGCCTTAGTCATTCCTCACTCAGGCAATATCTGCATTGTTGACCATCCTTTCAGGATGCATAGCAAGACACCACAAAAGGAGCAGATACACAGCATCTAGTTACAAACCTATTGTAATTTAACACTTTAGCAGCTATGAGGGGTAATCAGAATACCAAAGAATCCGAACAAACCTTCTGCCTGATACACTGCACATCATAGAAAGAATAAAATTGAAAAATTGATCTTTTCATAATCTTGTGTATGGTACTATCTTTATGATTTCAGGAAAGCTTTCCATGACTTTAGAAGTTCATGGGCTGATACATTTTCTTTCTTCCTGCAAGCAGCAAGCTACCAAAACAAAACCTCAAGCAGCAGCAAAACAAGAAGTAAATTTGAGCAAGTCTGTAAATTCCTGCAAACTGTAACACAAAGGAAAGTCATTTTTCAAACAATAAAGGTCATTCCCAATATTTCCAGACAGAAGGCAAATAAACTGAGGAAGAGAGCTCAACGCCACAGAAGTGAAAATGCCTTGTAAGAAAGGGGGAAAAGGCTTGCCTTCCATCAAATCCACCCTTTGCCAAGGCTTTTCTAGGACAACTACATATGTCCATCACTGAATGCTCTGTGCACAGGCAAGGACAGATCCACTACTGCGTCAGCAAGCTGCAGGTGCTCACCAGTTACCACGGAAACTGGCTACAGACCCCCTTTCACCTGCAGCAGTCATGGTTCATGACATCAGATCTGACATAGGTCACCCCACAGGCTCCTCTCTGTGCCACAGGCTCTGTCTAAGGGCATGCACACAGAGCAAAGATCTCTTCTCGAGGCTACAGCTCAGAGAGACTTCACTGAACAGCTCAGCACTGATTTGAGGCCAGATTTCTTCTTTTTCTCTCATGAAGAAAGCTTTGCATTTCTGTTGTAAGGCAAGTCCAAAATAAGTTTTGGTTGCAGTTCAGAGTCTCATTACGTTCTGGCCATTACAGCCACATAGAGAGATTTTAACTGCTAAAGCGAGCCTGCAATTTAGTACCTTTTCTAAATCAACATAAGGCCAAAATGCATCTTTGCCAAAACAGAGGTCTGCTGTCAACTGAACAAGAGCTGAACAGCCATGTCTGAATACAGAGCAATTCGGTTTTGCCAGTTCTCACCTGCTCACTATGGCATGCTGGCATGTGCCAGGGATCTGCCTATGATGGAAGAGCACGTTTTCAGGGAGAGACAGGAGGGCTTTTTGGCTGAGGCCAGAGATGAGCGAGTCCTTCCAAGGACTGACCCTTCAGCAGGGAGCATCTCCAGCCCTGAGCAGCTCAGAGAAGCTGCTGAGTTTGGTCCTGTGGCACTGCCCTGGATCCAAGAGCCGGATCTCACTGGGTCTTCCTATCCCAACTTACCCACCTGAGAAAGCACGACAGAAAGAACTAGGAGAAATTAGATCCTGACATACGTAAAAGCAAAAAAGGAGCTTTTTAAACCCTTCTTAATTTATCTAAAAAGCTGGAGAGACATGCATTTTTTAAATAAAAATCCCATTCCAAGTCTTTCTGTAATTCCCTTCAGATACAGAATTATACAAATTATGTTGGAGGCATGAACAATTAGTTTTGAGTGCCTGACTTAGTATATTTGATGGTTGATTAAAAACTTCTTTAAGTTACAGAGCACTCTTTTTATTAAGGTTTCTTTGATAATTAGCTAGGTTGGCACAGTAAAGAAAACTTTGTTTACAAAGATCTTTACAGTCCACACTAATCTGTGCTGAAAAAAACAGTATCTAAGAAGAATGTTTTTCTTTAGTATTTCTAATTGCTTTTTCCCCAACTCTGTTTTATGACTTTATGACAAGATAATATGAGAAGCAGATGGAAACTGAAGTGAAGCTGGCTAACAGTTCACTTATCACAGAGTAAAAACTGGACAAATTATTTCCCTGTCCATTCAAGCAGCCGGTCAGGCATATGCAATACACACTAAAGTATTTGAAAAGATCAGATACATCAACAGAAAGCTACAACAAAGTTGGTGGGGGTCCACCAACAGATGTCCTGGGACATACAAGTCCTAATTTAAAAAAAGGAAATAAAAAGCCTGGGTCCTGTCCATTTTAACTTTAGAACATATTGATAGGTTCAATAAATATTTGCTCTCTATGACAAAAATATAAAACTTGTAGGATTTTGAGTCAAAGGGACAAACCAACATCTGGCAAAAGACATAGGCACAGCTCTGCAGAATAAAGATGATGATTTTCTTCCACACCATTAAACCAGGCAAGGTTAAATTTAACACTGTTAATCACAGTGTCTGCAGGACTACAAACAGTGGACACCAAAAACAAGGCCACATATTTATGATGAAAGTGATCTTTATGTACCCTACAACACCATCCCTCATCCAAACAGAATTCAGCTGGTTTCTTCACTGTGCTGCATTCAAAATGAAATGGTGGAATAGGTGTGTTGGACTGCTGAAGTTTCAGTTATGTGTACATAAAGGAAAGACTTCATAAAAAATAACCATGCTACGTCCTGCCACAAGTTTAAAAACAAACTGAAAGTTCTGGGGTTTTTTTTGCAATTTAATAAAGAGGAACAACCAGCATCAGACTGTATTTGTAGCAGATTTCTAAAGGATTTTTTCTCTTTACTTAAAATATTTTAAAATATTAAGATAGTTAATTATTTCTTCCTCCAAACATCAAAGTCTTCCCATGTGCAAAGTACGAGAAGAATAAAAAGTGGGACTTATATCCAGACAAGCAGCAGCATGGAAACCGTGTTGATATAACAGCAAGGAATCGTCCTCATTATCTTCAGTGTTTGAACTGTTTGTAGTGTGAAGGCTATTTCTGAAAGTTCATTTTTTGCAGATTCAGATTATAAAAATACTTGGCACCTTCGTATTGCCTCATATTGTGAAGTGTTGTACATTTCATATCATGTTGGAAGCATAGTTTTATCAATTATAATTGTGCATCTATTTTGCAGATGTGCTTGTACACAAAATAAATGAAATATTCCCCATTATCAAGATAAAATGATCCTCTCAGGTCTGGCTCTCATTTATTTAAAGACTTTACAATTTTACTACTTAAGAGAAAGTCCTACAGAGGTGTTATCTCACCATTTATATTTTCTCAACACTTATGATACTGCTATCACACTCTTAAAATAAGAAAAAAAACAAACCAGCTTGCATCATGATCCAGACCAGACTTATTCTGGGGTAGGTTTTTTCCCTCTACACAAAAAAAAAAAAAAAAAAGAAAAAAAGGAAAAAAAGAAAAAAAAAAGAAAAAAATAGTTTTGTCTTTTTGTCTGGTGTTTGGGTCATTCCTTGGGTCATTCCTTTCCCCACTGAGTGGGGAAAGATGCCCAAATAATAATGGGGACTTGGGGGTGATAGCAGAAGGAGGAGGAAACAGCTCCCTTTAAAATCTAAACAAAGGCAAAATTTTAAAACCTATGTTTGCAAAATGTGTACAAAAACATTAAATGATCCAAAACATTACCAGCAACATTTTTAAGGGTAGTTATTATGCTTTTAAATTTTGTATTAAATTAGGATTCATTAGCTTGTTACTCTGAAGATGACTCAGTATGCACAGAACAGATTACTGGTGCATTTAATGAGCCAGAGGAAGTAGCAGCATGAACATGGAGAGATTGTTTCACATTGTAGAGTATGAGCTATTTGATATTTCCAACACAGTACAAAAGAAAGCTTCTCTGTAGATTGCTCATGGTTCAGTTAACATCACTGAATATCTAATACCTCCAACTCAATTAATTCTCACCTGATTAAGATCAGTCTGATATTCAAACTAAATCATCTCTCCAGTCAAGTAGAAATCAATATTTCTGATTTTACTTTTAAATTACAACAACAAATAAAGTACATGCATCGTCGGTATGCTAGGAGTAGCTTTCCTATTCTAGCCTTCTATGGCATGCATAACACAGCTGATTAAAGAATTATTCTAATTTGAGCAACAACATATATAAGGCAGATTAATTTGAATAGAAGGAGATAGCATGAAATAATTAAATGCATCTTCTATAGGGCAAAGAGAAAATTGACATAAAATAACCTTGATTCTTTCAAGTGAACCTCTGTTATCAGATCAAATACTTTGTCTCTGCAAATATTCATTTGCTATAACATAAAAATCATATATTTTCCATTTTCCTGCTCATCACCAGCCCCCCAAAATCTGCTCCATTTCAGCTTTTTTAGCTGCAGGCATCTATCCTAGGAGAGATGATCAATACATACTAGCACACAATACAGGACTGCGGAGCAGAGAATCCCAGGAATTCAAGAATTTTAAGGAAGGGATATTCATCTTCCTGGCCAATCTTTACCACGGCACTCTCAGCTTTATCTTAAAGTACAGAGTGCAAACAGAGGATCCCCCAGCAGACCACAGCATCTCTGGCACTCCAGAATAAAATGCAGAAACCTCCCTTGCCTCATGACTGAGGTGAACATACAGCAGGAGAGGAACATCAGGAAGGCAAACAGCATAACTGTGATCTGCAGAGGAAGAACGTTTCAAAAAAAACCCCTAGAAACTGCTTGCCTAAACACAATGCCTTGGGTTAAAGAAAGCATCTTACCAATATCCTAGAAATAAATGTGAAGACTGCTTTAGGGGACATTGAGAGATGAGAACATAACATACTGGATCAAAGGGCCTATTTGTCCTGTACACCATCTTTCTCAGAAGGCTGTAATAGCTGCTTTAAAGAAATGTGTCAGAAAGGCTGCATTATGGAAAAACATCCTCTCAAGTGAAGTTTTTTCCTAATCCCTATCAACTGTAAGTTTGGCTTATATCTTGAAGCATAAAGTTCTCACATGCCCTTCAAAACCCTTAGGGTGCCTTACATGGTGAGTCTAAATGGACAAGCAACCAAACCAAGAGGTTGAAAGAGGGGAAAAACCTCCTGAAACCAGAAAGGTATATACTAGCTTGGATTCCTTGAAAATCTCTCTGCCCTGGCCCACTCAACTCCTGCTAAACTCCCAACTACTGCAATTGTAGTTATTTGTTTCATACCATGCGTGCTTTTTTCATTAGCAGGTTTTCAAAATCCTGCTGCAAAAATTAATTGGCCTCAAAGTATCTCTCAGCTGGATACAGAAACAGGCCAGAGCAGTAGGGAGCAATGGCACTGTACCCAGATCAAAAATGTTTGAGTTGGTTGGGGTTTTTTTCAGTAAATCCAGTTACTCGCTCTGTAAACTCCACCCACCTACTTAGGAACAAGAGTCTCCAAAGTTTTCATGTCCTACATCCATTCATATTACAAGGATCTAGGTTTGGTCAACTGCTTACAATGGGCTTTTAAAATCAATATAGGAAATCAATGGCCTATTTAAACATTCTGTTTCAAAAATTATTAAATTTTTTTTTTTTTTTAAACCACAATACCACAGCCGTTCTGAAAACAGATGTAAGGCACATAGGGATCCTCCAACATCAGTTAATTCAAAACTCGCTGCTTAGCTGCTGATCTTTTTCTTACAGAAATATTAGCAGGGTTTCTCTTGTTTTCAAATCCAACAACAGAATCTGTAGGGGAGAAAAAGAGGATCTTAAGAAACTACCATCAAGGAATGACAAGCACATTCATGGAAGCCATGAACCATGAAGATACAGTCCCATTCCCATGTGATGCAGAGGCTTGTGCTGGGGGAGCCTCTCTCACCAGACTCACTACCTGTGTCCTGCAGTTCAACATTTGCTACCATTCAGACTGAGAATTGTGGATTTTTCCAAGAGGCATAACCAAAAACCTCAAGCAACAGCAGAGAAGCCCTTCTGTTGTCCCAAATAACCTACACTTATCCACAGTGGACTGTTGTACCTTTTCTTTCCAATTTTATAATAAGCACCAAGAAACAGAGAATGGAACTGAAAAGCAAAGTTTAAGAAAGAAAATAATTGTTTTGTTTAAGAAAAACACATAAAACAAGCTGAGGAACACAGCCAAACACAGCAATTCAAGCCAACCCGATCAGTTCAACTAACAAAACCCAGACAAATACTTAAAAGTATTAACAAAAATATGCCAGATTAAAGTAATTAAGCATTAAAAAAAAAAGTTCTGAAAATAACATACACATGCAGTCTTAGGATAATTTAAGGAGCACTTAGTTCTGCCATTAGTACAAGGGCAGGTCAGCTCTGCTCATTCTATGTCCTGCATGTATGAGATCCGACCAAAATGTCTTCTTGGGGACAAGAGCTGGAAAGACTAAAGCAGGTTCTCAGTTTCATATGAATACTGAAACTTGACTAGGAAAAGTGTTTTCCTAAGAGTCAGAGAGTCAGAAAAGAACATATACCTTAAAATGTCAGGCAGTGCTTTCCCGACTATTGCTAAATGATGAAATACTGTGAAAGACAGAATTCATTAGCAATATATGTTTAGTCACTAGAATTTCAACAGAACTTGGACTGTAACAGGAAAAGGAGCTTTGGCAGAGATGATAAAGAGAAATGTCTAGTTGTTAGTTTTGGTGCCATAGACCTGATCTGATCCTCCTTCCTGGATGCACAGAGTTGTCAGCATTTTCTGTATGCATGAGTATACCCACCTACCTACATAGGCGTGTGCACACATTTTGCCCCAAACACACAGGAATCCAGTACACTGTCATATTTTTAAGCAAATTCCAGCAACCCAGCTCTGTAAGAGCTACAAGACAAGTCCTCCTGCTTCTGACTAAGCATGACAGGCAGAGCACAGCAGTACACAGGAGGGTTATGTCCTCAGAAGACACAGGAGAAATAGCAAGGGCATAACTATTATGTATAAAGCTTTACAGCAAGTACTTTGTCAGTTAAGGCAGATTTAAGTGCTCAAAGGTGACAATCTGCTGGGCTGTGCAGGAAGATTTTTCCAGAGAAGCAGACCTCCTTTTCTTCCTAGTGCAATTACAAAAATTGACCCTTTTAAGCAAAGCAAGCACACTGCTGTGAAGCATTTTATTTGGGTAAATCATGATTTGTCCACTAAAGAAACCTGCTTGAGGAATGTTCCTGTCAAGCACAAGCATCACCTTCTCTAAAAGGCTTCAGGTAATGCAAGCCCAGCAAGCACAGCCACCTGGTTAAACTGCACTGGTTTCAAACAACTGCCTTGATCTAATTTTCCTGCCACCCTGCAGTAAGTATCCCTGACATCAAGTGTTACCATACCCGGCGCTGGAAGAGGCAGAACTGGAACAAATGCAAGTTCCCCCATGGCTACTGTCTGTCACTGCCTGCTTTTATATAAACAAGTGCATCCAGCTTGAGCTGCGCAGAGCAGCCTCGCCTCTGCCTGCGCTCCCGCCTCCTTCGGGAGCTGCCGAGCCACTCAGGGACAGCTGAGAAGTTCGGATAACAGAGGATTTAAAGCAACAACACCCCTCCCTCTGTCCCACAGCGACTGACTCTGCAGCTGAACTCTAAAGGCAAAATAGATCTATTTCTCAAAAACAGAGCTTCACGGAGCAGAAGAAGTAACAGTAATGGCCTTCTGCCACACGGTGGGGCATTTATATCTCTCCTGAGGAGGCATTTGCCCAGCTATTCCACCATGACACCAGCTCTCAGTTACACCGCGCTGTGCCAGGGACTCTTCCTTTCCTCCTGCCCCTGTTCAGTTTCACGGACTTCCAAAACTACCTATTTAACTCAGAGCTCCAATACTGAAGGTTGGTGGTAGCAGTAATAGTAGTTCTCACTCCCCTGAATGAATTATCTTCTAAAAAAACCCTGAAACTGGTTCCAGTATTCCAGCTGGAGGGTGAGATAGGGCACACAGAATACGGTCAAAATCTCTGGTCTTTTGAGTCTATAGAATGTGCCCAATATATGGAATATAAAATATTTATACAGTTATTAAAAGAGGAAGTTACTTTCCCTCACAGTTCACAGTTCATCCCCAACCACTGTTCCAACATCTCCAAAACAGTTATCATGTACTTACCCTACTTTCCAGTAAATATCTTTTTTTCCCAAGTTTTTCCATTGGCTGGTGTGGAGGCAGGAATTCTTCACCATGGAAGAATTCCTGCTAATTGAGGTACTACTCAGTGCTAGTAAGGATGACAAAACCAAAGTGCAAATTTTCCAGGAAAAAAAAATAATTCTGTTGTGTCCATATTCTGAAGTGAACAGTGAAGAGTAACTCAACCCCTGCAATTATGGCCACTGTGTGATAAAGTACCTAAACTTACTTTTTCAAATTAAATTGCATCATTGACTATGGAGGCATTTAGAATTTCAGACTACCCTACTCATTTCATGATTTTGAAGAAATTACTTTAAACCACGAGGCAGGAAAGCACACTATCAAAACTCAGCAATATCTGGAAACTTGGTAGTAACTGTAAAAATTATCTTTCATCTTCTGTAAAATGTTTTAAATAAGGGACTGCAATAACCAGGTACATTTCTTCAGAAGAAAAGTTGTAATTTTGAGGACAATAAAATAAAATACTAGTAGAGAGGGAATTTACAAACTAGTCTTTGATAAATCTACAAAGCAAAACAAAATGCACCAGAAACTAGGTATGAAAACCCCTCAAAAGAGAGAAACTGCTTTGCAGTGTAAAGCTTAATAGGCAAATGGCATAAAAATCTGTGTGAGAACATTGACTTTACTAGCACAAATCCAGGTGCAGTTTGGTACACTGAAGCCTCGGGGACACAGCTCTACCTTCTGAAAGTTGACTACACTGTGCTCCTCAAGCTGTATGCAGAGGGATTCAAGTTTGGCAGGAGGGAGTTGTTTAAGTGCATCTATTCTGCCTGCTCCAGTTATCTTGCTTCTGATGCAAAAACATCTTAGAGCATCAACATACAAATACAGCATAACATAGAGTGTTATGAAAGAAACGGCAAAAACAATCACAGAGATGCGGTTTCCATTTTTAGAAAAACAACCAAACTTATGAATTTATTTAGCAGTTAAGTATGTTAACAGTGCATCTGCTACAAAATCATTGGCAAAGGAGATACTGAAAGTTAAGACAATGGGATACATATATGTAGCTCCAGTTTAGAAGCCATTTGTCACTTCTTCCTATGGCATGAGGATACTTCCAATGAAACAGCACATGCCTATCCAAGCAAAACTACTGGTTTTGTCAATTGCTTTCTAAAGGAGGAGACTAAGATTATTCCTAACACATTCAATCACAGACCAATATCCAGGGCTCAACCTGCTGTAAGACCAGAAGTGACAGAAGACCCCTGTGCATCACTCAGTGGCAGCTGAGGACACAAGAATCTGAAGCAGCATTCAGCAGCTGGGACATGAGCAGAAACTGACTGAGGGTCCTGGTTCTGTCACTACACCCTCCTGTGACTTTTTGTCTTCTGTTTATTTAGGACTGAAAGAAAGGACCTTTCCTGGTTGAGACTTCAGTGCTATGACTGGTTGACTGTGAGTACATTCTCCACTGGTACAACGAGATTAAAAAGAACCTAATGTGCCTAAAAATCTTTCCTCCATTTTCTCGGTTTTGAACTAAATGAGTTTTACTCACTGAATGCAGATGTACACATGCCTCTATCACCACAGATTTGTCAGCATGTAAGTTTTTTCCAAAGACCTGTCTCACCTTTATTCTGAAAGAAGAAAAAAACACCCAAAAGCTAGCATATGCTGTATTAATGTAAAACCCCTAGAGGGCAACTAAGCTTCAAATTCAACCTGCATAAATATTCAGCTCCTTAACTAGTTTACAGATTATGTAAACTATTTCCTTCAACCTTGTTTTTTTTCCCCTCGTTTAAAAGAAATGAATCCTTTTCATTCTCAAATCACATTATTGCTGCCTATTTAGTGTAAGTTAATCACCACTGCCCAACCAGAGACCGAGTCCTCAACCCAACAAAGCTCAAATGTGTGCAAAAGAGAACAATAAAGAAAACACATGCAAAGGCTCCATTTAAACAAAGACAGAAAACAAGCATATGAAAGTCTGAAATCACTGTCTTTGCATTAAAGACCTTTAACAATAAGTCTTGTTTATTATTCAGCTTAGTATTAATTTATTGCATGGCATCTGTTTTCTTGTACAGCAGTCTGCTTGCAAGTCTCAAATTTATAAATCGAAGTTTACACTGTTAAGATTATTTGCCTGTTTTCCCCTACATACTAAGATTTCAGCCTTATATATTTGATTTGATTTAGATTTTGGTCTTTAGCTAAAGTACAGGACTAGCTGGACTAAAGTGAAAGAAAAAAAAAAAAAAGGAAAGTGATTGGAGCCTCAAAAGTAAAAAGCCTATATTCAATTACAAATGCTCTTCCCAAATTTTAAATTGGTAACCAGTGTCCAGCTGAGCCTTGTTTGCCATGAACCAGCAGGCAGCAACTGCCTTTCCCCTACTCTGATCAGATCTTGTTGGGAGCTGAAAGACACTATCCTGCCAGTCCACACCTGCCCAGAACCTGCAGACACATTGATGCTTAATGTTAGAGAAGCCACTAACAAACAAATGGGATTCCCAAGATATGGAAGCAACCAGACAGACAGGGAAAAAAACAGCTCAAAGAAATCCTTAGGAAATGCTTGCAAAGTCCAAGAGTTTCTACAAGGCTTTTGCAGAAGATCAAATACCCAAACAAAAACTGATAGCACTGCCATCCTTGCTTTATGCATACCAATGCAGTGTCCCACATGCTGAACAGAGACTAAGAATGACTACCAGCAGAATACACTCTACCTCTTTTCAGCCACCCAAAATTTCCATGTCCCACCCAAAGATGATTCTGAAAGTACCCTCCTGTCCTTGTTGCCTTGAGCCTTGACAAGGCAGGGGTAAGGGGATGGGGAAGAGGTAGAGAGGACTACAACTGGGATGAGATGTCTCCCATCCTACATGACTTAACCAAGAATCAAAGGAGGAGTTTGAGGAGCTGACATAAGTCTCCAAGGGTATTCCAGTTACAAGGGTCTCCTCTCTGGACACTGCAGAACAGAGTGAAGTAAATTCTATCCCCCTTGAGCTTTGAAAGACTGCAGAAGGGAGAAGAGGAAGGCTAGACTCTGTTTCTTACTCAGATTCATCCCCTCTGATTGCCTGAAATGCAACAAGCTTTAGATATTCATTCTGACTTTTTTGTCACAAGTTCAGCTTAGAGACCGGAGGACTTGACAACTATTAGTACAAAAATGCCCAAGTAAAATATTATTGTACAATCAGTTCAGGTCTAGACACACAAAAGATTGTAAGTACCAGATCTTTTTATAACACAGCAGAACCCTGTCATCAGTGTATCAACTTTACAATCAAATTTAAGACGGTGATTATATTACATTAGAAACAAGGAGATTCTACCTGCTTCACACAAAAGAATTACAGTCACTGTTACAATTTACTGCTTATGTGAAATGGATCTGGCTGAACTTGATACCACAACCCAAACATTGTTACCTTTAAGTACTTTTAACACATTTCCCAGAGGCAATTATTTCTCCTCTTTATTAGAGTGGCTGAATTACTTTCAGGCAAGTCAAGTCATTGCAACTCAAACATTAGGGCCACAGAGATCTGTAACATCAGGTCTGGAACAAACAGCACTGCACTGAAACCACTGAAGAAAAGAAAATCATGAGACCAGAACTGTTCATCTGGTGGGAGAAGGTAGCCAAAGCAAAAGTCCACAATTCTGTTAAATATCTTCCTTCTACAGAAGTGCAAATACTATTTTTTGGGGTAGTAATTTACTAAGTATTCTCTGCCCAACAGTGAATGTTGCTAAATGGTTTGTGCACAGTCAGTAAGTAGTATTTGCATGAATTTGACAGCAGAGTGAAGAGGACAGATTCCCCCAACAGTATTTTGGTTTAAAACTGCTGAAGTTTTATAGTTACTCAACAGATGGAGCATATCAAAATGAACATACACCAGTCTTGATGAAGCAAAAGCATCTTTTCCACACCACTCTCACTCTCCACAAAGAACTCAAAACTTCCTCAAGCTGTCTGGAATGTATAAAATAAAATATAAAAAATCATCACACATACATACATTAATATGCTTTTTAATTTCCTTAAATTTGGAATAGTTTTCAAAAGTATGGGGACACCTCTATTATGAAGAAAAGGCTGAAGAACCATTAATACTGCTACTCAACTGTCATGAAGCATTGTTACACATAACTAATATAAAATACTTTAAACATAGGGCTTTTGATGTAAGTCATTGAAGATGCCAGAGAAGCTGTGAGCTCTTCTAGCACCCCAGTAGAGATTAGTTAATTACTAATTAAATCTTAAGTTATATAACCCCAAACACTATACCATTCTTTTGTATTCCTCTTTTCCATATTCTATGGAAAGCAAAGGTAAATTTCTGTTCATTAACTACATACATGCTAAAGCCTACATTTAATGTAAAAAAACCCTAAACCACTCAAAAAAGAAGGAAAACCACACATGCAAAGAAGCACAAGGAGGAAATCAGGACAGATCAGAAATGACAAAGATTATTTACACCAGAGAAAAAGAAAGAGTTCTTTTCACCCTTGGCCTCATGAATCATTTTGACTGGGCTGTCAGAGTCACTGCAGAAAATTATCACCCCAAAGGCAGGAAAAAAAGTAATGAACAACAAAGTTTGAAGTTGCAGACTGTGGTCACTCTTGTTCACTGGATATAATTTTCTTCAAGCTGAAAGCACAAGTTCTCCCTCTGAACTTAAATGTAATTTTTAACACCACAGCATTAAAGATTTTTGGTGTCTTTGTTTAAAGTACTTAATGCTCCTGAAAACAAGTCTGGAATCTCAGGGTTCAACACCTTCCCTAAGCCATTTCGGGGACTCTGACAGAAATAGTTGTCCAGGATGGTTACTGAGTAAGTATTTTCTTCTTCTTTTTTCTTTTTGGCTCGTTAACATAAATCAGATCATCCTCTTTCTTCCATTTGAAATCCTCCTTTTATTCAGATCACTGCCAGCAATCTGTCCAATATATGAGAACCCAAATTGCTTGATACGCAAAGAAAAATTAGTTTGGACATTAGATTAAAAAAAAAACCCAAAAAACTTAGAAAGCAAAAAGCATTTTTCAATGGTAAAATAGAACTAAACACTGAAACAGGCCATAGCAGCTTAAACATTAACCAGATTACAGGACAGACACAGGCACACTAGGTATGGCCCCAAGAGAAGAAGATGGCCCAAAATGCCTTCCCAAAGTCCTTTGCAGACTTGCAACCCTTTCATGCTTGATAAATGTGCCCTCCAAGGGCATCAGGTTTGGTAAGCATTTTACAGAAATGAAGTTCATGCTTTTGAAGGATAGTTAGACCAGTCTAGATGGCATCAAGAAGTCCTACTTTCAGCTCTCTCTGTCTTTCCACATTATACATTTTCTGTACATTTCCCACATATTAAACCATAGCATTCAGAAGGTCTTTTTGCAAAGATTAGCTGTGTCTCCCTAAAACAACTTTTTAAAAGTCTGACAGTCTACAGCCATAGGTGAGATCACATCTCAAACCACAACTCTGCAGTGCTTTATTTTCACCAACTTCACAGGCATCCGATTGCAGCAAAGAGCAAGGGACATTTCTGTCACCAGGAAACAAAGCAAGATCTGTCTCAAGCCTGGCATGCAAATGTAACAATATATTTTTGATTTTGTGCTTCAAAAAGGACTCTTTAAACATCCCTGAAATGCTGTCATCTGAAAGCTTGAAGGGCATCATTTAGTGTATATTGAAGAGGAGGGAAAAGAAGAATAACTGGACTCTCCTTGGGAGATTCCAGATCACAGCCACAGGGAAAGAAAACTAAAAAGTGAACAACATTACGGGTGATAAAAGTAATACAAGGAAATCCAGAACACGAATATCAGAAGCCCCCCAAAAAAGGCAGTAGTGACTTAAAGAAATCTTTCTTTATACTCATTTTAGGAAAAAGGTAAGAAGGCAGATTTCTTAATACCATAATTGAAGTCCCAAATTCCCTACAACCATTTCAACTCCTTCCCAATACAATGAATAAATACTAAGAGAAGAATTTGTTCACTCCATCCAAGGGAAACTTTCATGCACAGGTGTTCTACATTTTCTTCAAAATTCCTCCTTTCTTACTCACTGTCCCATCAGCATGACTACCTTCCCTCCTTTCCATGATTCCTTTCAAATCCTTTACTAGTATTCCACTCAAATCTAGGATAAAGCAGTTAAACTGCTTTTCTTGTTCCCTAATCATAAATTTAAAGCCTCATCCATACCTCCAAAGCTCTGTACACCTCTAGCAGTCTTTGATCATCTCTTTTCCTATCCTCTGAGCAGTTCTGCAGCTCTTAATTCCTCATCCAAAACACCTCCTGCCTTCTGTTACATGATTACACTTCCTGTAGAGATCCATCCTGATTTGGGGCAGCAAATGTTCCAGGTGCTCTTTTCTGCAGGACTGTTATGAATAAAATTCAGAGGGATGACAATACAGCACAATGTTTTATGACCTTTCAATACTGTAGCCTTTAAGTAAAACACTCTCCAGAGCACAAATCCCCCTACTCTTTTTCTCTGCAGCACCACAGAGACAACTGCTGGAAAGCATTTACAAAAGCAACAAAACTACATTTAGGGGTGGGAAAGAGGGGGATCATTTTTTGTTGTTGTTATTAAAAGGACCTGAAAAATAATGTACAAGAACATAGTTTTATTCAGCAACAGACAACATTGTCTCTAGCATTAAAAAAAACCCACTTGTGCATTGTCAATGTTGTTACCACAGGACCCATTAAATATTACATCAAAGAATAAGTACTAGAGGGACAACTCCCTCAGTTTGAGCTAAGCAATCTTTAGAACTACTGCTCTACATGTAAGAAGAAGCTTAAGATGTTTCCATCCTAAAACAGGATAAAAATTTGAGATTTCACTGTTTTCAGAAAACAATGAAGAACACTTAGACCAAAAAAGCATGAAGAACACTTGGAACATCACCTCTTGTTTAAAGTGTGTGTAGTTGCCAAACTATGTTTCAACTTTGTGTTCACTTATTGCCTGATAAGAACTCTGATTCCTGTCCTTTTTTTCTTTTACTGGTTCTGCAGAGTTGTAACATTCTACACAAAATATGTACAACAGGTATAGGTCTCCAACATACAGGAGATCAAAACTACAACTCTCATAATCCATTGTCTCATTAAATCAAAGTATATTAAGTAAAACCACTACTCCTATTCTGATTTCAATTTAGTATTAATTCCCATTGAGCTTCATTTCAATTTCTGAGGTTTGGATAAGCAATTATCTTTGGCAAATACACTTATCAACTCCACGTGTTTTCTAAAGAATGGACAGAAGTTTTCCCCTATCACCTTATGCCGAATACAAGGTCAATATATTGTTTTTAGGCTGCATGAATGCTCACTAGTTATTGTATTTCTGAATTCACAGAAGCAACATTTTGATCAAACTAAGTTTTATTTTCCACTGCTGAACCTAAAGGTACCTATACAACACATTCTGACTTCTACAGCTGAAAAATAACCTATTTTCTGTGTGAAACTAACCCAAGGGTAATATTAATAATTCATATACAACATAAATATTTATACACAGGCAATGAGAATATAGCATGACCTCTTAGAAGTATTAAGATTTATTTACACTACTTGCTAACTGTGTAACTGTTGAATGCAGTACCTAGGAAGGGTTTATATAGCAAAATTTCAGAGCAACAACTTCATGCACTGTTAAGGACAGGCAGCTAAAACAAGAGATACTGTGAGTCACAAGAACTGCCACTGCTCTGTCCACCCACACCACACTAACATCTCACCGTAACACTCTAACACTGCACCCAGAGGTTATTGCCACCATCAGAATGGATGCAAAAAACCCCTCACAGAATCCCAGCCTTGTGCTCCCTTGCTGGTAATAAGAATGACTGACACAGAAGAATTAAAATGTGTCAAGTGGAAAAGAAAACTCTGAGATCAGCAAACACTGCGTATAACACCTGGGAAAAGACATTAGTCAGGGGCTGGAACTCATCCTTTTGTTGGGAGAACTTGACCATGTCTCCTCCACTCCTCCCCTCCCACGGTTCCCTAAAGACTGATCTAAACACCATGAAATATCCCACGATCATTAGATACAGGTAAGGTTGCATTTCTCTGTTTTTACAGTTTGTACCAATCTTACCTCACCAGGACCCTAAGACACAAAACCAGCTATTCAATCTAGCACTACAGAGTGTACTAGTGGAGAACTGGAAATAATTAGAGCACATAAAAGGCATATCCATCAATGTTAGCATCATTCCTGAAAAAACAAGTTTGGAGAAATTATGATAGAGAAGAGACTTTTAAACCTTTCTCATCAGTGGGCAAAGAATTTCCAAGTACAGATGTCAAATGAAGACAGCAACAATGTTTCAGCTTCAACGGGGAATTTGTCAGGGAGTAGTAATATGACCAAAGGGTGGAAACAACTGATGATTTGGATGCTTAATTTCAAGTTCAACTCTTACAACAATCCAAGAAATTATACAAGAGGACAAAAGCAGTTAGTTTTTGTCTTTCCTTATATACAATTAAGGAAAGAAAAAATCCATTCTGCAAATGTTAAAACAATCTGGAAGAATAGTTTTCCTCCTAAAACTGGATTACCAGCTGAACACCATATAAGAGCTGCAGAAGAAGCAAACCTCTGTTAAACTTTCAGCAGTTAGCTTGGTGAGTGCTCTTCTCATGGATATTACTACCATGTACTACAATAATCCAAAACCACACAGGCATCTTCTTTTTACATCAGCATTTATTAAGAACATGCAATTAATCCAGGCTATATTAATATATTTATGTTGGTCAGAGAAATCAATTTGAAATTCAGGATCTTAGCTGGAAACCAATAAAATCTGTAACTTGAGAAAAGCAAACTGAAAGACTGCACAAAACACAGATAACCTTTTGAGGTTCTCATCTATGAGCTCTGAACTACCAATATCACTTTAATATCTATACATAAAAATCTCTACCAGGTAAGAGAATCAAAATTAGAACAGGGCTTGTAAGATATGGCAACCTGGCTGAAATTGATATTCATTAAAGTACTCTTTGCATGAATAGGAGCATTTGGACTCTGTGGTCTTTATCAGAGCCCCAGCTGGTAATGGTTGAAGGTTAATGCCTTACCCCATTCTGTTCAATTTTCTGTCCTAATTAGTCCTCTAAATCTATAGCTGTGAGCACCAAGTGTCTGTGCTCAAAAGAAACTAATTAATGCTAGCAAATTAGATCAAGTCCAAAGATCCAACAGCCAAACTCTTAAATGCTCCTTGTTAATAGGAAGTGTAGCTGTCAATAACTGCTGTTGGTGGCTATAATGAGGCCTCTTTCTTTCACTGAAAGTGATTTCATTTCTCTTTGTCCCTGTAAAAGCTGTTCCTTTCCCTAATAAATAAAAAAATAAAAAACCCCACACAACTAAGTTGCAGTGGTAACGCTAGCAGCAGTCTGACCCATTTCTTGTCATCAGCTGGGTTGAAATGACATGGACAGGGGTAAGAACAAAAATAATCAAACCAGGCAAGTTCCCTCCCCGAACAT
The DNA here is from genome assembly GCF_028018845.1 of Melospiza georgiana. Classification (NCBI taxonomy): domain Eukaryota; kingdom Metazoa; phylum Chordata; class Aves; order Passeriformes; family Passerellidae; genus Melospiza; species Melospiza georgiana. The sequence goes on along the minus strand of NC_080430.1, from coordinate 40,602,074 downwards.
TTTCTTCAAAGTGCTCAAAACTACTTGGACCACTGAAATTTCTATCTTCAAGCAAGACAATATGCCTTCATATTTCTTTTCTATAAACTAGCTTAGGGTAGTTCATGCTGTTATCATTCACTCAAGGAAACAAACACACACAAATCTAGAATCTCATGTCTTTAAATTCTAATTTACATATAGCTGCTCTCTCTGCCCAGTTTGATGGAGCAAAGCTCAATATACCATAATCCCTCAAGAGATTGTACTAATTCACATAGTTAAATGTGATGGGAGCAAATTTTCATTGGAAATATATAGCACTGAATAATTTTTCCAAAATAAAAGCTATTGTGTGCAAATAAGAGCATCGTATAAAAATTCAGCATCTTACTCTCAAGGAATGCAAGCCAGAAAAAAGTTCATAGCAATTTACTATTAGTACTAAATATAACTGCAAACTACCAAAACATCTAAAATAATTTAAATAACTGACTACTGCACAACATGTAAAACATAATGTAATATTAATAGCTTCATATAAGGTCATGTGGTCACACAATACGACTATAATATACTTCAATATTCAGATAATAAATATAGCAACAGAGGACAACAGCTTTCCTCCATTCTGCACCTGCAGTTTTGTTGCTGAATTGAAACTATGTTCTCAAATTATACTAACCTTCCTCTCACAAAAAATGGAGTTGCAGAGAATAATGCAGCTTTTTTTTTTTTTTTCATCCTCCTAAGAGAAGGCTATTGTGGTCATAAAAAATCTGTGATTCTTCCACTGTAACTCTCAGGCTTTCCACCAAACTGAATAATATAGACATAAGCACATGTAAGCAATTTCTGATCACAGCAGCTCAATTTAAAAAAAGGTAACAGCAGCTGTCATGTTAACTCATTGATTTTTATCAGTCACTTGATCTTTTTGCTTTGGTCAATTAGAAGATCACTGTGTTCCCACATATTCCTAGGAGATGTGAACTTGAAAAAAAATTGTGAGGACTATATTTTCACAATGATGCAAAGTGGATGAGCAAAGCTCAGCTGTAAATGGTGATTTTAGTTTTAATTTGCTATAAGACAAGAACAGTCATCAAAATTTTTAAGCAGAGCTGTCATGTAATTTCCCTCTACTATCAGTGTTAGCATTTTCTGATGTCAGAACTGTAGGTACCAACAGGTTAATCCTCCCTCAGCATTCAACAAGGGTTGGCAACAATTAACAGAACTCAGTCTGCAATACCAGGGAAAGTAAGAAACATCAAGCAAAATTTGCTAAGGATTTAACACATTTCATTATCTGCATTTCTGATAGGAAAGTATATATAAAAAGAATGTGATTTTAAAGAAGGAGTATCTAAAGGTGTGCTTGGGCATTTAAATGTACAGCACCACATGTAGTTCAATCAGAAATTTCTTTGGATTTCTGGACCTTGCTATGTCAGGTGTAAGGGTCACGGTCTGGAGCAGGTGGCCCCTAGGGGGACAGAGATAATGTCAGTGACAGGACTGTTGAGTAACTGCACATTATCAAAACTCCTGATGACACTGGTCATGCCCAACTGTAGAGAAGCCTGCAGTAGTGTTGCATCCCATCATCTTCACTAAGTATCAACATGAGCCCTGAGGAGGAGAGGGCTAATGGGAAATCTGGAGAATGGGAGGAGGATGGTTGCTCGGAAATGTCCTTTTCCAGCCACACTTTCCAAACCATTTTTAAAGCCCTGCCAAGTATTATGAGATTTTTTTCAGCAATGTAACTCCAGTTGCTTTAATTACACAGCTCCTCCAGACAACAGAACCAACACAACAGTGTTCTTCAGTGAAGGTCCTCAACTCAGTACAAGGAGAAATATCTTCCTTGTGTCTCCCTCGTAAAAATTTTTAAATAGATCAATAATTTTTTTTTAAAGGACAGAACAACCTGTCATCTTGATCAAATGGATGTCTCCCAGAATATGCTTAAAATAAGAAATGGCTACCTCTACTTCACCATCTTTCTAATGGCAGAACCAGGCTGAACTATCTGTCCCTGCAGTGACCCTGAAAATACTGTAGGTCTATTTCCTATTGAATCCTTCAATCATACAAAGGAGTCTCAGTTACAGAAGATGTTTGCAGGTCCTCTTCATGACCCTAAGAGCCCAAATCCAGATGATGTGACAGTAACAGACAACAAAATTCAGAGGAAAGACGTTCAGAACTTAAACCCCTTGTCACTGGAGCAAGTTGCTCTTTTCCCAGGAAAAAAAATGTTGCGACGTTTTGGAAGGTGGGCAGAAATGCTTTACAATACAACCAATACATGAAACATCTACAATAAATATAATACAGAATTAATTTCATTAATGACTCTGTGACCCAGTAATTTCTTTTTGGGTTCTCAATTCAACACTTCTTCAGAGTTTAAACTTTCAACATCTCAAAGTCAGTCAGTTGTTTCTATTTTCCAAGCCAAGTAACCCAAAATTAAATCAAATTAAGCTGACAGCTCAAGTTTCTGTATTTCTGTTACTAAAAAAAAAAAAAACCTATCAATTTCAGTTTCAGAATCTGTAACTTTGAACAGCAGAGTAAGTGCTCTCAAGAAATTAGACAAACTTCTCTTTAGAAATGATTAAGAAACAACTACAGCTCTTGCAAATTTTTCCATGACTGTCCCAAGTTTTAGAGCATGGAGCTGTCCCTAATTTTAGGGCACGGACTCATGGAAAGCAAAGCAGAGCTTGGTGAAACTACAGAACTTCTGATGTGCTAAAGGTCACCATTCTGATGAAAAACACCAACTCCATGTTCCTGAAATTTGCTATGAATTTGCTTTGAAGAAGCTTACTCATATTTAGATTTTATAACTAGAAATTAAAGCAAAACAGGAAAACAGCTTGCTTAAGAAATTATTTCATAAAAGCAGTAAATGAGACAAAGGCTAACAAATGATCCTTTTAGTTACTTAGGTTTGAAATGCAAGGACATGCTGATACAGAAATATATCATTTAATATTGTTTCAGGCAGACTCATGCTATAGTTTGTAAAAGTACAGTGAAACATTCCTTTATGACAATGTTTTTGGGGTTTTTTGTTTGCTCGTTTTTTGACACTTTTGCCCACAATTTCACATACACACATACAATGCATGGATATGAACACAATAAAGCATATTTACATAACGGTCACAGAAAACTGACTAGTATTTCCCAGAAAGCATGTTAACAGAAGTACTACCCAAGTTGACAAAACTACTAATATATCCATTTTCACTGAAAAAAGTACTTGAAAATCCTAAATCACACAAAAATCTTTCTGAAACTGAGAGCTACAAAATTCTGAAGAAACATACAGAACACACAAGAACTTATACTCGAACAATCTGAAAAAAAAAGTTGTAAGCAAATTTCAATAATCTAAGTAAAATGGTATACGAGCAGAGTGGACATACTTTCCATGGTTATTTTTTCCCTAAGTCATTTTGGTAGGCTAACAACCACACACAGCAATGAGCCAGCCTTTTAACTGTGTGCTAGGATCACTTCTTAAGTTAACAAGAGCCTTTTATTTTTTATGTATTTTTGTAACCCTTGGGGTTTCTTTTCCCTGGACAGCTCTGGAACACGTGCTGGACAGGCTGTCATTACTTGCATTATTAGCTCTGATAAGCACACAGCTCTAGGTGGTATAGCTGCAGGCTAAGGTACCGGGCTGGCTACAGATGGACCCTGTGCTCATGCAGAGCACTATTGAATGTACAGGGCTCCCCATAGGGACACATGTGAACCCAGCCTGATCAAGCCAATTGTAAGGGCCCACACTTGTGGAATAGCCTCATTTCCTACAGTACTGATGCATTTATCACAATTTCCTAAAGACAAAAAGAAACAGAGGTCTACTAATAGGAGTTTCTGAAACATGGACTTAACATAAAGCAGAAAAATCCTACATTGAGAGCAAGTTAAATGAGTAACTCTGCCCTCAGTGTAAACAACTCCATTTCATGCATGTGTGTACACTCCACAGCACACAAACCAAGTCACAAGAGCTTTGATTACTTAATTACACAGCTTATGTTCATAGCTTATAATTGTTTACAGCATAAAAAGCATAGCCTCTTTACTCTGATTAACACCTATCCCTGTGTACTAACAAGACAAATTTATTCCAGGAATAATCTCACAATGGATTTATGAGATGGTAAATCTACTGATCACAAAATTGTTTAAGCTTCATCTTCCATGGTTTGGTCTCTCCCCTCCACCCAGATGAAAAGGTGTACAACAAAATAACTGAAGCTCTGCTACCACCTTTTTATTTTAATAGAGGTATTAATGTGGGGTTTTGCTCACCTATTTGACAAAAAAAAATTGTTTCAGAAATACTCAGTTTCTACTTCTAACTTTCACACAATTTGATCAAAGTTGGTGACAGGTGACAGAAGAATTATGGGGAGATGGATGCATCCACAAAACTTACTTTCCTAAAGATACAAAACTAAACTCTACACAGGTGAAAGAAGGAAGAAATTACAAATTTGCTTAACATAACAGAAAAACCATAACATTTGGCTTTAAAATTTATGTAGGAAAAAAGATGGAGAAGCTGCGAGGTAATGGTTCACAGCTCAAGAACCTCCAATATTGGCTGCTGCCACAGAAAATGAAGATGCTGAAACCAAACTCCTCATATTGCACAAAGTTCAGAGGAGAAAAATACATTCACACTGTGCCTTTGGTTAACCTCAAACAATATTATACAAATAGCAAGCTCTCAAAATACTTTTAACCAACATCTTTCAAACGATCCACACCACTGTAATTGCTTTTCATCTTCATTTTTTTTCCCCAACAGGTATAGAATTCAAAGTAAAAATGATTCAACTATTGTTCAAATTTTAAAAAAAGGTCTGTTAAGTCCTTCTGGCAGCGCAGAAGGCACCTATTACATGATGCCACTTTTCTTTGACAGATATTATGGTAACACTACTTTTTAAAATTTTTTGGAGAACCTCTAAAAGCAGATGCTTAAAAATACACTGGTCCACTTTACCTAGACTTGACTCTAGTCATAGAGTGCCCTAGTGATAAAACTCCAGAAACTTCCTTCGAAGTTTCTTAAATAATAGCAAAACACAAAAAGCCACATGCCACTAGGGAAATAACTGTTCTTCCTGTCATGGTAAAACTTGCTGAAATAATTCAGGGAAAATAATATGGCAACAAACTAAAATGCACTCCTTTGTCACTAAATACTGTTGGAAGATGCACAGAAGACACTGCTAAAGATTTGAAGAAACAAGCGTTAAAACAAGTTACATAGTGTGGGAGGTTTGCTATACAGTTGAGTTTGAAAGTAGAGAAGTTTTTAACTTCTCACACCTTGTGGTATTTGCATTTCAACAATAAAATGCACAAAAATATAAATTTTTTTTTGTGAGCCACTAAAGGAAAGATGCACTAGAGAAGATCTATTCTCAACAGGAAGTGGCATCTTGAATAAAAAACAATGTATTATGGAAAAGCTGTGCAAAAGTAGCTACTGATGGAGTGGCTGCTTTGACTGGAATAAGAAAGGAATTCCAGACTAAGGCTACAGAGAGAGCACTGCATGTGAAACTCCTTCACTGCCTCACTCAGAGGTAAGCTATTGCAGCAAAGTAGTTGGAGCCAGGAGTGCACAATGTGCTGCAGGACGGCATCAGTGTTATAACCTGACAAAAATGAGCCCTTTAAATGTTGGCATCTTTACCAGATTTTGTAATGAGATGGGGAGGGGCCACAAAAATCCCTGGCAGCACAGAGAGGTTTGCTCTCCGGATAATTTGTGGCAAAGTGCTTCAAGAGTTGTCTTTTGTAAAAAAAATGTGTCAGGTTTGACAAGTGCTCCAAATCCACTGACCTTTTTGGTGATGACAAGTGGCTGTGAGCAGTTTGCTACCTAGCAGGAATTTCCAAAAACTGAACACTCAATGTGTCCCTTTAAGGTGAAGGTGTCATTTTAATAATGACTAAGAAAGTAACTCCTTTGCAAAAGAAACTTGCATTTTGAAAACAGGTATTTGGATATGTTCACCTAATTATGTAATTTTTGGCTTGGCTTTGTAGGTGAACAAAAAACATGTGTCACCTACAGAAACCTCCTATATCTGTGCACTTTAAAAGGATGTCAACCTTTCTACCTGTTAAAAACCTTTCTAACCTGTTAAAAATCTTCCCAAGGAGAGTTTTAGGGGGTTGAAAACACTGACACGCGTTAGTTTGGAAGAAAAACTGATTGACATCAGGGGAGAAGATAATTTATTAGCCTAATTTCAAGCAAACCATTTGCAAAACTTGTGGATAGGACTGAAAAATGAGTATAGGTAAGTAAAATTACCTCTGTAATTTTACACCTCTGTAAGGTATCTTTTCTAGGCACCTATCAAGTATTGAAATACACCGAATTTAGAACCAGGTATTCAAATTCCTATATCACAGTGTTAAAGATTTTAAAAACTATGATGCATGTTCAGTAATACAGATCTCAATAAAAAGTAGTTATTAGCAGTAATCTTTTTAGATTGATAAATATTTTAAATATTTTAAAATACTGTTTATTTCACCTTTATCTCATCCTTTTCAAACTTCTATTTTTATGTTTTATAATGTATATAACATACACTACAGTGATACATTTACATAATTTATAAATGAATATACTCATATTGGGATTGTGCAGTCAGAAAATTTTTACTGCTGGAGTGCATGAACAAAAGAAGTTTAAAGAGCTCAGATCTGGATGATCGAATGCAAATGCTCTCCACTGAAAGCTGACACTTGTACAGAATAATTCAGTGGCTTTTCATCCCTCTTTACATTCCTCTTATAGCAGCATTCTTGGTTTACCTGTGTGTAAGCAGCCCTCAGCAGAGGGGGTGACACCACTTTAAAGAGTTATTGAAGAGTTATTAATTTAAAGAGTCCAGTGCTCTTCACAAGAAAATGAAAGCAGAAGTGCACTGCATCACTCTATTTCCACATCTGTCTAGTAACGTGTGTGTTTATGTGCATGGATCATTTCAATGCTGGGGCAAGGAAAGGATGCAGTAAGTTGGGAATATTTAAACAAATTTGTTATAATGAGAGAAGCCTTAACTGAAGGCTTGCATGAGGCAGGTTAATTTATTTAATATTAAATATTCATACAGAAACACAATAACTCTTGTGCTCTCACCAGACTGAGACACAATAACTCTTCACATCTCACCATACTGAGATGTGAAAAAAATTTGTATTAATCATACTAAATTCGACAGCCCCTGAGAGTAAAAAATTTTGGAAAATAGTCCAAAATTTTTTACTAAGCAGCCAAAGCCAACACAGCAGATTTATATGCTTCAATACTGGTTTCACAGCGAGCTGACAAAGATGGAGATCACACATATTAATTCTCTGACTACATGATTTCAAAAACAAGGATTATATTCAAGGCACAAAGTGAGTACATCTGATCTCCTAATGAATATTTGACTCTTACCTTGCACCTTATCTGAACACAGCTCCTTGGCTCGATCCCTCATTATTTGTGGAATCAAAACATCTTTTTCTACATGTCTCAGCTTAGAATTTTCTGCAAGAGTGAAAAAAAAAGATAATTTTGAAAAAAAATTTGTTATCCATACATCAGAAAGACTCAATCTAAAGAAATAACACAACATTGTTTATGTAACATACAGGAGTATACTAAAACTGTCACAAACAGCAGCAGAAAGTACCATGAAAAGACTACATAGACCAAAAGGATGGAAAGTCCAAAATTTGCTCAGATACAAATATGAGCATTATCCTGAATATTTCTACTCTGTTTAATATGCACTGTGAACCAAAAATAAAGGAGCAAATTCTGGCAGCACATTTGTATTTCTGCCTTATTGAATAAAAAAACCTGTATACAGACAGCACAGCAATAAAATACTTTTATTTCTTTTTATTATACTAATATTTTTTTTTTATGCCCACGATCTGTATGCACTCTTTCATTCACTAACACAAAGCTGAGAAAAACAGCACACACTAGAGCACAAGCTAGAATTTGTATGGCTATGTGGAAGACTCTGGTTCTTTAGAAGAAAATGAAGTCTCTTCAGTGGAGGATCTAGGAGATTTTTCATTCAGAAATCCAACTCAAAAAGAGAAGTGCTGCTGCCTGATTTCTATACCCAAAAGTAAAGTTGTAGTTCGCTTTCAGCTGTCTCCAGAATTCTCTTGAGTAGAGCTAGTGATTTAGAATAAACAACACAGACCATTAAAAAAATACTGCTTTTCCAAATCCACTTTCTTCAAAACAAAGGGATGAGAATTCATCAAGAACAGTTTTTTATTTCTCAGTTTCTGAGTTTAAAACCCTTTAGAGGACACTGTATAGTCCAATGCACTTATACCAAATACATGGTTTTCATCTTGAAACACACTTTTTATTCATCTTTTGAAGCTGATAACACATTTCAAAATAGCACCGCTTGGGATGCTCACACTATGGAAATTCTACTGTCAGAGATATTTTTGGTGACAATCATTTCAATTTAAAATTACTCATTAAAAAGGAGATGAAATGAAGAAAAAGTGAAAGTGCAATGTACTGAAACTAAGGAAAGAAGCAGGTTTTAAGTTACCATCAACTTTCAAACACCATTTTTCAGAGCATTTTTTGTTACCTCTCTACAAAAAACAACTGAAACCAACATCTGTCATTCTTAGGTCATCATCTTTTAAAGTTTACTAATGCTAAGACATTACACTATAAGACTACACAGTACTGTATGTGATATTAGTAGTGGAATCTAGCAACAACAGAGGATTACAACGAGCAATATACACTAAAGACATTTCTCCTCAAAAATACCCTTCTTAGCATTTCTACATCAGGAAAAAAACCCTTTATTCTGTACATACAACAGAAACACTAAAAGCAAATAGCTCAGACTTAGATTTGCTTCCATGCACTGATTTTCATATTAAAATACTACAAATACCAGATTTCTACAAATATATTATTTTACAGATAAAATGTTACAAATATCCTTCATTTTAACTTCCTGCAGAGCATCAGCGTACCAAACACTTGGTACAGTACATAGGCTAGAGATAAGACAAAGCTGTCAGAAAACTTCCAAGCATGTTTTGCAAACAGGACAAATCAGTTCAGTGGAATGACACGGCAGGAACTGGCACCACCACACTACGTGCCCCCACTCACTCCAGCCAAAGCAAGCTGGCACTGCAGCCTTCCTGCCCTCTCCCCATCCCTATGATCTCTTTTCCCTCTGCCCACACAGTCAGGCTCAGCAGCCCTTTGGTGAATGAAAGGGGAAGTTAATTTCCTTTAAATTAATTTCCTGTTAGGTTATTTTTCAACTAGGTGAATTCCCTGATCCTGTTCACTGTATAACTCCAAAGCCATCCATAAGAGGGAATTCAGTGAGGTGAGGACAAGAAGAAAGACTGAAGTATCATGAGTACTACTGGCTCAGATTACAGCCTTAATTTCTGCTTCCCACACTTTTTCTAAACTCAACTTGGCTATACAGGTGCTTGGAGTACACAAATACAAATGCAGATAGAGTGAATTAAGTGGGTTGCCTGCTGTCACCAAAAGGGAAGTTTTACCAGTGCCACATTGCCCTCACTCACCCCCATTAAATCACCATTTTTAAGCACCTAACCTCGCAGTGAGTAAGTCAAAAAAGCTAACTCAAATACATGTAAAAAGGTGCTTCTCAGCTGATTCACACTTTGGAGTAATTAAATCCACTTATCTGCTTCCCATAATTAGCATCATAGAATAACCTGAGGTGGAAGGGACCCACAAGAATCAGCAAGCCCAACCCTTGGCTCTGCACAGGTTTAACTTTTTTACCACAGCATACATGGAAATGTAGCAGAGAGGAGAGAAGTCTTCAGGGCCTGGGAAGAGCTGCTGGGTTTCCCCTGCTGGCAAAGCTGGATAGAAGCATCCACAATTTTCACAAATGCCAAAGCACAGGCCTCCAGTGCAAGGATCAGCTATCCCTCTACTGACAGAGGGGAGAAGTGGGTAGGAATGCAACTAAAGGAAACAGGACACAGGGCCATCTGGGGAAAAACAAGCAAGCAAGCAAGCAAAGAAAAAGAAAACCAAAAAGAGAAGACTTCCCTGATAGCCCAGAACAGTCCAAAAAGATTGTTGGGTTTTCTCTTAGGTTAAACACCCAATCTTCTGTTTGATTATTCAAAAGAAAGAGGCGTAAGACTGATAGCAAGGAGTAGCTCTACTGGTGTTCACACCAGCACAACCAGAACCATGACAGAACTGTGCTCCAGGCAAATTCCTTCTTTTTAGTCCCATGTTGTCAAGTCTACAAATGCTGAAAATGCAGGAAGGAGAGGGCACATCAGGACACTGGGCAGCATCCAGTAGGCAGAATGAGAAGAGAGCTACAGCAGGAATTCAAAAGTAATTATACAACAGTATAAAGGAAACTACAGTAAACATTATTTATAAACTCATCTACAGCTTTTAGAACAATCTCTGTTGTGAAGTATCAGTTTCAATGGGTTTTTTTAATTTAAAAAAATGTTTGTATTTAGAGGATTTTGCTTTTGTATTTTTAATTAGAAAGTATTTAGTACTTAACAGTGCACGGTAAAAATGATGGCGTTAAACCTAGCCCAAGTGACTGTATGAAAAGTCCAAAGAACTTTAATTATCTTATACTGTCTAAGTTTCAGGCTCTGGGTACAACTACCTCTCCAAATAACCCAAATGCAGATGTTCAGTTTAAGCAGTACTATATTTACTTGTGAGTTTCTACTTGGACATCTTAAATATTCTTCCTCGATTCTCAACTATCCATTGCTTTACAATTACAGTGATTTTCCTTCAACAATCTTAAAACACTTTACTGAAGTCAGTATCCCTAGGATTTACACAAAATAGTTAAGAAAAATAAGGTGGAAATATTAAAAATAGCAGATACCAGATAAAGCAAATGTGTTCACAAGCAAAGTACCTGCACTTCTGATACTGATGTACAAGCATTTCAGATCACCATCAATTCAAGCTATTCATCTCTGCAGTAACATATATGCCAACAACTTTCACAGGAAAAAAAAACCCAAAAAACTCAGAAGAAAGACTTCATCAAAAAATAGGCCACAACCATGATGTAAAACCATCAACCCCTTTTGCCTTTTTTCAACTATATTACAGTTTCCAGAATAAGAGCTTTTTCCCCCTTTTTAAAGTTCACTATTCTGCACTAAGAAAGCTACTTCTTACTCTAATACCAGACACCTGTGAACTAGTCCCTACAGAAGAATCTGCATTTCAACAGTCTTACTCCTGTTTTATTTCATCATGAAAATATTATTTCCAGACAAGTAAGAAATACATTTTCCTACAGTTTGCCTTCTGCATTTGAAAGTTGATACTTTTGGTATCACTCACATGCTCCACACACTTTTCCTGGTCTTCTGGGTAGGCTGTTTGAAGAGATCACGGCCTTTGGCCACAAAGTGAACCATCACATCACCCCAGACAAATGCTAGCAGCAGCTTTTTCTTCTCCCTCTGCCAGCCCAAACTTGGGCATTTTTGTTAGATCAATTTAATACTCTGATAGTTTACCCTTACCTTCTGATGAAATTTCCAAGTACCATCAAACATTACAAGGGACAGATGGATGAACACAGCTAATCAAGTAAAGGTTACAAAACACAGACTAAATACTACTAATGCTAAAAATAAGTATTTTGTAAAAATATACAAAAAGTTAGCCAGAATTAAAACCAAAGGCAGGCTTCCAGCTAAGTCACTAGCTCCTAGAAAATATAAGTCTACAGACAAGGAATCTGTGTGATAGAACTACTGAATGTTTCCTAAAGACTGATCAGCAGATTCCAGAATGCTCCTCTTGGGGACAAAGAACAGAAGAGAAGATAAAGAACAGTTAAAGAAGTTACAACTTTGCCTAAAAAAAAAAAAAAGACAAGGAGAGAAAGCTACAGAAAAGGGAATACCTTTGTGAAAGAGAAATTGTTTTCCATAAAACCTCAGCCCAGTGTAAAGAATTAAAGAGAGAGATTACTTAACTAGGGGATATCCTTATTCACTAAATCACTAAGAAACATTTATGAAATCTATGGAGTTTGGCAAATCTCAGTGTTCATGGTTCTCATTGAATACAATATGTAGGGGTTAAAATTACAGTTGCAATAACAGCCTTCTGTGGTTGATCAAAAACCTTCAGCTGCAAAAGCTCTTTATTGCCATGGAAGGCCAAGGACCACAGCTGGTAATTTTAATAGTTTTTGCTATTTTTCTAAAAATGACCAAACCCCAAAAAACTAATATACATAAAGAGGAATAAGAACATCCCAACCACTAGAACACACCAAATTCACTCTGTACGGAAGCTGGCAAAACAGATGACAAATACTCTGCTGACTTTCTAGTCTCTGACCAAAGGAGCCAGGATGGCCTTGAGAACACCTCAAGCACGGTGTAGAGCTGTGCAGACCTTTAAAGGGGAGAGGAGAATGAAATACAAAGCTGCTTTACAGTCCTAACAACGAAAGGGACTCTAGCAGCTTCTATATTAATTAGAACACTATTACAAGAAGAGAATACCAAGACAAAAGCTTTCTTAGAAGAGTGTCCTGTGAGAAGTCATGTAATCTCCCCACTCCATTCAACACAGCTAGTAACTGATTTGCTCACCCTTTACTCATCCTGCTGGTAGTTAACATCTCTGCTCTCACCTCTTTCACGACTTCTTGTAGCAGGGACACAGATTACTCAGAAAAGTTGAAATCTGCTCTACCCAGCTACTTAAAGAACCTCACACTTTCTCCATCCAAAGGGAACTGAGTCAAGCAATTCCAGTAACAGTTGTTGAAATGTGCATTTCTAGTTATACAATCTATAATTCGGATTTTCTTGATTTCTTTATTTAGCCACATTCAAAAAGTGTTCAAAACAGTACTTTAAATACTATTGCTTTTTCATTAAGAATCATAGTATGTATGAAGAACAGAGAAAGTTTTAGTAACTTTACATCATTTTAATTAGCAATTTTACTACCTCATGCTTTTCTTGGAAGTCCAGTTCGATTAACTTTTAAGCATCAGTTATGTTCCTTACTAGAAAAAATGCTTTAGAAAGTTCAGTCAAGGTTCATGAATCCAAGTTAAAATACAACAAAATATAAATTTGAAAAGCAATCACTTTCATTAGTTTGGGAGATTGAGAAATGCGGAGCCATAAATGGAATCTTCTTTTTTATTACATCTTAATAGTTTATCCTACCAGTTGCCATCAAAGGTAAACAGTTGAGAGTAGACAGATTTCAAAGATACTCTTCTTTTTTAAGCTAAAAAATAAAACTCAAACAAAGTATCAATAAGAACTTCAGTACTAGAAATAGCAATTACTAAAGTGAAAAGGGAAGAAAACCAAGGAGATGCAGAATTACCATTCTTTAACCTACATCACATTTAAAGAAAATCTCCACTACAAAGAAGCTGTTTTCCTGGAAAGGAAGGTCTTGTTTTAATCTGTGACAAGTCTACTAAAACTTGAATTTAACAGCCATTCTGTCATTTCTTCCACATGCAGATCTATAGTTTGCACAATACTTGATATGGTTTGGAGAATGAATAACAAGTTTATAAAAAAGTTGCAAAGTTGCATTAATTTAGAGGATTCAGTTATTCTTCATGCCACTCGGTAAAAATTGTTTCTGTGAGGTAAATACTCCATTTCATTACAAAGTTTTGCTTTAGAACACTTGCCTATGAGATAATTATAAAATACACTGGAAAAGTAAACTTTTCTAAATAACAGAAGGAGCAGCAGAGTGTCCACTGCCTGCTTATTGGCAAACACTCCTTTTATCAATCAGACTATTGGTTCTAGACATTACTTTTTCTTTTTTTTTTTACAAAAAAATAATCAGATCTATTTTAGTGTTTTGAGTAAGCAAATATGATAAGAGCTTAGTACTCCTCTAGGAAAAGAACACATTCAACTCAAAATTTTCATCTCCATTATTCTGCCTAGCTTATTCCCCTTGTATTAAATAAAAATTACCATTCTTAGATTAATTCATGTGAATCATTTATGCCTATGTGCATCATAAAAACTTCTCCAACAAGTCTGTATCATTGAATCAGACTGCATCAACTACTCAAAACCTCTGTTTGAAAACACCCAGTCACACATGGGAACAAATTCATTTAGAGATAGACCCATTAAAGTCATGGGAGAAAAAAACAACTTATCTTTCTAAAATCTTAGGGTCTTTTCCTACAATTGTATTTGATGTATCAATTAATCCTTTAAGTATCCAATCCTGTAGCCTTTGGGAGGGCTTCTGTGCCTTTACTGACAAGGAATTCAAGGGGTCAAAGCTACAGAATAATTTCAGCATCCTGCTTTGTAAACCTGAGCCCTAAAAAAACCCTACAGAATCCTTTAAAGGTTAAGAATTTTATCAAAGACATCCAGTGTGAACTGATGGATGATGGACCAGGACCAAAGAAACACCTTTATACATATGTGAAATGCTACAGAGTTTGGTAATTTCATTTGCACATCAGTGTTTGCATACAAACTAGAGCCTTAAGCAGCAAGCTTCTACAGAGGTTTTAAAATACAGAAGGACAATATGAAATGACAGAAGTGTTATAATCCAAATGAAACTAGATCTGTGATACTCTGAAACCCTAATTTAAAAGCAAAAGAAACTTATCAATGCAGCTTTTCTACGCAGTATCCTTTTTTATTCTTCTTTAAATGTATACGAATAAATTTAATTGTATTTTAAAAGTTACAGATTTTGAGATCTTTTTAATACTGACAACATTTTAAATTAAGATGGAGTACAGGGATGACAACAGCAGGGAAAATTTCCAAAGCTTTAACTTCTCACCATTCTATCATCACCTCAAAGTCAATTTTCACCTTTTTCACTGGCTGAATTTGTTATCTTACATTTTGCTTTCGGGCTCGTGTTCCTGCAATATGGCGGTACTGGATTACGAGAATGCTGTTTGCTAAAAGTGAACAATGGCTGTATTACAGCAAGTCTGTAATGCCTAGAAAGAAAAGGAAAAGCACATTTTCTTGTTAATTACATGCAGACTGCAAATGCTCATACATCTAGTGAGTAATAACTAAAGCCAAGCCAACACAAGGAGATATTTTTATACTGCTGATCACACAGCAAATCCAGTTACAGGGCCTGAAAATTAATTACAGATTAGGATATTTACTACTGGAAATAATGCAGCTTCATTAACACATAGCCTGTACCATTGTTCAAGTATGACACACTTGCCAGTTAGAAAAACTTAAGCTGTGAGCTACCTATAAAGGGAACACCTCAGCCCACCTCAAATCCCATCTGAAAACAGGTAAGAATTCCAGCAAAATGCAGAAAACACAGATAGGGCTGTGGGCTGACCAAGGATTAAACTAGCAGAGCCAGCCCTAATTCCCCTATTGTAAATCTTCACTTGGTAACTGATGCAAAATCCTCAACATAACTTTCTGTCACTTAAACAAAACACCATGCAGCAGGATTTCAGCAACCAAATACATTCCAGGGGTTTTTCTGAGAAGCTAAAATATACTAACAGTACAGACACAATTCAAATCCTACATATAGGACAGGGTGGCACACTTTTTAAAAAGTCAAGCCCACACATTTGAGCACCTCTCGGGTCTGAAATCAGTCCCAAGTGTAAAATCCCTATTTTTTCTATGCCCTTTCTAACTAACAGTGAATGGTGTCCAAGAATTTAATTGCTTACTTCCACTTGGAGTAAGAAACAGAGAAAGGTCCTAAAAACCCACAAACTATCTGAATTGTATAAACCAAACAGATCACATGAAATAGAGCTAAGCAGTGACATAAGGAACTGTGCAAGAACTTGCACCAGAAACAAGAGATGAGTAAGAAGTAAATCCAACATAGAAAGAACAAAGTACTCAATATGGACAAGGAAGGGATGCAGGAAAATCTAACAAGCAACAAATCCCCCAGTTATCACAAGAAGAGACATTAAGCACCTAAAATTTGCCACCATGCTCAATACTAATAATCAGCTGCTCCAGCACTACATAATTTTCAGAAGCGTGTGACAAGATGGAATGAAAAACAATGTATATCACAAAAAAAAGTTTCATTATAGAAACAAATCTGCCCAAACTCCTGGAGAGCTTGAATATTTAGCTCTTCAGCTACTCCTTTCAAGATAAAATTTACACCTTTCATTCCAAATAAAGAACATCACACAAAAATGAAGAGCAAGGCTTATGAATAACAGGACTGAATAACATTCTTCTTGCAATTTTAAAAAAAAATTCTTTAACTGGAAGTAAGGATTAAGAGACAAACGAAAAACAATGCTTACCTTTGACTTCTGTACCTCTGTAGTAAATGAGCAATCAGTACACACAATATAAATGAATGAACATCTTGGAACCTAACATCAGGGATATGATTAAAACACACCAGTGTTCTCAAGTTTCAGAGCATGAGGTGACAAGGCTAAAAACGTGTCAGTTACATTAACACAAGGACTGCAGATGTTATTCTGGTAACTTATGTTATTAGTCACAAAACTTATCTAAAAGAAGTTTAATTAAAGTTGAAAAAGAACAGCTGAAAAACAACTTTTCCTTTTACTTCTACATTTTTCCCTTTAAATTCAACATTGCTTTATCCCTCATTATTTTATCCTTTCAGTCTTTTGAAGCTATAATTTAATTCTTTTCAGTGTATTCTTCTAGCTCTAGTCTTACTGCCCTTGCCACTTTGAAACAAGTCACATCCTTTCTGCAAGCCAAATTGTCTCTGTCCACTGATAAAACCATTTTATTTAGCAACCTACACTTCCACCTGAGATGAAGAAATAGACATGTTAAGTAGCTTAAAATATCCAAACAGTCTTCAGACCCTCTGTTTTTAACCCCTATGTCAAGGATAGGTACCAAAATCTGTATTGTCTATCTCAGCTATCGTCCATGACTCCACTTTATGCATCTGTGAATGTTCAAGTAGGGATCCAAACATCACCACCTGAAAATGACAGCTATAACCAAGTGCACAGTAAAAATAAAATGAACTTTCTCATAACCCATGGCCTCTACCACTAAAAACTGCACCCTACATAGCTTCGGAAGTGCTGCACACAAAAATCAAATTCAGGGCTGGGCTACAGGACATTGATTTTGGAGAAGGAGAAAACAAAATAGTGTAACATTTTCCTAAACTGGGAGAAGCTGTTGACTCCCTGAAAGGCAGAGAGACCCTCTAGGAAGACCTATACAAATTAAGGGCTGAACAATCAGCAGCCATGTGAAGTTTAACACAGTTTAACACCTGGGATGGAGCAATTCCAGACGTACAGAGAGACTGGGGGAAAAGCATCTGGAGAGCAGCACTGCAGAAAAGGACCTGGGGGTCCTGGAGAGTGGAATGAGAGCCAGCAGTGCCCTGGCAGCCAGGAGGGCCAGCCCTGTCCTGGGGGCATCAGGGACAGCATCACCAGCCAGGCAAGGGAGGGGACTGTCCTGCTCTGCTCTGAGCTGGGGCAGACTCACCTCGAGTCCTGTGTGTTTTGGGCTCCACAATACAAAAAGAATATAAAACTTTAGGAGAGCGTCAAAAGGAGAGCTATAAAGCTGTTGAGGGGCCCAGAGGAGAGGAAGAGCCTAGAAGCACTCAAGGAGCAGCTGAGGTCACTTGTTTGTTCAGCCTGGAGACTGAAGGGAGACCTCACTGCAGTCTCAAGCTTTCTCACAAGGGGAAAAGCAGAAGCTTTAAGCTGAGTTACAGGAGGTTTTTTAAGCTGGATATTAGGAAAAGATTTTTCACCCAGATGGTGGCTGGGCACTTGAACAGGCTCTCCAAGGATGTTCTCATGACACCAAGCAGGACAGAGTTCAAGAAGTGTTTGGACAACACACTCAAGCACATGGTCTGATTCTCTGGGAAGTCTTGGAGAAGTCAGGGCCAGGAATTGGACTTGAGGATCCTTGTGGGTCTATTCCAACTCAGGATAATCTGTGATTTTATAAACATAAAATCTCGTGAACATGTTTACAGCCAATTTATTTATTGGAAATAATTACCTAATGACACAACCACAGTTTCTTCCCAAACTGTGGCTATCAAAAAACTCCTCCCATACAAATCACAACATAATTCACAGGTTCTACAACCTGAGTTTCAAGAGAACTCCTTGATATTCACTCCCTACTCCCTTTCAAAGCCATGAGAATACTTGTGTCTTTTGTGACCATAAAATGAATTATCAGTCATGGTAACAATTTACAGAACTGTGATCCTCCCTCTTTTTCTCATATTTGAGCCAAGAAGGAGTTAACAACGATGACATTAAAACCTGCCACACCAGGGTATTTGGGTTAACACCTTGCTAACATGAACAGGGCAGCTCACACCTCTTGCAGCAATTGTTCCAGTTTCTCTACTACCTCACTTAGACATCTCCACGTTTAGTTCATTCTGAGGTTTTCAACAGAACTGTATAAGCCAGAAACTGATGGGGAGCGGGGGAGGGCAGCAAAAGATAGTGGATAACAAGGTAGCAGATTTAGAGAGGTGTTAGTAAGCAATGTCACTGCTCAGATGAATCTCAGTATTGGTGCCACACAGCAGATACACCCTTAGCAGTCCTATCACAGCTAACACACAACCACAGTATAGTTTGGGAGGAACAGATAATGTCATTACATACATAAATATGGAAGCAGAATGCCAATGACTTCAGTGTTTGGTGCCATGCCTTTTATTCTGCACTGAAAACACAACAGGTGGAATTGCTGGGATTGGCTCAGTTGGTTACAGCATGCTGCTAACAACACCAAGGTTGTGGGTTTGATCCCATTATGGACCATTTACTTAAGAGTCAAACGATCCTTGCAGGTCCCTTACAGCTCAGCCTATTCTGTGAATCTGTGAATTAACTAATAACTAGGCTTTTTCCACAGGACAACTGGGAAGTGAAATTACACTGTAGATGAACATCCACCACTTGAAATGCCACGCTAAGATTTATAATGTTTTCTTGATTAAGAGATCGATGCGTAGAGGATACCATCAATAAACCCAGAACTTGACTACTCTATGAATGCCTTGTTTGCAAGGCCTGGAGACCCAGGCCTTGGGTCTGGTCTCCAGGCCTTGTCCAGCTTTCCATCAGAAACTGAGAAGGTCTAGGTTTCCATGAGAAACTGAGAGCCTGGCCTCGGCCAGCATCCTTCAGCTTTTGGAGAAGCAGCCACAGGCGGCAGGGACCGAGGCGCACAGCCAGGACCACTGCAGGGCACCAGCACCTACGGGAGACTCAACACCTTGCATTAGCTGAAGAGAACGGCCTTTTAAGACACCAAGCCGAAGGCGCCTGACTCGGGAACCGCGGGCACAGCGAGTGAACACTGCATGGGTATAAAGGCCACGGGTTTACATTCACTCCTGAGGACACGTGTCTATAGCCATTCGGACAAGACATCGGTAGCACGAAGCCGAGGACAGCACAATCTCGGTGCTTTGCCTTTACGTTGGTTACACAGCCAGAGAGGCCACAGCAGGCACCCGCAGGCACCTGGACGCCCCGGGGCTGCCTTCGCCCCGCGTCCCGCCGCTGGAGGTCACGGCGGCGGCAGAGCGGCAAGGAGGGAAGGAGGGAGGTGGCGCCGGGAGCCCGCTGAGGGCACCAGGAACGTCCCAGCCCGCCGGGAACACCGCGGAGGCCGGGCCGGAGCCCCCCAGGGTGGCCCTTCGCAGCACCCACCGGCGGTGCGCCGCAGCCCACGCCACCGCCCTCTCCGCTGGGTGCGAAGGGCCAGCGGAAAGCGACGGGGGTTTCCCACAGGAAGCCTGGCGAGGCGAGCGGCGGTGGGGGAGAGGAGGGCGGGGGTGAAGTGGGTATGTCTGGGGGGCGCTCCGCCGCCCCGCCGTCCTCCCTTCTTCCCTCCCTCTTTCCCGCCCGCCCGTCGGCCGCCCCTACCTGCGGCGCCGGGGGCAGGCTCCATCTGCGGCCCCACGCAGCGGCGGCAGCTGCGCACAGCGTGCCCGCCCTTCCCCGGCCCTGCGGCGCAGGCGCGGTGCGGCCCGGCCGCCCCGGCCGCTCCTCCCCGCGCCGGGCGGGGACCGGGGGCGGGAGCGCTGAGGGCGGAGGTGCCGCGCGTGTGGGCGTGTGGGCACGGGGGCGGCCCTGCGGCACCGCGACTGGGCCGCCGCCGCGACTGAGCCGCCACCGCGGTGATTTCCTGACCGTGGGTGGGCTCATACTCCGTGAGTCACCGAGGGATCAGAAAATCACAGAATGGTCAGGTTGAAACGGGGTCGCAGTGGGTCATCTTGTCCAACCTACCTGCGCAAACAGGGTCGTCCTGGAGGATTGCGTCCCCATCGTTCTGGAGTATCTGTGGTGAGGGACACTCCGCACCCGTTCCGGTGCGTGGTCACCCGCACAGTAAAAAAAAATCTTCCTCATGTTTCAGATGGAGTTCCCTGGGCATCAGATTCTGCTTGTTGTCTCTAGTCCTATTCTTTGGCACCAGTGAGCAGAGCCCGGCTCCATCCTCTTGGCAGCCCTACTTTGGGTATTTATATACATTGATACGGTCCCCCGTCAGTTGTTTCTTCTCAAGACTGAACAGGCCCAGCTCCTTCAGCCTTTCCTCATAAGAGAGATGCTCCAGTGCCCCACTCATGCTCATTGCCCTCTGCTGGATCCACCGCAGGAGCTCCATGGCTCTTTGTACTGAGGATCCTGGAATTGGGCTCCTGACAGGCCTGGGTGTGAGCACCAAGTTCCCAGGAAACCCCAGGGAAGCTTGTGTGTGTGTGTGTCCGCCTGTGGGCAGCCTCTGACAGGGACTGGTGTCACATCCTCCAGCCCTTGGGGTGCCTGAGGCTTCCACAGCAAGGACTCAAAGTGGCAAATGAGAATTTCATTGGTGGCTGTTTTCATCGATGACTTGGTTTCTGACCATAAAAATGGGCTTCCCAGTCATTGGACATGAGGTCCCTTCTCATGCCTCAGTGTCACTGGGACCACATTCCTGTCACAGCAGTGCGGTTGACAGAGGAACAAGGAAATCTAGCGTCCCACCTCCAACTCTTAGTTAGGAGTCTGCAATATATTTAATTGATCAACGTTTAGTTATTACTTGCATGAGGCAAGAATAACCACTTTGGGACACAAAACACAGAGCAAAAAAATTAATTTAAAAAGTGATAAATTTCCTTAAATTGTCATACGCTTAAAAAACCCAAGAACATGATTCTCGAGAAATTAAGAGAAATGAGGAGTGAGGAGACATATCTGAAACTCGGGTCTTGTTTTAATAAATACAAGCCAGAATTTTCAGAAGCCTACCTTCTTTTCCTGTCTTTAACATTTTAGACTGACAAGTGATATGAAAAATCAGTCATTTTATGCAGTAGCCTCTTACAGGAGGCTGCAAAAATTCTTCCAAATATAGCATTTCCTCTGTTACCCGGCATTGCTACTTTCTGTACAGTGGAAAGGTGAATTTTAAACATTGCATTCTCAGGGAAGTGAGAAACCCAGGAGCCTTCCCCAAACTTCCAGACTGTATGCCTCTGGAAGATAATAAGCAGTCTAGAAAATTCAGTAGGAGGAATTTAGATAATCATGTTATTTATTATTTTGATGGAAAATGATTTTCCATCAAACTTTCAAGGTTTTCCCCAGATTGACAATATTTTCCCTATTTGAAAATTTTGTCTCTTTATTAGGAAATATGTTTTTTCAACTTGAGGCCACACTAAGAGCCAAGTTCTTCGTGTTGATACATTCACAGAAATTAGTAGAGCGTGATGTAGGCAAAATCTTCCACGTGAATGCTTTTGGCCTTACTGATCTAGAGCATTTCTGCTTTATACCATTAAGTGCCTCTATGCTTTTCTTTTTTTAACCACAAGTTTGATCTCATTCCTCAGAGTAAAACATGAATATTACAGTTGTTTTCTGTAACTTTAAACTATACCACTTCAGTTAATGTTTATAAACTTTTTGAGAATTTTGATTGAACAAAGCAATGCAAATGCAACATGTCAGTTTATTTGTATTTGTTTTATTAAGGGATTTTGGCTATGCCACTTCTGCAAAGAATATAAGAGTGTTAAAGAAAAAGATACCAGCCAATCTGCAAAGGGTTCTTATATAATCTACAAAGAGAAAATACAAGAAAACACATGATACAAAGAGGAGCTTTCAGCATGAGAGCCAAAGAAGTGGAATGTATGCTTTCCAAGTAAGTTGAGTCTTTTAAAAAAAGGCATTATTTAAGTAAGTAATTTTCCTGCTCTTAAACTCTTGGCTACTGTTATCTTATATATGCCCTGCAAAATTAGAACTGCAGGTTTCTTTTACTGATGAAGATCTTTGAACTTACATGTCAGCTCCATGTGTTGTGTTAATTTGATAAGTTTCAGGCCAGATCTTTGCTGCTTCTTTCATGGAAACAGTACCTGCAAAAATAAATGTCCAATAGTTTTGTAGCTTGGAGAAGTTGTCCTCTGCTGCTGCTGCTTCTTCAGAAGCAGGTCTGGAAAGCAGAAACAGGACTTTCTGGAGTTTTATTTCCAAGTCTGACAGACAAGAAGAAGTGCAAAAGGGACTGAGACACAACTTGAGAAAATAAGAACAAAGGAAAAAAAGTTGATAGAACAACTTTGTTTTGTAGATTTGAGGGTCAGAAATAGTTTTTGAGGGAGGGCATATGCAGCTGTGAGTCTGATAACAGTCTCGTGCTTTTGGGGTTAGCAGAAATGATCAGAAATGAGAAAGTATCAGAGAAAGTGTTATCTTGACAGATAAGCAAATGAGGCTGACATGCAGAGGAGGAATGGAATAAGACAGTAAGGTAGCAAGTGTCCACAAGGGGCTTTAAATTAGGAATAATATCTTGTGTCTGACTTGGGAGCCAGTGCAGTGATCCCAGGAAGTGGCACAATGGCTGACTCAATGACACAGGATAATTATGTTCTTACAGCAGCTTGAGTGAACAGAAGCAGAGCAGTTTTTGCCACCAGAAGAGAGAAAGTTACTGTGTGAGAGATGTGAAGTGTTAAGTGCCACATCAAAAATTTTAGTAGTGCAGATAAAAAAGCAAAACTTTGTAAATATGTGTTCTTCAGGCTTTTATATGCAATCTTGATGTTAATAACATCATCTACTTATATAGAGAAAAGAATTGCTTCCTTCATTAATGTGGAAGTGCCTGTGAAAATGAGCTCCATGCTGTAGGAGCATTCAAGGGGATAGTTTAATTAAAAAAAAAAAAAGAAAAAAGTGCAAAGTGAGTCTTCCTTAAACATGAGGTCTAACTTGTATCTTACCCCAGGAGAGAGTTTTGAAATGACATCTGGAGTATACAATTTGTGTTTAGTCAGATCTTTTTTAATATGAATCTTGCACAACTTGGGCAGCCCTGTGAAGTTGTGCTGAAATGTGTGGGGCATTTGCCACGTAGCACTTTGATACAAGTTTGTACCATATGCTTCATTTAACTGAGACACTTATGGTAAACTTGCTTAATTGGGACATCTCCTGGGGCACTGGTGTGAGACCAGTGCTACTTAATACACACAACTGCTACTTAACAGGGCCCTAACAGAGCAGTGGCTACTGCTGAGTGCCCCTGGCTGCTTATGTAATCTCTCTTCACAGTTTCTTGGAATTTGTCTATACAAAGAAAATACTCCCTGCAATTAATTCCCTGAGGATGAAATACTGGATGAAGTATTGGAAATAGACTGATGATGGTGGTCACAACTTGTGCACTGATTGTTACAGTGGGGAAGGTATGATAACTTCCCTTAGTCTTGAAGGATGATTGAGAGAATGTTTTTCTTATAAAATTTTTAAAACCCTATATAGTCAGAAGTAGTGCTGTTGGGTTACAGTAATTTCTGTGTTTCTAAGATTCATATTGTTATTTGATTAGCTAATCGCCCATTTTCCAAAGTGTGAACATATTTTCACACTTCAACCAAGACAGTGTTAACAAAGAAACTATAGATAGCAATAGAGATTAATTATCTGTCCCATGAGTCTCCTCACCTTGTTTTTGCCAGATAAAGAGAGCCTATCTGTCTGCACACAGGTGTGATTTTTTTTTTAAGCAATAGCCTTGGTCAAATGAGTTCAAAGGCTTATTTTCAAGTGGCACCTCTTAAACACATTTGTTCACTGTTGATGTTTTTAATCTTGTTTCATGAAATACACCTACCAGTAAAGGGTTGTGATTCTTTGCTAAGCTTACCCATGTGAAATTCATTCATAGGTGTGAGATGTGGGGGAACTTTAAATGAGAATATTTAGAATCAAAGAAGTGTTTCCTTCTTTTCTGGAGGTAAAGTAGTCTTACTGAAGTCACTGCAGAGTTGTTGAGGGCCTTATTTGCAATTGCCATCCAAGATTTTCACTGACTTGAGACATCTTCTAGAAGAGGGAAAAACATGAAGGAGTTTTAGTGTCTTTCTGTTATGTAAGTTGCAGCATTTTGTATTTATTCCCCCACAGAATTAAACCCATCCACATGTCTCTTCAGGATAGGACATCTTTATAGCAGAATCTGTTACTGTAAGAAGAAGCATTAAGCATATTGAACTATTTCTGCCCTGTCTCATGAGTCTCTAATTTTGCCTGTTCTGGATATTAGTGGATGCCATTGTGTTGCAGACCTGTGAATCTGCAGCCTGTCAAGGCTCGCTTAAGTGATGTGAGACTTCTGCAGTATTTTCACAGTGCAGGCACTGGCACTGCATTGCCTTGGCCTCTCTTGCTGTCAAAGAAGAACTGGCTTGTTGCTTGGTGGCAGGCTCTGTGGTGGTAGTGCTTATCTTGAGTCCTGTGGACTGTTTTTACCACTTCACCAAGAATGAAATCTTCCCCTTCATAGGCCTGACCTTTCCAAGTTTCAGGACAGTTGGGACCATCTAATCAGGGTGACTACCAAAACTTGCTGTCTCTATCAGGATGTCACTGAAGTTGTATATAGGAAGCTGGCCATCTGCTAAAGTAGAAAAATTACCTCAAATAATAATTCTTTTTGCCAGTCACTACTGGATCTGACTAGCAAAGTGGAAAACAGTTCCATTTCTTTTCTGAAGTCTGCACACAAGAGCACACTCTTTCACTGGCTTTTGTTTGCTAAAAAATTCCTCTTTTATATCAACAGATTCAGATGTATCCCAAAGCTAAAAACTCTACAGCAGTGTAGATCATTAGACTTTCATTAAGATTTTTAGGTATTATTAGTTCAGTAATGTAAAAGGAAGGGAAGGACCACCAAAACAAAGCTTTCATCATTTGATTTACCTTGCTTACAAGAAGAGTTACTTTTCAGGCTGTGGGCAGAATGCTTTTCTGTCTGAATACATTCACAACAACTATAGGGTGATTCTTGCTTATATTGCTAGTTTTGTTTAGAGATTTATTTGAGTCATTACTAGAGGTTAGAATTTTCATTTTCCCTCCTTGCAGCTCTGCATCATCGTAAGTTTTATTTCTGTTCGTGAAGTTCTTTGAAAAGCTATTTAGCCATTCTCTTGCTTTACCCTTTCCCATTTTTTTATGTGCCACACAGAGAAGGGCTAATCCTGGAAGATAAATGTTAAAAAAGAAATGGTTCAGTGTTCAATGTGGCTTCTAGGCCACAGTAACTACTGTGTGGTAGTAGTAGTGCTGCAGTCCTCTAGGTATATGAGCTGGCACAAGAACTCTCTTGCTGTCTTTGCATCAGTACTAGCCTGGATGTTTCCTAATCACTCCTTGGTATGGTTTTAATTTGTTTCTGTTTTTTGTGCCACAACAGAGAACATTGCTATGGAGGCAAACTCTGAAATTCTAAGGTACTTTCCAATCCATTCTTTACTGCAGACAGAGGTTACAGCTCCACCCTTGGTGTCACCTTGTATTACAAGTACAGAAAAAGAAAGAGGAAGCTTTTAATAACTGAAATGCACTACATAGTCAGTCCTATTCGAGTGCTGGTCTTGTTTGTACATACTCATTTTGTTTAGTAAATCCCTGCTTAGAGATACAAATCCTCTTAACTGCTGGTTGAGCCTCTTAAGAATTATTGTCTGTTTCTTTCGTTTTGGAAATGTTTGTTTCTCATAGGGCACACCACCCTGTAATGTAGGATCACCATACAACTGCAGTAGTTGCTTCTTTCATCTCTAAACCACAAAGAACCTTAGAGATAGGGAAAAACCATCACAAAGAGCTTCAGCAGTTTGCCTGGCACTGTGGAGGAATGTTAGTGATAGACTAAAGATCTGAAGATCAAGCTCTTCAATTTATAGTCCATTCAGATTACTTGAGATCATAACACTACTCATGATTCAGGCAACTAAGCCTAAGTACAATCCATACTTCTACATTTGGATTGTCATCATTGGAAATGATAAGATGCGAGTCCTCGGGGCAGAAGAAAAAGGTGATGAAACAAAAGCTACTTATTAATGTATGTAGAGAGGAATGCTGAAATGAAAGAGAAACAATGTCATTGCCAAATGTGATCCTGATGCCATCTCAAAAATCCTTCTGTCAGCAGATGGCTTCTTTTGCATGCACCTAGCTCTCAGTATTTAACTTACAGTAAATCCTCACGCCTATCCAACCAGATTCACAGTGTTACATAATTATCTATGATGTTATATTTGCATACCTATTAGGTTTATATTGTTGAGAAGTCTTTGGTTAGTTGTCTTTTTCTCTGTGAAATAAAAAATACAATCTAAGATACGGGGACTTTACCTTAACATTTACATTTGAATACCTGTCCTGCATTTGTTTCTAAATTCAAGCTTGTCACTTAAAGCCTGATAAACAGAATGTGAGTGGAGGAAGATGCTTTTCTACCCCAACAGATACGGTCAGAACATGTTTTTTTGTAAAATCTTTTCCATCCTCTTTAGTTTTTAGGTGCGTAAGAGTGATGCAACAATAATAACTCTGAACACTTAGCTTCTCTATATTCACCAGTCTGGAAAATTCAATGTGACTTTAACACTCCTCTGCTAAGGAACCTCAACTGACCAGCACTGATTCTGAGGTTTTAGTTACTGAGGTATGGATGTTGTCAAGAGGAAGAATTGGCAGTCATATAACTCCTTAACCTGAAATTCAGTAAAGGAAAAAAGTCTTGCATGCTTCTTTGTAAGACGTCCATTGCTTTGAAAATCAACTGCTTAGTTCCTAGTATCTTCTCTATGTTGTGCAGTTAAGCATTTGCCTGTTTGTGACTATAGGAGGCTTATTGGTGAAAGCAGTGAAATTATAATGTCCCACATTTTTGAGCTGAGAGATAAATTCTTTTTGTACCTGCAAACAAATGTTATTTCTACCCTCATCTCCCTTTCTCATCTCTTTTTTTGTGTTCCTGAGTGTGGTGTTATAGCTGCTGACATTCATTTCACCTACTGACATTCATTTCAGTGTTAAGTGAGCACTGAATGCAGGGAGATATGAAAACTCAGCTCTCAACATGTATTTCTCTGCAGTCTGATTCTGGTGTGTACCTAATTCCCTGCCTGGGATACATGCATCCCTAAGTCATACAGGCTTTGGTTGACTCCAGTTCTGATGGCTACTTGGTGGGGGTCCAGCAAGGGTTGGTCACTGCTGATGTGTCAAGCCATGGTGTTGTCTAAAGAATCATGAGATGTGTTTTGGACTGATTAATGTGACATGTTGTAATACGCAGAATCAAGGTGAAAACTCGAGCAATTTATCCCATTGATTCCAGCTGCACTTAGGAGGCCATAAGAGCCTGACAACTTCCACATTCAAATTCTTTGCTGCAAAGCATTTGGTTAACCACATCCTTTGCTTTACTACCAATGTTCAACCTTTACTCACAACTGAAAATTATATGAGGACATGTATGCTCATGTATTGTAATGTAATTGAAGCTTGAGAGAGAAATGGATACTCAAGAGAACCCTTGGCAAAATTAGAAAAACAAATCTTTTAAGATCTTGGAAGTGCTGGACAGTTCTGAAACTTCAGTGACAATGGTAACAATATTAATTTAGGGCAAACTGAAACTGGGAGTTGAATACAGATACTATGATTTAGGATTTCATAGTTCTCTCTTTGCTCTCCAATTAAATAGGTAGTTAAGGTGTATCCTATATTTCTCAACTTTTCCTAATAAAATGCAATGTTGGATGATGGATTTACTATTTTTATTATTTACTATTTATTCAGCATTAGTCAGATCATTGTGCATTATTAGCATCAGTATGAGGGATTTGAGTCTATTTTTTCAGGCATTGTTAGCATATCTGTTCCAAAAATCTTGCAGTACAAACAATTGAAATGGCCTAACAAGCAGAATTGAATAAGGGCAAAGAGAGCAAGAGGACATTACAAATGTCATATTTAGCATGAAAACATCTACTGTGTATCTGTTACCATTATACATTGGTAATATATGTGAAATGTAGTAAAAGTTTCATATATATAGATATTGATTCTCTTTCTGACTTATTGTACAGAATTAGAAAGGAGCATAGCATCAGACATGACTGAATGGGGATGTATCAGAAGAAAGGGTAACTTTAATATTAAACTTTCTGTCATGTTTTTACATAACTGGGACTAAGTGTTAATCAACTCAGAAAAGCAGGGATTTTTGATCAGGTATTTTCAGATTCATTCTTTCTTGGAGATTCCCCTCCCCCCCCACACTTTTTACAGCACCTTTTATTTAATTTCAGTGACTAATTCACATTTTTGAGAAAAGAATATTCAGTCCTCTAAACTTTCAGTAAGGTTCACAACATTTCTGAGATTATCCAGAACTTTTACAAGAAGATTATGGGAGAGCAAATTTGGTATCTCTGGTAAGTCAAAGGATTGAGATAAATGGAAGACAATACTTTTAAAAATGACCAGTTACATAAACAAACATAGAGAAATAGAAAGGCAGAGAAAACAATTAAAATGCCCATTCTCTCAGTCTCTCTGTGCTTTATTTTGAATGGCTATTTGGAAATGTAACTGAATCCCTGCATTGGATAAACCAACTGTTTTTTTCATGAGCTCTGTGTTCTATGACAGAAACATGTAAATCTCCCTCGGTATCATAATTTGTATTCAGTTATGTACCAAAAAGTTGATTG
The DNA here is from genome assembly GCF_028018845.1 of Melospiza georgiana. Classification (NCBI taxonomy): domain Eukaryota; kingdom Metazoa; phylum Chordata; class Aves; order Passeriformes; family Passerellidae; genus Melospiza; species Melospiza georgiana. The sequence continues at coordinate 40,572,877 of NC_080430.1, read as the reverse complement.
CAGTGTGTGATGAATCTATTCCCATGCTGGGATAAGCTATAGAAAGGGAAGTTGAAGTTTGAATTTCATGATTTTCTGATGCAAAGCAGCAGATTAGGAGTAACAGCTAGATTTTAACCCCTGAGTTCTAAAGAAACACTGCATTTGGAATGTCAGATTAACTCTTTTTCACTTGGCTATCACTTAGCCAAAAAATTAGGGAAAATTTTGAATTTCTTTTTTAATCTCTGTATGGTTTTCCCAAGCAGGAATACATGTTAATTTTAAAAAATTAAAGCAGTTTGCTATACCTTCAGGCTTCTAGAAAAGTATGATGTTTAAGAGTGTCTCACATTGATTTCAGTTCTGGATTTCATTGCGGAACACAGAGCTACTCATATGTGAGAGACATAGAATACAATCCTAACCAGGACACCCACCATTAGTGCAAAGTCCCTCTGGGAAGGTGTAACCAGCTGTGGTGGCAGTTTTAGCTCTATTCATATTCCAACCACATTTTCAACAAAGATGGAAATGTTAAGGATTGTTCCAAAGAAAATTTTAAGGTACCTAGTGTTGTGTAATTAAAATAGCATTCTGAGCTCTTTAGCATTAAACTGAAATGACGGTGCAGGTGATGCTCAGTCCATCTGCTGAATGCAAATTGCATTGAATTCTTTCTTACCTAGCCCGTGTTCTGAGCTAGCACTCGGCTAGAGCACGGCTCTACTGCACTGACATAATTCTTTTCATATTGGGGCAACATACAGAGACCATTTGATTAACTTCCTATTCATCAAGCCATGTTCTGCCTTGAATGTAAATAATCCAAAATGTCCACTTCAGCATAATTTTTCCCCCATAATTTCCTTCCATTGGTACAGCAAAGGCCCCGCAGTGTGCGAGGGGTGGGTACCAAGCAGGTTAGTGCTCCACAAGCTCACAGCCAAGGAGTGCTGGTTCCTTGGTGGGGTGACACTCACTCTCCAGGGCCAAGGCCATAGAAAGCACCTTCAGGAGAGCTCCTGCTGTGGTGAAGCAGCACTGGGAGGGTGGGAAGCAGCTGCAGGCAGAGCTGCTGGCCAGGCTGCCTGCTGGAGGGCCAGGGCAGCGCAGAGCCAGGCTGGGGAAAAGCGGCAGAATCTCTGCGGCACGGTTCTTGCCAGGCTAGGGAATGTGTGACGGAGCAGCTGTTGGATATGCAGTGACAGCTACCACCACCACCATGGCTTTGCTGGCTGACAGCATGTCTCCCAAAGGGGGGTAAAGCATGGGCTACTCTAATCAGATGTTCATTCGGAGAAAAATGAACTTTCTGTCATTCAAGTCCTTGTGGGTACTGCAAAGAGAACAAAAGAATACAGTCATTAAAAAAAAAAAAAGAAGTCACTGGCTACTGACCTGCCTGTCAATAAGCATTAAAGAAATGTGGTGCTACTGTTGAGAAACTACCAAATTTATTTTAAAGAGCAATGCTAATGTCAAATACAAAGTCAGAATTGGTGTTGATCTGTAACAATCATGTTGAAATCTGGAGATACTTTTGGTTTTATTGTAAAGGAAAAATCCTCCACAAAAGATACTTGCATTAGCAAGGGAGAAAATCTGCAGCTGAATTAGGGAGAGACTAGAAGAGAGAAAAAGGTAATTTTCCATTCCACAGGGTTTGGATGTCCTCACAGTTCACAACAGCTATTAGGCATTTGAAATTGGCAGTAAATCCTGGGAAAGGATGAGCATATTGTCAGAATAGTTGTGTTTTTTAGAGAAGTGCATTCACTCTGACTCAGGGAGGAGCTGGAGTCTGCAGTGAAGGGAGAGCAGCAAGTACTAGCATACTTAAACTCTTTGGAGTTGGAGGCTTTGCTACCATAAGGGAACCAATTTTTTAGGAAGGATCTGCAAGGCCTTCGGAAGAAGATGTGCACATACCAATTCTGTTTCTGCAAAATTAAATTCATAACCTGTTTCAGAAAAGAAAGAGCTTTGAGGTTTCACTTCAGCTTTTACTGTGTTTGATGTACATCAGAAATACCCTCCTAGCTTTTCACACACTTGTAGTCAGAAGACTACTGTAATTCTGTAAGCAGTGTGCCATTCTGGCTAGGTGGTTTTGTCTTAACCTCTTCTTAACACCTTTTCATTCAGTTTCTCTCTCCTCTGTCATTTACTCCAGGCCACTTCTGACTTCTGCAGTATGAAAAAACCCAACTAGTAATGTAAATAAGTCTGAATCATACTTGTTTAAAACAAGTGGTTTTTTTCACTTCTGTCCATTTTATCATCATGTTTGAGGCTTCTATGTTTTTCTTGTGTATTACTGGTTAGCTGGAAGGACATATAGACATTAAGACCTTTGGGAGAGATTTTTCCTGCTTTTCAGTTGAAAGCAGGTCACTGCTCTTATTGATTTCTGGACTACCAGATATTGTATGTGTCAATGTTAAGTTTTAGGTCTCCTCTTGTGATGGCAATAATGATGAAGAATTCAGTATTTGGGTTTTATGGGGGCGAACCTAGGTCATTTTACCATTAAAATTATCAGAGGACCAGAAATACTCTCTTGTTTTCAACTAACAAATCTCCAGACTGTTCAAGTACATTTACAAAGGTGATTTGCATAATTTCTTTGTGTGTGGTGGGTTTTTTCTTTTGTATGTCCAGAAAAAACTTAACAAAGGACTTTTTTACATTCCCTTACTATTTCATAGGAGCTAGGCTTGTTCCTGGAATGTTAATATGGGTGTTATCTGTTTTACAGAAAAAATATTGAGATTGAGATTGAGAGAGGGTGAGTTATGATGTAATTGAGTAATTGATGATGAATGATGACAAAAGTGTCCATGGGAAATATGGAAAACTATTAAGCTGTGTAGGAATTCAGTGGTATTTAAGATTTGTATAATCTGTCTGAAATACAGAAAACTTTAAAGAATATTGCTAAATGTTTAGCTAGAAATTTATCATTTTCTCTCCAGCTCTTATTGTAAATTTTAAAAGTAATTTTGACCAACATTTGAAAGGAAAGTTCTTGTATTTTTCATATTAAAATATTAATATGTTTGTTGTTTTAATATTACCTGAAAAATTTCTTGACAAAGCGTACAAAACTGAATTCTATTTTGTCTGGGAAAACTATCTTTCCCCTTTCAAGCAGCACTGAATATTTTGCAACATCCAGAAGCACAGACCAGCAGCAATCTCTTTGAGAAGAAATTCTCAGAAGATTCAGATCCCTTTTACATGCTCAAACCTAGAATGCAGAAATACAAACCACAAAATAAATTGGGTGTGTTTATTTATGACAACTGGTTTTTTTATTTCCCCTCCTCACTTTCCCTGTCTGGAGACTGCAGCAGAAACCACATGACCAGACAGATGCCTTTCAAATAAGTTTTGTAATTAACCTGCTCTTCTTGAAAACAGATACAAAACTAAGAACACCTTAAGCAACCCCAAATGTTTCCAAATGTGCGAATGGATTTGGTGGGATAGACATGTACTATTTCTTCTGAGCATAAACTACTATGCTGCAAAAGTAAAAAGTAAACTTGTATTTATAAATAAAAAGGAAATCCTTGAAAGCAGTCTAGGAAATGGTCAAGCTGTCAATGATGAATGAAGTTTGCACATGAGGTACAGTGTGTTGAACTTCTAGTCTGAAGTTCATGCAGAAGAGAAACTGCTTCAACAATTCATTCAAGTATGGAGATAGAAATGGACACATTCTTTTTGACTTTCTGAGCTTGGCTTTGACTTGGTTTGTTTTGTACTACAGGAAAAAACTTGTCCCTTACCATTTACCTTGGCCTAGAGTTCACTTTCTCCAGTAAAAATGGAATAAAGTTACCCTTCAGGTACTCTGTAAGCCATCTTTATGTGGTTGGATTGATTCTTTCATTGTGTTAAGGCGCCTTTCTGGACTGCTTGGGAAGGAGCTGTGTCAGCATCATTGCTTTAGAAAGTACAACAGCAAGGTGCCTGTAGCTGCTGTCTTTATGTTCTTCCATTCCCTCTTAAGCAGATTTTTTTGCCTCCTGCCTGTGACCACCAGTACCCAGTGGTCTGCTCTTCACAGTCACAGGCTTTGAAAAGTGTCCCTGGACACTCACTGTGTGCAGCTGTACTCAGGCAAATGGCTTAAGGGCAGATGTAATTATTTCAGAGTTTTCTGAAAGTCTGAATTTGAACATTCTGGGAACTGTTTGTCATTGTTGGCTTTTTTACTATATTGCCTTTCAACAATAACTGGCTTTTTAAGTGTCATCTTTCTGATGTAACTGTTCTGTATTTGCAAATGAATTGTCCTTCATCAGTAGGAAATAAAAATGGCCCTATGAATCTGTGTTCTCTGATCTTAATATTATGTATGTAGAAGACATGAGAGAAACAGAGGTGGCAGGTTCAGCAAGGAACAAAGAGCATTAAATGACTTAGAAGTTCACCAAGATATCACAGAGCTCTTAAGATAACTGCTACCAGTCATGTTGAAGAAATGACAAGAACCCTATATCCCAGCAGTGATTACAGTGGCCAGACAGCTCTGTTTTTGGTGTGGGAGCACAAATTCCTCCACCAATACAATGTATTAGGACTTCTACTCAGCTGGAGGGGAGAACAAAGACAATTACTGTCTTGATCCATGAACTAGAATTCAGATGTTTTTATTCACTGTAAAATCCATTCTGGAAGTTTTCCTGTTTATTGCTGAGGTGTCCTAATTTATGAAAACAATGATATGTTTAGTGTGTTTTGTAAACAACCCTTATGAACCCCAAAATCTAGTCTCCCTAAATATGTAAACTTTACCAGCAGTTAATCAAAACTCTAGAACATGTCTTTGCAATGGTATTGATGAAGGTACAAAAACTAGCTATTAAGTGATGCATTTCTTGATTATGGTATGATGTCAGTGCTTTTAAGACCTTTCCTTCACAGGTGCTCTGCCACAGTGAGCAGTGGCACTTCATTTTTCCTGACAATGTGTCCCCCTCTCCTCCTGTAGCTTCATAGATGCTCTCATCCCAGCAGGAGTATTTGTTCTGACTGCTATGTCAGTCCACCAGACAAATATGCAATATGAAGTTACAGAATACAGAAAAAGATTTTAGGACTTTCTTCTTCCCTGAGAGGGGAGCTAGTAACACACAGTGCTTTAGGAAAACATTCCAGGAGACAGTGAACTGGCCTGAAGAATAAGGGACCCTCGAGATAAGTAGTTCCATAAAGGTTCTGGTTTTTGCTTTCAAGCCTCTTAATGTAAATGGGAATGTGCTTGGTGGTGTCAGTGAGCAGAGTGAATGTTTCATGCTCTTCAGGTAGTTTGTGGCAGTCCATAAATGCATGGATAATGTTTTCTCATTTAACCCTTTTTTGGTGGTAGTTTCAGTTTGACTCATTATTGCTCACAAAAAGACTTACAGTAATTGAAACCTGTGCAGTTATGAGAGATGTTATGTAATCTGATCAGTCATTTTGTGTTTGCAATTTATATGATAAATTTTTTAATAATTTGAATTCTTTATAGGTATGTTGCCAAAAGTTCCATATCAAATTTTATTTATAAATCATTACAAAAACCCAATAAGTTTCTTGAAGCTGACTGGAAAAGCTTATGGGAAAAGCTTTTGGCAAGAGGATACCTTAGGACATACTTTATGGACTTGTCCAAGGGTAGCATGTTTTTGGAAAAATATAATTAAAGTCATTAGGCAAATTGAAAGACAGGAAATTTGTTTTGAGTAGCAGCAGAGAAAAAAAATCCATATCTAATGAAGGGTGGTTCAATTTTACTAGGTTTTCATTTTAATTGTATGGAACATTTTGAGACTGTTGGCTCAAGATAAAAATGAAGGCTGAGAGATTTTTCTTTGATGCAGGAGGAGAGAGGCAGAGAGAGAGGAAGAAAAGTGAAGACTTTGGCAGAAAATATTTGGCATCATAAAATTGGTAATATATGAACCTTCATGTCTGAAAAAGCACACAATATTTTCATATATTTACCATTTCAAATTAGCACATTTGAATGAGTGTGATTTTTATGTTTCTTTTTATGTCTGGTCTTATTTTTTGACATTAAATATTTGTGTTGTATGTGCTAACAGAACTTTGGAAAGTGTATCTCAAATACAGTGACAATGGTGGTTCTGTAAGGCTTGATGAGATTATTTGAGTTCTCTGTCCTTTGGATAAGATCATTTCATGTCTCATTTTTTTGAATATTTGCCTGTTTTCCTAAAACACATTGCCTGTGTCAAATTCTGGTCTTTAGGGCAGCAATAGTGCCCTGCTTTGGGAGCACTGATAAGTTGTGTGATAAGGAGCAGAATAAATTCATTGCCCTGTGTTTGTGTGCCATTGTCTGTTGCTGTTCATTTGTATTCTCCATTATTTGTTTGGCAGCACATTAACAAGAAGTCTTATTAGTGGCTCATTTTAAAGAACAATGTACTTGAGTTTGTTGAGGAAATAACTACTGCTTCAAATTTGAAGATCTTGACTGCCCCAAGATGAGTCCCCCAACAGCTGGTTGCCTTACACACTAATTCCTGATGGAAGAAGAATCTGTGCTACAGATAGTTGCCGCATCAGAAATAATTCAATACTGCAAGAAAGAGAAAAATAAAAAATAGCTGAAGCTCCAGACAAATTGGCAGGCTGGCTTGTGTAAATAAAATGGCCAGCTAATTGTATTCCCTGGTGAATGCAGTCCAAATGGACCAGACGGGTTGAGTGCATAATAGAACACATGCACCACAGTTTGAAAATCTCTGGGAATACTGAGCTGTCTTGTGCCACCCCTGATGGAGCTGAAATTGTAGTGAACAGAATGCTGGAACCATGTTGTATTATCAGAGGACGTGGAACCACTTATTTGAACTAAACACTTAGTGCTGTCATGCTGGTGTGACAGAAAATGGCACTAAAGCACAGCTGAGTGGCTATTTTTGTCTGGATAAATACTCCAGTTTGTCAAGCTCTGTCTTCTGGTCTGCTAAAGCACAAAGGTAGAGTTCAAAAGACATTAACAACTTTATGTTATGTTAGCTTAGGAAGAAGAATCACCTCATTGCTTTTCTGCGTGCAATTCCCAATGTCGGGTAAATTAAAGTGGGTCTCAGGTGATTCAAAGAAGATGCTTAAGCCTATGATTCATTTTGTATTTCTGCAAAAGTAAATTTTGTGTAAATTTACCTTTTTCTTTATTTCAGCTCATCAAGTTTTGGCATTGCTGCTGGTGGATGTAGTGTCCAGTTTAAAAAGCACTCCTTGTAAGAGATGAGCTTCACTAAATAAGTATGATGGTAATCCCCAATTTTACAATTATCCGTACTGTGCTGGAGCACTTCAAATATTTGCTTTTGTGTCCTAAAACTAACAGCAAAATATAACAAACAAATAGAGGTTACAGATATAAAAATAAGAGTCTTACTGACTGAGCAACCAGGCTTGGGGTGTAAGTGGGAGTTCAGGATTTCTTTTCTTGAACTAAGTCTACATTTAATACTCGCTTACTCATTTGGGGTTGGGGGGAATTTTTGTCATTAAACTTGGCTAAAGTTGGGGTTCAGGTAGATGAGGGGGAAATCATAACTTTAGGGCCCATGATTTCTCGGAAGCATTTTCTGCAAATGTGGACCATTATCTCAAGACATGTTCATGGCACCTTGCAGTTGGGGAATGCTGTGTGGCAAACAGAGCGGGGATCAGTGTGAGGCTGGTGTCTCCTGTTGGGGTGAAGGGCCAATAAAGATCAGAGAGAGGATAAAGAGGTATTTCAGGCATATCCCAAGGCACTCCAGGGGCAGAGCTGTCAGGATACAAAACTTCAGAGAAAACCTCAGTATATGGGGCTACACGCAGGGAAGGACTATGCTGCTGTGCAGCAAATCTCCTGGCTTTCTGTCAGGACTGCTCAAGTGGAAATTTTTTATTTGATCAATACCCAAAACTGTGATTTGATGTTGAGTTAGTACATAGAACTTAGAGAAAGGGCACAATAATACTGTCTTGAGTATAACTAATGGGTGTTCTTGCTAGGCTTGTGAATAAATACTGCTGATATTGCCTTGAAGTCAGGAGTGCTATGCCCTGAGAGAGCAATGGGGAAAGGTGAAAACAATGTTTTGCCTCTGTGGTCCCCTAAAGGCAAACTTTCACTACCCCTTTCCTGCAGATTGAGAGAAAATTGTTTGGTCAGTGGGTATTTGGAGGACAAGAAGGAAGCTAGTTCTTCAAGGAATGAAGAGCAATAAATTACTTCTAAGTTCACCTGGGTATCACGCAGCTTTTGAAATAACTAAGAGGGTTACTGCCTGTCAGTTTGGTCAGTGAAGAGTAGTTCTCTCTTCCTCTTTGTTTTCTTTCTTTTCATCTGAATTTTTATTTTCTGAAATTGCTCCGTATCATGTAAATAGTGGTATCCAAGATACCAAAGTTAAGAACTGAATATTGCTCTAAAAATGCAACTTAAACCTTTTACCCTTACAATTTTAAGATTTTCTATATTATGTTTTAAACACTTCATAATACTCATAGTGATTCACAAGTGTTGTTTCTGAATTCTCAGGTCAAAGCATGTTAAGAAGCAGACTGTAGTCTAAGTTTTGTTTTGGTGTGAGGCATACGTTTATACAGCCAGATTGTGCATGGATATCTGTGGGGAAATTCTGAGGCTAGAAATGAGAGCAAGACAAGTGAAAATGAGCAGCATGGTCCTATTTTTAACAAGTGAGATAACAGATTCAGTATCAGCTACTTTTCCAACCAAAATGTTCTGGTTTTGTGGTTTGTTTCTGGTTTTTTGGGGTGTTTTTTGGTTTTGGGGGTTTTGGGGTTTTTTTTCTTGGTTAATTGGTTTGGGGTTTTTTTTTTGCTGTGTTGTTCTGTAGCTCAACTGGGAACTTTAGTCTTCTTTTTGAGCTGTAGTCTTCTTTGCTCAGTAAGTCTCCCACAGCAGTAAGAATGATTCCTTCAAAGTATGTATATAAATACATGAAAGTAGCGGAATAGGTGTATAGCTGTAATCGATTCATTGCCCAGGTAAGTAAAGACACCTTAGCCACACTGGTTGAAGCAGTACCAGATATATAAGAAGGCTTAACTCTTGAGAATATCTGATTTTACTCCTATCTCAAATCTGTAATTTTACACTTTTCTACCTTGTATTTGAGAATTATATTCTTTCTTTAGTCTTTAACATGCATCCAACTTAATGCAAAAGTTATTTATATTACAGTCATAGCAGAAGTTTCATTGTGCTTTGTGCACTGATCTGGTCACAGTGTGAATGCCTTTAGTTTTGAGACACAGGAAGACATACAGTTTGAAATTCTTCATGGTCTGAGTCTGCTTTGAGTCTCCTTGGTTTTTCTAAAAGCAGCAAAACAAATCATCAAATCAAAACAAGCAAATCAATCTGTTTTCTGGGGAAAGAAAACAAAATAAACATGCAACCAGAAATGTCAATACACAAACAAACAAAACCAAAATAACAATAACTACAAAATCAATAACAACAACAAACCCCAACCAATCCAAACAAACAGAAAAAAAAGCACTCTCCCCCAGAATCCTACTGAAAAGATTGTTTTTTTCACTGTGTATTTGTTTGCTTGGCTATTGCTTTCCTGAGAAATTCTGTTGCTTTAAAGTTTTCAAGCAGCTCTTTGCAATTTTCAGAGATTTTCTGTTCAAGTTTGATGGCATTTTACACTTGTTGGTGGATGTGTACTATAATCGAATATGTCTTACCATTTCACTTTTTCTATTTTCAAGATTCAGAAAATACTGAAATAAACCATAGTCTTTCTGCTGGTAGGATACATCCTCCCCAATTGTGCATACAGCTCCCTTTGGTGCATGTCAAAAAAATAAAATTATTTGAGCACATCAGAGTACAAGACCCTGATCAAGTTAGTTTTGATTCATTCTTATGGTCAGGTCAAAAGGGAGCAGTCTGAGACGATAGCCTGTGCAAATCTAAAGAAGCAGATAGAAAAACACTGGTTTCATTATGAATTTTTTGACCTGCCCTGTAGTTTTAACATCTGCTTAATAATATTCTTTTTCATTAATTCTGGTAAAGAGGCACTTAATTATTTTTAAGGAGAAGCAAGTGATAATATTTTGAGACAGTTAACCTGTAAATATTAAAGTCCTTGTTTTCCCCTTTGAACAGGAAGTAGATTCCTGTGCTAGCGAGCTGCATGTTGTAGCTGGTAACACTGACAGAAACTGTGTCAGAATTGCTGTATGTTCCTCAGGACAAACCCAAAGCAAGTGTAAACCTCATTATGTGTTGTGCTGTGTACACAGTTTTACATAGCTTTTCCACAGGCTAGACAGACATTTCCAGATGAATTTGTTGAGATGGTTTTCTCTTGAATTACATGATGCCAACCTAGAAAATTGACAGGAAGCATTATTCAGATTCTTTTAAATTTTTAATTTTTAAAGCACATTGTTATGTATTTCTCTACTAGGTAGGGTAGAGCATCTTCCTGGCAATACTGGAATGCCCTGAGGATCCCCAAAAGCCTTTTAAAGAATATTTTATTTACTGTGAGGAGGACTTGAGATAACCCTTTTAGGTGCCTGCAAGATTTGTAAAGTCTGGTGAGAACAGATTGGCCATGGATGCCTTCAGCTCAGAGTGTACTGAGAAAGGTTTGCTGTGTATGGTTTCAGGCTACTGGCAATACTTGGGGCATTAAGACTGCCATTGCAGCATTAGTGCTGATGATATGGGAGCTCATATGCATGGCTGAGGCCAAGTCCTGTAGAGGCTGATCCACCCAAAACTCAGAAGTAGGTTCCTGTCTTTCTTTCCTGCTGCTCTGTGGTTCTCCAGAGTCTTGTTTAATTTCCTTAATCTAAAGAAAAAACGGTGCTGGACAAAGCACAAAGTATTTGGTTTTGGCTTTTGGAACTTGTGGCAAAACACTTTTTGTTTATTTGCAAACAAAAGTAAATTTGCTTTCATCTTCAGTCAAGAAACAACTTTTCTTACCGGTTCTCAACCCTTGGTAGCAGGTAGATCTCTTTATGGCAAAAGATCTGAGTTGGCACAAGAAAGAAGATTTAATCTGGGCATGCATGTCATTGAATATTAAAACATTTTTTAGAAGAATGAGCCCTGAAACAGCCTCTTTAAAATAGCAATAGAGAGAACAAATGGGGTTGATTTAAGGAGGACATTTCATTGGTTCATAACAGGGTTAGAGTGCCCAGCTGCCTTTAGCAGCAGGAGTCTGACATCAGTCATGAGTAACATAGAAAGACACTTTTGAGATCTGTGTGTTGCCAGTCATTATAGTTCTGGTTCTGCCTCATCTGTTTTCTTCCAAATCTTCTGCTTTGGGATACCATTTTAACTGAGCTGACAACATGCTAGACTCACAACGTTTGTGATGTGTCTATAAATGCATTTTCACAAAGGAAGAAGTTCTGCACAGCAGGATCAGAGCAATTCTATGGTCCTCAGGTCTGTCAGCAGAGAGCAGATTTCTTTCTCTGCTGAGTATGAAAATCCATAATCGAGGGGGTAGGCTCATCTGTAAGAGTGTTTGGCCATGAAACCAAAGATAGTCATTCTGTATGAAAGGCATTCAGAACCATCTAATGCTTCTGCTTCCAATATTTGAAGAAAGATTCTATGAAAAACAGAGGGTTTAGGTAACATTGTTCTTTTGTGAGTGAGTACCAAAGTCAAAAGTTGAATGTGCCTAATTAAAGGATTTATTCATTCACTTTAGTCAGAGGATGATAGAAAAGTTGTTTGGAAGGAACCTATGGAGGTCACCTACTCCAGCCTCTTGCTCAGAGTGGGATGCATTTGACCAGTGTTTGACACTGTCCTGCATCACATCCTTATCACTAAACTGGAGAGACATGGGTTTGATGGATGGACCATGCAGTGGATAAGGAATTAGTGGGATGGTTGTATTTGAAGTGTTGTGGTCAATGGCTTGAAGTGGAGCCCAGAGATGAGTGATGTTCCTCAGGGGTCTTTACTGGGACCAGCACTGTCTGATATCTGTTTTTGCAACGTTGTCAGCATCGTTGAGTGCACTCTCAGCAAGTTTGCTGACAACACCAAGCTGTTTGGTGCAGTCAGCCCACTGGAGGGAAGGAATCCCATCCAGAGGGACTTTGTCAGGCTTGAGAGGTGGGTCTGTGCTAACCTCATGAAGTTCAAAAAGGCCAGGAGCAAGGACCTGCACCTGAGTCAGGGCAGTCCTGAGCACAAATACAGGCTGGCCAAAAAAATAGATTGAGAGCATAGGTACAAGTTTAAATTGAGAAAATGCACTCTCAGCTTTTCATTTCTGTTTGATTTCTTTAAAACATAGGGAGGAGTAATTTCCTGTATGAAATATTCACTTAAAATACCTACTGCCAGACAAAGTAAATTACCACTAATAGGTAGGTAAGTTCCTACAAATGGAAAGGAAAAAAAAAACCCTTAATATTCAAGTTAATTATTCTATGCAACATCCTGCTAAATGAAATTTAATTGTACAATGTAATTGAAAAGATTTTGAAGAGGTTTGTTGCATCCAATTATGCTTATTCTAGCAGGATGCGGTTAAAATGACTTCATTCATTCTATATTCTTCTCAGTGTGTTAGGTTGGGATTATCAAGGAGAGAAGGAAATAGAAATCTCTTCTATAAATCTCTTCACCTTCCCTTAGCCTGAGCAAGAGTCAGTTTCTAATTTTCCCACAGATGTTTTCTGTGCCTAACTTCATGCAGGTGAGGCACCAGAGGTGTTTGCACATTTATAGATTTTGCAAAATCTGTGATGTTTGCCTTTCCTGTGCATATTGAGGCCGTAGCTGGGTTCAGCTAGAGGATCAATTAAAAATGTCAGCTTGTAACTTAAAATATAAAAGAAAGTATACAAAATATGAAATGAAAAGAAGAAGTAAACTTCCCTTTCCAAGAAAAGAAAGTCCTTTAAATGATAAAATACAGTATATCTCAGTATCTTAAGCATACTAACAGAAACAGATGTAATTCTTTAAACAATGCAGACCACAAACTAAATTTGATCATTCTGTTGTGAGCAGGGATTGCATAATGTATTTGCATTATCTGAGACAGTTTTGTAAATGAGCAGGGACCACAGGAAAATATCTGAGTAGGTACAGAGATAAGATAGTGAGAGATTTAACCACCTCAGACATGCAGGTTTTAGCATCAACAAACTGATGAATTATCCTACAGAGAATGCTGGTAAATTGGCTGGGTTCAGGATATACAAAATGAGGAAAAGTTTTCCTATTTAGATAATGTCTGAACTTTCTGTCCAAAATTCAGACCTTATTTATTATAGTTCAATTTTGTACAGTGATCATTCTGAAATTATATAAACTGCTTTATTTTCACTAGACTTCTGCCTAGAATTAAAAAGAATGAGTGGCAGAAATGGTGGTTGCTCTGACATAAGCAACAAAACAAATGGCATCTTTTTTACTGGAATGACTCCAGTCAGTTTTGCAGATTCAAAGAGATCTTGTACTGTGAGTAAAATTCACAGAAGTAGAAATATTTAACTGAACTGGGTGCCCATCAAAATTAGTTTAACCTGGATAATTCTAAAATTATTAAAAGTTAGACATATAAACAAAAATTGAAAGATCAAGATTTTGCATGTATGTTGCTTCTTTTATAGTAAATATTAGTAATCTTATAACATCTGTGAAAATTACTGTTGGCTTGGGTGAACTTATTTAAGGGTCAACATAAAATCAAGATGGTCAACATATGACACAAGTGTAATCTTCAAGTGCATAAAAGATAACTGACTTATTGGTAGCAGTCAAATGTTATGTACTTATTCAAAGTGATATGAATATGAATTACTTTTGTAATTCACAGATTAAAAAAACACAAAAGGCTCATGATTCAACAGCTGTGGATTTCCAGTAGTAAAATATCTTCTGTAAATCTTGTTAATGAAAGTCCTTGGAAGCAATTTTAGAGGAGAGTTCTGCTTTTTAAAAATCCAAATATGCTTTTGTTCCAGGTAATAAATGTTCATTCATTTAGATAGCTAATATAGCAAGAACTGCATATCAAGAAGGAAAAAAGACAGAAAAATGCAGACAAATTGTAGGAAGTCAGGAAGTGATATTCAAGGTACAAATTTTTTGGGGGTTTTTGTTAGTTTGCAAAAAGAATAAAATCGGTTCACTTTGTTAGTAAAGGGACCCTTTTTTGTTCTTCTTGGCCCTTCTGAACCATTCACAAGTGAATCTCAGAATCATTACAAATTCAGATTTCTGTGTTTCTGCCAGTGTTGTGTGTGCTGAAATGCTTTCTAGAGTTTAGCAATTTGTCAGGATTGCCAATATGTATTTTTCAGTTTGAAAGAGAATTAGCAAAGAAATTTACCTCCCTGATTATTTGAATAAAGGCTGACACCAGATTTAGCTACGATAAGAGCAGTTCTAGACTTTATTCTACATTAATTAATATTCAGGTTCCATTTTAGTTCCCATATCTTATTTCACTGCCTATTTTTCAAAGATTCATACACTTGCCAATTAATATAATAGAATATATTCTTTCTTATTCACACACTTGTGTATGAACACTATCAATATATTCCTTGTCAGTAGATGATGGTAAACATATAATTCATTTTCAAATTATGATCTGCAAAAGGTTTCTTTAATTATAACTTTTAAATAAGCTCTTGGTAATAACAATAACCAGCTAAATAAAGCATTCCTGTTCTTTAGCTTCAGAACTGTCTCTCAGCTTGCTTGCATGTACTGTATGAGTCAGATTTGAAAAAAAAAAAGATGTGCAAGTTCTTTGACTCAGGCTATACAGCATATGATTGAAGTAAAGAACATCATCTGCTTTGTTCACCAGGGGGTTTTATTATTATTATTTCTCTCTGGTCTTCTACTTTTCTGCTCCTCAAATAAGGCTAATTACAAAGGAAAAAAAGTTGAAACTGGTAGAGAGAGATCCTTTAAAGCCATTCCTTTTGCAGAATGGAACAAAGGAAAGTACCAAGGGCATGGATAGGCCTTGAAAAAAAAGAAAAGAGAAAAACCATCTAATGAGGATGCTGAGATAAGTGCTTGTGAAGAAAACTGGCAAAAAAGGGCTTTTAGTCTAAAATCCATAAATAAGTGGGCATTAGATGGGTACTAGAACATTTTTAACAAGATAGGCCACCAAACTGTATCATCCTATGCAAGAGCTACTACCCTAAAACTCTTCTTCTTAACAAGATAAGGGTTTTTCTCTTTGAAATATTAATTTGAAAAAGATATACTTGAAAATTAAGGAGTATTATTCACGTCTGTGAATCCATTATAGGGGAAGACACCATCAAAGCTGCTTTAGATATAATTATGAATGCTGTAGATTTTCTAAAGGTCAAAGATCCTAAACGCTATGAAGAAATTGTTCACAGCATATCATGGTTCAGACAGGGTTTGACCTCCAGTCTCTCTTTGGGTCTTCTAGTCTGTGCTGAAGAAGAAGCATGCACAGCATCAACTACGGAAGAGTTTAAGAATCAAATCATTTGCCCATCCTCCAAACCTATTTCTTAATACTCCTGGGTAATTGGGCACTCAGACGTGCTTGATATCCATAGATGTGCAGGTCAGGTGTTTGAGGCTCGGTCTAATTACCAGAGAATGACTGCCAGCTAAGCATTGTCCATTTCAGCTCTCACTGCTGCTCTTGTAACACATAAAGGAGAAAAACAAATCTGAAAGGGAGAGAAGATAAAAGGACAGAGAAAAATAAACTGCAGGACCTGATCCAAAGACTGTAGAAGTTAATGGAAAGTCCCATTAGCTTCAGTGAGGTTTAGATTAATCTTGGTTTTTAACAAGACTGGCAGTTCTTTATCCCATCATGCATTAGATTTCCTTTCACCCATGTGTACCAGAAAGTTTGCATTTAGTACCAGTGATCTGATTTTGAACATGTTCTCACGAACTAATGAAATCAGTTGAGAAATTATTTGATTTAACTATGGGGTTTTTCAGAAATTTCTCTTACTATGAAATTTTAGGGCTTTGAAAAAAAGGTTTCAGACTACAACAGCAGTAGTCCCCAAAATTTAATTTTAAAAATATAATAGTAATAGTAATAGTAATAATAGTAATAGTAATAATGATGATGATGATGATGATGATGATGATAATAATAATAGTAATAATAATAATAATAATAGTAATAACTACTTGTAAATCCCATTACAAAAAAATCTGATGTTTACACTTTCTCTGGAGCATTTTGATTGTGAATTTAAAAAGTAATAAAATATTTAGTGCAGTTTTATTAACTGTTTCTCAAACATGTGGTACACTATACGGCTCCTTTCTTACTCACTTTAAGTCACAGTTCTGGCACATGATCTGTGCTGCAGATGGACCAAGTAAATACACATGTATTTAGTGATCAGGTGTTTGAATTTGATTGCCAGCTAGCAGCTTTTGGTGTGATAGAGGATTCACCCACAGGTGTCCTATGCACAGGAGAGTAATTTTTTGGCACTGACTTTTCACAGCAGGTTACCTGTGTGGTTGGTAGCCATTGGCCATTTTGTGTCACTTGCTGCAGCCTTTCCTAGATTCTGTGTGAATGAACAGTAAATTTAGCAGAATAGTCCCAACTGGTTTGGTAGATGTCCTGCAATTATCCAGTTATATTTATTATGGTTCACAATTTGATTTACTACACAGTGAAACTGAACTAATATGTTGGGTGGTTTTCTTTATATCAGTGATTTTCTTTTTTGGTCAGGGATTTTCCTGAACCATCACTCATAAAACTGATGTTTTATGTGTTTATGATAGTCTAGATATTATGATATCTTCTGTATAAAGATTAATAAGCCAGTTACAGCTGCAGATAAGATGGTAAGAGGTTATTTTGTGCTAGATTCAAGCTAGAGGGATAATAATGTTGTTTTCTTGTGAGACAGTCTTTTATTTTGCTTTACAAGGCACACTCAGTGAAGCATCAGACATAATTCCATAATTAAATTCTATTGATACTTGCTTGAAAAGCAAAATTAGAATCCTTCTGTTTCGCATGTTAAAGACTGAGTTTGGTCTCTGAATAATGCTGTAACTCTTCAGAAGACACTTGAATTTTCTTTATCACATTTTAAGAAAAATAATTCTGATTGCAGCAGAGAAAATTTTTATAAATGCCCTCTGGCATTTGGCATTTTGCGTAGTTTTCTCATATCTTTGAGTTCAGTTAGCTAAATAGCCACAATTCCCACAAACTGCCAACTTCATAGACCGTATAAAATAGTGTCTTTGATTCATAGATTATCTTGAAGCAAGTATCTGGCTAGATGTAATAATAAATACATTGGTGGAACATGGTGTCAGTGAATAGTGTATTCCCACACTGAGAAATTTCAGACTTGGGATAGAGCCCTCCCTTCCCACCTGTATCGAAGTGCCAGCTGTATTTAGACAATTCAGACAGAAGATAAATTATTAGAGAGTAAACATTTTATTATAGGAAGGGGAAAATTCTCTTTTTATTAGTCCTTCACATAAGCAAGCTGGACTATAAATTGTTATCCTTACCCAGGTTAAAACCAGAGCAAGTTTAGCTAGTTCAATGCAGAAAAATAGCTTTTTAATGAACATGCTGAGGAAGGGGTTCTGTAACTGGAAACAAGCTTCTAACAACATAATAGAGCATGTTAGATATGTGTCTGCAAAGAAAAAATTGATCACAGAAAATGAATTATTTTCCAAAATATTTCATGTCTGTAAAAATATGCAGAAAATGTGCAGGATATATGATATTAAAATGTACACTGAACATGTTTTTAAATGAGAATGCCAATTTCTTCAATTTGTTCTCAAGGAAAAATGGTGGTGTGGGCCATTCACGTAAGAGTTGGACTCTGTGATCCTTCTGGGTCCCTTCCAACTCAGACTGTTCTGTGATTCTGTGATTCTGATATGAGGTGGAATGAATGAGTGACAAAAGTGGCCTTGCTGGAAGCTTGGTTTGATTCCTAGCTGTAGCCTGCCTGGTTAATGGAACACAGTTGTGGAAACAAACAGAAGTTCTCTGAGAGTGAGAACCTAGACTGTGCTTAGTTCTGCACTTTGTGCTTTCATGGTAACTCAGAGAGCAAGCTCACATATTTTATTTCAGAGCCCCCAAGTAACCACTGTTGGCTCACATTCGGTCTCTTCTTTGGTGCAAAACAACTGGTTCCCAACAAGAAGCTTCAACTGGAAATGCAGAACATATGGAGGAGTTGCCCAGACCTTTGTGGTTCTCTTAAAACTTGAAAGGATGGGTCAGTAAATCTGTCATAGGCACTCTGAAGACTCATGCAAGCCTCAGGAGTCTGCCTAGATCTAGAAATATAGAGCTGTCCTGGCTGGGACTGTAGTTAGGCCTATCAAGATAAAAGTAAAAAGCAAAGAAATTCTGTGTCCTGTAACTTCAGGGGCGTTGGCTTCAAGGCAGGGGAGCCACTTACATCTCAGACTTTATCAGCTCAAAAATGCATATGCAGTTAGCTTGTGCAGGGAGTTCAGTCCTGCCTGAGCCAGTGAGATTGTCACAGAGTGTGCTGGGAGATGATAAGATGTGTGAAATGCACAAGAATCATTTCATGTTTAATCCTGAGAAGGCCTCTCATTGCTGAGTGCAAAAGCAAATGAGCCCAACAAACCTCTTGAAGTGAGTTGAATGCAGTGGGCATTAGCTGTAAGTGAATGTGGGATGACAGTGGGGACACAAATGGCTTTAGCCATCTGTCTTTGGGACTTTAGACCTGGCAACCAAGAGCACATAGACACACCTATAAAAAGCTCCAAAAAATGTAAGATTATTAGCCACCTCTTTCTTGGTAGTGCAACAGATGTACAGTGGTACACTGGAACAGATTCCTTGTGTCCAGGCATAAAGAAAATTTGATTATATTGGGTGTTACAATCATAAAGTTGCATTTAAAGATAAGTCTACTGCATTCTAGTTTTTCTTTCTAAAAGGATCTAAATTGTATGGCCTATATAATATTAGTAGCTCCTATCTGGTAAGACGCTTGCAGGTTTATTGCACAATCTAATGTAAGCAGAATTTTGAGGTGTAAGTTTCACATTTTAGTTGCTGCTAAAGGACTGCAATAAATACTGCTTTACCTGCTTTAAGACTGATGGCTAAAATAGCAACAGGGAAGCAAAAATGAGGGAACAAGGCTAAGACTGGGTGGCAAAATGAAACAAAGGCTTTCCACCTGTACTGCAAGGCTTCAGTCATCATTGTATAGTTGTGTCTCTGCATCTCAAAGAAGTTGATTGTGATGAGGTATTCAGACCTAAGGCTGCTTTACTTTTTCTAACTGACTGTGCAGCTAAATCTGCAAAGAGTTATGTCAGCAAACATCATTTGTGGAAGCAAACTGTGTCTGTGTACACATGCTGTTGTACCAATGGTATCACATGGGTAACTACACAGCTCCTGTAGTAACTGAAACCAGGAACCACAGGGACAGAAGCTGCTTCCTGAATGGCTTTTGGCTTGAAGACTCCAGGAGTCACAGGTCTTAGGTACAGCACTTCATCATGAAAATATATCTTTTAAGTATGTAGTACTATATTTGTTTACAGATACTCAAAATACATACAGAATATATAGAGTAGGTTTTTTGTTTATGCACAAGCCAAACAAGCCCTATAGGGCCAAAAGCATATGTACATTTATAAACTATGTAAGAAGTGCTTGCAGTCAGTGAATCACTGCTTAGGCAGGCTACCATATTTAGCTGAGCTTCAATGCTTATGTATATTCAACCAAAGGTTAGAGAATATCGTGATGTAAGAGTTTTTCACGTCTCATCCAAATATGGCTACATTGAAAATAGGATTTGCATCAACATTAGCCAGTATGGTAGGACAGAAATTGAAAGAAATGCTCTGTTCAAGGGGTCTGAAGAACTTCCTCTTTTAAAATTTACTATGTATTAATTATGTATGACATTTCAGGGAGTGCGAGTTGTTTGTAGCCTATGGCAATGAGTTACTGAAATGAGACAGAAAAAAATGTGTCAGCATATCAAATTGCACAGATATTGGTAGCCTAGATGTATTTGCTAGTTTGGAAAGCTATATTTGATGTTATGAAATTAAGGTACTGCACACTGGGCTTGGATGGTGGTACCATATTTCTTTTAAAATGACAATACTGAAGTAGTTGGGTGAAAAGAAATGAAATTCATATTCGTGGCAACACTGCAAAGAGAAACAATAAATTAAATATCTTCTTATAACTTATTCTGGAGCTAATTAAAATGATGATAGAAATACTGAAATGCATTTCTACCCCCCTCACAAAGAAAAAAAAAAAGCTTAGCAACTTCCTTCTCATTCAACAAAATAAGGGAAAAGCTTACTGAGGATTATATTATGTGTGTAAATATTTTATTTGTTTTTCCACTTCCTTGGGAGGATATCTTTCTCCAGTAGTGATCTTAGCTACAGAAATTCAAAAGGAGCTCCTTCACATAGGATAAGGATCCCCAGTATTCTGGGGACCAGTTGTAGGGTTTTTTTTAATTTAATAATGCTCTGTTTTACAGTGTGTGTGATGTTACATATGGTATTAGCTGTATTTTTACAGTATGTTTGGTTGTTATTTTTGTATCTTTTGATCACATGGAAAGAGAAACTGTCTTTCTCACAGTCAAAGACAAGCTGTTGAAATGGCTGCCAGCAGAATTCTGGTGTTAAAAGAAAGCCAACAAAACCAACCAAAAAATATCATACAAACTGGGAGTGGTTGAACTAGTCACAAATCTTTTGACATTCCTCCTGTCTTGCCCACTTGGGTGCTTGTCTCCTCAGGTGTGAGGTTCATGAGTATTAACCAGCCAATTTACCAATAGTATCTGAGGAAGATTTTCTCTTAGCACCTCTGATTTTTTTAAGTACATAAAAAGGGCACATCCTTCTTAATATTGCTGTAGTCTCCATTGTCCATTGTAGAGGAATCTGGATGGGAATTTCTCAAAGTGTCAGGATCCACTGCTGCACAGTGCAAGGTGATCCATCCTGGGCCTGGGTAAACATTCTCATCTGTGCTGGTGCATGTTGTAGTTAATGATTTTCAGTCCTGCAGCCCGTCTCAAATTTAAATCAGCTAGGTACATATGATTCATATGATTATCTAACGGACTCAACATTCCAGTTTATGATATGTAAAAGGAATGGCATTTATCTTAGCAAGAAAAAATTTAAGGTGGGAAGAGTAGTTCCTACAATATGTGCAAACATTGGCTAGAACATTTGTGTGCCTTGGTGTTTTCTTTTGACTGCTGTCCCTGTTTGGAGTTGTCTGGTTAGTGCTGCCCATATTCAGTCCTGCAATAGCTTTATATCCACTATTCTTATAGGAGACCTCAGAATTCATCAGAAAACACCAGTAAATGTCATTCTTATCAATCTATTTTTCAGATTTTGTGGCATCTTCTTTGTAGCATAGTTCTCATTTGTTTTTTAATCTATATTAATTTTAAGTAACTTTAAGCATTTGAACAGTTTTCAAAGTACTTCACTTTTGTTTTGCAGAAGTAGAGTGTATTGTACTGGGGTATTGGTCATTGTTCAACAGTCAGACTACAGGCTGTACTCACAGCTATGAGTGCTTTTAATTTCCATGACAGGTAGTACTTCACACTTAACAGAGCTTTTTCTCTTCTTATATTTTGCTATGCTAATGCCCTTCCAGTCAGCTGTATATGTACTGAAGTATTCTCTTCTCCTGAGGCTTTACCATTTTATCCCTATGCCTTCCATCAGTGTGTTAAGCTGACTGATATCTGTTGTGTTTGCTCTTGGACTCCAGAGAGGCAGCAGTGTGTTCAGTGAAGGGCCTTTATTTTGAGAGAGCTGGAAGCTCAGAAGTGTCTAGCTTGAATAGGCAGTGATGAGGTTGGTGATGGTCTGTAGTTCCCTATGAAGTGGTGAAATGAAGAAGCACTTCATAATCTGTGTCTTCTGTGCAGATAAAATAATCCTGATAGTTGAAAGCTCCACTGAACCAAACAGAAAATTGTTGATTGTCATCTTCATGCGTGGGCATTAGGTCATATTTCGTACCGATAATCTTTGTGTGAGCAAATGAATGCCCTCACTTTTGATATTCAGTGGCAAACCAGAACAAAAAGTGAAGAATAGTGAAGGTTTTATGTGCCTGGTATACAGATTAATGGTTAATGCACTTTTGGGTAGTAGTTCATGATGGTTCAGCAGCATGGAGAAGCCACCTACCCAGCTGAAGATAATGTGCAAAGGACTGGTAGGCAAAAAGTTAGCATTAGCTTGCTAAACTACAAACCAAGCCTGTCAGTTGTAGAATCCAAGTCATGAATTATGTGGTTGTACAGACAGTGGTTTCTTCATGATAGAAATGCTTGTAAAATGCTTCTTGTTCTTTAATGGATTAACTACAGAAGTGTTCCACTTTGTCTTTTATAGCTATTGCACAGTTTGCAGCTCTTACTGCTTCTTCTTCCATTACTAGGATTCCTCTTGTTCAATGGGCCACCGAATGCCCCAACTGAATAAGAGGAATTCTAGTAATGGAAGAAGTAGCAGTAAGAGCTGAAAACTGTGCTGTAGCTATGAAGTCTTAACAAAAAGATATTTCTGAGAGACTTTGGGCACATGAAAACAGCAGCAAAAATCTCTCTTCCATCTTCCGCTGTTCTAAAAGAAAATTTGAACCCAATAGGAGAGGAAAAGTGATTACACTTTAGGGATTTGTACTGCATTCACCTCTATCATATGGAACTATTGCTGTGTTCTCTATTATATGTAAAAAATTTAAAAAATAGAGTCTGATTTTGACAAAAGTTAGCAAAATGTATGTGAGGATTGTTTCTTAACAGTGAAAAAGGAAAAATGGTTCTTGCTTACTTAAACTGTCTTGTCTTTTTTGTCTACAAGGACATGCATTTCTTCACTCTTGTTACCATGTCATCTTCCTCCTCAGTCCCTGTTAATGTCTTCTTCTGGTCTTATCCTGCTGTGACTGAGCATTACAAAGTTTTTCACGCCTCCATGCGCAAGTCCATCAACCAATTAGTTTTCAGAGCACATGATACATATAGATGGCATGGCAGTGGGTTCAGACCTAGGTCAACATACTCCCAGCTTTCAGTCAATATGAAAAAAGTATATGTCTACATTATCAGTGGTATCGATTTAGAGAGTGGATTGTTCATTTTTGCTTCTTTTTCAAACTTACTCCCAGCTGTGGTCACCTCTGTTATTCTGATTTTTGTCTCAACATTCATCATAGAATTTCTCACAGTGACAAACACTAATTTTAAACAGGCACCTGAAATGTATCAAAGTATGAGTCTCATATGTGGAGGTTTGTTGCCCATCTTGCACACCCATCTTTTAGAACATTCCAGTAAGATATCTGGTTTTTGCATCTAATTCCCTTCTGTTTTCCTTTGAAAAAGTTTGGCAGACTTGTTGGCGAGGACTTTTGAGGAAAGTCTGCCTCAAAAATACATCTTACTTGCAAACTAATGTTGAACAATTAAAATACAATTTACAGTACAATACCTGGGTAATGTATTTTAATTGAAATAAAAAGTCAGGTTTTCAAAGTCTGAATTGAAATAATTAGGGACCAATTATTACCAATCGTGTTTGATGGAGATTGAAACAAATATGTAAAACAGTGGGACATCCTGAATTAGAATGGATTGATCTTGGCATTTTGATGGAGGCAATGTATCACTTTATAAATAAACTGAGGGTTTGGAATCATGTATCTCAGCAGAAAAAAGGGAAATGCTTTTCAGAAAAATATCTTGTCTGCAACTTTAGGAGATAGGAAAAAGCTTTTCTCCTAGTTGCTTTGTCTTTTATTTTATAGTAAAGAGGAACATTAGACCTGCACAGTCTCTAGTTTTATTGAGCATGCTGAAGCATAAATCTGTATAGCTGTGATCTACCCCTCTCATGTATTAACTTGATTTTTTCTTGTAGAATTTGTTTTGTCATTATAACTAAAATGAGAAGTATGCCTAGTAGTTTAAAACAAATACATCTTTATATTATTGTGAAGTTTAGCTATTAGAAAATTAGATGGTACTTACTGTAGTTAAAGCAACATAAAATTAGAAGCATTGATGAAGAGGGGTGTTCACAATTAGAAGGTACTGCCAATTAATTCTGTTTCCTTTCATTTCTGTTTTCTCCATTTTTTTCTGCTGTGAGATGAGTGAGATTTCAAGATTCCCTGTAATCAAGAGAAATTATTTATATTAATTTTGAAAAAAAAAATCCAGTAACTGGGATATGCTGATATCAAAGCTACCTAGGGAAGGTAAAAATACTGCATTTATTATATTTTTGCTTATTTTTACCCATATAATGATTAAGGTCTAATGATGGTAGTGTCCCACTATAAATTATTTCAGTGGCAACACTGAAATAGTAGACACTTAGCTTAGATTGGCCCTTCACTGTATACCATGAGTCAAAAGAGTAAGTTTCCAAATTTTCACATTCCAAAATCTGTTGAAATCAACAGATTTCCATCTTTTCTAGACAAATAGTCTCTGCTGCTTTTACTCTCTTTGACAGAGGTGGAGCTATTATGATTCAATATAATACACAGAGTAACTGTATTGTAATACAGCACTCATTTTAAAGTAGTTCTGATACTACCAAAAATAGAATGTTTTATATCTTTTTCTACAGGAATGTTGATTATCAGTCACTATGATAGAATGAGATTGGTGAAATATATTTTTTTCTGCAAGTTTAAAAAAATGGCTACCCAAGATAAAAATCTTAATCCATATGGAGGCATTCAAAACTTATGTGATATTTTAGAAGTCATAAGTACTCTGGGCAAGGTAAATGGGTAACGATCAGTGCTAATTATGAGTCTTCCTGACTGTCATTCAGTATAAAATACAGATGTTATAGCTTCAGACAACAATCAAAACTAAAATAAACAAGATCTCATTTCCTCGTTTTGCATCAGCTGTATCTGCTTTGCTTAATTCCCAAATCCACTGAACTGGATAGTTGTTACCAGTCATCTCCAGTCTGTGTGAACATAAATAATTTGTTCTTTTTTACTAAATCAAGTGAATTTTGCCCAAAGATCTACAAAAAACATTTCTATGGAAATGTGAGCTTAGATAGGGTATCATTGTGGGAAAGATGGACTGGAGACAGGTCACTAAAGCCTTTTATCTTTTTCTTTTTACTTCATTTGAACTATTGACCTTGTGAAAATATTCAGCTTTCTGTGAGTTGTTTTTTTTTTTTTTTTTTTTTTGTTGAGATGGGTTTTGGTGCCTGAGCTTTGAAACATGTATGATCAGACCTAGCTTATCTGTGAGGCTGCTGGCTTTTCTAACTCGCCGTGCTGGAAAACACACCGATCTTGGGAAATCAAGCTAATGTCTCTCAGCTGTGCAGGAAAAGTGTGAACAGCTCTGTCAAATGAGCTACCCCCATCTCCTCTTTTTCAGGCAGCATCTTATACTGGAGCAGTCACTTCACATTTGCCATTTGAGCAGTTGTGATATAACTGCTGTTTTATTGCCTATAGGAGAGTTTCTGTGAGGAATCAGAAGCTGGTCTTTCAGCTACCCTGGCCAGGAAAGGTTTTAATCACAGGACTCCATTACTGGTGAATGCATAAGGAGTCCTGACAGGATTAAGAGAGAATATGAACACATAGCTCTGGCCTAAAGGTTGCTAATTGACCAAATGGTAATACGAGGGGAAGGATTTTCCAGCCTTGAACCGCTGCCCCCAGATAAGCATATTAAATGCCATCAGTTAACCCCTTGAGTGCAATGACCCAGTGGTGCCAGGGACACTCCTGGTGTGATAGACCCCTATGTGTCCTAATCAGTGGTGATGTATCAACTAGAGTCATAGGTCCAGATGAGTCCTGCATGTGTTCCTTTGTTGGGTGGAAAGATGTCTTTAGACTTGCAAAAGGTTAAACACAAAATTTAAAAGCCACAGCTACAGTGGCTTAAAAACACAATAAAATTGTAAAGAAAAAGAGCAGTCAGGAATGAAAATAGAACAATATAAAGTGAAAAACATAATCTAAGTAATTTTGCTTTGGAATTGAGTTGGGTTTTTTAAAATTTGTTTTATTGGATTTTTACTGTTTTCTCTAGATACTTTCTGAAGAATGAATGTGCTTAGTTATCTTTAGCTTAGTTCTTTCCTCCACTTATTCTCAGGTCACAAACATTACTAAATTTCACTGAAAAATATCAAAGCTATTATAGCAAATGAATTTATGAACAGTAAGTTACACTTCATAAAAGAAGGCAGTTCTATAAGATATATTCTATATCCAGTTCTGTAATATATATTTCCTTTACTTTTTTTTTCCTGTGGCATTTTTCATTTAATTTCCAGGCAGAATATTTCTGTTGTTAAGATGGTGTCTTCTAAATCAATGTTTCTCTGTAGTAAAAAGAGTTAAGTTCTGTATCAATTTATTTATACAGAAAACAACAGTCTGGACTTCACTTCTGTTGTCTTCAAAGATGTTTAAAATGAAATTGTCCATTATGGGAGGTTATTGCTGCTCTTCTAGTTTAGTAAATACTAGGATCTTCTTTGTGCTTACATTATGCAGGACTTCACCTCTTGCCTGATTTCACTGAAATTAGTGGGGTTACTCATGTAATATGGTACCAGTCAGAAGATATATCAATGGCAGACTCAGCCAAGTGGAAGTTGTAGTTATTTAACAAAGATTTTGTCTTTACTGGCACAGAGGTATTTTTGTATATTTTTCAATGTGATGACTAATTCTTTAGTTTATTGTGGGTATCTTAAAAATGACGCATATTTGGCCACCAGAAACCATCTCCATTGCCTTGAGGCACCTCACATTGTTGCATTAATGGATGAAAAATTACATTTGCCATTTCATAATTTGTGTCCTTTTTTTTTTCATGGTTTAGCATCAAGTCTGATAAACTTAGAAATCAGTAACTCATAAGCTATATTGTTGACTCTTGGATGTTAAATGTGTTACACAGGCTTAATCAAAAGTAACACTTCCCATTGGAACTATTAAAAGAGCCAAGTGCTGATTTTTCAGGCCAGAGAACAGTGCTAGAAGGCAAAAGTCCTCCTAAGATATGACTGCAAGACATTGTAGATTTTGAGTGTTGCTTTTGATCATGAGCTGGTACGTGAACGGATGTGGCATTGCCTTTTAAATAGGGACACTGCAAATTGTAGGGAGGAGAGAGACTCATGCTGTGCATTACACAGCACTGCACATCAGCAGTTCTATAGCATGGGAGGCTTTTTAACCTTTTCATTTTAAAAATCCTTCTTTCAAAGCACCAGTCATTCCTTTATTGATCACATGGCACTACATTAACTTTGGCTGGATAGGCCAAAGTTGGCCTATCCAGCCAAAGATAATGGAAGAGGCTGGAAGAGGCTGGAAGAGGCTGTTCTTCAAGCTGACTCTGTGCACCCACATTGCTTCCAGCATCCACACTCTGACTGCAGTCTGGGCTGTGGCTTCCTACAAACACGAGTTGCCAGTCTGGCAGGGGATGTTCTAGGGGGGGTTCCTCTGTCATGTGCTACCTGCATATATGTCAGGCTTATATGTGCTTGGACTTTAAAAGGCAGCATGAGCCTGGATTTTTCTTCTGTGTGGACAGTGGACAAGTTTGGACATGAGTGTTTGGGGGACCTATACTGCCCAGTTTTCTGCCTGTGATCTTTTCTGGTGTGTTACAACTTTTATATACATCCTTGTAAAAAGTTTTATCCTGCCTGTAACGTCTGAGGAAGCTGGGAATCCCCACTTGAGTTCTCACTAGCTGCAGGTCAGTTGCCACATTATATAGATGTGTGCCCATCTCTTACAAAATGCTGTGCTGGTACCAAATAAAAACTGGATATCCCATCTCAAGAAAATAATTGTTCTTGTGTTTCACTTTTTTTTGCTTACATGACCCTGCCTAACAAGTGCAGGTCCGTGAGATTTGTACTTGCCAGCCATACAGCTGTTTGCAGTGGTTGGACATATGTTAATAATGCATATGACTGATATCATAATATTCATGTGTGATGTCCCTGTAAAGTGCAATCTCTTAAAAAGGTGTGTCTTCTGTCTGGAGTGCTAATAATATTCATGTTAATCCTGTCTTTAGTGTACTTTTTCTGATTAGAGAGGAATCATCACTTCAAATGCAACTAGTGCAACTGGTAGGAGGGCATTTTCTAGGAGGAAAAAAATTATTTTCCTTTTGGATTGTCAAGCTTTAGACAGAACCAATTCTAGATTTGTCTTCCATAACCTGACCTCCAGAGCTACACAAGAGCTGCCTTCTCCAGTGTACAAGTACTACCAAGATCCTCTTCATGAGGCATCAGAGCAGGCCAGTCAGAAGTCATACTTTTTATATTTGTATTAATTTGGTTTGGTTTCTGAATTATAATAAATTTAATTAGATTGTAGTCACTTGACGCCCAGGGGCTCAATTCTAATTTGCTCTTACTGCCTGATAACTGGTTAACGAGGTCTAGACATGAACCATTCCTGGCAGGGTTCTCTACACATTAGTTTAAGAAGCCATCATTTTTTGTAACCATCACCCTTGCCTTCATTCAATCACACCTCTGAGGTTTCCCCAATTATACAGGAGGTAGAAATTCCCCATATCAAATTGCCCTTTGCCGTGGATGCCATCTTTATCCCATCACGTAGTACACATCATTCTGGACTCCCCTGTTTGTCCTGGGGGAAGTGTGGCTTGTGCTATTCCATGGGCCTGCAGAATTTATGTGCATGTACCATGCCTTGCACTAACTGTAGAGCTCTTTGTCCATCACTACTTTGCAATTCATTAACACAAACTCAAGTCAAGAAGTGGGTAGACAATCTATAAATTCAGCAAGTTGCCTGAAACAAGGCATCTCTGAGTTGTGAGAGGCCATGGTCTGCCAGACAAAGACTGCAGTGTAATTTCAACTAGGATTAGATCCCAGAGAATCCACAAATATAATGTTATTTAGTAAGACCTATCACAAAAGAAGCTTTAATTACTGATAATATGCAAAGACAAATCAGGAAACATCAGTTCTACTATCAGTTCTACTTTTCCTGGAACAACCCTTTTTTCTCTTTTTGTAAATAATATCGCTTACTATTCCAAATAAAGCTGTGTGGCTGATCAGTGAAGAGTATTATCCCCAGCTTTACTGCAGATTTCATTACATAGAAAGTAGCTTAAAAGATGACTTAAAATGTGAAAGAGTATTTTGTCTGCTTTTTAATCCTTGCTTGTTAAGAACATTGTACTAGAAGGAAGTATTTGACTACTGGGTCCAGTCCCTGCAAACAGTAGAGATCCCACTGTGTAATCCTTTTAAGCAACTGGCCAAGCTCCACGTGCAGAATAGCAGTGTTTCTTGCCATGCATCTTGCTCTAAACTGGGCACACTTGATGCATTATCAAGTCTAGTTGATACAATGAAATAAACACCATTTAGTAAGGTGTAAAACTGGTTCATGTTTGCTGCTAATGCCTATTTGACCCAAACAATTAAGACGGATGTTTGCTGTTACAGTTCTATCCACATTTCATCTCTTCATTTCAGGGTTAAAGCTTAGTCATGGGGAGTTAGAAAAGCTGGAGTTACAGGAATAGTTCCAAGGCACAAAACAAACACTCAAAATCATAAGAGCCGTATACATAATGTGGCAAAAAACCTGAGGAAATTACAGTGAAGATTGCAAGAATAAGGGGAAAGAAAATGTTTCCCTGTTACTTGAGACATAATATGATGGAACCATCACAGTTTATTTTTTTGCTTGTCCACAAATCCCTATACCCCCCCCCAAAAAAAAAAAGTCCAGACTTTAAAAATTGTTTCTTACTTCCATCATTTCTGTTTTATGCTTTTGTGTCACACAAGATGAGTTTAATTTTTCTGATATATTTTATTGCTTCCTCTACCAAATGTAATTAGAAAGCACGATGTGCTTTGCTCTTCTTTTTCTCATTGAGTGAACAGTTGAAAAAAAAGCATTCCTGTTTCTCCTAGAACAATCTGATTTCATTGCCTTAATTAGTATTATTCCTAATTTATAAGAGTGCTAATGTATTTATTTTCTGGTAGTTTATAATAGATCTTAGCACAGTAAATGCCATTCACTGTATTTAATATGTCTGATTATGAAGTAAGAAAATAACTCTGTTATCCTACCACTTAATTCACTGGGAAACCTTCCTTCCTGTTCTTTTTTTTCTCTTTTCAGATGCTCCCCTCGCTAATTTTAACTCTGTTAGACTCAGATTTCATCACATCTCTCATCTGGCTGTTCCCTGTTTCTCTCATTAATTTCACCAGTTTGTTCCTGATTTTCCAGGTTTCTGTAAACACATTTCCAGGCATGCACAATTGAAAACTGTGTGAAACATCACATTCTGGTTAGTTTGTATAATCATGAGATCACAGTAGTTAGGTGTTCCCTTGAACACATAAAATTAATCAAATTCTCTCAGCAAAAATCAAGTGATTCCTGAATGACTAATTGTAGGTAGAAGGATGAAATAGTCTGCATAAGGAAATACAAAATAGAGTTAAACACTAAAATCTTGTCTAGAAGCTTTCAGAAGCCTTGTTAGTGGGTCTAATACCATATAATAGAAGCTAAAAGGCTCCTGGACATTTTTTAACTCTTCCTGTACAAAATTTCAAAGCAATACAATTTTTGAAGATTGGACAGTTTCAAACATGAAACATGGTTGTTGTAACCACCATGACCCTCTAGATTATGAGTATAAAATCCAGAACCCAAGAAGATGGGAATAGGTTTCAGAGACTCCTTAATCCTGTCACTGGGACCTTTTCTGTTCATTGTGCATTTGTTCAGATCTAAACAATGGACATAGTGGAGGGAGAAGCAGAAAGGAGGAGGGGATAATAGAGGCAGCTGGTTTAAGTTTTGTATGTATTAAAATAATATAAATAACAATATCCTTATATGTAACTCTCATTCAGTGATCAACTCAAGAAATTCTATAGTTACTCTGGGCTGCTGCTGAACAACATCTAAAAATGTTATGAATGGTATTTCAAAACTCTACTTTACCTTTAATTTATTTTCAGATAAAAACTATTAATTTCTGCAATTATATCAGTCTTAGTTCTACAAAGAAACTGATTGTTATCTAGCACTCTAAGGCCTGCTCATTCATTTATTACTCCCTTCAAAGCCAAGCAAGAACAAAAAAAACAAACTCTGGGGAAAATCTTGAGGGAATGAGGGACTGTTTATATCACAAGGCCCAGTTTCATAACCCCTTGCATATATTGTGATTCTTAAAAGTGCAAGTAGACCTACAGTGCTGTCATTTGCAGGATTTACCAAATAACTTTTTTCAAATATATCTTTTCTGTGACCCTCAACTCTTTGAGAAAAGAATAGGATACATTGTCTGCATTAGCAATGTATTTCTTTCTCTTTCTTGAGCTTTATCAAGAGTTGTCACGCGTTATAGTTTGGTGACAGTGCTAGAAAAAAGTGAAGACAGAACTGACCTCTCATAGCATTTTTGTGACCATGGGGCTCACACGAGCAGCTTGGCATCTGCCGGCACATCTTTAGCGAGTTGGCAGCCCCAGCGCCCTTTGCAGGTTGCAATCAAACCTGCCTTCTACAGCAGCCTCTTTCTGGCTGATTAAGTTTAATGTAATTTTAATTAAAAACCACAGTGTCAAAGGGTTTAGCTGCTCGAGAAATGAGCACAGATTGTGGCACAGTGGCAGCAGTCACTTGGAAAATGGAAATGCATCCTGACAATATTGTGTAGGGGCCAGATAAACAAAGCTGCAGCTACTGTACCTTGCAAAAAGCTGGGAGAGACCATCATTGCAAGGAACCTTATTCAAAAATAAAGTATAGAGCAGTTCTTGTTCCTGTCTTTTAACCATTTTTAAATGCACCTCAGCAGCTGAGTAGAGTAATAATTGCTAAGAAATAATTTTAATCTTCCCTCCACATTTTAACTTTTGTTCATTGGCATGTTTAAATTTTCAGGTTTCAGTCCTTATTTGTTTTGAACAGCAAAATATTTGCTTCACACAATAGACTTATACAACTTTTCTCCTTAGGCAATAAAGAAAAAAAATCATCACAGATTTTATCAGTGCTGAAAGCAGGTTCCATTTTAGGGAGTTTTTTGCTTTTATCTGTTTCCAGCTTTTCTTGTCCCTTGAAGCAGATCACAAGGAGATTTTAATATTTTACATACTGCAGATATAGAGCAACATTTGGAGAATGACCAAAAGAATCACTTCACCAACAAAAGGTCACATCATATGTATGAGATTTAATTTCACCAAGTCTCAATATGCATAGAAATATTGGTAAGAATAGTTTCCAAAAGAAGTATCTCTCTAATATTTTATTTTCTTAGTTGCCATAGTCTTTTGAGCAAAGAGAATTGATTTGGAGGTGTTAAACACCTTGTCTTGGCAGAAGTTGCTATTTTTTAAACCCATCCTTTGAACACATATATTTCTGGAACAAAGACTTGATCCAAAATCCACTGAGATCAGTGGAAAATCCCCAGTGACTTAGACTTTGGATCGGGTCCTGAGAAGTATATGTGCAATAGGTAGGTAATGTAACATTGTTCCCAGGAATTCCTTTCAGCAAGAAGCCTTTTTATTGTTTGTAGATGCTCCCGATGCTCAGGGGCCAGAACCCCAGGAGAATTCCACCTAGTGACGTCAATTCTGTAGAGGAGAACTTCCTCTGTCCCCTTTTAGGTTTGTGGGACATTTTCGAACAGATGGAGCCTATATAGGTGGGACGGGTTCCATCTGAACAGAAGGGTCACAAATGCACCAACTGAGAGGATAGACAGAGCTATGGGGGAGAGTTTAAAGGAGTGGACAGGGGGGATGGGAAGTCTGTACAGAATCCAGCAGAGAGGAAGAAGCAGCTAAAATAAGCAGATGGGTAGACAAGGGGAAATAATGTTAAGGGTTGAAATATGTAGCACACCTAGAGAAAAGGTTAAGGGAGAAAATCAGAAGACAGAATTGGTGTTGCAATACAATTAGGAGGCATAGAAAAGTCATTATTCAACAACATACATAAAAGGTTTGACAAGGAAAGTCAATTTTTAAAAGTAGCAGTGTTCCAAGGGAAGGGTTGTCCTGAGCATCATGTGCTGGATGCAGGTAATAGAATGTATTTACAGGCATTGAAATTGCTTTGCTACATAGGGTACAACATGATAGAAAGCCCAATGAAGACTTCAGTTAAAGACTCTAAACTAGGATTTACTGACAAGTAAAATGCTTACCTGAACTGCATGAATGTATGATAGATTCTCTGTATCTGAAGAGAGTAGCAGGGAGGGAGAAAAAGGAAACAGAAGAAAAACAAAGCAACATCCCAACACAAAATCTGAAATGCAAACCACCCTGGAAGTGATAAGTCAGGGGATGCACAGAAAAAGATAACTGTGTATAACCAAATTATATAGGGGAGACAGCCTGCAAAACTGAAAAAAAATTGAATTTCAGCAATGCTTCCATTTATACTGACCCTGGATCTAGGTGGAAAAAGATATTTGAATGCAGCTCCATTAACCAGTGGTTTTGGAGGCTGGTTTAAAAGGGGCTTTCTCCCACCCTTAGCCCACCATCACTATTACTTAAATGAAAATTTAGATTAACATAACCAGCTTTTATTTAGTAGTGATTATGATGTGATGAGAAGATTAACTTCCTAATACAATTTTACAAAGGACAGCAATTTTCTCATAAAACAGCTATGAAACCACCAACAGTTTCAAATTAATAAGTACTACCATCCATTACCTTGCTACTACTAATACTATTATTTTATCAATATATATGCAGTATTTTGTTTCTAAATAAATGCTTTAGACCAAAGCATTTATAACTTGCAGTTACAGATGATTGTCAATTATGGAAAGATCTGTCTAGTCCAAAATTAATATCTAGCTTTATAAAAGAGCAGAGCAGAGCACTGCTCTATTTAAGAATAGTAAGATATCTTCCACTATTTGTAGCACATTGCTATGTACACAAGAACTTTCTCCTCATGGTTATTATCTCCAAAATCCTTAGGGTGCCAGAACCACTCAGGTTTGCTTCTCAGTTCTCCCTATGTTTGTGAACAAGGTTCTGAGGATATTCCATATGGAAATATGCAAGTGGTGCTTTTATGACCACCAAAGGAAGATGTTTCCCTGAAGCCTTTATATGTTTTCAGAAAAAATCTGAGCATCTGCCTGGAGCCCATTTGAATCATATATGCAGTTCACTTCTACATCAAAACCTGACTGTGAACGTAAAGGAAAATGCCCCAAGGGTTACATGACACAATAGCAGGTTACATACAGCACTTCACTGACATATATATATAATCCTTCTATTTATGAATACAGAATTAGATGTTTATCTAGGCTTGTACAAATAGCTAGTTATATTTGATGAAGCAGTGAACTAATTAATGCCTTCATAACAGATAATTAAAAAATTCTAAAGTGTCAAAATATTTGACTTTTGAAGCATGCTGAAGAGAAATGCTGCTATTACCTTGTTAAGAGTGCTAGGAAAAAAAGAGAGGGTAATCAATATCCTTCTTTATGTGGTTTCACAGTGAAACAAATATAATATGTGAATATTTGCATAGATTCCAAAGGGTTGACTGAACACACTGGTAAATCTTTGTGTTCTGTGAAGTACAAAGTTTTGTGTATTTTCAAACTCCTGTAGATCTTATACTGCACAATATCATTTTGGGTATGTCCAGTCATTCCAGTTCTGTAGCACAAGTAAAACAAATGCAGGTATCTGGGTGGCCAGCCAATATTTATTGAATGTATTTAGCAGTGTATAAATTACACAGAGTAAGTCTCAGTGAAACCAGGCATTAGTGGTTTCACTGAGTTCAGCTACTAAGATTGGCTGCAGACATGCCTGACAGAATGCAAAGGCTACAGCTGTGAGAAGAGTTCCACTTTTTCAATATTCCAAACAAATTACTTGATCTACCTCTTGCGTTTGTACAAGCATAATATTTTATATTTATAGAAGATATTATTGTATAAGCAATAATCCACAGAGTATAAATAAGGTATTTTATTTTTAGCGCTGATTCTTACAGAAAGTATTCACTAAATTGTTTCCAACTTTCTATAGCCCATTAAGTTTTTTAAAATACTTACATGGAGATAACATTACAACATTGGCGCAAGTTCAATTACTAGACCACTAGAAATTACAAACTTTGACCAAAACACATGACTTCAGCAAAGCTTTTTCATTGAGGGGTCTTGAGTTATTGTTTTGGTTGATTTCCTTATGTGTTTGGTTTGGAGGATGGTTTGGTTTTTTTCATTTCCAATATAGCAAAGTATTTAAGATTTATT
This sequence comes from Melospiza georgiana, assembly GCF_028018845.1. Classification (NCBI taxonomy): domain Eukaryota; kingdom Metazoa; phylum Chordata; class Aves; order Passeriformes; family Passerellidae; genus Melospiza; species Melospiza georgiana. The sequence goes on along the minus strand of NC_080430.1, from coordinate 40,537,408 downwards.
TATAGTGTTTAATGAAAAGTTAGTTTAATTTTTTTTTCTACAGGTACTTCAGTAAAAGCAGGCTTGATGATAATGATTTTCTCTCTTATTTAAGTAAAAATAAGTGTGTGAATGAAATGCCTTCTACTATCAGTGTAGCACTTCTCTCTGCCATGCTGCTTGCAAAGTGGACATTGTATTACTGTGCTCCTATTGAAATTATTTCTGAGGTTTTTCTCATTAGTTGTGCAACCTCCTCTCTGCTTTTCTACAACAATAACAAAAACGTGGCAGATTGGAAAAGTGTGTACTGTATACTATTTTTTCAGCCCTTCTAAAATTAAATTAAATCCACTCACCATAGCAAAAGAGCCCTCAGGCATAATTCTACATAGTAGGTATTTGCAGTATTAAATATTCAGTATTTTTTCTTTTAAAAGCATATTTTTTACAATTATCATAAACTTCCCTGCTAAGCCATATTTGGGATTGCATTTAACCTTGTTTTTTTCCAGGTTGTCAAAACTAAGCTTTCCATATTCATTAGTCTTTCCAATATATAAAAAACTCAGTTGATATGGAAGGGAATTTTTAAGTAGCATCTTCTATCTGAGCTTACATCTAAGTGTTCTTTTTACATAATGTAGAAGAGTGAATAAATAGGTAAATTAGTCCAAGCAATAGCATAGGTCCAAGATACTCATGAACATTCATGATTTTAAGCCATTGACTGTTTGTTTGGGTCAGTCTGATCTATACATTTCATATATTCTCTTGTTTTACAGTCACTCCAGTATTCATACTGGAATCAAACATACACATTTAGAACCATAAAAAACCTCAATTATAAAAGCAGGTTCATATATTGGCCACATAATATCTATTGCTAAGTTTGAGTCATGCTTGACCTTTATTTATATGGCTAATTTCAGTATGCATATTATGCACTGGTTTGAAAATTTGCTTTCAGATTTCCTCTGTCTTTCAGATACCATATTAGTTGGATTTAGGAGCAATAAGAATTATCATCTTTGAAACAAAAGACCTGCTAAACAAGGATATGGCTTGGGTACAATTCCACCAGTGACAGCAGAACTTGTGTACACTCTCCAGTCAGAATGAGCAACCCTACTATCTTTTTCAAGGATTTAAGCCATGAATTTTGAATGTCTAATGTATAGAAGAGTAGTTTAACTTACAGCAGAAAATACCTCTTTATGGTAGCTCATAAATTGCCTCATTGACAAATTTCACTTTCCAAATTAAAAGTGTGTGAACAGAAGCCATCTTCAATACAGCTTTTTTGGCGTGGCTACTTTTTTTCACAGGATCACAGAACAGGTCAGGTTGGGAGGGACCACAGTGGATCATCTGTTCCAACCTCCCTGCTCGTGCAGGGCCGTGCTAGAGCACATGGCTCAGAATTGTGTCCAGAGAGTTCTTGAATATCCCTAGTGAGGGACACCCACACCTTCTCAGGGCAATCTGTTCCAGTGCTTGGTTATCTGCACAGCTGTTCTTCCTCATGTTCAGAAGGAACTTCTTGTGCAGTTTCTGCTCATTGCTTCTTGTGCTATTGCTGGGCACCAAGAAGAGCCTGGCTCCATCCTCTTGGCACCCTGCTTTAGAAACTGGCAAACATTGATGAGGTCCCCTCTCAGTCATCTCTTCTTGAGACTGAACAGGCTCAGCTCCCTCAGCCTTTCCTCCTAAGAGAGGTGTTCCAGTCCCATAATCAAATTTGTCACCCCTCCCTAGACCCACTCCAGTTCTGAGCCCAGAATTGTCTCTTTTTCCCCCCTTAGAATTTATGAAGAAATACTGCCACTGATCCACTGAATCAGAAATTAAATTTTCATATTAACTAATTATTCACTAATTTTATCATGGATTTAAAACTTTAATGACAGCACATTCCAGGTGACCAGGGTACTGCAGGCCAGAAGAGAGCAAGGACTTTGTCAGCAGAGCAGGGCAGGAACAGAGGTGATGGCTGGGTCCCACCATGAGTTGAGATCAAAAAGGAAAAGTCTCTGGTGTACCATTCTCAAATGTTCTTCACCTGTGGCCTCCTATCCATCTGTAGCAAGGAGTGGAAAATAGTCAAGTGTGATCCTACTAGAAAATTGATACGGAGATTTGAATCTTTCCTAGTATTGGCTTACATTGAGATGATAGTAATTTGTTTTCATAATGTAAAGTCATAGACAGAGACATTAAGTCAGAGACATTTACACCTTTGTAAATATATAAAGCTGAGCTCTCATTCACAAGTTCCTACTCATTTTAATTTGCTGACGGCAGAGGAAATTGTAGGAAGGATAAGATGGTTTTATTTGGCAAGTTTCTTTTCATTAAATTCTCCTTTTAGAGTAAAATATAAACATCTGAAATTGAAACCCTCATTATAGGTATAATTTTATTACAGTAGCAAACAGTGAACAATATTGATGCTGCATAAGATAAAGATGAACCTCTCTCTAAGGATCTTATTTCAAAATTTCAGTCTGTAATGCTGGCTCTTACACTATCCAGTTCAATTCATCCATCGCCTGCCATCATCTTCATGTGCTCTGAAATTGCACCAAAGTATAGCTGGTCACAAATTTCACACTTACCACTTCAGACAAGTGAAAGGTCAAGGGCTTACAACAGTTGAGCAGCTCCTTATCAGTACCACAAAGCACAGACAGGCATGAAAGTGACTGCAGGTCAGATCAGCTGTAATTTACACTAACTGTGTAAGTCCACACAAATCCATCCCACTACCCTCACACAGCAGAGTATGTAAGTTTGAGCATTGCTCACTTGTCTCACTTCTCATCTGCTCTGTGCAATGTTGGAATCCAATACACAAGCACACTTTCATTTAGTGCCATTCTTTTGTTTCCAGAATAAACAAGCATTAAGTGGCTCTTCCAAAAAAAAGTCTTTTCATATTTGGAGGTACTTAGTTTAACTCCTAGGACAGAACTGAGATTTAAACCAGCCAGCTAACAGGAGGAAAATCAAGAGATGAAACTAGAAGTAGTCTAGTACCATTGTTGAAAATACTGCTAGAGAGAAAATATAAAATTACATATTCAGTACATTCTAAAATCTGAAAAATAGGCATTGTGTCTCATTGTGTTCAATGAGAAATTACTCTGTCTTGGTCTGAATATTATAATATAGGATAAATAAAACCTAAAATATGCTGATTGAATTCCCTTGAATCATATTACCAGATCCCATTTCAGCAGGCAACACTGGATTTATGGATTTTTGTTTACAGGAAGCTAACAGTGTAGCACTTCTATCATCATTTTAACGTTTGCAAGTGAAAGGACTGAGTTTTGTACATCTCCCAGATAGAGAGAAAAAGCAAATTAATATTGATGACTTAGCTTTCATTCCTGAATAAACTAAAAACAGTGACTGAACCTAGGGAAAAAAAAAAAAAAAAAAAAAAAAAAGAAAGCAAACCAAAACCAGAAAAACAACAAACCACCAACTTCTGATGTGTAGGTACTTTACAAGTTGGTTTTGTCCTACAAAGGCCTCAGCTGCAGATTCACCATCATTCTTGGGCAAGAAAAAATTAAGATCTCTTTGTCGTGAAATAAATCCCATTAATCTATTTTATTATTTTTATTTAAACTGGGGCTGTTAATGTTCCAGTTATCAATTAATTATTTTCCTGAATTAATTGTCATGTTTTAAAAGGAAGTTAAATATATTATGCACACAGAATAACAGTTTTTAAAAATAATCCCTTTTTGGGTACACCAACCCTTTTGTTTGTTTTCTAAATTTGACACTGCAGTCAAACAACTGGTTTTCTTTCTTGCATGGTTTACCAAACAGCACAGTTCAGCAAATCAGTTTATTCCTGATTAACAGAATCCCTTTTGTGGATATCCTGTTGTCACTATCAGTGGCCTACTAAAAATATACTATAAACAGCATTTGTGCAAGCAATTCCATAGTTACTATTATTAGACACTATAAAATTTTTCAAACATCTAAATAACTTTAAATGTTATGATATGCCAACAAGTTAATTTTTACATAAGCCATGCAAAAGGCACTTCAATTATTTTTTAAATGAGAATGAATTATTTCCCCATATCTAAACTACCTCTTAGTACAAATAACAAAAATAGCTTAAACTTTCAGTGCTAAGGTCTGGTAAAAAGGGGTTTAGAGTCAGTTGCAATTATTGGCTTAGTATGCACCCCATTGGGTCTGTCCATTGCATAACACTTAAACATTCTGTTTAAGCAGAATATATTTATTTTGTCTTGAACACAGAAATTATATTGAGATTTATTCAGATGTGATGTTGTCATAGACTATGCCATTGTATCGTTGGACTATGCATTACAAATCAATAATGATGAATCTTGGCCTTTTATGTCATTGGACACAATTGGGGAATGTGTAAGAATAGCTACAATGTATTCTGGATATCTACAGATATCCAACAGCTGGAATAGTTGCTGTTGGATATCTGTAGATATCAACATAAAAAAAACTGAAGCCATCATCAAAGGCAAATCACAATCAGCTACTCTGGCACTGATGTTCGGAACTCGAGGAGTAGAGGATTTTTTAAAGCACCACTGTCCATCTTTCACATCAAAATAGTGGAATAAGTACATGTAGGAAATATTTCCTAAGAGAACAGCACAAGGATTTGCCCCAGGTTGTTGCTCCATTCAATGCGAACTTGACTAAAATTCAAATTGTGAAATAATAAATTTGACATTAATTAAAAGTTTATTCGTTGCCTCCCAGTGCGTGCAGTAACTTAAAGCCAAACACCAACAAACAAATCGGCAGCTGGTGTTTTACTCTGTGAGGTGTTAGCTGTCTGGTCTCACAAAATGAAACATTCATAGATTTGTCTTAAGTATGTAAGTTAATCCAATATGCAAAGGCCTTATGACTTTGCTTTCAGAATGTTGAAACTCCTTTTTCTTGAAATTTCATCAAGAGTATACATGCTCATTACTATGTATTCATCTCTGCTAAGTTAGATGAGGAAATTCAGAATAAAAGTTGTCTTCAGAAATTCCCATATGGGTTTGAGTAACAGCTGCTATAGCAGAAGCCAAGTGGCACACTCAGCTTTATATAACACTACCTACATAGTGCTTTCTGTTCCAGGGTTGCTTTCATTTGTTCACTTCCTTGCAACAAGTACACTGGTCCCATTGGTTAGAACATCCAAAGGAATTTCTTCTTTCATTAAATTGCATTGCTAATGGCTTCTGCAGTAGTCCTGATGTCCAGTGTTGTTAGAAGTTTATTTGAAAAGTTTGGTCACTAATTTCATCTTCAGCAACAAAATAATTTGAAAATGTTATCTATCCTTCATATGACACTGGTTGAATACCAACCTAATATTAAAAAGATAGTCCAAAATCTACCAAGAGCATTTAACGCTGTCCAGAACATGTAATTTGCCTGACAATGTTTCATTGTTAGATGATAAGTCACAAAACTAAAACCAGTTGCCCAAAATGAGACTTAAAAGAGAAAAAAAATTCTGCTTTAGTAAGACTTGGCAGTGCTCTGTGTGTATTCTTCTTGCTTGTTGGATATGCACAGGAGGACATCAGTGACATCCTGGCTTTCTAACGCCAGAGGCTTTCCCACAGAGCAAAGCAAGGGCTTCTTACAGTGCCTTTTCACTGAGGTTCTGCTGAAATGAAAGGCTTAGCTGCTTCCATCCATGTGAGTCATGCCCACAGGCCCTGAGAAGTGTTCTGGGACACTGCCCTTCTCTAAAGCTCTTAGGCTTATTTGCATGAAATTGTCTAATCTTAGCCAGGAGTTTTTTGCTAACGTAGATTATCAGTTAATAATAACGTAGATTATCACTTACTAGTGAGGAACAAAAGTTTGTATATTTCAAAATGACAATGGAAAAAAAGGTAATCCAAATTCCCAATGCTAGTGTGTTTACAAATAAGTTCCATGTAATTTACAGCTAGAGATATCCAAATAAGTTTGTTTAATAGTTATCCCAAAATATACTGCAAGGCAGAGTTAAGATTATTCATTTTCTAAACCAGTTGTAATTTTTTAACCTTATGCTAAATTTGTAATCTTTTCAGATGAACTGCAGGTATAATTGATCTTTACAGTGTGCAGGGGTCATAAGACACCATGCATATCTGCAGCTCCCCAGTGTGTTTTCTGTGGGGACAAGATACAAAAAAAATCAAATTTCTCTCAATTCTGCTGCCTACACAGATGTGTCACAAATCTAAAGAATGATGATGGGTTGTAATTTACTATACAAAATGTCCTCTCTGGGTTAAGTGAACTATTAACATTTCCTACAAAATCCACAAAGCATCCCTTTCCAAGTGGAAAACAGACTTGAGTTTGCCAATACTAAATTAAAGTGCTTCAATTAGGAGACTGTCACTTATCATAACAACATGGCAGAATATAACAAGCTACTGCAGAGAGGGTCTGAGGCAAGAAAATAAGTACTTAAGTAGAGTCTTTCAAAGGTAATAGATCAATACATATTAAAGTTAGCCAGCAGTCTGGAACTGTAGGGGAAAACTTAAAAAGGAAGCAAGTGTCCTTTTTGAAAGCTTCTCTTTTACAGTAAAATTCTAAGTGCTGTCTCTGCTGTTTTCACAGTAATGCTTTGACTACATGCTTAGCTCCAAGTACCATGCATTAACCTTATTTACAGTTTTCATCAGGGGCCAGAGGGGCCCCTAAGGGGAATGGAGCCAGGGGTCAGCAGGGCAGGGGTCTTGTCAGGCAGGGGCCACCCTGAGCAGGGCAGGCCCAGAGATAGTAGCCAGGCCCAAGCAAAAGTTGCAATCACCAGGCAAGTTCATGATGATGAAGCAGGTCTGAGGTCAAGCCAGGAAGTCAATCTGCAGGTCAGAGTCAGGTCCAGGGATTTCCAGGCACACCCCAGGTTCAAGCTGGGAAAGAAGTTCCTGGGGTCAGCTGGACACATTGAAAGTTCAGGCTGGGAAGGCAGGAGCACAGCATCAGCTGAGCTGAAAACCAGCTCTCCTCCAGAGAAGCTTAGGAAAGAAACAAACACTCAGGGCTGAGCTTAAGTAGATCATCTGGAATTGTGGGTGTGTGTGGAGATTCCAACTGAGGCAGGCCAGGGCCATTTTGGCTATCAGTGCACTCAGGCACCTTGGCTACAGGCTGTGTGTTACCTAAAATTCTGCTACCTCCTGTGTTTATATTACATCTGACAAATATTGTTCACCCTTGTGCTAAGGTAGGAATATTTTAGCTGGTTTTGCTAGGTTTGCTCTGAAGCTTGAGTACTTAGCTAGATTCTGTTGGGGGGTTTTTTTTCACACAGGAAAGCCTTTTTCAAAAACACTCCTAAAATCTGCATCTAAAATTTCTTTCTCTGTTCTGTTTAAATAATCAATGAAATGGTACAGACTGGAAGGACAAAATGAGAAATAGACATGACCAGACAGAAGCAGTTGTAAGTCTTGTACCCAGACACTAAAGGCAGGATTTAACTGTCTAAACACAAGTACTTTCCATTTGAGGTGCCCTAGAGTATCCAAAATATCCACACATATGATCTTTGCCAACAGGCTTTAAACCAGGTATGTCAGGGGGTGGTGATGACAGCTTGCAGATAAGTGAGGGAAGAGCAGTCCAGGCAGTAAATACATGGGACAGTGTGACAGGAGTAAGAGAGCCCTCAGGAAATATAAGACAGGTTAAAAGAAGGTTTGCCTCAAGTGTTTGTGCACAAATGCACAGTCTGGGGAGCAAACAGGAGGAGGTGGATCTCTGTGCGCAGGTACAGAACTGAGGCAGCACAAGAATAACTGAGATGTGGCAGGGTCTCTACATTGTAAGGAACACACAAGTTCTTTAGGAACAACAGGCAGCAAGGACAAGGAAGAGGGGTTCTGTCCATGCAAGGAAGCAGCCTGGATGTATTGAGCTCTTTTGTGGAACAGTTGGTAGAGTGATTGAGGACTTGTGAGCCACGATCAGAGGAGAGGCTGGGAAAAGCAACACTGTAGTGGGAATCTGTTACAAATCACATAGTCAATATTGGGAAATAAAGTTTTCTTTAAGCAGCTCAAGAAAGTCCCCAGATCGCTAACCCTTCTTCATACAGATTGACGCACCAGCACTGAAAGATTCTGGAAAGGACCTGAGGGTCCTGGTGGGCACTAGTCTAAGTGCACTGGGAGATTTTAACAGGAGTGTAGCCACTAGATCAAAGCGTGGCAATTCCCCTCTGCCACTTTTTGAGGCTGCCTTCAGTTTTGGGCTCTCCAGCACAAGGAAGATGCTGGTAAATGTCAGCAAGTCTAGCAGAGAGCTACCAAGATGGTGAGGAGGCTGCAGCACATGTCTTGTCAGAACGTGGAGGCACTGTGCTTCTTTAGAGAGCAAGATTGTTTAGGGAAAGTGTGGAGTGTCTAGTAGCAGCTTTCTGATACCTAAGAGCTAATTTTTAAGAGTGCAAACACAATTTCTTTGCTAAGGAGCATGGTGGGTGAATGAGAGCTATAAATTGAAATAGGAAAGGTTATAGCTTATAGTAAGGAAAGACTGTTCCACTGTGAGAATAATTGAGCATTGGAAGAGGGGCACAAAGAAATTATGAAATCTCTATCCTGGGAGGTTTTGAAGACCCCAGCTGGACTAAGTCCAGAACAACACCCTCTGAATGCTGTGTTGATCCTTTTTTGAGCAGGGTGTTAGACTGAAGACCTCTTGGGGTTCCTTGCAGCTGGAAAGACGTGCAGTTCTATCATATATGGGATATATATATATGGTGCAGAAACTACAGGAGACACTAGCCCTTTCTGGTACTCTTCTGGTGATTATATAGTATAGAGGAAACCCAAAGGCATGTCCTATGGCTTTAAGGATTGTGTTTAGGCAAAAAGTCTGATTGACTTTGAAAAATAGCCAAATTACACGCTTATCTTCCTACAAGAAGTGAAGTTTATGCAGAGCAGTATATGCCTTCCTCTTCTTTTTTCATCTCTTTTTATCTGTTTTATCATTTTAGAATTTATTTCAGGGAAGCTTTTCATTATGGTCTTTTGACCAGACGGAAAGACTTTTCTGGCAATTCCCAACAAGTAAAATTCTCTTTTCAAAATGCTATTCCATTTGAGGAACATCTTTCAGGGTAGTATCAGGACATTCCTGATTAATTTCAAGTCTGTACAATAACAGATACCACTGAGGCTAAAAATGGAGAGAGGAGTAAAATGGACTTAAAATGATCAATCCTATAAGTAATAATCCAGTGGAAAATATAGTCTGATTTATGATACTACTGTGAGCAGCTCACACTCAAATGTTTGTACTTCTTTAATTTAAATGCTATTGGGCATGTGGTCATATGTTGCTACATTAAAGTTGTGTCTGATACATTTTCCTTGCCACAGGTCTTGTACAGGTTGAGATTTCATGTTCACATCCCAGTATATACAAGTAAGATGGGTAATTACTTCCAAATTATTTTTGTTATTTATGAAAATATAAAGGAGATAAAATGCAGAGCAGGGATTTTCTAACTTCAACAACTTTAAACAGCTCAGAGCAGGTTTGTTTTTGCTATCTAAATATTATACTCTAGTCCTGCCTATTAAATTCAAACCAAGCAGAAGGAAAGGATGAATTTGCATATCCATTTCCATTCAGGTTATGGACTTTTAAATCCAAGTTGCTTGTGTCTATAGGCTAATGAGTGCACCATTATAGAGGAGACTTAGTATGTCACTGCATTTGGAATGTCCAGATTTTTGCTCGGCATATAATATTTTGAGAGCCATTTTTTTCAAGCATAGTGTAATAGGCTTTAACTTTGCTAAGCTTTTCTGCCAGGCCTCCAGTGCCCTGCTGTTCTATTATATTGAACTTGTAAGCAGGATGCTCTGCCAGGCTCACCCAGATTACTGCTGCAATAAGGGCCCTGCTGAGTGACTAGTGTCATGATAAGTGCTAGGGAGGGAGTTCACCATCTTGGCATACTGTTCTCATCTTATTAAATTCAGCTTTGTGGAAGCAGGGAGTCTGCCTCTCGGCCTCACTGGCTCTGGCTCAGTCCAACTGCTACTGTCAGACAATATGAAAATAGGAACCACCACAGCTAATGGCAGGTGCTGCACCACCATAGCTGAGGAAAAAAAAAAAAGAGAGATTTTTCTTTTTTTCTTTTTTCCTTTTCTTTTTTTCAATAGGTACTTGACTGGATTGATTAGGAAACATTTAGGTATTTAATAATATTATTAGACCCTTCATACCCACAGATAATTGCTGAGATACTGTTTCTTTTTGCTCTATCCACTTTATATAGATTCCTTTGTTCTTGCTTGCTTACTTACATTAAAGAAATGTAATGTAGCAAAGTCCCTGGAATGGGTCTGATACCATTCAGATTTAGTAAAGGATGGTGTTGTAAAGATATAGTCCTGACATCCCTATTCAGACAAAACTCTCTACTGGATCCTGCCTGGGAAAAAATTCCCAAATTCCAGTCTTGGATTACTGCTGGAGGTGAAGTGAGTTAGCTGTTCATCCCCCCTAAACTCAGTAACCCTTGCTTGCCTCAATCTCATATTTCTTTTAAAAATCTAACTATTAGTTTTGGCTGGAAGATTCAGAAACTTCCCAGTGCCCTGAAATGACCAGCTGTGATCTGAGTGTAAGCTATGCTGCTGAATGCAGCAGGAAAAGTGCAACATCCATAGAGAGGAGAGAGGGAACAAGGGAATATATGTTTGCAAGCCATACCCATGGAGAGAAAGAAAATTAAAATCACTCATTTTGTAGTATGAATTGCACTAAAACACACCCTTCTTCTGAATCAGAGGGTATTTGACCATCTATTTTTGAGCCTAAGGCTCTTTTGAGCTACAACTGAAAAAGAGTTTTCCAAGGGCTTTTGGAAGGATGGATAAATTACTTCTGCACCTGCTGGTGTGTGAGCACATATAGACTCTTCCTTGACATCAGCAAATACCTTGTTTCTCACTGTTCAACAATAAATGTTCAAATAAACCCCATCATTGTCACTTCAACATTTTGCAAATTGAACATGAACAACACATGCAGTAACCTTTCTGACAGAAATATCGACAAGGTCTAGCTACAGAAGTCACCTTGTAGCAAAACCAAGTTGGGATCAATAGGAAATCCAGGTTTTCAGCTGCGTTTGTGGTAGGAGTTGCTAAGTCTGGCAGGTTGCATTTCATCAGCACACTTGTTGGCCATGTCAGTCTTCATAAGAGTGACAGGTTTGATTAGACTCTTTGAGAGAGGCTGATTCAGAAATTCAGACAAAATAATCTCTTTCTGCCAATTTGCAATACCACATTCACAATATCCATTCCAGACTCATCAAAGCTAAGGAATAAAGGACTTAACATGTTAATCCCCCCCTGAGAAAATGAATAAGAAAATTATGTCTCTGAAAAGTGTGATTTTTTACTTGAAAAAGAAGAGTGGAGAACTATTAGTGGAACTGACTGCCATGAATGTTGTGTGTCAGACCTTTCAAACCCCAGGCAATTAGCATGCAAGAGAATTCTTATCAAAATTTGAGGGCAAATGAAAGGATAAAGAAAATCTATGTGATCATGTTGATATATAAGGCAAGTCTAATTTGTTTACAGCTGTTCTTCGTTTCTATATCACATTTAAAGATGCAATTTTTTAAGGTTTTCAAGTGTTTCTTCTAAATGACAGTTTTTTCCTTTTTTTAAATTCCCAGGTCTTTCTTGTTATTCTGACTCACTATGCTGTAACTGGGGGGAGCAACGGTAGAGTGGTATTTTTTTGGCTCTGATCACTGTGATCCACACAAAGTAAATTGCCAAGAAAAAAAATTATTCATTTAGAAGAGGTTTGAACTTTAACTTTCCTCTTTTTTCCATCTCTTTTACTATAGCCTTAAAAAGTTCTGTTGAAATTCAGAACACGGCAGCTAACGAGTGAATTGTGGTGGAATGGCTGCTGGAAATTGTCCAGAGGAAGCAGAACCAAGAGGTAAGTAGAGAATGCTAACAATTTGAAGTTTTGCACTGTATGAAATTGGTTTTATTTTGTTTTACTTTGATAAAAAACAAAGATCTCAGGCTTAGATCTTTGCTACTGAATCCAGGCTTGGAATCAATAAATGTGGGATGATTGTGGCATGATTCTGGAAGTATTTTATGAGGAATGCGTGGAATCTACTCCAGCTTAGAGATGACATTGATCTCTAGCCATTGTGCCTGAGAACATGGAACAAAGAAAGTGTTTGTTGCTGCTAATCAAACAGATTTATTTTTGGTTTTCATGCTATAATTTAAGTGATTCAGTGGGGAGTTGCTCTTCTGTCAGATTCTGAGGGATTAAATGGCCTTGGGACATGACCTTTCTTTGTGAGACACAACATGAATTCAGGATTCAGTTTTTCAGATTTTTCTTCATTGTAATAGGGAAGAAGAATGCCTCTGAGATATTCCAACTGAAAACAAAATTGTAACAGGGTATCAGAGCTAGAACCACTCTTCTGCAGTAAAGCTGGACCTTGAAACTCATTTCCATCTTCAGTGATTTTGCAGCTAAGAAGTTTAGTGCTTTTAAATTACAACAATCAAGTGAGCAGGGCATTAAGGTGGGCCTATAAAAAAATTCACACTGGTCTTCCATCCATCACATAAAAGCAACATAGAGCACTTTACCAAAGACAATACCTTATCATCACTCTTCAGGTATCCTTTGTCCTGATTAGCTGACAAACTTTTTGCAAAAGGCTTTTGTCAAGTACATCAGATATACACCAGCTGTGTAAACCCAGGCTTGTCTGTAGTATATTGGGGAAAGTTACGAACATAAAAATCTGAAACAACAAGCCAATCATGTAATTGTTTTAATTAAGTCAAGATATCTGTGTTTGAGGTTTTATTTATTTATTTACCGATTTATAACTGTATGAGAAAAGCATTTTCTTGATTTGACAGTCTGGAGGTAAATATACCCTTGCAATATTTGTAGCACGGATGCTGAATTGCCGTGCTGACGCAGAAAAGTAAAAGAGAAAAAAAAAAATCTATTTTCACTTTCCAAGTTGAATGAAATGTGAAAAATAAACAAACAGCACAGATGGTGAAACAGTTTAAATTTTTAATTCTCTCCCAGTGTTAATCATTTCCAATATTTAAAACAGCATGATAGCAACATATATTAAAATATGTTATTTTATTTAAATAAAAACTTATTAAGCAGATGAGCAATTCACTATTTTCAGCAAAGTCAAATCTAAAAAAAATATTTTTGGAATACAATCAGTTTAAATGTTGCTGCATAAATATTAAACAATATGTTCAAATGCTGAATCTGGCAGAATCTTATTGCTGTCTTCTGTGGATAGCATATCTGAAAACTTACAGTTCCGTATGTTCATTTCTTTTTCTTTATTAATTTGCCAAGTAAGTGTAGACAAGCAGAACTAGAATTCTCAGTAAGTCTCTTCATTGTTTTTCAGTATTCTCACAAATGGAACACAAATTTTGGAGAGAATCCCAAATGGCAGGTGCTGACACTAAGTAGAGACAGGAACAGCCTTCTTGTTAACATATTATCTACTCCTCACCTACCACTGCTCTATTACAAAACTCATTGACAATGAAAGCTAAATGAACTAACTGAAAACTAATTCAGTACTGTTACAAGTATTTCAGATAGCTTTCTGCAGCTTGGGAGCAAACAAGCAAAGAAATCTTCTCTATGCCTAGCCCTGTTGGATAATATCCAAGCTGCTATATTTTCTTTCCAGAGCAAATTTAAGCATTCTTTGCAAAAGGTGGTGTCCTGGAGTGCTGAACTGGGGAAACAGAAAGACAGATGGAGGAAATCAAATGAATCAGGTACTGCTGCTTGCAAAAGGAATTGAATGAGGTGGACAAATAGTTGATATGACCTTAGTAGAACTATTTTGCTGTGTAACAGATCCATTAATAAATTTTGTAATGTTAGGGTGTTCTATGTGTTAAAATTGATCTAAATAGTCTCAACCCATAATAATCTCTAATTTAGTTCTTTCCAAAGGTTAGAAGGAATATATTAGTTTATGCAGTGTTGCAAGTAGTTAAGGTAATGATATTTATTTACACATAAACCTTTTCACCGTTCTTCCCTTCCTCCTGTCAAATCCCAGGGTGTGCCCATTGTTCTCACAGTCTGAAGAGCCAAAGAGCTTTTAATGCATAATATCAAAGACAGCTATGTGGCAGTGACTCTGAAGGATATCTTTTTATTTAGAGGTCCCCATGAATGTTCATTCTGATATGTCACTGATTGTGCTGTCAGTTCACAGAACTTTCTTTTTTTATTTTCTCCTTTAACTTGAGGATTAAATTTCAGTATTAGTCTGAGGGAGCTAAGATCTCAGTGTTCATACCCTTTTTGGAAACTGTAACTCTGTGGTAGATACCTTGTGAGTTTTGCTGGGTAAATATGAAACTGCAGTGTTAGCTTGCTTTGAGGCAACTGAAATAGAGAGGAGAGGGTGCCTGTACCCCCTCAGTGGGTAGGCACATATTACACTACCAAGATTTTACAAAATGGTTGGTGGCTGAAGGTGTTGTGGCTGGTGGGTGCCACAGCTGAGATAGCTTATAATGAGACTGATTTTTGGAAAATAGCCTTTGAAACTAGGCTTTTAACAACAAGGCTCTGACACTCTCAGATTTCTGGCAGTGTGCTGCCTTGTATTCCTCCTTGATTTTTGTAGCCCTCAGTGTGGACCATCTCTGGTGACTATCACAAAGGCCATCTACATTGAATGTTAATTTAAATGGTACTCGTGATAGATTCACATCCTTTACATAGCAGCCACAAGAGGGGGATGTGGAACACTCACAGAATATTAGGGTTTAGTCCTCTCACAGTTGTCAGTGTTACCGATACTTTCTCTAATTTTTACCATCCATCCACTTTTACCACCTGGCTTATTTTTCTGGAAATCGCGGCTTGCAACAGTTTATTTTAGTTCGCAGAAACCTTTAGTGGAACCTTCAGATGGAAATATTCTGTCACCTAAATTTGACCCCCTTTTGCTCTTTAATAGAACAGTTACAGCTGTTTGACACTTTCAGAGAACTGTGCAACTATCTGAGCACAGAAAAAGGGGTTAATGGAACAACATGGGTTTTATTCCAATAAACAAATTCTAATTGATACATAGATTATAATCACAGGAAACCTTTTTTTATTTTACAGCAGCTGTGCTATAATGGGCTATTTTAGGGGCAGAGTAATACATACTGTAAAAATTTTGTACATGAGGGCAAAAGGAATAGACAATTGCTTTTGGGGACTGTGTAGATTAGTACATCATTGCACACTAACAAAGTGCTAATTGCTCCTTTTGACCACGGGCCCAGTTTACAGAGCTTCAGCACAAATGTGTCCTGTACACTAAATTATAAAACTAACACTGCATTATTTCTCTCTACAGCTTGCAAATTCTTGCAAATTACTCAGGTTGCAAATCCTGCATTTATTTTGTGGCAGAAATAGTAAAAGCAAACACTACACATATATTTGTATAATTTTAGGATTGTTTTAATACTGTGTATAATTTCACCAGTAATTTACGTCTACTCAGTACGTTAGCCAAAAACAAATAGGTGTGAACTACTTTGAACAGGTTGTTGGTATGGATTTTATAGAAGTTTTAAAATAGCAGCTGTTTAGAATAATTGTCAAGTATTTAATGATCATTTAATAACTGGGAAAAAGAAAACCATGCAGAACAATCTCTCTTCTTTATCTTCATTGGAATCACACTCAGAATGGCTGATGTTTTAGTTCAGAAAAACACTATGTCACCTCTCTGCAACTTTTGTAGAAGTCCAGAATTATTTGCTTACAGTTCTTTCCACCCCTCGAACAGAATAGAAAGAAGCATTGCAGCAAGGCACATGCAGAGTCAATAGGAGACTTTACTTGCTTGGAAAGGCATAAATCTACAGGTGTCACTCCCATTCTGCTGCACATCATTTAAGCCTTTTATGTACCAGCTCTTGATTTTGTTTTTTGGCTAGCAGGGAAATTTGAAGATTGGGCTTCTTTCATGTATCTCTTTTGGTTCCTCTTGTCTTCTCATGCAAGAATTCTTAGAGGTCTGACAGTCTCTTTATATAAGCAGCCTGGCACTAAGTGAATTTAACATCCACTGTAATTTAATTCTATCTTTGCAGATTCTTCATTTTGGATCAAGAACTGAGTACTAGAGACTGAACCTGAGACTTCAGTCATGTGCTGTAGTATTTGAGATTGGAGCATGTATCAAAGTATTTTACTTAGGAAAAGGTATTTGGTAAGGGAAAAGAAAAGATGCTGTCGTTTTGTGAAAAGAACAGACTAAAGTATTGCCTAGGTTTTCCTTTCACACATTGCTAAAACAATGTGAATACTGAATAACATAAATTCTACTCTCTAGTCTATTTTTTTAATAAACAAGATGATTTAAAAAAAAGACTAACTGAAAAGGACAGGTATGTGTCACCATAAGGGCACTCTGTGTCACAAAGCAAGTATGCCTTAGTTCCAGCCAAAACAACCACCCACTCAGGGTATTGAAGGGTAGGCATGCTGTTATGACCCAGATTCAAATGGTGAAAGTAGGAGTGAGAAAATGAAAGTGTTAATAATATTTCAAGCACAGAGCTAATGGGAGGAGCATTTCTGGGATTCCCCTTTCATTCCTATTCTCTCTCAAAAGGAAACTGCGGACTTCCCTCAAAAAAATAAGAAAAAAATAAAGAAGTCTCTTTGGCTTATCACCAAATGTTGAATATTTTGACTGAGTGATATGTGGCAGAACTGTGCACCTGTCCTGGCTGGAAATGTATGTGTGAATACTGAAGAGGAATAGATGAATTGAGAAGTATAAAATATTGGAGGACTTGAAACTTTGACTAGTGCTGAAACATTTTTTGTAAATGGGAAAAGATTTGTCATTTAACATACTGACATACTTCTTTGTTTTGCTGCAGCTGACATAAGTTTGAAAGACAATAAATCTTTTGCAGACATCAACACCAAACCAGCAGCCTACCCCACCAAATAGCTTGCACAATGGCATTTTGGAAAGGATGGAACACGTGTTTACCATATTGCTGCAAAAACTCCTTTTTCTTACTCCTTGTTGTGCCTAATTCAGTTCATTCTTATTAGAACAAGCATTTTTATGTTGCTGAATTTATGTTGTGTATTTTATGTTTTATGGAAATACTAGGAAGCTGTCCAACTCAGATAGGCTTGGTATGATATTAGCACTGAATGTGATTAAAGAAGAGTTAACATGAGCAAATTCAATTGTTTCACAGTAGTTGCTTTTTTAGTTTTTAGTTAAGTTTAATAATTGAGAATCAAAGCTTTATCAGACTCTATCAGCTCCTATGTTGAACAACATTCATAGATACAAATTACTTGATTCGTTGCAAGTGTATTGTAGGGTAGATTCTCTATAATGGAAATAAGGATTGCAGCATCAAGCTTTCTGAAAATTTCTGCTCCTATGGAAGTCCTGTATTCAGCCTATTTTCACAAAGTAAGTGTAGGACAGTATCTGATAGTCCTCCTTCCTTTACCTTGTTCAAACTGAAGTGGGTAACAGGGCTACCACTACTTTTTTCTGTTCACATTTTCTTCCTTTGACGTAGGCAGCTTTTGGGTTGGAAAGAATGAGAATCATTAAGTCATAGAATTAGTTAGGTTGGAAAAGATCATGAAGTTCAACTGCCAACCCAGCACTGCCAAGTCCACCACTAAGCCATGTCCCCAAGTGCCACATCTGCACATCTATTAAATACCCCCAGGGATGAGAACTCCACCATTTCCTGGGCAGCCTGTTTCAGTGCTTGGGAAACCTTTCAGTAGAGAAATTTTTCCTAATATCCAATCTAAACTTCCCCTGGCACAACTTGAGGACGTTTCCTCTTGTTCTATTGCTTCTTACCTGGGAGAAGACACCAACTCCCACCTGGCTACTCCCTCCTTTCAGGCAGCTGTAGAGAGCAATAAGGCCCTGAGCCTCCTTTCCTCTGGCCCGAACACCCCCAGCTCCCTCAGCTACTCCTCATAAGACTTGTCCTTCAGAACCAGCTTTGTTACCCTTCTCTTGATGCACTCCAGTCCCTCAATATCTTTTTTGTAGTGAAGGGCCCAAAACTGAGCACAGGATTTGAGGTGTGGCCTTACCACTAGTACAGGGGGACAATCACTGCCCTGCTCCTGCTGTCCACACTCTTTCTGATATAAGCCAGGATGCCATAGGCCTGCTTGGCCACCTGGACACACACACGGGCTCATGTTCAGCTGGGTGTCAAGCAGCACCCCCAGATCCTTTCCCATCAGGCAGGTTTCCAGCTGCTCTTTCCCAAGCCTACATGGTTCAGTGGGGTTGTTGTCACCCAGGTGCAGGACCCAGCATTTCACCTTGTTGACTTCACACAATTGGCCTTTTCCCATCATTCCAGCCTGCCCAGATCCCTCTCTAGACCCTCCTTACCCTCCAGCAGATCCTCCCCACTTAGTGTCATCTGCAAACTGACTGAGGGCGCCCTCGATCCCCTCATCCAGATCACTGATAAAGATACTAAACAAGACTGGCCCCAACACTGATCCCTGGGGAACACCACTTACGACCTGCTGCCAACCGGATGCAACTCCATCCACCATCTTGGCCCGGCCATCCAGACAGTTTTCTTTCCCAGCAAAGCATGCACCTGTCCAAGCCACGAGCAGCCAGTTTCTCCAGGAGAATGCTGTGGTAAACAGTGTCAAAGGCATTACTGAAGTCCAGGTAGACAACATCCTGGATAACAGCTTTTCACTCAGCCATTAGACGGGTCACCATGTCGCAGAAAGAGATCAGGTTGGCCGAGCAGGACCTGCATCCTGATTGGACCTGATCTGCTGCTTATCCTGTGCGTGTGATGGCCGTGTCATGAACCAATGACATTTCCCATATTTCCCATCACCAAGGTCAGGCTGACAGGCCTGTAGTTCCCCATATCCCTCATCCAGAACATCTTGTAGATGGGCTTTGCATTTGTTAAGGCCCAGTCAGTCAGGACCTCCCTGGTTAGCTGGGACTGCTGGGATATGAGTGGCTTGATGAGCATTTCCATGAGTTCCCTTAGTATCCTTGGGTGGATCCAATCTAGCCCCATAACTTGTATTTGTCTCAGTAGTGTAGCAGGTCACTAACCATTTCCCATTGGATTATGGGGGCTTCATTCTGCTCCCCATTCCCATCTTCCAGCTCAGAGTACCAAGGGAATGGCTGCTCTTTGCTATTAAAAACTGAGACAAAGAAGACATTAAGTACATCAATCTTTTCCTCATCCTTTGTCACTACATCTCCCCCCACATCCAGTGAAGAATGGAGATTCTCCTTAATGGTCCTTTTCTTGCTGACATGTTTTTGGAAACATTTTTATGTCTTTTGTGGCAGTAGCCGGACCAAGTTCTAGTTATGCTTTGGCCCTTCTGATTTTTCCCTGCATAACATACTTGCAGTCCTCCTGATGTGTCAGTTCTTTCTTCCAAAGGTCATAAGCTCTCCTTTTTTTTCTCCTAATGACCAGCCCTTTGTTCAGCCAGACCAGTCTTCTCCCCTGCTGGCTCATCTTTTGGCACAGGGGAACAACCTCCTCCTGCACTTTGAGGTTTTCCTCCATGAAGGATGTCCAGCTTTCCCAGACTCCTTTGTCCTTCAGGACAGCCTCCTTAGGGGCTCTGTGAACCAGGCTCCTAAACAGGCCACAGTCTGCTCTCTGGAACTCCAAATCAGCAGTTTTGCTGACCCCTTCCTAACTTCTCAGAGAATTTAAAACCACCATTTTGTAATCTCTATGCTCAAGCCAGCCTTCAGCCATCATGTCACCCACAAGTCCTTCTCTGTTCTCAAAACAAGAAAAGTCAGTGTGTGCTTGGTTGTTTACAATATTTAGAATGATTTGAATAAATATGACTTTTGTGCAAAATACAGATGATTTATTTACATTATCATTGTCTCTGCAAGTTGTGCTTGCAGAGAGACACTCCCTTAAGATAGAGCATAAATTAATTAGAAGTGGGGCTCGGGGGTGACTCGTTAGCCTGTTTTCCTCTGAAGCTTTTCAGTGTTTGCAGGAGAGGGTGATGGAAGGTTGAGGAGGAGGAGGAGCAAATTATCTCCTTTTGTGATCCCTCTTGTGAAGGCTTTTTCTCCCACTGACTGAGCACAGATATTGAAAGTCTGTTCTATCTCCCAAAAGTCTGATGTCAACATCAGATGTCATCCACAGCAACAGCAGCAGCAGCCGCTGTGACAGCAAAAGGCAAACAGTGCAAGACGTAGCCAAAATGTTGAAGTCCCTGCTTCCCTCCTCAGGGCTAACAAGGCACGCAGAGACCTATATTCTGAACTTGGGACACAGCTGTTAAAAGCACTTTAGTTTTCCAACCTGTGTTTCTGGAAAACTTTGTGATTGCAAGTGGTTTGGACAAGTCTGGCTTTTGAAGCAAAGCAAAAACTTAATTCTGTAAGTTTGAACGTGTAACAACTGAGTAAGAATGGCAGAATTTCACACCTCTTAGTTCAGATTTTCAAAAGAGGCAAAATAGTGTTCCTGGTATTTTAAGTCAGCTTTGTAAAAAATAAAATAAAATAAAAATAAAATAAAATAAAATAAAATAAAATAAAATAAAATAAAATAAAATAAAATAAAATAAAATAAAATAAAATAAAATAAAATAAAATAAAATATGGATGGAATTAAATTAACCCTATAACACATCCCATTAAACCATTAAAAAATTGCAGCTGCATAGAAATTTTCATTTGAAGGGACAGTTTGAAAATGGTTCAGTTCATGTAAAGGCTATTTATTAGTCTCATCACACTTCCTGGTACAGTGGAACTGTTAGTAATATATAGCAGTATTGGAAAACACTTTGAAATGACCCTTATCCAAGGACTGGAGTGAGTTGCCTTACAGTAGGTTGTCATGCTGTTTCTTTTTCTTCTTTTTTTTTCAGCTACCATCTGTGCTCCAGAATTTAGGTTTTCATTAAAGCAAAAATCAGCTGTAAGGGTTTTGATCTCATTCACATTAAAACTCCTTGGAACAACTGAGAACTTGATCATATAGTTACAAAGAAAAACTTTGTAATTCCATTCCCTTCTTTTCCAGTTTATATGTGACCCTCATCAGTTTAAAATCTATCAGTGCTGGAACTGTATAAACCAAATACCAAGCATTGTAATGAAGCTGTTTTGCCCTTCTGCAAGCTTGCAGTTGTATCTCTGAGAAATAGAAATGCCCCATTAATCTCATTGCAGTATCAGCCTGGAGATCTAATGCCATTAACTTAACTGTCAACTTCATTAACCATTTCATTGTTTATTGAAGTGTATGGCATTAGGTGTATAGAGAATGGCACAGGTTGCTTTATGCAGTAAACATGAGTAACTGGAGAGATAAATTACCATCAGTCTGAATTGCTAATTAAGGAAAAATCTAAAATTTCCTGTGATAACTCTAAAAATGTGTTTATTTTAAATTGGTTCGGTTTGTGGGTGGGCTTTTAGGAACATTACTGTGTTTTTCCTATCCTTGTGTTTGTATCATTTTGAATTGTTAAGAACTCAAGTGCAAAAAACCCCCCAAACCTTACTAGTAATAATATTACACTGATGCCATTATTCAAAATGTTGGGGAAACTTGTTAGTGGGTCAGATGTTGGTTTTGTAATTCATATCAAAGAGGCCACCTGGCTGTGCTGATGTCAGCATATCTCTAACTTGTTACTGGTGCTCAGAAAGTGATGGCCTTGTGAATTGTTACAAGAAGAACTGTATATTGAAAAACAATCCATGAATTTTCTTCTCAATGTTGGCATGTTTGGGGGGGATGGGGTTTAATCTAAGTTGTTTGCTTGCTGTTTGTTGATATTGGTTTCCCATTCAAAACCACAGTCTTCTTACTGTTCCAAAAAGATTATTTAAATGGCATTGGCAAAACCAGGCTCAGTGTAACTCCATGAAAATGAAAGTCTTTTTATTATTCAGAAAGTTTGCATTCTGAAATTGTTTACTCTTTTCTGGATAGCACTCAGTTGGATCTCTCAGATATTTCCTTTCCGAGTTTCTGAGATTTGGGAGGCAGGAGGGAAGGGCTCTGTTCAAAATACTAACCAGGAATGACCTGATTTAAATTGTAAAAACTGAGACTTACGAAGCCCAACTCATGTTTGCACAGCCCTTGGAAGCAATATAATTGCTGAGTGTAACATAATTGTTAATTATTTGGCTTCAGGCAAGATAAAAATAGCAGTGTGCTCACACTCTTCATTGGTAGGAGACATCAGGAATCACAAGATTTTTAAAATACTGTACTGTATAGGCCAGTTAACAAGAAAAAAAAAGGTGTGGGGGAGAAATCCTGGGATTCTGAAACATGACTCTGCTAAAGCAGTGTTTTATGGGAGATTTGTGTGATAACTTAAGGTAAAATGCTCATCAATAAGCTTCATTTTGCCCTGCAAATGGGCAATAGCAGTCCTGCTGGCATTAGTTAAAGATTGCAAGGGAGGTTTATGAGTAGGAAACCATTCAGAAGATTGTTTTTCCTTTACTAATACAACACAGAATGATGGAACCAAAGCTGGTAAAAGGAAAAAGAGCTTTGAGAGCAGAAGCATCAGTCAAAGAGGTGGTGCAGGTCATTCAGTTTCCAAGTAAATCCCTTAGAAACTGGTGAAATTGGTGAATAATATTTGACTGAAATGGTCTCTTTAGAGTTGTCAGCGGAATAGGGTGGGATATTGTGGTGCCAGCCACATGCTGCAGGTGCAGTTCTTCCTGAGGCTGTCTAACTTCTTGCCAAATGAAGACTAAAGAAGTAAAAGAGGCTTAAAGCTCCTGAATCTCCTTGCTAACCTGCGACAGAGATGTTCTGGGGTGAAATGCTTATTCAGTTAAGTCGGTGTCAAAGCTCCAGCTGCCTTCAGTGGGAGCTGGGTTTCATCCATGTTTTTTGCCCTTAGTAAAGGAGACACCATGAGTGCACTGAGGCATCTCTGTGGGAATCACACTTAGTTGTGGCTGGGCAACATCTGATCAACATGGAGCTGTGCTGTTTACCTGGCATCAACACCCATCTTGTGTCAGCTCATGTGTTGTCTTTCATTTTCCCTGCTCTGCAGCTGTAACAGAGCTCACCTGCCCTGAGAAAGTCAGAGTTTGCTCTGCTGTGGTCTCCTGTGTGGATTCTGATGCACAGAGATGGAAGGGGTTTGTGTATCATACTCACCACTGTGCCACAGAAAATTATTGCAGGTTCTATTTGCTGTGGACATGGACAGACCTGGAGTTTTGCTACCATAGTTGCTCTGGTCTCCAAAGGGATTTTTAACTTTCAGCCCATGAGTATCTGCAGGGCAGGAAGAGATTATATGAAATGATACCCAGAAATGAATTGGTTCCTCATCTACACACCTCAGTGCAAAATAAAATAGTGAAGAAAAGCAATTTTCATATAGCTGTTATAATTGAGAGAGGATATCATTTCACACTATCAAATCCCTATGGAATTGTCAGGCCTTATATTAATTTGGTTTTTATCACACAGAACACTATGCACCAGTATAAAATAAACAACTTGGTACTTTGAAAGGAGTGGTACATATGACTTATTTGTGGGTTTCATGTTGGAGATATTTTTTTTTGTATTGGAGGTAATTTCATATGCAACACTTCACCTGCATCAAATGACTCAGACCTCATACAGCAACCCCAGTGAGAAAGCTGCTTGGTAAATGATGACCTGCCAGAGACATATTGATTCAAAGCAGTTTGAGTACATCTTATGTGACTCATGATTTCATTCACTGTCTCTCTGCTGAGTCTAGCATGTGTGCAATATAAAAATGTTATTTTGCAAAGCCTTTATAGATCTGAGAGATATTTAGCAGCACAAATTACAAATCCGGTGGAAATCTCTTAATGTAGTTACTTTTGTTATCTTGTAGCTTGTCAAAGATTAACACAAATCCAACACAATGCATGTGTTCAGTTGCTAATATGTAATTTTTTTATGGCTGGTCAATGTTATACCTTTTGTGGAAGCTTCACAGGGATCTTTCTCTTGGGCACAGTAATTCTAGCTGCTCTCAACTGGTTTGTGTCACAGCCTTGCAGTTTACTGCATTTATCAAAGGAACAAAGGGGAAAGTAGCTAGAACTCTGCATTGCTGATGGGTTTACTGAAGTGGGATATTCAGGGGAGATTTTGATATTTTTCCTCTCTTTTTCTAATGTACAGTGGGACTTAGAATATTTAGCTGTTACTTTAGAGATATTTATAGTTCAAAAAAGACTCCCTCAAATTTAGCTGTCTTTTATATGCAGAAATGTATGTGGATGCTTAAATACAGGTGGAGTCATAGATTAATCAGATCAAATAGCTATAGACCTTTAAATAGTGCTGAAGTCAAATATGTCATATATGCCACCTACTAGCCAAGACAGATCAGTAGGCATGAAACAAAAATGACTGATTGACCTGCTGGGTGCCATGTTAAAGGAATTGAAATTGAAGTGATGATTTAACAGGGAAACAAACAAAAATAAACTGAGCTTTAATTGTCCTGATACAGAAGGACTGTGGAGAATTATTTGAGAGAAAGAAGATTAAGAGCTGCAAGAACAGACATTATTTGTAATTCCTGTGAGGAATATCAAAAGCAGAGATAATCAAACTCATATCAGAGATTTGGAACATACTATCAATTCCAGAAGATATTCTGCATCATTTTCAGAGACAAGGGTTTCTAATGTAGTGATTTGAAAACTCCATGGGTTCACTCTAGGTTTAGGTGGAAGAACTAATTCCCCAAGTGGATAAATATATCAGCCAGATCAATGCAGCAATGACAATGGGTATTTTAAATGCTAGGAAGAAAAAAATTACTATTTGTATGAAAGACAAAATGTGTTAACATAATTTAAAATAGTAGAACAGTTCAAAACTCTTATTTAAACCATGAAATGTAAGTACTTTTCTACATAATCAAGTATATAGCTATAGAAATAGACTCCAGTGGGTGTGTCAGTTCAGTTATTGCCTAAAACATGAAGTTTAAGTAAGTTATTGTGGAAGAAACTAAAGTCCTACTTCTGTGTTGACTCTTTTTAGTTCATTCATGCTGAATTCCCTTGGGATGTGATAGATATAATCTCAGCCACCAGGAAGCAATACCAGCAATAGCACAGTTCTAATATGCCTGAATTATAAGCCAAGAAGAAAAGAAATTCCAGCTGGCCAAATACATAAGATATAATTCTGTCGGGTTTTTAGTCTTTATGTCTCTGTTACAAATGAAAGTAGTATAAAGAAAGTCTGCTGTTTCTAGCTCCTGACTATACTAAAATATTGCTCCCATATGAAAATGTTGAAAAGCCTCTCTGCTCTATTGGTGGTATTTTCATTTAATTTTGTTACTCTTTCACGTGCACATTCATAATTCTGTGTTCCAGCTTTGATCACAAAGTATGCCCATCTAGCAGTTAGTTGTCCAGGCCATGTTGCCTTACCTGATTTACAAGAATGTAGCAGAAATTAAGTGGCAGAACTTAAGTGACATTTAATTATGGCATGGGTACTGCTTCTATCCTTGTCTGGTGCTTGTCATAGATGGAAATTAGGTTTGCCTGACCTGATTTAATCTTAACAAATGTATCATAGCCTTTGCTTTTCTCTTTATTAGATCCTGGATTTGTATGTCGTTATTAATTGTGCTGAATTAGGCCGGCCAGCTTCTAGGTAGGATCTTCTTGTTGTGTTACCAAAATGAATTTGGGCTATCATGTTTTCCTCCTTGCACATTATTTGCTTGTTCTTTTTTTCTTGCATGGCATTGGTGTCTACATAGCCACATGCTAAGTAAAATTAAGGATTTGTTCCAGCAGAACTAATGCAGCTTTGAGGAGTGGAGTAAAGAGGGAATGGGAGGAATTTTCAGTTTCAGACAAACTGGTTCCTTCACTTGGCTTACCACACAGCTGAAAATAGGAAAAATAACAGTGCTAACACTAGGGAGGTGGACAGATATGTGGGACAAAGTATGCCTGCCCTGTCCATTGACTGCATACATATATACTGGGTTAAAATGATTATCAGCTTTTCTTTCTGCCTGTACAAGCCAGCATGCTGGTTGCTTATTTCCGGACTTTTGGCACTCCTTTTATCCTGAAGGTTGTAAAAAATAATTTCTAATGGGCTTAAATTACTTTATCCAGTTCCCCATGAGCTCTAGGCCACAGTGAATTTCACCAGGTATATGTAATTTAGTAAACTCTAATTTATCAAAGTAATTTCTGGCTTGTTCTCTTCCTTCCCTAGCCCAAGTTCTTGCTTTACATCACTGTGTCAGCCCTCTGGTCATTGCTAACCCTCTGAGGCTGCAGCTTCATGTTTGTTGGCTAAATAGTATTCCTGTCCCAGTTGCTCTGGTGTTTGTCATAGGACATCACCCTCCGAGTTGTCCTGGTGCAAGTGGCTGTGAGTCAGTTTTGTGCATGAAATCAGGGAGTTGATCCAAGCTGTAAAAGTCATGCTTTATTAATTGTTTTCTTTCGACCCAAATCCCTGAGGGGAGAGCATGCCAATGAAAACAAGCCAGGGCTTGGGAATACCTTAAGCCACTGACCACTTTCTATTGTAAAACAAGACCCTGCAAAGACTTCAGCAAAACAGCTTTAGACTTACATGATTACAGCTGAGATTAAAATCTGGCCTTGATGTATCCAACCATCTGTTTCCATCACAAGAAAAGAGACTCAGCAGGAATATTTGCAATTTTGAGGACAGGATTCTGGTTTCATTCCTGTAGTTACATATTACAAATAACTCTATTGCTGGTATTAGAGTTATTTTCTTGTTTATTCCAATGTATATTATTTGGGAACCTACTCTCCAGAAAATTATAGAAGGAAAGTGCTTTGGGACAGCCCTCAATTTTAGTTTCTCCAGGTTTACACCAACATAACTTCAGTGGACAGCTTTGGATACATACAAATCTACCTCAGAATACAGTGTTTTTTAAAGTCATATGAAATGTATATAATTTTTTCTCAACAGCTTTGGAGGAGTGTACTTTACTGCTATTCCTAATTAAATGTGACATTTTTTCACTCCTTGAATTTTGCTCATCTCTGAAGTGACCTGCACAGGTAATATATTAAATCTATGAAGGAAAAAACACACAGATGTTGATACTTTTATTTTCTGCAAATCCATTTAAAAACATATAAAATAGAATTGAAAATACATACAGTGAGATTAATTTCAACCAAATTTATCAACCCTTGGGGATATAATCTTGCTGACCATTGTTTGTTAGCAGTTACAGAAAAAGTTTTACTCTCAAAAACATTGAGAAGAATTTTGACTAAGTTTCCACATTTTCTGCTGTTCTTTTTTATCTGTTTCTACATTTTCTGCTTTCTTTTTTATCTGTTCCTGATACTTATGTCTGGTGCACAGTGTCACCCACAGATTCATGTCACCACCAGTGTGATGAAGTACACACTTCAGTTTCTTGATAAGAATTAAAATAGCTGGGAACTAGTGTTTATAACACAAGATGGCGGAAAATGTTACTTATCTGTTGACTTAACAGCTAAAAGAATATGGCAAAAGATCAGAGATGAAATTCCCTATTCCTTGTTATACATCTGTGGGCTCATGTTTACATTAAAGGTGATGCAGAATTTAGAATGGCTTGGCAAAGTTTTGCCTTTTTGTCTGATTTTCATAGCTCTTTGAACTTGTGAACCATCCTATATATAGGATGTATTTATTCACTATATGTTCGTTTTAATAGTGTCTTCTTTTTCACCACATCATTCCTCCTCACCTCATACCATTGTCCTGATTTTGGCTCCATTTTAATTTTGTATCTTCCTCCTGCTGTTGAGTAGATTTGCATTTAAAATAATTCATAAATACATCAGAGAAAGAATACCAGGTTTTTGCCAGTCTCTGCTCTGGAAGCCAAATATTGGGAATATTTACAGATGTTCCTCTCTTTACGTCTTCTCCTCCTGCATCATCAACCATTCTTACCACCTTCTTCTGACCACACAGGAACCATCTGTCTTCCTTGCAGGCTTAGCTTCAGTCTCTGCTTCTGCAACTTCAGCAGCCTTCTCAAGGCCTGATTCTCTTTTCCTAAAATTT
Source organism: Melospiza georgiana (assembly GCF_028018845.1). Lineage (NCBI taxonomy): Eukaryota > Metazoa > Chordata > Aves > Passeriformes > Passerellidae > Melospiza > Melospiza georgiana. The sequence continues at coordinate 40,509,170 of NC_080430.1, read as the reverse complement.
CCTAAAAGGCACCATCAGCAGAGCTGGCTTCTTCCTTCTTTATAGACCAAGACAGATTCTACACTGAATCTCTGCATGCCTCTCAAGGAGTGATACTGCCTAGATCTCATTCTGAAGGAGAATGCTAATTTCACATGGGTGCACATATAACATGACAGAGTGCTGAAAGAAGATACCACTCGTTAGACTGTTAATCCACAGACAATTTGTTTGGTTATTTCTTTTCTCTAATACATCCTAATACCTTGTAAAGCACTGCTGTTTTCAGGATCTTTTTTTTTTTTTTTTTAATTTGTTGTGGGTCATGGTTGTAATTGATGCAGGTCATCACTGCAATCCAAAGAAGGTAAAAACTATAAGTATTATATTTGGTGTTCATCAGAATGTGTGATCTGTACAAATTTTTCCCATGTGCTATAGTTCTTTTTTTAATAGCTCCAGGGAATTTCCCAGTAGATGTGTGTGGGTTAATGGGAAGATTTTGGTATTTAGGTTATGAGTGTCTGAGTGGTTGTGTATAGAAATGTTGATATGGCATTCAGGTCCTTAACCATGAGTCAACAGAGTCCTGATTAAGGCAAGCTCCATACTGCATTAGTAAAATAGGGCAGCAGGCTGAGGGAAATGACTGTCCCCCACTACTTGGTCCCTTTAAAATCCCTTGTGCCAGCTGGTTTCCATTCTGAGGCACTGGGTACATATTGTTATAGTATTCATGAATACTATTGTTATAGTATTCATGTTATCCATGTATATGGGGAATCTTGCCAATGTATACAAATACCTGAAAGGAAGGTGCAGAGAGAACAGGGCCAGGCTCTTTCCAGTGGTACCCTGTGACAGCACAAGGGGCAATCCCACAGAAACACAGGAAGGTTCCTTTGAGCATAAAGAATCATTTTTTCACTGAGAGGGGACTAAGCACTGACATTGGCTTCTGCTTCTCAGAGAAGTCCTGGTGTCTCCATCCTTGAAGATACTCAAAAGTTATGTGGACACAGCCCTGGGCAACTAACTCTAGGTGGCTGTGCTTGAGCAGTGGACAAGGTGGCTTTCAGATGTCACTTCCTAACTCACAGCCATTCTGTGATTCTGTGACATGCAGGAGCAAATCTATTGAAGAGTCAGAAAGACAATTAGAGAAGCCTCTGTTGTAGAAGGCTGTTAAAAAGAACATAGTGAGGATGAAGGAACAGAGGAAATAGGACTCAGACCAATCATGGAATCTCCATCCTTGGTGACATTCAGAACATGATTCATCAAAGGCTTGAGCAGCTTGGTCCAATTTACAAGTCAGGTCTCAGTGTTGATCTTTTAGGCAACCTTTAAATTGGCCCTCCAGAAACTTAAATTATTCTGATTGATTCTGATTGATTTTGTGTAAAATTTAAGCAAGATTTCCTGCTTTTTGCAGGAAGGTCTTAATGAATGCAGAGATATTTAAAGTAAGATTAGTAGTATGAATTTTTTTGAGATCTCTGCTATTATTGTTACTTTGCATGGCATTTGTGGAGCAAGAACCAGAGCTGTTGAATGTACTACATTGACATATATGATATGAACAATATCCATTTATAAGTTTTTTTCCAGAGGAGTCCCCTGGAAGAGGAAGCTGGGCTATAGGATATGCTGTACAACACGCTGGTTTGGCAAAGTGTTAATACCTCAGACTTTAAAGACATGATGTGAACACAACTTTCAGGAGAAGACTTGGACACTTCTGCAAAAAAAAAAATATTATGGCAGGGCCACCCCCTCCTGCCACTTCAGCTGCTGCTTTTCTACTCTGGCTTATATCCACACTTTAATAGCACATGTGGAGGCAGCAAGTTCCCCTGTAAAAGAATTAGCTTTGGTGGACAGAAGTGTCTTTGCACTGCTTCTACTCATAAGCCTTGTCACAAAAAAAACTCAAGGCAGGATTGATTGAATCAATACTTTCTCATAAGCCTGTGTTAACTCTGGTAGCTAACTATCTACAAGCCAAGGAGGGGAAAAGTAGGTGCTGAGAAGGCAGTTAGTGAAAGTTTGCTCAGGATAAGATCTGGAGACAAGTAGTCATGTTGAATTTGCAACATCCAGCAAACTGACCTTGTCTGCTGAATTGCTACAAGGCTACTTGAACATGCTGGCACTAACAGTGGGCTGGATAACTTGGACCACATCCAGGAGACGTTGGCAGCTGGATGAAAAGAATACAGGATTGTATGCCCACCTCAGGAAACAGAAGGACTCTCTGAAGGACTCTCTGAATTACTACCTGGTAGCCACTGATGGTTCTGCATGGTCCTTAGCTTCCAAATGTACAGTGGCATTGTTGTGCCAACTATTGCTCTGACTGGTAACTGTGAGTGAAAGCATGAGTAAGTGAATGTGTAACATAAATAGCTATCTGCTATCAATAGTAGCAACTTAATGATCAAAGAAGTATCTTGCATCTCCCCCACTCAAACCCCTATCAGAGAAAAGGGAATTTACAACACTTCTTCTACAACAAATTAGAAATATAATGAGACAGGGAAGGGTTCAATGCTGCTGGTTTCCTTGCTTTTTATTTACAGTTAAAAATAGGTGGTACCTTAATTTCAGATGGGACGGAGTTAATTTTCTTCCTGGTAGCTGGTACAGTGTTGTGTTTTGGATTTAGTATGAGAATAATGTTGATATCACACTGATGATTTAGTTGTTGCTAAGTAATGTTTACCTTAATTTAAGGGCTTTTCAGTTTTCCATGCTCTGTCAGCAATGATCTGCACAATAAACTGGGAAAGAGAATACCAGGACAGCTGACCTGCACTGGACAAAGGGATATTCCATAATACCAGTATTCCATACCCAGTGTATAAACTGCAGTGGAATGGCCAGGAGGAGCCAGTTTCTGCTTAGGGACAAGCTGGGCATTGATCAGTGGATGGTGAGCAATTGTAGCGTGCAGAAGTTATCTTGTGGTTTATTCCTCTTTTTTCCCCCTTTCTTCATTACTATTATTGTTGTAGTTGCTATTATATTTTGTTTTATGTCGTTATTAAATTTTTCTTAACCTGTGGGTTTTTCCACTGAGGTGGGGCTTGTGAGTGAGCAGCTGCATAGCACTTAGTTGCCAGCTGGGTTTGAAACCACAACAGTGGAAACAGATCAAGCAGCAAAGTTTTGAAATAAAGTAATTCAACTGATAGCTTTAATGTCAATATGGACTATATACAATACTATTCATTTTTATTCAAGTAATTACTCATAGTAGTGTCCAGAGTAAATCAGATCTGAAGTATCATCCCACCTTGAGCAGTACCTAGTACCAGATATGTCAAAGAAACTGCAGGAGGTCTGGCAGTATATTGCCAGGGAGCTGGGTGACTGTGTAGAAGGGTGTGCTTCCAAAAGCTGTAATTGCTGGCTGTTGAAATTATCTGTTGTGTAATATTTAACATTATAATTATAATTATATATAATTTTGCTTTGTGTGAAAGATTTTCCTATTGCTACTCTGCCACTAAATTTCCATTTCAGTGGATGCTCCCTTGTACTGAGAACGTGCTATTTGTTATTGTGATTCTTTTTGTGTGCTCCCACTTAATTGCCTTCTGTCTAAGGCAAACATAGGAGAGTCTGTCAGTGTCTTTTTACTATTTTTTAATCTCAGTTAATTCTTCTGTCACCTTTTTGATAGGGGTAATTAAAATTGTGCAGTGTTCCGGATGACAAGATATTTCTTAGTTAACTAAATTGCAATACACAGACATACATAATTTTATTTCTGTTCTATTGCCATTGTATTTTATGCATAGCCCACTAACTGCTTGATTTTTCCACTACTGTTTCTTCATGAATAATCATCTTTTTTGATCTAGTACAGTGTTTGTTGAGTCTTTTTCTGAGGTACAGTCAGTTCAGAACCCAGTAAAGTGAGCAGTTCCAGTGATTTCCTTCAAAGTGTACCAACAAGACTTGCCAGCATTTGGTTTCATCTGCCATCGTGTTTTATATTCACTCTACTTGCTTAAGACATTCAAAGTTTTTCACAGTTTCTCTGGTCTGCATCTACTTGAATAGTTTTGGAATGTCAGCAAAACACTTTCCAGATAGTTGATAAACAACAGATGCCCTGGGATGGATCTTGTGGCACAACCACAGATAACCTCACACCATAGCAACCATCTTTCTTTTTGTTTCGTATTACTTCACCGTTTTTGATCTGTGCAACTACTTTGTCTCCTCTGCCTTCTCCACTTAGCCCACTTAACTTCTGTAGCTAAGGACCAAAGGACCAGAGAACTTCATAATTTATGTCAGTCCTCTCTTTTACCTGCTAAACTACTGACTCATTTAAATAAATTTTACAATTTAGCTCCTTTGCAGAGCTCACAATCTATAGATTTCATCTTATATTAAGTATCTTAAAGGCACCAATGCAAATAATTTACCAGTTATTGAAAGGAAACTATTGGTCTGGAAGTGATTGGATGACTGCTCACTCTTTCATGTAACTGCTTGTGCAACACTGACTGTCCCTCAAGTACAGCAGTCAATCCTGCTCTCCCACTCAGTAAAAAATTGTGTGTATAAATGTCCTGTCTTTCAGTACTGAATGTTTGCATAACCACATGGTACTATCACATTTCATGCAATGAACACAACTGACCACTGAGACACTGGGTTATGCTGGTGTGATTGCATGTGTTAGCACTCACCTTTTACTCTCTTGATTTGAATCTCACAGTTTACTCCCTTTCTTCCCATATTGTCTTCATAACAATTTTATGCTTTTCTGAACTACCTGTACAAATGGTAACATGTCTTAAGTTACGACAGGCAGGAATTTATACACAGCGATTTGCAGCTGGGTCCAATACATTCAGCCCCTTTCTTTCCCAAAATTCTTAATCCCGAACAAATCTATCTGTGATTCACTTCCAACTCTCTGCTCTTTCTGAAGGCCTGTTGCCAGCTTGTCTCTTGCAGCTTGTCAGTGTTTGCTTCTCTAGTGCAGATAACGTAATGTCCAGTCTCTCCTGACTACGGGGACGGGGACTAATCTGTCTGTAAGGGAGCCTTATGTACTGTATACCAACCAGGCTGTATTGACTTCATTGCTTTTAGATTAGTCTATAGCACCAGATGGCCTTCTGTCTTTTTGGCACTCTCACAAAATGGCCAGTCTTACTCTGCTGCTCCTGGGATGGTGAGTATTTGCACATGGGGGATGATGGCTGCATTCAGAAGTCTTCCCTTCTCTGCTAGATTGTTTTGGATTTAGAGCAGAGACTCCTGGATGCTCAGGTAGCATATCCTGACCCAGTCTGCCCCTTAAAATAAAAATGCTTCTTATTACAGTGGAAAATCTAACTTGATTTTTCTACAACATCTGGAAACAAGCGTGTTGAGTTTTCTTTTCTCTCTGGACACATACCTAGATATACTAGAGCTCAGAACGAACAAAGGAGTTGGGAATGTGCACTTAGCAAAACAAGGAGTAAAACTAGGAAGAATTTGTTGCAGACAGCTGGGGGTCATTTTGTGATTTGATCTGATGGTTAATTATGGGCAGAGACAAATCTGCTGTCAAAAAGTGATTCTAGAATAATCCTCCTGGAGATCCTGTTGGAGAGGCCACTCCTATGACAGCTCCCACAGAACTCTAATTGCACCTTCTGTCTAGGAACATGGAAATACAGCTCATGATATTGTCCCCTATGGCTGTCCAGCTGCAGCAGCAGCTCTTTGCTTTGCAGCTACAGCAGCAGGTCACAGCAACTTTGTGCATCTCTATTCCACAGAAGAAAGTGAACTTAGCTCTGAAGAGGACACTGCAATTATATGTGACAATTATGATCCATAATGGTGATGTGTTCTACCTACAATTATCTAATCACAACTGCATGTTCTTTTCCAAATGTTGAACGTTCCTCCCTACCCACTGAACTAGGGAGAGATGAACTCTAGCAAAGATAAATGGGCTAAAAAGGTGGAGATATTAAATTCATGACAATGAATTTGTAAAAATGTAGAAATCAGAGTGCAAACTTCAGTGTTCCCAGGAGGCAAGATCCTGAACTCTTGCACCTTGCCTTTTCAATGACCCTTACCTCAGCAGTCCTCCTTTTTCCAAAATGACCTCACACTCGTTGTCTGGTCACCTTCTTTAGAACCAAAGTGAGAAAATGAGATGGCATTAGCTCTATTAACACATTTGGCCAAGTGAAACAGAGAGATGAGGAGTCAAGGCCTTGTCATCTTCTGAGCTGAGCTGACGCAACAGGCTCTGCTGGAGTGCTCAGGTCTGGAGCAGTACCTGGCTAGGAACAGTTAAAACTTTGTTTCCCTGTTTTCATGCTAATATGTATCATTTTGTGGCTTCTACAGTACATGACAAGACAAATTATTTGCAGTGAGCTCCTCCTGTACAAGTGGTCAACACACATTTCATTACAAAGCCAACAACTAGCATATCAAAAGCGAAGACCTGGTACTTCATTAATTCACTTTCCTTCAAGGTGTTTTTTTTACTGGCTGTTCTTTTTTCAATGTTTAGTCAAATAAATCTCTTTGCTGATTTTATGGAGAGATAACTATCAAGGGATTCTTGGTCTTAGTGCTCAGTATATTAGCAGATAGCTCATCTTTGGTTCCAAGGTTACAGTGTTAGTGAATGACTGTCCTTCTGAGTTTCCCCTCTCCATTTCTGAATGATCTTGAGGAGTTTATACCAGAAAATCAACTAAACCTAACTTGTGGATTCCCTTCTTTAAGCTTTCTAGGGAAAAGACATAAAAATAATTTTGTAGTTTTAGAAACATTTTCATATCACACAAGAGGCAATAGTTGATTTCTCAGTTGAGTTGTCTGAGATAATTCAAATGCTTTTAGAAGGAAAACAATCCAGAAGACTGTCTAGCTGAATTCATCCATCATCATGCATGAGAATTTCAAAGTGCCCATGGGGTACACAACACCCAAGCAGGGGGAAGTAACTGTTTCAATCACTCTTAGTGCTTTCTTAAAAACTGCAGTCTACATACAGTCAATGTCATCAGAACATTTTTTCCTTGAGGGAAAGACCTTAGCAGAGACTGATGTTCTAATGTTCTGAAAAGTTCACTGAGTTATTTTCCCTCCGTAGAGGCAAAGGTGCTGAATTGACTTTAATTTTACATCTGTGTTTTCAAGTTCATTTGAACATAAATATTCCTTTCCTTTCCTTTCCTTTCCTTTCCTTTCCTTTCCTTTCCTTTCCTTTCCTTTCCTTTCCTTTCCTTTCCTTTCCTTTCCTTTCCTTTCCTTTCCTTTCCTTTCCTTTCCTTTCCTTTCCTTTCCTTTCCTTTCCTTTCCTTTCCTTTCCTTTCCTTTCCTTTCCTTTCCTTTCCTTTCCTTTCCTTTCCTTTCCTTTCCTTTCCTTTCCTTTCCTTTCCTTTCCTTTCCTTTCCTTTCCTTTCCTTTCCTTTCCTTTCCTTTTTCTCTCTTTCTTCATGGTATATGTAACTTTTCTACAACCTGGAAATCCTTCTCTTTCTAGTGTGCAAATGCAGCTGTTTACAATTCATTATAACATGGCTTCAGTTTAGGTAGTGTTCCTGAAGAGCATACAAAAATAATTTGGAGCACTCTTCTGACCATGTGATCTCCAAAAATGACCAAAACCCTCTCAAGCTATGAAGGGAGAGCAGCTCATCCACAAATGAAACTCCAGGCTCCACAGGAAGGTAGCCCTAATTCTTTTGATTATATGTTTGAGTGTGCTCTAAACCAAGTCTCTTCCTTCAACTGTCTGTAGAAGTAAAAGCTACAGCAATCTCAAAACCAACTTACCAATCAAACAAACTTATCAAAAATACCCATCTTTTGCAAAGATTATTAGCACAATTCAGCATATGCTTAACCCAAGTTGAGAAGACAACTCTCTCCCTTGTAAGCAAGCAAGGATGTTGCTGTTTATGAGACATTTTGGTAGGGAGTGATAAGGGTTGGCACTGAGAGTCAGAGATATTATGTGAAACTGATGTCCTACGCTGTTAGTGTGAAAGTTTACTCCCAGCAAGCTACATGAGAAATTCAGCAAAGACTCCTAAAGGGTTTACTCTACACTAAAAAATCTGTGAAATAAATAAATAGTTAATTTTTCTGTCAATCTGGTTCTTCCTAGTAAAGGTTCCTCTTGACTGACTGAGAGAAAAAGGGAACATGTTACCAGAGCCTCCAAATCCCTGTTGCTTAGCTAAAGTACAGCACTGGGTTGAGATGACAATGTTGGCATGTTGTAAGATTATGGGAGCTGTGTGCAGTGGAAGGCTGGATGTTAGCTGGGTGAGTGAGTAGGCTCTGAGCACTAAAACATTGGTGTATGACAGTAGAACACAACACTGAAGGGATATCATATCACATGGGCTTCCCTAGACCTGAAAGGCAATGTAGGTTAGATAAAGTCAAACAGACAATGTTTGCTTGTTGTAGCCTCAGAGGGAAGATGCTGGTTGAAGAGATTTTTTCTGATATACTCACAAGCTGAGTTATTGATTAATGCTAGGTATACACCTCTTCAGATTAAGCGCAGGGGTTTTTGCTTAGCAGTAAGGAAAGATTCAATAAAAAGACATTTTTCTCAAATCTATCTAAACAGATATTTTTTAAAGTATATTAATAGTGTTTCTATGCCAAAATTTTCCTTGTTTTTTTGAGCATTACGGCCAGCCAAGGATCACCATCAATAAGACAACCATCCCTATTTAGATCAACTGGCAAACATAAAACCCATCTGTGTGTTGTTTAACAGGTGCCATTTTAGATCCATGGGGAGCAAAGCAAGCTTTGTACAGATGGACAGTTATTCATTGGACCCATGCTAGCAGTATTATATTTATTCAGCCACTGCCTGCCTACAAGCTCAATATTTGAAAGAGCCAGTGAAAAATGTTTCTGGTGGAATATTTTCCTGAGAGGGAAATAGGAGAGGAAGTAAAGGAAATTCCATTTTAAATTGTTGGCTTACACTCACCAACAGTATCATTTTGATCAAAAAATGCAAGTTCTGGCAAGTGTTCTGGGAATCTCTTGCTGCAACCCAAAGGCTTTAATTATTAATAGAAATACTATTAAACAGTATACTTTTTGTGGAAAGGAAGTGAGTTCCTTCGACTGACAGCAGTTGTATAAATTGAAATGGAAACTGGCAACTCACAACCACTATGCCAGGTAATGAAGGACCCTTTTCTCCACTTATGGCATCCTTTCCTTTTGTGTTTTTTTTTAATTTTACAGATGACCTCAAGAATGGGGAGAAAGGTATATTAATATTTTCATTAATATGAATAATGAAAAAATATAGGGAAGAATATTTCAAAACACATTTTGCTAAGTCTAGTGAAAAACAATTGGTTGGGCTGACTTGTACCAAAGAGGAATATCTTCTGCTGTGGAAAACACTGCAGAGATTCTGTGGGTTACCGTGAGTCTTCTGTGCATGTAATAAAGATCCTCTTGAGTGCAGCCTCGCAGAAATGCCTAAGGGACTAATGCAGTTTTCAATAACAGCCTGCTACTTGTTCTCTAGTCTGTGCAGGAGCATGGGCATACAGACATTTTATGCTGCTTAAGCTTAGTAAAGGCATCTCCATACAAATGACAGTAAGTCTCCAGCATGGCAAGGCAAGCACTAAGTTCTGGAGCACGCCAGCTGAAGCTGTTATTAGCACTGCCTGCAGTTAGGTGAATAGTGATTCAACCAATAAGAAACAATCATTGTGGTTGGGATGTTAAACATAGCACCCTTTGTGTTGAAGAGTGGATAGACTCACAAAACACAATATTATTTGTTGCAAGACTTGCAGACTTGCCAATTCTCAAAGCATTGTGTACAGCTTTGTGACTGTAGCCACCTTTTCTCTCAACATGGTTTCTGACTCAGGTGAAAAAAGTGAGTGCAATATTTGTGCATTACATATTTGCTGTGAAAAACTGGCTTGTGAGACCTTGGTAACAGGGGACATAACAAGGTATTTATGTTATCTATTATTGCTTCAGGTTGATTACATTTTAAGATATGATAAAAATAAACATGATGACAGAAATTAAACTTGAACATAAAGCCAAATGCACTGAAAAAAAATACCATTTTTTTACTACTATTAAAATATAAATACTACAAAAAAAAGTTTTAAGTACTGAGATAAGACGACAGGAGCAACTTTTGGTAATTTTATATTATTTATCTAGAATCAAAGAATGATTGAGTTGGAAGAAGCCTTAAAAGATCATCTAATCCAACTCGCTGCCATGGGCAAGGGACATCTTTCACTAGATCAAATGCTTTAAATCCCAGTTCAGCCTGACCTTGAATACTTGCAAGCATGGAGCATCCATAGTTTCTATCATCAACCTGCTCCAACATCTTACCACCCTCATTGTAAAATATTTCTTCCTTATGGCCAGTCTAAACCTAGCTTCTTTAAACTACTGCCCCTTGACCTAGCACTACATGCCTTGGTAAACAATCCCTGTCCATCTTTCTTACAAGCCCCCCTTTATATATTGAAAGACCACAATAAGGTCCCTCCAGAGCCACCTCTGCTCCAGGTGGAACAAACTCAGCTCTCTGAGCCTTTCCTCACAGCCCTCTGGCCATTTCCATTGCCATGCTCTGGGACTCTCTCCAACAGGTCAGTGACATTCCTGTGCTGGGGACCCCAGAGCTGGATGCAAGTGAGATCTCATGAGAGCAGAGCAGAGAGGGAATATCACCTCCTTAGACTTCTTGACCACCTTTGGATGCAGCTCAGGATGCAATTGGTTTTCTGGGCTGTAGGTGCACATTATCATCTCGTGTCCACTTTTTCTCAGAATTTTTTGTTGGGCAAATATAGCATCCTGGTGATTTGGAAAAGAAATATTCTGCATCTACATCAGGTTGTATATAGTTTATAGACATAGTGTATACAAGTAAAGAAAGAGGAAGAAAACCCCACCCTGATAACAACCCCAAACCCCCACTTTCTGGTTGCTTCCAAGGGAAAAAACAAACAAACAAACAAACAAACAAAAAAAACAAAAAAAAAAAGAAAGAAAATAGTAGAACATCAAATTACAGTAGAAAAGAAATGGCATAATATTCATTCCCAGAAGAAAGCACTCAGGATTATGTTGTGAAAGTGTCCAAGAAAGCACAGTTCTCATTATACCATGAAGAGTTGCCTTTAACAGTCATCATCCAGCCCAGTCACTGGTGTGCATGGAAAGGGTATACTCTTAGCATGGATGGGCAAATATTGCCTGTGCTTTATTCCAGAGTTTTAAAGAAGATCCTGATCAGAATTGCAGCTATTTGTATAGATAGGACTGTTAAGAAAAGAATGCAAATCAGTTTTTCTTATAGGCCAGTGAGTCAGAACAAGAAGTGGAAAATCAGGGGCAACAGAGGCATTCATGTGATGTTTTAGAAAAATAATTTCTGAAAGTATCTGTAAAAGCCTTGGCTGCTGATGTCAAGTTTCCGAAATGACCCTACTGGACTTTTCTAAAATTTATGCATTCATTGATCAGAGACAGAATCTGAACAGCATTTAAACAACATTCTAACTACAATGGTTCAGTTTCAATAATCTTAGTCACTGCTTTCACTTACAGGCTTCTCTGTGGAATTCTGAACTGAATTCTGAATTGTAGGATCATACCTACAATGCAGATAAAAGATAAAAGATTAATAGACATGAAAAATATATTTTCAGGTAGTTCTGTCTTCCTTAGAACAAGGAAGATTGTTGCTTCACATCAACATCGGCACCATAGCTTGGCTCTGCTCTCATCTGCTTTTTCCGGCTGCCTCTCCTGGTCAGAGCTCTTCTCGTGTTTCCTGGTGAACATCACCCACACAGTCCTATTTCTTTGTTGTTCATCAGTCAGACATATCCTTCTGTGCCTGTGTTGGGGGAGTTCTTTCTCCTGCTCCCCCTCCTGGGAGGTGTGAGAGAGCCCTGATAGGCTAAATGCTCCTCTTAAACTTCCTTTTTCCAGAGCCTACTCAGCTTCCTTTTCCCGTGGAGATCAGATGAGGTTTTTCTTAATATTCTCCATTGTATTTTATATCTAATTTCACTTCTTATTTTGTATTATGAGTTCCTTTGTTTTCTTTGAGTTTGCTAAGTGCTGCTAGTCTGTGCATGGCTCATTACATTACCTCTGAACAGCCATAGCCAAACCACTGCCAGAAGCCCCTGTTGAAGAAGTGGTGTTTTTCTTGCTTGTTCTCTTGCTCAGGGAAAGTAATTGAGTTTGTATAACTCATGGTTTAAATTCATCCAATAAAGAAGGAGATTCTTCAACCTTGGTTTTTTTTATCCCTCAAGTGTGAAAATTAGATTTATCAGTTATTAACTTGTTTATTTTTTTAAGGTATCTAGCTTTGTGTCACTGTTGATTTCACTATTTGCAAACTGGCTTTGTCATTTTATTGATAGCACTTGAGTGAAGAACTCTCTGATAATATATGCAAACTCACAGCTCTCAACAAGCTTTACAGCTCCGTTAATGAGGGGATTAACAAGAGCACTGCAATGTATTTAACCTGCGGCACTAGCTCTGTTTCAATAAGACTTCAACAGCCTATTAAATGGAGTGGGGGCTCAATTAACCCAGACAAAGGCCACTCTACAGAACATGGCAGGGAGGACCACAGTTAGCATCTGCCTAAGCAGCTTGTTCCGAGCTGGAAATAAAGAGGGTGACATGTTCTCGCCCCGAGCTATGATATAACTGAAATGGTGATTCTAGTTCATCTGCGCTGACTGAATAGGTGCCGGCATTGAAACCCACCACTATCTCGCCATATGACAGTTTGTAAAATCCGAGTGCACTCAACGGTCACCCAGAGCCTCCTGCCTGCGAGCACCGAGGTATTGTTCCCAGGGAGCTTTCCCCGGCACAGGGATGCAGGGCCGGCGTGCTGCTACGTTTGGACAGTCAGGGGACATCACGTCAGTAGATCTTTCAGGGAATGTTTTAACAATCTCCTGCCAGAGAGGGATTCGGCACGGAGGTGGTACTGGGCTTTGTGTAATCTGATTATTTCATTGGAGGTTAAAATAAGAACGGGAAAATGACACATAAGCAGGGTGGGAGAGAAACAAAATTTTTCAGAAATGCAAATTTTACAACAGCAGCACACCTACGTTTCTCAGTACTTGGTTGAATTTCAAGCATTTTTTAAAAAAGATGTTACTCATGGTTAAACTTGTGTTGACCATGCTTTACTGGATAAAGTTGTACTTCTTCCCTTGGTTTTGGTATGAGAAGTAAAGATGTTCGCTATTCCTAGAGAAGAACTATCTGCAGAAATTAGCTGTTATTTTATTTGGTAATCTGGGTTTAGGTTTCTTAATATATGGTGTTACAGACTACAGGTCTTTATCAAGAAAGTCAGTGATGGAAGAATGGCATAAGGTAGTGTTATGTGCCCTGGTGTAGGAATCTAGAGAACGTGTTGCAATTATTTGCAAGATAATTGTAAATACGAGGAAGCAGATTTTTTTCCTATGTTAAAAAGTAGAAAATAACATTTTTAGCTAACAACCAATCAAGAAATGCAAGAATAATAACATCCACTGCAAGATTTGTTAGACAAAAAAAGAATAGGGGATATGAATTCATACCTAGATTGACTGAAAACCCTTTCAGAAAACACAACTCTACTCAAAAGGGTGTGACAGTTTTCTTTTATTTTCTCTTTTCCTTGAAGAATGCTATATGTTCATTACAAAAACATGAGCTCATGAGTTTATACCAAGCAGCAATCTTGGTATATTGCACATGTCATAATCTAGTGGCAAGGGCTAATAAATAAACTTGAATTGTTAGCAGAATAGATGGAGGAGCTAGGTCTACCAACATAATGTGGAAGAACTGTATGGGCTCTGTAAAGTGCATAAGTGAGTGGTAAGTCCATGGTTTACCTGAAAATAAATGTATATAAATCATTTCCAGGTTAAAGAATCCAAACTGCATCTGTTTTTTGTAGATATCAAGCATGTGGATTCATCTGCCTTGTTTTCAGGCATAAGCATGCATAATGCTTTTTCTCAGGACCATTTAGTCTACTGCTCTGTCCGTTTGTCTTTACATGACATTCAAGGTCAAAAAACCATAAGAATTCTTCCCTTCTATGCTAGTCACTTCCAGGTTTATGTGAAGTCTTAGATCTCAAGATTTCCAAGGCAAAAACCATCTGCATTTCTAATGCAGAAAACAAAGAAAAGACAATTATTTTTTTTATCCCCTCCAGAGATAATTAAGAGAGACAAAAGAGCAGAAACCCAATTACATTTGCTGTGAGGTCAACTTTAAGTATTTCTGATTATCATAGTAAGGACACGTGCTGCTAATTTTATACTTTTATGTAGAGGCTAATTTTCTTTCCTTGGATCTGTATATTATTATGGTTTGAGGATAAAATAGGTGAATTACCATAGCAATGTATTGATTTCCAGCAGGGAAAAATAAAGGGAAGTTCTTAAATGAACACTGGTTTTCCGATGGGATGTATTTGCTTTACCTTTGTAAGTCTAACTTGAGGTTAATAGGGCGTTATTGCCTCTAATCACATCTAACTAGACATGCCTCATTGGTAGAATGCATGCATTATTGAAAGTTCTAGAGGAAAGGTTGTTTTTTAAAAGAAGAGGGGAAATTGGAACAAATTATGTTGTCAAATAACTAGGATCTGCATCAGGCCTTCAGCAAGCATGTTAGGTAGTTCTCTAGACTTGGGTATACCTTAAAGTTTATTTTGATTCCTTGAGCCTTTGGCACAGAGGCTCTTGTGCTGGAAATGGTACAAGCATGTTGAAATCAGAGTACAGGATGAGCATAGAGGATGTGATGCTGGTGTTAGCAATGGTCTAATCCAGCAGGGCAATTTTTGATTTCCTTTTCCTATCCAATGTATTCTCCCAACAGTGACAACAGCGGATGCTATTTGGGAACAGCATGCAACCCTAGCTACTCTCTGCAGTCCTTTTCTCTTGCATTTTCCCACCCTCCACAACTGCTGGATAAGGAATGTTTGAGAATGCATCATGCCTGTTAATGTTAGTGTGTGCTTACTTACTTACTTACTGCTGTCCATGTGTTTATTCATTCTTCTTTTAATCTGATGATATCTTTTGCATCTACGACTGCCTGTGGCAGTATATTCCAGAGGTTCATTCCTGTTGGTTAAAACCAAGCTAACTACTTAAAAAATTATTTCTAGGTGGGTCACCTATTGTTCTGTAACCCCTTGTTAAAATAGTTTGGAACTTGCTGCACAACCATTCACCTTGTCCATAAGCCTCTAAACCTGTCCTCTCAGCCATCTGCTGAGAGGACAGGTTTAGAGTTTGGAGTTTGGAACTCCAGCTTGGAGTTCCATCCAGTTTAATCTCTCACAAAGGAGGAGCTCTCTCTACTTTATTATTTTATTTGCTGTTCTCCTTACTTTCTTAGCTTTGCTCTGTCATTTTTTTTAGGTATGGAACTGCAAATAGTACTTAAAGAAGTTCTTGTTCATCATGTACATCATTCTCTACTCATTCTTTTCTTTTAAATCATGGTCATTGAATGATAATAACTATTTAACCATAAGACAATAACACATTAGGCAAAGTGATATAATAGGAGAAAAAATTGCTTTGCACACATTGCTACTACTCCTTTTCCAAACAACTTTTTGGCATTAGGAAAAACATACACAATACATAGGCAGCAGATAGATCTTTGCTCCCTGTCAGTCCTTACCAGATATGCTGGCTTTCAGCCAAGCCAAGTTTACTGGAATTCAATTAGCATCTTTGACACTTTTAAGCAGTTATTTTTCTACTTTTATTGGCAACTGATTCCCTGTGAGTTTAGCTGCACAAGAATGAAGATGTCTGTTAATTTTTCAACTTAATGAATGGCTTTCAAGAGAGGACAAAAATCAGTGTAGTATTGGAGGTTGAAGTGTGAACAGGAAATGAATGAGTTTGTGTATAACAAATAGCAATATTTCAGAATGTAAATAATATACAAATAATACAAAACATAAATCATAGGAATAACCAGTAGGAAATCCATCCAGTTCTCTGCTAAAGAAAAATATCAACAGTGTTTGTCTTAAATTCTTACTGAGTGTCAGAGAATGCATTGTAGTATGGGCATTTGGTTTTTTTCTCCAGGCAAAAAAACAGAAAGAGGATGAAAGCAAGATTATAAAGGGTAGTTGAAGGAAAGTACACAAAAAATCCCCAGTCCATAAAGATATATCTCACAGACAATTTATCCATACAATTAAGAATTACCGTTTGTGGAATCAAACCCACATTCTCTTATTTCTAGATCCTCAGGTGAAAATTGTTTCCTTCAAAGGATCACCAAACCTGGTGAGAGGTTATATTGTGCAGCTTTTGACTGTCACAATAAACCAGGAGTTCAGGAAGAGACTGAGAAGCATCTGAGCAAAGAAAATGAACATCTTTCTGGGATACTTGGATAGCTGCCAGCTCACACATTAAGCTCTGTTTTCCAAACCAATTGTTCTGTTGTTTCAAGTGAGAATAATCTTCATCCTCTGCCTGGACTTCTTGTTTTTCACAAAATGAATTTGCCAGCCTAAATGTGGGGGGGTTTTATTCCCATAAGTTCCTGATATATCAGCATTTACCATGGTATATGCATTGATATAATTTATATAAACAGGAGAAGATGATGCTAGGTAAGCATAACAGAGCTTCTGGAAGATACTCAGGAAATGCAGTTTGATTATTCTTTTTGCTTTTTTTGTTGTTTTTGTTTATTAAATGCTAGTTTGCAATAATCAAAACAGCTATTAATTATTAGCAAATATTTATAATGCTGGACTCTGTTTCAAGGCTAAATGCTGCTAAATGCTGCTAAACCTATAATATGAATGACTGCCCAGAATTAAATATATTAGCCAATATGAAAGCTGTAATTATACCATTAATTGTTCATGTCCTGAAAAATATTTGTAACAGATGCCAAACATGGGATTAGGTACATGCTAATAAAAAGCCTCACTTATGGATGGTTTTCAAATGCTGTAAATTACTTTATGATTATCAAAAGGATACACATATGATAAAATGTGTGAATAAGCTTTAGTTTTTCAGCCAAATCAGAAATATGGAAATGTCTTTACTAGATCAGACCTACAGTTAGAGTAGGTCTGATCTAGTAAAGATATCCAGTGCCTGACAGTGAATGGCACTAAGATGGTGTATTATCCTCTAATAATTAAGTTCTAGTGAACCAGGTTTAGGAACCATTCAGGAATTTTGTGGTTGGTTATGATATATATGGATTCTCTTGATAGCTGTATAATGAAGTCCAATCCACTATTTCATCTTCTGATGTTCTTGGTTTCTTGGCTTCCCATGACAGTTCTACAGTCCAAGGAAAACTTGTGTGGAAAAGAAATCCTCAAAATTTTAAAGCATCTTCCAATGTAAATGAATGTTCAGCTTATCCTTGTAGAGTGGAATTCTCCTGTACTGTGCATTTTTTAAATAGACTTCCATTTGAATTCTCTCTTTTCCTGATTTCTCCAGTAACAAGGACCTGAATGTCAAATAGGTTGTGTCTTGTACTTTGGAATATTGCCTCCCTGCAGGTAAGCAGAATAAATGGATTAGGCAAGTGTGCTATGGTTATTTCTATGATTATAATCACTGATTTTAGTTAGGATTTTGTCAATTATTCTCATAGTTATAGAGAGTGTATATCAACAGGAGCTGATGATCTCTCACCTCTGCTTTTGTGCTTTTATTGGAGCTGAAAGAACTGAGATGGAAAAGGAGCAAGAAATATGTTCTTCCTCTCAGCCTCATCAAACTACTTATTTTTTTTTAATCCATTTTTTGTCAAGAAAGTTTTTTGAGTACTTGGAAACATGCCAGTTCTGAATGTTTATGAGATCTGTTGTACTTATGATCATAGAAATTATTTTAATTCTTTTAGCCAGTTGAATGTGAAAAGAGATACTAGCCTATGTACATTCAAGTTAGCACCTTAATGAACTTGGGAGCATTGGACATACTAACAATAAGAATGAGTAACTCACAGCCAGCAATTATCTCAGGTAACCTGATGGAGTGGTGGTAAGTTGATCCACTGATTTTTAATTTTTTCTACATTTCTAATGTTTTCTATCTGTCTATAGACAGATACATTGGAAATATCATTGGAAATGTGTTTTTAAACTTGTAGGTGGTAATGTTCATTGTGTAAGTTTTGTACAAAACAACAGCCCCAAGTCTTTTGTTTCCCTTTTCTTTTGTGGGCGCCATGTCATGGCCCAAGCATTACTTGCTGGAGCAGGCTCTGACTCCACTAGGCTAAGCCAAAATCCTTCACTGTTTTTGGGTTCACACACTGCAACTTGGCATTAGGGAAAAGAGGAGATAAGCAACTACAGGAGGGAAAGTGAGAGAAGGAATATCTGTGATGGAACTGCTCATCTCAGACTGTTTGTGGAGGGCAATTTGCTCAGATTTGGTACATTTTACTTAGTTTTGGCTTAACTGGTTTGCACTGTTACAATGTATATTGCTACATTATCTCACTTTCTATGTTGCCTGCACTGCTGGGGAGAAGTGGAATCTTATTTTTTCAAAAAGCTGTCCTGTGGATCAAATCTGTGCACAGGCTTTTAGGAGCAAAAACTTAGCACTTGGATTTGAACTGAAAAAATACAGCTGCAACTTATTTCATTTTAGATAAATTTTCTTCACTTCTGTAGAAAAAGTGAAGAAAATCTATAAGAGTTAAGAAGTTAAGAAGTGAAGAAAATTTATAAGAGTTACCACAACTTGAGGTTGTGGTAACTTTTATAAATGTAGTTGTATATATAATGCTACCTCCAATTATTTATTTCTGGGGAAGATGGATTTGTCCATCCATCCTGGCCCCAGATACCCTGCTCAGTCCACCTGGAGCTGCTCACTGCCAGTGTCATTTTAAGTGACATGTCAGAAAGTTAGTTTGCAAGTTCTTGAATTTGCGTAGTTGAAGGCAGGGGGAGTGGGTGATGTTGGTTGTTTATTGTTTGTGGTTTTTTTTGGAGGGGGGTGTTTGTGGCTTTGTTTGTTTGTTTGGGGTTTTTTGTAGGGGGAGTTATTTTGGTTTTGTTTTGTGTGTGGTTTTGTTTTTCTTTGGTTTTTGCTTATCTGTATATTCACTCTTTTTTACCAAGGAACATCTGTGGCTATAAACATCTCAGCCAGGCAGGGGTATCAATGATGCTGGGAAAAAGATCAGTAGTGACTTTAATAGAGTGTAGTTAAAGATCTGTGTGTGGAACACTGTATAAGGCTTCAGCTCATGTTAATATAGGGGTGTTATTCTTTTTTTTAAGGCATTAAATTCATCCCTGTGGACAGCACTTGAGAACCTGAAACAATAAAGGAGGTTTGTACTGGATACAGCCTCTACATCATGCCCAAGCTTTTAGCTGAACACAGATCTCTGAAGACAAAAAACTGCTTTTCTCTGTCTGCCTTTTGCTATGCTCAGTCCTTTCAGTCAGTTGTAAACAGAGGAAGAAAGGACTTGTCTGTCCCGTTCTTGGCTGTTTTTGATGGCCTGGAAAGGCTCGGGGATGGCCTTGGGCAGCCCGCGCTCCAAAGGACGAAAAGAGGCTTCAGGTTTTTTCTCGGTCTTCAGTGTTTATTAGTTTTTATCTACAATATTTTCTCTCGGCCCGACAGAGGTCCGCACAGCACGCCAGCCATGAGCACACTGAGCGCCCCCGGGGCGGTCACTTATCTTTATACCCAAAACTACATATAAGATATTTACCTATTTTCCCCAATACCTTTCACCCTTATTGACAAGTGCACTTTTAGTAAGAACCAATCCCAAAGTGCCACCATCACCACAGAAGATGGAGGCCAAGAAGAAGAAGGACAGGACACGCCCTAATTCCTCCATCTTGTTTCTCTAGACCCCCCTGTACTGAAATTCTAAACCCTGTGTTTCACACTATAATTAACCTATCCCTTCACCATTCACCCCAGTGAAATCCTCCCATCCTCATACAGGTGTCATCTCCCGTGTAGGATCAAAGTCCAGCCACCAGACACTTCTGGCAACATTCCAGGACCTCCGAGCCCCCCGAGCCCCCCAAGGGTTGTCTCGGTGACCCTGCACATCAGGACTGCTGTGCTGAGATCCCACACTTTTCTAGATATTAATTTAATCAAAAGTGTTAACTGTAGCATTCTTTCTGCTAAGGGGAAATTATTGTATTTATTTGACACAACAGGGAATGATAAAGGTAAAGATATAAAGTAAACAGAATTAGGTGGTTTTTTTTTTTTCTTTTGTGTTTGTGACAAGAGATGTGACTAGACCATCACGATCTTGAGAACACTGAAATACTGACCATAACACTAGTTTTCATGCCCTTTCAGCCTTTCTGGGTGGGGAAATGCAGATGTTATTTCTCTGTCATCAAAGGAAAAGAGACTGACACTTCATAATGTTAAGACAAGACTGTCAGATTCCACTGGAAATAATGAAGTTTGACAGTTCCTGGGTTAATACTGCAAGTACCAATCCTGTAAATTTCAATTAGCCCTGACAGCAGTAGGGCTTAACGTGATGTTTATGTGAAGTGGTATGTTGGTAGCTTTCCTTCACACTTATGAGGAAAAGGATCTCTCTCCTCTGTTCTCTCTCTGTCTCCCTCCCTCCCTGCCCCCTCTCTCTTTGACACACACACACACACACACACACACACACACACACACACACACACACACACACAGTAGGGTTCAGCCTTCACTCATTTAATCCTAATTATTTCTTGAGATGTCATGAAGATACTTTAAGTGTCCCAGACTGTCTTTGTGAGGACAGACTTAGGAACCCAGCTATTCAGAACATAGGTATTAAGAATGGGTACCTAAAACTTGCCACAACATATTCCAACTTTAGCATTTGAAATTTTCACAAACACTCCACTACTTGAGCTCTGTGGAGTCCTGGTAAAGGCAAGACACCAAACCTGATGCACACTTCCCTGCCTAAAGCTGGTTCTGGTATAGTCCTATTGTTGCCTTCCCCTCTGGAAAATGCAACTTTGACTGGGAGCAGCTTTGCCAGCTAACAATAACCCTGTGGTATGTACCAGTGAAGAGGTACTTTACTTCTGTGATACAATGTGATCACAGCTGTGCACCCACTTGCTTTAGGTCATTGTTGATGTCCATCCCAACTTCTATCAGCAAAACACCTCTTTTTGCTGCATCTTGTGTCAGTTCCCTGAATGAAATAAGCTTTTACAGGCAAGAAGGAGTTTTTTAACTGTGTCTGTGCTAGCGCTCTGGCTGATGTTAGTGGTGCTGCACGAAAATCACACCTCTAACCAGCTCTGTGCTGCACACTGCTTTACCAGCAAAAGTTTCTAATGCCATCCTGCTGTCATGTAGTCCTCCATGTCAATTTGGTGCTAAATATAGGTGTAATGTGTGAACATTTTGGCCTACCTGCTGTTCTTAAGAGAAATCAACAATAAGCCTCGGTTGGGCAGAGGTTCCTCTAGCAAAGTGCAAACATGTTACCAATAAAAAGCCATCATATCTATGCTCGAGATGACCACAGATATTATTTTTTTTAAGCAAGTAAATGTGACACATATAAAAGTGCAGGACAAATAGCATGTGGATGGGCTTAGAAGGCACTGAGCAGTAAAGATCTGTCAGTGGCTTCCTTGGCAGCTGTCAGGACAGACATTTTGTGCAGGACTGACTTCCCTCTGCTCCCTGAGACTTGTGGGAGATAGTGTTCAGTACACTGGGCAAAAGAAAAATAGCTCTAGGGCTGAGTTCTCTCTTGGCAATTAAAGATAACAAAAATATATATTAAAGGTAGTAAGAGCCTGAAAAATATGCCAAATTGTTAAGTTCTATAATAACAGTGAGGCTGATCTGTTGGCACCCTTTCCACCCTGCACGACCTCTTGTTCTCTCCTGATCCCATACTGCTGAACTTGCTAAACCAACAGGGCATTATGCAGCAAAAGTATGAACAGTTTAGTGCTGAATTTGCTCCAGAGCTGCTGTCATGGAGTCTTCCACTCCATGTAAGGCTGGAAGAAGTGATATGGCATTGGAATGTACCAGTAGGAGTAGAGCAACAGGAAAGCAGATCTCTCCTTTCAGCTGATGGCAAGTTATTGAAACATCTCAGATGTGAGGTTTGCCCATATTTTCAGTAATCTTAATTAATCTTTAATTCTGCTCAAATCTTACTTCAGCATGCAGTCTTATCAGTCACAAACTCAGGAGGTTATGCTTAAAATTTTATGATAATACAATAAATCTAAGCTATGTTATGTTTTTCATAGGTCTTGGGCACCAAATGCAGCTGTCAGAGGAAAGATAGATATTTGAGTTGTTCAGCAAGTTGAATTTTTGTCTAGCTAAAAATCTTGCCATTCTAGAATGATTTCTGCATGGACCTAAGGTAATCAGAAAGAGGTAATGTTAAGGAACAAATTGTGAAAAGTCACAAATTTGAGTAAGTGGGAAATGTAAAAATTTTGGATTTAAAATGAAGTTATCTCATGTTGAAAACAATGAATCATAAGGCTAACATGAAGTATTTTCTCATTTTAATCTACCAAGTTGGAAAGGTGGAAAAATTAATGAAATCACTGCTTGCCTTTGAAAACTGTGAAAGAAATGCATTCTTCTAATGGGAAAAGAATCAAATAGCTTAAATATTGTTATACACATTCATTGTGGCATTCTGTGTATGCTTTGATTTATCTTATAGTCTGTCTGTCTTGTATCCTTCCGTTCTTCCTCTTCCCACCTCCCTTGTTACTTGTTAGGTGATTTACTTAACACTTTGCAAGTGCCTCTTCTGTGCTATGCATATTCAATTTATCAGAGCTTCTTAGAACAGGTGTCCTCGGGAGAGGAAGTCTTTTTCCTTCCTGGCCACACTTTCTCTATACAAACATCAAACTGCAGTAATTGTCTCAACAATTTAGAGTCAGACAGCAAAGGCAAAGGTCCTCTTTTTGCCTTGTCTAGCAAGTGTGCTGATTCACTTCAGAGAGCTAGTTCCTCTTCAGAAGTAAGAAAACTCAAGTTCCTCACTGGAAATAAGGAAAGAGGTTCTTTTTCCTTGCTTTTGATTGGGGACTCCTACTGTCCTGGAAGTCTTTCAGTTGCATTTCTTTAAAAAATCAAATTTTTGGAAGGACACAGTCCTGTTACAGCTTTGCTCTGCTGAATTATTGAAGGTTGTATAATAGCTTCAGTGGGATAAAATCAAACCAACAATGGATACAGTGCAAAATCCAGTCCTATCTCTTTTGTGTTTTCACTGTTATTTCCACGTGTCTCACATCCCATCCCCATTTTCACAGACTGCTTTCAGGAAGAGACAACCATCAGACAGTACAGTCATGTTAAAGTGTGAGGGGAGTGTTCAAGTCAGAAAGAAATTTCCCTCTCTTTGCTTTCACCAGTTCAAAGTTTTTGAGCCTTTTGCATCAGCACTATGGTGCTTTGCAGTGCTAATGTTTTTTTAATTACTCCTCCATGTTTGTTCTTTAGCTTCTGTCTATGGCATGGCATAATGTAACACATGGCAAAATAACTCCTGTATGTTCCTGACTCAGAAAAACTTAATCTTTTACTATTTGGTTCCAAAGAGTCCAGTGAGTAATCTTGTGTGAAAGTGAAACTCTCTGTTGCTTACTTAGGAGTTTTTGACATAGTTGAACTTTAGATTCCATTGTGGTGTCATCCAATTCAAAGCTCTCATTCTTGTAGATATTTACATAGTACAGGAATTCATTTTTCCTCTCCTTTCCCTTTCTTTTTTCCTTCCATAATTCCTTTTCATAAAAAGCTAGCATGATGGAAGTCAGTTGCAGGTTTTACACTGCAACATTGGCTTGCTTTTTATGCAAGAATACTTTTGTACAAAATAAATCTTACAGGAGGAGGACAAGCCTGGAATATCTTATATTGGGTCATTTTATAAGAAATCTCTGGTAGCTTTCAAACCCCATTTATCCCCTCTTTCCAAATAATTTTAGGTACTTGTGAGTGCCCCGTAGTTAGTCTCATGAGCTGTTCTTTGTTTTGTTCAACTCTGAGTGTCCCCTCAGCTTAGGCACTAAAAAAGCAGACACTTCACAGTGCTGCTTTGAGAACACACTGCAGTATAAATATGTATGTGTGTGTGTGTGTGTGTGTGTGTGTGTGCTTAGCTTAGTACAGCACAAGTTTGATTCAGCAAAGCAATGAGTGCTGCTGCTGACCCAAGTAGCCTTGTCCTCAATCATTTGTGTTAATAACATACTTGCTATACACGAGGGGTCCATTCTGGGTGGATGTCTGGACTAAAAGTGGGACATGGCAGACTACAGGATTTGTGTACCTCATGGTTCTTCGTAGAGCTACAGTGCATGAACAGCTTGGAGAATGAGACACCAATCTCCATTTCCATGCAAAAGTTCAGTCATTAAAAATTAGTGCTCACTTGTGAAATCATGTACCTTGTCAATGCTGTGGTTTTCAGTGTGCTATCAGAGCCCGGTAGAAAACCACATTTTACGTACTGAAGAAGAAATCAGATGTTTTCAAACTCACAGAAACTACTAAAGGGATTTGTTTATCATAACCAGACAAGCATTTAAAGTAAAAATTGGTTTCATTTTCTGTTACTGGTGACCTTAATTAAGAAACACAAATTGAAAGTAGCATAATTGAAGGTAATGAAGCTATTAAGAAAAAAGAAGATATGGCAAAAGTTTGAGACCTTTTGAGAGGAAGGCTCTAATAGATTTATTTACAGTGTTTTAGGACACTATTAAGCCAAACAACTATTCTACTCTTTGGCTAAAGTTTCAAATATCTTCATTTGTAAGTGACAGATAGAAGTCCCTTTCTTGTACATCAGCTTCTGTGGATCTCATTTCAGTTTATGAGTGTGAGCCCACTGCTTCTGGTAAGAGAGTAAATGGGAAAGAATAGGGGAAGATTGAGAACTAGGTGAGAGGTATGAAGGAAAGTAATTGAAGTCAGTACTGCCCTACATCTGTCAAAAAGAAATAGAACAATTACATGCTGTGAAGATGAAGAAAAATGTGTACTCAGTAATTTTCTTTCAGCATTCAGGGTCAATATTCTTCAAAGTGCAAATGAGCAGTTTAATGGAGAGAATTAAATGAAAGACCAAGTCCTGTTGCACAGCATTATTCTTTCACTTTACTACAACCTGGTTTTAAACGTAGCTGAGTCTGTCTGACACAGATCTGCTGGACTTGTACCAGCCTTTACTGGTAAGGAACCAGCTTGGTGGTTTCTGTTGCATTCAGTCACTGCCAGCCTTACAGCAAGGAGAAACTGGTGTGATTTGGAATCGGGGCAATTGCTGCAGTGACTGCCAGCCCCAGCTCTGGCCTGTATGGCTGTAGA
Organism: Melospiza georgiana; assembly: GCF_028018845.1. Lineage (NCBI taxonomy): Eukaryota > Metazoa > Chordata > Aves > Passeriformes > Passerellidae > Melospiza > Melospiza georgiana. The sequence continues at coordinate 40,483,713 of NC_080430.1, read as the reverse complement.
AGCCCAGCAGGAATCTCACCAGGACTGTAAATTGTCATGGGAATGTTTTTGCATGAGCAGCACACAAAACCAAGTCAAGTGGCATGAGCTTTATTTTCTCCTAAAGCATATGGTTCACTATATGTTCACTGAGTTTTGGTGAAAATTTTACTGCAGCTGGGATGGTGGAAAATGGTATCTTGAGCACAGTCCTGGTTTGGGGAACACATCTAACTTCACACCACTGGAAAAATCCCAATATACTTTGGTTGACCCTGATGATATCTGTCAGATGGGGAACTTGCAGAATTAATGACAGTAATTTTTTTTAACTAAGACTTGTCTGTCTTTACTTGGAGTTCTGTTTTAGTGCAATGCAAGCCATGATGAAGTGACAGGGCTGTGAAGCTTTCACCTTGATTTTGTGGTGGAAGGGCGTAACAGAGAAGGGGACAAAGAGGGCACTTGTGTCAAGGGACATTGTCTGGGAAAAAGTACTTGTACTGACTGAGGTTCCCTAGTTATATATTTGCCTTTTTTTTTCCCTTTTTTTTTTTCCTTTTTTTTTTTTCCAGTAAGTCTTTGGTACAAAGATTACAAGTCAGGTGTTGCCCCCACCTTCTGTGTTATAACTTTAAAATCTGCTGATTGTTTCTGAACTGGCTACATATGCTTTTATGTTAGCTTTCAGTATGATCCTGAAGCAACAGACAACTGCCATGACAGAGTAACTATCTTCCTCTGCTCTTCTACTTCCATGCCTCTTCCCTTATTTCATCTGTAGCAGTCATTGAGCTCTCCCATGAGCCAATTTAATTCACTGTAACAATAGAAAACTGCCATGGGTTTTCCTTTTCTTTTCTTTTTTAGTGAATTAGACTGGCATGTATCAGACTGGATCTGATGTGTGGAATAGCTGGTACAAAGTCATACCTGTGTTTCAAATCAAGCTCTAAGAGTGTGCAGCCTATAGATATTAATGAATTTTGTGCACTATTTTAAATGGTGGGGTGTTTTTTTTTCCAAGTGTCTTAGGGTTGACCCTAATTATATCATGTCAGCCTTGCTACCCACATCTCAAGAGGCTCCAAATAAACACTCATTCTGTCCCCCTGAGATCTGACATTAGAGAGACTTTGTGCTAAGAAAAAAGGAAGGCAAAGGGACTTATACTGATGTTTCTAACACCCAAATGGCAACATTAACCATCTTGTAGAGAGCCTGGTGCCCACTTTTGGCAGTAATCAATTGCCAGTTGGCCAGACAAGTGATCACTGCATACATGCAGAGAAGCATCTGTGGCTTTTCAACATGTCTCAGACACTGGGGATTCATGGCACATGTGGAACAGTGGGATCAAGCATGGAGAGCATGTGTGAGAGTGAGTCTGTGCATGCATGCAGAAAAGCTGATTCATGGAAAGAGAAGTAAATCCAGAAGCGTGTTAGTCCTGCTGAGCTAGTCAGCAGAACTTGCCTAGTAGGCCTCTGCTGGATGTGGTCAGATTCTCATCACTCTGATCATGATGGATGTTGGGTGGGTTCCTTCAGTCAATGCAAGCTCCAGTCTGACTATATTTACCTGTACCCATTATCAACATTCAGGATTAGGGTTACTCTGGAGTGTAGGCAAAGTCTTAGTTATCCTCCTACCTCAAGAGATTGTTAGTGAGCAAGGTGAGAATTAACTAGAACATGGTTTCCTGCCATTAGAACAGCTTAATAATTTGGCTTGTTGGTAGTAATGATAAAATTTTCTTTTAAAATATTCTTTAAAGAAATGGATGGAGGTTTCCAGGGCAGGAGTACATCCAGTTCATTTGTTCACTGAGAAACAATAAGATGCCGTAGTGTGCCTATTTTGTTATGCAAGTGTTGATCATGACAAAAATTCAGGAATTATTCCTCTGACAGTATTGTGTAGAGACAGACTGGAGGAGGAACAGCTGAGAATGGGTGGGAAAGTGAGTGACTTGAAATTTCCCATTTCTGTGAAAGCCAACCTTCACTTTATTCTGTACAAAGGAACACCAGAGAAAAAGAAGCACTTAAGTTAATATAGGTAATCATCCAGAGAGGATCAGGAGTGTTAAAAAGCTCATAACCCCTTCTCTGAATCACTGTCTCAAAACTCAGTACTTGAGACGTTGCAAGCCTTGAAAACAGGCAATCATTGGTCCTTTCTCATTTTGAGATTTTTTTAAACATAGAATCATAGAATTTTTAGGTTGGAAAAGACATCCAAGATCAAGTCCAACCTTGTCCCTTTAACTTGTTCAAACTTAAGTGGGCTACAGGGCTGCCACTCCTTTTTTTCTATTAATATTTTCTTCCTTTGACGTAGGCAGCTTTTGGGTTGGAAAGAATGAGAATCATTAAGTCATAGAATTAGTTAGGTTGGAAAAGATCATGAAGTTCATCTGCCAACCCAGCACTGCCAAGTCCACCACTAAGCCATGTCCCCAAGTGCCACATCTGCACATCTATTAAATACCCCCAGGGATGAGAACTCCACCATTTCCTGGGCAGCCTGTTTCAGTGCTTGGGAAACCTTTCAGTAGAGAAATTTTTCCTAATATCCAATCTAAATTCCCCTGGCACAACTTGAGGACGTTTCCTCTTGTTCTATTGCTTGTTACCTGGGACAAGACACCGACTCCCACCTGGCTACTCCCTCCTTTCAGGCAGCTGTAGAGAGCAATAAGGCCCTGAGCCTCCTTTCCTCTGGCCCGAACACCCCTGGCTCCTTCAGTTGCTCCTTATCAAATTTGTGGTCCAGACACTTCACCAGCTTTGTTGCCCCTCTCTGGACACACTCCAGACCCTGAATTTCATTTTTGCAGTGAGGGGCCCAAAACTGAGCACAGGATTTGCAGTGTGGCATTTTTTTTTTTTCTTAAAATAGTAGGATTTTTATACACTGAAATAAAAAACCTTTGAGCTTTAGTTCAAAACCCTTCAAATCAGCTCATATGGTGGGAATGGAAACATTCATATCACCCTTTGGCACCTTTGATGCCACTTAGGTTTAGATCAACATGTGGCATGGAGACCTTTGGAGCTGTGATATGTAACTCAGGCATCTTTGCCTTGGGCTCCTTCAGTTTTCCTTCTGCTCCTTTGATAAGGATGTCATAGAGATGACACCTTTATATAAAAATTGTGCAAGTCTCTCTGAGCAGGTAACTCAAGGCAAATTATTTGCTTATAGAAGTTAAATAAAATGCCCTCTCCTTTGGCAGTATGTTCATCCCATCCACAAATGCCTGTCACTTTATGTCCTGATCTGTGAGCCTTGTTTCTACACTGCAAACATGTTGATACAAAAGTTCCTCCTTACACTATTCAGTCCCGCTTGTTTCAGTCTGTGCTGCATGAAAGAGACATTTTCCAGCACCTGTGTTCTCACTGGTGCCTTCAGCAAAGCCCTGCAGATGAACCATTAGAAATACATGCTGACCTTAACAAAGAAGGAGCCGACATACTTCACTCATAAGACCCAGAGAGCAATCAGACAGCATCCCAGTGACATTCATCACAGCTGCTGGCAACAGCCTTTAATTCATCTGGTATTTAACCAGGGTGAAATACCCTGTAGCTATATCATGTTTGTTGGTGTTAGATGAACCCAGCTCATCACCCACTCACTAAAGTTCAGGATTTAACACCAATCTGGTCTGCAGGCAGTTCATATCCTGCACAAAATACTTGTCTCCTCTTTGTCCTTTATTATATTTTTTATTCACCACAACCTATTTTCTAAACTCCATGCTGCTCACCTCCAACATGTAACTGTTTTCCTGAATTTTGAAGCTATACTACATTCTGGTACAAGTCAGAGATACAGCCCATCAATGACATAATTAAGCCAAATCATTACAGGCAAATTTTCCAGTTTTTATTGTTAAAAGTCAAGAATATTCAAGCAGTGAAAACTGTGAGTGTGTTTTCAATGTTTGAATGCTGAAGTGATGTGGCTGCAGCATCCTTTTAAAAAGATGGATGGGAATGGGAGAAAATTAGGAACAATAGCTCAGATAATAAATAGCTGTGTGTCTCATATGCATTCACTGCTGAGTCTTTATAAGGAATTAATTGGACTTCTTTTAGTGTGATTCTGATCAAGAGAAAACAAATCAGTCATTGGAGGCTAGAGCAAATTTAGTGGGTATTAAACATAGCCTGGTGCAGTCCTATAGGATGGCCTCCCCTGATTTGATAATACTAACATCCTTCTGCATACAGGATGTGTTCCAATTGAATGCTCTAATGCTGTAAAGTTGGAGAAGTAAAACTTTCTGGATTTAATTCTAGTTCCAGTGAAGTCTAGAGGCTCCTACTGATTTTAATGAGGCTGGTTTCATGCCCTGTGTAAGTCTAGGCACAAACCACATTATTGTTTGGATAAACTTCTAGGGGGAAAAAAAGCATGTAGCCTACCTTTGAACACTTCACTTATATAGTTCCATCTGCTTTGAATCTAATTTAGCTTTCAATCTATCTAAAAGATTTTAACAAATATTTTTTTCTTAAAATTAACCATCTGTATAAAAAAGAAACCTAAAGACTTCTTCCTCCAAAGGCCAGTTTCGCCAACTTCATGAGGCTAACTGGAAGCCCTAGACAAGTAATCTTCTCGATCTTGGAAATAAGAATAGGGACACCATAACTGTATAGAAAACACAAGGAATGATTAGTGAATCTTACATGAATGATGCTAGAGGCAGAAAAAAATCTACATCGCTGATTGAGATGGATCAGTTATTCCAGGCTATCTCAAAAGTTAATAACAGTAAAGTACATTTTTATAGTTCCCAACATTCAAAAAAGAATGACTGAAGGTCCCCAAATAACTAGATTTAAACAGTAAGTGTTGACTACTTTTTAGGGCAATGGTAAGACTTTGTTTCAGTTTCCAAGTTTTTCATCTCAGTGTCAAAGGGTGAAAATGTTATCTTCCTTTTATTTTTTCTCCTAGATTAAAGATATTGAGGTTCCTGGATGATCATTTGACCCTAGTAATTCAGTAAGTAGACAGAACACCAGGTACAGTGGGATTTTTTATTAAAACCATAACAGGTAGCAAAAAATAACATTGTTAAAACAGTGGAATTAAATTTGGCAAAGTACCAGAATCGGTATAAGGGGTTTAATTCTGTGTCCATCAACACTGAACAATCACCTGACTCTGCTGAACCAGGCATTCTTACTCTTGGGCTGAATTAACTGGAGTGCAAGATACAGACTTCAAGCTATTCATGGACATGCAAGACCTAATACTGGTACCCTGAAATCCCATGTATTGCTTTGTGGGCACTCAGACTGTGTTGAGGCAAGGGGATCTCCAGCAGTTAGTTGACCTTAGTATACAGCAAATAACCAAGGCCAGAAGAAGCAATTTATGAAGTCCTGCTCCTACAGGTGAGATACTTACCTGAATATACATTATCAGTAAAACTTTTGTGGTACAATGGCCCTTTACATAGTGCTAACGGCCCTGAGTCAGTTGTCCTGGGTGAAAATGTTGTTACCTTTCCCTTCCTATCTGCTGGAGAGATGACCTAGATCAGGAATAGCACAACAAGGCTTGCTCCTCATCCAAATTCACAGCCTGGGAGTAAACCTAAAGCAAAACTTAGGTTGCATTATATAAATACTGCAGCACCTGTTCCTAAGGTGCTGTAATCACTGACAAGGGATTACAAATTACTTTTCCTAAAGTGCAAATCACTGACATCCATAGGAAGGGGGCTGTGACCTCTGCCAGCAGGGGCATGTGGGCAATGGGGTGCAGTAACTGCTGTAGCTGATCGCCCAGAGATGGAGCAAAACCCTTTGGGCCTCTGCCCTTTAGTGGGAGCACACTCTCTCCCCCTACATTCAGCAAACACAGATCATTCAACACATCTATAACAAGGAAAGATGCTCTTGTTGCAGGCAAAATCTTTGCATCTATGGATTGGTGTATTCGAACAGTCCTGTGCGTGACACCTACACAGACAAATTCAAGCTGATTTGAGTCAACAGATTATTTAACACTGTGTACATAGAACAGATAAAGCAGTTCTTTTCTAGTATTATTTCTCCACTGTCTGTGTGTTAACACTTCCCACACTCCAGGATCAATGTTTTATTACTGTGATTTCTTCTCAGTCTTGGTGTTCTGAAATGACCCTTTTAAACCTGATTGGTGCTGTGTAAAACAGTATGGAAAGTATTGTGAGTTTGAAACACACACACATTTATGCTTATGTGTGCCTGATAGGTAAACTCAGGATGAGAGAGAAGTTCCTTCGTAAAATATCTTTAAGAGAAAAGTATGTCTAGAACATGTATTTAGGTCCTGTAGTGTTCCCTAGGCATTTGACAACATATATGAATATTCTGAAGGCATCACTCACATAAATGAGTGGGATGTGATTGCAGTGAAAGATGCAGTTTTCATGGAGATTTAATGTAGCAAAATGTTGAGTGAAACAATGGAAAACCCCTAAAATGTCATAGGACATTTTGTTTGGAATTTCCGAAGTTGTATTTGACATTTAAACCAAAATTGGTGCTGGAGTTTCATTTTTAAGAACAAGAATACAGAATATTAGAAGGAGTTTGTGTGGGTGGTTCATTGGAAGTTTGCAGTAAGATCAGCTTCACATCTATCCTGCTTCTTCTTTGTATTGAAATGTAAATTGTGTGGTTTTGCAATACCAAGAATTATGGATGATTATGAGTTTAAGGGCTTTACAAGAGATACAACAGAGGAGATAATCATTACACTCGTCATTCCTAGTGTGCTTATGCCCATAACATTTATACCATGTTATGATGGATTGACACATAACATTTGCCATTAATTGCTTCTATTTCACCATTTTCCAGCTTTACTGCTGTAGTTGCTTTGAGTTTTCTCCCATATAGATCAGTCTGAAGGTCCAGTCATTGCAAAGATGCAGAAAAGCCTCCAGTCCCCACTCCCATCACACAATACACACAGATCCAATTGAATTTAGTGCTGGTCAGGGATGTTTCCCCTCTGTCTGTCTGCTCTGGTGCAAAACACTGAATGATGCCAGTCACCATTTCTGTGTGCAGCCACAGAGTCCAGCCTGGCAGCGCACATCCCGCTGCGGCTGGCCCTGAGCAGGCAGCGCTGTCACTGCTGCCACATCAGCTCTGATCTAGTCTGATTCAGCCTGCTGCTACAGAGTCACTTGAGGGGATCCTTGTGGGGATACCAAAGCAAAAACACTTTTTGCTTCTAGGATGAATATTTCTATTTTGGACACAAGGATCTCTCTTCTCCTCTTGTGGGATTTGGAGCAAAGACCACTGGCAGTTGTACCACCTGCTGGATGGAGCTGCTGGAGGGTGTCATCTCCCCAGATCCCCTTTTGTGCAGTTCTACTTACAGTCTGGTATAATATATATATATACACCAGATGTGTTCTCACAAAACAACAAAATACTAGGCCTAATTACAAAAAACAACACTTCATGCAAAGAAGGTTGGCCAGGTCATTCCATTACTGAGGAAGCACTCTTTTTAATCTAGGTGTAACACATGAACAAATTTTGCCCAAATGCCAGACACATGATGCTTCCTACATTCTTGCAAGATATCCTGCATTTCTTCCTCCTGTACTGGAATGCTGAGCAACAGCAGCAGCATGAAGCTACAAAGGCAAAAATGACCCAGCAAAGCTGAATCTAACACACCACAGCTGCTTCCCAATATCTAAACTTAGGTATCTATGGATTAAATTGATAGTTGCCTAAGTTTCCTAATTTTTGTTGCAGACTTCTTCTCTGGCACTATTTAGTTGTTGTGCATTTTACAATAGCAGAAAAAATGATGGGAAGATCCCACTGCAAAAATCAGTAATTTGTAAGGTTAGACTTTAGGCATTCTCCTTTAAATTGTGATCCTGTTAAAATATCAGGGCAAGAGAATTGGATTTGATCATTCTGTTACCTTTTTGTTTGGTGGTAAAGAAGTTGGTATGACTGAGTTAACTGTTCAAAGTTTGTTTTTCCCAGATGGATGTGCCTCCAAGGATGGACATTGCCTTTGAATTAGATTTCGCAATTGTCATTGGCTGCATCCTTGATTACTGAAATTAAGAATGGCTCAGACTCTTATCTAAGAGCAGGGTGGAGAGCTAGGTAAATGTTTCTTCCCCTAGCCTGTCTCCATGGCTGGGACAGGGAGGGGTTTGTTTGCCTAATCAGCCTGTGATCTGAGGATTTGTTTTTCAAAGGAGCATGAGGGGCTGGTGTCCTTGGGTTCCCAAGCCTGAGGCAGTAGTGCTGGGAAAAATGTAATTGGGGCCCATCCTTAATATTTATAAAGAGGACATAGAACATTTTTTTTAATAACTAAATCTAGCCATGCAGCAAAGCAAAAGTAAGTCAGAAATAAGTATTTTATTTATAACTCTGCACTAAAATCCAACCAAACAACCCCAAATATAGTCCAGTTCAACCTTTGTTTTATGTCACCATGTTGTACTTGTTCTTCCTCGTCTCAAAATGACAGTTCTGGGATCTTGATGTCGACCTGTGGAAGAGTGATTCCCAGACAGAGCATCTGGCTCCTTGTGTGAGTCCTGAGGCAGTTGGTTGTGTTGGGGGCCATGGAGTTGCCTCTGGCTCTGACATGTAGTTAGTTGTGTGAGTTGCTTGATGGGACTCAGTGGCAGCTCTGCCCTGCTGAATGCTGCCTTGTTTTGACTTTCCCAAGAAGTCAGTTTGCACTTCTGAATTATTTTTGTAGTGACCATTCCCTTTAGGAAGTATTGCCCTTCCCTCTCAGCCTTTTCTACTCCTACAGCTGGGTGCAGTAAGAGCAATGCTGTAAACAGCATCCTCAGCCTGCTGAGGGGCACAGCCTTCCCCTGTGCTACATCTGGTAGAATTACTTTGTTTTGCCTTCACCTTGCAACTTAAAGCACAATACTTATGGCTCCTTTTTGGAAATTTGAGAAACTATACACAGGAGTAAGGATATGGATGTTGAAGGCATGGAGGGGTTTTTTTGTGCAAATAATGCAAGGAGGGTTTAAGGATTTGACTCCTGAAGAGGGTTTAATTGCTAGCAAGGCCAGAGGAAATAAACTGTGTGTCATGACTTCTGCTGATCTGGTGTGAGAGTTACCACTCAGCACTGTGCAGAACTGAGCCCCTCCTGATCTCAGGGCTGGGTACTGCACATACATCCACACTGGCAGAGAACTAAGCACGGTCCTTCCCTTTGGTAGCTGAAGTACAACAGTTTTCCATGGTAATTAGATTCATGTCATGACCTGTCTTTCACTTATAGACAAGTCCTAGACACAAGAACAGGTCCAAGAACAGAAATTTTAATCCCCTTCTCTATCCAGCCTGAGACATTTCCCTAAATCAGAGCCATTAAAGCTGCAAGTGCATAAAGAGGGTATGTAACTCAATTACAGGAGAGAAAACTATACCCAGCTGCAGCTGATGTGGAAATTGGGTATGGCTACTGCAAATCACTGTGGAATTATACAAGTTGGCATTAAACAAGCAGCAAGGCAAATTAGCCCTGTACTGAGCTGCATGCTGGTGTGCTTACACAGCTCCTGAGTTAACATGTCTAAATGCAGCACAGCTACCTCTACATATTGCTGCATTTTGCTAAATCCAATGGGGACCAAAGAATAGTATTTGCTTAAAATATCTGGTCTTCCTTTCTGCAAGTTTAGCATCTTCTCTCATCTCAAAGCTCAAGAGACCATTCTGAAGCAGGGGAAAATCCTGTGTGTAATTAACCAGCCCTGACTTGTGTCCCCAAGACCACTTTTCTGCAGGCTAATTCCCTGGAGCTAGAGCCAAAGAGTGCTGTATTTGTGCTTTGAGATGGGGCATGCTGTGGTTGCAAATCCTGTGGTTTTAATTGCTAGAGGCCATGCAGCACTGCCCCATGAGCAGTAGCATGGGACCCAGAAAGAGGCAAGAATTTCTTGGCCTGGATTCAATTCCATGCAGTGAGACTTGCAGAGAGCACAAAAGGTATGCAAGAGGCAGCTGGAGAAAGGTTTAGGGATGCAGAAGAGAAAAAGGGTTTACAGGCAAAAGCGCCATTATAAAAATAAGCAAAGTGCCAAAATAAAACAGTGTAATAAGTGCTTTAAACGAGATGTACATAAACTGAGAGGGCAGCCATTTTCCTTGAGAGAATACCTGTCTTTTCAAAATGCACAGCCTTGATGACTCTTTTTGGCAGTGCAACAGAGATGTACTGAACATTTTTTAGAAATTATACCCAAAACACTAAAAGCTAGATCTTCCAATTAGGTGTAGACCAGCACAGCCTGTTAGGTAGAAATCACAACTAACATTAAAAGTCTATGCTTCTTGCCCTGCTGTAATTAGCACTGTGTGATTTTCTCTTTTGCTCCTTTCCAAAAAATCAGTTATTTCAGAAGTAGTCATAAAGGTCCAAATATCAAAGAAGAGCTAATGGTCTTTCTGTATGATAATAATTGTTGACAAGTGGCTCGAAACTTAGATATACAAAGACTTTTTCAGGCAGCTACTCTGGGGTGGGCTTTAAAAATGTATTTTGCAAAAACTCACAGCTTCTTTGTCAAATGCTTCCATTTTCATACAATTTTTGACTGAGCAGAGAAAGACCATCTTTAAGGGGCTGGATTGCCCATCTGGGGTCAGTGCAAAAGGATGGAACAGATTTTTTTTATAATTATTTATAAGATGTCTGCTTTCATAACGCTGTTCCTTGAGTGTCAGACAACCTCGGGGGGCCTTGGCCACCCCCCTCCATGTGTTGGTCATCAGTAATGATTCATTCCTTGAAAAGCATGGAGCAACTCTTAAATCCATCTAAATTCCCCTTCCTCCCCATGTTGTCCATCTTGTATTTGTATGGAATTTAAGATTTGAGGGTATCAGGAACACATTTCTTCAGGTCTCTCTTCAACTCAGATACTGTTTTCAATGGAAACATCATTGGCAATGTATTTGTAATGTTTCTTTTGATCCTACAGCCCCACCCTGGCAAAAAGCTCCTCAGAGGCACACTCTGGCCATTAGTATTACCTCACAGTCTAGTCACTGCTCCCTTCTGCCATAATTCTTATTCATAGTTTGGTAACTCTAGTGGCCCCAATCATTGTGCAAGCTGCTGCACAAAACCTTAGGGTTTATCTAGAAAACATTTTACATTCCTAGTTTAAATGGCTTGGCTGATTGACTGATAGTGTAACAATATACTAGGCTGGACAGACCATTGAACCTCATTCCAGGACTCAAATGTTATTGTCTCTCTTTACATTTACTGTAAATGCTCCAGAAATGTTTGTCCTCTGGGGGGAAAAAAGCCAACCAAGTGCAGTGTCTACCTCTTTCAAACATATTGGGAACAACAATCTCAGATAAAAATGTCATCTAAACTGCCAACCTAGCTGTCTCTTCCAAGGCCTGATAAGGTTTATAGTCTAAGTTCACAGTGAAAGGTCCTCTTGCAAGACAACCTAAAGCAGTTTAAGCATCACCACCCCATCTCTTCATTCAAACACTGAATTTGAACAAGCAGCTGCACCAGCACTTCTGTTTCACAGTGCCAGCAGAACCAGGTTCATTTGAAGAGCCTCTGTCCTCAGTAACTTCTGGAATTCCTACAGCTATACTTGCAAGAGAGCCTCTCACTATGGCTGGGATAGACAACACAGGATCAGAAAGAGCCACAAAATGACTGGTGTTCTTTTCTTGGCTTTTGACTGTAACTCCTAAACTAGTAAATAGGATGTTGGTTTCTAAAACCAGTAATTAAGATGTTTCAAGAATCTAAAGCAGTTTCCCTTTAAGGGAGGGAAGAGCTGCTTGCTAGACATGTCCCAGTGAATGGCACTTGCCTACAGTAGGCAAACAAAAGTGTAGTTTTTGACATTTTGTCCACTATCATAAAGTGGTAGTGAGTTAAACACCACATGAATGCATCAGACTAGTTTATATATGCCTTTGCAGCTAGAACTGTAAATACTTTAAGCTGCAGTCTGCTCTCTACTGCTTGGAGTGGATAAATGCAAAATGGATAAACCGTTTTCCAACTGATCTACAGAAAAACAGGGACAGACAATCCCCCCAAGGGACTGACCTCTAACAAGGAACTGTTGAAAATTTTCCATCAAGTTCCCAACTTTTTCATTAGAGTGTTTTGGCTAGTTGGTATTGTCTGAGGATCTCTCAAAACCTTTATCACAGAGCAGAAAGGCTTGTTCACAATTCTTGGCAAAGTCAGCACATGTTGTCAGCTAATTGTTGGAGAGTGCTTCTTATGGAGCTCCCCGCTCTGAGGATAGAGGTCAATGTTGGAAGGGAATGGGTAGACAAAGAGGGTGAATGCCTGTCAAGGAGGACTGAGATTGACAGGAAAATGCATTGTTGTCTGAAACCTGGAGATGATATCACATTTGGTCAAGTTGGAGGCGCTTTTTTTATCAGGAAGCCTACTGCTTGGAAAGGTCAGCAAGTCGGGAACAGGGCTATTCTGATTCAGTGTCGTGCCACAGCCTGGCTTTACCCAGAATTGAGGTTATACATGCTGTCTTCTCTTTTTCCTGCCTGCTCTGTGCTTTGGCTCCCTTGTGCAGAGCACTGTGGAGGAAGGCACATGGAGCTCCATGTAGAAGCACGTTCGGGGCACAGCAGCAGAAATTTGAAATAAATGCACCACTAGAGGGCATCTACTCATGCTCACAGCTGGAGTGGAATCCTCTTCACCCCTGCAGAATGTCAGCCCAGTATTTACAGTTAAAGGTAAAAAAAGGTCCTGGATGTCAATGCCTCCAGCATTTTTTTTTTAATGAAAACATCCTTGTGCTTTGTGTCCTCAAAAGAAGAATACACTGAAATGTGTTAATAAGCCAAGTTTAAGATGGTATATCAAGCTCTGCAGGTTACCAAAGTTTGACAAAGATCATCCTGAATGAACAGAAATTGATGTTTGTTTATTTTCCTGCATGTTCAGAGAGAGCAAATGGGCTTTGAGAAAAAGAGGGAGGAACTCAGTTTACCTACTGCCCCTCTGAATACACTTGGAATTAATCTACATAGAGATGCTGAAGGAAGTCAGGAGAATGTTCTCAGTATCTAATACAATGGCCTTTTTTTGCTATGCTTTAATTGTTCCTGAGAACAAAAGAATTACATATATTTATAAAATTTAATTTAGGTATGCTCCCTTCACAGGTTTGGTTGATTGCATTTGTTTTTCTAAGTACTGCATGTGGCTGTGGCTTCACCATGGTACACTAGGTTTTATGAGCCCTGGGGAGCTCATGTGGTAGCTGCAGAGCAGTCTCTGAGCCACACTGCAGCAGGAAGATCTGCACACAACTGGCTGGAGGCCACAAGACATCAGTGTGGCTATCGATTCACCCATGGTCAGTTGTTTTCTTTTGTGTGTGGACTTTCCCTCCTCCTCTCTCAAAGAGGTCCCAGCACAAGGTACCTCAGTCCTTCTCTTCAACACCACCATCTCCAGATAGGAGGGAGAAGAATTTTATTTCAGCTCTAAAATAAAACTCCAATGGTCTCCACTTGACAGATCTGATTCCAGGTTAAAGATAATCCAAACCTTCCTGTCCAGTGCTCTCCAGGCTTGCTTTCTGCAGCTGAGAGACGATAGTCCTACACTAGTGCAGGCTAAGCCTCATCCCTTCCTTCACCCTTTCTGAGCAGAAATCCTCAGATGTGCCATACTGTGCCAAATCCTTTACAGTGGTTTTGTGATGTGAGTTAGTATCTGCTGGAGATGCTGAGCTGAGATGTGAACTCATTTCACAGAGGGCTTGACCTGAATTCCCTGAAGTGAGAGTCTCGTCCTTTTACTCACTGAGCTCCCTCTTTTTGTACTTAATCAAATCCTAAATCCTCTGAAGTGAAAAAATGCACATTTTGTTTTCAATGACTTGCTGAAGCTGAATGCTTCTCACAACCAGCAAGGCCTATGAAACTGGTATTTATTAAGGATGAGTGATTTCTCACACTTATTCTGTTTCTATCCAAGGCTGCCGACTTGGTCCACCTGGGTTTCAGAACTGAGATATCACATTTCCCACGTCTCATGCCTTCTCTGTACTTGCCCTGCATTATTTATTAAGGCACTGAGTGCTCCTGGGGTTCGCTGTCAGGCAGGGTCAGGCTCCTTTGGGCTCACCTCTGCTGCTGCTGCAGTGCTGGAAGACTGATGCACCAGCCAGTTTATTGAGCAGACTGGACCTGCAGCTGGTGCTGCAAATTGAGGTTATATATATTATATTGAGGTTGTATATTGTATAACCTCAGTGCTGGAACTTAGAAGGTACTCAGTGGAGAAACTCAGAGGAAACTGGGAATCAAAGCAGAAGGGAGGACATGGGGATTCTGACTCTGCAGGAAGATAAGTAGATTAATTGGTGTCTCCCTCAGAGCTGTTTTGGCTATCAATTCTTTCAGGTCAGGCAAGGTTGCAATATCCCTGCTGGCAGTAACACTCTTAATGACTGAATTGATCAAATCAGTGTCATCCATTTGGACCTTTCTTGCCAGGTTGGGCTTGTAAAAGAGTTTCAGCAACTTTTTCATCAAGAATCTTACCAAAATGGCTGGGGGGGAACAGGGGGAGCAAAATGCTGTTTAGTATTAAAGATCTGTTGCTATTTTTAAACTGCTAATTGGATCCCCCCTCTGAATTGCTCCAGATCAAACATGTATGTGGTTAACTAAGACTCTAATTTGGAAATTTGTTGTGCTACCTTTTGTGCCAGTGAACAAAGAGTTGTAGCAGCATGACCTGCATGGACACTTTATTTTCCCTACAGCTGTGATATTTCTGTAGCTTAGGAGGAACAGTGGCTGATTGCAATAGGAGGAAAGCATAAACAGGCATAAGTGACTTGGGGAAAAAAAAAAGTTCTATGAAAGATTACAGAGCTGTTAATTTTCATGGTGTTTCTTTATTTTCCAAGAGATAGGCAGTGTGGCCCAAATCTCCCTCTGAGATGGGGAGGAGTGTGAGTGCTCAATTAAAGCTGGTGTTTGGATGAGACCATATACTACTACGAACAGCAAAAAAAGATGCATATACATGTGGTTCATCCTTGGACTCCAGAAGGGGGGCAGACGCTTCCTAGATCTTGCAAGTCAGGTTTCATATTTTAAAATTCTGGGTCACTTCATTAATTAAAAAGTTATGTTTTTAAAATTGTTTCTAATCAAATGCACTGTGGCACTGGGAGCTGGAGTGGTTTTTTGTCTGAAGCCTATATCATCCATCAAAACGTGCTTCATGAGAACAGCTGGATCTCATGTTTGAGTCTTCATAACTGAACTGAATGTTTAGGCTGTCTTTTTCCATCAAATGTGTGATTTAACAGTGCAGCAGTGTAAGAATCTAGGACAGTTTCTGAATTGCAGATTTCTGTACTCGCTGTTTGTGAAGCAGGAAGAAAAAGAAAAGACAGACTGCTGGCAAAAAAGTAAAATACTACTACAATAAGCATACACCACATTCTATTTGATGGACAGCAGTGCGTATTCCCATAGAATAGGGAAGGGGCTGGGATTCATGTGGATTAGTTCCTTGTGAAATGTGCATAGAAATCCAAGTATTCTCTTCTCAAACACATCGGCTGCCATTCTCTTCTTCTAGTCACTTACTAATATTGGAAGCCGCAAACTGTGAAAGCAAAGTTGCAGGAAAGGCATTGTGTGTTTGCAAAAAACCCCAACAAAATTGGGCCTGTGTGGGTCCATCCTGCAGTCTTTCCTCCTGCAAAGCTTCCCATAGCCCTGTGTGTGTCCCTGTCTATGCCCATGCACGTGGGTTCCCATTTGCTACAAATGGCTTTGTAAAAGTCCCTTTTCTTCAGGATCTGTCAGAACGAGCATCTGTACAATGTTCAGCTCTGCGCTTGACTGAAAGCTTGAGAAGTTAAAAGCTTTTAGAACAGTCTCAAAAAAAAAAAAATCAACAACATGCACATATAACTAAAAACACATGAGAGATGAGAAAAAAGAAAAATAATGTAGCACGCAGTAACATTTCCTTTCTCTCTTTTTAGCGGTATCAGAGAGGCTCAGCAAGAAAGGGACCCCTGGAATCCACAGGGTTGCTCTCAGAAACACAGCAACAGCTGAACAGTGCATGAGAGCTGAGGCTTCAGGGAAAACCTCCATGAAAAATAAAAGGAAAGGAAAGAAAAGGGGAAAAAAAACCAGTTTTTTTTTTAAAGCTCTGTACAGATGCAGTGACAATTTGATGAGTCTTTCTGCTTTTTTTGCTTTCATGCAAATTGATAGCCTGCTCTTGGGAAAGGTCTACAGTGGTTGTGAGCATCCTATTGTCTGCTTGAAGTTACAAGCTGACTGGATAAGCTAAGAAAAGAAGTGTTGTAGAAAAGTGAAAAGGTGTTTGACAATGTCAGGAATTCTGTGTTGCTGAGTGCTGGACACGCACTCAGAGCTAAGGCTCATAGGCAAATTCACAACATTAAGAAAATTGCAGTGGAACCAATGTAATGCCAGTGCCAAACACTCAAAAAGACACTAAGTTCTGCCTCACAGGGTCATGAAAGTATTATAATACGGCATGGCTTTTTCAGGCAACAGTGTGCTGTTTTGATATGCTTTCTGTTTTTTTAACTGCTGTGGGTTGTGTTCTCACGGTTTGCCCTGCAACCACAGGGATACTTTTTATATTCTTTAGATGAAAGCTGTTCCTTCAGCTTCTTCAAGAAGAAAATTGAGAGTGTGGCCTTTAAGAAAATGATCAAACGTGACAAGTGTTGCAGTAAAGTCACAAACAGTGAACCAATTTTTATTATGATGTTTTGGCTTCTTATGGATAAGAACACAGTTGCACTTCTGTTTTGCTTGCTCTCTAAAGCCTTGTGTGTATAAACCTTGCCTTCCCCTGTCGTACCAGCTTTTCTCTGAGCCCAAAGAGGACAGCTAGACTTCTCAGGCATCGTTAGCTAGTGTGGCCTCTCTTGCCTTACTGCCTGTCAATATGGGAATAGATTCACTGCAGCATTAATGTGGATGAACATCTGAGCTTAAGCTGTTGTAGAGGGTGAGCAGTCACAGGGCAGAACCAGTTACAGGCACTGCGAGGGCGTATGAGGATTTGTCCCCTGAAATTTATGAGTGTGGTAAGCTGAAGTGCTCTGTGATCCTTTCCTAGTCTGTTGTGAAAGGGTTTCTCTTTCCTTCCCATCTCATCACAGAATATTACAGAAGATCTTGGAGGACTGGTGACCACAAGGAGCAGTTTTGTGTTCATTGCAAAGCAAGAGAGTTAAGAGACCCCTTACAGAAGGTTTTTCTTGGGAGTTCACCCCCTAAGGCAGGACAGAGAGTTAATCATCCTGAATTACCCCAGGTGTAATCTGTAGTAGCTTTCTTGGCAAGGGAACATGCAAAGTTAGAGAGTGTGAGTTAATTCTGCAGCTAATATGTGCACCTGTGAAAAAGTGGTGGTGACCATATTTTACACTTTTTTTTATGTGGCTTCTCTGATGGGGAATTACTGTATTGGTAGCAGAATGGTGAGAAATTCATAGGGAAATACCTTGGTTGGTTGGACTTGAGTACTTTGAACCTGGCTGTGTATCAAAGCACTTTCACCTGCATGTTTTGGTCCAGAGCATGTTGGGTATGAACTTCCATTGTCCTGAAACAAAATCAGTTTTTTACTCCTATGACAAGTAAATAAAGGAGGGTGTAAGACAGGACTGCTTTCACATGGTAGCATTTAGCAGCCATAGGTATGAGAGGTATAAGTGACCATACAAGATGCAGGACGGGGGAAAACCAGGCCGGATATTATTAAGTCAAAGCTACAACCCGTGTCAAGGCCCTAAGCTTGTCTCCCCTTGAAAACAATAACTGCTAGAAGTGTACAATAATACCTCAGTGGAAACTCAGCTTATATAAGCAAAAGAGTTCCATTAAAACACCCTCTTTGCAGGAGTCCAGTTTTACACTTTCAAAAGTAAGAATGAGTTTGGTTTGGGCACCTGGAGAGATGGCCCATCCTGATCTAGTAAAATCATTTGAGGTAATGAATTAATCTGCTACTAGGTTTCTCCTATGAGCTCTCTAGGGGTTGAGAGTGCAGTATGACTGGCAATTTTCTAGTACAGAAGTACAGAAGATAGGTGAAGTGTAGATAATGTTTGCAAGAGAGTTCCTTTGGGATTGTAGATGCCCACATTAAATTAAATAAGCTATGATGGCAAAAGGTTGGAGGTTCTGCCCTTTTATTTTCTAGCTTTTTGCCAGCATGGGTTTTTCAACTCTGAGCCAGCACAGCTACACCAGGAAAGCCTTTTGGAGGAACCCAGACACATTTTCTTAGCCTGTGCAGATAAGACATCAGAGTAAGGCTTGCAATATTTTGATTGCAGTACAGCAATCTGAAAGTTCACAAGGTGAGGAGCACTTCTCACCAAGAATATACACTGCAAACTGTATTTAGAAATAACATTTTTAATTAAAAACAGCATTTCTGATCCTGTTGGCAGTAGCTATGGGGCATAAGTGAAGATATATAATCTGACAGGAGATGTTTGGAATCTTGATGCAAGAGATTGCAAACCAGTCTCAAGCCTGCTTGAATAATCAAATTAAGAACTTCCCTTCTTAGGCATACATTTCTGAAGTGGCACGTGCAGGTCTGGCACAGAGCACTCATTATTGCCAATGATAGCTGACATCAAAGGCTTTCTTGTTATGAAAATTTGTAAAGATGCAAGTACAGACCCTTTGTGTAGATCCTGGCTGTAGTTTCAGAATATGCCATTTTTGGTGGCAAAATCATCTTTAAAAGTTCTGGTTCCTTTGATTCCCAGAGCTTGTTCTTGTCTTTGTGCTGCAGTTATCTCTCCGCTGTGTTGCTATACTGCTTTAGAATCCAGGAGAAAAACAAACCAAACACTTTTATTTTTGGTTGGGATTATTTTACTGATTTACTTTGCAGCACAGCCCCCTACACAGTGCTAAACACAGTGTGGTAAACTGTGACATGAAGTCAATAAGTCATTGAGACATATATTAGGAGTGGGATTGGATGTGGGTGGGATTACCTGCCACCAGCTTTGTGATGGAGGCAGGGTCTTATGGTACTGGGCAGTACTGGGCAAAGTCTGTCATTGCAAGTCCCACCATGATCTCCTTAGCTCTAGGGCCTGCAACCCCAGCCCTGGAAACCACTGCTTAGGAGTGCCTTGCTTGGCCATCCCCAGCTGCAACACCATTCTATCCAATCTGAAAAAAATGGGCCTTGGATCCATTGCTTTTTCATGCTCTTTCTGTGAATTCAAGGGCCCATGGGGTGCCAGAGCCTTCCTAGTAGAGCTCCTGCTCCTGTTGGTCTCACAGCATCACCTCCAATGGAAGCAATGGCATTCCTGCTATGGGCACTGCACGGTCATCGCTGCCTTGTGGCCCAGCTCTGGGCACTGCCTGCATGGAACACTGCCTGCACAGAGCCTTACACTGTAAAAAACCAGAGGACCTGTGTGGGATTTGAGGTAGAGACTCGTGCAATGTAGGAGTGGAGCAGCCCATGGCTGGGGCTTGTCTCTTGTAGTGACCAGTGGAAAGTAAGGGATCAGAACAAAATCTCTGCCCCATTCACTGAGGCATGTGGCTCATCATCTTTCTGTGCTCCAGGGAGGTTTGGACAGGAGGAAGAGGGGAATCTCTCTGGTGTGATGCAACACCAGAGGGAGTGACAATTCTTGGGCAAAGGGCTTGCCCACTCCCAGTCATTTATTCCACATGCCCCAGCCAGTGCAGGGGGCAGGGAGACATCAGGATCAGGCTGCTCCACCAGTGCCATTGAGCAAACACAGGTGATACAGCCTCAGCCCTTCCTCACCCCCACAGCCCCTTTGATAAAAGGACCTTTGTTTGCTCACCCTCTGAAGCCCTGGATGCTCACTTGGTGACTTTGCTGCCCTGGTAGGCAAGTACCTGGCAGCAGGCATGGCCTCTTTGGCCAGTGTCCCAAGAAAGGGCCATCCAGACCTCCCTGTGCATCAGGCAGGCAGCTCCAAAAGGAAAAGACACTATACATCTTTGACAGTGTGACTGCAGCTTATTTTAACACTGCTGGTTTGTCTCATCACTTGTCACTCACCATGTAGCACAGTAAAAACTAGAAAGCAAACTGAGTGCAGTAAGTAAAGGCAGTAAAGCAGAATCTTGCACATTGAACTTGCTTCCCCATTGATCTTAGTTCATCTTGCCTTGCCAAAACTAAAACAAAATGCAATGCTAAGTGGCTCTGAATGAGCTACCTGCCTTTTGCTTCTACAGAGATTTTAATCTCTGATCCTAATGCTGACATGCAGCATTAGGAAGGGCTAATGTAAACAGCTCCCAGTTTAAAGGCATTTTTGTTTCTTTTTTCATCCCTTGCTCCAGCAGTGTTCACCAGTGGAACAACTGGGACTGCTGCTCTCATTCAGTGTCACTATTTTTACTGAGTATTCATCTCACTCCTGTCACTGTAAATTAGAGGCAGGTTTATTCCATTCAGTTTCCTATGTCTGATTCAGAAAAGCTTCAAGAGTCACAGAGAAATCTGAAGCTCTCTTAGCTCCTTTGGAGTGTGTCACCATAAATCATCCCAGCCAAAAGGCCATATGCCACTTTGTGCTACACTCTCTCAGTTAATAAAATGCGTTAGATCTTAATGCCTTGGGGCAAAAGGATGAGTCTAATGGGTCATGCTTTATCTATTTCAAGACACCAGGTAAACTGATAGTTCTGCATTAGTGATGATTCCTTTAACTTAACTTCACACTAAAGAGACACTGAAGAAATAGTTACAGTATTTTTCATGGCTGTTCAATGCCCTCAGCCACTGCCTCAAAATGCATAAGAAAGGAGGACAGTAAGTTAAAATCACAACATTTTGCAAATGCATAAGCGTATTTACAAACCTCAGAGGAGTGTTTCCTTTGGTTTTTGAAGCCTTTTGCATTCACCTTTTCTAGCTATCATTGCACAAGGTAGAAGAGTTATTCCACTGAGAAGATGAAAAGAGGACCAAAATTTCCACTTAATCACAAGACTTGAAATATCAGTACTAACAGGTAACTTCTAAACTCATAAATTAATACCAGAGATAAAAATTGCAAGGTTTGGCAAAACTAGTAATACAAATAATTTTTACATTTTCATTCTGAAAGGCTACCAGGGCAGACCTCTTTTGTGTTGGATACTATAAAAAAATAAAAGAAGTCTCTTGACAATTTGAAAGATTCTCCTAAAAGTGGTAAAAAATGTTATTTTTGGCATCATTTAAAGAGTTCTCTATTAGCTCAAGACAGGCAGTCCAGTGTACAGAAGTGTTCACAGATAAGATTTCTCTTTTTAGATTTTCTGCACATTTTATACTTTGCACATAAGGCAAAGTGAAAATTAATGTAGGTTCTCCTGCCAGGTTTAAACAATTATCTTTCTTACAGCAATACGCTCATTTTATCTCTGAACTGTTAACCAAAATAAGTGACAAAGAACAATTAAACCATTCATCTCAATTTAGGATCCTAATGCACACCCATGGTCAGAAGAGCCCAAGTACTTAATTTTCATCAGAACCCATTTTTAAATGGTTTAATGCTGCCTCTGATTGTCAAGTGCTAAAATATGAATCTTCACACTTGTGAGTCACTGGTGTAACTAAACTGTGACTTTGGCATCAGAGAGTTTCCTGGGAGTAATGCTAGCTGGGGCCATGAAAACATCTGAGTCACGATTTCCGGGGTAATTCTAGCCCACCTTTGTCAAAACTTAACAAACTCCCACGTTCTCCCTCTTTGCCTCACCAGCAACCCCCAGCAACTCCCTTTGGTGGTGACTGGGTGGTTGACAGCCTGATTTTGGGCTTTTTGTCACAGTGAAAATTACTCACTGCTCCTGCCTCTTCTGACAGCATCAAGGCTGGCTTCCATAAAGGCGTTAACACACGTCTTCCTCAGATAGGCAAATTCCTCTTGACACAGCATCCTCAACCAGTGGATGTACAGGTGAGTGAAAGCAGGAACAGGTACAGTTTTGCTTCAGGTCTTAGGCCTGATAGCTGTGAACACCTTGTGTCTCACACTCCCCAGCTAGATGTGTGATGCAAAGGGCTGTAGCTACAGCCATAGCTGGACATTTTTAGAAGCACATGCCTGTCTGTAAATAAGAAAAAATGGAAGATGTAAATCAGTAAACCAAAAATATTGTCTCTGGTGTCAGTGTAATGAGCTAACTACTCATTTTCTCCCAGTAACAGGGAAGAAAATGAGGGGATATTTTCTCACATTGAAAAAAAAACAATAAAAGCATCTTTCTTCCATGCTCTGCAAATTTAGGGGGAAAAAATCATCAGTAAAGTTGAAGGAAATGGCTTTCCTTTCTTTTGGTTATCTCAAGTTTCAGCTTCTGGAGTCTTCTTGGATTACCTTGGTAGGAGAGAGAGCTATCTAGGCTTTGTGATGGGTGGTTCTTTGCCTTAGAGGTGTGGAAAATGAACCACAAGGAGGAAGGAGATACGAAGTCTTGGTGCAACAAGGTGGATATTGTCCTCATAATGGCCTGTTAAACATCACAATTGAGATGCAGCACATGCTTAGCTGTGCACAGTTTCTCCAGAAAATCTTTTTTCTGGAACAACTGCTGTTAGCAGCAACTAGAACTGAAGCCCTGAGGCCCTGCCTGGCAGCAGAGGAAACTGCACTCACAACCTCTTTGGGAGCCATGGCACTTCTGGCCCAGGAGGCATTAGCGAGAGCAGACAGCAGCACCCCATTTTCCCACTCCTTCCAGCTAACCACAGGTCCTTCAAGGGGTTACTCACCCAGATGTTTTCATTAGCTCTTGCTGGAAATTTTACCTTTGGAATGGTGGATTTGATATGTTCACTCTCTGGCACTCTTGTGTTCAGGCTCTGTTTCTTGGCAGGGTTGTGGCTGCAGATTAATATTCCTGTTAAATACGAAAATTAGGGAGGAAAATGCCTTTGAAATACCTTCTCTCCTCAACTGAAGTTTTGTAATTGTTATTAGCAATTGTAGAACTAGTCACTGTCTATGTTACAAAATGTTAATGAGCCTAATCTCTCCCACCTTCTGCCCAGCAAGTCAGGCATAGTACAATTATATTAGTACCAAATCTATATGAAAAATTGTGCAGTTCTGGTTATCACAAAAGTGTTTTCACCAGAGGCTGAAAATTAATTGTGCTGCTTTCAGGAATGAACCAGCGCTTCAGCTCTCCTGAGGCCCTTTTGAAGGATTCAGCCCCAGTACTGTTATTTTGGTTTGGGTTTTGCAGAATGGGTGACTAAAGATACCAATCTACAATTAGGGTCAGATAAGAGAGTTCACTATGAAAATAGTTCACAGAGTTATCTGCATCTGACAAAGAGTTATGTACAGTCTTGATTACTTCAGTTACACCATGTATGGGTACAGAGATCTGGTTTTGCAATACTAAGCATAAGGACCAGAGGGTTCAATAAAACTTTCTTCAAGAGCAGTTTTTGAAGGACACAGGTAAGCCTGTTAGTTTCTTGCTTGCACTGAGGTCTTCAGTGGTCTAAGTAAATCTTTTTCTTCCTTTCTAGGGATAGGACTTAATTTTTTGTTTTGGGTTTTTTTGTTGTTTTTCTTTTGTTGTTTTTTTTTTTTTTTGTTGTTTTTTTTTTTTTTGTGTGGAGTTTTTTTGTTTGTTTTATTTTATTTTTGATTTTTTTCGTAATCAACTGCTTGCTTTACGTCAGGCAATTAATTAATAAAAAAAGCACACAATAAACAAGCCCACACAAACAACAGAATATCTAAAGGGAACAATTGTTCTGGGAGACACCCTTAACATTTTCCATAGTCTGACCATCTACACAGTGAATAGGCATAGTACACAAGTAAATATTTTTTATTAATGCTGAACAAAATCGATGTCTAACATCAAAGCATTTATTTCTTTGCAAGGGCTAGCCATACACCAGAACTGTACTTCGTGTTTTGATTGATGACAAATTCTACAACAAATAGCTTAATAACACAATAAAATTGATTGCACAACTAAAATAATGCATGGAGACCAGTGGCAGCAGCTTTACCTTACATGGGGTTGGGGATTTGCCTTTCAGACTAGGATGAAGTGTCTCTTGGAAAAATAAGAGGGAGTATTTATTCCTGTGAACCTTTCTCTGTGTTTAGTACTGAAATCTGCATGAGAAATTAAGCCTGCTTCCAGTGCTATTGGTAAAAAAATAAGTTATGCACGGTCTCTTGGCTGATGCTTGTATACAGAAGTACCTTCGTGTGTGACTGTACTATTGGTCCCTGGGCAGCCTCCTTGGAGAGTTACTTGAATTTAAATGGTCCTAACTTGGCTTTGAAAATAATATTTCTCTGAGGAGAATGGAGAGATGTACTTATGTCTTCAGTTGTTTATTTGCTGGCAGTTATTTGCAAGACTAGCTTAGTAAGGAAGTCGAATTCGGGTAGTTTTACTTGGGCAGTAATAACCCGCAGGACTTCTACCAGCTTTCTCTTGTCTTCAAAGTCCTGTGCAAATACAGGCTGGTTAATCACACTGATGAGCACCCAATGCTTGTTGGGAAAAAGGCGTCTTGTTCTGTAAGGGGAAAAAGAAAAAACAAGGTAATGAGCCATTAAAAACACAACATACATTTACTCCCCCACTGTCAAAATAGACTGAAGCTTCAAATAACTTATAGGCACACCTAAATCTGCATACGTTGGTGATTCAAGGAGTTTTGTTCCCTCTCCCGGTGCTTTCAATCTCAGTTAATTTTTCTCATTGTCCTTACATTTCCTAGCATCTGAAAACTTCAAGGGCGTAGAGAAAAAAAACAGCTGAGGAATTCAACTTCTTTTCTACCTGGCTGTTAAGGTAATCACCGCGCTGTTGTTTCGAGTGGAGAGCCAGACGGGCTGGAACAATAGCAGCGTGTACAAACTTTCCCCATTCACCTCAAAGGGGCTTCAGTTCTAACACCTCATTAAGATGGTTTAAATGCTAAAGCTGCCGTTTTGTTGTTGATTATCATATCAGAAACCTTCACCTAACGTACTTAATTAGTACAGCTGCAAGCCCTGGCATGTCTTCATGGAGGGGTAGATTTCAAGCTTAGCTATCTAAAGACTGGAATCGCAAATCAAGTGCTCCTTGAGGCTGGTGATCCACAGCTGGCTTTGTCAATGCTTGTAGTCTTTCTCTCTTTTCTACTTTTCTTTTGTCATTCTTGTTCCATAGACATAATGTTGTTTTAGCCCATGTTGATGTGGACCCACATAACACTTATGATTAAGATCACAGGTGAATCCCTGCAAGAGGTACTAGTTGATATTTTCCTGCAATTCGGTGTGATATATAATTTTGAAGAATTAATTTCTTCCTCTATCTTTCTTTCCAAAGACTCATTGTAATAGGTACTGCTAACTTCCTCCTCTGCATCTTGTTAGTGCAATTCGAGCTCAGTTAAAATGAGGCTTTATTGGCATGGCAAGCTACCAAGTGTCACCTAAGTGTTAGGGGGAAAAGAATCATGCTGCTCAGAGCATGAACCAATGGCAAGTACTTCGTAATGCAACCATTAAAATAATACAAACATGTCAATATACGACCATCAGTCAGAAAAAGGAGGGGTGACGGAGGAAAGCCCTAGTTGGTCCCACCTCTGTGGATTTGCTGGGAACCAACCTGAGGCAGCTCCTCTTGAGTGCTGAACTGTGCCTAGCACTGCTGGGATGTCAGGTGCCTGGGGAAGGGATGTGTTTGAGCAAGGAGAATGCCAGACCTGAAACACCTGTACTGTAGTTTGTGAATTCCCTAAATTGCAGTCAAATGCCATCCCCGTGTCAATGTGTTACAAATACCTAGCTAAGGCAGTTTAGGAGACTGAAATTCATTAGCTGTCTTTAAATAAGCAGATGGAGAGATAAGATCTTTACCACACTCAATTTGCCTGTCCTATAGGCACTTTCTTTCTGGATACCCTGATCATCTGCATTTTTACAAACCAGCACATCTAAGGTAGCATCTGGATGCTGTCTGAGAGAAACTATATTCCAGATTTTTACCACAATAGCTTGCTCTTTTGGCCCCTTGCATCCCCAAATGGTTTAGTTTGCATTTAAATATGCATAGCATGCTACCGCTGGCTGCCAATGGCATTTAACTGAAATTCAAACAAAGCTCCTCTAGCTCAGAGTGTCCCTGCACTTCTCATCGCTGAAGAAAGGATGGATGTTTTGAGATGCTTTGCTGCCACTGTTGGAGGAGGATGGGTGGGCTCCGTGGACTTATGTTTGAGCAAGACCATTCTTAGACTTTGTGTCACAGCGACAGGCACAGGTGAGCAGTCATTTCCTGCTGCGACTGGGTTCATTCACATTTCCTAATCCCAGTTTGACCGTGCCAGTCCTGCCTAGGCTGCAGCTTGAAACAATGGTTTAGCACAGCTTCTTGGGGTTGTGCTCCAGCAGAAGGTTCTCCCCATCTACAGGAACTGCAGCCACCTGTTGTTAGCTCTGGCCAGTTTATCTAGTGTAAACAGAAAGTAATTCTATTCAATCTAATTGTCAGCTTGTCTGTTGCCTTTGCTAACAAACAAAATGGTGTCAGTTACCAAGAATATTTTTTTAGGGGGGACAAGTGGAAGGGGGAGGAACGAAGCAGATTTATGAGGTTCTATACAGGGATCAGTAATCCGTCTGACACTGTACACAACCAGAGCTTGAAATACAAATGATCTTGTATGTAGCTGCTTTCTTACAGTGGAAGACTTCTTAGTGACTAGGTTATCTCATCTTTCTCTTCCCAAAAGAAATAAGCTAGCTGTTGTCATGGTCTTACAGTGATCTTTTTCATTTTTCTGCCTCACAATGACAGTCTCTGCGCTGGAGTTTAAGCAATGAAGCACACATGATTGATTTCACATGGCTGTGAAAGCTTGTAGCATGTGACACTGACATGACTCTCCTTTGAATTGAGCAATGTGGTGGCTGCAGTGCTGAAACAAGCTCTGCTGAACTTTTTATTTTCCTCCTTGAAAATGTTCCTTCAAGCTCCCCCTTATCTACATTCTAGTTTTCTCTGCACTGTATTTTTACCTACTGGACTTGAGAAGTAAAAGAGTTCAGTGGGAGAAGCTAACTGCAATCATAAAGCAAATTCAGAAAAGGCCCAGACAAACTAAGAAATTTGGTTTGTTTGCTCATCTGTTGTCATACATGTGTTCACCTATGACAGCAGTTGTTGAGGAATAACCCAGGAGGATTTTTCTTAAGACTGTATATGTTTTCACTTCAACTGCCACAGATTTTGAAAGAGAGTTAAAATGGAATGAGCCCATTGAGATAAGAGTTTCATCATTAATTTTTCTTGGACAGACCCCAAGCATGGCAAAACCTTGCTTAGGTTCATTCCTAGCTATTAACACATTAGGAACAAATTTCTTGTCCTAGTTGGGGACCATCTGTGTGAGTAATACCTATTTTGACTAGAAGTGGTCCTTGGGTGACTCAGTATTCAGCAGTATGACTAAGAGTTAGAGTCAGGTCCCCAAACACTGAGGAAAGAATTTAGTATTCTCTACATGTCAGTTGCCTGCAGAACCATCGTTGAATTAAAAATCAGCTGCTACTCCTGCAACAAGAAGAGTTTCCACTGTGTAGGTGATTTTTAAGGAATTGTTTCTCTCATGGGGAGTTGCCATTTCCCCATGCACTAACATATGGTTTTCTAATCTGAGAAGAAAAGCTGCTCCAGAAAGATTCAGACTACCACATTAGTTTATAACCTAAGAACAAAGCAGGAAGTAGAGACCTGCATAAAACATAGAAAAAGGATTTAAGGTACATCTTTTATGGTATAGCATGTAATTAAGTAGCAGTTACTTGTATAGATATGGTTTGTCAAGGTAAGGAGTAAATCAAGGGAGGAGAAAGATCTTTACATCTCACATATTTTAAGTAATGGTTTCTTGTAAAAGAGAGGAGAGGACTAAATTTACAAAGAAACAAAAGAGAAACTAGAGTGAGCAACAAGATGGGGAGGAAGGAGAGCTTTGTGGTTGTAACACTCAACAAGGACCAGCTCAGTAGATTTGGGTTCACTTTCTTGGTCTCCCAGAGGTTTCTCATCTTTGAGCAAATCACATCTTTGTGCTTCAGTTCTCTCTGTGCGAAACAGTGGAACACTTTGTTTTGGCTGAAATCTCTCCTGGACTGGGCTTCTTCCCCTATGTGTACCTGTTACACATAGCTGGTATTGTACAAATAATAACATCCTTAAAGAGTTTTGATGAACCTGGCACATGCTTTTGTAGAATTCTTATAATAGACTGGCTTTTGATAATCCAGTTACAACCCGATGGTGTCATTTTTCCCAAGCCTTCAGTACAAAGTCTCTCATGAAGAACTTCTACATAAGCAGATAAGGAAATACAGGAGGAAGCACAATTACAAACACATCAGTAAATATATCCAGTTTTTGCAAGGTAGGGGTAATTTATTCTTCTCCTGTACCTGTTGGAGTAGTTTTTCTAAGAACCAATCAAGTCTTATCATTATAAGAGCTGCAGCTTTGCCTTACAACACCTGTCAAGGGGTAGAAAGGGAAAGCAACGCCTTTCCTTAGTGAATAGGTGGAACTGAAGCACGGGCTGAATTCAAACTCATATTGCTGGGAACTTAGCAAAAAGCCCAGGAATAAGCTTAACTCTCATCAGTCTGTGCATTACTTTACTCCATAGAAGTTTACTTCAGCTCACCTAACTTTAGATGAAAAAAAACCAGATGCAGTAGAAAATCCCAGTGAATGGTGGAAGAAGTAACTTACACTAACATCTAAATCACCATCGTCTAAATGAAACATCTGTTTTTCCACTGAATATGCAAAGAACATCAATGGGATGTTCAAAATTATGTAAGTAATTTGCTATACCATTTAATTTTTTTGTTGTATAATTCTTTCTTCCTCAGAAACAATCTTTGCTACAGAGCAGTGGTGTTTATTGCCACAATTTTGACTTAGACATTGATGGTATTAATTCTCTTTTGATAATTTAAATAGATGTTATAATTATATAATTTGTCAAATCCCA
The DNA here is from genome assembly GCF_028018845.1 of Melospiza georgiana. Classification (NCBI taxonomy): domain Eukaryota; kingdom Metazoa; phylum Chordata; class Aves; order Passeriformes; family Passerellidae; genus Melospiza; species Melospiza georgiana. The sequence goes on along the minus strand of NC_080430.1, from coordinate 40,454,583 downwards.
ACCAAGAGATACTCTGAACTCAGGATAGTGAGGGAAAGTGAAGGAAAAGACCTTGAAACACTTGATTTTTCCCCCTATGAATCCTAAAATACTCTCTTATGTAAGTTGGAAATTTTAAACATGTTGCTAATTGTGTGAAACTGCTTTAAAATTCATTAATCATTAACAAAAATAGGGTGGCAGGAAAAACGTAAGAGTGAGAGAGACAAGAGTTGACCTGATGTTACCAATATCAGGGGAAAAAAACCCCAGAAATTTAGGTGTGTGCCATGCACTGTCTCTCACATCCACTGTGTTCTATAGACCTGTCTTGGTTTTAGGGTAGTCTAGTGTTGATAATTCCCACTTTCTGTTTATTTATTTGTTTTTCTTACAATTATTTATCTAAGCTGCAGTACCCCTGATATCAGAAGCATTTACTTTCATTTTCACTTCATGGCATTTTGAACTAGGCATTTAAAGTGTCTGAATCACTGCAGGTACATGTGGATTGCTTTCAGTAGTGTGTAGCTGCTCCATTAAAAGAAGAAAAAAAAAAGGTGCTAGAGCTTTGTATCTTGGTGTATCCCTTGATGTAGTTTTTCATCTTCCACTGGTTTTACTGTTGTTGATATCCCTATGCAAAATATAAGAAATAATCTCACTGTGCAAATAATGGCATTAAATAGAAAAGCTTCTTCTAAATGAAGAAAATTCCTGATAAGGGAGACCTGAAATATTTTGTTTCTTGAAACAGAAAACTGATTATATTAAAAAAAAAAAAAAAAAAAGGCAAGGAAAAGCAGAAAGTAAAAACTGGGGGGAGGAAGAACAATGAAAATTATTGGGCAGCACTCTAAATACTTACATGTATAATATATTTCTAATGAGTGTAACTTTAGGTGTTAGTTAAGACAAGAGTTAATAAAATAGCACAACTCCCTTTTATTTTTAGAGAATTTTTATATTTTAGAGAATTTTATGCTTTATTAAACATAGATTTTTCTAATAAATGCTGATGATTAAAGCAGTAGTCAGTAAGACAGCACATTCATCTCTATATTGATACTACAAAACAAGAGGCAACCTAAAACATTTTAGTTCAATGACTTTTTGGCTACCCTCAATCCCTTCAGGCAACAACATTTTCTGTTTGTGTTTCAGCACAGCCTGGCCTTTGAATTCATTTCTGATAGTGCATCTCTTAGTGCATCTGTAACATGATGAATTTACTGCTCCTTCTAACTGAAAACCCTTCTCCAGATTCTATATAATGTTTATAAACAACATGCCTTTCATTTTTTAATAACCAACCTCCCAGTTGTCCCAAGTGTAGCTTCATAGTGCAGCTAACCATGTGCAGCTGTGACCTTGCTCTGGGCTGCTCATGTAGGAATAGTCACACATAAAAACCCCGGACAAACAAGTTGCTCTTCCTTGGTATTGTTTGCTCCTGTGGGGCTTATCCCAAGTTTCCCAGCCCTGCAGGAACTTGGTCTGCTCTGGGAGGCTGTGCTACCAAACTGGTGTAAAACATGCCTGGTGTTGGCCCAAGGGGAAAGTCATGGACAGGTGCTGGAGAACTGCTGGGATGCCAGTGGGTTGGCAGGCAGTTTTACTGCAAAGTGAACAGGTTGTTTACTTGAGTGAGAAAAATGAAAGCAAACTTTAAGTTCTTCAGTGGCATTGTTAGCTGAAAACTCCAAAAACATAGCTAAGATCAGGTCACAGGTTTCTGTGTGTTGATGGGGCTGCATGGGGGACAACTGTGGAGCACTAGACTCGTTTAACTCTGCAACCAAAACATGTAAATAGTGGCCAGCAAAACTTCTGAATTGTGATCTTAAAGCATTTTCTGTCCCCAGAACACTCCCACAACAAAACCAGCAAATCCACATGGCTATACTAAAGACATGAGGAAGATTTACGGGGAAACAAAATTTCTCTACAAGCACTGCCACATGAGGCCAGTATGTGCTAGAGAGGCCACATTGTTTTAGAGAAAACACTGTGTCAGTGCTTTGCTTAATTTAAGAGACAAAAGACCAAACAAAAACCTTTGCACTCTGGATCATGTAATCCAATGCTTTGCATTCTCTGTTGCTAAAGTTGATTTATCTTGGTTTATGTCTAAAACATGTTTCTGATACAGTTTCTCTAACAAGCATGAAACTGATTTCAGGGGTTTTTTTTGAGAACTGTGTTAATCAAAGGCTATTAATGAGTCTGTGTTTGTTAGACTCTGATTCCAAAGGATAATAAATCCAGTCACAGGGCTCCTAGTACAAGTGTTGTACTCATTCTGCAAGGTTTAATTTTTTTCAAAGAAGTGATGAAGGTAACTTCGTCCTGGCAGGCTCTACACATGTTGTGTTATGAGGAATCTTACAGCAATGTACCTTATATCTTGTCATCCTTTGAATTTGAATGGAGTAATGATATGGATATGTACAACTGGTGAGGACTAGCTGGCGATTTTTAAGACCACACTATATTATGGACTTATTATTTCATTTGTTCATGTCCTGTATGTCACAACATGTTGTTTATGTGCCAATATCAAAGGTTTGTACTCGGTGGGAACTATTCTGGTTTAAGCCAAGATATGAATTTTAACAGATGTAGTTAAAAACATTTGAATTATATAGATCCTGCCTTAAGGAAGGGATATTTTAGATTGATAGAAAATGATTAGAAGCAAATTTGTCTCCAAATACAGCATAGGCATACCCCCCACTAGAATATTGTACAACATTCTTCTGCCTGCATGGAGATAATGCAAAGGAGGCTGGAGAAAGCATCTTCCAGTAAAGCACTTGTAAATCAATTCTTTAACACAAGAAAAATCAAGAGCTACTTTGTTGTCTTGTGTATATGTATAAGTCTTTAACCTAACAAGCAAACAAAAAGATTCAGTGACTGAAAAGGAAAGCTAAGTAAATTAATGCTAGAAATAAGATGTACTGCCTGAGTTGGTTAAATTGTGAGGAGAATAAATGATTGGTGGAAACCACTAGCAGCAGTTGTAGAATTTCATCTTCTTGGTGTTTTTATAACAAGGTAAGATGTTTCTTTAGAAGATTTGTTTAATCACATAAGTGTTCCTCAATTTAGGTGCAACTCTGTGAGACTGTGAGTAATTTTATATAAATATTATATAGCGTCTTGTCAGCTGGATGAATAACCTCATACTAACTTTTGCATAGTATGGGACTGTGTGCAGACAGGGTTTTAGCCAGTTTGGTTGCATTGCTGTGCTCATGACATTTACTTCAGTAAGGGATTTGACCCATGCCCCTCTGCAGTTCTGCCACAACTGAATCCAAATTCTTATCTACAGCATGGAAACTTAAACTGCTGGATCAACTCTGGCTGGCAAGAGATATTTAGTATGTTTGTGTAGGTGTGACTGAAGACCCTGTGAATTGTAGAGTGAAAGTGGGAATCAACATCTAATCTATTTGATTGACAGATGTATCACGACTTGCTGTGACAGTGTACAGGCCCATTCCTGTTCATTTTGCTCTCAGTGATGCCTTCTGCTTTGACAGGAACATGCCATTATAACCTGGGCCATCCCAGTGTACACAGCCTATGTGGAGCTGCATCCCCACAGGCACTGTATTGGCCAGGATACTGAGTGTGCCCCACCTCTGGCCTGAGCCATACAGACAGATTAGGGCCTATAGTTTGTCTCTGGGACAGAAATATTTTGACTTCACCTACATCAAGGTCTTCCCCACTATGTTGGTGTATTGATCAACACAAAATGTTGTGTAATGAGAAACAAGGGTCAGATGTTTGAGCTCAGCAGTGAAAAGGGGGCAAATATTGTTTCCAGGGAGTAGCTCAAAATAGAAGTGAGACTATGCTGCTTATCTTGGCTGTGTCACTGCCCACTGCTGTGCCTTGAGCTGCTGAAGGTACAGGTCCTTAATGCAAACTGAGGACTTCTCTTCATCTCTTCTCAATCGCCTTATTCTTTCTGTTCCATACAGGACAAAGTGAGCATTATTCTTATTTTATTCTTGTGCCTTGACAAAGGAGACTCCTGGAAAAGGCCATGGAGAGAGAAAATTACAATAATCGTGCCTGGAGAAGACAAAAGTGTGAATAAGACTTTCAGCAGAAGTGTGACTGAGACAGTGTTGAATATAGGGCAATATAGTGGAACTGTTAATAAGCAGATTTACAAAGACAGAAAATGTGAGAAACAAAGGTAAGCTCAGGATCAAAAAGAGCAGATGGATTTCTTTCTTCAGACACAAAATGGCATCAAGCTCTTAAAATTACCAACACACAAGTTAATGACTTTTCCACAGTGGCCACCACTAGAGTGAAATGGAAAAGATAAGTGAGATTAATAATAAGATTGATCCTTGCAACAAGGCAAGCAGAATCTTCTTAACTTAAATTAATATACAGTTAATAGATGCATACCTGTATGTAATAGATATTAACAAAGACTTCTGAGCAATGAGAGAGTAGAAAGTTTCACTAACCCTGCAGAGGACCTCCATGGAGAGTTTGGTGTCCTGAGACAAGAGGCATTTTCTAAAAGCTTCCTGCTTGGCTCTGTCTCCTGGATTTTAAAATATCATTGTATTTTCTGATCATTTTGCACTGCTTCAGGTCACAGTGAAGCTGCTGTAGTGTCTAGTGGTGCTGGCAAGGGCAGCCTGCACCTTCAGCAGCAGAGACATCAAATCCCTGTGCTTGGAATTATGCCAGGATGGCTTGGTGTATTGGAGGCAGTTGCCTGCATAAGGTCCCAATACAACCAGTACAGCACTTTTTCTGTAGGATGAGTTTGAGTTTGATTTAGAAACAGTGTGTTGGCTCAGGTGGTTGAGGAAAGTTATGGAGCAGTATTTCTGAGTTTCTAGTCTTTGCTGAAGCAATTGCTTCTCCCAACCTCCTTACATTTCTAGTGGATGTTTGTTATAAGGCCTTTGATGTGGTCCCCTAAAACATCTTTCTCTCTAAATTGGAGAGAGATGGTGGGTGGTCTGTTTTGTGCACAAGGAATTGGTTGGATTGTCTCATCCAGAGGGCAATAGTCAACATCTCAGTGTCCAGATGGAGATGAGTGGGTCCAAATGGTGTCCCTCGGGGGTCTGTACTGGAAGCAGTGTAGTTTAATATCTTCATCAATGACACAGACAGTGGGATCAAGTGCTCCCTCAACAAGTTGGCCCACAGCATCAAGGTGAATGGTGCTTTTGACATGCCTGAGGGGCAGAGTGCCTTCCAGAGGGACCTGAAAAAGCATGAGAAGCAGGCCTATGTGAATCTTACAAGGTTCAAGGCTGAGTGCAGGATCCTGCACCTAGGTCACGGCAGGCTCTGGTATCAACACAAGCTGGAGAATAAACACATTGAGAGCAGCCCTGCTGAGGACTTGGGGGATGAAGAGCTGGATGTGATCCAGCAGTGTGTGCTCGCAGCTGAGAAGGCCAGCCATGTCCTTTACTGTATTTAAAGCAGCATGGCCAGCAGGGCAAGGGAGAGGATTCTGCCTCTCCACTTGAGTGAGATCCCACCTGGAACACTGCATCCAGCTCTGGAGCCACCAACATAAGGACATGGAACTGCTGAAGTGAGTCCACAAAGATGATCAGAGGGCTGGAACACCTTTGCTATGAAGACAGGCTGACAGAGTCAGGGCTGTTCGGCCTGGAGAAGAGAAGGCTCTGGGGAGACCTCATTCCAGACTACCAGTATTTAAACAAGACCATTAAGAAAGATGGGGAGAGAAACTTTTTATCTGGACCTGTTGTAATAAGACAAGGCACAATGGTTTTAAACTAAAAGAGTGTCAATTTAGACTAAATATTAGGAAGAAGTTTTCTATGGTGAGAGCAGTGAAACAGTGGAACAGGTTGCCTGGAGAGATGGTGGATGCCACATCCCTGGAGGCTTTCAAGGCCTGGTAGCATGGGCCTCTCAGTAACCTTATCTAGCTGAAGATACTCCAGCTCATTGCCAGATTATTGGAATTGGTGACCTGTAAAGGTCCCTTCCAATCTGAACTATTCTGTGTTTCTGCATCTAACCAGGAATATCTGACTTTTTTCATCCAACAGCCATGCTACCCAGTATATTCAGGCCAACCAAAGCTGATGTGTAGCTAGTTTAATAGACCAAAGTGGTGCTTAGAATCTGGCTTACAAGGGGATCAGATGGCTCAGAAAACAGTGGTGTGTTATAGACTATTGCAAACAAAACCAGCCCTGGCTACCTAAGCTGCCCAATATCTGTCATTATTCTCAGAGAGGGATCTGTTCCCCAAGGGTCCTTTTAACTGTGGTCATGGTTTGGCTATTAAATTGCACTAATTGGTTAGGACATGAAACACTCCTGGGATACCCCAGATTTCCTTTAGCAGGGGGATTGAATGTGGAAAAAGATTCAGAATACAGTCATTACAAAATTAAATTGTATATGATATTGGAGATCGCTTTTACTCTCTGAGTTTCACCTGTCAAGGTTGGGAGTTTGACAGTCACATTTTCCTATATTTAATATGTTTTTCTCTCCCCTGTGTGAAGCTACATGAATGGTGGGCAAAGCTGACAGAGCAGCCGGGGTGGGAGAACTTGAATTTGTCGGTGCACAAAGCACTGCCAGATGCAGGCACAAATGGGAACCTTGCTTCTAACAATCCCCCCTGCTGAGGCTTATATTCTGTATTGCCTTTTCTTGCCATGAATATAGAGTTGTGTGATAGAAAGTGAGCTTTAGGTTTTCACGGCACTTTTTTTTTAAGTGGCTTGGGTGGAGATCACAGAGGAAGTATGTGACCCCCTTCAACATTGATACCACAAAGTATCAACCAAGATAAAACCTGAAAAGGGCTGTGCCGTGCTTCCCCAAGATTCTCATACAGAGCAAGACTTTCAAATTTAGAAAAGGGACTTTCAGCTTGGAAAGTGATGAATGGGGAGCGCTTTCCACCCCCAAACCTACCCGAGCAAGGAGACAGGCAGTTCTTGAGGTCCCAGAGATGTAGTATACCAGAGGAAGAGTGAGTGAATTGTGGTTGGACAGAGTAAGAATGAGACAAACCTACAAGGATGTTGTACAAATTATGTTTGCCTTTGAGTTTAATCATAATGCTAGAACCTGTAGAGGACTAACTCCAAGAAACATTTGCTTTTAAAAGAGGAAAGAACGATCAGTACCTTGCTGGGTCAGTGCAAGGTGGACAGCACCATTTCCCACACATACCCCTCAAAATGTCATTTGAGACCCAACTCTACACCTACCCAAACTAGAGATATTTTTCAGTGTCCTTGCTGCAGGCTCCTGATTTTGGGGGCAGAGGGGACCTGTAGTGCTATTGGAAGTCTTCCAAGCTGCAACATTCCCACGGGTACAGTGTACTGTAAACTTTGCTCTGTGTGGACATATTGAAAAATATATAAATACATATTTTCTGATTCCCTAGGTTTGATTCTTCCCCTCATGGATTTCTGGCAGCAATCTCTTAGAGTGACTATAGCAAAAAAAAAAAAAAAACAAAAAAACAAAAAAAACCAAAAAAACAAAAATTAGCTGTGACAATTACTTGAGAAGAAAATACTTGAAGTGAAGGCAAACTCTAGGCTTGTTCCTGGAGGTCTCCCTTTGGAAGCCTCCTTCCTTACTTAAGCATAAAAACAAGGGCAGCTTGGTAACCAAGGCTTTTTAGCTGGTCCTGAATTCATACAAACCCCTGAATGCAAAGCAGCATTGTATTTTCTTGGCATGGTTTATACCTGGACCACTGGCATGTCACCTCCCGATTCCTTCTAAATTGTCCTTCATTAGTTTATCAGTTATTTCTGCACTATACATGTGGGATATGCACCCTGAGCCATCAGGCAAATAAAAATGCTGCTTCCTGTTGAGTTTAGCTCAGCTATGGTAAGTATGACCACAAAAATGTCTGCATTCTACACTAAAATAGTAACATTGAGTTTCCTATCTAACCCACAAAAGCCAGGAAATTCATAACCCATTCTAGGTTAAGCATAAAAAGGGGATTGTAAAAAAATATTTTAAAAAATAATAAGAAGAAAAAGAAACAGGCACTACAAATACCAGTATCTCAATGTCAGGACAGAATTTTAGATACATTTTATTTACAATAATTAAGGAGGGTGGAGGGGAGGAGGAAGCATTCCCAATAGCTGTCCCTGGAAGCTGCAAGATAGTCCCAGGGCCGGATTGGGGCACCCCAGGGGAAGGCTGGGATGGCTTTGCTCACTAAACTCTTAACAAGGCACAGTCAACACTTAGCTCCCACTTCTGTCTGTTATTTGTTTGGTTTTGACATTTTGTTGTTACAAGAGCTTAAAGAATTTTTTTCTGTCTTTCCAATTCTTTCTGTGGGACTGTTGACAGCCTTTGGTGCATACACATTTCCATTGTTTTCTCTGCTTAAGCACTTAGTCAGATTTGCCCATTTGTTTGTGGGTTTTTCAACTGGCAACAAAAAAGATAATTTTAATATATTTTTTAACATAGGAAAATGTGATGCAAAACCACAAACATTGGGGGGATTCAGGGACAGGTGTAGTGACTAGGAGTGCAGTTAAGTTTTTGAAATGGCCTAGATTTCAGCTGTTTCTCTGTTCTTTAAGTATTGCTTTAGAGTATGAACAACAGGGAAGATAGTACTTGCTTTCCACATTCTAATTATAAATAATGAAGAAAATTCAGTAGAGCTGAGCAGGAAAAGTATGATGCAGGAGAGAAGAGGAAAAGAGGGCCTCTCTTTCCAGCAGAGGTGGAGATTTCCATGAGGGTGGCCCTTCCAGCTCAGTGCCTCCCACAGGTTTCACTGGGAGTGCTGAGCTGTCCCTGGACTGATCCTGCATAGACACTGCTGGGCTTCTGTTTTGGGGTGGAACTGTGCCTAGAGACACCTGCCAGTGCTGGTTAGTGTTGGGTGAATGTGAGATGATCTCAGAATAAAACCTACACAAGCTGCCTGATCTAGCTGTGAGAGAGAACTTTGACCTGCATCTCCCTTGGCTTGTGCAGCTGCAGCCCCCACCTGATCTGCCTCCTAGAGAGGAGCAGCTCACCAGTACATGGTCCCCTGCATGGCAGGGGCTCTGAAGAAAATACTCCATAGTGGTTTCCTCAGTGAAATATCTTCAGTGGGTGACACTGAGGTCGTAGGAGGTCAAAGAGTATCTTACCCAGAGATTTTTGGCAAATGTGACGCCAGGGTTTTGGGACAGTGGCAGAGGCACGCAGCAGAGTGAGAACAGTGACCACTTTATTGTATGAAGATGACTGCACTGCCAGGATGACTGAGCCCTGAATTGTCTTTGTTTGCTGGTTCTCGGACTGTGCAGAGCTCAGACAGGCCAGGGCATTAAGTCTCTGGAGTCTGTGATTTCTTAGTTGTGCAGAGCTCTCCAAACTGATAATAGTCATATGAGAACATGGAGAAAATCCATACCTTTAATACAGGTACATGCATCTGTTTGGGTGTTGTTGCCTTTGTGAGCATATATTAGGCATAAATAAACTCAACACAAATTTAGGGGGACCTCTAGTAACACACATTTCATTTTATAGCTATTTATCTAGCATGCTAGATAAATATTGTGGGAAAATACAGACATATGCCAAAATGAATGTTCTATTTGGACTTGTACATGCTGAAATAAAACCACATAGACAACCACATCCATTAGCTAAAATGTGCAGAAGAAATTGCCACAGGAGCAACTGATCTCTGTGCAAGAGTGCTGGCTCTGTGCCCACCAGCACACAACACAAAGAGGGAATAAGCAGCAGAAGTACCAGGGGCGTACACAGTCATACATTCCTCTTTTTAACCTCAGTAACCTCTTTTCTCCCACTCATACCTCCACCCTCACCCTGAACACCCAATGAGTATATGAAAGAAAAACCATATTTGTTAGTTATATGGTTCATGATGACTAATGGAGACTTTGTTGAATAAACCAATGGGGTTTTATTTTTTTTATTTGTGGTAAAAGTACATTAAAAATTACTCACAAGCTGCAAATGGGGACTGTTTGAACCTAATTTGAAATTAAATTTATGTGAATGGGTGAGCCAAAATAAAAATGATCACTTGAAATCAGTTTTAATAAGCGGAATTTTAGTCTGAATGGCTGTAAGGTAGGTTATGTTAAATGAGAGCTCAGATATAATGTGGGAGACTAGTTTTGGAATGAGAGTGGGTAGGGAGTGGGACAAATTGGGGGAAAAAGTAATTCAACAAAAAGAACTCTCTTAAAAAAAACAGTGAAATCATGGACAGAAATATACAGTGCTTTTAAGTGAATTATTCATTTTTGTTTGTTTAAAAGCACCGCACTTTTTCTTTTACATGTTGCTATCTTTTTTCATGTAAATAATAATGAATATTCCTTGGAAAAAATTATAAAAATATGTACATAGTGATGAGAAATTGTTGAAACAGCTTCAGATTTTTTGTTTGGCTTCCCCTCCTTCCCCACCAAATCTCAAATTTTTTTCCCAGTTGGTTTTGATTTTTTGCTATTGATAAATTTGGCAAAATCATCTGTGTGGGCTATTTAATTAGTATGAGTGAATATGGATCTGCTTGATTTGCTTTTAGTCCTCAAAAAAAAAAAAGAACAAACAAACAAACAAAAAAAAACTACACAAAAAAAACCCAAAAAACAAAACAAAACAAACAAAAAAAAAAAACAACCCAAACCAGCCAAGAAGCTGGTTTGAGCTTGTCATCAAATAACATGATTTTAGGATACAAATCTTTAAATCTTTAGTGGAGGTGATACATTCATAAGATTTAAGATAATCTGTACAGGCTGACAACACTTAAAGTCAGCATACACTGATTGTGATATACAGACCCTTATCATTTAAGCTGCTCTTTTCCAAATTTAGTTTCATTATCGAAGTACATTGCATTTGTCTCTAAAACAGTGCTTACATTAATGGGAAGTCATAGAAATGTGAACGTTTGCTCCTAGTACTTCATAATGAAGTGAAAGTTGTCCCTTGTCTGAAGTCTTTACCACAGGGGCCATTAGCTGTATCTTTTGAACTCCTAAAAATGTTGATTATCTTGTGTACTGACTGAACATTTCAATTTAAAGTCTTTCTTTGGAGGATTTCCTCGTGGTCTGGAAGTGGAAACATTGATGTATGTTGAGAAAAAGTGTTCTCACAGTGTTTCCTGCCACTCTTGCAGCTACAGCTCACAGAGGTCATATGTATTCTCTTCTTTGGCCTTCATGTGTTGCTTAGAAGCTGTGAGAGATTGGGGCAGCCTGTTGAACAAGTGCCCCAGTACTCAGCCAGACCTGCCTTAACTTCCTAATCCCATCAGCCCTGATCATCATGTCTTCATAGTTAGGTGAGAGGAGAACAAATGTTTTTCTACTTAGCAAAAAACATTGTGTCCTTCTGCTTCTTTTTTTTTTTAAAGGAAATTCTGGCAGGGAAGGGAGGTAGGATGGGGACTGCAAACCTCAGAAGCAAGTGCAACCAGAGGAGTTTGCACTGCACTTCTCAGTATTACAGTGGTAAATGTAGTACATTGATTGCACAGACCTAATGGCACCCAACTGAAGAGATTTGGTTGTCAAATTGGCTTTGAATAAAAAATGATCTTGGGTTCTTACATACCACTTTGAGGTGTTGGCCTGGGGAGCACAGTGATCAGCTATGTGTTCATCAGCTTTTGAGGCTCCGAGTCACGTTTTCATTTATTCTTCAGATGCTGGGCTGATCTGGAAATAGCATTTCTGGAAACCAGGCAGTGACTTCAAGGCAAGGAAATTGCTGACTCATTTCTGGGTAACTCGTGTTAACCCCTGTGTCACATCCAGCTCCCGGGGGAGGAGGAGGAGGAGATGGTGGTGGTGGTGCTGCACGGGCAGGAGCTGACAGTGGAAAGTTGAGATTGCAGCAGGGAGAGGTACTGAACTCTTGGCACGGAAGCCGCTGTAGATGCGGCTTTGGCATAGCCAGGGCGGTCTGCAAGCAAGGATGGGCTCCATACGTGCTAGACAAAAGGGATGGCGGGTGGCCAGGGGCTCTGCGAGGCAGCAGCGTGTGCTTGTGTTGGGGGTGAGTGTCCTTGGCACGGAGCTGGAGGGGCCCTGCCATTGTCAGCCTCCTCCTGATGGCTCTGCGGGCCTGGAGGGGGATCTGTTGTGTGGTTTTTTTGTCATCTTTTGTTTGCAACTTGAAGCAATCGGCAGAGGGTAATTGCGTTTTGTTTCTGACAGCCCTAGCAGAGCATCCTCTGTTGTTTGTCAGCCCTTACTGGCTGTGCGGGTGGGAACCTGCGGAGGGAGGGCAAGACAGCCGCGGATCCCTTTGTGCAGCGCTTCCGCAGCCTGGCAGTGGGCCTGGGCCAAGGGGAGCTGGGGCACTGCCTGACCCTGGCCCTGCCAAAGCACCGCTCTGCAACCAGGGCTGGCTCCTTCCCCTGAAACCACCTTGCTGGCCGGTCACTGGGACTGGCGGGGGCTGATGAACCCGAGCTGCTGTGGGAGGTGCCGGAGCACCAGAGGATCAGCAGCCCAGCGAGGAGGAGGACACAGGTCACCCACCAATGTCACCACTGAACATATCGCACCAGGAAATCATAGCTGCAGGAGGTGAAGCTGAGGCCCAGCTCTGGGTCACCTTTCAGGGCTGAGCCTTTGCAGTGGCTCTGCCCATCCCTCGCTTTACAAGCAGACAAGGGACACATTCCTGCTGCCAAGTAACTTTTAGGGAAGAAAGTACCATGGAAAAAGCCAACACTTCCATTAGCCCAAATAGCATGCACTGGCACCCTGGGCCTGCTGCAGGACCACAGCATCCTTCTGCATGGCCCTGGAGTGCTACAGCCCTGCCTGAATTGTGAGGGGTCCCGAGGTGACCATCCACAGCCAAAAAAGTCCATCTCCTGAACATCTCTTGGTTGCTGACAAGGAAGAGAGCCACCACCCTGCCAGACACAGCATGGTGGGAAGCTTGTGTGGGATTGCTGTGAGTCACTGCAGACAGAGCCCACTGCAGTTGTGGGGCTGGGGCTGGCTGTATCAATTGACAGAGATCCATATCTCGGGATCAGGTGGGAAGTGTGCTGACCCACAACAGGGTTGAAATCAGTCATGCCCTGAGAAGTACAAGCCACTTTCCAGTTTGCAAGCAGCAGGGTCCCCTTGGTGGTTTGCACCTCCCTGATTATTTTTAAAAACATTTTGATATGCTGCCAATTTTAAAGAGAAGTGGTTTCCGTCTGCTGCCTGCCCGTTTTAACAGCAGGACTTTCAACATGTTGATGTATAAATGATTTGCATTTTGATTTAATGGCTTTTTTTTTTCCTTTCCCCCACCTTGATTTTGCCTTGCCTGTTTGGCACAGGACAGTTCAGGTTTGTGCCACACACATGGCCCTTGTGGCTTTTGCTCTGCATGGAAGGCATGAGGAGCATTGCTGACTTGCCAGTTGAGGGGGTTCTTGGGCACTGCTTGGTTAATGCAAGGACTGTGCAGGTCTGGTCCTGTCCACTTCACCTGGTAACAAGGACAAAAGCAAATTCAGAGAGATCAGGGAGTAACATACCCATCGTCTGCAACACTTGGAATTCCCTTTTGGACTTAAATTTCCTGCCATAGCACTCACTACTTTTTTCTCTTGTTTATTTTCTTTTTTTTTTTTTTTTTTTTTTTTTTTTTTGGTTGCTTTTTTTCTGGTCTGCTTATCTCCATCGAATGAAAATCAGCTGTGAAGATCTGAGCTTTGTGGTCTTTCTGTGTCACTGCTGTGTGACACATAAGGCTGACTTGAAGTTTTCTCTATTTTCCCATTGCCTTTTTCTCCATAGAAAGGCTGAGGATGCTCTGGTTTTACTTAAAAACAGATATTACTGTGTCTCTCTCACCTTAAAGTGTTTAAACTTGTGCATTTCTAAGAATGTCCCTTCTCTGAAATGCTAATCTAGAATTAAAGCTGCATAAGTATAAAAATAAAGACATGCTAGATTGCAGACTTTATATTTCAGGTCCCATCCACAGAAATCAGGTATCTTCTTTCTCCTGTGTCTTCTGTATTAATTTTAGCAATTTTCTAGCTTCAGAGACTAGAAAAATGTAATTTGTATGCAGACAACAATCAGAAGCTTTGCTGCCTTCCTTTATGTGTATATTTTTTAACTTTAAAAACCCCTCAGGCCCCTTCTGTGGGTAAAGAGAAGCTGCATCTTTCATAGAGTATATTAAGAAAGTACCTGATCACAACTAACACTAGATTTGTAATTTAACTGTTTATTTTTAGTAGACTAGATAAAAAAATTAAAATGTACAGGAAGAATAGGAAGTAACTGCTGTGATACATGAAATTATATGGTTTTAAAACAATTAGAGTGTATGTGAGACTTTAACTATTATATGCAAATTCCAAGATGCATAGGTGGTGATAAAGCAGAAGAGATATGGGGAAAAAAAACCCATATTACTACTGATTATCTTATATTTTCACTGGTTTAAGATAATTTAATTAATTTAAACTTATTTTAAATATCTGTAGAGAATTTTATATTCCTAATTTTGTTATGGGAAAAGTCTTCTTCTTCTACAGACAACTTCTGGCGTGGTCTGTATTTAAACTGGACAGAGACAAACCAAGAATCAGTGCTCCAAACTTCTTGAACTTTTGTAGCATTACCTCTATGAGAAAGGGGCAAACTGGCTTTGAAACTTTCAAAACATTGAGGAATATTAAGAATCTACATTGGTTTAGAATCCTGTAGTCTGGCAATGCTGACAATGGTTTAATTCTATTTCCACATCTCTCTGGATCATGTTTTGAAGTTTCTGGGAGCTGACAATATTGTAAACCATTTTTTTTCCTTGTGGTTTTGATTCTGTTTAAATGTAGACTAAAAAAGAAAAAAAAAAGAAAAAAAAAAAAAAAAGAAAATCAAACTAGCCCCAAACCAAAAGTTTTGTAGGTTTTCCTCGAGATACAGACTTCATCTTGGCTGAAGTTGGCTTTGTCTTGCCTGAAGTTGTTTTGATGTTGCATTTCTGCAACTACTTTTCTGGTTTCACTGCTTTTTGAGTCTCAAAGCTTGTGGGAACAGCTGATTCCTAGCCCCAAGGATGCAGGTTAAATGCCTGTATGGAATTCATTTAAGAGCTGAACTCAGTGATCCTAATGGGTCCCTTTCAAATCAGAATATTCTGTGATAGCTGATTATTTTGTATACACATTCTAATTTAATGCCAGTTCTTGTATCCTTGCAGTCTGTCATCATGTTTCATTTTGCCTGTGTGTGCTTTCTGAACATCCTTGTAGCTTTGAGGAGGGGCTGCTGATTGAGGATATACATAGCTCTGAAGAGCTTTTGTAATGCCATTAAAGCTTTGTTTTCTTTTGATAAAAACTTCACTTTGGTACAAAAGCAACCTGTTCAGACATTATTGAGGAAACTTCTACTAAGTAGCTCAATGAAAAGTCATGGGACCTGGAAAGATGGCTTTTGAAATAATGCTTGCTATTGTACAAACCCATCACTGTGCTTGATGACATCAAAAAGAGCTTTATTTTGTAATGGAGCTAAAAGTTTGCAAGGGGAAGGTAGGAGTGAGGAAAGGAGAATGGCTGGGACTTACCCAGAGAAGTGAGCAGAGCCCAGTGCAAATTATCTTAAAGAGAAAGGGCTCAAATCTGTCCTTTTGCTTCACCTCTGCTTCATTGCTGGTCTTTTTCATTACTACTCTTTTACCGCTCTAAAATGATTCCAAGTTCCAAGAATCTTCTGTAAAGCAATGTACTCCTACTGGTTATTGCTAGGCTGAATAACAAGAAAATAAAAAAGACAAACTTTACTTAAATCTAAATTCTTAAATTTACTTAAATCTAAGTTCTACACCCACTCATAACCTTTTGACTAATAACATAACTTCTGAAAAATCCTGCTGTGCCTCCATGCCACCCCACACATTGCTGGGGTAGTCCAACTTTTGAACTCTCTACAGGTAATTTTGTCCAGTCTTCAAAAACACTTCAGCTTTTTGCTGACATCTTGATTGGAAGTCAAGTTCAGAAATTAGTTTGGAAAAAGTTGAGAGTGATGTAAAGTAGGCTAAGTTGTATGTCAACTGTCCAGTTTCTTCTGAAGGAGCAAGTTAGAGCAGCATTATGCTTACTGCACATTCACTGCCAAGGAAGCAGGATGGACCTCCTCAGTCATCACCTGCAAGTTCTTACTTGTCTTTCTTAAGACTTCTTCACAAACACATTTTCTTTGTTGCAGTAACTGATCTAGCACAAGAACAGTAAGGTTTCCCCATACCTGCCAGCTGCCTTTAGATTAATAGATGGATGTTAGCTAGATAGACAACATAAGGACATTAATTTGAGGAGATTTCTAATATCTGTTTAAACTAGGTCATATTTTTCAGGTGTGTTTGATTTAAAGCTTAAAGCAGAAAAACTGAGCACATTTTCAGTTCATCACTTTTCCTATTGTGAGGTGCAATAATTAAATTCAGGTCTATGCTGAATAATTTTGTCTATTGCCTAGGGGAAAAAAGAAAGGGCAAACACAACACCTAAACTAAAGTGTCACCTCTTCACCCTGTTTTTCACTAGTGGCTTCTACCTCCTCAGATAGCATGTGACCATGCAGTCAATTGAAGTAGGATTTGGCAAATCCAAGGGAACAGAATCATCTGCTGCAGCAGTAGGATCTGCCTCCACCAGACCGTCTGGGGCTGGACTGCAAAACCTCCACTGGCAAGAGATCTGAGGTGGACCCCACACTCTATCCCTATCTCTAAATGAGGGACACAGGGGAGCACGTGGCCAGAGGAATCTTAAAACTATGATAAATTAGCAAATGGAGAACACTATGAAAGTGAACATTGGTATCCAGTCCTGTTTACTGGGTATTATCCAAAGGCACTTTCCCTCAGCTGCTAGCCATAGTATGGTGTTGTGCCTTTACAAGCTAAATTAAAGAGCCCTCTACTGCTAAAAACCTATTTGACAAGGTGCTTAAGCTGCTGAAGTGTATAGAGGCTAATAAGGTCCATTTGTCTAGCTAAAGTAATACTCCTCCCTGCAGAGTTTCAGGTCAGATTAAAGGCTGTTGTGATTTTGTAGTCATACGGTGCATTTATATTGATATACCTGCACTTGCATGTGACATCTTCCTGATACATCTGTCTGTGACAAACAAGGCTCCTCTCTGGCTTGGTTACCACTTCCAGGTTTAGAACAGGCTTTACAGCAATGAGATGAGACCTGGTTGTATGGACTGTTCTACACATCAGATTGAAGGACAGTGACCTGTTGGTGTGGGTGCAGAGGAGGGACACCAAGTTGATTAGAGGGATGGGGAAGCTCACCTATGAGGAAAGGCTCAGAGAATTGTGTTTGTTCAGCCTGGAGGAGAGAAGGCTTCAGGGTGACCAAATTGCAGCCCTCCAGTATGTGAAGGGAGCCTACAAGAAAGATGGAGAGGGACATGTAGTGACAGGACAAGGGGTTCTTTAAAGTGAAAGAGGGTAGATTTAGACTAGAAGTTAGAAAAAATTCTTTACTGTGAGGATGGTGAGGCACTGGAACAGGTGCCCAGAGAAGCTGTGGATGCCCCATCCCTAGGAGTGTCCAAGGCCAGGTTGGATGGAGCTCTGAGCAACCTGGTGTAGTGAAAGGTGTCCCTGTCCATGGCAGGAACTACGTGATCTTTAAGGTCCCTTTCAACCCAGACCCTTGGATGATCCTACAATTCTATGTCACCATCTGTCTTTAGGTGATTTTGCTATTGGGTTTTGTTTTCTTTTTCTCTCCATTGCACATCCTTGTAGCAAAATGGCATCAAATTACAATGAAATAACTTCTATAACTATGAGATAGCATAGCACAGTGTCAGTTTCAGGATGCTTTGTTTTTTGTAAAAGCAAACCACACCCAAACTGGCACCATCAGTCCAGACTTAGGGTGTGCTGTGGCCTTATTTCAGTTTGCCAGTGCTGATAGACAATAAATTTGCCATTTTTAGTCAGTTAAGCTACTCAGAGCCAGGCTTGTGCTTTAAGTTATGCCACTGGAGTTTAAAAGCCACGTTTATGACAAAATAGCTTAAACCAGGGCTCTTGTGGTGATTCACATTATAAATCTGCTGCCTCTGAAACTTAGTAGTTGGTACCCTCACCTGAGGCAAAATAAAGGGAAACCTGTCACCTGCCACCATGACTGCTTAAGGCAAAGAGTTTAACTTAAAGCAGGAATAAAAGCAAAACACATTCCCAGTAATGTCTCCCAGGAGCTGTGTCTGTACCTATTGAGGCTCAAGGGCTGCTGCTGTCAGGTGGAGACCAAGGAGAGCAGCTGAGACAGAGCTCCCAGGCTGCCTCATGTCTGCTAGGGGCTGTCAGACTGCTTTAGCTCTGTTAGTAACACATTATAGTTTAAAGCTTCTCGCTTGTGCCTTTTAAATGTCATATCTGAAATCCTCTGCCCACTCACTGGAAGCAATCTCAGTGGCTTCAATAGACAATAGTGATGCCAAATTTCGAGGTGACCATATGTTATCTCTGTATCTGCACTTCTGTCTTTGCTGCTGTTTGTCAGTGCCTGTATACAAATATGAAGGGCAGTGCCTGACTGCAGTATTTCACAAGGACACATGAAAACAGTTAAATCCTTCTCAAAAATTATTTCTCCTTTTATCCAAGAGGATGCGAGAATTACAGACAAAGGTAAATCCGTAGAAATGCAGGTTAATACCCAGTTCCTAAAAATATGACTAGCTTCATTCAATATGACTAGCTTCAGTCAAAATGTGGTGTGGATGACAGAGCTGTGTGCAGGCTGTATCTGATGGATGTGAACCACACTGTGCAGGGCAGGAGAGGGACATGGGAGCGAAGCCTCTTCATGTTGCTCACAAACCTGGTATGTGTCCTGCATGGTGTCTGCCTTCACATTCCTCTTCCATCTCTTTTCCATGAGAGGATAAACTGTTTTGAGCAGCACAAAAGACACTGTGGTCCTGTGGTGAGTCTGAAGAGACAGCCCAAGGAGAGATGTTTTCAGGTGTCCCATCCCAGTGGTGACTTCCCTGAAATGTGACTGAGTGATGGTGCAGTCTGCCTCATCCGCTCCAAAATTAATGAATGGTGAAGGAGCACTGCAACCAGTAAAACAAATAAAGCACAGAAGGAAACCCAATAATACCTTAAATTTAGTTCAGTTTTTTTCCTCTTATTAATTGAACCATTCTTAGCACATAAATATGCATGTGCCCTTGCATTTAGAACTCAAATTTATCTGTGGTTGTGACCATGGGTTTCCAACAACACAGAAAAGCAACATGTACAATGGTACCAAACAATGTATGAGAAACAACCCCCAAAAGAGAAGTCTCAGTACCAATATGGCCTAATTCCTTTGTTTCCTGTAAGAAATCTGTAAAAGCCAGTTAGGAAGCTGATTGGATCTCATATGCCTTCAGGATAAACCTGAGGCCACTGATGACTTGATTGAATAGCCCCATCACTGTACATCAGTGGTATTTGGAGAATTTATTTTGCTTTTGCCTTTTAAGTCACTTAAGTGGCTTAAGTTTAGTTGTTTCTCTGATGCCCTCTGTAGACAGTGAGGAGCCTGAGAATCTTTGGAAAAGCTTCCAGCCCTGTCCTTCATTCTGCTTTTCTGCACATGCATCTAATGGCCTTATCCCCTGATAGAACAGATAGTTTGTGGATGAGCCTTGAAGTTATTTCCTGTTTAACTTTGGAAAACCTTTTGAGGGATAAGGAGATATGGAGAACACAAGAGTGAAGCTATTACATGTGTATATGTGATAATTTTAAAAATCCAGCTGTATAGTATATAAAATATATTAAAAGTATATTAAAAGTGTATAAAGTATATAAAGCAAAACTTCCTTCAGAAAGTTTAGTGTTCCTTCTTCCCTTAATGAGAAGTGTCCACTTTGCCTTTTCTCTCAACTCTTCATTGAAAGCTCCCAAGCAAAAACCAGAAGCATGGCATTTCCTCTCATATGCACGAGAGCAGTGAGAGCCTCCAGGCCTGCTGAGAGAACCTAGGGTACCTGGACTTGAGCCCTTACTTCAGCAGAAAAAAAGAGACCAAGGGGAGGCTGAGGAATCTTGTCATGGAGTAAATAAGAACTCAACACTTAATCTGCACAGTGCTAAACATAAGGGAAGTTTTTTGTAGTTCACTGATGCATTCAGACTTTGAGCACGGGCAAAAATTTGGTCTAATAACCTTCGGAACAGAAGTATAGCAGCTATTTCAGGTTGAGACTATTACCCTGCTGTTGGTTTTGTATGGTGCAAACAAATAACCATGTCCTGAGAGAGGAATCATTGTATTTATTTTTGCTCTGAGAATCTTTAAACATGCACTGTTTATTTATCTCTTAAACTGCAAGTGCATCTCTCCTTCCCAGCTAAAAATTTTCCATGTTACATTGTCATTTAGCACTTCCAACACTGTTGGTAATACAGGTGATATCTGTCTTCAACAGGATGAAAATTTGGTTTTACACCTCAGTCCCCTCTTAAATCTTTAATATTAACAAAATCAAAAAGTCTGTGCAGAATACAAATGTATTTATGTTTCTAAACATTCAAGATGTCTCATGGCTACCTAAAAACCCAGCAGGAGAGCAAGAACCTTGTCAAGAGATAATAAAGCACCCATCTTGAATTAATTCTGATCTAATCAAATCTAATTTGATCTGATCTAATCTAATCTCGTGTCTGTCCAACCAGCAGGACTTTCTTATCTGCAGACATGATGCCCACACAGTGGATTGGGAAGTTACTCCCTGCTTTAGACATGGGGATTTTAATAGCTGGGCTGGTTAGTCCTCAAGTTGATCTGGTTTCATGGGATTACGCCATGGAAAGGGAGGCAGATTGCTCTAGCTCTGGTATGAAGTGTTTTCATCATGTCCAGAAGCAGCAGGTGTGGTTCTTTTAGGTGATCTGCTCCTCTGCAGAGTGAGAGTAATTTTGACAGTAACAGCTAGTCTGGTCTAAGGAAAATAGCAAGGGGAGGCAATTTGTGTTACTAGCTCAAGTGATAGTTGGAAAAAAGGGATAACCTTTCAGAAACATCAAATTTTAAAAATGATTTCCTTTGAAGTCTCTTATTTCCAGCTGTCTTAATTGCTGTAGTAAAAATCATTATTTACCCCTGGAGAGCTTTCCTTGCTGTTGTATTTTTCTGTGGTTTCTCAATTTCCTCGTCTCTAAAGAGCTGACAAGTCCCTGAGAGATATGGCAAGTCACTTGGGGGACATGAGAGACCTGCAGGGACACCATCTTCATGCTGAAAGTGGGCAGGTTCTGGTTAAATACTGCATGGACATCATGATAACTACCACACATATGCTGCAAAGCTGCAGGAGGCATCCAGAGGACCTGCATTTCCTACTCATCTTCCACTTTGCTATGGAAAAGCACAGAAAGGGGATTCTTTAGCCCAGATTTTACCCGACTCATAGCCGAGCATATGTGTAAAGGCTCTGCTGAGCTGTTCTTTGTGAAGGCTGTTTGCTGACCCAAACCTATGGAGTCCCGATCCTTCTGTGCAATAACGTAAGCGAGGATCTTCAGCACGTGCTGCAGTCGGTGCAGACGCCTTGTCTGCGTCCATCTGAGTCAGAAAACAGCGGCAGGGAAAATCCCTGGGACGGGAACTCGGTCATCTGTGCTGCTACCTGGTCCAAGCAGGCAGCAGCCCTCCCAGCAGGTCGCAGGCAGTGCTTGGGAGCCAGCACGGGCCATTCCCAGGGACCAGACCGGAGGCAGCTTTTGGACAAGGAGAGCAGCCGGTAGCATAGACACAGGCCATACTGTGCTGGCTGCCCTCAGTGGCCAAAAGCAGTCCCTGGCAGGTTGAATTTAAAGCTGTACGGGTACAGCTTTAAAGCTGAAATGTCTTTGGGTGACAGTGGGATGGCAAATAGTGTCCTTGTGCCAAATATTGATGGGTGTTTAATATACACTTTGGGCACATGCTGTGACTGGGGAAGATTGCCTACTGATGTTGTGTGAGTGCTCCTGATTCCTGCAGTGCTGTGGTGCGGGATGAGCACGACAGAGGAGAATCACAAGTGTAAAGTGCTTTAAAGATCACACTCCAGCAACTTCTACCAGAAAAATACTCTTGATTTGAAGTGTGATTTTTTTAAACAGCAGTTCTATTCTACCAAAAGCCTTTTGTGGATGCAGTTACACTAAGGAAAAAGTAAAAGCAATGACCAGTACAGCTTCTTTAGTTTGTGGTGTCCCTGTGAGCTGCACTGTCAGAAGCCTGATGCTGTAGGCAGAAGCAGTTCCTCGGATGGAGGGCACAGCTAATGTTAACTGGTCTTCTTCTAGTGCAAATTTATCCAGCCTTTGCAGCACTACTGAATTTTTGGTTATAAGCCATTTTTGCATCAACCCCCATGGGTAGTTGTGAAGAGTTGTCTGTTCCCAAACTGGTGTCAATTCCAGTGACCCTTCCAGCCAACAGCAGTGATGGGTATGGTCTGAGCACCTGGAGATGTTGAGGACTGCCTCCTGCCTCTCCATACTTTATCTCATGACTACTGCCACTTGGCCCCTTGGTGCTATCTCTCTTCCCTGGTGGACAGGGTCAAATCCCTCACTAAGCCTACCCCAGGGGGTCAGTCACTCTGAGTTTGCATTGCAGCAAAATTACACTGCTTGATTTTTCACTCTAAACTCAGGAATAATAATTATTCTGAAATCAGCCTGGAGTGAAGACTGAAGTAAACCAAGTTTAGAATTCTTCCTAAAGAGAATTTAAGGCAGGCAGCTTAGAAGTCTCAATAAGATGCCTAACATCGAGTGGACGAATCCCTCTTCTTCTCCAAGAAAATCCTGTGCGCTGTGGAAGAACTTCTGGAAATGCACTATATGTAGTATAAGAAAAGAAAAGGGCAGATTTGAAGTGACACAATGACTGACTGGTATCATATTCTATTCTGGATTGCATAGGGTTTACTGTGCAAGCATCATCCATCTGCACACATGTACACTCCCTTGTGCCTCTGGTATTAGCAGCAGAAATTCACATGCACACACATATTTCTGGTACAAAGCACAGGGGGCTTAAGAGGAAAACTTTTCTGTGAACAAATTGGGCAGTGTTTGGATTGCACATTAACAGTGCTGTAGGGCCATCAGTAGATAGGTGGTCCCAGGAAGAAAAATAACATGTCCATTATATTTCCTGTTTCTGAAAGGAGGAACTGATACCCCAGTGCCAACACACCACTGCCCCAAGCTGGCAAATGTCTCTGGTGTGCAAGAGATAGGGCACAGCAGGGAACTGCAATGCTGGCACTTAGTGGATTGCATGTCCGCCTCCTCTCAGTGGGCTCTGCAAGCCCATCAAGGGCACATATAGAAGAGAAGGATTTGCCACATACTGAGAGGTTGTGGGAGCAAAATGCAGCTACATGAGTGCTTTTTTCCTCTGCAATAGACATGGTGTTTGAAAAGAGTCTTAGGAGCAAAGGGTGATGGGAACCATTACCTGTCCCATCTAAAGTATTCACCCTGCAGTATAACAAAAGTTTTCAGAGAACACTAGTTGAAGTGATTTGGGCAGAATTCTTTTCTTCTACATGCTCTCTGTACAAGAGATGAAATACTGGTCTGTGTTTGCTCCCAGGTCAGGACTCCACTATACCAGCAGACTGGCAGATTCCCAACAGAAAGATACTCTCCACCTTGGAGAACCTGTGATCTGAAAGTCAGACAAGAATCTCTGAACTGAGACACGGGTCTGTACAACAACCAGAAACAGTGGGGTGCTTCTGCTTGGTGCTCCCTCAGCAGACCTAATGAAGAAGTATGAATTGGGAATCATATTGTTGCTTTTTGATGTAGTTTTGTGGAAATGCGTCGCTGCAAAGCACACAGTTAAGAATGATAAGGGTGAGTGAAGGGAATTAATTAACCTGGTCACACGTGTGTGGGATGCAAGGGACGAATCTCAGTGATGAAAAGGTTACAAGCCCCAGGGTAGGTGATGACATGTTTGTTGCAGGGTGGTCTCAAAATTGGGCTGGGTTTGTTTCTAGCATTTCATGTGGCTTCCATGTATCCTTGAGCTGGGCATGGTGAGGGAAGATGGCTCTTGAATAAGAGCTATGGCCTTTGACATCCAGTCCTGGCCACAAAACCTGTCAATGAAACAGCAAATTAGAGAGGGCATAGCTACACCCTAGTCCAAAGAAAGCTGCTTGGCTGCAAGCAGGTCATGCAGAGAGCTGAAGGAGCTGCACAAGCCTCTGCGTGGCAGGGCTGCTGCTTGCTCTCACTTTTCCTGTCCATAAACACCTAAGGTCTGATTCTTCTGGCTCTGCAGTCTGCATAGTCATTAACACTGCTTTGAAGAGTTGGGTTAGTGGGTGTAAAATGCTACCATTTAGTAACGCATCATTTTAACACCACTTCACAGCACTGCAAAATGAGAATCTGGGCTATGGGGCAGAGGAAAACCTGAGCCCCAGGTATTCACCTCATTAGAGAATCCTTTGCTGTGTGGACGGGAGATAGCAAGGGCAATTCCATCTGTCCTGAAATTACACTGGCTGCCTGAGTTTGGTCTGATTTTAATAGAAGACCAGAGAAATAGAATAGAAAAAGTATTAAATTAATATGCAGTGTTAGTGGATTTGGAGCAAGGACTTAATTTTGCTTCCTATTTTCCTGCTTTTATGTGAAACTTCAAGCAACACCTTTTCTACTGCATTTAAAATAATTTCTATAAGTATATAATAGATGCACGGACAAAAACATGTGTATATAGGTAGTGTAAATACTTATTTGGAGATTATACTATTCTCAATATGTTTTCTGGGGAAATTCAATTTGAAAAAAAATATTTTGGCCTTTTATGTGGAGTCTCACACTCTGCATGTGTCTTGCCTATGGAAGGTAAGTATTTAATTTTTTTCTTTCTTAGTTTAGTTTGGGTGCTTTTTTTGTTTGTTTTTTTTTTTTTTTTAGATTTTCTTTGCCATAGGCCCTGAAAACAATAATAAAAAAAAAATACTGTGGCAGTTGCTTCCTTGTGGCTTGCCAAAGGGGTGTTAAGAAATTTTTCTGGTTGTTCTGTATGTGTGAGCTGCAAAGAGGTGATAAATTGCTGAAGGAAATTAAAGCAGAGGGTGGGGGGTTGAAGCTCAAGTTTTGTACTCTTCTGATTCAGGCAGTCTGGATTATAAACTGCTGGTTTTGTTAGAAATCAAAAGTTAAATTGTTCTAAACCCGGGGGTGTTGCAAAGATAGATTAATAGATTAAAAACATCATGCAGCCTCTGATGTTTCGTGTGCTTGGTTTACTCAGGTGCTGGATAAAGAAACAACAATACATCAGAGAGGAGTAGCTGAAGTGGTAGTTGTGATACTTTGGACAAGCAGTCATTTCTGATCCTGGTGATTCCCAGAGCAGGGCTCTGCCCTCCCCTTGCTGCCGTGTGGAGGCACCCAGCCCACGTGCCCATCCCGTCAGATGCCAGCTCCTCCTGTGCCACTGCCTCACTGACAGCAAAGGAGGTTGGCTGTCAGCTCAAAATTTGTTTCTGGGATTCTTTCAGGGCCATTTAGCCACTGCTGCCTCTCAGTAGCCACTGCTGTGAGTGGGGAAGTTGTGGCTGCCAGTTGTGGCTGCTAGCTGGTCACAGCTCAGCTGTTTTGCTTTGCCCTACAATGGCCTGCACATGCCCACTCTTTGCAAAACAAAAATGTTTTTCATTTATGCATTCAGCTGTGGTGCTGGCATGAGTCCATGTGAAGAGGTTTTCTTTCCTTCCCTCCTTCCCCCAAGTTCAAGGCTGTTGCAGTTTTACCTTCAGCATCATCAGCTGAACACCAGTAATGCCGGCTCTTAGGTACAGCTTTGGTCCAAACACTTTGCAATGTTCCATGAAGGAAGGGAAGTTTTATGGACTCTGGGTTGCAAATGGGAACGCCAAGGCACGAGGCTGTGGCAGGCTGCTGCATTATTCAGCATCAGGCAAGGAAGCCTGGCCAGGCTGGATGATGGCTCAGAGCAGCGTGCGGCTTCACTGCTAGCCAGGACCTTCAGCCACAGCTACCCCATCTTGCCTTAAACCTGCCAGAGCTTGCTTCAGCCCCAGCTCTGACACTGAGAGCTGCCCAGAGCTCTGTGGGGCTGCCCAGGCTGCTGCTGTCCTGCTCTGCTGCTCTGGCTGGCTCCTTGGCCACTGCAGTGCTAGGCTGAGGCCGGTTTTGCAGCCGCAATTCACACACCATCCTCTTTCTGCAAGCTGATTTTCTCCTTCCTCAGAGGCTGTAACTTGGGAGCTGATGAGATGTGAGTCAGCATCTGCTGCCTGCTTTTGGGGTGAGAGCAGAAAGGCAGGGGCAGTAACACCTACAACACCCAGTGTGCCTCAGATGTCTGTAATTCCCAGAGGTCCAGCTTACACGTGTTTTCTTGGACGAGCTGCAATGGTGAGGACCCAAGAGGAGAGTGGGATGTACCTGTTGAGATCAGCTGCAAGTAGTGATGCACAGGGCAGTGGCTTCCCAGGTTGATAGACTGGAGCTGCAGTGTTGATGTCCCAAGTCTGCCACTTCCTTGTGACACTGTCACCGCTTGAAAGAACCATACTTTTTGTTCATTTGTAAGGCTGTGAAAATGCATACGTGCACAAACACATATCTGGGATGAGGCTGAAGTGAGATATCAGTGCTCAGGTTCCTACAGATGTGTGTGAGGCTCAGGCACTGCCTTACTTGTGTGCAGCCTGACATGGTGTATGGCAGCACTGCCCACCAAATGCTGCTGAACAAGGGGTCCCAGCCACTTTGGGCAAGCTTCAGCACATGCCAAAGGATGTATTAGCCGGCTGCAGAGAGGGTGCATGAAAGAGGAAAGGGATGAGTCTGTCCTTTGCCTCTTGTATGCCTTGGCCCCGTGAAACACCCCACAGTGCTGCTGCCTGCTGAGGAGTGGGCTGAAGGCCCTGGGTAGCAGACTGTGATGTCCAGCAGGTCAGGAATTGCCCATACAGAGTTTAGGCTCCAATGCAGAAGTAGGAATTTCCTCCTTTCCTCCAGAGAAAAGGAGTTAAAAGTGGAGGATTCTTCCTTTAACCTGTTTGCCCCAAATAAATATTGCCATTTGACAAAGAAAGGCAATCCTTAAGGCAAGCTTGCAAAGCCCTTCAAAGCAGCAATGGCAAAACATTAAAACTGAAAGCAACAGTATGTTGCTCTCAAATTGCATCCTTGGCATTCACTTCTGAGCTATGGGACCCTGAAAAACTTCAGCTGCTTGGGAGGAACCTGGTGGGACAGGGTGGGGATTTCTGTGAGCACAGATGATGGCATGCTGCCGCATCTGCTGACACAATCATGGACAGTTTTCAAGGGTCTGGGAAGACATGTCTAGCTGTGGAACATGATAAAAAGAAAAGTGAAAAAACATGATTATGTCCAATTGGATGGTGTGGGTCGTTCAGTGAGAGTTGTAAGTACGTGTGTAACCAGTCTATTGGCAAGCCAGAGCTTACATCTTGCCCACAATGTCATTTATCTTACAGTTTCAAGCAGTAAACCAATATAACTAAAATGATGTTGTTCCTTCACAGAAAGAAGGAAGAGAAGCTTTGTTTTCTCATTAATATGTCAGGAATATTGCCCTCTGCCCCTGCACAATGCAGTGTAAACTTGCTTGTAATTTGTGCTGGAGGGGGGAAGTCAGCTCTCTGTCTGTGTTTCATTCTAAACTTACACTTAAAATCCTTTCCTGGCATTGATCCCAGCTTTGATATGTATTAGTAAACATTCATGACACCGACATTAATCCAGAGTGAGCTTATAGTCATTTGTTGTATTAGACACAAAAAACCAGTCACGAGGCCGTGATTTGATAGTGTTATCTCAACACCTTGTGTAGAGATGCAAGGCTGACTTGGTGACATATCATCCTTGACACATGACACATAGAGACCATGCTTCAATCAGCACGCCGTGCCTCTGGGCAGTGTGGTGTTACAGCCTCTGCAGGGGAATGCCACTGCCTGGAAACAGCCTCTCCTGCAACTAGTGGTGATGGCAGGGCTGCAGAGACCGGCAAGCAAGAAACCCAGCCTGGTACTCAAAAATCAAATCCACCAAAATGTAACAAGTCTCTTGCATGTTAATGATGTTTGATTATTTGCAGACATGTCTAAGCAAGAACCTGCTTTTCTTATATTTACTTATTCTGCAAATAAATTCAGCAGTAATGATCTTAGTAGCTCAGTTGGCCCTAGATTTAGCCATAAATACATCATAATTTGTATAATTTCATTTAAATTCTGCCCTAAATAATTCTGTTTATTTAAATTCTAGTCATCCTTGAGCATGGTGTGCCCGTGTGATGCACCTGAAAATACAGGATGGTCATGAGCAATGGGTTGCAAATGGAGTTGCATCACCAGTGGGGAGATGTGGTGGCCAATAAAATTTTCCAGGTATGAAAAGGAAATAGAGTATTATCATTTGTTTAGAAGTGTAGTCAGGATGTGTTTTCTTAAAAAGTAACAGTCTGGTTTTGCTGTGAGCAGGATCTGGCCTTAGCTGTCCATGGGCAAATAAACAGCAGGTTGCATCACTGCCCCACACTCAGGTCTGTCTTCCAAGAGGGAGAAGAGGTTGTGACAAACCTTTCCTGGTGGTAAGTGCAACTGGTTGTGATGTGACAGCTGGCAGAAAATCCAGGTGAGAGAGCTTCTTTACACAAACCAGAGTTCACACCCAAGCCCCTTCTCAGTCCTGTGTTTTAGTGATGTGGATGTGCCTGCAGTATGAAGCGAGTGCTGACTTTTGGCTCTGCTAGTGGTAACGAAGGGTTACAGAAATGCTGAAACTCAAAAATACAAACATAAATACCAGGCCTCCAGCCCATCCACTGGGCATTTCTAATTGTCAGGTGAATGGATGAGAAGTGTTGTGATAAATGTCATGTATCTTTTGGGTTGTTACACAATGGTGATAAGGAAAAAGGCAAGACACAGAAAGGGGAAAGCTGAGGCTGCCTGTCTCTACTTGGGAAATAACAAGCCCTTCATTAGAAATGCCTTTTTAAATGTTATCTGGAATTTATAAGATTGGCAGGGTTAGTCCTGAAAAGACTGAGTTTTGAAGCACCACTGGTGAATATTATGTTGCTGCCAGGGCTTTGCACACACTGACACTCAGGCTCAGTGACAGACAGGCAAAAGCACAGGTAAAAGCTGGACAGAAGAGAAAGTGCTCCCATGCTCAGCCCATGCCAGTTGCTGCTGTCAGAATGGCTTTTTGTCCTTGCAGGCAGCTATGGGCTTCAGTTCAGGGTCCCTGATGTTTAATTGCCAAATTGAAAACCATATATGTTTGTAAATACTGGATTACTCAGAATGCCATTGCCAAGGGGCCAAAATACTAACATAAGGTGAGACTGATAGCAGTTTAATTTTCCAGGTTGCACACTGTGGTGGCAAAGGCTTGCATACAATTCCCATCTCTCCTAATGCCTCCATATACAGACCAACAACAATAAACCTCCTAAATAGCCCCAGAGGGACTTGCAGAAGCTAATAAGTCAAGGATTTACAGTGCAATATTCAGGCAGTAGAGTTTGCAGAAACAGCATTGATCCTGCTAGGAGAATTATATTAGGACTTTGGTCCTATCTCATTACTTACTTTCATAAGGAAACTTGCATACTTTATGTTATTTTTCTACCTTTATGGCTATTCTCACATGGCCATTTCAAGGGAGGCTCTTCTAATGTCTCCTTTAATGTCTCTTGCCAACTCAGGGTGGCAAAAATGACCCCATGGCATGTCATTAGCTCTGGCCATAGCTTGGTGTGTGTGTGCGCAGGCTTTGATTAGGTACAGAGACTGCTCAATGACAACAATTTTGCAAGCACTGTGTACATGACGTGGGAGTTACTGTGGGTTATTGCTGAAATTTGCGGTGTCATGGGTAGTATGTAGGCATTCTTCAAAGCCTCATGTACTCAGGAAAGTTTCAATGGTTTAACTTAAAACAAGTTTCACACTGGGGAAAACTGTACAAGTACTTGGTTTCAGTTTAAATGCGATTTATTTTAATGTCACCTCTTGGGGGAGAGCTGTTTTTTCTTTTTGTACCAAAATAAGTGGAACTAAATGGAAGGTGTGTGCCTACAAGCAAGGTGCTGGATGCCCTGGCACAGGTGTTGAGGCCCTAGATTTACATAGAGACATTGTTTTTCTTGAAAGCCTGTCAGTCAGTGTGGTCAGAGAGGAGTGCCAGACACATCCAGACACATTCTAACATCACAGTGTGAAGGATTTGTCTTCCGGAGCCAGAGCTAAGGCCACTGAGAAAGGAAGAGCCAAGAACAGAGCACTTCCCTTAGCTGCACCTAATTCTGAGGATGTGCAAAAGACACAGGTCAAAGACTCTGACTGTCTATTTCCAGCTTGGGCACCTTAAATTAAACCTTCTCCTTTTTGTATCCAAACTGTCTTCCTTTTGCATAGCTCTCAGCCTTGAAGCTTTGACTCAGCAATACAATATTGCCAGGCTGCTGCTGCTATGGCAAGAATGAACCACACTAAAAGGATGGACACATTTGTGAGGAAAGCCTCAAGTCCTTCCCACATAGGTGATGCTTTATTCCCATGTCCAGTATTGTCTTAGCTGTAGTTTCAACACTTCCCACTTAAGAAGATAAATTATTGGATGTGCAAAACATCACACAGTGAGTTAAAGACTTCCACCCATTCAGAGGTTTGTCCCTCTAAACTTTGACCTTGTGTTCAAGCCAGTGTCTTTGTAATATATACTTAAAAAATATATGGGTTAGCATCTTGCATATTTATTAATATTTTGAGAGTCATTCTACAACATACACAATAATTACTTTTCAGTGAGGTCCTAGACACATGAAAGATTGCTGAAAAAGCAACACTTTTCACAGATGACAAGTTTTAAAAAAATAAAACTTACTTATTACTTGAAGGAGAGAAAAGGCCACGAAACAGGTATTTTTACTCAGGAAAAGAGAAAATTTTTAGCTTTTAAATGTGCAGAGACACTAAATCAACTATCACAAATGTGTGCTGGTGATGCAGCCAACAACACTTAATTATCAGTTCTACAGGAAAATTAGGTGAGAAAATTACTTGTCTTTTTATATTTATTTTATTTATAAAAGAATCCAAAGACAATGACAATTCTCTCACTACAGCATGTTAGACAAAGATGGCTAGTCTGTCCTTTTCTTCTCCCTTGGTGATATAGATTGATAAATCCCGGCAGTATACACAATTTAATTTGTGTTTCTCATTTTCTAAGTTGGGGTTTTTTTCTGCAATGTTGAAGGAAGCTGTTGTGGAAGAGATGAAGGAGGCTTATCTTTTATAGGGACTTAGATTAGAAATATTTGAGATACAGAGACAATAACCCTATTTGGTCTGATACATTGCCTTTCTTTGCAATGTGTGTGCCATTATTTTTGTGTGTTGATATTATTTGCTTCTTTCTTCCTCATAGATCATTTGGTTCAGTAAACAACATCTAGGCATGAAAATAGTGGTCATATTCACATGGCTTGATGTGTCCTCTGACATCCCAGCCTGATTATTTCTCCCCAGTATAGGAGCAGAAATCAGTGGCCACAGCTGGAGGGAACAGGAGGGCAGAGGCATGGATGGAATTCCAACAGCACCACACACCTGTTTTGTGGCCAAACATTTTGTATCATGAAATCACAGCCCCGTGGAGCATGGGGAAACAGGAGATGCTTAATATTTTCAGGACTAGTACTAAATTTTATTAATTATTTGATTTGGACTATGCTAACCCTGGAGCACACAAGAAAAGTTCCACACTTTGAAGATGTCTTAATATGTGATTAACTTTGTGTTGCAGATCAGGCCTTAATTCCTTCATGCCTGGGTGTGTAGCAAAGCAGGAGTCTGCACAGATACAGAGTCTGTGTTTGGTCTATGATCAGTCCTGTGTGGATGTCCTCTCTTCTCAGATGGATGGAGGTCACCTAAAACCCCCTCCTTGGGGATGAATGATTTCATGGCTGGTTTTTTTCTCCCAGCAGCAAAGTGGACTGCAGCAGCACTTTCTTCCCCTCTGGCTGCTTTGTTCTGCGCTGCAGCAGCTCCTAGTTATGACTGAGCAGGGCTTTCATCACCCAGGAGTCCATGGCTTCTAAGGGTAATCTTTACCTTGCTTTTGCTTTGTTATTTTTAAGCTGAGCTTGTTTCTCCATTCACAAGTGGATGCTTCTTTCCAAAGCCTTTTTAAGAGTTGCTTGTTGCATTCCATTTGTCTTCAGCTGGCAGATTTCTTCCACCTTGGATCTACTAACCATAAGAAAGCTAATTATGTATAGATCATGTATAGGTGATAAGCAACGTCTGCTGTTGTGTAATTTCCTTTTTATTGGAAAATCAGTAAGAAACTTGAAAATTCTGGCCATCTGTATCCCTTTCTGAGATGCAGGTAAGGCATTTCAAGGTAATCTGTAGATTAAAAAGCCAAGGAGTTGACTGACTTTAAAATTACAGTTACAATAATCTGTGTTAAAAGTGGTCTATGATGGTGATCCCTTCCCTTGGCCTGTTGAATGCAAGTGTATCTCAGGATATGAATTCTTCTCAAGATTAGTTAAGGGAAGGTAGAAAAGCAGGAAGGCAAATAATTTTCTCAACATTAGGGTAAGAAATAAATCATCAGGAACTAAACTGATTTGGATTTTGTCTCTGGTGCCCATCTGTCACCAGGACCCAGTGTAGCTGCTACATATGAATATGGCAAGAGAAATCCTGGCTCAAAAAATCTTACCATGCATGTATGATGGAAGATGAAAGACAAGAGAAGGGTGATCTTGAGAGGGGACAGTTACCTATGTCTCAGCAGTCAGCAAGTTTCCATCAAGTATATCATCCTACACCAGCAGCAACTGCCTGTTCACCAGGGGGAAGGGGAGAGTGCCCCTGGGTGAGCGTGGCATTTCAAGGCAAAAAGATCATAGGCAGTGTCCTTTCAGCAGTGGGCTTAGTTTCCCCTTGAGTTAAATAGGAATAGGTAGTGATCACGTATTTTCCTGATCATTGTTTAATAACCGTGCAAGCCAGGGTCTAGTTGACTGTTGGCATTGCTACCAGTTCTGGTTATAGTGTGCCCAGCCAATTTCTATATTTTCTAGGAGGGTACATGCCATTGGAGCCAAGGAAAACATGTTCGCCTGGGACTCAGATCTAGCAGTGTCTAATAAAAGGCCTGATGAAGAAAAATTTCTGCAAGGTTTATTTTCCCCTGGGAAATTAAGCATTATATACCATAATGTGCCTGGCATATGGCTGCCTATGCATGGGAGCACTGAATCCAATCCCTGACTCAGCAAAGTACTGCAAGCAGTGTTTAGTTGCTAAAAACAGGACTTGGGCACAGGTCTAAAGCTGGGCACATGCTCAGCCAAATCAAATTCATTTCACTTGTGCACAGAAAAGGTAAAACACTGACATTTGTATTGTGACTCAAAGCTAATTTTTTTCTTACGTTAAATAGTGGATCAAAAAATGGTAGTGAGCCTATTTTCCAGATTAATTCAATTTATTTTAGATGTGTGTTACTTTGTCTCTTCACCTTGCAGATATTATTTGCAGAAAGACAAGGTATGCAAAAATTGATTTACAAGACCAAGTGCACAATCCACATAGTGAAATAGGTCTTCTGGCTGTTATCTTTATTATTTGTATTGTATCACCCTGTTCTGACTGCAGGAAACAATAGCCATATACTTTGCAGTGGATAGTTAATGGACTGACAAACAATCAGCCAGATTTCTTTTCTTGGCTAATCATTTACAGATTTGTTAATGCTCTAATGTCAAAGTGTTTCTATCCTGGTATGTCTCACTGTCTAGGAAAGAACTGTGCTCCTTCTTTCTGCCTACCACCATGTAAATGTCCAATTCTTCTTTTTCATGCTAATGGTAGGTTCTACCAGAGAACCCTATAACAACATTTTAACTCTTAAAAATCTAGTCTCCTTGATGGTTTTAGGCTATTTGCTTCTTAATTACTTTGCAAATTTCTTTGCTCTTGCATTTAAAAAAAATATCTGGGATGTCATTTTTTTTTTCTAACCGGTACTACTTTGAAACCAGAGAAGTGCTTGTGGGTGTCATTCTATGCTTTCAGACATCACCACCTTTCTTTTGGAGGTTTAGAAATTGGTATGCAAATACCCAACACCCTTTTGCATCAACCTCATTAGAGCCAATAAACATTTCACTTTAAACATCAATGTTCCCAAATGGGAGGGTTGAAGATCCAGCCTGTTTATCTCTTTTCAAACAGGTGACTCCTTATTACCCTCTGAAAAACTGGAATACAAAGCAGTCTCTCATCTGCAGCTATTACAGCCTGTGATGCAGTGCAGTCAGGGTTTATTTTCTCCCTTCCT
The DNA here is from genome assembly GCF_028018845.1 of Melospiza georgiana. NCBI lineage: Eukaryota > Metazoa > Chordata > Aves > Passeriformes > Passerellidae > Melospiza > Melospiza georgiana. Next base: position 40,420,095 of record NC_080430.1, on the reverse strand, counting down.
TTGGTGGCCACTTAGCCATCAAATTCACACACACACACTCTTAAATATTCATGCAATCACACTAGTGTCTTAATATTTGCACTAATTCCATTTCTCTCCACTTTACATTCAGCACAGAAAATTTTTCAGACCCTTCACAGTGAATGTGGGGGACAAAGCAGCAGTGGCAGCTGGACAGACACCCCATCCATGCCCAGCTCCACTGCAGCTGAGTCACCAGCAGGAGCTGTTACAGGGTGTTTGTGGGCAGGAAAACGCGGGTGCAGTGGGGCTGAATGAAGAACACACCACAAGGAAGAGCAAAGGCACATAGTGCTAGAACTGAAACAGAAAATTGAGAGTTTGTGCTAAGCTTAAAAAGCAAAAATTTCTCTCTGCATCCAAGAAAGAAGCATGGCTTGGTGGGTCGAGCAGGAAGCAGTCAGGACAAAGGTGCTATTTCTGACTTTTTTACTGGCTGTGGTGAGACTTTTTTGATGGCCCCATTTCCTATCTTTAACATGAGGGTTTTACTTGCTAAAATGGCAAGAACCAGTGGCTCTGCAGGAGATTTGGCTGACAGGCATAGAAAACTGCTAGGGATCTCTTCTGTAACTCATTACAGATTGTAACTACACTTCTTCAAAGTCTCTCAAATAAAGAATGAAATGCCTGAATTAAAAAAAAAAAAAAAAATAGTATCAAATTTGAAGTTCATTTTTAATATGACAGCCTTTGAAAACATTGGGACCTACCCCAGCATTTGTTGCTCTTCCAGAATTCCTTTTCTTGCCAAAATAACATATGCAAGAAGTGTAAGTAGGAAGGAGAGGGGAGACTGTGCCCCTTCTCCTCCCTCACACTTGAAGCCAACAGCTGAGATTCAAATGCAAATGCCAGTATTCTCTAACTCTCCAGGAACTTTTGAGTCTTGGTGTCTTACACCTATGTGACAACTTAGGCTAAATTAAAAATCAAAGAGATTTCCCCTGGAGTAAGGTACTGCTTGTTATGAGTGAGGATATCATAATTGGGGCTGCCAGGAGGTTTATGAACTCCACTTGCTGAAGGAGGCTTTGGGACTCTGAAGCACCGAAGTCTGTATTTTCTGTCTGGAGTCATCCCAGCTGCTGCCCTCCCCGAGCCAGATGTGTAAAACCAACAAACATGCTGCAGATCCCATTTAAATGCTAATAACGTGTCTCTCTTCTCTGTGAACTTGGTAGATCAGGGGGATGAGATTGCGCCCCTGCTCCCATCCTGCTGCTGTGGTGGCTCCTAGGTAAAAGGAGAGGCAGGTCCTGGGTGCAGGTGCCCTTTGCAGGGGTGCTGTGCAGTCTCCTTGTAATGTCTGCTCTGACTGGAGCTGCCCGGTGTTGACAGGTCAGGGCCTCAGCTGTAGCTGCCAGTCTGTGCACTTCAAAGCTTTGATTTCCCCCTGTTTTATCCCAATGTCCCCTAAGCACGTGCCCACCCATTGTAGCTAAGGTGGTGAAGAGGGGGAAAACAGACATTAGGTAGCTTTCTTTAGCAAATATTGGATGGGACATTCAAAGTCAGTAACTTGAAACACAGAGGGGGTTTAATGGCAGTGGAATTTTTTTCTTTGATCTCTTTCTATCTGCTCTTCATCTTTATCTTTCCTCAGTACCTTAAATGACAGGCTCTTCTGGAAGAATGCATCATAGCTGAGGATCACGTTCAGGTTTTTTTGCTATATGTGAAATTTCAGAATCAATTTTAAACCTTAATTAGGGCATAGAAAATGTACTGTACCTCTGTTGGTTTGATTTGGTAATAGGAATCATGTTTGCATGCAACAGACAGAGGAGGGAGAGAGGAAAAAAAAACTGATGCCATTTGAAAGGAGAATAGCCATGAAAACTTGATGGGAGAAACTCCAGCAAGTTTGCTAACTTCTGTGAAGCTGTAAAAGTTCAGCTTCACTTGGCCTGTGATGCATTGGTATTTCTTCACTACAAAGTGAGGTGGTTGAGGTGGTTGCAGTTCTCTGTGCAGACAGAAGGTTTCTTCCAGGTTTCACAACCTTTTAAAATCTACAATTTGACAGGGAAATGGTAATTTTAAGTATAGAGAATAATTGGGGTTTGAGTTTTTTTCATTTTTTCAGGACTCTACAGAAGGAATAAACCTCCAAAGAAGGTTCTAGAGATCAGAGAGATCTAGGACCACTAGATTAATTTGCAAAAACAGAAATGTCATTCTGTATATGATATTTCACAAGCAGAATTTGTTGTGTGTGGCTTTCTCCAGTTTGTAGTCAATGGGAAAACTTCTGTGGAATCATTTTGCTGTTGACTAACAATGCAATATATTTTTGATAGCAAACAAGTGTCAAGTGCTGGCATTTTGCAGCTGGCATCACTTTCCCCTGGTGCAAAGGACACAGTACACAGAGAATCCAGCCTGTGGACGCTGAAGATCAGCAAGTATAACCATTACAACTCACTGGAGGTGTTTAGCTCTGGCCCATGTTAAAGGCTGACACAGACTAATGATTTAGGAGAGTCAAACCTCAAGTAGAAAACTTTTATATAGGGTGTGTGTGTATACATCAGTAGATCAGTCCAAACATCCATCTGCCCTCTCCCTGGCAGTGGTAACTATGCCACACTTTCATCAAGAAATGCTTCCCGGGCTTCCTGCATCACATGTATGTGCTTGGCAGCACCATCTTGGGTGTGTTTTACCTGGGCTGTTCCAGGCCCTTTCCCATCTCCCCAGCAGCTTTTCTCGGTGTATTATCACCATATTTGCAATTATCACAGTAATCCTTGTCTTTCTGCAGGTAAACAGTGAGGCAAATGAGTTTTTTTATAAAATGTGAAGTATTTTACCGTAAATATTTTTTCTTCCACTGTCAAATCTTGTGCCTATTCCTTTTCCATCTTCTGTCAAGCTCCCTGCAGTTACAACTGCAGCACCTGCTCGTTGTTACTCATACAGAAATGCCAGTGAGGGAAGGCTCCGTGTACAAACACACACATGCATCCCCTTTTTTTTCCACATGGTGACTTCTGTATTAGCAACTGGTTCCAGATTTTTATCTACTACTTCTAAAATAACTGGAGGAGTTGCATGTCTTAAAGAGAGAAAGGAGTTGTATGTTTTAAAGAGAGAAAGCAAGTTCTAGAAATGTGTGCTTTATGCAGGAGAAGTTACTCTCAGTCTATGCTGCAGGGTTTGTTTTTCAAATCTCACAGGAAAAGTATATTGATTCTGGGACTGTCTTATTCCATGAGAACCTCTTCATTTAAAAGGACACCGTAGATTGCTTGTTAATTCGCTGGCTGAAACTTAAGTAAGCAGAGGCTAATGTCTTTTTACTGCTTTAATTAACAACGATTACTTGTCTAGAGATAAGGTATTTCTAGTCAAAAGCCATCTCCTTCAACTTCAGATCAGCTGAGAATAGTTCAAATTAGTTTTAGGGTAGGGTCAAAGACCAGAACTTTAGGGGTTTGAAGTTTTTTAACTGGGCAGATCAGCACATATCTGCTGTATCTGCAGGCGAATACACATCCAACTGCAAAGGGGGAGGCTGGGATTTCCATCTGCATGGAAGTGGATTGTTTGGGGGCTTTAAACAAATGAGTTAATGAGGTGGCAGTGAAGCACACATCTGTCCTCTCTGGGAGATCTGAAGTCCAGCACATGGTCCACCGGCAGCTCTACTCAGAGGGGACTGTCTGGGCCAATCAAACCTTCAGTGGGCAGCACCACTGGGGGAGGACTCATTTGAAACAAAAAAACCCTCAAAGTGTAAATCCTCCCTCTGATTGGAATTTTTTTGTTGTTGTGAGCAGAAGCCAGCTCCCAAGGCACCCCTCCATGCCCAGGACACAGTGAGTGAAAAGTGCCCAATGGCATTGCACTGCAGCCTGCACTGGCTGAGGGCCTCCCATCAGGAAAGGCAGCCTTGCTTGTCATCAGGGCAGCTGAGCTACACACGGCCAGGGATGGTTTAGATGGATGAAGACTGCATAGCTCCAGGCTTCAGCTGTATCAGCAAGCTCTCATGCTGCCTGAACTTCTGTAAAAACGAAATCCTGTGGCTCTGTCTGTGACTCTCCTTGCTTCACAGGGAAAGGAAACGGGAACCTTGGCTTCCCAAGATACTACACAGCCTTCACACCCTGCTCTGGTGTTGATCTCAAGGCTCAGGCTCCACAAATCTTTGCACCTTCTGCAACAGATGTTTCTGGAAATGTTCCTTCAAGAGGTGATCTTGAACACAAGGCAAAGTTCCTACTGAACTGTAGAGCTATGAACCAACAGCAGAGCAGGGACAAGGACCATGACTCTTCTACCCTCTGCTTGTGCTGATTCTGATTTATTGGCTTGCAAAGAGTCCAAAGGGATGGCTGAGATCTTGCCCTGCTTTTTTGTAAGGATTTAGGTCCAGAGCTTTGAAAGTCATGAGGCACCCAGCTTCTGTCAACTTAGGACTTGCATAAAATAGTTTTTGAAGTTTGGTGCTGGATGACTTTGTAGATTTACATGCTTTGTTATTTATTCTGCTGTTCCCCCCGTTCTCCTTAGTAGCCCTGCTCATGGTGTGTTTGCTGCCTCATCAGGAAAGAGGCTCTGCTATGATTACAGTCCCCTTGTGTTGCCAAGGACAGGGCTTGAAGGACCACAGGCCCCTTTCTGAGTCTTGCAGAGGTGAGAGGGGTGCACAGGTGGGTATTGGTAAACTAAGGTCTTTAATGGACCATCCAGAATTTCAGCTGGCTAGCCACTAGTCTCTAAAGTAGTCCTTGTTTAAGGGAGGAAAAAAACTTCTGTTTCATTCACCCCTGGTGAAAGGATGAGTAGTTCACTCAGCTGTTGAGTCCAGCAAACACAACCACATGAGAGCACAGATTCTGAATTTTTCAGTGCAGCATCTTTATCATGACCATCGTGAATTGTCTGAGCCCATCATGCTGAAACCCATCCCTCCGTGTGGCAGTGCTTTGTCGGGGTATGTGTGGCCCCAAGGAGCCAGTCTGGGAGTCAAGCATCTAAGGACCTCATAATAATTTGTAGACATTTCTTTTTACACTGGAAGAGCTAGAGAAAATGGCACCCCAGAAGTTTCATGGCCTTTTGTCCACCTCTACTTAGAAAAACATCTACAAACTGTTTGCCTCCTTTCCTCCCAGTCGTATTAGACGAAGCCACAGACAAGTAACCACGAGCAAAAGGGGCAGGGTACACTTATGTGGCCACTTCTTCCCCTCATCACAAGCTCAGTCTGTGGAGCAATCTCAGATTGAATTTACTTCCTGAATGCAAACCCTCGGGGTTGTGCTGAGGATGCTGGAGGTGCAGTGACCCGTTTTCGTGTACAGATCCGAGTTTGTGGACAGAGGGACATTCAACATATTCCTACGGCAAAAGGAGAAGAGCCCTTTTTCCATCTCTAGTTTCAAATTTGGCTTGACCATTGTGTGATGAAAGCCGGGCCCTGGGCAGGGAAGCGAATACTCTAACAAGTGGCTTGTTAGTGAGGAATGTCCTGCAGTAAGAACGGAGCAGCCTTGTCACTTCTCAGCCAATCCTCCGAGGACAATAAGGAAGGAGGACAAAATGAGTGCAGCCCTCCTGGGCCTCCCCTTAAGAGTTTAAAAGCAAAATATTGATTTTGAGTTACCCTGCTTCAACTCAGCTTCACTCTCCTGATATTTTTATTCCCTTGTAGGTTTCTGACTCCATTCGTTTTTTAAACAAATCACTGGTGAAATTGTGGTGTGTCCATGTAACATTCCTGCACCTAAAAATATGGTCAATTGACACCTTGAAGGTTTCCAGGCAACTCTAACCATTTGTGACATCTTTAGCTGCATCTCCAGTATGTTCAAAACAGATGAAGTGAATGAATTGATTTTAGCTGCATAAAACCCTTGACAAAAATCTCTTTGTGGCCATCCAGTTAGTCTCTTGATGATTTGTACAGTATTTGCTTATGCCATGAACTTGATCCTTCCCACCACTCTGCTTGTTTTTCAGCTAGCTCTGCCGTGGGTTCCCTGCTCCTGAATGCACTGCAGCTCTACCCCAGAGCTGGGGTAAGAGCCAGTCAAACAATGCTGGACCTACAGCCCGCTATGTCATCACCTGAGCACTGGATATGCCAAATGTACCAGATGAACTGCATGCAATGGTGGCAACCTTGTTAGGTGATTTAAATTGTTGTCAGACCCAAACTGCCTAATAAAATCAGCAGATTTGTGTAACTTGATTCAAAATCCCAGCAAAGCCAAAATGATTTTTCAACTTGCTTAAGGAGATAGTGGATAGAACAACACAGCAAAAATCTTTTCCTTTGTCCCCAGAAAAAAAAAATTAACATTTGCATGTGATGAAACATGCAGTAGGCCAGGAATAAATTAACTGCAGAATCTCAGCTCCTTTAATCAAATAAATTGACATTTATGTGTGTGGTCAAAAGGAAATTCTTTTGAAGACATATGGTCTTTTCATTGTATGCTATTTTGGATCAAGTTCCATTGTATTAACAAACATACAGATAAATCGTTGATGGGCTTAATTGTTTTGGGTTTTTAAAGGTGCCTCCAACCCTGGGGATTCAGGCTTCTCCAAGTACAATGCACGGTAACCACCCATGATAAGTAACAACACACAATAATTGCGGTACTTAACATTTATTGTCTCAGATCCCCCTGACAAAAATGAAGAACATCAGAGGCAGGAACTGGAAACACTGTTGGATGGGTCGGAATGCTGATAATAACACATCTTTCAAGAAGTGTAAGATATTACTGATTAACTACAGAAAGACTTATCTGAGTTCAAGAAAACCAGCAATTACTTCCTTTGGCAGTAAGAGTGTGCAGTGAAGTGTGAGCAGGACACCGAGGTCTGGCTTTGGCAAAGCACTGAGTACCTGCAGTAGAACTGTACCCTTACCTGGTGCCTTTGGCTGGCTAAACTGGTAATCACCTCTGAGTGCCTCTAAGCTCCCTTCTCTGCAACACAAGCTGTAGGATTTGTTAGTCAGTCCTGCATAAAGCACGGTCTTTCTGCTTGAGCAAGAGCATTTTCTAAAGTTAAACATCAGATCTGGAGGAAGAGTGACAAAGTGCCTGGTAAGCTGATCTTCTAATGTTAAAATAAGTATTTTTTTTTTTAATCAACAAAGCTGCTTCTCTAAAATATGTTTCATCAGAGGAGTTGAGGTGATGCAACTGTGCTGGTCTCTGCCATCAACAGGAAGATGTCCTGTTTCCTTCTGCTCATCCCTTCTCTTCTCCACCTGCCCAGTCTGCTCCTCAGACCCTGCTGTGACTCCACTCAGCAAAATGTTAACACACAGTAAATCATGATTTTTGTGTGAATGGCCACAGGAAAATCATATTGAGGATTCTTCATCAGCTGAGTGAATTGAAGGGCCACACGAACAACCGGGAGTTCAGTGTGGGAAGGAGTCTTTGAGACAAAAACAGGGAAATGGAGAAGTGGAGTGTAAGAGGAATGGGGTCACCACTTGAAGCAGAAATTCATCAACTTCAGCTCTTTTGGGGCTTCATTTTTGGGGAAAAAAGGCTACTTGCATAATGTACAAAAACATGCTCAACTTATATGTTCTAGAGGTAGTGATACCACTATGAAAAGGCTACATCCTCTCCCACTGTCCATGATATCCATAGTCCTGTTTCCTGATTGAATGAAAGTAAGCAAGATTTGGGCTCTGTGCACTGCAGATGTGCAGCTGTTGGCTCAAACCCAGCATGGGTGAAAGCTGCTGGAGTCTTTGCTGTGCCCACAGTGACACTGCACTGTTCTGCACTGTGCCTGTCCCATGGCATATGGGGACATGACGGCTTTGTGACACTGGTGCATGACCACCTGGTGAGCTGAGGGAGCATTTCCAGATGCATTGGGAGTGAGAGGAACACCAGCCATCCATGATTTATTCTGCATTGAAGAGATGAGACTGGATTCCCACTGGCCTGATGGCACCAGCTCAGGCTGGGGAGGACCTGGCACCAGTTCCAGTCACATAAAAACTTTACTCGAGAGCACGAAATGACACTGCAGCATGGAAAGTGAAATGTGTGTGGCTGCTGCAGGTGGGGATGGAGAAAGGGAGAGTCCTTGAAAGCCCATAGGTTTATCTTTCTGCCTGGCCCATCACCCACAGCTTCCCCTCTGGCCCAAGGGCTGCAGCATCCTGCCCCAGGTTTCTGGCTGCTCTCTGGTGCGTGTGTGGCTTCACGTGGAGCCCTTCTGAATTGCACTTGTTGGGAGCTGCCACACCAGCCAGCAGCATGCTGAAAAGCATCATCTGAGATGTCCTGGTTTTTGCAGCATAAGCTTGTTTTAAAAAGCTGTGATCATGTCAGCAAACAGCCCATCACTTCCCCCCAGCCTCCTGCTGAAACTGTGGCGCACCCCATGCTGACCACCCGGCACTAGCAGCAGCATTCCTCCAGCTGCTCACATCCATGCTTCAGGACAGTCCCAGGAAGTCCAGCTCTCCCCTTACCCGTTTGTGGGTGGAGTGGGGATCCACAGCAGCTGAAGTCAAGTGAAGCATCTCAGCTTAATACTGCTTGTTGGGTTTGGGAATAGGCATTGGAATCTGGACCAGGCAGGATGGGAGTGGGGAGTGCTGGGATTTCCTTTCAAGCTGTGCCAATTGACTTCTGAGGCTTTTCCTCCCCTGAGCCAGCCAAAACAAGCTGAGGCAAATCTGCTGAGCTATTGCTGCTTCCTGCCTCTTGTGCTGGCACCAGGGAGGAGAGGGATGGGGCATCCAGAGCCCAGGGAATGCTTCCTCCCTGTTTCTCCACATGGAGAAGACTCTTCACACACCCATGAGAGCAAGGAGGAAGCTGAGGAGCAGCTGTTTCTGTTCATTGGTGGGTTTCTGGCAGAGCATGTTTGGGAATTGCAAAGCAAAGTTTCCTCTCTGAATCCTGCCCTGCTGTGAGGGAAGGATGAGCTGGGGGAAGCTGCAAGCAAAAGTGCGACAGAGAGAGAGGTGGGAGCTGCCCACTGATGCTTTTGGTTTTGAGGACTTTAACACCTTTGTACAGCTGAGTGGAGCATGTGCAGGCAAATCATAAGCACTCACTCAGGCTCAGCCCATCTGCCAGGGGGAAGGGGGCAGGTAGAGGTGCTGGCTCTCTCAATAAGGGTGTCAAGCAGGGCAGTGCAGCCTGGCTCTGGTGATGCTCTGCTCTGCCCCAATTACTGATGCAATGGGTGTCTTGGGAAGTTTCTTCTTGGGGTTTTGGGTTTCCCATCAGCTGAAGGAGCATTTATACCCATCCCTTTATACTCATCCCTTTATACCCACACCTGCCCTCCTGCCTCACAGAGGAGATTTGAGTGAGGAGTGAGTGGAGCAGCTGCCATGGTCCCCCATGGGGCAGGGTGCCCCAGAGGTAGGGGTTGATGCTGCTGGCAGTGCCCAGGTGCATAGGGGACTGAGGGAAAAAAAGGTAGAGGTAGTAGGTCATGCCTATGGTAAAAATAAAGGCTTAACAGTGTTGCAGAAAAACATTTATCAGCTATAATGTGTCCTGCCTTCAAAGACACCAATGTCTCCTCAGGCTGTGAAGGCTAAACATGAAAAAAAAAACTTGACAAAGTAATTTCAGAGTTGGCTCTGGTTTTCCTAGCTGGGCATGAGGACTGGTCAGCAACCCAAGCCATTGCTCTTCAAACATGGTAGTTACTCACAAGCATTTATATAAAGAGAAAAATGTTATTCCAAGACTCCTATTTAAATATACAGAAATCCAGATGGGAGAAGTGTTAATTTGAATTTACACATGTGATATCACAGCCTGTAGGGGTTAAGGAGAAGGTAGAAAAATAAAACTGTACTTTTTTTTCTTCTAAATAAATTACATGACCAAGAGTTTGGGGGGTTTTAATGCTGTATTTCAACTGCTATCACTATTCCAAAAAACATATTTAACTATAAAAGATTGTTTAGTAAGATTTGTCTCTATTTCAGTGTAAAGAAGGACAAATTATTTTGTAGCCAAGACAGGTAAGGTAGCCAAGCTCAACCTATAAATATTTCTACACCTGTCCACTGGAATGTAGCATAATCAATTTCTAACATTAGGCATTTTCAATTCCAGAGCATCAGCACTGGGGGCTGAGCCCCTCTCATATGACTGGTGCAACAAGAGCCAGAGTAAGAGCAGGAAAGGACAGAGATGAGGTGCTCAGGTTATTCAGAACTGCTAGTGGCCTTTGGCCAGGCTGTGCTTTCAGAAGACGTCAAAGGTGAGCTGCTCCCAGTCCAGGCACCATCTGCTCTGCTTTTTCCTCCAGCAGAAGTTTAAAGTGTTGAGACCAGAAAAAGCTTCTTGTATACCCTGGAGTACCTCAGTGCTGGCTACAGGAAACCCAGCTGGATATGGATAAGCCAGCTCCCTGGATGTGATGTGCTGAGAGGCTGCTGGGGCAGTGCATGGGTACCAGCAGCTGTGGGATGACATTAGGGCCTCTCTCAGCGTGCAGCCACCCTGGTCACCCGCAGCGGAACACACAGACAGGTCAGCTCACAGGACAGCAAGAGACAGATTCAGAGTGCTCCTGGGAAGGTGGGAAGTAGGTTTGAGCCTGGGTACTGGGACAGACCTGTGCTGGTGCAAGACCAGGAGAGTCAATAGTAAGGATGCTTGCACCACAGACTTGCCCATACTGAAAAAGCAGAAGTAGGAAAGGTGAAGCTGGAGTGCTGGGGATAGAACCTGCTGGAGTGCTGGGGATAGAACCTGCTGAGGCCGCAGGGGAGAGGGGTTTGGGATGGGGCTGTGTGGAAAAACACAGTAGCTAAACTGAGCGGAGATGTTTCAACCCCAGTAAATCTCAGACATGTTCATGTGAGTTGCAGCCAGGGAGAGTTCTTCTCATTGCTATTGAGAAACATGATGGAGGGAACCTTGTAATTTTTTTTTTTTTTTCATTTACTCACTGGTTTGTTTTCCTGTGAATGATAGTAACAGTTCAGCCTGAAAAGTTGATGTAATTGTGAAATTTTTTTCAGCTGTCACCGTTCAAATGCCCCTGCATGTATGCTTTAGAGCAGATTGCCTTAACAGGACTTTGGCTACACCTTTTATATAATATTTTTGTTTAACTACATTTTTGTAGTGGTATTATGCTAAGCAATTTTTAGTGTTTCTTTTTACATACATCATTTCCACTTCTTGTTTTTTATAACTGCTTGCAACTTCTATTAAGTCAGAATTTCCAAAATCAGCAAGCTGTGGCAAATCAAGTATTCAATCAGGATTTAATAGACATCACTGTGGTCCTCTTTCCTTTGGAGGCTGTTCACCTGTGCCTTTCAGGGATTCACTACAGCAGAGTTGAGCACATCTTCTAATTCACAGACCTTTGAATATTTTCTATGGAAAATGCAACATATTCTTTAAAAAATAGTATATGTTTCTGAAACTCTTGCAGTTTTACAGAATATATGGCTCAACATACTTTTCTTAGTCAGCTTTTGGGGGTGCTTTAGATGTATCTGTTGAAAACTATTGATGCTTAGTGTGATAGGCTCTGCAGTAGGTTAAAGAGTTTCACACAGACCTGTGACTAGCTGAATAAAGAGACTGAGGCAAATTTCATCTGAGTAGCACTGACTCTGCACCTTTGCAGAGAAATAAGAAGTCTCTGGCAGACTCACAGTTATTTGGAAGGAGAGGTTGGATAATGGGGAGCAAATTCAAAGTCAAGTTTGGCAAAGCCTTTGCTCAGGTAACGGGCACAAAGTGCAGCTACAGAAGTTTGCAAGGCTGTGGTTTCAGCATGCTTTAGTGGTCATAGGGGTTCCTGGGGTCACCTCGCCCCTCTGCAATGGGTTTTGGCTCCTGCAGCATAGCATATGACTCCTAGCACAAGCACATGGGGACTGGGATATGAGCATGAACTTTAAGCACTGATTTAGGTTTCTGGCTGACAAGGAGATCCCACCAATGGCTGGACCAGCCTACCTGACCAGGCCATAGCTGAGAATAGGAGTGATGAAAAGGGCGTGCCCCAAAGCAAAATCCTGTGAACCTGCAGCAGCCTGAGCTGTTTTATGCTAACCAAGCATAGTAAATCATCGTTCTAGCTCTTAGCCATATCAGATACCACTGGATTACACTTTGGTGAGAGAGACAGAAAGTGCAACTAGGTGTGATCTGCCACTGCCTATTACTATTCTGGACTGGCAAATTTTTGACTCTGGGTTTTATGCAAGTGAATATAGAGGAAGGCAGGCAGTGGAGAGCTGTTTCAGAGAGGTGTAATTGCCTCTGTCCTGGGTGTTTGAGATCAAATCTGGGGAGAAAAACCAGTGCTGACTGATTTAACTCTCTAGTTGCTGCTCTGCTTGGAGCTAGAAGGCCTGACAGTGTTACTGCTCCAGCCCCTGCTGTAAATACAGCTGTTCTGTGGCCAGACTACCTGCCAGACAGCCAGAGTCAAGGGTGCAACATTTGCAAGGAAATTATCATTTATCTTCATATGCCTTAAGATGCTATAGTGGGTCAGGATCTGCAAGCCCACCAGACCATGGTTCCACAAATCTGGTTTGAAGGTTCTTAGTACTAAATCAGAAGCACTGTGGGCCTCAGGTCGTTGGTCAGTAAACTCTTGCCTGGGCTCTGATTTCTTCAAAACATGGCAACAGGTTGACTCTGCACCAGCAGCCTTTGCCCTGAGCTGGGTGCTGCCCTCTCACCTGCAGAGGTCTAAACTTCTAATGGGTGTGTGGACTAATTTGACAGAAATGTGGCCACGTGCCTGAGCCTAAACGGGGCCAGAGGAGCACCATGGGTTCTTGGGCAGTGCACAGATGCAGCCCTGCTAAGCACAGAGCCCTGGCCCTGGGTGCTGAAGGCAGGCAACCAGCAACAACCTGGCTAACCTGCCCCTGCTCATCTGCGAGGGAAGGTTCAACAGGATGCCTGCAAAACCAATGGAAGAAATTCCTACCCTACAGGGTTTTTTTTGGTTTTGTTCCTGGAATGCTGCTTGTTGTCTTCATTGTGCTGATGCAGCTGTTGGTAAGATTGCACTGATCACCAAATGAAAACATCAAGGTTAAAATCACACTCTTGTGGGAGGTGGTAATTATTAAGTAGAACTACCCTCAAAGTTTGATTTGCAGCACAGCCTTCCAAATGTTCATACAGATTGAGGGGCAGAGACCTGAGCCACAGGATTAGGCAGGCAGCCACCAGGGAACTAGAGACTTCGTGGTCTGCTCCTGTCAATAAAGCCAATACCTGGTAGAACTTCAACCAGAGTCTTCTCACTGCTTCTTGCAATAGTTATTCTCTCCCTGGCACACTGCACTTGGACTGGGGGCCTTTCATATGATGCAGGATCAGGTTATTGTACATACTTCATACTCTTCATCTGATCTACATGGGAAGAGTCAAAGTGGTACATGTAGATCAGATGAAGAGTATGAAGTATGTACAATATTTTGTTGCCTTGCAGATTGCATTCTCTCTAACAACAGATTTCTTGCATGCAAATCAAGAAGTTGAGAGGAAGATAAGGTGATGAATATGCTAAGCATGGAAAAGCACTATCATGTTGTGGTTATGTTTGCACACATTTAAAACAGGAAACAATCAAATATGAATATCACAGAATCAACCCCAGCAATTCTGCATTGCAACAGGGGAACAAAGATACACTGTTGTAGAATTTAAAGTTCTACTGAAAATAGTGATTTTGGCTTAAAATCCTTATTGAGAACAAATGGTTATGTTCTGTAAATTGTTTATGAGAATAATATATTTGTTCTATTTCAAGTACTTCTGCCCTGCTGCAGATTAGATTCCTTCTTTAGGATGCTGAAGAAGGCATTGTGTTATCTGGTCAGGTGAGAGGACACAGGGAGGTGGAAATTTTAAAATAAAACTGCAGGAATGGTTAGAAAAATGTTGTTTAGTGATTCTGACAAGTCAGTAATAGCAGCATATTCAAAGTCACAGGGGTTTAACCCTTTTGTCAGCACAGGGTTTTCACATCTCTCAGTGCCCATCTCTGAAAAACAAATATGGGAATCTGTCTCCTTCCTTATTCATCACTGTGCCCCTGGATTACAGTTCAACTGGAATATTCCCCCAGATTTGATGGAACTGGTGGTGGTTTATCTCAGTATGTCCCCCTATAAAAAGTGGATAGCAATAACTGGAGGGTTGACTGCTGCCATGCCCTCACTCTGTTTCCTGCTTCACTGAAACGTGAGCAAGAGGGAGTGGGGCTCATCTGCAAAGCAACCTCGGTGTGATGCTCTGAGCATCCCACTTGGGCCACCCTCCTGGGGTAGGCTAAGGGAGAGTCAGGCTGCTAACCAGGGAGAGAGGCAGCAGCCTGCTGAGCCCAGGCAGCTCAGGGCACGAGTGCAGGCAGCCAGGGACCTGGGCTGAGGAAAGCTGCTGGGCCATGAGGAGTTAGGTTAAGGCTGAGGGCTGCTTCTGTTCATCTTGGAGCCTGAACTCTCCCACAGAGCCATTGTGGAAACCATTACTTCTACCTTGCTTGCTTGCGGTAGCCTTGGATGTCACTGCTTTTTCTCCCACCTTTGCCTTAAAATGCCTTCTTCTCAGCCTTCCAGAATTTCTGAAGGAAAAGAAAAAGGGGGCTGTTAAAATGCAGCTTCCATTTTGATCTTTCTTTGGTATAGAAGTGGTTCTCTTCTACAACACCATGTGCCTCACCAGTAAACCCAATTCTTCATTGTCGCATTATTCATATGTGTTTTGTATCTTTTTTTAGAAATATTTTCTCATTCATTGAAATTGCTTCCTGCAATCATTAAATCACCAAAATGAAATTAATTAAAATGAAACCTACAAAATGTAGCAGCCTGGCCCTCACTTCCAGTAGTCTCTCAAAGAGAGGTATGCAAAACAGAGATTATTGCTTTCTCTTTTCTGTTTAATATTTTCCTCAACAAATGCCTAATCATTTACTTCCACAAAGCTGACTCTCTTCTTGCATTTGGCAACCAATTTAATTGGGTTTTTTCCTAGCACATCAAAACTGATAGCAAAACTTGACTTCTGCAGGAGTTTTTGTCTCAGTAGGAACTTAAAGGATTTTGGCTACCCTGTGCTGAAATCTATCTACCCTGAGCCTGTAGATATTTGTGTGTGTGTATTTGTGTCTGCATGTACATTGTACACACACATATATGTATGTGTGTACAAAAATATCTGTGAAAATGTGTAATTTCTTGGCTCTCATCCTAACCTTTGTGCAACTGGGTGCTGGGATCTGGATATTCAGTGTGCTTAGCAGCAGTTTTTAATGAAGAGGTGTTTTCTCCCTTGGAGCTGTCATTCTCTGCCACATCACAGACTCTTTCAGACAGAAAAATAATTGGCCACTTTCTCCGGAATCGGGGAGCCCCAGGGACCGGCGGAGTGCTCAGCGAACCGGGACAGCGGCTCACACTGGTGCCCACTGGTGTCCCCCAGCGGGTGCTGCTGCTGCTCCCCACGTGGGTCCTGCCCTCCCTACAGGCACCACCCACCCCACAGCTCCTCCCTGAGGTCTCCTCGATGGTGAAACGCGATAGGCAAGACCCAAAACCTCGGGAGGAGAAAGGTGAAACAAAATGGACAATTACTTCCAGAGCTGTTCTGCTACCAGATAGAAGCACAGGCTTGCATCGCTCTGGTTTTTTTTTGTTGTTTTTTTTGTTTGTTTGTTTGTTTGTTTGTTTGTTTGTTTTGGTTTGGTTTGGTTTTTTTGTTGTTGTTTTTTTTGTTTGCTTGGTTTTTTCCTGAAACTTGTGTAATGGCTGCCTGATGGGATGGTTTTCCACTTTTGCAGCACGATTTTTTTCAAATGTGGATTTTTAAACAACATTTATTCTACTCAGGGTCTGCCAATATCCACCTTTCATCAAATAGTCCCCAGAGTTAGCATTCAGAGACAGGCAATGCACTAAAAATCCACCCCTTTAGAACCTCCTACCTACTACACTCCATGTGGAGAAGTGTTGAAATAAATTGTGAAGGCTGCACACTGAGAGCACTTGCCTGGCAGGAGCACGCCAGGATCCCAACCCAGCCAATGGCTCAAACGCAAACACAACTCAGCTTAACCTGCTCGCCAAAGTTCCTCTTGCTAATCGCTGCTCGCTGTCCGGACCGCTGCTGGTGCCGCAGCACAGACCCTGTGGCTCCCGCTCCTCTTTCCGAGGGTGGGTGACCGGAGGAGGAGATCCCGTGCTCGGCTCAGCTGTGGCCTCCATCTGCCCCGCGGGTAAACAGCCCCTGCTCCCGTGGCTTCCTGGGCCGAAGGAAAAGCGTGTCCTTAGCTTTGTTGTGATACCTCCCGGCCGACTGCTTATCTCTGACCCATTCTCACGTGTCATTTAGGAGAAGAGGCTGGGAAGAGATCCGGAGGAGCAGCAGAGGCAGGCATTCCTCTCAGGAGCCAAGGACATCCATCCTGCAGGCAGCAGGAACGCGGCCTTAGAAAGACATCTGCAGGATAGAAGGATACGGCCCCTGTTTTCCCTGTTCTGCGTTTTACCTGCCCTGTTGTTCCCCAGCTGTCAAACCCCACGCCTTAGGCTATATATAAGAGAAACTGTAAGGTGGGATTTTAGCCTGAGTAGAGCTGAATAACGTATAAAATAGGCAGAAATGTTTCCATGATAACATTATCTTTATCAAGGCCTCACCACCATGAGGACATCAAGGTCTGGCTGCTCAGACCAAGTTCCTTGCTACTTTCTAATGGGACGTCCCTTAAGAGCGCTGTGTTTAAATTTAAATCCTTTTCCTATTTGTTACATCATTTTCTACTCTTCAATCCATACCCATGAGCAACAGGAGAGCCAGTAACTGCCCGAGATGTGAATAGCGGGGAAAAGGAAAAAATGGTAAAAATAAACAAGCCCCAGAAAAACAGACAATGAAAAAGCAATATGAAAAGAAGATGCATTTGTGATATGGTTTAACGGTCTTCTGTGACATTTGCTCATTTGTCTGTACTCATCTGTAAAATTCAAATTCTTCTAGCTAAAAGTTTCCTTCACTAATGTGTTAGGAATCAACACAGTCATCAGTGATAGAAAACACAGTGCTTATACTTCACACTGAACTTATTTGGAGAAAAGTGGTGCAAGGATCACTCACTTCCCATTGTCCTTGTGTCACCGAAAAGTAAATTGTGATGGTTTGTGGGGAGGGGGGGGGGGGGTTGGTGGGCTCGGGAGTGAAGATGTAGGTCACATCTTTTTTGTTTCTTCATAATGGAAGATAATTCCTTCTGCTGTGTATATTCTAAATCTCAGCTGCTAAACAAACAAAAGCGAGGAGGACAATTCCGCAGGACTGGTACCAATGGCAGGAACCCTCCTGCCCGGAGTCAGGAGATATCCCACCGGGGTGTCCACAGCCGTTTCCTTCTTAGCTAATGTTTTTTCTGGTGGAAGTTGTTTTGATGGATTTTTTTCCCCCCTTTTTTTTTTTTTTTTCCGGGCCATTTAAACAGAGCGGGGGGGAAGGGGGGTCACCCCGCCCGGCGACCCCCCGGGCTCGGCGCTCCCGCGGGCGCAGGCTCCGCAGGTGCGGACGCCTTTGAAACCGCCGCTCCTGCCAACGGGATTCCCAGCTGAAATTCACGTGGCAAAGAAAGTGCCCATTTGCTTCAATTATTTTCTAACGACTCCGCTCGCTTGTGCCTTTGGTCTTGCCGGTACCCAGATGGGTAATTTTGGAGCTATTTGCGTGCATGCCCTTGTTTTGAAGGCGCTGAGGTCTGTGAGCGCAGGTACTTACAAACGCTTAGTGGTAATTAACAACTGAAAGGGGAGCCCTAAGCACCCCGGCCCGGGATCACTGCGGCACCCGATTTCAAAGCGCCCGGCGTTAATCCGGCCGGATCGCCCGCCGGATCTCGCGCTAAGCGATGGGGATGAGGATGGAGATGGGGATGGAGATGGGGATGCCATGTCCGCCTGCCCACCAGGGCTCACTCGCGGGGCCGCAGCGGCTTCTGCCGGGATTCCCCGCGGCAGCTGCGGGGGGCGACATGTGCCCAGGCGTTCCGCAGGTCGGAAGATTTGGCAGCGATGTTTGGAAACTGGTTAAAAGAGCGGGGACAAAGGCGGAGGCCAGCATGTCCCCTCGTCCCCCTCCTCCACCACGCCCCAGCCTGAAACTGCCCGCGGGGCAGCGTGTGAGGAGCTGGCCTCGGGCAGAGCTGCCGGCCGGGATAGCTCCCCGCCACCCACGGCCCGTCCCGTCCCGTCCCGTCCCGTCCCGTCCCGTCCCGGCGGCTGCCGCGGGCCCTCGCACCGGGGAGCGCCCGGGACAGCGGGGCTGGAGCTGCCCCGCAGGCCCCGCCACGGACCCCCGCCCGCTTGCGGGGGCGCCTTCGGAGTACGGTCCCCCGGCGGTCCCTCCTCCGCTGGGCTCCCCTCCCGCCCCGGTTATCCCGGGAAAAGGTGCGGAGCGGCTGGAAGGGAAGATGCCGGCTCCATCCCGCCCCCGGTAGCAGTGGGATGCTGATGGGAACCGGGGCGGGCAGCTAGCAAGCCTGAGCCCTCCCTGGGAGGGGAACCCTACAGCTATCTTCTCACCTTCCCAGAGAGTACATATGTCGTCCCCGTTCTGCTTTCTGCTTGTCTTTATAGCGGACTCGCCCGTCACGGCTGTTATTTAATATGTGGTTCCCTGCTAGGCCTTGCTATTTGATTGCTGTCACAAATAATACCAGGTGAAATTCCTCATTGTTTCTGCAATTACACTGTAGCCCACTGCTATTCGCTTTTTCAGCCCCTAGAGTTAATTGTTTTCCCACTGTACGCCTCATACCAAATGCACAGAGAGCAAACAAAACCCCAAACCTTCCAAAACTCATATTTCTCAGCTATTATGTTACCAGCAGGAAATATTTCATAGCTCTGACATCATAAGCCCTGAGCAGCATGAAGTTTATCAGAGCCTTCACATGATGAAATTGTACTTTTTAAAGTGAGAAAATAAAAAAGCAAAACATCTTTCTACTGGATTTGAGCTGCTAATTTTAATTACTGAGATTGCTGAATCCAGGCTTCTTAATAGTCATTTCTCATACAACACAGGAGAAGCAAGCCAAAATTAGCTCTTTAAAACTGTCTGTAACAGATCTGTAAATACAAATAGGATCAAACTGCCCAGATCTGTGGCTGTCACACCCATGACATGGATCTTATTATGTTCTCACGTCTCTATTGTGTGACTGTCAGGATGGTTATGGGCACAAATCTATATGTGATTAGGCAGTGTTGCTTTAAAACCAGGGAAAAGGTGCTAGGCATCCCTCACTAAATTTACTGAAGGGTGAAAAAGCAAGCATTTAGAAAGAGCTGTTTGGAGATCCCTATGCATAAATAATCATAGAATCGTTTAGGTTGGAAAAGACCTCTCTCTAAAATAATGTAGTCCAGCTGCCAGCACTGCCAAGTCCATCACTAAACTGTGTTCCCAGCTGCCACACCTATAAGTTGTTTCAGCCCCTCCAGGGGTGAGGACTCAACCACTTCCCTAGGCAGCCCGTTCCAATGCTTGACAACCCTTCCAGAGAAGAAATTATTCCTAACATCCAAACTAAACATCCTCTGGCACAACTTGAGACCATTTCCTCTCATCCTATTGCTTGTTACCTGAGAGAAAAACCTGACCCCCACCTTGATACAATCTCCTTTCAGGCAGCTGTAGAGAACAGAATGGTTCCCTTTGAGCCTCGTTTTCTCCAGGTTAATGACCCCAGCTACCTCATCTGCTCTGGATAAATTTTGCTCCAGACCCTTCACCAGCTCTGTTGCCCTCCTCTGGACTGGCTCCAGCACCTCAATGTCTTTTCTGCTGTGAGGGCCCCAAAACTGAACTCAGGATTTGAGGTGTGGCCACACCAGTGCTGAGCACGGGGTGACAATCACTGTCCTGGTCCTGCTGGCCACACTATTGCTGATAGAGGCCAGGATGTCATTGGTCACCTGGGCACATTCTGGCTCATGTCCAGCCAGCTCCAGGTCCTTTTCCACTGGGCTGCTTTCCTTCTCTCCAGCTGCTCTTCCCCAAGCCTGCAGTGTCCAGTGGGGTTCTCATCACCCAGCTGCAGGACCTGACACTTCACCTTGTTGAACCTCATACAGTTTGCCTTGGACCACTGATCCAGCCTGTCCAGATCCCTCTACAGAGCCTTCATGCCCTCCAGCAGATCAACACTCCTGCCCAACTTGGTGTCATCCATGAACTGGCTGAGTGTGCACTCATCCCCTCATCCAGATCATCAATACAGGTGTTAAACAGGACTGGGCCCAACACTGATGTCTGGGGAACATCACTTGTGACCAGCTGCCAGCTGCATGTAACTCAGACCACCACCACTCTCTGGGCCTGGCCATCCAGATGTTTTTTCACCCAACAGAGTATCCACCTGCCCAAGCCATGAGCCACATCAAAAATAGTAAATGCTGGTCATGGCTATGGTTGTGTTTGTTATCCTAATTTCAGGCTCTTTCTTTCACTAAGTTTCTACAATTCCATTTGGAGCAAGGAAAGTCATCTGGAAGCTAATGACAATTTAATACTTTTCCCATCTCCCTTACTATACATTTCCCACATATTTGTTAAAGTAACAAAGGCATTCACCTTAGAAAGACCTACACTTTCTTGAACACTTTCTTTTTCCTTCTTTAGCCAATAGGGTATCCTAGGCCCAAGAAGAGAAAGTTGGTGTATGGTCTTACCAAGCAAAATTAGCCATTGCAAAGAATTCACTTCAAGCATTGAATATGTTTTCCCTTGTCTGTTCATATTTTACCGATTAGGATCAGACTTTAAATATTTTTTACTAACCATTGCATTTCCATTTAATTTAAAATTACAACTAAAGATTTTTTAAGTGCTATTTTATTTGAAGGGGGAGAAAGGAAGTGACTAATGAAGTTGCTTTGAATACCACTTTATTTTCAAATCCTGAATTGCTTCATCCAGGTCCTGTTTCATTGACTTCTGTCTGCCCTTTCTGTTTTGTATACCTGGGGTGGAAAGGGCTATTCTGTGGAAAGGGCTATTCTATACTCTCTGATTTTTATAAATTAGCCCTGCCTTTATTATGGGGTTTATGTCCACATATGGCCATTTTTAAAAGTATGTATGTCTGTATGCTGCCTTTTTAAAGAAAGTGGCAGCTAAATTGAATCATTACCAAAGGATAAAATTGCTGTTAATGTGACACCTTTCCTGGTCAATATTAAAGATAAGAGTTATTTGGCTTTGTAGGACTATTGATCTCCACAATTTAAAGTCCATATACATGTGTTTCAACAAGACTTGACTCTACTTTTTAACCCTTTTGGGTTCAAATTATCTCAGCCTCGTAGTAGATTTTAAACTACACTTTTTTCTTCAGGACTGTGTATGTCTGCACACTGAAAATCCCACTTGGCATAAATAAAATGGCTTGATGGTTTTTGCAGCTATAGCAGGACTTGTTTTCATGAGAAAATAAAGAGCATTTTCAGTTAATTCAGTCTCCTAACGTTCCCATGAAAGAGACGGACATTGCCTGCATGTGACAGAAGAACGTCCCTGGGCACTGAGAGGGTGTAGCTGGCTTCCTCATAAAAACAGCCCCTGAAGTTCAGCAACAAGCTGAAATGCCAAGCCTTGCACAGCCATAGTAATACCTCCTTGATTTTATTCTGAGTGCTGTAAGGACTCAGTGGCTGTGAAAAGAAAGGTGTAAAGAATTTTAAAAGGAAGCACTAATATTTTTCTGGCCCTATCTGAAAAATCCCAGCTTTAGTGATTTTTAAAATGCCATTGAAACGTGGTGAAAGAGTGGAAGTGAATAGTGTCTTCCTTCATTTGCCCAGTGTGATACTCTGTATGTAAGTTGAAGGGGGGGGGGGAAACTCAACAGAATGAATTACTGGAAAAGTAGAAAGAAAATCTGCAAAATCTCCGCACAAGCTGGACATAAAGGTGAAAGTATTAAAGCCGTTTGGGAACCAGATGCTAGCAAATTGAAGAGGATATCCAGAAACTTACAGCTGCTTTTAAACCAAAATCAAACAAAGAAAAAATTACCTCACTTAAACTAAGCAGATGTAGCATTCAGAAAATACCTGTAAATCCTGCCATGGTGGCAGCAGAACATCAGGAAAAGAATACAGCAATGGAATAGTGTGACACGTCATTCTAATAAGCAGCCTTTTTAAAGTGTCCATATAGATCCAATGGAGTATGTATATGTATCCAGATCCATGTTTATAAGGATAAAGGTCATATATGGCTATAAATGGTGATATGTGGATTTCCATATGTACATACACACATATGTAAGTGTGTAACAGCCTGATAGATCCCATTGTTCCCAATTTCTCCTCTTAGGCCCTCCTGAGCAGGGTGCTCAGGTTGTACAGTTTCAGTCACAAGAGTCCGAGCAATTTGTTGAAGCAGAGGCTGTTTTTCAATACTCTGATGAAAAAGGAAAGGTCTCAATCTCAGCCCCAAAGCAAAGTATTAAATATTTCAGTCCAGTGTGCCACTGCTGTAACTTGGGCTGCAGGAAAAAAAAAAAAAAAAAAAGCTATTCTTTTGGAGAAGAACAGCTTTTTTAGAGCCAGAGATGCTCCTTACTTGAATAAACCCCGTGAATATATTTGAATAAAGCCCAACGAAACAAGATAATCTGTAACCCTTCAAAGACCTGCGTCTTCTTTCAAAAACTTTTTTGTTGTTGTTGTTGGGTTCTGTGTGTGGTTTAGAGGTTATTCTGGTAGATTTACAAATCTAACATGCTCCTTTCTGCTTCACCAGACTGATATTTCTGCAGTGTTATTTTTAAGATAACAGCTAAGGGCTGCGGTACCCATTGAGAAGTCTCCAGTCCCACAGGACTGAAACATCCCGCAAGTTCTTGCGGCGAAGTTCCTGGGCAGAGCCCGTAGGGCTCCGGGGCAGGGAGAAAGGACGGAGACGGCTTGTAGGGCGCTGGGGGGCATTCGCCCGGTTGCCCCCTTGGTTCCCAGGGACGGTAGATTGGCAGCGATAGGAATGACAAATACTGGGTACCAAGAATTTGGTAACGTGACTGTTCATTTAATTTGCGGGACTCTGGAGGGGGTGAATTACAGCTCTTTCCTCAGCGTGCAGAGTGAATGAAGAAGCCCCCGCGTTACCGGGGTTCCCTCTCGCTGAAGGTCTCCGGGCAGTTTGGTTCGACGGGACTCCCGGGGCCGCAGCCCCGACCCCAGCCTCCCCCGCCACCGCCGCCAGAGCCTCGACTCGGCGGGAGATGCGGAATAGGAGGCAGGGATGGAAGCCAGGCTGCTGTTCTCCCGAGATGAGCTGAAAATAACCCCAAGTTTGAGAAGGATTCATCAATCCTTCGTTCGTTAGGGAGAGCTTCATCCCGGGCATATTTCGAACCAAAACGGAAGGGTCTCCCTTTCCCGGGACAGCCACAGGTTTTATGCCCTCCTCTCGGTGCAATCCGCAAGAAACCTAAGCAACATCGAAAGCTTTACTACCTTGCCCAGATGAACGCGAGACCACCTGAGTTTTGGGGGGGGGAAACCCGCAATAGCTTTGAACTACGCGGCACCCGAAGGAATGTTTGAAATAATGTGACTCTTTCAGTGTATAAGACTGCAAAATGAACTCCCTTAAAACCTACATAGTGGTTTTCTAAAATCTCCTTCCGTCCCTGCCCTGGCCGGGGAGAGGCAGAGCCCGAGGGAGCGGGCTGCCGAGCCAGCCCCGCCGGGAGGAGCCGCTCCGGGCTCTGCGGCCGCGCCAAGGGGCGCAGCGGCTCGGCCTCGGCAGCGCCCGGCAGGACGCTCCTCGCCTTGCTTTGCTTTCAAAGCAGGGCAGCTCGGCCCAGCTCTGCTCCGCTTCGCACCCCGCGGCTCCGGCGCCTGCTCCGCTTCGTGCCGGAGCGTCAGACTTTTCCGACACATTGTTGTTGTCTTTTTCGGTCGAACGAGATCCGCGCAAATACTGAGGCAAACATTATCTCGGAGAGAACGTGTGGTTAGGGCTGGGGCTGGTATTTCATTGCCGGCTGTGTGGCCGCAGCCCGAGGTGGGCACAGCAGGGGCCGCTTCCCCCGTCTCACCGGGGATGGGGGATGAGTCCTGCCCGTCCCCGGCGGTCACCACCGGGAGTGCCCCGCCACCCGCACCTGCCGGTGCCCGGCTTGCGCAGGACGCGCATCCCGGCGGGGCTCCGGCAGCGCCCGGCCACGGCTTCTCGGCGGCTCCGGTCAGCTCTTCCCCATTTATCTCGGCTGCCCGATGCGGCGCGGCCCGGCGGGAGCGGGGGGCTAGCGGGCCGAGGCGGCGCGGAGGGCGGCAGAGCTGGGTTGCTCCAGCCCGGCCAGATCCTTCTGTCAGGCAACGAAATCCTGGCCGCTCAGCGGGTCTGGTTCAAAATTCAGCCGTGAGGTGGAGGCAGGTGTTTGCAGCGCTCCCTGCGAGATGGCCGGTGGCGAGCAGAGGGCGAGGGGCTGCGGATTTGTAGCTGCAAATCATTCACGGCGGCTCTGCCCGCTCCACAAAATCACACGGGCATCTACCCCTTCCCAAGGGCTGTTCCCTACCCTTCTGAGGCTAAAGGTTCGGGGATTTGCACTGAGAGAAAGCGCCAAACAGATCTGGCACCCGCCTCAATTAAAAATCTGCCTTCCCGGTGGGAGATGCTGAAGGGGAACGCGGCTTGTGAGAAACCGACTGCAGAGTTCCTGAAAACTGGAATTGCGAACCGAACCCGCCACTTCCCACAGATAAGGTGAAACGTGTTAACCTCATGATAAGGATGCTGCTCGGGGAGCGGAGCGGGAGGAAGGAGGCTCTTGGACGCAGCAGAGACACAAGCCGAATCGTCTGAGCGGCGAGGCGGCCGGCGGGGAGGTTGCGGGAGGCCGGCGTCCCCCGCCCCGTCTCAGCGGCCCGGTTGATCGCCGCCCTCCCCACCTGGCGGGTGCCGGTTTTCCCACCCAAACCTTTCCATTTCGTCCCCACCTCTCGTTCAGCGCGGCGGATTCTTCCTTACGCGCCCGAGCGGTAGGACGGTGCCACCTCAGCAAAAGGTCTTTTTTTGTTTGTTTGTTGTTTTTTTTTTTAATTATTTTGGAAGAGGGGGAGCCGGGCCCTCCACCGCAGCCGCCGTGGGGTGATGCGGAGCTTCCCTCAGTCCGAGCGACGTGGGCGCAGGGAGCGGGCAAGAGCCCCCCGGGTAGCCGGCTGCGGGAAGGGGGAGGGGGCATGGAAGGGGACGGGGCGCTCACCAAAGTCACAGGTGACTTGTTCCAATTAGTAGCTGTCTAATTAAATTAGTGTCACGCGGCCCAGCCAATGGGCCGGCGGGGGTGGAGGGCGACGCGAGGCAGCCCGGCGCAAGCCCCTCCCCGGCAGCCCGAGCAGTGCCGTATAAATTGCCTCGGCCGAGCCGTGCCGGAGCGTAGCACGGCGCGGCCACAGGTCGGGGTCGGCACGGGATAGAGTGGGAGCTCGAACGCACCGCCCATCGAGGATGCAGCTGGGTGAGCCGCTGCTGACGGCGGCGGGGGCACTGCCGGGCGCCCCCTTCTACCCGCTGGAGGGCGGCGGACGCACCGGAGCCGCTGGAGCTGCTGGAGCTGGAGGTGGGACAGGCGCTGGTGGAGGCTCCCGCGGGCCGCCCGGTTCGGGATCGCCACCTCGCCTCGACCTGGACAAGATGCCCAAGAAGTTTGGAGCGGCCCCCGCCATCCTGAGCGAGACGGAGGCCGTCGAGCCGCCCTTCGCCGCTCCCAAGCCGGACGGTCGCAAGGCCACCCCATGCGGGGACGAGGAGCTGCCCCCGGCCGCCGCCGCCCGCTACTCCATGGACAGCCTGAGCCCCGAGCGCTACTACCTGCAGTCCCCCGGGCCGCCCGCCGCCGACCTCGGGGGGCCCTGCTCCCTGTTCCCGTACCCGCCCGCGGCGCAGCACGGCGCCGTCTACCAGCAGCCCGGCGGGCCGCGCTACCCCTACGGCTCCGTGCTGTCCCCGGGCGGCTTCGCGGGCGCCGTGTGCCCGCCCGGCGGCCGGACGCAGTTCGGAGGCGGCGGCGGGTACCAGTACGGGCAGGCGACGGGCGGCGGACCTCTCTACGGCCCTTACCCGCCGGCGTCGGGCTCCTGCGGCGGGCTCGGGGCTCTGGGGGTGCCAGCCGCCGGCCCGGGCATGCGAGCGCAGGTCTTCCTCTGCAACCGGCCCCTCTGGCTCAAGTTCCACCGGCATCAGACGGAGATGATCATCACCAAGCAGGGCCGGTAAGTGGGCGCGGGGGATGGTGGAAACGGAGGGAAGTGGTGTGGTGGTCGGGAATGGGGGAGGGAGGTGGCACCCCCGGGCACACTTCGCGTCGGGCGGCTCTTGCCCGCTCCCCCGGGTGGGAGGTGCATGCTCTGTCCGTCGGTGGTGCCCCGGGATGTGTTCCCGGAGAAACTATTCCCCAGTTTCCCCACACACGGCGGCCCGGAGATAAGGTGGGGGTCGGCTGGGGCTCGCCGCTTCCTTACTCTCTTTGGTGCTGGGACGGACGGGGCACTCCACGGCCGCCTACGGCATCCGCCGGAGCCCGCGCCCCCTCCCCCCGCCCGCCTCACCATGCCTTGTGGTTTTCCTCCTTTCCCCAGGAGAATGTTTCCCTTCCTGAGCTTCAACATCACCGGTCTCAACCCCACGGCCCACTACAACGTCTTCGTGGAGGTGGTGTTGGCGGACCCCAACCACTGGCGTTTCCAGGGGGGCAAGTGGGTGACCTGCGGCAAAGCCGACAACAACATGCAAGGTAGATGCAAGTTGCGGAGGTCTCCTCGCCCCCTTGCCCCGCGGGTCGGTTTCTCGGGAAGGGTTCCCAGTTTGCCTCCCCCCCACACCCGGCATCCTGCTGAGGGTCGAGCTCCTCGCTTAAGATCGTCTTGCGGCTCTTTCCGCGCCGCGCAGCGCTGCTGGTGTGCGGGGCTGTGTGGGGGCGGCCATCGGGGCCGAGGGGCTGCGCGGGCGGGGAACAAAGCCCCGCGCCCGGGCCGCCTCTCACCGCCTTGTCCTCCCCAGGCAACAAGGTCTACGTGCACCCCGAGTCGCCCAACACCGGGGCGCACTGGATGAGGCAGGAGATTTCCTTCGGAAAGCTGAAGCTAACGAACAATAAAGGTGCTAACAACAACAACGCACAGGTGAGGAGGGAGAGGGAGGCCTGGGGGGCTCTTGGTGGCTCAGCGGGGTTTTGGGGCTTTTACAACATTTCATCGAGCCGCTACATCACTGTGCTTGTGACTCGTTCCCTTCTTGAACTGGGTCATAGAGCTTGTTTTCTTTGTTTTGCCGTATGAATAGTTCGATTATGATGTGCGAATCACTTTTGTTTTAGTTATTATATTGATCCCCTGGAGTTGGTCAAAAAGTGGGAGGATAGCTGATAGCTCTCAGTAAAGCAGGGCTGCAAGCTGTGACTCAGCTCCTGATAACAGTTAAAATTGCTCCGTTTCTAAACCAAGAGATTACAATTTACAGGGAAAAAATGTCATGCTGCAAAATAAGTCTTTTAATGTTAGATGCTGTTTGTCTAACGATGTTGTCTGTTTCATGGTTTCTTTTAGATGATAGTACTTCAGTCCCTACACAAGTACCAGCCCCGACTTCACATTGTGGAAGTGACCGAAGATGGTGTCGAAGATCTGAATGATTCCTCAAAGACTCAAACGTTTATTTTTCCTGAAACGCAGTTCATAGCAGTTACAGCATATCAAAACACTGATGTAAGTATCGATGTATAAAATTGCAATTAAGAACAAAATTGACTTGTGGGTTTAGCATCTCATGTTAATATATTCTGCTTTCACTTTTAGATTACACAGCTCAAAATTGACCATAATCCTTTTGCAAAAGGCTTCAGAGACAACTATGACTCGTAAGTATACCTCTATTCTCTTTTGCAGATGTGTCAGTCTAGGAGGCATGATTCTGACCTGAAATGTCTGTGGAAGGGTTTTTCTTTAGACTTTAATTCAGTTATTCAGTGCCAGCACTGCTTCTACTGGTGATTTTGCTTATGTTAAAATGTCTGAATAGTGTATTGTCTAGATGATCTGTCTTTCTGCTGGCTTCTGAAATTTGGTAGGAAACTTGTGTTGGCAGAACCCAGCTGGCCTGCAGTTTTTACTGGCAGCAGTATGTTGGGTGTCTCCACAGAACAGACAGGGTCTTTAAATTGTCAGCAGAATTCTTGCAATAATTTTCTACCTTCACTTGCGCTATTGCTTGTAGCAGTAGCAGAAAATTTACAGTGGCCTAGGAAAAGCACCTGCTAAATCAGATTATCACCATCCAATTAAATGTAGTTATGATTCTAATTAAGAAATACCTAGTTTATTTGTGCTTGTGTTTTTGTGTTGTGTTACTGTCATAGTGGAATTGTAAAGAAAAACACTCAGTGTTCCTCTTTTATGTTGTAGCATGTACACAGCTTCCGAAAATGACAGATTAACTCCATCTCCCACGGATTCTCCTAGATCCCACCAGATCGTCCCTGGTGCCCGATACAGCGTGCAGCCATTCTTCCAGGAACAGTTTGTCAACAACCTGCCCCCAGCCAGGTTTTACAACGGTGAGAGGACTGTCCCTCAGAGCAATGGCCTGCTGTCCCCACAGCAGAACGAGGAGGTGGCCAGCTCTCCCCAGCGCTGGTTCGTGACGCCCGTGCAGCAGCCCAGTGCCAACAAACTGGACATGAGCTCCTACGAGACAGAGTATTCCCACAGCACCTTGCTCCCCTATGGCATCAAATCCCTCCCGCTGCAGACGTCCCACGCTCTGGGATACTACCCCGACCCGGCGTTCCCGTCCATGGCAGGCTGGGGGAGCAGGGGCTCTTACCAGCGGAAAATGACGACAGGACTAACTTGGCCCTCCAGAACGAGTCCGCCGGGATTCACTGAAGACCAGCTTTCCAAGGACAAGGTGAAAGAAGAAATTGGCTCGTCATGGATAGAGACTCCACCCTCTATAAAGTCTCTAGATTCAAATGATTCTGGGGTGTACACAGGCGCTTGTAAGAGAAGGCGGCTTTCCCCTAGCACTTCCAGCAACGAAAATTCCCCAACAATGAAATGTGAGGACATTAATGCAGAGGACTATAGCAAAGACACTTCAAAAGGCATGGGCTACTACGCCTTCTATGCTAGTTCTTAGAGCATCTTTTTTATTCCAATTGGCTGTTTTGGTTTTTTGGTGTTTATTTTTTTTTCAGGGTGGCCTTGGGTTTTTTTTGCATTACAATTGCCAAAAAGACTCTTGCCTTCCACCTTGAGTTGTTGTGTGCAATTCTAAAGAAGGTGCCAAAGCTTTTTGACTGTTGCAGGTAACAAAGAAGGGAAAGAGCAAACCATAGGAGATCTCTTCCCCTTCTTTTAGAAGGAACCATATGCAGAAGCTGTAAGGAGTATGTATACTCTAGTGTCTAAATATGTGGCATATTTATTGGAGACACTAAAGTATACAGTTTGAGTTTGCTCAGAAGCTTGATTAAATCTATGCACTCCTGAGCAAGGAAAGAGGGGGTGGGATCCCAAATTTCATTTCCTTCCCTGCTTAATAAAAGGGAACTGGGTTGCAGGGAAATGCACAAATGCTATGTTCTGCTTTAGACCGAGCTGTTTTTCAACCCATCCACAACACAGTTGGATGAGTTGGATATTGCTCAGCTACAGCTTTTTCTTTTGGCAGAAATGCCAAAATAAGGCCTGCTTGCCAGGCAGGATTTTGACTTGAAGGTTTTGTTGCCAACGGGATTACAATGTCAAATCTGACTTTACTTAGCTTAGAACTTGCATTAAAAAACCCTGCCTCCATCCCAAAAGCCTAACCTTCATTAAGGTGGCCAAAAACCAAGTGTACATTTGGTGTTTTGTCTAGGTACACTGTAGAATATTGTGGAATAATGTATAAATAGTTGACCTATAGCTGTTCAGTTGGAAGGACATCCGGTGGTGTATTGAAGTTCAAAAGGCATTTTTTGATTAATCCAACTTAGCTTATGACACATTGCAAAAGGAGATTTCTATTTATGTGTATGTCAAGTGACTTTTACAGCTGCCCTGTATGAAACTGGAAGTGATGTAACTTTACCCATTCTTGCCTATACTTTCAGCCATTTTAAACTGCCCCAGAGCAACTGGCCCACAAAGTTTTTCCCCTTCCAATAAAGTTGTTTCTGTTTTTTCTATGTAGATAGTAATAATTTTTAATAAATGTGGTGGTGCCAGGCATAACACGATATGGCTCTGCCTCATCTTTGCCTCTGCTGGGTGTCCTGAAAGGGGAGGATGGAGCGCGATCCTAGGGGATGGGCCTTTATATCTAACAATCCCTTGCGGTACTGACGCTTTATCTGTTGTACTCGCTGTGTGGGGTTTTTTTTTTTTTTCCTTTAATTTTTTTTTAAGTCTCTTTGCTTTGCATTTTCGTGTGCATCTTCTGCACAAGCTGGGAGCCCCCGGCTCGCTCCAAAATACGACGGCCTCCTGTCCCCTTCCACCCCCTCTTCGGACAGCGAATTGTGAACGCAGCCCGCCTCCTCCCGCCGCCCCCTTCTCACCCCCTCTGCTTCCCGGAACAAGGCACGAAATTCCCCTGCCCGCTTATCTGAGGGCGAAGCTGCTGGCAGAGCGATTGAATCCCGGCTCCCGCGGCAGCGGGACCTTTCCTGAGGATATGCAGGCAGTAATGGGATTAAGCTGTTAACGATTCCCGGCTGCAAACCAAATAAACGCGGGGCTCAGGCCGGGGCTGTCCCCGGTGGAGGTGACGCTGTCGGGGGGTATCGGCAGGGGCTCCCCGTCCTCCGGAGCGGGACACGGCGGGTGTCCGGGGAGATTTCGATCAGCGCCTCGCCGCTCCCGCTCTGCGCGGTGCCAAGCTGTCCTGTCAGCTCTTCCTCTGCCCCGTCTGGAACGGGATGGGGGCAATTTTTAAGATACTAAAGACCGAGCATGTTATTCCTTTATTTATTTATTTATTTATTTATTTTTTATTTTCCCAGTGGGGCCATCCCCTCTCGGAAAAGCCCCGGGAAGGGCTGTCCCTGTCCCCGGCGGGGGTGCGGCGGCAGGCGGCCGTCCCCACCCGCCCTGCAAGCGCCCATTACACAGCACGATTCCGCCGCGCTCTCTTAATAAAAGCTGTATGTTTTTGCACCGCGCGGTGAAAAAATAACTTAATACTTGTGAAAAGTCCTCACACTGTTTAATAGAAACGTAAGTGCCTGGCTGGCCCCAATTAACACCTTGTGATTATAATGCATTCCTAAAATGGGGTGTCAGACGCCAAATTGTGAATAAAGGTATCTAATTAATCTTCATAGGATGACACCGATAAACAACGCCAGGTTTAAATAAAGATCAAGGAACTGAATGCTTTTTATTTGTTTACATTAACAAAAGATAAAGTTAACTACCCTTGCACTTTGCTTCGTAATGTGATTTACTGCCACAAACAACGGGCTGCGGGCGGGGAGCTCCGCCTCGCCTCGCCCCGCCGGGCTTTTTCTGGCGGCTTTGGCGGGAGGGGGACACCCCGAGGGTGAGCGCCCCTTCCTCCGCAGCCCCACGGCCCCGGGCGTGTGCCGGGAAACGCGGCACCCCCTCGGCCTGGCAGCCAGCGGGGAACGGCCCCGGCCCCGCCACTTCCGACGCTCTCGCACGAAAAAAAACCACTGCGTGCGAGTTTGAGACGCGAGCTGGACGGGCACGGCGGGTCCAGAGCGAAATAAAGAAATAAATAATGGTTGTTTACACCACTGTGCGGCGGGAGGTGGAGGGCGAGCCCTGCCCGATGGAGAGGGGAAGCTCCGTTCTAGGTCAGGGAGAACGCGAACCTCGGCGGGGCAAAGGCTCTGCCCGACTCGGGGCTCGGCTCTTCCGTCCCCGGCCCCGAGAAGGGGCTGCGCACCCTGGGGCCATTCCCCCGAGTTAGCAATTCTCTGGGATATTCCCTCCCGGAACCGCGGGAGCGGGTCGGTGCTCTGGGTGCGCAGCCCTGATTTTTAAATAGCATAAACGCCCCACGGGGCAACAGAGGCAGCGGAGACGGGTTCGTCCCATGGATTGAGGCCATTCCTCGGCGAAGACTCTGGTTTTTGGTGTTGCTTTCGTTAAAGCAGACCTGGCACGTCGAGAACAGCCCTCTGGTAATTTTTTTTCCAACGAAACTTCATCCCTCGCTGCTCGCCCCAAACCCTACGGCCGCGGCTTCGCACCCGGGCCGGAAAACGAAACGACCCCGCAGCTCTTTGCTCCGACGGCAGCGCCCCGACCCTCCCTGGAGAAAGGGCTCCTTCTCCTCCGGGCCGCCGCCACCGCGCTCCGGGGAGGAGGGGACAGATATTTTTCGGTATGTTTTCTCTTCGAGCAATGGGATGGGGTTTTACTTTCGGTCTGAATTTCCGCTCCCACCTTCCTCAACGCCGCCGCCTCGTTAACACCTGCTCGCGTGTTCCCAGCTCCTCCTCCCTGAGGGGAGCGCGGCCTTCATGGAGGGGCGCTTTCCCCGGAAAGGTGAATTTTTACAGCCCCCGCCCAGGGCTGCCTCTGAGGCGGTGGAACAGGGCCCCGATGGCTCCTGCGGTACCGTTGCCTTTCAGAAATTCCCCTTCCCGACGGGAATATCGGCCAGCCGAGCCGGGGGTGTCCGCTGCGGGGTCCCGGCTCCGGGTCGAAAGTCGAGGCGGGAAGGAATGAGGTGAGAAAGACGGGGGCTGCTGGCACTTTCCTCATTCCCGTCCACCCAATGAAATTGTGACAATATTATTATTATTATTATTATTATTATTATTATTGTTGTTGTTGTTGTTGTTATTAATATTATCATTCATTCATTCATTCAAGGCCAATTCCCCAGCCCCCTGAGCTCTGTAGCCCACTCATCCTTTTCCCCAGATCTTCATAGCCGTGATCATAATGATGCGGGTATGGCTAATGTAAATATTAATCTAATCCTTATTGGAAGGATTTTAGTGCTTTCTGGGTATCACAGACATGTAATCCAGGGGAGAATGACATTAGCCTGAAAGTGTGGAGTGCAAAATATGATTTGAATAAAAAGATAGGGTGGTATCTAATATTTCCTTTAGGGAGTACTATACTCTGAGCTGTCAGAACCGATTGTGTAGCTGGAGGAGACTGAGGGATATGATCCTAATCATATTGATGAAACATTCATCTGAGAGACCGAGTGCAACCAGAAGGGACTCACTAGGAATACAATTAAATCCTAATCTGTGGAGGAGGAATCCTCTGCAGGCTTTCCTCTAACCTGCCACCCTCTCCCCCTTCTTCATTTCAGAGCCAGATAGAATGCAGGAGAGGAAGGGGAAATACAGGAGAGATGATGGAATGCTGTGTGGACTGCATAAACACAGGGAGTGCTGGGCGGAAAGGGGGTAAATCTGCAGTTCTGATCCTGGTGAGTAAAAATAAAGGCCTAAATTTAGTCGCAGGGGAAAATACCTGCCTGCAGAGGGCTTCCACCTGTGAGTGATGTTAATCAGGCGCAGGAAGTCTCTGTTTCTGGAGGGAGAGTGCTTCTCCTGCCCAGGCTTTCAATGTTAGCTCAGTTCCAGACTGCAGAGCAAAATTGATTTTTCTGTCTGCTGTGTGCAGTTCAGTTTCCATCTGCAGCAGGGAACTGTTTTCTTGCTGATGTTTATTAGCAGAGGGGTTGATTTCCAACCTGTTTTGACCAGTGCCCCTCAAAAGGTGGTCTGAGAAGATGGATGGGACAGGGCTTCAGATGATGTGGTTCCTGTAACAGCACTAAGCCCTGGCTGGCTGCTCTTCATCCCTCTTGCTTTTTTGGGTAAGCATTGAGCACGTGGGTTTTCCTAGCACGTGCCACTTCTTGGTTCACACCACTAAAATGAATTAAAGTAATGGATATCTAAATTCATATAATGATGATGATTGCAGCTTGAAAAGGAGCCTGTATTCTTCATCTACTCACTGTCAGACTTCTTTGAGACCCAAATCTGATCAGGTGTTTTTAGAACTTTTTCCAAAGTCACTTGTCTTTTATCATCAAGCTCAGGCAAAAAGCAAAGTGATTTCCTTCTTCCTGGAGTGTTCCACAGAGAAAGAAAGACCCCCCCAGAAAAAATATCAGTTCTCTTTCTCATCAGTGGGGTGTGATGTCTGTGAATAAGGAAGGGATGTGTGGAGTGGGACCTGCATTAACAAATCTGTATTAGGAGCTCCATGTGTGTCCATGTTCTCCTCTGTTGCAGCATGAGCTCTGCAGTTTTACTGGTTTATAGAAGGACTCTGGTGGATGAAGTAGGCACTGCTAAAGTGTGTACCCCATGAAGTAGTGTCATTTTAGCAGGTTTGAAAAGGAAACTTTGAGTTAAGGTTCCTCTGCACTGTGGTTTTACATGGCAGTACACAGTAGGAGAGCACAGGGCTCTGCTCTGTAGTGATCCCTGGATTTCTTGGAGCAGGGTGAGGTTTCTGTGGTGTGGGTAGGGCACTGATCATTAAACTTCATGGAGTAGTTATAATTCCATTTGTCGACAAAGTAATGTAGTTTTTGCAAATTGCTTGGCATAGTTTCAAACTTCCTTTGAGGAAGAAAACAACCTTTATTAGGAAACAAAATGGTTTGGTAATATATTAGAGCATGCTTGTTTTTAGTGATAAGCTCTCAATAACAGAAATTTCATTGCTTTTTTCTCCTCACTTCTCATTCCAAACACTATAAGATGATATTCCTGCCCTGATGAAGGTATGAGTTGAGCAAGCAGACCTGTTCAAGTGACACTGCAGAGAGCATGTCAGTGCAAAGATCTCTTTTCAGGAGCTATTCACAAGAGCATGTGAATTTTATCCTATCTCTTGCTCCAGATAGGACAGACAAAGCCTCACCTGTGTAGCCTGGTGTCCTCTGATACCTTGATTAGCTCATTTTCCATTAACTTTGTGTTGTATATTGCAAGATTATGGTTAACCCAACTCTTCTGTTAGTTCTTTCAGTGAAGGCAGGATTCAGCTCTGCTGCCTTTGTCTTTCAGCTCCTTTGCAGCATAATTTGAAAGGAACTATCAGGTAAATTTCTTGTTTTGAGGGGAAATATCTTTGATCCAGAAAAAAAGATTTTGGCAAAATTTGAGTGGTCTTACTTTTACTCAGAGGAAAAATTTTATTTTTAAAGTTTGTGCTAGTAACGATCCTGAACAGCAGGTAAATCTGCATTGTACATCTCTCTTTCAAATATGCAACATATTTCTCTACTTCATCTGCTTAAATTATGTGTGCATAAGAATGCTTTGGAAATGTCTCCCTCAGCATAGGGGAGAGGACAACGAGGTTTTTTTCAGTCACATCAATTCTCTATTTCAGTTCACTGTGCAGCAGCAGAAATGCTCATGCTGGCACTGAGCAGAGAGAAGAAATGGAGCAGAATGTAAGAGTGAAAAACTTGTATATTCCTGCCAGGGGTGCTGGTGAGTGCTTCCAGCAGTTTAAGCAGCAGTATTTGTGATTGTTTATCTTTTCCCCTTCCATACCACCCCTCAGCACTCAATTGCAGCACATGACAGTGAATGTCTGGATGCTGACCTGGCCAGTTTAGGTACTGAATGAACTTCAAAAGCATTTAAACAGGCTGATATAAACACTCTTGTCTGGAAAGCGATGAGAGGAGTTTTGGATAGGATGGAGATGCCACAGTGGTACAATCACAGCATTTAGAGCTGTCTGTGGGCATATGGTGAAATGTAGGTTTAGAGCACCTCTCATACCCCAAAACAGTTGTCCATGGGCATGCACTTGTTCTACAATTTACTTTGTGGTTCCTTGACTCTGGTTGGGTCTTTCTAGCAATTTCCTTTCTCCAACCATGGGAAGAGAGAGCCTTTCCCATAGGTGTCAGCAAACAGGAGCTCCCTGTTTTTGCTGTACCACAAAAAGCTTCATCGTTGCACAGTATAATGGAACATGTGCAACTGTGGTTCTGGTCCCAAAAACTGTGATTAACATGTGGGTTAAGTTCTTCTTTCTGACATTCTCACTGACTGAGCAACCTTAGAGGAGGTGCCATCCATTCCCCTGGAAATGGGCTGAAGTTTTAGGAGTTTAGGAAGTTTTAGGGCAGTGTCTCCTGGAGCTGCAGGAAGGATGCTCTGTGGCAGGCTGCTTCTCATTTCACATTTGGCTTGGAACAAGGGCTCTGTTTGGCTCTAGTACACTACACAAGAAATTGACATGCAAAAAATAGTGCAATATGTCACCACAGAGATAAAAAAATAGATCCCACAGCTATTGATAGGATAGTTCTGAACTCCGGGGTGATGACTGACTTTGCTAGACTGGATTGTGGGTGTTTTTGGTAAGTGGTTAATGTGTCTCCCTCTGCTCTGAATTGTGTTTAGTCTCTGTAGAGAAGCATCAAAGCTAGAAAATGAGAAACAATGCCCTTCTAATGTTTTCTCAACCTAGCCTGGGATTAAAATTAAAAAATAATTCCAGGACTGGAAATTTAAAAAAAAACCCAAACCCACAGATCCATTTTCTTGTTGGTGGGATGTTCTCCAAGCCAGGAGTTACAGGGAGAGCAAAAGCAGCAGGGAGCAGACAAATTGTTCCTCCACCCTGTTCACATCCATCACGCTTGATCTTCGTCCTTCTCCACGCTGATATTTCAAATTGTTCTGCTGAGAGGTGCTAATGGCTGCCCATCGTCTTTGAAGATCACCGACATATAGAGTGAAAAACTCTCTATAGAAAAGTTTAAAGATGGACCATAACCACACCTAGAAAAAAATCCTGGTGGGCAGCAGGTAGATTAAGTCCCTTTTGTCTTTCAACGTTCTCTGTTATAACAGCCACAGAGGTTAATAGGCCAAAGCTCTCAAGTATGGCATTAAAACTAAAAGCTCTCTTATGCTGTCTTTACTGGAGAGAAAGAGTGAATCTGTGGGAGGGGGATTGGGCTCATTCATGGTTCCACTTACTGTGAGAAAGAGATATGAACCCATCTCTTTCCTTTTTGGGCTTGGCTTGCAGGTCCATTTCTTACCTTGCACCAGCTGTGGGGCTCATCCAGGTTTCTCTGAGAGTCGGTTCATTGTACAGATTTGGCAGAAAACACATCCAGGAGAAAAGGACAGCTGCATTCTGTTGGGTTCTAGAGTTGGGTCAGCTCAGCTAAGGCCCAGCCAGAGCAGAGGCAGTGCAAGGAGAGGGCAGGATCTGGTTTTGGTGTAGTCTCATGTTGATTCACTTTGTGATGCAAAATTGCAGCTTTATCATTCAGAAAGACAAAATTCTCTCCTTCAGCTCAAACGGTGTTTTCCCAGGCTGTTGGGATAAATGTTTCATGTCTTTCTGTTCCTTTTGAGTGTCCAGAAAGGCCAAAGTCCCTGGGAAAGTCACTCACTGTGCCATGGCTGTAGGAAATGTGGGGATCAGATAGGAAGAGATGTCGGGGAACACAGTAATGCACATATTGCTGGAGTGTGTGACTTTTCTTTGTGCAGGCAGGTGACCCTGCAATATCACCCAAATTTAACTGTAATTAATTACATCCTTTTTGGGATAGGTTTCCTGGGACTAATTTGTGAACAGGGAGATATGCACTGAATTCACAACTTCTGCATCAGGCTCTGGGAGTGGAAAATGTTTCCTTTATCTTTGGGAGGAAGCTACCATTGGAGAAAGCTAAAATCCAGTGTATGAGTAGTAGCAGGCTGTGCTAATTTGAAAAAACTAGAAGTTAATTATTATGGACTGGCTGATTAAGATGTGGTGCATGTGTGCTGCATAGGAAATGTCATGTTTGCTGTCATCTCACAGCACACTTGGAAATTCCAGCCACCAGCACCTGAGGAGAGAAAGAGTGCACAATTGTGTGGTGGGCATTGTCAGGCACAGCTAGTTTGAGTGGCTTACACAAATCTTTGTCTCATTTAAAAAAGCTGATGCGTGCATTCAGAAACAGGGGGGCTGTAATTCTTCAGTCTTAAAAAAAACCACCAAAAAGCAGTAAAGATCCTTGGTTCTTGATTTGGTCTTGCTGTTTATTCAGGAATGAAACACCGACTTCATTCTTGTGTTTGAACTCAGCAGTAAGGTGCTCTCTGTTCATCCCTTTGGCCTTCCACCATTCCTGTTTGACTTTCTACATTCAGGAATGGGCTTCTCATGCTTTGAGGTGGTTCCTGAAGACCAACCAGATCTCACAAGCTTCCTTCTCCTTCTCCTTCTCCTTCTCCTTCTCCTTCTCCTTCTCCTTCTCCTTCTCCTTCTCCTTCTCCTTCTCCTTCTCCTTCTCCTTCTCCTTCTCCTTCTCCTTCTCCTTCTCCTTCTCCTTCTCCTGCTCCTCCTCCTTCTCCTCCTTCTCCTCCTCCTCCTCCTCCTCCTCCTCCTCCTCCTCCTCCTCCTCCTCCTCCTCCTCCTCCTCCTCCTCCTCCTCCTCCTCCTCCTCCTCCTCCTCCTCCTCCTCCTCCTCCTCCTCCTCCTCCTCCTCCTCCTCCTCCTCCGTTCCTCAGCAGTCTTCCACGGGATCCTAACCAAGAACAACTCTGAACTAAGCTGAATTCTGCCCTGAAGTGTCATTTTGTAACTGTATTATTTGTCTTTCTGACTTCTCAGAGCTTTAATCCCAATCTTACAGCTGCCCTTTACATACCATTGTAAGAAGTCCAGAAGACTCATCAGTCACATGCACAAAGAAATGACCATCAGCTGGAAATTGTGCCTGCCCAGATGCATCACCCTGTCTGCAGATATCAGGGTTGTTCTCATCCTCAGTACTCATGGGGACCAGAGCTCTGGGGTACCAGCTCATGGGGCTTCCTTCAGCTTTCAAACAAAGGCTTCTCCCAGGAGGTCGGTAGCAGGCCCCTGGTACAAAGCCATCAGGTTGGACCTCACCCTCTGATCCTCACCCATGTCTGGACTCACTTGTCTCTTGTTCAAAGCAAAGCAGTGTGTCTTGCAGCCAGCCCTGTGCATGGACTCTGAGTAATCCATATTCCTCACCTTCCCCGTGTGTTTGTTCTCAGGAGCTTGGATTCATCCCTGGCAGCGATCCAGCTGTGTGAGCTGTCCCACTGTGATCCTATAACCCCTGTGAGGGGGGTAACCAAGCAATCTCCTTTTTCCATCTGTTTTCAGACTGCAGGTGCTTTCTGTAGGTTCCTCTGGGGTTTTTTGCCACAGTCCCTGGGATCTCAGATCCTCAGGGGTGAGTGCTGCTTTTTGGAGCTGCCCTTTTCTCACTCCTTCTGTCTCTCCCTGAGTGCCCACCCCTCTTTCAGCAGTGCCCTGTTCTTGTCTCTTTTCATCAAGTAAGTGGGAGTACTAAAAGCATTTTAGTTTCTCTCTGCCCTGGTTTGGTGGCAGTGCAGGAGCTGGATGCTCCAGCAGCCCTTGAGCTTGTTACTGCTCTGAGCCACGAGGGAAGCTTGTCTGCGGTGTGGAGCCTTAGCCCTGCATCCCCTTGAGTTCCTGCCGGGAGGTTTCATTTCTGGAGGCAGTGGTGGATGGAGTGAGGCCTCTCAGGGCCTGGCAGTGGCAGTAGGGTCCTGCATGGATGCTCTCTGCGTTGGTGTGCTGGTGTTAGGGTGTTCTGCTGACTGGTGTGGGGACCCAGTTCCATCTGCTCAGCAGCAGCCTGCACAAGGATGGAGCCTGGATCTAGAGCAGGCTGCAGGTTGGTGGGGTGGCTCAGTAGCAGAAAAAGGGAGGCCTGGCTCTGGTGGGTACCCAAGGAAAAGAGAAAACTTGGAGGCCTGGATCAGCGTTGAAGAGCGTGCCACTGTGGAGCATTGGGAGTGGAGAAGAGGGAGGTACAGAATGGAGATCTGAGGAAGGTCAGTTGCAAAGCCAGGGTGAAGATGTGCTAACTATCAAACAAATCCTGCTGGAGAAATGGAGCTGGAGCGTGCCCAAAAGAGGACAATAAAGCTGGTGAAGGGCCTGGAGCACAAGTGTTTTGAGGGGAGGTGGGGCTGTTTAGCCTCAAGAAAAGGAGGCTCAGGGGAAACTTATTGTTCTTTACAACTCTCCAAAAGGAGATTGTAGGCAGGTAGGAGGTCAGTCTTGTCCCACATAATGGGCAGTAGGACAAAGGGAAACTGCTTCAAGTTGCACCAGAGGAAGTTTAGATTGGATATTAGGAAAAATGTTTTTGCTGAGTGCTCAGGCATTGGAACAGGCTGCCCAGGATAGTGGTGGAATTGCTGTCCCTGGAGGTGGTCACCAAAAGCTTAGACATGGCACTTGGGGGTATTATTTAGTGATGGACATGACAGTGGTGCATGGTAAATGGCTTGGACTTCATGGTCTTAGAGGCTTTTTCCAGATGCCTTCCAGGATTCTGATGTACCTTTCAAGACTTAGCTGAAGAGTTTTTATCAAGAAAATTTATTTCATGGAAACATAGTGTTTTGTGTTACGTAATTCTCTCACCTTTTTAAATCTGATGTTAACTGCCCTACAACCAGAGTTAACATTTTATGGAATTGTGTTGATAAACACTGTATTTCAGTTTTAAAGAAGTGTTGGTAACTGCTAGGAAGTCATGCTTAACCCTCAGTCACAGAATTATCACTGTCACAGGTGTGTTTGATGCAGTATGAATTTTGGATGCTACTATTATTATTAATAAGCAAAATGCACCTTCAGTTTCTATTTTGCAGCTGTGTGAGAAGCTCATAGAGTGCCATAAATTATTACAGCCTCATCATCAGTTGTATAATGATATAGTACCAGGAAATTAGTATCAAGAAAATCTCTTCTTGGACTAATGTTTTAAATTGCTGAAGAGAGTCAAAATTCTAAAGAGAGGTGCCAATCTGTCAGGTAAATAAAAGTATTTATTGTATTACCTGTACTGAAAAT
Organism: Melospiza georgiana; assembly: GCF_028018845.1. Classification (NCBI taxonomy): domain Eukaryota; kingdom Metazoa; phylum Chordata; class Aves; order Passeriformes; family Passerellidae; genus Melospiza; species Melospiza georgiana. The sequence continues at coordinate 40,379,171 of NC_080430.1, read as the reverse complement.
ACCACTGAAGTTTCTATGCAGTAGCCTGCTGCAGCAGTTGGTCCAAAATTCCATGCAATGTAATGAATAAGGCAAGAGTTCTGCTGTCTTTTAGATGGAAATATTCTGCTACCATGTTGGGATACAATAACCTTTCTTATGGAATTAGGCTGAATTTAAACAGAAGGTTTTCGCTCATAATTTTTTCCAACTGTCCAAAATGCTTCAGATCAAATAATTTTGAACGTTTTCTACCACTATAGATTTTTTGAGGCAGAGTCTTGCTTTATGGCCTCAGCCTACAACTGTAAAAGTATATTTAGCTAGCTGCCTCCTGACAGCACTCAGGGGCAAATAGTATCTTGGGTTCACTGCTGTTTATTAAAAGCAGCATTATATGAGAGCAAACTTCCACTGAAATGGATCAGTAGGAGCTGGCTCCTTGGCTCCTGTGTCTGCTTTCCATGTAATACTCTGACACTTTTGACCTCTTCCATTTCAAATGAGAAATTCCCTGTTTGTTTCTTGTACAGTCCTGGCAGTCTACTGCTTTTTTCTGTGGGTCACACAAAATCATTGAGCAGCTGAACTCTGATATTCATGTTTTTCTGAGTAAGTCAGGTATCTTCCCTGCCTGAGCTCCTGATGAAAAGTTGGACCTAAATCCCTAAGGAAGAGTGTGGATCTACAGAGGGTGTAGGCTGCTGGGCATTGAAAAAAAGAACTGACTGCAGCAAAAATCAAGTGGCCAGCACTTCCCAGGGACAAGCCCTTGAGCTGCAGCTTTTAAAAGCCAAATTGGAGCTTCTTGCTTATTTCCACAAAATGAAGTCCAGTTCTGCAGCACAGAGTCACATCAGGAAGAGGTGGGAAGGAGTTGCACATGGATTCTCTTTGCCAGTGCAGGGTTTTAGTCCCTATTACATCCCATTTGTGCATGTCTGCTCTGAAGCTGACTTCCTTTCAGCACCTGAGCTGGACCCATCAGCACACTTCAGACCCATCAGGAGCCCCTGCATCTGTGCATGGTGTTTCTCACTTCTGGAGGTGTTCTAATTTGGTTTAAGTTCTACTCTGTAATTCATTGTAGCAACCTCCAAATTGTGGAGCTGTTCCTAAATGGTAAGAATTACACCTCAGTTAAAAAGGACAGCCCTAGGAGGAAGCCTCCCCAGGGTGGAGGAAGGTTCCAGGTGTCAGCCTTGAGGGATATGCCTGACTTCCATAACCTTAATAGTGTCAGCTTCCATGCAGTAATTCATACAAGGCTTACAGACCTGTTTTCTGGGCTTGCAACTCTCCAGCATTTCTGATTGCAAATGTAACACTTGTCACAGCAAACAGGGTATGTTTCTGTGGTTATGGACCCTCTGGAATGCTCCTAAATATGCAGAAAGGTGTGTACATGCATAATGATCTAGCATGCAGTCTTTCACATGCAGCTTGGAAAAGGCAAAGGAGTGCGGTTAGGAGAAAGATAAAGTAGGATACAAGTAGGAAAACTTTTCCCAAAGAAGTGGCAATGTTTCTGAAATGGTTGGCTGGAATCAGAGACTTTCCAGAGGTAGGGTGCCCTCAGAGTAGCTAAGAGACAGGGTCACAAAGGCCTGGATAGGGCAGTCTGCACATTGATAGGTGGTGCTTACATGTCCCACTGAATGCTGTTTATTTGTGCATCACTGTTGAAGTTAATATGAGTAGAACATGCTGAATTTGGCCCTAGGTTAGTAACACAAAATTGTAGCTCTTTAAAATGGATCTGAACAGAGATGGTCCAGTGCTGCATTGGCTCTGAGAGTTGTTGGTTTGAGGGGATTTGGGATTTTTGTTCTGGCAGGTTTTCTGTAGGTGTGGGGGATGGTTGGTGGCAGAACAACATGATTATTTTTCCTACAAATCTAATAAGAGAAGAATTAGCCTAGAAAAGGAGGAAAAAAATCTATTCCTTTAGATATTATGTAAGGTGCTGCCTTATTCCTCTTAGAAACAGAGCTTTCACGTGTTATATTCCATAATAGGCCCCCAAAAAGATGCATATCTTTTGCCTGGGGTGAGCAGCTCCTGAGATTTCTGAAGTCAGGCTAGTACATTAACACCTTAGATTTAGGTAGCACAGGGCTACAAGCAAATGTCTTTGGATGACAGAAGCAAATCAGACACTGCTTTTGTATGTCACGAGGGATTATTCTGTTTTAGTGCTATGCCCTTTGGCTTTACAAATGCACCTGTAGTGCTCCGGTGGTTAGTGCAAAGGATCTTGGTAGAATTAATTTAGTCTAGTTGTTTTGTCTTTGTAAATAGCAAATGTTAGAACTGGCTGTACACCAGCAGCTTTTCAAACCTCACATGTGTTGTTTGCAGTGGTTCAGAGATAGGCAAGTCTTCTGTTCTATAATGCTAGCACTGAGTGCAGAAAAGTACTTTTCCATTCACAAAAGGTGATCTTTATGGAAGTAGGAGACATTTATGGCTGTGTCTGGGCACAAGAAAGATGGGAGATAAATCCTAGGAAATCTAGAGGTGGATCACCAGATGTGGGTTTAGGCTGTGCCTTTGCTGAGAATTTTAAGAATTTTTATTTGATTCCATGTCATGTTCTGTGTTATTTTTTTATTGGAATAAAGGACTCAGAGCTCATGATGTCTCTGTGTCACTGTCACCATACAGAAGTAACCATTCACTGACATTTTGGGAACAGAGATACTGGTCTATGAAATACTGTGCCAAAAAATGAGCACGTTGAATCTTCTGAAGATATGGAGGGACATAAATGTTTGTAGTGTCAAGAAAGTTTGTACCAATATCCCCTACTTCCCTTTTATTAGCTCCAGAGAGGATTTAAACTAAAAAAAAAATCTGCAATCCTATTTCAAAGACAGTTTTGTGGTTGAGGTTTTTGGTTGATTTTTATATGGCATAAGGATGGTATCACGTCCTGTTATTAGGTGAAGTCTGCAGAGCATTTGCTGTGCTTTCTGTTGTCCAGCTCTGCTTCACAGCAACAGCAGAAGACAAAAGTGTAAAAGCAAAGAAGAAAGAACAGGAAAGAGAGAGGCTGTGACTAGGTGGCTTTCTAATTACCTTGCTAATAAGTTCAGAATTTATTAGATGTCCTGAGACCTGGCAAATTTTAATTGATGTCAGCTGCTAAAGTCATAGACTTTTAGCTGCCTTTTTAATCTGAGTCTGCTAGGATAAAACAGCATAAAGAAGCCATAACTAAGGCTGGTGAGCTGTGGGATTTTTCAGTGATGTAGAGTTAGTAAAAGTGAGGCTGAGAAATAAAAGGAGATACAAGAAAGGTGTTAAGAGCAGGAAAATGCTTGGAAGTTTTGTGCTTTGAATGTTAGCATTTAGAGGAAGGTGAAGTGACCCAGGCTGAAGGCCTGATGGGTCATCTCTCAGGATCAGTGTGGCCAGGGGTTCCTGTGTGCCAAGGGGGGCACAGGAACACAGAGGTCATGGGGCATTAACCAAGAGTCTGCCTTGAGCAGCAGATTGTCCCTGGAGCAGCTGATACAGAGTAAGACACATTTGGGATTGATAGCTCTCCTGAGAGCTTCCAGGCACCAGCTTGAAGGATTTCCTGAGCTCTTTCTGGACTATCATGCTTAACACTTCCTTGATGTGGTTTAATCCTGATTCCCCATAGGAACCCCTTAAATTCTACACCCTTTCATTGCAAAAATTTGGTTGCAGATTTCCCCACTGGAAATCTCAACCCATGTTGCTGAGATTTGTTCTTTTCAAACCACTTCTGTTAATCATCAGTGCCAAATGAAAAGCACTCTAAAAGCCTAAGTGGGGTTTGCTTATGCTCTTACTCTTTGATTTACCAGGAATGGCCACTCTTTGATTTAGATATTATTTTAATCTTCTAATTTTTCCCATCCTGAACTTTTTTTTTTCTAAATAGCCTACATTTCCACCCAGTACTTGAGTCAAATCAGAGCATAAATACAATTCCATGTGACAGACTTATCTTACTTTGTTTTGAGAGCTGCAAACATTGGGTACTTTGAGGTGCTGAGACAGGACGTAAGTATTTCACCTTTTTGCTGTTTGGTATTCATTATAAATATAACTGAATATATTAAGTGGGGAGCCTAAACTTACCTAACTCTGACAGGTATATGTTGTGTTAGTGGCAGGCCGATATTTTGGGGTTTATTGTGCTTATTACTTGTATCTGAATTAGTGGAAACTCTGAACACTCTAATCCTGGGGACAGAACATTATTTATTTATTTACAAATGTGCAGACGCACTAATAAGTTTTTACTACCCTTCACCTGAATTTGCCATGAGCTCTTTCTCAGTTGTCCCTTGAATGAGTATCTAGGTTTCTGTTTGGCAATGTAATCTAAATATTCACATTATAACAAGCACAGAAGATTGTTCAGTAGCATAAACTGGGATTTCAAATTCTTTTTAAGTACGCTTCTGATATTTTCCCTGACTTCAAATCCCTGGGGATGCAGGTAAACCATAACTGTAAAATTTGATTCACAGTTGAGTATATATTTTAGCCCAGAGTGACACATTCTGCTGTGTGGGCAAGGTGTACAGTGCCACACGGTGCCAGGCTGGGTGAGGGGAGAGGGGGCTCCTCACTGCGAGCAGAGCGGTTCAGAGCCGGGCTGTGCCGTGGGGAGCCGTGCCCGATGCATGCCCGGTGCGTGTGCCCGATGCGTGTGCCCGATGCGTGTGCCTGATGTGTGCCCAGTGAGTGTGCCCGATGCGCGTGCCCGGTGCGCGTGCCCGATGTGTGCCCGATGCGCGTGCCCGATGTGTGCCCGATGCGTGTGCCCGATGCACGTGCCCGATGTGTGCCCGATGCGTGTGCCCGGTGCGTGTGCCCGATGTGTGTGCCCGGTGTGTGTGCCCGGTGCGCGTGCCCGATGCGCGTGCCCGATGTGTGCCCGGTGTGCGTGCCCGATGTGTGCCCGATGTGTGTGCCCGATGTGTGTGCCCGATGTGTGCCCGGTGCGTGTGCCCGGTGCGTGTGCCCGGTGCGTGTGCCCGGTGCGCGTGCCCGATGTGTGCCCGATGCGTGTGCCCGATGTATGCCCGATGTGTGCCCGGTGCGCGTGCCCGATGTGTGCCCGATGTGTGCCCGGTGCGCGTGCCCGGTGCGTGTGCCCGGTGCGTGTGCCCGGTGCGTGTGCCCGATGTGTGCCCGGTGCGTGTGCCCGATGTGTGAGCCTGCAGTGCCCTCTGGTGCGAGCGAGCGAGCGGGGCTGGAGCCGGGCCGATCCCAGAGCTCTCTGCACAACACCTGGATGCCGGGGAGGGAGGGAGGGAAACCCAGCACAAAATCCTCTTCTGGCCTTTGGCAGCTGTGTTTTGGCCAGCAGCTTATTTGGTTATGTGGTACAACGCAAACATAAGGACGGCCCTTGGGCTTTTACAGCTTAAAATGTGCTTTGTGTTCTGCTGGGATTTTGGAATCAGTTGGAAAATGAACATTTGCTGTTTCTGCTGAGGTGATGCCCGCAGCACCTGTTATGGAGAGGGGCTCCCAGGTGTGCTAGATGCTCTCTCCACGTTCATAGGCCGGGCCTTTGAAGTGCTTCATAGCAAAAAATAAGTGACCAAACCAGGTTTCCTCCTTTCTCTGCCTCAGAATTGTCAGCTGCACTTCATCTGCCTCTGAAATTAGGGAGATTGAATTAACATATTGTGATTGGAAAAGAAAACTTCAAGGGAAGAAAGGGCACAGTGATTAGAACTAAGTGAGCAGGACAGACCCAGGAGGGTTTTGACACATTATCATTTGAAAATGGCAAAGCAAAAATCTGCTGTGACCACAGTATTTCAAGATTACAAGGCAAGAAAAATACCTGCCTATGCAAATAAGTTCAACTCTGACACAGAAAATTTAGGGATGTGTCCCACTCATTTGATAAAATGCCTTTTGATCATTCTAAAAATATAGCTACCCTTTTGGAGGGTACATGGCAAAACTGTAAGGAGTGTAAGTGACAGCTAAGGGAGGAAATTGTCATTGTAGTACCAAGACCTGAATTGTGTAAGCAAGAATGCTAACATCAAGAAATGAAAAAGTCAAACCTAGTTCCTCAATAGAGGCCATTGGATTGCACAAATCCAGGGAAAAAAAAAAAAGCACTTGGAACAGGTTGAAACGCAAACAGACCTGAGTTGCATAGAAAGCAACAGAGAAATGGGAAAGAGGGAAGGATGTTATCCTGACTAGAAAACAGATACAGATCACCAGCGCATCTGTATGAAAATAACTGGGAGCAGAATTCAGTCACTAAAATGCTGCAATCCTGTCTCCCAGTCCTACTGGCACATCCCATTCTTCTCTCCAGTCTGCCCTCCCTGGGCACTGTGATTGCACCTGCAGGTACCACCAGCAGCCCTTAAGGTGGGTAATGTGAGATTGGGCTGGGAATGCCATGTCTTCTCACCCACTGAAGCACATAAAATTCTTGTAGGTTCGGAGTCTGTCACAGAAAGGAAGTGAGTATGCCATAAAGCCAGTTAATTCACTGCTTTACTTTGGTTTAATAATGATAGGCTTTGTTAATTACTCAAATGCAAGACATTAACTCAGTTAATAATTATCTCAAATGCCACAAAATTACCTTCAACCTGGGATCCTATTAATTAGATACCAGTGCTGCTCAGCAACATGAAAATGTAAGAATGTATTTGTTATGTTCCATACTTACTGGATTGTATTTTTCCACCTTAAGTACCCTGACTATATAGACACAAGATCCTGGCAAAGCCTCTGCCTGCTGAGGGTTATCCTGAACACCAGACTTATTTGTACAGTGCAAAGGTGCAAGGGGTGACTTGAGCTCTGATTCTCCTGGGATACTGCTTAGACTGAAACTACAGAGTGCATAACCAGGAGATTTAATTCTGCAATACCTACATACTTTCCTTTTTTTTTTTTTTTAATTTTTTTTTATTTTTTATTTTTTTTATATTTTTTTTGGCAGGTGAATAAGGTATTTTCACATATTTCCAGCTGCAGTCTTTTCTTCCAAGAATGTGGCTATAAGCTTACTTATCAGAGTTTTCTAGAAGTTTCAGCATGTCTGAGGTATTTGCCACTTGGCAGGCCAGCTTTAATATTGCTGAGAAATTTTCAGGTTTCAAATGTTCATATGCAGGATCATCAGTGCCTGCATGCACATAAGGATTTCTGGTTGAAATCAGAGCACAGTTAAGTGCAGCAGCGTTTGCCTTTCACAGAAACCAAGTGATCTGCCAGGCTGTCCATTTTGTGCTTCAGGATGGATGCTGGCTACAGCTGGAACAGGAAGGAGCACAGCAGAATCCCAGAGCTCCTGTCCTACACAGGAATAAAAAACTACACAGAATCTGTTGTTCCCAGACAGACAATGACTCCTTACTTTTCCTTCTCTGCCAGGGATGCCTGGACTAAGCTGTGTCCCTAAGCACTTTGCAGGTCTGTGTGAGCACAGCTCCTAGTCAGCTCCGGAGCAGCCCTGTCCTAGCACTGGACAACTTTGGACACCTGGACTTCTGCCAGGTGATGTTTCTAAAAGCATGGCTGGATAATGGCACAGCAGTAGGTACAGCTCAGAGAGGTGAGCTATCAACCCCCAGAAAGTTGCAGAATCTGAATACAGGTGCACTGTGAAACTGGGAAAGTGGTTAAAAGTGTGTTTGGTCACCTTAGATCCATGATGTTTCAAGCCCCACCTGCCCCATTGGAGTACCAAGATGAGGGATCACATCTACAGGCAAGTCATCTGTGGGGGCCTGAATATATGTATTGTTATGGAGAGAGTCCCTGTTAAGATCTATGTATTGTAAGATCTTTGTGGGTCCTAGTTACTCCAAACGAGCTACAGCTGCAAAGTCCTTAGTTGGGCAGCAGCTGTAGCTCGTGAAGGTAACTGGAATAAATAGGGGTGGGTCGAGAGCCCAGGAGGAGCCCTTGAGAAGACATATGAAGGACTGTGCTGCAGAGAAGAACAGCTTGGTACAGTATGGGACTTGAGAAATATGGAATACAACAAGAATACTACAACAGTCATCTTCAAGCAGGGATGAACAGTTTTGAGGTCTTGGGACATGTGCAGTGACAGTGGCTTTCAAGTAACCCTGAGTTTGTGCAGAAGCCCCTGTGCACAGTTATTTACTGGCATGAAGTCCACAAAAAATGTAAGTGGTCCTGAAGTTCATCTCTTGGCACAAGTGGCTTTTTGAGGTCTGGCCATTAATAGTTTCCTTTTAGCAGTGTGCCCAGGTTGGATAAGCTGCAATACCCAGGGGGATTTAAGAGCAAGGCACAAGTTAACTTTAAATCAAGAGTGAAAGAGACAGGGCTATGCTTTTGCAGTAAGTGAATGGCACCTACAAACCATGTATTTACAAATATTCTACTCCTGCAGCTTTGCAGGGAGGAAAGAGTGGTCACTCTCATTCATTTGGCCTGGCTGGCCCTTCATTTGCAAGGAGACTGAGTTTTAACAAGGTTATTCTGTTTAAATCAAAAGTGATGTGTTTGTACAGGCTGAAGGGACTTAAGAGTCTATTTGATATGCACTGATCTTTGTTTATGGGAATACAGAATATATGCTGGAGTTGTTGAAGCAGATTTTTGGGTTTTTTTAATGGCAAAAAATAATTGGTAATATACAGGACTGGGACAAGACAGCAATGACAGATGTGATTTTCAGAGTTTATAGAGTGACAGTATTAGAAGAAGGTTTAATATTCCGGAGGTGAAATTCAGATGTGCCTTTTAGTGGTGAGTTTCACGAGGAAAGGAAGGCATACATATTGTTATCATGTCAGTGCTTCCTCTTCACTGTACCAGCATTTGCTTTCCTTCATAGACCTAGGTGTATGCAGGATTAGTAATGTTCTCTTGGTAGATGAGGTGTTGTTCTGTAGCATTGAATAAAGGGGATTATTCAGGGTTCGAAAAATCAGTTCATTTTCACTCCAAGAACGATAACATGTAACGTGAAGAAGTGCTGTTTGCGTACAAAAAAATACAAAAAGCATCCATTTGGAAATATACTGGGATTCTCTTTTGTATTTCCCATTTTCTTGTACTTCCAGCAGAGGGCAGGTTTGTGCCGCAAAACCTGTTCGCTCACTCGAGAGAATCCAACGTGACATTCACCAGCCGAGTCCAATCCTTGTCAGGGAAAAAAACCAAAATCTTATTCGGTGGTAATTTCCCCTAAAAATTATGTCAGTTTTTTCTGTTTGGTTTGGTTTTGGGGGTTTTTATAAGAACAAAATGAAAAAAACCTAGATGGAATTCTACTAGTAAGTGTGCTGAAACTCTCATCCCCAAACGCATTCCTCTTGTTTTCTAAAACTGTTGTGAAATTGCCAGTGTTTCATTTCTCTCCGTGCAATTGTTCCCTGTTTCTATCACAGTAGGAATATTTAAGATGTTTTCAGCTTCGTGTGAAGAGAGCCATGCAATGCACTTACTGTTGCACAGACATGACACGGTGGTGTTCTGTTACAGTTGCACAGCATAAAATGCTGTTGTGCCAGCAAAACACAAATATAATTAAGGTCTGGAGGCTAAAAATTGTAGAAAAAAAAAATAAATTGTATAATCCTGGCATGCAAAACACTGAGGGAAAAAATCAGGTGGTTACATCACAAGCAACAAGCCCCAGCAGGGTGAACCACATGCCCATGTTTGTGTAATTCTTCTCAATGCCATTTTGGTTTCAAAGTGACATGTTGTGGCAGTGCCAGAACAGGGTGTTCTGAAACAACGGAGGTGAATGGTTTTCTAATTCGTGTGTCATCCCTAGGAATCTTGTTCTTTCTGCTGCAACTGCTTCACCTTGTGTTGCTTGTGTGTGAATCAACAGGATAGTTTGAACTCACCAGTGGATGCAACAGCTTCTGCTTCCTTCGTGTCTCATTGCTGTTTTTTTTTTTTTTTGTTTTCCGTGTGATTTTGAGCCTTGGATTTTACCTTTTTTTCCATTGGCACTTTGTATGCTGTGTCCCTAAATGACATTTTGATGAAAATGCACATACTTTGCAGGCATTTGTACCCATTAGCCAGTGTTGCTGTTCACTTTCCTATCTGCTATACAAATTCACATAAAATGTGCTTAAAACTGTCTTTTCTTTTTTGCTGTGCTTTTCATCCACTGTCCTAGATTTGTGTCATTTTGAAAAGTATGGACTGGCACAATATGTTGTCATCATAATCTAATGTTTTGACAATCACAGCACAAGTGTAGCCTGCTGCCAGCAAGCTGTGCACTGCTGAGTTAGAAGCTTGTTTTGTCAGTGTTCTCCAGGACAATGCCTTCTGCTCACCTTCAAGCTGGTTTTGTAGCTTCATGTTGTCTGCTCATTAGAGGGTGGCAGCATTTTCCTCTGCGTTTGGAAATTGGCTCTCACTCCCTCTGATATTAACATTATTATCTGGATAATTCAGCAGGAGCTAAAGAGAGAGTGAACTTCATCAAGTCAGAAAGCACAGCCCTCAGCTCACTGGTGAAATGTTAGTGAGGACTCTTAGCCTCCAGTGTGCCACTGCTGTGGCCAACATTGAACCCAGGTCTCCAGAGGTGGAAAACTGGCCCAAGGGACAGACACCTCCTCTAACTCCCATCACATCCCTAACAGTTACTAGGGCAGAATAATGTTCCATGACCTTTGGGTAGTACCATTACCATAGCATAATCTAGCTGTGTGAGCTTTGCAAAGGTCATTGTAGAAATAAAAATATTGCCTGCTGTGATCCATACCCTCAGACACAAAGGAAAAGAAATAGCTTAATAAATGTAGTGATATTTGCACTATAGGGCACAGTGCAAGGGTCACGAACCATTATTCTGCACTAGTAATAATGTCACTATTCTATTCTTGCCCAGTGGTTACTGTATGACATTTGTGCTTGCAGGGAAATTCCTGTGAATATCAGGAACTTAAAATACATTGCCTCGAGGGGCCATTGTTCTCCCATTGAAGTCAATGGAGTCAATTTGCCATTTGCTCACCAGTATCTGAGCACTGGACTGACCCAGCATTCCTCATGATCAAAACTGAAATGGCTTTAAAGTGGGTTTGGCATTTTGTTTTCTTTTTTCCTTAAAAAGTATTTGTTCATTGGACCCCAGATGAAACGTGTTTCTTAAAAGATTGTAACACATAATTTTATCATATCCATGGGAATTGCCATTACTGTATATGTAGAAGAGAGATTATATGATGAGGTTTTTTTTGTTTTAAAAAAAGTTCAAGTCCTAACACTCTTAAGTACCTGTCTGAAGATTTATGACATGGGAGAGAGATGTTACCCAATATTTCTTCACTGTATTCTTATGTGATCGGTAAATGACTGTTTTCTCTATTTCTCCAACAAAGAAATATATTAATTCAGACTTTTCTGCATGATATGGCTGGAATGATAGAACTGAAATGACAGAATTCTTCATAATATTGAAGAATTTTGGCCTGAATTTTGCAGATGTGGAAGGTGCTAGTTTTGCCTGACAGATTCCTGTTTTTATGCTAGTGGAATTGGAAGCCTTGAAGCTGATTTTTTTTTTTTTTAAACCTGAAGTATGTCAGCCTTGGTCCATCCCTCTGAGATCCTGAATTATGACTGAGCTCTTAAGGGAAGTGGTGGACAGTTTGAATGTTTGAATGCAGCTGTTGCCCATGTTGGCATTGCACTTGGTCTAGAAACACACCTTAGCAATCAATAAGTTTCATGTGCCTCTGGTAACAAGTCTGAGAAGAACTCCACTCCTCATGTGTGAAGAAGCCTGTCTGACAGAAAGGAGCTATTTGAGAGCTCAGTCAGTGGCAGGATCATTTAATTAATTGCTTTGGATAACTGGTGCCTGCCTGTAGTCTGGCCCCACCATGGACGAGGTGATAAATGTTTCCTTCCCCAGCCTCAGAATGTGTATCAGAGAAAAACACAACACCAGTTGTTTTCAAGAGCTTGTGGTGACTAAAATTGTCCCCAGCTGCAAGGGAGGGGTCGTGTTTACAATCTGGGGAAGCAGGCAGCATTGTACCATCCAGGGTGCCGTGTCCTGGTTGCCTCTCAGGAGTGCTGCAGCCAGGCTGGTGACAGAGGAAGGGTTTTGGTGCACAGCATGGTGAGGGGGGCCCTTGTAGATCAGGTGCATCCTTACAGAAGGACTTTGCTGAACATGGAAACACAGTAAGGGGGATCTAGTGACAAAAGAGCTGCCACCTCTTTGTGATCCACTGAGCTCACCTCAGCTGTCACAGCAGCCTGTGGCTCTGCCTTGAACATGAAGTTTAGCCCTGGCTCCAGACAAAGATGAAGTGAGAACCACTCATGAGCCATGTCTAGCACGCGAGACAAAGTCAGTCTACAGGGCTGACATTCAAGGTGTGCTCCGCAGAGCTGGGCGTAGACTGTGTCTGTTTCTCCAAGGCCTTGTCAGTGAACAGCACAGACTGATCCTGCCCTTGTTTTCCTGCTCCTTTTCCAGGCCAGGAGAACAGGCAGATTTGCATAGTCTGTAGGCAGCTGAGTACAATTTTTCCTGTGGGTGGAAGTGTTTAGAAAGTGTCCCGCCTTGCCACTTTCAGATTGCTATCACCCTCCCCTGATGGGATTAGGAGCCTGGCTTCGCAGGCATTGCCTGATCCAGCTGGCTTTCCTAGGGATGAGGTGGGCAGTGGTGACAAAACAGGATGGGTGATGACTATGTAGCTGTGCTGGTAAACTTTCCTTGGGGGAGGGGACTGAGGGGAAGACAGGGGGACAGAGGAAAAAGTTAGAAATCTCCCATAGAAGGAGCTCCTTTAACATTTGAAGGAAATTATCAGGGAGCAGACACCAGTCATGTTTTTCTGACTCATTGTCCTGTTTTCAGACAGCATCCCCCCCTCCAGTCTCCTCCTGCCTGTAGCAGTGCTGTCCCAATTTATTTCTGTAAAAAGTTATCACAAGAATTTCCCTCTTCAAAAATATAATTAAAGAATTAATGTTGTAATACACGAAGTTTTGCAATATGCTGAAATCACTGAGAAAATTAACTTTCGTTTTTAAAAAATAAAAAGCAGCAACACTAATGCAGTCTGCAACCTGAATGATTTGAGATGCTCTCATGGGTTCTTCACTTCTTTAAGTAGAGCCTGCCCTTTGCTCCCAGGTGATCCTCACACAGGATGCCTTCAGAGGGGACATAAAGTACAGTTTGATCTCATAATGAATGGTTAACTGACTTGCTCTTCTCCCTAGCTTTGGAAGGAGGAAGATCTGCAGAAACTTTTTCAATGTCAGTGGCGTCCACAAAAAGAACAGGAAGAGTGGTCTGTGAGGTACAAACCTGTGTGTGTTTTCTTCTAAGCCTGCTTCCCAATTTTGTTACTAATATGTTACTTGGGAGTACTGAGGGACAGGCCACTGCCCCTTTCTAAGGCTCTTTTGTGCAGTAGAGCCCAGAGGTGAAAGGCTGCTGTAACTTTGCAGTAGCCTCATGAAAATTGCTGTAAAGACTGATTTTGCCACAGGTACTGTAGAAGGCTTGACTTGGCATGTCTTTGGCATCAGCCACAAACACTTTCACTTCTGGGCCCAGAGTTTCAAGGATCAGCTTAGTCAGCAGTAGAAACTCTGTCATCTCATTTGATACCCTTTAATTAGACGTACATGCATATATAAATGCACAGATTATCTAATACATCCTACTGCAAATTTCTCACTGAAATTAATGAGGTTATTCAAAGAGTAAACTGTGAGTAATAATGAATAATATTAGTACTCAGCGTGACTAATAGTGGCAAGAGGGAGAGTCTTAATGACTTAGAGACAAGGAGGGTCTGCTGGGAGCCAGCATAACCATTTGCACAAACAATTCCTTTTCAGAGTGGTGAAGCTTGGAGCTTACCAGGAGCCAATCGTTGAACTGCAGACCCCATTTTATCACAGGCGTCTTGATTTCTGTCTCTGAGCCTTTCTCGAGGCACAGCTTACATGTGTGGCAGAAAATGAGTCATGCCCAGGCAGTTGGCCTTCTGATCCCTTCTCTGTTTAGTGTAGTCCACATCTTTGCAGCAACTTTTATGGAGAGATCGTGTTTCAAAAAGCCTTTGACAAAGCTCCAGACCGGGTGTTATTTTTCATTTAACTGGGAGAGAGAGGCAGAGCATGAGATGAGGAACTGGCTAAGCAGTAAGAAAAAAAGCAGAATGAGATTATATTTTGTTAAAGCTAACTGTTCTTGGTGCAGCGCCTGGGAGTCTATCTGAGGTTAAGCCATATTTTAGCATATTAGTATCTCTGAAGGATCTGGAAGAGTGGAAAAAATGATGCAAAATTAACAAAGAAAAGCAAGATTCATGAAAGTTTCTAAAATAATGAAACATGAGGTAGTTTTCTATGATATTGGGTGCTAGATGGTCAGCTCTGAATAGATGTCAGTGAATATTTGAAGTAATTAAGACAAACTGGTGTGTATATATTACTGTAGAGTCATATGCAGTAAAATAAAGTCTGCTCTCATGCTATTCCTCCTTGCTGTAATTGCAAGTTTTTGCAAGGAAGGGGAAAGATGTGTGGTGTAAATTAATTTGGGATGGGAAGCGAGGAAATTAATATTCCTCCTCAAATACAAAGCAATCAGAACTTTCTCAGAATGAATACTGAAAGGGTGAACCTTTTTTATCACTGTAAAAACTCCAGTTCCTTTCCACTTCATATTTCCAGCTCTTGCCACTATTTCCCCATCTGTGATGCCTCTGCTTTTCTCATGATATATTTTTCAGCAGTTTCATGCCACAAAAATCTGCAAAATGCTAACAATTTAGAGATCCTTGGTCAGGCTGGATTTAGGAAAATAAGGTCAAGAGGTTTGGAAGAAAGACAAAGCTGTATAATTCCAAGGTTTGTCCTAATCTATCATTAAGATGCTGCAATGGCACCTAACTTTAACAAGTTCCATGACTAGAATAATAAGTTAAACCAAATAGATGTGTCAGATGATGAGCATTGAAAACCAGGTCATTTCAGGCTGTTTTAATTGAAAATTTTCTCTTGAGGATTTATGATCCAGGTCTGGACCAGAATAATATTTAATAGTTTAATCTATTAGATATCTCCTGTTGGTTGAGGAAAAATGTGAGTCAAGGTGTGAAAGGATTAGTTCCAACAGAGAATCTCTTTCAGATATTGTTTATGTATGATTAAAGCTCAGGTCAGAATGGCCTCTGTACTAGGGCCACAAAGAATCAGCCTTCTCTCAGCAGTAGTTTTGAATATGATTAAATCACCAAAGGCATATTCAAAATCACCCAATCCATTTTAATTCTTCTTTTATGTCGTACCCAACTGAAATTTTCTGATGCTGTAGGCTAATGGAAAATACAACTTTTGCTGCCTGTCCTGAAGGAGAATATTACTGTAAATGTTCTTGAAAAGCTGCATCATAAGCAGCATCTAAGGGATGTAATTTTAAAATAATTCTTGCTCGTAGTCCTCTCATTACAACATTGGCCTTAAGATGATCTGTTTAAATGCAGGTGTCAGCTGCCTGCTTGTCTGATTAGTGCAATATTGCCCCTGTTGTGTACTGGAAGGTAAGAGTTTTAGGTTGATGTGCATCCTGGGGTTCAGTTAGCCACCTCAGCATGTCTTTTTCATGAATTTGACCAAAATGACTATTCCTTTTCTGTTTGATGGATTAGATGAATAGGCTTCTTCTTTACAGAAGAAGACTCAGCAGGTTGCTTGTTGCATGAGGCAATGAAGGTCAGGCAGAGGGGCATTACAAAACTGATGAATGATTCTGATTGATGGAACTTTTATTCCTAGGCATGCAAGAATGGAAATCTCTTTTATAAGAGCTTACAGAAGGCATGCCAGAATAGCAAGAATGTTCTTGTTGATTTATCTGCAGCTGGTATTGGGTCTGTGGTAGTGATTAAATAAATAACAGCAGTTCTATCAAATGTTGCAAAAGTGAGCAAAATCAACAGCACATCAAAACTGAGTTTAGGTCTCTGGGACATCAGCTTTACAGAGACTGCATTTTCATGTAGCAGAGAGATTCACCATGAACCGTCTCTGATCTCACCATTGCTGTGGCAAATGCAGTGTGCTTGCAAGAGTGCAGCCTACTTGTGGCAAGTTGCAGTTTGCTGTTTGTACTGGAATCTTCTCTGAGTTTTTAAATCAAAGCCTAAAAGTGAGAAAAGCATGTGTGTATGGTTATTATATACCACCTGCTTGTCACTCAGCAGCAAACTAAGTGATCTTTTAAAGAGTGTTTAAGCATTTGAATAAATTACAAGGGGAGTTGTTTGGGTTGTATCTTGTTTTGTTGACATTGTTTTAGCTTGATAAACTATTGAAATGGATTCAGAAATCTCCATTGCAAAAGAATAATGTGCAATGAACTTTTATATGTGGCAGCTGCTAATGACATCCTTCCCCCTTGCAAAGGAGATCGTTCTCTGTGGTACAGCATTGTTGATATCTCTTAAGTTAGTTCTTTGTCATATCCTCTAAATAAAGCAGAAGAGAGTAATACTGCAAATGGAAGAAATTCTTGATACCTTTGGAATTACTCATCCACTGTGTTGGAAACTGTGAAGAAATCTTTCTTATTGTGTATCCTTCTTTGTCTGTTATTTTGAAAGAAAAAGCTGCCACCAGCCAGCCAGAATCACCACTTAGGTCTTCAATAAGCAGCTGCTAGGAGTTTGACTTAGAAATGAGAGAGACAAGAAGCAGAAAAAATCCGCTCCAAGTGGGTGGGAAGGAAGGAGAGCTTTTATGAGGTAGAATTTCTGAACTTCCTTCCTTGCAGGTATATTACTAAAAGTTGCCTTTGTTTTTCAGGGGGGAAATGCTGCTAGTGAAGTAAAGGGTGAGCCATTGTGTCAAGGTAGCTTGCTAGGGCCTGGACATGTGTTTCAGATCAGCTCTCCTGTTGGTGCTGATTCTTATGCCAGTGAGGTTTTGCTGTTGACTTAATTGTGAACAGACAATTCTCTGTGTCCTTAATGGCTTAGGAAGCTGTATATGGTAGCTAAGACCTTCCATTTGCTCTCCAAGGAATATGCTCTTCCTACAAGACTGCTCTTCTGATCCTGAGGTGTTCAACTTCATTTTTTCTCTTTTGTCAATAGAATCAAATGAACATTTTGAAGATGTAGTATTCTGTAATTCCAGTAGTCCACACAAGTATGGACTAAGCCAGCCCAATAACTGGATAAATGCATTTTAGGGAAAAATGACCATGTTTACTGACAACAGTGTTCTCATTCTAGTGCTTGCACAATATTAACTATTGTACAGCTTTCTTGCACTGACTGTCATCACATTCTTCAAGCTAGAAAGAAAATCAAATCATTGCAAATAGGTTTGAACACTTGGCAGTGAAGAAGCTGGAAAATAAAAAATAACTCAAGAGGAGACTATTGAAGTGTTTGCTGATGGCCATTTGTTAGCTGACAGATTGGTTCAGGCAAACACATCATCCAGGATTAAAGCTAGACAAGACCTGGAAACCAACCCATTTTAATTTCAGACTCAAATATGTTTATTGTTTGTCCATTCTCTTTTTCCTTTCTGTTCTCTTCTTTGCTTGCTGTCCATCTCTCTGCGTGTTTTCAACAGTTTCTGAGTTCTTGCTTGGGACAGACCAAAGGAATCTGGCAAGATCAATTACTTCAAAGATTAATTATTCCCCACAACAACTTAACCCACCTAGCATGGTACTGGGGATGGCTTTGTGTGCTTGAGAGAGAGATGATGTGAAGGTGGTTACTTAACCCTCACTGTAAGTGGGAGAACAGTTTTCAGACTATGCTTAGTGAGCTTAGACTCATGGATTTCTTGCAAAGGGGGATTGATGAAGGAGAAGAAGTAAGGCTCAGAATTCAACAATTCAGACATGTTAAGTCTTTGAGAACGGGCTTTAAACTAATTACTTACTAAGTTACCTATTTTGGCTATGGGGATGCCATATGTACCTCCCGTTTTCAGGCATTTTCGTGTGTTTGTTCTTTTTTCCACCCTCCCCACGTGCCCCTAGAAGTGGTGCTGCTACAGCAGCATGTGGGATGGAGTTGTGGGTAGCATCAGAAGACTGATTTGTCTGAAGGCTAAGCTGGCAGCAGATGGTTATGGGTAACTTGGGTCAGGCCCTGGTGTCGTTCCCAGTGCAGCCCTGATGCAGTTGGCCAGTGCTGCTGAGGGGTGGTGCAGGATCAGCTGGGAGCAGACAGGGGCCACGTGGAAGCAATGCAAATGCTGCTCCCCAACTCCTGTGCCCCCAAGGCCATTGTGGGAACCCAGAACATCCCTCTGGCTGTCCAGGATGGCCAAGACCCCTGCCAAGGGGCTCAGAAGCCCTGGCACAGAGCCCAAAACACCTGTGGTTTTGATTATGACCCATGGAGCAAATTACCAACCTTACATGAAGATCAGCAACCCACAACAATTTAAGTAGAATAATAGTGAAGTTATCACAGAGTGGAAAAGTAGATTTGGGGTTTCTAGAATGAGGGTTCAGGAGGCAAGATGGAGGGATCTGGGTGTGTCCAGCCTTTCTCCTTCTTCTTCTTGGCCTCCATCTTCTGCTGTGATGTTGGCACTCACAGATTGGTTTAGAGTATAAGCTCACTGTCTAACGTAGGTGGTAGGTATTGGAAAGTAATTGTAAACATATATATGTAGTTTTTAGTGTAAAGACACAGCACCACCCCGGGGGAAGGCAGTGTGCCTGGAACTGTCCTGCTGGACGGACCTCAGCAGGGCAGGAGAAAATTTTTATAGATAAAACGCAATAAACAACCTTGAGACCAAGAACTGAAGAGCTCCGACTCATTCTTCAAGTGCTCGGGCTGGGAAAAGAGACTTTTAACATCTCTTGGGGTCATAGTGACCAGAAAAAGATCCTGAGAGGCCATGGCTCCCAGCTAGGAGGTTGGCACAGGGCTGTTGCAGCAGGTGGCCTGTGTGTGTGCAGTGTCAGGAGATGGGCTCGGACACGATGGGTGTCCTCTCTCCTCTGATTTCACCTCACAGGAGGAGGGAGCTCTGGAAGTGCCTCAGACTGCCAGCTGCTCAGCAAGGGCAAAGGTATCACAGGAGAGTTTGCTTTTCTGATGTTCCTACCTTTGACCATTTGGAGCAGGAAAGGCAACGTTTGCCTTCTGAACTGGCATGCACTGGGGTGAGCACACGCAGTCCTGCTGGTAACTGTGCAGCAGAGACAGGCTGCTGTTCTCCAGGTGGTTGCTGCCTTCTTTTCAGGGTAAAATCTTCCTGGACACTGCGACTAGGAGAAATGCAAGCAGTCATAACTGGCTTGACAGAAATACTGTCTGGGCTCCTCAGAATCCCTCCATCCTTTACATTTTAATTATGAGTAGAACTTTAAAGTTCCAGAACACTTTCTTCACTAAGATTAGTTCTATTTTGCAGGTTTTTTTTTTTTCCTCCCATAACTTAAAAAAGGAAAAACAGTATTTTTTGTTTTAATTTGGTCTTCCCTTCTTCCTCAACTTTACCTCATACATTTTATGAATGGGGATAGTTTAAATAGGGAGTTTTAAGAACATGGATCTGCTTTCCATGTATGGACCCTTCTTTTTCATTTTAGGAAGCTAAGGAGATTGCCTTCAGTAGCATGGAATGGTATTGATAAATCCAATTGTATATGTAAATTAATTGCAAACATATAAATCCACATCTCATTTTGTGGAGCTGTCTAGCTATCAATCTAGATATGCTATGCGTTAAATATGCATAAGTGTTGAACAGCTGCTTCCATAGTGGTGAACAGCTGACTGAAGTTTGACTTTCCAGAGTGAAATATATTTATTTAGTGATCCTTTATCTAATGCTCTTTGCTTACTGCAAAATTTACAAGATAAGAAAAAAAACCCCCAACCCTCTGAAAATATACAACTTTGACCAATAATGTGACAAAGGATCAAATATTAAGTGATGCCTGAGACACATACTTTTAGGCACATAAGCTTTTAGGCAACAGTGCTGATCTTGGAGGGAGCATTGTTTTAGAAGACTGGCGGTCAGGTGACAGTCATCAGTCTGCTTTCTCCTTTTAGCTTTTGCCTGTGGAAGCATGCTATTCAGAATCATTATCTGCTTTGCAAATATATTTGTAGTAATTATGCCTCTGCAGGCTAGATGAGCCATTAAGTTTTTATTGTGGCATAAAAATGGTTTTGAAATCTCTGTACTAAAGTAATTAGCAAGAGTGAAGGAGGAGATCACGGGGCTGGAATTTTTTATTTTGCTCAAGTAACATGGATTTGCTATAGCAAGTTGGAGAAGGCTGATGTTTCATCCTGACTTCATCGATACTGTAGGTACAGGAACAGCCATGAATGCTGTGCAGCTGACTAATGGATTTACTTCGGTGATTAATGCCTATTATCTACTTTACTTCAGAGTTTGATACTTGCTAAACTGTTTTTAATACCTAGAAATATGCTGAAACCACCTCAATTTCTTGCAAAATTACTTCTTGTGAATAGGGTGCTGCTAAATGCAAGCTAGAACATGCAGTTGGTGATACCATTAGGGACTAGGCCTGCAGAGAAGAAAAAACCAACTTTGAAAGCTATTGTGTGTTTAAGACACAGCACGAGTTTGGAGCTAACAGCTCCCAGATGTAGTGATGCTCTTTTTTCCCAACACCTAGCATCCTCTGGGCAGACACTGTCTCAATTAATCTGTAAATTAATTCAGTGCAGGCTCATGGGGCATGTATGGAGGTAAAATGTTACCAAACCCTAGTCAGATGCATGATTCCTACTAAAGCTGATGGGAATGACATGCCTACAGGTTAGTGTGTGCTCATGGCCTGATGCTATCCTGTGATGCTGTTTGTGATGGTGTAGGGGTTTTGCAATGTCGAATACATGTCATGTTAAGTGTTATTATATACCAATGTTAACATGTTTCTCTGTTATCCTGATCCTTTTGAAATGCTGTACTCCTCCTTTCCTACCTCACCTGCCATGTTTCTCTTCTCAGCCATGACTTGTGTTATTTGCACAACCTCTGTTCTCCAAGGATGCCACAGTCCTCTTTTTAATCACCCTCTCCTCAACTCCACATGGCAATGCTTTTATCTTTCTCTAGAGAAGTCTCAGAACAGAGCTGCTGTGTTTCCTCTGAGAGAAAGGGAGTTATATTTACGAGAGGGATTATTCACCAAGAGATTTGTGGAGCTTCAGCATTGTGCCTTGTCACCCTGTGCCAGGAACGTTTGCCAACGTCTTTCTCCTCTCAAGGATCTTGAGATTAGTGGCAGAGAGAAAAAAGGTGACATCCTATAGGACAGATCCTCCTTTTTTGTGGGAGCTAACTGACCAAAGGTACTATTAATGTGACTGTATTCCACTCTTAAAGTTAATCTCAAGAGCTAGTTCAGGTATTTCCAAGTCCTTCTAGATTGTACTGTGTATCAGTAACCTCAGGGCCAAGCTCTGCAAAGCAGTAAAAGGTGTCTTTGGGAGAAAGGCTGCACTGTTTCCCTGTTATACATTACTTGTTGAGGCACAGGTTGCCTTTCTCTGTCTTGAAATGGAAATTGATTGCTGAGTTGTGAACTGAGTTGAACCAGAGTCCCAGTCTCTGCAAAAGTATCCTTCCCAATTGTTTGCAGCAGGGCAATTTTCATAGAAGTGGGACTTTGCTGCAGGTGTCTTCTGGCTCTTCTTTCAAGGTTTGGCATAGATGACTTAAGCAGGTTAGTTTATAAGGAAGGTGAGTGTAAGCATTGCTGGGAAGAGCCAAATGTTGTGGGCAGGCTGTCCAGACAGAGCTGTGCAATCCCTTCTTGCCCTTGGGGCTGCAGACTTGGATTTCACTCTTTTTCCCATGCCTCTTCAGCCCCAGTAGTTTTCCAATATGTGCTTGGTAACCTGGAGAACTACAATGAATGTTTTTCCTCACAGCAGAGAAAGGCAAAACTGCAGGCTAGGCTGCTCTGGAGGTTTATAGCAGTGAAATGAATGATCTGAATGTAATGGCTGCTCCTTGCTAGGGGAAGGGGAAGCCCTGTATAGGGAGGAATGCATATGGCAAAATGCCCTTGATGACAGGGCCTCAGATGCGCACAGAGTCAGTGGTGTGTGCACTCACACGCTTCACAATTCTCTGTATGAACATGGTGACCTTCAGTCTTGTGGTCTTTGCTAGGAGTCTGAAAGCCAAGTAAAGTTCAAGCAACTTGAGGAATATGCCTCTGCAAATTCTGGCATGCCTTGGCCTTTTTTCTTGTGCCAAGCTGAGCCTCCAATCATCTACGTGATGCTCCCAGCACCCTTTTAACCTCTTAACACACCTTGGATATGTGCGTGCACATCCTCACGCTCTAAGGTGAAAGGGAGCCAGAGATGCCAAGCACTTTTAGGGAGGATAAGTAGGTACAAGTTAGATGGACTTCCAGGGCTGGTAGGTCTGCAGTTCATGCAGACAAATCAAGTAATGTGAGAAAGAGGAATACTTTAAGGCTCTATGAGTAAGCTGTGCAGGAAACTTTCCACAGCCTGTGAAACAGAAGGTAAAATCAGGTCACAAAACTTTGTCTTTAGCAGGTCTCAAAATTTGTAATCAAGTAACTTTTGATATAGTTAAGCATGATATAGCATAGGCAGTATTCCTGAAAGAGGGAAAATTGGGAGAAAAACCTTGGGTTGGCCCAGAAAAATCTCAGTTTTTACTCTGATGTTAACCTGTTATTGTCATCAGCAAGTTTTTTATCTCTTGATATTTCCCCCCTCCTCCACCCTTGCATGGATTATGTTTGGAATAACCCAGACTGCCTCATGTAATTTTGATCACAGGTTTCTCTGTCTGATCCATGTGAATGCAATGATAATGTGAAATCTGCTGCTGGCTGTTCAAGCTCCTGGAATATGATGTTGGGTATGCGAGAGCTCCACACCTTTAACCATCAATTGATTAAGGCATCTCTTCATATGATAAAAAACATTTATTTCTTTATTTGTTACATTTTCACTGCAGTCCTGGGTCAGGTTAAAGCCTAGGATTTCTTGTTCCTCTTTCCACCATCTACCCTGGCCCAGAGTTAATGTACTTGCTCTGACCGGTCAGTTGTTTGTAACACAATCGCCTTGAAAGTTTGGTTGGCATAGGCATGGTGCTTTTTCTCTTTTTACCTGCATTACTCTCCTCACAAAAATATACTTCAGGTGCAGTTACACCACAAAACCCCCTGCTCCAGCTCTCATCCTCTGCTCTCCCAGCCATAGTTGTAGTTGCATGTGTTTGTAGCAGCACAGCAGAACAAGACACCATCTGGGTTTGAGTGTGTCTGTGTAGGGCGGGCTGTTGGAGCCAGTCCCTCACCCCAGCAGCAGGTGCCCTAAGCTCAGGTGTGTCACAGTCTGCAGCCTTCCCTAACACCGAGCTCAGGGCAGTGTTGCGCTGATCATCACAGCCTTGTGTTGCGCTGTGTTTGCTCTGGGACTTAGGTGCAGCTTACCGAATCTGGAATTGGCAGAGTGCTGTCCTTTCATGTACTCATGCAGGACCAAAAGCAATGAAGCTCTGTCACAAAAGTCTGGCTGCTGCTCGCTGGGATAATTGCTGCCCCTTGGGTAGCAAAGGAAATGTAACAGGGCTGGGCAGAAATGATTTTTAAAAAGCCCACTTAGAATTGGACAATTTCCTTAGAAAACTCTTATCTTTTGGCTTTAGGAGTTCTATAGAATGGGCTATACAATGAAAAGCTTCCTAAAGACTTCCACAAAGGGGGAATTAGCCAAGTGCTATTCATAGAACTCTGTGTCTGTGCTGAAAAGGTAGCAAGCGTCCATTCTGCAGGGCCTCCCCCACAATAGCCAGGAGTTACTGAGCCTTTCAAAGGCAATAACGCTTTCAGGCTTTGTGTGCCTCCAATCCCACAAACGACCCTATAGTTTACTTGGGTACTTAGTAGAAAGTGTTTCAAATAGCCCATTTTCCTGAGCTGCCCGTGTGCTAACAGTTTCCCTGACGACTTGGCTATAGTAATTTCTCCTGCTTTTTTTCCAACGCCGATTTCCCAAGAACTGGTAATTTCAGTTAATTCCCTCTTGGGAATATGGGAGCGAGATATTATGTTTGTTTTCCTGTGATGAATTCTGCATGAATGGTTTTGCCCTGCATGCAGGATGCAGGGAAGGGAAATTTAAAAAAAGCTTATCAAACAAAAGAAGAAGGGAAATAAAAGGGAAGAAATCGTGAATTAAAAAGCCTTTTAAAAGATGGAGAAGAAAGAAAAGAATATAATTCTTCCTTGCTATGAATAACATAGTTTTTCTTTTATTTACCTTATTTATAATTGTGTGAATTATAATAGAAATAGTTTTTTAATTACTTGTTGAACTTTACAATCTTGTAGCAGGAAAAATATTAGTGTCTGTAGCCCTATACGTCAAGAATCTATAGTGTAGGCCACATTTTAGAAGGGTTGGTATTAAGTGAATTCTCCATTTTTAATGGATGGATCATATTTTCAGTTTTTCTTGACTACAGGAGATCTACATGGGCAACTCTGATAGCAACTTAAAAAAAAGAAGGGTAACTTTAGGATGTGTTTATCTCAGCTTAATGCCATTTGGTGTTGGAGTATGTGGGAATTAATTGTACCTTACAAATCCTGGCTGTAGACTACTAGTTGTAGCCCAAAGGCTTTGTTAACTATTAGTTCTCCAGAGTGGGAGGAAGCATGTAATGCACTGCTGGAAATGGAACGTGTTTGTAGTTGCTGTGTGGTGAAATTCTCCTCACAGGGAATCCCTTGCCATGCCTTTCCATCTGGACTGTGTTCATGGGTGAGCCTTTCTTGTTCTCAGAATGTATCAAGATAATTTTTCATCAGCTCTGTGAGCTGTTGAGCATTTAAAGACAACACAGACACAAAAATGCTGTTGGTGTGGGGCACACAGTAACACTGAGTTATGGCTTCAGAGGTCATCAGAGTGAGGAACTGAGGTTTGGTAAAGCATCCATATTTAATGGGCTCTGGTTTTTACTTAAGAGACTTGAGTTCACCATTAAGATCAGAGTTTTCAAAATGATTTAATAATCAGTATTGCTAAATCAGACATTGTTCAGATCCAAGATGAGAGCTGCTGCAAAGCAACTGTAGTTGAAAAGTCCTCTTTAGTCCTGAGCTCCCAAGAAAGGTCCTACTGAACTTGCTCAAGTCTGCTTGTCTTCAGAGCATTTCACTGATGTCTTTGGCATCTCACTAAGGCATTTAGCATCAAGGATTTAGGGTTTCACTGAACTGTGCCCTGTTCATCATCGCCTGAGCCGTCACGCAAGCCTTGTCTGCTTTAGGGTTACAGAGAGAGATTAAAAAGTGTGTGAAAACTAGAGGACAGGAGGTGACCTGATGTGGGGATTCTCATTGCACGTAAAACCTTTCTGCTTGAAAATTGAAGTATTGCTCGGGTTTTAGCCAGTAGAGGGAGATGCTACACGCGTGTAAATCACACCCTGTGCATCAGGCAGCCGTGCCCCTCAGAGGAGGGCACCAAGCCTAGCCCAGCACTCACACATAGAGGGGTTCCTATTTCCTTGCATGATGTCATTGGTTTAATATGCTTTTCAAAGCTGCTTTCTTCTAGGAGAAGCTGAAACCAGAAAATTCAGTAAAAATCAAGTTGTTCTAAGAGCACATTGTAAGAAAGCAAGAGTTTATTGATTTATTCAAGCACATAAGTGCTCAGGCAAAACAGGTATTAATGCACACCATTTGCAATGGCACACAAATATTTTCAGGTGCCTGTTACACCACTTTTAAGAGCTGTTCTGATAACACTGTAATTAATACTACAAAGTAATGATGAATAATAGTAGTAGCAGTGAGATACAGGATGTATATGGAAGTGTTATATTAATGATGTGTAATAGTGTCAGAGCTAGGTTTGGGACAGTCTGCTTCCCTGCACAGGTGTACCACCTGTGTACATAAAAAAACAAATGCTTTAGTGTAGTTTAGTATGTTTTTGTTTGGTTGGTTGGTTTTGTTTTTTTTTAAATTATTGTTATATGCAATGTAGTTGTAGGTCATGAGACATGGGAAGAGGAAAGTGAAAGAACAGTGGAAATCACTGCAGACTCAATAGTTCATGTCTTTATAGTGGGATTGATCTGAAGCAACATAGAAGGGCAGCTGACATGGATGATGGCTGCTTACTTCTCAGATGTCTGTGTATATAGAGACACAAAAGTATTTAGCCTAAACTGTTTGTTTAGAAGGAGATGCATCATGACAATTCTGGGGAAATCTTGTTTTCCTCCATGTGTTGAGCAACAGGATTCAAAGTCACAAGGATGAGTTGGATTTTGGAGCTGATACAGTCACAGCCTACACATCTCTTCTCTATACTAAATGAGATTTCTTAGGAGGTAGGTGGACAGAGTTACTTCAGAGCATTATCTGCATTAGTTCACTTGTCAATACAAAATTAATTTAACAGTTTGGAAGGCTATCAAAACTATATGAGGATTGCTGTATTCACTTAAAACATGACTGATGTAATGGCTGATTAATTAAACTCTCTGTGCTTTGTTTATAGCAAGAATAGATTATTTTTATACTGTCAGAGTATGGACTCAAGAATTTTTATGGACTCAAGAATCTTTCATCTCTTTTACTGATACTCATAGAGTTCCTTTGAGACCATACTTTGAAACAGATGATGCTCAGTTTCAAATCTGTGTTTGAGTTTGGTATGCCCTCTAGTTCTGTTCTTGGGCAGCATCTCACAACCATCTTATCCAAAGGAAAAAGAAAATAAAATTGAAAAAGGTCAGATACTGCCTCAGGCTTTACTTTAAAAACACACTCCTGTTGATGTGCCTGAAAAAAGGCTGCACAGTATGACCTTGATATCCTCCACTTTAAATGCCTGTATTGAATATGTGAAGTGATCTTTGTGTATAATTTTTTTCCCCTTCTCTCTCTTTTAGAGGCTTTCCTTTTGTTCTTTAGATTACTTTGGATGCTGACTTAGTACTGTAATGTTCTAGTGGCAGGAAATGTCTGTATATGGGAATCTTGCAGCTAGACTTCAGTAATTCCCACACAGACTGTCAGTCCTATGCAGTGACTATGTATACTCTGTCCTCATGTTGGCAGGAGAATTCAATTGTGTTCCTACAATGGGATAGGATTTAAAGCTTTTAGTTGCTTTTGTTTCTTGTGGAAACGATGGCTTCTGGCCATTGGAATGGAGACTGACATGGCCTCTTATACAGGACTTTTACCCATGTTAGGGAACTGATCAGACTTGATTTTAAATAAAAATTTCAACCTGATGCAGAGGAGACTACAGTGACTGAACTTTATTTCCTCCCTTCACTCTCAGCAGCTCAAATTTTAATGTAGACTTACAGAAATTAAGGTCTTGGTGAACACTGAGTAAAATGTCAGCACAGTCAGACAGCTGTAATTAGTTTCTGACTACCTTCCTGGCAGACAGTGACCAAATATCCATGCAAGCCAACCTCTTGATATCCTGATAACACAGTTTCAATAGGGATTATTGCTTCTAGTATTTATGATAAAATTCCAGGCCAATAAGTAGTGAAGGTACTTGGGAAAATTGGAGTTTACACATTTCTAAGAGGGTAATAGTCAATAGTGTTGCATATCCCCCAAAATGGCTGTGAAATATAAGAGACCCTCTCTGAAATCAGTTCATTTCTTTATTTGTGAAAATCCAACCTTATCCTAACTTCATTATAATTTAAGCCCAATCTGCTCTTATCCTTCATATCCTTTATCCAGTGCTTACATTTTTCAGGCCTTCTTGCTAACTGCTGTCTTTGGGCACATCCCTGTGGAGTCAATGGAAAGTCAATGGAAACACTTCTAACACCAGTGAAACTGCACTAGACCCTTTCCATTTTTTAAATCTAAATATTTTTCCTTATATGCCATATTTCTGTGAGGAACACATCTTTTTATCTGATGGCACTTCTGTCTTTTTATCTGATTTCACTTGCAAAATTATTTTGGAGTTTTTGGTTGTTTATTCAGAAAAGCTACAATTATCTCATGAGATACAAATGTAAGCAGTGCTTCAAGATTCTTTTTTTTCTGCTTTGGTTGTTTTTGATGGCTAGGTGTGTTTATTAGATTCTTGGAACAATGACAACATCTGTTCTTATGGCCAATGTAAAACTAATGATAGTCTTTAAATAATGTATCTGAAAAAACAACAACTCTGAAATCAGCAGAGCAGAGATTTTCTTGGATTACTGCTTGACTCCTGAGATAACAGCACTCGGTATGTAGAAGGACATAATTGTGCTGAATTGTGGAGTTACCTGAATAAAAGCAAACCAAAACAATCTACCCTGTACTTTGACCATACTTTCACCTTTGATCTTTCTCTGTTAGGGGTACTGTTCACACAGATCTGTTCTAGATAGGCTTGTCATATCGGCCTTAACAATGTCATCTAGATACAGATAAACTGTTCTACATAGTCTTAAACTACATTAAATGCATTGAGGAGATAGTTCTCTCTTTCCCAGAATTGTATTGTTTGGAGTCTTGGCAACTAACAGAGTGTGGGTATGAATTAGCTAGAAAATATCCCCAAGATATAACATATATTAGCAAACAAAACAAGTATCTCAACCTCAATTCTGAAAGTTTCCAAAGTGGCTTGATGCAAATGATCCCATTTCTTGTGGCCGTGTGTGAAGCTTATTGCTTGTAGCTGTGGACTGTTTCATTGTCCCCTATTCTAAAATGGCAAAACTGAGGGCAAGTGACCTCCCCCTGCACGTTATTAGCAGGGCCAAGAGTAGAATTTGGGACTGCTTTTCCCACTCCAATGCCTCCACCCTTTGAAAGACAGAGATATTATTCATAAAAGTTGATGAATATTTATTTTTTCAGTGTAACTTGGGAAGCCGCATTTGAGTTGATCATAGAAAAACTATTTAGCAACTGAGAGTAATTAAAATTTTTCTTTTAATAAGTTGCTATGGCATTGAGGGCACTAATGGCCTTGCCCAGCTTCCCTAAGGGATTTCGCTCACCCTGTCCATGGCTCCCATTTCAGCCCAGTCCTGCCCCAGTGAAGCTGCTGCAGAGTTTGTCTCCAGCAGTGGTCAGTATAGGATGCTCTAGGGCAAGGCACAGAAGGCACAGCATACTTTTAGTTAGCATGTGTGAGGTTCTGGTCCTCAAAGGAGCCTCTTCCTCACTGCAATGCAATCTCTAAATACTGAGCCTGGGAGCATGTAATTGTTGTAATTAGTGTAATTAATTAGCCTTTGAAAAAATGGTTACCATAACTCTGTTTTATAAATGTGTAAACCATGGTAGAGTCTTGCCTAACTTGTAGCTTCAGTGACACTGTCTGACTGTAGGGTTTGGCTGAAATTCTTATATGACATATATATGTATAATAACTTTCTTATCAGCTCTGAATTTATCATCTCGCTGTTTGCTCCAGTATTTTCTTGGCTCTTTTGCGGTGAGGTAACAGAAATGTCTACTTTACCTTTTCTTTTTTTTTTTTTTTTAAATCAGCCAACATTTTACCTACTTATATCACCTTACCCAATTCACCTTTCTTTAAAATCAACTCTAACAAGGGAGCCAAGATCCTGTCTAACCAAAATCTGGGAAACAAAGATGATGTGCAAGCCTAGATCTAGCAAGGCTGGTGCTCAGTTCCTCTGTGGCAATAGAATTACAGACTGAAGTATCTACATGAAGTCTGAGCAGACTGTTAAAGGTCTTTAGTCCTTACAGTCAGGCACAGTGCTCAGTTTTCCTGATCTTGTGCCACAGCTGGAAGCCTGTGGGCCCCATCGGATTCCTCTGTCATCTGGGATCTCTTGACACAGAGTGGATGCTTTGCTGCATTTAAAGTAATTGCCAGCTGTTTGTTGAGCTGCAATAACTCTGTCATGCATCTGTCCAAATTTCAAAGAAATCATGTTGGCTAAGACAGTGACTAAATAGATCTTAGCTGTCCAATTCCCAATCCTTGCTTTTTGTAATAAGCATGTAAATACCCTACGGTTGACTTTTCTGGCTTTTGTTTTAGTGCATTTAAAAACAATGAGCTTGACTTTTCTCTCCACACACATTGTGGAGTCATGAATATGCTGTCAAAGGAATGTGAGAGGTGCTAAAATGCCAGTCTGCTGAGTGCTAGCAAAGGGAACTCAAGGGGATGGATAAGGACAATTCTTCACGTAAGAACTGGGCCTAGCACAGTTAAAACTCCTCACTGGTAGTTTCAGATGTGCTGTCATTACACACAAGAGGTAATAATGCCTTTTATTGAATTGCTCTGGCTCTCCTCTGTTAATATATACAAAAGGAAACCGTCACATACTACACCTTTTTAGTTTCGCAGCTGGAGCTATTCTTCTGATATCTTTGAAGGTAGCTCACTGTTCTGTTCTTTAGATCTTTGTTTTCCAGTTTCTCTTTTCAGTCCTCTCCACTCGTTTGCTCCATTAGCTGCACTTTTTTATTTCTGCTTCTTGGGCCAGGATTCTAAGAGACCAAGATAAACATTTGAGAGGATTTCTATCTGGGCAAGGCAAAACTTCTGTGGCCAGGAAAAACATTTCAGCTGTATGAAACTATTGTGGCTGAAACCATGGAACTAGCAGGTGACATGGCAGTGAACAAAACATAGATATTCTACACAAATATTAAATACCAGGATGACATCTCTTTATTGCAAGGTTAACTCTGATTCTTGCTTATGTGGCAGCTCTTCTCTGCCCTGAGAGCACAGACTTCTCAACAGCTCCAGAATTTGGACAGCCTAAAGCAAGCATTCTGGGGTTGCTGTGTGTTACCCTGAGCTTTCTTGGCCTTGCAGTCCCTGCTATTTTGTACTTGGTGTCCCGTTCAGAGTTAGCTCAGGGGTGTTTCACACCTGTCAGAACCCTGGAGCTGTATTCCATGACTTCTGTCTGTCCACTTGCTTAAACAGGCCCATCTGTATCTTTTCTCTGGCAAACGCCCACCCATGAGACAGAAATCCAAACTGCTGAA
The DNA here is from genome assembly GCF_028018845.1 of Melospiza georgiana. Taxonomy (NCBI): domain Eukaryota; kingdom Metazoa; phylum Chordata; class Aves; order Passeriformes; family Passerellidae; genus Melospiza; species Melospiza georgiana. The sequence goes on along the minus strand of NC_080430.1, from coordinate 40,348,156 downwards.
ACACAGAAACACATTCTCTGTTCAAAGGAAGCCTGTGATACAAATGGGCTTGTTGTCATATGACAGTATAATCTTATGAAACAGTGCACTGACAGAATACTGTAAGGATGTGTACATGTCTGTTCACACAAGGACTTTTTTATAATTTTTTTTTATTATGAAAGGGGAGTGATCAAATTTAAACCCATTTTTTAGTTCAGAATAATCCTGATGAATGAGTGCTTACTGATAATCCCTTCTCAAAAATACATTTTCAGACAGCTTTGAAGTAAAATACAAACAGTGAGGACTTTCTAATATTTTATGATTAAAAAAAAAAGGAAAATTAAATTTGAAGGCATCAGGAGTTATTACTGACAAAATCACTGGTGAGACTAATTCACCATGTCTGCTGACTAACACCTCTGATTTTGTTCAAGTGGAGAAAGCAGGAGGAAATGAGAACCAGATAGCCTGACAACAACCTCTGCACACAGTTTCTGTCTCTCTGGAGGAGGAGCTACTCAGTTCTCTGTGCCATTAAAGTTCAGACCAGTTCCCCGTTGTGGCCACAGTTTGGGACAGCAAAGCTGTGTTTCAGCTTGAACAGCTTATTCTAGCCCACCTCAGCAAAACGAGCTCTAGATGCAACACTGAACTTCTGCCACTGGAGTGTGAGCAGCATCTGGCTGTGCCGGGAGGGACTCGCTGTCACTGCAAGCACAGGGTCTTGGTTCCTCCTCTGCTGCACCACTGCCTTGCAGTCACTTCTGCATCGGTGCCTTTCAAAGGAGGAGATGGGGCCCTGCTGCCACCATCTCACCCTGCTCTTGTGTCCTGCTGCCTTGCAGAGCAGGGTGGGCAGTGAACCTGGGTAAAAGCTCTTTGGCTCCTGCTTTGTGCTCTGCTTTAGATAGATGAATTCTATGACCGCTGTGCACACCACTTCCTGTTACACCAGGCAGAAGTGTCAGCCTAAAAGGGGTTGTTGGCATTATTTTCCCATGCTGAAGTCAAAGGTAGTCTGCTGTAAAGCACTTTCCTGGTGGGGCTATTTCAGTTCTAATGCTGCCATAACTACAACACCTTCAGGTTGACCTTACAGGGACTGGTATGTGAGCGTGGTTTTTGGAGCAAGCAAACTTGAGAGAAAAATGTAAGAAATAACACATTGTGTCCAGAACACTTTCCTGTTCAGATGTTTTCATTAACGAATTAAGCCTTAGGATTTGAAATCCAACCCCAGTTTACAACTTGAATGATCTGATTTCTGAACTAATGTCCCCCACCTCACTCTCACTTCCTTTGAAAACGTCAGTTATGCGGTAAGCACGATATGAGGTATTGAAAAGGAAAACTTCTAGATTTCCAGAATGAAGAGTATAAGATATCTAAGTATCCAGCCCGGAGATTCTGGTTGTATATGATGGATCACTGATGGAAGCTCATCCAAAGAATTTGGATAATGTGCTTATAATCACAGAGGATATGTCTAACAGTTGTTGGTAAAGCCCCTGTCTCTTAAGTGTCAGTCCTATGCTTTGGCTGTGGCATCATCCCTTCTCTATTCCCGCGACTAAATCATAAAGCATTACAGAATAGAGAGTACAGGCCTATTTTAAATGCTCTACAGATAATTTATTTTTGTGTTGTGACTTAAGTACCTTTCAGGACCTAGTGAATTGATTTACTCCCTAAATTAAAAAAAAAAAAAAAAAAAGAAAGCATTTAAAACTATTAAGGAAGCCAAAGTCAGATCTAAATGATGAGACAGAGATAGTAAAAAGGAGATGCACTCCAGTATGGAGGTTGGCCCTTCAAAGGCTGTGGACATGTGTATTCATTTGCCTGGGAGTTTGGAAAATAGCAGTGTGGTGGGCTGAGGGCAGTGTGTAAAAGCCTGTGTGGTTTTATTCTTGGCTTGTATTTCACTGTGAATGAACATACAGTATGTGATTTGGTTTCTCTGAACTGAGTGAAAAGGCCACAGGTGCCCAGTTTGAGAGTGCCTTTTATTGCCACCTTAGATCCAGAAGCACCACGGGCACTGTGGAGATGTTTGGGTAGGTACCACAGTGCCTCTGGTACATGGGAGCTCCACCCCATCTGCTTGCTTGGAACACTCCACAGCAGGTATTTACAGAAAGTTCCAGCCTTTCTGGACCAGCATCTGAGCAGATCTGCTGGTCTGAAACCTCCCTGCAGCACAGGGCCTGTTTCTTCCTTTTGGTTTTCTAATGGCCCATGCTAAATCCCAAATCTGTGAGTGCTTATGCATGGACTTTGCTACTGTAAGTAATTCCATTTAACTCCATAGGGTTATTCATAGTCAAGCTGAGCATGTGTGTTCAATGTTTGCAAGACCAGACACTGCAGAAGCTGGCTGCTGTGCCATTTAGGTCTGGCAATTCCACCCCTCAGGCTTTGTGTCCTTGTATGGAATGATTTCATATAGACTTTACTTTGTTTTCTGCATCAGCCCTCTGCACTATTAATACATACCAGAGGCAAATACTTCTTCCTTAAATATTGTATGAAAAAAAAAGCAAATTAGAAGTGCATGGAAATTCAAATTCACTTCCTGTCCAGTGTGATGTCCTGTGCAAAACATTTAGAATACTTCAATGCTGAAACAACAATTATCACTTTTGACAAAGAAGAGGTCTCTCTGGTTTATGTTGGATTTTTTTTCTTTTCTTTCAACTGGTTTGTAATGTGTAAACTGCTAGAAACCATAGCAAAGTTTTGGGATGTGCAAATACAGTGAAAAGCAGCTCTGCTCAACAGGAACTTGCAGTCAAGCATTGAGTTGTGACAGCCTGAGAGGAGACACAAAATTGTCTGGATTTGGCCAAAAAGTATTGAATGAAAGCACAAAATGGGTAAGGAGAAGCCTTAGCACATGTCAAATTAGGGGATTAAAGCTTGTGTTTTGCATAAGGTTAGATATGAAGGAAAATGCAATAATAAAAAAAGGGCCAGAGACCCAGTTACTCATTGCTGTCCCAATTGCTTTCAGTTGTCGTCTTCCAGAGTGCTCACAGCTCCCTCCAATTTGACAATGTTTGCAGCTGTAGTAAGTCCCTACCTGTTTTCAGATCACAGATACATATATTGACTAGCTGAGGCTCAAGAACAGTGTTCTGCATAACACAGGTTGGTATATTTTCCATTTGGACAATTTCTCATTGATAACTCATCATTCTGAATATTTTTTCCATATTCTGTACCTGTCTTAAGATGTTGACGTAGCTTGCCTGTGAGACAGTTATGTGATGGAGCATGAAAGCCTTAACAAAGCAACAATCCAACAGTGGCTCATATCTCCACTGCATTTTGGCCTTGCAAAGAAAATTAACTTGGACTGAAGTGATTTGCTGCTGACAAATCCCTGTTGATGTGTCCTTAGCTATGGGGGGCTTACATAGGAGCTGAATGGTTGTTCTGTTGTCTTTCCAAGAAATTAAGTGTTAAGCTAAATGCTCTAGTGCTCTGTCATTTCTAGGGTCCTCCTATCTCTCTGTTTTTACAGATAAGAACTGTATTCACCCTTTATCAAAAGCCTCATCCTTCTCCCACAAGTTCTCAATGATAATCACTGATGGTTCTGAAATAGCTTCAGGCAGTTCCTAAAAATATTTTGGGTCAAACTTCACCAGGCTCAAGTCAAACCCTGAGTCTGTTCTCTTTCCTTCCTTTCTCGAATAATGCCTGCTTTGTTAGTTATATTCTGTCTAATCCCAAATGATTAAAAGTGTCTGCTAAACAGATTAGTGGCCTGTAGTGTCGCTGTAAAGGGTTTATGTTGTTGCTGAGTATAGGTAGTAAGTCAACTTAGTGAACTAATAGAGAAGCCAAGAGATTTTGGAGATCTTAGAATCCAGAGCAGAGTGCTGGGTAGAAAAGTGACACTGGAAGAATTCAAAGGTTGGGGATGTTGTGAAGGAAGGGTTTTGCCAAGGTTATTCTGACAGTGGAATTTATCTACAGCCCTGAAGACCACAGAATGGAAGATTACAGAGTCTGTGTAGTGCATGGTTAAACATCAATGTCTCTGAATGCAGTGGTGTTTTAAAGAGTTCTTTTTGTTTGTTTTTTTTGGAAAAAAACTGAAGACTTCAGTGTAGCTTGGATCCAACACTCTGTAGAGAAGGCTGGGTCACTTATGCCTGTAGTGGGTTTGAGATGCTGGAGCCTGTTCACAAGCGACAGAGCAGCCACATCTCTGCTTCATCTGATGAAAGAGTTAGCTCTGACCAGCTCAGGTATTTTGAAAGTAGTTAAACTCTGGCTATGCTGAAATTTTAATATATTTTTGTTGAAATGTACTGACTCTTACTCAGAGTGGAAATAGAAAGAGACAAATATAAAAGGGAATACTAGATGACAGTATATAAAATTATACTTGGAACTGTTTCATCCTCTGTCCTCTACTTTCTGTGGAGAGAAGCATAAAGGTAAGTGCTATATCTCTTCTTATGAATGTTCTTACCTTAGTGGGAATCATTTAGAGACAGAGTTTTGACAGATCAGGTCTCCAACTCGAGACCACTTGCTCTTGAACACTTTAGTTAATTACAGAAACCACTGAGTTATATGAAGCCTCATTCTTTTTTTTTTTTCTCTTTGTTAAGATAATACTTGAGCATGGTGGTTTTCTCTTCCTTTTGCTCTTTGTTTCTGAAGACTTTTAGTTACAGCGTGATAAAATCAACTTACTAAAAAGAGTATTTATCCTGTTTTCTGTTCTTGTGAAGAGGGCTTGGAAAGCCAACAGCCTTCCACAAAAAGATACTCATACATCACACCCTGGTTTCAGTTAACTTGGATGAATTACACTACTAGCTTTCTAACAGTTAATTACAGTGCTTGATCTTGTTACCAAGGATGATGAAACTGATTCATCTGCTAAACAAAGAGCTTTGTGTTTTTTTTTTTTTCTACTTGCTTTGTTCCAGCATTGCTTTATATTGTCAGTGTGTAATTCATCCTGATTTATTTCGTTATTAATTGTCCATGCAGGCTACATTGTAGTGGTGATTTTTAACTATGGACACCTGAAGTATTCCACACTTAAATTTTTACTAAAGGATACCAAAGTCTAAACATTATAGGTGGTAAGTACTTTACAAAACAGATATATCCTCATTTTTCCTATTGAAAAGCCAGAAATTACTTTCTGGCTTGTGGAGACACAGGTATAATGATTGAAGTGATTTTCTTGTCTGTGCACACTTCCTGAACAGATGTGGTTTTTGATTTTGATTGTGGTCATTTATCAGTTGTTGGTATGGAGAAAACAGATAGGTAAACTATTTAATAAAAAAAAAACTGATAAGCACCAGATACTAGAAAAATTGAATAATGTCTTTGTGAAAAGGGAGGGGAAATAATCTTCTATTTCTTAATTTTGCTGCTAGTCAAATTACCTTCACTATGGCTGTTGTCAGCATGTGCAAGGGTAGCTGACTAGAGGAATAGCATATTTTTCTCATGTATTATAGAAAAAAATTTATGGTACCCAGTGGTTTGCTGTAGTCAGATGAGCTGCAGAATTCAATAAAAGTTCTGTGCACTTACAAATCATTTATTTTCATGGCAGAGCAAAATAATACAATTCAGTGGTAAATGAAATTATTTCATTTACAAGTGAAGAGACAAAATGTCTATTGCTATATGTCATAATGACTTTTGAAATCCTAGATTTTTAAACGATAAAGATCTTCAGGCATACAAATAAGTTGTCACTATGGCAATCAGTGAAATGCAGTGCTGTCCTCCTGCTGGTATCTCCAGCTAACAGTTAAAATCTGCAAGACAGAAAAAATGTCAGTCCCTAGTCTAGGAAAGAGCAGTCAGAAGAAAGATAAAAAAGACATCAAATATAGACAAGATAACCATAAAACAGAAAGGAATGAATGATGCCCTGTGTTATGTGTGCATGGAACTTGAGTTGCAGCAAGTGATGTTTGGGCCGGATGCAGGCAAGGCCTCGTTTAATATTTGAGGTAGTTATCCTTTCTGCAGCCGTTAGGGGGAAAAACTGCACCATCACTGCATGGAGAATCATGGAGATGCTGCTGATTCAGTCTCAGAGCTGGGAGAGAGACTTCTACATGAGGTTTCTTCTGGTTCTGTGATTTCCCTTAAATGGGGCCCAAAGCAGGGCCCCTTCAGGCACTGAAAACAACAAGGGCTTGCTGAAGGGCAGCAGCCTGCTGTGTCTCTGAGCAAAGCCTACATGTCCAGGGAATCTCCTAGTTAGGTGGTAAAGACTTGTCTGGTCATCTTGAGTCTCAGGAATACACGTAGCGAGGCTGGATCATGTACTTGTACATGAGGAAATAGCCATCTTACAAGAATCTCCTTGAAACCTGCGGGGAGAACCCCCAAACAGCAACCAGCAAACAAACAAAGCATCTGAATTGCTATTTGTCAGATCAGTATATTTTTAGGACTCCTGCTGAAACATGTTGGGGCACTTTGATCCTACTTCAAGGAAGGAGTAAGAGGATGGGCTGGAGTCAGCTAATCTTATGCATGTGAGTGTTGTGAAAGGTGATGCCCACATTCTTCATCACTAACTGGTTTGAGTCTTCCTCCTCCACTAACAAGTCTATTTCAGGCAAGAAAATTGCCAGTTGAACTTCATGGTGTCTGAACTTGTTTCCTGAGGCCTGAGCTCACAACTTGAGTGCTTTTGTTTGTGAAATCTGTTAGATGACATATCTCATCTCCTTTTGTTTGGCTTCATCAGACAAAGCTGAAAACAATCACAGAAAAAGAAACATACATGCTAGATAATGGACAGATGCAAAATATGTAACCTATGTATGATGTATTTCTTACCTTTTAAAATTTTAGATCCAAATGTATCGAAGAACAGTGGCATTTACACCATAAAACTGTTACAGACATTTTCTGGTGACCAGTGATGGTCTGCCTGATTTAGAGTATTCTCTGAAATCAGCATTCCTGACTTTGTAGAGAAATACTTTCTGTCTTCTCCCTGTGGTAGATCTTGTATGCTAGACTAATCCATGAAGCTTTCAAATTGATTTTATTTAATCTAGAAGGAATAAAAGATTTAAATTCCATCAATAGTAGCTGATACAGAGTGCTCAGTGTGCAAGATGCTGCCTTGATGAGCTATAGTAAGTCTAATAATTCTTCTCATCTCTCCTACTTTATAAGTTCTTTAGATGCAGCCATGCATCTGAGAATCAATCTAGGATTCTATCAAACAATCTTAAGAGTAATTTAGTTTGGAAAAGACCCTTATGATCACCAAGTCCAACCATAAACCTAACAGCTAAGTCCACTGTTACTACAAAATCTAGACATGTTCTAAGTTCCTGCAGGGGTGGTGACTCCACCACCCCCCTGGGCAGTGCTTGGGAACACTTGAGAGGGTAAAAAAATAGGAATGGACAAAACATTTCCTCGTCAGAGGAAAGACCTCACACTTAGTGAAGTGACAGACATTTCTCACCAGTTTTCCTCCTGTCCAGTAAGGAGCACTTCAGGTATGAATTACCATGGGCAATGAGAAGTGCCAGCTTTTTGGAAGTGTAGGCATTTTAGTTATTTGCTGCAGGGAATTGTGGGATGTGGATTGCAGAGAGCAAAGTGAATAATCCAAATATGGCATAGGGATTTGGGTCAGGATGGGTTCCCAGCAGGGTAGGCTTTTTCAAATATGTGTTTAATGATTCAAGTTGAATTACTTGAAGTTTAGATTTGGACTCTCAAAGATACACAATGCCCAAATTCCTCAGATTACGAATTTTGCACCTGAAAATAGAGAGGGGTAAAATCCTATTGACAAGTACTGTTAAGTGATTTTCTGGGCTGTTCTGGTGGCTGATTGGGATGCTGGTGAAAGTTCACTGGGAGGCTCGGATAGGAGTGAATGTGTTTTGTGCGTGTATTTGAATGAGCTGTTCTTGGCTCAGCTCTAAGCAGAGCATGTTTGTACCTGCTCTCATTTCAAAGGTGTAACTGGACTCAGCACTTTTTTTTTCTTTTTCTTTAGTTTTACTTTCCAGTGGGATTATAAATACATCACATGGTGAAAGTATGATAAATCTGCCATGTCTGCTCTGAATGCAGCTGTCTGCAGAGAGATACAGTTTAAGTTAAGCCCATCTGAGGTAGTTCTGTTTATGCCAAAAATTACAGTCTGTGCTACAATTTTAATATGGAATTACATCTTTTTTTCCTTCCCAAAGAAGACACTTTAAGTGGGATGTAACATTGTGACAGTATCTGTGTGTGTATTGTAGGAAAGAAGGGGTTTTTTAAGGCTTATAAAATATGTTTAAATGGAAACACCAAATAATTCTTTCTGCTAATAGGACTGACTGTGAGAAAACTTTGCTAAGTGTGGTTCCAAGTTCTAATTTTGCTTATTTGTGCTTATTTAAATCTAACATATTTGCTCTGAAGTCATTGGAGCTGCAGGGAATTAGGCGATTGCAGAATTTACATCAAATGGTCCCCAGAGCTGTTTGTGCTGCTGTAAGCAGTTACCATTCATAACAGTAAATGAGCTAATATGTGTATGGGAGATTCTTTTTGGATAGTGTGAGATACAGAGACTGTCAATCCAATTCTCATGAATGGAATTTTCTACAGCAACACTAAAAAGAAATCACATTTCCTCTTAGTGGAACTCAGAAAACTTAGAGATATAGGAAATTCATTGTATATTAAAAAAATAATTTCCTTCATTGGTGTCTGGGTGATGTTCTGTGATCTTTTTACAGTCCTCAATAGAGGCATAAAGCTGATAATCTTTCAAGTCATTTCTGTCAGACAAAATAGGCCTAATGTTAGGAGTGCCTGTTACTGCAAAACTAGCCTTTTCTGTTTCTGGTCCAAGGAGCAGAAACAATGTTTTATTTGGATTGTCCTATCTCTAGGGAAATAATAACTTGCGCATACAGCCTTTGAACTAGTTAGGGATTTGATGCATCGTTTTGGTAAACTAACAGTATTCCAAAGAATAGGATTAGATTAACTCTGTCTGACATTAGATGTGATCTGTTCGATCAGAGTTTTCCTTAGGCAACAGCAAAACACAAAGCTAAAGGAAATCAAAGCAAGAATCGAAACATTTTATGGAAAGCCATCATTCTCTTTTCTGCCTTGCAGCCCCTCCCCCTTTCTCTGTTTAATAGATTTTATTAATTTTTTATTGTGAATCTTTAGTTACCTTCAGATGAAAGAGCATCACCAAACTGTCAAATACACATTTCTAGGAAAAAAGATATTTCTTAAAGTCCAAGAAATATCTTGGACTTCTCCTTCATTACAACAGTGTAATGTGTATCTAATACTGGTTCTTCAAGAGTGTTGAGCTTATAAAGGTTGTTGTAGTCACTTGCACTGTTGAGATCCAAAATATATACCTAGCATATCCAACATGTATAGCACTTAGTGTGTGAAGATGCCACAAAAGTCATACATTGCATTAAAAACAATGAAACTGACATTTAACCATGAGATAGGATGCATATCCATGTGCAAACATATCACTGGCCAAGTTAGAAAATGGTTAAACCTGTCTGACTACATATAGGAAAAGAAATTAAGTATAAGTGCTTTCATGGGCATAGAAACAAACAGAATGAAGTCCACGGCCAGTCAGATTATTTTTCCCAAACAATATCCTTTGCAAGAAGAGTGGAAAGATAAAACCCAGCTTGAAGCTTGGATAAGGAGTTATTAAATGACTTCTGTTTCTGCGAAGCTGTTCCAATAAGATAACGTAAGAAGCAAACATTATTGACACAGTAGTCAATATGCAGAAGGTTGATTTCAAACTAGCAGCAGTGGTTTGTGTGACACAGGCTCAGGCTGCCAGCATGAAGCCATGTCCTTTGGTACAATATAGAACACTGGATGCAGATCAATCTCTGCTAGCTAAAGAGTGCTTGGGCTAATTCCATATAGATGAACTGCGGCCAACTGTTCCATTTCTTTATGCCTGTCACTAGCTTTGGCCAATGTGACTAAAGCCAGATCTGACACTAAAAGCTAGAGTGGATAATGGCCTTTGACTGCTTGGCTGTTATGTTTGTGCTCAGGACCTTTGTGATATGCCATCATTATGAGTGGTATGGACAATAAATGCACAGGTCACTGTGAAGGATGCAAAGTCCTGTTCTGTAGGATCTTTGGTGTGCTCTATGCCCTTGGAAAATCTAATCTTCTAATTTGCAAGATGTGTGAATGCCATCCTGTGGGTATCTTGTCAGAATTCCTTGACTGACAGATGTATTTGGGTGTGGGCACATGCAGAGCTGTGTTAGTGTGTGCCTGTCAGGCAGGCACACTGCAGGACCTGGCCACACACATGGCCTCTGCTTGCCACAGCTGTGAGGCAAAGAGTGTCACTTTAACCTGCTCACTCTAGTGCAGTGGGGATGTACACAGCTGCATTACACTGAGGGCCACTGGGCTGTCATGTGATACTTTCCAGAGTCAGCACCATCAGGACCACTTTCAGTGCTCTCGTGGTGTGCTCCTCAGGGGAAATTCTCAGTCCTTCAGTCTGCTTCCTTAGGACACACCCCTGGAATATGTTAGTCTTAAAAAGTCAAATTTTTTATTCTCTAACCACCTGCCTACATCTCATATCTTGCAAGGAAGGGGGAATGTAGATTACAGACTTTGTGAGTGAGAAAAATATGTGCCAGTGTAATTTGAGCTGCCTCCCCTTGCTCTTACTGTGTGTCTTTCAAAGTGTAGGTTTAACCTGACTGAGGACAGAGCTATTCCTGCTGTAAATGAAGTCTGTATCCCCTTCTCAGTGTGTATCTCTGATCAGGAATAATACCTGAAATCCATTCTCAGTAGGCACTGCCAGCTGTTCTCCTTCTGGGCCTTAGGAGGTTCAAGTGCCAAGTGACAAAACGAGTGACAAAAGTGGAGTGGCATCATTGCCAGGTTTATCAAGAACCTGCCTATTCTGGGGGAGAGCAGCCTGGATTGTATGTTTACTCCACTTCTCAGTAAGGCTCTTGCTGTGCCTTTACCTGATATGTTTCTAGCAGAGCCCACTTTTGCTTCCCAGGCTTCAGCAACCATGTAAATGTGTCCTGCAGTGAGATCCAAGAGGCACTACAAACCTGCAGGCCTAAGGGACCCAAGAACCCTTTTCCAGGCAGAAGTACAGTTTTGAGATGGAGATTTTGTCTGGCAAGTTGGGCTAGGAAGTGAGCTTTTCAGAAAAGAGTCATGGTGTCTGGGTTCCTGGGTGGAGGAGTGCTAAAAAGCAACTACAGTTTATACTACCTGAAGAATAAAGACGCAGTGGAGTAGTTGCTGGAGGATTGCTTTTATCATGAAAGTCATATAGAACCTATTCTGGCAATATACTGGCAAAATATGTCCAAAGAGTACTTAATTTTTGTCATCTTATTTTAGTAACACAATCTGGACTTTGCTGCCAGGAATCACATTTGGCTCTGTTAATAAAGGTACTTTGAGGTGCCCAGATTTATAGCGTGCAGCTTGCTTGAAGACTGTAGCAAGGATAGAAGGAGTGGCCTTTGGTTTGTCCCTACCTTCTTGCTGGAAAAAAACATGCTGGTAGTGCTGAGTGACGTTTTCATCCCACAAGCTTGGTGTTTGTGAGCAATCTCTGCATTCCAGAAAGCAAGCAAAGCAGTGAGGCGACCTGTGTCAGCAGTGTGCAGGTGACATTCAGGGCTCTTTCACCAAAGCCAAATAACTTTGCCATAACTGGGCTGAAAATGTGCTCAGGGTTCACACAGGTGTGAGGACAGAGTGGAAGAGCTGCTGTCTGTGGGGTTTAGTCAGTGTGATGGGTTAAACACAATCCTTCCTCTCTTCTATAGTAAGTCCTGTTGGCTTGGGCTGCTCTGCTGCTCCCAAAAGCAGCTGCAACCAGGGAGGGGCTTTTCACAGAACCCTGTTTCTCTCTGCTGAGCTCACAAGTGCAGGCACAATGAGCATGTATAATGGGCAGCTAATTTAGTAGTGTGCAGCCCAAGTGACACAAATGCTCCTTACCTCACAAGTCTTTTGTAAAAATCTATTAATTTATTTTTTTTCCTATGTATCAGTGATAGTAACAGCAATGGCAACAGGTACCAGCACTACAAGTCCTGGTACTGATACACACATCACATATTCCTTGAGCAGCTGCTCTATTGGATCTAGGACATGGAACTTCTATTGCCTTGTGTCTTCAGCTGAAATTTTTGTTCTGTGTTTGAGCAGCATATAGCACAGACATAGCCAGTACTTCAAAGACTGTCACATAAACATGTCTTGCAAATAGGCAGGCTAAGTAAACAAGGGGGATATTTTTGATCTCTGTTTATAACAAGTTGTCACTGCATGCCAGCATTTTCACTGATGTTCAGTGCAGGGGATTGGAAGTGGAAGAATGAGATAGCTCAGGGGATGCTTACGAGGAGCTCACTGAGAATCTGCAAGAGGAAAGCACAGGGCTCCAGTTAGAAAATCTAGTGGAGGAGATAGAAGAGTCTGATGTGATGGGCAAGCTGGAGATGTGAATAAAGGTGCAGCCATTGTAGCTGAACTACTGGGGGCTGCCATGGTCCTCTCTCCTTTGAGGGCTGAACCAGACAAAAATTAATCCCTTTTTTTAGGGCTTGTTTTCAGCTGGCCCACCTCACCAAACAATTGCAGAAGCAGCAGTGCTAGCACAGGAGAGATAAATGCAGCGTGCAGAGGAGAGCACGACTGCAGCAGCCCAGGTGCAGATCAGACCACATAGCTTTGGGATCACACACCACCTTCTGACTCTGAGTCAGATATAATAGCTGCAAGGGAAGCAGTCTCACAAGTTAGGAGCTGATTTTTGTTCACTGCCATGAGCGCTGCAAAGAGCTGACGTAGTCTTGCTCTCGGGGACTAGATTTGAGCAGAGGTGGAAATACACAGTGGTATCTACTCCCTCACATGGAACAATGTGCAAAACTCAAAACTTGGTAGTAGCAATAAGCTCTAGCATTGTAACTTGTCTCTGGCCTAGACATCTTGAGAGAGCAGAGATATACTTGAGTTACTTGGGGTGTAGCCACTCACAGGGGAAAATCCTTTCCTCTGTAGCCAGAGAGAAAATAAAGTAGCCAAAAATATCTGATTACTGTTGCTTTTGCTCCGAGACGTAGTGGAATTTATCATCTCTGTTGCAAAGCTGTCCTATTTTAATGGAACCATTTTTCCCCACTCTGGGTCTTCTCCAAAAAGACTAGTGTCAAAAGGATTTTATATTAACTAAAAACTAAGAAGAAGGAAAGCCAGATATGCTCTTGAAAGCTAATCATTCTGACTGTAGAAGAAAGTGTTTTCTAAATAAGACAAGTCTTTGCAGTCTCCTAGTGCCTGAGTTCTTTGGGGAATTATTCTAAACTCTAGTCCTCAGCAAAGTAAGCTTTCCTGCAGCCAAGTATTGAAGTTAAACTCCAAGCTTTATTTTTATCTACAGTATTCTTGGCAAATTCTGAAGCTTATGTTTGGCATTTTATTTCCCTTTACAATCTTCTATCTTTGGCTTGTATTACAATTTGCAGAGCTTAGGGTTTATACAGGGTTCTGGGTGGGTGATATAAATTCTAATAGGCTTTTATATAATGTAATTTAGAAGCTTAAACAAAGAAAGCCATATTCTGTACTGGAAGATTTGTGCAGAGCTTTGCTGAACTTATGTTAATGTTGAATTAACAACTATTTTCAGTAGTGTTTTGTTTTTCTTTCAAATGGAACTGTAATGGAGAAGAGGGTGGAGAGCAAATTTCTTACTGAAATGCAATACAACAGTAACACTTAAATATCTTTGGTGATCTGAGAATAGAGACCAAATTTGTGACCCTCACATTGTCATTATAATGTGCATTTTCTTTGAGAAACAAAATCCTCGGAACTTTATTTCAATAGACAATTTTGGTGTGCTAAATTTCTGGGATATATTTCTCTGTAGCTGTTTTAGTAACTTTTTTATTAAATAGGAAAAAAAAGTGTGTATAATGATTGCAAGACTGTGTGTTCTTATTGTACCTTGCAATTAGGGATCAAAAAGCATGTTACAATTATTGGTTGTACTAAGTCAGAACTGAATGTGTAAACATGATTTCTGTATCTGCTGGTGTAAATGAATGTTTTACTCGCAGCTTAAGCAGGTCTGATTGTAAATGACACGGCCAAAATCACTCCAAACCACACCACAGAGCTGAAGATAAAAGAGTTGTCTCTGTATGTTTTTCCTTGTGACAGAACAATATAAATAAAAGTTTAAGACAAATGCTGTCAGGAAGATAAGGTGGAAAGCCAAACCACAGTGCATGTTATGTCCAAACTTCAGGAGCCTGGTGGGGGCAGCTTTAAACTGGGAAGTCTCATGTGGGTTTGTTGAGCAGACTTCTAGTACTGGTTTAGATCCAGGAACTGGAAAGGAATAAAACAAGAACCATCTCTTGGCTATAAATGGCAGCTCCCATAAAAGGCAAAGGAGAGTCATAAAATGTCAGCAGCTATCTGGGGATGGATCTTTATGGACACTTTCTCACCAGAGGGATCAGCCCCAGCAGAGTCCCATGCTAATGTGCCAGCTTGGTTCTCAGTTCAGAATAGTCTCATGCCTGGTCAGCTCCTTTCCTTCCATTTCTCCCTGCACTCTTCTGAGATGATGTACTGCTGCTGCTTAGGCTGTGCATGGACTGCTTGACACAGATGCAGTCAAGCCAGGGTAGCCAAGATGAATTACACAAACTGCAAATCTTTAGTAAGGAAGAGTCTTGCTCAGAGTATGTCTTTTCAGGAAAGAATGAAACAACAGAGACTGTATTTGGCTTTTTCTACCCCTTCTACATGCAGGTCAAGATGATTTTCTGCTAGATACAGTTAGTACTGGTCTTTATAATCAAATATCTTTGGAGTATTAGAGCTACAAATATGGAAGGAAAAAAAAAATTCCTAAGCTGAAATAAAACAGATAGGCTTCAGGAGAGCTATGTGCTGTAAATGAGATTTTGAAACTGGGTATATATTGATATATTATTATATTAAATTTAAGTGCAAACATGCTTTCAGATCACTCACAGGTATTGTCAAAGACAACATCTTAAAATTCAGCTTAGCCTGGGTTGTTTTGTGTAATACTGCTGTTGTCCTATGGTATTTTGTACTTGTGGCAGCATTCTTCCTTTGGTGCCATAGGAAGTTCCACTGTCCTGGAGATGGTGATTTGTTTCCAAAAATCCTCTTACATACATTGATAAAATTCTTAAATCAAGATAGTGAATATTATATTTTTTCTTTTTTGTTTTTTAAGAAGAAATAATCTGAAAGTCTGTATCAAAATTATAGATGAATAGAAATTCTGTGCAGCTCTGTACAAAGCACTAGTGAATCTGCTGATGTGACTCAGAGCCACTGCTTTCAGTTGATATTCCGCCATGGAATTAATTCTCATGTCACTTTCAAGAATCACAGAATCATAGAATTGGACAGGACTCTGAGCTACCCCACGGGCTGATGTTGCTCCCATTGCAGGGGCATGGAGGAGATGACTTTTAAAGGTTCCATCCAACCCAAACTGTTCTATGATGCTGTGATACCACACCTGAAGAAGTAACACAGGGATAATTGTTTTGCTTTTACTTTAGACTGAGAATACTTTAGCAAGTCACCAAAGTAAGCAAGAGTTTTGTAGCTGGGAGATAACTTGAAAAGAGAGTTACGAGTTAGGTTCAAGATTTATGCCTATTTTCTTGGGGTTTTGTTCCAGCTTTGGCTATTTGAAATTTTAAGTTGCTACAAACACACTAAGTAAGGAACCTAGATTTTCTCAAATGTTGGAGTATCTGCTGAAACCCATTTGGCACATGGTGGCAATCTAGTCAGTAATAAAGACATCTGGTTACAGACATAAAGCATTACATGTAAGTAGCCCAGTTCAAAAGATGAAAATAATTGTGTCTTGTAAAAATTTTTCCCCAAAATTGACTTCCATATTCTGTTTCCACAAGTTTTCCCTTGTTATTTATTTAAAATTAATTTATTTAGATATTGCTAATGCTAATATATTGAAATATTACATAATATATTAAAATAAAATATATTATAAAATATATTAATTATATACTAATATAAAATAATTATAATTATATAGAAATATAAAATATATTAAAATATATTATTTAATATTTATAACTTTAATGTATTTAATATATGATGTAATACCTGTTTTTTCTGAAGTCCTTTGTATGAATTTCTGAGCAAATACTGTGTATGAAACTTTCTGCTATGCTAGGTGACCTACATGATCACAAAAAGACAAGTTTTTCCTATCAAGAAATTGGACTTTTTGATTATCAGATAAGAATTTGAGATTGTCCAACTATGTTGCACCTTTAAAATAGACCATACTAAAGAACTGGCATTGTGAAGAACATAAGGAGCACTTTAGCAGCACAAAGAAAGTAGTGCCTATCCCATCTACTCGGACACCTGTACAGAAAACCTTTTTTTGCAATGAGAAATAGACAAAAAATGAACTCCTAGTAAAAGGAATTTTGAAGGCACCTGAGTGGAAGCTGACTGTGTCAGTATAGCCAGATGATTTTTGAAGACAGGAAAACAGGATAAAATTTTAATGTTGCAAATTCAAAGGAAGAATATCCAAGAAGCTCTTTTCTGTCTAAATTGTGGTATCAACAGACTTTAACTTGCTTTCTTACTCATCATCCAATAATACCAATCAGTTGAAAAAAGCCAATTTTGAGATAAAATAATTATAATTGCATTTTTCTAAAACTGGAAATCCTTATGCCCTGGTTGTTGGCAATTTAGACATTTTAGGCACTTTTCTAGACAAGTCAATGTGGATTAGCAAACTTTTCCTGAACTTCCATGGCTTTTTTTGCCCAGATTGGCCTGCAGCTTCATAGGCAAATTGTTTAGCAATGGCTGTAGAATTAAGGCGAAGTCCATATTTCAGCTCTGAAACTCTTAAGTGCAAGTTCTCCATAATTGGAAATTCAGTGACTAGATGTCTGTCACGGCCACAGCTACTTGTATCTTGCCAAAAACAACTTGGTGGTTTGCAATCACAAGGGAAAACTAAGCTTCCCAGCTGGCTGATGGGATGTAATCTGACTCCTGCTCAGTTACCAGAGTGCTGCAGAAACATGTGTTCCATTTGTTGACAGAACAATTGTCCTGGGTAACATTTACTTACAATTTGGTACTTTCATAAATATTCTAAGAACTGGTACAGCGCAGAGAGTGCAGGTAGCAGTTTCCATTTGCCCTGTGATGGCCTCGGGCCATCCCTTCTAAGCTCACTGCCAGCTCACTCAGCAAATCCTCCAGACTGGAGTACAGGCTATTGAGGAATTGAGACAGGTCATGCTGTACCTTGTTTTCCTTAGCTGGCCATTCTCATTTTTTGATTGCTTTCTTCTGCTCTAAGCCTCACAGCTTCTCTGCCCAAAACTGGCTAATGGGTGGGATTTGTGCCATGGCAATTTCCAGACTGGAAGTAGAGTAAGTCATTAGAATTGAAAGCACATGTGTAGAAGAGATCTGAATGGCAAGAATGAGAGTGCACTTTGATAATGGCTCAGGAAAATGTTTAAGTCTGATCTGTTTTATTTCTAGACTTTTTTGTGGACATCCTGCCTCTTAATACAATATGGTGAAAACCTCTTCGTTAAGAAAAAGATACAAGGATAGATTAGATTACAAGGACCTGGAAAGTATTATTTTGTTTCATGTTATCTATTGGTGATGAATTGTTTCTGCTAAGAAGAATATTCTGAGGGACAGTAATCTCTGAATTTATGCTGTATGACTTTAATGAATAATGCACCTACATTTGCCATTGATGATTCTTTCTTTCATTTGAAACTCTTTAACGTAATATGTTGTAATGGTAATTGTTCTCTAGAAGTCTCAGATAGGAGATCTGAACTTTCTAGGAGTCACACAAGGGATTTGGACAGCAGTTCCCTCATGGGAGGTTATAATCCTAATCTGATTTGCATTAGGGAATATATACAGCTCATTAGCAGCACTGTCATCTTAATTAGCACATAACTAAATGTGGGACATGCATTTGACTTGTAAATACATGTTCCCTATATCCATGCTCCTCTAAGAGTGCCAAAAAACCAGAGATAGTGAGGACGATGAACTGTGCAGTATTTCACTTTAAGTGAGGGGGTAAACAAAGTAGGCCACCACTTCCTCCCCCAAAATATCACAAAGCTGTGCCTAGTGGGACGTGTAACCTCATTTGCATCAGTTGTGTCCTTCATGCACAAACACATTTTTCACTATGCTGACCATGCTCTGTTAGGAACAATATTCAAATCTGTTCTCTCCCAGAAGGGCAGGAGTGAAATTACCTTCCTGTTTCACTGGTACCTTGTTGCTTAATTCCCTTTTTAAAGTAAAGGTTTCCTGTCTCTTGTGGAGAAAACAGAAATATATAGGGTTACTCTTTAATGTAAGAGAAAAAAGGCAATGTTTAATAAATTTGATAATATTCAGTAAAGCACATTACAATCTGTAATTAAATAATGTTGTATTTTGATTTATTGGAACAGTTTATTTAAATATTATAAGACTATGACTTTGTTATGCCTCTGTTTTCTGTCTCTAAGTATCTTACTTCTCAAGAGCTGAAACTTCTTAAATATGGAAGAAAATCATCTGAAGTTAGGCATGCTTTTTGGCTATGTTCTTGGCCAGAAAACAAAGACCACAACAGCAAATTGAAAACTTTTTTGTTATAAAGATACTTTATTTATTGTCCATTTTTGTTTTTGCCTTTTTTTTTTTTAATCCCAACTGATTATTGAAAAAAAAAAGAAAAATCATGTTAATGCAGATAATGTGACAACTGTTTATAAAGGTACAGTCACCAGATCCTGGGTGAAGACCTTGTGGTATGTCATTTTGAAACAGAAATGCCTACTCTGAAGGCATTTTATGTGTAGATAATTAGCATATAGTGTATTGGGCATTTTGGAACTGAGTCCAGAGAATATCCAAACATTTAGAACTTGGCTTTTCATCACAACAGGTATGATTAAACTCCCTGGAGTGATGGAAGAGAAATTGTGTGGGAAGAATATGATCATCTGGAGAGCCTTATGGGAAAAGAGATTTGGTGTCCCATATTGCACAATTTACCTCAGCTACCTGGAACCCTGGATATATGAATATCTTTGGTGTTTATTTACTGTATTCCTTCTGTGCATGTGAAAAAATTTTGCACAAGTTGACTAATCTTTAATATTCTTCCTTGGCTGAGGAGCAGGTTAAAGGTTAAACTCATGACTTTAGGCTAAGCAGGGCTATAATAAAGGGTGCTGATTGTTTTGGTGATGTGAAGACCTGCTTGGGTGAGGTTAAAATATTACACAGAGAGCCTGTATGGAAAACAAGGAACAAGTGCAGCCGTGAAATGTGTGAGACCACATGATTGGAAAGAACTTCTTGGAATCTTTTCTTGGAAGAGTCTTCTCCTACTGCAGGCATTTACATGCTGAAGTCCTTAATTACTACTTCAAGGTCTATCTTAAACTAAGTCTTTTATAGCTTTCTCAAGGCTGCCCTAAACCTCCTTGAAAGGGTTCCCAAGATTTCATTTTTCTGATATCTAAAAACCTTTTTCAACCTTAAATTGTGCCCGTGTTGTCTTTTATGTTAAACAACTATTCCTTTCTTTGTCCTGGGGAAAAAGTAAGTATCATGGCTACCATAGGGCTAAATCATGTGGAGGTAAAATTTCAGGAAGGTGTCTCCTTCTACATGGTGATGCTAAGTTAGCACTGAAATGCAGTGAGCATTAAACACATAGTCAAGTCTGAGGATGGATTTCACTGCTTTTCTATACATTCTATACAAGGGTACGTTTTAGACATTGCACACAAGCTGGATGGGGTAAGAAATATAAATTGGTGTTAAAAATCAGCTGCATATAATTGTGACTTGTATGGAAATTTAACTGAAAATTTCTTTGATGTCTGCTACTGCTATTGTTGACAGACAAAGTTGTTATTTCTGTTAGTGTAGTTGGACAAGGTAGGTATCATGTATGATTAATGGAGGGATAAACAGCAATAGATGAACACACAGTCAAGACACTTGTTAGTGTAGAGTCCTTAGTGTAAAGTCCTTTCATACTATCTCACCATGCCTTCAAAAATGGCCAATTTCTATACACTGAAGTTAATAAATATTTTCCTTCTGTCAGAAGTCTGTACCAGAAAATTATGAAGCAGCGGATTTTTCTTTTCTTTTTTTTTTTTAAAGACAAGGTGAGATAAATTTCCCTAGACTAAAACTTCTTTATGAACTGTGTAACAGCTCAAACACACATCTGATTTAAAAAGTGTATTCTTTCTCTTTGCATGCAAGGAAAAAAGAAACAACAGGACAATTGATCTTTTAAAAGGAGAATTGAGGAGAGAAGATGAAGTGGAAGTGATTTTATTCATTAAGTAGCCTGCCTTGACTTGCTATATGCCTTTCAAATCTACTTTACTCATCTGAACCTGTACTTGTTGAAGCTAGTGACTCTAATGATGGTGACATCATCGTTTTGTTTATACTGAAACCTCTTTTGAGCACAATCACAAAAGAGATAATTTTAGTTGATTGATTACTCCTCAACTGTGGAATTTGGTAATTTTGGTATACCTCAAACATGCTGCACTTGTCCTCAAGTCTGCTTTTCTTAGCTTTAGATTATGAACTCATCAGGCCTTTGATTATTTCTTCATAAGCATTTATAAACCACATAGTACACTAAATCTCCTGGAAAGAAACACAAATAACTTTGATCCTTGACCATATGAATTTACAATAAATATTTAGTCACAATTTTGCATTTTATATTACACCCACAAACTGTGCAGAGATGAGCACTCAACATTTGTAAATCTTAATTAAGGATCTGCTAGAATATGCAGGTTGTTCTTAGTTTTGATTTGACCCTATTGTTCATGTGCCTTATAAGATGGTTTTCATTTACCCAATTGCTTCAGGATTTTTGAGTTTCATTATTTTTTTTACAAGATCACTCATACTGCCTTCATCACAGAAAAATGACAGCATTTAATGAACAGCTTCTAGGTGTTTTATTTTAATTGTGCAGACTAAGAATGTATTTATTTATTATTTACTCCACTGGAGTGATGCTATTGTTTCTCTTTTTTGCTTTTTACTAACATTCAAGTTTATATATCTGTTTCTTTCATAAGCACTGACTTTCATGGTAGCTTTCACAAGTATGGGAAGGGGGATTTATCTTTTTTTGCAGATAGCTAGCCAAACAATGTCAAGTTTCAACTGATCCTCAGTATTCAATTTTAGATACCTGAACTGGTAATTTTTTTATGTGCTAAGTATTGTATGACACTTGTCCTCAAAATGCAATATCATCTTGATTTCTTTGCAAATGTCCTTGGGTTTTTTTTTCAGTCTAAACCTGGCAAACAGGTTTAAAGAGAGTATAAAGAATGTACCATTTAGTTGAGCACATAGGAAAAGTTTTAATTTTTAAAATGTGATATAGAAATTACATTGGCAGCGGTCCTGAGACCCTTCAGTTTTCTCCTGTACTCCTCCTAGCAGAGAATCTTCCTTTCCTAGACCCTTTTCTTTAAGAGCATTAGGTCAGAGCGCCTCTTTCTCCTTTTGCAGCTCTAGTTTGTGTTTGTTTCCTCACCCCTTCTTTCTCTCACACCCCACTTAACATCTGATGCTTACCTTTCTGAGAAATCAGTTTTACTTTCTCCCCTGGTTTACTTTACTCCTTCTTTTACTTTACACTTCTTTGCTTGGAGCCAGCCTTCTCAACATATCCAGGTGTTTCTCTTGCCTGTCTCCTTCTGTACATGTGATTATTTGCACTAGTATTTGTGTCTTTTTGCCTTTACTCCTTTTGTTTAACTTTTGTTCCTCCTGTTTGAATGTTCTTTGTCCTGGTGTAGCTATAGGAACTGGTTTTTTTCATACTGCTTCCCTCTACCCCTCACACTGTTTCTTTAATATTGTTTGCTTCTGCCAGCATCAGATGCTCTAATGAGAAAGAGGGGGCAGGTTCCTTATCTTCTTCTCCCCTCAGCTCCTTCTTTTATTTTTGTATTGCTGGCTCCTCAGTATGAAACTCTGTCCTAGCCATGGAAATTATGTCTCCTTTGTCTTGAAAGAAAAGGTTACAAGGACCATGGAATACTGACTCCTGGCATTTTCCTCCTTTCCCATTCTTAGGGGTGCTACCGCGGCTAAAATGACCTGTTGTGATTACCTGTACCAGGTACTCAGCTCCATTAAAGTTGGCAATGTTTTTGTTAGTAATATTGTGTCAGCCTGTAAGAACAGCCAGTATTAATAGATAAATATTTGAGAAAGAATCTACTTTGGTAAAAGTAATGGCTGTTCCAGTTATCCCCTCAAACATCATCTTTCCATCCTGTTTGTGAAGTCTGTGGTAACTCCTGTCAGAGGTCCTACTTGCCAGAGCAGCTGGTGACTGGAGTGGATCTGATGCTGGTGTCAGGCTGGGTGGAAGGTGCTTTTATCAGCCTCTAACTTCCTTTCTTTGAGTCCTTTGGCAGTTGGCAAGAAATTAAACAGCAGGAGAATAAAATGCAAAGCTGACTCTTATGGCACTGCCCTAGGAGACAGGAGACAGGCAATTTCCTAATCAGAGGTTTGGCTTATCCAGCAAATCCTGCCGCTTCCATCTATGTCCAATAATGTGTTTGGGGAGGGGGTGGGGAAGGAAATGGAGGAAGAGGAGTGGAGGAAAACCACCATCACACCACTCTTAGTGGATCAGGTACAGTATCTTATTAAAGATACTGATGGACCAACTCTTCAGTGCCATACAAGCCCTACCCATCTCGTTTCATATGTCCCTGGTGTGTCAGGGACAGTTGCACTCATATTCGCATACACAAAGCTGGTCTGCTTCTATTTTGATAATGACTTCTGGGAGGTTTGGTAAGTTTTCATTGTTTTGGAGGTCTGGTCAGCTTGTTGTAAACAGTGGCATCAGTTTCTTTTCACTCAGGCAGCGTGGCATGGGGAAGCTAGGTTGGCCTTTTCTGCTGTAGTTATACATATGGTGATCAGATGGAATGCAATGAGCAAACAAGTTTTCCAGCTCAGCAAATGACTGTGTGTTCACTTGGAGATGTTGTTCTCCACAGAGTGCCAAAGGAAGTAAGGTGGATGAATGCTGGGCCCTGCTGCCCTACTGGACCTTGATTTGTCCATTGGGCATTCTCTGATGGCAGTGAAAAAAGTGCTGGAGCACCTTGTCAGAGATCCCTCCTCAGAGATCAAGGGGAAAGGAACATCCTTTTATGCCAAACCTAACTGGCATTCATGTCAGTAGGCTCCTTTTTGAAGGACCAAACATTTTTCTCATTCTAACCCTTCATCTGCTGTCCCCTGAGAAACCTCTCTAAATACTTTAGTTCACTGCACATTATGGGAAGTTCTGTTTTAGCTATTACTGTTCTCTGGGCTGAATCCCCAGAGAATGGAGAAGTTCAGTGCTTGTGAAGATGGGTTGTGTTCATCACAATATCAATGGAGGACCACTGCAATCTGCCTCCCAAGACATATTTAGCATCAATTACATGGGACATGAAGGTGCAATCCATCCCTTTTTATAGCCATGCTGTTTTGTACAATACCATTTTCAATTGTTTAACTGGGCTGAAACTCTGCCAGTACTGTTCCTGGAAAAGGAAAGGACAGAAGAGGTCACAGTTATACTGCAGGTGTATCAAGGCCCTTAATATCAAGGTTATTATTTTTGTGATGGTTGTGCTCAGTGCTTTATTATGCATTAAAACTCTGGGTCATAATCTTTGATTGAAGAATGTGTTAAGACTGCTCCCTATTCAATCAGTTCTGCACAGCTTGTCTTACTTACTTCATCTCCTCAGCACAACTAGGCAGGTGTAGTTTACACTAATGATGCATTTCTCAAAGTGCAGGTTTTAGTGACCTGGTGTAGGTGCATGCCAAATCTTTAATTTAAAACCTCCCTCCAGGTTGTATGGGTCAGGAGCTCAGACTGCAAGGATTGCAAGGATTGCATCTGTGCCCAGTGCCATCCAACGGTGTGTGCACCTGCTCTTCCCTCCAGGGCATTTGCTTCTGTTCAGAGAAATGGTGAACTAATTTTGTTTGCAGACTGATCTGGCTCTGCCAGCACCTTTCCTGAAAAGCATACAGAGGGTTACTAGTCACCAATCAGCTCTTCCTCCCCAGGCTCAGGCAAACGTCAGGAGCCTTTCCTTCTCCTGTGTCAGCCTCCAGAGCAAGCCGGTGTCTGAGGCTGTGCTAAGCCTCCTGCTGGTAGGCAGTGCCAGAGGCCTGCTTTGCCTCCACAGCCAGGTTTATATTTTTGTCCACAGGCCCTGCAGAGCCTCCTTTTATAGTGTTCTTAGTTCAGCATGGTATTTGTTGATGCACGCATTCCTTTCATTTGCTGCTTCCAAAACGGCTGATAAGAGCAGAAGCTCTTCTGTCTCCATTTGAGAGGGTTTGTTTGAGACCCAGTCCAGCTGAGATCCCCTCGCCTTGCATTGTCTCAACCGTGCTGTATCTGCCTCAGCCTGCCTGCCTTCACTTTCACACTGCACCTCCTGTGAGCCCTGCCTGATCCCGAAAACTCTGTGCCTCTCATCGAGTAACTCTAGAAATTTTACTTCTTTCAGAAGTCAAGCTGGGACTGGCCCTGTTGCAGTGGAGTCACTGCTGTTTTCTTCCTGACACTTCCCAGCCATTCAGAGTTCCGACACTGCATGTAACAAATGCTAAGCCCAGAGCATCCCAAAAGTGATCCAGGGAACTGGCTGCATTGCACATGATGTGGAGCTTTGTGGCCTCTCTGCCTCCCTGTGGTAATGTCAGAGCTTCAGTGACAGCTCAACCCAGAAGCTGTGGGCAAATGCAGAGTGTCAGGGTGGGAAAAGGAGCCACAGTATGCAATCCCCCTAAAGTGGAGTGGGAGTAAGTGTAAGGAGGAGCTCCAGGGCAATGTGAGTATGTAGTCAAGAACAGGAAGCACGGAGGGATGGTTCACCTGCTGTATGTGGATCTTCAGCCCCATCAGCACAAGGTGTTTCACAACTGAATGAGCCTAAGGAGGGTGTAATTTTCACAGAGGCAGACAAGGCAAAGTTATCTTTACTAGACAAGTGTTAACAGCTGTTTCTAAAAACTTTCACTGGAGCAAAGCTTTACAGGGGCAGCCAGAAGTACAACTTTGATACTGCTCCCTCCCAGCCCCCCAGCCTTTTGAATAAAAGATTGTTGGACTACTTATGCAAGGGCAAATAACATTATTTTTGGAAATGACTGAATTATTTTCATTACTTTTTTTCCAAAAGAAAAAAAAATCAGCCCGAGGCAGACACCTGGCATGGAAAATTTCAGCTTGCGTGGTAAAAGGCTGCCTGGCAGAAGTTACCGGGAAGTGCGAAGTGTGTCAAAAAAAAAAAAAAAAGGAAAGAAAGGCAAGCATTAAGGAGGCGTACACCGGCAGCGCTGGGAGCTCGCTGCCCCCCCGGCTCCCGGTCCCGCCGGGATGCGATCCCTGGTGTCCGGCGCTGCTCCCGGCCCGGGCGGCGGCGCGGGAGCCGGGCCCGCCACGCGGCTCCGCGTGGGACCGAGCGCGCCGCCCCCGCGCCCCGCGCTGCTCCAGCCCCGGCGGGCGGCGGGGGCGGGGCCGCGGCCGCGCTGCGCTGCTGCCATTGGCCCGGCGGGCGGCGCGGGGCGGGGGCAGCGGGCGCGCCGCCGAGGCGGTCCGGGCTCAGCCCCCGGTGCGGCGGAGCAGTCGCGGCCGCCCCGTCCTGAGGGCACCGGCGCCGCCCGCCTCCGCCAGGCAGCGCAGCCCCCGCGTCCGGTTCCAGCTCGCCGTTCGCCTGCCGCTCCGCGCCCTTTTCTCTCGCTCTGTCTCCCGGGCGATCTCGGCGGGGCCGCGATGGAAGAGGAGCGGGCGGGCGAGCAGATGAGACCGTTGCTCACCACGGTAACGGGGGGTGCGGTGCGGCGGGGGGCGCACAAAGGGGCCGCCGCGGGGCAGCGCTGCCCCGCGTCCCGCCCGGGGGTCGTGCCGCTGCCCTCCTGCCGGGGCACGGGGGACGCGGCGGGGCTGCCCCCCTGCCGTGGCCCCCCAGCCCTCGGCGGCGGGACCCTCGGCCGCGGCTCCCGGCCCCTCTCGCCCGGTGTCCCCGCGTGCCGGCCGCGTGCGCGCGGCCGTGTCCCCCCCCCGCCCCTCGCCATCCCCGGGGGGCGGCGGCGGGGCCGGAGCCTTTTGTTCGGCCGCGGGCTCCGTGTGCTCGGCGGCCGCGGCTGCCCCGTCCACCCCCCCGTTCCTTTGTGAGAGCCCCGCAGGGCTTGTGCCGGCGGCGGTGGGCGGCGCGGCCGCCCCTGGCCTCGCCTTTCTGCCTGCCCCGCCGGCTGACGAGTTCCTGGGCGAGGGAGAAGTGCGCACACATGGCAAGCGGCGAGCTTCCCCTTGTCCTCGTGTCGCACGGCGGCGGGGTCGGCTCGGGTGCTGGGCACGCTTCCCCCGCGGGTTTCTGCTCCTGGGGAGTGCAAGAGTGCAAGTGTTGGTGAGGGGGACATGGGCAGAACTACGGAGCTTGGGCTCGTTTCCTTGTCGGGCCGGGTGGCTCAGTGAAGCAGGCATGTGTTGCCTTCCTGTGCTGCTGAAAAATACATGTGGTTCCACGCTTGTAATTTCCCCTCCCTTCAGATGACTCAAGGTCTGGATTTTGTTAATGAGCCTGGGAGCTCTTACTCTGATGTTCTCCTTCAGGGCCTTTTCCAAAAAGGTGTCGCGCAGGGATTTGTCTTCAGTGCCTGAAGAGGAGGGATGTGTAGTTTGAAACACAAAGAATGCTGTGATGGACAGAGAAATAACACTGAAAACACATGAGTTTTCATCATCTTTCCGTTACTCTTCAAGGAGAGACTTGAGTCACATTTGATAAAATTGGCAGTCTAATGAAGTGCTCGCTTCCTGTGACATCAGTATGTTCAGTGTGTTTTTCCTTTGTTATAACAGGAGCGTTGATAACTTAGTGGTTCAAAGGGCCATGAATTTTGCAAATGTTACAATCTTTGTATGTTGCCTTTGTATGTTAATGCTTGTGCTCACATTGAAAGATTTTGCAGATGTGTTCTAGACCATTTCTCTGTCTTGTCACTGCTGTGAAAAAGATACATTCCCAATTCATGTTAACTTCTTCACGGTAGATTCTGTGTAAGAGCAGACTGCTTAATAGGTTTAATTCTTGTTAAAACTACCTTGCTCCTCTGTATGAGGTATCTGTTCTTAGCTGGCAGGAGAATATTCCCTCTGTATAGGAGAATACTTCCTGTATATAACAAAAAGATGCTAAACTGTGTGCAGGGAGTTGAAGAACTTTGAGGTTCAAGTATGGGGTTGCAGTGGAAGATGGTAATGGTTACTATCTCAGGTAATTCCTCAGGTGACTCCAAATGAAAAGACAAGACTATTGCAGATGTCATGAAAGTCAGTGTGCTCTGGTCATGTTTGTCAGATCTGGCAGCAGTCATTTAGGTTCTGTTGTAGCAGAAATGAAATTTTTTAGGATGAACTCCTCCTATATTGTTGCATGGTCATTTTTGATGCAGCTGTAATGAGCAGAGATACTCAGTGGAGTGGTCCACATTGGTTTCCTTGGAACAGCAATACCTGACCTTGGTGCCAGAGTGTATCTGGGAGGTAATTCCAGCTGAGATGAAACAGTTAGAAAAAGGAGAGGGCAGGTTAGAAAAGTGAGAGGGCAGAAGACTTGGTAGGAACTGGAAAAAAAGAATTTCTGGAGAAAACACATGAATTAAATGGCTTGCAGAAGGAGAGGACATGCTGATCTTTGGGCAATTGCATAGTATAGCAGTATTGGATTTGTTGTGGGTTTCATATGCAAGAGGTGTAATTTTATATACAAGAGAGCTACTTAATCCAAAAGAGGAGTGTTTTTGACAATAGAGTTTGACGTAATTTTTCTAATCCTGTGTTTCTTGACAGAACAGGCTACCTTCCTGCTAGCAAAGCTTGCTGAAACTGCTTACATGTGCATAACTTTTTGAGAAATAAGCCTCTCAATAAGATGGAAAGACTTAGTAAAAAAGTGTAGATCAAATCTGATAGCTTCATTGCTGTGGCTTAAAAATGCAGAAGTGTAATCAAACAGAGGAGTTCCTAAAAATTCCTTTTCTTCCTTCCTCCTGTGTTGTTTCTGTGTTCATAGAATATTAGATACATAATGAGTTAAGATTGGTGGCTCTCTTATGGAGGAGCACTTCTATCAGTCACATGCTGCCCCCCCATTTAGTTAATCAAAAATACAAAAAAAATCCTTTAACCTTGCTTGTTTTATACTTTAGGTCCAGTCGTACAGAAGAGAATGAATTAGTGTTTGGAACTTTGGTGTTTTGAAGAACCTGATTGGTGGCAATTGAAAGTTGGAAGGGCGAAGTGAAACAAATGCCTGATAGTTATTACAACCAGAGAGCAACTGATGAACAGAGCATCTGGGATGACTAGAAAATACAATAGGAAAAAGATACATACTGCATAAATCCACAGTTCTTTCATACCTTACATGGTCTTAGATGTTCTGCCCCCCCATCTTAGGAAAGATGCATTATTATTGGAAAATGTTCATGGAATAACAAGAGGATATGAATTTAGTTCAAAGATGATAAAGGATTCAACAGCCTAGGACTTGTCAGCCTAGTAGAGATGATGCAACAGTGATATGGTGAGGCTCTATAAAACTCCTGTGGAGAAAGTAGGTGAGCATGGAAGAGGAGGCACACAGTCAAATCAGACTTAGGTGCTCAGTTCCAAACAAACCAAAGAAACTCGGTGTAGGGATTCACAGGTATATTTGCTATACAGTGTAGACAGTGTGAACTTTGGGGGAGTTTGGACAAACATTGGAAGACAGATACATTGAGGTTTGTAAATGGATGAGGAACAGCCCCAGGAAATCTGATTTGAAAACAGCTGGAGGTTGTGAGTGTAAGGAGGAGGAGTTGTGTGCTTGTCTTGTTTTTCCTCTTCCCTCAACAGCTACTTATGGTAATTCTTGTTGGGTTTTTCAAAATAGGGGTGGGACGTGGTAGTTTGTTTTCTATACAGTGGTGAGTTTGACAGTTAGAGTTATTGTATTAAAAATACTTGATACTGCATATGAGTGATCTTAGTTCTATCTTCTGGCTTTTGTCACTATGGTGTTCATTACTGTAATGTTTGGTGGGCTTCTTTGCAACAACTCTAAGTAGCATTTAAAGGAACATGTAGTGCAGTTCTGTCTCTAGATGTTTTCAGGTAATATTTTCAAAATACTTTGTTTTCTTAAATAGATGGAAACTTTCTGTTAGTATTTGATACTACTTCATGTATGAGATTGTAGACCATGCAGTGTAGTTAAGTAATGGGTTTGTTTGTGTCTTCTTTCAATGAAACACATCTGGTTTTATCATTAATTCTACAGTAGATGATGATAGAACTGAAAGTGGCTCTGTTGGAGAAGGGCATGTTTCCAGGAATCTCCTTCTGGCTTTCCTAATCAAACCAGAAAAGTACTGTGGTCTGCCTTATCTCACTGAAGAGGGCATTAGTGTCACAGTGCTTTTTCTGAAGTGGCTGTGTAGTTGGCTACAGCTTTTTAAAATTCTTTTAACAGATGTGCTTGCACGTTATCAGGTGGCTTGCAGTCACTGTCCTCTGCTGTCATCTTATTCAACATGGGGCTTCTGTCATGTGAAGTCAACAGGTCTCTGCATACAATTTTTTTCCTACTAACACAGTGAGCTCAGACTGGTGCTTTGCCTTTATGGCTGGGCAAGGGTAACCGAGGGTATGTTTGTACTGCATAATTGAGGACTGTGCAGGAAACTCTCCTCCCCCACAAGTTTGTGGCATCTGGCTGAACAAATGCTCTGCACAAGTTCAAGCACTACAGTCAGAGCTGTGTGGCAGAGCCCTGATCAGAGAGAATTGTAGTGGCTTGCCAGCCTTGCAGACTTGAAGCCATGACTGGAGAGACAAGCTGCTTTTCTCTGGTGTGCTGTTTGGGTACGGTGCGTACCTCGTACAGCTTGGACTGTGTTGTGGGCCTCTGTAAGCTTTTAAGTGCATGTCTGGCAGGCTTTCTGAGTTCTTGAAAAGTTACCATGGCTGTCAAAAACTTGTTGTGTTATTTGAGAACTGTCATTATGCTTCATTGTAGTAGTTCTATTTTCTGTCCAGAATAAGCTGGGGGTGTACCAAGTTGAGTAGTTGTTAGTTTATATCCATGTCATTTATCTGCCTCTGCAGGTGACTTTTGACATGTCACCAAATTTGTTGTGGGCCTTTGAATATTGATTCCCATTACACAAGGGTATCTGTTGCACAGGTCCTTTTGTGGCCCTGAAGCAGTACTAATACTTAGTAAAGAGAACTGCCCTATAACTAGTGTTAGATAAAAAAATAGAGTATAAGTATACTTTGAGTATACTCAAACTTAGCTACAGCAGGTCTGTCATGAATGTTTTTGGTATAGCACATCCTGGAATGATAAAGTTTAGGGATACATCAGATTTTTTTTTGCTAAAATGAAGATAGATGTCCAGGTAATGTTTTGAAATAGTGCAATGAATAGTGAAATTCAACTGAGTGTTTTGTAAGTAAGGACATAGAGATGAGCACCAACTATTACTGAGCTATGTAGATCAGAAAATGTCTGAATGGTTAAATGAGAATTTTGATTATTTTACAGATGATCTTGCAATATTCCTAAATATTTGCATTTCTAAATTTACATTTGCAGAATTATCCATAGATGAAAGTATTACATTATTTTTAAAAAAGACCAACATGTATTTGAAATGGCTCAAATCTACCTTGCTGGCATATCTCAGCAGTTGTTAGAAGGGATTATCTGCCTAAGAGTCTCGTGTTTGTGTATGGCACCCTCAGAGTTCCTAGTTTCCCTGGGAATTACATTCTCTAACTAGAGTGTCATAACTTATAAAATGCACATTTTAACCAGTAGATGGAGCCATTTTAGTTATGTATCAGCCTGTCTATTTACCTAAGTTTGGAAAACTTTGCTTCATAAAGTGCTTTCAGTCATTTTGTCCTTAGAAGATGACTTACAAATTTTTATTCGTTTCTTTACCTACAGAGAAGACTGTATTATTCTTCAAGTAACACTGCCAGGACTGTACAGCAGGAAGGCTATTACATTTTCATAAATGTGGAGAAAAAAGTGAATGCTTGTTCTTAGTGGGAATTACAGTTGTCCAGTGTCACATGAGTAGAGCTTTGTAGCTTTGTACACCTTGTGTTGCCTGAAGTAGCTTTTTGGAATATTGATCCACAGTGGTGTTAGATATCTGACAGTCTGGATGCTCTTGTGACTTCTGCCCAGGAAAGGCTGCTAGATCAAAGTTTTTTAGCTTTTTGAGCTTTTGTTTTTCCTTCTGCAGTACCTTAAACTAAAATGACTCAAACCCATGTAATGAAATGTTTGTCCTGTTTGGATATACTGGCGTCAGTTGTCTTGTTTCAGCAATGCTGGAGTGCTTCCCAACCTTGAAATACCCCTGGCTTATTAATTCTAGCAAGTCCCATTTTAGCAGAAGCATTCCCAGTGCTCGTTGTATTTCATCTTCCTTCAGAAGATATAAGATTCTCTTTTCTAAAAGTTTTTTCTGAGTGTGATTCTGCCCCTGCATTACATCCTTAGTAATGTCCCACCTAGACCTTCCCTTTCTCCCTCTCTTCTGTCTTCTGCTTTGAAGATGAGTTTAGATTAACACTTTGCCAACTTGGAGAGTAGAACCTTATTCAAGTCTTCATTTGAACTCTCACTGTATGATACTTGGTGAACTATAGGTGAGTCATCTTCTTTCCCAGAATCCTACTGTGAGAGATTTTGAGATTTCTTGTGGCTCAGGGTTTTTGTAGTTGTTGTTTGGATTTTTTCTTATTCAAACTCATTGGAATTGTAAATTTTCAACAATTTTTACAGAATGAGTACTGATGTTTTTCATATGCTGTAAGGCATCTAGACTTACGTTCTTGGCAGTAGTGCTAAGATAGTATCCTGAAATATCAGAATATTTTTAAACTTGAAAACAGACTTGAAGGTTTTTTTAAACTTAAATAGATGCTTCCAGATTGGGCACCTGTTGTCACACTGTTGCTCCAGTTTAACAGAATGTCTGGAGTCTGCCTCCAAACAAACTGGAGCTTCCTGTGAATGAGGCATGTGGGTGGAAACTGTGGAGAGGAAGTGGGAATTACAGAGAAGCATCCCCTGTGTGTTGGAATTTTGCTGTTTGACCTACTCTGCCCTCTGCTACTGTTGCTTTTACAGTGCAGCTATAGTTCTGAGGATCTGGTAGCTGAGATCTGCTTGCAGGTGAGGTGAACTGAGGACTTGTATGAAAACCTGTCTGTTCTTTTCAGTTACTGTGTTTTTACTATGGGGGCATGTATTTAGAGTGTGTATGTAGAAATGCTGTCTTAAAAAACTGTGCTTTCCTAAAATGTAAAGTGAAGATTTCTTTTTTCCCTTACTCATTTTTGGACTAGGCTGATTCTTTTTCATTTTCCATGACTAATGTCTACTAAATATATGCTGGCTGTGTCTTGACTGGGATCTATTTTGGGATGAAGAAAAAGGCAGCCAAGTTATTGTGAATACCTGGGTTTATGGCAGGGGTAGTGATGCCAGTAATTCCTTACTAGAAGAAGTTAAGAATTTGCTTCCACAAAAAATGCTGCTGCTGAACATCCTGAACACACTGATGGTTTCACTGGCATATTTTAATCAGAAGACTAGAGAATCTCTAATCAGCCTGCTTTGCATGTATGTCTTTGTTACCAAAGAACAGAAACAGGTTAAAGCAAATCTGTTCACAGAGCTGTTGTAATAGAACCTTATTTGGTGTCCATTTCTCAACTGTGACTGCTTCTCAGTGCAAAAATTGTGTTGCTGTGTCAAGAGATTCAGGCTGCTGTTTCCTGGATCTCAGAAATCATGCTAAGTAGAAGCATGTGTGATTTCTTACTTTTCTTTTAGATAGGGTTATGCGTAAGCTAATATAGCTACTGTAAATCACATTTATTGCTAACTGATGAGATTTCCAGTTTGCATTTAGAAGCCCTAATTCTTCAGATTTTCTCCTTTTAAGCTAGCAGATGCTGGTGTGAGTAACACCTTGTTGTACAAAGATTTATTTTCTGTTTCTGCTGTCTAACTTCACTTTTGGATGAAAAAATTAGAAGTGTGTTTTCTCCCTTTCATAGTGCCTTTTGTCTCCATTATTATTTTCAACCACTGCAGAGCTCTAGTTTATCTAACTCCACCCCTGCACAATTAGATAATGTCTGTATATTCCTCCCACTCCTGCTTCCACCTTTCATGTATTCTGTTTTGCATTTGAGCTCAGCCACAGGTTCCCTTTTCTTTCACAGTGGTCCATTGGCAGGCCTGTTTGAACTCCTGCATGTTGTTCTTTGAGGATGTTGTCCTTAAAGGTCAGCCAGTACTCACAGGCTTTGCCTTCATCCTCCTCCATTGTGGTCTGGTCTCCTGGGAGATTCTGCATGCAGAGCCCTGGACCAGGTGAAGGTGAAGAGCCATATAGTAACTCTGAGCTGCCATGTTGTAACTGTGTGCTGGGTTGTGCACTGTATGCTGTAGTATTTGTCTGTTCTCCCTCTCTCAGGACTTCAAACTCCATGATTTCATGATTGCTGCAGCCAAGGCTGCTCTCGGCTTTCACATCTCCATCTGCTTCTTCCTTGTTTGTGAGCAACATGTCCAGCAGAGCATATTCAGTAGTTGGGTCATCGATGACTTGTGCCACGAAGTAATTTTCAACAAATTGAAGAAAATTCCTGGAGTGCTTGTGTTTGCCTATACTCTACCAGCAGATACTAGTTGTTTTAGGCCCTGGAGTGTCTGCAGTCTTGAAGTTTCCTTAAGCTTTCAAATGAAGGCTTTTGCTACAGCCCCTTCTTAATCAGGAGGTCTGTAGTAGGCGCCTAATACAAAGTTGCCCATGTTGGACTGTTCTCTGATCCTTACCTATGGGGTCTTTGATGCCTTGTCACTCATTCCAAGCAAAGCAGGAATCCCTTTGCATACATTGAAACCCATGTTCCTTACCTTCCAGGCTGTTTTTCCTAAATCATCTCTGACCTTCTGTTGTAGTACCTCAACCATGTGAGCTGTCTCACCATCACTCTAATTCCCATGAGGTTGTAGCTCTGCAGTGGTGCATGGACTGAATCCTGTTACTTCCCATGGTAAGTAGAAGCACTTGAGATGGGCTCACAGACAGGCCACTTCCATGAGAGAAGTGTCTGAGCCTCCAGACTTGTGTTCCCACATCTTGACTTCTCAGAGTGACAGCCTTTCTCCACCATGCCTAGTTTAAAGCTATACTCACAGACTTATTGTGCCTGGTGACAAATGCACTCCTGCCACACTTTGTCAGATGGATCCTTCTTCCTGGAAGATGTTTCTGTGGTCATAGTGTAAAAGCTCTGCTGCAGCCATGCACTGACCCTCTGGAAGCACCTAATCTGCTCTAAGCCTTTTGCTTCTCAGTGGAGAGACTGAGAAACACTGCATGGGCTTCCTTGCCCACAGCGCTCAGTAGTCACTCTTGATTTGCTCTGTAGTTGCATTTTGGAGGTGTCACTGGTGTCCATATAGATAAGCAGGAAAGTCCAGTAGTTTGAGGATTGGATGAACCTGATTTATTCATTGTTTGGCAAGCAGCAGACCTCCCAGGACCTCCTGCTTATCTTATCTTCCCTGTTGTGCCATATGTTGATCTCCTGCAGCTCTTTCACCTGGCCTGCTCAGCAGCTCCAAGGTAGCACAGCTCCCATAGGGTGAGGGAGGCCACTGTGATTCACAGCAGTGAGCCAGGGAGGAGCAGCACAGGCTTCCTGCAGGCCAGCATCTGGATGGTGACATCCTCCCTGTGCAGTTCTTGGAACTGGGATCTCTGATGTGCCCGTTCGTTTGGCTGGTGTGAAACTTCACCTTGTAACATTGCACAAACTTGGAAGGTATTCTGGGCCTTTTGTAAGTTTGGCTGTGAGCTGCTGTGCATCTCTTGCCTGAGCCCTGGTAGATTGATGTGCTGCACCCAGGTTTAGGTTTATATTGTGAAAGTATTGCACTACCATCCAGTTCTGTTCACAATATAGATTTAAAATACATATGTTGATGTGAATGCTTTGGTCTACCTGCAGCTGGTTTTTGATGGGCATGTCACATCAATATTACTTTAACAACTTCCGTGCTGTAAACTTGTAATGACTGCTATTTCTCCAAGGCAAATATTCAGTAACAGTAATCATTAAAGTTTAGTTGGCTGGTGCTGTTGCATTGGCTGATGTTGCATAACTTCTTGGCTTCTCAGCTTGGAGGCCCCAAACACAACAGATTTTCATATTCATGTTTTGCCAGATCATGTGTCTGTAATAATAGGTATCTCTTTCCCTTACCTGGAAATATTTAACAACATTTAATAAATACCTCATTATGTAGAGCAGAGACAGTTCTACCATACTGGAGATGCTTCAGTTTTTTGAAAAACTTAAATTTTTTTTTCTTTTTGTTTGTCATATCTGTAAACTTAGTTTGTTATAGGTGGAAACACTGTGGCTTCAGTTTATGTTCTAGGAATTTCTTAATCTTTGTCTCTTTTATAGAGGGATTTTAACTGAGTAATGCTACTGGTGCTTATGAGGGTGAGTACAAAACTAATTGCTCACCAGAATGTTTAAAAGAAGGTATGCTGTGGGTTCTCTGACTAAATTGTGAAGTCAAAGGACTGATTGCAAACTCTTTAACATTCTAAGCAACAAGGTAGGATTCTTCAGACTACTGCCCGATTAATTGCTTCTTTGTTTCTATTAAAGAAAAAAAAAAGGAAGCTGTTGGAAAGATTGTATTTAACCTTACTGCTTGTTTTAGGCTACTGATTTTTGGAATTTTTTTTCCTTTGGCTTGTAAAGCACTATTGTGAAGTTATACTATTATGTAGGCACATGCATTTCTTTAACATGTCGAACATATTTCCAAACAGACTTTGTGTACAAAAAAGGAAATGAGAACTTCTTACTGAATAGCCACAGTTGGTGTTCCTGTTAGTGGTAAATTCTTCTCTTTTTTTTGTCAAATGGCTACACCCTACCAGCCATGAATTTTAAAACTGTTTATATAAAAACAAACAGATAGCATCTGATGATTGTTATGACTCATTTAAGGAAGTGATAAAACCCAAGAGTAGCAGGGATCCTTTCCTTTCTCAGCTTGTTTTTTTTTTTTTTTTATTAACTTTGCTGTGCTTGTGTGCAATTGAGAGATATCAAAAAAGAAATTAATAAAGCAGATACTTACAATTAATATTTGAATTTGAATTGCAGATACATAGTGATTCATACTTATGAATTAAGTTTACAAAACCAGCTTGAATTTTAGATTGCAATTGCAAGCAATTTGATTAAAATTATTGTAACTGTATTGTACAAGCTGTTGTAATTAAAGCTTTTGTGGAAATTCTTGAGTTTTTCAAACTGGTGATATATGTCAGAAAAAAAACAACCTTTTCTTTTGCTTGTTGGCATCAGTGTTGCCATCCATTACCTGCCTTAACTGCTGTTGTTATATGAAATGCTTGCAATTGCTGTACATGTTTTTAGAAACATAACCAGAGGGCTTTTTTCAGCATAATGTGCAGTATATTTTGCTAGACCGACTTTGATGGTTTTTACTGAAATATGTAAATGTACATGGTTCTGTGTGTTGTAAGAATAAACATTTTTGGGCCTTGTTTTTATACACAGATGCTTTAGGTAGAGCTTCAGCTGGAAAAGATCAGTTTATTGAGAAGTTGAGAGTATTTTTCCTGAAAGCTAATTGAATGAAGATTCATGTTTAGGCTAAGTAAAATTATAGATTTGAGACTTTAGAGCAGGACACAGAAAAAAAGGTTAAAAAATCTTATCACCAGGATAGAGAAAAAAATAAATAGGGGTAGAATGCTAACTTTTTTAATGAAACAGCTGTCCACCAAATTATTTTGACATGATAGGAAACCTTATTTCTCAAACGACGTTTTGTTTGATGTGATTAAATGTAGTGCAGTTAGTCCACTTAGGGACACAAATAAATTCCAGTTCTCTATAACTCTTGCATAGTGCAGATGGGCTTGGTAGGTAGCCTGTTGGCTTATAGTTGAGGAAGAAGATGGCCATATTCTGTTGAATGAAGCCAAATAATGTTAGTGCAAGCCTTTAATTCTTGAGCATGAGTAAGTTGCCTTTGCTATAAAGATATAAATGAAGGGCAAAATATAAATAGGGATCTGAAGAAATTTGATACGCTCAAGGTCAAAGAATATACCTACTACTTGTATTCTGTGCTTTGCATTGACAGAAGGTTTTGAAAAGCCAGGCAGACAAGAAAGTTCAGTGTGCTTTTCTCATTGGTCATGGGGACAACTTACTGTAATCCATTTGGTATATGTGATTTTAGCTAGTCCTAATACAGAAATAACTTGAAATACACTGCTTTGTTAAATAAGATAATGAATTTCTCCCTGTCACATTCATTGAGTTGGTTTGTGACTGGGTATTTACTGTATTTGCATTTATGGTAGCCCAGGCTGATGATTATAAACTTCTGGATCCTAGAGGCAATGTAAAGGTGAGCATTTGCATGTGAAAACAGTAGTCCTCAAACCAGGTCTACTTCCTAGTCTACGTATGTCAACTCTATAGCTGGGTTTCTCTGGGGGAGGGTGGAAGAGTAGGTCTCACCTTGAAACTATGTTGGGGGTTGATGTATTAACAAATAATTAACTTCGGCTTTCTGAAGAAAGGCATATTTTGTCTTTGGCTGTTCTTGGAAGAAATGTGTAATGCTTGATGACCATTGCTTAGGCAGTAACTTTTCAAACAGCTCAAGTTGTAGTCTTGTTGCCCTGAGAGGTTGAAGCAGAATACTCTTGACTTGAAATTGCCACTGGTGCATGTTCTTAGTAATGTCACAAGTGTCCCTTTCCAGGTGCTGGGGGAGGTTGTAGACTGATGACAAGTTTGGTGGCACTGAGAGCACCGGGGGGCCCAGGAAGATGTGTATCTGTTTTCAGAAATGGCTTCTAGAGAATGGTGGCAGTATTTTCAAACAAAGGTTTGTTTTAGAGGCTGCAGAGGTGACAAGGGCTGGGGATAGGCGTGGGCAGTGGCAGTACACGTGTCAGGTGCTGTGGAAGCTGTTAAGAGCCCAAGGGGGCTGTGGCTGGGGTGCTGAGTACTTCTGCAAGTGACAGAAGGGGAATTGTATATGTATGCATGCTTGTTTCTGGAAATAAAGTACAAGTGTACAACATGCTTGAATTTCTAGTGAAGAGTAAAGAAATACATCCTCCAAGATGGCATGTTCGCTTCTGTCTTGTGGCTTGTGTTACTGCTGCAGTCAAGCTCAGAGGATCAATTGCAAGCAAGACTGTAAACAGATTTATGCATTATGGCCACTTTATGATATGGAGAACCTGTTTCCAGCTTCACTTGGGCTGTGGTATAAAACAGGCACTCGGTGAAGATAGAAAAAAATTTCCTTCCTGTCTTGAGGGTTGCTAAAACAAAAATCCAAGTACAGTGAATGTGTACAATATGCTGTACAATTTCATGAAAGCTGAACAATGGCTCTTTGGTGGTGAACAGATTGTATGTGTATATATTTATCTTTAAGGTATACTAAATTTAAATGGAAGAAGTTATGTATTGTTAGAGAAAAGAATGGACATGACCTTAATTTGGAGAACTTGCCTCCTGTAGAGCTCTATATCAAAATATTTTAGTACAAATCTAGCATGTCACTAACAAATCCTTAATAAACCTTTTTAAGTTCCAGTGGTGATCCTGAAGTCAAGTATCGGATAAAAAAGAGGAAAATGATCTGGAAACTGCTTTAAATGTCTTGCTTGCATAGGAATCATTAAGATAAGGTAATGGTCAAGAAAGTGGCTTATTGTGAGGGGTGAAATGGGGCAGAGCAGAGCTTGGTGGTGTCCTTCTGTAGATTCTGTGGTCACGGTAATTCTTGAGATTTCCATTGAAAATTAATGTGTAACAGCAAGCAGGAGAGACACATTTGAGGTGTTTTTGATAAGGCTGTAATTCTGCCTTTCCCCCTTTATTGTGGTTTATTATTTGGTATCCAGTGCTTTTCAATGTTAGAGTGATGGTTGCCTAGCTTCTATCCTTAACCTCACCTGTTTATGATTGGTCAAAGGTTGGTCTCTATCATCTTGGAGGCTTTTTCCAACTTAATTGATTCTGTATTGACAGACAGCCTCAAAAGAGCTGGATTGTGACTGAGCCTCTTGTTCTGTGTGAGCAGTGAGTCTGTGATGTTGAAGGATTCCCACAGGATGTTTTCTGTAAAAAAATGTGCTTTGTGACTGAAAAATTGATGTGCTTACTCCACATACCTGTAGGGTTGATAGTGACTTATACTGCAGCATAGAGAGAAGTTTTTTTGGTGCCTGTAGCCCTGTGCTTCTCTGTTAAAGTGGGAAGGAGGCATTTGCAAATCAGCAGCCTTTCTGTTTCATATACTGCTTCATGTATAACTGGCAACTGACTTCCTTTTAAGTAGTGACATTGCCCTTCCTCCTGTTACTGTGCTACTATCTCTCAACTTTGGCATGAGTTGCTAAGCTCCAAGTGAAGTGTGTGCTAGGCAGAGACTCACAGCAGCTTTCCAGTGTATTAATTCTAGGCAGATAGTAATGTAATAAAAGCTGAAATGTAAATGTGCCCTGTATGTGACTATATTCTTTTGTTGGTTCTCTCTGCCATGTGCTGTTCATAGTACTGAAGAAAGTGCTTCTACACCCCCTAGGCTCTGAGAAGGCAGAAATTGAAGAACCTATAAATATAACCCTTTTTTTCCACAGCGATCATGCTCTGGGACAGGCATGAGCAGTGATCTCCTAGTTTTACACCACCGGTGGGGACAAAGTTTCAAAACAGGTTACATGTTTTATATTCTATATGACAAAAAGGTCAATAATCCTATATCAATCCAAATCATAGAAAATCCAAACCTGAAAACTGTTGGTTAGGAGTGAAGCAACAAGGCTCTAAGTGAGCCCATGTAAAAGAAGCAGAGCTCTTGTTGCAGTTGATGAGTGATGAGGAAGTTGATCTTTGTTAAGTGAACTCTACTAATTATGTAAGTTCATGTGTTAAACTTACTTGTAGCAGGTAGTTTGACAGAAGTCTTATTAATGAGAACAGTGGTTTATATCAAAGTTGTTCAAGAGACTAGATGTCATGAAACAGCTGGAATTACCTGGTTTAAACTAGATAATTGGATGTGATCCTGTTATGGTATTCTGAGACCCTCATGTGAGAGCAATCAAATCTTCTTTTCATCCTTGAGAGTGCTATGGCATACACA
Source organism: Melospiza georgiana (assembly GCF_028018845.1). NCBI lineage: Eukaryota > Metazoa > Chordata > Aves > Passeriformes > Passerellidae > Melospiza > Melospiza georgiana. Next base: position 40,307,603 of record NC_080430.1, on the reverse strand, counting down.
TTCAGCACAACAGAGAAGCTGAAGATTGAGCAATTTGTCTTCCTTGGCAGCTGAGGACTAAGTGAGGTTTCTGGTTTTAAATACTTACTGAACTTTTTTTGTGTGCATCTCTGTTATTGTAATAGAGAATGTCTGTAATTCAAGGCCTGCTCACTTTGCAAAGTGGTGCCTGATTGTCAAGACAGTGTAGTGTGGGTGAGTTACCTTCATACCTTCTTAGATCATGTATTACTAATACCCTTTTGTAAGTGGCCCCTTCAGTGGCTTCCTAATTTACAAAAGTTCCAGTTTTCCTTTGCGGTGTCATAAATTTCCTGTAGAAGCAGCTTAAGCAGAGGATTTTTTGTGTTGTGACTTTATTGCTGTTTGTTCATAAAACCTTGTTGAAGAGGTTAGTGTTAGAAAGACTGTGTTTCAGTTGATACTTCAGAATTAATACAAAATATTCAGGATGTTCCACTTCAATAGTGTAAGCACTGATGTCTCTCCTTTGGAATAATAGAAATTGTAGACTCATTTAGATTGGAAAAGACCTTTAAGGTCTTTGAGTGCAACTGTAAATGTTTGTGCCTTATTAATATGCATTATGTTTCCAGTTCTATTGGTAACATTAGTAGAAAATGTTTGTAAGACCTAGAAAATACATGAATGGTTAACTGAAAGAATATGGGAGTTTTTGGAAAAGCTTAGTTATGGAATGTAATATTGCTTTAAAGTATCAATAAGTACATAGAGGTAAAAAAAGATATTTAAAAAAAAAGAAAATGGATAATTTTAGGAAATCCTTAGTGAACGCTCTTCTATCACCCTCTTCCTCCATCCTCCTTATAAAGTGTTAGCCTGTGAATGTGGCTAATGACATCTCAAAACTGCATGCCTATCTTTGTCTCCTAGTGCTTCCAAAAGGATTTGTAGAAATGTGGGGTTATCTTGCATATTCAAATTAACGCCCAGAGCAGAACTGAAATCTGCTGACACAGTGCTTCCAAAAGTCTGAATTGTGGTGTAGTTCCCTGCTGTGCAATGTGCCCAGGGTGCTTCTGTTTAGGAGAGCAGGCATGTTTGTGAATGTAAGTTGCTAATAACATTTTATCATGTGTTACTGAAAATCCAAAAGTTGCATCCATTATGGAACGAGTCAAAAGTAGAAACGAGCTTCAAATATGTAGAGCAAACTTTTCTTCAGGCTACTTTGTTTCACTTCCTAAACAGTAAGGGTAAAGAAGCATTGCAGCCTTTTCAACTGCCTTTTGTTTAACATAATTTTCTTGGTATTTGAGTATGCAGCTTCACAATTTTCTTCAGTAAAAAAGACTGGAAGAACTGCAGGAATGGAGAGAATGAAGGATGGTCTCTGTACTACTGTACAATAGCTTCCTGTCTGAGGCTGTCAGAATGCCATGTTTTTTTCCCAATGTATGACTACATTTCAAATGTTTAAGCATTATGACCTCAGTTGTCTGCAAAAGCTTCTCTTTCCTTGTATATCTAAATCACTTGTTCATGAATGAAAATTTGGGGTCAATGGCAGGATCAGGGTGTGCAAGAGATTTTTGAAGCGGACTGCTTTCAGGTTCCCCCTAGTGTCCTGGTATGGATGTTGTAATTCTAAAGTGAGCTACAGTTCCATTTTTCTTTAGTGGAAGAGCTTCCTCTTGGCACAGTTGTTCTGTTCCTGTGAGAAAAGGGCATCTTATGCTTTCTTTGAGTTTCTGTCAATGCACAGGGCCCTCAGACAGCATAAAAAGCCTTTAATGGGCAGTTGGCCTGGTTATAAGTATTTTAAAATAGCAATTTTTTGTCTCATTGTGCTTGAATAATTCTGCTGTATATGCTTTAAAAAAACACCAAAACCCCACAAAACAATGCTTCTGCTATAGTGTTGATTTTGATAACAATGATGAAAGTATTGCAAATTGATGAGTCAGGTCCTTTTGGAAACCTCAGTTTTTAAGGGTGTAAAACATTGTTTAAATCAGATATGAAATTATTACTTCCATTTAAATAAATTACATCTCAGACAAAAGCTCTGAAATTGATGTTAAGATAACCAAAAGCTATGGTGTTGTGCTGCCCCAAATATCAAAGTGTATTCAAATGTCAATTAAGAGGCACCATTTTCTGCCAAAGTTGGATGTCTTATTGTCATTGAGATACAATCTCATTTGATTAAGGTTAAAGTGCAGTAGAAGCCAGTTTGATTGTCTTTGTTTTCTACAGGGAAAATTTTTACAACTTGCTGTTGATGATACTTTTCCAACCTGGTTTAAAGGCAGTTGATTTTCTTCTGTAGAGTCAGTTCTGTGAAAAAATGTGAGAATAAATACAAATGATTTGCTGGATAGGTTGATTTCTTTGTGTGTGCCCAGACTTAAGTAAAGTAACACTGGAAAAAGGAACTTTATAATTAGAAACATGGGCAGTTCCTAGAGGACAAGTATGTTCAAATTTTTCCTATTTCATTATTTCTTTACATGTTGCATTTTGGAGTAGGTGAGATAATTCTATTAAAGCTGCTCTTGTTGTTTCTCTTGTATCTCATATTTATTTTTAAAAAGTCTCTTTATCAGTTTGAGGTGGAACAATCCTTTGGAATTATGGAATGATGAAAGCTGTGTTTGGATGACAGCTGTGTTTGATTGCCAAAAGCCACCATGTAAAGATGTTCTTCCTTCCCAGGAAAAACCCAGCTGAACATTTAAAGTTGTATAAATGCATATATAATTAAGGTATCTGATCACAGAAATTTATTTGATATCATAACACATCCCCAGGGGTGTTAGCTGTGTTGTTCATATTTTATATGCTGCAGTAAAAGAAAGTATTGGATTCTGTGTAGGTGGTTTCTCTACAAATTTGGTAGTATTGGAAAGAAATACTTGTTCTGGAGGCTTGGTTTCTAAATATTGAGAAACATAATGCAATTTTCTTTACTTTCTCTTTTTTCTCCTTATCTCATATGTGTAGAAAATTAATTTGGTTGCCAGATACAATTGCCATTGACTAGAATAACTCTTGCATTCTTTTCAGCATTTAAAAATTCCCTGCTAGCTGTGAAATCCTGAATTAAAAATGTTAAGATAAAGTTCTTGTAGCCACTGGGTGTAGCATATTTGATCCATATTGCTGGAAAGTCTTTTGCTTAGATCTCCAGTCTGGATGATAGATTTTATGTATTTGTCTTAGTGTTCAGTTCACTGTGCATTTGGCTTGACATTTTATTTTTTTCTGTTAATGGTATCAATTATGTTTGTAAGGACATCTTAAAGCTGTTTCAAGTTCAGGCAGAGAGTTCAGGAGGAGACTTTGTGTCTAGGGCAATGACTTTGATTTATTGATGCCAGCTTTAGAGTTCTAGGGCTGGTCAGAACTGCTGTGGTTGCATCACAGGAAGCATGGCTGGTGTAGGTTTACTGTGCATGTTCAAATTTGCCTTACAATAAAATCATGGCAGCAGAATTTTTATGGGTAGACTTTATGCAAGGCTAGATAAATGCCTGTCTTCCAGAAGTCAGTGTGAAAGCCAAAAGCCTAAGTTCTTTGTTGTACGTGCTCCAATTTTGCTTAAAATTGTCTCAAATAAATTGTCTTTCCTTGAACATGTATTTGTGCTACTGGATGGTAGTGTACAGATTAAGGTGCATGTAAGTGTGGTCTATAGCTTTATTAGAAAGATGGGTAACTTCTGTTGTTCATTTTAAAATAATGAAAAATGCCTTTTCAGAGAGCACCCTTTTTAATAGTTTCTCAGCTGGTTAGACCTCCCATGCAAACCATGCTAATGCTCTCTGAAGTAGAGAATTCTAAGCGTTAAGCAAATGAAGAGCATCTGATCTGCCTGCCAGGTGTTGGATGCTGTCAACTTTTCTTACTAAGTAGCCCCTCAAGTCATAAATTTACAATAGGAGTCCGACAGCATTTTTTTTCTCTTTGCAAGAGAATTGTGTGTCTTTCTTTAAAGTACTGTGTTGTCTTTTACATGTTTATTCACAAAACAAAATCTAATAAAATAATAAAACCTGTGTCAGTAGTTGTAGTTCTTGAGACAATAAATGAAATGGCTACAAAAGAGGTAGGCTTGGTTTTTTTTTTTTGGCTAAGTTTAGATCTCTAGCTCAGTTTCCCTTTGCATTTTGTCAGCTAAACTTTCCTGTAAAAAAGCACCATGTACAGTGGCATGTATGAGTCAGTTGTGCCAGAATCAACACCTTACTTTTAAACTGACTTCTCACAAAATCTGCTAGTAGGACATAGTGAAAGCATTACCCTTAATACATCAGAAAATCAACTGCTTGCTTTTTTAAAACAGAAAGAGCTTATTTGTATAGTTTTACAAGATATTGGGCAAGACAAATAAGAAACAGAAGTGGATCTCCTTTTAAATGTCTTGTCAGTGGCCCTTCTGAAGGACCTTGGACTGACTCCTAGAAATTTCAAGTTCTGAGAGGTTTTATCTCAGGCTTTATTATTTCTTTCTTTCAGGCTTTTCAGACTTTTAAGATTGTTGTGCTTTAGAAATGCAAGAGGAAAATGGAAGAAATTTTGGCAAGAAAGTATATGGCTTAAAAAACAGCTTCATGGTAAGGGTGAGCTGGAACTAACTAGTTCCTGATTTCTGAAAGGGAAAAATGTCATTTCCACTACATCCTTTCTCTTTTCCCATAAGCTGATTCAACTTCTGAAACCATTGAAAAACTCAAACAAAACCTTAAAAACTACTCTACAAGCTCAAAAAAGACTTGTCAGTGTTGGTTTCCTGAAGTGAATGTTAAATGAGTTATATGTTCATTCTGTAAATCAGAATCACTGAATCAAAAAATGGTCTGGGTTGGAAGGCACCGTCTTCTAGTTCCAGCATCCCTAGCGTGGAAAGACACAACTTCACCTAGATCATGTTCTCAGGGCTCCATCCTACCTGGCCTTAAACACTTCCGGGGTGGGCAGCCACAACTTCTCTGGGCAACTTGTTCCAGTGCCTCACCACTTGACAGGAAGAATTTCTTCCTGATATCTAATGTGAGTCTACTCTCTTTTCATTCGAAATGCAAGAGACTTCTGACTTTCACTCAGCCTTTCCTCCAGGGAAAAGTGCTCCATCCTTCTAATTATCTTGGTAGGTCTCCTCTGGACTCTGTCCAGCAACTCCATGTCCTTCCTGTGCTGGGAATGAGGTGGGTTCTCAGTGGAGTGGAGTCATGGAATCACCTCCCTAAAAGTACCAACTGCTTTGGTTGGGAATCGAACCCTGGCTTCCTGCGTGGCAGGCGAGAATTCTACCACTGAACCACCAATGCTGGTGATTATTTTTTTTCCCTGACTCATTTTACACATTGTCTTTATTAAAAAAAAATAAATAAAACAAACACTTCTATTCCACAAACACACAGGCGCCACCAACTTCTTTGATTTTTTCCCTCTACGCTTCCTCTGAAAAATTTGCTTTTGCAATTGGGAGTTGCTTGTGCAGCTTCCCCTTGCCCGGCACTTTGTAGTAGCCTGAGTGCATAATATCAGTGACTGCAGCCAGTCTGGCCTCATTTTTCATGTAATTGAACATTTTCTATTCACTTACAGGTGTCCACAGTTTCCAAGTTGACAGCAGCACAGAATTTTTGGTTTCTTGTCAAATGACAGTGTGTCATGCCTACTTTTCTGAAGTAACCAGGGTGGTGCTTGCCAAAGTTCATCCTGTGATGTTGAGTACCACTAGCATTACCATGTCCTCTGGGATGTTTCCTGTGTGTGCATGTGGCTGTGGCTGATGTGCCCTCTCAGCTTCAGGGTGTCCCTTAGTCTGGAAGGCATCTTGTCAGTGTGTGCAAGGGCAGGGAAAGAGCTTGGTGCTTGTGAGGGTGAGGAAGGGCAAAGGCAGCAGAAGTGGGAAAGCATCAGATCCAATGTAAGGCAAAGATGTTGCATTGTCAGAATGTTATGAGAAGAGTGGAAGGTGATGTGACTGCTGCCTTGCCATTTCTCCAAGCTGAGATGTGAAACTACAGCAGTGGAAGTGGGTGGCTCCATTACAGTTTGAGTCAGACTCTGCTGGAACATGGTCCTGCTCTACCTCCCCTGGGCTCAGCAGTGCCCCCTCTGCACCTCACTGCTACTGAGTGACATCCAAATTGAAGTGGCAAAATACCATCAGTGCAACTTTACTGCTGGCTCAGTTCCCTGATCTGGTATGTTGCAGGTTCTCATTATGGCCAGCACTAGCACAAAACAGGAATTGCAGCATTCTGGTACTGTCTGCCTTACTAATAAAATATGTGTGGATTGCTAAAACTTGTTTTTTTGGTAGCTGTGAATTTATTGGGGTAGAGGCTTGCTAGTACACTAGTGGCTGGTTGCTATTCAGCATATGTGTAACAGTGGTAGTAATCTGTCTGGCATTCATGCTACAAGGATTTCAAATACCTTAAAGTTCCTCAGCGTAACTTTGGAGATGTGACTTGTGGACTTTTTATTTTGTTGGTTTTTGTTTTAGGTTTGGGGTTTTTGGTGGTTTTCATTTGGTTTTTAAAAATTAAAATTTAATTAAAATAATCTGCAGATGACAGCGCCTGAATCCTGTATGTTACAGCACTTAGCTAAAAATTTATGATGAAATGCTGCTGTAGTTCAGATTGCATGAGCAGACTGTATTTCCATCCTACCTGCCTTCTTATTAAAAAGAAATGTTGTGGGCCAGCAGAGTGCTGGTTCCTTCTCCTGTATTAGTTGCCTATGGATATTGGAAACATTGCATTACCCTCCCACTATAACTTAATGAGTTTTGATTTGTAGGAAGTAATTTTTGTTCACTGTAAGAGTAAACATGTGTTGTTTGTTAGTTATTGTACAGACACTTGATTTGATATAAATAGAGAATTTGAGACACTGGGAAAGCTGAAGGTGAAGAATTAAGCCATGAATTCATGTGAATTGGTGAGATTCAGTCTTTTGCTTTTTTGTGGAATGACTATATAAGTGAATAATCATTCAAAAATGACATCATCATGGAAAGACATCTTTTATTTATTAGCTGCTGGTGATTGATGGTCTTTTCAAGGAGATATTCTGTTTGGGTGTAATTTGGTTAGGTTGTATTTGAGCAATTTGTCCTAACTCAGTAATTGGATGGGGTGACTTTTTAAAATTTATTTTTTGTTTTTTCTTTTGCTGTTTACCTCTTGAAGGTCTGCTGTTAGGGAAAGCAGATCATCTTGTGCAAGCACTTTAAATAATGTCAATAAAAACAAGATAATTTTATCTGTCTCTTATTATGCTGCTTCATATCTGGGCTCATCAGCTGTTCACAATGATGCCATCTATTCTAGGGAATTAATCTAGAGGATAAGTGTTTAATATTTGGACATTGACCTGTTGGAGTGAACCCAGAGGAGGGCTACCAAGTTGATCAGAGGGATGAAGTTCATGTATGAGGAAAGGCTGAGAGACTTTGGATTGTTCAGCCTGGAAAAAGGAAGGCTTTGGACTAATCTAACTGTGGAAAGGAGCCTACAGGAAAGATGGGACATGACTATTTAAGAGAGGATGTAGTGACAGGGCAAGGAGGAATAGGATCAAATGGAAAGAGAGTAGTAGGTTTAAATTAGGTGTGAGAGAGAACTGTTTACTCTGAGAGTGCTGAGGCACTGCAACAGAGAAGTTGTGGATGGACCATTCCTGGAAGTGTACAAGGCCAGGTAGGAACTCTGAGGGAGTTGTTCCTGCCCATGGCAGGGGGATTGGAACTTGATGATCTTCAGGGTCCTCCAAGTGGCAGCCCAAACCACTCCATAATTTAGAATATTTGTATAAATGGTTGTAGAACAATTAAACAGATGGCTTTGCTTAGGCAGCCTTAATCGTGTTGAAACAGCCCTGGTTTATAGTTCTTGTGAACTGTCACAGCAATCTAAGACTATTTTGAGATAAAGAAAAAGTAGAATATCTCTCAAAAATGCTGCCAAAATGCCTGGAGATGAATTTAGCTAAAGGCAGTATGTTACAGTTGTAAAATAAGCAGCTTTGAATTCCTGTGTGTCTCTCTACCATCCCTTCCCCTTCCCCCAGGAAAAAAAACAAACAAAATAACCGAAGACCAAAAACATCCCCAGAGTTTAAAAACCCAACCTCCTGAAAACCCCAACAAATCAAATCACCCAACCCTCCCTAGCCTAGCTCAGTGGCATTTCATGCTGACCACATGCTCATACATGCTGCTGTAAGATCTTGGTGGGGTTCTGTTAGAACATGGTGAATTTCATCCATCTATACTGAGGGACAGTTTTGAGTCCTGGAACATGTCCTGGAAAACTTTACACACATCTTTTGTTTTTCTACATCATCAGTGTATTTAGATCAGAATGTGGTGTGATTAATCAAGTAGTACATAGTACACTAGAGAACATAGTAATCTTGCTGTTAATGAGGGTTCAGGTTATAAATTTCAGTGGGATCTCTAGAGACTAAGTATTCAGCTGTCCAAATGATGTGCAATTGTGTAATGTCAGGAGGGCTTAAACTAGTGATCTGCCTCATGTTTGCTCTCTGCATCCTGGTGGCTTCTGACAGCTGTCTTGCAATGTGCTGAGATACCCAAGACTCCACTACTGGGGCAATACACCAGAGAATATTTGTACAGAATACATCTATCTTTATTCTTCCTTTCTTTTTTTGGAATAACCCAGTTCCATGTTTATGTGCTGATGCAAGCTGAAGCATGCTATGCAGGTGTATGGCTTGGGAACTAGGTGTTACATAGAAATTGTATTCTGAAAAATACTTGTAGGCAGTAAGACTTTGGGATTTCATGGTTAGTTTTAATTAATTAAATGATGAGCCACTGCTGGCAAAGGTTTCTGTGTTCCCTTGCTAAGGCAGTAATGTTTCTTTGGAGGAATACCCTATATTTAATTTTTTGTAAAAAGAAACTCCTATGAAGTTTTTAAACTATCATTTAGTAGGTTCCCCTTTGATAAGAAACTGAACAAAACCATCTGTAGAGGTGTTTGACATATGAACTTTAGGCTGTGTTGTACAACTTGCCCCCTCCATCACCTTAATCCCCTAGCACCTTGCCTCTCTCCTGAATCCCCCCATGGCCTGGGCCACCCTCACCCTCTCTAAAATAAAGCCTCATTTAGCAGTATTTTCATGCTGTCTCATAATTATTTCTTGCCTTTTTGTATTTCCTAAAGAGAGACACTTTGAGCTCAGTAGGTGCTGTCCTTTCAGCTGCATGAAGAAGGGTGGCACTGGGTTGGTTTTTTGGGGCTGCAGTGTTAGACAAGATAATCATAGTATCATAGACTGATTTGAGTTGGAATGGAAACATAGGGATTATCAACTCCAACTGCCTGATTTAATTTGCTTATAAAAGGAAGGGTTGATTTTGGACTGTGGATACAACTCTTAGCACCCCACCTCCCTACCCCCCCAAACCAGGATTTTAAAGTATCAATAGGTACAGAGTTTCAGGGCTGCATGTGTGGGTGGGTCAGTTTACTTGCTCTGCAAGCAAGCAAGCACTCAGTTTTCTTGTGCTCATATCTGACTGTGTCAGATAGCAGCTGGGCTGGAGCTCATGTGGTAAATCCTGCTGAGAGCTCAGTCCTGCTTACTGCAGCTACTTTAAATGTCCTGCCATTTCAGAATGGCAGATTAAGCACAGCTCTGCCTGCTAGACACTCTGCAGACCCTGCAGTAAGGCAGTTCACTGCCACTTTGTAATGGACTGGGACCAGAATTGTGTGTGACTTAGGAAAAAATGAAAAGTTTTTCAAAGAAGTAGGAGCTCAGATGAATTTTTTTTTTTTGTCTAGATAAGTGGTACATACTCTTTTGGACCCGTCTTTCAAAAATGTGTTTTTACAGACTGAGATAAGGTCAAATAACTGGAATTTGAAGGGATAGAAAAGTGAAAATGAAGAAGGAAAGATTGAAGGAAAAAGTGTATGTTTCATTGTAGGTACTTATGTTTCTTTTTTTAAAATAAATCTCCTCGTACACTTCATAGAGATATTTTTGCAGCATCAAACATATGGTTAAAATATTGCTCCAGCACAAATAGTTCTGCTCTGAGTTCTCACAATGTTGTCACTGAACATGTTCAAGGATGTGATAATTTTGAATATATTTGCCTACAGTTTGTTTTAGAATACTTCTGTAGTTAAACATGTTGAGACAATTGCAGTTTGAAGTTATCTGCTGTTCTCCATTTGATGGGAAGCTTTTTCCTGGTATTTACTCTAAGGGAAGAGCAGACGTTTATCCACAAAGTGTTTTGGTATGGGACTTGAAAGACAAAAACTTCCATCTGTTTGAAAAAAAACCGTGCTTCTCTTGCTTCTTAGTGGGTTTTTTTTGTTTGTTTTGTTCCAAGACTGAGTAACTGTTAACAAGGAATTGGCTGACTACAGACTATAAAGAAATTTCAATAAGCTGCTTCAGAAAGGTTTTTTTTTCAAGTATTCAAACCAAGCAAGTACTTTTCCCCAAACTTATAAAAAAAAAAAAAAGTGATTCCCACCCCTCTTATTCTATCCCTAAGGAATAGACAGCCTCTTTTCCCTTCACACACCCACTCCAAACCTAAACAAACATATTTTTTACTTGTAGCAGTTGAATTACTTCTAGTATGGATTTATGCTAAGGAACAGTTCATTGAAATGTGGAGAGCCACCAGGACACAGTTGAGCATAGCTGTTTCAGTGTTCATCTGAGCAGCTGAAGAGCTGTGTGAATCTGTGCTCTGTTTTAGGGAAAGAATAGGTGTGATTTAGGATGCCCAGTTTAGAAGAGATCACTAAGAAGTAGGGTATCTGATATTTATGTTTAACTCTGTGCTTCCTTTATGAATCATTCAGTTTATAACCATTTACACATGGCAGCAGAGAGGCCTTCAATAGCTTGGAAGTTAAAAGATGCATACGTGTCTTAGAGTGAACTTCTATTTACAGAGTGGAAACAAACTACTTTTAAACTCTCTTGTCAGCACTGTCTGAGAATACTTTCATTAGCCCATGGTTGGAGAATTTTCTGGACTGAGGCAGCAAGAGGAACTGAATGTGGCCTTCTGATTTCTCTACAGCTAGGTGATAAATACCATCTTCATAGTTACACAATGTATTTGCACCAAGTTCACGGACAGCATGTTACTTGTTCTTGTTTGTTGGTTGCAGTGGCATCAGTCCAGCTTCACTGCTAGAGTTCTCATCAAACAAGACGTAGGAGTAAAAGAAGAAAAAGGAACAAGCAAGGCAGTGGCATGTCTTAAAGGTTAAGTTATAGATAACTCCTTAAAGAGCCAGTTTGCCCATGCATTTGGTAATGGGGCAAGGAGATTAGGGTATGTTAGTGATGAAGAGGGAAAGAGTAAGATGAAGCACTGAATTTGATCTGCTCAAGCAGAGGTTGCATTTTTCAAAGGGTGACTTTCAGAAGGAAAAAATACAGATACTTACCTGAATAGTAATACTCACCAGTATTACCTGAAACAGAGACAGCTTACTCTGGGAGGACACATGAGATTAATTGCAGCTAACATCAGTGCTTTTTTACCTTTTCAACAGGAGAGGGAAAAAAATCTTTTTAGGAAACTTTGGTTTATTTTGCAGAACAGGAATATATAGCTTATGTTAAAAAAAACCCAAAAAAGCAACCCAACACCTGCATTGGAATGAGTATTCAGTGAAAGGTTGAGAATACAGCTATAAACACACTTAGCAGATGTTTAACTTCTGGGTTGTTCTGTTCTGGGACCCATGGTACAAATGCGTTTTGTAGTGCTAATGAAGTCTTGGATCAGAGCAAAAATATTACCTTGGAGCTGTTCTCAGCAGCTGTTGATGCAGAAAATGTGAAGTGTGGAACTCAGTTTCAGCTCCTTTTTTGGTATTCCCTGGGCTGGAATTGAAGGCATGCTGTCTTGCCCATTCTGCTGCTGTGTGACCCTGCGGTAGCTGTAATCAGTGGCCTGGGAGATGAGCGCGCGGAGCGGGAGCGATTGGCTGGGGAGCAATTTCCCGGAGTACATCTGTGTCAGGCACAGGCAGCCAAAGCAGTCATGTATGCGCAGGCTCTGATCTCTGGGGAGGTTCATTACAGGGTCTCCTACAAGGGCACTCTCTGCTTCTGCACATCAGCATGGAGGAAGCTCGTCAAGGGAAGAAAATGCAACCTGTATGTAAATAGCAGCTGTGTAACGTAATAATGGCTTGAATGGGATTTGATGCAAGTGATATTTCGCAGCTGTGGCTCAGAATTGTGTGCTACCTTAGACTCAGTAATTGTGGAAGAAATTTTTGAAAGATCTGGTGATAGAAGTAGTAGTTTGAGTAGAGATTTCTGTATTAGGGAAGATATTTGCTGTGTTGTTAGAATTGCTTAATCATAGTAACCAGCTTAATTCAGAAAGAAAATGTGCTCTTATAGTTGTGCCAGTATACTGTCAGACTTTGAGTGTTTTGGATTGGGTTATTTTTTCTTTTGCACTATTTTGAGTCAGCCTTTCTTAATTTGAAGGTTATCGACTGTGACTTTGCTTGATTCTGTGCAAGTATAGCCAGGATGCTTCTGGTAGAGATTCTTAAAATAGCCGGCTAACTCTTCCTTTTTGACAAAAAAAAAAAGGCCAGTGAACTTAATGAGCTGTGTAACTGAGGTGAAGTGTTTGCAGAGATAACATTTTCTTCAGACCTCAGTGGCACAGACAAAAAACTCAATTTGTGGGGATTTATACAGTGAATTCTAATATTAGTGTTACAAGCTATTTCTTAGCCATTGTATGACTTGTCATTACCATTGCCATGTAACTGCAATGCAGCGTGTAACAGGGATTACTACTTTAAAAGTTTCCTGGAAACTAAAATCTATGGGATGGAATTTTTCTAAGGTGTAAAACTTTGAAGATCCCTGAATTATTTTATGTATGACAGCTAAATATTCTATTCCGTTGTGTGAGCATAAGAAGGATTTTGATTTAGATATATTACAGTGCATCAGATTGTGGTGGCCTTTGTTTGTCAAGGTCTCTGTAGTGCAGTGCTCGATTTTTTGTTTTCATTGTGGTGCTACTTTCAGCTCTGGGCACAGAACTGTGTCAAGCATGCATAGAAGACTAGGCACAGATTTGAAGTCACTAGTTGTAAACATTATACTACTTCTTTTCTTTACCTGTAATTTCAGGAATTCACTTAATTATGTTTAGGTGAATGGAGATATGTTGGGGTTTTTTGAATGAAATTTAGTACTGTGAGGCAGTGATAAAATGCAACTTCGTGAAGTAGCTACTATAATATTAGATATGCAATTTGATATCTTGTGTTGGATTGCTGACAGTATTTGCTAAGTTTATACATGATGGTGAATTTTCTGGCTTGCAGAATACTCAGGCTGAATTCAAATAGACTTGTAAATCAAATATTCACTTGCACCTTGCTAGGAATCAAGCCATCTCTTTTTCTTGTGCTTGTTCTAATTAAGTTTTTTTTATGAATTGCTGTGATGTGCCATGGTTGAAAGCCATTCACAGTCGTGACCAGGCTCTTTCTCGTTGGTATTATGTTTCCTTTTCTTTCTGACTTTTTCTCTTCAATTTAATTTTCTGTTATGATTAATGCAAACTCGGTTTATTGTCCAAAGACATGTTTAGTTTTTCTGGAATGGGACATGGCTTCTCTTGGACATTGTGGTGCTCAGTGTGACCCTGGCTGGATTAAGGCCTGCTAGAACTGAGATAAAACTACTTATAAACATTAGATTTCAATAGAAGCAAAACATTAGTGTGTTTAGAACTGTTTTTTTCCTGAAAGTGATTGGGTTTTGTGGTGTTTAAGTAGCACACATGCACATCTTTAGTGCCCTCCACATACAGTTTCAGAAAATTCAAAGTACATTGAAACTTCCGGGGAGTCCGACTGAAGTCTGTTGATATCTTTTGGACATACTTGTCCAAACAAGGTTTGTAGAGCTGCTGTGTTTATTGTAAGTCTTCTAGAAGCAGATTGGTCAGATGTATTTAGTAAGGTAAGCTGAACAGTTAATTAGAGGATTAGTAGGCTAAAAAAATGTCTAAGTATCCCTAACCTCTTCTGTGATGGTTATGGTCTTACTGAAATAAATCTAAGTGTCACAGCTCCCTGCAAGGCTCTGAGTGTAGCTTTGGTGGGGCGGGGCTGTCATTTACATGTGAGGATTGCTGAGTAAAATAGGAGTTGTACATGCCCAGGTAAAATTCACAGGAAAAGAGGGGATGTGTGGTGACACCAAAGCCATTGAGGTGAATTAGAGTCATTCCTGTAGTGCTGGAGCAATACACTCTGCTAAGATAGTAGGGGAAAAAATCTCTGGAAAGCAGCTGTTGGAGACCATAGAAATTACAACTAAGGGGAACCCATCAACAGTATGCTTCCTATTTTAAACCTGGCAAGTGTTCTGTTTGTGAATTATTATTAATTGTGCTCTCATCTGTATATATTTAGAGGGGAAGGCCAGCTAAAAATTGTACGATGACAAAATGAGACAGGGCTCATTTATATGTGATGCATTTTTCCTTGGCTGTTAGGTTGATGTGCTTGATTTAGAACTGGTAGTGTTTCATCACTCTGGCAACTTCTGATGATACAGTATTGTCGTGTAGAGATTGTGCCCAAAGAACTTACTTCAAATGCATCTATAGGACCACTTGTGCAGTTCAACTAAAGTTGAACTAATACCTTCACTTACTATTATTTAGAAAGAACTTTAATTTTTTTTGTATCCTGATTGTCCTTCAAGGAGGCAGCAACTACAGATACCTGCCCTCCTGCCTACTGTGGGCTCATCTTACCTCTGGTTTAAAAGCAGAATCAGTCTGGAAGAGAAGTAAAACAATATATTTAGGACTAACAGCAAGGGCTGCTGTTAGTTCATCCTGCAGGTAAACCATGTCTACAAGCCCTTCCTATTTACTCACTTTTAACTAAGGCTGCTTGGTGCTGTGTGTGTGGGTAGCAGTGGGAGGAGACCTATGGGATAGACCTGGTGCTTGCCTGAAGTAGAGTGATTGGCATTCAAATCTGCATTTAACTCTGCATACAGCATCCAGAGATGACAGTAACAAATACACTGTTTTTCTGGTTTCTTTTCTTTTCCTTTCCAGAGTTGCTGTCCCTGGTAGACTTAATCTCCTAATTTTGTGGGTCTACGACACTGGTCTTGTCTGTTTTTTACTCCCTGAAGTATTAGTTCTTATTAGCTTGCAGCTGTGGGAGGTTGCATGGATAGAGAGGAGGTTGTACATGCATTCTGTAAATTTGACATGTGTTTTATTTCCTGACTACATGGAGTATTATGTGGGCCTAGAGCAGAAATGCAGACTTCTGGAACAGATCACTTGGGAAATGTGGCTGTGACAATGAGTAATGAATTACCCTGTGGGTTCTAAATTACCCTGAACAATATATTTCAGTACCTATGTAACAAAACAACTGTGTTTATCTATTTTTTATAAAGATCAGTTTTAAAATATTTTATAGATGTACACACACATACCTGGATACATTTGCAAAGTGAGGTTTTGTAGTTCCTCTTTGATTGTCTTTGAGATATATGGTCAAAATGAAGGTTTTAATTCCTTTTCATAGCCAAACCTTAATTTTTGAAGCAGGGCAATATCAACAATCTTATCTCAATTAATTTTTTATTTATTTTTGTCACTGGAGGTTTTTTTGATGGCTGTCATATCGATCTCCTGAGTGTAGATCACACAAAGGAAGGCTGATAATAGAACAAGAGTCCTGCTTTGGCTATGCTTCCTAAGGTCAAGCCACTGTTGACTCTGATGGAGTTTGCACAGGGCCTCTCCTGTTGTGTCCTCTTGCAGACAGCCCATTGATGGATGATTTGGTCCAGCTGAACTGCTCCTCTGTGCTTACTGGTGGTGAAAGGAAGAAGAGCTGAGCCTGACAGGCAAAATGCACTGTGCTCAATTGCTCATATGCTGCTGATCTTGGTAAATCTACAGCAGTGTGCTACAGAGGTTTGCCAGTGGGGTCTGTAAGCAGGGTTTGCTCCTGTGTTGAGAGGAATGATTTGTTGGTGCCACATTCCAGCCTAAGAGGAAAATCCTGTCTGCCAGATCTCTTGTGCTTACAGAAGTAGAGATGTATCCATGAGTTCTTGTGGGAAGGAGGAGGAAACTGCTTTATCTTCAAGCCAGAGAGATTGGGATACAGTTACAGTAACAAAGCAGTATGTAGGATCACTGGGACAGTATAGGCAGTTATATTAGAATACTGTTAAAATAAGAAGTGTTAATCTGTTGGCCAGGGACAGATATATAGAGGAAAAACGTTGATATGAGTTTGCTCCTTCCTCCCCATCCTGAGTTTGGGTTAGGTTTTGTTGGTTGCATTTTGTATTGTGTTTTTGGTTTTGTTTTTTCTTTTTTATTTGCATCTACTTCAATAAATGCTGTAGTGAAGCTTCTTTGTAGCATGAAAGTTGTAATGTAATTTTTTTGGGGGGGGGGGGGGGGGGAAGGATGATGGTATTTGTGGAGGTTTTTTTGTTTGCTTATGCCCTCTCTTAAGCCCTACTTACTTACTTCCATGAGCACTAATGCAGTCCCTTCTGGTGCTGCAAGTCACTCTCTAACTCTGCCGGGAAAGAACTTTGGTCTGAGGAAATGTAAATGGAGCACATAAACATTGACTTAGCTAAGTAATGGTCTTAAATGTTGATCTCAAATTATTCTTAACATGGTTACTGTATTGCTCATAGATTTTAAAGGTTTATAGTTAGCTGCATCAGCTATTTATGATCACTGTCTATCACCAGAATGATTTGATTAGACTGTATTTCAAGTACCTTAAAAATGTGCTCCTAGCAAGTTGTCTGTCTTGGAAGTGGTTATTCAGTAATGCACTTTGGCAGCGTGCCCGTCTGAAATCTGTCGTGTGTGTGACTGCACAAGGTTAAGTGAGTTGCATGGTGAGAAGTGCTTGCAGAGATGACAGTGGAAACTTGCCTTTGGATTTAATACTCCCTGCGTCATATCCATGCTAGTCCTTGAGACTGTGGCTACCACATACTGCTGGAGGTTGTCAGCTCTTCCCAACTCAGGGCTTTCCATAAAAATTCATGCAATTCAGGATTGACTCTTTTTTCAGTACTAGTTTTAAAAACATGTGGCATTAATATTCTAGATACCAAAAGTGTGCTGTAGTAAATGACAATAAATGTTTGAGAAGGTAAATTAGTAGTGTTAAAAATTTCTGGTGCTTGATTTTCTGTAAGGGGGAATTACTCTTTTCTCACAGACTGAGAAAAGACATTTGAAATCCAGAGGTGGCAAGAGGAATCCTACTGGGACTCTGCTGGAGCACTGAGTATTTGAAAGTCTTGTCTGATCTATAGCAGTTGAAAAGGCATTTCATTTTCATGCTGAGGAGAGTTAGAAGCTGAGAAGACAGATTCTAATTTATGCAGGCTTCTCTAGCTGAATATGAAGGTGTTACTGGAGGTTGTTTCTGCAGTATGTTTATGAGTATCCAGAAATCTGTTAGGAAAAAGTACACTTAGTACATCATAATACAGTGCAGTGTATCTTAATACAATGTGCTAGGCTTTTAATTTTTTTTCCCTTGAAGTACTCAGGATTTGTTCTGTTTTTATAATTACCTTCTCCTTAAAAAAAAAAAAGTGCAAACCAAAGGTGAAAGCTTAATCTCCCTAGGGCACCTTGGTTGCTGCTCATGTTGGTTTTTTTCCCCCTTCTCAATTGTTCTGTCTTTTGACTGAAAATGAAAGTTACATACATTCTAAATTAGTCTTGAATTTTACTTTGGCTTGTCTACATCAGCTGTGTTTGGGCATCTGTGGGATTGTCCTATGTAAAGTTTCACATGCAGTGAATGGTAAAGTGCCCTGGAATATTTGCTTTAAGCTCCAAGTCATTCTCTGCCTAAAACAGGGAAGTTGACAAATTTTCCAGAATCCCACTGTTCTTTGTTTATGTAAAAAGTTCAGAAAGTAGACAAGAGAACTGAAACGGCAGCTGTAAAATTTTCCCTCCCTTCTGTGCCTTTAACTGACATGATAGATCATCTATAATTACTGGAAAGCTATGCCCTACAGACTTTATTTTTAACCAGGAAAAGGTTGTAGTTTGGAATTACTCTATAATGGATTTGAATATTTTTGATTTTTTACCTGACCTAAGGCAAAAATATCTCATACTGGGATTTGCTCTTGGCATCACAAAACAGATATGTTAAAATGATGCTTTGTGTTTTTCTGAACAAAGGCTGTAAATGATATGCTTCCTCCATGTATGATATTTGTGGTTGTTAATGGTTTATTCTTGGAAGAGTCTTTGCATATGTTGAGTACTTTGAGATAGTGATAGAACGGTTTGCAAGGGCACACATGCCTTCCTGTAATCCAATCTTAAAAGACGTTACTTTCACGTGATGTGGTTTTTGAAGACTGCTTCTGTACGTATGAGTTTGGCAGAGAATCTCTTTTACTGAAGGAAAGGGTGATAGAAATTAATAATGTGATGTAGGACACACAGCAAATCCACTTTCAAAATGTTATTGGGAGATGAAAATTTCTTCATGTGTGTATATTTTTCACAGTGTGTATACAATTTTCTACTGGTATGCAGTTGTTTGTATCATCTGGAGAAAAAACTCTTTCTTCCTTTGTTGCTCAAAAAACCGTGTCTTTGGCAAGATTTCAAGTGTCCTAAAAGGACTGCTGGGGATGGGTGTATTTAGGTACAGGAGTTTTCAGGAGTCTGTGGCTGTAACCATGAAGCTAATTGTGGAACAGATTTTGATAGCGGTTTTCCTATTGCTAGGGTTTTTTTTTCTACTCAGATATAAAAAACCACCTAAGGTAGTTCAGAGAATTTGTAATTCTTCCATTTGCTTCCATCTCTGCTTGGAGTTTTGTGGTAATGTGTATACTGTGTGTATCTGTTTCTGTGAACAGGAGTGTACTACAGTACTCTGGATTTTGGTGTGTAGGAGACAGGAATATACTATTTCCCCCCATACTCCCCTCCCACCTTATTACCATGACACTTGAAAAATTTCTACCACTTTTTTATTAACAGGTCCCTGGAACATTTTCATGGTCTTTCTCCAACAGACATTGCCTCAATTCTTTTTAAATTGTAGCTCTGTGGAGTGTACAAGGTTTTTTCTACCCTTCTTGCAAAACTCTACTGTCACTACAATGCAGCAGTAGTGACAGTTAGGTTACTGTGTAATGCCTTTCTTGAAAACCCTATTTTCAGGGACACAGCTCAGAATTGACTTGTATTTAGTTTTCAGAGGTTTATTCTGCCATGTGCTACTCTTTCCTCTTATGTTTTTACTTATTTACATAGTGCCAGCTGCTTTTAGTTTTTTGTGGTCTAGCTGCATCTAACCTTGTTTTGAACTTCATCAGAATTTTTTCCCAGCATGTGGTGCTTGTCCTCTTCATATTCTTTCATCTTCTTCCCTCAGTAGTTAACTACTTAAATTTGTTTTGTGTATATGCACACAATATATTATAATAAAGATATTTTTTTTTAAGATCAGGGAGTTCTGTGTTCAAGAAAAATTTTTTTTGTGAGTGGGAGTTGATACAGTGTTTATTAGCTTGTACCTGTTACACGCAGATATGTTGTTTTTCATTCTTGCCACTTTTCCTGTGAGGTGACAAACTTGTTCTATATATAAAGTAATTGCATAATTCTAAGACCAAAGTTTAGTTGAATGTCAACACTGTTAGGGTTCCCAGTTCCTGTGAGACTCCTGATTTAGGCTTCTGTTTTTCCCTCATGAACCCATCATCACAGATCCTCTGTGGACTGAAATGTAAAGCATGAGATCAGTGTAGCTGCTGCTAGAAGCAGTGATCAAACAGATAAACTTGTGATGGATCTGGCTGTCATATGGCCGCAAGAGAAGTCACTTTGGTGAGCTGATCCAATGGAAAACTAATCAAGTTATTATAAAAAAGCTAAAAAAAAAAAAAACCCAAAGAAACCACACTGTTTCTTAAGCGCTTTTAATCTGATTTCATGATGGTTAGGTCTGACTTAAGGAAGAAGTGTGTGCCCAAGAGAGCAGAAAGATCAGGGACACAGTAACCTTTAGCAGCTAGCCTTGCCCTTATATTTGGATGTAAAACTGCCCTTAAGTAGTTGTTCTTTTGGAGAACCAGCTCTGTCAGCTGTGTGTGCTGTGAGCTGTGTGAGCTGTGAAAAGTGGACTTTATTCTAAGGAATGCAGACACTTGGAGAAAGACAACTCTAATGTTGTTTTGATGTCAAGTCTGAGATGGACTTGAGATTTCTACTATTCAGTTTCTTTTTTTTTGTCAAGACTGAGCAAAAGGCAGTTTTAAGGTCTGCTTTAGTGATGTGCTAACTGTGATAAGAGGATGTGTTCAGAGATAAGCCTATATCTATTTCAAATATTTCATGTTATTGGAGTGGTGTGGTTTCAGTAGTAATGGAACCCCAAAAGGTCTGCTGGAAACTGCTGCTTTTTAACTTTGTGGGTAAAAAAAAAAAGTGAATTAGGTTAACAAGCTGGCTGTTGAAACCTGAATGAAGCAGTTATTTTGATATTTCCAGAGCTGTGGGTCTAGGAAATACCTTAGGTTTTTTTACTACCCCTTTGTTCAAAAAAGCTTCTTATTTGTGCTGGAAAATCTCACACAGGAATTGCCCCCTAAAGAGAAGAGCTTGAGGTCTCTCAGTATTTACTTCTGTATCTTTTTTTGTAAATTTATCAGTTATTTCATGGAAGTAGATTGATTGCTGTTGAATAAAAAGCTAAAAGAATGCTGCACTTTTGAAACATGTGTCCTGATTGTAATGAAACCCCAGAGCATTGCAGAAAGAAATTTTATGGTATTTAGCCTGTTGTCTTTTCCTTCAATGCAGGGTAATGTTTTCTTGAAAAATTGGAAAGATAGGTTTTCAGTGATGACATGCTGTCTCAGAACATATTTAGGAATTTAGGAAAAAAGTAGTTCTATTTAGTTGTAACTTAAACTTGTGTCTTGTTTCTTCAGGGTCACGATGAAGAAGCTGTTGTGGATATGGGCAAAATCAGCTCTACTATCAATACAAATTTTGAAAAGGAAGAACTAGAGAGTAAGTTTGTGGTGGTTTTGTGTTTGATTAACATGGTTTTTTTTTGCCTAGGGATAAAAGATGAATTTTCCTTGCTGAAAGGAGTCAAAATTTTATGGCTATCATGAAATTCAGGGGTAAAACCAGTGAAAGGCAGAGGTGACGTGCCCTGTTTTGTCTCTGTGCATGCTGGTAAATATCCACTGTTCTAATCTGTCACCAAAAAAAACCCCCAAAAATGACTGAAGCTTTCCAAGGAAAGCTTGCTTCTTAGACTTAGGTTTGAAAAAATAATTCCTGTTGGTAAGTAATTTTCCAGCATGAATGATGTCACGTTCTTCAGAATTAAAAGTCAGGAAACAGGGGTCATGAGGGAGATGTTTGTTTTCTTTTCTGAAAGTTAAGTGTCCTTGTGATTGTGGTTATGCACTTCAAATACTGAGAGTCTCAACAGACATGCAACTGTCCTTCTGGTTCCATAGTAAACTGTATGTTCCACAGTCAGCTCTCAGTAAAGCATTATGGTAGTCTTCATTATTTGACATTTAGCAGTAAAACAGCAATGATTTAGTTTCATGTAGCAGAATGTAAAATTAGGTATTTCATCTAAGACATGGCTTTTCTTCTTACTTGAAAACAAATTAGTTTGGGATGAGGATTCATGGATGCTCCTTAATGAACAAGGAAAAGACTAGGGAGATCCAGTGTTAAAGTCTTCAGCCTTTCACATGGAATACTCTGAAGCTTAATTAACATTTGCAGAATGCTAGAAGGCAGTAGATTCACTGAGTTGTACTGACTCTTACACTGCTTCAGCACACTGGAAAACCATAATGGCAGCAGTTTCTGGCTAAGAAAGGTTGATTTTAGGTTGCTGTGACATTTTTCTCACACTGTGGTATAAGAGGAGACAGTTTAAAGTGATTGAAGTTGTTTGCTGCTGCAGCATACTCTTGATCTGTCCCCTTCATTCTGTTACTGTTTTCTGTCTTGTGCTAACATTTCTGTTGGCCTGACCAAACCACAATCCCAGCTAGGTCTGTTAAGTGATCGGAAAATTTACCAGTCTGACAAAGGAAGATGGTCAAGATCTCAGCTGTTGGGCTCAAAATGCCACACTGATGGATGTGTGCAGGAGCTGAGCAGAGGAAGGAAGTGTGGATATGGGGCTGAGAGATGCAGCAGTGGAGGCTGTGACAATGCTGGTTTAGATGGGGTTCTGCTGTAGGGAAACCACTGCCTTGGCTGTTTCTGCAGTTGAATCTTCAGTGAAGATTTAAGCTGATTCCTCCTAAATTTCTTTCTCTTGCTTTTCTCAGGAGATGACCCAGAAAAAGTGTGTGTGTATGTTTTGCAGGGAGGCAGGGGTTAAGGGAAAGCAGGCATCCAGCTGGAGTAGTGTTGGAGGCAGCAGCTTTAGCAGCTGTAATACCTCGACCCCAAGGAATGACATGGGAATGTGCAGCCAGATCTCTTCCCCAGTCTCTTTCAGAGCACATTCTTGTAGGAATGCTTCAGCTCGTACAGCACTGTAGTTAACCAAGATACTGGGTGGGAAGGCAGAGGCTCAGGCTGCCTGAGGCAATTTAAGCACTTGGGTGACTGCTATGGAAAATACCCCTGTCTTCCCATAGCCAAAGAGTAAATTAAGGTGAAATGTAGACTGCTGTCCAATGAACAACTGAGTCAATGTAAGTGCTTTTGAAAAGAGGAGTTGCGATCTCACTCTCCTCACCTTGCTCTTATCCATGCACCTCATCTCTTCTTTCACTCCCTCACTCATTTTGGAGTGGCCAGTGTTGGTATCTCAATGCAAGAGGGGGCTGGTTATACAGAGGTTTAACAAATAACTAATAATAAGTATCTGACAAAAAAAAAAAAGTTTTCCAGTAGTATTATCACATCTGTGAAGCTGTATATAGGTACACATTTTCTCACATAAATAGGAATTATTCTTGGTGTTCACATGTATTTTTTAGTATCTTGTATGTTTGTGAGAATTAATTTTTTTTTGATAGAATGGAACAAGGGAGGGGCACCATATAGTTTGACTTTTATCAAAGTGAAAACTATTCCAAAGTAAGAACAAAATGTTTTTTTCTTTCCTTTATGAAAGAGAAAAAGGTATGTAAGTGTGATTGTTCTACTCATATAGTCACCTTCTCAGAGATTCTTCAAATCAAGGTATTCTAGAAGATAAATTTATGTGAACATATAGCTCTGCTTAAGAGTTCATTATTTATAAGCTATTATGATAAAAGTAGGTATGTGGAATTTTTAGGTTTTGTTTTTAATTCTGGTATCAAAATCCTACAAGGAGAGAAATGGGATTGCTGGCTGCAAGCAGTAAAACAATTCCAACTAGCATTATTTTTCATTTCTGACACAAATATTTTCTTGTAAGCTTGGGAAGCCCTCTACTAAAGCATGGGGCATTGGAAGTGTTTTAAGACTTTAACCTATTTCAGTCTAGTCTTACCATATGTATTTCTTGAAAAGGAGTACTAGGAATTTTGAACCTTTACACAAGTATGCATCGATGTATTTTCAAGGAGAGTCAGCAAGCAGTTCATTGAGTTCAGCTCTGGTGTGAAGCACAATATTTTTTAGAGCCCATTTGGACAGATGATACTTAACCTCCTTAAAGCATGTACAAACTAATTTTGATAGGTTTGATACAGCTAAGGGCATAATTTTGCTCTTAATACTGAAGGAAAGGTGTCTTAGTGTTGTCAGTTTCTCTTGTATGTTGTGGAAATTATGAAATGTTAATGGAAAGAGAAACAAATGCTAAAGGAGAAAATAGATCTTGAACTTGGAGCTTCTCAAGCCCTGCATTCTATTTATGGTGGCTGGCAGAGTGTGGTACCTGTCTGGAGTGACAGTGTTTAGGTTAGGAAGGTTAGGCACAGGCTGCTGGTTTCGTAACGCTCTTCCCATAAAAGAGGAATGGTTAGAGATGGTAAACTGCAATTGTGGGCAGACTGTGTGTGTACTAAATAAAGGTACTGCACTTTACTGAAGCTGTAAGGCCTTATTTTGAATTAACAAATGTCAGTTTACAGAAGAGCTAGAAAAGGGAATAACATCTTAAAATAACCTTTTTTAAGAGCACCTAATGTTCTTAACTTGATGCCAGGCTCTTTGAGCTGCAGTGAATGAGAGTAATAACAAAGTCACCCAGGAGTTGGAAGTAAGGCATGAATATTAATGGCAGAGGTATTTAATGTGGTCTTGTAAAATGTATTTTCTGTTAAATGATGTTTGAGGAAAACTTTCTTCACTCGGGCTGGCTTGAGACTGCAAGAATGCATCTTTTAAACTGTGTAGCTACTTTTCAACCTTGATTTGAGGATACATTTACTAGATACAGTGTAAGGGAAGAAGGGATACATTCTGTTACTCTTAGCGGGCATAGCAGAGGTAAGCAGTTTACACATTACAGAGGTTTCATTCCAGAAACAATCTTGAGGTCAGGAATGTGTGTCTTCGTAGACTAGTTTTCTGTGGCATAGATCCAAGCACCAGCTTTCAAGAGTTAAGATGGTTTAATAGCTATCTACTCTCACATTATCCTGTGGCAGGTGTAAGTAATGTTTACATTTTAAATGACCCTATTATCTCTTATACCTTGATGTGCTTTAATTTTTATTTAAGAAGAGAACCATGGTTTTCACTTAATCTTAGTTGACGAGGACAAGCAATCAAATAATCCTGTATTTTTTTCTCCCCTTAAGTGAATATTGTGTATCTAAGTAGAAGACTTGCTGTACAAGTGTTTCACAATTTGAAGCTTTTTTAGAAATGTTTGACATCAACTGTGTCCTAATGACTTTTTCCCCTAACTTCTTTTATTTAAGAGAACAATATGTAATGTTTTTGTTCTGACTGCATTAGAAATTTTATAAAAAGACAGCTAACTGCAAACTATAATAGTTTTATAAACTGAAACACACATAAAATTATTGTTTAAGTAATATGGTCATAAAACTGAAGTTCTACCAAACAGCATGAACCAAAACAAAACTTGCAGTAAACTCGATAGTCCCAGATCACTCAAATATAAAATTTTTGAGAGGAGGCAGAAGAGACTGCTTGATTCTACAACCTATTACTTCTTGATAACTTTTCATAACCTTTACCTTTTTTCAATCCCTTAAAACCAATTGTTCAAAAAATTGACTAAACTTGTTCCTTGTTGGATATTAGAACTATTTCTAAATGGATGATTTCTTTATTTGCAGTTCACTGAAAGTTAGTCACTGAATTTTAAGCTTTTAAATTGCAGTCACTGAAATTTAAGCTTTTAAATTTACCTTTTCTAATTTCTAATTTACAAAATAAATAAAAAAATGAGAGGGTTTGAGGTTTTCTCAGGAATGAATAACCCTTCTGTGAAGCAAGATTCCTTCTGTAAATACCAGTAGATGCATTTGGCAAAACAATCCATTTACACACTTATCAAAAGAGGGGTGTGATCAAATTTGTTACGACAATGTATTTGTGACCCATTGATGAAGTCAGAAAATTTTCATTTCAGAAGTTTCTTATGAAATACTTTCCAAGAACAGTGTTAGAATGTGGAAGCCTTATGTCTTTACCAGGGGGATGGGAACTGATGATCTTCAAGATCATTGCTACCCAAACCATTCTGTGGTTTTATGTTGTGTTTAGTGGACAAAGGGCTAGTCTTGAATGTTAATGGAACTTGCACTTGAATTGCTTATTTCTAGGTTTTCTCTCCTCCAACAGAAACAACTGTTTGAAATTACCCTATATGTGTATCCTTTTTCCTGAGCTCTGCTGCAGAGGCAGGCTGCACCAAGGATCCTCAGCTGGGATAAAGCGTGGGGCCCAGCTCTGCTCTGGCTTGGCTGTGCAGAGCAGGCACGGCTTGTCCTCCCTCCCATCAGCACCAAGGGCTGGCTCCTTGCCCTGGCAAGGGACATGGCTGCTGGCAGGGAGCCACAGGTCTGTGCCAGAATCCCTGTGTGGCACTGCCACCCAGCACTAAGCTTTCCCTATTACTGTTTCTGCCTGCCTATCTAATATAAACCCTTCCTAAATATTGTTAATTGTGTCTAATAGAAGTATACAGTGAATTTTTCTCTATGACTGCCCCTACAAACTCATTTGCTTTTAAGTCAGAGAAAAAAATCACTTTTGTGTGTAATGAGAAATCTGGCATTTACTGGCTTTGTCAGCATAATATGCCAATCTTTGTCACATAGTGAGAAAAAACTCTTCCTGAATGCTTTACCCTGTGCTGTGCTAGCTATGGTTTGGGATTGTGCTTCTCAGTTTTATCAGTTTAAGTATAAGGAGTGTATTCTCAGAGAGACTGAATTCCTAGGAGCAGCAGGAGATTTCAGAGCCCAGCCCAGGTTGTGTACTGCATTCTAAAGTATGCTGTACTGTGGAGAACCTTTGGGTTCCAGTCATGGCATGCAGTTATCCCGTGAAAGAATTTTCTTTTTTCTACAGGTTTGGTTAGAAAATTTTATCTCAAATGTTTAATTCTGAAAGCAAGAGATAGCTTTAGTTAAATAGTTCCTTTAACAAGAAGAATCCTAGGTAATTAAAGGATTTCTTAGTAGTCAGTTGATGTGTGGAAGACCAAGATTATGTTAAATTATTTTATATTCAATTTTGATACATTTAATTATGTAGAAAATAATTTGACTCTTTCTTGGGAATGTGCATGAGAAGTTTATAAAATAAGTGAAAAATGCTGTTTGTTCTGAAATATTTAGTTTCTTTCTTATGACAGGGACTTCACTTTCAATACTAATTTTTGCATTTAATTGCATCCTTCAGAAATAGGACATTATTTTTAATTAGAAAATTAGCATAGTGGGAGTATTTTTTGTGACTTAGTGGCTTATTTTTCATTATAAATAGAAAGGGTGTGTGTGTATATGTGTGTGTGTGGAGGCATTGTTCTTGTTCCTTAAGTTTTACCAGAACCAAGAATATTGGAGAAGTCCTATGGGCTCTGAAATTTTTAAGGGCAAGAAAAGACACTTTTGTTCTTACTCTTACTTCTTCCATCCCTCTCCTTTTTCCCATTTTTGTGCTACTACCTTCAGAGCAGTCTTGTAACAGAAAAGATCACAAGAAGTTGTGCTCGTAGATTGCATTGAGCTTATTTTTGTGCATACAAGTACTCTCTGTGATGTAAGGGAAATTAATACCAAGGAATGAGATGCTGTGTTCCAGATCTTTCCTACTAGGGTAATGGATTTAAGACATCAAACAGCTGGATTTCTTCCCTGTTTTATGCTCTTAAGGAATGGATTAGGGTCTCTCTTGCAGATACTCCAGTTTTTCCATACTGGAATGCGCCATGCTAGAAGGAGATAGATTGTGACATTATTTGATTAAAAAAGGCTCCTGTAAAAGTAAATTTTCCATCTTCAGATTATTATTTGAAAATTTTCCGTAAAAACAGTAATTCTTGTCACAAAGCTTTAGTCTTCAGTTGGGAAGATGGGGTCACAATGGTACGTAGTGAAAAGGTGAGGGGGATCACGCATAAGGTGTTGTATTGGAAGTGACAGTTGGATATTAGGATTTTTTTTTCAGGTAATGTGTTGCTGTAGGTTGGTGTAAGTTGTCTAGATAGGCTGTAGAACATATATCCTTAAAATTACTAAAAGTGTGGCTGCCATCCTAACTAAACTGATCAAAACCATGGCTCCAGCTTTGAAGTTGGCTGTACTTTGAGCAAGGTTGGACCAGGGAGCTCACCTGCCAATGGTCCTTACATCCATTGTTAGTATATGATTGCTCTTAGTTCAAATTTCTAAGCTACAAGGTTTCAGAATCCACATAGACACAAACTTGATTTCCTTTGCTTTTCCTTGTTAAGATGGAGAAAAAATGTCTTTCTTTCTATGAAGCTTTAAAGGCATCTAGCCAAAGAAAAGAGAAGGTTCTGTGTAAAAAGAGAAGACCTAGTGATACCAGGGCATTTTTGTTCAGCTCTCTCAGGCTTCAGAAATCTTCTATTATGAAAATCTTCCACTTTCATAGGAGCTCTGGAGAGAAATCAGAGCATTTTCTTTTCTGTAAATGTTATAGGACTTCACCCAAAGTGACTTTTGGGGTGAGACCAACCATGTGATTCGAGATCTACCATGTGATGGAGACACGTTTCAAGATCCTAACACTTAAGTTTGTTTCATATTGATAAGGGCCTTAAGTAGTAAATACTCTCAGTGGATTTCAACAGCTAAGCTTGGATAAAGTCATGTTGGATTAAAATGAGCAATCATCTCTTGAGCTTTGTATTACTAAATTTAGTATTGGGCAGTCTACTAATTCTATTGATTATTGGTTTATAGTAATTCTGTAAGAAGCTTTGTTTGAAAGTGGTACGATGCTACAGACATTTACGTGAATGAAGCTTTGAAGGTCACATGATGTACCTTTTGAACTTCTAAACACAATATTCAAGTAAAGGTTGTGTCCCTTGTAAAAATAACACCCCCATGCTAGAAACTTGAACCCCAACCTTTTTAGAGTTAAATTTATTTCCAGCGCTTTCACAGATGATATATTATCTTTATATTAATTGCCTTTCTTGGAGGTCTGGTTGTTTATTTTGTTAAGGTTTGGTTTTTGGCAAAACCAAAATTTGCTGAAAAATATGAAATCTGAAAAATAACTTGTTTAGTCCAATTCACTGAGAATGAAGGAAGAAAATGGCTATGGCTTTGTTTTACTTTGCTTTTCCTTGTAAATTATATTTATAAGTAAATCTCTATCTGTCTATCTGCAAACTTCTATCTGAATAATGAAACACAGACCTACTCAGTGCAGCTATCTTATTTTTAGAAGGCTTCTCAATGCTTTGCTTTGTTGAGTTAGAATCAAAGTTAAGCTTGTCCGATTTTTCTTATGTAGTTTTGTCCCACTTTTGGAGTTGACTATATCTGTAAGCAGTTTTTGGGTAATCCTGACAGTATACTCAACAGCAGTAGTTTCAGATTTGCTAGACAGTAGTTGAAATATCTTTATTTATGACTGTGATAGCAGAGTGAAGAACAGTCAGGTGCACTCATAAGCTTCTGTTTGCTGCTGGTAAATTTTTCTCGGTTGGTCTGTTGTACTGTCACTCTCACTGCTTGCTCTGAAAAATATTTCAGAGGCTTTTTGTCAACATCAGTTTTTTTCTTAAAGTTACTCTGATGGAATTACATTGCATTGTGATCCATTTTACTTTATAAATGCTGACAATCATTTGCTCATTGGCATTTCATATTAGTCCCAGAATACCATTGCAGATGTCCGAACACTTTGCATATACAGAAGTGCTTTGGGGAAGGTAGGCTTGGTGTGCATTTGCCTGCAAGACCATGTCTACGTGAGGAAATAGTTTCACTGTAGTCACTTCTGGGCAGTGGGGCTGAAGGGCAGGATCATAACCCATGGCTAGACTGTTCCCTTTTTCTGTGAAACCCTCGTTTGTTCAGGAGGCAAGAAAGTGCTTCCTTTAATTCTTCCTTTTGAAGTGGAACAGCAGTATTAAATGTTGTAGGTTGTGCGCTGACCATCCAGGTTACTAACTTGGCAGTGCCTGCTTGAGGCACCTGTGAGGCACCTGGACGTGATTCTGTGGTTTCTGTGATAGTATAAGCCATTTGCTGTGGACCCAGGTTGTTTTAAAACACCTTCTGTTTCTTGCTTATTTCAGCTCTGTTTCCATAGCTTTTAGTCTTTGCAGCATATCTGGTCTCCTCCAAACTTTTCTACTGGAAAAAACAAGTTCTGTCTCAGTGTAATTAGGTAAAAGGAGATAGACTTATTTCCACCTCTCCTTCATGCAGCAACATGGTCTTTGACCATGGAAATTGTCACACTATTACAAATGCCAGCTTTTGCAATAGCAAGGTATATTGTTTAAGATGGAGATCTTTGGAAAATCTGTGACGGATTTTTGTCTCTTATTTGTAGGAATGGTGAAAGACCAAAATGTGGAAGTTCTTATTTCTCAGGGAGTAAAATCCTGAAGTGTCAGACTCCTTCAAGGTTGTTTTTTTGATTTTGTGGTTTTTTTTTTTTCCTTTAGTGCAGTGATCAAAACACATGCTTAAAAGAGTCTTATTAACAATATTAAAGCAAGCATTTATATAAAATGCTCAATTACTAGAAGTGTGCTAGAGTTTCTCTTAGGAAGAAACAGTTCCTGCAAAAAATCCAGCACTTTGGCAACAAATAGAACAGTTGGAGTGTATATATAAACTGTAGCTTGATACCTGCTAATTGAATATATAAAATAAAACAGAAACCCTAACAGGCACAGTAACAGCACTTGCAGTGAGTGTGGCTCACTCAGTTGCAGCTTTGAGTGGAATGTGGTGAGTAATGCAGTTATTTTTAAACCTTGTACTTTTGCTTTCCCTATGCATCAGATTATTGTATCATGATGGTGTCAGCGACATGGCCATTGTTAATGATGCCCCCTGATCATATTACATATATATACACCAAGTGCAGTTATTTATAGGTGTCACATTGACATTAATTTCTCTGGGAATTGCATTGTGCATAGCAGTCATGGAGGACAGAGGTCAGGCTGCTGGGCAGGAGCTGGGTATTGTTGGAAGAAACTCACAAAAAACCAAGTCTCTCTTTATAAATAGGAATGATGAGTGCTTTGAGAAATTAATCTCTTTTCCACTCTTACATGGAAACAAATAGCTTTCAATATGCTTAATTTCAGATTTGGTCATAGTGCCAGTCAGTCAGCTCTAATTAAACTTGTGTTGGAAGTGTGTCAAGAATTGGATCCTGTTATGTGAAAAGGAATCTTTGACCAATTAAATGTTGAACTTACTTGTGTGAATAATGGTTTTTGCTTGTGTTTTTAGTCAGAGAGCACTGTAAAAATACACAAAACTTCTATAAAGCAGCATCTTTTTGGGCTTAGGAATTCTTTTTTTGGGAAATAAGCTTGACAACTTACCACTTTTTGTTTCTTTAAAGCTCTATAATCAGCAGGAATCTTAAACATCTTTATGTGTGCTAGGCACATACATATATATGTATGTACATGCAGTCACAATTTCTAGGGCTTGCCTTCATAATGTAAATTTGCTGAATTTGCATCTGTCTAAGAGCTGGAAGACCACTTCCTTTTCCTTTGGTTAATGTCAGTCTTCTGTAATAGCTCTTCAGCACCAAGAAGCAGAGTATTTAGTGTTGTAGTTAATTTGTCTCTTCCTGCAATTGTTTGTTTAAATAGCAATGAAAAGCCTATTGTATATGCTATCTGCATTACAGGAGACATGGTAGTAATATGTTCATAACAGTCACTTGATTGATATCTTTTGCTAAGATGTTGATTTTGTCTTGATATTGTCTTGATGTCAAAGGTCAAAGGAAAAGCAAGATGTTGAAAGTATGTCTTCAAGAGCAGTGTTCATTAATTTGAGGATGTGCTTCTAAATTTATTAAAACATTCTAGAATAGGAAAAACCCACCCCAACATCTCTGGAAGTTATTTGAAGTGCTGACATACATTTCAGAATAGAAGTTCCTTTTATCTTCTTGATACTAAGTTAATGGTGTAATTCAACATCAGTTTCACTTTGAGGTGTTATGTGCTATTTAAGAAAATACTGGCAGCTCTTTCAAGGACAGAAAACTACTTGCAGACTCTGAATGAAGGGTAATTTTTTGATGAAGTTAATAAGCTGAACCAAGAGATTATTTTGCCATTCTTACAACTGTCCTGATATGAATCCCTGCAAAAAAAGAGGACTAAAATGTAATTTCTCTGCTTTGGCCTCATGTTTATAAAGTGGCTTCTTTCAGTGTTACAGGTCAAGCTTGTACTTCTGAATTATTTGTTTCACAACTGAATTCTTAAACTGAATAAAAATATGACCTAATTTATCAGAGAAATGAGTCTAGCGCTAGTTCCTTGACACTCTGGGAGGACAGAAATGGTCATGTTAGTTCACTAAAGGTAATTTTTTGTCAAGTGCTTTTGGATTGCTATTTCTTAAACCCCTTGTCTTTAGATACTAAATTTGGGTAGTAGGTAATTTTTTGTTTATTTGTGTCCTTTAAAACTTCCTTGAAAAGGCCACAGAGCTGTGTATATCGGAGTTCACGTCCCACTTGGCAAGCCAGGCCGTCGAAGGCATAGGCATCGTGGGCACAGGCACAGAAGAAAAAGAGACAAAGATGACAGAGAGGATGGCCGAGAATCTCCATCATATGGTAAGAAGTTTGTTGTGCATGTTCTTCATGTCTCCTGAAAATAAACTTGTAGTAGCTACTCTGTGCTTAAATGTTGTTTGTTTTGTGCTTTCTTTTATTCTCGCTGTAATTAATGTCTTTTTGTGTACAATCAGACAAGGATTTTGTGGTTGTGTTTTATCTAAGTCAGAAGCTGTTGGACTTGGTCCAGCTGCCTGCATGAATGTTCAGCAGCCTGCACTGAATAGGTTAGACTAGAGCTTTGTAATGCTCTCCTGTAGCATGAAAATCTGTGTTATTTAAATTAGACACCTTTTTTCAGATTGTGTAGTCGTGTATGCTTCTTCCTCTGATTTTTGAAACTAAGCATGTAGCTGTGAAAAGCAGCATTTGCCATGGTAATTTGATCAATGATCTTATTTTATTTAAATATTTGCTTCAGCCTTCTTGCTGTCTGTTAGTAAAGGAACTGCACTGCCTCATAAATTTTTGGTTTGGATCACGAACTGCCCCCCCCCCCCCCCCCCCATTATCCTCAAGAGCTCAAGAGAGGACAATTTTGTCATATCATTCTCTGAAATGAAAACATTTGGCAGTATGCTTAGCAGTTTTTCTTGAACATCCTAAGTCCACTTTAATTCCTAAAGTGCCATGAATAAGCAGATTATGGTGCAATGTCTGAATTTAAGTGTGGACACCATGCTGTTCACTATTACCTTTCAATGACTGGCAGCATGTTCTACATGGGCCAGTACCTGAAACAAAGGATTTTTCAAATGGAAAAGCTCTGACAAATCTTTTACCATTCTCCTATGGTTCTTGGTTTCAACCATCTTCAAGGCCTCCTCTCCCAAATACAAATTATTATAATGGATATCATGTTTGTAGAGTCTTGCTATACAGGTTTTGAAGAAATAAGTGATATTAAGTTGACAAAAATTCACTTTCTCTGTTCTGGTTGCTTCTGTATGCACAGAAGCACAGGGTTTGGCCAGATTCTGGGGTGTGTTGGTTTTGGGATGGAAAGAATCTGCTATAGACCTTAACTAATAATGAATGTTGTTTGCATTCAAGAGCACATTTCAGAATGATGCTACTAGATGGTGATATATACCAGAACAAAAATGCTAAAGTAAATCTCACTGTGGAATTAACTTTTTTACTAATTCAGATCTTAACCCTTAAAATCTAAAAGGCCATCTTCCTTCTACAGTAGAAGCCTACAGTTGTATATTCATGTATAACAGCTGTAAGAGTGATGTTTCAGTGAACAAAGTTAAATTTTTTTAAATTTGAGAAAATTTAAAAAAATTTAAAATTGAGATTTACCTGGATTTTCTATTTCTGGCCTTCCTTGAGATAGCATTGCAATTAGTACATTTTTTTGAACCCTTGTAATATGAAAGTTCACTTGAATTGAAACAAAATCCTTGTATAAATATATGTATAAAAGTATCTCTAGAGTCATGTGGTTTAATTGGTGTTTTTTGAAAAGTTTTGTTCATATTAATTGAAGTCTAGTACTTATGTGATCAATAAGGATAGTTTAGTTTTCTAGCTAGTTATTGAGCCTGTTCCACTAGGCATTATAATATGAGAAGTTAAATTATTTTCTGGACACTTCAGCTACATAGTTTTCTACTTTCCTATGCTAATTTATACATACTGCTCCAACCATGCAATGAAAAATTTTATCCTACATAAATAGCAACAGACCACAGAAAAATCTGCTGCTCTGACAGTCAGTGCCTGGCTACTCACTGATGACCATCTTGAACTATTGCTTGGGCAGCTAATCTGTAAGTAAGGCTGTTTGTTTCCATCAGCCTGTTTTGTTTCAGCTTCTTCAGTGTCTTGTGTCATGATGGTATTAATTATTTTGTTCTCAAAATGAAAACAAAGTTTCTAGTGTTTTGGTATATTAATTTCTAGGTTTTTTAAAACCAAATCTGTTCGTGATGTGAATTTTCATATTGGCAATCTGTAGAAGAGCCAATACCAATTGACTAATTTTCATAAACATGGATTTCCAGATGTTTTGTTTTCAGAAACAGTGCAAAGTTTTCAGAGAGCCTTCTTTTAAAGACATGTATATGTTTCTTTTGTTCCTCTTCCCTCTTAAAGAGGATGTTGTCCTGCATATTTCTAGCTGAGGGCAGGAGACTTTACTGTTATGTAATGTTTCTTATTTCATAGAAGTATGAATTCTTCTAATTATTTAGTTTCTCCTTTTCTTCAAGACACACCATCCCAACGTGTGCAGTTTATCTTGGGTACTGAAGATGATGATGAACACATTCCTCATGATCTCTTCACTGAAATGGATGAACTTTGCTTCAGGGATGGAGAGGAATATGAATGGAGAGAAACTGCTAGGTATGTTTAGAGTAGATTGTTTCAAGGTATATCTTATAGTAACTTTATTTCAAAGAATTGCAAACCAGGTTTGGTTTAGAATCATCACTATCTGTAGGAGTTGTTTGCTCAATTCATGCACTGCAACCCAAAACTTTGGTTCTTCTTTTCAAACTCTGAAAGAATCAATATTGTTTTCAAGAGACCCTCAGTCTTTCTGGTGCTATGTTCTCTTCCCTAAAACTGATCATGCCAAACATTTTGAAAGGGAGGAGTTAGCCAAGTTATAAATATGGGGTTTCGTCCACCTAGTGTGGTATTTGCAATCTCAGAAATGTCTTTAGTATATCATAGCCAATATATTAGTATCATTTTTTTCTTAAACATAAAAAAGGGAATTATTATTTTTCTTGGGTAGTATTTGATTAATTTTTGGCAAATTGTATGCCTGAATGTTACAGGATGCCATGATTGGTTTTGACCCTTACTAGTTTAGTTGCTTCCTTCTACCCATGCGTTGTGATGAATTCTTCTGCATTCAGTACTTCCAGCTACCTTGTTGCATGATAACTTTTGTAGAAACTCAATTTGCATAATGCCTGTGAGTGGGAATACAGATCAGTTTGTAGTTTCACGTGTTAATATTGCCTGGCTCTTAAATGTCTGACTTAGCAGCCTTAGGAGACTTGAACATGCTGTATGGTATGTTTCAGACAGCTTTCTAATCTCAAAATACTAATTAAATCAAGATACAAATCAGGTAATAAGGCAGACAGCCATATTCTTCATGAGAACATGTGAATAGACAGGTATTGGTCAAGGCCAAAGAAACAATATGGGTAAAAACTGAAACAGTTGAGTGTGGTTATTAAGGCCTGATAAAAACGTTAATCAGTTGGGCTGCCTGAGAAAATGAAAGCGAGTATGATTTCATGGGATTTTCTGTTCTATGTCATGCCTAAGCCACATGGAAGAGTGGGATTGCTTGCCAAATTTTCTTCCCAGGAGAAGTATAAATGTGTACATGTGAATTCATTTCAGATGGCTGAAGTTTGAAGAGGATGTTGAAGACGGCGGTGATCGATGGAGCAAGCCTTACGTAGCGACTCTGTCTCTGCACAGTCTCTTTGAACTGCGGAGCTGTATTCTTAATGGCACGGTCATGTTGGACATGAGAGCAGACACACTTGATGAGATAGCAGGTTGCAGCTAAAATTTTTAAAAATACTTTATTCCTAAATTCTGATCTATAACTTGAGGTGGTTTTGGTGATGTCTATGTTCTTGAAAATACTCTGTTGAAGAAACAGGTATGTGCATGCTTGCTGCACTTCTCTTGGTCTCATTGAGAGGAGCTGGTCCTACAAATGTCGCTTACAAAAGTGGATGAGTAGGAGCTCCTTAGCTTGTACTTTAGGCTGAGGCCCAGAACTTGCCTTTATGGTCTAATCCCTTAATGTGTTCTCTGTCTTTGTTTCTACAGATGAATTGTAAATATCTGCCAGAACATTTTAGGAGTTATTTGTGCACTTTAGTACCATAATTATTAATCATATTTTGACTGACATTAACTTGATGCCAGTAGTGCAGTTCGTTGTTGCACATCTGGTAATTTTTTCACCTTTATAAGAGGTGAGCAGAAATAAACGCTGTACATGTTTTTTGACCTACTGTGCTGAGTGTCCTCACTAATCACATGGTCATTTTGGATACTTTCATACCTATAGATACATATAAATATATAGATACATGCACATATATATACATGATATATGTGTACTTGCTCCTAAATGAATTTAGAATTAGTTCTACATAATTTTCCTGGTATCTCTTGCTACAGGTACCACACAGTGGAATGCCTTCTCAGGAATCATATTAGACTTAGGGTTGACCAACATATGCATGAAGGACAAAGTGTTTTGGCCTTAAAAACTTTGGCAGCACTTGAAATGTTTTCTTGTTTTGAAATCCTTGAAATTTGCTCAGGAAATTGGTATTCCCTTCCTATTGTTCTGACTTACTGAGCAAGAGCATTCAGTAATCTTTGTAAATGTAATGTTTTGATTTATAATTTTATTTTTGGTAATCAAATCTAGTAATAATCTTAATACATAACCAAAGTAATTGCTTAATTCCATGTAACCAGCACTCTGGATAGCAGGCACTTGAGTTGCAACTAGGGTGCCTTAAGAGATTGTGTGAACTTGTTTCAAGTTAATTTTAGGTGCCATTTTGAAGCATGTGGCTTAGCAGTGCTTGGCATACAAGTGTGCTGTCTTGTTTCCAGGAGCCAGCAATACCCAGTAGGTAATACTGTTTGTTACTCATAACAGGAGAGGGAGGGTGGCTGGTTTCCTTCTGAGAACCTGTAACAAGTGGCTGTGTGTTATCAGTGATCTCAGAAAGAAGCTGCACTGTACTGACAGACACTTTACTGCATGTTGTTCTGTTAGTCAGGACGGAGCCCTACCCTGAGTCCTAACATTTTTCATTGTGAGAAGTTCTATGAAATTTCAGTTTAACAATGCAGTTAAGTCTCGATACATTAGTTAAGCCTGGGAAAATATATTTAAAATTTTGTCACATAGGTTTGTGTTTATTTGTGCAGGTTGAGGTCTTTTATGAATTTGTTTTATATTTTTTATTATTTTTAAAAAATGGACCTCTAAGAAACACAGTAGGTATTTTCCCTGATATGTAGGCTTTCTTTCCTGATGTGAGAATACTGGTGAGATGCCCTTTTGAAACTTGATATTGTTTGACAGATGAGTAGTTAGTTTTAGATTGTATACCTAGACTTTGTTTCATAATTCCTCTTCTAAAGCATGTGAATCACATGAAGTTCCGTAAAGAGTCTCAGTAGAGCATCTGAAGATGACAGGAGTTGTGTAATTCCTCTCATTCCATAGCAACTTTCACTTTTATGTAGTTGTATATATTTCTGAAAGAAGGGAACACCAGGTTAAGACTGTCATAAGTCTGTTTTCCATTGTGTTTGTCTTCGTGAATTCACTCCTAGTGTAGGTTTGTTGAATACAATAAATACATTTTTTGAAAGTGAGTTTCCATTGAAATTTGAATTAAATGGCTCAAATTACAAGGTGCTTAGTACCTTACATTTCTTGAAATGATGCTACTAATAAATACCCTTGCTTGGATCTGCATGTTGTACTTTTCTTATTCTCACATTTACTTGTTTAGTGACATCTGAAAATTTCCTGTGGATTCTTGAAGATGGTTTTGCTAAAGAGAAGACTTTTCTTTTAAATAGATTTTGATTTTCTTTTATTATTTGATATGACTGCAGTGCTTGAGTGAGGTGAAAGAGAGATGTGATAGCTACCTATATAATTTTCTTCTTTTGTTATTATCATGTAGATATGGTTTTGGACAACATGATTGCCTCTGGCCAGCTGGATGAAT
The DNA here is from genome assembly GCF_028018845.1 of Melospiza georgiana. NCBI lineage: Eukaryota > Metazoa > Chordata > Aves > Passeriformes > Passerellidae > Melospiza > Melospiza georgiana. The sequence goes on along the minus strand of NC_080430.1, from coordinate 40,269,509 downwards.
CCATAAGAGAGAAAGTGAGAGAGGCTCTTCTAAAGAGGCACCATCATCAGAACGAGAAGAAACTGAGCAGTCGGATTCCTCTAGTTCGGTCTTTCGCAGATATAGGCAAGAAACATTCTGACCCTCACTTGCTTGAACGAAATGGTGAGATAAGTTGTAGCCTCCAGTTCATACTAACCTGGTAAATGATGCTCTCACTGGGAGATGAAGGAAAGGTCAGCTGGTAATAACAGATAAGTGTTTCCTTCTTGATGAGCAAAGAACTAACAATAAGAGTGTGTGTGTGATGTGTAGCTATGGATGATATTTTTGAATTTACTCAAATATTCTGCTCCTGCCTGTATACCATAGCATGCATTATTATTTTGAAGCATAGTAGTAGACATAAATTGATCCTAATGGTTTTTTTTTGGTATATGGTTAAATAAAATGTGCAATGTTTGAGGAATTTCAGCCCTGTGGCATAACTTATACATGTGTCAGATGGATCCTACTTGCTTTTATAGTCTTTGCATAAGAGATTTAGTGATCATGAGTTCAGTGATGCTGACAGTTACTGTGTCTTAACCCAGTGTTAAGTTCATTTGACAAGTTTGCTATGTCAATGGTGAAGGTAGTACTGTCAGCTGTTTATTTTTATCTTGCTTTATAGAGAAGGTTCTAATGGGAACAAAAATCTCAAACCCAAGAAAGGTATTAGCAATGTTCTTAGATACCTTTTTTGAACCAGTTCCTGAAAATTTATTCTAGACATCCAGTCCCAAATTCCAAATAGCAATATGGACTACAGAGCAGCTTACTTGTATTCTTGTGTTTTTATGGGACCTCTATTTTCATCTCTGTTCTTTGTTTCATTTTGCCTTGCATTAAGTAAGACATATGGATTTTTTTTATTCTGAAAAATTGAAATTTTTTACCCTGATTTCATGAATCAATCATTGAAGTGAGCTTCCTTTTCTGTCTTGAAGGATGCTTCATTGCTTTGAGTATGTTTCACTTAGTTAAGTGCTTGTTAGGGGCTACATATGCTGGAGTATTCCCCAGTGAATGCCTGAGCTTGCTGATAGGATTTTTTGTTAGCCAGTGCATATATGATATATGCTTAAATATTTCTCTAATAGTTTCAGATTTATTTTTACAAGAATGAAAATGCAGCTAATTGATCTAAGAGCATAATGTCTCCTGTAACTCCTGACTTACATGTTTTGTTCAGCAAACATGAAAATTTCACACACACAGCCTTGGTTTTGCCCATCCTTGAACACCTGTATCCCCAGGTATAATCTTTCTTGACACTTATCTTACATGTATCACTTCCATTTTTTAGGGCATTTTATTCTTAATACTCTTTTTACAAGAGATTATGGGATATATGCTGAAACAAGAAACCAGTATAATATGATGAGCATGTACTAATTTACTTTTCTTTTTATTATGCTTTGGTAACCCTCTAATAAGCTGGTAAACCAAACATGCATATTTACATATTAGTTCTTAGGCTCCTTAGAGGGTTGTGTGTGTTAGGACATGTTTGTAATTTATCAGGTATACTTATGGAATTTAGTTATTAGTGTAGTGATTATTATAGGCAACCAAATCTGCTCTATTGGTCCTATTTTCTTTACTGCTCTGCAGTTTTGATATTTTAATAGTTGAGTTTTGAGGCTTTTGTTCTTAAAGCAGGTTTGTATCTGCAGGATCCACTCTTTGATTGTTTGCGGGGAGGGGAATGTATGTGACCTTTAGCTAGGCATGCTTTCTGCACCTCCTTCTTGTTAATTTTTCTGTCGTTGTTCAACTTACTGGTCTCTGTAGTGCTTGGTATAAATGTGAAAGTAAATGTGTATAGTTTGCTGTTTGTTTGTTTGATGGCATGGTACATGAAACCAGCATGTTTTGGATTTCAGGGATTGTAGGAGAAGTCATCAGTAATGTTTTCAAGGAGACTGGTCATCCCAGGAAAAGTGTTTGTGGCAAATGGGAGAAATGGTATCACTAAATCTTTTAATGGAAGTACTAATATGAGCATAAACAGTCTGTCTTCCTGCTTAAGGAAGAACTGAAAAATCCATTACAAACTCCAGTCTGAAGGAACCATCACAAGACTGTGTTCTCTTCATAAGAAATTAGTAGGACATGGAAACTAGAGCAACAAAAGTAACAAGGGATTTTGGAGAAATGTTTGGTTTTAGTCATGTGGGGCTATTGGTAAGTCACAGCAGGAGGGTGTGGAGAAGGGGCTGTGTATCTCATTTTTGTGCCCTCTTCAAAAATATATATTAGACTACAGCTGCCTGGGAAAATTCTCAATAAAACAAGACTCTTATTGGAAGACAGCTGCATTTAACACATTTAGATATGTTTGATCATGATCACTTTTTAAAAACTAACAATTCTTTGTAATGGATAGAGTTAACACAAGTCTTGTAATATTTTGATTTTTTAGTTTATTTTTTGTATGGATTAGCTGCTGTGCAATTAGTAATAAGGAATTATAGGAAAATTGAAGAGTCAGTGTCAAGAGATATTTTTTTTTTGTTAACAAATCTTACTCTGACTCAAGATAATATCTTCTCCCTCAGATCTTTGGCATTCTAATTAGTACTCCTCAGTAATTTCTGACTTTCCTAATGTCTGGTATCAGACCTGCTCTTACCTCTTATCTTACTTGCATGAATATGACACTTTGGCCCATAAAGCTTGCAATTTACTATGTAAATTGTTAATGCATATTTGTATCTGTGTGGGTTTGGTTTGGTTTGTTTGAATTTAATATAATCTATCCCTTTTGTAAGCCTCATGGTGTTCCATTTGTTTTATCTCAGGGGAAGGCCTTTCAGCCTCCCGGCACTCTTTGCGAACAGGTCTCTCTGCCTCCAATCTTTCCCTGAGAGCAGACAGCCGTTTGTCGGTTCTTCTCAGTTACCTTCTTCCTTCTTCAAGAGCTGGGAGCCCGGCAGCCTCAAGGTGTACAACCCCTGTAACCACCCCTCAAAACACTCCACCCTCCAGCCCTACCTGCAGCCCAAGCACAAGTGCCCAGCCAAGCCCGCTTCAGGGCAAGGAATTGCTGGTGTCACCTGCCAGTGATGATATTCCTTCAGTAGTAATCCACCCACCTGAGGAGGACTTAGAAGTGCAGGAAAGCCAGGAAAAGAAGACAGAGGAAAATATTGGCAAAACACCAGGCAACTATTGAAATTTAAGCTGTCCATGTGTGATGCTCTCTGCATCTGGATCACTTGCACTGCGATGTTTTTGGCACAAAGAAATATGATAACTGTTACCTCTGCCTGCATGTTTTATCTATTCTCAGTTGTGACTGTCTTCTTGTTTGGCATTTTTAACTTTTTAGCTTTTAACTAAAGCAAGCAAAAAATTCTTTAATTAACATTCATTTGTGTAATTAAAAAGGAATATGGTTTTAAAATCTAATATATAAGCAAAATGTCAAAAATGGTGGCCTTTTCCTTTCACTCACCTACAGTCCATAGCAGGTTTTGCTTTGGTTTTGTCAGTGGTTGAGGTAATGTCTTAAACTAGTGTTGGATATCCTGAGATAGGTGCAGCTGAAACCATGGTAAAGTGTTAGAGGTGAATATGAAAAGAATTAGGAAAGCTACAATTATCAGTGGCATTCATAGTTTAGTTGTATCATGAAGCTTTCAAGCAGTTTTATTTTTGCTTTTGTGCTTTTTAAAACCATGACTGTTAAAACCAGCAGTAGTTAACTGATGAAATTATCAGGTTTAGTTCACCTGCAGCTGTTTCTGGATAGTTCTCCATTACTGCACTGCTTCAGCATCAGACACTCCATGAGTGTTTTGCTGTGTTTGACAGGCAAAATTGGAGACAGTAGTTAGGAGCTTGTAATCGTAGGCCTGAGCTCAGCAATTTACTATTTTGTTATCTGCAAAGCCTTTCTTCTTTATATGCAAAAAGGGTATGTAGGTGTATAGATAAGTTGAAAGAAACTGTTAGAACTTTCCGTCCTTTCTTGAAATATTTTTAGTAAAAGTTTCATAACATTTGCATTCTGCGTATGTGCGGTCATACGAGCTTTACTTTTGCAAAATTGCCAGCTATTTAGAAACTTCACAATTCTACCTGACAGATTGTGTTTTTAAGGTGGAATCATCTTTCTTTTTTGGTCATCAGGCTCTTCCTCCCCTTCCTAGAAATTTGTCTTGCCAAAATCCAGCTTGTAGCTTTGACTGCTTTAGGCCTGTGTGTGTTGGGAGCAGGGGGACTGATCTCCCTTGGTTCTTCCATCAGTTGAGGCTTTGCTTGTTTTCTTCCTCACTTGTTTAATAAATAAGAGCACGCTGTTACATTTAACAGTGGAAATATGCTGACAGAGAAGAAGGAGGCTGTGGTTATCTGCCTTTTCACATTAGCAGCCAAGTAGTTCACTGAACAGGAGAGAAACTATGTCATAGTTTTTTATCTTCAGTTTAAGTACAGAGGCCTCATCATTACTTAAATTGAGAAAAGCAAACACAAATCTCTTTTTCTGACTTCCTTATGGGAAATTAAGAGAATTCACGTGATGATAATTCTGTCACAGGTCATCTTCCAAATGTGCTTTGAAATCAGAAGTAAAATAATAGCTGTAATTGTTTTTCCAGTTCTCATTTCTCTGGCAGGAATTACAGCATGCCAGACACAAGATCTTTATAATCCAGGAGAAGGCAAATAAATTAAGCTCAAGTACTATCATCACTAGTAAGGCTTTCTACTAGAATCTCCAAGTCATGTTCAAATCAGTTTTGTTCCTCATGCAGATATTTCTCATAAAGAAAAAAATCTGAAAGGCATGATTTCCCAGTTAATCCGTAAGTCTTTCAAGAGAATAATAAACACCAACAATGAAGATATTTTTGTTTTCTGGGATTTCCCCTGCTTTTTTAGTTCTAGAAATCATCTGATCACAGAAAGACACATTTTTTTCCTTAGATTTGCTTTTGAGGACATTCTTAGACTATGACTTCAGGGCTGCAACTGGACCAATTTCAGTCTTGGGAGGCAAGAGTCAAAGAAAACCCTGACAAGGAAGTCAACTTCCTGGTATTAATTAAGAAAAAAACCCAAACAAATCTTCCCGGTCCATTCCACTATAGGTTATGGTCTGTATCACCTCTCTAGTAATTCAGAATATTGCAGTCTGAATACATTTTACAAATCTGTATGATTGAGTTTGGTTTGCCTCCTGTGAGTGTGAGGAGCTGTGTTAATTTTCTAATAGGTGTTTTTTTTTCTGTATACATTCCTCTGTCATTTGCCTTGTGTTATTCAGACTTTTATTTTTTAGTTTTCATAAATAGCTGGAAGGTTTCTGAACTTAATGTGAGTTACTGTAAAAGGAGGGAAAAGAGACACACCTTTGGTCTACCACTTAATTTTAATCAGCCAGTCATCAGTTCCTAGTAAGTCAACTAGACAAAGGCTTCTCTTAATAATGTTTTTTTAATTTTGTCATCAGTTGAAGATCAGTGTTTGTTTTCCCATCTTTGAACTGTTGAATAATGAATTCCATAGGAAGGACTGGGAAGTGAGCTGTGTCACAGCTAAAAATTAACAGTTAATTCACCAGCATCATTGAGGTTTCATAATGTCTGTGAACAACAGCAAAGAAGTCTGTTTTAAAAGGTCTTTTGGTCCACTGAGAAATGTACTTTGAAAGTGAGCAAAATAACATTTACAACGGCTTTCCTCTTACAGTAATTGCTTCCTGAAAATATTGATTCAGAGAGGTTTGCATATTCGCCCTCTAGTAGTAATTTGAACTTTTTTTTTTTTGCATTAGGGCTGCATTGAACTTTAGTTTTAAAAATTGATTTTAATTTCCTCAAGTACAAATATGGTTGACTTCATATTTAGAAGATTTGTATTATAATTTTTGCTTTTCTAAAGACAGTTATTTTGAAATAGTCATGCTTAGATGTTGAACTCATATATTACTCATCTTTTTCATATGAAACAGATGTGAGACAACTGTATGTAATCTTCTTGCTTTCTTTTTTCTGTAGATAATGTTGATTAGATTTTTGTGATCACAGTATTAAGTGTAGTTGGCTAGAAAAAGCACATGATTTTTAGTGATGGTGTAGTTATAAATACCTTAACTTGAATTTATGAGGTTTTATTCCAAATGACTCCAGACTCACTTCACTGTAGTCTTTCAGAGGAGACAAGTGGTCCATCTGCCTAACTAACATCAGGAAGAACACTGTGTTTTTAAGGATCCCCTCAGCAGCTTCATAACAATGAATTTCTCTGTCTTACAATCTGAAAAGTACTTCTAGGTAGTTGTCCTTGAGTTTGCTTCTACTAAACTGGAGAAGAGAGGGAAATAAGTTCTTTTATTGATGTGAGATTGGAATAGAAGTGTTTCACTATTAAAGAAGATTAATTCTTTGGTTCAGAGTTTCTCTGTAAATAGCAGATTGATGGATATGTGTAATGAAGGCAGTCTCATATGGAAATGCTTGCTCAGGTCTGAAAACCTGTGAGCAGTATTGTCTTGTGAGAGCAGCAGTCTAACTGCAAGGCCGATGGAAAGGAAAACTATTCACACATGGTTTAGGATCAGGCAAATATTCCTGTGTCAGTGCCAAAACTTGTGAGCCTTGACTGTGACTGATCGGTGAAATTTTGAAGGCAAACCTTTTAGAAGAATCAGTGTCACTTTAGCACTGAAATAATAAATATTTTTGCTAATATGTGGAATCCTTATTCTCTGTCCTTCTCCTTGATTGTCTCTCTGTTTTTGTTCTAGTCTCTGCTTGCTTTTGCTCACAGTGCTTTTCCAGAAAATGCAAAGCGATGCATTATGGCTCATCTTTCATCAGTTAAAAACATTCTAAGTTTCCTGTATTGCTACAGAGAAGGGGAAAAATGAAGACGTTTATATGTCTAAACTTTTGTATTAGGCTGCTCTTCTGCAACAACTGTTTAATATTTCTTTCTAGTTCTACAAATGTCAACCCCTAACCAGTTAAATACTTAAATCAGCTGATTTCACAGGTGGTTGATGGTATGATTCTTGTGAATAACATATAAATCTTGGAGCAGAAGAGTAGAATGTGTTTTTTGTTGTTGGGGTTTTCTTCTTGTTGTGTTGGCTCATTGCGCATGTTAGGATTTATGAAGGAATGACAGCCTATTAACTTGAATTTGGTTTTTGCTTCAGGACAAAACACCCGCACCACTTACATCCCTTATGAACTGTAAGAATGAAAATTAGTGGTAAAGGCTCGGACCTGCGTGTTTTTGTATGATGACTTTTTGGAAGAGCTTTTTGAAAACAAAGATGAGGATGAAGTAAAGTGAATTCAGTCATCATTTGAAATGCTAAAAAAAAATTCAAAATGGAGAAATAATAGACATGGGGGTATGCAAGTAGTTATGTGCCAGTAGTTACAATAGAGTAGTAGCCTGAAGATAGCCAGAGAGGGTTTCATTTATATCTTGACTGGAGAGATGCTTGACCTAAATACAAACTTTCTCCATGTAATACAATGTTTAGGCTTCAGTCGTTATCTAGATGTGGTTTTGAAGGTATGTGAAAGCATGTTCTGTCACCACAGCTGGAAGGTCTAGTGTAGACAAGCAAGAAGGCCAAATGCATTTGTAGTGCATGTTAAACTGAACAAGAAAAAGCTCTGTAATTCAAAAGGTGGGATTTGGGCTTGGTTATGCATGCCTAGACCAGCTTTTAAATGTTAATTGGGTAGAGAGAACCATGATGCAACATGGAATTCAGTGTTTGAATGCTTGGGTTACTTGCCTATTGCACCCTTTACTGAACCTGCAATTCAGTACTACTGGCAATGTAGCAGGATTCATAACACGATTTTGTTTTGGTGCAAGTGTTATAGGGAAGCTGTATACTGAACTTGAAAAACTTTGTGTGTATTCTTCAGCTCAAGCATATATTCCACATAGCAACACGTGGTTGGATGAATAGTGGGAGCTTAGGTCTGCTGATTGAAAGCACAGTTTGCAAGCTGTCCTTCATGTAGTACACTACTTACTTTTACAGCTTAGTTAACTTAGTTGACTACATTCCCTGTAGTTGTAGCCTGAGGCTTGCTGACACTTTACAATTACAGTAAGTGCTACACAGCAGACTAGAGGTGCTTGCATTTGGTGTCCAAGGACTTCTTAGTACGGTGAAGATGCTATATCCTAACTACTGAATCAGTTATGATTAAAATGCCAGAAGTTATCTTTTCTGCAATTAAAGTAGCTGATGTTTTCTGGTGACTGTTTTGCAAATGGCCATCATTTGGGGCAATACCTGATTTTTTTAATTATGTCATTTTTTTGACAACCCAGTGACTTGTTAATGTTGCATTTATGATACTAATGTAGGGCACTTACTGAATAACGTGCACTTTTGCATTAAGCAAGCTGCCACATTGAGTTTTGGTAGTGTTTCACACTCAGTTTGTTTCCTGCACCATTTTGAACTTATCTCCTTTTTTTTTTAATTTAGGGCTGTTGGCATCTCCACAGTCAGCACCTGGAAGTTTGGACACTGGGAAAAGTGGAGAGGTTAAAGCTACTGGGTCAGGAGGAAGCAGAGAAAACAGCACTGTTGATTTTACTAAGGTAAGTAACATTAAACACCTTAGTGTTTAGCATCAATTAACTATGTAGCAAAAACTGTGCAGGTTGTAACTTCCCCCTTAGTTACAACTAAGACATGTGTACCAGTGTACACATGAAATAGGTACTGAGAGATAACTTGTGTCACAATATGATCTAGGCTACATGTGTCACATGTTTTAAAATTCTTCCCAGCAGAATGCTTCTCAGTATTTTCGTAACATATGAGTGCAGCTGCTGTACTTTCTCATGCAGATGGAGATATTTACACATCTGCTATTAAGGCTCTTCTGAAAGCAGTTTTGTACATTGTGTTGTAACTTATTTTTCTAGAACTTTTTGTTGGTTCCTTTTTTTTGTGAAGAGGGCTTTTAAGAAGAATTTGCTTTATATGTATAATGAGTTTCTTCTACAAAAGTTGTCGTACATCTTAGTCGTTAGTAACACATAATACCATATTCTAAAAGAAACGTTGTAAAAAATCTGCTGTAAATCTCATATATTTCTTTCATAATCTAAATTTGCCGGGCAAGTTCCATCGTGGCTGTTACTATAAAATTCAGTCAGAAGTGTCATCTATATTGTGAAATACTGTAAGAAAATTGTTTTGCCAAGTTAAATAATTTTGCTTAAGGAAAGCTAGCTTACACTGTAGTTCTGATCTGATCATGGCAGGTGCCATATATTCCTGCTCCTCTGTCACAGTTTATATATTTTTGCTTGGCCTGTCCTTGTGTACACCTGCCTTGTCTCCTGTTGGACAGGAGCCAGCCTCCTGGCACTGTAGTTGTGGCACACTTGGTGTGGGACTCAAGAGGCCATCTGTAAGTTCTCTAGCTAGCAGTGTCACTGGTGCTTGTGTGTGTGTGTATGTGAACACAGAGTTCATGTGCTGACCATTTTCTAATGCACTTCTGTAATTATGTACAGAAATGAAGGTGAAGATTTTCAGCCATCATATTCTTTATGATTTGTATGAATATACAAATTATTTTTCAAAATTATGACATACTTGAAATACATGGCTGTGAAATAACTTACTGCATTCTAGAAACCATGTGTAATTACATGAACTCTCCTTACTTAATTGTGCATAGATTTTGTTAATTTATGTCCTATCACGGAATGTTTGTCATGATAATATTAGAAAGGTGATTATGCAGTTTGGAGTCTTCTAGAGTATACTAGTTGTTAGTAATTCTAACTTATAGAAAATAGTTTATTATTATTTGGCTGGCTGACATTTTCTAAATGTGTTTGTCTTTTCTGTATTGTGGGATATTTAATTTGCTTTTTAATTTTTCTTTGTAGCATAAATGTCTTGTAAATTCTGATAAACATAATTGTGTTATGGAATTTCTGCTAAGAAATGTAAGGGATTAAACACTTATTTCACCTTTGTATGAATAGGTTGATATGAACTTCATGAAGAAAATTCCTTCAGGAGCAGAAGCATCAAATGTGTTAGTGGGAGAAGTAGATTTTTTAGAAAGACCTATTATTGCTTTTGTGAGGCTCTCCCCTGCTGTGCTTCTCTCGGGTCTCACAGAGGTTCCGGTTCCTACACGGTAAATAAATGCCTGGAAATTCTGGCTTTACTTATGCAATAAGATAATAATATTTAAGATCTCAAATAGCTGTAAATTTTTATATACACTGTATTAACCTCAAAAAAATGTAGAGTTTTGTTTAACATTATGTCAGTCATTTGCTGCAAAATTTGAAGTAATGAGATCTGCCACAAATTCTCTGAATGCATTATACATCTCTGAATGCATTATATATCTTTTTATATATCTCTGTATACACTCACACATACATATATACATCTATATACATGTAAAGATGCTGTCTTAAGCAAGTGCAGGATTTGAAACTGAAAGTTAATTTGCAGTAAAAGCAATGAGTCTTCCAAGTTTGTTTTGACATTTTGAAGATGGGCATGAAGATATAGTTCCCTTCGGTGTGACACAGCTTGTCAGTGGGGAAGAGCACACTAAGTCTGAAGGTCTGTCTAATCTGAACATCTGTTCTTATACAAATGCTCTGCATATGAATGACTTAGGTGGTTAAAAAACAATTTTTTATTATATGCCCAATTCTACATGATTGACATTGGAGTAGTCAATCTTCAGCTAATACATAGAGAAGTAGTTCTCAGTCTGCAGTATGCTATCCAGCCTGGTGCAGTCACCCCTGCTCCCCCAGTCCCAATGATCTCATTACTATACTTGTGGGTATGTTTACCACAGATGTTCAAAATATCAAAATACAGGTCTCATGATGAAGGTTAGAAGATAATTTCATCAATCATCATGGATGACACTTCATTTTCTGTGCACATTGATGTATTGGACTGTTCCGTGGTGTTTGCCCATACATTTGTATTTATGTTTTTTGTTGGATTTTTAATGTTTTAAAATGATCAAAGTGTTTGTTTATCTTCATGATTTTCAGCTTATACACTCTATTGAAGGGCAAAAATACATATATGTGAGAATTTTTGGAGAGTAGTTGACAGGTGTACTCAATTTTTTTTGGGAAATTCCAAAATTTCTGCATACTGATTACTGTAGCTGAATCTATTCTGTCCTAATTTTTTTCAGACTTGCAGATCTGAAATAGCATACTGGGATTCTTAAGATGCACTCTTGTTTTCAGTTAGGGTAGTAAACTTGCAAAGGAGACGGAAGTGACCTTTTTGTACAATGAGCTGAAAGAAAGTGCTACTTTTTTCAGATGTGTTGTGCTTAGGAATGTCATTTTCATGAAATATAGAAGAAGGTTGTGAAACAAATTACTGAGGTTCACTCTTTGGTTTGTATCCTTTTGAATTTATAAAATGTTATTCCTGTTCAAGGTTTTGGTAAGTTTTATGTTAGGCACTGTTACTGCACAAGGATCTGCTACTATATGCTGTGACTCAACCCCCAGATTGGATCAGCTTCCCAGAATGTCACTTACTTCAATAGGTGTTCAAATACCCAAGTTCCTTCCTTTCCACTGACACAAGACTAGGATAGACTATATGAGTATGCCCAAGTGTACTGCAGGAGGTACCAGTAGGTGCATCCTCTGTGTGCCATGGCCACTCTCAGGAGGTGAGGGGCCTGAACTCCCATGAAAAGGGAACGTAGGACAGGTCATAGAGCTCCTAGGCTGCCACTTTAACAGATCTTTGCTACTGGGAATGTCAGAAAGGCTTAGAATCCAGGGGAAATATTCATTGAGCTCTAGTCTGTGGAATTCTACAGTCTTGAAGGCATTACAAGAAGTTGAAAAATTAGGCTTAATTAAGAAGATATCTGAGTAATTTTGGGTCAGGATTTGAGTTCCTTACAATATCGACTTTAAACTGAATCTTTTCACAGTGTTGCAGCAGTCTTTTAAGATCGTAAGCAGTAAAAATGGGATTTTTACTTCACCACTAAATTTTCTTTTAAATATTAATTTGAAAAAAACCCCTTTTGAATATATGCAGATGAGTCAGCCATACTCACCTGTATTACTTTCTCCACAGGTTTTTGTTTTTGTTGTTGGGACCAGTAGGAAAAAGTCCACAGTACCATGAAATTGGACGATCCATAGCAACACTTATGACAGATGACGTGAGTGATCTGTTTTAAATGCTTGTAGTTGAAGTCTAGAATGAGGTATTTACCAATTGATTTCAGTAAATGATTTGGAGTAGTAGGTTAAAGAAAAAAACCTCAGACTAGTTAAATGAAGAACTGTAAACTTAATTATTTTTTGTATTAGTGAAGTCGATAATGGTAAATTAACTTCTCTCCTTGTCTGTCTTTAAATCCAAAATGTATTTCTGAAAAAAAAAAATTGACTTTAATGTATAGATTTCATTTTTATGTTAAATTCATTATGAGAACTATTAAATAGAACTGCATTTGGTACGAGTCACTGTGTGTCAGAAAGGACAGAAGCAGCTGCGCAAGTGCTCAGGAAACAAAGTTTTAAAAACGCATGCAATTGAGTCATCATAGGGGTTTTTTTTTAAATCTAAGCCAGATCAAAGAAATAAAATAGGAATTTTAATAGCCTTTTGAAGTCATGTGCTTAGAGCCCTTTGGTTTTAAAGACCACAGGAAGGAACCAGTACTTTTAATTTGAGAGTGATGCCATCTTACTGAGCAAAATTAGGGTGTTTTAATTTGACTTCACATTGAGCGCCACCTACTGAATTGCTGATAATTTTTAAGGTTATCTAGCAGAAATGCAAGTACTTTTTACTCTAGAACAATTTGAAGTTTGGTAATGTAAACTAGAAATTTGTCATTTTGCAATTGTTAACAAGTCTGTGAATACAGTTTTTGTTCAATGTGAGAATCGAATTTTAAAAGCTTTACTTGCAGCTTCTAAACTTTTTTAGATAGGCTGATCTGATTTTTAGGAATACTCTAGATCACTGAAATAGAAAAGAAAATCAATTATTTGATGGTCTAAAAAGACCTGAGTAGACTTCAGAGATCTATTTTAAGATTAGAAGATTTAATGATCAGATTTAATGGTATTTGGAGAAAACCAGTTCAGGTTTAAAATGTACAGAACAATTCAGAATCATCTTCTACATGCAGTTTTACAGTAAAATAGCATTTTTTCCCTCTGTGTGTATAAAATATATCTTGGAGTTGATGTTGTAGTAGTCTATAAAATGGTATAGCATTTTTTAGTAGGATTGCTTTCATGTGCTTTTTAGGCAGTCTGCTAAACTTAATTAAGGTAGATGTATAAAAATGCTTTCTTATTCTTAATAAAAGCTTGTGGTTTGGTTTGAAGCTTATTTGAAGTATTTTTTGTCATAGTGGTACAATGGCTATAAGGCAGAGTTAGTCAGACAATAGTACATGAACTTGATGTCCTGAAAATTGAAGATTAACTTTCATTTAACTTTAGAAATTACCTCAGTATTAGTTTTGAGTTTGAAGATAAAACTTCTGTGTCTTGTGGTCCATAGGAATGTGCATACCGGTAGCTTTTAATTTAATAGTATGTAAGTAAAGTAAGACCCAAACTTTTGAGAACTGACAAAATATGTTCCATACCTTTTAATCAAGTTTAATCATTATATAATGATAATCAGTTCCTCTTTCAGAAAAAATAAAATAAAAATAAGTGTTGAGTACTTTCTTCTTGTAGGTTTTCCATGATGTTGCCTATAAAGCAAAAGACCGAAATGATTTGTTGTCAGGAATTGATGAGTTTTTAGACCAAGTGACAGTCCTGCCTCCGGGAGAGTGGGATCCAACTATACGAATTGAGCCACCACAAAATATTCCTTCCCAGGTAAAAGGAAAAAAAAAAGGTCCAGTCTGTCTTGGAGTGAGGGGGCCTAAACTGAACATAGGATTTGAGCTGCTGAGTACAGAGGGACAATCACTGCCCTTGTCCTGCTGGCCACACTCTACTTGACGCGTGCCAAGATCTCATTAGCCTTTCTGGCCACCTGGCCATACTGCTGGCTCCTATCCAGATGGCTGTAAAGCATCAGGAAAGTCCCCACATGCATTTTGCAAGAAAAAGTTGATTGTTCATTTAAATTACAAAAAAAGAAAATTAAGAAGGGGGGAAAGGCATTAATCAGTTTTCTGCTATGCTGTTAAGTTAATTTTATTTACACTATTTCCTTTTGAAATACTGAAATGAGTTCATGTGGGAACTGGAAGAATTGGTGAGAAATTGTGCTTGAGTTCATGTTACCAAATTCTGTGAGTAGTCTAGCAGTGGTCAGCAAGAATATTTAAATTATTGTAAGAACTTCTGTTTGCATGCAGCATTCATTACAATGTTCAATGTGTTTTGTGTAGCATATACTGATAACAGAATGTTTATGAAATAGATACAGATTGGTCATACTACTCAGTTGTGATGATGCAGGCTTGCAATGAGAGCTGAGGAAAGTGGGTCCTTGGAGAGATTTTCTTCCTCTCCTCCCTCTTTACAACTTAAAGGAATTTGGGCCTGCAGGATCAAAAGCAGGGGAGAGACCAGAGCTTTTTGTTCAGAAGGTTGACATTGGTGTCGAGTCCTGTGGTGGTTTGGCAGAGTGGGTGGAATAGAATGGGGTAACAGCAGCGCAGTCTGTTCATGAGTAGCCTGAGGTTACCATGTAACTTGTTTCCAAAATAAGCTGGGCTCAGGGTTTTTTGGAAGGCAGGCTCAGCTGAAAAATTTATGAGGAGCTGGTAAGCAGCTTGCTCAGCAGGGGAATTACTTCTCATTTATATTTCAACTAAATACTGTGTGTATCATAAAAAGACGTCAGTTTCTGATACATGTTAAATGTTTCTGCTCTGTAAATGGTTGAAGAAAAAAAGTATCTAAAGATTCCTGTCTCATGGTTGAGCCTCTACTATGTGTTGAAAATCTAGGTTTTGTTTCATTGTGTTTCAGGAATCTATTTCTTGTAGGTACAGGGAAGATGAATACTGTTGTGCAAGGTACTAATAAGGTCTTCTGGGTGGTGTTGTACAGTTCTAGTCATCTGTACTTAACAAAAGATTGGTTTGGAAGATGGAGCACTGCTGATGAGCTGAGAATATGAAAAAGGGTGTGGAAGGCATAGGATTTGTGCACACTCTCTTTTAATTATACTTTTTTAGTGTAAAAAGAGTCTCAAAGTATTTTTTTTCCTTTTTCCTTTTTTTCCCCCACGTCTCTTTTGTAGGAGAAAAGGAAGGCACCTAAATTTCCAAATGGATCTACTCCTACAGGAAACGGTCATAAAGAAGAAGGCCATCATGCCGGACCTGAACTTCAGAGAACTGGAAGGTGTGTTCACTTCCCTAAATGCTAGCTTCCATAAGGAAATAAAAGTGATAAATCTTCATCTTAATGATTGACATTTAAACATTAAAAAATTACGGTACAAGTGTCAGAGCGCATCCTTTGTCCTTTTCAAGTGTTGGATTCTTGCCTGTAAGTGCCAATCTGCTTAAAGTATTTTCAAGCCTCTGGCAATGTTTCTCAACACATTTGCAAAGGATTTCACATAAGATGCTGCCTAATTTAACTAACTGACTTTTAAAAGTTGGGTTTTAAGTTTTAATCTTCAGGAGCTTGCAATTCTCATAATTACAGCAGGAACATGCA
This sequence comes from Melospiza georgiana, assembly GCF_028018845.1. Classification (NCBI taxonomy): domain Eukaryota; kingdom Metazoa; phylum Chordata; class Aves; order Passeriformes; family Passerellidae; genus Melospiza; species Melospiza georgiana. Next base: position 40,253,792 of record NC_080430.1, on the reverse strand, counting down.
ATTTTCAGTGTTTGGCTAGGTACTAAAAACCCATTAATGCAAATCTGTTTTATTAAGCGTGTATGAAATGGAACAATAAGAAATGAAAAGTGGCACAAAGTAGTTTGGTATTGGTTAGCTTTGAGTTTTGGTCGGGTTTCTTATAGAGATAAAATAAAACTGAAGGAATTTCTTTCAGTTACTGTTGTTTTCTGTTAATTCTAAAATATTTGCTAAAGAAGTCTTCAACATTGGAAATACCTGGTTATGAGTAAACTTTAATATCTGAAATGAGAGTAGAGATTAAATCAACTGAAAAATTTTGGAGTATATGTACAGTGTTGTTATCCCCAGAATAATAAACTTCTAAATCAAATGCATCTTTTTCATACATTTGCAAGAAAGACTTTACAGCATTTGTGTTGATTTTTACCATTGTGTCTTTGTTATAATTACCTTTTACTGTTTTTGTAGACAGTATGTGGAGCTAAAAAGTTCATTTCTGCTCACAAAATTATCTGTAGATAAGATTTTTCTTTTTCTTAGGAGTGTTTGGGTTTTTTTTAATAATTAAAAATAAAATAAATTTTTCTAAATGCAAATTAATGTCTATTATTTTGGAGTCTTTAAGATTTTTTAAAATTGGTTTTTAAATTCTTGGTAATAACTTACTCAACTGAACTAAGTGGAATATCTGTGTTCTCCAGATAGGAACACTGTTAAAAATGATAGCCCTAAATTTATTTATTGACGTCATCATATGTATGTAGTGAATTTAAATAAAAAGCTACAACTGTATGTTGGAGTGGAAATATTGAAATGTGATAATGCAGTGATCTTGGTTGAGATTTAGCATATTTCTCTGTTCCATTGTTTTGAATATCATAAGACAGATTTGACTTTAAGCATCATTTAGGTGAAATTGTTTGCAAAGTTATTTTTTCAGTATCTAGCCCATATATTAAAAAAATGTAGTCAGCTTTTAAAAATGTGGGAAACCTGCTTGATTATGTTTGAAATACTGCCGAATTGGAGTAGATAAGATTCTCATTGACATTTTTAATTGTTATGGTTTAATCTAGATTATGAAATAGCTAATTTGTGCCAGCAATAGGCACTGGCAGTCATGTGTAGCCCATAGTTTTAAACTAGCTAGAATCCTTTAGTGTACAGTTTGACGAGTTTCATCTCACCTATTTAGGCTTTTTGGTGGTTTGATACTTGACATCAAAAGGAAAGCACCTTTTTTCTTGAGTGACTTCAAGGATGCATTAAGCCTGCAGTGCCTGGCCTCGATTCTTTTCCTATACTGTGCCTGTATGTCTCCTGTAATCACTTTTGGAGGGCTCCTGGGAGAAGCTACAGAAGGCAGAATAGTGAGTACAAAGAATGGTAGCGGCCAGGCTTTTAGACCTTCAGAGGCAAGTCACTGTGTGCATTTGTCTCATTTATTTATACTTGTATTTGAAGAATTTACCCACAGCACTTGATTAGCCTGCCCCAAAGCAGATCTTCCCCAAAAGGTAATTGCTGTGGAAAATGTGGGGAACCTATGTGAGCAGGAGAAGATGCACAGGGGAGGTAAAAAATGTTTATCCTACCTTATTGGATGAATGGCTTCATGAATTGAGAAAAGGCTTGTATTGCCTTCTCTTTGGCTGCTTAAGAGCAATAAATAGCAGTAAAGGTACACCATCCCACTGGGCCTGCTTTAGGCAAAGTCAGAGGCTCAAGGTGGATAGCCAAGAATATGTACTGGCCTTGAGTAGACCTATGAGGATGATAATGCCTGCAGTGTGTGGCCAGCAGTCCATTTATGAAACTGACAGGATGTGTTTATGCTTGCACTAATACATATGTTGCTCACAATAGAATAAAGTGTTTGAGGTTTATCAGCAGAAAATACTCTTCATTGTAAATTATTCAAATGTAAACCATATGCATACAAAATTTTGGTAGTGTTATGTTGGGCAGTGGATAATACTAGCACCTTTTCACCAGCAGTTTTTGAAGCAGGGAAGAATTACTGAATATCAGCAGTGTTAGTAACTTAGTATCAATTGGCTTATGAGGAAACTAGTTTGAAGTGTATTTTCTGTTTTTAAATCTATCACAAAGAAACAAGGCTCTGTCCTTTTATGGGAGGGAAGGATATATTCAGACATGTCTTTTACAAGTGCTAAGATGCTGATGAAACTTATGTTACAAAATTCTTGATACTTAATGAAATTTTTAAGCTTGTACTGTATTAAAATTTAGTTAACTGTTTTATTTCTTTCAATTATTGCTATTGACTCAGATATTTGTTTATTGGTGTAGCACTTCAAGCTGGTAGAAAATACAGAAATCAATTATGTCTTTGCTGTGTGCTGGTTTTCCCACTGTAAACGTAGGAATGATTACTAAAATGACAGTGTAACTTTTGAATGTACAACATGTATAATAATGAAACTACCCTCCTTTCAAAGCTTGATTCTCAAACACCTTCTTTCTTTTAGCTGTCTGGAATTGTTTGCGGGTTTGTTCCTGCCTTCAGATACTTGGTGTGCATCATTGAATAAAACATTTAGTTACTGCACACACATGTTCAAGCACAGTAGCTGACATTGTAAGGTACACAGTTTGTCTTTGAAACCTTCCCTCGCATTCTCAGAGGCCATCACCTCCACAGTGCTCCTGTCCCTGCCACCCTGACTGAGAGCCCCAAGGTTAATGCATTGACTAGCCAAAAACACTAATTTGAAGGTAATAGAACGAGAGACTGGAATTATATTTTTTTCTTAATGTTATGAACAAAGGACTCATTTTCATTTTTAATAGCCCAGTTCGGCAAATCATTTTGACCATTTTCAGATGATTTCCTGAATTGGAGCTCAAGTTTGAGGAATTCTGTTTTCTTAGGTTTGCATAATTTCAAAATAGCAAATGCTTTAAAGTTCCACTCGGAACACTGTAATTCCATTACAGGAATCTGTAATCCATGACCTCTCATTGTGGTAGGTGGTGTAATTAACAATTTTCAAGTAAATTGAATGTAATGCTAGTATTTAAAATTCTGACCTCTCTCTTTAGAGGTACATTGTAACTGGGTATTTTTGGCAGAAAATATTGCAGGGAAACACTTAATTCAAGAACTGAACTAGATACCTTAATTCCTTCAAAAGAAATGCATTACCAGGTGGGACATTGGTTTACTGCTCATCTATTTTTGGTGTCATGTATACATAAAGCAATATTCTTCAGTAATTTCCCCCGCACCTTTGCCTGTCAGCTTGTTTTTCTTTTTTTTTTTTTTTTTTCTTTTTTTTTCTTTTGTAATGCTTGGTTGACTGATGCAGGTTTGATACAGCACACTGTAGGTATGGTGCAATACAGATATCTGTTTTCTTTTTTCTTTACAGAGACCATTAATTCTTTCTGTAATCAACATGCTGAGTAACTATTTTCTTTTTTTTTTTTGTTTGTTTGTTTGGGGTTTTTTTTTGTTTCAGATTAGTTTTTCTTTTTTTTTTTTTTTTTTTTTTTTTTTTTTTGTAAATTTGTATAATTGTTGGTATGCTTTTCCTTCAGAGCTGGCAGGACTAGTAACTTGTTCTCATGGTTTTCGATGGCTTTATGTTTCTCAAGGGTGAAGTTTTCAAAATCTTGTCCATGGTATTGTTACTGCAAAACAGTGTTAAGTTATTCTTGTCTCAAACATGGATATTGATTGCAATGTGTTTGCATCTTGTCTTGTTTCTAAGTTAGTGCATCTTAAAGCTGTATTTATGAAGATATGATGCTAAATGCTAACCTGAAAGACAGCAAAGTTACAGTATTTTTTTTTCCCCCCAAACAGAGTGCAATAGAGTCTCTCTTTGGAGCCTCATTAACTGGGATTGCCTATTCTCTCTTTGCTGGGCAACCTCTTACTATCTTGGGAAGCACAGGACCAGTTCTAGTATTTGAAAAAATATTATTTAAATTTTGCAGGTAAGTGATATTTCTATTGACTTGATGCACTTTTTTTAACATTCTAGCCTGTTACAATAGCAGTAGTTGAAAGCAGATGTGCAGTAAATGTGTATGTCCATGAAGGTAAATACAGTGGCAAGAGACTGAGAAATTGATATTATTTGGTAAAGCTGTGAGGCACTGGCAAACCTAAATGAGAAAATCAGTGATAAGAAGTGGCAAGGACTCAAATGAAAGTTATATTCTGACTGTGTGAAGTTGTTGGCTTTGCTTCTGCAGGGGTAAGCAGAGATGGATCTACCCTCTAGGAGAAACCATCTGGGTAGCTCTGGAGGGACCCATCCCCATGATGCTTCCCAAGCTAGGTAGTTGCACTGTCAGTCCTAGAAACATCTTGCAGTGTTGCTTTGCTTTGGTGGGAGATGAGGCAAAAAAATTTTTGCTTCCTTCAGAGCTAATATCAAGCATGAGAAAAGTGCTGAAAACCTATAAAGCTTGGCCTCAGTGTCTTTTCAAGTAGAATGTAATAGAGGTGGGTTTTGACTCAGTTAATGCTTTTTATTTCTTTCTTCACACAGGGATTATGGTCTTTCCTACCTCTCCCTGCGAGCTAGCATTGGTCTGTGGACTTCATTTCTGTGCATCGTGCTTGTAGCCACAGATGCCAGCAGCCTCGTGTGCTACATCACTCGATTTACTGAGGAAGCTTTTGCAGCACTCATATGTATCATATTTATTTATGAGGCATTGGAAAAGCTTTTCCATTTGGGAGAAGTGTATCCCTTCAATATGCACAATGATTTGAATAAACTGACTTCATATTCGTAAGTACCAAGTTACTATCTGTTAGTGAAATAAATAGGGACATATAGAGGGACATATTTTTTACTAAATGGCAGTGGGTGCCGCTTCCAGGGAAGGGTAGGAGGAATGCTAAGGTTGGTGTGGGCATGAAAAACACCAAAACAATTCTATTCAGGATGCTGTGAAATTGAATTTTCTGTGTTAGCTATGGGTGGTTGAAAGGGATAAGGGGTTGTGACAAAGCCTGCTTTAATACAGCTTTTCTAAAGGTCAGAACAGGACTTCTGCTTGCTACTTCTAGGAATTACAGTTTCATGAAATAGGATGACTTGGGTTAGCAGCTCACACATGCCAGATGAAGATACTGCTTACTGTTGCTCAGAGAAAACTGCTCATTTCTCATAGTTTAAATGAAATAATTTAAATGTTAGTGCTCCCCTCCTGCTGGAGATGTGCATCTTCCAACTTCAGTTGTACCTGTGTGGTCACAGTGTGGGTGAGGGACCCCTAACAAGGTCACGTCCATGCACGTGGGGTGAGAGTCCCTGCTTGTTGCACTGGGGCAATCATTCTCTAGTTGGAGAGCAGAATACTCTCTGCCCTGCTAACCAGGGCTGCTGCTCTGCTTGGCCAGGGCAGTTATCCCCTTGCACACAGGGTGACTTCTAGCAGTGTCAAAACTGGTTTGGACTACTGTGTTTCCCCTCCAAGATCTCTGCTCACTTTTGCAATCATTCAGTGCTTCTTCAGGACTTTCTTCCAGGGGGAAAGGGCAAACACCCTGCCAGGCTGCTTCTTGTGTTCCGTTCACGCTTGACATTTACACTCACTTTCCTGTCTTAGCCGCTGTTAAGACCAGGCCACATTGCCAGGAGTGGGCTGTGGGAGGACACTCACTCACTTATTTTTCCCTTCCTACTGGCTGCTCATCCTTCTGTTTCAGTGGCTCTGGGTCCTCACTGGACTTCTGCATGGGCGTGTTCAATCCGCTGAGCTGGCAGAAACTGTTCTGTAGGGCTTTGGGCACTTGCCACCTGACTGTGTTTTGCCACAGGCAGGCCATGAGGGTGGGAAGGTGGGATTTTAATTTGCTTTAGCTCTGTGGTTTTTGGGACATGCCACAGTGTTCAGCATGGGTTTGCCCTGCATTTTTTCTCTTACAAAGCTGTAGGAGATCTAGCTGTTCACAATTGCTTTCTTCCTCCTTTCCCTTTCCTTTTTTCCCCACTCTGTAACCCCCAGTGGGGAAAAGGGTGCAGAACAAGCATGTTCAGTTAATTGAGCCACAAAACAATCTCAAATACTCTTACATTTTTCTGGATGTGGGTTTTTCCTTTCTTTTCCTGCATTTCTACTTATCTACTTGGTGGCATACTTTATCTTCATTGTCTTTGTTGAGAAATTTGTCAAGTCTTCCTTCAGCATGCTTTTTTATGTTGCTGCTTTGACCAACAACTAATTATGATTTGTCTCATCATGCTTATTGTTGCAATTCCTTTCTCTATTGATGATTCTGTGTTGGCAACTGCTTTGTAGGAGCTACTGCTTTCCACTCCTTTCCTATTTCCTGTTTCTGTTAGTTTAGAATTCAGTTAACAAAAGATAATTGTTTACTCAGTATTTTCAAAATTCCCTCGAACATTGTGCTATGCAAATCTATGTTCTTTTTGCCCATGCACATATAATGTCTCTTCTTTCTTTACCCTCACACCACCAGGATGCAGATTTTCCCTTCCATGGTTCATTGGGGTTTTTTTTTCAGTGTGTTTAGTGAATCTCATAGAAAAAGGAGACTTATTTCTTGTTTACTAACTCCTTCCCCTCTTCTACATAAATTTTTATGTGTTAAGCTTACCAGTTGGTGTACTTGAATAGCTTTATTTGAAAACATCCCATTAAATCCATATTCAGTCCATTGTGTTTTGGTTTTTTTTTAATATGATGTGTACTTCTGTCCACCTGTCTGACAGAAAGGATTTGCAGTGTGAGTTTGCAAAATGCTGCAATAGGGAGGGGGATTTTTACTTCTACAAAAATATTGCTAAAAATTATGTATACAGTTGCTTTAAAGCTGAGCACTGTAAGCATTTATATCTTCAGTTAGCTGACAACATACTCAAATTTGGTGTCTTTCTTGAGGCTGACCTGATTCTTCATTTCCCCCACCCTCTCAATAGTCCTGGATCAGGTAAGGAAAAGCCTTGTACTCTGCTTCTTCCATAGAAGTTTGGGAAAAACTCTGGTTTAAACTCTTCAGGATTTTTGAATTTACTTCAAATTGCTGCATTTTGGCACATACAGCTTAAAAGCATGCAAACTTTTCTTCTTCCCTTCAGATGTGTGTGTTCTGAGCCTGAGAAACCAAGCAATGACACATTGCGTATGTGGAGGACTATCAATAAGTCTCGTGAAGACATAGCATGGAATAATCTTACAGTTTCTGTGAGTATCTGGAAGCTATATGTATGTATCTGTGTGTGTATATGTGCATATGAATAAAAAATAAACACCTGCACAGTACTAGTGTTTATTACATTTTTTCATCTGATTTCTTTTTTTAACTGAACTGTTTGTTTAACTGAACTGGACTGTTTTCCTTAAAACTGTATTTTTCAACTCTCTTAATTTCTTCCATAAGGCTTTACAGAGTCAGTGTAGAGGACTAGATGAGTGAGTCCAGAGAAGTAAATGCTAATATAAGTCTACTTCAGGTAGCTACCTTAATGCTTTTAGGCACCACAGTAATCTTCCTGTAGGGGAACATGGTGAGGTGAATAAGCAGGAGTTTGCTTTCTTCCAGTTCCTGAAAGAAATATTTTTAATATGACATGACGATGGAATTTCTATTTGAAGTGTGGCAGTAAACACATTTCATTAGTTATTAGACATTGGTACAAAACTCCCAACACAATCTAAGGAAATACCTAAATATTGATTGGAAGAAATAATTATTTGAAATGAAAAACAATTATTTACAATGGGCTCCAAGGTATTAACTTATGAATTGGATATTTTATACCAATATCTAATTTTGTGTGTAGGTGAAGAGGAGGAAAGTTACCATGTGCAAGCGCTCTGGAAAGCTTTTAGAAAGAAACAGTTTTGCTGATAAGTAGTTTCTTGGGCAGTGTGCAGTGGAATTAATGCAGCTGTGTGCAGCCACTTTGCTTACACTGGCATCTGATTCCCACCCGCTCTTGAATGATTTGGATTTGTTACTGGTTTTGTTACACTTGTTAGGTTGGCCACCTGAGGCTGTTTGGAACAGCAGTGGATATCTGTGTATGGGCTCCCCTTGTGTCTGAGCATAGACATTCACACTGAAGCACCTCTTTTGCACTGCAGAAATACCACGTAAAACCTCAGTGCTTTACTTGACTTGTAGCAGGACTTTTTTCTGTGTGCTACCTATGACTCCTAGTTTACCATAATCACTTAGGATGACAGTTTCTTTTAAGCTTAGTTTTTATATTTCCTTTATATTTATTACTTATTTTATATGCCTTTTCATCTATATGCCTTTACCTCTAAAGCATCTTTAGTCTTACCCGAGAGACAGAACTGACCTGGGATTTGGTGTTATCGTATAAGCAAGGTAGATTGCGAAAAGCGAGAACTTGTGCCATAAGATAAATTTTCAATGAATTAACTGATAAATTAGGCTAGTGCAGTGCTGCTTCCAGCTACTTGAGGTATTGGCTTGTGTTTTCCTTATATTCCATGTGTCTACTTGAACTTTTTGCTTTGCATTTTAGTAAGTCTTTTGGATAGCTGTCATCTGATTTTGTTTTCTTTTTTATTTAAATCCATTATTTACGATGCTTTCCTACTTTGTTAGTAATGTTTTGTTATGGTTTGGGTAATCTTATTTTATAAGACTGTTTTTTCCCTTAACTGAGCAAAACAAAGTCAAAGAGATAGGAGAAACTGAGGAGATCCTTTTTTATGTTTGTTAGCTAAAGTTGATGTTGGATATTCTGCTTTTCCTGCATTGAAAAACAGAATAGAAGTAATGTAACTGTTAAGAAATTGTTTCTTCTTGGACATCTCCCAGCATTTTTGGCATCCTGAAATAATCAGTGGTGGCTACTGTGGCTTTTCTGGAACACACAGCACACGTCTGGCTTTTCCAGGATGAGGTAGTCATGAAGGAAAGAAACCCTTGTTGGAATTATGGACTTTCTCAAATGTGTTTTATATAGAAAGGTTGGAAGCTTAGTTGAATGTACTGAATTAATAAAACAGACTTATGAAGAGTTTTTCTCTTTGCAGGAATGTTTAGAATATCATGGTGTGTTTCGTGGATCAGCTTGTGGCCATCATGGACCATATATTCCAGATGTTCTTTTCTGGTCTGTCATACTATTTTTTGCAACATTTTTCCTCTCCTCTTTCCTTAAGAAATTCAAGACCAAACGCTATTTCCCAACTAAGGTAATTCTGATTAGAGACTAGACTATTGTTACCTTGTAATAAATACACCTTGATATAATTTAATGGAGTTGAATTCTGTCTTGAGAAATTTCTTTTAAGACAGGAAAGGAAATGAAAACCCAAAATTCAGCTAATAATTACAAAGCTTAGGACATTTGAGGAAAGAAATAATCTGCAAAAATTTGGTGTTTATTCTGTATTTTTGTAGAATTACAACAAGATATTCTAAACTTTGAAAGATCTAAGCAGTCCATCTCCTCTCATTAATCAGTATTGCCAGGCATCATTAGTAGAGACAATATTGCGGCTCTTTTCCTCACGTAGCCAAACAAAGCAATTAATTACTTTCCCCAAACCACTGATGTCTATTGGGTTTAGAGTGGTTCCTCAGGGGATTGCTATTTCTAATAGATGTTAATGTGATGCTTCTTTTGAGATTGATTTATGTAACTTCTGCTAGGCAAAATGAAGTGGTTAGATCTGCTATAAACCTCAACTCATCCCTGTAATGTCTTCCTAATGTTTAATAAAGTTATCTTTGATAATATGAATGTATTGCAAATTATCCACCTCCTATTGATTAAAACATGAAAGTATGAATATTACTGACCTAAGGTACCAGGAACTAGCTGTGATGGCTGAGCCTCCTAATGGGATTGAGAGGAGAAGGAAGATTGTGGAGTTGTTTAAAGTAATTTGCCTCTTGCAATAGTCCACTTTAAATGAGTGAACAGCTGTATGGAATACTTGTCTTCTGCAACTTCATACTGTGCTGGCAGGCAGCTTAAATTTGAAAGTAACAAGAAAAAGTAGATAATGTTCAGTGGTAGTATAATATAAGTAAACCTCACTTTTTGTAGAGGAGAAAATCATCTTTCTACACATGGAAATTATAATGTTGAAAAAGGCAAGACTTAACACAAGTCTTTTCTTTATAGGTGCGTTCCACCATCAGCGACTTTGCAGTATTTCTGACCATAGTAACCATGGTTTTGATTGACTATCTTGTAGGAGTACCTTCTCCTAAGCTTCGTGTTCCAGAGAAGTTTGAGGTAAGAAACAAAACCTTTTGAAAAACATAACTTTTAAAATGATTGAAGTTTTATGAACAGTAAAACAATCAAATCATACAGAAACAGAAGTTTCTCTCTTTTGATTACAATGTGGTTGATCAAGTAGTTTCTCTTTTCTGTTTTGGATGTATGTCTCATCTGACAGAAAAATTTATGTTTTATATTATTACTGAAAGGATTCTTTTGTGTAAATGTACAAAATGAAGGAATCAAATGGATTTGTTTTGATTTTTCCCATATAAATGCCATGTTCACCTGTAACTACTAAATCAGTCTTTTGGTCAAAGCCATTGGAAGACAACCTAAACATATACTTAAGGGACTGATCTGTTGTTCGTTGAAACTGTTTGTAATGATAAAATCTGCATTCTATTTTAGTAATTTAATTCTCCTTGTTGACGGGTTGGTGTCCTTTTTTCAGCCCACCCGAAAAGATCGAGGATGGTTCATAGATCCTCTTGGACACAATCCTTGGTGGACACTCTTGGTTGCTGCTCTTCCTGCTTTACTTTGTACCATTCTCATTTTCATGGATCAACAAATAACAGCTGTTATTATAAACAGGAAAGAGCATAAACTGAAGGTAAAAGTCCTTTTTATGGAAGTCTAATGTTGTGTAAGTTACTTAAAATCAGATTCATTCTGCAAATTTGTGAAATTACCATCAGCTGCTAAATATAAATTGACTAATCAAGAACAAATATAATTTTGTGGATACTCTCAAAGTATCTGACTTTTGCAGTTGTATTCACCTGCTGAATTAGAAGTACGATCATATAAATAGAAAGTTTTTCAAGTTATTTGTTTGCTTAATTTTACAGAAAGGCTGTGGTTATCATCTTGATCTGCTCATGGTTGGTATTATGTTGGGAATATGTTCTATCATGGGCTTACCGTGGTTTGTTGCTGCAACTGTCCTGTCTATAAGTCATGTTAACAGCCTGAAAGTTGAATCTCAATGCTCAGCACCAGGAGAACGACCAAAGTTTTTGGGAATCCGGGAGCAGCGAGTGACAGGATTGATGATTTTTGTGCTGATGGGGACGTCAGTGTCCATGACCTCTGTGTTAAAGGTAAAAGAGAGTTTTTCCAAAATATTTTCTTTGTGCTATTGATGTTGTGATTCAGCATTTCATAATGTGAGAAAGTTCTTTTATTTTAAGTAAGATATGCCTGGACTCATTCTCAAATTGCTTTTTTAGCAACAGATGTTAGTTGAATAGAAACACTATGGAAGGATGCAAGAAAATGAAATCTGAGAAAGCTAGGAATGTAGTGAGTAGTGAAGAAAGCAACCTTTTCCTGTGTTACTTGATTTTTCTTGCCAACATTTTTTTAGTTTTTCCAGTTCATGTTACCTAAAACCTGCAGTTTTTATGTAAGTGCTTAAATGGAGAGAGAAAAGGATTGTGATAAAGAAGTAAAGCTACTTGAGTAGAAGTAATATAGTGTAGCAGAAGGAGCAGAAACGTTGCTTTAAAAGGGAGAAATTCAATTTTTCACTAATTGTTCTTCAGCTTAATAAACTTAATTTGATTCTTAGAGTGTCAAGATTATTTTATACATGATCACACTATAATGGTGATTTTGCAGTTGTGTTGTAGCATCAGATTACACTTTATCTCCTAATTTATATCCCTAGTGACCTTTCAATGACTATTGGAAGAAAATTCAGTTGGATTTTGCTCAGATTTACTAAAATCTGTTCAACTTCTACTTTGTTGTTTCAAATCCAGTAGTTAAAAGGAGAAATGAAAGAATTATCTTTTTTGTTGTCAGAAATGCAGATAACTGCGTAACTGCTGGTATTTCTAAAGAGCTTCGTAAAAGTCTGTATAAACAAAGAAAGATCTCAAGTAATTTCGTAAGAAATGCAGCTTCTCAAATTTAGATAATGGGAAAGAATAATCCTGTAAATATGCAGCTATAGTTTAATAAGTAGTTATGTATTATAAATTTTAAATAGTTGACCATTTGTATATCTATTAAAGAATGTAATGTTCCGTAAAAAATAAGACCATTGCAGTTACTAAAAAAAAAATCAGATTTGACAGTGTCTCATTAAAGTTACCAAGAGCTCAGCTGTATAATGTGAATAATCAGAATCAAAAGCAGAAACACTGAAATAGTTTTATTGTTGCTCAAAAGCAAAAACTAAAAGTGGTGGTTGCTGAAGTAAAGTGTTTTAAATCCCATATTTTAACTTTTTGTTCATAGAAATGAGTACTTTTTGGTTTATGGGCCCAGGGTAATAGGAATGAAATTATAACTCTTTGCTTTTAAAAAATGCTTTTCTTTTTCAGTGTGAATGACTGTTATTGTTCAAAAGAAGTAAGGAGAACAAAGCCTTGCATCTGACAGTTGTTGTGCTTTTGTTCCATGTGTGGATTTATACTGATTTAATGCAATAGAAGACACTATATCAAATTACACCACTTACAGTGAAGACACTAGCCACACACACACATACATCATGAATCCCTAAGGCATAGTTTTATTTCACACTGTTTAAATAAAGGGTTTTGTTCAGTCTTGATAGCAGCAGTTTTTATTAAAATTTCATGTTGTATCTTGGCTGTCCTTTACTTGGAAGCTTAATGAATTCAGGAGCAAAGAAGGCTTCACTGCAGAGGGTTGATGCAAGTGCCACTGAAATCAGTGGACAACTTTGTTATCTTAGTAAGCTTTAAGTTATATCAAAATAGAAAATCCCACTGTATAAAATTATATAAGCTATTATATATTACAATTTAAATTATTAGAAATATAATTTTAATAAGCTTTAAATTGGTCTTCTTACTGAAGCAAAACTTAGTTCTGAATAATTAGCAGATTTTCATAGCTTAGTAGGTATGGTGAGGTTTTTGTATTGTCTGTTCCAGGTGTTCAGAAGTAAAACTTAATGTGGCAATTTAATGAAGTTGTACAGAATACAGTAGTCTTGATACAGTTCCTGTCAAACAGCAGCATAAAGCAGTATATTTAGCATGAATAGAAATTTTTCTTGCAACCCAGAAAATTGAGTGAGTGAGCAGTCAAGGCAGAACTGCTTTTTTATCCTGATGATAACCTAGTTAGTTGTAGATTTTTTTTTTTTGCTGCTCAATGATACATATGTATTCTTTTAAATAAAGGTCTTCAGATTTCACTTAAGTAAAATATAAAGTAAAAAATAATTTGGTCTGTGCCTTTCACTTATATGGACTGCTCTCTTATGTCATGTTGATTCCACTTTTAACTGTGGGTGTTTTTTCCCCCCTAGTTTATTCCAATGCCAGTTTTGTATGGTGTCTTTCTTTACATGGGAGTATCTTCATTAAAAGGGATTCAGGTAAAGTCTGATTTTAACAAGCAGTTCACTTATGTTTAACACTGAATGAAAAGGAAGCTGTAACACCCTGCATTATGTGAGCCACAATAAAGTTGTTCCATATTTTCTGAATAGCATATAGGATAATTTCCTGAGTGTCATGTTCAAGTATTTGCTCTTACAATATTATGTCTTCACTTGACAGTTCTTTTTTATTTATTCTTTCAATAGCGTAGCTAAGAAACAAATTTTCTGAAATATTATGGAATTTTTTATTATTGGGGGGGGGGGGGGGCATCACCGACCCCTGCAAAACAGCCCACAGTTCCACCCCCTTGAATGTTCACCGTCTTTCATTTGTATTTAATTTGGGATTATTTTACATTTCTGTAGTCTCCTAAAAACATTAATTTTCTTCTGGAGAGGCAAAAAATAATTAACTGAAGAATGCTTTTATTTTCCCATGCAGTTTTTTGACCGTATAAAACTGTTTGGAATGCCTGCCAAACATCAACCTGACCTGATTTATCTACGTTATGTGCCACTGTGGAAGGTCCATATCTTTACAGTTGTTCAGCTCACTTGTCTAGTTCTCTTGTGGGTGATCAAAGCCTCTGCAGCTGCTGTTGTTTTCCCTATGATGGTAAGTTTTCTGGTTTGTCAGTTAATAATTTTTATACAAGACTACACGTATTATTCAGAGTCTCTTCAGAAGATGCTTGCTGCCTTTAAGAAAGAAGGAAGTGGGAAAGAAACAAAAAGCCCCTGTAGTACAAGCTGTTCACTTTTGAAACACAGAGACTTCTCATTTCCTGAAAACAAGCAATTCAGATGTGAATGGCTACTGAAAGTGGAAATTATTTACCTTTGGGGTAAGATGAAATCTAGTACTAGAAAAAAGGGCTTCATTTACAGATTCTGAGTGTTCTGAAAGTGTGTGTGCATTTTTGTTCATTTGAATAGTTTAATATATAAAGTATTTTTTGTGTGGTTCCCTTTAGGTTCTAGCATTAGTGTTCGTTCGCAAGCTCATGGATTTGTGTTTCACCAAAAAAGATCTTAGCTGGCTTGATGATCTTATGCCAGAAAGTAAAAAGAAGACAGAAGATGATGAAAAGATAAAAGAGAAAGAAGTAAGTGTGAAAACAATCAAACTGAGCATGTTGTAAATTTCTAGGAAATACCTAATGCAATTTAAAATAATACTATGTGACCTGAGCATATGACCTTATATACCAGATACATATTTTGAAATTCTTCACTTACTTAAGAAATTAAATTCTTTACTAGAGGAACAGTTGCTGCTGGTTAGGGAATTAAGTCTCTGTTTCAATTATGCTATTACAAAGTATGATTTTTATTTGTGATCAGAATTTTCAAGCAAAGTGGAAAGAAGCAGTTGTTAGCACAAAAATGTTGGGTTTTTTGGTCTTTCATCAGATTAGAGGGAAAGAAAATGGAGAGAAAGGAGAGGGAGAGGGAAGTGGTGGAGTAGGATTTCTTTATTCTGCTTAAATTAGTCACAAAAGTGTTCATAATATCAGGGACATTTTGCTCATGTGTGTTTGTGGAGCTGTCATTTAGTGCAACTGCTAGTTACCAAAGATACAGTAATATAGCTTCTGGAACTTATCCGTGAAAGTCCTGCCTTTCTGTGCACCACCTAGATGAATTCCTTGCAAAGCTTGTATGTAACACCCTCCTTCCCCAGTCTCCCATGACCCCTCCCTTAATAAGACACTTCAAGGAGGAAGAGTCATAATCTCTGTCTCCCGCATTCAACTGTGGTATCTACACAGAAGTGCCTTTTACCCCTATGGAATACCTGTCATATAACTTGAATAAGTTGAGATGATAACTGAATAAATTGAGATACTACTGTGGTTTCTGCTATGTGAGTAATTTTACAAACTTCTTACTTGGAATTTACAGGAAGCAGAGAGAATGTTTTCAGACCATGACAGTGTACACCTTGCATATGGAGAAGCAAATATAGATTTTCCTGTAAAAACCCTGAAATACAGGTATAAAATGTGTCTGTTTAAAAATTCTTTTATCAGAGCCCAAAATTTGCTTTATATTAAGTTGGTTGTGTATGAGTTGAAATAATTTTTCCCCAAGCTGGTAGCTTAGCCATGATTAGGAAATAGGAATATATATCTTGTGGTGCTACATTAGTGTTTTTATACTGCATTGTTCTTTAAAACTGCATCTTAATTATAAATTTACATGACCATCTTGAACAGATCAGATGACTCAATTTCGACCAGCTGTACTAAAGGTGAAGAAGCATCCTTGGTCAGTTTTGATGGAATATTTGTGTGCTACTGTGCATGAAATACTGAGCATTAAGCAACTAATAGCATCAGTTGAGCCATGTGTTTGCCAGCCACTTGGGTTTTGCAGAAGAAATCTAAGTGTGTAATTATTTGATTTACCTAAGCAAAAGCTAAAGTCGTAATCTCTGTGGTACAAAAAACCCGTTGTACAGGCAAGCATTTTTACTTTAAAATGTTATTTTCTGAACATAAATATACAAATATTCCAGAAAAGGAGGTACTGGAATTTCAGTCATGGAAATTCTTTCACCTTTGATAGGCATTTTGCCTCAGCTGGTGTCTCCCTTACTGGGGTTGTATTTAGCTGAGTGGTCAGGTGTTCTCAACTGTTCCAACACGAATTTAAGATGTGACAGATGAACAGCTTACAGGTTTTCTTTTTGTCTCTAATACTAAGGGTTCCTAGGTTAAAAATTTGCTTTCCTATGGATCTAGGGTAGTACCAGGTATGCACTGATGAGAGTTGGGAACAGACAGAAATTTGGATTAGACAGATATTTCTGCTGAGTGCTGTTTTCTGTTCTGAGAGCAGGCTTAATCAGACTTAAGCAACTCAAATGAAAATGCTAAAGCTTTTTAAAAAACATTTGAGTTGCTAATTGCTCTCACAGTAGAGCTGTGACTTCAAATGTGTGTGTGTTTTGTATGTATTCTGCTGCCTTATATGTCTTGTGGGATCCCTGAGGAAGAGTGGCTTTGAAAGTTTTTTCTGCCATTTGAAAAACTTAGAGATGACCTGGGATAGGTTCTGAAGCTTAAATGTGGAACAGAACAGAAAGCAGACATACAGGCAGCACCTGAGTCTGCTTCACATAGAACTGTGTGGAGGACAAAAGTGGAAATAGGCTTTAAAATCTTTACATCTGTGAAGGTAAACTTATCTTCTGCAACACTTGGGAGGGGGGTGGTCTGACAAAATAACCTTGCAAAATATCTAATTAGGCTTTTGAGATAAAAAAGCAAAACTTATCTGTCAAGATAATTGGAATTTCTAGATTTTTAATAGTTTCAAATCTCACTTAAATTTTCGAAATTTTATTAACCTTTGCTCTTTTGCCCTTGATTATTTCTTAGAAGCCACTTAAAGTAACTGATCCAGGAAAGCTTTAGCACAACAGTGTGATTCAATTCATTATTTCTTGGCATGCAAAATAATTTTCTGAACCTAGTTATGGGTTACCTCTCAAGTTTTCTCAATATCTTACTGGTATCTATGTGAAAAAAATTTTTGAGATGCTATGTCATTATGGTAGTGCTGGTTAGTTAAATTTTCAGTTTTTTGTTGAAGTATGCTTTTAAGAGGTGAACTCAACTTGTGGCTGTGTAAATATTGAAAGAAGGCACAACTGATGTAAATGATGAGTGACAGTAAGTATAATAGTGTTGCAAGGAATTGAATACTAACCTGAAAGTATGTTTGTTCTTTAGCACTGATCCCTCAGTTGTAAACATATCAGACGAAATGGCCAAAACTGCACAGTGGAAGGCTCTTGCCATGAGTACTGAGAATGCCAAAGTAACCAGAGCTAACCTGAGGTAGCTATAATTACTCACACCTTTTCTAACTAATTGTCTTGTGTTTATCAGCCATACTTGTATTTATTGAACTATATCTTAAAAAAAAAAAATGTCTATGAATCTGAGTTACTGACTTCTTACTATTGAAGACTTTGAATTTGAGCTTAATTTTTCCTCTTTACTCTGATTTTATCAGTTTCTATAAGGAATTATTTTCTTGCTATTTTGTTAATGTATTATTTTAAATAGTAATTTTAAAATTACTATTTATTTACTTAATACAAGTGTTTATTACTCTGATGAGCTTAGGGTTTCTAAGTACTAGTATGTATATAAGCATGAGAGTGGTTTGACGCTCAATAATACAAATTCCACTGAGAATACAAGGTAAGTCCAGCACTTTCATTGTTGCTTTGTACTGCCCTAGGTTCTGTTTTTGTGGGGGAATGTGTTGCTTGGATTGCTTTTCCTCAACTCATTTTAAATATCTAAAAATTGAACCTGTCTCAGACCCTATCTTCACTGACATATACTTCAGTGAAGTATATGGACAGATCATGAGCCCTCAGTGCTCTGAACTTTCCCTGTAAGCTGACACTTACCTTCTGTGCTGGCCAGTAGCCTTTCTTCTCTGTGAGCTCCCCATCAAAGAACAAAGTCTGAGTGTGATGTATCATTCTGCTATTTTATCCTGATTTATTCCCTGTCTAGCTGAATCTGTCTAGGGAAACAAGCCAAGATGTGAGTGTTTGTGCAGTATAAATTCCTGAAAGGCTTGTGATTTATAGGAACTTTTATCTGGGGACTGCTCATCATCCATGCCACTATTGCTTAGCAGTTTTTATGTAGGAATGGGGAGAATGGGCATTTTTGCCTCAGAAAACTAAACCTAAGCAGTCCTGTTGTCTATTGTATGCATCTTCTATTGGCTGATCCTTTTCAGCCAATTCTGTCTGAGGAAGACATATTTGAGAGATACAAAATTGTCAGGTTTTGTATAAAATTACATCTCAGTGAAAGTGTTCATGGTGAGGAGGGAGAGTTCATGCTCTGTGCAAGGCTGGAGCATTCCATGGAGGGCATACTCTGTTCATGGCTCTGTCCAAGCCATCTCAGGTCCTGCTGGAAGCACCAGTAGTGACCTAGCACTTGTATACCATCTTTCTATTCACCACACACATTGCTCCAAACAAGGCATGGAAGTACAGTTTTGGCCAGACAGCAGGTCAGCCAAGGGTAAAGGAGAGAGAGAAAGAACTTTGAGGTGTTTTGTAAGAGGAAAAGCTTAAGACTCATTAGTGCAGGCACCCTTTCCATTAATGTCTAGGCTGAATTGTTTAAACATTTTAAAAATGTTAAACACATATTTAATTAAATAAAACATTTCAATTAATATTTAATTTAATATTAATTAAATTAATTAATTAAAATATTTCAAAATCTTGAGTACCACATGAGTGAGACCATCAAGAAGACAAATTGAAGAGATAAGAGAGTATGTGTGTCAGTACAGCCCCCTTATTTAATAGGTGTTTTCTTCCTTGCTAAATTCTTAGAAGCAGCCCATTACAGAATTTATGGATGATTCTAGTAATTATCTGATAGTCATTGGGCATATAGGGCTTGAAGAGATACAGGCCTGCATTTCTTTTCCAGAAGAATGAAAATGTTTAGATTTGGTTTTCAGGCAGTTCTAATTTAGTACAATTTCATCTCTCACTTTCCTGTTTCCTGAGTAGGTTAAGTTAGTATGGAATTTTATGCAATATTAGCGAATCAGGCTTCTGATCAGTTTGCAGTGTTTTTTATTATGCTTAGCCTTGCATTCATTATTCCATCTATTGATTATGTTTTGCTATAAGACACTTCCCTTTGATTCTATAACATACCCTCCTTGAGCTTAGTACAGTAAAAAATCCATCTTGGTAGGGAACTTGCTAAAACTATAAATGGAAAATAAGAACCACTGGTGCCAGAACTGGGTTTTTAACAGGCAGTCTCATAGTGCATTAATCTTGAAAATCTTGAAAATGTTGAAAGGCAGACTTCTTGAGCCTTAACTCAATTGGTTGCTGTTTTGAGGTGTTTGCTATGCTTTCTTTGCATCCTGTTGAGATACAGAGATGTCACTACTGGTCATTCAAAAGTAATTTCCAGTAAATTACTGATTTTAGTTCTGCTAAGGTTTTTCTGCTTAACTGTCTTCATCTGGTGGTACAGACAGACATTTAATGCTCTGGTAAAAATGGTTCTGTAAGCACTGCTATTTTCAGATTTATATTTAAATGCTAATGCAGTTCAAAGGAGGCATGTCTTTTATAATTCCAGATGACATGTTGTGTGGCTTGGCATGATTTATTAAAAACTATGTATTTTTAAGAAGATCAATTTTTAATTTTTTTATTTTCTTTTTCTGAATTGATTCAGATTGCTTTTTCTTTTTTCCTCAGCCATCTATTGTAGTTTACAGACTGTGGGGTCCCAGCACACTTGTATCTTCTAAGGAGACCCAGAATTTTTCTCTTTGCATGAATTTCTAATATATTTTTTTCCTTAAAGAGCAACTCTACAGATGTGTCATCTCTTTTGAAATTCATCCTCCCTCTTAGGCTGTTCCATTTCATCTTCTACTGACTTCCAACTACTTTGTGACATTCCTTATTGTCCTTCAGTCAGGCACTGTTCAGTGTCTGTGTCCCTAAGAGTGTCAGTTGTTCAGGTGCCACTTGTCTTTTGGGTCTTCTGCTTCACTTGAATGGAAGGTTCAGGTTACACAGGTTTCTTACTGTCCTCTGCTGTTGTTGGAAGTGTGGTTTCCCCTTTTGAACAGACTGAAATGTCCTCTCATGCTTGTGAACAGATGGTTTCCCTGCCCAGGAATAAAGATGTATTAGTAATGTTGCTTGTTACGTATTTTTGTGTATTTTTACCGTTTTGCAGGCTGTGTTGGGGATTTGTTTGTTTGTTTTTAAAGAAGTTTTGCAAGAACAGTTTCAAATCAATAAAAGCAGTGGAATTGGATATGGTATTTATGAAGGAGATATTGGTGTTTTCTCTCTTTTAAGTTAAGTCACTGTTCCTGTGAATATTATTTAACAATTACTAATATGTAATAGAAGTGCCTTATCATAAAAGCATCCTTATGTAAATACTTTCAGGTTTCATTTTGAAGTATAAAACATTTGAAATTTAACCTTTCCTAAAGTGGCCCAGACTTTACATTTTCTTCTTTGTTTTCAAACAGCCCTGAAAAACCAGAAAGTGTGAAAATAGAAGTGGAAAAGTCACCTGTTGTGAGATACGTGGATGCTGAAACATCTTTATAGAATGGAACCAATGGGAATTGCTTATATTTGTGTGTATATATATATCACTGTAGGATATTTTACCATGGAAGTGTGATTTCCAGTTTAAGGAGCAACAGATATTTAATTTCTGCCATTTTTTGGGCACTGTAGATATGCTTGCATAATGCAAAGATTTTCCCAGCAAATAAGATGAGTGGTAATCCACTTCAGCTATTTATTTTATTGGAAATTTTATTTTCATTTTTAAATAGGAAGACTGTAATGAATGCTTATTATTTTCCATAATCAATATGTGCATAAAAGTTACATCAGCTTCTGCTGATGATTACTGGTCCACATTGCTTAAAATTTTGCAATACCTCTGTTTATGATGTGCGCCACAGAAGTTTTGTTTTCCATGCAGGCAATTAGTGCTTGTTTTTGCAGGGTATACTTTTTTTGTGGTTTCATAGAACAAATGTTAATGTGCTGTTGACAAGAACTACTGTGTTTTATGTCTCCACTCCATGCTAGTGTTTTCTGGATTCTGTCTCTCCTACTCCACAGGAGTGGCCTAGAGCCCTAAGTCAGGTGGTTAGTTAAGCCTTAAAATGTATCTAAATACCCTGGTGTGCTGCTTTCTTTGGTTTTCTGAATTCTCTTGAGTTTTCATTATTGTCCAGTAGCAGTATGAGTGCAGTAATGGCAGTTATAGTCCCAAATCAGTATTTGCCATTCTGGACACTCCATGTTTACACAATATAAATTGGATTTACAGGCAGCAATTGGCCTATAGGAAATTATAAGTACTTACCACGTCAGTACTCTTGAATTCTTTGCTTCCTGTTTTTGCTTACATTTTTTCCCATAGATTTTCTGTGTCTGATTTGCTCAGCTTTAAAATTTTGGAGTATTTCATATCTTCATAAAATATATTTCTTGGTTAATAAATTTTTTAATTTACTGTGTATTTGATTAAATTAGTTGTAGCTCAATTCTGGAATAGGTTTATGATCAGTATTATTTTATGGATTACTAATTGCTTGTGGTATTTGTATGTACAGTTCTGATCCTTTCCATTGTAAAGGGCATATATGGTAGCACACCAACTTATTTTTAAACACATTATTTATTTTAATTAGTATAAATTTCTATCATGTAAGATGAATTGAAAAAATAAATATTCATTTATTAAAGTAAATGGGAATTTTTGGGGACTCCACTGATAAAGATGCAGTCAGTGCATTTATTGTACTTACATTTTCAAGTTCTAGTGTTTAGCATTATAATATTTGAAATAATGAGAATTTTATATATAAATGAAAATCTTGATGACTTACCTGCGCAGTTTCTGTTCTTAATATTTCTTTTGCCTTATGCCTTAGTTTTTTTGGCTTTAATTTGCAACAGTATCTCTTTACATTCTGAATTGCCACTAGCCCTTTCTGGATGCATTACAATGGCTTTAATTAGAATCTATGCTCATTTAATACTAGAAGATGCTTTTTGCTTAATGCTGCTTTTGGTAGAGTTGGGAGTTTTACCATGAACCAAGTGATAAAATTCTCAACGATTGCAAAAGGAGCTGATTCTGGAGGAGGGCAGACTTTATCTGAAAATCCCACTTGAGGTGGAATTTTGGTGCTCTTCAGCCAAGTGTCACCTGTAGAGAAGGTAACTGTATATTACAAAAATAAGGCAATCAGTGGGAATAAATAGAAACATTTTTAAATAGTATTTACATTACATGGATTGTTACTGTTCCCTTTAAATGTAATGCAATTATTTAACATTTTTTTTTCCTTTCCTTTTTTCATTTAACTGAATTCTGAGAAGGCAGTTTAAAGAAAGGAAATCGTAGTGTACAGCAATATGAATAATGGTATCCAAACTGTCATAACAGGCTCAGGTCAGTGGCAAAGCAAGAGAGGTCTGCATTACCAGTTTGAGCAATACTGTGTAATGACCTGCATTCTTAGATAGTAGTGTAGCTCATGCCTTAGTTTGACTTCATGCTCTTTCAGAAAGTAACCCATGGTTTCCCTCTGATCAAACTGAGATAACAATGAAACTACAGCAGATGGTTTCTCAAAACTTCATACATTATTTAAAAAAAACACTAACAACATCCATCTGCATGTCAGTAGTTGACAACTAAGTACCTCTTGCTCTGAATCAAGGAGGGAAGAGATATTTTGAGGATTTTATGTAGCATCATCCACAGTACAGTACTTCTGTCCTCAGTAGTATTTTTTGCTTCCTGTTCATAGTCCTACAACAGTTTCCAAAGATCCAAAAAATTACTAGAAGCCTCTTGGATTTCTAACTCTTTAATGCTGGAAATCAGGGTTCCATGGTGCTGCACACCTTGTATTTGGCTTCTACTTCAGAAGTTTTGGTCATTATTACAGGAGGTGGATATATTTTGAGTAACATTGAAAGGAAACAAAACCAAAGCCCCACAAGTCTAATCACCGTATTTATTTAATTGTGTAGATATTTTAATCAGTACTAGAAATACCATGACTTGGCAAGCCAGTTTACCTTTAGTTCCAGTGTTCTTGGGCAATAGTTATACTTGCACTTTCTTCCCATATGAACAGGAGAAGTTCTGGTATTAAGTACATAAATCCTTGTTGCTAATGTATGGTTAAGTGATTCAGTGGTCATTTTACACCTTCTCTGCTTTAAAGTCACACATAGGATTAAAATAAGACAGCTAAGGATGTAGTTTATTTTATGTAGATGTTTTGCCTTAATGGATGCAAAAGAGCAGTGACAATTGCTGTGCACTGATTTTTATTTTTTTTTTTTCTTTCATAGGGCTTAAGCCCTGTAAAAACTACGCCAATGGATTTCCATTCCAATAGCTAGAGGAAAATAACCAACCCTGCACTTTTTATAGATGCCTTGGTTTCCTGGAATGGAGCTTAGTGCTACTGTGTACCTGGCTGCAGAGCCACCTCAGGAAGTCCCTCTTTTTTTTTTTTTTCCTCCTTCTTTTTCCTTTTTTATTTTTTTTTCCTAATTTATTTATAAATATTAATGTTTACATGAAATCTAGGTCTTAATTTTGACCACTCCATTTAAATTATCATTTAAAATGTATCACTTAAAATGCAGTTTTGTGTTTAAATTATATTCTAGAAAACTCATTTTCGTATGTATTACAGTGACACGTTTTTCATTCTGTTTACACATGCCCAAGTTAACAACAATTTCCTCCTAGATGAACTTTGCAGCTATAACATCATATTTTATATAATTGTTCCGTGAATGTTCCAAATTGCCAAGTTTGTCATCATAAAACCTGTCAGGGTAGAACTTGGTGCCCTAATGGCTTTGGGATCTTTTTCAACCAAGTATTTGGCCATTTTTTCTTCATTTAATGCAAGTTCTCCTGTAAGTTATCATTTGCTTCACCTGCATCTCTTGTCTTTATGCGGTCACTTCCTAATTCGTGCCCTTTGCAAAGGCAGGTTCGACAGGCTGTGAAATATTTCTGTACCAAATGGGTGTCACGTGGCAGAGCCTGCGCTGCTCTAAAGGGTTTGTCTTGTACAAAGGTTCTGGAAATCAGAAAGTGAATGGTTCAGGACTCTCAGTTCACAAATGAAATCTGCCAGGCGAGCACCACGGCGAGCTTAGTTGTCTTTTTGCTTTCTTATGATTAGTAATGTTTTAATTACTCATCTAGGACAAAATTATCAAGTATGGTAAAATGTGGGAAATACTTTGTTTATACCAACAGTAATTTATTTTATGACAAATTTCAAGACTATAGATGCACACAGCTTTGAGTCAGCATAAGTGTAGTGCTATAAATAAAGCAAATTGCTCAGTAAGTTTGTCAATTTTATTTTATAATATTTTTAGTGAAAACTTCTAGGACTTTGTAGTTGGCATTGAACTTTGCCTAAAGACACTTTCATATTGAATTTAGTATCTCTTGACATTTATTTGGAATAATGAATGAGTTTGAAAATCGATACTTTTCTAAATGATTTTATTGGAAAGACACATTACTTCTTGTATTTTCTTTTCTGTTGTTGCTGATGCTCCTGTGCAAAGGTGTCTTCCAGGTTCAGCTTTTGCAGCTGAACTGCTGTTTTGATTTTAATATTCTTTATTTGAAATGTGATTACATACTGTATGGTTCGAATTTTTTATGACTGCTTTTCTAATTACAGTGACGTTTTCTTACTTTATAAACAAATCCAAAGCAAATGAAAACATTATTCCAACTGTAGAATCAATATTCAGTTTATACAGAAAACACAACTCTCAGACTTGTTTTTAATGTGATCCAGCCTTTGTGTTGTTTTAATTACTGCTAGAATAAAATTATCTTTTGTAATGTTTCAGGAAGTTGGTAAAAGCAATAAACAATCTCCTGGACTCCATTGGGGCCGCTTGTGTTTTCATTGCCCGGGGGGCGCTGGGGGCGGGCCCGACCGGGCTTCCCCGTGCCCATGGCAACGGCGCCGGGCCGCGCAGCACGGCGGCTCGCGATTGGCCGGCGGGCCAAGAAGAGGGGAGGCGATTGGCTGAGGGGTCCTGGCCTGGCGGAGCGAGCATCGCCGTGGCCGGGCCGCGGAGCGGGGTGGGGGGAGCGGAGCCGCTGAGGGAGCGCGGGGAGCGGGACGGAGGGACGGGAACACGGGGGGACGCGGGGCTGGGACGGGAGAGTCCAGGGCAGGGAAAGCGGTGCAATGTCCCCATCCTCCTCCCGTTCCGCTTAATGGCGTGCTCCACAGCCCTGCTCCTTCACCAGCTCTGGGTAGGCATTGAACGACCTCGTGGTTCCCAGAGGCTCTGAGGAATGGCGGTACCATTCCCTATAAAGGTCTGCTTGGTAGTGGGAGCGGAGAGGGTGAACTTCAAAGAGCTACGTGTTACTCTCGAGTTGATACTCGCCTGAGCTGCTCATTACACCTCAGACATCCCCTCTTGTTTTCTCTCTCTTTTTATTTACTTATTAATTTTTTTCTTTTTTCTCTTACATATGTGAACTGCTGTTTAACAAGATGGATTTAGGCAGACTTTCCTCTACAGAGGAAAGTTACACTCTGGAAATTAACCAAGAGACTGACATTTGGTGGACCTAGCACTCTGAGAATAGGCCTGGCCATTTATGGAAACAGAAAAAAGCAAAAGACAATCCCAAAACAGCAGTAGCTTAAATGTTTTCATTTGTCAGGAAAACAAGGAAGAACCTTACTCTTGTTAACCTTTAGAGAATCTCCAAAGAATTAATTAAAGAAAGATTGAGACATATATATGTGTGTGGAAGTTTTTGTGTGTAAGAAACACATGGATTTCCATATTGATTCAGTTAATGAAATGAAAGAAATATTCTTCAAACATTGTCTATGTGGGTTCTTCAATACAATTTCCTAGACATAGGCTATCATTGGTGGGGATCTGTTATGACTGCCATGCTCTTTGAGAACAAGAGGGGAAGCCAGCCAGAAGTCCCTTTTTTCCCCACCAGACTAGATAAGGAAAAGTACCTTTTGGGAATTTTTCATCACTTTTGATGCTTCTTTTGCCATTATTTTGGCCATATTTGAAATAAATTTCTGTTTCAACAATAATATATTTCTAATTTCTCTTTTAGGAAGTGAATTTTCACCTGACCTTCATCTGACCCTGATTATGGTATTAGATGGGGTATTAGATACATTCCTATCCAGCAACAGCATCAAAAGTCTTATTAAAGCCACCATATCTACTGCTTCTTTATCCACCCTAAGCCTGTTATCCTGTGTATGATTAGACAGTGGAATTCAGCCACTGCGGTGATTAAGAAAGGAGTTCAAGGGAAAATCCAGAAACTAGTTGGCTTACAAATTGTCCGTATCCACTAGTTATTGCTAGTAAAGATTTTAAGGAATGTGAGTCATCTTCTTGTTGAAGAGACCATTACACTGTAGTCAGTGGGGGTAGATTCATCCTCCAACACTTCTTTGTGGTTTTGTTTATTTTGGGGCTTGTTTTTACCTTCTGAAGCTTATGTGCTTATGTCATCTGGGACAGATAGTAGGCTGGGCCACAGATCAAGTCTGGGGTAATTCCTTTGTCTCCTGTTTCTCATCATGTGGATTCTTTCATTTCTGACGGGGTTCTTGGAGCATTTCTTGTCCTGTCCTGCATTCCAGTGCTGTCAGAATGCATCTCTCTTCCTGTGTAATTGAATCAGCATAACTAATTAAATGTAATTATCCCCAGTTAAAATGAATGCATTACTATTGCTCTAATTCCATTGTCTTAAATGGAATTAAATGAGACTGTGCTGTAAAGGCATTTTTCTCTTAATGCGTCTCTGTTCTTCAAAAGAGTTGTCTGATTTCAGTTTTTATTTGGCACAACTAGTGAGAGCTGTTTGGTGTGTTTCTTACACATTCCTCATGGCTGGTGTCATAGCAGGGGGATAGTTATGAGGACAGTGAATAGCCTGGCTCCATGGAATCCATGGAAATTTCTGCTGGCACGAGTAAAGAAGAAACACGGGGTGGGAACTTACTTGGTGACTTCAAGAAAGTCAAATTACTGTGAGAATAGGTAAGGAAATATTAATGTCTGTTTTCTCTCAGGTTTCTGGCTGATAGAAGTAAAATTGAGTTGTTTCTGTTTGTCTGCCCCTCACTCATGGTGCTGATATACCTACCTGATTTAAGGACTGGCTACTGATGGGCTTTCTGCTCTTCTCCCTTGATTTACACTGGTGCATTCCTGCCCTGTCAGCAGGGCCACTCATCTGTGCCAATGAGCTAAATTGGCAGGAAAGTAACAATATAAATGGAGGTGTGTTGTTTTCTGTGTGTTTAGCTCTCTAAACTGGCTCAGGTTTGGGTCAAGTCAGCTGAAGAAGTAGAGAAGAATTGCTGGTGGAAGGGAAGGAATGGGGGAAGCCATTTTCACTGGCAGCTGGCTGTTAATTAATTAGTCTAGTCTCTGTATTAAGGTGAAGGGCATAACATTCTAAGCTGCATGGATAAATCCTCCTTCCTGCATGTTGTCCCTGCCCTTGTACAGTAGAAGTGCTTTGGAGACAAGGCAATCAGGGCTAAAGTAGGAGAGATTATTTGTAACCTGAATCAGGTTTCCCAGTCCAGTGCATCTGAGATGATGCTGGGCTGACAGACTAAAGAGGTCACTGCAGGGTCAGTTTGTGGCCAGAGCTGGCCTCTTTCCTGAAGGGCTTCTTCCTGACCTGTGCTGACTTGTTGGCCTCTAGGAAACAGAGAGGTAACCTCAGGGTGAGTCCTCAGAGCTGGGTGAGTGCTGTATCCTTGAGTGACCAGTGTCCCTTCATTCTCAGCAGCAGTGAAGGGAATGTGGCTTGATGTTTATCAGGTTCAATTTTGCACAGGGACTTTTAGATCTGTAATGGCAACAAACCTTTAAAATATTTGTCCTCTGTTTCATCTTTACCAAGGTAGCACTAGAATTGGAATGACAGCCCTAAAGTAAGTTTGGTTGACAGTTGTAAAATGTTCTCAATAATCACTAAAACCTAACAGTTCTGGATTAAATTTTAGCCATAGTGGGAATCCTGTTCTTTGTGGTTTGGAGAGTTAACCCAAGGATTTCACAGGATGCTAAAAATTTTAAGATTTAACTCTGTTTGCTTATGAACAAGTTATTTGTGTGTGGTTTGGTTGTTCTTTAATTGGTTGAAATCTGTTCTTTATGCACAGATACTCATGGTCAAGTAGACAATTTGTGAGTTTCCCACTGTGCAAATGTGAGGTGCTTATTGCATAGTGTCATGCCTCGGTAATATTCCAAATGGACAGGGTACTGGGGAGATGATATAAGAATGTCACTGAAATAATACATGGAAATTCTTACTCCTGAGGATTCTTAACGTGCTTAGCAATGTGCATGGCTTCTCTTAACTTTTAATGCTCTTGAAGCAAAGGAAGTAAATGCTTTGAGCAAACTGCATTCAGTTTAGTCTGAACTCAGTAGTTTTGTCTGCTGAGTGGTGGAAAAAATCCTGTTTATATTCCTTCCCTGGTAATAACTGGTGCCACAGAAATATTCTGGGATGTTTTTTAATAACCTTCTTGAGCAGATACATGGGAGAGAGGAGAGAAGTTTCTTGTGGATCCAGAGCAATGATTCCCTGTAGTAGGATAAAGGCTTGTTTAAAAGACTAGACATGGATGAACTGGGCTTACAGGCCACTTCCGAGAGGGATTTGATACAGTGCACGAGTTCATACTGTCAGTAGTTGCATTTTGGGTAGCTCTATGATGTGAGATTGTGTAACTGGAAAAATGACTCTGATGTTCATTTGGGAAGGAGCAACTTCTGGTAGTTTACAATGCTTTTGTTTCATGACTAGTTTTCTAGTTTTCTTCTTCTTCTTTGCCTTTATGAGGAGGAGAAGTAAAAATCAGTAGCAGAGGAATTCTACATTGCACGAAAAGGAGGCCGTCAGGTTTGATACAGAAAATCCTCTTAAGGACGCACCAAAGGGAACATCCAAACAGTCCATGTTTAGTGAACAGTAAAATAGGTGGAAAGGATCAGACAGTGGTATTATATCTATGGTTTTTAAATTGAAAGTGCTCTACCATGCTACTGCTGTATGTACTTCTCCAGGATAATTCTAAAGCCCCAGCCTGTGCCTGACCATTCTTTTTTTTTTTCACTCAGAGAAGGATCTGTATCAATATAGTTGCTTTTGTTGCAGCAAGAGATTCCTCTTGAGTATCCTCTTTCCACGTCTTTCTGTATTTTTCTAGGGCTTTAGAAGATTTTCAGTGAACAGTTGTTGTGCACTGTGAAAGTGAGTAGGTCAGGGCTTTTGTGGGAAGTCAGACCTACAGATTGAATGTTTTTATACAGGGATTTAATGTGTGCTAATGGCCCTGATGAGGCCATGCCGTACAGATCTGCTCATCTGTGGAAAGAAGCTGCGTGTCCCACTGCAAGGAAAGCAGGTAGGTTTGGTATAAGACATTGAGAAGGCCTAGATTCTAAACTGCTGAAAATTTCTGTTATTCTTTGACAGACTGTGTGATCAATAGATTCACAGAATGGTTGAGGTTGGAAGAGACCTTAAGATCATTGAGTTACAAGTCTCTGCCATGGCAGAAGTACCTGTCACTATATAGCAGATTGATCACAGCCCCATCCAGCTTGACCTTGGACACTTCCAGGGATGTCCACAACTTCTCTGGGCAACCTGTTCTGGTACCTCATCACCATCACAGTAAAGAATTTCCTCCTGATATATAATCTAAACCTGACTTTTTTGGTGTACATTCATCATCCCCTTGTCCTAACACCACATACCCGTGTAAAAAGTCCCTTTCCAGCTCTTCTGTAGACCTCTTTAGGCAGTGGGCTGCTGCTGGATATCTCCCTTGGAGCCTTCTTTTCTCCAGGCCAAACAACCCCCCCTCTCTCAGCTTCTCTCAGCACAGGGGAGGTGCTCCAGCCCTCTGATCCTCTTTGTAGCCTTCTGGACTCACTCCAGCAGGTCCCTGTTGTGCTGATGGGAGCCCCAGAGCTGCATGCAGTAGTCCAGGTGGGGTCTCAGGAGAGTCAAGTAGAGGGAGAGAATCACATCTCTCAGCTCACTGTATGCATCTCGGTTTTTTGTCAGATGCCTCCTTTTTCTACCCTTCATTTGACTTGTTTATTTGGATAATATAACTATTAAATTCTCTGTTGTCTGGACAACAGCTTGTTGTTGTCAACCTTGATGTTAGCCTGTAAGCATTGCTGTAACATAAGCAGCCAATTCACAGAGAGAAATAATGGCAAGAAGATTAAATAAAAGGAAAAATCATAATAAAAAAATACATGAAAGAGCAAGACAGTATTGTCTATGCATGTGTTGGAAAACCAAGGTTTTTGTATGTTAGGTTAAAAACTTTCTTATTAATATCTGGAATTTCAAAGGATATCCTGATATAATACCCAAGGCTTCATGCTGAGAAAATGGCAAAGTTGTTTTGGTTTTTTCTGTCTAAAACCAGTAAACCGGTATCGGTTGATTCTATAAGCAAACGTGTTCCTTTTGCTGCAGTGATATAATTCTCTGTATCTACTTTGCTTTTAAGGAAGAGTTTTATCATGGTAATAATGATACACAATGCCTGATCAGGACAAAAAGTTGAAGAGCACAGCAAAAGCAATAAAAACAAAAGCCTTCTGGGATCTCTATGAGGTGTAGTATCTGACGTTTTACTTTGAACTTCAGTGGGACTCGTGTGGAATTTACACTGGCTGCCAAAGCAGAATGCTTCAATTTGAAGTGCAGTATAAACATGACAACTGTTACTCTGGTCACAAAGTTTATTTACACCTATGTTGACTTAAGGCATTCTGGAGAAGCTGTGAATTGTGCTGTATGCAAAAGTGGACACCGGGCAACGCTAGAAAACTTTATTTTCTGTCAGTAGCATTGTTGCTTGTTGACCTTTTTTACACTTATGGAAATACTTTTATGTAACTATTAACACACACTGTTGTGGTTTTTTCCTAGGGATTATTCTGATCTAAAAAGGCTTCAGTCTCTCTTAAGTGTTCAGTCAAGGAACCAACAGGTATTTTTCAATAACTGTTATTAAATGTGCTTTAGAATTATAATTAATGGTGATTATGGTTTCTGGCATATGCTTAGAACATTATGTACTATAGTGACTAAAACGTGTTAGCAAAATCTTGAATGGAAGATGTCTTTCATCTTGTCTCTTTTTTCTTGGCAGCATTAGACCTTCTATGTGGCACAAATCACATTTAGAATGGGTAAAAGAATGAAACTGATCCATTTCCCATTCTACTATACCATATTTTTTATTTTAACAGCAAAAAATTAAAATTGCTTTATTTTGTATCCTGAGCAGGTTTTATCCAGCTATTGTTGCATATATTAAAATAGCATAGCAGATTTTTTTTTCCTCTGTGCCCTTTCACAATGTCACACGAAGGTAGGCTTAAAGATGTGTGAGTAACAGCATGGGGGAGAGTGGTACAGAATATAAAATAAGATCAGCATTTTAACCATAAACAATTTGTCTTTGAAGAATAACACCTCAGCTAAAAATATCCAGGGCTTAAATACCAACTTACAGGAGAAAGTCAAATCTCCTTCACCTCAGCTCACATAGTTGAAGCTTGTATTTGCCATTTGAAGCGAAGAAAACCAACACATGATTATGGGTGTGAGTCTTTGGAATCACAGAACATTTTCTCCCTTTCAATTTTGTAAAAAGATATGACAAAATGACTAAAGGATTCATCCATGTGAGGTAGGAGTTATGCACTTTCTACCTGGTTAGAGGTCTGGAATTGCTTCTGAGCAGAAAGCTGAAACATGTAAGTTGTACAACCTAAAAAGAATGTGAAGGCTGTGCAGTTGTGGAGTTGGGACAGGTAAGAAACACAGATAACGAGCATGTGTTGCAGATTTTGTCAAGCTTTGCTATCATAAATTTAAAAAGACGTCATTCTTCACCTTTTACTTACCTCTCAGCACTTGTTTTTCAGTCTTGCTTTGCATCAGTTTTCTACCATGTCAGTGTTGTTTTCCAGAGGAGGCGTGTGTTTTCTAGAATGGCTAGTTTTAGGTCCAAAGTTCAAGTCAGAACTTGAGAAAACGTACTTTGGCATGATAATGTTCTCAGAAAACTTAAATTGCAGCATTTGCCTCATGACTACTATCCCTTCCCTCTTTAGCTTCCAGCTATATATATTGAAAGTGGTCAAACTAGTGTGACAAGAACTTGGCAAAATGTCAAAAGCGATGAACAGCAGTCCAATGGTCAATGCCAAGCATCAACAGAAGCTGTTGAGCTTGAGAAATTTAGGTAAAAATAATTTAAAGCTGATCATGACACACTCATATCCCTGAACGAGAGATACCTTTATGTATCTAATGATATCACCTTGTCGAGGTGTTGAAGGCATTTGTTTTTTTACATATGTACTATTTACTTGTACTTTTCATGTTAATCCAGTATTTGAGATGAGAATTACGTACTTCTAATTTTCAAACCTGTTTATGTTCCTGCCTTTGTAAGTTTAAACCTTTTCCACTCAGCAGAGTATACTAGTGAGAGTGAATAAACTCATTTAAAATGTCATAATTTCTTTATTTGGAGAAATTATACCATTCTGATAGTTCCAAATTATGCATGAGACAGCTGTTAATGTCTGCCAATATGAAATCATGTTATTCTATGGTAACTGCTGGTATGGCATTTCTTAGTTTTTATTGCTAATGTTAAGTTGTAGCAGAGCAAAACTTTCTTGGGGCAAGTTAATTTGTAATTCACCATTTTTCTTTTTTTTTCTTTTTAGTGTGACCTACAAGAATGAGAGAAATTTTAGCAAGCATCCCAAGCATCAGCTGTTTCAAGATATCTTTACAACATTAGTTAAGGACAGACTTACCTGCAGATCAGTATATGAAACACATTCATAACCAAGAAGGCAGGCTGCTTTCTTGCCTTCCATGAAGAAGCAAAATGCATGGATAATATCCCATATTGCTACAACACACCTTTCTGTGGAAATTACCAGCAGCACTTGTGGTTGTATTAATTCACCACTTGTGTATTGGCTTTGAGGAGCAATGCCCAGGTTAGTGGGACAGAAGAACACAGGACTGGGTATATGACATACCTTGGGTGACCAAAATTCTAAGTGCTATGTTTTCTTGATCATTCATCTGTATATGGCTTCTGTAATTTGTGATTTGCTTCTCGAATTTATTGCGCTGATTCTGTTTGTATTTTATGGTCTGCTGCCTTTATAGTGAAAGGCCTGTGGTTTCCATAAAATTCAGATGAGTTGATGCCATTTGTTTGTGTTTATTTGTATTTCTGTGTATGATAGGATTGGAAAGGGTAATAACTTTTCTTATGCTGTTCTCATTTGTGTGAGGAAAAAGTACAGGACCTTACAAAAATAGAGGGGGCAGAGAAAGATATTTTCAGGGGAAAAAAGGTGTATTTTCTAGATTTTTTTTTACTATTCTCCTTTGCAGTGTATTGTATTTTCCTTTTTAAAACCTGAATACATTTTCTAAAAAAACCCTTAAGTGGTACAGAAGTTTAAAGATGGAATCCTAGAGCACTTAAAGGTATTAATATGCTACTACTAGAGGAATTTAAAAACATCACATGGTTTGGTTATACCTTTATTCACAACCAACTGGGGAACTAGGGGTGTCTTCTTTGATTATTTAAATGACAGTGAGTTTAAAACAGATTATTTAAGTGGTTTTTAAATCTGGTACCCTTTTTTACATGTGAACTCAGTATTCACCAGTGGGAGGTCAGTGGCTCAGCTTCATTTGCCAGAAATCCAAGAATAGCTTACACTGTGATTTCCCAAGTTCTGTTTATACATTGTGACATACTTGGCTTATATTTTGGTTTTCTTTGGTGTTCTTTGTGATAGTGATATTGCAAAACAAGCCTCTTGTATTAAGAATAAAAGCACCCGGGCAAGGTTGGTGAAACAAGCATAAATTAGTAGATATGTAGATAAGCTGGATATACCCTGGTGTGTCTAGTAATGTGTGTTGTAAATGTAACTGTAGTAGAAGGGGCTCTCAAATGTTAATCAGGCTCAGGGAGTGACTGTCGACCACGGTAATATCTTCAGGCCACTTTAAAATCTGACCTACAAATTTTGCATGCTGTTTTCTTTCCATGAAAGTTTTGTGCTGTTCTGAAGTAGCCAATTATGGAATCATAATGATAAATGGTATTACTAGGGCAGAATATTGGCATAAAAGGGCTGAGAGTTTGTTAGTATCTATTTGTAAAACGTTTATTTTTATGGAATTATTTTTAGCTGTTGGCGTCATTCCCAAATGCAAATGATGAAATGGGAAGAGAGCTGCCATGACCCATACACTTTTTCTGTTTCCAAGAAACCTATCCAAACAAATTTTGTCCTCTCAGTTAAAACAGCAACAAAAAACATATGGCAAAGATGTCTAATTTTAGGTTTATTTTAAATAGGAAAATGGGGATATATACTTTCAAAAGGCAATGGAAATAGTGATTCCTTTACTGGTATTTTGTGCAGGATTACTGCCCCTGGACACTTTCTGCAAATCTGATTTGTATTTTCTGCTATGTCTTATGCTGGTGAATCATATGGAGAAATATAAAGGAGGAAGTTGTATATCAAAATACAATCCTATTTCAAGAACATTTGAACTAAATAAAAATTTATTTCTAGCATAATACAATTAGAATTTTTAAAAGCCAGGATAGATTATGAAAATTCAAAAGAATATTTTAAATATAGCTATTTTTACTTCTGTAGCACCCATATTTTTGCATAAGTGTATTTTGTGCACTGAAGTTTGCTCTGTGGTTTCTCATTTACTTTGTTCTTTTGGGCCTCAATTCAACCACTAAAAGTTTATATCAAAGCACAGTTAGTTTGTTCTTACAGATGAGCATGTACTTTCCCTCATCAGTCCAGTGATAATAAGTCATGGCTGGTAATGCTCATATAATGTAATCAATTTATTTATAGCTGCCACTGTGATTCAGTATAAATGGTATTAAAAGTTCTATGGTATAGTGTGTTGAACAGTTGTTGTAGCTCACTAATGATCTAGTCAATTGATCCTGAATCAAACTGTTTTATGTAAGTATTTAAACACTTTTTAAATTGCATTTGATTTATGTTTTAAATATTTTGATTTATGTTTTAAATATTTAATTTACAGGCAATGGGTTATTCAAGCTCCGTGCATGCATTTTCTTAGATCTTATTAATCTGCCTGAGATTATTAATAAGAGATCCATGCTACCAGGTCAGTATGTCAAAACGTTTCTTGCTTGGATCAGGGGATGCTTGTAAGTGCCACGTGTACAGTTGTGTTGGTGCTTGTGTATAAAAACATTTGTTCTTATGAATGCACATGTACATGTATGCATGTATATTTCTGTATGTGAGGATGAGAATTGCAAACAAACTGATTTCAAGGGTGGTTTTAAACCATTGCTGTATAACTTGCTCAATTTCTGTTGTTCTTTATGTCATATCTGTTGTTGCTGACCCTAACAAGGAAACTGTAAATCTCCATAACAGATGGCTTGGTCATTGCTCTGAGCCCTAGACTTGGTATTTGACTTTATCACAAAGATTTGTAAAATTCTCATAATGTAGTTACTGAAGGAAACTGAAAGCTCCAGTTTACGAACCTTTAACATTCCACCTCTGTGTTTTTATTTATCTACTTATTATAAGTAATTCTGAAGAATTTTTTTGGTTTTTTTTTTTTTAAATTTTCCTGTAGGAAATGCTCCACAGCCTGGGTGGAATTGAAAATCTAGGTCAAGTAGAATTTCTCATAGTACCTTTGTCCATTATGTTGCCTGTCAGTTTATTATGATTAAAATGATATATACTGTAAAAAGCAGTGTACGGATATTCTTGGTTTACAGAAAGAAGTGAGTCTGTTTCTCTGTTTTCACATGAGAAGTTGGTGTGGGTTTTTTCACTAGTTTTCAAGACAACTGTCCTATAATCTAGCTGCATTCATCTAGGATTTCTAGTTAGGAGACTTCAGAAATGCCTCCTGAAGTGGGAGAAGAATTAGAAAAGTCAACGCAATTGGTTCAATCAAAAGAAACTGTAGACTTTTGAAGGGAGATGAGCAAAGTCACCCTGCACTGTAGCAAATGACTTTTCAAAGGGAGAAGCATACTGATAATTTATTTTTTAAATGTTGAAACAGGTTTAAACCTTGTAGCTACACCACTATTGCATTACAGAATTTTTTTCATGAAACAGATGCACCACCTACAGGCTCTACTTGTGAAGAACAGTCTAGGTTTATGAAGTCTGTAAACTTTTTTGTCTTAATGGTATCCTTTATTTTTCCTCCCCTTCTTGTAGTATATGGAAACAGTAGCAAATTGTTATCTCAATTACAAGGAAGAGCAGCGCAATGTAGACAAGTTGGTCAACATGACATGTAGGCACAGTAGCTGATAACAGAAATCATAAGGCTACCCACAACTTTTTGTGTGAGCCTTAAAATGTTTAAAATACTTCAGGTTGTCATTAAGTAAGACAGTAGTATATTTACTGTAGGCATCATCACATGAGTAAAAGCTAAAATTCCTGTAGAAGGGAGCAGCTTGTTTTTCTACATAAGTAATATTTCTTTAAGAAATTGGTATCTTTTTAAGCATTGAAATAAAAGAGTAAATCGTGCTAGTTATGGTTCAAAGAAGTTATACAGTATTTTTCTCCGCTATCTGACTGGTAAAATAAAAATATTAGTGAGAGAGTCAATTTGTGTGTCTTCCTTTCTTCCATAGATATTTTCCAAAAGCTTGCTGCTGTTAGAAATCAAAGGGAATAAGATATAACAAGTGGAGCACATAAAGTAAGTGCTTTATAAAATTGTTAATTTTATTTAATTAGCTACTTAATAGAATAAAGTATGCTTTACAGATTTGACGTAGGTGGAAATAAATTCCTTACCTTGTCAGTCTTGTAAGGTAAGATAATATCTGTGTTTTACAGATGTATTAATAGTATCATAAAAAGAAGTTCTTCTCTGTAAGTTAATTGGTCTGATGTATGATTATTGGCTGTTGAGAGAAACAGATTGTAAACATTTGGACTAAACATTTGTTCTATAAAAAGTAGTGCTCCTGTATACACTGTCCTGAGCTACACCTTGCTGTGATTCAAATAGTTTTATATATTTTTAAAATGTAAATAAATTTTAAAGTTTTCTTGCACAAATTTCTGCTGTGGTTTTTCACTTGTAAAGTATTCTGTGTCTAAATATTCTGTGTCAACCCAGACATCCATTACTATACATTACCATCAGTCTAAGAATCTGTAATTAACTATTGCTGGTTTGTGGCTAAACTGAGATCCAGTTGAGATCAAAATCAGTATAACTAGGGTTTCATGATTCTGTCATGCTGCAGAAAAACAAAGGCAATTGTGATCATATGCAGACAATCTATTTTTAGAGAATCTAGACAGAGTTTACTTAGATATTAATCATGAACAGAAATACAGACAGGCCCTTAAATTACTGTGCTGTTTAAATATAAGCTGAATATTAACTTTTTACTTCAGGAGGCCTGAGTTAGTGTTCTGAAGTGTTACACAAAACCAAATTTTTACAATGGTGTAATAGAGACATTTTAGCAGTCAAAGAGATACTAATTGTAGTTTGAGAAGAAACATCCTTGCATGTCCTACTGGGTGTATTCTAAGAATTTAGGTGTATATTTAAGTGTACTTTAAATGTACCTAAGACTTTTAACATATTGTGTAAGGACTTGATACCTTATTTTTTACTTTTCATTAAATATTTTTATATGTTTCTGAGTCGTAAAATAAAGTAATATACTTAATATTTGCACGGAATCACATGTTTACTTACCTTTTTTTTCATTTTTTTTTCCAGACCTTAGTAAATTTATTATTTGCCAGAGACAGTTATGTGGTTTTTAGTGCCCTCCTTGCTCTGACTAGCTTAGTAGAACGGTAGGTTCAACTTAATGTGCCATAATTAACAAAAGCTTTTTCATATTTTCTCTTGACAGAATATTAAAACTGCTCTTTATGAGGAAAACTTAAATGTTCTTAATTTTATATTGAAGCAATAGAAACTAAATAGAAACTTTGGTCTTTGCAGCAGACTTCTTGTTCATGTGGATGGCTCTGCAATACTGGAATCACAGATTCTGTTTTTTCAATCCTCATGCAGGATTCTGGAATTCCTATTGACTTCCTGCATATGAAAGTCTTCTGTCCTCAGCTTAATATAACAGTGCCTCACAATAATCAGGTAGAATATTGTTCAGTGTAGTAAATAATAAACTCATGCAGTCAAATCCATGTATATGTGCCCTCTTCTCATCAATTAGTGGTAAATAAAGATTAAAAGAGAAAAAAGTAGCCAAAAGGGGGACAGAGCAACTTTCATCTGTAATGGTATTATAGAAGAAAAACTGCTGTTATTGATCTGCTGTCTTCCAGACTTCCCAAAACTCTGATTCAGTTTAATTTGGTTCTAATATCTGTGTTAATTTAAATGATGTTTTACATACATTTTCAACTTTCATTTAACTTTCTTCACTGAGTGGAATGTAGGATTTTGTGTTACATTTGGACTGGGCAATAAAGAGTTTGCGGTATATTACAAATGTTCATAGAAATTGTGGTTGTTTTTAAAAATTAATTTCATTTCCTTAATTATCAGTAAGACACAAAATTTAGTTGTGTCTTTATTTTTACACATTCGCATTCACTTTTTTTTTGTACTAGGAAAACTGGAAAATTGTTGCACTATTTCTCTTGACCCAGCATATATTTGTGGCTTTAAGTGCTTGTGTGCACAAGTTGATATTATTACTTAACACTTGGGGAAAAATAATTCATCAAATGGACAAAGAAGGAGGCTAAAGAGCAATGTGTGTTTTTCATATAATTTCATCTGATATAAATGCCAGGAATAATCAATTTGTAGTCCAGAATGTAGAGAGGAGATAAGTGAGATTGTTGAGAACTTGCTGGTGATATTACATGAATATGATTTTCTCTCTAACAGGTGAGACTTTTTGTGTGGATTAATTATGTTAAAATAAATTGTGACTTTTTTATTTAAGGATGCGTGTATTTAGAGGAATTAGAAAACATGACACTTTAATATAACCAAGGTCAAATTCTGAAACCTGAGTATTTTCAGTCACATACTGATACAGCAAAATCTTTTCTAGCAGTTTCATTGTAATCCATCTTCTCTCTCTCTCCACTGTTGGCCTCCAGTTGCAAATGAGTTACAATGTTATCATAAAGTGATCGCAATCACTTTTCTTGGTCCATCTCTTCCTTGCTCCTGGCAGACTTGAGTGGTTAGATGGGAAAGCATTCTGGGCCCTGACAGTTCCTGGGATGCCCAATATAAATGAGTAAAATTGCAAGACCTAGAGCTGCTGTAGTTTATGCCAGAGGCTGAGTCAGATTCCAAATCCTCTTCATCAGAAAATCATCAATATTCCTTCAATTGTTTAATCATCTCAGCTAAGCAAAGCATTACTGAATTTTAGTGAGAAACAGAAAGACTATCAAATTTGATTTGATAATACATCACTCATCGCCTTTAAAATTCTGAAGAGGTTTTAAAAATTTCATGTTTAACTATTTAACTCATATAAGTGACCTCATATGTGACTAAGACTAGACAAAATTAATATATGAAAAGGTTTTATTTAGTTTCTGTGTCAGAAAATGCTGAGCCATATGTAAATCAAAAGTTAGAGATAAGAGTTAGAATTTGAATGTAGACAGGAAGATGGTGAAGTTCAGTGCCAGTTAAGGATAATTTTAAATTCAGATATGAATCTGAATTCACATGTTTCATTAAACACACATGGAGCTTTTTGCTTAAAGTGGAAATGGATATCCTTAACCATATTTTCTATGGGAAGTCGACCTTCATTGCAGTTAATGAAAGTCTTATAAAAAGCTTTTAAGATATATATCCAATCGCTTTCTAAATATAATATTCAAACTATACTAGAGAAGAATGATGCATTTTTATGTTATCTGTGGAAGTAGGCTATTTGAGTTCCACAGATGGACTTCACAAGTCCATGCAATGAGTGCTACTTGTACTACTAATGCCATTAATAAGAAGATGGTAGCACAGATGACTGCAGCCCACCTGGCCACCTCCCAACCTGGCTGGGGCTGCCTGGTTTTTGGTTTTTTGGTTTTTTTTTTTTTTTTTTTAATAGTAGATCTCTGTTCTTTTTTAAACTTCCTGTGTTTTCCCCCCTTTTCTAAAACTGACAATACAAAGTAGTAATGGAGTTATTGTTGAAATTTCTTGCTGATTTTCTTTTAGGTTCAGAACAGAGTTGCTATGACTCCTTTGTGCAGAGTCACGAGTCAAAGAGCAAATAAAAATGTACAAAGGAATTCCAGTCTTGCTCAGTTTGCTCCATTCTGATTGCATCAAAATTCTATGGAGTATAGTTTGGATTCTGGTACAGGTTTGTGAAGCTCCTGCGACTACTGTGGAAATTAGGATCTGGGGTAGAATCAAGCAGCTCCTTCATATGTTACAGGAGTAGGTTTTCAGTCCTCAACATTGTGGCAATTGTATAAGACTGTTTGTTCTTTTAAGATATATTTGACCAAGCCCTGTTTTATGAAAGAGCATCTTTGGCTTGTTCAGCTGTATGTGATACCAGCAAAATTTAAAGGACTATTTAGAACATAATGAATAAGCAATATTTTTTCCAGCCTTTTGTATTTCATTGTTATCCTAAGGTGTTTTTCATATTTTTAATGTGTAAACTAAATAATGAGTAAGTCATAAATACAGCATTACTGTCTGTTTAGTTCTCCTATTAATCAGACACCTATTTAGTGAGCTAGAATTGTGAATATAATTGATGATGATGGTAAAGGAATTTTCTGTTTAAAGGCTTCTTTTCTTTTTCAAAGTGTTAGCTAATTTAATGAAAACATACAGATTTTCAGAACTTCATGAATGGTTAAAAACCACATATTAAGCCATTTTTAACACTGCAACTGCAGCAGGGAGAATCCGGTATCTTCATTTGTCAGATGAACTGAGTCCTGATGAGATACAAGAAAATACTTGCTCACTTCAAGCAGGTAGGTTTATAAGATCTAGTACTCTGTTATGTCTTTACATACACTTGTGCAAAAGGATTAAAATATTACAAATTTGTAAATAATTACACCTGCTTTAAGGAGTAGGAGCATCAAATTGGATTTGTTTATTTTCAAATGAGTGATACCAGCACTTATTTTCAAAAAGTATACTTTTGTTAGAAGGAAGCAAAACGTAAAGTATGGAGAATCTGGGAATCATATGTATTTCTTCACCTGTAAAAACAGTGACAAAAGAGTTATTTATTTATTTAGTTAGTTAGTTAGTTTTCTGTTTAGTATGACATTATTTGATCATATTTTTCTTCACTATTTATATTTTCTATGAAATATCAATATGGATCATATGATTTCAAAGTGATATTTTAATGACTTGTATTTAGGTGAGGATTCATTTGTAGTTATGGAGCAAATTCCTTTTGGAGGAGATTTCTCAATAGAGTCAATTGGCCCTAAATGTTACTTCTGGATTTTTATTCTAGCTAGTTGTGCTGCAATTATTGAACTAGTGCTCAATGAGGCTAATGCTTACCAGGTTGTACAAGTAGGAAGATTTTATTCAGTAAAGTAAGGCATTATAATTTATAATTTCACATAATTGTTGTTCTTTGTTATCATAATTTAAGAGATTGGAAATATGCCTGTCTATAATTTTAGTACTTCGGTTTCTTTATCGTTTTACACAAAGAGACACGGACACAAAGGTTATCAACATAGGTGTCTGGAAGAATAAACAGCTTTATTCAGACAAGGTTCATTTTGGCATCTCTTACCATGCTTTTATCATATTCAAAATAGGATAGTAAATAAAAGTAATCACAGAATAAACTGAGAAATGTATATTCTGAATTTCTTGATGTTTATTACAGAAAGCTAATGCAGCTAAAAATTGACATGTTGCTGCTTCACAAACTATTTCTCTTTTCATAAGAGTGTGGTATTTCTGAGAGAATTTCCTGCCATTCTGTCTCCAGGGATAAGCCATTCTTAAAATCCCTGGCTGTATTCCAGACCTTGCCAAGATATAAATATTAAGGGCATTAATATCAGCTAAAGGCTCTAGCCAGCTGTTAAACTCTAAATGTTAAATCAAAGCCTTCAAGTTAGCTTAAAACCCAACTAGAGGTATTCCTGGAGGAACTGAGAGAACAAGAACCTTAAATATGAACAGGAAAGAGGTTTGTGAATATTTCCTAACTATGGTTAAGAGAAAATAAATGAAAGTAAGTCTAGAAAAAAATATTGTTTTTGCACATTAGAATTGTCAATAAACTCTACTGATTTAGACAACTTTTATCTAAACAATATAATGATATATTTTAGGCTGAGGCTGATTTCAGTAAAATAAAATATCATTTTTTTAAATTAAATGGATTTAACAGAGAGGTTTTCTGCATTGCCCCAGCAGTGCATGGTGACTGTTGTGTCAGTAAATCATTTAATTGATGGTACAATGTGCAGAGCTGGAAAAGGTGTTTCAAACTTAACTTCTTCTAGTCATTATGTTAAAAGAGATAGACCTCTCTATTTATTTAAACACCAGCCAACATCCCCCTTTCAAATCAGGAAATAGCCTCAAGCATGTTCATTTCTACTGGAGTTCCAGCCTCTAATACCACTGTAGTAATTTTAAATCCTACCTCTTTCTTTTTGCTAATATAACTTAAAGAGTTGCATAGTGAGAAAGGTGAAGCAACTCACTTGGGTTAAAAACAGAGGAAAAAGGTGTTTCAGTTATGTGCCAAGGAGGTCAATCTGAGTAACCTGTAAAGGTTTATATCATTGCTGTCAAAGGGCTCTTGAGAACTTTTCCTTCTGCTGTAGCTGCTCTTTACCTGTCTGTCTGTCCTCTGTCCTTGTCAGAGCCTTGGCAACAGTCTGCAGTAATTCTGGTAGCAGACAGAATGTGTTTGACTCAATGGCTCTACTGCACAGCCCAAAACCTAAGCTTAATCATGGTCTAAGCTTAATTCTGCCTTCCTGAGCAGTAGAAGAAAACATCAGGAATTGCAGAAGGGCCTCTGCAGAGATGACATATATTCCCTTCAAGTCTGCTAAAGAGGAGACTAGTGTCCATCAGGGACCTTGTCAAGTAACTGGGAACAGTATTCCAACTAAATCTACCAGTGCCCATCTATCAGACCTACCAAGTGGAGACAACACTTGGAGGATACATGGTTGCATGAATATGGAAGCTGAATTCAGTATGGTTTTCACAAAATTCTAGAGGCATGGACAGACTTCTCAGGCTATTGCTTTTGGTGTTTCTCCAATTTATTTTTATTAAGACTTGAATTTTGTTCTTGACAATTCAAAATATGGTGCCACATGATGACAGGAGATCTATTGCTGCAATTTCCTTCTCCTATAGAGATAGAAGCATTTCTTCTTTATCTGTTCACAGGCTCTTTTTGTGGTATCAGTTTAAATGTAACAATGATTTAATTCTTATACATGTTTAAGCTTATATTTTAGGTGTGCAATAGGATGTTGAGAACATGTCCGTTGCTATTAGCTTCTGATTTATCTGAACATTAATTTTCATTTGTGGTTTGCATGCAAAGGGGCATTATTAATGCTGACCTTTTTCTGTTTCCAGGCAAATGCAATATATACAATAGCAAAGCTAATTTTATCAAACAAAGAAAGGAATGCTGAAAAAGCCAGTTTATTACAGATAACTCCCTTTATTATCATTGCACAATGAAAGCCCCAACAGTCCCTGAGGATTTTTATGAATTAAAGTTTATTTTGAACTACAGTAGAAAAAAAAATCATATTTAAAGGGGAAACCTGTACAACAAAACAATAGCCCAGGAACTGAAAGTTAAATAGAGACTCAGTTTCTGTTCTGATTTGCATTGTTTGTGGCACCTCATATAGTGTAAAGGAAAGTTAATATTTTTCTTGTGATAATCTTTCCTCTACGTTTTCATGCTGTCTAGCATCAGACCTTTATAGAGCCTTGATGTTCATTGAAACTTGCCCTAGACTTGACACTCTACTAATATCTGTTTACTTCTGGAGCATTTTTCTGTGAATGTTAAATAATATACATGAAGACAATGTATAAAATGGAGAAAATTTAAGTGTAGAATAAATATAGGCCAAATAAGCATCGGATGCCTCTTGGTTTTGCATGTCATTACCCCCGTAAATGTACTGGTTAGAGTCAACTTAGGCTAAAAGTCATCAGTAGTAATTAATTACCTGGTAGCTTTTCTCAGGCTCTGTACAGTGGTGAGTGTCTCTCTAAGATATGGAAATGTAGTGCTCAGCGGTTCAGGGATTGTGGATCCTCTGTATTTTCCAGCTCTGTCAAGGTCAGGATTGAAGGCACTTGAGACAGTATTTCATGTTCAGACTCAGGTATTTATTATTTCTTATCAGTGTAACAGCCTCACAACCATGAGTCCTGCAGCCATTCATTAGCAAGGCACAAAATGGCTAACCATCTCTTCTTCCAATGTCTTTTAAGACTAAACTATCCAATTAGAAATGACACCTAGATTATTTTCCCTTTTAACCCAATAACTGATACCTCAAAGCACGCAATGTCGACTTTTCTGTCCAATTACAAAATACCACCCAAACCCAGGAAGAAGAAGGGGAGAAGA
Source organism: Melospiza georgiana (assembly GCF_028018845.1). NCBI lineage: Eukaryota > Metazoa > Chordata > Aves > Passeriformes > Passerellidae > Melospiza > Melospiza georgiana. The sequence continues at coordinate 40,208,798 of NC_080430.1, read as the reverse complement.
ACAACCTGCCTCCACCCTAAAATCTCCATCTTGCTTGATATTTATTTCTATATTCTAAAACCTCAAACTTTAAGTTTTCCACCCTGTGATATTGCATGCTTCTAACCAACTACATACCTGTAATCCCAGTGCTGTTAATCAAATTTAGAAGTCTTCTCCACAGCCTCAGGTCAAATGCAGTGATCTCTTGCAAGTCTGTGCCTTTCAGCACAGAAAGTTTAAGATTCTCTGCATCCAGGATTCCAACAATGGATGAGCACAGCTGCTGCTGCTCTAGTTGGCAAAGTCCTTAGCACAGCTGAATGCTTCCATGATGCTGCCTCTCACATGGCCTTTGTTCTGACATAGCCCCTAAAATGTGTATATAGCTACTCCACTATCTAATCAGGTGGGTGTGCTTGGATAGCAAAGAAGGGCACTTCCACGGAAAAAAAAAAAATCATACTACTGTAATCTGTCTCAGGACAGTTCTTCTAGATTGGAATTGGAGGGCAGATTCAGTACAGTAGGTGCCTTTCTACTGCAAGGAGATTTTATAATGCCCTTCATCTTAAGGATGAGATAAATACAAACCTTCCTGGTGGGTAGGTATATGGAACTAACATGTAGTCTAACAAACTGGAGCATATGCTCAATATAGTTGCCTCACACAACTGTAAGGAGCCTAATTTATGCCCACTGGGGTTTTTAGATTCCAGCAGAATGCGTTGGAAATAACTCACAAGAGCTACCAAGCAGCTGTAGTTGGGTTGAACATGAAGTCGTATGAATTAATTATGGACTTAATGATCACATATGAAAACTAAGTCTGTTTTGGACAAGAATTTTATGAAACCTTGTTTAGCTTCTCATACTGCTACCTGCATTGCCTTTGAAAATGTTACTGGTATGAAATAGAGTTGCAGATATGGGAATATCCTTTCTGAGTTTCACAGATATTTTTCTTAGAATGGTTTTTCTTGTGCGGTTTCTCTACTGCCCCATTGTGTGTGTTTTCAATGATGAAATTTTCATCTTCCTTCTGCTACCTTAGTGATCTTAATTCATGACAGTCTTTGTTTGCTCAGCTGTAAATCTGCTATATCATTGGGTCTTGACAAATAGAGCTAGAGATGAGTTGCATCAAAGCATACATATTAGCCACCTGTCAGTAGCTGTTTTAAAGGTAAATAAAACCTTAAACCTTCATAGTTTTAAGACGTTGTATTTGTGCATATTCTTAGCACAAGACAGGCATGAAATATTTTAAATTTATTTATTTGTCATGTAATTTATGACTAGGAGAATGTATTGAAGCAAATTGCTGAAAGTACTGAGAACATGAATCAGAATAAGGCACCCACAAATCGTGTAGGCAATGATGCAATTTTAGAGCACCTTGGCAGTGGAGCTTTTGGAAGTGTATGTAAGGTCAACCTTTCTTTTGCTATTATTTTACAGACTTGAGGAGAAGCTTCATGAAGAGGGTCTAATACCTGTTCTAGGCACAACTGTCTTTTGAATTTTAGTTGGAAATGTAGGTGCAAAAAGACCTTTGTGGATCTGAGCTTGTTGTTAGTGTTTGCTGTGATTTTGTTTGTTCTATGTTGTACTTTTATGATTGACCAGTGTATCTCTTAGGTTTCCTACCTTATTTTCGCTTAATTCCTTTCCACTAACAGCATTTGTCTATTGCAAAGGCTAATCAACCTGTGTAAAACCACAAAAATTCAAGTATGTTTCATCTGAAAGGCTACACTGGGCACAGATAATATTGCTTCCAATACCATGCAAGTTCAGAAGCGTACTGCTAACCTGTACTGTTGGATTGTAGTTCTTCTACTAATCACATCATACACAAAAAAAGCAATGATTACATATTCTGTGAGAAAATTTTGGACTCTGATAACTAATCTGGTAGCCATAGTACCATTCTTCCTGTCCCCATCCTATATTTAGTATTCAAAGGTTTAATCTTGGTTATAGGTTAGAAAGAATAATGGACAACATCTCCTGGCAATGAAAGAAGTCAATTTACACAATCCAGCATTTGGAAAGGACAAGAATGACAGAGACAGCAATGTAAAAAATATTGTCTCTGAATTAGCCATCATCAAAGAGCAGGTGTTTCTCATGAACTCTAGTTTGATATGCTGGCATTCTGAATTACTGACTGTGAGTTCTCATGTAGGAAGCTGCCTGGTGGAAAAGGAGACCTGGGGATGCTGGTTGGCAGCTGCCTGAACATGAGCCAGCAGTGTGCCCAAGAAGGCCAAAGACATCCTGGCCTGTATCAGCACAGTGTGGCCAGCAGGGCCAGGGCAGTGACTGTCCCCCTGTGCCTGGCACTGCTGAGGCAGTACCTTAAATCTTGTCTTTAGTTCTGAGCCTCTCACTGCAGGAGGGGCATTGAGGTTTTTGGGCTGGTCCAGAGAAGGGGAGTGGAGCTGGTGGAGAGTCTGGAGCACAAGTCCTATGAGCAGTGGTTGAGGGAGCTGGGGGTGTTTAGCCAGGAATAGTACCCTATTTTCCTGCTGATTACTCTGGTAATGTGCAACATTTCTCTGCATTTGGGATAACAGTGAAGGAAGGTGCGCTGGAGTTCCTAGACAAGTTTGTGGAATCTTTGTAATATCCTTCCTTCCTACGTGTAGCTAAACATTTTAAATACTGTGCCATCAGTTAAACTATTGTAAGCATCTGCATTTCTTTCCTCATTGTAGCTTTATCATCTAAATGTTGTATGGTATTACAGAACCTTCTTGGAAAGTGAGTATAAATGCACAGAATTATCACATTTTACATAATGAAGAAATAGGAATATATAATAAAACGATTTACAGGTTGGCAGGAGCATGTCAAATTTAAACAATAATCTTTCTTCCAGAGCTGCTACAAGTTCAAACAAGCCTATATTCCTATTCTATCGGTACCAATACAATTTTTAAAGACTAAAAAATAACAGCTTTTAAAATACATTTTAACCTCAAATACTCTATTTAAAAATTGTTTCTATATAAATACAGTATTCTATTAATTTCTTTTATGAGATGACAGGTTGTATATAGTGATGGATCTCATGGAGGGGGTGCCATTGGGAGACCAGTTTCACTATTTCAAGGAAAAGCAACAACAGTTTACAGAAGAGGAATATGGCATATATTTATCTGAGTAAGGGCCTCCATTCTTTTTGCCAGGATTTCCTACCTGTAATTAGTATCACCATGTTTTTAAACTAATAAATGATGAAGTAATGTTTATTATATCAATCACTAATACATAGCTGTGAATTTAATATGTTTTTATTTAGGTTGTAGTTAAGAATCTTTGTGAGGCTCTTTCTGTTTGTTTTTAAGCTTTGTCTAGCTCTTTGTTATTTGCATAAAGAGAAAAGGATTGTTCATTGAGATCTCACTGTGAGCAATATCATGTTGGAGGATAAAGACAAAGCTACAATTATTAAGTAGAACTGCTTTTCTTGGAGACAATTTCTCAAGAGGTACCTGAGAAGCATTTCTTTACTGAAACTCTGAGAAGGTTTCAGATTCCTCCGTGTTGGTTATCATTCTTAGAAGCTAGTAAATTATTGCATTATTATACTGTTGTGTGAAATCATTGAATCACAGAATGGACTGGATTGAAAGGGATCTTAAATATAATCTATTTTCAACACCCCCCTCCCCTGCAGAGGGCCTTTCTCTAGACCAGGTTGCTCACAGTCTCATCCATCTTGACCTTAAACACTCCCAGGGGTGGATGACCTGTTCCAGTACCTCACCACCCTCACAGTAAAGATTTTTTTCCTAATGTCTTATCTAAACCTACCTTTTCCAGTTTCAAACCATTCCCCCCTTGTTCAGTCACTATGTGCTGTTGTTAAAAGTCCTTCTCCATCTTTCTCAGAGGCTCCCTTCAGGTACTGGAAAGCCACTCTTAGGTCACTCTAGAGCCTTCTCTTCTCTGGGCTGAATAAACCAAATTCTCTCAGCCTCCCCTAACCGGAGAGGTGCTCCATCCCTCTGATCATCTTGTTGGTAATCCTCTGGACTCACTCCAACAGGTTGATGACCTTCCTGTGCTGGGACCCCAGAGCTGGATGCAGGGTTCCAGGTGGGGTCTCACCAGAGTGAAGCAGAGGGGCAGAATCCCCTCCCTTGCCCTGCTGCCCACGCTGCTTTGGAGCCCAGGAGCCATTTGGGTTTCTGTGCTGTGAGTGCCCATGGCTGGGTCATGTCCTGTCACCCACCAGCACCTCTGAGTCCTTCTCTCCAGGGCTGCTCTCCATCTGCTCATTCCCAGCCTGTACTGATACCAGGGGTTCCCTGACCCAGGTGCAGCACCTTGCTCTTGGTCTTGTTAAACTGAGTGAGATTCCCATGGGCCCATTTCTTGAGCTTATACAGGTCTCTCTGGATGGCATCTCATCCTCCAGCTGTGCCAACTGCACCCCTCAGCTTGGTGTCATCTGCAATTTATTTAGACTGATCCCTCCATTAATGTCATTAATGTATATATTAAATAACACTGGTCTCAGTATGGATCCCTGAGGGACACTATTTGTCACTGGTGTCCATCGGGACTTTGAGCCATTGATCACTACCCTCTGGATGCAACCATCCAATCAACTTCCTATCCATCTAGCAGTCCACTCCTTAATTACTGTTTTGGGGAACCATGCCAAAGACTTTCCAGAACTCCTGATGAATGACATTTGTTGTCCTTCCATTGTCTACTGATGTAGTGAGTCCTTCATAGAAGGTCACTATGGTCAGGAAGGACTTGTCCTTGTTGAAGCCATGCTGACCATCTCAAATCACCTCCCTCTCCTACATGAGCTTTAGCATAGCTTCTAGGAGGATCTGTTCCGTGACCTTCCCAAGCACAGAAGTAAAATAATTGCTGATGCAAATATTGCGTCATCAACCATGGCTATATTTTTTGCAGCAATCGATGGTAAATATAATGGAGATGATTTAGCCTTAAAATATTTAAACTATAGTTATGCTTCAAGGCCTGTTTTTATTTAAATTAGCAAGAATATTGAAATAACTAGATTAGAGAACAAGTGCTAATGAACATATAAAGTATAACAGCTCCATTCCAATTCTGCCATGAATCTGTAATCATCACAGGGTGGATGAAGGAACCTAGACAGGTTCCAAGACAGACTTTGAAAGCAATATGTGTGTCAGCAGTACAAAGCATGGCATAGTTTTAGTCTTTGAGCAAATTAACACAACCTGGTACACAGAGCAAGCCTTCCAGGAAATTCAGATCCTGTAGTTTTTGAAGTTCTCAAAGAACTACTGCATGTTTTCTTGCTGCTCTTGACACTGAAGAAAACAAACAATTTGAATGCTGCAGAATTGTTGTGAGAAGTCTTTATGCAAAATTCCATCTTTCTTCTTTAAATATAACAGTAAACTTTTATATTTAAAGTTAAAAAATACACGCACACCCATCCACAAAACACTCAGCTATAAATAGTTAGCAACTGTTGTTTCATAGTAAATATTTTTACCTCGTGATCTACATATTTAAATTTATTCATAATGAAATTGTGTGTGCTAAACCCCTTCAGAATCTCAGTAATGATGCAGTATTGAAAGAATGTGATTTAATGGTGCAATTGTCCTTGAGTGATGAAAATAAATATTCCAGTTATTATTTTAAAGTATCGTATAATTGTATTTTATATCAACTGCTGCCACTGAGGGGCACTCTTGTCTCAACAACCTTTCCTTATCCTCAGTCCGTTCTAAATATGGAGAAGTCTAAATGTACTTTCAAGTATAAGCTCAAAATTGCCCTTGAAAAGCATTTATATTTCTGTCAAAGATTTACAGGAGTTCAGGAAAATTGGAAGAACAGAAACTTATTTGGATCATTTCTACAGCAATTAGTTCAAAACTATGTCAGTATTTAAACAAACACACTCTATTTAGTCCTACAGCTACTGCAAGTGTAGTACCTAGTGAATTTTTTGGGAGAGCTGAAGAACTTTTATCTACTGTTCCTGAATTTTATTAAGCCTTGCTTTTTAACAACCTTAATGAAATTAAGATTAATTTACTTTCTCTCTGATGATGGTTAATATGTACTGTGTAAATGCATGCTGTGGTCTTCTTGTAACTCATACAGTCTGTGTATGCCAAAGACTGGAGCATTTGTGATCTTAATGATTATATCTCGCCATAGCTGAGGATAAAGGTACTGTCCGTTTTGTACATTTCAAGTGCTCTTGGTGAAAGTTTGTCCTGATTTTGTTTGGGAGAGAGTTAATTCTCTTTCTCATAGCTGGTACAGTGCTGTGTTTTGAATTTAGGATGACAGAAATGTTGATAACACGCTGAGGATTTAGTTATTGCTGAGGAGTGTATACTCTAAATCAAGAACTTTTCAGTTTTCCATGCTCTGTCAGCAAGGAGCTGCACAATGAGCTGGGGCCGTAGGGTACATCCAGAATGGCTGCCTGGAACTAGCCCAAGGGATATTCCATACCATTGGGGTAATTTGGCCAGGAGGTGCCAATGGCCACTTGTGGACTGGCTGGGCACCTTTCAGCAGGTAATAAGCAACTGCAGTGAGCATCATTTGTTTTTCTTGAGTTTTATTCTGCTCCAAATTCTTTTAATTACAATTGCTACTAATAATAACAACTATATGTATATAATTTTATATGATATAAATTATAATACTATAATACTGAAATAATATAATATTTTATTTTGTTTCAGTCGTCAGACTGTTTTTACATTGACACATGAGTTTTATTTCCTTTTTTTGTCATTCTTGTTCCCAGTGGGGAAGGTGAGAAATTGAATGTATGGTACTTGGTTGTTGGCTGGGGCTAAACCATGACAAAGTTACAACAAAATGTCAGATGAATGTGAAGCATATGCTAAAAAGCTGAGAAATCTCTGAATTTAATTTTTCCTGTCAGCTTTTTAAAAAGAGAAGGTCTGCTCTAAGATTTACTAAAAACGTTGCTTCTGTGTTTACAAGCTGCATGCTCATCCAAAATAGAGATAATTGAATTTTCTGGAGTCTCTCAAATCTGAAAACTGACCCAAACTTACCTGGATCTTACTAGAGTAGTAAACTGCCTGTGAAGAAGTGTTGTGTGACTGTAAGTGGGATATGGCTGAAATTATTTTGCTTTGTAAAAGAATCTTATAATACTGCTATATTTTCTTTTCCTCAATCAGTCCTTCTGGAAATAGTAACTCTTGTTAATCTCTTGCTATGAGAATCTGCAGGCTGACATTATAATAAAGGCAGATCATTTGTGTGTAACTAATGTTCTTAAAAAATATTTTCTTTAGAGAAGTGCCTTTGTTTCAGACTCTTATGGTGTATTTTGATTAAAAAAACCTAGTGAAGTGAGCAATATAATGGAGAAAGACCTTTTAGAGATTCAGACTTTAGTTCTGCAACAACCACACCAATGAACTGCTTTAAGAAAATTCTTGGATTCACAGATAGGCATTTTGTACCTTCTGTATGAGAATGGGACCACTCATATTCCAAATCCCTTGAAGATCTCTTACACAGTTTCTTCCTTTATGTTGGTTGAAAAGGATAGAAGTGCGTAGAGTGGGAGACACTCCCACCTTGCTGTCAGAGTGGAAAACAATAAACCTGCTAAATAATTATGCTTATTTGTCCTGAATTCATGGAGAAATGTTCTACAGGTGGCACTTGTAGAACAATTCCAGCAGAACTTGGTAGGCAGGGACTTAGGGTGAAAGAAAACAAGAATTCATACAAAGAAATCTGCAGCTGGCCTGGCACAATGCAAGATTAAATTTGAGGGACCTCTTCTATGGATGGTCTCTGAATATCATGTGTATAGGTCTTATTGAAAAAGAAATACCTGAGATAATACCTCACTCTCTGATAAGACCTTACCTGAAGTACTGTGTCCAGCTCTTGGGTCCTCAGCACAAGAAGGTCATGGACCTGTTGGAGTCAATCCTGAGGAAGGTTATGAAGAGGATTGTGGTGGTTTTGCATGGGAGATCTGAAACTGATGAACCAAAACCACTGCACAGATTAGAGGAGTGGAGCACCTCCCCTATGAGGAAAGGTTGGAAGCGTTGGGATTGTTCAACCTGGAGAAGAAAAAGCTCTGGGGAGACCTTAGTGCACCTTTCTGAACATAAAGGGGACTATAAGAGAGCTGGAGAAGGACTTTTTACGAGGGGCTGTAGTTGCAGGACAAGGGGATATGTCTTCAAACTGAAAGAGAGTAGACTTAGATTAAATATGAGGAAGAAATTATTTATGGGGGCAGGGGGGTGGTGGGGCTCTGGAATCAGAGAAGTTCTGTATGCCTTGTCCCTAGAAGTATTCAAGGTCAAGTTAGATGGGTCTCTGAGCAGCCTGGTGTAGTGAAAGATGTCCTAGCCCATGAGAGGGAGCTTGGAACTAGATTATCTTAACATCCCTTCCTACCCAAGCCATTCTACAATAATATTCGGAAGAATTTTTGAATATTTATAGTCACACTGTGTTTTCTTTTTCTTAAGCAATGTGTGCGGTTAGATATTTTCTTTATTCAGATCTGTCTTTATTGTTTTGTTTTTGAACTTATGCAAGACAGAAACGAAAGTTCTAAGCCCAGGAGGTGCGTCATTCTAATGTGAAAATTGTATAACTTTTTTGTCTTTCCCAGGACATCTTTTACACATGTCAATTAAACTCGAATCATCCTAATCTTTTTCAGGCTCTATAAAGTTGTGTGTTGTTGCAAATGTAAGCAGACATTTACAATCTGATCCCAGTCAGCTGTTTCTGACTGTAGAGAACTTTAAGCATGTTGTTGTTTTGTAGTTTCTAGAAGTGCCCACCCTACTCATTTTCTGTTTAATTTTTGACATAAATTCCATAGGAAGGGGTCCATAACTACCATCTCTTATACTGGAACAGCATTTAATCATAATTGATTGAACTACCAATGCTATGAACATATAAATATTAAATCATGCCAACCTGCAATTTTGTAAGACATCTCAGTCTAAATTGATAGAAAAGTACAACCAAAACTGTACATCTCTGGTCAGACTGAAAGTCTCATGTATTGTGTCAGACACACACAAAAAAGGTGGAATTTTAAGTGCAGCCAGGTTGAAAGTTGTTTTGTTATAGGGTTTTTGAGATTGATTGAACCAATATTATCAGTGGCTTTCCTTTTCATCTGCCCAGCCTTTTTTATATAAGACATTGAGAAGTTACAGTTCTAAATTGAAAATGTGTATCTGCTTTTATTGCAGCTATATTTTACTGCAGCTGTGTTTTGGTTCTAGCACAGTGTATTTCTGTCTAGAGCTCCATAGCTGCATCTGTTTGTATGACAAAACAGAAGACTCTGTAGATCATCACTTTTCCTCAGTGTCGTTTAACTGCAGAAAGGTTTAGACCTTAATGGTCAGAGGGCTGTGTGGAATCACTTTCAGACACCTTTCAGAGCTGATATCAAGGAGAATTGTGAAGGGTACCCTACTCTGTTTTAGGAAGCATGTTCTGTTTAATGTTTAGTTCACATGATAAAATAGCAGCTGGAAAGATCTGTATGGGTCTGAACCTAGGATGATATAGCAGCAGAATGCTTGTTTTGAGACAACTCACCTGTTGGACAAACTTCTAATCATAGCAGGCAGCCATGGAGTGTTAGAATGGTTAAATGAATGTGACTTGGAAAGTTCAAAGAGTTGCTGGGTGCTGGAAGAAAGTTCCCTGTTAGTTTTATAATTCAGAATATTTGCTTGAGTGCATTGTATAAAACACTTACTGGCTCTGGATTCAGTTCCATGCCCAGAAAAGCAGTGGCCATGAGATAAAATGGACTTAACCAGTGTCTGTTGTATGTTAGTCACTGCTCAGATTCTTTTGAATCAGTCAGTGCTATTTTTTTAGCAGATTACATGGCTCATTTATCTAATATTCATAATCAGAATTGCTACCCTTCACACTGAGGTTCAAGGAAGTCCTTGTAGTACTTTATTTTTAAAGTTATTTTCATAATAGGCTGAGTGGAATCTTCTACTTTTTTATATTCACGTTGTAATTCAAACATTCTGGAAATCATTGGTGGATTAATACCATGATCACATCTCCCCACAAATCTCAGTTCTAGATGTGGATCAGGGCTTAGGTTCCTAGTGCAGAAGTTACAAGCTTCACAAATCTAGCAGTAGATTGTTTACAAAGCATTAATAAAAGCACACAGAAAGGAGAATGATAGAATAGCTAAAAGATTTATTTGGGAATGAGAAGTTAATTCTGTTCACATTCTATTGATGGGTAAAAGTAGAATAAGTATGTACTGTTGTTGATTAAATTGCAAATTATCCTGATTTTAGCATATGTTTTTATAGAAAATGAAGTTGTAATTTTATACTCTAAATCGCTGTACCTCAGTTAGTTGCTTACAAATCTGCTTGATAAAAATTGCAAACTTGCTGAAGAGAAGCTAAGGGTTTTTCTCCCATCCCTCTCTACCCTTCAGGGTAGAAGAAGAAACTGTTCAGCTGATACACAGTGAAAATCTGATGTGAGCAGGTCTGAAGTCCATAGATGGGGGGGATTTGCTGTTCTTTTTTGCGCTGCTTTTGGAGAACAGAAAAGAACATCAAATCCGTTTTGTATTTGATTTTAGGAGAAATTATTGGAATTTTCAAATGGAGTTCAGATATAAATTAAGGCAAGAAACTTGCAGATATGGAATTGGTGTTGTTAAGTTGTATCTGGATAATTTTTGTCTTGTTTATATTGCAGAAGATAAATTTAGATCAGAATTTTGGGAAATGAAACAGCAAATGCAAATCCAGATTCTCTTAATAAAAAGAGTAATAAGAAAACCATTGCAGGTATCGGAAATGCTCATTGGAAGAGACTGCTAAGATTTGGAAAGCTTCTGTAATTTGGCCATCATGAAAGCTGAGGAGACCATTAATAGGAGGTTAAGATACTAGCTAAGTAAGCCTAGTCCTATTTTCATAGTTCTGTCTTTCCTTCATACCCTCTTCCACAGATTTTTAATCTTTTTTGAAACCACCTTGCTTCATTATCACTTATTCTGCAACTCTAAACATAGTGTAAACAAGTGAAAAAAGTGAAGGAGGGTGATCAGAATCTAAAGGATTATGACTACATCATATTATTTTAATTTTTCTTCCTGTATGAGGATTGCCTTTTATACTTGTTTGACTAATTTTTAACAATTTTTAAAAAATTAAAATAAAAATAATCAATAGGGGTCACCTTCCTATTTTGTCAAATCTTCATTTAATGATACATGAGACAGGCCTGTCACAGATCTCAGAAGTTATTTCATTTGTTTGTTAGTCATTGTAGCAACTTTTGGCATCACATACCAAATAATCATGGAATATTAAAATTTTTAGACCAATTTATTTATTTATTAAGACGAATGCATAAATAAATTAAAAGAAGCAATGTCCCTAGTTTGATGCAGTTCAACAGTTGGCAGTTCTTTTTCATTTGAATCTCTATTATAGGCTTGAAAAAGCTAAGAAAAAAAATAAAGCAGATTGTCCTGGGCATTACATTCCTTAGCTCTGGCAGCACCAGTTGTATGTAGGAGTTTCTTGCTGGTGTCAACAAAGTTTAGCCAAATTTGGAAAAAATAATTGCCACTGAAAGGGTTTTATCCCTCCGTTTCTGAGGACTTAAGCTTAAAATGAAGAGAATATATTTACTCCATCTGGCTGATTTTTCCCTCGCTTTCTTTCTTTTCTCCATAATCACTCATGTTGTATTACAATCAACTACTATTTCCAGAACTGAGATGTTCAGCTGCCTTCTTTCCTTTACTAAATCTCTCAACAGGAACTGAATTTATGAATTGTTGTAATGTCTCAATACTCTTCCTTCATCAAATATTATTTGAAGAATTCTAAAGGAAGGAATTTAGAATGATTCAGCCCAATTAATACAGGGAAGTATCAACACTGCAAAAACCTCTGGTCCTTTGGGGATTAATATTTCTAGTGGTGAGCTGCCTGAGGACTGCCTTAACTCAAGGGAAAAGGGAGGCTTCTTGGTTATCCTGTTAATTTAGCATTCTTTCTACTTACATTTTCCAAGCACTGCAGAGCTAGTCCTTCTTTGGACATTTTGTTCAACGAAAAATGATCTGTGGCTTGAGCGTCTAGATTTGTCTTTCTTATCAAAGGCCCTTTCTGAATTCAAGAACTGCTCCTTTTCAGACTCTGAAGGCTTGCACTGAGCAAGAGCCAACAGAAACTAATTTTTCTTACCTGTATTTCTTCTCATCTCCAGCTTCTTTTAATGGGTAGTAACATTTTGAAATAAAATTTTTATGAACTGTGTCAGAGTGAAAGCAATTGGAATAGGCATGCTATGGGCTCTGTCCAAGTAGAACAGAAGTTCTTAGAATATTTTAAACATTGTGATTTGTTACTTACAGCAAAAATCTTCTTCTGAAGTAGTATTGCAATACAAAAATTATTAACAGGATTTAGGAAGTACAATAGTGTTTTCTGCCCTTTGTGCTTGGACTTAATGAAGTGTGATGTATCTTAACTGCATTGTTGTGTGGAGGCAGCAGTAGAATATTGAATTGGAAAAAACAAACTTGAACTGTTTGCATGGAACTTTGATTAAAAATATAATCTCTAAAGACTGTGTGTGCCATTTTGTCAACGACTACCTGATAATTACACAAGGCACTTTATTAACATAATTACATGACCATCTAAATCTACAGCTTTTTTCACAAGCTAAGGCTAAGATTCACCATTATTTCTTACCAAATTTCATTTTTGAACATGAACTACCAAGCTATTAGACCCCCCCACCCCCATGCTCCTTTGAAATTAAATTTATTGCAAAGTCCACCCTTCCCAATTGTCATAATTTCAAGGAAAGAAAACTAATTACCATAGATTTAGATTATTAGAGATTAGTATGAGATCACTGCTTATTAGATACATAGCATTGACATACAGTTTGTTGAAATCTATTAATATAAACCTGAAACTGGTCATATAGTTTACTCTGAAACCATCAGAAGTGTGCTTATAGTATTTTTAAAGCAGATAGGCTTAATTCAAGTGTAAGTTGCTGATGAATGTAGAGATAAAAGGATATTATAGTCCAGTTCTGTGAAATGTAAAAGATAAAAAATCCCAAACCTCCCTTCCACCCTCCCCCAGCTTTTCAGATGTTGTGACTGAGCACTGATTTTCATCAATCAGTGGAGGTGGTGGCTATTGAGATGTGAATCTTTGTCCCCTTTTTTTATTATTGTAGCTGACTTTGCAAAATGAAGGCAAGAAATCTGCAAACTTGTATAAGTAGTGGTATCCTGTAATATAGGTAATCCTATAGGTATTTATGTATGTATATATATATATATATATATATGTGTGTGTGTATCTATCTATCTATATAGGTGTTTATATATTACCTATAGGTAATCCTATTATCCTATAATAATAGGTAATCCTATTATATTTGTGGTAAGTACTCCTGCATGTAACTTTTAGTCTAGGGACTTCCCTCTTCATGGTTACTCTTGGAGCAGACAGGGAAGTTGCAATGAAGTAAGGAACAAGGTGTAAGTCATGAGCTACTCTGCAATAGTTGGTTGCCTCCCTCTTTTGATGTTGCCTGTTCTCAACACATGGTGGTTACTGTGGGTTAACTTGGTGCAAAAATGAACTAGCTGCAGTAATGTAGTAACTTATTCGTCTATATGTAGAATATCCTTATAGATAAGGAAATGTATGTTTAATTATAAAAAGGTGTATGTAAACAGTATCAATTACCACCACCACATGTGAAGGCTTTACACCTGTGAGAATATTTTGCCTGCAGGCTGTGATAACTAATTAAAAGGTCCAAGCCATGAGGGGAGCTGCTGGTTGTTCCTCTGAATTAAGAGTCAAGAACTCAGGCGTTTGGCAGTTGAACATAATTCATTTTGCCATTTTTGAAATTGTTGCTTGTGAATTCCTAGTGCCAGAATGATAATGATTGACACTTATTCCCTAGAAATCCCTAAATCCTAAAATGGCTTCAAGAGTGAGACCTTGTAATATGTTAAATATTCAAGTCACATACCTTGGAAGACATGCTTATAGCTCTTAGTGAGCAAAGGTAAGAGGGTTGCAAGGCTGCCTTAATTGCTTATCCAAATATTCCTGAAGCATTGCACAATTTCTGAGTGACATTGGATCACACAGTGATAGCTGGGGTATATAAAGTGTAGTAAGAGTTTGGTGTAACTAGTTATGTGCCATCTTTTTTTCAGCTTCTCTGAAATAATCAATTTGTTTTGTTCACTTACAGCTGGGAAGAGAAGCTGTTGATGAGAATTTATTCTGCTCTTTTAAACATCAGTTTAAAAATGGAGGTGTCAGAGGTGTCAAAACCATGCTGCCATGGCCCTCAGGCACACTGAATTGTAATTTTTCTTATCCCATCTACATTTATTTCTTCTTTTTCCTCTGTTAGATGCCTATTTTGTTTTCACTGATATCTTTTGGGTTTTTAATATTTTGCAGGAAATTTTTGTTTGAGAGTAGTGTTCTGTATATTTAAATACTTTTTAAAATATAATTTTTGCTTATACTATATTTATTATTATTCTTATACCCTGTCTTTGTACAGAGAAGTTCATATCAGAGCTGGAACTTTGGCAGATCTTTTTCTACCTCTTTATCTAGTTATTTGGATGCAGGATTGAGGATAAAATGTCCCATACAGGTTGCAGTCTCTCAAGTAAATGGTCTTTTGGGACATTACTTGTCAGTTCTACTCCACAGGCAAAATCATGGAAGCAGTGATCCTTGTCTGTCTGCAGTCAGAAAAGAGAACAAGGAGAGAGTACAGATGTCTTTGTATTTAAAATATATGCTTGAGTAATATTTAAAATGACAGGCTAAGATATTAGTCCTTCCAATGTCATAATAATTTAAGAATGCTAAAGAGGCTTTGCAAACAGCACCATGCACTGGAGGCCACCTTCAAGGTGCTTGGTTAGTTCTGGGTGTGACAGTGGGCTTTTTGAAATGGAAGCCTGTTCACAAGGAATAAGATGAACTGACAGAGTATTTTAGGGCAAGTCTTGAAGGAGAAATCAGACCCTGTAGACTTAAACAGTGCTTGGACTAGACTTTTTAATGGTGCTTTTTTGTATGATTTAAGTAGATGTTAACGGCTATTAAAAACCAAGAAAACTGCCTACTTATCAATGCACAAAAAACACCCCCAAACCAAAAAGAGAAAGAGAAGTGAGAGATTATTTTCATCTTAGAATGGCAGAAATAGCTTTCCTCTGAATTGACAGGTAATAGTTTTGAGTAGTTTGAGATGCAACCCACCCTTCTTTGAGCAGACAATACTGTGCAGAAGCAAGACAATAAATATCAAAAGTAGCATTTGATGCTTATTGTTTAAATTTGACTAAGCAATATTATGCAAAATGGTTCAGATAAAAACACACCACTGTATGTATCAAAATGTTTGTATTTGGGCTTGGCTGAATCAATTTGCTAATGCAATTTTTTGAACCTTGTGTCATAATAAAATAACTGCAGACACTGTTTTTTGTTTAGAGAGAGGCTTATATAATTATGTTTTGTAATTGTGATGGTTTTTAATTTTACTTCATACTAAGTTGCATTCTACTATCACACTAATTAAATTCCTTTTAATTGATTATCTCCCTGAACTAAAAAATCCGGCAATGTGTGTATTTAGAATACCAAATGTATTAAACGGATGTGTTTACACTTAATACATTAAAAGTTGAGGAAAAGACTGCTTTAGGGAATTGGTAATGAATCCTGAAGTCTTTTCCCAGCTCATAAGTCACTAGAAACAATCTGCTCCAAGTTAGTGGTGACAGTCTTTATTATTGTGCTGTCTCAAAGGCCTTCCCAGAAGAGACACAGCAATTGTCCATGGTTATAGAGAATGATGTTTCCTTTCAATTATACCTTCCATTTCTTTGTTTCCAAAAAAGGATTGTGATTTAGGAAGAGAAGATATATTGCCAGCAGATCAAGAGATGTATATAACTATATATGTATAGAGACTATTTAGATGAACTCTGGGAAATTAACTTAATTTTGATATTGGATGGAATCGAGAGTCCCATCATAATTGCTTGAGAACTTGACTGATCTTTAAAAGCTGTTGAGAAACCATGAGTAGATCCCTCAGGTGTCATTAAGAAGCAGGCAAGAAAGTTCTACCTTAGTTGATGAGGTAACTTGATCTTTCTGAAACAAAATAGTTTTCAAATGTTAGAAAACTGATGCACAGAACAATGTTGTTTATTTAGCTTTTTGTGCCAGTGTTGGGGAGTTTTCTTGCTGTGGTGTTTTGAAGAAACTCCCATTTCAGTGGCAATTGGACATATTATTTTACTCCCTCATCTCTGCTGTGGAGGAGAAAATATTCGTTGATCTTCATTTATGTTTATGGCTACACACTGGGTCTGTGTACTGTGTTATGCTAACCAGATTTCTTTTCTAGTACTGGTCACTGCTTCTCTTTATAACCGCATCTTGTGAGAGCATTGCATAGATCAATAGTCTGGTATGATTTCTCATGTAGAGACCTATAGTAGCTGCATTGCCTATTATGGAGACATAATATTTTCACTTACTTAAAGCATTTTTGTTTTGGGAAAGGTAAATTAAGATGAGGGAGTGTGTTGTATTTTCAGAAATACTTTCTTTTTAGCCATTATGATGCTATATGGTCAAACTGATTATGAGATTTCCCAGCAGTATTTTATTCCTCCAAAAATAGAATCTGAAACATTTCACCAATTTCAAGCATGTTTGAGAGTTTAGCTTCTTTCAATGTTTGTGAAAATTTGGTGATGGATATCAAGTAGCGAAATAATTCAGTCTTGGTGAGAAAAGTTTTTAAATTCAGCTGATTTTTTCCAAATTTCCAAAATAAGCTGCAGGATATGCTGTTGTGTGACAGCAGTTTGGTGTGTTTAGATAACCCAGAGAATAGGAAACGGAAGGTACTGTGTAATGGTGAGGGGAAACAGAAAAATAATGGAAAACTGATCTTATGCTAGTTTTACCATTCATGGAACAGATGGCTCCTGGAGGGGATTTGCTGATTTGAATAGAAAGGTAACAAAAGTTAAATAATCCTTTCAGTACATCAATACCGATTTTTTTACCAGAGGATCTTCTGAAAGTTGTTTAATACAAGTGTTCATTCTGAGAATGAAAGATAGCAATGAAATACAATTGTGAAAATTTGGTTGTAGTGTAGACATGAGTTTATAATACTGTGTATCAGCAAAAAGTCCAGTCCAATTAGAGATGGAATCCACAGGGAGAATATAGGCTGGACAGGCAGGCAGCACTGTCCCTGTGTGTAACCCACAGGACAGCTCTGTTTAGAACATTATGTTTCATTGTGAGCACCTGGTGACTAAAAAGATACCTGGATAAACCTCAAGGAAGAACATTATAAATACTTGACAGAGACTGCCTTACAAAAAGATGTTCAAATGATTTAATTTTTATAGGTTTTATTAAATAAGAAGTTTGTCTAGTTTACTGTCACCTGACATTTGAAATATACTTAATACCATGTTGTGAGATAGCATTATACTTGGGGGTAAAACTGGAAATTATGTGAAACAAATACAGATATCTTCATGCTTTCTTACTTTATCTCCAGAAAAATGTTCCAGTGGCAATTATACAATTCTCACCATAAGAGATAACTTAATACTAGACAGGAGAGAAGGAGGAAAAAAAATCTTGGACTAAAAGAAAACCAGCCACTTTATAAGTAACATGAACTAGTCCATATTATAAATTTTTCCTAACCTGAGTAGAGTTGTACTCACAAAGGCTTGTAAGTAGCCTAAAGTCATAGCACAAGTTGTTTACATGAAAGGGAATGTGAAAACAGTTTTCTGCACTTCTTTTCTATCAAGTGAATGGTGCTGATCCAGCTTCTAAAGAGTTACTTTAATGCTGAGGGGTGGAATGTAGCATCTAATAATTTTATAGGCTCCATGGTGACTTTAGACTGCTACCTTGAGGGAAAAAAATAGTACTGTTTTACTACCATAATACATTATAAATCAACAATGTACTTCTCAGAAATAGTTTTTTCTGTAAAACTTATACAAGTTGTACAGCAATTATTTTCATCTATAATAATCATTATATTATTATCTCTTCGGAAGAGATAATAATGATAATGAACAAACACTTAGAATAAGATTAGTCATTTAATCAGACTAATTTATCATCTTCTAAATGTCTTTTAGTACAATGTTACTGGCATTTGTTTGCTGGAATTCTTCTTTCATCTTTGTTTTAAGTAATGTTAAATGAGTTTCATTAAGATAAACTATGTTCTTATGACATCTGAACTGCAGGACTTAGAATAGTTTTGGTGAGTTTATTTCTGCCTTTTCCATTCTATTCTATATGCAAGATGCTAGCTGTATTAGTACCTTAGCAAATCCTTACTATTTCTAAATCTTACTATTTCTTGTTCTTCTTTACTTTGCTGCTCAGTATATAGTGTGCTGTTTGAATTTCTTGTGCCACTATGTGGCATCTTTCTGTCTTGGATATTTCCTAAAGACCCTCTTTGCTATTTTACCATTTCTTTGATGGTCAGTTAAAGCTGTTTGCTCTTTTCATTTGAGTCTTGGGGTTTCGTTTCTTGTGTGGCCTTGGTTCAGTTGCTTGCTTTCTCATAGAAGCCAGATTTCAAAGCTCTATCAAGGATTGTTTAAACTTAGTCTTTCCTTGGTCAGTTGTATCTATTCCAGCTGAAAGAGTTTGAATTTAAATACCCTGTGGTTTCAGACAGACTCATATGTCTGCATTTGCTATTTATTCTGCTGAAGAAAGCTGTTGTCCTGTGTTACTGCCCAGTATCTCTCTAGGTTCTCCACAATTTAATCTACACAAGCAGGGGTAAATGATTTTATGACTAGAGAGATAGTACAGTGTTACTAACTATGTGATACCACTTTCAGACAACTAGTCTGTGTATTTTTATGGAGAGCAATGTGCCAAGTTATTAAATTGGGAAAAGAGGATATGTAAATGTAATTTGTGGGTAGGTTTTGTTGATTATTATTTACAAATTCGTGTGTATGTTGATTCTCTTTCTACTTCCCATCTCAAGGAGAATTTATAAAAGCTTTAGTTTATCCTGAAAAGGATTTTTAGAGAGAATTTGGTGAAGAAAGCTGTGGAATTAAATATTTTTCTCATTGGAGGATCATGTGACAGTTCAATTTGGATGTCTTGTCTTATTTTGCTTCTGGTCTATTTCTCAAGGATGCCCATTGCTGGGGTTTGGTAGTGAGCTGAACAGAATGAGGTGGTATCTGAAATCTCTTCCTTCCTTCTCTTCAGTCTTTGCTCAGTTTCCCATGTAACCTTACATTTTCAGTTGGTGTAACCTTACTTTTTCAGTAAGTGAGGTAGGAAGCAATACATTTCAATAAAAAATACAATAAAATATGTATAGATTATTGTGTTATAAGCCTGTGTGTTTATTTAATCTATTGACTTTCATCATGGTTGTTGGGGGCATCTGGATCAACAGATCCAGATTTTATTTAGATTGGAGAATTTTAAATTCTATGCAAAAGAAAACAATGAAGTCCCCATCTTATTAGGTAAAATTTTAATCTGTCTACTTTTTTTCCTGGTTGTTTTTATTTTTCCATTTAAGCCATACTGAATGTGATTGCTAGACAGAAGAGTTGTTATTAGTTAATTATGTTGTGTATTATTTTCCAGCAAATCCACATACTTGCAAAGTCATCTAATTCATACCTTACTGTGAGACACAAGTTACTGTCAGAAACAAGTCTCTGTGTGGCTGGGATTCATCTTATGCAGCAATTTTTAAATTGCTTATATGCAGCAATTTAAAAACTGGGCATCTTACTCAAGCAAGCAGCTAGATTACTGAAAGTAATGATTACTGAAAGTAATGGGAAAAAATGGGCATTCTGATAATGAATTTCATCCCATCTACCTTAAACAGTTATGTTTAGTTGATGAGATGAATCAACCACCTGATGTGTCTATCTTTCATTTGCTACAGAGGCATCTTAGCATAAATCTCTTAGAGGAGTTTAAAGTTAGGTGAAATTGACACCTTTGAAATCAGTTATCAAAGATCTCGGTTTATTTTAGAGTTGTTGTAGAGTAGGATTTGCTATTGCTTGTGTTGTCTTTTTGCAGATACTTACTTTTCCATGTCTCCCTCAAAAATGTAAATATTAATGCAATTTCTTGATAAGCTTGGTTATCCAGCTTTTAAGCCTGATAAAGGCATTGAATAAAGTTTATTCCAAAAGGCATGTATCTCAGTATGCAAAATCCTTTACCATTTTTAACTGTTCAGATTTCTGTTCCATAGATAAAAGGAAAAAAATATTTTCTTGAGCTGTTTGTACAGTTACAGACTTAAGGCAATTCTTGAAATATTTTACAGGAAATTGGGATATGAATTCACTGAAAAACATCTCTAGTTGGAAGGAAACTCTTCTTAGAAGAATCTACCAGATGCATGGTAGGAGTACCTTTTTAGTATATGAGTGGTTCAGGTTTTTACGTGTATGGATAACATTTGCCACAGCTTACAGTTTGTCTACAGCATTTCTGTTAAAACTGACAGCTTGACAATTTGCTAGGTATTTTTGTATAAATGGTATAACATCCCATGTGTGGACCGTGCAGTGATGCTTGGTTTTGATAACATAAATAACAAATCATATCAAAAGGAAATTTTGGGGTTTTTTTAAGTTTCAGAATGCAGCTTATACTTCCTTGTGTTGTTTTATACTTCATCTTGTTCCATGATGTGTCTGAAGGAATGACAGATATAAATTAGAACTTTAATGTGTTTTTCTGTTTTAAGCCTCCCAGCAGTTCTGTATGTAATACTGGAACACTAACTTACAAATTAATGGTACTGTGATTTGTTCTTATAACTTATTCAAAGATGCATGTAATACTCTCGAAAATTCAGAAGTATAAAAAAGTTGAAACAGCTGTGCGCATTTTGAATTTAATTAGGTAAGTGTATTTTTATCCCAGTGTGAAAGGTGGTACTTTGTGACATTCTTTAGTAACAGTAATAGAACTGAAGAAAGAATTGGCTTGATGTAAACATGAACTTTTCAAAGAGAGGCAGCAAGACTTTTTAAATTGTCCTTGACACAATTTTTTTTTAAATGAAGGCCTAGAGAGAATAGTATTTTTGCACACTGACTCCCAGCAAGTTTTTTCAGCAGATCGACAAATACAGTATATAGAGGAGAAGGCCAAATTCAAGCAGAATTGTATCTTTATGGTACATTTTCCCAATATGCCTATACACTCTATCCTGATGAAGGGTAAAACACATTGCCAATAGATCTGTGTCATATTTAACCCCAGCCATCAAGCAAGCCTCATGCAGCCACGAGTTGGACTGGAGAGAGAATCAGGAGAGTGGAAGCTGAAAAACTCATGGGTTGAAATAAAGGTTTTAATAGGGAAAGCAAAAGCTGTGCATGCAAGCAAAGCAAAGCAAGGATTTCACTGCTTCCCATGGGCGGGCAGGTGTTCAGCCATCCCCAGGAGAGCAGGGCCCCATCACATGTAGGGGTTACTTGGGCAGACAAATGTCATCATTCCAAATGTCCCCCTTTCCTCCTCCTGTATATACAAAGAATGATGTCATATAGTCTGGAATATCCCTGTGGTTGCTTTGGGTCACCTGTCCCATTCTGTCTCTTCCCAACCTCCCATGCATTCCCAATTTCCTTTCCAGCATGGCAGTACAAAAAGCAGAAGAGGCCTTGGCTCTGTGTAAGCCCTGCTCAGCAGTAACAAACACATCTCTCTATTTACCATGACTGTGTTCAGCACAAACCCAAAACACAGCTCCATTCCAGCCACTGTGAAGAAAGTTAAATCTATATCAGCCCAAACCAGCACATTGTGTAACTTTTTAAGAAGTGTATAGAAGTGCTTCAGTTGGGGTAAATGCACATCACAGCCCATGAAACTCTGATATTTGTGATGTACTTGTAATAGATACCTAAATGTTGAGACATGGGCCTTTGGATTCTGTTAAGAGTTCTCCCAATTTTTATAGCCAATGTAACTCAATAGTACTGTACTCTGCAAGTGCTCCCAAGCCTCTTCATTTCTGAAATGAAACTTTCTGTCTGGAAAATCCTAGAGATTCAAAATATATCTTTGAGCAGTACTACTGTGTATATACGCATACACACATATGTGCGTGTACAGATATATGCATATATATACTGAGACACACAAGGGCATGCACATACACACACATATATGTAAAAATCAATGAGAATGTACACAGTTGTGGAGACTTTAGTTTACAGAGTGTAAAACAGATTCTCTCATGTTTGGTTTTGTATTTGGCTTTTTTTTGGGGGGGGGGTTGTGGTATTTTTTTTCTTTGTTTGTTTTCTCTTTGTGGGTTTTTTTGTTGAATTTGTTGTTCCACAATGCCAAATTAAGCGTAGATTGGATTAGCAACACTCTTCCTGGCATAGCCACATATTCAGGAAGTTGCCATATTGATGTCTCTCATGCTTTCAACCTATGATATTTTACATAATGAGAATTCTTTTTTTGTTCTACCTGCTCTTGATACTTAAGCCAATGTGTCCTAGCAAGCACACAATTGCCATACCTGGGAGTTGTTGGAGGGTGTTGTTCTCTGTGTGTTCAAACATGGGAACATTTAGAAATGGATGTTCCTTGGAAGCATAATCAGGAAATATATGTGAAATATATCCTTCAGTTTTAAAGACAGTTTTTTGAAGACACTTGTGTAATGAGCTGCATTGCTCTATGAAATTCAGAAAGGGCTGAGATTTAGCATTTATTTTCTCTAGCACTAGAAGTTCATATGTGTAAAAACAGTGAAAGTATAAAGTTGCCACAAAAAACCAGGTCTGTCTGCCAGAGATGTACACTCTTGCAGAAAAGGTACAGAGTTCAAAGATGGGAGAATGTGTAGTAGTTGAATATAACTTGCTAGTCTTCTGAGTATGAAAACAAGTCCTGACAATAATATTCTTCTGTTCCTTTCACCAGCTTTTTATCTAGGCTTTATGCCCAGAAAGAGGAACTGGTAATAGATATGCTGAAGTTTTTTATCCATGTTCTTGTATGGTTATATTTTGATTGACTTAATTTTTCTTAGTAAAGGTAAAAGAGAGTTTCAGTTCAGCATTATGAGCTAAGGGTAAAACTGAAAGCTGTGTTTCACTGAAAGCTGATTTTATATTTCTAAAGCTGGCTCCTTGGCAGTTCTTTTTAGTATCTCTCTTCCACAGGAAAAAACCTCACAAACTTCTGCCAGTACCAGTTGTTTCTGAGGCTGTGATATTAACTGTGTCAATGAAATGATTCAAGGCAAAAAAATCCAATTGTGACAACAACCACCCAACCTGAACCAGCCATACTCCAGGGCAAACACAAGCATTTAGGTAAACATATAATGATGAACTAGATTAGAGAACTGAGCTGGCTTAAAAATATTTTAGGTCTTTGATGCGTAAAGCAGCTGTAGAAGTACTTATGCTGGCGCAGGAGAGCAGACCCTGGTAGAAGAGAGTGACTGGGAACAGCAGAAGCAAGGCACCATCTTGGCTTTGAGTATCTTTTCAATATACAGCCTAAACAACTTACCCCACATGAGGCTGTTGTGGTCTTCACAGTTTCATATTTGGTCTAAATTTTTGATGGGGGAAAAAAGTAGTTACAAGTGCCTCTTTGCACTTAGGAATTGGGAAGAGGACCTTGTGCTCTGAACATGCTTTTGCCTTGGGTATTTAATGATTTAGATATGAAGAAGGTGTTTGGTTGGTTTTGTTTAACAATGCAATATGAGTAAACAACAATAGAATAAACCTTTAAAAATGCTGTTTGATTTATATTCATATGTGGCAAGGGTGAATTAGAAGTGAGTTGGTGGCAGTTTTTCATGCATTCTGGAACAATGTCTTATTACAGTGCTAGGGACCATAAGTTATTTTCCAAATTTCGTATGTTTGGCATTGCTAAGCAATGTTGTATAAAGTTGGCACACATAAAAGCTTGAAGGTTTGTAAATTCAAAGAAGTATGAATCTGTTGCTGAATGTTAACTGGATGTCCATATCTTCATTTTCAAAAATATAGAATAAGAAACCCAAGAAAGTAAATTGTGAAACTTCTTGATTATTTCAAACAGAGAGGTAGTGAATTGTATTAAAAGGAGGCAGTAAGTTAGTGAGTTTTCTAAATTGTTGATCAACAGCAGTGTAACTGAAATTTACACTGGTTTATTACTGGGATCTTGTTTCTACACATATCTCAATGCTCATTAACATTTGAGATTGAGACAGACTACACAAATTTACAACTATTTGCAGTGAAAAGCATCATTCCACATCAAACCAGGTGGTTTTTTGAAGATATTAGTAAAAATATAAGGCAGGCATTATGCAGTCTGCTGTATCCTACAGTTATTAGTGGCCTGTCACGGACTGTGAATTGGTTTTGCCTCTCTGTAGAAGAAATTATATGAATGTAGCAGAGCTTTCTGGGCAGAGGCAGGCAATGGTTGGACCAGGAAATGAAACTGTTGAGATTACACTGATGAGAGAGCAATTATACACATGAAAGTGGCCTCTCTTAGGTGACTTCACCCATTTTAAAATTACATTCCCCACCTGGTGGCGCGAGGATTTATCACAATGTATAATTGCCATCTGAAGATAATAAATTTCTTCCCTACCCCTGTACATTTTAAAACTTGGTGGAACTGATGAATAAGTGATGAATTTTTCTCTAAGTGTCAGTAGAAGTTTAGGATGTCAGCAAAAATGTCTTTTGTGAATAAGAAATTATATGTATATTTTTTTCCCAAAAAATATTTAACATAATTTGTATGGAGAAAAATGGTAGCAAGTTAGACAGCAACTTGATAAATTATTATAGACTTCCTTGGCCATACTTTTTCCATTTCAAAATAGAAAACTGTGAAGGTAAAATTTTAACTAGTGATTGAAAATCCTGTTCCTACTTCATCACTCAAGGGATAGACAGAATATCCCCAAAAGGCTTGTGTTGAATTCTTTATGTGGGTGAGAAATGCAAATAGCTTTCAGCATTATTCACAGGACCTCTTTATTCAAACTGTCAGTTTTGTGGCTTGTGTTTCTTCTTCCATTGGTTTTAGTGGTAATTATGAAGCTATGGTAATGAATGTGTATCTGTAGCTTCCAGCAAACTATCCAGAGAAAAATTGTGACATGCAGCAACTGCTTTTCTATTTTTCATTTTGGGATTGTGCTGGTGGTGGTGGTGTTTCTTTTTTTTTTTTTTTTTTTTTTTCCTCTTCCTTATTCCTCTCTCTTTCTGTGACTCAGAGAACTGATTCTAGAGTAAATGTAAGGGTATTTTTGCAGTGGTCTCCAAATACTCACATATTATCCTGCAGTAGTTTGGCAAAACGAAGATGGGTTTGCAAAAACCTAGAAATAGTGTCCAAACCAAACATTTTCTCATTCGTTGCACTGCAATTCGTGGTCTTGGATCTTTTCTGAGAAAATAGACATGAATTGAAAGTGATTCTAACTTGGTATATGCAAATATTTTTTTCTTACTTGTATCAGTAAAATAGGGATATGAAAGGTTGTGTAGTCTTTACCTCTGAAGATTTTCAAGGCACTGCAGGATAAATCCCCATTTATCTGGGCCAGGGAGCAGCAGGTTTCATTTTTATAGTATTCATTTTAATTGTTGCAGTCATAGGTATGAAGATTGTGAAAATCCTTTTCTCTGCTTTGCTTTGGTGAGTCCTGCCAGTAAGTAGTAAGGCTATCCATTGCAAGTGAGTATTATTATATAGGTATTTTAACAAGGATACCGCCTTACCTGAACTTAGTAGAAGCTGCAGAGACTCTTTCAGCATTTGGGACCAAAGGAAGCAAAAAACCCCTATTGATCAGTTTGGCAAGCTTGCCTACTGTCTCTCCTACTGTCCTGTCTCCAACAGTGGGAAAAAAAATCAATATCCTTAGGTAAGGGAGAATGGGATAAGTATATTGGATTCTTTGCAAATTTCCAGCTATTTTCAGCATGGATTGTTTCCTGAAATAGTTAGGATTTCTAGGCATGAGCGTTTGTATAGTTAATACCTACTGCTGGAATTCTCCATCAAAGTTTAAGTAATGAACTGGAGATATGTTAAAAGCAATAACTGTCATTGTTAAAATCCTCAGCACTGGCAGATGATTCTTTGTTTAGCCTTTCATTATAACCACCACCTTCTCTGAGAGTCAGTCTTGAAGGATCACTGCTGTTTTCATTCATTCCTAACTGTCCAGTTGAAACCAAGTCTCACTTAAAAGTGCTCCTCCTACTGCGGGATGCCACATACCAGTGTGTTCCTACACACTGGTGTTGGAAGCACCAGTGAACACTGCACCAAGATAAGTCATGAGTGGCTCTTTGAAGTTCTGCGCAGCTCGGGAAATCTTCACTGGCTGTGTCCCATGTAAAGTCAGCCTGAAAGTATTAATAACATTCTTTAGAAGTTTCAAAGGCTCTAGAAAATTAATGCTGTTTTGGAAACATCATTCCCTCATCTCCTCTTTTCCTTCCGCTCCAGATTCAGGACTTCTTTTTTAATTTTGGCACTTCTGTCCACTAATAACTAATGTGGACACGAGCTAATCTAGTGAGGATAGTCATCTTTCATATAGCTGTGTGGTAGGGCAAATGTAGCAGACTCAGATACAGTCTGTTTAAATCTCTCTTAAAAGTGTTATTAAAGAAAAATAATGGTAAAATAACATCAGTAAGCAAAATTATAAATGAAAGCTTGATGGCAAAACTATCCCCAAGGCCATGTAGAGGTTATTTGGTTAAATGTGCTGATGTGTTTGATGTTTTATAAGTAGCACTGTACTGACAAGATTTGTTTATTATTGTTTCTTTTTTAAAAAAACCTCCTAATTATAAATGTGGTGTAGTATGGGAAACCTCTTCTGTATTTAGAATAGCTTCTTAATTTTGTAAAAATGAGTTCAGAAGGAAAAACAACTATTTGGATTAAGCAGTGGCTCATTTTGAAGCCATGGTCATGGATGATTCTATTATTAAGAATAAAAGCAGTGGTAGTATGTTGACCTTTCTGAGAAAGAATTATAAAATTGTCTGGTAAAGGATGCTGAGAATTTGCATGGTTATTCTGGGGATATAATTCTGTCTTTCATTTAAAAGAATTTAGTCTTGCATTTGCAATGGACATTTATTTAGTGAAGGACTCTCTTATATTTAATATAATGATGCTGGAGTAAGCTTTTTCAGATTGAATATGTAAGTTGGAAATCACCAGTGATTTGCAAACTTAGATGAAAATTATCTTGAGCTATTAGATGAAAAATATCTTGGATGAAAAGTATCTTAGAGCTGTTATCTTGAATACATTAGCTGTAAGAATTACATGCTGCCACTTCTAGTAGCTGTGGCTAATAGCATCAGCACTGCTGCTTAGTGGCAGTAAGCTCAGCCCCTGGAGCAATGGAAATTCTTTATAATCTCTTAGGGTCTCCCCCTTTCTGTATTCTGTTTTGAATGCATTTTATGATGTAGGCTTCTGTTTGCTAAAAATTTAACTAGTACTGCTGTCTGATTTCAGTCAACTGAGTTATCTTCAGCTAAAAGTTAAAGGATGAGTACTGCCTTTACAAATAATAATTATAAAAAAGTCATACTAATGCTTAAATTCTCAGTGTTTGTGAGTAAAACTGGTTCCACATACTCTTTCTGGTCTTGACCAGGCAGTGACAGTTTATACACATTTGTCATCTGAGTTAGGCAAACCATATGTACTCCCACCATGCTCCTGTTGGTGGGTGGCAGTGTACAGGAACAAGAACTGGGTACTTTCTCTGCTTGGCATCCCTGCCACTGGGGATCCAAAACATGCAAATTGGCTGCAGAACTGTTTTGCTAATCAACAACTACTGTACCCCACCCACATTTCTAACTAGCAGATGGTGAGGCAAGCCTGTAAAACATGGTGATGGGTTTTACTACATCCCCAGAAAAGTAAATAAATAATATTTGAAAATCCTATTTAAAAATCTAAATTACAGAACTAATGAGCTACAAAAGCATAGCATCATATAAGTAAGGGATTTATATTCTCTGTAAAACTTTCATGGTCACATTAAATAAACATTGCTTCAGTAATTTAAAGTACTTCTTAAGCAGGAGACAGTATTTTTTAAGGTATTGGTCATCCTAATGTTCTCAATATCTGAGGTTTCTGACTAAGACATTCGTTCTGGAAGAAAAAAACTATTTTGCTACAAGTCCCTTTGATTAAAAAAAAAAAAAAAAAAAGAGGAATTAGATGAGCATTTAGAACAAGAAATCTTTCAACATGAATAAACAGAACAAATGACTTCATTAACTTTCAGCTACTGTGCATTTGTGTGAAACTATGCTAAAACTATAACCCTGTCAGCACTGTATTCTTTCTATGATTTCCAAATCATAGTATGATTTTTCCAAGTCACCAGCTGGTGGGCTGCTGTTTGCTCTGGACATCAGGCAAGAATTTTCCCTGGACAAATCTTCAGGAATCAAGATGCTGTAGGCTAGGTCATGGTTGCCTTTGTTTCTCTCTCAATTGTATTCAGCTTATTCTTTCTGTGGCTGCTGCACAGCTTTCTGCATAGTTACATAAATTTGGCTTGAATAATCTCAGTTTGGTATTTTAATATAATTTAGTAATGTAAAATAATATTTTTTAACTTGATCTCTCTGTGGATGAAAATTATCCTTAGAACAAAAGACTAAAAATCAATTCAGCTATTTTTTTCTGATCAGGAGCATTCTTAGAACTTGACTAAGATAGGTGCTTTGCCTTATTGAGCTCACCATCTATATGATAAGTTGCAGTATTAATGTTTGCTAGTAGACACTTTTAATACACAGAAAGGAAATTTTCACAAAGACATCTAATGAACTAGTGTCACAGGCAGTGTGATCACAGAAATACCAGTATGTCCTAAAACAATATTCAGTACCCCCTCTGTAGTTATCTAACAGCAGCAGCAAGATTCAAAGAAAATTGCTTATTAGATTTGACCCAATAATCTGTATCTTGCTTGATAATTTTATCAGAAGAGTGTGACCCTGTCAGTCCCTCTCACTTCCCTGCACTGTGACCTCTCTTCTGACTTTCTATTGTAAAGTTTATGTAATTAATCTTATCTTTTGTCTGGGGACCTCATCCCATAAATTTTAAAAATCTGCATTTTGTATATAGCAGCAGGATATCCTCTAGCATCACTAATTGAATTTACACAGTACCTCTGAGCATCAAAATAAGACATTTTACCAAAGATATCAGTACTATAATTATGAAGAAAAAGTGGCTCCAAATTCTAATCTGAAGGGAAAAAGGAAACAAGTTGGTTTTCAAGTTGATTTTACAGATTAGAGTATTTTTCTATATCTCTGAATGAAAAAAACACATTCTATGATATGATCTTTACTTGCTGCTAAGACTTGAACTCCAACATCAGAATACACTGACTAGTGTAAATTGTTATCATCCAGGTTCATAAAAAGCACTGAGGAAATTAAACAAAGGAGGTAAATGCTGTTTTGTACTGCATCAAAATTGAAGTTACTGCCTTCTTCCATTTTCTTTAAATGTATCTTTACAATGTTTTTTGTATTGTCATTTGGCTGCCTGCTGAGTGTGCATGTTGCATCCTCACAAGGAATGCATTACAGTAGTTTTGAGAGAATGAAAATGATACAATGAGTCAAGTTCATTTACTTACATTAATAGCAAAACTATATCCACTATCATTCTAAATACAGGAGTTGTATCAAATCTTTCTGATATCTGGATTATCAGATGAGGTGCCATACTTATCTGTTCTCTAGTCTGTTTTACTGAAATGTCATCATTGTAAACTTGTTCTAAATGCTGTAGTTCATGTCCGGTATGTCCAAAGACAGTGTGAGTGGAAAGAACAAGTGAACAAAATGTAAACCCCTAGTGTTGTGAGAAAAAGTGCAGCAGAATTTGAAAATCTATTTACTGTACTTCCCCTTAAAGAATTTGGCTGGTAAATGACACATATGCAACCTTTTGAATGTAATTGTGTGTGTAATTATGTTGTAGTGAGTAACTAAATACTGAGTGAGTTGGGTGTTTTTTTTGTTGTGTTTTTTTTTTGTTTTTGTTTTTTTGGTTTTTTTTGGTTGTTGTTTTTGTTTTTTTAAAGAAAATAAGCCCACTTCTAGGGGAATTAATAAAACACTTGTGGCTTGCATTGCTTTTTCCCTAGTCCTGAAGTTGTAAAGGGTGAGCTGTGTGGAGAGAAGGCTGATGTCTGGGCTGCAGGATGCATCCTTGAACAGATGGCCACTTGGGCCCACCAGTTTACAGCACCAATGTGCCCTCCTTAGCAACTGAGGTATCCACATTTTCCAGATCAACCTCCCAGTCATTTCTGCATGTGTTGTCATGATCCAAGAGAATTTATATTTAAGTTTATTGGTACATAAACTGCTCTCAGCTCTAATGTGTGTGGCTTGTGAACAAGCACAAGTGTTTATCATTGTATGAATTGCTATCTTACCGTTCTAATTGCAAAAATTGCTTATAAATGTTCAATATTGCAGCACTTTAACCTACAGTAAGTACACTAATGTGGATACCTGACTGAAAGAGACAGTCTGCATCTAAGTTGTTCTGCAAGTTAGAGCTGGTGATGTAATGCTCATCAGGTAGTTTAAAGGGACAACACTTATCATATTGGATGCTGAAATAAATACTGGAGTATTTTTCTTCAACAAACTGTAGATTTTTTTTTATTTTTCAGATAGTAGGGGCTGTGTATGAACCTGTGCCAGAAGGACTGTACTCTGAAAAAGTCTCATTTACCATTAAGAGGTAATTACTCATTTTATTTCGACATCCTGCTGTAAAGATGTTTTTGTTTTGTATGCTTCCAGCAGAGATAATGTGACAGTTTGCAGACTTAAGCAACTGCCAGTATTTGTCTCTGAATAGGAAATATCTTTGGATTTAAAGAAAAACAGAGCTATCTTCTTAGACCAATAATAACATATAAAATATAGCTGCACACATGCAACTGGAAAATTCATACCAGTATAATCAGGGCATTCATTTAGCCAGTATAGACTTTATATTCAGTACTGAAATTTACATTTAACGGTATCAGTGCTGTACTTAATTCTCTGCACATGATTTTTTTCCCAATAAAAATCCAGAATCTGAGTAATTTTCAAATGCAGGTTGTGGTCAAGGAAATAACCCCATCCGAAGATGTTATTTACAGATTACTGTATGATCATATTCATAATTTTTTCTGTTTATTTGACTGATAGAAATATGTCTTTCGTTACCTTATAATTCTGTTAGCACAGCAGCAGAGGTAATGAAGCAATGGAGGAAAAGATAAGCCTGTACTTGCTACACTCACTCATCACAAATTTCTTAGCTACGTTTATATTTTCCTGGAGATAATGTAATGTGTAAGGCAAAGTATAGAGTGAATTAGAGATTTAGTTAGCTCCCTTGATTTTTCCATTTAGAAAAAAAAAACCTACTTAGTACAAAAATGCTTATACTTTTTCATTCAGATATTCAATTCTGTTTCTAAAAAGCACATTACAAAGAACATTTGTGTAAGGTTATAAACTAAGGTTTTTATAGTATGTTATAAACTAAGGTTTTTATAGTATGTCTTAGTGTACAGAAAGGTTTCTTGTGGATAAAGGACAACAATGGAGAGTACAGGAGCTAATAGAACTAATATTTAAGTTGAAGAGATTCTGAAATGAATTTTAACGAAAATATTAAAATCTTTACACAAGAATTTTTCTACGTATTGTACTAACAGTGGGAGGCATGAAGTGGTGTTTTTTGTTATTGTTTATTTTTGGGGGGCTATTGTTTTTAATAATATCTCTTACTATGGGTTAAGTCTTAAATCATTTGTTATGTTTAGGTTTTTGTTTATGCTTTGTGAGCATTTAGAGCTATTTAGAAAGAATGAAAACATTAAAGAAAAGCAGTAATAATGAGATTTTAGTTATACAGATGAGAAAACATTAACAGAAAAGATGTTATTTTCAAATGACTAAAACAAAACACATTTCAAAGATGAATGTTGGAAGTAAAAAAATAATTTCTTGATAATGATTTGAAGAAATATCAAAAGCTTCTTGTTGCAACTGTAAATTTTCATTTAGTGTTATCATTACTATTCTTTAGTATTGTTATTAAAACAGGCAATTAAAATAGTTTTATTGCTTTAAGCTACTAAAGAATGTATGGCTGTGGATTCTATTCTGTAATCATAGCCATCAAATTCCAAAGTATATGGATTCTGTTCTGGAATCATAGCCAACAAATTCCTTCAGAGTTGAACATCAACCTACTTGATGTTTAGTCATAAATATTTTTTAGTCATAAATAATTTTTCCTGTAAATAATTACAGGAATTATTATGCATGGAAATGGATGCAGGACTTATTAAAAATCTCTTCTAGCTCCCTTTGGTCTTGGAACTTTTGCCCAGTTTCAGTGAATTAAAATAAAAAATCAAAAGGAAACCCCAACCACAAGTATTTTTAAGGGTGAAAACTTGCACCTCTTTCAAAGAAATAAAAAATTTAAACTAAAAATATTTTTTAAATTATGAAAATTAGTGAAATTAATCAACACATTTAAGAAAATTTAAACAAAAATATTAAAATCAGGAAGTTCAAGCACTGTAAAGCATTTTCAAAAGTGCTACTGTGCATGTCAGTTGTATTTTACTTAGAAAGAACTGCTTTAGAAATCATAAGTCATTCTATGACATTTTCTTTGAAGAAGAGTGTTGGGTTATATGTTTGTGTTAGCAGATAAATGGTCCTATGCAAGGAAATCATAGTACATGACCAGATTCATTGGAGTTAACAGATTTAAGATGCTTTTTAATATATGCACAACTGTCCCCAGCAGCTTTCCTGTCCTACACTGCATGCACTGCAGAAAATATTTTGGGGATTTAAAACTAGACCTAATAATATATTATTACCATTACTGGGGGTACCTTCAACATAGATCTGTTAAAGTATTTTGGATTGGAAGGGACCCCTGGAAGAGTGTAGTCCATCCTGCTCAATGCAGATGCAATTAGATCTGGTTGCTCACTGCTCAGGGTTTTGTCTATGTCAGTTTTGCATTGAAGGATGGAGATTCCACAACTTCTCTGGGCCCCTCTGTAGTGTTTGTCTGCCTTTGTGATTAAAAGTAATAGTAATAATAATAATAACAAGTTTTGGATCTATCGAGACTTCCCTGTGGTTTAACTTATGTCTCTTGCCTCTTGCTCTAACACTGTGCATCCCTGAGAAGGATCTGGCCAGGTCTTCCCATTGTGCAGGTAGCAATCAGATCTGAGAACAGGTGGTCCAGGTCCCTCTGACAGCTGCCCATGTATCCCTGCAATTCATTGTTCACAAACTGCTGGAAAATGCACTCTCTCCCATGATCTAGGTCATTAATAAAGACATTAAATAGTACTGACCCAATCCCTCAAGGTTGACTCCGTCTCCCCCATGCCAGGAGAAGGCCCCAGGCACTCCTGAATGTGTCTGGGAGTGCACAGCCACAGTTCCCAGCAGCAGTTCTGTTGGGTCAGTGTCAAGGATAATTGTTCCAGCTGAGGCTGTGCTCTGGTGTGGCAGCACCAAAGCTGCCCAGCCTCACACTGTCCCAGGCAGCATGCTGGCTGGCATTACTCCATAAATACCAGGGCAGGAATTCATTGGTGGAAAAGAAACAAGCAAATAGAGAATGTTCTTCCTGTGGCTGCTTGACTCCTGATGCAGAAGCATGTCCAGACATGTTAGAAATCACCTCACTTGTGCCTCATGTGATGATGAAATATCTGGAATTTTTATCCACCTCTCATCTTATGCTGGAGAAGAAACTGGATTGGGAGAGGAGACAAACCCAGTGGTACTTCATGGAGGCCAATTGAAATGCAGTAACTTATCACCATCAACTTCCCATTTTATCACAAGTAAGTACATGTATTAGCTTTATTTTTTGTTATTGTTATTTGCCATATCTGAGAAAATAAGGTGCAGCAAAGCAGAAAATGAATCAAAATTAATGGGCACATCCTTCTGTAACGTTTTTCCATGCAGGCTCTTTAATTTATTTTTAACAAGGTATTCATTAATTTTTTTTTGGACATTCTTATGCAGGAAAAATGACAGTATCTTAAAACCCAATGTCATTCTGTGTTGGAAAATGGCATTTTTATGGAGGGTCTTACCTCCAAGTTTTGATAATATCTGATAACATTTAATTATTATGGCACATTTGTGAGTGGTTTTTGAGTAGGAGAATATACGCTTGATTAGAGTGGAACAAGTTGATAATCTTGTGTATGATTCATAAACGATGACACCTAGAAAATGGAACCTACAAGAATAAAATTTTTAATTACAGATTGCAAAATACAGACTAGTGATGCTGATAAGGTATTTGTTCATGTTTTCTAACTGTCTGATACAGTTCTGCAGAAATACCTACTGTTCTTCCATTTGCTTCAGGCTGTGTTTTAAGCATTCTTCATGAAAAATATCTGTAGTTTACCTACCATATATAATCTCAGAGAATTAATTTAAAAAATACAAGGAAAATATTTTTGTGTAGCAATATTGCTCTTTGAAAATTGTTATAATAATTCCCGTATAAAGTTATAATTTACACAGCCACTCATGTCTGTTCAGATATTGCATCTCTTTGATTCCTTTTGTCAGGGCTCAGTAGCTTGTACAAAGAACCTCTGTGTAGGAAAATGGTTTTCTAGAACACTTGGTACCAAACATTCTAGTTTTCACCTTGCAAAAATAAGTAACTTGTATCAATGGTTAATATTTTTTCAGGAGTTTTTTGACCTATCAGTCTAAGATCATTATTTATATTACACCATTTTTTTCAATAAAAAAGAATGCCAAAACCTGCCAGCAAACTGTAACAAACCACTGCCTTTTAAAATGTAAGAGATATTGGTTTGAAAGGAAGATACAGAGTAGGATTTGTAAGTTAAGATACTATAAGAAACTTTTCCCATGTGTTTTTCATTTAATTTTTCTTAACCTACAGATTTGGAAGCTTGTTGTGTGCCATTATCTTTTGTATCTTGATATAGTCATTCTCTTGCATAATTGTGATGAAATTTGCAAAAAAATGTGCTACAGATGTAAAGATGCTAGATTTGGGATTTTGATGCAGTTATTGTGTCTTTGAGAAAAGAATGCCCTCTCTGGATATTTGTGATATATGGTAGAATGGATGGTTTTACATAGAAGTTAGAATACGTATGTTTTGTATAAATACTTGGAAAATACACCTATCTACAAAACTGCCTGTGTGTTTTAGGCAATAATGGCTAGTTTTCTCAAGGAGAAAACTCTGAAGTTCTAGTTCCAATTGATATTTTTTTATGCATATTAAAAGAACAAGACATTCTGACAAAGACCCAGAACACTGAAGAAATGGAGGGGAATATGGCTTAGTAATGAGACCTGATGTTGCAAATTGTTATAAATAAGAATAAATCAGGCTAGGATCTTTCAAATTTCAGAGATATGTTACAGGGCTTAGAAATGGAAGGAGCCATGTTGTTTCTTTCTTCCTGGTATTTAGGAAACCTTTATAAAGTTGAAGGGTTTCTAATAAAGAGAATAATTATTCCTGAAAAGTTTTCCTTTTGAAAAAAAAAAAAAAAGCAATGTTCTGACTAAAAGTGCTTGGAAGAATTTCAAGCAGCTGCTCCTGAAATAAAAGCTCTGTGAGATGTAGACAGCCTAATTTATCTTAGTCAAGGCCCCAGCAAGTCCACACCCAAGTAATTTGTCATTTTTCCATGGTGTCAGAGAATTTGGTGTTTCTGCCATGTAGTTCAATGTTTTGTTGAAGCCAGCTAGCTTATATGCTTTCTCTACTGTAATATACTTTTGGCCTCCTTTTTCATCCCAGTTTTGTTATATTGTGAATGTTTCTGAAATTAGGACTGTACTCTCTGTCCTTGTATATGGAACTGAAGAACAGAGATATTTTGGAGCCAGAATGGAATTTGTTTTATAAGTAGTTTAAAACTACAGTTTGGTAGCTGGAAAATAGGCAGTTGAAAGGCAGGTCAGCCCGTCAGTTACCTTGTGTGGTAAGGAAAGCAAAAAATCCATGCTTGAAAATAATCCCAGTAAAAAGAATCATCATCGGCTCCCTACACAAATTCTTATATTTCCTAGTTTTCCACAGAAACTGTTTATGTTAGAGCAGAAACAGATATAGGGGTGACAGGTGTTTGATAGAGCTTGTGTGTTCAGTTCTGAAAGGTTAAGGTTGCTGATATAACACATGGTACAGAAGACCCAAACAAGTAAGAATAATTGCAATAATTCTTTCTCGTTAACATTAATAATTCAGGTTGCAACTTTCATTTCAAGTTGATCAATATTATATTTTCATGCTCTGGGCAGGAAGAGGTGGAAAGGAAAAAGGTAGTTTGTGTAAGGTCACCAAACAGACCAGTAGCAAATTTGAATTTTCTGTGTTCCAAGGCAAGGATAAGTCTCAAAACCGTAGTTGATCTAACTAATGAATTGTCTTTCTAATATTTTCCTTTGAAGAGATAAGTGTATAGCCAAAAAATGATTTGATTGCTTTTTGAAGTATAAAGATTTGAAAAATGGATTTTGTCTGTTTAGAAAACAGTGAAAATAAGTCATTTTTATTACTTTGGAAACATGCATTTCATTACATGGGCATCATCCATTATTGTTTCATTTACTGTATATATCCTAACAGGTTTTCAACTTTTCTCTCATTGCCACATTTTTAAATGTAAAATATACATATACCTAAAACAATATAGAATGATGAATATTCTGTTCAGTCCTGTCTTTTGAATGTGGTAGAGGAAAGTGTAAGTTTTATAATTGGAGTCCATCAGCTAGAAATATGAACCTTTTATACCTTCTGCTACTCTGAGAATATATTAAAAATGGGCAGACATGGTAGACTACCTGGATGGTCAGAACAACTTCCTTTTGTCGGTTTCTGTCGTTCTGATCTGTGTATAAGGCACATATATTCTGTCACGTTCTTTCTCTATGCTTTTCTGTATTCTTTGGGAATTTAAGCTTATTTTAATTTTTGTATCAATAATGTTACTAGAATACCCATTTCATTTTAAATTCATATATGCAAATCCGTGTATTCAGAACGAGTTCCCAGTTGCTTAGAGTAATGGGGGACGATGATACTTAGATAATGGGAAAAATAGGTCCAGTATATTTTTCTGAGTGTAGTCTGATCTATGGAGTGTCTCCCCATTCCATGTTAGTTGGGGCTAATAGGGAGTCAGAATTCATTAACTGTGCTTGGTTTGAGCAGGTTCGTTTAGGTTGCCCTTAGCTGAGTGCTTTGTCCTAGTGTTCAAATGCATGAGAATGCCAATTAGCAAGGCTGCTCTCTGCATTTTCATGTTTTCACACTTGGACTGGCCTTTGCCTAACCCAGCAATCTGGTATATAAACCACAGTGAGGCATCTTTCATCTAGATAGGATTTCTAGCTGCAGGTCAGCACTGGCCCTCCCAGGCTAGGTCTGTAGGTGCCATGCTACTGGACTAGGTTGGTGCTGACAGAAAACATACTCTGATTATTCTTCCTGCAGGCAGCTTGGCTACAGCCCATGCTAGGAAGTCTGACTATCTCTCCTGCAGAGAGATAGTCTCAGCTCTTTGTTGGCTGAAAATAGTAAATGAAGAAGTGTAGCTGTTTTCAAACTATATGTAAATGACTAAATTTAAACTAAAGAACCTGACCAAACCTGAAATAGCTGATGCAGTTTCCTGACCTTTATCTCTGACATAAACCTTCATACTCCACATCTAGATGATTATGAGTTGATTGTATTTTGTATTTTTGAGGATCATAGCAATATGAAGGACGAAGAAACACAACATAATTTAACTGTTTTTTCACCCAGTCATTTTTCCCCATGTCTAAATTCAGTTCTGCTCTGCTGGCAATTGTTGTGCTAATAATCGTGTCAGTTTCTAAGCATCACCACATGCATTACAAAGTAGTACTTAATTAGCAATTCAATTTGAATTAATCAAGTTTTTTTGTTAACTCAGAAAAAGACATAAAGATTGGATTAATGTTCATTTTAATTTCCTTTGTGTTTAGAAATAGATTTTGTGCCATTCAGTGCATAAGAGAGTTCTTTCTTAAAACCGTGTGTGTGTGCAGCAGTTGTTTTGGTGTTTGTTAAAGCAATGAGTATACTTGAGTTTAAAACACTTGGCAGGCAACAGGTTATTAATTTTTCAGAAATATGGTCAATATAGAAGATTAAAATATTTTTGTTAAAATTATCACTGAAACTTGTTAAATTTTTATAAAATAAAAATGTGGATGATCATGACCATACACTGCTGCATACATAAACCTTTGGAAATGAGCGAGGACTCAGGAATGTCATGAAGACTTCCACAAATTGTTTTCTAATTCTTCCACCTTTCACTCCATTGTAACACCATTCTGTTCTGCTAATTAAGGAGCAGGTACTAGAACTTATGCCTAAATTTTAAAAATGTTGGTGTGATTAAAAGAAAGGAACCTTTGAAAATTGATACTATTTAACTTTGGAGAATAAAGCGACAATACAAGAACTGTTTTGAAGGTATAATTTTTTTTATAATTGCTGAATGTTTAATTTGTTAGTGCATCAAAGCTTTTTAATAGAATTGCAGAATGTAAGGGAGGAAGAGTTGTCAAAGATTATCTTGTCCATTTCCAAGCTAACTCTAAGGAGTTACCTGTCACTCCTGACAGGTATTTGACCAGTCAGTCTTAAAAATGTCATGTTATAGAAACAGTTTGGAAACAGCAGAAATGCAAATACTGTCTTTACAGTCAACAGTCATATGTCTGATTAAGTATTTTTTTTTTCACATGAAGATAAAATCTGCATTTAGTCTGTTACTTGCAGAAAATTTTGACCTTTGCTTGAAAGGGTTTAGACTTCATGTACATCTGGTTTCCAGGAGACATTAGATTGACTTATGCCTGTGCACCTATGGCATGTATATGGCACTTGGAATTTTCAGACCCAATCTAAAGTGTCATATAAGGACTCTGATAGCACTGAGTCCAGAATATCCCCAAAAGCTGTTTGCTGTGTGCATTCAAACCTGTTACACAGTGAAATATGAATCCATATTTCTCTCTGCAGGATCCCAGATAGATGCAATAGTTTAACACTTAATTACTGAAAATTTCCTCCCCACAGTGGAAGTATGTAAAAGTTATATATGGTTTTTCTCTTATGTTGTATCCCCCCAGGTTTTTTTTTTTTCTTTTTTTTTTTTTTTAATTTTATTTGAGCTGAATAATAAAAAAAGTGGAGAAAGAGAAGGAAAGAAATGAGAATAATCAGAAGTCTACAGAACATGACTTAAGAAGTAAGATTGACATGATTTTAAGTGTAGTGATCAAAATTGGACCTAATTACTCCAACTGAGAATCTTCTTGGTACGAAGTAGAAAGAATACAAAATTTTCAGAATTAGTCTCTTTTTATATATCCCAGTATGATGTCTACCTTTTCAGAACAGTATGGTATTGTAGTATAATCAGTTTCTGATCCAGTTAACTCCCCATGTCTTTTACTGCAGAGCTTCTGTCACCAGTCCTTCTCTAGTCTGTGCAGTTGTATGGTTGTTTCTTCTTGCTCTCAGAACTTTGCATTTTCCCTACTTAAACTACATCAGTTCTTTTAGTTTGTCCAGTTTCTCAAACTTCCTTTGACACTAGCTGTCACTTTGATTGGCACAGCTCTGTGTGTGATGTATGTGCTGCAGTGTGATACACAATATTAATGGATCACAGTCCGGGCACTTCTAATAGGCACTCTGCCTATCCATTATGCAGATTGTCACTGTAATTCAGTGACAGCATTCAGTGCTTTTGGAACAAGGTCAAAAAGGAGCCTGATAAATTGTGCTCACTACCCATTTTCAGTTTAGCAAACACTCAGAGAAGTTACCAGGTTGAGTACAGTTTTATGGTCAATTATTCAGCCAACTGAATCAACTGGTCGTGATTTTGTCTAGGTCACACTTCCTAGCTTTATTCTAGGACCTTATGAAAAACATTGTCAAAAACCTTGCTAAAACCCACATATGTAACATCTACTTCTTGTTCCTAATGCACAGGAGCTGTTACCATCTTACTGAGAAAGATATATTGGTTTAGCCTGGTTTTTCCCCTGTCAATTTCATGTTATATATTACTTTTTTTATTGGTAGTTTGCCAGTGGAAATAGGTTGTAGTTTGTTCTTGTTTTTGTTTTTCTTTTTTTAATAGAAATTCAATTGACTAGCATAATGCTGTGATTGTAAATGTCTCTAATAAAGAAGATTAATTAAATGCTCTTTGCAAATGCCACTAGAGAGCTCTATATTTCATGAAGACAGAAAAGTTAATTATTCTGGACAGCAGTATAACAAAACAGAGCTAAATAAAAGATCAGTATCTTTATTTTATTTCAACCTACATTTTCTTTTCTTTTCCTAATAGCTTTTAGATTCTTGTTGGAAGTCAAAAGCAGCAATTCAGGTTTCACTTTTCCAAAAACAAAGTATATCTCAATTTTAGTGTTGATAGTTATGAATGAAGAGATAGGGCAAGTATACAGGATCTGAATGAATACAGAAGTTTTCCTCATGGCTGGGACACAAATTTCCAGAGATGCTTTTGCTCAGTAATACTGGTAGATAAATGCTGGAAAAAAAATGTTAATTGGTTCATAATTTGAACACTTTTTTGTGGGCGACTTTCTCCTTAGCTTTCCTTTTCAGCTGTGTTCTTTATACAAGAAGGTAGAATTTGTTTCAAAAATTAATCTGATGAATTGGGAAACTGAGGCACTAGTTTATAAGGAAAATGTGAAAATACACTGTATCAACTGATGGAGCCTCCAGAGAAATTTGTAAAATACTGGACTCTAGAATCAAGTGTAGGTATGAGCACAGTTCAAATGAATAAGTATCAACTGAATTCCTTTTTCAATGTTTGGGATATTTTGAATATTCCAGTTTCATAGACAGATAAGCATCTGTCTTTCTCCTTATCTGAAAGAAGCCTCTCTGAGACTTCAAGGCATATGGAAGTGATTGTTTCTATGTGTTGGAGTACACTTTTCTCCATGAACTTACAAAAAAATTATGTTATTTATAACCTTATATCCTTATGTAGGCCATTTTGGTCCCTCTGCTATAGTGAGCAAAAGTGACATTGAATTTGCCTTCCATTCTCTTCTAGCCAGGGTACTTTTGTTCTTCTAAATCAGCCAGTGTCTTACTAAAAAGAGAAAAAGCAGTACATAATATCCCTTTTAAAAATTATTAGCTATTTTCGAGGTGGAGTAAAATATATCACAGCAAATTTATTTATTATTCTCAGATTAGTAATGAAATACTATAGTTTTCTGTGTTCAAGTGCTTTGTCAACGGGCCAGATTTTTTTTCTGGACAGGTTATAGCTTTACAGTTTGCATAACTGCTTTAACACTTTAGGATGTGTTCCACTGATATTTTAAGAGTTTCTCTAGTAGGTCTGTCCATTATTTTCAGGCTGAGGTCTATGGAATTCCATTCAGACATCTCAAACAGGTTTCCTTTCTTAAGAGACAGTGGGATCTGGCACCAGTTGGTATCAGATGTCTTTTTGATCTTTTTTTCCCCCCCTCAACTCCGCCTGATGTACAAGTTATTGTTAACAATGAATCTTTTGAGTATGAGGTTCAATACTGAAAATGTTGAAAGGAGATTTGAGTTTGAAATGTCCATGCAGTTTGACCCTTCTCTGTCTTTGCGTTGATTCCTTTGATGTGGAGCAGGTGGAGTGTTTCTCTTCAGTAACTGTGCACTGACTGTTCAGGGCACAAGAAGTGTGTTCATGTGTGCCAGGACTGGAGTGCTCTCTTAAAGTCAGCTTGAGAGTCATCGTTAGTGGTTTTCATGCTGTGCTACACTGCAGTCTATTGTGGCATCTTGGACATAACCTCAGCCCAGGACTGAAGTATAAAATGACCTTTTTCCACCTGAATTTAAAGAGAAAACCTTAACAAGCCATCTCTTGGCTTGTTATAGATTTGGGACTAGAACAAAGGATGGGGAGGTAGTTGAAGAAGATCATTATGTAGACAGTGTAGTATATGCAGTATATGTAGTAAATGTAGTAATGCTCAGGGATACAGTGAAGTTTCTGAGGAGTAATTTTCTAGTGCATTCACTCCTCTGTGTCCTAATAAAGGCAAAATACTTCATGGGAAAAACTTTGAATGACTGTTGTCCTAGATACAAGACAAATTGTCTTATGCAGAGTCGGTAAGAATATAAGTTTTAGGAATGTGTTATCATCTGAAATGACTTTAATATTAAATATACTAATTTGTTTAATCTGATATAAATATATAATTCATCTCCTGTCCACCTTTATCGTGCTTTAGTTTGACAGGATGGAGTAAAAAAAATATGAATTTATTTACACACAACAGAAATAACAGAAATAATATGTGAAGATTTGGAACAATAGGAGATCATAAAAAGTCTTCCTTCAAAATATGTTGCATTAAAATAGAAGCAGTAGCAGGGACTGGGGATTTCTGTTCATTACAGAAAAGCGATAAACATCGACAGCAGCAGGGGCAGAATTTTATATGCATCAAATAACAAACAAGATGCAGCACTTAAATGTTACAAGCAAATAATTTTTATTCAGTGTTTTGGTTTTCTTAGATCTGCTTTGATAATGCTAGCAGCATTTGGTCATTTCAACCTTTATGTCTCTCTAGCATCACATCTGTATTGCTTTGGTGCAGCCTAGCTTTAGGTAGCAGGGGGGGGTCACAAAGATGGATCCTGTGGGAAGCTGCTGGAAGCTTCCACCATGTTTAGCAGAGCAAATCCTGATGGCTGTGAAGATGGACATGATGCTGGCCAAAGCTGGGCCAGCGAGAGAGGCTGGTAACTTCTCTGTGATGTCATATTTAAAAAGAAAATCAAAATAAAGTTACAGGTTTTGTTTCTAGTCAGAGAAGAGGAGGAGGTGAGAATATGTGAGGGAAACAACATAGAGACACCAAGGTCAGTGGAGAAGGAGGGGAGGGGAGGAGGTGCTCCAGGTGCCAGAGCCAAAATTCCTCTGCAGGCCCTGGTGATGACCATGGTGAAGCAGCTGTGCCTCTGCAGCCCATGGGGATCCATGGGGAATGCAGAGATCCACCCACAGCCCGTGGGGATCCATGGGGGATGCAGAGATCCACCCACAGCCCGTGGAGGAGTGGGTGGATGCCTGGAGGAGGCTGTGATCCAGTGGAAGACCTGATGGAGAGGGAGGGCCCTGGCTTCCAGGCTGGAGCAGCCTGTCCTTGGAGAACTGCACCCCGTGAAGAGAGACCCATGCTGCAGCAGTTT
Organism: Melospiza georgiana; assembly: GCF_028018845.1. Taxonomy (NCBI): domain Eukaryota; kingdom Metazoa; phylum Chordata; class Aves; order Passeriformes; family Passerellidae; genus Melospiza; species Melospiza georgiana. Next base: position 40,165,164 of record NC_080430.1, on the reverse strand, counting down.
TGGGAGGACTGTGTGCCCATGGGAAGGACTCATGTTTGCAGCAGGTGCAGAAGGCTGCTGCTCATGAGAGTGGCCTCACGATGGAGAAGTTCATGGAGAATTGTCTCCAGTGGGAGGGGACCCCATGACCTCACAGAGGAAGGACTCCTCTCACAGAGCAGCAGAAAATCCCAGTGATAAACTGACCAAAACCCCCATGCCTTGTCTCCTTGCACTGTTGGTGGGAAAGAGGGAGAGGCTGGGGAGGGAATTGTGTTTTAAGGACTTATTTTACCTCTCATTATCCTCCCCTGATCCTGTTAGTAATAAACTTCATTTTGCTATGGAAGTTGCGCCTGATTTGCCCTTGAAATATTTCTCCCGGTCCTTATCTCACTCATGAAGCCTTTGCTAACTTTTCTTTGCTAACTTTTCTTAGTTTTCATTTGTATGTGCAGGTATTTTCTCTGAATGACAATGAGATAGACATAGTGGACAATTCAAGCAGCTCCAGTTCAAGTAATTTGGAAGAGTCTGCTGTTGGTAAGATTCTTCAAGAATGAAATGTACAAAACTTTCTAACAGTGAAGCAGTTGTTTAGTCCAATATATGAGGCTATTTCATGATTTGTCACAAGTTCACAATCTGCTGTTACCTAAGTGAAGAAAAATCACTGTGCCTCTGTGACAGCCATGTCCAGTTTCATACCTTTGGTACCACCAGGACTTTGTGTAGCTTGTCCCCATATTTTGCAGTAGCAACTATGAAAACTGGAATATTATTGAGCTTCTTGAGAAGGAAGATGGTTTTCAATTTAAACATAAGATGACTAATATTGATATGAAACAGATGGAAGAGCGTGAAGAAGAAAGTTGAAAGAGGCAAGCTTTAGCTGTCTGGAAGAATTGACTGAATGGAACTGAAGGAATGTGCAGATTTAATTAGGACAGAATTATGTGGCAAAACACAGCATTAATTCTGCTTATAGTTATTTATGGTAATCAAATTGGAAAACACCAGCTGTGTTGTGTGCAGTAACAGTTTTTTGGATTATATTTCCAATTTGAAAATTAAAAAAAAATCAACTCAAAAAACAGTAGCACTAACCACTATGAGTTTACTTGCTAGATTGTGAGCTACCATGACCTACCTATTAAATGCAGTGGGATTCTGATTAGTGAAATCAAAGTGCATTTTATGCTGGAGAAAAAAGAGATGGGTGTTAGAGTTAAGCAAAATTTAAGGTTTCCATTAATAAAATATGGGGATGATTTAGATGTACTTTTAAAAGGTAAAGGGAATGTAGTTGTCTGAAGATTAGAAAATATTATTGCTGCAAATGTCCCAGGCTCCAAAAAACCTAGAATAACATTATTTGTTTGTAATCCTATTTGGTAGCTAGGTTTTATTTCATATTTTGGCCCAGATACTGAAGAGCTGGGATGAGCTCTTCTTACAGAAGCCATTAGTGCAGGGCAAATAATGATGTGGTAATTCTACTTAAAATCCATTAAAATGATTTGCTAATTGTAACTGGATAGCCTGCCATTCTGAAGGCTGGAGGACCTGTGGCTAGCCAGCCCTGAGATTATTGTCAAAATTTTCTTTAAAAATAATAATTTTAGAAAGCACTTTTTTGTGGCCCCATTCCTGTGCTAAGAGAGTAACAGGAGAAGGTTGCAGGATACAGGGAAGCCTTGAATAACTGTGGGAAGGGGCTGCATAAAATGAAGCCCTTGAGAAAAAGCAGCCTTCAGGGACAAAGCTGTATTCTATGTTCACATTGAAGAATAACACATTGTGTATCTCACAAGAATGCAATTCTTTGTGGGCTAGTTCAGCATTGTGCACAGAAATTTGAAACCTTTCTGTAGTTTGTAACTCACCACACCCAAAGCATTAGTGGTAATGATTTCCTTGTAGCTAATTTTTCTTTGTTAATATTTTGACTTTAACAAAATATCAGCTTTTCCTAATATTTGAATGTTCTGAGCCATATTGCCATAGTTTTAATTAAATATTTTAAGTAGAAAGATTCCCTCAGTTCTTATCAGTCCCAGGAGCTTTAATCAGCATTTCTAGAAGTCATCCATTTTTCTCCTGGCAGAGAGTCTAATTATTATATAAATACTTCAGGATTGCTTTTTCAGGAAAATAACTGCAGTATCACATTCTTAGATCAGCTGTAGTTTCTACTTCATGTTGAAGTCAGTGTTATAGATCAGTTGTAATTAACGCTGGAAAATGTTTCTACTTTTCAGGGGTAAAGAAAAGATAACTTTAAAAAATATAAATTCAGGATAATTGGGTATTGCTTGAGAAATGTTCCATTCATTAATAATAAGTGGGTAACAGAGTTTGAATTATCGGCCATGGTTTTGTCAAGCATGTCAGCATTACAGGGGAAAATGTGGCCAACTTTGATCTAGCTAAATTGGAAATTTCTAAAATGAAGATGAGAGTTTTAGTTTCAGGTATATTGATGAGGATTGTAAAAGGATTTGTCTAATCGTGCTGTCATCACATCACTCTCAGAGAAAATGTGATCATTCTAATTTGAAACTAGGGTGGTATTTTGCAAAAAGCTGTGGTATGCTGAGCTGTTCAGTAGCACAGACACTGGTATGGATTTGTCAGTAATGGGGGAAGCTTTTTTATAGTCCCATATTGTCATAATATTTTAATGACTTTGCATACTCAGTGTTTTTCAATTATGCTTTAAAAAAAGAATTATTATTCTTAGTACAGAAGGTATGGACAATGTATTTCTACATGACCAACTCCTTTAACAAGATTGCCAAGTTCAGGGTGTGTAGATTCTGGAATAGTTGCTCCTGGTACTTGAAATGATTAATCCTACAGGAACAAAATTCTGCACATTTCAGAAGCATAGAGGCAGCAGTGACAGATGCATTTTTCTTTTCCTGAAGTAATTATAATTTCAAATTATGAAGATTGACAGAGGATAGGGACATACTGAGTCAAAAAACTGTGAAGAATGATGGGATGGTAACAGTTTATTAGTTGCACTTTTTTTCTTGGTTTAATATTACAAGGTTCCCAACTTTACCTTAACTTAGTCATATTAAAGGATTTTTTCTTTTATTTGGTTTACAGTGTAACCATATCTTCACTTCTGTTGGTAAAACCAAATAGCAGGAAAATATGTTTTATGTCTTAATGCATAGTAGTCCAGTAGAGCCAGTGTGTCAGTTGGGTGAAAGTTGAAAAATTTACTTTTTGTCTGGGAATGCTCTTTTGGACAATATTTTTTGTTTCCCTTAATTGTGTTCATTTTCATCACAACCAGGACAGTGTCTTAAATACATTGAAGGACAATTCTCTGTAAAACCTGCTATTAGAAAACCCTGGTCTAAGGCTTTATTACTCCCAACCTTCCTCGCAATATAGAGGTAGCATGCAATAGATTCTTTTCCGAATTGCTGAGCCTTTTCAAGAGAATAGTAAGTCTCAAAACACAGTCCTGCTGTGCAACTGGATCTTGTTTAAAAGTTTTTCTCTTACCTCATAATTTCATTTATGCTTCCACTATTTGGAGGAATCTCTGCACTTTTATATCTTGTGACCAATAAGCAAAGACACTGATATTCAGGATTCCTTTCCTGTAAGAGTATTCAAAGTTACCATGTAATGAAGACACCACAGATATGCCTAGAACCATATTCTAGTGATGTAACTCTTAAAGGGTCTCCTATATCCTTCTTTGAGAAATGCAACTGGTTTACACAGTGCCAGGACTTGAGTATTGTGCAGGTAGTGCTCGTATCCAGTTGAATAATTGAGGATTTCTAGAACTAGGATACTCTCAAGATAGGAACTCAGTGTGTTTTATGTAGCAAGTGGTTTGGCTCATCACTTAGGTCATGAATTTAGGTCATCACTTCACTCTAAATTTAACTATTTACTTTTGAGGATAACAACAACACATTATGAAATAAACCCCCATTCACTAATGTAATTTGTTTTCTGGAACTTGTGATTTGGGCTACATTGCAGACAGCAACCTTATATCTTGAAAGTTCTGTAGTCACAGAGATGAGCCTTTTTTTAAAATTCAGACCAGTTGTATTTGATAGATTTGGCGACTTGAGAAGACATTTCTTCTTTATTAAAATGACTAGATAGTTTGGTATGTTTTTGGAATAAGATTGTCTGACATCTGCTATATATGGTTTTCTGGTTTGTGAGGAGAAAGTTTAGGGAATTTCTTGAAAATTATTATTGCACCAAGAAATCTATCATTTGAGCAATGGACTGTCTGTGAAGAACTTGGGAGACCTTAGTGTTCTGTAGGCTTGCTTTTCATTATTTGTCTAAGATTCAGACTTCTCTTGAGACCTCAGGCTAATGGGATTTTGTTGAAGTCATCAGCCAAGACCTGGTTTTTCTATATTATGCCTGAGTTAAGTTTGAAGTATGTTTATGTCAACTTCTGTTGCTGTTGATGGAATCACTGCTAGCAAGAAAAAAAGTAGTTGTTTGCTCTGCAAAACAGCTTAATTAACCCGATTGGGATTGTCCATTCCTGTGTAGTGATTTGAAGGGCAACTTACTAAGTTACTATTTTTGAATAAATAAAGGTAATTTCACCTTACTCCTGAAAAGATCATTGAGCTGTCATTCAAAAAACCACTCTGCTTCCATTTCATTGAAGGAGATGTACTGAAGTTCTCTGCTAATGCAAAATTTTAATTCTATTTTCCTGCCAGTCTGATCAAACTTGGAGAGGTTTTCAGAGGCTTTGGTTTTTAGATACCATTGAAATGAAAGTTAAATCCAAAGCAAAAGTTACTCTCTTTTCAGGTTTTTCTGATCTCATATCATGTAACCAGCTCTTCCCTTGCAATTGCCTGTTTAGGTGCCTGCAAGAGCAGAACACTAAACTTCATATTAAAATGTATTTGTATGATTTTTACTGATGTTGATGCATGTTAAGAAGTTAAAGTCTTAGAAGTTGCTCTAATTACATCAGCTGCTAAAGACCAAAGTAGCAGTCAGAGAAATTATTTATGCCTCATTTAATACTTTTTTAAATGTCCTCAAGGCATCTGCATAGAGCAATTCAGAACAGGGAGGCTGATGAGAATTAAAAGCTTTGGCTTTTGTGTGTCTTTCACATTCTAACAAAAGTGGGCACACAACAGGAAAGAGATGGAAGCTTTGTATTTCATTTTCCTTGAGATTGACTTGAACTGAAAAATACCCTCTTGCAAGGCATTTGAACAGAACATATTGCCTTGCTCTTTCTATCCATGTCAAAGGAGTAGCCATTGTAAAAGGAAATATGGCCCAGGAACCCCTGAGCTGAACACCAGGATACACTATGTGCTCCATGACTTACATGAGTCACCTTGCTGGACATCTGTGCTCTTTCTTACTCCCTGACAGGCTCTGTATGATTAGCATAACTCATACACAGAAGACCAGGGATTATGAATAAAGTCGTTAGTGTTCCTTGAATGTGTGGGTACACGTGTGAGTGTGTTTGTCACAATGATTTTTACATGTTTGAGTCTCCTTGTGTTTAGTCATTAAGTAAATTATTTTCCTGTTTTCATAGTGAGTAACATAATGAGATTCCTCTCTCAGGTCTAGCTGCTCAGTGGGTCTCTAGCATAATAAAAAGCAATAAATATAGGCCTGAAGGGTGTTTGCTATTGTTTAGTGATGTTCACCATCTTTGGCATTTTGTTTTTTAGCATTAATAAGTATTTTCCTAACTTTAGCGTATGAATCAGAAAATATTGCACCTCTGATGTGTACAGTCAGTGGTGATACAGACTCTTTGGTGTGAAATATCATGCACTTGTAAATACACTCATACGATGGCAGATTAGCAAGTCAAATGTGGTGAGTCATCAAACTGATCAAACAAATTTGGATACGAACCCTTCACTGATAAGAGACCATTTATTTGAAACAGCCAAAGGGTGAAATATTTCAAACCCAATTTTGTAGATGGATACTTGAAAAGGGGGTTGTTTTTTATAAAATTCTAGCAAACATCTGTGTTCACTCTTAGCTTTCTAGCCAAGTGCTTTTAGTTACAGATTTTCTTGCATACATTCACATAATATATTATGGTATTTGTTATGACAGAGAGTCTGAGGTTGCAACTCAAAATCCTTACCCCAAGCAACATGACTCACATTCACTCAGAGTTTCTACTTTTGTATTTATGTTATTTTGTCTGTGTCCTAAGCAGGTAAAATATCTGTTCCTTGAATAGGCACAATAACATTTTTCATTTCCTTCACTTTCTAGGCCGTGGGCACTCTCTTTTTCTATTTTTCTGTCTCATTAACAAAGTTAATTGAAGAACTTTTACTTCTATGAGGGCCTAGTTTATTTGCTGTTATGTAATTTAGCTGCTCTTGTCAAATAGTCTTTTGTGCTAGCTAGCACAGAATTTTGGTGTCTGTTTTGCTAAGCAAAGTATCAGCAAAGATTAAAATGTTGTTTCTTTCTTGTTTCTTTCTCTTTCATTCTCTCTCTGTTTCTGTGTCTCCTTTTCAGGGAAACAGATTTGGCCTAAAGATGTATAATTTCTTTTGGTTTTAAAGTGAATCCAGTTTGACAGATGAAAGCCTCCTTCAGATTTTTTTTTTAATTTAGAGGATATCAGAAAAGTAGTAAAAATATTTCAGAGTACAACACAAAAGTATGTTTGAACATGAAAAGATCTAAGACTCTCAAAAATATGTTTGCTCTGCAGTTGCTCAAGAACTAATATAACTGCTGTAACAAGACCAACAATGGGAAAACAAGTTTGTTTGACATAAAATCTTTTTTTTTTTTCTTATCTGCTGTTTGAGTGATTAGATGCCTCTGTTCTTGTTTAGAGATAATGTTTATGATGTTACTAGTGTGGGAGAAAAATCTCATGTAGACAAAGATGCAGGCCTTGTACTAAAATACAATAATTGCATGTGAAAATTGTAAGAGTATTCTAATCTTGCTATTCAGATTTTCAGTTAGCAGAATTATCTTTTCATTAAACATACACTCTACCAAAATGAGATACCAGGGTGGTCTCAAATTACCATCCAAATTACCATCAAAAGAATGGTTTTACAGGAATGATTTAAGACAAATGCTTAAGACTAATATTTGCTTTAAGGCAATGCTTTCCAAGTGCATGAATAATAGATGTCATCAAACATTAGCTTTCCTTCTACACATTTTTTGGCAGTATGCAATAAATTATTTCAATGTTTACATTCAGTTTTATTGCTGATTAGATGTTGGCCCAATAACTGGTCATACTGCTGTCTTCAAGGCCTTGACTTCAGTAGGATTATTTTAAAAGGAAGGTATTGCATGTGTTATTGCATATAGATAGCCACCAAATGGAATGGTGGCAGTAAATATCTGGTGAACCTCTAAGAACATGGGCAAATATTCTATCTCCATATCCAGACTAGAGACAATCTTGTGGCTATAGTGATAGCACTACCTGTAACAATTGAATGCAAATCCAGATGCATATTCTGTGAACATCTAGTCAGCCTGTGTTGTTACTTTCTGTAACAGTTTTCTGATATAATTTATTAAAATACTTGTCAGGCTGAGATTTTTGTTATGATGCAAGCAATTTTTTGATACGTCAAACAGCAACTTGATAGGTGGAGGTTTGGAGCTTGTTTAATGCTGTTTTTTAAAAGTTGCTTTGATGACATATCTGGGAATAGAAGATATTAACATGCATGTTGTACATTTCTTTTAAACAGAAAATAATATTTATGTGTTTGTTTCAGGTATAATTAAACAAAGTTTCAGTGTTTCTGAAAGACAGCCTCAGATAAGGTAGGTGTAATTTATGATTTAAATATAATTGATCATTGTTGCTATCAGTTCCAGCTGGTTGTTTCACAGTGGAACAGTTCCTCAAGTTCCTTGTGAAACATGTCCTTGGTTACCTTTGACTTTATTTTACCTCAGCCTAGGACCCCAATTCTGCTTGAGGATATGTTAGAGGGTGTATGCACACAAAAGCTTTACATGATAAATAGTTTTAACAATGGACCATGCTATTGAAACTTAAACTGACATCAGTTTATTAGTCAAATTCTGGTTTTATATTTTTAAGCAGATGTTTTTCCATAGAAAATGGTGCTTGTGTGTTTGATAATTTAGAGTATGCTGTAGTAGTCTAGAGTAGTACCTTGTCTCTTTGAAATCCTCTGGACTTTCTGTATAAGCATAAACACCCATTTCTTGCATTTTGGAGGCCTCATTTCTTCAAAAAGGAAACAAACAGAAGCAGAATAAATCATGTCATCCTTCTTCTAAAGATCTTCCTTTTTCTTCTGTGTCTTCAGTAACATATCGAACACATTCCCGACCATTATTTTTCTGATCACTTTGGCACCACCCTTATGCAGAAATGCTGTCAATTGTTTCTTCATTTCTGCTTTTCTTCCATATCTGGGAAAAAACTCTCAAAATCACTCCTGGCAGCATCTGTCTCCCAAACATTTTTTTCATTTTGCCTTTGACTTAGCTAGGTAAGTATTTGTAATGATTGCATTGATTCTTTTGCTTGTTTCTCCACAGACCCTGTTTGAATCAAGTGCAATATTTTATTTTTGCTTTCAGAATGGTGCTTAGCATAACACCCATCCAGTCTGTTATTTATCCCTTCCTAATCTTACATGTTCTGCAATCCTGTTGCAGCCTCCCCATGCTTGAGCGTTGAAGAAAGCATTTTCTTTCTCATTGTAGAAACTCATTACTATACAAATCTCTGCCCCTCACATTATCATCTGCAAAACTGTTTCCTTGTCTTGATTTGTAACTACTCCTTGAAACAGTGGTTTTCCCTACTGCTACAAAAATAGATAAAAATTTGGGCTATTGCGGCTGCCATCCACCAGCACATCATGTTTGTTCTTTCAGTTCCCTGGTATCTGTGCCCATTTGTTATTGCTTATCTCAGATAGTGAAATCTGCAGGCTGGGAAAGTATTTGTCTAGAGTTTAGAGAAGGATATAGCATTGATACATGTAGACCTGTATTTCTGACATTGAAATATTGCCTTCCTGGTGATGGAATACCAATTTTTCCCCATTTTCCTAGTACTGAACAAGGAAAGAAATTTTTATTTAGTAGAAGTCATTCTATTTTGGGCATGCAGAGTAAACCAGTTTTTAGAAATGGACAGTTGTAAACTAGTTAATTTGGACAGATTTCCTTTAGGTGAAACATGAGAAGGAGTCAAGGAATACTGCTATTTTCTGTACAATCATTGATGCCAAACACAATTAAAACTTGTTTCTTTTTTTAAAAAAATGATAGATTATGTTGACAGTTCTGGATAAAGACTGCGATCAGGTAATCTTCTGCTCACAAAAAATTCAAACTTTAACTTACATTAAATCTAATGATTTTCAAGTTTTTGAACATTATTACATTATCCTCCCATTGCATATAGAATGTTTCCTCTTTTATTTCTTCCTCTTTATTGCCTATTGATTTGCTTTTAAGAGTACCTTCACTCACCCACAGGCCCCACACCAAGAAAATCTAGTGTTTCTTCGTGATGAGATGGCAGTTTCATAGTCTACCAGTTGTAGCTCTTTACAATGTGAATCATCATGGTTTTATTTATAATTGTATTTTTACATGTTAGAAAAAGAGATAATTACATTTTACATACAAATATCTTATCTGAAGTATCATTAAGGTACTTCTTAAGAGTATGAATTCCAACAGTGAATCAGTAAGATCTCATATTAATTGTCATTATCCCAGCTAAACTTCTGCAGAATGAAATGGGAAATTCTCCTGTAAAATGAATATTTCATGCAGCTCTTGCAAATTATCATGTATTTATGCATCATGATTGATGAAACAAATTTTCCATTTGAAGTACTTTTACTGAGAAGCTTCACACCCTGTAAGTTGCTAAGATGTGATTTCAGAATGCATATTGTCTGAGTTAAATAATATTTGAAATAAAATTATTTTGATCAGTTAGGATATTGATCTTCACAAAAAAGTGCTTGTTGTCTGTACTAAGTTCTATTTTACAGCTTTTAATGTAAAAACTGTATTAAGAATTTTAATTATGCAGTACAAATCCAAATTTGATGTCACCCTTCTGTAGTTTCAGTGCTGTTTTCTAAAGGGTGCTCTGTAATAACAATTCAGTTTAAACATAATGTCTGTGTGCTATAATGATCTACAGAAAAATACTTTAGCCTTTGTTGATATTTTCGTTTCTGTGAGTAAATTGAATGAATCCATTATCATTTGCCAGTGATGTTTTCCTTTTGGATAAAAGTCTTAAACGCTTTGGTCAAGTCTTCAGCAGCCTATTCACACATGTACCCTCATCTTCCAAATAATGCTTCTATATTAAAAAAACCCCCCAAAAAACAAAACAAACAAACGAGGAACTTGGAGTGGTCCAGTGTGTGGACTTCATGGGAACTCCTAAAGTCTTTGAAGCACACAGGTACTACAAATAGACATTAAATCTGGTACTCGTAGATTTTTAAGTCAAATTGTTGCTGTCATCCTAGAAAAGAGAAAGAGCTCCTTAAGCTGAATAACAGAGAAACCTAAATGATGTCCTTCTTGGTCTTTGCTGTTTGCTGTTATCATTCTAAACATATTTCTATTCAGAAAAAAAATAATTTAATACCTACAAAAGAAAAGGCCCTGACTTATTTACTTTTGGTTTATAATACAAGCCATTGGCAGGAAAAGAGGAGACAAATACCACAGAAGATAGAGCAGTGAAAAAGGGAACATGTCAAAGCAGTGAAGGTTTTATGAGTGTCCTTAACATAACTGAAGATTTTAAGGCAATAATGGCAAGACCACACTGGATTCTTTTGGGCCTTGATTATAACAGAATTGAAACAGTTGGTAGAGAGGTGAAAATTAGGCAAAAAAAATGAAATCAGAATTGTTCTTTGGGTGGCATATATTTTTAGATTATTATAGTATGGCTTCCACTGTCACCTTGAGCAGAACCAACTTACATTCTTCTTTAAATGACTCAGAGGAAACACAAAGCTTTTTTTTGTCTTACTGATTATTAAGAGAAGATCTAGGGAAAATATGTCAAACTGAATTTCACTTGGCTTTCTCAAGACATTTGCCAAAAGTCAGTGCAACAAAAAACCCCATAAATATCAATGGTGTTGTCTTCCTGAGCCTACTAGAAATGTGTCTCCCTGTGGTAGAGAAGGATGTTTATCTGTATTGCTTTATTTCTGTGAGAGCACAGTTCAGATCTGGATGGTCTTTAGACACTAATATTTGTGAATATCTTTCTTCTTATTGAAGTAGCCAGCACAGAAATTCATCAGTAAAAAAGTAGTAGTAGTTCTTTTGTGGACTAGTTAATGTTGGTATTTGGATTTCATCACCCTCTCAATAGAATTTTTAATCTTGACATAAGATCACATTGGGAAAAAAAAAAAAGAACATTTTCTGTGGTTGTAAATTTATACATCAGACTTGATGATCCTCAGGGTGTTTCTGTGAGAGTAAATGGTAGAATATCTAAATTAGTCTCTGAAGTGTGATTTAGAGAAAAATGTATTTAGGAGAGGTACAGGGCTGCTGGCTGAAGTTCAATACTTTGAGCAAAGCTTTGCTTAGCTCCCAAGTCTAATGGTCAACGTGGAAAGATTATTTTGTGAACTAATGTTCTTCTGTGATCCACTAAGTGTTTTATAGTGGAAGCCTGCTGATAAACTTTTATTTAATCTCCGAGCCTGACAATGTGTATGACTTCAATACACAAGATTAAAAATCCTAAACAATAGATTTACCTCATTGAAATAGTCCACATCAGATATATTATTGTAATGCTTAGGGTAGAATGAAAATAAATTCAATAACATCAAAATATATGAAAAAATATGTTTTGTTAGTCTATGTAAAAAAAATCAGTTAAGAAAATTATGTTTCTCATATATTTATCCTTTTGAATAAGTATGACAAAATTTTAACAATTGTTGAGGTACATTAATACTGCTTCTGTCATGGAGTAATTTAGTGATTCAGAGAAAGGGATTTTCTTTTGAAACACATTGTCACTTATATTGTCTAAATTTTTAACATTTTAGATTATCCTTTTTTTGTTCCCAGAATTATTAGAAAAACAAGTCAAACATTTCAACTTGGTATTTACAGCTGCGAGTTTTAAACATTCTATGCTATTAATGTGCTAAGGCAACAAAATGAGCTGCCCTCCTTATTTTTCTCTTGCCATCTACAGCATTGGCAGGAATTGTTGAATCACAAGGAAAGGTGCATCAGATCAGTGACCCTGTTCAGCAGATTCTTGTTCAGCTGCACAAAATTATCTTCACCACTAAAGTATGCATTACTGTTGCTTTTGACATTCTGTACTTTTTAGTCATTTGCTGTTGTCAAAATGATGTTACTGCAAAGTGCTGCTAATTTAGTTACTGTTCTTTAAAAACAACAGAACTTGACATTTTTGCAGATGGCAGGATGCTTTAAAAATATATCATTAAAATAAAGACTAACTTTGAATATTAGTATGTGGAGGATGGCAATAATTGAGTCATATAAAAAAAAGCTGTAGCTCACCTCAGAAAAATGGATTGTACAGTAAAGTATTTTTACAACATTCTGTCATACCAGCAATATGACTACTTAAGGTGACAATATCATATACTGACATGGAGAGTTAATGAAATGCTTTCTTCTGTGGTAATAGTTTTGATAATTTTAAGTTGTATTTTAATTATCAGCACATAGTAATGCTCTCTTGGGAGTTTTAGTGCAATAGATGAAATCCTGAACATGTTAACTTTTTGAAATGTCAGATATTTTTCAAATTTAAGACTTATTTTAAAATTAAGTCCAACTTCATAGTGAGAGTTGAAGTTATTTCATTTTTATTCCAAAACAAAAATGGAGCAGAGCTGATACAAAATCTGCCTTGAATTCTCACATAAAAATGTGATTGGAACCTCTTTATTCTGCAGAAGGATGGCTACCATGCAGCTATTTGAAACATTTGCTATTATTAGAGAAAAAGCTTTTTCTTTTCCAAAATGAAGTTTACATTTGGGACATGATGTTTATCACCTCAGGGCTTTTGAGATTTATCAGCCAAATTTGTTTGGTTTTGTTTAGAACAGAAATATAACTGAACTTGGGTGTGCTTTACATGTCTCCTTTTTGTTTTCTTTATTCTTTCCTTTTAATTGTCAAGCTTATCAAAACAGGTAATACAAGAACTAAATTATCAGAGACAAAAGAAACAAACATTATTTAAGACAATTGGAAATTATATCCTTCTCCTATCAGGAGAAATGAGGCAGTTCAGTTTTTACATGGTATTTTAGGAGCGTGTCCAAGGTGCTCATTAGTTCTATCCTATCCTTTCTGTTGAAGGAGGTTTTCTCAAGTGGCTTACTAATTAGTATGAGTTATTGTAATGTGGATACTCAAGAACTGAGAACTAACAGCAGCTCAAAAAACTGGCTCAGAATTGACCACTGAAGCAGTAGCGCCAGCTTTTCTCTGATTTCAGAGAAACCAAAATCCATACCTGTACTTGTTTACTATGTTCCACATGCCTCCCTTGCACTTGTTTATGTTTTCACAAATCTGAGGTCGAGTATTTTTTATAATACACAGCTGTTTTCTCAAACTGTTACATATTCCAGTTGACAGTTTAAAACTGAAGTTTGCAAGGAGGAGTTCTTGCCTGTTAGTTCTTGGCTGCCAGCAGCCTTCCCTGTTTCCATGGGAACAAGAATCAGAGTGATCTCTGGAAAACAATGTAAGAGAAAGCTTTTTAAAAAGCATTATGTAAATTCTTGGCTTTTTTTTTTTTTTTTTTTTTTTTTTACTGATCTGACAACTGATTTGATTAAAACAAAAGCTAAAATTGAACACTAGTGCCTGAGGCAACTCCAAGTTTCTCAAGCACTGGACTTGTTCTTTACCATTTCTGCTTCAGAATATCCCAGTATCCCCATGGTACATTAACTACACACTGCAGTGGTATGTAATCCATAGAATATGTTGTCAGCCTTTCCTAGGGCATCATTTTTTTACTCTCTCATAGGCTAAGGAACATTCAACTTCTGACTTAAAGCAAATGTATAAGGCCTTATCTGCATGAGAAAAGAGTAGTGTCTGTCTGTGAGAAAAAAAAAAAAAATCTCTGCATGCCAGCAGCTGTCTGGAGAAGTCTTTTGTGCTTAGCATGTGACATTGATCCCTGGTTTGTTAGAGCAAATCAGGACTCCTGTGAGGCCAATAAAACCATTCTGGATTTATTGCTGTCTAAGAGCAGTAATTTGTTCCACTGGGATAAATGTCTCTATAATGTCTCCTATGGCAGGGTTTGAATGTGAATCATTAGGGGTCAACCCCTCCCTAAGTAGTCAAAAAGCTTCCTGAATTCAGTTGAGTGGTACTTCATGAATTCACATCAATGAAATTATTATAAAGCGTGTATGAAATGGGAGAAAATCATAGTTTTTCAACTATGTAGAAGCAACAGAGAAGATAAATTCAAAAGGGTAGTAACATACCATAGAATTGTTGTCAGACTGGGTTGATGTCATTGCAGTTACCAACAGCTGAAACTGTACATTTGCTGTTGGAACATAAAAATTATTTTAAAGGAAAAAATATTTTAAAGTCTTTATTGAAGACTTTAAGTACATTATTTGTGGGGGTTTTGTTTGGGTTTTTGTTGTTTTTCTAAATATAGGTGAAAGATGTGTTCTTTTTCAAGCAAAAGGATACAGGAAGAAAAAGTATATAAAACTAGTTATGCTTCATAAACAAGTGAAAGGTAAATTACCCCCCTCAGGAAGCTTAGAGCAAAAGGGGTGTTCTGAATTGTATGAAGACCCTTGAGGACATTAAAAGAGGCCATTGAAGCCATTCTATGCACATTCAAGGAAGGTCTAAGTTTCTTCATTAATTTCAGATGGAGAGATTCATTATAGCCAACATGAAATCTAAGGCAATGTTCTATGTGCTTCATCTGTAGAAAAATGTCCCAAATCCTGGCACTTTGATCAGGGAGGCAAATCTGGTATTACCAGTGTTAGGCTAATAAAGATGGTTACCTTCAAGACTAGAGGAACTGAGCTCATGGTAAGCTAAGCCTAACAGAATGGGCAAACAAAGGAGCCTTATTCTAATATGTCACTAAATCAAGTCTTACACTGTTGTTTATCACCATGTCATTAGATAACGATGTTTCTTTTTTCAGGGTAGCTACATTTCTCAGTAATGGCACTTCTGAATGGGTCCCTTTCATGGCAGGTGTAACTGAATGGTGAAAGTGCATTTCTTTGTCTCATGTAGCTTCCTCCAGCTTTGCAATGCAACTTGGAAAGGAGAATCGTTGAGAGATTCAAGAAGTCCCTTTTCAGTCAGAAGAGCAATCCTTGTAAACTGGAATCAGAAATCAAAAAGGTGTGGTACACCATTTACTACTTGTGTTCAAGTTTGTCTCTCTTTCCATTCAGTCATGCTATTGATATCAGTATCAGAAAAATGTAAGTGTAAGAATCCATTTTCAAAAGGAAATATTTTAAATATTTTCCAGCTATCCTATATTTGGAAAATATGGAGTCTCCTTAAGTAAGAAATTTTTGCAGGATGGTTTCAGGTTTGTATCTTGTCATTAGAACTCTTTCTGTAAATGGTAAGGACCTGCTAACTCCTAAGACACAAACCCAGATTTCATCTCATCAGAGCTCAAAAAGACAAGAGGAAGGGTAACATAACTAGAGATTATATAAGCTCTTAAGTTATACAAGCTCCGCTTGATTTGATTTGTTAATAGTTCCTTAATATTTTTCTTATTTTGGACTGTATTCCTACTTAAACCATTAATCTTAAGAGAGCAGTGTCCCAGAGTACCTTAAATATAACATACCTTGTCCTGCTGTTGCACAGTGTGTCAGCAACATTTTAGTGTGATCAATTTAAAAGTACTGCAGATCTGTAAGAATGAAAAAGCATTCTTGCTTGTTTTCCAGTGACATGCTGGATGCTTTCCAACAGAGAAAGATCTAATGACTAATATCAGAATTTATAAATGTTCCTTCACAATCTCCTGAGAGGACTGCAATCAGCAAAGGATTTGAACTTTACTTCCTTGGCATCTGTGTACTGTGGGATACTGAAGCTAAGATGTTTCATTTATGAATTGATGATAAAGTAGTTATTAGTTTTATTATTGTACCTAAAATTTGATGACTAAGGTGACTTATTATCATTCACATAGTTCTCCCTCTGTAACTTAATTTGATTATCACCTACTTCCACTGAATTATGGAATCTTCTGTGTAATTGTTTGCTGTGAAACAGACTCATCCCAAATTCTGGATCCTTCCTTTGCTTTTGTAATAATTAACCTGAGGTGCTAAAACTTCCTGGAAGGTGTCACATTGGTAGTACATTAGAAGCTTCTAAGGATGCTTCTTTCTGAGCTATCACTTTCATGCTGTTCTGTTAAGTTGGAATTTGTATTAAATATTCCAGAGTTTCAGCCATAACATTAAATCTAAGAAATACCTGCTCATTGTGTATTGAGTTGATGTTTTCAGAAGCAAATGCCCAAAAATCTGGTAAGAAAAACGAAGTGTTTATTATAAAATTAACTTAATTTTCAGGTGTTCAGAAATAAAGGAAATTATTTGTAAATGTTATCAACTGTAAAATTGTGTTAGCTTCAAAACTATTGGATTTTAACCTGTAGAAAAGGAAAGAAATACTTTATTTAGAAAGTAAATGGTAGTAAATTGAAAATGCTTGAAACATTGAATACAATTCTGGGCATTCTACCTTGAAGGAAAGATCATTTGGAGGTAATGGGAAGAACCTAAATAGAGAAAAGAATGATGTTGAACTCTTACAGCAAATGTTGTTATGAGGTTTTACAATTTCTGGAAATAAAATTTTAAAATAATGGGGTTTTAACTGCATCAAGTTAGAAAACCTAATAAGAATTACAGACAAAAAGATTCCTCCATAAATCTGTGGTGGGGTAAAGGTCTTCCAACAACAGAGATTCTTCTGTTTCTGTAACTGTAAAAGTTATCATGTTGCAGAAATGCGTAACTGAGATTTCTCTCCCATACACAAAAGTGGTCCTGTTAGAGTTGTTACCTTGTTACCTGTAGATATTTTCAAAACTAGATGCTTTTAAGTTTAATGTCAGTATCATTGCTCATATAATCAAGTAGCTGAACTCACTTTCAGATTTCAAAAGTGCTGGAATGGGAATTCTAATGGGAATTATGCCACTTGAATATCAGCTAACATTTTTGCTTGAAGCCACAATTTTAAAAACCAGAGTCCTAAGCTGCTTCTCTCATAGGTTCAAGAGAACACACTTTCCTTTTTATCTTCACACAAATGTATAGTTTGTGACATTTTTTCAGATAATCTGAAAAACTCAGTGTTTTATACTAAGTGCAGCTTGCAATGTTCAGTGTTTCTGGAGAGAAAAAGGTAGAATGTTTGTAATCATGTTCACCACTTTTTCATTAATCTCAAAAGTACTGAAATTTCTTTTGATTTCTCATTGCACTGGGAAACATAAGTGTAAACTGCCTCCCAGAAGTCTGAAGTTTAGGCAAATGAGAAGGAGGAACTTTTCAGGTGTCTTTATTTGTTTGATATCTTTTCTTTTTCCCTAGATGCTGCTGAATTGATTGAACCCAATATCTTCACAACAGATTGGCATGGGGTACATCTTTCTTCAGGTGGAAATATGCTGCTGCCAGATGATAGAAAAGGTAAGCAAAGCACCATAATCTTTGGTAGTGGCATATATTTTTCTAATAAAATGTATAGTATCAATGTATATTTTTCTAATAAAATGTATGGTATCAAAGCAGAAGGAATTGCTACTCTGTGATCAGTCTTTAAAGACAATAAAGTTATGTTGACCATACTGATTTTCTAGGGGGGGTTATTGGTTTTTGTTTTGGAGTTCTTGGTTGGTTGGGTTTTGTTTTGTTCAATTCCTGGTAAGATACACAGCTCAGCACTGCTGGAACTTTCTACTGATTGAAGAGAGTACACTTTGAAATTATAAAGAAATATCTCAGATACAAATAGTTCATGATTCATCCATGAAAGTTAATAGAAATGTTTGTAAGTGAAAATATCATATTAAGGACTTACCTGACCTTGTTTATGACTTTTAAATCAACTATGTTTAAACCCTTAGGTTGTTCTTTTGTCATGTTTGAAACAGTCGTAATTGGTTGATTTAATTACATAGATCAAACCATACGAACTTGAGGAGGGAAAAATGCACACATGCATATATATATATATATATATGTGTGTGTGTGTGTGTGTATATATATTTATATATGTATATATACTTTAGAAAATATATCTATATATGTGTCAATTCTACTTTGACTAGTGATACTCAGCTAGACAAATCATACACACCATGTAAAATCAAACCTGCCAACCTGCCAGCTGTGGTGTCACCCAGGGTGGGGAACTACAATTCCTGGTTCAGAGACGTTTTACATCATGTGTTTTTTTGTGCAGTAGACATAAGGGAAATGTGCTGCCTGTATTTTGGTAATTGTCCCAATTACATTCTTCTAAATACAGAAAAAACTGTTGCAATCCATGGACTAGCAAATACAGTAACATTAAAATCTGTGGCACCAGAAAGAAGAGTGAAAAACTTTAATTTTGATGGTCTTTGTGTTGAAAATAGCATATCTGTTCCACAGCTTATTGCAAAAACCAGAATTAATACTAAGTGTCAAGGGTGACATTGGAGTAGGAAATGAGTTCCTAACAATCTCTTTAAATATGAGCATTATTTTGTTCCTGGAGACGATAATGCAATTTGTTGATATGCTTATTATCTGTAATTTTTGAATCTCTTAACCTGCAGACAATACTTTTGTCCTCACAAATTGCTGCTGGCTGTGTGCCCTTTCCACTGTAAATTTCCTCTGTAAGTGGGAAAAAATATGAAAGTTGCATTTCTGAGTTCTGTTACATTAAGTCTTTATTTTTCATTGGTTAGAATATTTCCATAGTGCATGTGCACCAAATGTTCATATCATGCCATAAAATGACCCCACCTTTTCAGGGGGTCATTATGCTCAGTGGGATTTACTGATCATGAAGCTTCTGGCTTGTCATTGTGTTTGAAGTGGAATTGCTAAGAAACTGATAAGGGAGCACAGATTCCAAATTCAGTAGTATAACATTGCTTGCCTTTTACTTGAAGGCATTCTTGGCACTTCTGGCATGGCAGAAGGGATGACATATGAGCAGTTGCAGGTAAGCTGTATATTTACCTGTATGTATTCGTTTATTACTCTTAATGAGTATAATTCATTGAAATCAAGTTCTTTTGTGTTGTACACTCTAATTGAAGAGGTTCTAGAGGAAAGTGGTTATTACAGTTTCTCTTCTTACAGGTCAATCTAGTCAATTTAAAAAGAAAAGGTTAATTATGAAGTGCTAAACCCAAATGTATCATCTTCCTGTTTATGTGACTGCAATTCACTTTAAACTTGGTGCAGTATGTGGTTTATTATAATACATGGATGCATGGACTGGAAGAAATGTGTGTGGGATATGTTAGCTAATATAAGCAGCTTTTTTTGACCACATCTGTTTTCTTCATTCAGATGAAAGAGTCGTACAAGTGTGGCAGCAATTTCCCCACATTTTTTCCCACATAATCTCACATTTAAACAAAAGGTTAATTACATAGAAGAATATTTTATGTTAACACACTGCCATTACAGGATTTAAAGGACAAAGCTGATATCTTTAGCAAAATATTAGAGCACAGTGCAAAAGCCAGTATAAGTGTTTACTAGCATGAAAGTGCAGGGGATGAAAACAAATGTGGTGGTCTTTGAAACTAGGCAAATGCTTTGTCCTCAAGATGGTATATCTTTTCCTGCAAGAAAATTTTGACACAAGAGAGAAAATTAACTATATAATTTTTCATGTTTTTCACCTGATATCCTTTTATTTGTCATCTCAAATATTCTTTAATGCAAAAGAAACATTAACTGCTTCAATTAAGTAAGTCTTTCTTGTCTTTACATTAATCACCTTTTTAAAGTCTGAGAGACTGCAGTTAGGTTTTCTAAAACAAACGAATAAACAAACATAAACCCTCCCAGCCCCTTGTCCTGCCTGTTCTAAGTATTAAGAAATTTTAAGAATGGTTCCTGGTGCCTCAGCATACTTTTCAGTTATTTTTTATCTTTGCAAGGTTTTTGGTATGATTCAAACTCAAAAAAATTCTGATGGTAGTCTGTAGGCTACTCATTAAACTGATATTTCAGCTGCCAGCTCAAAGTATTGAAAATCATGATTCAACACTCTCAAAATAAAATAACAGTTCAATCTTTAAACCTTCAGGGTGTGCTTGAATTATGTTTACAGATTACTTTTTCACCCATGAGGTCTAACAAACTTCTTCATGAATGTTTTCAAGTATTTTAAAATTTTTGTCCTCATGAAAATCTCCCAGAATTTGATGCTTAGAAAAAGCATTGCACAACTTATGGAAAAAAAAAGAGAAGAAAAAGACATCAAGGTCTGCCAAGTCCTGTTATAAATATACAAATGTGTTGTAGTTTTATAGGCATTTATCTCACAGACTAGTAAAAAGTGTCTAATTAACTGTAACAAAGGTGGTGAATATGCTGAATATGGACTTCAGTATTTTTTTTTTTAACAAGAACTATTAGAGAGATAAGGTGTCTATTAAAGGAAATCAGAATGATAATGTGTCTCGTTTTGAATGGACATGTAAGGATTGAGTCCAACTCCCTGCTCCTCACAGGACTTTCTAACACTAAGGCATATGACCAAGAACTTCATCCAGATACTCCTTGAACTCGGACAGGCTTGGTGCTGTGATCACTTGCCTGGGGAGACAGTTCCAGTGAGGAACCTTTTCCTCATGGCCAGTCTGAACTTCTCTTAGCACAACTTCATTTCATTCCCTTGTGTCCTATTACTGTGAATGTAACTGCTGAAATTAGAGCACACTTCAAGGTTGCAGGCACATATGGTGATACTTTCAACATATGAGTGCCACAGAAATGCACATGGGATTAACAGCGGTGAGGTGAAATAATTTACTGTCTTTTTTTCCTGAGTTATTCAGAACTTTTTCTCTGCTCTGCTGGAATTCCTTAGAGGGTAGCTGTTCTGCAGAAAACTAACTTAAGATTCTAAATCTTTAAAAATGTTATTTTAAGGGAGGCATAAAAAGTTGTCCTTCATAGCTACATGGGATGACAGCATAGTATAAGGAATTCTTGATCCTGCAGCAGGAAATGGGTGAAAGAGTGAGCAGTACATTTCAACACATATGTAAGCTCTGGAAAAGGCCAGGGATATTCATCCTTAATCACATTGGTTGATGTGCTATGTCTTTGATTTTCACAGGAGCACAGCAAAATTGGAAAGCACATTTTGTTTTCCCTGAGCCACACAATTTCTTTAGCAGCACTTCGAGTATGATACTCACAGTCAGTGCTGATCTGTGTTTTCTTCGTGGGTTTTGTAGCAAAGACAAAATTGATTTTGGAGTGAATTTTGGAGGAATGGAGTGAAATCTCACGGGTGTGAATCTCCTTAGAGGCGAAGATGTATGTTGTCTAGATTTTGTTGGGGTTTTTTAATTGCTTAGATTTGTTAATGGCATGCACAAAACTGCTATTGCAGACTTTGCCTGACTCCATTGCATGTGTGTCACTACAGCATGTCCTGGCTTTAGCTGGCAGGTACAAGACAGTTGTACTGCAACCCTGTTGTTGGTCTGTCACCAGCAACTTGTTTGTTCAGTATGTTTTTTGTGGTGGATTGACCGTGGCTGAATGCCAGGTACCCACCACAGCTGCTCTGTCACTCCTCTCCACAACTGGTTGGGGTAGAGAAAATATAACAGAAGGTTCATGAATTGAGATAAGGACAGGGAGAGACATGACTCACCAATTCCTGTCACAGGCAGAACAGACTCGACTTGGGGATATTAGCTGAATTTATTACCGATCAGAATCAGAGCAGGATAATGAGAAGCAAAACAAATCTTAAAAATCTCCCCACTCCCCTCTCTCCTTCCTGGCTTTACCTGCTCCCCAAAAGGGGTGCAGAGAGACAGGGAGTGGGGGTTACAGTCTGTTAATCACAGGTTTTTCCAAGGAGAGGAGTCCTTCCCCTTCTCCACTGTGGGGTTGCTCCCACAGGAGACAGTTCTCCACAAACTCCTCCAGCCTAAGTGCTTCCCATGAGTTCTTCATGAACTGCCCCAACATGGGTCACTTTTCCAGGGGGCATAGTCCTTCAAGAATAGCCTGTTCCAGTGTGAGTCCCCCACAGCATCACAAGTCCTTCCAGGAAACCTGCTTCAGTGTGGGCTCTCTTTCCATGGGTGTGCAGATCCCTGCCAGGAGCCTGTTACAGCATAGGCCTCCATGGGCTCACAGCCTTCTCTCAGGCATTCATCTCTCCAGTCTGGGTCTCCTGCATGGGCTGCAGGGGGATCTCTGCACTCCCATGGACCTCCATGGGCTGCTCCATGGGCCTCCCATGGACCTCCACAGCTGTCTCACCATGGACTGCAGGGGAATCTCAGCCCTGATGTAGAGCAGCTCCTGCCCGTCCTTCTCCACTGACCTTGGTGTCTGCAGAGTTGTTGTTCTCACATTCCTCTCACCCTTCTCTTCTCTGAGCACAACTAAATCTGAACAATAACTTTTTTCCCTTTTGAATCTGTTATTACAGAGGAATTATCACCATCTCTGATGGGCTCAGCCTTGGCCAGCAGCAGTGCTGGAGCCAGTGGGCATTGGCTCTGTCAGACCTGGGGGAAGCTTCTGGCAGCTTCTCACAGAAGCCGCTCCTGTAGCTCTCCACTACCAAAACCTGTCCATGCAAACCCAGTTTGAACACTATTATTTGCTGTGATGCATAATTATGTTTGGTTCCCTTGTCACTATTATGTTAATTGTTTCCCAGACAAGGTTCTACTCCCAAATAACTTATATTCTTTCCTCCTGAAAACTGACAGACCAGGCTTTAGCCTTGGCTGTCAAAAACATGTCTATATTTCTGTATTGCTGTATTTTCTGAAGTGTGTTCTGCTCAGTGCCATTCAGAGCCTTCAGAACTTGAGCAATTTTTATTTTTTGCTGCTCACACTCTGTCCAAAAAGCAGAGTCCAGTTTTGATAGCTGTCCAGTATTGAATGATTCATTTGGTTAGCAGACAGAATCATTAGGTTTCACCTCAAACTCTTCAAACAACATGAGCAAGCTAGAAGAACAAATCAGTTTCCTGAGCTGCACTGCAAGTCACTTATCAGTGTCCACCATTACCTGGTTTTATTCCATCACACAGTAATTGGTTTGCAGCCCTCACAGCAACATCCCGTCAGCCATTCTTGCCTAAAGCTGATTTGAGCCTGGCTGTACTTCTCTTTTACATACACTGAGACATTTCAGAAGCAACTGCAAATTTTCTAGCAGAACCTCAAGCCGTCCTGCAATCCCCTTCTTAGAAAAATGTTCACAGAGGAGCTTTAGGAAAAGGTACTTAGAGTAATGAATATCTGTATCTTACTTGCTTTAGCAACATATAGGGCAATACTATTTTTAAACTTACGTTATGTTAAAAGTTTTTAGTTTAGACTGGGTTTTAAATTTTCTAAATTGTAATGGTGCAGCATGTGTGGGTCTTTCCCAGTGGAAGCAGAATGACAGTGCTTCTAGCAGGAAACAAATTGCCTTGCCTTCAGCTCATAATATAGTTCTAGCTTGTCTAGTAGAAATGAGAAGGAAAAGAACTTCAAGGGCTCAAAAGTCCTTAGAAGGTACATCAAAATACCACAAACTTGATTTGAGAACTTACAAATGTTTAAAGGTGCTTTTCATTTTAGGGCCAAATTTCCTCACATTTTCTGACCAAGTTGACATTGACATTATCCATTACATACATTGTAAGGTTACAGGGTGAATCTTGGTTTAGAACAAAGAATTGGGATGAGTGCTATGGCTAAAAGCATGGTTAAATGCAGAATAATTAGCTAGATAACATAGTAATGCAGTCTTCTACCTCACTGTGGAACACACTTTATAGAGAAAATTCTGAAAATATGTTGCATTTATTTTCTGGTTTGGGAGAATTTCTATGCATTGTCTTTTTCTCCCATCACTGTTGCCCCTGGCTGTGGCCTTCTAAAATACCAAGAAGATGGGAAACTAAACCTTAAGTGAGGTGATGACATGAAAATTGTAGTAGGACAAATGAACTGTGTAAAGAGTTAAAAATAATTCAAGCAACTTGATTGGGTGATGAGAGAAACATGAATTCTTTAGAAACTGACAGCTTCATAAGAATAATGTCATGCTGCTTTTTTTACCCTATTTTCATTATAGTAGTAATTACTATCTCAATACCAGTCATTTCATGGGGATTAATGACCAGCTGAGGATAATGACCCTCAGCTTTATCTTGAATAATCAACTTGTGCCCATTTATCACTAATCTCCTGAAATTACTCAGCACTCCAATTGTATTACTTATTTATACAGAAATTTGGTAAACATGCATAAAAAGACCCTGTAATATTTCCAAATTATTCTGCTCACATTCATTGTGCCACTCTCTCTTTTCCACCTTCTGATTTAATATTACACTGCACAAGAGGCAAGCTCCTTTTTTGTGAGGCTATTTATGAATAAGGCAGTGAATACCAGTTTCAAAATTTCATGCTGTTTTTTTATAATAAAGTACACATGTAATACCCAAATTCATGCAGAAATGTATTTTTTAATAAATTGCTTGAAGAGACCTAATCCAAGCAGAAACTCAGTTATAAGAAAAAATGCAGTTATAAGAAAAAATGCAGAGAGGAGATGTGTTCAGCTGAGTGCTGTAGCTCTGTTGTGGTTTCACTCCCAAGGGCAGCCTCAGCACCACACAACCACTCGTTCACTCCCCTGCAGTAGGACAGGTGAGAGAATTGGAAGAATAAAAGTGAAAAAGCTCTTGCCTTGAGATAGTTTACTAGGTAAAGCAGAATCTGCATCTGCAAGCAATGCAAAAGGAAGAATTCATTCTCTGCTTCCCAGCAGCAGGCAGGTTTAGCCTTTTCCAGAAAAGCAAGACTCCATTGCGTCTCATGATTACTTGGGAAGACAAGTGCCATAAATCCAAATATACCACCCTGCCCTTCCTTCCTCCTTCCTCCAGCTTTTATTGCAGAGCATGGTGCCACATGATCTGGGTAACATCCCTTTGGTCAGTTAGGGTTAAAGGGAACATCCCTTTGGTCAGTTAGGGTTAAAGGGAACATCCCTTTGGTCAGTTAGGGTTAAAGGGAACAGCCCTTTGGTCAGTTAGGGTCAGCTGTTCTGGCTGTGCTCCTTCCCACCTTCTTCTGCTCTCCCAGCCTAAGCACTGCTGAGGTGGTGAGGGATGCAAAAGTGGCCCTGGTACTGTGTAAGTGTGGTTCAGCAATAACTAATACACTGGTATGTTGTCAAGGCCATTTTCAGCACAAATCTGAAACATAGCAGCATGCAAATTACTGTGAAGAAATTTAACTCTAACCCAGCCAAAAGCATACAAACTCAAATGGCCATGTCTGTTTATGAGGAATGCTTCCACATTTGTTTTGTAGGAAGAAAAATGGTTGCAGTGCAAGTAAGACAAGAAGGAAACAGGCTTCGTAATCAAATGCATATTGATATGTTGTCACATAATTCCTAATTTTCTTCAGTGAAATTTATTCCATTGTTATTAAAATTTTAAAAACAGAGAAGCAACTAATTTTGTCGTTAGAAAGAGCTATTTCATGAAGAGCATGTCAAGTCTGGCTCTAATGATAGCTATACATTTTTAACTACTCAAAGAATATCTCAAGGTATTATCCCCAGAAGGATTATATAGCTCAGGAATGACAGCAAATTCTGAACTGTGTCTGTTTGAGGCAGCTCTCATTTGTATTTGGTCTATGGTTCATAATTTGAAAATAGAAATGCAGTAGTGGAGCTTTTGCTGCCTGCAAATTTTTACCATGTTAATTAAGTATTCTTCAACATAATGTACCACTTTAATTCTGTTAGATGGCTAACGGATTCCCATTTGTACTTCGTTTAGTTAATGTTTTGTTAATGTTCTAGAACATACTGAGCCAGGGAATAGATGACAGTACACAGCTCCAACACTCCTGGAATCTAAAGCAGATTTTTGACTTGGTGATACTTAGGTGATTTAAGACATTCTGGTCCTTTTTATTCTTGCCTGGAACCATTTCCACTAATGCTGCCAGGTATCTGTTAATTGTTTTCTTCTTCCAAATGGTTCTCCATGTAGCTTCATAGTTCTCACACATACAAGAGATTGTTTTGGCCAGCAAGTCATACCAGCATTCTTCATCATCATTATCATCATCATTACTGCCAAGCATTCATGGCTGCAAGAGTTTCATTTAGCCCCCTGCAGTTCTGATGGCTGCCAGCTGAGGGTCTATGTGGCACTGGAAGTTTCCAGTCCCATTTCCACAGACCACCATTCACTTCACCTTTTCAGTCAGTTGTCCTTCCACTGAGAGGCAGTATTGGCCTATCTTTTCTAAGCCACAGATCCTACAGAAATTAAAAGCAACATGAAAACCAGGTGTAGCAATTGATCCTAGCTTTAATTTCATCCAACTCCTGGGGTTAGACAGTGACTAATATTTGAGGAATACAGAGAGTTCCAATGGCAAAAATTTGGCCATGAGATGGATTAAAAGACACTTGCAGGATAGGGTTCACTGCTGCACATGATGATTGTCACAGTATGCCTTTTCACACTTGCTGGAGAGATCATTTTAGCCAAATTGTTCCAGCTGCACAGATATAGGCTGCATTCAGAAGATATATGTTCAGGCTTCATGGTAATGGTAGAAATTTGCAGAAATGGTGACTTATAAACTAGGAAAAATGTATGCTTTGGATTCTAGGGTATTACAATTCTTCATGTCAAAATCAAATGATCAGGTGTGAAAAATGTATTGCTAACTCTATTTTTAGAGAAATGCAGAAATGTTCTAGTTATTTCATGGGTAACCAGTATGCTAATAGCAAAGAGTATTTGAATTTTTTTTCCTGGTATTACTTTTTTTTGTATTACAGCACCATAACAAGACATTTTTCCCACTTTGGTTAGTAAGTCAGTCTTTTAATTTTTTTAAAAATTTATTTGAGGCCCATTTTTCCTTTGAGTCAGAATGAAAAGGACTGTGGGAGAAACTGTTTATTGCTTTTTAGCAACTAGTCAGCATCAAGACTGCTAGACTTGGCTCGTATTCATAGTGCTAGGTATAAAAGATGGATAACCTGGCTGTTATTCATGACATTGTGTGGTGTAGAACAGAGAAAGTAATCCATCTGGTACACGTACCAGAATAATCTGATCACGTGGTAGGATTGTCATTGATGCAAACCTCTTCCCTCACTCAAGCTGAGGATTATCTTTAGCAACGAGTCTGTGGAAAGGTGCATTTCACCTCTTGTTGGAAAAAATGAAAGAGCATTTGGCCTGAATTTAGGTTGACTTGTAGGTACCAAGTTACTGATACAGTTCAGTGATCTAGAGACAAAATTAGTGGTCTCCTGGCACTAGGAATGCCTGAAGTCCACAGTGCCTGTAGAAAAAGTGCATGTTTGTGAAGCTGTCTGTCAGCATTTGGACTGTGGGAATGACTGTTTTCAACAGCAGGCAGATGGCTCTGGTCCCTTGCAGAGATCACATGCCCTGAGCTCTCAGACATTCTTCTATGAGCTCTCCACCTTTGAGTGGAAGCATCTGTCATCACAGACTTGTTTGGCCAAGATAAAATGGGCTTGCTCTCGCAGTTCTGAAGCAGGTCTTTCTACCAGTTTGATGGAAAAGATTTAAGAACAGCTATTGTGCATCAGAGATGTCTGCATGGTGGAAATTGTGCATAGAGCATAAATAAACTCAAAGAACATCAAATAAGGAGGCACTTCCCTACTTAAGCTGGTTCAGAAAGCTCAGTATAGTCTAAAATCATTCTTGTGTAAGCATTCTTATACAGCTACTGTGAACTGAACACTTTCAGTTGAAGTAAAGGGGAAGGGTTTTGGGTGTGTTCTTTTTTTGGTCGGTTTGCGTTTTTTGGGGCAGTGTAGGTTTTTTTTTGTTGTTGTTGGTTTGGTTTGGTTTGGTTTGCTGGGTTTTATAGGCTTTAATGGTTTGGCCAGCTGGCCAGTTTAGCTGCTAAGAATGTAATATCCTTCCATGTCATAGCAAGATTATGTTTAAAGGCATTTTGGGAACTCTTAGACTAAATAAAAGACAATCTGAAAGTTTGGGAAGAAATGGAAGATGAAATTGGCCTCAGTGTTCAGAAATCAGGGCCATACAAAGATAAATTATTTTTTACCTGTTTCAACATCTCCTTAATGACTATGGGTAGAGGAGGAATTGCAGAGTTACATAGGTGGGTGTTTTGATATAAGGCTGCAAGGCAGAACAAAAGCTATTCCAGGATGTAAGTACAGTACTAACAGAAACAATGTTCCTCTAAGTACTGTAGTTGTGTCTTGTTTTTGAGTACTCCCTTTTTACTAGCAGAACATCTATTTAATGGTAAGGGAAGGTCAAATATTCATGTTTCTGACATG
This sequence comes from Melospiza georgiana, assembly GCF_028018845.1. Lineage (NCBI taxonomy): Eukaryota > Metazoa > Chordata > Aves > Passeriformes > Passerellidae > Melospiza > Melospiza georgiana. The sequence goes on along the minus strand of NC_080430.1, from coordinate 40,136,476 downwards.
GTACTGCATAAAGATAATTTTTAGGTCTCGTCATAGTATCAACTCCAGTTTTGAAAGTTAATTTGAAAGCTTTTACTAAGACAAATCATGGGAAAATGATATAAAAAGAAGGAATAACTGTTTTTCTTACTGTGACATTGTATCTGTAAACCCTCTCAATCTTTTGAGCTTTCCGTTATTTCATGGACTCCTACAGTTCTAGAAATCTGTTCTGTGGAAGGATCTGAAAGATTTTCGCCTTTACAGCACTAAATGAAGGCATTTGCTCTACCTTGCTTGCCCATGTTAAAAACATTCTAGTGTTGTCTTCTTGATTAACTTGTGTGCTACAGCAAGGATTAGCCAGAAAAGTACTTTTTTGTTTGTTTTTGTTTTTGCTCACAGGTATGAATTTCATCCTTCACTTAACAAATCTGTGCCAGTGTCATAATTTCAAAAAAACCCACAGTAGTAGGTGTATTCTTAACAGTAGGCTTTATAGAGTACTGAAATATCTGAAATAGTGTCAGGTCAAGTCTAGACATCAGAACAGAAAGTGAGGTTGTCTCATCATCATAAGGTAATGCCTAGGCAAAGAACTGATAAGGAAAAACTGATGAGATAGAAGGTAGGAAATGAGAATACATCTAGTGCAGAGCCAAGAACAACAGGAGATGGAATACAGGAATTTTGAGAAGGAGATTGGTAGGGGCAGAAGGAAGAACCACCTGTAGCTGGGACTGACTAAGAGAAGAGAGATGGGTTTGCAGCTGGGGCAGATGGTAGACACATAAAAAAGGAATCAGGCTCAAAAGCTGAGACAAAAGGGAATCCAGGGGGAAATTATTACAGCATTTCAATAATTAAAAGGGCCTTAGAAGAGAATTGGTTTGTTTGTTTGTTTGTTTTTTGTTGTTGGTTTTTTTTTTTTTTTTTTTTTTTTTTTTTTTTTTTTTTTACCAGGGCCTGTAGCAATCAATAAGGGGCAACAGTTTTAAACTTAAAGCTGTAGATTTATGTAGATTTAGATTGGACATAAGGAAGAAATTGTCTGTGGTGACAATGGTGAGACCCTGGAACAGAGAAGTTGTGGATGCCCTATCCCTGGAAGTGTTCAAGTTCAGGTTGGATGGAGTTTTGAGATTCTAATGATAGTCTTTCCTGCTCATGGCAAGAGCATTGGCCTACATAATCTTTAAAGGCCTTTTTGAGTCACAACCATTCTGTGATTCTAATTTTTGCACAGATATGGTGCCTCATCAAGGATTATGTTATCTACATAGCAGGCTAAGTGGAAGTTTCCTGTCAGCCTTTACTCCACGTGTTTTGTTTTTCCTTAAGTGCACTTGACTTTACAACTTTAATAACAATCTTTCAGCTTAGTGAATTCTATCTACCTTTGTTGAAGTGTGCGTGCAAAGCTATAAACTATTTTTCATATTTTTCCTTTCCTCATTCCTGGAATACTTTGATATCCTTCAGTACTCCACTAATCAAAATAACACTGCTTCCCAAGGGACCACATGAGCAGAGGAACGTTTGCAAGGCCTTTATGTATCTGAGTTATACAAATTGTATACAAGTAGTCTGGGAAAATTTCAGAAGAGGTCTTATACTTGTGTTGGAGAGTGATAGAGTTTTTGACAAAACCAAAACAACCAGTTTTCCTATTTCACAGCATTGATTATGAGAAATCTTTACATCAGATTTTCATAGAATAATTGTAACGATATAATGCATCTTGATTATGAGACAAGTTTCACCAGTATAAAGCTGACAGATGCAGCTCCATCACTTTCTGTGCTAATTTTCCATGTAGCAAGCTAAAGAGAAATTAGAAAAGGAGAAAGAAGTGATGTTAAAGACTTGCTTTCCACTTGTTCTCCATAGTGCTGAAGTTTCTGGATATGTTACATCAGCAACATAAGTTAAAGCTGTCCCACAAATACATTATGTTACATTCAGGCTTCATTGATTATCTGTGGGGGACCTTTGCACCATGCTGTTCTAATTCTATTTGTGTGCTGTGGAGACTAGTCCATAAATTTTGAGTCAGAGGATCATTAGACAAAGTAATTCCCAGTGTGTAGCATAAATGATAGAGTTTCACCCAGAGATTTCTGCATCAAACTGTTGTAAACTGTGAACTAAAACCATTTCGTTTGATAGACTTTTGAGGTTCCTTGGCTTCTCCATCATGCTCATACATCAACTTTCTGCTGGTAGCACAAAGATTGATCCCATGCCTGGTGAATGTGAATAGTGGGAAATTCTTCCAACTACCTACCAATTTTTTCCCTCCAGGTATCTCTACGGTCCTGAAGGGAACAAAGAACTATTCAGCAAAAGAAGAGAATGTGTGGTTCTAAACAGAGGATATGGAATTGTTCCTGATTAAATCAACCTTTCTGTACTTCAGCAGAGGCTGATTACCAAAGGGTCAAGCTTTGCCCATTGTATTGCATACCAATGTGGAACAGCTTCAAGTATCATTTCCAGATATTACTCTTTAGATTTGTTTACAGCATAAGCACTTTACAAGAAGCATTGTGAAAAATGCTTCTAGGTTTAGACATTAGAAAAAAAGCACAATTCTCAATAGTACATATTTTCTATTTTTAGAAATTTTTTTTGAAGCTGTTGCATCGTCAGGTTTTCTGGAATGATGGTTTGGTAGCCTTATTTATATTCATGTATGCCTTCTGTGTAAAGAAAAAAAGCTTTGCAATATGACCAGACAGAAAATACACGTCAAATTCACTGTGCCAGAATTAGAAACAGATTAAATACCATCAGTATGGTTTTAATATTTGGAAGAAACTTCACTTCTTACGTTTGGATAGTAGCAAATTCTAATGCTGATTTGACGCATTAATAGTCACTATTTGCAACTGGCACAGCTTCTGAAAACAGCTGGTTTTACTGCTATTTCCGTCTTCATTTTATATGTCTGGAGCCACACATTATATAGATCTATGTACATAAAATGAATCATGTACATCTTTATACATTTTATATACACAGTCATTTTACTCTGTAACAGGTTTAAGTAAATTAAATACATTTTTTGCTGCTAATGAAAAGTACTTAAGGACACTTCTAGAATTTCAATTTTTATTCACTGTGTTAAATGTAGATGAAAATGTCTCACTCCAGTAGCAGAGAAGCTATGTTTAACATGTAAAAATCATGTTTTACTATGAATTTAGTAAGGAATTCTTACTAAGTGCAAAGGCTTTTCCCTGCAATTGCTACTGTGGCAACCATAACTGTTTCAAATAACCAGGATGCACTTGGTAATTATTGTTGTTGAAAATTGTTAGCTTTATAGCAATCACACGATTACTTGTAAGTAATTTGATACGAATGTATGTTGTGTACATTTTTCTTTATCTTTCCCCCAGTGGTTCGTTTGTAACTTTAAAAAGCTAATTGGCATTCATTTTGTAACGATTTAAATGTATAATTTTATCTTTGTAACTTCAATGCCCTGAATTTTGAAGCAGTGAAAAGGGGCCCAGTGGACAATGCAAAAAATCCCCAAAACAATAGTAATTAAACTGATCCTCTTTTCACATACATATTATGTTGAAAGTCATCAGGCAGTGCCTTTGCATCTGTACAATGGTGCACTATTGATGGTAAAGGTCTGCTAAGGGTCAAGGCATGTCATTGCTAAGGTATCCCCAGCAGGGAGCTGTGGATTCCACAGGTAGCTACAGTTTGCACCATGAATCACCACAGATGATGCATTTCCTGCAATGGTGCCACTCAAAATAAATTTCTACTCTAGTTCAGAGTGTTAGTTTTGCTTTGCTAGAATGAAGAAAGGGAATGCAGTATGGTTAAGTCTGATGGATTATAAAGCAAATCCATATTGTATATGACTGCCAGTGGAACGGATTACATGGTTATTTTATCCAAAATTCTTCATTTAAATTCAACCTTGATGTGTTCTACTCAAATTGCATATAAATTCTAATAATAATTTTCTACTGAAATAGCATGTAACAATCTACACTTAAAGTAACCTATTGAAAGATAATTTTTTTCAGAAATTTTTATAATTCTAAACTGCCAGTGTGCACTGAATACCCTAGAAATACTTTTGACTTTATTTCAAGTGTGTTTTGAAGTATCACTGTTTATATTTTGTCTGGATTTGTATGATGTTAATTTATAATTTATAGCGTTGTTTTTATTGAGAAATAGAACATAATTAATTAGTGTTACTGCTTTTTTTTTTGTTTTTTTTTAATGTACTTTTTGTGCTTTTAACTTTGAAGCAAATTTTGTGCTTGTTTTTGTGGCAGTGAGAAGTGGAATGCTAGGTAGTGGCCAGCAGAGCATCAGACCTCTCCAGCAACTCCAAGAAAACTCCAAGTTGATTGGTGGCATGTGCAACCACCAAGGCTTTGATTTAAAGCAGGAAATCAGTGATCATTTCTGTTTCTTTCCCAGTGTTCCATGGGATTACTTTTCCCTCCCTGGTTGCAACACAACAGACATACTGACTGTTGTAGGAAAGAGCTGATTGATGCATTTTGCATGTAGGGCAGCCAGTGGCTACAGAAGATCTATTATCTAAGCTATTAAATAGTTTATGGCATGAGTACATAGATGGTCTCCACTGATACCAGCTTCCACTGTGTTTCCCATAGTATGAAAGGTAACAAGTGCCAGTTCTGCCATGAATGATTTCTGTATGGCTAAATTCTGTATAGACAACACAGGTAAAGCATATTTAGGGAAACACAGAAACCAAAACTAAGTTGCTCAATATCATTCAGCAAATAATCAGCAAAGTTGGGAATGGAGCTGACATCTCCTGGGTTCCAGTCCAGTTCATAACTGTATCCTTCATGGTGCGTAGCTCTTTTTTTTTTTCTCATGTTTGACATCTTTAACGTAACCTATGCAAAAATCTGAGAAACAGTCATAGCTGTACTTACTATTTAGCTAATTGAAAAAGATCCTGCAAAGTATGGTACTAATCATGTTGAAAAACTGGACTGAACTACAGGTAACTTTAGATAATTTGTGAGTTAATCTAAACTGTGACTTATGCAAGCCTTTCAGTTTGCTTGGCTGCAGTGGAGTACCTGAGATTATGTAGTGTTCTGTCTTCTATTATTCATGCTCTCACTTACTACAGTCATCTGGTTACAAATACTTTCTCAGGAGAATGTACCATGTCTGTATTCCGTGGCCTGATTTACATATGTTGTGCTCTGTCTGAATCATTTCCCAGTCTCCTTTCATATTCATCTGAATAATCAGATGTTGACATTGGACCAAATCATGAGTTATATTCCTGTTTACAGGCACAAAATAATGTGTTTAAAGACTCTTTCTTACTGTCATTGTAACTTTGTGGGATTAGTGCCTGGTTATTGGTATTTCACATCAAGAAATTTGACTAATTAAGGAATTTTTGGATTTATATTCATTAAAGAAGAAAGGCCAACAAATTTCCATGCTGTAAACAGGAAAGCTTCTAGCAGTGACTTCTCCAAACTGAATAATAGACACAATTTTAGCATGTATAAATTCTGCCCTACTTTTGGGAAGAACCAAGCAATTCTGAATGACTGCATTTCAGGAGATGTGAAAAGAGGAAGCCACTTGAGAATATTTGGGTTTGACTGTATGAATTCACCATGCACTTGAATTAAAAAACTTCTCAGCTGAAGGTTTCATCATTCAATTTGTCTAGACAGATAACAGCAATTGGAAACAAAGGTCTTTAATTAATTTTGTTTCGTGACTTGAAGGAAGCGAAATTGTATCAATACTCTGTATTCAACTGTTCTCAACAGGAGACAGTGAGAATCGTGATGAGAAAACTAGTAACTTAAAATTATTTAACATTTGATTTCCTACCAAACGAAAACTTATTTCTATGAAAGCTTTATGTCCATAATTGAACCCGTTGTCTACTGGCAAAATACATTGGCTGTATTTTGACCTATGTTTCTAATTTCCACTAGAAAGGACATGTTCCCTGACTTAGACTGCAATTGGATTTACTCAGTTTTGCTCCAAATTTAGGCTTGGTGTATCTTCATTACTGTCTTTTGTCTGCCTCCATATCCATTGGTGCAATGTAAGCAAATACAGATTATTTTTAGTGGAGAGCTTGCTTAGCAATAGAATCTGTAGTCAGTTACAGTCCAAATCTTTATAGACAATGAAGACACACACACATCTTTAGATATATATATATACGTGTGTGTGTGTGTGTATAAATTATAGAAATATAGATGTAAGTTTTTAAAGTTAATATAGTTGACATCTTAGCAATCTAATTAAAGAATCATTATTAGTCTAGACCTCTTGCAGAAGAAAGAACTATAATGCAGTTGAATTGTTTTATTAACACTTTTTACATTGAGTAACCACTTTTTACAGTTCTCTGCATAAAACCTTGTTCAAAGAGAAATCAAAAAGTAAAACAATTAGAGGTATTGAACTGGTCAGTTGGAGGAATCACAAACACAGCTGTTCCAATTGAAACAAAGATATATTCAGACAAAGCACAGCTGACAAGCCTCAGGACTTGTGAAGCCTTGCAAATTAAGTGTTTATGGCCTGTTGGCAGTAGTGGTACTGCTTTATTGCAGAGCTCGAAGATTGCAGCTTCCAAAGCTTTTAAAAATGCACTGACTCTTGTTCCTGTACCCTGTGTACTGCTCTTGATGCCTTCAAAAGGTACAAGTCATTAACACCATGGCAATATTCCCATGTGTCAGAAAAGAAGGAAGACCTTGTTGCTGAGGTCTGGTGTCTGTGATCTGTCTGTTGTGTGATCAGCAATATCATTTAAAGAGGACTAATGTTTCTACGCTTGCTGAAATGGCGAATTGCAGTTGCCGAGTGTGCGACCATGTGCCTAAAAGTGGCCAAACATTGGAGCCACCCTTTGGAGCAGCAAGCAGTGCTGCTGCAGGGTAAAAAGGAATGGATGAAAACAGGAGATGCACCTCACCAGACAGAAAATGAGTCTCTTTGCCAAAGGCATGGTTTGAATACAGAGGACTCGCTGCCTGTGCATCTGGTGCAGCCTACGCTGCAGTGCTGGTGGATGGGAAGAGACCTCTGACTTTGTGAATTGAGCAGAACATGCTCTGTGGTGTTCCAGCAGTCTGTGGGGATCTTGGATCCTTGATGGCAGGGCTCCATGAGGAATAGTTTGATTATTACTGATTGTAGCCACTGGAAAGATTATGACTATGAGGGTATGCTATTGGAGAGTGGAAGGTCAGACAATTTGCTCTCTGAGCTTGCTTAGAGCTTTCTTATTTCTTCTACCTGGTCCTCAGACAGCATAGGGATGGAGCTGTTCCACAAAATACTTTCTTGAGTTTCTGCCACAGTGTAATACGTATAGATTCTACAAATACATGCATAAAAGAATTGAAACAGTAGCCATTGAAACAATATTTATTGACATTATTTAGAAAGATTTAAAAAATTGTTTTAATTAGCAGTATTTGGAATCAAAGTTTTGCCTTTCTTTAGCATGATCATGATGACTAATTCTTTACCTTTTGTTAGGCAGGTCATGATACAGTGGAATTATACAGGATGGTTTATGTTAGCAGAACATGTCAGTATGGTGTAGTGGATCTGACACTGGCCCACTGCTGATGACACAGCATATACCTGAAGGGATGTGGATCTACTGTCAGTTGTGACCCTTTGTAATCCAGTTGCAGGCAATGAAAATAGACTGTGAAAATAGACACAGACCAATGTTTCACCTGTTGGCAGTGTTGGTAGGAATGATCTCCTGGAGACCTGTAGGAACCAGTGAGAGGACAGTAAACCCCAGAGACTTCTGTAAACCTCTACAATGCAATCTGTTAGTCCTAAATTATGTTGTGCTGTATGGATCATTTCTGCCATTAGTTTTATATTGCAGAGAGTAGGCATTAAATAAATGAGGTGTAGCACTCTGTAACTACAGACAGCTATTTTTAAAGATGTCTTCAATGGGGCCTAAATTAAGGTTGACCTATTTGTCATCTTCACTTCTTCGAGACAGACATTTACCGTGCTCCTTTGCATACAGTTTGAGTACCCTCTCTGAATAAGAAAGCCTGGCAGTCAATTAGAGCCTTGCCTTGAGTGACCTGCCCACTGACTTTCAGAAAGATTAAATGATGATGCAATACAGTGATATTTTATTGAAAAATAATTATAGAATGGATGGAAATAGATGTTCCTGACATGAAGGAGTAATGGACAAGGAAAAATATCGTGTTCCAGTTAATCAACAGTGACCTAACTTCTACTCCTGTTCTCAGTAAGAAGTCACTGCTGCGAGACATTCTGGTGAAAATCAGCAGTAAATCCCTTTTTTTACCAATAGGAAACTCACTTTGTGTTCAGATTTCACTAGGTGAAACTGAGTGTACTTGATAGAGCAAAAATTTGGAACAACTGTTTAAAAGGTTGAGTAAATTCAAAAAAAGGTAATAACTGAGCACTATTCTGCTGAAATCACTATACATTGTGGAGTATTTAAATATCTGATCAGGCTACTTCTCTGCAATTTCCGTTATTGAGACATGAGACTTTCCATACTGACAAAATAAGTATTATAAGTATTCCAAAGAATGAGTCTCCTCCTCCATGCATTTTCTGAACCACGTGACCTTTGCATTGGTGCACCTAGCACTGAGGTCACATAGAGAATCAGGATATATTGCTATAGAGCCTGGGGATCAGCTAATCCACAGGAGGTATTATAAGGGAGATATTCTTGCAGATTTTTCTTACCAATGTAACATAGAAAAACAGATAATATTGCTGAAATATAGAGCTATAACAGCAAACAAACACCCACCACACTGATACTATCCTGATGAGTGCTCAGGGAAGACTTTGATGAAGCTGCCACTGTAGAGGCTTTTGGGAAGCTGACTGTGCCCTAATGGCAGGAAGCCTGAAAATATGTATAGCATCTAATCAAATTGAGTTTTCTTAGAATGAGTAGCAGGAAAAAGATAATCCCCACATAATCAAAGCTATGCTCATATTTTTAACCTAAGTTTTTATCACCTTCTGTTTCAATTGCTTCATGCACTCCTGCTTGTTTTTGTGAGCCTGTGAAGAGAAGACAGTATACTTATATGTGGGAGAGAGATTAATTTCCTCAGGCTATTTTTCAAGATTTGTTATTTGATTTTGTGTATTCCTCTGTAGCTGCACTGTTCTTTTGTATACCTCAGAAAGATCTAGAAGATATTCTTAGTTCTTCAGCCAAGCATGTTTGGCAACAAGCTGCATCTTTTTGTTTAAAAATGAAGAGAGGAAGAGAGTTACCCATCTTTTTTGAAGTGTGATTGTTACCCCTCTCTTGTCTCATTTCTGTTTTTCAAGACTGCACATTGCAAATGTTCACTGTTTACTGTTTCAAAGAGACAAGCTGAATGCACTGCATTCAAATAAACTTAAAAATAAAATATTGAAGGGTATCCTAAAACATGTTTCAACATAATCTGTAAAAGAAAGCCCGGTGAATTTTGTACTGTAATCTGTAATTCTGTAATCATCACTGCAGCACATACTGCTGGTTTTTTCCTAAAGCAAATTATATCCATCCTCTTCACTAAAATGTGTTAAGTGCTTGACAGTAATTATTCTACATATTTGCTTCATTAGCAAGTAAAATATTAAGTCTTAAATACCCTTAATGGTAGGGATTGACGTCCTGCAGCTTTGACTCATTTGTATATTTTTAAAAAGCCTTCAGATTTCTTGGTGTTTCAGTATTAGTCTTTTATATCCGAGAAGGTTTTTATCTTTTTTTTTTCCCCATTCAGTTTTCGAGGAAGGTGAAAGTTATTACTGTGTGTCACTGCGGCAAAGTAGATGGAGGAGAGGGAAAGAAGTGTGGGAAATATTTTGAAATTTCATTATTACAATGGAGAGTTTTGTTTAGATGAGAAAAGGCAGCTGTATTTTTTGTAATGTATCAGAGGATGTAGTGATAATTTGCGTTCCATTTAAGGCTCTGAAGTGCTTTCCATTTAAGGCTCTGAAGTGCTTTATAGACATCAATTAAGTAAATCTTTTAGCATCCAAACTAGGTAAAGATTAAGATCCTCATCTTACAGATGCAAAAGTTATGCAGGGACAGATGAGCTAGCAATAGCTTTATTTTTTTACCCATAAATCATAACTCTAGTGGAAGGTTTTGTTGAGGGAAACAGCACATGTCACATTTGAGAACAGCAAGTTCTTGAGAATTGTTGAAGACCTATTTCACTTCAGGATGTGAGATCAAAGTTTCCTGAAATTTTGACTTGTATTTTAGCAATTATATCCTCTTTATTTCCTTAAAAAAATGATCTTACATATTCTTATTATGTTGTATCTAAGAATATTATTATTATTATTGTTTGGAAAAATAAGCTTTTCTATGTGCTCCTGAAGAGATCAAACCCAGTTTCTGTGAGCTTGGCTCACTGTCTGGTCCTGCTACTTAGACCACAGTTAATAATTAATTAAAAAATAAAATCTGGAAGCAGAAACGTAGTGATATAAAGATGCCTTTTCACCTCATTCCTAGCTGCTGTTGATGTAACTGATTGCACGGATGTCCCAGTACTGCCACGAGCAAACTGGGAAAAAACCAAACACCAAAAGGGCAGAAACTAGAATGAATGAATATGTATAGATTCATTTTTACAGAAAAGGACTCAAGTTGAACATGAGCCAGCAATGTGCCCTTGTGGCACAGGAGGTGAATGGGATCCTGAGCTGCATTCTGGGCAGATTTGACAGCAGGTCAAGGAAGGTGATCCTTCCCCTCTGCTCAGCACTGTGGAGGCCATACCTGGAGTGCTGTGTCCAGTGCTGGGCTCCCTGTGCTTGAGAGACATGGACATTCTGGAGAGAGCCCAGCAAAGAGAGGCAGACAAAGATGATGAAAGGACAGGAACATCTCACATAGGACAAAAGGCCGAGGGAGCTTCTACACATGTAGAAGAGGAGGCTGAGGAGGGTCTTATCAAAGTGCATAAACATCTGAAGGGAAGGTGCCAAGAGGACAGAGCCAGGCTCTTTTCAGTGGTGCCCAGTGTCAGGACCAGTGGCAGTGGGCACAGAGATGAAAACCAGGACTCTCTGCCTGAGCACATTTTCACTGTGAGGGTGACCAAACACTGACACAGATTTTCCAGGGAAGTTGTGGATTCTCCATTCTTGGAGCTATTCAGAAAACTTCTGGACATGGTCTTGTGTACTGAGCTCTCTAGGTGGCCCTTCCTGAGCAAGATGTTGGGCCACATGACCTGCACGCATCCATTTCACCCTCAACCATTCTGTATTTCTGTGAATATCCATTATTTTATCTGTTTCTCTGTATCCTTGGTATCTGCAAAACCCAGAAGTTTAGAACCGGTCTGCAAAAGTCAGTTTTTTAATCACTGCTGTGGAAGTCAGAATTTCTAGTTCTAATCGCAGATTGTTCTATACGCAATAGTCATGAAAGAATTTGAGAAAACTGCAGGCTGGCGTTGGGATAGTTTTTTTGAATGTGGAAATTCTAACTGCTCCTGTGTGATAGTCTTACTTGATGGTAATGAGCACACATGGAATGACTTCCTTTTTTGAGTTTTTCAGTGGTAAAAGGGAAATGGTACAGTACACTATAGAATAAAATAGATAAAAGATATATAAATGATGAAATGTGCTATTTAAGAGGATTGTCTAACAACAGTCAATAAATCAGTCTTTTTTTCCTTAGCTTGTTATAGTCTAAAAAATGGTCTGTAAAGAATATTAGGAATGTGAACATGAATATTACATTTTGTAATATATTATAATATTACAAAATGTAAAATCAAGAATTATGGCATAATTTGGTCCTATATTGCTCATAGTATATTTTATGAAACTGAAAATAAACTGAAAAATAAAGTAGCATGGAATTGGTAACATATCAGAAGGTTGAGAAAAATTGCTCACAACTTGCTAAAGCAATGATCCCAAAATGAACACTTTTCTCATATTTAATTTTATTTATTAGATATAATAAATAAATTAATATAATAAATTAATATTTGGTTGTATTATAATATAAATATAATAAATTAATTTTATTTATTAGATGGGGAGAAATGGTAAAGTAAGCTGTATCTCTGTATCAAGGATTTTCAATGTATTAGTAACATATTTTTTATTAATACTGCTTCCTTTTGTGTTGCTTTCATGACTTGTTTATCTTCTTGTGTGTGTGTGTGTGTGTGTGTGTGTGTGTGTGTGTGTATTTCTCACAATCTCAGAGATGGCATTAGGGCCACTTGGAAACATTCAGCTTTAGTGATCCTGTAGAAATGTGCTCTCTGCAGGGAGTGTTGGATTGCACACAAGTGTGCAGACTTCCTGTCTTCCAGCTGAGCTTCTTGGAAAATGTCATCCATTGCTACACAGTACTGCCTAGCTTTTTTTAATTGATGAATTTTATGTTATTTGATCAGGTTCTCTGTATCCTTGGGATTAGAAACTTCATGTGAGGATTCTCTTTTTCTCATGCAGTAAAACCATATATTTTACATGATGCCTGGAACAGGCTAGTAAAATTTGATCTTTGTGTAGTTTCAATCTCTTGTCTTGGAAATTCCCAACTACTGCAGTATAGTGCCCTCCTTCACATACTCACATCTCCTTCCTTATTTAGGTGCACTTTGTTTACTCAAACTTTTTATACCATCATTAATTTCAGAGCTGTGTGGTCAAAATCTTTCTGTGTAATTCTTCTTTCTAAATGTTCGGGATGTTTATTTGTTCACTTCTTACTTATAGAAAATACGTTGCTGTTTCAAAAAGAGCTTATTTTGTTCTCTGTTACTTGGAAAGTTGCAAGTGCTCCAAAGTGGCATTGGATGTTCTCCAAAATCTACTGACAGTCCTACTTACTAAAATATCAAATTTTTATTCACAAAACTTAAGGGCATAAATAAGTTTTTTTAGAATACAATGAGGCATGAAATGTTATTTATGACTTCTAAAAAAGTATATTAGGTATACAAATGCTAACTCTCCAGTTGTTTTGAATATCATTTTGCTTGCTAATACTGACAGAAATGTCTTGACTTTCTATAAATTTCCATTTGCTTGTTAGTGTGCTTCTCAGGTCCAAATGTAATAATGTCTTACAAACATATTTAGACTTCTGTTTTTCTTTTTTGATTAGAGACAGTGTCATTTGCTTCCTGACTGTTAGACTTTTTATTTAATATGCATTAGCTTGAAACATTCAATGAAAAATGTGTTGAATGTGAACTTTAATATATTTCAGTGACTTAATAGATATTAATAGAGCAATAATACAGTAGCAGACACAGACCAGATTACAGCTTGTAAATTACAGCCAGTGTACTGAGGGCAAACACTATTAGGAAAACATAATTTGAGCATTAAAGAAATTGTGTTTGTAATCAGGACATCTGCCAAAACCATATCCAAAATGTAGAGGTCCTCTAGCACACTTCTTTTGCAGCTTGCATCTGTACAACCTGATGTCTTCATCTGCCCAATTGAATTAAGTATTCTAAAGTACAGCCACAAGGATAATTGCTACAGGAATACCAGATACAGATACAGCAACTTAAGTGGTGGTAATGTTTGCAAAATGTGGTCTGTGGACAGGCTTGGATGTGGAACTTTTTATCCACAGTAGCTGATGGAGTGATTCCTGTCCCGTGTGGGGACTCACAGAGAATCAAGAGAACTGGGTCATTGCTTTGCTGTTTTCAGTCTCTTCCTGAGACTACATTGGTGTGTATCAACCACCTGGAAAAGAACAGATTTGAGCTTAGTGTTGCTTGAAGAGGAAAGTGATCTTCCTAGCTGGAGAGTGAGCGTGACTGAAAATCAGAAGGAGAATCATTTGCATTTTATATTTTGCCAAGGTTTCTGACAGTTTGTCTGCTTTGAGATTTCTGTTAAGCAAAGCAATGAGATCTTCTCAGGTGTTTCAGTGGTCCCTGAAAAGTTGTCATTTTCCAAACCCTATCAACATCTCCTAACACTTAAGAAAAACTCCAGACCTGGGACCTAATTCCATGTTGCTGAAGAATTTTGAAAAATTATTCTGGAAAGAAGGGGTGAAACTTGAAATGCAAGATTATTTTGCATTGGATAAAGTGCCTGAAAAGTGATGAAAAACAAGGAATTTTGTATCTGTTCTGTCCTTGGTTTGTGTAATGCAACAGATTGGCATCAGTTCTGTTGGTAGATTTTGACGTGATATCTATCAGTGGGAAACAATTTCTTTGAACTCCAAAGAAATTGCTTCATAGGTGCTAGAATTTCAGATTATTAACAGGTCATAGATGGTAAATGACAGACACCACTTTTATAAAGATCCATTTTCAAAGAAGTGACCGAGAACAGAAAGGCTAATTAGGAAGCTATGGACCAGCCATCTAACTAGAACATCATCACAAGGTCAACAGCTGTTTCATGTCTAGCTCTGCAAGTCATCAGGGACTTACTTAGCCATTGATTTTCTTGGCAAACTGCTGAAATTCTTGAGTTTGCTCTCTACGTGATTCAAACTCTAATGATGTATTGGTTTATTTGTGTGAATCTTGTCTCTGTCCATTTAACATCTTTCTACAGTGGCTCTTAGGCACCTCCTGCTGTGTTTCCCCCATCTATTTTATATTTTGTTTCTGTTGCTCTCTAACACTGTAGTGTGCTTGTAGTCATTTTCACCAAAAGTGGACTGGCTGTTCAGCTCTCTTACAAGGGCTCCACATGCTTATCACAAACCAGGTCTTCCCCACCTTGAGGAGTAAGGGGCAAGACCATTTTCAAGTTGTGTGATACTGATGGACTTCAGCATTTCCAAAGAACTTTCCCCTTTTTTGGCAATGACCCTTTCAAAACTAGTTTTACAAATTTTCATTGTGCCAAAGAGCCATCCAGGACCTTTTGGCCCAAAGTATTCATAACTCCATATTTTACTTAATTGACAATATGAAGGAATTTAAATAACCAGTTGCCAAATATTCTTGCCTGACAGTAGTCTTGATCACAGGTAGAAGGGGACAGGAGAGGAAGCACCACAGTGTTATTTCAGTGTCAGGGTGTTTTCTGTAGATGTTCTGCTGTATTTTACGTTTGGGCTTTGTTGCAGGCTCCCACCCTAGTTTCATGCTATTCAACCAATTCATGAACCCAGTTTTTAAAGCTTATATAGAGATCATGGCAACTTACCCGAGTGTGAAGCTGTCACTCCATCCCTGCTCTGGCTCTGCCTGATTTATAGAGACAGCTCTTCATTATGCTGTACACTCACCGTGACCAGAGCAGAAATGCTGGTTGTGCATTGAAGCTGAATGTTTGATTTGGAAGCGACAAAAGAAGGGTTCTCTGTTGTTCAGGCAGCGCAAAAAAGGGGAGGATTTTGTATCCTCTGGGGTGCTGGACAAAGAGCATCATATTTGCTTTTTTGCCTCCTACCTCAGCAGGAGGTACCCAGGAGACTCAGAGGCCAGAACAGCAGACCTGAACAAGGTCTTCTTCTGATGCCTGGAGCCTCCAGGTTGTCAGGCTCCATTCCCAGACTTTAGTTATCATGCATTAGTTATCACCCATACACTTTCCTATATGCTGGAAGGACCAGTATCCCTACAAAAAAAAAAAAAATGCCTTAAATCACTTTAAGGCTTTGCAGCCCTTTCACAGAATCACTTTCCCCTTCATTATTATTTGTGTGTGAAGCTAACTCATGCAGTAAATTAGGGAACTGTTGATTAAATTAGAGTGACCTGAGAGAAAAAAAAATAGTAGAAGCTAAGGAAACATTCTTAAAGGAAGTGTTTTTAATGGCTCAAAATCTTCAAACTGCTGCAGAGCATAGCTGGAAAATCAATTTGGAGTTTCATTTTTTTCTGTTCTCAGAAGTGACACAGATTTGGCAGTTGTGATCCAACATTAATGATTTAAGGGACTTAACCTTGCTTCATGAATAGAATTCAATCCAGCCTTAAGGCAGGTTGCCAATTACTGCAATAGGTATGTACATGACATGCCTTAAAACTCCATATACATTGCAAAAATGTGGTGAGGGGTGGAGTTTGTAGGGGTACAACAAACTCAAAAGGAATTCCTAATGGCACAACTGCATGCTAATCTTTATCTAAACATAAAGATCATATAGTGCAGGACAAGATGTTGGTAATATTTGTCTCAAACTAAGAAGGCACCATGTCAGGTAATGCAGGAGAAATGAGTATTCTTGAAGTAATCAGACTGAGAATGTTGGTATCCCATAAAGTTCTGCCTAAAAGTAAGTGAATTTTCTGAGAACAGTGGTGGAAATTGACTACTACTATTATTCAGGTAAGTTTTTGATGAGGTGGGAAAAAAACAAACTCTTGAAGACCTGGAGCAAAATCAATGAGTTTAAACATAAAATACTGATGGATCCATTCCTGATCTTAGCAGTTATTGTTCTCCCAAAATTTTAGAAAAGTAAAGTTCTTGATTAATATAAAATAATAAAATGGTACAAAACTATCCTAGATTTGGTAATCTTGTTTGTATGGGTAAAGAACAGAAGAAATGTGCCAACTTTTTGTTCTCGCTGCCATCTAACAGATTCTGCAGGAATTTTTCCTGTCTGTTCGTGCAAATTTGCTCTGGATCCTTCTCATTTCCTTCCCATTTATTCTTACAGGAAGTGTTAGATATTGTCTTTGTAACAGAAGCGTTGGACTGAGATGGTGCTATCTTTCTAACATTCCCCTGAAATATTTGTCTGTTTGCTGTCTGAATTGTAGCTTGTCTTCACATTTGATTAGTGAATGCTTGTCACTTAAAAAGGCAGAGTAAGATGGAAAGAAGTGAAACGTTTCAACAGGAATGGTAAAATAGAAGCATCTGTAGACTGTTTTCTGATCTTTAACTCATGGGACCATTTCTCAAGCCATTTCACATATTTTTTAATCAGTGTTTCACATATTCATACTGCTCATTTTAAAGAAGGCTTTCTATCTGCATATAGTTACGTTGGAAGAAAACTCTGGATTACTTGCATGTGTTGACTCTCATTAATGCAGAATAGGAGTCCCTGATCTCTTGTAGATCAAAGTATCTGGAAAATAATAGCTTTAGCAATATCCATGAAATATATAATTATATCCTGCAGCTCATTTACTAGTGCAATTGGTGCAAGACATATTTTCCTCTCTTTCTTTCTCTTAGCTAATAGGATCATTAGAATAACTGAAAATAAGGCAGGAAAGGATTTTGGGATTGGTTCTTTTGCCCCAGGGTAGGATCAGTTAGACTTGTTAAACTTCTCACAGATGATTGTGTGTAACTAATTATTATTTTTACTTTTTTTTTGCAAGTTTCAAAGGTCATTTCAGCCATTTACCAGTCTCTAAATGAGCAAAACCTCAGTAGTTCTAAGACAGAGAAAGAACCAGATAGACTTGCTACCTTTATAATTTGTATTTGCTGCTAGCCTTAGTTGAACTGGTGTTGGTAATTAATGGACTGATGGTTTTGGTAATTCACTTGACAGCCAGCAGTTTTGCTCTATGCTCAGGTAGACTCAGGCTGCTGTGTTGGGGGGTTACTGAATTGCTGCTGACTGTTGCTACTAATTATTTGCAATTACACTGGATTTTGACAAAATCTGTGAGGTGACATATGACCAAGAAAGTCACATTGAAAGAAAATCTCACAAAATTTAAAATATGTCCAGGTGCCCCAGGCCACTCTTTCACAATTGTTAACATTAAGAATTTTTTTTGTGGTGTAAGTTGAGCTTTTTCATTTTAAAGTCCAGTTTTGATTCCTTATTTGTTACCCTTTTCTTTTTAATGAATACTGTTTTCTCTTTGAAAAACCTTTTATACTCTCTTTCTGTGTTCTTCTGGTTCATCTTTGGGTTGAGAAGTTTGATTTAAATTTTTCTTAGAACCCACTGTCTGAGAATAATAATGTATTTAAAGTCTTCCTTTCCTTCCAAGTTTTACCATTGGTTTCTCTGGAAAAAAGAAGTACAGAATACTACCAAACTGTTATATTTTGGATATTAACTAGCCCTTGAAATTGATTTTTAACATTAAATAGTTTTTTAAAAAAACCCTCCTTACACATCCTTGTAGAGATTGTAATGTAAGAGGTAGAGACATAAGTTTATGATATGTAATTAAAAAACAGAAGAAAGTTAGTGGTCATAATCTTTAGTTTCTGAAGTAATCTTAGCCTGTTTCACTTTGCTTTCAGGCTAGATCTTGCTTTCAGAGTTGTGATCTGCTGTAATGACATGATGTGTCAGCTGTACACACTCTGTTGTACCTGGTTGGTGCACTTGTCTCTTTTCATGAGCAGATTGTTTCTAGGTAGTCTGACACAGAGTTATTGTTTAGCTTCACAAGCATCATTTCAACACGGGTGCAGGTAATTATGGCTTCATGACTTTAGATTGTGCTGCTAATGTCCTCTAATTATAGTAGCTACAGCAATATGTTAGTTGGCCTTGCATGTTGTGTTCTGGCATGGTTGGATTGCTCACAAACTGTAAGAGTGATTCTAAAAACTTTTGAACAAGGTTAACAATCTTTTTAAGCTTAAAAAAATGTAAAATTGTTTTGTATGTGAATTCTAACACAGGGTGATGTTTAACACCAAAATATGTGCTCACTGCTTCTGTTCTGTAGTAAACTGGTGCACAGTTCAGAGGCAGCTTATGCAGCTGCAGAACCTGTTTAACAGATGGACTGTTGGGTACAAATCATCTTTAAATTGATTAGGTCATGGTCATTACAGTGAAAAAGAGCATTACCATATGATCAGTGCTTTCCAGAACCCAGCAATCTAAATGAAGATCAAAGCTCAGGAAACTAAAAGCCTAAGAAAAGCGAGATGAAATGCAATGTGCCATGTTAAATATTTGAAAACTCTTTTGTCAAATGGTTTTTGATGAAATAATAAGATCAGAGCTGGAATTCATCACACAAAATCAGTTTTAAGTAGTCATGGGAAAGTATCTTACTGTCACATGGTGAAACTAGAACTATGGTTGATATGGGGAGTGGGCTACAGATTTAAACACCGATGAAATGAGGATGATCAAAGGTATACTAAAAATTAATAAATATGGGAAATCATATTGAAAATCAGCTAAGCATCAAGAATGGGAAAATAATTAGATATTACAGGGAATGGCATAGGCCAGTACAGGTTGTTAGCACAGGAGCTTGAGATAAAGGGTGAGAAAAGGAAAAATAAATCAGAGGTAAGGTAGAGTAAATGGGAATGTTGCAAAAAGCAACAGCATGAAACTTGACACAGGATTGTGAACTGTGGAAGTTGGTTGTATATAATCAATGTACATTCCTTGACACCACATAATCAATTTAAGTACACAGATTATCAATTGCTTTTACTATTTACTCTCATTTATCAATCAAGTCTAAGATCGGTTTTCAGTAGTTTGATGGGTTTTTAAAATTTGTTTTGGTGATCTAGATCACACCAACTAAGCAATTAAGCTTTTAAGTATTTACTGTGAATCAGAAAATTGTTCACTTATGTTAGAAAATGCTACATATACTCCAAAATATGAAGTAGTGTGAGTCTTGTCCCTGTAGGTCCTCAGAGGTGTCAGAACCTAAACCAAAAAAGGACTGGATTTCATCTGGTTTGAAGGTACTTCTGTTTCTATTATATTTTTTTTAATTTTTTTTTCTGATTTCCTGGAAAGAACTTAGATTTATTGGTCTTACCCATGGAAATGTTTCAATGAATTGTCATCAGATATCCTTTCCTCCATTCTTCAGACAATATGTCTGATTTCAGTGAGGATTTACATCTCTCAATTAATAGCTCAATTCCTTTAGGACTCTTCAGAGTTACCTGGTTTTGGTGTGATTTTTTATGCTACTTCTGCTGATTTTATCTAAGACCTTCCTATTGTCTCTTCAGTTTGACCCAGCTCTCCTAATTGCCCCTGAAAAGCACTGTGTGGTTTAAGACATCTAAGCAAGCTCCTCTAGAGCAAACATGAGTGCAAAGTGTTCATTCATTTGTACCCCTCCAAGTGTGCTTTGTTGCACCCCTATGACCCAAAATTTTCGTGTCTCATGCTCCTAAGTTCTAGCCAGTAGCAGGTTGCAGCTGTTCTATCATGTTCTGTACTTCTAATGTGCAAGTACTAAATGCTGTATTTTGGCAGGGATGTGATTTGCTCTCTTAGAGATTTTTTAAAATAATCATAATCATTTCATAATCAAGACTCTCTTGGAGTCTTTTTTTAATAATCGTGATCACTACGTCAATATAATTTTGATCCAAGTCCAATAGTGTACTCAGGAAACAGTCAAGCATTGCTTCTCCTTTTCTGGGAATTAGTTGTTCCAAGAAAATATTGTTTAAGTGGTGTGAAATTGTTTCTTATGTGCTGTTATGACATTTACTCCATATGTAGAAAGGTAAAACTCCTCTTCCATTATTAGTCCTCTACACTCACACCATTTTCCCAGCAGCTCCTCTGGATAGTTAGGAAAGTAATAATAAAAATAACAATAGCAACAAAAATAGTAATCCTTTTCAATTTGGGCATTCAAAATTCAGCCTTCAATGTTTCTTATTGACACTGTTAATTTTTGTGTCCTATTTGACTCTTGGCTTTCTCTAATACGTAAATACTCCTTCACAGATATCCCTACTACTATATCATTCCTATATAATTAGTTCTCCTTCAATATTATCATGAATCACATTTTGGACTTTTCACCAACTTTTTGAGCTGTGTTATTATCACATAGAGATAAGCATTTAAGACTACCACCTTATTTTTAGGCTCTTGAAAAGTATTTGAAAGGATGATCTTAAACTGATAATTTCTTTTTACAGACCTGCTTAACAAGTTTTATATATTTTTTGGCACTGTAATTCACTGTTTTCTGTTAGATGTTTATCAACTTTTATGCTAAACTTTATTTAAAAATGTTATCTTTAGTTTAATGACTTAATCCCTTAAATATCTTTTAACATATTATGTTGTTCTCCTTCACATCTGTTGGCTTTTTTTTAGTTTTAAAAAGCTGTTCTGTGTTGATTTTAATTTCAGTTGTGAACAAATTGTTTTTGTTGTGCAGTGAGACATTTCTTTCTTTGTAGGCTCATCTACCCCAAGCTTTCCCAAGTCATAATAAATTAAACCCACTCTATCTATTATTGTTTTCTGTATTATGCCTTGAATAACTCAATGGGACCTGTGATCCTTGTCTTGTCCCAGTCAAGACACAAGAAGCACCTCAGAAAATTGCTCTCAGAGAGATCTAAGGCTTGAAGTGTCTTGTAGTAGTTTTACTTTTTGCCTTGAGCGACTTTTGCATCTGCTTCCTTCTCATTGCACTGTAATTCCTTCCCACAGCCCCAAAACTTATGATTTTATTGTTCTCTACCCTGACTGTAGTTCCTGTTGCATCTGAGTTTGCCACATTAATTTACTTTTTTTTAGCTTGTTCCAGCATACACTTAGCATAATATGCATGGGCAGAAAAGCTTAGGGTAGGGTGTTTTCCACCTGTGATTTTTATGTAAAATGATATTTTGCTGTCTGTCCAACTTGGGATATGAGCCAACAATGGAGATACCATCCCTTGACTTAGTTGTGTTTATTGCTCCCATAATAATTTGTTGATTACATGGGTTTTATTTTTCCTTCCAGGTTAGTTGCCAACTAAATGAATTTAGTTCACCAGGAAGATGGTAACATATAGAAAGTGGATAAATAGAAGGATCAAGAAAATCTTTGGGGGAGTGTGAGAAAGCTCTAGAAGATTGTGACAACTGAGGTCTGAGACCCAGGAGTCAGCTGGCAATACCGAGAGTCAAGCTAGGCAGACATGCTCAGGTTCAGGGGGCATCAGCACAAATGAAATGATTTTTTATGGCTGCTTAAGTGAAGCTTCTGTTAAAGCCTTGGCAACAGCCCAAAGTAAGTCTGTGTTGAAGAGATTTAACTGCAGTTGGAACAAATAATCCTTATGCAACAACTGAGTCAGTGCTGAGGAAGGAGTGCGTGTTTTTCACTTGTGTATACAAGAAAGAAAGGAAAAATCTCTCATCTTTTGCACATCCAGGAAAAGCATTCAGGATGTCAATACCTTGTTGTTTGTCTTGAATCTCACTTGTAGTGCTGCATCACAGGGCTTCTGTATGGTAAATGTACGCATAAGAAGTTCGAGATTGCTTTCCTGAGATCATGAACTCTTAACCTGCGAGTTTTGTTTGCCAGGAGGCAAACTAGTTTGCCAGTTTAAATCCCTCTGACACATGGTGTGTTTCTGCCAGTGTTCTTCAGGCAAGCATTCTCTTGCATTGTGAGGTCTGTGCAAAAGAGATAAGCCCAGGCTCACACTCCTGACCAAGCCTGACAAGACATTTTTTCATCAAGAAGGAAGGGATGATTCTAAATTGCAATCCAGACTGCATCTCAATCTGGAAGCTTGAACCTAACTCTAGTTTACATCTACTGACCCTTGCAATAGCCAAAAAGATTTATGTTTCTTCAGGACAAGTAAGGTTGATGGTTCATTTGCCTTGCTTTTCTTCTGGGAGTCCCTGACCATAAGAGGCATCTGTTCACAGCAAAGCTTAACTTGCACGTGTGACCTTTCTGACCACTATCAGAATGTCACTGCCACTGGTCAGTGCCTCTGGTGCTTTGTTTCTGAGTGTTTTGTTGTGAACTGGTTATTGAAGTTTTCCTGTCGCTGCCAAGAGATCTGTGTTCGTGAAACTTGTGACACAGATGGATGTCTGTCACCTGTGCACTGGGGAAGCAGTGAGCCCAGCAGGCCATGAGGGATCAGAGTGCACAAATGTGCTGTGACAGCTGGGTAGGGTGATGGCTGTGGCCCTGTGCTCTGCCTGACAGGATGAGGAGCTCTGCAGTATGCAAGGGATTTTTCTGCCTTCACAAACAAAACCTTGAGACACAATCTTTGTACTCTTGGGACTTAAAACATTTGAGTTTCAATTCTTTGTCTGTCTTTTTGTTAGTGTTAACATAAATCAGTATCATTAATGTGGTTTGCATTTCATGTGTGTACATGGCATTACCTTGCCAAGACCCACAAGTAAGTTTTATAGCGACAGCTAAGTATTTCATTTTTGAAATCTGAAAAACTTCTAGTGAAATTAATGACAGCATAGCCTTCTAAATTTGATATAATTCAATATGAATCAGATTAATATGCAAGAGGATGAATCAAGGCCTTGCTAATAGGATACAGAATCTTTAGACAACCCATCTGAAAATCAGTGCTACGTAGAGATTAGTGAGGTGGTTTCTGAGAATTGGATCTGACAATATCTTTGCAGTGTCTCTAGCAACACCTGGAGTGGATACATTCTGCAGTTCACTCTACAAGTCTTCATTATTCATATTCAGCAACTGGTGTGAAAACCCTGCATGAAAATCAGGGATGGTGCACCCAGCTTTGTAGGGGAATGACTGAAATGCTGAACCTCAGAGCACTTTGCAGGGGGCATAGGTTAGTCTGTGACTGTAGATAAGACATCTCCAAATTAGCTCAGGAGCTCAGGAGGTGGTTGCAAGAATGGTTGCACTGACATGTCGTCTTCGTTGCTGATCACAGTTTGTAGAGCCCTGGGCAGATGGGAACTTCACAGAAATTTTTGCAGTTCTTCCATGGATGAAAGGAGGTTCTCTTGGGCATCAGCTTAATGACTTCTGTAGACATTCCAATGGTTTTGGAAATAACCAAGAATAGTATGTAGAAAGATAGCAAAGGAGTGAAGAAAAAGGTTCTTGTCAGTGAACATATTTTTAATATTTTGGTTTCTAATATTTTACTATTTTTACTATTTTTAAACTATATTTTTACTATTTTGGTTTCTACATGTATTCAGCCATCACTACAGTACCTAAATTACTTCCAGCAATATCTTAACATGTGCAAATAGTCTCAGTCAGGAGTAGCTTTTCCTTCTTTCATATTATTTTCAACTTGAAACCTCAGGATATATTTCTTTAAGGAAAAAAATTTGGTATGAGGTTTGTGTAAAAAGTGTACATAATTTTTTTCTTTCATATCATTATATATGAATGTGTAGATATAAAATACTACATCTCTCTATTACAAAGACTATATGTTATAGGTTACTCTATTTTATATATATGTGTTTATATATTACCTTTTTGGAGCCAATAATGAGGAGATTCTGCAGATTATGAGAAGGAGATTCCATTTAAGGTAGTGATCAAATGCAATGGAAAATTTAATATATGGAGCAAAACCAGCACTGAAACAAATGTCTTCTTATCTTCATGACCAGTATGTCAGCTGAGGCTGCAGGCTGGATATTTGTTGAAAGAAAGCAGAAAAATTATGCTTTGCTTCTGAGATAGGAATGCTTCAAGACTTTTGAAGAGTACAAAAGAATTACAGCTTTGTATTAATGTGGTACTGAAGCCAGAAGAAAGGAAAGTGCTCTCTAACTGTTGCAGCACAGCCATGAAGTATCTTTTCCATAGCGTTGTCCTAGAGAAACTGATTGCTTGTGGCTTGGATGGATGTGCACTTTGCTGGATAAAAACTACTGATTGAGCCCAGAGAGTGGTGGTGAGCGGAGTTAAATCCAGCTGGCAACTGGTCACAAGTGATGTCCCCCAGGGATCAGTGTTGGGGCCAGTCCTGTTTACTTTCTTTATCAATTACCTGGATGAGGGGATCAACTGCACCACCCTCAGTCAGTTTGCAGATGACACTAAGTGGGGCAGGAGTGTTGATCTGCTGGAGGACATGGAGGCTTTAAAGAGGGATCTGAACATGCTGGAATGATGGGAAAAGGCCAATTCTGTGAGGTTCAACAAGGTGAAGTGCTGGGTTCTGCACTTGGGTCAGAACAACCCCATTGAACACTGCAGGCTTGGGGAAGAGCAGCTGGAAACCTGCCTGGTGGAAAAGGACCTGGAGGTGCTGCTTGAACATGAGCCAGTGTGTGTGTCCAGGTGGCCAAGCAGGCCTATGGCATCCTGGCTTGTATCAGCAATAGTGTGGCCAGCAAGACTAGGGAGTGATTGTCACCCTGTGCTCGGCACTGGTGAGGCCACACTTTGAGTGCTCTGTCCAGTTCTGGGCCACTCACTTCAAAAAGGACATTGAGGTGCTAGAGCAGGTCCAGAGAAGGGCAATGGAGCTGAGGAAGGGTCTGGAGCACAAGTCCTGTGAGGAACATCTGAGGGAGTTGGGGATGTTTAGCCTGGAGAACAGGAGGCTCAGGGGGGTTCTTATCACTCTCTACAGCTGCCTGAAAGGAGGTTGTAGCCAGGTGGGGGTTGGCTCCTTCTCCTGGTAACGAGCAACAAGATGAGAGGAATGAGTCCAAGTTGCATTAGGGGAGGTTTAGATTAGACATTAAGAAACTGTTTTCACTAAAAGGGTTGCCAAGCTTTGGAACAGGGTGCCCAGGAAATGGTTGAGTCACCATCCCTGGAGGTGTTTAAAGGACTTGTAGATGTGACACTAAGGGAGATGGTTTAGTGGTGGACTTGGCAATGTTGGGATAACAGTTGGAGTCAGTAGTCTTAAAAGACTTATCCAACCTAAATGTTGGCTCTGTGATTCTGTTATGTACATGGATACCTAACTTCTTTCGTGGACGTTTGTTTAGGATGTGAATGGAAAAACAAAGAATGACTAATCCTTTGGGGTTTCAGTAGGTGTATGCTTTGTGTGTCTGTGCCTAACAGAGGCAATACTAGGAAAAAAACCAAAACTTCGAGGGTTGGAAAATGGCCAAGCAGGATGAGGACACTTGTCAACTGCTTGTGGTATGTGAAGGGGAAATCTCCTGCAGTTTTCTAGAAGACCTACTAATCTTCTCTATCTGTGTGTAGTTTTCTATGTGCTCTATTTCGTACAACAAATGCCCAGTGTAACAGGAATCCAATCCCAGCTATCTCCAATTCTATTAAAAACTCTAGTTGTAGAAGACTGGAGCCCAGAATGGATTCTAAGGGCACAAATGAACATCTGCTTTTATGTCCTCTTTCTTAAAATCTTCTTTCAAAGAAATCAGAATTGTATTTGACACACGAAGGAACATTTCTCTTCTTTCCCAATGCCCTCCTCTGCCACCAAAACCATAGTGTAAGTACCAGAGTGTGGGTGAATTTGCACACTTAACACCTTTGAAAAGATGATGGGTGGTTTCCCACCAACATCGTGTTCTCTTCTACCCTTAAACTTTAAAGGTAAGATATGGTTATTTATCTCACCTCTCTTTTGGGCCCTTGAGAAAAGATGAGAGGACAGATTTTTGTACAATCTGATCCTCAGATGAGCCTGATAGGTTCAGCTGCCAGAGTTTAGTCACTGTCTCAAATAAGTCACCTATTGAGGTAGAGTGTGTTGCCCACTTTCACAGTTTACTCAAGCTGTTACTTTGCTTGTTTACATAGTCTGTATAAACCTTGTTGTGGAAGAAAGCCTGAAAATGCGTAACAAATAGCTGGATAGATTAGAAAATATAGTATTTATTTTTAATTCAAAATATTTCAAGCAAAAAAATTCTACCTTGCTAAAGGGTCTGATCCGTTGGCTTTGCATACTTCAAGAGTGTCACACTCAATGTAGGTACAGATACATGTCCTGAAAACTTTATGTGAAAAGCAGTGTAATAGTGAGATGGCCAAGATGGTTCTATAGCTGCATGTGGCCTACAGTTCCAGGTTTATATCATACAAACATAAGGAGACTGAGCTGACATGGAGTTCTTGAACTAAAGTTGGGTCTGTGGATGTGGAATCAGGGAAGGAAACATAGGCTGTGAAAATATTCTTTCCAAGCTGGCCAAGAAAGTCACCCTTTGGGTCTGAGATCCTTGGATGTGTCCTGTGAGGATTTTTAAACATATGAAGGGTTTGACATGTAATTGAAAGAGGAGAAAGACTGGTAATCTCCCATCAGAAAATATGCTTTCCCCATGTTGCCTAACCTCCTTTTGGCAATGCATATTCTCACTGCTTCAATTTGTATTTCAGTAATGTTTTTGTCCCTGTATAGAACCACTTCTCAGGCAAAGCTGGAGGCTGCTTCTGATAATAGTCTGCAAGCTTTGTGCTTTTTATTTGGGAAGAGGCCAAAGGTAATGATGATTCTGCTGTGGTAAGAGCCAGTTTCTAGGGAGATGAAAAACCTCAGTTTCCAATGAATGATCAGCCCAGTTTTTGTTCAGATGTTTGCTCCACTTGTCCAGCTCCTGGAGGGGAGCAGACAGGCAAAATCCTTACTCCTTTGCTTAGCAGGAAGGACAGGATGGTGCAGAAGAATCTCAGTAGATATACTCCCTTGTGCCTCTCCCGCCTCATGTCACCCTGCAGGAACATCAATGTTTGGTCAATTTTTACAATGCTAAGACTTGAAAGGGGGGAGTATGGATCACAAAGCAGGAACTGAAGGTATGAAACCTGGGAAAAAGGTGGTGGTCAGGCTCTTTTTGCCTGGAAATTACTTGGAATGAGAATAAGGCTCCCTAGAAAAGGCTGGAAGCAAGCAACTGCCACTCCTATCTTCAAGGAAAAAAAAAATCTGGAGCACTACAGACTGGTCAGTGTCACCCTGATCTCTGGCAGCATGAGGGCATGAATAACTGTGAAAACTGTTTCCAGACATTTTAAAGACAGGGAGGAGATTAGGAAAGTAAACATGGATTTATAAAGGAGAAATTCTACCTGGCCCAAACTGATAGTCTTCCATGGTGAGCTGACTGGCTTGTGGATGAGGGAAAAGCAACACTGTTGTTTATTTTGACTTCAGCAAGGCTTTTGACATTGTTCCCTAAAAGCCTTAAGGCAAAATGGTGATGGATAGTTGAGGTAATCAGACAGCACAGCAGATTGGAAACTGGCTGTACCAATGGGCTCAGAGGGCAGCTGTGGCACAAAGTCCAGCTGGAAGCTGGTCACTAGTGGAGTATTTTAAAGGTCAAAACTGGATCCAGAACTGTTTAAGACTTCACTAATCACTTGAGGGATGTGACAAAGTGTACACCCTCAGCATATTTGCAGATGATAGACCAGAGGGATGTGTTCCTACTCAGAAGAATTTCAACAGGCTGTAGAAATAGGCAGGAACCTCATGAAGTTCTACAAAGGTAAGAGCAAAGGCTTGCATCTGGAGATAGATAACACCATGCATCAGCTGTGTTGGGGGCTGACTGGCTGAAAAGCAAGTTTTCAGAAAAGGGCCTGGGGGTTCTGTTGAACAGCTAGTTGAATATGAGCCAGTAATGTGTCCCTGTAGCAAAGGAGACCAACAATAACCTGAGCTGCTGTAGGAGTTTTGGCAGCAGGTAGAGGGAGGTGGCTCTTCCCCTTTACTCAGCACTGGTGAGACACATCTCCAGTGATTTGTCCAGGTCTAGGCTCCCCCATACAAGAGAGAAATTGACATACTTGGGGAGTAAAAAAGGGGAGTAAGAAAGGTTGAGTCAGACTCTTCTCAGTGATGACAAGAAAAAGACACGAGACAGTGGGTAAAAATTAAAATGCAGAGAATTCCACTCAAATCTAAGGGGAAAAGAATTTTATGGTTAACTGCAGACTGGAACCAGGTTGGCCAGAGGGGCCATCTTTGGTGATAGTCAAAACTCAGCACAATATCCTGTGCAACCTGTTCCAGGTGACTGCATTGACCTAGATGACACCAGTAGATGTTTTCTTCCCACCTCTCTACCATTTCTGTGATCTTTTCAATCAATGTGGAGTCAGCTGTCCCAATTGTCAAAGTCTGAAAATCCCATACAAAAACATCTTGCTATTTCAATGTCAGTGATATTTTTTGTGTGAGGGTAACTCATATTTTTTTAACCTTTGGGGTTGTCACTAAAAACTAAGTATAGATGTGCTTTGATGATGAAGCCTGGCAACTCAGAAATGGTTTCTTTTCTTCAAGTATAAATAAAGATAGAACCTTACCAACTGTTTAGCTGGCTGTTGAAACTCCTTCGTTTTTGGGAGTGTCTGCAGACATGAGAATATTTTGCTTGGGGGATCCACTAAATGCCTGAACTTCTAGGACATTTAAACCCTGGTGAATGTACCTAAAGAAAAAATAGCCTTCACTTTACCCATGCAAGATGGGGCTGTAAACGGGCTATTGCTCTGTTGGAAATGAATCTTGCTATCAGTTTTTGGCAGTTTTCATAAAATCACAACTCCATGTTGCTGGTTTCTTATGAAAAAAAGTCCAGAGAGTGACACAGAAATTGCCACTGGATGACCATATCAAGTGCACTAAATACACATCCATGACGGCCAGTGCTTTGGTTTGAGTGTTTAGGCTGTGCTTCTGTCCTCAGGCAGGACAGTATAGCAGACCTCAGAACCAGTCCTCTCATAAGCTGTATTTCCCAGAAGGTACCTAAATCTTGTTCTTAATTATCCATTTTGGCAGCAGGAGCACAATTTCCATTGAATTCAACACAGATCAGCACAACATATTTTAAAACCTCCTGGTGCAATTAGAATTGTATTAAGGTTATAAAATCCATTGCCAGGACACAGGAGCTAAAGAAAGTGCCAGCAGCAGGAACAGGTTGCGACAATGGTGACATGTGACATCTTTTCTTCCTGCAGTCACTCCTTGTGTCCCTGACTACTAGCATCTCAATTATTTAGTGTCACATGCCAAATACTGATAGAAGTGTTGCAAGAAACTGTGGAGGTAAAGTTTGGAATCCTCATTATAACAAGAATGATTAGGCAAGCTTTCTGTATTTTTGCCTGCAGCATTATTTGCCTTGAACAATGTCTGTCATCTTTCCTTTTGGTGATGCTGTCATTGTTTGATTGGGCACTGAAACCCACTGATTACGGCAAATAATGTGGAAAAGCTCCTAGATATGTGCCAGTCTTCATTTCGCTATAAGTAATGAGTAGTCAGGAAGTCAAAATGTTTGTTTTGTTGTTTTTTCCTCCTTCTCAAAGAGTCTGTTTCATTGGATTCTGATTAATGTTTCTAAGTTTGGAGCCAAGAATAAATCAGGAAGAAAGATCATAACTGGAGGGATGCCAATCCTTCTACAGGTAATTTGTCTACTCTGTGAACAAAGGTGTTTATGGTCATGACTAGTAATGGCAATCTTAGTGATCTTTTCCACTTGAACAGACAACTTAATTAATTTACAGTATTCTGAACCTAAGTAAGTGGTGGATATCTTATCAGTAAACCATGCTTTAGTGTTTTCTGAGGCACTATATCATGTCAGAGCAGGATTTAGCCATGTTCTGAGAAAGTGTCCCATTTAGAAAAGAGTGAATTTGCACATGATTATTCTGCTCTCAGGGATCTCACCTAAACTTTAGGCTACGTAGCTCAGTGGCCTTGAGAAACTTTATCTTCTTTGATTCACCAGAAGGATGATATTGCCTCCCTACTGACCTACAAAACCTTTTTTATTCTACTCCCACCCTTTAAAACCTCCACTGTTCCTCAAGTTCTTTTTTTCCCAACATAATCCTTAACATAGAAACTCTCTCTTCATTTACATACTCCACCCAAAGGCCTTTGTGCTCTCCTTTCTAGCCCATCGCTCTTTAAGCAGCTGTCATTAAGTTAAATTTACATACACCCCATCATTCATAGCTCCTTAGCTTGCAGCATGTGTTTGCAGCAGCAGATGGAAGTAGGAAGAAAAATCACCTGTGCTGCCAGGTTTCATTTCCCAAGGCAGAGAGTGGCTATAGATCAGGAAGTAATAAGGAGATTTAATAGGAGAATGCACGCTAAATTTGCTGTGTGGTGGAGGATGCTTGAACATCTCTAAATAAGCTGTACCTCTTGAGTTCTGCTCCATGATCAGTCCCAGGGACAGCTTCCTTTGTTGCTCTGTGTCAGTCAGCTCCCATGGGCAGTTTGTGCAGGACTGGGGATACCCATTAGCCAGGGACAACACTGACATGGACATGAAGACAATCTCTGCCTTTCTGCAGTGGACAGTCTTGCCCCCTCAAAATTTAAAAGGAGGTTTTCTTAAAATCTGTGAAGTGAAGTATTCCATATACCACAAAACTCCTCATTTCTGCTTCAGTTATGGATGCACCTTGCTCCACAATTACTGCCCTTTATCATTCTTTTGGAATTACAAAGCTTCCCAGATCCAGTCTTCTCTGGATTCCTGTTTGTGAATAGGTGACATGGGTGCTTAGTGGGGAGGGAGAGCACTCCCTGACATAGCACAGAGTTCACCAGCTGGATGTGATGAAAAACCTGACTTACACATGTTTGGGAGCCAGGCTGCCTGCTCCCTGACATTCCCTTACAATCCTGTGCTGCTCCTGCTGTTCTGTCAGCACACCTGATCATACAGCTAGCTGGAGTACAGCTTTGGGCTGGATCCTTTCCATGCTCTGGGTCTCTGACAACCTTGTTAGCAATTGTGTCGGCAGCACAGGGATATGACCAGGTGGCCTGGGGGGGAAGCCAATTCAGCCAATAATACTGCTGGAGATAAAGGTTGACCTGGCCTTTAATAGGCAAAAACAGAGCAAAGGAGACCATTGTCAGTACACAGAACACTGTGAGAGTTGAAAAGTCTTTTGGCAGAAGGAAAGTGACACTGGCAGTTTGAGCTCAGTTTGAACTTTGCATGCAGAGTATCCATACGTGTGGTAAGAAACAGTGAATTTGGAAGTGTAGAACATGGAAGACCTACACTGTCAATGGAATTTATGGCTCCCTTCAAAGCCAGGCATGGGATCCAGTCAGCCCACATGTACTACTTCCCAAAACCAGTACTGATTGCTTCAGTACCTGGCCTGAGTAAGAGCTACTTATATGCAAATGTTTGTAGCAACTGTGTTCACCAATGTCCAAATTGTGGCAGGGTTCAATGAATGAGGATACCTCACACTATGCATAAAGGGACATGAGATTGTTGAACAGAGAGAAGTTTTACCTTCCATCCAGCCAAGAAATTGCTGACAGGCCAGTCAAGTGCAACAAATAGTAATTGGTCCCTTAAAGAAACATCTCCTTTTCCTTCCTTTGTTTTAATCCTCCTCTTGTTATTTGTTGAGTGAGACAGAACGAAATAAATGGGATAGGCATCTGGAAGCAGGGTGGAATATGGATCGAGCTGGAGAACCTCAGAAGAGAGGCTGACTGAAAAAAATGTTAAGAGTTAACATGAAGATGATTTAAAATGAGTCAGGGATACTAATAGTCAAGTTTTCAGATGTGATCAGAATAGTGGCAGAATTTTCTTTCATTTCTTCACTTTTTATAAAGTTTTGAAACTGGGTTGTTTTTGTGGATTGAAAATAAATCACCTTGGAGATAAAGTGTATTTCACTTTACCCTGCTTTGAAGGTGATTTTAAGCTAACTGATTAACACAAGGCATTTCTCATCCACAGGTGAGGTTAATCTTTCAGTCAAAGCCCTGGAATGCCTGAGGAGACACCCAGCTCCCTTATATATCTCTCCAGGGTCAGGTACCTGCCAGCAGGTTGGCACAGAACTGTGTGAGCCTGTTGCAGGGCTGACACTGGAATAGCTGGGTCTGGGAGAAGTGTCATCTGGGATGATATGTGACTAGGAAGGCTGCCCAGCCTGTGACAGGTCAGCAAAAAGTGCCTCCATCCCCTTTCTCTGGGCAATGTGAAACTCTCTGTTCTGTCACTATATCCCCAGCATCCATCCCACAGCTGTAGCAGGTGGTGTGCCAGTGCAGAGCAATGCCAGGAGACTTCTCTTGCTAATGTGGGTGAAAGTGGAAGTAACACTGCCCTGCAGAGCAGAGCTGGCAGCTGGAATGAGTCAGAGCAGTCAGTTTTAGCCTCCCAGGACAGGCAGCCATGCTTAGTTCTTCCTCCCTGATGCCTTCTTTGCTGACTTAATGTCTTCAACATCTGATAAAGTGTGAAGGGAATTAGATTATTTCTCACTCTTGCACGTTGGGGCATTTTAAGAGGGAGTCATTACTCAGGCACATTTCTGCAGTTTGCAGTTTTGCTGTCCCCAGTGTCTTGAAGGTGGGGGCGGATGTGTTCACTGCTTACCTGTAACGCCCCCAGTGAAGGAGCAAGGAAATTGAGTGTTTGCTGAGAGGACACTGAGAAGAATCAGAGTATTTCCAGGTGTAGAAGTGAACTTGACCAAGTGTTAAACACATTGGCCCCGGAAGCTGGTTTTGGATGAGTCGGCAGTGTTTGCTGAAGGACTCCATCTGAAATTCCAGAAGTTTTCTCAGGATTTGATCTAATAATAGATCCCTGATGAGGGCCATGGTAGAAACTTGATTTCCAGATGCCTTACCATGTCTATAAATTAGGCCATTGGCCTGCTACTCCCAATTTCCTCCTGGCATTTGTAAGTAGCACAGAACAACAGGGTCTAATGTAATATGATATGGAATGTTTTGAAGCAGATTTAAATGAAAAATGAAGTGATGGTCCTGCGTGTAAGGCTGATGTAATAGAAAATAAATATATTCTTCTTGCCTAATGAATTTACTGGAACATATATTGCCAATTATGCTCAGCTCTCTCTGCTAAAAGCCACTAAATAACAGATGTGGTTATTTAAAGAGCTGCCAGCGCAGGACAGAGGGAAAGAAAGGAATGGAAAATAAGAGCCACCTTCGATGCACTAAAAAGTGGAAATAAAGAGAAGGCTGTTACTGACACAGACTGACTGCTGGAGAAGCCATGTTTCAAATATCATCTTTACATAGGTGACTCTCCAGAGGTTTCTGGCAGGTCCTTCATCCCCTCAGTTAGCAGTTCACTATCACTGAAAAGGTAAAAAGGTATTTGAAACTCTGGTAGTCTGTTTTCGGGCTCCTTCACATCAAAACCATTGAACAAAAATGAGTTTGGAATTTGCTTTGTTTCTTTTCAAACAGTGCTTCTGAATCTTGTGCATGTCTGTTGATAGTCTTTGCAAGATGAGATGAACCAGAGTTTTTCCCCAGAAAAAAATTCTGCAGTTTTTTACCAGCACTGAATGAGGTTTTCCTGGAAAGTAATCTACATAATATCATGAAAAGGAGAATTATCTCTAGTAACTGGCACCCTGCAATAGATGAACTGAGCTTATAAGAAATGTATAAGCAAGGGCCAAAAAGCAGTGCACATTCTGCATTGCTCATCTGTTGCCCGAGCTCTCCATTAGAGCTGTGTTGTTAATCTCATGTTCTAATCATCAGTTAATCATCAGTTTTACTGATAAAAGATAGATTTCTGAATAAAATCAATTCATATTTGGTCCTCAACCCTGACCTCATATTAATTCTATATGTGTTACATTAGTGGACTTTTTGGTGTAACCACGAAGTTTGATGGGTTAGGCAGGTTTGATTATTCTTGTTCAGGGCATTAAGCACAATATGAAAGACCAGCTATGAAAACTAAGTACAGACAGAATTGGATATGGTTGATCTGGTTTTACTTGCTGAGTGACATTTCCAGTATAAAAAAAGAACATTATGGTTTAAAGATGCCATTATGAAGCTGCTGCAGCTTGAAAATGAAGAAACCCTTAATGCAATAAGTAGGCACTGTGGCATTCAGTAAAATAAAGAAGTCTCTTGCCTTTAACCTTACGGATAAAATCGGCATCCTTGGATGCTGTGTGAATTCAACTTTTTCATAGAAACAGCACAGGGCTTTGACTCAACTTCTGGAAATTATCCTTATATCTATGGAGGAAGCCGTGGTCCTTTAACAACTGTGTTACTTCTCTAGAAATAGTCTGAGCTTTTTCTAAATTTATTCTCTTGCACAACAGTCTTGGGGTTTTTTTTATTCACCTCAATCTATCTCAGTCCTTGGGAACCAAGTGTGTTTGACAACTGTCTGTCATTGTAGGAGGTAGACCTTTACCTAAATGAATTTGGAATTCTTTTGTGTAATGCTTGGGAAATGAAAGTTTGCTCTAATACAATGTGCTGACCTGCAGAAAAAATGGTTCACTTGCTTCAGTTTTGTAGGAGGTCCTAGGTTGAGTAACTCGTCTCAAAAACAGCACTTAGATTGCTTTCAAAAGTCTCCTGTTTCAAATATTTCATGGTTGTGAGAGACATTTATTTCTCTCAATTCATTCCAGCTCTGAGCAGCAGCCTTGTCTGAATGAATAACACTTGCATTTGACCATGGCTGGGAGCCTGTTTTCTAACTCATTAATGGCTTGGCAGCATTACCAATTTAGCTACCATCACCTGCTCTGCAAGGACCTGTTCTGTCTGTGAAGAGCTGCTTTCCAGGGGAAGTGTGCAGAAAATCCAGGTCAGCTATTGGGAGCTTTATAATACAGCCATGTCAGTGCAGTGCAGCACCTGGGCTAATAAACCCCCCATCACTGAGCAGTTTTGATATTCCACTGCCTTCTCTAATCCTGGATCTCTTATGGATTTTGTTTGGACAGATGGAACTGCCCCACATGTCACAGCACTGGAGGTAGGGCTGCTTCTCCAGAGGTGTGGGCTAAGTGGGGATGTACATGCAGATATATGTGCAGTGGTGTTCCCTGGGTTCCTGTTAAGGAGGAAGGATGTGAGCAGACTGACAAGAAGTTGTTCCCGTTAACTTGATTGCTTGATGGGAATAGTCCTGAAAAGAAGCTGCCGTTGACTGGTGCACTCCAGATGCTAGCAGTCCCTGTATATTCCTTAGTGCAGAGACATGCCAGGTTTCATTAATTATGCTGGAACAGTACAGGCCAGGATGCAGCAGAAGTAGCATGTGTGCGTATGTCAAACTGCTAATGACACCCCTGCCTACACTTCATATTGAAACAGTTCCAAGATGTGTCAGAAAGGAGAGGTACATAGTAATTGACAGTGAAGAAAGCAATGTGAAATTTAAGCACCCATCATTAGAGCTTGCACCTAAAAGGCAAAATGAGATTATTGTGGGACTAGGTATTGAGTTGAGAGTTATGAATTTGAACTAATATCTGGCTTGACTGGATCCTTGCAGTGCTCTCTCAATCTGCAGATGAAAGATGGGATCTAGTTTACAATTCAGTATGGAATGCAGACAGATGAGACATTGATAGAGACCCATTAGTTTAAAAAAAAAGAAGGAAGGCAAATGGGCCCAAATAATACTAATGTATACATCTCTTCAGAGTTGTCTCAGTAAGGCAGAGTTATTTCAAGATTTCCAGATGATTCACAGTGCCTGAAGTATCATGTTTATAATTCTCTCTATCTTGGAGAGTGGAGGTTTTTTTATCTGATTTCAACTCAGAATATTTTTTTTTTGTAATAATTTGTTCAATTGATCTATCTGAGGAGACATTAATCCAGAAGTTTATGGGTAGTTTGATTCTATTAATTGATCTTTCTTTTCAGCTTTACAACAGAAATAAAAAATATTCTTCAACATTCCCCTGTATCTGCCCATTTCTGACAATGGGGAATGTGCCACCTCCTGCTCAGCCCAGTTCCTCTGCCCCGAAGGACTGAAAAATCCCCAAGTCATGTGACCAGAGGAAACAGAACCTAAGGAGAAATGCTAGGTGATAGAAGTGATTAAAATGTCTTATATATGCATATTACAGGCTCTGTGGAGAAGCATTTGCTGTCCTTTGGAGGCAGTTTGATCACCTCCATATGGACTGTTGAAAATGTCACAGCCTGCAATTTAGTTCACTAAGAAATACAAGATGTTTTCTTCCTTCTCTCCTGTAGATCTTTCTATCACCTGCCATCTTCCTCAGCCACTTCAAGAAACTGCAAAATTAGGAATGACAAAACACGCAAAAATGAATCATAGGTAGCAGTGACAGCTCAGAAATATCAAAATGTGCTGTAGGTGGGACTTGATTTAAAATGGAACATGAAAAAAGAGCAGGAATTCTTTGGAAAGAAAGAAGTGGCATGCAGAAAGTAGAAATCTGAAGCCTCTGAAAATCCTAGAGAGAAAAGAAATGCTAAAAAATCAAGCAGCCAAGCAAACACAGGTCTGTGTAATTAAACAGAGAGATGTGTTAGAAATTGTTGATCCAATTTGCACCTAAGCACTGGCTTCTGTTGAAGTCAGACCTGTCCGGGTATCTGGTTATTTCTGCCTCTATAAGTCTAAGATCAATTACTTTGGTTCACATTTGTTTTCACTGTAAAGGTTGATGTGCCTTTAGTGACTTAGAATTCACAAGAAAAGACAGAATGATGCTTTGCTTGCATTGTTGCAGTAGCTGAAGTTGAGTCAGCTGTTTGAATTATCATTTTCCTGGGTTACCTTCTCATTCTTTATGGACAAAATGCTTTGGGTTTTTCCTTAACCACGCCTGCAAACCCTTACAGTGAAGTCTGTGATTTACATGTGATTTGCATGTAGGCCCAGAGATTGTCGAAGGATGCTGCTGCTATCAGGTGAGGAGGACACACAAAGCAGCAGGGACATGGCTGAGAGTTCTGGAGTACACAGCCTTGAATCTGCATCTCTGGGGAGAAACTGCAATGGAAATCACAAAATTTCTTGGGCACCAAGATGCTTCTACACACCTCTTCATGGACCTGGGACAATGGTAAGCTGTGGCACACTGTGT
The DNA here is from genome assembly GCF_028018845.1 of Melospiza georgiana. NCBI lineage: Eukaryota > Metazoa > Chordata > Aves > Passeriformes > Passerellidae > Melospiza > Melospiza georgiana. The sequence continues at coordinate 40,098,921 of NC_080430.1, read as the reverse complement.
CTCCAACCTTTAATTCTGTTATGCCAGATGATGCATTCAAAATCTCTATAATGTTTAATGTCTCAGGGGCCTTTGGGACCTAAACGAATGTTTTTCTTCTCACCCTGGTGCCATCAAGACATTAAATGCAGGAAAGTAGGAAAGTAGGAAAGGAGGTATTTAAATCTGAAGAAATTGACAGAAATCTTTGATTTCCAAGGGCAGGACAACAGAGCTAAAGTCAGTTCTTCAGTTCTGGAGAGATCAGAGCCAGGGAAGCATGAATTATTTGAATATTTCGAAGGATTTTCCCATCTGTATGACTTTGTAAGTCAATTTTCTCCTCTCTTTTGATTTTAGAGTGATCACGTACCTAGAGAATAGACAGCCTTGGGCTGGTCTGAGGCAAGAGTTCTCTGAATTGCTTCTGCACTCTCATGCGTGGTTCTGATTCTGAGAAACGTCAGGGTAGGCTTAAAGAAACTCTGTAAGGAGATACCAAAGCTTCCAGGGGAATTGTAGAGCTTTTGTTGGATCTGCCTCCTGGAACCTGAGCCAAAACCCAACGTAATTTTACAGTCCAGGACTTGTCTGGACCTGCATTCCCCTTGACTGCAGGCTAGCATTTCCCTTCTCTAAGGAAAGGAAGGAGAGTTGCTTGAAAAGGGGTTTTAAAGCATGATGGATTTCTTGCAAGCACAAAACAAGACACAATGACTAAAAATTTGATCATGGACCATTCTGTTTTAAACTGTGTTTTTTCACTAGCAAGAAAGGAGAGATAGGCTCAGATAAAAGGTGAAACCATTATATGCTTTTTATTGCATGTCTTCTTCCTATGCACTGCATTGGTTTTTATCCCCTGAGGTATTAAAAAGGAAGGTTGTGAAAATAATTTCAAAGAAATCAAAGAGCACCCAAAATACTCATGAACAAAACCAGTTATTCTGCATATATGCAAGCTGATGTATGGCCTAACTACTGATCTTGCAGTCTAATGCTCACCTGTGTTGGAAAATGAAATCTCTGAAAACAAATTTCTCAGTACTAGCCAGAGAAGTGGACGATTTGTCCACGCTTTCTACCAAACCCCTGTGCCTCACACAATAGCACCCACAGAGCTCAGGCAGAAGGAGATTGCTCTAACCGATCTAAGCACTATCCCAGAAATGCTTCCCCTTCACTTTATCCAAAAACTACAGACCCCTAGACAGACTCAGAGGGGATAACAGGCAAAAAGGGTGAGAGACAGCTCTCACAAGAGGTGACGGATCTCCAGTGAAGATATGGAGATATAATAGGGGATGATCAGAGACAGAAATTTTTGGACAGAATCTTAGAATATCTATGCAGGTCATAAAGGATGGCAAATGGGGAGAAATGTTTCAAGAACCCTTTTTTCAACATGGGCTGCTGCTTCTGAAACATTCCCCTTGTGAGTGCCACCACAGACAACTGTCCAGAAGCTTGGAAACACTGGACTTGCATGTGCAGTAAGACCATGTGAAAAAGATTAGACAAGGACTGAACATAGGTCATGAAAAATATAGAGACTATCAATAATATATGATGAACAAGATAAGTGACCTACTGGCTATTCTTGGTTGTAATATTCTGTTCATTTTGTCTCTGTTCAGGGTTATGAAGCCATCATGTTCTTGCTTCTATTTGACACAGTCCTTGCAGACAAGTGAGAGAGGTCACCTGGGAGGATTTCGTGCAGCTTCCATGAGTCTGATACCCTGCTGGTACTCTGGTGTGGCTGGAGTGTAGCTCCTGGTCAGCTCTTGTCTCTGGGCTGTTTCTCATTCTGCCATTTGGCTTGGTTTGGGCACCCAGCTCCTCATCCTAGCCCAGTCTTTGTGGATGAGCTCTAGGCATGTGAGTGGGGTGCAGTGCTGCCTGCCTTATACTGAAAGGGCTGTGCTGACCTCCCTCCTGCTGGCACTGTCAGCCTTTGCAGGCCCTAGTGAAAGAAATTCTCTCTAGGTCTAAATACAATGCACTTCAATCTTTAAACTCTGCATAAGCCCCAGTCACTGTCTGTCTTGGAGAAATTTCAAATTTAAATACAGCAATTAACTAAACCTCTCAGGCAGATAGTAGCTATCCAAGTATCTTTTTCTTCTTCCCTTTGTCCTTCTTTCCCTCTGCTATTATTCACAAAATTATCCAACCCAAAAGCTGAAAGAAAAGACATCTCATGTGTTTACAGCCTGAGATAGACTTTGTTTTGTTTGACAGCATAATTCCCCTTTGGTGACCTCATTTGCACATGTGACAACCTCTGTGAAACAGTCTGTTCAAGCAATGATGCAGTGATAGGGATAGCACAGGCTTTGTGAGTAGGAGGGTGTAAAGAGATTGGTGTTAGTGACTGGCAGTGTAATGCACACCACAGGCAAACATCTAAGTCTTCCTTTAAAGGAGATCCTTGCAATCCTTCCATAAATCACATTTCCTGCAAGCTCTTTGTGAAGCGAGAGATGTTAGCATTAATTCTACTTGAATGTCAAACCTTTTTCTCATGGACAATGTCCCTCTCCTCCCATCATTCCTTCAGTACTTCACTATCTGAAGCTGGGGAAGGACTTCCATGCTAAGATCAGGCCCTCTGTTGTAGTTGCACGCTGGTGAGTGGCACCTCCCTCCCCTCCTAGGGAGGGCTTGTGCATGCCCTCTTCAAGTGTGAGACACCCCAGCACAGCCAGGGTACAAAGCTCCTGGGTAAGAGATGGGATTGTAACAGAGGGAGCCAGCGATCTCTGGGCATGTTTTAACGATTATCTGCTGGATTAATTGACTGAGTTTTCTGGTTGCTCTTCCATTCATGCTGGCTATCTTGTTTGTCTGTAGTTTTGCTAAGAAGAAAATTGTAGTAGATTATCCAGAAGGGTTAGTCCTTCTTCCTTTACAGAAACTGGTGCAGCATCTTCTCTCCTGGAAGTGCTGCCTTCCAAAGGTAGCATAAGCGTGTGTGCTTTTAGAGCTTTATCCTAACAAGTCAGCTGGGCCACTGTAGCATTCCTCTGCAAGCAATGCCTCAAACACCCACATCTCCAAAAGCAGAGACATGGAAGAGACCCTTTATGGGTGGGTAACTAGTGATGACTTCCTCAGTCCTGCCTGCCTTTTCTAAAATGGTCTTTGAAGTGGGGTTTTTTTTTTGTTGTTTTGTTGGGGTTTTTCCCCCCCAAAAAAGTACATGATTGTAATTAAGAGAGGAAAATGAGCTGTTAATCAGAAACAAACTATTTGCTCCAGCAGCTCAGATACACCTGGGGCTGTGATTGCCATGTGTGATACATCCATATTAAACAGCATATGGGCAGGCTTTTCTTTTCATGGTTGCCTTTATCATTAAAAATTAGTATGGTTCTTGCACAGATGGCTTCAGCTCAAGCTGAGTCTGGATGACTCAGTCGTCCACTACATCTTCAATTATGTTTGGTGCTGAAGAGGAAGGGTACTTAGCTTCAATCTGCAAGCAGGATATGCTGAGTACTTTTTGTGCCTTTCACTGGACCTGCTCATATTAAATGGAAATGCCAGTGATTAATATACTGAAGCAAGTGTTTTTTAAAAGATACTAGCCACTGATTTCAGAGGTTAATAGGAAGAAGCTCATCAGATTCACTTGGGATTCACAGAGGTAATGTAGTTTATGAAGTTGCTGTAAAGCTCTTTTCTTCCCTTCCTTCAGTGTTACAGATTCACAGAACATATCCAAGAACATGTTGAAGAAACGTTAAGTTTGTTCAGGGCATTGTCATGATATGAAATCACAGCTGTACCTCCCAGCACTTGTACATCCTCACGTATGTTTGTTGTGGCCTTTCAGGCACAAAAATCAGTGCAACTCTGTTGACTTCAGAACCATGTCAGGTCACATGCTCACCTTTTTTGGCAGCAGCCTGTGCTTGTCTCACATTCTGTTTAGGTCTCATTGTGGATTAGTACCAGCTGACAACTTAAGAAAGCAAATGTTAAAGGCAAACAGCAGCATTACAGAAGCCTCTGACAGTGAGGTAAGGATAAAGTCAGAGATCAGTGAGAAGTATTATTTTCTTGGGCATTTTATGCAATCATACCCCTAACCTTAACTTCAAAAGCTGCAGCCAACTCTCAATCATAATGCAATACTTTCTGGTATAAGGATTCCTTTGTTAAACTTCAAGTCAGTAAAATCTTGCAGACAGTAATGTATTTAGAATTCAGATTTCTTGCAGCAAAGAACAGATGTAAATTAACCAAAGTGATTAACAGATAATTTTTTCAGTGCAAATGAAGATAATAGTTGAAAGAAACATTAATTACTTGAAAAGGAAGGGAGATAATAGGTAAAGTTCTTCCAGTTTTATGTTAGGTAGTTCAGGAACAGGTTCATGAACAAAGCTGCTACTATAAAGTTGGCAACTTCCATGGGAGAAAGTATGCTGAAAACTGAAAATAGAAACAATCTTAGATACTGAATTTTAATATACTGCTGCACATCTATGAGAGATCTTGGAAATGCATTGCATCTTCCAGGAATCCTGGCTCCATCACCACTGAATTTGCCATAAAGTCATTCAAACTCTTTCCTAAAAAAAAATAAATCAGATGTCTGTAGGAGTAAAGCTCCAAAGTTCAGTATGTGAGAGATGTGGGCTAAGAAGCCACAGCATACCAGGGCTGGTATGTTAGAAACTCTAACATGCAAGGAAGAGCTGACTGCAGGATGAGAACAGGATTCCTTCTGCAAAATTTTACTTCATTCAGGCCTTGGAAGTCCTGTACTTTTAATCAGTTTCATTTTGTCGGACCTAATGTACACTCACATGCACACACCCCCCACTCCATTGCCCTTATCTTGAAATACCCTTAAAAGCTAATAATCTTCCTCATTCTGAATATGGAAGAATGTAAGCTCTTTAAAGAAATGATATATGATATTTAAACAAGGAGTTTACCTGAACCCCCAGTTTTATTTCAGAAGAATGAGTGTTTATCAGCAGTTTTCCATCTCTTAAGAGACTAGCTTCCGCACAGAGATTTATTCTGACCTGTGTTAATTTCGTAAGATCCATATTTCCTACTTATGCTGATGGCATGTCCACCTGTTGGCTTCAGTGGTATCTGGGAGATGTCTTCTAAATAGCATCTGACAGAACAGATGTTATTTAATGTGAGTAAGAGCACTGGAATCTGGGTCTATCCAGGTTAGAATCTTGACTGAAACCTCTTGAAAATGGATTAGAATTTCAGTCCTTTTCCAAGTCACCACTGATTGTTTTCTGCCAGATGCGATGCTGCATTTCTCTTTTGTTGTCCACATTCCTCAGCTGCCCTGTCCTCCAGGTTACCATTCTTTGTCTTTGACTCCTTGTCCCAACTCCTTTTCCTCTCCAAGGAAATTATGAGATCCCGAAGAGAGTTTACCTAGTCTCAGTACATTCAGGGAGACCTGAATCACTCTGAAATATCTCCAAAATTTCCTCTATAACTGAGCCATTTGCTATAATTCTAATTTGGGGTGTCCTGATCTCTACTGTGGCTACCAGAAATAAACTTTATTGAGGCAGGAGCAGATGAGGCACTTATAGCCTGACACAACATTCAGAGAAATACAATTGATTTCCACAAGAAAGCCTGATCCTCCAGCATTGAAGGGTCATGTTCAAAAAAGCTTAAAACCTTTGTCAACTGCACATAGATTAAAGGAAAGCAAGTGATGTGATGGATGGCTTTTTCCCTGGTGTATTCATTTTGGATACAGTGCATTTCAAAGGGGCTTCATTCACTGAAAGCTGAGAATTCATCTTCTTATTCCTTGGGTCAGAAGGGGATATGAATATATTAAGATCAGTAGGATGACTGTCCTGGGTCAGAACATTTATCCAACCCAAGTACCCTGCTACCAAAAGTACCTATGAACAGACTTCTCAGGAAGAATAAGAAATGGCAAACGCTTGAGAAATGAGTTCCTGAATCTCTTTCAGGCTCTAAATTTTTACACTTCAGAGACTTCCTGGTATTTCAATATATTTCTAATTGTCTTTGCATTTCTCTTCCATGTACCTGTGCATTTTGAGCCCATGCCAATTTTTAGCATCCTTAAGTAATTTAGCAACACGTTCTGCAGTCTAGTGTTCACTGTGTGAATAAGCAAAATATTGTGTTTGTACTGGACCTGGCTGATGTTATCTTTATTTATGCTCTTCAGTTCTTGTTCACTATAAGACAGTGGACATCAATTATTATCTATCCATGACACAATTATTTTGTGTATACCACATCATCCCCAGTTACCCCTTTTCCAGACTGCAGTGTTTAGCCTTAGTATGACAATGCTTTCATGCCCTTGATTATCCATCCTTGTTGCGTTTCTGTCAACCTTCTCTAAGGCTGAAGTAACAAACCATAGATTTACACAGTAACAAAATATTTACATTTACATTATTTACAATAATGTTCTGCATTATTTTTCTAAAAATGCCAAAAATCCAAGTTCCTCTGTTGACTGCAGTTAGGTATTGAAGTGTTGTTTTGATGCAGTCACTTGCAAGAACTCCAGGATTTTTTGAATGGTGAAAAGCAGTTTAAAGTCCATCATTCTTTGTGTGAAGTAAGGATTATTCTTTCCATCTTCTATCATTTCTATAATCTCCTATTATTTTATTACACATCCTGTTTCTGTCTTGTTCTAAGACTTTATACAGTCAGCCTACAGTCTTAGTAAAGGTGCTGTCACCAACAAGTTTGTTCCACGATTCAACCATTTCCAGGTTTTCTTATTAATATGTTGAACAGTAGAGGTCTATTGTTTTACCCCTGAAAAATTCCTCTTTATTCCCCCCTCCATTGAAAGAACTGGTGATTTTTTTCTCTTTCATGAAAAAAATGATGTTTTTTTCTCTTTCATATCTTATAACTGTACAAGACCTTCCCTCTAAGAGCTGCATTTGTTGAAGGTCTTTCTCAAAGCCTTCTGGAATTAAAAATAGGCTGAGTTGTTCAGATAACCCTGTCCCATACATAAGCTTGTTGACATGACAGAAAAAGCAGGATTATGACTTTTTATATAAAGCTTCACTGACACTGACACATAATCAGTATGGATTATTTATGGTACAATGCTTATGCAGTTGTCTGCTAACCCTTTACAGTTTCTCTTAGTTTGTCCAATGTGGACATTAGTCTGATATTTCTGTAATTCTCCTCTGGGACCTCTGCATCACATATGTTATCCTCCAGTTCTAAATATTCAGACTGTTTAAAATGAAAGGTTACACAAGTCTCCAGCAATTCAGCTATTTCATCCTTGAATTGCTTTAAAACTCATGAGTGATTACCATCTGGTCTTGGCAATGTGTTACTGTTCTTTATATCATTTTTCCCCCAACTCCTTCTGTAGTCGCTTCATTATCAGTTATGACCTAAACTAACCCAAGAGTCTCTCTTTACTCCTGGGTGAGCCAGGGCAAAGAGTAGCTGAGTGGTTGATGCATTTTGGAAAGCAGGGATTGTGCTGGTGCTGTTTGCTTTGGGCTGGGCTATGGTTTGGTTATATTGCACCTGGTATCCCATAATTGCATGTGTAAGAAACTGTGTAGAGGAATGTGATAGTGTAGCAGTGAGATGGTCACTTGTCATCATTAATTGTCAGGGTGGCTGTGCTTGGAGCACTGGCTGTGTGAAGCCAGGAGTGCCAGCACTGAGGTACCCACCCAGTTACACCCACAAGCATCTGGTGCCTTGCTACACACCCAGTTACTCTCTGGAGGTAGAGACACTACTGAGCATTGCAGGTGCAGGTTAAGAAGCAGGAGCTACATGGTGTGTGGTGATGGGGCCCAAGGAGTGATCTCAGGCAAATGCTTTCCTTCTTACAGCCTGACTGCAGCCTCTAGAGAGCTTGCAGCCTAAAACAGGATGCACAGGAGCAGGGCATCATATAGAGCTCTTCATGAGAGCAGTCACAGATGGCTTTCTTAATGCTTAGAAGTACTTTGAAAACAAGAATTTAAGGTGGAGATAACATTTTCTGTGTTATGCTGGTCTCAGTTTAGGCTGAGTCCTTGTGCTGCAGCAGCAGGCGTTGCATTTGGTCAGTCCTGGGGACTGAATCTGCACCAGGAGCTTCCACAGCTCCCTCTGCTTCCAACCCAGGGGAACAAGGAAAGGCTGAAGAGAGGGGATGCTGTGGAGCAGTGAGGGCTGCCTGTTCTTCCCTAGAGGTCAGACTGGCCTGAGAGAATGTCTGCAAAGCATCTCTGCTTGCCAGCTGATTTCTTCCTGGGTCAGCAGAGCCAACCTTTGTGACTTTCAGGTCACTTTTTCCCCCCTTTGATTTCTAACAAAGCAGAATCTTTGAGTCAGTTCATACTGTTCCTTCAAGTTCCTTTTTTCCATCATCTCTACAGTGAAAATATTATAAACCTTTCCCTGTCAGCTTTCAGCTCTGTGTTGCTTCTGGCTCTCTAAGTTGCAAAGGCAGAAGGCATTAAAAGCATCAAAACCAAATCCCTGGATATATAATTGTATAATTTATCAAGCTGAGCTCTGAGAGAGTGTCTTCTCTCTCCAAACAAGAGCAGAGTAGTGTGAACTAAGACTTTTGGGTCCAGGAATAATAGTGGCTACTGATAGATGACTTGCTTAAGTGAGTTTTCATCATCAAGACAAAACATAACATTTAAGACAAGGCTTAATAACAGGTGGGTTTTTTCCTTAATAGCACATTACAATGAACTGATCTCTTGATGGTCCATTAGTCCCATCAACACACAGCTGGTTTCATGTTTTAATGAGAATTGCTTAACAAGTGGGCTGTGCTCTGGATGGTACCAAAGTGTGCTTGCACCGTGGCAACCCCTTATAATTTAAAATAAAAATCTGGTTTGGATGTATTATTATCTTAAAACCCCAACCCTCTCATATGTACATATTAACAGTGGTGAAAAATAGTATGAAATTTCACGAAAATTTATCTTACATTTACAGACTTAAAGGTAGAAAAAGAGAGAACGAGATTTCAGAGAAGTGGAAAAATCATGATGAGAAATGGCAGTAAGTCTGTTTAAGGGTCAGACACATTTCCCTGCCTTCAGCCACCTGAGAGGTAGATGTGCAATCTTCAGTGCTATATCACTCTTGTCCATGGGAAAAATGTGTTTTCAACTCCCACCTCAAGAGAGAATGAACTACTGCCCTGTTACAGGTGTTTATGTGCTGTGTGGATTGTGGAAGCTAGGCAAATAGCTTGGATGGCTAAATTGGGCAGACTTGAACTCCAGACCTAGTCTAGTCTAGAGAGAGGCTTTGAGGGTTCAGCTTTTGTAAAATCAGCCATGCAATTCAGCATGTGCCAGTATGTGTGTGGCATGCCACTGACTTGAAGGTACTTTTTCCGCCTTGCAATTAATGCAAGTCCTTAAGTTTTCCTCTGTGAAGATGCTGCAAAGCTTTATTGTTGGCTTTGGACCTTCCCCTGATTCCAGCTTTCGTGTCTTGGGGCAGCTGGGAGGACACTTGCTAAAATGTTAGTGTTGTGCTTGCAGACACTCTGAATTCCACCTGGAAAGCTGGACGCTTTTATGACTAAAACTCTGACTGTCTCTGTTAGTTTAATTTCATAGGTGAAGTTTTCCCATTATATCCAAATAACGATACCTGAGTTGTAGGTGTGTTGCAAAGATTAATGGATTAATGCTTCAAAAATGTTATAGAAAATGTAGGCATGTGTCTTAGGAAAGTGTTCAGTTGTTTTCTATTTTTTTTAAGTTTTAAAGAACTGATCACCACATTAACAGAACCAACTCATTGAAGCCATCCTGTAATAAATATTAATAATATATAAGCCTAATAAATATTTCCAAGCTCTTATTCCCAGATGCTGCTTGCAGATGGATCAACAGTTAAATCCTTCCTTGCTAGACTAAAACTGGTACTCAGCATGCTCCAAGTTCAGCCCTCTTTTTTTAAATGTCGAAATGCCCCTGATGCCCAAGAAACAGGTAAGTAGCCTGTAAGTTGTAAACCTGCTGTTAAAAGAGATGGAATTTCAAGTATCTCACCTCTATTTTTCTTACCCTTTCCCCATATCAGGCACATAAAAGTGTGGTAGTCTCTTCCCATTGCCTCTCTTAAGTTTCTAGAGAAAGAAAAGGCTGAATGGCACCACAAGAAGACTCGTTTGAAGAAAATGGTGCAGGGAAACTGAAAAAAAAACCAAATTAAAAAACTGTAGATGCAGAGAAAAGGGTGAGGGAGATTTTTTTCCTCACAGCCACATTTTTGCCTCCTTTATTCATATTTGCTATTATTCTTCACAACAACAGTTTTTGGACAACAGTTCATTAACAAAGTGGTCACCTGACAGTTATTTCAGTATGGAAACTGAGACTGTCATCTGGAGGTATGAAAAACTTTGTGGTTGGATTCACATACACTTTTTTTTTGGCTCAGAAGTCATTGCTTTTCAGACTTGCTTTGTTTCCATTGAAGCTTTCCTAGCAGCTGATTTTGAGATGATTTGATGAATACCCAGATCAGATACAGAGCGCTGTGGTCCCACCATAGGCTGGCATCACTTTCTAATACCCATCTGGCTCTGAATGCTGTGTGGCAGATCCCAAATGCTACATTGTAAACCCATGCAAAGCATCTGAGGCCACAGGATAAATAGGTTTTGCTATTAACTATATGTTGGGCAGTCTCTGTTGAGGGGCAGCTGACTTCTTTGTGCTTTAAAATTATGCTTAAAACTTGCAGAAGTCTGTGTTCCAAGCTACACTTTAGGTAAAGGTCAGTTCCATAGATGATCTGTAAACATTTAATCAAAATCTGGTTTTACTTTAAGGCTCTTTAAATATGGCTCTTGCCATATTTCAAAACTTATCACTAAATGCAGTTTTAGTCTAGATTCATGGTTTGGATTGCTATCAAGTGCATTTCTAACTCTTTAGAATTGCTTTATTTCAACTAGGAGCCGACTCTTTACAACAGAACATGGATCTGAATTTCTAAAGTGACTTAGATGGAAAATGGTTTTGAAAAAAGGTTTATTTTGTAACTGAAAAGGCTCACTCAGCAGCTCAGAGATCAGCTTCCACCACTTAGGCTAGAGAGATATATACCTACAGTCACATATGATTGCTTACCTAATATCACACAAACTGATGTGTAAAAATTCATGTTTGCCTTCCAGATTTGCTCATCTCTTTTGCTAAATCAGTCCATAAAGACATACTTTTTTGGTGTATTTTAGCAAAAGAAGCCTTCACTTCTTCTTCAAAAACAGAAGTAACTTGGAGTTTTCAGTCTTACAGGCTGTTAAATCCCCTGATGTTTACCCTTATAAGTTCTGTCATGAAGAGTGGAGTTGAACAGTGCAAGTACTGATTTCCCATAAGTGTGCTGTGGTTGAATTGTGGCTAAATTGCTAAATTAGTTAGGCAGTCTGGAAAAAATGGGTTTTTAAAAAAGTTTAATCTTTACTTTCAGTCTCTGTATCTCAACACTGGCCTTCTCAATGGCATTAAAATTTGGTGTTTTCTTCCAGGCTTAGACCTTGGGCCATGTAAGGGAGCAGCAGTTAGGAAGTGCACAGAGTCTTTTTAAGGAAGGTCTTTGAACATGGGACCTGCCAGGGCAATTCTCCTGTGGTTTCCGGATGCTTCCCTTTCCCAGGAGACCATTGGCCCAGGGCCCAGTGTAACTGTGATGGCAATGGGGACCTTCTAATTGCCTTGGTGTGTGTGTGAAATTTAGAATAATATTAATATTGTTACCTTATTCCCCTTTCCACATCCCTTGGAAAGTGTTTATTTTAATGAGATCAAGTCTAAAAATCAGGTTTTGGTTGTGTCAGTTTGGAATTTAAAGTGGACCACAGAAATGCAACACACAGCACAGACAAGCCCATAGGAAATGAAAAGCAGAAGAACATAAGCTCTGTGGTAATCAAGAAAATTAAAATGTTTTTCTGAAAAGTAATGCTCTTTCTATGTAATAAATAAAATAGTTTGTCTTTCTTTGCTTTCTGCCTCTCATTATGTAGTTATGAATTATAAAGAGAACTTTGTAGTCCCTCTGCATATTTCTAAGAACATATTCCTTTTTTTCCATTAGGAAGACGATACTAAGTATACAGTCATCAGATAGATGCTTCATATGGATTAGTGATTAATGCTCCTTACTGTAACTGGAATGGCTAGATGCCTACTAATGCACTTCCAAATATCCCCAAAGATGGCTGTGAAGACACTCTCCAGATTTGCATTCAGAAGGTAATGACCTTACGGTAAAAGAAAACTAAATTGGACTGATGGAAATATATTGTCACTGAGTCTTAAATCCAAGTCACCTACTGGGTTTCTATTTAATTTCTGTTTGCTGGGTAATGAAGGATTGACTTCTAACATTCATTATAACAAGGCATTATGAGTGAGAAAACTCTTTCATGCCAAAACCTTTTATTCAGCTGCACAATGCTTTCCAGAAAAATTATCCTTTGGGCTAAAATTACTTATGTTTTGTTCTCCTAATGCTCTCTTCTCCTCACAGAAGTAATTTGTTTTTAAAAAGTATTACAATGCTCTTTGCTGGTGGTGAGAGAAATACATTTAAAAACAAACAAACTAAAACCAAACCCCCCCCCCAAAAAAAAAAAAAAAAAAAAAAAAAAGAGATTATCTTATTGCAGAATGGGATTCTCTGATCATTAAAAAAAATCACAATTACAACCTCAGACTCACTGGGTTTCATACCCAAGGAGCACAGGTGATTGTTCTGTACTTGGAAAAGTTTCATTAAGCAGAAATACCAGCACAGTCTTGCCAGTTCCACTTGCCTTTTCAAGGCAAACTGTGAGTCATTCTGCTGAAATATGTTCAGGGTATCTGTGAGTGTTTGTGTCTGTGCAGGCACTGGGACATTCCACATTCATAAAACACTGTGTGGCTAACGATGTGTTTTGTACATGTAAATATACATCTACTTTCATGCAAAGCTGTATCAGCACATACTATTTGTGACTTTTTGGAGTTCCATTGGAAAAAGTGGTCCTTGGTGTTTATTTTCTTGCTTCTCTTTTCCTTACCATAGTTAATATTAGAAAAACGAATAAAGCAACATTCTGATGAATTTTCAAGTACACAGTTAAAGATGAAAGTAATCCAGTGGAATGGGGCAGGCAAATAATTTATGAAATAAAGGGGTTTGTTTCAGTATTATTTTCACATTACAGTGGATTTGAGAGAAAATTCATTTAGAATATGAAAATGGAGCATATGAGAAGAAGTAGAGTCATGAAGAAATTAATTGGTTTTTCCATTCCTTGGTTTTGGAAAGTCACAGATGTCACTGTAGGAGCTGTGCCCCAGAACAGTCATGTCAATGAAATTATTTGTATTATCACAATAAGAGGCTGCTGCTGTAATGGGTGAACAGGTAAGAGAAGAGTGCTTGGAATTTCACTGGAATGCCTTTCTGACAGGGACATTTTATTTTTAATTACTCAGTATGTCCCTTGCTTATAAAGAGAGACTTTGAGGATTTTTCAAAATCAAATGCAGCAGTAAAGCTTGCCAGACTTTTGAGTCTGTTCATGTCCATTCATTCTTCTGCAGCTGGCAATAGCATACCATAATGACAATCACTGAGCTCTGGTTCTGCTCTGGTAACTTTATACCAAGTCTCTGTGACCAAATAATCATATGATTCCCCTTCTATTTGGTGTGTGCAAGGAAGTTATGTTTACAGGCTGGACTATACTTGGAATAAAGGGAAATTTTGTCACCTGCAGCCCTATTCTATCTCTTGGATGTTAAGCTAAACTCAGAAAGCATAAGGATAGCTGATCTCCATATTTTTGGCTCATCTCTTCCAAATCTGTTGTAATATTTGGGAAATTTAGAGTTAAAGAGCTCTGTTTGGCTAAACAAGTAAAAAGGGGGCAGGTCAGTAGTGTTTCTCTTCAGGTCAAATGCTTCCAATGATGATGATAATACTCTGTGATCAGAAATAAAGGAATCAAATTGCATACCAGATAGATTATTAAGTCAGTAGTAAGTGGGGAAAGTAATTTTCAACAAGTTCTTATGATTTTCCAGGGAAAAGAAATTAAAAGATACCATCACAAGAAACCAGTCCTCAGTAGTGAGAGCTGTTACCCAGGAGACAGGTGATAAACCTAGAGTAAAGAAGGCAGAATGTAGCAAGAAGAGAGAGAGAAGGGAGTCATTATTAGCAGCAGGATTTGAGGTGCACACTGCAAAACCCACCTAAGACACAACAAACCCCAAAGAAATGAATCTGTGAATTTCCCTCTGGCCAGTGTCCCTGAATGGAGCTTAAGGCTCACATCTAATCTTCTTAGTCTCCATTTCATTGTGCACCAGATATTTTGGCATTGCCTCTATGTCAACTTGGCAGAGCCCTGAAATGCACAATGACAAATAAAGGGTGGCCATATGATGATATGTGAAGGTACTTCACTGCATCATTATCTTTAGTGCTCTAAAAGATCTGGGTTTATATCTCCTGAATACTTTGGGGTTTATAATTTTTCAACAGAAATGTAAATCAGAGCCAAACTTCAGGACTCAATACTTAGGATTATAGGACTATTTTTCCTCCAAAAGCTGATCCTTTCAGTCTGTGTCCCAGAACTTGGAGGATATGGCTGTAAGTTATCAAATACAGATTTTTCTCAAAACTGGCAGTGTCCTAAGTTCCTACAGTCACTAGAAATAACCTCTTGCATCTCAAAAAAGATAGCAGAAACATTAGGATGGGAGATTAAATTCTCCTGTGTTTCTTTGGCAATTGAAATTCTTCATGAAAACATACCTTTCTCCTTTTAATTACCAATGTTTGAAATGCAGAGAAGTCCACAAAAAAAAGAGTACACCTTAGATGCTATAATCCTTCACCCCAGTGCAAAGCAGACACTGGTTATTTGTGGTATAAATGGTTAAAAAATGCAGTGAAATGTAACAAAAGCTGAAAAATACACTTTTAAAGCTACCACTCTGTTCAGAGTTAGCTCTTTTTGCCTTGCTTTAATGAGAGCTTTGCTTAACAATGGGTGACCCATGAAAATTTATATTGTATTATTTCCACTTATTATGTCTGAACTCCTCATGAAACCAGCATCTCACTCCTTCTGTCTTGCTCCAACAGTGTAGAGAATGTTGTCAGACTTTACTTTTTCCAACTCTGAAACACCTAGGTTTGCTGAGAGTTACTGCTTTCCACCAAACCCCAAAAACACTGATGAAAGCTAGCATGTTTCAGCCAATGTCCCAACATGATCAGTGAGAGCAGCCTGCTCTGAAAATGCAGTCCTGGGCTAGCAAGTTAGCTCTTACAGATTTTACAATAATACACTTAGCTTACCTTCTCCCCACATGCCTAAATTTACATATTACTCTGTGTTATGAAATAGAGCAAAACTCCCCCAAGTGTCTTCAGCATCCCCTCAAGTGCTCTTTGAACTCCCAACATCATAAATAGTGACAATTAGCAACCCACCAATAATGTGGATCTAGATGATTTTTCTTTCCAGATCTGACTTTATTTTGTGGAACTTGGAAAGCTGAAACAAGGTTTGTGTTAACAAGAGTGGAAAAGAGTGCTGCACACAATTTGGAGTCTCCTAAGGAGAACTCAGCCAGCTCTGGGAATACTTGTCTGGTGCGGGGACTAGGAGGACAGGGCTGCACTGAGCAATGATACCAGGCTGGAGACCTGCTGCCACATTTGTCAGAGAGACTCAGAATAACAGAAAGGTCACTTCCAGGCACCAGGTTTTTATTTTTTTAAGACTTCTCTATTTAAAGTGTAAAGATTTTCTATTGGAATAATTATACAGCTGATGCAGACACATGGTGTCCTATAAAACTTGTGCTTGTGGGAATATGCAGTTGTTGATCTCTCCCTCTCCCCACAGTAATTTTTGAACCCGCTGTGTGATATCACCCAAACTAGAGAAAGAAAAGGGTCCTGGAAGACTACAAATGGTTCCTGGTCTTCCTGCTGGTGAGTGCAGTGGGACTCCACCAAGCAGAGTTCTTGGCCTTACACCTGTCCCAGCTCCAGGCAGACTTTCAGCCATAACTTGTACCATCCTATAAATCAAAATCAATGAGCTTCAAGACTTCAACCTGCAGAAACCAGGCTTCTTCTGTTGCAGAATTTAATAACCTACATTTTTTCTACAGGTATTCAAGCACAGAGTAACTCAAGGGAGATAAAGTATTTCTTCTTCTCTTTCTTCCTTTGCAGTAACACCCTTAGTAGGGTGTATTGTGCCTGTCCTGTCCTGGGGATGAAAGGGAGGCTTTGCATGCTGCAGGTACCCAAGACCATCATGGGGAGTGCTCATGATTCCCCTCTGCAGCTCTGGTTCTGGTGTGAGAGGTGTATGTGGATACAGCTCTCCCTAAGGGCAGAGCTTCACTGTGGCTGCTTCCTCCAGACCACCAGCTCTCTGTGGGGATGATGTCCATACCTAATTTTTCACAGGATTGATCCCAGTGACCTGGGAACTCAGGACTACAAGGGATCATTTTTTTCCTCATTTTCTTCCCCAGGTGAAATTTAGTTTGACAGAATCCAGGCTATGCTGAAGGCAGTGCTCTGAAATGTGCAATAAGTTATTTTTGCCCTGGCAGTTCTCTGCAGACATAGCAGGAGTGTTTGAAGACAAAGACCATAAAGCAGTAAAATATGCCAGATTTGAGTATTTCACCAAGATACTGATAAAGCTGGCAGTATTGGCAGGGTGTGTGCCAGTGGACTCACAAGGCAAATGTGTGCAGATTCCTTTTTTTTTTATAGTGAAATTGCATATTTTTCTTTTCCATGAAACAGAGAAGTTGTCAGCCTTTTCAAACCACTAACACTTGGATTTATGAGCATGCCACCCATATTTTTGTGTGGAGAGAACTGCTATCTCAAGTCTTGCCACTGCTAAAATTAACTGCATCTCAGGCCACGTAAGCTGCTTATGCCCAAATGTCAAGTCACTAGGGACATTTACAGGAAAGTGGATGTTAATGGAATATTTCTGAGAATAGGCATTAAGTATGGAAAACACTGGAGCAAAGAAATGAAACTCATCTGAGTACCTTAGGCACCAGCCAGAGAATTCTGTGATGGGAAGTTGGTGAGATGCTCAGTGTAGAGAGGGAGTTGTGAGATAGGTCATTTCCCCATCCTGAACACTTTGTATTAGCTCCCATTCCCAGCACAAGGAGCATTTATTCCTTGGCTTGTTCAGCAAAGAGATTCTTGTCTCAGCTGTCCCATCAATCCATCTGTAACAGAACCTTATGGCTGAGGCCATCTTGTTCAGATTCCAGAAAGAAAATTACTTTTTCCTACCTCAACCAAGAATTTAATGAGGAAAATACTGCATGAGAGCAACTGTTTTGTGTTCCATAAGTAAAGCCTGGGACTAATTAGCCACTGACTTGATTTGCTGAGATCAGAATCAGGTGAAAAAGAAGGAAAATGTAAGCTGTGTGTAAGATTAGTATTTTATATGTTTCACATTACAGGCTGACTATAAAAGCTAGTCAGCCAAGACTGGCTAGTGATGTGAAAGGAGGTCATTTGCCAAGCTTCGCTGCTATGTGCCAGCTATTTTAAAAGGGACTGTGGAAATCTGGGATCCCTCCTGCACACAGCCAGATCACTGAAATAGATTTGCATGATAGTTCCTCTACTGTGTAAAATGTGTATTGGATTTGAGATCTGGCACCTCCTTTACTCCTCTGAACTCCAAAACACACCTGAGCCATTCACCTCTCTCCTTCAGAATGCTCATCCATCCTTAGAAATGAATAAAACCAAAAATCTCTACCACAAACCCACCCAAAATCTCACCCTCTTTGACATTTGTAGAATAGATCACAAGTAGATTATCAGTTCCTTGTCATTTCCCCTTGCCTACCCCCTTCCCCCATCCCCAGTTTATCCTAATCCAAGTTAATTTTCAACATTCCAACTAATATCTGTGTTGCTGCAGGATTCCCTTTGCGTTTCTGAGAAGCACATTTTCTAGGTAACCTTGAAAGCAGAAAGTCTGAGGGGTCTGCAGAAATACATAGAGGTGTCCTGATGAGGCAATTCCCGGGGGAGCACGGGCAGGTCTCCTAATTAGGGGAGCTTGACTGCAACAGCAGCTGGCCAACTGCAACCCCAATTACTGGAACCACTTGAGGAAACCTCAGGAGACATGATCAGGTTTTCAACAGCAGATGATCTGGGGTAAGTACTGGATATTCAGCATTGCACACTGGGACTTTTTTGGGTTTGATTATCATGGCTTAAATTTAAATCTAGTGTTAATGCAATTTTTTTCTCGTAAAAATGTAAAGAGGTGAATTCTTCTCAACTTCGCTGCTTCAACTTTTACCTTATTTTGTCTAAAAGCAGCAGATACAGAAAGGTATTGTCTTAATAAACTGACTGCCAAGTCCATACCAAAGCTGGCCTTCTTAAAGCCACATTTTATAGCAGAGATGGACTGCAATTCCACCCATAAATCCAGCAATGAGCTGGATTGCAATGCTGATTTCATGATGTTTCTAAAAGTGAACACTTTTAGAAGGTTGCAAGGGAGGCAGGAGCTGTAGACCCTGCTCCAGAAATAAACAAACTATGTTTATTCCAGCTTCCAACTGCCTCTCTCATAAAATCCCTTCTTGCTGGACTCTGCAGGATCATCAGCAGAATTTGTCACCTTTTTGTTGTCTTGGTAAGGAGAGGCCTCAGAAATGTTTGGTCTGTTGCCTAAGTTAAATAGCATGGGCTGAGAAGCAGAAGTGCAAAATATAAATTGTCTTTGGTGAACCAACAAGTTTACATGTTTGCATGAGCCATGGTCCCAGGAGCCCAGTTTCTGGAAGAGTTTTGTGGTTGTGCTCACAGCAGCAGCCCACCATGTGCTGTGCCCAGTGATTACAGCAAGGAAGGCAGCAGATCTTTGGGGAGTCGCCCCCTCTCCTGCAGAATGACAGTGGAATGGCACCAGTTAGGTGCCACAAATGTCATTCATTGCCAGTTGTCCCATGTTTTCTATGCTACGTAAAGGGAACTGGTTTTTTTCTGTCTGATTCTGACTAGCTTTCCTTAACTATATTAATTTATCTTTCCACAACCATTTTATTCAATTTTATATTCTGCCATTTCTTACTGGTATATATTTGCTGTCTAGCTGTCTTAACTAAGGCCCAACCTCCTCATTACTGATCTCAGGAATGTCTATGACATTATGACAATTTAATGCATACACACTTTCTGGTGGTTTACTTCTCTTTCTTGTCAGCAATTATGAGCCATCATCAAAAGCATGAGAAATGGTTACTGTGTTGTTAGAATTTTAAATGGATAGATAATCTAAAGGGAATAGGGGGAAGGCAGGGACAAAAAGCCTCAGAAAAGCAGTGCAGAAAAAGAGAGCTGGAAAAATTATGAATTAATGGAAGAGTATAAAGAACAGGGAAATGCAGTTTCTAGACTCATAATTTCAGTAGATTCCCTGGAACAGGGGGCCTGTGACAGTTTTCTAGTCACAGTTTAAGCAGCTGTATATGGGAAAGGGGAAGGAAACCCCCCAGAAAAGCTGGCAGGGATTGTCAATATATAGTCAGAGGGATCATAACATTCCCAAAATCATCCATGGCCATGCCATGCAGATTGACATGGATCTATATTTGTGGTACCTCAGCTGTTGCACTCCATCACAGTGTCCCATAATGATACAAATGTCACTATATTGTAATACATGGGACGTCACTGTTGCACACATATGGTATTCTTAATGCTTGTTTGCTTCTTAGAAAACTGAAAAGCCATAAATTTAGTGGTAAAATATTGTCTATCACAGCCTGAATCACTATTTCAAGATTGTGCCCAGTCAGTTGATGACATTTCTCTGTTCTACTGAAACCTGTGAGGAAAGTGGTCCTTCCATCCTGAGATGGGTGGGTAGCATCAGTGTTTAGTAGATTCTTATTTCTCTCCATAGCTGACAGAATCAATATAGTTAATTCATTTAATCTAAACCCGATTTTCAGGCAGCCACAGTTGCTTTAGGTAAAATGAATGTTTCCCTCCAAAGGTGTGAAATAGAGCATGAAGAACTGAGCAAGCACCAGGAAGGACTTCCCAGAGCCAGCAGCAGGCTCAGGATCCAGCTAGTGTGTCCAAGCTCTGGCCATTCAGAAGAGAGATTATTCATGGATGTGATGGAGAGGCTGCTGAGTACCAAGTCCAGCAAGGAAAGAATGGGGCTGATATGGTTGATGGATATCATCACAGCAGTAGCATCTGCCAGCAAAAGATTTATGGCAACAGCTCTATTTTTTAATTATTTTTTTTTAATATGAGGGGGTAAAACTTTCTGGTAAGTAAGTTTCTAAATTGATTGCTTCATTCTGGTTGTTAACAGAATTTGTTTGCCATAGTAAGCAAATTCTGCATCATCAGGCCAAAGACAGGGGAAAAGAAATTCCACTTAAGAAAGCTGAGAAGAGGCAAGAGCAATAAGATCTGTCCTCTCTGTCACCTAGTTATGCCTCCTGAAGCCTCTTTTTTCCACCAAAGGGTTGGCTGTTCTTTGCTACAGAAGCTTGTTCACTGAGACCATTCTCTGGGTTCTCACAGGATTTTGTGGAGAACAGGAAGAAACACAAACTCCTGTGTTTGTGGCATAGCAAAGAGGGTAATGGAAATGTCTGGTGTGATGTAAAACTAGATTCTAACAGAATGGTGGGCTTTCTTTTTCTTCTTGTAGTGCCCAGACCATTTCCATGTTATTATCTGGGGGAAACATTACAACCATAATTATAAACAGACATGAGATTCCTAGCATTCAAATGTATCCATGTATTGGTATAAAAATGCTGCATTCTGGGGCTGAGCCTGGGCATGACTTTGTTTCTGCTAGGGAATATGCATTGAACATCCTTACACCCAGGGATATCAGGGAGAGACTCAACATCAGCTCTTTAGAGACTTGTGTAGAGGATTAAAAGGAAATTAGGAAAGATAATACACTGATGTGTCTTGAGAATACTCCAGACAATTAAAAGCATGAGCATGTCAAAGCAAATTCCCGTGCTCTCCTCCTCCAAGGAATACATTGTAAAAGCAGACATTCATCTTGATATTTGTCTCCTATAGAAGTGAAGGAGGAAAAAGCTACACAAAAGTAGTAGAAAAAACTGGTAATGCAGTTAGATAAAAGAGTGCAAGGATATCATCTAAAAAGAGGAAAAGAAGGTTTTGCCTCATCCCAAGATGTATTGCATACCTTCACATAAGGAGATTGCTACCAGAGGTAAGTCATAAACACCATTGCTAAGTAAGTGTGAAATGGAGTCACGGGATATTACTAGTCTATGACATTCTTGGATAAAAAATATAAGGAAATTAAAATAGAAAAATGAGCAAGGAGGCAAAGAAATTCTTCTTTTTGCTTTCACACTCAGGTTGAATCAGCCTACCATGTAATTCTGTATCAGAAGGAAACTCTATAAGCTAACAGCCCCCTCCATCTTTCATAATCATTTGATCAAATAAGGACTGCCTAATAGCAAGAAGATTGCAAGAAATTTTAATAACATCGGGTTATTGAAGCAGTGAAATACAGGAACACGACAGGCCTCTCCTTGCAGGGTGTTCAATTACTTTTATGTTACTGCTGACTCATGAAGGGAGGTCCTGGGCTTATCTTTCAGAAGTAAAAGCACAGAGACAGATCCCAGCAGATATGTCACCAGAACAGCCCTCTTTTTTAATCTTTAATTTGTGTAGTATTTGCTAGGTCTCTTCCTCAAGCTTTTGAGAAGAGAAGAGAACTCTGAAGAGTGGCCTTTGAGCTTTTGTTATGGTTTACCAGTTTTCCATCACAAGCTGCAAGAAGCAATACCTGGCCCAGGTGGCCAGAAGAGAGACAAAATACCTCAGCAGATGAGGCTGGATCTTGAGGCTGAGTATAAATGTGTCACACAGACCTGGGTTTTCTATAGCAATGAGGAGGAGTGGAATAAGTTCCTGTCTCTGCCACAGCCCTTCAGAACGAGTGAGTGGAAGTATTCAGGCAGCACATCCAAACTGATGCTGAATGGCTTAAAGTAACTGTGTCTAAAAAGCCAATGATTAAAAACTCAAGTCTGAAATATTATGTAGTAGGAAATGGTGGAGAGCTGTCTTGACCTTGACTGTGGTATGTGAACGTGTAATCCATCTTTCAAGTTGGGCAGCTGCTTGACTGATTCTTGAATCAAAGCAGACTGGATTGTGTAAACAGATATCTTCCTCATTTATATGCTGTTCATATGCTTTGAACAGAACATTTCTTAATTTTTCAGCTAAGGATTTTAAATGGTAATATGACCACTTTTGATACTTCTGGCCTCTCCTGCCAGTTCTATAGATTTTTATTTATTAGTTGCTACAACCTGCCTCTGAGGCAGGGTAGCTGAGGTTCTGGTTAATAGATCCCTTGTGGTGGATTAGAGTGAAAAGACAGTGAATGACCTGTGTACATATGAGCCAGGTTTATTTTGAAATCATTAGGTTGCAGCAGGAACCTGACACCTCCCCTGCAGAGGGGATTTTACACTGTCTGAAGCAACACTGTGGAAATGAGTTGGGGGGCACTTTGGGGGACTTTGATGCTTTCTAACCCCTCCTAATGATCCAACTGCTGCTTGGCCATGCTTTTCCTTGTGCCGTTTGTGCCTTACTAGGAGGGAAGAAACCTTCTGGCTTCCATGTGAACACCAATACCTCCCATGGTGGGGAGTTTTACACTGTCAGATGCAGCTGTGCCTTTCTGGGAGGGAGGAAATCAACATGATAAAAAAGCATTACACCACCTCCAAAGGATCTGCTGCTTACCTGCCTTTTCCCTTATCTGGCAGGAAAACTGATGGCTCTTTAAGGCATCAGTCCTGGGTTATCAGGGAGAAATTTATCACAAGGCTCAACCAGTTTATGTAAACAAAGTTCAGTCTATCACATTACTTCAGTGTGATTTCAAATGCAAGGCATAATCAAATGGCAAATCTAAGTATATTTTTTTCCATTCCTACAAAACACTTAGACAGGAGGTAGAAGTAGAAGGCTGTTTTGCATTCGTATGCCTTTTCTCACTCTAAGTGAATGAACAGCTACCACTGTATATCAATGAGTAATTTTGTCTGAACCATAGGCTTTCACAGAAGTGAAGTTGGAATGCCGTTCATTAGCACTGAAATCCTAGTGACTCGTACTATGCTGAAGCCTAATAAGACCAAGATTTTAGCTAGAAGATATGAAAAAATGTTCCGTTTTCCAAAGGCAGCCAAATCTGCTCATTACCTAAAGCTGTGTAACAGTTTACAAGAAGAGTTTGGACCAAGGAGGTCCTGGTTTCTACTTGCCCAGTGTCTTGGTTTATGACGCTGTCATGTTTTGTGTGTATTTTCTTTATTCCCTTCCTTTGGCCATGCTTTTTTCTGTCTTTTTCTGTGGCCTCTCTTGCCTCTGTTTATGATGTAGTCAAGCCAGTCCACCAAATATAGGAAGGAAAATATCATTGTCCATTAACAGTCAGGTAAGCCATAAAACATTTCAGACCAAGTGCTGATTGGTTCCATCCCCGGTTCTTCCCCTCTAGCTTCAGCTTGATTTTCACAATAAACAGAAAAGTGAACTTGTCTGTCATTGCACCCCAGGTATTTTCATCTGGGGAGAAACAAGATATAATCAAGAGCCAGCCAAGTGATACAAAATATTCCATAGGAACATGCAAAGGAAGTGCAAAGGAAGTCATAGATCTTTATGTGCAAAGGAAGTCATAGATCTGTGCAAAAGATGACAAACACCGGCCATGGAAAAGAACCTACAGCTTTAAGACATGTTTTTAAACAGTGATAATGCAGGAAATCAAAATGGGATTGATATCAAGAACCAAGTCACACAAGACTCGTATTTTAAACAGTTTTCTCTATGCCATCTCACAATGTCAGAAGCTTAATTAAGTTTGGCTTTAAATTATTCCAGCCTAAAAAAATAAATAAGTGATGGAATTGAACTGGCATGCCAGTGATTTAAAAGTAGCTTGTATGCAGTCAAGGGCAAGGAGCTCATTGTTTAATTCAGTACCAAATCAGAGGGCTTACATTGTTCTGAAGCCTAAGGAAAAGAACAAAATCATCCCTGTTTTTCTGAAAACTCTCTTCCATGAATTTATCTAATTACCTTCTCATATGGTCTCAGAATGCATCAAAATTTGTTCAGTGAGTTCTTATCACTTGCATGAGCTGCCTCAGAATTGCTGTTTAAAGGATACTGCCTGCTTACTAGTAAAAATTGGGACGCTTCAAGGGAAAGTAAAATCTACTTCTCCTAAGATACTAGGTAAAATATTGCCTCCAATAAAGTCTGTAGGAAAATGCCTGATGAGTTTAGTGGAAACAAGATTTCATCCATGTGTATTTCTTGTTATAGGAACCTTCCAAGAAATAATGGAAACTAATGAGAGTTTGGAGTGACAGAATTCTCTTCTTAAAAATTTTCTTCTTAAAAATTAATACTGAGGCTACTTCCAACTTTTGTGCTTGATCAAAAATATAAATTAAAGGTATAGTCAAGTGTGTAGTGTGAATAGGCCTTGATCTGACATCTCTGAAAAGGTTGAAAAACAGTGTGACATTTACATTTTTACTGTGTTGTAAATCCCAAACGGAATGAATGTATTTGGACACTTTATAGCTCTAGCTGCAGTGGCTTTTCTGGAACAGAAATATTGTTTGGACATTGCTCTTTTTATCTTTCTAGTTTCCACTCATTAAAACCAAAATATAGACAAGAAAAGAACTGATTATGGCAAACCAGCATTTCCAGATGCTGGCAAATACTGACTCCTGAAGATCAATTTCTCCCCATCTCAGCATAGGTGTTTATCATATCAATTGCCATGTGTTCAGTACTTAGAGCTAATGAGATTAAATTACTTTCCTCACATAAGTATGCCTTAAAATCCTAATAGATCACTGGAGGCAAGATTCAAATCCTAACAGTGCTGGAATGGGGAATACAGAGACATCGAAATAACGTGCTGGAAGATGGAGGGCTAAAGGGGTTTGTAATTTTGTCTTAAAATATCATGATCATCAGAGGTTGGTGTGCCTTTATGTGTATAGAATGCAGCATAGCAAAAGTGCATTGCACAGGTGATTGTGAACAGGTTTCTGCTCCTCAGAGACTGCTAGACCAGCCTGTGGGTACCTGTTTTGGCAAAACTGTGAAAGATGCATTCAGTTCTCCATCAGTTCAGATGCATTAGAGGGCTGCCTTTCACCAAGTGCTTCCTCCTCCAACATTTATACTTCCAGGGTTGCCTGATCATGCATTGACTTGTGCTTCTGTTCCCCTTTTTTTTAAATGCAAGATTTCTTATGCAGCTTCTCTATTCTACCTGTAAATGTGTGAGCTGCTATTTTTAACCTGGCCATTCCAGATTCTTTTTGCTAATCATTGGTAATCCTGTCTCCTTATTTGTCAATTCCAAACACTAAATTTTTGATGCTACCGCTAGCAGAACCTATAGTCAGTCTTTGCAGTTTTATTGTGTTTCCTTAGTTCTGTGGGAGAAGATTCTCTTAGATTTGATCTTTTAGTTTAATTCAATAAAACCTTGACTCAATATTTCTTTTTGATTTCACTTCTTGCCCTGAGTTAATTAACAGTATTCTCTTTGCTCCGTCCAGTGAAGCTGATAAGAATGCCTGCATCCTGATTCAACTGAGGATATAAAAGGAGCCTTTTGGTGTCTAATTATAGCAAGTAAGAAAGAGGCAGAACTGATTTATGGGCTAGTGCATCATGTACTACACCTACTCCAATTCACTGGTTTTGTAAATGGCAGAATATGGAGGTAAAAAATCAACAGTACTTTTCCACATTTTCTTTTTATTCCAACAAAACAGCCAGGAGATAGGAGGTTATTTTTCATTAATATGCTTTTTCTCATTTTAGGGAGAAAGGGAACCATCTGAGAGCAGTATAAGGCTAATCCTCATTAAGACATTATTAACAAGGCATATTATTAAAACTATTAAAGCCATTGCCCTTGATTATAAATGAGTAAATTGGTTAATGAGAACAGTAGTTAATTGGGGGTATTATTACCAAACAGGGAAATCATATGAAAGTTAAATACATCACAGTGATTCTTCTACACAATTAAACATCTATGAGAAAAGAGATTAAGGAGGAGAGTATCAGAAAGTAGCAGTCATAAAGCAGAAGTATGTTTTAAAAAGTGAATTGCCAAAGTCTATTAAAACTGAATAAAAGTCAATGGTGCATATTTACTCCGCTGAAACTCATCTGAGGCTGCTTCTTGCAAGACAGAAAATCTCAAACTCCATCAGTGTGCTGAAAGGTTGTGTAATCATAGGGCCATCTGGTAGGGATAAGATTTCCCACCCTGCATTTGCCTTAAGATCCAGACATCACATCTGTCCTTCCTTAAGCTTCTCCTTTCACGTGTTTTATCCACTGTAACAACCAGGATTGTTTTGAGCAGTTCTTTGCTATAAGGGTTAGATTTTGCCTGTCTTTTGCAGTCTTAATTGTGCTTCCTTTTCCAGTTAGCTCTGACAGAAATTACATGTGTTTCTGCCAATAAGGTGTTGTGAGGGAAAGCAATGCACGTATGAGTTTTATCCAGGGACCTCAGGCAGGGGTACCTATAGCTGATTGACTAGGACCATGTCCAGACACCTTCTGAGGAGTTCCAAGGATGGAGAATTCACAAC
Organism: Melospiza georgiana; assembly: GCF_028018845.1. Lineage (NCBI taxonomy): Eukaryota > Metazoa > Chordata > Aves > Passeriformes > Passerellidae > Melospiza > Melospiza georgiana. The sequence goes on along the minus strand of NC_080430.1, from coordinate 40,072,132 downwards.
CTCCCTGGGCAAGATGTTGCTTGATCACTCTCAGCGATGTAAAAAGAGAAAAGAGTGATACCTTATGTTTTGATAAAATCTCTTGTGCTTTTGTCTGTGCCTGTCACCTCTTGTCCTGTCACTGGGCACCACCGAAAAAACCTGTCTCCCTCTTTTTTTCACTCTTCCTTCAGATATTTGTACACATTAATGAGATGCTCTTTGATCCCCTCCTGAGCCTTCTCTTCCCTAGGTTAAACAGCCTTCCAGCCCTAACCATTCTGTGATTCTGTGATTTCTTTTAGGCAGCTGAAATTCACCCTGGTTGGTAACCCAATACTCACACCTGGCTTTGGAAGAGAAAAAAGTTCTGTGGGGAAGGAAATTGCCTTATCAACTCTGCCTTGAAACCACAGACATAGAGATGGGCATCCACACTACCCGAGAGCCCAGTGCCAGGCCCAGCTCAAGAGCAGGCAGAATCATCTTGAAAGGCCTGAAAGAAATATTGGTGCCATTCTTGAGGATGGCTTGCTTCACCAGGTAAATCCTATGGTTTAGATGATGCTTGTTCAGCTTGGAGTGTACCAAGGGCCATCCTCTGTGGCTGGGTAGGTATCAACCAGCAAATAATACAAGTAAGCACTGATTCTGTACCTTTGCTGTCCTCTCTAGTCATGCTGTGTATTTGTAAGGTTGATCTGCAAGGAAACCAGTTCAGTCTAGGGCTGTTAGAAGCAGTACGACAGACTTTTGTCTTTGGAGCTCCTCGCAGCTCCTTAGGTGCACTGAGACTTTGTGCCAAGGCCTTTGACCTGAAGGGGAGGCAGGAGATTGCTGGGCCAGTTTGGCAGCCAGCTGCCCTCAGCTTGTGTGCAGGCAGGGCCAGCCCTGGAGATTAAGGGCTAGGAGAATTCAGCACAGGCAACTCACTTCTCAACTTGTATCAGTCTCCATCTAAAGCAGGAAAGATACACAATTCAAAGCCTTTCGGAGCCGCGTTGGCAAACGCCTCGTTAGCAGCTTGTGGAATGTTTAAGGTGCACGCACACACGAAAAGTACTGGGTGTGACTCAGAGCTGGCCACTTGAGAGCACGGCTATAATTGCTGACTGACTGTGGGGTGAGCAGCCTGGGGCACGGGCTGTCATTTATAGCGGCATGTGCAATGGGCTGCTTAGTTTCCAGATGAAATTGTAACACAAACACAGATGGAATGATAATGTCCCGCCCACTCTAATTCTTCTTGAAATTCCTAATTAAGTATTTTCTCTTCCAGCTTTCCCCTTTATGGAAAAAAAAAAAAAATTGTTCTCTGGAGTGTTGTTGGGGAGGGGAGGCAGGCAGGGAGGGAGGGAGGGGCTGGATGTCTTTCAAGTGGCACCTGAGGAGTGGCTAGGTTTTTGATGTTCATTGACAAAACCTTACCCTCAGCCTATGAAGGACTGAGTTTTTCTTCAACCTGAGACCTGCTTTGGAAACATGAAGGCATGGAGGCATGGCAGAAGTGGGTGAAGAGGGAAGGGTATTAGATCCATACTGAACAGTGTTTTCCATTCAGTTGAAGAAAGTAAATCCACAGCATGCTGCCAATTTCCTGTCATTTGTTTGATGGTGGTGGCATCTGTGGAGCACCAAGCTGAGCATCCCATAGATCTCCTGCATAAAAAATGTGTGGGAAGTTGATGATACATGTCTTGTAACAAAACACATAAGGGCTGTGCATCACTGAAGTATTTTTCTATCATCTCTTCATTTTTTAGTGTTACCCTGAAGAAGAGTTTGAGTTTGTCATCCTAAAGCTGCAAAACAATTTGGTTCTTATGTGAGATAGTAAAAACATCCTGCCAAAACCACAATGTGGTGGAAAAAATATCATAAATATCAGATCATAGCTCTGTGAAAAGAGTAATGTGGATTATCCACAGATAAACTCCTAGGAATACTGTTTAGCTGGGGCACCTCTTCTCTTCTCTGATCTCATCTATCAGAGGTTGTTCTGGTGATAAGCGTTTCATTTCATATCTCACTCTAAAAAAGCAGTCAATCGACATTTGCTCTTCCATTTTCCCACATTGACATGAGTTAATGGAATATTCTTTGTCTTACCCGATGTAAGAACACAAATCCTAGACCTGCTGCTCTTCTCCTAATCTCTCAGGGTCATCACAAGAGCCGGTCATGGTTATGCTCTGCTAAGCTGAAGGCCCACGGGACCTACTACATCTCCTTCTAATCCTTCATAACCCGTTCCTTTTCAGCTTAAACAGCTCCCAGCTTTCCGACAGTTTTTTAGTCCTTTGTTCCTCAGTTGCTTTAGCTATGTCTAGGCTATTTTAAGGAGAGAGAATGAATTTATCTTTAGGCCTCTATTCTACCGAGAGAAGGTTAATATATTAACATAAAGGAAAGACCTGACAGTTTTGGCCAGGCATATCCATGGCATTTTTCCACTGCAGCATTTAAATGCCTCACAACTACCTGTGGACTTATTCTGTCTGTGCTACAGTCAGCAGCATAAGTCATTGTTGCTAAACTCTGCCCCTCCTACCCTGTAAAAACAAGCAAAAATATTAAATTTTCCCAGATCACGTCCCTTAAGTTTACAATCAAACAGAGAAATTGTCTCAAGTCTGAGTCACCAGCAAATACTTTAATATGACACCTTTCTCCCAGTTGTCCCAGTGGTTTGTCTGGTGGGGCTCTGCTTTTTTCCCAAATGGGGTATGCACACTGCAAGCTTGGGCATCACCCTTCTATGGTGAGTCCCTTCTGAAACTTATCTGGGAGTGAGATATAAACTTAAGGCTTTTTCTGGATGTTTTGGGCACCTTCAAACAACCAGCACCCAAGCTGGGCACACAGTGAAACCCATTCCAGATTTCCCAAGATGTGAAATAGGACCTTGACGCCAGAGCTTCTAGAAATAGACAGCATTTTAGCCAGAGAAGAAATATTCTGCAGAAAATTCACTCTCAATCAAGATACATCGGGAAAAAGACAGACAAAATCAAACTTCTTCCCAAGTTAAATTACAGATACTAGATAAAAGCTAGTTGCTGGCTTACATAATTGAAGCTAATATGCTAATTGTAACAAAGCCTGGACTCCAGCCAGGATATAAAGTCATGTTACAACATGAGTAGATGATCTCCCAGCATTAATGGGTACAGACTGATCTATTTTCTTAGAGCCCCTGTTGATATCTTATCTGTGTCACCATGAGATGCTGCTCTCTCCCTCAGGGGCGCTAAAATGTGCTTTTGTAATGACAGCTTGTTAAGGGTGGGAGCTGCCCAATGAGTTGCAACAGGAAATTATCCCTCCATCCTTAGACTTCTTTTAGAACCATTTTTTTTGTTTTCCTTGAAAGGTAGCAATGGGCCACACTTTGAATTGGTGAGCCAGTACAGACCACGAGCCAGTGATATGCAGGTACAGGGCCAGGATGTTGTTCCAAGGCTTGCAAAAAGTCAATCTGTGCAGAAAGACCAAGGAGGCAAATGGATCCTGAATTAGACAGGGAAAATCTGATATCATCTACACTAAGCTGGCCAGCATGGCAGTCCCTTGTTGGAGGTAGACTCTCATGGGGCATAATTAATGAACAATGTTTTATAACAACTCAATTTGTCCCAAAGTCTCCACTCCTTCTTGGTGAATGATGATCTATCTGTAGTTTATCACTTCTCAAATGACAATTTGACATCCTGGAACACTGATTCTTTGGCAAATAAATCCTAGTAGTGTGGATTACTGTCTGGCACATCCTCAGTGCCAAGGCTCCCATGGCACATCCAGCTAGTGCTTCACTCTCAGCAAGGAACTTCAGATAAAGTCAGGATGTGGGTTCATGGCTACCTGAAGACTCAAGTCTGCTTGACTGTGGTCTTCTGATAACTTTGACTACCTGAATATGTTTCCACTTTTGACCTATATTTGTCCCTTCTCTCAGCTGAAGCAGAAGTGCTAAGACATGTAGTGTGTTCAAACTCCACAGGTACTTTTGTGTGTATATAAATTGTTTTTCCAGGTGCCTCTGCAGGTGGATTAAACTTGGCAGTTCTACAAATAACTTGGTCTGTGCTGGAGAGTCTGTGTCCACAGAGGAGAGTGGATGACAAGATGTGTAAGGAGGAGAGAGCAGCTCTGAGACAGGTATATATGTACAGAACATGCCTGTGTAGCCCAATACCCTAAAAAAATTACATATGGAGCTAAGATATCAGTAGTGCTTTTCCACTGGAATTGCTTCCATGCTCAGCCCTCATCTCACTCAGCCATCCTGCCTGGGCAGCTGTAGAAACCCTTCCCTCAAGGGAAGTATGGAAATTCTATTGCAAATGAACCTGTGAGTTCACAGATTTGGTCCAAAAGTTATTAATGTTTGCTGTAAAATATAAATCATAAATAAAATAATGAAATAAATGTATTAAAATTTAATATATAATAAAATTATGTATTTTAGTTCTAATTAATTTTAGATAAATTAATATAATTAATAATTAATTATGTATATTTGTATGTAGTATATGTCTAAATATAAAAATATTTTATATCTTTATATGAAAAAATATAATAAAATGCAATAAGTTTTTTAGCTAATTTAATTCTGGATTATACATGAGGTACTGGAGATCTGGCCCTGTAAGCCAAAGGCATGCCTGATAGCATCTCTTGCCTTAAGATGCTAAATTTTCCCATTCAAAACAATAAGCATTGTAAACACTGTTCTGTTCCAAATCATGGTCAATTATAAGATCAGAAGGTCTTATAATTATAAGATTACAGAAAGCAGTATTTTTCAGTAAAATATCCATGGTTAGAATGAAGCTATATTTTTTTTTTCTTAAGTCTTCAAGTTACAGAAAGCAATAAAGAAAAAAAACCCCATGAAATTGAAAAAAAATGGCCCCTCCTCTGAAGTGTGTTAGAGGAATGCCTAAGCACAGTACATGTCCCTGTGTTCTGCTCAGAAATCTGGTGGGTTTTGGAGTATTATGGAATTTTTGAGTACCAGCAAGTACTGTTTTAGTATATTAGAATTGCATGCAAATGGAAATATGAGACACACGTCCATTCTAGATTAGTTTGTGTGGTTTTGTTTCCCATTTCAGTCTCAATTTCCTTTGTTGATGAAGTAATCACCAGTATGTCTCAGGGAAAATCAAAAGATGATGCTGGTGCTCTGTCCTGACTGGGTTTTTGTAAGTTAGCTAGTTTAACCCAGGATGAAAACTGTGAGGTAGCTGTATGTCTGAGATGGGCATCCATTCCTAATGATTTCTCTAAAATGAATTGCTGAAGTACATGTGTCCAGATAATTCCCTGGTGGCACCACCCTCTGCTAAAAGCACCCATTTATGTAGCAGCAATTTTTTTTAGAGATGCAAAATTGTTCTAATTTCACTCCTACAGTAAGGAGCAAAATACTGCTTAGCATGAGGTTTGTCCGCAGGAGTTCTGTAACATTTCCCATTAGCAACTGTCTGCTCACTCCAGCACAGCAGCTATTTGATGCTGAGGCTGCTATGACAGCTACTTGAACATATAAATAGAATCATGCTTCACAAATGTGACAGTATCACATGGCTGGATGCATGGAAGTGCTGAAGTGGGAAAAATTTTTCTTACCCCGTAATTATGTGTATGTTAGTGTTACATTTAGTGAAGTGGTAGGCCTGATTGGACCCAAGAACGAAGCATTTTTGACAAGCTTGGGTTTAAACTACAGCTGTGGTAAAAGGATTAAATTCAGGATTGGTGTAGATAGGTACCAACATTCTATCCGTGCACATAGCCAATTCATTTTGTCTTCAGCTCTGTGGCTGATCCATGAAGTCTCCTGGTGATCTCTGAATAGATGTGACTTGAGACAAATAGGCAGTAGATTGATCTCTGTGCTGTTTCATGGCAAAGCAGTGGACTAGAAACTGCCGCAGTGGAAATTTCAGACAATTGCCTGTTGTGCGTAGATCAGTTAGGCACTACTTTTGTGCTTCAATGTGTTGGTGATGTTCCTCCTGGGTGGAGGAATCCTGGGCAGTCCCAATGATACTGTTAGTTCCAGAGACAGGTGAGGCAACTGGCCAAATGCCACATGGATAAATTTAAATAGTCTGCAAAATGCGGGTGCAGAAATGTCTTTGAAAATGTTCTAGACATAACTAGCAAGATTTAACTACCTTAATTAAGGGCAGGATGGGGGCAGCAGGAGGTTGGATTAGATGACCTTCATAGGCCCCTTTCAATCTAAAGAATTCTCTAGTTCTGTGGTTATAGGTAGGACACTGTACATAGTAGGAAAGCTAGAAGAAGTTCTGTGCATAGTTTTAAGATAATAAATAGAAATGGATCATTGATGTACAGTAGTCATCATGTGGGACCACAGACCAGCTGGACTGTAAGAAAAGAAATAATCAGAGCAAATTGTGGTATCCCACCCTGATCCTGTAGAAGCTGCTCTTTCAAGAATGCTTGCAATGGAGACTCCCATCCAGACAGCAACTGACCCTGCTGTTTGAGAGACTTGATTGCCCACATGACCTAAAATGTTTATGCAGAATATCTCGGTGAGTAGGTGGGATGTTGTGGGTTCTGAGTGCTTCTCAGAACCCATTCAAGGTTCTCATTGTGTGATTAGGAATGAAAGAGTTGGGCAAGAACTGGTCAGTTCCAAGTGATTTTCTTGAGGGTTATCTTCTTTCCCGCCAATAATGTTTAATGTAATCTTTGCAAAGAACAACACTGGTGGATTTTCTTTGAGGTACTGGGGAAAAAAATGTTGTCAGTCAAAAAACCACAACAAAAACCCCAACCAAAACTCAGCGGTAAATTTTGTGAATTTGTGACACTTGTTGTATAGCAACAGAAAAAATTTGAATATAAACTTGTGTAGCATAGCAGGTCATGTTTTCTTCCCTTCAAAGCAATTGTTCAGATGACAAAAATACCTGCAAGAATTTTTTTCCCTTTCTGTTTTGTTTCTTCTTGACGTGTCCAACCCAAATACCACAATAAGGTATGTCTCTGTGCTATGATGAAGGCTGCCCTCAGTATTTCTATGTGCAAGAAGATACATCCCAAGACACCAAGCAGCAAAATTTATTTCTATCATACACATAGACACATGTATGACAATGAAATATTTCAAGATGTTCTAAATATTTGCTCCTAAAAAAAGACTGATGCCACATTCCTGCAATATAGTATCATATTCTGTAGGTGTTGTGGACAGATTATGGCAATCAAACACTGGAGGCAAGAATATTTATGTCATTCCTGCAAAGTCTATCTCATCCCAGAGATAATAGCAAGAACACTTTTTCTTGAAATCCTAATAAATGTGCCATTTTCTAGATAGGGCTTGACTTCATGCTGTCTTGAAAAAGGGATTGGCTTCGATTTTTTGAAATGCTGTGCATGGCATAAACAGTGCAAAGTATCCTTTCCCATTTGTAAGATATTATTATTAACCCTTGGAACTTTTGATTTCTACTTAATCTTCTGCTTCATGCCTTCACTGATAGTGAAAATCATTATCAAATGCCATTTTGATGTGTTACCTCATGGAATGAATTACTGAAGTCAACTGAGCAGCAACAAACAGAATGAAGGCTGGTGTGCTTGCAGGCCTGTATAGCTTCACTATTTAATTTATCTATGTTCAACTTGAATTGAACCCAGATCTTTATTTAGCTTGCTAGCAGGCAATTTACATTCTCAGAGTCTATTCCAATGCCAGCTGAAGTCAATGACAGCCTTCCCTGACTTCAAGGAGTTTTAGATGAGGATCTAGTTATTGGATGTGATGACATAAAGGCAAACTATTGATGCTTTACTTTTTTCGTGGGGGTTAAAAATAATGGGTGCAAGACAGAGCAGTTTGCTATGTAGCCAATGAGTCTTTCACTGAATGGGGTTTTTCTTCTGTAAAGCTGGAGCTGTCATACGTGGTAGTCAGGAGAGGTAGAAGGGGAGGTGTTCCTCTTGACCAGATTTTATGATTGCTTTTCCCCTTTTCATAGGATTTATTTTTTTCAGCTGATTCTGAAACTTTAAAACTCTAATTTTAATTGACTGAAATTTACATTCACTAGCAATTTGACCCAGAGGTTTTGGACCTTTCTGATAATCAGTAAAATGGAGTATATTGACAAGACCTGCAACAGTCCTTGTTAATTGCAAGCTGCTTTCCCTGATTTACAGTGCACAGCAGGCAATTGGTTGTACCAACTCTCCAGGGCCCTGAACTTCTTATTCTACCACGTAAAACCACCTGGAACACAACATCAGTGATTCACTGGCTTCCAGCCTGCAGGTTTCTGCCCTGATACATAACCTCTGTTGCTTATGGTCTTAGTTACAGGTGTGACAGCAGGATTCCTACCTCTTCAGAAAACACTCATGGCATTAAAGAAAAAGAAAAATAATGTGCTATATATGATTTACCCACAGCATTATTGCTCCCTCAGTAGTCATTTTGCTATGGCTTTGTGTTTACTTTTTCCAGGTCCTAATCAATGTACCAAATCTGTAATCACCAAAAAGTAGGTCTGGACATACGGATTCGTATGATTGTCCTAACCCAAGATCATGTTACCAAGTACTTGCTGAACAAAAGGAGATCATAAATGTTCCATAATTCTATGGCATCCTTGGCAATATTTCAGCTTGTCAGGTACATGATGCACAATGAACCATTTCTTTTGTTGTTGGCTCTGAATCCGGCTCCCACCATCTCCATTTGAGATATGCACTTCTTGTGGTAGACAACACTGCTCACAGTTGCTTTCTAATTACCATCGTCATACCAATTATAATTTTTCTGGATAATTTCCCCCAACTCAGAAGTCGTAACCTGCTCAATTGCTTCTTTTATAGAAGGTGTTTTCCATTTCAGATTATCCTTCAAGCTTTTCTCGGCACCTTTTCTAATTCTAATATAAATTTTCTGGCAGAGGCAGATGTAAACTGCATATTTTTCAAATTGTAATCAAGCCATGCATCCATAAAGTGTTACAGTAACACTGCCTATTGCACTCTCTATTTTTCTTACTAATGTCTGCAATTTTAACTTCTATTTATCCCTGACTGCTACTGACTGATACACTGATGTATTCATGGAACAATCTCACTTCTGAATATTAGTGCTGGGCTCAGAGCCCATCATTTAAGATGTGACATTAGAAGTACTTTTGTTCAGGGCTCATCCCTTTATGTTTATCTATACTGAAAGCTATCAACTGCTGTGATCTACACAGGCACTCATTATTGTAAGTTGTGCACTTCTTCACAGACAGTTCATTTATCAATATTGTAACCAGAAAAGGCTCCTGCACACATCCCTCTGGTTTCTGCCCACCATCACATTTGTTCATTCTGCTTCTCTTATTTTTTAATGTTTATTACAAATGCTCAGGAAATTAAATGTGAGGAAATCTACTGAAGCTGCTGTAGAAGGACAGATACACCACTCCAGTCAGTTCACTCTATTCAACTCCTTCCTGACTTCTTCAAATAACTCCACTGAGCCAGCAAAGTAAGGCATAGCCTTAAAAAAAATATGTGGAAAAACTCTTCCCTAACTGATCATACTTATCCAGGTGTCTGTTCTTTGTGAGATTAGCATGCTACTGAACCCAAGGATAGGCATCAGGATTCCATATTTGGACTTTCATGGTTCTCCCTGAAACTGTTTTTTGGTCAGTTAGTATCATGTCTGACATCTTCAGATGTGTGAGGCAGGTTTAAGAGCATTATCCACCACTTTCAGTAATCAAACTCTTTCATTGGTGAGCCCTTTCAGAGCTATTGCCTGACCACCATCTTCATCCTGAAAATTTGTTACTTTTGTCCATTTTCTCAAGGACAAAACTAACCTCATCTATCTTACAGTCAATTCAGTATCACACAGATTTTGTAACGTGGTTTCCCACAAAAAAAAAATTGGTTTTTTTTCTGGTTTGTGTATTGATGCTGTTTAGTTTCTTGGCTATTGCTTCACAGAGGCTGAGCACTCTTTTCATATCCTGATCATTCACAGACCCAAAACACTCTCAAGTGAGCCTGTTTCCCTGACATGCTTCAGGTTATGCTATTGTACTTTTGCAACAGCTAGGAGAGCAAAGTGATAGGACTTAGATTTCCATGAGAAGTAATGGATAATGAACAGCAACAAAAATTATTCTGTGGTGTTTTGGAAATTCCTTGCTTCTTAAAAGTGTAGCAAAGACCATTTGTACTTTCTGTCTCCTGCTCATTTTAGTTTTGTTCTTCTCTTTGTCCAGCTGGATATTAATGAAATGTTTACCACTTAGTTTTTCTGCCAAACTTAAGATGACTCTCTGTGACTGTATGCCTTCTCAAGCAGGTACTGTTCAGGGAATAAAAAATGATATATTAGCTAATCTTACCTTGGGGAAATCTTGAGTCCAGATCCAGGGCCAGCTGCACAATTCAAGTATTTGTCATCATCAATTGCCAAGATCAAATCATACCAGAGTGCATTTATGGAGCAGTGATAGACTGCCAATGTGATACACTCTTTCAAATACCATGAAAGTGTTGAGTACTTTTTTCTGTGTTTTTTCATGAGTAGGGTTCAAATGTTTATTTACCAACTGAGATCAGCCTAATGTTCCTTGAAAATGCAAGCAACATTAGAAAAGATCTGGGAGAAACTCAGCCTATTCCTGTTTCACTATGATTCTTTCACTCTAAGTAGATTATCATAAAGTGATATTGGCAATTGCCAAGGCAATTGCACAGGGTACAACTCTCTCCATCAGCTGAGCAGGCGTAATTGGATTGAAAACCTGGATGCATTAGTCTAATCTAATACTATACAGAAATGTACAATCAGTTATACATCATATCATCTCAGCACGGTGTCAAATCAATATCTGTTTTCATCAAGAAAAATGTGCAGGTTGTGCTGGAGATATGACTAATGGGAATGCTATTTGGAGTGTTTGGAGTGCAGTTTGCACTGTAAGGAATGATGACAATTGGTTTCATCTGGAGTAATTACAGCTCAGTGCCCACCAGTTAGGCAATTACTCAAAGGAAATCCTCTTGAGGGAAGAGTATCTCAGCTTTGACAAGAAAACATAACCAGTATAAATTCCTTATGTGTGGTAGAAAAAACATCTATTCTTCCAAAAGATATAAAAAGCAATGTAAGAAGAAGAATGGATATTTCACCAAACCCCACAGTATTTCATGTTTTCTGTGTGAAAAAAATTCCTAAATCTCACAGTGTCAGATTTGGTCTCCCTGAAACAATTCTTGAAAAGATAGCAAGAGAGGAAAGGCAGTTTTGAGAAAGTTCTCAGTCATCTGCATTTCTAATGCACCATGTCTGCATTGGGTAAGGTATGCATGTGGTGACTATGATTTATGGCATACACTTCATGAAGCAGTGTGGCAATGTTGTCTCTTGAACAGTTCTGACCTCCAGGAAGGCCACTTTAAGTAGGAAAACCATATTTATTTCAAGAACATGCCTAGACTATGAATTCAGGATGTTACCAGAGTGGCAATAGAGGTGTTTTGCATGTGGTACTTCAGAGTGCAAGTCCAGAAAGAGAGGCAGTAGGAGAAGGATGGTAATAATTAGATATGTTTGAGAGAGAGCTCTCTATTATCAAAACCCCCTTGTTAAAGAGTAAGGAGACAAGAAAGATGAGGAAAATAAACTCCTGAACAAAAGAGAGAAATGTAGTGCCAGGTGGTGTTCCCAAGACTGTTCCTTGGATTAAAAGACCACCTCCCATTTCGGTCTTCTACAGTCATGAGCAGAAGCCTGGATTCCAGTCCATCAAATCTCTGCAGAACTACACTAAGGAATTAACTGTTCAATAAAGCCCTGTTTGCATTGCAGGATTCAGCCTGCAGAAATCAAGTCTTAACAAAACCTATTGACAAAGCTTGCAAAGCAAAGACATTACTTTGGTTTTGTTTTTAGTTTTCCCAAGACTACCTTGAAGTAAAATCACAGTTATGGCACTGCATAAATAACTACTGATGTTTCTTCTACTTGTAACCCAGAGGAGGATCAATTCACAAAAAGGAAAAAAGCTATCTTTTGTGAAGTGCTTTTAATAGCTGTGGAAAAATGAAATACCTGACACAAAGAGACATAAGGGTACTTTATTGCTGAATATTAGTACCTATTGTGTGCATAACGGAGCTGTGAAGCACAGACTTTTCAGACAAGTCTTGGAAGTTTCCAGACATTATTACAGCAGGGCTTATTGAAAACTTCACCCCCTCCTCTGGGGATGGCAGAGGACTCTGACATGGGGGGGCTTCTGAACTACTGAGTCAAACCTGCCTTTGATGAAGCTTCATTTCTCCCTAGATAGCTCTGAGGTATTATCTCCATCCAAAAAATAATTTTACATTTGTGTAGAACTTTTTAAACTGCAGAATCCTCTGTTTCTTTCTCTATTTTATATGAAGAGAATTTTAACCCTCACCAAAAAAGTATGATGCGTATTTTCAGTAGAGTTGAAATCCACCTTCAAGAATTACTGCTAAGATTACCGTGTGTATTCAAGCTCCCAGAAAATAAAGACCATTTTATCACATATATTTATTATAACTAAATCATGTCTGTTATATACAGAACACAGTACCTAATATGTGTCTAACTACAGATTAAGTCTAACTACCATAGCATTTTTCATTGGCTGAACTACATTCTTAATAGAGATCATAATTTTGGCACTGATGGCAGTAGTAATTTCTTCAGTAAATCACAATACACTCCCTAAGTGGAAAGAGCTTTGCAATTGCCCAAATAAATGGAAAAATAATTTTGCAGGATCAGTAAAGGTAGCAATAATTGTTATAAGGCTTATTGTAGTTATTGCAAAGAACCTCAATTGTTAAATATAGCCAATCAGAAGTAAAACAGCAGAGTGGAATCCATAACAAACATAAGTGCAGCACAGTTAAAAGAACAAATTTTTTTTATTGCTAAAAAACAGGAAAGCACAGAAAGTGATGACGTGACTCCTTCAGAAGCAATGAAGTGCAGAATGTCGGGTCACATCATCATGATAGAGGTATAAATAATTTTGTCCAAGGTCCACTTGGAATTAGGCTGTAATTTATAAGCACAAAAGGGTTTTTAAAAATTTTTCTAATTAAAAAGGCCACTGATGTTCCAATACACAGAGATATTAAAATGTTCCAATACCTGTATGTGTAGGTGCACAGTCCCTTTATTATTCTCCACATTGTTGCTTACTTTGAAGGCAACATGGAATCACACCAGCAATACTGGAAGATATAAACAATATTTAGCCATAAAGCAGTGCATATTATTATAGCATGAAAATTAAAATATTATTCTAAATAATTTCCTAGTCTACATAGTGCATAACACAAAAAGGGAAGCTATATATGGCTCATTGTACAGCCTTGAATGTATAATATGAAAATTTAAATTATCTCTTGTGTTTTTGCCAAATGTGTTTCTGAATTACATGGCAGTTTTCATTTTGTCATCCTTGAGTGCACAGAAATGTTGAGGAATTTCTCTGCAACGTGGTTATCTCCAAACCCCTGTAAATTAAGAGCCTGAAAATTTTGTTCTTATATTAGAAGCTGTTTTCCTATTTCATGTATGGAAGTCTGTATTTTGGAATAAACTAACATTCTTCCTTTCCTCCAAAGTTGTTTCATATCTCTGAAGTTTATATTTCAATCCAACCATGAATGCAGGACTAGGAAGAATATTTTACTTTTGTGAACAAACTTCAACATTTAAAAAAAAGGGACTGAATATAATTTCTTTTAAGGCAGCACTTCAAATAAGTCAGTTTCAGTTGTACACAAACAGAATTTAATGAACAGAAGAAAATAGAAATATAATTTTAAATTTTAAAATTAAATTTTATGACAATGACTCCATTGATGAGGAATTTAGATAAGGGCATCAAATGTACATTGGAAGAAAATTAGATGGTATGAAACAGTGTTTTTATGAATGTTCCTTATTGGGTTTTGGGGGGTATCTTGCTTTGTTTTGGTGGTGATTGTTTGGTTTAGGGATTTGTTTTTTGGTGTTTTGTTGTTGTTGTTGTTATTTTGTTTGTTTGTTGGTTTGGTTTTTTGGTTTTTTTTTACAGCTGGTTGTCCCTGTGGCTAGGAGTACTTTTGTAAATTTGTAAACTTTCATTTAAATTTAAGAACCAGCAATTCAGGATGCCAGTGCAATATCCTTCAAAGAGCGCAGGCAGCAGTTAAGTGAGATTTCAAATGCAAAGTGCTGCTCAGGATGACTTTGTGTTGTCTTTGTCTATACGCTCTTGCTTTCAACATTATAATCAGGAATGAAACCATTTGTCTTACTAGAATAAACCCATAGTGAATTGAAGGTGTTCTGGTGTTAAAAGTGACTCACAGTAGAGCTGGTAAACCTGACCACTACACTTTGTGTAGATAACTGGCTCTCTTCTAACATAACCTTTTACCATTTTTAAAAAGGCTCTTCTGCCAGCTCCCACATTCTCTCTTTCAGTTCTCTGCCCTTCCAATTTTCTTGATTTAACAGTGGGTAGTGACCTGCCCTTAAGCAGGATCAATGAAATTAAGCTGGTTGGAAAAAATCTGCAAGCCTGTTCACTGGGGGAATGACAGCCCTGCCCTCCAGAGCTAGAGCTGCCTGCAGGCACCTGGCAAGGCTGGGGGCTGATTGAGGGACAAGATTCTGCACTGACCAGTGTTCCTGGAGCTCCAGTGATGGAGCAAACAGCTGGCATTCCCAGCACCCTCAGCTTTGCTCAGCCCATTCAGACTGCTGCACCTTGGCTTTGACAGGTAGGTGAGAATGCCTCTGAAGCCCTCTGGCTGTTGGCTTTTACAGGGAAACCTAAAAGGGTTGTGTTGGTGCTTCCATGTTTCCCACCCAGTTGCTAGCTCTGAAATGCTGCTATGCCAAAAGTGCACAATTGTGCTTTAGACTACACATATTTTAGACTAAGCCATCACAGTGAGCCTGTCACTCAGTGTAAGTACTGAAAATGCCCTCCAGCCTTTAAAATGTTCTGGTAACTGCTGTTACCAGCAGTCCTGACTTCTCTTTGATAGTAGCTGAAATTATGAATGCTTTTACATTAGTTAATGTCAATCTCTGCTGGTTAATACTTGATTTAATTACTGACACATTGTTCCAGGTAGCAGCACACCCTGACAGGTCAGTGAAACTATAAAAGCAGTGAAGAAGGATAGTTAGCCAGGGAGTAATTAGCTGATTTTATTTTGGTAATAAACATGTTTAATTGAATAAATAAAAGAGGATAGAAGTGATCTCACTTGTTTCTCTCCAAGGAACAGTATAAAGGCTGATCATGCATTTGGTGCTGGGCACTACAGAATGAATCTATGAGAAAAGTAACACCTTAGTCACAGAATAATCACATACTAGGGAGAAAGTACTGTGAGTGAATCACCCATTTAATCTAGCAAGCAAGGGTACAGAAAGAAACATGAAGCTAAAGGACAGCACATTCAAACTAAAAACAAGACATAGGTTGTTCTGGTAGGAGTGATTGACACAAACTGTCTAGTGAAGTGATAGATTCTCCATCTTTCAATGACTTCTAGAACAGGCATGTTCTCTGAAGATGTGTCATTTTTTGGCAATGACAAGTTACCCAGAGGGCAGTCTAAAGAGCAGTAGATGATGAGCTAAAGATCCCCTCTGGCCTCAAACTCTCTAAACATGGTACACTGCCACAGATCTTACAGGCAAGGCACAAAATACAAAGATGCTACAGCTTTCTTTTGCCAGCTACAGGAGAGAAGAGGAACAATAAGGACCACAGTGCAAACTGAAGCCTGAGAGAAGGGAAACTCCTGTGCAGGTATGTCTGACACAGAAGAGGCCGTGGGATGTAAATAGATTATAGTCCCAGGGTGCAAAGAGGATGTATGAGCTTCTCTATGATGCTTTACACATGAGATTAGCTTAAGTGTACATTAATTCAGATGGAATATGCATAAACCAGAGCAAATCCACAAAGCTGCAACATGGAAACAGCTGCTGTACTCTTTAATTACAATGAACCTCTTCCATATGAGATGCTGGGGATTTGGGATGAAAATTAGAAACAATTCTGTAAAATGTTGTACTGGTACTTGTGCATCTGCAGTCCTGAAGGCTCATGTGGCAGGTGCCTGTCTGCATATCCCCATTTTGCTGGCCAATTCCCTTATTTTTCTAAGTGTAAGGCTCTGACAATCATACAACATATTCATGTAGTGTGTAGGAAAATGCTTGGTGCTTTAGCACTGGGAACTAAACGTGCATCATTTCAAGGTCTTGACCTAAAGACATAGGTCATGACCTAACCACACTGCAGGGTTGGTCACATCACCTTCATCTAGAGGAAAATACTGATTTCCAGCCTTGTCCTTGCACCCACATAGCCTCCCTGTCTGTTTTGGGAAGATGTGTGGGCAGTTTCTGGCATGTGCTGCATTTTTATGCTTCTACAGAGAGACAAAGGTGAAACAGCAAAGAGGTGGTACTGTCTGATTTTTTCCTTGAAACAGGAAAATGTACATGTGGAAACATCTACAAAAACACAGCAAAATGTGTAGCTACACCAGGTAGTTGCGCTTCTAAACACTTTTTTGCAAAAAAATCTTTACAGGATATCTGGGTGAAAGTGAGGGGGCAGAGGAAGTCTCGAGGGACCATTTCACAGATCCCCCAAATCACCAAGGTTTTAGTCCAACAGTAAGATTTGTTTCCAATTTCATTCCCAACTCCCACCCCCTTTTTTTTAACAGAGCGTTTGTTACATGCTATTTTGCTTGTACTGCTAAAATAATCCTTTTTTTTTCCTTTCTAAACAGGAGTAAATGTGATCATTATCTTGCAAAGGCTCAAGTCTGTCATTTCCTTGGCACTGCCATTACACTGATGGTATCAGTTGAAGAGAACGAGCTACTCTGAGCTATTAAAGATTCATCATTAGTGTAGAATCCTATTGATTTTCCACATCTTTTTTCTAAGGCTAAGCTACATGGACAACCTATAATATAATCCCTGACCATCAAGTTTAAATTGGAAGTGCTATAGCTTGTTTTCAGCTGCCTCAAAGTAGAATGAATAGCAGAAAATATTTGCAAATACTCAATATGTTTGAGTGCTAAAAATGGTTTTCTGTTCCATGGTGGATAGGCATTTTCAGATTGGTGTTTTTCAAGGGGAGTTAGAGATACAAAGTTGTTTTGGTTTTTTGTCTGCTAGACATTCAAAAAGCAAGACCTCTTCCTAAAATGTTCTATTCTGTTCTCTCCTTAAGATCCAGCCTCGATTACCTGTAGGTGGCCCAGAAGGAGTTATTTAGGTATTAGTTAGGTATTTTCCTCCAGTTTCCATCTCTTTCCTTTGGTATCAAAGGTCTGCTCAGTGTTAAGTATGTCTCTTCTTTTTGTTTAGCGTTATGATGAAATGTGGCTCAGTGGCTCAGTATGCTCTATTGCTTCTTGGATTAGCCAAGTTCTGAGTGGATTGTTCTTTGAATGTTGCCTGCAGATTCATGAGTACATCCTTCCCTGGGATAATTTTCTCCATAATCTTCTTCTTTACCATCAAAGGGAGTGTAATTACAACAGAGAGTGGTGTGACAGATGTGGGTATTATAAACAGGCTATCATTGCTTTCTGAATGACTCAGGCATTCGTTTTCCCTCCTACCAAACACTGATGGAATGTTCCCTGTATCTCTGTATTGTAAATTAGAATCTTGGTATAGGTGCTCATTCATTCCAACACTGTATTTTAGCCAAGTACCAATAACAGTACATTGCAATGTATGATCCCACCTCCCTTCCTCTGTCTGCTCATTTGTTTCTGCCTCCCTTCCCCTGATTTACTTGCCACTGGGAGCCTTTATTTATTTTCAAATGGAAATCTGTCTAGATTTTCTTTTACCATGTACATCATCCAATCTTTCATTTACTGCCTCTTTATGCATTTCTTGGTGCTGTTTTATTTTTCTGTTAATAGAGAACTGTCTAGAACTTTTGCTCCTTTTTCTTTGTGTGTTAATGTAGCTGTTCAAATCACACAGCCCTTGGCTCACTTCTCCTCAGAGTCCACTTTTTTATTATTACAAATGTGTAGTGAAATTGGAGAAGCAATCTGCCTTGCAGTACGTTTTACACTTACATGAACATGCAGACTGAAGGCATTTTATTCCTAGAGGTGCCACTTTCTTGTAATTCATTTCGTGCTAAATAAAATGAAGGGCTACCCATTTTACCTCTGACTTGGAAAATGAAAAACACAAGAAAGCTCCAAAATAAAATAAAATCTCCATTGACATTTAAATGTCTTCTTTTAAAGGGAAGAAAAGAACTGTAAGTATAAATTTTTTTGAATCCAAATGGAGCTAGAGGAACCCAATGTCCATGTATGCTTTAAAGTTATTCTGACAAATCTAGTCCTGTTTTTTATCCTTGTCCAATTGAGTATACTATATAGTGCCACTATAGTATGGAAAGTATTCATCAATATTCTTGCATGTAGAGGCAACTTTCCTAATGCTTTGGAATTCTCGCTTATTTTATATTTATTTTCTCACTCAGAAATTCAAAGTCTGCTGTCTGGGCAAGTATCCTGGAACACTTGGTTGTTAAGCACAGAGAATCCTGTTTGCTATTGCAGAATGAGAAGGATGTCTTCCTGCCAGCACCTGAATGCACAGTGCCAGTGCCTGAGCCCTCAATGAGACCTTGGAGGTTGAAAACCACCTTCACAGGTAACTGATGAACCAGCCAAGGAAAAGACAAAATTTGAGTCTCTCTTGCCTACTCTGCTTTCAGTGTCTCTTGTCTCCAGATTTGGGCTTCCAGTTCCCAGGCACAGCCCCAGCACTTAGAGGGTTTGACAGACAAACTTTTACTCCTGGCTGGAAGGCATTACTCTCTAACAGAATGTCTCAGTTTGGAAAGACAGGAGTCTGCTAAGGAAGGCAGCAGCCTCCCCTGAAAGAGAATGTAAAAAGAAAGAGAATGGAGAATGTAAACCCTCCCCACCCCTCCAAATTGCTATAAATTTTAAATTAAGGGGCTCTCAGACAAAAGATATGGGAGCAGGAAATAACAGTTCTTCAACAGGGAAGAAAACAAAAGGATAAAATAAACAATGCAGTACACTAGAACAACACTGACAGAGGTCAGAACTCAACCTGACGCCCTGTTGGTCATGGTGTTGGTAGCAGTCCAATTGGAAATGTGGCTGCAGTCCTCCTGGAGTGTCAGGTGTGGTTCTGCTGGAGCACTGATCCTGTAGATAAGGATGTAGTCTTCCTCTGAAGATCCAGTGGAAGAAGAGGCAACTGCTGTTCTGCTGGGGAATTCAGTGGAGAAGCCGTGCTGGTGTTTCAGAACCCAGACTATATCTGGGTAGGAATGCTTGGCTCCTCCCTCTGGGCGGAGCATCTCATGATGGGATGTTATAGTTCTTATCAGTCATGCAGTGACATTCAATAGCCTGTTATCAGCAGATGTCCCCTCCCAAGGGAGGTGTGATTGTGGTCACTCAGAGACAGATAAGGAAAACTGCCCACTTGGCAGGAGACAACTGCCATACAGATGGTGATGGAATAAATCTTGCCTTGCAATCTGGAACACAGAGTTAACAACACATGTGGGCAGCCCTGGGCTGGAACACCTTCAGCTTCTACAGCCTGTAGGCCTGAGCCTGGGAGTCTTCCTGTTCAGTACATAATAGGGCCATGAGAGCACCGAGGAGAATCCAGCCTCTGACTCCTTAAAAACAGCAGTGCTCAGCCTTCTGTCTCTGTATGAATCTGGACCTTGGAGAAGTGAATCTGAGAGCATAAACCAAACAGTGGCTTGTCTCTACCTTAAGCTGCAGAGTTGCTTTGCCAGTATTGCCTGATCCTAAAGCGCAGACTGAAACTTAGTTGGAGATTTTCCTGCATTTCTTGCAGACATGTCTGTGTATGTTGGCAAGAAATGCAAAGGATTTGCCAAGTAAAGAATTCCCTAGTCCAAATCTTCCTCTAGCCCCATCCCAACCCTTGCAGGGCAATGGTCCTTGCAGGAAGCAATTTTGTAAAGGCCTTTTCACAATGTGGAGAAATAGGCCATTTCCCACAGCTCCTGCCATCCCAGTCCTGTGCAATGGGATCCCTCAGGCCCTCCTGTATGAGTGCAGACATGGAAATGTGGGCTAAGTCTCTTTTTGATTACTTGTTTTTATTGCAACAGTTTTTATGGGAAATGTAAACATTATGGACTCCATCCCAAACTAAGCCATGCTCCAAGCAGTCTTGCAGCACTGGTCTGCCATACACTTCCCTATAGTCAGGAACAGCCTTTATCAGGTGAAAAATACCTCTTTACCTGGCACAGGGGACATGGGACATACCATTCTTTCAGGGAACAGAAATAAGAGGATACAGCTCCTGGTTCCAGTCCTAGCAGCAGCTTTGTGAGTGAATTGGTGAGTGAGATTTGTTTGCAGTTTTATAGAAAAATTGTGAGCAATAGTCTTGACTGGAGAAGAAAGACCTGCATTTGCAAGGTAATTTATTTGGGATAAATCACATCAGTGACTCCAGCCTTCTTCAGTGGAGCTGTTTACATGAGGTGCCACCGAAACAAGAAACAGGAAGGAAGGACAACTTGAAAGGAGGGAGGTGATCAATTTTCTTTTTCAGTGGCTGCTGTTGCTGGGTTGGCTGCATAAGTGACTGTTTAGCTGTGCAGTCTGTTAGAATGAATTTCATCTCAGATCCAAGCATTTTTTCCACATTTTGGGTTCATATTTACATTTGTTAAGGTTAATAGACCTGACAATTTCTTCATGTTCTCACCAGGGAGCAGTCACTGACAAACCGTGGGAGAGACTGAAACAATATTCTCCACAGAAAGGAAAATCTGTGCCTCACAAGGCTGTTACACATTCCTCCCTAGTCACAGTCCTCAGCTCTCAGTGGTGAAAATCCATGTAGTGCCCCTGAATTTACCTCAGCAGTGCCAGTTGACACCACTTGTAGCAGCTTATCCTTGTTACTTATCTTCCTCAGTGTTCCAGCAATTGCAGTGGAGCCGTAGCATTTTCTAAACCCATTTTTTTCTTTTCTTCTAGAGTGTTTTGGCCAACTCTTCTGTGTTTGTGCTACAAAGCCCCAGATTCAAGTGTTCTACCTTGCCTTTTAGATGCCATCTGCAAAAAGCCATTTTTTAAAAGAACAGGTAAAAAGTAGACATCAGGCAAGAGGCACCTTTGGGCACTTGTAACATTACATGCCTTTAAAAAGAAAATAGAATAGGAAGCCAGGAAATTCCTTCAGGAGAGAACTGAATTGAATTTTTAAGGTTAGTAAATAATCTGGGGAAGTATGAATCTGCATTTTTCCTACTGCCATCAGGGCTCTTAGGATATCTGAGGCAGGGACATTACTGTGTCCAAGAGCCTCTCCTTTCAGCTTTCTTCCCCTTCCCAGACTCCACAGAGAACTATCCAGGCAGACTTTAAAATTCAAGAAGGCAACTAAGACCTAAGCAGTTACCTCTTGAGCTGAGCTGAACTAAGTGGCCATATGCCTGCTCCTAGACTAAAATAAATGTGGGCTAAAATGCATTAGCTAAATGCAGCAATTTAAGGTAAAATATTTGATTTGCATTTAAAGCAGTATAAGTGGGGGGTATAGGCAGGTCCTGTGACTGAGCTGATGTGTACTACCCTGATGTGTACTACTGAAGGAATCAAATCCAGTGCATCCGTCCACATAGAAAGTACTCACTCTTCTCCTTATGCCAGCTTCAGTACAAGGAGGCAGGAACTCCTTGTACTGAAAATTGGTAAAAGTGTTTAAAAGTCCCTACTTTGCAGACTAGGTTTTAGGAAGACTCATCCCCAAAGCTCACTTGGTGTTTTATAAGATGGTTCCATTGCATTCCTTCGTGCTCTTGCCTTTAATGAAGTCTGGCCCAATCACTGCAGTGCTCACCAGTAAAAGATCTCCCATCACAATGCCTTAACTTTAGAGATCTCCATGATAAATTTCCCCCAAAATGAGAGGATAGTTAGAATAGCATGGCATGGTCAAATTCTTGCTCTTAGCAGCCTTGTGAGGAGAAGGGTGAGTTGGCCCTGGTCAGCACCTGCTATTAGCTTCTGTGACAGGCCATACTGCTCTTTCTGTGGGAGTCCAAGCAACAAAAGCTGCACATGACCAAGTACTAATCATAGCTCTTTATTTGCAGATCATCCTTCCTTGCACCAAGCCTATCTTATTTCTCTGCCTCCAGCTCCACCCCATGTATCCTCTGGCATTTTGGAAGCCCAGGAGCAGAAGGCTTGCCATCAGTACACCTTTGTAATCTGATGTCATATTTTGTTTGCCCTGTGGTTTTTGTTTCATCAGGAAGTTCTAGTGCACATCCTGTCTGCAAAGTTTTAATTTAGTCCTTTGTTGGACAAATCTCATATGGTGACTAATGCAGGAAGAGAGATTGGGTTAAAGTCAAATAATGTCTCAAAGATTTGGCCCCAAGTGAAATAATGCTAAATATAAATGCAAATAGGAAAGGTAGACTGGGAGAGAGAAAAAGTGCTGGCTTGCATACAGCTTTTCTTCAGAGATAAATAAATTCAGAACATTTTTAGATACAGGCTGAATAGAGTATAATGCTGTATTTGTCCTCAGCTTTTATCACAACTGAGAAGAGTGAAAAATTGCCTCATCTGTAAGGGCTTGGAATATAATGAGCAAGAATGAGCTTCTCTGTCAGTCCTAATAGCTTTCCCTCTGAACAGATAGCTGCAGTGGGGGAGATGTCACTTCCTGCAGTAACCAAACAGTACTAGCAAACCACAAGTTTGCCACTGCAAACCACTGAGTTGCATTGCAACACAGCTGCCTAGTAAGAAATACTGACCCCTTCCATGGGATGCTCTGGAGCATCAGCTACAGGCACACAAATACAGCTACAGATGCACATAAAGAAATGCGCACATAAATGCATAAAGAGAAGAGAAAAAGGCTAAAAAACATGTACCCAACAAACTGTTGTGCTCCATAATTTTAAATACATGTCATAAAACTTTGTTGCAACTAAACTTTACATAGAATAACACCAAATTTACTTAAAATATCACTCTATACTACAGCTATACATACATCTAAAACCAGAATATATATGTAATAACCATATATTCACATATGGCCCATATACGTATTCACAAATTAATATGGAGCAGCACTGAAGAGGTTATTATAAGTCCCTAAGGTCCCAAGCTTTATTTAACATCTAAAGAACAGTAGTTCATGTTCTTACATACCACTAGATGGTGACTTGTGTAATGAGTTGTTGACTTTTATCCTACAGTACCAATTTCTTTTTTTATTGGAATGAAACAGAATCACAACATTACTGTCTGTATTGTTAATAATTTGCCCTGAAATACATTTCCATAAACATCATGCTGGTTATAGGGGGTCTAAGGCAAAGCTATGGAAAGAAAGGTGAACATGTTCCCTGCTAAACTCTATTTGGGATTTTTTAATATCTTTGTACAATTCAAAACTTTTGTTTTGTTAATTGGAGCTGCAGGATGTCACGTACCAATGATTAAGCTACAATTCAGATGTCTCCTGAGACAAAAAAGCATCCAATTACAATTATGTAATGCCATGTGCATCAGCTTGTATAAACAGTAAGCTTTCACACATCAAGCAAAACTGCCTCCCCCCACGTGTGCTGTGTTCCCACTCAGTGCAACCTCTCATTTTAGCTATCTGCTATTAAAAGGCTACTTCAGAATCATACTTGGCACCTTTCCCTGCATGGCTGCAGCTCCCACATCAAACAAAAGCGCTTTGTTTGGCAGCTGTAGTCTTGTTCTTCAGCTGGGCAGGGGATCAGAGTCTTATCAATAACAGGCTGTACCAAAGACTCACTCACCACTTTTGTCCAGTGACACTTGTTGCTATTATTACCCTTTATTTGGCATAAGTGAGGACAGCCTTTAGCCGCAGATAAGTGGTGAAAGTTCAATGCTATCAATGCACTGAGTAAGGAAAAGTAATATTTCTCTCTCTCCCCTTAATGCATTATTGAGAGTGGAAGCTATTTAGAGCTGAGCTTGTCTTTTTTGTGTTGCATATTTTACAAAACTTCCTTCAAAGAGGAGACCTGTCTCCAGTTGTTTCACCCATGCTGCCAATCTTTGTCAATAGCAATGCAAGTAATAGTAATAATAATAATTCACTGCAATAAGAACCAACTTGTAGTTTGGTTGTTATTTAACAGACTGTGATCTATACAGTGTAGCTTTCAAAAACAACTGAAGAATGAGATTGTCTTGAGGACCTTGGATCCTGAAAATCTGACTCCTAAGGAGACTTAAAAATCCACAATCCATTTTTGGCCTATACAATAGACTCTCTTTCTGAGAGTACATGATTAGTGAACAGTGTGTAATGGCTATTCCTGTAATTTGTACCTGGGGGGAGAGCAGGTACCCCCTTGCTTTGCCTGTACTGTCCTGATGGATGACTGCACTACACGGGTCTTGTTCTCTCCACCAAATCAAGTTTTCTTTTCTCATCAAGCAAACTTCAACCTGTGAACTAGCAGTTCTTTTCTGTGAGCATTTACACAAGCTAAAATTTTCTTGTGCAAAAGGGAAAGCCGAAACAAATCTTGGCTGAATCAAAATGTACTTGAAGAACCACAAAGGCATCTGAACATCCTTCTGGTCTTCACCTACCTCCACTATTGATTTGTTATAGCAAGGCCTTGTGCGTGGCGGGGCTCCTAGCATTTCTGGTTCAGTGTTTATTACTGCCTAGCCAAGATGAAACATTTCTGAAACAAGATTAGCATCAAGTATTTGCACCATTAGTATTTACAAGCAGAGGGTTAGCTCTAGAAATAGCTCCATCAAAAGATGTCAGAGCAGGCAGCTATTCATGGGAAATTACTTGCAAGGGACACATTCTCCCCTCCTCAGTTGTGCTTAATGTTTTCTTCCTACCATCAGATTCACTCTCCAGTTCAAAGCTTAAATGAGGAAAATACATAATTGCTTCCTAGAGTACAGCTCTGTTTATTTTCTGCTACCTCTCTGCTGCAAAACTGCCTATTGATTTCCTAACGTGTGTATTTCTGTCCTAATGACTAATGACTAAGCCTTAAGCTGTGCCAACCCTGGCAAAACAGGTTGTGTCTGTGCCACACTGAAGAAGTGGACATAAGAGGAATTCTTTTTAAAATTTAATTGATATAATCCCTGATCATATTTTGCTAAGCTGAGACTGCTTTTATGTTCAGCTCTGTGGGGACAAAAGGGATGGGAAAAGTCCTGGGAGAGCAGAAGCTTTGGAGACACATGGAATTTATGCTGAGTCCATAAACTATTGATCCAAGACTATTTATATCCCTTGGAATATCCTAAATATGAACATGTTTTTTAAATCTAGCTTTCTACCCTGACAGGGTGTGTGTTTGAGAGATCCAACAGTCTTTGGTTTTTCATTCTGAGAAAACAACAGCCAATATCCTGGCTTTCAGAATGGATACACAGCCAAGCCTTCTGAATGCAATACAGCTAATTTGCAGTGTCCGGCTGGGAGCCTGGTGATGCTGTAACCTGAACCTTTGATGTGACCAAAACAGGCCTCACACAGGGTACATTTCTTTTGAAGCAAACACACAAAAAGCAATAACAAAACCAAAACTCAACCCCAACCCAAAAGCAAGTAAAAATCTTGGATAAGGGGAAAACAAAAATAAAATTTAAAATAAGACTATTCCTTATCTGGTTTGAAACAAGAGCTTTTTCTAGACCCTAATCTATATTCTACCTCTCTTTTCACTACATCTTGTCAGATGAATTTTGAAATGCAAGTAAAAAATTGGTAGTTTAAAAAAATTGCTCCCATTAAACTATTTTAGAGGGTTATAATCTAGTCAAAAATATGTTCTAAATCTAGCTTACTTTTACTTGCTAAAGGGAGTTTTGAAGAGTGACATGCAGTAGCAAACTATACATGCACATGCCTTGTAACTGGTATCAGCTGAAGAGTTAATCCTTATAGAAAACATACATAACATCGACTAGAACTCCTGTGATTTTCTGTTTTCCTGTTGAATAAAGTGTCTGGGAACCATGACTGTGATACATTGCTGCTACTAATGCTGTAGCCTGTCCCTTTGTTTAATTACTGCAATTAATCTTAATCTGTCTTTGTTTGGCAACAGCTAGGTTAGGAAGAACCAGCTGAATGCTTTTCCAAGAGACTGCTGTTTTGATCACTAAACTCAGTCTTTTCTTTGGCAGATGAAAATATCCAGCATTTTATTGCAATCCGTGTATGTGCTGTATGGTTCCCCAAAATACAATTGTGTATTACTTAGAGAGTGGGAAAAATATTTACTACAAAGGGATTTTTTTTGTATACACTGTAGAAAAATGAAATTCAGTGTATCAAGAACATTTTGTCCTGTTCTGTCTGTAAAAATGACAGCTGTGTTTCACATTGTATGAACCACTCACATAAGCATTTAATTCACTCATTGTAAATCGAGCTACATAAAGATGATGTAATAATTAGGTCTGAAACAGATGGAAGTCCTACTTTAGATAATACACTCACAAAAATAGCATTTGCTTGCTTCCTTCAATTCTATACATTTTAGTCTGTGAAGATGTACTTCTAATCAGATGACAGTAGCTGAAAATAATAGAATAGGCAAGGTTTGCAGAAAATGTTCTGAGACAGATCTTCATTTTTTTCAGTACTGCATTTTTTAGGCATCACTGTATATATGCAGAACACTGTGTATGCTTTCTGGGCTGTGATTCTAGGAAAATACAGTGAAGGAGTAGCAATCTCATGGAAACAAGCTTAAATTTACTGAGTATAACTTTACCCCATATAGGCTGAAGGACTATGAGCTATAGTAGAGGTGGCCTTTGAGTCCTAGTAAAATATTTGTATTGTACTTGAATATCTGTAAGTAAAAGGAAAGGGGGAAATATAGTACTTGAATATCTGCATATAGGCCTTGCCCCGGTAGGTCCCAGTTGCTCTTGATGGGCTGCAGCTGTGATGTCCTTAACTGGGTGGCAGCTGTGGCTAATGAAGATAACTGGGATAAAAGGGGGGTGGGTTGGCCAGTCAGGGAAAGCCTTGGAGGAGTCCTGGTGAAGAAGCAGGAACAACACTGCTGTGAAGAGCTGCTTGTGAGAAAACCACCCGGAAGGTATGGGACTCTAGAAATATGATAACAGCAATAAGATAACAACAGTGAGCTGCTGTGGTCTTGGCTGGGCAAAGATCTGCCCCATGGGTCATTTGGTCTTTCCCAATCTTTAATTATGTGGAGAACAAGACCATGCACGCATAGGGAGAACGTGTGGAACACACTGGCCAGATAGTCACAAACAAAGGTAAGTTCTTTGTTTCAGATGGGCCTCCAGCATCCCTGTAAGAAGCAAAGGTTCTTTTGCTCTATTTTCAGAGCTCATTTTTATGAAAGCCCAATTAAGCAAAGTTTCTGCTGTTTTCAGCTCCTCTGGACATGAACAAGAGGTGGAATCCCATCTGCCACAGGAGAACTTCACCTGGGAGAAAACTGGAACCTAATGCAGGATTGTGCAGAGCAGGCATTGCCACATGAGTGACCAGGTAAACTCAGCTTCTGCAGGTTTCAGTGTCAGCCTTGGTAAGAAAATACTGAGTGTGGGACAAAGGCATCAGGTATTGTAAGCACTCCAGAATAAAATTGGTCGTGGTACATTTGCCATTTCTGTGTGGTAAGATCTGGGGATATAGGGACATGCCAATGTTTATGACATCATTACATGGCAGTGGATAGTGTGCTCAGATCATGGGATCTGGACAATTTTTTTTTCAGAGTGAATATATGCCTGACCTCTGCCCCAAAATATTTTAAACAGGAAAAAACCACCTGGATTTTCTGACCCTCTGCATATCTATTTTTCTTCAGCATGGAAAAGACATGGACCTGTTACAGCAGGTCCAGAGGAGGGCCATAGAGATTATCAAGTGGCTGGAGCACCTCACCTATGAAGACGGGCTGAGAGAGTTGGAGTTGTTCAGCCTGGAGAAGGGAAAGCTCCAGGGAGACATGGTACCTTCCAGTAGCTAAAGGGGGCCTGCAAGAAAGATGGGTGAAAAACTTTTTAGCTGGGCCTGTTGTGATAGAACAGGGAGCAATGGTTTTAACGTGAAGGAGGGTTGATTTAGAGTAGCTATAAGTAACAAGTTTTTTACAATGAGGGTGATAAAACACTGGAACATGCTTGCCCAGATGTGGTGGATGCCCCATCTGTGGAAAAATTCATGGTCAGGTTGGATGGGGCTCTGAGCAACCTGATTAGTTGAAATGTCCCTGTTCACTGTAGAGGGTTTGTATGAGAAGACCTTAAAAGTTCCTTCTAACATGAACTTTTCTATGATCTCATCTCTGTCCTACTGATGGCCAGTTGTCTCACACAGTTCTGCTTGCTGTGAGGTGACCTTTTAATGTTTACACATTGTGCTACTTCAGCCACAATAACACAACTCAGTGAAGAGTTGGGGAAAACTGAAAGGGTTGCATGTATTTGTTTGGAAAATAGATCAGTGTCTGTAAAATCTATGTGCTGAGGTTTTATGTTGGTGTGTGATTTGCTGTTGTCTGGTTCATGCAGGTAAGGCTGAAGAAATCCCTCTTTGCACCTATAATCCCAGTCCTTTAACAAAGGGCTCTCTGCTCCAGGGAGTGCAGTCGTGTTTCAGACCATTGCTCAGACTCAGTATGAATGAGAGCAGATTAAAGAAACAGCATTAATACCCCTCAGTTTAATCAGCACAGAGTCACCCAGCTGTGTGTGGGCAGCCACCACTTGCTCCCTGGAGGCCCAGTCCAGCACTAGGAGTACACATGCTTGTGCTTTACCAAACAAGTTTCAGTCTGTGCTTGCAAGATGTTCTCCACAGGGATACAAGTCTAAATCCTACAGATGTATAGAAAATGACTCCATGAGTGATTGGTTCCAATCTAAGGATTTTAAAAGTGAGACATGGTGGTTTTGTTCACTTGAGGAAACATTCAGCATTTATTTATTGTTATAAAAAAACCACCAGCAGATTATGATCACTATTTTCTTTTCTTATTACTCTGGCAATCAAAAACACTACAGAGAAGACTGTCTTTGGCCCAAAGAGCTTACAAGTCAAGCATGGGACAAGAGATAACCTGGATGCCTCCATCACTTTTATCAGCTGTCTCAGAAGTGAAATTAAAAAATAGATGCTTTAATTTTGTTGTTAAAAAAAATAAGGAAGGAAATAAAATCTCAGAATTTAATATAGTATTTGCACCTGACTGTGAAAGTGAGCTTGTTGTAAGTGCCTGAAAAAATGGAAAGGAAATGAGGAGCTGGATTTTTCACAGAGCTGTTATAAATTCCAGTGTTGGTATTTCTCTGATCCAATGACTCACAAATAGGCATCTTCTGTCGAGACTCTTGTCTCCCAGGAGGAGAAGAGCACAAACACACTGTGAGGCTTTGTACTGTTTGGGACAAGGGTGTTATTCATGAGAGGGGCTGAAATCAGACATCCAGATCATGCCAAAGAAGTTTTCATGCATCCTGTGTGCTACTCCATGGCACTTCTGCTATATTTGTGATGCATGCTCTGTAGAAAAAAGTATTTTGTGTAAGCTTCAAAAAACAGTTTTCTTCACTGCTGCCCTTTATCTTCACCTGTCAGTCACACTGCTAACTGCAGGCAGAGGCTTGTTTAGCATACTGCAGAGATGTGTCCCTTTGTTCAGTTTACAGATTCTGCACCAAGGACTTGTTTGTTATTTGGCATTATTAAGCAGCTGATTTTGCAGGAGTACATTTGAGCCATGGATTGTTTGCCAGCAGTTTGTAATAAGCCAAGAATGAGCAACAACATATAATCAAATCCATTATGACTACATTAAGATTACAGTAGAGAAAGGAAATTGAACAAACAAAAGTATTGCAAAAGTACAGCTAAGAACAATGAAGATATCTGAGCAATGCTGTAAACACTTATTACTACTTACATAAGGTCCACATGTCTGTGTACTCTCAAGCCTGAGACTGAACAGACTTTCCTTTTAAGGCTGTGCTCAGATAAGGTCAACCACTGTTAACATGGAATCATATCAAATACAAATTTGTTTCTCAGCCGCTCTCTTAGGAAAACTGAAACCATTCCTTAAGTGGCCAAAATCTCTCTTCAGTCCTGAAAATTTTTATTATTGAAGAAACAAGAGAAATGCAGGTAAGATGATAAAATTCCAGAGGAATATATCAACCTTAGGGTAAATAAATATTTAATATAGACAAATTTAAAATAAAATAGTAAACACAATACATAATGGAGCATCAGTATTTAAGACTGCAGATACATTTGTTGATGCAGAAAACAAATAATGAAGTAGGTGTAGTGACAGTTCAGGCCTAAATGGTCACCCTCTTCTTGATGTGGAGAGGGAATGGAAGGCAGAAAAAGTAAATACAGGCCACTAGCAGAGAGGAGGTAGAACACCAGACTCTACAGAAGGTGACTGGGAATAGTTTTGTAAGTCAAATGTGTTTTGCAGTTCTCCCTTATATGACATTTGCTGTGGGAGAGGCGTTGGAGGTGGCTGACAAGAGCAGCGTCTGCCCTGCCCTGCACACAGCACGCGCTGCTGCCCGGCCCACGCGCTGCCAGCGGCTCTGGCTGCCACAGCGCACACACCAGGGGCACTGCAGCAAGGGCCAGCCGGCCACACAGGCATCCTGGCTACAGAAAAACATTGTTTCTAAGGGCATGGTCTCATGCAATAACTGCTACTGCATGACAGGCCAGAAGTCTGTTTTTCCCTGCCAGCATCTTTTGATGAGAATTTTAATAGCAGATTTTGGATTATTTGGCCATTAAGTGGATTGAGACTTAGCTCAATCAGCTACTCTGCCATTAAGATCAGTGACTTTCCTGGGACTGAATTTATCTAGAAAAGAATTATTCACTGTGCTCTCAGAAGGAAGGATTGTATTTCAGTATTTTGGTAGAGAAGACTGCTGAGGCATAACGAGAACACAGAGAAAGAAAATATATAGCATGCTGTGCAAATGATATGGTCCTCCTTTCTTCTCTGCATAATTCAGTCCTTGCCAGATTTTAGCAGACAGGCTGCACTCAGTTTGCCTTTCAGAAGCTGATGATTGGAAATGCCAGCGCTCCCCTATTTCCCTGCAACAGGGGAAATGCACCTCCAGACAGAGCAAATGACTCCCTCAGAAGGGAGACTGAATAGGTAGAAATCATTACTTTTCCCCCAGGTTTCCCCTCTGATCATTTTGTCATTTAAGCTTAGCATTGTAGGATTAAAACAGGAACTATCTTCAGGATGCAGAGGCAAATTAAGCTTATTGAGACTGAAGAGATGATCTCTTTTGGTCAGTACATTTACCCTAAAGTAAAGCTGGTGGGAAGCAGTCATGGATCTGTCCCACTAGGACAGACCTGGTTGTATCTGGGGTGGGAGAAGGGAGAGGGAATTTCTACCCTCTCTCTGCAGAACTCTCTGCTCTCATGTAACTAGGCAGTAAAAATTAGTTGGAGGGGAAATCTTATTCTTCTTAGGCACAGTCCTCTTGATTACAGCCAACATTATCACTGCCTTCTGGCAATTAGGTCAACGCCTTTGAAAATTAAATCATGGGGAAGGTTGCTGGGTTTCCACCAGTTCAAGATCTGAAATGCCTTTCAGGCTTCACAGAAAGAAAACAACGGAGCTTTTCTTCATACTCAGAGAATGGCACAATTGTGACCTTTTTTTCAGTTCAGTGTAAACCACGGGAAGATCAGCTTAGAGCATGGAGCTGAGTTGCCTTGGAGAGAGGCTTTGTTGGTAAACTCTGCATGGGGAATGGAAAGCCATCAGCAGTTTTATGTCTGGGTCTGAGCTCTATTCACCCTTTAAAAAGTATCTGGGCACAGGTTCTCTGTGCAGAGAAGAGATGCAGGGACTGGACAAGTAAAGCCCAGGACTGTGCCATTCCCTACCTCAGTGTGATCAGGGCATGAGCAGCAGCCAAAGCTCTCATCACAGAGATGAGCTAAAGGCATTATAACAAAAGGGCACTGGAGATTATGGGGCTCCTGCTGAGGCACTAGCCCACATTGCTGTTCTCTGTGACTCCTTTACCATGTATTCTTGATGATCTATAAATTAGATTAAAAGCAGATAGCTAAAGCCTGCTCTATAGGATCTATAGGCTGCTGAGGCATCTGTGCTGGTATCCTGCTCTGGGATCAGGTGCTCTGAAAAAAAGGCTCACAAGGCTCAGTAAGTGACATGCAAATAAAGAAACTCCTCCCTGGTCCCCTCTCACAGAGACTTTGCTCAGATTCAGCTTTGCTGCATTTAGAGGCATTCAGAATTCCTTCTTTTATTTCAAGGGGGGAATTTTTGTATAGCATTAAAAGAGCAAGTGGTTAATGAAGCATTTTTATGATGAAAAGTAGTTTGTGCTTATGTATGTGCATTTTTTTGTAAATATGAAAATACAGCATCCTCCTACATGTATTTACCTTAACATCAGTGTATACACATACCAAATATTTGCTCAGTTTCCCCCACAATTTAATATGGAGATCTCTAAATATCCCTTTCTTGGTGTGTCCTCTCTTCCCCTCTCTCATACCACTTCAATAAAAAGTCAAAATCCACAAGAATATAATAATGCTGTACAAACATCTAAAATGTGAAAAGAAGTGAGAGAAAAACAGTTTCCCTTATACAAAACTGTGAGGGATAAAATGAAGGCTCATCAGCTCTGTGCAAAGAAGCAGAGATTCAGGTCAGGTATAAACCTTCTCCAGTGCTAAAGCAGATCAGGTTGTGGAATTAACCACCTGAAAAGATCACTGAGTCACATCAAAGGAGGGATTGTGGAGCTGGAGGCTGTGGAAATTGCATTGGCATTAGGATGCAGCGACAGAGCCCCGGTAAGGCTGGCTCAGCTGCCTGATCCTGCCACCTCCACCGGGGGTCAGTTTTTATTTCATGCACAATTTAATGTGACTTTTTGCCTTATCTGCATGTAACAAGCTTGTTGTGCAGCTCCTGGTGTCCCCTGAGCGAAGTCTCAGGCTATGGCTGAGCTTATCCAGCGTCCAAGAGATGGGGAGAGATGACTGGCCCAGCTGCTGGGCTTTGCGCTCTCTGGGAGCCCTGGAGGGCCAGGAGAGCTCCCTTGTGGGCAGGGCTGGCAGCAGTGCAGGGAGGAGTAAGAGCTGTGGCTCACACCTGCAGCAGGTGAGATGTGAGACCAGCAGCGTCACACAGAGCTGTGCCCCATTCCACTGCTGCTCGTGTTGACCACAGCTAATGAGCTGGAGAGAGCAAACAGCAGAGATGTTGGAAAGCAGCTGGCTTGGCATGGCTGCAAGCACATCGAGCACAAACACTGATCTGTCTCTGCCACTTCCACATTGACCAGGTCACCAGGTGCCAGCAGCCAGGGCCAGGGGAAGGAGGATTCTTGCTCCACCAGCAGCAGCCAGACCTGCTCTGGGCTGGGGACAGGGAGTCTCTGTGTGTGCAAGCAGACGGTGTCAAGGACTTCACGTGTTTATGTGCTATGTATTATAACCTGTGCTCCTCTTACTCCAATTTCCTTACAGATTTTTTCTGCTGTGTCTTTCTCATTTCCATGACAGTACCACATTCCCAGTGACACTGACAGTTGCTTATCCCTGGGATCAAGAGGAAAAAGGTCCCTGGTCACAGTAGTGGTGTACAGTGATCCTAGCTGAGCTGTAGTGTGATGTCTTTCACTTGCCCAGCCTTTTTTCAAGCAAAAATTGGTTTCACTGAATCACAAAATCACAGAGTGGGTCAGGTTGGAAAGGACCAAAGTGGTATCATCTGGTCCAACCTCCCTGCTCAGCTAGGGTTGTCCTAGAGCAGATGGCACAGGACTGTGTCCAGATGGTTCTTGTGTCTCTCCAATGGGAGGGACTCCACATCCTCTCTGGTCAACCTCTCTGAAGTTTCCCCTCTCTGAAGATCCTCCTCCAATCCTGGATCAGGATGCACTCAAGTATCAGTGACAGACAGACTGACTGTGTTATGTATGCATAGTGGCTCTATACAGCAGTTTGGAATTAAAAAACCCCAACCCATGGTGAGTTTATCTGTCATTACGCACAAGGGCAGTGTGTAATGTCTCCTTCTGGGACCCAAGCTAGGAAGGATACTCTAAGGGGTTACAGCCAGGCACTGGACAGGCTGCAATGAGAGAGCTGTGCCTGGGTGCAGTCAGCATCACTCCCACACGAGCTGAAACTTGGCACTTCATCCTGGCTGCTCTCAGTGACACTGTCCCATCCCCAGTGTAAGGCAGCAGAGCTGGAACTGGTTTTAGACTGATGGCAGTGAGGTTTTCCCAAACTAATGTCCCAAGGACTATGAATGCTTAAAACAGAGATCTTAAAGAACTCCTCTCTTTTTCAAATCCAGTAAGTCTTTACTACAGAGGTGAACAGAAAGACAAGCCTTGCAGGTTGAGCACATCTGAAATGGAGGTTTGTAATGAAGGTAGTGGGTTCCTAATCTGTGTGTCAGGGTGCTTCAAGCTTGTTTTTGAGCGAGCCACCAGTGTGTATACAGTCAACAAGGAGGGCATAGGAGGCTGTAATCTGTGGTTTGCAGTAATCGTGTGTTCTGTGCACTGCCAGGTGCTGTCCTTCTGCTTAGGGAGGTGTTGCTGTTGCTGTAGCTGTAGCTGGTCTCCCGGCTGGACACTCAGCAGCTCTAATCCTGGAGAGATATCCGTGCTCAGCTTGGTTGTGTTTGCATGAACAATCATTGTTATATCAAAAGAAGATAGATAAATTGCTAGTCAGAAAATGATTTGAAAGGAGTTTCTGGGAAAAAGGCTGTGCTAAAAACAAACACCTATTTATGTATATGCATAGTGTGAGGATTATCACATAAGGAAAGTAGGATATAATGCAGTTAAATGTGTGTAATGCCTCTCCACACCTCCACACGCTACTGTTGGAATTAAGTTCCTTTCTCCTATAAACTCCTCTCTGCTCTGGCAGGAGAGGGTCCGGAAGGCAGCTGCCTGCCACTACTAAATTAATTGCACAACCATTGCCTACATCCCACTGGTCTGCAGAGACTTTCTATTTTCATATTTTCAGTTTTCAGTCCTATAAAAAAACACTTTAAAGCCCAAAGACAGTTGACATGCCACAGATAATTACAGCCTCCCTTGGACATAGCTGCATGCCTTTCCTATTTATCCTACCTTGCCTAAGGGGAGTATCACTTGCTATTAAAACCAGGCCTGAGTCTGCCATTAATATCATTTACTAGACTAATGTGCTGTTCTTCTGCTAAAGAAAACCCAAAGTCACAGAATCTCCTGGAAAACAAAAAAAAATATTTAACATATTTATAGATCTCTCATCATTGCTTATTATAGGCTGTTGCCTTCTGCACAGACTCAAAAAAAGCAGTGTGCACAAACATTAAAGTGAAAAAAGCATGTAGTATCTTGCATGCTTCTTTGGTTAAAAGGTTGTTTTTAAAAGCTGAAACAAGTATATGTTCTGTGTGTGAATATGGAGCAGAACAAATATGGAGCAGAACAGTACATCATAATTTCAACTGAGATTCCAACCAAGAACCCCCAGTGTACTACCTGAATAAAATACCTCATTATATTATGCTTGAAAACACTTTCAGTGCCTGTAACTAAGATCTGTGTATGCCAAGTTTTCCTTCATTTGAGGAGTAATTAAATTATTCCCACCTTCCTGGAGATAGATTTGCAAGTCAGATAAATTACATCAACAACCAGGTAATTAGACAGAATGTTGTCATTTACAATGGTATTTATTTAATCTACAATCTTCTAGTTACAGCTGACTGGACATTAAGAAGGGGGATATGGACTCACAGGCTGTTTAAAAGCATTGTGTCCATGGTGCCTGAGTAGATCTAAATTGATGTAACAATTTTCCATTATATTTCCTTCATATTTCTTGCTGTCATGCTTTGCATCAGCTCCTTGCATGTCTCCCACTTTCATTAGGCAGTGCCTGAATCACTTTCTCTGTTCCCTGCTATGTGATTTTTCTGTCTCCCATTCTCTAGCCAAACCCCCTTCTTTATTTCCTCCCTGTGATTTGAAAAATGTCTCATCCCATGTTCTGTGCCGGAAGGTGAGTTTGGAAAGGAAGCCACAGGTCACAAAGCCTGGATAATTCACATACAAATATATTTGCACTAAAGGTTAGATACTTGCATCATCCACTGTTCTACCCTGGGGTGCCAGATAGCTAATGTGTGCAGTAGCTAAATAGCAGCTTGATGTTTTTTTAAAGGTTACATTGCTTTTAGCTTATCTGCATTATGCTGGGCATGGTGTTACTGGCATTTCATGACACCAGCCTTACCTTTATTCTGACAACAATACAGAAATACCCAGAAGCTACAACATGATATAAGCCCTTCATGATGGTTATGCTTAAGGTAGCCTTACCAAAAATTGCAGATTTAATTTCTGTCAGAAAAATAAACTTTTCTGAGGGCTGTGGTATAAAAGTGAGCTCTCTTCTCATTCTCCTCTACATCTTAGCAGTCATTTAGCTCAGTCTGAAAAACCAAATGAGATGATAATAATAAGATTTTCATGTCATATTTTATTCAATCCTTTTTATTGAACTGAAAGGAAACAGTACAGAAGGTAGAACACTTCTTCAGCTGTAAACTAGAGGAGGGAAAAAATGCAGTTTCTCTCTTTGCCCAAATGGATAGAAAAGAAAAAAAAAAAGCCCAATGTGCCCCCTCACTCCCATTCTTATTCCCTAAAACACAAAATTAATAAAAGGGAAAGAGCCAGAGGGCAGATGAGCATCTGTCTTTTTTCTATGTCTGTGAAAAAAAAAAAAAAAAAGATTTTTTTTCTTTTGACTTAAAATATCTGGTTCAGCAACAATTTTGGATGTTGGAGAAATTACCAACAGACTTTGATTCAGGCCAGCACTTTGAGCCACATCTGGAAGGCAGCTGAAGGCCTGGTAAATGTAATGAGTTGAACATTTCTATGCTTCTAAACTAAGCTGGTTTTATCTATGTGGCAGTGAGAGCTTCAGATTACACAAGTGGGACTCTGCAATCTGCAGAGTTCGGGAAATGCTGTACCAGGGCTTTCAGCCCATCCTTCCTGCTCCACAGATTATGGGTCATTTGAGAACAAAGGAGATCTGTGGAGATGAAACAGAGAAATTTGGCATTAATGTGTCACTACACATGAGAGAACAATTGTTTGTTTTGATTCTGCACGAAATCCCAGTGCAGATGATGAGAGCATTTCCTCCCCTGGAATTCACCAAGACTTCTGGAAAGAAAAACGTGGCAAAGGACACTACTGAACATGATCAAACATGTAGTAGTCAAATAAACCACAATTTTGATTGAGATGGCAGATGGAGTGAAGTACTAATATGGGGGTTGTTTAATGTGAAATAGATTTTAAAATAGCATTTCCTAGCATCAGGATTTGAATGTGAGGCTGAGAAGGAGCATCTGAAATTACATGAAGATGAGACTACAAGAAGATTTGTTCATTATTAGAGTTAGGTCAGGTAGCTGGACCTAGAAGGAAATTGTAGGAAATATTGATTGGTGAAGAAGTAGAGAATCTCCTGTGGGAGTCCTGTTGGCCAACAAGCTGAACCCTAGTGCCCATTTGTGCTGCTACAGCCACAAAGTCAAACCAGATCCTGGGCTCCATCCTCAGGGACACTGAGCAGAGACAGAGACATGATCATTCCAGCCCATTCAGTGAAGGAGAGCATTCCAATATCTAATGAAGGTTTATTTTGCTGTAGAATTGAAGAAGGGAACGATAAAGAAACATAGCCGTGGCTGAAAATAGGTAAGAGAAGGGTTTAGGTTAGACAACAAGAGAAGTACCAAGACTGTTGTATGACTCTGACTTATGAAATTGCTCCATACAAAATGTGGCAACAGGTGTTGCCAAGAAATCTAAGGGAATAATGCCTTAGGAGTTAATACCACTAAATATATTTGTCTGGTTATACCTGTTTGAGTTCAGACAGAAAAGACATTAGTGGTCCTTCCCATCCCTTAACCTATTGTCTAGTACCAGTACAGTGAGAGGGATGCAGCCATCCTGCTGTACTGTGTGCCAGGTTAACCGGGGACAAGCTGAAGTCCATGAAGATCTCCCTTTAATGTCACTAGGAAGGTTTTTCCACTGGTGCTAGGAAACAGCTTGCTTTACATTTCAACCCCATTTGTGAAGCTGTTGCTTGGATGTTAAATAAAAATATGGTACCTTATAAAAAAAATAACTAGCTCTCTGTTTTCCATTTAGAGCATATTATATTGTCAGAATAGCACAAGGAATATATTGCCAGAAAGGGGAAGAAAAGAGCCAATGAACCCTCAAGGTGTATCACTTTATCTCTTTTGGTAAATAGACAATGGTTTATTCCTTGACAAGGAATATTCATTCACCTTCTGCTTTTTTATTTTTTGTTGAGTGAGTGGGCAGGCTGTGATAAGGGGTACTTAGTTTGACATTGCATGTATTTATGACCTACAAAACTTGATATAGACCAGAAAGAGTGGGCAGGGGATGGAAACTGAGAGCTGGCTTAGCAGCTGAATATAGACCTAAGAGCCAAGAAATCCTCAGTACTAATTGTACTGCCACTACTGATTTATGGAGTGTCCTTGGGCACTGTTAAAACTTAGCAAGGGTTTTGAGGTGGAAGAGAGCTATGTGTTTCTATTAAGATGGCATAATGAGGCTTTAATTAGGGAAAAATTGGCTACTTCTCTGCTGAGATGGAATAACTATTGTAGATGTGAATATATAAATACTCTACTGAAGCTGAAAAGGAAGTTATTGTTTCCTCTGACATGAAATCTTGAGAATGGGCCATAGAACAATTTCAGCATTTCAACAGAGATTGTATATAGCTTTGTATATGCCAGTGTCACCATCAAATGCAAATACACTTTAACTAATTTTAATTTATAATTAGTTTTGATGGAAAAGATTGTTTTCATTCCGGGGCAATTAATATAAGCCAATATGTACTCAAGACAGGTGGAAACTTGGCCATATTTCCTTCCCACAGGGCCATTAAGCCAACTTTGACATTTTCATACATTTTTAATTAAATCTCTATGATCTTTGCAGGCCAGTGTTTGCTCTGACAGTATT
This sequence comes from Melospiza georgiana, assembly GCF_028018845.1. Taxonomy (NCBI): domain Eukaryota; kingdom Metazoa; phylum Chordata; class Aves; order Passeriformes; family Passerellidae; genus Melospiza; species Melospiza georgiana. The sequence continues at coordinate 40,032,826 of NC_080430.1, read as the reverse complement.
TTTAAGCTTGAAATTCAAAGGTAGATTATTTAACAAATGTGCACAAAGATTAAAAATTGAATCCCTTCAGTGTTGAGATTGCATTGTCTGTTATCTCTGTTTTGAGTAAAACAGATGGTTCATATTGCAAATGATGCATGAATAGGACTTCCCCAATGTGATGCAAATGACTCTGTGAAACTGGCATTGTATGGAGGAAAAGAGGCTGATGTTAGTAGAAACTTCTTGGACAAACATCAGTAATGAATATGTTCTTTGATTATGTTTCACCACCCGGTAAAAAGCAAAGCATGTTCAGAAAAAATAATCAGAGAGAAAGATGTCCTTTCAGAGGCTGATAGTTTCAGGGACAATAAACCAGTCAGCAAGCCAGTGCCTGGTGCTGCTGTTGGTTCCCATGGTCACCTTTGGCAAGTGCAGTCACTCGGTGTCTCTGGGTCAGCCTCTGGAACACAAGGGTTGCAGCCTCCTGCTGTTTATCATCTTTCTGATGCATTCACACCGTGTGTGTTTGGGGCAGACATTTTCCCCCAGTGGCTGGCACAACCACTGGATGCTGCTGTATTCCAGAAATTGAAAACAAGCAACAGTGAGATGGGAAAAATATTTCCCTGGGCTTGGATGACCTTCCGTGTGCACTGGCTTGTACGGAATAGATATTAGAACATAAAAAAGCCATTTCATTTGAGCAGAGTTTCTCACCTCACTGTTCCCAACAAAGTATTTTCTTGAAATACCTTATTGCTACTTTAGGTAAATGAGGGTCAGGTCTAAATTCCTCTTTAAGCTCCCAGTTTAGAACAGGCCTTAATTGAACTTTCAGTCAGTTCCTACAACTGTCAATATATGTGTTTCAGTGATTAAAACGAAATACATTCCCAGGCTGGTGTAATGCTGACCAGATTTGCATAATCTTTACAACGACAGATTCTTACAGTTTTTGAGGAAAATTCAGATCTATCACAGGAAACCAGTATGCAAAAATGGTTTGTATTATCCTTAATTATGGTCTTGACAGTGCCCAACAGCCTTGTTTTAAAATGGAGTGCCCCAATCACCATGTTACCAGCTTCTCTATTTTTTGTGTGTTTTACTTCATTTATTTCTGTTATCATAGATCAGAGAACGGTGTTAATTTTGGAAAATAGTTATTAAGTTATTTATTTGGGTGTTTGGGCCTGGTGGCCTAAAGGTTTTACAAATTTATGAAATGTCTGAGAGAGCAGCTGCAACAGGTTGAGCTGAATATTGGGAAAAACATGTTCATAAGAAATAAGAACCCCAAACTCTTGCTTGTCCTTCTATTTGCACATCAGTCTGTCTTGCAGATTTTGGTCACATGGGTTCATTTTCATGTGTTTATTGCACCTACTCCACAGGCACCCCAACATGGTCAATATGTGGCCTTGCTATTAAGCGCCATAATTGATTGCCAATTACCCGCTGGAAAACTTTCCTTTTCCCTGTTCAAATCATGTTGTCAAAGAACACTAAGCCCTCTTCTTTCCACAGCTTCTCACTTGATGGATCTCAACCTTGTTTTCTCTGTTGATCTTGATGCAGAGCACACAGGTGCAAAGACCCAAGATTGATCCTACCAGAAAGAATCTGTGAGACCTTGGGAAAAAAAGAGGATATCCAGGATCACCAGCTGGGAAGGCTTGGGCTGAGAAATTATTGTGACAGAGCATGTAAAAAAAGGAAGGTATGGAAATTTGAAATTCTAAGAACACGCAGAAGTTTGGAATGCCATGAAAATTTGCCTTGTTTTAGTTGTTGAATATTATATAATCTGTCTTCTCCTTGCAGGTGTGCCTAACTCCTGTATTAATTACAGTTTTTGTGGCATACTGGGCACTCCTGTGCATATTTGCTTCAGAGCTCACCAGCCTGGAAGACATGGCTGAGGTTTGCTCCTTGCCTAATAGAAAAGTCTGATCTTGAATAGGTCTGTCTGGCCACTGTAGTGAGTGATGCTGGCAATCCTCATAAAATGAAATGTTCAATATTCTGTGTGTAGAATCACATCCATTTTCACAACATCTGGAATGATTCCCCTGACACTTCAGGGTTCTTTAGCTTAAATGTTCCGTGAAGACTGTGTACAACTAACACTTGCTGCTTTTCTTCTGGAGTGCAAAGAGAATGTACAGTTTTGCATCCATTTGTGTGGCTTCTGGGACTTTTTCTGCTTTTAACATTCTCTGGCAATGCCTCATCCTGAGTCTGCCTTTGGCGGCAGCCACAGCACTGAGGGGCCATGCAGGCAGAATAAATAACAAGGCAGTGCTGAGAGGCTTTCCTTGATAAAAAATTGCTGTAGGCTGGGCAGAGAGGGCATATTTCTTTAGCAAAGAAAAAGCTCCCATGGCTGCTGCCGTAGGAAACGGATCTATTATTGTCACTCTCTGTTCTGGGAGGGGACAGAAGAACTTTTTGATTTTCTTTGGTTTCTCTTGTACAGTCTGCCACAGCAGTCAGCATTAGCAAAGCCAGACCTGTGCTCATCTTTTCAAAATATCACTTTTATTTCTGAATACTGATTACTCAGGCAGACTGCAAGGCAGAGCTGTGAGAGTTTCAAAAGCAGGGCAACAGATTGTTGTACTGAAGCGGTAATGACACGAAAAATGGAGGCAGGGTACAAGCAATCCACTTAAGGGACCTGGAAATGCTGTGAAGAAAAGGATTGGGGCTGAGAGACAGATGTTAGATGAAGGAAGGTTTTTACTCAGCACTTGTTAGACCACATCTAGACTACTGTGTCCAGCTTTGCCGCCTGCAACACCAGAAAGGCACCAATGACCCAGAGCAAGCTCAGCAGAGAACCTCCAAGATGATTGAGGCAGGAGCACTTGCCTTATGAGGAGAGGCTGGGAGAGGTAGGCTTCTTCCATCAGGAGATACAAGGGCTTTGGAAGGACTTAACAACAGGTGTCTGATGAGTACAAGGAAGTCATGGAAAAGATGGAACCAAGCTGTTCATATTTGGGCACAATAGTGGAGCACAGACAGTTGAATTCTCATGAGATTTAAGGAGAAGATTTTTCACTGCAAGGACAGCCAGGCAGCAAAGCAAGGAGGCTGTGCAGTCAGTTCTCCTCTCTGGAGACCCAACTGGATAAACCTCAGGCAACGTGGTCTGAAGCTTACCTTGTTTTATGCAGGGGCTTGAGCCAGAGACCTCCTGACCCTTTCCACCTGAGTTACTCTGTGATCCTGATTACCAGCCCCTCCATCCTAGTAAATATAATAACTGCTCTGCACAGCTCACTACAGCTCAGTCATCACCCAAAACAGCCACTACATGAACTCTTAACCTCAAGAAAAAAATGTGCAAGCCCCCAGGATCCTTGCAATATTATAATTTGTTTAAGAAGCAAACCTTGAAATGTTGACCTCAATGTCTTCAGTAGAGTTACAGCAGTTCAGAGCTGTGGAGAGTGTGAAACAATGGTTTCAACTCAGAAATGTGTTGTATAAAGCCTGAAATCTCCTGCTCTCAGGCCATCAAGGTAAGTTAGTGCTGGGTGCTCTACATGGCTTAGGGGTCCAGCAAAGTCAAAGACTGGGGTACCAGGAGAAGTTTGAGATGTTCTTTTCGTTCAGAGTGTGACAGAGGAAATGGTGTTGATCTTCTCATGCCCTCTGGTTTGCTGTTATTATATATGTATGATGGTTCTCTGCTTTGAACCTCACACTTTCAGATGTAAATATAAACCACAGGGCTGGTGCTTTGTATCAGTGTTAGAGAGAGATAAACAACAGCTACCAGTTGGAACTTAGCACTTGAGAAAACACAAAGGAAGGTAAAGAAGTTACAGAAAAAATGGTCTGCCAGGTTTAGCATAAGAAGGACTTTTTGAGTCATAGTACAAGCAGATGAAGTAGTAAAAGACTACTTTCACTTTGCAAAGTGAAAATAGGACCATTCATAACTTCAATAGACAAAAAAAAAAAAAAAAAAGAAATTGACAATAGATATTTGTATTTGGAGAAAAGCAGGCCATAAGCCTATGCCACTTCAAATGTTTTCCAGTCCATTGAAAAGTTAAAAAAAATTACCATGTATTTAAGAAGAATGTTCATAAATCACCAGACTTTCATCAAAATATATAGCCAATTGCTTCAGTCCTTTGGTGATGGTACAGTAAAAAGGAAAAGTGGGTTTGTATGGACAACCACCTTGCTATCCTGATGTGTGTCTCTTGCAAGATAAGAGAAAAATAAACAAGATTTAATTAATGAAGATGTAAATAGATGTAAAAGGTGTGAATACCACTTCATGACAGTCAATATGATGCTGTTAAAAAACAAATCTTGTCAATACAGCCTGATTTTACTATGAATTATGTGTTTGGCTGATAATCACTGTCACGTAGACATAAAAGATTTCTATGGTTTAATGTGTACTGTTTGCTGGCACAGAATAATTTGAGCTTTTCAAAAATGAGCAACTGCATGGCAAGGTTGCAAAAATGAGCAATTAGTGTCAATAAAGCTTGGATAAGATTAATTTAGAACTCGCTAAATGGCAGATTGCAAAGCTGTTGCTAACATAAAATTTTCTCTGAATGAGTATGTTTCTAGTGGCATCCCATGGTGGTATGTACTAGAAACAGTGCTGACCAACCAATTTCATCAGTGATCTGGAATTAAATGCAACAATCCTGTTGATTTAAAACAAACCGGTGAATATCACATATGCTGCTGGAATAGAAATTATAATGCCATGACAACTATATGAAATGGTGCAGGGAGTTTAGGTGTATGAGTGTAATCAAATAAAGCTTTTTCATGTGGCTGAGACTGTATCTGCAGAGTTGTGGAAGCAGTATTGAAAAGGAGAGTCTCAGAGTTGCCACAGTGCAAGCAGAGTATCCCTGTGATGCTCTGGCAATACAAGCAAATGTAATGCTCATCTAAATAAACATGAGATAAACAAGTAGGAGCAGGGAAGTCATTCCACTGGAACTGAAATATTGCATGAAGTCCTGATGCAGGCATCTTGAAAAACATTTTGGAAAATGAAAATGTGCAGAGATGATTTGAGGCCTGATGAGTTTGAAAAAATAGTTTATTTGTAGAGGGCTTGATCTATTTATTGTGAAGTAGCTTGATAGCAGCTGAAATAGGGAAAAAAATGAAGATAGGGGACAGTGAATACTTAATCTAGTGAGAGGATTTCAGGAAGAAACAAGAACAGGGTTATTAAGCCCAAATTTTGGAAGCCAGAAAGGGTTGTAGGACAAGAAGATCCACTATTTTTTAACATTGGGGTATGAATCTTTGAAAATAAATTTTAAAAGGGATGGTAAATCTGTTTCTGAATCTTAACCTCTATTAAGAAGAAAATGCCTTGAAAAATAGTTTTTAGTCAGACAGAGGTCACTTGGTGTGGTAAAAGAGAAACTCAACATTAATTTGGTTAAACAGACAAGAGTCACTCTGAGACCTTCCCTCCTGTTACCACTTAAGTCTCAGAGAAGTCCAAGGATGGGCATGTGAGGGTAATTTTGTGTTTGTGCCTTTTTTTTTTGGTTTAAATGCCTGTAGGGTTTACCCTGACCTGTGGGGCACTCTGTGCTCTAGCAACACTGGTCATACTCATCCTTTTTGTTGCATGTTGAATGGTTATCACAGTCTTTCTGAAACGAGAAGAACTCTCTGTGTCTGTCCCCAAATTCCCTCCAGGCAGGGAAGGAACACTAGGAAAACATCCTGCCAACAGAACTTTTTTTTTCTGAAACTTGTAAGTAAGAAACAATTTGTGAAGGAGGTGTGAGCCATTGTGTTTTCTCTCTGGAAGGATCCCTTTCCATATTATTGAGATTGGTCTTATTACAGCCATCTCCAGCTGGCAGGAAAGTTATGTATGTACTCAATATCAGCAAACATCAATGAAATGAGCCCTTAGAGCCCCTTACTGTGCTTGAATCACCTTTATTGATGCAGTGGGATGCAAACTGCATTTCCAATAACTGTAGCTGATGGACCTCAGGACCAGATGGAGGAAACTGCCTGCGACTGGGGAGAGCAAATTTAAACTGCTCCCAAGTGCCCCAAAATAACCTCTCAAGCAGTCATGGTTACAGGAGCAAAAACAGAGCCAGCACTGCTACAGACATCACCCAGCCAAAAGCGCTCTTCCAGAGAGGCACTTCATCTGCCTGCATAAAGCAGGGTTGGGAGTCACTCGCCTAAATGTAGGTCACCTGGGCTGAGTGGTGACCAGGAGAGGTCAGTGCTGAATGGGCACCAAAGTGTGATTCAGCCCACCCTAAAATAGACATCTAAATTAAGGCTCCACAGAAGTGTCTTCTCTCTCTCTTGGCTGCTCAGGGAGTTTTCTAAGTGGCTCAGCTACAGACTGCTCTGCTGCAGATGTCTGCCTTCATTAACTTTTAGGGTCTTAGGACCAACTCAATTTCTGCCACCTGTCAGCACAAGGAAAGGGCCCTGATGGGCCACAGCCACACTTGTCGTGTACAGGAAAAGGAGCAGATGTGATTTTATTGTGTTCCACATGCAAAAAAAAGCACATTCACACTGGCTGGTGAGCACTTACTGCAAGCAGTGCAGGGAGGCATTCTGGGCTCTGGTTATCCAGTCTTTGTTAGCAATATTTGGACACTGCTTATAAATGAGTGAAAGTGATTTCTCAGCTTTTTCCCTGCTTGTTACACATGAGGATGGATCCAACCTTGATATCAAAAGGTAATGCTCATTCCACTTTCCAGCTGAGGGCAAACCAAAAAAGCCAGTTCAAACTTTGCACCAGTGACATGTGGATAATATGGTGGTGCAGTTTTTCTGTGTTTTCTGATTATAAATGGCAATCTGAAGTTAAGGTAGGGCTTCACATTCCCAGAACCAAAGTGCCACCAGTGGCATTGTCAGAGGGCTGCAGAGGGAGTGATGGGCTGGGTGCTGTTGCAGCTCAACGCTAGGAGATGAAAACAGCATTACTGGAAAATTTGCACAGAGCTCTGGGGCTTCCCATGTCCTGTTGGATGCAGAGCTGTTTTTGAAAGCTATAAAACCAGTCAAGTTACTTGAAAACATCTCATTTTGTCATTCACTGGGAAAAATATTATCTCTGTTAGAGATGGACTGTGAAGCAGTATAACAAAAGCAGAGATTAGTTCAAGATTCCTGGCATTTTTTGAGTGGGATATAATTTTACTTGTGTGACACCATTTCCCTGCAAATGGAAGACTACAGTTACAATGTGATGGAAAAGAAGAGGGGAATTTGCTAGACTAACAGAGAATAATCTGATACCAAAGAGAAACCTCTGACCTGTAGATTTACACAGTTCAAATAAATGAGAAGCTGGCCAGTAAGCCTCTTAAAATGCCAACAATGCTTGAAAAGGGCTAACGAGCAAGTTGCCATGTAAAAAATGGCATTGTAGGTGATGTCAGAAGCAGCTCTGTGAGCACCTTCAGAAAACCCAGACTGCCATGAAGTTTTACATGAAAGAGGACCTTAAATTCCTAACACACATAACATGTCTTAAAATAAATATTTTTATCTTTCCAATATACATCTTCTGTCTTTCATTGTGGTTCTTGCTTTCACCTCTTGGCTAAGACCAAATTAAGAGACAATAGTAAATATCAGTTTCCCATTCTCACATATCACATAGGCCAGAAGACACTGAGCACTGTGCCTAAAAATATTTTCAGGGACTAGACACAGAGGATGTGTGATGGAAAGGACCTGAGGACATGCATTATTTCTGTAGTGGAATAAAGCCTGCAGTAGTACTAGCAAAGGGAAGCATCCTGGTGGTGGGACCAAATAAAATGGGACAAATATGTATGGCAAGCACAGCATGTCTCTACCCACACTCTGTCAAGTGAGACCAGTCAGCAGGCAAAGGAGGGTACACACAGGCAAGTCAGGATCTGTTCCAGTGGAAGTGGATATTGGGCTGGGCCTTGTTAAGTGCAAGCACAACTGATTAAGCAAAATTGCACTATTGTGAACCATGGAAATTGCTAATGCCACAAAGGGGAACGGTCTGTACCATTTGTGCTTCTCCCAAATGCATTTGCTGGAGCCAAGATGCTGCTTGTGCATTTGCAGTGCTGCTTCCCTTTGTGCTGGAATTGTTTCACTCTGAGTTCATGCTCCCGAAGCCCTGCTCTGCCATTTGCCCTCAGTGTTCCTCTCTCCCCCGAGGTTTTGCTGTATCATTGCTCTGACATGCCCACTATGATCATACCCAACATTATCCTGTCTGATTTTTCTTCCTGACAGCCACTCACAGGAAATTCTCATCTGAAGGAGGATTTGTGAAGACACCGTTGCCTCTGTGTGTTGTCTCTGACTTGTTCCCTTTTTGCAGTTCCTGTCATAGCTCCTTGCTGCTCAGTCTCAGTTCTCTGATGAATCTAATCTGCTCCTTGACTGAAGATACCTTCACAGCTGTTACCACATAGCAAGGGAAACAGCTCCATCTTATTACTCTCTTTTAAAAGCAAGAGCCTCGTGCAGAATGTTTGCTTTCTTGGGGGTTGGACTAGATGATCTCCAGAGGTCTCTTCCAACTCTAATAATTCTGTGATTCTGTATTTCTTCCCTTTTAAGTCACTCCTTCCTTTGCAATCTGAGGTGAGGAATTTCTCAGCCCAGCTTTGGACCCTGGGGTTTGGAGAGAACTATCATCTCTGTCAACTTTCACTCAGTCATCAAAGTCACCTTTTTAATTTGGAAAATGTGTTCTCTGTATTGGTCAACTTCAGTAAACACCTTTAATGTGACTGTATGTGTGTGTGTCCATTCACACTGAGGTAAGAGCTTGGAGGCAGCACTCAGAAGATCCAGCAACCTACCCCCACATCTCTCTCTTTCCAACACAAGGCTTCATGAAGTCCCACATTTTTCTACAGATCTACCCCTTACCTGTGGTTTCTCTCAGGTCCACTGGACTGAGTGTCCAGCTCCTCCATTTAATTTGCTTCATCCAACTCCAAAGAGTTTATTAGCATGAGCTAAATAAACCCCTTCAACACCTTCATATTATTTCTCATTGAAAACCCCTCTTTTTTCCTTCTAAAAAGGAGATGCTACAGACACATTTCCACCTCCTAATACCCCAGCCCTTGCTTGGCAACTTCTTCCTCAGAATCAGTGGAATTTTTCAGTGTGGATGTGAAGGGATAACCACACTCCTCAGGGTCATATGGCCCCTAGCCATGATGTGCAAATTCCCCTCCCAGCTCTGCTAGAATGCTGACACATTCATTACAGAGCTTGGAGTTGAACAGCGAGGGGCAAAAATCCTGCTTAGTGAGGTGCTCTGTGAACACATTTTTCCCTGCAATGAAGCAGAGAACAGGCTGAAATGTGAAATGATCCTCACCACTTGTACTAGGGCTTACAGTGTAGTTGGACTTTATTTTTAGCTCTTTACCACTTTCTTTTTTGGCCATTTATTATTTATTTCACATCTTGAGAGAGGCCACTCTTGCTCATCCCTCTCTGAACTTTCAGGTAGTCAATGATTTCAGCTCATGCCTTAGAATAGATATGGTCCAATAAGCCTGACTACTGCTGGCAGACTCCCAAAGTTTCATTTGCTAGAAAATAAGCCTAATGCCCATTATTTTATCACCAAGGTACTTCAAGTTTCCAGACAGTTTTCAAATTTGAGATTAGGAGGATAAACAAGCCAGTTGATTAATTACAAGAGGTGTTTTGTACATCTGACAAAAGAGTGCCTGTTTGCTCATGTGGCTACTGTGCATGGGAACAGGCGGCTCTCTTTGAAATTCCTGTTAACAAAGAAGAAAGACTTCTAATCTGAGGAAGCAATGGAGAATGAGCAGAATGAGGACATCCCCACTGTCCTTGCTGGTGGTTCTCCACCTCTGGATCCTGGATGACCACACAATGAACCAAGCTGCCTTTCACATGTTGCTTTTTATTTCTCACTATTCATTTTGATGGACGCTAACAAAGTCCCAGCATCAAATGAGCACAGCCAGAGCTCATCTTCACCAGAGGGAGGTTGGGAAAGCCTGTCTCCTGCTTTCTGTGAAGGCACACTCACCTATAGCAACACCAGTGATTCCCAGGATCTGTGTTGTTCCCTTGCTGCCTTTGTAATGGTCTCTCACCCCAAGCTGCTCAACCTGCCCCCACCTGTGGCAAACTCAGCCTAACCATGGCATTAGAAAGGGCATCATAGGAACCCTTCAGTGTCTGCCAGGTTTGTGTCAGAGATGCCAGGGTCCTTGTCTCTCCCTCCTAACTTGGGGCTCCACAACTCCTGATAGCACTGACTTCATGGGGCTGGGACACCTTTCCTTTCCATGCAGGAATGCTGTCTTTGCAGCTACAGTCTGTGTCTGCTGCCCTTCCTCCATCTCACCAGCAAAGGTCCCCCTCTCTTAAGGTAACCCCAGCCCCAGACTGAGAGATACAGAAGGAGAAGGGAGGAGTAGGCCTGCAAAGGTTTTATCTCTGGCACCTTTCTAACAGCATCCTATCAATTTCAGCAACTTCTTCCAGCATTTCCCCACGGACAGAAGTTTTTAGTTGGCTTGTAACAAGATAATTTTTTCACTAAGTGAAATCGGTCTTGCTACCAGAAACAGAAGCAGTGGCAAATTACATCTGCTAATTCCTATCCCTGCATCATTCCCAAGTGGTTAAAAGCTCTGAGTGCACAAGACAGCAGGGAAGGGGGAAGGGTAACTAAGTGATGCCACAAAAAATGAAAGCTATCTTGAAACAGAACATTAGAGTATAATTGAAAGCAGCTGCACTTTTGAGTTTAATGCCCATCCTAGATACAAAATGAAAACAGTAGCTACAATTGTAATGAAATAAAGGCTTAAAACAGTCCTAATTAAGAGTGAGATCTCACATATCACAGACCTGGTCTTCTCCTGGCTTCTGGAGAAAGGAACAGGGGTCACTTGGCACTTGCCAATGTCATATCCTGACATTCTAAAAAGTTCTAGTAATATACCATTCAAAGACTACAATAGCTACAAAAGGTGACTGAAAATACTATGAATGACCAAAAGTTAAAAGTTGGAGATCTCAGAATAGATTAATGTTCTATGCATAATAGTGGGACATAAATAGAAAACTCAAGTACTTGAAAATGAATGAAGTAAATAAAGTTCTAAATCAAAGAAGAGCTTGCAGTAAAACCCGTTCTCCCCTCCAACACCCCACCCTGCTCTGCTGACAAAAATGCCTAAAACCCACGCACACTGAAAAAATGCTATCTCCTCTAAAGCAAGGCAATAAGATAGACATAGAAGACCATGGAAATGAAGACAGTGCATCCATTTTCAAGTGTTTTCATGACTGATGATGACAGATCCTTTCCTGGCTGTGAGTGGTATAAGAAGGAACTAATAATTTTCTTTGGCTTTTCTCAGGCATACAGAAAATAAGGCAATGAAGCATAGATAATATGGTTTGGCAAGTGACTTCTCTGGGTATTGAGTAGGACAGATCTTTAGCTGGCATATATCAGCATAGGATCATTGCCTTCATATTAATTTAACATCTGCCCCAGTTTATTAATGCTTCTGTTTCTGTTCTTTCTTAATGGACATTCATACATATCCTAACAAAGAAATCCCCAAAGGAGCTGTCTTAAATGAATGGAGCAAAACAATTTACCCCAACAGTGGAAAAAATATTGGAATGATATTCAAGAATTCCAAAACAATGTGAGTAACTCAGCCTGGGATTTGTTTGAAAGAAAAATGAAGATTCAGGGCAAGGCTAAATTTATTTCTGCCAGGACATGGCTGCCCATTCTTGTACCTCTAGCCTCTATGCTTGTATGCTTCTGTCTGCTAAACTAAATCCAGTGCTAGTGTCCAAAACCACTCCCCAATACAAGGACTGCCTAAATTAGATTAACCATCAAGGAGCAAGCATGTGTCTAATCCTGTACTTGGATTCTTCTATAACTATTTCTTTGTTCAGTATTCTGTCCAAATATATTCTAAATATAAAATACAGTGTTTGGTGTTACATATGAGGAATGGCAGGGGAGAGTGGGGGTTGTCTTACCTCTCAGTCAGCAGCTACTAGCTCAACATATTCTTGACCATCTGATTGCTTCTCCTTGGACGTGAGAGTATTTCCTCCCACAGGCACTGAAATCTGTACATTTGGAAGCCAAAGCAATAGGAATAAACCCTTTCATTGTTTTTTTGGGTATTGAAGCTTGCCTCAAAAGTCCACATCTGTCTCCCCTGTTTATTACCTACTTAACTATTGGCTGTTCTCTGGCTCTCCTGTCCTTCAGTCCACTGGCAATTCATCTGCTCATAATGAGGTGTCAAAAATGATTGATAACGCCTCTGTAATTATCTCTGCCTGCTCTTTAAGAACATTCAGGTGAGACTATCTGTCCTTGCTCATATGTGAGCATTCAGTTTGTCACCATCATTTTCTTTGTTCTTTTTCACCAGCCCAAACAACTGCTTCCTTAATTGTTTTCTCACTTTCCCACCAACTGAATCAAAAGTACAGCTCCAAATGCAAAGCAACAACTTCTGTACTTGCACATATCTTGCTTGTGAAATCTCAGTGAGATCGGTGATAAGTGCAAGATACAAATCAGAGCTCATGTTAGCCTTAGAGGAATGTGCTGTATGCTTCAATCTACTCCTGGTTAATATGTTTGGATCCCAAATTGGCTTGGATTCCCGTGCTTTCATCTGATGTGCCAGTCTGGGGGCCAAGTTTCTGTATTAGAAGACAGATTTTACTCTTTGATGGGGGTAGCCTCTGAAGGCTTTTGGTTGAACTCCATGCCCAAAGCAGATGGCAAAGTCAGTTGTACAACCCAGGACCTTAATTTGGTGTGGATGAATGCTCTAGAGCACCTATATTACAATGAAAATATAAAATTATTTGTTTTTGAGGTACACAGGGACATTTCATCCATTTATTCAGATTATGGTGCCTTGGAAATCATTACAAATTAAGACAGAGGAATGACCAGGACTGATAAAGCCTGTTTTCACTGAAAAATGAGTGTAAAATAAATACTGATGTTTAGAATGTCAGGAAACTTATCGTGAATTTTGTCTTCTTAGGAAAGATTCAGTGCATTCTAACAAACAAAAACTAATTTTCTGCAGGTACCCTTGATTGTAGGTGAGAATCATATGACTGCACCATTTTTTCCACTGATTTTTTAGGAGTGTAAAATAAATGACAAATTGAAGGCAATGAAACTGAACAGCAAAAGGTACATGACGTAATTTTAAAAGTATTATTATAATTCTTCCAACAGACTTTGGTGCACAGATGAACCCATCATATAGATAGATAGATAGATAGATAGATAGATAGATAGATAGATAGATAGATAGAGGAGGTGGTTTTTTTTTTGTTGTTGTTGTTTTTTTTGTTTTGTTTTGGTTTTTTTTGGTTTTTTTTTAAATATATATACCAAGGCATGTACAGTGAGCTCTTCATCCTGGTATTAGAGAGGAGGCTCCACTGAGCATATTTATTGGGTACTCCTCAAGAAGTCTGGTCTCATCCAATCTTAGACATCTAAAGCAAAGACTTTTATAATAATTAATTGCTCCCTGTAGTCTCCTTCCAGTCAATGGAAAAAACAAAGCATGGCCTATCTCTCACTTAGGTATCACCCTCACAAGAGGAGGAATTGTACTCTAAATTGTGTCTTTTTCTCCCACTTGGGAGATAACTCCACTTCAGCCAAAGGATCCCTTCAGAGTTTTCTTCCTCTGCATTCCCTCGGATTTGATGAAAAATCTGGCCTGGTCATATAGAGATGGGTTTCTCCACAGTTGTTTCAGAAGTCTGTTTAAGGTCAGAAGAGAGATTTGGACAAGAGACTAAAGGTTATGGGTTTTATTGCCTTACTTGTGGAATAGGAGAGTTTCTACTGGTATGAGATGAGAGCACAGCCCCTAGCACCCTTGCTGCCATTCTGAAAGGGAATCAGTACTAGAGCATGTCCTGCTGTTTCCTCTGGCTCAAGCCTAATGGAATGTGCACAAAGTTTATTAAACTGATCCTTCTATCTGTTCCTTTTAAGATCTGTTTTTGCAGTTCTGATGGAGTGCTGTGAAGAAGGGCTACAGTTTCAGTGGCATCATTATTTTTTTATTAAGTTCGCCCACATCATGCAGCAATTGGGTTTCCTGATTTGGAATCCTGAAGGTTCTCAATATTCTTTCAACCTATCCATCATGTTAATGTCCATACCAAAGACATCTTCTCCAGCCACTGGCACAGATCGTTATGCACCCTGCACTTCAGCCCTAGGCAAGTCCCCTTCTATCCCAATCCAGTTATCCTGGCACAGATGGATTCTGCAGCTATTCTAACTCTCAGTCAGTTAGAAGAAAAGATCTAATGTTGGCACCAATGAGAATTTTACATACATACCACTTTTTGTCCCCAAACTGGAGAAAGCACACTAAACTACCCCTGCTGGTTGGGAGAATGACATCCTGAAAACAGGATGCTGCTGTGCACATTGCTCTGCATAGGCAGTGGGACCCGCCCAAAGTGAACAGCTTCCAGTTTGGGTAATTTTTGTGACCAGAGTGATGAGCTCTATACAGTTATCCATGCTGGAAACATAAACATGTATATACAAAGCACTGGAAAGATTATTTTTCAGCACATCAAGCACCTTGTCTAAAAGAAAGTCAGAATGCTTTATTCACATGAAGCCAGGCCTGGAAACATGTTTATTCAGGACAGACATTTTAAATCCCATTTTCAATGCACATATCGCATGGTGGTTTTCCTTATTTTGTTTTCTCTTTCTCTCCTTTTCCCTTTCCTTTCCTTTCCTTTCCTTTCCTTTCCTTTCCTTTCCTTTCCTTTCCTTTCCTTTCCTTTCCTTTCCTTTCCTTTCCTTTCCTTTCCTTTCCTTTCCTTTCCTTTCCTTTCCTTTCCTTTCCTTTCCTTTCCTTTTCCTTTCCTTTCCTTTCCTTCTTTCTTTTTTCTTCTCTTTTCACAGTGGGGGGTTTGTTGTTTTTGGTTTTTTTAAGTGCATAAATATTCAAATTTACATTAAAACTTTTAAACCATATAGCTTAATGCCTAGCTTAACCACTTAATGCTTTCTTTATTCACTTGGGGTTTTACTCTTGAAGCAGACATCTTGGGTTGCAAAACATCTTTCCTTGTGTTTTTCAAAGACATTTAGATGAATCTGAGCCTGAGCATGAAGGCACAGTACAGATTAAATTGGCGCTTGTTAAATCTTCAATAAAAGCAACAATGTTCTGGAGCATCTTAGTCCTGAAGGCCAAACTGTGACCAAGGAAATGCCCAGCAGCAGGAAGCAAAATTACACACATTCATAAAGAGCACAGTGAAATCCCCTGCACAAACCTGTTCACTCAGCCCAAAGCAGCTACAAACTACCCTGTGTTTGGCACTGGTCATGACACCCACACAGTTACTGCAGGTCCCCTGCAGGATGGCAGCTAATGAGGTGCTGGTAATGCACCACCTCACCAAACTGGAGTTTTCAGAGTCTCCCACCCTGGGAACACCTGTGTGGGGAAGGTGATTGCACAAGGCACAGCTCTGACCCCTGCTCTGGGCATGCCCTTGGGCCCCATTCCTGCCACTCCCCTGGCCAGGGAATTATTACCAATATTTTCCAGGTGCAAACACAAACACAAATCCTCCCTGCCAATTGAAAATTATTTAGCTTTTGGCAGATTGTTGCTGCAAAAAGAAGCTTTGGAAGCATTAGTGGTACAGTAAATAGTGCTGAGAAGGCAAGTGTGTAACCCTGAAAAAATAGCATGTTATTCAACTATCAGGAGTGACTGACATGTTGTTTAACTGCAGCACTTTCTTGTTTTAATTAAACATCTTTCTTTCTTTCTTTCTTTCTTTCTTTCTTTCTTTCTTTCTTTCTTTCTTTCTTTCTTTCTTTCTTTCTTTCTTTCTTTCTTCTTTCTTTCTTTTCTTTTCTCAAAGGTACTGTCTGGTAACTTTTCTCAAAGGTACTGGCTAAGGAGCATAATGATTAAAATAAAAATTGATTATTCAGATTTGCTGAGGACAAAGAAAGAATTCTTTCTCAGTAAATTTATGGTCTTCCAGGGACAAGAATCAGCACTAAGTGAAAAGAAACCCAAGTAAGCAATTAACAGCAGTGACAGCAATACCAGAGATGGGAGCTCAAAACACCTTAAACATAAATGTTCTTGAAGTGCTGTGCTGTTTTAGTTCAAACTGGCTGGAAAATGAGAGCAGTGCACTTCTTCTTCAGAAACTGACTTCAAACACTGAATTCTTAACCCTTGCCACATAACTCACCCCAACCTTATTCTCAAGGCATAATCTTAGACACACATCTTCACAATCAAAATTGTAATTGTTTTACATTGTTGAGAAATAGGCAATTGGAGACAACATTCCTAACATGTCAAATTCAGTGCCATATTTGGAAGAAAAAGGATTAATCTATTACTAGTACCATTTTCATCCACTACTTACTGTTTTGTTCCTTTTTTCCTCTCAGGGCCATTTCATTGTGGGATCCGAGAAGTCATGCCAAGTCTGGCACAGCTCAAATTTCAGCTAGAAAATCACAGGAATGGCACTTTATAGGTAAAGTGATGCAGAATCGAAGATGGAGCACAAGAAACTGATAACCTTATTTTGATCTTTGGTCATGGTAAAATACAGACCGAATACTGATGTGGAGAACTCTGATGCTTGAATAGCCTGAAATGACAGTGGCCCATCCTAGTGCAAGAGCAGAGAGAGGTTTGGGAAGAGCTGTTCTTTCTTGAAATGTAAGTTTCTTTGAGCATATGAAGTTATCTCTATAAATCATGTTGGAAATATGCTTAAAATCTGCCACACTTGTGAGTAATTCCAGTTTTACACTGCCATAGATATATCAGTACTGCTTATTTTTAAGGATAAAGTATAATTATTAAAGACAAAAAATACTCTACATAAAGAAAGTTATGTGTTACATATAATAAATTAGATTAGAAAAGGTCAGATGACAGCAAAGCCTAACTATGTGCCAAGACTCCCAAATACTCATTCAGCTATTAACTGGGCACTTCACACAGAAGAGCCTTGGCTCTTGGCCATTACATTTGACAGTACAAACTTGGTAACTCCAAGTGAGTGCTCTTTGAGGGTCAGATGGTTGCTGCTTTGGTTGGCTTTCCACATTTGTCAGAAGCAGCCAGTCTGACTGCAGACAGAGACCAGAGCCACATGCGTGGCTCCTCTCCACTTCTCCAACATTTGGCAACGCGTAGCTGGCAACCACCTTGTGAATCAAATGACTTCTGTCAGACTTTTCAAGAAATGCAGAAACTGGAGATTAGAAAAGGAAGGCAGCCTTTTGTGTTCCCTCCTGGTGGTAAGGATCCTTCTTAGAAGCAGAATTTGGTTTTCCGGGAAGTACTCCTTATAACATTTTCCTCTCAACAAACCTTGCCAAAGTAATTCATGCACAGCATTCACAGTAAAATAGGATCTTACCATTAATCACCTCATTTAAAAAGGAAAGTATCCTCCTTATGTGCTTGAGGATTTTGCCTTTGTTGGGGTTAACCCACAGGTCTCCTGTTAGCATTTTCTGCTCAATTAATTCTTTCAAAGGGATTATTGAATCTACACAGATATTGTGTAATCTAGGTTAAGTCAGGAAATAGCATAATGAGAAGCAGTTACATGGAGAAGGGAGGTCAAAAAAAGCAGCAACAGGAACTCAGAAAATATGAGGATATAAATAAAAGGACAGGTGCTATCTTCAGTCCTGTAATGTGATTTGGACTCAGTAATTGACCTAAAAATAGAGGAGACTAAAAGAAAACATTCTGAAAAGCACAGTAGAGGCCATAATCTCAGCTGGTGTAATTCAATGTACTTCCAGAGGAATGAGTACAGAAGTGAATCACTACAGCAGAATAATAATAACCTATATATTTATAGAAGAAGTGGCAAAAATAGCACTTGTCAAAAAACATTACTCAAAGCTAAAGCAAAATGCTTATCGAAGTAGACCACATTCTGTGAAGAGAGCTGTGATTACTATATTATGATTACACTAAAGCCAGGCGATGCATAGACTCAGTTAATTTTAAATGCAATTTAAGCAAGAAATACTTGGTAACTATGATACAGATGGTAACAATCCCAAAAAGGAAGGGATCATGTTTATATTTTCCTCCATGGCAGTATTTTTGGAGTGACAATGGCTAAGTCAGAACAAATACTTAAGTGGATCCTGCTCAGCTGGGTATATATCTGATCACATTTCAAACCTTGCCAGTTTTGCCTTGGATATAATTATCTCAGGCTCTGAAGAATTACTGAAGGAATTTTACTTATCAGTGGCAACTGGCGATTTTAAAGGAGGGGCATTCCCCATCAGCCTGCGGGCAAAAGGAAACCAAAGGCTGAGATTGCCTTAGACAACATAAACCTGACTTTTACATTTCTTGCTTTGAAATAAGATATTAGATCTTCAGTCTTCCCTGTTTCAAAACCACCCTGCTCAGCTCCTAAGAAATTTTACTGTTGAGAAAACTTGAGAGACAGAATAGATGAGGAAATGCTACTTTCCTCTTTGGTTGATTTTTTTTTTTTTTTTTCACTTGAATAGAAAACTTTCATAAGTTGGAAAAATTCCGCTCCAAGAGGAGTAAACAGGAGGAGAAACATGCTTTCTGGCTGGCATCCTTCAGGCCAACAATACTGCTAAATCTGTGCTTTAATCACTGACATTTTATGCAACCGTCTATAATTAAAAGCAGAGTTTTCACCCAAAATGTATCTTATGCAAGCAACATATGTTTTATGCAAGTGAGCTTAACTGTTCCCATGCACTGAAGGAGCAACTCCATTCCTGGAGAGCTGAGACCAGCCTCCTTCCAAGGCTGCTGTGCTCCAGGAAGCCGAGCATTACCCGTGCCAGGCTCGTGGGGAGCGATGCCCTCGCTGTTGTAAATCAGCGCAGCACGGTACTCACTACACTGATTTAAACCCCCAGAGACTGTGACTCCTGCAGGAGCAGCACTGTCTGACTGCTGAGCCTTCACGCAGTGCCAGGATAATTGCATCCAGAAGCAGTTTTCACCCACAGTGGGTAATGCAAAGCCCCGTGGCAGAGCCGGCTCCACAGATGCGCTGCTGGGTCGCTGCATCCATTTCACACTGAGCAGCTCCCATGAACCATTTCAGGATGGTGCACCTCAGCACAACAGAGCTGTGACAGCTGCAGAAAGGGCTCTATTGTCTCTTTCAATAAGGTTAAGGAATAATTCAATAGCACAAAAATCACACTGTTTAATTGAAAGTTTTCATAGCTTTTAAAATGTTAACAGAATGGCATTCCAGCCTTCCCAAAGATCAATGAAAGCTGCATGTGTGTGTTATTTCTTTGAGAACTAGCACAGTCACGAAGTGTTAGGGTTATTGGCTTTAAATGGAAGCCAACAAATTATAAAACATCTAAACCAACAGCTTTGATTCACACTACTTGCTTTGCAGCTGAATAGGCTAAAATGAAATAAAACTAGTATATATGCCTCAAGGTTAAAATATAATTTTTCTATGGAGTAGTAAAGTAAGACACTTTATTTTAAACTGAAGAATAACATCAAAAAACAACAACAACAACAAAAAAACCTCAGGAAAAGTTAAACACTACTTGGACCTG
The DNA here is from genome assembly GCF_028018845.1 of Melospiza georgiana. NCBI lineage: Eukaryota > Metazoa > Chordata > Aves > Passeriformes > Passerellidae > Melospiza > Melospiza georgiana. The sequence goes on along the minus strand of NC_080430.1, from coordinate 40,013,133 downwards.
TTCACAAAATATCAACAACTTCTCAAAAAGTAAAGAAGGCAACTTTTCCACATCAGATTGAACCAACTCTTCTCAAATGCTTAGAAATCTCTTCTAAGAGACAAGAATTGGCACCAACTTCAATTTCGTGCTGCAACATCACAAAACACAGTTTTGTAGGATAATAGAGCTCTTCTTGTTCTCTTAATATTTTCTCCTTGGCTTCTTTTGTGCAGAAATGTCCTGAAGATTCTTTTTCCATTACTTCTGTTTTGCTTGAAATACTGATCTGTTGCTGATGTACTCTGTGAACCCATTACCTTATCCTCTGACTAATGTGTCGCTGGCTGTCCCTGCAAAGCTGACACGATGGTGCCAAGATGCCTGTAGAGCAGCAAAAATGTTTTCATGGTTTGATTATTTATACTTAATCACTTTAGAAATACCAGAAACCGTGCAACTGGTCACACGTTGTGTCACCACTTCTATTACATTCTATTAATGTAGATTTTGTTCAGGTCTTTTCTAGAGTGAACCTGTGCTTTATGTACATGAATATACTGAGTATACTGTGCCTTCTGTGCACAAGAGGCTTCTTGTTCCTCACTGGAAATTCTGACACTAGCCTTGCACATGGTCACTTAGGATGGTGCACTGGCACTGAAATGCTCAGGAGGTCTCACCGGGTGATTTTGCTCTCCCAGCAGAGACAAGGGTGTCTGGGGCTGTGCAGTAACACAAATTGCAGCCCAAATCTGCAGCAATGACAGATGTGATTAGCAAATCTGTCCAAACTCTATGCAATAATAGGCAAACTCTTTCTGATCATCTAGTGACAATCATTACATTTGGATTGTTTGAAATCCCATTTATTCCATATTTACCAATTAATGTTTTCTCCAATTTGCCAGAAGACTCTGCCTTAAATGTTGTCAGTGGGCTGGAACAAGATTATATTGAAAAGTGGACAGTGGTGTTGGGGCTGTTTTAAGACAGACTTATAAAATAAGCAGTTGATTGCTAAACCAAGTAGTCTCTTCTATGACTATCAATATTAGTGAGATGATGAATACTATTTGCTCTCAAAAGTTGAAAACACTGTATCCATTTAAACAGCAACAGCATTGTTTTAGCTGTCATAAGGCCTCTGGTAAAATACATGGGAGAAGTTGACATGTTTTTGTAGCCAACTGACATAATAGGGAGAAAAAGAAATGAGCAAGAATTTTTTCAGTTTCTGCAGTTTGAAAGATCTTGTCTATTGGGTCCCCCCCCTTTTTCTCAGCTATATTCACAAGTCTAAGAAAAGACAGTACCTTTTACTTTTATAACAAGTACATTAAGCAAGGGGGAGCAAGTGAAAATGTGCTTGAGGGCTTAAGAGTAATGCAAGGTCTTTGATAATTCAATTCAAAACCAGCCAGCTGGAAAACCTTGAGTGAACTTTAGAGTTCTTTAATGGTAGATAGGGATGATCAGGAAAAACATATGGCATCGCCCCATATATAAAATTTTGCAAATGTTTTGCTGAATGTCATACCCATCATCATCAGTGGAACATCTTAGCAGATGTTCCCAACACTGACAGGTCTCAGGTGAGTGAAAATAGTTTAGACAGCTGGGTGTATAAGGAGATAACATAAAACACAGTTTATTCCATCATAAAATTCTGTCACAGAGTATATTTTTTTAATCCTAGTCTGTCTCAAGGTTTCCTGTTGTTTCCCCAACCCCCTTTCCTAGGATAACTGCAAATACAAGACAGGAAGGTGAACTCAGATACTCCATATCATGTAACAAGCTACAGAAGTTTGTCTCTGAGCAAACAAGCCATTCTGTTGTCAGCTACTTTTGAAGAGGTTGCAGATGCACAAATTGATCTTCATGCTGAATTTGATGAGCAAAAGTGGAAGCACTTCAGTATGTCACATATTTCTAAAGCCAGACTTTCCCAGTCAGATGATTAATTAATACTCCATTAGGATATGATATCTGATACCAAGACCTTTAGTTCTAATGAGTAGCCAAGAATTTGGATACTCTGAGCCCTTCATCCTCATTCAAGACGCTGAAGTAAACAGTTTTCCTCTGGCAGTAGTCTTAGAAAACAGGATATAAAAGCAATGTCCTCGCTTTAAAAGTGGTTACTAGCAAGCTGCATGTGTTTTGGAGGAGCGCTTTAGGCTTTGCTCTTACAATGCCAGAGTCCCTCGTGCCCTGTGTGCAAGAGATACAGACAGCACATTGCCTGTAGGAAACAGCACTCTCAAAACGTGAGACTCCTTATCTAAGCACACTTCCTCCCATCACAGGAATCACAAGTGGGGAAGACAAACCTGGATATATCTGCAGATTGCTCCCCAGCCCTTGGGCCCTGCTGGGGTATGTCATTGGTCTGCATTGACACAGAGGACTGAACCTTCCCTTCAGTGAATGACAGGAAGGAAAAAAATCAAAGTGGAAAGGGAAGAAACACTTGCCTCAAACACCCCCACACCTGGGGGGTCCCATGGGAGATGATCTGGGTGAGCACCACAGCAGTCCCATGCATGGTGGGGAAGGTTCCAGGCATGCAGGCAGGAGCAGTGCAAACTCTGGCTGATGACCAGGCTGACAACGCACCAAACTGGTGAAGCCATGCCTTGCCCTCACCCCAGGCAGAGCCAGGAAAAGCAGCTCCCATCTGATCGATTCTCACCCCACCCATAGCAATATTCCAACATACCCTCACTCAGATCTGTGAGCACCAAAGCTCAGCACAAAAAGATGGGGTCCTGGGCTTGTCTTCATTCTCCCAGGCTGCCCTGCACTTTTAAAATAAAGAATTCTTTTTATTAAAGAAAAATGCTTTGACTTCTGGCTTTTACCATCTTCCTAACAGGCATTTACAATCTCTGTCTTCTTCAAGAAGATGCTAAAGGATGCCTCCTTATTTAAGAGAAATTTTTAATCCCCTTGACTTCCAAAACAACCTGAATAATCCAGCCTTAAGTCTCCTCATCAAGGCCAGATTTCTAAACACAATCAGACTTTTGCTTGAGGTTTTGCAAATTTGGTTTTTAGTTTCCGTATACTTAGAGCTGCACAGGTCAGTTTGAAACTCTGGGAAATTAAAAGAAATTAAAACCTCTACACCAAATATTCCTTCCATTGTAGCTGACATGCGTGAAGATAGATATTTTGTATGAAGCTTGTCTTCCCCATCAATTTGGTGGCTAAATTACAGCTGCTGGGTCAAGGACAGATGAAGAGGATAAAGCTAAAACCTTCTTGGTTTTACTCTCCTTTAGATCAATTTGAAAGATAAAGAGTTTAGTCTTTCACACTTTCCATGGTTTAATAAAGGATGCATCAAGGACGTTCAAGTTCTTGCATCTTCATGAAGGACTGAAATTGATATTAGAGACTTTACAATCTCTTTTATCTGAAGTTAATTAGCCGCTGAAAAATAAATTAGCAGAGTCTAAGACAATTTGACTTAAAAAAACCCCTTTCTTTTATTAAACATCCTCTCATTTGGCTGTGGCAATTCACTACTTTTCTATTTCTCCAATCACTGTAAAATTTTGCAGGACTTCATTTCCAAAAGTGAAAAGAAGAAAGAGGGAAACAATAAAAAGTGAACCATCTGTTTTCTGAACACCTTTCCAATCAAGCTACACAGATTCTTTCCTTCAAAAGTGAGCTTCACCCAGGTATAATTGTTTAAAAATTGAACAATATTCTTATACCAACAGGAGTTTCTCAGTCTTTTTTGATATCAAACACCCCAGCAGACCAGCCTCCCATCTGTTCCCATCTAAGAATTATGAGGTCCTAGGGCTTACATTCATGGTGCTTGAGTACATTTAATAGAATTAAGGGTAATAATAGACCTGAGAAATTCAAATTTCCTTGATAATGGTGGGGATCTTAGGTAGAAACAGCCACTGTATCTAAAATAAGTTACATAAACCTGCAAAATAAGGTTTTTTAAATGCAGGATTCCTGCTTGTAAACTATTTATCCATAAATTCCTCATGAGAGCAAGTGATATAATCTTACATTATAAACACTAAGCTTAATAAAACTCTGGTTTAAAAGTTTTTAACTTAAAGCCTGAAACTGATATTTTAAAAGTAACTTAATTTTTTAAAAATCTTGTTGGGCAAGGGAAATGCCTGTAAACTGGTAGGGAGGCATGTCTTCAGTCAGCTGAAGAACAAATTTGCTTTTAGTAAAGTCTGCTTTACTGGTCTTGCAGTATAGCAACAACATTTTCAGTATAGTATTAGCTTTGAAACAATAATATTGAACCATATAATTCCAGGAAAAAGAACAGGAGTTATATTGGCCTTCACAGGCTTTGGGATAAAACAAAAGACAGGTTTGCTCCTACTTTTAAGATGGAAGAGTTCATGTTTCTTCTTGCCCTTCTATGCACTGATGAACAATGTGATCTTTTCAAAATTCAGTGAAGATCCTAATTAAAATTGGATTCTCTTATCTACAAAGCCTTGAAGCTGTCATAATTTGAGTGCTATTCTTCTTGATCTACTGAGCCCTGACAGCTTAAGTCAATGTTGAATTAAACTTGTGCTAAACCATCCCCTTTATCAGCATCTTTTTCTCTGATAGGAATCCCTAGGCACAACTGAAATAGGAGAACCTTTAAAGTAGACTGGCTAAATAGTCCCCCCAAATTACCATGGATTTCTTTCCCTCATGCTCAGGGAGGATGCTGGCAGTTAAAAATACTTTCTGCAAGAGGACCTTTACTGTGATAAATGAGAACTGCTCCTTTGATTTTAATGGAATTACATTAAACTACTGCAGGTAAGGATCTGACCCTCTACACCTTTGGATGTCACCCAGGCAGGCATTACAGCAGGGCAAGTGGTGTCCCAGCTTAAAATTTTTAAAAATACGTACAAAGCAGATAGAAACATACAAGGGATGACTTCGTTATATACACTACATTTTCCCTGTGTTTCAAAGGGCACATGCAGCTGGTTTAAAAACCTTTCAGTGGGAAAGCAGAGAATGGACATTATTTATGATTCACCTCCTAGAAAGAAAAACCCTCCTCAGCCCTTGATGAAGGCTGGGCAGGGAAGAGCCAGGTATCAGCTTGAAGAGGAAAGCTGTAGGGTAGCACTACGGCAGAGGCAGATCAACCCAGCAGCCACCAGAGAGGCTGGAACCTTTTCTTCCCCGCCCCACTCAGTGGGAAACAGCCTCACAGCAGTGCTGGTGTGGGATGCCTTCCACCAACCCAGCTCTCAGGAGCTCCAGCTTCAGGAGTGTCCAGGCAGAAACACTCTGGCCAGCCCAGGTGGGACTGGCTAACTGATCATCAGAAGCATAAACCTCCTAATACCCCTCCTAGCTCAGCTCTGCCCCAGACAGCCTTTCTGGAGCAGAGAAAGGATCAATGGTGTTAAGGGAGGTGGAACACAAGGCATGGTGTCAGCAAGGGTTGGGGAAACTGAACAGGGGAATTCCCTGCATCTCCCCTGCCCTCCCCAGCACCTGCCTGAATGAATGCATATCTCCATGCAGAGCATCCTCTCCAGGCAGGCATCTTACCTCAGCTTCTCCCTCCTATTCCTCCACTCTCTGCAGAGAGTTCAGGGCTTCTCCCATACACAGATTGCCAAATTTCTGGGGTTTATTGACTTTTCCAGGCACTTCTGTAACCCCTTGCCTCAAATGAAGTTCTGCTTCATCCACCTCAGCCACTCTTTTCTCCCTGGAAGCATAACTCACAGATTCTCATCACCCTTCACCTATCCCCTCTGAATGACATCTTCACTCCAACAAGAAATGAAGTTTACATGAGGAAACACACAATGTTGGAGAGATGAGTAGATAGTTTGCCTCTGACAGACACAAAGAACCCCCAGAATGTGGCTGCCAGGTGAACAAGGTGTGTTTTGCTCAGTTGTGTGCCCTGCAGTCAGGCAGGGATGTACCAAGAACTTGGCTGACTCGTTCCCTGGGGAGTCTCCCAGAGAAAAGTGAAGTGACAGACTCTGATGTGACATGTAACATACAGTAATTAAGCGCTTCTTCATTACAGCAGAAACATTATGGCATTACTGATAAGTGAGGATTTAATTACTCCTTCGTTTTTACAGAAGAGGCTCCAGTATTAAACCAGTAAGAAAAGCGAAAACAGAATATACACGAACCACTTATATGAATACTTCAATAGCACATGATTATGGCAAGTACCCTCTGACCTTCTCCCACCCACTCTCCAACAAGTGTGCAGAGAGCTTCCCGGGGATATTCTTGCCATCCAACATTATCAACTGTACACACAGTAACTCACAACATCCAGCACAGAAATTCTGCTCTCCCACTAGCAAGACCTAGCTGAATCAAGTGTTGCTGGACCCACAGAAGTGCACACACACACACACAATCTCACACACACACATGTGTACGGGAACAGGGAGCTGGAACAGCTGAGGTCCATGTGTCATGAACCATTGTGGTTTTCCACAAGGGATGAGAATTTGTGTTTCAAACCAAGTTCATCAGGAACAGCATCATCGGGCCTGCAGCGAGGGGTGCCATCTGCCAACTGTCCCTGAATTCAGGCAGCCCACACTGCTCAGGCATGTCCTCAGTTTGTGTGGAGAAGCTGGTTCTCCGTGGAGCTCAGTGCAGCACCTGCAGCAGAAGGAGCACACTCGTCAGACACCCAACACTGAGCTCACGTAACGTGAGCAGTCGTCACCCATCCGCCTCTGCAGCTAAAACTGACTGCCGTACCCAGAGCTGCCATCACCACGCTGTGTCAAAACAAATCCACTGGCAGCACATGGAAAGGCATTTCAAGACTGATTAAAGACTTGCCTGCAGGATTTTCCAAATGTAAAGCCTATTTAATCATTGCATTTCTGTGTGCTTTCAGGAAAAGCAACTCGGCTTTGAATGACTCACCCTTCTCAGCCCAAACCATTTGTTCTCTGTGCTAAGTATGGCATCTATTTACTCAGGCAGTCAGGGGCCAGGCATGAAATGTGTGTCAGGTCTCCTCAGGTCTATGATTATGTACTGTCCTATTTTTAATTGAGGTAGTTTCCATTAAAGACCTTTTTTCCACACCCTCAGGACAGCTTGGAAATTCAGAGCTCGTTCCTCCCAAATCACCTCCAAGTGGTGCTCACAGAGGGAACACAATACTGCAGAAACAAAAATAATTGTGGAAAAATACTGGAACACAAGCATTTAAGCAATAGTGGTGGGTATTTTCCAGAAGCCTGCTGACTCCAGCGATTTTGCTATACAGTAACTTTGTGGGTGATGGCTGCCTGAAATGTGATCCATTACTGGAAGCTAATTACATGCAGTCAACCCTCTTAAATCCCTTTTTCTTCACTCTAAAAGCCTGTCCTCATATACACATACTTAGGAGATTCCAGAGGTCTATGTGGAGCCAAATACAAGAAAGACACTACATGCCTTTTGTCATATAAACAATAACAAATTAAGGAAATTGTCATGACTATCTGCCACCAGGGTAAGGAAAGGATGGTTCCTCATTGCCATGCTAGAAGTCTGAGGGTGCACCACTGCAGAGCTGTGTGCTGTCATTATTTAGATGTTAAACCCAAATCAACCCTTTCAAAAGTACAAAAGCAATTGCCAGTATGGTGGCTCAGTTCACCCTGAATAATAACACATTTATTAAGGAAATGCTGATCTCACTGAAGGCAATTTCAAAACTTCTGACTCACATACAGTCCAAAGTACATTCCTGAACTTGGGAAGAAAGCTTGCTAACTAAGAAAGCACAATTTCAAGTTCAGCCAGGAATTTTGGTACATTAAACAGGGTGAGAACCAAATGGAGAGATGGATTTTCTTTAATTATCAATTAAAAATCAATTAATTATTATTATTTTCAGCATTGCAATTTACATATACTATCCTGCAACTACAGTTTCAGGGTTGCCACAGCTTTTGAAAACAAAAAGATGTTTCCATGTACTTCAGAGCTTCTTGTTTGAAGGAATACCTTTTCACCTCACCCAGCTCTCCTAAACAGATCATCCTTTTTTACTTCAGAACTTTAGAATAGAATCAGCAAATTTCACTTTGTTAATTTCTTGATTAGCACTGTTTTTTAAAAAAGCTTGTGCATACATACATCATTTACTCTGTAAAAATCCCTAATATATTAATCAGTTAAAAAAAACATGAGAAAAAACCAAATCTCTGCTGACCCATGAATGTATTCACATTTCCCAGTGAGGTTTATCATTAACAGCAATTGGAAATCTTTTCTGATTAGTGAAAACAAGCTTGCTTGAAGATTCAATCTGAAGAGCCATGAAGTTTATTCAACCACAAATGTAACACTAAACAACAAAAGACTAAATACAAGGGAAAATATTCTAGTTTGAGTACAGCTGCAATGTGGTTAGACACCCTTGTCTTGAAAACCAAACAGGCTGTGCTGGTCTTTTTCAGTTTATAGTACTGGAAAGTTTGATGTACCAAAAATAAATTGAATCATTCTGAAGGAAAGCAAGATACCTATGGTTTTAAATTATGAAGTCTCTGGAATCCTGGTCTGTGATGCATCTGCTACCAGTGGTAAGACAAGTCCCTTCAAGAGTGAGAGGCTTCACAAATCTCATCCAAACAGCAGTTTCCCTCGTTTTACAAATGGTCTAAACCATCTCAGCTGGCAGTTCTGAGGTGAGACTCTGAACAGACTGCTCTCAGTGAGGGTGGCATTTCCCAGACATGGCATTCCCCAAAGCCCTTGTCCTTAAGGATTACATGAAGACAGGGACAGTGGGTTTTGTGTCCTGTAACAGCCACCAGACCCAGAGCTTCTGAAATACAATAGTGAAAAGGTGTGTTGGCTGTCCCATACACTGTCACATTAAACACACTAAAGCCAGCATCTACTCGAAAACCTGAAATCTCTCTAGTATTACCTTAATTCAACAACTGCTTTCCTTTGCCACTAAATTTAATTAACAGGGTATAGAGATACTGTCTAGAGGGCTTATTTGTTGCAGTCACAGGGGTTTTTTTCAGACAACATTATATGTTTCAGTATCCTCTGTAGCTAAGAACTCCATTTATAAGAGACTTTGCTGAAAGTGAATGCTAATCTGGCTTAAGGTACCGAAATAAAAAACTGGTAAACCATGAAATGTAGCATTGAGCACAAAGCTAATCCTCAAAGAAGAAAAAAAGAATAGGTTTTGATAGGGCTTTTTTTTCCTCTTCTTTTTGTCCTGCTTTGATGCCTGAAGGCAACCTGAAAGTTCTGGGGTCTGTTCTTCCTTCCCAACTTTTCCCTTGCTTTTATATATTAAAAACTTCCAAAGCATATTTGAAAGAACATGATTTTATAACCACATCTATGTACAGAAAATGTGTATTTTTCTAATATATACCTAAAGGTTTTTTTACATATGTGCAGACAGGCATAGAAACAGACCTCAGTGCAGACAAGGTTTAGCCAATATGTTCAACTTCAATCTCAATTTAAATATGAGTGGTGTCAGCTCATAACTAACAGTGTTAGGGCAGATGTATTTAAACAGAGCTATTTTTTCCAAATTAAAACAGAGCTATGAAAAATTCAAGAGATCACAAACTCTTTCATTATTAGGCAGTGACTACTAATTGTGAAAGATGAAGATACCTAAACAGATGGTTTAACGTGGACTTTTTGTTTGGTTGGTTTTTCTGCTTATCTGGGTTTTGTTGTTATTGTTAGTGGTTTTGTCACGTTGGTTTGGTTTTGGCGTTTTTTCTCCTCAATGTCCTGTTTAATCTGTCCCTAACAGGCTTTGGATATTGCTGCTTTGTTATGAAATCTGCTTGCAGACTGCCCCACCAAAGCAGCAGGATGCTTACAATGTGCTTTTAAAACCTCAATCAGCACTAAGAATAATACAGAAGTTTGATTTCCAAAAACTTAACTGCTTCTCAAGTTTCCTTGCAGTAGGGAAATCTTAAAACCATCTCATTTTTCATTCTGGCGTTTCTTTTGGAATTAGCAGCTGTATTCAGACACACAGCCAACTCAAGGAATTTCCTCCAAGGGTTATAACTATCTCCTAGGAGAAAAACAGAGCCAAACACATTTGTAATGCCAAGAACCTACTCATTTACAAATGCAGAAGAGGAGAACTGATCCAGGAACATGAGCTGAAGTTGCACTGTCCAGTTTTCACTAACAGGGCAGTTCCTTATGAGCTTGAAGGCATTACATATCTTGCTTTCTAGGAAGTTGTATTGCTTTCTGAGCCAGCTGGAAAACAAAAGGTTGCTCACAAACGTCTGTAACAGCTCGATATGGTAGGCAATGGATGTGACTAAGGATCTCAGAAACAGCATGAGCTGTACCAATGTCGCCTCATTTTCTTCCACACTCTGTGTAGCTGGTACTGGGATCAGGGAGCATTGCAAAAGGCTGAAGATGGAGGTGTACTTGGCTTAAATGCAGTATGAATCATGGCTTTGAAGCAACAAAGTAACTCTTTTCATGATTAAATAGGGCAAATGAAAGCATCCAAAGGAGACAGTGTTTTATCTGCATGCGTGTGTATGTATAGCTAACTGAACACGACTAACACAGGGAAATGTGACTGAGCTTGAGAGATGTATACCCATACATCTGCACATGCACCTGTACATACTCATGGATGCACTGGCATGCAAAAAACACCTCCTTCACATATTGCTATGGCATGGCATGTATATGCCTCTGTCTGATGCTTTTTGGTGACTTTTGCTCCTCAGACTGACTCCAGAAAAACAAAACCAAAGCTTCCAGGCATTTCCCTGTCATAAGTGGCACTGGTGAAGTACTTGTATTTTCAAGAATTCAGCACACCAGTTTTCACTTGAAGAAACAACAATGAAGGGATTTCTTTGTGAAAATCAAGTCCTTAACTTTGTTTTAATGAAGAACCTGCAGAGAAATTTCCATCCTTTCTAGATGGACCACCAGGTGAGCTGTAAGAATAGTACCAATTTACGTAAATATGTCAAGCAAGGTTTGAATTAATTTTTCCACAGATCCCCAGCGGAAAGCTGTCACTCTTTTCGTTAACACAGTCTTGGCACAACTGGGCACAGAGTGCTTGAACCTTGTCCAGCAGTTAGTGCTGCAATTCACAGTGAGAAGACACCAACACTTACATGGGATTTTTCTTTTCCTGGATTTCATTCCCAGCCTATGCACGGAAACTCTCCTTGTCTGTGCTACAAATACCAGCCTCTCAGGAAGGCAGCTTGATTTTCATCCCTCTGGACATATGAGAGCATCAGTGCCATACAAATCAAGCCCACCTTCCCTTCTCCTCAACAAACACCCACAACAGCATCTCAGAGAGTAAGAGAAGCACAAAACTGTAAGCATTTCCTAGGGAAACCATCCCTGCTTCCTAGGATGAGCAGGGACTTTCCTTGTTGAGAACTGTATCTATATAAATTTAGCATTGTTAACTATTCACAACCTCGACTTCCAGGAATTTGTGGAGTCCTACCTTTGAATATGTTTTCTTCTCTACAATAACCTGTACTTCATTTAAATGCATGCTCTCTACAAAAATGTTAAAAAAACCCTAGCATCCACTGCCTGATATTGTCTAACCAAACTGCTGTTTTCTGTTGCAAGAAACAGAGATCAGAGCTTCTGAATTTCCCTTTTGTTTACTACTCCAATTATTACAGTGAGTTCTAATGTCATCTCACCTCCATGACTGGGGATGTTAGATGTTTTCTCCTATGGAAACAAACTTCATATCCTTGATTATCTTATTATCTTTCTCCACATATTCAGTACTTCAGAAGTAAGTTCATTTTCCTTTAAGACAAGGAAAACTGAAATGCAATGCTCCAGATGTGTGTTCATCACAGATTTTATTCAGTGGTTTATCATGTCAATCCACCGCACTGTTTGATTATTTCCCTCCTAATAATTTCTGGTGTTTGTCATTGAAGAGCTTCCCACTGTGCCTCCAAGATGTTTTTTCCATTTGATTACAGCCAATTTAGAGAATATCCTCATGTTCAGATGTGCCATCTGCAGTACTTTGTAATTATTCACACAAAATCCAATTTTCTTTATATCATCATCTGCCAACTTAGAAATGTGAGAACCTTCTGTATTTCTTCACAGTTAGCTGTAGGCTGGACTGCCCTCCATAACAGTTTATAACCCACAAATGTTATCAGCTCATTATCAATTCCCTTCTCCAGGAATACACTGTACAGCACTGCTCCCATTCTGATTTCCGTGGGACACCTCAGAAATTTCAGTAACCATTCTCCTTCAAGTCAACAGATTATTTCTTCTTACTTTTGTTTCTTATCTTTTAACCAGTAACTAACTGATAGGTGACTTTTTCCTTCTCAAATGCTAGCCTAGTTTCTTTCAAAACATTTGCCCTACCTATTCACAATGCTTCCTTAATACCTGATGAACTCTTGGCTCTTGCTCTAGTTGGACTCTTGTTTCTCACTTGCTTAGGAAAAAAGGTTCCCATTTGTTTTGCCCATACTACGGCTTTACACGTAACCTCGGAATTTATATTCTCCTACATTTTGCTTCTTTAGATTTCCCTCCTAAAGTTTGAATATTTACTCTTGTTTAGCTCCTTTTCCAGGTGTGGAAGTAGAGTGACATCCTTTTTAAAATTGATTTAGATTCACTCCAAGACCTCACTGCACATTTAAACATGTTGCAAGACTCCATGACACCTTCAAGTGTTTAAGCCTACAGCTGCTCCTTTTACTTCCTTTTTTTGATTTCTAATGCTTCTGATTTTCGCCTTTCAAGCTTAGAAACAAATGTGGTAGATTTTCTGCATGGCATCTATTTGGTAAATAAAAATTCTATTCTCTTCTTTTTTTCCTGGGAAGACCAGAACGTGGATCACCACATTTTCTGTTCATACTTAACCCCTGAAATTCATGGCAATTGCAGTGCAAAATCTTGCTACCAAAGACTTAAGAATATAATGCACATTAACAGGGAAGAGATCTGTATCTAACAGTGTACCAAATTAAGATTAAAATAAACACATAAAGCCTGAGCCTTAATACACACAGACCAAATACACTACCACAGATCTTACCCACAGAGCATAACACTACAAAACTAGCAGAGAAAAATCACCATTATTTTAAAGAAAAAATAATGTTGACAGTTATCTTTTACCATTTAGAAACAAAAATATGGATGTTTTCTGTAAGAAAATCAGGGTAGAGAAATTAATCACATTTAAGCCATTAAGTCCCAGCTCTACTTTTCCTGAAGCATCTTAACAGAAAAAAAAAATCACAGTATTATATATATCCCTTCTTATTTTCCACCATATGCTATCTCCTGTGAATAAGGAAACATCCATTTCCGCTCATCTGTATTTACATGCTAAGGTATTATAGATAAAAATATATCAAATTACTCATTTCTCAGCAAAATTTGTTTTGTAAATGAAATAACTCCTTGAAGGGTTTAACTTCGATAAAAGTCTAAAAGTTTGTGCCATTGACTTCAAAGGGCAGCACCTAGGCTTTTCTAGAGACAGTAGTTTTGGAAAGAAAAGTGTGAAGTAAACGCAGTAAAAAGAAGCACCTTCTTATCTTTTTGGAACCATCCCTCCAAAGCATTTCTACACAGTAATGTTTAACTTTGTTTACATTTCTTTGGGTCAGAATTTGAAGCTCGAAAGCCAGAAGTTCATCTGGGGTAAGACTGTACCAGATCCTGTCTCATGGATCACGTAATAAAGAAAAAAAACCAGAAAACCTAAAGATAATGTATTCATATTTTTCTTAGTCAGCTTTGTGAAGAGGGGCTCTTTTTGAAAATGTTGCTTGCAATTAAATTTTTAAAACCTGCCAATTGTTTTTAAAAGTGTTTTAAGACTTACCAGGATTTCTTAAATGTTGTTTAAATAATTCTGTTCAAATTTTGTGGAGAAATTCCTGCATTCAGCTGTGAATAAACAACACCAAGTTCTTGATTTTTAGTACCTCCAGCTCAGAGTCATCTTTTAGCTAGTTCCCCCTGCTTTTTCCCACAGTAGCATATTAGCTGGAATCCTAAATATTGCTTGGGGAACACAGTGACAGAAATGAGACCAATTTTACTCTGAAAGAATTTTTAGAGAAATTAGGGGAATTACATCAGGAAGTAATTTTGCTCAGCCTACACAGAGAGACTACATGTCCTGTTCAGTAGAGTTTGTTATATTGCCACTACAGTGTAACATTTTATCTGCTCTCTTCAGACTCGCATGTGTATTTAACCCTACTGCTTTTGGGTCCTGCAGGAGGCCACACAGAGTTTGGGGGGCTTGGGTAGATAGTCACATAGAGCTTGGAAACAGGAAAGCATAAAATGTTAACTAAGGAGGATGTGTCATCAACAAGAGTCTCACCTTAGACAATAGTATTCTTACTTAAGGGATTTAGCGGCAGGAACAGAAATATCAGACAGTGGATGTTTTATGGACAGACAGTCCCCTTTACAAACATCAACATTCTCTTAATTTGCTAAAAACTGGTCATGGAGGTATGCAAATGGCTAAGTCAGTCAAAAGGACTCACCCTATGAAGGGTGCAAAAATGACATAAAAAGTTGACTCTATGTCCATTTAATTTTTTTCCTGTTCTGTTACTTGCTTTGAAACAAGTTTTAGCTATTATTTTAACAGTGTTCTGAAAAAAAAAAATAAGATAAACAAGCTTCTGCCCCTGTAACAGAACTGTAACAGAAATAATAGATAAACTAATCTGAGAGATTGCTCTGGAGGGTTTTTGCATATTTTTAAGGCTGACCTTTAACACTTTCTCTTGAAAAGCAGTGTTTTATACATTTTTTAATCCAACCTTCCGTAATACATATGCCAATGTCAGTTAGACTGAATCTATAGGGATGCAGAGACAAGCATGATTTCATTATAGTCATAAAAGACAGGAGGAATATGTTCTTGTGGATTTGTTCTCTTTGAAAATTTTATCTATGAAAAGAGAGAAACACTGCATTTTTAAAGACAGCAGAGATATAAAATATCCATTTCATATGCAAGGCTGAGTTTAACTTCATGTGGACTTTCTATTGTCCCGAACCTTTAGCCACAAAATCATACAAAAACATACATATATACTAACACACAATAGAATATGCCTAGCCTATATATTAATTTACTTCCTTCATTTTTTTAGAAGGCTACTTCTTAAAAAATAGAAGCCACGACTACTAATGAAGTAATATACAGCTTAAACCCACCAGATTTTTTTTTTTTTAATTATCACTGGTGATATTCTAGTTTGACCAGCATATTAAGCTTGCTGTTGCCTTATTGCTGTACTCCCCAGTGCAGAGGTCATGCCTGGAGCTCATGCAAGGCAGTAAGTGAGTGTAAGACAAAAACCACCACATGCCCCTGGCTTACCTCTCTTTGATGTCCTGAGGTGCAGCTCCTCCAGGTTGCCTCCTCCCCAGCACTGCCAAAATGCCCTCTGGGAGGTTAAGCAAGCATCAGTCCCTTACGCTCAGAGTCTGGGCACTCTGCTCTGCCCACACTGTGCCCCTTTCCCCTTTTTTGTGGGCTGTGGCAGGCAGCCCACAAAATGGGCCACCATTCACCAGCTGCTCACCTTGCACCCATGGGTGGGATGTGCCCTTTGGTGACTCTCCAATCCTGTACCTCTCACAGCCAACTTCATCATCACTCCTCTCCTCTACCTCACGGGCACTGAACAAGCCAAAAGTGCTCTGGCACTGGACAGGTTTCTGATCAATAAATTACTCTGCTTTACATGGTTCAAATTTAAGCTTTTATTTAGTTTTTAAATTAAAAAAATAAATTTCATTATTAAATAGTGGAATGGGTCTAAACTAATGTTTACATATTAATTCACTTGCTTTAGGATACTACCAGAGAAATAATTGAAATTTACCACCCGGACAAAACTTTCTGTTAGAAAGCTCAACAGTGGCGTAATTCAGTTAAACAGGAAAAAAAAAAAGCCCCAAAAGTCTTAATGTTTACAATGAACGTTAGAAGTAAACCTCTGGGTTAGGCGTCATCCGACTCTAGTTTCCATCACAAAGGCAGTCATTGTATTCAGAATACTATACCACAGTGCTAATGTCATCGGCTTCATCTGGTTTCTTTTGCCTGCTTGGCAGGGATTTCAAGTACTCCAGGTGCCTCCTTGCATCCTCCTGGTTCTGTCGCACGTAATAAACCACGTAGGAGATCACCATGGTGAACCAGCCAAACATGGTGACCAGCATGGCGTAGTCAGTAGTCTTTTTAGGGAGGTTGCAGAGGTCGGCGTCGTTGGCAGCGTTGATGAAGGGCCTCCCCGCGTGCTCGTCCAGCACAGAGGTCTTGCAGATGACGTTGTTGGCCGTCTCGTGGTTGGAGGCCATGCTCCGCAGCACCTGCTGCAGCGTGCAGTCACAGTGCCAGGGGTTGTTGGCAATTCTGGCCCTGGCCTTCAGGTTGTTGAAAGCGTTTTTGTGCACGCTTTTAATCCGGTTGTCGGACAAATCCAGAGTCTGCAAGGTTTCTGCCACCCCTTTAAAGGCATGTTCATCGATAAACTCAATCCCGTTTTTTGATAAATTGAGTACTCTCAATTGGTGCAAGTCCTTAAAAATTTCGTTGGGGATAGATGTTATCTGATTGGAGTCCAAATAAAGTAAGACTGTTTCTGAAGGAAGATCTCTGGGTATCTCCTTGAGGTTTGCATTGCTACAGCTGACGTTCAGACCCCCGGAGTGGGAACAGAGGCAGCCTTTTGGGCACATACTGGCAGAATGAAAGCACAGTATCATGAGGACAAAACTTTGTAAGAGCAGACACATGGAGAGGGAACGAGTTAACCACGGGTCTACCAAATGCATGCTGGGCTGTCAGCATAATCACACGACCATTTCTCATTCAGCCGACAGGGTGGGAAAAGGATCGGCAAAGCTGAAACGTGGCTTCATTTTCTTCAGCAGGATTAGCAAACACTGGTTACTAGCACATGGGCTTCCTCATGGTCAATACCCTTCTTAGAAGCATGCCTACAGAGAAGAGGGGAAAAAGGTTTTTTTATACCACAAACTCAAATTCTAACTTTGTTTTCATTAAAAAAAATAGAAATAAAAAGATGTTAAAGGGAAATGCCACGCTAAAGAAATGATTTATTATCTTAAGTAACTCCTATTAGCATTAATCTGAGTTTAGTGCATAAATCCCCAGGACATTTTTAAGAGGATAGAGTACACTTACTACAAATTGCATGGGTTTGGTCTTTAATACTTATTAGAGAAAGCACTGGTTTGCTTTTATCACAGACTCTTCTAAAACAGCTATAAAACTAAATTGCTTTTTCCCTTGCTGAAGTAGAAGATGCATCGATAGGAGCTAATACTTGTATCTCCAGCAACAGTGACGGGTTAAGTGAGGAATCTGTGGTGGTTAATGTGAACTTATCTCAAAATTATTTATGCTATTTTAAGTCCAGATCCAAGTACTTCAGCAAGGAAATATTTTTACTATATCAAGGAACAAAAATCAGGTACAGCAAATGCTGCTACAAAACACCACAATCACCTGCCACCTCCTTGTTTGTCTCCCTCTCCTTCTCTTTCGCTTTAGAATGCTGGATTCCTTGTATCTCCCAGCATTTGGTGAGAGCCACAAACACAATTTCTACCTCCAGTTTTTTTGAAAATTTTCTTTTCATGTAACAAAAAGAAATGGAACAATTGCCAAAAACTCACATACCCCACCTCCAAAACAAATAAAACTCACAAAACCTATATACGAGCCAAACACTAAAATATCTTATTCACGGCATGTGATTTGCTAATAGGACATATGAAAAATACTGTTTCTGTTTCTCCCCCCTCAAGCTGGATTTAAAATAGTAAACACCCAGAAGCTTTTCCATTTTCTCCTTTAATTGGAATACAAATACAGAAGTCTGAAATGCTGACCTATATGGTTTCAAAGACAACCCTTTCTCCCCACCACCACCCCTATTATGGTAAACTATGAATTTAAAACAACAACAGGTCCATTTGTTTTCATGTACATGCTCTCTGTCTTTGTAGAAGCTCAGATATGTGTAGCCTTCAGGTTGTATTTACATATAAATGAATTATGTTTTTTTCTAAATCCACACTGTAGCCCACTGAACAAGAAAATCCCTGCACGGAGGATATGTGTGATTTTACATGAAAAAGGAGAAATTGCATTGCAATCACTTTTTTACTTGCAGAACTGACATACCAACTGCAGTTACTGACACATTGCAGTAATGTGGATCGGATGTGTCAAGCATAATTTCAAACTCATAGCTCAAGTTCTATTTAACCCTTTCTGCTGAGGCTCAGAATGCCAGTAACCCCATAGGAAAAGAAAAATAAAACAACCCAAACCAATCTTAACAGCATGTACATTACTTGTGATTACTCCATGGCTTGGGAATGCTCACACAAGCTCAGCATACTCTCACTGCAACTACTGGAGTGTCACCACTAATCTTCACCTTAACTATTGTTCAAATCAGTGATTGCCCAAGAACCTAAACAGAAAGCTTGCACTTGGATTCCATAAAACTTCTACTCTAAAATTGAAAAGAAATGTAGTTGTTCCAAATGAGAAATTGTGAACTTAACCCTGGAAATGTGAAACTGCTTAGAAGGGAACTAAGCAGAGCATGAAAAGTTCCCTTTGAGGAAAGAGAGGTGAGGCAGAACCTCCCAAGTCAATGAAATCCTTCATGACCTCTGTGGAAAAAACAGGGTTTACATGAAAGAACCCTGTTGCGGTGGGTGCATCCTTCCCATTTCTCCCTTTGGTTCTTTGGTCACTGCAGTGCCTGCTCTTCAGACCAGCTACAGGAGGGGATAAGCTCCAGAAGTTGTTTTTTCCCAGCCTGCCCAAAAGCGCTAAGTACTTGCTAAAATGTGCAGCCCGTTCAGAGGCCAAGCTGGAGCTGGCAGCTGCTCCCCCTGGCACTCGGAGCCGGCAATCTGCTGCTCCCTCCAGCAGCCCTGGGTGCTGTGGCAGGACAGCCTGTCCCCTGCAAAAACAGCACCTATTTTCTTCTCCCTCCATGTTCATGTGTCTCACTACTGTGCTCCTGCACCAGAAGAGTAGATGAGTGGTCCAGCTCATCACCACAGAAGGAGCATCATCTCATCACCTACTGCTTGTACTCAGTGGCTTCCCATCAGTGGCACTGGAGCTCTACTGCAGGAAGGGACTGGGGGGAAAGAGCAAAGACCTGAAGTAGTCTCGGGTGTTTCATTTTATAGAATTACAAAAATGATACTGTTCTCATCAGAGTGTGACAAATGAATATCAAATTCGCTTCATTACAGGCTAAAAAAACCCAGTCAACCTGGAAATACAGCGTAGACTCTGCTGAGTCCTCCACAGCACTGCTACATCACCAAATACCATGTATCAGAGACCCCAATCCCCTTTGTAGAACATCCTGATCCCACTGAAGACAAATTAATCTATTTAATGCATTAATGTGTTTAGAGAAAGAAGTAGAGTCATTACAGACTAAACAGGATAGTGTTTAATGAAGCAGTGCCTCTTCCAAAGGCCTAACTAAGTAAATTAATACAGAGAGGAAAGAACTCGCAATGTTTTAAGTTGCTAAATAGAGCAAATACAAGTTTAAACCTGCAATTAACAACCCACTCAACAAAACTTGTCTCAATAAGAACAAAACTCAGCAAATTCCCAGTAAATTAACCAGAAGAAACACAACGGGACTGAACATCAGTCAGGATAAACAGAGCTTTGTTTGCTTCAGAATATGCGATCGAAGGGATATCTGAGGTTTGTTTTAAACAATAAACTTAGAGCAAGAACTTTCTTTACTTATAATGACTGCAAGAAAAGAAAAGAAAACTAGAATTCACATATTTCTAATGCCAGTAGGAAGATCTGTGGCTTCTTGAGCTGTATCTAATTTCCTCTTGCTTGGAACACAATAAATAAAGAAGGTGTCAAAGTTGGAACAAACACAATAGAGATATACCAGAAGACACAGTAATGACTACAGACAAAGGGATGAAAGACACAGAATTAAAATAAATATGTGAATTAATTATAAATCTGCAAATAAAGCAAAAAGAAAAAAAGAAATTAAAAAGTGAAGGAAGGCACAGGGAAATGACAGCAATACCAGGAGCACTTGCAGCACTGTGGTATAAAAAAGCTTTTTGTGCACATTTCTAAAATACAAGTACAAACATAGAATGCCTAACACCAAGTCAAATATTGCAGGGGAATAATACTACAGACAAAAGATTGCACAGAAGAGCTCTTTACAGTCTTGCAATTTAAAGGTTTCCAAGGCTCCCTCTTCTCAAGTTCCCCCAAGACCATTCACTCAATGCCTACATCCAACAATGTAGGAAAATGTACAATTCCTGAAATCCTCAGGGAAAACACACTGCTTTTAATACATAGTGAGATTTCTACTGAGCTTCAGGCGTCAGGTACTTGCAAGTGTTTGTCTTTACTACAAACAAGGTGCAGAGACTGTATCTCAGCTCCTGAATGCAACACTACTAAATTGTCTAATTGAACAATAACTTCTCCCCACAAGAACCAGTGATGTGAGGAAGCACTGGTGCCTCCAACTACTGACATGGAAAAGGCTTCAGAGACTCAAGAAAGTCAACAGAAAGTCCAGGACAAGACTGCCTGCAATATTAATTTATCCTGTTTTGTCTTCAAAGAAAGACTTAGGAGGATAGGAAATCCTATAACCATCACACAGAACAGCCAAAAAAATGACACAGGCTGAGATGTTTTTATGTTTAGGGCAATACTAAGACGACAAAAGATGCAGAAAAAGACAACCCATCATATATGTTTAGCTCAATATGTCTGAGTAGGGGAAGGAGTTTCTACTGCAGTGTTGAGACTGATTTCAGAGTCCACATGGCAGCTTTGGTCATCACCCAAGTACTCTCACACCCCCTGCCTCCACAGGAGAGAATGGACCAGATCCCAAATCCCTGCACTTGAGAGCCAGCCACTGCTCTCAGAGGACTCAAAAGCAGAGACTACAACCAACCTTCAGAGGTATTCTGCCTACAGTATGTTGAACACACACAACTACCCAAGCCCTCAGGTGAAATCAGTGGTGCCCTTTGTTGATGACACTCTACCTGCAAATTTGTATCTTTCAGATGCAAGAGAGGGATTTACTCCCTATTTGTTCAGCAGATGGCTTCTCCAGGCATTGTGTATCTACATTTTAGTAGGGTCCTTCAAAAATTACTTCCTAGCACTACAAAAATAACCTGTGACAGTAAAATATCTTTGTTTAAGTTGTTCCAGTAGGACAATACTTCTACTTGGAATTTCGCCTGAATTCTCAGACAGCGTCAGGTAAACTCCAAAACATTTTTTTTGAGGAAAAATCAAGACAATTATCCTTCTCCTGACAGCTCTTCATCAAGCAAGACCTCACACATAATGACAAAACCATGAGCTAATGTATTTAATATAGATGTTTTTATGGGAAGATTCCTGTCATAAATCACATAATGAGGGCCACAAATTAGGTCTGTAGAACAGGATCACACAGGTATATTCCAACACAAGAGCCCCCAGACTCACACACAGCATCCTCACTTGTTTTGCTCGTTTGTCAGAGCAGCAGCTCTCTGTTCTCTCTTCAAAGCCGGACTCACTGATGAAAAAGATTGCATCTGTAACTCCAGCAATGTCAAAGGGGTCACAGTTAACTACTAATGCTCAGCAACTGCACACACAGCTTGTACTTAAGGTTACTGAAGGCTCCTTTTTTCCTCCAAAGAGGAATTTCTTTTGATTGTAGCTGATGTGCTCAAACGAGCAGGCAGGATCAGAACAGGGAAAAGGAAGAAGCCAACGGATCAACCACAGGGGGTGAGCTGTTGGCTGCATCATGACTATACTCAATCTGTCTGGTCTGTCACTTTTCAACCACCAGAAAAACTGGAAAAAACTTATGCACAATCCAGCTTCCTAAGAATGTGGATCACGGGAACTGATGCACAATTCACCTGCCTAGGCTTACCATGCTTCCAAGGATATACTGCTGTAAAGCTTAAGTGACTAACTAACTTGCTACTAACTTTAGGCATACTACTACCCAGAGAAGCCCTCATTTGAAAATGGATCCCCAATGGCACTGCAGGCTCCACAATCCCTGGGATCACTGTGTTCTCAGTTAATACTGAAGGTATCCCTACAAACAACTGCAGGCCCCCCACATCAGAAATGCACTGCACCTATCAGGGTGCCTCCCATCCTCCTCTCGTACAGCCCATACAACTCACATATGAACCTAGAGACAGCCCATACAACTCACATATGAACCTAGAGACAGCTCCAATTTCTATGGGCAGCTCTACTGTCTTCAAAAGAAGCTCTCAACTCCCAGTAAGCCCTCAGGAGATCCCTGAAAAACAGCTCAATTTTTCAAGCCTGGTCTAAGTAAAGTCCTACCCTTCAGTGTAACAACTTTCTTGCGTGCCAGCATCGGAATTTTGATACAGAATTAGAAAAGTCCAGGAAATGAGACTCCTACAGGGATCTTTTTTTAGACATCTTTAAAGCAAACTTGCACTTTGAATAAATATTAAAATTTTATAACTAAAAATCCATTAAATGGAGCACTGAAAAAGATCATTATTTTAACTTCCAGAAAATCACTGAGATGCTTTATAGTTTTGAAAGACCTGACATTATTATAACTTTTTTCCCTCCTTTAAGACATCAACTATGTTGGTTTATAGAAAAGATGCTCATTGATAAATCTAGTTTTCTATTTTCTATTAAAACAGGTCTTTACCTTATTGAATATTTTTGGGTTACATGGGGTTTAGCAAATTAACCATTGAAATAGAAAATATGTCCCTTTCTAATACATTGCTTCCCATGAGTTCTGCTTCCGGTAATGCCAGTCTGCTTCTTATAAAACACACACTCCCCACCCTGCTATCCCCCATCCACAGAGCTGTGGTTGATGACTTTGTACCCCTCTTTTTTTCCCCACTGTCATAAAAAGCCACATACTACTACAACTGCAAAGTAAAATATTACTTTGCAATTAGTATTGACAAGACAGCCATAAAATGGAGATTATAGGCTAAAATTAACAGGTGATTTTCCAGCCTGAAAAGTCCAGTTAGCTAGAGGACTAAGGACAGGACAATTTTATCTGAACCCAAAGAAAGAGATTTGCCACCACTACTCCCAAACAATTGCTAATGGCATATTTAGGAAGAGTTAAAACAGAAAAGATATTTGGAGAAAGAACTATCTACATGCCTCCTATGCTTAATGAATCTTACACTCCTGGTAAACACAGACTTCCCAGTAAGCTGCACACTGGGCTGTCCTGTGCACCAGGTTTGAGGGATCTGTGCCTCTGGAAGCCAGCAGAGTCTGTGCCCATTGGGGAAAAACCTCCATCAAATCCTGCCTGGCTCCACCAACACCTGCAGGCTGAATCAGCCCACAAATTTTCAAAACACAAGATGTAAAAATAAAAAGTTGCAGGAGTTTTTTTACACACCTATGGACATACGATAAAACTACACCATGGCAATGTGAGTGACCGACTGACTGAATGGGCACTGGGCTGAAAAGTGATCACATTTGTGAGCTGGAGCTGGACAGGAGCAGTAGGACCCAAAGGGGAATGCAGCAGCCACTTCTGACTTCTGTGCTGTCTGTGCACTATAAAACATCACATTGCATGGGTACCAAGTGAATTCCTCCAAACAATCCAATCCTTTAAAACAATGCCACCTCTGTGCTGTTAGCACACCAGGACCAAGGGCAATCTCACTAGCTGCACAGAGGGACTGTGAGTCAGGCAACTCAATCCTCTCCATGGCTCCAGGACAACATGGAGAAATTCCATTCAGCAGATCAAACAAGAACCTGGTTTGGACTCCCAGGACAATCTGTGAATCTCTTTCACACATCTCTCCCTGTCACCCCTCAAATGTGGAGGCCTGGCTGCTCCACAACTCAGCCACCTTGAAGGCAGCTAAGATGCTATGAAGCACCAAACCAGAGAGGTGCCACGACCTGCGTGCAAGATGCCAGGTCATTTCAATTCCCAGATGAAAGTCTCCAGCAGTGGAAGAGTTTCAGGATTTCAGAATATGGCAAGATGAAAAATCCTAAAGCAGTAAAAAGAGAAATTAATAGAAGCCAATGTCAAATGAGGTAGGAAAAAAGGGGTGCAAAAGATCACTGGTTCTATGAATAATTGAAATGTCATGATTAATCAGTGTGAGCCTGAACTTAAACTACATAATGGATTCATTATCTAATGAAACACCAAATGTACTCAAACTGAAATATTCTCCCCTAGGACAGGACTCAGAATGCCAATCGACATTTTCCCAAAAACATCCAGTACAGGCATCTATATATAACTGCAAACCTTTTCCAGTTGTAGAAGCAAAGCGTGTAGGTAAAGGTTTATAGATCCTAAGCTGTGAATGCCTTCCCTTACCTGTCACAGAGTAATAAAATGGTTGAGGAGAGCCAAATGAACATTTAAGCTATAATTACCTTCTGATTGTGAGATCACTGAATGTATCACTCCTTATTACAGATTAACATCTTAATTATACTGTGTGGGCAAATGAATCAGCACTTTAAGACTGATGGGTTTGGTTCATGTTCAAAAATGCATTTGACTTTTTTTTCCTTTTCACATCAAGTCAGGAACTATTTTGCAACTCTCAGCTGATAAATAATTGTGTGAAACTTAGCAGATATAATAACAGATTGATGACAGAAAAAATATTACCAATCATCTCCTATGAAGCTTTGCTCTTGGAAGTCTTCTGTGGCAACACATTTCCTGGAATGAAATTTGGTAACTTGCTGGAAATTAAAGAAACAGCTGCTGGGGATGCTGTTAGACCTTGTTCTTTTGAGCCTTAACAAAGATTGAATCAACTGCTTTTTAGAAGGTATTCAGTGCTGCCTATTTCTCTTTGTTATCTCCTGACATAGACTACAGACAGCTTCTGTCCCTTCCCTGAGCTATACCCTGATGGGAAATATAAACAGCATTTTGCATGCACACCTATGCCATTTGAAAAAAAAAAAAAAAGTTACATAGACTTACACTGCATATGTAGTTGCAACATAAACCAAGTTAAAAATGAAAGGCACAAGATGTAAGATACATGATAATCTTTAAGATCATTTATCACTACATTCAGAAGAAATTGTCTTGACAACCTATAGAAGAAATGAACAAAGATCAAGATGTGCCAGTTACTACTCAGCAAACACATCTGCAAAAAGATTTTTACCACTATATAAGAACATGAAAAACCACATTACAGATGCTAAAGGAAAATGCTCCAACACACATAAACGACTACTTGTGAAGAGCTCTCCAAAGCCTCATCACTTTTTTCTAGATTATTAGTGTGCATCAGAGTTTGGGATTATATTCTACCAAGTCTCAGTCACATTTTCTGAGAAAACATCAACAACCATTCTATTTGGCAAGAAAATCCTTTCCAGTTGCAGCTGAGTCAATCCTCCACATGATCCATAGTAGGAAAAAATATACTCTGAAAGCTTAAAATAACCTGAAGTGGAAATGCTTCATCTTCCTTGGGTAAAGAGATCCAGACTAAAGTCCCTTCTAAAGTCTGGTTATGAGGAGAAT
This sequence comes from Melospiza georgiana, assembly GCF_028018845.1. Taxonomy (NCBI): domain Eukaryota; kingdom Metazoa; phylum Chordata; class Aves; order Passeriformes; family Passerellidae; genus Melospiza; species Melospiza georgiana. The sequence continues at coordinate 39,987,439 of NC_080430.1, read as the reverse complement.
ACTTAGGAGCCTTTCATGAATAAGGAATGCTGTAGGTTTTCAAGAAATCTGATACAACCCAATGGAAAATGCTTTCATCATGAGATGTCAATTTCACAATATTTGCCGATTTATTTTTCTCCCATATTATAAAATAACATGATCAAAGTGAAACAGACAAGTGCCCAGTTGGAGCCATACTCTTTCCAGTAGCTAATGATGGATGCTCCTTCATCTTAATTAGGCAGATTCTATCAGATCAGAGAAAATCTTGTCTTGATCTCAAGATAATTACACTGATTACCTCAATGATTACCAGCATAATCAGTGGCAAGTCTTGTAATTTAATCTTGATAACTGCATCTGGTGACTGCAGATGGTGTCCTTGCCTAGTTGAAGACCTCATTCTATTTTTGCAAAGTGCAAATCTAATCCCTGCTAACAAACCTGTGTTATCAGAAACTGACAGGTCTTTAAGGAACTAAGGCTATTGCAAAGACAAGCAAGATTCAGACCACCTAGAGACCCTTCTTCCTCTTTTAAGGGTGTTTATTTGGTTCTGTGTACCATGATCTTTGGGCTCATTTGAGGTTCACCCAAATGCTCCTGCAACTTAGTAGAAGACAGAGGTTTTAATTAGGCTGGGGAGGCTGTGCTGATAATGAAGTCAGCAAGGCAGAAATGAGCGCGCTGACCTGAGGGGACTGCTCAGCGAGGGACACGCTGGTGGCTCTGCAAAGCTGCCATCAGTGCCCAAAGAAGCAGCAGGACAGCAGGACAGCTGCTGGCAGCAAACACCTGGGCACCAGGGAATGCTGCAAGAGGTGCTGCACACTCCAAAGCACAACAGGGAGAAGGAGAACAAAGCAAAGAATGGCTGAAAGCTGCTTTTCCCAGCTGACCCTCTGTCACAGAGCAGCTTCCCAGGACAATGGGTCACCACAGGTGAAACCACTTCTTGATTTAGACAGCTCAACAGGAAATACAGATGCGAGCAGAGGAAGTGCCACAGAGACACTTCAGCACACACTTTCACAAACTCTTGCTTTTACTGTGTCTAGATTACCCTGCTGCGTTAAAACCCAGGAAGCCAAGGCTGCTTCTCTTCCTGCACCCTTCTCTTCCTGTCACTCTTCCCAGCGACACAAACACAGAGCAATAATTCATGGCACAAAGAATTTGAAAGGAAAGAAGCCAGCAGAAGCTATTACTAAAATGAAGCAACTTGAATAATAGTACTACACAAGATGAGACTAGCAAGAAAAAGAACATACTTCCAGAGCAATTACCCTGAAAAAATCTTAAAGGGGAGAAAAAAAAACCCCACAAGATAAATTAGCAAAAGGGGACAGCAGTTAAAATATAGTACCTCAGCAGTTATTAATTCAGCTCCTTGTGCTTTGAAATATGCTACCTGTATATTAACAGGACCTTAAAGAAGCATGCAGAAGTAGAGTAACTCATTTAGAAAAATGCAAGAAAAATAAAATGTGTACCAGCATATAAAAGAAACCAATCAAGTTTGAAAGTTCCAATTAAAAGCTCTAAACTTAAGAGTGAATACTCAAAACCACAAGCTTCTCCTAATGAAATCAAAATTGTTATTTATATATATATAAATATAATTCAGAAAATAGCAAAAGAGACAGCAAGTTTGGAATAATTATGAGATCAATAAGCAATTAAGCAACTTTAAAAGACATTCAAATAACCTACAATCAAGTGACACACTGAGCTGCAAGTCATTTGACCTTGCCAAAGAAAGAGGCTGATAGTGATGCTGGTTTTGCTGTGCCAATGGTTATTACACCTGCACACTGCCATTTGCATAGCTGGAGAGCCAAGAGCACATCTACAACATCACACTTCCATTTCTGCACCAAAGGTGTCAAGCAAAGAATAACCTACTGTATCAAACCATCCACCCAAAAACCACAGCCCCACTTCTAATATTTTAATCCATGAACAGCTTCAAATAGCTGTAATTTCTTTTTCATTAGCTTGCCAGGGAAACTTACCCTTTTTTTTCCCTGTCCTAATAATAGATTTTCCCTCCATATTTAGGTATCATTATAACTCTAAAAGCTCAGCATGTGGTAATTTGGAATAGTCAGACAAAGGGATTTTGTACTTTCATGAAAGCAAGACTACCAGGTTCCCATCAGGACTCACTTTTAGCTCTGCTGGGTGCTACTACCATTAGAAGCTATGGAAAAAACTAGCCCAAGTACAACTTCTGCAGCCCTGCTATAGGTAAGGATCTCCCAAGAAAGCAAAATCTAACAGTGTAAACCTTCAATGCCATCTTGCACTGGCAGCACTTCCCTAATTAAGAATTTAAGGCCAGATGGAGCCATTAGATCATCTAATCTGACCCCCTGCCTACCACATGACGTGTCGTTTTACCAGTAAACCTCACATTGAGCCCAAAAATTTAGGTCAGACTGAAGCATGTCTGAACTGAGAAGACTTCTGTGTGCTCAGGGCAATACCTTTTGTGCCCACTGTTCTTTCAGCACCCTGTATCAACAATCACCATAAGAGTTAAACTACTCCAGCAGACATATCTGCTCCACCAGGATCCAGACACCAAGCAAGAGTGTTTGTTTTCAAAAGAAGGGCTATACTGGAAGATAACGTTCCACTGTTCATCATCAAGAGCTCTATGTTACCACTTTCTTCAAATAAAAGTTAAACAAACTGGCTATTTTTTAATCTGCTGGTGAGTTACATCAGGCCCTCAGCTGCCATTAAGGAATGGTTCAAATTACATGTGTTACATCTAAGCAACAATCAGCATGTTTTCATTTTGAAATAAGTGCTCTGGAGCATCCCCAAGGCTTCTCAGGAAGTCAGGTAATTTTTATTTTTTAAGAAGTCCATGTAGTAGGACTTCTCCAAAGTCATAATAAAGCTTGCTGTATTAAGTTTCTCTTCTGAGGACATATAATGATAGCAAGTCATTATTACAACTTGAGGTTGCAGGCTGAAATCCTTTAAGGGTTGGTTCTCTGACCCTTACTCAGCAAAAACCTTTAGCCTGTTTGCAGCTCATCAGCTTGGTAAGGGGCAAGAGAGCCTTCAACATTCACCACACTGAAATAAAAGTTATCACCAACTGCTAAATGAAAGGAACAGCTCTAAAAAAAATAAATCTGCTTTTCTCAGTGGAAATAAGCACCAGCCTTTATTAGACATGGAGCCTAGCTGTGCAAAAAACAAAAGCAAGGCACAGCTGCTTGACACTGAGTGTGCAGAGATCTTCCAGTTAGTCGTTTTTCCCAAGGAGAAAACAAAAGAAAGGAAGAGCCAAAATGAAGTGTTGCAATGGCTACCTCCAAGAAGAGAAAAAACCCTTAAGGTCACATTTTCACTAAAGGAAAAGAGGTCTTTATCAGCAGCACTAGAGCACAACAGAAACTTGGTTCAATAAAACCCTTAATTTAAAGACAAGAATGTATCAGCTCTTTGTGTGTCCCCTCTGAGGTTATACAGCCAAGTTGACTTTGGCAGACCTAGGTGATACAAAAAGCAGGAGTTGTGAAGGAAAAAAAAATCTTGATTAGCTGGGCAATGATCCAATAAGCAAGACACTCGAGGCTGCAAGTTCACAGTTGAAGAAACTCAGGTAGAAATAATTTATAGCAAATTAAGTTAGGTCATGATAATGAAATTTAAAGACATGTGGGGCACAATTTATTTTACTAAGGCTTGTTGAAAAGTGAAACCCAAGCAGAGCAAACAGGTAGGCTAATTTAACTCTGGTTACTGTTGGCACTGGCACTGAGATAAACTTCACTTGACACACTTGGAATGGGAAAGAGAATATAAGAATAGGATTTTTAAAAAAACTTTTTAACACCATTTCTCCACATTTGATCCCGTGAATCATGGCAGCTCGTTCCCCAATTTTAAAACATCCTGGCACACAGCCCTCAGTGGCAAGTGCAGTGAAAACAGCTGATTGCAAGGGTTGGGAAAGGATGGATAGCAACATCTGCACTGCGAAGCCCCTGCCATCAAGGAGCAGGAGGGAGGATGGAAAAACCTAATGGGAAAAGGTCTCCCAAGAGGTGCAGTCCCCTTGCAGGTCACTGGAAACCAGCAGAAATGGCAGGAGGGATGCTGTCATCACTGAGGGCTCTGCAAGGTACCTCAACAGGTTATCTGGCAGCAGCCTGGGCTTTGGCTGCACTCGGCAACAGACGAGGTCCGTGATGTCCTCAGCTGTCCCTCCTGCCACCCACGTCCCCCACGCTGTGAAAAACGCCAGGTGAGGGGGAAACGAGAGTCACGATAATGGATGAATGCAGCAGTTTGCAGGAGGGGGGAGGGACAGAGTAATGAAAAAGTGTTAATATTGAAGTAATAAAGCTTGTGGCCATTTTTCAGTCTGAAACCCACAACGCCATAAAACAATGCTTAAAGGTATTCACTTCTGTTCTAAACCACCTGCACGTTAAGGCACCCTGCTATTAGCCCATAAGTTGTTTACTACCAGTCTTATTTCAGTCAGACTCCAGGAGAGCCATAAAGCTGAATTTCTTCACTCAGTACAGGAGTCCAAGTGGCCTCAGGTTTTCCTGGGTATGCCAAGCCCCAGCGTGTCACCTGCGATCCCTGCCCAGTCACTGACCCACTCCTTTCTAGTAAGATGTATAAAAGTCAAATCAAAGCAAGGGGAATCTGTGCCTGGCACATGGCACACACACACCCTCCTTTTTGCCTGCTTCTCCTCGAGCTCCTGAAGCAACAGCTACTCTCAGTGAGATGTGTTCAGCACAACTATGATGGTGGCTTTATCTGCCAGTAAGCATCCCATGTGTTACACTCTCCCAAAATGGTCTGGGCACTGGTTGGTAAAATGAGACTTCTATTTCCTCTCCTGAAACAATTTCTTAAAAAAATGTAATGGAGAAACAATGAAATATAATGGCAAAGCAAATAAATAATGGATATTCTTCTGAAATTAACACATTTTCATTTGTTTATTTGTCACTTGTCTCTTTTTTGTTTGTTTCTTTGGTTTGCTCTTTTGTTTGGCCCAAATAAAAGCATGTGAGCTCAAAGCAACTCACCCACTTTTTTTCCTCTGTCAGAAGCAAATATTACAATTCAACGACTCTTACAGAGATGGCCCAGCTACAAAGAGAAGTCTTTGTCTCACTGAGAGGACTACTAATTCAAGGACAAAGAGATAGAGGCTAGAAGAATTGTGGTACCTACACGAAAGTTTAAGGCTGACAGAAAAGCCTGTGGAATTGCAGGAATAGTGAAGAATAAAGAGAACCAGAAGTGAATCTCAGGCCTGTGCTGGCACCATGAAGGGAGGAAGCCAGATGTGGGAGTTTCACATGAGAGACCACAATGGCTCACAAGCCCACGGGTGAACTCCTTAGAGCCTGGAGCCCAGTGAAACTGCCAAGCCTTAACAAGTTCTGTAAATTACACCATCTTTCTGGGAGCTATATGACAAACCATGAAATAGCCCAGCAGCAGCACCATTCTATTGACTAATACAATAGAGAGAGATACACTGGTATGGTGGAAAAAACAGTTTTGCCTGTATTTACACACCTTCAGAATGAGTCAATAATGAAAAGGACCCTATTAACTGCCCTCCTTTTTTCAAAGGCACCTTTACCTCTTAGGCACTCAACTACCACATCTCAATACAAGTCAGGAGTCCAGGACATACAAAAAAGTCCAAATGGCCTAAAAAACACTGTTGAGTCCTGGGTTATGTACTATGAAGAACACCACAACAACAAGTAAACTAAACTGTATCACTTGAGAGCAGCATTTTCAAATCTTTTTCCTTGTGCTTCCCATCACAGGAAACATTATCTTACTCATTCTTCTTTCCTTAGTTGCCAGAGATGCAGTGCCACAGTGCTGAAGCAACATGCAGCCATCTTCATAAGCTGGTTCAGATCTGAGCACAGCTGCACTCCTGATGGCTTCCCATCTTGCTTTCAGTCTGGCAAAGATATCCTCCAGTTCCATCCTGCCCTTCCCCACTGGACAGTGAGGATAACAGACTAGCTCAAGCACAGCAAAACAGATTAAGCTTCTGTAATGAAGAGGTGCCATACACCTTTCAGTGTCACTCATTCTGGTCCAACAACAGTTTGCATGCACCCCAAAAGGATGCTTTCAGAAAATGACAAATCTTCCATCTCTTCCAGCCGCAAGGAGAGCCCATCCATGCAATCCTACATTTAAAACCATTGCTAGCCCAAGGAACAGCCCAGTGTTAAACCCCAGCCAATATAGTGCTGTCAACCCATCTTCACACTGATCCATGATATGTGAGCAGCAGTAGGGTGTTCACAGTGCTAACAGCCACATGTTATTGAACCAGGGCTCTCACAGTGCTCTGTGCTCAAAAGTGTCCCCAGAACATGAAAGGGAGACAGCCACAGCTATGGTATCAGGGTGTGCTACCAGCCACCACATGGCTGCACCACGGCAAGCAAGGAGCCTGCAGGCTGGCAGGCCTGTGGCTCCTTGGGGAATGAGCCTCAACAGCCCCAAAAAGCTCCTATGATGGGTCTGCTTTCCTTTTGATTAATATATTCAACCTCTCCTTTCTCTTTCCACCAAAAAACTGTCATTTTGCAAATAACCCCTCTAGAATTCTTTCAAGTTGCACATAAAAATGCACTTTGGCAAAGACCTCTGCAAACAGGGAAGAGTGGGCAAGTCAACCATCAATCCAGGAGGTGTCTTCCAAGTTCATCTACCATACTAACCCACCACATCATCGTTTCTTATTATAAAGTTACTTTCAAGGCTGTACAAAAGCTCCATTAAGAATGAATTATTAGTTCTCCATCAATGACTTTAACATCTGCCTTAGTAAGGCAATAATTTATTAACAACAAAATAAATAGCTAGGCTTCTCTTAGAATAAATTTTAGTAGTAAAATGAGAGAAAAAAAGACTCTATTTATAACTTGTTAGTATACATTTTATTTAAAGTTACCCAAGTATTTCCCAGGCAAAATGCTAGACCCCGCCTTTACTTAGTAAAACATGGCCTGAAGTTTAATGAAGAGGAAAAAAAAATTAATATCTTTTCCTACAGAGTGGCATTCTTTCATTAAGTAGTTTTTTATTTCTGCTGCATTTTTCATAGCATCCATATTAATACTGCTACTAAAATTTTAATGGATATGTAGTGTTACTGGAACATACATGTTTTCTTTATTAAATATTAATTTTAAAAACATTTGGAAAAATTAAAAACATTATACAACATGAAAAACTTCAACTAAAATACAAAATTTAAACCACGCTGGCATTTTTCTGTCTTTCTAAAAATATGGTACTTTATCAGTTCCTCCTTCTGGAGCTTTCAGTCAGCTCTCTTCAAAACAAAGAGAAGGTGCTTCTTTGGTACACTAAAGGTTGCAGCTCTTTATGAACAGGTGAACAAGGTGGCCCCACTGAATGCTGCTTGGCTGGGCTCACACTCATCAGCTGAGCAATGATCTGAAGCAGAAGTTCAGATGGTGGTGGTGAGCTCCTGCAATGTGTTTTCACAGGAGACACCTGATGTGGGCTATGTTATGAACAGTCCACAATGAACAGACACACACATTGCAATTGTGACTTCACAAGATGTGATAACAGCAGCAGATATGCTGAGGAAAATAAACAACCTTTTTTTATGTAGCAGTGCCAGCAGAAAGCAGCCCAGAAGTTGGTACAGCTACTCTTGGGAATAATTACTGCAACACTTCCAGCCTCCCACTAATTTTGAGGCAGTGCCACAGTTCCCATGCACAGCCATTCTTGCTTCCATGCAGGAGGAGGAGCAAGCCTGGCAGATCTCCATGTACTGCTAGGCTGAGTCCTAAGTGCTATGCAACCCTCTGAGAGTCACTGGCTGTTTCTGGAATCTAAGAAAGGGAAAGGCTTTTAAAAAGTTATGATGAACTTAAATCTGGTGGAGTCGTGCTGGAAAGGTAAACGAACACTGCTGAGGACGAGTGGCTCCTCAGCTCTCACTCCATTCAGTGTGGATGCCCCATGTCTCTCTGGAGAGCAGGGCTGACCAGCCTCTGCTCCCCATCAGTGACACATGCTCAGCAGCCAAGGAGTGATCTGTGCTTTGCACCCCTTAGCCCAGACTGCTGCCAGGCTTGGAGCTCAGAGGAAGGCAGGAGCCAAAATCCTGCCTCAGGCTGATGGCTTCACCCAAGAAGCAGCATTTTCTGGTCCCACTGAACTCAGGAGCTGTCAGGTTCCTGCTGAGCTGGAAATAAAAGCTTTGCTTTTTTTTCCCTCTTTCTTTCTCCCCACTTGACAACTGCACATAAACACTTGTAGATTGGGACTGTTACACCCCTGCAAGCTTAAAACAACCTTGCTCAGGCACGGACGACAGCTCTCGATGGCAACATGAATGTGACTGGAGACTAATTCCCCTTGTTGTTCTGACACATGAAAACTACCTCTGAAATTGCTGCACTGTCTGTCGTCACTCCTGTTACACATCTCTGCACAGTCAGCACTCAGCCAAGCCAACACAGGAAAGAAGCACACAGAAAAAACTATCACCTTTTTGGTAGATTCATTCTGCTTTGTGCAGAGTTCTTTCTTAGTGTAATCATGGAAAGACATTATTAGCTTAATTTAAATACAGGTCTATCAACAGACTCTAAATTTTTTTAATACACGCACTCTGCACAGGACTGGTTTGTGTCTAAAGCACATTAAGTGAATCTCTGTCTCTGGAAAGACAGACTACTAGGAAAAAGGGTGTCAATTGAAAACGTACTTCTTCCTTCAATATTCTATTCTCAGAAAACCCAGGGCCCTGCAACCAGTGAGAAAATCTGGAGCCATAAAGGCTTGTTGTCAGCAGAGGAGGACCCAGTGAGGGGACATTTAACCACATTGGACATACACAAGTCCAAGGATCTGGGGAGATGCATGCATGAGTGCTGAGGGAGCTGACTGAAATTTACAGGAGGCTACTCTAAACCATCTTTTGAAGATCATAGGGATCAGATGAATTTCTTGAGGACTGCATGAAAGCCATTCCTATTTTCAAGAAAGAGGATCCCATAAACTACAGGCAGGTCAGTTTCACCTCCAACCCTGGGGAGGTGATCAGCAAATAAATCTGGGAACAATTACCTTAACATATGGAGTAAAATTAAATGACTGGGAATAGTCAGCATAGATTTATGAAGGCAGAAATCACATCTGACCAACCTGATAGTTTTCTGCAATGAGATGCCTGCTGAGATGAGAGAGAAGTGGATGTTAATCTATCTTGACTTCACCAGAGCTTTTGATGCTGTCTCCCGTAACATCCTCACTGACACACTGATGAAGTACAGACTAAACACGGCAATGGTGAGGTGGAGAGAACACTGGCTGAACTGCTTGGCTCAAAAAGGCTGTGCACAGCAGCATGAAGTCCAGCAAGAGGCCCATCACAAGTGGAGTACTCCAGGGGTCAGTACTGGGACCAGCATCATTTAATATTTTCACAACCAGCTTGGAGGGTGGGAGAGAATCTCCAGCAAGTCAGCTGATAATAAAACCAGGGAGGAGCAGCTGATGCACCAGGAGGGTGTGCTGCCATCCAGAAGGACCTGGACTGGCTGGAGAACATGCTGGCAGGAACCTCATGCAGCTCAACAAAGGTGAATTCCAAGTTCTGCACCTGGGTCTGGTTAACTCCATGCATCACTACATGCTGGGGCCTGATCAGCTGGAAAGCAGGCTTGCAGAGAGCAGCATCAGGGTCCTGACAGACACAAAGTGTGTGCCCTCACAGAAAGGTGGGTAACAGCATCATGGGCTGCTTTAGAAAGGGCATCACCAGCAGGTTAAGGATGCTCCTCCCCCTCCACTCAGCCCCGTGAGACACCTGCACAGAGCTGTGTTAGTCCTGGGCTTCCTGGTATGTGCAAAAGATGGACTGGAACAAGTCAGCAAAGGCCGCAAAGGTGATAAAAGAACTGGAAGATCTGGTGTATGAGAGGCTGAGATTCCAAGGACTGTTCAGCTTGGAGAAGGCTCAGGGCAGGTCTCATCAGTATGTATAAACAACTGATGGGAGACAATAATGAAGACAGACTCTTCCCAGTTGTGTGCAGCAAAGGGACAGGAGTCAATGGACACAAATTGAAGTACAGGGAACTCCATCTGAAAGTAAGAAAATAATTTCTTTTTCTTTTTTCCCCCTCTTCCTACTGTGAGGGTGGTCACACCTGGAACAGGTTACTGAGAGGGGTTGTGGCATCTCCATCCAAGTCTGGTGGACATAGCACTGAGCAACATGCTTGAGCATGGCAGTGGACCAAACAATCACCACAGATTCTTTCCAGCCTCAGCCATTCCATGATTACTTCCAATCCAGTTAAATAGAACAGCTGAAAGAACTACAGTTCAAGAAGAAAATACTCAAAAGCAGCAGAACTTAAGACAGAGGTAATTCTAGGCTTTGCAGCATAATGCTTAAATCCTACAGATGCACATTTTTATTTCCTCTTTATGTTACACAAGACTGTACAACCTGTGTGGTCTGAAGAGATGCAATTCATGGGGTTCTTCACTTGCAACAGAGAGTTAGTTATAAACACATATTCCAAACAATCACTTGGCTGAAGATGTTTTCTATCACTCAGATTTTATGAAATATCTTACCACTGAGTACAGTTTCCACTATGACTACAGTAAGTAAGCAGATCCAATTACAGATGTTCTCTTTTAAAAACACTTATTTGAAAGGAACATGGTGTAAAGCATTAATTGAAATGAAGTTCCTTTCCGCAAGAACAGTGCTTCCTGAGAAATGGTTATATTAGCCAACTAACACTGAAGAGACACAATTACTGTGTTGCTCTGTGACTCTAAATCAAAATAGTATTCTTCTTTTTTAACTCACACCAGCATCCAAAAGCAAAGGACCAAAACTGCAAATGTTTATTCATTTTTGTAACTGAAGTCAACAAACTGAATTATTGAATTGATAGCATGACAATATCCCCAGTAAATATGCATAAACTTATCTGTAAACTCTTGAAAGGAGAAGTTTTCTAAATGACAACAAGTCACACACAGTCAATTTATTTAGGTAAATAAATTCCTAAGAACCTAATGGACCAATTAAGTGATTAACTGAATTCAATGCATCAAACACCAACTTAGGTGCCTACTCTCATACAAGCTGTTTTAAAAACACTGCTCTTAAAGAAACCAAACAGAGTGAAAAAAAGAAGTTTGAGCCTTTTTTTAAAATGCTTTTGAGCACCAAAATGACACTCAAGCTGGCAAGAAAACAAGGGGAAACTTTCATTCTGTTTTCTGTACACAAATTACAGAAGATAATCCTCAAAGTGTAGCTAGAAAGCTTCAAAATGAAACAAGACCACCGAACAAGCTTTCTAAAATTCCAAATTTTGTTATTAATTTTGTCTGTCAAATGGATTGTAATAGAAAATACATTTTTCCATCCTTCATTTACAATACTCTCTTAGAACATCTGAGGCCAATTCACAACCCTCTACAGGGATATGACATTTGCCAAGAGAAAAAAACCCAACTCTGCAGGAACAAGCCACCAAGGTTTTCCCTGAAGCTTCCTGTTGGGATTTGTAGCCTTAAAAGGAAAAAAGGCTTTTTTTGTGTTGGTCCTCAGCTTGCCAAACTAAGAGCCCTCGGGTGTGCTTGGTGTCTGTCACTGCATTTGCTCAGGGATTCTGTGTGGCTTTCTCTTGCTATCTTCCAGCAGATCCAGCACAGCTGTTTTCATCTCCTGGCATGATCCGAACCCTCTATCAGGCTATTTGCTAAACCCAGAAATCCCAGAGCCCCCCAGCAGTCCAAGCTCTGCAGGGAAGTTCAAGCACCAGAAGACACTGCAGAAGCAAGGCATACCACCTCTGCCCAACACTTCTACAGGTCCAGATAATCTGGAGGTGAGAAGGGGGGCACCTCTGCATGACCAGACTTTTTCCAAAGCCACCAAGGGAGTCATCCATGAGGATAACCTCTGCATGTAAGCAAAGGACCTACAGGATCATGCAGTTCCTTCATTGGGGGAAAAAAAAATCAACTACCACCTGAATTTTCAAGTTCACAGTAACAGAAATACTTTTGAAATTCATGTAGTAATAGCTCTGACAGCAGACAAATTCCTCTTAAATGCCCCGAACTACTTGGTTTTACACTTCAAGACAAGAAGTTGAGTTTCTACTACTGTTTTACACTGAAGAGAAGCTCCCTTAGGTACTAAGCCTAATAAAAAGGAGCCCACCACATACTTGCCCACAGTCATTAATTTTGAGCACTGAAAACCACTACTCTCTGCTTTTCTCATGGTGGAAAAGAGCCATGCAGAGGAAATTCAAATGCCCAGATAATTCATAAAAATACTATATAATATGGTACATTTAAGCATGGCTACATAAAGTAAGCAAAACTAAACAGTATGGCAAAGAGAAGAAGTAAAGTAGAAACATATTTTCCGTTATAACACCAAACGGAAGTCACATTCATTTAAGCAAATATTTTTCTATATTGATAGAAGCCAAATACGTGGGGTAAACTGCTGTGCTTTTTTTCTGTTTGCTTCATATAAAATCACACAGAAAATTTATGTTCACATAACACTAAAAACAAAATGCTCTTTGCTATTTTACAAGCTGTTTGTAATGAACATTTTAGTTCTCTCAAAGGTGAAGAATAAATCAGCCAAACTCTTCATGCGTGTCCTATGAGGATACCCATCCTCAGTAAAAACAAATTTCACTAGCCTTAGTCAGCAAGCTGCAGTGGTTATGTGCCAAAAGTATGACACGCACCAAAAACTTAGAGACTTGTTAACTGGTAGCAAGATACAACAGAATATGCCTACTGAAAACTACCCACATTTCCCAAATGGCCTGTGAATAGCTTTTCTTTTTGAACAAGAACTTGATGGTTCACATTATATCTGTGCACATTATTTTCTCCTTCTTCCCTGAATTCTAAACATTTTTCTTACATTTACTTTTTCTGAGATTCAGTAGTGACAGTTTCTTCTTTACACTCCTACATATATTTTGCACAAGCTGTTAAACAGAATTAGTCCATGCTCCTCTTTCACATTTTTCCTGTGCTCTGAAGGAACCTAATACACAGACTTTTGAGAAATCCCAGCTTTGACCCTTACCACCTAGCTACTAACTTGTGCAAACATGGTTTGCCAGGCTGAAGAAAGATCTTGTGGCTGTAGTCATGCAGACCCTCCAAATGGCCACAAGAAACATTTACCAGGTGAAAAGAGGTCCCAGGTGGCTGGCTACAAAGGGGCATGAAGACATCCTTTGGAAGATGAGTTGAACATGCTGAGTGTAAACTCTACACTGCCTTTAGCTACCATGACACACCTTACAAACAGATAATCACAAAAACATTGCCTGGTATCGTTTCACAGTTTGCACTCTGCACATACAATAACCCAGGTTAGTTCTGCAGAATACCATCAGCAAGAGGGATGGCTGGGACTTGTACCTAAATACAGAAAGAGATTATTCATTTGCCTTGAGCATAAAGGTACTCACTCCTCAAATTTCATGACAAGTCTTTATTGCAAATTTCCCCTTATCATTCAAAATCAGCATGAACATGTTAGAATCATCTAGAGAAGTGAAGCCTTGTGGTCTTCACAGACCTAGCAAAACAGAAAGATTGATATAAGTGAATTCCGTCTGCCTCTTCAAAAAAGGCAAAATTACACCCTGATAATTCTTTCAGTTGGAGTTCACTAATTGTATTTTAGTTGGAAATAAGAACAACCAGTTTTGTGGTAACAATCAGTAGCCTTAATGCTTGATTTTTTCTAAAATAAAAATAAAAGTACCAGAAGAGATACTAGGAAGAAAGTGAAGCAACAATGTAAAACTCTTGGATTCAGGAAGACTAAATAATTCAAGTGTGGACATCCTTTCTTCACCATGTGGTAGGACCACGTGGCAGCAGGAGCAAAATCATCATGTGCAGTATCTGAAGCCCATGCCACAGAACAGAAAATAAAGGTGGATAATAAAGAATAAACCTATTATGCAAGTGCTGATATGTTTAAATCTGGAGGCACACCAGCACTTCCTGCTGAGCTTTTTGCCAAGTACAGAATCCTTGGGGAAAATGGCTTAATCCCCAGCAATGACGCAGTGTGAGAAGCCTATCTGGGACACACTTAATGCCGTCCTCCACACGGAGGGTGCACTTCCAGGAATAAAGAGTTAGTCACCATGTCTACCTCCACCACCCATCCCCTCATCTTTTGCATATCCTGCTCTGCAGAGACAGGCATTCACACCTACAGGATGCTGCAAAGTCATGCGGGGACATGGCATGCAGGGAACTGCTCTTCTTAAGAAAATGCCTGCAAATAAAATGGACATCTCGCTAGGATTTCTTCTTTCACACGGAGTCCCACAGGTGGTTTTGCTACACTCTGTTCCTGAATGGAAGCAAAAATCTGCTTCTGCACACCTTCTCGTGAAGGGGCAGAGGGCAACTTCTTGCATATACCAAGACTCAAGGGAGTCATATGAAACAGATAATTAAAATGGTTTAAAATCACAGAATCACTGAAGTTGGAAAAGACCTCTAAGATCGAGTCCAACCATTAACCTGGCCACATCCATGTCTGTCACTAAAGCATGTCCACAAGTGGCATATCCACATGTCTTCTGAACACTTCCAGAGATGGTGATTCCACCACTTCCCTGGCAGCCTGTTCCAATGCCTAGAACACCACTTCAGTGAAGAACATTTTCCTAATATCCAGTCTAAACCTCCCCTGGTGCAATGAGGCCATCTTCTCTGGTCCTGTCACTTGCTACCTGGGAGAAAACAAGGAGTCCCATAGGTATAGATTCATCTCCAAGTTATAGGAAACCCATTTTTTTTCCCCCTTAAGTTTCTCTGTGGAATTGTGATTTATGCTGAATGCTGTAAACATTTCTTGTTAGCTCATTTCCAAAGCTCATCTCAGAGTGGGATAAGATCACATGCAGCAAAGCCATGAAGCAAAGGAATGAGTCATCGGTCTGAAAGTTAAGGAACAGACAAAATTGTAGATTTGGACCAAGGTAAGCACAGTAATGAATGAAACACCAGTTCTAAATTACATCTCTGGAGAGAGCAGTCTAGAACAGCAACTCATAAATAGACCTACCTAACACAACATTAAAAAATACATATAGGGTCACCAGTGGGATACTTAAGATAAAGCTCAATGGAATTCAAGGAAGGGGGAAAGTCTCCCTGAAAAATGCTTGAAACAGCTGAAGAAATTCAATAACAGCAGCAAACACTTCTGTAACTAAGTTGGTCAAGTTTGTGTCCTGTGTTTTTACAGGCAGGCATGAAGACTATGGACTATGAAAATGTCATTTTTAAACAAAGTAAATAATTTCATTTCCAGTGAACTCTATTAATTTTAGTTCTATTAAAAGCAATACAATTTTCCACAAAGAAGAAAAAAAAAGGCAATAGTGCAAATGCTCTCATTTTGAGTACAAGTGGTTTCTTCTTTGACTAAACAAAGAGCACTCAAAAAATGAGAGTATGTCTCATGAACCACCCTGACAAAAAAGGCTCAAAATCTGTTTATGTGATTTTGCTAGTCTATATGCAAGTAATCTAGGTAATAAGCTTAGACTTCTACCACAGTAACTGAGACAAAGCATGTCCCCAGAGATCTATAGCCTGATTAGTGATGGTAAACTGAGATAGCACAGCCCCAGCTGCTCAATATTACATCAAAAAAAGAGGTGGGCAGGTTCAGAGAAAGCTGCACATATTGGTTTCACTCCTATTAACAATTTACCCCTACTATCTCACTCACCCACTCCCTCTTCACCAAAGCATGAAATGACAGTTGCTTAGATTTAAGCTGTTCAATATTCAGTTTACTGTCATCACAGATTACAAAACAAATTGACAAAATGCCACCATTCCACACAGCAATTCCCAAATATCATGCTAGCCCTGGGAATCTTCAGATGTTTTGCTCTCCTGAAGTCTTCTGCTCTGTCTCCACTTAACCAGCCACAGCACTGAGCTGCAGCCACAGCTCCTTCTCCTTCTCTGCTCCAAGGCAGCACTGAGGATCACCGAGGGTGCAATACACATCAGGGGGATTTCACCTGCACCTGAGCAGTACATCCCATTAGTTTCCCTTTAGCTCCTGCATGCTCTACAGAGATCATATCTACCATCTCCAGGGAACCTTACCCACATCTAGTGCATGACTGCCTGAGCTAGTTTAGCCCTCACTGAGAGAAGGAAAAGAGAGTGGGAAGAAGGAGAGCCTGGGAGTAAGGCCTTCAGCTCAGCTCTTCAGAAAACTTCCCCACACAGTGACTCTGTTGGCTCAGGTGCACCATTACAAGTTTAAATTGTGGTGGCTCTCTCCCCACTAACACTTCAGCCCAGCCATGCTGCAACATCCTGAGCACTGACTGCATCACCTAGGCACGGTGAACACGCTCCAAGTGTCCGGCTGAGAAGGGTGAGGACCTCATCAAGGAAAGCAATACCAAAAATGTATTAAGAGGAGGATGAGTGCTCAAAACAGGGCAGTGCCATTTAAAAACTTCCAACATATGCTAGAATGTCCCAAGGATGGAATACTACCAAATTTTTATATTGATAAATCCAAACACATGATTCAACAACTTAATAGGAGGATAAATTGGAAGATTGTAAACACTACATCCCTTCATCTCCAATCCGGACCTGCTTCTTCACTTACTGATTTTTTCAAGGAAGCTCAGCTTCCATCTCTATTTCATGGCTTCTAATTAGCTTATTTCTCATTTTAAGTATTTACAGCTTGGGAGTTGAAAAAGCAATGGGATGAGCAGAAGGAACAAAAATTGGCTGTACAGGATAACCACTCCAGGAGCTGGACCACCTAACCTGCAGGCAGGATGGAAAGCAGCTTGGGTATGTCTCCTTCCTGTTCATGAAAACACAAGGGGCTGTGACTTCCCACCAGACTGCAGCTGCAGCACACCTACCACGCAGTGACTCAGAGCACCCCTGCCACACACACAATTAAGTTCTGTCAAGCCACCACTGACCACCTCTAGTGCACAGCACATGGCACGCTTTAATTTAGCATTAGCAAAATACCAACAGCCCCTGGAGAGACTTGGATTTAATTCTACTTCAAAAATATGTTCACTGTACTAGAAGCAAAGTAGCACCAATGAATAATAATTACTAACTGTCAGCTCTTTGAACATTTTCATACCTATACTGAAAGTCTTGGAAAGGATGGCTCCTCTCTCCCAACATGAATGCCAGAAACAGTATTTTTTTCTGAAAAGGAAGACCACATCAGATTGCAGATGTTAACTCTACATTTTCTTTCTAAACAGTCCAGCTCCTGAAAGCAGAAGAAACAAGAATAAAGTATGTAAAACTGCAGCTCAAATGTTTTCAGCAGCCCTGTAAAATCATATTGCACACATTTTTCGTGAGTTAAGAAACAGATCTGCTGTGAGGCACAGCATGTATTTCATGGCAACAGTACAGACTCATGTTTCTGCTTCCTGGGAAGTCACTGCTGTGTAAAAGGATATGACTGGCTTCACAGGGCAAGGTAAAATTTACTGTCCTAAAACAGACTGAAAATGGAAAACAGGTGTAGCAGTCACAGATAGAAACACACAGAGTTATCAGAAGGGGTTGAGGAGCAGGATACATCAACACCAATTTATACAATTTAAATACCACAGGCGATGCTTTTCTTCTCCACCTGACAACTTCACTTTTTGCTTTCCATTTTCCTTGCTTTTCAGCCCTTTGGAAACCTCACTCACAAGGGAGAAGATGTCACATTTCCCCTGGAACAAAATTGGCTTATGACACATTGTACAATTCCAAAAATACATCATGCATTAATTTGACATACTCCTGTCATCAAGACATTAATTTCTAATATTTTCTTTTCCAGATACTATTAGAAAATTCCTCTGCCTCAGTTACCTAACTTGTAATACTTTAGGAAGCAAAGGGTCTCCTTGTTCATCCCAAGGTCCTTCACCTGGAGGAATCACAAATCTTCGGGGAAGGTCTGCTTGAATCTCTTCTTGAACATACAATGTTCTCACCTAGCGAGTGACTGCTGGTGAGCTGCTTTTCTCACCCAACACATTGTATTTTAATTCCTGTATTTCCTTCACTAATTTCACCCTTCTGCTTCTGTGCATTAATTTCTCCCCCTACTCTTTGTTCCTATCAACTCTTTCCTTTCACTTTGTTCTGCTGTCCAGACCTGTGTGCCCTCTTTACCACCAGACTACCATGAGTGCTACAGGTTATCTCAAATTCTGCAGAGGAGTACAGTCATGATTTCTGTGCCATACCCTACAAGCTTGGGAGTGTGTCTGGCAACTGTTCAAACTGTTCAGGTAGAACCCTAAAATTTAAGTGGGACATTTTCCGTAAAATAGATGTGCTTCTGCTACATAAACTTTATGCCCTCCTACCTTCTCTAGAATTACAGCTGCTTCACTCTTGATTGTAAAAAGGCAGGAACAGAGAGAAATAGGATATAAACACATGCTGAAATGCTTTATAATGTCTTCTGATGGACAATTAACTGTAGTCTGGGAGTCAGAAAACCGTAAGAGATCTACCTCTCACAATTTTGTGACCTTTCTGCTTAAGAGTTATACACCAGCTCAGGTAAGTTGCCATTCCATCTTCACAACAGACCTCACCTGGTTAAATACTACATATCTCTTGCAGATAGCAGAATAATTACATGCACACACTAATCAGATGATGTAGCACTATGTATTTTTCACAGAATGTCCAAAAGTCCTATTCCCTCTCCATAAACCAGAGATCCACCCTAAACTGTATAGTGATGTTGCAAACATCAATCTTGTCTCTCCAAATCAGCCCTAAATTAAAATATAAAAAGGATACTTCACAGAGATAATAAATACTGATAGCTATTTTTCACAGCCTTCAATATACACTCATTTGCAATTGTGAAAGACATTACAAAACCTTACTCTGACTTTATGCATCACCAAACCGAAACAGTAAATGGATGTACCCACGTACTCCCTTTGCACTGCTCTCTGTGACTAGAGAGTCTGGGAGAAATGCAAACCAATATTGATAAATTAAAGAGTTCCTTTCTGTGTGCTATCCCACTGTTTTTGTTTAATTGCTTCTTTGTCTCACCATCAAAATCAGAGTACCATTTACTGTCACAAAGCTGTCCTGGACATAAAGGAAAAGCAAAGTTCTTATTTTTGAACCCAATTCCTTAGGTGGGAGCATTGCCCAAGCAAAAGCAGCCTGGCTGGGCTGTGTAAGAGGGTAGGAGGTAGGGGATAACAATCTTAATATTTTTGGATGCAAGTTTAGGAAAGAAAAAGCAAAGACAGATGCTGTTAACTGCAGAGGATACCTGAGAAGTTGCTCCACAGCACTCCACACGAGCCAAGGCTGATCTTACTTTTCCTTCCCACATACCTGGGCAAGCAGCCCAGCTAAAAGCACACAGCACCAGCAAGGAGACTCTGCTCTGAATGTGCTCTTTATACCACATACGTTAGCCAATTTGACCAAAAACACCTATAAATTCTGTCCAGAATAAAAAAAAACCCTCACCCAACCAGAGCCAAAGCACCACTGCCAAGCTGGAGAAAATGACCCTGACTTGGGGAGCAGCACTGCCAGAAGCAGAGGGGGAAAGACTGGAAGATGTCTTCTTCTGTTTAAACATACTCTTAGTCATGTCTTTGTCAGTAACTATTGTTTTTCTGCCAAGTTTGCATAATCCTTTGCCCAACAAGGTATGTTTAACACATGATCTTATAAAAATATATTTTTCAAAAAGAAACTATTTCTGCAGCTATGAAATCTAAAATCCTTCAGGTTACAGATTTTACTTTGGTCTACTTCATTACACACCTCGTGTGCAGACTTATAACAGGAAAACGTTACCTAATTAAATTTATTATGCTTTGTGGGGCTGTTTTGTTAACTTAGTTAATTAAAAACTTCTCAATTTATGTAATTTATCATGGCATGACCATTGTTAATGAAGCTGAAAAAAGATACTGTTGGATAAATTCATGCAAAGGAGATGAAGCAGAGCAGAATGAAGGATTATGTTCTCAGACTTGCGAAGCAAAGAAGCCTGAAATAAATGGAAGTTGTGAGTGTTTGGAGCAGACAGTGCATTTATTGTAATTATTTCAGGCTGCATGCTGATTGGAAAAGATTAACATAAATAGGAGCTGCTATTGCAGATGTTTCTATTCTTGCTAGGAAATCCCTTGAATATAGGAAGCACAGAATAAAAATGCGAAGATGCTGTACTACAGAAATGTAAGTTTTTTTCTATTATTTTTTCTATTCTGGACATACAAGAAGAAGTATAAACAAAGCTGTTAATCCCTCAGGACTTGAAGGAAAAACATCACTTTTCTCTGCTAACATGATAAAACCTCCAGATGTCATCTGACTACCCAGCAATAAATCCTTTGCACATTCCCTCCTCCCTTCCAGAAGTGTCCTTAAACTGCATGGCACCCAGGTCACTGCCAGGTCCCATGGCCTGCAGCTACGACCATAGTCAGTGAAATAAAATCCACAGTAATTAACAGCATTTAAGATCCTTGTTCCTCCGTTCACAGCAGCAAATTGGATACATAAATAATTCACATGTAATTCTGGTATTTCCGACTTCCTTTCTATATTAACCAATGGCAAAATTTCCATTCAGTCCAGGAAAAAATACACAGAACTCTTCTTCTGAAAATTTTCCACCATTTAGAAGTAGATAAAAATACCCAATGACAGTCCTGGAGGTGTGTAAAATACCTGTCATCCTGTCTTCTGTTTACCTTCCTCACAACTCATAATTTGTTTCCTTGTCTCCCAAGGATCCCAAGAAACAGAAACCAAGAATTAAAGTAAATGACTCAGGGCAGGACTTTTTTGACTGCAACTTCAATCTGCTCAGGTCACTGCAACACTTTCAAAAAGAAGTATTATACAACTATTCAAACTCTTTGGCTCTTTGTGGACCAGCTGCATGAAGTATCCTCCACACTGGCAAAGATCAGCTTGAGTCAAAGATGCTGTGTCAGTACAGTATCTGCCTGGACATTATTTCCTGTGGTTCTGCACTAAACATGAAGCAAAAGGATCATATGGGCCCATCCATACACCAAGGTACATCTCCTTTACACTATGTTTCACAGTCACAGGGCACTCAGCTACACCACCATGGGCCAGTACCCAGAGCCAGAAGACCAAGGGGGTTCCTCAGACCTGTGCTTCCTCCAGCCTGGATGATGCTATGAACGTGTCAGACCTATACACAGTTTTCTTGGCTCAGAAGAAACATCTTCTGCTGCCTGGGACTCGCTCTTGTGCAAGATCAGGGTCCACCAAGATACCCCAGGGTGCTGGACACCACTGCTGCCAACCCTGCTAGCAGATGGCCCTGGCTCTTTCCCAAAGGAGATCAGGCTGTTGAGGAGGATGGTTGCATGGTGACCAGTGGCTTGAACGCTGCCAGGAACCAGAACCCCACTGAGGACGTTTTTCTCACAGCACAGACACTGCCGTGGCACCCAGCTATGACAGTTTCAGTGACAAACTCCACTGACAGCACAGCACATCTCATACTCCAAATCTGTCCCTCTTTTTCAATGTTATGAAACAGTATCATCGACTGCAGCTCAGGTGCAGCTTTAAAGTAAAATGTACTAGAACAAAAACAACAGCCCTGTCTAACATTTACAGAGCGACTTTCAGCGGAGCAGATCTCATGGGATTTCTTAAGCCTTTCCAAGCCAAGCATATAATGCCACAGGTTTTCACAAGTGTAGCTAAGGGCAGACTTTGGGTGTCCATACATTTGATTTCTTCGATTCACTGCCAGCTGGAAGGGATCAAACACCGACAGAACACAGAAGCAATTCTATGTAACCACACTGCAGAGGAATGAAAGCATGGCCAGCGGCAGAGGGAATCCACCACAATTGCTTTGATAAAGGAGGGGGGGGAAATGCTGTTTCCTCAACACAGTAGGGTGGCAACAGGAATTCTACCCCATTTGCAGGGAGAGCGAGGGATTTATGGGCACAATTATGTATTCTGCAAATCGCTTCCAAAGGACTGCCCTTGAATGACTGAAGTGAGATCCAAATCTGCCCAGACTAACTGCCTAACAGGGCTCAGCAGGAGTGAAATGCATTGTACGACTGTCACTTCTATCATTTTGAGCAGAGTCTTGTTTTAGTAGTCTGTCAGATGACAAGGGTAGATACGAATTCAATAGATGGTACTAAAGTCCCAGAAACAGTTATTTCAAGTATTTTTATATTGCAAGTTAGGAACAATACCTCACTTCCCATCTGGAAATATCCTCTGTTCAAATCAGTACAAATAGCATCCATCCTCAAGGTGTTTTCATTATTATTTTGCATAAGTCTGTAAAAAATTGAGACATCATGCACATTATGGACATAAATCTATTATGCCTTACACCCACATAAATCAAAGCAATTCCACCAAGCTCAGACACACGTTTACCTGAAATCTTTAAATATGAGTGATTTTCAAGCAAAAAAAGGAAAAATAAATCCACGATACTGATGCTTCCAAGCTAAATACCAATCTAATCACAACCTCTGTATAACCCCAGTCTCA
This sequence comes from Melospiza georgiana, assembly GCF_028018845.1. Taxonomy (NCBI): domain Eukaryota; kingdom Metazoa; phylum Chordata; class Aves; order Passeriformes; family Passerellidae; genus Melospiza; species Melospiza georgiana. The sequence goes on along the minus strand of NC_080430.1, from coordinate 39,964,744 downwards.
AGTCTGAACCCAGGCACATTCCTGCGGCCTCTTCTTCTCAAAAAATCCAACTTCTTTCCCACCAGCTCCAGCAAGGGTACAGGAAGGCCAGCTCCAGACACCTGCACTGAAAGACCTTTGCTGCCCTGTTTCATGCAACCTTTAGCACACATAAAGGGTCAAGTTGGTGCCTTGGAAGAGTCCTCTGTAGCTGACACCCTGAAGAGAGGGTAAACAGCTTTTTCTGAGAGCAGCAGCACTGAAAAGGTAAGACAGCAGGATAAAAAGATAGCTCTAGAAAGTTTAGGAACTGTAAAGATTCTCATTAGTATCAAAATACTTTCAAGGAAAACAAAAAAATTACTTTTTATTAACTTGCTACAGGTCTATGTTCTAATAAAACATCTTCTCCCCCTTGATTGGGAAACACAGAGATTTTTTACTTGTTTAAGCATTTTGAAGACTCTTCTGTCACCTGAGAACACTTTACCTTCTTATTTAGAAGGACCATTTTCCCCTAAGAAAGGAAAAGAACTATTCACCTCCCATTTCAGACCTCCTAAGCCTCTTCCAGGAAATTTTTTCTTTGTTATTCCAATATATTTCCCGGACTTGGTTCTTTAAACATCACTTTGGTCCAGAGGAAAACTAGAACAAGGTTTTAAAAGTACTGGGGAAGCAAAAAAAAAAAAAAAAACAGAGGAGAAATGCCTGGCAAGTTAGAAAATATTGCAAACCCATATTGCAAAAGTCACATGGGGACTCTCTTCCACCGAGTGCTGAGAACACAAATCTCATCTACCCATTTCACTCCTACACGATGCCACTCATTTGGGAAAAGGAATTGAGCCCTTTTGCTCAGTAAGGTTTTGGGAAAGCCCTCATGTAGTTCTCAATCACAACCCTGGAGGCCTCATGTAAACAACAGCAATTTAAAACACTGCCTACTTGCACTGACAATACTCATGTTAACAGTCAAACCGGTATTTTAGAGTGAAGTAAGTGTAACTGAATCTGGCAGCAGCAGAACTGCTAAAGGTACTAAAAACTTGCCATAATTCCTTTTTCACCCTGGACCAGCCACCCAACCTATAAAGAAACTCCACTTTTGTAGAAAAGCTCAGCTCTCGAACAAACCTTTAAGGGATGCCCACCACTGCTGACAGGTGTGAGCCCAGACACTGAGCTCCTGTCTGAGAAGCCTCTCTGGATGCATTAGGAGCTCCATGACTTTGCCTTTGCACCAGGGCTCATGTCTCAGCCTTGACAAATCCTCATGACCTTTGCATGTCCAAAACACTTTTCTCGGGGCCCAGCAAGATGCCTCCATTGGGGCTGCCAAGAAAGCAGCTGTAGGGTTAGCAAGGACATGCTGTAGTATTAGTGATGTGTTTTATCTTTTACCTCTCACCAGAAGTACAAACCTTAAAGGAAACGTTTCTGCAGGTGCTGATTACTCTGCCTTTCATCTCTTCAGATGAGCCTTCTTACAGGGATATTTCATCTGGTACATCCCTGCCAGGTCTTTATAGACATCACTTCCCTCTCATTTAATTTTCCCTAAATCCTGACACGCAAACCCAAGCTGAAGAACACCAACCCCGTCACACCTGATGAATTAGTAATGACAGCAGCCAGTGCTTTTGCTTAGTCTGTTTGGTTTGGGTTTTTTCTGCAGGGTCAAAGAAATCAAGTTCACCCTCCAAATGAACCAAGGGTCAAATCCCTAATGAAAAATTAAAGGCTTTCACCATTATGGGGAGCTACAGCACAGCCCAGTGTTTTCTTTGCTTGTTGCCACAGCCACGGAGTAGCGATGTTCTCCTTATGGCATCTGAAGAATACAGTGTTTCTTTCTAACCTGGAGGAGTACAGGCAATGGCACAGGAAACAGGTTTCAGACGGTTTACACAGATGGGCTTTTTCTTTTTTCCCATGCTGGTGTGAAAATGTTGAGAAGAATGTAATTATTTATGTTGCATTTGTTTTGTAAGTGAAGATACAGATCACTTGCTTTTAATTTCCCTTTTCCAGGTTCATCCTTTATTTAGTAGGAACTATAAAAATTCATTTGAAAAAGTAATATATTCAAGACTAATAAAGTTCAAGTGCAAAATATTTTTAGAGGCAGCTTAGGTACAACTATTAAGTTGTCAAATAAAGCCATCTAGTCTAAGTTATACCAGAAAAGGGTCAAAGTTTATGGCTAATTTCTCTGATTGAAACTGTTTCCAGGAGCAACACTTCCATGCCAAATGCTGCTAGGTAATTCCAAGAACAGTCAGGTGTATGAGTAAAAACAGTGAACCCGAGTTATACCAATGTTAGCAAGAAGCTCACCTCTCACCAATCTCCAATTTTCACTACCACAAACTTTTCACCGCTGCATCAACTGACCACAACAAGCTCAGTATCTGTAATTAAAAACAAACATGGCTGTTTTTTTTCCTAGATGGGAATACTGAAGTGTACTTCCCTGATAGCTGATCCTTAAAAATTCAATCTTTCTCTGTCAGCTGTGGTATTTAAAGTCACTAAAATGTTACCCTGTTAGTGCCCTTTACCTGTAAGTGGCTGGTCCAAAATGCAGAAACAAGGTGGGAAGGGCTGAGACCAAATGCTTTTCAAGTCACATTAACTCCTCATACACACATCACATCTACATTTACAGAAATGTCAATTCTACTTCAATAACAACATTTATTAAATTCGATGGTCAATCCTTACATACTTTTAGAAGAAAGGCAACAAAATACCTTTATAAAATAGTTTGTGGAAACTGTGGATGCATAGGAAATGGAGGAGGCTACTTGGAGGAGCCAAGTGAATGGAGAAACACATGAGGTCACAGAATCAGCCCCTAGCCCACCAGTGCTTTACATTAATGAAGAACTGCTCTGCAAGCCTGATAATATTTTAGTCTCCCTTTGCAAATGCCCAAGGATTTACTCGGTATTCAAAGCTGCACATCACAGCTTCAAGAACCAGAATTTAAAACTAGCAGTCTGAGCTCACTGATAAAATTCTGCTGCAATGAAACAAGACACACTAGCTCCAGTCAACAAGACTCCTTTTGGGACTCCGCAGAACACCTACTCTGCAAGCCCACAGCAAGGGGAAAATAAAGGACCTGTGTAACCTCACTCACTCTACATTATTCTAATAATTTCCCAGTTAATTCAAATGTCCATAGGCTTTTAAAATCCATTTACTTATTATCAAAGCATTGCCTGCCAAGTCATGCATGCCACAGTGAAAAATACCACTAAGATGACAGTGCATGGAGCTAACACTGCATAGAGATTGTTTCTCTCAGGGAAGTTCTTTGGAATATGGTCAGGGTCTGTAAAAGTATGTTTGTGGAGATAATACAGTCATGGAATGTCCAGACTGGAATGGTACTTTTATACAAACTAATCCTGAAAATGATGTAAAACATACTTTAATGTATCTGACCTGTGGTCAGATTTCACCTCAAGAAAGATCCCTAGCATGACAGCTTTTTACATGGAAAAAATAAATACACATCTGTGAAATTAGATGTGTATTTATAGCTGAAATCAGTGACAAAGGTGTAACAGCAAAAATCCCTTATGGCAAGCTTGTGAGAAAGGGCTGTTCTCAGAAAACAAAGCCTGAATACAAGAGGGTACATCAATTGTTGCTGCACAAACCAGACTGAAAAAACAGCACACAGCTGATATGTCCATAGTTGTTCAGACAGCATAACAATGGGAAGGGCTGAGATGGCATTAGGCAACACAACAGCATGCATTTCCATTTTTAACAGATTCATGCAATTTTTTTTCTTTTTTTGCCCACAACCAAGGGAAGTTGCAATGCCACTGACACTGCACTGACTGTTGCTTTTCAATGTGTTGAAAAAAAACTACTACAATTAAGTAATTGGTTGGCCTCTATCCATTTCATTCCACACTGCTGCCTTGCCTCACACTTGTTTAAGGAATAGAGAAAAAATTGTTGAAAATATGGCAGATAGTGGGAAAAAACCCCAAACTGTTAAGCTTGACTTGTTCAAATTACGTGGTATTTGTACAGATGGAGCACCTGCCATGACTGGCAAGAAGAACAGTCCTGTCGCTTTGCAAGAAACATTTTTGGATCGAAAGTTATTGAAATACCATTTGTATCCATCAGGATTGTTTCCTGAGCCAAAGATTTAGGTTTCTTGCATGTCTAAATCCTGTCAAGTCCTACTCTAGCAAAATAAGTATTTATAGAATCACAGAATCATTTAGGTTAGAAAAGATCTTTGAGTCCAACTGTTAACTCAGCACTGCCAAGTCCACCACTAAAACATGTCCCTAAGTGCCTTATCTATACATCTTCCAAACACCTACAAGGATGGTGACTCAAACACCTGTTCCAATGCTTGATAACCCTTTCTGTCAAGAAATTATTCCTAACACCCACTATGCATCAGAGATGCCAATAAGTACACCAAGTAACTGATGAAAGTGATGAGCAGAATACAGATTAAATGTTTTCTGTCAAGGGGCAAAACATGTGAAAGACACTGGAAAGAGAAAATGACCAATACATTTTCTGAACAGAAAATATTAACCCTTCAATGACAATGGTCTTGCTTATAACCAGGAAAGGATCACAAATCCAGTGTATAGGGACATGACATGTCAGCTCTGCAGCCTAAAAACATGCAGGAAAAGACAGGATTACCTGGATTGCACGCTGTCATCCATGTGCTGCTTTTCAGTCAAAGCTGAGATGTTCTTATTTTATTTGAATTGTGTGCTTTGGTTATATGCAGTGTGTTAGAAGTGACAACTAAAGGTTTAAGAAATACTGTGATCTGAAGTTTGAGGAGTTATTTCACTCTAACTTAGAAGAGCCTAGAAACCAAAATTTCCCACTTATATCTCATTTTATAACAGGATATAGACCATTCCTTTGAAAAAGGTTTCAGTCTGAAATATCTCAGCTTTGAAAAAGAGGAGATGTCCTTGTAGCAGCAGAGTAAAACTGGTACTCCCACCTGAAGAACAGGACCAGGAACACCCAGAGAACAACAAAGTTGAAAATGAGGACTTAGAAGCAGATCTCCTCTGATACAAGCCTTCCCTTTCAGTGCTTGTGCAAACTGGGACTGACACACATTCATAAACAGTAATACTCTATTACAAACTTGGTTAAAAATAGACTGTTTAAAAGTCACCAATTCTCATCTCAATGACTTGGTGTCAACAAAGCCGAAAACAAGGGCAAAAAGAACATTTAGAAACACTATCACACTATTTGAAGGTTGCAATGGCAGAATTAGCCTGTTAACTTCATTTTATGAGAAAAGAAGGGTCACTCTTTTGACATTTATAACAACAATTACATTTAATAAAATGTAAGAATCAAGATAAATTTTAAAGACCATTTGCAGTACATCTAGGGAAAAAATCCCAACAAAACCAAACCCAGCTCTAGCAAGATTTACTATAAAGACTGACCCCTGGGTTTATCAACTTCCAGCCTTGCAAACAGTCAGTCTCCTGCTGTTGAGGGCCTTCCCTCTTCTGCAACTCCAATTGATTCCACAATTTTTGCTCCTGGCAAATGTCTAAATCTTCACATGAAAAAAAGCACTACAGAGGTATTCTCACAAGTGTAAGAAAAGGCTTTCCGGGTTTTTTTATTTCTTCTTTTTTTTTTTTTTTTTTTTTTTAATAAAAGAGCGTATAGAAAGCAATATACAAACACTGCTATGTGAAGAATTAAAAATAAAAATAATTGAAATGGAAGTCTAAAGAGATTGTGCCTATTTTCATTTACAAACAGACTAGAAACAGGTTCAAAAGTCAAGAATTAAAACACCAGTAATGTAAATTTGTTTTGGTTTTAATGCTGATAAGATGACATTTCATCAATAAGGTATATAACCACTATTGCTTGCTTAACCATATATGACCTAACAAGCAATTTCATAAAAATTTTTTGTTGCAGATCCTCTTTAAAGAGGAAGAAGCATTTGTCCCTGCTTTTAAAGATGAGGGAATACTAGCAGGAACTTAACACTGTTGACCCAGTGCTTTTCCTTTTCTTTTCATTGCAATGCCTTTACAATGGCAAGCACCATGGATTTATTTTCACATCCAAAGGCTTCACGTTTTTGCTGCAAATTATTCACAAGCACACAAAAATGTATACTTTTTAAGCATTACAAGAATATTTTGCATGAAGCAAATTCCACCAGAACAACAGACATTTGTAATCTACATATGGGAAACAGCCTTCACATGCTTTTCATGTATCCCACTAACTCCCAATGCAAACATTTGTAATGAAATGCTGAATACTTACGATCATTATTTACAGCGTATCTTTAGCGAGTACAGTTGCGCAAGTGTGTAACCCAATTTTGGTGAACTGCAAAAAATACTTTGTTTAAAACCAATGCTATTGTTTGGTGGAGGAAGCAACTTTGACAGAAGTGACAGCACCATTACAACTAACAACATCCCCGAAGTAAGCTTCTTAAGAGAGCCCGACACCTAAGACATGCCATCTTTAGAAGCACCTGCCCTATTAACTGGGGCTGTGCATCCAGAGGATGAAGTGGGAACATCCAGGAGGACACTGTGTGCTAAACTTCCACAATTTGAGTGAAATACTGGCTGTTATGCAAGTACCATAATATGGAGGTAATATTTTCCAACTGAAAACTCCATAGAAATCCTAAGTTCATCCCCTGACCCTTTGCTCCCTTCATGTCCACCTTCTATTTTCTTTATGCATTGTTTTCTGTTCCTAACCTTTTAGAATTCTGTTCATCGCTCCTTTTGCTGTCACTTGAGAACTGGACTTCTCATTTATTGTTCCTTAAATAATTAAATAGTGTCCATTTGCTTTCCTGCTTCCAGGCCAGAGTAGCATCCCATTTATATATTTATATTGTCACTCACTTTTATCACTTTTCATTTTTTCTTATTAGCGAATCTTTATAGTACTATTTGGCAAGCAGAGGTTAACTTCTTTCTTCTTCTCAAAGGATAAGTTAGCAGCTTTATGAAACGCCTATTAATGAAGTGGCAAATTAATTTAAAACACACACACTAGCTAGCTGAAAAGCAGAGGTAAACCTTAATCAAGTACATCAAGATCTGTAGTGGTAATTTTCATCTCTGTTTAAGTAAAAAGTCCAATTATCCAGATCAATGTATCTCTGAAAAGGCTTTTTACCAGTCCCATTTCCTCAAGAGGCATTTTTTATCTGCTTTCTGTCAGTGGAGCTGAGATACAAAAAGCCAAATTCAATTCCTCAGCAAGGCTTCTAGTCCCACTGAGATCAACCAACACATCTTCTCTGAAGGCCCATGGCAGGGCCATGGCAAATCCATGGCACAGCATGGAGCCGAAGCAGAGGGCTATGGTACAGCCCAGATCACCTCAACTTCAAGACTCAAAATACTCAGATCAGCCACTACTTTCCCCCTCTTGTAATCTACTTCTGTTTTGTGGGCATCAGGCCTTCTTCATCTGTTCCCATTCGTCTACCTCTCTTTTTTTCAGCACTACGAAAGTTCATACCCTCCAGAGAAAGAAACACCATTTATATTCAGCCACCATTGCCTTTTCCTTGCTGATGGAAAACAGAACTCAGGAGCAGGGATGATCCTTATGAAAAGGACTTTCCCACGTCCACTGCAGAAGTCAGTCAGAAAAATGCCTGTTTTCACAAACATCTGCTTGGTGAAGGAACTCAGCGGAGCCCAGAGAGAGAAATAAAAGATGCTCTGTTGTTTGGTAACAGTAAGCACTGTGTTTGCATTTCCAAGCTCAAAGTAAGTGTGTAAAGCCAAGCCAGCGCTGGATACAGGTGCTGATGGAGATAAGCAGTGCAGGTCATCAGTGGCAAGTACCGACACAGGCACCAGTCACCCACAGAAATCCCCATGAAGCAGGATCATGCATCTTTAAGCATTGTGAACTAATGACATCCTCCTCCACAGCAAGTTCTACAGCAACTATTTATCTGATGCTCTGATGATGCAGTGACTAAAGCCAATACCACATCACACTCCTTTTCCCCCAGGATGCACCCACAAGTCTGCTGTGCATCCAGACTAACAAACCACACCAGAATGACGGAAGCATGGAAACTACTTATGAAAAGAACTGGACTGAAACTAGAAGCAGAGATTAAATTCACCAAAACATCTTTAAATTTGATGCTACTTCACCCACAGCATATTGGATTTAAGAGCAAAAGATACACCTTGTTCATCCATGTATTCACAGGCTGTAATCCCTTTAAAAATACTTATTGAAGGTGCTGAGAAATTCCTAAATCCTTTCTGCTTGTACTTTCAGTAGACATACTGGCATTTGATTCATACCAGTATTGAAGTGTCCTATCAAAATTGCACTTTCTAGAGGTTACTTTTAGTAAATAAAATAGCAACTTAAAATGCGTGGCCAAACAAGCCAAGGTAAATGCTACATATTCTATGAACTCAAATAATTTATTCTTGGCTCAAAATACCATCATTTTGAAATAAGGTTCTGCTTAAAATTATTATAAGTTTCTAAATTGCTTCACAAGAGTTTTCTCTAAGCTTATGAACAAAGCTTACTGAATGAGGCAAAATTAGGGGCATTATTTTGCTAGCCACAGAACACTAATTTAATTTGCATTCTCTAATGAGCGCTGATCCAAGGACCAGGCATGCAGATGACAACAAGGACAGTAGTTACATGCAAATCCTGTAAGTCATTACAAATGCAGTATTCCACTCTGAGAGGAAGTACCTTCCTTAGTTCATCTTCTGATTAACTGAAGTGGCAACAAGAAATATTTCTACCCATATTCCTTCTTGTTTAAATCATCCACTTCATTAAAAAGTTTAAAATCTTCCTGCCAGTGAGCCATGTATCCTTTGCACTACTCACATAAATATTCCTAGTGAAGTGACAGGAAATATCCTTAAAAACAACACTCAGAAGCATCTTATTATTTAACTGAAATCTAAAGGTGCTTTTGAAATGAAGCAATACATTTTTTCTCTGGCTTTAGACACTTGAGTTAGCACTTCTGAATACAGCTGAATTTTATAAATTCCAGTTCTCCTGCTGGGAGGATATTTTTTGAGCTGACATATCATGCACTTGCTCTGTTACTCTAGTTACTCTAATGCTGTTTCAGTGTGAGCAGGAAGAATTTCCTACCTCCCAAAAGACTTGAAATACAGGTCCATAAAGCACATGGAAAAGACAAATCACACCTGTACCCTTAAGTCTTGCTATTCCATTTATATACGGCAAAGCTCTCATGGACTTTATTAACTCAGGACTGGATCCAGAGCACAGACTTATATGCCTATTAAATGATACTTCTCTTTCAATTAATCTCACATTTGAGGCAAAACACATTGATTCTTGATAGCTGCAGGTACAATCCTCATTTACTCAGGCCCTGATCTCCAAGACACTCAGCAGCTTCCACCCGCCCTAAGGCAACTGGAAACTACAATCACACAGGAGCTCATTTTGGCTGGACTGAAGTCAGCGCAAATTTTACAGCAAACCTCAAGGATGGCAAGATCAGGGTTCAGTGATCCAGCCAGCAATAGCTGACTAAATGCAAGAGATCCAGACTTAACCACACATTCTTCTCTTGCCAAAGTCCAAATCATCTCATTAGCGCCAATGGACCCAACCCTACACGGTGCTGCATGCTGGAACTCTCTGACCATGGGCCTCATCCTGCCATCTTGAGCCATCAGAATATTACCTGTAGAAGTCATCCCACAGAAATCCAGGCAACTTGCACAAGTAAGGGCTGCCACAATCACAGTTATAATTAATTCTGAGCAATTTTACTATTCAGAAACTAAACTGGAAAATTAGACTCTGAACGTAGCAAAGGTTTTGCAAATTAAGTTCATTCTACAGCTTATTTTCTTTCCCTTTAAACCAAACTGGGAACTTATACTTTTAAAATAAATTACTAAGAATAATATCAATAGGTAAGCCATATGAACACTGTGGTGCTCTATATCAAAGCCTTCAAGCTACCACTTTCAGGAGGGCGTGACGCACACCTTCCAGTTTAAACCTACAAATTATTAGGCAGGTTACCGTAAGAAGAAATTTTGACAGGTCTTTTCAACATTCAGAAAAGGCTACCCCAGTCAGAGTTTTCAGCTTGAGGAAGGGTTGTTTTCCCTTCCTTACCAAATCTGTAACATTTTCTCATGGCTATTATATTTTAATTAATTCCAATAATCTCAAAAGCTTTAGCTTATTCTGTCATTTTCATAGGTATGTAAATAACTCTAGAATTACTTATTTGAGGAGAGCACTAAACGTTGTTTGCCTGGTTGTCATTCTGACTCTTTAGATAGTTGGTCTATTTATGCTTTTCAAGTCGTTGGGCTGTTTTCATTCTGTAATTACACGATTTCTGCTGTCTAGGGACAATTAGAAAGATGGGATGTTAACCTGCAGCCTCAATCACCTTCACATTTTCTAACCGATAGTCTAAAATCTCCTAATTTTTTAAGGCAGAAGCAAAGACGGAAAGAAGAATTCTCGCTGGCACATCTGAGGCATTTTCCAAATTTTTGGCGAGGGAAATTCTGGACGTGTAGCTCGCCAGAAAGGCGAGAGAAGAGCCCGCGGTTCCCACGGTACCCAGTGCCCGCTTGCTGCAAGAGATCCCCACATTTCTGTGCGGGCTCAGAGGTCGCGACCGTTCCCGTCTCGGAGCGCCGGGTCGCACGGAGCCCCCGCGGCCGCGGGATCCCTGAACCCCCGTTCGTGTCCCGGGCCGGGGGCACCCGCCCCCCGTCACAGCCCCCCGGGACAGCTCCAGCGCCACCCGCTCCGGTTCCGCCCGGTGCCTCCCCGGGCAGCGGGGGCGTCGCAACGCACCTGGGCGCAGCGCCGCTGTCCTGCAGCCCGGCTGCCGCCCCCGCTGCCATTTGTTGCTCGCGTTCGGAGGGAGATGCTCTCTTCCCCCCTCCCCCCGCATCGCGGCCACCGCCGCCCGAACCGTAGCGACTGGTCCTGATAGGTCTCAAAGTGGAAAAATCCTACGGCAACACACACGGCGCCTTCCCTCCCGTCCTCGCCTCCGCCGCCCCCTCTCCCCGGCAGCCCCGCTCGGCGCCCCGGCCGCCGCCCGCACGCTGAGCAGCGCGACCGAGCTCCGGCAGCCCGCCCGCACCCGGCCGGGCAGGGACAGCGCCCGGGAACACATACGGATGGGAGGGGCGCTGGATTTTCCACCCCTTTTTCTGATGTTGCTCCGGTACGGGATCGGGGGCCGCGGGTCTCAAATTCCTCGTTTGCTCCCAAACGAGAGGGTGTTAACCCCCTTCCCAGAGCCTCCGCCTCTGGATTCCCTCCCCATCTCCCGCTGCCTCGGCGGAATCCCGACCCCGTCACCCCCCAGAACTCACGGACACCGGAGGTTCGCCAGCACGGGCTGGGGGAGGGGGCATCGCCGGTGGCCCTCGCCGATCGCTGCCGGGCAAGGTGGCACGGCACGGCACGGCTGTACCCCTCGGAGGCAGCAGCGCTGATCGCCTTCCCCCGCTCCCTACCCGTCGAGTTTTCTCCCGGTGCTGCCGCCCCCCACCCGGTGCATCGGCGGGGCGCTGCAACTCACATCGCGGCGCCTTCCCGCAAAACTTCTCGGCGTGTGGCCCCGGCGGCTCCGCTCCGCTCGGCTCGGCGCAACAGGCAGCGCGGCTCACCTGGCGCGGGGCCGCCGCGCCATGGGAGCGCCGGGCGGAGCCGGGGGCGGCGCGGCGGGGCCGGGCGCTGCCAACGCCCGCCCGCCCTGCTGCTCCGCCGGGCGCCCGCCGGGAGGCTGTGCCTGCCGCGCCGCCGCTCCCCTGCCCTGCGCTGCGGCTGCAGGCTCGGAGGCAGGCGGGCACGGAGGGAGGAGAGAGCGGGGCGGGGAGCGAGAGAAGGAGGAGACCTCCCTCTCGCTCCCAGCGCACGGCGGGGAGGTGCTGCCCGCCACGGGGGATGCTGCCCGGCTGCCTCCCGGGGCTGACTGTGCCTCTCGCTCCCCAGCTTTAGGAGCAGGGCCGGGGCCGCCCGAGAGAGATAGCCCGGCCTGTCGGGAGCACCGTGGGGTGCTTCAGAGGGTGCTTCTGCTCCCCCCAGTGCCCGCCAGGTTCCCCAGCAAAATACGAATAAGGTTAATGGTTTTGCTCATCTGAGTGAACAGCTGTCATTGCCAATGTATAAAACTTGCTACGATAGGTGAACTTATGCTATGCTCAGCCTCACCAACCTTTTGTGCTGATCCAGTTATTCACATCCTGCTTCGGGTTTACCACAGTTCTTGCGAGGGTGACTTTATTTTCCAAGAGGTGCTTCTGTGAAGTGTGCTGTGTTGCAGCAGTCGCATGGCCTGTCATAACGCAGACTTTAGGAAACATCACCAATTGGTTGCCTCTCTCATTCGAACACACATTCTCTGTTGTGCACTTTTCTACTCTGGCTCTGCAAAGTAAACTTTCTATTCATTTTGTGCAGCAAAAATTTTGTTGCTTGTCTCTATTTGAGAGCACCTGAGCAGATGGGTTTCAGAAAGATCCATCTTAGCTGTTTTGCTTTAAGGTGAAAGCTGCCTAAGATGCTGCATGGAACAGAAAATGAAGTGGCATTGATTTCCTCTGGACTGTTTTTTTGCCTCTAACTATACAAAACTGTTTTATCTCCATATCAGCCATTGTCAAAAGGAGACTTCTAGATCAGAAGGACCAGTGCTATGGCCACAGAGAGGTGATCTTTTGAGAGAAGAGGGAACAAAAGAAATGCATTGCCATTGTAACTGTCAATTTACATCATTAAATCTCAGTCCTGTGAGTTCTTATCTCAGTAAATATTTACCTCCCTGAGTAATCTATCTGAATCATATTAGCAAGATAATGCAGGACCAGGCCTTGGTACTATAGCAAAACCCACTGGTTTTTCTCCTAGGAATATTTGCAAACTGGTTCATGAACACGTATATGTATGCCTATCATTTTAAATTCTTATTAGTAAAAGAGAAAATAACAAATACAAAAAGCAACTTGATTAAAATCACTTTCATTAGTCCCTTGCACGACTCTCACACTGACTCAACCCAGCTTTGAAGACACAATCAGTTAAAAAATAAAAACCTAGTACATGAGCATGCATTTCTTTTTGTAGTGTGTTTGTGTCAGAAAGCTGATGAAACTGACTAAAGCCATGACTGCATTAACAGCCCAGTATTATTTGCAATGGGAAACAATTTTCAGGCTTTGTGAGTTTTATTCCTTTAGCTGAAACCAACTCAGATTCATTTTAAGGAAGTAGAAAAATATTAATCATTGTTGATAACCCAAGTCCAAGATCTAATGTGCAGCATCCCTTCCTTCAAATACAGCTTGTGTTTGTATTTTTCTGTTTGGTATATAGATATATGGCAGCTGGATGTAGTACCCAGAATGGATGCTCTTGGTAGCAATACACCACATTACCAGCATTGCAAACTTACTTGTAGTGATTTGCTGTTGATGAATATTTTTTAATGAAAAAAAAAGAGTTAGCAAATCTTTTCATTTGGCTTGACATCCACTCCCCCCCCCCCCCCCCCAAAAAAAAGGTATATAAATGCAGTCATTTCTCTTTAAAATTGAACCTCTAGTGGTACTTTGTGGAATGTTTGCACTGTTAAATATCACAACAGTACAAGAGAAGGCTGATCTTAGCATGCATAACTTAATTTACTGCATTAGCCATTCATCCTAATGATTTTAGTCCAATTGCCAAGAAAAACAACTTCACAAAAAGATAGAAACACTTTTTTGTTGTTGTTGAAATTGCACCTAATAAAAAGCTTTTTGGCCAGCTGCACCTGGTTTGCAGGTTTGTATTGAAAGACTCACTGCTGAGAGCAGATAAGCATCTTCAACTTCAGTTGAAAAGTAGCCTCTCTGAAAAAAGGAACACAGTACTTCTTCTAGGGAAAATTACTGTGAAGGGATGCACAGCTACTTGCTGGTAAAAATGTCACAATTTTTGAGGACTGAAATACTGCTGATGTCATGGTGGTTGTGTGCAGAAGAAAGACTATATTATCATTCTAGGTGAAGGAAACTTTGCTCCATGAGCAAACCCAGCAGCAGATTTGCTGACTGGCTTACAGGCATCGCCTGTCCATTTTACAGAAGTGAAAGAATTAGTCCTCTGTTAGGATGGAGTGTAAGTTTAAAGGATAAGGAGAAGATAATTTGGCTGCCCTCAGATAAGAAAGAAAATGCTAATATTTGTTGACTTCTACACACAGTTAGGAAAATCAGGGAGCATTAAATAACAGGAGATAGCAGATGGTTCTTCAGTTTCCCTCATAAAATAATTTTGATGAGTGTTTGTAAATATTTAAGGGCCTGGTAGTACTGATCTTTACACAAATTTTTTTCTAACGCAAAAAACCCTACATAATTCAGCAAGGCTGTTTGTGAGTAAGAAGTATTCATATAAACAAGACTTTACAGGATTAGATCCTTAAAAATGTATAAATATTAACAAAATATTTCAATGGCTAAATTAAAGACTCATCTGGTACCATCTATTCCCTTTATTTTCAGATACATTAATAGCTTTTTACAAAATCAGCAAAGAATACCTCTTCTTCCAGTGCTGAGATAAATTGAGTGACCTTCTCTTTATCCCTTGACTAATATTCCTTTCATTACAGGATCAATTCTTTTCATAGCCAACAGTAGTATGAAATTAATATTCTAGATGTAGGTACATTAAAGAGCTAAGTCTCACAAGGTTTTTAACTCTAGTAGCACATGCTTAGGAGTTTAGAGGGAATATTCTGTTCATGGTCTAGAGTATGTTGTTTTTTTTGTAGAGAGCAGTGCAAAGACATGTCAGGGGCACCTTCTCCCTGGGATTACTCCAAACTCCAAGGGAGGACATGGGCAGGGCCCAGAGCAGTAGTCCATGTTGAGCCACAAGAACAGCAAAAAAGCATGAAATTTTGCAGCCTGGAAACATTAAAAGCAACACAAACCACAATGTTTACACTGTAGCTGCATTCCTAAATTGTGTATCTGTTTCTGCTCTCTCTCTAGGCTTGGTGGTACCAGCAGTCCTCATTCTCCTCTCAGCCCATGGGTACTGCTGCTGCATGTATGGGTGATGAGCTATTGCCCTGAGAAGATTAGTAATGAACCAAAGGCCTCTTTACAGAGGGCCCATACAAATCCATTGTGTCTCTTAATCTTTTTAAGCTCCACACTGGCAATGTGCAGACCATCTAAGCACAGCTACTCTCTCAAGGCTTTGAGGACTGGGCATTAAACACTCCCTTCAAGAAGCACTACTAGTTTCTCTTGTTCCTGTATTTGGCAGATTCCATCATTTGAAAGAACATTTCATTGTTCTTTGACTTAGTCTCTTTATAGGAAAGAGATGAAGTGACTTTTAGGAGAGAGTTTCTGTTTTAAATAACAGAAGATCCTGTCAGTAATTCATTAACTCTGAGAGAGAAACAGTGGTTGTAAATAAGTTCAACTAGTTCAGCTCATACTCCACCTAGCTCTGATTTATAGAACAATATAAGTAGGGAAGTATATTTTTCTGCTATGTGCCTGCCATCCATTAGCTGAAACTGATGTTTTGGTCTTCTCACAAAATAGCATGTGTTTCTGGGATACTTAAATATGAGAAAAAGAATAAATCTATTTAATCCTGGTCAAAACAGGTTAGTGGCAGTTCTCAACACGTACACTTGTGGAATTTTTGGTTATTTTGAAGATTTATATAAAAGATTACAGGTCTGCAGGAGAAAAGCAGTTGTATTGATAGGAGGTACTTGGATTTCTGCAAGGCAGTTAATACCACATGATATTTTGATTTCAAGTCTTGCATTACATGGAATTAACAGGTCACCTATTGTGAGGATTAAGAAATGTCTCACTGAGAAATTTCAAAATGTAGCCTTTTAATGGAGAGATTTCACTCAATGTGAGGAAATTTCCAAGCATCAGAAACAGTCTTTGCCTGATACTGTTTTCTTTTCTTTTCAGCGTTTCGGGCCATGAGGTAGAGTCTTTGCTTTAAAGGCTTGCATATAGCACAATAAACAAAGAAGATATATTACTTCTGCAGTAATTTGATTGGCTAAATGATCACTGTCCAACAGGCAGCACATTAAATTCATTTCACTACAGTCCAAAAGCTTGTAGGAATGGACACTGTCTCAGAGAGCAGAGACTCAAAAAGTGATTATGCTAATCACCCCTTACATGAGATCTGAGTACATTGGTGAGGAAAGGATTCAGCACAGTCCTTGCGTGTTTCAATGATATCAAGCACAGTTCTGGTGCCTACACTTTAAAGAAGATGAGAAAATGTTGGAGAAAATCCAAATATTTTGTATGTCAAGTACAAGTCTTGATATAGGAGGCTTAAAGAGCTGGACATATTCTACTTAAAAAAAGAGTGGGAGAATACAGGGAATAGATAACAACAGTGAGCTTTTTCACTTTTGCTGACAAAAGCACAACTAAATCCAATGACTGGAAGTTTCAGGTTAGATGTAATCAACCTTGAAATCAGATGCAATTTCCTAGCAGTAAAGATAATTAAACTCTGTAACAGCTTATGAAGGGAGGTGGTGCACTCACCATTGTTTGATCTTGTCCTAAAAAAGGCTGTCTTTCTTAAATACATCTTTACTTCAGCTTCTGGGAGAACTTGTAATGGACAGAGCAGGCTCAGGGAGGGAAGGAGGGTCACATCAGGCTACATCCCCTGGTGATCCCTCTGGCCCCATCCATTAGAACAATGCATCTGTGCAACTTCTTCCATTATGGCTGGAACAAGATGGCTTGAATTGCACCCTGCCCACTCAGACATTTTCAGGCTGGCATTAAGGTAATAAGTATAATCAAATCCCATACTTGAGAGCTCCAGTTGGCTGCCTACAGCAGAGAGGAAGAATCTCTTCTCCACTCCTCTGAGAGATATTTGGTCTCATATATTCTGCAGAAGAACTTTTTGCCTTCCCTTGAACCATGTATTATTTATCTTGCTGTAGCCAGGAAGAGATTAAACCAATGCAGAAAATTATTTTAGAAATCTGATGCTTAAGCCCAGTCCAGAAGCAGTAGAAATTGTAATAGCTCAGATGGGCAAGAATGGTGGATATTTTGCATGGATTTTTTTTCTGTGGTTGTCTGGGCATGCCTAATCAGTTCTCAAGTATCATAGGAAGCTCAGGTACTGTTTTAGGCACTATTTTAGATTGGTTTCTCAAGGACTAAAATACTACGGGCTAATGAAAGTGGTTCTCTCAGCCTTGGCATACATGTACAACATTTAGTAGGCACCTATATGCAAGACAGATCAGACAGGCTGATGATCTCTCTTGGCCTTAAATTGTAAGAAAATTTAAATCTTGTACATAACAACAGCCTCCAATTTCCAGAGCTCTCAGACCATGGTTACACCATGAGCCACAAGTGCCACTGGCCAGAGATAGAAGAACTCAGTGAGAATTCAAAAACCAAGCAATTCCCACCAAAATTTAAAAATATGCAAACACAAAATATTGCCAATTGCTTGCAGGTCTTTGCCTTGCAAGCATCAGAAGAAGTTATCAGAGGGATCTGCCTGTAGTAGAGGAGACCTGTCGTCACAGCCTCTGCCATCAGTAGTCCCATCCTGCCTACGCTGACAGATAACTGCAGGACAGAGTGGCAGCTTGGTTATGGAAAAGCTCTATTGAAAGCAGGTTTCTGAAGACTTGCAGTCTTAAACTAGGTGGTGTTCCATCTTCATGACATGAGGGTGCTCAGCATCCCTGCATGAAAACTTGGATATTTAACACATTCTCCGGCAAAACATTTATAAACATACCATGGTGTTTTGGTGTGGTTGGAAGGTGTGAGTGGCTGCATCCAGGAAAACAATTACTGAATAAATATAAATTAGCTGTTTCTCTGTGTAGACTGATATAATTAGTGAAAACTTGTTTCTAGCATCTTGAAATCAGATGCAATCACAAAAAGAAGTGAGAGAAGAACAACTCAGACTGGTGAAACAAGGTAGAAACCATATATCTATGACTTACTGCCCCTGAATAATATACTTGTAAAATAAGTGTTGTGTGTTTCACTAGTCAGTACAATGAACAGTGTGACACTGCAAATTATTTAAAAACAAAAATGGTATTCTAGATCCCCAAGATGTTTGCACCTGGAAGCCTACAAAATCACAGTAGGTATAGCTTCGTATAATGCTTATCATTACAGAAAGTGGATATTTTTTGTTGCTGAAGGGTAGGAGAAAAGGACACATTATAGCCTTAGCTCATCAATATATTCTTCTCAGTTTAGATTTATCACAGGTTTCTCTTAAACTACAGTTTTATTTAAGAAATAGGCTTGTGTCATTGAGTGTATGTACAGACTGCAAATTATGTTTTCCAAGCAACTCCTCTGTTGCATAATCTTTGCTGTCATTTTTAGTAGCTGGATGGAAAAGATGTTTCCATAAAGAATTGTTGTTTATGATGGGACATATAAGAAACAACCAGCACTATCCCAGAAGCAGATTGCAGGGTGCCTGGGCAGAAAATGAGAAACTTTGGTGGATTTATTGTCTTCCTTAAACAGAAAAAATAAAACAACTTTAAAATGTAGTCCAGCAACAACTGACAGTAGTGTAACAGCTATTCATTTCAGCCATCTGAGATGTGGACATTTGAGACACTGTTCAGAGGATATTGAAGATATTTCTTTCTTTATGTACAGTATCATGAGGACTTACAGAATTTGATTACTCTGGTAGAATTCACATGGTACCCAGGATGTGCTATATTGAGTCTTTCAGAATATTTGGCTTGACTGTCTGGGTTTAGGTTGAATTTTTTAAATTATGTCTAGTATTGTTATGTACAAAACTCTTAGCCAAATTTGCTGGAATATTGTGCATATTTACAGAAAATGCATATTTTCCCACATTTTTATCTGGTATTTTTACAATAGTGGAAGTGTGGTGTGCCCCAAAGAAGCTGCCAACCTAAGATAATGATCCTGCAGGTATTTACACATTTGCTCACAATAATGTGCCAAGAGTACTAAGAGTACTGATATTGTCTTCAATTGAGCCTTTTAAAGGTTTTAAAGTAAACTATGTGCCTAAGTTTTGTGTTGAATGACAACACAACAACAATAACAATAATTGTAACAATACCTAGAAAAACACTGGGAGAACAAAATATGTAGGTTAAATGATACCTCATGCTTAGGCACCTAGATAAAATGGGAAAGTATATGCAATTTACTTTCAAGGTAGATCTTGCTCACAAAATGAAACATGGTCCATAAAAGCAGTTATTATCATGAGATAGCTACTGTTTTTGGAAAAAAGTGCTTTTATCTTCCTTGAAATTGTCTCACGAGAAAATTATGTTTTGGTGTAATAACAGGTGTGTTCTGATATAGACAAATATGTTATGGTGTAATAACAGGTATTACAGGGGAAATTACATGATCTGTAGTAACATGTATATATATATATATGTCCTATGTGTAAAGATTTCCTTCTCTTCTCAGATATTAGCCATCCCTTGTTATTACTTTTCTCTTGTGCTAACAGTAGGGAGGACCAAGATTGAAATCCTAAGACTTCTCCACGGTAATAAATCAAACTCTGAAAAGAAGCTGGTGGTGATAACACAGTTTGTGATTCTTACTATCACCTTTCAACAGTCTCCTATTTGGAGAATTTTGCAGAAAGTCCAGTGTGAGCCCCCCACTGAATTAAGTTTTGCTAGTACAACCAGGATGGAGAAGCACCATAAAAGAACTAGTGGTCCAGAGAAAATAACATGCATGAACATTGTCTTTCTGGTTTATTAGGAAATTGGAGAGGCAGGACTTTCTGCAAAGAAGCCCACAAAGGGATTTTTTTGTTACAAGGCACTGATCTTAGGCAAATTGCCAAAGCTGAAGTTACAGACTCATGATAGATACACAGTGATCCACAACAACAACGGTAAAACAAAAGAAAAGATTTTCAAGTAACCAGAAATCTTTGAAGCATAATTGCTTCATTTCTTCTGGATGTCAATAAGATCAGACATTTTCACTCTTGTTTAACTAATCTAGTTAACTAACACAAGTCCTGGCTAGCCTTCTCATTCACTGTTGTGTTAAAAGGCACTAAAGGTTGCCATCCAGAGTGTTTAACCCAAAAAACCACTAGATCCCACTTTAAATCAGTGGTTTGCCAAGAGCTCTTTCAGATTCAGTGGAGTATCTGAGTCTGTTAGCCATACTGATCATTAATCAGAAGGGACAAATTGCCCCAGATTCCCAAAAGGCCAGAGAAAATTCTCATGTGTTCAGGGTTTTTCTGATTGCAGGAAATGAGCCTGGTCACAGCATTTGTCTGAGCTGTGTTCCTCTCTGAAAAACAGCTGGAGCTCAGACCCTCTTTATTTTCCTATTATATTTTAAGGGAGTCAATTATTCTGTGGCATATTCATTTAAATTGATTTAAATTGCAAATAAGCAAACAGGATTAGACCAAGGATTTGGCCTGACTCTTGCTAGCTTGGGGCAAACAGTAGGACAAGGTCTCCAAATCATACTGCTGTCAGCTAACAACTTAGTTCACTAAGAGAACAGTCTTATGATGAAAATCATCTTAAAAGTGCCTAAAATCATTAGAATTAATTTTAAAATGGTCTCTGGGAAATAGCTGGGCAGGGACTTAAAGGAAGATAATGAGAGCGAGATAGAAGTGAGGACATTAAAAGAAACTGATTAATAAAATATGAACACAGATAAAGCTGTGCAGCTGGGGTTTTACACTGCCATTTAAAAATAGCCATACATATAATTCTGACACAGAGCCTATATCACTTTAAATCTTTTAAAAACATATTAAAATTACTCAGAGGGACCATTTTCAGAAGCTCCCTGGACTTATGCATGATAACTAGAAAGAATTTCATTGTAAATCCCTCTGTCTAGTTCAACAGTATTATCTGCTTACAGACAACCTCAGAGGACAAAGTCACAGCCTTCATCTGGCAAAATGATTGTCCAGTGATGACACATTGTTTGTGCTTGCAGAAATGCAACATGAGCACAGTAATATTGGATCTTATATAGGATGCTACATCGTCAGGACAAAAACATCAACTACATTATTGTTTTTACTAATAAGACATTTCTGATATAGCATTGTTTGTCTAAAACCAAAGAGATCCATTTCAAAATTCAAGGAGAACAAGTAAAGAAAGAGTCAGCTGTACATCAGTTTTCCAATTTAGGACAAATATTCTCTAGATCGTATGGAAGCATAATACAAATATGTGTAAAAATTTGAGGAAAACCTTGAAAACATTTTGATCATAAGATCTCTCTGTATACATGAGATCAGAAGATCGTGATCTTGGAAATAATATGATTCAGTAAAAAACAGGGTGGAAAGAAATTCTTTAACTCATTTGGAACTGTATACTGGAAAAGAAAAAATTAACTGAATTTGAAGTTCTTATTAGTCATCACTGAGTCAAGACATGTATCTATCTGACCTACAAAGAAGCAGATTTTTCATGCAGCATTCCTCTTTTCCCTGTTGAGCATGCTAAACAGCGCCAGGTTTCAGAACAGCATCCACCCCTGATGCAGAAAGAGGCCTGTGCAATTTTCTTCCATTTAAGCCTTCAAGACAGAACTGAAGTGGAATTTTTATCTTTTCTAAGTCAAGCACTGATTTACATCTGGTTCCTTGTTTCCCGTCTTACGTTTATATGCACTGAGGAATCTCCTTGTGGAGAGATTTAGTGCACAATTACTGTGCATGCTTTGGAGGGTGAGTCAAAACATGGCCCCTGTTACCACAGAATGGCAAGGAAGAAACAGATTCATTTTAATGAGGGGTGCATGGGCCTTTCCATACTTCTTACAGGTTGGTTTGAATTGTTCTCATTATGAGCCTTTTAGTTCAGGAGTTTAACAGTGCCAAGCAGCTCTGCTCTAGGCTAGTATTTGGCACACTATCCACCAGCACAAGAGTGGATTATTTGGACAGTTTTCTAAAATTAAATAGCTCAACTCTTACCCAGCTCAAAGACAACCAAAAATGCTAGTGGAAGTTTTCAGATTTTAGAAACTGCATTCAGATTCTACAAGGCATCTTTGTCTTTAAAAGCTAACTGCTCAAGATGGGAGTTCATAATCTGAGGTAATGCCCAGGCCAAATTAGGCAAGAAACATTGCAATATTGGCATACCCAATACTAGTTGGCAAAAATAATGTTCAGAGATAACGCAGTAAACAGTTGAAATTCCATGGAATTTGGTTTTAAGTATCTGTTGATAACAACATGCATCATTTGACATGGTGGGGTATGATGATGAATTGCACTCTGTGCTCCTTTGTAAGGTGTTTTGAGTGTCAAAGAACTCATGTTTCTCACCTAACTGCATTTAGTTGTTATTATTTAAGAAAGATAAAATTCAGTACAAAACTAAATGGTTTTGGCCATTACAGGTCTTCAAAGAAGAAAATCTTTGTCCCTAAAATTATTTCAAGAAAGATGAATTTGAAAACTGTTGCAGTGTGTGTATATATATATGAAATGCATCATATACTGCATGCATTTTACTGAGGATGCATTTTCTCTTTTATTTTTTTCCCTGTGGCAGTTATTACCTACATTTTCAGAACTAAGAAAGAAGTATATTTGGAGGTGTACTGCTAAAAGTCTTGCAACTGAAAAGTTTGATTTATAGGCTTTGAATCAAATAATCAGATGACTCATGAAAATGGTAATAGGCCATTATTTATTACCAATAGGTAATATGCTCCTTAGCCACAATTGTGGTGAAACTCTCGCTCAGAGTTGCTCTAAGTCTCAGGTCACCAAACAGGCCTTGCAGGGCAGTCACTAATCTGGGGACCAAGTGTAAACTTCCTCACATTGCAGGTGAGTGGTCACATCTGGGAAATATTGCACGATCATTTTCCCAGTCCCATCAAAAGCAGAGCAGTGAAGAGCACCAGGTGACCCTCTCATAAGCCATGCTTACCCATTGCTCCTTTATGCAGCCCTCCAAACTACATCATTTGTGGCTTCTACAAAGTATGCACATGATAACTACCTAAGTATTCCTGAGCAGACTTTGCACTGGAGCTGCCCTGGCTTCCAATCCATCAGCAGCACCCAAGCTTTCATTAATGCCCAGGGTCCCACAAACCCTCTCTGCTGCCTCTAAGTCATTGGTGGCTGGTTGTCACCAAGGGCAGCAGGCGCAGTGGGACAAGGGAAGCATTTTGTCTTTCTCGAACAAGATGGTGACTTCTCAAGATTGGGATCAAGTAGGAGCAAAAGAAAGTAGCAAGACTGCACATTTTCTTTTACTCCTCTGGAACAAATAGGGAATTATAGGGAGCTCTCTTATTTCTGCCACCTTCAGGAAAACTGACAGTCTATATGAGTATCTGCAACTGGTGTCTTTCATAAGCATTGAAACATGGACAAGACCATTGTATTTGTTGTTTTGGAGGAAAATTGTGTATTGAAATAGGTGGCAGATGTTTTATGAAACAGCCCCATTTCTACAATCTGCTGACTTTACTGTCCCTTTTGATGTGGGTTGCTGGCAGAACTGCACTCTGTGGACACGGTCTCCTCTCAAATCCACCCAAACAACGCGTGGGATGAAGGAGAACAAAGTACTCCACCTCAATTTTTTCAAAATGTATCTACCTTTAGATCTCTTTGGCATTCACAAACAGGCTCCTTTGGAATTGCTGGCAATTATATCTATTTTTAGAGTTGTCTAACACACTTCAAAAAGCAACAGGGGATGCAATAAAACCAGGGATACTATATATCACTTTCATTAAGAAACAACAC
The DNA here is from genome assembly GCF_028018845.1 of Melospiza georgiana. NCBI lineage: Eukaryota > Metazoa > Chordata > Aves > Passeriformes > Passerellidae > Melospiza > Melospiza georgiana. The sequence continues at coordinate 39,940,855 of NC_080430.1, read as the reverse complement.
TTTAATTGCCATGACTTACTACTTCAATGCTTGCAAGATGGATGGTGTCACCCTTGAGAATTTTCCAGGCACGGTTTCTGCTAAAATTTAGTTTCTCAGACTATATTTATTTCAGTTTCTTGGGAATGGGAGACCAGAGAGTGGTTGGACAATAAAAATGCAATATGGGAGAGAAGATAGAATGATTGAGAAACATTAGCTCAAGGATACACATGTGTGGAACAAGTGTATTACCTGGGAATACCTTATGCTGTAGTATCTTACATGACATGAAATCCAAAAAGGCACCTGGAAGAGTGTGACCCTGCACCAGTTTAACAAGGATTATTGCATTTTGAATATTTCTCCTGTAGATTGGCAACTCCTCATATTTAACAGGTGTTGTGCTGTCTGTGGGCTCCACATAGATACCCCCAAAAGCACTTGTGGCCTTGTAATTAATACTGGGTTTGTATATACCATATTTTTGAAACTTATGTTTCAGTAAAATCAGCATAAATGAAGGAACACTTGGAATTACCCATGGCAACTTCAGGTTTTTTTGGCCCTGTTAAAAGAGGCATTGGGATAGTCACAAATTTTCCCTCTAAGTGAATATAGGATCAGGAATAGCTATTCTGCATCTCTAGAAAGTCATGGGATTTTGATCATATGAGAAAAGAGGACTAACTAGGAAATTAAATTGGGTCTGTAGAGGAGGTACTTTAAAGATATCCTTCATTTTCCTGCAATCCAGGATCACAAAAGAGCTTGGCCATCATTGGAAGCTCTTCTGGGTTTTATCACAATGAACAAAGATTAGCTGTTATTATTCAGCATCTGCTTCAGTGTTCTAAATATCCTATAAAATTCTGAGCTTTACCTAATTGGGCTAGAAGGAGAAGCAGACCAATAAATCTATTTTTATTATGATTAAGTTATTCAAGTCTGGGAGTAAATAAATGTTAAATAAAATGCATGGGAATATTAGTTAATCATCTTCTAACCATAAGAGTATGGTATTAGAGAAGTAGACTGGAGTTTAGAACTGTTGTTCAAAAATATTCTCTTTCTTAATCTTATAGCAAATAGAATAGCCTTTTTTTTAAAGTCATTAGTGCCACCCAGGCTAGAGCTTGCCAGTGTAGTTGAAGTGATGCTTAGCCCCTTTCTTACACAGAAAAGCTGTTGAAAATGCATTGTACAAATTCTCTGAAACCACTGATTGGTTCCAACAAGCTTCTTGATGGGACTGAAGAGGCCATCTTTAACCTTGTATGCCCTAAATGGTTTGGAATTTGAGACAAAAATCTGCATTTCCATGTCCTAGTGCCACTGGGGAGATAAGCAGAGATTCATAAAGAGAAGCACTGGCTTGAAAACCTCTGTACAAGTTTAGATCTTGCTCTCAGCCATGCACTTTGTTATTGTTTGAGGCATCCTGCTCTGCACTCACTTTCCCTCTTGCAGTTAAGGCAGGGTGGGCTTCAGGACGTACATTTATGGGTGCCTTTCTTCTATTCTTACCCTATGAATTCTTAGTGCTGATGCTGGGATAGGTGTTTTGACCTATTTTCGGAGCTGGACATGTAGAGATATATTTTGAAACTGTGAATCTAAATAATACCCATGTATGATTAGTAGACAGAATGAGGACTGCAGAGTTAAAATTCCCAAGAGTTGTTATTAGACTCCTTTTCCTCAGCAATGCCAACTGAATTACATGTCAGAGACCTGTGCTGTGAAGAACTGCTCTGGCAAGTGGGCAGCTCTATGGCAGGATGCCTGGCACCCAGGCAATTGATCTCTCCTTGCTACCAACTGCACCTAAAAACCTCACCCCAGGGGTGGAAGGGACAGATTCACTTCCCAATTCTGAACCAACAGAAGGCTGTGGTCTACCAGGAAACAACCTTAGTCAACATTATGCTATGAGTACTAGTGACAGCAACACAACTTTCCGGTTTTGGTTGGGCCAATGTCTTATTTGACACCTCTTCTCTGGCAAAGACATGTTCTGTCTGAATTGGGCAGATACAAATGGCCTGGGTTCATCTTTGCACCTTTCTTCATGTGCTTCTCCTCAATAACTTGGGGTAGGGTAGTAAGACACTACTGCCAGTTATAAATAGCACTATAAGTAGAACAGACACTGGGACACCAGCTGCAGAAGGAGCAGTCCTGAACAAGATTTTTAGGTTCATAGCAGAGAAGAAGGAGGAATTCTAAAATTTTAGTCACTGAATATTGGAATCTGTCTTTTCCAAAGACTAACCATGTCATACTGTAGCACAAGCTTTCCAGCTTGGAAGACAGTTAAGAATGGATGCATCTCTGTGCATGCCATTTTAGCAGTTGAATACCAAATCATAAACCCATCACAGCCTGAGTATTTACAGCATTCAAATTCACTGACCTTGCATTTCTAAGAGGAAAAAAAAAAAAAAAAAAAAAAGAAAAACAAAAAAAAAAGTAGTTGGCTTCCAATATTGAGCTTTCAAAATATTTTCTAATGGTGACCAGGCTGTGACATTTTTGATACTGATACAAGGATACAAGGTGAATTTCTTGATAGTAATATAGGCATACTTTCAGTCACAGTACAAAAGACCTACAGACATGAAGTTACATATGTTAATAACCTAAAAAAAGTAAGCATATCAAATGGATTTTACCTTCCCTGATTTATGTAAAATCTAATAATTCAGTTGTAGTTCAGACATTAAACTTTATTTTTTGCAAGCTGTAAGGATAAGGAGATAAATTTGAGTTTAAAACCCACCCAAAACCCTCTCATTCATACCATAAATAAGTTATTTGACTGGGAATGTTTGCAGAGACTGGCTGTGAGAAAAAAACAGTCATTAAAATGAGGTCACGAAATATAAACCTTCAGAGAAGGCATCAGTATGCTTCACTCTTGTAACAACCTCTGAAGAAACCATGCTTCTCAGAGTGTTTATGTCTGAAATGATATCTGTTTGCCGGCTTCAGATCAGTGAGGAGGAACTGTAGTGCCTTCTCTTTTTTTCCAGCCCTATCTGGCTGCCAGTGTCTCTGAGCTGTCAAGGAACAAATGCTCTGACTTCATCTTGTGTGCTCTTTTCTCCGTATTCTGACAACGCCTCTCAGGTTCACAGACGTGTCAACCCCATTGTAATGATTTCTGCCAAAGCAGATGCACTGAGGAATTAAATGTGGAGATATATGTTAAAACTGCCTTTCATATTCATCAGAGATGCCAAGCCCCTGAAAGAAATTTCTAAGGAATAAACACATCTGTAATGGTTGGAGGAGGTTTTCTTTTTCTTCTACAGGTAACACTTTATATAAAGCAAGTCCTCTTCACTCTGGTTTTCTCATCTGAGAGAAGGAGAGGTCACAAAAATCAGAATTTAAAAGCTGACAGAATCTTACCATTAAAGCAGTTACAATCAGAAATCTAATTTCTTTTCAGAGGAGCAGTGGGATTGCATAAAACAGGATTACTCCATTTCCAATTTGTCATGCCAGCCTAACACCTTCAGAAGTTCTGTATTATTTGCACAGGTGTTTTTAAAGAAAACCTATGTTAATAAAGAAAATTATGTCCCAGTCAGCAAGCAAAAAAAAAAAAAAAAGTCTGAAGGAGGAATGGTTTCTTATGAATGGAAAATGCTTAGTACTCATACATACATACATCCCAGAGTACGACACCCTTCCTTAGGAAGAACTTCTAATTTATTTCCTTCAGCAAATCCTTTTGGGATCTCTATAAATTAGGTCTAGTGGGTAGGCTTTGTCAATCCAACAGTTTCCATAAAGTAAAAATTTTAACTGCTCCATTTCTCTCAAGGGGATGTGATTATTTAAAAGAGAAGGGGAATAAAAGAGTGAGAGAGAAGGGATAGCAACTCATGCTATTTAAATAAATGTCAGCTCCAGCCAACTTGACCTTCACTGCAAAGATGGTTTTTTTCAGAAGGCCACTTTACTAATTTCAGAACAAAATTTCATGAGCTTATATTTGGAGACATTTCCATAACATTTTGTAAACTACTTCTCACCATCCCTATTTACTCTAGTCATATTCTTCCTTAGTAGCTCCTGCCTGAACTTCCATTTGATCTCGTCCCTGTCCAGCCATGTAAAACCAAAAGGTCCTGCACTAGCAAGAGGCCTTAAGACCACTGATCTCTATTGCATCCAGACACAGCAGATAACTTTAGATAAATGAATTAATGTTTCAATATAGGTGCAGTACTTTTTATTCTTCCATTTAATCCATCCACCTGAAGTCAGTGGAAGTTGAATTAGCTCTTGCACTTTCAAATGACTCATCAGTCATGCATTTGCTCCATGAAGTGCATCTCCTACTGCTCTATTCCATGAAGGCACAGTGCAACGAGGGCAGTACTCAAAAAAGGAGGCAGGTGTCCAAACTTCCCATGTCCTTTTCTTACTACCAAATATATCCTCTCTAGGATCTTGCCTATATAAGTACTGTAGCATCACTGCTTGTGGCTGTCTATGTTGAGTTATACAAGACTAAGATGTATGAAATCTCAGGATAAATGAGCAATTGCCTGCTTGTAATTTTTAATTGAAATGTTAATGCAATCTCCTATGCAGCAGACAACATTCAAATCAGATTTTCTTTAAATTTGCTGTTGCTGAAAATATACACACAAAAAAAAGAACCCTTCACAAATAAGATCTCGAATCCTAACTCAGATGGGAAAATTCACAGTCCGCTCTCTTTAATTAATTTAAGCATCACTAATTTAAACTAAGTTCTCCTGAGTAATTCCGGTAACAGCACTTAAAAATAATGCTCCTGTGAAAAGCTCTGCTGCTTCAGAAAATGATCAGAATTAATATTGCTCATTTCACGAAGAAGATTGTCTTTGTTGTGGCACTTGCAGAAAGTTCTAGTCTATTAGCAAACAAGATCAAAAATGAGATCAGTAATACTGGCTGAAACAAACAAGATTTTTGATATTCACATATTGTAGGTCTTATGAGAACCTGAAGGGGAATAGGGAAAACAAAGCAAAAAATATGTGTACCCACAATGGGAGGGAAAACTATCCTTCATGATACTAGTAAACAATAAGTTAAGTCGCAAACACTTTTATCATTGTTATAAATAGTTCACTAATTCAGGTCACAATGCCAAAATTCTTTTTTCATCATGACAAGCGATTGCTGGTCAACTTGCATTTTTAATTTCTTCCTGAAATTTCTCACTGATCAACTCCCAGGCTGCTCTGATTTTTTCCCACACACTGTAAATGCCTCTGGCTTTGGTCCAGTAAGTAGAAAAGTTTTTTTAATTTAACATGATGAATTTTTGATTTTCTATGAAATGTTGCGTGCCTAAACTTCATTGAGCTCCTACAGAAATACTGATTCTGCAGGAGCAATAGATGTTCCTGCAGAATCAGGAGATGAAATATACAGATTTAAGTCTGTAAGAAGGGCTGGTCTGTAAGTGGACTTAAAAAATGTGACCAAGTAGCTACATGATATTTTAGTTGGACACACTCAAAACACTAAGTATGATGTCAAAATATTTCTTGGCTAGGTTCATTGTCAAAAGTTAGATCCATTGTTTCACAAGTTGGTTTGCTACAAAAAAAAGAAGGTATATAAAAATAACTCCTCATTTAAACTACCTGTTACCTACTATGACCATGAGAACTCAGCTAAGTGCAGGTAGGGTCCCACCTTCTTGGACTTTGCTCATCTTTGTTCCTGGTTTTTGGGGACTAGCAAAATCAGTTTTACTTAGAGGCTGTTACCACCACAACCATTATTAGATCTGTTAATTTCTTCTCTATTTCTGTTCATGGGCACCTGGTATTTATTAGCATGTTTAAAGAGGCTAGACTATACACTGGTGTAAATATCACAGACAGGAAGAAAGTATGTGGAATTCTACAGGGAAGGGCAAGATGGCTAATTTTAGATATGTCTATCATTAAACATGTAAACATTATATAAAGGCTACCTGTCTGGCACTTCATCCATAACTTATATATCAAAAGAAGATTCTGACCTTTATTTGTTTATGTAGAAAACAGCCAGAGGTCATAAAAGTGTGTGTATGTACCACTTTCTTTTTCTAATGCTACAATCTGTGTAGTGTTGAAAATAACAGCATTTGGGAAGACAAACAGACCCTGGGGTCACTATGGTCCTAACATATTTCAGTATTCCTTTCAATGTCTTACTTCACTTCTAAAATTGATTTTTGGTTTGCTTTTCTTTCTGATATCAACTAGAAAATTATGCTAGATGCTATGGAGCGAGCAAGATGAACAATAAGAATTCTGATCTTTCTCCTCATTTAGAAAACTGAGATTACTTTTCTATTGGTTTGCATTTCAGATGTGCTGATTTTCAAGTGCTTCTTAGAGCAAAGAAGAAACCCTAAAAACTAAGTATCTCCAAAGCACTTTCTAGCAAAATGGATGGCAGTACAAGGTTTTTACATTAAACTTAGAGTCAAGTACCTGAAAGAAAATGTAATATAAAAAGATTTCTCATTGAAGTATATTTCTATTTACACATTTCTGGAAGCTTCAATCCAACTAAACAAAATCTGATGCTAGGTTCTCAGTTGACTTAAACTGAAGTTGATCTATTGCTCTTTGTTAAAAGAAAAAATTACTGAGTTGCTGAAAAGATGGAGAGTATATCTTTGCCTTTTTGTATTACAGTATATGGGACTAAGCACTCACAGAGAATGTTGAGATATTAATTTTTGTAAGGATTTTCTAGAACCTAACCTTCCCTGGCTTGCACCTGATTAATTCCAAGATTGAATACTGAAATGCTTTCTTAGGCAAAACTCATAATTTAATTAAAACTTATCATTAAATTCTGAGATCGTATTCAAGAGTTTGAATCCAGATTTGCAAAGGCATTTAGATACTTAAAGGTGCAGATAGGCATCAAATAAGATTTTTAAAAAAGCCTACACAGGATATAAGACTAATTCATTTTGAGAAATAGTGCATATTAGATGTCAAAGAGACCTGGTGTTTTGGAAATATCATTGGACATTTCCATGCAAAATTAGGTGCCAACAGACTTTAGAGTTTTTATGGTTTGCCTTACATCTGGAATTCCTTTAAAATCTATCTCTCAGAATAAAAGAGTTGAAACAGATACAAGAAATTAATACATCGAATAATAAAAAAAAAAAAAAAAAGTGCCAGCCTGTAAATATCTGACAGATAAGTTCTGAATGCTCACATTATAAACTACTCTCTATGCCTATCTCATGACTATATCTCATGACTTATGAGATGGGAGGGTGTACTACATAGAGAGACTGGATTACCTGACTTTACAAAGCTGTTTATAATGACACATCTGCTTTGTCTCAGCATTTGAAATACATTTAGAGCATGCAAGCTCCTTTTCAACTGCAAGTTGAGTACAGCTATGTGAACTATTACATTTTTCTCCTGCAGAAATCCAGAGAAATGAAATTGCTGCCTTGAGCCATGTTTTGAACTACTAACTATTGCCATTTGAACCAAGAAAAGCTTTAAAACTTACAACGCAAGACTTCTTCAACAGCTACAAAATCCCCCTCCAAGCCTCCAAATCAGCTTCTGATGGGAACATTTTGGTTTTGAGGTTGCCCCCACAGGTATTGACCTTTCAAGTCAATCACTGCTGAGTTCCTTGTGTGTTGATCTTACCTGAGTACAACCATAGGTCCCTAAAAAGTACTTATAAGAAATAATAGTGTGCCTAAAATGTTAGTTAGCCATGACCACACACGTGAAACAGCCCTGAGTGTAAAGAGCTGACAAATTAATCTTGCTAACAAAGAAAAGGTAAACAAATCTTTACCTTTCAGCTTTTTGTAAACAAACAAGGAAAACCAATAGAGATTTCTTTTGTTCTGTAATTTTATGTGTGTCAGTGCCATGCCTTTCCCAGTTCATTTGTTGTGATTTATTTTTTCAGAAAGCATATGTTGTGTTGTGTAAGAAATATCTCTGTTGAATTGAATTCTCTGACTGCAATAACTGTAGATGAGCTCAGTGTCTCAATCTGATGGTTATTTCTTCTTTTTATAAAACAGATCTGTACAGTGGCTGCATTACTTACAGTAATTAATTTTTGTCTCATCCTGCAAATTCTTCAGTGTAGGCATTGCCAGAATATTTTTTTTTGTTGTTGCACATAGTGAACCAAAACAATACCCTGCAGTGAGTTTCTATTTAAATATTGTGACACAGATCAAACTCTGCTTTCATTGTAATGGTTCAGATAAAGCATCACGAAGTTCAAAAGAAAAAGGAAGATTTTTCAGCAAGACTTCTGTAAGAACCAGCATTAATACACCAAAAGATAACTGAATATCCAAGGTGGCTGGAAAAAAGTTTTTATCTGAAGATTTCTCTGGTGAAGGTAAAAGAAGAACATCCACAGAGGATGTGAGAAAAGCAGAGTAGCAGGATTAAAGGACCAGAGGTGGCTTTAGTTCCTGTAACTCGTTATTTAGCAAAGATGGGCTCTGGGAAAGTGCACTCTCACTGCAGTGTTAATATTAAATGCTAACAGCAACTGGCCAGCAGGCCGTACTTGTGTAGCAGACCAGAGAAAAATCTGAGGTTGTGTGGCCAGATCATGACTACAAATGTGTAAGCAGCAGTGTGCCCTTTGAACTTGTCAACCCCTGAAATTAGGAGCCTTCACCTAAGTAACCAAATCAGAATTAAGGGATCAGGGCAATGTAGGCAATGTGTTAGAAGCAAAATGCATCCCAGTTAAACCATGTTATACATAAATATTTTTCATGGATTTTAAGGTGCGGAAGATGCAGAAGAGCCAACAAATCAGAAAGTCTGCTTCCCTCTGGTGACAGGGGGTTTCCCTCTGGTGACAGGGGCTGCTCTTCAGCCATCCATTCCAGTGCTTGGTACTGGGCAGTCAGCCTTATTTTAAGCACATCAGGCAATGACACACTTTCCTATTTCCCATAGCCAATCCTAGAAGAACTATTCCCATTCCTAACCTTCTAGCCCTCTGTAAAAGGAAAATTTTTAATATACATGCTGAACTAATACAGCAAGGGATTTGGGGTCTGTGCCTTTTTTTTTCTCAAATTGTAAAGAATTATTTTAAATTCAAAATAAATTTTAAAAAATAGGATAACCTTACCAGTTTGAACCAAGGAAAAACTATTTTACAGCCCACTACAAGAAAGATATCTTCTGCCTGCCCCAGGTATAGTGCTGGAACTGGAAACACTGCCTTCCCATACCTTTGAATTTTTGAAGGTGATGGTAATGAAGTGACCCAGTTTATACACTTGGCTTTAGCATCCTCACGTTGCTGAAAGTGAAGAAATTATGGCTTTGGCAGCAGGAGGTTGAAGGCACGCACCATTCTGTTAGATAAACTAAGTCAGGAGATTTTTGGCTTAGTTGGTGGTATCATACTTTCATCTTAGTGTCTTTCCTCGGGCTGGCTGTATGGGTGGTGAATCAGGGTTTCCTGAGTGAAAGCAATAGGGAATGGGGCACAAAAGGAGCCCCTGAGAGAAGTCTGGAAGACCTATTGTCCAGACATGAGAGGGAGGAAGGCAGGAAGAAACAGCATGTTTATAATCCTTGTCATGGATGAGAGCAGCTCATCCTGACCCAACAAGTCAGGATGCCATTGTGCTGTGGTGGCCGGTGCTGAGAATGGGCACAGAGAAGCACAGCACCCCAGCTTTGGTGGCTGCAGAGGCCACAAGGTCCTCTCAGATCTGCTTTGCGTGAAATGCTCACTTATTTCCCAGCAGTTCACTTCTGGTTTTGTAGAGTTCACTCCGCACAATCTGCACAGTCACTGGTGGTCACATCAGCCAGAGAGACACGTGCTGTGTACAGACACTCTCCCAGGACACACACACAGCAGAGCAAGCCAGACAGGCTTGCCATTTTCCACACAGCTACTGTTACAGGCTCCCAAAATACATGAGTTATTTACTCATTATTGGCTGCCCAGTCCCAGCCCGGGTGCTTTCCAAATAACACAAAGACACTAATCTCTCCCTACAGAACACAATCCAAAATAGGAAAGATCTTGTTGGAACAGTGGTAAGGGACACCAGATCCGAGCAAAGGGCTCAAGGCAATTAGCAGAAATCACCCCCTTAAAATACTTTTGTTGCTGCAGTCATGACACAGCAACTTTATATTCTCCCAGTGCCTTCATATCATATTCACTATTCAGTTCAGCAATTTACCCCTTCTATCTGGTTCAAAACTCAGCCACACTTTTCCAAAGAAGTCAAACAATGGTTTTTTTCTCTTCTGGATAAACGCAAAAAATTCTGCAATAATTCTGCAATTTTCCAGGAAAGCTTGCGTAAATCAGAACTTCAATGAGAACTTCGGAACTCCTTCAAAAAGAGGTAATTTTAGCTGTTTATGTAGCTATCTAAAGAACAAAAGTGATTTCTTATTTGATTATATCTCTTTCTTATGAATAAGCCTCCAAATAGGAAGAGAGCTTTTCTTTTCTACCCATCACAAGTTACTTCATAGCTGTGGCACAAGCAGTGCCATCCTACACTAGCTGAGGAGTGAACCATCCATCCATGGCTAACCTGACAGGCAGTGCTCTACATATTCTGAAATATTCTGAAATTTCACTGTTTGAAATATGACCATTTTCTCAGTAATGGTATAAAATCATGCTGAAACATATCACAGTAAACAGACTCGCCTATTCTGCTGGGTAAGATGTGGAGAAAGTGGGCTAAACACTGTGGCTTGTCAGATATGCTAATAGGTGAGGTGTATTTTCAGCACTGGTCCTAAGACGAATACACTGAGCAAACATCACTTTTATAACCACTAATTGGACATGGCTATGGCTGACAGCACTTTCCTTCCTCCTCTGCCTAACCACAGAGACTGTGTCCCATTTGTTTATTGGTAATATTCATGCTTCCCCAAAGATTCACCACAATCTCCCTGCCAACAGGACCTTGTATGTGGAGTCATTATTCTGTATTTGTTTCTCAGTCTTGTCTGATCCAGCCAATTCATATCATCATGTTCATGCAGCCTTTCTGCCAGCAGAGGAGGGAGTGCAAGTCATGCCTAATTTTGTATTTGGTTATGCCACACTTCAGGGTCGTCAAAGAATACCAAGGAGGCCTACATCCAAGCCGGGTGACCTCAGGCAACTTTTAGTTTTACATGAATTTTCAAAGCAAAAAACAACCCTGGGTAAACAGTTGAAGAAGTAGTGTTCATGAGGAGATGAAAGAAAGAAAGAGACAACAAAGAAAACTAGCATTGATTGAAGTGAAACATTGGGAAACCATCCCTTCAGAAGGCCTGATAAGAGGAGATAAGGATCATCTGCACATTATGACTTCCACATATTTTTGTAGGTGGACTTGCCCAGACCCAAGCTCATGCATTAAAACACCTCTCAGCTTTCAGCACCTCAGTGGCAGGCATCAGAAACTCCAAAGTCACTCTAACAGAAACTAGGCTCAAATTTAACATTCTAGTTTAAATGCATCACTAGAAAATAAATGTAAAATTTTCTTGTACCTGCAGATAACTTCTTTTTAGCCCTGCTGGAAATGGGATAACAATGATTCCTGGGAAGTTTTCACACTTTCAGCAGATATCCCCAGAAACACCCTATTTCATCAAGACACCTGCCACCAGCAGTAGGTCTGTAATGCCAACTAAATCCTTGAAAAGTAGCATGCAGTATCTCACAATTTATGAATAGTGATGAGTATATTAATGCTCACAGACCTATGAGCTCAGCAAAAACCTCAGGTAATTTTTCATTATACTGCAATTCTCTATACTTTCTAATCAATCAAGGTTCTGCTGTGAACTTCTAAAGCTAGGTAAAATACCTCAGGACATGCAAAAATGCACAGCTCGTGGTGCAGTAGTAGCATAAAGCAGCACAATCTGTATCAGCCCAAATAAAATACACTCACTGTTGCATGATTTATAACAAAGGATTTTCAGTGCTGCAGTTGAAAGAAGTGAATTCATGAAGGTAAAATACAGATTCAAAGAAGCTCTTTATGTGTTAAAAAAATAAAATGCTATGATTCCTTTCTTCTTATTTAGGAAAAAAAAAGGCAAAAGTTTTCCTTATGCACAAGCAAAGCCAGCCAAAGCTTTGCACACCTACAAGCCATATAAAGCAGACAAAGAAAAGTGGTAGTAGCACACATCCAGATCCTTTATACCAACAGGTAGCTGAGACCTGTCTCACTTAATAGGTCAAGATGCCTGTTACATATATGCATATAGAGAGAATAACTCAATATATATACTATTTACAGTATGTTTTGAACAGGGGGGTTTTCTGTAAATACCTATACTCAGAGGGGTGGCTTCAGTCCCTGTTAAGGCTCTGCTGGAACATCAGGGTCTTAACAGCTGTGTGGTGAGACCAGGACATCCAGACAAGCAGTTAAGCATCCCCTGCCCCTCTTTTCGGGGATTCCTTTAAGCACACTCACAGCATTCAGGAAGAAATGCCACAGTGCTGCTGCAAGCAGGGAGTGTGATATCCTGGTAGCCATGGATGAAATCCTGGCTCCCCTTCATGATGTTTCATTCCTTAATTTCCCTGTAGCCAGAGTTTTGATGGGTGACTTTGATAGATCACAGCAAGGATGAAATGCCACCTGTCTCTAAAACAGCCTCCAAAGGCAGTCTGGGCAAAAGCAACAGAATGATGTAACCCCCTCAGTCTGCTGTTTGGCCTGCAGCTTGTAACTACTGCTGGCACCCTAGCAGGCTGTGTGTGCCTCCAGCCCCAGCTCTGGGTGACCACGGGGCTGCTCTGCCTCTGTGACACCCCTCAGCTGCCAGCTCCACCTCTCTGTCTTCACTCACACACAGCTGCCTCTGCTTGCATGCCTCAGGCAATGTTTCCTTTCCTTCCTTTGGCTCAGAGGATTAGCAAATCAAGCTGGATACTAACCCAGGAGGCAGCATAGCGCCTCATAAAGAGCCAACAGTGTGTGATAGCATGCTGTGCTGTGTCCCAGCTGGGTGCTCAGCGGCCCCAGGTCTGGAACAGCTCAGAAAGCATCGAGCCCACTGCCCCTGGCATCTGACTTGGATCAATGTGAACAAATTATTAACAACTACTCAAAAAACCCACATGAACCATACAAACTGTTTTAGTTCTGTATGGACAGGTGCTGGACTCAATGGTCCATGTTGGTTCCTTCCAACTCTGTTATTCTGTGCAATTCTGGAGAAGAAAATTTCAACACTCCCATTTGAACCTTTTATTCCAGAGTCTCAGTTCACCCCTTCAAGTTGAAGGTATGGGCAGGATTATGACATGTAGGACCATAAAACATGGATATTTTGGGATTCAGTTTCCTTAGGTGCTATGAGATTCACATTTTACATTGTGCTGTTAATAGCAGGTAATACTGCTTGTCTTTTTTTCCACCTACAATGTGTTTATCTCCAACAGCAACAATACATACCTCAGGCTGCTGGCCAGCTGTAATAAAATGGATTACATCTCAGGAAGATCAAGGCAGTCTTTGAAACCCTCTTCTTTCTGAGACTGGCTCTGGACCTGGCAACTATTACAGCCAGGAGGACTGAAAACAGAGCTGAAATGCATTTCTGGTACTAAAAGGTTGTTAGATTAATGGCTTCAAAGGAACAGTTTAACAGAAAGGAAAATTTTGGAAACTGTTTGGGTTTATTAAAAGAGGGATGGTCTGGGGCCTATTCTTTTAAGAGTTAACATCCCTCAGGGCCTGAGATGCTTCTGGTGCTGCTTGCAGAGACCCATTAGAGACTGCAGCATGGATGAGAGATACAAATCCTGCTCTGGGCCTCTGCCTAGAGAAGGAAGGAAAGGCCATGGAGCAGTGGGAGAGAGTAGATGAGGATGACAGCTTTTTTTCTGTATCTGAATTACCAGGGTTTTTAGGTATTGTCAAACCTGATGGTAACAAGGATGTCTGTACCTATTTCAACATCACTCCAGTCTATTACAGGCTGGACTGAGGACACTAACTTATTTCATATGACCTATACAATATAGACACCACTGGTTATATGAGCAATATGATGGCCAGCAGAACCCTAATGGTAAAAGGTTTGGTAATGTTTTATTTTGTCTCTGAGTTCCTAGAAACTTAAAAAGGAGGCAAATGTCTGAATGAAAAAAATCCAAGTAGTATTTATGAAGTTTTTTGGTAGGCAAATGCCATTACCTAAACAGACTCTCAAACACATGAAATGGTTTTAGGTCCCTCCCTATTCCCCCAAGAGTGTCTATTCACCAGTGTATGTCTGTGTGTGCTTTTAACTTCATAAAACCCCCCCAGCAGTGTGTTGCTGAAAATGTAATGCTTCTATGGGAAGCATTCAGCTCTGACTCATTATTTGTACCTAACCATAGGATCATGAGCTCAGATACACAGAGGAACCCTCATATCAGCACAAGTAGCCTACAGCATTCTTCTCCTCACCATTTTTTTTTTCACCTAGCATAAAGTTTTGTTTGATTTTTTATCCCAACCATGGCTACTGTAACAATATAAAGTAATGAACGGGTGAGAGAGCATGGGTAAGAGAGACGGGTTCTTTGGCAATGTGCTTGTTAAGCTGCTGGCAAGTTGCCTTGCTCAGGATGTGGAACAGCAGCTGAAAACGACCAAACACTAAGCCCCTATCCAGAATCCTCAGGACTGTAATGCTGTTGCTAGGGATCCTGCTTTCAAAGTGCCAAAGTTGCATAAAGTAGGTCAAGAAAATTACCATTATAATGATATTCTCCTTGCTGTTCTCTAGCTGGTCCCCTGCCTGGCCCTGTGCTGCTGTAGGACCTTCCTCAGTGCTTCATCTTGCCTCCCTGCACAGTGGCCAATCTTCACAGAAATGGCAAAAAACTCTATTTCAGCCTTGTGGGAAAGACTCAGCTTTTTTTAGAAAAGGGAGCAGTTGCACTGAAGCACTCAGGCTGAGAAGAATCCACACTTCCCAGGTGAGCTCTGCAAGTTATTGCTGTCCTCTCCCCTCCAGCAAACAGCCACCCTCTGGCACACACTACGTACTGAAAGGATGGATTTTAGGATGGACCTGTTTAGTGAAAAACCCTGATTTAGATGCCCATTAAGACACACACCTGTCTTGCTGTTTCTCTTTGGCAAACCAAGCATCTTATTCTTCACTCCTGGGAGCATTGAATGGCTTCTGTGGAGGTGCCTAGTCTTTTTACACTATCCATCAAAAAAAAACAGGCACCTATTTCTGTGGTAATATCCTAATTTAATGAGTTAACACTAATCATCTAACCTAGGAGCCCCCAGATGGCACACATCTGTCCTATTACAGCCCTACCAGTACAAGCCTGCTTTTTTTAGGTCAATTTGCTTAGGGGCTTAGCTTATGAATCAAGTAGGGCTCAAGAACAAGACAATGTACCCAAAATGTGAAAATGAGACTGAAAGACTCTGTTAGCCAGGATTATGGGCAGTTCCTCCCCTGCTTCCTTGTGGAAGTAGTGTTCTTAATCGGACTGTATCATCACAGTGGTCTGATCTCGTTAGGCCAGATGGTAGCCAGTATTTTGGAGAGTGGTGGCCGGGCCTGATTCACTTCTGTTCTTCCCATTTTCAGAAGAAACATATGTTCTCTCTGCTGCTGTGCAGGAAGACTAAGGAAGACTCAGGAAGACTAGGATCAGGTTGTTTAGTTCATGGCACAATCCGGTGCTTAACCCCCTTTCCAGCCAGCCATGCCTGAGCATTGCCAAGAAAATGACTCAATATATGACATTAAGAAAGAAATTGCTCCTCTGGTCTATCATCAAAATGAAAATATTAATATCTACTTATTTAATAACTATGAATTAGATATTGTTTGCACAGTATTTATGTATGAAAAAGAGGTAAGACTATTAACTATGAGTGCTGGTGACACATATTCCCTATCTTCATCTCAGAAAGAGCTTGTGGGCAGTGAGAGGCAGTTGTATGCCTTCTGATAATAGCAAAGCCCAAAGTGAGGAACATAATTGCACACGTATTTTTGTCATACTTTTGCCTGAGGCTGTGGACAATATTTTGGATCTATCTCTCTTTTTTTCATGGCAAAGATAAATAGATTATGCTAGTCAAGTAATTCCTTTGGTGCCCTCCTCTATTGACAAAGATTGCACTGAGGGCACTATTTCCATGAAAGAGGCAGGAGCAAAACAGAATCAATCACCATGTTCTGAGATCCCTGATTCTGCCTTCCCAAAGGGGTTTGTGCTAAATATCACTGCTTTCATTTCCTCTGATTTCTCTATTTTGTTTTTCATATCTGTTCTTTTTTTTCCTCCTCACAGAACCATTTCAGAGAGCAACTCCCAAAACTTTGCCTTTGCCACCTGCCTTAGAGAACCCTCCCCAGAGCCACAGCTTCACTGCTGCCAGGATGCCTGGTGAGCAGTGACTTCCTGTGACATCTCATCATTTTATAAAGGCCTACTTAACTGCTTCATCTGGTTAGCTCAACACCTCAGGATATGGAACAGCTGCTCCCTATAAGCAGATACATAAGTGTAACAAAAGACATGGTTCACAGCAAACAAAATTAGCTTTCAACATCAATGGAGATCTTCAGGAAAGAAGAAAAAGGCTATGAATTTCATAAATACCCAGTTTTTATCTAGAACTAGAGTTGGACAGTGTCTGTTTTGCTCTGAGGCTTGGCCATCTTGTTTTATTTTGTTGCACAGCAGTTGCAATTGTCCTTCGATTGTGATGGGCTATTGTGCTGTTTTCCCATTAATTCTATTTGAATTCATATTAAGGGTTTGATTGGACCAGATTTCTTATGTATGTTAAAGTGTTCCTTGGTCCTGCTGTTATTTATATATTTGTTCCCCAGGTTTTTTAGGTACCTGACAAGAGGACTCCAGGTACTGTTAACTGTCCTTTAAGATATTTTGACAAAAACACCAGTATCAATTAGATCAAACAATCCAACAGCGAAGTCAGCCTTGTACAGGTTCCCCATTTAAGCCCTTTCCAGTGCAGCTCTCTTCATGCACTCTGCCCTCTGCTTGCCTCCTGAGGATGAGGACAATTTCTTTAGGACCTGCAGGGAAACAGCACCAGACGCCCACACGTTCACTTTTCAAACTGCTCCAGCACAGGTACTGCTGCTGGCTACAGCTGTTGCAATGGCAAGGACAGCAGGAGAATACAGAGTGTGTCTGTAATGTGTAATTTCCTTTGGCTCCCTACACTTTCATGCTATCCTTTCCAAAGCCAGGGCATTTAACACAACACAGACACTTTGTACAGTGTTGGCAAGAAATCTCTGTATTCAACAGATGGTACTGGGCATCTGTTCTGATCCAGCTGATAGCAGAAGAATTTGGAAACAGAAGAGAGTGATCCTGTATTACTAAGGGATATCAGTACATATTTGATTACTAGAAGTACAGTCACTACCAATGATAGCACGTAGCACTTCCCACTGCTCCCCAGCTACTTTGCTCCATTGCAGAGACCAGCACAAAATAAGCTTCAGAAATACTAGAGAAAACAGCGAATTGAGGAATCATATGCAGTGCTTATAGGCATAGGCACTCCATGAGAGTCAAACCAGGCCAGGAGAACTTGTCAGAAACAGGAGACAGGGCAGTCCTTTGCTGCTCCAAGCCTAGAGGAGCTGCTGGATCAGGGTGCAAATTAGAACACCTTCAGGTGGGAAATCAACTTTGAAAGGTCTATAAACACTTCCTTAGCATTAGCTACAGCGTAAGTAGGACCAGCATCTGTAAAGAGGAGAGCCTCTCCCCTGGGTCAAAGTCCTGTCTGCCACATCTAGTGTTTTTCCAGAGTAACATCTCTGATCCACTGACT
This sequence comes from Melospiza georgiana, assembly GCF_028018845.1. Taxonomy (NCBI): domain Eukaryota; kingdom Metazoa; phylum Chordata; class Aves; order Passeriformes; family Passerellidae; genus Melospiza; species Melospiza georgiana. The sequence goes on along the minus strand of NC_080430.1, from coordinate 39,922,989 downwards.
TTGAACTTATCACGTGTAAGGGTTGCCATGGGGACACACTGAGATTGTGCCATTTTAACATTTATCTTCCAGATTCCTTAAAGAAATGACTACATAAGCTTCTAGGCAATAAATATGCATATAAAAATGTGAATATACAAACCAACCCATCAAGCAGCTTCAAAGCTGCAATATACCCCCATCCTGGCGGACTGGAGTCTTAGCTGCTGTTTGCACAGTAGCTGTGGGAACACTCACTCTCCCCAGGATCCTCTATGCCATGAATGCAAAAAGGAAAAATGTTTGGGTGAATGGTTCATAAACACAGCTTGTTTTCACAGAGAGAGAAGACAGGGAACGAGGAAGCTGTGCAATATTTAAGAGAAATTTCTGAACATCATTCATAAAACTCTACCTGTGCTTTACTTATGGTACCTTTTAGGCAAATTCAACAGTCTATAGCAAGAAGACAAAATTGACATGAAGAGCTGTAATCTAAACTTCCTGCTGAACAGCTGTGTGGAAAGGGAGACAAGCCTGAGCTCTTACCCAGAAACACTTGTGGCTTCTCAGAATTTGGACTTTTTACCTTTGCTGTCTTTGGGAGAGGAATTTTTAAAAAAATTAAAAAAAAAGGAGAAAACAGGGAGAAAGATGGCAAAGAGGCAAGAAAAAGAGAGGGGAGTACTACAGTTGGCATTAGCTGATGGAGCATATGGCCCATAACCCATGGCAGGCATAGGGCTGACTTGCTCTCCCCCAGCAACCACGTAGATGCTAAGTAAGAGTCTTGCCAGGATCTCAGGTATAAAGAATAGATGAGTTGTCTAGGGAAAACTAATAATACCACTGGAGTCAGTGAAATGTCTCCAGGGTACTGTAAGGAAGAGGATACCCTAGCCAAATGGAAAATGGTCTGTTTTGATCCTCAAGCCCATAAATTGGGGGGATTTTCACACAGAAAGTTGCTCAGAGGCAGCAAAAGTTCAATTCATCATGGCAGCTTGCTGTGCCCTGCACCTGCACTACAGCACAGAGTCTTGGAATCTCCATGTGGTTTTACCCTTGCAAAAAGCGTGGCACCATCTAGAGAATATCTCTGAAGGCAAATCTTATCCATGTCCTCTCCCCACTGCTGTCTCACCCACAACCACTCTGGAGATGCCCACTCATAGCTAAGTCCTGGGGCAGTTCTGAGGGCAGCAGAAGCTGGGGTAAAGCAGCCTTTAAGCATAAGGGTCAATCAGGGTAGCTTTAGGAAATGCTTTCTGACTGTCATTCCCAAGGGATGATTCTGGCAATGGAACTGAGAAAAATCACCAAGGCAAAAGGAAGCACAATATATAATTACGTTACTTCATATTTCCAGCATTCTGACAATGTAACCTTGTAGATACTTCTTAATTTAATACAGAGATACTTTTAAACAGGTGTTTGAGTTGTTAAGGGGAGTCTAAGTCGGGTGAATAAATATTTGGCAAATTTTTGATGGCTGAATATAGTTAGAATACAAAATACTCTTGATAAATTGAAAAAGCTTTCTGGACAAACATCAAAATGGTTCTCAGCAGGGGTGAGTGCAGTGAACTACACTGAGCAGATGAGTACAGATTCAGCTGGACAGCAAGACCTAGAAAAATTTCTAATAATTACAATGGATTAAAATGTTTGCAGAGGACAATGCTATTGGAAAGTAAAAAAAATTCCTTGAATTATAAAAAGAGGAGAAAAACCTGGAAGATACTGTGTTGGTAAGATCTCAACTGGAGTGGAATGTCCAGTTTTATACCAAATATTTGGAGAATGACCTGGAGCACCTGGAGAGCTTGAGAAAGAACACCTTAATACCAGAAAACTAAGAATCATCACCAGTGAATAGTGATTGAGATGATTTTGTTTATCTCAAAAGAAGCCTTAGAATACAGACAAGACAATTGCAAAGGGGAAGGGAACAACTTGTCTGTTCAGATGTCTCAATTGCAACGAAGAAGATTCAGAGGCAAATTAGGAACTATTCTATGTCACTAAGAAAATGGAGCACAGAAATAGATATGATGGATCTTCATTACTGGAGCCTTTGACTAGGAATTATATAGTCTTTTTGAGGGTGGGATAGGAAGGGAAGGCATGTAAATAGGTCTGATTGAAGCTTTTTAAGCCCAGATGATACTCATCAGTATATTTTATTGTACAATAATTCGCTCTAAAAGGTTCTTCATTTTGTTTTTAATGCAGAAATATGACACAGAAAAATGAAGAAACCAGAGATCCAAGAGGTTTTTCAGCTCAGGTGTAGGTTGGTGCCTGTAGGTAAAGTATGAAGACAAAAGAGGAACAATTATCACTAGCTTAGTCTTGCCACTCTGGGGAAACAGTGCAATTAGGGCAAGGAGTGAAATACCAGCATGACCTGAACAACCTCATTATCAATGAGATTTCAAAATGACAATATCAATTAATAAAATGCACCATGCAGCATTAAAATTCTAGCATGAATTTGAGCTATCTATAAGGGGCAGAAATAGAAAGTTTGTAGGGTTCTTTGATTCACTTTACCTGAGAAACAAACCTTATCTTTTGAGATGTGACGAGGCAAAGACTCTACCACTTGAAAAAAATTTTACTGTCTTGTGTGTGTAGTCTGTTTCTTAAGACAAAGCATTGGTTCAGATAATAAATTATTCAACAAATGAAGTTATATTAAAGCAACTCTCTTATCAATTAGAATTAATCCTTCACTTCTGACTTTTGCAGCTAAGGTGTACAAGGAGGTAATATGATACAGCAATGAGAAAACACACTGTCTGGAGCTAAAAATATCACAACCCACTCTTGAAAGTTAGCTCTAAGATGAACAAATTACCCTTTTAATGAAGTGAGAGGCATATATTTGACTATCAAATAATTTTGAGCATTTGGTACTAAAGAAAATGCAGATGTTACTAATAATACACACTTTTTCTCATTACAAATTCTAGTACCATATAGTTAGAAAAGACAAAAGTCAGTGTAGTGAGAGGATTCCTATTAGCTCCAGTGCCTAACAGAATAAAGGGCCAGATCAGTGAAAGAGCACTAATTCCTGCTAGATAGAGCAGCTGGGATCAAGACTTCAGCATGCCAAACTCTGTTCCTGGTTTAGGGATCACAAATCAAGGAACAACAGTACAAGCAGTGTCCGTAATGCCTCACTGAACTTTCCAGGCTTTACAGGTTGGCTTGATCTAGTAAGGAAAATACATCATGGTTTTATCAACGAAAGCAAAACCACCAGTGTACAGTTCGCTGCCCTCCCAGGCACCCTAGCAATAAAATTAGCTGCAGGGGCACACAGAGTTTCCCCATAGTGTTTTGTGCTGAGCACATGGGCACACGAGCACAGACAATGAATTTGCTCAGCATCAGTTGCTCCAGACTAAAGCAGTCATGCTTTCAGTGCTGAAGGGAAAAGGGCTGAGATGCTGTGACACCACCAGTGGGCAACTCCTGTGGACAACTCCTGTGACAGTGCTGTGCACAACTCCTGAACACCAGCAGCATGCCCTGCTTGAGGAGTGGGAGCAGATATTGCTGTATCTTCAGTGACTCACTCTGTGCTGCAGCTTTAGCAAGGGAAGTCCAGGCAGCTGCAGTGCTGCCAGCTCTCATGACACATCACACTTTTGTAGTCACTGAGCTGGTGCAAATTGATTCTTGTTCTCTCTTTTTAACATAAAATGCAATTTACCTCTCAGAGGAGGAGATTTTTGGGTAAGAAGAAACAGTTCAAAAATTAACTTTGGTCAGAGAAAGCAAAATTTTAATTTGCAGTTCAAAGCTACCTATTAGTGAATGGTACCCAGAGGAGGAAAATCATGCAGCTGTCTGAAAGGAGTCCAAAATTCAAATGAAATGTTTCCAGGTAAGCCAGCCAAATTTATCATAACTACTCCTGGGTGAGCAGACCAAAGCCTATAATTTGTCTACAGCATCCTACAGCTATGTGTGTAATCAGATAAATACCGTAGGCCTGGACTGAAATCCACTGTTCAATAATTAACATAAATAAATACATAAATAAATAAGACAAAACATTAGGGTTTGGGATTTCGGTTTTTAGCAAACACATTATTTCCTCATTCAGATAGATAATTTCTTTGAAAACATGCAGAAGCTCCATTATCAACAACAGCAATGCTGCCTTTGCAAGCTCTTTTAAAAAAATACTTGTGTGTGCTAGATGCATAAAATATCTTTTCAAAAGCAATTTATGCCACTGAGAATTGGCTGTCTAAAGACCTTTGAGGATTTGGGCTTTGAGGCTGGATTTTTGAAGCCTCAGGTCTTAGGCCTCATTTTTAAGGGTAAAACTCTAACACAAATAGTTGAAAGGTTTCTTTCTTAAAGTTCTACGTTTAATTTTCTAACTCGCTCCTATCTCCTTAATGAGTTGTATTGTATTGCTCAGGCCATGGCTGCACACCTTACTTCCAGGGAATGATTAACTGAGGTTTCCCGTGCAGGGAAGGGGCTCTCAGCTCTCACTACACAGGGGCTGGCTCACACTACAGGCAGTTGCCAAGTCAGTGCATCTTTTCAGCTCTGTGGACCCCTTTTTAACCTGCAAAACTCTTGTGTTTCTCCCCTAAATGAGTTATCAGGTCTCTACAGGGAGGAAATTGTGTGAGAAAGCACAGTCTGTCAGTTCTCATGGGCAGCTTTCCTCCCTTGTCCCGTTGCACAGACCATGACACACATGTGCCAAGGCTGAGCATAACAAAATAAAGAAATTGGCATGCTAGATGGCAGCATGGAGAGCCCTTCCCTACAGCATGTCCATGTTCCTGGCACAGGGAACAGCTGTACCACAGCAAGGAGAGCAAATCTGGACCTCTTGACCGTGCCCTTAGCAAAAACCCAATCAAAGAAGTCTACAGTTGCTGTTGAAAATGAAATTATTCCTGAAGGAGTAAGATAAAAGTAGGCAATCCCCTTGCTCAGGGCCATGTTTTATTCAGACTGCCCTGTTTTGTAAGGGGGATTTATTGAATTTTCTAGTTTCATAGAGTTTGTCCCATTTAATTTTGTTCTAAATCCTAAAAAAGCAGTACCTGAAGTCCTGAGGTGGGGTAATGGGAGTTTCCTTTGTTTGTCCAGCTTTGATGAACATTGACTAGTTTCATTTACATAACTGCAATGGTAACACTTCAGCCAGCATCATATCCAGGAGAGCTGATTGGCAGGCATTTGAAATGAAGGATTATCTTGTGGTTGAGGCAGAAGAACAGGACTCAGGAGACCTGATTTCTGTTCTTTGATCAGTCACACAAATCCTGCATGACACTGGGTAAGCCAATTAATAGCCCTGTGTCCGTGTTCTTTAGCAAAATTGAGGTATGAGTGTTTTGTTTCTGATTTCACTTTTCTCCAAACACGGGCAGCTCTGGAGATTGTTTTTTGTTGATTGGTATGGTAAGGACCTCATTTCTGTTGTGCTCCTCAGTGCTTCCAAAATTCAAAACAAAAAATGCTTTTGTACTTTCATGATCTGTTTTCATGCAAATTCTAAAAAGTGATGGAGTTCTCTTCTACATAAATTAGGCCTAGGAGTTTCATCACTAGTTTTCATTATTATAATTTGCTACTATTTACCTGGCAATGATTCCAGGCCTCAGAAAACACTTGAGAAAATTATTTTACAAATGTGGTCTGTGGAAATGAGCTCTGGGTGTGAGTGAGAGATTGCATTTATACATCAAAGTGATAGTAGTAGTTTTGCTGCAGTCATGATGGTAAAAATATGTAAGCAAATCAAGTCTTCTTTTATCTCTTACTAGCACAGGTAGGGTGCCAAATACACAAGGCCAGGTCTCACACTGTGACTTCTGAAGTACCTGAGGAAAATTCAGAGATCCAGCCTCCTGCTCTCCTGCCCTGTTTTCCTTGCCCAAAAAGTGCCAGCATTGGTGCTGATTTTACCAAGTGAATGAACAGATACAAGTCCCCATCAAACACTGCAAATCTGCACCTAACATTAGTATATTCACAGCCATTATAGAGGTCAGAGGAAGAGTTTGCTCTCATTTTTCCATCTCCACAGTGCAGCTGACAGCTCAGCGCTTGATCTGCAGTGATGGACAGTGACTGCACCAGAGTTTCCTTTCAATTTCGCTCATACAAGACACTGATTATTTGGACAGATAAATATGAGAGTGGAATAATTTACTGCCATGCTTCTCACTGTGCTGAATAAGTCTCCCTTTAATTTAGCTCAGCTACTGAAAAGAAAATCTATTTTTATTCTAATTTTCTGATTGCTTACAGGGGAGAATCATTGTTGCAGTTATGATTTAAAAACAACAACTTGGACCTGGACCAGGTCAATAGATGAACAACAGGCATAACAACAGAACAGGCATAAGAACTTCTATTTTTCAGTCTTAGAAAAAAGCTAAATACAGCAGGACATCAAACAACATGTTCTCTTCTTCCTGGTTTGCTTGTAATGAAATAGCCCAACTCCAGATTTGCATCTGGAGTAAAAAATTTGCTCAGCTTTTCCTACCTGTCATTGAACACCTGTCTCTTTTTAGGAGGGGACATCACAGCCCATCTGCTCTTCTTTCCAAAAGTATTTCAGAGGGGCAAGCCACCTACCTACAGAACATTTTACTAATGCAAAAGAAACCAAGCCATTGCTATTTAATGTGAACTTGCAGTCAGTCTTCATTATTAGATTTCAGGCCAATTTGACAATGACCTTTTGCCTGGTGTTGTTAATTTTGTTTCCTGTAGTTTTTCATTAAAGGAAGATAATGAAAATACAAGCTCCTTGGTGTAAATCATTAAAGACTCTGACTAGCATTGTGATAGCAAAAAGTACATTCTTCCTCTTCTGTTCTCTTCTTGTTCATATTTTGAAGTACCCTTATAAAATCATGAAAGTGAAAGACTCACTAGCCTGCAAAAATAAAGAAGCCTTCATAAGACACCATACTGTGCTCCATGAGAAGCCCCTGTTGTACTGCCGTTGGCAAAATTCACAAAGAGTGGTAGTCTGCAAAAAGATTCCTTAATGAGGACAGCATGTGCCAGCAGAAAGGAGCTGTGTGGCTGGAAAGCTGAACTACCCCAGAAGTGCTGGGCACTCATGAGATGTTTTGGTCACCAGAAGATGCCAGTCTTCACTACCAGCTTCTGCAACCCTTTTGCTGAAACAGAGGGTGTCGGGTGGATGACTTATTAAGGATTCCTTTCTGTGTGCCCTTTAATACACTGCAGTCTAACCTGATGTTCAGGCAAATGCATTTCACAGGAGTACCTCATAAGCAATCTGTACACACATTAGCTGGGAAATTGCAATGGTCTCGAAACTGAAGTAGTTTCTACTGCATTATCCCTGTCAGATTTGCTTTAAAGATCAGATTTTCCTTTTGCATTGACAGAAATAGTGAGTGTTCTCCCTGATATCCTTCACTTGGAAAAAAGTGAGTTCTATTACAGTATCTGCTTCTCTTTTGAGCAGAATCAGTTTTGTCTATTTTCTAGACTGGGGAGTACTTTTTCTATGCTATGTTATACGTCAGTAACGTAGCAAAGAATTTGGATTGAGTGGGCAATTTGATTAGAACAATTCTGTTGGTGCTGAACTGTAATGTTTCAGCTGTCCAACTAGTTTGCTCATTCTATCTCCTCCTAAAGGTAAAAACCTGAGCTGAAAAAATAACCCTGAAAGAAAAGAGTCAAGGCTGATTAATGTAGTTACCAGTTTGCTAAAAATTAAATAATTAAATATTTAGCTGATTTAGACTTCTAGTTGCCTGTAGCAATTGGACAAGTACCTTGGATACTGCAAGAAAAGTGGGTTAACTTGAGCAAACTGCAAGACATAAATGGATGAAGATTACTTCCACAGAAACCTTAAACTGTCCTCCTCCAACATGCTTGAGTTCCCATTCTGAATGTATTTGTAAGTATCTCACATCTCTAATGTAATTGTATCAAATAATTGCAATCACAAAATTCTTCAATATTTATAGGAAAAACAACAGATCTAGAGATCATTGGCACTTTCAGTTTTGCCAGTAACCTGGATACTGCCTTGAAATTTAAAAAAACCACAATGTGTTAGAAGTGGCTGAAGACCTACAAACTATCATCAGTGAAATAAGAAACTGGACCCCATGACCTAACAGGTATTTCCATCCCTATTCCTAGATACCCAGGACAATGCCATTATTTTTAAAAATTCTCTCCACGATGTTATAAATAGAAAATAACACAGATATTTGTGACTTCTTAAATATTGTACCTGCAAAAATCTAGACCTTCCTTCCTGATCTTCGCACCCTACTTAGTTAGGCAAGGCTTTGCTGAAATCTGTGACAGTTTTGACTGAATAAGGGCAGCAGGATTTGATCCCATGATAATAATACAAAAATCTGAATTCCAAACAAGGTATATGCCAGAAATTCCTTGTAAAAGGAGTATATCTTTTTTTTTTTTTTAGCAGTATAACAGTGTGGCAGAGAAACAGACTGTCAGACACTTCCAGAATCAGTGTTTCCAGCACAACAAATATTCATTTTATACAGTGGAGTACAAAGCTATGAATCATGTTTCATGTGAAGTGCAAAAATCAAAAAGAGGTAATGAATATTACAAGTTGTAATATCAATCTTCTACTAGTTCTAGTCAGGTTCAGTACTTGAACTAACTCCCAGGTTAGTTCCTTCTGCAACAGTCTAACTTTCTTTTTAGAGTACAAGGGATTTCTAGTTAAATAACACATCTCCATCATATCCTTATTAGTTATTATTTCTTTCATTCTATTTGACTTCTAGTATAACAGCAATTACAAATGACAAAAAGCAAGAAAGAAAGCATTTCTATAACTGATCAAACTCTGTGGTCTGCCAGTTCCATTGCCTTTTCACCAGTAACTAGTGATTGCTGTGACAAGGAAAGGCACAAACCCCCCTGATTACTGAACAAAGAGAGAAAGGTTCTCTCTCTTTTGACAGGGACAAGGCAATACATCTATTTTGTGGGCTGCATTGACAATCAGGTGAAAGCAAGTGAAAAAGGCCACAATCAAGGCAGGTCAAGATGAGCAAGTAAAAAAAGATTAAAAAACCCATCTGTTCCAAGGGTGAAAGGAACGGGAATGCAGTCCAGGGTCACCAAAACAGGGATCAAAACAGCAGGGTAGGCTCCAGGAAATGAGTAGGCAGAGTATAAGCAGTATCATGTGAGTAAAGACTGCACTTCCTGCCACTTAATGGGTGCCTGATGGTGAAAGCCAGAGCTGGGCAGAATAGTCCCCAAGTAGCTACTGCCAACGGGGCAGTTAAACTCCTGAAAGCTCATACTTTCTTATCCCCTAGGGAAGATAGTCAGCAACCTAAAGTCTCTTGAAACTTGAAATTTTTTTCCCCTCTGCCAACCCCTTCCCTTCCCTTCCCTTCCCTTCCCTTCCCTTCCCTTCCCTTCCCTTCCCTTCCCTTCCCTTCCCTTCCCTTCCCTTCCCTTCCCTTCCCTTCCCTTCCCTTCCCTTCCCTTCCCTTCCCTTCCCTTCCCTTCCCTTCCCTTCCCTTCCCTTCCCTTCCCTTCCCTTCCCTTCTCTTCGGTATTTTCTGTAGGAAAATAACATGGCTGAGGGGTTTGTGTTTAGGCTTTGTTTTTTTTTTAAAGGAAATTGTCTTGCTGTCATTTTATTGAAATTTAAAGTGAGCTGAAGGCATTTCTGCATAAAGCCCCTATAGCAGCGGGCAGAGGAGACCAAAGCCAGGCTGCTGGTCCCACACCACCTCTCCACTATCCTACATAGGGGCACCTCATATGCACTTGAAGACTCTCTGAGAATTCCCAGATGGGTAACACATCCAGATGGCAGTGACAGAAACACTTGTTTTAAAAATCAGGGTTATAAACCAAATGCAGCTTTTAGGATGAAATCTTGCTTTCCTCTTGATCACAGCATTAAAACATTTGTCGAGCATTACACGAAGATATTGGTGGTGTTCCTAAGACTGTTGAAATCTTTGTAGGGTTTGGGCTATGCAGGAGGTGCCAAATCAGGATTGGAGCTTTAATCTTTAATTACTAAGGAAAGAAAAATAATATAGTAATTTTTTCTTCTTTCTGCATGAGTGTGCACACAGACATTTTCCTTCTGGTTAGTAAATATCACACCCTGACTTAGGGCCATCATTTGCCATATGATGTGTGAGAATATTTTGTTGCTCTCTTTAAGGATTTATTCCTATTTGGAAGAAAATAGAGGTTAGTTGTGAGCAGGGTGGCACTATGACAAATCTGCTAAGCCAAGTGCTTTGTTCTTCATGAGCAAGTAAGATGAGAAAGCTGTGCAGAGTGAGTGCTGCAGACTGAGGCCCTGAATGAATAGATGGTCCTTAGAAATATTCATTTGAGCTTCTGGAGGCATTTCTACCAGGGGCTGCCCCTGTTATTCGTTGATTCTTTTCTATTCTATCCACCTGCAAGTCAACAACCCATCTGGCCAATGGGAAACAGAAACATAAATCTTGTAAGTAGCCCAGCTTTTGCATTCCCTGGTTTGCACTGAAGTTGAAGATGCTTTCAGTCACATTTTTTAAACATTTTGGAAAGCGCTAACCATGCATGACATACTAAATAATCACTGGAAAAAAACCCAAACTCCACCTTCTGAAACTATAACTAAAAGTTCTGTTGAGTTTGGTGTAAGGCATGCTGTACATCAGCCAGCAGTGAAGCCAATGGTCTGAAAAGAGTACAGAGGCTTGGAATTAATGCCTAATGTTATGAGTAAACAGAAATTTCTTCATGAAGCAGCTTTGCACGTTCATTTGTAAGATATTCCCTAAACTAGAAACTCTGTAGAGAACCCCTCACTTTTGAAGGATTTTGACACCAATGGGCAGGTTTTTGTACTCTCCATTAATAGCTCACTCAGGTGGTGTCCAAGACTCAGCACAGGAACCACAGGAACTGTGGATTTAGTGCTTTTCTCTTGGCTAAGTGGTAACTGCACTGCTCCAGAGCTGTGTTGTCTGGAAGCAATGTTTGCCTTAGGAGAACTTCACAGGTCTCCTCTGCACTTCTGCTACAGATGAGCAGCACTGCATTCCTCCAGATACTCATCTCACTCCACCCAGAATCCACGAGGGAAAAATGGGGTGTCAGGCTGCTCATTTTTGAGGGTGTCCAAAACCACAGATTTTGCATGTTAGCACCACCTGTGGAACAGGGACTCAGTGATTCAGTCAGGTCATCTGGGGAGCAGCAACATTTCGTGGTCTGCAAGGAACATCAGCCTCACCTAAAGGGAGTGAATCCATAGACATTGACTATCCTGAGCCAACATTTAACAAACTTGTATTCCAGCAGCACAGAAGATGCTGCTTCACTGCAAATCAGAGCCAGGCATGTGAGAGGACAATCATTTCTGCTGAAGAATCTCAGCATTTCAGTTTCTGAAATGTTACACAACAAAGTAATAATCATGGCCTTTCTTGAAGGACAGTTAGGTAACACATTCATTAAAGCTTGAAGGAGCCTCTCAGAGATCAAAGACTTCATCTGCAGCACTCTGTTCTTGCAAAAGTGACATTTAAGACCTCTGGATATTTTTAAATACCATGTTTACTATTTTTCCTCACAGCAAAGGAAAAAAATATGCACAACTGTACACATTACTGCTTCACTACATCTCCTTTTCAGTGATCCCAAGATAAAAATGCAAATATTCATATTAAAAAAATACATGAGGCTATGTACACCGATTTAACAAGTGGAAAAAATTATAAACAACCGTATTAAAGTCTGCAGCCAACACCTGACACCACTGCAAGGATTTCCTGTGAAATTCAAAGGCTTCAAATTCAAACACCTCAGCCATTTTCAAAGCAAACTAATGTCATTACATGCCAACTTCACTGATCCTCTTCTTGTGGCCTTCATCTACCCCCACCTGAGTAGCAGCAAAAGAACCTATTTTTTTCTTCCAAAATATCTCATCTTCTGCTGAAACCTGAAGGACTGCATATGGTATGGATTGATAATGCACGTTTGGTAATGAATACACTCCCACTGCTGGCAGTGCTGTGGGATAAATGTGCTAGATTGGGCAAATGTAATTTCTCAATAGGAATATCCACTTGTCATAGGAAAGAAGACTGAACAGATGTGAGAAAGAGAGTTTTACAGACCAGTTCAGCTCTTCCTGTCCTTTCCCTGTCGCATAACTACAGCAGCACCGAGGGTTGTGCAGGGAAAGAGGCATCTGCCCCACTGCCAGTTCTCACTTCTCTCTCTAACCAGTCAGACAATAAGGATAAAAAGTTCATCAACATTTTCCATCTTTCTCATATTAGGGGGGACAAAGAGGATCAGTAATGAAAGGGCAACCTCTTACCAGTTTATCTAGGACTGTGGATGCAGGACATATTCCAGGTTATCACTTGTCAGTCCTCTTTGCTTGCTATGAATGAAGCCTTTGGACAAAAAAACCAGAACAGAAAACAAAGAGATTTTTAAAAAGAAAGCAGTCTGTATATGCCACAGAACCAAACACAAACAGCTCTCTAACTAATGAGGTCCCTGGTATTTTTTGGGCTGGTTGGCTTGTCAGGGACAGGAGGGACCTGGTGGCTGCACCAGGGCCACTCACACAGGGGAAGGGAACAGAAGAGAAAAAAAATGAATGGGATTAACACACAACAAAGCCAGGGGCTTAGAAAAAGACCTTTAACAACATGGCCATTAGATTAGAAATCTAGAATCTGCTTTAGGCAGCACTTGAACAACTCATGATAGGAAGAAAAAGTAATATAAAAGGAAGACAAAGCCTTTTGAACAACATGAGTATTTTCTTTCCATTCCTGCAATAGACAAAATAATATCTGTAGTGGTTTTCCTGCTAGCTGGAGTCATATCCTTTCCTTGTAATATGCATAAATAGTTTATAGAGGTTGGTTCGATTTTTCCCAGAAACTATAAGAGATCAGCATCCCATTTTTCTCAGTGAAGTTAAAATACAAATCAAAGAAATATTGTTGCCCCACAGTGTTAATAATCTGAGGAGATAAGATAAAGGGTGAGAGAAAATAATTATCATTTATGAGAGAGAAAAGAGGGTGTGGGCACACGTCTAGCTGCAGTTCTGACTGCAGGTGGTAAGGTGGGCACACTATTCTGCCTGGTGCTACCTGGAGAGAAAGAGAGCAGTGAATCCCTACCTTTGATTAGCCCATCTTAACACAGACACAAAATGCTGAAGGAAAACAAAACTTCATTGAAATCACACATGGGAGACTGTAGTTTATCCTCCACAGAAATACTGAATGTAAAATGAAATGCCTTGGAGCACATTGCTTTAGTTTGGAGAAAATAAACAACACACAAATGGGGTTACTGTGGAAATTATTTTTCTATGCATATTTGTTTTTCACTGGAAGAAACTTACCAGGTTTTAAAAATTTGTCTTGGCTATGCAGACAACATTTCACAAACAGGAGGACTAATTTTTCATCTCCTGTCCCGAGGGCACTTAACTCAAAAACCCAAAATTCACAACAAATTTATCTTCACAGGTGTCTGAAAACATAGCATGCCTTAGCACTTTGATGCCCGCTGGCTCTTTCAGCAATGTGAAAGCTATCCAAGGGAAAAACATTGTTTGCCAGAAATAACACTCCAAGGAATCTCTTTGTTCGTTTTCTCTTGGGTAATGCCACTTCTTCCTTCTAGATTTTCTCATTCACAGAATAGCTTGAGAGAAGCCTAAACTGCAGAGATCACAACCACTGCCCTCCAACAATACTGGCCAAACAGCCCATAACCACCCTGTTTCTTATCTTTATTTTCTTCCAGAGCACAATGCAGTGGCAATAACATGTCCAAAGCACCACTGGCACTGCCACCACTGCATTGCAACACTGACTACTTGTCTCTCCAAAGCCATCCCTACAGGACATTTCATTATCAGTACTGTTTTTCGAAGTAGCAGAATGAAAATCACCTAACACATGTTCTTCACGGCCTTCAGGATTTTTTCCAGAATAAAACTAAATTCAAAGATCTCTGGTCCTCTTTCATGCAAATATTCCTTTTTAGAGTAAAGGAATAGTTTGCATTATAGTCCACAGAAAATGCATATGTGCCTTTATGTCTGATGAATGCCAATAGGAAAACTCTAACAACACAAAATAATACAGAGCAATAAAAGCTCTTGAGGAAGGAGGAAAAGGAAATCCTAGCTGAGAGGCTATACAAATCAACTGAAGAAACACATTTCTGTTTCTTGTCAGACTAGCCAAAAAAGGACAAAGAAATAATCCCATCATATTTGAGATGCACTAAGTGCATTCTTATGCCAAACATACATTCAATGTTAGCAGAATGCAGGCTGCACACTAGAAATACAGACAAAAAAAGGTACCTTATTGAAAATTTCATTTCCTGTATACATCCCATATAGATGCTTTTTTCCCAAAGATAGATCTTTTCAGTAGTTTCTTCCCACTAATTTTAGACATTTTCTTGAATAGCCTATATTGGAAATATATTCTATCCTAGCTTCCTTATAGTCAAAGAAAAATCATTGGTTTACCCAGAGTAAAGTTAAGCTCTGCAGACACCTATGATGTTATCAAGGAAACCTGAGCCAGGTATTGCTGCATCTCAAAGGCAAACAGAGGCAGTGGGCAGAGCATGACATGCCCAGTCGTCCTCACTATCCCAATAAGAACACTTGTCTGCTGGCTTCTCCCAGGAAGGATGCCAGGATACAGGGAAAGAGATGGTGGTGCACACCTAGGTCTTACCTGAGCAAAGAGCCTGGTTTTTCCCTGACCCACAGATTCATCCTGCACACCTAACCTGAATCTAGGGTAAGCACCAAAACCTAGGCAGTCAAAACTGAGCCTTTGCATCTAACCTCTATTTAGAGTGGCACCATGCCACTCTCACTGACACCAATTTTCCCTGCCTTAGGTAAGGATCTGCACCCACACCCACGTAAAAAGGCAAGAATTGAAAGGATTATATGCATACACAATGGAAAAAACACAGTAAAATACGTAAATAAGGAACATTGCCTTTCAAATTCTACTTTAAAACCTGTGTGGGTTTCTCTGATCTTCTCTCCCCCTCACCTTTTTCCCCCGTTAGCATAACTGAAAGCAGAACAGAGAAACACAACAAAAAATTTCAAGTGTGTCATTTTAGCTGCCTGAAGCACTTTTAACTTAGTGTGCCTGTGGTACAGCTAAAAGAGAATTTGATAATGCCATGCAGTCTATCGTTGTAGGTTGCACTAAAGGATTAATTGAAGGTTTATGCTGCAGAGTGCTATGCTATTCTTATAAACAAAACCTTGTTACCTCAGTTACTGAGGCTGCAAGTTTTTGAGTTCAGTGATTTGCATTTTTCATACACTTCTAGTGACTAAGAAGGGGGGGTTGGAGAAAGATTTACGGGACTGTTATGCTGGAATAATTTATTTTACATTTCATGTTAGATTATTTATAGCCTTCTTTAAAAAAAGCAAAGCAAAACATAAACTAGAACTAAAACTGAAGAACAAAAGCCAAGTCAGTGTCAATGCTGTGTTTGTTTTGTTCTCCTCCATCTCCATTCCTTCACCTTACGCAGGCCTCCTGGCAGCCTTTCTTACCTGGATTCACGTAGTAGGCTCCCTCTTATTGCTTTCAATTTCAATTTCTTGAAGACTCGTTTTAACTGCAGTGTCCATTATAAATTAATCTACCAAGCTGGGGAGAAAAACAACTTCTCTGCTTTCATCGCAGCTTTCATGCTTCTTCATGCAGAGCCTTACCTTTTCCTCTTTCAGTTGCTGAACCTGGACACTCTTAAAGATGGGATGTTCTTATTCTGAGAGTTTGCACTGGGCTGAAAACACCACCACCACTGAGCAGATCCTAGTATACAAGTTATCAGTGAATGCTATTCAGAATTCTCCTGAAATCATGCTGAAATGTAGTTCTACATTCACAGTTATTAGTCAAAAACTTTGGAAAAGTCTGAATACTTCATTTTTGCTTTATCTGTTGCCTTATTTGACTGCATATACAATCCAAAGAAGGGAGAATAGGCCCAGTAAAACATTTGTACTTTTGCCTATGACAAAGACACAGACTACAAAAAAATCCAATAAAAATTCCTCTGTATGAGGAATTGTAAATCAATGCTATTACATGCATTTGAAAACATACATTCCACTTCATAACTTTTGATGTAGGACAAGTTTGTCACATTTTGAGTAAATTTAATTTGATGCACACTTCTGGAGATGGAAGAGAAAATATACAAAGATCTTTGGATTACGTAATATTTTTCCCCCAATCACTGCACAGTTCTGCTCTTGTGACTGCTTTGGGATAATGACATCAGAGTTACACAGCTTAAGACAGAAAGTGTAGTGTATGGGGGTATTTTCAAGAAAATAACCTGCAGGATTCTGTGATAACCAGACAAGCTTCTGATGTGGGGAGACCTAAACAGTAGCCCATGGGATAGGGGTGTGATCTGCTGCCAGACAGGCTGGAATATCCTGGGAAAGGTGAGCCAGCTCAAACCAGGCTTGCCACAAGGGTCAAGACTGTGTTCCTCCAAGCCCAAGCTGGCCTGCAGGGGAGCTCACTTGTCTCAGAAATTCAGCAATGGCTTACCAGATTATTTCTAGAGGATGCAGTTGCAGAGGTGCTAAGCTATCACAGCAGTGCTTGGTGCTAGGGCTGCACTTGTGAAGAGCCTTAACTTATGCCCTGACCTCCACAGAACTTAGCACTTTGCCTCTCCTTCTGCCAGGCAGCAGAAGTAAACTGTGGGACCAGCCTTCAGCTGGTAAAAAACAGCATCAGTCCATTCATTTTGTCACAGCAGTATTAAGTCCTAGAATACAGCTGTCCTCCTGCCAGTCTGTCACTAGCAATCATCTTTTGCTAAGGAAAATACCATTTTATACTGTTCAGGGTTCTCCAAATAAAACAAATGCTATTCTGTTAAAAGAAATTCCACCAGTGATTAAATAAAACCTGAACTGCATAGTTATAATCTTGTCACCACTCTTGAGAAAAATGGAGTACAAATGCCTGCCTGAAGTTTATTGTATAACTCCATTACAGTGGGGATTTCCCACCACAGAGGCATTTTCCTGGATACGTAGCAATACTTCACAGGAAAGGCCTGCCCTGATACCTGGCAGATATATTTGAGAATTTTCTGATAAAGCCTGAGTTTAGGACTGCCATGTACCCAGTTTGCTGCATTAGTGATGATGGTGCTGGCAATGCTAGTCATAATTTTTATGGTCTTTCTTCTTCATAATCAATATCCAGAGAAAGGGAAAGAAGAGCAATGAGAATTTCTGGGAATTTGAGAATTACTTTCAGAACACCACTAGAAAATTAATGAAAAATATGTCTTTGAACATCCATGGCTACCAATACCATTGGCTCTCGTCATTGTGAGGAAGATCATCAGACCTAAGGAAATTTGGGTCTGGAAGGATAAAAACTAGTTATAAAATCTCATGCAATGGGTAAATGTGACTGGGCTCAGTTCCATAGAGGCTGATTCAACTGCTACAGTGTGCTGGGATTAAGTGGTGTTCACTAGTCCTGTCTGATGTGAAGAAAGAAAGTGAAAATTTTAATTTTAAAATAATGGAAGATCCAGAGTGATGTGAATTAGAAGGATGAACAGTAAACAGTAAATTGAAGTGGGGAAAAGCAAAACTCAAAATGCACTGGTCAGTCTAATACAATTATGTAGATAAGTCAGGCAATTAAATATATAAAAATAATGAAATAGGGGGAGATTATGAAATAAGAAAGCTGAAAGAGTTTTTAATTTTTTAAGAGGCATTGTGATAAGTGCTGCTTCCTTTTAATATACCATAAGCCAGGACTAACTATTGCCATTATTGAACAAAATGAATGTCAGAAAAAAAATCAGATTGTATACCACTTCAGTCTGTGAGTATATTTTGAGTACTGTAACCCAAAGGAAATTATACCAGCACAATGGAACAAAAATTAATTTCAATGACTGTCTATACTTTTGGTATACTTTTTGCTTATGCTACAAAAAGGAATAGACTTGCTACAGATGTGGAAAAGATAAAACTGAGAAAATTGAAGGATATTAAATTTCTAATTACTTAAAAAAAAAAAACCCACCAAAAACACCCTACTGAAATCATACCTAGGAGAACAGAGATGGATGCAGAGGAGATCCATGACAAAGGCATGTGATTTGTTTTGTACTTCCAGCATTTTCAGCTTTTTAAACCAATACAAAGGACAAAAATGATGGTAACACAAGATACTCTTGATACAAAGCAGTTAAGTAGAAAGAAACCAATCTTAAACACAGAGTACTCCTTAGAAATGCAATATATAGATATCAATTTATGGCACTCCATACGAGCACACAATACCATGAGCCAACTAAAAGCAAGAAAATTGAAGTTCTGTGTTAAAACCATTCCAAGGAGGAGGAAACAGACAAGCTGGAGCTATCAGAATTCAGTAGGAATCTATATACTTACTGGAAAGTAAAGTCTGTACCTCCTAAGCAAAATCAGGGGAGATCACCCTAATGCCTCCTCTCTGCTAACATATTCAGTAAAATCCAATTAATAAAACAAATTTTTAGAAAAAGTACTTTTCATGCTATCCATTCTGTAGGCAGCTGGGAGAGGTAAGAATGAATATGAGATCTGATTAATTTTCCAAGTAATGTAGTGTTTTACTCAGCTTTGAATTTACTAATAGCATAAGGAAAGGCAATAGTAAAAGATTAATATTCTATATAGGCATGGAAATAATATTTTCAGTTAGATGATCATCTAGCACCAAAATTATCTTTAATGTATTCTGCAGTTGTATTATAAAGGTTGAAGACTATTGAAGTAAATTGAGCAATTCTTTGATGCTTAAATTTGTAGACTTTTTCCAGCGTTCTATTATTATTTTCAGGTCAAAATGACATGCCAATCAATGTATTCAAAACAAGACTAAAGTCATCTGTCAAGCTGGTTAATTCCATTGTAATGCCATAGTTTATGTTCAGAGCAGTGTTATGGAATACACAATAGCTACTGTAAAGCTATTTGAGCTTTATTGAGCCAATTTACAACATCCTTACTGAATACATACAAAATCCTTTTTTATAAATCTCTGATAAGATTAGGCTAGAATGACTTTTGCCCAAATATGAGTTTGAAAACAGAAAAAGCCATAGATTTAGGATATAAGAATTAGAGAGGGAAAATAGAGTCATAAAGCAAGAAACCTGTCAAAGCCACCCTGAATTTAAGTGCTAGCTCAGTGTCAGATTAAAGAATGGTAGGATTAAACAGAAACAAAATACTGTTTTCCCTCACAAGACCCTAAAGCTGATGTACCAGTTCTCCAGATTTGTCTAGGCAGTGGACTTGCAAGACTTTAAATGAAAAAATATCTCCATCCTTTTATATTACTTCCTTGTAGAAAAAATTTTTGTTCAGATATCTTGTGGTTCTCACATTTGGAAAGGGCCAGAGGTGTCCTTGCAGAAGTTTAGGAGATCTTCAATACAGTTATCTTTATCCTCTGGTCATACCCAAAAGAATTATATGTATGTAGTGGCTTTGCACAAGTTTTATGCTCTGCTTCAAATTTCTCCCATGCTAAATACATCACAGTGGGGTAATACATTACTCTGAGGTAATTCCCCTCTCTGCTTTTCCATTTTCTTATGAAGGCTTCAACAGGATGTCAATATTTTCACATTTAGCCCTTTAAAGACCTTTTAAAACCTAGTAAACAAAAAGGCTGGATCTTGCCTCCTTTTATGGTCTGAAAGTCTACACAACATTAATATCTAAAGGATATGACTGGTCCTCCTTCTCTAAAAGATATAATCATGCATTGTTTGTGCTCAAGATGGCATTTAAATCATGAGGAAATAAGCAACAGAGTCGCTCCCTCTTAGTCATATTTGCTGGTTATATTTCATCCTTATCTCAACTGCTGGATTGCACCCTTGCAATTAGCTGAGCAAAATCTTTCTGCAAACCAGTCACTGTCCCAGAGAGTTTACTGTCTAAATGATCAAGGCAAAGAGAAGCAGATAAAAATGTGCCTTATGCACAGAATGAATAATCCAACAGTGACAAATATAATTTGACTCCACGCTATTTTTCTGGTTTTGCTTGTATGAATCAACATGATTGTATCAGGATGCCTTGTTCAGGAAGACGGTGGGAGATCAAGCATGAAGTTTGGAGGAGAAGCTGGGGCAAAGAGCCCATGGACACAAGTGGTACCATGTTGAGTGTCATTAGTCCAGGAGAAACCCAGGAAATGTCACTGCTGATACTGTGCCACGTCTCGTTGACTTCTTGCAGTTTCTGTGCATAATTAGAGACGTTGACTGCTAAAATGATAAGAGAAGCTACAGGGCTTGCAGACTGAATTTATTCATCTCTTCCCAAATCCAGCCAACAAAAAGCAAATAATTACAGAAAAGGCTAGGCAAGAGCCCACTCTTCTCTTCACCAACAAAACACCTGCACGTCTGTAGAAGGACTTTAGCACTCTCCAGTACGACAAAGTGAGAGCAGGCAGTTTGCAGAATGTGCCCCTGCAAAGGAGGTTTCTTCTGCAGTGGTACTGTAAAAGGAGTTTCTCTCATTGTAACACAGTACAGGGAGCAAGTCCCACTCCCAAACCTGATACAATGGAGAGATCTTTCTCAAGAGGACAAGCAAGGAAATTTTTCATAGTGTACTACTTCAGCACAATTTTCAAGAACTAGTGGTAATCACAGGTAAGGCAGCAGTGGCTAAACTCTTCCTATAAAATAAAAAGTGAACAAATGACAAACCAGGTTTGATTCCTCTGACAAGACACTTTTTACATTTTGTAGCAGACTCTTTGGTCACGTCTGGACATAAATAGTGCCTGGCTAACCATGAAAAAGAGCAAATTCTCTTACACGATGTAGGGAGAATGGTATTCAAGTGCCTGCTGTTTTTTTTTTCCTCAGCTTTTCAGACTGAACATACTGCATCAACACAATATCATAGCAGGTAGAAAGAGTACAAAGTAGTTTTGTATAGACCTGCTTTGTGAATCTGGTCATCTTTTTCCTATTAAATAAGAGTCCTGATGATTCTGTTTGGCAAGATTATTTTTCTTTTACATTTTAAACTCATTAAATTTAATGAATGTATTAAAGGTCAGAGGCATAAAGGAAGCATTTACCACTACAGCACAATGTAAGAAAGCTGAAAAATATCAGCTATAATGAACACAGGCAAGAAACCTCTAATGACACTGCATTATTTAAGGCCATCTCTCCACAATTTAAACTGTGTATTTTGCTGAAAGTGCAGTTAAGAAAAGTCTAAAACAAGGACACAAGAAACACATTGCAACTAAACATTATTGGAGGAAATCTAGAAGAAATAATTCAAATTTCCAGAGTAAGAAGTACCGCTAGCAAACAGTAAGAGAAATGAGAAAGTGAATATAAGTACATATTACTGCACGATTATTTTCTTTTATTGCTTCCTAACCATGACTTCTAACATAAAATGCAAAGACAAGGAAAAAAGTTAATTTCAGAATATTAAAATGCCTGATCTTTAATAAAAAAAAGAGAGAGAGAGAAATCTGTAGCACAATGGAGGATTTGTTTGAGCTTATGAATGTGACCCAGTATGGTCTTTCAGGGCCCTTTCAGGAAATTCCAGTTCCTCAGTTGGAATGCAGAGCTGGTTATCATCTCTGCTCTGCTTTGCTCTTCTGTAGAGCTTGAGCTCCATAGGAGAGGATGTAAACAAATTTTTTTCACAGCACAAGACTAGCTAAAATGTTGAACTCCAGTGATGATCTCCTAGTTGGGATAGCCACCTGATGGCAAACTTTCAGCTCCTCAGTGGGGACGTCAAGGCTCGTGACAACTGAGCGCTGTAATACGCACTGGGAATGCCAATCCTCCAAAGAGACCAACATGATAAGCGGACAACAAGAAACACAGCTGGAAAAAGTTACCTGGGAAACACAAAGATAGAAAGCTTTCTTTTTTAACTCTGGAACAGGCAAGGAAAGAACTTAACAGAAAGGAGGAGAAATTAATGTTTTAGGGAAGAATTTACATGCAGGAAGGGACTTGGATATGGCTAGTTTCTCCACTGCTGAAGTCCAGATGCCAGGACTCCAAAGGACTGTGAGGAAAACGGTAGCAGTGAAATAAGAGGATCTCTGCTATCTCACTCTGAAATACACACTCTAGCAGATTACTGAATTACTCCTGAAATTGAAACAATGGGCTCCCATTAGCCACTCTTATAAAGTCAGACTATTCCTGGTAAGAGCAAATGAAATAGATCTAATCCTCAGTCCGAGGCCAAACACCATTTTTATCTTCTTGATTCTCCTTAGAACCAATTCTTTTATTCTTCCTCAAAGAATAGTCAAGGCTTTCCTCCTTCATCAACTCCTACTCTTTCAAAATACTTCTTCCCATTACAAAGCAAGTTCAGATATTTTTAAAACATAGCTTCTAACAATAGAACAACTGCAAAGAGCAAAATGTCAGAAAATTATGAAGATAAGCCCATTATTTCTGAAACTCCAAGGATCTAGAAAGGGAACATCTTTCTTTGCTCGTTAAAAATATTTCACATTTGAAACCACTGAAAGACAAGAGGAAAAATGTCAATCTGAGATACTTAAAAATTTTATCTACCCCAAAACATAATATGCCTGTTGTCATCTGAGTGATGCAATCATCTTTTTAACCATAACTGCTTGCAATTTAAGCACATGAAAAGCTCTTAAGTTTAAAACCAGCAAATTAAGAAGATACATAAAAGAGGATTAATATACAAAGCATCCTGGACAATGCGTATCTTCAGTCTGAGGCCTCCTCAAACTTGCTGAGTAATATCCATATTTTTGATACAAACTATATATTTCTAAGTACTTGAACAAGTAGACAGGTATGCTCTTTCTCCCTCTACTGCTACAGCATACTGTGAAGTACTTTTACTGAGAGCAAAAGGCTTCCCAGGGGATGTGAAAAGACTGAAAAGCTCAATTAATAAGGCTTTCTTGTTTTAATTAAATTAATTAATTAAACAAATTAAATTAACTTAAAATTTAAACATTAATAATTTCATTAATCTGAATAATATTAATTAAAAACAAGTTTACTATAATTCTGAACCATAATACTAACAAGTGAAAGAACAAAACTTACTTCTAAAAATGAGATACAGCATCAGCACTTGTCATGCTCAGTGCAATTCTTGGAGACAGAGATTTATCTTACGAAATTTAAAAGTGTATTTCTTATTTCCTAAACCATTGTTCCCTTATTGAGGATCAATTTGTTTCCACTAGGACTGACAAACTGCTGACATTTAAGCTCTTCAGAAGTTTTCAGAAGAGAGCCATAAGTCAAAGGATGCATGTAATCTCAGTGACTCCTGCCAACAGCTTCAAAATTTGAAAAAGATAAGAGAATGTTTCAGAATACAAAAAAAAAGGGGGGGGGGAAAGAGGAAAAGAGCATTCTGGATTTTTGTTCCTAATTTCTGGTATCCAACACAGATCATCTGTTTTCTGTGTAAAATAAGGGGATAAGAACTTGGTTTCTTAATACCATCCTATAAATAATTTTGTCCCACTACAGGAGAATAAGACTTGGATATCTTAAACATTAGTAAGAGGTAACATAAGTAAAGTATAGTCTTTATTAACAAGATGTGATTTTTTTATTTCCCATGAAAATTTTAGGATTAAAAATAATATTACCTTGTGTCTAATGAACTGCTTGTGAAAATATGCATCAAGAGTAAAAAATAAGACCTTTCTAAGCAACTAATACAGTAAGGACTATAAAGATAAAAATTACCTGCAGAAAGAAATCAAAAATAAAAAAAAAGAGAACATATAGACAAAAGTAATTGTTAATCTTAAATAAGGATGAATTGAATGGCATGTGCTGAGATAGTCGTAACACTTTACTGTCTCAGAATTTTACTCAATGAGCCTTGACAAGTACAAAACTATGAAAAGTAGCCTTATGAAGTCAGTCTGAAGAGAAAGAAAATACTAATTTCCACTGCACTTTAAAGAAAATATTGATGGCATCACAGGCCTCTGTGAGAAGGTCACCCCATGTTTTTGTCACTATTCCAGAAAATAAAAATCACTCCAGATGCTCTTATCCTCTGTCTGTTTTAAGAACAAATACTTCTCAGTAACTTGACTTTACTGATAAATGATGGGAAACCTGAAAAAATAATTTCTGTGAATTTTCACCTCCAAGTCATTAGATGCAGTAGAATAATGCCGAAAAATACTAAACAGTAAGAAATTATGTTAAATACTGAGAAGAAAAAAAAAAAGAAAAAATGAGAGAATGAAGGACAGCTGAGCTGAAACCTCCTGCCAGCTCCTAAAGTATTCTGTATTTCTTATTTAGTCTGACTACAAAGTGCAGCCCTCTTCAAAGTGCTGTTCACGAAAAAATGGAGAATTTGTGTTGGGTTGAATTCAGTGGTATTGAACTAATAATTTGGCTCATCTGTCTTCAGAAGGTTTGTATTCAAATCATATTCCCACTGCTGGATATCAATCCCACTACAGGTTAGTTTGTTAAGTGAAATAATTAGGCAAGCAACATAAAAGACAGATATTATTGTTGGCCTACAAATACACAAAACTGGTTAAAATGCCTAAAAATAATATTTTAAACATTTAGTTGTCCTCTCTTGCAAGGGCTTCAGTATTTCTTGTTGCTGAAGTTCTAATGTGGATCAGCTTACTGCTGCTGCTTGGGCTTTTGGTGTGAAAGAGAGCCCATCAAGAGGCAAATGACTAGCAACAGAAGCACCAGAGTCATCAGCACCTTATAAAACATGAAAATCAATTCTGCACAGCAGGCTTGTCTAGCCAGTCCCAGGCAATACTTTCTTTACTCAGAGGAGAAAGTCAGACAAATACACTTTAAGTGGAATATTTAGGAGGACATTCCCAGTAAGTAATCTCTAAAACACCAGAGGATCTACTAACAGTCTAGGCATATTTTTGCCAAAAAACATCACTTTATGCTGTTGAAATGGAGTGTGCAGAAATCACAAGGAGGAGCTGAACATTTAATTAAAGCAGGAATGTCAGTATGAAGAAAGCAGAAAAGTGGCAGCAGGAATGAGGAAATTAAAGCATGCCCTCCTTCTCATCCCCAGCTTCCCGTGCTTAATGAATCCAATAAACACTTTAATATGATAATGAGCCATTGTTGACTAAATCAGCAGGCTTTCTAGAGTGTGTTGGAGATCAGGAGACCTCATTCCTCTTGTTTACTAACAGAAATCTAAGGCACAGCAAGATTTTGGACTAGGTCCCTCTTATTGCAGGCTAGTTGCAATAAAGTAATTCCTCCACAGCACAATCTAACCCCCACTGTCCAGATTCTGCGTATACTCTAAATAAATTAGCTAAAGACATTAATAGTATCAATTAGTTTCACAGAAGAATTTCAGCAGGGCAATTGGGTGATATGTCAAAGGCCAAGTGGAAAAATCAATGATTGAGCCCAAATATGTTAAATCAGAGTCTAATATGAACTCACTTCTTTGTCTTTATGTTACTAGGGGCTCTACTGCAAGTAGATACATGATTTTGCTCCATACAGAGGAAATTGAGATTTAATTCCAGTTTTGTAGACAGAGAAAAAAAAATTCTTCTCCGCCTAAAGGGATCACAATCATACTCATCACGATCCACTGTCCTGAACTAACTCCTGTTAATATTCTGACTGTTTTTGGCACCTAGATAAGAACAATCAAAGATGTTATAGATAGTAAACAGAATTGTATTTCCTATAATGAAACCCCTTTTTGCACAGCTCCTATGCAATTACATATGCACGTGTTCTCTGTGAATTCCCAAAGCAGTAAGCAGGGTGGTTTTGGAAGTTAATAAAAGAATTATATTTCTCTTACAAATAGCCTGCCTCTTGAGTGCTTGCATCATATGCACATAAATCATGTATCTCTGTTAATTTGGATTTATAGTCAACATGATAGTAGCCACGCTTCCAAATAGCTATAGGCACTCGCATATTGTGAGCAATCTGTTACAACAGATAGTTACAACAAAATAAAAAAAGCCTACATTATTTAAATGCATTTTTCATTAAGAAAAATGAACATTCAACACTGTTTAGAACTTCAAGCACAGGAATATGAGGTATTTAACCTCTTCTCATTTAAAACAGCGATCTTCATGTAAAATGGCCCAACTGTGTGGGAGAGGCAGAGTGGCTTAAGTAGTGGCTGAGCCTCCTCTTTTCCAGACTAAACACCCCCAGCTTCCTCAGCTTCTCCTCACAGGAGTTGTGCTCCACACCCTTCACCAGCTTTGTTGCCGTTCTCTGGACACCCTTCAGCACCTCTTGCAGTGAGGGCCCAGGAACTGAGCACAGCACTCAAGGTGTGGCCTCACTGGTGCTGGGTACTGCCATGGTCCTTCTGGTGGCATTTTTTGTGATAAGGGTCAGGATGCCAATGGCCATCTTGGCCACCTGGGCACACTGCTGGCTCATGCTCAGCCAGCTGTTGACCAGCACCCCCAGATCCTTTCTCACTGGGCAGCTTTCCAGCCACTCTTTCCCAAGCCTGTAGCACTGCATGGGGAGGGCATGCACAAGGGCAGGCAGTGCCAGTGGCACCCTACAGCTGCCTTGCCTCACCAAGCACAGACTGCTTGTGTCTTCTTGCTGCCTCTGTTTCAGCAGCCTCATAATTCAGCACAGCCTTTTGGGCAGTGGCAGAAGGGACAGAAAAGGCTTCTGGCTCCTGAATGTGGAGCCATAGCTCCTGTTATTCAAGCTATGAGCCTTGAATAGGTGCCCCTATAAACACTAGTCAGAACCTTCAGCTTCAATCCTGCTGGTTTACAAAAACCTTATTTCGATTTTATTTTTGGTTATCTTAAAACCTTTGGTTCATGGTGAATGGAGGATATCTCCATATTTGCACCCTGATAGCATCTGGGAATCTAACCCAGAACCTAAATTTCTGAATGTTTAGTGTTACCACCAAAAGAAGGCAGAGGAGTATTATATTGGAAAGATATGATCTTGAAAAATTTTACTGTTTTTTATATAACTTACAACTGTTTAAACAGGTCTCCAACATTTCTCTATAAAATGGGGAGCTGTGTTCAACATAATGCCTGTGAAAGAAATCTTGCTCCAAAGAGGAGCTTATCCTTATCCAACTGAAGGCTTCTCCTAGGGCTGATATATGAGGTTGATGTTAGACAAGTCAAGCTGTACCCTTCGTGCAGCCTTTTGCTGATTCTTAAACTCAGCTTTTCTACTCCAATAGAAATATAGAACCAGCATTATCCTGAACATTTAGTTTGTGGAACACTCATTCAGCCTCTCTGAAATTATTGTTCCCTCAACTTGTTTGCTTTGTCATTTCCTCCTTGTCTTTATTTACTGTAGATCTATTTATTTAAACTGTTTATTGGAACCAGTAACATACATGAAAATCCTACTCTATCACATCGCTATTTTTTGTTAAATTCATAATTCTTCTCTGTGTGTTATTTATTTGGGACTTTTAAACTCTCTCTCTTTTTAATCACTAGCTGCCTAAGAAGTGGCTCATATGTACCCAGACTGCTAAGTAATCCCATCCTTTACTCAACTGGATGATTTAACCCCCACTTGCAGATTTAACCACTATCTTTCTGTTAAAAAGGGTATTTCCTTCTCAGTTGTGAAAATTACTGTTTAGACTCGTTAACCGAAGGGAAAAAAAACCAGAATTGAACAGATTTAGGAAGAACTGCAACAAAGGAAGAGTAATAGAGTTCCTTTTCTGTTCCAAATACTTTTTAACTGTTACTACAGCCACTATTTCCCTTTACTTTAAAGAGAAAATGGGTGTGAATAAAACCCACAATAAGACATTTCTGGTGTCTTTATCTATTATCAGTCATTTCCCTTCTGTGAGTAAGCATAGCACCACTGACTCTGCCTAGCCTGTTGTCCCAACAAAACCAATCTGCTACTCTTCTTTGTTAATGGCTCGTCATCAGCTGCCTCTTATAGGCCAAATACCAAACAGGTCCCCAGCTGTCCATTCTGTTAGTGAAAATATCATTTGCACTTAAAATTAGTAATTTATCTGGTGGTCATGTGTGTAATTGCCTCATTTTTCCTGTGCCCATCTGGCCTTGTACATGTAAGTAAGAACAACATCAGTGATGACAATAAAAAATCAGAAAGAACTCTGAAGAATGATCACTCATAATTCAAGCTCTTTCCTCCAGAGATGCAACCTCATGTGGCCTAGAATCACTGGCAGAGCCTCTGTCAGGAAGAAAGGAGATATCTCCATCCTCCTGAGGCTAGTATTCATAATAGAAGTATGCAGGTATTTAGTAAGCACTGTAGTGAATGAACCAATTCTCCTCTGTAAAGTAGCTTTATTTCCCTAATTCTCCAGTAATAAAGCCATCATAATGTACTGCATTTTCTTGGAAGAAAAGAATACAGAACTTCAGAACTCTTAATCCTTCCCATTTTGCAGCTTTACAATAAGAAAGCAGTGCAGAATAATAAGATATATGCTGCATAGCTTCTGCTGCCAACCCTTGACCCTCTAGAAGGGAATTCATTGTCCAACTTACGTAAAGAAAGGAAAACTGCACTATGTATTGAAAAGGAAGTCATATACATATTTCTCATTCAGGCCCTGAAAATCTCTGGTCTAGGATCAAAGGTCATACCTGAGATACAAAAAGTTCTTGACACCACTGGTAGTCACAGATGCTTAGTGGCATCTTAGACACACAGAAGAATGGCACCAACACTCAAGATGCCTCTCCAACCCCAGGCAGGTGCCCAGAGGTTCTGAGACCTGTGAGCAGGCAGCACAGTTTCCTGCTTAGGAATGGAAGCTTCAAATACCAGTGGGATGCAGGCTGCTATGATTGCTCCCAACTGTTCCTCAAGAGGACAAATTGGTAGTGGCTATCAACCAAGTGACTTTGAAAATATAGCTCTAGAACTTCCAGACTATCCACCCAACTCCTTCAAACTGCACACAGATTCCTAATTCCTTATTCCTCTTTTCATATTGCTGCAGTAGAGCTTGAAGGCACTGGGCTAAGGAGGAGCAGAAAAACTGGTAGGCAGATTGAGGTGCAGTATTGGAAACCCACAAAAGAGGAAACGTATGTAAAGGCAAGAGGCAGATTGGGCATTTTTTATCCCAAGGTGGAGTACTCCAGGTGGAGTACTCCAGGTACTTGTCACCCAATGAAATGTTTGCAGGGAAGTCAACAAATGTTATATCAAAGTGTATGGCTCACCACAAATCAGAGTAGAAATAATATAAGAAAAACCCCACAAAACCCTAATGTAATATGAAAATAAGCTTTTCTTTCAGGACAATACCAATATTTACCGGAGGCATAAATACTTAGAGTAAGCAATTATCAACATCCTTTAACACAAAACAGATACAAAAGAAATGTCAATACAACACTAATTTTATTGTCTTCAAGAAAAAAATCAATGTCGTACCAGAGAAGGAAATTCTCCATGAAGTAGAACTTACTACTATTTATAGCACCACAGTTTTACATTTCAGTTTGATCACAAACACCTTTTCCAGACACTGCTGGAGGCTAAGAAATGACTGAAGGGAAATTTTTGAAGTTGAAACTCTGCAGGCTGTCAGTGCACACTGTAGTGTTCTGAAAAGTGCATGTGTGAGCACAAATGGACATGTGCTTATCAGTGTGAATATCGTTCCTTGCAATGCCTCTCTCTTCTTCCAAAGCTATGTGACAAAGGACAGGCACTCTTAATAATAACTCCTGTTGCCAACATCATTTTACGCCTCTTCTATTTCACGGTATGCACAATGTGTTGCTGTTATGCTGCTTGATGGATTTCAGAATGGTTCCACTTTGGAAAAGAGGCAAAAGAAACAAAACCACTTTACTACTTTCACTTGGCTGCCAGAGGATATTTGGAGACATTTCGTAACCAGATAGTCTAAGAGGTTTCAGTGAGGGCAAGAAAGAAAATAGATCTTCAGTGAAATGTAAGGATTGAAATGTCATTCAGGGTACTCCATACATTGACTGAGCTCCTACGGATAGGTGACTGAAAAAGTCATTAAAAATGGGCCTCAATTGCCACATGAAGTCGATTTTTTTTTTCCTGTCCATACCTTTTTGAAGATAATAACAGGATTTTCACTGTGGTTTCAATTCTCTCCAGCTGAGTAATTTGTGTAACACACTTTCAAGGCACCCACCAGCTAAATAGCTATAACTTCTGGGTTTTACTGCATCCATCACCGTTTGTGTGCTAGGAAGCTCGTGAAAAATATTTTCATTTGACAAATTAGGCACTGCCTCCTCAAAACAATCTAATATTTATAGACATTCTGACAGACTAATGAATAGATAGATACATTTGCATAGAAGGACAAGTACTAGTTTCTAGATGAAAGAACAGAGCAATGTGATAAAATGTTTAAGACAGACAAATATGTCATGTAGGTTCTGATTATACCATCTGACTGTCAGGAGAAAAAAGCAGTAACTTGCTAGCCACATCTCAAACAGAAAATTCAGCAATCAAAAAGGCTTTGAACGTTTCACCACAGCTTGAAGAATTTGGAATTTTGGACCCTGTTAATACTAGTTATATTTTGTTGCTGTTGGAATGGTACCTTTGTAATGATCTCTGGAAACTATCTGCATGTACCCAATGAATCCAGCATCCCTGGATGAGGTCAATACATTTTTAACAGTAGCAAAGACGAGTATCTAACATCTTATCTTTGCTATATGATTATATAGAGGAAATCTGACCTTATTTTGTATTCAGCAGGCTCATTATTCCACCCCATATCACACACATTTTTACTGTTATCATCAACAGGAAACTGGAATAATGGAAACTGTAAGAAGACATAATTTCATTTTAAAAAATCCATCATCTAATACGTAGTAAATAAATAATGGAATATTTGAAAGTCTGGCAGGGTACTGTGAGAATGGAATATTTGAAAGTCTGGCAGGGTACTGTGAGAAATACAGCATCAGTATGTTTATGTGAGGTGAGTTAGAAAAACTTTTTTACTGATAGATCTTTTTATGAGCTCTAACAAAATACAACAAAGTGAAAATAACTTCATAGAGAATATGTCTATAAGATACCTTAGGGACCCTGGCTGTGAATAAGGATAGGAAGGATGTAGAGACAGCAGCTTAGGTATTTGGCCTGTAGAGATCCCAAAGGGTTTTGATTAGCACCATAAATAAGAGGTTCTGTCATAGAGGTTATTAAGCTGTTTGAGAATCTTAAGGAACCTTGTTTATCAAAGAGAAATCACAGCTTTATGGATATGACTAGCCTATCTTTGGACAAAGATAAAAATATAACATGAAAGAGTCTTTGAAGATTATTCTGCAAACCTTACTTGCGCTGAGCTGCGCTTAGCCTTTCAAGGAGGTCACAGTGGAACAAACCTAATGTAAGCACAGTTGCAGAAATATGCTTAATAGCACAACAGAATAGAACAGGTGCTTCCCCCTTGGCTTAAGGCAGCCATTTGGAGTTGCCAACAAAGTGGAAAGAATGAACTAGGAGGGTAGCTGGCCAGGTAATGCATTGAGCTATTACTCCTTCTCATTAATCTTTGATGGGGGACAAAACACTACACTAAAGCCAGTGCTTATTTTTCAGCATGTAAATCACGAGTCCCGAAGAAGAGGGTGGTATTACTGCCTCAGAAGTGTAACATTTCTTAAACACTTTGCCAACCGTAGGGGACTATGGAGGCACAAATGAAGAGAGTGTCAGCAGTGACTGGCTTTGCTCACGTTATTCACCCCTACAACTGCAGTGGAAGGGAGATACATCTGGCCCAGCCAAATCTCAGAGCAGAGCAGCACTTCAGCACAGTCCCCATAGCAGACTTGCACTTCCAAGAATAGAAAGCAATTCTATCTTGATGTCAAGATAGGGCCTTGCTCACGTAATAATACAGCAATTATTTGCTATGAAAGACCAAGACAGATACTGCACAGACAATGCTTTCCCCTTGAGCATCTTGGGCCAGAAGAGCACAGGACATCCCTAGGAGAGAAGTGGGAGCTAGCACCAGACTGCCCTTCCACAAGTGAGTGGAGCAAGCGTTACACTTAAGGACTGTGACCTGAGGTTGCCGCCTGCATTTGGATGAAAATCATCCTGCTGACTCAGACTATCACAGAGCCTCCATGTCATTGGACTTACCTTCAGTGAGGTATTTTTCTGTACTTGTGACTGAAGAGTTTTTCTGGTCCTTGCCATGGGCTCACCACATGAACAGGCCCAGAACAACTTCTGAGTTACTGACATAATTAACTCTCATTCTTTCCCCCATGTGAACTTTACAGAAAATAGTATAAACATCTCTTAAATTACTAGTTTACTAATACCTCCTCCTACATGGCCTATTATCCATACTTTATCTTCTCCTCCTGGTTAATCTAACTCTGCCTAAAACATCCCTGAGACCTTCTGCCTCTCAGGCACAGGCTCTTCCATTGGAGCTCTTGTAATTAGACCTTATGTGTTAACTCAGATGGGATTTATGGTTGAATAGCTCAAACATCCATAGGTCATTTAGGTGCATTACTGGCTTTCACTTCCAGAGACTCTTCAGCAGAATTACCTTCTGAATTGAATTTCCAGTAAAAGTGAAGCTGGAGATTAGCTAGATGCTAGAGCAATTTAAAACGCCAGCAAAAGAGGAGAAAAATAAGATTTTGGAATACTGAAAAGGTGCAACCTTACCCAGGTACAAGTTTCCAGGAGGACAAAGTGATACCAGCATCTTCCTGACTCAATAGGTCATTGTATGTAATTTCTATATAACATCCAAGAACAGGAATAACCCCCACCAATTAAATTTTGGTATTTCCAACTTTGCTGCTTTTGATGTAACTTTGTAGAAAACAGAAGTTAGAGCCATGTGTAAATATTACGCTGAATAAATTATGGGAGTCACTGTGACTTTCAAGAGCGCAGAGTACTGCAGGTCTGGAGAGGAGGCAGGGCATCATTCTGGACATAGTTCCATCCCACTGGTATAGATAGTCATTGCAAAGATACCACAGACATATTAAAGCAGAACATGACACTAGGATACAGGAGACAAAGATTCTGGCTTCAGCACAGAACATTCCTTTCAGCTTCAAGAACTAAAAACTCCTCCAAATCTGGCTTTCCAACTTGTATTTAATTACTGCTCTACATTTTGAAAATCCACAGCTCTACTCTCCTTTTTCAAATAATTCAATTGTGTTCAGCTTGATACTTATTTTAGTTTTATTACATCCTTTAAGACTGGTAAAGTGATCAGAGGTCCAAGCCAGAAAAAGGTTATGGATACAATTAGCCTTGCTCTTCTGTGGAAGTAAGAGCTGGCCTTGCTCCAGAAAAAAATTCCACATTTACTTCACCTTCTTAGCTGCACAACCAGCAAAATGCCATAAGTGTAGGGTCTATGGTAAGCTGTGCTGTTGGTAGGGCTGACGCTGGGGAAAGTCTTTCATCCTTCCCCTCAAATCCTTCTAATCTTCCAGACTGTCAAGCTGAAGAATTGCCTGTATCACCCTAAACTATTGCCTGTCTGAAGCTACTCTTCCATCCTTGTCATCAATACTCCACTGATGTGAAGGGTATGAATAATCTGGAAAAAGTATGAATAAACTGGATAAGAAGTGAGGTATATTTTGTTCCTCTGTCTACTTGAGGATTTTTGTATTTGTTTTTTGGCCTTCATTTTCTCCTGAAAGCCAAAGGGGAAAAAACCCAGTAAAATAACAAGCACAGTCTAAATCACTTGACTTGAAATTTGACACATACTAAGGTCTTGACAGAAGTTTCACACAATGCTACAACTCAGGATATAGAAATAGATATCACATACACACATACAGATCTTGAACATCTTGAACATCTTGAACATAGATAACCAAAATATTGGTTATCTTGCAGATTCAAAAACTTCTGGGAGCAATCCTGCAAATGCTGACTGAGGTCAGCATCTCAGCACACAGAGGGCAGTTTGCAACTCAGCCAAGAACCATGGGGCAAGTTTCTAATTTTTCACTCTAGGCACTCTTTTGAATCCTGAGAGCTGTTTGGCTGTAGTCTCAAAGCACCCCTGGTCAGGGAGGGCCTTTTGGGTCTGCCTGGGCCTTATTTCTGGTTTGGATCTTCTCCATCTCTGGTGATGTGGGCACAGCCCACAGTATGCAGTGCTGCTTGTGGGCATGAGGTGTGCCTCATTACACTTGCCTTCCTCTCCCATGGGTGCAGCAACATCTTCTTAAAGACAAAGGCAGCAGGTCGAGGTGGGATGAGCTTTGGATCACTCTCTGTCTCACCCCACACTTGGTCCTTAAGGAATGGTCATTCTTCCTTCAGCCCATAGGTAATGTCTCCTGGATCACTGTCTTTGTGATCATGGCAGCATTCCAGGGGCAAAAACTAGCTTCCATGCATGTGGTTTAGTACCCAAACGTTACACCCTTTCAACAAAATCTCCAAATTATCAAGAAAAATTGGTCAACTAAATAGTACCAAGTGAATCTGTTTCTCTAGCACAAGGTGAATGCATGGTTGTTACATTCCCAAAAGGATCATCTCATATTCCTTCTCAAGCACAATGGGTTTGAGACCAATATTGAAGGCTGTGTTCTGATTATAAACACATAGGCAACAGCTAACCTACTAATTAGCCTTTCTATGGTTTTAATTTAATATCTAGCATATAAGGTTGAGCTTGTGAACATGCTGTGCTCAGGAGGAACCACAAGTGCAAAAACCTGCAGGGCTTCATCCTCAGCTACTATTCCAATACTGCTCCTGCCTCTAAGTAATTCATCGTCTTTGACAATACAAAATGCACACAAGCTATAAGCGCTAAGAAAGAATCGCTTCTTAATTTCTATAAAAATCTCCAGACACCTTGCCTATGTTTAAAAAAAGAAAACAAAAAAAAAACCAAACCAAAACAAAACACAAATACTTCAAGAGGTTGCATGAACATCTTTGGAGGAAGTTGGCAAAAAGAAAGAAAATATCTACTTTGGCTTTTATGTTTAAAATACAAGTATAACTCAAATCACTCTTGTCTGTTTCTGCACACAACTTTGTTTGAATAAAGACAAGTGAACTAATCCTGATGATTGATTCAAAGATTTCCCATTATCACATACATAAAGAGCTTCAGTACTAAATGAACTCTCATTCTGGAGTAAATACTCCCATTTCTCACATGTACATGGTACCAAATCTCTCCTCATGGGGACCTGACAGGTCCCAAGAATATTTTTAAAAATTTATTAAATTCTGAAGAAAAAAAGATTGCAAAGTGTTCATTCTCCACTCTAAAATAACACAATCTTAAGCAAAGATGAAACAAGCATCTCACCATTATTTGTTTCCTTTAAGCAAAGTTTAGCACTTTTTAATAATTTAATTTTTAATTAAGGATTAAGATCACTGCCTTTCATTAGGCAGCTCAGCTGCTAGCAGGTATGTTCCTAGATCTATTTGGTAAACTGATCTGTTTATTGTATACTTTTCCCTAATTATGTGTATATTGCATTAATTCCTACCACTTAGGATTTCTGTTGCTCTGCAGCTTAAAGTAGTGCACTGGAAACTTGTGAGATTTTTTAAGTTCCTGCTAAATTTCAAGCTGGCAAGAACAAAATTATCCACTATGAGCAGCATATAAAATATACATTACATATGTAAATATCAGTACATAAAGATAGCAACAACACACACATTTATGGAGAGATGCTGGTGATAGTTATTAATGATACAGCATATTGACACTCAATCTGACTGCCTTCTATGGACTCATAAGAATTTGAAAAGAGCAAGGCAGACTGAAACTAACTCTGTGGATATTTTAGCATTTTAAATAATTGTTTATAAAAAAGCCCAAATAAGTTTCATTGATGTCTTGTGAAGGCTGACCTAGAACAGAGGCTAGATGGAGTTAAAGAAAAAAGTAGGGATTTATTAAAAGGCCTCAATGGATGCACCTTGGGCAGTACAAGAGCCCAGCCAGGGCTACACCCAAGATGACCCCAAAAGGGTCACAAAAATGGATGACCAGTCACAAGGTCTCTCTTATAAATTCTGGTCTATTTGCATATTGGAGTTAATTGTCCAATTACAGGTTTAGGTTATGAAGTCCCATCCTTCTTGTTTTTCTATCTTCAGTCCACCATTGTTTATGCTCTTGGGTCTGAAATTTGGGTCAGTAATCATTGGTCCTAAGCTAGAAAAGGAATTGTTTTGTCTTGCTGCTCTGTGAACAGAGCTTACCATCCCTTAATATGAAGCTCAGAACGGCACACTACAGTACAGAATCTAAAAAATATAAAAGCTAAAACCTAAGGCATCACATTGTCTGGCTGGATCCAATGTTTGGAATGTCTTTGTTCACTTTCCAGGTTGTGTGCTTTCTTTCAACACCTACAGAAGCCAAAGCAATATGACAGATGGAACCTGCTGCTGAAAAATTTAAGGATACCCAAGCAATTAGTTGGAAGTGAAAGGTTTCAAGAGAAAGCCAGCCCATCATCCTTGCAGAAAGCAGGTGACCAAAAAGGAAAAAAAAAAAAAAGCTCCTAACAGAAATTTGGTGGGGGAAAAAAAGGTAACTATACTGGTTTCTTTTATTGGAACACAATAACTTCCACATTCTTGGTGCTATTAAATACATTCAAGATAGCTGTACAGACAATCAGTAAGAATCCAACCCAGAATGCAGAGAGCTCAGCCAAGCTGAGCTGCACACAGACTCTGAGTAGACCTGCTTGCCGAAAACAAAAGTCAAAGCAAGGTAAATATGGCTGTATTTTAGCATGAAGCTTACAAAAATTGAAAATATTAAACTCCTGCATCTTGCTAGCTCTGTGCTACTCTTAAAAAACAATTTTAAAGACCTCTAAAATTTCCTTTTCATTTCTAAAGATAAAAGGTAAAGTTACTTTTCTTATATATGAAAACACCAGCAGAGACAGAAAAAACATAATTCCCATTGCTGACTCCTTGATAGGCAATATGCCTTGGATAGGTGATGGCAGACAAATATTGGATGACAATAACTTCCAATTCCTAAATATTTTTCATTCCTCCAAATGATATATTGAGGCGTGCTTATATTCCACAGTGGCCTCATATAAACAGACACTGTTTGTTTTTCAACTACTTTCAAATCCCAGGCATTCCAGCTAACAACACTGATAGCCCAATGGACTTAGTCAACAGTACTGCATTTCCAAAATAAAAATTTATTTGTTTTCCCTTTTTCCTCCCCCTTTCTCTCACTCTCATTTTTTGACCCCCTTCCTCAGGAGACAGATATGAAAGCCTGCATTTTTAAATTCTAAATGAAAACCCAATTTCCACACTGAAACCATTTTTCATGCTGAGGTTTTGTATTCACTTCCGTAGCTGCATTGAGTATTTTATACTCAAAATGGAACATCAAAATGGAAAGATCAGTAGAGTACAGCAGTTAAGTCTGAGTTCAGTTCACAGGGATGACTCTACAAGACTTGGACCTACCCACCCATAAAAGCAGAGTTTTGCTGCCCCATGACCATGACATTACAGGGAAACACTAAAACAGACCCATGAAAATATCTCAGACATGCAACTCTGTTGGAGTGTACTGATGAGAGCCAAAACATACATTGGAAAACATGTGTGGTCACACTCTCCTACCTTGAACAAGCCTCATAGAGATTTGCTCTCCAAAAATATGAGACTATGCTTCTCCAAACCAACAATTAATAGAAAAATGAAATGGAAAATAAAGTAAGGTGAGGTAAGATAATTTTGTGCTTTCTCTTGACCCAAGACAAGATCACGTGCATCTATGTCGCTTTGACTGGTAGAACGGAGTAAGGAATGCTAGATAGATTTGTAATAAGTATTTCATGAGAATAATGGAAATAATTGGGAATACTGGGTAAATAATTATTCTTAATCATGAAAATAACTCAAAAACCACTCAATTTTTCATTGCTTATATCCAGCACCAAGAGCTTAAGGATTACCAATTTCTTTTTCCTCATTAACAAAAAAACAGTCTTTAGTTTGTTATCTATTATTTTTACATTATTCTGGACAAACCAAGGAGCTGAAGCCACTCTAATCTTCCACAATATGATTTGTCTGGAGGAAAAGCATACTTGTAACTTGTCACCTCCCCTCTGTTGCTGGCAATAACTTATATAGCAGAACAACGGGCAGAAGAAAGGATGAGAGGCAAATGCAGCATCTGCCCCTGGGGCATAGTTTAGTGAAGCAGTGAAGCCTGCAATCCCCTGGCCTTAGCAATATTCCTGGTCCAAATGGCATCATTCCCTCTCAAATTTTGTGTCTAACTTTGCACTGAGATGAAACATCTCTCACAGGATCTCCCTTTGACTCCCTGGTCAGATGTTACACTGGTTCCCTGTGAGGCATCATTGAAGGACTCCTGGGATCAAAAGGAAGAGAGAGGAGGAGCAACATCCACACTCTCTTTTCTTATTCTTCAATATTTGTATCCTGCATTACTTTCTTGTGCTCACAGTGCCCTTCATTTCACTTCCCAGATGGATATTTTCCTTCACCACCATGTGACATGAATTCAATCTGTTGGCCTCCAAAGTAGAAACAAAATTAACCGCTCAAAATTCTAAGGATTACCTTCAAGTTCCTGGGACTGTGAAAAATATCCTTTTCCAAAACAGTGCTTTCAGTGAGACCCTCAGCCCTCTGCCAGGAATAGCAAATGCCTTAAAGTATGGATATGGGGTTCACTGTCAGAGGTAATTAAATCCAAGTCTCAGCTAAATTCTCCCCATGGATCTGGAAATGAATAAATGTAGCATCGAAATGAAGTATTTGTTGCATCTGCTCACACTTTGTGCCTCTTCTGTAAAGTAGTAGAAAGAGCCTGCCCTATTGCATGCACTTTCATAGGACACAAGTAAGAATGTGACATTAATTTTGACAAAAAGGTACAAATTACAGGGGGCCTTCAGGTCTTTGTAGCGTTGAAGTTACTGATAAATGCTACATCCATATGCAAAAGGCATACAAAGGCCCCAGCACTGAGCCTGAAGTTAATCCCAGACTACTGAGTGTCTCTTTTTTCTTGTGCTGCTGCAACAGAAAAGGGTGGAGAGAAAGGAGGTTTGCAGAACTCCTCTTCTGGCTTCAAAAAACTAATTAAGACCCTACTGCTAAACGATCTTATTTGCTAGGAATTATTTCTTGTGAGCTGTGCCAAGTTTACTCCTTTTATAGCTGCAATGCTGATGTACTAAAGGAAGTGATGGAAATTTTGAGCTGCAAAATGAAAGAGTTGGTTTAACCCTGATTTATCTTTTTTGCAATTTTGAAAATTGAGATTTTTGTTTCTTAGAGAAACTTGGAGAAGGAAAATAACACCTAGCTTATTAAAAACAGTCCATTTGGATTTTGTCTTCATTAAATTGGGCCAGTGTACAGACTTTTCAATACATGACTGAAATTTTGCCATCTTTTTTTCAGTAAGTTTTTTTCATGTGTAGCCACCCAGCTATACACAGCAGAAGCACTATTCAGTGAATTTATATCCTTTTAGGAATGCAAAGCATGTAAACAAATTGCATGCTCAGATTTTAATTTTTTTAAAAATATAATTCTGGGGAGGGAGTGTCTTCAGGACAAAATTCATCTCCAAGCAGATCCTAAGGGAAACCCTAGATAGAACTTTAATGGGCTGTCTATATTTAGCCAGCGCTGTAAGACATTCACGAGGCAACCAGCTTTATCATTATTCCCAGAGTCACACATGGAACTCTGTGAAACCAGCTCACCAGGGATTAAACTTTAATAGTAAATGATTATACTCATAGTTCAGTCTGTGCCTTCAGCTGCAGTAGTCACCCAGGTCAGGACCATGTGCAGCACTGTGAGACAGGGGCAGCTCAGCAGCCTTGCATGGACTATGGAATAAGAAGCACAGCAAGCAATGGAGCCTGGTGCCAAGGCTCCTGTGCTGGTGCCAGTGGGGCCCCTTCCACATGTGGAACACTTGATGCAGGTGCAGGACTCTGGGGAGCTGTGCTAGCCTGGTTTCCTGATGTCACACTGTGCCACACGGACACCGCTCACCGCTTGGGGCAGCTTGGGGATTTCTAGCACAGTGCTGCCCTGCTTCATGGGGTCGTGATTGTGCCACCTTACACTTGGCCATTTAAATGTGAAAAGCAAAAGCAAGGAAATTAAAAATATCAGCACCAAGTCCCGACATTAAACAGATGTTTTCTTAATTAGAAGTGTATATATTTGGACATTGTTATTCTCTTCAGGTCTGAGAAAAAGCATAAGTATGTTATCATCTGCCTTAATTTTAAATGGGCTTTCTGGACAGGTTTTGTATTCACAGGTTAATAAGTGCAGCTCTGATATTTACACTCACAACAGAACAGACTTATCAGTTCTGTCAGACATGATTTAGTTATGAATTACTGGACTCCACCCTGGTTATTTGCAGTTGCAGCTTGAAGAAGGTTACCTTTCCTTTCCCTGGGACATGCTCTGTTCCTGTGAGA
Source organism: Melospiza georgiana (assembly GCF_028018845.1). Lineage (NCBI taxonomy): Eukaryota > Metazoa > Chordata > Aves > Passeriformes > Passerellidae > Melospiza > Melospiza georgiana. The sequence goes on along the minus strand of NC_080430.1, from coordinate 39,882,289 downwards.
AGTGCATAAAGAGCTACACTCCTTAACAAATCTAACAACACATATGGAAAAAAGAATCATCCACAGAAGATAATTTGCCACCTTCTGCACCTTTTTTGAGTCAGAGTGTGCCAGAACTCAGTAAAGACATACAATAAATATGTATTTCCCCCAGGTGTTTGACATATTTAATCTTTACTTTCAAACAAAATCAAATTATTACCTTACTTTCCTTATATTTCCCCATAGATAGATTTAAAGCTGTGGCATAGCCTGTGTTTTCCATTCTTGAAAATCGCCTTTCTCCTAGAGAGGTAGAATTTGCCCCCAACTGAGAGTGTAGACATCCAGCATAGCCTAATTATCAAGTTGCTTTACACCCTCTGTAGTCAAAGGGCAGTGATGGAGCCAAGCCCTTCAGAAGCAAACCATGTGACCTGCCCACCTTGGAACAGGATGACTTTCCTCTGGGAGGATGCAGGATGACTGGTTAAAACCAACTGTTTAGACTCAGGAGAGATCAACATCGACAATCAAGAGTTTCCAATATTCCATGATTGGAAGAGAAATGAAATGGCAATGAAGCAAATATGAGCCAGAGGTAAAAGTGAAGTGAGGTGTAAAAAAAAAAAATTCAAATATTCCTGCATATATGATATTTTCAGTGACTGTTGATTTCTGATGCCAAATGTGATGGGGGGAAAATAATTACTAAGCTTTCCACGATTAAATCCCACTGCAGTTTTATGCAGTTTAAGGTTCATCCTGTAGGGAACTCAAAAGTTACAATGCTCAGAAAAAAATAATACTGGTCAGCAAAAAATGGATCAAAATAATACCTTAGCAACCATGATTGCAAGCAGTAGCACCAGACCTCCTTTGGCACCTGCTCAGTGTGGAACATGATTACCATCATGACAGAAAAAGTCCACATGTATGACAGGGCCCTTGACCACAGTTGCAGGTTCTCTGTTCATTTGCAATCTCTGTTTGTTTTCCTTTCAGTAAATTAGCTTCTCACCAGTTTCCTGGCAGACAATCAAATCACTGTGTACATGATGGTCTGAGGGAGAGATCCGAGGTATCCAGGAGTTTATAATTCAAGCTAAATAATTCAAACTTCAATGGGGTGGAGAGAAACCATCTTTTGCTCATCCACATAGCCACCATGCTTCTTTACAGAGAAAAATTCCATATATATTGAGTCACCCCCAGGATGTTACACCTATGGATAGCAGAACACATCCTGTATTTGACCCTATTCTTTATATCTCTTGTCTTTCATATGTGTTTATGAGATAAGATCTCTCACAATTAGTTTCAGCCTTCAAGCTGCTTGTTGTTCTTAAGTTTGAGGTAAACAGTGCAAAACATTTTGTTGCCTAGATATTATTTTCCGTTCTGAGCAGGAGCCAAAAATAGCAGTATGGACTCTGCACTGGGAATTGATTAACGTGAGATCTCTTCAGCAATAAATTCTGATGGCTAGAAGCAATGGTTTGGGCTGGCTGACCAAGACTTTCTCTGCATTTCCTCCCCCAAGATAAAAGCAATGTAGAATCCAGCAATACATGTAAGCAAGTCCAGTTATTTTTCCAGCAAAACTATTTTTCAAGACTTACTTTCACTTGTTATAACCGTCATTTTACACAACTGTAGCTCTGGCTGGCAAAACAAGACAAAACCCAAACAAGTCAACAAACAACAAAAAGGCAAAGAAATGAGGATACCCTAGTGAAGGAGTTTTATTAGCTGCATGGTTTTCAACAGAAGCTGGCCAAAATTTAAAATTTAGGGTAAGATTAGTCCTTTCCTCATTCAGCTTCATTATTTCTCTGAATTCTTCATAGTTAAGGTTTAGCTTATCCCTATGCTGGTTTCCCTTGTGGGCCTGTTTTCCAAATGATGAGTAACAGTTTGGAAGTGAGTTTCATTCCAATTTCCTCAACAAATTTGCCCTCTCAATTTGATCTAAAAATATTTTTAGTGGAAAGTGCTTTATAAAAGTCTCAGTCAGAGAAAGTGTCTTGATTTAACCTCAGCTGGCAACTAAGCACCTCACAGCCGCTCACTCGCTTGCACCACGCACTCCCAACAGGATAAAGGAAGGAATTAGAAGAGGAAAATTGAGAAAAGTCGTGGGTTAAGGTAAAGACAGTTTAATTTGACAGGAAGGAAAGAAGAGAATAATAATGTTAATAACGGTAATGGTAAAAGAGGTAGAATATACAAAACAAGGGAAGCACAATGTAATTCTTCACCACTTGCCAGCTGGTGCCCAACCGGTTCCCAAGCCAACTTTCTCCCCACCTTATATCTTGAGCATGGCATTATATGATATGGAATATTCCCTTGGCCAGTTTGGGTCTGTTGTCCCGGCTGTGTCCCCTCCCAACTTCTTGTGTCCCTCCACCCTTCTCGCTGGCAGGACAGGAGAAGCTGAGGAGTCCCTGATGTAGAATAAGCACTGCTCAGCAACTGCTAAAACACCAGTGTGTTATCAACATTATTTTCATACTGACTCCAAAACACAGCACGGTACCACCTACTAAGAAGAAAATTAACTCTATTCCAGTCAAACTCAGGAGAGAGTAACAGCATTCTCTTCCTTAGATAAGACTAAACTGATTGGAATATTCTGCCCCAAGCACCACTGCTTCCCTTTTGAATGAGAACTGATGCTGCACCTGTGGAAAACCCACCTTTCAAGTTGTCTTGGAGTCATAATATCTAGAAACCTATACTGTTGTAGTCCTGGACAGGTAAGCACAATGAAGAACTAGATTTCATTAGAATGTCATGAGATCAAATTGTTCCAATTAACATTTTATGTCTGAAAAATTGGAAATTCCTTCTTTTAAAAAAAATGCAAAAATCCCTCCCTCTCCTAGCCACCATCAACTCTAGCAATATTGTTTGGGCTTTAGATACTAGCTACAGAATTTTGGTGATGTGGAAACCAGCCGTTTATTCAAACAATTTTTGCACATCAGAATTTTTCTAGTGCCTCATACAAATTTAGTTCTCACTCTATCGCTGCTTAATTTCCTTAATAGCCTCTTATGATGGATATGCCAATGAAATTAAAGTCAAGAACTTCAGAGCAGCTTTTGTTACTATTTTCTAAAAGTATTCAAGAACATTTGTAGACCCTGTGATGTAGCAGAGAGTACAGCTGGTTCATGATTGAAATCAGCAAATAGAAGAAATAAAAACAGGGTGATTATCTGATAGCTTGTTCTCTTATTAAAATTTTGTAATCTAGATATCCAACTTCAATCCTAGTCCTTGAATATTCTTCAAGCTAGCAAAAAGGATTTACAGGGTTATTCTTTCCCATATGCCAAGCACAGAACCCAAAGAAGCAGTATCTAAATACAGAATTATGAGTATATGAAGAGACAATATGCAGCTGATTTCTTCTGTCCCCAGTTTCAGGACTTCAAGGACATGGGAAGAGGACATGAGCCCAAACTCAGCAAACTAAGTGTCTGCTAATATTCTGTCTGTCCTCTTATGCCATGCCTTCTCTAAACTTAAACTACAGCCATTTGGAGCCAGCTAATGGCTTCAAAGGAGGCTGATTCAACCAAGAGGAACTCTGCACATTGGCCACAGCCATACCCTTTTGTACGGACAGCCTGGGAGGGATTTGCTGTGCAGGCTGACCATGATTCCCTAACATCCAGTGTCTCTTTGGCTCCAGCAAGAAAAAGAAAGCAATAATAGGTCTGAGGCATCTCTGGCTTCAGCAAAAGAAATCTCTTTTTGTACAGAAAATGCCTTCTGCATTTATCTGTGATCTGGAAGGAAAACCTCCTGCTTGTGTCAGAAGAGCTCAAATATGTTGATGAATTGTTTTATCAGAGATGTATCTCTCAACTTTTGAAATTACAAATAACTGAATCTGGCAATTAGGGAAGACAGTACCTCAGCCACAACTGAGTGTTTTATAGCCCACATCAGCAAAAGTATTTTTAGATCAAATTGGAAGTGCAGTGAGAGCCTGAAGCTGACCAGAATCATAATGCAATGGAAAACCTCACACAGACACCTGTTTCAAAGAGATTCCCGACTCAATTGTCAGATCAAAGAGTGTCAGCTACTGCTGATAAGCTCAGATAAGCCCCTGGAACTCTGGATGCTTTGCAGATCCCAAACCTCTTAACACAAGTGGCTCACTTATCACAGTTTCTTTGGGGTCTCCTGAAATTAACTGACAAAATTTCATGGTGTATAAAAGAGGATATCTCGGGAATGAGCACTGCATTCATTTTCCCCAGGCCAGCATGCTCCCCCTCACAGGTTCATCTCCCAAGTGCTCAGTGAAGTAAATAAGAGAGTAAATTGAATTGCAGTTCTTATTTTTATTTCCCCAAGAATTAGTGGAACAACAGCTAGAATACACACAGACACAGATGGCTAGAATGAGTATTCTTTTTCTGTGAAGCAATTTCTCTCTTGCTCTCTCTTTATCTGTCACATACACGTACTCTATTTCCTCTTCTGATGACAAGACTGACTAGGCTGCTGATCAGCTGTGTTGCTGATATTGACAATGACAAATCCCTTCCACAGCTCAGGAGAACCTTAAATAAATTCTCCCAAGACACTGGCAGACATTCTCCTCCTTGCTCTGTCACTCATGGTGAAGGCTGAAAGGCTGATTAGAAATTATGCAAGGGCATTCTAGAAAGGAAAAAATCTCCTTGATGGGGAATAAACCAGGACTATAAAATGCATTTCATTCTTTCTCTTTCCTCCTTCAGTTTTAATTAGAATTAAAATGTCTCTGCCAGATATTTTGGAATTACTTTCATTTTCTTACACGATGTATGAGCTTATCTGCTTCACATTATCCTGAAAAAATACTGGAGAATTAAGTACTGGAAATAAAACTGTTGGAAGGCAAACACATGCCAGAAAAATCCAAGGATCTATTCATTTCCTCATTTCCCCTCCAGAACACATGCACATCAAAAGTTTTTGTGGCAAAAAAACGACCCTAACATCCACTTCTTTTCCCATAAACATATTTTCATTTCATTGTAACAGAACCCTGTTTCTGGGCAAATGGCAAACAAAAGTATTGGCAAGAAGTAGAATCTTGGCTGGTGAGGGTTTGTCAGAAGTTTATGGATTGCATTCAGCCCTTCTCAGGACTAGGTGTATGATCTCCCAATATCATCTCATGTTTTATAAATACTACAGAAAAAAATAAAGAAAACAAAAATCAAGTCACCACACAGAAGAGCCAAGTCCACCCTCAACCCAAAACTCAGAGTGTTTTTCCTTGCACAGCCATTCACTTCTCCCTGCCACCCTTACATTTTCTGTTCCTCTCCTGACATGTTGTGCTCAGCTATTGGTACTTTTCACATTATGTATATCCAGGGCATCATTTAAGATCCAAAACTTTGGGCCACAACCTTGAAAAAGCAAGCAGCCATGTTGGAGTCTAACAACAAACAGAACAACCTAGAGGGGCCGTGGTGAGAGCCACCAGCAGCCACAAGCACCTCTCCACACAGCAGAGCACTAGGGTTTCAATGAAACAAAAGTGTTCCCCTTCAATAAGGAAAAGTTTGGAAGCAATAACAAACCTACATTTGCATAAGGGAAAGAAGAAAATTTTATTACAAACCCGTGGGATTGGGTTTAGATATCTTTCAGAGCTGGGTATATCTGCCGGATGCTGACAGCATCTTCAAATAACTCTAGGAGAGTACAAAGCTGTACTTGACATTAATATTTACCTTTAGGGGTTTTACTCAGCCCTAATTATACAAATATCCACAGTAGGAACTGTTGTTGTGGTGGACCCTGTAGAGAAGGCTGGGACTGTGACTCAGGCCAGCCTTGCACGCTGGATGGGGTGCACACCTGGCATGCAGCATCCCCTCCAAAGCACAGGCATCTCCATGAATCCCAGTCAGCCAAGAAAGGCACATCCTTTCCTGTCTGAAGGGACACACCTTTTGTGGGCAGGACTCAGTCAAGAGGTGGAAGTTCCATCAAGGGAAGCATTGCTGGTGGATTCCAGCAGGATGAGAGGAAGTTCTATCAAGAGAAGCATTGCTGGTGGATTCCAGCAGGATGAGAGGAAGTTCTATCAAGGGAAGCATTGCTGGTGGATTCCAGCAGGATGAGTGCTTACAGGCAGTCAGTATAACAATGGTTATGAAGCAGCACAGGCAGAGACATCTCTACAGTCCTCTCAAAGACAGAGAGTGCTCCAAAAGTGTTTGAGACACCTTCACACTTGAGGTGTTCAATAAACTTGTTTACTGAAATGAGGCCAGCCACAACAGCTTTATAGCATCTGATAATATGCTTTGATGCAAGACACCAAACCAAATGGAGAAATTAGTCTACTCCAATGACAAGTTACATGTTCCTTTAGATTAATCATTTTAGTAAGAAAGATTAACTTTTCAAAGCACATTGTTCAGAATTTGTCATGATGACTGATGATGCTTCTGTTGATTTCATAACAAATTTTGCATTTAAAATGCATTTTATAATCTTTTGCACCAAATTCAGAGCTATATATCCACCTGTCTAGCTACAGCTACTTTTCAGGCAGATGTAGCCCCAAGAATACTCATACAATTGCATTATTCTGAAAATAAATCCCTACATTTGTGGGTCTAATGATTGAATAGTCTCTCTTCTTGTGAAGCTCAGGTTGGTCCAAGTCTTTCTGTGAGGAACATCTTAGAACAAACAGAAGAAAAGTGGCAGGGAATATTCAGTGTTTACCTTTCCAAATAAAGAGTCAAAAGACTTTTAATTGCTAAAACTTCCATTTAAGTACATAGAGAATATTTTAGTAGTGTTGGTTTTTTGTGCAGGAAGATTTTGCTCCTTGACAAACAATCACACCATCTGCTTTTTTCTTTTTTTTTTTTTTCTCCCAGTAAGAGAATATTAAAGTCGCAGAAATCCATTTTCTTAAATATTGCACAAGACTCAAAACTTGGAGACTGAAGACAGAAAAGAAGACTGTGAGACAGTGAGATAAGAGTTAGGAGAGAGGCAAAAATGTTACTAATAATTAATATTTATACAGCAGAGGTAGATTCCCTTGTACATTCTCTTAATTGTAAATTAACTTGTTAAGCAGAAATATGGATTCTGGATTGTTGATCTCATTTGGTCTGAAAAATCCCAGTACAACTACATAGCAGCTCTTTGATTGCTTACTACAGCTGATGCTGACAAAAGTTCAAGCACACACAAACCCAAACAAGATGCTTTTTGATCTCTCCACACATGTGTTTGCCACAGGTGTTTATCTCTGATACGTTCACAGTGAAAAACTCATTAGCTCAAAGCTAGCAGGAGTGGTTTGTTTGGAAGCTTTAGGCACATTGGATGTTCTTCTCAGGAAGAAAAATTTCCAGGTGCAAACCTGCTTTCAGTACTACTCAAAAATATCAGGTGGTATATCATCACTGCTGTCTGTATCCCAGGCTGAGCTCCGTTGTCCTTAGGTCCTCTTCCTAGCTAGTGAGGGCATCACCAAACAAGAGATTTGCTGTGGAATCTACCAACCTACAGGAAAGCAATTTGCCAAAAGGTTTCTCAACAGAGGAGCTGCAGAATGAACCAATAATCTCAGGAAATATCTGATATCAAGCCATGGCTCTGCAGGGGTAGATCACTGCTACATCTATTTATGTCCTAGAGAGTTACATCAATTTGATTTGAAGCTCTTCTTTAGAAGGATTACACTTTACTCACCTAAAATGAAAAAAAAAACCCTAGTAACGATATGTTAGGAAGTTCTTAACTCATTGTTCTATTTATATTTTTTAACCAAAGTGTGAAACTATTTTCTGTGAGTTGAGAACAAACCTTAATTCAAAGAGGTCAAGAATTTAACGTCCAATGGCTCCAGGGATTTTAGTGAAAGATGCTTGCAGTTCATCCTTCAAAGTCTGGACAGCTGGTACTGTAGGGCATATCCAGGGAAGCACAGCCAGCCCTCCTAACCCCAAAGCATCTTTCTAGTTACTCAGTCGCATTGTCTCAAAAGCTAGGTGTTATTTTTCCCTCTGGCTTCTGCCTTACCAACACATTATTCACCCAATTTCCATTGCAAAGTCATCTTTGCAATAGGATTGACATTTTGCTCTTATTAGCACAGAAAAACTAAGGTAAAGCACAGAGTACCTCAAATCCTTATAGCTTCAATAATAGATTATTAAAGTTGTCAGGCATGCCATGGAAATTTTCAGATTACTTAGCCTCTTTTGTAAACCAAAGGCTAATATATGACCCAAACAATTAGAGTCTGTGAACTTTCACAGACAGCCTGAAGGCAGCTGCAGCAGGCAAGACAGAGCAGCAATTTGGAAAGAGCAGCAGGCAGTCAAGCACTGTCTGTCAGGATAAAGCTTCTCTTAGTTCATTAGGATGAAGAGGGAATCAGATAATTGGAATGCACTTGCGCACACGTATAGCTTTTGAAAACATATTTGAGCAAATGTTTTTGCTAGACATAGCAGCACACTGCTAAAATAAATCTTTCCTTAGTTCTTGTTCAAGTGAGGTAGGAAAGAAAGAGGAGGAGGCAAGTTATCCTTTACAAAGTATCAGCCCATCTGCACTAAGAACAGTCCTAAGGACCTTGCATGAGAAGTGTCTGGGCTTGCATTTAACTCTGCTCAACATTTTCAAAATAAAGGGTAAACAATAGAGAAAATAATTAAAAGCAACAGTGGATAAAGAAGAACAAAGCAAGAAAACTGTGACAGGAGCACAGAAAAGGGTGGGCAAAACCACTTCAGACTTCAGTAAGTCTTTCTGGTGCAGCATTACAGCTTATTTAAATCAAAGTTTTTGGAGGGCTTGCTGGCAAATGCACCATGTCATTTCTGCAAGAGTGAAACAAAAGTTAATTAAAAAAACAAGGAAAAAGAAAGAAAAGCAGCCTTTACAGTTACATGAAGCCAGATTTGAATAAACAAGTGGAACAATTGTGTGATTCCTTTCAAAGAAAATTAGATGTCTCTTTTTTATCTCCTCTCTGCTGTTTTACTGAGGCTTAAGAAAAACAAAGTTGAAAGCTAGCTTGTCTGCTTGCCTGTTTGCCTCACAAATATGGGGGATAAAGGATGGGTTCCTGAACTTATCCTAGAAGGGAGGGGAGGGAGAAAAAAAAGAAAAGCTGAGCAGCTGATCCCCCAGACCACTAGCAAGGATGAGAGAGATCTTAGCCCAGACAAAGGCAGTGTAATGAGAAAGCACTTCCTAATTAATTTCAGAAATCTGGTGCTGACACATAGCTCTCCTATTGACACACACACCAAACCAAATGAGGGAAACAGGGGAAGATAATGTGGGGAATGTAAAAAATAAATACATTACTAACTACCTTTATATTTTTAAATAATATATGTACTGCTATAATTTCACTAAATTATTTATGTACTTTTTTAAAAGAACTAAAACATTACTCCTTCTCCTTTGGATCTCTTCACTTGCATACTGATCTTCATGAGAGGCAGGATTCTATGATTGTACAGTGGGGTCATCTGAGTGAAAGATCACCACAGATGTATTTGAATCAGGAGGTGCTGTTAGTCATCCTGATAACTCACTGAATCAGTCTGCAATCCCAGACCAAAAAAATCCCATTTCACTAGAAATAGTTCTACTGAATTAAACTGAACTTCTGAAAAGTCAAAGGAGATTTTATTTTTACATATATGTGTATGTGCATACACACACACACATACAGAGCAGATGGTTTCACCTCATTGCCTCCTGTCTCTGAAGAGATATTTTATGGTAACCAGTGCACACAATCTTCCTCAGAATATAATATCAGTGGCACACTGTGATTCACGCTCTCAGATTATTCAGCACAGAATATTGACTGAAAACCATCTTTCCCACACAACTTTAGTTACAGGCACAATAGTTACAGGCAATAAATAAATATTACATTCCACTGACATTAATGAGCTAAAACATTATTACCTGTCTGGTCTCTAACACAAGTCCTTTAAAAAATCTAAAAAGATTGTTTCCCCCAGTAGCCTTAACCAACCAAAATAATGACAAATTCTTCATGTTTATACAATATAAATCTTTATCATCCTCTGCCAGGTATTTCTGGATAAATAAGTCTTTATTTTTTCAGTTTAGAATAGTCAAGTCAGTGCAACATTTGCATACAAATGCCAACTTCTAGCACATAAAACTGTGAATTTACATGATAAGTTTAGAATATCATTAGAAAAAGCGAGCCATGGGACACATCTTGCCATCGGCAACAGCATTTTAAGCCTGCAAGGAACCTGAATGGAGCTTCTCTAGATTTACACAGGACTAACATAGGTAGTGAATGGCACATTTTCTTGATAAAATTTCCATGTGGTGAAATGAGTATAGACGAGGAGTTTAGGCAAATATCACGCATAATAAATTGCCTTTTCTTTTTTTTCATCAAGAGAGATAATATAAGAAACAGTAGATTTTATATACTGTACTGGCCTGGGTGAAATTAATAATTTAACTGTGAAGTGATTGTGTAAAATAACAATAAAATACAGATATATGCTCAGGCAGGCATTTCAAAAGGATCTAATAACACAGGCTATGGAGAAATCTTGCTCTTACAGCCCATATGTATCACAGGACTTCAGAATAATTTCTGAAAGTTGTTTTTCTTAGCTTTTGTACACTCCTGTTATTGGTAGCCTTCGGCTAGATGCACAGGGATTCCCACAACACCCAAAAAGATTTGAATATCTGAAGCATAAACACATTGAGATGGGAATCAAAAAAGATGGGCCGAGTTTCCGCCTCCGCCACAAGTGGCTCTGTGATCTTCACCAAGTCACTTTTGTTTCTGGTTCCCCTGCCGTTTCAGCCATCAACATGATCAAAAAAATGGGTCATCACAATCATTTAGGAGGAAGTGGAAGCTCCCAGATCTTTCACTGGAAGCTTCTCAGAGCTTCAATCTGCAGCTTGCACACGGTGCTACCTGCACTATGCATTCCTCAACACTATGCCTAGGTGTGAGAGAGGAGGGTCAACAGGAATCAACAGATGTAAGAGTTGAAATGAGGGATGTGGGACTCTAGGTGGCTCTCCAAAATGCAGTTTATTCCACCCAAGAGGCTACAGCAGCCCAGGGTCTTGGGTGACAGAGCCTATGCCTACAGCTGTCAGCTCCAGCTGCAGGCAGGCCTGGAGACCCTTTGGTTTTGGTTACATTGCATTATATACTTTTCTTAATGTATCTTAGCATCTTAATACAGTAGAACCAATCTATACCTTAACTTTTATCTATAGCCTATCATAACTACTATCATTACCATATTCATGTTACTGTTCTCCAATCACTAAAAGTTAGTACATTACAGCTTAAGCTAGAAGTTGTTTTTCAGTTTTCTTGCAGTGGAAAATTCTGAGGCCTTTTTTCTACTTGCAGCTTTGCTGACTTTTTTGCCTGTGCTATCTTTCTGCTTGGTAAAAACATCTTGTTTGAGGTGGGTTTATCCTTTGCTCTAAGCCATAAAAACCCCTTCTAACTAACATACTCTTTGCCTCTTTGGTTAGCCAGTAAGACTGGCTCAGCATTTCTTTTCTTCTATATCAAAATTCGCTTCCATCTCTATTCCTTCATCAGATTCTGCATTTAAAAAACTTTCTGCTAAGCATACATATCTGTAAGACTTTCTTGTCAGACTTTCATCCTTCCCAACAAACCGAGAATAAGGATCTATGAGAATGTTCATGCTCACATGGTCATGTGAAAATACAGGGTAGATGTATCCAAGTAAATTTACATTACTATCCAAGTAAATTTACATTTTGCTTATTGATGGGGGGAAAGTGTTTGCAGTAGAGGGGTTTTGTAAGCAGGCTCACTTGCATAAAAAAAACAGACACATATTTTTGATACTATTTTGATGCTATCTTTACTATTAATGGTTCAGGGCCACCACCATACAAATTTTTTATCAACCGTTCATTACCGCAGGTCATTACTATAAAATGATGCACTTGTGCCCTGTTAAACCTTTACTTAGTGTTTCATCAACAGTCCCCCACATGTGCTTTAAATCAGCTTGTTGAAAATACTTGTAATAAATTCCTAAACCACGAGTGGTCATAAAATCGTTTACACGCACAGAGCCTATTTTATTGTGTCTGGTCCTCTAAATCATCAGGCCATATTTCTTGAACCCTAGAAAAGCTACGTTTTAGTTCTAAAGTGTGCCCAATGGATACATGTGATTCAGCTTTAAAATACCCTAATCAATTATGGTGGCAATGTGTATATATTATTTCTAACAGGCTGAAAAGGAATCTTAAAATGATTTATTTAGAGGCATCTGAATTAAAACATCAGAAGTGTAGTAAGAGACTGAAAGTACCAGTGGTTCACATAAACCCTAGATAACAACATGGAAAAGTCCTTTGAGACTTGAATAGATAATGGAAACACTAAGAAAGCATTCCTTGTATGTTTTCAAGCTGTTGCTGAAAGGGTTTCCCAATTAGGAAAAAAAGCCACATTTAATTAAAATTCAGTCTAAATGTCCTGTTTACTTATAGCTATAAAGATTTTGCATTATTGAAACAAACACAGTCTACTATTATCAAAACCAACCACTTTATAATTTATATGGAAGGTGAGAATAGGTAGATGTACTCAGAACATTGTGTTTCCAATGTATTGCTGTATTTTAAAGCCATAAAAGAATGATCTGGCATTCAAGCTGTCCAAGAGGTAATTTGCAATTCAGTACATTGTATTTTAATCACTAAATAGTCATGAACAGAGGAGATCATGATTTCTCATGTTACTAGGCACTGCTGGTTTTCATGGAACAGCTCCCTTTCATGGATGCTGAATACAAAAAACCCCAAACAGAAACTGCCAAGAGCTTTGCAGTGTGGATGTGTTATCCCACTGTTTTGAAGTGAGGCTTTGAATTACACGGAAGAAAAAAAAAAAAAAAAGGAGAGAGAGAGAGAAAGAAGAAAAAACAGCAAAAAAAGAGAGAGAAATAACATTTTTATGGTTTTCTGATAAATTATATTCTAAAATGCTATCATAGAATCACTGAATACTGAGTTGGAAGGGACCCACAAGGATCACCAAGTCCAACTCCTAAGGCTGCACAGGACATCCCCAGGAATTGCACCATGTGCCCAGGAGTACTGTCCAAACACCTCTTGAACTCTGTCAGGCTGGTGATGTGGCCAGTTCCCTGGGGAGCCTGTTCAGCACCCAGCCACCTCCTGGTGTAAAAACTTTTCCTGATTTCCAACCTAAACCTTCCCTTATACAGCTTCAGGCCATTCCTTCAGATCCTGTCACTGGTCACCAAAAAGAAGAGATCGCTGGTCACCAAAAAGGAGATCACTCCTCTTCCCCTCACAAGACAGCTGTAGAGCACAACGAGTCTCCCCTTGGTCTCCTCCAGTGAGCAGGACAAACTAAATAACCTCAGCCAGTCCTCATGTGTCTTCCCCTCTAGAAGACACTTCACCATCTTTTTTGCCCTCCTTTGGACAACCTCCAATAGCTTAATATCTTTCTTATGTTGTGGCGGCCAAAACTGTCCCCAGCACTTGAGGTGAGGCAGCCCCAGTGCAGAGCAGAGCAAGACAATCCCCTCCTTTGCCTGGCTGGTGATGCTGTGCCCTGTCCTCCAGAACAGGGCTGGCCCTCCTGGCTGCCAGGGCACTGCTGACTCTCATTCAGCTGGCCATCCACAAGGACCCCCAACTCCCTTTCCCCAGCACTGCTCTCCAGCCTCTCATTCCCCAGTCTGTCGGTACATCCAGGGTTGCCCCATTCCAGCTGCAGAATTCTCTACTTGTCTTGGCTGAACTTCACATGCTTGATGATTGCCCAGCCCTCTCATTTGTCAAGGTCTCTGAGCAGGACCTCTCTGCCTTTGAGGCAGTCAACAGCTCCACCTAATTCTGTATCATCAGCAGATTTACTTAGTATTCCTTACAGTCCTGCATCCTAATTGTTTATGTATGAAGATGTTGAATAGCAGTGGGCCTCAGATGGAGTCCTGAAGAATCCCACTGTTACTGGGGAAATGAAAGCCATATTTGTTAATTCTTACTACACTGTCAGTTTCAGCCATTTCCTATACACATGCTATTTCCAATCTGGTTATCAGCCCAAGGAATTTATTTTCTTTTGTAAAATAGTGTTATTTAATCACTGCATGTATGTGTACCATATTAGTCTCTGCCTTCACATGCCAAGAACAAGTTAGTCTTGCCTCACTGGTGCTGCACAGGCATAAAGCACAGTGGGAAAGAGGGGAACCTGTACACCCAGGCACAGCCATGAATATAACCTTTAAATGAGAAAACACCCTCCCAGAAAGTTTCTTCACTTGTTTCATTCAACCACAGTCAACTAAAACAGATAGCTCTGCTTCTCCTGATGGTGTTGTCATGGTAGTGCCAGGCTCCCTGCAGCCCTGAAATCTTTCCAGGAGGATGTGGAAGTGCTTACACAGGTAAGCTGGAGCACAGAGAGGGATGCTGCAGCAGCTTCCCTCAGGCTTGTGCAGAAATGCCCAGTATGTTGATACCAAAGCCTTTTTAAGAAAGGGTGCTGTGCATCACCTATTTCCAAGGCATATCTGAAGATCTGAAGTGAGCCTTGGCCAGGTAGCTCTCATCAACCCACCTGACAGTTCCCTGCAAGCTCCATGCCATCTCCGTGTCTCCAGCAACAGCAGGCTGAAGGGACAGTGCTTCATAAAAAAACTTCACTGAGTTGGCCTCAGTGGCAAGATTTGAGCAGAGCCTGTGTTTCACCCCTGCTCACAGAGGAGAGGTGGGAGCATGGAATGGATGCAGGGCAGATGAGTAGTTACCAACAGTTACTGTCAGGCCTCCCACATGGAAAAGCAGCAAAGCTGCTCCAAGGAGATTCCATCTGCTCCTGGTAGGGAGCACAAACATAAATAACACCGTATGGCCAATGCTATCCAAGGCAGCTGTAGGATCTAAAGGATTCCTAATATTACGGTATTTAGAGTCTGCACAGAATATTTAAGAAGAAGATCCTAAAGAATTCTAAATTTAGTTTATAAGCTAATGTAAACATGAATAATATATATGCAAATATAGAAGCAGAGAAAAGCTACTGTAACACTTTGTAAAAAAATCCCTGTTTGGTATCACTAGCAGTAGCATTTTACCAGAATATACCCAAATATCTCTATACAGGCAGATTGATTTAAGTGGGTAACAGAGGGCATTTTCCTCATGCACTGCATATTCGATCTTGTCACACAATAACCTGTTTGCCACTCTACTCAAAACAACCTTTACACAATCTGGATGATGGCTGAGAATTAAAACTCAGCTTTGTTAATTTCCTAGCTCCTGAACTAGAGAAAAACCCCCTGTGACATGCAAATATTGTTCCCTTGGAACCACATTTGTTTAGCTGCTGATGAGCAAAGAGAGAAAGTGCTGCTCTTTCCTAGGTTTTTTACCAAGTAGCACAAATTCAGTGCTAAAATTCTTCCTGCAGCTGTGTCAAGTGATGGGATAACCATTTGCTCCAAAGAATAAGAATGATGCAATGGCAGGGGACACCAAACCAAAAACAGAAAGGGGAAAACACCACCCAGACAAAACAGCAGTTCTCTCTTTTAAAAGGAACACATGGTCATATTTGTGGGTACAAAAATATCTGAACACAAAGATTTCTTTTAGAAGATCTTTGCATTTTACAGAGGTCTGATAAACACTGCTTCATGTTTTCCCACCTAGAGCAACATTACACATCAGTTTCTAAACATCACTTTGAAAGACTTCATAATATAGGCCTTGATTTTGCAGAGCTGTTCAGCATGCAGGAGACCACAAGTGTATACATGGGTGTGGGTTCATTATTGAAGAAGAAAAGGACATACGAAAACAAGAACACGAACACTAAGTGGGTCATCTGTTTCTCTCCATCTTCTCCCATCCACTTCATCAGGCTCTATCACCTTTAATTAGAACTGAGTGACTAATGTTTCCTTGATGGATTTAAACCTTTACTTTACATGACTTATTTGTATATGGCCTCTGCTGTAGTTCTAAAAGACACACATTATTTTTCAGCCCTGCCCAGGAAAAGAGCAGACTAAAAGATCTGACTTTCCTGACTTCTGCCATTCTATTCTTTCACTGCAACTACCAGAAAGTGGTGTGCAAACAATCATTCATGCCACTGATTTTTCAAAACAACTTTGCTCTAACTGTGGTTTGACATACAACATGAGTGATTTCCAATTAACTCAAAGGATTTTTCTCCTTCCTAAGTGTGTGACTGAAGCCCATGGGAAAGATGAACCTTTGTGGCTATTGAACTGGAACTGTTAAGTACTATCATTTGTTGTGCCTATTCCAGCAGCCAAAGATGACAATAAATAAGGTATGCTGCTAAATGTGTCCAAATGTTTTGTCATGCTTGACATGCCATTAGATGGTTTAAGGAACACACAGACTCTGGAAGTGATGCAGTATAGATCTGCTAACTTCCCAGGAGGAGAGCTGGGAACATACCATTGAGGCAGTTAGAGACACAGAATTCCACATTTTCTCCTATTGACATTTATTTCCATTATGTAGTATTTTTTTTTGTTTTCTGTCAATTTAAAAGCAAACAAAAACGAAGCACCCAAAACCAACCAACCAACAGCAACAACAAAAACCTAAAACAAAAAAACACAAAAACTCAACCCCCCCCAAACTAACCTCCTCAATAAAACCACAAAATAAATAAAACCACTGCTCAAAAAAAAAAAATCAAACAAAAAACTCCAGAAAAACAAACAAATTTAAGGTCAAGAGGGGTTTCATCACTCTCCTGAGAGACATTTTCTATTAAATTTTACCCCAGACCTCCTGCACCCCAGTATAGAGCTAATGACAGACACAAATAGAAATGTGTATTTGTACTTCATTTTGAAGTATTTCCAGTTTGTAATGCAATATTCCGTTATTGCTTTCCCTCATTGTTCCTCTCCTCAGTGTGTGATTTTCATTCTTCCCTGTAATGGCCAAGGACAGCAGTGTAGTTTCTTTTGTTCTTTTTCATTCCCTTCATTGAATATACCAGTTGAATTGCAGTAATTCACCATGTGAAATGTTTATTTTTAGTGGTGACCCCTTTAGGGCAAGAACATTTGCTCAGACACAATCAAGAAAACGCAGATGATGATACACTCAAGACCTGTAATGGAAGTACCTGTTTATCCACTGACACATCACAATTTAAAAACACATTGAGAGTAATTTGTCACCAGGGTCACTCACTACAACAACAGAGATAGAAAAAAGCAAGGACCAAATCTAGTCTATGAGGCCACAAAGGAAATATTCCCAATAATACTAAACAGGAAATCTTCAGCATCTTCTAAAAAAAGTCATTGAGTTCCTCAATTTGGATCTCTGGGAGCTTTAGAAATGGAGTCAGTGCTAATAGAAGGAGCAGACATCTCACAGTCTACAGACAGTTCTTTCAGCAAAGGTATGTATATTTAGAAGTAAACCAGCAACTAGTCAGACATCCCAATTTAGAGAGAGCCTCTGAATGGGTGCTTGAATGAGAAGACTTAGAATGAACTTCTGGAAGAGACAGCTAAGTTGCCACTACCATCAGCTACCCAGATTGCTTTCTGAAATTCTCTGACCTGCTGAAGCAGCTTAGTTATGCCTGGAAGTAAAATAGCCCAGTGGTCCCCCAAGCCACCTGTCATTCAGCTCCCACGTTCATTAGCACAAGCAAGGAAAATTTGCACTTCATCAAGGCAAATCTCAGCTTGGCTGAGACATATCCACCAACAGATGCAGGAGCAGCATCTCACAGCTCCTAAAATCTCAGCTCAGTATTTATTGCTCAACTGTTTATGCAGTTATAACACACAAGGGCTTGGGAAAGCACTCACAGCCACTTGAATATCTTTATAAGTTAAGTAATCAGATGTCATCAGAATGCAAACAAAGGAAATAATGGAAGCTTTCACTGAGGGATTTTGTCTTACCTTTTCCTTGCTCTCAAACATTAAACATCTTGAAAAATGCTTGACACACTCTCATGTTGCACTAAGCTACTTCCTTCTGATGATACCATCAGAAAGATTAAACCCCAAAAGTAGCTGTCCAATTTTATCCCCTTCAAATTATTAAAGTTGAGATCTATTTCTGGCTTCAGCTTTTTAAGTGAAAAGAGACTTTCAGGAAGCTTTCTCTGTGAGTTTCTCCATCTGAATTATTCAATAAGATACTGTTATTTTTATTTCTCTTGGTCTTTTTTTTTCAGCTACAACAATGGCTTAGCTGGAGCTAAATGAGTTTCCTAGGAATTATTCCACATTCACAACCAGGGTTCCCTTGGCAAAGGCTGCCACGTGTCCTTGGGTTCCCAGACACAATCTCCCTTTTCACTCTTCTGACCAAGGTCCACTTGTTTTACCAGACAAGCATGGACAAGCAAAATATCCATAAGTACCACCTGGTGGATCTCAAAGTCCTGTCTGGGTTGGGATATTTCACAAAGAAGATAAAAATTACAATAAAATGTCACAAAAGAGGAGTTTAATTTCTGGTATGATACCTGTTCTCAGCTTGACCCAGGGGAAACAAGGTGGCTGTGGTTATATTAGAGATTTTTAATTTTTATTTTAAATAGGTTTCAATGAAACCTCCAGGAAGCACAAAATAATTTAATTTCTGACATTTAACTTGATCTTCCTGTCTGGTGGCAATGCCTCTAAATGTGTGGTGTAAAAAATTATTCTAATATCTTGAGTCTCATTTTCTTCTCTTGCTTAGGCCCCCAAGGTGAGCTGTTGGGGTGCCCTGCATTGCCAAGTCACAGCAGTTGGCAACCTGCACTTTGAGCATCTGGTCCCCAGACCACCCAGCCATGAGCTTGGGTGAACTTCTCCTTTCATACTCATCAAAACTGAAAAATAAAAATTCACACATTCCCTTGAGCCATTACAACAATGGGCCCAGGGATCTCCAGTGTAGGACAGCCCAGAGACAGCAACACTTCAAACCACAGCACTCCACATCAGAAATGTGAGTCAGGGTCTGCAGAGAATGGTCATAAAAAGCCAACTCACTCTGGAACATTCTCCCTACTTTTGTAAAAATACGGGGTTCGATTTAAGAGAATCTCCAAAGAAGAAAATGTGGACTTCTTGATTTCCACACTCCCAAAAACATCATCTATCCAGTGTGATTTCCCCAGACCATTTTCTGCAGGAAACATCCTCTGATGCAGCATCATGGTTCATCTGCTATTGTTCTTGGCCAAACAACTTGAAGTACAGAGGGCAAAATGAGATTAATAAAAAGAAAGAAGGTCAAACCTTTCATCAAGTTCAAGAGTTCTGTTTTGCAGTTGAGTGAAGTAATGTCTCATTCCCACTTAAATTCATTCCTCCAGCACTAAAGCCTACTAAATAATTATACTAAAGCCAATGCTGATTAAATCTTTTGTACTTTTAGAATCAGAACATCAATTAAATTAAACGCTGATTGCAAAATATTGAATCTTCTCCATATCCTTCCTCCAAGAAAAAAAAGTCTGTTTAATGATCTCAATTTCAAAAACATATTCAGCCAGTTAGTTCTCACTGAAAACCAAAATCCTTCTCCCACATTTGCTTCTGTGACTTTTGCTGGGTTTGTCCTTACTGTAAAATAGATATATCTTATATAGAAACCCAAACAAAAACAAATCAATCATAAGTATAATTTTCATTGATGGAATCAAATCCTTCATGAAAATCAAGGAATTCAGACTTACAGTTTTTAAAGTGTTGGTATAGAATAGCAATCACCCTCTTCAGCAGGGATTTCTCAGTAGACATTACAATGTAAAAGTCACATAAGAAGGACAAAATGGCTTGTCTTCTCTTTTTTTTTTTTTTTATTGAAAGCAAATAAAATACTCATTTCAAGACATAACTACAAAATTATTCAAAGGAGTTGCTACACTTTCCCACCTAACATTTTTGTGGTTTTAATTTTTTTTAACCAGGGATGAAATGAAAATGAATGAGTTCTTATTCAAAGCTAACATTTCTCTTGCCTCTGGTACCCACATGCAATTGCATGTGCGTCTTCAGGTTAGACTGGTATAATTTAAATATTAGTTGCTCATTAACGTGCAAGTGGTAGCTCCAGCATTCAGATTCTCTGCAGAGCTATTCAAGTGAGGAAAAGCAGACATTTCTTTATTTTCTTTCTCAGAAGCACCTCATTTATATAGTAAGTAGGGCATGCCCAAAGTGAATGTCCCCAATTACAAAGCATTATACTCACATCAACAAATCCACACTGAGAAAATGGCCCAAGTCTACCAATATACAAATTCTGCCTGGTGTAATTTATAGCAGCTGTTTCAAAGGCACACTTGCATTAGAGGGGACAGTAGCACAGGTCTTCTAGCTAAATGCATTTAGTTCATCACTCACTACAGCACCAAACATTTAATACACAGAGGAATGGGGTTTTGCGTCACTGTTACCAGCCATTATTACAACAATAGGCACCTTGAATTACTTGCTGCAAGTACACAGAAGTGCCAAATCCATTAATCTGAAGACAGGTTTCTCCAGAGCCAACACTTACTTCTGGTGGGTATTTATTTGGCTATAGACCCATTTCAGACTTAACTTTGCTCATGATGCTTGGAACTGGCCTTCAAGACATGTATTCTTAACACAGGGAGTTATGTGAAGAGAAGCTGCCATGTTTTGCCATTATTGTACTGTGAATAAAGAATAAAGTGGAGCAGAAGAAAGAACAAGTTGGTCTGCATTCAATTACATGACTTTCTGAGATGCACTTTATTAGTAATTCAGAGAAGTGTTCCTAAATCCTCTGCTAAGAATCAAATGCATACCACCAAGGAACTCTACCAAGTTATCATAGCTTAACTTTCTCTGGTAGCAGAGAAGTAGTTTATGAGGTCAGAAAGGTGGTGTTTTGAAGATGTCCAGTACTTGGAATTTACAGTGCTATTAGCATGTATTCGTGGGCCTAGTCTGTGGTGTATCAGTATAATGCAAGGTTTTCACTAACTTGCCTCAGCTGCCATTATGAGGGGCATCTGAGACAGGGTTCAAATTAGCCATTGGATCAGACCATTTTTGCTGACAACAACAAACCTGTCCTTTTTAAACCCCTTTATTTGACTTTCAGGGCCTATCTACATTGTGCAGCTAAAAGAATCTTATTCCTAGAGATGGTCACAAAGAGTTACTACCATCACCACTGCTGCACATGCAACTTTAGATTGTAATCATAGCCTTGGAGACAAGAAACTAATATTATGGATACACTGCTACTTAGGGATTACGCTCCATACTCTTGAAGCAGAAAAATACTTTAAATTCCAATCATTGCACACTAAAATTTGAAAACATTAGAAGCTTCCACATGCTTTTCAGGGATCAGGTGAAAATAATTGAATATCAGGTCCCATAAGTTCTTTTGAGCAATCAGAGATGAAAATTATGTATTTGCTCTGCAGCATTCCAGGGTGTATTTTGATGCAACGTAAATTAATTGTCTCTGCTAATTTACTCCAGTTACTTCACAGTCTTGTTAATTAGGCAGCTCTGTGCAGCATTATTGTGTTCCAATTCCTTCAGAATTACAGCTTACTTTGCTGTTGTTTTTTTAACTCATTGAGCAGATAGATATATGCATGTCAAGACATAAATCTAGACATGCTTGTGGGAGCTAATCCATCAATATCTTATTTAAAGACAAGATTTTCTTCTTGTTCGTCCCCCAGTATGATTCCATCAATAGCCCAGAAGGGACTGCCTATCCAACAGACCTCTCCCATACTGAATCCAAAACACAGCACTGTGCAAGCTGCTTAGAAAAAAGTCAACTCCTTAGACAGTACCTAAGCTAGCTCACCAATGCTCACAACTTTATGGGCTGCTCAGTTGAACATATGCTTTAGCTGTGTCTTCAGTACAAGCACTGCTGCATTCGTGGCTTGAGTAAACCTGCTCCACTTTCACAGGATCTGTACAAGTTTATAAAACAACCACTTTCAAGTCATATTTCTGCAATATGCAATAATGAAAAGTATTCTGAAGTTTTATCCCAAAACAGAGCAGGAAATAAGATTGCTCAGAAATCTTAGCCCCCATCTAGAACAAAGAGAAATAAAGACACAGAGTTATTCAGCCTAACCTTGAGTAGACAATGCTAACCAGTCCTCAATAAAAACTTTAAAGATAGAAAATACTTCCTCCTCTCTCTTTTAACTGAGGAAATTGGAGAGGAAAGAAACTAAAAGAGGCTTTGATGTGTCCCTATTAGTTTCTGTCTGCACAACAGTTCTCCTCACCTCCAAAGGGCAATAAGAAAGAGGCCAGCTTCCCTACCTGGCTCAGAAGCATCATCCAAAGAGCAGGGCAGCACCCTACAGAGGAGATAGCTCACCCTGCTTTCCTTCAAGCAGCTGAGCTGAATGGAGGTATGCAAGCCCTAATTAAGGAGGTTGGGCTAACTTCTGCTTTAGTTAGCATGGAGCAGCAAGTGTATTAACATTTAAACTTTGGAATGGGTAAAAAAATGGATATCTGTCATGTATGAAAGAGAAGAGTTTGAGTCAAGAGTCAAGAACTGGATTAAACAGCAATAACTGAAAATGAAACATCTTCTGCCAACTGAAGCTCAGTTACTTACACATATTTCTTCTTGCTAATTGTGTGCAAACTTATCTTGCCCTGGCAAATCTGTGCAGACTGTTTACAAGACTTATAAAGACCCAAGGAAAGAAAAATTAAATTATGTTTTGCCAGGGGGGGTGGTGGAGGGGATGGTGCTCTCACAGTGAATTACATGTCCTGGTGTAAGGAGTTTGCAAAATAAGCTGTGGAGGAGACAGTCTCTTGCACATGCAAAGCTGGAAGGGCAGAGACTCCTCTCAGAAAGGGTTTACCCAGGGAGAGCAAATGGCGCCATGATAAAGAGAAGAATAAGTGGGGTAAATCCAAGGGTCCGGCAGCTTTCAGCAGAAATACCAATTTTCTGACTCTGCAGAGTGATGCAAAAGAGGGACCTGTGCAAGTGTTTGCTGCTCCTCCCTCAACCTTCCCTTTGTGCACAGGCAGAAAAGTGCATGGGAAGCTGTAATACATTTAAACATTGACTTTACATATTTGTGTGGGTTTTATACATACATATGTTGGGGGTTTTATCATGGAAAAGTGTTGTAGTTTATGTTCACACAAGGCCTGTAGCTACCTCTGCTGCATTATGCCACCTTTGTATGTCATCAGTAATGATAATCATCAGATTTTGTCAAGGTTACAAGATACAAAAACACAAGTGTTGGACCACTCTACTCCTCATTGCTGGCCCACGTTGTTTCCAGATGGAAGCATACAGGGATATTATGCATAAAAAGGAAGGTAACTATAGAAGGATCATCCTTACAGTAGTAAAGAACTAGAAATATAAATAAAATCCAACTATCCTAAATGAATATATGTCTTACCATACACAATACCATACAGCTTTGCACCTTCTAAGTGAAGTTTTTCCTTGGTTAGAGCTATCTTACAAGACCAAAATTTAATCAAATATTTATTTGTGTGTTACTCTGTGCTGCACTTGTGGTAAATTTACTGCATAGTTAGCAGGGAAAATTCCTGCATTGTACAGTTTGTTTAGAGTTGGTGTTGCTAGTTATAAAATAACATCTACTACTTCTCCAAAAGTATTCTTATAAATATTTCTGGCAGATAGGTTGCAGGAACTGAAACCTCAGCACAAACAGGTTTTACACCTCCCTGCCTTATATTGCCCGATAAAAAACTTTGGTTGGACCAAATCCTACTTCAAAGTTATAGAGCCATAATAATAATGTAATAATACAGTGGTGCAAAAAAACTGTTACATGCTGAAAATATAGCAAAACATATATGTCATACAGGAGAGCATGCTATAGCAAACATAAGCCCAGTTGAAGAGATTTTAATAAATACCCAAATAACAAAACCAGAACTATCTTTTATTGGTTTTTATGCTGAACATGGTTTAATGCTTTAGAATAACTGATGAAATACTGCTAAAGGAAAAAAAATCTGATATTTATTTTGACAGAATGATTAATTAACAATTCACTTTATCAGGACAGGACTTCTAGGGATAGCACTACTGGCCTTTCATTCTGTCTGTGAGGGTCTTCAGCTCTACTTGAAGTCAGCAAAGGTCTCTCACTAAGCTTATCCGTGCGCAGAATCTCCCTAAGAGTCAGTGCCTCCCAGAAAAAAGGGAATTAAGTGAAGTCCCCATCCAGATCAGAGGTCAGGGTTGTAATGCAAGAAGAATGTGTTGACTCAGTATTTTCATCATGGCTCCAACCCACAGCCTTGTTCAGAGACTTTCAGAGCACGATCTCTAGGTCAGGGGTCTGTGGGTGGCTCTGCCAACAGATCACCAGCAGTGCAAAGGAGCAGCAGCATTGGAGTCCACCTACTCAAAACCACATCAGAACATGGAGAAGAGTCAGGGGGAGACTAGAGGAAGCAAAAGGAATAAGGAGCTGGCAAGTGTCAAGGAAAGCAAGTGTCAAGGAAAGAAATGTGCCCCATGCAAATTTCTCTCTTTAGCGTCAGAAATTACGGCAGTTCCACGTGTTATGATCTCCAGCTCTATGGCAACCTTAGTAAAGTCATTGCATTGATATGTGAACATGTCATTTTATAATTACCCTAATTTTATTTTAGAAAGTAAAGTTCCTCATTATGTGCTAATCAGACTTCTAATCCCTCAACACTCCCTTCTCTTCCCTCCTTAGGGAAGCCACAGAGACTTATCAAATATGGCACCTTCTTCTTTTAATGTGCTCATAAGAAGTCATCAGATAAGAAACATTCTGGCATCATAAAAGTGATTAAGCTATTTATAGTAAATATATCCACAAATGAAGAGACAATTAATTTGATAAGAACCATAGTAAAGATCTACTTTTGAATAACAAAGCCTCCTTCTCAGTTATTTTTAAATCTAGGCATTAAGCACTAACAATAAAAGTTACGCTCACACTACTTCCATGCAAGGAAGTAATAATAAACAGAAAGAAAACTTTTGTTCCTGAGGAACATAACAGATATTATGGATCTAATTAAAGGAGTCTTTTCTGAGCACTGAAGCAAGTGTATGGCCTCAGGTGTACCATCCAGGTTTTGCAGTCAGCTCAGGAGCCTGGTAAGCTGGGAGGTTTATCATGCCTCACAAGCCACAAACAACTTGAAATGAAATTATAAAAATGTTTGTCACATCAGTCCTGGCCACTCATGCATGTAAACTACAGTCTGTAGCCTGAAATGGACTCTTGTGGTGAGGCACACAAAACCTACATTGAGGCAACAGGTAGCTGGTAATACCTGTCTCATCTGCTTAAGATTCAGGAAAACTTGAATATACATATACAAGCCCAGATCTCCTGCAAGTTGTCTGTTATCATAATGTTGAGTAAAGCATGTGACAAAAGGCTGTCCTAGAAAGGGATGTCCTTAAAAAAAAAAAACCAAAATTATTTTTTCTCTCTGACTAAAATATGGATTTCTTTTTTCTTTTTTTCCCCTCTTCACAGTTAGGTAATTTTAATAAAAATCTCTTCAGATCTTTGTAGCAATGGGTCTCCAAATTATTGGGTGAAATGTAAGACCTTTTTAGATTCTCTTTGGATTTTCAGCTTTTTAATTTCATTGGACAACTATTACTTGTTCCTCCACTCTCTGGATAGTGAACTGAAATGATAACATGTCCTTTGTTGATTGTGTCCTAGGGCTATTGTTTGTTCTTGCTTTTAATATTTTTCTTTTTTTTCTTTCTCTTAATCTATGAACGCTTCTCATGCAGCTAAGATTGTTTGCTTTTCTGCATGTCTTTTATTTTAGAGAAGCCCTTCCTGAGACACAGCAGGAGAACTGTACCTGCTGTTCAAGGTGATGCTGTCAGTGACATGTTCAATTTATATTATGGCTTTCTCATATTTTCAGTATTGTTTCTTATCTTATTCTTCTTTATCATCCATCTATTTTAGCTTCCTTATGTCTATTTATTAATTTTCTTGCTTATATGCCACTGAAAAATATCAAGCTGGGATCCTTTTTCTGATAACCTCTCAGTGTTGCACCAGGGTCTTTCTGTGAGGGTTTATAGTTAGTTTAGTGATCACTATGGATTTTCCCATTATCCTTCCTAAAGTGTGTACCTCAAACAGATGACGATTATTTTCTACATGAACAAAGGTCGTATTTCTAGCTTGCAGAAGACACTACATGTTAAACTTGCCATAAATCAAACACAAAATATAATTCATCCCGTATTTCTGAACAGGGTAATTTCTGGAGTACATAGGTTGTGAGAGGGAAGGTAAGAAGAAGCATTTCTTATCTCTATTTATGCATTTACGGAATTTTCCATCAAGGCTTTTGGAGTGCTCCAGCACTCCAACAACTGACTCTTATTTACCAGGTAAACAACAGCCACAGAAATCACTTCCCAAACTTTATTCATTTTTGCTGTATAAAACGTTCATAATACCTTGATTTACACATTTTCTAACTCTTCAGCAAGTCTCTTTCTCCATATGTATGCAAACAGAATCATCCACAAAATATTCTCAGCCCCACAAAGTGGAGCACATTTCTCTTGCGAACTGCTGTCCACAGCAGCAACCCTTAAAAATTGATTTTCTGTGACTTCCTGTTGCTCTCTTCTAAGATCACACAAATTTTGCCTTTTCTGTGTGGAATGATAGATAATGCCTAGACTGAAACAACACAAATTTCTCCAGGGCAAAACAGTAATCTTGACCTTCTCCACAAACCTTATTCAAGATGGCAAAGCCTCAGTATTATGCAGTCCTGTTAAGAAAACCTGCAGTAGTTTGGTTTAATTTCATCGACTGATGGTCCAAGGATTAATTTTCAAAGAGAATTTTGTAGTGCTCAGTAAATACATAATCTAACAATGGTTCTTGTTCTCTCCATCTTCCATTAAGAATGCATCTGTTTGTATGAATTAATCTGAAAACTAAGAGTGTGGTTCAAAACAAAACAAAAAACTAAGAGTGTAGTTCAGTCACAAAAGTCCAAGATAGTTCATTCAATATGCCTTTAGTGCTGAGTGACAAAAATCAGTGACCAGCTGAGAGGCAGGTCCTTTTCAGCCCATGTACTGAGCATCTTAACCAGTCAGACACAGGAAAAAGAGGAAGGTTTAGCTCTGGCAGAAAGCAGTGAATCATGGATAGTATTTAAGCTTTTCTGGTTTATTATAGAAAGTGTCAGGCAATGTTACAGGAGGGAAGAAAGCAAAGGGTAAGAACAATAATTACCATGAAATTCATTGCCCAAAGTGTCAGACAAAGTAATAAGTGGGATTCTTTGTATTAGGAGAACAGGTAAAATTGGCAACATGAGCAAAGACTTTATCAGAGTTCTAAGGTCCAAGTGAAAATATATTAGACAAATATAAAACTTTAGTGTTTCAACATAGAAAGGTTGCTATGAACACTGTTTTTTACTGCACCACTTTCAGCCAAGAGACATATTGGAGCAGGGCTGTTTGGAAATTAAATCCTGTTCATACATACTTGGGTAAGCAGCACCATGAAACAAAGCATAGCAGGGACATTTATGCATTAAAAGCAAATAACAAAACTATATCACGTCTTGCACTTTTAAAGGCTAAATCATGTAAATTATCCAACCTCTGAAGTAGGTATTCAAAGGCAAAATAGTCCCATCTCTCTTCAGCCTGCTCTGTGGCATTAGCAAGGGTGATGTAACACTGCAAAGCAAGTGGCTGTACTATGGGTGTCCCAAGTTTCTTCTCGGAATTGCCCTGCAGCTTCCATGAAGACCACGGCAACAACCAGTTTGCACCCTGACATACCTGGCCCCAAACACTGTTTTGGGTGCCCATTCAAAACATCCTGAGGATCAGAACAACCATTTCCTCCACGACTGAGCACGTCCAGCCCCTGGCAATTCCTTCTCCAGATTCCCACAAATGCAGAAAGCTGGGTTAGCACTGATGGGAAAAGAGACCTTTAAGAGATGACACCAAGAAAACAATGGCTCTCACCTCCAGAATGGCAAGAAGCATTTCCCATTCCTTGGGATGGGCGGGGGATTTGACACTCACAGTTTTGAGATTTGTATTTTCAAACATCCATCGCTGTGATTGCTGTGGTTGTCTCCGGAAAGTCAATAGTTACAGATGATGGACACGATCACTCCCAGGATTAAATAGATGGCATGCTTTAACAGGTATCAAAAGACATCCTTTTGATGTGATGGAGGGGTTTTCACTTTTCACAATATCACATACTGAAGGTTAATACCAAAATCTGAGGTGTGGAAATCATGAAACAAATGGAAAAATGGCCTAGAAAATTGAGAAGAGTTACACGAAGCACAGGGAAAGGACTGGAAAAAGCAGCTGCGTCTTGCATGAATGATAGAAACACTGAAAGACTGCTTAACAAAGGAAACCAGATGCAACAGAGAGATGTTGAAAGGCTTTGATCACTCAAAGGCTTAAACCTGACAATACTTAATGCTGATGGACAGATATGAAATGAGGATGATAAAAGAACGAGATGCTAAGCAATAGCATTCAGCTTTATGAAGAATGAAAAGTGAAAAGGGACAAAAGAGTCAAAGAATCAAGCAAAACTAATCCTGTCTGGTATAAACACCTGATGGAAATGGTCTCTGTAGAGGAAAAGACAGCATGGAGAAAAAAAATCTTAAACCAAAACCCTCAGCTTTTGCATCACACATCATCAGGAGATTGCAGAGAACAACCCAGTGGGAGAAAAACTGCTCCTGAAGGTGCAGCCAGATCGTGGCAAAGCAAAGGAGTTGCTTCTCATGTTCCCTGCCTAAAGAACACTGAAACTTTTATTGCTCTTCTCAACCACACACCAAAGAAGCAGCCATGGAAACCACCTCTGGAGATGCAATATTGTTACTGCCTTGCATTCGCTTTCATGTTATTTCTATAACAGTAAAATTTGTCAGAGTAAAAATAAGTCAGAGATATTGTCAGATTCATAGGAGCAGGATTTGTTGAAAATAAGGATTTTCTGAAGGACAGGCATGTGGGGTTTGGGGGTTTTCTGCAATTCAGTGTGTTTTTCTTCCTAAAGATTTGGGGGAAAAATTCAAACCAGAAATTTTGACTGGTTTTCATTTCTCTTGCAAGAAATAATTCTTCCTTCATGCCCAGGTGACTCCCATGGTCACATTCTTGGAGCATTGCAATATCCTCTACTGCTAGTTTAAAATTTGCTATTTTACCAGTATTTCTGACAGTAGACTCATTACTTTGAATATTCATAACCAGGAAAAAAAAACAAAGGAGTGCCAACAAATGCAAAAATATTCAATTTTTAAAATGTAACAAGAATTTCAGAAACTGGAATGCATCCATGAGCTACATTTAACAAGGAATACCAACATCTTGCAGAGGCAACACATGTTAATGGTATAAAACTGTTATCCTGTGTCATGCATAATATCTGATGATATCTATACACACAACTTAATGAAAAATCACTTTACCTGAATTGCATAAAAATTAAAGAGGAAAACCATCTGTATTGCAGCTTGTAATGTACAATTTTCCATATAATCACAGAGTAAGTCTGTCTCTGATTTTGGAAATTAGACTGCTTCAGAATCAGACAAACAATTGTTTCATCACTCTAAAGTTAATTGACAAGATCTAGTTCTGCCAAATAATCAAAATGCATTTTCCTACTGACAGGAGCATGCATTACTGCTCCCATTGTGGCTTGAAAGGTTAAGACTACTTTAGCACAGTTCAAAACAAAGTTCAAAAGAATTAGTCTGTCTTTAATTTTGAAGTGTGAACATAACAATCAGAGACCTGAAGCTTAATTACTGGCTTGCTTGCTCAGAAACTGAGCTACAACTCTCTGAAGACTGCTCTCAGCCACAGAGCTGGGCTATCCCTGCCAGGGGGGGTTCTCCTGCTCCAAAGTTCAACATCCTCTGCTTAATTTAGCCTTTGTCTCACCAAATTTGTGCAGGCAGACAAGAAGCCTTCCTTAATGGCTGCTCCGAAATCTCATGATTTCAAGAAGTCAAATTTTGTTTTCTTTAACTCTTTTAAATCTAATCTGTACTTCACCACAGAAATGATAGATTTTAAGACGCTGCTTGCTATGGTCACAGCCCAAGCCTTCCCTTTCAGGTGTGAAACTCAAACCCTTTTACCGCTTAAAGCAAACTCACTGGAGCCAGAAGTGCTTTGACAAACATTTTTATTGCTGTTGTTTTGTTCAGAACTTTTCATTTCACTAAGGTTAATTTAAAAAAAAAATCAGATGGATAAAAAATTGCTGCAGTTTGGCAACAATAGAGCATTACTCATTTTTATAGGTAAGAAAAAGACAGAGTACTGTCTGACAAAAATATGCTCCATAGCAGAAATAATAATATTAAATAGACCATTATGAAGTCATTTGAGGGGGGGAGTCACATATATTTTGCCATTTTGACATTTACTTAGCAGCATTTGGCAAATATTTATCCCTACATAAAAGCTCTGATATTCTACTTGTTAATTTCCCTAGTTATTTTCTGGAAAAGAGAAAGCCCTGAGCTGAAACATTAATATCACTTAAATCCCACCAACAAGGGCAATGTGTAAGCAATATTTTCTCATCCATGCACAGACACACACACCCCCCACAAAGAAGGCATGGATTCCTTCCTACAAATGAATGCTTCAATAAACAACCCTTTTGGGATGCTAACAGGGATCTCTGTCTAACCACAGGCTGTAAGAGGCTCACAGTGAACCACAGCTTTGGAAAAATATCTGAGACCACTCTTAATTTATATATAATTTCATTAAAAATTAATTCATTTTTGCATGTTGACTGATTTCAATCCTTCTGATTACTTTCCCAAAGGCTCAGCTTATTTTCGGGTTAATAACCATACTGTACTACAAGGGCTGAGGGTAGAAAATCCCCTTTGTAACCTGGCAATGGAACAATGTGTTTATAGGAAAACTAAGTGAGGCTGATAGACTTGTTAGAAGATCAAAAGAATTTTTGGGCAGAGTGCCTCAAAAGTAAATTGTTATGGCTGTACTAGCTCTTAGAAACATCAGCTATTCCTGGCAATGCTGTTACAAAATTCCTAATAACACCAGCATGCCTATTAACTTTGGCTTCCAATGGGTAAATTTCCCTCCCCAACATTTGTATGAGCAGTTCTCAGGCCAGCTTGCAGAGTTAAGCAGAAAACCCTCTGCTCACTCTTCAGACAAAATGGATTATAGTACCAGTCACTGCCAATGTATTTTAACTTGTTAGAACTGCTGCTCCCATAGAGAGGGGAGGTTTTCTTGCATCAGGTTTTTGAGACTGAGCTTTACAACTAGGAAAATATATTTGAGGACAAACTAATACCTAGATTTGTTATGATGAAATACACACCCAAAAGAGAGAATAACATATGTGCTTCAAAATTTTTTGAGAGAGTGGAATTTCCCTGTGTGTTGTAGCACCTCAGCTGCCTTCTGAGTTCAGTTCAAAAGTCCCTGAAGCAAGTGGGCTGGACAGCTCCTCCTTTTAACTTCCAACTTCCCCTTCTCTATTTTCCATTTCAGTTTGTCTTCCTATCCTTCCCTGCCATTTGGCACTAAGGAAACAGAGGCTTTACAGAAGGCTTCTTATTCCCTATCTCATGTTATTTTTCTTTTGCATGCCTTTTTTCATGTAGACCTAAAGCTGCCTTCTCAGACTTCTGGCCACCTGATAATACAATACCGAGGCTGCACAAATTGGATCTCTTGGGAAATCAGAGTGGAGTGTCTGGAGTGATCACATTTAGTCTGTTATGTTGTTCATTTACAGTTTGTCTTAACATGCAAGCAGTAAAAAGCTTGTGAAAGTGGGGCACAGATCCTACCTTACATCTCACCAAATTCTGAAGAATTTACAATTTATATTTTCATTCTCTGATGACTCATTTCACAGGTGAAACAGGAAAACTGCTTTTTACATTATCTTCCTCTGCTTATTTACAAAGATGGACAATGTTTCCACAGGAAAACTCAGCACTGC
This sequence comes from Melospiza georgiana, assembly GCF_028018845.1. Taxonomy (NCBI): domain Eukaryota; kingdom Metazoa; phylum Chordata; class Aves; order Passeriformes; family Passerellidae; genus Melospiza; species Melospiza georgiana. The sequence goes on along the minus strand of NC_080430.1, from coordinate 39,850,131 downwards.
TCTGGGTTCGGAGGATCAGTTTCTCCCTCACTGCTGCCTGTGCAGTGTAACACATGCACAGGAGAATGTTAACATGTGACCTGTGAGGACAGCAGGTGTCTGTCTTGCTCCCAGATATCACTTCTGCCTGTCTTGCCTTAGTAACTCTTATGCCCCTCCCTCTCTCCATAGATTGTGATTTTGTATCACTGCACATAGAGGCTACACATGCATGTATGCCTATTTAAGTTCAATAACCTGAATAAAAGCTGTGTACAATAAAGCCTGAACTATACTAGATTTTATTCCCTGCTCTCTCTCTCTTTTCCATTAAAAACAGTACAGTAATACTATTAATAGCATTACTAGTGTATTTTATTTTATTTTATTTCAATCATTGAACTGTTTTTATATCAACCCAAGTTTTCTACTTTTTTTCCCAATTTTTCTCCACATCCCACCAAGGGAGTGGGGAATTTAATAAGCAACGGCATTGTACTTAGTTAACATCTAGGGTTAAACTGTAACACCCTTTAATTACTTATTTAAGAAGCTCAGCCTTGTGAGGATATATTGGAATTTTTCAGCACCTTTTTGGCATGTTAATTTTTTATCATAATTATGCACTTCAAAATTAAATTATAGTTCCATTGCATCTGAAGTCATTCTGTGTGCAGAGGCTCAGGTTCTTACCCCAGCTTGTGATCTTACACAAATAAACCCAAACTTGATCCAGTGTCCACCTTGCCTGAAAAAATGCAGTAATTTCAAAACTTTCAGCCAACTGCAAGTTGTCCTCACACCAGTGTGTGGGCCAGATGAACACAAGGTACTCAAGGTTAGCCAAGAAAATTACAGTGATTGAATGGAGAGAAGCGTGAGAGGTCACACTAGTAATAAGTCATCATTTATAGGTACTGTGGGTCATTAGCAAGGATTGTGTTGACTTCTCCTTAACAATAAATTTCCTAGTCTAGATGTATGTCCTACAAGGCATGGCATTGCAGTCAAAACAGCTCAAGACAAAGATGCCTGAGTTATACAAGAGGCCAGAAATTATCACAAATAATTCTTCTTCATATGATAGAAATTACCACAAATATTTCCTCTTACCGCCAGATTCAGTTAAGAGATTCATGTAACTTTAGAAAACTGCCAGAATATTTTTAAACCCAGACTCCTGACTTGTAGGCTTTTGTGACTGCTACACAAGTGAAAAGAAGGTAGTCAATTGTGTTGGGCCAAGGAATGTTGAAAAGGCAACAGGCTCTATAAGGAAACTAAAAGCAAATCCTTGTCAAGCCAGGCAGCTCTCCTCTGGGACCCCCAGCAGCCAGCCTGCCACGGTTTCCTCCTATACCACAACTCCAAAACTTCTCACCCTGCGGCTGCCACGCTGTACATGGGGCATGGTACTAAATTTCTCTGGTGACGCCAGCTGGCTACCAATTGGTTATACACTGATCATTAATGCAGTGCAGAAGCCAAAGCTACATGAAATCACAATAACTTTTATTCCTATATCCGGTATTTGTCTTTCAGTTTTATTTCAATGAAATACATTTTCCAGGTGTGCAGAGTTGCTACAAAGAATGCAATTAAAGTCCTTCTCTCATCTTGAGAATCCTGACTCACTGGCATCATTGGATTATCTCTCACCAACATCAGTAAGATCATAATTTCCTCCTCCATCACTTATGTACTACATTAAAAAGCAGAGATGCCTTCAGTAAAATTAAAAAGTAGGAAGGGCTCTCTGGAACTACCTGCCACATACCTCCACAATGCCCAATGGTTGAAACATCACATATTTCTTTTCATTGTAATCTTTGCATTTGTAAATGAATAAGCACATACTGATTAGCTGTCTGGGAAAGAAAAGGTGTGATTCTGTTTGTAAAGTCATCACACAGTCAGCGTGTGAAACTTTTTCTACATAAAGTTTTGACCAGGTTTAGCAAAATATCCTAGGATAAAAGAACTATAAAAATGCAAATTTTAATTTGCTGTTGCAAAATTCATGAGTGGACCTTTTTAAGGGGATATCTCCAAATGCCATACTCAATTGTTAAAAATTAGATTTACAGCTGTCTATATCCTTGGGACAAGGGAGTGCAAACATAAAGGGAAATTGGCAAGCCCGCAGGTGCATTGCCCTTGTGTGTCCTTCCCTAGAAGAATTAGGCTAAGACATTCCAATACTTAAAGGAGGTTTTAGGGCCATTTAATGGCTGAGTTAGAATTCTCTGCCTCATAGTTATGCATTGTAATACCACATCAAATCACAGCAAAATGTAAATACTTCTATAGAGGATCAGTGAAATAAGCCAGGAATCGCTGTCCCATTAGTGCACCAGCCAAGGTGCTGCTGCTTTCACAAGGAGACATTGCAAAATATACATTTAGAATATTGTTAAACGTTCTACCAAGGAGGGAGCTCTGAAGCAATGTCATTTTATCTTTTCAGTTATCATTTTCCTGGTGTTTCAGAAATTATGTGTTATAACTAACCAGGCAAAAATGGAATTGAATAAATGATTCTTAGTAAAAATCACTATAATTTGAAGGAAGATAATATTAAAGGTGTTTACTGTTCAACAGCTGATAGAAAAGTTTTCAAGAACAGCAGAATAGAAGGAGAATATGCGTGGCAGATATGAAGTTGGGACTCCACATAGAACCAAGCTAAGAAACAAAACACTTTCCTAGGAAAAAGCAAGAAATTTTTCCTTATTGTCAAAAACAAAATCATGAGTGGCCAACAAATCATAAGTAAACCAACAAAATTTTTATAGTAGAACTAGATCTAAGTTTTAGACAATAGATATGCAACTCAAAGATGCTCTTAGCAAGTAAAATTCCACTTCAAACACTCCACTCTAAAACACTTTACAAAACAAAAAGGAGATTTGTTTGTATCATCCACAGTGTGGCAGGAACATAATTTTTCTCAAGGATATAGTAGAAATATATTTCTCATGGCAAATAAATTTCTGACTTATAGTATTAAGCCTACATTTTCAAAAATGACCAGCCATTTTTTAGTCCTCAGCTTCTGATACCTCAAAATAACATGAACTTCAGAAATGTAGGTACTTAAATCTCTATAGAATGGGTTCCCCCAATGCATCCAAAATAGACATCTCAAAAATGGCTATTTTTAGACTTAAATTGATGAAGTTCATTAAAGGTTCAGACTGAAATGTCCAAATTTTTCCACAGAAGATTTACCAGTACAGGTAGCCTCAGAACAAGTTTCACATGTCTTAGAGTCACCCAGATTGATGTGACAGGATCAGTTCTAAGTATCAGGAGACAATTTAACGTCAAACATTTTTCATTCATGGCTTCTAGCTACAGTTGCTGGAGGAAGAATATTTAAATTTGAAATCTGGAGTTGTTAATAATTTTTAGTAATTTATTTACGGCATTTTCAGCTCTCTGTTTCCAGTGTGGTTAAGTGATCATATCATGTCAAAAATTCCTCCCACAGGAACTAAGTAGTAGCATTTACTTGACTAAACTGAATTTTATTTAACTGAATCATACTGTGTTTAAATTAAGTGCATTGCAAATGAAGCAGAACACACATGCACTACTTTGCACATCTGAAAAGATTTCTAGGCAGTTACTGTTTTTTTAAGCCTGATATTACAGTTCTTTCCTCATTATTGTCTTCGGCTCCAATCTGATTCCTTTAAAAAGCACAGTTAAATTCAGTGGACTTGAGCTCTAATTTATAGGTAGGCAGAGAAAAAATTGCAGCTTTCTAAACATTGATTTAGCCTTCTTATTTATATGAATTCTTTTATATGAATTTTATATATTCTTCTTTTGAAATACTCGCCACCTTCTTTTGAAATACTAACTTCAGACACTAATTTTATTGGAAATGATAGAATTTTCTCTAGAAATAGCCCATACAATTCAATTTTTTTTCCAAGCTTCTAAATATATTTTAAGTAATTGGAATAATTTTAGACATAAGAACATTCATAAATTCTGTATCTCAAGTTTTCCTTCACTTTGGGATTCAAAATGTTGAAGAGGCCTGCAAGTCCTCTTGAGTCCATACGAACAGTCCATAATTTTGAAACTTGTAGAAAGACTTCTCTTCTTCATCTGGAGTCAATAGATTTAAAAGACTGAAGCCATACAATTTATTACTAGAGATCTAAAAAAAATTCAGAGACAAAAGCTTGTTTGGAGCTTATTTCATGCTGGATGAAGTATTTGACTGTCCTTGAATTTTCAGTTAATATATTTAAATCTCAGTTGCAAGGCAAAAAATAAATTTCACTCTCATTCCCAATATAAAGTTCAAGGGGAAAAGAAATCACTGTCTTTCAGATCTAAAATAATTATTTTATGGGTGAAGTCTTACAGAAAAAAACATTTATGACAGTCTCATAAGTGTTTTATTTTTCTATTTCAAATGTATCCATGTGGTTTGCAGGATAACTGACTTTACTGAGGGAATAGCGGGCATTTTTCATCCTTTAACTGTTTTTATTTGCTCCTGCATTTTTCCCCTGAAAAATTATTTCGCTATTTATCCTCTGAAATGTCTCTCTAGTGATGTCTTGAAAATGAGCATCTTATGCACGATGCATTCTATTGATGTGCTCTCAAATAGGAAAGAGAAAGGGAATAAAATATCTCACATCAAGGCTCACCTGCCTACAATTCATTGTGCTGTTTTCAGTGGCCCCCACCTTCCACAGGGCCATGACTGGAATCTCTCAAAGATGGTGTGGCTTGGGGATGCACTACTGGAGCATCATTCACATGGAACCCTCAAAGGCAGTGAGCAATGCATGTTCTACCTGAAGAATATTACAGAAGCCAGGAAGACCGTGGTCATTGTGAGCTGATGTCCATGATCCAGTCACTGAGAGATGCCTCTGTCCAAATTATGGTGCATATACCAAAGTCAGTGGTATGGACTCGATTTAGTAATGAATGTTAGGTAGAGAGATAGAAAGAAATAGAAAAGAGAGGGTCAGAGGGGTGGGGGAGGAGAGAGAGAGCATGATCAAGCAGAAGAAAGCCACCACCCATGGATTCAGCAGCATCCTGTTGGTCCTTCTTCACTCTGGGTTTCTTGGTGGGGGAGGTCCTGAGGCCATTCCAAACTTTTCATTGTTTATACACTCTAGCAAACAAAGGAATTAATTCTTATTGGCTACACAGTTCTGTTATGCTGTTGGTTAAATGATTCCCTTGCCTCTAATGCTAATTAGTCCCATGCTGTCTTTCTCTTCTGACTCAGTGAATTTCTTGGGTTGATGGTCTGTGAGTTGGTGATTGCAATCTCTCCCTGTCAGAATTACCTTTTACTTAGTCTGAGGTGATTTCAGCACAGTTGCTGAGCTGGCTTTTCTTGTGGCCCATGAATTCTGCCATTATCAGTAACACATTCTTCTCCCCCAGCTTTGCTAAACTCACCCTGGGTCTGAGATAACACCTAGACAATAGTACCACCTTTATCTTATCTCAAGTTCCTGCTGTGCTGGTTTAATTTACAGTCCAAGTTCCAGGTATCTACAGAGGCATATTCTGAAGGGGCTGCAGTGGCTGGTGGTGGTCACAGGTGCCATCTCTCCCATAACTTTGGGTGATCCTTGTTTGCCAGGTGATGTGCTCATGAGTGTCTTTACACAGTTGCCAATGTGGGAATTTTTGTCTGGATGTGTCACCCAGGATGTGCTACCCAGGTCTTGCCTCTGCCAGGCTTGGAGCTGGTGCCACCCTGCTGCTCTGCTCTGTGCTGATCTCATGGTAAAGTCCTTCTGTGGCCTTAGCAGTGTTGGAGACAGGCAGCTGTGATCTCTAAGTCCTTACAGCTGGTTTAATGAGCTACAGTTTCACAGAAGAATTTACCTTCCAGATTGCAGGACATTATTTTACATACTAAACCGCACATATTTTAACATACTAAACTGTTGTCTTCAGCACATGGAAATTGTTTTATTTTTTAAGAGGAAACCATGATAGTACACATACAGTTTGACATATATCCTCACAATTGGCACCTGTTTGGAGAGAATTCTTTCTTCCCCACTGTTTTTCTGCAAATAAAACACTCTGAGTAACTGAAATTTGAGGCCAGCATGCCAAACCCAAATACCTCAGATATTTTTCAGCTTCCTCTATGAAAAGCAATATTCATGTAACTTTAGAAAACTGCCAGAATATTTTTAAACCCAGACTTCTGACTCATTCTCTCTTCTTGTTTTTGGATATATGTGATTTGGTGGGAAACATATACTCTATAATGTTATTCTTGCAATAAATACACCACACTGATGAAACAAATGTGATCATAATTATATTGAAAATTAGGTCTAAAGATCAGTCAGAAAGCTCAAGGGAAACCCTGACACAGGTTGATTTCAATGCTGTCTCCCAGGAGGATAGCTCAAACTTCACTGATTTGTACGTTGCACAGGTTGATTTCAATGCTGTCTCCCAGGAGGATAGCTCAACCTTCACTGATTTGTACGTGACAGGTTTGTAGTGTGAATTATATCAATTGAGAGTCCTACTGAGGCATTCATTATTGTCCTGAATGTGTCTTGAAATGGAGGCCTATTGCATTTAAGTGACAGGGATGTTGTTTCTATATACAACTAATTTATATTATTATGAAGTCCCTCTGTATCTTACCCTTTCACCAGTCATTGGACAGATCACTTGCCACAAAATCATTTTTCCTGTCAATCATTTTTCTGCCAGGTCAAAGATACAGGCACAACATTCACAATTTTCAGTAACATGTAACAAAAATATGTTAATATGAGAAAAACAACCCCTGTTATCATACTGCTCAATCCTAACCCTTGGCTTTTACAGGCTAAGTTGCAACATTAAGTCAAGATTTCACCAGTGGTTCTTATTCCTAAAACTAGAAATGTTCCCACTTCCCAAATGGCCAAATGTTAGGATTGGACAGATTATTGATGAATTAATTTCTCTCTCTTTTACTAATAAATGCATAAAATAATCTGCTATAGTGTCAGGAAATTTCATTCCTGAGTGTTACTACCTCTTTCTAAATAGAGATAAGGGAAAAAAACCAAACAAACAAAAGACAAACCATAAAAAAAAAAATAATTTGTTCAGTTGCCTTTTAATTTCAAGTATGAAGAAAAGAGTATATGACCTTCAGCCCCTGTCAAGTCCCTGACAATGTTGGAATTATCTTTTTACCATGTCTTTATATAAAAACGAATAAGATTATCTTCGATTTTTTGAGGCTGAATTTGATACAAATACATAGAAAGATAAAGACAAGAGAAAATGGTAAAAAAGTCAAAACAGTCTCTCCACCCCAATCTATTTTTTCACCATGAAAACTTTAATCTTTTATATATTCATTTCTATGTATTCTTTTTCCTGGAAGTGGAATTTTAAGACAGATGTCTTAAATTTTAAGATGGATCTCTTTAAATTATCCATCTTAAAATTCACATAAAACAAAAAGGAAAAACAAACACCATAGCACTCCCCCTCTACAAGGTAAAACACATCTTCAGAATAATTTTGGCAGCATTCCCTGGATTTAGTTCCCCATATGCCAATATGGGGTTGCCAATATACATAACACAAATGTCTCTCTGTCACATCAGTTCCCACTTATTCATTTGTGAAATGGTTTTATGTCAGTGAACAAGACAGGACTGTAAAAACAAGCCAAGTGTTGCACGGGCATTCCCTAGCTCTGTCTTAGTGTACTCCTCCAGTTAGTTTGTCCATCCTCCCCCATCTTCAGCAGCTTTAGCAGAGCCCAATCAGCTCACAAAAGAATTCTCACAGAGTGCTAAAACCCACAACAGAAATCTCACTAAGTGGCCAAAACCTAGCTACCAAGAAAAGGCCATTTCCCCCTTCTGTCTCTCAATTCTGCTCTGGGAACACACAGCCATAACAGGTCCTGATTGAGGAGCTCTCACTATACACAGGAAAAAAGCTTTCTCTAGCAATACTTCTGTCTTCTCACATGTAGAGAGGAATACATCTTCCTCTCCTATGGAGCCACTGTCCACCAGGAGCTCTGGATGACCATGATTTCCTTCCCCCACTCCCTGGAAAATGGAAACACTAACCTTCTTTACTCAAGGGAGTTTTTCCCAAATTTCTCTGTATCCCAAAACCAGTGGGAAGAAGGGTTGTTCATGCAGAAGGCAGCAGGGAGCAGCCCAGACAGGAGCCCTTTTCTGCTGCAGTCCATAAGGAAGGCCTGCAGCAGGGTGTGGTGAGCATCCTTCTCTGCACATATGAAGCAAAGTTTCCTCCTGGGCTTGGCCAGACCTGATAGGACCTGGGACTTGTTCCCCAGGGGAGCACACCACAGACAAGGGCACCTGCTGATGAATCACACCACCAAGTGTTTTGACACTATGTTGAACACAAAGCTCTCTTCTTAGCCATCTCTCCAGATCTTAAGTCCTGGTTAAAATGTTAAAATAGAAGCAGAAAGTCTACTTTGAGCCAGTAGGAAAAAAAGTTACCTACTTGCTGGAGAGTCATGGGACATGGCAAGTTTCCTAAACTTCCTTCATCAAGTAGGATATTCAAGTGAGTGTTTCAGAATGTGGTTCATCACATTTAAATCCTCAAAGGGTTCAGAATAAGGCAGTTTCTGACGCTCACTCTTATGCTACTCTAACTAGACCAGATCAAATGTTTTGAACAACTTGTTCATTCAGAAACTTCAGTACAGAAAATGTCAATAATGAAAATCAAAACACTGTAGAAAAAGCTACTTCATAAATACATCATGGCTGAGGCCCTGGGTTTCTTTATAGCAAGTTTGACCAAAAGTCTCACTTTGAGCTTTTCAATGAACAAAATTCAAAGGCACCTTCAGTTAATTTTGAAGTAAAAGTGTTACTGAATAAAATAAAAATGAATAATGCAATCACTACAGTATATTCTCTGTTATTTAATTTGATATTTATATAAATTATTTTATACTGCTACTACGTTTTTAATGTTTCTGTAGTACTGTGAAATTTTATGTAAAACTATGGAATTTATCAGAGAGGGAAAAAAAGGTAATTTTGAGAATGAGATTGAGGAGAACTGCAACTTTTATGGGTATAAGAAACCATTTAGATCTGTGGAATTGCTCATATTATATCAACTCTTAAAACATCAATACTGCTGAGAAATTAATATTATTAAATTTCAGAACCAATTTCTCCCCTGCTGATGAATTGAGAAATTCCTTCCTTTCCCAGTGCCAGTGGTTTAGGTTGCATTTCTTGAAAAAATTACATCCTTTCCTAACTTGGTTCTTGATTTTAAGTGGGCAAATCACCTTCTTAAAAACCCTGGGTGGAAGCATTAGGGAGCTTGCACAGATGACAATGCCGGTTTGAGCAGTGCTCATTTTTATAGGAAACTTTTAGGAGTAAGGGCCACAGAGAAACAAAAGCTTAGCCTCAAAAGAAAAGTACTGCAGCAAGAGGGAACATTGGTGGCCAAATTCTCACAGAAGCACAAAAGAATTGAGGTTAGTGCTTATAAAGATATCAGCATTTAAAAATAAAATTCAGAATGCTCAGAGATAGCATTCCTACCAGCAGGATAAAAGTTAGCCCCCTTCTTAGGCATTATTTGTCAAAAACATTACTGTGTCAGGAGAGCAGTAATACCTATCACACATGAACCAGAATCTTTAAATGAGATTGATTCTATTAACTCTACTAATATTTGCTTTACATAATGGCAAACAAAGGAAATATTTTCATCTTGTTGATGGGCCAACTGTGTAACAATTTCTGTCCAGCACTCATAGAATGACATGAGACAGCAATAAGAATGTAGTCAGGTAAAAAGAAATTTGGCATTTGAAACCATCTTAACTTTAGTCTTCAGCGACAAATATTCTGTCACCCGTGTTTGGTGCTGAAGAGGAATTATTTTCCATCTGTCTGGAGGTTTGCAAGCTGAGCATGGCTATTTTGCTGTCTGGCACATCAAACCTCCAGGCTAGCAGGTAGTACTTATAAATATACAGTGCACCAGGGATTGCTGGAGCAAATATTTTATGTGTCTCTCTCACTCTCTGGGCTCTTTCACTTACTTTCAGGACTCAGGATTGCTGCAGAGGGAGTTTATCTGTGCCTTCTTTCTGGCCTTTTCTGTTACAACATTGGCTGGGCTACAAAGGGGCAACTTGCCTGTGGTCATCATTCAACTAGGAAATAAAAGGTCAGACCTGGTGCATTCTGCAGAGTTCAAAGGATTTCTCTCTCCATTAAGAGAGAGCTAGAACCCAGCTGCAAGAGCTTGTATCTGTCAGATATTCCCAAGTGGAAATAGCCGCTTGTAAGCAAGAAAAGAATCAACAATAAAGGAAAAAGAAACTCTTGTTCTCTTTTATATTGACTATCTTTTTGTCCTAATAACCATACTAAAATATGTTAAATATAATAAATATCACAATATTCCATACTGGAGTGATCATCTACAAGGACAGCTGTAATTTGTTTAAGACATAAATTTGTTAACACAGTCTTACTTATTTTTCCATGCCTGAAGCATATGAAATTGTGACTTCACATGCCAATTATTTGCTGGCAGAGCTTCCCATTTCTGCTTTGCATATATAATACCTTAGGGAGAGAGAAAGAGAAAGGAAAGAAGCAGCACTTAAGTATCTAAAGAACGTTTAATTGCTGATTCTCTTCTACTGTACAAGAAAGCATCTCATATCGCAGGGTTTGTGCATAACCTCTATGCAAGATCCCACTCCTCCTCTCTATGCTTCTGGTGGTGTATATGGAAATCATCATGAGCAGAGAGTTACCCACATGATATTTAACTTCTGGCACTGGTTGGCATTTTCTTCTTCAGTAAAAGGGAAAGCATACTACTGAAAAATAGCGGTCACAAATACCTGGACATAAGGGCAAGTTTCTTTTGATGCAGAGACTAGCCCATACCCTTAAAAGTGAGGGATTTTATAGAATTTCCAAAGTCTTGGCCATATTTCCTAAACAAGAAAATTGCTTTAAAATATTTCATTTATCTTTCTTTCTGTCTTTATCAATTGCCAGACTCCTCTACTTGAATTCATAAAAATGTTAAAGTCCATGCAGTAAGATTCCACTTCTTAGAGGAAAAAGCCTGGAAAAGGAAGAGGTAAGATGGCTAAGATTGCCATTGGATTTTCTTCTTTTGATTAGCCTGTATGATTTATGACAGATAATTTGTCTCATAGAAATAAATTAAATTATTCTTAAGAAGAATAGAAAAACAAATTCAAATAAGAGAGACAGCAAGTAAAGGCAACAGAGATAACGTCTTGATTGTTAGTGTGTGATTTTAAATTTTTCATTTTCCAACTCTTTTACATATGTTTTTAGTGGTAGTACTGTGTTGTATGGGAATTGCATACATGGCAAGAGCTAAGTCTTCCACGATATCTTAATGATGCTGAAAGTTTGGATCATCATACATTCAGCACTCGCTGCAGGCTATGCTTGAATCGTAGTTCTAACATAAGCACATGGCTCACTTTGTTAGTGGCACTAGTGGTTTATTCATTCCTACTATTCTCTGAACACTTTTACATTCTTTGAACTTTCTTCGAAGCCAAGATTTTGCACTTTGTTCTGGTTTATTTATGCTCCACTCACACTTCACTTTTGCACAGATCTTCTATTGCACTTGACTCCAGGGAACATATACTGTATAACATTACAGTCTTAATATTGGGAATAGTGATGTGACTGACACAAGATCAGATTGTAGTAGGTGTAAAAAATGGAACTTTAATCACAATTGTGAGAATTCCCACATGAAGGAGGAGATTAATTCAAAACTGTCAAGTCTTATGAATGAAGTCTGACAATGATCTACAACCTCAGGAGTAGAAAGTTTCTCCTTTCTGTAATTGAGCACTTTTGGTTAGTTGATATTTTTTGCTACTTATTACAAATTAAATTCACTTCACACAGGGAGACAGTGGTAGGATTAGCCTTAAATGTGCACTTGTAAAATGCAATTCCGTCATCTGACAGAGACAGTCCCAATAAACTCAAAACCAAGGGAAACTTAGTCACCATCACAGGATAATCTTCCAAGGGCATCAATAATATCTATGGGCACAGAGACAAACCTTGAGTACTCAGCTCATATGGAGCCCTTCAGACAGCGAGGGATTTTCAAAAGAAGTGGAAGAGATGCTGTCTGACTAGGTGGTAAATATTTACTGGATTCATCACTTTGAACATCTTAAATAAACATATTGATGACGCCAGTGACTAAACCTCCACATGATCTCTGGTTGAAGGTGTTTCTAGTAATTATGTCACAAAGAAATTATTTCTTTGGAATAATCTGAAGGCTATAAGTGGACATAAATACAAATGTTAAATTTTCATTCTGGTCAAACAATTCCCTGCTTCGTGGTATAAAATTCCCTGCATTAGTAGGCAAATTAAACCACCAATATGATTTGTTTACATAAAGTTCTTGGATGCTATCAAGCTCTAAAATATTGTTTGTATTAAAACAAAAGAAAATAAGAAATTAACAAAAATTCAGTGGTCAAAATGTAGAAGTATTGGAGAAACACTGAAATCTGTTTATGACAACTACTCTAGACAGAGTTCTGTGTTTTGCCTTATTTTATGCATTGGCAGCATTGTCCTCAAGTAGCCTGCAACAGAATTTTCCTATAAGCAGCAATTCTTCCATTCCTGACTTCCTTATCCAAAGATTTATTCAGACCAACCTGTTACCATACTTTAGGAGGTAATATTTATGCAATTTCTCTGGAAGAGTTCTTGAGTCAACATAAGAGCTCTCGAGTCAACACATGCTAAAATATAAAGAACAGATTTCAACAAAGAACCTCAACTTTACACAAATTGGAAAACAAAGAATCAAAACAGTAAAAATATTGCCTCTATTTTCTGTCTTCTGAAACTGGCTTTGCCTGTTCAAGAGTACGCTGACGACAAGCAGCTGAGCTCACGCAGATGTTCAGTGGTCCCAAAATGTTATGACTGCCAGCCCAGTCCTCATGAGACAGTGAATGTTAATGAACCCACACAAGATGAAATAGCAAGAAAATTCCAATCACATCTATTTCCTTAAGGAGCCACCTAAGTGACAGAAAGTATAGATGCCACCACTTTCAACCACAATAAATCTTGTTTGTAGAGATGAAAAAGCAGGACATGTACGAGTCTTCTGACCTTGCTAAAAGAAATTCATTCCTTCCTTCTGACTGCAGAACTGAATTTTAGACTCCCTTAATTTTCCAGGTATTGAAAATATTAGCTTTCTACTTAAAGCAGCTACTCAAGGAAAACTTATAAATCTCAATAAAGTCAACAAGTCTAATTTTCAAAGTAGGGGGCCAGCAAATGTGGCTATACTTATAATCCTCAGTGTAAAATAAGTACAAGAATGACTGAGTTCCATTCAACTCACTTTAACTTATAAGACCTTTCAAAACAAAGTTCCTATTTTTTCTTAATACTAAAAGTCAGTTTCGTACCTCTTTTGAACTAAGCATGCCAAAATTCACACAAAGAATTTACTTTTGTAAATTTGTTAAGAACACTTGATCAAAACCAGCCCATAGTCTCACAAATACAGTCTTCACCTGTGTGTCAACATACAAAGAGCTATTTAGCCACATGAGTTTGTTCATTGAGCAGCTGTGCACTAAAAGCACATATGCATGTTTACTGAGCAGGCAAAACGACAGTAAACATACAAGAAAGTTAAACATCCTTTGAAAATTCAGCCCACATAATTCAATCAATCACCTAAAGCTCGGTTTGGTCCCTTCTCTACATAGGTTCTTTGTTCAGTATACCAAATTCCTCTAGTTAAATTCTTAGCCATGGAATGAGAGACAGGACAGGAAGTGCATAACTCACAGCAGGAATGGTTCAGCTGTCACATGTAATTGCTCTTGGTTTTAAATCTACCTGCTGAAACCTTTTGGAATGAAGAGCACTTAGACTTCTTTCAGAAATAAAAGACAACTTAAATCTCCAAGCATTTCAGTAGACAAAAATTAATCTTGATGCAGCAAACTTCAGGGAAATACTTTTCTTCCTAATGATACCTTATTTGCTGGTCAAAGAGAATGTAGAAAATAATTGCAGCCACACACCACCATCACACACTATATGGTTCAATCCCTATCACCTTTAAAACAACAAAAGGCTGGAGCACCTTCCAGCTTTTTGTTGTTTTAAAGGTGTGGTTAATTATCAGTGTTTCTCTCAGGTAAAGCATTTTCAGGTTTCATGCAGTTGGGAAAGTAAATAATTCTTAATTTTGGTGCAGAAAGGTATTCAAATTAGTAACTTGTTTTAAGGAAAATCATGAGAGTGAAACACCAATATTACCCTGCTCTTTCCATCCTGTGTCAAAAACTATTTCTACAACTATTCCAGCTATTTCTACAACAGAATTACAGATAATTTTCAAATTCTGCTTTGCTGGAAGATGAATCACTATTTGTGTTAGAACAAATTTAGTGTGTTCAGCATGTTAACAGGTCATGAAAAAATTGCTTAAACTATGCTTCACAAAACACTGTCAGAGCTCTAAAATTAAGAGGTGTAGAGTGTTGACCTTGGCTGGATGCCAGGAGCACACCAAGCTGCTCTATCCTTCCCAGCTGGACAGGAGAGAGAAAATGAGATAGAAAATGATTCATAGGTTGAGATAAAGCAGTTTACTAAAGCAAAAGCAAAACTTACCATGAACACAAGCAAACAGCTAAAAAAAGTTTGTTCTCTACTTCCCATCAGCAAGCAATATCTGGCCACTCCCCAGAAAGCTGCACTTCAGCCCAGGTAGTGGTTTCTCCAGGGCAACCACTTGATGGGGGGGAATGCTGGGGAGCCAGCAGAAATGCTGTGCCAGCACTGCTCAGCAGTACCCAAAACACTTGTGTGTCATCAACACCTTTCTAACTACCATTGGAAAGCACAGCACTGTGAGGGCTGCCATGGGAAAATGAACTCCATCTCAGCCAGGCCACAGACAAGAGGACAATATTTCTTCCTCCTCATTATTGAGAAGCAAAAAATTCTGCAGGTCTTCATAGCCAACAGGATTTTGGCTATGCATATTATGAACACAAAAAAGCAGCATGCAACCAATACCAATTCAGCATGTATGCCATGTTTAGTAGCCTCTATTGTTCTGAACAGACTAAATATGATCAGAATTTAATTCACCATTAAAATCATGATGGTATTTGAAATGATAAATAAATGCATTGAAAAGACAACAATCAAACTGTCAAAGTATGAAAATATGCATAATAACAGCATTAATAAGCCATAGTCTTTTAAATGGTGCCTAGTAACATCTGCAATCTTTTGCTGCCTTTTAGAAGTAAGCTGGTGCATTTAATTTTTAATCTCAGCTTTGCTCTTTCAGTGCTTGTCAAAGATTTGGTATCTCATCTTTTCGGGAAATATTTGTAAAAAGAGACCACATCCTTTGATACCCTTTAGCTAAATATCATAGTGTGTCTACATCCTCTACAACAGTGAGCATCACATATTTCAGACAACTTTTATTCCCCCCCAAAAAAATGGTTTTAAATTTATGATGTTTGAATTTAACTGGGCCAACTTAAATCAGGCATGGGGGTATGAGTAATGAGAGGTTATGAAGGGCGAGAGAAGCAGTTAAGTATCACTTTGTTTGTGAAAGTCTGCCTCTGAGCAAAAGCATAATTCCTGCCTTAGTTCCCAAAGGGCCAGAATAACTGTCACACTAGAATTCATGATTTTTCTTTTCCCAGCCCAATTATATTGTTGAAATTAATTCAGTGATTTGCACCAGGAGATTTACCATCTCTTTTATTTGTTTGTTCCTTAGCCAGCCACATACAGAATAGTCCTATTCCAACTCCATGATCTCTGATCCTTATCTAAATCTCCCATTTAAAGGACTAGAATTAATAAGAAATAGTGTCTGGGTGGCAGCATTAGAATAAATTGCTTTTCCGTTGTGACGGTGCTTTCCTCAACGAATATGAATGTAGGAACGGAGTGGAAAGCTGCTCTGTCCCCTCTCAGGAGTAAAAATTTGGCTTAATACAAACATGATGCACACTTGTCACATGCTGCTACCCACTAGCTCTTCACTGCTAAACGTTTAAGAGACTCCACCAGGCTGAGTGGATTGGGAACACATCAAAGTATCTCACTCTATTTCTTGCTTACTGAAGGTATCCTATACAAAGAGAGAAGATCTAAAGGGAATAGTACTAGCAGCCCATTGCACATAGATATATACCTTAGCAGTTTTAGCTCAATTTCAACCACGCATAAAGGAAAGTGTGGAGAATGCTAGATACCCAATTCTTTCTTTTGGTATCTTGTTTAATCTTATTTGATTACAAGGGCACAGATGGGATACCTGTTAGAGATAGCTTAGCAAACTGATGGTTGTGTCCATGCGCACCAACTGTGTCGTTTCAGTTTGAAACTCCATCCTAGATCCAGAAGGTTTCAATGCGTATACTTCAAAAAAGAGAATTAAGAAATACAGACCCAAGAGTTTGGAGAGCTGGGAACAGCTCCATCTCAGTAAACATACAGCTATGGCAATTAGTAGTCATCTTGGTAGGCAAGTAAAATGAGGTCACAGGTCCATAGAGGAATAAGAGTTGGTATAAAGAAAGTGTTCTATAAAAAAGGCTTAAGCCAAAGTTCCAAAGAATACTGATAATAAGTTTAAGCTACAAGTCCAGAACACTCCAACTTGAAAACAGACATCTGAAGATGCAAAACAGAGACATTTTTTTATCATAGTGTAATGAAATAGAACACTGCTTCCTAACAGTTTTGTCTCTGACAATTTTACAGTAGATATTTTCATTCTTCCATAGTGAAGGGTTGTTTTAAAGAAAAAAAATATGTGTTAATGCATGGTTTTATAACAGAAACCCAAGTAAAAGTATATCTGTATATTTGTCTTATCTGTAGAACTTTATAATTTTTTATGCACCGCAAGAGAAGTGCCGTGGAAGTTGTCACAGGACTCAGTATTTAAGGCAACAGTGGGGGAAAACACAGCTAAGGAATATTACTCTAAGTAGTAGATGTCATTAATCTAATTTTACATCACAGATAAGATAAAGGCTGGCTTATAAAAGCAGCAGTACTAATGAAATGCTTCTTCAAATCTGTTGATTTGCTAGATCAAGACCGTCTAGTCAGGAACTAGAACACTGCACAGTTAGCATAGTAACATTAGATACATTAAACACTGGTTAACCAGTCTTGAAAATGTCATTGTAAATAATAGAATATCAAGCATTCTTTCATGGGGCTCTGAATCTTTGTTATGTGTTTGTTGATAACCTAGTGAAAAACAAAGAAAAATGGTACTGTAGATGATGGCAAATTTAAAAGAACGATATAATATTATAGAGTCATAGAATAAGCTGAGTTGGAGGGGACTCACCAGGATCATTGAGTCCAAATTCTGGCCCTAAACAGGACAGTCCCAAGAACCACGCCACATGCCAGGGTACATTGTCCAGGTATGTCTTAAACTCAGGCTGGTGCTGTGATCACTTCCCGGGGAGTCTGTTTAGTGGTCCACCACCCTCTGGGTGAAAAACCTCTTCCTAATATCCAATCTAAACCTCCCTCAACTCAATTTCATGTCATTTCCTCTGGTCCTGTCACTGGTCATGAGAGTGAAGAGATCTGTATATGCCCCTCTACTTCCCGTCATGAGGATGTTGAAGATCACAGTGAGGTCTCCCCTCAGTCTCCTCTTCTCCAGGCTGAACAGACCCAGTGACGTCAGCTGTTCTTCATAAAGATTCCCTTTGAATCCCTCCACCATCCTTGTGGGCCTCCTTTGGATATTCTCCAATAATTTAGACCACTAATACTGAACAGACTCGACCAGTGGGTGGTATGGACACAAAAATCCCACTGTGGAGTCTGATCTCTAGGAAAGAGCCAAGTCTAGGATTTCTGAGAAACTCTCATGAAAAGTAGCAACACTGAACACAGCAGAGGGGAAATCATAACAGAGAATCAACTACACATGTCTTTCAAGTGCACTTAAGTGGGATCTCTATCAGAATAGCTCTCCCAATTCTAAATTCTCGTCTCAAGGATTATGTTAAGAAACTGAGAGGATGGTGGCAAGTGGTAAGAGCAAGAAAATGACTACCAGAGATTTTCCTAAGGAGTATATTGAGTACAAAGGCACAATACGGTACCATCAGGCCAGAGTTATATATCTGAAAGGAATTCACAGGGCTGTTAATTATTATAGATTAAAGTACAACACAATCTAATGATCAGCACAGCAAGGTTCATTAACCTAAAGTCAAAACAACAGGTTTTTTTCTTAAAAAAGGTGAAGATAATTTTTCATCACCTCTCTTACTTTGTAGCAAATTGGGTGGTGCATCATTGTGATTTGTAAATTAATAGTGGCTATTTTTCCCCTCTAAAAAAACTTTCAAGCAAGAATTACCTCAAGAAAGTTTTCTAGGTTATGCGGAAAGTCAGGGTTGACTTTCAACAAAGATTGATCCTGGTCCTATAGTCTGATCAATTCAAGTATGAATTGATCAGCATTCATAACTGAAATTAGCATGGCAATAATCTTAATCAGATTGAAAAACTCAGTTCCCAAATGCACTGGTTCATAGAACTTGAAACATATCCTCAACTTCCCTGCTGTATATGTACTTTTAAAATATTTTTGGTACAAAAGATCTGGCCTGAAAGTTATTCACTAGGACATTTCAATCCATTTATTTGCACTTTGATTTTTAAGTAATCAGTGAAAAGAACATATCTGTCAGACTAGATAGACAAATGTACATTGAGGAGTTTACACCCACCTTAACTTGATTTTCTACCCTAAAGCAACAAATATTTTCATGAGCAGCAGAATTACTCATGAGCTGCTTCCTACAGATTTCTTAACTTGGTCATTGTGCCCAGCTCCCTCCCTGAATTGCTTCAGTTTAATCCACAGTGCTGGAGGCAACACATTAGAGAAGACAAGAGGAAGCCTAGATGCGTACTGATGGGCCCAGTGACAGGCTGGCTGGCCAGCACAGGAATGCCAAAAAACAGCACAGCAGCCAAGGCTGGCACTTTCCCTCAGTGTGAGCACTAATTGCATCTCTCTCTTCCCCTCAGATTCTGCTTTTGACAAAGATTTTAAGAACATTGTTCTAGCTGATATTTTTCCATCCACTTTTAAGTTTAGTTGCAGTTGGCCTGACAGCTTAAAAGTCACTACATAGGACTTGACAGTTGAAGAGAAAGTCGGTGTCATTATATGAGCTTCATTTCCTTAGGAAACCAGTCTAAAAATGTAAATAGGATTCAAAGCTTGATAGTGCCCTTTCAATAAAAAGAATGAAGCAAGAATATATGCTTGCTTTCCTGCCAGAGGAAATTGCTAAAACAGGCATTTCTTTTAATTTAAAGAACAGACTGCTATTTGCCCAGATGCTGTCAGAAAAGGCCATTGACCTTCTGGTCCAATAGAAATAAGTAAAAGAAAGTAAATTACTATTTAGTAGAGTGATCTCACAGTATCAATCCTTAACCTTTAATTTCAATTATAAATTAATTATTCTGCAATCAGCTTAGGTTTAATTCATTTGTCCATCTCCTCTTTATCCTGACTTTTTGCTGTCTTTTGCAAAAGCTTAATGACATTACCATTTTTATCCTCATCACACAACACTTTTACCCATGGTAGCCAATATTGCTGAGAATGTGGTATGTAGAATTCCAATAGTTCTGTCTGTTCCTGCAACTGCCTCTTGTTATTGTCAAAAAGGACGCTCAATTGAATCACCATCAAGAACTTCAGCATATGAACCCACATGGAGAAAACAAAGGGGCAGAAGATCCAAGGATATATTGATCAAAGAGAGCATTGAAGCACTGGAAAGGCTACAGGAAGCATAACAACACAAGCAAATATGGCATCTGAGACTGCTGACATGGGGCTCTATCAAACTGACAGAGCAGTCTTTGCAGGCCACCATTTAAATATGTCTCCTTCATTCTACACTGCTCACAGGCTCAGCTGAAAGTTGGCACTGTCAAGAACAGTGACCCTAAACACACAAGTCACATGGAGAAATGTTTTTGGTTGTTATTCACTGGCATCCAAGTGACAAGCTACACTTCACCACTGCAACAGCAGGGACCAGCAGGATCAGGGCTCCTCCACAAGCAGAGATGAGCTGAGAGCCAAGGAGAATCCCAGCACAGTGGGGAGTTCTCCAGCAGGATATCCTCCCACAGGAGATGAACAGTCAGAATAGCAACCAGACCCCCTGAAGCCTCCAAACAAAGCACACTGATGAATGACACAGAAAGTCCAGCCAGGATTCCAGTACAGATCCAGAACCCATCCAGGGGCATGGACAAAAGGTTGAAGACAGTGTGGCTTTGGAAATAATCCAGTAAAAACAATAAATCCATAAGCCAGCACAGCAGCAGACAGGAGTAGGCACAAGTATATTTCTGATGGAGCTCAGGCCAGGTCTCTGTGCTTTCTGGGTCTGAGCTTAAAGGGAGGCCTGGGGCAGGGGTAGCAGGGATGGGGGTTCCAGCTGAGACTGCTCAAGTTAATCACAGCTTACAAGTGTCTTGCAGGCTCTGAAATGCATTTTGCATAAAACAATAATGATAGAGGGAATTCCTGCCAAAACTGTTAATTTTGCACTAAATGATAGAGTAATTGAAACATTGAATTTTTAACCAATATCTTAAAATTGGAAGTGCATATTAAAAGCATGCTTCCTTCTTGTGAGAATAAATTCCTGCTGTGAAAATGCTCTTTTAAATAGAAACTCAGTTTTCCACAGGAAGCAGTTTTTAATAGAAAACACTCTAATGAAAAATTTTCTTTAATGGAAAAAAAAATAATCTCTTTTCAATGTTGGAGGAAATGAAATCCAATTTTTCTTTTTCTATGCTTAATCTTCCTGTTGTGCCATTGTGTTTGAATCTTTAGGACCCGCAGGGCTCATCAGTGTTAGAGTCTTGCAGTGAAGAAGATAAAGTACACATGAAAAGAGGCACTATGGAAAGGACATCTTTCTCCCAGGAATGTGATTTCTACCCTCCTACCAGTGAGAGCAAGATATGCTTCCTTCAGTCTCTGCTGATGAGATGGCACTTTAAGGAGGACTCGTGCAAATGAAATGATGGAGGGGAAGGATTTCCTGTGATTAGATTTATTTAGGTGCTTGGGGCATTCAAAGCTGCTGTTGAGTCAATGAAAAGTTGGATTTCCTAAATCAACAACAAAAGAGATGTAGCACCACTCTGCTGATAAACACAATTAGACTTGTGTGCAATGCAGTTAGGGCCCCAAGGCTTTCAAGTGATTTTCTTGACATTTGCACTTTATTTGGGTCAGCTCTTAGAGGGTCTACAGCAGCTGCTGTTCCTGCTGACTTCAGTGTGCGCTGTGCATGCTCAGTAACCTTCAGAACTTGTCCTTTAATTTACATTTTGAACATACTTTAGAGCAATTATGAACAAGACATGTTAGTCTGCTACCCTTTAATTTCCTTATCAGCATGACACAAGCTGAGCAGCTTGCTTTGGCATCAGTGAGTTACAGAGATTTTCCTGCTGTCAGACCCATGATGGTCTGCTGGTTGCAGACACCTGCCTTCAATGCAAAGAGTCTGCGCAGACACAAAGACCATCGTCCATCAGTTGCAAATGTTAGTTTAAAAGGTAGGTACAGGGACAGCACCTTTAGCTATACTACTGCAGTGCTTCAGTGGCCACATCCTAGTGTTGGGAAATCCTATTTCAAAGCCAGCAGTCAGCTGGTTTGAACATCACAGTCTGGTGGCAACAGAATTGCCTACCTGAAACACATTATTCATCTTCATGTGGGATAAGGGATGGTTTGTGATGGCAATCTCTTTAAACCCCAAGACATAAGTTCTGCCTTGAGTTATGCATTTTCATAACAACTGTAGTCAGAAAAAGAAAAAATACTAGACATGAAAACACAGGTTTTTGTCAGGTAGAAATTTCCACCCACAAAAGGAATGCACAATTTTGGGAATAAAAAAGGAATAAATCATAAAATTATCATTATGAACATATAGAGTTAAGTGGAAATACTAACAATTTTCAACCCAACCTTTCTGGTTAGCTATTTTAAAATCAAAAAATTCATTTTTTAAAAATAAAAAGTACTTCTTAATAAAAGACATTCATCATGAGTAAAAGAATGAGTAACAGTACTGATTACATATAACAGAATAGTTTGGGTTGGATGGGACTTTCAAAGGACATCTTGTCCAACCTCCATGCAATGATCAAGAACATCTTTAACTAGATCAGGTTGCCCAGAGCACTGTCCATACAAAATTTTTTAAGATTATATTCTCTTATTTATTGATGTTAAATCTTAGGGGAAAAATAGAACAAGATGTTTGCCGCCTCAAATGTGCAAAATTCTGTTGTAGTTCTTACAGACATTGAGCAGTGTCCCGTAGAGTTTTCCTGTATTCCTGTCATATTCATGAACACCTTTTCTCATGCATGTATTTAGGACAAAGATTGATTAAAAAAATCTCTTTGCAGGCAGTAACCAGTATCTGTTATTTTGAGCATTTGGGTGAGCAAGGAGAGCTTGTAGCTTTGGACCAGATGTTTCTGACTGTGCTGTCAAGGAGTCAGATATTTCAGAAACTATGGAATGTATGTAAAAAGTTTGTAAGAGTCCCTTTTGCTATGTTTAAAACACATTTAATACTATACAGTCCTCCAAAGCCTTTCATCTTCAGTCAGTTTGATAAACTTTACCTAATTAATCACAGAAATTACCCTACCTTGTTATCTGGGAGACAAGCCAACAGGGCTGAGGTTAAAGCACTTTGATGAAAAATTATGATCATTTTCTGTTTACCACTGATTGTTTCATGGATGTAAGCAAGAGCTGAGTTTGCAATTCAAATAGTTCATTCACTTTAAAATGGTTTATAAAAGATAGAATGAAAGGCAACTATCATTACCTATTAGTTTTTTTAATGAGCTTTTGAATTTTAAAAGGCATTTCATGGAAGAAAAAAGCTGACAACAACAAGCATTTATGGGAGAATAAGGATAAGTAAATACAAAAATGAAGAAATTGAAGTTAGTTTAAAAGTACAGCCTTTTTAATTCTGCTCCTTTGTACTTATTGTTAAAATGGTGGTTTATCACTATAAACTATCAGTGAATTGATACAGTGCAGAATACAAATTGGATGTGGATACTGTGCAGAAAAAAGGCAAATGGGATTGCGTGCAATTTGCTACTATGCAAGATGATTCACATTTCCTATTTATCTTCCATTTCACATTTAGAGTGCAAAATAAAACCTTAAAAATTAAACAAGATTTTTCCCTTTTTGAAGGAATAATTTTTAATTATTCTAAAAATAGACAGCAGCCATTAATGGGTTTTATATGTGCAATTGCCACAATTCACCAGATATATAATGAAAGCAGCATTAGAAGCTAATGCAAGAAAACCAAGACAAAACACTGCATTTTTCTGTCATGTGTGTTGAGAAGTGCTGCCTGCACTTTCAGGGTTTTCCAGACACAGGAGAGCCACAGAGGGATGGCATCCCTGCTCCAACCCCTTCTGCCATTATTATCTGGTTGGCCAAACCACTAGTCCTGGAGCCTGAGGTTCACATTAACTTGAATGGAAGATGTGTAAACCACAGTTTGCTTTGCCAAAACTAGCAGGTTAATTTGAGCCAAGGACATCAGTAGTTTAAATTCAATTCCAGTTTCATTTTTGGTGGCAAAATCATACTCACAAAGAAAATTTGTGATGCCCTGTTTTAAGCTAATTTACAGAGACACTGACCATCTGTACTTTAGATGCTTTGATCCTTCCATACTCAGAAGCCAGCATCTGATGTTGAAGAATAGGAATTAAAGCACATAAAAGTAGAGATGGATTTCAAAAAAGCGGACAAATCTAAACTCATAGAGTGAGAGAACAAAAATTAACATAAGATTTTCCTAGCAAAACCTAATGATGCTATAAATTGGCAATGAGGACAATACTCGAACATGTGTTATCACTTTTCCAAATGATTAGAGAAGAAGCTACAGTAATCAGCAATTTTTCAAAGCTGTCATTGATTCTGGTGCATGTAGTTACATGGTCATTATAACTCTGGACAGCATAGGTTTTCTTGATCAAATAAAATTATGTAAGTCAGATGGAAAGACTGTCTTTTCTTATGTTAGTACTGCAACTAAGGATAAAGAATGGATTTATGCCTCCTGAGCAATGTCTTAGGTGAGGGAATGAGATATTCAAGCCACTCAGAAATAAGCACCTACAAACCTTGCTTTTCTCATATTCTTAAGCAGGGAAAGTCACCGTGATGACTGAGAATGCAACAGTCAGGGCTAGTCCAATGCAAAGTAAGAGTGAAGGACCTGAATATAAAGCAATTTTGGAACGCTACTGAGCAACTTAATTTTAAACAATTCAGTCAAAACCACAATTAGGAATGAGAACCTTATCGTGAGGGATGTTCACCATGCCATTAAAAGGGATGAATAACATGTATTTATAAAATTAATGATTAAATCATCCAACAGAGCAAGTAGGTCCATCTGGGCATATCAGCTACTAGTGATGTTTTAAATCAAAGATTAATCTCAATTTTTAAAGTACAAAAGCCATTAATTTGCATCGATAATAGACCTATACTAGGTGAAGAGGAACTCAGAAAACTGAATTAACTTTATGCTTATTCACAATTGACAATAAGCTTGGGAAACAGTTACTCACAGTGTTGTTTACAGTGAAAATGCATAAGGAATAAATCACTTTAAAAAATTGCCCTCAGGAACAGTATGAAATTCCTGCTATTTGATAAAGCACTATCAGGAAAGCATAACAGGAAACCAGCATTACTTGGATTCAAATCTCCAAGTGAAAAAGTTCTACAGAGCAGCAAAGAATTTATTGTGATATACTCTGAGGTCCTTATACAGCTGCATACCTGAGGAGTTGAGAAATGACCTTTACTACAGGGTCAGATTTACCAGCAGGCTTGAGAGAGAGGTGGGAGGCTTTTAACTGACACTATTCACACTTAATGACCCTCCCTTTCCTTGAAACTGGCTGCAGAGGCAAACATGTCAAACATTTTCTCTTGCAGCTGTTGAATACCAAATCTGTTCTCAGTCACTAGAATACTGAAGTATGTTTCTCAGTATTCATTGGGTTGTCATTTTTCCTCTTTCTGTAACATCTTGCTAAGTGGTATAACTTTCCAAGAAGTTTTTGGCTTGAGTGTGGGACCACAGAGGAAAGATGCTGCCAGCTGTAAGAAATAACTTCACCAAAACAACAATTTATTAATAGGGGGCATGCCTAGGCCTACACTCCCAAGGACCTAGTGTTACTTTCAATATCCTCTTCCTCACTACCTTGGGGAAATCAGTTTTTTTCTCTGCCAGATATGTATCTTTGGACACTAATATCTGTGATGATAGACTTTTTATTAATATGATTCTGAGCCCTTTTGTGCTACTGTGCTGTTTACTTTTCTACCAGTGTAGCCAGCTGCAAACATAAAGCCTCAAAAAATATTTGAAATTTTCTGTTACAGAGGCACAATAGGATTTATGTCTTGCCAGCAATACATGAGACAAGGGTTTCATCTCCAGACCTTGTCACTAATACATAATCATCTGTATATACAGCAAGACCATTTCATTTAGATCAAGAAGAGCAAGAGCATTTCATTTAGATTCAGGTCCCACTGTGATAAGGGATGGATAAACATGGTCAGGAGAAAAATAATTTTCTCTGGCTTTAATGGGAGCACCATTTGGTTTGTTTGTTTGTCTTAATATCAGGATATTTAAAGAGACGTCTAAATATGGATTTAAAAGGCAAACCAAGCTTGATAAATAATTTGTTAATAACTTTAAGCAAAACTTCAGTGTGGGAATTAAAAGAACACTCACAGTGCACTGCTTCCTTTCTCTTCAAATTAAACTGTGTTTGCTACATAATTCAGTTTCACTGCCCTTGTCCAGCTTTCCTACATTGCTAAAAATCCCTAAGCAAACCCTTTCAAAGGCTCATTGCCATTCTTGCAGGTTCATTTAGGTTTTCCTTGAAAGCATTTGAGCTACTCACTTCTACAAACAGTCTGAGCCACCTAAATATACAAAAAGACAGCCTGCAATTGCACCTGCAGAGGTACTAGGAGGGGAGACCCATTACCCATTTCAGCCCTGAGGGCAAAATCTTCTACATCTTTAGGCTGTAAGCTTGTAATCTGTATGATGTTGACTTGCCTCTTCTGCAATGTCCAATACCTCAGAAGGATCCCTGAGAGAAACAGGCATCAAGAAAAAGCCTTCTCCCTGTCAGCTTGGACACAGAACAGAAGAAAAACAAAAATTCTAATTAAGGTGTTTCTGTCCACATTTTGCTGCTTACTTTCTGCTTTGGGGTTTTGGGTGTATTTTTAATGGTTCATTCCCAGGTGTTGCCTTTCCAGCTCTCTCTTAGCGGGAGCATAGAGATTGGAACATCCTTATCTCTGTAAGGTGAGGGAGAAGGAGCTCAGCATTGTCCCTTAATAAAATCAGAGCCTCTGAGAGAAGTAAAAGTAAATGAAATATCCAAGTGATGGAAAATAAATTGGGGAAAATGTTTTCATGTTTTCAAAAAGCAGTACTGGTTGTCCTGCCCAAAGGCTTTTGTCTCCTGCTTCATATGTTACTCAAGAGTTTGAGGAAAAGTGAAAACCTGTGCTAACCTCATACGTGAGTGACAGAATTTGTCTTTTTTCTGCCCTATTTGTATTTCTTTGCCCTTTTCATGTGCTTCCACGTGTCTTCCTTATAGTTCATATACAGAAAAGTAACTTTGAAAGAAACACTTCAGTGCAAAATCAAGCACTGTAATGTAAGGACATGCCGGGATTATTGATGCACAAGCCTTAATTCAGGCCATTTTATGTATAAATATGTTTTTTAATTACAAGCTCATGCACTATTTCTTCTGCAGGGTGTCTGACTTGTTCAGTGAGGACTTTTTTTTATCCACAATATTCAGTGAATGGCCTGTAGGCCTTATTTAAACTACCCTGTACTGAATACAAAATTATGTCATTTGTTCCTAGTGCTCCACAAGATTTGCATACATGCATCTTTATGGCATCTCTCTGCACAACTGATAGCACAACTACCCTTACAGGAGGGGAATTAAAGCATTGAGATTAAGGCTGCTGCTTCCCGAGCCTCCTCAGAGCACACAGGCCCTTGGCATCTGCAGTTTTATTTTTCCTCAAACTCTGCTTCTTTTTACCTGCATAATTCGATTAAGCATGTAGGGAATATAGAAAGACAGAGATGTCTGCTATGAAAAACAGGCACAGCTTCTTGAGATAGACTAGCACCTACCTGCCCTGCTTGGTTCTCCTCTCCACCAAACTCTTCACATGTCCCACCCTTGCTGTGGCATTGCCCCCCTGCCGCTGCCTCCTGGTTCCCTCTTCCTGCACGGCTCACAGTAGTTTTCAATTTAAAGCTCAGTGCAGCGTTAGAGTTTCTCATCATCATTTTTGTTTTAACATTACAGAATGACACATCTTCTCCCAGACTCCATCTCACAATCAGACAGACCATTTTGGCTGTCAGACAGGGAAAAAATACCAATTCCCTTATGGACACAGACAAGCTTTCAGCTGGAACTGCTAGTCAGGAAGTTACTACTGATAGACAAGATGGTCTATAAATACCTCACATAAAATGATGTTAAAGCACCACTGCTGAGGCAGTGGTAAAACCAAATATTCAGAAGTTAGGAAATGCCAGTGTGCAGGACCTGTATACAAGTCTGAGCCAGCCCCACAGCCAATCCACTTCAAAAGCCTCTCTAGCTGGCATAATGCTTGTTTACCTGGATGTTACAGCTGGAGACATGCTCAACCAAGCCATTTTTTCTACTGGAGTATGGCGGGCTGTGTGACGGTTTTCACCTTAAAACAAAGTACTGGGGATTTTATCATCCTTTACCGCTTGCCTTTGTTTTAGCTGCCCCATTTCCTCATTCAATGATTCCTGCAGGAAGCTGCACTTGCACAGGCTCCTGTGCTTTGCTGGTGGGGGAAGCCAGAAGGGAAAGCCACCCCTGGCCTGCCAAGAGTCATGCTCCCTCCACAGCTCAGTGGCCAACTAGACAGCAGGGAGATTAAACTGAAATCCAAATGGTTTGTCCCTTTCACATGCTGTTAAAGCATCTTGAACTTTTTCAGCTTTTCCAACTCTGTCACCTTCAAAATGAAATGTTTCATTTTTTAAAGTATTTCAAGTATTATCTTTAAAAATAAACACCAGAGGAGCTGCAGTAGATTGCCTGCTGTTATTGACTCTGGAAGGACTGCTGACTGAAGCGCTACACACCAACAGAGCAATAGCGATTTAATGTTCATTAGTGTTTAGAGCAGTATCTCAGTGAGAAGATTAAGAGGCCAGGAAAACCACTGAATTTCTATTCTTTGTGATTCAAGGTAAGAAAATGCATTCAGCATTTTCCTGTTTGAATTCTCCCGGAGACATGACCACGATGGCAGATAAGACGTCCCC
The DNA here is from genome assembly GCF_028018845.1 of Melospiza georgiana. Classification (NCBI taxonomy): domain Eukaryota; kingdom Metazoa; phylum Chordata; class Aves; order Passeriformes; family Passerellidae; genus Melospiza; species Melospiza georgiana. Next base: position 39,821,489 of record NC_080430.1, on the reverse strand, counting down.
TCCAGTACTCACAAATTCTTTTAAGGGATGATTTAAAAATAAAATATTGTTCTGCAAGGGTGAATCTTGATAATGCAGCCTTACAGTATCTTTCAGAGGAAACAAAAGAAAAGGTGCAGTGCTGCTACAGCTCAGAAATTGCTTTGTTATCTGACTCACACTTGCAGCAGAGCAGTCTCCACTCCTGGCATCTATCACAAAGCATCAGAAGAACAGCACTGAGTTACAAATTTAAAATTACAATGGAAAGAAGCTATTATTTCCACTTTGTAGAACTATGATAGAAGCCAGGTCTCTGCTATCTAGAATAGCTATTTCCCCCCTCACCATGTTCATTTCTCAGAATGTGCCTGTTTGGGGCTCATTAGAGCATTTTTTTTTTTTTTGTCCAAATATTTTTGCCTTCCAACAGTGACAAAGAAGAGGACTGAAAAAAAGTCAGCAATTTTTTTTCTTTTCTGTTGGTTTCTCTACTGATATATTTGCTAATACAGTAATTAAAAGCAATTTACACTCCTCCATAGCTACAGAAGTAATTATGGGCCATGTCTAATAACGGTGGCCAAAACAACTAACAATTCTCAAACTATCTCATAGAGCACTTTTTCCCCTGTGGGTCTCTAACAAGCTCAGCAGCTTCTTTCCCTTCCCAGCCAATCTGTCTCAGCACTAAATGTATGTCAATACCATCCTCAAAATGTATCTACAGTTTCATTGTCCTCTAGCTCATCACTTCAGATCAAATCTTAGCTGATGCCAGAGGTGAGATGCCCCAGAGCACAGGGACAGGCAAAGCAGCAGAGTAAGGCCTTGAACTCAGCAAACTGTCATGTCCTGTATTTATCCAGCTCCAGGGCTTCACACTCCTGATCCTCTCTAACTACTGCCTTTGCAAACTCTGTCCTCCCATACCACTGCTTTCTCCCCTTGCCTACTTCCTACAGCATTAGCCAGGCAAGGCAGCCAGTGCACAGATCCATTCTTGAAGAGTTCAGGTGTCTCACATTAAAGCCACACTTGGTAGGAGACACCAAACTGGTGAGAGGGCCATAACATGATGTTACTACAGTCCTGCTCCATAACCATACTGAGGGACAATGAGAGAGCACCTTCCCAAGCTTTCTCACTCTTTTCCAAGGAGCTCACCACTCCTGTTGGGTCCCTTCTAGACTTCTTTTCCTGGAGGGCCAAGTGCTGTGAGCAGCTACCAGGGAGCCCTGCTTACCAGTGGAGAAGCAGCAGGCATTTGTGGCTATAAAATTATGCAATAATTTTAAAATACGTGCAATTGTGTCCTAGCACATCCACAAACTAAAGGGACAAGCTCCCCTCATGTGATGGAAACACTCTCTCTGGAACAATTGAGGTCCTACTTTCTGTTCCCCACATTCATGACATAAAAAGCTGCTTTTATGTTATCCTTAGAGCCTTTTAGCCTAGGCACTAAAGATTATAGTAGTTTGTTTCCTTATAACTGATGCAAGGCATTACTCAACATATGTGATGAGAATGCACCAAAGAGAGAAGCTGTAAAATATTCCTGATACTGTATTAATACTGAGAAAAACAAGAAAGTAAAAAGGAGACTGAAAGACAGGCTTTTTAAAACACACTTATAAAATACAATACCTTAAATTTATTTTCAGTCAACATTTCAGGAGAAGAAAAAGCTGAATTTGCACAGGCTCACATCTTTTTTTGTTTCCAGTTTGTACTGTCTTTCATCTCACATTTGACTAATCCACTCATTTCAAAGAAGATGAATTGTAAGGTCACATTTAGTGTCAGTGAAATGTTTCTGAACAACAGCCCCAGAAAGTGATATAATCCTTTGAACATGCAACCTCCTAGGGACCCCAAAAATGCTGAAGACAATAACTAAAAATTAAGAAAGAAAAGCAATTTTGCATTACCCTCCCTCTAATGCTTTAAGAATCAAAGGTGTTGAAAATCATATGCCCTTGGGGTTTGTTTTTATTCCTGCTGTAATGATGAGCTGTGCAACATATTCTGGTTTGGTTTTTCCTCCAACAACGCATTACTTCATCTTAAAGCACGAAAAATAAAGTTACTTTTCTGGAATAAGCCTGGAGTGACACAGAACTAAATCAAATCATTGCCTAGGCTTTTTATTCTTTTACGGATTAGCTATTGTTGTGGTATTTAGTACACTTCTTGTCTCATTGAAGTTCAGGGAACTTTGCAATTTATAGCAAGAAAATAAAGAAATGTTCTTGCTCTCTCTGTATCACCATTTTTCTAATTAATATCACAAATATGATTAAGTATATCTAATATTTCTGCCAAGGGAGCAGAATATGTATCCCATGAGAGTACGTGTGTAGTAATTTTCAGACCTCAGATTCTTCTGCTGGTAACAAGTTTTCTATTTTCATAAGGATTTTATTTATTTTACATTTGACACTCTGAGTATGCATTATTTGTTGAAGTGGCTTCTTTCACGATTCATCTTCCCTCTTTAGCACAATTTAGTACAATTCTCCAATTTATTTGGCTCCAGAGTCAAATTTATGTCATGTGTTTTGCCAGACAGTGAAAGCACAGTCTCGAACACGCAGTTAAATCAATCAGTTCATAAACTCTCAGTCCTGGGGAGTCACTCTACTGAAAAGAATTTATTACCAAAATACAAAACTATGTATCTGTAGAAATAAATCTGCAGCTGCGGTACATATATCAGCCAAGGAAAGCAGATCAGGTAAGGTAGTGCCTTGTGAACAAATGCTCTGAATTAATGCTTGTGCTATGTGAAATAGATTTTACAGCACTTCTGAAAAAAGAGTCCAACACATTCTTCTTAGTACTCACCATTATATTTTTGCTTGCTGCCTTCTAACTTACTATGACTGCAGTCCTCAGTGATATGATGCATCTGTAAAAACTCATCTCTTTGTCCTACTCAGGTTGTTTTTCAACCCTAACACTTTAAAAGCCATTAGAGATGGACTACAAGATTTCTGGCACTCAGGAATCTGAATGTTTCACAGTTCCCATCTATGACCTTGGTGTTTAATGAACCTCTCCATCTGTAGTCTTCTAAAAATCTACCCTGTCCTTGCCAGCACATTCATTGCCTGTCCTTGGATCCTGGCACCAACAGTGGAAGGACTGCAGGGACTTCTCCTGTCCCAGGCAAAGGGCCCCACCACCAGCCTTGCCTGAACCTGGGGGGGAAGAGGGGGGAGCCCTCCACAACACTGAAATCATGGCAAGGAGCTTGGAGAACAGTTGCACAAAGGGTGCTGGACTCTGGCAGTTGGGGTGCTCAGAAATACAGATCCACCTAGCAGGTATTTTTCCCTTTAAATATTCATATGGGTTAAGCTCTAGCCCTCATTTGAGGGAAGATCCCAGCAATACCTAAGCACTTAGCTGACCATATATTCTGGATGAGCTGAGCAAGAATGAGTGCTCAGCCCACTCACAGACATCCTGAGCCCTCTGCACAACACCCTTGTTCTCAATCTAAGCAACTGGAGAGCTAACACCTAGAAATAACCAGAAGAATTAGAGCTCAGGTGGCTAAAGGCTGCTGACAAGCCATTCCTAACTTTTCAAGGAAGACAAGGACAATGACTACAGAACTGGACACTGCTTGCTTGCGTAAGGCTACACTCACACATGGGTGTTGGTAGCAATATTGCATTTCACTTTGTCTCTCTTGTGGCAATAAAAGACTCCAAAGCAAAGGTAAACTAAAACTGAAGGAGGTGCAGCAAAGGACTGGTAGGACCATTAGGAAAAGGTGCTAGAAGAACTTGGCAGACAAAACAGCAAAAGGAAGACTGGGAAGAGGTACAAGAGAAAAAACATGAGCAATTATGCATCTAATGGACCTACAAGGCTGTACTGACCCAAGAACAAAAGGATGTAAAACAAACCTGACTAACTCAGGCTACTAATAAGGTGAAGGCTTCATATTGTCCAGCAGCATAGTTCTGGAAGGGCTTTTAAAAGGAAAGGTGCATTTACAACACATTTGGACTGAGAAATCACCTGTGGCACATAGGGCATGTGGAAGTACTCCCTACAGACTGCTCCTGTACGGACCAAGCTGCTCAGCACAAGAGACAGCTGTCTGTGCCAAACCCTGGTGACCAAAACATTGGTAGTCCCAGGCTGAAGTGATCTCAGTTGTTAATGAAGTCAGAAGCACAAGTGTGTCAAGGTGAAAGCTTTACAAAAAGTGTCTATACCAGAGTTCAATTTATAGTTTATAACCCTTTTTTTTATTTTGGACTTAATTAGGCTGAATGATTAGCATTCAGCCTGACGATGTGTGAGCCAGCCAAGTGATTTAATTTTGAAACACACTTACTTTTCTTATACTGCTAAAGAAACAAAATAAGGAATAAATTCAGCACAGTATTTCACTCGAAATGCATCTGTAAACGTTCATTGTTATTGATATGGGACACAGTTCAGTCCTGGCATAAAATAGGTGTAACACTGGGGCTAGATTTGGCCAACTCTATTAACTATTCAATACTAATTTGTTTAACCTATAGCACTGAATATGGCTGAATTATGTTTTAAACCTATAGGTTCAGGTCAGGCTTGACAAGACCATCAAGACAGGGAAACAGATGTTTAATCATCATATGTCATATAGAAGCAATGCTACCTTGCAGAAGAAAATTGTTTACCTTTGAAGTAATCGACCTCTCAGATCTAACAAAAGCCATGGTAGATGCAGAGCAACACTAGCACTTCTAATTTAGCTACAGAATTCCAAGATTTTCTGCTTTAATCTACTGATCTTCCAGCCACATACTTATGGGTAATCAACAATGGAGTCTTTGCAGGTTTACATCAGGGTAATGACAGAAGAATATGGGCACCAAAGTTCAGCATGTCAGAAACAGCAAACACAGAGGGGCCACAAAGATGTATTTGTGGCATTCCACAGAGGACTTTCCAAATTAAGTGTATCTGGAGAAGAAAAGGCTTGGATTGAAAAGGAGAGGAAAATAATAATTTGCAAAGAATATATAAAAGCTGCGGTTTTGGAAGGAAGGAAATAAATAAAAACTAGTACAAATGGCAGGTAAGCACAGGGTCAAATGCAAAAGGAGATAAAAGGGTAAATAAGAAAATAAATCACAGAGGAAGGCAAAGATCTAGAAAAAGAAAAAACCAGCTAGTTAGGAGAGGTTTAGCTAGTCTAAGCTCAGCATCAAAAAAAACTTTAACAGGAATGTGGAGAGCCTGGTTCAAGCATGGCTTAAAGAAAGAGGCCATGAAGGTATACAGCTGATGGGAAAGTAAAAGGCAGCTGTAAAGCAGCAGTTCCCAGGCTTGATTTTGTAAATAACTAGGTTCTCAGACACCTTTTCTATAAACAGCAGGATTCTCAGACAGTCTTCCCATAACAGGCAAAACATTCTGTCCTTGGGCTCTCTGGGAACAGATAGCTGCTCTGGGAACAGATATGAAGGTTTTGAGAACTTTTCATATCACAGCGAGAAAGCTGGTCCTGTTTTCAATAAACGAACCACAGGTATTGTAAAAAAAAAGGAGGGGTTAGAGTTTTCTCTATAACCTATCGTGAGCTCGAATTTTGCAATGTGTGTGAAGTTAATTAAAACTATTATAAAAGATGACTGATTTGATCAATAAATCGGAGTCGATGCTGATCAACAACAAGATGGGTCGTCTCCCTTCGCTTTCAACACAGGAATTGCAGGAGAAGAAGAGGAAATGGGAAATGGTCTATAAGAAGAGGGAGATGACAGGCATTTGGGGGATTCATGTTTTTCTGTGAGTGAAGAACCACATATCAAGGGATGTCCCTTCTCTAACCTCTGCCAGGAACCCAAAGGCCTGTACCATACTTTGCAAGTGAGGGGGGTTTTCCAGAATGCTGGTCACATCCCCCATCCCACCCTCATGCTGGTTATTAAAACAAAGAGGGAGAAACCCTGACATTCTCTGACTGAAGGAACAGGATGTGATGCTGCAGGGGCTCACTTGGTGTCTGGCCCTCTCCCACAATCATCCTCATCCACAGGAACTGGCAAGTAATGCGGAAGGTCAGTCCATGATGTGGACCCACCTGAACACGTCTGGGTTTGTTCAGCCTGGAGGCATCACACAACCTCTTCTGCTCTTGTGTGAAAGACAGTAAATTACAGTATCCTGTGGTCAGAGCAGTACCCAGGTCAAAGAGGAGACAAGACAGTACAGACTGTTCCTTCATGATTTATAGGTGAAGCGTTCCGTGCCGGTACAGCGAGGAGGCGGCTTTGCACCACACATTGTGATGCACTGGCACGAGCCAGGGTGGAGATTGGCAAGGAGAAAGCAGAAAGCTATTATTTTTGAGATTGTACTGTTCTGGGACTACAGATACTCTGCAAATTGAATTCATATTGATAGTATGTAGTAAGCAAACTACTTTTTCAGAAAGAGAAAACTTCCAGTCTGTTCTCAGCTATGCAGAGAACAGTGCCATATTTCAGAACAAACAATATTAATTTTCCTTCTCCACTCTTAGATTAAAATAGGATTTAATTCCACGACCAGAAAAAATACCATTAATAACTGGCTTATTCCCTGACACTGTACCTAATAAAAATATACTGGCTAATATTTTGCTTTCATTCTGTTTGTACCAGAGATACATTTGAGAACCAAAACATCTTCTGACACTGATCAAATAAAGCCATGCAATTTTACAGTTATTACATGCCATCAGGAAAAAAAGAGAGAAGCAAATAAATAAAACAAAAAATCAAACAAACAAAAACAACATCCAAACAAACTTCAAACCTGAAGCTTTGCTCAACATCTGCCTTACCCCCAAGGATTGCATTTTCAAGGACTGACTTAGGAAACCACATTCCTGGGTCTCTGGAGACTTTCTGCTTTCCAGAGTAGGGAATTAATAGCGAGGAAATGTGTAAAAAAAACCAGAAATTAAGGTTTACCTTATATAAGGAGATCCATGTGAATGCAAACATTGTCAGTGGCTGGTTCCTGGTACTGGGTGTTGCAAGGCTTGAAACAGCTTGAAACTATGGATTCTTTAAGGAAAGAAAAAGAAAGAAGATAAAGAAAAATGTAATGACTATGTATTATTCTATCACAGGTAAATTTTCCTGTAATTATTCTATCTGCTTAGCATTAGTACCTTTGCTACCACAAACAGTAGGCACAATGCAGTTAAATTCCACAGGACAAGATCTGTGACTTCAGCCACATACAAGCTGGCTAAATAATGCCCACTAAAGCCATGGAGAGAATTCACTTAATCCAGAAAGAGATAACATTACAAAATGCTAGAAACTTAAATGCAGTTTATATTTGTTGACATAGAAATATTTGTTTTAGATAGGCTCTGAATATTATCAGAGTCAAGATTTCAGGATCTTAAATGAAGCTGTGACATTACCCAACAGAGACAAGCCTGGATGTGCCAACTGAACCTATGGCAGTGAAGAGTTGTACTGGTAACAGAACTCAGAAGATAAATCTGCTCTTTACAGGTACCATTATTGGCATGGCTCTGGAGAATGAAACCCCTTTGAGAAAATGGCTTTTACCTGATAAATCATTGCCCTGCAAGTGAAAACTCCTACCTTATAGATTTGGAAGCACATGACAAAAACCCCCAACCTTGCAAAATTTAAAAAATGTCATTCTTAAGAATAATTATACTATGTCACACTGAGAAATTCAGAAATATGACTTCCTTTTTTGGAGGTCATATGGGAGAAAAGATGGAGTAGATGGGGTTTTTTTGAAATGGGAAACCACCTTTTTAGGAGACTTAAAAAGATCAGAAGCACAGCTTGAGCTAATCAAGGACAGCTATTCCTTTGAGAATCAGCATCCTTGCTAGATCAGAAAGCAAAAATGGAAAAGTGGGACCAAAAAAATTTGTCCAGTTGAAGAAAACTTTTCATTACAATCAATTATAATTATTTTATCTTCATTATAAAAGGCTAAACTATTTTGGCTTGTTTTTTCACTCTGCATCACATTTTAACATAAGTAAATAATCATTTCAAGTTGAAAAATTTTGAAATGCAGGCATTTTAAATTGCATTTAAAATATGTCGTTATATCCTATGATAATTTGTAAAAGAAATATGGGAAATATGAAAAAACAATTCTTTATCAAAACAAGTTTCATTATTTATAATTGGTACATACAAATTTGGTATAACATTCAAATACAAATTTATGTCATAAATTATGAACTTATGTTATAAATACCATTAAGCTTTAAGAAAAATCTGAAAACTTCCAATTTTATAGCTGCTCTTAAATGATAAATGTTAAAGGATATTTTGCAACTGAGATATAATTTGTAATACAATTTTTAACCTACTTCTTTAGAAATAATTTCTAAAATCTGAGTGAAGCAAAATGAAATCACTCTGGAAGTTATGAAATAAATACAGTCTTCATTTAACTGTAATCAAAATTCTCCCTCTTAAACTTGCTTACGTAGAATTTCCATGAAACAGACTAGATTATATTTCTTTCATATTTCACATGTATGGAAATGGTGCTGAACCAAAGATGTAAGATAAACTTTCTAATATTACAGATTTCAAGCTAATAAATGCATGTTACATTTTCAATCTTTGTCTATGTACATCCTATTTTAAGTTTTATAGCAGGCTAATGACTCACCAAAAAAAAAAAAAACAATTCCCATTTCATTGCTGTATTGAAGAAGCAACCTAATTTGATGCAAAATCACAATTTAAACTTTCATTCTAAAGAAAAGCCTTTTATTTAGTGATATCCTGGTGTCTTAACTGGAGTTTCAGGATGACAGTTAGACATGGAGCTGACACAGCAGAGCAAAGCTGTGAAATTCCTTGCATAGCTGTCGTCTTTGGGTCCCCGAATTATTGTACCATGAAAATAACATGACCTTTTTATAAAGCCATGGGAGGGCATTATAAATGCTATGTAAACTCACAGCTGGAGCTGCTATATAAACTCACACCAGGCAGGTCAGGTCTTCTGCACTGATGATAAATATATATATACCCCTATGATTTCCCAGAAAGACACAACTTCTCCCCTGAGGTTCATGAAGGTTTCTGCATTTAAAGCATACTCTGCTCACCCCAAATGTGAGAATAAGCAGTTACAGAGTGATTTCATTAGCAGCTCATTTTTAGCAATACCAGGACAGCAGGCCAAGCCCCTCTCTGGTGAAACTCCATTGCCTAGCATTATTTTGCCTTTTATTTTAAACAGAATTGGCCCAGACACCAGACTTGCCAAGCAATACTGCTGCAACTTCATGCAGAGATCAGGAAAGATGAAGATGAAAAGCAAAAATAAATAATACATATACATAGAGATATCATTGACATGATCACCTAAATAAATCCAAGCCAGTAAAACAGAAAGATGTCAATGATGAGAAAAAGAAAAAACAATGTCAGAAATAGTCAAAAGACATCCTGTTGTTTTGTTTTTATTTCCTTTTTATAAGAAATTTTATTTTCTGGTCCCCATAAAAACTACTAAATCTACTTGAAAGCAATCCAAAATAAGAGAGATGGAATAGAAGAAGTCCTGGCTTTTCTCCTCTCAGTCAGTAACCAACACAGTACAATAAGGAATTTATTTCTGGTCTCTGCCTGTATTTTCACAGTGCAATGGAGAACTGCTAACATGCAGTACTTCAAATCAGCTTAGACACCAGTGAGAAAGAGACACAATGCTTGCCAGGATTACAGATAACACCTGGTACCTGGGGATGTGGCTGAAAACACAACCAGCTCCAAAACTCACAGAAAAAATGGGAATAAGAACATTCCAGGCAATGCTTTATCAAGCCTAGAGCAGTTTGTTGTGCAGTAGATGAGCACTGCGAGCCTTCTAGCCACACAGAGATGCAAAACCTTGGCTGAGTGCTTTATTTGCTCTCAAAGCAACTGCAGCAAGTAAGAAAATGAGCACTATTTTTTTCAGAACAGTGGGGAATAAATCATAAATTGAGTGCTCTTTTCTAAAGATTTTTTTAGGGGAAGGATATATTCACTTGAGGTTTTCTACTGTTAGATTTTATAACACTTTCCATTGCTTAAATTTTCTCCTGTTGAAAAGAATTTTTATTTTATCATGTAAAGATGTATTTCTGCATCCTTGTACTCCCTCAGTTGGAAGCTGGATGCATGTTCCCCTTTTATCTCTAGTAGTCTTCTCTCAAGCAACAAAATCTCCCAGTTCAGTTTTCCTCAAAGAAAAATTCTGCCAAGCCTCACTCATCATTTTGCTACTCTTCTCTGAATTATTGGCTTGACTTTAGTCATCAGAATTCCTAAATCAAAAACCTGTATTTGATATGTGACCAGCAACAAACCATGTCTGAGGGCTTTTCCCGTCTAGAAAGGTATGTGTGTTTTTTAAACAGAGGACACACTTGGAGAGAAAGGTTGGGAACAAGACATAGGTTTAGAAATCCCAACCAATGTAAAATGTTGCGTTGTGCCATGTAAAATTTTATTTTTAAAAGTACATATAATCTGCCTTCCCATTGGTGATAATTTATGGAGTCAGTTTTTAAGCGGGCATCATTTCTCCTGGTACTTCTGAAACCTGCAAGGAGCAATGGTTAATACCTGTTGGAAGCGGAGAAGTTTCTCCTAATTTTGTTAGACCTTTCCCATTATCTTTCCCTTCTATCATCTACCAAACAAGTAGAACTGACAGAAAATTATGAAGTAAGCATTCAGATGTCTATCCAAGAACTTTGTGCTCATGATGACATGGCAGTGGCTGACTTTATTCAGCATCTCCAAACGAGTAAGCAGGATGCAGAAAACACAGCAACTGAGAAAGAATGGCATTGCATAGTCCAGTCCATGACAGATCAGCATTGCGTGATACTGGAATGTATGATTCAGGGAAAAATATCTGCATTGTCTCACATGAAAACAGAAGAAATTAATCCTAAGGTTTGAGGACTACTCTAGGGAGGACACCCTTAGTCTTTAAAAGCATTAACACTCTTCCAAAACTTCCCTAGCCACAGGCAAGGACTTCAAATCTCATATTGCCCAGGCTGTCCATTTCCAAAATGCAATCCCAAATACAGCATGAATGGAAGAAGTGACTGAATCAGTTTTCAGTATTAAAAAAAAAAAAAAAAAAAAAAAAAAAAAAAAAAAAAAAAAACCACAGTGTTATTCTGGTATTTTTAAGTATTTCCTGAAGGAAAATATCTGATTTTTTACAGATTTGTTCATTAATTAGCTATGTCAAAAATATTTGCAAGATCTGATTTTCTCCTGCTGATGTGAACTCACTCACAACAGAAGAGACTCTGGAAGACCAACTCTTAGAGCCCACCATCTCTCCTTCTCCTTTTCTCTCTCCTGAGCACAGCTGCTCCACAGGCAGACAACTCCCTGCCTGAGGGCAGCATCTCCATGGAGTTCCCAGCAGTGCCTTAACATGCTGGGAGTGCAAAGACCCCCAGGATTTTGTGAGCTCCATTGGGTATGCATTAACTGTGATGGAAGCCATTATTTAAGAGTCATTCTACAGCTGTACCAGATTATTAGAGTGGCCATTGAGGGTTTTCAATAGTCACATATATATGTCCTTGGAGTCATGCCTCTGTCCCACCACTGTTCATGATAATAACTGAAAAATGACCCATAAGTTAATGCCATAATGACAGAATAAAGCTGCTTGAAAACTGACTATGCCCCTCTCTGACTAAACGCTCTGCAAAAACTTGCCATGAGAAATTTTAAGTGGAAGATAAAATAGATTAAAATCTAAGATGTTAATCTATTATTTAATAGACTAAAATCAGATTATTAATCTGTCACAAGAAACAGATTTAAAAAACCATCTAGGCTCATGGAAATATTTGTTTTAACATGTTTTTCTGAACATTTTCAATTGAAAATGAAATTAAATCTATCACTAAACCCCTTAAATGTTTCATGCCACTGATGTCAAGCTCTTCAATAAAAATCTCTGTTGCCTTTCTAAATGCCACTGCATGCATAATTTTTGCAATAATCTTGCTTTTATAAAGCCCAACATGAAATGTTCCAGCTGAAAATTTCCAACAAGTTTCTTTCTGGAGAGTCTGAATGAACATACTAAATTAAATTTCAAGAATAAATCAGGGGTAAGCATCTGATAAGTTCCATAGGGTGGAACCTTTACAGGAACTACAGGCATGAGAAAATCACCAAATACATGAGCTGGTATCTCCCACAGAGCAGTGAATACCCACATCTGGGAAAAGATCAGTTTAGGCACCCTGCTCATGTTCATGCTTCTATGCAGGGTGATTAAGTCCCAAAACCACAACAGCCTTAATTAGATGATTACAGCAAATGTAGGTATGGACTCTCTTAAGGAAGATCCTGTTAGCAATACTTCTCTAACAGAGAAAGTCTAAAGAGATCTGGGTATAATTGCCTATACTAAAATGAACAGACCTCACACATCCATACAACTGCCAAGTAAAATATGTATCTTGGTGTGCCTGTGTGAGGCAGTCTCCCATGAACACATGTATGTAGTGCAGCAGGAAGCTGCAATGGCACAGGTGTTCCTTTGGGGCTGGACTCTCCCCACAAGTCTCAGTAGTGGATGTTTCTCTCCCGTTCTTTTCCTGCAGCCCTGCCAAGGGCATGACATCAGTAATGCCACTCTGAATCCCAGAGAAACATCGCTGGAACACCTGCCTTCCCACGCACCAGCAGCAGAGTGGGCAGCTCAGCTTCCATTGCTCCTGCACTGGCAAAGTAGGATGGCCAGGCAGGAAAACTCTTCTTTTCCTGCTTAAGGAGAAATTTGGCAAGCCAAGACTCCAGAATATCTCAGGGGCATAACCAATTGGCTGGTTTATTTACATAATTTCCTCACCCATTTTCTCCACCCTAAAGCTTCACTTCATTGTCTGTGGGGGGAGAGAATATGACATCAAATCCAGGGAGCAAGCCAAAGTAAGAGCTGCAGCTTGGCAAGTACATGACAGGAAAGATAATCTTGTCCTAGTATTGCTCACCTTGGTGGACTGCAGTATCTTCTTTTCCCCTGCCACTGACCAGCCATATCCTCCAACATCCCTCCGTGCTTTTATGTTCTTATTAGGATTCAGATGGATGAATTCAATGATTCCAGTATATTTAGTCATCACCTTTAGCTGTAAGCAGTTCTGATGGTAACATTTTTATAAAAAAAAAGAAAAAAAGTTTTTTTTAATGTTCTCTATTCTTCCCTTCAGCCACCTGCAGATTCTTAAAAATTTAGTTTTTGTCTCTCTAACTCAGTTCAAGTATTTTTGATAAGTCTCAGATGAAACAGCAGTAAAACAAGGCTAAGAGGGAAAATAGACTCCTAAATTTGATCCATTTTTCTGATGTTTAAGAACGGAGTGGGGACCCAAAAGAAATTTGACAAAGTCTCACTATTGCCAATATTCTGCAGGCAAAAAACAATGCACTTCTGAGCACTCCTTTGGGTGAAGAGTCTGTCACATTTAGAATGGGTACCTTAAGCACCGGCAGTTAAGCTTGCATTTCCAGCCATGAATAAAAATAAAGTGTTCCTAGGGGAGGAGAAGTACTGGAGGCTGAAGCCAAATTTATCAGCACAGGAAAGTGCCTAGCAAGAGCAGGTATGGAGATGTACTTCCCTTCTCAGAGGAGCCCAGCTTCCTTAGTAATCTGAACATCTACAAGGGGCAGAGAATCAGCCAGAGGCTCTGGCTGTTGGTTAGGTCAAGCAGTACGTGGGAGAAAATGCAGCAGAGGTGATAGGTGAGGGCCATGGAGTTTCCAAAGGACAGAACTGCAATGGTAGCTGCACTTGGTAGGCACCCAGAGCAAGCAAGGGGACAGGAAGCAGACCTCAATGTGAAAGAGCACTGTTTGTCATACAGGCACACTTCTCTCTCCCTCCAATTCCTGTCCTGTCCAGGAGCCACAACCACCCTGCCAACCCAACCTTCCCAAGTAGCTGTGGGGAGAGCAGCAGACTGCAGAGCCAGATGAAGGAGGAAGGCACAATATCCCTTTGCTGTGGAGACAGGGTGTTGTGACTCTGCCAGGCTTGAGGATCTTACTGCAGAAAAGACATTGCTGGCATTCAGCAGCTTGATCTTGATAATGATGTTCAAATATCATCTTTGCCATCCAGTGATGAAGAAGAGGTAAAGCAGTTCCAGAATAAAGCTTTGTTTACCCAGCAGAGGAGATATGGTTTGGGCTAAACAGCTGGTGGTAATCTTTAAATATTTGTCAGCTTCCCCCGTTGTCTCCTGCATTTTCAGTTGCAGCTGTCATAACCAGCAGTACCATCCATCTGCCTTGGAGAGCTTGGCCAAGAGCCCACTCATTTTGTTGACTTTTGCTTGTAATTTTTCCCTCTCTGATTTTTCCCACCCGTTCCTCTGGCATAGGTTTGTGGTTATCTTTCCTCCTCACAATGAAAGCAGATTCAGCAGCATCCTCCCCTCAGGCAGGGACAGATTTGCTGCAGCCACCTGTCCTTCACAGCCTCTCATTTTAGCTCTGAAACCAAGTTATTATTTCATAGAACCTGCTTGCTTTTCAGTGGCTGTCCCTGTGGCTCCCCTCCAGCACACAACATCAATTCGCAGGGATTTTGAATTTGCTTTCTTCTGATCCAAGCCACTCATGATGGTGAAGTCATCAGCCCAAATGAAAGAACTGATACCCCAAAACCACTGTGAGTTTCTGTAATCCCTTCCCTAGGGAGCACTGTCCAGTCTCCAGGCAGGATAAAAAGACAAGTCTGGTCTCACATGGCTGTAACAGAGGTTTGAAAATGAAGGTATTATCTTATGATTTCAGTGTGGAGGAATGACCCTGACTGAGACAGCCAGGATTGTCATGTAGTGCTATCATTAGATTCTCCTTTCAGAAGGAAGGCTCTCTGTAGGCTGCCGAAATTAGTAGCCACTGTGGCTAAACATAATCACTTTGATCCAGTGAGTTGTGCAAGTGTGAGTTTAATGCTTCTGAAAACCAGGTGTGACATTGCTGAGAACAGTGCAGAGCATCAGAGACAGATATGGCCTGGGCACTGAGTGTGATGTGTTCAGAGCTTTCACTCTGACTTTGGTCCATCTGCTGAGGGGGAAAAAACCAATTTGAACCCTACACTGCTGGACTGTCACTACTCATTACCTCCAAGATCTAAGCCTAGAGGCAGTGATTTTAAGACAGTCACAAAGAGATTCTGTTGTTTCACTCAGACATTCAGGCTGTTTTTCAAAACACTAAGAACCCATCTTTAGACATGGCACCAAAACCAAAAAATAAACAGGACCAGATCAACATTCAGGGAAAGGGAAAATCTAATCATACATCATAAAATCATCTCAAATTCAAGCCTCTAAAAATCAAGCACTCAGATGCAATAGTCCATCATAAAAATCCCAGTAGATTTAGGAGCCTGGGGCTCCAGTTTAAGTTACACAGTAATGAAGTATCTTCTGGTTAGCCTGAAATGAACATTTCTGAGCACATTCCCAAATAATCAGCAGTGTGTTATCATAAAAGCTACAATGAAAAACTCAAAACTAATCCTGATACAGCAATAACTAGAGTTGGCAGCAGGCACATACAACAGCACTTTAATTTAAAAGTACCAAGATAATGTAAAAAAAGCCTCCAGACCACATATGAACATAATTTACTGGAAAATTAAATTGCTGATTCATCCTGGTTAATTTTGATTATGACAAGATGTGTACACAGTTGACACATGAGCTAAAAGTAATTCAACTTTGAAGACAGATCTGGTTCATAGCTTCCAAAGCCAGAATCACCTACTCACAGCCATGTTTCAGGTGAGGAAAACAAGGAGCTTCTAGAACAGTGCAGAGCAAATACACACAGCCTTAATGCTTGCATTTCTGTAAGAAGAGGGCAGGCTGCTAACTTTCCATCCAATAGGAAGGCAGCAGGAGATACAGCATCTTCCCTGGAAACCTTTGCCTTGTCATGGCTGTGGGAAGGAATCCCTGTTGCTTTAGATCAGTATTACAAGCGGGCTCTTTACTGAGCATAAGATAACATTACCTGGAAGAGGGCTGTAAAAAAAGAAGCACATTGATGGTGTAGATTTGTAAAGAAGGACCAATGAGAACTTTGTGAATAATCTTGTTAAATTATGTGAGACTCAGATAAAAATAGGCATGCAGGCTAAGAGGATCCTCCAGGGATCCAGGTAACCCTCAGGCCTGGAGTAACCCAGCTGAAGCTGACAGAAATGCACCACGGCATAATACAACCTACTTTTATAAAAATACAAGATATATAGAAAAATATGGATTTTTCAGGTGACTCTCCTTTTCCAAGGCACCCTTTATACAATAGTTCAGAGATCAGATTTTTTTTAACCATTACTAGGGGAAGGCAAGCAGCTTGTCCTACACAGCTAGACCTTCTTTTCTGAGGGACTATCTGAAGTAGGGGGATACAAACTTCTGGGGATTTCTACATTTTATAGATGTTTTTACAGCTATAATATAAATATAGCATCTATAATATATAGATGCTTTCCTTTCCAAAAGTACTAGTTCCTGAGTGCAATTAAATGATTGGCTTTTTCTCTATCTTCATCCTTATGCATTGCATTCTTACTGGTGGTCAGTCAGTCTGTGAGCACAGCTTTCATCTTTGTAGCCTGTATTGCACTCCTGCATCAGAAAGACAGTTTTATGGAGCTTGAAATAGATGAGCTAATAGTCCACTTCCTCTTTAAATTGCATGAAACTACAAGAAGCAGCTTCTCCAGCCAGTCTCCAGTTAGAAAGAAATAATATAAAGCAAACTGCAGTTTTTTCCCTTCTGTGATTTCTCAAACAGTCTCTTTTCAGCAAAAATCTACAAGGTGTGGATGAGCTGCTCCTCTGGGCAGCTGCTGCTGTGGGGCCTTGACAAAAACAGCTCTCCAGAAAATGCAGGCATGGTCCTGCTCCTGGAGGCGCCACGGGCTGGAGCTGCCCTGTCTCACAGACTGATGTACATAAAATGACATAGAGAGCTGCCATGTTTCACCTGTAGCTCTGTCTGGTTGAACTTGTTCAGGAAGGCAGAGACAGTAGGAAACAAGGTAACAGTGCTAAAGAGGTCCCAAGTCATGGAGGTTTCACAGCCCTCTATCTCTGAGGCCATTACCACAGAGTCTCTTCCAGAGTTCTGGATCTGGGAAGACAGAGGCGGCCAAAGCAAAACCAGACACAGCCAAGATGGCACAAAGATGATCAGCTTTTACCACCATTCAGCTCTGTATCCCTTTAAACTTTATTCAGACTAAAAGGTGTGTTTGGAAGGCTTAATTCAATAGAGCAACAGATCTTGGCCAACATCTCCCAGGAAGTTTGGTTCCACATTGTTGACAGCCTCCCCCGTATCACATCCCATCAGCAAGTCACTGGCTGTCACATCTCCTGCTGTCCTGTTAACACTGTCCTCTTCTCATGTAGGGCTAAAGTGGCATTAAATTTCTGGATGGATTGTTTCCACCTAAACATATGACAGAGAGCTGTCAGCACAGAGTCAGCTGAGAAAGTCCCTGGGGAATGCTGTCGACTCAGATACCACAGCCCTAAGAAAGCTGATTTGGATGGGGAGAGTCTGATTTGTATCTCTAATACTGTAAGGCACCTGCACCTTTTACTGTGATTGCTTTTACTGACTCAAATATTTTTAAAAGAAAATAAGCAAATAAATAAAAGCAGCCTGCTATCAAGAACCAAGGAATAATTTATAAACAGTCACCAAAACTTGAACTGATTCTGACACTTCCCTCAGATATTTACAGGAAAGAGAAATTCATATCAAATATGCTCTGAAATCTATTTATAAGGGCAAGCTGAGAGATGGAAAATATAAAACACAGAAACATTACCAAATGGATGTAAAGCTATTTCCAGTATCCTCCATACTGCAGCATTTTACCAACAGTAAATAAAAAATAGAGTTTTTACTTCAACCAAGTCTGCTTAAAACACATTTCCTCAAAACTAAACAGTGCCAAGTTATGAGAATCCCATTCATGATCCATTTATGTATATTTAGCCATGGACCCGAAAAGGAACTAGTCCTAATAAGCAAAGATTTAAACACTGGTATAGCTTCATTGCACAGGCAATAATGCATAAGACAATTACCTGGACTGCAAACAATTGATTTTTATATTGGACATTATCTAATGAATTTTTGCTGATATTCAGTAATACTGTAAGTCACTTACTCTAGACCTGAATGTTAGTTAAGGACTGTGAATAGCTGCCTAGATGTAGCAGAGCAGCTACATCATCCTTTCAATTAGGCAGGCTTTTCTCTGTCATCCATGGTGGTTTAGAATAGTCTGTAAGTAGGACAGAGGAGCTATCCAATAAATTTAGTTTTAAACAGAAATTATTCATTACTAATAGTGAAACAAAAGCTTTTTTAAAATCCCTCACAGAGTAGGTTTTATAGCATAGCAATTGTCTCATTTCCCTTGCTCACAACTGCAAGCAAAAATTGCCACTTGACAGCAAAACAGTTTGTGCCTTTTATAAATATATTAATGTGCCTCGCATGATATATATGGATATGCATCTCAGAAACAACTTAATTCATAACCATAAATTTCTTTAATAAAAATCATAATGATCTTTTATCATAAGCAGTAATATATAATAACACTATCAATCTCCTATCCTTATTAACATAAGAAAACATGATCTAAATATAAAATAGCTCATTTTATAATAAAATCTAGATATAATTAAGATATGTAACTTTCATTGTAAAAGCTAATACAATAACCCAGAACCTTTTTAATCTCAGATTCAGAACAATGTAATGTCAGTTTTAGATCCCAACTACACAAATCAATATCCAGTCTAATGGTTTAAAAAGAGGAAGTCTAAGACCTACATGAAATTACTGGACTTTCTTTATATCTGCAGATATCTGTGAGCAACTGAGCATGAAAAGCAGGTAAAGAATGCAGAGTTTAGAGAGGTGTTTATCAAAGGGCTTGTCCTGAGTCCTGACACACATTGGGTGGTGTGGAAAATTGCAATTGCTGCATGTCTCTCTCTTCCCTCTTGCAAGGAATTAAAGATCACAGTTGCCTGTCTCAAGCACTTCTTCTCAGTTGCGGGCACAATTTACTGTGGCAGCAATTGATGTGGTGAGGGCAATTTGCCCTCTGAAATTCAAAAACAAAAAAAGCAACCTGAGATAATACAACTATATTTGAAAAATATAATAATTTCACTTATAACTCCACCAACAGTAAAGACTTAGTTGTTGTTTTATGTCAGGATTAAATCACAACAGATCTGTACACTGCCCCCTGGTGAATAGAGTATGGGCTCAATATAAGGATATCTTTGCATAAGAACCTTTGTGTGAAAACTTTCTATATTTTGCATGAGAAGTTTGTACATTAAAAGTCAACACATCACCCCTATGCACGATCAGTGAACTTACAAAATGTCCCTGGAAAACAGTCTTTGAGTTACAGGGTGGTGTGAGGACTTTGAGATCACAGCTGCCTGTCTCCAACACTGCTAAGGCCACAGAAGGACTTTACCGTGAGATCAGCACAGAGCAGAGCAGCAGGGTGGCACCGGCTCCAAGCCTGGCAGAGGCAAGACCTGGGTAGCACATCCTGGGTAACACATTCAGACAAAAATTCCCACATTGGCAACTGTGTAAAGACGCTCATGAGCACATCACCTGGCAAACAAGGATCACCCAAAGTTATGGGAGAGATGGCACCTGTGACCACCACCAGCCACTGCAGCCCCTTCAGAATATGCCTCTGTAGATACCTGGAACTTGGACTGTCAATTAAACCAGCAGGAGCCTGAGATAAGATAAAGGTGGTACTATTGTCTGGGTGTTATGTCAGACCTAGGGTGAGTTTAATAAAGCTGGGGGAGAAGAATGTATTGCTGATAATGGCAGAATTTATGGGCCACAAGAAAAGCCAGCTCAGCAACTGTGCTGAAATCAGCCCAGGCAGTGTATAAGGTGATTCTGGCAGGGGACATCATGCCCACCAACTCACAGACCATCAACCCAAGAAATTCGCTTGCTCAGAAGAAGAGAAACACTGAGCATAGGTCTATTTAGCATTAGAAACAAGAAAATAAACAACATAAGAAGAGAATTGTTTAGCCAAAGAGCACTTATGCCTTTGTTTGCAAAAATGTATAAATAGTGAAAAATTTTGACTGTACTTGCCTCTCCCACCACTGAGAAGCCCAGGGTGAAGAAGGACCAACAAGATGCTGCTGGATCCATAGGTGGTGACTATCTTCTGCCGAGTCTGTCTGTCTCTTTCTCTCCTCTCTTTCTGTTTCTATCTCCCTACCTCACATTCAATGTTAAGTTAAATTCAAACTGTTGACTTCAATATAGGTTCAACATTTGCACCGTGATTCGGGCAGAGGCGTCTCTCAGTAACCAGACCGTAACATCCCTCCCCACAGAGGACAACATCCCCATAAGGAAAGCTGAGAAGCACATTCACCTGCTCCAAAACAGAAATACCATCCCAGTAAGTGTGGTCATCCTTCATCTAGTGGTTCTTCATCTCTGCATCCTATTTTCTGCATGAATTTTTTATCATTTTCTTGTTCTTTGATTTGCTATAGCAGACTGATCACAAGCAGGCAATGGCAACATCACTTTCCACAGGCCAACAGCAACCTTCCAGAAAGTCTGTAACAGTACTGCAGATCAATACCATAAAAGCAGAACTGAGAAAACAGATCTTGAATGGCCTGGTTTTTACCCATGAGAATAGTTGCCCTTCTTCTCCCACTCATTTGAGGTTACACAGCCCCTGTTGTAGTACCTCCACCTCCATCAGGTGTCCTCAGAGCAACCATTTCTCATTTCTCAGACAGAGGATCTTGGGTTGCCTGTTATGCTGCCAGCTGTATGAACTTACTTTTCTTGCTGTTCTTTTTGAAGTATTCAGATTGGTGTGTAGTTTCTGGTCTTCATCCTTTATGTGTAGGCTATTTCTCTAGCTCTGTAAAATGCTGTTTTTCATGTCCAGTGAGACCACATACTTTAAAAAAAAGCTCTTTGAGGAGCAGTGCTTTAAATGCAATTCTTTTTATTACTATTTTGATATGATTCCCCTACTCTTAGGCATTTCTACTCTCTCTATTACATAGGTAATCCAGAATTTAAAGATGCAAGACAGCCCATGAAATTAAAAGCAATTTTCATGCATCAACAGAAGTGGCTTTTTTATTTTTTTCTAACATTTTGAGCTGAAAACAGACAGAATGTAGGAGCCTGATCAAATGGGTGTCAGAAAATAATCCTCAAACCTCTGCTGAGGTACAGGAATAAATGAGAAAAGAAAACTTCAAAGACTAATAAACAAAATATATCAGTGTAGCAGCAGCCATATTTTTCTCTCCTGAGGTCAAACCTCATCTTAGTAAAGTTAATGGAAAAATCAGGATCAACTTCAATGGAATGACTCCTCTGACTTGGCATGCTGTGGGTGTGCCATGATATCAAAGTAGGATTAGACCCTTAACACCAGCTCTTCTGTTGGCAGCCCTCAGCACTGCAGGTTACTGCAGCTACAGGAGATAATGCTTTTCATCTTATAGACTTTCAAAAATGCAAAATAAGTACAGTCCCAGCTGAAAAATCCACGTGTGTGTATTGTACTACATCCTGCGCTACTTAATCACTCGTTATATGTGTACTTCAGAAGGAGCTGGAAATCACGAGCAAGATTTACTTTCTAACACAGGCTCTGTTTGAAAGCTTCCACTGGCTGACCATGGCACTTTTCCATTTCTCCACTCATTATCAAGTTGGTGTCAGAGAGCAAGTATCTCAGGATGTACCACAGAAGAACATTATTTTTTCATGTTAGATCTCATTTTGAATCAGCATCTTCACCATGTAAGCTCTAAAGGAAAATAAATTTAATAAGAGCCATCTGTGACATAAAATGGCAGAAGAAATAATTAGGATTAGTAGCAGACTTGGTTTCTGAATGAAGATATACAGTGTATAATGCAGGTTTATGAATCCACTTTATCTAAATGATTAGTAGCTCACTTTTTTGTTGATGGCATTTAGGGCATGAAAAATCATGCTGGTGTATTAACCATTTGATTAACAACTTGTATGATGAAAAAAATAAGAAAAAGAAAGCACTATTCAGTTCTCTGACTCAGAGAAAGACTATAAATTTCAGATACATAAATACATTTAATAATTTTGATGTGATAAATGGTCAGAGGTAAATCTTCACATGCATAGAGCTTATTTAAACCTTGTTCTCTGGAGTCTTGCTAAGCATATTTAGCTTCTCCTTTTCCTTCCAGAAATTTCATTCCAGAAGCACCTTAGGAACAGCTATTTTTGGCCTACACATATCATAGTAGGGATGCCAGTGCTAATCTACAGACAAAGCCACTCAAGGATGCCCTGAAATTAAGCTCAGCAGATGAGAAAGGGCATACAGGGAGTGCTTTCAAACAGCCCATACCACCTTTACCACCTCCAAAATCTTTTATTATGTATCTATTTCTATGTGTATTGAGATACATTTTGTGTTTATGAAGTTATACTTTCCACATGTTAAACTGCCAATGAAATTCAATAGAAGACATGGACATTAAAAAGTTACTAGAGTCTGCAAGTATTTTCTTGAAGATCCCCTCCATTCTTTGAGAAGGTTCAGAAATGTTTCTGCCCTTCATATGTCCTGTTATCAGACAATAATATACTCCATAATTTTATGCTCCAAAAACTTCTGGAAGCAGTATTGAACAAAAGACCTTGCAATTGACTTTCAAGAATGACAGAATTACAGTACTGTTTTACATGTGAAAAATGAAGGTTATTCTTCAAGGTCACATCTTTCATCCTACTCTGTATGAAAATGCTATAATCAACATTCATACCCCAAAAAGAGTGGATGAAAATTTTCTTCTGTTGCATAAAGCAGCTCACTCGACTTGATCCAATATTACAAGCTACACATGGATTTCATGCTACTTAAGAAGCTCAATTATTTAAACAGCCCCAAATCCAATAGCCTACTAGGTGCCTGAAGCTCCTCATTCATATTTGTATTAATTCATATTTTGATCTGGGATGAAATTCAAACTGTTCAAATCCAGGAAACTCATTCCAGAATAACTCCTCTCTGTTCAAATAATGTTCAAATAATGTTTATCTGAAAGTAACACAAAACTTTTCCCCTGCTTTATTTTATTATTTACACTTGTACCTTAAGTATCTAAAGTTTTTAATTCAAGGCTACTGCTGCTGCCTAGTATCAGTAAAACCAGGAGGGAAAGAAGTTGATGCAGACTCTGCAGTATGGCAGATACATAAATTAAACTACATTTCAGCAGTTCTGCACTTTAGAATGATCACCTGCCATATAAATGAACCTCTGCTAAATCAAACTTGAAAGATCACAAGGCAAATATTTATGCCTAATGAATATGCGGCTTAAGAGAAATATCTAAACTTTTACCTTGATACCAACAAGATTATCCTGAAAAACATCTTCTTCAATAAAATTTAAAATATCGTTATCATATAAATTTCAATATTGTTATACTATCAATCAGCATTAACAACAGAAAAAAAAATTTAAAGGCAATTACAGATTCAGTTTTACATTTTCTCAGTGAGATTTTTTCCTCCTTATTTTCTTATTGTAATATGTTCACTGCTTGTCTAGTAATCAGCTTCTCTTGCAGCAGATTTGTTTTGGATGAACAATATTTATGTAGTGCTCTGAGTTGTCTATTAGACACACAGTGTCATCCAAGGGAAAGTACTCCAGGCTAGATCTCAGGAGACCATGTGTTTAACCACTTACTTTGCCACTGACCATGTGTACTTTCCTTATCTCACTCTGTCCCCATTTTCCTCCTTTCCATGGTCAGAAGATCAAAATATTTGGGGAGAAGCTGTCACATTTTGTGTGCCCTCCTCTCACTAGGCTCTGCAGTAATACCAATCTATGTAGTAAAAGCTTGTTCTTTTCCCTGAATTACTAGCACCTGAGTGCAAGATTGTGTTTCCAGAGAGCAGCCAATTCAAGATTAGGCTTTTAAGAATTAAAAAGGGCTTTTTAGGTCACTACTCTATAAAGTATGAACCTTTGCACTCTATCAAGGTGTAAGTGCAGTATATGGTATCTTGTTCTTATTTAATCTCTTTTAAATTCAATGTCTTTTAACATACCCTTACCAACTATATCATTTTATTTTAAATACTGTAACAATTTCACAATCTCTCAAAAGAGTTCTTGCCTTGCACCCATCTCAGTAAAGCATTTATACCTGGTTTCCCTAGGACTGTTTATAGCACCCTAATTTCAAAATCAATCACCCAACCTGGTTCTTGTAAAAGAGAATATTGACAAGACAGAAAAATTCATTATGTGAAGATCTATGAGCTTTGAACTACAGCTATTCAACTCAAAAGCATAACAGCTATGTATTTATACTGATGCCTATGGCACCTCTAGGAAGTTTGTCCTTGGCATTAGCCATCCTCATGTTGATCCTTAGGCAGGATCCTTGTTAGACCAGCTAATCTGTGCTATCCTTTTACTATGTCTCCCTGGAAACACACAGATTGCAGACAAAGGGAAATACCCCAACTGCAGATGAGGTGGTAGAGGCATCATCCCTTGAAGAATTCAAAAAAAGACTGAATGTGGCACTTGCTGCCATGATCTAGTTGAACAGTTAGAACATCGGCTGGACTAGATGATCTTATAGGTCTCTTCCAGTCTTGAAATTCTGTGATTCTGTGATGAAGGCAGGTTTGGATAATAACGCTATCTCAGTATTTGTCTGTCAGTATATGGACTGTTTTGAAATACCAGGTACTCAGAGCAGTCTTCCATTTTAAAGGAGCCCAGGTGCTTGATAATTCTCAAGATCATAGCAAAAAATGAGATTTGTTTTTAATTGGTCTACTCTATGCATTAACATCTACCTGCTCATTCCCTCCTCCTTCATGCAGAGTATAGAAGTGGAGTGGAGTGGAGTGGAGTGGAGTGGAGTGGAGTGGAGTGGAGTGGAGTGGAGTAGAGTAGAGTAGAGTAGAGTAGAGTAGAGTAGAGTAGAGTAGAGTAGAGTAGAGTAGAGTAGAGTAGAGTAGAGTAGAGTAGAATATCTTGAGTTAGAAGGGACCCACAAAGATCTCCAAAGTCCAACTCCTGGCGCTGCACAGGACATCCCTAGCAATCACACCATGTCCCTGAGAGTGTTGTCCATGTGCTTCTTGAACGCAGACAGGCTTGGTGCTGTCACCACTTCCCTGGGGAGTCTGTTCAGTGCCCAATCACCCTCTGAGTAAAGAATCATTTCCTAACATCCAACCTAAACCTCCCCTGACACAGCTTATTTACACAGTAAATGAAAGTTCATTTCCTCTTGGCTTTGAAAAATACTGCCGTGTTCTCTGACAAAATGGCACCTAGAAGAACCCCAATTAAAATCACAATTTTGAGCACCTCTTGATATTTTGTTGTCTTTGAATTTGGGATAGATCTTAACCATACTAGTTTCTCAAAAACATTAATAATTTTCATTCCTATTCCATTCCAATAATATAAGCTTTAAAAAAATCCAATATTTGAACCTCTGCATTCCTACCATGCCAGGAGACAGCAAAAGAGAATACAGCTACACTGAAGTCAAAAGGATTTTATGTATAGCAGATGTCAGGGTTGGGGATATTATGAGTTTGGCTTTTTTAAAGCTGTATTTCTCATCTCCCAGTGGTGTGTATCTGTATCCAGCAGACCTACTTACCCCTTTTAGCAGATCTTCTTCCTCCTCTCTTTTCGCACTGGTCAACTGGTGCTTCCTCTTGTGCAATTGAATTTGGCAGGTGCAAGAGTACTGGTTTATGCTGTGCAGAAGCTGGGGAATGCTATTTTGACAGCTGATAGTTCTGCAGCATCCTTGGAGGCTTTTAAAAGCACATAGAAAACTTCATTATTTACAAAGCTTTACAGATGGGATGCACAAATCACCCATGGCCAATTTGTCAAAGGAATTTGACTGCATTTTTAGGTATCCATCTTGTGCAGACTTTGCACAAACAGAGAAAGGTATTTTGTCTCATCTTGCTATTTTGAGAACTTTAAAATTCATGTTCCTTCACTACTCCTCCATGCTTTATCTTTTTCATTGGGTAGTTTGAGGAAGAGGTTGTAGTTTGTTGGAGTTTTTGTTTTGTTTGGCCATTTCATACGCTTTGGTCACTGCAGCAGATGCAAAATGAAATCTGGGTTTTCCTCAGCTCCATTCAGTATCAGAAGACAGTCATAGAATGGCCATGATCCTCTGAACAAGTCCAGGATGTTGTGTAATATTCCAGCCTTTCTTTTTGTGTTTGCAAGCCCACAGTTTTTCCAAGGTTTCAGCAGTGCAGTATAACTTGTATTACTTCTGTCTAGTCCCCTTTGATCATTTCCATTTCAGCCAATACTGCATCTTGCTCTTCTTCCTCCTTCCCAGTCAAACAATATTTTAGGCTGAAATATGTGCAGCTACTCATGCTTTCTCTTTCCCTATGTCTCCATTCCCCTCACCTCCCTTAGCTTAGGGACACAATAGGGACTAATTTTTAGCAAACACCCACACCCTGTATACAAATTAGCAGGAGTTCAGCTGCTCTGAACCATCAGGTGCTATCTGCATATTTATGATGAGCTCATTGACCAAGGAACTGAATACCTGTACCAGGCTGGTGGTATCCATTCTGGTGATTTTATTTCCAGTCTGATATTATGCGATGGTTTTAATCAGTGTTTCTGGGAATCTCAGGAATCTCAGTATTCATCATGGAACTCTGTCCCTCATGAATCCAGAGAGAAACTCAAAAATACTATCTAGGTGTCAAGGCAGATCAAAATACCATTGCAAAATTCTTTATTTGATGAAGTATTAATTTAAGCCATTTCTTTGCGTACAGAGGACACAACCCATGGTGCTTAAGACTTGCAGTAATGCAAAACTTCAAAGTGATTTTCACTTTGTTCTCCATGCCAGTGGAAAGTATACAAGGTCTCTATTATAGAAACCGGGAAAATATTCATACCGAGTGGTGACTTGGTTTATTTAATGTTCACTTAAAATAAGCCCATAATACTTACATAATCAAGTGTTCCATAAATACTCAAGCAAGCTAAGAATCTGACAGGAATGTTCACTGGCTTCTTCTGAAGGGTCTATTATTTATCATTCACATAAATCCTCCCCAGAAGCCTGATCCACATTCAACCAAGCAACTGAAGCATGCTGTCTAATGTGCAGAACCATCTGAAATCTTGAGTATAGTATATTCATAACAAGCTACACATATATGTTGTACACACACAATATAAACCTAATATTATTCATCTAAATTACTTGGAAATTAATTTTGGGCAGAGAAGGTATCAGGTTTCTAATATGCCTGCAGACAACAGACAACTCGTAAACAGAAAGAGCTTGGGTTCTTATTTTCTCAGCTCAGTTTTGTCTTAAAGAAAATATCATATTTTCTTCTCTGTAGGGTTCTTATTGGATATAAATAGGTCTCACAAGGTTGATCTAACTGCAAAATAAATCACAGGAGAATGAAAGACCTTCAGCAGTTTCCTTAACAACATGATAATGGCACAAACACGGCAGTGATGTTTCTGGCACTTGCTATTTTGAGAGGTTTTCATCTCCCTTGAAATGAAGAACCCAGTGGGAAACAATAACCAAAGGTTTCTTGTACCAAAGGTACAAACAATCTTGTGGACAAACAATCACTGCTGCTAGTGGAGAGGAGCCTCACCATGCCTTGCAAAGGTGTACATGAGACTCCTGCACTTCTGGTTTGTGATCTCTCTTGCCCTGGTCCTTCCATAAGGCTCCTCCTGGGGCTGCAGCTGCCAAAAAACAGCTATTGGGAGATGCCAGAGTAGACATCTCTCATTACCTGGGATGGCACTCAGGGAAGAGAAACAAAGTGCTTTATTGCGTTCACCTCCTTCACTGGGAAGGCAGGAGGCAGGACAGCTGAGAAGGGCTGCTCTCCTACAGTGTTGCAAAGTTATGCTGAGACCTGGCCCATGTCTAATGCTTGGTTACATCTGTTGTGTTGGTGCTAGGAACATCCTCAGCCAAATATTTTGGATGCAAATGTTTAGACAATGGACCATAAATCACATTATAGGGAAATGCTTTTTCTCTGGATTTTTTTTTTTTTTTGTGGCTGCTAATTAAAATGCAAAGAATAAGATTGTTCAGAGGGATGGAGATTTTATCCTATTTTGTAGTACAAAAGGCCATTTTTCTCTAATTCTCTATTTGATCTGTAGATAACTGTATGTGTGACTGTATATGTTCAGGTTCAGTTATATGTTCTGAATCACATCTGGTGTAAATATTAGTTCTTGTAAAAAACAAAGAAGCGTTCAATTTCTAAAATGCTTTTATTCTCTGAGCTTATAAATTTCATGCTATGGCTTTGTACATTAAGCAACTTGATTTATTTCCCCACTGTGTCTCATGTAAGGAAGTGACCTGCAGAAATAAATGCAGATTGAGTGGGAGATAAATGTAACCATTTACTAACCATCCCACCATGATGGAAGATAAGTTATATATTGGCAAAATATAACATCTTTCTTTCCTCCTCTTCTTCATCCTATTTTTCTAAGTCAAATAGACACTGTTCCCTACTCACGAATAGTGAGACTGACTTTCTGACTGCTCTTAGGGTGGGCACTTTACTTCATGGATCACGATGCTCCTGATTATTTCCATCCCAGCCCTGCTGAGAGGACTCTGAGAGGAGACAGGCAGGGCAGAAGTGAAAACTCTTCATCCTGCCTCAGTAATACTATACTTTTTCTACTACTTTATGTAAAGAATAAATTAAAAAAAAATACTAAACAAAAGACATTCCTGTGGAAGAAGCAATTATTTTTTCAGTTTATTTAAGCTAAGATAGGACTTCATTGTCAACAGTCTGCCATTCCTATTTCAGTTGCTGTCTCTTTTTGTATTGATTTTGGGTAAACTTTGTGACTAGTAGCAATTAGTGACACTTGCGTGGCAGTAATGAACATTAAAACAGGTACTTTCTGAAACAGGGTGAGTGGAGACAAGTGGTAAAAATCACCCAGAAGAACCCAGGCCAGGTTTTAATGGAGTATAGAAAGACTTCTGAAAATCTGTATAAATTAACTGAGTGTCATCATAACAGTAATTTTTTTTTTTTTCTGTCCCACAATGTGAAGTTCATGAGCAGCCATGGGCCTCATGGGAAGAAACACTCTCCTCAAGCAGTGTTCCACCAGGTCACATCCCCTGAGAGGTATCTCCAGGCAAAGCCCTTCATGCAAACTGGCTTCGTGTTACGCTGGACTGGATATCAAGCTTTTGTGATTTTCAAAAAAGGGGAAGTAACCTGGATATGGCTGTTGGAACATTTCTAGGTACAGCAAACCTGATCACTCCTACAGAATCCCAGTAACAAGTGAGCTGGATTGAGACCAAGATTTAGATGTCCACATGTGACCAGACAGCAGTTCAGACCTCTAAATCCATTTGCCAGATCAGAATCCTGATCCATCTCCCTCAGCTCCTACCTCCTGAGAGGGACTAAAATTAAGTAGCCAGTTCCACAGAATATAAGAATAAATTCACTTAATATGCTTTAGAGAGCCACAAATGCATTTACCACTGCACAGGAGATTTAGATAAAATATCCCTTGAACATATTTTTGAGAATGGATATGTTAATACTCAAGCACATTTTAGATTTGTGATCACTTAAGTTATATAGAAAAGTTAGTTTATGCAAAAGGAAGAGGCTTGTGAAAAAAGGGAGTATCTAACTGTGGTGATAGCTAGAGGAAGGAGCCTGCAGCACAGCTGATTGCCACCGTGCAGTGCAGTACTCTGCTACCTGATTAGATGGCAAGGTAGCCATCAGCAGCCTTGTGCTGCACTGTGCCTCTGATTGCAAATGGGACAACTCAAAACCTCCAATTGCTCCAACTTGCCACTGAGTACCCGTTATCTGCTGTTAAGAGGGGGTTGATTAATATTGCAATGTACACTGAAAGAGGCATTAAAACAGTAAGTTGACTTGCATATGGTGTTTTTTCTGCTGCATCATAGAATCAGTCATAGATTATCCTGAGTTGGAAGGGACCCACCAGGATTGTTGAAGTCCAACTCCTGGCCCTGCACAGGACAGCCTGAGGAGTCACACCATATGCCTGAGAACGTTGTCCAAACATTTCTTAAACTCTGTCAGGCTTGCTTCTGTGACCACTTCCCTGGAGAGCCTGTTCCAGTGACCAAACACCCTCTGGATGAAAAGCCTTTTTTTAATAACCAACCTAAACCTCCCTGACACAGCACCATGCCATTCCCTCGGGTTCTGTCATGGGTCATGAGAGAGATCAGTGTCTGCTCCTGCTCTTCCCCTCATGAGGAAGTCATAGGCTGACATGAGGTCTCCCTTCAGCCTACCCTTCTCCAGGCTGAACAGATCCAGTGACCTCAGCTGTTCCTCATAAGGCTTCCCCTTCAATCCACCACCACCTCCATAGATCTCTTTTGGATGTCCTCTAAAAGCTTAATATCTTGTTTATATTTTATCCCCCAAAACTGCTCCCAGCTCTCGAGGTGAGGCTGCCCCAGTGCAGAGCAGAGCAGGACAATCCTCTCCCTTGCCTGGCTGGTGATGCTGTGCCTGATGGCCCCAGGACAGGGCT
Organism: Melospiza georgiana; assembly: GCF_028018845.1. NCBI lineage: Eukaryota > Metazoa > Chordata > Aves > Passeriformes > Passerellidae > Melospiza > Melospiza georgiana. Next base: position 39,790,697 of record NC_080430.1, on the reverse strand, counting down.
GGCCCTCCTGGCAGCCAGGGCACTGCTGGCTCTCATTCAACTTTCTGTCAACCAGGACACCCAGGTCCCTTTCTGCAGCTTTACTCTCCAGCCTCTCATTCCCCTGTCTGTACATACATCCAGGGCTGCTGTGTTCCAGGTGCAGAATTCTCCACTTGTCTTTGTTGAATTTCATACTGCTCATGATTGCCCAACACTCTAATTTGTTCAATGTCTCTCTGGCTTTGAGGGAGTCAACAGCTCCTCCCAAGTTAGTACTCTCAAACTTACTTAGTATTCCTTCTACTCCTGCATTCAAGTCATTTATGAAGATATAGAAGACCACAGGATGAGGATGGAGCCCTGTGGAACCCCTCTAGTGCAGGTCAGCAGTCTGATGTCACATTGATTGATTGCCTACAATCCCAGCCTGTGAGCCAGTTTCTCACCTGAGATTTACCTGTAACCCACTTGTTAATTCTGCCCCACAAGGAGTCCTGTGCAGCATCAGGAGACACACATGACCCTTCTGCCTGGGAAACTTCACTTTACAGGTGAGGAACCTTTTCTTGAAGACAAAGGTGAGCTCAGGAGGTCCAAAGAACAGGAGAGCACAACAGGGCACAGGAGAAGGCATCAGCAATGCTTGGAGCTTGCAGAGGATGTTCCAGGACAGGCTCCAGGCTAGCTTGGCTGCCTTTTGACAGCTTGAGGACAGGCCTGAGTATGCAGAGAAGGATCCACAGAGCACAGATGAACTGAATGTGATAGGCCTTTTGGTGGCTTAAGGCTGTAGTAGTTCTGCTGAAAGCATTTGTTGGTATCCTTTATTTCTAGTCAGAGGGCTTTGAGAAATGCTCATTACAAAGTGCACTCAATTCTATTAAGTCACCCTAGCCCTGGAGCTTTCACACCATGTTGCTGCCCTGGAGACCACTAAACTCTCATAGCCTAAAGATTTATTTCCCAAATCTCATCTCATATCATTTCTCTTTATATCTCACAGCTCCCTCTCTTAGAGATTTCAGCTATAGACAGCTGCAGCTGAGCTGTACTGCTTCATGGGTTACCATTTGTCAACAGAGCTGCAAAACCATCCAAATGCTCACTCCTACCTTTCAGCAGAGCCACAAAACCATGAGACTAGAACCATTCTTAGGGTCACAAGAGGTATTACTTAACATTGTGAAGTAATGTGAAGCTCAGCTGAAAAAGTCAAACAGCTTGTAATTGTCCATATGCATCAGCTGAGTTACATTGGTGCTGTCTTTATTTTGCATGTAATCTTTCGTAGTATTTAAAAACTAGCAAATGAAAATGAGTAACTTACACTGTCAGGGAGACAGGCTCAAATGCTTTACAAGTAAAGTCCAGAAGCCCAGCAGACTACCTGTCAGATCTGGGTTGGCAAGGTCAGTCCAGAAATTCCTGCTCAGTGTTTGACTTATCTCTGGAATGAGGGGGACAGCTGTAAAGCTAGGGTAGGAGGGAGTTCAGCCTAAAAAATAAATAATAATTTCTATTTTTGACAGTGGGGAAAAAAGACTGGGAACCTTGTTTGAAGCCAGTTGCATTCCCCCTGCAAGCATCACCACTAGCTGTGCAAGAGTTACCATGAGCCAGCTGTAAAGCTCCTCCACATCAGCCACCTAATCCCCAAGGCCACAGAAAATACTGACTCAGCACACACATCTTCCACTGCCAGCCAGGAGAGGGAGTTCAGAGAAAAAGGGAAAATAAAAATCTCAAAAAACCAAAAAACCCCAGCTTTCAAAACTGTGTCTATAGCAAGCAATCAAAGGCAGCTCTCCTGAAAGGATTCCCAGCAGGGAGTATGGAAGGGAAGCAGCAGTGAGTGCAATAAAGCAGCAAAGTCAGTCCCCAGTGCTGCAGCCATGGTAAACGTCTAAGGAAGGCAGCTGTGGAGCATCTGGGTGGTAAAGGCACATTCTGTGGTGCTGCTCTTCAATGTTTCACAAAAATTCTGGGAAGAAATAGAAAAAAGAAAAAAAGAAAAAAAAAGAAAAAGAAAAAAGATCAAAAAGGAAAGAGAAAGAAAAAGAGAAGAAAAAAGAAAGAAAAAAAAAAAAAAGAGGCAGTGTGGTCTTAGAAAACACATGTGGTACAAATTGTGCTCATGACACTGGCAGGCACTTTTCCATTTCAGAAAGACAGACAGCAGAAAAGAAACATGTGTGTGTTTCTGCTTGTGTTCATAAATAAAACACGCCATATGTACATGTATAGCCTGTAAATAAAGAACATATTGTAAAGTGAGCCAAATTCTTTGTCTCTTTCAAAAATTTATACTTGTCCAAATCAACAAAATGGAGCATCAACCTTGCTTAAGTGGACTCCTGCAAAATTTGCAGTGGAGCTGCTGTCCCAGAAAATTGGGTTAAGCCCTGCTGAAATTGGTTTACTTTCCTTCTGTACTTTCCATCACTTCCATAGAAGCAATTTTTGAACCTTCAAGGGTCAGTGGACCATAGATTAAAAACACTGCCCCAGAAAACCTAACCACAATCTAAGGCTGGCTGCGCCAAGTGTTTCCAAACACCAGAGGCCATAGCCCACCTCAAAAGGCTCTGCAATCAATAAATGAGATGGAGAGAGAGTAGGCACATGGAGTGGGAAGCACTGAGAAGAAGCTCCACTTGCCTGAGGCCATGTGGGTCACTAGCAGAGTTCCTGTTCACTTTGATGGTGTTCATCTCCCCTTGGAGTTATAAAAGCCCATTTCTGTCCTGGGGCAGCAGCCGAACTGAAGGAAAGTGGCTGAGATTCACCAGGCAGAGGCAGCATTGTGGGTTCCAGAGGATTTCCATCTCTTTCTGCCCAGCCCTTCCAGGTTTCACACACTCATGCCAGGTGCTGACCACACCTGTCAATTTAAAAGCGCTTTTATGTCTTCTCCTGTTAATTGTTTTCACTTCAGCAGCCCTTGGAGAACAACATCAGAAAATACAGCTACCCATGAGCATTATCACAGCATTACCCTGCTCTAAGACATGCCAATGCTGAGAGGAGAGACCCAGAGACAGAAAATGAGTTTGCTGCTGCTGCTGCCAGATCTCTGCTATTAGATACTCCTAATAGAGAAAGGCACTCCAAATACCTAGGAGCAACTGGACATGCTGTCCTTTCTCCAGCTCCACAACTCTATGAGAGACAGCAATGCAATTTAGTAGCAGCTGAAGTAGATTACGCCACGTCCGGCAGAGATGTCTTTGCATCTCTTAAAGCCACATTTCTGGCTTTAAAATGCTTTCTTTAGTTACCTCAGAATTATGTATATATGCAAGCTATGTAAATATTTATATAAGTACTTCCATATATACATAAAAGGCCAAATTATGTGCAAATTATATAAAGATGTCACCTGTGTAATGTCATTTTGTACTACCCCAATGTGAGAAATTCACACAGACTCATCAGCTGTGGAAGACCCATGCAGAGGTGAGCTTGCTGGGCATCTGCAGAGCAGGGATCCAGTCAAGCTGTAAGAAGAGTTAGCTCAAACAGCAGGAAAAAGTACCTGGCAGTAGGCTGCATTCAGGGATGCAGTGATGTGCCTCAGGATCTGAGGGGAAATAGCCATCACTTGAAACAAACTGAGCAGGAGAAGTAAAATTTAGAAAGGTTCCTGAAATAGCAGGCAGAAGAAACAATGAAAGACAGGAAAGATTTTCCCCTTTCCAGTGAGAGGGAGTCAGTTGCCAGGGCTGGAAAAGCCTGGGTGCCATCCTGAGAGTGCTCCCTCACAGCCACCCTGGGCTGAAAGAGGGAGAGACAGAGGCATCCTTTACCCCTTGTCCTGTGTTCCTCTGACTGCTGAGGACAGTCAGTGCGTGAAGGAGGTGGTGATCCCAGAGCCAGAGTTCACTTGCCTCTGTCCAGCCTTTTCTGGTTTTGATTTCTAGTCAGAGCCCTTTTTGGATTCTGAATCTCAGTACAGCACACTCACACACTTGATAAAGTAGTCAGTCTTTGAGCAGTTACCTGAGACTGCTCAGTTCCAGTGGAAATTAAGCCAAAATGCAATTGTGTTACATGATATATTGACTCAGAGGGACAGGATGATGCTAAGGACAATTGTTTTTACTTTTCTTTGATGTGTTTGTGTTGGGGGAAGTTTTTTCAATGAGAGTACGAAAAAGTAGATCATGCTTTTTCAAGGTACTCACAGAAAAAATGAAATATTTTACTTGCATTATAAAACATAAAGATGCTTTTGTGCATTTTGAAACATTGTGCATTTTGAAACATTGTGCATTTTTTGAGCATTTTTAAACATTTCTGTGCATTCAAGTAATGGAGCAATTTTGTTAAAACTTAATGCCAGAAATAATTTTCCAGCTTATTTTTGATAGTAAAATGCAGATTTCTTTAGGAACCCAGAGATTTATACTTAGTGATGGATGACCATGAAACTTCACAGAGTTTTAGCAGTTACTTTTGACGTTAAGCTGACAGCTAAAAATTGCCTGTTTTCCCATTCTTCTGTATATTTCTAAACATACTATTTCTCATTCAGTTTCCTGATACTTTTATTTGAATAAAATGTTGGAAAACGTGCTTGATTTTATAACTTCAGTTTCATTGTGAAAGATGTGGTATTAGAGAGGCCTTCCTTTTTTCTGTGAACATTAAAGGGTACATCTGACCAGAAATAAATTGTGGAATTGCACACAAAATATCACAAAAGTATTACTTGAATGTATGTCAGTTGACAAAGGAGCAATTTACCCATACAATATCCAAGAACACAAATCTATTTTGCTATAGGAACCCTACAGGGAGTCAACAAGAGAGCAGGAGGAGCTGAAAGGATCCTTGGTTGACATAATGGATATTTTTACAGTTCCCAGTAATTTTTTTACAATCTACAAATAACTGAAATATAATAAAAATTGCCATAAATATGATATTAGCTGATGAAGAGGAAAACCTGTAGCAGAAGTGTGTTAAATATCTTACAAATTAATGTAAAAATAAATTAGAACTTTGCTCACAGGTTGTTATATTAATAAGCCATGAGCATTTTGGCACAAGCAAGCAGTAACATAGGCTTTGCAGATAATACTGTAAACCTTTTCAGTTATTTTAGGACACTGTATGAAAAAAGAATTGTTTTGTGGGCTATAATGCTGGATGGTTTCTGATTGCTGTACCTCCTGCACTTAGAGAGCAACTGCAGCAGAGCTGAATAGCAGCACACCCATGGGAGACATCAAATCAAACCATCTCAAGAACAAGTATGTTGCATATCTATTAAAGCAGTTACAAACAAGGTTTTCTTCTGAAAGGGAATAGTTAGAACTGAAGATATTGGCCATTGCTTCTGGAATTAGCTATGATAGCCAATGTATTTGAACAAAATTAAGAACAGGTTAATATATTCATGTTAAACTTGTTAAATAACAAGTACCCTGGTAACTAAGCCAAATAAAGTCAACTGCTCATGGGAATAGACCCACGTTGTTGGTTTTTTTTTTTTGATCCTGCTATCTATTTTATTAACACTCCCATATTAAGATAAATAGATTGCAAGCCTAGGCATATAGATCTATATAGAGAGGTCTGCTAAAGCTTATTTTCCCATATTATTCAAATTTTTTCCTCAGTTGAATTAGTAACCTGATTTAATTGAATCTGCTACCCTGGTAACACACAGAAAAATGGTGAATTTTCTGTCTTTGCTTTCTTAAAATAAAAAATATGTATGCTCACTTAAGTGGGAGATAAAAATACTATTTATGTAAATGTTCAGTCATTGTTCAGATACAAAACTGCAAAAGTTTGTACCCTATACTTTACACAGGTTTAATTTCAAATACTGAATATTAAATACTTACAGTGAATAGTTACTAGAATTTAATAAAAACAACTTCAACAAAAAGAATTCAAACATATGGGTTTTTTCCTAAACCTGTGTTTAAAGTCAGAAGGAAGAATTTTGCATAGTCCTCTTGCACATGCATCTGTGCAAACATGTTAAAGATTGTCCTTCTGCCTGGATTTTACAGAATGATTTCATATGGCTATGATCAATGTGTATTAAACAGTCAGAAGATATCTCTTAGAGCTCTAACCATATTTATTGCGGATATCTCGTCTCTTATCCCATATTTGGATATTTTATAACTTGAGAGATGTTTCACGTTATGGCTACCCAACCCCACCCCACCCCACCCCAGATTCTGTATTTATAAGTTCATGAGTATATATTTTTTCCATCTGCCCTTAGACATTTGGACACTATCCATCCCAGGAATGTGTGAGGTATGATTACTAGTACTGCATATTTTCCAATATTTTATCAAAAAAAAAAAAAAAGATCCCTAGTTGTTCCAGAATCTCTCACATTTTCATGCATCTTTCCTATAAGGGACTGATGATTTTCAGCAATCCCACATGGCCCATCCTTCATTTAAAAAATACAGAAATTTTGTATAGGTAAAAGGATAGTCTTTTGGCGCAAGGAAGAAAACTTCAATAGCTTTCCCAATAAAATGAAAACTGCTAATACAAACATTATCACTGGGTAAATTTTATTTCAGTTATCTGTGGTTCAGATACCCTTCAAAGACCAATGCCAGTGACAGGGAGGCTAAAGACTACCTGAGAATGGACACTGCCCAACTAACACATCTGCTTGCAAGGATGTGTCATGATTCAGCAAACAGTAAATTAGGTTTCAGAGCTGCCTGTGCAAGATGAGAAGTGCACCCACCACATGAGGCAAAGCACGAATCCCTCTATGGACACATCCTCCAAGTGCAAATGCATTCAAAGATTGTTGTAGGTTCAGTATTTTTGTAGGATGCTTTATCGCTGAGAGTACCTCCAGCAGGCAGAGGGAGGCAGATAAAAAATCCTCAAAGTCAACACTGACTATCATGTATCCTGCCCAAGTCAAAAGAAATGCAGACTCATGCCCACAATCAAGTCAAATGCATCCTGCTGCATGCCAGCTGCCAGAGCCAGTGCTAACGATCATGGAGCTTTGGTTCCAGAAGGACAGCACTTTGTAGGGTATGTCACAAAGCAAACATGGCACAAAGCACCATGTCCCAAAATTTGCTTCTCCAATAAAAAACATGGAACTACAGACACATTCCACAGTTATAAGCATGACACTCGCTTTCAGTAAGAGAATTTTCTCCATCGTTTTAAGGAAATGTAATTAAATAGTTTCCTAATTTAACTTAAGAAGCAGTTAATAGGGGCAGCTCATTTGTTAGTATTTCTAGAATTAATGTATTCCTGTGGTAATTTCAGGAAATTTTTTATGGCAAGTTATTAAAAGAGTTATTATCAGAGGCATTGCATAATCAGAAAATTGTTTAAGTGTTGTTTTGTAACACAGAATTTCTGGCATCAGTATTGCAATGAAAGGAAGACTGAGAATTCCTGTCTGGTTTGGCTATTATACAGAAAAGTAATTTATTCACTTTTATAGACAGCAACATTCCTGACTTCAGCCAACAGACAAAGCAATTGAAGGATAGTACTGAAGATTTACTACAACAGTTGATTTGGCAATTACTACACTTCTTCCCTGGAAAAAAAAATATCCCACCAAAAAAAACCACCCAACAAACAAACAAAAACAGAAAAACAAAAAAAGCCCTACCAGTCTTCTAATAATTCAGAAGGGATAAAAATAAAAACAAACAACAAACAAACTAAACAACAACAAAAAAAAGAACAAAAAACCTACACACAAACAAACAAAACCCCCACAACAATGCAGGTTGGCTCTTCCTTTCAGCTAAAATGAAATTGCAAGTTATGAAAGCAATATTTTATGACATACGAGCCTGATTATCAGATCTTTCCATTACAGAGGAGAGCAGCATATTTCTGGAGGTACAGAAACTATATTCTAACTTGATTTGTGAACATGCCATATTCTCTTCTACTATTTACTTCAGTAGGTGGGAATATTATTACCAGGTCTATGTGATTTTCTCAGCAGATTTGCAACTTTGAGCATAATATCAAAATACAGCATATTGTACATCATATTTAACAATGTTCAGAGCTAGAGAGGACAACAAAAAATGAGCAACCATGAATAAAAGTTACACCTCTTATTTCCCATCTGAGAACATAAGAAGCTCTGAGTATTCTTCTAATATAAGAAGCTCTGAAGATTCTATTTCATAACCAATTTACACAGCATTTCAAGGATGGTTTCTTGATTTCACCTTACATGATGCTTTTTTTTCAGCATACATTTCTGTAAACCCATTTCACTTTCAATAATCTCTCAGGATTCCCTGGAGGACTCCATCTCCAAAAAAGATCCAAGCTCTTAGAAGTCCCTGGCTGATAGAAGTCCAACCACTTCAGAATTGGGGGACGAGCTGCTGTTTCACATACAAAGTTAGGTTAGTGCTCCAAAAACTGTTATTTCAAGATACCTTAATGAGTCATGGTAGAATGCAAGTATAAATTTCTGTGTAACAGGAGGGAAAATTCACAGGCATCAAAGAGATACTTTGCAAACACTGCACTACTCCAGAAGGCATGTTAATTTCAACACGTTTTTCACTATCAATGACACTCTCTCTTCCCACTTGCCAGTGCCTAGAACACTCAAGTCAAATTCTGAGTGATCTCTCTTGCTTTCACAGGAAACATTAACAGGTTTTATATACTCGTGGTAAGGACCAGAGGCACATCAAAGCTTGCATTAGATGTTTTATCACTATTACTTCTTCTCTAGCTGGGAGGAAAATGAAGACACAAAGAGAGAGAGCAGAATTCCACTATAAGAGCAATATTCCCTCTCAACAGAGAGAAAGCTTGCTAACAATAAGCATTAGGGATTGTTCAAAAGTTGTGGCAAAGACAGACACAGACAATATTGATGCAAAGATAAATCATGCATTTCAAACTCTACTTCTTACCTTCTTGTGCCCAAAAGTCACAAATATGGGTTCAGTAAGTAAATGTAATTACTTAATTGTGGTAGGCAAAGTGCAACATCTATGCCAGTGGGAAAAGGAATACCAGGCAAACCAGTCTTGGTTGCTGTCTTCTGTAAAAGGGATAAACAAGAATTTAAATCATCACTGATGGGGAAAGGATTTGGTACTGAGAGATCTGAGCTGCCTAACTGATGGGATATCAGATGAAATGAAGCATTTCCTCTTCAGGAGACCAATCTCTGCACCAAGGAATACTCAGGCTACATAAAGTACACACAGCTTTGAAAAGCAACAGGAGCCCTGCTCAGCACTGTGGTTACTCGATAGTGCTCAGCAGAGCATGGAAACTTGCTCAGAAGTCTTTTTCCTTGGAAGCAGAGATCCAGCTAAATACAGAACTGCTTAAACTGCCAGTCACTACCTTGATGTTGACTTCTACATAAGCAACAAGGGGGTTCCTTGCTCAGAGATTTTTGGTTTTTGTGGTTGTCTGATCATTTACTTAGGATCCTGGTCACGGAGAGAACCCATGATACAATCTCTTTCTCAAAAAGCTAACAGTTCCAACACATTTTGGCATCTTTACTTTGACATATGGAAAATCCTTGGAACTACCCTGTAAAAAGATCTTTACATCCCCATGGTGGAGATTCTATGCAAGTTACAAGGTGAAAAAAAGCTCTCTAGGAATCATCTGTTGAATTTCTATTTCACTCTTTTCTCTCTTCATAAAATTAAAATACAGATGTAATGACTTGTCTCAAGTCCACCTCCTTCAGCATCAAAAAAAAACATTTGAGGAAGCTTGGTGCATCTAGAGAAACCAAGAAATTGGCAGCTCTGCTGTATGTCCTTGTGGGCTACTTGTCTGAATCTGAGTGTTGCAGCTGAGATTTCTGCTGTGACTATAACACTGTTCTCTGAAGATGATGGAAACAGAGACTGAAATTGCAGATGAAGACTCCCCAGGGGTCCAAGTTTGTTCAGAACTGTCTAATGCATTTTTCACTTTAGCAGTTTTATATGTAAATAAAACCAGGGTGTTATTTAAGCACAAATTACTTTGGATTCCTTAAAGCAGATGTGTCAAACCAATATGAAACTTGGAAATAGAAATGGAATAACCCTGCTAAGTAGGATCCAAGGGGGGATCCAGCAGTGAAGGAACACAGACTTACTTTTTATTTCAACACTGCAAAGTGAACTTTTTAATCCACTGACAGCCAGACCCAGCAGGACTTGGGGCCAGTTACAAAGAACATACAAAACTTTCTGGAAACTCACTTTTGTATCCTTCATATGCTGGATACAGCATGAGCAAGCCTGTCTATGTAAGTTACAGCAGTCTGTCCTGTCCAGGCACTGCCTCACAGGACCAGAACAGCAGCTGGAAATTGATGCCCAGGAAGAGTATAACAGCATAGGGAGCAAAACGAACTGGCTGTTCAGATTACTTTTATGAAGAACTGGGCACTGAAGATTAATTTCATTTTAAACAGAAAGCAAAACAAAAATAGAAATAAGATATCTGAAGTAAACAGTTTCCAGAAATATATGTTTAAAAGGCTGGGCTCTGTGATGGGCAACTTCCTCTGTACTGGGAACGACAACAGCGCACTGCAAGAGATCAGATTGTCACAGCCATGGCAGTCAGAAACAGCACAATAGCATCAAAATAATACCAGAAGTAGGAAAGTAAGTGGTCTTCAGCTGGGTGAGGCTGGCCAAGATGCAGTAAGAGTGAAAAAGCAGCAAACAGCTACCTCAGCAAGCCAGAGATAACAAAAACTTTGCTTAGAGAATATTTCCAAGGCATACAGTGAAAATCTGGCATTAAAGCCACAGGATCTGTGGAGAGGCTCCTTCAGGCCCAGCCTACAAAGGGACACCAATACTTCAGCCCCTCTTTGAAACCTGATACCTCTCAGATACACCAAATACCTCTCAGTGAATAATGACTGCTCACTTCTGAATAAGTAATTTCTGAGCTTTTTTAATCAGCTGCTGCCAGTGGCTCCCAGACCAAAGAGCTTGCAGGTGGCAAGCACAGCTGGGCCTGTCATATTAATGTGATCGGTTTTGCATCTCTCTCTGGGTGGAGCCACTTGATCTCCCCAGTTCTGGATGGCTTGAGCAGCAGCTCCCTAACCACTGCTGACATTGTCAAAGGCAGCCATTTTGTGTTTGAACCACAACTCACTCTGTTGAGTGATAAAATGAAGATTTTGCCTGTGCCAAGAGCAAAGACAGTAGCATTTTTAGATCCTCTCAGCCACTGGAGGGTCCCCCTTGAGCTGGAGTCACTTTCAGCACTGGTGCCTCCAGCTGGCAATTAAAAGACATCCCCATGCACACTACACTGGAGATACTGGTCCAAGGTCTTCCATGGATGTCTAGATAACAGGGACTTTGAGGGAGTTTCATATTATAACCAATTAAATTCATATTGCCTGCTAAATCCCCTTATACCCTAGCTAATGAGTGTTCTCATTGCAAGGCTTAATTCAGTTTTCACTCTACTTTTAGAGTTCAGCCTGAAAGCCTCTATTAAATTCTTGCTCTGCTAGTTCAATAGCAAGCAGCAAAACCAAGGTAGTGTAAAGTTTGGAGTCAAATTGCAAAGAGAGGGCAAGAACTGTTCTTCTGTAAATCCACATAATAAATTCTAGTGGAAACACAGCATATTAGTCCTTGTCAGGATAATGGCTGCTAAAGAAATTCTGTACTCGTCATTTTAGATAGAAGAGGAATCCAAATTCCTCACCAGCCTGCATGTCTGCTCTATTATCTCAAGCTGCATTTATGTTCTAACTATTCAATTTTTCAAACAGCATTCTTCAAGGTAGTAGCCTATACTATGTAAATATCAAAATGTTTAATTATTCCATCATATAGAGCATTTCTGTAAAGCAGCAGGTATTTTATATAAACCCACAAGAGATGAAAAAACAATTAAGCACCCCACAACACCAGCTACAATACAGGCATCATATTTGCAACTAGCTTACTAGCTCTTAGATACAAATCTACAGCTTTAAGAAATGGGTCCTTTTTCCCTGTGCTAAGTCCTCACAGGATGCCGAATATTCAGGGATGCCTGTTCAGTAGCCAGCCAGCTGAGATGACCTTTCATCCTTAGGTGAAACCCTTGATCTGTGGCAGGGTTCTCACTAAGGGAACAAGGACTGAGCACATAAAAAAAAATATGAGCCTCTGTTTATATACTGCTTTTTTTACAGCACAGTTCAGCTCTGTCACCATCCACAATAACTTCTCCACTGTTTAGCTCAGTGGAATATTTATTTTATTTTCCACTGCACGAAAGACTGTTTGAAGCCTGAATAGCTAATAAAACTATGAGCCTTTATTAAGCAACACTAAGTTCCTCCCTCAGGTATGTAAGCATAGGCAAAAAACATTCCTGAGTTTCAGGATGGAAATTAAGCTGCTGTTACTTATAGCTCTCTTCACCCAGGTTGTAGCAATGACTATTTTGGACAGATATCAAAATTAAATAGGGCTTAAATCTACTTCTACCCTTGTTTTTTCTACATCAACAAAATTAAGTAATGGACATAAGCTTTCCAAAATCAAAAGCTAACACAAAGGCAGGAGTTTAAATTTTTATCTGTGTTCTTACTGGTAATTTTAGGAAAGATAGCAGTCTATTTCTTGTCCCACTCCTATTTATTAGCAAAAGGTTATTCATTTGGCACCATCAGCAAAAAACTATACAGTTGGGTTTTTTTTACCACTGGTCTACAGGCTTCTCCTTGTAGTTCTGTCATCAAGTAGAAAAGAAAGGGTACATTTTTTTCCACAAAGATTTTTACTGTCATGAAGTTTTGACTCTGCTATTGAATGCCATTATTTCATAGGAACCAGCACTATAAGCTATTTTCTTCCTGAGGTAGCTGGTTTTCCTCCTAGGAAAGACACAGTATATGATATATTAACACAGGTATAGACTTTAACTTAGGACATAGACGACCAGAAAGAATGCAACTTGCATCCTTAGACATACTGCTGTTTTCATCAGAGGGGGTGATAGCCTTGTGTGAAATATAACAAAGAACACCAAGTATTAACCGGAACAGTAACTGAAGTCATTTTGTTTTCTATCTCTGCTGCATGCTGAGCACAACATGACTCCCTCAAATGGCTAACTTCTGCACACTGAGCCTAAATATTGCCACCCCGTGGTCTAACAGCACTGTCTGACAGCCCTGCAAATAGGGAGACAACACAGTTCTAGGGTGGGCACTGCACATTCCAGTCCCTAGGTACTACTGCTATTCTACATCTAGTTTTGTTTTCTTCACAGATTCCTGCTAGCAAAAGAAATTGTCCCCTGATGACCCCACTTCCCTCTTTATACCTGTTTTTTTCCCCAGGTTCGGCACTCTGACTTATCCCTCCTGCAGCCCAGCATGAAGACAGACACGTGAAGCAGCAGAAGTCAGCAGCAAGTGCACATCCATAATAAAACTTTCACTGCAACATCACACAGTAAGTGCAAATTCCCTTTTGAGGGGATGGAGAGCAGAGGCAGGGAAAATTCTTCCAAGCCTTATTTCTTGCCATGCCAGCATGATTTCCACTGGACTTTGTGTACGAAGCAGTTTCTACAACAAACATGTGGAGCTACACTTATTTCTTTGTGATGGAGGAGGGAAGAATTAGCCACAGCCTTAAAGCTATAGGGATCTGTTCTGACTGTACAGCTCAGCGAGTGCAAATAGCAAGTGCAGTACACCTGACGCTGCAATGGCATAAAGTTCAAAGACCTCTCTTCCTGTAAATCTTCTGTCCAGTGCCACAGTAAAACACGCTTCCTGGAGAGGAGAACTGAAATGAAACTCAGCAAAGAGAGATTTTATATTCTTAGTTTTGTGTAGAAGTCAGAAAGTCAAAGAGCTGGTAAGGTTCCAGACCTGAAAGGGACTGCCGGGATTGGCTGATCTAAAAGTCTTTAGTTAGTGGCTGAGTGAATCAAGATATCTTCTCAAGGAGAATGTTTCCAATGTCTCTGCAAGGACAGAATCCACCATTTCACCAACTGCTCCAGTGACTGGCTGCAGCCACTTTCAGAGTGTTTTACCTGCTTAGATCTATGTCTAGTAACAACCCCCTAACGAAGGACGTTTCTTATACCGCAGCTTGCTAGGCTGGGGAGTATTATAAAGCCTCCATTTCCCATACAGCTGCTTACAGACAGTTTAAGCCTCTATGTAGCTCTCCCTGAGTGTCCTCCACAGGCTCCTCCCCTACCTCAGAGCCACAGACCTGTCAGGAAGCCTCAGCTGAGCTGTTCCATCAGACACCATTAGACCACAGCAGCAGCTGCCCCAGACCTGAGTTACAGTCAGAAAGTGGTACTGGGCATCACTCAGGGTTACTGTCATGTGCTTCAAAGAGCATGGGGTAGCCTGCCCATTCTAACATTAGGTCATTTCCCAGCCTCTAGTGGATTTTGGCTTAACCACCAAAGTTAATTACCCTTCCCTACTGCTTGACAGTCTTTTCCAAGTTATAGATGTTATTACTGAAAACTCCAGATAGTCTCAATCTTTATACAGAGGTCTGATGCCTTAGCTTTGCTTACTCTTGGCAATAACAGTATCCTGTGACAGACTAGTGTGCCTGTTGTAAAACAGATGTTATAGCACAGCAGTGTCATATATCCATATCTCTTAATGGACCATTATTTTTGGACAAGGCTGTGCTAACTAAGCAATAGTTGTGTTGCTGAGAGGTGACACGTTAAAGGCTTCTGAAAAAGTCCAGAGAAGGGCAACAGAGACCCTTGGGAGCATAAGAGAACAGATGTCAGAACTACAGGACACCCCAAGTGTTGATCGCCAGCCACAAACAGTCTGCTACTGGTCACGGAGTCAATCCACTTCTGAGAGCAGGGTAAAACCAGTTCTAAGACACAACTAGAAAACAGAGACTTGTGTTACAATTTATTGCAGTTGCTCAAGATTGGTAGGCTATGCAAAGCTGTCTTCAGATTATCTATGACTACAATGAAAGCAACTGGCTGTGCAGGATGAATTTTTCAGAATAGAGCAATCTGTTAGACTGTATTGATAGAGGCAGAGGATTTCTTAATTATTAAAGGGAAAAATAATATCTATTGCTTTTGCTTGTATTTTACTGCTTGTGTTTGGTCTGGTACCCACTCCTCCCCCTTGATGCTTTCTTGTAATTTGAATAGAATACCAGAAAATTGCTTTTAAATTATTTTTTAAACTTCTCTAAACGGATGTCCCTTTGGTCGTCTGCTAACAGAATGAGAGAACAATTGTCTTCTTTTCTGACTGCTACCATGGTCACCCTTCTTTTTCTTTTGAAAGGAAGCAATTTTTAATTCACAGCCAGATGCAGATTCCAGAACTCTAAAGGATAATCCAACTGGACAAAAATCAAAAGAACCTTTAGATTCAACTTGTTTATTCCAAATTTTGTATCTTTTCCTGAACACACTCCACTTCTTAAACATCCTGTGGAGGTAAGAATGGCCTCTTACAATGGCCTCAGTGCAATTCCAGAACAACCTAGATCTCATCTGGATCTGATCCCACAACTACTTCCTTTAAGAGCATGGGAATGCATCTTTGTTGCTGACTTGCTTATACAATGAGATTCTTAGCATTTTATTCATTGTCCTGGCACTCTAAATTCTCTGTATAGGTGTCTAGGTTCCTTCTGGTCTGATGGATATGACTTACAGCCCATTAAACTGTTTAATAACTTTCTAGTAGGGTGTAGTTTTGCCACCCAGTGTTTATTCCTTCACCTCACAGCCAGAGCAGCAAAGGCTGTGGTGGGAGGGAAGGCAAGAGCTGAATTCTGCCATCTTTCCAGAGAGAGGCAGGAAAGCTAAAGCTTAGGAGACAGAATGATCTCAACACAGTATTTCTTGTAGCTGCAGTGAGCAGGGGGATGAAGGCATCTACTCATCAAAGAAGAGAAACAGTGACCTGAGAAGCAACCGTTATTAAAAATGTAATAGAAAAAGGAAGGCTTCAGAAAAGCTCCCTTGTATTCTCTCCAAGATTTCTTATAGATAAACAGCTATTCAAAAGTCCTCAACTGGCTGCTCATAAGCAGAACTCATGCTGAAAAGAAATATGCTCTCTTGCCAATCCTGTGCTAATTAAGCCTGTTTATGTTCTGCTTGAATGGATGACCTGTCTTCCTGGGAATCCAGCAAACCTGAAAAGCAACTGCAGGTACCTGAATTCTGTTTTGACCTCGCTGTGCTATTCTTGCTGCTTGGTGTAAAAGCCTGGTAACATTGCTATAGACTCACCTGAGGGATGAGCACTCCTGTGCCCCTGTTGAAATTTGGCAAAAGCAGGGTGCATTCTTCAAGGTGAGAATGCACCACTGCTTTTTCAGTAATGTTCCGTGACAATCCAAACCAGGCCTTGGAGATTCAAAAGTATTTGACAAAATGTTTCTGTCCCTTTGGGGAATCTTCTGCTAGAGCCATCAAAATGCAGTGAGGCACCCTGGGAAAATCGATGGGAAAGCTCTTGACAGCCTTCCTCCCTGTGATTCCTAGTCCAAATTTGTTCCCTCAGGAGGCTGGGACTCTGTAAATAGACATCTGACTTACAGCTTCAAAGTACATCTCTTTATCCATCTTATTTCTTCTTAAGAACAGTACTAAGTGGAAAGAAAGGAAGCCTAATTTTGTGCTACTGCAATATAAATATAAATCCGTCAGTTGGTTTTTTAGAGTTCCAAAAGCTGATCCACTGCTTGAATAGCTCTGCAAAAGTCAGTGCGAAGGTGGAGATTTTGAAAGGAGGCTTTGAGAATTTTTTTGCCAGGGTTTCCAAAATCTAAGACACCTTTCTCTTTTTGAATGTCTCAGCCAGATCACATGAAAAACCATTTCATTAACCCTTAATCACTTATAGGAAACCTGTTTAGCTTTTCTGTTTTTCAAATGAAGGTTCAAATTAAACAGTTAGGAAAAAACAGGTCTTTGCATTGAAAGATCCTTCCTTTTCTCTTCTCCACAGAACCCAAATGCTGCAAAAAGTGGATTTTCAGGTAAATGACCAGGCTTTTCTCCAGGAGAGGTTAATATGGAAGATATGAATGGCAAATTATATTACATAGTCTGGAAATTCCTGATTTTATGTTACAGCCTGGCCTATACTTCAACACCAGTATTAACTTTGGCTTAGCAGGTTTTGGTGCTGATCTCACATCTTTTTCAATAAGACAGTCTGCAATGACATAACAGATGATAAAACAGAATCTTAAACTTGAAAGACAAAAAGATGTCCCTATGCTGCCAAATCAAACCCTCAGAAGTCCAGCTGCTGGCTCAGAGATAATTTCATTTAACTGCCCCCAGCCAAAATTTTCCCAACATCTACTACATGTGGCCTAACTCCCAAAGTAAGCTGCTCCTTAAGTGATATTCAATGAGGGAAGCTAAAGGAGAGCTATTGGAGTAGGAGACATTATTGTCCTCAAAGTCCACCACCTGCAGAGGCTTCAGCAGTTCACAGAGAAGGTGAGAATTTAGCATCACAAAGCTGCTGAGAGTAGAGGTCAGAAGTGGCCAAACCTGCAGTGGCACTCGCCAGCCTGGGTTAGTCCAGCTCCAGGCACTGGGTAGGCTCCTTCTGGCCATGGGCAGTAGCTCACAGCTGATGACCTAGCAGAGTACTTGAGCTGGGGCAGCTTTCAGCACATCCTCCTCTCTGGACCTTCATGCCCCTTTTGCAGTGGCTTTCCACTCTTGCAAAGTTCTTCCCAAGCCTTCTCTGCACACTGACTGAGATCTAATGCAAAATGCACAAGTTGCAATGCAGTTGGGTGGGTATCACCGTTATCACTATGGTATCTCAGCTTCAGTCCTCATCCTTTTAAAACTTTTGCTCATAAGACCAGATCCTAAGGTGCACATATTAAAAACAAAACAAAACCAAAAAAATCTTAACAAAAACCCCAAGCCTGCTGGAAGGGAACAAAATAAAGCCTAAGTCTTCTGGATGTCAGAATAACCTGTGATTCCACAGTCTAATTATTCCATTTTAAGATGATACAAAATCTGCCTCAAAAAACATACCCAAACAATTCTCCAGAGTTTAACATACAGGTTAAAATTAACAGCTTATGGAAAATATTTGTCTCAGGTTAGCAAAGATGGAAATGAATTTGTGGATATATCAATAAGCTTTCAAAGAGATTTAAAAAGCAGACGTGAGCATCCTCCGAATGCCAAGAGATATGGCAAGTATGGTGTGGTCTCAGATTTTACTGGTGTAATAGTCCATATAGTCAGAGGAATTATTCTAAACTAGTGGAAGTACTTATTGAAACCCATGTTTTTTTGTGCAAAAATATCCCAGGATGAACACGATTGTTAGCATTCATCTTGTGCCCACCCAACAATAATTCCAGCCTCTGTTATTGCAAAACCAGAAGCCCGGGAGCTGAAACAGAATAAAGCTGAGAGATGAAGTGTGCATTAAAGGCCCTTCAAGTCCATTTTATTTCTGTGACTTGCAGATGTATGGTTACTGCTTGGTTTCTCTGCCCAGGAGGCAGACATTTTATGTATGTCTACTTTGTATATGGAAAATTCAGAATGGTATCTTGTACCCCTGTATTTTAAATCTAGTAAAAATATTCTTATAATATACACTAGACTGTAACAAACACAAAGCCAGATTCTTTCCATGGGCTCTGAGAAATGAAGAGTCTAATGCACATTACATTATTTATTATGATGGCATCATATAATTTTTTTTCCTCCCACATAAATATTATAATACAGAGTTTTACAAAGTTGCCTTATAACACATTTTTTTAAAAAGGAAAAGCAATTCCTGTCTTGGGAATTTAAAGAAAACAACCAAGCAAAAAAAATTTTATAGACAAAACCCAGACACTGCAGAATGAAGCCATGTCCTGGGTAGATGAAGTCTCCATCAGCAAAAAAGGAAATTCCTATAGCATTAAAAAAAATAAAATAAAACACAACTAAGCAATATTAGCTACAGATGAATGCTGCACCCATTTTGCCAAGCAGCTGAAGGTCACAAGTCCAGCCCAGCAGCAGCACTTAACTCTAATGGATACTATTTGTCTCGCACAAGGGTGCTGTCATTCCTCTGAAAAATGAAACCCATGCTGGGGAAGTCAGCCCATGCAGTGGACTCTGCCTAAACCACTCCCATTTAAATGCACATTCTATGCAGGCATGACTCTGCTCAGCTGGCTGCCCTTAACTGCAGCATTTAGGATGTGCAGAGCTGGCATCCAGGATTCCCCCTAGAAGGCAGCTCAAACAGTGGGATCATCTTTGAGGCAGCTAAAACCACTCTCCCACCAAACAGGAATAAAGATTCCTTTCAGATTTATCCTCTTAGGGTGGTTCCTAAGCTACATACACCCTATGTAAACATGTGAAATCAAACACTCACCCATTTCTCTCTAGCAGCCCAAAGTACACACTATACTCCAAACTTGCAACATTTCTCTGCCTCTCCCTTTTTGAATATCAGAAAGCCACAAGGGCTCAGTTAGCTGCAGTAAAGTGTACTCCTAAGTGTTTGCAGCTGTTTACGTCTGCCTCCCAGTACCACTCTTAAAAAGACTTGACTCTGAAAAAGACTTGCTAGTCAGGCATTAAAAAAATGGTTTTTAAAATTTGTTTTTCATTATGTTTAAAGAGATTGCATGTGGAAACTTATGATCCTAGGAACTAGACACAAAGAGGTGTTTTAGTTGTAAGTGCAGTTAACAGCCTTATCAGGGCAAGTAAAAAGTTCTGTCTGGCTTCCAGCAGTGCATTGGGATGAGGCCCTAAAAAACAACTTTTTCATCCAAGTTTTCATGTAAGAATTTTTTTTTTCTCAAGATCTTTTTTCAATAATAGTAGTTTTCACCTCAGTAAATTGTTTTTTCCATGCTCTAGGATTACATTCTCACCCATAGAAAAAAATATCCTAACACCTGTATCCTAACTTTTCCTTACTTTCTTGTGATTTCACATCCTGAGCATGACCATCACTACCATCACTTGGGAAAACCTAAATGTATTTTAGGCAAATGCTTACTAATATTCTGTTGCCAGTTCTTCAAAAAGAAGTTTTCCAACTAATTCAATTCTTCATTCACATCCTTGACACAGCTACAAAAAAAAAAAAAAAACCACGACTGAAACAAGTAGCAACATCTTAGCTGGGTCCCTCAACATGAGAGGGATGTGAATGTGCTGAAGCCAGCCCAGAGGAGGATCACAAAGATAATCCAAGGGCTGGAGCACTGCTTCTGTGAGGACAGGCTGAGTGAGTGGGAGTTGTTCAGCCCAGAGGAGGAAAGGGTCCATGGGGACTTTATTATAAAGAGAGCCTACAAGAAAGCTGGAGAGGGACTACAAGGGCAGGTAGTGACAGGGGTGATGACTTTAAATGGAAAGAGGATAGCTTTAGACTATGTATCAGGAAGAAGTTCTTCACTGTGAAGGTGGTGAGACGCTGCGACAGGTTGTCTAGAGAAGCTGTGGAATTCCCATCCCTGGAAGAATTCAAGGCTGGGTTGGATGGGGCTCTGAGCAACCTAGTCTAGCAGGAGGTGTCCCTGCCCTTGTCATTCTTCATTGTGAAGGAGGAAGAAATAGAGGTCTCTTCTCCTTTCTTGTACATGCAAGTAAGCATTAACTTAGAGATTCAGCAGTAAACACAGAAACATGAGTGACCTGAGCAGATCTTTGAGAAGGAATCATGGTCTTAGATGTTAAAATATCAGTTCTGAAGGAAATAAGATGAAGTTCTGGTAGCATTGTGTCCTAGCAACAGAATTTTGCACAGTGCAGTGGATGGGAGCATTTGCAAAGGAGGTCTTAGGTCCAACAGTTTCATTACAGCAAGATATAAAATGATTTCAAAATAGCTGAGGTTCAACTATTCACTAATAAGTTGAATAGTTATATATTCACACTACTTTCAGAATTGCAGTATCCAGGCTATTCTTAATTACCTACAGTTCACTGCTTTTCTAATTTATGTGAGCATAGATAGTCTTTCTGCAAATTTTTGGTTATAACTTGCACATTTATTTTTGACTGGAATGAAACTGTGAAATGTCTGAGTACTTAGAAATCCATACATTTCTAAAGCTCCTTGAGTTTGCTATATTATTGTAATTCCTGGATATCAAAGAGCATGTATGTTATTTTAATTTATAGCTCAGCTCTTTCTCCATAAAAAATATAAAAGGCCATTTCTAACTGTATTTTGAAAGTCAGACCAAAAAAAAATAAAAGTTAAGTTAGAACCATCTAAACCAGAGAACCAAGAAACCACAGAAATATGATTATTGCATCACTCCACACTACTCCTTTTTGAAAATTGTAGGTCAATGAAGAAAGGAAAATTCAGTGTATAAAAGAATAATGTATAGAAAATCCAACAAAGTATATCAAAGTAATGTGAACGAATAAAAAACTTAGGGTGAGGAAAGAGAGTGCGACTCATCTGTACACTATGAGACAAAGTTTAAACATGCAATCATCTTGGGTCAGCAGCAAAGAAAGATGCTGAGGCCTCAGGCACTCAGGCCAGAAGCTGCCTGACCTTCTCACCAGTCCCTCCCTACAGGCAGGGTGCAGCCAAGGGAATCCCACCCAGCACAGGGGACTGACCAGCACTGAGGTAAGAGCACTTTGTGCCCCAGGGCCCCATGTGCCTCTCCAGGAAAATACCTCAGGTACACTTTCCTGCCTGTGCTCACTTTATAGAATAAAATACTCCATTTCTCAAGATCAATAGGAGATATAGATACATAGATACAGATATGCATTTATATATATATATATATATTTATATACTGTGCACAGACCCCAGCATACATGTATAGCTATATGTGTATGTATTAAAGAAGAATTGTCATGTTTATAGTTATCTTTCAGGTAGGGGATTTTTTGGTATAATTGTAGGTATTGGAGTAACAAAATTACTTTTATCACAGACTCTTCATCTCCCAACAGCAGAAAAGGCAAGTGTGCAGATTTTTTTGGAGTTGTTTCACAGCTATAAAATGTTCTCAGTTCCTAAAAAATACCTAGTAATATCTTATAGTTGAAAATTAACTATTTAATTCAGTTAATTAACTGGATGAATCACTGACTATGTAGAGCATGTTATAAGAAAAACTCTGAAAAACTCTTGAGATTAAACCATTTTTGCTTAGCCATGAAGATTTAACGTGGTGCAGAGCTGAAAAAATATTACATCTAATTATACTTGCAGTGCCACAGAAGCAGTGGGGAACTTGAGAATGTGACTGATAAGTGGCTAGATAGTAGGCTAAGAGATATGCATAGTTCACCAGAGGTCTAACAAAGGCCACACACTAGAAGTCTGCTACTGTAAGAGGAAAATAATCAGAGACAGCATTTGAAGTTGCACTGTATCTAAAGAATGCCTAATGCTGCCAGCTGCAGGAGCCTGAGTTCATGCTCAGTGGATAAGTTAATTAACCAATTTAATACATCATGATGGACGCATTAGGGAAGATAATCGCTGAGAGGAGGCTGAGGAAAAAGTATCTGAGGGCCTGGCACAGTGCTTATATAGAGCTGCATGCCTGATTTGGGATGCCTGGGCCCTGCCTGGTGAGGCCCCACGTGGGCTGCTTGGTCCTGGGTGCCTGGCATCTCTGACCTAAAACATCACCTGGGTTAGAAATGCCCTGCTGGGCCCTGAGCCTGAGCAAGGCACAGAGGGGCTGATCCCAGAAATGAGAAAAACAGACTGGAAAATGGGAGCAGTGGTGAGTGGTGGCCATTGCATGAAGGAGATGCCCCAGTCAGGTGAGGCCCATGGAAGCCTGCAGATGCAGGGCAATCCGAAACATCCTGTGAAAGAAACACAGAGCACAGACACTGCCAGGCATAATAAACAACCTGTGTGTGTAACAATCATGCAGAAAATCCTCCAAAACCTCTCACCACCAGTAAGTCTTCTGCAATTTTTGCTGTTGAAAAAAGAACCCATCAGTAGCCAAAAGTTTGTACAAGAAAAAAAAGTATAAAAACTAATTATGAGGTGGCAGAATAGCAGCCATAAACTCCCTTCCAGAAATCATTGTTTCTCAGCTCCAACAACCATCATCCGATCCAATTCAAACCAGATGAAAACTGAAATGCTGACCTGGTTGTAAGGAAAGAAATTAGAAGAGGTGACTGACTTGCAGTCACTTGGAAACAACAGATTGAATACCAGGTGAAAGAAGACAATAAGTAATGCTGTATTACTTTAAATACAGAAAATAATGAAGTAGACAATAAAACATTCACAGAGCTATTTTTTGAAGAAAGGAGAGTAAGAGGCTGCCAGAGGAGGGTGGCAAAGGTTAGAATGTTTTGAGGAGTAAGAAATTAGCACATCTATAAACATGACCTATTGCAAAAACCAGGTTTTGCAGATGTCATTTTTTTTTTTGAACCACAGTCAATCTTGAGCAGAATGTGTAAAGAAACCACAGACATAAATATTCACACAGCCCTGGTGCCTGAGTTTCTTTCTTATCAGGGAGTAACCCTGCCTCGAACTGCACACATTTAGCAGAGTCATATAACAACTCAGCAGCACTGCAGATCAATCATGGATACAGACAAATCTTTCTTCCATGGCTCCACAGTTATAGAAAAAAATTATTCTCCTGCAGTTGCTTAATGGATAAGGCTTCCTAAACTGTTAAATCTCTGAGACAGAGGAAGCCGTAGGCTTAAACATGCTCCAGAAAGATAATTACCAGATTTTTAAAGATTATTTTGTTTTCTCTTTCCGAGCTTTTGCAGCTAATTTTCTGAAAATTTAGGTTCAAAAGTATAAAATCCATTGCCAGCTGGAAGAGATATTTAATCTTAAAATAGTCAATAATATTAAACTTACTTTGGAATAGAAGATATTATTTCCAAAAAGCACATAGCAATCTCTAATTTAATTCATAAATGAACTCCAATTGGATTATAAAAGGAAACTGAGTACCTTCTAGAAGAAGCTGGGGATGTTCTCTCTTGGAATAGATTAGGTATGTTTTCATTAAAATCAGTGGAATGTACAATTTGTTTCTCACATTTGAGTAAGTTTTAACATCCTGCCAATGGAGTGGAGCAACAGACCAAAAGAGTCATGGAAACAAGTGACTACTAGTGATGGTGAGAGAATTAAAGCAATATCAAAATCTCGACATGCAAGAGATATTTAACACTCAAAAATTATTTCTTCAATGTTGCAGCTGAAACCATGTTAGCAGTACTTACACAGAAACAGAGAATAAATGCTGCAAGATCCTGGTCATAGTCCAGGTCTTCTATGTTAAACCTACACCACTAAGCACCTTGAACCCCTTCATGGTGTCAGTTTTTATGGCATTGATATTCCCCTAAAACAGACAAGACAAATAAGAGAGGATGTGGGAGCTCTTCCATAGCATTTTTATCCATCTAAAATTCTCATTAAAAATCAGGAGATGTGCAAGGAAAGCTGTCACTGTGTCACATCTACCATCTCAAGAGGAAAAGCCTCTCCAAAATGCAAGCATGGAATGAAGCAAGTCCCTTCCAAACTGTTGGTCTGCAGTGTACCTGCAGTCTGATTTGTGCAAAGCAAGTCTGAGGCCAGCAGGAATACAGCAGCTGAGAAAATTAATGACAAGGTACAAAACTTAGGCAGTGTCCAAACCCAGTAGTACAACTTGCAGAGAGCTGAGATTGCTCCCTGCACTGTTCAGCCCTCCCACAAAGAAACACAAAGGCTCTGCTCCAAGCACAGAAAAAGTCTGGCCCTTCCCCACAGAGGTTCCCTCAGCTTTTGTTTTCCTTACCAAAAAAAAGTTGGAACAAAATTGAGGAATATTTAGGTATTCTACTGCATATCACAAAAAAAATCAGTTTCTCTCCATGAGCCTACTTAGTGGCACCGTTGTACCCCTCCAGACAGTTTCTGAAACAGAAACCCGTAAGTATAACCCATCCTGTCTCACCCAAACAACATCATAAGACTATTTTTCTTAAAAGGGAACATACATAAATGCAAGTGTTCCAACCACTAGGATGCAGCTGCTACTCTTATCCCCTTATTTAACAGTACATAAAATGGATGGATGAAAATTAGTAAGATCAAAGCTATCCTAAAATAGAAGCAGAAGGAATGCTTTCACCTGCTATCAAATAAGGCCTGTATGAACCTACTGTACAACCACAGTACCAGGTAATGGCTATATTTCCTTCCATACAATCCAGCTTAGCTGAAACAGTGTGCCTGAATCTTTATGCATCTATATGGCAAAATATCAAAATTAAAATCAACATAAACATAGCAATTATATTATCCAGAGGCTTATGAATCAAGAGCTAAAAAAGTTCATGTAATCTTAGAGGATTTAAGATGTACATTCCTTACTGAAAGAAAGCTGATTTTATCTCTTTGCATGAATGTTATTAAAATCATTGACAACAAATTACAACCCAAAAAAATCAATAAAAATAAGAAAATGCTGCCATAGTTCAATCATTCCTACCTTTAACTTAATTTAAGAATCAAAAAAGTGGCTGCCAAATTTAAAATCAAATCAAGGGTCTAACTCCAGCAAAGAATCAAAAGTCAATTATAGAAAGCGTTAAATCAACAACATTTCTTCAATAAATAATCTGTTTGCAAATTCTAGAAAGTAACAATCAATTTGCTGAATCTCCAGCTAAAGCCAGAGTAATTTAAAGTGCATTCACACAGCAGTGAAGCAGAGTTATCTAATCTGCAGTCTCAGGCTACTTGAGCTTCCTTCTGGCAAAGCTGCTTTTTGGTAAGTGCAGGTTTACACAGTGTGGTCCTAAAGCTCCTCGAAGTTCCAATATAGAGCCCAAAAGTTACAGTATCTGAAGCCCCACTTTCAGAATTATTTCCATTTGCAAAACTTTTATTTTTTATTCTTTTACCAGTATGTGTTTTACAGGAGCTCACAAAGCTCTCAAATGCACTGATGGCCTAAAGTTAAAGATGGGACATCTCTCATCCTAATAAAATACAAGCAATAAAAATGAGATTAGGATAAAAAATTATGCTTAAGACTATCAGGGATTCATAAATGCATTAGGTCAGAGTTTCCTGGCCTCTCACATGTAAGCACTGGGGCAGCATCAGGGACCAAAGCACCCACAGTGATGGCACAGAGCTGGGAGGCCTCAAGATTGATTGAGCTCCAGTTTCCTGTTAGTATTTTGCTGCTTCTTTTCAAGATGGTCAACAAGAGGACTTTAGGAAGACTTGTTTGGGATTTTTGCCATGAACTTGCCTTTCTTCTTGAATTCCGTTTGTTAAGCCTTGCAAAGCTTCCCATTAAGATCCTTAGGCTAACAAGTCAGCACACAGGCATGCACTACGATCAAATTCTGTTCATCAACTCAACTAGGGAAGGAAATTTATCTGAGCAATTTAAAATTCATGTAATGTTGCCAATCACAAAGCCTGAAAGCTTAGAGCTTTTAGAATTTTCTAAATTACCTTTGGATATAATTCAGAGTTGGCATAATTACATTAATAAATACTTATAAGTTACAGTCTTGCCCAAATATATGGAAAGCATAATTCTTTTTAGAGACATTTTTATCAATAATCAAAAAGTGTCTAGCCCATTAAAAAATAGTAAAAATCCACAAAACTTGTGTTGACAGCTTAGCAGGAACATTCCCATGTTAGAAAGCAAGTTTTCACTTCAAATAGGATTGTAGGTCAAAAAGAAAGCTACAGTCTGATGTTTCATTTTGTCAGTTCTGCTCAGAGTATTGCAAACTAAACCTCAGTAAGAATATGAGCTCTTTTCTTTAGATTCTTTCCATTTCTCTAAGGAGTATCAGGGTAATATTGCATTTGCCAGTGAACAAGACAGGAAAGCACTGCCTGCTGGCAGAGGGTTGTCTCAGAACAAAAACAAGTCAGTGATTTTAGGCAAACTGCAAATATGAATTTATGAACACGAGAATAACAGCAACAATAAACCATTATGAAAGTGAGTTACATGCTCAGGCTTATTGTTCCTCATCTTGTCAGAGCAATTTAAAAGTAAATCAATAATGATAAGTGATCCCCAGCTGCCAATTAACAATGCATCATATATGTCTTTTAGGCACTGTAATAAAGATGATTCAGGGAATGGATTTTGAGAGTGAGTGAACAGTAGATCAGATATCATTTAGAGACTGCTATCCACTTGGAAAGGGATTCCTGAAATAAAGCAAGTACACTGGAAACATGGAAAACTGCAGGTAGTGGAAAGGTACACTACCTAAAAGGCTGAGAAGTCTTTGTGAAAGTACTTATCACAAAAGCCTCTTCCTCTCAAATGAAGAAAGTGCTCTCTCTTGTTTAATGGCCAAGGAGGTCATATTTGCAAATGTAGAGCATAAAGAAATGTATGCAGGTTTATGATCTCCCAGGCAAGGTTTTAGGGCCTGATCCTGCTTCATCTCCCAAGCCCCTACTGCTGCCAGGGAATCCAGACTGGGCAGTGAGTCACAGAGGGACAACCTCTGGTCTTGGGCTAAGGAGAAGCAAGAAACTCCAAGACATAATAGTGTGGGGTAAGTTCAGGCAGTGACCCAGCCTCCCTCAGGCACAGCAATGCAAAAGAGCTGCACTGAGACCTGGCACCATCACCCATAGCTAATAGTTGTAAAGCACATTGGGGTTTTGCCAGGCCTTTAAGCTTGACCATGACAAGCAGTTTAAATACAGCCAATTTTCTTCAGGGCTTTGGCTTCCCTTCAGAGCTCAGTTATTTCCTGACATTTGGTGTTCAAGCCATTTATTTCATGTGACAAATAATGGTTTACCTATTTTTCTAAGTTAAAATCCCATAATTGGTCTAGCCTTCTCTGAAGTAACAGCTCACCAACAAGAAGATTTTGGATCCAGATTCAGCTCCACCTCTTTTGCTCCAACCTGATCAGGATTCATCCCACTCTCACAGACCCACTACAAGCACTCCAGGCACCAAAGCACAGGCCTTGAAAAGAGGTCCTCTCCTTCCTCCTAGTTTTCACTGCTCCCTGTTGCAGGGGGGGAAAGGAGGAAAAATAAACAACAAAAATTCGCACAACTAACCCACAACAAAGTTTAAGTGTGCCAAAAACAGGACAAAAATAAACCCTGCATTTCTGGGCTTTGGCTATGGCTTCAGTTGCTCCAGGGTACTGTGACCAAACTAAAGTTGGGCAGAGGCAGAACTCTGCCATGAAGAAGTCCCTAAAATTTAACTGTGCAAATTATTCAAGGGGAGGCTGTAGGGTGTGGGTCTTAGTTTAGATTGGACAAATGTTGTAGAACCCTTCAGAAGCAAGTACAGGAAGAAAAAAAAGAACAAAGTTTATACCCAAAAGCAGCAAGACATCCTTGTTTCATCCATAACATGAGTAAATCTGAATCCGAGTTCAAGATGAAATAATATTATATGTTTATATTTACCACAATTTAATAAAGACTTTAGTATTACCCATGCCAAGACTGCAATGAACACTGCTGAGGGCCTTTAAGAAAATCATATTATGCCATGGAGAACACCACAATCATATCCTTAAGTTAATAGAACACAACCACTGCCTACGAATAATACCATAAATTAACTTTTATACATACATATCTGATAGGCTTATCCTTAACAACCTGATATTTCCAATCCTGATGATGTAAACTAGTATGTCATTCTCTCCTGGATGTGGTCAACTAACAGAGTGTTTTTCCTGCATCATTCTAACATTATAGCATTTTGATGTATACAGAGCAGGGGGCAGAGGGTGGAAGAAAAGGGCAGTGACTCCACTTTAAACAAATCTCAGCTAACATTCACCCAGCACTACTAAACTGAATTAGATTGGTTTGCCTAAAACAAGCAGACATCAGTGACATTTTAGGCCAGGGAATTAGATTTCAGAGTAGCCATGAAAACATTTATTAAATTCATGAAATGTTAATCTCCTAATAGTAACATATAACCTAATTTAATTTCTATGAATTAGCCATGAATCACAATGGTAATAGAACCACTAAATCAGAGGCTATGTTCCGTAGCGCTGGGTAATTTCTTTACTATTTTTCTTGCTCTGAAAAAGTAGATTAAAGATGCAAATGAGAAAACAGTCAAGTACTTGAAAATCTTCCCCATGGGCTGTTGGTAAAAGATAACAACACTCAAATAAATCTTGTATTAGGTTCCATAGTCATACAATAGTAACCTGTGCTGGTAGTTTTAGAATCAAACTTCAAGGAAGCAGCAGAAACCAGAGCAGGGAGTTGGACTTAGATGATCCTTGTGAGTGCCTTCCAGTTCAGAAGATTCCACAGTTCTAGGATTCTATGACTAAACCTCAGACACTGAGAGATTCCCTTTGAAACAGAAATGTCACCAATCTGAAAGTAATCTTTAGTACTTCAAGACTGTTATGAATTTATACTCATGAAGTACCTCATTAAGCAAACTCATATTGCAATTTTACCTTTGCGACGCCTTCATAGCAAAGGTAACAGGATGTTATAGAAAGTAAACACACAACACATGTGTCTAATAAAAGTCAATATCACTAAATGTACCTGAAACAAGATGTAGTACAGTAAGAGAATAACATCTTGACTGTTCTGCTGAAATTAATGGGTACTGTGTAGTTAAAGCCCTGTAGATCCCTTTGTAAATATGCCTATTACATTGTTTTACAGCAGCCTGCAAGAACAAAACTTATTCACCAAGGGCTTCAAACTAACTGAAGCCAGAGCAGAAACTCTGCTGCTTAACATAACGGGCTGACAAAGTCAGCAATAACAGACACACCAAACTGTCCTTTCTGAGGACAGGAAAAAAAAACTCTGTCCCTAGTTCTCATGTAACCCAGTGTAGTATGAGCCCTTGTAAAGCATGTGTATTGTATAAGTGGCCTTGCCCCAGTTCTAGCTATTCTAAATGAGCTACAGCTGCAAATGGATGGAATTTGAAAATATTTGAAAGATGAAATCTTTATCACCTCCTGCTGCAATTCACAATCTTTCAAACTCTTTCTCAAAGCCATCCTGCTCAACAACTGCTCTTTATGTCTCATTCAAAGGCAGCAAATTCTGTGCAATCAAAGCTGGCCACACGAGGAATCAGTCCTGAGATCAGTCTGGTAGTAGTACCTCAACGCCCACGTCACATGCTGTGCTGTGATTTAGCAGGTGCTTTCCAATAGATGCAATCTTTCCTTGACAGCAAGTCAAATTGCATGTCCGGGGTTTCCAGGAACATGGGTTATGCTTTACCTGGCAGACCAAACAGGTGTAATCACAGAATAGTATACCCTGTCAGGATGTCAGCTTTATAAAATCTCCCAAATGGAGCCTTTCCAACCTGCTGCAACTATCCCTTTATCTTTTCCATTACTTCTGGGTTTGATATTCCAGTCTATGGGTCAATACTTAGTCCAGGTACTTTTCAGGGTTAGCAGGTTCAATCATACTGAGGGGGTGCTGTTAACTGCCCATGTAGGACAGTAATTATTCATGTGAGTCTTTAGTGGTCTTAATGTAAATTCTGTCTCCTTTTATGTTTTGAGGCCAGTTAGCTCAAGAAGACCTCCCCAGTATCAGTATTTTTTCTACATTCCTGCATAGGATCCACTCAATAGAAGCAAGTTGTGTGCAAAGTTCACAGTTGTTTATTTTTCAAGCAATATTGAAACCCACATCCTTCCTCATCCAAGTTATACAGTTACAGCATCCATAGACAAGTTAAACAAAATTGGAGACATCTGATCACCTTGTTTGGTACCAATCCAAATGCCAACAGTATCTAGCTGTTCATTCTTCATGTCAATGTAATACTGATGTTCTCATATATCTTCATATAATGTTATGAAGACATGTGAGGACTTCAGAATTACATTGGCATGATGACATGATTGACTCTTCTGTTCAAGAGCTGTAATAGTGTGAGAATGGCTTTCGGTTTCAAGGGGTTTTGCTAAGTCAACAAACACCACTCCCAGGGGCCAGTATTCCTTCACATTTCAAACTAACACTTGTTTTGCAGTTTCAAACTAACAAACAGACGAGTTTTCCACATGTCCTAATGGTCTCCTAAACCCCTTTAGCCCTGGATTACTGGAAAGCCCAAGAAGCGACCCAGAAGATTCAGTGATCAGCTTTGCATTAATAAAACAAGACTTTTTACTTTATCAATACACTAATGCTCAAACTTCCTTCAGGAGTTCGGACATTTGGATATTTTTCAAATCAGATATTACATCTACCCTATGTCAATTATTTTCTGGTCATACCCAGCAGATCACTCAGGAATATTCTTAGCTTTAAGCACAGGTGTAAAGTGCAATTGCTAAATCAGGAGTCTTGACTTTACATGAATTTCTACATGAGCCTTCTGTAAATGTTAGTAAGCACAGGCTATGTTTGAAAGGCATATTGGGGAAGTTACACTTAAGGACAAGTAAGAAAGCTTTTAAAAATGATTTTACCTAATATACCCCTTTTTTGGAACAGAGATGCAAAATATTTGTATTTCAACAGCTTTTAAGAACAGTCTTCATTCTTGGAGCTATTGACAAAAATGTTGGTTGCTGCATTCATCTAATATGTCTTTTAGATAATACAGTTCTTAAGGCAGTGTTTCAAAAAAATTGCTTTCTCTGTTGAGTTATCAGATTCAATTAGCCCCTTCAGAAAAGCAATCAATACCCCACCTGATTTAAGAAAGTTGCTATGCAATACTTTTATATAATGGCAGCAATCCTTTTAGCTTTGGGAATACAGCACCATCTCCACTGGTGCCATGCTCCAGCTCTTGAATTATATGTCCCTGAGTAAAGACAAGGAGGGAGGAAGGGAGGGAAAGAGGAAAAGAAAGGAGTCCAAGCTGTACCAGACAGAACTGCTTCTGAATAGCCCTCTAAAAATCCATTAGACATTTCTGACAGATACAGGGGTTCTTGCCTCACTCATTTCTAAGGGTGCATGTGTAGGCAGCAAGAATGTATTCTGCCAATAATCAGGGACTGTAGGCAGGTTGAGTCAGGAACTCTTGGCATCTAATCTGAGCACCAAACAAATCAGGCTGAATAACCCCCTGATTATGGGCATAAAAAAGCAGAAAGATCAAAAATTAAAGATTCTGGCCCCGGTCCTGAAGCAGGATATTAATCATTGCTCATTAACATGGTGTCCCCATACTAAACAGCACATGTATGGCTAGTTAATTTTGGAACTGATGATTTGAGAGCTAAGAAGAGCATACATAAAACTTGCAATAAAATAAAATTGTAATGTTGCTGATGATGGGTACAAGCCATGAGTGAGAGAGCATTGATAGACATAATTGAGAGGTTTCATATTCTAAGATGTGCTAGTGTAATAAAACTTCTCTAACTTCAGTAGACAGAATGCCATAGTTCTGCAATATTGCATAAATCCTAATCATCTAAATGGACAAACTCACATTAAAGCAACCTGTGTACTAAACACAAAATATTGTCTGAATTAATCTGTATGAAGAAAAGGTGACCGCATTTGAGTAGGCTAATGTTGATTTGTTGGGGCTTTTTTAACAGAAGTTATATAGCAAATGCAGTCTTGAAATTATTAGAATGCAAAATGATGTTAGTATTTTGTACTCCGTGGCTTTGAAGGAATTTTGATAAACAGAAGAAATGCCCTTTACTCAACTGTAAAGACAGAAATATAGCAAACAGTTCTAAATAGTACTATAAGAAAAACTGGAATGCAAAAAGAAGAAACTGATTCAATGAAGGTTTTCCCAAAAACTTTGAGGATTTTTCTTCATTCAGAAATTCACTTGAGAATCCATTCAAGATTAAACCACAATATTTAGTGGTCTTTGGGTTAAAACCCCAATTGTGATACTCAGTAATGCATCAGGGATAATTATGCTAAAACCAACTGATACGTGAGAAAGATTGATCATCACTGGGCTGTGTTTTACAATACTTGTACACAGAATGAACATCAGACCAGCAAGTTGAGCAAAGTCCCTGACTGAGAAGCTCAACCCCTCTGTTACAGCGCCAGATCTTGGCAGGGGAGAGTGTCACATAGAAATCAAGAGGTAGGAACTTCTAAAGCCATGCAAGCTCAGTCACAAGAGCACGCTGGATTGTGCTCTGAAGTCTAAAACATTTAAGCATCCAAAGTACTGTGTTGATTGATGACCACTGTTCCAAAATTATAATTAAAAAGGAGAGATTGTTATAACACTGGCCAAAGTAGCTTGCAAAGGAGTACGGTGGGAGAGGGAAGCACATCTTACAGAAAAGAACTGTGAGAAAAATCAGAGGAACAGCTGGTTTTGACTATAATGGTCTCAGGCCAGAGCATTCTATAAGGGAGCTTCAAGAAAAAAAGGATACCACTCCATGAGAAAGTCCTGGGAATAAGGGAACTCCTCAAGGAAACATGCTACTATTGCTGCCCAATAACAAGTAAGTGCTCATTTTTATGTGAAATTCTTAAAAAGAAAGACAATCCATATACTTAATTTATGCTTGCATTTTCTAGAGAGAGCTCACCAGAATGGAGTACAGCAAATAGGCTGCTCTTCAGCATTCTACCCATCAGTATATACATTTTAACAACAATAATCTTTCCTTCAGGACATATATCTCCACCCACTCTGAGAATGGCCAGTGATGGCCCATGAGTATCAACACACACCACATTGCATCTGTTCTCATTTCAGACTGTAGTTAAACACTACATATTTATTAAAAAGGCAAGTATCTCAGTAACAGGCACAGGTGAATAATAATGCCCATCCTGAGTGTTGGAGATACTGAAGTGTGAAAGGCAAATGGTAACATATGAACAGAGTATAAAGCAGAAGCTGACAGACTACATCACTCATTTTAATGTCCTAAGGCACGTCTTGGAGGGACATGTACTATGGCAACCTTGAGTCAAAGCTAAAGCTTTATCTGTTGGGGCTTGAAATAACCATCATTTGTTTTAGTTTCTTTCTACAGAACAACATAACTATTTTAAAACCAGGAACACACTTAAGAAAAAATACCAATTATTCATGTCTAAATATATCTGACAACATATCAAGATTCTCCAGTCTTCTTTCCTTATTGTCTAAACACCAGATCTGCTATAGGAAACTACAGGTGGTCTTCTATTAAAAGTACCTTCCCTTCTGTTTTCTCAAAGTTGTTTCTAAAATAACTCTAAATAATCCTGATGTTTCCAAAATTCCTTGGAGCTATATATTCCTCACAAAGTTCTTTTGTCCTTCAATATGCCTCTAGCATAACTGTTTATCTTCTAACACCATAATCCACCACCCTTTCTCCAAAAACTAGTCCATCTTTGCACCTGGGGATCATCAGTGCATATAATTCTATGTTTACTTTTTTCTAACAACAGAGTAAGCTCTTCTCAAGTAAAATATCTTTTTTAAAAGTATTAGTGTCTTTTCTGATCAGGAGATCTTGCTATCATGGAAGCTATTTCAATTCCTTATGTGTTTTAAATGACCACAGTATTCTTTGCATGGATTTGCCAATTGCAGGCATTGTATCAGGATGTTAAATGTACTCATCCCAAAAAATTCCATGCTGTCAAACCCTATAGTGCTGTAAATGAATCAATATGAAGAAAAAATAAACTAATAAAAATATATTTAGAAATAATTTTACTGGTATTATCCTGAAGCATAAACTCCCACTGAACTTGATTCTCATAGATCCCTCAATGACTGCATCACAAATATATATTTCTATATTGCACAGGCGAGTGCTTCCAACCATCAAAAATATTTTAACTTCAGAGTAACCTTTGCAGCCAAATTCTTAGGAACTCAGTGCAACAGTAGGATTTCATTGGATTTATCTCTGTATTCAATAATACTCTAAGCACAGGATATCTGCAATCCTGGTATTCAATCTCTAGACTTTGTTCTGGCTGGAAGCATTAACTTAGACAAAAAGACTGTGGGTGGGATTCTGTTTGTCCAAAATCTGGCAGTTGGAATAACATTTTGGTCATCCCAACACTAAGTTGTTACACACAAAACATGGAAGAATATTTTGTTTCACCCATCCCAAAAGTTTAAACAGTTCCATGTCAAAGAGAATCTACAAAGGCAAAAGAAAGTGCACTACTTTCTCAGATCACCTTCCCCTCAGTTACCCACTGAGGCATGCTTTTGAAGAGTTTGAAATAAGCCAAAATCCAATCATGCTCAAGACCTGAATTTGACATTCCTTTTCTGTCATCTGCATCACCAAATTTACTACATATCCATTTAGGGTCCTGTAGTGAAATATTTAAACTGGTAGTGAAGAAGGGGGAGTTTTTCCAAGCATAGCAGCAGAAATTTTTCCTCTGTTGTTACAGCAGAAGACTGTGGGCTTCAAGACAGCTGAACCTTTAGCAAGATCTTGCATCTTGACTATTTCAAAGGAACCAATACCACCAACTTGAAACTACAAATATCTTGAACAGAAGTTCCTTACATTCTTTCTCTGTACTTTAACAGCCACTGTCCAATATATTGCCTGTGTTTTTTACTCATAAAAACCCAATTCCTAAGCTGTACTCTAGTTTGGCAGAAGACATTTTCGAATACTAAGTATGCAAATGGAGATAAAATTATATTAAACTAAAGCAGTTGAATTATTACGTATCTAATGCATGATTGTCAGTTCACATAAAACTGGTCTGGAATAGATCATGAAAAAGTAAAACTGTTACACATTTAAAAGATGCAATTTCCTTTGTCTTTTTGTTTAACAAGAGAAAAATGCTTACTTTTAAATTTTTTCATATTATAATTATTCAAGTCTTCCATGCATGTAAGCAATTAACAACATAAATCAGCTGTGGCAACAAATCAGCTATGATTATGCTAGTTAAAAGTACGGCTATATGAAGTGAATTTGAGTAGTGAAAATGATCAAGTTTTTCTCCAAAAGGAATATATACTAGTGCACAAACTCTTCTAATATCTGCAAAAGATTGTAAAATAAAGGTCTTAGTCTCTCATCTTTAAATACACAGTTGTCTTTTCAAAAGATTACTGGTTTTGCCCTTCACTTTCTGGCCCACTGTAACTATGTTCTCTCTGGCTAAATTTATCACCCCATTTCACAAAAGGTAAACCTCACTCCATCTTCCAAAGGCAGGGACATGTGGTACTGCATCCCAGTGGATGTGTTAACCTGGTCTCACTCAGAGCCTCTTCCGTCTCCTAAGGAGGAGTTCTGTGCATTATAGCAGCAGAAGAGGAATGCAGAAGTTCAGCAAGCAACTTCACCAATGCATATCAAAACTTCAAGTTCATATAAAAGGTAGGTGCAAAACTGATTTTCTTTGATGCCTCAATGACAGAACCCCCAGCCAGGTTTACAAAGCCTCACAGTACAAAGTTTTGCAGCCTTTGCTAGGTATTCCTTTCATTATATAAAGGACAACAGCAGAAAAGATCAATTTCAAAACTGCTAGGCCACCAGCAATACAGGCTTTCTGGGGTGATGTAAAGACAAATGTTTTCACATGTGCTGGCACATACAACACCACTTTTAAAGAATTATGATCCTCACTGCAGATTAATTTCCAGTGGGCATTTCTAAAAAATTATCTGACTTATGAGACTTAAAATGAGTTCCTATGTATCATTAATAAGAATTCATCTGTTTCCTGACAGTTAAAGGCTGTAGAGGTTAATAAATCATTCTGATTTTAGAAAGAATCTTTTCCATCTCATCAAGTAATATTAAAGATAGTAATGATACTTGCATTAAAATGCAGGAATCTTTTTATCATGCAGTTTTCCAGACTTCTTTGCAATTCATGGGATCTCAAATAATGATAGTTCATAAAGTTAAAGAACACTTAAGTTCAAGAAAAACTCTAAGCACCAGGAAGTGTGGAAACATCACACAAGGCATTTAGAACAAGACCAGTGAAACCTGTAAGCCATAGTTACAGATCTTTGAGGGACAATTTGAAATCACACATGGAAAATTGAAATTAGAAAATAATGGATAGAAGGAAAGTTGGCCAGGTTATTTCAGTGACCTCTTGTTTTTTTTCAAACAATGAGATATTCCACATTCCTATGTTGGAAGCAATAAAATTCTTTCTTCATTTATGAATTGCAAAACATATAAGTCAAGTTTGATACAGTATGTATGAAATAAACTGAACATTCTTGCCATGGAGACTTGGAAAGTCTCCAACAAAACTTTCTTTTTTGCTTAGAATAGCATATTAAATACAATTGTTCAGTATATGTCCTACAATCAGTTCCAAAAGCAAACCCCTGACCTCAACAAGAGTTTTCATAGGAACATTTCACTGTAACCCAATGCAACAATAATTTCATTTTGGTAACCAACATGCAGTCAGTGCTCAGATTCCTATCTCATGTGCTCATGAGTTCAAGCGTTTATTTTTAATTAAGAATTCTGCAGAAATGGTACCATGAACACAATTTTTCCTTGCTATGTGTGCACTGAAAAACTCCCTTTTTACATTATAAAAATTTCTTAGCAAACAAGCAGTTCTACTTGCAGGCACTGACAAAACATCTTCTCAGTATTTCCAGTTAAAAACCCCTCTTTTCTATTGCTTATGGCTTCCCCCACTCAGGATATAGCCCCCTTCTATCTTCCTCAACATGAGTGTTTTCCAGAAGCTTTGGACCAGATGTAAAACTTCTTGGAGGAAGATACTACTATTTTTCATTTAAAAAAAAATTTAAAACCACCAAAAAAAAAAAGAAAAAAAAAAAACAAACACAAAAAACCAACCTTTTCCAATTGTTTGAAGCTCAAAGTGAATCAGATCTCCATAGGAAGCTTGTCTATATTAGAAAAGACTGCCCATGGTGAAAAATAATATAATTTAATCCCCTTATTACCTGTATCCATTAATATAAGCAATCATTTAGGTAGTTCTTACTTCCTTCAGTTAGCTAGAATGATCCCTAAACCTGACATCATCCTCATGATGAAGAAAATCCTAGTGCCATGCTCCCCTTCCAGCATATTTCAGAAATGCCTGTGAGAGCTCTGGAAAAACCAGAATATTAAGTCTCTGTAAAGTAGGTAACTTTTGAGAAGACAGAATTTGCAATTTCTTACAGACAGAAGAGAAATTCCAATCTTAGCTGCAATTTTATTCTTTTGGAACACTGAAAATATTTCATTTAACTTAATTTGACCCTCACAGGCTGACCAAAGTCACAACATAGTAAGTCAACCTAAATCAGCATGGAAAACGTAGGTTGGGAGCTAAGTTCTTCCCTTACTCTTGTGCTTTAGGACTTCTCCATGAGAAGCTAGGAAAATTCAGCATTGAATGTATGCTCACAACTTTGTTATCAGTAGTAAAATTTTTGCATATTAGAATATCATCTTTTACCCTGAAATGTTTTGATTACTACAGAAAACCAAGATGAAAGTGAGAAACAAGAGGTAATCATATTTTCAGGGGCACCAGTGACCTGGGCTGCATGAGTTAAGAGATCTCTGCCACCAAACTGCAAGCATTTCTTTTAGGGCTACATCAATAAGGGGCAGGTTTGAGGATGTCTTCCCTGCCAAGCAGAAACCTTTCGAAAGGGAGTTGGAAATACACAACTCTGCATTATCACCAGATTGTCATGGCTAGCTTTATCTTTGGTTAAAGAAAAGTTATTAAGGTACACTATTGAAGCAGCAAAGTCAGATATTCAAAACTCAAGGAAATGCCAAAACTGAAGTTTGCCTTTAAAATGAGGGTTATAGAACCTCAGTATGTCTCAAGTTGGCTATAAGAATAATGTTTGTGAAACATACAGATAAAAGAGTGACAAATGCTGTCGGAAAGGTCAGAGGAAATCATTACTTCTTTCTTCACAGCTGGGTTTGAACAGGATGTTATCCACCATGACAGTAAAGATCCACCCTGCATACTGAACACTGAGGCAGTAAAACAACATTGAGCAGCTGCCCATTAAAGGCAGGATATATCCCACCTAAATTCAGCAATACAAAAGTCCACTCTAATGTAGTCAGACTCTGCTCTTGCTGAAGAGATGCAGACATCTCCAGCAGCAATTCATATCATCCCAAGGTAGTCTTCTGAGATGAGCAGGAAGAATAACCATCCAGAGCTCCTATTTCCCCTTTCACTCAAGACAACAGTTAGACATCAGGTTTAAGCTAATTGGTAAGCAGCTAAATCTGTCCTAAAAAAGCATCATATAGTTTTAAAGGATTAAAATTACAAAATGAACTAACTCAGTATATAACCTTGTAATTGCAGGAGTTTTTTATGTTGTGTGTGCAAAGGGCACTTCTAATGCATAGTTTAATTCTGAAAATATTTCCATTTTTAGAGACCGATTTTGCAGACCCTAGAGTGGGTCTTTCTATACAGAGAGCAAGTACATTTACATACTAATTAATTTGAAATACAAAAATTAAATGAAACCACTCTTTCATTCTGTTTGTGTGCTTCACCAGTTCTGAATTCCATGTGTTCAGTACGACAGAAAAGCATCTCACTACATGCATATTTAATTTTCTTTCCACCATCTTCCATGCTACACTAAAAGGTTTTCATATTCTAGTCACCAAATTCCATCATGCTAAGAATTGCATGAGGAAAACCCAGTACCTGACAGTTCCTCACCATAGGCTCTGCTACATGGAAGTGGTAGTTATTCTTGCTTTTGCTCCAAGAATGTTCATTTGATTATTCCAAACTTGAACAGATCCCATAAAATGGGATTATTTCCTCATAGTAAAGACCCAAGTTCATTAAAGTCTCTGCTCTAAGAAAAGCAAAATTACTCTTTAACTTTCCAAATGTCCATATTTTCCTTAAAAAGGAGATGTTAATTTCCTACAATAAAACATGCTTCTCAGGCAAATAAGATGACTCATCCACCCTCAGATCTTTCAGTTTGCCAAGGAAAACTTTAAAAAAGTCATTCCATATTGTAACTAAATCAAAGTAGATTTTCAGTCAGCACTTTGGCCAGGAAAAATGGTATGCCAGGTAGGGTTATACTATACAATGTCTGCTCCTAACTACAAAGAAATAATTGAGGCGAACCTCTGGAACAAAGTAGACATCTCTACCACCCTTCTGAGGAAGTATGATTGCTTTGTAATACAGAGAAATCAATCATTTTCAGGAGCATCTGAATCACCCTGACGTGGCACAAGTGGTGCTGCTCCAGGGAGCAGACTCATACACAGCTGCTGGCATTTCACACTCTACCACTGCTTTATGTGCCTGCCTGCCCACTCAGAGGCAAACGGGGATACTCAGGAGAAAATGAACTTGTCTGAAGCACAAATCTGATCTGTTGCTCAGGAAAGGAGGGAGTGCTTAAAGCCCTGCCATCCCCCTTCCCCTGGAGCTTGGAATGTGACTGTAAAGATAGTCACCAGCTATCCGAAGAACAAGTAGATACTTAAAAGGCTGAGATTATGGCACAGAGATGCTTCAGTTCCTACATGTCGGTTTCTCGGCTGTTTTAATGACCTGGAAAGGCCCGGGGTGGCCTTGGGCAGCCCGCGCTTCAAAGGACGAGAAGAGGCTTCAGGTTTTTTCTCGGTCTCGGTGTTTATTAGTTGTTTATCCAAAAGATTTTCTTTCAGCCTGACAGAGGTCTGCACAGCACGCCAGCCATGAGCACACTGAGCACCCCCGGGGCAGTCACTTATCTTTATACCCAAAACTACGTATAAGATATTTACCTATTTTCCCCAATACCTTTTACCCTTATTAACCAGTGCACTTTTAGCAATAACCAATCCCAAAGTGCCAACATCACCACAGAAGATGGAGGCCAAGAAGAAGAAGGACAGGACAAGCCCCAATTCCTCCATCTTACTTCTTTAAACCCCCCTGTACAGAAATCCTAAACCCTGTGTTTCACACTAACTTATCCCTTCACCGTTTACCCCAGTGAAATCCTCCCATCCTCATACAGGTGTCGTCTCCTGTGTAGGATCAAAGTTCAGCCACCAGACACTTCTGGCAACATTCCAGGACTCCCGAGCCCCCCAAGGGTGGTCTCGGTCACTCTGCACATCAGTCCTGAGGTGCTGAGATCCCACACCTACATAATCAAATTTTTTTGTTTGGAGCTCCTCTAACTGGAACCTGCCACACTTGTGAGAACAGCATCTATCTCAAGTGAAATGAGCATTAAAATGCAGTCAGACCCCCACTGTCTGAAAACCAGATTCTTAATCTCTAACTCCAGTGATTCACAAGACTTTCCAATTCCTATCAGAAATAAAACCAAATAGCACAGCATGAAGTTGATAAAGCTGATGGGATCTACAAGTCTGATATTTGACAGCTTTCTGAAAATAGAAACAAATTGACAGAGACAGTACATTTTCCAATC
The DNA here is from genome assembly GCF_028018845.1 of Melospiza georgiana. Taxonomy (NCBI): domain Eukaryota; kingdom Metazoa; phylum Chordata; class Aves; order Passeriformes; family Passerellidae; genus Melospiza; species Melospiza georgiana. The sequence goes on along the minus strand of NC_080430.1, from coordinate 39,749,328 downwards.
ACTGCTCACAAACCAAAAATTTTCAATCATTGGTTATTTAAGTTTCACACAGGCATGCACTGTATTTCTAGGATATACTTTAGAGATTAACTAACCTTTCCCTGAAAACAAAACTAATGCACATGCACAGCAAACTTTACCCATCAGATAGCAACCAATGGATTTAATTCTGTGTTAATGAGATCACTGTCAAATACACTTCACACCTGTCTACTGAACTTTCTGATGTGTGCAACAGTGCTGCTCAAGGCTAATAGCTCATCTTTACATCCTGCATGAAAGCAGGAACACGAGGAAAAGGCAGCTCCTCGTGCAACACCTTTCAAAATTTAGAGACTTATTTCTGTTTTATTCAAGTCAAAATCAAAACTCTGAAAGAATTTTTTAAAGGACAAGCATAAATCTGCTTTCAGATTGAAACTCAAAATGCATAGCAGACTTGTCTAGATTAGAATGAGGTGCTTTTGTAAGCACACTGAAGGTGAGGGCCATAGTCTGAGGTCTTAAAGACCCAGTCTAGTTTCTGCACTGTCTGATTCAAAGCAGACTTTTGGAGAAGCAAAAGATTAATTCCAGTTGAGAGTTGGGAGATAAACTGCATCTCCAAATCTTAGTGCAGTGTCACAAGCACCATATCTTCCAGAAAAATTTAAAATAAATAACATTTTTCCCTCCACCAATCACCGCCACCCAAAAAAATATAGCCAAAGTTATTAGAAATGCTTGGACGTATCCAGGTTCTATTAAAAAGCATGTTCTTCTCCCACATACTTAAAAATCTCCACCTAGCTCTTTAAAAGCCTATAAAATATATCAGCACAAAACCGAGTGAGTTAATCAAGATGATAAAGAAAAGTAAGAGTGGGCCAGTGAAGAAGCTGAACTGAAATTTACATTTTCTTTAGAATTATGCAGGAAATCTGCTCATTTCAATTTAGCAGAAGCCAGAAGAATGAGAAAAAACAACCAGCAAAATGACCATATAAGACTCATAGCTCAATTTTGAAAATTCCAGCAAGGCTGGACACGCAACAGGATCCACAAGCATCCAATCAGCTTGGGATCATGTGGAATGTTTCATCAAAAATATTTTTTCCATGCTTACTTGTGAACCAGAAGGAATATCTCAAAGGCACAGAGAGCTGGCCAGTAAATTTGGAGCAAAGTATGGTAAGGCATTGCCAGGCAAGAGAAGACAGAGCAGGATGGAACTCATGCAACAAGGTCAAAGCAGCATCTATTGGGCCAGAGTACCTAAAGCCCAATGCAGATGTAAGCTGTTTACAAGGAATCAGAAAGGATAAGCAGACAGACTTTCTGTAGTTCTTTCACCAATGCTTAGCACCAAAAGATACCAAAGGAGTAATCCAACATTACATTTGCTTGGCTTACATAAAACCTAACCAGAAATATTGTTTCATTCACATGGGATATGCTCAAAGGCATTGTTTTAGTTTTAATCCAAAGAAAAATTATTTTTCTTGAAAAAATGATAAAATACGGATGTGATCAGAAATTAGAATACCTCTTCCATTAGGAAACTCTTACCCATGAACAATATTTCCATCTCAGGACAGATTCTGCAGTACCTGCAACTTTTACTGAATGCGAAATTGCCCCCTTCCTCCCTTCAAACCTCAGGGTGTCAAAACATGCTGGAGCTCAAGCCTGAAATGCTTCCATTTTATGTGAAGCCTCCAGGGGTATGGGGCTAATTATGGATGCTTCACAGCCTGGACCTCTCCACCAGACTGCTTCAGTCACAACACTTGTGATACACAGAACACCTAAACATGGGACAAAGCACAGCCTTATTTTGCACAGGGAGGCCAGAACACTCCGAAGGGGATGGATGTGCCTTTTCACAGTGCACCACAGCATTTCAGGCAGACAGACTTGCAAATGGCTTCAACATATTTTCTCAGAAAAAAAAAAAATCAACGATTCAGCCTCTCAACATTTTTGTATTGATTATTTCAGTTTTGTAGAAACCAAATGCCAGGCACTCAGATTTACAATCTTTCCCCAGTATTAGTGTACATTTGCTGCTTTTAATTAATCCAGTGTTTCCAGTTACTGCATAACACACCAAGTGCAATATCACAAATCACAGTATGGAAATGCTGACACATTTGAATGCAGTGAGAACTTTACCAGGATTTTATGCACAGTTTGAAAAATCAAATAAAACCCATTTAAAAAGTAAGAAGGGACTAGGCACTATTGGAGACAGGGGTAACAATTCATTTGATTCTGTGTCATTTTTATAATCCTAGCTTTTGAGCTTCTGTGGCCTTATATTGATTTTCTCTGTTCTTTCTCTCCTTTTTTCTTTTTAAATTATGGAAAGTGAACACATTTAATATAAAACAGATTTTGCTTTATTTTTTCAGGTAAGCCTGTTAAAGGTAGAAAATACTTCATCTACTGCACACAGAAAAAGCGTAACATTAAGCATTTGACATTAAATCTTGGTAGATAAATATCGTCTCTATTTAATTGCCTGTTAAAAATTGATAGAAGAGTAGAATCAGCTTTTAAAATCCCCAGCAGCAAAACTCCCACTGATATCAGTGGGTCTAGGATCTCACTCCAAATTTTGCCCTTTTATTTTTTCTTTTTGAACAAGCAGAATCTCTTTGTGCGATAATTGGCAGCTATTAGTGTCAATTTGGCAGATGCAGAGCTGCATGGGTCTGTGGGAAATTTATGCCTCCTAACATGCCTTGCTAAATTTAAACCTGTTGCATAATATGCAGATTCATTCTCATGCATGTAATGCAGCTAAGAATATCTGAAGTTCAAAGGAAGCTAATACACTTGCAGACTAAAAAGGAGGGTTTAATGTATTTTGGGCTTTACCACATGGAATAAAAAGCACTGATCACTCCCTTTAAAGCTTTCCCTTTAGTAAAGCTATGCCTTCTTGTAGTCATTTCAGTGAACATACATTTCATTCACATGCATGGTGCATGGCACAAAGCACCACTGATATTAAAAACAGGAAAACAAGAAAAGATAGACTTGCCTTTTGATTCCATTAAGCCATCACTTCAGTCCTAGCTCTGGGAGCACCCTGCTCTAAAACACTTCTGAGGGACTCTGAAGCCTGCTTTTTTCCTCCAAAATTACAAACTGTATGGTTTACTTCTACAATGCCCTTCTGTATTCCATCTCTTTTCCCTCCCCCCCCCAGACTACACATAAGAAACAGACCTCTTTTTCTGTTTGATCTTGAACACTGAAAAACCTTTCTTGTAATCCACATTTTTACTTGTGGTCTGAGCCTGAACACAAGAAAATGCAGCACTGGTAGAGATATCAGTGTCTTTTCAGAAAGTTAGCAGCTTGATCCTATATGAATATTTTTTAAAAATGTTATTATCAATCACTACAAAGAACACAGATAAAATAAGGTTGGATGAAGTTCAATCTCTTTGGGCTTCATTTCTAATGCATATTCCAAAGTGAAAACTTCTAGAAACCTTGACAGATTAGAACGGAAATTGGCTAAAGAACCATTGCCAGTATTTGAGGTTTTTGTTGGTTTGAGGGTTGGGTTTTTTATCACCTAACTGTTATCACCAAACCTTTTCTGGAGCAATTCCCTGAGGATGAGATAATTCCTAACCTATAGCCCAATTCTCAAGTCATTGCTCATGTTCCTATTTCATCTTGAACTTGAGCCATCAAAATGCCTTTAATATTAGCAGCTCAGACATGTTCTTAATTCACACAGAAATATTCCAGAGCCCCCATCCAAATATTATACTTCACACAAACACCTTCCCACAGAACCTGTACTTAAAAATTTAGCCTCCTGATTTTCAGCTTCAGACAAATACACATTTCCTTTTGCTCTCTCAGACCAGCATATCCAAAGCCTCCTGTACATGACATTTACTCTCACTCTGTACATGACATTACTTACCTTTTTATCAGGTATCCCAACCTTAATGGAAACAGCACACTGGAAGATAGTCCTAGTCTGCATTAATACAAAAAAGCCCCCAGTGACAATGTCAAAATTTATTGGTATCAAAAAGCATTACATGGCTGGGAAAGGTAGGAGATATGATAAAATTCCTTGTGTTCTGAACCATTCCCCACGTTTCAGTGCAGTGTGATACTGATGCAAGGCTATTAGGCCCTCTGATACCAGTTTGAGATTAGTACTCAAGTACTTGACTTTTTGGCACAGCCTGAGTCTGCTTGGAATAAACATAACACAACCACCAAATAAAATGCTCAAGATTACTTTTTTTAAAGAAAAAACAGAATATGAAAACTTTGAAGCAAAAGTTCAGGATTCTTATAGCAGAAAACTCCTGTAGAGATTAAATATAAGTATTTTGAAAAGCACGAAAAAAGCACATGGAAAAAAGTGGCGATTGTTATTTATTGTTGCTATTGTTAATTACTCCAAAACAGAGATGAGGCTGAAAGGAAAATCTGAAAGAACTAAGTTCATGGCAACATGCCTGGTGATTAGATCAAGATAAAAAATAACCAGAGAAGTGGAAGAATAAGAGACAATTTGAAATATTGTAAATAGTGCCAAGGAACAACTAAGCACTGAGGGAGAATTCACCTGCAATTATGGTGTTAAGAATTTTATGAATGTTTCTAGGTCCTTCAAAACCTCCATATATCCCTGCCATGAGTAGTGTATATTACTGAACAAGAAGTTGTGAGCAAGAGCAAATTCTGCAAGAACACACCGACATTGTCTAGCCATGAACAGAGCTGGACCCCAAGCAATGAACATCTCTCACCTGTCTGGGACACAGCTTTGCAGGGGAAGGAGACAAACCAAGGTGTATCAGCCTCTTGCTTAACTAAGCAGCTGCTAAATGCAACTATAACCAAGCTCAAAAATAGCTGGTGAAATGGTGACTTTGTCTCATAAATAACAGGGCAGTAGATAAGCCCAGAAAGAGACCATACAGCTGAAGTTCAGGTGTAGGATATCCACTAAGGCACTGACAGGGACTGGCTTAAGCTTAACATGCCATCTCCAGGAAGGCTGCAGTAGTAATTAATATACTGCCAGCTTTTCATTAGAATAAGGATGGCAGAAGCCTCCTGAACAGATAATTCACTCAGTCATTTGAAATGTATTCCAGTTCTAGTTTTCAAGACCTGGAACAATTCAGCCTTCCACTTACTCTCTGCTCATATTGTGCTTCACTAACTCCCTTTGCTTTGCCCAAGATACTTGACTTCTGGAGCTCTTCTGTGGATCTGACTCCCCTTTTAAAAGGGTCAGTCAGTAAAACTTCCCTTTCAACACGTTCCTTGTTAAAACACACCTTCCAAAAGGCAATGAAAACTCTTCTGAATCTCACGAAACAAGAGTTTACAAAAACAACAGATATGCAGCATAATAGTGGAAATGTGACAAACACAAGTTTTTCTTCAGTACTTGCTGGTATGTTTTCTCTCAGTAGCAGCCCAGCTACTACAAAGCACAGAGGCATTTTAAGAGAAAAATATATCAAAGACACCAATAGATCATAAACAAAAAGCAGTTCAAAGGAATTTAATTGTTTTTCATATTCTACTATTAGGATGTCTATTTAATCATTACTTCATTCAGTTCTCCACACCTTGGTCTAAATCTCCTTCACTTTCTTTATTTCCCTGGCCCCTTGCATCAGAACAGACAAGTTAATGCTGTTTACTTCATCAAGTAAGTATTCCTGACTTGTATAGCTGACAAATAATTTATTTAACTGCTTACTAATAAGCAAAGAGAAGAGAATCTATCACTAGAATAATCTTGGAACCCTCCATCTGTTATAGATAGCGTGTTTCTGTTCAAACAAATGCTGGGAATGAACAATTTATTTCTCTGTTTACTTCCTAACCCATACCCTGCATATTTCAAAATGATGGAAAAGCCTACAGATGAGTAACTAACCCCAGAGACTCAGCAGAACATACATTTCCAAGCTGTCTATAACTTTAGAGCCAAAGCACCAGAAAAAAAACAAAGGATCAAATATCCTAAGGTGCTCTTGGTGAGGAGCAGCCTGTAGCCTAAATTTCATTCTAACCTGTCAGGGTGGAACACAGAAAATATGAGGATCCTGCTGACATTTTGTTTGAGTTGGAGAATCAATGGCTTTGAAAAGACTCAATAGCACAGTTAGGGCCAACACTACCTCATCTTCTGAATGGCTCCATTATCAGTCCATTTGTTTAGATTTTGGGAAAAGGAACACATGTTCAGCACCTAGCACAGCGGCCCTGACCTTCTGGGTCCTTTGGCACTAACCTAAATTAAGTTACACTTTTAAGAAAATGCAGAAACTGACACAAGTACTAATACTTGGATGTGGTTTACCTAAAGAGACTAACACATAATGCTAAGAGCAGCTCTTCTCATATTTTATCAGGATATTTTAAAACTGCAAACAACATAAAACTATTGAATTATTGTAATTGATTTGATTTACCTGTTCATTGAAGTCAGTCTCCTCTTGGCAAGAGTTTGATAATCTCCATTATTAGATCTGCCACCTTTTATAAACAGCAACAGAACCCATCAACCATGTGGTGATCTTCAGCCAAAGGTTAAGAAATAAACTGGGATTTGCCACAATGCAGGATGTACATACAGCATATCAGGGAGAGCAGGGGGCTGCAATTGAGGCACACAGATAACTCATAGAATACAGAGTGAGCCCAGGTGCTGGATCTGAGCTTCAACAGGCTCCTGTGCAGTGGGCAGAGAGGGTGTGGGGGTCACAGCTGAGAACACTCAGGGCAATTACAGCCTACAGGTGCTCACATAACCATATGCATGGCTGTGCAAAGGGTTGGTTAGTGTTTGGAGTCAATAAAAAGACATCATTGTGTCCTAGATGTATGGCCTCTTGCATTAGCTGAGAGGAGATTGGTTTGGGTTATATGGTCCATAAATCAAAGAGAAAAACCCCACTTTGCTCTCTCAATAGATCAAATTTTTTTTTCTGAGATATGCAGACCACTACAGAAACAGGCAGGTTTCTTAGATTACTGGAGCTCTTGAGCAGACTGACAGCCTTATTCCTGCTGAAGGCAGGAGCAGTTTTGCAATTTAGGGTAGGCAGATTTTGAGCAACAAAGTCAGGAAAGTATCTGAAAGCCTTGTGAAGCTGACCTCCCAATCACTCCTAGAGTTCACTGGTTGTTCAAAAAGCACCATTTGAGATAACTGTGAGTCAGCCTGGGGATATTCATAGAAACATAGAATAGTTTATGTTGGAAAAGATCTCTAAGATCATCCAGTCCAACTGCTAATCCAGCACTGCCAAATCCACAACTAAACTGTGTCCTCAAGTGCCACATCCATATATATTTTAAATACCTCTAGGAATGGTGGTTCTAACGCTCCCCTGGGCAGCCTATTCCAATGCTTGACAACCCTTTCCATGAAAAAAATATTCCTATCCAATCTAAATCTCCCCTGGGGTAACTCAAGGCCATTTCTCACTTGTTACCTGGGAGAAGAGGCTCCACCTTGCTCCAAATCCTGTCATACAGTCACAGAGAGCAATAAAGTCTTCCCTGAGCCTCCTCCTTTTCTCCAGTTCCCTCAGACACTCCTCACAGGACTTGTGCTCCAGACCCTTCATCAGCTCATTGCCCTTCTCTGGACATGCTCCAGCCCCTCAGCATCTTTCTTGTAGTGAGGGCCCCAAAACTGAATACAGTATTTGAGGTGTGGCCTCACCAGCACCGAGCACAGGGGGACAATCACTGCCCTGGCCCTGCTGGCCACACTATTGCTGATACAGGCCAGGATGCCATGGGCCTGCTTGGCCACCTGGGCACATGCTGGCTCATGTTCAGCTGCTGTCACCAGCACCCCCAGGTCCTTTTCCATCAGGCAGTTTTCCAGCCGCTCTTCCCCAGGCCTGTAGCACTGCCTGGGGTTGCTGTGACTCAAGTGCAGGACCTGGAATTTGGCCTTGTACTGTGGTCTCAGCCAGAAGCAGCTCCTCCAGGGAGTCAGGGGTCAGTCCTCCCAGAGCCTCTCCCCTCAGCAGGAGCAGGCAGCCCCCACTGCACCAGCCCTGAGGCCCTGGGGCCTGGCACTTGCGCTAAAAAAACCATGGAAGTAAGGACCTCCCTCTGCCAGACCAGCTCTGGAATTCAACCTCAAACACCTAGAGTATCTTTGGAACCAAATCCCTGAAACTTGTTAAGTGTATTTTCCCTGGTCCATTACAGAGAAGCATGAGGAAGAAGCAATCACTGTCTTTATGTTCTTTTTAAAAAATATTCCCTTTCCTATTTTCTCTAAAGAAGAACTACGCAATAAATGTTATCACTTGCTTATGAATGCAATTTAGGAATTTTGAAAGAGTTCCTAGGACAATCTTCCTTTCTTTCAGTCTTGTAGGCCACACCACACAGAATGGAGGTGTCAATAGATGAAGCCAGAGGAGAAAAGGAACAAAAAGCAGGGACAATGTCTGAGTCACATTCAATACCCAGTGAAGTAGAGGGATTCTTAGGCTGTCTCAATTAATTTGCAATTTATAATGGGAACTAAGTAGTCCTAAAACACTCATGAAGAAGGTCCAAAACAAGAAGAGTGAATCACAGCAGTTATTGAATTATGCCCAACATACTTTTATTTTCAAACTTTATGGTTCCTTCAGGGCTAGAGCCAACAGCAATAGGGACCTCTCTCTTGCCCTCTCTGCATCAGCAGAGACATCCAAGTACTACAGCATATTTAAGCAATTTATTTTTCTTTAGTCCCATATTTCCTTTCTTTCAGCAAGTGCACAGTATGCTGCTTAGGAAACATGGAATCATTTCCCCTTTTCACTGCTCTGCCTGTGCTTCTGGTGCCTACTGGTGTAACACCAAGGCTTTAGAGAGCTGCTGACCCCTTCAAAGTCTGTGCCCTTCAGTAAGTCAGTGCAAACTCGAATTGAATTCACACAGAGGAACTCAGACTAAACACATCTCATCCGGCCTTTGTTTTTCCTTCATAAAGTTAATCTTTCTCCTCTTTTCCTTTGCGAGCAGCGGCGGTTTGAGAAGGAAAGCCGTGACTGAGCAATCTGGCCTGGTGGGCGGTGTCCCTGCTCTCCGCAGGGCACCGGGCAAGGTGACCTTTAGCAGTCCCTGCCATCCCGGGCGTTCCGTGCCTCCAGGGGCGCCGGGCGCTGCGGCGGCGGCCCGAGCTCCGGGAAAACTGGGATTTTGCTGCCACCGTGTGCTCACCCCGCTCCGCCGGCCCCCAGCGCGGGATGGTGCCGCGGAAAAGGGTCCCGCTTCTGATCGGAGGAAAGAGGTCTTGCTGCAAAACTGCTCCTCGCATGGACGTGCCCTCGGCCAAACCCTAAGCTTCATCTTGAGGCTAACCAGCCAAGCCTAAGTGAGTTTGATGCACGTTTGGAGACCAGGGGTGGCTGCTCTCAGTAGATAGAGGCTCACCAGCTTCACCCGGTTTCATGTGGTTTCTAATGGCTCTGCACTGGTCCCCCAGCATCACTCATTACAGATGGACAAACAGTAGTGCTCAGAGCAGTAGTTGCTTTTCAAAGCAGCAAAGGTCTATTCAATTTCTTCCCATAAGATTGAAAGTCAATGATTGTTTAAAATGTTTAATATTCAGATGGTCTGACACAATATTTTGGCCTTTAAGTGTCACAGACATAAACAGCCTGCTGAGTCCATTTCCTCACGGGTTTTTACTAATGGTGGAAACGCCTCTGGAACTTGTTAACACTGAGTATGGCCAGAGGATCAAGCACATACTCTTTAATCAGGGCATTTTTAAGGTTTCCTCTGGAGACGAGTGGAAGAGGTATTAAAATTCTTCCCAGAAATCCTACAGCACACCTCTTCCTAAAGTGATCCATCATGAGGTACAGATCAATTTGGCCCAGTGCAGGAATCTGTAACATTCCAGAACAGACCAATGTGCTGGCAAATGAACCTAGCTATCAGCCAGCAAACCCTGGCTCGCAGTGTGCAAACCATAATGCTACTTTTTAAAATCTGTTTCTAAAGAGGACGGTGTTGTTCCAGACCAGGAACAAATCCTTCAGTACAGAAATGAGGATGTCCCAGTGACCTGGTGACCAGGTACAAGTTCCTTCTAGAAGCCTTGTAAAATTTGTGGCTCTAAATAGTAAATACAGCTAAGGTTTTAAGTAAGCATGATTATTTCAGGCAAGGTGACCCTTGGGAGTGAAATCTTTTGTCAGTCCATTTCCCAGCAGAAAGCCACTCACATTCAAAACACAACCCTCACAACCAATCATTGCCAGTCAGAAGAGAAACAAAGACTAATTAATTAAATAAAGGCCAAATTATTTGCTCCTATTATAAGCATGACATTGGCAAGAATCCCAAATGCATCCAGCAGTAACTTCACCTGGTTTGTTGGATATTGCTGCTGCCTCTAGGGGAGCATGTTCCATTATTTGCAAGAGCTTCACCAATTGTTATTCTGAACACTCTCTTCCACACACATTTCAGCTACCTAAAACAGAACAAAGATGTCCTCTACTCTCTTTCCACCTTATATTGCTGAATTACAAAGACAATGTCTCTGAAACAGTTTTGAACAGAAAAATTACTACTCCTTGTCTTCATTGCTCTGACTCCCTATACAATTTATTAGCAGTATCAGTAATCTGCTTTTCTTAGAACTTCTGGCTATCTTTTTTTTTAAATTTTTTTAATTCTAAATTCATCTGAATCCTTCTCTCTGTGTTATTGAAGAAATTCAGTGAGAGCTATTTCTATAAATTCCACACCCACATAGTCTGCTAAGAAGGGCTTGTGCAATGAGTAATTTGCCTACATTAATGTGAAAAAATGCACTGACAAAAACTGACTTGCATCCAAGACAAAGGTTGTTATTCTCTTTCTTTTCCAAAAAGGGAAACAGAAGCAACTCCCTTATGTTCTGATACAAAGAGTGAAAATCAGTAACATCCCCCATCTAGCACTTAGATTAAAGGTATGCTTAAGACTATTCTTTTTTAAACCAAAGGATGACTTGGGTGACAGGGTGTAGATCAGACTCAGTTTTACCCACCTATGCACAGCTCTGGCCTTTACTTTCCATCCAAAAGAGGAGTAATTCTGTCCACTGATGTTCCAGTAGACAAAGCTGGGGCAAGCCTATCATTGGGCTGAGTTAATTGATCTAAGTAATTTCTAATGTGAAAGGAATGGATGGCTAAAGGGCAGTGCTAGGACAAGCCTGGCTCCAGAGACTCTTTTTGGTGTGTTGCTTTTTATCTCTTTTACCTATTTATGCTCTATATATCTCAATTTCTCTTCATTCACTCAGGGCTTGTTGCAGATTGGCTTTTGTTAGATCAGGACCAGAAAAGTACAACCTCAGTTTTACTGCCCTGGCCCCTTGCTCACATCCAAGGGCTTTAGGATGTTCACCAAGTGTGGAGAATTTGTCTGGTCCCAACAGAAACAATTATGGAAGTGGCTGAACCTGGTAGTTCTCCTATTCAAATTATATCCAACTTTCTCAAGAGCCAAGAGTATTGCCACCACTGTCTAAGAAATTCCCTGAGCATTCCTAGGTGATTCCAAAAAAATCCACAATAAATGCAGATATGACACCAAGCTATATGTAAGCCTCCCTAGGCCAGACACCACCCTTGGAAAAAAAGTTCTCAAGAGAAAAAAGGAAATTGTAATACTTCTATAAAAATAATTGAATTGCAGATAGAAGTATTGCCTTCTGACACGGAATTATTTGTTTCTGACACTTTCAGAACTTATTGTATACAAATATTCCATATCAAGCTTAGTGTCAGTGATCCATCTCCTTCCTTCCTTCTTGTCTTCCATCAAACTCAAAACATCAGGAGAATTGACTCTAAAATGAATTCCTAGAATACATTTTATGTCTTCTTTCAGCCCAGCGACTGTTTGATGGCATTCTGAACTCCGGGAAACAGTTCATTAGGCATGAAACAACTGACCGCTGCTTAGAGCAATAACATTTAACATCAAAATCCTGACAATGACAAAAAGAGGAAAACCACAAAATTATATTAACTATCACACAGATGTTCAGATATTTCGCCTCTGATCTGCTTTATGGCACTCTAGGAGAACTGCAAGACACACATTAAAAAAATATTCATCTCTTTTTCAACTATAGTTCCTCATTTGCATTTCTTCTGCCCTTCATGAGCATAGGGTCTTTTTTCAATCCTTCTTATTGCAGTTTTATTTCACTTCATTCCTATTATATTTTGTTGGAGGCCTTGGGCTGCAATAGCTGTATGCTACCAGTTTGTTATACCTGTTCATTAGCTATCATACCAAAATTATTTTTCTTCTTACACAGAGGTACTGGCTATAAGCACTTGATATTGGCAAATTTCTCTACAGTTCAATAACTGCAGCTAGGAAATTGGCTTTCTACCAAGCTAAAATTAATCATCATTTTACAAAATTTGGAGTAGCGTCTACTACCCAAGCAGAAACTATTGCACATTTTGCTTAGGATATAAAACTGCCTTCATCCTCATTACTGTTGCTAGCTTTACAAAACAAACAAGAGCTCATCTTTAATAAGTAAATAACTGTTGTTATCTTATTGCTGTTATCTTATTTCTAGAGTCCCATACCTTCTGGGTGGTTTTCTCACGAGCAGCTCTTCACAGCAGTGTTGTTCCTGCTTCTTCGTCAGGGCTCCTCCAAGGCTCTCCCTAACCAGCCAACCCACCCCCTTTTATCCCAGTTATCATCATTAGCCACAGCTGCAGCCCAATTAAGGTCATCACAGCTGCAGCCCATTTAGAACAACTAGGATTAGGGCAAGGCCACTTATACAATACATAGATTTTACTATGGCTCAAAGGCCACCTATACAATACATACTAAGATTCAATGGCCACCTATATTTCCCCCTTTTCTTTTAACAATTATACAATTACAATACATATAACCCACCATGACTCAAAAGCCATGTTCCTCCACAGCTCCTTGACTCAAAGGCCATGTTTCTTCACAGCTCTTGGCCGTCTTAACCTCCACAGCTCTCAGCTGTCCTATCTTCCACAGCTCTTTAGGCCGCATATCTCCATCACATCAGGGTCAACACTTGTTTTTATCATATTTCTAGAATCCCATACCTTCTAGCTGGTTTTCTCATGAGCAGCTCTTCACAGCAGTGTTATTCCTGCTTCTTCATCAGGGCCCCACCAAGGCTCTCCCTAACCAGCCAGCCCACCCCCTTTTATCCCAGTTATCTTCATTAGCCACAGCTGCTACCCAATTAAGGACATCACAGCTGTAGCCCATTTAGAACAACTAGGATCAGGGCAAGGCCACTTATAAATTTTACCGTGGCTCAAAGGCCACCTATACAATCCATACTAAGATTCAATGGCCACCTATAAATAACAAAAAAAAAAAAAAAAAAAAAAAAAAAAACCAACAAAAAAAAAAGGCAAAAAAACCAAAAAAAAAGAGACAAATTAGGTCACAGAGAACTGGGAGCAAACTCTCTGGATGTTTTTGTACCACCTGTTTTCCCATTCCCCTTTTGGTCACAAAAGAGTGGTCCTACAAAGATGCCACCCCAAACACTGACAGCACTGAGGGACTTGGCACGGCCCACCCGAATGGATGTCCCATCCATGGCCCTGTCAGGCATGGTGGGAAGGGTGACAGGACAAGGCTGATCCTCAGACACCCATGGTTTTGTAGTACACATTTCTCACTCCAGACCTACTCATGGCTTGAGAAATCATGAAATATGATCCAGAGTACACTCAAAGTGTCCATGCTAGAAAAAGGCTGGTAAGCAGGAAAGCATGTTGACTTGCATCTAAAGATTGTGTTAGTTAGCTTTTTGTTCAAAAGAATGCCATGTATGCCTTGAAATAACTACAATATATAACTACTGTTGATTTTTATTATCATATTTGTAAACTATGAGTCCCATTTTTACTGAAAATATAAGCTTTTGCTCAGGCTTCTTTCAAACTCTAACTAAATTTAATTTGAAATAATTTAAGAACTGGCAAGACATTATATTATAAATTCATTAATTAGCAAAAAATATGCTGCATACCTAAGTAAAAAACTTCTTCACACTGAACTAAAGTGATCTGCAGTAAAGTAATATGAGGAATATTTGCTCTCTACACTTGCAGAACAAGCTACAGAAGTCTTAAACGAAATTGGGTATGTAATTTTAAAAAACTGTTTCTGAAGACAGACAGTAATTAACCCTGAGCAGCGGCTTGATCTGTGTAAGATTTCAGCAAGCACATGCTGTTTACATTTTTTATAACATATATTTTTATTAGGCTCCTCTAAGTAAATGAGTTCAGGTAAGTTACCATAATTCCAATTTTTGCTTCGAATGCATTTATTTCTAAAAATATTAGCTTAAGTTAAGATCCTTGATTCAAATCTAAACGATGTTTTAACCAGCTGGAAAGTAGCTTGACAAAACAAGTCCAGTGGTCCTCACGGACCAGTTGCCTTTGTAGTAAAGAAGACCAAAATCATTGTGGGCATCAGGAAGAGAAGCAGCAGCAGCAGCTCAAGAGAGGTGATCCTTCCCCCCTACTCATCAGAGACATATCTGCAGAGTTGGGTTCAGTCCTGGGCTCCCCAGTACATGAGAAACGTGTTCATACTGGAATAAATCCAGTGAAGAGCCACAAAGATGATAAAGGATCTGGAGTACCTGACATGGGAGGAGAGGGCAAGGGAGCTGGGACTGTTTGGTCTGGATGAGACAAAGTTCCAATGAGGTCTTATCAACATGATTAAATGGGGGAAGGAAGAAGACAGAGCCAGACTCTTCTCAGTAGTGTCCACTGAAAGGGTAAGAGGCAGTGGGCACAAATTTAAATACAGATTTAAATACAAATTGAAATGTGAGAAACTTCCTGCAGTGAGAGTGATGACCACTGGCACAGGTTGCCTAGAGAGGTTGTGGAGTCTCCATCCTGGAAGATACTCAAAGCCCAGCAGGACATGGCCTTGAGCAACTTGCTCTACATGGCCCTGCTTGGAGCAGTGGGGCTGGACCAGGCAATCTCCAGTCTCAGCCACTTTCTGATCCTGTCTGGGGCCTTTGACTCTCACACTCTTCCTAAGTGTTGGACCACTTGAGAAGTAGGCTTTGAAATAAACACTATACCTGCATCTCCAAGATTTGTTTATGAGATGGTGAGTAACTCCAGACTTGTACATCTAAATAGGAAGCTTTTTTAATCCAGACTCTGGATGCTTACCTCTCTCAATTATTGAAGATGAAAAGTGCATTTTAAGGGAGAGCATTGTTTTAATACTTTGGTCAATTTGCTCACTTAATAGTTTTGCAACACAGATCTATTTTTTTTTTATGTTTGCACCTACCATAATAAAGTAGTAATTAGCAGTAAGTAGTCCCTGATCAGCTCAGCGGGGTATGTGAGAAAAAGAGATGATTCAAAAAAAGTACATAAAAATGAAAACTCTATAAACAAATTTCAAATAGTCAGGGGTTAAACTTGGGCTCTATTAGGTTTTTTAAAAAAATCCAGATGCCCTACAGGGTACTCTACTACTGCATCTTGACATCTTAAAACGATCCATAATCAAAACACCTAAAATAATATTGTCAGAAAACTTTCATGGTTTAAAGGTTACCTGCACCAGATGATTAAATTGCAGTAGGCTGAAGACAGAAAAATCTTTTAATCATTTCCGTTTCTATTTTATTTTTCTCTGTGACAGTATCATCTATCTTTTCATGGCTGGCACACTGCAGCCTGCACCCAACACTCCTGGGGCCACGATCTCTGCTATCAGAGGGAAGAGGAGGAATCTCTGTCACAGTATTAATTACAGGTCTGCAGCTCTGTAACAAGACTGGGTGAGTTTAGTTAGACTGTACTTCCAGTCCATAACAATGCAGCACTATTCCCTTATTCTCCCCAGAATCACAACTACCTTAAAAAACACCATCTCCAGAAGAAGCTTGCTGGAAGATTTCCTCCACATTCACCACCCTCCTGCTCACTCTCTCCTGGTGTCTGAATTCTTTAAATCAATTCCCTTTTGCATATAATTTGCAGAGGGTATTTCTGAATTTTATATTTTGCCTTTTATATTGCATACAATCCAGATTCTCATTCATTTACTGCCACTGTTAATTAACATAAGGTAAGAGATTTGTTGGTATTTTCCGTGACAGCAAACTCCCATACACTGTCTTGCTTGTATGCTTTCACATTTTCCCTTTGCTAATATAGCATTTTACTTATTCATTAATCTGTTCTGGGCTGCATTGTTCTGTATGAAGTCAGCTTCTGAAATAGTCTTAATCATTCTCCAACACATGATTCTCCAATCATTTTTCACAACAGCCTCTTTACTTTCTATTCAGTAAAGAGAGCAAATGCAAAAAATTATGCTGCTCAATATCAGCATTCAGACCATTTGTATAAATAATGAGATTTTAGGGTACAGCTCAGCCTCATGATAGCCCTTTAGTAAGCTCATTCCAGAATGAAATTTACTTAGAAGTGCAGCTACTTTTATGTCACTTATTTTAAATCTAGTTTAAGTGAATTACTTTGCCTCCACTTACACAGGTCAAAGGCTAAGACTGAAAATTTCAAAAAGAACACTGGTGAAAATTCTTTTAATGAACTAACCCACCAATGGGAATATCAAACTTCACTCACATTTGCGTTATCAATCAAGCCACTATTTGGCTAAGATGCTTGGCTGCTGCCGGAAGGAATAGACAAAGTCCTTTACTTTTGCTTTGCAAAACTACACCTTCATCAATATGTTAGCTTCAGGTATAGTTTATTGTTCCTGTTCTCTCAGATTTATTTCTTGAAGACAATTTTTTTTCCTAAAAGAAACCTTATTTGACAAATTTTGCTAGTTCTACTTTTCCACTTTGGCAGAAAAAACAGATACTTCCTAAGATACTTTCTGTATAACTATTTTTGAAATCTTTAGTGCCATACTTGAATATCTACCTTACTATGCTTGTACAAGATTTCAGAACTCAACAGGTCATGCATGACCTACTAATTCTGTCCCTGTGCCACATGGAAGATGTACAGGCCATGCTGTATGCATCCTTCAATGTTAGCTCGTGGCCGACAAGGAAACACAACAAATGGAAATGAATAAAGATGAAAAGAAGATGAACCAGTGCCAGAAATCTTATTACTGTCTATCTATATTATTGTCCCCTGACTATCATTTCTGTAGATATGGGGATATGATATTTGAGACAACTCACCATGAGAAAAAAGGCAGAATTCTATATGGAGTAGGTAGCAAAGGAGAGCTCAGTCATAAATCTTGTATTGCCATGCAGTAATTTGTCAGGTGTGGCATCCTAGCTTGTTAGCCAGCATCTCTTTTGTACAAAAGATTCCAAACAATTTCTTTGTCCATGCATAGAAAAATCTTTTCTAACTTAGTTTAACCATGTCACCTGCTCTAGTCAAGAACAAAAACTTCTTCATCACACAAAGAATAGATATTTTTTTATTTTTATTAAAATGAGTAAAAGAAGTTCTCTCTTTCTAAAAGAATGATTGGTGTAAATGCCAGGGTGAATAAAGTTCTTATGCATCAAATGAGCAACACTCAAAGCTGAGGAAATATTACAGAACACACCAGAGATAGCAGTACAGAAAATCATAATTGGTGCAATTTTTTCACACCACTGACAGAATAAGTTAAACACTTGCAAAGCACAAAGTTGCATTAGTGCCACCAAAGCCAAATGAATTTGTGAGTGCTATACGCCGTTTGTCCGTCTTCCACTCCTGAGCTGTCAATGGAACATAATTGAGATCAAACTCTGCCTCTGTTTTCTGTAGGTTTAGAGTAGGTGGCAAAATCCCATGGTAGCAGGACAGTGCAGTAAAAGCTGCTTCAATAGCTCCTGCAGCCCCCAAAAGATGTCCTGTTGCTCCTTTTGTTGAGGAAACTGCAATATTACGTGAGTGATCTTTAAAAAGTCTCTTGATTGCTTGATTCTCAGCAGCATCTCCTAGAGGTGTAGAAGTTGCATGTGCATTGACATATGTTACATCTTCAGGTTTGATCCCAGAATCCTTTATTGCTGCAGACATGCATCTAAGGAAAGGAAGACAACAGAATGCTGATTTGCCCAAAGTATTTCTGTCAAATGTACAAACCAAAAGAAAAAGCATAGGTTGTTTTAAAATGTTTATCAAGTGTGAAAATCTGCTTTAGCAGAGATATAAATGACAAGAGGTTAACTCCTCTAACTAAGCACATTAACATCTACATTAGGTACCAGAGAAAGACAATAAAAATGAGGCCCACTATAAAATCAGACTTGCTGTTAAAAATTCCACAGCTAGAAAAAATACAAAGAAGAAAAAAATATATGAAAATCAGTCTCTACATTAATGTATCAAACACCCTTTTCACTGTAAGATTTGAAAACATTTGAGAGAGAAATAACTACCGATATTATTACAAAAATTTAGAGATGCACTCCCCAACAAAAATACTGGAAAATGAAAGAAAACATCTGCAGCCATCCTCCACATGAGCTTCTTTTGCATGCTGTCCACAGACTAGAAAATGTCAAGGAGATAGCACAAATCCCTATATTTCATTTTATAATGAAATTTACTGAAAGTCACACTCTTCAACCCCTGGCATGGTATGTTTAGTTTGATTCCTGTTGACTTGTGGACTGTGACTACCTCTTTAAAACCTGTTTTTTTATAAAAACTGTGGAAGGATCAACACAGCTCCACACTGCAATTTCTCATAGATTTCCCTCAAAGAAGATTAATCAGGTACCTCTCCTTGCACATAACAACAAAGTACTTCTGAGCAAAAGACCACTGACTCTTTTGAAATTTATGAAGAAAAAGGAAATAAAAGGAAGCTCAAAAACAGATAGCACAGGCTTCTGGACAAATTCAAATGTCTCTACTACAGCCTTACACCTTTAGAAGCATCCTTCTTTAGGGTGGAAGCCACTGACACTCACTGTCACTAGATACTGAGCCAATATTCAGGCAAAAGAGATTACTGATAACTATGAGATATATTAATTTAGTTAAATACATTATCTGCAATGAATTTATTCACTTAAGGAGATACCAGATTACTTGTGTAGGATATTCCTTATATCCACAATTCTGAGTCTGGCTTTGCCTCTCCTTTCCTGCTGGTTTATTCCAACAATAGTATTGGCCTCCAACAGAAGCAGTTATTAGAAGATAGCAAAAAATATATTCCTCTGAATTTTTTTGATGTGGCAAATAAAATTCCTACAGGAAAGTAAGATAAGCACATACATTCCAGATTTAATCCATATACCACTGCAATAACAAATTACTGGCTTGAAGACAGTATTAAAATGAATTATCTCAAGGGTGGAAATGCTCAACATTTTGGAGACACCCAGATTAATTTTCAATTCTTCCTACTGTGAATTTAATTTATATGCTACTGCAATCACAAAATAGACAAAAATTCTATTATAATATATTGCCATATCATCTCAAGTGTAAACAAGTCTGAAAATATGAGATAAGACACTCCTGATTACTCATCTCACACCTAAGTCTGCAGAACAATTAAATATGAATCAAAGAGCATCAATGGAAACACGGTATATTTACAGTTCTAGAAAAATCTGTTAACCTCATAAAGATGCAAACACAGCTTTACAATACCATGCAGAAGTTTGATCTATTTGTGAAGTGATATATTGAATTTTGGTACTAAATACTCACATACATTCAGAATAAGGCAAACTAAATCTTTACTAGAGATTCCAATGCCAGCAATAGCACTCAGCCTACATGAAGCTCTCCAGCTTCCACATGTAATTTAGCTGACAATTTAATTAGGTCAATGATAATGATTAGATGAGTATCATCTACTTGTGAACTGGTTTTGATGAGATAAACATTGAGGAAGCTTTACCACCTCCTTAAACAGTACTAAAGTGTATTTCTGCTATGCTCCTTCACCAACACTCTTAGCTGCATCTGAATGAAGTACTGAATATTCTAACAAACTAGATCTTCTAAGTGCTCTACAGCTTTCATCACCTGAGATTTCTTGCAACAAATAACATGCTTTTGCAAGGGGGGTGGGGGGGTCTATCTTCTTGATGGAAAAAGAGTGAAAGAGAACCTGAAAAGATTCTGTCTCACCACAAACACCTTAAAAAGAGGTTTCCATTGAGACTTATTTATATGAACAGCTGTATGCACCAAATGAAAAATGTTTTCACACAGAGGAAGCTTTCATAACTCTATGGAAAAAGGTTGATTCTACTGAGAACTGGCCTTCATCCTCCTACTACAAAAAGAGAATCGGTGCACAATGTCACCTGAAGCTCTGTCATTTTTCAGATTTTTAAGCTTTTGGAACATTAATTCAAGACTGAACTTCCCTTCTCTGTGGAAAAATTTACAATGACAGAAACAAATGTACCCACTACAATTAACATATGAAGTAGTTATTACAATCACCACACAGAGTTCTTACCTGAATGCACCGTCTCCCTCGGGATTAGGTGCTGTTATGTGGCAAGCATCACCGGACAGTCCATAACCCAAAACTTCTGCATAGATCCTAGCACCTCTCTGCACGGCATGTCCATGCTCTTCCAAGACCAGCACAGCAGCGCCCTCTCCCATTACAAACCCCTCCCTCTGCGAATCAAAGGGTCGACACGCTGTTTTAGGGCTCGAGTTAAAACTCGTGCTGAGGGCCCGGGCTCTTGCGAATCCAGCCAAAGACAAAGGACTAATGCAAGCCTCAGTCCCTCCAGCCAGCATGACATCAGCATCACCAGCAGCAATGAATCTAAAGGAGTCTCCAACTGCGTGTGCGCCTGTGGTACAAGCGGTTGACACAGCGTGATTTGGCCCTTTCAGTTGGTATCTAATGCTGATATGGCCTGCTGCCATATTGACCAAAATCTTCGGGACAAAAAAAGGGCTGACCTTGCTGTAACCCTTTGTTTTAAATACGGCAGCTGTGTCAGAAATTTCTTCCAGTGGGACCATTCCCATCCCAATTGCCACACCGGCCGTTAAGCGGTCCTGTTCAGACTGGGGAGACCAGCCAGAGTCCTTCATTGCAAGCTCTGCTGCACTGATGGCCATCACGGTGGCAGAACTCATGGATTTGATCTCTGACTTCGAAACAAAGCTTTCTTCACTGAACTCACCCTCCTTGTTTCCCCTTGGCACACACGCAGCCACTCTACATGGGATGCCTGCATATTCTTCCCCATCCAGTGATATAATACCACTGCCTCCTTCCAGAAGGTGCTTCCACACAAACTGAGTCCCCACACCGAGAGGGGACACTAAGCCAATACCTGTAACAACTACTTTCCTTCGACATGCAGGCAGTGACTTGCTGAAAGCCCTTCTGTGGTTTTGTAAATGTAGATTTAAACTCAGACTCCAGAGATGAAGATTTGCAATCTTTAACAGATCCCGTGAGCACTGTGAGAACATGGTGGCAATAATCAAGCACATTCCTGTAAGTGGAGCGGGGTGGAGGGGGTGGGGAAAGACAAACACAACAATAAAGCAGACAATGTGGAAAACATTCCAAGACCATTAAATTAATAACCTGATTTTTACTTGACAGCCTGTTTTCAACCCTGAAGAAATGGATATAGTTTCTGTGTCTGTAACGAGGAATAGTATGAGCTATGGCAGATAATGGCAAAGAAACGTTTGCTTTTGGAATGCCTCTAGTGAGCTCCTCTAGCTTAAGCTGCTGATGAATAACCACTGTGGACTGTGAAGCACTCTGGTTTTGTTGCAAAAATTCCCCTGCAGAAACCACCAGCTGACTGGAGGCAGAAACAATGAGCATTAAAGCTTCACTCTCCTAAGGGAAAAAGTGTGTGTTCACCAGAAAGCGTGCGTCCCAAGCTGAGGATATCATCATCTCAACCTTCATGTCTGGCAGAACAGTCTAGAAACATCAAAGAGGAGTCAATAAACTTGTCCTGGTTCTGCTACTAATGTAATTACACATCTAGGACAAGACTCCCTCTCTTTCCACCTCTACCAACCCTTAATCAGCCTTGGGTTATGACACTGTCAGGGGACAGTATCTCCAGTAGCTGGAGCAAGATGTGGAGCACAGCACACCCTCTCTTGAAGGCAACACCACCAGACCGCTCATCACAAGAGGCACAGCAAATGATCTCAGAAGGCCTCTGCTGAGAACAAGTACTTGAGGAAGGACCGGAGGACTATGCCAAGCAGTGATGGTGCTCGACTGTGCCGTAGTCCAGAGCCAGTCTGACTGCACACATCTGACTGTTGGAGCAGGGCAGAGGCTGCAGTACAGCTCTAACACCTACAACACAGGCTGCAACAGGTTGCCTGCTTTTTGCCTTGTCCAAAGAGCAACTTGGCATCCCCAGCTCTTTGGTAAAATGGAGAGAGCTGTATGAAGACCACAAGGGACTGCTGGGCACTCCTGCTAAAATATCCAGACCTGTGGCAGCACAAGTGCACAGCAGCATTACTAAAAAATGTCATGAAACCACACCTCTCTCCATTTTACTAAAGGCCTGGGTTGGAAGGGACCTTAAAGATCATCCCATTCCAACAATCCCTGCCATGGGCACGGACACCTTTCACTAGATCAGGCAGCAGACACCAGTATCCAGCTGGTCTATTTATAGGGAATAAAAATAGTAAAAAATCACATATTATATTTTATACATATTTTATGCAATTATTACATTTAATTATTTAAAAACTATTTTTAAAGGAGCCTCTTTTAAATCCTGACCCAAAGCTGCCATTTCAGTTTTTTACGCCACTTAGCGTAAAAACTGGACTTTATAAAAGAGGCAGTATGTGTGTATACATGTATAAAAAAATATATATCATAATATATTATGCATTATATAATGCAAGTCACATATATAAATAATATTGTATATATAATATACGATATAAAACACAACTGTAGTCATATTGTATGCATATTTATAGAGTATAATGTATTACATATATTCTGTAGATACACTAGATGATATATATTGTATACCATATACAATGTGTAAGATAATGTATTTTATACATATTATTATACATGCATAAATAATGTATAACACATTTTATCAGTGTATATATATCCATATGCATATATAATATGACTGCAGAGCTCTGTAAGGCAGCTCGTCCCGCAGCCTTTACTGAAATGCCATCAGCCGGCGCCGAGCCGTCCGACCCAACACCGTCCGATACCTGCTGTGCGGGAAAACCAGGCGCAGGATAATTTCCCCCGGGAACAAGCGCTAGCGAACACCCCCAGGTGTTTCAAGGGCAATGACTACTTTTGATGTGTAAACCAGGAGCCAACCCCCGGCTCCCCCACACCGCCCAGCGCCGCCATTGCCGGCCAGGCCCGCCCCGCTGGGGGCGCCGTCCCCCCCACGCCCGGCCCGGGCTAAAACCCCCGCCTCCCTCCGCCAGCCCTCAGCGGTACCTCCGCGGGCCGCGCTCCCCCCCGCCCGGCAATGGTTCGCTCTGCCTCCCTCTCCCGTTCCGACGGCGGCGAGGCCGCACCACTCTGGAGGCGAGGGGGGAAAGAAGGAGATGCGCGGGGACCCGCGGTCCACGGCGCTTCCTGCCGCCCGGCCCCGCCCCGCGGGCGCCGCTGTGGGCGGGCGGGCAGCGCGATCGTGTGAATTGTCCAGAAACCAGGAAAGGCAATGAAATTATTTCCTTCCCAAGCCACGTGTCTCAGTCACGCAGAGGAGGAGTTAAAAGAAACAAACAAACAAAACAAACAAACAAAACCCCCCCCAAAAAAACAAACAAAAAGAAAAAAAAACCACAACAAACCCCCCCTAAAATCCTTCAAACTCTGGTGGAGTAATAAGTCTGTCCTTCTCCTGGACAGACTACCATGGCAGAGCATGTTTGTCAAACTCCCATCAACAGAGACATGAATTAGTTACAGTGTGAGTTTGCTTGTTATACCTCTATATAATTTCCGTAAACAGCAATAAGAAAACTGAAATGAACTTACCGCCACACAAAAAAATAATGTTTATTAGCTGCAAACACAGCTACCTAAAAATACAAACTAGCAGGAAAAAGGAAAAAAAAAGCTAAAAAGGACATAAATGTAATATTTAATAAATAAAAAAATAAACATATATGCACTTTTTAAAAATTAAGAGTCTGGTTTTAATTTAGAAATAAAATTCCTTGGGCATTTAATGTGTTAGCGATTTGTTCGAAGTTGGCGCTTGGTTTTCTAAATTTTTCACGCTGCTTGCCTATCAGCACTTCCAAAGCATTGTTTACAAATGCCATACTGAGATGCATTGTGTATTTATATGCATGCATGTATAGCAATTTAGTAAATCTTTGTATTTCCTAAGGGAGCCAACATTGAAAGTCACATGCCTACATGAAACACATGGAAAGGAAATTAAAAGCTGAAGTAGCAGCCAAGGAATATGGCATCATTTTAAATTAAAATTTTATTACTTTGGTACCAGTTCCTGAGGGCTAAACTAGTAACACTTTAACTATTCTAGTAAGAATAATGAATGTAATCTCAGCAAAAGTGAAGTGCCCTGTGTTAAATCTCAGTCTTTGTGAGGGATATGTACCCCTATCTTAAAAAGTCATAGAAGCTGAGCAGTGACCTGTCACAGGCAGGCAGCAGAGCCGCAGTGTAATATCACCTACAAAATCAGAAGGCAGCTTGAATTTTAAAAACCTCTCTTGCTTGGAACTCTTTAAACCTGCATTCCTGGTAAAGCAAATCTCCACAGGCCTTTGTGCCCAAGGTTGCTCATCACAGCTCTTTCAGTAGCAGCACAAACCAGATGCCTAGAAGAAGAAGACCAGGGGTTTTTTTTTGCCTCTCTGGGACGGACTGTGGGCAGTGCAGGGTAGATGTCACAGCGAGGGTGAGTCACTGCAGTGACATTGCTGCTCAGGCAGCCCTGGGGACCTGGAGGCGTGGCACCCTCAGTACAGTCAAACCAGGGCACTACAAAAATGGATTTATGTCCTTAATGACGTTACTGCCTGCCAGGGGGCTCCCGATGTTGCAAAAATATGGAATAGGTAAACATTGTCTTAAGAAATTATGTTCTTTGATCTTTGTATACTTTCAAGCCCAATCGACCAGAAAGGAGATGTAATCAAGCTCTAAGTTATGTGCAGGTGTTAGAAAGACAAATTGCTTGTTGGCAGAATGCTTTTTTAAGGTTCCACATGTTCCAGTGAAATCAGAACAAGAGGTGGAGGTTTACAAAGCTTGGGAAGAAGGATGTACCACTGTCAGTGGGCACAAAGAATGAGGAATTTATTGGACACAAGGACATTTAGCAGAACTCCCAAGATAAGGAAGAAACTAGCAAAGCCAACTCAGCAGCAGTGCTGGGATCAGCTCTGACTGGATAAAAGGTAATTCTGGCAAGGGGAGTTTGCAACCATCGACTAGACAGAAAAAATGGGCATGTTGGATAATCAGCATGTGAAAAATGTGTCTTTTATGATTGGCTTTTCGCAAATATTAGAATGAATATTACATGTGTTGTGTTAGAAAGTAATGCTGTATTAATTTTCTTAAGTAGTGTGTTAAATATAGTTTTATGTTATTACAAAATGTTAAAATAGAAACTATGCTATGTAGGATACTTTTTTTTCTAAAGAAAGGACTCGCACTGAGATAGCAGTCATAGAACACCTAAATCTTTCAGAGAAAGAGAATTTATTGCTCCATTATCAGGAGAAACGAACTTCTTCCCACCTTGCTCGGGCAGAATGACGCCGTCGGGATTATGAGGAAGGAGTTGATGGTGCCCAGACAGAATCTTGTATTTGAATGGAATTTATGCATCATGTATGAGATGTATGAATATGCAACAGGTTATTGTTTTTAAGGGTTAATCCTCTGTTAACGCGCATCCTTTTTTGGGCTTATGCTGCTCAGAAAAAGGTACCCGGACGTCCGTAATGCTTTGTTTCTATTGTCTCATATGGTCCTAATTCAAATTGTCCAAATTATTATTACTTTAATTGCATTACTATTTTATAACCATTTTATTACTATTAAACTTTTAAAATTTTAAAAACAAGTGATTGGCGTTTTTCACAAGCTTAAGAAGTCAAGGAATAATTTAACCAATAGAAGATAGCATGTTTATTAATAAGAGAACTGTGTAACTTGAATCCAATGAACATGAATGCCTTTGTTTGCTAGAATGTATAAACAGTGATAAATTTTGGTAGTCATCGTGCTGGCCTTGTGCACTCCTTTCTGCACCCATCTATAAATAAATCAAATACCTCGACCTGCGGATTGGGGCCTTGTACACCGGGTGAAAGAAGCTGCTTCGGGACACAGGGCCCGGTGTGGCCGGGAGGTCCCGCTGCCCAGGGGGGTGCGGGGTCAGGATTAAACCCTTTAAAGAGCCCCCCAAATCCCCAAACGCGCGGCTGTGGGCGCGGGGGCTGCCAGCGGTGACCCCGCCGCTCCTACTGCGCATGCGCCCAGCGGCGGGCGGTGCTGCCCGGCTGAGGGTGCCACCTCGGTGCTCGCACGGCGCATGCGCTTGGCGCAGGGCCGGGGTGGGCGGTGCGGCGCGGGGGGCGGGCAGCGATGGCGGCTGCCCTGGGGCTCTCGTCCTCGCCGGGCTCCCCCGCCGTGAGCGAGCTGTGCCAGAACAGGCGGGAGATCTTCCTGGAGGCCTCGCGGCTGCTCCTCACTTACGCTGACAACATCCTCCGGTGAGCGGGGTCGCCGCCCTCGGTCCGCGGGCGGTGCCGCAGGGTCCCGCCGGCCGCTCTCCGGCTCCGCGCGGCGCTTTCGGTTCTGTTGTGTAATACCGGAGCTCAGAAGCGTCTCGCGTGGTTTTGTCGCTATTTTAAAATTAATGTTGCTTACATTAACAGAGGTGTAGTGTTCTGGATTTCAGTTTATTTATTGCTCGTTGGTTTGTTTTGAAAGTTTAGGAGTTTGTGTATTAACCACAAGATGATGCCTTATTCTGATTTTCCACCTTAGGTGGGTACTGAACTACCTAAAAACGAGTGGATGCACAGCAAGTAATTCAACTTGATTTAAACTTATTTTTTACTTCATTTAGATTTTTTTTTTATTCTACTTTTTTGCTTGCCC
This sequence comes from Melospiza georgiana, assembly GCF_028018845.1. Lineage (NCBI taxonomy): Eukaryota > Metazoa > Chordata > Aves > Passeriformes > Passerellidae > Melospiza > Melospiza georgiana. The sequence continues at coordinate 39,722,163 of NC_080430.1, read as the reverse complement.
TGTGCTTCTGACTTCGCAGGGTTGGTACCGAGAGTTAATTATAGCCGAGTTTCTGCGAGGTGGCTCTTTCGTGTGATTGACCTTGGTGTCTCCGGCAGCTCCAGGTGCACGGGCTGCCCCTCCCTGGCTGTGTCTGCCTTGTCAACCACTTGTTAAAGCTGCTGACAGAGAATGGCGAGTCCCGGGCTGGCTTCTTTTAAAGAAAGAGGCGAGAGAAAAAGGTTTTTAAAGGAATTGAAAGAGGAAAGGGAACTGAAAGGTAGTACGGAGACTACAGTCGTTCCACTCAAGTACCAGGCAGTTTAGCACAGCTTCGGTGGTGGTGCCAAAGCCATCCAGCATTAATCTGGCAGGTTCAATTGGAATGCATCACGTATAAGGGGATGTGAAATTGTCTCTTAGCCCTTTTGAGTATCACTACAAAACATGAATTCATGAGCATAAGTTGCAAGTTAAACTTTAGCACCCGTTGGTAACTCAGAACTAAGCACAAGAAACATTTATAAAGTCTTAGGTTTTATGTAGGTTTTGCCTAAGTGATGTAAATGAAACTAAACTTCAAAAAAAATCTTTCACAGTTACTCAGCTTTTAAGTGTCTCCTTCATTTGCAGATATAATTATAACTTTCAATTTGTTCAGGAATCCCTATGAGGAAAAATACAGATTAATTCGGATTGGGAATCCAGCATTTTCTACAAGGTTGTTGCCTGTCAGAGGAGCTGTTGAATGTTTATTTGAGATGGGGTTTCAAGAGGTGAGTATAATGTAATAACTTCAGGTATCTTCATCTGTTTACATAATGAAATTGAAAATTGGATTTTTTTTCTGTTTCTCTTTGTTGCAAGGCAGTAGATTTTAGGGCAGTTGGTGTTTTCTTTCAGTCCTTGTCCACAAATATCTGTAGCTAACCAGCAGAGAATTTAGATGTGGCTGCTTCAGAAAAATGATGAGCTAACCTAATTCATAACAAGATTTTTGTTTTGCTGCTCAGGCACTGCTGGTTTACTGAATGGCTAGATACATATCCGTGCTGGCACAAAGGAAGTGGTGGGAAGCAGGGTGGAAACCCCTTCTCTTTGTAGTAATGTGCTGTTTGTTGGACATCAGACATTATAAATGAGTGTTGAAACTGTCATTTCAAAGGGAGAAAAAAAATTTAAGAAGCTCTACTCTTCTTCATGTTCCTACCATTAGTAGGGCCCTGTAGTGATTTAGATAAGGGAAGCTGATCTGATGAAAACTTAATCTTCCAAAACGAAACCAGAAATGTTTTCAGCCAGTTCACAGAGAGCTGCACAAGTACTGGTGTTGTCATGACTGTAGTGAAGGGCAACAGACTGACTGTTCAAGTAGTAGTAGGAGGGTGAGTCCTTCAAAGCCCATTTTTAAAAGTTATGAAATGTTATCCTAAAATAGTGTTGCCTGAATCTTGATTATTTTGCAGTCAGAAGGATGCGTTTCAAAGATTGCTTTGTGTTCTGCTGTGGTCCCTGACTTGGTGGAACTTAAACTGTCAAAGCTTGTTAAACTAGAAGCAATTTTTATAATTACTGGAAACCCAACTCTTGTTTAACAGTGCAAAGCTCTTGCTTTACTTTAATTTGTCTGTTTGATGCCACAAACTGTATGGGTATGTACATTATGTTACTTAGGTCCAGCTGTCATGAGACCTCTGCCTTCTCTTTGGGTAAAGTTACTACTATAATTTGTTTATTAAAAGAAAAAGTCTACTGAAAGAAGTGGTGACTGCAGAGGGAGAAACGGTTTGTGGATTTATTCTTATGTGGGTGCTCAGGAGACTTTGAATGGTGTATTTTAACCAGGAGGTGGGTGGTGTAGGTGGGGGCAGTTCTCTGAGAGTGTGTTGTCTCAGTCTTATGTTATTGTGTCTGTCAAAGCTGGAGCTCACAAACTTCTCTTCAACTGCATGGCTAATATTGTTCCTTCTTTTGCTTCTGCTTGATAATGGATTGATACATTCCATTTAGTTTTGTGGGGTTTTTTAAGTGTTAACACCAAGTCTCCATCTGCAGTGATATGTGACCTCAAGTAATTGTAGGTAAACAAATTACCTTAATAAATAGAAGTGCTGCAGTGGTAGAAACTGAAACTGTTAAGGGATGAATGCTTCAGGCTATTCATGTTTTTAGTAACCTGTTCCTTTATGTTAAGCGCAGATACTTGATTCTGTCAATGACTGATCTCTTGTTATGCTACCAGTAATCATGTTGCAGTCAAAAATAAAACCCAAAAATCAACCCAGGTACCACTTGTAATAAGAGTAATATTGCCTGAGAACTTAAAACTTCAACATAAAAGATACCAGTATGTATGAGAATTTCCAGCAAATGCTGTCCTCGGGGCTTCTTCCCTCAGCATTGGATGTCTTCCTGTGTTGACTAGGATTTAATTACTGTACTATGAGAACTGAGCATTAATTGTTCATTTCTGTTGTTGCTGCTTTCTGTGCCAAGCCATAACTGCACAGCCCATGAATGGCTCCACAAAATAAGTTACTAACCAAAGCATGTTGGTATAAGCTCTGTTTCTCTAGATTGACTCTAGATTCTTTATCTAGTAGGCTTCTGAAGTTGTGAGAGGCTTCAGGTTTCTATTGTAAGGAACCTAATCTAAAAAGCTGAATCCTGCCAAGCCTTAGGATGCTAACTTCCAGTAAACTCTGCAGCTAAAGTTACAGCTCATTGACCAGCTTAGACGTGCATTAACTGCTGAATTCACTTGTCTGAATTTCAGGGAGAAACTCACCTGGTTTTCCCTAAGGAAGCTTCAATTGAGCAGCTACGTAAAATCAGAGACTTAATTGCTGGAGAGAGGAGTAGCAGACTGAATGAGTCAAACCAAATCCACAGATCAGGATCCTCTGAAGCTGTCAGCAGCACTCAGACAGCTGCACAGCACCCTTCAGGACCTGTTGCCCCTGCCCGTCAGCGACCAGAAACATCACTTGTGCAATCTCTTGAAATGGTAATTATGATCTGCAAACTTCATAGGCTCCTTAGTCTTGCATATAAAGATTGAAGAAGAATTTACTGTTAGGACAGTTAAATGCTCAGAGAAAATGAGTAGACTCCAAATAAGCACATTGTTAAGCCTAGAGCAGCTTGGTCTGACCACATAGCTAATCTTGCTTTGAGAAGGTTGGACTAGGCATTTTTTCCCCCAGTGGTTTCTCAAAGTTTTTGAGTGTTTTCTTCAGTTTACATACAACTTAAGCATGAAATGTGCTATAAACAGAATATTAGCAGGAGATTTTGTTGAAGATGTCCATGAATATTCTGTTGATCGGAGTGTGAAGAAAAAAAGCTGATATGTGTTGAAAAGGAGCAGCAAGATGGAAAACAAGGGGGAGAGTGGGAAGCTAAAAGTAGGGTTGTGTTTGGTGTTTGAGTGCCGGCAGAAGAAGAGGACCATAACCATAATGCTTATAATTGTTGCTGTCTTGGTTCATGCATTCTGATCTCTATGTGTAGCCTGTGAGGAGGGCTTTCTTTTTTCACATGTGCCTGTCATTAAAAACAGAAATTTAGCCAAACAAGGACAAATTTATAGTTATTTAGGCTAAGTTTCCCTTGTCCAAGAAGTTGAGGTGAAGTTCCTGATCAAGGCAGAGCAGAGACCTTTCATCTGATGTTAACTGGCCTGATGGGAGAAGACTCACCACCTCATACAACTTTGAAAAACTAAGTTACACCTCTTGATAGAAGCTTTTGAGGATGCTTTGGTTTAACTTTCTGAAGAGTTTTTCCTCCTAGAACCAGTGTCACTTTAATCTCAAAGTTGGTGTAAGATTAATCCTTCCAAAAGCTCACTTGCAATGCATCCTTAAACACAATTTGCATGTTTTACATTATATTATCAGTATATTGTTGGATATGAACCATGACATACTGTTTCTTCCCAATGCCTACCCAAGTCAGTGAATGAGAAATGGCAAAGCATTATTTGGAGTGATGGCTTTTGGGGATAGAGAGCACTGAATGAGCCATCCTCACACAAAAGGTCTTTTGGGAAAACCACTGTTGTAGGCATGTTGTATTGAGACATTTAATCTAATTATGTTAGCATGGCAGTAGTTGTCTCTAAAATATGCTGACTGGATTTGTTTTACTTTGTTTGGAGGTTTCTGGGTTGGTTTTTTGACCTGCTTCTAGATTTTTACTGTTTCAGTCACTTCTGCAGTGGTGGTTGGAAGCAATTATGAAACCTGTAGAATGGTTTGCTGCTGCTGTACTGCTTAGTAAGGGAAGCTTTAAGTTGAACCTACAGTGACAACGATGTTGCACAATGTTGACACAATGTGTTCGGAGGTTAATCCTTGCAATTTCTAGTTATTCTGCCCCAACATACACTAGCCGTCAGAGTTGTGGATCCATTTCTCTGAAACTATTCATTTCCATGCCTGGGTGGTGGGACCAAAATTACTGCTATTTAGAAGTGTTAGTAATGCAGTGTTTGCACTCTGTTAGAATGCTCTATTTAGTTGATCTCTGCAGGGAACTGTACTGATAGGTCTCTGAGCCACTGAATTTGGTCTTTATAGTCTGAATTGATTAGAAGGAAGTCTGGCAGTGACTTGGCCATTTTGCTTGCACAGCAGTGGGGTTTGTTTTCCAGTGAGTATACTGCAGAGTTATAGTTTTGTTATTGTTGCATGCACTGCTGACAGATGTCAGAGAGATTTAGAGTTGTGTCTGTAGTGCAAGCATTTTTTTCTTGCCTGTGTGTTTCACCTGTCATTCATGGGAGGCCTGGTAAATGCAGGGAAAAGCAAATTATTTGAAAGAACAGAGGAATATTCCTAAATACACAGTTCTAGGAACCTAGCCCACCATGAATTTGCCTCATTGTTTTCTTCTGCATTTCTTGTCATAAAATATTCTTGAGACTTAGGAGAAGGAGAGCTAGTTGTTAATTCTGGTGGATGGATTCTGATCCCTTCCTGAATGGCATAGTGATTACAGGAGGAAAGGTGTATCCAAACTTAGAACTGCAGCAAGCTTCACCTGGCTTCTACAATTAAATGTTTGCATAACACTTCATATAGTGGCTTTTATAAAGCAGATTAAGCACTACTGTAACACTGATGGTTTTGCATCAGAAACCCAAGTTGTCAGAGAGTCTGGGAGACTTCCTGTTGTGCTGAGGAATATCCCTGCATACCCTTTCAGGAAGCTGATGGACCATGAAGGTCTTAAGGCCTTTGGCAGTCTCTAATGTCCCTTATTTCTTCCTTTCAACTTGCATTAAATGAATCTGGACACAATGGAGTTTATGATGTTAAACCAGTTACCTACAGCTGATGAGCTCCAGGAAAAGCAAAACAAGCTCTGTTCTGTTTTAGCAGTTATGAAAATGAAGGACTGATACTGAAGTACTGTAACAGCATCAAAACAAGCACTTGTAATTTGAGTGCTCCTTTAAAAGAAGTTTTCTTCTGAAGCATTCTCACACCTGGGTGTATGATACTGCATTTGCTGCAAGCCTCTCAGGAAAGCATTGCATTTTTGATTAAATTAAAATCACAGTTAACAAGGCTAAAGGCTGAAGCATGATGTAACAATAGAGAAAAGGTAATTTAGCAGTGCCACAGACTTCCCCCAAAAATATGCCAGACTCTTACTTTCAAAATCCCATTTCATGTTCTGTATTGTTCCTTTTTAAATGGGAACAAATGGTTTGCTCAGCTACCAGCTTCATTATTATTAACCTCAGCTGTTAGTTTTGGTATCTATGTTGTACCTTATTGTGTGCAACGTGCCTCTAGGTGACACTTAGGATAACTGACTGAAGGAAACCTTGTTCTTTTATCCAGTTGCTCCTGAAACTGCATGGTTCAGTGGCTGGGTACTGGGCTGTCTATATAAACCTCTACCAGAACTGATCTATAAAAGAAGGAAGTAGAAACAGACAAGCAACATTCATGAATAAGAAATAATAAGCAGAATACATCAATAATATAGTTCTACAAACCAGTGTAGCAGTGCCCAGAAAATGAAAGCAATTGCATGTCTTTTTGTGGATTTTGGGTAAACAGTCCAAAAGAAAGGAGGAGGAGATTAGGTGGGGAGGAGAAGTCAAAGATTTTTCCATTAAAGGTGTCTTCAAAAACAGTTTTCTCCCTAAGTTAATTGATTTTTCACTCAAGACACCATTCAGAATGCTTAGAGACAGCAAGACTAGCTTTATGGTTTGAGTGGTGGTGTCTTCAGTTCTTGTTGATATCTTTGCAAATAAACATTGCACTGTAAATAAATATACAATGTAAACATGAACATAGAATTATGACTGACATAAACTAAAATAGATCTTGGTTATTCTGCGCGAAGGTGAAAATTCATAAATCATCTTGTGATTGAAAATCCTTTTGCAGGCTGCAAAAATCTTGAAAACACTTCAGACAAAATTTGAGGGTCTTGTGTTGATGTATGAGAATCCTTCTATTCAGCAAAAAGCACTGGCTGCAATTCCCCTCCAGGAACTGAAAAGCAAAGCTCAGAAAAAGCTAGCACAAGCTACAAGACTGGACAAAGGTAATGCTGCCAAGTTAAAGTGTATATGAAAGTGGAAGTGTTCTTTCAAACATAGCACACATTGTTGGTCTGTGTTTGGTCATATGTCTGCAGGTTCCAAATGCTGTTTCTAAATTGGAATTGCCTTCTTCCTAATTTACTACTTACTTCTCTTATTTTTATTTCGCTTTTGTCATCTGTCTTTTACTGCTCTTATGTAGAAATTTTGGACTCTCAATTTCTGTATTAGTAGAAAAAAGCACTGGGGAAACAAATGTTGCATTCCTTGAATCTCAAGTGAAATAGCTACAAGAAGAGGAGGGTAGCTTCTTGTTCAAGTAGTTATTGTTGTGAAATTCTCAGAGTGCAGTTTTCCTGTATGTACTATGGTTCTATATTCAGAATAAAAACTTTAAATACCACTTCTCTTTTTTAAAGTGATATTGGTGAGATTTTGAATGAGATCTTTCCAAGATGCAACCTGATTCAAACAAATGATCACTTTCCTTCCTAATCCTTAAATGAATAGGGTTATACCCTGTTCCTCATGGAGCTAGATATGAAATGTAGGCATAAATACTTGTGGCATCAGTGTTTAAAATTTATACTTTCTTCATAAATGTGAATTTGTTTTGAATGTATGAAATTTTTGTCAATTAAAATGACATATTTCTATTTTCAGGTGATGGTTTTAGATTTGTTTCAGTGGCATGGTAAAATGTTACTTCTATAAGATAAATATTTTAAAAACTACAATTTCAAGATCATATTTAAACAAAAAAATAATTTTCACCATGAATCTTTGATAGAAGACTGTTTCAAGCAGTTCTGCTAAATTTATAGGAGTGATGTTGGTTTGCAAACAAAAAAAAATCTCTTTGTATGTTTTTTATAAATTACTATGTGGTGTCTCATACAGCCACACAGTAATATGTAGTTGTGGCTTTGGCATTAAGGAAATTTTTGACAATGGATTTTCTTAGTAATTTTTCTTTTATAAAACTGTATTGGGAAGTAAGAAACCATGTGAACAATTGCAAAGCATTCTTATTCAGCAGCATGGGACAATACATTGGGGAAAAGAGATTTAGCAGTAATAAATTACAAGTATTAAATTTCTTTATAAAGGAGAAGAATCAAGAGCAAGCCTGCCTCTTAGACTCTGTTTTAATACTACTGTGCACATTGTTTAAAAAGGGGAAGGAAGGGAGAGGATAGTGCCCTGAGTGCTTCTTCCCAAACCATCAGGCTGATTTAGTCAAAATGGCTTCCAGACCTTAATTTAGATACAGATAAAGGGGAAGGGATGGGATTCCACTGTTTCAGATTGTGACAGCTTGAAAGCATTTTTCAAGAGCTTTATAGAAACATGTGTTTTGGAATGAACTATGTATGAGATGTTTGGGTAATTGGTTTTCAGCTTCTTGGTTTCTGTCCTGCTGCATTAAGACTGTCACCTCTAGGAATAAATACTTAGTGCTAGGGGACACTTGTTTTTAGGATAGGCCTTGCAACACATAGTGAGCATTTTTGGCTTATAAAGACTAGGAAGGTAACAGTCATTTGATGAGAATTATAGCTTTGATTTTATTTTTTCTCTTTGCCACATTTCATTAGAAAGATGGACTGAACAGTCAAAAATAGCTGTATATCCCAGCCAACTGTTTTTTGTTCAAAGAAATCACATTTGTCATTTTTCCATGTGATGTTTTAATGAAGGATTTATTTTGCAAATCAAGGGAAGAATGTTTATAGCGTAGCAGTCATATTTTCACAGATGGGTTCTACTTTGAGTGTTGTTATCCAGGAAAAGAGAGTATGGCCTGTGCTTGAAATATTTTCATTCAGCTTTTAGCAAAAAGTTTGAATATATAAGTATATCCATTTTGTAAGCAGTGAGCCTTTCTCTGAGTGTTACAGCACAAAGGTTTTCCACATACCCGAGTAAAAATGGAAATTTTACTATAATTAGAAGTCAGGTGTTCTTGTTTTGATTAACAGATGATCTCTTCTCATGCAATGTGTGTTTAATGGTGTTAATGCTCCTACAGAGCCCTTTGTACCAAGGGTGGCTACAGCTTCAGAGCAAGATGTGAAATTAACTTAGGGGTTTTTTCACCATGCTGAAAAAGTGCATAAATTTTTAGTGCAACTGCCTTCAATTTCCTTCTAGCAACATTTTTACGAATTTATTTTATATGTTAATATTCATTAGTCAAACCTGTCTGCACTGTGACTAGAATAAAGCTGTAGTGCATAAAAATAACAGACAGTAATACCTGTGATTGCAGTGTGGCCTAGGTGATAAAGTTATTAGGAAGAATTATTTGAATATTTATGTATCTGAGAAGGAAAAGGATCTCTCTGCACATTGTAATAGGATGTGCATTTAAAGATTCTAAGGAGTTTAAATGAATGGATCTTTCTTGAAAAGCTGGATTTTTAGATTTGTTTTTTAGGTTAAATGGGGCTATTTCCACGTGTCAGAACAGTGAGAATATGTAAGTAGGTTCTAACTCCTGTTGTAAGCAGGAAAATGAGCCAGAACAGTCTGGTGTGGTGAAATCAGCTAGAGTAGAAAACAAAAGACATCCTGTGTCTGCCTTGGGTAAGGTGAGAAAGGTGTTTATTTGCTGAAATTAGAACAAATTCAACACGTTTGCATGCTATATACGTATTTTCTACAATAATTGTGCAGTGTTTCTAGAAGGTCTGTTTATAGACAGCCTGTACACCTGGTTGCTTAGATTGCTGCCAGTGTCTGGTTCTTTGGTATGTTGAAATCAAAACAATTGTTATTCCTATGAATAGGAAAATATTTTGGAGCAGAAAAATAATTAACTCTCTGTTCCAAAGTCCTGGAAGAGTATGAAGGGCATCAGGAACTTCATCAGGCTGAAATATAAATACGACTCTCTTTTCTGAGCAATTTTTCATTCTCATTCTAGCTATAGTATTAAGTACTGCAGTTTTTTGTTCTCAAGTTTGAACTTACTCAGTCTTGACAATTTAGATTTTCTTTTTTGTATGTACTTAAGTAATATACAAAGCATTTTAATACGGATTTTATTTAAAAGTACATAAAAATAAATAAAGGCCTAGTGATGCTAGTTTGCATAGGCACTGTTAAATTCAACTAAATTATTTTTCCATTTGAACTAACTGTGTGTTGTATAAATTTTACAGGTGCGCATGTGAGTGAAGAGGACTTCTTATTGTTGGAGCTTTTGGACTGGTTTAAGACTTCCTTTTTTCATTGGGTAAATAGTCTTCCTTGCAGCAGGTGTGGTGGGCAGACAGAGCCTAAAAGTGGCTACCTGCTGCCTTCTGATGATGATCTAAGGTGGGATGCCAGACGAGTGGAAAACCATTACTGCAACCAGTGTCAGCTCTGTAACAGATTCCCAAGGTGAGCATACAGAAACTTGCTGCCTTTTTTCTTTCAAGAAACAGTTTTGTATGTGTGCATTTTGTGAACAGGTGAGAAGTTGTTAATTCAGAAAGTAGAGAAGCTGTTTTAAGTAACATGATAGAATGTTTGAAGAACCAGCAATTTCTCTGCAAAATCAGAGATTTTTAAAAACAATATATGCTTTCTCTTATGTGGACCTGTTCTGAATACTTGCCTGGCTTGTTTGGGTTTTTTTTTAATGTTAATTTGATGAACTACAGTTTCTAAATAAAATATGTTAATATTGGCAACTATATGTAGGTAGTGTTTTGTTATTGCAGGGAAAACTTCACTTCTGCAGAAAATCACAGCATAGTGTACATCTTTTGCTGAGTCTATAGCAGAAGAACAAATATACAATTTATTTATACTTTTGTGGCATTTAGACATTTTGCTAACTGTTTAAAGGATCAGCATAAAAGTAGTATTTTAAGATGTCTAAATTAATTTTGGAAACTTTACCAGATTTGTTTTGGTGCTGCTATAAACGTATGATGGAGTCGTGTGAGTTGAGGTAGCATTCTTGTATTTTGTGCAGTATAGCAATTATTTCCATTATCTTCTGTGGACTGATTGATACTGAAATCTGTTCAGATCATCAAAACACGATCTAAAGATTTCTGAAAGGTGAAATGTATTTTTAATTGTTCTTGTTTTGTGTTTTTTTTTCCTGTAGGTATAACAACCCTGAAAAACTTCTGGAAACCAGACGTGGACGCTGCGGCGAGTGGGCCAACTGTTTTACACTGTGCTGCAGAGCTGTAGGGTTTGAGGCAAGATACGTCTGGGACCATACAGGTATCGGTGTTCTGGAGTATTGTAACATTAATGCAAACCTGTGCAAAAGCAGGTTATGCATTTTATGTCTCTCAGATCATATTAGCCATCAGGCAGCATGTGTAGTTACACAGTCAGCCAACAAAGACAATATCTGTTCAATTTCTTGTCCTGCCTGATGAGGTGAAATACAGTTCTGCAACTAAGGTCAGATGACTGATTTCAGAATGATACGGTCTTTAGCTGAATGTAAGGGTCTGATCCTAAGGAGGAGGAAGTTTTGGTAGTTTCTCTATGTAGATGAACAGAAAACATGCTCTTTCACCTGTTCATTTAATAAATTGGAAAAAGTTACAGTATTCTGCAAGATTAGAATAGAGGCTCCATCTTTATAAGTCATTGTTTATTCTTGGCCTTTGTTACATAGATCATGTGTGGACTGAAGTATATTCTTCATCTCAGAAAAGATGGCTTCACTGTGATCCTTGTGAAAATGTGTGTGATAAGCCTCTTCTCTATGAAGCTGGCTGGGGAAAGAAGCTCTCCTACATAATTGCATTCTCCAAAGATGAGGTAGGAGTAATGATGCTAATAATAAACAAACTTGCCCTAAGCAAGTGTGCAGTGTATTCCACCTTGTTGTGATTTTCCCAATTATAGTAGAAAAGCATACTTTTATTAACTAGCCTCTTTAAATGAAGCAAGATATATGGAAATTTTTGGTTGCTTTATTTTCTTCCATTTGTGCTTGAGGTGGTTGATGTCACCTGGAGATACAGCAGTAAACATGAAGAAGTACTCTCTAGAAGGACGGTGCTCAGCGAAGCTACGCTGCGAGAGACAATTAATGCACTAAATAGAACGGTATGTAACCTTGCTTCAGTGGGTTTCTGAGAGTGAAACACAAGTATCTGCAGGAATATGTGAAGTCCTCAAACAAAGGAATGCTTTTGGTAACCTCACAGGAATATCCATGCACTGTGGATATAAAAAATGCTGTTAATTACTCATTTTACCCCGAATACATAGAAATTAGTCGCAGTGCTGAACTTGTGGGAAATAAGACTCTTGCATACCATTATTTATCATATTATCTCTTACATACACAGATGTGTGTGTATTTATTGTTTTTCTTAGAGACTTTGGAGCAGACTTATTCTTGCTGGGAGTAAACTGCAACTCATTAGTAACTATGTGGACTCCTTCAGGGTGACTGAACGTTTTCCACATCAGGGCTGCTATATCTTGAAAACAGTAGCATTTACAGTTGTAAAAAATGCAGGTTTAGTTTTCTTTCAATGATTTTTTACAAGCTCTAGGAAGTGAGGGAAATTATTCATGGGCTGTTTCCAAGACTTGCAAAAGGTGTTGATACCATCAGCAGAGCTTTGACACAGAGCCATTTGTATTTACACTGTTCATGCTTAACATCCCCAAAATGCATGGAGCCATTTGCACCTGCATGTCATGGTTGCAGAACTTCTCTGCTAAGCTTTTTCCACTCCCTACTTGGGACACCAGGAACTTGATGCAATATACTAGAATACCATAAAACCTTGAACCACCTTGAGGTTTCTATTTTGTCCTCCCTTCCTTACAGGGCTAATTCCCATGCATGGAAACTTTAGTTCCAGTGGTAGTATACAGCTGATGACTTAAAAAACAGATTAAGCCTTTTTTGAGGCCTGCTGGTTTGGGAGTTATAGCCATACATTAAGATTGTGAATAATTGAGCTGGACTAATATTTTGAGACCAGGGCTTGAAATAATTTTAACAGTAATGAAAAATTAAAGTCACAGAGCAGAGCACTGTGAAGAGTAACCAGAGCATCAAAGTGCTTAAAGGAAATTGTGGATTGGTGTTGCTAATTTAGGATAAACCATATCAAGCTTCCTCTGAGCTGGAGCAAGATCAGCAGCGCTGCATAGGGATGTCCTAAGTGTCAGGGCAACTGTTAAGACTCAGGAAGGCCTGATGTTTCATAGAAAACTGCTGCAACCACTGGTTGTCATCCATGAACACAAGCAGAGGTGTGTTTCCCCCCTTGCTGTGTTAGAACTGGTATTTGGCATCTGGAATTTGTTCAGCTGGAGCTGTTTCTCATCATTTCTCTGTATCTACTTTTCTTTGTACAATTCCACATTGTTTGGAACAAAAAAGTCTTCAAATGTTTCTTTTGTGTAATCTCTATTAGCAAAACTTGCTGGGGTCAGAACTGCTTTTGAGACAATTGAAATGCTTATCAGCCTCAAGTTTCAGGTCCCAGTGGGCTGGGTGTGCATGCCTTGGGTGATCACCAAAGCAGAAAAAAAGACGATGCATGTAATAGTTTATATACTCAATGTTGATCTTTTTTCAGCCCCATGTGAGTTTATCCACAGTTAAAAGAATGAAAGGCTTCACATTCCAGATTTGTTTATTTGACATGAAGATCATATAGACAAAATACTGACATCTCAAGAAATTTTTTCGAAGTTGTTTACCAAAAAATTGCTCATAGATATATTCATGTAGGTAAAGACATGTAGGTAAAGACATAATTCTCTTTTATTTTTCGCTAATCTTTCTGGAACTAAGTTTTTCTTGATTTTTCTGACGTTTGTAAAACAGAGATGTCATGGTTTGTTTATGACCAAATCAGGGAAATAATGCTTTCAAAGATTTTTGTTTGGGCTTAATCACAAAACCAAAACTGTTGCCAACCAAGTCACTGCACCTTAGAGAAGAAAAATTTGACCACAACTGATTCTTTGCCTTCTCTTTCCTCCAAATAATATTGAGAATGGCTATGGTCCAGTATGAAAAGTGATATGAATAGCTATGAAAAGTGTTATGGAAGAGTTTTATCATCCAAATTAATGTATTAAAGAAAAAGCACAAACATTATTTTAAAAGAATTCCATACAGTGCCTGAAAGTTCCTAGAGAAAACACTGCTGTCATGTAACTGTGTGCTTATGACTAGTTTGTATTTGTATTTGTGGTATAAGATTAATGGCTCTAACTTTAAATGTTAATCCATTTTTTCAATCCTATTTTTCCCTGTTGGTGTCACTCTAGAGCAGAATTACGAATACCATTTTTCTGAATGCTTTCTTTTTTCCTAAATGTCTTTTTTCAGAGACAAAAGTCTTTGTCAGAAAATAGAAAAAGAGAGCTCCTGGAAAGGACTATTGTGGAGCTTGTTGAGTTTATTTCTCCTAGAACACCTAAACCTGGAGAATATGGTGGAAGAACATCAGGCTCAATGGCTTGGCGAGTAGCCAGAGGTGAAATTGGTTCAGAGGTATTTAACTTTTGCACTGATGACCATCTTAGAGGTAGCTAACTAAGAATTTGTGATTATGTTCTGTAAAAAAACAAACAAACAAAAAAACCCCCACCAAAAACAAAACCAAAAAAAATTCACGGTGGATAGCCAGATTCAGCTCAAATAAGTGAATCTTGCAAAAACATTAGGTGAAAGTTTGATGTGAATTCAGTAGAGGTCCACGAGGAATTTTTGAGAATTGATGGTGGTCTGTTGATTCTAATAATGTTTGGGACTTCTTGATATAAAATGTATTTTGTTCTTAAAAGTTAAAAATACTTATTTCATTTAAATTAGTTAGTTTGACAGAGCTAGAAAGTTCAAGTTAGTTAGATTGGGAAAATCGTAAAAAAATGTTGTATTTGTATTATTAGGTACTTCCAGGTTTAAACCAATACTAGGTTTTGACCAACTATTTTAGTTACTAAAATGTGGGAGCAATTAGAATTGTGTAAATTAAGCAATCTCTTAAATAATAAGCTTTATTGATTTTCACATCAGTATTTTTTACTGTTTCCAAAAGCAAGGGTTGACTTTTATGCTAAGATACAGTTTCCCAGAACCATAATAATACTTAGCTTGAGTCAGGATGTGAAGATGTGTCTTAAATTTTGTAGCAATCCCATCATGTGGAATGTCTGTCCTGTACAGAAACAGTTGAGTGAAAGTAATGAGCTTCTTAAGATTGTCTTAGTTTAAGAAACTAATAGTTTATTGCAGTTTTCTATTGTTTGGAAGACTTAATTTCTGAAACTCTTTAAAACAATTACTTAAAAAAATATAATACTGTCAAGGTAAAAATTTTGTACTTTTAAGTTTTTTGAAGTTGATTTGTAAACTGGCATACACAAGCATCTGTATATGGTAGTTACAGATTTGCTATTCAGAATACCATTTACTTATTCACTGTACAAGCAATGTACTCAACATAAAAATATTCTGTTCTGAAACTCTCATTTCTTACTTAGATGATACTATTTCATGTTAGTTTGTTAAAAAATTACTTCTGAAATAATTATTTGAAAATTTAAAAAATAAAAGTACTCCTCCACTCTGGAAGAGTTGCAAGTGTGCTGTAAGAAACTGGTTTAAAACTTTTCTTCTGCAGAAATGGTTTTGTACATGACCTCTCTTAAAAAGGACCTTTTTTTTTTTCATTTGGCAGCAAAACTGAATTGCAAAACCATGACAAACTATTTAAAAGTAATGTAGTCTTGAGGGAATTTAGGCATTGGGGAATGAAGGTGCTTGTATGTTTTTGTTTTTTCAGAAAAGAAAAGAAGTAGTTTTTATTCCCTCTGAAAAGGAGAAGACATCTAAACTGTTCCATCTCGTCTACAATGTAATAGAAGATAGTTATACACGAATTTCCAATAACAATGAAAAAATAAGTGGCTGGGAAGCAGGTGTTTGGAAGGCAGAATCTATTTGGAGAAAGGTTGAAACAGATTGGAAAATGGTAAGAATAGCAATTATTAAAAGCCTATAATGTACAGTAAAATTATGATAACTCCAGTAAAACAGAAAACCCTTGCCAGTGTTTGGATTCAAAACCTCTCTTGGTGCCCATAGAATTTAGCAGATGTTAGTAAATGCTGTTGTTAAGATTCAGTAAGATTGCCAGATGGTATGAGAAATTAGAAATAAATTTAACTTGTCTTTCAGAAAGGATGATTGAATTCTCTGCAGGTAGGCAAAATCCTTGCCAGAATGCCAAATTTATAAAATGGCTTCCTTCTTAGGCTTGTGGGAAAATGCTGTTTTATTGAAAAGCAGTTCTTCTCTGGAAATAAAAAAAGGTATTTGTTGTTTTAAGAATAGTTTTATAGCATATCATCATCTCTTTGATGTACAGCCAAAGGAAGAAATTGCCATCCTAAATAATACAGTTCCATCTGCAAGAAGACAAGAACCTATCAGTTATCCAGAATATTGTATACCCTGCCCAGAATCCTTCCATAGTGTCAGGACTGAGAAGCACCAGAGTCATAGGCTCTAAATCTAAGAAGAGAATTGCTGCCTGTGGAGTGGGAAGGGGCCATGTTCTAGCAAACAGCTTTTCCCACAACAGCAACCAACTGTGGAACTGAACATTCTTGTCAGGGACTCTAGAACATGTTAGTGCTTTTTCCCTATGTCATTTTACTAGTCTGAAGGGTCTATGACCAAATATTCTTCTAGCTTCCCACTGATAAAAA
Source organism: Melospiza georgiana (assembly GCF_028018845.1). Taxonomy (NCBI): domain Eukaryota; kingdom Metazoa; phylum Chordata; class Aves; order Passeriformes; family Passerellidae; genus Melospiza; species Melospiza georgiana. The sequence continues at coordinate 39,705,896 of NC_080430.1, read as the reverse complement.
TGGAGCTAAGTATGTATCTGCCTCTTGAGATTTTCTCTCCTGGGTCTGTACATAACTGACTTGCAAAATGCATTGGGGGAATTACTTGAAGAGGCTGTGCTGCCCTAAAGAGAAAGAAAAAGGAAAGGAACGGGAGAATTGTACAATTGTTGTCTGCTTCTCCAGGATCTGCTAAAAATCTGATAGTACATTATGTTTGCACTTCTGCAATGATCAGTCATCCTCACTTTTGCAAGAAACATGTTGTCCCTGCACTGAAACTAAACTACAATTTTTCTCAGCTCTGCTAATCAGATAAGACAGGGTGGGACTAATCTATAAGACCAGGCAAAAAGACTCTAGCCTTGTATTCAGTAACACCTCAAAAGGATGAGATGGTGGCATTGAGAAATTAGGAGCTACGGCTCCAGCTCTTTCTCAGACTTGTGGGTAAGGCATGTTAGTTTTTCAGGAATTTGCATCCTACAAAAGTGTGTAAGAATCTTAGAATTGAAAATTACTTTCCATTGGGTGTTGGGGGATTGGATAGTGGAGGATAACAGCAGAGGGAAAGGTTGTTTGGGGTTTGCCTTTTCTTTTAGTACAAGATGCAGCTTTGGAGTATGATTCAGCCATCCAAGAACTTAAAAGCCAAAGGAACCTTTACAGTAATACTTGGTTAACATTTATTATGTGATGAATGGAAAGGCATTTAAATCTAAAAGCCACAGAAAATGTATCTGTAAGTATTAGATGAAGAGAAACAGAAAATAACCACTTGGTTTTATGGTACACAATGCAAACAGGTACAAACCACAGATACAGTCACGTTACCCAGAGATAACCTGGTATACAGGACTCAAACTGGCGGACCACAGTAGGTGATAGTAATAGTGTAAGAACCTATAGATCTGAAATCCATGGATTGGTGAAAGGCTTGTTGTCCAGAAGAATTGCTGCAGTGGAAGAGAATTGAATGAGTTGGTTGGTTGGTTACATTTTTCCCTCTGAATTCAGGTATTTTTCACATAATACTAGAAACAAAACAACCAAGTTTGAAAGTTAGAGGAAAGTCAAAAAATACACAAAAGAAAACTTTTAAGTTCTTTTTTTTCTGATTAAATGCTTGGATATTATAATGATAGATGTAACAGACTAATGTTTGAGGCTTTTCTAGTGTTCCAAACTGTGTTTAGTGCATTTCAACAAAGTAGTATGTAATGGGGTGTTTTGGCTTCCTTACTCAAATACAGCAGTTCAGTAGGATCTGATCAAGGGAAAGCTCTTGCTAGAACCAGCTGAGATACTCAAAAAATATGTGGAGGTCAGCACCTTAATGAACATTAGGATTACATTGACATGAAAACAGCTTAAATCATTGCATTTTCATAGGTGATCTTCAGTGTAAGACCTCACACCTTTAGGGGGTTTTAGCTTACTTCAATGTGAAAATAGTAATACTAAAATTCTGTTTAATAGTCTGTCAATTACATTTCTATATTAGGTGGGTTCTTTAGTAAAACTAACTACTGTGTTTTATTATCATTTTGTTCTGGTTCTCTCAAGATTAAAAAATAAAGAGCTGACTAAGTCCACTCAGTATGATATTAATCAGAAGCTTGGACATGACAGAATTTTTATTAATTTAGGATTCCAAAAGGATCACAGTAATTTGGACTCTTTAAACTGTAGTGTCTATTGTTTAGGTTTGCTGATGATAGATGTTTCACTTGAAAGAACTGTCAGGCACTTCTGACCAAATTCTTGAGAGTGTTCATAGTAACTTTAATTAATGTTAATATGTGAGCGTGGCTCTTCAGCCAGGTTCAGGACAGCATTGGGACTAAATTAAATTAAACAAAGTTGTAACAGTTCAAATAATATTAATATGGGATTTATAAATGATCAGCATGTATGATTTGCTTTAACTGAGAAACAAATCCAAGTCCTAGGAGAAGCAGTGTGCAGCCACAGCTGATGAAGCTACTGATTGCACCATTCTTTCCATCAGCAGTACTGTACTGAAATAGTTTAGTGTTCCCTAGCAAGGAGCTGTGAATGTGTACAATTACCTAACTGTGGAATATACTTGGGGATAAAGAAAGAGGTTTTTAATATAAAATTTTACTTTGTACAGTTTTAAAGATTCAGGGGCTTGACAAAGAATGAAAATGTGCTATTTTAAAATTTTTATGTCCTTGTTATGAGGATTAATTAGATGTGTGTTGGTCATCTCAGTTTTTGACATGCTGGTTGTGTCTTCTTTCCATGTAGGTTTATTTAGCCCGAAAAGAAGGATCATCCTCTGCTTCCATCAGCTGGAAGTTTGAGTGCAAGTCAGTTGGTCTAAAAATAGATAACATTTCAGTTAGGACAAGCAGTCAGACATTTCATAGTGGAAGAATACAGTGGAGACTTCGCTCTCCTACAGCAGAAATTGCTCTGATAGGAGGTAAGTGTGGAATTTAAATAATGAATTATATCATGTAGCAGAGGTGTTACTGGAAATAAATAGTTTATATGGAGAGACTACGGTGCAAACACTAAAAACAAAATGTGAATATTCTTTAGTTTTCCAACAGCGTTTCTTAGCAAAGTCAAGAAAATACTGTGCATTTAATTAAAGCTGGTACAAAACTCAGTTTTATTAATATACACAGTCCTACCTGCAGTAGGGCAGGGCAAGCAAGAACACAGTGTGAATATATGATACTTGTGTTTTACTAGGAAGGATAGATGCTTCTATGTCTGGTGGCAAATGAATCTGAGTAGTTGCAACTGAAATCATTAAACATCTATTACAGCTTAGCATTTTTAATGTGCATTCTATTATTATATACTGTTTGGAGCTGTGCTTACTGAATTATCTGTCTTTTCCTCCAATAGATAAAAATCTTTGCTCCTATTCAGATTTTTCTGGAGCAACAGAAGTTATGTTGGAAGCAGTTCTGAATGGAGGGGATGGTGAAGCTGCATGGCAACACACACAGCTGTTTAGAGAGAGCTTAACAGGATGTGGGGAAAATTGCTTGGAAATAATTATAAAACTCAGTGACCTCTGAGAATCTGAACTGCAGAAGGGTACTTTGGATTCCTTGAAGACATTATACCATGGATACAACATGAAGATTTGGTTGGCAATTCCTCTTCATTCTGCTGGCAGATTATTTCCTGTTTCACTGCTTCCATTAAACCAACTTGAAACTGCACGTGTATTGAATAGGTAAACATCACAATGAAAACCTCTTTGCTATAAAAACAAAGACAAAAATTAAGGGATTGAACCATAAAGTACCCTTTTCTTAAACTTTACAATAACAAGGAAACAATTTTTAGGAAGCAAAACATGATCATAGAAGCACATTGATTTTAATTTGGAGTTTTGGGATTGGCTTGCTGGTTTTTTCGAGTTTTTGTAATCTGCTTGGGAAAACAGATTGAATTCTGTTTTCCAATTATAACAGATGCTTCTGATGATTTCAAAATATTTTAAACAATATTAGAGGATTTAGACATTTTTTAAAAAACTGATTTTGTGTAGTATCAAGAAGTGCTGAAATTAAGTTAATTTCAATATTGCTTCAAAATTTCCGTGTTAGATGTCTAAGTATTAAACCTGTGTTTAATACCAAGAACTATTTGGAAGCATGGTGGTTGCTGGGAAAATAACCTCATTTTGAAAGAAGTGTTCATTATGTACCTAAAATTGTCATGGCCTGTGATAGAAAATTGAGGCTTAAAACTGAGTAAGAACATAATATTTTTTTCTATGAAAAAATAGGTTATTCATTATAAATACTTTTTAAATAATATTAATTTGGATTTGCTTAATAAATCTTTTACAAGTTAGGCATGTAGATTGAAATCCTTTTAAGCTGTTGCCTTGACTTGCTTTAAATACTCTTCCCAAATTTGATGTTAAAGTATATACATTTTTTTTCTGTTCAGTTAATTCAGTCTTTACATTTATTTTCAATCAATATAATAAAAAATACTATCCAGGAGACATCAGATGTTGCAGTGCTCTGAATAAAACATGGAGTGAATGTTCAGATTAGATAGCCTTTATCAGAATGTGAGGAAGGCCTTGCCTGGATTATACAAGAGATACTCTAATATAGAACTAAAATACAAAGTTCAAACTATGGTTTTATTTTTTAAATAAGTGAGAATTAAGGATGATGCTCTCAAGATCAGTGTTTTTAAAGTTTTTCTTCCTTTTTCTGATCTTTCCAACCTCTGTATTGATTTCCAGTGTTTGTCAAAAATAATTTATGTTGAAATAAATGTTTGCTGACCTTTCAACAAATCTAAGCAAATATAAAACTATTCAGATTTTATTAGAAAACTGCATATGCACAGTGAACAATGGAATCTTAACAAATAGTAGATTATGGCAGCTCAGAAGTGACAGAACAATATGTGATGGATTATATACTTTACTTTAGAATGTAAATGAACAGTTTATGAGGGGAATTAAAAGAGCCTCACCCCTACAATACAGATTAACACAGTGACAGGGTACTTACTGTATTGTACACACTGGAAGGGAAGAGTACACACTGGAAGGATGTTTATCAGTGCTTGACTAATGCAAAGTGAATTTGCCAGTCTCCATTTAAAACTACTGTATTTGGTTTCAGTTAAACACTTTTTCTGAGATTTTGAGTGGCAACTCAACAGAAGAGTATTTTAGGCTGATATAGATACTACCTTGGTAGAAAAAAGGAAAAGGAAGACAACTCAGGTGCCACCCGTCAACAAAACTGTTTCTACTTAATATTTTGATAGCTGAAATAGTTTCTGCTTTAAAGCAGGAATTGTTTTTGCAGTGTATTAGAGGACCTCGAGGAATTGCAAAATTCCTTAACTGCATCTGATAATTTGTAATCAGAAGGCAGAATATATTTAGAAGTAGTAAGATAAAGTAATTTTCTCATAATTTTGGTCAGAATCTCTGGGGGAAGAGTGATAGCTGTAGATAACTTAAAGTAATTTAAGTCCATTTTTTAAAAGTTTGAATGAATTAAAAAGTTGGAAAAATTCCTTGCTAGTCTAATTAATGAAGAAGTACTTCTGTATTTATAAGATCACATGCAATGAATAGAAGTGCTTATTTTAGGAAAGAATTAATAAGTAACCCACGCTGAATAGAGCTAATATGAAAAATGTAAATGGAACTCATTCAGTTGTCTTTTGAAGTACTCTATAAACAATGAACACTTTGAATCTCTTCACACATTGTTTTAAAGGCACTAATATCCTCTGTTGATCTCCATTTCAGCCCAGCTTTTAATAATTTTTTTTTTTTTTTAACCAGAGGTAATTCCTCATCCACAGTTGTTTAATGTTAATTTACAGTGTCCTGAATTTGCAGTATTACATGGTGGAAAGATCTGTGCTGCAATCTGCTCTAAAAGTATGATTATTAAGTTGTGCTGGCAATGGTACAATAATGGTACCACTGGTGAGTGGTAGATGGTGATCAGGGCACATGTAGATAGAAGGTAGTGCTTACTCAACTTTTTAGAAGTTTAAGAAGGTGGAGATTAAATGAGGTAATTGAAAATACTGTTGCCTAGAAATATATGGCTTAATACAGGTAAAATCAGCAATGTTTTCTAGAATCCAGCTTAGGTACATTTTGAAGAAAAGCTGTCTGTCCACTGTGCCATCCATGGGTGCCTTCCAGGGTTGCACTGAGGTCTAAGAGTGAAATCTTTTCCATTAGAAGTTTACATAAATATTACATTACCCAGTTAATGCTTGCAAACTGATTATGGGGTGCATGGTTTCCAACAGAACTATGTGGGAGCCTGTGCACAGAATTCCTCCTTTCAAACAAGTATTTGTTGCACTGTTGTCTATCTAGAGTTGATTGTCCAGCTGTTGATTTCTTCATATCCTGTTTTGACATTTAATGCTTAGTAATTTCCTATACCCCAGGAAGTTGCTGGGAAGATGTATCCTTAAAATACATGAAGGAAGCCCCTTCTTGGCAGTGTAGAAAGAAAGAAGAGGTACAGAGCACAGCTATGCAGGAACCAAACAAACTTCAGTGTAAATTATATAACCTACAATGAGAAGCAAGTAGTGCAAATTATCTTATCTGGTCTTGTAGGAAAATCTGTCTCCTTAACTCATTTGTTAACATTGGAAGATTTTTCACATATAGCGGGTTGGATTTAAGATATAATCCTTATTATGTGCAACATCAGGAAATGCAGAACACTAAAAATGAAGTGTGTTTGTCTCCATAGTGCGGTGGAATGAAAACAGATGGCAGGCAGCACATATGGCTGCCAGAAGCTGGGAACACCCATTTGCAGAGTTCTTGCAGCTCTAAACAAAACAAGCCAAAACAAAGGAACTCCGAGAGGGGCAGAGATTGTTTCAGACAGATATCAGGATATCTGTCTCTTCTCCACACCCACACTCCTCATTTCTTTACCTCTAGTTGCTCAAGCTAGAAATGGAAGCAAACTGCTAGTTAAGAATTTAGTGGACTTCCTAAGTATTTGTCACAACAGCATTTCTTAAGTATAGGCATTATTTAAAATAAATATCTTATTTTCATTGTAGGAAATCAGATATTCCATTCAAGCCTCAAGGTTTGGACAAAGTTGAAGTTTTGCCACAGTTGTCCGAGCAATTCAACAACTTTAAAAATGTGCTAATATTGAAGGGACTTCTTGTGTCTCAGCTTCCTGTCATATGGAAGGTTGAGAAGGAAATTGCAGACACGTGCCTTCCTTAAACTCAGTCGCTGGCTTAGGTCCTTTTTGTACTTTGAGTATTTTGGGGAAAGGTATTCAACATTATTTGCAGTAGTTCAGCTTACCTGGTGCTGGTTCTGAAGGTTCTTTACAGGGTACTGCTGTTGCAACAATGCTTTATGGCTTGTACCTTATGGCCTTTCTAAATACTAATCAGCAATGTAGTGTATATTATATGTACCTGTATGATCACTGGTCATATAGCTGTCAACATGAGCAGAAGGGAAGAGTAATAGCAGTAATACCTGGGACAGTTTTGGGGTTTTATGCTGATCTTGGATATTTAATCCAAGCAGAATGACAGTAGAGTAAAAAAAAAAATGTCTTTAGTAGATTGAAAAAGTTCCTTCTTTATTTAAGTTTTAAACTTCAGGAGTAGAATTTTGAGACCTCCCAGCCTATATTATGGAACCTAGGAATGACCAAGTAACAAGTCAAGGTCAAATATATATATTTTAGGTACATAGGTATTATGAAATGCGTAAAGGCTTAAATGTGACCATGAATAAGATAACAATGATTTTCTCAATTGTTAAGATTTTTGTTCTTATTCTTGGGCTTGGGGCTTTTTTTATGGTAAGCTTTGTAATAGGCTTTCTCTTTGTTTATGATTAGCCTTCTTCAATTTCTTCAGCTTTATTTTTTTCTCATCTAACTTAAAATACATTTTAATTTAATTTATGTACGCAGTTGCAACTGTATGGTAAATACTACAACAAAAAAGAAGTTGATTTATTTATTTGGTAAAAGGAGATGAAAGGGATAGATTAAAAATATTCAAACTCAGCAGAACAAAAAGCAGTAGTAATTAAAACTGATGATGCCCAGAAACCAATAAAGTTACCAGGACTTAATAAAATTTTATGGCAAAAGAAATATAATGGACTACATAAACTGATGCTGGCAGAAGTAGCTTCCAGTGACTGACCCTGGTTTTGAGACATTTTACTGTGTGTTTATTTATATTTAGGTCCCTGAAAGTTTTCAGTAGAAGAAAATTGCTGAGACTAAATGAACAGGAGTTTTTTAAATCTGTGTGAGATTTAAGGAATATCTGAGTTTAAATATTTTTTTATTTTTACTAGTTTTTTTTATTTTTACTAGTTTCTATATTTTAAGCTATAGAAATAATTTTAGAATTAAGAACAGGATCCCACTTGTTACAGATAATTCCTTCCTTTGTTCCAGTGAATAATCTGGATCTTTGATTTTGGAGAAAGTGTGTTTAGTGGTATGTTGTAACCAAGAACTTTAGGTCTGTATTACCTGTAAGGATGTGAGATTTCAGCGTGGCATTGAGCACCTGCTTAGCCTTGAAGGACTGAGTCTCCTGTTAGAGGTCTTACAAACTGGGGGAAAGATGATTTCGCTCTGCATTTCAATGGTGATATTTCAGTGTATGTTCTGTTAACTTGATTCTTTTATTGCATAATTCTGAGTGTTATTTCGTATCCTTGGAACTTCAGTAATACAGTGTATTGTCCTTGAAGTCCCAGGGGAACATATTTTCCCCACTGAAAATCATCAGCTAGCAGCTTATCTCTGTTGCAATGAAGAGGAAACGCTGGACTAACTTTAGATGAGCAGTTTGGATCACAATATACGGACTGCCCTGTGGAACAGTCATAAGGAAACTGGCTGATGTAAGAGAATGAAGACATCTGAGAGCACTGTTTAAGCAAACTCGAGCTAAAGTAGGTGGGACAGTTGGTCACAGTCTCTTAGAGCAAATGGAGCAGCAAAGTACAGAATGGAAGGAGAGAGCCTCACTTCTCACCTCTGCATTATTAGCACTGTGAAGAGAAGGATGGAAGGTAATGGAATGTATGTGTGTCTGTGCTTGCATTGTATCAGAAGTCAAAATATCATAGTTAGCATACTCAGGCAGTATGCTAACTATGTTAGCAGCAGCTTTCACTTTTAGCCAAAGTGCCAGGGAAATGCATGGTGTATTAAAAAGCAAAGCTCACTACTGGCAAAGAGGATATAAAACTTTATTGGCCAAAAAGGAAGTGCCTGGTTTTGGACTGCATTAAGAATCGTGGTGCTGTCCTGGTTTGGTTTAGTATGAAGCATGCCCAAAACTTCTTTTGATTTGTGTTTTCTTTTGTTAGGTTGTGTAGGTTGGAGTTTCTGCCTGAGTATGCTAACTGATTTCCATGATGTTGGCTATAATGATTTAAAAGAAAACAATCCCGTTTCCCCCCTCCCCCTGCCCCAAAAATACCTAAAAGAAAACATTCAAAATAAAAAATAAAAACACCCCCACTAAGGATGTAGGAACACAAACAGGAAGTGCTAGAGGCTGCAGTTTAATTTTAGCACTAGAGGATGGAAAAAAGTTAATATCAACGCTGATTAATGAATGTCAAATTTTCATCATTTGGGGGATTGTTTAGAAAAGCTGATTGTTTCCTTTTTTTTAATAAACCAAATATTTTTTGAAAGAAATTTGTATCATCATGGAGCCTTCAGAACAGAACCTTAGGAAGTTCTTGCCCAACTGTCAGTACTATGCATGATCTGCCTTTATAACTTATATTATTAATCATATCAGTTCTTCCTCTACACTTTAAAGTCTGATAGTGGTATTTTTAAAATATAAGTCTATTTGATTTTTTTTTTAGTAAAGGTGAAACCCTGAAGTTCATTTTTAGTGCAACAGACATTTCAATTTTTTTTGACTATGCACTCTAATTAAATGCTCCGCAACTTCATTTTGTAGTTTTATTTCCTGTTTTAAGGCTTGCTGGTAATTCATATTTGTACACCAGCTTATTGATGGAAAAAAAACCACCTGAGTGACAGAAAGATGTGAAGAAATGGGCTTTCAGCCAGATACAGCATAAGAGTAACTTTCTGAAGACACAGAGACTTACATGCATTTCTGGCCCACAGAAATAAAATCTGTGATTGGAAACAGACTAAGAAACACTTGCCAGAATACATCTACCTTTTCTACTTTTGATTTTCTTTATTTCACATACTGGACTGATTACCAATCATGTGAGGAAATTCAATCTTTTGTAAGTATTCAGTGAAAAATACGAAGTCCATCTGTGAACAGAGCATGGAGGCAACATGTATGCCAGTGAAAGAGTGGCTGAAACATTTTGGATGTGGAAAAAAATGATAATCATTTCTAAAGATAATGAGATTGACTGGCACATGATAACCAATTCAGTGGAAATGAACTAGAACTGATTCTGTTCCAAGCATTGAATTTAAATCCATAATTGAAGAAGTTGTATGGAAGGGACACTCCAGTCATGTAGTGTTTGTGGGTGGAGCAGGAGTAACTGTGAGCAGAACTGGTCAGTGGATTTTGTGTTTAACACATTAGAATGACAAAACCAGGACTAGCACTACATAGTAGCATTACCTTTATTAGCAGTGAGATGGAGGGATTCTACAGTGAAACATAAGCAGAGGTTTTGTCCATCTTTTGGAAGATTCCTTTGTTTAACATGCAATATCAGCTGTCTCCTGGGGTAACCCTCACTGTTGTCTTCACTCTTAAAAGCACTTCCACATTTCCCTTTTTCTAAACTAGTGGTTTTTAATCCTTTGAAGCAGTGTCTGCAGTGGCAATCAAGGCAACTTCCCAGTGCCTCATAGGTAACATCTGGAGGCTTCTGCACCATCCCTGGATTCTGTTCTTTTCTCTCTTCCCTGCTGTATCACAGGCTGGTACCCCAGCCCCATACAACCTCTGTGTATCCCCTAGCTTATGACAGCTGCTGTTCCCTCTCTTGTGGACAGTGGGAGAAGCTGTGAGGATGACAGTAGCATGGCCTGCTGAGGGAGTTCCTTGAATGTGGTTTTCTAAATTTACCGCAGTCTTCACTGTTGGAAGATTTTGTTCATCTCTTTTATCATTTTATTTCCTACCTGTTTTTTGTGTTGTGTCACCATGTAGTGTCACCCTACTCCCCATGGCACAGCTGAAGCCTCAGCCCTTATCATTCTAGGAATGTGTCCCTCTCTGGTGTCTTCCTTTGTTCCCAGTATTGTTCTGGTTCCCAGCAAGTCTACTGGCCACCAAGGGTAGCCTGCTGCAGGCCTGGTACATAGGCCTTTCTTCTCATTTGGAGACCCACTGTCCTCCAGGAACCTGAGAGGTGGTGTAGGGCCCACATAGCAGGGGAAAGTGAAGCAGCAGCCATTTTAAGGGAAGGGTTTTAGGACAAACACTACAACCTAGTGTTTTGGTATGTCTGTGTATATAATTCAAAAGGGCAATGAGGATCCTAACCAAATTAAATAAGCAGATTTTACTGCATGAAGGAATTGCCATGGAAATTCAAAGAACTGAATAAATGACTGACTATACATTAAGTTTGCATGCTGTTCTACAGGTATCTGTTGTAAGGCTATGAATGTTGTTATATATTCAATTTAACTCCAGAGAATAACCCAAACAAATGCTGAATTGAGAACAATATTTTTATTTCATGTCTTTTTGAAAGATTAACTATTGCTTTCTATAAATATGCAAAGATCTGTAGGAGTGGAAATGCAAAGCACAGCATTCACCCCATTAACATGTTAATTCATTTGGAAGGAACTGAAAAAGTAGTTTCACCTATTTTATTTGCATGCCCCTGCTAGTCTGTTACAGAACCTGTTAAGCCACCATGCCCATGGCATAGATAACAACCCTGGAGGGAGCATCAGCCTGAGGGATCGTGGGATGTCCCACCATGTACAGCGTGGGAGTAGCATAGGTCAGGGGTGGGATGACAGGCACTGCAATCTTCCTGTTTGTGAAGTAGAGAGGAGTGATCATAAATGAGCAGGGCAGACTGAAGCATGGAGCAGGAGTGGGAGGGAGTGCCATGTTCCACATGGAGCAGGAGTGGGAGGGAGTGCCATGTTCCACATGGAGCAGGAGTGGGAGGGAGTGCCATGTTCCACATGTACGCTCCACTGGGAGAATGTCTGTTGTGCCAGGCAGCTTGGGAGTGCTGTGTGCTGTGCCTGGCTAAGGAGATGTTTGGCTTTGTGGCTAAAAGCAGTCATGCTGGTTTGGTGAAGCAACTCAGAGGCGAAGCATGTGCCATGGATTAGGTGTGAGTGCTGCAGCTTGTGCTACGTTCCCATGGGTTGGATCATGTGCCTGCCTCTATGGCCCATGACTGTGCTCTGTCTTTAATCAAAGAGCTGCTGTGGCTCAGGCTTTGCTGTACTTCAGCAACAACCATCAGGAAAGAAACCATTGCTTGCTCTGAATTCTCTTCAATTCTGCACAGCAACTCAAAATTAATACCTTTAATTATTTGGGAGAATGGATTGTTTGATTAGAGAGCTGAGGAAAGCTTTATTTAATTCATTTAATTTGAGAATTAAATGTTGCAAAGAACCTTACATATGCAATTGATTTCTTAAACTTTAGGTATTCTATGACTTCAAGTAATTTCATTGTGTTTTCAGCCTTTTTGCCAGTGTACTCTTTCATCATCATTACTTATATCCCAGAGACCTGAGTCCAACATATTTTGGGAGAAATGATAGAAAATGAGCAATTGAAAAAACAGGTTAGCAAACCAGTGGAATTCTCATGCATGAGAACTAACAAATGACTTTATAATAATCTGACTGTAAGATGTAAAGTAAAAAAGGAGCTTCCATGCTTCTTATCATGTGTCACGAGAGAAATGATCTCAGCAGAAAAATGTCATGTTTCAGTAGGATGTCCAATGTGTCTCAAAGGGTACAGAACAGAAAAGAATGTGTAATAATATATCTGTCTTTTCCCAAAGAACTAACGTTAGTACTGAAAGTAAAGTATTCCAAAGTAAATGGGATTCTTACATGATTAGTGTCAAATAATTTCAAAACCTGCTAGAAAATACATTGATACATAAACTCCATTTTCTAATTTAAGACAAGTTAGAAAAAGGAAAATGTTGAATGGGATGGAAACTGATACTATGTTGAAGTTTCTGGGTAATGTGTATTGCCTTTTCATGGAAACCTGACGAATTCATTGTACTTTTTACCTGGAAATAGAAGAATGTGAGCAGCAGTAAAAACCAAGGTAAAAGGAACCATATTACTTTCAGATAAATTTCAAGAGCTTCAGAGCTTCCCACTCTTCAAAGGCTTTCTGCAATAAAAGTTTCCAGCGGAAGAGCATATGTGGAATAACAAAGCTCAGTAAAAACCAACTAAATGAAAAGGAAGGTGAGTTGTTATTATGGTTCTATAGCATGATGGTAAAACTTTGACATGAGCTTCCTATGAGGCACAGTACAGGAAATGTGTTCTCTCTAGCTGTTATCTAGGAACACGGGGTATCACTGAGTTGTTCCTTGCAAAATTATTTTTAAAAAATGAAGAATGTGATTATAGTATAACAGTTAACAGATCTGTTGCAAAAATAGATATGCTGCCTTTTTTGACACTTAGGTCTGTCAGTAAGATAAAAACATACAGTACCTTTTCTTTGCTTTGTTGTTTGCAAGAAATGAAGGAATATTGTAAAAAAACTGCATTGATGAAAAACATTTTTCTTTACTGTTCTTCAAGTTAAATCCACAGTAGATTTCAAAAAGAAATAGATAAAATAAAGAGGACTACAGCATCCATATTGTTTAGGTTAAAAACCCCCACAGGTATATGTATATCAAAGCAAGTTTCTTTTAACACATCCTGTAGATAAAAATTTTTTTCAAGAACATTAAAGTGAATTCACAAATTACTAAAGCACATATATTCAAAGTCATTCAAAAGACTGTTTTCCTTCTTCACAGGTGACAGCCAGGAATCCTAAATCAAAGAAAGAAATGCTGGGAACAGGATGCAGCTTTCTGAGGTGCTTAGAAATGGAAAGATGCTTTTGGAAACCACACTGGACTGAAGACCTAGACTGAGATTCCCAGATTCTAATAAAAATATGGCTAAGTGCTGGCTAAATGTTGCCTAAGCAGTCAAACACATTGTCCTGGCCAGTACTGAAAGCTGCTGCTGCTGCAACTTCTGCTACCTCTACCAGCAGTGGCTATGGTCATAGTGAGCAAGAGGCATATAAGAACCACTGATCTGGATGATTTTACTTCATCTGAAAACTGAGGTAATGTGTTCCTACATTTCTTTAAGGAAAACAGGAGTGCACTAAGGAACAGGAAAAATCTGCAGAGCTGATTGGAGTAATGTAAGGTATGTAGTGGGAAGAGAATTTAAGCAGTGTTAATTGGGTGAAAATAGAACAGGAGACAGTAACCTAAACATAAAATTATATTTAATGTGTTGCATTTGGTGCTTTATTTACCCATTCTCCTAGCAAATACAGCAAGACTAAAATGCTAAGCCAGAAATACCACTATTGAAAAAAATCATGCAGGACAGCTGCATGGTACTGGGAGAGAAGCATTCAAGACCCAGAAATACCAATGTGTTAAAGGATCTAAAGGGATAACAAAAGATTTTTTTATGAATTTCTGATCACCTTTGCTTAATAATAATAACACCTAAAGAAAATAGAAAAGTGCATGAAGCAGCTAGCAGGGACCATTTTAAAATACTGCTTGCCCAATCACCCAAGCTGTTGAATTACACAACTCCTACTGAAATAAATAGGAACTGCTGCTGCTGAGCATTGTTATAAATGAGGCCACTTAAGCAACTGTTGAATAGCTGATCTATAACCAGTAATTTCTAGGGAGTTGTAAATTCAGATATTTATTGTTAAGTGGGTGGCTGAGTCTTGGCCACATTTTACCTGTTTTGCTACTCCCTTTTTTTTTTAGTTGAAGCATACATCTTATTTTTGTAATTACTTTCTCAAAGACTTCTGAAAAATTAATTCTCAAAAGGCTTAGAATAGTCTGATGACATAGGTAATCTCAAACAATGCATTTAAGCAAAGAGAATTATTAGTGAACAGGTTACTGGAAAGAATAACAACTTAAGTCATCTAGAAAAGAATACTCACAAAATAGTATTATTATATAAGCTTCCTTTTCTAAACTGTCTTGTAATTGTCAGAAGAACATGGTGAGTGCATTCCCTGTGCTGTGGGCTGTAAAAGAGTAATTCAGATTTTAGGCCATCTAGTACCAAATCAAAACTACCATGGTCTAGTAATTCAAAGCGTTACGTCAGTCTAAATTTAAGCTGCCAGTACAAATTTACTCTGAGGGTTTCTTCACTAATTTGTTGGATAGGTATGTGCAAACTGTCTGTCTGTGGTTCTGCTATTCTGTGCCTGACTGGACCCTTCATAGTAATCCCGGACTTTTCTTTTTGTTAGTTACTACTTCTTGTCTTCCCCACTTTCTGTGCTCAGGTATATCATTAGCTCATGTGTCCCTACCCTAATCTTCTTTCTGAAGGATGGTCACAGGTCATTCACCCAACTCTCTTGTTGCTCTTTGCCTCAGACATTCATTTGTTCAAGTATTCCAAAACTTGTGGCCTCCTTCTCTTTTTTCCTTTGACCTTAGCATAAACTACATGGGTACACTGGCCACACTTCAGTTACATGTTCTGCCTTGGTGGAGATTGAGCCATCTGCCTCTCTTGGGTCTTTCTTGAGACTTTTCTCTTTTTGGGTTACCACAAAAACCACACAACTCCCTTCTGAGAAAGGGAATGGAAATGCACACCCTGACCTAGTCATCACTGATTCTAGTCAAAACTGGTGATACTATGAAGCTGTACAGAAATTGCCCTTTCTATTTCCTCCTCCTAAGTCAAAACATTATGTGTCAGAGGTGGTTGAATTTTAGCTCAAGAAAGCAAAGTACCATCTTCAGACATTTCCCAGAACAGTGGCCTTCTCTGCTGTCTACATCACTCATCACTTTTCCCCACAGATTCAACATGTCCACACGTGCCTTGTATAGAAAAAACTCTTTCACCTTCCTGTCATTCCAGGAATGACTAGAC
This sequence comes from Melospiza georgiana, assembly GCF_028018845.1. Lineage (NCBI taxonomy): Eukaryota > Metazoa > Chordata > Aves > Passeriformes > Passerellidae > Melospiza > Melospiza georgiana. The sequence continues at coordinate 39,690,249 of NC_080430.1, read as the reverse complement.
ATGACCTTCTGCTATTAGGAAGCAGTCTTGATACTCACTCAAAATCTATAATGGATTTCTGTCTGGGAGACTGGAGAAATATACTAGTAATGGATACCTTCAGTGAGCCAGAAGAGTCTTGCTGGGTAAAAATGAATTGCCACTCACATATTTTTGCCCAAACAGCCTTGTTTGGGTGAACTGCTAGGAAAAAACTTGCATTTTTTAGTCCAAAGAAAATTCTGCTTTGGAAAGAGAGAGCTCCTTTACAGAGGGGCTGGGATGGAGGGACAGTAAGAAAGGAGTATGTGGCTAATATCAGAAAAGCTTCACAAGGAAAGCCTAGCATGCTTTGCAGTATTCATCACCCTGAGCTCAAGGGAGTGCCTTTCTGAATGGCATGGCATGCCCAGACCTTGCTGTCTGTTTACGTTCTCCACACTGATTAACAATGCCATAATGCAGTTGGTGATTCCAGCTCCAAATCACAGCAATCTCCTCTCAGCTCAGTATTACTGCTGAGATGACCACTGCTCTCTCATGTATGTTCAGCACAGACCTCAAAATACATCACCTTCTCCATTCTGTGTTTTTTTCCATTGCTTTTGTCCCTCCAGGCATTTGCATCTTTTCCAACTGCCACCAACTCTTCCAAAAGACTCAGTGTTAATAGCATGGACAGTAATTCTACTCATATTGAGAATTCCTCCCAGTATGGCCAGCTCAGCTTCCCCTGCTTCACCTCTGCATGCGACTTCTCTTGCTGTGTGTGGTGACTGCACAAGGGAGCTTTGTCCTATACATAGAATTTTGATACAAATATATTTAATTTCTATGACCAGCCTCTGCCGAAGCAACAGCTTTGTTTATGCTGCTCAGTGAAAGTGTGTCACAATTTAAGACTGAGCTGACAGTGAAGAGACTGGGTGGGCTGGGATACTAAAGCCCTTCTAGTCACAGATAAATATTTAAAGTTTACAAGTGACTCAACTTCCCTGTTCTGAGAGACTGTGCAGCTCAGGCGAGAGGCCAAGCACGTCAGTGCGATGGTCTCTCCCCCAGCCTGCCTCTCCTGCAGCAGGGAGGGGGTGCCATCCAGGAGGAGCTCAGCTGGGTCAGTGCAGCAGTCCCAGCCATGAGATGGGCAGTCCAGGATGGAGCCCAGGGGTCCCTGGGGATTCTGCTGGACCTCTTCCCCAGCAACAACCTGGCAGTAGCATTCACAGCATGCACCACTTGAGTTTTCCACACCTCTGCCAACAGCACAGCACTTAACAGGTTAGTCACCAGAGGAAGAATTGGAGGGTAAACAGGGTTTAAACTATCCAATACCTCTGTCAAGCTGTCACAAGTGGGACATTGTTTCTGGAGGATTAAGATGGAAATGACCTGATGATTTTCAAGAGACTGGTTGTGGAACAGTCTGGCCCCAGGAACAGCTACTAACAAAAGTGCCATGGATACATCAGGTGTGTCAGTCCTGGGCACAGTTCAGCTGAGAGTGTCGGGCAGTGCACTGACAGTGCACACCCACAGAAAACCACTAGTGTGGCCTCTTGCTGCCTCAACAAAGGTGTTTGAGAGGCAATTGTGTAAGAACATGTGACCTGGCTGAATTCATATCATTAGGTGATCCAGCCATGGGTAGACTTCTCTTAAATACTTTGGAACCGTGGCCTGAAGGTCATCCACAATCAACACAGTACAAGTATGCTAGTCACTCTCATATTGTACTGCCACAACCCTACTCAATAATTTGGTCAATTATTTCAAAATTATGTTAATGAATTATAATGAAATTTAAAAATGCAGTAGAATATGAAAATTATTTTATTGCGAGTGTAGATATTTAATATTAAAATATGCAATGTTTGTTTATACCTCATTACAACTACATACAATGTGGAATGTATAATGTAATGGGCATCAACTTAGTTTCATAAATATTTTAGCACAAAATTATGCTTTTTCCTGTGTAGTTTGCAGAAAAAGGAGAGCTGTGGTCGGTTATTTAAGTAAGTGCTTGTATCTGAGTATGTTCACAGATTAGATAAATGTACATAATTTCACAAATAGTCACATTTTAGGCCCTTTAAATCTGAGTGCAGAAAAGCCACATAGAAAGAAAAGGTTTTATTAGATAGTAGTAAACTAGAAGCAGCAAATAACTTACAACAGATGGGAAGTTTGTACATACCAAGTATAGAAATGCTTAAAGATCATACATATAGCTGTCTTACTGCTAAAATGATTGAACACAAAGTAGTATTACAATAAATATTTTGCTTACTAAAAGCAGTAGTGAAACTGGTACATCATTTAAGTACATCATTGTTTTGAAAGCCTCGAGGGTACTTCTATTTATGTTATGTTATGGTGTACAACTATGAGGACAAGTAAATCTCCAGTGAATTGAAATAGGAGTTTGTGTGTACTATCTCAAGGGGATTATTAATTTAAAATGTCACACAGTAAGTGTGAAGTATTTGACAGGAACTGGTAGTGCATGATTCGGACAGGTCACATCCAGTAAAGTAATTCCACTCCTATCAAAATGTTATGGCACTTGAATTTGATTCATGCTCAAATCTACTTCTATGTTTGTTTTAACAGGGATCTCTTAAAATGTGAAGAGCAATCTCATTTCACTGCTTCACCTCTGCAGCCCGCAGAAGCAGCTGCTTTTAGTCTCTTGAGAACTTTGTCCCACAATCCTACATGACTAGCAATGTAACCACTCAGCATACACATGTAAGTATTAGGGACAAAACCAACATCAACAATAAGCCAGTAACATGCTGTGCAGCTAGTGTAGCATAGGATGAGAATTAAATAAAATCCAACCTGGACAAAGTAATTTTAAAGACTAAAGAAAATGCTTGAGGGAACATCAGCATTTCCTCATAAATCTGCTCCAGTGTGACACAGACTGAACATGTCTGACCATGCACGTTCAAAGACTAGTAACTGCCAAGAAGAAACTCCCTCTGCCTCATTCTAATATGTATGGAATTGGCTGCCTTCAAGTTAGATTGCTATCTTCTGCTTGGCTCACATTGCAAAAGACACGCTTCCCACAGTAAGGACTGCATATTTACTAAACAACTGGAGCTCGTGAAAACATAGTACACTACTGTTTGGGACTTGCTCTTTTTCTGCTGAATACAGTAATGGTTCTCTACCGATGTAAAAAGCTTTGAATAGATGTATTCCTTCTGTTTCCACTGATCCACACAATATTCATTGCAGAAGTTTCCTGTACGTGATTCATTTTAATGGGTCCTACATATAAATTTGAGATTTTGGGAAAAAAAAAATCAACACGGTTCTAATCAGCAAGCTCAAAATTCTGAAGCACTAGGCATAACCCTGCAAGGGTTACCTTGTGGTTCTGCAAGACACGCTCTTTATCTTGCCAAAAGTCGAAGTAAACACAGCCTACAGCTCAGAGGTACATGCAGCTGCTGGAAACTAGGCTGGAACAGATAACTTACTCTCCCTCTGGCAGATGCCATTATTTTCCATAATCCCTATGCGGCACTTAGATATTAGTTTAATAGCTTCCTTAGAAACTGGCAGAGTAAAATTATGCTAAATAAGCAATATTTACTAGAAATTCTTCTGATCCTTCCCTAGAGGCATAATTGAACATTACTACTGACTCCTCAAAAGTGGCTGCTCCATTTCCAATCCCTTTACTCCTTAGGAAAAGCATTTTGCAAAAGGAAAAACCTTTAAATTATTGCTCTTCCTTTGAAATGGTTCCCTGATTTGTCTGCTAGTTCAGATGCAGTGCTCCTACTGATGCCTCCTTTTGAGACTTTACATTCTTAATAATTCAAGGAGTGGAACAGGCTGGGCTAGGTAGGTCCTTTGCATTTTACACAGCAGAATGAAAACTGCTAATTGAGAAGCTGTGTGTGTTGAAGCATTGTCACAAAATCTGATTATAATATTTAGAGTTATACATGTATAAGTATATATATATACATTTGGTGCAAAGTAGGTAAAACTGTACATATTTTGTGTGCTGATACCTAAAATGACATGAATTTTGGGCTTTGTACACACCAGTTAGACCTAGGAAGTAGATGTTTTTTGGCCACAGCATTTTTTTCAAAACAGCAAATAGTGTTGTACTACGCAGGGATGCGTGCTGTGTACAGAGCGGGGTGCTGTGCTGTGTGACCCTCTATGAGACTTCACACGGCGATGCTCAAATGGAGGATAAAGGTCCGTGAGCTGTCCGAGTTAAAGCGCTCCTCGGGCGATCCCCAGAGCCCAGAAGAGGGCAGTGGATTGTAAACACTGTCCTGCCTGGAGCCCTGGGACTTCCACCCTGCTGGTACCGCCGCAGGTCGCAGCGGTGGCAATTGCAGGGACCAGTTACGGGGCTGGCGTGCCCCCGAACACCCGGCCCACCTACCGCATGACCTGTTCTCCGCCCCGCATCGCAGCATCATCCACCCGGAGCACCAGGGAAACGGGACAGCCGTGCTCTGCCAGTCCCCACACCAGTTCCCCCGAGCGGTCACGGGACAGGGAAGCATCTCCCTGCCCAGCGTCGCAGAGCGGGAAGATGGGCTGAGGGAGCCCGTCGCTGACCCGGCAGCTGAGCACTGCTTCTCCGCGGTCCCTATCTCGATCCAGCCGCCCCATCCCTGTCCCTATCCCCGTCCCGATCCCGATCCAGCCGCTCCGCCTCCCCTCGCGCCGCCCCCCGCGCGCGCCGCAGCGCCCCCGTGCGGCCCCTTCGCGCCCTGTTGCCACCCTCGATGACGTCACACGCGGCCTCTCCTTCTGGCTTCTCGGATTGGCCGGCGCCCCGCGCAGCCCTCCCGCCTCCAGCGCGCGATTGGCGGGCCGGCCCGTGATTGGCGGGCAGAAGGCGCCGGGGGGAGAAGAGGCCCGGGCCGGCTGCGCGGGGAGAAGCGGCCGCGGCGCGGACGCCGAGCGGGGCCGGCGCGGTTATTTATTGTCTACGCGCGGTGTCCCGGCGGCGGCAGCGCTTCGGGGCTTGTGTGGGGAGAGGAGGGGGAGGAGGCGACGCGGGGGAGCAGCGCCGGGACGCGGGGAGGAAAGAGGAGGGGAAGAAGGAGGGGGCCGGGCCAGCCCCGGGTGTGCGTGTGTGCGGGGGGCGCGGGTCTGCGCGGGAGCGCGCGCGCGCGCCAGGGGCGGGAAGGGAGGGAGTGAACGAGGGAGGGAGGGGACGAGGGAGGCGGGAGGGAGGGGGAGATTTTTTTATTATTAATCTGTTTTCCGGGCCTTTGTGGCTGCGGGGGGGGACGGCCCGGGGGTGAGGGGGAGGGCGGGAGGCAGCAGCGCTACGGCGGCGATAGCGGTGGCTGTTGTTGCCGCCGCTGCCGCCGCGAGGCGAAGGGACCGGCCCGTCGTCCCTTTAAACTAGCGAGAGCCGCAGGCCCGGCCGGGCCCTCCCTCCCTCTCGCTGCCTCCCCGCCGGCGGAAGGGGCGCTTTGTGCGGGCCCCTCGGCCGCCCTTCCTCGGTGCCGGGGCTCCGGTGAAGGCGGCAGAGGCGCGAAGGGCGGGCGCGGAGCGGCCCCAGGCGCGGTGTCGGTGCCGGCCCTCGCGGCCGCCTCCGAGCGCCCTCGCCTCGGCTGAGGAGAGACGGGCAGAAAATGGCAAAGTCTGGAGGAGGAGGAGGAGGAGGCGGCGGCGGCGGCAGCGGGGGACTGACTTGGGTGGTAAGTTGTGGGGCTGCATCTTGTTGTTCGTGGGTTTTGTTACTCGTATTTTGTTGTTATTACTATTATTTCTGTTTGCGTCCCTTGCGTGTGTGGAAAGAGCGCGGGTTGGCTTTGAAAGGAGGGAAGAAGCTGAGGGAAGACGCTGGGGGCTGGCGTGGAAAGCGAAGCGCTGTGGAGCCGCCGCTCTGTGGAGGGCTCCGGGATAGGAGGAGGAAGACTGGGCTTGGAATTGATGCTACAGGACGGGAGATTTTATGCCTCTGGGGGCTTCTCGGGGTGCTGGGAGCCGTGTGGAAGAGGTCACTCTGTGAGCAAACAGGTGGGAAGCTCCTGGGGGGTAGCGGGTGGGTCATCAGGGCTGTCTTGAAGTCGCTGTCCTCCAAAGGGAGATGTAGTATCTCTGTCTGTCGTCCCGCCAGAGTTGTGGGTATTACCTCTTGCTCCTAGAGCAAAGCCTTTGCGGGCTAGCAGAGGGTCTCTGTGTTGATCCCATGTTCTTTTCCAACTGTGTGTGAAGACAATACCTGAAGTTCCCAAGTTTCAGAGACATGAAGCAGGAGCTGTGTGCTTGCTGTTCCATCTTGGCACTCAACTTCATCCTCCTCCAGAAGTTGCAACTCTGTAACAGACCCAAGAAGGGGGTGTTTTACTGCCTTTCCTGGATTGGTGGGAAGTATTAAGATTAGAGAAGGTGCTGGTGAATGAAGGTGCTGACTCTAGAATTGGTGAATCCTTTTGAGCCTCCTTATAGTCCTTTGAGAGCTCCCAGTGCTGAGGTGCTGCCCTGGTCAGCAGTAAGAGCGGATGCTCTCAGGTTTTGGTGAGACCTGAGAGGAAGGAGGAGCAAAGGTGACCTGGAGGGCTCTGGTTCAGCCAATCGTGACTCCCCCGCCTTTCCCTTGCTCGGCATAGAGGGGTAACTTCTTTAATGTTTAAGCAGAAGACACTAGATCTTGATGGACAGGTATCTTTGGTCAGACACATGTGCTTTCCAGAGGTGGGAACTTTTAACGAGTCCTGTTAAAAAGAATAACAGCAAACTTGTTCTTGTGTCCCTCTACATCTTGGAGCTGTTGAAAATGAAGTATTATTGGAGTGAACAAATCCTGTGTGTTCTGATGGTGGACTATATCCATGGATCTAATTACTGCATTTTATGTTGGTAATTCTCTTTAATTTCAAAAAGCTGGAAGCATGGAAAGGTATATTAAAAAAAATGTGCAAGTTTCTGGGTGTGCCACTTGAAATCACACAGTTTAGCCATGGGAACATGTCTAAGTTGAGAAGCTGTTCTCACAATACTTTGCAATCTTTGTCAACTGTGGTCTTTGGATGGCTCTTTAGAATTAAGATTTTACCATCTAGGTTTGACCAACTAATTGAAAGTTTTACAGCTCATACAGAAAACTGCAGAATGAAGTGTGAAAATTACTGAATAGGCATTTTTATTGAAACATATTCTTAAATGTAATGGGGTTGAAATTATGGTGAGTCAACAGTTTCCTACAACTGGAAATGATAAAACTTTTCATTCTCTAAAAGCAGTAAAAGTTAAAAGTGTTTTTGTCAACTCAAGAGTAGTTGTAGGAAAATAATTGGATTTTAGTTGAAACTGGTCATTTATTTTTTTAGTAAACAGTGGGACATTCTTTCTTTCTCTCATGTGCATTTTAAATGGTGAAGGTAGGCTTTCTAAGCCAGCTCCTAAACCAGACCTGCTCCATGTCAGCTGTAGAACACTGGCAGGCAAAAGAACAATCTTGCTGTAGCACTGAATTGAACAGGGCCATGGCCTATGTGCCAGGCTGAAAAAACCCTTGGTTTAAGGGGTGGTTCATTAATAGATGATCATATGCTGTCCTTGAGGAGGGTGAGAGGGACAGAGGTAGGGACAGAGTAGTTTCAGCTGTCTGGCCTTAATCTGCTTGCCATGTATCTGCTGGATATGCAACCACTTGCAGTTCAGTTGTAGGTCGTTTTGAAACCACCTTGATTTTTTTTTTAGAATTCTTGCCAGTGTGTTGAAACCACCAGGATGCTTCTCTGTCTGAGTAATGTATTCTCTGTAGTTTGTGGTTTCTTAATAAGACCACGAGTTAAACAATTGAAGGGTAACAGAAGAAAGTCTGGCCCTAAAGATGAGGAATCATTTAAAACTTGGTGGGATGTTAATTTAGGTTTCAAACTAGCAGATCCTGTATCCATAACCTGGTTGCTGACATTTTAGTAAAGAGTTACATGTGCAGCTTCAGCTTTGGGTGTGATTCAAAGAGCATGCTTGTAGGTAGGAAAGAATTACATGCAGTTGTGAAAAAGGAAAGACACTTCCAATAGCAGAGAATTTACCCTAGAGTGAATTTCATAATGAGACATCATACAAGCATCAGGTGATAGCTAATTTTACTTTTAAAAGAAAGAAGAATTAAATGTTCATGGAAACAAACAGCAAGTCATCTGTGTTTTCAGCTGTAACAGGACTTGAAGAAATGTAACTAGTTAGGTACAGTTACCAATGATGGGAACAATGAGAGTACAAAAACTGAATATGTGTACTGGGAAAATAATCTAGCATTGTTTAACTGCAGACAAACCAAGATAATCTCTGATTTATAAAATGTACTTGCTTGGTTTTTTAATAGCTCATTTTTTCCTTGGTCTGGTTGATGATTTTCTGAAATCAACTTGCAGCTCTGCACTCTGATAGTTGGTAGAAGGTGGAGTTTTAACAGTGTGACGTAAATTACTTTTGGTGGGTGATCTCCAAGTGTCACTCCCAAAAGTGTTAAGTTGTATTAAGAGTTAACTAACTCTTAAAAACTTAACTCTTAAGAATTAACAAAGCATGGATTTGTAACTAGGAGAGTTTTCATCTGTGAAATGTAATGGCGTTTTCTAATACTAGAAAAACTTCCTGTGGACAAAAGAAATAATTCTTCAGCCTCTGTGTGTGTTTATGAACTACAGAAAATGAATTGTAATGGCACAGTAATAGCACTTAATTTGTTTTTATAAATATGCCTTTTATAGTGAAGGTGAAGTCATTGTAAGTAACACTTTGAAGTGCATTGGTTCTGATACAATGGTAATGCCCACAAAACTGAGTATTTCATGCAAGCAACATTTAATCACTTAATTCTGTCAGTGTTTTTAAGACTTTTTCCTCGACCCTAAGAGCTATATGAGCCTGATAAATGGAAGCTGAAACTGCTGATAAAAGTTTAGGACTTTGGACACTACTTCCACTTTCCTGTCCTTGGTGAAAGGGACAGGTTTTGACTCTAGGAAATGCTAGCTTAAAGTGAATATATGCTGAGTGTTCATGTGACTTCTCTTTTAAAAAAATATCATTAGTATCTGCTCTTTAGATGGAGTGGAATGGAAATAATGTATATTATTAGTAGGTGGAAATATTGTATATTTTTGGGTTATACTTCTTTGAATAAATACAGTAGCTGCATATTGCTAAGTGAAAAGAAGCAGCCTTTCAAATAATCTAAATTCACATATAAGCATCTTTCAGAAGATTCAGAGTTCACCTTAAAAATAAGGTAATTTTAACTTAATACTGTAATTTTTTTAAATATGAAGAGTAAATGTAATTGATAAGATAGGAGTGTGACTATATTTTTTTTTAAAGCACCAACAAATAAAGCCCACCCTAATCCCATTAAAGGGATCTTGTCTTTCTTTTATTGTTTCATTTGAAATCAAATATGTTTAACTTAATAAAGGGATGACTTTCAGTTTGATTTGGCTTTTAATGGGTTCTGAGAGGGTTAAAACAAGTACTCCTCTTGAATAATGTCCAATAGCTTGTAGTGATGTGCCATAACTCACCGGTTATGGCTTCTGCACTGGGTGGTTTTTAACTTTATGGGTAGGTTTTTTGCACCTGAAATCTGACCTGGATCTCTGCTGCCCCGAGGATCTGTCCATCACTGCTACACCGAGCTTAGACCGTTCCTCTGGTTTGGGAGCAAGGCAGGAATTCCCTTCTTGTGCCCATGCAGTGCTGGGAGGGAGAGTGCTGGGCTGGGGCAGCGTGCCCAGGAGTGCATTGGGTTACTGCTCTGCCAGGGTCTGGGTCTGTAAGCTGTCAGGGTTCTGCCTGCCTCAGGTGCAAACAGCTGGAAGGTATGGGCAGCAGTATGAACAAATCCTAATGAACTCTGTTTTTAGAAATAAGCATACTGTCCTAGTGGTGAACCAAGGGTAAATGGTCCTTTGTCCTTTTTATTGCTGTTCATTACTATGCTGTTCATTTCAAAGGAAGAGTAGGCGCTGAAGTTCCTACTCCTGGGTCCTTTAGAGACCTCTTTAGTTGCCTCTCCAGACCCAGGTTAGAGCTCAGAATTAGCTTTCTGTTCTTTCCGTTTCTTTATCTGGATCAGGCCTTCTGTTTCTCCGCTGGCTGCAGCTGGGCCAGGGTGCAGTTGTCACATATGTAACACTTGTTACATGTGCTGTTAGCTTGTCTTATCTTTCCTCTGCTGCACTGTGGTGTCTGCAGAGCAGGCGGGGCGTGGGGCAAACTCTGGTGTTGTTGCCAAGCCTTGTTTCAGTGCTCTTCTCTTCCTTTATATGAGTGTCCGTCTTTTGCTATTGTGGTGACCAGAGAACTGGGTGGTTTCTTGTCCTGTGTGTCCTTACCCTCCCTCCCCCTCCTTTTTTTCACATTTATACAATGTAAGGAAGGTCAGACTGAAATACTTGCCCCAATTTATTGATAATAATATTTACTTTTACTAAACAGAATGAGTTTTGTAGGCTTTAAGCCGTATAGTTATATCCAACAGTTGAGGGGAAGCAGGATTCCCTCTTGTAGTATTTCTGATTCTGCTGCCCTTAAGGAGGCAGTGCTGTAAGGAGATGTCATGACTTCTCTGGGTATTCCAGCACCAGAGGGAAGTGTTTGTGGCTCACTTGGGTGAGTCAGACACAAAAGGTCTGAAGAGGATTCCTCAGGTGTTATGGTTTGCCGCCAAAAAAAAAGTGGTTGCTTCTTATTCTCTACCCTCCACACCAGCATTCATTAAATACTTTTGTTGTCCAGTCGTCTCTTGGTCAGAGTGCTGAATTATGCAGGATCAAAGAAGTGGTAGAGGTGATATCAGGTGGAGGCTTGCTGCAGGAGCAGGATCAGGGCCACATCTTTAACAGCAGCTGAGGCCATCCCACAGCTCTCAGGATGTGCCTCTGCACCCTCTGTATTCTGAGCTGGGAGGAATCCTCCTTCTGCCGTAGGAGTGATGGGGGCATAGGAGTGGGGAGCTCAATTGTAACCAAGTCTAGGAAGGGATGTATATCTCAGGGCTTGGGGAGGAATTGATTTTAGAAGGTTTGTGGGCAGTTACTTTAGGTGTTCAGGGAGGAAAGGTGTACATTTGAGCACATGCCCTCTGTTAATATTTGACCTGTGAGACCTGTGTGTGTGTACATTTAATTTCTAAGACGCCTGTGGCTGTATGTACCTTGTGCTAGTAAGTAAGGAATTACTTTATTTGGATAGATAAAGTAACCTTTTCAAATAAAAGAACATACAAGTAGTCTAAGATAGACACCTTATGTCTGAAAAAATTACTCACTAAATTTAGTATTTCATTTGCATTGACTTGATTTTTCCAGGAGTAGGCTTTTACTTTGCATTTAAACTGTCTTGTGTGTCTGTGTGCAAAGGCAGTCTGCAAATGCATGTTTATGTTTCAATTAATGAAAAGCAGCACATGTGATTTGTAGCTGATGGATGGGAGTGATTCCATCCCTGGGAGTGAGATTTTTATATATATATATATATATATATATATATATATATATAATACATTATATATAGAAAACTTAAGAATGAAAACTGTTACAGAAAACTTAATTCTCCTTTAAAACAGGAAATTTCTTGCATGTCACCCACAGTGAAAATATTTTTCTGCATTAAATAGGTGCTTTGTAAATGTTTTCAAAAGCAGATTGAGAAAAAGAATACATAGTTTTATATGTGTATAACTGTGTGAAGAAGTTTCTTTTGAAAATTGCATGCTTGGAAACATAGTGGTGTCTTCTTGAGTACTTGTACTGGAACACAAGTACTTTGGAAGAATGTTTTTTAAGGCTATTATTCCACATTTAAAGTAAATTCTAAATCAAGGCATGTAAAATGTTATTACGTAACTTTGAAAATAAATACTAAAATTTGAACTATGTTTTAAGTTCTAGTGATAAAAACAAGGTGTCAGTCAAGATCAAACGCCAGATATTTATTTGTGTTGCAAATATAGAAGAAAACTGTTTCTCGTAAGTGAAGTGATAAACCAGCTCTAAGTAATTTCTATTCAAAAGTGTATCCTACCTGTATTCTTCAGATAAAGAGTTTCAAAAGTTTGTTGTGAAAAGCAGGAGAATATTCCTCCCCTCCTTGACAAGTGAGCATCAGATCTGCTATTTTTAAAATTTCACCATGATTACAAATGCTTTTACTCTTATGAACTAAGTCTTTTTACGTTGTGTTTTGAAGTGAGTTAACTTATTCTATGATATCAGCTCATCTAGTTTCATTTAAAAAAGCTATTTTAATATCCTGTCTGTGTCTCAATGCAATTCCAATTTACATAGAAATACAGTTTGCCACTGAAAGTAAGCTACTACTGCTATTTTTTTTTTATTTTGTGAAAGTGATAAATCTGTGTATTTGTTACACTATGCACATATAGCAATTTTAGTGGGTTTTTTTCAGCAAGTAAGCAAAATGGGAGTTAGCCAAGTTAGTGTAAAATCTACTTGACCTAGAACATGTTTGAAAGGTTCAGACCTAAACATCAGCTCTACATTTTCCTTTGCACATAATTAAAAAAGCTATCTTAAAGGGAAAAAAAATGGAAATATGTAAAAATGCTTAATCTATGTTTTGTTTTTTTTTTTTTTCTTTTCATGATTTGTGAAGTAGAATTGCAGTTGAAATATAAAGAGTCCTCCTCTCGTGGACACCACATCTTGATTTATTTTTGCTCTTTTTTACTGAATGAGTGGGCCTAGTTAGTCTTGGGTTTCTTGTTCCTTCTTCAGACATTGGAAGCTTGCGAGAAGAGCAGATGTATTGAAAACTGGGCAAATGTCTACCTTTAGTGAGGTGCCAAGAGCTCACCCTGTCTTTCTCAATCTCTGAAGGAATCTTTAAGGAGAGAGCAAGAAATAATATTTTCTTGTCATGACAAAGTACAGGGGCCATAAGATAACACTGAGAAGTTATTTTCCTATAAATCAAAAGAAGCTGAGATAAAGTTGAGGAAAACAATAATAATAATAATAAAAAAAAAAAGCTCTTGCAACCAGCTAACTTGGTATGTAATATTTCCATAAGAACAGTTAGAATTCTGGGTCATCCCCTAAGCAGGGCATCTTTACTTATGAGAAATGGACAGTGTGAGCTTCAGAGGAGATATTTCCAGCTGTGTAATCCGTGGTAGCTCTGGGCTGTTTGGAATTTCTAGGGATGATAGTGTAGTAGAGTGTGAGCATTTCAGTCCTGTGTTTTGTTCTCCAGTTGTGTGCCGTGATATGAAGGTACAAGAGTGACAAGGTGTCTGGGGAAAAATAACTTTGTCTCAGTCCAGCTGGTACAGAGAGTTCTGCTGCCTGAAGTCATCCAGGCTGTTACTCCCTGTGTCAGCACCGAGCTTTTTGTTGGCTGAGGTGGTGGTTTTTGTCATACTCTGTTTAGTGATCCTAACTTAGTGTTTTCCACCACTGTTGTGTTACAGCATCATCATGAAAACTGTGTCATGTCACAGTCTTGGAGTGAAAGGGAGCCAAGCTGCTTGGGGGAGAGCAGTTGCAAGAAGTGAGGCAGTTATTCTTTTTTGGTATTAGGTAGATCCAGAAGAGGTTTTTTTTTAAACTCAAATAGGAGACTGTGCAAGCATGTGAGAAATTGGCTGGGGGAAGAGGAAGAAGTTCCTTACTGGTTTCATGGTGGAGACAGAGGCAGATGGTCCAGATGCTTGGGAAAAATCAAACTTACAGTTGTATCATGTTAACCTGCTCTTCCTCATATTAGTTAAGTCTTTCAGAATATGCCATGTAGATTTTCTTCTTTGCCAGCTAAGTGATAAACATGCATGTCAGGTAACACAAAGGTGATGAAAATGCAAAACAACTTAAAAATTAATCTGAACATATATTTGAAGTTATGAGTCTTTTATATGGTACCTTTTATGGAGAGGTTGATTCTTCTGCCTGCCAAGATGCAATTCTTAAATAGCAAATTAAAGGGTAGAGTTTTGATGATCTTCAAGATTGTCAGCACTTTTAATGAACAATCCTGAAAGACTTTTCCTAATGACTTCTGTAGGAATGTTATGGGAGGGTGAGTGGCTGAGGAAGAGAGGGGAGTTTTGGAACAGCATTAAGGGTTTATTGACTCATTGATGCATCTGTTTTCCTCCTCCTAAATTGCTGTCAATGTCTGGAAAACCAACCCTCTGTTCCTTTCTCATGGAATTTACTACAGGAGTGAGACTAGAATTTGTAGTATATTTATGAGGCTCATAAAATGTTTCAAGGCTTGTAAAGTCTCCAGAGGAGGAGTAGATGTTGCATAGTAGGGGCTGAGCAATTAAACTCAAGCAACTTTTTTTTAAGGAACACTGGATTCGTATTTATTTAATGTAGCAGAAAAAAATAGATTTTTAAACTAGAGAATATCTGAAAATGTGGCTGTCTTACCACAGGTGCTTCTAATTATAGAAAAGTAGTTTTTAGTGTGGACCAAATGTAATATGGGGTATGACTGTCTAGAGTTTGTTCAATGTTTGGGATAGATTTTTTTAAAGGAAAGAAGCTCATTAATTTTCATTTATGTGGTGCCTTGTTTTAAGGTAAATATGTTGCTGTTGCTTTTCTGTGGAAGGTTCCAGGGAGGAGACTTCTAACAGTTTCTACTGATCATATTGCATTCCATTTTAGGGCACCATGTGTATTAAAAGTGTGAAAAACCCATGTATCACAGTCAAGGTGTTTTAGTATTTCAATGCAAGGTAGACAGGCAAATAACATAAGGGTATCTTATTATAAACAAATTCTAATATATTGATAGCTGTTACATTTGTGAGACTCTAAGAATTTGCTTCTCTTGTTCAGCAGAGGATTGCTTCCCACTGAAGAGTGCAGGTGGATCAGTAACTTCTGAATGATTTTTGGGCTATTACTGATGTAGTGTGAGTGGTAGTCCAGAGCCTAATCAGAAAACCTGAGTTTGGGGTGCTCTGCAGAATGAAATTTACATGTATGCCAGTTAAGATGAGCTCAAGAACTGCCCTGTTGGATTTGCTCTCTCCAGGTGCTGTCTTGCAGCATGAACATCTTGAATGTTGCCTTAGTCCTGCCCAAAGTTTTTTCTAAAGCTTGTTTGTTAATAATGAGCATAAGTCAGCAGGGAAAAAAATACCTTGCAGTATGGTATGGGTCAAGCTGGCCATAGGACCCAGAGCATCTGAAAGAAAATATCACAGTGCTGATGTGATACCTGACATACAGCCTGTATGGGTTTCAAAGATTTTGTTTTTCAGAAACAAAAATCTGTCAGGTTGTGGCAAGTAATCCTTGCAATTGGGAAATGGAAATGTGCTGGGAGTCTGGAATAGTTTCACAGTGCTAAACTAGTCATGCAATAAAGCCTTAGGAAAAGGTCAAGGATGTGGGAAACAATGAGTTATAAAGAGGTGCAGCCAGGTACTGATAACCTGAAGTTCAGATGTCAGAACATCAAACTTTTTGATTTCTTGGCTAGTGGAGGGCTTGTGTGTGAGCTGGCTGGTGAAACAGTGGACCAAACAGGTTTGGGGACTCTGTCATCAAACAGCTTCAGCCAGTGGTTCCAAAGACCACTGTTACCAGAATCTGTAAGAAAACAGTCATAAGGTCTTAAAGTATAATATTAATAATTTTTTTTTTGTGTTAGAGTGGGATTTTTGCTTGTCTCTGAATTTTAGCTGGAAGTAAGAGATTCTTAGAAGATTAATTTCTTACCAGATCATCCATGATGTACTTTTTGATGCTGTGTGAGCACTAGAAAAGTTAGTATTGGAATAGAACTTGTCAGTGGATAGACAACTAAAAAATTTCAGACCAACAGAAAAATCTAGCAATAAAATTCAATTTAATTGTCATCATACAAGGGCAGATATCAGACGCCTGCTTTTAAGGAACATGGTAAAGATCAGGATCTGAATGTGTTGCAGGTTGTGTAGAAGCCTGTGCCAAATAAAGCATGACTGTTCCTGTACTAACTTAATATGACTGAAAATTATTTAAAACAATACACTTCATTTTCTGGTCAGAAGTAATTACAGTGAGGATACATATTTGCACAAAGGTGTTATTCTTCAAAAAGAATGGAGAAAGAAAATCCCTAAATTTTTATTTAAATCTTGTATGCCTCTATGTTGTGTATCAATAATCCTAAAATAAAAATGATGCTACTTTTATGGTGTTTAGGTATTTATTAGGAAGATGAAGCTCTGAATTCCAAGGGTGTCATTCCATCATGCAGCTAAGCAATCTAGCAATACCTGTTGCAAAGTGTGGGGGTTTTTTAAACATCCATAGCTGTATGTTTCTGCTTTTTTCCTTGCACCACTAACTTGTCTGATTCTCTAGCAAGCTTGTTCAGAAAAGTGAGCTAGTGGACAACTGGTTGCTTCTGGTTGATGAAAAATGGGGAGAAGCTCTCTTTGCTCTCTGAACCAGATTGTTGGGAGGTGGATTTGATTCCACTGTAAGGAACAGAGGAGGGAAGAAAGAAGGAATTTTTTGCCTTTAAATTAATTTAAAGGCAGCAATTAGTAGTTTTGGTTCTATCTAATGGGGAAATCTGATCATTCTGAAGCTATTCCATAACTGGATCATCATCACTAAACTCCATGTAATGTGATATTTTCAAAGTCCAGAGCGAAGTGTCAGAATCAGGAGACTAAAAAAAAATAAAATTAGGAATTTAAAATGAACAGATGGATTAGTGTCACTGGTGAGGCTAGTTCTGAGTGAATGCTCTGGAAATTACCAGCTTTGGGAAGGATGTGATAGGGAGATTTAGTTCATGTCACTAATGGTATGTGACAGACTATGGAAGTTTGCTGTGGTAGAAGGGAACTGTTACTTTTGTGTGTTTTCATCTTGGCAGGAGAGCCCAACCATTTGTTAAACACAGCAGGAGAGTGGTTTATTTTGAAACTCCCTCCAGTTTTGTTTGCATGGTGGGAGGTATTCTCAGCCAGAGCTTTCTCTGGGAAGATTGCAAAATGTTTAGGTAAAATTGTATTCCTTGTCAATTTTTCTAGGGCTAGAAGAGGCCATTATGATCCAGTATGACACACTAAAATAAAGAAGAGCATGTTATCTATAGAATTCCCTAGTAATTGTCATAAGGCACTTATACACTTTTTTTTTTTTTTGTAGATAGAGCATATCTCCCTCAGAAGAGGTAGTTTTGTTTTGAACTGTAATCTGTGGTTTTCATTACTTAATTAACCTCCCAAGGTTTTACAGCTTAATTACACTCAAAATTTACTGTCTTGTCCCACTAAATTGCTTATCCTACACTTTATTTAAGGAAATGTAGGGCACATGGCATGTACTTTTCTAAATTGTTATGTCCCAGGGCTGCATTTGCCTATTGAGGAGCATGTATCAGGAGTATTCATTATATGGAGTAGTTTTATGAGTTTAAGGCAGAAAAGACAAAGCCAAAGGGAGGGAAACTTCTTGTTCACCTACATATTCTCTTCTAGGCTCATTTGTGCTTGTCTGCTAATGCAGGAAATGAGCCCTTTTCTTGCCACCTAATAGGGATAAGAAGGAATGGGCAGACTAAAGAAAAATGGTTTGTTGGTGTTGTTGTATGGAGATATTTTGCAGTGGAGGAGACTGACAGTGACCAGTAAAAAATTAAGATGGGGAGAGACATTAATGTTAACATTTTTCAGGTTTTTCAACTTTCTATGGTGTGGAATTAATCTACTTAAGTAAGAGTAAAGTCTTCACTTAAAGTAAGGAGTCAAAGCAAGGATGTATATTCCAGCTGTGGCAATATTGAAACTGATGATAAACCTGCCTTCTTTGTTGTAGCAGCTTTATATGTTATTGTGTCTTTAGATAGGAATAGCTTTTCTCTGGTGCTGCCAAAGTCTCTAGATCAAGTGTGTATTAAGCTTCAGCTGTATTAATTACAGCTGTTTGCAGCATAAGTAACCAAACTCAGCATGGTGGCTCAAAACACAAAGAAAGATGACACAACCTGGTTTTCATTACAAAAAAGCAATAAAAATCTCTAACTTAATATGGATGTCATACATGCCTTATTATACACAGAAATGTCAATGGGTAAGAGCACAACATGAACAAAAAAAAAAAAAAAGGCAAAATGTGAAGAAAGAAGATGCCGAAGCAGGATGTGTGAGTTCATGGGTTGAAGGTAGACAGTAAAAGCCTTGTTGCCAAACTTGTCTGTCAGCAGCTACGTGGGTTCTGGCTGTGGAGATCACCAAAGGAAAGAATGATTGCAGCTTTCACACAGTACTAGATACATTCATGGCAAAAACACCTTCAAAAGGGAAGCTCTGCAGACATTTCAGTCATCCTGGGGAAAGCAGTTGCCACAATAAGACCTGGTTGTGACAGCATGCAGGATAGTGGTGATGTGATAACTTGAGCAGCAATTGCTGTCACCTGGGAATTGGGGTTTTTCTGTCCAGTTGTCGCTATGCTGTGTTTCAGAGCAATGTAGGAAGCTGCCACCATCAGAGGTCACTGTATGAAGTTTGACTGCATGTCTTTGAAAGAGGATGAACAGTGTAATAGATGGTAGCTTTCCTAACTAAGCATTGTTATCTTGCTGACTTACCTATATGTATGTATTTGTCATCAGTCTGGATGGTTAGAAACTCCACAAGGTTAGTAAGAACTTATAAAGTCTTAAATGTCACAAGAGCGTTGGGAAAGTCATACACTGTGTCTAAAAAAATAATAAAAATAGTAAAAAAAATAGGCAACATTAAAATTACAAAGCAGACCTTGAACATTGGGTAACCTGTAAGCAAACAAGCAAAAAGCAGTCTTACTGTGAAGCAGAAGACTTAAGGCCTTTGTGACACTTGGTTAATTCTCTTTAGGGGTTTTCTCATGAAACAACAGCTGATGCTGTTTTGAGAAGTGTTATTGAAGCTTTAACAATGTGAAGATCTTTCATACAGGACAGAATACAAAAGGCATTCTTGAGACAGTTCCAAAATATACAGCAGAGATTGTCAGTGCTGTGGTTAAGGGCTTGCCCAGTTTAGAACAAAAAAAAAAAAAAAAGAAAGGCAGGGGAGGACTTTCCTGTTGGATTTATTTGTATTTTAAGTAGTAGAAATTCAGAAGTTGAAAGCACTTAAATTTTATTTTGCTTTTTTATCAAGGAACACAAAATGTGGAGACTGTGGAGGATATTTGTGTCCATAGATCTCTATCCTCTGGTGATGAAGATTTTCTCTTTTTTGGAATGAGTTTTAAGTATCACCTGAACTCTAAAAATGTCCATTTGAGATGGAGATAAAGATATTCAGAATTGGTTTTCTGGATACAGCACAGCCCAAAATGCTTGGCCTGGGAAACTGCAGTTCTGTGGACTTCTGATCCTTGCATACCTGCATAATTACATTCATTTGGGCTTTTGCTTTTATGCTTGTGTTTCAATAGCATGTTAAAATAAGTTCTGAATGTTTATAACACGCTTTTTTCATGCAGAATATGTATGATTCTTGACATACTGTATGAATAAAATCATACATCGTATATAAAATCTGTCCTCTGTGACAATGAAATGAACGTTTAAGCTTGGCATACTTTGTGATGTCTTAATAAAAACTATAGCATTAAAGTTCATTGAAGTTTTTTAAGACTAGTTTTTTCCTTTTCTTTTTAATCATTGAGCAGAAAGAAAATATGTTCTGCTGATCCTTTGTGTATTTCTCTGCCTTCTTAAATCATGCATTGTCATGTTCCAATGAGTGTGTTATAAACAATGGACACAGGTGTCCCAGGGAGTACAGTAGCAGAGGATCCTTACTAGTGCTGTCCTGCAGCAAACCTCAGGTGTCCACAAGAAGGGACCCTTCTGCAGGGCTAGCTCTCTTTTTGGGCAGTAGAGTTTTTTTAGCTGTGACCTCCCTTGTCTGTCAACATGACAACAATTTGAAAGTATCATCTCAACAGAAGATAGAGTTTTGATACTCTACATTTATTACTGTTAAATTGGAAAGTATAAACTCCTCTAAGTTGCTACTAAAACTTTCACTGGAAAGCAGAAATGCATTTCCTAGCATTGTATTAGAGGAAATAACTTGCAGAATCCCTTCCCAATATTCTATTCTGTAATAATTATTCCCAATCTAGAGCTACTCAGTCACAATCAAATGGACTTTTGCTAATCTTCTGGCTCTTACTCTACTTGTCCCATAGCATCTTTGCTATTGGAGGTAGGAAATTTGTAGCCTAAATTTTTAGGCTAAGGTTTAAGTTCTCGCTTTGTGTTAATGTGTTTGCTGAGTTGTGATGCATGGTTAGATCCCAGTCCTCACACACTGGATAAGCAGAAGCATTTTGGAGAGCTGTCTCAGAGCAGTCCTGAGAATATAATACTGATACACATGTCAGCTGAAGAACTATTGTGTGGCAACTGCCTATCACAAACTTCCCTGACTGTAAAAACTTCTTATGGCCTAAGAATTGGGAGCAAATGGAACAGTTCTGTTTGAATGAGATTTTAATGGTCTTTGCATCTGGAATTCTTTTGCATTCTATATCCGTTACATCTCCAGTCTTACATTTTTCCAACACTTATTTAATCTGAGAAATATTATATTATTTTTCTGCTAGTCACTGGTCCCTTCAG
The DNA here is from genome assembly GCF_028018845.1 of Melospiza georgiana. Lineage (NCBI taxonomy): Eukaryota > Metazoa > Chordata > Aves > Passeriformes > Passerellidae > Melospiza > Melospiza georgiana. The sequence goes on along the minus strand of NC_080430.1, from coordinate 39,669,648 downwards.
AACAAGTGAACATGGTAAAACAGGGTTAACAGACCTGTGGGACCAGTAAGTGAGCTAAGGGTAACTCCTATGAGATATGATGTCAAAGATGGTAATAAAATAAAAAATATTTATATACATGTACAGTGAAACTCATTGGAAGCCTGGACATGATTCACAGAGCTACTTCAATGAAAAAAAAATATGTTGCAACTATTGGCAATGCTTCTGTAGTAACAATTTTTATTCCTCCTCTTCCATGTATCAGTTTAATGCATCTATTTGCAAAGTTCTGCTCCTTTTCTGCTGCTTAGTTGATCCACAGCTAATATTTTGAGAGTGGTTGTTGCAGGGTTATCACAGTTTACAACCAAATAACTGTGAAGGCTAAATTAACTTGGATATCAAAGCCCTCTAATCACCCATGTGATTCTGCAACTTCCCTGTTTGGCAGAAAATGAGATAGACTCCAGAAGAATAGTCATGAGAGCTAGTGCTGTGGTTCCAACTCTGCTGTGTGTAATCCTGGTGCCAGATTTTGGGATTCCCTGGGTTTTTCCCCTTTTCCTCTGGGTGCTGTCAGATACAGGAATAGGTAATAGAGATTTTTGTTCTCATTTGGCATATTCAAGTTTACTCGTGGCCAAATAATTGGTTGTTGTCATCACTGCTGCACACAATCTGCCTCTCTCAAAGTTCTGGAAGTGTGCTTCCTAGAATTTCCATAAATAAACTAGAAAAATATGATCTCTAAATCTGGAGGAGAAAGGTAATTTCCCATGTTATGAATAGAAATAAATGCTTTATTCTTGTGCTGGCTGGGCTGGGAGGGGGTGGTGGAGGGGCATCAAAGCCTGAGTACTAGAAGCTGGAGAAGATAAATGAGATTCATATGTGGAGAATTGTGTGCATAGGTTGGTGTTTGGCTGAAGTTGTTAGCGTGAGTTCAGTATCCTTTGCTCCTTTTTTCCAAAGGATTTATGTGCTTTCTTGCCCTTTGCTTTCAGTGCTGTCTGAGGCTGCAACAAAAGCTAGATCGAGGGAGAAGTGATTGCACTTGCTTTTGGCCACAAAATTTGCAGGATGACTGGTTAATTGAAGGTTGGAGTTTAGCCTGTATTTACTTTATACAGACACATACTGGAAACATATAAATGAGAGGGAGAACATTTGCCCCAGTGGCAAGTGGGTTTTGCCCTCATTATTTATCTGGTGATGATTTCTGCTGGTCATGTAACACCTGCTTCAGAGTTGATAAAGCCCCTCTGAGAGAAGGAGGCAATTTCAGGTACTGGGTGGGTGGAGACAGAATTTCTTATAACTTCCTAAGCCAGGCAAATAAATCATGTGAGTTAAAGTTACATTTACTGGCCTTTTTAAGATAATTTAGATAATTCCAGTTTATAGATAGGAAGGCACACTGTAAAATATCATTACTAGTCTCTTTGTAGGCTTTTACTGCCTCAGAAGAGGGCCAGTCTTTATTTGGTTGTTCTGAGCTTAACCTTTTATTATGTGGTTTTCATTCAATGGCAAGGAAGTATCTATCAGGATAAATTGCTGAAAGTGCACCATATCTCTTTATCTCACCTCCCTCCCCATCCCAAAGTGGGTTAGTTTACCATAAAACTGTTCTTCAAGGTAGTTTTCATAAAATCCAGACAGATTAGGCTTGAATTCTGTTTAAATTCTAACATTAGCCTATGTGATTCTCTCTTCTTATAGTTCTTGGCTTATTTACTAGAGTCATAGAATGACCTGGGTTAGAAGGGACCTTAAATTAAAGATCATCGAGTTCCACCCCCCCTGCCATGGGCAGGGACACCTCCCACCAGACCAGGTTGCTCAAAATTCCATCCAGCCTGGCCTTGAACGTTCCCAAGGATGGGGCATCCACAGCCTGGCCTTGGACACTCCCAGGGATGGAGCATCCACAGCTTCTCTGGGCACATGTTCCAGTGCCTCACCAGCCTCACAGGAAAGAATGTCTTCCTAATATGTAATCTAAACCTGCTCTTTGAGTTTGAAGCCATTCCCCCTTGTCATTCCTCTATAGGCTCTTGTAAATAATGGCTCTCCTTTCATCATAAAGCATTCTGGGATTGTATCAGGTTTGATCACTTCAATAGAAAATGTAAATTATAGTAATTGAGGAGCCAGTAGGAGAGGCATTACAGTGTTTAAGTCCTGCTGAATGAATTTTCCAGACTATAATGTAAAAGTGTAGTATTGCTGTTACCATTTGGAACATTTTCAGTGGTTTGGATTCAAATGCTTATACACAAAATGGGTGTTATAAATACTTAACCTGAAGAAATGGGTGCCTTTTTTGCTGTTGTTTCCTTATTTTGGTTTATTGTGTTTAATAAATTGCTGAAGTTTGAATATGCAACAATTTGTTAAGGTTCTGTCATGTAATCTGTTGGTTTTTCTCTGTTGCAAGGATAGCTTTATCTTAATGCATCTGAAAACTTAACATTTAAATTACATGACAAGTTTTGATTGTAATTTAAATCTCTGTCAGATTTTGTTTATATCTCAAGAGTGACAGATTCAATGAGGTTGATTGTTGGTTTGGTTTGGTTTTTTAGACATTATTTGATAATCAGATGAATGCTTCAAAAAAGGAAGACTCAGAAAGCATTAATAAAAATGACACTTCAAAGAAGATGTCTGTTGAGAGAGTTTATCAGAAAAAGACTCAGCTTGAGCACATCCTCCTCCGTCCAGATACCTACATTGGGTCAGTTGAACCCCTAACTCAGGTAAGGGTCACTAAATTTACATCTTAATGGTTTTTATTGTTTTAATGAGGAAATGTCTGTTATGGTTATTAAATAGACCCATCTCTGGTTTCGCAGTTTTCTGAGTTAGAAGGTTGAAAACTGTGGTCTTGTTTATGTATGCATGTGTAGGAAGCAGATAGTACTTGCTTTAAGGCATGTAGTGCTGGGTTAATCTGAAAAGATAGGATCAAAAAATACTGAAATCCAGTCAAAACACAAACACCTATGTGTGTGAGCAGACAGCTCTGTGTGTATAGATCTGTGCTCACAAACATGCTCATGTGCACACACATATCTATGCATATTTGTAAGTAGCATTTATACCAGGTGCAAAAATGCTTTGGTCTCTTGGTTTAGGTAGAGAACAGAGAATTTGAGCCTCCTGCTGGCACTTTCTTCAGTTGTCTTTGTGAAGTTGTAAATTGCTTTGAAATTCGCTGTCTGTACTGTTGGGAGTTCCCTGCCAAGCAGAAAATAATGGATTTTCATTATGGAATCTTTGTGGGTGCTTGCTGTAACTTCTGCAGACTTCTGCTTTTGTCTTGTATGGCTGCAGTAATCAGAATGTAAGAGGAAAGTTCCTGAAGGAAATAGATCATAGGGAATCATAGACTGGTTTACCAAGACAGTAAATACTTTATTTTATTTTGTTTCCATGTAGTTAATGTGGGTTTATGATGAAGATGTAGGAATGAATTGCAGAGAAGTTACCTTTGTTCCAGGCTTGTACAAGATCTTTGATGAAATTCTTGGTAAGTATTTTTAACAACAATACTGCCTTAGCATTGTGGAGTACAAGCTTTTCTAAGTGCTCTCAAAGTACATCGACTTGTATCTAAGTTTAAATCCCAGACTTGAGTCCTGCTAAACTATATAGCATAAAAATTTAGTGCATTCTGGAACTATAGAACAGTTTAAAAGGGAAGAGTTTTCAGCTGAACTTTCAAGAAAATATAAATATTTGTTACTGAATATCCAAACTAGATCATTCTTTATAATCAGTATTGTTACAAGATTTTTAATCTGTGAAGTGTTTTTAGGGCTACAATTTAAAGTGGCATTTGAAAGAAGATTATTCCTCTGAAAGAATGCAACTTCTGAGATGTCTGAGCGTTCACTTAGATCATCCTTTCATCAATCATTAAAACTTCCTCCTTCTCTACAGAGGGATAGTGGTGGTAGTTTTCATAGATCATTTCTAGACTTCATACAGTTTAAAAATAAATGAGTATCATACTGCCATTAAAAAGCACTATGAGGCACAAAAAAAAAGTTACTGTGACTTGCGAGTTGATGATATTCTGTTGGTGACAGGCACACGCTAATCAGCAGTAGAGATGTGCAATATCTGAGTACTGTGCTGTCTTCTGAACTGATCTATTTGACATAAAATTTTGGACTTATGAGCTTTTATGAAATTCTGTTGAAAGGATTGGTAGGATTACCTCATAAATTAAGTTATGGTCTACTGAGGTCAGTTTTGTTGTGACCTTCGTTAGGTTCACCACTTTTCCACATCTCTAAAATTGCTTTACAGCACTGTCATTTTTGAAGCAATATATCTTTACCAGATGGAAAATAATACTTAATATTTTTTCTATATTATTTTTAACTTATTACTTAATTTGATAAACATGGTAATGGAAACCTTAAATTGCTTCTGTTTTGAGTGCTGCCTCACAGATCTAAGTTTTTTGGCTTTTCATGTTAGGGAGACCACTTCCATATTGTCCCATTCAGAAGGAAGATCATATTCTGTCATTATTGTACCACTTCACGGCTTATTGCTGCTTTATGAAGCACTCATAAGTGCTCCAGAGAGTGTGGTTTGAGAGCTAGGGGACAATGTAATAAAATTATGAAAATGGGACATTTTGGCTATGCATGCTTTTGAATGAAACTTCATGATTTTAGCAAAAGCACTTTGAAATATCTGATCTTATACTGAGGTCCTTGTCAGCTGTTAAGATATTGTACTTTGGTGTTTTGGGGTTTTACCTTCATCTGTTTCATGGATGATGAGACAGAAACTGAAAAATACTGTAATGTGTTTTCATATTTAATGGCCACAGTCACATTTCTGCTTCCTGTAGTTCATATACATGGCAGTGCAATTCAACTAAATTCTGGTTGAATGTTAATTTCCAGTTATCCATGTTTTGTTCCTAAACTGTGTAGCCTGTTTGTTACAAGTCTTGCATGTTGCAGGCCCTTTAAAGAGAGCTTTTGCTGCAATCAAAACACTCTCTAATGAATGTCACTTTCTTGGTGGGTTTCCATGTGTAAACTGGTCTGGTGATCATATCAGTTTCTAGGGTTTCTCATCTATACTGCAGTGAATATCCAAACAAGAACAACAAGAGAAGAATGAAGTGTTCAGTATGTTAAGAACAGTTATGAGCTCACAAAATACACTTCTGTATTTATTTCTGAGATAGTCTAACTGCTAGAAATAGAATCAGTAATTATAAGAAGGTTGAAAAATATCTTCTTGTAGTCACTTGGTTGTATTTATAGTCTCCCGTGCTCAGATACGAAATATATACAAAGAGCTGCCAGATTAAGAAATACCTGACTGTTGTAACTGGTGGTGGAATATGTATAAAATCACTTTTACAGACCAAGAGATTAATAATTGCCTATGAAGTGTTAATTTATGCTACTTTGTTTCATAGTAAATGCTGCTGACAATAAGCAGAGGGACAAGAATATGACTTGTATTAAAATATCCATTGATCCGTAAGTAAAAGCATGTTTTCATTTGCTTTCCTTGCCAGTGCTATTGCAGTTTAGATTTGTACAAATGATTTTACTGATGAAATTGAATTTCTTGAAAACAAAATATTTTTGGAATTGTTTCCATTAGCTTCATATTTTAAGATGAAGAGGTGAATTACAACTGGTTAACATTAAGTGCTACCATTCTGAATTTATAATAATTGCTTTCCTTAACCATTTGATAGGGTTTGAATGAAACTTAAAACCAGAAGTTCATAAAATTTAGGATAAATTTAAATTGGCAGTGCATAACTATAGCCAGCCAGGTTCTTTACAAATCTTAAATACCAGCTTTGAAGTTTTGTAACAGTTTTGCCCCTCTTGAACTTCTGTGTTAACTCCTTCAGCATCAGGATAAGACTGAGTTAGTCATCTATATCACACTGAAACTTCATGTTGCAAACACTTCATTACCATGTTTTTTGAAACTAAATACTTGAAGAGATCATTTTAGGTGAGAAATACTGTATTTAAATAGATGCTGATTGGGTTCCTTTGGTAGTATTTTTTCACTGACATGTAACTGAATAATGAATTATTTAGTAGCTAGTTTTCAAACCTAACTTTTAGGATAAATATGCTGGGAAGCGATTTTTCCACTTCCATCATGGAGTGGGAGGGAAATTGTAAATGTTTAAATTTGTTAGACCTGTCCTGATTTTGAACTCTCTAATAGTGAAAAATGAAAATCCTGTGTAAGAGCTAGAAATATTAGTGATGCCAGATATTGATGGATTTTGGCACTGTTATATAAAATAAATCACAATATTTATCATAGCTCAGAAATGACACTTTTAAACAGATGATAACTTGTCTGGATGGACAATGAAACCTTAAAAGCTACATCTCTATTTTGAATTTAATGCTGTCACTAATTGTCAGCCCCCTGTTGCAGTTCATGTTGACAGTGAAAGCTCTTCAAACAATCTTTTTGGAGTTATTATTGTTGTATGAAACACTGTTGTGTATGGACAATTAAGCTCCTTCTTCCAAGACATCTCATAAGCAAAAATAAGTGGAATTTTTTGTAATTAAAATTGTTAGAGCTCTAAGCAAATGGGGTAAGATTATGGTCTTTTGCTATATTTTTGTGTAGGCAATTTTATTTACTATGTTTAAACAGATATGCAGAAGTCTGTTTTCAAGATTGCATTCATTTGCTTAATGCCTTCACTATTTTCTAGGGAATCAAACATTATCAGCATATGGAATAATGGAAAGGGGATACCAGTTGTGGAACACAAAGTAGAGAAAGTATACGTACCTGCTTTAATCTTTGGGCAGCTACTGACTTCCAGCAACTATGATGATGATGAGAAAAAAGTTACAGGCAAGGCTATTTAATGTGCTTTGTTTTATTCAGTTAAGCCATTGTGTGACTCTTCAGTATGCTTCCCCTTCTCAATTTTTGTCTTTATTTTCTGTTTCATAGCAGGTGATTACTCAGTCACCATTACTTTAGCTCTTTATTAGAGTAAAAAGACTTAAAGGAAATATCCTACTTTTCCTCTTTTAATACCAGTGTTTACAGAGACTTTACATTTACATCTCTAATGTTAGTACTCATTACTGAGTGACAAAAAACATACTTCTATATTTTAATTGTAATCTATATGAGTATTTAAACACTTGTGCTCCTGAAATGCAGGGAAAAATAAATTGGATAAATTAGGATATGGTTTATTATCCTAAATTTAAACTGACCCTAGTTTACTATATGTTGTTTTTTTCAGGTGGACGCAATGGCTATGGTGCAAAACTTTGTAACATATTTAGTACAAAGTTTACAGTTGAAACTGCTTGCAAGGAGTACAAGCACAGCTTTAAGCAGGTATAGAAGTGTTCAAAGCTTCTGTCCTTTTTTTTGTCTAAAATCTAACACAGATAGGAGTGTTTAACAAAATGGATAATTTCTCATTCAAAGGGATGTGTAGAATTTGCAGGCTAGGTTAGTTCAGTTGGTAAAAATTGGTATTTCTTATGTTAGGCTTCTTGGGTAAAATAATACTGTCTTTGAACTGTTTGGTGACTAAAAAAACTCCAAATTTCTGTTACAAGGAAATTATATTCATGTACCTGTGAAAAGGAACATAGTCTGTTGAAACATTTTGAAATTGCTGTTGTATAATCTGTTAAAAATTTTTCTACTTAGCTATGCAAACATGGAAACAATCATCTGTGTAATTTTGTATGGTGTTAAGAAACAGATTTTTCAGTTTTTTATGTCATGAATTTAACTAGCCCCATGTGGACTTCAATGCAAACCCCCCACCTGAACCCAATGCTCATTGTTTGCATACAGACCAAGAATGTGATCAGGTCTACTGTATATAGCTTATATAGCTTTGAAATGGCCACCTTTCTAAAAGTTTAAAGTACTTTGGCAGAGTATTAGATACCAAAGTTCCTTGGCTTTACAGTCTTTCCCAGCTGGGGGCTTTCTTTTCTTACTTTCTGGACAATTAATTAATTTTCTGGTCATGCTGTCATATCACTACATAAATAATACACTTAATCTGTTACGCCTGTCTCTTAAAAAATGTAATATTTTATGCTGAGTGCCAAAGGGCAAATTAATATTGGTTCAAGTGTACTTTTTGAAAATTACTAAATGCTTTATGGCTTAAAGTGCTCTGTTTGCAGTATTTTCAAAATCTGTGAAAATTTATTAGAACTGAGCTTTGATATATGCTTTGAGCAGATATCGGCTTGATCATGCAGATGTGCCCGTGTTCTTGAATAGGGAACGATGTGAGATTCCTGAGTCAAATCTGAGCACCTTGGGTTTTTGGGGACTTTTTGACACACACACTGCACAGCCACCAAGATGCTGTCTTAGAAACTACTGAGTTTACTGAGTTTACTAACAAGCCTCTCTGTAGAGGTGTGTAGTAGATTGAAAGTATTAAATGGATGGGTAACAAGGACTGTAATCCCAGCTCACTTGTATCTAATTTTGGGAGTTCTGTGGGAGGCTCCACTTGCATTAGAATCATGTCCCTCAGTGTAATAATACCTGTATGTTTCCAGAAACCACAAATATGCTGTCACCTATGCTTGTGCTTACCTCTGTAAATCAATTAACTTTGTGTAGTGTTTTACCAGAGGAAATTTCTAAAGGAAGTTTGTGAGCTTTTTCTTGTGTAACTGTTGCAATCCCAGCATAGCTAGAAAAGGGAATAAAGGAGGAGGATAATGTGTTGTAAAGTAACATCTAAAATGTTTTGTTTCCAAAGACTTGGATGAACAACATGATGAAGACCTCTGAACCCAAGATTAAGCATTTTGAAGGTGATGACTACACATGCATTACATTCCAGCCAGATCTGTCTAAATTTAAAATGGAAAAGCTTGATAAGGATATTGTGGCCCTGATGACAAGACGAGCGTATGATTTGGCTGGGTCGTGCAAAGGAGTCAAAGTCATGTTGAATGGGAAGAAACTGCCTGTAAGAACATCACTTGATATATCTTGAGTGTACTGAGAGTATTTGGTGCAGATATTTGACTGTGACCTGTTGCTTGTAGGTAAATGGATTTCGCAGCTACGTAGATCTTTACGTGAAGGACAAGCTGGATGAAACCGGAGTCGCGCTCAAAGTCATCCACGAAGTCGTGAATGAACGATGGGATGTGTGCCTCACTCTGAGTGAGAAAGGGTTCCAGCAGATCAGCTTTGTAAATAGTATAGCTACCACAAAGGTGAGTGGTTAGAGCAAATGGTACAAAATGGAAATGATAAAATGTGTGCTGAGGCCATGCCCAGTCAGGTGTTTGATAAAACAGTGAGTCTGGGTTGCTATAAATAAATAGGTGAGGTAATCCACTGCATGAGAGGGGAGCTGGCAGAGCAATTGGATGCAGTCAAAATACATTCATAGCAGTATTTCTACATAAGCACTAGTTTTGAAAACGCTAGTAATCATTATTGGTGATACTGATATCTTATGTGAGCATGCATGGTGTTGAAGAAAATGGAACTAATTTATTTCTTCCTCTTAAACACATTGTAATAAGATAATTCTGAAAGTAAAGTTTAAAAGTGTACAAATACCTTTAAAGCTACCAGTAGCAAGTTTGGAGGACAAAAATGGCTTTTGATGTCCTTGAGAAATGGCTGTCCATGATGGAGAAAATTGCCCTGAAGTTGTTGAGATTAATTTTCTTTTATTTATGTATCTTCATAGGATACCTAGGTTTTCTTTGCAACTATAGTAGTAGTGATATAATAAGAAAGAAAGATCTTAAGTTAGCAATGTGCTCAGCATACTAAGTAAAGTACAGCTCGGTGCTTCTCGACTTACGGGGTTGGTCAGGCAGGAAGGTGATCATCTGAAATCAACCAGCGTAACTCTTATTTACACCCTTTTGGCATGGACCAGCTTTAGGGATCTGTGGTCCACCATGGTGAGAAAAAAAGTCTTTGTCACTTCTACTCTTCACAAATTGCACTGGATGAGTGACCTAACAGCTAGGCAGTTAAGCTGTTAGCTCTTCCTAAACAGTCTACTTATTAGAGGTAGCATATCTAGCAAGCTGGATTTAACAAGATTAGAACAAGCAGTCCTAGTAACAGGTGAGACTGTTTCTAGAGAATCTTAACTGTGAGCTTTCCAAAAGATGGGAAAGGTAAGAATTGTTAATCAGGCACTTTGAAACCTCTCCTTGCTCACACCTCTGTTGAAAGAGTCAGAAGAAAATTCTAACGGTATCACAAATGATTCATAAGCACCAGTGGTTGCACTTAGTCTGGCAGGTGCCCAGAATTGTCAGTGTTAATCTTGGTGTTAGCTAGTGTTTGGTGGGACATAATTTTTATTACATAACTTCTTTTCAGTCACTTTCAGTGTAGCTGAATGAATGTTCTGTGGTAACTGGGCAAGTTTAATTTAATTAATTAATTTAATTGTAGAATATTTACTTTTTAAGTGTGCATTGCAATTAAAAACTTGGTCAGAACTAGGGGTGACAAATCAGGTAGTTGAAGGGTTACAGCTTAGTTTTAGTTCAGGCCTCTTTGTGCAGCATAAAGAAGAAAAACAACATGACCTTAAAGAGGTGTACAATACTTTCCTGGAGAAACTAGCAATATAGAGAAACTTCATTATGGCTGATAGGAAGCTAAAAAAATGGTTTGAAAAAACTGAATACTTCTTGATTCCTAAGTAAAATTAATTGCATACACTTACTCTGAAGATTTTGGATTTTACTCTTCTGGATCAATTTTCACCATCATGCAGTTACACATATATTGTTATTATATATTCTTTTGAAATATGCTTAGGAAAAAGTTCTGTGTATTCTTCAAAAGTAAGTGTTGTAATTTCTAGTTTTCCCCACTCTCTCTATGCATGCTTTATGTGTTACTGGGTGTGGGATGCTGGGGCAGGAACGCCCCTCACCAGCAATTTTTGAGCAGCTACCCAGGGATGGGACATAATGGGAGGTAATTAACTGTATCAGCTGCCTGCCCCCTTATCTGCTAACAAGTGAGGAGCTCATGCTAGCTGTTAATTGTCACTGTTTGCTGACAGCTTTTTGTTTCTGAATCTGGGTAAATTTCACCCAGCTGTAACTTTCCTCCATCTTTTTTTAAACTTGCTGTAAATTGCAAGTAAGTTTTTTTAGGTTGCTGTCATGGTGTTTTTTGAGGGGTGTTTGGGAGGTCAGGCAGTATTTTGAGGTACAACTCCCTTGCTTATTTCGTGTAAATTTGTTACCTTTTCCAGCTCCCCATTTAATCAATGTTTTGCCATAGCAGACCGCCACAAAATTCGACTTCAGGCTCTGATATCACAGTTGAGAGAGTGTTTGTAGCTATTAACATTTGTACAGATAACCTTCAGTGAGACTTGAAAACTGATTAAACACGGTCTTCTTAAGTTCTGAATTTCAAATAGTAGCTGTGGCAAAAATTGTAATAGAAACCTCAACTATTAACATAGCAATCTAATGCTATGTATATACTTTAATATGGTGGAACTGCTAACTGTAATATTACCAGTCATTTTAGCAGAAATGTTCAGCCAATACATTTGCAGTTTCAGAAGGTAGACTTGCATGGAGAGAGAATTCCAACCTGCTAAAATTTGCTGGAGTTCAGCAAGAAGTTCAGGATTATTCTAGATTTCAGATTTATTTTCATAAAATAAATATAATTTTTTTTAAATGGAGAAGAAAATAGGATCGAAATTGTAAAACTAATTAAATGAAAACTTCAAATTTATAGTTACCTTCTGAATTTTTCTACCATATAAACCATTTATCTGTCCATAGAGTTTAGATGTTGCTTGCCTCCAAATCAGTGGAAACTGTTGGCTATGAGAAGAATAGAACAGTATATAGGAGGCAGTCAGAGCTTCATTTTTAAGATTTTTGTTAGCACCTAATTAGATACCTTTGCATCCTGAAGTTTGCAAGTTTCCATCATTACCTTCTGGAAAAAGAAGGTTATGCAGTTCTAGCTCTCTTCCCCCATAATTCAAAAGTTGTAACAGTCTTTAGCAGCCCTCTAGATTCAGAGGGTGTTTTTGCCTTTGTGTCTTTTATGGAATTGTTCTGACAGCTGGGGCGGTTCCAGACTGTTCTGGTCCATTTGACACCTGCTGGTGAGATGGTTGAGAAGGTCCCAACTCTGAGCTCTGAGCATCCCTCACTCACAGCTGCTTAAGAATGGACTCAGGAATGGTGAACTGCTGTATAACTAGTAAATTGCTGGTTTTCTTGGTATGTCAGTTGCTACTTTTAGCAAAATTTAAAAATTGCTAAAGTTTTAAATGCAAAAATATATTGAGATGTTCCCATGAGCATAAATTTTCAGTAATGTGATGAGTAAAAGAAATGCATTTCAAGATTGCCATTCAAGTGTGGAATGATTTTGAAATGTGTAATTTGATATTTTCCAGTAATAGCTTTTCTTTACAGTTTGGAAATGGATTTATTTTTCTTTAAAGTGGCAGGATATTGATAGATCAGCTTTCCATTGAACTCTCCCTCTACTGAAACTCTGTCATCTATTGGTGGATACAAACTGTTGTGTTTTAATTTTGGCAGCTTTTGGGGTTTAGATGTGGGTTTTTTGGTTGGCTGTTTTTTTAGAAGAAATGCCATGAGAAAAGACTTTGCAGGGTGCTTCTAATGGTTTGTGTTGCTGTTTTAGTAGATGACTCTAGGAACTGAGAGAAACCATAGATGGTTTCTTTGAAGTGCAACTGCTGGTTTGGTTATGACTAATAATATTTACTAGCTTAACCATTTTGGTTTTATCTACTCTTTTTTTTCTAATTTAAATCTCTGCTTTCTGCATGAAGCTGAGAACAGCTGCTATCCCCTCAATTTGACTTCTTTACATCTTCAGTCTTTTCACATGCATATTCTGCCCTAAAATGTAGAATCCTAACTTTTGGGGTGTGATTGCTAGCTGTTTTCCTCTTTTTGGCTGCTGTTTATGCTTGGTTTTGTTTTCTCTTACTTATTTCTTCTCTGTCCTATACTTCTTCATACCTGTCAAAAGCTTTTTTTTTTCCTCCTCAGTTCTATTTTAAATACAGCTTTAAAGACCAAGGGTTTTTCTGTTTGTTACTTCATGATGAACTTCTCCATAGACAAATGCTCTTTGTTCTGTCTGCCCTAATGTAGATTGTTCTGAACAGGAACCAATATTTAGTCTGAATTTTTGTAAGGTGCTAACTGATGTAAAGCAAAGGTGATCTGTGTAAAATATGGAATTTTGAGTTAGGTATGTTTTCATGTTATGGGATATGCCTGCATCACTCCACTTTTACAAGATTTTAGTCAAAGGGATATGAACTTCTATGACAGCCACTAGAATTTACCATTTTATTAATATTCTGGCTTTTTTGTCTACAAATTTAAAGGAAGGTATTTGAGTAATCAATCAATTAACTTCTGTCATCCTCACTTGCATGAAGACTGAATGACCTGGAAAAAACATATTTTTCTGTCTTATGCTGCAACTCAGTGTGCATAGATTTCTGTACCAAAGTATGACTACAGGAATTTTGTTAATACAGCTAAAAACTAATAGGAAATTTAATGGTTATTTTGTTTATTATTTGTTTATTTTTTTCTCTTCCCTCATTCAGGGTGGTAGGCATGTTGATTATGTGGTGGATCAGGTTGTGGGCAAACTGATAGAAGTGGTGAAAAAGAAGAATAAAGCTGGAGTTTCAGTCAAACCATTTCAGGCAAGTAACTTTATGCAAAAATACTGGAAAAAAAAGAATGTGAGTTTTGTTGAGTAAATTGGTTTCTATGTTTTAAACAGGTGAAGAACCATATATGGGTTTTTGTTAATTGCTTGATTGAAAACCCATCATTTGATTCCCAGACGAAGGAAAACATGACATTGCAGCCTAAAAGTTTTGGGTCTAAGTGCCAGCTATCTGAGAAATTTTTTAAAGCAGTAAGTAAACCTCTTTTATTCCTTTGTGAATGGTAATTGACACACTGGACCAAATGTATGTATGTATGTTCTATAGCAGAAGATTAGTTATAGTTCACTGTGGTACTGCAGTGACATTTGCATACTCGGGAAGTGGGGTGAAGGAATGTCTGTTCATCCTCTGGGCTTAATTATGGATACAGTGACTGTGTTTTGATTGATGCCCTGGATTTAAAATTCACATGATCAGCTTGTTTGTTGGAGATTCTGGCATTTACATTGGTAAATGAAATTAATTCGACTCTTAAAATGTAAACGAGGTCCTTGATCAGTGGTTTTTGTGTTAAAGTATTTTTCTGAAGTTGAAAATATTGTCAGCCTTACTCTTTGGTATCAGTTCTATTCTGTTTCACTGGAGTGAAAAGAGAGGGAGAGGATGTTTCATATTTACTTGTTCATCCAGTAATCAAGGAAATGCAAAATGGTGCCTGTAGTATTCAAAGTGATCATTATTGTCAGGAAGTAAGTTTAAAATTTTTCGAAGATGTGTTAAGAATTGCTGTTCTAAATGAATATATTTGTAGAAATACCTCAGAGAGGTTTTTCCTCTACTACATTTTCATACAATGAAGGAAAAGTAGAATTCTGTTAGCCAGAACTCATTTTACTAAGTCCTGTGTAATGCCAGTAGCCTTAAATGAAACTCCACTAGTGAGGAGAACAGTGCCACTGCTAATACTCCTGGCATCAAAACTTAACTGCTTGTATAGTGGTTTATTCTTCTAATTCTGTGTTATGGGTGACATTCCTTCAGAATTTAGAGGAAAAGAAATAATACAAGGGTCTTGTATAACAAAATCTGAAGAATAAATACATGTTTTATTACCATCAGCAGGTTTGATTTATAGTGTTTTTCATATTCCCAGAAGTAAACATTGATTTCCAGATGCATTAAATGTGCAGCACAATCTCAACAATGAATGCTTGAATGCTGTATTATGGGGGATAATTAAAAGCCAAAGCTCACAGTATTTTGCTCCATCTGTGTTTTCTTTTGATGTGAAACAAAACCTAAAGCAGTTTTAGTTTAGAAAATACATTATATGCTATTTTTGCTGCAGATGTGTTTCTAAAATTGGTATCAGATTCTCAAGTTATTGGTAGAAAGCTCGTTCTTAAATAGTTTTGTTTGTCTTTCAGCCATTTTGAGTCATTTCCAAAGAAAATTTAAATGGTCATAAATACCCCATAAGGCTGCTTTTTGCTGTCAAAATCCAGGAAACAAGTGCTTAGTACCTAAAACGTCTCAGCACATCAACTACACAGCATAGGACATGCTCTTGTTATGTCTCCTTTGCTGTTTCCATCAGTTATAGAAGTGGTGGAAAAGGAAACTGTTTTTGTGTTGTGTTTTAGTTGTATGTGCATTAAGTGCTAAATACTAAGGTGTGTGTTAATCCCTTGACCTTTCATAGATTCAGTTTTTAAAATTTAGAGGACCTTAGAAATAGTGTTAATGATTTAAAACTGAGATGTAAGAATCTGCTGTCTGAAGCTTTACTTTTCTCATCCACAATTCTGATTTGTTGCTTTTGTTGCTTGTAGGCCTCTAACTGTGGTATCATAGAGAGTATTTTGAATTGGGTCAAATTTAAGGCACAAACTCAACTGAACAAAAAATGTTCTTCAGTGAAACACAGTAAAATCAAGGGCATTCCAAAACTGGATGATGCTAATGATGCTGGTAAGAGGACTTACTTTTAAATTCTTTACTGTTTCATAAATTCTTCACAGACATGCTAATTTGAAACCTGACTTATATTTCTCATCCTTATGTGTTTTTTAATAAAAATCTTTCTGGTTTTCTAAACTTCCTAGAGCTAGAATGGAAATGTGATGGTGAGTTTGGTGTCAGGAATGCTGTCCTCTTTAGGGTAGAGAATTAGTAACACTGAACAAAAGTGGCAGTCTAGGTTGGTATTGGAAGAGTGTGTATCTTCAGTTGTGGTTTCCTGCTAAATGGTGGTACCAATATTCCATTTTGGAGGTGACTGGTCTTCTTGACCTTTCTAATGTAGAAAGATCAGAATCTTTGCAGGGTCAGAAGGTATAGGAAGTAAATCACATAGTGTGCAGACCTGAGGGGATGGCTCAAGAGACTTATTTCATTAGACTTAAATGCCATTAGGTTCCTGTCTGGGAATATAGGGCAAGCTGGCAATCTCTGCTGGCTTGCTTCCTTAGCACAGATGAGGGATCAGGATCAGCTGGCAGTCTTTGTGCCAATAGCAATGGGATGGGAGTTGTTGGATGATTTGAGGAGCACACATGGCTAAAGAGCTCGAAATGTTGCCAATCTGTGTTATTGTTAGGTGGTTTTTAATACATCCTCACGTTAAACAAAGGTAAGAGAAATTGCAGTGAAGTATGTGGGTGGGCTGAGCAGGTAAAAGCATGAACACTAAGAAAGAGGCTTGGTTTTGGTTGGGTTTTTTGGTTGGTTTTGGGTTTTTTTTGGTGCTTCAATGTTCAAGCCAAAGATGACTTGATTAGATGATGGTTCTGCCTCATTTTCCTCTCTTTCTTTTTGGTTCTTTGCTTATTAATTTTTAATTGAGCTTTCTTCAGTATTTAATTACTTTTAAATTTATTCAGATGTCATATTTTGCCTCAAAAGTTGATAATCGCATCTACTCTAGTATTTTGCCTGTGGAATTTTCACTCCTCATTCAGATATATGTTCCTGATACTTCTTGCTAAGAAGATTGTGTGCTTGAAGAAATTATGTTTTTTCATGGATATCAAGCCTAGTACTCCTAACTCATATAATGAATTATTTTGGACACACTTTCTGGTAGTTTTTTTAGCTTTGCTTTGGAGATCAGGCTTCAAAAATCACTTCTTACTCTTTTTTTTTTGACTGGGGGTGAGGGGAAGGGAGAATCTCTAACAAGGGAGCTAATAAAATATTCTATTGGTTTTCATCCTGAAGGTGGCTCAACTAAAAAGGCATATAGGGATTCATTTGGGCTGAACACTCATGCCTAAAGCTTTGCATGACTTGAATGCCTGTTACCCAGGTATTTCTCTGATGCCTAGTTATTGTTTCATGTTGAGGGAACTCTGTATCTCCTGAGGAGGCTTAGCCAGGTATTGGTTTGTTGAAGATGTGGAATTTGCTGGATTTTTGACACTGAAGACATTGCACCCAGGAAGTGCAGCAGGGGGAGAACAGTCTCTGGCCACAAACCCCTCTGACTTTAGTTATTCCTGTGGTTTTTAGATTTTGTCTTTGCTTTGAGAGTGAGTTTGAAGCTGAGGTCCAGCATCCACATGTCTCTTGTGTGCCTGATACCCGGAATGTTATTATCATTGCTAGTTAATGCTAAAGTATAGGAGAGATGTGTATCTGTAGAGTGATGCACGTGCTGCAGATTTCCTCCCTCTCCTCTGTAATGAAAGAGTCCTATACCTGGTCATTCTTGCCATCTTGAACAGCTATACATTGTTCTGTGCTTTGTTGGGGGAGAAGAGGTAGAAATCAAAACAAAAATTAAGAATATAGGATTGTAAGGGAGCAGCTAGATTGCTAAATCAGGTGAAGCATAAAAGCATTTTTTGAACCTGTCAGTTCATGTAATTTTGTCTTGGAGTTCTTTAGAGCTGTGCTCAGGAAAATACCTGGCATATTGTATTTCCATGACATTAATTGCTACTGATTGCATGCATTCCAGAAGAAAGTGAACTTGAGTGACATTTACATGTGTTTTCTGCAGTTCATTTATGAAAAACAGTGGCTTGTATGTATTCTAAAACAGCAGACTGATGTTTTTCTAGGTGTTTAGAGTCCACCTTGCTGGTAGGTAGTCACTGGCAGTGTGAAAAACTGCCTTAGGTTATATTAAGCTACATGTCTTGATTCAGAAAACTAAAGGTGCTGAATGTAAGTTCTGTGTAATAGGAAGTATGGGGTGGTCTTTATCTACCAGCTAAAGGCAAATTACTCCACACGTTTTAAATACCACTATATTCAAAACTACCTTATTATCAGTAGGTGAGACTCAACCAGCTTGAAGTTTTTTTGGCATCTTTCCTACCATAGGCCTTGATAAAATATCAAAGCCACTTAATGAGCATTTGCACTGTAGCAGAAGGGTTGGTTCCTTTTCAGCTTGCTTGTTATTTAGAACATCTACTCCACTGCTACAGTTGCAATAGGCAGAACATAAATGTCATTCCAGTTTTGAGCACACAGGCACCAAAGTGATGTGTGTCTTGTAGAATCCAAATTACACTGTTAGTAAAGATTTGTTTTTCTGTTTGAGGAATTTGTGAGGTGTAAGAAGTGCAAATGTTCTCATCGTTTGAGCTTTTCTCGCAATTTTTTGTGCAGTTGTCTGGCTTTAGGTGATAGACAATTAAAAGGGAAAACCACAAAAATGTGATTTAACAATTTACTATTTAAAGTATACTGTGAGGAAAGTGAAAAATGCAGAATGGGAAATAATTCCTGTATGTAACTCAGACATGCATAATGTATGTGTGTAAGAAATTTGCAGCCAGCAAACTGAAATGGTGAAGGTAGAGAAGCAATCTGTCTTTTTTATGTAGATGTGTGGGAACCATTATATAAGATGTACCACCATTGCATCTCATTTTGTCTATTTTGCTCCTTGTCCGTAGCAATCCATAGTGTACTGCTAAGGGCAAGGATACTCATTGCTGTGCAGTTTGAGTGGTATGGAAGGCCATCCCTAAGAAGAGAAATTCAGCCTACTTAAATTAACTGATGAGAGGAAATTACCTGTAGACTAGAAAGAATTCAACTGCATTTCTTTTGTTTGAGTTACGCTTTTCTGGGTTTTTTTCCCCTCTACTTCTTCCTGCGCTGCAGGTGGCAAACATTCCTTGGACTGCACGTTGATATTAACAGAAGGAGACTCAGCCAAATCTTTAGCTGTCTCTGGCCTAGGTGTTATTGGTAGAGACAGATATGGAGTCTTCCCACTCAGGGGCAAAATTCTCAATGTCCGAGAAGCTTCTCACAAACAGGTGTGTAGTTTTGTCCTTTCCTTTTTGCTGACAAATGGATGTCCTCCTGTTTATTCTTGATTTCTAGATTTACATCTTCATATTTTAATTTTTTCATGGAAGTTTTGTGACTGAGATTTCATAAAGTACCAGCTATTTTGAAGCCTGGGATAAGCCTGTAAATATTAACTGCAGTACTGCGATGATAAGGTTAATTTCTTCACTTCTTCATAGCAAGATTTCCTTCCACTTTCCTTCACAAGTGGAAGGAAATCTTGCTATGACTCATATTCACATTTCACATGAGTACCTGAGGCCCCTAAAAATTTGTATTCTCTCCATTACTATGTGATTTCGTGGACTCACAACATGAGTCAGTAGCCAGCAGCATTGCCCCATCATATTGCTCCTGCTGCCGTTCATAATTTAGCTGTAATAAGAGGTGTGCTGCAGATGCCCATAAAAACAGTGGGAAAAGAAGGCAGCTTTGTCAGATGACTTTTTGTTATCTCTCCCAGCCTTCCTGATCCAAAGTGCTCTGGCTGTAGAGGAGAAAGAGTGGTGCAGTCTTGAAAATTTGACTGTACAGAGGAAATCATTACAAGTGCAAAGGCTTCAAGGGTGGGAATAAAAAGCTTATGAAGATGAGGGTGCATTGAAAGAATAGCTATAAATCAAGACTGGGATGTTTCTTAATCTCTGCTTTTTACACTGACTGCAAAAATAACTTTTTTGTACAGATTATGGAAAATGCAGAAATCAACAACATCATCAAAATAGTTGGATTACAATACAAGAAAAGCTATGAAGATCCAGAATCTCTGAAAAGCTTGAGATATGGAAAAATTATGATCATGACAGATCAGGTAAGTCTGAAATTCACAAGTTTTAATCTACAGAGCTTCTTACAATGTGTTTTGCTGCAGTTTCAAAGGTTCTGAGGTTTCTTTAAGGAATAATTTATCTGTGTTGTTTTGGTTACTCTAAATGTATAGCTGAACTTTGCTGCAGAAAATATCAAGAAACCAAAGGTAATAATAAGAACATGCTATTGATAATTCAAAAATATGTTGAAAGTAAGGACAAAAGTAGACAGTGAATGAGGTGGCATTACTAGCAAGTCAGGTAGAAACAAGGATGTAGGCAATTATTTTTGGGTAATCTCATGATTGAACTATCAAGCATCTTGCCACCAATGAGAACTGTGGCTGGGTTTGGGTTTTCTCCACAAAACCTCAACTCTGTGGTGTCTGGGAGAGCTGTCTAGCCCTCAGCAAAAACATGCCACAGGCAGAGAAACCTTGAACAACAACCATGTACTTGGCTTGGAAGAGCTTTTTCATAGCTCAGTGACCTTCACAGGTGGTTATTTCATACCCTGGTCCAGTTTGGAATCCAAATTAAAACCAACTGTTCCTTTCTATGCTTTCTGTCATCAGACATTGCATTGATGTATTCAGGCCAGTGAGTGGGTTTTTTGGTGGTTTGGGGAATCTGATACAAGATTGCTTCATGTTTTCATGTTCTGATTCAGGATCAGGATGGATCTCACATAAAGGGCTTGTTGATCAATTTTATTCATCACAATTGGCCATCACTGTTGAAACATGGTTTTCTTGAGGAATTCATCACTCCTATTGTGAAGGTATGGGTTCTGTAATTGAGATTTTATGGATTACTTACAGCACAACAGAAATGTTGATTTTGTTTGTTTGTTTTTTCAAAGGCAAGCAAAAATAAGCAAGAACTTTCATTCTATAGTATTCCTGAATTTGATGAGTGGAAAAAGCATATGGAAAATCATAAAGCATGGAAGATAAAATACTACAAAGGTTTGTTTAAAAACAAATATGTGGACCCTATGAATAAATAATCATAAATGGGTGCTCTGAAGTTTTCTTATAGCTTTTCGTGATAGTATCTTACATAGTGATTCCCCAGTTATCCCCAGTAAAATAAAAGGGATAAAATAATAAAACTTAAGTTTTGAATATTGAGTAAGTATTTATTTTTATTGTACAGGGTTGGGTACCAGCACTGCTAAAGAAGCAAAAGAGTATTTTGCAGACATGGAAAGACATCGGATCTTGTTTCGATATGCTGGGCCTGAGGATGATGCTGCCATTACACTGGTAAGAACTCACAAAAGTGCTTCTATATGATATGTTTTATTTTTCATTTGGTGCTGAAAATGGTACATGAGGAAGTCCTGACAGGGCTTGTTTTGGTTTTGGGTTTTTTTTAGTACCTGAATGTAGCAGTTTCAGAAGCTGGGGGGAAACACCAATTAAGTTGTAGTGGTTTTGGTTTGCCAATCATTCATTTCCTGGCCAATGCACGTGTTAAAGAAGTGGGCCAAATGCCAGTGCACCCACTAGAATTATTTACTCATTTTCTCCTGCAAGATAAGGATTAGGAGGAGAGCAAAGCAGGCTGAAACTTATAAAGGGTATAAAGAAGACTTTATTAACAGAATTAAAAGAAAAATAATAAGAAAATGAGAACAAACCTTCAGAACACTTCTCATGCCCCCACACCCTCTTTTCTTTCCCACTGACAATGTAATGAGACAAAACCTGGGACTTTCAGTCAGTTTGCCACCTCTAAAATAGTCTTTCTTCAGTTCTCTTAGGAAGAGGAGTCTCCTTTGCCATGCCATGGAGACTTCTTCACAAGAAACAGTTCTCTCATGGCTTCAGTGTCACAGTGAATCAGCAGCCTTCCAGAAATCTGCAGTAGTGAAGTCCCTCCCACGTTTTGGTAGTTTTTTCCTGTAACTACCACCATGGGTCATTTCAGCTTATTGGGGTACAATTTTAAGGATGAGCTGTTCTAGTATAGAAACAAAAGTTATCTTCTTTTATCTCTGGGAACAGAGGTTTCCTTCCTCTATCCCTGGGGCAAGGTTTCTCATCTCTCTCTCAGTTCAAACTTCTCATTGGACCACAGCTACTGCAACATCTGTTTGTTTCAACACTGGTACTTCTGCTCACAGCTGTTGTTAGAATGCTACAGCCCCCCAATGCATTCCATGAATTACAGGGAAAAAGCAAAGTCTGATATATCAATTATATCTTCACCATAGCCTTAAAAGAGAATTTCAGCTCAAAACAAAGGCATCTCCTCCCATCTAGAATTTGACTCCTTCTTCACTGACCTCAGTGTCCCATGTTGTTTTTTTACGTGTCTTCACCCTTTCCTTTTTATTGATTCAGGAGAGAATTGGTGTTCCTAGGTTCATTTTTTCTCAAGCTTTATTAGTTGAAACAGTTTTTATAGAGTTCTGTAGTGCTGAAAGGTTGATTTCATCCAGACTCTGCACTGGGAAAATCCCACCACTGGGGAAATCGTGCCTCTCTGTTGGTCATGTGGTCTGCACCAACACCGTGTGAGTTGCGTTGGCTGCCGGTGCCACCCCACACCTTCTCTTCATGCTGGGCACCAAAAAAACATAAAAAGGAAAGCTGCTGCTGCTTCCTTTGGCCTTCTGTCCACAGCATGGCTGGCTGAAAGCAGCTAAGCAAACAAAGTTCATTGTGAGCCGTGCTGAGATAGCTGTGGCTGCACTGATTTTGGCCAAACAGTCCTGGCCACGTAGCCTCAGGGCCGGCTGCAGGGCCACTCTTGGCACTGGTCCTGGCTGCATGGTTGCTCCTGGCACTGGGATGGCCTGGTGGCACTGCTGGAAGAGAAAGAAAATGAACTGACAGGCCCTACTGGGAAGGGTCCCAGCCCTACTGGGAAGGGGCCCTGCCGGGATGGGGCCTGGTGGACTTTCCCAAGCCTGGCCTGTGACGGTGTTTGCAGGGGTCTTAGGATGAGGGAAGAGATGAGGATTTGACTCCATGTTTCAGAAGGCTTATTGTTTTATGATATATATTATATTAAAACTATACTAAAAGAATAGAAGAAAGCCTTCTGATGAAATCCTATCTAAGAATAGCAAAGGAATGGAATGATAACAAAGGCTTGTGTCTCGGACAGAGAGTCTGAGCCAGCTGACTGAGATTGGCCATTAATTCAAAACAGCCACATGAGACCAATCACAGATCCACCTGTTGCATTCCACAGCAGCAGATAACCATTGTTTACATTTTGTTCCTGAGGCCTCTCAGCCTCTCAGGAGAAAAACTCCTAAGGAAAGGATTTTTCAAAAAATGTGTCTGTGACACCTAGCCCAGCCCCACCAGGCCACAAGGGCTGCACAGGGCCAGGCCTGCCAGCACTCTGTTACCTGTTCAAAGGTTGGAAGCAAGAGAGTTTTTCCTAAGCCCTTGTTCATTTTTAAATGTGACTCTCACAGAGGTGTGTTCAGCTTTGTTGAGTGGTTTAACACGGTGTCAATATTCAAAACAAGCCAGCTGGTTGGTTACACCAGGCCAGAAGGAATTTGCCAAGGCCGCCACAGGGAACCACTTCTGCAGCTCATGGACTCTCTCCCCAAATAAAAACCAAACTGCGGTAAACCACGACACTGAAAGAAATACTGTGGGTGGAGAAAGCATCTTTTGGAAAATGCTTTAAATTCTGGAATAAGCTTAATCCACACCACAAAATGAGCTCTACCTTCTGCTTTTAGGTTTGGTAGTTTTGTGTGATGTGAATATCAAGAAATTGCTTTTAAAGACAAACATACAAAAAAGTACTCTGAGGGGTTTTTATTTGTTTGGGCAATAGAGCCGAAACAAATTGTGTTTCATGTCTACTTAGGTGTCTGTATTGTGTTTCAGACCAAATAAGATCAGATAAATATTGTTTATTCATTGAAGATCTGTCAGTGTGTCATACATGTATTCATACATGTGCTCTACATATTTGAATTTGAAGTTGTATAAATAGTTGTGTGTAGGAAAATACTTCTGTTCCAAAGAAAGCTTGTGGAAGGGTAAAGTTTAAAGTATCTGGAATTAAGAGTTTTCTCAAGAAATATTTCAACTTTTGTCTGCTTTACTTTGACATTTTAATTGTAGGTGACATGAGTGAGAAAAAAGGGTTAGAGAGAAAAAACCAAAATGGTAAAATACCTATCTTAGACAAAACAACTTTTTTCTTCTCCTGTGGGTACAGTAAAATGTGTGGTTTTACTAACAGAATTCTGATCTCTGTTTCTGCAAAGAAACGTCAATATACCGATTGGTAGATGAGGCCATGTAAGCACTTATGGCTGATCCTCACTGTTACCTAAAACAGTACTCTGTCAGTCTGGGAGGAAGCTCTGTTACA
This sequence comes from Melospiza georgiana, assembly GCF_028018845.1. Classification (NCBI taxonomy): domain Eukaryota; kingdom Metazoa; phylum Chordata; class Aves; order Passeriformes; family Passerellidae; genus Melospiza; species Melospiza georgiana. The sequence goes on along the minus strand of NC_080430.1, from coordinate 39,645,447 downwards.
CCTCAGCAACTACCAGCTAGTGCTGGAGCTGTGTACAGAAGCTTCACTTACACTTACACATCCACCTGCTTTTCCTCAGCTGGTCACTTGAATCCCAGCCCTAAGTTTGCCTCTGGGTGGTATGTGATTGTGGGCCCCAGCAGACCTCTTCATAGCTGAAATCAAGGAAATCAAGGAAAGCAAGAATTCTTTCACAGAGCAACTTCTTCACCATGCTGAAGAACTCTTATGCTAGTAAATAAAGTATTAGAAGAGCAGTTTTAAGCGGAGAAAAGAAAAAAAAATCCCCTCTTATTCTAGTGAAGAATAAATATTTGAGAACAGCTCTTAATTCCATTCATTCTATTTTTATTCTATTGAAAAAATTTTTATGCTGATCCAGCTCTTGGTCATTTGTCACTTCAGTGGTCTAGAAAAGGTATAGATACACTGAAGGGAGCCAGAAGAAAATGGTAAGAATTTAGTCCTGTTTTTTACATTTTAAGATGTCTGGTGCTGTGAATTATCAAGGTTTGTTCACAAGGGAAGTCAGTCTGATGCAAAACAGGGTGATAGGGCTGAGGCCCTTTCTCAGAAACTAAGTTACATATAATATTTGTTATGTAGCATCTTGGTCTCCAAGGAATTGACACTACTCATTGAGTTCTTTTGGAGTGCTCCAGTTGGAGTCCTTTAAAAAGATGGTGCTCATGAGTGTGTTCTTATGCAGGAGAGTGGTTGAAATCAGGACACAATGAAGTTTCTATATGTTACTCCCTGAGAAAAAAAAGCAGTATCTCAGCAGCTCACAGAATTTCCCCAAAGTAGTAAAAATCTTCTTTAAACCATATATTCAGTTTTTATGTCTTTTTCTCTTCTTGGGAGAAGGAACTGACTGGAGGGGAACTCTGTTTCTGTAACACCACAAAGTCAGAACATTCCTGTGTCCTTTTGTAGTGATAATTGGTTGCTGGAAAGTGATGCCTTCTCATCATGAAGGCTGAGGCTGTCAGTCTGCTGGCCCAAACTCTGGCTTAGGCTTTTTGTGCAGTGTCAATTCTGTCAGGTTGTCAGTTTTCTTAAGAGGAGTAGGGACGGCCAGTCAGGAACAGCTGGAAGTTATTGACAGAGCAAAAAGGGCATGGAGAGGACAAGAGTAGGATATTTTTTCTAATACCTTTACTTGATTGTCTTGATGAGAGCTTGGTCTAAATGACGAACCCAACCTTAAAGCTGTGTGGGGCAAGACCTTCAAACCTGTGTGTCAAAGCACAGCTCTGATGTGAAGAAGGGAAGAAGAGTGATAAGATTTGTCTAAATGCGTGCAGATTTCAGGAAAGCAATGTGAATTTAAATTGCAAACAGTGAGAGATCTCTCATTTCAAAAAACCTTGTGCAAAAATGTCTGAAAAGTCATGTACTGGTACTGCTTAAATGTAAATGTTAGTTATACGGATTAGCTTGTCCAAATAAGCCTTATTGAATACTTGATTAGAAAGTGCAATATACTTAAAATTCTGACTGAAGTAACATACATTTGCACAAACATTTATATGCTGATACTTTAGTGTACTTGGAATCTTTCCAGGCCTTCAGTAAGAAGAAGATTGATGACCGAAAAGAATGGTTAACAAATTTCATGGAAGACAGGCGACAGCGTCGGCTACATGGCCTTCCTGAGGTTAGTCCTAGATAATAGCTATAAATCTGCCAGGTGAGATTTAAATGTAATGTAGTTTTTGTATTGAATGAATAACGTATGTGGTTTATTCCAGCAATTTTTATATGGTACAGCAACAAAACATTTGACTTACAATGATTTCATTAACAAGGAGTTGATCCTTTTCTCAAATTCGGACAACGAGAGATCTATCCCTTCCCTTGTTGATGGTAAGCTGATAATTCATTATCACTTTTTGGAATATTTCTGTTTATTGATGGTTTTTAGAGCTGTAATTTGCATTGGAATCAGTGCATTCAAGTAGAGAATATAGGAACTACCTTGCATATGTTTGTTATAATTTTGTATATCAGTAGTATCCTGCGTGCTTTAGGAAGAGCAGTGCCAGGGGGTCAGGGGAGGTGCAGCCCTGGTGAGGCCACATCTGTTGTGTCCAGTTCTGGGCTCCTCAGCACAAGTGAGACAAGGAGCTCCTGGAGCACATCCAGTGAAGGGTTGTGAAGATGATTAAGGGTCTGGAGCATCTCTCTTATGAGGAAAAGCTGAGGGAGCTGAACCTGTTCAGTCTCAAGAGATGATGGAGAGGGAACATTATCAATGTGTATAAGTATCTAAAGGGGAGGTGTTGAGAGGATGGAGCCCGGATCCTCTCAGTGATGCCAAACAATAGGACAAGAGGCAGTGGACACTGATGCACAGAAGTTCCACCTGAGCATGAGGAAGAACTTCTTCAGAGTGCAGTGCCTGCACACTGGAACAGATTGCCCAGAGAGTGTGTGGAGTGGATATATTTGAGAGAAGCACCATATCCTGTGCAGTGTGCTCTAGAAGGATCCTGCCTGGGGAGGTTGGACCAGATGAGTGGCTGTACTCCCTTCCAGCCTGAGCAGTTTTGTGATTTGTGTGCTAAGGAATTGCCACGTTTCTTCTGTGAGTAATTTGAAGCAGTTCCTGTGCAGGCTTTTTACTTAACTAGACCTATTCCCTAGGCCCTACTAGTGCTTTGTTTCTGCTCATACCATCAGAGAAAGCAAGTCTCTTAAGTGCTTATGATAATTAACATGCAAGTCAGCAGCTGAGTGCAGATGAAGATGCAAATGTTTTCTCTCCTCAGTCTTGCACCACAGGCAGTGCTCTAGTGTTTACTGACCTGTAATCTTGCTGTCCTCCTGTCAGTCAGGTTTACTAACCCTCCCCTTGCAATAGCATGTACATTAAAAGGAGCAGTTTTTAGTGCACTGGCTTCATTTGTAAAACTGTCTGCAGACAGCATAAGCAGAAATTTCTGCTCATGTCATTGTCTGTGTGCACAAGCTTACTATGATCAGGAAAAAGGCCTTGAGACTTTGGGGAGGGGTGAAGTGCATTTATCTCCAGTTCCCAGTACATTTTATAGTGGAGCTGGTCAGCCTTCTTAACACTACAGCCTTATACCAAAATATTAGTGCAGCAAGAGCTTTTTGTGTTTTGCATGAAAGAGAGGGATCCTTCATGGGTAGGGGTAGTAGCTTCCCAGTAAGATGGATCCCCAGCTTTGATGTAGAATGAAACTGAGTTAGGTATGCAGATACACACCTAGGGAACCAAAGTGTGTCAGCCTCTGTTTCAGCTTCTCCAGACTTACTTCTCCCATACCTGGGTACTTACAGAGCTGTATGTTTCAAGACATCATTGCTCCTTACAATGTACTGTACCCAGACTGCCTTCTCAGAAACAGCAGAATGATTTTGCTGAAATGTTAAATATTTAAGAATGAACTTGCAGTGGGCTGTTTCTACAGAAATGTAAGAAAATAAGAAGGGAACACAGTTATTCATATATTTGTGTGTGTCTATGTTCATATGTAACAAGGTGTATATATAATACTACAAATATTATATATAATTTCTATGAGGAATTATAATTCCTATTATATATAATTCCCATTTCTGCCAACTTTGGCTGTAATTCTGCATTCTGGGCATGGACATATGAATTGTGCAGCAGGTGTAGTGCTCTAGCAATGATTTTTGTCCTTTAGCATCATCAGGTGATATATGACAGGCTAGCCTGGTGGCAAATCTCAGACAAAATAATGAAGAGGAAGAACATTTTGACTATCTTTTTGTAAAGGAAGTCCTTTAAGTCTGTTGTATTCCATAGAGTGCTGGTAGAAAAACATGATGCAGACCTGTTGTAAAAAAGTTGGATATTACATATTTGAATGAAATGGAAATTGAAGTCAGTCTCTCTTTTTTTCTTTTTTTTTTTTTTTTTTTTTTTTTTTTTTTTTTTTTTTTTTTTTTTTCTTCCTTCCAGCTTTTGCTCTTATGTTTGACCCACTGTACTAATGGTAACATTAAACAATATTTTAGTGCATTTTAGAAATGTATGTGAATTAAAACACTGAATAGCTCAATAAGCACGATCTAGAACTGGTTATCAAGTTCTGGATAACATGCAGGAAATATAATGCAATCCCTTCCACACAGCTGTTGTTCCTAAAGTTGTGTGGTCCCTAAGCAATGAAAATAAACATTTTCAGAAGATCAGATCAGAAGATCAGAGACTGACTTCTTTCTTAAAACTTTAAAAGATCTCAAGAGGATAACATTTTTTGGTAGTAAGATTTCAGTAACTGCAGTGTTTCTGTGAAATACTGGTAAGCTGCAGTTACAGCTGTCATTGCTGACTTTGTGCTGGTATTCTTAGAAAAGGATTTTGCTGAGTAGAATAGAAAGAATTCTTGACGTATGGAAGTTGCACCTTTAGGATCAAGGTGCAGTTTATTAGAATGATATATTGGATGCTCTATAATTGGCTGAAAAGGTTGTGTTTCCACCTTTTTGGTAATTTTTTGAGTTTGGTAAAATATTTTTAATTACTTTTAAAAAATTGTGTTTATTATTTTGTTACTATTTCAGTGTGAATTTGTTTTTACTTAATGTTTAGACTTCTTTTGAGAGATTAGAAATTATGAAAAGGCAAAACAAGTTTATCACTTGAAAACATTTGCTTGTGTATGTGTTGAAAATGCGATGTTCTTCTCAATAGGTCTGAAACCAGGGCAGCGCAAGGTTCTGTTCACTTGCTTTAAGAGAAATGATAAACGTGAAGTAAAGGTTGCTCAGCTGGCTGGTTCTGTGGCTGAAATGTCAGCTTATCACCATGGGGAGGTGAGTATGGAGGATGGTGAAATTGCAAGGACTTTTTGCCTATGTAAAATACTAGGTAAATGTTTCTGCTATTAAAATTGCAAACTATTGACTATAATTCTACTAATCACAAAGGTGTGCTTTTAAAGGAAATGAACCACACTGTATGTAACTTAATAAGACAACATATTTCCTTTCTTTCCAAGTGTTGGTGCACGGTGTTATACCAAATACTTTGTGGGTTGTGGCCAAATAGTAGATAACTAATTACCTAAACAACTTCCACATTCTGAAACCATATGAATATAGGAACTATGTTCTAGGACAATTTTTGTCTGAAACAAGAAACACAGTATTTTAAGGGAAGAAGCTGAAACTCTGTTCTTCAAAAACTTATTACAGTGTCAGAACAAAGATTTTTTTCTAGCTCCTGTTTTGTTTATATTTATGTGAAATATTAGCAAGAGTGGCTGTATTAACAATCCATCCATCCCTTCTCTTCTCCCTTTAGAAGCCATGAGTAGTGGTTTGTGCATTCAGGTGTGGTCAGTTTATGTCCTTTTACTTCCCCCAGAGAAGTGCTTTAGAAGAAATTGAGAAGCTCAGGTGTTTTCATAAGCATAGAATATGTATTCCCAGCAGCCCTTGCAATAGGTTACAGTAGCTCTTTCTCAGGGAGACTGCTTTCTTAAAAAATTAATTCAGGTTAGTCACACAATTTTGGGCCATTAAAAATAGATTTTGCTGGCTGATGAGGATAGACTGTCTCATACTTCTCACTATGAATATGTATTTTCTTGCAGCAAGCATTAATGATGACTATAGTCAACTTGGCTCAGAACTTTGTTGGAAGTAACAATGTGAATCTGCTACAACCTATTGGTCAGTTTGGCACCAGGCTTCATGGTGGAAAGGATGCTGCCAGCCCTCGCTATATTTTCACCATGTTAAGGTAAACTGTTAATGCCAAGCTAAATGCATACTTTTAAATAGCCTTCTTATGAAACTCATCTTTTCACAACACTCCTTTTTTGGGGGTGGTGGGGGAGAGAAATGGAGAAAGATTGAAATGTTTCAATAGAAGCTCATATTTTGCTTTGGATCTCTTAAGTGTTGTTTTGAATATCCGTAACATTTTGCTGTTCCTACAGTTAAGCAAGGAAATTTTGCAACTATTTGGATGCTGTGTTGCTTTATAACTGAGTGCCCCAGTGTCACACTGAGCTGTGTGTTCTGAAAGCTTCAAAGAATGATATTTTGTAGATGCTAAATGTCAGCAGTTGCTAGTGTGTCAGGTACATGTGTTTCTGTGAAGGAAACAAACTTCCATCTATTATGAACACACTCTTCCATTGGGAAGAACTTTGTTATCTCAGGAGATGTGTACATTGGATTTTCAGCTTCAGAATGGCAAAGAGAGAGAAAGATGTGAGAAAAATCTGCAAACTGATCATATCTGGGCCCGAGGGCTGTTAAAGCAAAACGTTCTTTACATACTGGACTTGAGGTTAAATGGTTTTCTTTTTTTTCTTTTTAAAGCCCTTTAGCAAGGCTACTTTTTCCATCAGTGGATGACAACTTGCTTAAATTCCTGTATGATGACAACCAGCGTGTAGAGCCTGAATGGTACATTCCCATCATTCCCATGGTCTTGGTAAATGGAGCTGAAGGAATTGGCACTGGCTGGGCATGCAAACTTCCAAACTATGATACCAGAGAGATTGTAAACAATGTCAGACGAATGCTGGATGGCCTAGATCCCCACCCAATGGTAAAAATAACAGTATATACTGGTATTTTATATGTGTTTACTTACAGAATCAATTCATGACTCTCTAGAACTTCTTAATTATTGGAGCATATGAGTTGGTTTGTCCCAGTAGTTTTATGTAGAAGCTTTATTTGACTCTTGGGATGAGGCTGGGGAAGTTAACTTTGAAGTAAAAACATTGCTATTTGTATTTTTAGCAATCATTTTAGGGACTTTTTTTCAGTCTGCTGACTGTTACAAGCCCTGCAGGGTAGTTGTGACATGGCAGTAGAGTAAAAAGTTGTATCACTCTTCCTTTTTGAAGGTACTACTCAAGTATCTTCAGCTAAAGTTAACATTTCCTTTCTCTTGTCTGAATTGTTCTCTGTTTTACATATCTGTAGGCAGAGGAAAAGATATTGCTGCTGTTCAAGGAAATCAGCAACTTCTGAAGTGCATTTAGCTTCTGTTTATTCAAAATTTTAGAAGTCCCAGAAGTGGTGTGAAAAAAATTGGGCAGAAAGAATACCTGTGTGACCCCATAATATCTGTGACCAGGAGATGAAATGCAGTTGATATAACCTTAATTTTACAACTGATGAATATTGCTGCTTGACTGTGATTATTAAGCCATGGAAGCAGAAACATCTTTTCTTCCCTATTTAAATCACAGTTCACTGAGTGTGCAATATCAATTTTCAAGACATAGTGGCTTTCCTTTTTCAAATTCTTGGGAATAATGAGAGTTTTTTTTTAAATTAATGCAATCTATTGCCCTTCCTTTAGGACTCCTAGGCCTTCTGTGTAGTCTCACAGTCAATTGAAGCTCACTGTGCTTGAAAGAGGCAGTTCTGCCTCCATCTAGCTCCTTTCTGTGTGCTGGTATGTGTTTGTGTCAAGCTGGATAAGGAAATCAATCCTGTTAAAAAAAATTCTCAGCCTGTTAGTTACAATTTGACCTGGATGGGCTCCACTATCTTTGCCAAACAGAACAAAATTGAAAAAATGGTTAGGGGAGGTAGCACCACTTCTGTAAACTTATTGTGGGGTGTTAATCTGCTTTCTGTCATGCCTTAATTGTGCTTAGAGTTTTCTTTAAGAAAGATCAAAAAAAACCAAAACCAAACTAAAGAATCAAAACAAAACCCTACCACCTCACTGGGTTCAGCTGCACCTTCTTAACAATTTTTCTAATCTGTGGACAGTAGGATATCTGGTCCTGTCACTTGCATGTGTGTATTCTGGTTTTTGTCGTATTTTTCCTATGACCTCAGATTTTCACATTCTGAGAGGTTTGTTGACGGGTTAGGGCAATATAATGATAAGTGTATGGAGTATGGAAAAGAAATATTTTTTTGACATTTTATTATAAAGATTATTACTTTGTTTTTTCCAATTTCAGCTTCCAAACTACAAAAACTTCAAAGGAACCATTCAGGAACTTGGTCAAAATCAGTATGTAGTGAGTGGTGAAATATTTGTCGTTGACAGGAACACAGTAGAGATTACAGAGCTTCCTGTAAGGACATGGACCCAGGTAAGTAATAGTGAAATACATTTTAATATAAACAAAAAAGAATGAAGAATTCCTCATTAAATTATTTAATCCTACATCTGTGTGAACTTCTAACACAATTTCTGATTATACATACACAGAAGGGAACATGGTTTCATTCTCCTGTGTGCTTTTGTAGAAGATGGTTCTCTGTGCCATCAGCTGTCCGTGCTTCTCCTGCTTAGTCCACTTTACAGGAGGCCTTTCTGTCCTGGTTTCTGCCTCTTAAGTTTGTGCTACTCTTGTGCTACTCTAAACTGCATTTTGCAGTTTATACTGGCTCTGTAAGTTGTAAATGGTACTAGATGTAATGCACAGAGCTTTGAAAGTTGATGTTGTTAATTTGGTTTGCAGTTTTAAGGCATTTCAAGTGGTTCTGTTTTTTGCTGCCCTACTTTCAACAGGTATACAAAGAACAGGTTCTAGAACCTATGTTGAACGGGACCGAGAAAACTCCAGCATTAATTTCTGACTATAAGGAATACCACACTGATACGACTGTGAAATTTGTTGTGAAAATGACAGAAGAAAAGCTTGCACAGGCAGAAGCTGCTGGATTGCACAAAGTCTTTAAGCTTCAAACAAGTCTTACTTGTAATTCTATGGTAACTTTTTCATGTTTGGCTATTAGAATCCCTACTGTTGCTTGTTGTAAAATCAAATGTTTTTATAGTATGCTTTGGTTCTTGGTATTGAACAGTGTGTTGTGTATTAGAAATTGTTTCAATTGTAGAAAACTATAGTGATGACCAATGCTAAGTCAGTATGAATACGTGAATCCATTTTATGATGAGTCTTTCAAATAGGACAGGCCTGGGGTGGTTGCCTTCCTGTAATTGAAAATCTCTTGTGCAGTGAACCAAAAGTGGTTAATGTAAAGTAGATCATACAAATAACTTTCTGCCATATTATAATTAGATTTGAGTTTTAAACTTGAGACAAATTACATTTTTAAAATTGCACTTTCTGCAGGACTGTTATGCCTCTAATATGAATTAAATGATCCAATGTTTCCACCAGCATAAATCCAATTTTAGGTGGCAAGGTATAGCAAACACTGTTCTTAAGCTGCTGAAGACATAATAGTGCTGTTATTTACTAAGAATATGAATAAATATGTCTGTCTATTCTGAGAGGGATTTAAGTGTAAGTTAATTTCTGCAAAGATTTCCAAACATCCTGTCTTTACAGATACTGAAAAAACAGTTCTGTTTTTTTTTATGGCAGATGCTACATTCAGATATTATCACAAAACACAAATATCATTATTGTTGCTATTGCTGTGTGCATCAAAAGCTATGTGAAAATAGGTTAAAAATAAATTAATGACCATAGATTTGGAAAAGGAAATAGGCCTTGCTCAACTAACTTTCCAGACTGTACTTGAAAAGCTACTCTACCAAATCAGGATGATGGTATTTCTCACATTTAAACAACTGTAGGAACAACTGTGAGAATCTGTTGTCACTTTTACATTTCACATATTACAAAATGTTTTGCAGCTGAATTCCTGCATTTTCTGCCTGCCAAAATAAATAATAAATTGTAAGGGCTGCTTTCTGTACCTGTGTGGGAATTAATCTGCCCTAGTGTAAGAACCTTAAAAAGTTATGTGAGCTTGGCCATTGTCCCCCAACTCCCAGACAGCTATTTTAGATAGATAAATCATCCCCTAGAGGGGTTTATTTCTTCCAGTTGACTATGGAGGGCACCGAGGGTGACTGGTTCACCTATAAATGTCTGAACTGGAGATGTCAGAAGCCAGACAGGATTGATTCCACCTATCAAGTAAAAATGATTTCTTACTTTGTGCTTGAACTTGAAGGATGGTAGTTTTCACAGCTGAAAAGTGACAGATTTCACAGCTGAGTTGAAAGATTATTAAGGATTATTAAGCTTTGCAACTGTTACATTAAATAGTTGTGAATCATCAGTTGCCGCTGAACTTGTGATTTAATATATAGATAAAATTAGTCATTCAAGTGAATTCAAGCATATTACTCTATATAGCTGTCTTTTTGTTTGATTGTACTGCCATAAATCTCATCCTAAATCTCCTTATGACTAAAAATAAAGACCATCCAGCTCTGTGCTGCCTAGCTCCAAAGTGAGGTTTGAGTTCACACTCCTCAAAGTACCACTTTTTGTACACTGCTTTTATACATGCAGTAGAACTGAACACTTACACAAGGGCTAACAAAGTTTACAAAGTTTGAGTCACACAGCCTCTCTCAAGTCTATCCTGTATTTTCTAGGTGCTGTTTGATCACATGGGGTGCTTGAAGAAGTATGAAACTGTGCAGGACATCTTGAAGGAGTTCTTTGATCTGCGGTTACATTATTACAGCCTGCGCAAGGAGTGGCTGGTGGGCATGCTGGGTGCGGAGTCCACCAAGCTGAACAACCAGGCTCGTTTCATCCTGGAGAAGATACAAGGAAAAATAACCATTGGTGAGTAAACAGAAATTAGAATTGTTAACAGTGGGGCAGATCTGGAAAGTATATAAGTATAGTAAAAAGTACTTACATGCAAGATTTTCATGACACTGACTTTCCTTTTTTTTTTTCCTTTGCCTCCTCTGTGTTTGTGTGTATCTTGTAGAGAACAGATCAAAGAGAGATTTGATTCAGATGCTGGTCCAGAGAGGTTATGAATCTGATCCAGTAAAAGCCTGGAAAGAAGCACAGGAAAAGGTAATAATCTGGATATTGTTGATGTGGTTACTGTTATAAATTATATTGCTTGTTTTTTAGTAGTCTAGCTTAATTTATAACACACGCATAGCACTTAAAAACCATTATTCATTACTCCTTATTGGCTTCCATTATAAAAACCACTGAATTTACACAAAAATAAAGTTACATGATACTAGTATTGTGTATAGGTAATGCTTAGAAGAAAACTCGATAGTACAAGTCTAAAAATGAGATTGCAGAGGACTGAATTTCTTAATGTACCCAAATCAAAACTCGCCACTTGATTTCTGACTGGCTGATACAGAGAGTGCTGCATTAGTTACCCCACACATACAACTAATTACTAAAAGTCATTATTTCTACATAACTTATTAATTGCTTTTCTGTAAAGAAACATGGATGTTATAAACTTATGACTTTTATTATTGTAGTAAATTTGACCATGACCTTGACCTGTATTTGTTTCTGCTTTTTTTAGAACCAACCAGTTTTTATTGTTCCAAAAGAGAGATGTGACGAGTGTAATTTCAAAGTTACATCTCCATTACTGTGGGCAGATGGAACTGCTTTGAAAAGCAGCTTTGAAGTTCTGTCACCCATCCCTTTTCTGTCTTTGCCACTGTTTTAGCTATTTGTTTTCATTTCACATTTCTTTTGTATTTTTAATACTGTATTTTAACTCTATGAAATTATTTCTATTTTATAACAAAACTGTTTTTTAGAGAAATTTTGATCTACTCTCAAACCCCAGTTTGCACATCTGGGGCTTTGATACCAGCTGTTATTCAAAGGACTGTGCTCATTTTCTGAAGGAATAGATATATCTATGAATACCCAAAGGGCAAAGGTCTCAGCCCTGAGAGATTGGTGGGACAGCTCCAGTATCTGCAGCCAGCAGCATACAAGGCTCTAGCACAGGTTCAGTTTGTTTTCTTAAATCAAATGATTAAATAATCAGCTCTAGAAAGTCACAGGAACACAGCCTTTTGGAAAGGTCCAGAAAATGTTTGGGTTATTGAGTCTGTGAGGGCACACCTGGCTGCTCTGTGATGGTGCTTTGGAGCAGTGTCACAGTTCAGGCACACAGCTAAGATCACTAATACTTGTAATTGGGAATGTTTCACCTCAGGCAGCAGAAGAGGAGGACTCTCAGAATGCAAATGATGATGCTTCCTCTGCTTCTGGTCCAGCCTCTGGCCCTGACTTCAACTACATTTTGAACATGTCCCTGTGGTCACTCACAAAAGAGAAGGTGGAAGAGTTGATCAAGCAGAGAGATTCCAAGGTTGGTACACCTGGAAGGTTTATTCTGAAATGGCACTGTAAATGCTGATGTGCCTGTTTGGAATGTTTAGTCTTCAGTGGCATTTGCTTTAGTTGTGATTACGTTCTCTGTACTACTTCCCTGTTTTAGGAGAGAGAACTAAATGATCTTAAAAGGAAATCTCCTTCAGACCTCTGGAAAGAAGATCTAGCAGCCTTTGTTGAAGAGCTTGAAGTATGTTTTACTTTATATATATTTCTAAAATGTGACATTCATATTAATTTAATTAAAAACACTAATAAAAATTAATTAAAATTTAAGAAAAATAATTTTAAAATACCACATTTTGAATCAAAAGTAGATTCATTTCAGAATATAATGGTAACTGGGAAATCAGTATTGCATATCTGTGTTCTTGATAGAACAGTATAGGTAGTATTTCTCAGGGTTTGTTTCTTGCATCTATCCAATTTGATGTTTTTTCCAAGTCAGTGATATTAAAAGAAAAATAACTAGGAGAAAGTTAGTTTTTAGATGACACAAAAACCTGTGAGTAGTAACTGGTAATGATAATAATTACAGTAGTTCTATATGATCTAATTTTTTGTGAGGCAGTAAGTATTACCAAATTCAGAACTGTACATTCAGGAATGAAGTGTGTAGACTATAAATACTATGTGAGGGGTCCTTAGTTTGCCTTATCAGTAATTCAGGAAAAAAAGGGAAAGTCCCTTTGGTGAATAACCTGCCGAACCTCAGTTTTTCATGTTTTCTGAAAAGGGCTGGTACAATCTTTTGAAATGGCACACTTCAAAACTAAATGTTTAAATTAAATGCTGAAATAATAGAAACTTAGAACAGTACCGGGTACATACTTGCTAAATAAAAACTGGAGAGAGGAAAGATTTTTCAGTGTAACAGTGTCCAAAAATTTGTATTTATTCTTGAATAAAAGTCCAGTTTTTAGCTCTACAGGGTAATGAATTTACCAAGAATAAGTGGACACTGTTCCAGAACTGAAAATTGTGTTCCAATTCAAGTGAGAATTAAGGGGAGCCTTATGCTCCATGTATAAAGGAGCTGAATCTTAAATAATCATCATGTTCCGCTTTGTCCTTGTTAAAAAATAATGTGTTTCCCCCCTTTTGCCTCCTCTTGTTTGTTAGAAAGTAGAAGCACAGGAAAGAGAAGATGTCCTGGCTGGCATGGTTGGCAAACCAATAAAAGGCAAAGTTGGGAAACCCAAGATGAAGAAACTCCAGCTGGAAGAGACCATGCCATCACCATTTGGCAGAAGAATAGTTCCACAGATTACATCTGCCATGAAAGCTGATGCCAGCAGGAAATTGCTGAAAAAGAAAAAGGTAAACCAAAATGACTGCTGCAGTTAAATTATTTATTATTTAGCTGGTGTCTTTTTCTACTCCAGTAGCATAAACCCAAATCGCCAGATTGTCACTGGTGCTGTGTTTGCACTGTTTTGCTCACCTAATGCATAAGAAATTTGTACTGGATTTCTTGTGCATTTGCAAACCTCAGGAGACTGCTTATTGTTCAGGTGTTTGTATTGAGATAACTTCTTTCCAAGACTATTCAACAAATGTTGATATACTAGTCTACATTCGTTTATTATCATCTGCAAAACTGGTCCAGTTCAGTCTTGAGATATAAAGGTGTAAATAATTTTATTTTGCAATTTTAGGGTGAAACTGATTCTCTAGCAATAAAAATGGAATTTGATGAAGAGTTTGGTGGTGTGCCAGCTGAGGGTGGTGGGGATGACTCACTGAATGCATCAGCTGCAGCAGCTAAAACCCCTAAACCCAAGAGAGAGAAGAAGGAGCCTGGTAAGACCCTTGCACAGCCATATTTCACTTTAGATGTGTATTTACTGGGCATGAAATGCATTTTTAACACAGTGTGAGAAGGGAAATACAGCACAATAATCACTATTTCATCTGGTTTTCTTCCCTAAAATGAAATATTTGAAAGTACTCTGAAATTTCTTTGTGTGAGCTGCTATGCTGGGATGATGGATCTTACATTTTCTACATTTCAGTTGTGGGGCTGGGGTCGGGGGGAGAAGTCTAAATCTTCAAACTTGTGTATAGAAAAATAGATTATTTTTACATAATGAGTCTAATTCCTTGCAAACTGAAATGTCTAGTTTGTGTGCTCTTTGATATTGAAGGACAGGGCAGTCACCTTCAGCCCCTCAGTCTGAGTAATAGTATAGATTGTAGAACGTGGTTAAATAAATGTATTTTCTATTGACATATTCAGTCATTCCAACTTTCAGAAAGTTGTGGGTGCTGTGGCTTGGCAGGTGACCAACACTCACTTCCCCATTTCCTCTGCTGGTGGGAATTTATTATTGCTGTTTGAGGAATACACTGTAACAGGGAGGCAGCAACAAAAACAAGGCTGGAGACGGAAGAGAAGGTTGAAGTATGAGGGGGTTTATTTTTTTCAGAAAAAAGGAAAAAAATCGTGATTGCACAAATAATTATTCTGAGATAAGATCTGGGTTTAATTATTCAGGGGCTTATCCAAGCTGAGTAGATTCACTGAGTGCAGTTATGACTGACTTGTTTGCTTGCAGCTCAAATCTCCCACAGCCACTGTTGAGCCAGGGCCAATTAGCCCAGCTTGACCTGAGCTTGCCCTGCAGTTGGCTGACCACATTTTTACCCCCTCTCCACAATAGGATATCCTCTACTTCCCATGTTTGTTGTATTTATCCAATAATTGTTTCTGATTGTGTTCCCTGAATAATGGAAAACTGCACATTCTTTGCCTGGAAAACTCTAGCAACCTTTAAAGAAACAGAAGTTTGATGGCAAAACTTAAAATTAGAGATGTTATGTTTTTTAGTCATAAAACAAATTTCTTTGGCAGCAGGTCGTCAGGTTCTCTGTGAAATAATTTCATGTTAAATCTTCCTTCAGGGAGGAGAAGAAAATTTACAACATTTGGAGGAGAAGAAAATTTACAGTGTTTAAAGGAGAACTTTTTAAGATGAAAATTTATACTTAATTTGTAAACAATTACAAAAGGTGAAAATATTTTTTAACCTGACTGTAGTAAATGCTTTTACTTTTGGCAGGTGCCAGGGTAAGAAGGACACCATCATCTACAAAACCCAGTGCAAAAAAAGTGAAGAAACGAAACCCATGGTCAGATGATGAATCCAAGTCTGAAAGTGATTTAGAAGAAAATGAGCCTGTGATTATTCCCAGAGACTCTCTGCTTAGGAGAGCTGCAGGTACCCAAGACTTTGTGAATTGTGTATTGTGACTGAAAGTTTCAACTACAAACCCACATTTTCCTTTGACCTTAGGACTTCCTTTAGGACTTTATTGCCTACAGGTAACTTGCATTACATTTCCTTCACTGTGTGAAGAATACTCTTAAGTCAAGATCAGGAATTTCTTATGAAAGATTTTGTAATTTGGATCAGAAATCTTGTCCCCTTTTCTAAACAATAGAATAGAAATTAGTCACTAAACTAGTGAATTATAGAAGAAACAGACAAGACAATACTCTTACAAACAAAAACATTACTCTGATACAAGTATACTGCCAAATAAGGCCTACAAGGCAAGTAAAAAATTGTCAAAAAAATTCTGAACACTCTGTGAAAACCAAGCCTGAAGGTTTGGAAAGTATGTAAGTATGTGATGGTTTAAAAAACCACCACAGTGTTTCTGGAAAATTAGGAAGAATATTCAAATCATGGATTCAAGAAAGCTTCAATTTTAAGTGAAGGATTCTCATTCCTTAAAAGTACTGATGCACAATGTCTCCATAATGCCTTTAGCTGAAGGTGGCTGGGCAAGCTACAAGAGGTGTTGAATGTTTGCTAGCATCTAAATTATTTTTTATTCTTTAAGCCCTTTATTCTTCCAGGCTGTAACAAATTTATTATCCACCATTCTTTCATCTTGTGTAGTATGAGGCAGGGATTGTTCACTGACTTCCACTTTGATTTGTGTATATATATATGCATTATATAACATAAACAACTCTCCTGAACTGTGAACATGTGTGATTTTCTCAGCTGAGAGGCCCAAGTACACTTTTGACTTCTCAGAAGAAGAAGATGATGCCGACGATGATGATGATGCCAACAATAACAACGATTTGGATGAACTCAAAGTAAAAGCCTCTCCAGTTACAAATGACAGAGAGGATGAGTTTGTTCCCTCAGACAGCTTAGAAAAAGATGAGTATGACTTC
Organism: Melospiza georgiana; assembly: GCF_028018845.1. Taxonomy (NCBI): domain Eukaryota; kingdom Metazoa; phylum Chordata; class Aves; order Passeriformes; family Passerellidae; genus Melospiza; species Melospiza georgiana. Next base: position 39,629,148 of record NC_080430.1, on the reverse strand, counting down.
TCCCCAGCCAAATCAAAGCCATCTCCAGAGTAAGTACTTTAACTCAGTAGGATTTTTTTTATTAATAATGTTTTCAATGCAGAAGTTTCTGAACAAAACTGAGAAACATCAGCTGTTATTGCTCTGCATGCACCATGACAAATAAAATGTGGAGGAATTCAAGTGTATGTTATCTCAGCCTTGCAACTGACCTATGCAGGGGTGACTCATGATTTAAAAGAATAATATAATAACATATAAAATAGTTATGATACACTGTCTGTAATATCACCTGTTAAACTATGTTTTTAAAGGTTCTCTGTTTTCTGTCTTGTGCCAGTCTGGTAGAGAGAACTTACGAAAAAAATGTAATTCTCTTAATTTGAAATGCCTGGAGTTCTTGACTGGATGTCAGTTTTAGGGGTTTGCTGCCAGCAGATACAAAAATGCTGGAAATGTTAAAGCAGGATTTAAATTTTGCATGGATATTTATGATGTCTGCGTACTTTACTATGTGCTTGATGTAACTCATACAATTCCCTTTTTTTTTGCTTGTAAGTAGAAAAACATCTCAAGCCAAGAAGAATCAAGATTTTGGGAACATCTTCTCTTTTCCATCTTACTCTCAGAAGACAGATGATGGTGAGATTGTTTTCACAGTTCCATTTAATTTTTATAGCAACTATTAATGGGATATTTTGGGGAGTGGTACATACAAACTTCACAGAGTAGTTACAGGAGAAGGATGTCCACATCCTCCCTCTCTATAAAGGGGAAAAGTGAAAGAACTTCTGATCTTTAGAGGAACAAAGCTTGTATCATAGGTAAGGAAGTCACAGTACATCCATAGCTGAAGCATCACAAACACTTATTGAGATTTTTACTGTAGTTAATATTGATGTAATTAATATATGCCGTGAATGGATCTTATTCTAAACTTACTCTGTGGTTGTAGATACAACAAAATTGGACAGTGATGATGAGGATTCTGCTCCTGTTTTCTCATCATCTTTTGCCCCAAAACAAACAGAGAAAATTCCAAGTAAAACAGTAGCTGCTAAAAAGGGTATGTATAGAATTGGCCTGGAAGCCAATCCTTTTATTTGAAAGTCATCATCTCCACCTTTTCATTGTCTCTTCAGTCTTCAAAGTAGGAACTGCTTCCATTTATTTTGAGCTCTGTGAAATTCAGCAATAAGGTATTTGAGCTCATTAACATTCAGCAACAGGGTATGAGCTTTCTCCAGCTCCTTAATAATATTGTTTCTTTCCACTGGCTACTTTGTAGTGTCAGAACTTCTTACCTTCCACGTCTGGAGGTAGTGTTCAGCCTTCAAATAGTTTAACTAATGGGAGGTTTTTAGCTTCAGGGGATAAGTAAAGTGGAGCATGCCACCAGGAGGTGTGGAATATCCCTTGGGTCAGTTGGAGGCTGCTGTCAGGACTGTCCCCTCACAACTCCTTGTGCGCCCCCAGCCCCTTCCTGGTGTGAGAAGCAGAAAAGGCCCTGAGTCAGTGTCAGCAGCAGCAAAATATCCCTGCATTGTCATCATCATCTCCAGCCCAAATACAAAACACAGTCCCCTACCACCTACAATGAAGAAAACAAACTGTCCCAGCCAAAACCAGAGCAGAAGGCTATCACTTTTTCCTCTTGGAACAGAGGATGAGAGACTCTCCTCAGACTTCAGAGGTATAAATTCTTTCAGTTATTAGTCACCTTTTAGAGCTGTCATCTTGTATTTTTTCCCTATGATATTGGGGCCTTTGTTTTTTAAAACTTCTTTTGACCAACTTGCAGCTGAACTTAATATTTTAATTCTTCTGTCAAGAAAGGTACGTCAAGGAGAATGACAAGAAAGTGGCCAGTTACAATAGTTAACTTATTCTCTTAAAAAATGAGAAAAAAATATGTTGTTTTCTATTTTAGGCACCAGTGCAGCATCTTTCCACCCTTTCCCCCTTTGCCTCCCTATTTTTAATCTATTTCTTAATGCATTGTGTCCACTCTAATTTGTTAACAGTTCAAATCAGTGAATGCCTGATTACTTCTCAAACACTTCCAGTTGTTGGTAGAGTTCTGTAGTACAGTAAATAAAGATTGCATACAGAAATAGCTATCTCTAATAGAGTAGACTTTTATATTGAATTTCTGTACTCCAGCAAATGGAAGAGTGAACTCTGTATGCAGTAGCCAGGCATGGATGCAATTTAAAATTCAATCTTTCTCCGTCTCTGTTTTTTGAGGGTCTGGATGTAAGTGAATTGTCATTAGCCTAACTCAAAACCTTAAAATGGAACTGTGATCTGTTTCTGAGTTTCGATTAACCTGTACACATACAGAATAGGTATAAACCAGCTCTCTTTCAAGCAAGAGTTAAATTTTTGCCTTCTGAGTAGCCTTGGGGGCACTCTCCTTCTCAGTGCATGGCAACATGACAGGTGTTTTCACCAGTTTTCAGCTCTTTTCTTCTTTTCTGCCCAGATCAGACATGACCGCACTTTCATCATCACAGCTGGACAGTTCAGTGATAGCCCAGCAGGTTTAGTTCATTGGTCATCTGGTTACCCTTTTCATAGTCTCTTTGATTCTAAGTCCATCTTCATGGACTTGGCAGCAGCCTCCTCAGAACCCATTTTCTGGTAATGTCATATTCCACCCACTCACCCTCACACTGGGAGTGCTCATTGTGTGTGGCTGAAATGATTGTTCCAGAGCTGTTTGATTTTCTGTGACTTCAGACTCCAATCAATTTGGGATGAAATCTCTTGACCTCTGCTGTTCACTACAGAGGATCAAGAGACAGCTGAACTTTTCCATGATTATTTGAGCTGTCTGTGGTTTTAGGGCTTTATAGTAAAGCCTAAGGGAAATTTGAAAAGCAAGCTAACTCTTGATAAGCAGGTGCTCAGCTTGAACAGCTTTGAAGAGCCCAGCTGCTGAGATTCTAGCAGTGAGATCTACTCTTTGCATCACCTGTGGGACTGATACCATACCTGGACTTCCTGCTAAAAACTTGGGCTTCTTGAGAAGCTGTGTATGCTGATTGTGCTGCACACTCTGTTTCCTGTCATGATACCTAGTGGAGAGCTTGGCTGAGCTGATTTGCCATCAAGCTGCTGTTAAGAGATCCTTCACACTTGTGCAGCCATTAGGGGTGGAAGTTAAAGTAGCAGATGAGAATCCCCCTGTATTTAGTACAGAGGGAAGTCAGTCCTTTAGCCACCAGGTGACAGCTAAGGGGTTTGCTGTCCTTTGGTCAGACTTCACAGGAGTTACCCACTGATACCAGGCTCTGTTTCCAGAGAAGAACAAATCCAGTGTCTGTGGCAGTGTATTGTACCTCTGTTTCTGCAGTTCAAGGCATCATAACCAAAATGCTTGTGGAGACACTCTCTTGTTCTCCAAACACATCCCCGTTGTGATCCCATAAATTAAATTTGAGTTCTCACAAACATCCACATTCCTGGTGTCTGGAGAGTTTGTACTTGGGTCTGTTTGAGGCAGAGGGTAGGTCAGGTGTGTATCTGAGGTTTCTGCAAGACTCATCTGTGAGCCTACAGAACACATGACCTGATGATCTTAAGAGTCAGAGAAGACCCTAAATGGTTCCATGATTCTGTCCCTTGACTCCCCCTGTGGGAACATTCCAATCACCATCTTTTAAAGACAGCCAGATTAGTTGTGTGGCACTGACTGAAATTCTCCAGGAAATGCAGAATGTTCCCTTCCTCTCCTTTCAGCATTTTCCAAAGTTCCTTTTCACTGAGATTGACAGAAAGCAATGTCACAGAGACGAGGCACTGCCTCCCAAACTCCTGCAGTAATCCTGGGGAAAGCAGTCCACAGTCATACCACCCTGAAGGCAAAAATGTCACAAGCAGCTGGATACTGTGATGTATCCAGACATGGTGAGAGTATCCAACCTGCAGGACTTCTGTTACTGCTTTACCCACTGGTAACCTGGTTTGTACTCAAAAAGATGAAACAGTATTCAGCCAAGAACCTGGAATAGTACTGGGTGCACCAATCCTTCTCAGAGCAGGACACAGGAAACCTCCTGTTTATTCCACACAGTTCCAGCATCAAAGCTGAAGTATGTTTTCCCCAAGTGCAGAAGTCACTCATCTTGTTTTAATGTCTGCCATTTGTGCCATAATTGGAGTATCTAGTGCAATTTAATATGTTCAACCAATTTGTGAATTTATTTAGTGTCTTTGAACTTCCAACAGCAAAACTAGATGCTCCCCCTAAGCCTAAAAGAGCTCCCAAGGCCAAGAAGGTGGAAACTGTGAACTCTGATTCAGATTCAGAATTTGGCATTCCAAAGAAGACGGCAGCACCCAAAGGTAGGAGTCACACCTGGGTCGGAGTCCACCCAAAGGTAGGAGCACAGGGCTCACAATTATTGTAAGAACCACAATAATTGGGGTGAGTTATGAGTACACTGATCACTGGTAGATTACTCAGCCTTTCATATGGCAAATGCAATGTATTGACTTCTTGGCAAACCACGTGTGGATGTTTTATCTGACCTTCACTGTTGGGAATGCATTTAATAGCTTCACCCTCCACCCACCATCTTCCATTCTACTGGATACTGCTCATTTTCTTTGAACTCAGCTCCTTCCAAGCCAGTAAAATTCTGGTAGTAATTGTAGTAAGTAGCACTTTCTGGGTTTTTAAGCCCATTTTTTGTATCCCAGTTCTCTGAGTCCTCACAACACAGCACAGCAAGCAGTGTAATTGGAGGAGTCTGTAAAGGATGTGCCAGTGTTGATGGTTGAGGTTAAAAGTAAATTTACTAAATATTAATGGGGAATTAATGCTGTGTAGTCAGTGCAGAAGGTGACCAAGGACTTGCAGTTCTGCTTCAGTGTAGAAGTTATCTGATCTCATGGATTTTGTCCCTGTCTTGAACTGACAGCTTGAGCTGTCAGGGTGAATGGTGACTGTGGAACAAGTGGAAAATATTTAAAACTGAGAAAATAAAAAGATACCTGTACTACACTGCTGTTGTGAAGAAGCTTGAGTAGTAAACTGGGTTTGAGCTTAACATGTGGACATACTAAAGTAACTTCACTAGGGGGTTTTTCAGTTTGATAAAGTCTGGAGTTTATTTTTTTTTTGAAAAGCAACAAAGTTAACTCATAATCTCTGACCTAGGAAAAGGAAGAGGGGCAAAGAAAAGGAAAGCATCTGGTTCAGAAAATGAAGGTGAATACAACCCTGGGAAGAAAACACCCAAGTCCACACCAAGCAAGGTCTGGTCCATCTCTGCTCTCTTCTCTTTGTAAAAAGAACCTCACTAATTCCTTTACATAAAAGTTAAGTTCTTATAAGTTGCTAATATGGTGTTGGGGGCTGAGGTGTCATTAGCAATTGGATGCTAAAGAGGTTTTTTTTTTTCAATTCTGAATATTAAAATGGAAAATGTCCAAAGCATCACAACTGATTTGTCTTTTCTTTTCTAAAGAAATCCAAGAAGGCCACTTTTGACCAGGATTCTGATGTGGAAATCTTCCAGTCAGGCTTTGCCTCTGAAACTGCCCCAAAGCCACGGACAGGCCGGGCTAGAAAAGAAGTGAAATATTTTGCAGAGTCTGATGAAGATGATGATTTTGATATGTTTAATTAAGTGCCCAAAGAGCACAAAAATGTTTTCCAACAAGTATCTTGTGTTGTCCTTTTGTCCCCTCTGTTGCAAACTTTTGTACATTTGACTTATTTTATGTGATAATGTATTTGATGGTTTTTATTATTGTGTGTAGGCATTTTAACATTTTGTTCTTACACCTACAGTTTTATGCTCTTTTTTACTCATTGAAATGTCATGTATTTGTCTGACTGGCTTGTAGAGATGTTCTAGACAGCTGTGCTAAAGCACATTTTAATTGTCATGGTTGCAAACAGCAAACCTGCTTTTTGAAATGAAGTTTAAACATTAAAAAATGGAAAACTACCGTGTGTATGTGCGTGTATAAAATTTGGGCTAGAGGGACTACTTCTACACAACTTTTAAAATAAATATATTTTATTCTTTGCCAGGAGACTCCATGGAAAAAGGTAAACAGTATATGAACATAGAAAGCATTGTTAAACAATCTCAATGTACAAACAGAGCCAGTGAAAGTACATCACAGACTTGCTAGAATATATAAAAAAAAAAATTCCACTAGTGCTTTAAATGAAACCTAAGAAACTGACACTTTAAATCTGTTAACCATCCTACCACAGTTTTCACTCTGCTTCATGGTGATTTAACAAGGCCAAGAAGGCAGATTCTCTCCTTGTGTTTCTGGGAGTCCTAGCTGTACTTCCTTAGCACCTGGAAGGCTGGAAAGCCCAGCTGATTCCTGGCAGTTGATTCGTAAGGAAATACCCTGGACTCAGCGATTCAAAAGCTGTAAGTGAGTCTGCTGGTTATCATCCCATGAAGTTTCCCTAATGGCTTGTGAACAAGTAAACAAAAACATGGTAACACTGAAAAGTGTTTCTGCCTTGGAGGCTATAGCATTGCTGTCGAAATGGAGCAGGTAATTGTGGAGCTAGGTCACCAGCCAGCTAAGAAACCACTTCTTTAAACTTTAAAGTGACATTAACAGTGGAACAAATGACATCTGAATAACTGATCTGGCAGTTAATGCTGATACTGATACCTCTTCTGCTGGGGCAGTGACATTTTGTATACTTTTTACAAGGAAGGAGATGCAAACTGAGGGCAGCAAGGACAAGTTTTCATATTTCAACTAAATCAGACGGTCCTTTCAACTTCCTTCTCTGGATGTGTACAGTAGTCCATGTCCTGTGGTTGGTGTCTTGATCGTTTTAGGTATGAGAGACAAAAGGAAAGCACCAAACATCCAGTATGGAGAGTACAGCCATACATTTGTATGTACAAAGTCATCAGAAATGCAACCAGAATTTGAAGACTGAGATCTGTCTTGTCACCATGCAATATTGAGTGTTCAGAGAAGAAAACAGAAGCTTAACTATTTTTTTTTTTTGCATGAAATGGCTGATTTAGAGTTTCAAAAGTTTGCATTTTCTAGTTTTAAGAGTTTAAACAGCAAGGAGTATATATCGATACATATGAAAATTTCTTGGTCCTTGTTGAGTTTATCTATATATATATACATATATAGATATATATTAAGTCCAGAAACTAAGCAGCAGTAAAAATGTTTTCTTGCTTTTCATCCCTGTACATAAGGTATTAGGAATGTCTGAAGTAGCTGGAAAATGTCTTATTCCACCATAGGGGATTGACTGACACTGCTGTTATCCACTGAACTAGGTGAGATACTGGGACTGTGTTCTGCAGTATTTCCATTTGAGGTTGGTGTCAGTGGTTCATGTCCTTCAGAGTTCTCCAACATTTCCTGAATAAGAGGTGGCATGGATCCAGGAATTTCCATTTTCAATGTAATGACACGTTCTGCACCTTTAAAAAGAAAACACAAAATCCTTCCCATGAGCACGATTCATACAATTTCCTTTCTGTTAACATTACATGAGTAATTTCAGGGTGTATTTTGTTAATGGATTTGGTGTCTCCTTCTATACTTCTCGCACACAAAGGTGTGTGAGTGATCTGCTTCATGCAGTTCAAGAGGGAGCTAGGTGAGTACTCCTTAACAAATTAATTCAAATCTATCACATAGCAATTGATATGTCAATACAGGTAAATTGGATGAGCTGCCTATTTTTAAAGAAGGGCCCAAAATGGCATTAAATTATACTGACAAATTAAATTAGGCTGTGATCATGTTGATGTCTTTTTAAACTGAAATAACATTTAGTCTTTATACTGTACTGGTTCTGCAAAGAATGACAAAAATCCTGTCTATGTTAAATAGGTGAGGTGAATCCTGCAAGAGAACTGCAGTGATCTAAGTCAAAATGTTTCCTTCCCACAGAGAAAACTCTGAAATAAGATGCAGAATTTAACAAACAATTACTTTATAAAAGAACACATTCAAGCAAAAAGGTTTTTTTTTTTTGTGGGGGGAAAGCTGCCTTCTGTATTCAGGCATCCTGTCTTGTGCTAATGAACTCCCAGAGTGAGCAGGAGCCTTGAGTAGTGCTCTGCCTTGGCTGAGGCTCTTTGAGCTGGGCTTGTCACAAGGACCAGGCAGAGGGGGCTCTGCAGGTGAGGGCATGCGGGATTAAACAAAATTACTGCACCAGTCCTGACCACTCAGGCTGGGAGCCACAACAACTGGTTTAGGGAGGAGAGAAAGCCCAGCACAAAGTCTCAGTGTGTGGTCAGCAGGCAGGGACACAGCAGGCAAGGCCCTGCTGGACACTGGGCAGGCAGCACTGAGGGAATTCTGCATCAAGCAATTTATAGACATAAACCTCAGCATTCCTGTTGCTCAGGATTCCTGATCATCTTAAAATTGGAGTCCAATGGCAAAGGAACCTTGTTTTTTAAACAACAAGAAGAACAAAAAAACCCCAAACAAACAAAACACCCCCCCCAAAAACAAACAAACAAACAAACAAACAAACAAACAAAACCAAAAAAACCCAGAGAAAACAGTTTGTTGAAAAACCATTCCAGAAGAGCGATCCTTTGGAAAGAAATACTCAGCTTCTCCATGCTGCTGCAGTGGAGATGCTGGAGAGAGCACTTCACACTCCTCCAGGCTGGAAAGGAGCATTTAAGTGTTTATGCCTCACATGAGGAGCATCAAAAAAATCATCTACAAAGGCAATGATTGACTTTGCAAGTGGATGCTGATTTAAGAGTCTCTTAAATAACTGTAATGAGAAAGATATTAATACAGAATGATGCAGAGAGGTTCTCCAAAAAACCAGCTATTGTCAGAGCTGTGGTGATGAACTCAATTTGGCCATGTTAAACATCTGCATTCCACTGTTACATCAGGTGCAGTGAAGTGTTTGTGTGGTCATTCAGTGCAGAGCCAGAGAAATTTTTCAGGTTTGGCAAACTTCCAACTTAATCAGGGGATAAGAGAACTCAGAAGATGAGAAGAACTCAGGAATTGTCTTGCTTCAGTCCCACAAACACTTCACCCTTTGGCTGGAATACCTCTAATGCCAAAGCAGACACTCTCAGTGTTTCAGATTAATGCCTTCTTTGGTGTTTGCTTTCAGGGATCAGGTACCACCCCAAGTCATTATCGTCTCACGTACATCTTTTAAAACGAAACTCAAGACATCCCCAGCCCTCCAGGACACCACCATCCCTTGGTATGATTTAGTTCTACTATGAAACATTAATGATATAATTAGAGTTAAATACTTATGTCAGAATGAAAAGAAGCCTTTCTTGTGAATGAAATATAAGGAGTTGTGTTCTTGAGGAGCGGGAAGGCTCTGGTAAAGAAGGAGGGAAGTGGAAATGGATTTCCCACAAGTATAAACAGTGGAACAAAAGGGCTCCCCTAAATGCTTTATAGCTCAATACCACTCTAAGTTTATTTTGTAGATTCAGTTGGATGGAGCTTGTTTTACTTGAGGGTAAACTGCAAGCTTTAGATAACCTGGTAAAGTTCCTTTTTAGGATACATTTGCTTCTAGCTCTGGTGTTTCCCTTCCATGTTACTTCTTTTGGTTCTAATCAATCCAATTAAATTGGTCATTCCTTTTTATAAAGATATCTCTAACTTAATCTTTTAACTTGGATTTATGTAGTTTGAAGTGGAGCAGTTAAGGTTTAAATTTAAAACAAGCATGTTTAGTTGAGTGAATGAAGTACTGGGGATTTTTCCCCAGACTCTTTCCCCAAACCATGTAAAATGAAGTCAGTAATCTTCCCAAAAGCACAGATCCAACCTACACAGGAACCTGTACATACAAGCTCTTGAGCCTGCTCATCTATCAGGGGTAGCAAATCTGTGCTAAGCAGAGTAAGAAGGTGAAACTGCATCAGCCACCATAACAATAAGAATAGGAATCTTGCACTTTAGACTCTATTTTCAGACTGGTACATCAGGGAACCTGTTCTGATCAAATGAAAGCATTTCAGCTACACCTGTGCTTTAGAGAATGCATGACAATGCTTAGACTGTGAATTGCACAGGATCAATCCAGCACATACAAGACTGCATAAAATGATAAAACTGATCTGTGTTTAGATATGGTTAGTTTGGATTAGAGGGGCTGAATCTCCAAAATGCTGGATCAAATCAGTTCTAAATCTCCAGTGCATCAGACCACAGTTTAGAGGAATTTTGGTAGCACAAGGGTTTTCTGCAGTCTGTAACCAGACTTTTTAAAAAGCCATTGGTGATACAGAGCACATGTTGATCTGAACCCCCTTGTAAACATGAACAAAGGTTTTATCTTGTCCTGAAATGTCTAACAAAGACTTTGTGCTAATGATTTGCTACTACTTGCACCTACAACATCTTTTTCATTGTCAGTTGCATGGAGAATGGAGCACCATGCATGCTTAAAGCAAAACCAATTTCAAGGCAGGCACTATGTAAAGAAGCTGGGAAGAATCAGATCACAAGGACCTTTCTTAGATGTGTTAAAAAAATAACAACCCAGGTGTCTAGGCCAGTTCCTCTGAAAGACAACACTGCCAGTCCTGCTGAGTTATTGGGAGAGACTGTACCTTTTGCACTGATGCTACGAAGATCCGTGATTTTCATTAAGATCTTTGGGAACATATGAGGCTTGTTGGGTCGTCTCTTTCGGATGTAAATTTTCAGTGCTTCAAGCAAGGGTTCCTGAAGCTTATCCACTTTCATTGGTTCTTCAAGGTCCTGGCGATCTGTAGAAAAGTATCATATCACTCTTATGATTTTAAATATTTATTTTTTTAAATAAACTCCAAATCACAGAATCTCCTCCATGTTCTTGATTAGAACTCCATTAATTTTGTTCTCCACTAAACAATGCACACTCTGTAGTGAGCATTCCATAGGAAGAGGATAAACCACAACTTTCTGAAACATGGATTAATTTCTTTCCTTGGTGACTGGAAGGGTTTGTCATGTGGGGGCTCAAGAATTACCAGTTTGCTCTTGTACCTCCCTCTTCAAGGGGAAAACACCTTGCTGCAAACAATATTTTGGAACTGATTTTATATATGTCATTGATAGGCAACCCAGGTACTCATAGAGGTTACAGCTATTTTTTGTTACCACTACTACAGGAAAGTGAGTTACCATCAGAAATCAGCAGATGGCAGTGCTGGCTTGGATGACAACAGATGCCACCCTCTGCACTGGGACACAGGAGTCACACATCATTGACATCTAGGAGCCCATCAATGCTTTTAATGGGTTAGAGACACATAAAATCGGAATGATTTTGTACTAAAGGGCCACTGCCAACAAAGATTGACTCTTGTGTTTCAAACACTCACTTGTAGCACCCAGTTTGTGTTTCAACAACATGGGCCAGCTAAACAAGGTGTGTTTCTACTGCTAATCCAGATTTTGTCAAGGAGAAGAGAGACCAAGTGATTAAACCAATAGAAATTTACAGAGTATTTTGGAAATTATCTCAGAATTCACTTTTTGTATTTTAAGCCTATGATTTTAATTGACAATCAGCCCTTTGAGTTCCCTTCAGCCCCAGTTTGGAAGTATAACACATTTTTTTGCTAAAGAAGGTTATCACCAATGGCTTCCATGTGACTGAAACCAATGCAGATGCATGCAATTATATTTATGAGTAAAAGCTGTGTAATTGGGCATCTTGCTGTAAGAAAGCTCACTCATGCAGGTACCCATACACTGCTTAGCAAAAACACAGCAGGACCCCATCTCCAGAGGTCCCTCCCAACTCCAACCATTCTTTGAGGTATCTCAATGCCCTTTGTCAGGCAAACAATAGGACTGGTTGCTTGACAGAATGATTTCAGGACTTTTTTTTCAAATTATCAATAATAAAACCAGTAACTATCACCAGTGGAAAACAAACCTTTAGCATTAAGTGGCTTATATAATACATATATTGTTACAAATATATATAATATGTTAAAGGAAAGCAAAACAAGTAGAACATAAATGAAGACATGATCATGTGTGTCCTTTTGAAATGCACTAGAGTTCATGCAGTACAATACCTCCACAGATGAGGCAGATGGCACTAAGGAGACCTGTTTCTGTATCATCCATTTCCAAAGGCAGGAGCTGGTTGGCAAATGTGAACACGAGATCAGTCAGTGGGCCAAATCCGGCGTTGTGCATCTGAGTTCTGTTTAGGGTAAGGCCATCTGAAAAGGTCATGGTGTCTTGTTCTGGTGTGTATCTTGTGCAAATTCTAAGGATCTGTGGAAAAAACAGAAAAATAGAATCTGAAGAATTTAATCCATGAGAGGTTTGTTGCATTTTCTCAGTGTGGCAAATGACAGTGAAGCATCAGTAGTTGGACACATCAGAACAATCTGAAAAATTCCAGTTTGTGCGGTTCTAGCTGCACAAAAACTCTCAGGTACAACACAAATATACTCTACTGACCATGTGTATTCCTTGTAACACAAACCCAAGGACAGAAATTTCCCCCTAGTTATGAAATGATCAAAACTTTGAAGCAACTCTCACCACTCAGGTCACCACCAGTGATATCCACAAAACCAGTTCTTTCATTAGTCTGCCACCTGCACCTAACTATAAAATGTGACTGATCTGATGAACTGCTGATCTGATCCCACGAGATCCTGAGAGCATCTCACCTCTTTGAACAAAGGCATATCTCACTGATTTTGGGGATTGTTTTTGCACGGCAGCACTTCCCTGGGTTGTATCTTTGACAAGGACAATGCTGTGGGAGCGGAAGCTTGTGGGAGTGAGCGTGGACAGCTGTGAGCTGCTGAAGAGGCAGAATTTTGGCTGCCCTCCTCTCTTCTGCAAGAGCAGATGGGCAAACACTGCTATGGGGACACAGCCCTCCATCTCCCCAGCAGCTACAGGTAGGGTTTCCTTGGAGCCCTGCTTGCCTTGTCAGCCTGGGAGCTCGTCCCCAGCAGAATATCAAACTCTGCACCTCCAAACAGCAGCACACACGGCTCCTGGCTGCCTGGCCAGTGGTCTGAGGAGTTGGCCCAGCTTTTCCTCTTTTACAGAGGTTGTTACTTCTGCGTGCTGTAACACCAAACCTCCCCACCAGCCTGTTGGCTGCCAGCCTCCCTGCAGGCTCTGGCGCTTCCCCCTGCGGAGCCCCAGCGGTGGCAGCCCCTGCCTGCCTGGCGCAGAGCCGCCGACAGCGCCGCTCGATCCTGAGCACGCCCAGGCACTGTTGGCTTTGGCCAGTTCCCTGGTGTGCCGACAGCCACCCAGCGCTGACCCCGGATGAAAGAGCCTTCGAGGGGAGGACGGGGATTCACACCTCTAACCGGGCACGGAGGAATGCAGAACACATGAATAAAACACCGAGGATGCTCCACATTTTGTTAGCAAACGCCTCCGGGGTAAGGGCAGCGCTGTCACAGCAGCAGAGGTGGCAGCAGGGCCAGCGAGGGAGCGTGTGCGCAAACGCTTCCCTCCCAGAGCACAGCCAGGGTGTGTGCCACCATTCGTGCCACCCTCTGTGGTGTGCCACCCTCTGTGGCGGCACAGGGTCATTTGTAGAGCTGCAATTAATGAACACGGCCGTAAGCACCTAATAAAAGAGGCGTCCATCATGTTGACATATTTCTGTTATATATATCAGTGCTTAATGTTTAAAATAATCTGAGGTGGGAGAGGGCTTGTGCCGAAACTAAACTGAACTGAAAGCCTGCCCAAGTCAGGCTGATTAGCTGAGCTAAGACTACAGCTGTGTTTTTTCAGGGCTTGACTGTATTTATTTCCCATCCTACTTGGTTTTAAAGATACAACAAAAAAGATTTACATGAATATAAGAGAGCACTGGGAGAATTTAATTACTCCTATAGCTTCTGAGGCTCTGAGTCAGAGGCCCCAGCACATGGCAGCTGACCAGTCTGGGCTTGGTTCTCCCACTTTCATCTCTGCCTGGCAACACTGCTCCAAATAAATAGGGAGGAGAATGAGAACACAGTCTGTAGGATACCTAAAGGGAAGCTTTCATTTCTCTTCTTCAGTTCCTTGGTAAGAGACTTAATAAGGCATATTTCTGCAGATGGATCTTCAACTATTTTCTGTCTCAGCAATACTCTTATCTCACATTCTGGGTATACCTTGAAGCAGTGAAACTTTGTATGGTTGGACAGGAATGTTTCACATTGTTGCCTTACCCCCAAATTAGAGTAAGTTCTTGAAATTACTTAAATCAATGACCAAGAGTCACAAATACAAGCACACAGCACATTAATTCCTCAGTGACCACAAATTTCCCATAATATATGCCATCTTAAAAGGCTGCTAGTTGCTAGGTTTTACGTAGTAGCCAACGTATTGTTCAGGATCATTAGAAAAAATTAACATTATGAAGCACAGCACCCTGTAAGTAAGAGGCAGCATCTTTACCACATTCAGAACTGCCAGTAACCACGGGCCATGCTCTCCCCTGAAGTTCACAGTGGGTTGCTCTTTTAAATCATTAAAAGACTGTACAGAAAGCAGAAGAAACATGGAGAATATCTGGTGTTCCAGAAAACAAAGATTCCAAAGTTACATATTACTGTGACACCCAAGAGCTGCTCAGTTCACTTCCCTAATGGCATGCAGGAGGAACTGGAGTGCAGCTCTTCCCACCTGAGGCCTGCACAGACAGTAGCTGCCTTCCAGTAAGGGTGCGTGGCTGAAGAAGGCCAGGTATCCAGCTTTGGGAGGAACAAGGCTCTGTACTCCTTACCTGGTACTGCTTTTCCCTTAGCTCAGCCAGGCCGAAAGGCAGCCCCTTTGACTGCAGTGCTATTTCAATTGGTAAGCCTTAGCAAGCAGTTCCAGAGCCTCAGGACTCCCTTCCCAACAAAAGAGCAGAGCAGGACTGGGAGCTTGATTGGGCAATGCCATGGAGTGTTCCCCAGGCTGCCTGCAGCTTCCCCGGCAGCTGCCCAAGCAGGGCTGGAAGATCTGGATCCCCCAGATCCTCCCTCAGAGGGCAGGTCTGGACACCAGCTGCCACAGAGGGACTGGGCTGCCCTGGAGCGATCTCCCCAGCAGCCCAGAGGCTGAACACACCCCTGCCACCATGCACCAGGCTCTGGCTCCCTCGCAGCAGAGCTCCCTGTCCTTGTTTCCCAGTGCCACAAGCCCCATGTGTTTGGGGCTGCAGGACAGGAGTGCTCAGCAAAGAGCACTCCTATCCTGCTGTTAGCTGTTACCCCAGGGCTAAAACAGAGGAAGAACTTCCAGGCTGAATCCTCACTGGGAACAAATTTGGGTGAGGTTACTCAGCCTCAAGCCAGCCCTGTGGGCATGCACAGAAAGGGACCTCCGGGGGGGGGGGGGCCGTGCAAAATTTGTAATTAAAATTGAGCTACTTCAGGCTTAGGCAGCAGGTAGGACAGGTTTTAGTTGAGGGCAGCCTTCAGGCCTTTGGATCCCAAGTGCTGCTGCAGCCATCAGCTGGGGGAGCCTGCAGCAGCTCCGCTGGGCACTGGCACAGCTGAAGATCAACTATGTGTTTTCAGCAGTGCACTTAACTTGACTGCAGCAATCAGCTCTCAGGTTTCCTCTGCATTCCTTTGACATTATCCCACAACACGCTATTATTAAACTCCAAGACAGATCATTTGAAATGGTGTTTTACTTATTTTTTTCTTTCTTTTTTTAAAATTTCTGTCCTTCATCAGGATCTGTGAAACGCCATGGATATTGCTGATTGTTGCTAAACTGTTCTTGGGCAAATTTCCAGTGTCAAAGTAAAGCTGATTTCAAGCTCATATTCACTGAAGAACATATGGGAAACATCAGCACTTCAAAATAAGAAATCACGATATCTTTCTCCATTTTAAACTGAACTCCCAATGTCCTCAATGTTGTTTAGATTTTGCAACCAAGCCAAGTATTTTAGTTGTCACTCTGCTCTTAAATGCCACTTGCAGCCATAAATACAGTTTTCCCTCATTATTAAACGGCTCTTTGTTTTAAGGAATATTTATATATTAAAGCATTAGGGATTCTTATGAGCCTGTTATAAAGTGCAAAACAAAAACCCTACCAGAGGCACAAAACCAAAGTCAGCCAGAAAGTTGCATTTATGACGTTGCTGCTACCACAGAACTGTTACTCATTTTAAACAGATTAGGTAGGGAAAGCTGGGCCTATTTTTTAAGAAATCCTTTTGTTAGACACTAGCTGCCTCAGCTGGCTGGAGCAGTTCCTTGAGAGGAGAAACCCGGGCAGGTGACTCTGAAGCAATGATGCCTCATGGCACTGCCAAACCCCGTCAGCACAGCTTGTTCTGCACACACCAATTCCTGCCTGGCACTAACGCACAGGGCTTGCAAGAGAAAACAAAAATTACATCATTAAGGATTAGCATTCAAGGGCTTCTCAGGCTTTTATCCATTAGATTTAAGATAGTCTGGACTCTGGATTCTTTCCACATTTGTCTTGCCAGCGAGGCTGGGGATGCTTGGCTGCTGCTGGGCCAGTGTACCAGCAGACAGAAGCACTCACTTTTACAAGTGTTATTGACTGAAATTTAGTAATATTTATCCCTACAACTTTTGGCACCAGACAAGATATAAATTCCACTATCCTCATTTGGCGCCTCGAGCTGCTTCAGGAAGCTTGATGTTTTTTTCCTTCCAGAGTTAGTGTTTGTTTGTACATAAAACAATTCTTTGGCCCATACCCATCGGAGTTTACTGAGCTCCTGGCACCACTTCTCTTGTCAGCCTGTTTAAGAGGGGCTTAAGTATCCACAGCCACAGGAACCAATTGAGCAGAGACCTTGGCAGGGTCTAATAATGCTCAAGACTCTCTACAGCTGGTGCTGAAGGGCAGGCGGGCAGTGGAGGGGTCCTGCTGGCAGGGAAGCCTGGCCACCCAACCTGGGAGCGCCACGCTGCTCCTCCCACGTGCTGTGGCTCTGGGAACACGTCCAGGGCATGGCAGAGCAGCAGGATCATGAGGGCACACTGCTGAGGCTCATGGCCCTGCTCAGCAGAGCTCACACAGCAGCCACTGGGTGCTTGGTGCAGCAGGAGGGGCAGCAGCGCTCGCTCTGCATCTCAAGGCACCACAAAACAAAACACTCATAACTAGGACAACTGGCTTGTTGGGGGGGGGGGAATATGTGCTATTAAAACTGCTCCAGTACTGATGTTCAGCTTAAATAGAGAGCAGCACTGCAATTCTGATTATGTGCAGGTGATGCTGCTTTATTGGATACAGCATTTCACAGGCAGCGCACACTACGCATTACTGTACCATTTTGGTAATGGTAATTATCCCATTTTCTTTTTAAGCAGCACATAAAATAGTCACATAAAGTTTGTGTAAATGTCACACAGGAAAGTTAGGACTATTAGCCGTGCTGTATCTGTTCCTGGCTTTGGAAAAGCCTCAGCTCCTCCCAGCTGCAGACTCTATGGTGCTCACTATGCCCTGCTCGCTTGGAGGTGTCACCTTCTCTGGCTTTGTGAAAAATAAAAAACAGAATGAGCAGGTGATCTGGAATGACAGGCCTCAATGAAGTTTATAACTAGAGCTCGAAGGTTGCCAATGGCCACAAAGTAAAAGTGATGAATCATATTAAAGAATCAACTTTACTATCCATTAATTAGTTGAAATAAAGTCACTATATACCACCTGCTTCATTCTCTTTTTCTAATCTGACAACTAGGCTTTTATTTGATCAAAGTGCCTTTATCGAGGCACTTCAGATAAAACCCCTACCAAAAAGGGGCCCCTCAGTTTTTTAGCCAGTGTTGGCAATGGCAGCACTGAGTGAGCTGCTGCAGGGACCCTGTGCCACAGGGGCTGTGCACGTTCCCAGGGCAAGCTGCCACTGCCCACTCCAACAAAGAGCATCAGGAGCTCACAGGATTACAGAATTAGGGTATTTGTTATCCAATAGCTCTGGTGCCAGGGCATGGCACAAACAAACAAGGTGGCAGCTTGAGGGGGGAAGTTTTAGGAGTAAGAGGTTTGGATGAGCAGGTTCTTGCCATATCCTGGCTCCTCCCCATCCTTTATGGATAGTTTCTACTATCCAACATTAACTATTTGTTATGGGTTACAGCAGCACAGCACAAAGCAGTTCCCATCCCCTGCTGCTGGCAGAACACACTCGAGGCTGCAGTTTTTTGATCACCATCTGCCTCTGGTGTGAGGGGAAGGTAACAGAATCTGCTGGGGACAGAGCTGGTGATGACAGGCGTGCAATCGGTAACGAATGGCCCTGCCCCACCGAGGGACACTCCCAGCAACAATGAGAGGCTGACTCTGAATGAGTGCCTGGATTAGGGAACAACAAGAGGTGACTCTCAAGCATGGCAGGGCAACCTCAACCTTCCCTTTTTCTATAGGCCAAAGAATGAAACCCCTTCCCCTCTCCTACCCCTCTTCCTCCTTCATCAATGTCCTCTTGATGCGATTCTTCCAAACAGCTTTTGACAAAACAAGAGGAAAAGGTCACAGCAGTTAATGTCCCCCTCAACATGATCCTGTTTGAAGCAATGCACTTTTAGAAATTCCAAGATTAATTACTTCAACTTCAGCTTCCCTAGTTTAAACTCCCGTGTCATGACAAAAAATATATCTACAGTAGCCATCCTACAAGATGCTTCTAGACTGGCCAAGCTTGGCTCCATGAGGACCTGAAGGTTTGTGCTCAGAATGAAACATTTAAAATATGTTTACATTGAACCTACTGTTTTACTGCAAGTTATTGCTACAACCAGTAATACCAAGCATATTTGCCACTAAAAGCCTGAAGACCTCTAAGGTCTTGAAAAAGAAATGCTGAGATCCCAGAGGGCTCCTCTGAAGGTCAGCATGACAGAAACAACCAGAGACAAAGGGAAGGAAGACAGCTTTGCCTTGACATAGTGGCAAGGCAAGGTCTGGAGACAGACTCCTAGCCCACCTGCTCAGTTCCCTCCTGCAGGTTGCTTGTTTGCCTGTTTAAAATTAAATTGCATTTAGCTAAAACCTGCAGCGAGTCCATTACATCGGCCACTTCCATAGATACCTGCAGCACTGGAGAAAGCAGGGGGATATGAGTGCCAGAGGCTTGTATCTGACAGGCTCCAGGCACACCAGCTTCCCCTCTAAAACCTTAAAAACACTAATTGTGAAGCCTTGTGTCTTATTCCTTAAATTCCCTCATGAGCACAGGTACAGCACATTCCTAAACCATTATACAGTGGACTGTTCCTCTAGGTATCCTTTATACACAGGATAAAGGAAGGAAGGATGAAGGAGAAATGAAGGAGAAACAGATGTCTCTTCAGTGTTAACAGTAAAGAAAATTTTCCAAAGTTACACATGCCACAATACCAAAATGTGTAAGGACTCATTTTGAAAAGTATGCTCATCCCCCAAAACACACCTCTGTAGGTGTGCTGGAGTCATCTTCTGACCACACCAGACTAACCAGTAAGTTCAATTTTACAACAGTAAGGTCAGGGCCATATTTCTCCCCCCTCTTCCTGTCAATTGCAGTAAAAAGAAGAATAGAAAACACATTAGCAGGAGAACAATGATGTTAAAAATACATACCAGTATATCCAGGCAGGCTGCTTTCAGTAGAGTTATTTGGTCTGCAATGGTCAAACTTGTAAAGCCTGGCAATCGCTTTGCAAATTCCACTATTTTAATAATGCACTTTGTTGCAAGTTCACTGAATTTGTCCCAAAGCCCAAGGTCCAGTCGAACCCGATGATCTGCGCTGGAGTTCTGGAAAGACAGACAGACAGACAGAAGGCACCATAAATCAACAACGTCCCTTTCAGCAATCGGTTTTCAAGGGAAGGAAACAACTACCACGTTTTCCTTCCAGAAGTACTTTCTATTAACATTCCAGGCATTTTCTGCAGCTTGCTGTCGGGATGATGCTGGTTTTAAACTTGGATTAATCGCCTGAAAATTCCTTGGATACTTCTCTGTTACTTATGATTGCAGAGGCCATCTGTACAAGGAATACAAATGAACTTAAACATTTCCAAATGCCACCCTCATTATTCTTCCTTGCCATTATATAATAAGTGCATTGAGAAAGACAATTTACAGTTGTACCCCAGAAAATATAAATGAACAGTGGAACAAGAATATTGGGTCCTCCTCTGGAAAAAGCAGCACAATATTTGGAACATAGTTTCACATACTTAAGGTCTTACAAAATTGGTTCTGCTTAATTTCTCTGCTCTGTGGCTCTGCCACAGCTTTCTGAAGCTACAGTCTCCCATGACTTACAGAGCATTTATTTACATAATGCTAAGGAAAATCCCATGTGCCTTGATGAATGCTACGTGCTCATTTGATGGCGCATCCAACATACATCCCCTCTGCTGGAAGTGTAACAAGGACATTCTGGTGGCATCTTTCAGGGAATGTTCATATTCACCTACCTCAAAGTCTCCATCATTTTCTAGAGTGCATAGGAAACTTGTGTAAAGTTTGTGATCAAACTCACATTTTTATATATTTGGAACAACCACTTAACCCTTGGAAAAGCTGAACATGTCAGCCAAGAACAGTCTGACTCAAAATCTGCTGTGACCCAGTTGATGCCAGCCCACAAAGGCTGGTTGTCATGAGCAGACCTGGTGAGTCCATTCCAATCCATACAGGACTCCAACAGAGTGACAAGAAACAGGTAATGACAGAGCTCTGAAGTACCCAAATCTCCTTCTGCCCTCACACGCAGTGTATTGTCAGCATTTGATATTTAGGATGGCGTCCCCCACTCCCCTGTTTCATAAGGCACCAAGTTCAGAGTGCATTGCAGCTGCCTTCAGCATCTGGGTGATCTCCTCTTCACTGCAGGAGGAATTTTACCTATAAAAATATGCTCAGGCAGTGGCTTCCTCCCCAGCTGCAGAGGAAGCCCATGTGATCAGCCGCCTCAGTCCCAGCTGGTTGAAGTTAAAATGTTAAATTAACTTTAAAATTAAACTTAAATGAGCAGAGTCTCAACCTAAAAGTCTAACAGACATGGCAGATTAAATAGCCATCAAAAAGCATTCAAATTACACAGATCACACTTTCGTGGAGGAAACATTTCCAATGAGCCTGCCACCACCACTGCTGATGGTGAGGACATCCACCTCTTAGAAAACCACTGAAGCCATTATCTTGTCAGCTTTCTTTGGTTCACGGGAAGGACACAGGGCTGGAAGAGGTTGGTGGGGCAATGTGGAGTGAGCTCAGCTTGGCTGTGATGCTCTGGACCCCATCCCAGCACTGCCTTCACAAGACACCACCACTACCATCAGTCATGAAGGGGAAAGCCCTGACGGGTCCCCAGGGCACCACCAGCCTGACATTCACCCTCACTGGGAACAGCGTGGAGATTTGAGCCAGGAATATTTACATTAGGCCCTAATTGGAAAAAATAAACGCTGACTGTGCTGAGCAGTCTGAAGGAGCATGCATGCTCTTTCCTGCTACCCTTCTCTTTAGGGGATAATTAATTCATTTCATCATTTCTATTTGAATTTTTATTCTGGGAACTTCCTCTATTTTCTTCTGGGTTTTTTTAAATGACAAAAGAAAATATCTCCATAATGCTAAACCTAAAGTATTGCCTTCAAAATGGTCCAAAACTAATGAGTTAACAGTGATTGTAATGCCCTTTGAAACATTTCTCTCAGCTACTGGAGTATGCATCCCTCAGATTTATTTTATTTCATCCTCAAGGACCTTGGTGAAATACAGTACATTGGAGGAAAAATAAGATCAAGATGTGCAGTCATTCAGGCTGTAATTAAATTTAATAGGCAGTTTATCCAGTTCATAGAAAGATGGCATAGCAGAGAGCTACACAAAGCAGAGCCTAAAGCAGGAAATCATTTTACAATAGGGTATCCATCTGGAAAAAAAGACGTTGCATGAAACCAGCAAGTGTGAACGAAATCTTCATCAGTATCATATGAGGTTACTTTATCATGCTGCAGTGCCAGCAACGGGAAGTTTGACGTGTCTTCTATTAGGAGTAATGCACGGCCGTCGTAACTAATGTAAATCTAACTCTCTATTATGCAAACTGAAGAGAAGGGGCAGTTAATAAAATACAAAATAACCAGGTGTTTTATTTGCCAGGTGCCAGATCCCTCAGCATTGGAGCTAATGTGGTTTGCACATTACCTCTGAGATGCTACAAATGGAAAGAGTTTTAACATTCTATCTGTTAATGAACACCAACACAAGTGTCACAGGAAAGAGCTGGATTTTTAGCAGCATTTCTCAGTATTGAAAAACCCAAACTGACTCAATATCTATGTATAGGTTGAACAATAAAACACAGGGTTAAAAAAAATGCACAACAGAAACAAAAATTCTTATTAGATTTGCCTGGAGATCTCCTCTATCCATGCTGTGAAAAAGATGCAGACGCTATGACTTTTCCTGAATATTTTACTGAAGCAGGTTTTTGGGTGTCTTTTCCAGGAGCAGTCTCACATGTTTTTCAGGCCTATGCACCAGTGCACATATGGTGGAACAATACTGTAATGCACCCTAGTGGCATCTTTATCAGTGGAAAAGCCCAACCTTGCTATGAAATCCAATTAAACAGCCATTTTTGCCACATAAATTGATCCCATTTTTTCCATCATTTTTGTTTTTTCATTGCAGGCTGCTCTGTATCCACATTAACAATATGGGATGAGGTACTCGTAGAAACATACACAGCAGCAGAATCCCTACTGTCTTTAAAATCCACTTTACAAAGGAAACAAGGCTCACAGGGGCACTCTGCCCTAATCAGGAGCACTCGTGATGCCTCTTTAGTAAAAGCAGCAATGCACTCCAGCTCCAGCAAGGTCGCTGAGGACCACAGCACATGTCCCTGCTCAGTCCCAGTATCAGGAGATACACACATTTTTATATATGTATATATTCCTCTTCAATGGCACTGAACAATAGCTGTGTAACTTCTAAAACCAGCACTTACAAAGAACAAAAGGCTGTCAAGATGTGGAACCTCTTCACTTCCAGCTAGCCAAGAGCAACCCAGGAGAACCTGCAGCAAGGGTCTGCAGAGCCAAAGTTGTTTTGTGTTTTATCCTCCCTTTATCACAAGGCTGGATGTAACACAGCTGTAGACTTACAAATAATACCACTCTCAAGGGACAAGCAGTATAGTTACACTCAATTATACTATAAAGTATGACATCTCCAGAGAAATTACTCAGGCACTCTCTCTTACCTGGATGACAGTAATAAAACAGATCTGTTTATGATAGACTTTTGGAATCCATTACATTTAAACAGCTTGCTGATTCTCATCATTGGTAGAACTGTACTTGTCACTGCCCACCAAATGCAACTGTTAAGCCAAATGAATTTAACACAGGGGCTATTCTCCCATTATTTTAAGTAGACTTCTATTAATTATGCAAAGTATGGGGCCACTTTTTAAACAGCAGATGGATATAAAAAATAATTGAAAATGCTTCTCCAAAACCATTTTAATAGCTAAAAATACACAATGGTAGCAGAAAAAAATCACCATGTAACCCTTCCCTCTGGGAAATGCAGGCGGCAGTCCTCAAGAGTGACAGGAGCCAGATACACAAGCCAAATGCCTGAACAGGTTTTTATTTTTACTATATCTCTGTAAGGTCTCTTTTATGTTACACTCCTATAATTTTTTGCACTTTTTAGCAACAAATGAAATCTTTTAAAACAGTCTGAATGATTGTGTAATCAAAGGCACTTGGGGGCTGCTCGTGCAGAACCCTTTCTTCCATCCACCATCCCTGTCAGTACACAAATGCAAGGCTCACAAAATCCAATGGAATCCACATTGGTTAGAAACACTCACTTCTCACCTCTCACTTAGAGAATTAAATTAAAAACTCTAAGGTTATAAAAGCAATCTGTGTGCTCTGTAGTGCGAGCATGCCATGCCTCATGACTGACAGCATGCAGAACCAGGCACAAAAGCAGGACTGGGGGCAATCTTCCACATGTACTAGATAGTTACTATCAAAAAAAGCAGTGTGGCATAGGCTTTTAGCCTATAGGCTCCCCTTGGACTCAGCACTTAGAAAAAGGGCTCTGTGCTCCTTTGTTTTTTGATTTCTGGTCTCTGCTTCAAGTGTCTCAGGTTGTTGAGGGAGCCCTGCTGTTTGATCCGCAGCTGCTGGTGGTGTCCAGGCACCAGAGCTGTGCTCGTGTGACCAGCACACACAGCTTCCACATCCCAGATCCTCTTGGATCCTCAGTGCTGCAGAAAGGATTATCCCCTGCCCCTGGGCTGGCAGGAGGCTGGAGGGGAAGGTGACCCTTATTCCAGCCTCAGCACTAATCTGTCCTTCCCACATGAGCTCTTAACACTGAAGTCCTACAAAAAATGCCAAAGTGGCTGCCAGACCTTACCTAGATGAGAGATTTATACACTCTGCACTTCACACACAGACTATGAGAATGCAGCAAGAGGACAGTATTTAGCACCACTGCTATTAGTTCTGATGCAGTGTTTGAAGGACGCTGCATTGCTCTCAAAGATTCAAGGTAAGCCAAAATTAACTCTTTCAGCATAATTCTGTTATTGCAACTTGTTCCATGACAAAGCAGGAGAGGGTGAGCCCTGTGCAGCAGTTCCCTGCTTTGGACTTCCAACAGAGCAAAGCTGAAAACAAGAAATCCCCTGCCCCAGGCTGTCCCATCAGGCTAGAGATATGAATGACCAATACCCAGCCTCAGAAAGAGTGCAGTCAAATCATGGCTACTCGTGTTCCATTCATCTGCTCATTACTGAGATCCAGGTGCTCTCAACAAGGGCTCTGAAATTCCAACAGAGGCATAAACTCCCCATGGAGTTCAGACAGAACCTAAGGACGAAGGCATCAGCAGTGGGTGTGCTATGCAACAAGGCCCTCTCCAATTTCATCCACTTGTATCATTTCAAGAGCTAAAAGATTAATGATACTTCAGCATCCAGTACCTAATGCAAGTGTAGAGGTGCCAAGGTTTATCTTTCAACCCTCGAGGATCTTTGGCAATTCCCAGGCTGCAGTGCAGTGCCATCCCACCAGCTGCAGTGCACTCAGCTAACTCCCAGCTAAGGTGGAAATACATTCTAAGGTGTTCCTGCTGGGAAGGACCAGAGAAACATGGGGAGGACAGGCTCCTTCCCCAGTACTAACCAGTTTACATGGGGCTCAGATTTAAATGTGAAAAGTGCTGGTGAAAATACTGTCACAACATGAAATATGTACCTTTTTCTAAAATCACACCATATGTACTTGCTTTTCTTGCACTTAAATACCAAGTCTTACACTCAGACCTCAGTTTTGAGCCTTGCACTCTGTTTTGTAAATAGGTTAATATGCCATTAAAAAGCACCCTGATTGCTGAGACAGTGAATATTGTGGGCACACAGGGATTTGCCTACATCACTCTGAGAAACTGAATGTTTGTTTCAATAGCAGAAAATTTACTCGAACCAGAGAGCAACCCAGTGAGAGCAGTGTTCCACCATGCATCTGAGGACTGGTCCCAGATCTTCAGCTGGGGCTGGAGGGCAAGAACCATGGAGACAGCTGTCTCCTTGCCCCAGACATGCCACAGCACTCCTAAACTCCTGCTCTCAGCAATAAGAGCACATGCCTGACTACCTCAGGATGTTTTGCACACCCCTCTGAAACAGTCAATGCTGCTGCAACCAACAGCAAGCCCAGACTCAGTAGTCATTTCTTAACTGATAAGGTTCTAAACATTACCTAACAGTTATTTTTCATCATTTCTTTTATTATTGGTTTTGCAAACTTGATGTTCAATTTTCTTTAATCAATTAATTTCACTGACTTTCCCTGTATTTAGCAATATATATATGTATAGAAGAAAAATTATTTCCCTGACTCGTGTCTGGAGAAATTCCCACAGTACTGAGCTTCTTAATGGGGGGGCTGATTTTTCATTTCTAAAAGCAGCAAAACTTTTTGCTGTTATGGGATCTTTTGGTAGACTGGAAAAGGATGTATAATTTTTTGGGGCTGTCATGTGCAGAGCCATGAGTTGAACTCAGTGATCCTTGTGGGTCCCTTCCAACTCAGGATATTCTATGATTCTAGGAATAAACTGCAAATGAGCGTTTTGGAAACTGTTTTACTTAAACATTTCATATTTTCCTTGACCTTGGTAGCTTTGGGACTATCACCAGTAATCCAGCAGCATTTAAGAACTCCCTACACCTGCAAAGTTGTAATCTGCTGATGCACGAGCAGAGATCACATCTTTGGGAGCCAAGAAATGTCTAATGAATGATGGAATGTCACTGACTCATGGTCTCGGAGCTGGTCCTTTGGCTGGATTTATCCTCCAGGAGTCTCTGGTGATACGGCTAAGTAGCGCTCACATCTAAGTGCAATTTCTCTCCCCAGCAGGCAGGCAGCCTGTGCACACACACCTCTGGTTTTTTCCTGGCTTAGGAGGTGTAAAGAGTGAATCTACTGCTCCATCTATTAAAAATGTCCAAGGCCTCCAAAACTCACATCATCCAGGCATATCCAGAAGGCTCTGTGCCTCAACTCATACTCACCGTAGTGTATTTTCCCAGCTGGCAGAGCGAGGGGAAGGTTTCCTGGTGAGCTTTTCGGATCTTCTCAGTGAGATCATCTAACTCTGCTGTCATTTCATAGTTTTCTGTGGACTCCTGCTTTGAAGGTTCCTTCTTCTTTTTGTTCCTGTCATTTCTGACAGCTGTAAGAAAAGCAGAGATACAGATCACATGGGGTTATTCGGATCAATCTATGTTGCTTTTGCTGCTCTATTTCAAATCACTGTAAAACGCTGCTATTTTAAACACACATTATTTTAGCTGAATATAAAAATGTTATATGCACAGAGGACATTAATTGCAGCCTACTCATTTAAAAATAATTTAAGAACTAAATGTAGTGAGCAGTGATTAAACCAAACTTCCACAGGGGTTTGTTGTGGGTGTGCCATCACAATCCCACATTATCAGCCTTCCAGGAAAGTCTACTGCAACTTCTTATGCACAGTGTCTTAGTAGCTTTGTGAGGTGGGATTTTTCCACTGTAGAACTACAGTTGTGCACGGTGGATGGCGAAGCCCTCTGCAGTGAAGCAGTCACTATTTTATTGGATGTGAGCAACACTAAAAAAAGACAGCAAATGTCTTTCTTCTTAAGTACCTCAGCATGGAAGATAACAAAGCCCCACACTAATACAAACTCCACCAAACAGAAGTTATTTAAAAGGAAAGTTAAATGTGAAAACAGTAAACAAAAGAAGATGAAACACGTTAAACTCAAGTTCTGAAGATCAAAGGAGAAGCACAAATACTTGAAAGAGGAAAAATGGCAGTGAAGCTATCTAAAGTTGCTTGCCATCTGCTTCTGCACTCAGATCAGCCTTCTACCTTCCCCCGGCCGTGGGGGATTACTGGAAATATGCATTGTGCTCACTCGTGCTGTAATTGATTTCCCACATATTTGTGTTTTGTAATAAAATATGACAGCTGCTCCATCACCATGCTGCTCTTTGTTCTTTTAATGAAAATAGCTTAATTTTACAAAACGTGCCCAGGAGATAAGTCCATGTCCACAGTATTGCCAGTAATTGTGAATTTTATCAAGAGTCTTGCTGTTAGCTAAAGCTAACGTCTTAAGTGTAACCAGATGCATAAGGCTTTACAACAAAGCCAAGCAAAATCAATCCTTCTCCCCAAAGACTCCATGTCAATATTAAACACCCTGAAGACTAAATCTTACTGGATAAATAAAACCAATCTTAACATTGTTAGTATTCAAAACCTCACGATATTTAAAACAAGGCCCTAAACTCGGAGGGTGCAGCTGGTGGGTTTGGCACTTGTGAGCATGGCTGGGGATTTTGGATGGCCAAAGACCTGCTGATTCTTATTTGTACTGTCCTGCCCCAGAAAGTGCATCTATCTGTGCCAAAGGGAGAGAAGCACAAAGCCACCTCCATGCCAGCTCTTTATCCCTGTGGGTTCCCCAGGCCCATCTCCACATCTTCTGTGGTCGCCTCCTACATGCCAGTGAACCACAATAATCATAAAGAGCAGAAAAAATAGTGGGCTGGGCAAGCATCAGAGTCAGAGGCATCTACAGAAATAACATATTGTGTGTAATAGAAAATAAGGAGTAGAGATGTGGTGAACATTTGTTTCTCCTTCACAAGGCCATTAGGCACACAGTCCATGCAATGTATGGCTCTGGTCTTCTCACTAAAGGTCTGAATTTGCAACTGAGAGAATTCTGACACCAGTCATGCACATTTTAAGCATGAACTTGACTTAACTGTGTGACAGACTTCACTGAAGTCAATAATGTGCTTGGCTGGATCAGGGCTGGGTTGCTGAGCACCACACTGGATTAAAACCTAACCTTGAATTCTGGTGTTTGGAGAACACAGACCCAAAGGAGACCAGCAAGAGTGGACCAAAAAGGTTATTCCTTGCAAAGGTACAATGTTATCAGTGCAGTCAGATTTAGGGGGATGGACTGGTTGCTCCCCACTTCCTTTTACAAGCTTTCCCCTCAAGCAAATGCTCTGATTTGTTTGCTGGACCCCAGGGCAGAGCACAAGCACCATGTTTTGCACTGAAAAAACATCCAAGACCCAGAGCTATGTCTCGAGTGCTGCAAACTGCCACTGCACTTCAGAAACAAATCCTAATCACTGCTGTACTTGGGAGATAAAGAAGTTCCTTAGAAAACTCTGTAAACTCCTACACAACCACAAAGAGCAATAAACCTTTGTCACAAAGCCCCAGTTACTTATAGCTCTACAAGCTGACTGACAAATTTGCCAAGCAGGCAGCCTCAACAACCACTTCCCTCAACAGTTTTGAGCTCCTCGTGCAATTTGAATGCATTATTCAGGCCAGGCTTCGAAGCAGGTGCCAAGGGGTCCCTGAGACCAGGAGATAACTCTGGCAGGAACCCTGCCACGCTCCTTTGCTATCCCAGCACTGCTCCTTCTGCAGTGTACGTGAAGTTCCTTTCCCTCCAAAGGCCACCATAGGGACAGCTGCTGATCAGTCCTCATCACCAAATTGGCCCAGCTCTGTCCTCTTTCTCTTTTGGTGCAAATCAGAGGGTAGAAAGGGGAGAAGTAACACAGCCTGAAAACTAGGAACATTTTTTGTTACTCATTAACTTTCTTATATGATTCTGATAGCTTTTAAAATAACGAAAATCCAGAATAATATATATCTTCTTACTTTATTCATTAAGACTGCATCAGACCTGTCAGTGTTTCCATATTCCCTGTAAGACAATGGATTAAAGTGCTGATGTATAACACCCAAGCTCCAAAAATATAAAGCATTTCAATAACACTGAACTATTGGACAGATTTAACTACAGTTATAAATCAACATGCAAAAAAAAAAAAAAAAGCACAGAAAGACCTTAAGACAAGACTATGTTTAAAAGAGTTAAATAAAAACATATAAACACACACACACATTTATGCAGTAAATTTAAAAACCATCACTGCTCTGGGAACAGGAACTGTCACACCGCATGTGGGAAGGGTTTTGGATTACAGCTTATGCTTATATTACATAAATCACACCTTTTGGTATCTTGATCTTTACATGCATATGATCACATCAATCCCCGATGCAATTCCACTGCCTTTTAATGATGATACACCAGTGATGAATCTGTGTCACAGTTAATGCTGCCGTGGAAAACTCAGGTTATGAATTTCATTACTCGTGCACTAAATTCTCACTTGATGGCTGCATTAATTAGGAGCTCCCAACAGGGGACAGTATGGAAGCTCTCTTGCCCTATGAGAACTCTTGGAAGTTAAAGAAAAATAAATAAGGCGGTAGTGTGGGGAAGGAGCATGAAAAAAGGTGTATCTTGATACGTGAGGAAGCCAGGTCTTGGCGTGTCTCAGAAGGCTGAGTGACACACGCCCACACCTGAGCACGTCTGCTTCAATCCATCTTCCTGTGACAGCTTCCCTGTCCCCTTGACACACACGCCAGGACTTGCACTTCCACACCCAGAAACCTCCAGGCAGCCACAGCAGGGTTCACAAGCTGGCAAAGGAACTTTGTGCTGCCTTAAGATAGCCCCTACCTTCAGATGTTCAGCCTCCTCCCTGATGGTAGGGGGGCAGAACATCACCCCTTGTCCTGCTCAGTCTGTTCTCCTCACCCCAGGACTGCCATTCCCTTTTCCTTAGCCTCAGATACACTTCCCCTTTTCTGCTCAAAGTGATGGACAGGGCACAAAAGGTGCACGAAGGTCAGATGCATTCTTCAAGGAAACAGGGCCTGCTGCAGATGGAACTAAGTATAGAGAAGACACAAACAGCTTCTCTTGGAGAACCCCAGTGCTCTCATTTAGTAACCTTGCAGCAATTCTCCTGCCTGAGTGGGGTCATTTCAAGCATGTCCTAATGCAGGGAATCGTCCAGTCTTAAACACAAACCCCTCAGGTCCACCAAACTTAGCCACTGTTTGGCTAAGTATAAGCTGGGATCCAGCCCATGAGATTTAGACAGTTTCTAGGCAATCAGGTAAAATCACGGAATAGCGAATATTTGTACATCCATTTGTCAAAGGTGGCACAAACATGTCCAAGGGAGAAGAACTTGCGACTCACAATGCAATTTTTCCTACTACTTGCACAACCTGCACTTCCCCAGACATCCAGAAGATACACAGACAACTCCTTTCATGTATTAAAATGATTAATCAGCTATAAATTCATTATTTGAAATGCTATCACTGCAGTTTTCTGTCTTGGAGATCCCCGTGACCTTTGAAGAGCTCTGTGTACCAGTTAGCTGGTTTTGTTCCTGTAGCAACAACTACTAGTGCTTCCAGTCAGTTCACATTCCTGTAAAACCACACTTCTCTTGTCCCCAAATATTTTGGAAGTTACTCGTTAAGCTAACAAACCTCAAAAGCACCATAAAGCACACAGAGCAAGTCAGTAATTGCAGAGTGCTGGGCACAAGGTCGGTCTGCAAAAAGACTCCTTTTGTTTGTAAAGCCCAATGAGAAGCGAAGTGAGAGGTGAACTGAGGTAGGAACGCTGCAGACCTGCCAGTTCTCCCTTCTGGGCAGAGGCTCACTGTCCTGCCCGTCCTCCTGCTCCTTGGGAAGCCACCTGTCCCTGTCTGAACACCAGGGAGCCTGGGCAGGCTGATGGTGCCACGCGTGGCTGTGGGGCTGATCCCCAGCACGGCAGCTGGGAAATCCAGCAGCACCAAGCTGTTTGCTAGGGTGGAAACCCACAAGCCTTGCACAGCTCCTCCATGCTCGTGCTTCTCCAACTCCAGAGGCAGCTGCTAAAAAAATTCTAATTCTGGCACAAGTTAGCAGCTGTGGCCAATTTCAGTCAAATATTTCAGTCAAATAAGCAAAATGCTCACCTAGTGCCAATGCCAAGTGTGATATACACACAATGATATACCACACAATGCCATGTGTGGTATATCATGGGCATTTAACCTGATCAGGTTAAATGCCCATGATATACCACACATTACTCTTCACCAAACTGTGCTAAATGGTATGGAATGGCAGTCCATAAGGGTGTCTTTCCCAACAGTCACCTTGGAAAATTTCAAACCAAGGGAGCCCTAGCAACCCTGCTGCTACTGCTGAACTAGGCTCTCTGACCCCATGGTCCAAAGCAACATCCAGCTGCACATCCCAGGCAGATTCCAGGCCTGAGAACTGGTGGAGTAAAGCACAAAGATGAGAGAACTCAAGGAGTTTAAGTTTCCAATCGTCAAGACACGTAAAGGAATAAAACAATCATCTCAAAAGCACCAAAATCACACTCGATAAGCTGACGAGCCATCAATCCAGGACGGTGGGACTCCTGCTCACATTAACAGCAGTGCAATTGCAAGCCAAACACACTAAAATATGCAGAATGCCAGGTAGTTATAAATAGATTGGTTTCCTAGGTCGTGATTTCCAGATGAAATAATGTTTTCTTTTAGGCAAAACAGCTCAGTCTTAAAAAAAGCCAGGAAACTATTTTAAAACAAATTTCCATGCCAAAACTTGGCTTTGACATATGGAGAATGATTGGAGACAAAGCCCATTTCAAACACAAAACTCTCATTTCTAATGGACAAAGCGAATAACAAGTACACAGTTGTGTAAGGGGCTTACAAAATCAGAACACATCAAAACCTGCATATTTTGTAGCTGATTCTGAGAAATCAACCATGTCAGCTGTTGGATAACAATCGCCAGAAGAAAACATCTCAAATTAAGTGAGATAGTATCTCTCTACAGACACATATCAAAATTAACAGGGAGCACAGAGAAACAATCATGGAAGACATTTCATAAGCACCTGGCACGCTATCATTTTTCCCCAGGCACAGAGCAAGCACATCCATTACAGAACTCGAGCCCGCCCAGGGTTTCCTATTGAGAAATAACATTCAGCTATGGCAAACCCGCCCCAGCCAACGCGCCAGGAACCTCAGTTCAACCACAGGGGAACACACCACACATCCAGAAGACATCGTCCTGTCTCCTGCCTTCACGTACACTGGCCCTTCCAGACACTCCTGGTATTTTTATTTTTTTTTAACCTTTTTTTTCTTTTTTTTTGAGGAAGGTAAATTTGAACTCTGCCTTGCAGCTTTGTATTATTCATTACATAATTGTTACGTTTTATTAGAAATATGATCTATTATAGCCTTGAATATGGTAACTTAAATGACATTGAAAATTAGATTATTCTGATTATTAGAGAAGTGAGAAAGGTACTAAACATTTGTAAGGCTGATAATCAATCAGTGTATCCATGTGAGTGCAATAAAAATCAATCAGGAGCTAGTGCGTTTAAATCTAATTTTTTAAGCATGACATTTTCTTCTGAGTTTCTTTTTTAAATGTCACCCTTTTCTACAACAGTGATTGATTCTATCCCCAGGGATAGTTAACTCCAACTGTTTTATTCATTGCGCTGAGCTCTTGTATCCAGTCTTTTCTAAATATCAATTTAATGACAACAATAATATTTTTATCAAAATGTGAAATTCAGAAATAGGCATTCAAAACAGCAAGAAGCACGGCAGTACATTTAAACTGCTAAAAATACCAGGGACCTTTTAACTAGCAAGCAGTGTACTTAACACAGAAAATGGTGGAATTTTGTGTCCCTCCCATTTTCTTTTTCTTCCCATAAAAGAGAAGGCCAAGGATTTGCTTGTTTAAAACATAATTCATTTAGAAATGTTTCAGTAGTGAACAATGAATCACTGGCTATAGGGAGCCTGTGAGTAATTACCTATGCCTTCAAAATAACCTTATTAGGCTATTGTAAGTATAGGGGAGACCTTTGATACCTATAGCCTTAGGGCCCCTATTTTTCCATTCATGCACAGGGGATTTATATGGTTATATCCTGACGAAAGCAACACATCTCCCATTTATGTGTGAGGATAAATGTGGGGTTAATATATCAGAGCTGAGTTATAAGAACAGGTTTCATTATATGAATGAATGATACAAATGGATGCTCTACAGCTTTATTTAACTGGCCTGAAACTTCACCTGTGGTTTCAAGGATTCTCATCAGTCTGAGCGATTTTATTTTAGATGTGAAATTTGGCACCTGCTGTTGACACATCCCTGAAATATTAGTAAGTGGAATGAGCAAAATAAAGGAGTTTCTCATCCTTTTAAAAAACCCAATAGAATCTGAAATCAGACGTAGGACCAAAATTGAAAAGCCAATGCAAAACAACAGGCTAAAAAATACCCCTTGAAATTAGCTGAAAGGTCTGCCTTTGGCATTATTTAAATTTTTACATTCTTGCACTATCTTTTTTTTTTTTTAAGACATCCAGAGGCAAAATCAGCAGCTATCATACTTGGGATACTTAGAACTTCCAATCCAAGATCCAAAACCACTGCTGAAGGAAACCAAATGGTTCTACAGGCACATTTGTCTTGAATGTTGCAGAAGGACAGGACAAAAAAAAAAAAAAAAATCAAGCCAACCAAATAAACCCCAAAAAACAAACAAACAAACTCCCCTCCCAAACCCACCAGAATCCCATAAGCTGTTTTCAAGTGTATGAACATACCAACTAATGCCTACTTTTATAGTTACTATAGTATTTTGGGAGTGGATCAAGGTCTGCAGAACATGCCAAACAGGGTACTAACTGCCCACAGAATAGAAATCAGGACCCCAGAAATACAAAAGGAATGCCCCCCACATTCCCCAAACAGGTCCTAAGAACAAATGAGAAATTAAGAAGTTGTAAAAACAGAAAGACAGTAAACAAGTGGAAAAAAACCCCAAACAAACAGAAGAAAATGTGTTTTGCAGCACATGGGTGTGGGCAGGTAGAGGATGAGGAGCAGCTGAGTCAGAGGCAGGACAGACAGGGCACAGCACCTGTACCAGGGGCTGGACTGAAAGCAGACTCCTCGGTGTCCCTTACCATCTCCCTACATATTGCAATCAAAGTAGCTGGAGAGATGGGATTATACATTAAATGATGAACTGTTTAAATAGCATTTGCCCTGCGATTTCCATTTTCAAAGTGCTTTAATATCATCAACTAATTGCCAGTGTGAAATAGGATAATCCACACGCTCCAAGCAGCTGATGCTTAAACAGCTATTGAAGGTTGTTAGCATTAACAACTGCAGGCAGAATAAATCACTAATATTTCCTGTGAAGACCCACCAACATATCTGCCATGGAATTAGCCTAGCCATGCTCATTGACTCAGACAAAATTTACTCGCTGGTATGTTTCCATCTGTATTTCACATAGGCCTCACCTCAAGTTACTTAATATAGCCAGAAATTCCCATATGTGAGATGAAGTATCTCCACATGCAGGTCTTGCAGTGTCCCTGTGCATCTTGTGCAGCTGCTAAATTAAACTACACTTGTCATTCGCTCCTCACTCCAGTCATGCCCCATCTCTCTCAGTATTCTGCATGAAATCAGTCACTTCCTTACTCTCAACATAAAACCTATGATTTTTATTAAGATCTACCATGCCACTTGCAACAGGTTTGCAAGTAACTGTGTCACCCAGTGGGTATTTCCAGTCTTTCCCTTCCCCGCACAGCGCAGGAGTGGGAAGGAGCTTTGGGAATCAATCACTCCATCTGGGGAGGGTTCCTAAATTTACAAGCTTCTGCAGGTAACCCACTGAGAAGTGCCAGCCTGTGGCAGAATTCCCATGAAACTAAAACCCTCAGGGAAGCAAAGCATTTTGCTTACTATCTACTGTTTTGGCTGCCAAGACCCCAGTGCATTTACTACTACCTTCTATGGCAGTCTAGATAAAACGCGGCATGCAGATGGTTAAATCAAAATACTCTGGGGAAATGGAGGACAGCTTTTCTGGAATTGCAGTCTAACTTCTATGGCAGTCTAGATAAAATTTGGCATGCAGATGGTTAAATCAAAATACTCTGGGGAAATGGAGGACAGCTTTTCTGGAATTGCAGTGTCTTAACACATTAGCTAAAAATACACAAGCCCACAAACACAAAGTGATTATTCTTTCTCTTCCTTACAGCTGAAGTGACCAAATGTATACGCAGCAGTTGAAAAACGCTTCTAAATACTCAGCCTGAAAATAAATTTCTATTAGGCTATAATGCATTTCTTTTACCATAGGCTGGGTGAAGAAAAAAAATCCCTAAATTTCAAACTCTGAACTTTCAGTCAGAAATTACTGAGAGGCCATTAAATCTGCCTCATCTGATTTCAGCTGTTGAGGTGCCCTTTCAAGCTACCTTCTCAAAGCAACTGCCCTTTTGAGCTATAATCTTGAAGCCTGGTACACTAACTCTTTATGGATAACCGATTATGAGCAAAAATATCCTGAATCTGACCTTTCTCTCCAGGGTCATCAAAAGGTAAATCAGTCTACTTATCTACAAATATTACATTAATTTCTCTTAGGAGACAGTCATGGTAGTACGATGCCTCGCAACTGGGAGATGCTGGGGTTATCCAAAGTCCTCATTTCAATTTGCTGGGCATTATCCACGACCACCAATGACCAAGGAAGTGCATGGCTGTAAGCTAAGACCCGACACTGCACACTATCCCTGCCTACTGCCGGCCTGTAACACTTCATGTTTCAACCTGCCACAGCTATTTTATTTCTTATCCTAACATACACTGAGGAAAAGAAGTGACTTATTTTTTACTTAACTAGCAAGCTACCTACCATGACAAATTGCAGCCTCTTTCCTGACAATGCCATCAACAGACTCCTTCCACAAAATAACTTTCCATAATAAGCCCATTTATTCAATGTAATGAATGAGTCCCAGCTACAGGACAAATTCTAGTCATGCATGATAAAACTGACTTTATGGGACAGCAAATGGAAAGGCTACCAAAAAAAGGAGGTGAGCTGGAAGACCCCTTCCCTTTGCTTGCACATAGACACATGGGACTCAGGGCAATGGCTCCCCAGAAGAAAGAGCAGAAGTTCAGGAGCAATACCAAGACAGTGTGTCACTGCATTTCTCCCTTTTATTATGGGTGGTTTCACGCAGTGAACACAGGCTGGCTTTTCCTAAACAGGGTTCACTCTCTACATTATTCACCAGAATTAAAAATAACAGCCCCAACTTATCCCCACTGCTGTTTTTGTCTTGCAGTGGTGCTACTCCACCGATCGCAGCAGAGTCCTATTAGTGTAAAGCTACAGCAGCGTGGTGGGAGATCAGCTCTAATATCTGTATCTGCAGATGGATAACACCGCATTCATACCTAAGTTTCATTTCTTTGTTTTGCCCCCAAGGCTGAATTTCACATTCGTACCTCCTGGTGGCTTGTGCAATTGTGTAAAGGTGCATCTAGCGAGAGAGCTGCCAACTGACAACACGTCTGCAGGGGCTCTGCGTGCGCGGGTGCTCCGCCAGGCGCGGGAGCGCATCGCCTCCCGCAGCCGCAAACTGAGCTCGTGGAGGCGCAGGAACAGTTGTTCCCGGCATGTCTGAAGAAAGGGAGCTGCAGTCTTGAATCGCAGCGCTTGTCTGTGTTACAGCCTCGGCAGCTTGCAGCCCTGGCCTCCCACTAGGCCAGGGACAATAAAAGCAAAGAAATAGCTCAGAATCTATTTACCTATTCCTCCGAAGCAAATGTGGAAAACACACTATTATGAGCTTACACACATTCCTTCCTAAATGCAAAAGCTTGTTCATGCTCCTACTATTACAACAAAATAAAACAGAATTGGGACTGGGAGGTTATTTCCATCTCTCAAGGTGCCAGGATTGGCACCCAAAGTGGAGGGCAGCAAGGCCAGAGCGTGCACCCCACAACCATGCTCAGCTGCCCTGCTCCAGCTTACCCTCTTGGCTAGCTGAAGCAGCAGGAGAAGGGAAGAACAGTATCATTTAGCCAGGTGGACCAGAAGCCCTGCTAGATCAGCCAGAAAAAATTGCCTGTTTAAGCCTCACACTGATGCACAGTCCAACACAGCTGGTGGGCACACATCTGCACTGGCCAGGGGGCTTGGACGGCAGGTGGGTTTGATGTTTTTAAAGAACAGTGTGTGTTGTTAAAGCTGTTTTGCCATAATACTACTAAAAAAGCTTCATCAAATGGGAAAGTAACATGCCCAAACAATACTGTTGCATCTCACTGCATTTTAGTGTGTTGTTTACATCCTTTCCCTTCCCAAAAGCTGAGCAGTTGGAATAAACAATCTGCAGATTTGTTGTTGGGGTGGGGCATTTTTTTTGAAGATTACATAGTCCTGTTTTCACCAACTGTAAACTAAGGAGAAAGCAAGGAGTGAAGTCAGGGGACTTCTTTTTCTTTCCATCTCAGGATTTCAGGAAAGCCATGCCAAGCGAGCCAGCAGTCTCCAGGAAAGCCCTACTGAAGCTGGCTGCTGCCACAGGTAAACAAGTTTATTCACTTTCAGCTTCAGCTCTCACTGCCCACCCCGAAGCACTACACCCGCCAGCTGAGGCACTAAAAAGGCCTTTGCCTCCCAGGCTTTTCTTTGGATCCCTTTCTGCCCATGCATGGCATAACTCGGCTCTGAGCTCCAGCCAGGCTTCACAGGCAGCAGCTGAAGCCCCAGCTCACTTTGGGAGCTCTGTTCCTGGGACAGCAGCAGGCTTTAGTGGGACTCTTCAAAGCAAAAGGTGCCTGGGAGACAAAGGCCCTTGTTTTTGCCACTAATAAATACTCCTCCATCCATAATTCACATGCAAAAATACTGCTTCTCATCTATTAGTGCAGGCTCTCCAGACATCTGTACTCCTGCTTTATGTAGAGGCAGAAGCATCACAGCATTACAGGCTCGAATTCCCTCAGCACACCTGCAGCAACCTCAGCTGTTTCAGCACTCACATTATGACATGAATCACTCCACAAGCCTGCACCTAATTATCAGACTGTCTATTTTGATATATTTTATCTTTCATGCACAATGCCAAAGAAGTTCTTTAAAAATACATTCCAAATATTCTTTCATAAAAAAAAAAGGCAAAAAAAAAGCTTTCTTGTCTGGGACTAAACTTCTGAAATAGCAGGAGTAAGTGGACCAGATTATTTTAAAAAGAAAGCATGCTAGCAACTACAGAACTGGCTTAAAGGGCTTAATTCTGCCAGCCAGGGTCAAGCAGAATCAAATCCTGATTTCTCCATAAGATCTTTTAAATATCCCCAGAAAAGCCAGCACATAACCTTTTTACATTAAATGCTTTCACAGCACACCAGACCAGCCTGATGTAGTGATCACACAAGAAACAAAGCAGATAGACACTTGTTTCCAGGAAATATAAAGATACTAAGAAAAGCAGCCTTTTTATTTTTGATTTGAAATCAAAGTGATTACTGAGTACTCTGCAACTTCTAGGGCAAGATTTAGTGCACACAAGGGAGTTAATTTTGAGAAGGCAAACAGGCAGCAGGTCAACACAGAGTTAACTCAATAAAATAATAATTTCTACTTGGATAAACTGACCTAGTTTTCCCAGACTTCTCCATGAAAACAAAGGATGCAACTTGGACATGAGATGACATCTGAAAGGGAAGCCAAGGGCTTGGCAAGGAGACCGAATTCAACACACAGCTGTTCCTTAAATGAAGGTGGTGGTCCCCAGTTGGCACTAGAAGTGACTACCCAGCACGGATCATCTGGCCTTACAGGTGGCTGCTAACCCCATTGTATCTCAGTGATGCTGATGACAAATCTTTCACATCTGTCACCAGTGTGGGACT
Source organism: Melospiza georgiana (assembly GCF_028018845.1). Lineage (NCBI taxonomy): Eukaryota > Metazoa > Chordata > Aves > Passeriformes > Passerellidae > Melospiza > Melospiza georgiana. The sequence continues at coordinate 39,589,935 of NC_080430.1, read as the reverse complement.
GGGCCCTGAACTCATTGCACACAGTTTGGGCGCCTGTGTCCAGCGAGGATGGTCTTCTCCAAGACTGTGGCAAGTGCAAGATGAAAGATGCACTAACAGAAGGGTTTCTATGAGGTCCTCAGGATGTTGTTCTAGGGTTACAACTCCCATGGGAAGCATGAGCTAAAACCTCAAGATTTCCAAAAGCAGAGGTTTATCAGTTCCTAAAAAAGCTGATGAACATCCACCTGCCCATCCAGCTGCAGAACTGCCCAGAGCATCTGGGTGAATGGTAGACACAGTACAGCCAAGCCCCCCAGGCCCTGGGATGTGCAACATGGAGGACAGGAACAGACCAGGCTCCTTCCTGGCCCCCCTTGTAACTCATCCCAAGGTTCTGCAAATCTGAACACAACAGACAACTCTTCATTTTGGGATTCAACCCAATGTTATTTTCAGCAAAGCTCTGTTGTGCTGGAACACCTCCAACCAGCTCAAGTTAAACAATTTGCCCAGAGAAAATGTTCAATGAAGGGGAAACATAAAAGTATGCACAGAAAGAGGCCTGAGTCCCCCTCTTTTCTAATCCATCACACAGCATTAGGGATTAAATACTCATTAAAATGTATATAATAAACTGTTAAGACAGGGTATCTAGTGATTCTTCTTAATTGCCTCATTTTTCCCACACCCTGGTTTCTAGGGAATATTTGTAAATATTCCTCCTCCATTAGTGCAAGGCCCCTGTACCAGAGAGTTACCTCCCTGCCTCAGTGCCCCAGCCAAGAAAGAAGACCCCAAACCTCATGGGTTTGTACTGTATGCTCTAGGAGTGGCAGCTGATATGCCTGTGTAGTTTATGTATGTTCACACTTTACAATGCCTGAGTTCTAGTAGGAATAATGTTCCTAATAAACATGTGAAATAGCTGTAGCTGACTCAGAAAACAACAGGAAAAGTTGCCAAGAAAAGGCTTTGACTCTCTTTTGAGGACAAACAGGATTTAAGCCTTCTTCAGAACTAAAGGAATAAAATATTTATGCGTATTCTCCTCTGTCCTTGTTTACTTTTCCCTGTGTTATGAGAGAGGTTTGAACATAAAAGGGCTTCTTTTTCTTATTAACAACTATCCTTGTGCTTCTATTTATTGTCTTTTTATTATTTGCATTCCTTTTCCATTTAAAATTATTTTCTGGGTGTTCTGATTTAATAGCAGTGTTCACCTGAAGAGGCATCCAAAGAAGGAGCAGGGGGGAAAGTATGCATTGAGCTTCTCTTCCAAATTATTGACAGGGAAAATCAAACATCTTTCTTGTAAAAATGTGCTGTCAAAAGGCTCTTATGAACTAACAGTCACTTGTTCCAGGGATCTGGATCACTTGGGTTTGATCCTGGTGCTATTCAATGGGATAACCAGATAGTGCAGCAGAGTACAATGTGGACTACAAGACCAAACACACACTGAGCTCTGGACTTCCTCACCAATCTGCACAAGACTCCTAATTGGAAACACAAGAGCTCCCTGCCCAAAAGCAGTAGACTGGTACTGTCAGAGAGCAACTTAAGTTCCTCCAAACCTAATGCTTCACCTTCCAGCATCAACAGCTTTCCCGTATCAGGAAAAAAACCACTCATTCATTCTTGAATGAAATTTCAGATGTGATGCTTTTTTGAGTGTCTTTTCCCAGTTATGTCTCCACTACAATCAACACATACCATGTCACAACTCACCTAGAAGAAGTGCTATGGCAAGAACGACATAGGAAAGATAGTCCTTGCAAGAAGCACAGCTATGGTGCAGTGAGGGATGCTGAACATGTGAGGTGCAGCAGTTCAGTGCATAAGGATATTCACTTACTGCTGATTTGTTCTCCTGGGCTGATGCCTCCTCTACTGGTGCCTCCACCTTACAAAATGGCTAAGACCTGTGCAATGCCACTATCAGCCTTCTTGAGAGAGAGAAGAAACTCTTGTGTATTAGCCAACATACTTAATTTTTATAACTATAAAAATTAGATCTCAATCTTTACCACTGCAACATTCTCTAGAAGTACACAGTATGTAAAATCACTGTACTTCATAAGACTACATGTAGCTTGTGGATTCTGTGAAATGTAAAACTCCCCATAAACTTCAGGATTTCCTAGCAATTTCCATTTTTTCTGTCTCTCTTCCATTGTATTACTATTTCCATGATGCAAACTGTAAATCAGCTTGTTGGAAGTTAAGAACAAGGAGAGATGGGAGGAAGCAAAGGATTTGCAGCAGCACCCATTGCACCAGGGCTGAGTGACAGCAGAAAACCTGTTAATGATGGAAACAGGAGGAGACAGAGCAGGTGAAAACAGTGTCCCTGGATCGACCAGAGTGTCAAGGAATGATGTCCTCTCCTGCTCCTTCAACCGTGCAGTGACATCTTCACCAAAACCACCTGCAAAGCGAATGGAGCTCAGCTCTCTGCCAGGGACCTGGCACCCCTCAGCCATCTGACAAACTGTGTGTGTGCCTGCTGCTGAAAGTGTTTCTAAAACACTTTATCACCCAGTATCATTCAATGTTTTAATATTGTAGTATCTCTGCAATGTTTTAATCCATCTTCACTGCTAAGTTTTCCTATTTAAGGCTTTTTTCCCCCCAAGCTCTCAAGTTTTACAGTAAAGAGTTTCCCAGTTTTCAAACACATCAAGTTCTGCCTTCAAGAAAATACTTCGGTGGAGCATCCACCTCCTTAACATAGGAAAAAAAAAAAAAGTGAAAATGCACAACACTATCTGCCAGTATTCCTTCTTCCCCCAAGTTTAAGAACAGCAAATGTTTTAAAATGTAACGCATTGAAAATGATAAAAATGTAATATGCTTTGTTAGTCTGTTATTGTCAATGGTTTGTAAAGTCCTCCCTCAGAGGATTGGACTTAAATCATTCATTAACTTGAAGATGATTGCTTTGTCCTGCAAAGGGGGAAGAACATGGATTTCTCAGATGTAACCCAATTTCCTAACAAAAAGAACCTGATGAAATTCAGTTACCAAAACAATCTATCATACCCTAAACAGAAGTGTAAATAAATTAAATTACAAAATGAGCTCCTACACCAAAGTCTTACTTTATGGAGAGTTTTAAAATTAACATTTCATTTGCTTCGAAGTTTGAGGAAAAAGAAAGAAAGAAAAGTAGGTCAGCATGTTTCCCCAGCATGTCTTTCTGACTCCATTAAAACTGTCTGTCAGATGACTAACCATGCCTGTAATCCAACTAAAAGCATGTTTGCTTTCTGTTGCACTTTTTGCCAGGGGAAAGGAAGAATTCCACTTAGCTTTAACTCTGAAATTCAGGTAAATGTCTCCAAAGTCAGACAATTTCCTCACATTTATTTACCAAATCTGTTTATATCAACAACAAGCAACTGGTTATGGATGCATGGCACTGAGAAACGATCCCACAGCTCATTAAATGCCGATCAGCCACAGGCACCGCCTGTAGGGCTTTAAGCTACAACTTGTAGAAGTCAGGTTTCAGAGCTGTGGTCTGATTGACAGACTTTTCATGAGACCTAGATTTAAACATTTAAGAGCTTTCAGAAACAGGCAAGCATGCAAACAAATACTGGAGTAAAATAAGATGGGGCAAAACCATTTCTGTTCATTTTGGGCTAGAGGACATTAAAAATTCTAACGCCTTATGATCTCTCTTTTTCCTTTTATAGAATTGGCAGCTGAGTGTTATTTAAGTTTGGATAGAAAGGGTGCTATTTCTACTCCTTGTACACCATCTACTTTAAAAAATCCTTTACACTTTCCACATGAGCGCTGTAGAACTGGAAATTAACTGTTCCGATGTATTTTAAAACGAGCATGTGATACAAAGTCAAACTAAAAACAAATCGAGGCTATTTTTAGAGCCCAGTCCTAGGGCCAGCATCGCAGCAGGAGGAGCTGCAACGTGTCAGTCGGCTTATCGCAGGCACGGCAGTGGAAAACTCCCTCTGCTCTAACAATTCATCCAGCAGATGAAAGCGAGAGCCTGACAGCAGCAGAGGGAAATCCATGGCCTTGTCTGCTTATGGAGAGATCTTCCTAAAGCGTCTTTGAGCGCTTACGGGTTTCTGAGTGCCTGCTTTCCGTCTTCCACACCATCAGCACGGGAGCTGCTCTCCGCAGAGAGGCCAGGGGAAGCTCTGCTGCTTGGCCCTTTGCAGAGGCACCCACCCTGTGCAAGACTGTCTGCAGTAAAGTGATCACCAGGAGAACAAAAGTTTGGGGATATAAACCAGCAGGAAGAGATACACACTCTCCCATTTGTTTCTTCTGAGGAGAAGGACCAAATAAGCCTCTCCTTTGATAGAGAGTCCTTCAGGAACATTCGGGTTGCTGCAGTTCAGACTTCCCAGAACTCTTGGGAACAATTTACTTCATTTCTCATGAACCTTGGCTACTGTAGATAACATTTTCAGGTTGGCCTGACAACCAAATAAGCCATGTTTAGCTTCAAGGCCCAGAACACTGGCAATTTGCTCGTTCCCAGACTGATATTTATCTCATTGACATTTCTCCATCCTTCGGATTCAACATCCCAAAATAAAAAAAAAAAAATAGGGAGAAAAAAAGGAGCATTCAAAGGAAGAAAAAAGATACCAGAGAAACCAGAAGGGCCAATAGAAAGCACAAGCCACACAGCACAATGGCAATTAGAAAGAGAGATGCAAAGATGCCCCGCGTCCCCAAACAACAAAATGATCCGAATGAGGAATAGGAAGCAGTGAACTGAGTGCATAAAGGAAGAATGGAAGCTCTGAAACAAAGCTTTTGAGGTCATGGGATTGGGGTCTCAGCAGTTATGTCCGCATGACAAAGCAAATGTGGCCTCAGCATCATTCTTAGGAGAGCAAGGACTGGGAAGGGACTGGCTACTTCAGGGTTTCCCATCTGCTCTGACAGCAGCATTGCCCAGCACAGGACAAGGCAGAAAGGATAACCAGGGTTTTCCTTGCCACGAAAGCAGCTGGGATACTAAACTGAAGAAGAGGCAAAGGCAACCTGCAATGGCAACACAAATGCATAGAGCCAGTGTCTTTACATGTACAATTTGGAATAATGCTATGAACCAAAGCAGGGGATGAGAAATAACAGAAAAATGCTAGAAAAAGAACAAAATCTATGTTGAGAAGAGATTTTGTAAGAGATACCTGCCCAAAATGTCTGGGAAACTGATGGAAAACATCTGATGAATCCTAAACCACCCCAAAAGTGTAAAATGAAAACTAAGACCCGTGTCAATGCCAACTGTTCTCAAGAAAAAGCCCCATGTCCAGAGAAGGACTTCCTCAGAAGGTGACACATGCCAGGACTGCCACAGAAACCTGAGCTGCAAGCACCAACAGACTCACTATGGGCACCTTTAAAATCAGAATGGCTTCAGCAAGGTCTGTGGACTTTGCTAGAGCACAGAGTAGTAGCGAGCACTTCTCTGGAGTGTGCTGCAGATCTAAGCAGAAATTAGACTGTGTGTGCATTATGCTTTTCCCAGGCTCTAGTTACCTTAAGTTTCACCTGTAATGAAAGAAAAGTTACTTGTGCAAGGACTCTGGGCCACTCAGCTGAGTATCTTCCACACGACATGATTGAGAGCCTTTCAGAAAGTCCTTTCCTAAAGCACATCTCTTTTAGAGCATGCTTGTGTGTGGCAGTACAAATGATTAGTGTAATAACTTTAGAAGTGTCACAAATTTAATAAAACACCTTGTTAAGCAAAAAACATAAGAAAGGCACACATTTACAGTCATTGAGGACTAGGATTGATGGATGCAGACAAAGGCTGCAGAGAGCACACGAGCCCTGGTAACTTCTGCCAGGATCTGTGTTGTCATAGAGACAGCAGAGAGCGTTGAAAAGTTCACAACGGTAGCTATACCTTAGTGAATAAGTCTTAATGTAACTTCCAGCTGAGGACATGTAATCAATCTCTGTATGAGCTTATTGAAGGAATTCCCTTTATGCTTACTCAGTCCTCAAGAGCCTAAAATGAGGGAAAATATTTTAAAATATATATTTTACTACTTTTGAAGACAAGCCAAGCGCTTCTTTAGAACTGGGAGAGTAGGGATGGTAGTGGCAGGAAGATAACTGTTTCTTTTGAAAAAGAAATTATGTAAAACGTGAAAAACTTGATATTCAATTAAAAAAATCCCCAAACACTAGCACCAACCAAAAGAAAAAGCAAAGAAATGGTAATTCTAGAGCAGCCTGGCAAGTTTGGCCACACGCAGCAGTTTCTTCCCCTTTCCCCAGACACTTTCCTGGCAAAGGTGGTTGCAGCCCTGGCATTTCACTGCTGCTCTTCTGCTGTTGGGTTCAATCAACTCATCCCCTTTTACACTGCAAAACACAAGACTTTCCCTGTTCTCTCTCCCCTCTTCATGCCTTTCTCCTGGCATCTCCCTTTCCAGTGGCATTTGACCCCTGGTTTACCTTCCTCAGGGCAGCAGCACCCCGTGACCTTTCTCGGGTCCCTGCTCCGGGCTGTGTCCCACCACTTGGGAGGTATGGGACACTGCAGCCCACAACGAGCAGCACAGAAACAGTGCCAGGGGTTGTTTATTGGCTGAGGTCTTCAATTCTTAGCTTACACAATTATGGGGTTTCTATGCAAGTAAGGGGGAAAAAAAATTTGCAGCACTAGCATGCTGCAGTTTAAAGTTACAGCTATTTGCATAATGCCTGAAAGGCAAGGAATAGAAGAAAAAGAGAACATTAGGATGCTATTCTTACCTTTCCCTAACATTTTAGGATATAAAGATCAGACTAATTACCAGACAGTCTTGAGCTGAGCAGGGTTCACTAATCACACTCCGCTTGAGGAATTAGGAGAGAATTTACTTAGCCGCATCATGAAAGGTGCCAATAAATTGTTCAGCTGGAGAGTTAACATAATAAAAAAAATCATTTTTTATGTTATTTTCTTTAGCAGTTTATTAATTGCTGCCTGAAATACTTTTCTGAAACACAACGAGCTGCAAATGAATTCATGGGCTATTAATCTGCTGTACATGGCACTGGAGGGAAAGCTCATTAGGTGAGTTGATGCAATTACTGCTATTACATAACCATCTTCACAGAACATAGAGTAAATTATGGATAATAACATTCAATCTAAGTTGCTCCTTTAAACATTAAAGCTGGCAAGTGAAAAATCAGGGGTATGCAAAATCAGGGGTAAAGGCTAAAACACAGAAGAAGCAGACCCCAAAAGGAGAAAGGAAAGCAGATCTGCTTCTTTGAAGACAAAAAAACTACGCTTTTTTTGAAGATAAAAAAAGCAAGAGATGTTTATTTAACCATGGGAAACAATGCACAATAAGTAGAGCACAGTTCTCTACAAGAGAATTTTAATTGTATGTAGATCATTTGCAGCCACCCAGCATAACAAAGTGTGCATTATCACTGGCAGAGCACAGGCTGACACTAGAGCACTGTGGTTTTTATTGCAGGGAAGACCCTTCCCCATTAGCTTTGCTGTCATCTTAAAACAATCTCCCCATTAGTGACATTGAGAGTTTGGCATTAACTTTTAAAAGTTTCCAAATTTTCAACCCAAACAAAAGAAATTACAAGATTTCCTATCTGATTAGCAACTGAAAAAAATCTTCAAAACAATCTGTCCTTAAAAAGCAAAATTAAAAATATGTGATCTCTATGGTTTGGGCATAGCTTCCCCACTAACTGTATTTCCAATTCTTAATTTAATTGGTATTTTCACAGTTAACATCTTTCTACTTTCAAAGCACTCACGATACAAGGTCTCCCAGCCCCTGTGAAAAGACGTAATTTTCATCTCTCAAGACAGGAAAGACAGAATAATCAGCTTGTACGGTTTAGAGAGAGGAATTAGTCCCAGAACAGAATTCAGGGGTTTGTGATTTCTACTCTGATATTTAGCTCCTGCCTCTCGAGAAAGCAAGTTAACAGGCAAGGCAACTACTCTGGAATTTTTGAAAAAGCCCCCAGCCACTCTGTGGTATTTAGGCATCCAGTTAAAAATCTAGCCTGTAGCAAAGCAGAAACAATTCCTAAATCCAGTGCTTCCTGCTGGCTGAAAAGAATAAAACAACCCCAGTTCAGTTCTGACTAACATCTAAATAAAGATTGCATGCATTCTAATTAGTTTACTTTAAAATGACATCAGTGAAATCTGCATGAACTTCCCAAATGCAACTATGCAGACTAGCCCTCCACTTAGCCACTCACTGTGGATGGAATCATGCTTCATTAAAGAGACTGAAAAAATTAAAGAGAAATAAAAAATACAAACATGACAGTTCCTCAAGTTGATGTTTCCTGCTTGCCAATTTCAACTAGAACAAAAATAAGTATATCCATTCAATCTATTGTTCAGTAGCAGAATGTAATCACATGTTCCAAGAAGCATGAACATTTAAATATTATAAGACTCAAGTCTGTGACAAAGAGTAACAGACATTTCTGGGCAAGTTAAAAAAATCCCCAACAAATACCGAGCACAGAAACCAGATTCTCTCCTCTTCATGATAATTCCCCTGCATTCCCTCCCTTCCTCCTTCCCTTCCTCCAGAGAGGTTAATTGTAAGCAGATTTGCAAATCTGAACATTGCTTCAGTGCACTGAAGTAATCTGGAACAATTCTGGGCCTTTACAAACATAATTTCACTCTATTAGAGCTCACTGCAGACAAGATTTATGCCAGTATAGAGAGGGCTTCTCTGCATCACACCCTAGTACGTGGGCTGCGTTGTGTCTGAGGGGACCCCAAAGATCATCAAGTACAGTGACAGTCCCTGCAGCCCACACAGTTTATGAAAAAGGATGGAAGTGGAAGTGCTGCTGGGCTAAGCTGGGCAGTTGCGGCAGAAAGGAGCTCCATTTTCTTCCCCCTTATACCCTACAAAAAAATCCAGTTTAGGCTCTCTTTATGAGCAGGCTTCACCTTACAAAGTGACTGCTGCAGCATCCTGCTTGAAAGAGTCCATTCTTGTGGGCGAGTTTTGCCCAGCTTCCTGCGTGCTCCCCTAATTGCAGGAGGCAGCGCCGAGTGTGACCCCTGGGCAGCTCCTGAGCACCCAGCGAGCGGCTGGCGGGCACCTGGGGTCACACCGAGGATGGGGCTTCAACAGCAGCCTTGAGACCACGTAATAGAAGGGCAAAGGTTAGTTTCCTAAGGCTCTCCATCACATAATGAGCCACTGTCAGCCTGTGCAGCCTTCTCACTTCAGCAGCAGCAAGAAAAGAATCCTGCATGATCACCGTTTGTCTCGATGTGGTGATTCAGAACACCAAACAGACTGGGAGGTTACGAAGGACAGAAGAGGTCTGGAGTGGGGTCCAGAGCCTCAGCTGCACCCACACTGCCCTAAGCACTCCTCCAGGAGCTGAGGTGGGACAGCCATATAACAATGCCCAAACCTGGTGCGGCGCTGGTGGAGGGACTGGCTCCAGGCCCTGAACCGGGAGCTGCAGCTCAGGTTTCAGTGACAAAGCTCTGGAGTTTCTGAAGGAAGGGTATCTGATTAAAGACAGCAGGGTTTTATTTCAAGCTGTGTTTTGTCCTGTTGTAGGGATGATAAGGCAGTCATCACTAAGTCGTTTCCCCTCACACTTTTTGTCTTGCCTATCTGGAGCACAAACTTTTTGCAACAGGGACTACACAATGAAAGATGGTCCCTACACTAGTGGGATCCAGTTTCAGCAAGTCTTGCAGATATTATCACAAGGCAAATAGCTCCAGTCCTGCCCTGGAGGTAGTGTAGTTATTGACCTCTTGATCAGATCTGGGGAGTAAAATGGGGTCGAAGATAGCTTTTTTCCCCCTACAGGAACAAAACAACATATAGAGAAATGCAAATTTGCTGCATTCCTTTATCATCTCACTTCATTCTCTGAAACAAGATAAAGGCATACAAGAAATGCTCAGTATCTCTTCTCTTTCAAACACTGTACCCCCATTCTTAAATCTCTAGGTATCACACTGGCTATGCACCCAGTTCCCATCTCTCCTCTCATGTTTGTGAGGAACACTCATTAAGCTCAAAGGGAGCTGCATATGCAGGTACTTTTGCATGCCCTTTAAAGACAGAACAAATAAACACAGGACTGCAGCTTTTAAGCACAGATTACTCTGTATACTGAAAACCAGTATCTACTCCTCCTTAGCTCCTGGGAACAGACCTTGGGGTTTCTATTTGCAGGTGCCATCATGATTACTTTCCCCAACTGGGACTGCTTTGAGCATTGTAGGCTTGTTTCCCTGTGAGATTTCTCTGATACTTTTTTCTGTCCTTTGTTCATGGCTTTCACATTACAAGATAACAGAACTGTAAGAAGACAAAAAAATAAAATGTGAATAATGCACTGGGGGAAAAAGAAAAACCTCTATCTGGTAAGAAAAAGCCGAATGACAGATGTGCCTTTGTTTACATAAACTTCTAAAGAAATGGAGTTAAAATCTAGAGATATGTATGAAAGAAGGTCAGATAAGAAAATAGTTTCTCAAATCTCTTAAGAGATGAAAAGCTCCTGTTTATGAAGGGATAACACAGAATCACTTCAGACTTAGTTCTTAAACCCAGAAGACAAGACACACTGCATTCAAACTGATGACATTTAAAATAATTTCCCTGTTCCCTTACAAATGCCTTCTACAGAAATGCAGCCAGAGGACATCCCTCACTTTTCTCCAGGATCCTCTGTTCCCCCTCCAACCTGTTATCCCCTTTTCAGTGCCTGTACAATTTTGAGATAAAGGCAACTGCCAAAGGGCAATTTCACTTAGTTTACCCCAGAAAACAGGCAGAGCAAAACCTTAACTCCTGCTGGCAAAGCTCCAGCTACCCTATGGGAAAAAACAATCCATCACCTAAAAGGCAGTAAGTCTTTCTAGTTTATCCAAAGTAACTTTGGTTAACATGTTGGAAATACTGCTGATACTTCCAAAACCTACTCCGATGTGACGTTACAGCATTTAATAAGATTACTACTTCACGTCAGCAATAAAGTCCTTAGGAACTCAAGACCCTCAGGTGAGAAAAGTGCTTTTTCTTCTCTTCCAAACTACATCATACTGTTTTTATAAAAAAAAAAAAAAAAAAAAAAAGCAGCTTCATGTGCACTTAATATGCAGTGAAAGAGCTATGAATAAAATCCTCCTCATTCAATTTCATATCTTTGCATTTTAGCCTACCTTCTCCTTTACTCCCATCATAGTCTCCACTCCAACAGATCTATACCTAAGTACAGATAAGTGCACTTCAGGCACACAAGAAAACTCAACACAGACAGTGAATTCATGGAAATCCTAAGACCTCCTCCCTTAGTAGCTTGAAACTTTCCAATATCCAGAATTTCACATTTCCATGAAAAGGAGCTGGAAACACAGCACAATGGTCCAAAGGATGTACCTGGTTCTTTCTCCACCTCTCAGCACTCTTTCTCTGACAGGAGAGGGTGAGAGAGAGAAATGGCATACAGGGAGGAGGGACAAATGCAACTGTAGGACCTCCAGCTCCTGACCAAGTACAGAAAAGGGAATTACTGGGATGCCACACACAATTCAGAGATGTAAAATGCTGAAGATGAGAACCAGTTTAAATCACAGTTCAGACATAAATGCCTCATCATCATCAATTTTTCTTTTTCTGTGATCTTATACTCTCTCCAAGAAACTCTTGTGGGTGAATTAAAGTTAAGAACTGGTTGGGCAATTTTCCCTCCTCTCTTATGCACACACTGCAAATTTCTGTAGAGGTTATTACTGGTATTGACCTACTGACACCAGGAACATCGCTGATAGAGGTAAAAACCCTCAACAATCAAACAGATCACTACACCAGAGACTTTTTTGCTACTGCAATCAATCCAATCAAAAATGAGAAAGTTTCAGAAGCATTACCCCATGGGATCTGAAAAAGGCATTTTTAGCTATATTTTCAGTCTTGATGGGGATATCAATAAACTGGAAAAAGAGAGTATCACATATTTCTACATAAATATTTTAAAATGTTAATTTAAAGGGCAAACCAGAGATTTCTACAAAAGAAGGGAGGGAGAGGAAAATCCTGTGGGGTTTTGGTGTGCCTTGCATAGTCAGATTTACTGGCTTTGCAGGTTTAGAGAAGAGCATTTGCCAGCTCATTTCACCTTTCAGAGAGGGTCCAGGCAGTAAGAACACACAGCTTTTAGGCTGCAGTGTTAAGGACTCAGAAGTCTGTAAATACAGGTCTAAAGTTGTGTAACAAATTCATACTCCTTTTCCTCCATACAAATGCAGATATTGGCTTCAATCACATAATTGCATAATCATTTTTTTCCCCTTAGGACTGACTGCCACATACATGTAGGATATGACAAACAATAAATTGTTTCTGAGACAACTTACATTCTTTGGACATTCCCACTTCAAAGCACTTCTGTAGTCTGCAGTACTGGCAGCGATTTCTGGTAACTTTATTGATAACACAGTTTTTATCTCTGTGACATGTGTAAACCATGTTCTTTTGGATACTCCTGCGGAAAAAGCCCTGGAATCAAGAAAAAAAGAAAATCAAGTAAGCTTCTGAGCTTTCCATAAACCATAGAGACAGGCATGTTGCTTTAAAGTAACAAAACTAATTCAAAGTTATGGCTGGAATATGGCATCTTTAAAGACTCAGTCTTACTATAATTTAGTACTGTTTGTTGCAACATAAGACTCATCTCCTAAATAAAAACTAATTATCTGATGCAACCTAAGGCCAAAATAAACAAAGCTAGAACTAGTAAGAGCATTCAGGAAATTAAGTTCTGGATTTTACAAAAAAAGCTCAACTAAAAATTGTTTGAGCTTATGAATGTAAGTAATGAGTTGGGTAAACAACAGCCTTCCTAACAGATCCACTTGGAAGTCAGACACTCATCCAATAACAAACAGACTTACTCAGCCTGAAGGTCCCATCTATTTTTGTTACTGCAGAGACTCTCTAGTTTGAAGACTGTACCTCAAAAGAGAAATAATCTGAAACCCAGGTCTCTTAACTGCTGAAACTCCTACAGCAATTAATGAGGCTTCTGCAGGTGAAAGAGTTCCAGCATCAGGTTATTGAGTTGTGAACTTGTAAAAGTTGCCAATTACAGCACTTTTTTCTTACTCAGATACAGCTGTGAAAATAATCAAGTAATTACAGTGATCTTGAACAGAAATTAAAGAAACCTAGAGGTCTGGTTTGTACTTAAGGAACACCATTTAACTGAAATCCTCCTTCAACAAGTGAAAAACAGAAAAATAGCCATAAATGGTAAGGTTAGGTGGCACAGAAAAAAGTCAAAGCCCAAGTTAATTTCACTAAACCCTAAGCTTTAGATAATATCATGTAATAATGAAGAAAAAAAAAGGAGGATTACTTTAAGCATTTTAGAGCTCAACCCACAGATATTCAGGAAAAGTATTTCTACAACAGACATTTGGAAATTTGACAGCACTATTTAACCTTCTCACTCAGATTTTGAAAATGGTTTCAGCAAGCACCAGGGTCAAATTTCAGTCAACATCATAACATTATGGAAGAATAGTTAGCAATTTAATATTTGTTGGAGGGCTTGAGAGGTTAAAACTCTTCAACCAGCCACATGTTTATACCCTACAGGGAAGCTGTAAACTCGATGCCGCAGACGATAGCTCTGTGCCCACAATGCATTAGTCTAAAGATGCAATCATGGGAAGCTATAAAACTGGCTCTCCTCAAGGTGCTCACCAAGACACGTGTGCAGCTCAAGAGACAAAACTCCCCTCAAGAGACAAAACTTCAGAGCTGACTGAGAGACTTTCTGGCTATATGATCAGGGAGTGGTAGGGCAGGCAGCAAGGGCTGGTCATAAATTCCTTGCACAACCAACGTGCTATAGGTGCTAATGTTATGAAAATACCTCAGATTCACTCAGAACTGAAAAATGCCTCCTTAATCACGTAACCCCTGGCAAAAGTTTTCTGTAGTTCTTGCACAGGCAAGCCTCATCCTGAGGTTAGCTCCTCTGATTTAGGAGATATTTATTACTACCATCAAAGTGGTAAATAAAAACTCTCCACATCTTTTCCTTAAGCTACTGGACCCAGAAGAAGAATTTAAAGCTATTTGTTTGGATAATTAAAACCTTTCAAGTTATTAATAAATACTGCTATTTCATATTCTACACTTCTGATCACTAACACTGCTTCAATTGTTGCAATGGCAAGTATGGCAATTGTATGTACATTTGTTTCCTTGCCAAAAAGAAAATTTATGGCAATATTCACTCCTTTCTTGCTTTGATATTCTCCTGTGATGCCTGGGTCTGGGGTAATTGCTGATATGGCTAGCAACAGTGAGGCACCTATGGCATCTATTTTGGTTTAATTCAACAGGCAGAAAATGTGAGCTGTGCTGTCTCTCTATAGCTTATTTGGCCATCATTTTCTAGCTGGGAAGACACAGGATAAGCCAAAACCGCTAACTTCTATGGCAGCCACCCAGCCTAATCCAGTGCTGCTGCAGGTGATTTAACATCCACAGCCACCAATGGCATTACTCTCCTACCACCAGCCCGACAGGGCAAGAAACAAAATGGCCCAAATGAAACAAGTCACCCAACACTGGGAAAAGAAGAGACAGTCTTCTCTAAATGCATCTGTACTCTACCAAAATATAACCAGTAGCTGATGGCATCTACTGATCAGTTGCTCTGATATATAGCTGCAGGGTGTGCATCCTTATAACCAGGGTTTAATTACAGCCCATCAGGAAGGAAAGCAGAGGAGGCTGCCTAAGTCCTTACCAGACAAACTTGACCACACAGTGAAGCTGAAAAATGTGATCCATCTGCAGACAGCAAGTATAAAGCATTCATGAACTCATTACTAATAAAAAAGGCTTAAGAAGAACAAATTTGGAAAAGGCAGATCTCCAGGTCGAAATGAAGACAGTTTCCTCATCAGCCTAACCTCCCCAGGCAATGTCCTCCACAGAGTGAAAGACATAGAGAAGGATACTAACTGTGGAAGCTTTGACTGCTGTTTGACAAATTACTTTTTAAGACCTGTATCTGATTTTCTTCCCGCACTTAATCATGGAACCTAAATAAAAATGAACTTGTTTACACAAAATATTCAAGTGAAAAAAAGGTGTAATGTGGTTCTGGTCAAAGCTAAGAACATTATTCTCAACAATGTATTAGTGCCCACTCACCAGTATTCTTCTCAAAGTCAGCATTGGGATACCATTCCTTGTAACATTTGTGACAAACTAATTTTAAAAGATCAGCAACACATCATCAAAAAGATTCAATTTTTACATTTTCCTCAGGACAGGCACTAAGATTATAATTATCTTTGCACCCCAAACCAAGCTGGGACAGGAACTCGGGCGCTGGTGGATGAGGAGCACCATTTGCTCAGCACTGGGGCTCAGTTTCCTCACCCACCCAGAAGCCTGGTGTGGTGCAGCCACAAGTTATGGATGGCACTGAAAGCAGGGCCATGCTCAGAGATACTTCCTGAATCTGGGCTGAAAAAACAGTGTGTCCTGTCTTTCCCTCTGCAGGGTTTGGACCCCGACTGCAGCTCTGCAGAGAAAGAAAACTGTGCAGGACACAGAGATGGCAGAGCAGGTGCTTGCTGCCCAGTTAAACTGAAAAGCACAATTATACCCTTTCAAGGCTGGGCTCCAAATACCACAGGTATAATAACTGTGGCTTTTTCAATAAAAATACTGAAGTTAGAAGCAAGCCTAAGTTTTCCTGCAAGTGCTTTCTGTCAAATGACTCCCATGTGATCTCACAACCCCAACAGTTTCTTCTAAAACCAAGAAAATCCAAACCTGACCTGATGTTAAGAAGTTGTCAGAAACTTCAGAGACTGAAAACCACCACTGCTTATAAATGAATCAACTTCTAGTGCCTACTGGCTCTCGGGAAACAATATACTAGCAATGATAATTCAGTCACCTCAAAATGAATCTGTTTGGCTGAATATTTACATGAGCCATTTTTTATGCAAATATTTTAGCATCCCATCCAAATTAACACCCTGTGATGAGAGATGAGACACTCCAGTGCCAAAAACAATCACAAATGATTTTTTCTTTGTAATTTAAAAAGCCTTATGAGTATAAAAAAAAATCCCATTCTGTGAGACATAAAGCATTACTGTCATACATAATTGTTTTTGATAGCACCTACAAAGTAGTTAAATTTAAAGGAGTGGAAGCTACTGAAGGCCTATCAGGAACAGTGATTTACTCCGATATTCCTTTTATCCATAACTTTTGAAAGGAACATGTATCTTGTGTTTTTATTTTAGAAAAGACAAAGCTTGTGGAAATCGCACTTTTGAATTAATTCTGGTTTTCTGAGCTGCTTTTATCAGCATCCTTTACAGAAAACATTTTAGACCAACACTTCAATTTTTAATCTCATCTTTTCTGTGTATCATGCCACGTTCCTCCCAGGCCCACCAATCTTGTTATCTTAATGGATGACAGATAGAGTATCACTCTGACCATGCCACATTAGGCATCCTCATTTACCGAGTGCAAGGAAAAAATGCTGAGTATAAATTATTCAGAAATCTATTGTATCAGCGTGTGTTCCCTGAGCATCCACCAGTGGCAGAGCAGACAGATTATTTTTCACTTTTAATTGTGTTGATATCTTACCTGCTGCACTGAAAGCAGAGAGTGATATGTGAAACCATATGTATCAAGCAGCAAACAAACCTGGTTTCCTAGGTCCATTGCATAGAAGTAAATAATCTACTTAATCAATCCAACCTCAACTCAACACTGAAGAAACCACCTCATCCCATTCAGCACTTACTTTTGCAGCAGTTGCCTGTGAATGAGTCAAACCTTGGGAGCTCAGTAAAGAACAGAGTGCACACAGAGAATATTAACTATTTCAGTAATATTTTGAATGCTGTTATGCCACTGGCTATCTGAATACAAAGGATCTCATTAAGGATGACTCTTCAAGACAAAGTTTAAACACTTATGAAGTTTTATGGATTTGTTAGCATGAACTGCTACCCTCACATATTTGATAGGGAATCTATACACCTCCCTCTCCTTCTCTGTCCAGTTGATTTTGGCAGGGCAGATGATTTAGAGCTCAAGTTATGCACGTGCATGAAGAGATGGATCATTTGATCACAACGTCTTAAAAATATTTTGCCAGCACAGGGCATGCCAAGTCTTATTTGCAGGCATAGTGGGCTTGCAAGCTGAAAACTTGCACGGCAAGCCAGGGACAGGGTAATCAGCAGAGAAGGGCCATTGCAAGCTCAATCTGTTTGAACAGCCTGTTCAGTTCATCTGGTTCAGCTTTGTTTACCCCCAAATACAGGCAGCCAGCTATGACTCCTGCAGATTTAGAGGCCATTCTTTGGTAAATTTGCAAAATGACCTTCTGAGTGAAGCATATTGCTATTTTATCTTAAAAAAAACCCAAAAGAGTAGGAAGGACTTTTCCATGGTACAGTTTATCAGTCATTTATAAACTCTGACTGAGCTCTGAGAGGAAAGATAAATACCAGTAGCAGCTGAAAAGAAAATCCAGCCCACCACACACCTGAGACCTCTGCACTTAGCTTTTTTCTGAAATAGGGGCTGGGCAAATATGTGCACTTTTTACAAAAGAAATATTTGTGATGTATGGCTTCTTTTCAATCTCTCTGTTTTAATAATTTAAGTTACCCTCTGTCCTTGCTAACCCTGTAAAATATATTTAGAGCAGGTAAAGCTCCCATTCCTGCTTTCTCTGGAGCATCAACAGACATTTAAGGTATCTCTCAGTGATGGGATCTGCACAAAACTGCTTTGTTCTGTGACCTGGGAATTGCCCAGGTACATGCATGAACTAAATGTAGATTGCAGTATTTTTAACAACTAGTGGCAGCAGTCAGGGAACAAAAAACCCTTGCCTCACCAAATCCTGGCAGGCTCCACAGTCAAGCTGGGACAGAGACATGCAATTTTTGGTTGTTAACCATGAATATTTACTCTGAGAGACCTAGGTAACATGCAAACCTGCAACTGGAGTTGCATAGAAAGGCTTACAAAAGATCTACAGCCCAGCATATGCTGTTCAGTGATACCATACAGACAAAACACACTGCAAAATGGCTGCAGCCAGAACAGGAGACCCCACAAGTAATGAAAACTACTAAAGCTGCTATCTAAAAGGAAGCTCAAATGAGCTTATTCCCAGTTGCACAGCCCTTTTCCAGGATGTCTGCACTGTCTATCACACTTTGAAAGTCACGGCTTGCAGAATAAACAAATTAATTGTCTGACATTGCGGCTGGAAACCACTGCTGGCACAAAATGGAAGCAGCTACAACAATAAGTAAAGGAAGGCTCACTGCCAGAAAGTAGGGAAATTGTGCTGATGATGTATGTCAGGGCAGGACAGGAAGGTCTTTGCAAAAACAAACTTCAATAGCTGGTAGAGAGCACCTAGAAATGCCAGCCAGTGGTGGAGGAGCTCAGCACCAGCCCGCCCTGGGAAGGGCTCTGGCTTTGTCTGTCATTGCTGGTATTTCCAGCTTGCCATCCACACCTCTGCTTGTCTAGCCATTTATTCTGCAGATGAAGAGCAGCCCTAAGATTCTATGGCCAAAGAAACCTAAATTTGCCCTTGAAACCAGCGTGGCAGTGAATTTCATTATTTTTAATCAACAGAACTCAAAGTTCATTAAAAATAAGCAGCTGCCATCACACATCTTACATATAGGAAATACAGACCTCTGGACTTAAGAGCAATCCACTATGGGGAAAAAAAAGTCTATTATCTTTTCATTGTTATTACACAAATTGAAAAGTTTGAAATATCTCGGGGTTTCTCATTTCTTAAAAAGAGAAAAGGGCCCAAAGGACATGGATGAGCAGATGAGGAGCACGTTGTTCCTCTCTGAGCTACCACAATGGGGATACTCATCTGCAACTACAAAAAATTCACCAGCAGAGTAGGCCATTTTTGATAAATCCTAATAGTTTCTAAGGTGAAAATGGTCTTATGGGCTTCACAGGACAAAAAAAAAAAAAAAAAAAATTCTGATGACAGAGCTTGAAGAAAACTGTTCATGGTGCTAGTAATGCCAATTAGCCATTAGCCCCTGGGAAGGCTGGAAAAAACTACCATTTTTTATTGTGCCCCTTGCCAAAACATATTCTGACTCCACAAACCTTGGTTTAATGTAAAAAAATATTCTATAAACCATCATTCTATAAAACCATCCCCCATTTTCTGGGGAGTTTGAAACACTTCTGCTGGCCAGCTGGCAGAGAGGCAGCTACCAATAAAACAGAGGAGATGTATTCCATCAAGTGCAAATCTGCAACAACCAGATTCTTCCAGCGAGGGTACCACGGCATCCCTAGGACTACGCACGTATTTTTCCACAATTTCGATTTTCACTGAACTCCTGACCTTTTTAGCAAACATGTCAAAGTCTCCAGACAGAACAGTCATCACCTTGAAACAATATGTGAGGGGAAAGAACGGCTGAGATTTTCTGCTTCTCCACTTCAGTGATTTAAACAGAGAGGAAGGTGCTGGTATGCGCTTCCATCTGCTTTTTTCAAATTAAGAAAAAAAAGGAGATGGAATGTATATAATTAAAAAGTTACAGTTAACTTCCTCTCAGTCGTGTCTGTAGGATGATTTTTGGCCTGCTATGAAACTCCAGATGGGAAGAGTAATGAATATAATTTAATACAAATAACAGGAGATCAAAGAAGTGCTTTTCTGAGTTATTTCACACAGTTTAATGGAGAACTCAGGAATGAATTATTGCATTTTGCTGTTGTTTTATATTTTTGTTTATGCAAATCAATTCCCTTTAACCAAATTTGTGAAGGATCAGACCTATAACCCAATAAAACAATAAAATGTCACTAGGATGGTTGTACAACTGGCTAGCACTTATCCAAAAGGCTGTATGTTGCTAACTGCTCATCGTTTTTTTCCTCTCTTCCCCTCCAGTGCCTCAGGATTTATACCACCAATTAAGACAATAATGAGTGCCCCAGGTTGACCTCCCAGGAGCAAGAATTAATTAAGCGCAGTATTTCTTCGTAAAGAATGACACTTTTCCAAACCATTTGTGTAGCTGCCCTCCTGCATGGAAGCACCGTATCACAGAAGACTTTTCAAATTGCTATCCCTCAATTGTATGACTGGATTTTGGTTTACAATCATAATTTGTGTCGTTGTTTTTTTATCCACTGGGTTTTTGGATGGCTGGAGCGGGGGCACCATCTTCCATGGACAATGTCACAATTTTACTAGGAGACACATAGGTTGGTTGTTTTGGTTTTTTTTGCACAGAGCTACAATGGAAAGACATTAAACAACAGCTACTCTGACAAAGTAGTGGACCTCCTAGTAAAAACAAACAAAAATCTCCACCAAGCTATGCCCCTGCAGTGACATGCAGATTCCTGCAGCAGGCAGGACAAGGAAAAGACTCATGTTAGCGATGCAATTACCATGCTGCAATTACTTGTAGCAGTCTCTCAAATTAACCTCTCCATTTAGCTGCTTGGCAGAGATGGAAACCTGAAGAGGAAAGGGCAAGCTCAAACACAACCCTACACGGGAGAAAGAAGGTGTGTGTGTGTGTGCGCTCCAAGGAAATTCCCTACACAGGCAGGCTTTGTGTCCTCCTCCTTTTCCCCTCCCAGCCTTCCCCACAAAGGCTTGCAGAGTTCCCGCACATATTTGGCAGCAGAGCTATTTATCAAAAGAGGCACAGGGACTTTATTTAATTGTCAGCCGATACAAAAATCCCTGCACTTCTGCACCATCTGAAATTTATAGCAGCACTGCCTTCTTTCCTGCTATCAGCAACCGAATGTTTAGAGCTCAGCTGAAATAATAATGCAAACTATGCCA
Organism: Melospiza georgiana; assembly: GCF_028018845.1. Taxonomy (NCBI): domain Eukaryota; kingdom Metazoa; phylum Chordata; class Aves; order Passeriformes; family Passerellidae; genus Melospiza; species Melospiza georgiana. Next base: position 39,569,034 of record NC_080430.1, on the reverse strand, counting down.
CAAATATTTATATATGCCTGCACGCTGGCTGAGGCGCAATTCCCCTCACGCTAGCAGAGATCTGCACAGTTTGTGTGCGCAGCCAGCTGTTCCCTGCTCTCGCCCCAGCTGACCTGGAGCCAGTGCAGCAGCCCAGCCTGAGCCTGGCTGGCTGGGTGGGTGCCTGTGGGTGCTGGCAAAGAGCTGGCCCCTGCTTACCTCCAACACCCAGCATGTTTCTATTCTCTTTGTCTGACCTGGGAGGAGTTTTAAAACATGCCCGATCCACAGCAAAGAAGTTTCTGAGGAGGGATGAAGTGACATAGGAAAACAATGCAGAAAGCAACTAAAAAATACTCAGATTAAATAACTTGGACATAAACATGCCAAAATAAACCAGATGTCTTGAGCATTATGCTTCCTGGTACAGTTTTTAGGCATCTATCTGAATGACTCATCAACACACGTTCACTATCTCCTCATAATTTTTTTTTTGCTCTTAGTTTTGACAGTTGACATCTAAACAAATATGTTGCACCAGATCTCTTGAAATCTGGCAAGTAATATCTTGTACTTACTCCTTTATGCTGCACTCTCATTCCCCTGTGTTCAGCAACAAAGAAACTCTGCTAATATCAAACTATCCACTAAAATCCTCTAAAGCCTAGAGTTTAGTGAAACTTGGATGCCTGGAGACTAGAAAACAGAGTTCAAATAAACACCCAGAAATATGCAAGTCTGGCTCTCTAGTACTGGCAGTAGTCAAGGAAAATTACCTTTCCACACTGCAGCTGAAACTCATTACCAAAGGCGACAGCAGAGGGATGAGTTGGAGCTGGACCAGCTTGGAAAACCCACCATTCTAAAGAGTGAGATAGTGGCCATATCCCCCTGCCCAGTTTCCATACACAGTCAGAGCACCCACGGTAAAAATGGTCTGGACAACATGGAAAGCAGGCTGAGAAAGGTGGATGAGATGCAGTCTGTGCCAGTGCAAGGGATTAGCAACTGCAGGGACAGAGGAATCAACTGACTAGTTCCTCCAAGCAATAAAGACTTTTAGGGTAACACTAAGCAGAGAGATGCATCTTGTTGCAAACCCCAACACAAATCACAGTGAGATGCTGAAAAAGCATCGCAGGACAAAGGCAGGGCTGCATCCCCCTTGCCCAGTCGATCTATTCAGCCAAGCTGTAGGGAATCAAGGGAGAGTCTCAGACTGGGCAACTTTGATGATGAGAAAACATGACCTTTCAGAGATGAGTGAATGAACTGAAGCTGATTAATCTAACACAGGAAAATCTTAGCAAGATGTTTTCCTGTTTTCTCCCTCCCCTGCCAGACTTCAATCAATGGCCAGATTCAAGCACAGAGCTCACAGAATCACAAGACGATCATTCTTCCAGTTTACGAAAATCACATGGATTTAGGGTGAGATGAAAGATTGTTTTAGTTGGTTCATCCATTTGGTTCCTGGATGCTGTGCTTACATCTCTTCTGTTCATCCAACACTCCCTTTTCTTTCCTTTAAATAAAAATATGTAGTTTTCACTTTTGTTTCTGTACATGTAACAACCACTGTGCATTGGTATCGACAAATGTGGACTGGGCAAGATCATTTGCAGCAGCATCTCTGAAATGCCTTGATCCTCTGATCAAAAAAAAAAAAAGAAGAAAAAAAAAGTAAAAAAAAAAATAAAAATGGTTGTGCTCATTCATTAAAAAAAATGATGGGTTGCAGAGCTCTCTCTCTTATATGCTTTGCTTAAATCTGGAGCACTGCCACTGTTTTGGACCAGCAGAAAACATGTAAGGATCAACGCAAACACTGAAATGAGGACCTAATAATTTGCATATATATTTATCACAGGTGTGCAGGGTTCCAAGCAAGGCAAGCACTCTAGAGACAGGGAAGACCTCTCTCCTGTTTGGAAGGTTCATCTGGAGAGCAGCCAGCGAGGACTTGCAGGAGGAGTGAACAGTAGCCCATTGGAGTGGTTACACCGCAGCTATAAATCTCTGCTTTCCCTAAGTGCCTGGGAGGAGGGAGAGGGAACTGGCCACAGCTGACAGTAATGGGTCCCATTAAATTGTCGCTTTTAAAGAGACTCTAAAATGAGAACGAACTTGCTTCATAAGCATTTGATCAGTTTGCCTGACACCAGGCAATGGCAGACCCTGCTCACGTGCACTGGCTGGGGGCTGCTGGCTCTCCCCTCCTGCAGCTGAATAGCTGGAGTGAAATCACTGACTGCATTTACAGCCAACCAAATCTACATTTTTGGCACTACTTGTAACTGTGTCTCACCTTATAATTTATGCACCCATTATTCTAGACAGGGGATCCAGAAACAATATACTTTTCCCCTCTAAAATACCGTATTATGATCCGCTTTTTATTGCATAGCAACTTTTCCCACTGAAATATGGGAATATTTAAGCATGGCCACATGAAATCATAAGGGACTTTATATACAAAAATGTTTTTCTACTTCTCAGCTGTCTCCTGAGTTGAGCTGTGGAAATTGTGGGGGCTCCTGCTTATTATCAAAAGGAAGAACAATTTATGTGTAGAGGCTCTGAATATTTGGCAAACCAGCTGCAGCGGCACACCACTTTAACAGTTTCTATGCCAACATACCAAAAATAACAATTACAGAATTGGGTGCATGACCTCTTTAACACTACAAGTTTTCATAACGGGGATACTGAGATGCACAGGTGTCCTAGAGGTGTCCCCTGTATATGGAAAGTTCCTCTGAAATAACAAGAATGAATTTGCATATATATTTATCACAAGTGCACAGGGCTCCAAGCCTGTGGACAGTTAATAAGAATAAATAGGAAAAAGGATACAACATGTATATAATTTACATGATTCTCAGGAGAAAAGGTACCCATATCTCAAGACTACAGTACAATCTAGATACAAAAAAAGAAAGATAGGCTGTAACCTCAGTTTTGTCATTTTCTGCTCTTTTGAATGGGTACTCAAAAGTGAATGATTTTCTTTTTTAGTAAGACATTTGTTTTGTTTTACAGGGTGAAGAAAAAGAAGAATGCATATAATAAACAAATTGGATAAAGAATCTCTAAAGTTGACTTCATTGGAAATACTGAATCTTGGAAAATTACATCCAGTTGTCTTTTCTGCTATAGCACAGACAAAGACCAGCTCCACAAATCTGAAGACCAGCTCTGGGATCCCTGGTGGAAATTCAATTGCACTCCATTTCCAGAAGAATCTAAAGCAAATATCCCTCTAGGAAATTTTCTCAAAGGAACATTTCATTTGGGATTAGAAAGAACCTCTGTTTCCATTATCAGGTCAGTCTACAAGGGCAGATGGTGATGGAAGACTACTTTCCAAGGCCAAAGTATTTCTGAAAATTGGGAAGCTGACTATTTACAAACTGGGTGATGGTTCACAATAACCAGAAAATATAGATAGGTGTATAATTCAAAGTAAATTCCAAAATTGTAGCAAAGAGCACCTGAATATTTAATAATAAATAAGTGTGAACAGAATTAGATAATCATTTATTCCATTTTCTCCCATTATGAAACCCCTTAATTTTGGATTTAGTTCTCTAAGACGTGCCAATCAGAAAGTCTTTAAGTACTTGCTAAGAAAAAATCAAACTACAAATTGAAAAGATGCCTAGAGCAAGAACAGCAGTGACCTCAGCCATCTCACCAGCACCAAAATCACACTCAGCCAGAACTACTCTTGGCAAACTATTCTGTTCTTTTTTCCAACAGGAAAAACAGTGCACTTTCTTATGGAGTGCAGCAAGCTACCCTAAATCTACATTCAACAAATCAATTGTATATCATTCTCTATCAATTTCTCATTAATCAGATTTTTTTTAAAGTTCTAGAGTTAGAAAATGAAAGCTACATTTGTACATTGTAATTGCATAAATATGGCATAGTATAAAAAAAATAGGCTAGTATTGTTATCAGAAAATCTCACGGTATTTTATTTCTGAGATGTTTGCTCTGGTATCCCTACTTTCTTCTTTGCTGGATTACATCTGCAAACAATACTTTTAAAGATCATATTACAAAATATTGTGTTAAATATGGTGGAAAGCTGCATTTTTTCCTGCACTTGTACAATTTGTGGAGTGTGCACAGAACAGCCTGTACTCTACAACTATAATTAAAGGCCACATGTGGTCCTTAAACTAACAGGGAGGTATGAAATTGATCGACAAGATGAGAACAAAATAAAAGGGTTTTCCCTCTTTCTAGTGAAGAAAATTGAAAAAGTAAAACCCATTAGAACCTAGTGACAGGAAAATAAAAACACACTCCACATTCCCTGCATGCAAACCAGGGGACTTCTCAGCAGGCAAGTGTGCTAGCCTGAATTGCAGCCCACCTGCTTCTGGCATCTCTGGTTGTACCTCGCAGTGTGATTTGCATAGACAGCACTTTTACACGTGGATATAATGTATTAATTCTTCCGAAGATGTTGTAAACCACACACACTTCACTGATCCAGTGTGAGCCAGAGCTCCCTCAGCCATTTGCCAATAAGCCACATCAGCTGTGGGCAGGTGAAAGCTGGATGGAAATGTGACAACTACATCTATAAGGACTCTTTACCATCCACTGTGGTGAGAGAAATTATGATTCAATTCCAGCAACAACATGTTCATACACATATAAATTTGAAGTTTCTTCTTTTTACAGTGTGTATTCCCAGAGAGGGAAAGGCATAGACACTGCCAAAAGAGTAAGACTCAACAATTTTAGTTTATTAATAACAACAACAACAACAAAAATTTAATTGTTATGGACTAGTTAGTGGCCAAAGACTCCGAAAAGATATTTGGTCTTTGCATGCCTGCAAGGTCAGCAGGCATGAAGGCTACATTTATGTTAGGAAATGCTCTTGCAAACAGTCATGGGCACTATGGCTTGCTGGCATTCAATGGGAAAGTCCACATCTGCCTTAGATATCTCCTCCGGCCTCTGAAATGGGACAGTTGTACCCAAATTGCCCACAGGAGATGACTGTCTGCAGGAGGAACACCACTTGCTACCAGAAACCTTCCAGGTACACATCATGGCAAAGCTGTGCCCCAAAACGTGGCTGGTCACCAGCACACCAGAGATCAAGAGTCAGATATTGCTGTTCTTTTTTGAGAAAGCCTTCACTGATGGTATCAGGAATTTTATAAGGGAATGGAGTGCAAGATTTAAGCCAAACAATTACACATTGTTATGTGACAGTTCATGGAAAATAAGAGAGTACTTTCCAGTTCCTGTTTCCACAGGACATTAGCCCTTACGCTCCCAAATGAGTGGAGCAGCAGGGTTAGCACAGTTAGAAAGTCAGTTTGGGCTACTCTCTGTGCCTTTTTAGCATCGGCATGGTTGCCAGAAAAAAATTACAGTAATTAGCAAAAAACAACTATTCTCACAGATTAAGATGAACCCCTGGTTTATGACAAGGGGCAGGGTAAGAGGAAGATTAGCTGTGGATGTAGGTGCTGTACCCTCATGGAGACACTGCTGTTCTTCATCCATCCCTGCTACAGAAGCCCAGCACAGGGGAGTAGCTGAGCTATAACCCAAAACCTGGGTCCAAAGAACTGGAAAGCATATTTGGGACACAACACAATTTACATTTTTGCTACCTGTTATGGCGAGCAAGTAATTTTATTTCTTCATTTATGGCATTCACACAACCCAGACAAAGATTTTAATAAACGTGGCAAAAAATTTTTTTTGTTCCTGATCCCATGTATTTCATCATGTTTGTTTGTCTCAGAGTGCTTCCAACTAATACATGCTTCCCATCTTTTAAAATGAATTCAAGATCTGTCAAAAGTTTTATCTTTCAAACAAACAAACAAAAGCAAAGCAAAAAAGAAATAAGAATTTACTGAAAGAGATACCCCCTTTTTCACGGGGCACCTGGACTTCCTGGGTTTGTTATTTGAAAAGCTAAAATTTCAAGGATGGCATTAAAACAATCAGATCTTCTCTGATAACACAAAATGAATAAAATTTCCAGGGTTTCAGTACTACATTTAAAGCAGTTGCAACTCATTTAGTGCCTTTTTGCATATGGAACTGCTTTCTACAAATGAACGGCTTGGAATGTTGCTATGCTACAAAGTGCTTACAGTTTAAAATCAGATTATATTAATAGTATGCAGAAATGTATTTTGAAATACATTTTTCACCTTCTAAAAAGTATTGTTGATTTAACTGAAACTAGGAGCAATTTTGTGTGATTTGAGGAATTTTTCATAGCTGTGCATGGATGACAGCACGCATCTCTACCACTGGCACTGTCGCTAACACAGCCTAAATGGAGATGAATGCAGCTTGATCATTCAAGCTGATCTATATTTCTCTTTGAACAATCAGAAGCCTTTCCCACTGCATTGCTGCAAACAATGTTACTTCTTTCCCTGATACAAATCATACTGCACATATATATTTTCAAGTTTACATTTCTGTCTTTTTTTTTTTTGTTGTAGGTGATTAAAACATGCTGAGAAAACAAAACCAAACAAATACATGGAATGTTAGTTAGCTAGCTTTATGAAGTGTGCTTTTATTTTTTACTGTTAAATAGCTGATAATATTCTATGTCTGGATCCTTAATTCCCCGTAAAGAGGCATAAATATAGGCTTAAACATAATTATATTATAGCTAGAAGCTAACATGTGCAAGAGTGGTGTTATCAAAAAGAACTGCTGCTTAAGATCCCTCCACAATCCCAGAACTGCCTAAGAAAATGCAAATCTGTTCTCACATGATGTAAGAGACATTATTAAAAGGAAAAGGCATCTGTCCCAAAGGACACTGTTCCATAAAGGGAACTTTTTTATAACAATCCATAAAATATTTTAGGTTCTCTCAGCAACATTTCTGGCAGACCAAAGCATAATATAATAGAATCATGATATCATTTAGGGTGGAAATAACATTCTTGCCATCAAATTTCAAACAAACAAATAAAATGAAAGCCAGTTCCTCCCTCTCTCTCACTCTGTGTAGCATTTTGTAAACCAGTTGTTGTACCAATGCTGATCAAGGATTCATGGCCTGCAACAGGAAAAGCCCAAGCCCCTCAGTGTCCAGAGGGACATAATCATAGGGAACATCATATCAGAGAACATTAACACAGTTGTGCTTGGGCACCTAACCCAAAGGCTCAGCTGTTCTAGGGGGTGATCCAGAGCAGATCTGGTTTAGATGTTTTGAAGCAGCAATCAGAAGAGCTTCTCTCTCTCTCTTAATAGACTGCAGAAAGCCCAGCCTTCAAAGTTAGGCAAGTAATTTTGGGCCTCAAGTTGAGTGGTGGGACTGCCTCGCACTGCATCTGTAAGTGATTAAGTTAAAACTGTAACAAAATGACAGCTTTTCCCCTAAGCTTAACCTCTTAAGCTCAACAACAAACTTGAATGAAGCAAAAATGTTTTCATTGTCTCTATTTTTTTTCCCCTTGTGTGTATTTTGCCTTTTTTGGGGAGTCAGTCCTACAAAATTACAGACCTGAATGTCAAGGTTTATATCAAAGCCTATTTTTCCATACTGCTTCAAGTCTTTTCCATAATAAAAATATATATTTAAGTCAGGAATATGTCAAACAAACAGACATATTTTCAGAGCTGAAGACCCTTGAAAATGTATTAAATGTGGCCACCCTTTTAATTTAATGATCCCACATTAGATGTGATTCTATATGAAAACTCTGTTGGAAGGAAAGCTATCCTTATTTTATGATAAAGGCCAACTTGGCATCAGTCAGTATTGAAGTAGATTTATCTACATTTTTGTCTGTTAGCATCAATAACAGGCAGAGAGGCATCTTCATCATTCAGACCAAACTGCTGGACCGTAAACCTACCCTCTTATATGCTGCGCTGTCTTCTCCCATGAAAGTGCTCTGGGCATCTCTGCTGCCCACCCAATTCAAGCCAGTAATCCGGGCAGGACTGTCAGCAGAGGAATGCCGTCTTTTAAATGCCCAGAACAAGAGACAAGGCTTTCAGAGACAGCTGAAGCTGCCAGAACACCAGCTTCTCCTCCTCACCCACACAATGATGGCATTGTGTGGGGAATCCAGCCCACTACTCTCAGTCCCCCCTTTCTGCAAGCCCAGCTACAACAAGGACTGAAGGCAGGACCAAAGAGCTGAGCGTTTGGTGACAGTCAGCCCTATAACCACTTGAACCAGCTGCATAAATCCAAATTGCTCATTTTCAATGGAATTTGTTTGCGTGCTGTCTAGCAACACCCAGAGACTGGGGGGAAAAAAAACCAGAAAAATCTCAGAAGTCTGTAACTGAGGTCATGAAACAACATAAGTAGATTGCAAAACCCACCTCTGAGATGCCAGGCAGTTTACAAAATGGAAAAGTTGTAATTAAGCTGAATATCATCAATGTACTGTTTTTACACATAAAAAGATAGAATGTCTATGGAATTTTTCTTACAAAATACAAGTACACTGTGAAAATCAGTTTGATTTTGAAACTCAAACACATACAGAAAGCCAATCACCAGGTATGGTGCACACACACTTCTGTGTTTTGTGTAAAACCCAGAAATAAACACAGAAGCATGTTTTTGGGTGTTTTTTTTTTAACCACTTTGAAATTCTCACTGTGGTTGACAAGGGCCTTTTATGAAGTACTCCATCCTCTAAAAACCTTAAATGATTTGTATATCAACACAAGCCACAGAACAGTCTTCTTACTACAGCACAGTACTGAAGACTCCAGTAATGAATAAGACAGCAAGGTCACTAAAGTATTTGGCAAAGGAGGTGAGGAGGTTGTTATGAGGTACCTGGAAAAATAAGAACCAAGGATGACAGTGAGTAGGAAAAGAGGAAGGAAGGACTGGAGAAGGCACCAATCCCATTTGAGAAGACCACAGCAATGGTTTGACAATTAAGGCAGCTGAAGCCAGATTCTCAGATTCTGGAGGAAAAATGATAGGGTAAAATAGAATACTGCAGATCAGAAATGATGCCATCATGGCAGGATGTCTGAAAGAACTGACATTATAGTTGGTGATGACACAAAGAGAGAGTGGAAAACTCTGTCTTTATGAACTCTGTGTCCAAGGTAGCAGAGAGGTGAGCAAGATGACATGCCAGGGAAAGATGGGAGGGGAGAAGTCAAAAGAGGAGTACTTTGGAAATTATCCAAGGGTTGGTGGCAGCTGAGGGAAGATAAAATTTACAGCACAGCGTTTCCCAAATTGAACATCACAAGGTCATAGTCACCATCCACAGCTCTCCAAGGGCTCCTAGCTGGAAGGCTCTCAATTAAAAATACACCTGTTGTAAACAGAATATTGCCATGACATCCCCCATTGGTCTACCACAAAAAGAGGTCAGTAAACGATGCTTTTCTAAATAGAAAACCAAAGAACTGAACCCTGGGGAATGGCATCAGGAAGTGGATAAAGAGCCCTTTAAGGAGATATTGAAAAGTCAGCAAGGAAAGAGCCCTAAAAGATGGGAAAAAGAAAGCCTGATGAATCAAAGGCAGCCATCAACCCAAAACCTGGAGGACAGAAAACTGTTCCTTGCATTAGATGATGACTAATAATGATCACTGTGGCAGCAGTTTCACTGGAGCTCAAAGGAGAAAGGCAAAAGAGAAGGAATCAGAGAGAAAACTAGAAGAAAACCAATGGAAAGCCAGCACAGAGAAACAAAAGATCAGGGTCCTAATTAGGTAAATATGATGTGAGCAGAGTTTTCCATTTGTGCTTCCCTTGGGAAACGAGACTGCCAGGAGTTCAAAGTGAAAGGTAAATGAGTCAGAAAGGAAAAAAGAAAAATACTTGAGAAAAGGACCTAAGAACAGAGGAAGGTGCAAATGCAGGAGAAAAGATAAGTGAGTTTAAGATTTAACATCACAGAATGGAGATTGCCAATTCCATGAAGAAAGAAGAAGGGAAAATAGAAGTGAAAAAGAGAAAATTGCAACACAGTCAGACGAAAAGAGAAAGAAAGGGATTGGTTGATATTTTAGTCTAGCTTCTTACGGAATGAGATTGCCTCTCCCCATCCCAAAAGCTTCTGAATATGCTGGTCAGCTTCAGTGACAAATCTTGAAGAAAGCAGCTCTTTGAAATTGCATGGAAATGTGTCTTCAAGGTAAAGGGGTAATGAATTTGAGTTTCCTAGCTACACAAAAGGTTGTAACACAAATTCTTCCTTATTATTATTGGTCCCTTGATTTACCAGAGAATCAGCATGAAGCTGCAGCTCCATACCAAGCAGAAGCTCCAGTGAAACACAGGCTCTCTAATAAACTTAGGTTAATCAACTGAAAGGCAGAGATCCACAGGAGAGAAGGCTTCCTCAAGCAGCAGTGCTCAGTTCTCAGTGCTTACTGAAACTTGCAAAAGAAACTGGCTAATTTTTGTATGAAGAAGGCTATAAAGAAAAGAGGTACATGAAGAACTGATATTGAGAATAGAGGGGGAAAGCAGACTTGAGAACAGGCAGATGCCTGTATGGACACAAATCAGAAGTTCAAGGTGGTTGTTTTCTTGAGGTACAGCACCAACAGCTGATAACAGTATGAAAGCAAGTGTAAAGATGACGGAAAAAATAATAAACCAAACAGTCAAAAAGGGCTCAAGAGAAAAGGATAACATTCTTTAGAGAAATAGTGGAAACTGGCAACACAGGTTTCTGAGATGGCCTCTAGTGTTGCTGTCTGCTGACATCCAGCTCAGACAACTTTCAACAGCAAATGTAGCACCTGACTGTCCACCAAAGGCACCCATGGTTGATTCAGCAGCCATATCACGTTCTTGCCATTTTCTAGCATTAGCTAAGGAATTTGGTGCAATCCATGGAAGAGATTCCACACAACCTTAGTCAAACCCGTTGCAGAGCTAACATCAACAAACCCAAATATTACCAGTCTCAAGCAGCCAAGTTACTACTTTGGAATCTTGTTATTTCTCATAGACTGACAGGCTTTGTGTAACTAATCTTTTTTTCTTCTTCTTTTAACATCAGTTATCGTGAAGTGCTGAATTATCCCATCTTGCAAATCAGCAAATAAGTGAAGATAATATTTCTGTTCTTGCTGAGTAATGGCTAACACATTACAAGATGGATTTCCTCATGTATTTTGACAAGTGAGATCTTGCTTTAATTATTGATGAAAATGCTTTGCAGTAGGCCAGTGAAAGTCCTACAGTGTATTTTTGCACGTTTTTCAAAAAGAATGAACTCTTAGGGACATGTGACCTTTCTGCCACAGTGTGCAATTATGTCTGTGCTTAGAGGTAACGTGGGTGAGCAAGTTACACTACCAGCATTTGCAAGTTAGCACCTGAGTATGATGAGATTTCCTACTTAAGGAAATCAGCTGCAGCATATTCTTTCCACAGTTATTCTTAACAAACAGTTAAATTTTTATAGTTTTGTGGTATCAAAAAGAAAAAAATACAGAGAGGGCATCCAAGAAAAACCTCACTACCAGAAAGAGGTTCTAAAACTGAGGTGAGATTAAGAAGTTACTTTCACTAATTCAGTCTCTACAGTTATAAAACAGGGGGGAAACCAGATTTCAATCCTTTAGTATTTTGTCTAATGACAAACCCAGGACTATGATATTTTATGTAAGTAAAAAATTTCCACTAGAATGGGAGAAGTTGAAGGTTCAAAGGATAAAGTAAAAATGGCTAACTGAACACTATCTGCAAAATATATCATTTCACAAAAATAAACCAGCAAAATGCTTTTTGTTAATTTATTCTAAGAACTTTATTTATATGGCTATAGCACCTGTCACATTTTCAGCATGCATTAGTACTGTACTAAACACTACACATCTATTTTAAGCTAAAGGATGAAAATCATAGGTCCTTTCTTTAACTGTTAAGAAAGATCATTGCACTAGGGTATGCTAACAAATTTATCTGTGAGAGTATCTGCCCTATGATATCATTCTTTCCCATTTTTCACTCTACCTCTTCCTTGCATGCATGGAAGTGCACATTGTGTGCACACCTCCAATATCTGCCACAACAACAAGGTGTAGCTAACATTTCTTCTCTGCTGGGTGTTTTCTCTTCAGGTGTATTCTACTTTTGAGTGGTGTGCTTTATTACTGCATCCTATGGACAGCCATCAATTCATGCTCTGACAACCACAACAGTGGAAGGCAGGTGGCAGATGTACCAGCAGCGAAGTCTGACAGATCACATTTTACAAATACAAACCTGCTAATCCTCAAATTCCCAAACTGATGTGGGCTTAGTTACATAGCTAGAGACTACATCAAAAATTTCCAGATGATCAGATCCTGTTCCCAAATTCCACCCCCTGAGTACAGAGAGGTAGAAGTACACAGAAAAAGGCCAAGAGCAGCCAAGGGCCATGTGAGATCTCAGGGAATATCTGACCTACAGATGTACAATGAAGAGTCTCAAAATGTTTTCCATTTATCCTTTGATCGTGTCCACATCTATGACCACATTCTCATGCGAGTCAATAGTTGAGGAAGTCCCTTAAAGACATATTTGGCAGAAGTTACGAAGGGAATTAATTCCAAGAACGATGGTAATTTACTTGTCTTTAGTCATGAGTCAGAATTATTTCATGCAAGAAAGTTACATCTGTCTTTGAAGACCATCAAGTCACACCAAACTGGGTTGCTTTAGCCTTCTCCTAAGAGGAAATGCAGCCCTATAAAAGGAAAGGGAGATGATGGCACTCACCTTACATCCTTCACAAGCACTGACACCATAGTGATATCCAGATGACTTGTCTTGACAAACAAAACAGGGCTTGTAAACACGAGGGGGTGGAAGTGGTGAAGGAGGGCTCGGAACAAGTTCCTCAGAACTGGTGCTCTGAGTTTCAACTGCTACAAAAGAAAAAAAAATTGAATTATTCATAATAATTTTGAATCAATTAATATATATAACCATATTGCAAGTATCAAACTGGCTCATACCTTTTTTTCCACAATTAACATTAATTTGTCTTTCCTAGTAAAATTTAAAGGGAGCTAAGCAAGGCAAATAATGGCAGGATTATATCCTACAGCCTCAAAACTGTATTTTAAAGTACCCAATAATTTAGATGTAGGGCATGAATCTTACCAGGCTCCCAAAAAGAGCTCATCCTCTGGTTTTAGCCTATTGAATTGTATAGTGTCCACGTGTGCAGGTTGGATATCAGCCTTTAAAGGGAAACTGTGATTGGTACCTAATCTTGGGAGAGTTTTTTAATATCTTGCCTTTTTCTGGGTCAGTATGCAATTCTGACCTAGCAGGATAGCAGCACATATCAGGATATATGTAAATACTGTGAAGAAAGAGAGAGACCTGTAGGGAAATTACCTAAACAAGTTGTCCTTTTTTTTTTTTAATCTGTAAAACTAACACAACAAACTTTTTTTTTATTCTGTAAAAAATACACAACTCTGCAACACTTCCTTACCTACCTTAGGACCTGTATATCAGGAAACCTCACTGAGAAGAAGCTACTTATATATAATGACCCCCACATCCCTTTATTGCCTTAATATTTCTAGATGGTCATTTGTTTTGAGCCTGTTGAAAAGCCAGTAACCCTTTTCAGGGGAAGGACGTGAAAGCTCTACAATGCAAGATAAGACATGTGAACTACATCTTTCCAAAACATCTGCATTAGTTTTCTGTGAGATGCTGTCATCATTCCTCACGTTTATTGTGGGTGTGCAATACATTTTCATGTTTCACCTAGCCGTCTGCTGCTTCTCAGATAAATCCTTCTAACTTTTCAACAGATATACTGGAATGACAGGATCTGTGAACTCAGATCTAGCCAGAAATATTAGGCACTATCAGCAGAGCTAAATCTCCAGAGTACTAACAGCAGGCCCTAAAGAATATTACTCAATGGAAAAATTTTAGACAAGATTTACTGTACATGATATTTTTCAGATTACAACGATGATACATTTGTATTAAACTCATGATTCATTGTCAACCCATGTGTTGCCGAATTCACAGAGGGCATCACAGCACATGAGGCAACCTCTGATTACTCGTGAGAGAAGGGACCCTTTCTGCTTTTTTACCTTGGGTTAAGCTAGTATCAACTTCAAGGACAAACACTTCTTGAGAAGAAAATAAATGCTAGAGTTAAGTATTAAAGGCTCTGATCTAAGCAAGGAAATACCTTTGCAATTTATTTATATATCTAACGATAAGGAGGCTGTGAAAAAACAGAAAACTAAAATAAGTCAAATAACATAGCTCCATAAATTGTGACATTAAGACAATGTCCAGAACTATAGTCATCTTTTTCAGTATTAAATAAACTGAACTTGGCAAGCATCTATGTGTTCCTACTGCACCAAGAAAACTTTAATGAAGCTTTTTCTTAATGAAAACTTATATGAGAATGATCATTTCTTTTTAACAGTAATTTTTGGTATTTAAGAGAGATAGTGAGTGCTCTGTTATTGATCTCTGCACAGCCACCCTGCCTGAATCAATAATCTATTAGTACTTCTAAATTAAAGTTAGATTCATCAAATGCCCTTGAGAAGCCTCAAACCTTCCTAGCCTTATTTCATGCTCGTACATGAATTATGGTGGCTTCCAATGAGTCTATGGAATGATAAAATTTCAGCTTTAAAACTCCAATACCAGCAGACAATGTGTTTTGTATTAGCTCATTCAACTCTCCTGATCCACCTAAAAGGCAGTTTTTAGGCTCCCCATGGGAAAACAAGGTTGTGTCATTCAATAAAACAACTGCTCTCCTGCAATCCTTCTGTGATTTCAGTCTGGGGAAAGCAGCCTTTCAGGAATAATACTGATACACTTCTGTTTATTCATCAATTCATCCTAAACAAGCACCACCATCCAATAGTAGTGTTCCAACCACAAACAGTATTGTACACCAGAGAGGTTTGTCAGGCAGTGTAGAAAAAAACAGGAGCTTGTGATATCCAGAAGAGATTATGCAACCAACTCAGTTCATAAATACACAGAATAGTCAGCAAGTAAAGCATTGAAGGTACTGCTAGAGAATATTTTTCAGGACAATCTGAAAAGGTATATAATAAGGAAGGAGCCAAAAGAAATCAGAAAATCCTCCCTAAAACACCCACAAATACATGTGCCACTAAAAATAATACTTGCATTAGCTGAACAACTGTCTAGAGAGTTTGGTTTTTTAGTTGAGTTTTTTTTTGGTTGGTAGGTTTGAGGTTTGTTTTGGTTTTTGTGTTTTTTGGGGGTTTCTTGTGGGTTTTCTTTGGTTTGGTTTTTTTTTTTTTTTGTGTGTGTGGTTTTTTTCTTTTTTCTTTTGAGAGGGGTGTATCCTGATGGTGAGTTTTTGTATAATAAAACCCAGTTTGGGCACATTCACTTTTGACCACAGGCGAGGTGTGCAGTTTTCTGGAGAAGCTTGAACCTGAGTTCAAGCCACGCTTGACTCTTATTCCAGTTTCTGACTTACTATTCTTCCTTGGATTTAGCTTTTGTAATTCTTTATGTGAAAAAAGTATGCAGTGCCTGGGCAGAAGTCCTGTGCAGGCCTCTGTAGCAACCCATGCTCAGCAGGTATAAAGTGATATTTTTGCAACATGTTGACAGCTAATGGATGCATGACAGCAGAAGCTGCTTTCTTCTATGCATGTCTACACAAGCAAAAAGGAAAAAAGAAAGGATGGGGGTTGGATAGTTGACTTTTCCAGAAGAAGCATTTTTACAGGAGTCCTACAACTTTAGGAAGAATTCAAGGGGGAAGAAAAAAGAATTAAAAAAATGCAACTTGTTTCCTTGCCCTGCTTTCTTGTCCTATGGGATGTGACACTCCAGGATCCCTACTCACCTGAGACAACAGAGCCTCGGTGCTGTCACCCAACACCTGAATGCAGCCTAAGCACACAGGGGATCTCAAACAATCGGTCACTTCACAATTCCTAAAATGTCTGAAATTTTTCTAAAGGTTAGATAAAGTAGCAGATAAGATCTTTAAAAGCACAGCGTGCTTTCTGAGAGCTAATTTACTGCCAGCTAAACCGTGTTGACAGATGGAGAAGGTATTTTATTTTGAGACCAACAAGAAGCAGGCAGGCACTGCAAAATGCTTCATGTTCTCCTAGAAGCTCAGATTATTAAGCTTGCATGTTAATGCACACTTTGGACAGTTGAGTTTTAAAAGAATAAGAAGTTGTAAAGCAAATGGCATTTCCTGGATAGCCTCAAGGGAATTTTGAATACTGAGCTCAGGGTCCCTGGTGGGAAGCCGCAATTTCAGCTAATTAGGGTGAATAGCAAAGTGTTGCATTTGGTCAAAACATTCTGTTAACCCTCATTTTTGTTGGCACCAACAAGAGTCTGGATTTTTTGCCTTTTCTTTTCTTTTTTTTTTTTTTTTTTTGTGAATTCACTGCAGGAGTGCAAGGCACTCAGCTCACATACATTAGGCAGAAAGTCAAAGGAAACGCCAAAGTTCAACTAAAGTACAAGTAATTAGAACCAGATTCTCTGCTGCTTGTATGTGTGCATTTCATTGTAGAAGTTATTTATAAGCCTCCAAACATTTGAAAAAATAACTATATACTGTAGATCATTTAATTTTTATGTCTCGTCTGGAAAAAAAAGTCTGCTTTTAATCATCTTCCAGGAAAGAGCCAGGAACTGGGAAAGTGGGTCTCAATTGTTTCAATACAAATTTCTCTCTTTCATGTGCCACATAAAACTATACTATAAAATTAAATCCAAAATATCATTGCCTTTGCCCCCTCCCTCCATTTTTTTTTTAATAAAAAACTTCTTTGAATTTGTCATGCCTAAATAGTTTGCATTGTTATGAGGGTTTGGGTTTTTTTAAACTCTTGTTTGGAAGACAGACAAGGGGAGAAGAAAAAAAAAAAAAAAAAGAGTGAGAGAGAAAGAAAACATTATCGTGGAGACTTGCCAGCCTTGACTTAGTAACCTGGCCATGACCCTCCAGCGAGTGTGTGTTTGACCCGGTCACACATGACTCTAGCTGCGTACTGTTGCTGGGTTATAACTCCCAGATATTTTTACCATATATACAACAGGTGGGGATCACAGACAACAGAAAGAGGAAAACAAAGTCTCCCCTTGTGGGAAGACTCCCATTTTCTCCCTCGCAAAGAATAAAAGCACAAAGCGAAGAAGTTGTGCTACTGCTTCAGTACTGGCACTTGCTGTGCTGGATCTTGTTTTTCCCCCGGGGGTGGACGCACGGAGGTGGAGTGGGCTGAGGGCAGGAGGACGGAGGAAAAGGCTCAGGGGAAGCCATGTGCAAATGTTAATCAACACAGAGCAAACTGCCACAGTCAAAAATCTTTCCTTATACACCTGGGTATGCATCAAAGTTCGAAGAGGAATGCTTTTTATTACAAGTGAACACAACATACCTGGATTAAAATCTACAAAAACTGCAGACTGAGACATTATTACCAGGATTTTCAGAAGCACCTAAGAAACTTTGTTTTCCACATTTGAGGCTTTCTTTTTTCCTTATGTCTTTGTATCTGCACACATCTGCCTTAAAGCTATGATGTTAAATATATTTATTCTATTTCAATTCTTGGTTACAATTTTTGAAGTATTAATTTTAATCGAGTCATGCATCTCTGCCAGGCTGACCTTAAAACAAGGGTGGTATTATGGAAGAAAGCCGAAGAAACCCTTTAAAGTCTACTGGCTTGCATTTAGTCTGAAAAGAGGGATTCTACTTTCAAGAGGTTCATCAGAAGATGAAACTCCATGACCTTGTTTCTTTTTGAGGGTGCCCAATCAAAAACGATCCTTTTCTGTCACTTTAAAAGCAAATAGAGTATCTAACAGGTTTCCACTATGTGCTGCTCAGGATTGATACAGCATGATTAAAATAACAACAGAACTAGAAAGAGGTAAAGGTTACAGAGCTCAGAAGCCCACTCTGCAAGGACTGGACTAATGGACAAAACTGCATGCAAGGTCACCCAAAAGGAGCCTCAGAGCCAGGGCACTTTAGGGGCCATGCAAAGGGCACGGGCTGCTGCTGCCAAAACTATCTCAGACAAGGTGCGAGTCCCGATAGGCGCAGCCGAGCTGGCAGGAGCTCTCTAAAGCTGAAGCACTTTTGCTGCTCCAACTCTTGTCAGCTACAGAGCGATAGGGACAGCTGGCTTCTGTCCCACAGCATCTGCGAGGAGAAGAGGGGTCCTGCTGAACTCTGCCCTCGCCTCGCAGCACAAGAAGCAGTGAAGCACACTCTCTGCTCTGATATCCTCACCCTAATGAAGTTCCAAGTACAAATTTAGCCATTGCTCCACTGCAGCCAGACATACCATCAGGACAGTATTTTCTTCCCCCACCCTTCTGCATCTCATGCATTTAGACAGTGCACTATTTTGGGCAGGGCCTCAGAATGTGCTGTACAGTAACTGGCACTGCAGGACTTTCCAGTGATACTCCAATTCAAATAATGGTAATGATCATGATCCTGCCAAGTCAAAAGATATTTGAAAGAATGAACCCTGAAAGGCCTCAGCCTTGAGTGGAGACATTACTTGCAAAGCAGGTCCTTGGAGCGCTTTCATTTTAACTATTGAGGCATTTCAATCCTAAAACACTGACTAAATTTAAAGTATGATTTGAAAAAACAAAAAAGCTTCATATTCAACAAATGCCTCACTGTGTATACACCAAGTTTTATTTGTCAACTGACAAGAAATGTTTACACTCCTTTGCTGCATCTTCCCCAGTTTAGAACTAGGAGAGAGAGAGCTGCATCATATTCCTTCATGCCTTTCATCTACAAAATTGCCAAGTTTCAATTGCAAATCTGTAATGTTAACCTGCAGAGTCATGTAACGTAAGTCAGTGGAGTCAGTGGATACTGATCTTGGCCATACAACAGTATAGCCCTTTGAAACCTGCATTCATACCAGGTGATTAGGGCCAAGAAACAGTTTAGTATCCTACTACCAACATAGCAGAGCTATCTAGATTTTTTTGCTCTAAGTCAGATGACAACAGCATCTATCTTCCGGCTTATTTTCTGTTCTACTTTCATAATATAATTTCTGTTACTTAGCTAACTTCTTCACAGATTTTTTAATTTCCACAAATAATCTCTATCAGTTGCCCATTGAAGAGTAGAGATTCTTTTGAAACATACTTTTCTGTTATGACACAATTTGTCCTCTTTATCAATCCATTAGTTAAACATGGCAATTCCGTCGCCTGACTTTATGCTGGCATTTAACAGGCACTCCAGGAGCCCCACCTGCCAGCACATCTTCCAGAGTGACATTCCTGCACAGATTCCCTGAATAACTCTCCTCAGGCCTGCTGTCCCTGGCCACACAGCAGCACCAGCACTGCTTCTGGTTCTGCCATATTTAGCAGTGTGAAAGATCCTTCTCTCTTCTGCTTATCTGATCTACAAGCATGGTCCCTGCCACTCCAGTAGTGAATAATCCATGAGCATTCATATTTTTACCTTTGTAACACCTAAGTGAGATAAGGGAAGAGCTATTCTTACTTTACAGGCAAGGAAACAGAAGCACAGACAGTGAAAGAGCTTTATTTTCTTGCATCATAAATTCCTAGAAAAATGCAAGCAGTAACCAACTGAGATTTTTTTTTTAAACTGTCTACAGCACTAAGCAGTGTCCTCAAAATACAGCCTTACATGTCTTGCCCTAGGTTTCATATGGGATACATGACAAAGCAGGGAACTCTGTTCAGTCTGTGCTTGGCCCCTGTATTGCAGGGGCTCTGAAGCACCCCCAAGTCTGCATGTGCACCCCACTCACCTGCCCACGGTGAGACAGGACAGGGCTAGGTGCCTCCTGCCTCCAAGAGCCACTGCTGCTGCCAGCAGGGAACTCAGGAGAGGTGATGAAACCTTGCCTTCATTTTCTGATCTCTGCAGCCAGCTGGGAATCAGCTTTCTATAAGACTACCATCATACATACAGTTATACAGGAGTGCCCTAGCAGGGAACTGACTTGCCTGAGAGAAATCCTGAATCCTCTCCTGACGGCAGCAACTGTGCACTGCCAAAAAATCCTCTGCTCTTGATTGTCCTGTTCAAGCCTCACATACCACCCAGATGTTAAGTCTGAATCTAGCAGGTCGGTTGTATAAATTAACTATGCATGACCTGAAAATCACCAACACACAATCAGGTATTTCGGAAGGAAAACACCCTAAAAAACCTTTGTCTGAAACGGCTGCATCTTTTTGCTGTGTCCCACAGGTACACAGGGAGAGCTGTCACTGCAACCACTTTTGGTACTTCTCCCAGCAGAGCCACAACTTTTGGCAAGTACATTCTCTACACACATATTTACTACAGTTAGCAGTAAAGGACATCGAGGAGGCTGCAGCTGCTCCATAGGTTTGCAATTTCTGGTTCTCAAGCACCAGCTCCACTAAACCCTGAGGTAGCATGTATAACTAACATCACCTTTTCAAAGAAAATTATACTGCTTTTCAGGCTGATTTTTTTTTTTTAACAGTTATGTCAGCAAAGCAGTTCTACATTTGGGTTTATGTGTCCGTATAGCCAGAGAGATGTATTTACACCCGAGCAAACGTGGAAAGCAGAAAGCTTGTCAGGATTAATTATATCAGGGCCAAGAACTGCATCTGGTTATACCTGTGTTACTCTCAAGACAGCGAGACTTAATGACGTGCTAGTAACTGAGAACAGGAGCGTCTTTCGCTAAATAAATGGCCAGGCAGACACCGTGAGTGAGCTGGGGTGAAAGTAAGAGTAGAGACAGCATGGCCGCAGGCCTTGGCAGGCAGAGTTTACAGGGCAGCAGCTCATCACTTTGTATTAGGAGCCTACCTTCGAAATGAAAAAGAAAACATGTTAAATGAAAAAAATAAATCGTATGGAAAACTGAAGAAAAACATCCGAAAGATGCTAGCTCTGTGGTTTTTTCAGGTCGGTGATTTTCTGCTTGTCCATAACCATGCAAAACCACATCAGTCTCAAGTGAAAATTCTGCATTACTGCAAGACTGAAAAATAGGATCTTCCTTTAAAAAAAAATACATAATTGTGCCATCATTTGTGTGAAGTTAGATTGTCCTCTGAAATGAGATTTTCCTACAATTCACACCCTGGCTGCTTTACCTGTGAATTCCTACAGTCAGATCTTCATGTGGAATAAAGTGGCATAGGCAAAGAAGAGGCACAAATGTAGAGAAAGTGAGAACTCTGACCTCTTATTCTTTATGACAAATAAGCGTATTTCTGTGGCCTAGTGATACAAATGTAATGTAACAAATTCAGTGCTTTCCCTACAGGATCAAAAATTTTAAGAAAAGGCCCACTGTAAGGAAAGAAACACTTAAAAATGAAAGGGGTCTGATTCTTTTCTTCAGCTATGTTTTACGGTGCTGCTACTCCACTAATTCCAAAAAAAGACTCTTGCAAACATAAATGGGAGAAAACCCAGATCCAGTATCATCAGTAAGAAATGAAAATTGCAAGGGCAATGAAATAGTTGCTATAATCTCTACATTCAGATATTTTAGTAAGTCATAAAGTCTCCATTTATAGTTATTAAATGTTTTATAGTGTTTTGAGGATTTTTATTTTTAAGTCTTTTCAAGCACTGAAACAGAATAACTCAGAGTATTATTCTAAAGGAACGATTTTATTCTTCAGAACTCACCTCCTATCCAAGTTGGTATTAGTTTTTGGTATTACTTCATCTGCCAAATAAATTTTTTATTTTCTGTATGTTCAACATATCTTATAACACTATTCATCATGGCTTTTTGCTGTGGCTTCATTCCAGCAAGAAAAGGAGTGTTTTAATATCTTTAATCATGTAATACTATTACACAGTTGTTCAGTACCACATGGACAAAATAAAACTATTGTGCTCTCTTTGGAAATGCCATAAAACTGACTTGCTGTGTAATATTTTACATATCATTTCATTTCTCAAATTTTAGGACCATTAGTTCAGAACATTTTGATCTTAAAGTGTTTTCAAATCTTAAAATTAATAGAGTGACTCAACAAGAGCCAATTCAGTGATCAAAACTACTTCAAGTTAGTAAGTAGCAGTTAAAATGCTTATCATTACAATTAATTTGTATTACAGCCACACTGCTGGATATCACTAATTGATTTATATACCCTCCTTTCTATACCCATTTACAAGGGCAATTATGAACTCCATCACATATGTTTAAATGGGATACATTAGAACATTACCTAGAAACTAGACTGCTGAGCTTAAAATCCTTTAGAACAGGTAAATTCTTCATTAATGGGTAGGTTATCAACTCACTACAAATGGCCTATAACCTTTTAAGGCAGCACACGGTGCTAATATTTTACTTTTCATGGGCAGTTGGAGGTTGGCTCCAATGATGAGCTCCACCGCTATCTTTAATTGTTTTTAAAATTGCATATTATAGGCAGCAATAAACACAAATTAGTATTATACCATCCACAGCTTTCTGCAAGGCATGGTTTCTATAAACAAGTTAAAACGCATACATCTGTAAATAATAAGTGTAAGTATGCTGAATTTAATGAATAAGGGCACTAAAAGAAATTGAACAGTAGGGGTTCAGCAATTAGAGTAACTGCCCATTTTATTAAAAATGTATTGTTTCCAGCTTTCACTTTAGAAGGCTTTTATTGCTTTGCTAATTCTAAGTTTTGATTTCCTTTGAAAAGGATGTCTAATTCCTTATTTTTCTTTGACAGCCCCATCACACAGCACTCACCTTTTTTACAAGGCAGTGGACAACTGTGAACCTTTATATCTCCTTGCTCAGGATCTCACTCTCGGGCTGCAGGCCTTTGTTTGGCATTGTGCCACCCGGAGGTATGATTCCTTATCAAGTAAGGTTTCATGGCACAATGAAGCTGAGATGAAAGCTGCTGAACCAGCACCCCCCAGGCAGCCACCCCTTGGCCCTTTCCCAGAGGTTGCCAACACTCTGGCAGAGGGAAGAGGGGAGGAGCACGCTTCCAGCTCCCCAGCCATGCCCCTGCAACCCAGGGCCATTTGCTGAAGCTGGCAAGGCTCAGGCCACGAAATGGAGCCATGAGTTTCCTGCTGCTGCTCAGCATCAGCCTGCTGCAAGAGGACAGGGCAGTGTGCAGACTGGGAGGAGCAAAGGTAGCTCCTCAAGCCAGGCAGTTATCCCAGTACACGTCTCCCACACCCCAGCCTCACTGCAGGGAGCCCCTGCGCTATCCTTGCTTGCACATGGATGTTTTACATCCATGTAGCTCACTTTCCAAGTGTTGAGATTATTCCTTACACTAGCCTAATTGCACCCACGTTGCTGCTCTGTGGGGTTATAATTAAAACAATCCATTATTTCCATTTAGGCACGACACAATAACAGGAAAAATATGGCTTTCATCACTTGAGCTTATCTGCAAATAGGACAGTCAGACCAAAACTTGACCTTTCTAACATCCTACAGTACACGTACATTTGCAACATCTGAGACCAAAACAGGGACATACTCTGTCCTCCTTCATCCCTCAGCCTGCCAGACTAGGACAGTGCAGAACTAAGAGCAGCTCACCCCAACATTTTTGATACTAATGTAAGCAATCCCAGTTTATGAATATTTAAGAACTTTGTCACTATCTTTTGAGAGAGCAAATGAAATATAGAGTTTACCAAGCTGTAATGCTCACCTGAGTGGAATTTCAGGATTTTTGAATTGAATTAGTACCTGCCAGACTAAAAATGGCAACACAGTGGGGAAGGTAACATGAAAACTGAGACACTAACAAATTTCCTTTCCTTGTAATTCACAGCACCTTGACATTGAGTTCGTAAAATATTTTGATCTGGTTTTTTGGGGTTTTTTGGTTTTTGTTACTTATAACTTTCCATCAGTGCAGTTAATATGGCAAACATCCCTCTGCCCCTCTCACAGCAGGTTGAGCAAAAGCTGAAATCTGGGAAGGAGTGCGGTATCCCAGAGCCAACTAGTAGCAGTTCTCTTGACTGTGGCTCAGAGCACACTTCCTCATTCTGCCTAGAAGATCTAAGATCGATAAAATAAGACATCCACAAGAGCCTGGAGACAAGATCCATGACTGCAGGGCCCATTTCTCAATAGTCTGTTTTCCTATTCTCTACCTGCAGTAGATTTTCCTATTAAACCATTGGAATGAGGAATGTTAATAATTTTAACCTGTATGTTTTCTGTCATTACTATTCTCATGCAGAAGTGAAAAAATGTGCACACACTGTACTTCAGGAAAACACATATGTGCTAACAGTATTTCCCAGTCACCTGGTCTTTCTTATTCAATACCTAACTTCAGCAGTGATTCTTTTTATTCCCAGATAAGCTAATCAAAACTGACTGCAATATCCCTGCCTTGCAAACAGGAAAAACGTCAGCCATACATTATATAGAATATGACAGAAGGAAAGTACTCTGTTCCCAAAGAACTGAAAAAGCAAAATTCAGTCCTAGTAGCTGATGTCTCAAGAAACTCAAGGCAAAACATATTCTGAAAAAGTGAAGTTACTCTTCCCCTATGAGGTTAAAATCCAGAAGATCTCTGGTTACTGTGCTATAATAATTTTAAAATGTCTCTATTATGAACACTCCCTACTACAGAACACATATGTTTCATAAAAGATACCCTTTTTTATGGGGAAAAAGCCCCTTTTCCTGCCATGTTTGAGAGATTTGGGCCATTATTTTCCTGATAAATTAGGCTAATATTTACAAATGCTTTTCCAGTTGTCACAGTTCATTCAATGCAATCTTCCCAAACTTTCTGAAGGGCTGCTTTAGTGCCTCTCCCAATACCCAAAGGATTCTGAAGACACAGCAAAGTATTATTGCCAACACACCAAGGCTATTAAAAATGGAGATAGCTGTGAAACTGTCTGTAAGACTACCCATTTCACTTGAAGCTCCAGAAAACTTCCAAACTATGGCACTACTATTTCAGTGAGTTACTGTGACAAGGCAGAGCAGCCATTTTAAGGAATTAGTGAAATCAGCGGTGGAGGGTTGCTGGTTAGAAATCACTGCTTTTAATTTCGTAGTATTTGCACAAGTCTGACAACTGCACAGCTGCACAGAGTTGCCTCAAACTGTAATATAAACTAGGCAAGCTTTCCACAGAGTAAGTTCAATATGCTTTCCATTACTTCCCATTCTAAGGTCTGATCCTGTTGTGCTTTTCATTACACAGACTTGTCAGAAATTTTGGAAAATCTTCTCAGTTCTTTTCCCACACTTTACTCACCAGACACAAGTTTGACATCCAAAGATGACAACCTATAAACCCAGTAATTTTTAACAAAGTGTAGCCTGTAAGCTCAAGGGATGCTGTCTGAGAAAACTCACTTCTCACAACCTTACCCTGGGACCAGACAATCCCAGTGGGACAGGGGCACATTTTGGAAAGCTCTCATACCACCCAGGAACAGGGAGACCCTGCTGTTTCATGGCACCCCCGGCATTTGCAAACCAGTTTGCCTGATCACTGGCTTCTATTGTTTCCTGAGATAAGCAGGGCCCCAGTGAACAATTAGAGCTTTCAATAAATAATCTGTAAGCACATTCATTTGATTTACTGTTATTTGATATAGCAGTTAGTTTCAATGGGGCAGTTACTATTGATCACTTAAAGTACTACAGACAAACATGAAACACTTCCAGAACTCCATGGATTATTACTCTTTATCTGCCACTCATCTGGGTTACTTGTAATGGTTGTGAAATTTAAAATCAATAACAACAATTAGTGTTTGTTATACTCTGAGGAATGAATCATGTGAAATATGTTTTGTTACTAAAATGAAATGCTGAAGAGCTTGCAAGCAGGAAAAACTCTTGTAAATAGCAAGAATCTAAAATAATTTCTCTTGGTATTAGTGTCCAATAAAGGGGGTAAAGGAAATTAAAAGCAGGTATTTTAAATGCACACAGAAGTACACACACCATTATAAAAATGCATTGGTAGGATTTTCAAAGGAATAAAACTTTCAATGAAACTCAATGAAAACTCAAGTTTTCCTTAGAAAATTCCACTACAAGTCCTACAATTTCCTGCTCCTCAAACTCTATAGGAGTTTTGGGTTGTTAATCATGGCAGGACTTGTTCCTATAGATAATTGATAGACAATTGCCTATCAATTATTATAGATAACTGAAGACAAAGGAAAAGCTCTGACTCCTTTTCCAACTAGCTTTTACTGGAGATTATCAGAAAAAAAAAATCTAGGAAATTAATGGAAATCGATTTTCAGGTATATATGTAGAAAAACACCTTCTCTCTTCAGAATTTTTATAAATTTATAGAAATAAATTGTGAGTCTAATTATATGGATGGAAATAAGAGTATTTTGAGATTTCTGCTAAAGTAGTAATGCTACATAATTAAAATGCAAAACAATAAGAGAAATATTTTATCATTAAAATGTAACTAGAGGTCTGTGTGAAATCATCCATTCAGAAGACTTGTTTTTCATCAATTATTTGTTATTTATCTGATGTAAATATAAGAAGGTCTAATTAAAATGTATGACTCCTTATACAGCTTCTTGTCATTAAGACCAATGAAAGCAAACTGAAGACCATAATGAAATAATTATGTTTGCCTTTAAGAATCCTCTTCAACAACACATGGTAGTACCACACTAAATTAAAACATCAGGAACTAAATTTCTCTTGCATCTATTTCCATTTTCACTAATTATACCCCCAAGCTTTCCAATAGACCAGGCCCTGAAATTCTTTTGAAGCTGAAACAGCCTAAGGAACAGCAATCTTTTCGTAGTTATGGACTTTGAAGAAGAAACAAAGGTAACGCAGCCCTGGAAGGATTAATATTTCAAATAGAGTTATCATGTGAAAATATGTGTTTA
This sequence comes from Melospiza georgiana, assembly GCF_028018845.1. NCBI lineage: Eukaryota > Metazoa > Chordata > Aves > Passeriformes > Passerellidae > Melospiza > Melospiza georgiana. The sequence goes on along the minus strand of NC_080430.1, from coordinate 39,542,170 downwards.
TTTGAAAAATGGGGAAAAGATTGTTGATAAAAAGCCAAATATGTGTTCCAAGGAAACCAATACTCTGATTTAATCTCATTTGATTGCGTCATTCCTTCCTAACCTCTTTTTCTCAGAGTATTTTCTTCTTCTGCACAGAAATTCAAGTTAGCAAAAGCATACCAAACACAGTACTGCTGGGCAGTGCCAGTGTACCACGCTGTAACTGAGCTCTGCTTTCACATTTTGGTGAAGGTGAAAAATTGCAGTGTTCCTAATGGACTCCATTTCAGAGAGAAGGGAACAGCTATTTGCCCAAACTGCCTCCAGACATGCAGTGCATCCTAACACACAGCTCCTGCTTTAACCACAGAAGTCTTGCAGGACCTCACCAAAACACAGAGAAAGGAAAGGATTTGGATAAGGAAGAGAAAAAAAAAAAAAAAAAAACCACAGGAGGATATGAGTCAGCTCTGACTTCTTGCAGGCAGCTGAAGGCTTCTTTTCAAAACTTCAGGGAGATAATGGATCCTTCTTGGTGTGGTGTCAGAGAACTGAATGTGGCAATAGGCACACAGCATAGAAAGATGAGCAGTTCACATGCCTAACCTGCATAGCATGTGACTGTATGTGCAACTAGAAAAACACAGCTGGAATGTGCTCTCCAAATGGAGAGAGGAAGGCAGAGGTTCACTAGGGAACGAAGACTTGGGAAAAGCAGCTTGCCCTGATCAAAGACACTGAAACACATAGGTGATTTGCCATTTGTTCTGCATTTTACACCTTAGTGTTCAAAGTGTGGAGTGAAATCAGAAAGATCTTTAGAAAGTCCAAGACTTTCAGCTAGCCTCTAAGGAGGATTTGACATACACCCTCACCCAGCAACTAATGAAATTTCTTCCTCAGCTGAATGAAAAGAACTATGCTACCAACACAGCAATGCTAAGGATTACTCTGCAAGATGAGGGGAAAAAGAAAAAACCTCCTCAGACCAAAAGTTGAAAGACAGTAGTATGAACAATGGCTTAAAACCAAAGAAAGAACCCCCAAGCTCAGGACATGATCTTAACAATAAGAAAATTCACCCATGCGTGGCATTTTAGCCAGTCCTTTCACTTGTGCCCTAAGCCAAAACCCTCAGGCTGGTGGATCAGTGAGGGTGGATCTCTGTGAAGGAGGGAAAGTTTGATGAGAAGTTAGGACCTTTGATTAGAGAAACCCCGAGAGGAGTGCAAAATCCCGAGGGAGAGGCAAGCTTTGGGGGGCACAGGCGTTTTCCTGTGCCTAAACCAAGGTCCTGCGGGAAGCATCTGCCTGCAGATCCACAGCCCTTGCCCAAGGGGAGGTCCGGGTGTCAGGTATCGCCAGATGGCACTGTGACACAGTTTTCCCACTGCCTTTTCTTCATGAGAGAGTGAACGTTCAGTCTTGGAAAGACAGGCAACCCTGGTCTTCTCGTGAGTTTTTGAGTAGAAGATGAGGAATTAAAGTGGCAGAGGAGCCTGTTTCCTGCCCCGGGCTCTGCCCACGGCCAGTCCCTGAGCAAATGTGCTGGAGGCTCTGAGTCCCCCAAAAGCCAGGGCACAGCTGTTCTGTGCCTGAACACCTCTGTCCCCAATTGGTATTTGTGAACAACTGAAATACTTGAATCAACTCAGATGATGTTACATTCACTTATCATGCAAGAACCCAGAAATCCTCTTGGTATCAGTCACCAGCTGGCAGAGGAGTGATGCTGGTACAGGACTGGAAGATGAAGGAGCTCTTGTAGGAGATGAGAGGCACACCTCTGTATGATGTGCTGCTGTGTCATCAGCCAGCCCAGCAGAGAGGACAAACAGAGAGGTTTAATGGCCACTTCAGGAATTACCTCAAGCAGCATTCAGATTAAAAAATAAATAAAAGAAGAGAATTCAAGAGATTATTTGTGTTCTTTAACTGTATTGGGGGGGAGGGATTTTTTTTTGGTTGGTTTTCTTTTGGTTTGCTTTGTTGGGGTTTTTTTTTTTTTGGGGGGGGGTGTGTTTTGATTTTGAGAAGCGGTAATTGAACCATTTCTTCCATTCTTTCTATCTTACAGGCACAAATGGCTTTCTATAATCAAAGGACCCACTGAAGGAAATCTGTGTTAAATCAAGCTGTGCTTTTTGTCTCCAGTTGGTGCAACACTGGTCAACCTGCTTGATTGTTCCACACCTCTGCAATGCATCTTTAAAAGAAGACTGATCCTTTTTTCTTTATAAGAAAAGATGCTGGATCTTCATTGTGCTGAACATCCAGCACAGTGACATGAACTTTTACTGCTATTTCCTAAAAGTACCAGTACACAAATACACTAAAGGCTCACTCATACAACCATTCTGCCTCTTAAAACTCTTACTAAAATTGAGGGTGGAGGGTTGAGTGCATTTAAGCGCTTCAATAGATAAGCCTGTAAAAGACAAAGACATCCTTAATTTGTCATTTTATTGTTCAAAGATCCTTGCTAAAAATACAATGTGAGCCTAGAGAAAAATATTATGGTTCAATGGAAAAAGATCCTCCAAACCATTAAAAGAAACTAAGCTGTGCTAAAAAAAATCTCTTTGTTGAAAGACATTTCTCTGCTTTTTTTCTTAGGGGATGCACTTAGAGGGTAGAATGTAAGTCACTGAAAGTGCATAAAACGGAAATCCTTCCAAACTATGGACTCTAAAATCATGTCCTTGGCAGTGAAGATCCAGAGCACTCTGAGAATTTATAAATACTCATTCAAGCTTTAACCTATTAAACCTATACAAGTGTAGCCCGTATGTGTATGTTTAACTTACACAGTTTTATAATATTCAGTTTATATATGGTATAAGCAGGGGAAAGAAAAATCACCTTGTCCAAGGGGAACAGAAGGTATATTATATACTTTGTGTCTAGGATTCTTTAACAGAGACTTGCTGGATTATATTTCCATCTCTCTTAACAAAAGCATTTGAAGAAGATTCAAGGCTCAAACAGAACACTAAAAGAAAGTGGGGTCAGTTATATAAGGGCTAGCACTAGTTTGTTAAAAGTCTTTTTTCCTACCCACTCCCAAATAAAGGGACAAAGAAGTGAACATTGTGGGAATGTGTTTCTAAACCACATGATATCCTTATCAGATTGTCATGTACAAGGGAGGTTCTCACACAGGGACCCCATGCTGGTGAGCTGACCTGTCACATGATGCAAGTTCTACACTCCTATTCAGATTACTAAAATGAGCTGAAGAAAGCTAGATTTCCCCTCCTCCCTCCCCCCCAAATAAGCAAAATGCACAGTGACCAAAGTCATATTAATTCGCTGCCACTGGGAAAGCAATCCTGAGCAGCTGCAAATAAGTGAGTATATGAAGAAGATAATCTAGCTATTAAAATCTATACCACAATTAATATCTGCTGAGCAGACTTTATTGCAGAGAAGCAAATAGAGAATCAGAGAAACGTGTGTGTCAGACAAAATAGAAGGAAAAAAAACTCAGTTAATTTGTAAATTTATGGAAAGAGAGTAATATATTTTTATAAGCAAGTCCTACTTTGTCATATAAGTGTCTCTATTTTCACTGTTGATGTTGGGAACACTGTCACTGAATTACTTTTTCATGTTTGGGGGAAGTGGAACAGTCCTGTAAACACTTTTAATATTAAATGAAGGTTTTAAATAGTATTTGATCATTCAAATATATGGCCTGCTTTAAAAAGTGCTGAGGGAGCTCCTAGATGCTCAGCATATTTGGAAATGAAGCCATGAAATGTGAATTTAGGATGCTAACTTTAGGCTACTGTTTCTGACATTCTTAACTTTTGAAACACATTTGCTCATGCAACGACAAATTAATTAAATCCCAGACCTTAGACTGTTTTTAAGAAGACAGTTTAAAATCCACGGTTTTGGATGCAAGTTGTTTACAGATTACAATTAGGAGGAATAGCTAAGATTACTGTGACCAAAAAACTGCACAGAATCATTTCCACATTATATCAGTTGGTTTCTTTTATAACTGGAATATGGTTCTCATAAAAGGGTGGCAGCGGTAAGACATTACTCCTTGTTTGCCTGCTAGAAAATCCAGTTTTGTTACCCTCCTGTCTATATTTTTCCTGAAGCACAGAGAAAATTATTATTCTGTTACTTTAGACTAGTTTTGAGCATTTTGAGTCTTGTATTTTGGTGGCTCCGTTTGGTTTGAAAGGGCTTGGATTTCAGCAAGAAGTGGCATGGGTCACAGTGCATGGGGACAGACTTCATGCACATGAGCAAAGGTCAAAATCAATCATAGCTTTGTATTTCCAGGCCTATTACTTTTGGCAGTTTATCCTGCCAGAAGGGGCTAAAATATTTGCCTCCCAAAAGGAGTAAACATCAATAGGGGGCAGGAATATAATCAGCTTCTCAACCACTGGGCAATGAGAAATGAGGGTAAGGGATCCCCTCCTCGCTGCAGCCACTAAGCCATCTAAATGTTAGATGCAACATTTTCAGCAAAAAGTTGAAAGATTTCACAGCACAGTGACTTGAAAAGGACAATAGGCCTATTTAGGCAATTATATTATGCAGGCTTTGTTATTAGGCAGCCCTGCTCAGCCCCAGAAAGTCTGGATAATCAAAAGTGTCCAAGTACAGGAAGGGGAAAAGTACAACCCCACCCTCCCGCACAGCCGCTGCCAGGACCTCTGGATTTGAAGGGTAAAGTCTATTTACCGAAGTTCCTTGGCCATTTTATACATCAACTGATATCCTTCCTCATGGGGCTGCGTGCTACAGCCCAGCAAAGCTCTGGAAAGCCCTCTGAAACCACAATTAATTTGGCCCCAGCCGCCCGCCCCTGTAAATTCGGTGCTCAGAAGCTGCTGCCAGCCCCCCAGGCAGGAGAGGGATGCTCCCCCCGGCTCGCACGCATACCAGGGCCGGTCCCCACGGCCAAACAGATCTGGAAACTCATCACAGCTGTGCTCTGCTTTTGAGGTCTCAATAGGACGGGGCACAGCGTGGCCGACCGCGGCAGACAGCAGTCCTTGCGAGCACAATGTCCCTTTCACAGCCCCGCTCCCAAATCTAAATGCTGGCTGTGTAACACAGCCGCACTTCATGGGCCGCGTAAAGGGCGGTATATAAATTAGACCTGAGCAAAGCCAGTCGCTCGGCGTGTTTCGGGGAGGTGGGACCGTAACCCGCCGAGCAGGGCGCCTCGCTGCCCCGAGCGAAGCCCCTCGGCTTGGCCGGGCCGCGGGGCTGGCGTGACGCACGCATGGTTAACAAAAACCGCTCAGCAGTAAGTAGGGGTTTAACTGGATGTGAGGATGACTAACTTCGCTGTCTGAAACACTATCTCCCTCTTTCAACTCCTTAACTTCACCGTAACCCTCTTGAAGGCATCGCCTCCGAAGCCTGGCTTTGTTCTGACACGTTGCACCTTTGCTGCACAGACTCATTAAGCAAGCAGGGAGTCACCCAAAGATACATTGCTTTTCCTCCGAGCTTATCCCACCCTGACTTCACCAGCGAAAGCATCTCATCATTTTTGTCTGCAGGAGTTTTTGACAGTGGTGCGTGTCCATTAGGGTTTTCCTGTGCCAGCAGCCGAATCAGGGTAACTGCATCACAGTCTATGTAGAGAATAGTTTTCCCCTTTTTTTGGAAGAAAAATACCCCCCACACATTTTTTTTAAATGAAGTGGATCAGAAACAAACATTTTTTTCATCACATATTTCAGAGCTTTAAGCGAGACGTATAAAAATTTAAACAAAGGCTCTATCCCTAAGCAAATCAGTCCTAGCCATTTAGCTGTAAAGTTTATAGATGAACTTCAAAGAAAATAACCTGGTTCAAACAGATCTTGCCTTCTGGGCACTAGCAAACACACCTGCAGCAATTTGATACTTGTGAATGCAGATTACAAGTCCTTCACTTCAAAATGTTTGTTTTTTAATTCAGAAAGATGAAAGAAAATAAAGTAGCGAGCCTTTTTTTTTTTTTTTTTTTGGTGGAACACAGATGTTTCCAGTGCTTGCAGGGAATGGGAACCTAACCCAAACACTGCAATAATCCAGAATTTTGAAGGAAAACGCATGCTTTCGGGAGTCCCATCTTCATGAACTTTCTGAAAGTTAATACCTGCTAGCTCCTCTCAAGGCAAACACTTCCTACCAAACTGTAATAAGAACTGCATACTATGTGAGCCTCAACATCCCAATGTGCTCTGCTGCCATGTCCACAACTTTTGATTTCATCAAATTTTTTGTGCTTCTAACCCTAAGGAATTGCAGCAGGCAGTAGTCATCTACTTGATATAATTAGCTGAAACACTACATAATGCCAAACAAACTTACTCTTGTTTTGGGCCTGTTCATTTGTTTTTTGCCTGTTTAATTAATGAAGACTAATGAAGACTTTTTAATAGTCTTTTCCAAGGTCAGATCTCCATTCTTTGCAGCTCCTTTCTCAGGACCTGTCCTGTTCCCACCTCCTCAGTATTTAGTTAGCTCGTGTTTCACCAAAAGTTACTGGTTTTCTCTCAGTATTTGCTGCCACTGCACTATGAGGGAGCAGAATATTCTAACTTATTTTAAAAACTATAAATTACTCATTCTTACAATCTTAACTCTTTTGTCTTCTGTTTGCAAACAAATAATCTCATTGTAAATCTACAACAATATAACCAGAATCACATAAAGCATAAACTCATATGAGTGCAAATTTAGGGGGGCTTTTTGTAATCTTGTAATACACCGTGCAATACGCAGTGCCTAACAGTTGTGCTGCAAACCCAGGGCAGGTTTTTCCTCCCACAGGGGAGAGGGAAAAAAATACCACACAAGTTAAGGTCATGTTAGGGTTGTGTCTTATCCTCTATTTTTACTTTGCAGACCCTCATGGACTAGAAAACTCATGATGCTGCAGGAGTGCACTAGCTTAGTGAATTGTAACAGGATTAACGTACGGAAGATGTGCTGAAGTTGGAGACCTACAGCATTCTGCCCTAAACCCTGCAATGGCCAATTTCACCAGCATTTCAGCTGAAACCCTGATGCTGTCTGGGATTGTTACTGGCCTACTCTGAGCTTGCACTATCCATGTACTATTCCCTCAACAACCATTTACCTTTTACTCTACAATCACGTCTCTATCAAAGCAATATTTCTAAGGCCTAAGGCAATGGCTGCAGGTGTACTGGCTTGGATTTCTTTTTGCAGAGCCAAAAATTAAACAACAAATTAGACCAAAAAAAGCCTATCACACTTCTTACAATTACAAAATTTGATTATTATTACATTACATCAAATCAGAGATGTCTTCGTAAAAATGGAGAATCAGGAAATGCTAGAGTTAGAATTGAACATTGCTATCTTTACATTTATAAGCAGTGGAGCAACCTTTAAACTATTAAAAGCTTTCTGGACCACAAAATTTCTAGTTCTGTCATATTTTCATGAGATGTAAGATAAAAATCTTAACCTTTGAGAGAATTTTAGTATTTCATAATCCGCTTATATATTTACTCATGCATAAACTGCGTACACTTTCTTCAAAACTGAAAACAAAATTTGCTCTAAGGTTTCAAACAGAAATCTTAATTTGAATTCTAACTAAATTGTTTTTCCACATTTCCATACTATTAACTTTCACAGTTCAATTTATAGCCACTGTACTATGATTCAAGTTTCAAGGCGATTCTAAATTCCCATGAAGTGAAGATTAATCCTACTGCTTACGAAGTTACAAGATTGGATTCCTGAACGCATTTTCCTGTATTTTTATTTACTCTTGTTAATATGAGTTTCTTTGATTAGCTAAACTTTCCTGTTATCAACACTTGTCTCTTATCACAGGCCCTAGGCAAATGACATATTTACCACTCATTCCATTCTGATAAGGGTAATCCTGTGTTTAACTTGCCCAAGAACAAACACCATATATTTTGTTTTTAAGAATCCTGCTTCTAGGTATTAACAACGTACAAGAGAAAAAGCAGGATGTTTTAAAGCCAGGAGTTATTTAAAGAATATTTTGCAAGTGTAAGCTTTTAACGACAGTATATATGCCTCCTACTCCAGGAAAGTTTATTTAATTCCAAGTTTCCGCAATATCACCACTGAAGTTATACTAAAGTTTAAACCATGAAAGGAGGAAAAAGCATTTTTAGTAAAACATCTGGTTTGGATTTTTGTTGTTGCTAACTGAAGCTCTCCTATAGCTAGTAACACTATTTTGAAGTAAAAGCTTTGTTTCGTATTTTGTTTGAAGCATTTTGAAAACAGTGCGAAAAAAATAAATATCCCATGCCGAACTTCGCAGTCTCCTTCTAATTGTGAAGATATCAAAACATTTGCAGTGTTGTAGGCCGCTAGTCACTGATTTTTTACAATTCTGTTTTCATTACTCAACCCACACAAATGTCATATGGTGTCTGAAAACTTTTGAGCCGAGTGAAACACACTATTTCACCAAACACCCTTAAATTTATTTTTCAATTACCTACTCCACCCCTTTGAAATGTCGAAGAAAGAACTCCTCTAATTCCTAGTTAACTTTTTAACATACCGCAACACAGAAATTTCCAAGAGCATTATACAGTTAATGGTGTACTGAAGTGTTCGAGAGCGTGCTAAAAACATTTTGATAGATAGCCAAGTCATTTATCTAAATCACTGTCAGAGCAGTGAAGCATCCTGCAAGCTTTTAAGCATAGTATAAGGTGATGTTTTCTGGCACTTTTTGTCATTTCTCAAACTTGAAACTGAGGTGTTAAAATACTGCTATTGTTTATCGTCTGTATATTTCAGCAACAAATCAAGACCCTATAACATAGTAACACATTTTCAGGAGTGTCCTACCACTAACTCTCACTCCTCTGTTAACAGTGCATCGCTGTCTGAATCTCAAGGTATAGAAATAATTGATGGTTAAACTCAAAGGGTGTTCACAGTAAGTAGTTTTCTAGCAAAACAGCAACTTCTTAGAGCAACAAAGTGAAGAAGAAAGGTGGCAGCAAGGTCAGTACAAAGAAATATTGCCTTTTCTTCGGGAACTTATAACTACTGTCTGATTTTTGGAATGGCAACCTACCCACTGCAATTCCACATCTTTGCAAGAACTGTAGAGATCAACATTTTAATTGCTTGGCTGCTCTGCTAAAATGCACTTCAAGACAACATGCATACTGATTAGCAAATGTGCTACAAAATTAGATTAAGGAGGGGGGGGGGGGAAAGCTACCACAGAGATGTTATGTAAATTCGTCTTTCACTGGTTGGAGTTTTGCAAGTATTTGCTGTATTACATTACGATTTTATGTGTTCCTGTTTGGCTCCACAACTGTTGTTAGGATCAATATGCCACATGAGAAGGGATAAACAGAAAGAAGTCGGGTGCTTCTTTCCTCTTTCCTTTCTTGCCAAAAGGAGAAAAAAAATAGCTTGCAAACCACATTTTGCACAAAAACTCACCCCACCCCTCATTACCTCTGCACTTAATTACCGGTCTTTCTTTTTTAAATACATGCAAGTAAATAAATTAAATAAATAACAACAACAACAATTATAATAATAGTAATTGCTTTAAAGTGGAAAAAGAACAGTCGGGACCTACATTGAGCACTGTGCCGGTGTTGCCACTCTGTTTGTGCCAATCCACTGAAGCATGCTTTGAGAGCCTTCTCCTGGAGCATGCAGGAAGACGGACTCGCAGTGTAGAAATCCAGCATCTGAGCAGGGCTCACTGCTAGAACGTCCATACAGTCAAACATGATTCCCCCTGCACAGAATGCCTGCAAAAGTGCTTTCCTCTAGGTGTGGAGGAAAATGGCACATAAAAGTACACCCAACTCCATCAAACTCTGCCCCTTTTTTGGCACGTAGGCTGTTGGTCTTTTTCCCAGACCAGAATCATGAATTATGACAGACAACACAGCTAAAAGCCTGTAATTGATCCAAATGATCATTTACCATTTTCCAGGCTGCCCAGCCAATCCAGCAAGATGGGGGGATGCGAGCCGCATTCCAAGTTTTAGCTACCATCAATTTCCCCCCAAAATTTCTTGAGAGTCAGTCCAGCTCCCGAGGCGCTCGCCGGGTGTGTGCCGCGTCCCACGCCGTGCCAATCGCCCACCTCCCCGGGATAAAACAGCTCCGGTGGAGGCGCGGGATCCCCCTCGGCCGTGAATAGATGCTTCTGCCTCTGAACAGCTCACTTCCTACTACTTGTGTCACAGGGAATGAAAGATTGAATTGCCTAATATATGCGAGTGAACTTTCCGTGAACCCTTCCCAGGCTGCTAACCTTCAAATGACCCAAGCGGTCTGACATCACCAGCTCCCAGGATTCTCACACGCCTTCACAACTCCCAGCAGCCCTGCAAAAAAGCCAGGCAGGCGGGCGGGCGGGCAGGCAAAGGCGAGCCCCAGCCCTGCCGGAGTCGCCCCGCGGCCGCCGAGCGGGCGGGTGCGGACGGGGAGCGCAACTCGCGAAAAGATCCAAAATAATAAAGTAATTTAAAAATAAAATTAAAAAAAAAAAAAAAAAAGCCAAACGCAACAACGAGGAGGAGGAGGGGAAGGGGGTGGGAAGTAAAAAAGCGGCGTTTTCAGCGGTTGCAGGGGATGGAGAATTTGAAAATTCCAGCTCAATTTGCTGAAAGTTCTGTGCCCCCCTCCCTCCCTCACACACACACGCACATTCCTTTCCTCCCCGGAGAGGCCACGAGCGAGGCGCAGGCGCTGCCGCTGTTCCAGAGCCAGGGACACGGGCTTCGCCCCAGCTGCTGGGCTGGCGGGCTGGGCTTGGGAGCAGCCTCATCCCGGCGCTGCCCCGGCACACGCTAGCGGGGACCCCGCTCACTGCCACCCGCGGGGACCCCGCTCGATACCACTCGCAGGGACTGCGGCCGGTGCCAGCACCACTCCCAGCGGGGAATCGCAGGGGCCCGTCCCTCCTGGGCGAGGGGGGGCGATCAGGCCCCATCTCTCCGCACCATCCACCCCTCACCCTGGCTCCTCAGTCACCCAGAGCTCCCTGGTTTCCCCGATGGGTCAGATTTGGCACTGCCCCGGAGGGTCTGTCCCCAGGACCGCGCCCGGGGCAGGAAGCAGCCACGCACCCCCTCTTCTCCCTCCCCAGCCCCGCCGCCGCCGGGTCCTGCCTGTCTCTGATTAGCAGAGAGGGGCTGGGGCCGCTCGTGTAGCCCCGGAGGGGCTGTGTCGGCTTTCAGAGGGCTAATGAGCCCCAGCTCCCCGGGAGGGGAGAAAGGCCACGGGCGAATCCATGGGAGACAGGACCCAGCCCGTGGTGCTGAGCGGGGAGACCTCCCTGGGGCAGGCGGCCCCGGCCAAGCCCTCACAGCCGAGGGGCTGCTCCCACCCACTAAGGTCCGTGCTACACCACGCTGCCGACAGCCCTCCTTCGTGGCCGGTCTAGGTGTCGATGGCTTCCCGAGGCTGGGGCTACGATGCCACAGCCAGCCCTGTGCGGGCCCACCACTTGCGTGAAGCCAGCAGAGAGCTCGGTGCTTTTTAGGTAGGTAACTACCTTCTCCAAAATTCTGCTCACCAAGAAAGACTCCATGAAGGCTTCCACCAGTTCTTACTCCTATGGACAATTTAAAAATTAAAAACAACAGCCTGGAAACACTCCCTCCGCCCCAGTGGGAAGGACATGAGCTCAATAGCCACATGCATGCTTTAATTTTACATGAATAAGCCAAGCTACCTCAGCCCCAGCAGTGAGCATTATCCAGGAGCAAGGCGCACAGGAGCCTTGCTTCCCTGCTCCAAAGCAAGCTCAGGTGCAGAAATTAGAAAACTGAACACTTGGTTATTGCTCGTTTCTTGCAAAGCCCTAGATAGGAGTTGGGCAGAGAGGGGCACACTGAGCAGGCATGGCACACCACTGGCGACCGTAAAGAAACGCTGGAGAGAGACTCACCCTGGGACCTGCGCAGCCACTTTAATGGATGTGGTGTCCCCTCTCCACAAAAAGTCCTTTGATGAACCGAAAGCTCTCTGACAATGCCTGCAGATTGTATTAACAAAACTTTTCACACAGATTCAAGAATTTACAAAAAAACCCCAAACCACAGAACAAATCCCCCACACAACACACACACTTGTTCCCTGAAACTGATATACCCACATTGAAAACCAGCGGCCAGCAAAAAGACCTGCTGCAATCTGGAAGAGAATCCTTTTGAAGAGATTAAAACAAAAGCTTTTCTTAGCCTCCTTCCCCCCTCCACGGGAGAGCTGTAGTTGTCCCTGCAGCAGGCAGCCTCTCTTTCCCTCTTCCCTTCAGGCAGAAGAGTTACAAATGCTGGAGTTTAACAGCGTCTTTTTTAAAAGACTTTTTAAGGACTTTCTCAGCCCTTTGGGGTGTCCTCCCCCAGCCTGAACTCCTGCAGTTGAAGAAGCCCCTGACACTTTCTAATCTAAAATTTATGCACAGCATACGCTTACTGAAAAAGCCATACTTCAGGGAAGGCTTGTTCAAACTATTTCAGCACAGCAAAACAGTGTTTGTTGCATTAAAATAGCCAAGTGGAAAAGTGGCTAAACTTTTTTTTTCTTTTTTTTTTTTTTTTAAATCTTGGCTGGCTACATTGCTACAGTTTTGTTTGGAATAGCAAAGCTAAATTAACAGACAGTTATTTTCTAACCAGACAACACAGGATGCACGAGAAATTTGGAATACGTAATATATCACCACAAAAATAACTGGAAAGGATGACACAAAACACAGTATGTTTTTTTCAGTCTCCAATTTAGGGCGAAAACAGCTTTTTGTGTGGACCAGAGTTCTTGGAACAGTTTAGGCTTGTGCCAAGAAAAACATGTTGCATATGTGAGTTAAAAGTAAACAGAATCAGACAAACAGAAATACAGTTATGTTTATCGTATTAGCAGTCTTATAATACCATATTCAGAAATAATACCTGTCAGTTGTACCTCAAAATGTAGAGTGGCAACTTCTGAAAGTAAATGTCAGGAAGTGACACTTAAGTGTGTATGAATTGGAAAAAGACTGCTTTTTCTCTCTGTATCAAAATGAGCCAGGTACCTCATCATGGTGTGTTACAAATAATACTTGCACTAATGCTTATATTTATTACTAAATGCACACATAATCAAAAAATTCCTCAAATAGCTTAATGGTTTGCTCACAACTATTTCTATGACACAGTAAACAACAAATGTCTGATTTCACTTTGAAATAGCACAACACTTGTTTTTCTTCAACAGAGTACCAGGAAAAGCCATTCATAAAATGGGGAGCATTTTCTAATTTAGATCAGAACTAATCATAATTATTGTGCTAACTAGTAGTCCTCTAGTTCAAATGCAACCAAAGCTTAAATGTTGCTACATATTTTAAATGCCCATCCAGCACCCATAGAGGTTTGAGGAGGCAACAACTCTCCAATATCTTTGACTTTGTCCATGCAAAGAAATTGTGGTTTCACATCAGTGCTTTGATCTGTTTTCTCTCAGACTGTGATAGCAGAAACTTTACAATAAACATATTCTTAGCTATAAATGAAATAAAAAGCACAAGTTCAAGTCAGAAATCTATTTCCTCTGGTGTTACTGTATATTTGTCAGTGTGACATAGCACATTTGAAACCCATAATCATAAAACAAAAATTTACAGCCAAGGTTTAGGGTCTACATCTGTTTCTCTGGTTTTTGTACTGCAATTACCCACTGGACAATTCAGAAAGCAGCACTATGAATCATGTACTGCACACATGGTCGTGCTGGTCACTTTTTTGTTAGTACAAGAGGCTGAGGATGCCATAATGTGCTTCACTGAGAGAGAGAGCATTAACTAGAATTAGGATGAGTGCACCAGGCTCTCTAATAAAAATGACTTTACTAGAAGCAACAGAGCACTTCTGGAACATTACAGGCATATTTATAGCATGGAAAAATTAAGAAGTGCATGCAGAAATTCTCCCCAACTAAGTACCTCGGGGGAAGCAGACTTTTTTCTCTTTTGCATGCATTTTACTATTAATCAAATGTAGCACTCTCTTGAAACAGTTTTGACAGCAGAGTAAATGGTTACTAGTGAATGATGTGTGTGTTTAAGCAGTGAAAGCAGAGACAAAGTGATGTTTTCTTCTACTCCCTAGGCAAGAGCTGACACTAAGCTTGCTGCCTCAGCTTTGATACTCACAGATTCCTTTGTGTCAGTTGCTGGGAGAATCACTGGCAGTTCACTAACCCTGCCTCACACACAGGGGCTTTGATTTTTACCTCTTCATTGACGATAGATGTTAATATGAAACAGTACTTGCCTGCCTTGGCAGTTTTTTTTTTTTTTTCCCTCCCCCCAAGTGGTGATACAAATCTGAAAAATCTGAAGACCTGAATTCCCCCTTCACGACATGTAGTTTTTAGTGTTGAAGGATGTTTTCTTCATGTCTCAAGCACATGAGTGATGTCAAAAAATTATGGGGAAGAAAATCACTAGGTCACAAGAGAATGGCTGAATATTTAAAACTCTATAAGGTCCTAGGAAATGGGTACCAACTGTGAGCAAGAAGAAGAAAGCAAAACAGTAAAATTACTGGCATGAAATGGCACAAATGACATGGAAAAACATGAAATACAGAGAAATTAAGTTAAAAGGGGGTTTCTTCAGTCTGCTGTACACTAGTATGCACAGTTTGCAATGACTGAAACAGGAATTTGCACTAAGAAGAATTATTTCAGGCCTGAAATATAACAGCAACAGGCGAAAGACAATTCAGTGCAGAGCAGTATTTTATTTTAGATGGGAAAAGCAGAGTTAGTCATCTCCAGACCCAGAAGTCAGGCGTGCAACCAGTTTGCAAATCACTTACTGATAAGGGCTTTTTGTCTGTTTTAATCAGTGGATATGTATTTGTAAAGATGCCTTTAAAGCTGATTGCTTAACTTAAAGGCTATAGAAATAATTAATCTCCACAAACTTGAACATACAACCATGTTTCTTAGAATCCATACAATCCTTTGGCCTGGAGCCAGGGGAGAACTGCCCTACATGATAAAACTGGGAGTTTATCTGGCTCAGCAATCCATTTCTAAGGGTGACTGCTACTAGATCTTTCTAAGGAAAAAACAGGAATCCCCAGTGACTGGTGAAGTATAACTCACCCATAGGTCCTCTAATAGCCTATTCTCTAACAGCAAATCACTTAAGCATTAAGGCGTGAGGTTTAATATCCCTTCCAAATTTGTTTTTTTGTAATAGCCCTGATATTCTACATAGTCCTATATAGCCAATGTCTTTTTGGATTGTGATAAATTCGTAGCTCTGTGACACACATGTAGATAGTAAGTTATTGGGGTTTGAGATAAAGAACAATAACTTTTAAAAAACGGACAAACAAACAAAAAAACATTGTAAAACTCATCCATGTTGCAAATAAAGGAGAGAGACCAAACTGCACCTTTTTGAGGCCCCAAAAGCTGATGGCTCTAGGCTCCTGAAAGGTTGGCAAAGAGGCAATGACATCACATTCATGAAGAGGGGATGACATGCATTTTTGAAGGACATAAAAAGAAAAGAACATTATAAGATTAAACACTGGCTATATATTGAATCTACACTTGCTGTTTATGAGGATTCTGCGGTGCAAACACCACTGCTAAATGGTTGCCAGAAAAAAAAAAAGTGAGGAAAAAAAGGTTTGCTTCATTTTGTTTTGTTTTTAAATGACTAGAAACTGCTGTTTCAAGGTTTAGCCACGAAAGAGATTTTTACTGTTAGCCTATAAATCCCTCAAAACATAGAATTATAATGGAAATGCTGAGGTAACTGGAGTGCCATGCGTGGCACCGACACATTGCATTATATAATCCAGGGAGAATGAAAGTTGGGACATCTATAAAATCTAAGCAGAATCAAGATGTATGAAAGAGCAGAAGAGCAAGTAGAAATACTGAATATTAAACTGCAGAGAATACTACTACTAGCAATAAAGTTTCCTATATGCTGAATATGCTTTTGGTTGGCTGAAGGCAAAAGAGCACAGAGCTCCATTAAAACTAAAACAGAGATTCAGAAAGGCTGTTCAAGTAACTACTTTGTTTCTGCCTTTTTTAAGGAGGTTAAAGAAAGAGGTTAAAGGAGGAGGTTAAAGAAAGTTACCTAACAAAAAGATAGTATTTCCTGATGGTTTGATATCCTGAAAGGTGTCTCAGAATGTATAAATAAATAATCTGAGAACATGCAGAATAAATGGGAGTTCCAAACATAGGCATCTTACCACCCCAGCAGAATCAGAATATAAACTGGGACAACTGTACTTCTTCTACAGATTCCCTAATTGCAGCTTAATCTCTTGATGAAAAGTTAACCCTGATGGCTTTTTTCTAGAAAAAGACCAAAGTTGCCAAACAGTGACTGGAACTCCAGCTCAATACATACAGATATCCTAAGAAAGACTAACCTTACCCTAAGGCCTATTTCATTTAAGCCGGACTTAAGCAGCATTTAAGGCTTGCACTCCTGCACTGGTGACAAGGACAACCCATACAGAGGGATGGCAGAGGCCTGAGATGGCTGAAACACACTTGAGCGAAGCTCTGGTCACATAAAGCCCAGTGCAGGTGGGACTGGATTATGCCATGAATGTAAACTGCAATAGACCCACACTCAGCAGCTTGACATGCTTATTGATGACAATCCAGTTCCCACTTAGCTAGCTCCCAAACCTACATCAAACACTGAAAGAACAACCCAGTATCCTATCTCTGGGTATCTTAGAAAGAAGAATGAAGGGGTGACTGGAAAATGTGTTGGCATTGCTACCTGGCTAGCAGGGGTAATGACAGCAGTGACAATGTGGTGACATTGCCTGAAATCTGCTGGTAATGATGATCATCATGCCAACACCTCCACTCTGCCTGTTACCCTAATGCACTGTACTTTCACACCTTTGTTTCTGTCATGCAGATGTGCTTTCTGTTTGGGAACAGCCTGTGTAAATAAATGCTGTAAATGAGGTAGAATTACCCAGAAACTGAGGTATATATTTAGCAAATCGATGTCTGGGGTTTTTTTTGTAGAACCTGGGCCATCAATAATGTGTGAATTAACTGAGGGCACATGTCTTCTGAGGGACACTGTTATCACTGTAACTTTATTGATGTAGCCTGAAAAGTAAACTTTACTAACAGGGTCAGTTTTACAAGCATACAGGTTATCATAGTGCAACTACTGTTGAGCAGGTAAGGGATTCTGTATATTCCTTTTATACTACAGTAACTGGGCTGTGACAAGTAATACTCTTTCAAAAACGAGCAACTGCTTCCTCACCCTATATTGTTATATCAATGTAACATTCAAAAACAAATGAGATCTCAGGAAAAGTCAGGCTGGGCTGGACCTTACTTGCATTCAGAACAAGCAATTGCACCATCAATGACATCCAGTCTGAAATGTTCACAAGATGTTTCCTGGTTTTCAAACTCTACTAGAATATACTTATCAAATTGTTCTTTGGTGCATTCCTTAAATTCTACTTGACTTGTGCAATTTAAGCCAACAAAGAAAAATAAGCCTGGTCCCAAGCTGCTTCACTAAGCTAGTCCCACATGATTAACTAGATCTGAAAATTCTCACACCCTTGGATTGTAAGACTCCCATATTGGACCACAGAAGGGATTGAATGCCCACACATTTTATGTCCATGTTCAGGTAATCACAACTGACACACATGCTTCAATCAAAGGCAACCTAGAGAGCTGGTGTGCAATTAGCACACTGCTCCAGGCTTTGCGCATTATCGTGGATTTTTTGCCCTTTTGGGACCTTTAGTCCTAATGTAATGGTGGACATGCAAGCTGGTCTCTAAGCATGTGCTGGTCCCTCAGCATAGCAGGCTTGACAGATCTATAAAACTATCAAACTAGTTTTGCATAAACTAGACCAAAAACTCTTCATTTTGAAATCTTGACTCTTCTGACTGAAAAGTTCTGCGCAGACCTTGTCATCACACTGCAAGAAACCACTTCTTTCAATCCAATCACAGTTTTGAGCAAGCATCCTCAAGAACAGGCTTCTCATTCATGAGACACTGATCTTCCATGTATTGGTATCAGACTATTAGAAAAACAGACTTACTTGACTTCATATGAAGACATAGGAAGATGTGTGTTCTGTCCTTTGCCAAATGGCTTTGAGATCTCACCCTTACTGCATCCATCCATTCTATCTTGGGCATGAAATATGCCAAAAGACAGGGTTGTGGACAAGCTCTTTCAAGCAATTTTCAAGATTGTTGGATGGGTAAAGTGAGCCTGGACCTACAGAAGCTTTAGTTACAAGAAATGCATGTGCACATTCTTAATACTGTGAAATGTGTTGTAGTTCTCCTTAAAAAGTACAGTGAGTTCTTAGCCCCAGTCAGATCTTAAACAACAAGCTGGTGCATATCTGCTAATTAAAACCTTAAAAAAGTTAAAGGTCCACCTGTTGGATTCTTAAATTTGTCCAAAAATTGTTAGGGTTTTATTTTATTTTATTTTATTTTATTTTATTTTATTTTATTTTATTTTATTTTATTTTATTTTATTTTATTTTATTTTATTTTATTTTATTTCATTTCATTTCATTTCATTTCATATTTTTTAAACAGATTTACTAAGAGCAGAAGGGCACACCACTGCTACTAAAGCCTATACTGCTAGCTGAACAATGCAGGAACATTATGTCACTCAGAGGCAGAACTTCACAAGCATGCAAGAGCGGCTAAGAGCTTTGCCAACACAAATTATCAGCCAGAACCTCACTGGAAAAAGTGAGGCACAAAGATCTAAGTGAAGTGTAAAACTTACTGAGACTTGAATGACATGTTGACAGATACCACTCCACTCTCTTGCTTCCTATCAGAATCCAACAGCCAAAGCAGAGATTCCTAAGCAGTGTTTTTACAGGCTAGGCTTAGTCTCTCCCTCATCTTATCAGTAGCCTTCAAAGGGACTGTGGGTGGATGTCCTCCAGAGGGGAAAAAAAATAAAAATAAAACAACAAAAAACCCTCAGAAGTGCCACCTCTTCCATACAAATATATTGGCACAACCACTGAGACTTTGCTTGAGCTGAGAAAACACACCTGGCTCTTCTAAAGGAGAAATTAAAGAATTCATGCTTCAGCCCTCAAGCCTTGAGTGGCCTTAGAGAAGAGGAATAGCTAAGGAGAGAGTCTAATCAGGATGCAGGGAAAATCAATACTTGCTTCTTGAAATGCCTAAGGCAGGAAGGAACAGTTTAAGGTTGAGACATTTTTCTGCTCTTTATGCAAGAAAACATGCTGAAGACTGCACAGGTGAGAACACAAAGGTAGGAGAAGGCTTTCAAGAAGACTAAAAGCAATCCAAAGCATGTTATACCCTAAAGTTCTTTGGGAAATCTTATCTTTTAAAAGTTTCCTGGTTTTGCTGCATAAGAGATCTTTCAATGCACCACTCAGAGCTGTCCAAAGTAACATTTTCAGGGATAAAAGCACACCATTGTACTGTTATTTTTGACTTTGGTGTGGAATACAATTATTTAAGACTCAGTGGGAGAGTATGAAAGGAGCAGGAGTGTAATTCCAGTTCAGGAAAAACTCCAATAACTGACAACAAGTAAGAAACACAAGATAGATGCATTGTATTGTAGGGGTGAGTCCCATTGGCTGGAAATCCTGACTCTCCCAGCAGGACTCAGTTACATAGCAACTCCTGAGGGCAGATTAACCCTTTCTCAGTTAACATATCTGGAATGATTTAAGAGACCTTTTCCTTCTTCTGCTAGAGAATAATTTCATAGGTTTGCAAAAATGGTTTGGTAAAAAATGAGTTGAATGCTACCAGGGTAAAAGCAAAGCTATCTGACTCACCACAGCATACTGATGGTGCAATGAACAGAGAATGCAGGGAGTTCACATCAGTCTAAAGGATATTTTACATCATCAGATTTTGTGACATATGTAAAACACAACATGTATTTCTCATCAAAAAGTTCATGCTTAGTCTGTGGGGACCTTATCCAGACTGCATTTATCAAGTGCCAGTAGTCTTTCTCACCCAAATTCTACCCACTCATTGACTTCTGTCTACATAATTACTGAGGAATTAGAGTCCTCAGCTGGCATAGATAGTACTTAATTAATCTAAAAGATAATTTTTCACCATCAGATAATGTGTTGCTTTCATTCAGAATTGTACAGGTTGATTACTGTAAACTCTGAAATAACTCCTGCAAATCTTATAATACTAGCTGGTTCTCTTCTAATAGTCATTTCTAATTACTGATATCAAGTAATTTGATGAATTTGGGAATCTCTATTTATTTCATCACAGCAATGTCCCTGGTTTTGTTTTTAGAACTGCATCACACTTCAGTGTATACATGTCAAATGTAAGCACAAATACTATATACTATTAGCATAGCACTATTCATGTTATTCTGGTTATCAGAATATAACCTTATATATATTTATATATATAAGGTTTTATTATATATATATATATATATATATATATATATATATATATATATATAATTCTGGTTATCAGAAATAACCTTATTTTGCTCCCAACATAACAAAGTTCAAATCTAAAAAAAAATCAGTATCTAAGACAAAGACTCTTAAAGCTCTCTATTTTTAAAATGTCAGAATTCAGCTACAGTATTTTCTCCCCTGCAAGAGAACTGGGCGGTCCCTGGGGACCAGGAAGGGCACATGTCCTCACTCAGGGCGTCCCTGGTGTGGTCACACTTCACTGCTTTGAGCCACAGCTGCACGCCGTTAGGAAAAAGGAGCTACTAAGCTTCCAGAGGAGAAAATAAGAGATCAATCTGATGTGATATTACACTTACTTTCGACTGTCTTCTGGTCACAGTAAGTGAGCTCTATTTTCTCCTTTCCTTTTTCTTTACAGGCAGAATTGGAGTCATGGTAGAATGGGCATTCAACAATACTTGGAAAGGCAAGCACCAGTGACACTGCCCCGAATCAGAAAAGCAGGGTAAGACTATAAATTTCCTTTACTCTGTAAGACCCCAGGACACTCCTACCTGAAGGTTAGAGGAGAAAAGCCTTGAACCAAGTCATACAAGTCATCTTCTGCTCCTCTTCCCCCCCACCCACCATTCTCATATACAGCAGGTTCTGTAACCCACACCTCCCACCAACATTTCTTCATGAAGTAAAATCCCTGCTCAGCAGCAGCCCCTCAGTTCTCATTCAGAACAGTCAGAAGAAACCACAGTCCTGGTAAAAGTTTCTTTTTTTCTTAGGTGCTTTAATAAAACAGGTAACCTTTGTGTGTTGCTGAAAGGACTGTCTACATGGTTAAGATTTACCTTGCTTTTCTAAACATTTCACATTCTAAAAGTTCATCTGCATTTTCTTTCTATGGTTCTCATACATCACTTGTGAATCCAGATGGGATAGAAAGATATAATTTAAAATTCTATTTAATTTAGCTTCTTGTATTATATCTTGAAAACTCATCTTGAATTACTTAGCTGCTGACTTTCATAAAACTAAGAGTACTAATATAGTGGGTGAGAGATTAGTACAAACAGAGCTACTTCAGAAATATTTTGTGATCTGAAAATTAATTAGGAAGAATCAATTTGATTTATTATTACAGAGTTCTTTAAAAAGTTCATATTTTGTTATCATTATTCACCTAAAACTATCATTGGAAAGGTAGCCTTTAAAAGGGTAAAACCTGAAGGACCGAGTTCAACCTGCTTATGTTGTGTTGAAAGTACATTTTCATATAAATGCCAAAACAGATCTATCAAATATTTGTGTTCTTCATTAAACTAATGCCTTCCTGCACCATAAACAAGATGGTGCAAAATATAGGTGTATTCCCATGTCCTCCTACTAAGGTAGGTGATATCAAAATAAATTTGAAACCATATCATTATATCAATCTCCAGTATTACTGCATCAGTACTATAACCATAATTAACTAGCTGCAGGTCAAATTTCTAATAAATCTTTAGAAATTAAATGTATAATTTGTCAAAACCACATGTCTTCATAAATTGATTATTCAGAATTTAGAAGCTTTTTAATTAGGAAGAAATTTATGCAATACCATGTGTAATAATTACGAATCAGCTCTTCTGTGATATTTTTGTACATCAGCAAAAATTAAAACATTGGAAAACATTACCAGGTCATTGCAGTATTTCAATGTCAAAAGAAACACATAGTTTAAATGTAGAGGTTAAAGATATTTTCCCGTATCTTTTACATCTTATATAGCTTTATGATCTCAGAACTGGAATCATTAACCAAATACAAAATCAATGAGAAAAAGATCTAATCTGACCGTTTTCAAGTGCAGAGTCACTAAAAATGATTTATGCCACTGTAACACCTTTTTTCCATGGTTCTACAGTTTTACTAAACAGCATATATTCTAAGTCAAACTTCCATTTTATGGTACACTAAACAGTATTTTGCCTTTCTCATCCCTTTCCAGCTAAAATTCTGAAAGAGTTTAAGACTTTCAAACATCACCTTTGTAACAAGTGGCAAGATGATGGGTATGACCCTGGCTGCCAAACAGAAAACCAAAGAAAAAGAAAGTTAAGTGATATTCGTTCATGGCACACAAGAAGCAAAAATTATACCCCAGTTCCCCTGCTCTCCCCTCCCATGCTTTCACCACAGGCCTATTCAAACTCTGCACCCCCACAAGGGCTCTGGGTACTTCTATCAACATTTCATAGGAGAAGATTTTTTTTGACAGAGAACACAAAAGCTGCTTTGTGTGAAGTCTGGACACTTTTTTTCTACCTAATAAAAACATGAATAGAAGTGGGACCTCAGCAAGCATATGGCAGAAAGTCTGGACTAACTGAAAAAAGGGGGCCTAGAAGAGTTTGCTCTCTGTCATTCCCCACCGTGTTTACTGGTGAATGTATATGGTGTAAATAAGGAGTATGCAGAGCAGTCCATAATGGAACATTGTTTATGTGCACATCCTGGCAAATGCATATACAGCATGGAGGCTATTTCCAAGCAGAACATAAACACAAAAGGGGAGTGATGACAAACAAGTATTCCAAGGCAAGAAAAATGTTATTCCATATACAAACCAAACAAACTAAAGTGGTTTCTCCCCTGCTAAGATCCAACTGGCAGATCTCAGCTGCACACACTATGTAGCTGTTAAAGAAATGAGAGACATTCCAGGCTAACTGGTTGGCTTTCTTTTTCTTAAGAGACCTTATTATGCTCCCAATATTAAAAAGAAAAACACAGTTAATATTTTATTTTACTCTCTTGCAAAAACACAACAAAACAAAACAGCCCTTTCTTTCAGCCTGAGTAGGAGCTGGGGAGATAGAGCTGATGGCAAGAAAACACTGTAAGGAATTAAGTCACAGCTTTTCTATTTCAAGTTCCCACTGAAAGATAGAGATGGTTCTTTCTTCTGCAGGTCTCTCTGACAAACCTATTACACGGCTTTAGCAAGTGACACCAGTGCGACAATAACTTAGAGGTTTCATGTTCTTGGCAGAATTTTTTTTCTTTTATTCATTACTCATGTAAAGAAAGAGGGTTTAGAAAACCCAAGTTCCTGCAATTTCAAGATAGCAAACCAGGAGGATGAACCTTTTTTTT
This sequence comes from Melospiza georgiana, assembly GCF_028018845.1. NCBI lineage: Eukaryota > Metazoa > Chordata > Aves > Passeriformes > Passerellidae > Melospiza > Melospiza georgiana. The sequence goes on along the minus strand of NC_080430.1, from coordinate 39,518,559 downwards.
GTGTGCTTACTTCTGGAGAACGAAGCATCATGCCTCAACAGCTGCTATGTAAATAAATGCCTGTAATTTTATCCCTTTAAAACTAATTTCAAACACCCAACTAAAGGAGGAAAAAAAGTTGACAAGTAGGAAAACAGACAGTAGAGTGAAAACAAGAATGACAAAAAGTCAACTGATAAAGCAGAGCTTTTAAAATAATTAATAGGCTTTTTTAGGATATTGGACACCAGAAGCTAGCAGCTTTAGTAGGAGATCATAGGAGGTCCAGAACAAAAATACTTTGTGATGTCCCACACAGAAATGCAGAGCCAGCCTCTGGTTTTAGTCTATTTTAAGATACTCAGAGTGTACCTCACTTTCTCCAAAACTTTAGATATAGACCACAAAAAATTGAAATACAAGTGCTGAACTGGGGTCTGCACCTATAAGTAAGATTTCTGCTAGTCTGTCAAAACCTGGATGCAAATGTCCCATGCTCTGCCTTTATGAACTCTTGGAACTTGGGTGCATCATTCATTGGGAAGTGATAGAGCCTGGGCTGGGAATACTGGTAGTACCTTTACAATATATAGACAGTCCTTTATGGAATAATATTATTCTTTGATTTTCCTTTTTTCATGTATCACTACCATTATACAAGACCAAAAGAACCCTCACAAAGCCTCTCACTGGTGACTGGCTTGATACTAATACTTTTCAATTAAAATCGCACTTTAGAATCCAAAGGAGGCTCATTAAATTTTATTTTTTTTTTAAATTACTCCTGAATGCACACCTTCCTCATCCCAACATGACCTTACTCACGCCCACTGCTTGGGTTTCTCTTCAGCTGCTTGCAGACTTGTACAGAGCCTTCACTGTGCTGCACAAAACAACACATTGCTCATAATTACTCTTGGCTGCATGGACCACGTACAGCACGGTGACAGGAAGGGTGCACACCAATGCCAAGCACAAGCTCCCATGCTCTTTCCTCATTACAGAAGGTATTTCTGGGGCTGAATACCTTCTGCATATCAGAGCTGTTGGCTGTATGAAGGGAACTTTTTGTGATGTGTGCTACACTGGGCAACCATATGGTAAAGAAAAGGATCTGTGATGGCTGTTGCAAAGCTGAGTCACAGTGGGTGCTCTAAAGATTTTAAAGAAAACAGGTTTTAAACAAAACAGGTTTTAGTAAGACTCCACATCTTACCCCTTAGTCTTAAAGATATGTACTAAACTATGGGAAGAATCTTTGAAAATATTGCCAAATGTATAAAATTTATCGTGAGATTTAAAGAATCTTTTTTATTCTCTTCATCTAAGTTTCACCAGTCAAGCGAGCCCCTCAGTTTTCATCTGAGAAGTTTTCAGCTTTAAGAACTCAGAAGAATGGCCTACAAACGTGACCAGACTGGCATGTCGAAAGGCTAGGAAACTGAGGGATAAGGAAGAAATACTCTAAATTACTAGCACTAAGCCTTTTAATTTGTATGTCAGCATTAAGATTTGGTTTACATTTGAGGCTGACAACACTGAGTAATTCAGACATGCTAAAGTGAATTCAGGACCTGCGAAAGAGGAAACAAAGGTACCGAAAAGGTACTGCGAAAACACTCTGAGACCAGCTTTGTATTCCTTACTAACTGCTATGCAAGCTGTGCAATCTTATACTTTGTTGTTTACTGGACAATTACATAAAAACTAGTATTCTTTATATACTCCTCCCATCCCCCCTTTAAATTAAAATTGAGTTGTTATTTTAACCCTACTCAAGTATGTAATATAGTGATGATTGTAAATCTTTGTGATCACAAAATCCCTTTGATTTATCCCTCAGTTTACTAGCTTTAACAAACATAATCCTAAAAACAATACAGAGGAAGATCTTACAGGCCTTCAAATGATGGAGAGGGAGCAGGGAATGTCTACATAAGTAAAGCTACAGCTTCAGGGCTCAAGACTTTCCCTTTGGGAGGCTTTCTTTATGCTGCTAATAAGGTCCTGCCAGTGGAACCAGAAGAATATTTTCATAAAAAAAGGCCTTCAGTGTGGGAAGATACAATTTTCCAGAAAATATTTAATAAAAAGCTAATAGATGTGGGACCTGAATCTAACAATAGACATAAGTATGTCTAAATACATAGGAAAACATGAATATTATTAAAGGTGGCAAGTCCATCCTGCCTACCCCCCACCTCCAGATCTGTAGTCACGAACATGAGGATGTTCAAAGCTTATGTGAAGCTGCCAGACTCAGCTCTCCAGTGTTAGTGACCATATGGCAACAGCCAGTTAAACACACAAAAAGAATTATTTCCTTTTCTCCTCAGTATTCCTCGCTGTGACAGCAGAAGAAAATACATGGATATTTATGTCTGCAAAGCAAAGCATATCTGCCTTGTCTATCAGCCTTATTAGCCAAGATGCAGTCACCACCCTGCATTCCAACTGACCCTCTGAATATTTTGAGAATTTGTATTAAACTAACATTTTAGCACTAACTCTCCCATATGAATTCCAGAGGGTCTGTGCACAGGCATGACAATTCCTTTTGACTGTACCTACACTCATAAATACAATGGGCCAGAGCTCATTTCCAGCCCTGAGGCTCAGCTTGCATTCAAAGCATCTCCCACTCCATTACAGCACTGGCTTGGGCATAACCACAGAGACAGCTCCTCGCTCAGCTGCCCTGATCCACACCTGGCATTGCTGGGGAGAGGAGGCCTGTGTGCTACCTGTCAGGATGGACAATTCACAGGACATGACCTCAGCCCATGCCCTGACCCTGCTTGTTTTTCTGATAGCCTTTCAACCCTTGTAATTCACTCTATCCACCAACATGGGCAGGAACGAAGCAAGTCTGAGATCTTTCTATGGTTTTTGCTGGCTCTCAGGACAGTTCACCATACTCTAGTGGAGAAGGAGCCCATGTGAGAAGGTGTGAGACTTCAAGCCCATGAGAAGTTCCTGAAAACAAGAACTGCAACAGCCACTGTCTTTTCAAGTATCATTGCCAGCAAAGGGCTGGAGTCCTTCCATGAGTGCACTTTGCTGTCTCTGGAGCTGCATGGTTTGGGGAAGAGCTGCCTCCACTTGGCTAGCAACACTTATGCATCATTTTTATACACTCCCTGGATCCACACAAGAAATCTGATCAACTGCCTTCAGAAGGCACCCAAAAACTTTGTAAGCTTCCAGCTGGCTCGCTTGTTTGCCCATCTTGGGTACTCACATTTCTTATATAACATTCCCTTATTAAAATACACAGAATTTTTATGGGTTTTGCCTAATATTGAAGCATATATACAATAAGTCAGTGCTTTCAGTGACATCATCCTCCTCCTGACCTGAGATATAGAGATGTATCTGATGAAAGAGTGAAAAGAGTTTTTTATATTTTTCTCTCCTGCATGTATCTTCCAAATGGGCTTGGGTTACATAGGAGTGATGTAATGCCTCTTTTGAAGACATACTTAAAGGGTCAAATAATAGGAAAATATAACTTGAACGCACCAAGAGGACAGTTTATCACATGGGAATTCTGGTCACCTATTTGGAGTTTAACTGCAACCACAACATGTCTCTTAGTGCTGGCACAGCACATGAAACTGGAGGTAAGCTTAGTACAACAAAGTTTTTACTGGTTTCTTATTAGTGTGAAGAAAAGGTGCCATCCTGGTTAGTAAAAATTGCTATGCTTCTCCTAACTGTAAAATTTGGTGTTGAGACAACCCGGATGCCTAAGCTTATCACAACAGCAACAAATTCACTTCTGGGAGGAACCTACCCTATGTTGTCTCATTAGTTTGGTCCCAATTCTATTCATTGGCTAGTCATCATAGCCATCATTACCCTTGTCCCTATCTAGCTAAAAGAACTTTGGCCAAAAAGGCAATCATTTAATGTGTTTAGTAGGCTCTCCATGCCCACCCAGGATGTCCACTGCCAACATGGAGACAGGACTGCTTCCAGGGTGCAGCTGTTGGTCACCCAGTTAAGATGCCAGGAGGGAAGGGACACACTCCTTGGCAGATGTAATGAAGGCCAATCTCTCAGCCAAGGAGCCAAGGCCAGTCAGTCCTTGCTCTGTAACCCCGGGGACAAGGCAGGCTACAGTACCACACAATGGACTGCTGTAGAGCTGAGCACCGTGGCCAAGGGACAGAATCCTTTCAGTGACCCCACCCAAAAGCAGGAACCCCTGGAAAGCCGACTGCAGTGCGCACCTGCTAGACAGAGAGGAAGAAGCTGGCATGAGACTTGACTGTGGAAAGGGGACTTTTAACAGCAAAATCTCTAGAACTTAATCTGTCAGAAGCACAGTGCTACTGCAGCTTCCTTATCTTCAGCAGGGTTTGTTCATGTTCAGCACATTAACATGAGACCACCGCCTAGTTAACAGGTCTGACAGCAAATACTTTATCACTAAATAGAACCATTTAAAATCAGACAGTACTGGAGGTTGACAATATAGGCTTAAACACCCTCCTGTGCTAATCACACTGCTCCTAGGGCAAAAACTATGAAAGAAATATGACACTTAAGCACAAAATTGACATATTCTGCAGAGGAATGGAGGGAGTTATTGAGCAGAACTTTTTTTTAAGCATTTCTCTGAACTCAATTATGATCTCAAAATATATATAATCTGTTGGGTTTGCATGACTTTTCCATTGCTGATAAACTATGTTCCAATATATCAGGCAGAGGATGGCCTACCTAAAGTTTAAAGTTCTAATTGTCAGGTTCTAATTGACTGTTTAAAGTTCTAATTGTCAATTTTAATGGATGGCTAGTAACAAAATTTGCAATCCTCTGTTAGGGGAAAAGAGCCTAGAGAGAATTATAGGAGCAAAAAAAAAAAAAAAAAAAAATAAAGCATTTTCCATAACTATTTATGTTTTAAATTCATGCCTTCAAAGCCAAGTGCATGCCACTGGAGTGAAGGATTTAACAGTTGTGGGTTTCTGTTGTTGTTTTTAAGAGTTATGGATACTGGGATTGCTCAGTCTATAGAGAAGTCAGTGTAGTTGGAAAAGTGGGTGAACAAACATCTTTACTGCCACAGCAAACAAAACTTGATACTGATCCTGCTGTAGACATCACAAAAAGCAAAATAGATGTAAATCCACTGGAAATAATAGTTACTTCAAATTGTTGCTGGTCAAATATAGCAGAATTAGACCTGACACAAAGGCAGAAGACCAGCTCTGCAGCTGCATTTATGCAAGAAAATAGTAACATAATATATCCTTTACTTAAGAACCCTACCAAATATTTAAACCCTGACATAAACTAGTTTTCCTGTTAAAAAATTGTTGCTGAGTTTTCAGGGTCACAGTAGGCTTTCAGGTAGTATGATGTAGTATTAGTATGAATTTGGGCCAGCATTTTCAAACCAAATATTTAAAACTAAGATAAATATCTTTTTATGTGCCAAGTATTTATGGTTCACAGACACACTGGTAATGACTGAGGTGGGCAAGACAGATCCACTCCAGCAGTGAATTTTAGGGATGCAGCCCCTGCTTGCATCAAACTAAGGTAACTCTGCTGCTGATCCACAATCACAACATGAAAAGCCAAAGGTCTCTAGAAATACTCAGTCTCATACAGGTGGAAACAGAGTAGCAAAGTTTGGTCAGTAACTTGGGGGCTAGTCTGATCCTGCCATTAGCAAAATTTTTTCCATGAGACCTTAACAATGAAAAAAACCAGTATCAACTCACAAAATACATGGCAGCATTAGAAGTTAGGAAAAAGAGCACAAATCACATTTGAGCCAGAGGAACATAAGTACCATGAGAAGTAGTACTTTTTGTTGGTTTAGTTTTTGTTTTTGGACAGTTGAAAAAACACTACAAAAAGTTTTAACACAAGAGGGTTTTAAAGGTGATCTCTATCTACTACAAAAGTAATTTACATTTCCATTATCAGTCTTAAATCTTTCCTGAGAGTCTGAAGGCCAAAGCAAGTTTCTAATCTCAGCCACTGTCTACACGACCCATTCAAAAAGAAACCCTCAAAGCTCAGGCTCCTTAAATCAACTCCATTTGGTGCGAGGCTGGGTTTCCTGCTTGTTTGCTTTTGGCCTTCCTGCATATTGGTTCAGGACTTAGGGCCGAGGTCAGCTGCAGAGATAATGCAAAATCAGAACGATTCTTTTCCTCTGGCTGCCAAGGAAATCCCTGCTTCAGATTAGAAAATAACTAATGATTGTGTGTCCCTGTATGCTTTGGAGTAGGGCCCCTTATTTTATCTACATGGCAGCTACCTGTCAACGTGTGGTGCTTGGAGTAGCGCACTGGGAGTTCATACACACCAAGACTATCTAAACAGACCATTAAGTGCTAGTAAAGTAACACATGTGAACGACAGGTCAATAAATTTTAAACAACTTATGTTCACTGCGAAGACCTGGCTGTTTTAGAACAAGCTGTGTTTACATAAAATCAATTTTTACAAGCATCTAAATAATTAGGGAATATACGGCAATAATAATTATATTCTAAGTTCAATATAATAGTTCCAAACAAATCCAATGTATCACTTGCTTGTTTACACAATTCCTCCCACCTCCCTTCCCAGGTCTTGCTTCTTAAATAACTCCTCTTCTTTACAGAAGATGTTCAAATTCTAACTTGTGTCCAAATGAGAAGGAGCTGTTACTTTTTATACTAATGTGCCCCGATGCTCATCCTACTGCATATGTATGTGCAAAATGACTAAGAGGTCAGTAAATCACAATTCTAACCTTTGTTGTTATTTTATCCCTTCTAACAATATTTGCCAATATTTATTTAAAATCAGATTATTTACCCAGAGCAATCTATGCGTTAACAGAAAATAAGTATTACCCGAATTCAATTTTGGATCAAAAACTCAAAATCTTTGGATTAAATGATGTTTGAGATTTCAACTTGTCGTTCTTTATACAATATCAGTCTATTAATTTAAAAGCTGCATATGCATACTTAAATAAACATACACACATGCCACATGTGCTCACACCCAATTGCAAGTAGATGGCAAATAAAAGAACCCAAATTTCACAATAAAGACTAAACTAAATGTTATCCATAGCTACAATGGCAAAGACACTGGCAAACTGATTTACAGGCCTGAGTTTCCACTTCATTTTTGTTGCTTTTCAGCTACAGGCAAAAGAATTTAGCATGTTGTGAGCACTATAAATTCACATTTGCCACAAGAACCCATGATGCCATCTGTTCCCTGGAGCGTTTACATAAAGTATGCCAATGCAAACCATCTGCAAACTGTTCTTGCATGCGAATTCTTGTGATAATGCAATGTGGTACATTTGCAATTTCAAGCGAAGACCACTTGAGCTTCTTTGTAATTGCCATGCTTAACTCAGATGTTCTATAGAAACCTCTTTAGAGCAGGATTGTGGGGTATTTTGTCGGCGGTTTTGCTGAAGTCCTTGATGTTAACTCTTTACCATTGTTTTCAGGTTTCATTACTGCAAGATAATGGTGCACCTTAAGGCAAGGGTGAAAGGAGGGAACACAGAGAAGGGGACATCCTCTGTTCCCTTGAGCTAAGGACTTTTAAACAAATTCTCAGCCTTTTGGAAACGAGAGCAAGACCTTTGCTACTTATATTAAGCACTGGATTGTATGAGCTGTGGGTTTGCAAAGCACTGCAGTTCTTTCTATTCACTGCAGGATTATATCTCAGTTTCTCCTTTTCACAACACACATTTTTTTTCTTCTTGCTATTTTTAAAAATTGATGGGAAACAAAATGCTTATGAATGACATGCTGATATGCACTGATATCGTGAGCAGCAGTGGAAATTTTCTGAAATAGTAATGGTGGAAACTACACTCCCCCCAACAGCAGAAATATCTGCAGATCCCCCAGCAGTTGGGGCCCTGGTCAACTCTTTGCCAAACAGATTAATTACTGAGCCTCTAAACCATTTTCTAGGTTTCTCCACTTGTAATCTAAAATTTAAATTACCATTTCTCTCCCCACACAGTGAATTCGAATGTAGAATTCCCTATCTTGGATCAAACTAGCTACTCTGAGTAATCTGTGTGCATGTGTGCTCCGCTTCCTTTTCTGATTTGCCATAAAAAGGAGCGGCCAGTATCACCACTTAGTCATACTTTAGGCAGCACGATTTCACACTTCTGCTGCTACCATATATAATGTGACTTCGCTCTTCCCTACTACTCAAACACGCCTTTAGTAAAAGCCACTCAGGAAAACAAAGATCTGGTGGAGTGCTTGGGTGACACCCCTCAATGAGCCAGCCTGACACACGGGCGCGCCTGTGCTGCCGCCGCTGCTCTCCAGCTACGAGCCCGGCTGACTCCAGTGCATTGGCTGATGGCTGAGGAGTGTATTATAGACTGACTCTAGAAACGATTAGCAACACTTAAAAGATTCAATCAGCTTGTAATTTGGCTCAGAATGCACTTGTGCTCTATGAAAATGACAGTCTGAATCTTCCCCACTCTGTGAGTGTTACTACTGGGAAGTTTCTCTTGACAGCTATGCCCATACACCAGCCTTAAACTAAATTCTAGTAAAACTAGTTTTGAGATTTTAATTTCTATCATTCCTTCACTCCAGACAATGTTAAAAATTGTGAAGGGCGACATAAATGCTATAATTAACTTTGTCAGAGAGTTTTCTTTTGTTTACATGCAGAGGCTTTATTTTCCATTATCTTGTTTTTAGTAAAGAAAGAAGCAAGCAAGAGCTGACATACATATATGGTGCACGTCACATCCCTTCCAGCATTTCTACAGCCAGTGAATGCCAATTTTTAGTTCCAAATCTGCCTTTCTTCAGCAAACCTTCTTCCTAGCTCCCTCCTGAGCCTCTGGGACTAGTAGTCACCCCAGGCTGTTTTCCAGAGTGGGTTATGTCATGCTTTGTTGGGAGTTTTCAGCACGCTCAAAATTTAAACAAAAGAAAAAATTACATTATCAAAGTAGCAGGAATACCTGAGCTTCTCTGCGTGTGGTAGCTCACTTTCACTGAGCAAGCCCCAATAGCATCTGTCACTAAAGCAATGGATTGTTTTGCTCAGACATCTGTGGGTCACATTATTTCACAAGGCTGCAGCAAGAGGGGAAAGTAAAACTGAGGCAGGTTATTAATCACTTACCGTTTCCTGTACGACATAGAGGAAATAATCAAGCAGTAGAGTGGGTTATAAAGGGAGATTCCTGAGAAACAAAAATACCCACTTCATTGCAGGAGGCTGTGTGATAGAGGCGGATTCAGTTTGTGGAAATTTGGCTTTATTTTATTTATGAGATTAAGTAACTGACAACAGCTGCCACATCTAAATGAGGGTATGATGGCATTCACCCAGCAACTGAGAAGAGCAGCGCTTCGGATTTACAAGTCTTCTCCATTCATATCCAAAAAGCACAGGGTTTGCAGGGTGGAACAAGCCCAAACTACTCTCAGTGATATTACAGGACCAGATCTGGAGGGAACTTGCCCCATATAAATTAATGCCAGCCTTAACAAGAGTAACTTTGATTCATTGATATATGCAGCTGTGTCCTCACTAGGGAGTTTTCTGGCTACATAGGATTTTATACATCTGTCAGCTTTAAATCAGGGATCCAAATATAGACTGCAGCATGCCAGAACACTCCATCAATTTGTCCCTTTCCGTTGGGCCTATAAAGCACTAAATGGGCAGAGACTCATCAGTGAGGGATCAAGTCCTGATCCTACCCACACCCCGCAGTCCTGTTAACCTCAGCAGTGCAGAATGGGAATCAAAGGAAATGAAGCTGCACCCAATTTTTAAAGTATCTCCCCCACCCCCGCCCCAAATTTTCCACGATTGAATTTTTTTCCATTTTTCCCCCTGCCAAGCAAATGTGCGGGCAGTTTCCTGCAGCTAGCAGGGTGAGAAGTCAAAGGGCACACAGCATCAACAACGACCAACACCAAACCGAATTAGACCATTTTCTGGATCATCATTTCTGTGATGAATAAGGGAGATAAAACTTCCTTAGAAGAATTTTTTTTAAATCTACACTGAAGCAATCACCCAAAACACAGCAGAAGTGGCTCACACAGAAGGAAGGATATGGGGGCAGTGTTCTGTGGTTTTGTGTGGGTTTTAGCTACTTTAAGAGAAGAAGACTTAGAACTGCTACAATTGGTAATTTATATGAGGCATTTCTAATACTGACCTATTCTTCTGTTATGCTTGCAGGACAACAAAGTCTTGTCCCTGTTTCTACTCCACCCATGAATTTCCAAAGGAAAAAGACAGTATTCAAAATTAGAACAGGCCATGCTGGCAGATGGAGATGCTGCTATGGCAGCTTGGCAGTTCAATACCAAGTGAGTTAAATAAAAATAAAATTAAAAATTAGTCCATTTAAGCAGTGTCAACTGCAGGTAACAGTGATATTCACAGTAAAAAAATGCCTCACATTTCACTAATATTACTACTATTAGTACTGATGGACCAAACTTCTAGTAAATACAAAAACCTCTAACATGGAACACTGCAATGCACAAGAAGCAACTCCCACACCAATATATATATATATATATATATATATATTTTTTTTTTTTTTTTTTTTATTACTGAGCTTTATATTTCAGTCTTTAGAAATAGCTCAGTCATCAAAGACTGTGACCCCCATGAGGGCACTAATTGAGGAATGGATAGAGTTTCCCAGAGACTAACAGCCCAGGGTAGTGAGGCTGTGTTGCCCTGCTACAGCACTGCTGCGAGGAATACATATATGACAAGACCTTTGGTCCCTAACCGTGATGGATACCAAGTTGCTACAGCAAATATTGCCCTGGATGACTGCCAAGGATTAATCTTTTGACAATTAGGAACTTGTTTCATTTTGCAGCATAAGCGAGGGTATGCCTTTGCTAACCTAATCTCAGCTTGAGAGATGTCAAGCATATTCTTCAATACGAAATTAAAAGACAGGCTGGTTTATCTTCAAAAGAAGTGACTGGAACATAGAAAATCACTCTTAAATCTATCACTGGATATAGGATTAGATGAAGACTGACTGTGTTTCACTGATACATACAGCTTTCAATACCCTCTTAAAAATCACAGTTCTGAAAAAATCAAATGACAGAATCTGGTAGAAATTGTATTACTTTGTAGTGATCAAATTCTGTCCTTAGATGTACATGCATGGGGCTTCAATTTGACAGCAATCCTCCATAACCAGAAAGCCTTCATCTGAGCACAGAATCTGACCCACAGATGCAGGAAAACATCTCTGTTTGATGTAGCAGATTTCTATCCTTTTAGGAGAGTAGCATCTGGACCTGAAAGTATTTTAACACACTGAGACTGATGCATTTGACATATTGTAGTCTTGCTGAGTTCCTTCCTTTATTTGGAGATGATGAACTTGATAGCAGTCTGCATTACCAAGTGATTAATCAGTCACTTTTGTAAAGGTTATCTGTTAAAAATATATTTGATTAATTTGGTCCAATGACAGAAGAGGAGCTATAGATCCCTTACAGCTGACCCAGAGGCCATCACTGTATAACAATGGACAGGTTTCATTTATAACATGGTGAACACACATGGAAATCTGCTTGTAATTAGAAAGTGATAATGAATCCATCTATCAAAAGGAAGCTGGGTTGTCAGCAGTCCTGGATGCAAAACCTGATATTTACTGTAAATCCCTCTGGCCTTCCCTGGAGAGTGTAATTGTAAATATGTCTTCAGCACCTCAGACAAAGGTCTTTCCAGGTTCTGGTTTTAAGAAAGAGATTTTTCTTTTTGGTCAATTTGTGTTCTTGCTCTAACAGTGAATAAAAGTGGCAAGTGATGAGTTACAGACATCAATCTTTTTCTTCAAACATTATTGTGTCTGTTTCAGCAGAGGAGAAAGATGCTTAGAGACTCTGATGATCTGAAAGACAAATGAGATCTGTACAAACAGAAAATGCTTGAGTGAAGCAGAAGTACAACTGCCTGCAGGTAACAGAGGATAATTCAAGAGAGTTGTGTACCTAGTGCAAGTTCCTGACAAAGGGTACAGGTCATTCAATAGCTATAAAGATTACTGGGGTGATACTAAGGCTGTTTCACAAATAATCTGATTAACACGAGCTTCTGAAGAAGGCTCAGGCTGAAAAAGGACTTTGAGATTATGAGCTTTGGAAACTGGAAAAATAGAATTACCATCAAAGGAAATGATCAGGAAGGATGAAAGGGAATGGAAAGCACTTGGAAGAGCCCTGACAACAGCTGCTAGCCTTTTTCCTTTTTATCAGCATTCAGGTGGAGATATCTGAAGATACCAGAACTCCAGTTCCAAACAGCAACTGTAACAGGAACAGAGCCATTACTCAAGGTACCTGTACACCTCCATCACCCTGGGCAACTGATAATCAAATGTAAGTAATGTCCCTGAAGGAAAGCCACAGTAAAAGAGTTCAATACATTTCTGAATATTGATTCCTTCCAGAAACCAGAGCCATCCAGATAGGACTAAAAGAAAACAGAACATCAGCCTTTAGTGTAAAATCAGTTACAATCCAATTAAGCATCTACCAGAAAGCCAACATAAACACTCACATGAAGAAACAAAAAACAAAACCATGTAGTAATAGTCCTCTAAAATCTAACACCAGAAGATGAAGAGACCTGGCCTGTTTCACAGCCATAGACAGATGATTAAAACATAAAACACACATGTCAGAATAAAACTGTTAAATAAATCATTTTACAAGGAGGAATTCTAAGGTTTATTTCTACTATTTTCTTGGCAACTAGTTAATTACCTGCTTATATCTTCTTAAGATGAGGAGGAAGCTGAAAAGAGGCCATTAATAAATCAGATGTTCCCCAGCAGCCCCAAGCCTTTAAACACAGTGGACAGCAGTTTTTACTATGGGAGAGTATAGCCAAGCTCATAACAACATTACTCAAAAAGTCCAAACAGCCCTTCAGCCGCCAGTCTTCTCAAGTGTTTGTGGGGAAAAAGTCCATTAAGAAAACTCTAGAATATACACACATGGAGAAAGTGAAGAAATGAAGCACAGCCGAGCACAGAGGCTAATGTCAGGCAAGCACAGCAAGGATTCTGCAGCAGAGGCACAGCATCAGAGCAGCAGGACCATCCAGAATAGTTCATGATTGCAGACAGAAAGAAAGCATTCCCTATGCCCTCAGAGACAGGTACCACTGATCATTCCTAGGGGCATGATCATGGCTTTGCCATAAGCCCTGAATAGATAGGGCCAGGTTGGGGTGATTGGACTTAGAGCTTTGTGAGATCTTCCCAGGAACCCTCCCATGGCTGGACATGGCAACATGGAGAAAGACCAGCATAGCAAGGAGAGGAAATGACCAAGAACAGTCTTCAAACAATACTCTAAACTATGAAACTCATGACTCCACTGGACCAAATCACCTGGTCAAAGCAAAAGATCTGAAATAAGAATTTAGCTTTCAACCGTAGTATCTGATTCAAATTAAAATGACATGAAGAAGCCAAAAAAATCCAAACACAACCACACCTCTTCCACCAATGAATGAGCAACAGCCTTCATTAACACCAAATCCAGCAAGAATGTAGACTGTCATTCAGCCATAGGTAAATTAACCAATTCAGAAAATTAATTAATTTTAATGCTGTTGATAAATGCTCAGGAGTGTATTTGCAGAAAAGCATGACTAGAGAAAAGAAAGTGGCAGAAGAAACACACTGCTTCCTCCAGCCAAGGCAGAGGACAATCCCACCATGCCCTTCTCAGCACTCCAGAGAAATTGTCCAGAACAGCTCTGGCTGGAAGGACAGATAAATGCCCTAAAGCCATCTCATGACAGGACTCATATGCCCACACCCCTGGGATATCACCAGCAAGGTTTCAAAAGGGGTTTATTTATGGGAGACAACCATTCAGACCATAAGCTCTCACACAGTTGCAGTCCCAACAGGACCAGGCAGAACTAGAGCATTACAAGACGCTACTTGTTCTCTGTCATTCCAACTGTTACTATGGAAATAGAAGGAATTTTTCTGGCACTTGCCAAATGCAACCAAGAGCTGCTGCAGCTATTGTGACCTAAGGGGGACAGACCCAACCACCTGTGGCAGTGGAGCAGTCACTGGGAGGCAATAGGCCCTGGAAAAATGAGGCTACTGAAGGCAGTGCAGTGGGAAAGATCAGGCAACAGAAAGGCTCGAATGGATAAAGGATCCCAGAGTGAAGAACCGTAAGGAAGAGGGGGGAGGGCAGTGGAAAGCATGATAGGAGAAGAAATGGAAGAAAAGCATGATGCAGGAAGAGGCACATCAACATGTGTCACTGAAAAAGGTCCAGAATTCAACGACTGCCACAGCAAATGCTACCCAACCAGTAACACCAGCCCCTCCCAGCACACCATCCAGCAACCTGCAGAAGGCAGCATTCATCTTAGGGTTTTGGTGCCAAAGAGTTGAGTGCAACACAGTTATTTGGCAAGCACTGTGCCTTCAAATTCTGCATGATTGAATGTGTTTCCCCTAATAAAACAGATTTATTAATACACTGCTATTTTTAAATGTGATTTTTAGAAACTGTGTTGTCCAAGAGGTACACTGCAGGGTGGAAGAATGGAGAGGCAGAGAGAGGGAATAGATGCCTTCTGAGTCTTGCTCACTGAGACAAAGCTATTGGGAAAACAGCACCAGGAGAGCAGCAGATAAGGAGCAGACACCAAAATTGTGAGTGGTGATGTTAGTGAGGATGCTGGTTATGCAGGCATATGCAATTGGGCTGCAGGGTTCTTAGATACCCAGAGGTTCTGAAAAGCAGTTGGATCAAGCCTGAGTTATGTGCCAGGGGAAGGCAAAAGCCAGCATTAAAATTCCTGCAAAGGCTGGGCATGGTCAGTGTTACCGTTTGTGAAGTGCCACAGAAGCTCTACATTTTTCAGACACCTAATGATATTGAGGCACAGAAAGAGAGCTAAACAAAGAGCTTCATTCACTCCAGCTCCATTAAAAACACAGAGAACAAAATCAGTTCCAGACATGTGGGAAAGAACCAACAATTGCTCGCAAAAACAGTAACACCAGCATTAGTGTTCCAAGAGAAAGAAAAAATCATGATGGAATAAAAAAATAATCACATGAATCACAGAAGATGTTTTCAACAATCTGAGTACAATTTAAAAATAATTACGAAAAGAAATCAAAACTAGCTTACTGAATTAAAAATGTACATGACTGAGAGATTAACACTGCTTCAAAGATATTCTTGTATAAATGGTCAGTAATAACAACCGATATAATGAGTACACTGTAATTAAGAAATATAGATAGCAATAATTTAATGAGGACATCATATTTTCCCCTGAGGAAGGACATGAGCACTGATACATCCATCTGTTCTCTTCATACCTAGAGTCTTGTCCTGGTGGCACAGTCCCACAGTCCTCACGTACTTCAGCCCATACTATTTTATGAGAAGCACTGGTCAATGCTGTAAATGTCCTTACAGTTTTACGTTGACTTACAAATAATAAAAGAGTAGCTTACTGATGTCTGATCTAGTAAAAAGAGGTTTGTATCTAGCCATACTATTTATTTCATCCTTGTCTGGCAAAGCTAACTGAGAATCTCTACTGTTAAGTGATCTTACTGCCCTGTCAAACTGCTCACTCCCCACTCTCCCCCACACTTGGGAAAAGTCTTGTTCATAGCCAGAAAAAGCAGTAATAATCCATCATCATATACACAGAGCAGGTCCTCAATTCCCTGTTTTCTTTTATTTTACCTTCTCAGCAACCACTCACTTTTGCTTCTTAGAGAAACCTGTCTCTCATTCCTCTTGCTGAAATGGCATCCCTAAACTTCAAACACAACTGCCTACATTGCCAATGTTTTGGGGTTTTTTTCTGGCATCTCCTAAAGCGATCAGGGCTTTTGAGGGCACAGCACTGCTCAAGTCAGCCTCTGAACAGATTAATGGGATCAAGTATGCCCAGTATTTGTTCCTGTCAAATGTATCATACAAATACTGCTCTGACAGTGTTTTTATGAGTAGCACAGGAACATATTTGGAAACAAACAAATCTTATCCTTGGGACTAGAAACAAGGATATTACAGAAAGAACATTCTGGTGTATGTGAGTGTATGTTTTCCTACTTACTGCCCAGTAGGGAGGAAGGTGAATTGCTACTTGCTTGCGCAAACTGTGGCAAGATTTCCAATTCACCCTGCCAGGCTCAGACAGCATTATCACTTGCATCAATTAAGGTACCTTAGCAAGGGGTTTTGCAAAAAAATTACAGTAATGGCTTTATCAAAGCATGAAAGCATAAATGTGCCTTCATCTACAAGGAAGAAACAAATTATTAGAGTATGAATGCATCGTTTAGGCTAATTTGCAAAACAAGAGGACATGTGCTGTAGGCACTTTTGTTGGTAGGTAAAAAATAGTCACAAGAGAACAAAAAAAGTCCCACTGAATTTCCTCCCTGCTGGCCATTGTCCTCCTTTCCGTTTCCTATTTTTTACTTAACTGATACTTTTGCTTTTTCCAATAAAAATCTGGACACTATTTCTATGAATCTTAATGGTTTGTAGAAGGTTCCTTATAGCTACTGTGTCAGTCTGGGTTCTCCCAGTCTGTCCTCCAAATAACTCCAAACCAGCTCCAAAAACACTGTCAACAAAACCTCTCAAATAAGCACAATTGCAACAAGGATTTTCTTGATAAGAACAGCCTTTTCTATAGGTCTCTCTCTCTGCTGTGGTGCAGTTTTGCCCACAAACCTCCCAGCTTAAAGCCAGAGTCAGGAAAATACAACCTGCATAAATACACCTGGTCAGTCTGCCTTTTCCTGCTTACAGAGAAATAATAAGTTACATACTTTTGTAATGGGCTTTTGAAGTTTTTCACCTGTTTCTACTTTTCCAGATGTCCTAGGCCCCTGTGACTTCTACTCCTGGCCTTTATTCCTCATTACTGGAGACCTTAAGACACCAATGCTCTCCTCTCCAACAGCAAAGCAAAGGAGCAAAATCTGAATGTGAATTTTATGTCCTCAGAAAGGAAAGACATAGGGACTGTGCCACAGGCTATTTTCAGGGAATAACACAGAAAGAGGTTGCAGAGGGAGGAGGTATCATAGTGCAGAAAACCAGTTCCATGCCCTGTAGGAGAGATCTCATGCACTAGCTGAGCCTCTTAAGAATGGATAAACATTGAGAAGCAGAAGCTTCACTACAAACTGAGTCTGACCATCAAAGCCTTCACTGAAAGAAATTTCTGACAAGGGTTCAGGAAAAGGGCTGGTTATAACATAAACGGACACACTGACCATGGTGATTGTACACCCATTTGGTTTGATGTCAAAGTAAACTTAACCCCACTGGAGAAAGTAAGGAATTCTGTAATAACTCCTCCCTACAGAATCAAGGTCTCATGGAGTTCACATGGCACAGAATCATAGATTCACAGAATGGTTTGGGTTGGAAGGGATTGTAAAGGTTGTCTAGTTCCAATCCATTTGTCATGGGCAGGGAACCTTCCACTAGACCAGAGCCTCACCAAGCCTAGTCTTGAATGAGAATTGTAAAACTGTTTCAAATAATTTACTGGTGGTTCTCATGCTGAAAATAATTCATTCAGTTCAAAGAGGATCAAAAGAGATCTTTAGCATTATACCCTTTGCACAAAGGATTTGCATACTTCTTGATTTTTTCACTTTCAGTTGTCCAAGTGAAGAACTGGGTGGATAGGGGAAGTGTTTATGGTAGATCCTTGTTTCCTATAGTATGTGATGTCTATTTTTTTACTTTGGGCACAGAAAGACATTAAGAAATTATTCCCATTTTGGCACCCCTAATTGATAGTCCCAAAAAACTGCTAAGTATCTAACTGGGATTTTCTGAAGCAGAAGAGACATACACACTTTTTGCCCTTTTGAGGCAGTTACCACACAGCAGGAAGGGTGGGGCTTAAAGCAGAGTATTTTGTGTGCCCATTTCACAAGGGCGCTTTGCCAGTCTGCCCAGCCATTTGTTTCTTCACAGTTATTGGCATTCAAACCAGAAGTGAGGACTTGTAAATGAATCTATGGACTGTACAGTCCTTGAAGATTTCAAAGGAGTTCAGCCTGAGCTAAAAGCTGGCAAATTGGAAACCATTTAGACATCTTACTGCGATGGTCAGTAAGGGGAAACCGAGTTTCAGACTACCTCCTGCCTTAAGTAAACAAGATACATGTGTAGCCCTGTCAGAATCAACTAGTCAAGAACAAGGTTCAAGCACATTTAAAACTAAATCTATGCTGACCCTGACTTAAAAGAGAAGCATATTGTTGGTAAGCGTATATAAAATTCATTTCTCATTTACAGAAAGGAAAAAGAAAGACCAATTCTGATCCAAGCTTGTGGGTCATCTTAGTAGTTGTGCCTTCTAGATGTAGAAAAGGGTTTGCTAAGAAAGGAAAACATGCCGGGGATTTGATCTGTATTCCAAGAGGTCTTTGCAGCCATATAAAATGACCCAGACTTATTACAACTTCAAAAGACATACATAGTTAATACTGATTTTATCAAATATCATAACGCTACACAGGCTAGCATTGCTTTTGAAAGTATTTGCATAATGAATAACATATCAAGCTGTGTAAACCTTCACATTTTTGGTTTCTCATCTAGATAGCTTTTAAACAAAGTCACAAGCAAAGCTACACGTTTATTTTGCCTTTTAAAAAAACTTTTAAGCAGAAATAAGATTTGCTGGTTTTCAAGCATTTGTTGTCCCTCCTTCATTCTGAGCAAGGAGAAATGGTTCTGACATATTACATATGACATATGACATAATGGATTTTTGGAGGAATCTTTTGCTGATTAACCATGCAGTGAAATGAAATGCTTAATAGAAAACACTTGGCACAAGCTCCCTGATCAAAATGTCACCTTGAAAATGGCTCATAAGTCATTTGTCACTGTAGATTTTACCCACATTGCACAATACTGGCATCCCATACTAACACACTGCAACTGTGAGGAGACAGCCTGGGGTGATAAGGAAATTACAGGTATTACCTTTCTGGTTATCCACAGAAAATTAGCAGCTCCCATAGGTTGCAATGATCTAGGAAATACCATGTCAAAGGCAATCCTTGTGCAAGCTCTGACTCTGACAGTGCTTTACTATCTTTGGCTAAGGTTAAATTTGGGTCACCGTACATGTGAACGTATGGAATCACGCATATGATGCCAAACAGGCTTCGTCCAGCGCTTGACCTTTACAGAGAATGTTTTCCTTGCAGTATCTAGAAATTATTTGTAAAAACTGGCATCCAAAGTGTGAATACGGCTGAGAAGTTATAAACAGAACCAGGTATTTTCATTTGCTCTGCTGCTATAAAGTTGTCTGGGCCCTGATATTTTAGACAGAACCGGCTTCAGCTGAGAAATGACATCAACATTAGTGCACACAGTGCCCCTTCTGATTGCAGGAAAAATGAAGATTCCTCAGACAGGCAACTCAATGCTCTGGTAAAGGGTAAAAGTCAAATTCTGCCCTTTTGAAGAAAAATGTTGGTAGCTGTCTGCCTGCTTTGAAAATTGCCATACACTCTCTGCAGATATGGCTGAGAACAAATATGGTTAGTGTTTTACCCCTACACATCTTTGCTTATTATTTTTATACCATTCAGATTACCTCAGAATTACTGTGCATTTGAGAAGCTCTTTATTTCCCCTGCTCCTCATGAAATGATGTAAATAACTGGAACTCATAAAACCTTTGGGTAGAAACCATAGTCTGATTTTTTTATCCAGTATTTTTGTTATATGCAATCCAAATCAATCAATCCATCACAATGTTCCCTAATTCCTGTATTCTCATCCATTATGCAGTAAAATAGTCCCCATCATAAAACATTGCCTTGCAAGTGCAGGGATACCTGGTATGTTGCATCCTTTCTGTTCTGCAGAATTTCACATCTCCTTTCATTCTGCCCATGCTTTTTGTAGCCCATCTCTAGATGTCCACCTTATGTCTGTATGATGTAGCTTCAGTTGACTCTAAAAACTCAGTGTTATTTGTCCAGCCAAAGGAACAGAGACAGCGACACTTCTTAGCCCATGCCGACACAGCCAAATGTTCTGCAGCACTTTCTGATGACAGAAACATGCACCAAACCCAGGATTCACCAAGTAGTCTGAACAGTACACCACAGTGCATCACCAAAGGATCCTTGGACAGTTTCTTGTAGTAAAACAAAGACTATATGTCTATTTGTTTGAGTGGCCTGGTTCCCTAACCAAAATTACTGAACGTACCTTTTATTTTTTAAAGTGAGATTTTTATCCCTAAAACCTGAGAACCTCTAGTGCAACCACATTTGTCAAAATGCTTCTTTACTCTTCCATGCATCCCCACATATGCAGATTGGGCCAGACCATTTTGATGTTACTTACAGTGCTTTCTTCTACCCTGGGAACACTACAATACACAGGGGTGAGACATGCTAACACCAGGCCCATGAGTGATTTAATAAGGCCTGAATCGTTTTTTCTCCCTCCCTGAACAGTCTGTGGTACAGAAGGGAGAAAACAAAATACTTCCATCATCACAGTACTACCATTAACCTTTAGGTAATGAGTACCATAATTCAGGCCATTCAGTTCAGTTCAGAAAAATCACATGGAAACACAAAGAAAATTATAATAATGAGTATGCCTGGATGTATTTTCACGTCCCTGGAAAATATGGGCATGCTGTGGTGGACCAATCACACCTTCATGAATGGCACTTGTGCCACATAAATGGTTAGGAGAATCCTTCAGTCTTACCAGCCTTATGAGTGTTTCTATGTTGTATGTAACCCATCAAAGAACAAATCAACCCCAAGCCATGAAGGACCACGTTCTCTCAGAAGAAATGTGGTAGCAACAGGAAATGTCCATCACTGGCACATAAATGTGGATATAACACACAGATGCCCTCACCTACGCTGCCTTGTTAGTGGCAATGAGCAGAAGGCACCTCCCCCCACCATCTGTGCCTCCTCCTCCTCCTATTTGTGGAGCAAAGACTAGCATATTCCTCAAAAATAGTATATATCAATGACTTTTCTTCTTTCAGTGAACTTCAAGTCTTAAGTGAAAAAAACTTACAAGTTTGCATGTGCCATAATCAAGTGAATCTTCAAAGGATTTGTGGATTTGCAGGAAGGTAGAGGACACTCCAGATTGTAGACTCCAATCAGCATCTTTCCACAAAACTGTGTTATTGAAGTCCTCTCACAAAACACAAGGGACATCACCTTATGTCCCTGCCTCTGATTTTGGGAGGCTGCTCTGGAACCTCCCTCCTCTGCTGGCCAACAAAGCCTCCTTTCCTCTACGAACTGCATTCATTTTCAGACCTGGGCATTCCTAGAATACTCTTGTGCACGCATTCTCCTCCAAGTGTAACTAACTAATCACCTTGCCCTGTAGCAGCCTTCCCCTCTGGCGTACTCAGCAGACACCGTGTCACTGCCCAGCCTGCACTCGGCTAGACTAAACACACAGGGCTCCTTCAGCCTCCCCTCTCCATGTCTTCTTCCAGCTGACACTCGTTCTCCCACTGCACAACACACTTCCAGTCCTCTGCTGCATAAAATCCCAATTGTTCCAGTTTTTAACACGTGGGAAGTGCTGAGCCCACTGCTTGGTTTTGCGTAAAAAAAAATCACTACCTCTAGACAGTGCATTTACGAAACAGGCTGTTATCAAGTTATGCATATAAAATAACCTAACCTAGTGAAAATACAGCATATAAAAAAAAATAGCTTCTATGGATCATTTGATTCTATGATGAAATGTAAAGCATTTGCTACTCTGGAATAGAAACTAATATTCACCATAAGCTTTTTGATTAAGGTTTCTGATTAGGACTGTGTTTTAATGTTTAATACAGCAAAATCCAATGTTCATATTATGTTGCCTGTGTAGATCAAAGCTTGTCTCACACAACCTGTGCGATTCATTAATTTTATTTTTGTGTATCTAGGATAGGTCATGTCACATTCTGGATGTAAAAAACTAGGAAAAGACAGAGGGGATAGCCTCACAACCCCACTTTTTTTGCCATTGCCTTGAAATATGTATTAGGTTTAACGTGGAAGAGATGATGATGCAGAATATAACTCACTTTTCCTGTCAATGAAAGCAGTATACAGGTCTGGTTAAAAAGACAGCATAGGAAGTCCTTCACTGCAGCACAGCAGTGAAATACACAGGATAATGCCACATGTGATACACAAATCCCTAAAGAAGGACTTCCTGAAATCCTTTTAAAGTTTATTGAAGATTATTTCCTTCAAAGATTTTTCTTCCTTCAGAAGAAGGTCAAGAAGCTCTCCTATACTTCTCCCTGAGCAGAAAAGGAGATGGAACATCTACAAAGTGCCTGTATTGCTTAGATGAGCTCAAAAACTGGTTCTGTGGCCCAGAGCTGTTGACACCTTTCCCATCCCTGGCAGAGGACAGCACACCACTTCTTACACAAGTTCAGAGTAGTCCCTGGCTCCCACGTGTTGCTGCTGTTTCTTGTTCCTGTCCTATTCTTCTTACCTCCCAGTTGTCTGGCAACCATGTCTGACGGGAGAAAGTCCTCCTGTGGGTGATCCAAGGCACCTGAACTGGAGCTGGTGCCATGAACAAGTTTCCAGCTTCCTTGACCAAGGGAATTGAGGTCTTTCTGAGCGACCACTCATCCCCAAGACATCAGTGGCATGTATCAGATTAATACCATCTCTGAGGACGTGTCAACCCAAACAGAACTTCAGCGTGGCTACATGAACCTTTTAACTGGGGCAACAGGCTATTTCCTATCAGCTGCTTTTTGCCATCCATCTGTGTGTATGCTGTGGCAGAGATGAGGCTGATTAATTCCTCTGCAAAAGATGCTGTGAGATAAGAACAGTCCCCCATGGCTCAAGTGAGGGACTTCACAGGAGCACGTCTGTGTGTGGAAGCTCCAAAGCTGTAAGTGATTTTTGCCCATGGATGAGCACACAAACCTCCCACTGAGACCCACAGGGAGCCTAGAGAACTTGTCTAAGGGAAAAACTCAATCCTACCCTTATACCTCAAATTAAAAGGTAATAAAAATTCCCTCCACACATGGTCATGTGACATGCAGCTAATGTTGCATTATGGAATAGTACAACTCCCTCTGCTTCCTTGGCCTTCTTGCCAGAAAAGCAACAAAATTAATATTTAGCTTCATGTAGTGCTTCTTGTCCTATTTCTAAACCCAAAGTAAATCCTGCTTGGAAAAAGCATTTCAGGAACTCAGTGGCACAGAATCTCTTCACTGACAGAGCTTCAGTAACAGGCATGTTTGGTCAGAGATGTGCCCCAAGCAGCATCATTGCTCCCCAGGAAATACCAATAGGAAATATCTGGCAGGAACCAACGCACAGCACAACTGTGTGAGCTTACCACTGCTTACCCTGAGCAGCTTACCCTTCCTCAGAAATGAGGAGAAAATACTGCAACATGTTTCTTCCTGTCCCTCCTCAATAGCACATGGACTTTTTAACCCAAATTTTCCCAACCAAGCCTTAAAAACCACACCTAGTTGTTATTAAGTTACTGCAGTAGATGTTTTCATAGCATATCATCTCCTCTTTTAAAAAACAAGCAAACAAAAAAAAAAAAACTGTCCAAGGAGTTCATCCTGAAAAAATAAACTCCTGTAATTCACACAGAGCAAATTCCACTGTGAAAACATTCTTGTTCTCTTCAGGAATGTGAAACTGTTTAACTCCATCTACACACTGGGCTCCACAGCCTGGAAAATACCCGGCTGGGCTTTCTATTTGTTAACCAAGTTGAATGTCCTACCAGCCTCAAACAAGGCCACAAAGAAGAGAAAAGCATTATGGAGAAATGAAGCTCTCCTCTGCCTTCTGAACCTGTGAGGGATTTTTAACCATGCGTGCTGCACAATGCAAGTTTTACTTGCCTGGTCTGAGCATGGTGGGAAATGCACTGGTCTGAAAGAAAACCAAATGCCAAGGCAAAAACTGCAGCAAATGCTGAGTGGGAGAAGCTGGGTTATTGCTGTGTGTAACTTTACAAAATCCAGTTGATATTGTGAAGTTGTCATTTAAATAATTAAGCACCAGCAAGTGCCTCTACTGATAGCAAAGAGCAGGGTGGGCAAGCTGAGCTCAGACCAACAAAGCTCTCTGCCACCCTGTCCCTTTGTGGCCAAGGGGTGTTGGAGCAGGAGCACTACCAGGACAAGGTACCAGAGGAGGTGTGACCCCTTTCCACAGAAATTAGAGAGAGAAGGTAGTTCTTGGCAGCACGTGGCCAGTGCAGGCCCCACTCAGTGACAATATTTCATGTCACAAAAGAAGATGGGTCCTACATGTTGAGAGGAACAAAACCAACCTGGAAACTGGAAATAAGACAATAATCCTCACCTTTCTATATGCTCTGCACACACAGACAAATAGGTGTGGACATGTATATATGTGTGTATATATATATATATATGGTTTTAAATAATAAAGAGCACATAATTAGCACATATCATTGCACATATACATGCAAACCATGCAAGT
The DNA here is from genome assembly GCF_028018845.1 of Melospiza georgiana. Classification (NCBI taxonomy): domain Eukaryota; kingdom Metazoa; phylum Chordata; class Aves; order Passeriformes; family Passerellidae; genus Melospiza; species Melospiza georgiana. Next base: position 39,493,985 of record NC_080430.1, on the reverse strand, counting down.
ATGTGAAGAAAAACTGAATATGCAAGTATGTGAAGAAAAACTGAGCACTTGGCAGTAATATCCTATATCATCAGACACAGTCAAATGCATGTTTTGCAACAAAAAGTGCATAAATCTTACTCAATTTCAAAAAGGCTGGATGTACACACCACAGAAATGATCTCATGTTTAATGCAAACAATAAGTCACTAAATTTATTTTTTTTTTTTTATGCTGATTCTATACAGTATAAAAGTCTTTCTGTTATGAGAAATCCTACACCTGAGCCCAGTATCCATTTTCAGATACAGGAGAATGTTCCTCATCCTTTCAAAAACCTTGGGGTGCTTGAGTTTCTCCTGCATCAGAAAATGTCTCTTTTATTTCTCTATGTCTATTTTTTTTATTGTACTCATTCAGAAGAATAAATGTAGAATGCATTCAGCAAATCATGCTAACAGGAAAATTTTCTGATGAAAATATAAAAATGTGGGGGTTTTTATAGATAGATAGATATGCATATATATGTATCTGGAAACATATGTGCTTAGGCTGTCACTGATCTTCACTAAGCAGGGATTTAACAAAATTTTCCTATGGCAGGACCTTGTTACTATTTTAAAACCATAAATATGTGCAGAGGCAGTTACAGACCTTTAATTTATTCTGCACACACTTACCAAGACTTGTGAGACACGCACAAAGAAGCCCAAGGAAGCTAAAAGAAGAGATGGTATCTGGCTTAATTTCAACATCTAGAAGTTAGATGTCTAGTTCTCAGTTAGTCAATCAAGGCTCTTTCTACATTTAGTATGCATTTATGAGCATACCTCAGTATCGTCCTGTCTAGACAGTCACTCTGGAAGTGCTTGTTCACTGCCTGTCAAGGGGGCTTACAGTAATGAGTTAGTGGGTAAGTTTTAGAGGCGTCTAAAACTGGGCAAGATAAATCCAGACATTCACATATGCCTTTGCAGAGATGCAGGAAAGCCTCTTTTTAACCCACCAGACCTCCCTGCCATGCCGGAGGGCCACCACCACCTTCCTGTGAGGTGATGCCCACAGCACCCAGGGCATCACTTGGCCCATCTCCTACTCCCGAAATGCTACAGCCAAGGCCTGAATACACATCAGATGTGCACCATTAGCAATGATGTTTCCTGCATTTGCAGCACATAAACTTGTTCCTATAACAGCTCTCACTATTTTCCACCATTTGGCTGGCGCTCAGTGATGTAACCCAGTGTGAATGAAAGAGCCCCCTTTTTCTCCAGTCTCAACAATGTGCCTATTTGTGAGCAAAGCCACTGCTTTCCCCCACGGATCTGGTTAGTAGTGATATTTTATTTAAAATTCTTGTGGAAGCTTATGGGCTGAAGTAACTGTGATGTGAAAACCAGATGTCCATGGCAAAGGAAAGACTCAAAGGGCTTTTAGAAACAGGGAGAGTCATAATTCCACCTCAGAGACTGAGTTATTCTTCTCCATGATGGGTCCTGGCAATGGGCAGGGGGTTGCATGCAGGGATAGGTGATAAAACACATCTGCACTCTCGCTGTGGATGGGCCTGTGCTGAAACACAGGGGGAATTGGGCTGAGCTGGGGCCCTCCTCTCCCTCAGCAGCCACATCCCAGCAGTGCCACCTCACTCACCTTCCAGGAATCACTAGGGGCACAGCCAGTGTGGCAGCAGCTCTGGGCATCATCCTGCATCAGCTCATGTGGCCTTGGTCACCATGTTGCAGATGTCCCCGTGGGGTGACAGCAGCTGTAGGATGTCACAAGGCCAGAAAGAGGCTGCTCCATCACCCCACTGGGGATGTGAGCTGCAACACAACCACCCATCAGCCAGCAGAGGGATGCTGCTCCAACATCCTTAGTCTTTTGAGCTCTTTAGGTACCTCTGCTCAAGCCTACCTAGGCCACTAAAATAGGGGCTCACACACTGCAATGATACTGAGAAGAAACTTGAGCTTGGAGTCAACAAAGGGCCAACATATTCTTCAACTACATGTTCAAAACATACACCTCACCATCTGGATGTTTAAGGCAGCAAGGAAACTGAGGGCAGGCTTCAGCAAAGTAGTATCACTAACTTTGTTACCACCAAAACTATGTGTATATATATGCCGAATAGTTAAGATTAGAAGAAGCCAAAACAGCCCACTGCAGCTATAGGTGCAATTTGTGCCTGCATTAGAAGCACAGCTGCAGCTAGTTTAGGATTTTCTGAGCGTGCTGGTATGACTGATCTACTTAAAACACTAAGAGGTAAGAAATTTAAAACCTGCAATGGCTCGACTATGAAACAAGATCCAATTACGTGTCAAAACCAGCCTGAACTTTTTTGGATGCATAAAAATTTTGAAGATGTGTTTTTGCAACTGTAGGTGCTTCGGTTTTTGCCAAAATAATATTGAATTGTTTTAAAACTCTCCCTGCGTGTCTGCCAAAGGATGTGCTCACTGACAGGAAAAGCTAGTAATACATGACAAAACACCAACAAACTCCTTCCCACTCTAAATGCTGCTGAGGTCTTGTTTAAATGGGGAGATGACTTGTCTGCAAGTGCTGTAACAAAACTACAGGACTTTGATCATGTTTATTTTAATAGTTTAAGCTGTAATTATATCAAGAGGAGTTCTTTATTCATTTTTACAATGGGTATAATGAATGCAAATATGTTTTTTTAATAGTTTGTGTCTTTCAGCTTTATCCAAGCACTATTAAGAAAATGGATGTGGAGTTATTCTAGAATAACATCCCCAAAATTTACTATTTTCTTCTCTCTCCATTACATAACAAAATGTAACTTTTACTACAAATTATTATAAGCACACTCCTGGAAGCTAGTCTTTTACAACCTGATATCCTATTCTGATTGTATGAAAATGTGAAAATAAAGTACATTCCTCTAACAGTTACCTTTGAATATGTATTTTAGAACACCATCTCTATTATCTGTATTTTTTCATAATTTTATCTTTGTTTCCTTATTTTTAAAGAGATGCTTTAATAGAAAGATAAAATTTCAAGTATTCTGTCTGTGTTATGACTCCTATTAATTTTGCCTCTCACTAATAAAAAACTTCCTTTTTGAGGTCAAAGAGTGAAAGAGTTGAAGTTAAACCCCAGGAAGTCAAGGGTTTAAGTTGGGACATTGCTGGCTGTGATTGTCCAAAAGCAAGCATTGCTGGTGGCACCGAGGCAAGCTGTCCCAGCAATACTCCCAGAGGTATCGCCCTTTGTGACATTCATCAATCTTCCTGACATTTAGTAGGAGACAATACTGCCAGAGCTCGATGTAAACAGAAGTAAGGTGCCTGCAAAGGTGTAATTTGTACTGGCCTTCAAGTGAGATAAAAATGAAAAGCTGAAAAATGTAACTCATAGGTACAACCAGCAAACACGCACTTCAGCATGAGCCCATGCACACCGGAGCCTACTGTCATTGCTTTGCACCTTTAAAAGCAGCTTATAGCCCCCACCTCAGACCTGAAATTTTTAAATTCAACAACACTAAAGACTGCTTTAACCACTTTAACCAAAGCAGAAACATACAGACACACGACACAGCTTCCCACAGGCAGGGAAGAGCTCTGTATTTCCCTGTAAGGAAGGCCCTTCTTTAATAAGAGCTTCATCCGATCACTGTCATTGTTCTGGGTAATGGATTACCTACACATACATTTTCAAGTGTAATGACACTCTTGCTTATTAAAGACCTCTCAGCTGAAGGGGCAGAATATTATGAACTGGCCAATCCATTCATTTCCTTGAATATGTTATTCAGTATTTTATGCTAAACCAGCAATACACCATCCATTTTAGTACAATGATCCTTATGTTCAATAAAACTGAAGTGCTGGATCATAAATCATTATAGTCATTTATTTTACATTAGACACATTAGCCACTATATTCCATAATCTATTACAATAAGGTGGATTTAAATGTACCCCAAGGAACTACAATAATAACTTGAGAACCAAATATAGCAATTATGGATAAAATATGCTTAACCTAAAACTGCACTAGCTGCATAGACTGCTGTGAACTTTAAATAAAATTTAGGGAGGATGATAACTGTCCTGGAATAAACAAGTAACAGAGGAAAATCAAAACCTCCTTTCTACAGATAGTTTAACATGCCCTATCTATGGAGAAAGGGATGTTATGCTTATAAACCAGTGTCTACTAAAATATTATTATTCCATTATAACTGGTTATGTTATCTTTCCATCATGTGAAAATTTCCCATATTTTCCTGGTGTATTACATCCTACTTATGTTTTTTAAATAGTGCTCTTCCTTTCTAGCTTTCTGCTTAATCTGTTTGGATTCCTTTTATGTTCTTCAGACTCCCTCCAACCACTTAGAACAGTTTTGGTAAAATTTCCATAACATGTCCAGACCTTACTGGTGCTTTCAGCTTTGGGCTGAGCAATAACAAAGGGCAAAGTCTGTTTGTCTCCTCCAGACGCAATGTCTCTGCACAGTCCCACAAAAGGGGCCTTTGGTAACTTTCTGGCCCCAGACCAAGAAGCAATCTCAAATGCTTGTGAACACAGTTTAGCATTTTTCAGAATTAGTGCTCTGCCAAGTATTAAAAACAGCTACATGCTAAAGAAAGTGATTGTTTTTTTACAGGAAAGTTCCACGTTTCAGACCACCGGGATTCCTGAAGATGCCTGCCACCATCCTGGTGCAGAGGAGAAAGAAGATTGAGGGCTCTCAGGCATCACCTGTACTAAGAATCAATGTATGTCATGCCCAAACTTCACATGTGCTGCCTTGTATTTATAAAACCATGTTGCATAAATTCCATTAGCCTTCAAATATTTTTCTGTGTTTATTGCCTGTACCTTTTCTTCCCAGGAACAGAAATTATATTTAAGAACTCAAGGCTCACCACTACCAGAGTAGCTGCCCTTACCTATTACTATTAGTTCTCTATTATTTTCTCTGATTATTCCAAAATAACTACTATTAACTTAAATAATTTCCTAAGAGGCTTATTAGCTAGATCTGCAAACATACACTGCAAAGTCCCTTTTCCAGTTGTTCTAGAGCTTTTTGTAGAGGCCTATTTATATCACTTTCTTTACTTCCTTTTTTTTTTTTTTTTTCCCATGAAGGCCAAATATTAAGACTGGATATTGAGTGTAGCTCCCTATGCAGTCTCTAGTAGTAATCAAGCAGGTCCAGCTTATAGGCAAACCAAGGTATACTTCTGCTGACTGCACCTACACAGACTTCAGTCTCTAGTTGCCATGCCAGCACCTTTCATGAGACTTCACATAAGTAAGAGAAAATGTACACATTATTCACTACAAATTCAAAATAAAATTTTGCTTTGACTCCAAATTGTTTAATATATTCAGGCAAATATGGACATCCTAACCAAGGTAAGGCAGAAGCTTTCTTTTCCAACCCTATGTTCATATTTTACCTCATAGCACAAGAGCTGTAGTAGTGAAAGGTGTGCTGAATGCAAGAAACCTCAGCTCTGGTTTAAATGTTGTTCCTAATTCCTATTGAATGAGAGCTGACCTGTTTGTTTTTATTCGAGTTTCTGACTGAGGGGAGCTGCTGTGGTGGCACCAAGAAGGGAACAATGCACCCAGCTCTGTGTGTTTTGGGAGGGAAAGTAAATATTTTGTACAACACCCATTGTTGAATAAATAACTTTCTTTTTGATAAACAAGCACCAAAAATCTGTATATATCATGAGAAGAATTCAAACCTCTGTGATAACCTTACACCACAGGCGTCCAGCAGAGCTGTGTAACAAGAGGCTGAGAAAGGCAGCTACTCTCCCATCCCATTTTGGCCTTGCATTGCTCCCTACGACTCTCACGCCCACCCGCACGTGATACAGGAAGGGAAAGGGGACATGAGAGGTGTGTATCTAACCAAGTCACTGTAAAATCTGGCTAAAGAGGACAGAGCCTCAGAGGCAAGATGCAGAAGAACTGCTTGCTTTACATCCTGGGCTGTGCTCTGCCCCTCCATCGGCACTACAGCCAGTAAGCTACCTCTATCTGACATCTCCAAAGGGAAAACTATTTTCCAAAGTACAATGCCAAAATGGAAAGTGGTGCATAGTGAGGACATCTGATCACTCAGGAGTTATGGCAGCCACTGGAATCCTGCCAAGAAAAACCTTGCTTTTTGTGTTACTAGGTGTATTCAAAGAGCAAAAATTGATCAAGTGGGGCTGTCCTTCCTTCTTGGTCCTCCCCAAGAGAGCAAATGGAAGCAGGAGATGAAAGCAACAGTAACAAAACCAGGCATGGCATGCTTTGACTGAAGGCAGAGAAAGCATGGCCTGTACTCAGGGCTGAGGGCTGTGCATGCAGACTGGGGCCAGGGCAGCTCAGGGACCTGGCAGCCACCATGACACTCTAGATCAGAATGTGCCACCCAGTAAAGGCCTGTCCCACGTTCCACCAGCCACACCTCATGCCAGGCAGGCACTGTCCCGCTGCTGCCATGGATTGCCAGCACAGTGCTGATGCAAACAGGAGAGGAGCCTGCCCACAGTGAGGCGTGCCAAGGCAGCCATGCTCTCCCTGAGGCAGGATGGCACAGGCACTACCAGGAAAGATCTCACAATTTCAACCACATATAGATGTTTAGTGACACAGAGTGCTCACAAAGGGACACACATTGATCTTGCTTAGGCATAAGGTATTGTATATTTTAAGGGACAGAAACCCTTAATACCTTAATACTTAGTTTTTAAGTTCTCTCTAAATTCAGCCCTGGAAGTTGCAGCGCCCAAAGAACCCTGCCCACTCCCAAGGCACTGGGTGGTGCCCCTTCCCTGCCCAGGGAGAAGGTCTCCCCGCTAGAGTGAGCGACTCACAGGCCAGTTTCCCTGTCCCCAGCAGGCTGTGCTGGAGGCTGGGGCGAGGCAGCTCTCCCAGAGGACACCCCTGCCAGGGCCCGGGGCACGGAGGCCCTTCCCGCTGCCTCCCCAGCAAAGCAGCTGGCGGCCTGAATTCCAACAGCCGCTTCCTGCCAGCGCCGCTGGCAAACAAACCTGTGGAAAAGTAAATACGTTTATCACGCAGATTTCCTCTGCCCCTTTTTAAAAAGGAAGGGCTCGATTGCTTTCCTGAGTCAGACCCATTCCATGCCGAAGCCATATCATCGATAAATACAATCTCCCATGCTCATTCCAATGACTACAGCCACGGGTGATACGGGCTTGTGTGGTTTTAGGATTAACTGCAAAAGAACCCTTCTCTGAAGGCACATTCCGACCCAGAAGCCAGCATTAAGTATAACATGGAGCAGCCTGCATGAGCCAAAATGCCAGGGCAGCACAGTGAGATGAACGTGTCCCTGACACGCTCTTGCTGAAGCCAGCAGATACACAGCAGCTTCCTAATGCAACGCCTTCCCCTCACAAATAGGAAGGCCTCTTGAAAGAAATTGTAAGTGAAATTTAGCCCTGTTAACAGCAGGAAATAGCCAGCAGTTTGAAATCACCTGGGCCAGGGATTTGGCCTTAAATTTTCCAATCTGACGCTAGTGTGGCATCAGTACCTTTAAAGTCTCTATTAAGAAGGGGTAAAAACAGTTGGAGAAGTCACAGTCATCTCTGGGAATTTATACGAGAAATGTTTGCTGTACTGCAGATCAAAATAGCATTTTGACTCATTGATCCCCTGAATGCCATAAAATCTGAAGCAAGATCCTAGTGCTTAGCAGTGGGAAAAATGAGTTTCTTTGGCCTCCTATCATAATATAAAGAATGAGCAAAATAAAGAAAAACAAAGGAGAAGAAATGAGATATAAAGCTCAAGATGAGGGCAAAGACAAGCAAGCAATTAAAAAAGATATATGGACTTCAATTTACAAAAAACACCCTAAACCTCCGCCTCAGTAGCATGTTTAGCTCTTAATCAAATCTTATTACAATCGCATGCAAATGCCAGGATGGCAGGACATTCCTTCAAACTATGTTTTCATTAAAGATTCTGCTTTTTCCAGAATAATAGTAAATGACACGTGAACTTCATATGAACTATAGGTCATGAAAGGATTTAGTATTGGCATTTTTAATCTAAAAAGTCTGTGCCAGAAAATCAATATGTTTCAGTCGCAGCATTCGAATGCAATTTTCTTCACGTAACAGGGTTCTTTCTTTCACTCCTCCTTCCTCTCCCTCTCTCTTTCTCTCTCCCTCTTCTTTAAAAATAATGAATAATTCCCAGTTTTTCTATGAAACAAGCAGGCACATTAGAAGGCAACGACATCAATAACACGTTACATGTAAACAGAAAATGAACAAAAAAATCATTCAAGGCCCCTTTCAAACTGGCGTGCTTTTCATCAGCGCTATTACAGGTTCCATTCACATTATCGGATTGAACCACGCTGCATAACCAAGGTGCTGACAAGCCTTGATTACCCAATAACTCCTGTATTCCTTTCAGGCAGGTTCACCGAGAGGACAGGAATGCGCGGCCTTCCTGTGGGGCAGGCTGCTTTCCAGCCAGACCAAGTCAATGAAACCCAACGCCCTCTCGCTCCTGCGCGCCGAAACAGCCCCTGCATTTCCTGAGAGGCAATTATGACTTTTCCCTTCTTTATTCTCAATTGTTTCGGATAACAATTTATTGTACATCGGAGGGGCCAATATAAACATTTTAAACTCTTTTCATAACACTTCGAGGGGGCTGCTAAGTCATCTCTGTAGTAAATCTGTTGTCGGCTCTTTCCCATGCTGCAGAGTCAACAAATCCGTCTCTCACCCAGGGCAGGGCCAGCCAAGCGCTGCAAAAACAGGGGAAAATGAATGCAGCGCCTCGTACGTCGCGTCTCTACTTGCTCCGACTTTCCCTGCATGCTTGTCAGCCGCCCACCTTTCGGTTTTGCCTTTGCACGACACACCTCTTGAAAGATAGATTGCTCAAAAGAGAAAGAAGAGGAAAAAGAAGCAGTTTCAGGCCATAAGTGTATTACACATTTGGATTAAACCCTGCTTGGTCCCGAGGAGAGGCAGAGGATGCATTACACACTCGCTCTTTCTAGCAACTTAGGCTGGAGCACTAATGAAAAGCAGGAGACGGAGTTGGCAGCCAGATGTGGGGCGAGGGCTTCTACCGAGAGGGAGCTGGAGCCTTTAGGGCTGGGATCTAACAGAGGCTAATTCCCTCACTATGTCACTTGCCTAATTCCTTGCAGACAACTCCTTCTCCGTTCCCTAAAAAGTATGCACATATCAAAGGCAATCAAGCAAAATAAATATTTGCAATAAATTTATTTTTGGTAGCAATTTATATTAAACTTACTGTTATTTCTCCCTAACTAAGCAGTTCTTAGTCCTCGTCTATGTGTCCCCTGAGTGAAACAGCTGTTTTAGTATCATTTTGCATCTAGAGCTGTGGGTGTAATATTACTCATATTTCTCTAATTAACTTCTAATGACATGAGTTATCTGCACGTTTTTCTTATTATTTTTTATGGTTTTCAAGTCAAGCAGAATTCAGCTTTTACCTGGTGCCTGCTGCACATGCAGCAAGACTTGCAGTGCTGTGTACAAACCTCCTGCCCGGCTCTGGCTCCGAGCAGCCCCAACCACCTACCAGCTGTAGGGCCACTGGGACCTCCTGCTCCCTGGCTGCTCCAGTCTTCTTCCCAATGCCTGTGGGATCAAAGGAAGGACTATGTGTGTTCCTCCCACCTCTGCCCAATGCACCAAGGCCATCCCTCCTCCCAACAGGGACTTATGAGAGAGAAGAAGGAAGATTTAGCTTTTGCAAGCCCTGGAGATTCTAGAACTGCGGGTGAGGGAATGGAGAGCTGTAGGATTGGGTCAGGGGAGGAAATTCTTGCTGCTGGTGCAAGGCTTGGCCAAGTCAGCTCATGGCACAGACCTCTGACAAGGCACTGCTACACAGGCCACACACACATGTTATACTCTTCTTTCACATGCATATTATATTCCTCTTTAGGGCCTCAGTATTTTATTCCCAGAATGGTAACACAATGGTAAATGCAAAGGCATGGGTGCGTGGAGCCCACAAATTCAGAATTGCTGTCTCAATACCGGGTGTCTGAAGCAGCTGGCGCTGAAACCATCTTGCACAGACATGCAGAAAAGCACACACAAATCTGCAAATACATGCAAGGAAATTTCCTTGATGCAAATATGCACTACCTAGGACTCAACTTTTTTATTTTGCCTTTCTTTCCAATTCTCCACACATGGCTGTTACACTCAGCTCATCACTACGGTTTATTTGTTGTCACATGCCTTTTAAACAGCAAATATTTTGAGCTATCTGCGGTTCTGTCAGTTTACTTTTCAGCACAGCAAACTAAGGGCTTTTTACTCGGTATCTCCTAGAACTGGAACAAAAAGTGATTTCCTACTCATGTACAAACAAACAAAAGCTAGACCATTTTCCTTCCAAGCAGCAGAGTTAGTCTTGCTCTAAGAACTGTGCTTGATATCTTTCAGCAGCAAACACACTGCATTGGGGATTTTCTCACACACTTATATTATCAAGCTTTAAACTTTTCTGCATCCACTCTCAAGGAAACAGTGTCAGACAGAAGCAACTGAAAAACTACAAATCTGGCCTCAGTTTTTACCTTAGCTGACCGTAGCTCTAACAATGCAACCTCTAGAAATACCCGAGTATTTTTAAAACCAGTATTAGAGTAACATAGATTATAGAAACACATTGAAATAGAAGGATGAACAAGATGTCTACACAACCTTCAAAGAAAATTCTTGTAAGGTATTTTTCAAGATACAGGATTTACAAAAAGGTTTCTATTTTACTTGTATCTACAGTAATTTGCTACATTAAAAGAAAAAGAGAGGGGATTAACTGAACTCCAGGAAACCATAATAGCAATGGCAATTAATTACTTGCCTATTGAGTACAGAATAGACTTGAAATTTGTGTTATGGACATGCTGATATTTGGCTGAATGAATAACCTATAAGAATCTTACAATAAAAACACGTAATTCATTGCTTCCTTAATAATTTAGTAATGAATTTTTAATTTTACTTTTTCCTAGTTTATATGAAGAAATCAAAATTGTACCTTGTTGTGTTTGTCTGGTGTCTCCCTCCTAGTTTAAGGGCAACTGTTACCAAGTAAATGCTCCAAGGAATATCTACTAAATGTTCTAAATTGCAGTCTGCCTCCAAACAAAATCACAGTTGTGAACTGCAGCTTTACAGAATCTCAGCATATGACAAAAAGAGACCAAAACTGGACTGCTGGATTTTTGCACTTCAGTCTCAGTTCTCTTAGGCTAGGGCATAACTACCATGTCTTCAACTTGCATACATTTTAAAATCTTCCCTTCAAAATTATCTGTATTCTTCAGCTTCTGTTCCAATGCCTACCATATAGAAATTTGGTTCAATAAATCTAAAAGAAAAGACATGTCATCATCCCTGTCCATCCATCACATTGTTTGTTGCATGTTAAATTGTGACTGCTGTGGTCTTACAGGATTTTTTTAAAATTTTCTGAGAAAGCTTCTTCCTTAATCATGCTGAACAAATCATAATGATGTTTTTTAATAGATGCTCAGGGACAGTTCATAAAAACTCTATGCACCATTCAAATAAAGGTTTTATAGAGCTTAACAAGATAAAGGTGAAATTAATCTATTTTCAAAAAACTATTATCCTATACACTGAGATATCCTTTCTGCAGTCTGGCTAACCATCCCTAATCTGTTATATCACCTCCTGGGACAATAAATCATAGGAAAAGCAGAAAAAGCAGGCTGGAGTGTGAAGACAGTTCTCTACGACATAAGCATAAATCATCATCAACCCATATTTAAACTTCAGAATAAAGTCCATGAAAAATCCTGCAATCCAAGGAACTTTAATGGGACAGGTTGCAGTGCTGACTTTGTTTTCCAGTTTATGTGTTATTTTTATTGCCACTGTATGATAGTAAGTACTTTCATTGGGAAAGTCTTTAATCAGATGATTTTATTATGAAGTTTTGCTGCTCTGTTAGATTGTGAGAGGCCTTTCAGTCAATGCAATGCCTTTGTCACCCTCTGCCACACAAGCAGTAGATGTAACATCAGCCAACCCCCTCTCTTCTCAGTAAATACTGGCATCAGATGTCAGTGACACCAATCACTGGATGGCACAACATCCCTCTGCATCCCAGGGCATAATGCAACACCCTGAAAAAGCTCTTCTGACACACAAACTCAAGCCCCTTGAATCCCTGTCACTCAAAAAACCCAACCCCAAACCCTCAGACTGTATGGAGTAACCCACTCCAGAACAAATTTCAAAGGAAAAAGTTCAGAATCAGCCCAAAAGAGAAAGACATGCTTGGGTCTGAGCCACCAAAGAGACTCCGCATTTAGTTAAGACAGGGCTACTGTCACCAGCATGGCAGGTGACTTCCCTCTCTAAGCTTTCTCCCATCCATCCATCCATCCATCCATCCATCCATCCATCCATCCATCCATCCATCCATCTGGATTCTGACTGATTTTGCTATGGAACTGTTTCTAAATCTGTATCTCTCTTTCAAGTGCCACTGCAGGTCCAGTGAGCCACATTACCAGCTATACACACAGCCTGTCCCCAAATGCAAGCAGCAGCCATCAGGCCAGCACTGCTTTCTGAAGTAACAGCAATGTGTACAACACTCAGCTGTCTGCAGGACCAAATGGGGCTGCAAAAGGAGCTTTTTTCATTAATTAGTCCCTTAGGAAAGTTTACCCCAAAGCAAACTGCTGGCAGCATGAGATGGATGAAACCTGTAATATTCACCATGCAGGCTGTTGCTGCCCTCCACAACTGCATGTGGAGGGCAGCAACACTGGAACTGTGCGTTGAAATTCTTTGTCAGTGCACAGCAAACTTTTCCTTTTAAACACAGGAATAAAAGATTTAGTATACTGTGTGACAAACAAAATCAAGTGACTGTTTACATAGGAAAACCAGCCCTCTTGTAGCTGCACAAATAAATAATATTCTTTTTTCTTTGAAGAAAGAGCATATGCTCAACATTCCTTTGTCCTGTATCACAATAGAAAAACCCTTTACACTGGAATATCTGAATCACTTCTTGGCAGTCCCTCAAGGTAAACAGAGTAAATTAAAAATGAATGTTTATTGTAGATGCACACATACACACACACACTCACTGCAAAGTGGAATGCTGTATTTGCCTATCAAACATAAGAAGCGATTGAGTCCATCAGTCATTCAAACAAGCAACTGAAAAGTGGAAATAATGGGATGACAACATCAGAAAACAACCTCCCAGAAAGAGATGAGTTTCCTCATAGCCATTTGTCTTATCTAATTAATCCCACATGTGGGACTAGGTTGGAACATTAAAAAAAATTAGGTACAAAATATTACTTTCAGTGGAAGCTTCAGAAGTACAAAAGAAACAGAGATGCTTTATGGTCACACTTTGCTTTCAAACCCCCTTTTTCATATCATCTTCTTAATGTGGGACTCGGCCCCTGTGCCTAAGATGAGACTAAGATAGTGTTAACAGCACAGAAGAAAGCAGTTGGACAAGCTGGGGAAAATTATGTCGTTGCCACTAATAAAACAACTTGTCAGTTCCTAATAGATTTAAAACCTGTGTATTAGGTTGCAGACTATTCCTGGGCACCCATGGAACGGTCATGCCCAAGAGCACTTCCCTCTGCTCAAGACCGGTGAAAAGGGCATGACCTATTCCCTTCCACGCAAACCTTGTCACAGTTTATCCGTATTTTTGTCAAATCGGAATTGGACTGCTGTAACACACTCTCCACAGGGCAAAACAAAATGCAGAAACAAATGCAGAATGTGTCAACTGCTGACTTAATGGAGTTTCATGCCAGGAGCTTGTTGCCCTAATGCGCACGGATCTGTGATATCTGTCCTCACAAGAGACCGCGCAGGTAGAGCGAGGTGGTGGGTTTAATATGTAAACCCAAGAATTTTTCAAAGGTATTTCTGATCCTGAGTATGGAGACAGACACACCTGCCAAGGTTCTGAAAATTGTGGCCACTTCTGAAAGATGTGTTGGGGTTTTTTGGTTGTTTATTTTTTTTTTGTTTGCTTTGGATGTTTATTCTTTGTTAGTTTTGTGGGTTTTGAGAGGTTTTTAAAGTATGCAGCAGACACCTCCTCCACCACCATGTGTATCAGGCAGGCTACCAGAGCTGAAATGAAAGCAGAGCTGAACTGAAAGCCCCTCAACATGCCAAGAAACATCCTCCATATGCCTACTACTATGAAGCAGTCTCCCTATCTCCCCATTATGAATATGAAATAATGTGTGCAGTGCTAATCTATTCCTTCAGCCTATTGGAAAGAGAAGGGACTGCAGGTTGCAGTATTTCACCAACTGCAGTCTGAGGGGTGACAGGTGTCTAACAAATATTTGCTACAATATTACTGATGCAGTTAATAACATCAGGACATATACTGTATACTGCTGGAGAGATGGGCAGAGGAAAATGGTCTGAAATTCTACCCTGGCAAATGCAGGGTCCTGCCCTGGGGGAAGAATAACCACATGCACCAGAACAAGCTGGGGGCTGGCATGCTGGAAAGCAGCTCTGTGAATGTGGACCTGGGGTTCCTGATGTACAAAAAGCCATCCATGTGCCAACAGTGTGTCCTGGGGGCCAAGGAGGCCAATGGTGTCCTGGGGCACATTGCAAAGAGCATTGCCAGCAGAGCAAGAGGTGATCCTGTCCCTCTAGTCTGCCCTTGTGATGCCTTCTTTGGAGTGCTGTGTCCAGTTCTGGGCTCTGCAGTACAAAGGAGACAGGGAGCTCCTGGAGAAGGTCCATCAGAAGGCTACAAAGATCAAGAAGCATCTCTCTTATGAGGAAAGGCTGACAGAGCTGGGCATTTCCAGCCTCAAGATGAAACAAAATTAGAAGGAATTTTAACAATTTTTACAAGTAATTGCATGGAAGGTGTCAAGAGGATGGAGCCTGGCTCTTCTCAGTTGTGCCAAATAATAGGACAAGAGGCAATGGGAAGAAAGTGATGCACCGGAAGTTCCGCTTGAATATAAGGAAGAACTTCATTACTATGTGAGCGACCATGCACTGGAATGGGTTGCCCAGAGATGGTGTGGAGTCTCCCTCACTGGAGATACTCAAGAACCACCTGGACACAATCCTGTGCCATGTGCTCTGGGATGGCCCTGCTTGAGCAGGGAGGTTGGACTAGATGACTCATTGTGGTCTCTTCCAACCTGACCCATCCTGTAATTCTGTGATTTACATATACTAACTAGCCTTTTGCACATTAACGGAAGGGGTGAAAACTGTTCTGGCACTTGTGGCACCATTTGGCAAAGAATCCCCCCAGGTAACATCCCACACTAACACCAAATGGGAAAGTGGCACAGAACAAAGCATTAACAAGCTGACAGCTTCATGCACAACTTTGCACATTTTGGCAACTTTTTAACAGAAATGTAAAATGAGGATTCAAATTATGTGTTGTGCCTCCATGTAAAGCAGGCAGCATTGATCCTACTTGAGGCACGCAAACACGAATGTGATCTGTGCGTGTGCATATCCATCTGTATCTGTATCTGTATCTATCTGTATCTGTATCTGTGTCTGTGTCTGTATCTGTATCTGTATCTGTATCTGCATGCACACAGTTCTCCTGGCACCCATATGTGGATCACTGGAACGCTTCTGAGGCAAAGAATATTTTTACATCCTTTTGTTTCTCAGGAGAACCATAAGGGGCATTTTCACAATTTTCCTAAAGACAGTCCCTAGTTTGCTCTTGCAGAGTACTTAGTTCTCCCCACCCCACCTCCCAAACTCTCTTCAGTTTGCTTGCAGAATAAGGAGGCACCACTTGATCCCTCCCACTCTGGCCAGGAATGAGGTGCCTGAAGTGCTCTGTTCCATTCCCCTCTCTGCCTCCATCCAGGCAAGATGCCCCCCATGCTCAGGGACATGCAATAGCCCACGCCAAGCTAAATGCATTTAATTTATCTGCTCCCTGAAAACCACTTCTCCCATGCTTCCTGTCTTAGCTGAAAGTAAGTGGGTTAATTCCTGTTGCAATATATTTGAACCAGATGTACTTTTATTTTTCCCCCACAGCCAGAAAGAAATGGGGAATTGCAAAGTTTTCCTTCTCCTTTGAAGGAAAATCTACAATTTGGTTATTGAGTCAGCTCCAGATCTCACATAAAAACACCTTGGCATCCAATTCCTCCTCTACTGTATTGCACTTGCATGTTTTTCTTTGGCATTTATAGGGGCCTGAACACAATATATCTGTTAGAAATATTCCCAGTGCATAACTCATGAAATAAAGTAGGAAGAAGATTACACCCTGGTTATCACGCCAGAATTTTATGTCAGGAACATTAGTAGCCAAAATGCCTGCCTTTGCCATTGGAAACCTCTTCAGGAGAAGAGTCAGCTAACAGTACTAGCAGAAAAGTCTAAGGAATGTATCAATGCACATCAAGATTTAGGAAAAACAACAGCAGAGCGATCTGCTAGCACCACTAATAAATAAGGTATTAAATCGTTAAGATTTCAATTACAAGGGAAGAATGTGGCTAACCAAATAAAAGCAGGAGGAATTGAAATAAGAAGTAGGTTAAAGATTAATATTCTGGGTTCAGAACAAAAGGATGCTCTTTTGTGGCACTGTGCTTATGCCTCTGAATGTAAACATTGTTCCGAGAACCATTTTTTCTTTGCCCAATCTTTAAAGGGTAATAAATTAGACCTTGGACAGCCATACAAGCTGCTACTAGATGTGAATGTGAATGTGTCTGTAGAAAAGGCTGACTTTCAATCAAAGTCTATTGAAAGAATAGTTGGATTTTCTAAAGAAGCATGTTGTGCCTATTAACCAACTTACAAAAGGGGCCATTTTCTTGATTTATGTTTGGTTGCTATAGAGATCTTGCAGTACAGACTGGCAGGTGAAGCTCCCATTTAACAATCTCACAGGTTTTTCTTAGCTGTACTCAGAGGACACAGAGCTACAGTAGGTAAAATCCACCACACAAATATAGCATATCTGTCAAACTTAAAGATCAGATTTAAGGCTTTTCAAAAATTTATCGGGAATACAGTAGAGTTATAACACAATCTTTGCCCACAAATGGTTTACACCCAGAAAAATCTTATTGCAGCAAGCTGCTTCAGCTCTGTGGGGTTTTGTTACTGATCCACTTTTTATTCAGCAGGTAATTACGTGTGAGCAGGATTCCAGCACATCGCAGGGTTGTTATTTATTTGTGGGATTTTTTGCAAAACATACAACACATTCACAAGGAAGAACCTTAGCTCTGCAACAACTGATGCCAATGTATGCAGGGAGGCGTTGACTAAAATGGCAGCAGTAATAATAATAATAATAATAATAATAATAATAATAATAATAATAATAATAATAATAATAATAATAATAATACCCTTGTCATGAAACTCAAAAAACCCAAAGAACATGCTACTGAGAAACAACATATCGTGTTGCAGTCACATGAAATACTTCTGCCTGTCAATAGGTCACAGACAACTCAAGACCTGGACTTTAAAATGTTGTTTTATAAGACTGGGTCTTCTGCCTAAACTCTGACAATAGGCAGCAATGTGGATGCTAGTGTCATGGAAGAGGAAATTATCAACCTATGCAGACACAGAAAAGAACCTGCAAAGCTGCATGGCAGTATATGCTTCAAGTCAAAATCAAAAAAACCCAAATCAAATGAATGCATAGGATGCCAGTCTTTCCTTAGTTGCATCTTGGCATGGACAGATACAGTATCAAATATACAAAACTGAAAAACTATTTTGAAAAAGACAAAAGAATCAGAAATATTATTCTTACTGTCTTAAACACAAGGAAAAAAGCCTACAACAATTATTTCTATGTGACTCCTTAATTCAACAAGGAATTTCCATTGGCTGTCCTTATAGAAAAGGGAATCAGTAATTCAAAAACCAGCAATTTAATAAAATTAACAAATTTTGAAAAAGGTAGTGCCTCAAAGCTTCCTTATTTATCAGTATCTTCCACCATACTATTAAAATTCTTAAAGAAATAGAGGGAAACAAGGAAAATGAGAAATTAAAGCATTATAGCTCCCATCATTTTACGAAAGTAATATGAGCCATAGGGGTGCTTTGGCAGAGCCAGTCCCACAGTTCTCCTTACCATGATCTATCTACTCAGCCCCATGATCCTTAACCAGCAACTCCACCCTCCTGCCAGGAGAAATGACTAGTTTTGCTTCTCTACCCTGCACAAACCCATCGTGCTCACTAGGCTCTCCCAGGCAGAATCAACCTGCACTCATCACCAATGAAAAACTCAAAAATCACCTTTTCTTTTTTTAAAGTTATTGCTTGAAGTTGCTCCCAAGGAGGCCTGATTTCAGTTCCTGAGGTCTATTTAGTGTCTGCAGAACAAAGATGATATTGGGGGGCACCAAACATCTGGAGCCACCAATGGCTGAGAAGGCAGCAGGACAGCATGAGATGGATGTAGGTGGAGTAAATTCCATGTGCAAAGGCAGCTTAAGCCAAAGCTTTTGAGCACAGAGGGGTGAGAGTCATAGATGCCATTAAAAGGTGCAAGAGAATAAATGGCTACCTCTTGCTAAGGCCAATACAAACATCTCTCCAGAGGCAGATGACTTGGGGTTTGAGGTTGGTCTGACCTTGTACAGCTGAAGTTAATGAAAAGGAGCTTTGCCACCAAGTTCAAGAGGGCAGGATGGAGGCACGGGCAGGAGGAACTCTGACTTCAGGCACCCAGAATTCAGCCTCTCCAGAAATGAACTTCCCTTTCTAACCCCCGTCAGAGCAGAAAGCTGCAAAAGCTTGCTTATGGTTAAAAGGGGGAGGGGAGGATAATTGCAGCAATCTTCAAAGGATTTGTTTTAATTTTCGCTGAAAGGACAGCAAGTCTTTCGTTGTTTGAACATATGGCTTTTGGGGAGAGGGCTCTGAGTTATTTCATTACTGCTCTTTTGAAATTTTGCTGATTATCAGGAACAAATACGGCCTTAACACCAGAGCTGTGATGAAGAGAGATGACTTCCTTGTAAAGCTCCTCGTTGTTTGCATCCCAGTAATTATTCAGCAAATGGGTTCCACCTGTTGTACTTCACCCAGCACATACAGATGGGACTGAAATATATCCTGGATTTATATTTTATTTGGACTAACAAAGCCAGGATTTGAATTCAAGGGGCAGTGAAGGAACTAAGAATGTTCTGCATCAGAGACTTGGAAAAAGAAATACAGGGCTTTGGCTGTGGCCCTTCTGCTCAGATTATCTCCAAATACTTTACACAGTGACTCCTCCTAAGGAAAGCAGGAGCGATCAAATCCATTACACTCTGCTGCTGAACCCTGTATCAGGCCTCCTTCTTGACACATTTCTGTAACTTCCTGTAATTTATTTTTTACATTAAAATCACTGGAAATATTTTGACCATCTCCTGTTTCAACTCCAAACCATGATGAAGGCAGATTTGACTGCTAAAACAGTATTACACAATATCTGTCATCCAGATTGGACAGTAACTTATTAGACCCTGTTTTATTGAGAGTCTGCATGTCGGTATTTTGTTTTTATACCTTGCATGTGTTTTTAGTGTTGAACTTGGCTTTTCCATGAATCTTATAAACATAAAAAGCACAAAGGCTGAAATCCAGTCCCTGCTGAAGTAATAGGATTTTTGTCACTGATGTCCACAGGGTAGGATTTCAACCCAGATTACTAACAGATTTGGGGTTTTACCAAAAAATTTCAAATTGTGTCTCTCCAATGTACACCTTTTGACTGGAGAGGTCAGTAGGGAAGAAAAAAAGTCAGGAAGAAATGCTACCATTAAAATCACATTCTAGACAACATCCCTGTGAATGTGCATACACACCCACATCTGGAAGAGCTGCTGAGACCACATAGAGTCACTCGAAGTCTGACACCCCAACTAGGAGAACACCAGCTTTAGACCTGGGATCTCTAAATCTCTGAGGGTACATCCAATATCTTACAGGTTCTAAACAGTGCAGACAATGAACACTTAATTCCTATCCCCTAAGTATATGCAAAAATACATTTTCTATCTTCTGTCACTCTACAGGGTATACAGCATTTTAGATTTTGGTCTTCCATATACATACACCAGGTACATGTAAACAAACACAAAAGGGTGGCAATATCTATGTGGAGAGGTGCTGCATCATATAGTAAATTAATTTACTAAGAATTTACATCTTCTCCCTTTTGCCTGGTAACTTTTTCATTTTCAGTTTCAATGCAGTTAAGGTCCTTTCTAAAGCTGTGCATTGTAATTCCATAAAAAGCAATGAGGGTAGGGAAAGAAGCCATCTTTTCCCCGCTCTACACAGCAAGGGACAACTCTGGGAATCTAGCTTCATTGTTGTTGTGAAAGTTTAACAACTACCTTCAGCTCTACCAGCGAGCACTAAATGTTTTGCGTGCCCATCAGTTAAAACTTGAAGGTTACAACATCAACCCTTGTAAGACAAAAGTTCTTAGGTCATTTCTAAAGGTGTTTTGCTGTTTAATAACCATACCTCCTCACTCTGCAGGAGCAGGATTTTGGGAGAAAAGTCACAATAAAACTTAAAGCCTTCCAAAAGATTCTTAAATAGCTTTTCTATAACCCATATGGCATATAAATGAATATAGAATAGTGTTGTGTAACAAGTTTATTGGCACACAGTTGGTATGGCCAGATTACTTGTCCTTTTAGTGTGTAACCTTAGACTGCAGCCATCTTAAATGCTTGTTGATAAATCTTACACGTACCAGTCTACGGTGCGTCATTTGTTCCTCGTATATAACAATTCTCTTGGAGGATGTAAGTAGATATTTACATATAAAATTCTGATGGGGCACAAAGGATTCGATTAATGCATTCCTTTGTAAACCCACCAAACCCACTATGTTTTCCATCACTGATAAAACCTCTAAGCTTTTAAACTCATAAATGTATTTTAACAATTGTTAAGCTGCTGTTATGGCCTGTGAGGGTTCCTGGTCTGGTAACAATGGAAACTGGAGTTTTATGTTTATCTTCAGGCCAGGACGGATGGAGGCAGCAACAGTATATGCTTTCCTAAACTGACCTGCTAATGACCTGAATCCTGCCCTGAGGGGTTAGTATCTCTTGGAGTAAGAGGATATTTAGCTCTGATGCCTGTTCAACCTACTCATTTAAAAGAAATTGCCTCATCCAAGCTACGGGGTTTAGATCCTCTTCTCCAAAATTAATCATTCATGCATGTTATTTCAGAAATATAGATGTTAGTTATGAAATTAATCATTAAAACCTGAGCAGTCTTGTACTGCAGAAATTAATAGGGCCAGTGCCAAATGTTGAAGAAAACTTCAGCACCACAAAGACTTGATAAAAGAGTTTGACTGCTTATTACTTTCAATAGTCCAACTTCAGTGCATCTGTTTGGTGCATCAGCCATTCTTGTGTCTCTCCATCCAGAGATATCAAGTTCTTTATTGACTACCTTCCTGCCTAAGAAGGAGGGAGTAAGCAGTTTGGATTAAATAGTGACTTCATTCACTCTTCAGATAAAACTGATCTGTCCTGAAGTTATAATGAATTCAACTACACTAAATAACTATTTTGCTTTATCATATGCATGTGCATTTCACATGTTTCTGGTCAAGATCAGAGACAGAAAAGGGCACAGGATGGCTATTTCCATTATATCCTCTCACACATCTGGAGATTATTGGCACAGCATTCCAGAAGGATTGTATAGTTTGGGAAATCCCAAGATGTTTTGAGCACTTACTCACAAACCCAAACATGCAGCCTCATCAAGCACTACCAAAATACCATACTCTCTAATTTTCTTCATTATCACAGAGTAATGATATGACCAGGACTCCTACTTCCTGGAGTCTGTGCTCTCTTCTTTATCTCTGTGTACGTCTGCCACTCAGTGTTGTCCAAATTCAGAGCAGTACTTGCCATTATTCTATTACAGGTTTTCCTTGAATGCTAATCCCCTGGGAATCTGACATCCCAGTTCAGAGCAAATCCTGTTCATGCACACACTCAAAACAAGAACCCAGTTTACCATATTGCAGAAACACCAACAACAAGAATTAAAGCTACAATAAAAGTGCATGTATATTTAAGTTTCTCAGCACAATTCCCATCCAGATAAAATCACCAGCCTGAAAAAGTCACAGCAAAGTTTGCTGAAATTTTGCACCTAAATCATTTCAATGTCTCAGAAAAAATTCTCTCTCTCCAATTCTCTTTCCACTCCCTCAACCTCCTCCAATGGAAGAAAATAGGTTTGTATTTTAAACATTAACTTTCAGGTAAATTCTGCTCTGCAGATTCAAATATCACTTCCTTGGGATATTCCACACCTCCAGAGGCAACATTTGCCTTCTTCAGCATGCAGCAAAATAAAAATAAAAGTAGTACCACACACATGTCTATATGTAAATCTACCCAACACCATATTCATCATATTTAAGTATAGAAAAGTATTTAGCAGTAAAGCCTTCCTGAAGATTATACAGTAATTTCCTTGCTCCTAGAAAACTCTTTAAAATTACAGTCTCAGCTGTCTCTGAAACCAAAGTCAGTGAGTCCTAGAAAGTTCATTTAAAGAAATTATTTGCTACTGCACACGAAAAGCATGCTACCTACCAACTGCTCTATGCCTGTATGGACAACGAGTACTAATAAATCAAAGTATTTGAGGAGATCAAACATTGTTCTTTACAACTTTGCTTACTTGAGCTAGGCATGGAGCTAGGTTATTCCAACAGCTGGAATGAGGGTCAAACCAGAGGACCTGAAACTTTCCAGCTGGATGCACCCAATACTCCTGCACCAGTGGGGGGAAGAACTCATCTCCTAACAGATAGACAATATTTCTGCCTTGCTCACTTCTACCAGCCACCACCTGCTCCATCTATCTACTCCTATCCTATCTGCTCTGACTGATTCAGAAATGGGTGCAACCTAGGCCCACCAGGGCTGCTGACCTGGAGCCTCAGGTGCTGAGCAGAAATGGGAACATACCTGGGCACCCCTACAGCACTGCAGATGACAAAAACTCACAAGCTGTTGTTCAAAGCCCCCAGCAGCCAAAGGCCTGCAGGCAGCAGTTCTGGAAACACGCCCAGGCAAGGTGGCCTGCACCTCTTGTTGCGAGGCTGGAGATCCCAAGGTGGTCGGTGACCTTTATCCTGGCAGCTCCAGCCCAGGGATGTTGCAGGGCACGATCGGCGCCGCTATGTACCCACCCCTGGATCCAGGTGCACTGTTAACAAAACTGTCTTTCCCACAGAAATACATTTTATATTCTAATGAAGTAATTATTAAAATAGGTAATTATTGAAATAACCGCATCAACTCCCAGTCATTAAAATCCTCCTAAACAGAACTGCATGATGGCTTAGGCTATTAGAAAGCTTGGCAGCCACCCAACGCCTACAATAGCTTCTAATTAATTGATCTCACCTCTAATCTGCTATTGTTAGCCTAGTGCTGATCATTTGTTTGGCCTACAGATCCTATTGCCCCTTTCATTTGATTGTATTTGTTACTGTACCCTCTCTATCTCTTTCAATTAAGCACAGGTTAAGTGGTTCAACCGCAAGAGAATAGGAGATAATGGCACCAATCAAAGTAATCTCTTTAATTTGCTAAATGGATTACAGGGAAACCCCAGCCAAAGTGAAGTCATAGCTGGTGGCCTTCACTTGAACTATACACAAAGAGTATCTAATTATTAACCCACCACATGCCAAACTTTACAGATGTCCAATAAAACAACACAGCAGTCCCGTACCAGTGGGGTTGTTCTCATTACAGGGTTTTCCACTGTAAAATTACTTTGTCTTCAAAATCCTTGTGTCAGTGTCTTTCCAAGCACACCACAAGCTGCACTTTCAAGTGCAACATATCTAGATATAACAACCAAAACACTGCACTGCATACCAGTCAAGGGAGTGGATTTATAATCTCTTTAAGGACATGCTCATGGTAGAGTTCATTTTTCATATTTGTACTATAAATGCAAATGCAGCTTTGCAGCTAGTATTGCTTCTGCTGACTGGGGAAGTTTTAATAGTAAATAAGCTTTGTCCTTAAACTGGCAAGTGGGTTTCTTCCCCCTCTCCTCTTTCCTCTGAAGTGTTTTTGAGCAAGCTGTATGGCAACAGAGCTTCACACCCAGTACTTTGGCTGTGCGTGTCCTTGGCTAATCAGTCAGGCAGTGAATTCAAGAATGTGAGCTGCATGACACAGAGGATCATTTCCTTGCAGTGACAAGGAGAGTGGGGCATCAGAAAGAAAAAAGGTAGGAGGGAACAACAAGATTTCATGCCAAAAGAATTTGAGTTTGTTGGAGAAGCAGAATTTCTTAGGAGCAGCTGGATCTCTGCCTTTCATAATAAAATGTTTTTATTAGTGACAAAACAGAGATTACCAAGTACAAATCTACTGCTCCTGGCAGAATTCAACTTGCATCAGATAATGGACCAGTGAAACAGAATATGATATCATTTTGCACTTCCATTTTGCCTGTGGTTGGATGCTTTCAAATAGAATGATTACATTAGCCTCCAGCAGAACATCTAAGTGAAATCTGCATATTAACTTAAAGGAAAGTGAGCTATATAGAGAAATAATAACCTATATTCTAGGCTGGATGACTTCAGATCCTACAAATAGTCCATTAAAATGGAACAGAACTTGTATTTTCCAAAGCTGACACCTGGCCCACAAGAGAGCACTTATTTCTAACATTCACTGCAGTTGTCTTGTAAAGTCAAGAGCTACAGTTTAGATTTCTGACTTAGCTTTTTTGCATCTTCACTTCTTTGGGCACCAGAGCTTCTCTACTGGAATTGTCAACTTCACACAGTTTTGTGATGGTGTGGTTCCAGGTCGTTTCCATGTAATACAGGCATGAACAAAGAAATTCTATGTATAGATCTCCAAATTTCCAGCAACACTCCCAGCACAGCATGCCTCTGTTCCAAGGAGATGTCATATTTCATAACATGTTTTTGTTTGCATGGTAACTGGCCAGTAACTTGGCATTCTTCTGCCGTTCTGTGTTTCTACACCAGTTCAAGCACTAACTGCATAAAGCTGAGCACATACTTCCTGCATTATTGAATTAGCAACTACATACACACACTGTAAACTTCAGCAAAGTCCTTGCAGCAACTGCTCGTATAGCAGATATGGTTCCACAGCAAAATCACAGCTGACCTCAGGTTTGTCACCCACAGTCACCTAAAGGTACACACACAAGGAACCTGCTTGCTCTGAACATGTTGAGCATTAAAAAAAAAAAAAAAAAAAAAGTTCTTTCTGTGTGCAGTTTTGCGGTTTGGGCTAGAAACTGCCCTGCTTAATATGCCCTATATGCCCTGGCCTGAGGCATCGAGAACATCTCCACAGGCTGACTCCACTCATCCAGCCAGCAAAAACAGGGGCTGTTCTCCACAGGACGTGGGACCTGGTCTGGCTCACTGGAGAGGTGCTGCAGCACCAGCAGCTGCAACCAGCAGGGACTGGGAACCAGCCTGAGGGACAGGATGCCTCAGCCACCCTGTCATCTGCCGGATAACGCTTGTCCTCTTGTTTCCACATACAGCATGCAAACAGATCAAAAAGATCTGGAGCATGACCTGCAGCTCATTTCCATTTTTACCTCTAACAAGTCCTTATGGAGATGCACTTTCTGCCCACAGCAATCCATTGTGCCTGCGTATGCACACCTGACCTAAAAATACATGGCTGGCTGACACCTTCCAGCATGGAGGAAATCAAATGCCTGAATTTCCAAATGCCTTTGCCATTTGAGAGCACACATAAGGCTATATTCTGCTTTCCAGCTGTCGCAGCTCAAACAACCTTAATGGATTTAACAGCACAGATAAAAACAGCCTTCCAGGCTTTACCCAAGAAAGAATACTTTGCTATTTTAAATTATCCTGTTTTTTAGGTAATTCATAAAGATTAAACTGGGCAAAAGGGAAGGTGGAAGCTTACCCAGTAGTATTGTCGGGTTGGACAATATTCAGAAAGCTCAAGCTTTAGGGATCTGTGGTGCTGATTCAGCCCATTCACAGAGCCAGGGGTCAACCCACAGCTCTACTTCTCTGGAATGCAGAAATATTTATTCACATCTGGAAACAGCCCATCTGCACTGGAAACTTTTCTAGCATTTTCTTTTCTATTATGATACAAAAGGTACCAAGCAGTCCTTTTTTCTTTTTTAAAAGTTGTTCTATTTATCCAGCAGTCTTCCCTTCCATTTATATACCTACATTAAATAAGCAAGTCATGCCTGTTAGGAAGTAAATCAAAATGCTCTGAAATCTGCCAGAGTGGGTACCAATAACACAAATTGGTACATAAATATTGAGGCCCTAGCAATCCTCCCTCAACAAGTGAGACAAATAAGAAACCAGGCGAAGCCTCCCTTTTTAATTCCGCTGAACTATTGCTAATGGCACTGAGGCACCCCAACACACAGGAGTCCCTGGCTCGAGTGACGGCTTTCAACACCACCTTAATTAAACCTGCTCCAAGCAAATTTAATCAGTACAGCCAACAAAATGGCTTCTGAAAGCAGGGTGCCCTTTACATCAGGGTTTGCAGCACAACTGTGAACAGTGCTGCAAAAACATTTTGCTAAGCATCAGGGGCAACTTCTGGTTACAAAGAAAATAATTCCTATTGCAACTCTTTGAGCAAAACACTGTAGAAAGATCCTGAGTAAAGTGAATACCGGGAAGACACTTTCCCATCTGCATCCCATCCCTTTCATTTTCAAGAGGAACTTCTCTGAGAGTCTGAAATCCGCCCCAAAGTTTAATGTCAGTAGTAATATTCCAGGACTTAAATTCGGATCACAGACAAATCTATTCCTCTTTTCCTGTTCTTTCCTAAGTGTCTGCTTATGGTCAGGGCAGAAGACAGATTGCTGGGCCAGACAGACCCTGGGTCTGAGCCGGCACAGCCTTTCTTACACTCATTGCAATATGTTTCCTACACTACCCTGTCACAGGCAGTGCAGAAACTATTTGCT
Organism: Melospiza georgiana; assembly: GCF_028018845.1. Taxonomy (NCBI): domain Eukaryota; kingdom Metazoa; phylum Chordata; class Aves; order Passeriformes; family Passerellidae; genus Melospiza; species Melospiza georgiana. The sequence continues at coordinate 39,466,894 of NC_080430.1, read as the reverse complement.
CTTTCTTTCTTCTGGCTGTATGAAGTCTATTATTTAGGTAATTACACTAGGAACTGTACCAAGCAAATGGTTTCCTCCCCTATTGATGCAAGACAAATCTCAAGACTGACGATAATTCCATTGCCTTGCTATACAAATAACATAAATCTCACTGATGGATATTTTGCGTGATCTCTGATTGAAAACAGCCTTGAAAAAAATACAACTGTCTTTAAGCCCTTTCTTCCCTAAACCCAAACTACTGTGGAAGCAAACAAAAAGCAACTCTTCTGTTGAGCAAACTAAAAACAGCACTGTTAAGCAAAGCCCCAAGGTAGATATTTCTTTAATTTCTGTATCCTGCAGCACAGACAGATCTGCTCAAGAGCTGCCCTCCCTCCTCCATGCCACCAGCCAAAGGTGTGCTGGGCAAAAGGCACAGGACTCCCCTTGCAACCCGCTTGCTGTGAAAAATAGCTGGTATTGGCAATGAGAGCATGCAAATACAGAAGTGGTGTAAGGCAGTGCTACAAACTCTGATCTCCTACTCCCAGGGACCATAAGGAGAATGGGGACACCAACCTCTGACAGGGCTGGGGTCAAAACCCTCTCTTCCTGTACATCATTGGAGCCAACTGGCATTCCCATGGTTTTGCTGCCGTGTACCCCATTAAAATGTTTTTTTTTTTGAGACTATAGCCCTGTTGCCTTTCCTCAAAAGGAACATGTCTTCTGCACTCTCTACAGACACAGATTCCAAAATGCGCAGTGTTCGAAAGAACATCTAAAGGCATGGTTACATCCAGATAATAAAGTCTTATCTCAAACAGTTTTGTTCAAATGCAAAGATGAACATACTCATCAACCATCAAAAGAAAGGTCCTTTGCAAGGACTGCTTTTAGCAGCCAAGTGTAAAAACCCAAGAAATTTGCAAAAAAACCCCACCAAACAACAAAACCAACTAAAAAAAGAAAGTGGTAAGAAAAAGAAATTATCTTTAAATTTCTGTTGATAAGTCAAATATCCCAACTCTCTGTCAATAAGTGCAGACTTCTTCACAGGCCCTATACAAATTCCTATGCTTTTCAGGCAATGAATATGTAAAAAATTTAATACTACTTCAGTAGGAGTTAAACACAAATGAAAATACCTTATGTCTAGAGCACTATGCCAGAAACCATCTGTTAAAAATCTCCAATTTAAACTTAGGCTTATGACATGCCTGGTTACTACTGCAATCCCAAAGTAATGGGAAACGCAGGAGAAAACGCAAGCTTTGGTGCCTTTCCTACTAAACCTCAAAAAAAATCTGTGAAAAATATCTCCTTCTTGAGGGGTATAGCCTTCCCTCCTAATATTCAATTTTAATCCGGAGAGGAAAAATGCTTTCTTAGCTAAGAACAACCAGTTTTTTTTTTTCTTTCTCCAAGTAAAAGTGTTTTCTAAATATGACCAAAATTATCAGGTAATTTTGCTTCAGCCTAAACGGAATTGTTTCAGCAAATCAACTGCTTGCAATTTGCAGTCATCTGAATGCCACCACGCTGTCTGAAGGACCCAGCTTGCATGTATTATTTACACAGTAGCAAATACAATGCAGAACCTGCTCAGAGTTTTTAGGCTGAGGATACACAGAAAGGCTGCACAATCCCACAGGGCTCTCCAGGCTGCCTGGTTTGGCTGGAAGTGAAGCAGCATCCAGTGCTAGCCAAGGAAATACTATCACTCAAAGGCACCGAAATAGCCATGGAAAGAAGACACCATGCAACAACACAGCACTCCTATAGCTCTACTATAGAAAAGCACCTCTCTTCAAAACTCTTACAGAAAAATCAGAATTGCTCAGTAAAATATTTTGGATTATTAATCAGAAAGGAAAACAAACAAACACCAAGCCTTTTACAACTTCAGCAGAGCATGCAGTATAACTTTTTTTTTTTAAAAAAGCTAAGCACTTTCATTCCTCAGGCTTTAAACACACTATTCACATGATTTCCTGGACAAAATTTAAAACCATCAGTATTTCAACAGTTCCCCAAATTAATAAGGTATACTATTTTAGAAAAGTCTGTTCCAACAATAGAAAAACAGAAAGTGAATGGTGTCAATTAGACACTAGCTGAAAGTCCTGATGTATTTAAAATCTAAAAAGTATCTAGAAGTTAAGACTTTAGAAAAATATTAATATAAAATACCTATGAGTGCAATCTTTGAGGAAAAATAATGTGTTAAGCCAAGTACATATGGAAGCATCTAAAATTACAAGCTCCTATTCCAACTCCTGGTTATTCAGTAGCTAATCTGCACTGGAAGAAGGTAACTAAATACAAATGAATTGTTAAGAAAAACACCCAGTATTTGGTTGAATATATAACAGCTGGAACAGCTGGACTGGATTACTGAACAATGAAATTCAGTGTGCAGTCAGGTAGCAAGGCAAGCAAGCTCCCTGAACAAAGCCACAGCAGAAGGAAATAAAATAATAAGCACTTATAACAATCATTCTTTTCTTCTTCTTAACCAGCTATTGAATCTCACACTGAAGGTCTCATTTCATAAATACATGTGAATCAAATCAACACATCTAGAAGCCAGTTTTAAAGGCTTTTAAAGGCTTCTTAATTTCATTTTATAGTGACAAGATAAAATGGGATTTCTTTTTTCTTTAATTGACCACGTTGGATTCCCAGGATTGGAAGGATGCTAAATTTCACTTATTTGTTTATTTGAAAGTATATGAAATCTCAGGAAATTTTTTAATCACCCCTTATCTACACTGGCTGGCACCACTGAAAGCAAGAGGCTTATCTCAGATATTGACCCAGGACAGCTTTATTGAAATTGTGTGAACCTGCTCTGACGGTCTCTGAAATATACAAAAGTGCAATGCAAGCACAGAGGCCCGGAACAATTCCCAAGGGACGTGGGACTGCAATATGCAAAGGAGTCTCTGGATGAGGGGCTGTAGCTCAGGGATGGAGAGCAGTGGAGATAAAGGAAACCATTTTTCATATTTCTCTTTCTGGTCCCCTCAAGCTCAAGGATCATCTCCTCACCAGATGAAGCAGATGAGATCCAGTCCACCTAAGTCAGATGGACTCTTTTGCATGGGTATATTACACAGAAGTATTATTCTTTAAACCTTGCTTTAATGCTAGCTGTCTAATGGCAACTCCATTTGCAAACTTTCAAAAGCATCTTTTTCTTTCCAGCTCAAGGAAGTTGAATGCTTATTTTACAAGGACTGCAGCTCTGGTGTCTAAAACCTGGATTGTCTTCTGATCTGCAGTGCTATTTTGACTTGAACCTTCTGCTCCCTGGAGATGGAATCAATGCTCCTTGCACCGCCAACTTCTGCCTCCAGCTGCCTCATTTTCCCAATTCAGTGAAACATCTGCTGTCGAGTGGCTCTTCTGGTATCGATATCACTGCAACAGTCAGGCAGTCCAACACCAGGGCCATGAGCACAGGGCAGATATCCCAACAGACTGATCACCAATCAATCAATGAGAGTGACCAAGTTCAACCCTTGACAAACTTTCCTTAGAGGGAGCCAACACCTAATCAGGATGACCAAAACCTTGGAAAACACAGAGGTATGGAAGACACTGTCAAGTTCAGGCAGTTGATGCTGTGCCAAAAGACCCATCAGAGCTGCTTCAGATCCTCAAGTGGAATTCCTTTATGTTCAGGCACTGACTTGTCTTGCCAAATATTTCTAATGCGATTTGCATACCTCAGAAAAGATCCCAAACTTTGCAAGTTAAGCCAAAGCACAAGCCCAGCCAAAGCCTCCACCTGCGCAAAATGTTTATTTTTAGCAGCTGCAGACTTAGGGGAGCCTGGCAATAAATTTGACCTGCAGCTGCTCATCATGCCAACGCTGTGTCAACAAATGGCAGGCTGGCAACGAACACATTAAACACAGCACTATCCCATTTATTCAGTGCATTCCTAATCAGAGAGGAGACAAATGGTGGTGCATGCAGGAGACCCAGATTTAGAGGAGGCTCCTGTTCATCCATTTGAGAAAGATCTGGCTTGAACTGCCTTATTTTCTTGCTGGCCAGTTCCATCCATGCCCATTCATGGATTGTTTATTTACTATTTTGCAAAGGAAGCAGGTGCTTAACAACAGATGTTTGAGCACAAATATTTCATTGAACTTCATGGTAAGCAGGGGAAAATGAAACAAAACACTGCAAAAGTGTGGATACAACTCACATCCACAGACTTCTCTCCTTAGCCCAGTCCTGATGGGAGGGAATTACCCTGGGCGCACTGGTGAGATGCTGCATCCAGGCAGCACGTGCAGCTGAGCAGCTGTGCAACGCCTTCTGCTCCTGCCAGCAGTGCCAAAGGAGGAGGCAAGGACCAAGCATGCCAGGGAACTGAGGAGCCTGCAGCATTCCTCTGTGCCTTCCTTGGTCATGCAATGGCCTGGAGAGGGACTGGGGAGGGCTCCGGTGCAGTGGGACAGGGCAGCAGGAGGGCACAGTGTTTCTCAGTGGGAATGTAGCAGTGACAAGCAAGGAAGGAAAAGACAGGGAGCAGGACAGTCTTTGTACTCCGGTCTGGGACAAAGGGGCGAGGGAAGAAAAGCCCATGGCTGTGATCCACTCTGTTTCTGTACAGCTGAGACACCCTGAACCAGAACCAGTTTTGCCTTTTCTCAGGCCAAAGGGAAACACAAATACATATGGAAACAAGACCTTGGGTCAGGCCTATCCCCTATGCAGGACCTTGCACTATCCACTGGCTCACCCTCACAGCTTTGCTGCCTCAGCCCAAGCCCCAGCAGGGTTTGGAAAGCACCATGGGCTGAGTCAGGCAGGGCAGCACTCCCAGCAGCTCCGCTCACAGACAGGCTCAGGCACCGTCACCTCCTGTTCCCAGAGCAAGAGTGTGATGGAGAGGTGAAATATTTGATTTCAGGTAATGGAGAGGTTGTCAGCCGCTCTCTTTTTTTTTTTTTTTTCCAACATCCTTGCCAGATTATTCACAGCTAAATTTAAATGAAGAACAGTTTCACAGGTGAAACAAATACCAGGCTGCATATCACATTGTTACCTTTGCTGCCTTGGCTAAGTGAGGTAGGTTTTTTAATTCTGCTGTGCTCAGTGATGATCAACGTGCAGCCCTGGCAGGGTTTGACTGGTGGGGAGGCACCACTGATGGCACCTCTGTCAGGCACAGGCTTGCCCAAATGCCAAGGGGACTCGTGGTCTGAGGGTTAAATGCCAGTTTTCTCCCATCTGAGAAAAACTTCCCTGTATAGAAATCAGGAATGACACACAACCTTCACATAACCCAACCCCTCTGGGCACATACCTTCAACAGAGAGCTAAAAAAAAAAACAATTTTAAAGCTCTTTATCTGATAGACAAGTTGTTATTATACTGAAAGAAGGGAAACCTCAGAGACAAAATCCTGAACAGTGCTGACTACCCACAAATCTCATTAAATGAATTTTAAAAAAAGGCCAAGACAACAATGAAACTCTTCACCCTTAATCCTGGATTTATACATGCATTGTAATTAAATATAAATTGAATTTCAAAGCCATTTCAAATAAAAGGGCAGCTCAAGGGGTAGAGTGATAGAGAGATCTATATATAAACATCAGTTATATGAATACCTACTCTACTTAATGCCAACAAAACATAACAACCAACAGCTGAATACCCTGTTACTCAACACTGGCCAGGTTTTAGTAAATTTGGTAAAGAAATGATACTTCAGAGGAAACATAAGAAAACAATGGCCTGGCAGGGGGGAAAAGCACATTCATACTACAACTGTTAACTCAAAAAAGAAATTTTGAGGAGTCATCCCTCTTTAAAATCCACTGTTGTGTTCTGTTTTCCAAATACCTGCTGAAGGTGTTTTTGGCCCCCAGACCACAGGTCTGATTTTGGCCATCCACTGTTAGCCTATGAAATAACTGGTGTGTTTTATCATCCTTTTTTTGCAAGATGAGAGGAGGGGAAGGTGGCAAGAAGAGATGCCTCTGGCTGAACACAAGGGAGGATGCTTCCCCCAAGAAGCGAGGCAGGTCTCCAGACAGAGGCCAAGCAAACCTCCCCCCAAGATTAGCCCAGCTCACTCCCAGCTTTTTCCAGTCTGGTCAGATCCAGACTGGAAAAATCCGGGAGTGGGCTGGGCTAATCCTGGAGCTGGCCCTCCTTCCAGCAGAGCACCTGATTGGAGCCCTCATGGGGTTCCATCCCACCTGAGATACAGGAGATGCCACATCCTCCATGGGGTTGGCAGCCTCAGAGCAGAGCTTGGAACACCCAGGTTTAGTTTCCAGCTCTGCCACAAATTCCACATGTTACCCTGGGCAGGGAAACCTAATCCCCATGCTTCCCTTCCCGTTAACTCGGCTCTCCCTATTTGTCCGTCTCCTCTGATTAAATGTTGAACTCTAAAAGCAGGGGCTCTGTGTTCATATGGTGATTCAAGCAGCTTGGCTTGATAGGATTTGGCACATTCATGTGCAGTGAAATAAATCAATCAATAGTCAGGAGAGTTGCATTACAACATAGAGACATCTACTACAGGGTCTTAGGAAACCTTTAGTTTCTTGATTTGTTTCCAAGAATCTTAAGGATAATTTTGTTTAAGTATGTAATGAAAGATTAGGGCTAAATCTGCAATACACATGAAAATGAAATTATGCCATGCAATGAATAGTTATTGTCCTCCTCCTAGTAAAAGTTTATTACACACAAAATCATTCTGGAGGCATGAGTAGCTATTAAAATGCCTACACACCTAATTCTGGTTTCATGGTTGCACAATGCAGTAGCTTCATGCATCCTCCTGCAAGATCCCAAAACTAAATGGCAGTCATTTTCTGGGAAAAAAAAAGAAAGAAAAGGTGGGGGGTGGGATGCAAGACTGTATTTATGGTATTTATGCACTGAAACAACAGCTCCCCTTTGTTCAGTGGAGCTACTGCATAGCAAGAATAAAGAATACACAGCTGTCAGTGGCTCACCCACACCACACCTTCCCTGCCTGCCTGCTGCCAAACCCGACCTCTTGGGTCCTTCTAAGTAACCACCAGCATCATTTCAGTGCAAACCCTCTGCCACCCCATTGGCAGAGGACACCAGCGTGGCAGGAAACCTGCTGGAAATGACAGTGACAAATGTCCCAGCATGAACAGCAAAGCTATAGACTCTCTTAAACCGGCCGTTACAGCGCCTATATTTTAATTTTTATGGCGAATCTTATGAAACAGACATGTTGGAAGAGCAATAAATAATAAGTTATTGTACCCAGTCTTTCATTTTTGAATAGTTAAGGAGATTAATGTACTCGTCTGCATTACTACTCTGAGCTATTCTGAAATGAAACCGCAGGCAGAGCAACTTCTCCATGGCCATGGATGTACCGTGGGCATGCTTTGCCACGTGCCTCCACAAGACATACTGCACCATCTTGTTTGGATTGTCTTCTCTAAATAAAAGGTAGATCAATAAATAAATTTAATTAGCACATTAGAATGGCCATTATTTGCTCTGACACGTAATGAGAGAAATGAAACAACTTCAAAAGAGATTTGCTCAATTAACACAAGACTTTATAATGGCACCAGAATAAGATCTTATCACAGATCTAAATAGCCTGGATTGCAATTTCTCTCTGACACATACTAGCATGCTCCTGACAGTCATACTATCATTAGCGGGATCTGTCTGCACTTCCATGATATCCCTAATCCCCTGTTTTGAATATTTAATAACTACAGCAAATGGAAATCAGTGCACCATACTTCAGAGATAATTCCTGTAAGAAGGACGGAGGGCTGTATTGCTGCAGCCTATTCTTCTAGCTGTTCACACTCAAACTTCTCAGCATTTCCCTGTGGAAAAGTCAAAAAGACCTGGCTTTGTTGTGGGTAGATCTGGTTCTGCCATGCAGGTATCCATAGCTGCAGACCCTGAAACACAATTCATCAACACAGAGCAAACACAACGCTGGATTACTCGTGCCTACTTCTCCTTTGTGCCTACAGCTGAATCAGCAGCCCTGATTAGCCACGTGGTACATACAGGTACAGCATGGAGAACAACTCTAGAATTAAGGAAACTCAGCACAAAAAGGATTAATCCCTTCAGTATATTTTTGTTGTTGCTAAAATCTCTAATAGAATATTTTACAAGGAAAAATCATAAAAGTTGTTCTTCAAAGCAGTTGCCTCCACTGGGTCTCAAACCAAATCACAAAATAATTTTTCGATGAAACCATGAACCAGTTTTACTTCAGGCAAAACCACTGAGATTTTCCTTAAAAGACAAGCAAAATTACGTACATATAACCAAGATGCTGCAAGCCTTTCTCGTTAGGATACTAGCTGAAAAGCAGTCAATAAAGATTTCTCACATCTTCGATTTGTCTTGTCTCTTTTATTTTAAGAAAGAAAACCTTTCTTGCAAAAAGGAGGAAAAATCCCTCAAAATAGCATTTTCCCAGGCTTGCAAGGAAGTATAATTCTAAAACAGTTGTGTTAAAAAAAAAATCTTTATGGCAATACCTATGACCTTGCCCATAGGCAAAGGCAGAAGTCTGCAAAGACAGCAATTCTGTGTAAAACACAGGTTCTTCTTTTAATGTACAAATCAAATGCCTATTGCCAGTGCTTGCTAGGGATTGTGTTCAGCAAAAAAACCCAGGCCACTCTGCTAGCTGCCACTTTTCAACATCCATAGATATCTATGAAAAAATGGTGTAACTGTAAAAAAAAACAACCGGCATCTTTCATCTTAACTTACTGTTAATTAAGCCGCTCTTATAATTTATTTCTTGGTAATTTTACAAAGAACCTAAGCAACTGTGAACTCAGTTCAAAAGCGGAAAAAAAACCCCTTTCTTTGAAGGTTTCTGTGAAATTCTACTGTATGTGCATGGAAAAAATAACCTTGTCAGTACAAAATGCCTTAAAGGAATCTCCCATCAAAACCCCAGCGAGGATGTAGACTCTTGACTGAAAAGAAGAGATCAGTGCAGTCTCTGGAGACAGTATCAAAGGCAGAGACGCTAAGCAACAGCAGATTTAGCCGATCTCTCACTTCCATCTCTTCACTCCAGGACGCCAGCCACCTCAAGAGACTAGCTCACATCAAACAGAGAAAACGATCAGCTATAGGCTCGAAATTAAGCTTACACGGTTTCACAAAAGACCTGAGTGTTTCTGAGAGATAAATACACAGCTGAATTTTGAACAAGGAGCGTGCCGACCGCTGACGGCATCCTGCTCGCTCCACCGGCAGCTTTGATGGGAGCCATGGCAGAGCTCCATGCGTGCGGCACTGAGGATGCTCACTGGCACCGACAGACTGCCGCTCACACAAACACCCCTGCCTTTTAATTCCCCAGGAAAACATGCAAACCACACGGGATTGGCATCATTTATATAAAGAATGGCTAAAATGCAAGTTCAAGAGACAATGCTCAGAAAGACCTGGACGGAAAACACGAAGAAGTTTGGGACAGCGAAGGAAGAGATGCCAAGAGATCACACAAATGCTAAAATAGGGAGCTGCAGTTTGTTCCAAACGTGGATTATGCCATAACAGCAACTTGAAACTCATGGGGGATGCAGATTCTTGATGACATTAAAGAAAATCTCCTACTTCTAAAAGCCAGTCTATATGCCATCACTTGGCAGACGTTTAAACTGATAATATTTACAGTTACAAATTAGTGGTTTTAAACACTTACTCAAAATACCTCTAGTTTTAAGTCAAAATCTGTTCCGACACAACACAGAGGGATGGTGCTCCAGCAACTGAAAGTCTGTTGGTCTTTAGGTTTTTGCTTGTTTGTTTTTTTCTGTAGGATGAGCAGCCTTGTCCTAGATCTAGATCACAACCAGCACTGCATATTTTCTAAGATAAAAAAGCTAGCTTTCCTCTTCCATGCTTGCATGATGCAGACTGATATTAAACATTTGTCCTCTAAAATTTGAAATGCTATTTACATCAGGAAATCATTGAGGTTTTCATTTGTTTTGGCTTTCATTTGCAGTTTGCCTGTCTGAAAAATGATACAGGAAGTACCAAAACGTACTGTACTTGCACTCTACATAAAGATAAGGTCTATCAAAAATCTCTTCACTTGTGATGGATAACTTGTGCAGGAACAAATACATAAATAGCAATATTCTGAAGCTGCCTTCTATTCACATATTCAAATCGTTGCAAATTAGACATGATGTTTATGATGTTTGGAACAGCACAGAATGAAAATGGCAACAGATCCCACCCCAATCTCACTGGGAAATTCTGTGCCAGCTGCCGGAGAACTGTCCTGTCTCATGGGGCAGTGCTTGGCAATGTCTCCTCCCACACAGGAGCACTAGCTTATCAACTGGCAGGTGGAGCAATTATCAAATGGAGGGTGGAGCAAGAAGAGAAAAAGAAAGCAAAAAGAGGGGGGAAAAGAAGAAGGAGAAAGTCTATTCCTTCACAAGACTTTAAATCTCAAAACTGTTGGCAGACCCTCATGAAACTCCCAACTTCTCTCCTGGTGAGAAATCCCACACAAGCAGGAATGGCTTCCAAATACAACTGAATGGCAATGTTTTTAAAATATAATCTTCTCCACGCCTCAGTTACCCAGCTGTGACACGGACACAATTATATGCTTTGCCACACTGAAGTTTTCTGAAAATAAGAATATATGTATTTCAGGCAACCAGACAAGATATGTAGGATTGATTGTCCTACAAAGTTCTCAAAAAATTAGTTTTATCACAGAGAAAATTTTCAATTACATGCAATAAATACTCTCCAGCCATGACTCAGTGAGTTAATTCCTAATTATTCACTGTGCTTGGAAATATTTTTTTATCACTTCTTTGATTCCCAGCTTTTCAAATACGCCTCTTTTCTCAGTCATTTCCTCCAGGCAAAAATACTCCCCAGGTAAAGTGAAAACACAACATCAAATAGAAACCAAAATAGCGGGGAATGCTGGTATACAGAGAGGTTATTGTGCTCGCTGTAATAGCCTCATGCAAGGGCTGCACAAAAATCCTGTGATAATACAAATATAAAATCCTTGCACAGACAAAGATACACGCCGAGGCATGAAATAAAGGAATGCCTACTACTGAGTTACATCAAGGCTGAATTTTCCCCTGGAGTCCGTGATTGATTAATTCCTGTAACTTTGGTACCTGGAAGACAGGAGATTTTTCTTGGTAGTAAAGAGCCTTATAAGATATACTTAAACGGATTATGTTGATACCTTTCATGATGTAACCCTAATGATAATTTAATTGAAAAAGTGCTTTAAGCCATAATAGCAGAGAAGACAGGATTTCCTTTTTTCACTTTGACAATTATGGGCCAGTTCAGAACTGCTCTCAAAATAAGGAGGAAGACAAATTTCCAATCAACTTCAAAGAATGTGTCAAATTCTGCATCAGGTTTCCTCAAGCCAAATAGAGAAATGTACTGGCATCAAAGCCCACAGATTATTCTCATGACTATTCCCAGATCTTTCGCCTTCCATCATGGAAATCACTCTATGTTTATCCATGTGCAAGCATGCTCATTACCATACCACCTTGTACATCCCATTTTTGCTATCGGCTCCTCAGAGCAAAGAGCTCCCCAGTGATTGAGCAGTCAGTGGGCAAGGCTACCTGTTGTTCTCCTCCATACTATCTTAAATCTTATATCTTTGGGTGCTTCACATGCATTGTTTGAGATGCCATCAGGTTTATAAAACTGAGAGCATGAAGGCACTCAAGTGTTTGATCATTGTCATCACATGCATTGGTACCACCACTTCACAGAAAAACTGATAGTAGAGACAGAGTAAAATAAGTTTGTTTATTTTGATATGATCATTTTCCTTTCCATAGGTTACTGCTGATTTACATATTTCTTGTAGCCAGCCTGTAGGATACACATGAACCAGGACTTGTGCTACTTCATTCACAGGGATAGTGTAGTAGTTTAGGTCAGCATTTGTCCATGATCCCATCATGTCTCCCAGGCTAGGGGAGAGATGTTGCAGCCAACTGAAAAAGCTGATTTTCTGCCAGGATTTTAAGAGAGCAATCAGGATGAGCTAGGTATTTACAGATCAGCTAACCCAGTATTGACTTCAGGCATAATAACATAAAATTATGTTATAAATGCAATCAGTAAAGAATTAAGGGTTGGTAGCATAACTAATGAAAATCAACGAAGTATTATGGAAAAGCAGTCTTGTTGCATAAGCTTGGTATCATTACACATATGGTTGGAAATATTGTTGGGGAAATAGCCCTTAAAACTACTGTCAAGCATTTGAATTAGTTTTACATGACATTCCAATTAAAAATTATCAGTGGACATAATCAATAGAGAAGAAAATAGATTAAAAAGCTGTCTGATCTGTCCTAAAAAGTAATTGTAGATGGGAAGCTATCAGCAATTACTGATATTTCTATGGCAATTTTACATGGATTTGGTCTCAATCCAATGGTGTCCAAATGCTGTCAGTAACTGGGGAATAAAGTGAGTAATAGTAACACTATCCCTGACAAAGGTTTTTGGAAGAGCAGTACCAGGTAAGAGAACATCAGACCAGATCAGTTCCAGAGAGTGAAACCCAGTAATTGATAGGGGAGACTCAGCCTCAAATAACCAGCCTCCCAGTATTATCTCATTTCAAGTTCACATATGTACAACAAAATATATAGTTTGCCCACAAATGGCATAGGATGCACTTGAAAAGCTGTGACTTAAAGGCATTTATCATCACCCTGGCTGGCCAGTTAAATATACAATTACCAGACAAACCCATCACAGAGAAAACCATCTCTCACTTAAAGAAACTGGAGAAGGAAGTCGGTATTTGCAACTGTAAATGATGCTAATGAAGCATTTATGGCACACCAAAACTTCTGGCACCCACTTTTTCCCAATGGAGGTTGACAAGCTGAAAATTACTCAGAAAAGGGCAAACAAAAGGGCAAGTCCTCTGGGTTCTTTGCCATATTCTAAAAACAAGAAGCAAAAAAGAAAACACAGAATACAACCAACCGAATGAACAAAAGAAAAAAAAAAAAAAGCCTGAGACTCAAGTCCAGGTCTCAGTTTGTCAAGGAGAAGGAGAAATTGGAAACACTTCGCATCATCTGTAGAAAGAATCCCAGACGTGCGCAGCAATAAAAACTTGAGTGGATGAACTCAGAATGAAGGAAAAGGAAACACAAATAGATGAACTGTACTTCTCACCCCTTCTCCTCTAATATCAGCCTTACTATCCAGCTACACTCCACGGCCCAGAACCTGAAAGAAAGAAGGAATAAAGAGGAGGAGGAGGAGGAGGCAGCAGCACTGGCAAGTACAAAGCAACGCGCGCTAAGATATGAAGCAGCTAACCAGGCATAAGTGCTGATGCTACAAACAGCAGGGCATTGACGGTGTCCCTCTGATAAGCAGGAAAGCTTTCTTTCCCAGCTATTCAGCAATCCTCTGCCTAAGGCATAAACATTCTCTTCAGCCATAGAATTCCATCCCTATCTATAATGAAGACAAGAACTATGTATGTGCGTGCACTGACTGGTGAGGAAGCTCAGAGCAGTTTCTACCCTCAGCTTGCTTTTCCAGAAAATTTATTTGTAGCATTGAGCAATCATTTCTGATGAAAACCTTGCAGTTTATTTTGCCTTCCAAAGCAGTGACATCAGCACTCCCTAGGCAGCAAGAACCCAGAGATTCAGAAGAGTTATCACCTAGCCACACACAGAGTCAGGTTTTGGTTACCCAGTGGGCTTTTCACACCTAATTCAACCACTAGGACCCTGGCCACATTTCATGGCATTGCTCAAACTCATGTCCAATCACCTACTCAACCATCACAGTAATAGGGCGTCTCCTGTCATCTCACAAATTTTATGAGAAACAAAATACATAGCAAAAATAATACAAATATTATTCAGATAGCTCCAAAAGATATGCAAAAGGATAGATATCCTTTTCAGTCTATCTTCTAAACATTAATTGCTACCATTGACTCACTCAGATAACTGTTCAATTTTTCTTTGTGGTCCCTTGCAGGTGTTCTACTTCTGGTTTTGTGAGATGAGGGAGGAAAGGATTAGTTAAGCCCCAGAGAGTCAGAACTGGCATTACAAAGCCATAATATGAATGGGCTGGCCCAGTTTCAGCTTTTCAAACAGATCTGCATTCCTAGAGACATCCTAAGGTCGTGAGCATTATACGAGTCCTTTGTTTGTTGTATACACCCAGAACGTTTTCATATGGCAGGAATTTAATACTTGCATTCACAGGCATTTTCATTCACTGGTGCTGCATGCATGCCTCCTATATTTTCTCACTTTTCATTGCTGCACATCCCCTTCGTGGATATGAAACACTCTTCCACAGATATGTAAAAACAAGTTATTTCATCTCTAACATACTGCTGATCTGCTTATCACCCACACTTCTGACAGGGAAATCATGGAGGCACAGAAATCAGCATAAAGACTAGCACATTAAGGGATGAAAGAGAAGCATTTAGAAAAACTTAACACAGGAAAAGGGGACAGAAAAAGACAAGGTTAGATCTAGACATGATGTGAACAGAATGAATACGCCCACAGGGCATAGAGGATGCAAACAGTAGGTGGTCTTTAAAGCTCTCGTCTCCATTCCCAATAAACTAGAGGTGGCAGCTGGAGAATGCAGAAAGCCTACGGATAACCTCACCACCATTACCTTCACTGTTAGCATGTCCCATCACCATACTCTGGAATTCAGCTTGCACATCTACTGGCCATTTACTACTGAACAACCTGTCCCACCTTCCTCCTCCGTGAGCTCACAGCTGCGAGATCCCAATCTCTTCATGCCAGCCTCGGTGTTCATCTGACCTGGGCCATTGGTGCGGCAATTTAGGGATCTAAACTGGCTTCCTCACGTGTGGTAGCAGTTTGGTTTTCTGAACTGGCTGTCCAAGGCTGAGAGGGGCACCCAAGAAAAGGAGGCTGCAGCCACCATGGTGCAGGAGGCTGGAGCAGCAGCCACCAGCCTGGCCACGAGCAGAGCCTCAGCACGAAACTGTGCCCTTGCTTAGCACAAGACCCCGTTTTCCGACAGTATCACATTCATTACCTTGCAGAGCACCTTCTGAATGAGGATACGCTACATTTTTGAGTGATCAGTCAAACCCAAACAATCAATTACACCTTTTGTCAAAACTGTTTACGCTTTCACACTGTGCTGGAGTCATTAAGAATGAACACTGAGCGGGACTGGTTATTTATCCTCCTCCTCTTGCCCTGAAAGGGAATTAATCTTAAACTTTCTGTTTAATGATCTCAATACAGGCTCACTGTAAATGACAGCAGGCTGCACTGAGAAATATTTAAAAACAGAAGGGCCTCTGAATGACAGAGTTTAGCAACACACAACTGTTCCTCCACATGCACGCCAAGGGAAGCCAAACCTCTGTGGAAGGCGAGGTTAAAAATGTGCTGCGTGCCACTCCAGTGCTACAGAAAACATGCTGTAATTAGCAACCTCTAGAGATTTATTCAAGCTGAGAAAGATAAAAGTGAAAGGAGTGATTCAAAAGCAATTCTTAAAACTGCTGGCTGACTCACTTAACATTCTCTCAGCGTCTACACAGAAAATGCAATTCTTCTGTCAAAGAAAAGTAATTAATGAACCTGCCCTACCCATCCATTGCCCCTCCATGGCCACCAGCATGCTCCAGCCCGCACAGCGAGGTGGGAGACAGCGCTGCAGCCCCACTTGGGTGTCAGTCACACACAGCACCCTCACCTCAACAATGCTGAGCACAGCATCTCAGACTTATTGCTAAATGTGGTCCAGGCTGGGACACATCCCTTGGCTTCGCCTGGCTGTGCTCCTCAGCAAACTCCTCCCTCTCACTGCCCTGTACCACCACAACTTTTCCATATCCACCAAAACCAGCAATACATGTTGTCAGAGCAGAATAAACCGGAATGTTTCAAATTCTGGTCTGGGTGATTTTTACCGATATGCAGGGAGGACATGAGGCTTCATCGCATGGCGATCTCCTCCCCGCCGCCATATTTAGCAGACAATCTGCGGTGCTTGTCTGGGTGGGGTGTTTATCTTATTCCCTTCCCCTCCAGAGGAAAGAGAGAGTCTGCTTTTACACATTTTAAGAATTTTTTAATCCAATTAGAAAATCAATTTAATTTTTATCATTACTTTCCCATCATTCTCACTGCTCCCCTCCACAGATCGCCTTCCACCCAAGCAAAGCTGACAGTTCCCCACAGCAGCAAGCCACATTGACGGCCATCATCTCATTCATATGCACACTCAGAGCACCATAAATCTGCTCAAATATCATTCCTCCCCCGGGGCAATGTTTTTTTTCCCCAGAATATCTACATTGCTAGCTGCAGAAATTTCTCCTTCTAATTAACTTACAGGTTCCAAATATCACCAGCTGGAACCACAGCGCAAAGCCTGGGCACTGAACACAGGGGAAGCCAGCTGAAGGATGCGGGTCTTTGCTATCCTTTCTTTGCTTTGGTGCTTTTCTGGGGGGGGGGGGGGGGTTGTCTTCCTTTCCATTTAAGAGCCAGCAAGTTGAGAACTACTGAACCCTTTATCGACAGATGAATGGACAACGAATAAGCCATGAACTGAACGAATTGAAGGTACCCACAGAACCCTTAACTGATATTTTTGTTGGCTGTGTCACATCACGTTACATCTCTGATGTGCCGTGTTTGTGCCTGAGTCACGGTGCAGCCTGATGGAAGAACAAAGCAGGGTGCGATGCAACAGGACATACCGGTGAGGTCAGAAACCCATCTGACTGCTGATTGACTGCCCACCGCTAATTTGGATTTAGTTAATTCCTTCTAAAAGACAAGAACAAAAGTTCAGAGAAGCTTAAAGGGCACATGCAGAGTTTAATAATCTATTAACAAAATAACCTGCCATATATGACTATGCAATAAGCTGGGGGAATTTGGCAGAAACACTTCACTCTGCAAACATTATTTACAGCAAATCTTGATTCATTGCACTCTCTGTATACACAGAGAAGGGCAGTGCTTCTCTAACAAGAAGGCTCCAAGACATGAGCTGAGTAGTTCGAAGGTAAAAAACCCTAAGCAGCAGCCAAATCAGAAAATTAAGTTTATAATATTTTTAATTTTTGTTGATGAAAACTTTTTACTGTTGAGGCTGAATTCAGGCAGGCTGGGAAAGAAAACCTGACTTCAAACAACAGCAGGGAAATAAAGAAGTCATTTTAATCTTAAAACTTTAAAAACCATAAAGATCAACTCATTAAATGATCTCTTTCTTTCAACTCCTGCTTTTCAATGGATGGTTTTTGCTTTTATTGGATTTTCTTTATTTAATGCAGCAAACAAGGCTGATCTTCAGTTTTGTTTAAAACCAAAGGCAGTTATCAGACATGGTGCTGACCCTGAGAAGAGAGTCCCCAGACTTCAACTCTTCTGCCCATGCTTGATGTACAGACAAAGGTTTATTCCTCCCACTGCTTCTGCATCACCACAAAAGAGTTTTGCTGCACTGGCAGCCCCACCATCCTGCTGGAAAGAGAACTGGGACCTCTGTGATCCTAAACCAGTCTCAAGCAGGAGCCTGAAAAGAACAGGTTTGCATTCCTTACAGCAGTGAGGGAGACCCTGATGTTGAGGATGATGTGATTTGTGATGATGATCTTAACCTAGCACCACTTCAAGAAATAAACTAGTTACTGTCTTTTAAGGCCATTCATACTTTGCCCAAATAAGACTTCAAGAAAGTTACAACAGAAGTTCTTTTGGCTTGGAATACTGTTTTTGCTGCCTAAATAAGCCCATAGAACACTGAATCAGTGAAAGAATGACACCACTGAAGTTCTCCTTGTGTTATATCAATATGTGCATAGTTTGGACCAGGACAGCAACATCATGAATGAATGAAACAAGGTACAGCATTAAAAAAAACTCCATTTTCCTACAGTAATAGAAGGCTCAGTAGGTGCTCCTGCAAAAACAGTCATGCTGTCATGGTATCTTACTTGGGTATGAAGAGAGAAGCAGTTGGACTTATGAGAGTGTGACAGGAAAAAAAGGGGTGACTGACAAATCCCAAGAAGGCCACAATCATGCACCTCAGACCAGTTATATGGTAATACAAGAAAATCAGAAGTGAAGGGAAACCAAATTTTGCTCAACCTACTCTAGAACCACCCCTTGGTTTTGATGAATTTTTTCTGTGAGTAGGAAGATTTTTTTTTTTAATAAACAACTTGTGTGCAGCATTTCAGCATCAAAAACATGCAATGCAGCCTCAAAAGCACACTAAAGTTCAGAATCCATTTAGTTTTCCTTGTCTTGCACCTGTTAACTTGATGCATCCAAAAATCATTCTAGAAAACATTGGCCACGCATAAAAGCACATTCCAGAACTGTCTATTTTGTAGCTAACATTCCCTTCAATCCCACTGCAGATTTTTCATTTGGAGTAGTGCAGTCCCTGTATTATATTAGGTGGACCACTGGCATCTATGTTCCTCATCTGGCAGTGCCTGGGACTGCTGCAATCCCATGGAGCACGTCACAGCATCACAACTGTGATTCATAAGCATAAAGCAAAAGCACCTGATTGCCTCTCCCCCTGAAGTAAATCTTGCCCCAGAGACAACTCCCATGGGAAGGATGGCTTTGCTATAGGATCTTTCAGACCAAAGAAAATCAGTGGGTTGACACATTAAATGGAGGGGTTTAATTTTTGCAAGACTTGATTTTTAAATGTATTTATCTTAGAACATATGTCTGAAACAGGAAGACGTATCAGGGTGACACTAGAACAATCCTTAAAATTGCAGATTTTGGCACCAAGTTTACATAAACCCTCACCCCATCCTCAGGAACTATATAACAGGCACTTGGGCAGCAGATTTACAGCTTCCCATTGAAGCCCTCCAGCCATCCATCTAAAGAATCAATTCCTGCTCCTTCCAAAGAGCAGTGCAACCAAAGATGGCCCAGACACACCTCTTTGAAAACACAATCAAACTCAGAGCACACAGAAGGTACCCCCACCATTAACATAGTTATGAAATTGGGAAGCTGCATCAATCTCAAGCAACATATTTTGCCCTCCGTTCACGCTGTTCTGAAACAACACAAGGACTGTGAGATGATTTTCTTACCGAGTAGCACCATACTCAGAGTAATACATTACTGGTGGGACTCCCCTGATGATGTATTGCACTAATGCATCATTAGGATGATGTTTCACACTGATGATATATTGCAGTGCAACATAATGAGAGCAATAGCTCACTGGGTGCATAATCCTGCCAGGAGCTGTGTGCCTGCAGCTCTCTGACTTCATTTGTAGCTCAGGGTGTCCAGAAGCTTAGATGGATTAGATCCTCAGATACACACACCTCAAAGGATGGCAAGAGTCAGAAAAATGCCAGCATACAGGTGGGTGCTGTTAATTACAGGCTTCAATGTACAGTATGCTAATATCAGGATGTACTTTGGCATCGCATTTAGCACCTGTGCAAAACATCTTCTTCAAATGAAGAAGTGGCTGTAACAGAGCTGCTGAAACTCCTTATTCTTATGCTTGCCTGCAGTAGCCATCATAGCTACTGGGTAGTTCTGGGTGCTTACAGCCTTGATAAAAATACCTAACTTACATTTTCCATGCCAGATGTCTGTTAGAAGGAGGAGGAAGCCTGGGGAAAGGGGGTGGTTGCTTGTTTTTAATCAATAAATTTAGTGGAAGCAGTTCTGTTCAGCTATCTTTATGACCCAGACTAAGAAAAAAAAGAGAGTTTTGCCAACAATGAAAGATTCTGGTGACCTTTTTTCTGACCTTTTTTAACAAACAGAGCTATTTGATCTCTATAAAATTCTAAAAAGACCTTTGCAGTATGATCAGTGTCACTGACAAGAAGGCAGCATTTTAAGATTTGTGAACTCTTAACCGTGAAATCATATATAATGTTCAAAAAGAGGGCAAACTGGTAAATAAACAAGGAAAGAACAAGCCATTTTGAATAATAAAATAACTTCTTCAGTCTCTCACAGAAACATTAACATTTACAATTGAACCACAACTTCATTATTTATTTAGTTTTTGCTTCAATACCTTTGGGTTCTCAAATAAGTCTAAATGTGCATGCACACACACACACTCACAAATATAACATGGATCCTGCATGCAATTTCCATCTTTTTGTATTTGTTTAGTTCTGAAAAACATAACAGTATTTTAGACAACCAACTAATGTGCTCTGCATCTTCATCTTCAGGTTCTCTAAAATGAACAGACCAGACTCCTCTCCAGGGAGCAGCAGCCTCTCTGGTCACAGATCTAAAAAATGCAACTTTCATACCTTTCTTCTGACATCTATAATTGAGAAACCACAGGGTAACTCATGAACTGGAAAAGAGTATGGACGCCTCAGCTAGCTAAATGATAAGTTAATATTGCCTCCTTTCTCTTTTTTTACCCCCTCATGTGTAGCCTTTCAGATTGCCTGAGCTATAGGGCTCTGCCTTGTAGATGCTGTCTCCAGCCAGTAGAGCACAAGTTGGAAATACACAACAAAGGGCTGATCTTTCCAAGATCTGTCTGCACCAGAAAAGGAAAAAAAAAACCTAAAAAACCAAACTAAAAACTACCCAAACAAAAACCAAACAAAACAACCTCCCTTAAAACCCCCTCACTTTTAGGGCACCGCTTCTGATCAGCCCTCCAGCACATCCTACAATGAATTAAATTCTAAGACAATAATGCCAGCTGAGCATCACTCTGACCTACAGTAGCCTGAATCCACCTGTCAGGGTACTGAGTGCTTTCCACACAGGGCTGTTCCCTCCCTGTTTCCCAGGGAGAGAACAAAGTCCACAACAGAGAGCAGGGGATGGCACAAACCCCATCTTGTAGTTTGCAGCGTGCTGTCCCCACGCTCTGGCACGGCAATGAAAACTCAGAAAACTCACCTCTTTAACAGGCTACAAGATAACAACCAAAAAAAAAAAAAAAAGACCAGAATGACTTCATGTGTTTCCCCCACCAGTCGCCCATGCAAGGGCCAACCACGTCCTGGCCATAAATTCTCTGGCACAAGAGCATTATACCAAAGGAAAGGAATGCCTTTCCATCTGTGTATTTCCCCTCAGGCACTCACTTGATAATGAAACCAGTTAAGGTCTTTGGGTTCACAATGTTATTATAGTCAGATAATATTTTGTTTGCAGACAAGCCTGAAGAACTCCTAAGTAGTGCAGTACAGGCACCATACACCTGTTAAGTCACGGCGCTCCTTCTCTAAGTGGACAAATCTGTTTTTGCCATCTCCTGAGATTTCCCCCTCACAGTTAATTACAAAGCGATGACTGTACTCATTTCCTGATCTTAGAGGGAATCTATAACAAATGTCTGCCACGGGTGAAGGCTGTTCCCTCTGTCCCTCAGAAACACCAGCAATCCTTCTAGCAGCCCTGGCTGCCCTCTGTCAACCTTTTCTCCCAATTGTCCCAGACCTTCTGCTGCAACACAAACACTGCAGAGAAAATAATAACCTTTCACTAGGAAAGAAACAACATGGGCTGACTGAGACTAAATTTTCTAAAATAATTGAACAATGCACGTCCTGAACACAAAAACAGTGACACAGGCACCCAGACCAAGGTCATTCTGCAAAGAACTACACTGAGAGGGACAGACCCAACCCTGTCAGTGATGCTCATGCAGAGAGCCACCCAGCAAGGCAGCAAGATTTTATTCACATCCTGCACAGGCATATACAGCTACAGAGGTGAACATGTGATTCCCAACAAGCAATTTTGGGGAGCAATTTTGTTTAAAGTGATTAACAAGCTCACAAAGAAATTTGCCCGCCCCTTGTTGGATCTGAAACTCATTGGAGCCAGTTTCACTCTGTGACATCTAGTCTAGTATATAATTTTGATCCAAAGTATTGTTGTGTCTTGTAAAATACAAGATATTCTAAAACCAGGTCAGGCACAATAAATATTCTGGGAAAAAAAAAGAAGGGGAAAGTAGTCCATCCTAAGAAGAAGTGATACTTCATTGTGACAGCAACCTTTCTTCATGCTACTCCTAGCAGGCTGATGTCTGATCCTGGGCACAAATCATTGGAAATCCATCTCCCTGACCTTAGAGACACAAGTTAGGTCAATGGTTCCCAACTTTCCGGACCGATAGCCAATTGAAAAGGATCAGCATTTTTTGCAAATCGTCACACACACTTACCATCAACCTTCTGATTGGAAGTTCAAAGGTGATGTGACTCAGCAGCACAGCTCCAACACCTTCTTCATTACCCTTGTGGGATGACCAGTGCTCAGCAGGCACAAGTGAAGAGCTCCTCTTGGCTGTAGTCATCTCAGAGAAACTTAGAAATTGAATTTTTCACTGGCTCCCATGTTTTCACAAGTTGTTTCACACCAAATCCCAGGAGCCAGCTCCTGTGTCATCGTCCAGGCATAAGCCCTGTCCAAACTGTGCTCCTCCTTTTCTTGGCTGCCAAGAACCAGCCTAACCTTCTAAAAAACCACTTCTGAATCCCTCTCACTGCAAACACAACATCTCACTGAAGATGCCACTCTTCTACTTTGAGGATATATACAAAACAATTCCTTCAGCAAGAAGGAGGGAGCAGAAACATTTTCTGTAATTAAATGTATGGAATTAAAAGCACAGGAGCACACAAACACCACATAAATCAATTAAATAAAATCAGACATGATCAGATGACTTGCAGAGACAAGAAAGTAAAGAAAAATATTAAAGGGAGAGCTCCTTGAGTGATCAGCAGATGGACTGTGACTTGAAGTTCAGGTGAGGAAAGGAACTTTGGGCATTAGATTTCTTCTGTGATATAGCTCTACTTTGCCAGATTCAAACAACAGATCTGACCCCAAAATTACTCTTTTCCTTCAAAAAGAAATCTGCTAGACCTAAAATGTGTTCAGTACCTCTGATGACAACGAAGAGGCACCACCTCCAGAGTGTCCCTGCAAGCTGTAGGACAGTGTCTTTAACCATTTTATTAACATGCTCTGAAACACTTTGACTTTGTTTTTCCCTCAAAAAGAAACAAAGTTTACCAAACAGGGCCACGTATTCCTAATCATTTTGTTGCTTTCTTTTTGGAACTATCATTGTGGAGTCTTCTGGGCAGGCAAAGAAGTTGCATGGGCACAGAACTGATTAAAAAACAGATTACCAATCAACATCTCAGGGAAAAAAAACGCACACATCTCACTCTGGGTTTAGTGCTAATGCTCCTCCTTTGCACACTTCATTAGGCTTTTAAATTCTGGGCTGTCCATTGTATAAAACTCTCAGCACTATTAGAAACCCCTGGCACTGACGCAGAGTGCTTCAGAACAATGACAAAGGTTTGGCAGAAACCCCATTTGAACTGCCCGCGTCAGTGACTCTCCACATCCTTGCACTAGTGTTGGATTGCCTCAATTAGGCTTTGCTTTGGCTATGGAAGGTTCCAGCTTCAACTTGGACAACAAGGTAAAAAATTCTTTGGTTATTAAAAAAAACTGAAACGGGGAATATATCTGAAACAATACTTTGGTACTTACAGAATAAAACTGGGCATTTTCTGTGACTTGTGCTATACAGTTTAATTCACTTTCTCAAACTATTTATAATGATCCTCATTTTTACTACAAGTAAATACCATTATCTTTTTAAAAATAAAAGCTATTGCAACATGTTTTCATCAAGTTTGTGTGAGTAATTACATATTAAAATGGCAAACATCCCTTCCAATAACACCCTGGCAGAGTTCGCTTCTTCTGCAAGTAATAAAAGTGAGAGAGCAAACTGTGCTTCAAGATATTTGGCTGCTGCGCCATGAGGCAGCTGATGCATTCCAAATGTCTGTCAGGTCACTTTGCAACACCAACCACTACTAATCAATAGTGAAATCTTCCTCTCTGTGGCTTAAATATATATCTGCTTTCGTTAAACAGAAGAAAATTGCAAATTAGTTGGACTCTGCTGGACCATGCAGCTAGGAGAAACACGCTGTCATCCTGACTGGGTAGGAGTTAAGATGATGCAGTTAAATTACAATACTTAATTGACTGTCGACCATGCACACAGGTTTTGTAAAATGCACTGCAGTATCTTATTGCTGGTTTTCACAAGAGGCAGGTCAGTCTCCACAGGGTGTCTTGTTTCTAAGCATCTGAGCATTTTTCTTAAAGCCCCAAACTCAGCTTCCCCTTTCTAGGATTCGAGCCTTTCTTCACCTCTTTCACTTGGCCCAGAAGTCATGTCCTTTTCTCTTACTCTTCATATATCTTCCTCTCCTTGATTCCAAGCTACTTGGAACAGAGATCATATCAGTCTTTGTTTGAAGACTCTATAGCAGTCTGCATGTTGCAGTGGTACCATAAATAAAAAGTAATAAAAATGTTAGGAAAGTCTTTTGAAAAGTCCATGTTATTTTTACTATTACTCATGCTGTCGCTATTTAAGAAACAATGCCAGGAAGATCTAGAGACTTGAAGGGGACTTATAACAATTTTTGTAAGAATCCGCTATTGAAACTATGATGTTACTGACAGCAAAGTGTTTTGCAAGGTGTACAGGTTCTCCTGCTGCTTTGTTGAGTGCTTCTAACAGATGTTCAATTTCAAGTGGTCTGCAGATACCAATAGGCTGATGGTTCTGCAGGAATCGGAGCAGCAGATGTGCCCTGCATTATGTTTTGCTATTCCCTTTATGAATCGACATGTCACCCTGTGGGTTTATAGCCAGTTAATTTTGTAATGACATCACTATTTCTGTACTTTTAATGATCCTCAGAGGGTTTACTTTCTGAAATAACAGAACTCTTGATCCTGGAATCGCTATGCGAAAGTAGTACATCATAAACAGATTTCTTTACATGATACAGTACCACTTCCCACCAAATGCCTTTGCTGATAGCTTCTAGGTAGTGCTGGGATGCACGTGGGTTCTCCCAAAGAATGCAGATTTACAGCGTGGCCTCGTTTCAGGGCTCTAGATGAACGTCTGAGCATCTCTCTCCAGAATCATTATCCTCAAACAAGTATCGCTCAGTGGCTGGAAGGAATGAGGATAGGAAGGGAATAAGGATAGAAGGAGTGGAGAATTCCATTGGCTCTGCTGTAGAAAGATAGGTATTGCCCTTGTCAGATGCTGCGTTCCACAGTGGCCATGGTACCCAGCTGAAATCAGAGTGAACAGGAAATTGTGCTGCATTTTCCACTGACAGGGACCTGATTGTGAGGACAGCACTCTGGCTGTTGGCTTGGATGTTTCAATCTTAAAAGGGAGCCAAGTTTTTTCTCCCTCAAACACAGTTGCAGAGTTTGTTAGAACCCAGAGCTTTTTGGGCAGAATCTCTGGTAACAGCTGCAGGCTGCACAGAGCAGCCTTAGGACACCACCTTTCTTCCCAGGAGTACTCAGTACTGGTAAAGAATGTCTTTCTTCTTATTTTTAAATACAGAGAGGAAAAAGTGATGCTATTACAGCTGTATTTAAAGGACTTTTGGCATTTCCTTCATTGAAACTAACTATTAGGTGTTTTTAAAAAATGACTGGAAAAAACATCATGGGTTGTAAAAGGTTCTAGTTAGGTATGTTGTGTTATGAAGCTTTGAAATACACCTGAAAACTTTTAACTTTGAGAAATGAGAACTGCATAAGCCTTCATTTTGCCTCCCTCCCATTATCTCAGAATTTATATTCCCCACATTACTGTAAATATCAAAATACATCTTTAGTAAAAGCCAGCTTTTGAAAAGCATCTTAGGTCTTAAATTTAAGGAGTGAATGCAATCTGCTCTTACTGCTCTAGCTGAGAGATCAAGGCCTTAGTTTCTAAGAATCAACTACTTAATTTTTACATACATACAGGAAAAAAATATCTCCAGCTGTGACCACAGGCAGAGTCTTCACAGCACATGCAGGAGCTGTGTGGTCATGCTGGGGTCTGAGTCCACCCATAGAAAGGATGAGGAAATCCATCCTAAAAGGATGAAGTAAATATTTTTCTGAGTTCTCCACATTATTTCTGGGGTTTTTTTCTGCCCATCTTAATTGCAGTTCACATTTCTTAAAAACAGTTGACTTATCAGCCTTAGTACAAGTCTCAGATTGAAACATATGAAGTTCAGGAAAGCTAGAGCTGAGGTTAAATCAAATTCAACTGGCCTTCAGCACTAAAAAATAGCAAAGACAAAGCTGACAAAGGTCTACCTGGAGGTCCACACTATTTAATGCATGATTACCTGACTTCCATCTTAACTGAAGCTGTAAGCAGGTGTGTTATCTAACAGCACGCCGAGCCCATGGGTATCTCAGAGCACTCTGAAAGCAGAAGCACATTCCTTAGAGACATGGCACATCACAAGCCTCCAGACCCACCTCTCCTCTTCTGCTTTAGTCTCCCAAGAAATGCTGAACCAAACTCTTCCATCAGCTGAATTCAGCATTTCTGCCCCAGATGGCCCCAGCAGCCAGTCATGACTTTCAGCCCCTCTCCCAGACACCTTGAACTATGGGATGAAAATCATACTCAAAAACCTTCTGCTCCTCTGGCATAACTGAAGTACTTATACCTATAAAGTTTGTTTTTGTAGGCACCTAAACATCCTTGTGGGTTTTCCTGAGAAGAAAGGACCACCATAAAATTGTGGAGCTAAGCCAAGGGCACATTGCCTTTGTCCATCCTTCCCCAATATGGAGGCATGGCCACACAGGGACTTCCAGTGCCTCTCCAGCACTTCCCCTCCTTCAAAACCTGAACTCCTGGCCAAAACACACACCTTGCTACCAACACACTTCCCCTGACCCAGACCATGAAGAATCAAACACACGGGGAAGATGCTGAGCATGTTGCTCACTGCACAACATCAGGGTACTCAGATACAGCTGTTGGGAGCTCAGCAGGCCAGCCCTGGTGAGACCCACTATATTTAGGGTATGACTGCTTTCTAAAAATGCATTATCTAGACAAAACAGTTGAGTATCTCAGGGATGCAGGTTCTGGTTTTCCGAATATTTCTTATATTTACTCTGACATTTCCTCTGAGTGTGTGTGTGGTGTTTTGAAAGGAAAAGAATTTTCTGTTGCTTAAGGCCAGTCCTTCCTGTTTGTTAGTTTATACCAAACCTAAGTTTTGACATGAATAAAATTGTTGCTTCAAGTCTGATTTCAAACATGTGGTAAAGGCAAATCTAACAATTTTATGAGATATAGTTACTTTTGTAGAGGGTGAGTTTGCCCTAGGGAATTTCCCCTGACTAGATTTATCACAAGTTTTTTGAACCAGATAATTTTGTTTGATAGCACATCTGGCAGCATCATAAAATCTTGACGTCCCAAGCTATTACACAGGAATTACTTTTGTAAATCATTTATGAATATTACTGATGTAGGCCTATTCTGGGCAGTAAGAAAGGAAACAGAGCACTGAAGGACAAAGGAAGGGAAAAAGGATTCCCTGCCCTTTCAGGGCTCATCAGATAGGGTGGGTATTTATCATTTTAAATGGGAAACATGTTGTCATTGATACAGCTGAAAAGTCCACATAACACAATTTGTACCCCATATTCCCTAAATAGGCAAAAGGGGAAGATATTACACCCGAGGAAAACCATAAATTGATTCTTCCTGAAGACAAATCTGTCCCTGTCTAAAACTTAAATAAGACTTACCAATTAAACACCACATATTGCTAAAACCATAGTAAACACAAACTCACAATTCAGGAAGACTAAAGGAGGAAATTCTTACAAAGGCCAGCACTGAGGCAAAAGAAAAGGTCCATTTTACCTCACAAAAAACCTCTTGATATTTACAAAATCCCCTCCAATCCACACAGTGACCTGCCTTTTGAACACGGCAACATGACTGAATGCAAACCCTCCACATAGCTAAAATGACATGGTTAGCTGCTGAGCATATGCCTTCAGAAAGAAAGTTGGTAAAGCAAAAGCTTATATTGACTTTTAGTACCATGAACTATCACACTGTTAGCAATTTCAGAAGATTTCACCTATCGATTTGGGTTGGAAACATCAGACATTGAAACAACTCTGGGTGCTGCCACTTTGCCAAATCCAAAGCCTGGCATTACATTCCTTTTGAACATGGATGGAGGAACTGACACCAAACACACCATCACTAGGTGGAAGGGCAACAGAGGAGCCACCCTGAATGAACCAACAATGGGGAGCTACAACAAGCCCTTCACTCTTCATTCCTGATGTCCCCATCAGGAATGCTACTGGGAGCTACTGG
This sequence comes from Melospiza georgiana, assembly GCF_028018845.1. Lineage (NCBI taxonomy): Eukaryota > Metazoa > Chordata > Aves > Passeriformes > Passerellidae > Melospiza > Melospiza georgiana. The sequence continues at coordinate 39,438,580 of NC_080430.1, read as the reverse complement.
GTGTTGTTTTCATTGAGCCAGAGCAGAGGAGAAGGTCATCTGCAATACTCCATAGAAACATATTTCCAGCCTTAGGTAAGAAGCCTTTTTGTTGGGGATTTTTTGGGGAATTTCCCTGCTTTGGGGCCCATAAGGAGGGAAGGAGCAGTTCTCAGACAGCTCCTATTTGACTTCCAAACACCAGGCTCCCTCAGACCACAGCATGTCAACGAGGGATGCACAGAGCCATTACAGAGCACATGCCAGTATTGCACCACACGCTTTCCCTGCCAGAGCAGAAAATTTCTAAATTTGGCTTCCTCCCAGGAAACAAATTCCTGTCCATACACGCCCAGACTGATTTCTCACAGATGAGGATGCTGCCCACTGAAATCTGAAGTGGGCTGCATCCAAAGGGTGCTGAGGACCCACCCTGGCAGGGCGGTGGTGTGGCAGGAGTCACCAGCTGCACCAAGTAGAGAGGAGCTCGTGGTTTATTTGAAAGTGCCAGTACTGAAAAAGAAGCTCTAACACGAAAAGGCAAGTTTAAATTTTTGATAGTTTCCGATCAACTAGAATCTGAAAATGACAATGTAACGTAGTTTCAATAATCAAAGCACGGATGGTTTCAAGCTGCACAAAGATCTCCACCAGGAAAAAAAATCCACAACATGACATAGAGGAAGAACTGAAAAGAAATGGTGTTTTCAGGGTCATGAGTGGTATCTGCAAGGTATCATCTGGACTCCTTAGACTTGACAGCATGAGGCAACATTGGCTGTGGCTAAGAAATCTGAGATTCATGTTCTGTTTCCCCCCCTCTTTCTGAATGCAAACACATTTTCTGTCTTTCCAATAATGATGGACAACACATGCACTGAGTAGGTATATTGAAAGTCATCTGTTAATTGCAGATACATGTAAATGACCACACAGGAGGCTTTCCCAGGGAGACAGGACTGGAAAAAAGGGAGGCGGTTACACTATGATTAGATGCTGTGAAAAAAAAACTCGAACAACAGAATCAAACAAGGTTGATTCATGATTTTTTTTTCCCCTGATTCAATATAACCATTGTAATACTATTTTAGATAATTCCAGAATGTCAAAGAGTGATGAGGAGGGTTTTTTTCAGTCCACTACAGATAGCATTTGCCTCAGTAACTATGCCAATGGAAGAAAATCCATCATGTACTAACCATACTCCAACCTCCAACAGGAATATTCCCCATTTTGCAAAGTAAAGTGAGATGTGGGAGTCCTTGACCTTCTGAGTAATTAAGAGAAACAGAGACATTCTTGTTTTTATTAGCGACACACTAAACTATTTGAAAATAATTTGAATAGCTGGAGAATTAGTGTATTTGCCTGCTCATGAGTAGTGCAGATAGTTTAGAGTTCTCTTGGGGACAACACATCGTAATGAATATCTGCTATTCATATTTAATGCAATCTGCCAAAGAGTGCTTTTGGGAGGACTTTCTGTGTCAATATAATGATTAACAACAGGACTGGAAAAGTAAATGAATTCCTGCAACGGGTGGGGCTGGCAAAAATATCTTGCAGTACTATACCAGTAACACTGGATTTGACTGTACTTTTTTAATGTTACCAGTGGAAAATCTGTTTCCCAGGGAGGGGAAAAAAAAAAAGAAAGCAGTCTTTAAGATGAAGTTCAAGTAGTAAATAATTGCATTAATAGAAGGAAAAACAATTCCAGCAGAAAACGATGCCCAAAACAACACTGTCCTGAGCATGTCTGAAAAGTCTGATACGTAATACTGACAAATAAATAAAATAATTAGTATTTACATAGCACAACCAGAAATAATGTTGTAGGTGCTTCCTTGTCTACCTCTTTGAGTTCCTCAGATGATCTTACTTTCCATACATTTTCTCATATTTCCGAGACTTACATAAAACAGAATATAAAGTCTTTTATTCTTTACTACACACTTTTAAAATACCCCAGACAGAAAAGAATGGAAAAGCTTGGCTAAAATACAATGAGTGACCTTAATATGGAATTTTCTCCATGGCATCCCAACAGTCCTCTAAATAACACATTCAGATTACTTTTTTCCAAGTTATGTGGATGAAGCAACCTTACTGAGTTTATATAAATTCCAGGACATTCTTGTATCAGACTGACTGCTCTTCCCTGCCCCTTATCAAGCTACTCCTATTCCTCCCTTGCAATAAATGGAAGGGGGGATATCAAGGATTTGAAGGCTCATGTTGGCAGCCTGAGGACCAACATATGGGGCAGGGGTCAGAGGTAGAATATGGGGGTGCTCCCACCAAATGCCATGGGCTACACAGTCCACCTTGTTCAAGCAAATGTTCAATCCAAGCAGAAAGAGAACAACTGCCAAACAAAGTGTTTTATTATTTAGTGGCTCCCACTGTGGTTATTGTCCAGACCCTTTTTTAATTTGGTCTAGGACACACTCAGGGATTCCTTTCATCACAGCATTAGCTCAGATTAAGCTTTTTCCTCCAGCTTACACCAACTGGCTTTGTTGTGTAGTGGTATTTAGCCATGTTAAACTAATTCTGTAAAACTCATTCTGGGGAAGTTATGTTACAGGAACCAGTCTTGCAAAGATACTCTACAAACAACCAGCAGGCCTTCATCATCCCCACACTGATATTTGCTTGTGAAACTGCAACATCGCTGTGTGCCTTGCAGTTCCATCAGCCATGACATAAAGGCAGCACTTTCCTCACCAGTTTTCAGCTCCATGGACATACTACAATGATCTGTGGTTTTTACATACCATCCTTCTCAAATTTCAGGTGGTCATTCTCTTATTAAGGCTGTTTTCTTGGAGTTTGGGAGGTTTTGTAGGACTGATTTTTATAACCAATCTTTTTCCAGAAATTAAAATGTGTCGCTACAGCCACACAACAAATGTTCTATAAAGAAGGTAAACCCTTCTAAAGCTGGTATCCTCACGTTGTGACATTTGCCTTACTGACCCCTGGCAGCAGCATTAGGTCTCACGATGGCCAGATGGGCCCTGACCCTTCTTCCAGGGCTGATGGAGAGCAATGCCACTCAGAAACAGGAATTGCCTGTGTGACTGCTACTCACCTGAACCTCAGGTGGTTTTACTTTAATAAAATGTCAAGTAACAATATTTGCCCATATTTATTAGTTTATTAATAAATAAATTATTTCACAAGTCTTCTATGATTTTATTATTGCAAACACATCAGGCTCTGCAGGACTTTTGGCCGTTTCTTGTAGCTGCTCTGAACCTGGCAAAGAACCAAAACCTCTTTGTCTATGAGAGACTGGCACATGACCCAAAAAGCACAGGAACGCCTCCAGTTCTGCCTTCTCTCACCATTTCTAAATGAGCCAAGCGGCAACCTCCTGAAACCATCTCTGCTGTGTAGAAGAAACTCCTCATTGATTGATGCAGCCAGGGAGGCCTGTGTGGCCCCTGATGTCCAGAGTGAGGATGTGTGCTGCATGCTGCACGGAGTAACACGGGGCGGGTAAATCATTGGGACTCACAGAGTAACGACCTGCCGGGCCCTGCTCTCGTTCAGTGTAATGCAGCGCTCACGTGCCCATAAAAGTGGGTTTGCTCATCCTCTGACCCCTCCAGCACTGCGACCAGACCTCCAATTATTAAGTATTTTGCACTATGTATCTCAGGATAAAAGCAGAAGCCGAGTCACAGGTCACAGAGGCAACAGCATTATTAACATCAATGAAACTAAATCACTCCATTCCTGAGCGTTTATGGCAAGGCCCTCGTGCTCACACAATTCATGTGTCTAAGACGTACTGTTGTCTGTTCCGTGGGACTGGAGATACCTGCCCCAACTGTAGGTTAAGATAACTTAATGAAACTTGATATAAAGTTATTCTGCCATCAATCAAGTGTATAACCAAGACAGAACAAAATAAAACAAGGCACTAACACAGAAGCTCAAATGGCACTAACTTTGAACAAAAGCTGTTGAACAGCATTGTTTTATAAAGATTAAAGAGATCTTTATAACATTCCTGTTATGTAAAGTAATTTCTATTGGATTTTACATGAATGAAAAGAATCTGGAAGATAAATAGTACAATAGCTTCAAGCATACAAAGAGCATTGGTTTGCCAGCCTTTAATTTCTTCCGGTCTTTTCAAGAGAGTTCCATATTATTCCACACAGTATAAATTCTAACTTTAATGGAGACCATCAATCATACTGACTTTGGCCTATGGGTGGCTTCATTGGGAAAACAAACAAATAAACAAACAAAATCTACAATGGAGAGCAGAAACCTGAAATACAACCCAAAGCTCAACCTGCATGCTTCCAAGAACTTGTCTTTATAATTCCAGTGATATAAACCTCAAGTTCCAGAATCAGAAGTCCACAGAGTGCTGACAGTACAGGTATGAAAACAGAGTAGTTCAAACCAGAAGAGTCATCCTGCAGTGGACTATGTCTCAAAAGCGAATCTTATTCAAGGCATCCTCCTTCCTATCTTGCCAATTTCAGCTGGCATTTGCAAACATTTTTGCCTTGAGCTATGCACCACAGCTGCCAGGCTTTTCTGCTCGGCCACAGCGAGCCAGGGCTGTAAAGCACCTCCACAAAAATACTGACTTGAAAATGGTGGGACCAGAGCATAAAGACACAAACCCCAAGATTTAGAGGTAGCCACTTATTTTGCATACTGACAGAAATTCATACTAAGCAGTACTTTTCTGAAAGTCTGAGCACTGACTGGTTTAATAATCATTAATAATGCATCAGCAACACAATCTTAATTCCACAGGAATAATTCATAGAAAAGAAAAACTCTACATTGCTGATCATATAACTTTGGTATTTACCAATCCATGCCTCAGAAAATGTTCCCATTTACTAATAAAACTATTTCTTCAACAGGTGAGTATTCCTGAAGTAGTGTGGGATAAATTCAGGACTGTAAACTGATAATCAACCAGGATATTTTCTGATAGGATTGGAAAATTGAAGTTACTTGTAGACCTTCTAACTGTTTTGCTTTTCATCTCCAAGAAAGACAAACACCCTGCAATAGAACAGGGCAAATAAAAACCTGATCTAATGATACTTCTTCACTTATGTGACTGGATGAAACCTGTCCACACAAATGGGAAGAAAAACAAAACAGAAACAAAAACAAAAAAAAAAGAAGAAAAAAAAAAAGAAAAAACCCACCAAACCCACTAATTTACTTCAAGACTGCTCAGCATTCCAGTATGTGTGTATGAGATGTGAAGCCAGAATTAGTATCAAGCAGCACAAAACCTGCTACTTTTACTCTTCAGAAGTACTGTCTTCACTGTGATTTTCCATTTAAATTTGGAGCTGAAACTTTGTGAGATTTCTGTTGAAAGAGGCATCAGGGAAACTGCTATAACAAATCTCCTTTTCCTTTAGCAGAAAGTGCATTGTTCCACACATGTGCTGTTTAGTCAAGACTTCTCATATCCAACAGTCACAGTAATGCATTTAGACAAGCATCTTCAACAACAAACTGATCTTCAAAGCTGTATATATCTGGGTTTCCTGGACGATAAATACATCAGTCACCCACTGCAAAGACCTCCAGAGATGTATCTTTTCTAAGTGATCCTACTTAGAAAGTTTATACCTGGAACAGCTATGTTTGGAGCCACTGAAACACATATAAAACTAAGACAAAGCAGAAAGCATGCTTATCATAAGGCAAAGAAAAAACATTCCTCAGCTAATACACTCAGCAGTGCTGCATGTAGAACTGTCCTAGTTTTGGCTGGGAGAGTCATTTTCTTCCTAGAAGCAGGTAGAGTGCTGTGGTTTTGGGATTGAGTATGAGAATAATGTTGACAGCAACAACTAAAGCACCACTGTGTTAAGTAGTGTTTACTTTAAGTCAAGGGCTCCTCAGTTTTCCATGCTCTACCAGTGAGGATGTGCACAAGGAGCTGGGAGGGAGCACAGCCAGGACAGCTGACCCAAACAGGCCCAAGAGATATTCCAAGAGGTAAAATGCCATCCCCAGTACATAAAGAGGCCGGGGGGGGGAGTTGGCCATTGGTTTCTCATGGACTGGCAGGCCATCTGTCAGCATCTATAGTGAGCATCTCTGGTCTCTCCTGGGTTTTACTTCTCTGCCTCTTTTTGTTGCCTCCCTTTTGATGACAACTATTCTTATATTATGTCCCATTTCAATATTAAATTGTTCTTATCTCAAACTATGGGTTTTACCTTTTTTCCCCCCTCAATACTCTTCCTCATCCCACTATGGGGGAAAGGAGATGTGAGACAGCAGCTGTGCAATAGTTGGTTGCTATCTAGGGTTAAACCACAACAGAAACTCAACCACAGACTCAAGGGCTCATTCTGCAGCCCCTGGCAGCTCACAGACACCAGCTGTCCACTGGGCTACACATGAAGAAAAGAGCTACTTATGGAAGAAAACTAAAGCAGTATTAATAACTGTGCAACTTCAGAGGATTCTATACTGAGGAATCATCACCATTCATTATTACAAAAAGGTCAGGTTTTTTTAAAAGCAACACTGGATTCTGCAGCTAGTATACTAATGCAGGATATACCAAAATGCATAGCAGATTTTGTCACTCTTGGCTTCCATAGCTTTGGCATGCCATACAGTTGCCTGTTTATTTTTATAAAAAAAATAAGAGAAAATGGTATTTCAAAACAAATGCATGCTCTTTGCCCAAGTAACATACATCATAGATGAACAACTGCAACCATCTGTGGTAAAATTTCAGAATGAACACCAGTTCAGTATTAGAGGAGAGCTGGTCAATATTAGTACCAAGCACTTACTTGCAGGTGATGGGGTGCTGCATCCACTGGTTGGTGGGTGACTCTGGAGTCCATGGAGGGAAGGAAGTGACAGTCCACCAATGACTGGAGGAAAAAGCAAGGGGTATGGTGCTGCTGGATAGTGAGTCATATGTCCATTCACGGCCGGTACGGGACATGTGCGGCTGCTGGTTGTCATGTTCACACCTCACAGCGGACAGGTATCACGTTGCATCACTCCAGGCCAGCAAACTGGATGCCTCAAATTATGAATGACAAGGGCTGTCAAGCCTGAAGGTACAGCTTAAGCTGGATTGCGTGATGATGAAAAGGTAATTCACTATATCAGGTCCATCCTATATTTCATCACTGCTTCCTACTCTTCTCTCTTCTAGGACATCCTTGCTCTGCAGACTGTGGATAGAAAGTCTTACTCTGGTATCAGGGAGCAGTTCAGTTGCTTCTACAAATATTTCTCTGGGAGAAGAGCTGGTCTCTACAGATGCATACTGACACAGTCTGGGGAAAGAAAACAATATATTGATTAAAATATACATATTTTTAAAATGTGCACATAGAAGACTATTTTTCTCATTGTTATTTTTCTTATGTTACAATTTATTTATCAGTATCCCATAACGTCAGATCATGTAAAACTCTCACCCTATTACTGAAGCTAACAGCAGAACACCCATTGAGTTGTTCTCCCTGCACAATGTGCAACACCAAAAGCTATTTCTGGTGTGACGCAGTCGTGTTGTGAAAACTGCCAGATTTAAAACCAATGCATCAATAATTACCTGAAATACTAATGCTGGGGGAGAAAAATAATCAACTTCTGAAAAATTTCCCTGTGTATGAAAGCTTTCAGTGTCTTCCCTAAAAGCTACAGAAGGATTGGCACTGAGGAGGCTCTCAACTCCTTTCAGTGCCCTGGCACAGGCAGGACAGTGAGAATGTGTCTGAGGGCAATTTTGGGTAGGACTGTTAAAGCAGCAATTACTTTAATAATGACTGTTTTCACAAAGAATACTTAGTTTTTTACCCTTAGGAGACACCTCCCTAATGTTTTTGTTTTTTTTTTCTGAGGGGTGGGGGAAACTGCCCAAACAAACAAAGCAGATCATTTCATAATCTGGGTGAGTGAGTGATGTCAGTCAATACACTGCAATACACTGCTCCTGTGCTCTGTTAGGGAGCTTGCTTGCTCTCATGACACCATCTTCAATGTCAGCCAGAGCTCCACACACCTTCCTCAGTGTTTCACCCAAACAGCTGCCACCTTTCAAGGAGTCCTCATTTTTTCAGGCTCTGTACCCAAAGCCTCAGGCTGAGAACAGGAATATCACTTCTTGTGATATTCTCATGAAATTTGCTCCCGCCATAGCAGTTCAAATCTACGTAGAGCAAATGGCTGGTGGTTTCTGAAGCAACCTGCTGGTGCAACACCAGAAAATGCTGCTTACTGGTGTCTTGAGAGACACAGTACTGGGAAGGCTGCAACCACTTGCATATTGCAACCACTGCTCCTGCAGCTACTCATGCAGTGCTCCAGGCAAAAGCCAGTGAGTCTGCAGCCAGCTCCTGAGCTCACCCTGCACAAGGAATTTACTCATCTCCTCCAACACATATTGTAGTAGGAGGTAGGAGCCACAGAGCCAACTCAGCCACCCAAAAGTAAGGCAGTCCATGGCTGAGTAAAGCTTTGTTTCCTGAGACAATGTACTACACTCTTGCATCTGCCACAGTCAGTGATCAGTAACCACATCCACCACTATATAGCACTTTTATCTGTAATTCTTTGAAATTATAGCCTGAAACCAAAAGCAAGAGGATTTTGTGGTGGGAAAACAAAGGAGCGCTGAAATGATGTGTCAAGGTCACAAAGCAAAAGTGCTGCCAGAGGAGGAAAACTGTGACAACGCAGTACTGACTATCACTGCTGCTTCTCAGCGCGCCAGTTGTCGGTAAGAATTCAAATGAGCAAGGAGAAAAAAGAAAAAAACCCAACTCAGATGCATATGTTTGCCTGTCAGAGAGCAGCGGAGTGTTTCTCCTCTGTGTGGAATACCAGCAAAGGTTACCAGCTGTGCATGTTGTCAGACAGCAGCTTCTGCTGAGTGCAGCCTGCTTGGGGATAACTGAAATGTAGCTTGTAAGTATTTGATAACTGTGTAAATTATGCACAAAATGCCTTTAATGCTAATGGATGCAAACGTATGCAGAGATGAGGCTGCAAGAAGGGGATGCAGCAAGTGGAGGCACATTTGCTGCCCAAGCTGAGCTCGAGGACCACATGCCTGGAGACCAGTGAAACCAGGCAGACCTTTTGAGGGAGCCCCAGCAGCTAAAATACATTGACTCACTAACAACACAAAATGAGATGAACCATCACTGGTGCCTGCTTTACCTAGCTAAGGCTTTACAAAGCTTAAGAGACAAGGAAAGTCAAGTATCAAAGGAACACGCAAAGTTTTATAAAGCAATTCCACAAAAGCCGGCAAAAATACCACACTTCTAAGTGTTTGCAAAAAAAAAAAAAGAACAAGAGAGGGATGCTGATGAATACCAGCCCTAAAAATGTGTGCATTAAATTAAACACAGAAGAAGGTCATCTATTTTTAAATGATGTAGGGCTCTGGAAACAAAATTCATCTTATAAAACTATCTAACACCTTCAATTATATTTCTATTAGCCAGAAAAATGCAGAGCTCATCATAAGTTAAAAATGTTCCCAAAACCACATCAGATATATTTTCATATTTAAGCGAAAAGTATTGAGGAAAAAGCAACTCCTTCAGGACAGAGGGGGAAAAAGGCACTCAGGAAAACTCTTTGGTCAGTTCTTCATTACTGGAAGGAACACGATCTGTGATGGAGCTGGTGATGACAGAATGCAGCAGTGTTATAGCTCCAGTATACAAATACATATATTTAACAGTGCCAAAACTAGGTTATAATCATATAGTTTTGTGTCCTTATAATTTTACATGAGGTGTAATTATAAACTGGAAATACTACATGAAAGTAAGTTTTTCTTGTCTCATTCAAAAATCACCTTCCTTTCACCACTCACAGCTAAAAATTTCCTGCAGATAGCTGTGCTGGAGATAAGCCTTCAGAAGTTGCTCCTCTTCAGAGTTCTTCAGAAATTTACTTTCCACAGGCAGAGAGAGAAGACAGCATAAAAGTCATGATACTCTAAGTAGTGTATCATTTGACTCCGAGCTGTGTCCCTTGGGAGCACCAGGTTGTTCACATGGTTGAACATCTATGCCATGGTCAAGGAGAAAATTGTAGGCAGATAGCTACCTATCAGCAGCTCCAGCTTCTTGTAAAGAAGAAAATGCCACTCATGTTCTATGGTTTCCAAGGAATTCCAAGTTCCTTGAAATGCTAACAGAGATTACAGACTCATCACCTTCATACTGCCCAGCAGAGGACATCCCAAAGTAGAAACTGCTGCAGAACAGGAAATCCAACAATCAGCTTCCCCATTCATGCCGGTTCCATGGCACAACTCCCATGACACATTTCACTAATGTATCCCCAGATGGACACATTCAGGTCCCTGAACCTAGCACTGGACATCAGCCACAGATGTCTAGGCTGCATGCGATTCCAAGGTGAAAACATCTCTTTTGCCTAACTAAACCTATACCATAGCTCAAAACACTGTAATGGTGTCAGCTTTGTGAAGGAGATTTTCCTTTGTTGTCTTTTGCTATGGTAAATACCCATAGCAACAGCACGGATTTGTGCCCTGGAGGCAGAAGGCAACATTTTCAGAAAATGGCTGTGACCAAGGGACTTCAGAGGATCTCCTCAGAATATGATGAAAATCCTCTTCCATAGACTTCTCCTTAGTGACTGTTCCTGAGTACAAGGCCCCTAGAACAAGCAGTATGGAAAGGGATCATACAGAAAAGTTCCTTTGAATGTCCACCAAGAGATGATCACACTGTGCACCACTTTGCATTGAACAGCGGCCAATGACTTTTCTTTGAGAGAACATATGCCTCCTCCTTTTTGGTTTTTACAGGTCTTTTATTGACTTCAGTGATAAAGCAGATGGCCACAGGGGAAGGAGGCTACAGTAGCTCTAGAACAGAGCAGAATATTTATCAGCTGCAGTTAATGCAGCAGGTGTATCTGTCTCTTCCACATTTCTTCTCCGTGTTTGTGCAGCTGAGCAGAAATTTAAAACTACAAATTTTCACATATAAGCTTCAAATTTTACTGGATAAACAGTAACCTAATTTTTCTTATTGTCTCTTAATTTTCCATGCATTTTGCACAGGCTTGACTACAGAAAGGAGCTTTGCTCTTCAGACATCTGTCAGTTCTCCTAAAATATATTAAATATATTGAGCCTCATTCATTATATTGCTATTTAACTTCCATTTGGTAACAATATTTGGTATTACTGTACCATAACTCATCCTTCTGAATTTTTCACTTGTATTAAGATTTATTTGCATTCCTAAAATCCCTTTGCTGTTACAGGTGACTTTGATGCACATCAACAGCTGGACAGGCAAGAAGCCAAGGCAGGAGGCTTGGCCAATTGTTCTGTGTCAGTAGGAAGGCTACACTCTGTCCTCCCTTTTGCCTGCAACATCCCAATTCCACATTCCTCTTCCTCCCCTCTCACTAGCCATAGCAGGAAATTAAGTTGTCAGCATTGCAAGTAAAGCAGGATTTTTGTCTTTTTTTTCTCTTCCCTCACTTCTGAAAAGGTCAGTGGGGTATCTGTGGTAATGTTTGAAATCCAGCAATCACTTTAAGGTTTCCATGATGTAGCATCCAGAAAACTTCTAAGCTGAATCTGCCATCCCTACACTTCTCTGCCACAATAAACTTACAAGTGAGGGACAAAACCAGGAATGCAGAAGAGGCACCCCAACACGAGGACCTGTTCTGCACAGAGCTGGGCACTTGGGAATTTGCTGCTCCAAGCCCTCAGTCTGCAGCACTGCTGTCCCCGAAGTTTCCAGGGTCACAGAGGAAGTCTCTTCTAAGTTCATTTCCCATTTTCCTGCCAATGCCAAACCCCCCGCCCCTCCCTTAAATCTTAGGCTAAAACAGGAATCACTGGACTGGGAGGGTAGCCTGGACTGTAAGACAGGAGAGGCAAGTTGCTCTTCTCAGGGCAACAAAAACAATTTCAGATAAATTTTGCATATAAAACCTTTCAACAATATATTTATTAACTGTTTTCCCCAAGGGACAGAGTTGGTGGGGTTCTTATTTATTAGCTGGCTTCAAGACATATTCTAATGCTGTTTTCAAAACAAGTCAAGTTTTGAGAACGCCTACTGTATTTAATGTATAGTTTGTATTGAAGTCCCTGATTATGCATATGCTTTCTATTATGCTGGCTGATGGCGTTGCATTCAGCAGTGCTGAATAATTCAGCAGATTTAGCACGACTCAAGTGTAAATCAGTCAGATCCAGTAACACGATAACCACACTGCCTTTAAACTCTTAAAAATGCATGGAAACTTTTATTTCATAAAGAGGCTGTACTACATTCTGCACCAGTTCTCACTGACTGTGAGATGTTGCATTTTTGTTTTCATGGCTATCCAACGAGATTTAATTAAACAATAAACTAGTTACTGTGGCAGAAGTAAAAAAAAAAAAAAAAAAAAAAAAAAGCCTTTGGAGTGTTATGTTTCCTTTATTAGCATAGTGATGTGAAACTAAACAGAAAAAGCAATCTAATAACAAACATTCCTTTGAGAAGGGCTCTGGGAGCAAAAGGACATCCACTTATTGTTCAGCCCATCCCATTGGTCCATATACGGCAACAAAGGTACAATAGAAGGAAACAGGAAACAGACTGGCACATCTGCATTATCTTATTAGAGGCTAATGGATATCTGAGAGGAACATGCATCTGATGCTGAATAGTCTGTACCAATCTCCGAAGCAATTACTCTTAATTAGTGGATTCTGTTTATAGATGGAACTTAGTGTACCCTTTTGTATCAAAGAGATGCAGGCATCTGGAGAGAGATATGGTTTTCTTAAAGGGAAAGCATTGCAGCACAATGTAAGGCTTGGGCTGGTTTTTGGTTGGGGTTTTTTTTTGAGGTTTTTTTTTTCTTTGCAAATAAAAGCTCTCTGAAGCATAACATATTCTACTGTATTATTAATCAAAAGAGCATGCTGGTTTAAAAAAAGTAAAGGGGGAAAAAAAGACCATACTCTTAAACTCTGAAAGTAAACACAGAAAGCTAATACTCATACATGAATTATATGACAAAAACCACTTTGATGATAAGCAAATAAACAACTGAACCTAAAATTTCCAACCGCTGGCCAAAAAAGCTTAAAATAGCAGCTTAAGTCAGAAGAACAACATCTGCATTTTGTATCTGCCAAGTCTGCAGCCAAAAAAAGTAAACTACTCTATATGACCAGATGCATGAATAAAAAAGAAAATGCATGAAACAGAACTTCAAAGTCAGTTTATTGAAAAGCAGATCTCTAGCTCTTACATCCCATAACCACAATTGTCACATATTTTCAAATATAGGTACAAGACTTAAGGAAAGAGGGAAGATAAATTGTTGTAATAGAATTAAGACACTCTTTCTACGAGACTTTTCCTGCATCTTGGTATGCAAGATAGCTGTCTGCTGGGGGACTGTGAATTCCTTTTTGTCATAAAGCTGAAACTTGCAAAACGGGTTTCTGTTTTATTTGGGGTCTTTTCCCCCTGACATTGTTAGAGATAATTAATATAATTAATGCAATTGCTGATTATTTTAAAATCCTATTGGGAAGTATAAAAAGGAAGGGGGGGGAAAGCTTCTTTCTCCCTTAGCAGCTATGCCTCAAATTGCCTGCATTGCAAACACACACTGATGTATGCCTGAAAAAGAGCAAATCTAAATCTAAAAGGGGAAAAGGGGAAAAAAAAGTGAGACACAATGACACCCATTTATTTACACACCATACAACAGTACCCTGCTGTGCCAGCTATTGATTTTAGTGGAACTGAGAGTCCATGTTGGAGAGCAGCAGCTGTGAGTACATAGCTTGAATCCTCATATGGGAACAATACTCCATAAGCAGAATAACCTATTTCAGGCAACCTTCATGTATAACAACCAACATTAAAAGCACACAGAGCTTACATTTCAAAACCTGAAAGGCACTATGGTTATTTGTTCTGCAAAGGTTCAGGGGAGTTATTAATTTATTTGTGCTAACACAACCAAGAAGTGTGAAGGATTGAAAATCCATGCTTCACATGTCTGTTATTCTACAGAGATGTTAATTCTGTTTTATACTAACCATATTTAAGATCCTGCCACTGTATCAGGAAATTTCTCATCTTCTCCTGTTGTTTGCTGCTTTAAAGGGCTATTTGAATCTGAGGTGTGGGGTGGTTGGGTTTCTGGGTTGGGGATTTTTTTTTGGTGGAGGGGGTCAGGGGGTTGATTGTTTCCTTTTTTTTTCCCTACAGCTATCTGCATTCCATGTTTTTTCTTTCATTACTCAGCAGTTGCCAAAACTATACTGAGAAGCAAAGATAAATGGTTAGGTCAGGTGATGGGGTTAACAATTTACTGTGTGTACTGCTCTGAGAGCCAGATATAGGAGAATTGGCTCATGTTTATGTACAGGATGAGAAGTTGATTTCCTGTGCAGTGGCTTTCAATCACCTCTGTAAGGGACTCTCTTGCAGTTTTCTGCAGAGAATTCAAAGGGCTCTGAATACATTTTGTGCTGGTATATAGGACACTCTGCTTTGTAACTAAATGCATTCCTTTCTTACTCTGTCAGGATTCAAAAAATCCTGAAGGACAGTCAAGGAAAAAAGTTCTCTTTCATCTATGGAGACCAAAGGAAAGGTAACTGGGCTTCCTCCTTCCTGAGTTTAAGTGAACTTGTACACTCATTATGCTCCTCAAATTTAAAAGCTATTTCTTAATGCTTAAAATTGCTCTTTCAACAGAATCAACACTTCTGTTCTTGCATAGTCATCTCTGTTATTCCGTATTAACATTTGCAAGGATGTGAAACAGTAACTCCATACTGAGAATATCTTTCATGAGAGACTATCCCATTTGCTACAGAGGTTTAGGAAATCAGAGATTTGCCAGACCAAAGCTGCAGGGCTTTTCTGCAGACCGAACCTGTTTCCTTGTATCTGCTCATCCACAAAACTGAAGAGGAAAAACAAATCTCTTCTCTCAAACACAGTTCAGATGATCAACAATTTAAACAGCACAGCATACTTGGCTCTTACAAAGCCCGTTGGTCCCTCAGGTTACGCAGAACCAGAAACTCCAGTAGGAAGCTTTCCACACTCAAGGTACTGTGCCTATTGCTTTAGTTCTCTGACCACAGTTTTCCAGCAGGTGTCCTGTGTTCCTGAATAGTTTCTCCCTACAGTTCAGAAAAACAAGACTTGATTTAGCAATCCAAATTATCCTTTACTGTCTTATGTGTCCAGTCGGATTGTTTTGTTCGTATCTGATTCTATGTGAGAGGGCAACCACAAAGATAAGATATGATCACTGACACAAATAAGGAACCTATCCTTAGGGGTCCCTCCTCATCAAGTCAAAGAAGGGAAAAAGAAGCACAGGTAACAAAGGTAAGCTGCAACCAGCTTATGCAACATGCTTCTAGGATTTAGGAAGATTTACACAGGCCAAGAGGTAGTACCTTAAACTGGCAGCATACTCAACTATCCATGATCCTTATCCATGAAGGAAAAGTAGCATCTCTGATTAAGTTCAGAATGGAATATGCTCCCTGTCCAGCAAAAACAAACTTCCACAGAAGTCTTCTTCTTAACTGGTAATTAATTGGTTTTTGCCCTTGCCTACAAGGCACCACAAGATACCATCACACAGATTCCCAGCCAAAGCAAGATTTTGGGAGAAGAGCTCTTGGAAAGAGATGGGAGGCCAAGGGAAGGGAGACTGAGCAAGCAAGAAAAACCACATCCTGCTGCCTATGTTCAGTAATGTCATCCAATATTATGGGATGTGCAGACATTTACAAGTATGCCAATCGCTTCCAAGTGGCGTTACAGCCAGGAGGAGGGAGGAATCTATCCCCAGCATGCTCTCAGAACTCTCATCTTTAACCTTCTAGCTGATGAGAAACATGTCATGGTGACCAACAGCAAATACAGCACTTACCATCACTGCAGCTACTAAAAAGGTCTTACACTGGCTGTTTATAACTTTTAAGAGGCCTCCGAGATCAGTAAGAGGGGGTCAAGTGATGTTATTGTTTTGGTGACAGACGGAAGATCCCAAGTAAATGATCCCAGTGGCCTGGGAGTTATTAAAAGAATGGAGTACTTCATCAGCTCAGAAGCTGAAGAGGAAAGCAGCTCTGGAGGGCGGTTCCTTGACAGAAAAGTACATTTCTTTGGGAGGCCAACACTCTACAGTCACAACATGCACTGCAGAAACAGGATGACAAGAGATACTTCCTTAAAGGAGAGCACAAAGAGATGTAACACCAGTGACAATTTTTACTGGTACTGGTCTCAAAACCCCAATCAATGAAGCCAGGGGTCAAGGAAATGATTCATCAAATGCTCTATGAGTGGTGGGTGCAGAAAACATTAGTTTTGATGGCTATGAACATCCTGTCTGAACATCCATATAGGTGACATTAATTACCCACAGGGTTATGTTAGGAAAGATCAGAGAAATTTAGACCTGAAGCCTTTGCTGTCAGTTTTTTGAATTTCTAGAGATGACTGTCCCAGCACAGAAGGAAGACTCGTCTCTCTGCTCAGCCTTAGAGGCATATTCCTGAGAAGTCCTTGTCCTAGCAGAACCACCACAATAAAACAAAGAACCACATCCTCTCCATGCCTGAGGTCATTTGGGTATTCTTCCTCTGCATGGGCAGGATATCTTTAGGGCCACTAGGGATGGAACCAAGTCGTCAGATTAATCCAGCCTGGATGTCTAGCCACAACTGCAAATATTGTCATTAGACTTGCTTTCACCACCAAATTAAGGTAGAAAGTGCTCTACATCTTTAATTTCTACTTTGTTCAGTAACTGGACAACCAGTAAATACACATACTTTTGTGCCCCACTATGGCACAAATGTGCTGCCTGGAAATGCACTGATGGGTGAGTGCAGTATGAGATCCTTACACACTGTGCAAAGAAACAAACAGACTTCAACAGTCACTGAGATAAAAAAATAAAAAATATGAGAATAAAATTATGTTTAATTTGGAAAACATGCACTACAGCAGAAGGTTACGCCTCAGCTCAGCACACTTCACTTTATTAGCCACACAAAGAAGGATCCTGCAAGAATACACTTAGTTGCAAAGAAAAATTCTGCTATCTGTAGTAATCTAACCTCATTGTTAGGATAAGCTTGTGGATTCACGCAAAAAATGAATAATGTTTATTCGGGAGGCTGTCTGAGAAACCTGAAAGAGGATTTTGTAGAGGTTGTGCATGAATTGTGAAATAACATAGATTTCCCAATCCCCCGAGAGCTGGAGGCACAACTATGCTCAGGAGGTAGGTTCAATCTGTTAGCAGTCCAGCTTTTTGCACTAGGAGGCTGGAAGTTCTACTTCCTCTGAGCTAGAGGAGTTTGCATCCCTGCTGCACCCATTTATCAAGTGAGGACGGTGATCCAAGTGGAACAGGGGGAAAAAGAGGGTTCAAGCACTGGCTGTGAACTTTGTTTCTGAAGACCAGTCTGTTGGACTAGAGGTGCATCTATCATCTTAATATCATGGAGGTGTGGACGCTGTGCTAACACAAAATAACTTAACACACATAATTTATCACCTTTTGTTATATACGTCAAGTCTGGCAGTGTGTCTGCTGAAAGGTTCTGCAATTCCTCTGAGTTATTAGAGTCTTCTGTCCTACTTTACCCAGAAGACGACATTTCTGCTGTCTACGTCAGGCTCCTGAACCTTCACTTATTAGATATCACAAGTTCCAATATATTCCCAGTAAGACTCCCTGAGGGTCAGCAGAATATGCCAGAGGGCTGGTGGAGATTATGAACATCTATTTTAAAACCTCTGTTCTCTGTAGCTCCCTGTCACAGGAACAATAGGGTAGCAAAATTAGGAACGAGCACAGCCATTAACTAGGAGGGGACAAAGCCGTAGCACGGATCACAGAACAAAAATAGCATTTTTATTGTCAATATTTTGCTTAACAGGGAGCCAATAAAGCAATTGTAAAATGCTAATAATACTCTGAGATAACACTGCACATATAAGCACCCTCAGAGCCATCCTCTGAATCATCTGAAAATGTTGCAAAAACCTTATCAGTCAGGTCATAAGGACAGAGGTGCAATAATCAATCACATTATCCACAAAACCAGCACATCTTTTCCACATTCTAACATTCAGAAGATCTATATCCCAGAATTGTCTGCTAGAGGCACTGGGCAGATGGATTACATTGTCAGAAAGACCAACATGAACTATGACCTTACATTTCACATCCAAAAGCATCTAAGAGGAACCTAAACACTGACAAAATTCAAGGAGACTTGTGTCATGCCCGCCAGTCTGCAAGGCAGGACTTCTGATACAGCACAAAGGTATTCTTGCAGAGTAAGCAAGTGTGTGAGTTAACTGCACAGCAATCACTCCCAACAAAGACTTTCCTGAAAGGACCTTTCTGCTGGTAAATGTAAGACAACCTTCCCACTTCTGTGGGCAGAGACACCAGCCTGAATTAGTTCATGTTCATGGTGCAGACAGAAGTTGCATGCAGACTCTCAGGGATGGAGACAGGTCATCACCACCATGCAGCACTTAGACCTGCCCAAACCTGCCATCATATTTAAACATTTCAACCACAAGCCAGATCAAACACCTATCAGGGCAGCATTTATCTTCTGAATCCGTTGGGTCACTAATTTTTCAGCTTAATTGGCAAAGTAATGTATTAAAATCATGAATTTTGAAAATATTTAAGAAAGTAACAGTGAGCATTTTCATAATTAAATCATGAGACATGGGTCAAGAGCAAAGCTCTCAAAAACTTTTGAAATCTCCCAGGAGATCACAAACTTGGGTAACAGTGCCAAAGATGAGTCCTCTTGTGGAAAGACAGCATGGTTCAAGCAGGGCTTCTTCCAACAAGCCTCCAACCAATTCTGAACCACCACAAGCAGAACAACAGCAAGGATACTCAGCCTTGGCAACAAGATGCTCATCTCTGCACCCTCCAACCCACAGACATCAATAAATGTAAGCCAGTAAGAGAAGCAATGCTCTCAAAGCTCCCAGCAGCACCTTTATCCCCATGACGGCAGTCAAGCCCAGTGTGCTGCTGAGTACAAACCAGCACAGACCCATCTCCTGGTACCAACGGCACCATCTCTACTGCATCCTTCATCTCTGCTCACCAGGCTGTGCTGTCTGAGTCACTTTGCCAGGTACTCTGCATTTACTGTCTAAAAAAAATACCCAGAGCCAGACAGCTGGGCAGGTGTGCATTCCATACCCCTTGTTATGTGTCTGGTAAAGGCCCTTCCCCACTGCAGCAGAACGATCTTACTAAGGCTCTTCCTGCATGATTTTCAGGACAGCAGCACTTCACAAGTCAGGATGCAGCAGACCAATGCATTACAAAGAACACAGAGGAGTGAGAAGCCTGAAAGCCCAGCTGGGTGCCCAAGGCTGATAAGGCAATCTGATTTAACCATGCAAACACCAGCAACCAAGTAGAGCATATCTTGGCGCTGGGAACGTCAAGCCAGACATGTCACAACAGAGAGAGCTTTTCTAACAGTACCTGGAGTTCCTTCAACAGATGCACATTAGGTGAGCAAATGAATTAATCCCCAAGTTAAAAAAAATAAAAAATCCCAAGACAAAAGAATGGTCTCAGTTACTGAGATAAAGCCATTCAAAATCCCCTCCTGTGTTTTGTGATTATAATCAGGCCAAAAAAAATCCCTAAGTGGAGTAGTCCACTCAGAGATGGCTGAAAAATACATCCTGATTCAAGCACAGTATCCCTCAGTATTATCCCAACTGCATCCCCTTTCCAGCTAATGGTGTCCATACCAACTGAGGGTCAAACCCTTGCCCATTATATGGGGTCTCAAAGAGCACCATATGCTAAAGCAAATCCAAAGTAAGCAGAAAAAAACAATTTGATTCCTCAAAATGATGCATAAGCAAGAGAATGCAATAAAGATGTCAGCTAATGGAAATAACTTTTCAAAATAAGTGACATCTCTAAAGGCTGTCACTTCCTTTACGTAAGCCACAGTTCCTGAAGATATTCCACCCATACATCTCTCCAGTTCCCAATGTGGAATGCATCACTGTGAGAAGAAGAGAATGGTGTTGCTCTACACTGCATATTCAAGTTTATGAAGGAGAGGGGAAGGAGCCAGAAGTGAGAAGAAAAATGACCATGTTGGGTACAGTCACTGCTGCTTAATTTGATGACAGATGTGAAGATCACCCCTTCAAAAATGCCAAGCCTGTGTGCAGTGTCAGAGTTCCACAGTGACCACAGACTGAAAAAAAACCCTATAAAAATAATAAAGTGAAAACTGACTAAATTGTGTGGAACCCTTAGATATTCAAGGACATACTACAATCAACATACCTGACTGAACATGACATCAAAGAATACTCCAAGAAAAATAATGCAGTATTCTAATATAGCAAGAGATAGAAGAGATACTGAAGATCATCAAGAAAAAGCACCCTGTGGAATATAATTTTGTATAAACAGCTGCATGTACAACATGGACCATATTCACACAACCACTCTTCCCCTGTTTTTGCCAGACAAAAACATGTGGTGATTTTTTAATAATATACATCAGAAATCAGGATATATTCTCCACAGTAATAATGGCAGTCCAGGTGTTAAAGAAAACCATAAGATCTCCTCCCTTCTAACACACTTTGTAATCACAGTAATACACCCAGACTACAGTTTTACCATGTGTGAGCTATGACAACTTTTTCCTGCATGTGTTTAAACAGTAATGACGGGCCTTAATAATAATAAAAAAAGAATCAGGTGTATTGTCTTTATTGTGAGAGTATAAGGGGTTTGAAACAGAAAGAAATATCTATTCTCTTGTACAAAGAGGAATGTAAAAATGTAGCCTCTGCATGTCAGAGCTAAGCATCAAAGACTAAATGCTTAAAAGTAGAATAATACGAACATTTGAGAAATGCTGTAGTGAGAACATAAATTCCACCCTAGCATTTGATTTAGTGATAATCCTCCAAAACCAGTTCTGCATCTGATAAATACAGGTTTAAGATCCAGTTGTTGACACATGGTAAGGAAATGAAACACATTCTCCCTATATGAAGTTCACATTTTTCTGGGTGAAACAAAGCACAGTTGTACCTCATGTCTCTAAGGCACCTTTTAAAGCAATAAGGAGAAATGGAAGGCATCTACATGAAGCAGTTTCATCTGACGTGCTAAAAGGATCCCAGTTAAATAGCCTGACTGTCACATCCACTGCTAAGCCTTTGAAAAATAAGGAAATCCAATTTAAGATTTACGCAACAAACCCAAGCCACACGGTTCCTTGGCATTGCAGCTCTGCCTCACATACCTCACTGCAGAGGTAGGCTGGTTGCTCACTGAACCTCTCCAGCTCAAGCAAAATAAAAAGACCTTTAGCAAAAATGAGTGAAAGTAGAAAGTTTGGCTCACTAGAACGTCACCGACTCTGATTGATAACAACCATAATAATAATACGCACTCTTTTAAGAAATTCTCCACTTTTAAAGAAGAAACAGAAACATTAACAAGTCTGGCCAGTGGCAATGAAGGCACCCAGCTAATAGTCTTCTGAATAGAACCCATCATTTAAGCATGTACCAGCCAACCAAGACTTTGTCCCTCAATTTTTAAAAGCACATAATTCTAAATAATTATGTTGGTCAATGGTCCTGAGTACTACGGAACAGAAAATGCATCAAATGGGAAGCTAAATTTTATAATTTAAAACATTCATACACATAAAAGAGGAGAGGAAAAAAAAAAAGACACAGTTTTTCAAAACAACTACAAAATTACATAGCAACAGTGTAAAAGCTTCTGAACCATTTCCTTTCCCTTGCCTCCAATGGAGGGTTTATTCCAGAGAGACAACCCTCAGCAGACAAAGCCTGCTTTTAAACATAGAAACACAGGAATTCTTATACTAGGTCAGATTAATAGTACATTTAGTTCAGTAACCTCTTATTTGACAGCAGCCAGACTCAGATGCTTTAGGGAAGGGATGAAGAAATCTCTAGGAGAGCAATTACAGAAAAAAACTTTCCCATAAAATTTCTTTCCAACTCACATCATCTACTGGATGGCTTATGCCCTGTAACAGGAGATTTTCTTCTTGTCTTTTTGTTTGTTTTTGCTAGCCTGAATAATACAAATAGCACTAAATAATACCCCAAGCACTGTGGATATCTTCTCTATCTATGGCCCATATGTTTTTAATCCTCAAAATTGTTGGCCCTAGCAGAATTGAGAGTCACAGAGTTTCAACATTACCAGTTTGCTGTTTAAAATAATATTCTGCTCTGCTTTTAAACAACTCTCACGTTTTCCCTGGATGATCCTGTGTAGTTACAGTACCTAGCACACCACAGTAAAAGAAAAGTTAAGTGGATCTAACTCACCTTCAAGAGTTCTTTCTGGTCTGCTTTCCTCAACACAGTTTACTGCAGTGCTTTTAAGAATGCAGCCTGGAAAAGGCAGAAATGCCTCCAAAATTCCTTTCCCCTTCCCCTTCCCCTTCCCCTTTCCCCTGAAGGTTTCCTTCAGGACAAATATTAGCTCCTTTGTCAAATTTACTTGTTCATCTTAATTGCTAGTATACACTTCTTCAAATGTCACCCTTCCCAGTTAACAACTTCCTTAGATTTCAGGGCAAACACTTTTCAGGGCAGGAAAAAAAAATCAATTCTCGAATAAGTCAAGAATAGCAAGTCGTTTTTCTAATTAAGGCATTGACTTTCTACTAAGATTGCACTAGAATTATCTGTATAGTCACTTCCACGTTAAAACCCTAGGTAAATATTAGTAAAGAAACAATTACATCAATTAATAACAGCAGCTGACAGATAAACACTACCAAGAGGACTCCATCCTCTCCTGAGGCAAACACAATGCCAGATTCCAAACGAAAGCAGAAGGGGAATAATATGGACCCAAGCTGTCCAAAACCTGTATCTGCATCTGCAAGTAAACACTTCAGCTCTGTAAACACATTACCAGTCTGCTTGCCATGCTCTCAACTGGGCCCCAGCAAGCAGCTAATGGGGAAGCTCCAGATGAGCAGGGACACTCTGGCTCTCTGCCCCCTCCATTGACCCCTGCTTGGCTTTAGGGTCACCTGGGATTCATCCACGCTGGCTGGTGTCTGCTGGCTGTCTTCAGGATTGCTAGAGAAGGTTGAACATTTGCAATTCTTCCTAATATATTCACATTGTCCATGTCCATATGTCTTCATCTGCAAGTGAGCTCAAGCATGGAAACGACTAGAGCATGAGTAAGTATTAGACTAAATTATTTCAGCAATCACATTACTTTTGGTAGGCTGCCTTTTGCCAAACCAAAGCATCTGCAGCTCAGAAATGTAACTTCTAAATTAAAGAACTTTGCAAAGAAGTGCATCAGTTCACATAGATCTGGACAGTGATAATCCTCCAAAAGTTATTGCTGTGAATAACACTAGCATAAGCAAATCAGCCCTATGAAATCAGTTCTGACAGAATACCTGAACAAGGAAAGGCTACATAAGGTTATTTTTCTTAATTTCCATTTTTGAACAAGTTTTCCAATGTCCATTTCAATAAAAATGAACACAAACATTCATAAGCAAAAATTCACACACAGTGTGAATATACTTCAAGGCTGCTCAGCCTCATTTAAAATGACATTCTCCCATTCAGTTCCACCTATGTCTAGTGAAAGGACACAGCAGACACACTAACAGTCTGGTCACTGCTTGGGATTTGGGCTGAAAGAGGAATTGAATGCACAGAAACAGCCACAGATGGAGAGCTGGGAAGTCTCTCAGTGGTATCCCCCTCATCTCTAAATGCAGGAGTATTCCAAACAAATTCAGTGAAACAAAGCCATCACATGGGCAGATAAAAAACGGAATCAGGTTTGCATCCATGGACCAGCTCATACTCTCATGTCACCTCCTCATGGATATAAAAAGCAAATAACATCACCTATCAGACAGAACAGGGGGAAAACCAGTCCTGATCTCAACACAGCTGCTCAAAGTGTCTTAAATACAAAGCAGGATGGAATAAAATGGATGCATTCAGGATTTTATGACTGTCACGGTAATGTTTTTGTTTATTATTCACAGGGCTTAGGAGATGCTTACCCCACCATCAAGGAGAGTCAGGGGCTCAAAATAAAGTCTTGCACTATCATCAAAGTACAAAAAAGAAACTATATATCAATGAGCTTAACTGGTATGCCTCTAAAAGGGACAACACGTAAGAAGTGAGTTCAAAAATATTAGAAACCACTTCTGAGCACTGTCAAGCTGACTGAAATCTTAAGAGTTTAGAAAAAAAAAAAAAAAGGAAAGTGTTGTGACAAGTAATCTAAACAAATGTTAAAAGTGAAGTTTGACAAAGATGAAATATCTGCCAAACACCCAAAACATAAATGAAACTGCCATTCAGTCAGGGCCAAATAAAACAAGATGTAGCCAGGCAGTTTCTGACAGAACAGTAAGGGCATTGTTAGGTCTTCTTATAGACCTCCTTTCTTTATGCAGAAAAAAAAAAAAAAAAAAAATCCAGGAGGGTAAAAAAAAGCACAGCACTGTGTGGCAAAGTGTGCCTCCACTTCAGCGCACACCTCAGGCTCTCTGTTTATCTGGGAAAGAAAGGGGATGGGGAGGTTATCCATGGCTTCTGCTGAGCACCGCTGTGCTGCACAGGCTGGAGGTTTCCAAGGACCAGAGCAGGAGGAGATGCTGAAAGGCAACAGGGAAAATCCAGCAGGAGGAAGGAGAGAGTTTGGGGGAGTGGTAAATTAATCTGAAACATTTAGCAAGATTTTACACTTATTTGGTTTCAAAGGCTAATTAGCATTTTGAATAAAGGGCCTCTTCACTAAACATGTAAGCACCTCATCCTTCCAGTGGCTGCCAAAAATCAAAGGTTACCAAATGAACATATATAAGGCCTTTAAACTTCTAATGAACAATAAAACTATTTTCCCCATAAATTTCCAAATAAAGAAGCATAATACAGCACAGAGAGCACAATGCCAAAAAAAACCCAACCCAGAAAAACTCAGCTCATAAACTCGGCAGGTTTTCTGAACAATATTTTGATCTTTCCAGAAAGGAACAGTAAAAGCAGCATATTCTCCACTACAAGCTTCATTTTAGGATCAAAAGCATAGCAAAGCACATACATTTAATTAGCAGGGAGAATACAAAAGCCCATTAATGGAAAACAAAACACATTCTGGAAACAAAAATACGCTATAAATGTTAGAGACAGACACTGGTGTGTGTTCCTCTGTGCATGGCAACAGTTCAGGAGGAGTAACTTCTGAAAGCAGCATACTGACTTCCAGCTCACAGCTTTTCAGGATATTCACCCTTCTGTGACTGCTTAACATGATCTCCTCTATTTATAGTGACTTTTTTTGCAACTGTTATCTCATGGTTATTAAAATGAACAGGCAGAGTCACAGCAACACCGCAGCAACCAATGCCAGCGACAAAAAGACACTACTTCAGCACACGCTTTTGCTTCTAACTCAGGCAGCTTTGAGATTTTTGTTGGCAGCACGCTCTGTGCAGGTCAGGAGAGCCATGGTGGAAGCGTGGGCTGTGGCTGACCCAGGGCTGTAAACCACAGTATGAGCCTGGCTTAAAGCAGCAGAGGTGTTAGTGCAGAGCACACACTTCCACATCTGCCCAAACCAGGGCAGCCACAGGGTGGTGAGGGCTCACACCGACCAGGGCTGCTCCTGGGAACAATGGCAATTGTGTCCTGGTCCAGCTGCAGCCCCCAAGCAGCAGGGTCCCTGGGATACACTGGAGCTGCCCTCCCCTAAAGCAAAGGAGCTCTGCTGGGAAGCACATCTGTCGCAGCCACCTCCTGTGTGAGCAGCCCTGCAAACCCACTCCAACCGGCCACACTAACTGTGGCCAAGATACAGCACCCAGGCTTCCAAAATCATCCCTGACTGCACATATATACACAGCCATGCTGTTTTGGGAGAGAGTTTATGTCCTCAGACACAAAGAATTCATCACTTTAGCCTCAGTCTGCACCATAGCTATTCCCTCGCAAGTGTCTCATCTGTTTCTATGTAGGCTGGTTGTAGTTGCAATATACTTTAATTAATTGTACGCATTAAAACTGGATTTTATACAAATTCATTTTTGCAGTTGCCAGCTCAGAACTGCCTTTAGTCAGATTTTAGAAGTTCAGATCTCTGCCATTATCAGTACTGGTCACAATAAATTTAGGAAACCAAAGTGTTTTCTGCTTTGTTCGCAGGATGGAAATCCTTTTTATATTTCATTATTATAAAGATGATTATGGGCAAAAAACCAGTATTTATTTTTTAATTTGTTGATTTAAGCTTTATTTTAAACCTGCTAGTGAAAAAAACCCAGAAAAACCAACTTTATTTGACTTCATTAATTACAAAATTAACCTTTAAAACCATCATATATCATCTACCACTAGTTTTACTACTTCTAAAACATGAGTACATTGGGCCTGCCAGGGTCTGGAGTCTCAGACAGGAGGGGATGGTCACTGGGGTAAGCATATGCTCCTGCTGCTGCCAACCCATTCTGGTCCCAAGCAGCTGGTATGAGCCAAGGTTGTAAGCATCAAGTGAAGTAACCCCTGCAATCGCAGCTTCTAAAAGCTCAAGAAAGGAATCTCAGGAGAAACTTAAATTAAAAAATTGTATATATACTTCCCAACCTTAAGTTTTCCACACTCCTAGACCAGTTCTCCTCAGAGGGCTACCTATATTCCACTTGCATTTATCAGCATCCAAGATTCAAGGGACAGAAATCCCAGCTGCAAAGACCATGTAATTCTTCATGCAGCTCCTTGCTTACCCTTGTAGCCAGAAAATGCCAACCAAGAGAGGTTCACACAGGGCTGGAAGGAAGCCCCCCTGGGCACTGAGGCACCATCCAGAGTGAGAGACCTGGGTGCAATGAGACCACCACAGCTCATGGGGTCAGTCAGATGGAAACTCACAGAGCCAGAAATGGGAGGGTCACAAACCATAACTCCTTCAGAAAGGAACATCTCAGAAGCACCAGAAAACAGCTCTATGTTGTTTTTTAATATCAGGTGTTAGTGAGGAAGGAGATGAGTATATCACATAAGGGGTCCCCCCAAGGCTGCATCTCACCTCAATGAGACTTGAAAAGAAACACTGGTAAACCAACAGACCTCAAGGCTTACTATTCCCATTAGGATTTAAGGGCTTCCTGAGGGAGGAATTCCCACCTAGGGTTAGGCAAACATATGCCTCTCAATCTCTTAAAGCTGGGACTGGATTACATCCATCTCAGAGAAGAAGCAGCTCAAAGGTTCAGATAAAAAGGTGCAAGCATACCTTTTTTTGCTGTGCAATCTCAGCTTATTGCTTCTAGTCTACATGGGAAAAATAAATCCAGAGACCATATTGCCTGTTTTGTATTTTAATTAAGTAAGTGCCTGGAAATAAGTTATAGGTTTTTTCCACTGCTTTCTCTTGCTAGCTGCCCAAACACAGGCTTTTCCATAACCTTGTCATGGATCAAGTTATTAATAAAATACAAACAAAAACTGTACTGGCACATAAGCTAATTAAAATGTCTCTACCAATTTCACCTTTGCTTCTCTTGTCAGAAATGAATACATCCTCCTTTGACACAACCCCCTCTATTCTGTAATCCCAAAGTCTCTCCAGCTATCCATGGTTATTTTGCTGTTACAGTATATGAGAGTACAGAGAGGCTTTGACAGTGCCATTTCCTTACCCCACTCCCAAAGATGCACAGACAGTTCCATTCATTGTGGGAAATTTGTTCATGTCCAATTTACCCAATACTCTCTGCAACAATTTTGTGTTATGAATGGCTATTGTTAGCCTGCTGCTGTTCGCTCCTCAGAAAAGGGGCTTTGGGGGGTTTGGTTTTTTCATTGGTTGGTTTTTGTGGCTTTTTTTTTCTGCCAAAGTAAAATATTTTTTCAACCCTTCAGTACTGGAAATCCATGTTTAGTTGCTGTATTGGTCTTGCTGGTATAGCAGTCCTTCCAGTGCCATATTTTGAATCTTTGGCTGGAATTGAGTTAATAACCCATTGATGCTTTTGTTATTGCTGAGCGAGGTTTGCACAGCAGCAAGACCTCCTCTTGTGCCCACTCTGCCCTGCACCATCTCATTCCAGTGTATGGGCTGCAAGAGGGCATGGGGCTGGGAGGGGACACAGCTGGGACAGCCAACCTGCCCTGACCAAAGGGATACTACAGCCCACATCATGTTGTGCTTGGCAGTGGATGCTCAAGGAAAACAGGAATGTTCAGAGGGAAAGAGGAATGTTCATGGTTGTGGTGTTTGTCTTCCCAAGCCTCTGCCATGTGTGCTGAGGCCATGCTTCCCAGGAAGCAGCTGGATGTCTGCCTGCTGATTTGAAGTAGTGAATGAATTACTCTTTTTGCTTTGCTTCCGTGTACAGCTCTTGCTGTCATGATTAAAATGCCATTATCTTGAGCCACAAATCTTCTCACCTTCCTTCTACTTCCTCTCCATCTCATGAGAGAATGCAGGAGTGAGCAGCCATGTGGGTAACTGGCTGTTAGCCAAGGCTAACCCAGCACAAGGCTACAACTGCCAATAATTTTCTTCTTGACCTCCTTCTTCATCTCTAGTTATCTTCTGTTTAATTAATCTAATTAAACCATATTAATTTAGCAGATCAAAGAAATTCTTGACATAACAGCTGACTCAGTTAGCATCACTGCATGCTTGAAATCACAACAGATTCACACAAAGTCACTGGCTGAAGTTGGATGTCCTCTTTAGGCCAGCCTCACCCTCTCTAATCCACAAAATAAAAGTAATGTTTTAATTTCTAAGAATTATTTCAGGCAATCCTTAGGACATGACAACAGAAAGAATATCAGAACTGCAAGATCCCGATTGATCCAGGTGGTAGTAAATCAATCAAGTTGTGCTGGATATGTGTGCTGGACAGGGAGGGCACTGGCAGATGAAAGACCCTTGAAAAGCTGTAAAGTTGCTCATATCTATGTCAAATGAGCATAAAGGCATTAATGAACCAAAATTATTCACTTAGGCACTTCAGAGTTGTACATAACCACATAGGGCACAGGGGAGAGGGTGGCTGGATTGCATCTTCAGATCTGACAGTGATTTGCTAGTGACTTCAGGAAAGTCATTTGAACTCCATCTGACTCAATTTTTCCATTTGTGAAATGGAAATCAACATGCACTTTCATTTTAAGATAAGTGAAATACTCAAGGCTGGCAACATCATTAGCTCTAAGTAACTAATAGCTATTAGTACCTGGAGCACACGATTGCCCCCCGAAGCGGCTTTCCTGGGGGTAAGGGGGAACATGACTTACAGCTCAGCACAGATAACAACTTCATTGCTATAGCCCTCCTGAAAAGGGCAATGTGCATGCTCCTAAATGAATTCTACACACCAAATCAATTCAGTGCCTAAGAAGAAAAAAAGTATCCGCTGGAAAATAAGACAACATATTCAAAGACGGCTGTTTTATCTAGCTGATATGTTTCCTGCATCTTGTGGTGATTTACCGTAATAGGTAATAACTAGTGTACATTATATCTAGTTTTTAATAACCACACTTCCATTATATTTCATTTCCCAAAGGGACTATTTGTGTTTTTTCATATCTTTTAACTGTAAAACTGTAAACTGCTGTAATCAAGTACTGCTTTCTCCTGTGTTCTGGACATCCTCAGTTGATTATAATCACTGCCTGCTGAACTTACCTTCAAAATGTTAATCAGAAATTGAAATAAAAATTGATATTATTACATTATGTACTGCCCCATTTATTCACTCTTCTTAACACGGGAGACTCAGAATAAAAAGAAATATAAAACAGAAAAGGAAAAAACCCAGAAAAGTAAAACAATAAAAACAAAACAAACAAAAAGTATGGAAATGACAAGGGGGGGGGGGGGGAGGAAAAAAAACCAACCAAAAACTGGCTTTACAGAAGATGAGAAATAGAGAAGACCATTAAAAAAAGTGAAAACCCATGCTGTTGAACCTGGTGTCTGTAAAAGAGGTGTAGGCTCTGAAACTATGTTTTGAGATACTTGTACAACATCTCCTGTAACTCCAGATAAAATACATAAAAAACTCATTTTAAAGTATATTTTAAAATAGCACATCTGTACATGGTACACTACTCTTTTGGGAGCTAGTGACTCTGTCCCACAACCACCTACCAGCAAGGCTATGAGAGAGAAAATGCATTTTAGAAGGTGTCAACATAACCGAGCATGTAAGTGTGTAAATCAAGCTGTAAAGTAAGCTGGATTTTCCAAAATTAATCCACATTTAGGGAAACTGATAGGTTCAGAAGGATACCATGCCTGAAAGGGTCACGGGATACTACCTGAGAACACCCACAGTGACATTTTCAGAGATTTACAGGTTTCCCCCACCAAAACAGTGCTGGGCTGGGAAGATCTAAGATCCTTGGTTTAACTTACACCCAGCACAAAGGATGCATGCATCCACACCCACACCCAGAGTGTTTGAGTTTTGTCAGCCCTGACACACAGAGCTAATACTACAAACCAACGAAACAAACTCCAGTGTGGTCCATTACTTCATCTTGATCAGTACTACCTAAAGGCTGGTTGTAACTGCATCCAGAAGAGCAAGATACAGCCATGGCCTTCTTGAAAGTAAAGGTCTCCTGAGGAAAGAGTTTTAGTGGAACAAACAGAACATAACCCTCTCAAAAACTTCTCTTTCCTTTAAGTGGACACTATCAACAGAAGTAACTTACATTTCTTAGCTTCCTTCAGAAGAAGAAAGGGATGAGCATTTGCAAGGAAGATTTGGGAAAACTGAACAAATGAAAAGTTGGAAAGATAAATCCAGCCAGCTGGAAAATAAAATCAATAATAAATGCATTATTAATTGAGACAAGTGAATATGGGCACAGTCAAAGCTACTGACAGAGCAGAGGAGATAAGGCAGACAAACCATTATCACCAAAAGTAAATAACATTGAATCAACCAGATATGATCAAAGGAGCATGTTCAGAAGTACTGGTGATATTACTTCTGAATTTGATTTATTTTATCTCCAGTCACAGTGTATATCACTTAAGCAAGCCAGTTCCTTCCAGGTATCTTGCTAATATCCCTTAACAGAAACAAGACTGGATGCCCAGACAGTAACAGATTAAATGAAAAGGCAAAAACCCCCCTAACTAGTTAGATAGGTATTATTAACTCAGTACAGCTAACAAATCCCCTTTATATAGGAAAGGAAGAAGCCACTATCATCATATAGTCTGGCCAATCACAAACCCAGGGCATGTATTTACCCCCCAGAACATGGAAGACCATCAGTCCCTACTGAAATAAAAGAAAAGACTTCAAATGGTGGCACATTCCTCCCTTTCCCATTAAACTCTCTTCC
Organism: Melospiza georgiana; assembly: GCF_028018845.1. Lineage (NCBI taxonomy): Eukaryota > Metazoa > Chordata > Aves > Passeriformes > Passerellidae > Melospiza > Melospiza georgiana. The sequence goes on along the minus strand of NC_080430.1, from coordinate 39,407,096 downwards.
CTTGTCCACAGCCATTTATGGTCACAGCTGTAGAACTGATGCCCATGGAGCAGGGATCAGCCCCCAGGAAGTGCTGCCTGTGTAGCAGAATTGACTTTCTCCTGGTCTGATGTGTCCAACACACCTGGTTTAAATGCATGCTTCTAAAAGAGAGGTCTGTATGAAAATTTTACCTAATGGAAACTACAATGTGGTAGGTAGTGTTCTTCACTTTAAGTAAATATCAATCCAGACACCTGTTAGAGAGGACCACGGATATGATTTCAGGATGAGTTCCCAACAGCTGTTGAGGATTTATACTCAATACTATTTATCATCTGCAAATGGGTTATCACACCCAACATTCCCAAACTGCACACTTGCATAATACTCTTGGGTTACCACTATATTATAAAGTCAGTTACAACACTTTTACCAAAGCTGACCAAAACTGACTGAAAGAAGCTCATTCACTGTCATCTTAATAGTTCTGCATAATCTACAGGACCAGTGGCAGTGTGTTCTCCACCTGGGAGGCAGATGTACTCTACTGTAATACAATAATTCATCTTTTATTTCTATGATTTTAGATCCTAAAACCCTAAATACAAAAAAAAATAATAATTTAGAACTCCCCATAAAGTACCCTACAGAAGCACTGATAATAAGGTATTTATTGGATATGGTTAATTATCTCATTTTATTTTTACTACACAATAATGTTTTCATGGAAATTAGAAAGGATACAGATTCTCGTCAGACCTGAAATGATGTGTACGAATGTACAATATTCCACTAACATTTCTGAAAGTCCAAGACTACAACTGGCAAACAATCTGCCCTGGCTTTGTGGCTTTCCTAACCAAAAAAAGACCATTAAAAAATGAGTGCTGTGAACTTTATAACTATGCTGTGTTTCTTGTCATGCTGGGATTAGTAATAGCAGTGCTATCAAATATTACTGTGCAATAAAACCTGTGGTTTGCATTTAGATTACATTTGATTTCTTCATGTGGAAAATGCATGCTCTAATTTTCCTCTTACAGTAAAATTGATAATACATAGAATACAACATCACAGCAGATGACACAGTCTACAAGGTAGGCATGACTTGTTTTATAGTCATATAGCTTGTACTTCTGGCTGTGATTTTATGAGCCAGGCATACAAAAAAAAGGACAAAAAAGATATTTATAAATAAAGGCATACAACAGTAAATAGGAAAGGAGGCTAAGTTACAGAACAGATTGAACTGGATATAATCAGAACCAAACAGCTCTCAGAAAAACTGCTAACATAGCACTTGGATACCTCACCAGTCAATAGCATAGGTACAGCAGCCTCCTATAACAAAAGAAAGCAATTCTAGGCTGGAAGAAAAGGAATATAAATACAACAGGCAGCATCCTCACCAGGCCAAAAAAAATTTCTTTGAATATATTCTTTTAAAGCTCACAATATCATAAATTAGCCCCTCACCTTCTCCCAATCCCCACAAAGTTGATATCATCTATCACAATTTTCTTTGCAATAAGTAATCTTTCAAAGTATTAATTTCAGTAGTATCTTTCACAGTATATTTCAGAGAAGCTTCTATAAGCATCTAGGAACTTATTAGATAAAAAAAGGGAGGTGTACGCCGCACACGGTCTCCATGGGGACATTGCACATGGCAGAAGCTGTGAACAGAGCACTTCCATCACAGGAAGGCAATGGGGAAGAATTATACAATAAGGAACAGAGAGCTCATTAGCATGTAAAAGCCATAGCCCCATATATACTGCCATATTTCTGTACGTCACCGCATTAACAAATTGCTGTTTATTAGCTGTGATTTACTGAGTCGAGCACAACAGGACTGGGCACTAGCTGAGGCAAAGCAGCTGGATGCAAAACTAATGCAAACAGCTAAGAGGAGAGTGATGTCTTAACTGCTTCTCTGCATAGCTTGATCCACCAGCCAACAGATGAACTGATTACACACTGTTGCAAAAATTTCACCTTTTGCTACACTGCAATAATTCCTGAATAAATACAAAACATGGTCAGCCTCGACACACTGAAATATGAAGAGCTGCAAATGATTCCTCACCTCCACCGAAGATGGTGCTGTCAGTATTTAGAGAAATTATCTTTTTACAATGCACTAATGTTCTTGTATTCAGGCCAACCATGAAAAATCACGAACTGCAAACGTATTCCTTTTTAAATGTTTACATCCACTTCAAAGTACACATTTTTCTTACTACTACCACCATGCTCTCACTGCATTACCTTACTCTTCTGAACTCACAGCTCTTTCCACTGCAGTCTCACCGTGGATGCACACCACAATACAAAGAAACAAAATCCAGACTGCACAAAGCCAATGATAATTCCATGCTCAAAGCTCAGGAATTCAGTAGAAGCAGAAATTCCCAACAGGGACCACCACCAGTTAGTCTCCCCACGATGCTCAAGCCCAGACTTGCATCCCCTTGCTTGCTCAGGCTCTTTGCATCTGGTTTCAGAAGTGCCAGTACCAGGAGAAACACACTTTAACTACATGTTATAGACAACATGCATTAATGGCTTATGGACTGTTGCACTTTTTTGCTTCTTCCTTTTAGTACTTAAAGGGATTTTGCTCAGGGAGAAAAGAAAAGGAGGAATCAAAGCTTTGGACTTGTTTTTTTTTTTTCCTTGAAAGAATCAAAATCCCCACAAACCTAGAGAAGAAACATGCAAAATGCAGCAGTTCCTAGAGACAGACCAGATCAAGGTTCTTTACTGTTTTAGCATAGTTCTGAGCCCCTAAATTTCAAGTTCACATCAACCAAAATTAAAACTCACTGAGGATTATCAAGTTTCATGTATTTTTTCACTACCCTTATGCAAAATTTACTTTGGCACAGTACAGGAGCGCATTATTAATCAGCATAGATTTGTTTGAAAAAGCAGACTCTATTTATTCAGAGGTAGAACTGATTCCAAATCCAGGCTTTCTTTTCCACATGGAATGCAAGCATATCAGATTTGGTATTTGATTTTTCAGCTCAGCTGTGAGGGACGAGCTGAACTTTGTCTACGTGGTAACAGAAAAAGAAACCACAGTATTTTACTTTTTTTTTTTTTCCTTTGGTGGTTTCAGGTATCAAAGTGAAAATGTCAAATGTCTCTCACCACACCCATTACAGCAAAATCTCAGACCAGTTGAAGACAATGACGCTTTGCTATTGGCATTAAATGAATCCGGTCTCTCCCACCCATGACCAAAAAAGATACAGCGTCATTTCAAAATCACAGTCACTTTCCTATCAACTTTTTGCAGCATTTTCAGATTTATACATCCTCTTTTTATTCTCATATTGCAGTCAATTAGCAGCTATAACTAAGCAGATCTGTGCAGTTTTAGCATGAATTCTTTAAAATCACTGATCTTTACAAGCTACTTTGATGAAAAGAGAGAATATTTACCAGCAACTATTAAGCATGAAGTTTGAGGAAACAGAAGTAGCTTGTAGGAGGATTTGCTAATGTAGTTTATTGCTGTTACTTTTCATATCTGAAAAGATACTGCCTCTGAAGTCTCTGACGAAAACGCAAACAGATATTCTTGGGAGACAGTACAAGCCAAATGCAAGTTACAAAATCAGATAACTCTGTCTTAAGGATTTCATCACATAAATCCACTGATACCCCAACAGTGTCACACCAATACACACGTAAAATCAGAATCTAAGTGTCCGGTGCTGCAGAAATAATACATGGTGGAGACACACAAAGATTTTGACAACAGAAGTCTTCCCCATAAATGTGTGCAGGAAACCTAGAGATGAAATCCCCCACAAGAAGACACAATACTACCTACCAGGCAGTGATAATCTCTCAGTGGTCACAACAGGCATGTTGTTGAAACAACTAGATGGAAAAAAAAGGCATCCATGCTTGACTGATTCTGCAGAGCAATGTGCCTACACCTAATACAATGGAAAACCTATTCAAGAATAGCTAATCTTGTGAAACTACAACTGCAGAATGCTGTTAGAAGCAGTGAAAACTGAAAATCCTCTGAATTAAGTGCTCACTGAGCAAGTTAAAGCATTAGGTAGGCATCTCTCAACCCATCCACCCACATACCTGAGGGTGGCATCCATGTGACAAATTGCATTTAACATGCACCTGCACTCTACCCAGTAATCCATCCTCACCTTGGCTACTTCTAGCATTACAAATCTCCAAGGTACTTTGAACAACTGACTTCTGCAAGGAAGAATTGCTCCTCAAAAGTGTATTGTCAAGAAGCCAGGAAAGATTTGGGTGCAAATATACTGCTGTCCAATGTGGATATAAATAGGATCTTTAAATTCTTAGGAAACAAGGTTTCTATGGGTTTTCAGGACCATTACTATTTCTAGGAGACATAAATACAGATTTCTAAAAGGAAAACTCATAGTTCAGTCACTAAGCAGTAAGCAGCTTGGAGATGCAGATCCACAGTTGAGGATGGGGTCAGGTTAAGCCCTCTGGATACTGACAGAGAGGTAATGTGCACAGCTACTCTTGCATCACCTACAGCAAAATCATCAGTCCTGAAGCCAGACAGACCCAGACACGCCTGCTCCCTGAGAGCTGTCCATACAACACCAAACAGAGTTCTCCACAAGGGAAACAGACTCTTCCACTGTTGAACTTCAAGAAAATCTACAGTGCTTTGAAGGTGCAAATTAAAGCTGCAATAAATCCATCGGGGAAATGCTCAACTTCTCCCCAAAATACTGCAGCCACTCTCATGGCAACTTAGGGAGCAGCAAATACTCACTTCTTGTCCCCAAACTCTGTGCTCTGTAGCAGCTTGAAGATGTGCCTGGACTAGTACCAGAGGTCCACAGAAACCCCTATCCATGCCCACAGTACTAAGAGTGTTTCTCCTTTAGCAGATAGGAAAAATCTCTGCCTCAAGATGAGAGAAAGAAAGATGGAAGTGCAAAGGCTAGTTTGTTATTATTTCAGCTTTGGCTGGGCACCAGGACTGGACCCTAAATAAATTATGCCAGGATATATGCTCAGAGTTAGCTTCCCTTGCAATTCTGCACAAACAGAAATCAGCGGGAGTCCAGCATGTAGAACAGCTTCCGAATCGGGTCATTAATCTGTACAAGCAGAAAAACTTACCCAAAAAACACATTAGCAGCCACTGCACTCCAGGTTACAAGGCTGAACTATCATGCAAATTGATACACATCTCTTGCCTCCTCGAGCCACAGAGGAGGGCACAAGCAACCTACAGGGGAGAGAGCACAGAAACCTATGGACGTGCTCTCCTGGTGAGGAGCAATGGAACAGGACAGATTTATTCAGTGATGATAATATGGTATTATTTTTTCCTGCAACAGCTATGCAAATTATTCAAAGATGGTCACATCCTGAAATGGCTTGGCTCTAGAAATATGTTCATTGCCATGAAAATCTTGCCAACTTAAGCGAGCACACAAAACCACAAGGGCAGAAGACAATTCAAGGTTTTAAGTAGACAGAGACACAAAGATTAGTCACTAACATTTTTTTTCCATCTACTTGTTTGATGATTTATCAATAAACTAAGTAATCTCCACCTGCTGTTCAGTCAATAGCTGATTAGTTAGATGATTCCCTCCAAGTCCTTCAGGAGGACAGAGTCTTGAGGTCTTGCTTTCAAGGACAGACCAGTAGTTTTTTTCATAGTTTTACAGCATGTTATTCCTTAATAGCAATGTAAATAAAACAGAGTGAAGAGGCCTCTCCATTTCAAAGCTATTGTAAAATGTAGAAGGAATATTACTTTGGGCTCAAACTAGAAATCTTTCTTTTCTTCTGTTTTTTAAATACCGATAATATTGCAGGCATGAAAAGATTTCACTCTTCTAGTCCCTAGACAAAACCTAAGCCTTACTCTTTTATATAACTACAAGCAGGACAGACCTAAGTGGGACAGAAAGGCCTATCTCCCAGACACTGTTTCCATCATAAAAACACCCATTATTTACATCAGCCCAGGAAATAACCACATATGAGGCAAGTCATGAAACAAGAACACCCCTATGTTAATCATCTAAATTCACAACTATATAATCCACAAACAAGACCTGAGTTAACACTGGCTGGCAGCTCTTCAGGAGGGTGCAGGAAACAACAGGGACTAAGGAGAGTAAGAGGAAAAAGGGCTGGCTCAGTGATGCACCTGCTCCCTTGCTTCCCCTTTCCATTTTGCACAGAAAAATTTGCACAGTTACAACTTTTAAGTGCACATTAAACTTATGCCCTTTTACATTGACATGACTGCGAAGACATTATGGTGGGTATAAAATACTATACTACTATTTAGAAGCATTTCTGCACTACCAGCTGGTGTAAAAGAGCCCTTGTGCAGTTGGGAATTTTTGTTTTCCTATGTGTGATAAAAACACAATGACAAGTTCTGTTCAGAAAGCATGTTTAAGTAAAAAAAAAATCTACTAATTTATATGTATATATATCTAAAAATACAAATTACATAAAATTATAAATACAAATACTTATCAATATATATAGATATACATATGATTGGTACACATAGAGATATAAATTGTACAGATGTGTATATATAGATATATTTTAAAAAACTCTCTTGAGAAAACAAATTGCCAAGAGAGTGTAATAGGACAACTCCTCTCCTACTCTCACCAGAAGCCCAGAATCAACTCTTGAAGTAATAGTAGTATAAGTTCTATTTCACACCAGAGAAGAGTCAGTGAACAGAAGTTTGAACTGTTTCAACTGAGCCTGAAAGTCATTTATTCACCAGAGTTTGAATCTGTTGCAAATGGCTCATTTAATTCAACCTCAGAGGCATTTGCTCTCCACTTTTCAACCTCAGAAAGCAGTAACCTAGCTAAGGAGGTTAGATGCAGTATCACCAGTTCAGATCAAAAAGATGCCAGTGAACAGCTGAGACTTAAATTTATACCCAGCGTGGTTACATGGACAAGAAAAAGGAACAGTAGATGTAATCAGTTTCAGCTATATCATGTATTTTTGCCTCTTCTTAAAGAATTTCAGGATGAAAAAATACTAAACAGAACCCTGAAATTAAAATCAACCAGGGAAAAACTAATCTAGCTGCCAAGAAGAACTGACTAAGGCTCCCTGACAAGCAGAGATACATATTCAGGATTAACTTTAAAAAAGCTTCTAAATTCAACTAATGTGCTATAAAATGACAAACGCACATATTATACGAACCAATTATAAAACACTGCAGCAAGCATTAACTACATGCACAGATCTTATGAGCACCCTGGGAGCCGGACAGTGGACTAAATAAAGTCAAGCAATCTTGAAATCCACAGGCATTACATTTTCCCTGTATCTAAAGGGTGAGAGAGGTGTTCAGAAGGTTCTGACTTTTAGCTCTGAAGGAGAGAGGAGAAAATACAGCAGATACTTGGAGTATCTGGAGGTGTAGTTAAAATGCAAAATATTTGCCAGAAAATTAAAACTACTGAAATCCTGAAATATCTGTTTTTATCAGAGACTCACCTATTTCCAGAGAGATGAGAACCATTTATGAATCCGTTTCCACAAGAAAACTATAAAAATCCTTTGGAGATGCAATGTTCGGTGTTCAATATTTGCCACCAGCAGACACTGCTGTTAAACAAAATGGGAAGCAGTCCTCAAAGCATCCAGATAGAAAAGAGAATCGTAGCCTCCCTGTAAATCCTGCAAAAATACATCTCATTCACTTGTGTGGATCTCTTTATTGCAGTTGACATGGGCTTGCCCAGGGGACTAACTTGTTGTTCCATAAAGATCCTTAAATAGGCACTACTGATGAAACATTTAATCCAAGCCCTGGTATCAAATGGCTGCTATTGCCAGTGACAGTGATAGAAAAATCTATTTGCCAATTAAATAACTGCATGCAAAGCTATGACTGTTTATTATACCTTTTAACATAGTTCAGCTGGTTTGGATCATATCCAGTGAGCTTCATATTTTACAAAAACTGCATTCCATATAACTAGTAAGTAACGTGCTTTAAGCCTTCGTTTTTTAAATACACCCTTTCACTCATGTTGTTATGAAGTGTTTACTTGGGCAAGGGAATACATTTTACACAGAAATGCCACTTATATCATTCAACTATACATATATATTGCATTGGACCTCTCTCTGTTGATAATGAAATTATGATTTATGCTTAGAACAGATGACCATATTTTAGTTATTGGGGGAAAAAAAGAGCACTTTAAAAACTCGCTGTGTTTACTTTAAATGGTAAGAATGTACAAAAGCTATTCATTTTTTGTAAAACTAAGGGAATACATTTTGATCCCATGAGTCTAATAAAAACTCTGCATAAACATAACAATAGGGAAAGCTACGATGAATAGTCGAGATGAACACTTAAGCCTGGACTTCATTCCGGTTGGACTTCCACCATACCAGGAAACAAGAAAACAAGTGAAGGGGCAGTAATTAAAAGGGATTTAAGATTAGTGGCAGTGTTACACCCACTTGTGGAACATCACTAAAATAGGACACAGCACTCACTTTGACAGGCTGCAATTTAATAAAACCCATAAGGGTGCAAGTTGCAGCTCAGAGAAGTCACCTTTGCTGAGAGCAGCTCAAGCATTTCGTTAATTTGAAATAACCAGAGCTTAGCATGTGCTTTGATTCAAGCACGAATATACATCTTTGGGACATAGACTGCATTTTCCTTTCAACTTAGTATGAGAAAAAAGAAATTAAGTCATGCTAATGTATAAAGCAGTATTGAATAAAAATGGGACACAAGTACTGGAAATGGCAAAACACGTATCTGAAATTAATCCCTTTCCATAAATTGGAAAAAAAAGACAGACTAAGGTGAGTTTTTATTTCTCTTAATCACAGAAAAGTTAGGTTTTTTTCCCCTTGATCTTTAAAAAATTACCAGATGTAAGTTTATATCTTATTCCTATTCCCCAATGCCATAAATTTAGTATAAACTAAGAAAAAAAATACTTAGTGCTTCAGAATGAACATTGATTCTTCCACATACTGTATTAAGATTTAATTTACTGCTTGCTATGCCATTTTTAACTTTGTAATTATTTTGTCAGGATAAGTTGTAGCTTTTACTATACCAGTGTGTGGAGAAAATGTTTCCATCTTGCTTTATCAGATTATTGAAACAATGTATTATAATTTCTGGAAAGCACTATTTTCATTTTTATATTTAAGCCTTATTGAAGGAAATTGTTTATGAATTTCAGTAACTCTTTTAAAGTACATAGGCTGGAATCGTTAGGAATCGGTAGGAAGGTTCATTGAAGACTTTTGTGAGGTAAATGAACTGATAAGTTTATTAACTTAACTGATAAGTGTGCAGCTCTACCACAGCTTCATGAGAACACAAATTGTAGCATTATCTTTGCATCAAATTTATCCTCTAAAGTAAAAACCCACAAGTGCTTGCCTAGTAAGTAAAGCTAATGTTGTTATCCAAGTTACAATACCTCTCTTCCTATAGTTTATGGCTATTTTTACGGGAAAAAGCCCAGACTGTCAGTGCTTAAAAATGTTGCATTTGAGCCTCCTTACTTCCTTTATTCCTCCCGGCTGGGCAGAAATTTTTAATCACAAAAACACCTCCTGTAACTCCATCTCATATCCAACTTGGATATGCTCAAATTCGAGCACAATCACGTTGTTGTACCAATACCTTCGGAGCAGTCACAACTGGAACCCATTAGGTTTGCACTGAGCAGAACATTTTGGTGAAGGACAGGAGAAGACAGCAGGACCTGCAGAAGCACTGAGACCCCAGTCCTGATAACGTGGGGGTTTGGGCTTCACAGCATGCAGGTGAATGCCACCTCTGAGAGCTTGCAGGTGCTCTCGGGTGCTTCCTCACCTGCACTGGACCACAGCCAAAATGCATGAGTTGCAGGAAAAAAAAACTATATCTAAAATATGGTAACATTTAATTTGTAAATTTTTTTTGGTAGTTCTGAACGAGACATTTTTGTGACAAATATTCATTGAAATCTCACCTAACAATTTAGACTTTTTAGCACATTCCTTTTACCAGCTCAGCTCTAACATACATTCAGCAAATGCTTTGGGCATTTCTCATCTGGTGCTTTCAAAGTTTCTCTGAGATCCACAGTAGCAATCATCAAAACTTTTCTTTAATTTTCCTAGGATTCTGATCTCTAACATCTACAACATCTACAATTACAGTTATTTTCTAGTGTATAAAATATCTTTAGATGTGCCAAATATATCTGATTAAATATACTTCAATGCATAAACTATTCTTTTTTTTTTTTTTTTTTTTGATGTATCACAATGAATACATTGGCTTTAACGTCTATTCTCTTGATCAGTCATTTTGAGGTGGTCCACTTTTGTTTTCCTGACTTTCACAAACATGCTTGCAGCCAGTAAGGGACTCTTCACTATGATTAATGGCCTCCCATTGGGTATACAGAGAATTTCCCAGCCTGGTTCCCTTGAGAATGCTCCACTACATGGATTTCTACGCAAAGCTAGATTAAAAGAGGAGGAGCAATAGCTATAGTCCACCTACCCCACAGCCATCAATTATATACAGTTATAAATCAAAGTTTTCAGCCAGAACAAAGCCCAGTGTGGCAAACAAACAAGGGCGTTCACAGCAAATTGTTTTGAAGCAGAATAAAACTCTTGATAGAAACAATGGGGCAAGCAAAGCCACTGTCAATATCACCATAAAGTTCCGTTGATTTATTAAGAATTAGACACAGTGTATCCAATTACTGCTGAATTAACTTAAACAGAAAGCAGCAAGTGGAAAAATAAGCAAGGAGATGGATTTCTCTTTTGAAAGGAAAAAAATCACGCAATTCTATATCGTAGTTAATTGAAGACAGTAACGTGAATCATAAAGTATCTGTACTTTAACTCCCAGTATTTGTGTTTCTTGGCTTTGGGTTTTAAGCTCTCTCTTTCATGAAACACTGGTATGTCTATCTCATCCATATTTCATCTCCGCTCTGTTTGTTTTCCCGGCTATTTCTGCCTCCATGCCATAGATGATTTTGATCAGTTTGGATATTTTTAAATACCCTTCACGCACAATCTGCTTTCAAACAAGACAGTAGAAAAAAACACTAGGGGACGTGGAGACAAAAGGCTGTTAGCACCGCTCCTCACATGTCTCTTCCCTTCTGGACAATGTGAATTATCTGCAGGGGGTTGGGCCCCTTTTTTCAGACATTTAAAATTCCATTTTTTGATACACAGCAGCTTTTGGAAAGCCAAGGAATATAGTCAAAACCAGTCAAAATGAATGTAAGCTCCAGCCAAAAAATTAGTGGATATTTGCTATTGCACCCAGTCCTCACTGCAGAACATTTTTCACATAGACTCTGTCTCTCTCTGAAGAAACAGATGCTTATGAAGAGCGCTCAGTGATTTTCAGCAAGTGAAAAATTAATTTTTTACAACTCTGACTAAAGCTGTGCAGCCAAAGGCAAGAACCTTTAGGATGACTTCATGTTCCTGAGAGACAAACCTTATCTGTCCCACACCACATTTTCCCCAGTCCTTCCTTGCCGTACAGTCCTCCAGCTTGCAGCAGGCATCAGCATCCCAATTTTGGAGTAAGATGGAGTTTATGCACCTCTGACAGCGTAGGGTCACACATGAAATATAGAATCATAGAATGGAATCATGTAGCTTGGAAAAGACCTTTAACATCATTGGGTCCATCACTCCCCAGCACTGCCAAGCCTGCCACTAAATCACGTCCCCAAGTGCCATTAATGCAAAAGTTGTTCAGACCTAAATTAATGCACACATAAGCGCCTGTCTTCCCTGCAAAGATTTCTTCAAAGAGGCCCCGTGCATCCAGAGTGCAGAGGCACCATATCCCCTTCCTGCCTGAGTAAATCTGTATTGAGAAACATGGACAATCATCTCAAGGGCTGGTGAGAAATTCCCAGTAAAAATCCAGGACAGTCTAATGTGCTTAGCGTCCTGCAGGTTTGTAACATACATATCAACAGTATTGATCGTTGACTAATTTTATCTTCTTTTATCTTGTTTTTTTTCTTCATGGAAATAAATGACTGGCAAATAGAGAGCAGAATTGACATGATGTCTGGAGCTCTAACCCCAGATCTCTTGCTAGCTGTATACCACCTAATTCAAAACACCAAATAATGAAAGTCCACATCCTTCAGCAACCAAATAAAACTGCAGAATATCAGTTTCTACAAAAACAGCACCAATTAGTGCATACTTGAATTTCTTTTTCTGTCTCCTAAGGGTGTTCATTCTGGATAGACTTTCTCAATTTTCTTATCTGAGCATAACTTTTCCAGCAGATTCCATCAGATGCTTGTAGGTATGCACTGCTTAACATTTTGAACCTGAAAAAAAAATCACCCTTCATCCTTAGATTTTCTTCCAGATTTCTGAATCTGGAGAAGAGGCAAAAGATGGTCATACGAGAATTTTCTTAAAGATCCTCTTCTAGTGTTAACACAAATTTTCCTTCTGGAAGCCTACATTATTTTCCTGGCAAGACTATCTTCAAGTAAGAATAACAAAATTTGTTATCCACAGTTTCATGATCCACACATTCACATTAGTGGACCTCTCTTCCTATGTATTTCCACTCTAATAAAAGAGACATTTGACAAAATACATAAAAGCACGCAAGAATTCCATTAAGGAATTCCACAATCAAGAGTCATAGCCCCTCACAAAAGACATCTACAGTGCCAACGAAAGAGGTGCAAAGGTACATATTCCATTTAGGTTAAAACTCTCTAGTAAGTAGTTCTCAAATTTTCAAAGGAATCAATTTTCAAATTTTCAAGGAATCGTGAGATAGAAAGTGAAAAACGCTAGCAGAAATGCTAATGTATCAACTTTTAAGATGATATGCTATGCATACACAACTCCCTTTAAATCAATTTTGGTAACTACAATTTTGTAATTCAAATGCCTGAATTACACAAAGCTGTTGGCAAAGGTAAAATTATGCTGTTTTGAAGAAGACATCAGTAAAAGGTATGATTTAACATACTTAAAAGTAGCTTAACATCTACATGTATTACTGCTGAATTTCTCCCTTTCTTAAAAATTTCTTCGTCCCTGTATCGCCTGACACACACACACCCCTATTATATCCTGTACTTTGGAAAATGCATTCCTTAAGGGAAAGTATGGAATTTTGCACATAGAGAATCCAGTCCAACCCAAACGAGGTCCAAGCTGGCAGAAGCTTGTAGCAGCTTCTGATACATGCTAAATACTAAGAATAGAAACCAGCAGTGCTTTCACAGCTCCGTGAGAGTGTTTGTGTGGCTAAAATTAAACGTGAGGTCTATTGATCCACAGCTAGTTTTCAGTGTCAGGCAAATTCAAAGGTGAAAGAAAAGAATGATGACCTTGACACAAATGTGATTGGAAAAATGGACTGGCTGGGAGGAAAATTTGTGTTTTCCCAAAAACTGAATGTGTAATCCTCCAAACAGACTTGTGGCTAGGCACAAGAACATCAATTGAAGTGTGACATCAGCCAATTCCCTTGGTTCTTTAACACTCATCCTGCAGCCCCTCCAACAGGAGGTAAACCCTTCATCATCCTGCCTAGATGTTCAGTGCAGGAGCTCCAGGAAGAAGCCTGACACAGCAGATACAGAAAGTTTAAGTTTACTCCTTTCATTGAGTGGATACACCAAGGGGATTTGACTTGTAAGGACAGAAAGTGGATGGACGCACATAATGAGTTACTAAAAATTGAAGTCATATTTTGCTTACTTTTATTTGCAAATTTTTCTGGAAAAGAAACCAAAGTACATACCTAGTTCGGGTACCAACAGGCTCAAGGTCATGCAGAAGAATATAATTATCATCATAAAAAATGGAGGCAATTTTAAAGACACAGTTTTCTGTATGAACTTTGTGAATGGATGAGTACATCTTAAAAGAGCCGATGGCGAGAGACCTTCCTTTTGCTCACTCTATGAAGTTATGCCTGAACCATATAATATTAAGGTGAGCACTGTTTGTAGATGCAAAATTACTTTTTGAAGGGGTCACAAATTCAAACACAGCACCTCAGCCTAGCCCGAAAGCATTCCTTTTTTTATTACTCCTTTTTAAATGTTTATTTCATACACATTTACCACAGCTCATTTCAGCTGAACAGAACCCCCATGTTTGTGATTTTTGCCTACAAGAATATTAAATTTCTGCACATCTGTCTTCTCTCTAGGGGTTTCTCTAGGGAATATAATAGTCTATTTGTTTTTCTATTGATCTTGTATCTAAATACTGTTTTCTCCTTTCAGAAAAAAAGAGAGCTGCCAAAGAATCAGTAGTGTCACTGTGAAAATGTTTTTCTTAGCTGGATGAAATGATGGCAGAGCAAGATTGGGAAAAAATATTTTTCAAATCTGTTTTAATAAGCGTACTTCCAGATAGGTATATGCTAGATATTGGTCTAGGCATGCCCCAGGCCTATGATCCATCTTTCATCCTTTTTACCAATTTCAGACTGACAGCTAAATTAGCTCCTGGAAAAGGCTCCCGTAGGCAGTAACCAATAACCTGCCATCCAAGGTAAGTTGCAACAGTGAGAGGCATAGGAAAAAAAATGGAGATAGAAAGAAAGCTGAATTTACATCAGTCAATAAGAAAAAAAAAAAAAAAAAAGAGAATACAGAAAGGATCAAATTCTAAAAAAATAAAAAATTAAATAAATCATGCTGGAAAGAGAAATAGAAATTGTGATTTAATGTTATGTTAAGCAATAGGCATAGACTGACCTCTTAAAATATGACTAGCCAGTCTTGAGTTTCTGTAGTTAGTAAAACCAGTGAGTTTACAAATACACAACTGCAAATGGAAGGGCTTTCTCTTCCTATAATATTTAGGCTTACTACCACATGGTTACTGAGATGTGTTCATCAGGAGAAAATAGTTGGTCATAAAAGGCAAGATATCAACAACCTTTTGAAAGACAAAGCTCATTTTCTTCTCAGGCAAAATAAAATCCTCAGCATGGGAGAGTTCACATTACAGTGCTAATGGTGCACATGTGCTGAATTATTTAAAAAATAATAAAGATAGGAGGAATGACACATCCGCTGGTTCACTGACAAAGCAGGCAGTTTAATATTTGCACAGTATCTGACCAAGTAACTTGAGCTTATTGAAGCTGACGCTTAACATAGATTTCTGCATGAAAAATAACTGCTGCAAACACTCTGAATAAACTCTTTCTGAAATGGGCTTAGTGAAATCTGAACTTGCATTTTATACTTGCATTTGTGTAATTTTTGTCCGTCAGACTCCATGATAGGCAAATCATAGTTTAAAACCAATGACTTTGAGACAGTTAATGATTTTGCTTCATGGTAGCAATTTCCCTTAATGTTATTAAAGGCACAACATAACATTAGAAATTCGAATTAAAATTATAATTTCAAAATAGGGTGCAGTACTCTGCTAAGCACTGTTAACAAAGTTTCTTCTGTTTCATTCATATAGATAGATAGATTCGAATTTCAACACACAATCCCAAAATGTTAACACAGATACTGGCAAAAAAATCCCTTTTTGTTTAGTGGGATGCCACAAAACATGACAAACCCATTTTGTTGCTCACTGCAGCTGTGTGTCTGCGTTTGAAAAGCATGCTTAAATTAAAGATACAAAGAAATGCCTGGGGTTTCATTGCATTGCAAATGTAAAGAAAGACTGATTTTCTTCAAAGGAGGTTGATAATAACCTACAAACAGCAGGTATTTTCTGCTACCAGCATGTAGCTGGCATGTCATGGCTAGTACATCTTTAATCATAATAATGAGTTCTGTGGTAATCATGATAAAATATGTTTTAACTGACAATGTTTTTACCTGCCATTGCTACCCTCTACTGAGAATTAGCCAACTTCTTTTCTTTTTCATTTTCTATAGCTTTAGCAGCACATCTCATTGAGGCAGCAGAACCATTAGCTGGATTACTATTCTAAAAGGTTTGCTAGTTGTCAACATTTAACTCTTAAATATCAATTTAAATACTGAGAAATTCAACTGACTGCTGATAACAAGGAATACACATAAAAATAACAGAATGGTCTGGAAAAATAAGGGAAATTGCCATTTCTTTTCCTGCAACAGGCAAGCAGTTTTTTAACTCCTTTCTCAAAGAAAAAAAAATTTTTTTTCCTGCCACAGTTATCAAAGAATCATAGAATGGTCTGGACTGGAAGGGACCTTAAGGATCATCTAGTTCCAACAGCCCTGCCATGGCCTGGGACACCATTACTAGACCAGGTTTCTCAAAGCCCCATCCAGCCTGGCCTTGAAGACCTCCAGGCAACCACAACTTTTCTGGGCAACCTGTTCCAGAGCCTCACCACCCTCACAGTAAATAATTTCTTCCTAATATCGAATTTAAACTTAACCTTTTCCAGTTTCAAGTCACCACCTCTTGTCTTGTCACCACATGTCCTCGTGAAAAATCCCTTTCCAGTTCTACTGCAGTTCCCTGTAGGTACTGAAAGGTCACAATGAGGTTACCCCAGAAATTCTCCTGTAAGTTCCCATTTTCTCTTATGTGCATTTTCTTTGAGATGTTTCCCATGTAAAACTAGCATATTTCTCTTGTCTGTTGGGAAAAAAATAAATAATCAGACCCATAGCAAGACTCTCTCTTGTCCTACACTGTCAGCACCAAAAAAGGGCCAGTTACTCTCCCCTCCAGCAAACATCACATCCCTCTCAACCCAGTTATTAAGAGCACTTAATTTTTGCATCTCCTAACTGCAAGCAGGAACACAGTAGTTTACCATAAGGGCACACCAGCTTCCAGCCAACTCCAGAAAAGCTGATTCTCCTTGAAATGTTGTGGATGCCCTATCCCTGGAAGCATCCCAGGCCAGGTTGGATGGGGCCCAGAGCAACCTGATCTAGTGAGATCTACCCACTACTCACAGTAGTGGGGTTGGAACTAGATCATCTTTAAGGTTCTTTCCAAACCACCCATTCTATGAAATGTCACCTTCTTCTTTCAATATAAAAATGAATACATAAAAAACACCTTCTTCCTTTTTTAATTAAAGAAAAAATTAAGAGCATAATTAGAGAAATATCACTGAAATTTCACAAAAAATGTGGAAGTTAGAGAGAAGTGATTAAACTTTTTTTTAAAGCACAAAAGAGCTGCCCAGTAAAACATCCTGAATGGCAGAACATCCAGCATTAAAAGCTGAACCAAAAGTAAACTCAATGTCTAATAAACTTCCCCCCCCAGTCCATGATAAACAAACAAACAGGTGGCTATGAATAAATGCAACCTCTTCCACCAGGCTTGTAGAGGATTATTTGGAAGGGAAATCAGTAGAACTCTTATGTGCAAACCTAAAATGGCTTTGAGTGCTGGGGATGAACTCAGCATGGGCACTGAGGCTCATGCAGCACAAATATCTGCTCCACAGCCTGTTTCAAAAGCCTGTGCCAGACCTCAGGTTCTCGGTTTGGCCAGGAATGAGTAAATTTTCTGGGACAGAGTTAATTTTTTAAACCACAACAGATCATCACAGAAGAGCCCCTGATGTATGGTTTTATTTTTTTCTTCTGCCACTGTCCCCACAGTAGTGCCAGCAAAACTCTTGCAGTAGTCCAAAAGAATTTATCTGACAGCTGCACCCTGGTCACAGCACTTCCAGGAACCTGGGCATCCGTCCCAAATCCTTTCATAGATAGGAACCAACTTGAGCAGCAATGGTGAAAGATGAGGTGAGAGCAGACTATCAGAGGTGGCAGCTTGGGCTGAGTATCCTACCCCATCACCAGTCAGCCCTTTACCTGAGCTTTTACAAGCCTCAGTGTGCTGCACTATTTATTTATTAATAAAACTTTCCACTGCACAGCGGCAATAGGAGCAGGGCTAGAGAAAACACTCTTGAGTTATTCGAACATGAGGGTAGCACAGCTTTTTTCAATACCTCAGCTATTTTGTACAATGTAGGAAATACAAATGCACCAGAGCAGCTAAGACCTCTGAAGGAACAAAGTACTTAAAGACTAAACTATGAAGAAATAAGCATTCTAAATGAGTGCCCATTTCAAAAGCATTTTTCTTTTGCCACTTACTAAGTTTGCAGAAACCTGCTGAAAGGATGTTTCTCTGTTACAACCTTTAACTCCGAGTTCTTAACCACACCATAGATCATAATATTGTCATTCTTCACTGTCACCACTGCGTCAGCAGCTGTTTTTGGTCTCACAAAAAAGGATTTGACCTTTGGGATGGACAGGAAGCTGAAGGAGCAACTTTCTGAAAAAATAGCCTCCTGTTTACATTTGCCTTGTTTAGTGAACAATTATCTTGGGAGACATAAGTAATAAGCATGTAAGTTTACATAAGCAGAAGTGTCATTTTGATAGCACTAAATATGAGTGCATGTCAAGCTGTCGGTAACGGTGCTAACTGTAAAATGCTGACCTGTATTTTACCAATAAACCCCAGGAAAATGCAAATGACAAGAGCAACAGCACAGTCTGTCAGAATCTAACCCCTATCTATCACAATGAGCCTCATCAGCAATGACAGAGAAAACAGCAGCTGCCATTATTTTATGACACAATTTTTAGCGGAATTTGTTTACAATTGTATGTTTAATGCTGGTGAATTCAGACCACGTTTTCTATGATCTAAATCAAGAGCGCCAGCAAGCCTCAAACTATTCCATATATATGCCCTAAATATTCCCAAATACTTTAGTCCTACTATAGTCAGCATTAAGTTTTCTATATATATTTGTGTGCTGAAAATAAGTGCTTCATGTGAATGAATCTGAGAAGCAGTAGGGTGAAGTACATGCAGTATAACATTTTATGAGAGTTAGATGTTATGTTAGATAACTCATAATGGCAGAGACAAAGAAAGTCAGTTCTTTAAAATCTTGTATTCTGCTGAAGTTATAATGCTATTTAAACATATTGCAAGTATTTACACTTATTGTCTATAAAATCTTAGTTTTAATGAAGCATCACTTCATTTTCTGAGGTTTGAAAATATGTAAAAATCAAACATGAAGTATAATAGTTTTTTCCAACTTTGTATTTCACACTATCTTCACAGTGATATTTAAATATTTTAAAGGGCTGTAAAGGTGGAATGTACAATATCCAATCAGGAAACCAACCTCAAGAGCACCCCTGAGGGTGTACTTTAATAGTACAACAGAACACTATTTTATCTGCTTGGAAGAAAATACTACTGTTTAGAGTCCATATAGTCACAGTTTTATATGAGACCTAGAGAAAAACTACATACATTATGGAACAGATTTACTGCTATATGCGTGCATATCTCTTACATTTGCATGTATTTATTATTCAGCAGCTTCTGTAGACCACCTCTATGCTGTAACTCAGTTCACTACAGGATAGTAATGACACTGCCAACAAATGCATCCCCTGAGAGTACTCAGGCAACTTCTTTTAGTTACAGCAAGTCTCTTGAAATACCATCCTAGCTCAAGGGAAAATTTAGCTCTTTATTTACTTAAATTTTAACAAACAACAGGAACAAAGAGCACAATGCCAAATACCCACGACTGTCACCACACCTCCCAGGGTGGCATGTTCTCTTCTATGTCATCTCTAACATTACCAAATGTAAATTAAAGAAAGCACCCAAATCCTCACTGGACTTTTTCATGATCCTGAAATGCAAGAAGAATAATTTTTGGCTTGCCATCTAGGGTGGGGTGAATACCTCATCAACCTCAAGGTGCTACAGAGCAAAATCATATGCAATGTTCAAAAGTACCACAATGAGAAAAGAACACACACCTAACCTGCTTTTAAACAGTTACTAATGACTCAAATTACAGAAAGCTCTGTCAGAAGACAGACATGCAAGTCATCTGCCACAGCTCAGCAAAATCCTGTGTGCAGGCTCTGTGGTCAGATTCTTTTTTTTTTTTTTTTTTTTTTTTTTTTTGATCCATTTCCAGCAAAAGATGGATTATGAAACATAACCCCTGCATTTAAAAGTCCAATGGGACTGCTGTGATAACACTACCTGTCTTACTGCTTAACACACACCATTGTGTTTTGGTTTCCCCGGCTTGGGCTTCTTTTTGCAGCACAGATGTCAGGAATATTTCTATTTAATATCTGGCACATTTTTTTTCACTGAGGAAAGTGAAAGGCCTCCACAGAGTGAACCAATGTTCACTTTTTTACTTATAGAACTTGACTTCAACTTTCCATCTGTCTCAAGTTCATCCCCAATCGGTGTGCTGAGACAGCAAAAGACTATGGATTAACCATCTGTCTGAAGAAAGCTGAGATAATGTGCCATCCTACACTTGGGAGAGGATAAAGATCCAGCATGACAATCAATGCAGATGTACTCTCATAATGGATTTCACTTACTGGGATGAGTTTTGGTTAAGCACTAGCCTTAGTGATCACTAAATCATTAATTAAAAGTAAAAAGTTGTATCTTGCCTCCAGCAAAGTACCACACTGCACCTGACATCAGCACAGCGTGAGATCAAACTCAACTCCACTCCATTTCTACTCAAGACTCAAGCCAACTCTCTTTTTCTGTTCCTTCTGCTCTTCAGTGGCCCTCAAGACCATCTCATGGCATCCTGAACACCCTCACCCTGAGCTCACCCTGAACACAGGTCTCCTGCCTCTCTTCCCTGCAGGACAGTCACCACTGTCATTTCAGCCATGTCCGCTGCCTTCCTCAACACCTTCCTCTTCCTCTGCTCCTGCTCTCTGTTCTCCCCAGACTTCTCTGCCTGTCATGCTGGGCTTTCTCCTTCTGCCTCGTCCTGTCCTTGCATCTGCTTCTCCAAGACTCACTCACTCTTTTTTTCTCTCCTCTGAGCTGAATTTTGTCCTCTTGTCACGTAACTGTCTCCCCTTCATCACAAACTGGACAAAAAAAAACCCAAAAACAAACAAAGCAATAAATAACCCTGTTCCTGGCAAGGTGCTTGCTGCCATCCCATGTTTATTTGGTCTGAGCTCCTTCTCCCAATGCAGGCCTTGTCTACTGACACCACAGTCCCTTTGAGCACAAGGACTATTTGCTGTGGGGTATTTGCACACTGCCTGCCACAGAAAGGTCCTCCAGTACCAGCATCATTTCCTTATCCCACAGAGCCAGGGTCACAACACTACACTGATTTTTAATGCAGCTCATCCAAGGAGAACCTACATCCTTTTCTTTTCTTTTTTTTTTTTTTTTTTTGTTTTTTTTTTAATATGCTTTCTAAACAACAAAACAAGTTGTTGTAACTGTAGGCACAACTGAGCATGCAAGGACATAGGACATCCACACAAGTGTTGGACACAGGGAGCATTATTTAGCATATCAACAGGCTAATCAAGTAGAGGCACCTTGTACCATTCCCATCTCATTCCAAGGGAGGTGAAGTAGAAAGCCAGCTTGTGTCTCCAGCCTCAGGTAATGGACATCCAAGACATTTAACTGCCTAGCACAGGTTTATTCGTCTGATCCTACAAAAATATCAGCCCAACTCATTCCAGATGGGTGCATACCCAGGTGTCCAAATTTACATATGCAAGCACACAAACATGCTCCTGCACAGACCCACGCTGCCCACACAACAAGGAGTACAGCAGACCCTTAAAATATCTGTTCCACTTCTCTCCCACCTCACACACGGTTAAAAACTGCAACCTAATTTTAATCCATTGCATATTGTTCTGCAGAATAGTTTGGCAAATGACAGCTGCTAGATAAAAACATTTCTCCTTCATTACTTTTCAACAAGTTCTCATTTGTATTCATCTCCTCTGTCCAGATGAAATGACACTGCAAGTCAGACACACCTGTTTGACAAGAAGTGAGGTCATCTGGGACATGAATTTGTCCTCTTACATAAGAAAAGGCCTAGTCACAGAATAAATAATAAGAAAATAAAAATAATAATACACATCCATAAAGCAGTATGATAGCAGAATTGTTCAAGAGTGGTGGTTACTTGTCCCACATAGAAAATACAGTATAGCAAATAGTTTAATAAAAAAATTAGAAAAACATAATTTTAAAAAGTCAAAAAAAAGCAAAAGCTTGAACAGCAATGAGAGACAGACAGATGAAGGAAAGAAAACATCCTGCCCACTACGACACCAGCCTCAACATCTGCAGTTGCTGAGGAACAGAATTTATTAAGGCAAAGTGAATCCTCAGGGTGAAAACAAGTTCGAAACATACTTCAACCTAAGGAAAACAGGATGCTTCTCAAGCAAGGAAAGCAGTTTATACTTCAGAGAACAAAAACAACTGTATTCATTTGTCTTACTTGCCAAGTGCCATAAATTGAGCCTCTCCAACTTTAATTAGCTGTTTAAAATATTCACATTTAAAATAGTTTTATCTCTACTTAATGAATTATTTGTCACTTATAGCCCTATGTTTTCTCCCTTATGAACCTGAAAAAAGCACCAATATGTTTCTCTTTGCTTAATAGAGTGTAAGGAGAAATAGGTGCTCAGAAGGTAGGTGTTTCCCCATCATCTCAGGCTTTTATTCAGACTAACTGAAAAAGAATCTTCTGCTATGGCTGAGCCCTTGGCTTAAAAGACTTCAAAAGTTGTACTGTCGCATCTTTAAAAAAATGCATGTACTATAACTAGCAAGTTTGCAAAAAACATGGTAATACTTGTAACAGGCACATACCACATCCATCTGAGGACTGGCTGAGGACAGATTTGGACCAAGACAGACTCAAATATTGGCTGGGGAGAAGAATCTCCAGCACCACCACTCTGTAGCCACTTTGAGCATGACTAAACATCCAGGTGGGATGCTGCTTCTGCAGTGTGCCCAAGAAGCACCTCCACGACTTTCTTTCCATGTGACCATCTCTGCAGTGCTCTCTTTCCCACATAAACTCCACTGGGGCTCTTCCTCACCAGCAAGGCGCCAGATTGCTGCAACACACCTGCACAGAGACAGTGGCCCCCAAGAGCAGATGGCTCCTGCTTAGAGAGGGGCTTGTGTGAGATGCCAGCAGTGTTGATGATCAAGTTCTGCTGCCTGCCAGCGAATTTCCAAAGAAAATGTCACGCTTTTGGTCTACCTTGCCTGGTGCTATACATCTGTAGCACTATTTCTTTCTATTTCCTTTTCTCCTCTTCTCCCTCACACTCTTACCACCCCTCCAGCCCCCACCCCCCTGCAATCAATCAGTAGTCCTAAGCTGGAAACCCCTTGCTGTGAATTGGATGGAGATGCTGGTAGGATGTGATCCTATCCAGAGTCTCAAGTTTGTGATTCCTTGGATGCTTTGGCTACTAAACTCTCCACTTGTGTGTGCTCAAAGCATGCTGCAAGGCCAGTCTCACTTTCTATCCTGAAGACCGGGAATATTTCAAGCTCATTTTGTTTGCCACTGAATATCTGCCATAGAGAGATGAGAACTCCTTTCTATTTCACTGTTCTCTGTACCATGTATTAATTACAGGAAGGGCATCCAGAACATAGCTTTGGTCTCCTTAATGGCTTTTAGAAATCTAAACACATGAAAACAAACATTGGATTTTGTTCTGTACATAATCCTGACCAGCTGTGACTGAGCTTTATATAAACCAGCTTATTTGATA
The DNA here is from genome assembly GCF_028018845.1 of Melospiza georgiana. Lineage (NCBI taxonomy): Eukaryota > Metazoa > Chordata > Aves > Passeriformes > Passerellidae > Melospiza > Melospiza georgiana. Next base: position 39,383,463 of record NC_080430.1, on the reverse strand, counting down.
GACTTCCTTAATGAGAATTGCCTTGTAGTGCAAATCATCTGAGAAGGTAGGACAAAAAGGAAAATTCACTTTCCTCTGTGTTATGGTGTCATCACTTAGAAAAGGAATCAACACAGCAATTAATTATTTTTACACACACACTCTCATCTGAAGGACCAGCATGACCTAGTACCAGACAGGTAACTGCAAAGTCTGAAAATTCACAGATGTGCAGCATATTTATGGAAACAATCCAAAGACATTTGGCTTGGGGGAGGCAGGAAAGGGAAGACCACCAAAACACTTTGGTCTTCTTTCGGAAGATTAGCTGTGTGCCCACCTGACCACATGTTAAAGCAGCATTTCTTTAATAAAAACAGAATCTTAACCCTGGAAAATTACAAGATTCGATATGGAAAGTGTCAGCTACAGAAGTTGCAGCTGTGGACATCAAAAGCAAACTATGAATCAAAAGTAAAACACTCGCTAGGCCAGGAAACAAACTATCTGTGTGAGATGCCCAAAGACTGAAAGGCAGAGGCTTTCTCATTAATATCAAAGCAGCACTTACCACATCCTGATCCAAAAACCAAACACGAGGTGCCACGCTCTGGACACACACACACACCAGAGTTTCATTCTCCAAACATGAAGAATATCCCCCATAACACTCCACAAGGTCAGGAACAGGTTCTCCTGACCTAGTGGGTGGCAAGAGGTGGGGCCATGGACAATGCACATGGACTGGAGCACTATCTGCTCCCTGAGCAAGAAGAGCGTGGCTCTACCTTCAGCCACTCCAGGGTGGGTATTGTCCGTGTCACGGGTGAGACTGAGCAAGAGGGGCTGGATCTGGAAGCGATGGCAGCTTCATGGAAGCTGGATCTGGAAGCAATGGCAGCTTCATGGAAGCACAGTAAGAGAAATGCAAAGTTATACCAGACAAGACCACCAGCAAACAAGGGGGCAGTGCTGACTTCTACTGAGGAGTGATGGAGCTTCATTTCCTTAACTCTATCTAGAGGGAGGAGGAAAAAAAAAAACAAAAGGAAAATGACTCCCACATCCCTCCATATACCTTCCAGTCTTAAAATGTCACCTGAAAAGGAAGTTGATTTTACTTCCTTTTAGAAAATTCAGAAATGTCTTTTCATAATTACTAAATGTGAAATGGTTGAAACCTCGGAAGATGATTTGTCTCTCTCACCTACTGTTCTACTAGTGGAAGATGGCGGGAGGGCTGGAACTAGATTTTCTTTAAGGCTCCTTTCAAACCAAACCATTCTATGATTCTATTTGACAAAGACACAAGTGTTTTTATTTTACTTTAACTTATTTAAAACAGAATCCCCAAATGAAAAGAAATCACTTTACCTAGCAGTAGCATCAGATGACTCCTCCTTCCATTACTGATGCCAACTACAACATGGAGGGCAAAAATGGCCAAGGCCTGAAAAACGGGTTATTTTTTCCAGCCTACCAATGGCTTTTGTGCCTTTTTCCACAGTACAGAGGCTTGAACAGACAAGACTCATTCTCAAAGTCCTTAGCCATGCTACAGATGAAAAAAGATTTTCCAGTAGGTTATTTAATCCATGGCCCACCTATAATTACTCATGCACAGGAAGAGAAACTTCTAGTTTCAGGCTTCTGAAAGCAGGTTAATGAAAGTGCCTTTGTTTGTGGGGAAATAGGGAGCAGGGCAACTTGCTTAAAATGGTACATTTTTGCCATATGTAGCTAGAAAATAAACCCATCCATCAAGGATATATTAAAAATAGATGAAAACTGGCTCCAGACATAAGATTACTTGGTGAAAATGCCAGAATAATGGACATGGATTTTTTATTCGATCAACTCTGAACAACAGGGGAGATTAGTTTATGCAAACTCCACAGAACAAGGCTTTATTTCAGAAAGTAATCCTTCAATTTAGCCAAGATTTTGTTTGCTCAGAGACACAATGGAACAGAAAAAAAAAAGAAAGAAAATATCTGGCACACAGAAAGACAAGCCTGTGTACTGCACTTAGAAACAATTAAAGATGTGCTTTGCACCAGAGTAAAGCTTTTAACTACTGGAATAGGCAGAGCCAAATCTCGTATTTTGTGCATACAGTTTAAACTGCCAAACAGGGTTTATGTACCGATTAGTGGAGATTATGTAGAGTGGTACAGCCATTTTTTAAAAATACAATATTATTACAAAGAACCCCCAGAGGTTCATATGAAGATGGTCTCTATTTCATAGACAGTAAAATCACTGAGGCATATCATCACAGCAATGACTTACTACTCCTGAAGGAGCCAAGGGAGTCAAGCTCAGGGCTGTTAATGCAGGGAACAACCCTCCCCTGCAACTGAACACGGAGAAACCAGTTTACAGCTCAGATCAGGTTTTTACTGGACTTTGACTGAGGTCTTAACACGTCTGCATCGCCTGTCAGCTTCATCCAGCTTTTCTAAGGAATTAGGACAAATTAAAAACACCTAAAATATTTCATTTAGGAAGTCTCTACTTCTTGTCACTCTAGTAACACCACTGGTGGCTGTAAATCTTCACCAGTCTTTTGGGAAGAGTCACTTTCACAACCCTACCACGTGCAAGGGACAGTATTACACACTGGATCATGCCCTTCTGACGTTCAAGTTGGGATGTCTCAGGCCTTACTTTAGTCTATGTTCAGTATTCTGATCAATGTAAGGATATTTATCTTCACTACAAATACAAATACTTACATCACTTAACAGCTCTAAAAGTTTTTTTTGGGTAATCTTCACTTTGTAAAACACATTTAACATGATTAAAAGGCATCAGCAGTACAAGAGCACCATAATGTAAATGTAACTGGATTTTAGCAGTTCATCCAAAGTAGAAACCACAGCATGTTTATGAGAAAACAAACACATTTTTCATTAAAAGCCCTTCTCTACACTTTGATACCAACAGGGAAAACTGAGGTGTTTTTTGTGGACATCAACAGCAATGCCAGCATTACTCATAACTTCAGCAAATACTGTCATGCTTGGATGTCACCTGGATCATGTCCCACCTCACCTAAACCAGGCAGGTCACTGCTGTGTGTACTCTAAGTGTCCCTGGTACATTACCCTGTGCAATATAAAGGCACAGATACACGTCCTAGCAATGACCACGTGCTGTGCATGCAGTACACTCATCATTGCCACGTCTTCTCCCATCCCTTCAGCACTCCAGGAAAACTCCTTGGAATATCCTGCCCTCCTGCTTCTCACCTCATCTTACCACCATCTACTAACCACCCAGACAAACCAAGGGAAGCAAGACCAAACTGCATTTTATGAAAATACACACTGAAGGCAGCTGCCCATCACCACCCCATGCCTACTTTTGGGTGCAAACTCCACAGGCTCTCCAGTCTCTGTTCCCACACACAGAGGGCTTCTGAACCCCATGGAATGAGGATCAGTACTTTCAGTTTAGCACAGAACATGCAGGTAATATTTTCAGTTGGCACAACAGCTTAACTACACTATGCTTAAGTATGCACAAAACTTATCTGTGTCTCTGTGTTCTACGTCAAACCTGAAATAGAAATTTATCATCAAGAAAAGTACATGATTTATGTAGCTGATGGTACAATGCACACCAAAGTCTTCACAAAGAAGGCAAGCACCCTCTTTGACCAGGAGATTGCACAGATTACAAATTAAAAATACAACTGTAGTTCTACCATTGCTGCTACTGTCTCATTGCCAAAGAAGAAAAGAAAAAAATGTTCTTTTGGGAGGGGTACAACATACCCTATACAACATAGGAGAAATCTAGACCTGAGGATCATCCTACAGAAGAACAGTGATAGACTGAAGAAATTTCTCTGGACTACTGACTGAGAAAGCCTCCTTGAGTGAAGCAGCCCTGGAATAAAAAACATTCCTGAGCTAAGGGACAACACAGAGAAATGAAAGATGCAACAAGCCAACAATAAAGATAAAAAAATGTTTGCCAATTACTGCTCATTTTTTTTGGAGCTGGCTGCAAAGAAAAGCAGCCCAAGCCAAACACACTGACTTGGAAGAGATCTCTTTCCAGCCTAGGTACCAAGTTATAACAGTTTTCAGTAACTCCTTATTTCTTTGGTGCATCCAAAGGAGAACTAACAGGAAAATGTGCTTTTTGTTTTGCCCTCTCTTCTTCTCAAAATTATTAATACTGTTCTAATGCAGGTGACTTTACATCACTTTCAAAGAGAAAAATTAAATTTTGTCTATCATTCTTGTGACAGGAAAATACCAAGGCTACCAAGAAATAAAGTGCATGGTAAAATCATCCTGAAGATAAGCAAATGTTTAACACAGCCCTGTCCCAAAAGGAACAAGCAGGATGCCCTGGAGAGCTGCTGCCACCTTCCCTCTCCTGGCTGGCAGGAGCACTGTCCAGGTGCCCACAGCACTTTGCACCAAGAGACCAGGCCCTCCTCTAGCCACAATCAGATGCTGAAATAATTCCAAGCAAGATTTTCCCTACTCACAATTTTGGAAAAGCAATTCCCAAACCTGAAGGAGTTCTCCATTTGAAACACACCTTTGGGTCATACTTTTTCCACGATAATGAGTTCAAACAAGATTACAGCTCAAGCAACAAAACACTGGAGCACTTTAGACAGTGGAAAACAAAGAAAAATAGACACCACACGAAATAAACTGCTGGGCTCTGTGTTGCAGTGGACTATAAGGCCAGGAAGAGAAATGCTGTCAAACTTGAAGGGAAAAGGGCATCAGGCAGGTAATAGCACTATTTACAGAAAAACACCATTTATTGAGAAAAAAGGGAGCAAGTGCCTAAAACAAAGAGTCCTTTATTGGGCTGAAGAAAAGCACATTCACATCAATGTCAGCCACCAAACAGGCTGCAAGGACTTTATGTCAGGCCCTACTGAAGGCTCCACCATAGAAGGAACAAGGAAAGGGGTTGCTTTTCCACTTCAGCTGAAAGTTTTTCCCTGGTCACAGCAACACCCTGTTTTATTCAGTCTGCAGAGCAAATGTTTGCTAAATAAAGCTAATTGAAAACTAAAATGTGCAAAAATATAGCCCAAAAAACTTGTAGGACAAATACTGGGGTAAATGAACACATGAATAACAAATTTCCATAAAAATACATGAAGAACAGAAGAGTCAGTTTCAAATTTCTAGGAGTTCTTCATATGTGCCTAAGAAAGTGCATAGAAAAGAAAATGTAAATATTTTATGTATTATTAGCAAAAGCAGTTGTGACTGGCATTATAACTGCTTAGCTTCTTATCCTGCATAATATCTGAAATATTTCTTACCATCAAGTCACTGACCTACAAAAATACCAGAAGAAAGCAAAGGCAGTGTTTTTGACTACAATTCAGAATATGGATTATGAAATTATAAGTAGATAAGATGCCTTTTAAAAGTGAATTATATGGATTTAGAGCTACTTCATAAGCCTATTCAGAACTCTTCAATAGTTTGTGTCCTAGTGCTTCTCTTCCTTGATGCAGAAATAAACTTTTTTTCCTTTCTATTCTGATTTCCAGCAATTGAATCTGCTTCACACATCAATGTTAGCATTCCTATGAAAAATTTTCCTGACTGACAAACCTGCTATGGGTAAACAAGTGATGAGACAAATCCAGATTTCCCTCTGAGCAAAAAGGTTTCAGGGCAACATTCCCATTAAACTATGACGAATTATGGTGAAACGTTGTGTATGAACACAGAGATGAATATGAAATGCGATCAGCTTTGTTAAAGTCACCACAATAAATATAAGATTAATCAATGAATACTGGGCATTTACTGCTGAGCCTTTAAAGCTGTCCTACTGCAAATGCACTGCAGGTACTAGAAACATACCCAGACTTGCTATAGCTGCAAACAGGCAGTGCCAATACTGACTGTAGAGAAAAATGCTCCACGAGTCACAACTTGGAAAGGGAAACCAGTGGTGGCCACAAAAATGCTTAGGATAATGAAGGCACAGCCACCACTCCATCCCAGCAGTCATCCATCCAGGCAGTGGAAATGGCATGGAGTTTGATTTCCCCAAAATGTGAACTTGAAGGCAATTTACTACTAAACTCATGGCTTAGGCTTGAGCCTATGCACAGGTCAAAAGCAGAGATACTGAGCCCTGGAGAGCATACTCATGATTAAAAAGAACATAAACCATGACAACTATCTTTCTTGAAGTTCAACCATGGAGGGAACCACCTTTGCTGCTCTCACCCCAAAAGGGTACTCTGCTCTGTTCAACATTTTGGTATGGCTAAAATGGGTTTCCTTTATCCCCAAAGACCTTTCTTGCTACATAAGTAGCTCACCACTTTCAACTCTTCAAATAAAAGTTTTTTAGGTGATCACAATCCCCCTAAAACGGCACAGTGGAGCAGTTCAGTGCCATATCACAACACATGAGGCAGGAACCAATAAGTTCATTCTGCTAAAACTACTGCTGTAAGATGACAACCAAGCAGAAACAGAGAGCAGCAAAATACCTAAGTAACATTTGACAGCTAGCAGAGAGAACAAAAAAAAAAAAAAAAAAAAAAAAGAAAAAAGAAAGGGCTGTGGAAAACCAGATGAAAATCAACACTGCGAGCTACTGGCTTGAAAATAAACCAGCTTTCCACCCGCCAGCAGCAGCAGCAGCAGCAGCGTACTTGCAAGTCACCGAGATCTCAGTAGGGCCGAAGATTTGTTCCTTGCGGTGCTGTGACCCATCATGGCACAGTTCAGCGAGGCACCAAGGAGCTGGGTCATGCGATGGGCAGATGCACGTGGGAGAGAAGCCCTGGGGCTGCCGGAGCTGCGCGGCTCCCGGAGTCCCCTCTGTGACCAGTGAAGCACAGCAGCGCTCCTGCCCCCAGCTCCTGCAGCCCGGGGAGAAGGGGCAGGCTGAAACCTGGGCTCCTAACCTCCTCTGGATGGATACCTGACACACTGAAAAAGTCAGGTCCTTCTTCTTTAAAAAACAAAACCACAAAAAAAAACTCACCGCTTTAAAATGTTAGATTTACATGCACACCACACAAACAATGCAGAGAGACAGAACCACATTCTTTACCCTTTCAAACTAAACACCACATAACTTGTTTTCTTAAAGCCATGCCCTAATTTGATAGATGGAAAAACTGACTCCCTCTGTCCTGTAAAAAAAAATGAAAAAAAGACAAAAAAGAAAAAGAAATTAATACTAATAATCCAGAGGATTAGGGCTCAGAGGTCAGTGCATAACCTTTTAATGAGCAAGGTATTTAAAGACTGATGACACAGTATATTTTTATTCTTCAGTAATTCAGTACAGAAGTTTACATTGATTGCTTAAAAGGCCATTTGATTTTATTTCCCATATTTAATTGTTCTTAGTGCCCAATAAATGGGTGGCTGAAGAAAGTAAAGGATAATTTTATTCTTCTCATATCATTAAAAATACTGTCAGCCCCACTCACTCATTCACACGCCCTCTGCATGCCCTTCATGTTTGCACAAAACCATGTGGATTATCTGTTTTTCATTACCACCAAACCCGAAACCCCCACAGTGCTCAGCCTCCCTAACCTGAATTAAACGTCTCACAGGTGCATGAACAAAAAAGGAGGTATTTTACCATTCCGAAGCAGAACTTTATTAATTTGACAAGGAAAAACCATAAGGCTTGCACAATGGAATTTTGTTTTACCTCAGAATTTATATCTTCAATGAAAAAGGGCTGCCTGCTAAGTCCTTATGTCTTATCATGGCTTGGATCTCCTCCGATCCTGCTCATTGAGCAAGAGCTGCAGGTCCTCAGACATGCATTTAAACACATGGCTTAGCTATATGCCTAAAGTTCAGCATGTGCTTAAATTAGCTCATCATCTGCTCATCTTTCTCCTTGTCAACAGAGAACAAATGTGAAAGACATAGGAAGGACTCTCTCGCCTATCCAGTATTTGTTGTATCTCACAACACAGCTAAATTATTCCACTCAATGAACATCGTGACAACTTCCTAGGTACAAAGTTATTTTTTGATTTCCATGAATTATGGAGTTATCTGGACGATAGACACAATTCCTAAGCTGCTATTTATGCAACACGCAGACAGTGTGGGTACTTGTTGAACCCACCTACATACTTGCACAATTCCAACTCACCAGAACCCGAAACAGAAAAAAACCCTCTCATTTTCTAGTTTCTCTCTTCAACATTTCTATGATGTAAGAAATTATTATCACCATTTTCCATCCAGGCAGCTGAGGTACAAAGAAATATGGTTTGGATTTGCAGAAGGTTCTGAGGAAGTTTAAAGCCCAGATCACCTTATCTTAATTCCTAACATGTTAGCCTTACTTTCAACAAACTCAGAAGGTGAAACTGTTAATGCCATTGAACTCAACAGGATATTTTACAATGGTTTCAACAGTGTCAGAATTTCATCTTCTAATGCCAGAAGGATTTTTATCTAAATAAAATCTGGGACTTTTTCTTTATAGCAATTCACAATATTTTATCACACACCACTGAATTACTGAAAAGTTAACTTGATTCACTACTTCATTTAAAGCAAATCTCCCTCAGTGGAAAATACCGATTCCTAACAACAACAACAACAAAAAAGTACATAGCATACAACAAATTTCATCAAAATTCATACATGCATATACAAGGCAATTTTTCAAAGCAATTTTCATGTACCATTCAATATTAATGATCTCAAAGATCATCCCTGTAGAAAGGACTATTGAAACATGAACAAAAAAGGAAATGGCATAAAATATCTTTTGAAAGATAACCATGTAGAGTTTTTGAAATGCAATCACATAGTTGAAATAGTACAATTTATATTGGATCTGTAATCTACTTAAGTATTTATTGATTGACACCATGACAAAATAACTGTTGCCCTAATAGGATTCACATCCAACATTTTTTAGGTTTTCCAAATAGTTCACATGGTACATTTACATATAAATCAATTAATATTGACTGATTGATCAATATATGCACAGTATGAAAAAGAGTTTTGGCGGCTTTATGTTCTCCGCAGAGCAGCTTTACCTACTGATGATTAATTTTAATTTACTTTAAAGGATTCTATTGCACTGAAACTTTAATTAAAAACGAAATGAGATAGTCTATAAAGTCTGCATAGCATCAATTACCTAGACTTGATATCCTGCACTTCGCCTACCCTCTGTACATATGGTTTCTGTTAAAATAATTGGAAAGCACTTCTGAACAATGTCACCCACACATCTATTCTAAGAGTGAGAGGATATATTACCATTAAACATCACTAATATTAATAAAGAAACAATTAATTCTTCATTATCTATTTCTAAAATACACCATCAGACTCCTCCAGTTCAAACACAAATAAAATGTTACATATGCCTGTCAGTGAAATGGGTAATCATCATCGTTGCTGTAATTTATACTGCTTTCTCTAGTAAGTCTAATGCCTCATTTATTTATAAGGCTTTTCGGCTGACATTATAAATAGCCTCTTTGAAATATTAAAAAAAAAATCTAGCTCTTATTAAGCAAACTCACATACTTCCTGTCAACTCTTTCCTTATAAAAAGTTGATTTTAATTTGCATTGCACATTTTTTGGTGAACAGGCAACATTCATGTTTATAAATGTTACTGTTTCATTAAAACACACAAAATAATACTTTCCACTGATTCATGTATGTATATTAAAAATATGTGTTTAGCAGATTAATCTCAATCCCAAACTAAGAAGATCCATACAGAAAATTATTTGAAAACTGCTGGTGAGCTTACAGTAGGAGTAAGTCTGATCAGCAGCTAGTCTGATTTGAAGATCAACCCTACCAATGCTGTTCTGGATCAGGGACAAGAACAGTTCAATGTTTTAATTATTGAAAAAGCATGGAATAGTCACAGTCCTACTCCACTGCAGCCAGCATCAGGTTACAAGCCTCTGTGGTGTCTCTGGCACACTGCCTGGACTATTTACTGCTATTTGTAAATTAGACACTTGTGTAGGAATGTCAATTTAAAATATCTTTGTTTAAATGAGCCTGATAAGAGATGACCAGATATCCATTTTATATGACCACTAAATAACTGCATTGCACCCAGCCAGCTTGTGAATTTTACAGGACAGCTAATAACAACCTACAAGGTAGCTTGTGAATTCAACATTAAAAAGAATAAAGCCATCAAAAACAATAAAAAGCATACTCTATAAAGCTGTAACAACAAAAACATCAAAAAAGTCACCTACCATCCATAACAAGAGCAATCTCTGAGCTCTCCATTTCTGAGAGTAATGGAGAGTCTAAGGTGCCCCTATCAATCCTGCTAATACAGCTCCAGCAATTATTTTCCATACTCTACATCAGTAAGTTAAAATATGTTTCCAATGCCTAACACAGCAGTCATTAAAGTTTCCCCTGGTTCAATCAGCATAACTAATGAGGCCACATAATAACAGAATGCAATCTCTAATGAAAAGCCCAACAAAGTCTCCCTGCTACAATACTGCTCGTGATTTAGTATTCTCAACTTGTCCATCCTCCATCTTTTACTCTGTGGATATTATCACCACTCAGAAAATTACATTTCAATGAACTTGTCAGGAAATAAGTAATAAATTAATCAGGCAGCATAAACCAATTACACTCATTTTCTGTGTGTTTTCTTCCAGGGCCCACGCACGAGTGCAGTACTGGCCGCACTGGTTATTCCTGCTGACTGCTCAGAAAGGCTGCAGGCTGTGAGCAGGAACGCTGCTGGAAGGAGGGGGAAAGGTATCTTTGCTCTGCTGAAGCCATCACAACTCCTGTTGATGCCAGAGGACATCCAGCACCAAAACACTGCTATTTTTAAATTATTTTTTTAAAGTATATACAAATCTCCATACAAAACTGAACCAGTTCAGGAACTTTGAAAAGTATCACAAAATTCCCAATGAGAAAACTTCCAGCACCTCAGAAGGTTTGCAAGTGTGGCCTTGTCTATTTCTAGTAGTCAGTAGTGACAAAGAAAGGTGCCTACAAGGCTTAAGTTTTTGTTGTTATGAGTATTTCAAAGTCACATTTGGGAGTATCCAAAGCAATTTATGCCAATGACCATGGCTAAACTGAAGGAACTGAAAGATCCCAACACTGTTTGGGCAGCACCCAGCTGTAAGACAATCTCACTCTTCCCTCCAATTGCTAGAAAAACCTTTAATACTGATATGTTACTTCTAAACATGGGAAATGAGCAACAGTACCATGTGAAGAAGCAGTCAAGAGCTCCCATGCTAACAGATTCAATTTGGATGCCTCTTGCTCCAGGCTGTGTGAAAATTTGGGAAGAGCAGCACACTGGTTTAGCACCTCTTGTTTAAGGCATGATGTCCATCTTCACAAGCAAGAGAACCAGAAAGATTTTTTTCTTTTTAACAAATAAAGCTCAGATGCTGAAGCACAAGGCACACTCTGGCATGGCACAAAATTTCACAGCAAATTATTCAGATGCAAAATCTGAACAACAACAGGCTAGTGGTCCTACAGAGGTGAGCCCAGGTGACACAAAATGGCACAGAAACTCCTTGTTTAACAAGGAATGCGAGTCCACCCATTTACAGCCTTCAAATGGATTCAGCCAGACTCCAAATAGATGCACTTTCAAATAACAACTTTCCACCAACTGCTTTTGTTGATATATAATGAAGATTTTATGCATGCAAACACACTCTTCCCATGTATGAAATATTTCAATGAACTCTTAAACTTAGTCCTGCAAGAGTAATTACACAATCATCATGCACCTGCCAGACTCTAGACCCTCACAGGGCACCGACATCCTCTTTGTGAATATTGTCTGTGCTCTGTCTCAGCTGGGAAAAGATCCAAGTGGGTTAAGCTCTGGGAGCTCATTATCATTGCCTTCTTGAAGGCTGAATATTGCTTAACCTTTCCCCTGCAGTCTGCATAAAATTCCTAGAGGGCAGTTTGAGACTTATATGGACAAATTAAAAGCGGGATTTATTAAGACTGGAGTAAAATAAATTGAAATAAAATGAAATAAAATACGTCATGATACGTAACCTCATATTTGGCGTGAGGTAGGCCAGAAGTGCAATGAAAAAATTAAGTTTCAGCACTTAAAAAAAAATTATCTACCAAGCACTTTTGCCACCAAGCTAGCTGCCAAAGTAATATCCCTTCATGACTTTGACAATTCTTTTCTTTTCTTCATTTATCCTCACAGCAGACATCTCCTACCAAGAAGTCATGTGCTCTCCTACTCTTGCCTATACTAATTTCAGAGTGCATTTATCAACCTTAACAGTTTCAGATCCTCTTTTTTTTCCTTGATTGCCCATTTTATGTTATCATTCTAAACACCTTTATAAAGGTAGAACCCAAAAAGCTCATAAATTCACAGCATCGGTCAAGGACGTGAGAAACTGAACTGGACATTGTACTTTTCACCTCCACTTCCAACAGCATGGAATAATGCTCACAAGACAGGATTATTTGAGCTTGTTCAGGTACTGGGAGCAGTGAAGATGGAGCAACACAGTCCCTGGCTGGCTTGGAGACAGGCTCTGCTGTGTTCAGGTCTATGCCCATGGCACGCTTTCTCCATAGCTCAGGCAAACCAGACAGGCCAAAGCTCATCCTTTGCCCACTTTGGGTCAAGTCACAGCTCTGACCACAGCACAAGTATCTCTACAGACAGCACATCTGACACGTGCATCGTGCTGCCAGGAAAACATAATGGAAAAAATAGAGCAGGTAGTCCCATTCTGTTAACAGAAACAAAAATGGATCAGCAGCACCCACACATCCTTACAAGGACTGCAGGAGACAACCCCGCCAATCAGACCCCGTGTGCCATGGTGGCAGGGGCAGCATTTTCAGTTTTTTGCTGCTTTGCAGTAGGTTTTTCCCAACATGTTCCAACAGCAGCCAGCCCCACAGCCCCAGCAGGATTTAGAGAAACTGTGCTGCTCAAACCTTTAACCCAGTTCACTGCAGCCACAAGCAGGAAAGCTTCAGCAAGCCAATGGGTCTACTGCAGAGATAAAAAGTGCTCACAAACCAGTACGCTCTGCAGCACAAGTTCATTTTGCTACCCCTGGTTCATCTCCATGCCATGGAGCAACAGCCTTTTTAAGTAAATCTCTTTTCCAGCCAGCTTCCATTTTCATGTGTTTAATTTCCTTGTATTATCCCAACTGCACCACAGCAGGTCATACTAAATGATTTCTCTTCATTTTCTTTTTTTTTGGTTCCGTACATTTTCATATACTTCAAAAGCAGTGAGGCAGTTCTTGTGCCCCATCCTTTCACCCTCCATTAGCAAATTTTTAAGTCTTTCAAATTTGTGCTGTGAGTCCATACTTCCAGCACCTGAAGTTTGTTTAGTCCACTAGCTTTCAGAGTGTAAGCATCCTGATGTCAAATGCTGTATATTACCTTCCAAAGGAGAATATAACTCCAGTTACACTCACTTCAAGGTTTTTCTATTCTGGGAAACAAAGCAAAACAAACAAAAACAAACAAATGCACTATTTTCCCCAGTTGCCCTTAATTTGACTTCACTATGGTCCACATTAACAGAAACAGCAGCTAAACTGTCTTTGAAACTTTATTCACCATAGCCAGAAAAAAAGAGAAGGAAAAAAAGACTGGTGAAATGCCTTTAAAACATGCTTTAATCTAGCTGGAATGCCATAAATTGCTTCCAGATGTGCTCCATACAAAAGTCAATCATAGCTATTTATACTGACACTCTACAGTCCAAACAATCTGAATCCAAATGCCATGTCTCTGCTACAATAAAGCTATAAATGTCAGTCTTGTTGAATCTGGAGAGGTGTTGAAGAGTTCATGCTAGTTTGCTTTCTGGGCTATTTGTTAGCCAGCAATTATTTTTAAAAAAGGAAAAAAAAAGAGGGGAAAAAAAAAAGGAAAGGAAACAAAAAGAAACTTTTAAAATAGGTCCTTTCCTTGCTGAGCTGTTCTTAAAGCACACCTGACACCTTCCAATCATGACCTTGAAAGTGCCACAGGTTACAAGTTGAAATTCATTTCATAAGTTAGAAAAATGTAGTGCTTAGGCTCTGAGCCAAGAATAACTGAAGGGCTTGGCAAGGCTCCCATGCCCTCCCCTAGAACGAACACACACGTAGTACACCTGGGACTAAATGAACTGGAGTACAGTAAAATGACACACTGGCTGCAATAATACTTCTATTCAAAAATCTTCCAGGGTATTGGGGGAAAAAAAAATAATTCTTGCTGTATGGAAAAAAAAAAGAAAAAAAAGTTTGGAAACTGTACCCTCATCTGTTGTTTTGCATGCAACACACAGCCATTAGAATCAAAGTAGTCTTCACCTGGGAAAGCTGAATAACCAGCATTTAAATGAAGAGATGACCTATGGAGTTATTCCACACTGTTTCAGGGAAATGTATTATATTTGTGTAGTCTCCACAGAATTTTCTCGTTCATTTTTATAGACTTCATTAAGACCCTTTTCCCTCCCCTGCAAAAGTGCACCTGCAGTTCAATTTATGTATAAATGTTCAGAGTTTTAATTCTGGATTTTTGTAAGTGAAAGACAACAGGGAATTTTCTTATCATTGCTTGCAGATTGAGGATTTAAAACATTTCAGAAAAATCACAACATGTAATGACTTTAGTCTTCAGTTCCCTGCCTTTTTATTTCCCTTGATGTTTGCCTCCTACTCCAAAGATTTCCTCTGCCTTCCCTCAGCTCTTTACATTCTTCCAAGTCCAAAAGACCATCCCTAAAATGGAGCTGAAGAATATTCCTCCCTCCTGGGTTAACCTATACCATGGACTGCCATTTTTAACCACAAAGGTTGAGAGAAAAAGGCAGAAAACACACATTGAAATTATTAAATTTTGATCTCAAACTTTCTGAGAAGGGAAGCAAACTGTACAAGACACAGTATTTCAAGATTCCAACTCTGTGTGTGTGTGTATATACATATACTGAAAAAATTGAATACTTTAGAACAAGATTTGTGCTCTCAGTTCAACTTACTGGAAAACTTCAGTTTTTAATAAATCTCTTCAGCCAGAGGTTATACAAATGACTACAGAAGCAGCAAACATAATACCTGTATTTAAGAACGGGGGAGGAACCTATCTAGTGAACTACTGAGCTATCAGTCTGGCCCAAACATTAAGCCAGGTTTTGTAACCTATTTTGAAGGAATGTAATTTCTGTGTAATTGCAGGGGGCTGGAGCAGAGATAAGCAAGAGAGAGGCAGAGAAGCTCTTCAAGTTAAAAGACAATTCTGGCATAAGAAGAAAAGATTAAAGCTTGGCTGCGAATTCACTAAGAATGGAATTCACAAGCACGTGCCTAACCATGAGGAGGGCAAGATGCTCCAGCCACTGTCCCATGGGAATGAGATGGAGGAAAGCCCTGCCACATGGGAGACTGAGAAATTTACATTACTTCAGTATCCAGCAACAGCAGAGGATAAAACTTGGTGATGCACAAGCTGCCTTCCTCTCCTGTATCAGCCTATCTTTATTCCTGGCTGATACCAGACAGTGAGGAGTTCTCATTGCATTGGTTCTCCAGATAAAGACATTTAAGTCTTGCAAGAAAAGCTTGGGGACTGCTAAAGCCATAAATAAAGGGTACCAATACCATTTTTCATCGACATCTCTCTATCAGTGTATTTCTTCTTTTTCTTCCATCCCTGCAGTGATATCAACCTTCAAAAACCTTGACCTTCCATGAACCTTACTACACAAAGCACCATGTTATTGTACATCCTCATATGATCAAAATTTATACCAAAAGTCCTTCTCACATACTACCTCACTGTGAAGACCTTCCACAGTCTCTCTGAAGCCTGCCCATGCATTTTTAACATTTAAAGACAAACACACACCCAAAGGAAGCAACTAATTTACTCTGTGTCCATAATCCTTACTATATTCTCTGCACCAAAGCACAGTGCTCTCCCCTAAAATGTGCATTAAGCCTTCCATTTAGATGCCAAACCTTCTGAATATAGAACTTAAGAGTCTTCTCATGGAGCACCAGCCCCACTCTGGGATACAACAAAGTAAAGTAACTATGACAATAATAATAACTAACACTAATCACTATCATTGACCCTAAACTCTGTGAATCTGTTCTGCTTTTGCAGCTGCGCTGTTTCTTCTGAGGCACCAGTGGTGCTGCCAGCAGCCTAAATGTTAGTATTAATTCAACCCACCCTTCCTATCCAACAAAAAGTAGCCTATCTCCAGATCTGCATAGCTTCTGCATTTGTGATGGCTGACCCCCAAAAAGAGATAGAAGGAGAACAAAAGTCACCAAAGTTACCAAAATATACAATATAGCTACTGTTTCAAACAAACAGGTTTGAAGCCAATACAATTTCTAACAATATCATCCAATGTTTTATTTGCTTTAAAGTTGTCCTCCTTTATTGGAAACAATAAGCCTTCCAAAACAAAGCAAAATAACACAAAACCAAAAAAAAAATTTTAAAAAGAGAGAGAGAAAAAACATCCCTCACTTCACGTTTAAAATTATTTACTATAGCTTTAAAAGTAACAAATGAAGCACTTGAGTCTCAGATGTGCAACCAGTAGGGAGTTGGCTCGATGCATCAGTTTTTACACCTCTTGCAGTTAAATCAGAGATCCAAATGCAAAATCTAGCACTCAGAGGTGAACTTATAACACTCCCTGGAGGAGTGTGTCCATAAACCATTCACTGGATTACACTCATCCATACAGTACTTTATTTTATAAATCCACTCCCCAACAAAAAAAAAAGTAAAAAGGGAAGGGAAAAAAAGAAAAGAAATCTTAACTAAGGTGAAGTTAAGGTTGTATAAACTATATATCATTTTTGTCATCACATGTCTAAATCTCTGCTTTCCTTTTTGAGATTTCATTAGTACAACTTTCCGGTGTTTTTATCTCAAATGGATTTGTTTCTCCAAATTTGCGTCTTGGCCAGCAAAGGGATCCAAGAACACCCAGTGACATATGTGGCACGGCCACGCGTGGCGCAGGAGCACTCCCAGGCCTTTGGGGCGTGCTCAGCACAGCTACAACACTTTCAAAAACTGCTGCGCTGACTTTTCTGTGGAATGTCCTCAGTGACAGCTTTTTGGGAGTTTCACATTACGCCTCATGTTCTTATGAGTCTTCCAGACATGAAGTCTTTCGCAATGGATTTCATAGAGTCATGGAAGCATTCAGGTTGGAAAAGATCTCTAAGATCATCAAGTCCAGCTATTAACCCAGCACTGCCAAGCCCACCACTAAATCGTGTCCCTAAGTGCCACATCTAGACATCCCGCAAATACCTCCAGGCTTGGTGATTCAGCCACCACACTAGGCAGCCTGTTCCAACACTTGACAACCCTTTCTGTAAAAATTTTTTTCTTAATATCCAATCTAAACCTCCCCTGGTACAACCTGAGGCCATTTCCTCTCATCCCACTGCTTGTTACTTGGGAGAAGAGACCAACCCCCACCTGGCTACAACCTCCTTTCAGGTAGTTATAGAGAGTGCTAAAGTCTCTCCTGAGCCTCTTCTTCTCCAGGCAAAACAGTCCCTGTGCTCTTTCAGCTGCTCCTCATAGGCATTATGCTCTAGAGCCTTCACCAGCTTCCTTCTCTTCCCTGAATGTGGTCCGGCTCCTGGAGAGTGTATGTAAACGTGCAGGCACTGTGTGTGCATACCCACACACACGAACAGGTGCACACAGACACACAGGAACACACACACAGTCTGGGGCTAGAACTAGAATGGGTAAAGATCAGTGTAGCTTCACTGAATTCAAAGGAATATCCATCAGATGAGAAAACCTGAGGACAGTGAACCTGCGTGATGGCCTACTGACTATTTCAAAGTTGACAGAACATAAAAAATGTGAAGCTTTCCGAGGTCCTTCATGATTAAAAAAAGGAAGCACATGCACTAGTAACAGAAAGAGTGGGAGTTTATTCCAATAAATACCATTCTCTTCACTGACTAACACACAGCTTCTTCCATGTCTCTTGTTTTATTAAAATTGCAGAATGGGTGGCTTCTGTGGCTTAATAGCAGTGTTTGATTAGACAGCCTCCACTGACCATAACTTGTTTCTCTTTTGGAATATGACAGTTATCCAGATTTTCTACATTTACTGTAATTTCTCAGCTATGTCTGCATGGATTTATGCATGTTCCAGTAAAGCTTCCTTTGATTCTCTACTAGTTGTACACCACAGTCTAAAAACAATCATAAACACAGTTCTTAAAATGTGCATTAAGTTCTTAAGAATTTTTTAGCTGTCTTATAAAGTGACATTATTAAAAGAAATATTTGCAACTTTCAAATTTTGAAAACTTGCCATAATGCTCACCTCCCCCAGTTCAACTCAAACATAAAACGGAGTTCCTCTTCCAGTGGTTCAAGTTCATTAAAAATGTAAATAAACAAAAAACTCAGTTCCTCTACAGGTTCATCAAACTTTGATCAAGGCAGAGATCATTTTTCACACCATTATCTAAAACTGCACTCACAGTTCACCCTCAAGCCCCTTGCCTGCAGCCATGAAGATACACTCTTAGAACATACTGGATTTGCCACTGGAACGGCCAGCTCTCACAGATCCATTTCTTGCTGCAATGGGGATGGGATCAGCAGCAGGATCAGCTCACCTGCAGCTTTGCCTTCTGCTCCAGCTTTGGCTGACTCCAAACAATGGGTCAAACCAACAGCACTATCAGTGTCAAGTTGATCCATTGCACAAGTCCACATCGAGGAAAGATGTGCTCTGAGAATATGCAAAACTGTCTAAAAACTCAATTAGTCAGCACACATAATTATGCCCTCAAGTGTTAAGAAACTGCAAAGCTTTTTTGGTTATAAAATACATTGGGAATCTTAATGTTATGGTCAGTAAGATAACAGACCATTATTTATGCTGCATTTTATCTAGTCCTTGAATGCAGCTCCCCCATTCCTGATGTAAGATTTTCATTAGCCATTATACAGCTGAATGGGAAAGCCAAGCCAGAGAACCAAACCCACTCAAAGACACAACCACATTAATAAGTTGACAGCACATGCTATAAAATACAACTGCGGGCCTCTTACGTGAGTCACAACCAGTAACTTTTACAGCAGGACAGTCAATAAAGAGTAACCACCACCCCAAAACATTAAGAGTGTCTTGGTGAGCAATAACAGGTAATGGTTTGTTCGTCTGTTTACTGGCCAAGCTCTAGAGAATAATCTTCTCCAATTACACCGTTCTCACGCATCATGCCATACTTCAGTGACCACATCTCCGTGTCAATGGTTTTTAATTCTTTTATCTCCCCTAATCTTCTCGTTTAAAGAGCTACCCTAAGTCTTTGCTTACATCATTCTGCTGAATTTCCATTACCACGGAAAAACATCTGCCCCTATTAATTTTTTCAGTGTACTTTTGGTATGTTATTGCTTTTTTTAAAATCAACTAATAAAATCATATCAGAGAGTTTTTCAGTACAGCCTAAGCAAACACTGGTGTATGACTACAATGAGGTATAGTACAGTATGCAAGAGAAGTCAGAGGCTGAAATGAGAATACAATTTCCCATGAGAGAGTTCTATGTTCGAGCCATTTAACTTTAAAACTAGTTCAATATTTGAACAAGACACTATTTTATTCCCATTCAAAGTTTAAACACAGATCACTTCGAAATCAATCATAAATTCAAACCTCTTTATTTTAGAAACTGCTTCAATATTTAAAAGCTTTCTTTCTCCCTTTAATGTAACTGCACCTTCAAGGCTGCAGAAGCAGAACTGACTTTGAGATCCTTAAGAGCAATGCTATTTTCCTGCCAATACATACAAAAGGCAGTTCTAGGAAAAAGAAAAAACCCACAAAGGCGAGGCTGTGCTTTGCTTCAGAGTTTAAGAACAAAGTCTGGACAAAGAACACACAGCCTAGTCTTCAGCCCAAACTAAAGTAAATTAACTTGGTGCGGATGCTTTTCAGGGCACACCACCATAACTCCTGTTACTGCACTGCTTTTGTCCTCACCTGGGTGTAAGGAAAAACCAGATGAGTGGGATCAGTGTAGACGAAAACCAGCCCTCCTTTAGGATGGTACAGAGTGAGAAATCTGCAATTCAGAGGGAGGATGCAGAGCCCATTCTCCGCCGACACGGTGGCTGACAGTGCAGAAATGGACGGCTCCAGCTCTGCGACACAAAAAAAATATTTCAGCCTGGTGAAATTGCAACATTTCTCACCCATATATCATTTCCTTGTGATGATCTTAAGAGTTCTTGGGGGTGGATGTTACATTTGCTTGTTTTTAAACCTTAAAACTCATTCTTCAGATGGGCAACATACCATAGAGAGTCAGTGATGGAGAGGTGAAAGCAGGCGAGTTCCAGAACTGTGTCAGTGCCAGCTCTTTGGCACATGCCACTCTCATCCAACTAATTTCAGTACCAATTTGTTTCTAAAAATTATCTTTTGTGCCCTCATCTTTGTACAAAGCTCTTTTTCACAAGCCCAGAGCATACAGCTCAGCACAAATGTAACACTACAAAAATACTCATATCAAGTAGAAAAGACAAACTGATTGCTCTAAAGCAAACAGATCTATTAACCTCAGAGCTGCCCTGCTCTGGTTTCTGGTCAACTACAGTCTTCACAATCCAGTTAGAAGATCCCTTTAAAAAGGATTAAGCATCTGTACTATTAAGAGATCAAACAGAACATGAGAAAGAATTAGACTGCGTCTTTGTGATATCAATGCATTTAACCACCTATGGCTTTGTATGAATCCAGTAAGTATTATTTGGCTCTATATATAGCAACATGATAGACCTGGCTGCATGGGTAGTCATGCTGCTGCACCAGCATCTGAATGTCACCTTTCCCAGGAGAGGGCAGCTGTCATTCATAACCACCTCTCCTTAATTGAAAAATGAGGGGCCCCTATTTCCAGGGAGCCATAGGCCAAGAGCATTAGGCAATAAACGAGCTTTACTTTTTACGTACCTCCAAATAAAAAGAAGTCAGTTGTAATCAACACAGCATTAACATACTGTCTTGCAATATTTCACATAAAACATGTCACTGAAAACTCAGTATTGAGCAGGAAGGAATTTGATGAATCAAGCAGATGAAGCCAAGATGTAGTTATTAGATGCATTACATCTTTAGCACATCATCTGTAAAAATGTCCAGGGTAAACTAACGCTCCAGGGGAAACCTGACCTTTAAGAGGCTCCCTAATACTACATCTAAATTAATGTCAGTGACAGGCACTTCAATCTAAAATAGCAGGGTTCTTTCATTCTATCTACACTATCTATTCATCCATTTATTTGTGTGTAAATGTGTGTGTGCATAAATGGATTTGTGTCATTCTGCCACTGGGGGAGTGGGTGGGGGACGAAAAGAGCTCATCGTTTTTTTTATTTTATTATTTCTACTCCTTACTGCTCCTATGCATATTGTTAGTTTTGCGGGATTCATTCAGAATCTTTCCAGCATAAAAAAGGGTAGGAAAATTATTTTTTATAGGAACTAAGTATATTTCTCCAAGGAAGTATCAACCTTGAAAAACAAACATGCTTGAACTAGAGCAGGATGGAACTCTTGCAGCAATCAATAGAACAAGGAATTCTGAATTTGTTTTAAAGAGCTGGGCCAGGCTCTGACATGACCAGTGGTCAAGATAAAAATCATAATTGAGATCAATTCTGCTGTTTCAAAACAAAGCAGTGAAAATAAATTCAGTAGAAGATGCATTTCTGCCTTGGAGGAAAACAAACAAATGAAAAATACACTGCAGAATACTGATCATAGAATAAATTCATGGCTGTTAGTCAAATCAGCGCTAACTGTAGTGGCCAAACCTTCCCTCACTTCTATTTTTCATTCCACTTTGGAGGTTTTATGACCAAGGGATGAGGCCATTGCAAAGCAGCCACTCTGATGACTTCCCTTGCCGATACCTCAGAGAGGACCAAACCCACCAAGACCTGGCCTCCTTCCATTTCTCAGAGACAACTGCATAGTGGTGTTTTCAAGAGATATGTCTTCATGCAATAGAAGCTGAAACCAGTTCCTTGATGCAAAGGATTTACACCTTGCTCTGAAATGAGGACAATCACATTAGCTAAATCCTAGTGAAGTAAAATTGTTAAGTCCTTTCACATTTTGTTGATCAAGAACCCTTTTATTGGAATATTTTTCTTTTCAAACCTCTAATTGGTCTTTATGCTGTGGTGAGCTACTTCACGTTTTAGTTACTTTATGTGTGGTTATATTTTCTTACAAAGACACAATTGATCAGGAATTGCCATAATCCCACACAGAGAAGTAGTCCTAGAAGCACTGAGTGCATAAAACATTAATGTCAGTAGTGCAGACATGACAAGTTTCAACTCTCCTTTCAGCTAAACAATCTGCCTCTTTCATACTAACATCACTGCTCAGCCATGGGCTACATAAACAATGTCAAACCTGGTTTCAATATAAAGTGAGCCCATTAATGTTCCCACTAATATACATTTCCCAGTAACCACTCCATTAGATTGCTTAGTTCAAACTGCATGGTATATCCCATAACATATCAGCCAGCTCAGATTCACAAGCTCAAAAGATACAGATATTCTAAGTATTAAAAAAAAAACCCTTTCTCGTGTGTGCTCAAGAGCCCTGCTAATACAAAAACTCCCATGAGACTCTCAAGAAAACATGCCTGTGTGGAACACAGCCCTCCTCTGTTCACTGAGAGGTTTTTTTGGTTTTTGCTTTTTTTTGATTTTTGGATGATGGTCTTTCACTTAACTTCTTCACAGAGACTAAGTAAATGGATACAAAAATAAAGAGGTGCTGTTCAGAGCAGATAATCCTTTCTGTAATCTCAGATAATGTATCCAAGACCAGTGGATCCAGAGATGTTTCTCTTTAACCTATCCCCAAAGCAAGCCAGTTGTGAGGCTAAAAAGTTGAATGCACATGATGCAGAAATTCCCTGATTTAGTTCACTACAGACCCTCTGATTATAAAGCAAGACCCTATCCCAGACACATGAACTTTGTCTTTTCCCTCACACCCAGTGAGAGCACAGCAGCATCAGTCTCAGGGCAGAAGGACCTGAGAACTGCCCCACTGCAAGGGAACCTCACGTGAGCCTCCTTAACAAGCCCGTGGTCCCACAAAGCACATGCTGTACGAGCAGCGTGCTGCAGACAACATTACTGTGGCCTCCCATGTCAGCCTGGGTTACAGGGTGGTTTATTATGGGCTGGGGACCAATATCCTAGGAGCTCACACTTCCAATTTTCACGTTCAGCAGCTGGAAAGGCAAATATCCTCAGCCAGAAAGTTCATTAACCTTGAGATTTTCCACGGCCAGATTTCTTCAGTATTGCAGTAAGATGCAATTTTACATTTGGGTTATGGGTTTTTGAAGTATTTAATGTAGCTGGAAGCCAACAAATACCAGCTAACCTTATCCCTGAGCTTGATAGTGTGTTGTGCAAAATATAGCCACTTTGAAATAACATGGCTTTAAAACTGTTTATGCTTAACGCGGTGAAATTAAACACACTGAGTCAGACATGCTAACTTTTCTATGTTGTTGAGTAACACTTAATACCTTAAAGAAGTGAGAAACAGGAAAGAGACTCGGGGATTTAGAGAGCAGCAGGGAATTTCCATAAAGCCATCTGATTTCTCAGAAGAAAAAGAATGAAGGTTGAAAGTGAAATTGAATTTATCCTAGAAATACGTAATGCATGCCCCTCCAGTAATCAGACAATGGGGAGCACTCAGCATAGATAGAGGAAGGTCCAATCAATCTTAAATGAAACAATACCCACTTTGAAGTTCTCTGACTCTTCCAGGTTCACTAAACTTGACCCAGAATACATAAGTCTGGACTGGCACTGATCTCATAGGGCACATCCTCAGAAGGTGTAAATCTGAGCAACTCCACTGACCTCAAAAGTCTGCTGAGCCTCTAGCTCCAGGTGTCTGTCCGCAGTCATGAATTCCTAATTTCACAATGCTTTAACACACCTAAAAGAGCAGCAAAGGCTAAAGTTTTTGCACTTGTTGTTAAGTAAACAATTACTTAATATGTTAAATAAAATTATTAGCTGAAAATATTCTACATATTCTGATCAGCAGTTGAGATTTATCCCATACATTCAGGTTCAAAGTAATTTTGCTTTGGGCTTCAAAGTTCACTTTTAACTTCAGCCAGCTACCACTGTCAAGTTTCCAGGATAAAGTTCAATAAGGTTTACTTTCTAGTAAGAGTTCAGCCACTAACCTATACCACACACTTTTTCGTGTGCAGTGTGCCTACTGAAATGCAAGTCTTCAGAATATTGTGTTATGTCAGTGAGAACAAGGTCTGGCACAAAAACCCCGGTCAGGGCTATTTCAACCCTTCAACAGCCCAATTACTTATAGTATGTTAAACCTTCCAGCTCCATGAATGCAAAGCTGTTTGCACTCAGGCAGCCAGGGTTGCACTGATAGGGTTGTACATCGTGAATTATTTTGTCAAAATACAGTGCTTCAAATATAATTGCCAGAAGAGATGTAACATGCAGGCTTGCAGCCTCAAGTGCAATTTCCTGGCAACTGCAATGGTGCGAGCTTATGGATTAACACATGAGCGATTCCAGTTAAAAGTGATGCAGCAAGTCCATTAACGTTGGGTCTGACTAACATCCCCTCACACACAGGATTCCTTGAAACCAGAAATACAGTAAATCAACATGGAATAGATTCACTTGCAACATTTAGTATACAAGCGAAGATGCTACCAATTAGCTGTCTGTGTAACTCATTTTGGAAGATGGCATCTACTTTTTCTTTCCTTATCAGACTAGAAAAAGAGCATGTCCTGCAAGGCCTTCTCAATCTGCTGAAGTATGTACTCTAAAAGATGCCCAGAAACAGGATTCAAAGGTCCTTACCATGCTCTATTATTCTGCAGAGTTAAGGAAAGAGAACACCAACCAGAAAGAGAGTGTGTTAGAAACTGTTCTTCCTACAAATTCCTCCATCTCAACAGAAGCAGCATTTCAGGTGCTTTCTGCCTGTACAATAAAGAAATAATTTTCCATCACCACCATCAATTGATTTGTCTGAAATTTGCGTTCAATTCACCTTGCATCACACACTCCTATTCTTTCAAGAATTACAGCAGCATGCTATGAAAAAAAAATACAGAAATAATTACAAATACATGCCCCAACAACAGCATATCTTATGTTCTAGCTGGTGAATCACACCAAGCTCTGACATAATCACCTCCAAGGTTGTGCCTCTCCTACTAGCCATGTGCACAGTAAGCTGGTGGGACCTCAAATCATCATGGGCTTAGATGAAAAGACAAAGCAAAAAGCTGGATATACTCTTTTTCACAAAGTCAGGAAATAATTCGTGCAAGAGGAAGAAAAATTAGATACCACATCTAGATACATCACTGAGTGGGATACAGAGTCAAATGCTGGGGAAGTTGGGAGGTATTGCCAAAGAACTGTTTTGCCAGAAATCAGCCAGTTATCAGTTGTCATTAAGCTTTTTGATATCTGACACACATGGAAAGCATGCTACTTATAAGTATGCAATTATGTTATAGAAGTATTCCTTTTTTTTTTTTCCCCTTCCCTTTACCCATTTAAATATGTTGGTTTGACTAGACTGGAAAGCAAAGTCTCCCTCAATATTAACAGAATAGATGTGCTACAAAGTGAAGGTGTGCCAGACTGCTTGTAACATTTCTGTCATCAGAAAGTGATCTGAGAAGGGTATAGAAAAAAATTTGGTGTTCCTGTGCTATATAGCTGTAGGTTCCTATCAGGAACCTGATTCTCCCAAAAAGGTATAGAAAGAAACTGAAACACACAAGTGTAAACAGGTGTGAGGATTCAAAACCTGCTAATTTCCTGTGATTGACTAATAACTGAGCAATGCTGTTGCCTTACTTGTTAATATTTTATTGGAGACCATTTCCTTGAAATGGGATTGCTACAACCCATCAATTCATTATTTCAGCACCAAATTTTAAAAGACACCTATTGTCATCATCTTTTGTCTGGTTTTGGCCATTTAAATCTAGCATTGAGGGTTTCCCTCCCACACATACCATTCTAAGCAGCATAATACAATCTTCTTCTGCCACACCGCTTGGAGATTTAGGGGATCCACAGGAAGGAATAATCTGGTTTACCTAACCCATAGTGCAATTGATTCCACTTGGGTGGCTGACAGAGAGCTCACTTTTAATCTGCATCAATATTTCTTCCCTGCCAAAATGCCACTGCTGAGGTGCCACCAGCAACGCGTGTTGTGTAATCGAGACCACCGTGCTCGGGGCAGGCAGAAAACTGAAGGCTCCTCTGTGCCATGCAGACATGCCTACACTTGGAGAGGCAAAGCTGACTGCAAACTGCTTGAGCCACTTCCCTGTGAATTATTTTTACTTCTGTGGCTTGACTTCTTAATTTCCTCTCCCGCTCTTTTCAAGCCGATGCTGTAATACGGTCACACTGTAGAAATCTCAGTCAGTGCAATATTCTGTGGAGCCACACAGCCCTCTGATATTTAGGAGGCTGCTCCTGATTCATCAAGGCTTCCTTGATGCCTTACAACGTCTTGGCGGGGTCACAGGGTGCAGGCTGCAATTTCCTTCGCCTTTTTATTTGTAATAATCAGGAGTTTGGGGAGCGTGTATCCCTGTGTTTCCTGGCCGGCTCCAGGCATCACTGCATCACAGCGGCACCTGGTGGGACGGGGCAGGGCTGGAGCGCGCCGCTGCCCGCCCCGCAGCCCCAGCAGCGCCCAGACATCCACTACAAAACCAAAATTAGCCTTGCTTTGCTCTGGCAGGCCTTTCTAACATCTGTTGCTGTGAAAAGTTCAGAATTAATATCACTGAACCCTACCCTGGTATTTGCTAAAGAGATGCAAAATGCTGGATGGGGAGCAAGACTGCACAGTAAGCCACATCTTAGAAACAGCCTGCAACCCGAGGGATCTGGGAGATGCTGCACACAGCACCAAAAGGAAAAAATAACCTGATAAATAACTCATCTCCAAGGCCTCTCAACTTTTGATTCATTAGCCATCATTAAAAATTTATAAAAGTATATTAGAAGTAAAGCTCAGTTCAACCACCCACATGTATTCTAGCAACACTATGACACATTGAGCCCTTTTCTTTTGATTACTGCCTTCAATCTCATCATTTTTATTTTATGGGACGCAAAGCATCAAATTCAGCTTCAGAAATACAATGTTCAAAATATAGTGGCCAATAAATGTTTCATCTTTTTCACAAACTAGACCTTAAAGAGCTTCAGTTATTTATTTTTATAGCAGCAGCATACATAAGTGTATGACACAGTAAAGGATACTGATCTCTGAAGACCTCAGATTATCTTAAACTCCAGAAAATCAATATCAAATCCTGTGTTTACGGTACTTTTCATTATTTATTTTAGAGCCTAAGGAAGTGGACAGTGGAGACTGCCAGTTTTGTAGAAAAAGAACCCAGCAAAGTTCCAGTCAGATTTATAGGTCAAACACAACATTACGAAAGAAACCATTTGCCCCCAAGAGCTGAAATCACTGCTGCTCACCATAAGCAGAACACTTTTATTGAAAGTCTGCAGGCTGTTGCTACACCTCCATCTAATTTACTTCAGTCCTTACACCCTGGCCCACGCAGAGCCTGTGCAAAGTGAGCAAGGGCTCCCACACAGGTACAGCTGCCTTGGAGAGGCACTGGAATCTGCAGAGTGCAGCTGGAGCTGAGGGTGTTGCTGCGATCTCCAGATGCTCACACACCTCAGCATCGATGCAAATGAACACCAGGCATGTCAGACTGTGCCCACTGCTTTCAAGACTACCAGCACTTGATTAAATTTTCAAAAGTGCAAGTCCATGATGCACATGAGAAGAGGGGGGGGAAAGGAAGGAAAAGGAATGAAAGAAAAAGTTTGGAGAGCTTCAATCCTTAAAAACACTTGGATGCAGAGAGCATCCAAAGACAGAAATAAGGATTTTTATCTCTTAAAAAAAATCCACTCTGCATTGTGATTGCTGAGCCAACTGAAGAAGAAAACTACTAAGTTAGATCTGTATTAAGTATAACTTTAAATCCCAAATTAACTTAAGGAGGTTGATTAAGAACAGGAAGAAATAAAATCTTAAGGAGCGGACAAATGATCCTAAAAAAGTGCTGGTTTAAAATGCAAAAAAGGGCCATTAAAGTGAAAGGGGCTCTTACTATCTCTGACTGTGCTCAACATACTCCTAGAGCCAATCTCTCACTGCTATAATGATTCCAACACTGTTTTCCTGTATCTGAAATAAAAAAATGTAAAAGATAATTCTGATTGTAAGCATCCCTCTTTTCCCCTTGATTTTTCATATCAATATTAAAATGTATCAGAAAAATAGTATTGCTGCTATATACAATAGTACTGCATACTCTTTATATTAAATACTGTGATCTGATCTTGTGATAAGCAGAAGGTATAGATATGAAGAATTGTTAGAATAATTACAGGCACTGGAAGAGTCCTGCAGGGTAGGGACTGACGGGAATCCTTTTTAGCTTTAAGATGAGATATCTAATAGAAGGCATGTTTGAGGTTTACATGAGACATTAGACATTCCTATTTATAACATACAATTAATTTGTGGAATGCACTGCTACCACAGCACACTGACATCAAAAGTGCTGCAAAATTCAGATAAGGTTTAGATAGATAACGTGAAAATCACGTGTTGCACCAGAGCAGATTTAGGAAACATGAAGGATTTCAGCCTTTTTGCTACACAGCACAGACCAAAATCTACTGACACAATTTTTTAAAAAATTCAACAACAGTATTTGAAAGTATATTGTAGGGTTTTATGCACTTTTGTTTTAAATACCCAACTCCAGCCTGTCTCAAGAGAAAGGACAGCTTCTTAGATGGACCACTGGTTTGATCTGGTATGGCAAGTCCTATATTCTTATGCTCCTACCAGATAATCGGCAGTGATTTGAGTGACAATGGATGGGTACCAATCCTAGGGAAAAAATATTCTATCATTCTATTTCTCAGTGCACTGAACTGAATTATGTTAGGTTAAGTGTTGTCACACTGAATAATCTCATGCTGTATCACATGTCCAAAGACACATCTCAGTGTAATGTGTAGGACAGCGCACTCAAATTTGCTACAGATGTGAACTGAGGGGTGAGGGGGAATATAAACTTGAAGTCTAGTACAACTTACAGCATCTACCACAGTAGTAAAAACCATGTTAAAATATTTTAATTCAAAATGCTGTCTGACTCCAGAAACAGAAATTGCTCAAAGATATAAAACACTTTTCTTCCACCTCTCCTCAGCCTATCTAACTTCATATAATCACAAACTGTGCTTAATGTCAAAGAAATTCAAAGGCATCTCTGATTACAACACTTGGGAGGGTACAAGCGAACAGAAGAGCCCTTAGCTTCTTGGAAAAACTTAATCATAATAGGTCAATGCTACAAATTCATTACACTGAATTAAAGTACTTTATTTTGTCTATTAAACACAAGAACAAGCTCCCACAAGAGTCAGGAGTAATAGTCTCAAGTTTTCCCCACTCCTTGGACATTCAGGCTTGGTTTCTCTAACTTGGCTCTTTACATAGAAAAGATGGGACAAACTGCCTCAACTGCCTCTGAGATTACCATAATTTTTCATGGAATACAAAACGGGTAGGAAAACAGAAGACCCATGTGCCTACAACCCACACCACAATGCTCAAATGTTCATCCCTCCACATGAATAATTCTGTCTGCTAGTATTGCTCCTTTTTGCTACTTATGGCCACTAATTACAAATTCGAATAATTTTGTAAAGCACTCTTTTTGCAAAAGAGTCACTTTTGCAGAGCTTTCAATTTGCGTATGACAACTATAGGCAAAAGAACCCCCACCAAAACCTCCCAAGGCCCGTCCTCTATTTAGACAATGTAACCTGTTTAAGATGAACTCTTTCCTATCTAACCACCCAAAGTCCTTGGATATCCTTAGTGGCTTTAATCGCACATATTTCCAAACAGAAGCTGAGCAGGGATGAGCAGAGGACACTTCGGCACATGAAGGGGCCTTCTCTTGATGACTACCCAATGCAGACATCCCAGCCACTGTCCCCCAGACAGGAGAGCCCTGTCCCCAAGATGATGGGTAGGTGGCCATGGATGCCAGACAGGAGAAGCACTGTGTAAGCCACTGCCAGTCTTCCACCTCCCTGTTTCCAGGGGATTATGGGCAGACAGCTACTCACATCTGGCAGCTTGGAGAACTGAGACCTGAGACTGTATTTTAGTGTTTGCTTTTCAAATCATGCATTTAAAACAAGAATTTGAGGACTCCATAAAAGAAAGGCTTTTTACCAGCTCCTACAGCCCCACAGCTAGCAAGTCTCAGCACTGAGATTTCTCATTTAGCTTTTCATATGCTAACACTGAGATTCTCCAAAAAACATCTTGAGATTTGATGTCTGACATCTCCACTTGCTTTGAGAATCCTCATATCATGCACAAGAGAGTTTGACTTTAAAATAATAGTTCCTTATTATTATCGCATTCTGGAAGATTTTTATTGCAGAAGTTTATGTGGCTATTTTGTTACCTGCAAAGAACAACAGGTCAATAGTAGCCAAGAATTCCTTTCAAGGTGTAATTCAGCAGCCACCATGACTCGTCCCATTTTCTGCCATGGCAGTACTGCCATTTTGACCAGCTCTACACTGCCTTTGCTCTGCAATGCTGCAAGTAGTTCACAAATAAACAAAATGTTGCTGGCACCATCTGCTCCTTGGAAACCTGCCAATCATCATCCAAACCACTGAGAGGAGCTTGTGCTGGGATTTACTTTCCATCCATCCTTTCTGGAGGTTTGGCTGCTGCTGCTGTCCCCAGTAGCCCTACCAGCAGCTGTAAAATGAGCTTTGATCCATTTGTGGGGGAAAAAGTCTGCAATCTAGTAAAAATTTCCATCATACTCATTGAGATGACCTCTTGTCTCCTCAGTTTACAGCACATGTACATCACTGGGTCTGCAATGACCCAAAGTCATGGAACATTTTGTCCTCAGTACTTACAGCTAACCTGAACATCATGAACACAAGGAACAGATATAAAAGGTGTATTTTGCCAGTGATGAAATTCAGCCACTTTTGAAAATGGCAGAGCAGATCTTAGACACACAGAGTCCTTCATTAGTGTTTCAGAGATGAAGTAGGGGCTATGGTATATGAATTTCATAGTTGAGAGAAGATAGGAACTCACAAAGGACAATGTCACCAAATTTGTTCCACACAACAGAGTTAACAAATCTCCTTATAAAAATGTTATAGGATTCATATGTTAAGATATCTCAATATTGGAGGGGGGAAAAAAAGAGAAGGTAAAGAAAAGAAAAATGGGGCAGTGTGCCGTAATGCTACCAGGAAAGAAAATCCTCCATAAATTCCATACTGACACTGCTAACATTTATCTGAAATGCAGTTTATTAATTTATCATAATCAATAATAGCCAGTTTATGAGATCACAAATGCACAGTTCACCTCATTTATACTTATTTGTAATTTATGCACACAAAGCATCATTTTGTTCTACTATTCTTCACACTACAGCTTGTTTGGGTTTTTTTACTACAATTGATATTGCATTGCTAATGTCTCTGTGAGTCTCTATTTACTGTAACTCTTGGCTGCTTGTGTACAATGGCAGCAGGCTCTGGCTTCAGTGCTGTGACATATCTATTTAATTAACCCAGCTGTTCTCTCTACAGTGTGAAGCACCAAGCAACGACACCATACTGGAAAGCACAACTCATAAAACCAAAAAAAAAATTACAGTGCCACTTGGAAAATGAAACACAAATAAAGTCTGCTCAGGAAAAAAAAATACAGATAAACAAATCCCTGTCTGCCTTGACAGGCCTCTGCTATTCAGTGAGATACTGCACAATGTCGCTGAAGACTTTCAGAAGTACCATTTCTTATTTTAAATCCACCTCCTTCATCTTGAATAAAATTGGCAATTTATTTGCATGTGAACAAAAATGGACCATTTTCTTAAAAATAAAAAAAATTCAACAGCAGGCCTTTCCTGGTGGCAGTGTTCTTTTACCTATGCCAACGTCCATTCTTAAAAGTGCTTCGGCATAAGACATAAAATAGGAACATCTCCCATTGCAAGCTGATACTGCCTTTTCCTTGAAAGCTCATAATATCAAAATCAAACAAATTGGTCTGTTTATCAAGCTGTCACTTTGCAGCATGCTGAAGGGAAGGAGGAAAAAATAAAGCATTCACTGAAGTTGAAGATTATGCAGCCATTGCACATGAACATTACAATAAATATAACTTAGAAAAACATCTCCTGCCCATCATGAGCTGGCCTCAAAATGAGTCAGTTGTACCAATAAAAAAAAAAAAAAAGCCAAAAAAGAACAGCACCATACCCAGTTTCTTTGAGATGTGCTGTCTACACAGACATACTGGATGTGAAAATCAGTTCATTGCTTTGAAAGAACAGCATCCAGTGGAGCTATATCCATACTCAAGGGTGCCTCCTGACCATGGCAGCTGGGACAAACGAGACGTGGCAGCTTCAGCCAGTCTCTCCAGTCCTTCAGCAACCTCGAGAGCCTCAGCCCATACCCAGATGGAAATTAACTCAGTTACATCAAGTGAGAGACTGCTTGCTCTCCTTAAGTGCTGTCAGACCCTTCCTGCATTTTCAGCTGAGAACTGAGGAGGCTGTCAGTGGTTCCTGGACCGAGGGCACTCATACCACCCATGCCAAGGCACTCAGCACACACCAGGCAGGGTTTTCTTCACCCCACTGCTGAGGAGTGCAGAGGACAGCCCTTTTTAGTGATGTGCCTACCCTGTGGGCACAATTGTGTCATGGAATGAAACCTGGACAGTTCATTTCAAAAGCACTTCTAGCCACTCATCCAGGGTAAGGCTACCATGAAAAACTTCCCAAATGCTCTAGAATACAAGCAATTCAAACAGATACTAGTACAGTGATACAGTCTGAATATGATTTATTGAAGTTTAAAAAAATATTATATTTTATATATTGATGAAAGTATCTAAACCTTGCAGAGTTGCTGTTCTCACAGTAATGACAAGCAACAAGAGAAGCAAAAGCTGTTTAACATCACCTGGCATCTTATACTCTTGGCTATTGCAGCTACAAGAGTTCCCAGGATTTTAAGTACAGCCCTGGTGTCTACTGTCATTAAATCTATGTAATACAAATATATATCTAGTGTAGTGTTATACACACACTCACCTCTATAGGTAGACAGACAGACAGGTACATGGCAACTTGCCTGTAAACTAAGAGTGGAACAAAAATGGCAAATTTCTACCTACCACAATCTTGTTTCACACGCTGAAGTCACGATCCAGATGAGGAAATCCTATGCTAGTATTTTATTTTCTCAAGTATCTGAACAACAAAAGTTTCTTAAAATACTTCACCCAGGGTACCTATCCAGAAACCTGCAAATTAGGAGAGATGCACCTAAATCTATTTATGGTGCAAGGTGGAACATGAACCTGGAAGCCAATTAACCGAAAGGAAAAACATTTCGATTGATGTCGACATTGAAGGCACTCAAGAGACTGCATTCCCTGCAAGTTAAGAGCAGAAAGAAAGAAACAAGAAAAAGAATTCTCTATTAGAAGACCATCCTACAAATGTAGACCTAGAAATGTACTGACCTTTCCTGTGACCCTTTCAGAAAAGTGATTTTTGTGAAGTCTTAGGTTTTGTAAGCACAGCATTTTATCGCATTTCCCAAACCCACAATATGCTTTGTAGCTCTTCCCTGAAACAAACCAATCTACACAAATATTTCAAGCTTATTTTTTAAATAATCAAAGTTGTTCATCACTGCAGTTCACCTTTAGCAGTACCTTCTTGTAAGATAGTGCTGCATGTCCTCATGACCCTCTCAACTTCTTTGGGACCACCACTACATGACACATCAGTCCACTAAATAATGCAATTCAGAATCTCCAGGAAAAGACAGATGCAACTTTCATTTTAACCAGACTGACTGAGTCTGTCAGTGAAATCTCACTCAGCCATTCAGATTGGCACAGTTGTTAACAATGGATTTCCCAACTATTAAATCCTCAAGCTGATCAAAATCCTACTTCACCAGTGGGGTGAAGTAGAATCACGTTCCACAACACTACTAACTGGTTGTCTTATTCCTACTATTTTGTAGGAGGATATAATGGCGATCACTCTACCAAGAAACAGGGCAAGGAGCAGCTCCTCAGAGCTTTCTCCTTTGCCTCCATCAACTATTGTTTACCATCTTTCACGACTCGAGAACTTTCTCTTCACAATGGCAAAATTAATACTTTGCCCAAGAATCCAACCTGGTTGCAAATAATTAGTTTACATAAAGAAACTGGAACACTTGATTTATGTCAGCACCCAAAACCTACAGTCAAACCTAACCTCTGATTTGTGTCTGCAATATTTGTCTGCCATTGCTGGGCTGAAAAAAAACAGTGAAAAAAACTGCTAAAAATTACATAACAATGTAATTTTTGTAGATTCTATAGAGGACAGTTAGTGACACATACTTCAGCATGAATCATGAGAAACAAAGATGAAAACAAAAATGAAAGCCAGGTTAACAAAACATTTTCATTAGTATGACTAAAAATGTGCTTTTTCCTAAAGCAGTTCACCCACTTTACTTGAAAATGGAAGAATCAAAAGAAAAAACTACTGCTGTCAATGCCAGAAAAAAAAATTAAGAAAATATTCAAAAGCAAATAAATCAGAAAAAGAATACTGAAGATTCTTGCATGCAATAAGAAATCTGCAAGGACAAGCAAAACACTAGCACTGAACTGAAATATAACTTTCTTATTATGGCATCCTTAAGGGGGACAACTAGTTAATGACCAGTTGTTCCTTCAAGATAAGGAACAACACTGCCTCCACCTTAATTTTAGATTTTCATCCCACCATTTCCTTGCCTAGGTATTTCAAATATGTTTACCTTCTGCAGCATTGCAGGGAGGTAAAACTTTCCTTTCTCGCTAATTTTTGTAGTTGTCCTAACTTAGCTGCAAGCCAAGCACTTGAGGTTCAACTCTAGAGCAAACTCATGTTAGTCTTAGCGCCCTGACCCCATTCAAACTGAACCTACAAGAATATCCTGACTTTTTCTGCTGATGGAATATTTCATCAGTGAAGAACCAGGCACCACAGACCATCACTCTTCCTCATGTGCTCTATTATTTCACCACCCTGACTGAATCAGTAGCAAAAGGGAACTACCAGTGAGCACAGTAATTCCTAAGCAGGTCGTCGCTGCATTTCAGAGGCGAGGGCAGTTTTACAGAACACAACTCCTTCGCATTCTGTAGTGGTAGGAAAAGGTTCTTTCCTGAGCCCCGAGCCAGGCCAACTGGTTCATCCCATAATTACTGTATTGTTATGCAGTAACCTACCCCAATTTCACTAGGGTGCCATAAATCAGGCCTCACATTCAGGGAGGCTGTAAAACCATCAGTGGCAGATAGCCTGTGTCCAGCTACGGTCTAGTGAGAGTGCTCTGAAAAAACTGACAGTAGGAAACTTTACCGCTGTCATCTGCTGACCAAGGCGAGCACAATGTTTGTGATGCAAGGGGCTGATGTCTACCAGACACCCAGGAGGGAGCTGAGGTGCAACCTTTTGCTGCAGAGGTCTCTCTCGGCATTCACTTTTATCAGCTCCAGTGCAATATTTTCAAAATCTCCCCCTGGGTGCTGTCCTTCAAGCCTTTTCTAGGTATCCAGTCTCAAATTTGATTTTCCTTCTTTTATTCTCCCGATTCTTCAAAGATCATTCCAGAAAGCTGATTCGATTAGAAGTCTCTTTTAACGTAAGCAATTCATCCTCACACACACAGAACTGTTGATTCACCTTTTCTTTAATTTCATTTTGCCTGACTTTCATTTGAGCTATCTCAATTTTAA
Organism: Melospiza georgiana; assembly: GCF_028018845.1. Lineage (NCBI taxonomy): Eukaryota > Metazoa > Chordata > Aves > Passeriformes > Passerellidae > Melospiza > Melospiza georgiana. The sequence goes on along the minus strand of NC_080430.1, from coordinate 39,347,416 downwards.
CCTCTGTTAAAGCTCCATCTACCTTGTTTACTGTTTCTTTGATTTGAAAGATCTCCTCCATTAAGTCCTTAAGCGACAACTCCGTGGCCATTTTTGGCTCCAGCTGTTTGTCAGGAGAGGTCAGCCACTGCCTCAGTCTTTTATTTGTCTGGAGCAACATTCAAATTGTTTTCAGAGCAATTGTTTTCCTCTTATTTCCTGCCATCTCAGTTTGAAAATAATAACGAATTACCTCAATTCTAAGGCAGGTTTCATCCCTTTACTTCATTATCAAGAGCAGAGAGAAAGGCTGTTTCAGAGGTTGGCACCCTGCACAAATTTCCTCAAGTCTTGCTTGAGGAATAAGAGTGCAGCAACAGTGAAAAGTTATCTTCTACACCTATACAGGATCCTGCAAGAAAGCACTTGAGGCTTCAGAAAATTCACCTTCTGAAAATCCTGCCAGGAAGGTAAGTATTAGATCTTCTGAAAAAGAGGGCCAATAGCAAAAATACTTAATTTAAAACTTGCATACTAAAAGTTCCTGGGGTTTTTTCCTCTTCTTTTTTTTTTTTTTTCTTTTTTTTTTTTTTTTCCAGCTCTGGTTAGCAGGATCAGTTCCTTAGCAGGACAGGAAGCCTGAGGCAGCTCTGGAAATAGGTTTCCTGCCTCGATACAGAGTTGCCAGACTATCTTTTCTCCTCTAAACACATACAAAATGTGCTCAAAGGAACGCATCCAACACACAGAACTGATGAAAGAGTAGCTTTAGATCAGAGAGCAGCCTTTCTCAAACAAACCTTTATACTTTGGTCTATTATTTCATGTCAATAAAGAAGATACAGAGACTTAAGGTGCGTATTTAAGTGAGGGGGTTGTTTGTTTTTACAAGTATCTTTACTTTAAATCATATCCCAGCTGTTACTAAGCCCACCTGAGAATTAGCATGCTGTAGATTAATATTTTACCTAAAAAATGTAGATATTTTTTCATTTTGAGCACACTGTTCCCTTCCCCCTCACATACACAAAAATGTCACACTGAGATTCATGCACAACCCTAAGACACAAAACCATATTATTTTGTATGACCTCCCAGGGGAGACATATCCCACCTTTACTGGACACTTCTCTTTAAATGATATGAGTCCTTATCTATAGGAACCCTTCCCCTCCATGGCTGAGCTGAAAGGCTGGATAACTAGCTTGTGTGTGATGCCCTATCTTTAAGGCAGCTAATCTGAAGTGAAAATGAATCTCACACTTACACACTTTTTTCCCAAGTGGATTCGTTTCTAGTTTTAACATTAAATTTCTGTTCCATTAAGAAGTGAAGCTGTGTGTTTATTAGAAGCTGTTTTTCTAACACTACAGAATCTCTACCATGTAAAAGAAATGTTTCAGTATTACCTATAAACTGTTTTTGTAATAATTTTACTACAGTATTGTGATTCTCTTACATTAAAAACCTGTGCTTCTTAGAAAACAGAAATGCAAAGTTAGATTTCTAACCTACTAAAGGACACCTAGCCATACAGACTCAAAAATACTTAAGTGATTTACAAAACTCCACTGAATTAACCTGACAGGCAGTTTATATTTTTGACCTTTGACTTAACAGAGGCAAATATTTGCAGAGAGAAGATGGGTTATCAGGCTCTTGCATATACAATCTCAGGCCAGCTTCTTTATAAGAACGAAACTCCAAATTTATCTTTTTCCATCCCAAATGAGCATTTTAACACCTCCCACAAGAAAGAGTGTCTTGATGTAAAGTCTTAATATATACTCTTCATCAGAATACCATAAAATTTTTCAGTAATAATTACAAATCTCTAGAGTAGGAATGGAGTGGAGGGAAGAAAAAGGAATATCAGTGTACATAAAAAAGGCTCACCACTTTTGCTTTAATCTATAATTTAGCAAACAAACAAGTAAATTGTAATACTTTCTTCTTGCACTAAAGAATGAACACACAAACGTTATCTCTCCCGGTGCAATCTATTTGGTATGCCATAAAACAGAAGACAAGCCAGCTGGGTCTTGAGTCCCATTCTCAGTGGGGCCCCTTCCCACTGGGGCCAGAGCAGGGCAAGGCGGGCTCTGTGTCAAAGAAACCAAGCCCAGATGAATGCAGGGCCCAGCACAGGGGCTCCATAGCTGCAGCCATCAGGAGAAATCCAGAACAGGATGTAGGAAAACTGCACAAGCTGAGTCTAAGGAGGCCACATCTGGATAAAAGATTAAATGTAAGTGTGCTGTACACATAGAGGACAGAAAAATAAAATTACTGGGACCTAAACTGAGACATATCACAGTGACAACGCAAAGAATAAACAGCAGCACTATGAGCTATGTTTGCTTACCAAGCAAGGAATGAAACTTCATGAAAAATTATAATTTTAAATGACCATAATGCTGGGATACAAAACCAGCACATTTGCAGACTGATATTTCTAATCTTTACTTAATGTCCATAGAAGCGATTGTGTAAAATAAACCACTAAAAATTCCTAGCCAAGCAAAAAGCCAGATAATTTAACTTCCTGGCTAGGCTTCCAAAGACTAATGCAAAGTTTAGTAGCTGCACAGTCAAATAAATCTTTCAACTACAGCTTTTTTTTTTTTTTTGAGAAAATGGTAAATATGGTATTTTCCATATTATATACCAGAACTACAGTCACAACCCAAGAATGTAGATCTTTCAACCATTCATTACAGAAAATATTGCTTGAGGGAAACTGCTTTAAACTGATTTATGTGGTAGACACCCCAGTCAAATTGGACAATGTGGCAGATGGTAATGGATTTATGCATATTTATGTAGCATGTATTTACTTGTCGACTTTGTTATCCATCTTTTGCCCCTTCCAAAAGTAGATGGCAATTTATAACAACTGCGATGCTGTGACTGGCTGACACTCCCTTTGCAGCCCTTTCCTCTGGACAGGCTAAAAAGCAGCATCCTTTGTGCAGCTATTTTAATTGTTTTACAGTTTTATTACAAAACATCCTGTCTGTTACACTTGCTTCCTGAGGCTATCATAACAATGTTAGTTGCCACTGCTTAAACCTGCCTCAGGGTATCTGTTTTTACAGTTACAATTAAAGTCAGTATGTAGTTCACCAACATGTTAACATTAATTTGTCTTTTAATTTATTTGACCTTTTAAACTAAGCAAGTAACTGAGGTGAGGGATGCACAAAGCTCAGCTACTACACATTTTTGCAATAAGGTGGTTTTAGGTTCTTTTCCATCAAAACATTCAAATGTTCAGTTGCAAGTGCTTTTGTTTATTCCAAATCTCTTCAGAAAAGGCAAAATATATTCACATTGCATTTAATATGCATGTATTTTATATAACACTAATGCATATACCACCAGTATAATCTTCAAAATTCATAACAGAGCAACTGAGCAATCTGAGAAGAGTTTCTAAAACCTTGATGCACTAAAACCACTGCAACTCTTACAAATCCTTATATTATCAAGGATTGTTTACAGAACACATCAGAACTGATGCCAAAACAAAGAATACAAGGAACCAAATTATCAGAAAGCAACAAACTGCTTTGGTTTTGGAGTCATTTTCTCCTGCAGAGATGGCGAAAGAAAGAGAGAAAGAGAGAGAAAGAGAGAGAGAGAGAGAGAGAAAGAGAGAGAGAAAGAGAAGAGAAGAGAAGAGAAGAGAAGAGAAGAGAAGAGAAGAGAAGAGAAGAGAAGAGAAGAGAAGAGAAGAGAAGAAGAAAAAGAAAAGAAAAGAAAAGAAAAGAAAAGAAAAGAAAAGAAAAGAAAAGAAAAGAAAAGAAAAGAAAAGAAAAGAAAAGAAAAGAAAAGAAAAGAAAAGAAAAGAAAAGAAAAGAAAAGAAAAGAAAAGAAAAGATGTTATCAGTGACTTCTGGTGCCCTTTGCTCTCATTGAAAAATGCAGTCCTATATCTGCATGCCTTATACTGGTCTCTAGAATTTGATGCAAAAACACACAGGGACACATTTCAATATGTAAGATAACTTATATATGCAAATACCATTTTAAAAAGCTGTTATAAATAAATGTAGCTTTATACTGATCACCTATTAATCTAAAATATATTTAAGCAAGTCTCCCAAGCTGCAGGAAGAACCTCCAGACAAAATTTCAGGACCACTTTATGCTAAGTCTGAGCTGTGCTGGCACAGCTCCCCCACGCTTTTGGTACCATGCCCTTTGCCTATGGGCATCATTGTGAGCTGCTGAGTCTGTCTAAAACCCTGATGAGAGGGGTACCACCCACATCAAGAGCACTCCCTGGTAAATTAGACGTGGGGGAATGGTGAGGAAAGACTCATCAAATGGTCATTTAGTGTCAGAACTGTTCAAGCTCAAGCAAGAGGCAGCAGAGAGGGAGGGAAGCTTGGGAAAAAAAGGCTAAAAAGGAGAAAAGACCAAATGAAAACAGCCACTACCATCTAATAAAAAATTAATCCTCATAAAAAAGATAGGAATTCATTCACTCCCTCCTGGTTGATTGAAGCATTTGACTCCTTTTCTCACAAACCTCCCCCATGACAACCAAAGCTTTAAACTGCTTTGCCATCTTCCTCCCAAGTTCCCAAACCTCTCTCAGCTGCAAAAGCCCTTACTCAGCTGTGCTCCTGAGCATCTACAACCTCCAGGCTTCCTTTTTCTGCAGCCCAGGCATCATCAATTAACACAAATAATTGCACCAAAAAGACAACAAAAAAATGTGTTTTTTGGATGAGGGGAAAGAAAAAAGGATGTATTAAAATACAAGGGATTTTGAGAATATTTAATTTTGGCATCAACAATAGAAATGCATTTTGCATCTATGTGATTCAATTTTAACATCTGAATAGTGCATGCTATTCTTAGAGATACCCAATGCCACTGAAACAAACACCCAAATTTAAGAAACAACCAATCAGCCAAACCAACCCGGGCCAGTTATGTATCCTTCTGTTTCCCCTGTGCTGCCAGCAGAACAACCAAGCTGCCATGGGATTTAGTGCAGCGAGCTGTGGAAATAAGAAATCAGGCTGTGCCTCATCTAAGCACTGAGGCCACACAATATGAAGAAAAATGCTACGGCTGGAAGTGGTTGTCGGTCAATTACTCACCCTTTAAAATCCTATTATCTTCCAATTCTGGCGAGGAAAAAAAGGCACTGCTGAACACAGAAAGGCAGAACAAACACTATCTTTTTAACCAAATGTGTCCAAAAGAGTTTGTCTCTCCATATGCTGCCAGTCACCCAGCTGAAAAGCTTAGTTCTGACTGGGTGGCTCACAGCACCAAGCGAAGTTAATGGTATTTTAAGAAGAGAGGTGTATGTGGCAATATTTGACTTTAGGCTGTTTAGCACACCGTGGCTACAGAGTAAGCAACAGAGATGAATTCTAGATAAAGCAGATAAAAAGAATGCAAAACCTGGCCAAAAGAAAGATTAATGCCTGCCAGATAAAACGCAAAACTGTGTGTCAAGAATAATATTCAGTAATGAGGCAGCAAGACAGATTCAAAATATATTTCTAGCAGAGTGGAGGATCAGTGGTCTTGCCATTACAGAAACCTGCTTGAGTGCTCCCACATCAGTGTACCCCTTTCACACTGCTAAAGGCATGAACTACGATACACAAAGATTTATCAGGTGCCATTCTGCGCTGGACAAAAAGAATAAACTTTGCTCTGGTTTGAAGAATAAAGCTTGTGATAGAAATGTGATAGACTCTTCAAGAAGTTGACCACCTGCAGGGTATTCATCCCACAGTCTGAACCCCAAAAATCTCCACAGCATCCCTCCTTCTCCTCATAATTGCATATTGACAACAAAAACATTTAACACAATCAAAAGGGGGCCACTGCAGAGGGACTGAGTTTTCCCCTGCCCTGTGGAGATGAGACTGCATCATGTACAGCCTGAAGGGAAGCAAAGGAGACCACAGGGTCCTGCACAGCTCTCCAGGGCTGGCTGGTCCACAGGACCACGAGAGAAGGAAAACAACTGTGGAAAGGTGTGTGCTTAAAGCAGCTCTTCCCTGGCAATATCGGTGTGAGGGATTATTTCCCAGGGACAGAAGCCCTCTGCTGGTCAACGCTTTTTGTAAGATGATTTACAGCAACTAAATGCACACAGGTTTTAATTTCTCCCTGGTTTTCCTACAAAAGTAGAGCCATGAATGAGAAACACAAAAGCACTCTCCTTTTGAGGAAAAATCCACTAACCAGAGTACAGCAATCAAATCTTTTTTTATTCTTATTAACTGGGTAACTTCTGTTTTGTTATTTCAAAAAAAGGCTGTTCACACCATAGTTAAATATGTAATCAGTTTCAAATAGTCTTCATGACTTAAAACAGTGCTGACATCACATATACACCACACCTCTTTCACTGTTCACACAAAAATGACATGAACTATTCAAATAAAACATGTTACCGACATAAGTACTCAACCCTGCAATTTGTTCTCCAGCACATGTATTTAATATTTAAATGCATTAAATTTTTCAAACTTTTAAATATTTAATATTGCTATTACACATCTGAATTGTATTTTAGGTTTTCAATATTATGTATAAGCATAAAAAAGGCATTACCTCACCTTCCCACGAAATGAGAACACTGGTCCTCAAAGTAAAACAAGTCCAGTTTTGGTTTTGACTGTGAGCAGGCCTCCTATATGCAGTACTGAAATAGGTTAATTGTATTTTTAAGCCTATTTTTGGTACCTGTTCAAAAGTGGAATTATTTTCCTGGGAGGCATAGGTAAGTAATAATGTTTTTAGACGCATCCCTCAAAGTTCAGCATAAAGAATTAATTCTTGATTTCTTCAAAATATCAAAGGCTTGTTTCAGCCAAAAAAAGAGCCTCTCTAGACAAGTCAATCTTCGAATACACAGACTTCATCTTGCAAACAAATACACAAACACACACAGGATTCCTTGTCTCAACACCACTTTACAGCTCTTATTATTTATTTATTGCTATTACTGATTCAGTCAAGAATCAGCCTTTACAGTCTAGTGCTTTACTCATACACCAAGAGTCAAGGTTGATCCTGAACCCTCATTGTTTTCATTACAAGTTCATCATTTAGCATCTAACAAAACTCTGGGAAAAAAAATTAAATTTTCATCTTCACATTCCTTAGTCCAAAGCTCTTAGTACATAATTTTGCAGTTCAGTGCATTTATGGTTAGCATCTTTAAATCTACTCAAAATAAAGAAACCAAGGAAAATATTAAATAAAAGACATCAAATCAGGTGCAGTCCAACAGATGCAAATTTTGTTATGTGGTGGAAGCAGTATATTTCTAAATCTATACCAACAACCAAGCAGTAAATCAAAGCAATACAGACCATCTACAAAAGAGACACCTACTACTAAGATACCCTTAAAAATTATTTTTAAATCCAATTCAGCAGGATTCTTATAAATTAAGCTAATGCCATCACAAATTAATTACAGAAGAATTCTTCTGTCAAAAAAGGCAGAAGAAGCCTGGCACAGCACACCACTTCTGCACCTGTGTAACCCTAATCAGCTGGTCAATACCAGACAAGTCACTGCTTGGCTGCCAATGTATACTTTGTATGTCAGTCAAAAACTCACATTTATCTATGTGAGTCAGGAAAACGGAATGTTTATCCAACCAGCTCAAAAATTCTGGCTCACAGGTACCAAAATTTGCCCATGTATCCAAGTTTACCTAGCAGCCAAATTCTTTTTCCGCAGGAAAAATATGTGAATGAAAACACAACAGGGTTCTCCTAGAGAAGATGCAGTAGTCTGCCCTCAAGATCTGAATGACCTACAATAAAACACCCAGTTCATCACTCTTGTTAACAAATTATTACAGCTGCAGCCAATAGCCTCATTCATGTGCGCTGAATTCAAGTTGCTGATACCTTAAATCTGTTATTTTCTTATTTCTTAGCCTCTAACTCTATAACCCTAGGCAATGAAGCTCTCTCTCCTATGCGTTTCCTGAGTGATTTTCTAGAATTTTTTTTTTCAAAGATAGAGAGAATTTCTATTAAATTATATTACACTGACAACCACTCACATCAAGAGGAGGACTGATTTTTCAGGCTCAACACCCAGCCTTCTTTGAGGTGATCACAGGGAGCAACCACCATGTTGCTGTCCTCCAGACCCCAACCAGATGAGAAGGAAAATGCTCTGTTCTCCTTGCAGGACAGAAACAGAAGTTATGGGTGCCAGCCTAAGATCCAGGCAGGAATTTGCACAAGCTCTTTCTGCCTGCTCAGTCCAAGCTTCCCACTCCTCCTTTCCCTCAATGCCCTTGGGTGCTACTGTCCTCCATGTTCCAGAGAAGGAAACGGACGCAAAAGATCTACTAAAGAAAGGCATCGCACCCACACAGGGTGTGGTTTTACAGAAAAGGGCATTCTCAGACACTCTGCAAAAGGGCATAACTTCAAAACATCATTTTTAAAAATAATTTATAATAATAATCATAGGACAAATCACATCCTGTGGAAAGTAACTTGTACCACATCATATTCTCTCAAGGATACTCTACTTAGCTAAAAGAGCTTAAAACTGTAACTGCAATTACAACAACATGTTAATACTTAAAACTCTTTTAACATAGCTCATCATTTGATATTTCTGACAAAGTACTTTCTGGACATACAACAAACATCTTGTGCTGGCTAAAAAGCCAAGCACCATCTCAAAGATTCAAGTTTATGAAAACCAACAGATAACATTTATACTTAATTTTGAAGATTTAAGACAAGACTGATGTTTCCACTTACACTAAAACCACTATTACGGGAACAAAAATGCAGATTTCAAAGCCTGGAGAAGACTGGACATCAGTAAGCCAAGCTCTTGGCAGGACAGTTACAAAGGGTGGAAGTTATTAAAAATAAATTGCTGTAAGCCTTAGTCCGAAATGTATTATGAAGCAAAAGCACAGTTTAACCCATATTTCATCAGAGCAAATCTCCCTGAACAGTGGAAGCTGAGAGCAGCATGCCAGACCTACAGCACTAAGCTAACCAACCCTAGGACAGGTTCTTCAGCCCAACATGGAGCTGCATTAACTTCAAGAAGACTTTTAAAGGAGTGAGATGTCCTTAAAGCCTGTACAAGTGGCACAATCTGTCCCTGCAAAGTGCTGAGCCAAAGCCCTGGAGCGTTAGAGGATGAGCAATGTGTTAACTGTATTAAATTGTTACGGTATTGACATTTAACTACTTTTAAGCAGTAGATGCCAAAGAGAATGAATGCATCAGTGCTGGGGAACCCAGAGCAAGGCATGGTTCGTGGTGACTCTGTAGAGCTGCAGTGAGAGCACTAAACTGCAGGGACCAGGACCAACCTCAGCGAGCTCCACAACAGGCACTGAGGGTGAGGCCAGGGAAAGCTGACACACACATGCACAGACACAGGAGGAGATAAAGGATTTCACTAAATGGAGTGACTCACATTGAACAGGCTAAATACAGAAGGAAAAATTATGCATAGATCCATTCTGAAACAAATCAATCAAACTGAACATTATTCTCCATAATGTATATTATGTGCCAGCTGAATAAAACAAAATATAAATACCTATTAACAAAAAAGAGAAGTTCAGTCGAAAAGAAAATCATGCCAAGTACCATAAACAGATCAGTGTATTTGACAGTATAAAACAGTATCTCTCATGGCAGTGCTTAAATCAGTTATAACTGTGGGAGCCCACAGCTCCTGTGGCACAGGGCAGCCAGGGTGTCTCACTAGGGATTGTGCCAAATCACAGCCCAGCCTTGTCCTGCACACTGGCACCAATGCCACCCATGTGGGCACCTCTCCAACATGGACATCAGGTTCAGGTTACTACTGATCCTACTTCATTCCTGCTGCCAGGAAGTATAGAGAGTCTTCATCTTAAATAGGAATAAAATTTACAACTATTAATGAGGCTAGCAGAACTTAACAGTGCCAGAGCAACATAGGTTCCCTACTGTTCCTCCAAAGTCATTAAGTAATGAGAATTTCTGATCACTTTAAGGTAGATTTGAAGTACCTTGAAATCCACACTACTGCATGCAGAGTAACTGGAGGGCAAGTCACATGGATTAAAAAAGAGAAGCTAACTGCAATTCTAAAATTAACACTGATACCTTGGAGATGCCTTGTATCTCCAATGCAGCACTGGGAAATTGTGTTTTCATTTGTAGCAAAACTAATGATCCACAAACACGCAAACACGGATAAAATTAAATTGTATCTTTTTTAGAGGCACAACTTAGCAATGTGCTGCTCTGTATTTATCCCTCTGGAGTCTATCTCTGCCCCTACACATTTTGGTTTAGCTCAGGTGGTGAAGGTTGTGCTTGCTTGTGACAATATTTCAAAGCCTAATACTGATTCCACAGGAATGGTGAAGAAGTTTTAAAAAAAGGTGAACTAAAAACCACGTTTGGCAACCTAATTATGGGGCTATCATACATCAGGTTTCTCTATTTTCACATGTAGATATTTGATGCAGGTAAAAAAAAGGAGGTGTGCTCTGTTGAGGCTCCAGTGATGCTTTAACTTAGCATAAAGTTGAAAGATAGTAATGAACTAAATAAATCTATGTGAGCAAATCTCTTTAGGAACTTAAGTAAATGTATACAAGTGAGTCAACCTGAAGCTGCTGAGACATCTCTGAGCTGCACCACTCAGTCCTGTCATGGTGTCACTCTAGCAAACTATTTTTTCAGCATAGGTGAAAGGAGAAGAGGGAAAAAGGAGATGGAAAAAAGTGAAGACAAGCAGGCCAGAGTTAAGAGAGAAATATGTTTAAGTGCCTGATTTTACAGTTCACAACTCATTTTGCTTTGTATTGTGATAATTCCCCTTTCTTTGTTTGTTCAATCTTCTTTAAGACCACATGAATTAATTTTCTCCCCCAATTTCCTCAGTTTCTTTGCCTGTATATCCATTAATTCTCTTTTACTTCTCCACTCAAGTTTCTCTCCTATTCTCTCCGTTTGTGATTTTTTTCCAAGTCAGTGGCCCTTTCTTATTTTTCTTTTAAAAATTAGATCTTCATTTCATGGTTGCTCTCTCCACTCCCCCCCCAAAAACCCCCACCAGAATATGTTCAATAAGTTGCTGTACTAAACCAAATATTTCCTTCATGCAAGAAACATCTTTGAGGGCACCAGCAGTCCTGTTGGAGACAGGACAGCAGTATTAAAGCACAGCTAATTAAGTACCTTTTCCTTCAAATTCCATATGGACTCTACTTTTACTATGATTAAGTAAGACTCATCATGGCAATTATCTTCTGGACTATGAACAATATTAAAGTGTAGCACATAATATTTCTATAAAAGCACATTACAAATTGATCCTGAGGGTGGGAGCAGTAATTTTCCTGTCTACACAAACTATCTTAAAGTGCAGTTAAGAAATCATTTCACAGGCTCAAACTATGTAATAAGATGAAGGTAATAAGCATGACTGAGACACAGAGGGAACAAATTATCTACTGGCAATATGTCCCACAATTGTGATTGGATAAAACAGTTAATCTGCAGCTGAGCAGAAAATGTATAATCTGAAGGGACTTCTTCATTTAAAATAAAACAATCTGCTATCCTTTGATAAAACAGTAAGAACTTTCGGTATTACACAAACTACAGTAAACAGCACAATAGGACACACGTCCAACAGAAAAGGAAGTTCAAAAGTTACTCAGTATCTCCAGCATTAAAAAGTTCCTTTAGTTGACTAGAGAATACAAGCTAATAAACATCTGGTATCATGAAGATTCCTCTCCTGCTCACACATACCTTTCTGCTGATACAAGAATTCAGAGCTTTTCTCCTATTGCTCCCTCCTGTCTTACTTGTACTCACCATCTCAGCTGTTACACTGAATTAATAATTTGGTTGTAAAACCAAAAAAATTATTTCATATGAAGCAGGTACTCAAAGTTCACTCACAAACCACGGGTGCTTTTTCACATGAAGTTAAATCATACTCATCTTTCACAGACAAAGCATCTGAGATTTAACTATGCAGAGTAATCTTTCAACACAATTATTACTAATTGCTTCTTGGGATTCCATTTTCCAAACGTGTTCCGACAAGAAATACAGAAAGCAGTGTAGGTGAGGTCTTAAAAGTGAAAGCCAAAAGTAATATTATAATTTAAAAACCAACTTTTTAATACATTAAATTAAAAAAAAGCCTTTCTGTACTTAAGCAGACAAGCAACATAAAACAGTTTAGATCGTGCTGAAGAAGATCTCTACACACAAGAGAAAAATAGAGTATATGATTCCAGCATAGAAACTACAGACACAGCCATTAAAATTGTAAATGTCTCCATTTGCAGTCCCACAGGGAGGCCCTCCACAGAAACACCCCTGGAAGAGCAGAGCAGAGTTTTTGGTTTTCTCCCAGACTCCATCACCCTGCCGCTCGCGGATGCTGCACTGCACAGGCACAAGCACAAACATCAAACTGGGCTGTGCACACTGCAGGCACTGACTGCAGTGCCACACAGCCACATCTTGCTGAGGGGAAAACAGGCCAAGCAATTAAATATGCATCAGCATTAAAGCTAAATAGACAGAAATAGCTTACAGACATAATTCTGGCTTACCAGCTCGGCATGCATAACCTGCATACATATTTCATTTTTAACTATGAAGACAAAACTTTTGTACAGTATACTTTCTGTGACACTGTCTTTACTATTCTATGCATCACTGAGACTTGGAGGAAAAAAAAATGACAGCGTTAGTACAAACTAAGCTTTTTTGTACTAAAAACTTATTCAAGGTATAATTGACTTTAGAGATAATACCTGTCCAGTTAACACTAATAACAAATATCGCATAAAATTCCTTCCTTGGTGCTTAACCCTCCAGTACACAGCTCTGACCTTCCCCACTCTCTTTTTTTCCTTCACCTTTTTTCTTTCAGTTAATTCCCAATAATATAATCCATAATAACATGAATTCATAATAAAAGGCAGGCCTGTGAGCCATTCTGCCTCAGAGCAGCATCCACAGCACATCAAAAAAAAGAAAAAAAAGAAAAATGGGCAGAAACATTCAGTTGTAGCCACACATTTAGTGCTTACTTCCAACAGTAAAATGAGGCTATCTGCATCCCACATTTCATGTGACTTAATATATAATGAATCTCTGGCACTTCCATAGGTACAAAAAGGAAATTCTTTCTTTCCTGCACTATGGCAGCTCAGAGTAGTCTGCCAAACCCTTCAAAGTGTCAGCAACCTCTTATAGAGAGATAAAGACAATGGATAGCCCTACCAAGCTGCTAACATCTGTTCAAAACCTGCAGCTTCTCTTTTCTTCTTCCAGCACTTACCCAAGCTAGCATGCACTTGCATAAGTCTTTAAAGCACTGAACATTTAAGCATGTCACAATTCTATGATGTCTCATTTATATAATTAGTTCTAACATATGGCCCACAATCAGAGTGGGAAATCTAAAATATTCTTTGGGAAGCTGTCAAACCTGAAGGGATATATTTTTCACTAAGTGAAAAGAATTAAGTATGCAAATTCTGCTTACAATAGGGATAGGGAGGAAATAGAAATCTAGCCCAAAAGGCATGCCTGCTCATTGCATCAAACATGGGTTATTATGCTCTGTACCTGTCAGAGGCAGCTCAAATCAGAATATACAGTGACATGCAGAGAAGCTCTGAAGTCACCAGGATTTTAGCAGCGCTGTGGAAAACCGTACAGTAGATAAAACCAAACCCACTGTGAAAATGCCAGCTATAATTAACACACTGGGCTGAATATGGATTCAAGGCAGATTGTGTTAATCCACATCCTTTCCAGAACTACAGCTGTTCCCTGGACTGGGACACCTCTGTAACATCTGTAGCAAGTAACACACCATGTGCTAGCAGGCACCACTTTCCTGCAGCCTCACTCCAATTCCTCCTTCAGAGACAAAAGCCCAACAACTCTAAAAACCTCTGGACTAAAATTTAATTCTCCTTCACTTGTTTCTGACCAGGAAAGCTGGATGTGTTTCAATTGTGGCACCACTGTGAGCAGTGGCAGTAGCCATCCTGCTCCCAGCACTGGGAATGGCCAGCTTGGAGAGAACCATAGCCAGCATCCACATCCTGACAATAGATTATCTCACTTCCCTGAGGCCCCTTCAGGATCAAAAGTTGCACCTGTTACTTATCAATGAATTATTAATTAATCAGTTGAACAGATTCAGGTGAAAAACTCCTGGAAATGCACAGAGGAGCGTCCAGTGTCAACAACAAACAGAACACCAGGAGGGCTCCCACAGCATCCAGCTTCCCTGGGAAGTTCAACTTTGGTGGGCTTTCCCACACATCAAAGGAAAGGGAATAAACTGCAGCAAAAATAGACAGCCTATATGTGCAACTAATAACTTTGCTCTTCAGTACAGCATTATTTAGCATGGAAAAAGAAAAATCCAAAATCATCAATGATCCCACTGTAAGGAAATAACATGCTCCAAAATAGTCATCATTCACTTCAGAATAAGCACTGAAATATGGAACCAGCTATACATTTGTCAAACAGTTGGTAGGAAAGTCAAATCTCTTCAGTAAAACCCTTTCCTAAAGGCAACTTGAGCAATGTAAAAGCTCAGTAATTTGTCTGAATAAAATCCTGCACCCTGTGGTTAAGAACCTGCCAAGCAAGCCAAATACACTAAACAAGCAGAGCTGGCATTTGACATGTCTCTTTAGAGTGAGCTGTGACAAGTTACTAATGATCTCACTTAGAAAGCAACTAATAGTGTGCTGTAAAAGGTATAAAGCATGCAGAAACCTGGTAATAAGGACCAAATGCTGACTTGAGATGAACAGCTAAAACCATTTTCCGTGAATGACACTGCTCAGTTCAGCTCTAAACCTGTCCCTCCAAATGTTCTGCACCTTTTTGTTGTTAGGTGGATTCATCCCTAACAACACTGTAGGCCTAAAATAGTGCTCTATATGTGTGAACAGCAGTATGTTGACACAAAATTTGTTTTAAATCTTAGAGTGAGCCCCAAACGTGCCACATTTGCCTACAGTAAGAGCTTCACAAAGCTGGAAAACTGGCAGTTGTGAAAAGGAATTAGAAGTGTTAACAGGTACAGAAGAAAAAACTTAACCATTGCACTCCATGCAATGCCAAAAAATGCCCATGAGAAGGGAGATCACCAAAGGAGGAACCACTTGGACTAGAGACAAGTTTGTAAAGCCATCATTAGTGACTTTCATTAGTGAGTGCAGGCATTTCCATTGCCTGGGAAAAAAAAAAAAAAACAAACCAACCCAAACAAACAGAAAAAAGCCATCTAGAGATGAGAATAAGAAGACCCATGCAATGCAAAGAGTTATCCTCTGCAAGAAAGCATATGGGGCCTTCCTCATCATTTTAACCATATTCAAGTTACAATTTAATTTAAATTTTCCTTGCAGCTCATTGAAAATGCTGTCTGAACCATCTCTCCCAATTTTCATAGGTGGAAGGAAAAATCAGTACTAAGCTGATGTCTTATTCAGATAACTCAATTTTTCTAAAATTATTACCACTTCTGGTTATCTAAGTGGTATACAACATCAAAGATGGAAGCTGGTTTGCTGTGACAGGAAATGAAACAGACCCAAAGTTTTCATATTTGCACTCAATTGCTGAATGAGAGCAACTGCATGGTAAGGTGATGCAACCAGACACAGTACTTTCAACCCTGCATTTTCCTGGTGTGTGTCTGTCAAAAAGGCTCCTTTTCCTTTTCTTCCCAGTCCCTTCCCTCCCCCAGTTTCAGTTCTTCACTTTTGTGTCTTAGGTTGCTTGGCATTAATTAGAATTATTAAAAGGAAGAGTACATAAGGAGCCAAACATACAATGTATCATATTTTTGGTACCAATTTCAGTTCTTTCAGGCATTTTTTCCCAGTATCCATGTGGCACAGATTGCCTCTGCTAGAAGATGAGAGTTAATGGACAATCAGGAAGGCACGGTGAACCAAGGTCACAGAATTAAATATTATTTAAGAGCACAATATACAGTGACACAAATTACATTTTTGCAGGGAAACAGCAACATTAGCTTCAGAGGAAATGAATGATGTACCTCCTTCCCACTGTTAAACTGTTCTTTAATAGAGACAAAGCATGAAAAAGGATGCAAATACTTTTAAACACAAAGAAGATTACAACCTAAGACCTTAAGCCAAATCTTTACTTGTATTAATAAGGCCGCTTTACATCACTGCAGTAGAAGAAAGGGATCCTTAAGACCTTTACACTGTCAAGGCACCAGGACTAGAAAAAAATACCTTTAACATAAATGAAATAATCAGACCTAGCCAGATTCAAATCTAGGGAAAATAACATACATTGTTTACACAACAATAATGTGCATAATAATACTATATTAAATATTATATTATATAACATGTTATAGATATTTTATTTAGAAGTAGGGCATGCAGGTAATTACTCTCTTTTTCCCTCCCTTAACGTGTGAAGAGGAAACAATATTTTCAGATTTGTCTTAAAACCTGAAGGCCAGAACTATCAGTAGCCAGGGATTCTGATGCCTTAAGCTACTTAAGAGAAACATATAAAATTAATTTTCTGTGCTTTCAAATATAGCACTAAAAGCTAAATGAGCTTGTTGAGTTAGCTTGCTCCTTCTGATCTTAGCAGCCTTTCAATTCCTTGTTTTGATCATTATTTTACACCTAAAGACTATTCACATATTTGACATGCAAGCTTCAAGTCATTTTGGCATGGCCCAGCCAACACAACCAATATTTAGTCAGTTGTGTTACTGCTTATTTAGCAAATGCACGAGGTAACTCCCCCAATCACATAAATCATTACATAAATTCTTCCCATTTAGAGAAGCATAAAGCACCCCCCAAAAGAGCTTAAAATTTAACTTTAAACACCCCACTAGGTACCACAAAAAATATGTTTCCACTAATAGTTACAAAGGAATATTACAGATAACTGCAGTGAGACTATGGTAATTCAAAGATACCAGTCAGTGTAGAAGCTTAGTTTTAGCATCAGCAACAGCCACAAACAAAAAAAATGAGCATTTTTCAATGACAAGCATTAATGTTGACATTTTCAGGAAACTTGGGGGGGGGGGTATTCTTTGTAACTGAAAATAATTTTGGACCTTCATTTCCAGAAGTGTACTTTACTCCCATAGCATTCCAAAGGCCTACAAAACTTCATCTTACATTGATGACTTCTGGACAAGAAACCAAAGCCAACTGAAAACATGCCTGAAAATAACCAAGTGGCTTTGTGGCCAAAATCAAATTACTTTTTGTAAGGGCTTCCATTTTTAGTAAGGTGAGTTATTTATAACAAGAAAGAAAGTAAATTCTATGTACATTTTATGCAACTCAGAGTTTCCAGTGAGTGGAAGCACATCTTCAAACATTATGTCAGTAAAACAATATGCAACAAAAATATCCATGGGCTCCCAAAAGGAAAACAAAAACCTCCCATAACTATCACTTTTGTCTTCAGATGGTCACTTTCCTCCCTTTCTTCATGCTTCCACTGTGCTCTAGTCAGAGAAGTTGTTTTAAGGAGGCTTTTTAGCCTTGGAGTACTCTATCACAAAAAATTATTTTTACATGGTCAAAACCAGTAGAGCACCTAAACAGTCACAGCTAAGTCCTTGATTAGTTCTGTTAAAACCAACGAGGAATGAGTGAGCTTAAAATTAGTTTCCTATGTAAATGCTCTAGAACAGGGTTGCAATTTCATCTCTTTCCAGTTTATCAGGCAATTCCTGCTTCTGGCATAGGATACCTGATACCTTCACCAAACAGCGTAAGTAGTAACATCTTTTCCTATAACTTCCTCAAAAAATGGGGAAAAGTGCTCTCCCCTATATCTTCAGTAATTTTATCTTTGAGAAAAAATTTAATTGTTAAAAGGGAAATTCTCAGCAACTTGCCTTTCTTTAAAAAATTTACATGCCAATAAAAACCAATTATTTACAATTAATTTCTGCCTGATGAGAAAAAGATGATCTGAAGATCATCTCACAGCACTTATCAGCAAGATGTGCCAAGTATCCTTTCATGCCCTGCTGTATTTGCAATACCTCTGAAGCCTAGCCCTTGCTATTGCTCCAGTGAGGCAGCTGGAAGGGCAGGTAAAAGTTACAAATGCTGGAGAACTAGCCAGCTAAAGCATCCAGGGCTTGAGCCTGAAAAGAACCAGCCCAGCACATCATCTTTCCCAGAGTTTCTGGCCCATCTGATCAAACACAGCTGAATTTCAGGACATTGTACTCACTGAATGCAGCGGTACGAAACAGTATCCCTTGGAAATACAATGATCCAAGAAGTAAGATTATTTATCATTGTGCTTTACAAAAGGAATTTTTTTGGGAAGCAGCAGGAGGCTTTCTATATAAAAAAATCTTTCTTGATTGGCTCTTTGATATTAACAAAGGAGTCTATTTCATCCTCAGTGTGAGCACATAGCTTCCCGTTAAGCTAAAAGAAGTTGCACATGCACACAGGAGAATTTACAGCATCACCTCTTGCAATAGCATCCTTCAGTTTTCACAGGGCTCCACCTGTGGTTTTTCCTGAAGGGAAAAACACCTAGCATTTTGAAGTTAAAGGCAGATACTGTATCTGAAGGATGGAAAATCATGAAGCTGCTAAAGCTGATCAGCCCCACAGTCTCAGTCCAGCCAAACCTTCTGTGCAGTAAGGTGTATTTTCTATTTATTGATAAGCACATGCAAAGGAAACAGAGGTCTGTAAATGGAGTCAGACTATGACTTCATACATGAGCTGAAAACACTTGCACTGAGGAATAAGCAGAGGAATTGAGTATCAGCTAATTTCTACTAATTTTGAAGAAGAAAACAATACTTTTGTTTAACTAGGGCTCACATTTATGCAAGGTGCAGCAATAGTTTCACCTTGTATAAATGTGAGATCTTCCAACACTAAAAAGCTACAACCTCGCTACAGTGATAAAATTCTACGAAGGAATCACGGGCAACATTATGCTCAGGGAGGTCACACACCTCCACTTCCACCCCGCACAAATTTCCAAACCAGTTTTAGTATAATCATGTGTTTGTGACTCCACTGCTTTTCCCTCACAAAAAAAAAAGAAAATAAAAATCACATGCTACTGTACTAGGATTGCATTTTCCAAATAAATGCGAGTTGTGGCTGAAATGCTGATTACCCAGAAGAAATCCTAACAAAAGCAAATGTCATAAACTATAACTATACGCTACACAATATATGCAGTTTCTCTGTAAATGCAGCCCTGGCCACGAGAACAGGAATGTCTTTGGAGTCCCATTACATATAGGAAGAATAAGATATTTATGAATGGGCAGTAGCTGCTTGTGCTCATTGTCCTGGGAGAAGCATATATATTCATAACAGCTAGTGGACTTGAATAAGTTCCACGTATTTATTTTGTTTCAGAAGAATACAGAAGCTACACCACAGTCCAGGATTTAAGGCTCATCCAAACCACTGTCAGTTTTCATGTGAAGGGAAAAAATAATCCACAGTCAGTTCTTACATAAAAGTATGCACTCCATCCTGGAACACACTTTTGACAACTGTGTAGTGAATCCTTCGTGGAACATACTATTTGGTATGACTCAAAATCTGTTTTTCTTAAGGGCACTTCCATGAATACACTCTCAATTACATAAATAATGTATCACTAGATTTTTGAGAGGCTTTCATTATTCAGAAATAAGTCTTCTTCTGTGAATAAGCACTTCAAAAAATAATCTTTTTTTTTATTTTGCCATTTCTCCCCTTTTGAATTACTAGAAGCTTGAGACTTAGGTATTCACAGAAGAGTTACATACTTTCTCTGCCCTGCAGTTGCATAAAAAATAAGAATTCTAAAAAAGAAAGACAGAAAGGAAAAAACAACTGAAAACAGTCAAAATAGAAAGACACAGGAGAGCTGTGGTCTATCAATGTAACCTTTAGTCTTAACAGTGCCTACATTACCACATAAAAGGAGGGCATTCTATAAGGCACAAGTACAGAATAACTTGCCCATAGTACACTTGAGATTTTTTTCCATATAACTGTGTTTTAAATCACTGTGGTGAGATATTCATCCTAACTTCTGTTACTGTATCTATTCTAATTAGCCATGTAAATGTCAGTTTTCCTTTTTGAATTTATGCATTTAGACCAACATATCTACTTTGCCACAACTTCTCAAAGTTAATTACGCATTGTATAAAAAACGCCCACCCTGTTTAAATCAGTTATCTCCACTTACTGCCTTTCAGTGTAGTTCTTTGTTCTTGCTGTAAGTTAAAGTGCATGATTTATTTATACACACCCCCCCACTGACTGCTCATCCTCTAACTTAACTATGCTGGTTTTATTTCTGTCAGTACCTTGACACAAGAAATTCCTTCCAATGCCACAAAGCACTTCTGCCCATCCTGCAGTTCTTCTCTATTTTCATTCTATTTTCTTAAAAGTGATTCACTACTAAACAAATAATCCCTGCTATAAAGCAACATTGTTATAAAAAAGCAATAACTACTAACTAGAAAATACTGTCATAGGTTTATAATTTTTTTTGTTGATTTCACCTTCTTTTTATTTGGGTTTTTTCCTAGAGAGACAGACAAAAGCCTAACTTGCCAGCTTTTCAATTGTAGCAAATGTAGTCAATTTAATATTCAGCAACATGCAATTAGGTCAAATTATGTATTCAGAAGTTTTTACTTGGATTTGTTAGCTGCAAAATTTCATCAACCACCACAGTGCCTGCTCCCTATGATTTGCTAGACATTCCCGTAGTGTTCCTCAGCCTTCCTCCACCCACTTATTATACGTTCCCTTTATTCAACTTTTGAATTGCTAAATAAAACCAGTATTAGTAACATCCATCCTGCTACTCATATTTCTATATCTTCCCATTAATCTTCTATGACGTCCAAGTTCCAAGTGTCCATGTGGCTCTGAGCATGGCACACACCCTTGAAGACAGCAAAACTTTTCAATTGCACTGTACCACAACTCCTGCAGAAGGAGAAGTTCCACTAAGTCTGCCTCATGCTTCTCCATTCCATATTCTGAAATGTTTCTTACAGGAGAGCAGTTTTGGGTAAAAACTTTTTCAAAGTCTAGAGGAAAAAAAAAATTGCCCTTTAATGTCTTCTGACACAAAACAGTAGTCTGGATTAGCTTTAGCTATACCTGTACCTACTTCATTAAGCCTAGTTGTAGAGAGGCTCATAACAATCTATTATATTCTATCATGTTATGCACCTTTCTTTGCCATTCTTCCCAGGAGAATCCTGCTCTGAACTGAGAAAAGGGCCACAGACATCCTGTGATCCAGCAAACCCTTTCAATAGGCAGCAATACAACCAAGGAAAGGAGAGGTTATGCTTTGATATGAAACATCAAATTCTCGCAATATTTCACTAAGCCTGTCTGGATGCTGCTTCCACCACCAACTGGTACATTTTCTTTCTTCTCAGTCCTTAGTTGGGCAATCCAAAAGTGGGGCAACAAGACAGCTTAAAATACTACACGCAAATGAACTTCACTCCTTTTCTTGAAAAGCCATTTGTCCCAAAAGGCACTCTTCTAACCTCAAAAGCCTGCAAACAGCAATGCTTCTGAGAGCTCACATGCATCCCACACAAACAGGTATCCATTTAAATGCCAGCTCACAAATGCACCTAAGATTGTAAAGAAAGCACTTCCATTCCCAGGATTTCAGCTGGTTCTTTGGTACACTAAGTTGTTACCAGCCTACAGTCACATATTGCTCCATTGGGTCAGACACAATTTTATAGCAGCAAGTGCTACATTTACACTCCATTCTCACTGCTTTTCTTTGTCTCTTTTTGAGGAGGGAATTTCTTCCGTGTTTTCACAAACAGCTTGTTCTTGGTTATTTTAGCTACTGTGTTTCTGTCTAAAATCACCCATAATCAATGATTCAGAAATACTTCTATAGGAATATTTTTCTTCTAAAAGCACAGCATCATGCATTCATTTCTACCTTACAGC
This sequence comes from Melospiza georgiana, assembly GCF_028018845.1. NCBI lineage: Eukaryota > Metazoa > Chordata > Aves > Passeriformes > Passerellidae > Melospiza > Melospiza georgiana. The sequence goes on along the minus strand of NC_080430.1, from coordinate 39,325,383 downwards.
CTTCTAAATCTAAAATAGCTTTAAGGTATAATCACAGCTATAAGCCCAGCATCTGAATATATCCAAGAAAGTAACACATTTCACCTCTCTAGTACTTATTATCAGCAAGAGCTTTAAAACATCACAAGTGTAGGCAGCAAACCACAAACATTACTGAAACTGAGAAGCAAAACCATCCAGTAACTTAAAATGCAGACTGTGCAATCATAAAACACTTAAGGAAAGAAATTCTGAATTGAATATTTTAGAAAAAGAATGGTACATTATTTCATTTCTAGAGTGGATCAATATAGTAAAAGCTGGATGTAAAAGTCACATTGGCTGCAAATATGTAGCTTCCTTTCTTCCTTGAACTGTCACTTTACAAACATAGATTGGTCTTTCAGACTTCATCTAGTGAAATGCCATCTCTCTGCCAATCTTGGTCTACAGTTTTTATTGTGCTGCTACAACTTAACATTCACATCCTTAAATATTAAGTTTATCAGCCCTGCGACTGCAAAGTAGCAATCTTAAAATGCATAACCCTTATGAACTAATAAAAATCAAAACAAATAACAGAACAAATACAGCCTTTTAATTTATTCTCAACTTAAAAGTACTTGGAGACTAAAATAATTGTATTTTTAATTCTCTGGAAAAAATAAGGAAGTCATTGTGCATTTGATTCTTGAACATCATTGTTGGAATTTCTGCAGAAAAATAATGGTTCCTTTTTCCTGCTATCTGCTAAATACAAAATGTGAATTATCTAAACCCATGTGAATCTTGTGAAATAAGGACTCTAACCAAAAGTCTCCCTAAGTCTTCTTAATAATACTTGATAAAAATTATTCACAAGGATGTGGATCAGGCTTTCCAGCTGCCCTCCCAGGAAGCTGTTGTATCATGGGTCTGAAATTGTTCAGGACAGAGATACTGATTCTTCACAGACTCTTTTCTAAGGACTTACTGTAAATACAGTTCTGATCAGATTGAGACAAGCAAATGGTTCCCTTTCCTTCAGCACTAACAGAGGTTAAAAACTCATCCCCAAGTTCTCTAAAGAGTGTACAATCTGGTACTGAACAGATCATTTCATTCTTCACTACTCAAAGGCATTTCAGCGTGAACCCATTCCCACTCATGGACCGACTCAACTAAATACACATTCAGTCCCACTGACACGAGCTGAGGCTTGGATCTCATCACCAAACACGTGCATTGTTCCCTCACTGAACATATGCTTTCTGAATGGGGACTCAGTCAATTCATACATCAAGATGCTGGAAACAGAAGGGCACATTTGCTACATGAATGATGAGATAATGAAGATGCTGAAACATTACAAAAATACCACAAGCAGAGTTTCTGTCCTGAAGCAGACAATGGCCAAGGTCCTAGCACAGGTTCTGCTGTGCACTTCTTGGGACTCCTCCAGGTAAAACCACTTTCTGTAAGACCAAGCTCTTGGCTTGGTAGAAGTCTCACTCCTGTGCAAGCAGTACCAACTATAGAATAAAGAACTAGCAATAAACTAGGTGAAACATATTGGTCAAATTTTCAACAATTCAGACAACAATTTCTCAGATAACAAAAATGGCAACTTGTCAGCATGAGTTTTCTTTCTTACACTTAAAAGACAAAACACTCCCACCACCTCCAATTTTCAGGTAAAGCCTAATATTACAGATGAACTTCCTATCACAGTGAAACATCCTGACACCTAACTGCAGGATCCTTTAATGAAACAAACAACAAAGGGATATAGTGCTCCTAGTTTTCCATTAAAAAAAGGAAAAAGCTGATTTCATCTGCAGGGAGTCAGCTACACTAAAAGTACCTAAAAACTAACTGGTGTCCATAGTTCTATAAATTAGGTTTAAGGAAAAGAGACAAGTAAAAAAGCAACCACTGAAGTGTTTGCAGAAAAATTTGGATCACACTGCTCAGGGACATCAGTTTTAACAAAAGTAAAAAATTATTTGAAAAGGAGAAGTTTTGTTACTTTGGAAGGAAAAACACTTTTGCATAGGTAATACACAAACTTTTAATAGGCCTAGTGCGATCCAAAACTTAAGGGTTTCCTCTGTTTTATGTATTATAAAGTTAAGGTTAGTTTTATTTATGTTTTGTCTCTGGTGCAGAGCAACAGCTCACAACCAGAACAGGTCTGTTGGTCAAGGCCATTTTCACACCTTAGGACAATGGCTTTGGTCTAATCAAAAGGAAATGCTGCTTCCTAACATGACAAACTATCTTTTTTGACATAACAGACAGAACCGTTGCTTCTCTCTGAGCTCAATCTTTATTTCATCGTCACTCTTATCAGATCAGTGCTGGTGGCAATACATCAAATGCTTAGAATTTCAATGAAATTGCCATTACAAAGGCTTTCAGGGGTTTGCAAATTTTCTCTGGGCACAGAGCAAGACTGGGGTATGCAGCAGTCCATCCCACATTCCCTGCTCTCCTGATTTCCCAGTGTGATCAGAGCAGGCTCTATGCTCACCATCTCATCCTGGCATTTGGTGTTTTTGAGTGTCACCCACTGGCTGGCTTCATATTTTGTAGCAACTTGGAAAGGTCAGCAGCCAGTTAGCAGCTATAAGTTGATAATAAAACTATACATACATACATATATGGTTCAACCACCTATGAAGTATTTCCATGTTAGTCATTGTTATGAACAATACAAATTATTTATAAGTTAGTTATATAAACAATCTATGCTTATACTAAAATACATCCAAAAGTACACATAAAGACACACAAATACAACATACAATATAATTCTCAGCATTTTCTTACTACATGTAATCATATTGATAGTCAAAAGAAGCCAAAAATTGAAATGTGACATACTGGGTATTTGATCTTTTAAAAAATCACATCTTGATGGTGCCTGCAGTAATTCTCTACATAACTTTACCCATTTTTGTTCTTTTCAAAAAGCCCTTCCTCTTTTCCTTTAACACAATGTTAAAATTTATCCAATTTCAGTACCTGGTACCAGTGAGCTGACTTTGCAGGAGTACCTTACTGACAGCTCATCTCTTACACATATGTATTGCTCTGCAAACAAATACAGCCAGAGGATGCTGAACCAGTTTTCTGAAGCTACCATTCCAGAAACACTACAAACAGCTAAGAAAAATATGGCTGCATAATTTTAAACAAAACAATATGGAACCTGATCCAATGCATTAATGGTCCATAATGCTATTGAACAAGACTACAAGAGAGACACTTTACTTGCAGTTGCTTGTCAGACAATTACTCTCTGCTACTGTAATACTTCATGTGCATACTTCCAAGGAAGACTCATGAACGCACAGGTTCATTAAGGGAATGAGAGAATCGATTGTAAAATGGAAAAGGCCGAGTGAGGGCATATTTCAAAGAGATGAATATGGTACACTCCATTATGTTGTAATCAGCCTCTCTCTTTCATCCTAAGAACTGTAATAGTCTATCCTAATTTTCAAGGAAAAAAAAATTCTCACTGCCTGCATCATACCTTCATCCCAAATACAGTGAGGAATTCAAATGTGCTGCAGGCAGTTTCCATTTACCATGGTCTTTGGAGCAGACGGTATTGATGTTGCTGACCATTTTTCTCCTTAATAAGAAAAACATTCAAATGCTACTAATATTGCTGCCTTGGCAAACCACATTTTATAGATGGGACTTGCCCTGTACATGACACATAGAACATCAATCAAGGCTGAATTTTATTTCAATTTATTATGGTTGCTGTCTAAATGAAAAAATGCTTATATCGTTAAAATGTCTTACAATATAAATGTGCAAATGATGTAATCACCCATTTTGTGAGAAAATTCTGATTTTGATTAAAAATATCTACAGTTGAACATCTAAATATTTAATAAATGTGGAACAAAAAAAACACAAGCGCATTAAGAAACCACAGTAATTGATATCTGGTGTAACATCATGGTTTTATGCTTGATAGCTTTTATCTTTAGAAGATGAGTTTATAAGGTCTTCTTTTAAAATAGTCAGAGCTGTTTTTTTCTTCAAATCATTGAGAATAAATTACTTCAATCTTGACTTCGTTCAAGACCTCACATGTGTGGTTTTTTTCAAGTTATCATTTATCACAGTTTGCTTGCTATAGCCAGCTGTCTTCAGACTGAACCTGGTGGCCTGCAAAAGCCCTGCAAGCCTTCCAGATACACAGCTCTGGGCACCACACAATTACCAAGGGGCAGAAAACAGCACCTTGTAAGAAGAGAGACTGTACTCAATTCTGTAATTGACTGGAATTCACAAACCTGTCCCAGCTACTGAGACAGAATTTAAGGCTTGGCAGAGTCCCACTGGCACGCACCACATGGGACATCCCCAGGAGCTGGCTGGGATGCTGGCTCTCCCAGCTGCTGCCTCCAGCATGGCACAAAGCCACACACCCAACATCATGTCCCTGACGCAGAGAGCACTGCAGATCATCAGGTCAACTCAATGGCAGTGAAAATGCATTAAACTCTCATATTCTCTCTCTATCGTCAGCATACCGCTATTATATAAATACAGTACTCCCCCATTCTTGAACAGCCAGCTCCTTCTGCTGTGTTTATTTGACAATACTCTAAAGACCAGAGCCTAAATGCAATGCATCAAAGAATAATAAACTGTTACAGAAGTTCACAAGCACATTGAAGACCAGAAAGTAAATCCAAACAGTTTCTATCAGAAAATGAGAGTTGGCAGACTGTCAGGCAACTGATTCTGAGCCCACCTGGAGTACTGTGGGCAGCTCAATGGCCCCCAGTAGAAGGAGGAGGATATGAGGGCTGAAGCACCTCTCCTGAAATGACAGGCTGAGACAGCTGAGGTTGTTCAACCTGGAGAAGATGAGGCTCCACAGAGATCTTAGAGCATCTTCCAGTACATAAAAGTGGCCTACAAGATGGATGGAGAGGAACTTTTTACAAGACTTCCATGTGGTGACAGGACAAAGGGTGACGACTTTAAACTGAAAGAAGGTAGATTTAAATCAGAGGAAGAAATTCTTAACTGTGAGGATGGGGAGGCACTGGAACAGGCTGCCCAGAGAGGCTGTGGATGCTCCATCCCTGGCAGTTGATCCCCATCCCCATCCAAGGCCAGGTTGGACAGGGCTTTGAGCAGTGTGATCTAGTGGAAGGCATCTCTGCCCACGGCAGGGGAGGTGGGACAAAATGATCTTCCAGGTCCCTTCTAATCCAAACCATTCTGTAATTCCATGTTTTCCTTACTGGGACAAAAAGTATCTAAACCAGATATTGGATCCAACAAGCAAAAGACTTAACTGTGTTCAAGGTTTGACACTGGCACAAGGCCAAATGCCCCCATGAAAATACACTTTCTCTGGTGTCTGCTGTGAGATTTTGACCAGGAACAAACAAAGCAGGCTCTCACTTGAAAAAAAAGAAAAGTTTATTAACTAAACTATAAAAACAATTACTAAACTACACACAAAAGAAAAAAAGAAAAAGACAAGGAAAATGAAAACCTCACAAAAACACTCTTCTCCTCCTCCCCCCTAAATTCCCAATACAATACATCTTCCAAAATCACCAGTTCTGGGTCCAACACCACCCTTTAGAATGCTCAACTTCCCGTTCCTCAGGAGGAGAGGGAGTCCTTCCATGTGTCGTGGTGGCCTTTTCCGTCCTTGTTCCGGTGCTCTCACCACCGAACAAGAATCAGGGCTGCTTCCAGGGTTGTCTTTTTAAGGATGCTTTGTCCAGTTCCAGAAAAGCACAGTCTTTCACCTTTGGGACATCTGTCCCCCCCATATTTTATATACCCCCTGGGGCCGAGGGGTACCCACACTGAATCTTCTTTGGCTCTGGGACATTTCTCCCCCTGGACTCAGTCTCTGTATCACAGGGAAACATGGCTCTATCCATGGCTACATGAAAGAGTCCAGCATAAAATGCCACTCCATCTTCTCCATTTTTCCAACGTCTCTCACTCTCTCTCTCTCTGGTCCAGACCTTCATCACTCGTCTAGGAAGGGTTAATGTTCTGTGAAGTTTTCATTCTCCAGGAAGGGTTAAAAACTCCTCCGAGCGTCTGGACTCCTGGCTGCACCCCCCCCCCCATCTCCTCAGCCGGGCTGCCCGCTGCCAGCACACATTTACTAAATTTCAAGGTAACGGCCACAAACACAGGCTGCACTCTCTCTCTCTGTCTGTCTCCAAGGGGGGGGAACAGGCTGCCCATTGCTTCCCGGCATTTCTTTACTTCTTCCTTCCACCCTTGAGGCCTACCTCTCCTGGGCCGGGCCGCATGGCTTTTCCCCTCCCCCCGCCCAGCCAGCAACTGGGCCAGGGGAGAGACCCAACTCCTTCCCGCTGGAAATCCAAAGAGAAACTGCCAGGGGGAGAGCCCTGCTTTTACCCTGTGTTCTCAGAGGTGGATCCAATGCCCAGTGGTTGGGCCAGATGGCAATATTCAAATCTGAGCACTCATTGGCCCTATCTACAGCATCCCAGAAATCCTGTTTCCGGGTCAAACCATGACAACTGCAAAGGCAGTGGTTTAGCTGTATTGAAGATGTGGTGAGCAAATGTAGTACAGCTACACACTGCTGCCTTTGTCACGAACAAGTCCCAGCATCTTTCACGAGAGGGAAACTTCTTGAAGGTTTTTGCCTTGCACAGAATTTTATCATAGCCAAGAACTGAGGAGCAATTTCAGTTTGGCCTTTAAAGAAGAAAAAAAAGGATAAATAACTGTAAATGAAAGAGGTGTATGAGAGAGCGACATGACAGATAAGTGGACTTTCACAACATTGTATATTGTAAAGTTTGTCAGAGTGTATTGAAAGAAGAGTCAGTATCCTGATTAAATCACATCCTGCTGCAGCTGTCCAACTTCATAGCTAAAGTATTCATATTAACTCCATTAAAAAATTACAGAAGGAAATACAAAATATTATTAAAAGTATGTTGGCTTTGTGCTTTTTTTCAGATTTAATAAAAGATAAAATGCTCCCAACTTTAAAGAGTGATTTTTTGTGTGTGTATTCACACCCTGGAGGCCACAAAGCAGTTGTCCTATGGAAATCCTACAAAATCTAAACTTTACTGTACGTTTCTGATAGACGTTTTAGACAAGAAAGGAAGGATATTTTAGCATTTATGGAGCTGGCCTGACATTTAGGGGATTTCAATTTAATTTCCTTGTCTGCAAGACTTCCTTCATAATCCCAGACAAAGTTAATCATTTTCCTTTCCCTAGTTTCTCATCTTCAAAATGGAGCAGACCATTAAAGTACTTGAATCATGCAAGTTTTGAAAGACAAAAAGATATCGTTTTCTTTTCCATTTTTATTTTTCCATGGTTAGAAATTTACCTGAAAGCTCAATCTTCAAAGGCTCCAATTGTATGCTATTTTGTTCTCAAAATCAACAAAACACACTATTTATAAGTAAAACACTTTGTATGTTGCAGATCTTTGTCACTGGAGAGTCTTCCATTTTAAAATGCCTGCTCTGCGATAAGAAAAGATATTGAAGAATGAGCACTGGGAAAGTTAATAAACAAAATGCATTCATGGCCCATTACTTCAAATAACTTTACTATATAAATAGTCCACTCATCAAATAATGGCCTCAATTAACATTTAATTCTCAGACAATGCATTTGTAATGTACTGCAGGGATTAAAAGTTCTGCATGAATATCACTATCCTGGAAGTGCCACTACTCACAAGAGGAGTACTGACATATTTTCCACTTGATTAAAAACAGCTTCTAGTCTTTCCTCACCCTGCTTCTCTACTAGACCTCCTGGTCCTAGAAGGACCAAAAGAAAATATATTCTCTACATAGGAGCTCCCAATTCTGATGAAGACACTCAGCCTTGCTTTTAAAATCCATAAGCACACTAATGCAGCGTTACTATAGAGGAGAAAACCAAGTAGGCCCTTTGATTTTGTTAAGAAAGCAAGTGATGAAAATTCCCTCATGTAATGCATGCTTCAATCCTTTTTACAACAAGGTGGAACAAAGCAAGCTTTTCACAGAATATTCTCAGTTGGAAGGGACCCACAAGGATCATTGAGTCCAACTCCTGACTCTGCTCAGGACACCCCAAGTGTCACACCCTGTGCCTGAGAGCACTGTGCAAACACTTCTGGAACTCTGTCAGGCTTGGTGCTGTGACCTGGAGAGCTTGTTCCAGTGCCCAACCACCCATTGGTGAAAAACCTTTTTCTAATATCCAACCTAAACCTCCCCCGATACAACTTCAGGACATTCCCACAGGCCTGGTCACTGGTCACCACAGAGAAGAGATCAGGTCAAAATAAAAAAAAAATTTAAAAAAAGTTAGCACTGCCACCCCCAGGAACAAACATGAGGACAAGACCAAAGCAACAATGGATTGGCATTATTTGGACACTGAGACCGTGATAAGCACTACAAGAACCGCAGAGATGCCTGGATACTTGCTACTTGGTATATCTAAATGTGAAAGACCTCCCTTCACTCAGCCTTCTTGCTGCTAATGGTGAAAGAGAGTATCTTTGTAGTATGTGGTTGCTTTTATCCTGCAACACAATGACTGAGCCTTGACGAGAAGATAACCAAGTCAATTACTCGAACACCAACAAAACACATTCTAACAATGACTGCCACATTCATGGTGTCATTTTCAAAACTGACTCCAGTACATTCAGATTTTTTTTGTGTCCTGTGGGTTTGACCTGAATCCTAATGAAATTAACTGCTAGAAGAAACCAAGCCAGTACAAGCTACCAGATTTCAAGGCATGATGCAAAATCTGCTGAAAAAGTCAACAGATTCTTCTACTAGAAGCCAAAAAGGAGGAAGGCTAGAAAGCTCCTGGAAATCTAAAATGAACCTCGTTGTGCTTTGATGGTGAAGTGACAGAATAAATAAATAAAAAATATTAAGAGCTAACTTACAACAGAGATCTAAATATAAAATCCTGCCAAGACCCATTATTCTCAAAATGTATTTTAAGTCACATTAGGACTTCTACCCGTGGGTTCATCTAAGGCACAAAAAAAACCCCAAAACAATTCAGTGAAAATGAAATATTCAAAAAAATAGAACTGCTTCTCAGCCATTATTTTCCTCACAAGTATTGTCTTACTTTAAATTTACTGCTAATACAGTATGTTAGCAGTTGTCCTTAATAAGCTCTGCATACATCCAAGAAAAGTGCACACACTGACAAAGATGCTTCTAGTTTTGCACAACACATGGCTTTTTTTATACGGTATGTTCTCTCTTGAAAACTACTCCCTCACAAAATGAAAATTCAGCAGAAACTCTAATAGCTTTCATATTTCAGTCTAATAGGTAGCATGGCATTGCACTGCCACCCACCTTTGCTACAATATTGCACAGCACATTTAACAGACATTTGCTTCCTTCGCTCAGTCCTTATGCGCAGCTTCTGCAGGACCTTAGTATTAACATTTAACAGAGTCTATGAGCATAAAGCACATTTATGAACACCTGCTAGAACATTTTATTTGCCTTAAGAGTTTTATTATAACTGTTAAATTTTCTTGCTATGCTTTATGGGCCAAATCCTGGTCCAGTTTTAGCCTCAACTCTCATTGACTTCAACAGCACGCAGACTTGATTGTACGTGGGTTTCCATACCAATTCAATACAGCTTTAAAGAAAATGGGATCACTGGTAAGCACAATACTGGATAGAAAAAGCCAGCACTTAGCAACTCTAAATATCCACTGAACACAGCCTTCAAATGCAATTAAATAAACAAATAAACCCCACACTCCCAAGTCTGTAATCTCCACGCTGCATTACAAAACCCAACCCACACTGAGGCTAGAAGTACAAGGCATACACGTCAGGTATCCCATCCACAAACAGCTTGGTGGGATGTACTACCACCAACTACTCCCTCTCAGGTCACTCACTGATGCTCCTGCCACCAAAATTTGGTTGTCTGTATGAAAGCCATCAAAGGCCAGAATGCAGCCATGTCATGTTGGTCACCTCCTATGACACATCCAGTCACAGCCCTCTTCAACAACACCAGATCAGCTGGAACCAACCATGCAGAGCCAGAAGCTGCAGCTGATGAACAAGAGCCCAGGGAAGATGTTCCAGAGGATACCCTGCCAGAAGTCTGGCTGTTCCAAAGATGTTCTCTACAAGTGATCTTCTTCTTTACCATCATACTGGAGATGTTCCTAACACCCCTGTGAGACTGAACATGACTATACAGAAGCAACACAGCTCCTCATATCTCAGAGAAAAATAATAACAGAGGATGACAGGAAATCCACATGGAACTCCTCTAAGAAAATTTAACCACATTTGAAATGACTTAAGAGTTTACTTTGCCCACTGTTGTTAAAAGTCCAAAAATAGTAAGATAGCTAGCAAAGAATAGACAATATGGCAATGCCACATCTGTTTCACAAAAGCCTGACAGTAAATGCTTGATTCAAAGCATACTATTAAGCCCCCCAAAATTCAAGCAATTATAAAAATGAAATTATAGACACAATGATGAATGATGACAAACGAAACGTTAACAGATCTAGCACCATACAAAAAAAATATTGATTTTCTCTGATTACTACTTAGGTGATCAGAGTGTATGAGGTCCTAGTTGCCTGCTTGCTCTAGATTTTATTAATGCTTCAATATCAGACACCCAATTTGGAAATCAATGCTTACTTCATCATTTTTCTCTGAAGGATCCTATTATTCACAATTGATTTAACAGAAATGAAAGGCTTACCATTAACAAGACCCAGCTGCTGACACTTCTTAGATGAATTATTGAACTTCTAAGAGTGAATTAACTTAACCATCACCAAGACTTATTGTCTGATGTTTCTCATACCAAAGTCAGTGTATTTATAATTACAGAACCAAGTGGTAGAAAGTAACTCCTTTGCTGCCTCCTCCAACACCATACACCCCAAGTAAAAATTTGGCTTTGTAAAGATAAAAATGAGTTTTGCACCAAATTCAGTCAGTTGGAGCTTAGTCTCTAACTGCCTTTCGACACCCTGAATCTTCATTTATTTCTAAAACTCATAGGTCATTTCAAGGTTCAGAAAGAAGAAATCCAATTTATGGCAAGTTACATCTTCTGTCAATGAGATTACTACAGTCAAAGCTCCCTAGGGCTGCTCATGCCCTGCCAGAAAGCCTACAGAAGACTATTATTAATTCCCTTTAGGTACAAAATGAAGAACCACCTTATGAATTGAGATAAAAGTAAAAAATATTACACTAGTGCAAGTAGAAGCAGTACTACCAGTCCATGGCAAAAGCAGTGTAAATGTACAAAGCAAGAGTTTAAAACCTGCCATCTCAGCCACAGGGCTGTCTCTGCTCAGAACATAAATTCATCATGCCCATTTTCCAGTCTAAGAAGGACTATGCACCACCCAAGGTGAATTCAATTCCTCAAGTAAGAGCTTTGGCTCTGCTGAATGAAAAGTTCAAAACCAAAAAAAGAGCTGGAAGGTTTGGAAGGGCAGATGATCACACCAGCCTCTGTTGCATGAATATGTAATCCTATGCAATTCCCAAGCAGGTACACCACTAATAATGCTCTTCACAAGTCATCCTTGAGAAGTGGCAATAAAGCCCTGAGTGCCAACACACTGCCCAGCTGCACTGACCCACAAACACATTAGTGTCAAGAGCACAGAGCTGTGCTAGGCAATATGATATCCTTCAGCCACTGACAGAAGAACCACAGCTGCCTGGTGACGCAGGCAGAACAACTGCTCAGCTGCCAGAACAAGTGAACATTTCGGGTCTTGGTAGACTTTTGGCTAATCTCTACTACCTGGCTGAATAAGCCATCAAAATGCTAGAATGGCACCTGCTTTCCCCTTTAGCATTCATCACACTTACAGAGGTCAGCTTATGGTTATACTTACCTCTGCAACTGCTCTGAAGACTTCAGCACAAGACCAAGTTCAGACTCCAGATGCAACACATTCGGGAAGTCTTCTGGATTAATAACACAGTTTTTTGCCTCCTTTTTGTTTCCACAGAATAGTGAGATAACAGACCTGCTTATCCTTTTCACACAAGCTGAAAGTCAACAACTGTCCAAAATCACTAGGGCCTCTTCTCAAACCTCTCAGCGGATTTGAGTGCTTTCACACTGCTAGAGGCAAAACACCTGGGCCTTTTTTACCAGGGTTACTGTGTGAGGAAGACAGTCTTGGAGCAAACCAATCACTTTTTGAATACTGTATTTCCCTCCCAACCCCTGTTTTAACCCGTATCTTACTGAAACTAATCTGAAAATTCTGCTTCGGACATCGGACAAACACTTTGAAAATTAAGAAAAAGGGGAAGGAAAGAAGCTTCATAGACAGAGTCTCCAAGATCATAGGAGATCATTTCCTACATTAGGAAAACAGACCAAAATCATAAATTATGATTATTTTTAAAATATTTAAGTATTAAAAATTTTCAGTATGCCTCTTCTCTAAAGAATAACACTTTTGAAATGGAAGGTGGTTGGCCATAACTGAAACCTGCTTAAATTTGAGATCTGCATAAAACATCTCAGCAAGTAGGTTGTCTTTTTTTTAAAAAAGACATGGACCTTGGCAGATTTCCTGCTTTTCTTACACTCATTTCTTCCAGTACTTCCCACATTGTGAAATAACTCTTAATGCTATAAAGACAGTGCAGACTGCAAAAATTGGTCCTAGTGGTTCCAATGGGAGTGACGTGGCCAGAATTTGGCATTCAACAAAGTTTCCATTTCTACATAGGTTTCATTTATTTTTCAGTTTAAAAATAACACCATATTTTGGCATGTAACTAGAGCTGCTCCTGCAATTCAGAAGAAATAACACTGCTGGCAAGCGTCAAATCTGTTCCAAGACAAAAAACTGTGTTGGCAGAACTTTTTCTAAAAGTTCTTTTTGACTAGAGGCAGAATTCAACACCAGCATAAATGGAGAAACTTCAGTGAAAACAGTTATGTTACACATTAAGTTTATATAATGCAAATATATTTAGCTGACATGGAATTTAAATTCTTTTGAACCAATTCTGTTTATCTTCTACACGTACATAATAACTTAGCACCAAATTCTATAATCATTCTTCTGTGAATACTCTTTTCCCTCCTACATAAATGGTACTGTGCTATTTACAAAGTACCACAACCATGCCACACATTTTTTTAACGTAAGAGTTATCCAATTAGGATGTGGTGAAATTAAAGCTGCAAGATCCATATTCCTGCATCAATTACAGGCACAGAAGAAAATAACATAAATCTGACATTTCACAACTTCTGAGGGTTTGATTTTGCAACCTACTTTCTAAAATACCTTTTTTGCACGTCATGCCCAAGGATTTTTTTAGAACATGAATACAGTTAACCAATGTGCAGCGGTGCTTCATCAACACAGATCACAGCAAGATTTGACTCCCAACTCCATTGTAGCACAGACAACAATGAAACCATTCAAGTACCAAGACAAAGATGCTCATACCCCTTGGATATTCAGGATTTGGCTGGTTGATGGATGGGACAAAGTACTTACAAGGAAACCTGTACTATTTTAGATTAACTGTTGAGAAAAAGTGAATTGAGTTCTTCTTGCCAGAGAGAGGGAGAAAGTTACATGACAGTGGCAACAGGCTGCTTCAATTCTCTTGAAGAAAAAGCAATACAAAGCTTAAACATGTAGATATTTCTAAAGCCAAGTTCTAAGCACAGCTTGCTCACTGTACCCTAAATACAGTTGACTTAACTCTAAATACAGTTCTGTGAGTATTGCATTGAACATCTTCAGTGTTTTGCCTTTTTGTCAAACTACGCTTTTTTTTACATTTTGTTATACTGTCACTGAAAAAGAAAATATAAAGAAATGTAGACTGAATTTATTTACTTTCAGATTGTTAAGCATTTGTATCCAATGCACCACAATTCATGAACTGCTTCACAGAATTCAACTAAGCACAACTAACACACCTTTAAAGGTCCCTTCCAACCCAAACTATCTTATGATTTGAAACACTTGATTGTACGAGTCAGTCTGCCTATGTGTAAAGTATCTTTCCAATAAAATATACCACTCTAGATGTCCATTGACATAAAACTATTCAACAAATAAAAAGAAAGGTAAGAGGTGATACTTATGTTCAGACCACAAAATAATGCAGTTAATTTCACCACCAATATAATTAATACAATGACCAGATAAGTACAGTTAGAACTCCAAATAAACTTAATATGCTTTATATGTAAGTAAAAACTAAATAGAACATGAACTAAACTTGAGGTCTAGAATTCCAACCAGTAGTCTCATTGAGAATAAATTACACAAAATTTTCAGCATAGTGTACCTAAGAATTGATGTCACAAAAATCAGACCTTCAGAAATTTAAGGCAAATTTGCCACCAAAGAAAACACATCAATCATCTTTTTATTTCCACTGTAGAAATGTACTACAGGTATTTCAGAAAGACTTTGATTTTCAAAAATAAGTGGTCTGTTTCTTTCCATACATTACCAAGTCTAACAGAGGCCCATTTTTATTTAGGCTAAATCATGCCTTATGGGATACACTTAGGAGGAGGAAAAGAGGACATACAACTGGCATTTGAGACATATTGCCAGTACAAAGCTGCCAAAAGCACACAGCAGGGAGCATGTTTTGGCTATCCATGAGCAGAATAAGCATGCACTCCTTAACCACTGCCAGCTGGCATTTGTTTCCAAATAGAGAATGCTCACTAGGCAGTTTGGAGACTGGACATACTCCTAACCTTAACTATGCTCCCATAAAAATGTGATGCTGAGATACCTCATTAACCATGCCTCTCTCTTAGCTGACTGCCAAATGAGAGAGACTGAATGACAAACGAAAAGGATACATTTCTCCCTCTGCACAAAAAAGCACTTAAAGTATATCCTAACATACTCAAGTACTTACAGTAGAAGAAAGATTTTAAGAGTGTTGGAAGAAAATTCTGCCAGAATCTCAAAAAGCAGAAACACTGCCGCACTCTATTGTACATAGATAGAAAAAGTGAAATCCAGAGGCACAGAGTAACAAGAAAACACAGCAATGTATAGAAAGAGTGGCTGGCGCTGTGATTATAAACTGCACTACCATGTTTAATACAACCTCCAGCACTCCTCACAACAGACGCTCCCTGCTTTATGTGCTGGGGCAGATTTGTGGGTAGAAGATTAATGTCCCCCTCCATCTGTTAATGACTATATAGGTCCCTTGGGCTTTGCACCAAGGGTACTTTGCCCTTAGGATGGAACAAGAAATGGGAATCTCTGTTTGTTACAACATGCACTTACTATTTCCAGCAACACTAGCAATTGCTAGATGTGTATATTATTTCAACTTTATCTACCAAAACCATATTTTATCATGGTAGCTCAACTGTGGTTCCAAGTAGATTTTCAAAGAGATCAGTTAAAAGGAGAACAAACCAACGGGAGTGGGGGGGGCACTTTTCACTTTCAAAGTGCTTTCCTGACACATAGAGCCTGCATCAGTATTTGCCCTGTAAGTGCTCTATTCATTTAACTTTGCACTAGAATTTCAAAGTGACTCCACTTTTTGGATTTCCCTTTCTCTGTCACTGATATCCTGCTGTCATGGACCAAGCAACTCGCGAGGAAGAAATGTACCAGACTGCCATGCAAAGGAGAGGGCACTAATTAAAGTCTTCATTTCCTTCAGGGGGTTCTGAGAGTGGATTTTAACTTACCCCTGTTAACTGTACCTTTCCTCCTGAGACCTGGAGGCAAGTCAGAAGCAGCTTGACACCAGCACAGTCTTTGTGGACCTAAGCCAGTTTGATATCCTGGAAGAATACAGGGAAATAACTGTTACAAAAATGATGTTCTGAAGGAATGAGGCAAACATAGTCACCACTAGAACCATGATACTCGGAGCAAAATCAGAGAAAATCTTAACAGTATCTCCAATATCCATAAATGAGAAACCAAAACCAGAGCGTTGCTTCGCTAAAATCTCCAAATGTGGCGTCTCAGGTTTGTTTCATGCTTCCTTTCTTCCTTTTCCCACCCCTATCAATTGCAACACTGACCTCAATTCCATCTCAAGGAAGAAATAGTTGCCCCTGCCAAAATTCCCTGTGAGCACCAAAGGGAATTCCAGGGGCAGACAACCATGTTTACATTAACACCAAGCATATTTAATAAACTTCTCCCTGTTTACTCAGCTCAACTTTGGAAAAAGCTGGAACACCTTTGCAGCTGAACCATCCACACAAGAATATTCTACCCTCAAAAGGGAGATGCAATTTCAGCACATGACCTCTACCAATCCTTTTGATCCAACTGGGCACTGTTTCTCACAAACCATTCCTGCCCAACAAGAAAAGCAGGACAAGACCATAGTCAAAAGGGGAAAAGAAAGAAAAACGGAGAAGAAATTGCTCTGTACTGTCCATCATCTTCAGCAGAGAATTTCCTGGTCTCAAATGCTGCCAGAGTGAAGAACCTGCAGCCACAAAAGACAATTTTTTCCCTCTATATCAGCAGCAGTACAAAACAATGAGTGTTGAACTAACAAAGGGCTCTGCCTGTCTAGGCCTTAGTACTCATAGTATTACTCTGAAAACACTTCTCTACTGGCTTCCCAAATAAGAAAATACTCCAAATCTAAGATACACACTTAATGTTGTTAAAATTCAATGTAAAACACAACCAAAACATCCAGCCTGATTTGTATATATTTTGTTTCTGTAACGTAATATTGTTAGAATCAACAGAGTTGCTCCCAGATTTCTCATCTGAATCTAGTGATATTTAGCCTTTTTCTTATGCTTCCTTAAGAAGGCATCATTCCACCTTTCATTTGAAAATTAAAGGAATCATCTTTTCCTTTAATCTTTGTACAATAGAGGAAAACGCATTCTGAGCATACACAGAGCAGGTAAAAGGGATTCAATGCTAATATTTCTTGATTAAGTTCTTCTCAGGTCCTTTTAGAAGTCTGACTTAGAGACAAAAAGTTTGAAACTCAATGCTAAAAAAATAATAAAATATATAGAGTTAAGAATATTAAAGACAAAGGCAAAAGGAAGGTAAGGGACAGAGCAAAGAGCTGCAGTTTCCCTTTCCTGTAGGGAGTACAAGATAACACAAGATAACACATCTCCTTCTGAGCAACAGCTTGCTTTCCTTAATGCGCCTCCTCAAGTGCCATCCTATGGCCTGCACAGGTAGGCAGCCCCTGGAGAGAAAAGCCACTGAAGTCTGTGCATCCTACAGAGCACTGACAGCAATCATTCAAGCTTTTATATAAGCCCCCTGTACCTCTGCAGAAAGGCTGCTCTCAATCTGGCCTCCAGAGAAAATGCAGCAGCCTAGATTGATAACATCTACTCACCCTGCTGCTGATTAGACAGAGACTGTCTCTGACAGACTTTCTCAACAGCTGAACAGGAGTGTTTAGCCTCAGCCACAGCTAACACATCTAGCTCAACCACTGGGAAAACACATTTAATGTCAATTGCAAAAAAAAAAAAAACCCAAACATATCTGTTTGGGGGAAGAGCAGGGGAGTTACTGTTGCTTATTTGTGGAGAAGAAGGGAGGAATGTATCATGTCTGCACACATACACAGACTTATGTCTCACACATGGGTACGGGATAACAAATACAGCTTGTTCTCCACTACAGAATTTTCCACTTTGAACATATAGACATCAATATACAAAGTTCATGTTATTTCAGTGAGATACCTTTTGAATGAATAATGCTGGCAAGATGACAATTCATGTACCACACATTCTTTGGTCATCACTAACTCAAGGACAAATTGAAGTCTGAAGGCCAAATCTATGGGGATTTCTGGTGACATCACTAAGACCTCACACAGATGCCTGAGACAAGTAGTGCTGGTATTTTCCCCACCTTTGCACCAAATTAGTTCTGAGAAATGACTCAAAAAACAAACAGTCAAACATGATGCCACAACTAACAAGAGTGAGCTCCATCAACAAGAGTACTCTCATCACATCAGGAACAAAGGACATGTGAACAATCAATCTTAGAAAGTTTCAGTAGCCATTCTGTCAGGAAAAAAAAAAAAAAACAACAACCCAATATTTCTTTATCAAAGTATAAGAGTTATCAAATTTAGTATGCTATATACCTTCCCAGACTTGTGAAGAACTCACCAACAGTACCCACAGCCAAGTCCAGCAAAGACTACCACTTGACCTGTGTCACATTTATTTTTCAGAGTTACTCTCAACACACAGCAGCAAGGCTGTGACTAGTCAAGGCAGCAGCAGCACTTTGCCCCACAGTTTAAACTTGCTCCTTTGCAGGTGTTCTTTATCCATTTTTATTCAAAATTAGCTTGGCCACGAGTACTACACAAAAGGGCTCCTCTGATCCCACTAACAGTTCTTTTGTCCTAGGAATATAATTTAAAAGACTATTTAGACTAACTTTTACAATACTTATTTTCTCTGCAGGAAATCTTCTCACAGAATCAGAATAATTTAGGCTGAAAAGGACCTCTAGAGGCCATGTCCTCCAATTCCCAGTCAAAGCAGTGCTGATCTCAAAGTTAGAACAAGTTGATCAGAGTCTTGTCCAGTCATGTTTCTAAATCTCCAAGGTCAAATCTCACAACCTTCACAGACCTCTGGTCAGAGTTTAACTATTCTGATTGTTAATTCTTTTTCCTTATGCCCAG
This sequence comes from Melospiza georgiana, assembly GCF_028018845.1. Lineage (NCBI taxonomy): Eukaryota > Metazoa > Chordata > Aves > Passeriformes > Passerellidae > Melospiza > Melospiza georgiana. The sequence continues at coordinate 39,306,682 of NC_080430.1, read as the reverse complement.
TCAGAATTGCTCTGTTTCTATATGCGACAACTGCACCTCACCCTTGCTCTGTACACCTCAGAAAAGAGCACTGTTCTCTGTTCCAAAACAGACTATTAGGAAATGGAAGGCAAAAATTCACCTTCATCTTCTAATCTCCAGGCTGGAAAAACCCAGATCCCTCAGCGTCTCCCTGTATGATGTGTACTCCAGACACCAACTGAAACAAGGTGGCTGCTCCAGATTAAAACTCTTTAAATTATTTATGAAAATGTAACAAAGCCTTTCACATATCTCACCTGCATCATACAACATTACTTTACAGGTCCCCTGAGGCAGACAGGACCATTGGTACCTTTCTTTCTGATCCCAAAGAAAGCTCTGAGGACAACCTCAGAGGAGCAGCAAGCATAAAGGATTTGATAAGATGATGCACAGAGTGGCATCTCAGATCACCTAAACACTCTGGAACAGCACTTTTTTAAGAGTACAAAGAAAAAAAAATCAACATTTAAAAGAAGTTTAATGTGGTTAAGAATGTAGCTATAGAGCTTCCTGCAGTTGACCCCAGAAAAATAAAAGACATGTGATGTGTAACTTCCTTTGACTTTTCTTTGAACTCTTGATAGAAGTTCCTGCTTTAAAGAGCAGGATTTTTTTATTAATTGCTTTTTCAATTTTCATTAATATTTCCAATAGTACCTAACACTAAAATATCTGCATGCACCAATTCCATGGGTTAGAACACCCTCTCAAAGAAAAACAGTTTCTAATCTTTATTTGGAGATAGGGTGCACTGCATTACTTGGATGAAATGAGCAATACCCGCCCCTCACTTGACCCTGTTAATTCCAAAGCATTTGCAGAGAATCTAGACATAGGTCAAAACAGATACAAGAAAAAGGATACATAAGAAAAAGATCTGTTACCCTGAGTTACTGAGAGCACAATTCCATGCATGGCAGCACAAAGCCTGCCCTCACAGGGCATGAATCAGGTTTCATTCAGAGACCCAAGGAAGTCAGCTTTCTATACAACTTCATAGGATGTTCCCCATATGCAAGAATGGTTTTAATAAAGATTTTATTTATTATTTATTTAGAGCTTGTCATCTATTACTCAGCTACATATTGCTGCCACAGGGAGAAGCTTTTCATATCTGCCTAGATAAGACCTAAAACCTCTGAAATCATGACTGCCAAACACTCCAACAATCAGCAGCCCCAGATCTTAAGATTAAGCTGTGGAAGTTCAAAACCTGTACCCTTAGCAGATGCAACAGGTCCACCCAAGAACATAACATGCATTAACACTGAAAAATAGCTGTGAAACTATTTATACAGACAAACACACCTGTATACTCATTTGTGCATACTGTTGGCAGAATTGTGCGTATTACACACATGCCCCATACTACACACATGACCTTCAGCAATTTAAGAACAGTAGCACCTCCAGAGAGGGGCACGAACACACACACTGGCACAGGACTCAACTCAGCTCTGAAGTTTCCACATGACCTGGAAAGGTTTTGCCATCACCTATGTAAGAAAAAGAACAAAACCCACTCTATGTGCAAAGCTTTTTAATGCCTCCACAACTGGCACTTTCACATCTCCAGGTTGGGGTTTTCTCCCCTCCTTTCATCCTATCTCCATTCAGCTTATGTAGAGACCACCTCCAGAGTGCCATGCTAATTAGCAACAGCTTGCACTCTTTATTAAAACTAAAAATAACCCCAAAAAACCTAGTGAAAAGAAAAACTGAATGAGCACATATGCATTTCATCATTTCAGTAATATTGGTGTTATTTTAATTATACTTAAATAATTTTAATTGTGATCTGAGCAGCAGACTAGCTATAATTGCTGAAAAATAGAGTTATAAATGAAACATAAGGTCTATTGCCTTACAGACTTGTTATAAAGTGCTACAAAAATATATATGTCTGTAAGCAAAACTAACAATAATAAGCTCACTGTGTAAGGACAAAACAAAGAGGTGAACAGTAGAGGAATGTTCAGCTGGTGTAACAAATTAATCCAAAACCTACAAAGTATAACTTCAACAAACTAAACAAATATTTAATAAAATTAAGTTCTTTTTACTTTCACTTACATGAGTAGGTCCTAAAAAGAAGAAAAAAAACATTCTTTATAGTTCTACAAATTTTCTGTATTTCCAGTACTTCATCGGCTTTTTCACAATGGGCCTTATTCTGTTTCCTTATGTCTGTACTTCCTGTATGTTCAGCATTCACCAATCTACCTTGAATACAAGCTAAACTATAGATTACAGAAAATGAGAAGTTCAGTGACTCTTCCAGTCTGAAAGATTTTCCCAGTACTGTAGCAAACAGAATACTGCACATTGCTTTGTGGGAGGGGAAATATGATTTAACTGACATTTCATCAGTGTCTTGGGAGTCAAAGACCATCCCCTATAATATTGAATATTTAATTAGAACACAGCCTACAAATAAGAAAATATTGGCCATAATTTTCCCCAGTATCTTGCCTAAGCTGTAACAATAGTTTGCACTTGCAATATTCACCGCAGTAGACTCCATTATTATAATTAAGATCAGCTAAGCTGTTTTAGGGAATTTCAATAGCTACTGTCTCCTCCTCACAGATGAACAAGAGAGAGTCAATGATATTGAAAGACAACAGATTTAATGCAGATAACTTACAGAGTTCAATACCACAAAATATTACTGAAACAACAGGTTATTAAACCAGGCAAGATATTAAAGCTTCGTGCATAAGATAATCGCTAGCTGAGAAGGGCTAGAAAAACTTCCACCAAACAAAATCCACTCTGTAACTGCTAATAACAGCTGGTTGACAATGGCTGGACTTTGTATTGCATCCCACTGAGGACTGGCAGCTTTTTTAATCACTGCTTGTATCACCTACTAGGAGAATCCCACCGTGGGGCGCAAAGTAATGGAAAACTAATCTTTGTCTTGAAAATACCTGTATTTCTTGTGTGAAACACCAGTATTAGCACAGATCTGGTTGAACCTGCTTGCAACTCTGATTTTCCATGTGGAAACGCACAGAAGTCAACAGGAACTCAGTTTATGCTACCTACCCACCATATCCTTATCGACAGAAGTGTGAAAATGGATGATCCCTTCCAGGCACACCTGGCTCAAACTCCTACTGTACACACCTACAGACACTCATAGCTAGGAATTTGCTGCAATAATTCATTTCTTTCTACAGAAACGGGGATAAGTGAGAACACTGAGCCTTCTACACCTCGCCCACACTAGAGACCCACTACCCCCAAAACAAACTCTATCAATAAATCCCTTTTACTACTGACATAGACAAAATTACCTCAGCAGAAAATGAAAAAGCAATCCTTGGTGGTGCCACTCTTTCTACGTAGAGAGAACTCAATTTTCATGTGTAACATAATGCTATTAGGGTGAATTAGCCTGAAAATGCAAGAGGACTGAGATTTCTGCAAGAAGGTGCAAAAGAGATGCAAAGTACCCAAAGTGCAACCATCTGCGGTGGAGCCACTTTGGATTTTTCACAACCACACTTAGTCACAACATAATGACAACCCAGGTTGAAGCACTCCAATTTACTAACATCATGAGACTACTACAGGAGGACAAATCCTGCAACCCTTCATCTAGCAAAGTATATTTTGCTGGAAGCTGACCCACATAAAAAGCTGAGGATCAACCTTCTCTGATCATTAAAACAGACACAGACAGATGCTGACACAACAAGCTCCTACCCAGAGCTTGATTCATAAAGGAATGATTTAATTAATATTTCAAATCAAAACCAGCCTTCTTGGTTAAAAAACAAAGCACACACTAACTCCTGATGCTCTTATTTTAAGAGCAATGGTTTTTTACTCAGTTTTGCCTCCAACTCTTCCCAAATGACATAACCAGAACTACAAACAAGTGATGTCCACATAGCAACTTCTACCACAATGACACAACTGATCTAAATTTACACTGACACCACTTTACCTTAAATCAGCTTCTCCCACATGCACAGGCCTTTGCACTAGGTATCCAATTCCTTCAGTCAGCCTTAGCATCATATACAATTAACCTATGCTTGCTGAACTTCCTCATGAGAACTCTTCCAAGAGAAAGAGACGAAGAGCAGACTCAGTGAATTTCCTTTCCTTGAACTGTCCTGGTGGGCATCTTTTGGATCTAGCACAGTCCTTGGACAATAATATTTTGTGTTGCTCCATTAACTACTTTGCTTTCAGAATCCATGCTATTGTTCCCCTTTCTCTTCAAAGCATAAAGTTAGACAGCATTTATTGCCAGTAATTTAGCCCTTCATATTTTGTTACACGCAGCTTGCTTAAATGCTATTAAAAGCATTTCTCAGCCAAAGGCAAAACATCAACACTATCCAAACCCGCAAAATTCTGCCACAGATTCAAGCGACCAAATTGTCACTCTACATACAAACAACAGCGTGCCACTAGAAAACACCAGAAATGCATGAAGAGCATCCCTATTACCTTCTTGCATCAACGCCTGTGACACGCACACATTGGGTTTGCTAACCATGGATGGCTCCCTGGCAGGCAGCAGAAGGGATCCAGCAGAGCCCCACACCGCCAGCCTCACTCACCCAGAAGTAATCCCTGCTCCAGCCGCACAGCCACCGCGTCCCAACAACATCCTCCGGCGAGGAGGGGAGCCGCAAAACTGAACTTTGGCTCCCCAGAGGCGCAGGAGAGCCGCCCTGCACGCCTGCCCGGCCGCTGCCCCAGTTACCGGGGCACGGGAGCAGCGGGAGGCGAGGCGCGCAGCCGGCGGGAGCGCGGGCACCGCGGCTCTGCTGCGCAGCGATCCCGCTCTGCTCCCGCACACCGAGCCGCTCCGCACAGCGAGCGCTGCCGAGACTCACTGCCTTGTTTAACCACACCAGTAAGCACCAAGTTTAGTGGGGTTTGGGTTGGACTGGGATTTTTTTTTTTTAATATTCCGCCAAAACAGCCGTTCATTCAGGCCAACGCCGCCCAGCAGGAGAGCAGCCGCAGCGGCGGAGAGGGTGCCGGGCAGACAGGGTCCCGAGCACAGCCCGGCGCTCCATGCTCCCAAACCGGCCCCGACGCGCCTCGGGCGCGCTTTTGTCTGCGGAGGAGAAGGCACGGAGCGCCCGGGCGCTGCCGCCACATCACCGCGCTCACGGGCTGCAGCCCGAAACAGCGCCCGCGCCGCCGCGCGTCCCGCCGGGCAGCGGGAGGAGGTGCCCGGTGCCCCGCGCTGACCCGCTCCGAGTTGCTGCGGGGGCAGCGCGGACGGGCGCGGAAGGCGGCGCGGGGGGAGCGCCGCGCCAGCCGGGACCGCCCGGGCGCAGCCGGCAGCGCGCCCCGCTGCCCTCCCGCCTCTCCCCGCGCCGGACGCGGCAGGCAAGGAACCGACCCCGACCTCGCCAGCCGCCGGCAGCCCCGCGTTACCTCGGCAGCCTCCCGCTCCCGCCGCCGCCCCGCCAGTGCCGCCGAGAGTGGCGGCGGCAGCCCCGGACCCCCCGCCCCGCCCCGCCCCGCCCCCTGGCGGGGCCGCGGGGGCTCGCGCGCCCCCTTGCCGCGCGCGGGGCCCGGGGGGCGCGGGGCGATTCCCGCCCGCGCGGGCCGTGAGGCGGGAGCGGCACTGAGGGGACAGCGGGGACAGCGGCACTGAGGGGACAGCGGGACTGAGGGGACAGCGGGGACAGCGGGACTGAGGGGATAGCGGGACTGACGGGATTGAGGGGACTGCGGGATAGCGGGGGCAGCGGGGACAGCGGGATAGCGGGGACAGCGAGGACAGCGGGACTGCGGGGATACGGGAGATAGCGGGATCCCTCCGGCGCGCTTCCCGCCCGGAGCTCCGCCGCTGGGGGCAGGTGCGGAGTGGGACGGGACACGGCACCCCGGGCTCGCCCCCGGCTCTCCGGACGCTGCCAGGCGCTTCCCAGATCGAGCGCGGGCACCCCCGGTCGGAGCAGCCCGTCCCGCTTTCCGCCCAGCGCAAGGCACCGGGGCGCGGGATGGGCTTACCCCTCCCGCCGACCGCTCACCTCGCGAGTGCTCTGCGTTTGGACTGCTCTGCCCGCAGCCTCTGGATAGAGTTGTTCTTCCATCAGACTCCCGTTGGTAACACCTTCGCTGCCGATGTGCGTCCTCTTGCCTTGACGGCTGCAGTGACTCTCCGTGCCTTCTGCAGGTGTGTGTGTCCGACGGGGAGCAGAGCATGCAGTGAGAAACGTTAGGAATTCCTGCTAGGGAAGAAATCCCGAAAGAGGGAGAAAAGGTGTGGTGATGCTCAGATGGGCTACGGGCTCCAAGCCTTCCGTCCCAACAGAACAGGAACTGACTGGGCCTTCAGCATCTTCTCAGCTGCTGATCATCTCAGCTTAGAGACTGCAAAATCTTCAGGAGTTAAAACAGACAAAACCACCCTGAATTCAGATTTTTGACAGCTGTAATGAGCACAAGGAAGAATTATGTAAACATTATTAAGTGTTAATAAACACATGTCAGTGTTAGGCACTCTTGTGTAGAAATGTTGGTAAAAGCCACAGTGAAAGCTTTAGTCATAATGTCTTTTTAACTTTATGTAGCTGGTGTAATAGGCCCTGTGCACTGCTGTTGCCTCGACGGAAAATCATTACCCAGTAATGGATGAGCCAGTTCGGAAGGAGTGCCACTGGGATACTGCACACTTTCATTCAAAGATTCTATGTATTAGAGGAAGTAGCAGGAGACCTGCCAACTTTCCCAATTTAATTATTAAACTGTCAGTTCCTGACTCCTTGTTTCGACTTCCTGAGGCAACATCTGGCTGTAATAACAAAAATAAATAAATAAAATAAAATTTGATCATTCACTCAGCAGCATTCTCTTTGCAATGTCCTTTTTACAGCAACTTTTATGAAAAGCTCAATATGGGGGATCCAGACCCAGCATCTCTCTGAAGTCCCCAAAAGCAAAGACAAGAACAGTTTCAGCTGTGATCCTCAAGGCAAAGATGTGCAGAAGGCTATATCATGTACTTGAGCCTTTTTTCAACGAGTCTGGTGGTGTGCATTTTAATCTTCCTAATCCTTCTTTTATTCATAAGAACATCAGCGGGTTTTTTTCACTGCATGAATCTGCATGATATGACTCTGGGAGATTAAAAAAACCTCTTTTGCGAGCCAAGAATTTTTGCATTTTCATCAAACATTGCTTCAAAAGGGTAAAGTTGGTTTCAGGAAGAAAAAAAACATAAAGGATATCAGATTTAAATGCTACCAAATGTGAGCAAAACACTGAAGAGAAGTTTTGAAATATCTGAGACTGTGTCTTCACGTGTCCCCTGGATCTGTTTCATATGATGTGACAGCTTCAGCTCACAATTCGTTATGGCAGTGGCTTTTGGAACTGAATGCCTCTTTTTTTCATATCCTCACTCAAACACACGCACACGCTTACGAAAATATGGATCTATATATGTACACATGCACACGGAGAGACAAATACAGAGTGACTCAGCTCTGCATTCTACTTGCTTAATCAGTTTCAAAGCTTCAGCACTGTTCCCCTGCCTTATTTAAAATGCCTAAGGCCACCTTTCCCACGTTGCTTATTTCAGCGCTGGGGTACAGAGCCTTTGACAAAGCTGGGCCATCTACCCTGCCTTCTGCGGGTCACCCTCTCCTAAAAGCCTTTCTGCAGGTCAGGAGGTCAGCCCTTCCATTAATCACACGGCAGCTTGGGATTCAGCATTCACCCTGCACACTGGTCCTAGGGAATCCTCAGAGATCTTTCTGCCTGGTGGTCACTTGGGGCTAAGGAAGGAGATCAAGATCTGGAGGCAGAGGTCATGCAAGCCCAAACTGCAGAGAGATGGTGTCAGGAATGCTGTGGGGTGACCACCATCGCCCAAGCACTGCACAGTGATTTGGTCTGCCCCATGCCATGGACAGATAAGAGCTGTAGCAGCTCTGCTGGTGAGTACTGGTCAGGCAAGTATGGCAGCAGTGCCTAATTCAGTGCCTCCATGTATGACTCTTTCCCTAGTTCTCCCAGAGAAAGCACTCCTGGTTTTCTCCCTTCCATCAAGAAGTCAGGTAGACAGATCAGGAGAGTCTGAAGTCAATGTTGCTGTCTTTTGGGCTTCTGTCAGATTTTTTACATTAGGTCCTTGGTCGTCTTCCTCAGAAGTTTCCTTCTTCTCATAGCTTGGAGGAACTTCTGGAACATTTTATTGATTTCTTAGCTGCTCTCCACTGGAACTCCTCATAATTCCTTGCTTCCTAAGGCTTCCTTGGGTTCTTTTTCTTTTGTATCCCCAGTTCAAGCAGCAGAAAAGCTAACTATCCTGTTAAGTAGGGCAGCCTTTCTTAAATCGTCGAAAGAACTCTGGATAATCCTTTCATACCTGTCTCCCATCTTCAAGTGAAATGACTATGCCTCTTAAGTTGTCATAGGATGGAATTGAATACTTATATAAATTCTATTCAAGATTCTCCTGTTTTCCCTACAGTTCATGACAGATCAGTCAGACTCTTCCTTTAGACTGTAAAGAAGAAAGAAAATAGAGAGAGGGGAGAGTGTTCAAAGTGGATTTTCTGGTCAAATTCTATTTAACATTTTTTCTACTATTTGCCAATTCCCAGGCCTATGGCTTAGAATTATTTTTTAAAAGCCACCTGGGGTTTAAAAAAAAAAGGAAACAAATCCTCAAAACAAAATGTTTCAAAATGCTCTGGACCAAAGCAATGTCCTCCAAGACAGCAAAGACTATCCTGTGACCAGATGCAGCCTTGAAAACTTCTGTAGGAAGTTTTAGGCAGGAAAATTTGTACTTCTGTACATTAAGGAGTCTATAATCAATTTCCCTAGCTTTTGCTCAGGAGATCCCGCGACTACTTCTGTACAGAATACAAATTCAGAAGTAAAAAGGAAACTATGAAAAAGAGAGCAAATCCTTCATGAAAAGAAGGTCAAAGAACAGTTTAACGCAGAGAATTTCACAATCTGTTGGAGAAGGTCAATACATGATGGATAAGACTACACCAGATGTATTTGTATATTTACAAATGTGAAAGCAGAAATTAAAGTCTTATTAAAAGTAGCAGCTGTTAATTGCCAGCCTCACATATAGACACATGCTTGGAGAGACTGTTAATTAACTGAGTGGAAAACTAGAGGAATTTCAGCTCTGAGTTACTTGTCATGGCCTTAAGAATTTTGGTGAGAGACTCTGATTCCCAGGTGGATCCTGAGCTGGATAATATTTGTTGGCTATACGGAGGCAATGATGTCTATCTGAAACAGAATTGCCCATCCATAAGGATGTGCTGATCCACTAGGGTCAGCAACTATTAAAACAGGCTGACATAAAGAGCCTCCCAGATATCTGTTTTCATATAGTCTGGAGACATCAGCTCGTATAAAACTGCAAAATACTTGAGACTCAGAATGTAAAATTGCTTTCCTTAATGAAAAGCTTCCTTTACTGAAGGGGAGAAAAAAATATCCTTCAGGATCTGAATACCAGCTAGCAGACAAAAAATCCAGAATCCCACTAAGCATGGAGCACACTTACATGAACATTTGCAACAGCCAGCACTTAGCTAAGGACATGATAAAAATCCCAAGGTGTTAATAATAACAACAACTGAATCCCTAGCAATATTCATAGGTTGTTGGTTGGGGGTTTTTTTCTGCAAGATACTGGCAGGAAGGAACATGGAGTCTGTGCACAAAATTTAGAGAATTAATTTTGTGTCTTCCATGTTTACTAGGTTACAGAGATGATATTTTACCTTTAGAGATGAAAAATAAAGCTGTGCTGCACTCAGACCTTCATGCAATAATAACTGATGGTGGCAGCTGAGATTATGGGAGCATCTGCAGCTACAAATACTCATCTGGGACTCCTTTAGGCTTCTGTGTATCATCTGGTCTTCTATTATCTCCTTGGGAATTAAACTAAGCAACACATGGGTGCCATGATTTCTGAATGCTTGATAAAGGAAGTAAAAAATAAAGCTAATGAAAAATCCAGCCAGTATAACTGATACTGTAAAGCCGCCTTTACTAGCTCGGTAATGACTTAAGAAGGGCATGCATAAAAGACAAAGAGCAAAGGCGTTAGAACAGCTAACCCATTTGTTACCTGACCGTTCTCTTCAATGGTAATGAGAAGATTGGAAGAGATAATTTGGTGCATTGTGTTTAAAGAACAGCTCTTCGAGGTTGTCCCCGGGATGGATTGCCAGGGAGTATCGGGTTGCAAGTGTATGGTAAGACAATATGAAGAACATGGGAGGAGCGTTTGGTGGGAGTAAAAAAAGGTTGTAAAGGTCTCTTAGGATGTAAAGTTGCAGAAAGGAAACCAGTTCGTACGAAATCATGTCACCTTGGCATATAATGAGTGACAACGAGGTGGAACCCTGATTACAAGGAAAAAGTGTACGACAGAAAAATTGTTACAAATACAGAGGTAAATAAAGAGATCTGCCTAAAGTACTTCGTGTACTTAGCTAATAAGGAGAAACAGCTTGGGTGGAGAAAAAAGAAAAATGTAACTTATGGAAAGACAGAGGTCTAACTCAAGCTGTGTTGGTATTTCTGGATTTGTTTTATACATTTATGATAATGTGTAATCCCTCCAAGATTTCTGCTAGATCTTCTCTTGGTGGAAATTATGAATCTAGTAGCAGATCAGTGTTATTTGAGGGGCTGAAATTAACAGGGAACCCAAGTATTTGACTGTGGAAGTGAAGTATTTCAGTCTCGCAAAGGTCCTTACAGCTCATCACGGTCAGTACAGAATTCACAGAACACATGGATTACTCTGCCTGCTGCTTTACAAAGCACTAGCAGAAAGACGTTACCAGAAATAATGAGTGGAAATGAGTCTTGCTGCTAGCATGTGACAGCAAAGTGAGCTTCATGAGAGGATTTGGAACCCAGCCACCAAGGGATGAAGGAGTGGGGACAGTTGCACATGTGCTGGTGAAACATTGCATGGCAGTCTGGTCCTGTAGGCTGCGTGTTCCGGCAGAGGAATCCGAATGGCTGCCATAAGTCAAAGCTTTAGACATCTTCAGACAAGCATGAGCTAGTGTCTGTCCTGCAAGTAATGGAGGGGATGTACTCTGTAAATCACACCAGTGATCCGAGCTTAGAGTTCTGATCAGAGAAGAACAACAAATCTGTGTTACAAAGGTCCCTGTGTCATCTTTTTAAGTAATACCACTCAGCCCTCAACAATCCAATACCGTTCTGATAAAATTATTTTTGGATTCATGCTTCCTGAGATACTTTCCTATTTGTCAAAAACTAGCAAAGACTTCTGCTCCTGCACAGGTGCCAGATGCAAAGGACTTTTATGTCAGGGACCTAGGTTAATATTTCAAAAATCATACCAATATACGAGTCGAATGCAAGCATGCCAAACATAGGATTAAAAAAAAAAAAGGAAGGACAATAATAATAGTTACAATGCTGCAACTAAATAATGGAAGACTGAATCAAGAGGAGAACTTAAAAAAATTGAAGTTTTCGGCATAGCACATGCCCAGCTACTGGGTCTGGCCCATAAGTTACATACTCTCTCTTGCTCTATAATTGTAGTCCATCTACAAATTTCATAGTCTCGGTAGATGGTAGGCTTCCTGGTTTTCTAGAAGTTTTTACAATATTTGATTTTGTGTTGCTGGTTAGAATTCTTGTAAAATGCAAGAGATAAAAAGCTGTAATAATCACTGCAAGTGGTCACAGGGAGATATGTGTGTCAATAAATATGTAATTTTTAAGTATATATATATATATATATATATATATATATATATATATATACACACACACACACACACACACACATATATATATATATATATATAAATTTCTACCAGCACATATAGAAGTTCTTGTCTGCAGTGTCTTAACATACTTGTCCCTGGCTCTGCTTTCTGAATTTAGTCTCTAGGGCAGATGTTCAGTCCTACAATTACTTCTAAAACGACATGGTTGCTGCATGGATGCATATATTGCACCTACCTTCATCAGCATCTTACACATCAGTAACAAATATCTCATGGAATAGGGAATCAAGAGTGGCAATTGAACCCACTGTTCAATTCAACCCACTGTTGGAGAACCTATTGTTCTCCAATCCTTGACATGTTGCAAGTGAGTGGCATGGCTGAGGGAAAGATTAACAGGTAAAGATACCACAGGTCCCTTGCTGCTGTGAGTTGTTGGTTCATTACAGGATCTGCTCTGGGTTTGTAAGCAGTCCTGCAAGCACTGCTGAGCCACAGGGTACAATTCATTGACTGAAACCTAGGATTCCAACCTCCTTCTGGAGAGGTGTCTGAGGATTAGGAAAGATACCCTAGGGCATCTCATATTGTCACTCAACACCTCAGCAAGCCTTTAAAGTCTCCAACTTGGAGTAAATTTTTAAACAAAATATCTGGATGCATTCCAGCCTTCTTTTTCAGAGAGTCACATTGAATCTTAAGTATTTCATTCTTTTCTGCTTATCTGGAAATAATTATCTCCAAAACAATACAAACAAGTTAGCAAACAAACAATACCACTAGGGTATTTGTAATTGAGACCTTAGGCATAATTGTTTATCTGTGGAGGATAAAACACAGCTATTTATCTATGTTAACCTTTGACTACTTTCTTAGTCACATGGAACAGCTTATTAAACCAGAAAGGGTGGTGCATAGAGGTAATAGCTACTCTGAGGAGGTTTGCAAAATCACTCTGTCACTGTTTCATTCAGCCCGATGAGGTCAGAGGCTTCTAATTAAATTCAGTGAGTTCAGCCTTCAGTCTGCACCCTCAGTTGTCATAAACACGGTTGATATTTGTTATTATTTATGCTGTATTACTTCTCCCAGGGTGTTTGGGTTTTGTGCATATACAGGAAGAAACAGACTTATTGCTATGGGGATAATATGTGCCTTCCTAACTCCAGAAAATATCCCCCTGACCACTAGGCTTGGTAAGTGTTACTGACTTTCATCCACTGCTCATATCTGACTGCAATTTGCTGTAGAGTGTTCTGCTATAGCTTTCTATAAGGACTAATATGAAAATTGCATTGAATCATATTCAGAAATGAAAATAAAGGGGGAAGGAATGGGCACCACCAGCTCCACAGGCTCAGCTGGAAGAAGCACCCCACCTGTCCCGGCTGGCAGGGCCAGTGCAGTGAGAGCTCCCTCTTCCGTTGCAGATAATTGTCATCATCGGGCATGCTGTCATTTTAACCCCAACATCTGGTTACCTGGTGGACTTTGTCATTGCCCTACTTAACTTATGTTTCCATTTTAAATTTACATTATTCTTTTACTGTTTGCTATTGTTTTCCTCTGTGCCATTGCTTGGGCTTTCTGCTGATTAACACAAAAATCAATATCTCTTCTACAGAAAAAGATCTGAATAAGCTGAGTGCAATAATACAATAATCAGGGCACAATTTTAAGTAAAAACAAAGCAAAACAAAAGAGGAATGTACAACATATTCAGAACAGCCTTCTCTGTGGCCAGTTGTAAGAAGGCATCTTTGGCATTTACGATCTTGGTGAAAGTTAGTTTAAAATGTCATCAGTAAACCTGGAATATACTTGGAACAATTAATAATACACGAGATTTTTTTTAGTTAAGGAATTTATTTACTTCTTTCATCTCAATATGCTTCCAAAGTGAGTGTGAAAATTGTTTATCTGACAAGGTCCAAGTTTAAGAAGGAATTTTTAAGACTTGGCTTTCAAATGCAATAGAAAATAATTTCAAGAAGAACTATTTATGTTGGACATTGTGTTACTATCTCCCAATAATCTGCCTCCTTCTGTGTTGTTATCTCCTTCTTTTCCCCCAACTAACTGGTTCTTCAGCATAAGTCTTTAGGGAAAGAAGAGTCACTTACTAAATCCTTTCACAGCCCATAGCACAGAAGGGTCCTGACCTGACTGGTCTTTGGCCCTCAAATATTTTACAAGAATTTGTGACTTATTTTTCTTGTTTACAATATATAATGGAAAACTTCCATTGTTCTCATGTTGTATTGAAGGTTATTTTTTATTCCAGTTAAATATGTCTTGGTTGCTCTCAGAGTGCCAGATTCTCTGAGATACGTCAGATTCTGCAAAACAATCGTGACACAGATTACTCAGTATACTAATGGTTGTGTTATAGTAAGACGTGAGGAAATAGTGCACTACTTTAAAGTCTTACAGTGACAGCACAAATGACACACCATGATTTTGTTTTTGTTTGGACTCTGCTGGGTAGCAAATGTCTGGAACAAAAACCCTGGGTTTGTCTACAGGCAGTTACAGTACTACCATCAGTATATGCTCTTGTGTGTTTGCCTTCCTTCAACTCTGACCAAGGATGAGTGAGCATCCTTTTGAATACAAAGGCACTTCAATTTTCATGCTTATTCAATCCTGGGCCTCTGCTGAGACTATGCTAGTAAAAATGCCACATATAAAAATGGTTTTATGATACATGTTTGTCCTCAAAAAGTCCGGCTGCAATAGTAACCGATGTGTCTGATGATAGAGCATACTTGCGTGTTAGAGTGAGAGAGTGTATGTATTTTCAGGAAGATTCAAACAAAATAATAGGGAAAAACACATTATTTGAATATTTTTCCTTTTATATTTGAAAATTCTGGACTGTGAAACCATCAATTTCTCTGCCTTGCCACCATGTGTTTTGAGTCTAAGCAGCCACAAAATTCTCTGACCACTGAGATGACCAAATTCCTTCCTGAGTGTAGGAGTTCAAGTCAACTCCACTGTCTTGTGTTTTTACATCCACAAATTTATAAAAAGTGCTGTATTTTTCTTATAATAGTATTGCCTTCTCCATTTGGTTTTATTCTTCACCAGTGAAAATGCCTTCAGAATTTCTTACAAGTGATATGCTGTAACATTTGGTAAGATTTCAGAAGTTTATGTCCTAAATTTCCAGGCAGGGAGGCAAGCAATATAATAGTCAGGAGTGTTTCAGGAAACAGATCTTGACCACACTGGATATTTAAGGTTTCATTGCATCTAAAAAAACAAAGAACTAAAAAGAAGTCCTCCTCCTTTTCAAGTTTCACATTTCAATTTACAGCTATAGAAGTCAAATTTAGTTCCATTTTCTCCACATATAAACCTGGCATGGCAGTGTTATCCTTTTTGCTGGCTCTCCTTCCACATTAACCTTTTAATTCAGCCGTTATCTTCAATTAAATTTGTGAAAAGTCTCAAAGATGTAAGTTTGTTACAAGTTCTGTGAATTTCATGACTAGCTGGAGAACAGAGACTTTGCTGTTGGTGCTGCTGAGGAAAAGAAATTCTGTCATGTGGGATTTGGTGTTTGGTAGCACATGGGCCCATGACCTGGCTGCCCACTCAGCAACTGCCAGCCAGTCCTGCCAGACTTTTCTTCACCTGGAGGCAAAAATAAAGTATAGAAGGGTGACACAGGAGGGAGCTGATGGTCTGGTGGATACATCAGGGAGGTTTTGCAGGAGGTGAGTTAATGATCTGAAAAGAACAAGGGCAGTAAGATAAGGAAGAGGCAACGACAGATACAACAGCAGAGGGATTATGAAAGAGGAAAGCCAGCTAGCAGAGGTGATTTTGGAGAAGATGTAGGACGCTAGTGTATAGGAAGCAAGGCTGTCTTTACAACCTGCTTACTGTAAATGTAATTGCTTGTAGATAATAGGAGACAATAATTGTAAATTATAAAATGTAGTGCATAAACTGTAATTTATATATAATATGAGACAATATCCTCACTGTTAACAGGCTTGAAGTTTAATGTCTTACTAGATTATCATGCCAATAACGAAGTTTCATTATTTAAAAGAGATACATTATAGGAAAAACAATCATAGCAGCAGTATTCAAGTACTCATTCACAAGTACTTTCCCATGTTTCCAAGCTGTTGGTTGTTTTAGAAGGAAATATAATTACATTAAATACTTCCCTGTGTTCAAAAACTGAAATAGCTTGGCTTTCCACAAGATTATTAGCCTTCAGTAAACATGGGTGAGGTGCTCAGTGTAAACACAACTGAAACAGAATGGTCAACACTATCTCATTAAAATGAAGACTGCACAGCACAAAACACTGAAAGACATTTCTCTGTCATATAAACTATTGAAGAATATTCATTTACCCATAGCTCTAAACCAATGGTATAAATTTGGTTAGAGTACCTAGATTTTCCTTTCTCTAGTTCAAGATAAATACTTTGCCTCCTCAAAACTAACCAATTTTACCAGTGGGACTGGATCCTTTTACCAGTAACATGCTGGCAGCTCTGAGGAACAGCGCACTACATTCAGATCTTAGGGACCCTGAGTATATACAGCGCTGTCACAGAGAATACCTGACTCTCATTTCCCTGCACCCCATCTTGCTTGCTGGTTTTTTATCTAAGCAACATCATATTTAGGCCAAGTATTACAAAAAGGGTCTTGATCCGAAGCATGGTCAGGCACTGGAAGAGGCTCCACAGAGAAGGGGTCACAGCACCAAGCCTGACAAAGCTCAGGAAATGTTTGGACAAAACTCTTGGGCACGTGGGTGACTCTTGGGGCTGTCCTGGGCAGGGTCAGGAGCTGGACTTCAATGATCCTTGTGGATCCCTTCTAACTCAGGGTATTGTGTGATATTTGCTAAAGGAATCCAGAAGAAGGATATTTCATTAAATGTAGGAGAGCTGTGGTCAACAGAATCTAAATTGAACATCCACTGGGAATCCAAGATGCACAGGTCCCAAATAAAATGAAGAACTTCCATTCCAATGTAATTTCCAAGGCAATATGGTCCAGTGAATGCTGGTCATTTACCAGAATGTCAGGAAGAAAAATTGGATGTGTAGGTGAGCACCTGATAAGGAGTCTAGACACATGATGGCTTTCTCCATCAAGAGGGATTCAAAAAGTTACAACAAAGCAGTTAAATTTTTTCTTATTCAGAAGACAGTGGTGAATATTCCGGGATATTCTTGCTGAATGCCAGTCCACAGATCCCCTCTGGAAACCAGTAGCTGTAAGAAAATAAAGGTATTCATAAAAATAGCTAAGGAGAGAACAGGAACTTGAGCTGTTGATGTGCAGTTAATCTCAAAAAGACACAGAAACAGAAATAAATCTCATGGAGAAATGGAAAATACTTTTCCTCCTGAAAAATGGTGCTAGCAATAGAAAAGTTATGTGAACAAATAATGTACGTTAGACAGTGGAAAAAACAAAGATATTTGGGAGAAAGAAACACTTCCTTTAAACTTTGTGCTCATTTTTTCTTATGTATTTTTAATATGAGAACAATAAAAATTACATTGCCCAGTCAATGCAGGTAACATTTTCCTAGAATACAGTAGAGTAGAATTTGTGTTCATATCTGTCTTAAAGAAAGGCTGTGTTAAGGAACTTGCTGTATAATAAAGAAATTAACTTTATGGTTAGACAGAAAATACATTTTGTACAGGGACATTTTATATTATGTATACCATTTTGGTTCTCAGAATGTAAGTCTTGCACTGGACCTCATGCAAAAGAATAAATTCAGAGCATTTCCTAGTCACCACAATAAGGATGTATTTAAAATGTAGGTACAAATTCATGCATTTTGAAGTATGTCTGTGGAGTCAGAGTGAGGTAGGCTTACAGCAATATTCAGCTAAACTCACTTTAAATGCCTCTTTTTATCAGTGACCTTTCCTTTAGAATTTCTGTGATAACACTTGGGGATATCACATTAAGTTTCTTAGTATAAAATTGAGCAGTGAACAGACTTTTAGAAAGATTATGGTGCTAGAGGGATATTTAATGGTGAAATCACTTACTGTAGTACTCATTTCTGAGAGCAAAGGTCTGAAGTGAAATGAATTTGGTGATCTTTGATTAGTCCTCGTTGGGCAGAGGTCCATGTCTGAAGTCAGCTATGTGTATAATTAGGTATAATTTTTACATCTGTTCAATAGAGGTTAATTGAACTATCATAATAATTGAATTCCAGTACTTCTGATTTTTTCTATTCCAAGTGTTCCTGTGAGATCAAAGCCAAGTATTCATCATCCAACACATTTGTAGGAAATTCCTGTTGCATTCAGTATTTGGTTTGTGGGTTAATGCAGGGCATTGGCATTTTTCAAACGTCTAAGCACAAATACAGATCCAAGCTTTCAAAATAAACAAGCGAAAGAAAGAACAAAATGCATGCTACACATAAATTCATTCTATACTGAAAATGTCTCATAACTTAAAGAAACCGTCAAAAGCATATAGGTTAGCAACAGACAAATTGACAAAGCTGGAAAAATCTAATAATCCTACTCATGTATTTTGCAAAGTTTTCACTCTTCTTGTGGTGGCATTTTAGATTCAGTTTGTATTACTCATATTCAGTAAGTAAACACTTTGCATTAACATTGAGCCTGAAATAATACAGCTTTATTTTTTCCTAGAGTCGCAGGTGTGCAAACACATGACAAAAGCATATGCATGAATGCTGTGTGTATTTACTTTTCTGTGTATGTGAGCAGTTACACATATTTTACAAGGTTACTGTTCACTCATTCAGAAAACTAACAGGGTTTTTTTTTACTCTTTTCTTATGAGAAAAAAAATAGGCCCCATGATGAACAGCATCCAATTATACATTCATCTGGGATTCAACATTATTGGATTATTTTTGGCTCACTACACTTGTCAGACCTACTCTTTAATTTTTTAAGGAAACCTTTTCATTTACTGACTTCAGCATTTATGAAGAATACAGACTTATGATATTGAAGTTCTCTGACCATTCAAATAGGCAAGGTACTGAAAATATTTTCTTTTACAGAACAGGAAGGAAACGTATTGTCCATACCCATTTAACAACAGGCTTCTCAGTGAGGACTGTCCACAGAGGTGTCAGAGATGATCAAGGAGTGCAATTTCACCAGAGCTACTTCAGAAATTTAGACATCATATGAAAAATCATAAAAATTAAAAATATTCCATCTGAAAGTAAACTTTAAAAAAATTAAATACTGCCATATTGTCTCAAGGGCTTTATGAACATTAAGGTTGAATGACCCTGATCTGTCAGCTTACTGGACTACTTCTCTCACGGTACACAGGTTTGATATTAGCAGTGTCTCACTTTGACGTAGCATGGGAGTTGTGGGATCTACTGTCTCTCTGGGGAGTCCAGATATAGTGGAAAATAGAGGTGAGGCACAAATATATCACAACTATTAAATTAAAAATTCAATTTTTTATTTCATAATCCTCTCAAACTATTGAGCTTTTTGCTGGTGAATTACTTCTTTTTTAACTAAAAGTATCAGGTTCTAAAGGAAGGTTGGCTATCAATCCAGTTTTCTTTTAGCTACCAAATAATTTTCTGAAGAAAGTTTCATTTAATGTTGTCCCTATTAGACAAAGGACCGGTGTTGCTACCCAAATCAATCCAAGGCTGTAAGTGGTTGTCTCATGAACTTTTACAGTCAGTCAGGCTGGTAGACTGGTTGCAGTGGTGTTTCTGCTTTAACAACTGGAGTCAAGAACAGTGCAGAGTTTCAACAGTGCAGAGAATGCAGGACTGATCCCTACAAACACACTTAACCTTTTTTGCAACTAAATCCCATAAACCAACTTTAGTGGTGCAATGAAGTTCATTGTCTGCTAAGTCATTGTGAATCATAAAGTCCCCATTTGTGTGGTATAAATCAACATAACTATTCAACAATTAAATCTACAATGAATATATTTTTTAAATTGCCAAGCATTATGTTTCATTTTACAAGCTTGCACATGCATTCTTTACAACCTACTGTCGTGTAATGCTTTATAAATGATACTTGATAAACAACAGCTGTATAATCTTAGAAATATTCATCAAGAGGCACATATATCCATGGTAAATCACTTTTGACTTGTACAATGCTGGTGGCTGGCATATATTCTCCTAACTGCTTGCACGTGGAACATAATGAGACATGGCACTATACTTCTGTGAGACAAAAATACATTCAGAGAACATACTAGGGTATCAACTGCAAGCAAGAATGAAAAATGTTTGTCAAGTGCACAGTTGCAAAGTGTAAATCTCATAGTAGATGCTATATTTATGCAACACCACTATGCATGTTTTGCATAATAATGCAAAATAACATCTATTTTCAAATTGGGCTTCATTGCACTAATTTTCACAGTTTATTGGCACTGAATAATAAAGCTTAGGGAAGATGTGATATCAGGGATTGTCATTGCTCTCCCATAAATTAAGCCAAGCTGCATCTCCTGTATTTCTATCAGCTGTTAGAGTTCTACTAATTCCCTAGATTATGTCATCGTTTATTTCCTATCTGTTATACACATTTCAACTTTCAGAAAAGTCCTTGGGAGGCAGAATATAAAATAAAAGGGTTCGGGTATACTTTCAGATGCTTCTCTGTGACTTCTGCAGAGCCAGATACAGCAGTTCATATGTCAGTGAGTTTTGGGGAGGAAGAGATAAGGAGAGAAGAACATCATTCACATGCTGATGGCAACTGGGTACTGATGCTGTACACAGCAGTGGGAGTAAAGAATTGAAGTGCTCTGTGATTGCTACCTTTGGGCTCTGTGCTGAATTGAATTGCTCGTTATAGCAGCCTCCAGCTTTATTGAGGCTGTGCAGTTTCTATTTAACATTTACACTATAAGGTTACAAGTATTGTTCAAGAAGCACCATTTATCTTTTGTTTAGTATCTTCTGAGGAAGCCAAAGTCTGAGGTACAAACTGTGTCTACTCCACTCACGCAGCAATTTCCATGACATGGGCTATGCTTATTTTTAAAAATCATGGATAGGATTCTCCTCACCTAATCTAGCAAAACACTCCCAGTGTAAACCCCTCAGCTAGGCTTCCTCTAATACCCAATGGAGAAAAACAGACCAATTAATCCCATCCTAAATACTACCTGAGAAAAGAGGATGAACCTCCCTGTGGAGGGCGTGCAGGCTCTAGAGGCAGCCTAAAAGGTTTCCTTAGAGTAGAAATACTTTTTTTTATAGGGTAGTGTGAAGTGAGATGAGTGCAGCCAGCTGTGTCCCTTTTAGTGTCTGTGCAGCAGCCATCCCCCCAGCACAGCTGCCCTTAGATACAGAGCACATGGGGGTTGTGTGCATGTGGCACAATTTACCCCAGCTGTGCAAGTGAGATTTCATTCAGGGAAGTAGCTTAGTTTACCTGATCTGCTGTGTCTGCCTAAAATTAAGACCTTGATTCATGAGTGTGTAAATAGCTTTCATATGAGTTACACGGAGCAGTAGAAAACCTTTTTTTCCATCATAACTTGACAGGATCTGGAGTTGTTTGAGGAAGATGTTGCTTGAACAGGCTTTCTACTGGTTGTTTGTATCCATGATACACATTAGAGGAATTTGCTGTCTCTGCTGTTCTGCATTTGTGTCTGTGTTATGCCAAAATATCTCAGGTTTTTGACAGAAGATGGCGGGGTCTCTTTATATCCTCGTATCTCCACTATGGAAAGAGGAAAAGCTGGAGCATATCTTTTATTCACTTATAGAGGCATAACTTAGGCAGGAGCTCTCAAGAAAGGAGGTGCTGCACAGGAAGTCTCCTGGCAGTCTAATTAAAGGATGACCTTTGGGATGAGGGGAAAATTGCATACTTCTGAAACAAATGCTAGAAAACTAAGGAATTTTGCTCCTTTCTCAAGTTTGAATTTGGAAATATAAGTCACACAAGACAACAAATTTCTCATCTTCCTTTCTTGCTCACTAGAAGTTCTTATTAGGAAGCATAGAAAGTACATATTCTTTGCCCTTTTTTAATGAACTTTGAGGAGTTTCTATTGAGGAACTCAAATAAATTTATTGGCACATTCATCTGTTGTGTTGGCATCTCTGGTTTTATCTGTGCATTGTGTCTATGTCTGTTTGTGAACAGATACATGTCCCTCCAACCTATTTAGACCTTTTTAAACCTTTTTAAACAATGTGCTCATCAATAGTTTTTCTTCTTTTCAAAATTTCTGTAGAAACAAACACCGGATATATTAAGCCAAATCCAATAGCAGAAGAGATCTTACTGGTCTACATTTCTGTATAAGTGAGAGCAAGTAGTAAAAGTAAAAAAAAAAGTTTAAAAGTTTCTTCAGTTAGGCACAGGCTAAATTTACATTTTGAAAGCAGCAGAGTGAATACTTATGAGTTAAAGTTGTATTTCAGCTCACTATTAATGTCACCCTGCTAACGACACAGAACAAAAAAGCTTTACAGTGTATAGTACTACTGATTAATTCTTAACTATAGAAAACCTTGCCTTCCTGGTGACATGAAGGTTTCCAACAGAAGGCAAAGACAGGTACTTATGAAACAAAGCATGTAGAGGCATCTTTTTCCCTTCTATTCTATTCCAGGTTTTGTTCGTTGTTTGGATTTCCTGAAACAGAGGCAACATCTGTAGAACTGTGTTTAAATTCATTAATGAGCCTCTTCCCCAGGGACTCATCTAATCCTTTTCTTGATTCATTTTAATTTTGGTCTCCACCCTGAAGCAATGAGTTCCACAGTTATATGATGTATAAAAGCATTTTCTTTTGTTTGCTTTAAAACTGCTGTTATCTGAATGTGCTCCATTTCTTAACGTGATGAAAAACAGTGAATAACAATTCACTACCTACACTCCTGAAATAATTTTTTGCTTTTTAAATGTCTGCCATGTTTTTAACATAAAATGTGCTGTTGGCTTTTTTGCCAAGATTATTGCCATCTTTACCTCTGTTTAGTTCTGCTGAAAGGCTTTTGAAACAGGGTAATTGGACTTGTATGCAGCACCAAATGTGTTACACATATGAGTTTTATTATGTTGTTTTCTGTTTTGCTCTCAGTTCCTTTCCTAAGAAATCCTAACACTGTAGTTGACACCAGTTATGCCATCAACTTGAAGATTATCTTATAGAATGAACCCCAGTAACCCTGGATTCTCTGTCCAGGATAGAAATAGTTCATTCAGAGCCCATTCTTTTAGTATTCAAGACTGATTTACTCAAAATGCATTATCCTGCACCTATTGATAATGAGCTTTATTTGCCATTTTACTTCACTGCTCTTTCCAGTGAGCTCTGGAAGTCCCTGCTGTCTTACACCTCAGAAAGTCCCTCTGCCAGGTAGCACAGGGGAATGATGAGTTATACAGATCCAACTACAGATATTTAGGGAACTTGCTGGTTGAGAAAGTTGACCATTTACAGCTATTCTTTGTCATCTGCCTTTAAGTCTTTGCTAATCCTTGGCAGCAGCTTCCTGTTAGCCCCATGGTAATTTATTTTGTAGAAACCTTTAATGAAGAAATACATCAAAAGCCTTTTAAAACCCCAAGTACTCTAAAGCAATAGGATTGCTGTAATCCACATGCTTGTTGAGAGTTTTAAAAAATTCAAATACATTTGTAAGAAATATCTTCCCTCACTAGAGCAGTGTATTGTGCAATATACTCTGTTTGTCCAGATGTCTATTAATCTCATCCTATATTACAGTCTTACCATTTTGCCTGTACAGAAAGCAGACTTGCAGTCTATGGATCCGAGATCTCTCTGGAGTCCTTCATAAAGATTGGTGTCACATTTCCCACCTTCTGTTCCTCTGGCAATAGGTTAGACACCACTGTTAGTAGTTTAGTGATTTTATATTTGGGCTCTGTTATAAATCTTCAGTGAATACCATCTGTTCCTGGAGATTTCTTACTGCTCAGTGTGTCAATTTGCTCTAAAGCCTTTTCTATTGACACTTGAATTTGAGCCAATTCCTCAGCCTTATCTCCCATAAGAAATGACTGATATCAGGACCTCATTCTCTTCTGTAATGAACACTGATGCAATAAATTAATATAGCTTTCCAGCAATAGCCTCATCTTCCTGAGCATTCCTTTCATACCTTGATTGCCTATTGGTCCCATCTGAATCTCTGCCAGGCTTTCTGGTAATGGTATGTTTGAAAAAAGTTTTATTAATAGGTTACCTGTCCTTACTGTTACTCCTTCAAATCCCTTCTGGCCTGTCATACAGCATCTCTGTATTCAGCTTTCTGCCATTTATACTCCTTTCTCTTCTGTTTGTTTGGATGCAGCTCTCGATCTTTACTTCTGACAGCTTTCTCTGCTTTAGTATTTAACATAGGCCAGGTGATTTTTTGTTTCTGTATTTTTAATGATTGCATATATTTTCTTTGTGTCTTTAATATAGAGCCTCTCTAAATTGTCTTCCTGAAAGTGTTTTACTCCTCTGATGGCTGCTTTTCATTTTTATTTCACTCGTTCACCATTTTATATTGTTTCTATTTTTAAAGGTTTTGGTATTGTGGCACATTTGGGACCTTTCCCCTTGAGGATAATGATTGTGGCCACTATTAAGGGGTTCTGTATGAGTAGATATCTGTTCTCTGCGTAGCTGCTTCATAAACCAGTCATCTCTGATACCTAAAAATGTTCTCTCAGAAACAAGCATGCCTAGAAATAACATTTTTTAGATAAATTAATTTGTTTTCAGAACGTCTACTTTCATTTGCAATAGAAAAACTGTTACCGGAGAGGAAAAAATGCTACCCAGATTTAGACCTTTTCTAACTAAATTTACAATAAATTTATATGATGTGGATCATACTATCTGCTACATAAGTAAAACATTTCAATTCTTGCAAATTTTACTTTTTCCTTAGCCCAGTGTAAGTCTGATAATTTCAGTGGATCTGCTTTTCTGATTTATACTAAAGTAGAAGTAAGATCAGGTCTTAAATTTGCAGATGCACCCAAAAGGGATATTATAATTTGTAATAGTTGCAGACACATGCACTGTGTGGTCATTTTCAATCAAGCTTTTATTCCCTCTGCTTTCTTTCTTCATAATTGTTTTAAATTGATGGCTTACATGATGTATTTTCCAGTGAAATTACCAATGAGACTCAAGAACTCCACAAATCTTCTGACTAGCTAACTTTCACCTTCCCTGCTAATCTGTGTACTTATGAAGGAGTTTAGCCATAAATCAGCAATAACTATTAACAGCTATTTTAGCCAAACCAAATGTCATCCATTCACTTGACTTCCGGTCCCAACACAGCCAAAATGCCACGGGGTGATCAGGAAACGAGTGTAAGTGCTTCACAACAGTGCATTTAGTTTTTCCATTTGTCATATCATGTCAACTCAGACTCTTCAACATCTTGCCACTTAAGATGTAAGCAGGAATAGCTGTCAATATAATCTTCAGGACATCTACAAACAAATTTAATCAGCTGAACACAAGGGTGACTAACAAATTCCAAAGAGAATCAAAAGTCTTCTCTGGAAGGAGGAGCGATCTCAGTGCTTTGCTTTGGAATTTATCTGTGTCACTGCCCTGCAGTCTTGTACTAAGTGCTTTCTTCTGATATTTTGCACCAGTGGACATGAACCTCCCCTGCATGTTTTACCAGGAATCCCATTCAGTCATAACAGGTATCTCAGTACCATGGATTTCCACACAAGAAAAGTATTGAACGTTACGGAGTTACCAGAGAAATTTCAAAATAAAACTGTTTTAAGGGTAGAAATAATAAGAAATAATAATTTTAAAAAAATAGATTCTGTGGAGTGAAACATTGCATATGATAGTAACAAATGGAACTTTCTCCAAATTAAAGGCATATTTAATTCTGGTACTGTTCCCATCATTTAGTTTCTTGTGTAATGTGAAAGAGATTTTCTTATAGAGCTAAGAGTATTTAGTTAGTTGATATTAAAAACCTAAGAAGAGGTAGCTGTGGAACCTCCTTCCTGCACTAGAATTGATATCGCTCAGTCAAGGGGCAACTCTTATGTTTCTATGCCAAGTCAGCTTCTCTCTTTACACCAGTCTTAAATGTTCAGGAGTCTGAAGGCAAGAAGATGCTTTTCTTACTGAATATTTTGTTGCAGCAGAGAGAAATTCTTTCTGATCTGTGACAGGTACTGGCACAAAGTTCTGGCAACCCAAAGCTGATAAAAGCCAGCTCTGATTATGCCAGTTTCTTGCCATCAAATGTTACGTGCTTCTGTCATTCCAAGTAAATCCATCCAACTCATGAATCATAATCTATCAGAGGTTGCTTTTATATTTCAGATTCCAGTGATATCTATTCTCTACTTCTGCTTCCTGCTCTTATATCTAGTATAAATCTTATGTACAATTATTACTTAACTATTCAACTGCTTGCTTGGTTTTCACATGTGCAATTCAAATTAAATGACGAACAAGTAAAAATGTTCCTGAAATTTTATTTTTACTTCTGTAAAGAAGAGTTAATTATTTTGTTATCTCTCCCAAAACTTTTGTCCAATGTCAGAAAAAACTGTAACTATTTTTGCTTCTTTCTTGAATGAGAGTGTATTTCTTGGACTGTATTGTGTCCTTTTTTTTTGTATTGTTTTTGTAATGAAGAGGGGATTTGTGTTCAATAATGTAGATCATGACATGATATTACATTGGTGTAATTTAGTCCTGGCAGCTGGTAAAATAGGACAAACCACAAAAATAAATTGGTTCTTCTTAATCTTCCATAGACCCTATTACTGATGTTTTGTTTTTCAAGAGAGAGGAGTTGAAGATTTTGGTCCCATTTAGTCCTTATTCGTTTGTTTATGCACCTTATCAAGAAGAGCTGTTCCCTAAGTGTGACATTTTTGCTTTATGGATGCTAGTGACAAGAAATGGTTGAATTTCATACCATCATTGCAGCCCTCCTTTCTTTGAGCCACTAGGAGTGACACAGTTTCTCTCCAGTGGTGCAGTCTCCTCTAGTTCTAAAATTTGAGGTTTGTGCACAGCAGTTTCAACAATATGTACAAGTATTATGACTACTGTATTTTATCAGAGGTAGGATATTATGAGAGGAAGGGGCTGCTTGTAAAAGAAATTACAGTGCATAGTGCTTTGGCTCTATATCCTGCAGGTAAACTGACTGATATTTTAATTTCCTTGGACTCTTTTGAAAGCTCTCTAAATGAAGGTTCTGAAGAAAATACATAACTTTGGTTATCATATTTTATGGTTATTACTGCGTACACATTAAATGTGAATTAATGCAATAAAACAGTACATTTCACATAAAAAATACTATGAATTTCACTGCTGTTGCTGACAGGGCACATGTATCAATGTAATTATGGGTTACAAATCGTTGGTAATAGAGGCAGTGTTACAGTTTTTGAAATTTCCCCATTTTGTGAACTCAGAAAGAATGCTGCAGCTTGTATTTAATTTATCTTGTCTGGTAGGCCTTTCAAAAAAGCAATATTGATGCTGGATTTATCTTTAGTTTGATGACAGTCAGAGTAAATAAGCATGTGGGATGTACTGGTGCCAGTGAAAATGTTGGGCCTGGCTCCTCCCTGGATTAGTTTGATGCTGTGAAACCATCACAGACAAGTGAACAGAAGAGCTCTGAGGCTTTTTGCCTCTGCAGGACACTTACAGGCCTGACACATCAGGGACCTCTCTGTTTAGGACTCACTACATTTACTTCAGCTCCACATATTTGTCTGGCGATGTCTGGACTATGTTTGTTTTTCAATAAATCACTGATCAAAAATGTGTCTTTTTAAGCATTTATGCAGAAGAACAGTGAATCTTCAAACTCTACTATTCTGAAGATAGCACATAGCAAAATTTGGTGTGCCCATACCTACATATCTAAGAACTTGGATGAACAACTAGTTATGGTGACTTAAACCACTGCCAAATACCCATACCAGATGCGTCTCCTGACCCTGCTGAAAATCTCTAGCAGAGGTTGAAGCCTGCACGTTTTATTTCATGCTTCCCATAAGTGAAAAATTTGTAGTTAGTCAGTTACCATGGCTCAACTGAGATGTAATATCCCAAACAGCTGGGATAATTCATCTGTACATCTGAGCCTGTGAACAGGATATTCATTTTATTACCATGTTATTTGTTCTGCTGTGTCATTCATTCATTGCCAGTTGAAAATCAATATATTTTTCCTACCTTTATGCTTCACATATCTGTCTAAATACCACTTTTATACTCTTTTACGTCATCCACAATCATACTTTGTCTTGCTGCTACGTATAATTGTGGAATTTCCTTCCAGTTCTGATCTTCTGGTCTTTCAAATCCCTCCTTCAGTGTCAAGTCTTCCAAAAAGCTTACCTATGTTGGTCCACTATAAGAAGAAATGCTGTCACAGCCCTCGTGTTCAGAAAAATACAGACACCCTCGTACCTGAGGAGTACCTTAAATGAGGAAGAGGTGGGTAAGTTTATCAGATGTACCACTAGTTTCCAATAAATGAAGAGCGGTTCTTTACACATCAGTGCTAGAGGTGAGTTACAGTTCAGCAATAATAAAAATCCTGATCAAGCAGATGAGTAGCTGGTTGAATGGGACTGTGGGAAAGGAGCAAGACTGGATGGGGAGGGAAAACAAAAGAGTCAATCTCAGCTAAAAGAAGTAAACTGGACTGGAATTGTTAAAACTGTGGGAAGCTGGGTTTAGATCTTAGGTACCTCATTCCTTTGAATCATAGGAAGATCTTAGGTACCTCATTCCTTTGAATCATAGGAACATTTAGGTTGGAACAGTCCTTTAAAATTATCAACTCCAACCACTAAACTAACTCTACCAAGCCAAGCCCACCACTAAACCACGAGTGCCTAAGTGCCACATCTGCAAGTCTTTTAAATACCTCCAGGCAGGTACTCAACTACTTCCCTGAGCAGCCTTTTCCAATGCTTGAGGACCCTTTCACTCAAGAAATTTTTCCTTATATCCAAACTAAATCATCCCTGGTGCAACTTGAGGAGTTGAGAGAGAAGAGACCAACCCAAGAGACCACCTTGATACAACCTTCCTTCAGGCGGTTGTAGGGAGTGAAAAACCCCAGCTCCTTCAGCCACTCCTCATCAGACTTGTGCTCCAGACCCTTCTCCAGGTTCATTGCCCTCCTCTGGACATGCCCTGGCACCCCAGTGTCTTCATTTTAGTGAAGGGCCCAGAACTGAGCAGGATTCAGGCTGAGTACAGGAAGATCATCATCCCCTAGTCATGCAAATCTCAGTGTCCCATTTATTAAAACAGCTATTATTTGTTTCTTCTTTGTAAGAATAAATTATTAGAAAGCATTCAAACTTTAAACCAATTAGGTATTATAACAGTATAAGTACTTCGAGAAATTAAACATCTTCTATGAGTATATGAGCAGTTTCCTTTCCAGCTTAGAGTCCCTTGTCAACACTTTCAGTACCCACCAAAGACCCAAGATGCAGATGGTCAGCACCTGCTTGCTTCAGGCATTGGTTCAGCTGTACACAGTCCTTAGTGCACTGTCACTGCTTAACAAATACATCATAAATAATTACTGTAATTAATACTGAAGCTACTTCCTTGGGCTACTCATGCTTTCTGTGTCAGTTCTGCTGCATGTAATAGTGCTAATCTTTTAGGCTAAGTAGCTATTAAATTCTTTGAGTTTGTTGAGTTGTTTCCAGCAGCAGAAAAAATTAAATATCATTAGAAATTTGCCTCATATTTCTGTTTATCCTCAGAGAATTCATCATCAGTTCTCGCTTGTCTGAACACATTAGGAATCAGTCAAAGGGAGACTGCTCAAAATCCCTAATCACCATTTCAAATTTTCTACCTATTCCTGAAACATTGTCCCTTAGCCACACTATCATGATTCCTTTGCTATCTTCTGAGCTTTCCTGCTGCCTTTGTGGTGACATCTGAGTCAAATATATTTACAAACAAGTCAGAACACCACTCGGTCTCTGTATTTCCATTCAGACTCCAGGGAAAACTCATAATTATGTACATCTACAGATATTTTCTCCAGTAACAAATGTAGTTTAAAAGGATCCCTCCACTATCTCCACTTTTTTACTTGTTTCTATCCTGTTTTAGCCCCTCCATGCTGCATTAAGTCCTCTCTGAATTACCAGTGCAAGTGTTTATGGGATTATAGTGTATGCTTGATCACTGACACGCTCCAAGGTAATCATTCCTTTTCTCATATTTGCAAACATTCACAAAAATTTAAAAGCACCACAAATGGATTTTTTAATGTATTTGCCTTAGCACACAACCTTACTGCCCAACTTGCAATGGTAGAAGACAAGGAAGAGCAGAAACAAACAGGAGCAAAGGGTTATTTTGTCTGCTGCTGGGAGGAAAAAAAAAAGCAATACCAAAACACACCCACAGCCCTCATAGCTCAGTGTTTATCCCAACCTTGTGTACTGGTTTGTGATTGGGACACACTCTCATCTTGTTCTGAAATAAAGAGGAATGTGACTGCTACCTCATTTAACCTGACTTGAAACTAGCAATTATTCTTACAGGTTCCAAAGGCTTGTGATGGCCAAAAGATCACAGATATTCTCTGGGAACCAGCCCACCTCTAATAGAGCTGCATCTCACTGCATTAGACTTTGTTTCACTAAAACTAGTTGCTATCAATTAGCTATCCTGTCTTTCTTCTTAGTTTCTATGGGAAATCTGAAAATATCATGGCAGAGGCTCAAGAAATGAAAGGGGACAATTGACTTTGATGATATGCTATGTATTTTGTTACTTTTAGAACTCTTCTTTGCCTTAGGGATGTTTTGTTATTATCACTGTTGTCAGTTCTGAACACTAAAATTTACTGTATTTGATGTTAAAATCTCAACTCAAGGTTGTAATATCTATAAAGAAAATATTGCTATAAAGATTAAACTCTGAAGGGGTTGTTCACATCCATGAGCAGACAGTAGAATAAATACTGAAAATCTTATCTTCTTCTATTTCTCTGAGAAGCAGGAAACAATATGAAAAACATTTATTTCTATTTGAGAGAAAATACTTTTAACAATACATAATCATTATCAGTCAATACTCAGATGTTGATAGTAATTGCTTGGGAGATGTTTTTCAAGATGACCTTTAAATGCCACAGTCCTAAGCAATGATGTACAAAGAATATTCTTTCATTTCAATATCTACTAGGAAAAAATTAAATTGCTTTTGAGCATAAGCAATATGTATGATAGTGGGACATATCTACACATTGGGTCACCCTGCACAGTGAGCAATGAACAGGCTAACATTCTGAATTTGAAATCACCACCTTTGGGCATGGCATTTCTTGCTGCAAACAACCTTCAATTCTTTATTCTTTAAGTCCAATGTCAATGCTTTTTCTATGATCCATCTCATTTTTTCTCACTAGCACATTAAACACACTATACAAAAATATTTTCCCAAATGCAGTCCCAACACATTAGTGTTTGCCTAACCTAAGCAGCAAGATTTAGCATGAATTTTACAATTTTATCCAGCTATGAAACTAATAAGATCATTCAGAATCATGTTATTAATATATTTTCTCAATTTTGGAGCTGCAAAATTCTTATATTTGTTATTATGTTCAACAGAAGGAGCTGAGATGAAACTTTCTCTATGGAGAAGGTACTTGGTAATTGCCTTTTTAGAGTTTTTTGCACCTCCTTTTGAATTATTTCAAATTACATGATCAATATTTGATGCTGGCCATATTTCATTGAAAAGAATACTGTGGGGTCAATAAGTCTCACTACTGTTGAGAGTATCCTGTATGTATTGGCCAAATCTTATATGCAAATGCAGCTTTTTTCATTCAAGTATCTATGAAGTAATTCCTGTAACTGATTAATTCTAAAATAAAGAGTAAATGTGAACTTAGACATATACAAGCTGTGTATTTAGTCTTATTGAGGTAGTTATATTTGTTGAAATATGGTATTTCAGCAGCAGAAATACTGCTTAGGAAGCAGATAATTACTCTTATAAATCAGATGATCTTCAGAATAAAATGACATTCACAAATGAGAAGAGTGTCCCCAAACTCTGGCTGTTTACCAAAAGAAAAAGAAAATATCTGTAATATTTCATATTGCAGAATGAAGCACATGAGGAGTGGGGAAAACTAATTTTCTGAAAGTGGGTGGAACTGACACAGTTTTGGTTTTTTTCTTTTTTCCTTTTCTTTCAAATCTCTCCTTTGCATTTAACTTCCCTTTTATGCCACTTTACACCCAGTAATCTGCAAGCTCTTTTAAATCATTAATGAATGAACCAGGCTGAACCAGGCCTCCCACTGATTTTATAAAGCAGGAACATATAATTAGGCTAATTTACAGGAGAAAGAGCTGATGCACTGGAAGGGTGAGTGACAAATCCAGAATCCCGAAGGACACCCAAACCAGAAGCAGTTATAAAACCCATGCCTTTTAACAGCAAATCTATTTTTTTACCCCATCCACTTTTGGAGTAGTTGTACAGGAATGGGTGCTAATGTAAAATACCAGCTCCTCCTACAAAGGGAGTTGTGCTAAAGTGCTGGCCAACTAAAAGCACTTGTCAAATTAATAGGATGAACAAGTTTAATAGGGTGATCAAGTTTATGCCTTCTTCCCTCAGCACAAGCTTAGGCATGTAGGATCCAGGCCTCGGATCCAAAGCTGGCAGAGGGAGATGTCCCAGTGCCTCTGAAAATCAAGGCCTGTTTAATAAGATGACCAAAAAAAGAATCTGCTGCCTGGACTTTTAAAAAAGATTTTACTTAATGGTCATTGAGGAAAAGGAAATAAACTAACCAAAGTACAACTCAACACTTATCTTTAAGTGCGCTGTGAAAGCTGCATTGAAGAGATAAAGTGGTCTCTGTGACTCAGTAAAGGCCTCAGTTTTTGTCAATCCTTTATTTAAAGCTCCACTGACCTAACCACGTAAAGGAAAATAATCTTCAACCTATATTTGTGTGATGATTAAGTCTGCATGAGCTCCAAAAGCAGCCACGACTGACAGTAGAGAAGAGGGTCTGGGGATATTCGGCTGTGATATGTTGCTTCTGTGAAGGTCATCTCTTCTTTCAATCACAGTGAATGATTGACTCCACGTGAAGTTCATATTGCACGACGTACTTTCAGAAATGATTCATGTTAATGGTGTATCCCAAGGGATTGATGTTCAACAGAAGCTACATCTCAAGCCTAAAAAATGATTTAGCAATGAAAGCCTACAAACCAAAGCTCACGTAGAGACATTTGATGGTAAACATCAGAGAATAAATACAACTAAGAGTCATAAAATTGGATGGACAATAAATCTGACTGCTTAAGACCTTTTGGGGCTCAGATCATAGAATCCAACATCACTTACGACTTACGTAGCCATTCCTAGATTCAGCTGTGCATTTTTTCCTGAGATGAAAACAGAAGACATTTTCAGCATTCTGACAGGTTGGAGCCACTTAAGGAAGTAGCTATGTCAAAAAACATAACAAAGTACAATTCTGAGGAAATACAACTCCCCCAACACTACCCTCTCGCCTCATCTCAGTGTTTATGGGACATACTGGCACTGGAAACCCTTATCCATATTTGGAAGCATGGCAATGCCACACTCAGGCTGTGGCTGGGAGGAGAGGTGACACACTGTGCCTTTCTCCCCAGGAGCCACCGCTCCTCTGCCGCCCCCAAGGCCAACGCTCTCACACTCATGGGAGTGTTTATTGGGTAATGTTGAGCACATTAGCACACCCCATTATAGGAAAGACCAAATTATGCCAAGGTTTCTCCATCAGT
Source organism: Melospiza georgiana (assembly GCF_028018845.1). Classification (NCBI taxonomy): domain Eukaryota; kingdom Metazoa; phylum Chordata; class Aves; order Passeriformes; family Passerellidae; genus Melospiza; species Melospiza georgiana. The sequence continues at coordinate 39,273,054 of NC_080430.1, read as the reverse complement.
GTTTCTCTCTGAGCCAGCTGTGAGTTTTGTGAGGAGACCTGGTGGCTGGCAGCCTGCTGGAACTACGGATGAGTGCTTAAGGAGGAGATTTGAGGCTGGAAGTCATGCAAATGTCTACTCACATCAGGACAAGGTTATGCAGAGGTGTTTTTTTAATTACTATTCCAAAACATTTTTTTTTGTATTTTGTCAAATGTTGACATTGATGAGGGAAAGGGATTGTCCTTCACCAAATATAAATATAGAAATCATGAAGTCAGAAAAGAAAATGTTACGTGTCTCAGCTTTCAACTGAAATGACATTTGAGAGGGATTTCTGCTGAGGAAGGGTAGGGTGGTGTTCTGTTTGAGATCGTCTGAGTTTACATAGGCATAAGCAAATAAGTGGATTTTTAAAGATCAGGTCAGTAGTTTTAAAGATTATCTTGGTAGATATTTGTTGCCTTTATTAATATGTTATGGTAGGACTATAAGTATTTTTTCTGTATTGGGCTCAGAAATGTAAGTTATCTTCAACTTCTGCTGTCCAAATAATTTAGCACCCTAAGCTTCAGAGGAAGTTATACAAACCTCACAGCCAGTGAGTGCTATGTGATAGCTATTTACCATTTTTAAAAACCACTATTTATGATAAGTCTATATAGTCTGGATACCTATATGATTGTTCAGTCCCTTTTTATCTTCCTGAGTTCTTAGTCTCAATGACTTCTAATGGTAGCGAATTTCACACCTCAAATACTGAAAAAGTGTTGAGTTTTCTGCTGCTGGCTTGCACCAAATGGCTCCTTCACTTTAGAAACAAGCTCAAGCTGTGGGTCCCTGGCTGCCTGCTCCAGAGCACACAGCATTGCATGGACTCATGCAGAGTGAGCAACTTTTATCATCTCTGGGGAGATTCTTTTCTTTTTCTCTCAGCAACCTCAGTGGAAGCTGGGTGACACATAGCCCACTGTGTTACATCTCCGTTCCTGTAGCTCTCCACTGCTCTCCACACTCATGATTGCACAGTCCCACAGCTGATTTGCTTTTTCAGCTGCAGTTGCCCATTGGTCTGTGTACAGTGAAGTCCTGGATCTCCTTTAGATGATATAATCAGCCTAAAGCTTCCCAGGTTCAACAGATTATTTTTCTTTGCAGCTGGATTTCAATGTTCTTTGTTATCACTGTGACTTTTCACCTATCTTACTGAAGTGTCTTTAATATTCTCTACAGTCCCCTCAGGTCCTATACAGGTATACAACTTAGTCCCCTCAACAGACTTTGTTGAAATGCTATCCTTTCACCTTTCCAAGTCATTAATGAACTCATTAAACATCATGGCACATCATGAGGAACACCTGGGGCAATTAATCCACCACTGTGATGGGATCTGGTCATTTAATCTTACTTGTTTTTCATCTCTAATCAGGTCTAGACTGCAGCAATGTTAAAATCTTATATTTAAAAGGTTCAAACTGTGTCTTGACCTATCTGTTAATGTACATTTATTTCATATTTATAATTAATTCCCCTAGGACTAAGAATAATTGAAAGGCAAAATTCAAAAATCTGTCTAAAATTCTAAAGCCCACTTTGAAAAAACTCTACCAAATGGTCAGCCTGCTGTGTTATTACCTGGTTAAGCCTTTTACACAGGTGCAGTAGGAACTGTACAAAAAATACTTTCTGCTGCTTAAAATATTCCTTTGCCAGATACAGGGCATTATGCTGCCTTGTCCATCTGCTGTTCTAATTTCTGTGTATTTTTTTAATCTCTTAGCATTTCATTTGTTCTAACTAACTAAATGGAATGCTTCAAATCTACCATAGAACTGAAAGGTGGATAACATGAGAACATAAATAATTTGTGGAGCAGAGACAGAAATCCAGGATTCCCCTATCTCAAGAGATCAACAACACCTATATCTCTTGATTAATGATCAGAGGAACAAGAAATTTATCATAATTCCCCAGTGATCTCTGCCCTGATGTTTATCTGTCATTTTCTAATTACTTTCTTCATGTGAATATAGCCAGTTCTATTAGAGCAATCTCATATTTCTAAAACTCTTATCTATAGTCAGACTGTCTTGTACTGTAATTTTTCATACAATTTTCACATCTAAGTTTTTTGTTGTTGTATGTTATAGGATACAAATGAAACTGCCAGTTTTGCCTCCTTTTTGAACAATGGCATTTCTGAGTTTCTATTTTTTAAAACGTAAGCTGATACAAATTTTTCCAAGTGTGGGCAGACAAAAGGCAAAACAGCATCTCAGAATGGATGCATATTCTAGTTATTCGTCTGCCTCCTGAGAAACTGCCCTCAGGGACAAGGGAAGACAGGCTGAGGGGTTGTTCAGCCTGGAGAAGAGAAGGCTCCAGGAAAACCTCATTGCTGCCTTTCAGTACCTAAAGGCGCCTGTGAGAAAGGGAGGGTGAAAAACTTTTTATAAAGGCCTGTTGCGATAGTTCTGAACTGGGCAATGGTTTTGATCTAAAAGAGGGTGTATTTAGGTGGAGTATAAGGAAGAAGGTTTTTACAAAATGTGTGGTAGAACACTCTTTGAACAAGTTGCCCAGAGAGGTGTGCAACTATCAGGGTTTGGTTGGTTGGGGCTCTGAGCAATCTGGTCTACTTGATGATGATCCTGTTCATTGTAGGAGGGCTGGCTAGATGACCTTTAAAAGATCCCTTCCAATCCAAACTGTTTTATGATTCTATGAATATCAGGAAATAAATCAATTAAAAAAGGAAAGGAAGAAATGAAGAAAAATAGTCTTCTTAGAAATCTTGAAATTACCTTCTTTTAATCAGTTCTTCATCAGAATTCTTTAAATTTTCTAGTTTATTGCTAACATGAAGATTCCGTTTTCTCTTAACTTTACCACAAAAGCCCCTGCTTGGCCTCTCTGAAATCAGAAACTTTACTTCATCTACTAGAACCTGCTTTTTTTTTTTGTTTTTAGCAAAGAATAATATGATTTTAGTTGTATTAATCACCTCTGCTGAGCTTCAGTAGCTCTAGCAAGGTTAGTAAATGTGTAGATATAATGGGCCTGTAAAAACATTCCCTATTTCTTTGAGAGTTGGTGATTATTTTTCTTTGTCTGCTGTATTAACTAAGTAATGATTAATGTTGGCCTGATAAGTCTTACATAAAAGTGAGACATTAATTTTATCTTTATCATTATAAGGCTGTCTAATGTTGTGAATGGCTGCAAGAGGTCTGAAAAGATTAAATAATTTTGAGAGAAGGCTAACCTGTTTGATCTAAAAAAAAATAAATCAGGACTATTTTAATTATTTCCTCTTCTTCTAGAAGATATGTGAACTGCAGCTGAGATTTATGTAGTTTACATTTTTTTTTCTGAGTTGCAATGGCCCAAAGGGGGCTGCTTTTCTTCTTGAATAGTTAAAGCATACCTTTCATCAAACTTTTTCTCTTTCTGCCATTCCAGGGCACCTATGCATGTTGTCCAATTTACACATTTCAAGGTGGAACGGGGGAAGTATGTACCAAGAAACCTCTTGCTTTGAGAATACTCCTGAAATACCATTTGTGCTCCACTGTTTACCTGGGCAGCCTAAGAACATCCCATGATCACAGCCTCTCTTAGATAAAGTAATTTTCTTTGGGTGAATGTTCTATAAGCACAGTAATACTCACATCCTGTTACTGGTTAATTCAGCAGAAGAGTGACCCCCTATTTTAAATATTATTCACAGGCATCCATTCAAACTCACAGTGGGAATCTTCGAAAGCACAAATGGAGGGTAAGTCTCAAATTCTTTTTGACTTCCAGCAGGACTGAGACTCCTTGTGGCTCAGAACATCTTCCATAACCAATAAAATGCCAAGCTAAAAACATTGCACTGCAGTGAGGTTGACTTATGCTGAAGATAAGACAATGTTTCTGAGTTTATTGAAGCTATTGTTTTGGGTGGTTTTATAGCTTAACCTTCAGTAAGTGTTATGAACACCATATCCTTTAAGATTAGCAGGAGAAGAAATTTATCTAAAAGATAAAATGCCTGATAAGTAATGAAAAGAAAATGTAGGTTTTGTATGAAGTTCAAGATTTAATGCATACAAATGTGATCTGCCTTGGTGCGCTTATTGTAGTGTCTGCACTAGGACACATTTGCAGAGGAGAGGGGGCAAAGGCAGAGGAGGTTTCCCCATGAGGTTTCCCCTGTGAGGTGCCTGACACATGGTGGGGATCTAGCTGGGCAGCTCCCCCTGTCTCTAAAGCACACTGAAGCTGCACCCAGTCTTAGTATCCTTAATTGGGGTATTTCAGTTTATTGTACACTAATTAGATAGACCTGTTGGTTGAAGAAGAATCAACATCCCATAATTACTTCATTGTAAAATGTAATGAGCTTTGGAACCTGGCTTACTGTAAAAATTGCAGCATAATAAATAGAGCACAGTTTTCCAACTATAAACCAGCAGTGAATTCTGTTAGTGTATTTCTTCATGAAACATGTTTATGTGATAGTCTTCCAATTTTATGGCTGAAGTTTATCACCATAAGGTGCATTTCATGACAGCCAAATAACTACATTCAGTTAGACTTGTCACCATGTGCCTTCAGTATCAAGACACATGCTGATTGTATCAAATAGTGTTGACTGTCTTTGGCTGCAAATAGAAAAGATGATTACACTGTTCTCTTTAGATGTGATGTAATATTATTCACCTCACTAAAAACTGAAGGTCAAGGTTGTCTAAGAACATGAGAAAGATCATCAATTGAAAGCTTCATAATGTGATGATAATGCACTAAGAGAGACAGCAGTAGTTTTACATTAATATTTCTGTGATTTCTTATGCACGAGGCACTGCACAGCCTACAAACTAAGCAAGTGACTGCTGGTACATTTATACAGAAAACAGAACAATTCCAGGAATTCTGATGCTGCCATATTTTGCAGTCACTTATTTATCTCAGAAAGGTCAGTAAAAACAGTTTACACTCTTGTGTGAAACTCCAGCAAAGGATTAGCACATTAGCAATGTATTTATGCCAGCATGTCATTATCATCTCCCTGAGCCTGTGAGAAAGCTCAAGCAAAATAAGGGACTGTGATGGAATCTAGTGAAGTAGTTTTAAGGAAAAAGAGTTTGCTCAGGATCATAGCCAAGCCTTGTAAAACCACTGGCAACACAGTTTGTGCTGAACGTGGGCAATGGAAATGCTTGAACCTCATTCCAGTAGTAAACACAGAATGCCCAGCACACCATGGCGCACACTGTGGGATTTGAATGGAAGCAGAAGATCCCCAGTAGCTTTAAGGGGAGCTGGTTTCTGTCAGCCGCGCCTCACGCAGGCCGTGCATCCCTGGATGAGAGGCAAGGGGAAGGCAGGGTGTGGAATCGCGGGGTGCCCCTCACCGGAGCCGGGTGTGGGGATGGCTCTGGCTGCCATGGCAACCACGAGAGGAGCTCCTGCTCTTTGCCCTCAGCTGCAGACCCTTGGCCCCCTGCTGCCTTGTCGCCTGTGGCCTGTGGCAGCCCGACACTCACCCCACCTCTCTGAACAGCGCGGAGATCCGGGGGACACAAACTGATCTCTGGTGGGCCTTCAGCTCCCCCCACTAATATATGAGAAGACGAAAATTCAGAATACAAACACAGCTTGTATATTGACAAAGTAATCATAAATAATTAGAATGTAATCTGCTTTGAAAAGACAGTTTAGTCTAATTTAGGACTGGATACAGAAATATTTTTATGGTAGATGTTGAATGGCACTGTGAAAGCAAAGGAGGGCAGGCATTTTCATCCTTAAAAGGTGTCATTGTAATCCTTAACTTCATTTAGCACCCACAGCACAAGGATAATATATAATCTACCTAAATAATCTTCATCTAATAATACTGATCTATATTCTTAACATCAATCACACCTTAGTGTATTTTAGTTTAGGAAAACACATAGAGCCTGGAATAATGGCAAAAGTTGAAATGATCTTCTCTAGAAAATGTTGTATTCAGGGATTAATTTAAATGAGGTTTTAATATAGATTTTATTGCTTTAATTTTAATTTTTCTGTTTTGTTAAATGAGAGTTGTCCCCTTAAGAACACATTAAGAAAGAGAAACAAATCATCTTACTAAATAATTTTGATAAAATGTCACCCATGACGGTGCTGAAATTTTGGTAGATGTTTCAAAAGATCAAATAATATATTGGCATGATCATCTCAGGTTTTCTTTTCAATAAGCAAAGGGAAGTATAAGGAGACATCACAGAAGTTTTAAAAGAGGGAGAAGGAAAGAGAGAGAGAAAGTAAATGATACATTGAGAAAAGTGAAAATGAAGTCATTGGCAGAAGGGAAGTAAGAAGCAGAGGAGCTGCCAAGCGAGTAATGAGCTAGACCCACGGAGACATGGGTGGGTGGCTCTCAGCTGGCAGCTGCCGATGCTGCTCAGAGCACCTCTTGGCCCATCCCCATGCCAGGGGATCTCTGTTGGGTGCCTGTTGTTTCTCGCCCTTGAATTCATAACCAGCAGGTATTCAGACAGAGATTCCTTCTTCAGATCACTCAACACCAAGATCTGCATTGTGGCATCAATTTTCCTGGCAGAGTGGTTTTAGAAATGTGAGTTCATAGAACTGCAGCTGAAGGCAGTGACTGCTGCAGGTGCTCAGCTGTCTCATCCCCTATCCTTTTCCTTTTCCATGCACCTGCCCCTGCAAGGTGCTCTGAGGGTTCAGTCTGAGTGAAAGAGAACTGAAAAGCTCCAGACACATTGTAGCTTCCATAGCTCCTGTCCTGCTGCATTCCTGCACCTGGAATGGTGTTTGTCCTGTGTGGGACAAGGAGATTGTGCTGTACCTGTCTGGGCACCTAGACATGGTCAGGGACATATTTTGTCCTTGGCGACCCTTCAGAGAGATGCAAGCTGGATTACTCATGTGGATAGAGTGGCAATATCACTCCTTGAAGTAGTTACACAGGGGAGTTTGATTTTCTCATATAAGTAAACCATTATATTTAAATAAAAACCATCTCTTTTTCTTATAGCAAACATGTTCCATGCAGGCTTTGTTTATTCCCACAAAGGGGCCAGAGTTCAAATTTGTGTAAAAATATCTGGTGATCAGAAAGTGTTTGTTTTGTCTTTTTTAACTGAAAACAAAAGACTGCATGGAAATTAAATAAAAAACCCCCCAAACACTACTATTAAGCTTTATTGCTAATAACCCTACGCATAATAATCAGTATTTTGTCCTCTTGATTGTGTTTTCCTATCATTTTCAAAGGGCCTAAGTCAGACTATGCAGTCCTTATCACTCTACATGCATAACACTGTCTTCTAAATTCCCTGTAACTATTCAAATAGCGGCTCGAAAAGACAAATTGTCTATCACTCCAAAGTCTTAAAACAAAACAAAAGGCACCATATTGCCACTTTAGGGACACATTTGTTGCCTGCTGTTGCTATTATATATGTCATTTCAGTCCTGCAGTTAGCCATAAACTACATCTTTTCTTTTTCCAGAGAGAAATAAGAGATGCCTGAAGGGAAGCAAGAATGGAAAGCATCCTTAAAATGACTGATTTACAATTGGTAAGAAGATACAATATGAAAATTATAGCTTTCTGAGCGTGGCACATGCCAGGTTTGCGCAATGCTCTCGCTTTAAAAGCTGCCCCACGGGCCAGTGGGATGGCTCAGAGGGCAGCGTGTGCAGCTGTGTGACAGGGAGAGAGGGACCCCAGGCCGTGGTCCCAGGACAGGCCAGCAGCTCCTCTCGGGGGATGAGCTCATGGGGCACCTCTGCTGCACACAGCCCCCTGCAAAAAAGGGAGACTGCAGCACCCCACCTTCCTGCAGCACATCTGGGAGTGGAATGGAAACAATAATGAAGGCCCCAAAAACATCAACTGAGAGGAAAAAAGGCCCCTGTGATTCAAACCAGAGGCTGTTTCAGGAAGTAAGCAGCCTCTTAGCATAAAATCTTACCCAAGTTCAAGTAAATGAAAACCAATGCCTATTTTATGTGACTGTGAAAAGCAAACATACAGAATGCTATTTTTAGGCTCCTGGGATTTAGGAGTCTGATGTTACTTAATCTGCGTTAGCTCCTGTGCAGCTTGGTCTCTAACTTAGGTTGTTAAACAGGATCCATCCTCAGCTTCTGCAGTGCAGGGTGGTGCTCTCAAGCATCTCCCTTTATCTGGAAGGTGTAAGAGGAATATGAGCATTTTGTGGTGTATGAGATGCTTTACTACAAACAAATATAAAGTGTTTGGCCTTTTTACACTCAAAGCCAATAATGAATAGGGGAACTGCTGATTCATTTTGCACTTTAAGCAAAAAGCATGTCCATTGTGTAATTTGGGAGAATTTGGCCCAGTCCCAGGGCTGGTATGGTGTCTGGCTCAAATACCTTCAGCAAAATAGAGATGGGTGCCTTGAGTCTGTATCTGAAGCTTACTCAGTTTATTTCATAATCCAGTATTTCATAAAAATCCTGCTACTTCCTACTAGCATAAACAATTCAGGATTGTGTTGGACTATCACATCTATTATTTATTAAAATGCTTATCTTCCATAATTTCAAAAACTCCTCTTCAACACCTTTTGTATTTTTGCTCTCTGGATTTTACTGTAGCATGGGATTCCATATTTTTCTTTCATCCTTTATGAAAAAGCACTTCACTTTGTGTTCTGTTGGTTACCTGATTATTTCATTCCATGCCTGCTTGTTCTGATCTTATCAGAAACAGAAATGATCCTTTGGCAGTGTTGTTCTCCAGTCACTCAGGACTGCAAAACCTTTTCTATAACTTTCATGCTCACCTTTAGGATTAGCTATTTTGAATAAAGCAGAATCATCTGCATTTTTATTCATTCCAGATTTACAATGGTTTGCAAATAATTTATGTATAGTACAGATCTCATATGTAGCCTTCCTCTATGGGCATCTGTAATTTATTCCTGATATTTTTTAGATATTAATATGTAATTTGACATTAATCCATTACAGGATCTCCCCTCTTACCAAGTAATAAACCCTAGTACTCCAAATATATATAGATTTTCTTTATTTAAAAATCTGTTATTCTATAGGGAACTCCTAAAGCATGGAGCTAGCTGCACCAGTGTCTCCAAGAAGCAAATTTGGTTTATTACAGCTATAAGTGAGCTACTCCACAGAGCTTTACTAATAAGTTGCACAGTGATTATCACTCTGGTGTTCTTATTTCCCCGTCACATGCTGGGATGGTTGTTTAAAAGTCTTGTGAACTTGTTTTGAAAAATGATCCTTGTTGCAGTAACCCAAGAGTATAAAACAGGGTGACATTACAGTTTGTGTGTCTCCAGCTTTAATTTGTATTTAATAACCTAGTTTTTGTTAAGTATATTAAATTTAGTTGACTTTTAAAAGAGCACCCACTGAGTTTTATGCACATGCAAATTGTATGTCTGTTTGCTATAGAATTAAACCCTCAATTATAATGACAATAAAGATGTAGTTATAGTTTTAATAATCAATTATCAAATAAGTATCCTGATTAGTGCTTGAGATTAAGTTACTGATTAAAAATTCCCTTATATGGGAGTTTCAGGAACGGGTTTTCTTAAGGAAATTGATCCTCAGACCCAAAGAGGAGTACCTGGATGCAGATTTATACTTTAAAAAAAAGATAAAAGAATTTGCTCTGATATTTGCACTTGTTGTCACAATAAAAATAGCAGGTCTGTGTCAAGATTCCTACCTGTATCAATGATCATTTAATCTGCACCTGTTAATCAACTGTAAATGGGAATTCAGTGTTACTTTTTGAGCTGTTCATGAGCAGTTCTGTTGTTTGAGACAAATATCTTCAATTTCTCCATGGGCAAAGTGGAAATAACAGGCAGGTACTACCTATAGATGCTGTAAAAAATGCTTGAAGGCATGAAACAGGAAGAGATAAACACAAAATACCGCTGGGCTGAGGTGTAACTGTGATTGAACAAAAGGCTTGGGGAATAGGAAACCAAAGTAGCTAAACTATTTCTCTGGCCTTATTGCTAATTGGCTGGTGATCTTGGGTAGTGTCAGGTGGGAATTGCATATGAGACCTTCTTTACAGGGTGTTGAACTGCACACCTCAGTGCTCTGTACTCTTCTCATCCTGCATCTAGGCCTGTGGCATGTTTTAGTGAAGCGCTTGAAAGGCAAGTTTGTTCACTATTTGACATTTTGAGCTAGTTTATTTTCAGTACATTGTCAGAATTAAACCTCCAATGTTTTCTCATTTTTGTGTGCTGTTCAGAGCATCAATGTTTGCCTTGTTATTTTCCCCCTAGGAAGATTGCCTTGTCTACTAATTTGAATGTTTTGGTCTTTTAATCTACATGGATTTTAATGAAAACTCTTTTGACTGTTAGTTCACAGATTTTCCTTGCATTAAAAAGAGCCTGAGGTTTTTTCCATTGAAGTAATTTTCCTAATATGGTGAGAAAATGCCAGCATCTAGAAGTAGTGACTTAAAAGGAATGAATTAATACTTGAATGAAAATAAAACAGGATACTAATTCTGATTATGCAAAACTTTTTTATACAGTAGTGCTAAAACCCAGTAAATCTAAGAAGTCACATAAAGTCTTAGACAATAGACTATAGAGAAATCAAGAATGCATGTAGAGATTGAAGATTCCTGGAGAGAGCAGTTATTTAGAGGGCAAAATCTATCATCTGGATTTGGGAGAGCAGTGGTTTGGAAGTGTGGAGATGGAGTTACTGATTTTGGAGAGCAACTGCAGGAAGCAGTGAACAAGCATTTCTCGTAGGTTCCTCTTATTTTAAAAAAGTCACATCTGGCAAAGAGATCTTGCCTTGCCTCCATTCTGGAGCCTTCAGTTTAACAGGTGCTTCCAGACCTTGCACTTCTTGGCACATAATTTAAATTGCACTGTCCAAAGACGTCCCTGAAAGTCTTTCTTTCTCCCCACCAGGGTTTGTTTTCCTTCTCTGAATATAATACTGCATGAAACACTTATATGGAGAAAATAATAGGTTAAAAAATATTAGAAGTTGACAGTGCCTCTTTACTTCCCAGAAAGGCAAAGAGTTAGTCATTCAAGCATTTGAATCTCTGCAAGAAAAACCTCACAGGTCTTAAGGTATTCCCAAAGGACTTATGGTTCCTCTTCTCCTGATAGCATTTAGCACAAATCATATTTTCCAAGGCCTTCTGACCTGCCCATGGCCCTCTGTTTTACTGAAAACTCTTGCCAGTACACAGGACATATGCAAGTGAACAGGGACATCATTAATTACTGTAGCTTCACTTCAGGTTTCACAGATGCTAATGTCCTGGAACTTCTACCCCCCTGCTGACTCAGACTTCTCCAGACACAGGAAATTTGTCCTACTTTACAATAAAAACTTCTGTCACAAAATTTAAGGATATCCTGAACATTTGTAAAAAATGAGTGCTAAGGTGGGAATGTTTTTATGAAGATCCACAATCACCACCAGCCCGTGGGGATAATTGAGTCTATGGACATAGAAAGATCCATTCTAGAGAATACCCCACTTCTTTTGTGTGACTAAGAGATAAAACAAATAGTGCCCAGGTTTCTGACACTTTTTATAATTTCCATCTCCTTTTTGTCACTATGATTGCTGTGAAGCAATAAATGTTTCAAAATGCTACAGAGAAAGGGAAAACTAAAGATTTTCTGACCTAGAGAATGGGCAGAAAGAGAACAAAAGGGGAAAAAGCAAAATCCTAATATTTAAGAATTCAAAGTTTCAGTTTTAAGAAAACCACCTGCTTTACCGAAGAAGGCAAAATATTCCTGTTGAAGTTTTTGGTGTTGAGAGCAAACACATAATTTCAATTTGTGGGAAAGAGGATGCAAACATAAAATTATAAGTGGAACTGCGTCAATTGTGAATAATCATGGGTAAGAGGAAATGATAGTTCTGTAATACACACTTACTGTGCAACAAAAACTGGTTTTTTTCCATGTAATTGTATTTAAGATTGAGGCTACATTCTGCTTTCATTGGAGTAACTGAGTGTCATTATATAACAGATCTATCCCCAGTCTCTAGACCCTGGAACAGAGAGTGGGTGAAATCAATTATGCATCTGCTTACTTCTGCAGCAGCCTGTACATTTTTGTTGTTTTGGCAGCATCAAATATGTATAGCAGATGCCATCTCCTGGCAAGATCGCTTTCGGAAAGTAGTTCTAACCTTACACAGCTTACATGCAGGAACCGATTTTTAACTATTTTTGAAATATATTTAATGTGAAAGCAAACTGTTATGCCCTTGGAGTTTCATAGAAAGCAGAAACAGTTCCGGGACATTAGTTAAATGCTCTGATTTTCACTTGACAGTTCCTAATGGTCTTGTAGCAAAGAACTCTATAAAAGTTTAAACACATACATTTAAATACATATTTAAAAATTTTGGAATTCTTAAAAATCTGACGAAGTTAGGTAGGGGTTATTTTTTTCTTTAACTACCTGATACAGTTGGAAAGAGAACAAACTTTAGGATTCAAGAGGGGGTTTGTAAGCTTATCTTCAAATTCTTGTCTAATTATATACAGAAGGAATAGGAATCAAAGTGTAATGATTTTAAAGAGACACATGTCTTGACTAGCAGAGAAATCTAGTGCAGTAACATGGAAAAAAAACCCAGAGTTCAAGGGGGTAAAATGCAAACCAGTCTGATTTGACTTGTACGTATTTAGAATATTTTATTGCATTTCATGAATAATTATTGAATTTCAGAAGCATCTCTAAGTGGCAAACAAGTATGATAAGGCCACACAACAAGCTCATGGAAATGAGGTTCTGACATGCAGTGATCCGCTTTATTACACCAACAGATTGCCTGGCACTCAGCAGAGCATCTCCATGGGGTCTGTGGCCCTGCTGCTTTGACAAAGCTGAAGCAAAAACAATAGTGGTGAATCTTCCAGCTAACTGTAATCTGTGTTCATTTTGTATTTCCGAGTCCTTTTGGACTTAGTGATGTTAAAGTAAGGAACTAGGAGTAGGTGTCTCTTTGCTCCACCTCTGTTTGCACCGTCCTGTGCTTTGTGATTTCTGATACAGACAGGTTCACACAAGACACCAAACTGGCAAAAGTAAGGAGCTCAGAAATAGGCTGCAAAGTGGTCTTAGGATGTTAGGGCCACTGGGGCTTCAGGGAAAAAAGGAATTGGTAGAAAAAAGCTGACACTGAGTACCAGATCAACATTACTACAGTTTAGACAAGGAGAAAACTAAAAGCTAGACACATTTTTGGATGATGAGTTTAATCTTGCTGAAGCTTCTCCAATGTATTTAATGCAACACATTGCCATTGCTTCTTCTGTTAAAGAATAAGAAAGTAGGTGATTAAAAGATGCTGATTCTCAAAGAGTATGCTACATAATTTGCAGCCAATGAGTTCCATGGCTGAGAAAATGAGCACTTTGCTCATTGTTGTCAGACATGGAAGTTGCAGTCAAACACTGAAGCAATAGTGGTTAAAGGGCTACCTCCTTTAATTGAATCCAGGAGTTTGGTGTCTTTCTGGATAGGAAAACTGATGGGAAAATAAAAAACCTCTGACAGCTGGGCACTTCTACCCCTAGATGAGGTTTCTTATAGGGCAGCACAAAACCCTGGTGATCCATACTTGAAGCAGGGTGATTTTCTCCATTGGAGAATCATAGTAACAATCACAACTGGCCCAAATAATGGCATGAAAAGGCTTGGGGTCTTTGGAGCAGACCCATCCATATGGAATATCATATTCATGGAGAGTAAATATATCTGTGAGGTACTTTCAGACCCAGGCAATCCTGTGCATTCATGTATATGACAAGTAAAAAACTGTGTCTCAGCTGCTGCAGCTGGAATTGCTTATACTACATTTTAGTAATAAAGCCAACAAAGAGCTGCTTACCAAAATCATATCTTTTGCAGTGGTTTTAGAAATTCTCAAAAAATTATAGTGCTTTTTTCTTTAGGGCTTTATTTTGCTTGATTTTTCTATCATTCTGCTCAGACATTTTTTGGCAATGTTTTGCTGATGCAGCTGTATGGGGAACAGAGTCCCAGTCAGGGGCTGGTTTTGCCATTGTTGCCTATGTGGGAGCTGAGAGCCCGTCTCTCTGGAGCATCCCAGCTGAGCTGAGCGCTTCCCACCTCTCACTGAGCCTGTGATCTTGGTAGGGCAGAGACTGTTTCCATAGCCCTAATTGCTGGCTTTGCAAGGCTCCTTGTTACAAGTGTTTTTGCGCTCACTGAGGCATGTGAATCAAACTTGTCTGTGTTTGCTTCAGCCCCATAAACAGTGCTTGTTACAATATGGGCTGTTTGCCTGATTATTCAGAAGTCTAATCATTGTGGGCTTCATTCTAGCAGCGCTCACACTGAGCTTGTTTTGCAAAGCCCTCTCACTACTTCCATTATCGTTTTAGTACTATGAAATTCTTTCACATCATACTGTTTTCAGAAAAGGAGTGGGGGGAAAAAACATCAGAAAAAGCCGACACCACAGAAACAGCTTCTTTGCACAGCACAGTACAGTACTGTTTTCCAAGTCCTGGCCAGAACTACTACTACTTATTTTGCTCTATGGGAAAAAAAAAACTGTTTCCCTTTGGTAATTCTCATCTGCCCAGTCCTGAGCCTCATTATAATCTCTTTTTCCCCGCTTAAGTAATTATTCCCTGGCTCTTAATTCCAAAAGTAGAATCAAATAATAAAACCTGGAAATTGCTGTCATTGATGTAGGGAGAATATAAACCAGCCATGTTTTCCTCCTGGAGGTTTTAACTTGAAAAACTGGAGCGTAACTGTTGTCATTGTCTGAAACTTCTGTAGCGGCTGGTAATTTACATTAATTAAGTATGCAAATAGATGACATAAACAACAAATTGGCCTCAGCGTTAACAGTTTTCCTCCCACATTTTGAGACAAGCAAAGTGGTATAATGGTATGGAAGGGATCTAATTCATCCTAATTCTGATCTTCCTTTGGGAGCAGAAGGAATCCAGCTGGGCTGCTGGTGCTGTCAGTAATTTTGACACATGGAAGATTTTGGTTTTAATGTAATTTCAGATAAAGACTGCTTGACTTTTTTTAGCAACATTCACAGCAAAACAAAATGTGATGAGAATTAGGGAGTTGCTGGTCAATCACATTACCTCGGACATGCAGAATTCCCATCTTTTAAGTGGAAACAGAACTTAGTCATTTTTAGGAGGCATCAGATTAGTCCAAATCATTTCTAGATAATGTTCAAGAATCTTGGTTGCAGTTTTTACTGCCCTGAAAGGACTGTCTTGTTGGAGCTCTGGAAATTAGGGCTTACGGTTATTGATCCATTTTCTCTCTGGCCGTGGTAGAGAATGTGTGTCAGAAAAAATTTATAACAACAATACTCACTTATCTTTAGACATACTCTTCTTTTACAGCCAACCAAAATGAATAAAAAATGTATTCACTTTCAGATATCTATGTGCGTTCACCACAGCTCCCTATAGATCACTCTTTCCTTTATGTCCCATCCATTTTTCCCTCCCAGAAGGAGGGATGCCACAACCTGCCTCAGCCCCCAAGTCCTGGCTTGCTTCCCCAGCTGCCCCATATTGTCCCACAGGCCATTTGTTCTGCTCTCACGCGTTGCTCATCTTTCAGTCATGTCATGCATGCTGTTTGCTAATTGCATCGTGGCTAACTAATCTGGGTCTCTCACTCATTTGGGGTGGTGGGGGGGGCACTTCTGCCCTGCTCACAGGCCTCTGCAGCATCCCTGGCAGCGTAGCTGTGGGTAGAGGACTGAGCTGTGTTTCATCAGAAGCTTAACTTTTTTGGTTAATACATTTCTTTGCAGATCTATTTCTGCAATTGTACAATGCTGAACATTGCTCTTGTCTTCATACCTATACATATTTGCTGCATATAAATAAATGGTTGTAGAGCAAAACCATGCACTGGTGCTCTCATTGCCTCCTCATCTGCAGATCACTGCAAGTTTTACATATTTGAAGTGAGTTTTGCTTATTTTGACTGGCTGCATCATTCATGTGGTTTTGTATTGTCTCTTCTAAGTGGAAGTGAGACCTAAGTGCAAATTCTACATTCTGAGATAAGAATGCTCCATGATTTGCCAGTACCTTTGTTCATCAGGGCACTGGCAGAAACCAGTAGAAAGCAAACCCAGATAAAAGCATATTTAGTAGTTAGAAAATCATCACAGGTATTAGCTTGTCTCCATTCACAGCCTTTTAACTTCAAATATAAGATGGAAAAGTCTCATGTTTAATAAAGAATGAAAAACAAAAATAAACACAGCTGTATTCCACGGTCTTTATTTGACCAAATTATTTACAGTTGCCTTTTATTATTAAACTTTTCTGGTTTGGAGGCTGATAATTTTCTTTACGTAGCTTTCTGCTCAAAAGAACCACAATAGAATAATTTGATCCCATATGCTATCAGGACAAAACAAGGACTTCTCCAATAATAATTCAAGATTGTTCTTCAGAGTTTTCAGGTGACGAGATGTGAAGACAAATGTAAGTGAGTTATTTTAACACTGCTTTGGTTTTGTGTAATTTTGGTAAGTTACATATGAGCTCTACAGACTCCAGCAATCCTGTCACAGACTAGAGTTTTTAAAGATCAGTCCTAGAGAATTTCTGTGTGACCATTGCACAAAAAAAAAAAAAGTATTTTTAAATAATCAGCTATGTTATAATTTCATGTCAAAACTGCAGACATGGTGAATTTGCTATGATTGCACTGCAACAAGAACTACCAGAAGAGTCAGGCAGCAGCCTGGATTTCAAGGAATTAAATTTCAGCAGAGTGTCACACTCACATTTTCTTGCTCTAATCTAGGCTTGTTTGAAGTGATGATATCTGTAGGGAAAGGCCTCGACTTCTGATACTGAAGAAAAATCGGTGTCAGTGAAGTGCAGACTCAAGTGATAGGGCAGGGATGAACTTCTTCAGAGAGGAAAGAGCCAAGGAGTGTCTGCCATTTGGGACAGACAGTTCCAAAGGCTGGCAGGCTGATCTATTTGTGGCTGTCTAGTAGCATATAAGAGCAGCTAAGCTCTGTGAAAGAAGGAAGGAATATGGCCATGGACTTCTTTTCCTTTGGTTAAATTAGGAAAATAGCTGTGCATAAACCTGACAGGTTCTGTTCATATGGAGATGCCATTTCTGCTTAACCTCAGACTCCCACTGCTTGGATCTTAGTTAATTGTATCGTGGTCTGTTTGGATCATCTCTCTAGGCAGTGTCCATGGGGAGCACTGCTGGAACATACATTATTATTTGTGCAGAAGTATTGAAGAACAACTGAAATACAAGTCTTGATCCAAGGAGATCTGGTCCAAATCCTACCTCTTCCAACTCTGCCTACTGTGTGGTGGTGACCACAGAGCTCTGAATCATCTGGTTCTCCTAAAGGGAAACTGGTTCTGTGCCCAGTGAACCACAGTGACCTCCTAAATAAATGATACAGTAGAAAACTCGTTGTTGAACTGTACTGTGCGTACTGGCCTTGAAGGCTTTACACTGTGCCAGGCCACTTTTATAAAAATAATAGACTGTGGTTTTAAAAAAAGCATTGGCGTACATGTACATTGACAGTCATCTTCACAGGAAAGATTACATCCCTGTATTAAAAAAAAAAAAAAAGCAAGAACGACAATATTCTTTAAAGATGTCTGGGCTTTAACCTATCTTAGCTTTGTGAAATCTTTAGGATTGCAGTGGAGTATCTGAAGTCTTTGGTGAGGTGTAATGAAATCTTTATGCTGAGGTAACTTTCTTCCTTAATAGCATGGTGAGAGAGAATCCATTATGTTTTAAATCTGTCTTTGTCTCTGTGGAGACATTTATTTTAAAGTAACATTTTAATCATGGCTTCAGCCTGTGGGGAAAAAAGAAGATACCCAGAGCTGAATAATGCATGTCCAACTACCAAAGGGGATGCTCTATTAACTCTGATTTACATATGACTGATTGTTTAAATTTGTAATATCACCATTCAGATGGCATTTTGGAAAGGTGAAGACCTCATTTAGGGCAACCATAATTCAAGGAGTAAATGAACATAATTTAATAAACATTATTTGAATGTATACATTGTCAAAATAAGGCTGACTCCCACCACAATCACTTTTAAAATAAATTAGTTTCCAGGGTCCTTTTCCTACCACATGGGCTTAGAAATTACTTGCCTGGGTTTTCTTTACTGTGCCTGTTTTTATGGACCACAGGCAATTTTGGGGTCAGAAATAACACACATCAGCAGAAAATGCGAATTTAACAAACGTCACTATAGGCATGCATTTCTCATACCCATGTTATTTCCAGAATCAAACAGTTCTGCTCAGTTCAGTTTGGCCACTCATCTTCAGTTAATGGGTCTATGAAGAGTGATCCTTTATTTATTTTTCAGTGGTCTCTCCTGGCTTTTCGGGGCTGTGTGTGTAGAGGGAGACATTTTGCCCTTCTGGCAGCGTTTGTGCAGCACTAGTGGGGTGTGCCCTAGCTGGGGAATGCCTGGTTAAAGGCTTCCCCCTCGCTGGACTGGCACTGCCCTCAGTGACAGCCCTGCAGCTCCAAGCCCTGAGCTGCCACTCCTGCCTCTGAGAGTAACTGTGCCACCCAGTGCCACAGACAGCGCTGGGCAGAGGCACTAACAGTGCCACAGGCACACATAACCTAATATCTTATTCAGAAGGCTTGCACAGTAATCGCAATGAGAATACTTTCAGGATTTTTTTTTTACGAGCTAGAAGCAGTGAGCACTGTTATAAATGCTAGCATATAACACTCTGAGAGGAATAATTGCAGCACATAGTTACTTATGTTAATACTATCACATTATCTTGTGATAGCTGTGCAATTAAATGAGTCACCACTACGCCAAAATCTCATTTGTCTCCAAGCGCTCTACAAATATGCTGCATTCACTGTCTGTGCTTCGGTCTGATAGCTTTTTAGTCACTGCATTCTCTTTGTGTTTGGAGAACAACAGAGCTGTAGAGCCTTTGAAAAGATAGAGCATGCTGTTTGAAACTTAGTAATAGAGGGATATTAATCTAATGAGTGGTTTTCCCAAAATGTACTTAAGAATATACTTTTCTAAGAGATATTTATACAGCAATGTCTGATTCTTAAAAGAGTGTTTTAAGAACAAAAACAATGTTGTGACATAACAGTCTGTATCCTATTTATCCTCTGCTCTGACTACAGCCTGTGTACTCCATATTCCACTGAAGCAAATCTCATTGGCGCTTTTTTTAATTTTCAGATATTCCCAATAAGATATGCATAAGTTTTGTGATGAGCAATACTGGAACATCCCAAAAGTGAACGAATATTCCACTTGAAGAGTGGTCAGCTCTTGTTTTCTGGTAGGAAAAGAAAAGGAACCTAGCAAACAGAGAGGAAAAACTCATTGGTGTTTGGGGAAGCACATTTTTGACAACAAATATCATTTGTCCCTTTTGTGTTACTGATTTTTGCTGCAGAGATTATATCGTGAATGAGGAAGAAAACTGATTGAAAAGGTTTCCTTTTCCTTGCACAGAGTCTCGTCTGTTTCTTTTCCTAATTAAAATCTGCAGTCTGAATTTTGCATACTTGAAGAATGCCTCTCTGGCCTGAAAACACAGCTAGGTCTAAATGTGGGTAGAAATTGCTCAGCTTCCACCTAAATCAGTGAGGAACTGGAACATTGCCTCAAAGCAAGCGAGAGCTAAGTACAGGCACAACAGCTCCTCTCCTGGTTGCTGTAGCAGCTCAGAAATGAACTGAGGATAAACAAAGAAAAACAGACTTAAACAGCACTTGAGAAAATGTTCCCTGTGGCCTCAGGACACCGTTCTGTTATGGTCAGATGCTGTTAAGGTTTAAGGAAACAGAAATCGAGAGTGGTACTTTTATACCCCAGAGTTTAATTGTGACCTTTTGTATTTAGGCAATATCTTTTCCCAGCCCAGGAATTAAATATAGTGCAGAGAGACACTCCTCAATGTGACATCAAGTATCTTTCTTCCCCTGAAGAAATAAATGTGAATGATGAAAGCAGGAATGTGGAAATAAAAGTGTTACTTCCACACTTATAATGCCAGCTAGCACTTGTTACCAAACTTGTGAAAATAACACGATTTACTGTAATAGTTTACACTTGACTAGTGAGGTATAAAATATCTTTATCTTATAGCCATATAAACTATGGTTAAATTAGGCTGAAGAGAACACACAGAGAAGTGCCCACAAAAGGATTAGGAGTACAAAAGCATTACAAATACAAGTGGCAAAAGCAGAACATCCTGTTCGAAATATATGTTGAACGGAATGGAAATGAGTGGAATTAAACTAAAAAAAGAATGAAGCAGCTCACCTCTTGGGTAAATCTTAATCTGAAAGAGAAGTTGATTTAGGATGAAACTATACAAACCCCTTACTTCCCTGGAGCATTTTGACTGATAATAAAACAGGGACTGTAAATGTGAGAATGCTTGGAGATAATGTGATTAGTCTGATCACTCAGATTTTTACTAGAACAACAAAAGCTTTGATTGAAGTGGTATCATTGTATTTGCATGCTCTCACCTATCTAATTATTTACATTGAATACCAGAAATTTTCAAGGCTTGTTTTGCTTTATTTTCACATCAGGATTACTCAGAAATCTGAGGTGAGAGTATTCACTATTCTTGTGTTTGAGAGAGATAGAGATATCAAGCTTTCCTTTCCAGATATGGGAATTAGAGTTTCAAAAATAAAAGTAACAAACCAAACAGCTGAAAACAGCCTGAGCTGAAAAAACATCTCAACTGAATTACATTTTTCCCATTTCCCTGATGTGATAAACCTTACACTCTTAAAAGATCTGTCTTTTAAATGGAAAATCAAATGGAAAACCTCAGCGCTTTGGGTTTTTTTATACTTCATGAAATATTGAACAAAAAAGAGGTCATAAGCCATTTTGCTGACTTTATAGGTCTCGTGAGACTTCTTCAGGCTCTCTTCTTGTTTGCTGCTGTACATCTGGAGTGAGAGTCATGCAGAGACAAGATGGCAGGTGTAAGTTACTCTTGGAGATGTAAAACATTTTCCTCCACGGCATGCAAGACAAACACTTCTTTTCCTGTTTCCACCAGAAGGATAAAAAAATCTTTGGGCCGTGCTCTTGCCCCCCAAAACCAAATTATTTTTTCCAGAAGTTCCAGCATGACTGGGATTTCCTCCTATAAAGTAAAATATGCAGCTTCCTTTTGAAGAAATAAAAAAAAAAAAAAAATTAGTTACTGCCATGGGAAAAAATAGTTTCACATACTCTTCTATAATAATTTAATGTTGTAATTGCACATATGAAAAACAGTAAGCCACGGGGAAAATGAACATAAGGAAGACCTAGTGTGCACTAAAATGAAAAAAGTCTATGTCTCTAGCAGCAGCAACCACACGGCTCAGGAACCGCGGTGAGCTTGTGAGGGGCTCACAGAGCTGGAATCCGCCCCGAGGTGCGGGCGGCTCCCAGCGCCCGGGCCGGCCCCGGCTCTTCCCAAATGGCGCCACCGGGTGGCGCTGCAGGAGAGAGAAAGGAAAGGAAATGTGTCCCGGCCTCGGCCTCGGACGGGGAACGCCGATCCTCGCCATTCCGCACTCGCGCCCCGCTGAAATAGCGCTTCCCCTCCTCGTACACACGCAGCCTTCTTGTATTAAATTTCTGTATCGTGAGTTATTAATTTTACTGCTCTCGAAAGTTATTGAGGAGAGAAAATAATGCCGTAAAATCTGTGTGTGACTCACATGAAGGGCAATGCAAGAGTTGATGGACTGAAATGATTTCATTTTGCTTAGAAAACCCTCAAGACTTCACTATGTAATTCTGTTGCAGTTAAACCTCTGTGGTCAGTTCTGATTTCACATTCTTTTAATTTGTTTGTTTTCAAAAGAAACCTCTCTAAAACGCAGCTGTCAGCGCTGCTGATTCTCCTAAAATTTTTGCACATATTCACCAAATGGTTTGCAGCTAAAATCCAGGAGGGGAGCCCATCAGTCCTAGCCCTGCTGACCCATTCAGCCCTGCTGGACAGGGATTCACTCACTCTGCGCTGTCTTACCTGAGGCCTGATTGATCCTCATTTCATTGACAACTTGGTTAAATTCCCCCAGAAACCTACCAGGATTCTGGCAGAAACTAACAATGTGCAGATGTTATTAGGAATTGTAATTAAAAGGAAATTCCTGTGTTATGAGGACTTGCCTAGGAACCAAAAGGCAGTATCAAAGCATATGTCTCTGCTGTTTATTATTAGACTATTTTGTATTATTGAAATATGCAAATCATGGCTATTAAGGAGAATTTCAAAGAAGCAGCCAAAGGAGTAGAAAGTTTGCAGGTGGCATGCCGATTGTTTCAAGATGCTCTACCAGAGACTAACAGCAAACATTTACTGCTTATCAAAAAAAGACTTTAAAAGGACCACACGCACACAGAAAGCTGGCATGACAAAACAGAAATGTGAAAGTAGTTGTTAGAAGTAACAGTCAGTCTTCAAAAAGTGGAAATTGTGTTGAAATGAGGAAAACAGAAAAGAACATAAACTCTTATACGTTTAATATAAAGCCTTTATAAAGTGGGCCAAAATTATTTTGAGGAATAACTTGTGATAAGCATAAGAGTGAATAATAAAACTTGCTCTAAACACATCAGAAGCATGAATTGTGCCAGACAGTTTATAGGCATTCTATAATGTTTGGGCTATAAAAGAAGTATTTAAAGAGATAAGCCCAGAGCTGAAATGCTAAATGAATTTTTCACAATAATGTTCTCCATGGACAAGCTTAGGCAGGTTTCAATAGCAGAACATTTTTTTTGGGTCCAAGTCAAAGAAATTATCTCAATTTAAAGTGTCAGAGAAGAAATTTTAGAGTAGACAGAACCAAATGGTAACAAATCAAGTAGATTATATCAGGTTTTCAAAACATTTCTAAAGAAGTCTGATATATGTGACAAATTATTAATGCAATGTAACTTGACATGTAGATTGGCCTCTTTTCCAAAGGAATGGAATGTGGTAAATGTGATGTTCATTTTGTTCTTAAATTCAGTGGGACCTCAGGAATTACAGCCCAATGAGCCTGACCTCCTGTAGCAAGTTGATAAAACTTTTTCAAAAGAAGAGTGTAAGGCACAAATGACTGGAGTTTATTGAAAAATTCAGCATGCAAGAGGATGAGAATGATTTGGATGGTACATTATGAATGGTACATCATAGATGGATTTCCTAAATCTTTAAGCAAAGATCCTTCATTAAAGCATGCTGAAGAAAGCAAGCTTGAGATAAAGTAGGGTTTCTCGGGTGTCCATACACAATTGAAACAAAATCTTCAGAAATCAGGATAGGGAATGAATGAGTAGCTTTCCATTTTCACAATTCAGGGGTTTACTCATGGATTTTCTCCAAGATTTGATGCTCACACCTGGGCTACTTTATATTTTGAATGTTTTAGAAAAGAAGTAAACAGAGAGGTCATAAGATCAGCAGATGATGCAAACCAAGAGCCACTTGTGATGGGACGCAGGATGTTTTCTCAAGACAGAGCAATTTGGCTATAAATGGTGGGAGAAATTCAATGTTAAATACTGGAAAATACCCATGGGGAGAAGAAAAGTCTTCTTATGCTTATGCAAGTGCAGCTTTAAATAGGTAATATCAACTACAGAAGGAGGAGTCTGAGTTCTTCAGGAGATACTGTATGCAAATGTCAGATTAATGTTCAGCAAACAAACAAAACCCCAAAGTATTAGCAGAATGAAATTATGAATAAAATAGAAATCAGGTTGCAATCATAAACATGATACAATTTGCAGATGCAGAGTTATAAATCTGACCCATATTTTGAAGACCATACATTATTCTAGTTGGACTTATTTAAAAAATATTGTGGAACTGAAATATATAGTAATGATGGCAGTAAGTGTGGCCAAAGATAAGGTATGGCTACCACAAAAGATGGAACTTAATAGAGAGGGCGTACTTTAACTTGGATGAGAAACATCTACTTGGCATATGAAATAACAGAGGTTATGAAATCATTAGTGGCATGGGAAACATGAATAGGGAGAATAGGAAAATCTCCTCTTTCTGTCACAGTGTAAGAACTGGCCTCCCTGGAGTGCCTCTCGCAGATAGTAAGTTTGAAATCAAAAGAAGGGAGTAGTTTTTTGTTTTTAGTTGCCATGGAACAGTAGCCACCGTCTCAGCAGCAACTCCTGCTCTACAGAGATTTGAAAAGGCCCACAGAGACAAAAGAACATTAGATAAAGCTCTAAACTGTACCTCAGTCAAGTATAAACAAATGTAGTTGTCAATTGTTTATGAGAGGCAGACACTAGCTTAGGGAACTCTGCTCTGAGAGGAGACTGAAATCTGTAGGCTTGAGGAAATGGTGTGTTGGATTCATCTAAGAAAGGAGTCTATTGCTTGTCCTGTTCAGTTGTACCCCTCTCATTTACAGTAGTCCAATCTCAGCCAAAAGTCATGATTATCCTAAGAAAGCCTGGAGAATGTTTTCACTAAAATCCTGACTGTTACTTGTGAGTGCGATATGTTCCAGGTTTGTGATTTGTAAGTCAGTTTGTTTTGTGATTTGTAAGTCAGTGGATGTGTCCTGAGGTAGCTTCAACACCCAACAGACAGAACAGCATGCCTTCTACATGCAAGGGGCACAAATAGGCCCTGCCATGGGATTTCTCCTATCCTAAACTACAAGCCAGATGTGTGACTTATCAACTTCCAGTGGGAGTCTCACGACAGACAGGGAGCATTCAGGCCTTATCAGCCTGTAATCCTGTTGCCTTTTCTAGAGAGCTAACTCGAGTTACAGGGATGCTCTGTGCAGTTTTTGTGCAGGGGCTTTTGTTCAAGACAGCATGAAAAGAGTTAATGTAGATTACAGTTTAACTCTTCAGGGAAAACAGCTCCTACAACCTAAGTATCAGTGTTCTCCCAATGTGCATTTCTGCATAGCATTTCCTCTTCTGCAGAGCAAACCTCTACTGTGGACAAAGGAAATGCTAGGCACTGTGAGGCACAGGTCGCAATGACTAAATGAAATTAAGATAAATGTGTGCACAATCAGTGCAGGTGACTGTGAAGTTCCAGGCAATCCAGAAATCCTTTTAGATACAGTAGTTCAGTACTATGTCCAAGCTAAGTCCTGGGGGTTACTTACATTTTTACAGATTTTCAGCAATTTGTAAGGATTAGTAAGTTATTGCTGAGACTTCTAGCTAATTAAGTACTTAGTTATATAGCAGAGTAAGAGTAGGATGGTATTTCAAATGGCTTACCTCTGACACAGAGAGGTCACCTGGTTTTGTTAATGACACAGTAAGGCCATAAACTTTATTACATATGAACCTGTTAAACTCTAGCGTGTGTGGAATGGGAAATAGAAGTGCAATATCATCAAAATCTCTGAAAAGACTTTTATAAGGTCATGATATGCTGACACCAAGGATTTTAATTTAAGGTTAACATCTTCTAATAATACATTTGATAGCTATAATGAGACTTTCAATGGAAAAATTATTTAACTGTTATATTTAACTTTAAAAATTATGTACCCCAAATGTATTGTGGCAGATATTACCACTATAAATTAAAATTAATGTATATATTACATAGTTACAAGAGAAAAAGGGGCATTTTTTGATTAATGGAATGGTAATAGTTCAGTCTCTTTTCACTTGTTCCTGCAGAGTGAAAGATGTTATGAATATGAAAGAGAAACAAACCAGTAAGAGGTTTAGCTTCTCAACTTCTCCTTTACTTCTGTCATGCAAGCTTAATATATTCTGTACTAGTTTCCTGGGAACTTCAGAAGGATGAACATGAAAAAGGAAAAGAAAGGCTGTCTTTCTAAGCAGCCTTTGTCTAGAAACCAACATTTATATTAAAGGCTGAACTGTGTTATTTCAAGCTTTAGCATATATACCTCACCAAATAAGGGACCAGCCAACTTATGTAAAAGAATAACCTGCCTCTGAGCAGAACTTATTAGCTTGGGCACAGTTCCACAACAGCGTGTCCAAACAGCTTTTGGATTGAATGTATCTTCCATTTTGCACCTTAGAAAATGAGCTAAGCTATTCCACAACTGTCTCCACCTGACTACAGAGACATGCCTTCATAATACAGCTTGGACCAAGGCCCTTCCCCAGCTTGCTGACACAAGCTGGATGTCGACTGCTCTTACTTCCCAGCTGATGTGAGGCAGTGGCAGCACGATGAGTTCAATACCTATATTAACAGGAAAGCCATTAGATGGGCATTAAATGAGCACTCAAGAACACATAGCTTAGTTTCTGAATTTTGTAGGCTCCTTAAAAAGTGCTGTGTGAAAGCAAACAGCTCTCTCTGCTTGCTTACTGCCTTAAAATAAGAATTGTCTGGAAAAAAATTGCTGTTAAAACTGAAGACACAAAAGGGGTAGAAGTTTCTGTCATTAGCCTTACAGATCAGTCAACCTCCAGTAAAACATAAACTGTGCTTAAATAAAATTAGGAAGTCTTCCCAGAAAAACACATCTTTGTCTGTGGGGCACCTATAGTTCAGAGGAGAAGGACCATCCAGCAGGAGCTCTGCTCTGGTGAGTGGCTGTGACACACTCAGTAAGTATTGTGTGCTTGGCATTGCAGGGAATGTGCATCTTCCCAAATCCCCACAAGTTCTTGAGCACATGCGCTTCAGTCTGCTCAGCTCCTCCCCAGTCTCTCTTCTCAAAACCCATCGCGTTTTATTTATCTGACGTGTATGTAACAATTTCAGCGTTGTGGGAACATTGTATGACTGTGTGATTGCAGCCACAGAGGAACTTGTTGAAGGCCCAAAGCAGGGAAGGCTACATAAACAAGGGAAATATTAGAAAGAAAAGTAAAGATAGGGTTCAGCAGCCAGAAAAAAGGAAAAAGTACACCCCTCAAAAACATAGGAAAAGAGAAGGGGCAAGGAGGAGAAAGAAACAATAAATAGTTTAAATATGACATTGATTACAAAGTTGCTCCATTGTTCATGTTTGGCAGCGGGAGGGGAAGGGGAAAATAGCTTTTTGGAATGCTGCATGAACATTAATATTGATGACCTCATAAAAGTAAATTTGGGTTTCTCAAGGGAGAAGAGTGCAGACACTCCTTTGCCATTTAAAGCTGAAGTTCATGTGGAGGAGAGTCACAAAAGTCTTCAGTCTGTGTACCACGAGTGTTCAATAGACCAAATATTTCTGGCAATGTGCCTGCTTAGATGAGTGTGTTAGTGCTGCCTGCTGGGTTATGTAAGGGGGGATACTGCAGCAGAGACAGTGAAGCAGGAAGCCTGAAACGTTCCAGAGGACCAACTGGGATTTCCCCTGCTGCTGTTGTCACAGCAGAGACACTATTTTTAATTTAACTAGTAAAAATTAATTTACTTGTCTTATTCTATACTTAGTCCGCTACCAAAAAAAAAAAAAAAAAAAAAGTGTTCAGACAATGCTAGGGTAATTAAACAGAGTAATTTCCTGACTGGAGGGGAGAAAGCTGGAAGACCAAGCAGCACAGACACACCATGTCTGCCTCATGCAGTCCTGTGATGCTTGGTGATGGGGGGAAATACTTGGCTGTGGTGCAGAGGTGGTAGAAAGCCAAGTGAGGCTGGCAACTCTGCTAACATAAACCAGAAAATAGCCAAAACTCTTGAGGGGATGCATCGTAAAAAATATAGAGAGGGCAATGTGATGTAATTAGTTATTACAGCAGAGGCATGGGAACCAGAATGCCTTGATTTCTAGTGTTGTCCAAGTTACACACTGAGAGCACAGTCATG
This sequence comes from Melospiza georgiana, assembly GCF_028018845.1. Lineage (NCBI taxonomy): Eukaryota > Metazoa > Chordata > Aves > Passeriformes > Passerellidae > Melospiza > Melospiza georgiana. The sequence continues at coordinate 39,245,198 of NC_080430.1, read as the reverse complement.
CCAGGTACTAAATGTCTTCTCACTCAGGCTCTTGTCTATTCAGGATATTGTTGTATAGCCTTTCCATATTCACCTGCTTTAGCCAAAACTTTGGACTACAAACACCATTCTCAATGCTCCTCTCTTGTAAGCTAGAGGCAGACACTTTGTGGTGTCATTTTTTTTCTAGGATACAATCATTATGTATGCAGACAAAAATTTTTAAAAGTAGTTATTTGAGAATATGGTTCCAGTAAGATGCATTGTCTTTTTTGATATTGCCTTTTTTGAGTAGTAATATATGCTGCAGTAACACAAATCCTGTGACACATCTCTGCAGGGTGTATTTGCACATGATAAATATACAAAACAATGTTAGCTCTACCATGGCTGAGTTGCTGATGCAAAGGCACAGTAACAAAGACAGTGAAGTGTAAAAAGTCATGCATTAGTCACATACAAAGCTAGAACTAACAGCTCCTGGACCCTGACCCAGTGTACTTTTCCTTTGGCCAAAGGGTAAATTTGAGTGTCAAACAGACATAAAAAGTTTAAATGTGTCCATGGTTACTTGAATTTCAGAGTTGATTACATGACTTCAGAGATGCACAGGAATGTGGGAGAATGTGATGAGTACTGATACATTCTGAAAAATTAGGAAGTGGCTAACAAATACTGCAATGTACTTACAAATAATTGCTTTTCAGATATTTATAATTTGTTCAGTGATTTCCATGGCATATCACATCACAATCCCTGGCTCCAGTCCTGATATCCCCACTAAGTTCCTTGTCTAGTCATTCTATCTTCCCTCTCTTCTCCCTGATCTTGAAATCCTACTGTCTGCCCATTATAAATTATTGACCCAATTTTTCTCCTTTTCCACAAGCTTGTAGTTTCTTGTCCTTCCAGATTTTCTCATCAGTTACCTTATGCTCTAGCTTCACACCCATTTGTACCTTGCACTTCTGTCAGGCAGCTTTGTCCTCTATCTGTAACAAAAAGGAAAAAAAAAAAAAAAAGAAGAAGATAAAACCCCAGGAAAAACAATTTCTTGGTCCTGATAGGTAAAATCCCAAAGCATCAACTGTAGTTAGGAAAAGCTGAGAATATTGTTGCACCCTTTGGATTTTCAGGTGAAAAGTGAGTCCCTTCTGAGCACTGATGAAGAGATTTTTTCCAAAGACCTGGACCCTGGTCAAACTTGGTGTGCTTTTCACTGAACGAAGGAATGGACATTCATTGCACAGAAATTGTCCCCTTACAAATTTCACATTTTCCAAGATGTGAAGTGCTGCAGCTGTTCAGAGAAAAGGTTGTGATCAGACACAAACCCGCCGTAATGGTAAAAGAGCAAACTGTTAAAGCACTGTGAAGTTATAGCAAGACAATACAGGGTATTCTCCCAGAGAGTGCCAGACAAACTTTCTCATAGCTAATGCTATCAGCACCACCTCTTGCTGCAATTCACACATAGTAAACTCATACTTCTTCTGTCATAGTTAGATTTTATGTTTCTGAAACACATCAGAGGGTGATATTTTTCTTGCATGCTTATGGCCAAAAAAATCCTGCTGTTGATTCTTGTGATTTACGTATCAGTTTTCCATTTTAAAATAAGTGCTGTGTAAACAACAAAGAGATTAATATAATGCTGTGGGAAATTGTAACCCATTCACATGCCAAGATTTCATCAGACTTTTAAAGGCAGGAGCTTCAGCTACATCTTTAAAATAATTGGCACTTCTTTCTCTGTAGCCCTGAGTCTGCAAAATATCAATTGCCTTATATGATGCCCCAAAATCTGTCAAAACATTCTGGATCAGATACTCAGCTCCTAGAACACTAAACTTCAATATACCAATTTCATGTGGATGCTGTCTTTGGTCTCTTTAAAACTCCTGTCTTCTGCCATTTTAATTTACACTCTCGCATAGTCAGCTTGCAGACACCGTTTCTTTTGAAACTTAAAATTTTGGCATGACTCTGAATAAAACATGCAGCATACCAGGTGTGGATTAACTAAATGGTGCTTGTGTTCCTAGAAATCAAAATCCAAAAAGTACTTGTGCTTATTCATTAAATATCTATTTAATCAACCATTAAATGATTTAACTGTGGGATATACTTAATCAACCATTTTCCAGATCAGAGAAACATGGTTTTTATATGGTAAATCAGGCCGTGTGAGATAATCCGTATTTTTCAGATTTCCCAAGGTGCTTATTTTAAATGGCATAAGGTTTTTTCTTTTTTTTTTTTTTTTTTTCTTTCATCTGCAGTATCACAAAGTGCTAGACAGCATTAAGCAGTAGAACATTTCTGTGAGGAAACATTGCAAATAGTGACAAACAGGAAATCTGTGTGCCATTTAAAGAGAGATTTGTAAAAGAACAAAAATCCCCCACACTCCAGCCCAGGATCAGATTGAAACTATTGGGATGGTTATCTCCCTGGATGTGAATCTTTGACTCACCTCATACCATTCTAATATTTTAACTGAAGAATTAAGTTTTATTACAAAAAGGACAGGCTTGCACTGGGGAGTCCAGGTTCCCTACAAGCTCTGCTTTTGCCCCTTGTCCTGACTTTATTCATGGCAGAGGCTGCTAGGTGAGCTCAGTTCTGGGTAGTTTTGCAATGTGCATAATCACCCTGAAGAAAACAGAATTATTATTCCCTCTGTTTAATAATTATTATTGGTTGAATGGAGCTTTACGAAATACAAAATGAAATGTATTCATTTCCATGCAGGCTCTCAAAGTCAAATGGATCTCACTGAGATGAAGACAGTGTCTGTCCCTTTATGGGGCTCTCACTCATCTGGGGCTGTCATTCACTCTGAGAAAGGTTTTCAGGGAGCAAAGAGTGTGCTGTGGACAAGACACTGGAATGGCTCCTACCACAGCAGTGTTATCACATTTCTGGTGGCACCAGGCAGTTTTGCTGCATGTGCATATCTCTGCTCCTGAACTGAGAGCCTGTGTAGGTGAGCTCCCAGGAGACAGTGCTGGTGCCAACCTCTGTGATTCCTGACCAAGACTCCTGAGCTTCCCATTCCTTCTGGATCCCACTGCCAAAGCCTGCAAATAAAACAAAACTCTCTGCTCCTTTTGTCCTGATGTTTTGACACCCAACTCTATTTTCCACTGGAAAGCCTCCCATTCCTTCTTGCTTCCCGACACTCACTCTGCAGCCCTGCAACAACCACGGGGCCCCCAGTGAGGAGCACCCTGCTCTGTTTAGCCTTTGATCTGTTCCTGCCTAGCTCTCCTGCCCATGTCTGCCACTCTTCCTGCTCTGTTCATCCAGCTGCTGCTAGTCCCCCACCTTATACACTCCCTTACCCTCTTCTTCACTGCCATGGCCTCTTCAGGGTGGTGGCCTGTCTGTGCCATGCCCACCTATTCCCTCCTTCCTGCCCACCACTTAGCCCTTCTTCTGATAGCATTTCACAAGAACGAGTTCCAGATGTGCTTCCTGGGAGTCCTGTCTGAGAGTAGTATCAGTAAATGTGTTCTGGACACAAAAAGAGCATAGGAGTAATCCCACTGCAATGCTAAAGAAGGCAGGAGGAACTTTGAAAAAGAACAGAAAAAGCCCCCACTCAAACCTAAACAAACAGAGTACATGGGTCTAGTCAGCCTGGGAAGGGGAGAGATGGAGCTTCAGGACCTGAGAGAAGATTGTGGTGGTATCGAGGACCGAGAGTTCAGGTGACTTTGACGAGGGCAGGGTTCAAAGCATGAATGGAGGGAATGGAGGGAAGGAAACAAATGTGCTGATGCACATCAGGAAGGTTGTTTCATTCTTGTAACTGTAGAAAACCACGAGGAAAGGGCTGTAGGAGTAATTTTTTATTCGTTTTCACCAAAAATAAACTAAGCGGCATTATCCTGTGCTGGGAGGGGAATGTTGAGTGTGGACAAAAGTTGCATCCGTGGCATCCAGCAGATCTTGTGCTGGATACCACCTCAGGATGTGGATGTGATGCCACTGCCTTTCAAATAAAAAACCATTTGCTTTTCAGAACTGTCACTGAGGAGCCCGGGCGCGCAGCTGTGACAGGCACCTTGCGCAGTGTCCCGATCCTGCGCTGTGACACGGCTGCACCAAAGCTCCTGGCCACGTCCCCCGGCCCCGCTGGGCACAGAGGATTGTCACCCGCTAATCCGCACCCACAGCTGGCCCTGGGCTCTGTGCTGAGCACCGTGCCATGGCATGACTGCGCTCGCTGCTCCCATTGTGTGCGCCAGGCTCTTTGCGCAGCCCTCGCTCTTGGGGCTCTATGCGCTGTAACTCGCCTTTTTGTGCTTTTGGCTTCCATTGTCATGACACTAGAGGGTGACAAAGATTCAAACGAGAGCCACAATGAAACCATGAAAACTGGAAACTTGAAATTCAGATGGATTTTTTAAAACTGGCGAGTCGTCCGGTGGAACGGGCATGAAGATTCAGTGATGCTAATGGTATTTTAATAGAAGCTGGTGCCACTTAGTGGAAGCTTGTTTGGTTTGGATCAACCCTGAAACAGATCGTTTAAAATTAAGAGGGGGATAACAAGATTGTTTTCTGGGACTTTTCCAGAACAAAGTTGAAAAAAATGAGCATTTTGTTGAGTTTTTTTACATGGTGCAAAATAAAGCAAATTTGAATTAGTGATGGGAAATCTGTGTTCGTGGAAAATGTGAACAAGGACAAGACAAAAACCACACAATCAAATGTAGGCACAAAAAAGTACTGCTGCTAATAGGAAGAGTAGTTTTCAGATATAGAATTATACAGAAAAAGAATATTTTTCTGTATGTAATGCTGTTTACAAATGTGAATATATTGGCTAAGAAGTGAAAAAGGTGCAGTTGTTTTACAACACTGAGGAAACCAACCTCATTTTTTGAAACATTCTCATTATTTGCTACTACATTTTTATGCACATACAGTTTATATTTCACATGAAAACAGGATTTGAATATGTATTAGCCACTTGATAACACACACAGAGCAAGAGATTCAGGATCAAATCAACCATGTTTTCACTTTCAGACACTGTAGCAATCATGTTAAGCCTTGCATCACTTAAAACATGGTCTATTATGTATGTCCAATACTTAAATTATTTAAAAATAGTAAGAAGTGCTCTGCTGAGTTAATTACCTTAGCTTTATTTGCCAACTCTGAGTAATTTTTGAGTGAAATTTGCATGATGTTACCGGCTCCCAGGGTCTTATAATGAAATTTGGTAGAAACTGCAATGTACTGGCACTAAGGAGTGTGTAAATCTCAGCTTGCATGTCTACAAAATATTTCCAGGCTGTAAGACAGTGGAAAAGGAGTGGAAAAGAAATGAATCTAAATTTGCATCATCTGAACTGCAATGAAAAGAGCTTCCTTTTGTTATTTTAAAATGTTATTTTAAATTTTATTGCTATTTTAAAAATGTTTAGGCGGTCTTGTGATGTTTGGGCTCTTATTCATCACTCTCAGGGCTTGCTGTTGGCAATAGAGTGTGCAAATGGCACCAGTCTGTGCTAGCAGCATCTATCTGTGCTGACTGCAGTGAGGAATTTACTCCACCCTGCTCTGAAAGGAGCAAAGGACGCGTAAACCCCTTTCATGGAAACTTTGCGAAGAAATAGGAGATTTGGTTAAGGATTCTGGCTGCTTTAAGCACTTGGCCAAAAGCAATGATGTTTAGTGGTCAGAATAAGGCACAGGCTGTAATATCTGCTGTTGCCAGAGCTAAACCAACACGTCACCTAACAGACCAAAAGTGCCTTTCCCCTCGTCTATCCCTCTGCACAAGTGTCCTTCTGGATGGTGAAGCATTTTCTGGCAGATAGGTTGGGATGCCGTTTTTGTGACATCTGTGCACAAGGCACAGTAAAGTTCAAAGAGAAGGTGTGTTTTTCCCAAAGGAGGATGAAAGCCCCCCCCCAGACTCTAATGCATGTGTTCTCCACTTGGGATAACCCCGTGGGAGAGGGAGGGCCACCTCCTTTGGGGCTTCATGTGCTTCTTGAGTGAAGCAAGGAGGCCAGGACACTGGTCTAAGACATAGGACTGGAAGAGAGACACTTCACATGCTATAATAGTCCACGCTTTGCTCCAGTTTTTGCTCTGAAATCATATTATATAGAAACTATAAAAACTTCTGTAATGTGTTTTGAGATCTCTGTGGTCCAACAGAAGCGCTGGTAAAAGCTGGAGATGAAGAAGTTGCTGTTGTGGACATGTGTAGGCTGAGCAACAAGGCCTGAAGTCATCCAGCCTAGCTGCAGGTGCTCAGCCCCCATGGGTGTGTTGGGGCTGGAGCTGCCTTTGGTCCCCACATAAGCAGTGACTGGAGAGATACTGGAGTTTTTGGGCTTGACCTGGCCCTTCTGCCCAAGTCTGTCATTTGCCTTAGTGCCATGTTTTCTGCTGAAAGAGACACCAGAAAGCATTCCAATGAAAATATGTTTCATAACAGTTGCTTTATGCAATCTTCTCAATGTTCCAGCAGCCCTGACTGATTCTCAGTGGTAAAAAATGAGGGGGGAGCCACCCAGCAGTCAGCTGGTCTGAGAGGAAGAGAGGGAGCTGCTCTCACACAATGCAAGGACTTAGCCCCAGCAAAAGCAGGCAATGGCAATTAGATCCCCACATGGATGGTTCACACAGCCACTGGTGGTTTGGGTGCAGAGAAGAGGAATAACACTAATGCACTCAAGATGCTGTCCAGAGAGAACAATCTACATTGGTGTCTCAAAGACTGCCCAAGGGAATATAAATGGAAGTAACCCAAAGCACAGGAGGGGTGGAGAGCATTTGATTTTGCTGTGAGATCTGGGGCTCTACTTATATATATGCAGGACACTTAAAAGAACTGTAGGTGGGAGACACCAAAAGCCCCCATGGTTAAAATAATGCTGTTGGGTATAACAGAAAGGCATTTGTGTTTGTTTTGCTTGCCACCTCTTTGTTACCCCAGCTGTTTGTTTTATTAAGCCACTCGGGCTATGGGTAGGTACGCGGACAGCCGCACAGCGTCTGAGGTGTCTGCTTGGCCGCCCTGCAGGCTGGGCAGTGACGCCTGTGGGGCTGCAGTGCCCACTGCTGATGGAAGGAGCACAGAGTCCTGCCTGGCAGATGGCAGAGGAACCTCACAGGAGCTGGCTGTGGTCCAGATCACCACCCTCATGTAGAAGCTGCTGTCCCCTGCGGTAGCTGACGTAACGAAGCAGTAGATCACCAGATTTTTCAGTGTGTGCTGTGGGAATCTGTTTGTACTCACACAAATGGTCCCTGGAAAAGGGACTCCAGTAGAAGGAATGAACACAACATCTTGCCAGTTTGTTTTGTTCAACAAGCTGATTTGCCATTTAAAGGAAAATGCCTCCTTCCTCTCAGACGATTCTTGTCTGCGGCTATTCCATTTTTCAGGAGAAAGATGGAAGGCTTTTTCCTCCCCTTTTTTCCAGACATTTTCATTTTTCTTTCTCTCACCTAATTCTTCAGTACTTTTCCTTTTTCCTGCCAAAAAGTAACTGCTGGTGTGATATTTTTCTGTAAACTCTCCTTGTGGGAGATTAAAAATTATTATCAGTATTTTGGAAAGAAGAAATCTAGACTATTCTGCACCTTTCTTTAAGTGATGTTATGTTTTGGCATGAGTTGGAAATTGTTTATAGCATTATTAATGTCAGTACTTAAAAAGTTTACCTAATTATATGCTTTGCAGAGAAACTATGCAGACACAGCATATTCCTCCAGAAACATATGGTTCTGAAGATATTTAATAAAGATTAAAAATACATAATACAGAAAATCAATAAGTACCTCGTAAATTCTGACTAATCTTCATTTTTGGATCTAAAATTATACACTTCCTGGTTTTGATTTCCACAATTACTTTAAGGTTCCATCTATTTTTAAAATTATCTGAATAAGTGTTGTGCTAAACTACACATCATCTCACCATTATAAATTTCTTGAATTCATCTTTGTCATCCAGTCCTGTGTTGTTAGCTTGAAAACTTTGATGTTGAGCTTGTAAGTCAGCGATAATGCCACTAAGAAGAAGTTTCTTTTGTAACTTGTGAATTGATGGTTGGGGTCATGATTCTTTGCTGACATTTACCATTTGTCACCACTGTAGCTTTTGTGAGCTGGATCTTCTGTGGTCCAGAAGTTACATTACTTCAGAATTATAAGTTACATTGCTTCAGAGCTTACGACACAATGGTAGTGGGGACTTCACTGGTTTTCAGAGAGATCCATAGATGAAGAGAGCAGTTTAATGGGTTTGTGGCATCTCTTCTACCTCCTTGCTTTGGAACATTGGGCAAGCAGATCAGGTTGGAGCATTACTGGGCTCTAGCTATGCCTTGGCTGCATGAGAGAGCTGCTGGGAATTGCTGCAGTCAAAACACTTTGGAAGTCTGTAACAGTTCTGGCTTTGGGAAGAGAGCCTTCGACAGGGTTAGAGGAAAAAGAAAAGGAACAAAGTTGCTGCACATCTATTTTCTCCCTTCCCTTCTGCATAAGCCTTAAGTGTGGGTTGGCAAGAGTGGAGGGTACTCTTCCACAAAGTTGTCTGTTGATGCTTTGCATGATCCCTAAGTTCATTAACCTATTAGATCTAGGAGTAATGTCCCTGGCTTATTACAGATCCTTCTCTCAAGTAAAGCCCAAGGAGCAAGCAAAATTAAATAGGCTAGAAGAAGCCAATTGTGGAGGTCTCATGGATTGACAGAAACATTTGGGGAAGTTTTAGAAAATGGATGACAAGTAATGTACAAAACTCCATGAGCCAAATCCTCATCTGGTTAATATAACTTTTTTTCCCTATGAAACTTAAACCTCTAGATTCATTAACACCAGATGAAGATCTGGTCCTTGTCTGAATTTTTCCAGCCAGACATCTATTACTTTTGCCCTCAAATACTAGCCCTATTCCTTCAATAAAACTAAGCAGCCAAAAATTCAAAAATTAGAGGGAGGGATATAGGGGGAATTTCAAATTCAAGCCAATAATGATAAGTTTCTTCAATCTAGTCTGGAGTAATAACATACTCCATAAGTGCTTCTCCATAATGGTCACATTGAGATGGTAAATTAATTCAGTTGTAAGTGTAATTGGTAGCAATCTATATGATTGACTGCTGGCAATATATAGATTTTGTTCAATGTCTCATGTTTTCAAAAAGAATATAAAGTCTTCCTTACAGATAGATCAAATAGATAGTAATAATAAGAAAATACAATTTCTTGTTTGCCCTTTCTCTGAAAGCAATCAAAAAATCCTGCTGGTTTTCCAAAAATAATTCAACTGAATTCTGAGAAATATGATTAGGGTCTGAAAGGTCTCTTTTTCATGAAAAAAATTCAGCTTAGGCAAAAATCTTTTTTTTTTTTTTGCCCTTTTTTTACTATGCTGAGACTCTCTGAGCAAAACTAAAATGTTACTGTGGTAACTGTACAAGCTGCAAGACACCATTCTCCAGAAAATTACATTCTTGGACATTTCCAATGTCTATATGCCAACATCTTGCTTTTTGTAATGTATACTTTGTGGCTCTTAAAATGGATCTTTTGTGATTGTTCTTAGTGCAGATCTAAACCCATGTATTTCCTCTGGCTCATATAAGCTTGACACTGTTACACAGACTCTTTCCTTTGTCTGGGTGTCTGTATGAGAAATATTGTCTATATTGAATTTTATCACTAAGAGACACCCCTGTACTTCCTGCGTTATGTGCTAACACATACTCACCAGTATTTACATTTGTTTAGATTAATATAAGTGGATAAAATTCTTTAAAATAATGGGTTCCTTCAGAAAGCCTGAGTACTCTTAGGGATCTGAACTGGATAAGTAAGACCCAATAACTCAGAGTCAGAATAGAAACTATGAGCCCTGGATCATCCAAAAGCACAGAAATAGGTGAGAAACCAAGCTTCTCATGAATCTTCATTGCAATGTGTAGAGCCAAGTAAGGTCACAATCTTTTTCTCTCAACTTCAGTGGTACCAAGTAAAAGAGATGACAGACAGAATCCTTGCCTTTTATGGCCTTGGAATTACCCAAGAAATGAACTTTGCAGTAAAAATTTAATGGTGGAATGTCATCAGACACATTGAGTCATTTTCTTATCTCAAGCCCACAATATATACAACTTTTTCAGATACCGGGTTTTCATAATTATTGTAAAATAATTAAATAAATGGACTTTGTCTGGGATTTTGAGTCTGCTAGCAGACAGTCTTAGAGCATAGCAGCTGTTTGGAGGGGTTTCCTGAAAGTCTTTGTTCAAAGAGAATTACAGCCAAACAAAACATTACTAAGACAGAATTAGTACTAGCTACAAAAGAGGGTGTTAAAAAAACCACACATACATATCAGACACTTGAGAGCTGATCATGGGCAAGATAAAAGACATGCAAAAGCAGCCAGCTTGTGTGAAATACTCTTACCCTCCCTGCCTGCCTGCTTTCCCAGGGTATTATCGCCCAGGCTACCCGTGTTATGGAGCAACATGAGTGGCAGTGATGAGCAATGGTGACCCCTCTGGGCAGAACCACTCCTTTGGTCACCTCTCAGCCAAGTGTCCATTTCCTCCTTCAAATAGCAGCTGGAGTAGAAACTCTGACTGGACTCTCTCACACTTAATTCTTTGCTTTCTTTGATGTGCATAGAAAAGAATTAATCTACAAGAATTATTTTATTTCTGGGAGGTTTTTTGTTTTGGTTTTTTTTTTCCTTCTGATTTCTGTGCCAAAAGCCTGGGTGTGGTTTCAGTGCTGTTCTCTTAAAATAAGTGCAATTCTTTGGCCCAAACAGACAAAATTCCATGTGACACCCCAACCTATTTTTTTCTCGATCAGAGAAATCAATATCCATATTCAAATAAAACCCCAATAAATTGTCATGATGCTGCATAAAGCACTTAAATGTTATTTCATAACTAATAAGATCAAAAAGCCTTTTGAATATGTTTAGTTGGGAATTTGTTGTTAGCAAATGATAAGATGTCAATGGCATCCACTAAGAGAGGGGGTCTTCGTGGTCTTTAAGTATTAACAGCCCAGAAGTAAAATTTATAAACAGACAAAAAACCAATGCCTGAGTCTTCCAATTTGATGAAGTGTTTTGTGACTTCTGCAAGGGAAGTATGATATCACTTCTGCTTTCTGCTGCTGTAGTTGCCATCACTGCACTCAATGAAAATTTTTTACTAGGAACCCACCTTATTTCTAAATCAGTAAATACCAGTTAAGGTACATTGACAGACATGACAAATGGGATGCAGTAGTGCCCAAACAGAGTTCCTTTGGCTTTGTTTCATGCAGTGAACTCTTGGTATTTTCAGGGAATATTAATTTTTTAAAATGGAAGAGGCTGCAAGTAAAAGTACAAGTCAGGTTCTTTCAGAGTGTTACATATAGAATTTGGAACTGCTAGCATGCTCCTTACAAATAATATCTGCATATGATTAATAGGGTTACTCACTGTTGCCACAGGTCTCTCTAGAATGCATGCAAAAGTGCCTCCAGCTGAACTATATAATTAATGGCACCATAAAATCTTATTCATTAATATCAGAAAATGATTTATTACCACAGATATATGCATTCATTCAGAAAAAAAATCTTGCATTGGATGCACACTGTGTTGGACAAAGTAATGTGGCAAAATTATCCTTAATACTCTCTAGATGTTTATCTGAGATCCCTAATGAAAGTTACATGAAATCACCTTTCAGTGTAGTCGTTTTTAATATCATTTTTATTATCTGAGGACATTAAATGCAAAGAAAAGAAAACTAAAAATGCACAAACTTTGCAAAATTGCTGTCCATTTAAAGAAAGCTAGGTCTAGACTTCAAAAGACTTGAACTGATAATCAAATATATAGGCCAGTTACATTTCTGATTTTGTCACTGTGGAAAAATACTGTAATATGTCCATTATATTCTGTGCTTTTCCCAAAAAATACTTAATAATTTATCATTGCCAATAGTTTCAGTGTGAAAACAGATGTATTTCTCTATGTCCCTATGGTATATTTGAGTTCCCCATGAAGGAAAATCACTACCAGAAGATAAGCAGTTCTACATGGCAGTTCTGCAAAGCAATGAAACTTCACTTTGCCTTTTCTCATAAAAAAGTAAATGAAAAAGAAAAATCTTGAATTTTAAGTCTGTCTCAGTTTCTACTCAAAAAGAAAGTTTAGGTCTCTCTGAATATCATGTGCATTAGTCTCTGCTGGAGTTTAAAATAGCTCAGACATAGTTACAAAATGTCATGTACTTACTGTCTGAAAACATGAAATAGCAGCCTACTACTTTTTGTGATATTCCCTTTTCCAAAATTCACTGAAGTAAGTGGAAATGTTTCCACTGATTACATGAGTTTTGGAACAGATTGTGTTCGTGCCAGTTAAGGTTCTGCCTAAGGAAAGATTACAGGAATATGATTCTATTCTGAGAATTTAAGAAAATGCTTATTTTAAGAGATTTCCATTTAACTTTTTTCTTTTTTTTTTTTTTTTTGCTGGACAACTGAGTACTTAAATGAAACTGAAAAAAATGGAGCTAAAGGAAGAGTAATCTGCTTACTGGATGGCAATCTCTCCTTCTCTATCTTCTTATTTTATTCTAAATGACACTTTTCTTCATAAATATTTAGCATCTAAAAATATTCAAATTTCAAGGAAGAAAATTGATGGAATTATTTGACTAATATTTCAATATTGCTGATATTTTGCAAATTATTAATTTAATACTCAGGAAAGTTTAATTAAGTATAAGTAAATTCTGGCATTTGCATTGCAAGATTTAATTGGCTTCTTTGACTAATAAATACTCTCCTTTTCTCACATACTGTAGATTAGAAAACTGCTGGAGGTAAACTTTTGAAGTATGGAGAATTGTCTGAGCTTCATGACATCAATTACAGGCTAATTATTCTCACCTATTTAATTTCTGTTTGTTCCCCCAGTATTGCAATACCCATGTTTTGCAACTATACTAAAGCTAAAGCATTAAATTTATAGCAGGTCCCTTCCTATGAAATAGATATGAATGAAATAAACTTCTTCATGTCTTATGACTAGTGAGATATTACATAAAGTGAAATTTTCATTAGAAAGTGACACATTTTTCATGTGTCATGTAAATAGCAAGGTTACAATACAGAAGTTCCACATATGGAGAGCAATCTGTCAGTATGATCTTTTTCACTAATGAGTACATATGGTTTTTCCTCATGTTTTCTCTGAACACTTGTACCTAACCCACAGTATTCCAGAGCAATCAGATATTGTGGCAACAAGCCCACACACAAAAAATAGAACTTTGCTTATGCAGGGAAATCAAAACTTTGCTATCATACGTATATATATCTATGAAGGATGTTTTTCCTAGGAGGAAAAGAGGCAAAAACTTCAAACCATATTGAACAATGAAGACTGACTGGCTCTGCCAAGTGTAGTTGCCTGTGATAACACAGAGCTGGACTAGATGACTCAGTCCCGTATTCCTGTTTATGACAAATCTGATTTGGTGTATAGAAAATATTGTAGGAAATCTCTAAGAGGCAGCTAAAAAGGAATTGAATAAAGATAACTATCCTTTATTCATTATCTATATGTAGGCAGAAACTAGTATGTCTGGCATATGTTACGACTTGTATTTCATTTCTTCTCACGGATCTCAATAAAGTATGGCTTTGTAATTATTTATACATGAGTTAGCAAGTCCTGAACCTCCTAAAGAGGAAGGTTGGTTTTTTGTTTTGATATTTTTTTGATCCTAATGCAAACTGTACGGTGTGAACGGAACCCTGGTTTTGGCACTACTGCTTTGACCGCTGCCGTGGTTGTGAAATTTCTTTGACACTTGGTGATGCCACCAGCACTCTGGGTACCAAGGTCTGCTTTGGAGATCATCTCTGTGGTACAGAGCCCACCTCCTGGTGAGGCTGGGTAGGCATGAAGAAAATCTCCCTGGGCTTACCTGAACTTGGGGTCCCAATCCCAGGTTTGACTGACTCTACTCTTCCTTGTAACACAGGAGGAGTTTGTGAAGCCCTGCTGAGTTTCAGCCCCTTTCTTCAGGGTTACCAAGGAACCTAAAACTGAGTGAAACCCAAAAAAAGAGCAGCTTTTGTTCCAGCCAGGAAGATTATGGCTAGCCCATGTGGCATTGATCCAAAGCCTGTGCTTTGGTAGCAGACATCTGTAGAGACTTTATACCAAAGGTCTGGGATAAAAGGAAAGGGATGAAAGAGGAGGTTAGCAAGGAAATGCTAACTGGAACTGAGAGATCTGGGACATGGATGAGAATTGCTGCCTCAGTGGACATACTTCTGGGTAGCACCTAGGAATTATATTGCTCAGCTCTGGAGATGAACTCAGGTAAGGAAAAGGAAATGCGACATGTCTTCCATACTCACATCCCTGCATCATGCAGAAACAAGATATTGAGGAAATGTACTGTCACCATTAGGGGAAAGAAATTATAATGCACTTATATCACTTTATTTCCTGTTGCTTTTATGTACTTACAAGATTTTGATAATGCTAAAATCTTTGCATGCAGTTTTATTACTCTTCACTTTTTCTCATGTATTTACATAGCAATACACAGCACAGTCAAAACCAAGTACTATCAAATATGAGTCTAAAATGAGCACTTTTTAAAGCCATTGCAGACTTTATCTGCCAGCTGAAGAGCAAATCAAGGCATGGAGAAGGCTGCTGATGCTGCATGAAATCAGCCTCTGCTGATTAGCTCTGCCTTAAACATATATATCAGACTATATCTGATAGCTGGTCTATTTTGTCTAAAGGTACCATGAGTATCTCAACTGAACTCTGCAATCTGCAGGACAGATCATTACAAATCACAGCATTCAGCAGAGCTGGGCTTTGAGCAGAGGTGGCTGTGTCCATGGCTACTACGGGGTGAGTCAAAATCAAAGTGCTGCTTATAAAAGTTGTTCTTTCCAAGAATTTTTAATCTGAACAAGAACAACAACAAAGATTATTTTTCCCTGGACTGATGAATTTGTGGGTATAAAGGGTAGATTTTGTCTTGTTCCCATTTTTTTCATGGGTGACAGCATACCTAACAGATCAAGGCATCCTTTCTCTAAAGTTTGAGCTCTTCTTTAATTTTGCAACACTGCCGGTATGGAGAAGGAGTTCAGATTCCCCATTCATGCCACAAGAACATGGGCTGGAATGAAACTTCAAGAAAGTGGGCTGGTTTTCAAAGGTCATTATAGTAATTTTTTCTAAGCTGTTCCAGCACTGTTCTGAAACTACCAGAGGACTTCATGATAAAGTACTTAGGCAAATTTAGCTGTAATACTAGTCCATACAATTTCAGAGACTAAATAAATGCTATGAAGATTATATTCAGTTGTTATGTCTAATTCGAAACCATATCCAGAAGCTGAATTGAATGTGACACAAGATCAAGAAAGTACAGACTACCAAAGCTTTTTCCTCATCCACTTTTGCCTAATAGTTTGTTACTGGAGATCAGGGCTTTAGTGCTTGGGTGATAGCTGTTTTTATTAGCACTAGGGGAAAATCCAAAGTGGAAAAAATGATGAGGCTTGTGTCTGTCACATTTTATGGATTGACATAAGGTTTATTATTGTTTAGCAATATTAATGGGCTGACGTAGAAAGAGAGATTTATTGGAACTGTTCTAATATTAAGATGCTTCTGCAAACACAATAATAGATTTAAGACCCAAAGGGTATCCAGGCTCATTTCAATGTCATGTACAAGTTTGGCAGTCCTCTTTGCTTTGATTTATCTGCTCTCTTGCTGAGTCCACAGTCTCTAAGACTGGCTCCTTGCTTATTATCATAGCATTATGGATTTCATTTGCTGTAAACTAGCGGGAGAACTATGGGAGAACTATTTTCATAACATAACATTTTCACAAAATATTATTTTATTATCAAAATGTATTTTATATAATAAAATTATAGCAGTAGTTATTAATAATTATTTCCTTTTATCTACTTTTTTTCAGATTACATTTTCTAGAGTTCTCTTAACTGCACAGGCAACAGAAAAACAAAACAAAATAATGAAAATACAAAGAGATGTCAGCTGACAAAACAACATATAAGGTACGGTATTATTTTCTTTTCCTGCAAATATAAAACAGATTAAACATACCTTTCCTGTGTTTATCTAGACTTTTCTTCATAAAACTTTTGACTGCAAGGGCTTGCAGACCTCAGACAAGAATTATTTTTGATCAAAAATTTCACAAACACCCAGTGATTATTTTGTTAGCTGTGTGGAGACCGTGAAATCAATAGCCATTTCAGAAAATTGTTGCCTGTCAGAGATAATGTTTATCTAGCACATTTCTGGTATTTTCTGCTTTTTACTGTTTTCCCACTATCTGATTTTCACTTCCACTTGAAATATTTTTGAACACTATCTTCCTACTGCTGTTGTGCATTGTCTTCAATAAAACTGTGTCTAAAGAGAAAATAAACATTCTGCAGCTCTCTGCTCTGATAATTTGGCAGCACCCTCTCGCTGGTTTCACTGTCTCTGTATAAAGCCCAGTTTCTGTTCGCTTGTACACAGCAGCAAGGCGAAGCAAAATACTTTAAAAAACCTAAATATACGTTTGAAATGGCAGGAATGGAAGGGAAAGCAGGGAGTGTGGGAATACATACTTGATATATTTAATCTCTGATCTATTGACCCAAGATAGAGCTTGCCCATTTCATGACTTGTTTCTTGTGCTGATGATCTAAGAGAATTTATTGTCTGTAAATCCTTCCTTAAAACTCACCCCCGCCCTGATGTATACCCTGACCTTTGCAAGGCAGCTGGGCTGGGTTCTCTTACCTAATTTAGTCATCTAAAAGGCATTTAAGCACTAAATATAGACCAGTTACCTAGGTGCCTTCTGCAGTCAATGGACACAACCACATGCAGAAAGTGATTCATCACATTCTAAAATATGTTGGATGAAAGGCCCATTTCATCATGTCACTCTCCATGGACTATGGCAACAGCCCAGGTGTCTAAGACCAAATGCCTTACTTTTATACAGCTGAAGTTAGGTGAGCTAAATCCCACTTCTGGCATCCACATTGGATTTCCTGTCTTGACTGTAACAGTCCCATTGTTTCGTTGTCTATCTTGTCTGTGGTAACTATACATAATCCTATTTACTGTAGACATACGTTCTGGGTCCAGATGTTTTTCCTCCTACACATAAATTTCAAGCTCTTTAGAGAAGGAACATGGAGAAGTCCCTCTTTTCCCAGTTTCTCCCTCCTTTCCCCCTCCCCCCCTCAAAAGAACAATAAGAAATAATTCTGGTGCCAACAAAAAATGATTTTACACATACCCTTTAAACTATCTATTACTGCTAATTTAGTCAGTAGAATTTATGACATCTGTTCATGGAAAATCACCCCAGATAATTTTAAAATTGGTACTGGAAACTCTTACTCTTCCAGTTAATACTACTGGGGGCAATTGAAAAATTTCTATAAATAAGGGTTTGAAATTAGTGAGAAGGCATGCAAAAATAAGAATTACTTGCATCAGTAAGATTTTCTGAATTCAGTCTTTAATTTATCATTTGCAAATATGGCCCAGGGAAGATGTAGTAAGATTTGCTACCCACTAGTTACAGTTCCAGGCTCTGTTATGTGATAGCCCATGATTGAATAAGTGCATGGTATTTCTGAAGGATTTGGAAGGGATGTAGAAAGATTACTCTCTTTGCCACTCTTCTAATGAAATTTCATGTGTTTGAACAGTGTATAATTTCAAGCTCATTTATGGCTATTTCCCTTTTTTAAATTAAAACTTATGAAGGTGGAAGCCAGAAACAATATCTATGGGTTCATTATGTGGCATGTAATAGGATTAAACCTTCAGGACCAAAAAATAAATGTCGTTTTCAGAATCATTAAGGCTTTAACTGCTTTGAAGTTGAATTAAAAAATCCGCAATGACACTGTCCTACACTAAGCTTCCTGGATTCTAACAGTTCCCATTCCAGACTGTCAAATTTATACACTTTGTGCCAATTCCTGAGAAGATCTTTCTAAAACTATTACACCTAGCTTAGTCTTTTCTCAGGGTTTCTCATTATAATTTAGCATTTCATCATTTCAGTTGGTTGTAGTAAATGCTTTGGACAGCTGGAATAAAAGAGGCTTTGTTTCATAAAATCATTTTGGTAGTTTCATATGTTTGAAAGAGTTGTGCTGGAAGGAGTTTGAAGCAGACTCAGAAATTGCAGCTCCTTCCACCACATCACATGTGAAGAAGTAATGCAGAGAGAATTCCCTTTGCTGAGCACAAGGCCAGACTTTGTGGAGCACTGAATCACTGCCAGCTCTCAGAATTTCTTGGCAGTTAATGTTCATCCTCACCTTTAAACGCGTACCTGCAAGTGCAGCTCCGGGGACTAATTTCCACCAATTCCTATGGGGACTAGATATTACCCAGAATCAAATAGAAATAATAACCCCCTTGTCTATTTATGTAGGAAGTATTTTAAATACTGATCTTTTTCAGCTTTGCAAGAAGAGTTTGTAAATACTGAAGTGATAGGTTGCTGTCTGTGTGATTGAACCATCTACTAACCCATGTGTCTGTGCATTTAAAATCCCTGAACCAAACTTGTACTTTCTCACAAGAAAGAAACTTTGCACTTGCCTCCATAGGAACATCTGAATAGAAAATCTCACAAATTTCATGCTGATGGTGGTTTGATGCTAGTTTTTAGAAAGCAGTCTAAGACTCTGTTATTGGGGAAATCCCTTAGCACAGAATCATAGAATTATAGAATCACTTAAGTTAAAGAGGACCCTTAAGACCAAGTCCATATGAGTTCAAAAGTGGAAATCAAGTCTGAATTTGTCTGTTTTTCTGGAGTATCATTTTACTTTTTCCGTTATGAGAAGAGATTAATCCGGCATCTGTGGAGGATGATTCACAGTAGTCAGTGAATAAAAAAAAGAATTTTAGGACCCTCTCCACTTCAGCTATGTACTGGTTGAAAGTTTTCAGTCTCCTGGGGTAAGGAGGATACACCCATGACCAGTTTTCAGAAAAGCTGTCATTGTGCAGCCACATGGCTCCTGGCCTCAGAGCCCAGGTTTCTGTGGAAAAAGAATGGAGGTTCACCAAATGGAAAAGTGCTACTGTGCTCCTGAGTCCCACCTCTGACTTGGGTGACTGGAGAACCTGAACTCTGGGTTTCAGGCACGGTGTTGTGTGAGAAATGCATCTCTCTCATTTCCCCAGCTTCTTTAAATTCTCATGCTGCTGCCAAGTCACGTTGTATGAAATATGTTCTTTGGTGCTCAAGTATTCCTTGCAGGATTTTCTTATGTAATAATTTGATTGCCTTATATTTACTTCTGCATTTATAAATGATCCATCTATTTTTAATTTAGGTAATGAGTTCCTTCTACACTGAAACAGCTCATTTTACTCATAGGTACACATTTCAGCAGAAATCTTAAAATATTCATAAGCTTCTCTAGTTGTTTTTTTCCCTAGGCTGTGAATCACTCTCTGATAAAAAGGACCTGACCCTGCTTCTGTTTAAATCAACAGAATAACTTTTAATTCCCCTCGGACAGAGATGAGCTCATGATCATACTGAGGAAAGTTTGTTTTACTTTTTTTCCCCAGGAAAGTATGTTTTCCTATCCTTCTGTAAGATTGAAGTACTTGCCAATATTTAAACTTTATTTAGGCAAAGCTCCCATGAATATGGGTGTCAAGATAAGACCTACTGGCTCTTCTAATAAAGGAGGGGGAAAATCCACAATCAAACAGAGCCCTGACTTCTTTTCTATTAGAGAAAAGCAGTGAGCATTTTTCCTCAGCTCCTCATACCTCAGTGTCCTGGGGTTATCCCTCAGGGCAGTAGGATGGGTGTGGAGAGGCCCAAGCTGCTGCCTCTGAGATTTTGGTTAAGGCTGGCTGCAATCCACGGCATGGGGAAGCTGTGGAGGCTGGTCCCTCTGTGAACAACCCAAGATGGATTTTTGTGTGGGGCAGTACAAAGGTTATTAACCCCCTGAAAAATCTGCCATAATCTTCCTTAGTTAATGCCTTGACTTGTGCTTTTTCCTTAAAACTTTTTTATTTCTCCTCTGTCATATTAGGATTTAAAGAGGAATAACCAATACACTCCAAATTCAGTGCATGAAGCTTTCCTGCCAAATCCCACAAACAAAATTATAAGGTCTGGTGAAATTGTACACTTTTTGGTTATTAGCCCTGTCAAATGAATCATGCTTCTGGGGAATCAAATGTTCATAGAATTTAAGCACTCATAGCTGTAAATGCAGAAAAATATCAGAATAAAAGTTTGCTGTTTAATGAATTTCAGCACATGATTTCTGCAACCTGTCCTGTTACAAAATGTAGGAATAACACAAATGTAGCACGACACAGATAATAGCTATCATAGCCCTTGCCAAGTCATTGTATGAGAAATGAAATTTATAATTAATAGTGACCAGTCTCTTGTGGAACGAGGTCCTGTTTTGGATAGTTTCCAAGTCATCTGCTGTGTCCCTAGGCATACACTGACTGCAGAGTGTCACAAAAATTTCTTGCTTCAGAAGCAGGAAGGACAAAATAATGTAAAAAACAATTTTAAAGCACTTGAGATGCCTAAGCTTTGGACAGATCCATTTTGTAAAATTCACAAAGGAGAAAAAGCACGTATTGAAATATTTTCTTGCAGTTCTTTTAATTGTTGGTTTATTCGTGGGTTTTCTTTTCATCTGCTTTGATGTGTAAAACATAAATAAATATACGACTGAACAAATGTAAACAGTGTAACCAAATTAAAAGAATTGTCAGCAATTACCATTGTATTTATCTTAATTTGCAAATTTAGTACTTGCTCTGAAAAAGACAGAGGCAAATCCTATTTGTACTGCTTTTTAGGAGAGAAAGCCCATTGCAAGGATCCCTTGTACAGCATAGCCTCAGATGGAAGTGAGGGACACAGCCCGACTCTAACCCAATTTTGATCCCTTCTCCAGCAAATAATTGGGGAGTTCTGGAAGTGTTCAGCCCTTTGGTAGGACCTAGTGTCTAATTCTACAGCCACACTGCAATTCAAGCCTGTGACAGCTCTCATTTCTTACAGTACATGTCAGACAGAATATGCTTGCCAAACCTGCCCTAAATTATTGAGGCAAGGGACAGAAGTCCATCATCTGCTACTTTTGCAGAGTTTAAGTGGTACCTTATTTCAGAGCCATCTCTCTGGAGCCAACACTCCTATGCACATCCCTGCTGGAGGCTGCGTGCCCTGCACTGTCTCTGTGCAGACCAGCCAGGTCTGTGTTCCAGGGATAAGCACGGAGCTGCCCACGCTCCTGATGCAATGGCACCACGCCAGTTAATCTGCTAAGGAGATGACATCAAGCTACCAGGGAATCTTTCATGCCTCCCTTCCCCGTGCTGCCTGATACACACAGGAACAGAATTTAGTGGTCGTCCTGGCTATCAGCCTGCTGAAATCAGTACAGGTTACGGCCATTGTGAGCAGCATCAGTTTGCTCCAGTAGGGAAAGTTCCAGTCCAGCCCCAAAATTTTCAAAGCTTTTAAAGCAAAAGAAAGAAACCTCAAAACCCCCTACAAATGAAGAAGTAAAACAATAAAAAACCCTCCTAAGACATTAAACAGGCAACCGAAGTATTTTTTCCAAGTACTGGATGTGCAACAGCTTTGAAGGGGGACATGCAATAAATTGTAGGATTTAATTTCTTACTCGTATTCCCATTATGGAACAGAAACTGATTTGGATTTTGTGTGGGGGTTTTTTCAAGCTTGACTCTGACCAGTAAATTTCTTTCTGCTACAAAATGTCCTCTGATGTTTCCTATTGTCATAAGTAGCCTTACATGGTCTGTTCTTGAGTCTGCTATGTTTTAAAATTCTTTAAAAAGAATGACCCTCTTTCTCCACTGCTAAATTCATTAAACCTGAGGGACTTAATCTCTGTAGGAAATACTGGTTTCAAAGAAATTTAAAGTTTTGGAATTTAATTTACTTTTTGTTTGTCTTCTCTCTGATATCATTCTGATATCTTCTCATTGGAAAATTAGTGTCAGGAGACCTTGATGATGTAGTATGTATTTCCATTAATTTATTCTTGCCAGATAAATTATTGCCAGAACTTCTCAGTCACTGTCTTTATTAACTCAGTTAAATTTCTCCTTTGAGTCATTGTCCAGTAGTTTGTCCAGCTCACTGATCTGCTGGCAGACTGAAGTAACCAGTGTCAGGAAGAGCACTCTAGCAGGGAAGATGATGAAATCATAACATTTTTGGAATTACACTTTTTATTTTCATTGAGAAACAGTTTTATGAAAACCAGTCACTGTGGATCACATTTGCCTCAGAACACAAAGGACAAAACAACTCTGTTTAGTAAAATAATTTGTTTGGGTCTGACTAGTTGGTTTTAAATACAGTTTTTCTTTGAACACAAAGTTTCTATTCACAAGAACAACCACAGCCTGCGCTGTTATTGAGGGGTGGTGCAGCATCCAGCAGGACCCATTGAGAGGCTTAATGTTATCTTCTTATTTGTATTTACTACACAGATAAAAGCTTCCTCCCTATCTAAATCTTCTCCCACCATGTTCTCACAAGTCTGCATAATGAGATTAATAACTAAAGCTTCAAAAGGTAACCCGATCAACAAGACTTTGTATTCCTCAGCTTTTGGTTGTGGTGAAGCAACCCGATGGTGAACTATGGTGAACTGCAAGCTCCTGGTGCTCCCAGACACTACAAAGCACCTTAAATTACAAATTTATTTTCCAAAAAGTGATGCTAGAAAAATGACACAACCAAGTTATATTTTTATATTGTTCTAATTTGTTCCAGACAAAACATATCAAATTTACAAGTGGAAAGGAAAGCTATCTCCCTTTTCAGTCCTAATGCATTAACTTGCCAATACTTGGCTCTATCAACTTGCTAAGAAGCTGAATGTCATTTTGGATTCTTTCTCTTGTTTTTCCAGTGTGTTGCAACGAGCAGGCCAGCTCCACCACCAGAAACACTTGGCAATCAGATTGTCTTCAGTAGCTTTGCGCACATACAATGGATTCTGACAATGTACAAGACAAATAACAGAAACCATTTCACTTCCTCTGGTCTGTGCAGAGCTAGCAGGAGTCAAAACAAACTGCCAAGCCTCCAGGCAAACAAATAACACGAACACACATGGAGGCTGCAGCAACAATGGCCAAATTTTGCAGGATCCTATAGGAAGCTGCCCTGCCTTTGAAAGCAATGGGGAGCTCTGCCTGAGGCACAGGCAGTCTCCCTCTCACCCCCTTGCAGCTCCTCAAATTGCACTGCTCAATGTCTGGTCCACTCAGCAAGGTTGGAGCAGACTTTTCCTGGAGAACTGGCCCAAATTATACATCCATCCTGGCACCCATTCAGCCTGCAGTCTTTCTTCCCTGTTTGCCAAAAAGCATGCTAGTAATTCAGATACACAGTTGGGTCTGGGATATGAATAGTTGGCCACTGGGAACAGTATGAAAACTTTATTGTTATCCATAGCCCATCATAAACCAAAAATGATTCGCCACATGTAACTGAGCTGGTTTTGGATTTTAAATCCTAAGACTTCAAGCCTTCCAATCTACTTCAATTACTTTATTTTTTTTCCTTTCCATTGCTCTGGGAGAGAAAGGGGAAAAAAACTTCACTTCAACACAGTAAAAATATCCAGAGGTTATCAAGAGGCAGTTCAGGGATTGTTTGTTGTTTGTCAGGCAAATTTATGCAGTCCTTAAGTATACAGCTGGCACACCACTGAAAATGGGTCATTTCTGTACGTCTTTTGGGACAAGGAGTTTAGCAGGTTAGTCAGATGGAGAGTTATGCAAACATGGTTTAAAAAGCCATGCTTTTGTAGATGGTTTCAAAAAACAGATTCAGAATTTGCAGTTCATCAAAAACTGGCCAGAGAGAGATGGAGAAATAACATAGCTAAAAACCAAAACATTGGAAGATAGATGGGATTTTCTTCAACAGTGTGATGAAGAACTGACAGTGAGAGTGGAATCTTCGTGGATTCTGCTGTATTATGCTCTCAAAGCCATTAAAAGAACTGTTGAAAAATTAACCACCATACAGGAGTTCAAGAAATCTCTCAACCGTGTGTTTATTTTCCCGTCATGACACAGCCTTATGCATGCAAGAGAAAGACGCAATCTACCATTCGTTTAAAATAGCAGAGTCCCAAGAAACCCTCGCTCTTATATAATCTAAAACCAGCAATATTAAAAATCTATCTACCCATTTCTCTAAGTGGACTTCTTACAGCATATTTGTGTGTCTTACAAGCCTGCAGAAGAAGAAGAGGCTGCTCCTCTCCTAACTGTCAAAGCTGTGGGCAGGTTTAGGGATAATGCCATTGCTGCAGTGGGCGGATACGGCAACATGGAAATCAGCTGAGCTTTGTCATTCTGAGTTTGTCTCATTCCAGGCAGGAACCTCACTGGTTTTCTCCACCTCACCTTCTTATGGTCTCTCACAGCCTTCAGTGCATGCCAGAGCATCCTTCAGCTGTTCCAAGTCCTTATTCTCTTGGCCTGTTGGCAGCTGGCGATTGCTAGCTCTGTTAGACACAAACCATTGCTTTTGGTGGAAGAAGGAATAGCTCTTCCAGTCCATCAGAAAATTACAATGGAAACCTGTGTGGACAAGGTTGGGCGCTGCCCACCCACTCTGCTTTCAGTCACTGGCAGCATTTCCTCTGTTCCTCCCTATTTTCCTCTGTTCCTAATTCAGCCATATGTTTGTGTTTTGTACATGTAAGTGAAGCTAGCAGGAGGCTTGCTGCTAACTTCAGTGGGGTTGGAATTTAACCCCCTATCTACATTTCTGCTTGTAATATTAAATGAAGGAACTGGAATTTCAGCAGCACTTTTACAGACAGAGAGATGCACACTTGGGTTAAGATCACTCGGGTGAAATTCAAGCCTGTTGCAGTCAATGTGGGAGCTATTTTTTTCACTACGCCTCTGTTTAGCCCACGCTTGAGAAGAAAACACACACAGACACCAAAGAATTATTTATTTAGAATAAACATCAGTTGAGGCAATTGAATGTAAATTGTTCATATCCTTAGTCACAATTATAAAAGCTGCCTGCAAAAGGGCATAGCATAGAGATAATACTATTCCTTTGGTCTTTTTCTCTTTTTCTGTAGCTATCTTCTCAGTAAAAATCTTAATGACTTGGAAATGCAGCAACAGTATATTGTAGTACTAATTTGAGTATGGAGGAAAAGTATTTGTTGTCAGTATTAACCTTTGTTTATTACTGTGAAAAAGCCACAGTAGCATGTCATGCAGATCTAATTTGAGAATTATGTGTTGAAATTATTACATAATTCTTTTGTTTCCACCCTGTTTAGATGTTCTAGAACTGTTTCTGCATATTTTGTTTTAAAGTGTTTATAAGATTGTTTA
Source organism: Melospiza georgiana (assembly GCF_028018845.1). Lineage (NCBI taxonomy): Eukaryota > Metazoa > Chordata > Aves > Passeriformes > Passerellidae > Melospiza > Melospiza georgiana. Next base: position 39,219,694 of record NC_080430.1, on the reverse strand, counting down.
CAAGGCTTTGTTTGTTTATTGTCTAGTAAGGTAATAGGTGCCAGATCTGACTTTACCTTGGTTCCTCACCATTATGTAGTATTTATAAGTAGGATTAACTTCCAAAAATTCAAATTTTTTCAACTGCCTTTGCTGTGCAAATAATGTGGTGCATTTGGTTGCTCTTTTAATTCACTTATTTATCTGCATATTAGATTCTAGCACCAAACTGAAAATGCACCTAAATTTATTAAATTGGCAGTATTTATTGGGTTTTCTAAGTTGTTTTTACATGGTTTCCCTTTCTTTCTCAGGGAAAACAAGAAACAGTGGATGAAAAGCCTGTGGATGGACACAGGCAGTCCTAGTAATGTCATTGCAGTCCCTTGGTGACACTGCCCTTCCCTGTGGTGCCATTTGGGAACTCAAGAGAACTACAGGTACCTCCTACTGTAAACTGGGCAGGGAGTGATGCAGGTTTGAAGGCTTATCTTTCAAGGAAATCTTTCCAGCACACACATGGGAGGATGCTGAACAGTAGATACACAGCTTTGCTTTGACCTGCTGGAAGAGGACCAATATTCTGCTCCACAGTAAATTTCCTACAGCATCCATTAATTTCTATTTCTTGAACATTAAGTCCCTCTCAATACAGAGCTCCACCTGTAAACTATGTAAACTGCTCTGGGAAGAAGATGGAACACATTCACTTCTCATGAAAAACACAAATATTTATAGATGTGTACAGGTATATATTTAGAATATTTTAGAGAGTTTCACCTGCTTTTTCAAAGTAGTATAAATATATATACATGTATATAAAGACTTAGTTCTAATACTCAGCTCTGAGTAAGGAAACAAACTGGTCTAAGAAGCCAAACAGCCTCTGCAACCGAGTTTAAGACTCTTCAGTTTTTTTTACTGGAAAGCTTCAGGTGGGTGCTTGTGATTACACAGCAGTCCGTGCACTGTAGCAGTTCCTATAAGAAGAAGTGGTTTCACCAGTTTTGCAACCTTAATAAAAAAGTCATTCTATCACAGAGAAAAAAATTTGCTATTTTAAAAAAGCGTGGCATGATTCATCTGTGTTTAAGTCACTTTTAAGAATAAACAAAATTTGTGCTTTTAGAGCACCAGTCTCTGCCAGTCCACTGCTGGAAATATATAGCAAACTGCTGTGCTTCACCTTCCCTGAACAGCAAACACTGGGGCCCGTGGAACCAGTATGAACTGATTTTACATAAAGGTTTAACTCACCCATGACATAGGAGACAAAATAACTCTCCTGCATGTTTGCAGAGCCTGCTGAATCATAAAAAATGCAGGCAGTCTGGAAAATACGCCATAACACGAGTTCAGAAATAATTTATATTTCCCTTCTGATTATATGCTGAATATTGGCAGGCCAGTCAAGGAGGACTGTTTATAATATACAGTAGTTGCAAAAAGCTATTTCTTATTTACAGGAAATGAAAAAAAGCGAAGTTAATAAGATGGTTAGAAAGGTAAGATGGTAAAGAAACCTTACACTTCTAGACATAAATAGTCAAATAATTTATGCATATGATTGACATTTCAGTCAAAATTCTGAGTTTGGGATGGTTTATTATGGTTAGGCAGTCAGAATTTCACTGTGCAGCGTCACCAATTTGTTCTTTTCTCCTACTCGCAAAGGGATGCTCTTATCGAGTGACTTTCCTGTGGAAGAGGGATGACCAGGCTTTTAGTTTTTAACACTTGTTAAGTAACCTGACATGTTTTTCCTTTGTTTGTTTGCTTGTGTGGCTCTCATTTCCAAGACATATCCTGTGGATTGTTCAAGTGCAATTCAAAAGTGAGAACTATGTATATCTGCACAGTGTCTCACTGCATGCTGTCTGCCTGAAATGAAATGATTAAATGAAATTACTGACTCTTATACTAATTGAGTCCATCCACGACTGTACCAGGGTTCACATTGTACCAGGGTTCACATTATCCCTCTTAAAAGCTCCAAAACTTAACTCTATTTTGGAGGGAAAAGGTGGAGTTTTTGCCACATTCCCGATGTCTATCCTAGTAGAGCACTGGTTTTGGCACAGACAAAAAGTTCTACCTGTGAAGTGTTAATTTTTCTTGTTGGACCAATGTCAGCCTTCCTATCCTAGAATATGAACAGTTCAAGAATTTTTTTTCTGGGACAACTGAGCTAATTAAATTTATAGTTTCACAGTGTCTCTGACCCTAAGATAATTTGCTTGTGCCCTTTTGCCCCCTTATTAGGTTACTTTGTCATAGATTTTATTTGGTTCCAGGAGACATCAGGGGCCAGTGAGAAATGGCTGTTCTGCAAAGGCAGGGGAGCCTTGACTTTATTCTGGTTGCAGCTTCAGTTGAGGAAAGAAGAACATAAGGCATTTCCCTCTCTACAGCAGAAAACCCAGTGATTTGCATAGACTCTGATCTCATCTGAATGTGGTTTTAGCATGGCTGCTTAAGATATTAATAGACTACTTTTAACTTGGACCTCCCTAAATATCCTCACAGTGGTATTGTTACTGTAACAGAGCACACTCCTACATGATCCTCTTTGGTTAGCCTTAAAAATACTTTAAAACCAGAAAGGAAGAATGGAGTCTTTGTCTATGAATGCTAAAATCTATCTTCATCCATGAGAAGCTGTCGATGATTGCCATGGAAACATTTACTAATTGTCCATGGAGCCTGTAAAATAGTAACAAAAAAGGTAAGATTTGTCAAGAAATAACACTTTGTGAGATTTGACCTGAACCAGAAAATTCTGAAAAGCCACAAAGGCATGGTGTGGTATAGCAAGGCCTTTTCTTCTTTTAATCCTCTCTTGCACACAGACCACCTTGGTGTCCTACCTAAAGAGACCACATTCCCATTGAATGGGAGTAGTGTCACCAAGTCCCTTGATGTCTGTTTACATCTTTCAAAATACAGGGACTGCTGGACTGTGACTGCAGTCAGAAGGCAGGACAGCCATCCACTCTGAATCATAGTTTGAAAGATTTGATAGGTCACATTTCTCACTTTTTTTTTATGCAATTCTCTTCCACTCTGTAAAAATGCCATTTTCCAGGTCTAAGTGTATGCTTCTGGGCGAGGTGTGATGCAAACCCAGTCATAGCTCTCACCCTGGGGACTTTGCAAGGTAATTTAAAATCTCACAGCATATCAGTGCAGGAGGATATCAGTGCTCTCCAAGGAGGAGAGGCAGGACAAAAGAATACACTCATGTATAACTAGGTTGGTCAAAAGTACATCTCAAGAAGCCTCAATAGTTGGTAGTTGACTTTTGGTTTTGGGGTTTTTTTTAAATAATCTTGAAGTGCTACTGCTAAAATCTATTATTTGCCGTCAGTTCTCCATTGGCCAACCCAAGAGGCATCTGGGCTCTTAACAAAACACACTAAGGCTCTCTGGATCTTTAAAGTGTTAATCATCAGGTAGCAAAGGAATTATCTGTTCTAGGAAGTATTTTTGTGGCTGCAATGGTCTTGAAAAAGTTATGAATGGCAGCAACAATTTTGTTCATCACCAATTCAGACTGCCAGCTATCAGTTGTTATTGACCTAACCTGCTGTGTACTACTAGATTTAAACAATTCTTTACTCATTACATGGGTCATTTAACACAGGCAGAAAATAGAATCTAACACAAAGAGGGGCTGTGCTTTGCCTCTGTATTCCCATTGCAGAGGACTCTGTTCCCTACTGGGTCCCAGTGTGAATGAACAAACAATGTCTTCTCTTAAGGGGAACAGATTCCTTACCCACTAGAAAAACGGTGGAGCTTAGAATTAGTTTCTGCTGAAAGGCTTTCCTCCTTACTGTTCCTACAGGGTTTTATAAGAAGAAGTATACCTATATATAATTTGCTTAAAAGGGGATGCCATATGGACTTCTGCCATGTGGCCACTCAGAACATGTATGACAGCATATTACTACAGAAGAATTCTTAAATAAAATTGCCATTTCAACCACCACATGACTAATATTGATTTTAAACCAATGAGGCCCCCTAACAGAACGATAGCAATGGAAATTTTCAGTGTGCTTTGGACCAGAAAGAAGTAATGAAATTGCTTTATATGTTCCTACTGGAAACATCACAAACCCACGTTTCTTTACTATCTGAAGTCCGTATTTTGACACATGAATGGCCATGCTTTACTGCAGGTGCAAAAAACCAGATCACTTAGGGGTCTAGTGAGTCTCTTAATATTGCCTATTGCAGATTTCACTGGGGATCCCATGAAGAGAGAGAGGTAACTGGAAGGGTGAGAGGGAGGCTTGTTAGGCTGAAGACAGAAGCAATGGCCAAGGCAGAGCTGTGTGAGGACAGGAGCTGTCCAGGCAGCCCATGTTTACTGAGAGCCACTGCACAGCTGAGGGCTTTTCCCTTTCCAAATTTTTTCCAACTCTTAAGCCTATGTTCTTTCAGTAACAGTACCAGAAAAGTCCATTAAGTGACCTGCGTGAAATTTGTCTGCTCCTTTATTTCTTGTTTGTGGATAAACCTTTTCATATAATGAATTGGCTGAGGCAGAAAGTTCATGGCAGGAACTTTGTTCCAGGTGAACTTTATTAGATATTTCCCTCACAGGACCACTGATGGCTTAGGGATAACTAGTTTAGTCCTAGCTCCAGCATACACTGTGTGGTGATCTCACCTGGGACTGGTCAGCACATGACCTTAGCAGGCTCGAGTGCATCTTTTTCCATATAAACACTGATTTAATTTTTCTGCCAGTGTAGAAAAGGGCACTTGGCCTTGTTGATGCATAATTTTTTCTGTCATGCATAATTTTTCTATTATTTTTTGTTACTTTAACCTTTCAGAGTGTGTATCAACATATTCTAAAAACAATCATCAGAGGAAAACTAAATAGCAAAAAAATACTGATATAAACCGTGCACATTTCACAGAAGCATTTGATATTCTCTGTTCTGATATATTTTGTTGCATCTTGATGAAATGTTTTATATCAAGGAAAGAAATTAATATCAACACAGATTTATATCCAGGTGCATCATGCACAGATAAAGAATAAATGAAACGAGATAAAATATTCTGCTTGATGATTAACATTGGACAAGGTTGTATTGAACAAAGAGATGGCAGGGGTTTTTTATATGAATGCACATCAACAAAAAATGACAGTGCAAAGTATTAAGTGTTCTGGGGTTGCTACTGATTCACTATCAAAAAGGTTTAGGCGGACAGACTACTAGACATTAAATGGCTCAAGAGCAATATGCTGAAATTCTGTTCAACTAGAGACTTGGATCTTCTGTATCCACTCAGACACGTAAAACCATCTGGAAAGGTGAGCTTAAAAAATACTGGGCATGACAGTAAACATAGGGTTAACAGAAATAATATGCAAAAAAAAATTCCAACAAGAAACCTAAAATTCAAGCATTGCTTCAGAATTCAAAAGAGTGCAAGAGATGAGTCAGTCTCAATACCTTGGCAATAATATGCAAGCCAGCGGGGATATCCAGAATGAAATCATGTCACAAATTGGCAAGGCAGCAGCTGCATTTATCTGCTTAAAGAAGATTCAGTCCTTGAAAATCTACAACTTAAAGAACAAGCTGAATATTCAATTCATGTTATTTTCAACTGAACAGATGGATGGGAAAGCTGGAAATCTACCAGAAGTATAGGCAGTCATCTAAGAAGTCTGATAAAACACTCAGAGAACATAAACTTAGAAAAATAGTAATTTTTTTAATAGGTGGCTTTCTAATAAATTTTCCAAAATATAACAGTATGTGTTATCAGATATTAACAACAACAACAACAAGATAGCTGTATCTGTGATACATGTTGGTAATAAACATGCAGAATGCACAGGGTAAAAGTACATAGAGAAGTGTAAGCAAAATAGAGAGCTAAAGGGACACTTCTGCTGAGCACTCTGAAGGACTCCCCTTCATGAAGGTCATAAAAGGTGCTGTGTATGGAGCCCACCTGGCTGCTGCTGCTCTGGCCAACCTCCCCTTGCCCCCCTCCCACAGCAAGGGCTCCCAGAGCAGCAGGAGCCCTGGGTGGCTGCTTCCAAACTGAGCAACAACCACCATCTCAGACAGTGAGTATCTGCCTTTCACATGGGCTTCTACGAAATTCAAGTCATGAAAGCTGAGGGTGTTTGTGAGCTCCTCTGAGTTTGTACGACGCAGAAAAGCAGGTGCTCCTGTGTGCAGGATGGAAGGGTGAAAGCACTGCAATGGCTCAAATAAACAATGCCTGCATGCATCAAGCAGCTGCTTCATCTGGTTGCACTCTCTGCTCAGGGGTTTTTCCAGTAGATTCACCCTACTCTAAATTTTAAAGGCAAAATCTGCAGGAGAAGATATCCCTTTTTTGTAGGCAAGTACAGAAAGATAATTCTAGTAATTTTTGTGTACTTTAAATTTAAAAAATCATCATTATGGAAAATAGTGTGACAGTCTAGTAGGAAGCATGAATAGCAAAATTGTAGACCCTTCTCCAGACACAATTTTTCATTACACTGGGCCTTGCCTGCTCTAACATGCTTCCCAGTTCTTCCCAGCTCCAGTCAGTTGTGTGTTCCTACCTGGTCCTTCAGCAAAGAGCAATATAAAACCTCATCAATAGTAAAATCGTGTATAGTTCAGATCCATTCTTTTGCTGTTGGAAGGAACTATAGACACTCCATAAAAACCCAGGAACTTAAAATGTACCTCAGGAAAGGTCTTGAAAACATTCTTCTTTCCTGATGGTCACTGTCCCTCCCTGTGCTCCTGTCTACAGCACCCCTTTTAAGCATCCAGCTTGCTTCCCTTGACCTGCTATGTTAAGGTGAAGTTTGTCCTTACTTGACTTCACCTTGCTCCTTTGCCATTGATTTTTTGACTTTATTGTCGTCACTCCCCTCACCTTCTCTCATTAACAAAGCATGGAACAGCGTCTTCTGTTGGCTTACTACAATCCTAGACTACAGACACCCTTCTATACAGAGCAACTGGACTTACAGGACGCCTTACGTATCCTTGCTAGCTGAAAATCTCTACATTTGTATAAAAATGAATAAAGATAATTCAGTTCATCAGCCCTAGATATTTTAAAGTACATTGATTTTTTCTCTCTAGAGTAAGATTGGCCCTTCTTCAGGTCTCTAGAATACATTGAAACTCTTCTAGACATCTAATCATTACAGTGGGTCCTGAATTTGATAGATCCACAAACATGATAAAGGTAGACCCTGCAGCAGTGGACCAAGACTCAGGACCAAATTCATGTTTGTTTAAATACATAGCATATTTCACCTGGATTATGAGGACTTATGCTTTTTTTTTTTTAGTAAAAAGTACACTTCTCCTTTACTGAAGACTTGAAAATACTGAACTGTGTATACAAGTTACATTTTAATGTATTTCAATATGCTGAACTTAAACAGTTATTTTATTACTTGAAAAGAAAATCCCAACTGGCTTTGTAGGATTGTAATTCACTGGCTACATCTTCTACATATAAGCTGAGCAGAAACGTGACGCAGAAAGCACTGATACACAATCAGCACGTGCTATCCCATTTTCAGAGCAGAATCACATTATAGAGTAACTGTGTTCTAGAAGCTTAAACGCTAACTGGGATGGAGCTTTAATCCTTTTACTGCCTTTGAACCACTCTCCCGTCTCAGCTGTGATATTATGAGGCTGTCTAGTCAAATTATTGTATCCCCTAGTAGGAGTCATGTAGGTGCTTCTTATTTCTACATTTATAATGCAGGCAGCACCATGACGCCTAAACTACGTCCTTGTGTCTTTTTATTTCCTTTTGTACTTTATCACATGTAAAAATTGTCCGTAGAGACGTGAAAAGCAGAAAGAAGCAAGACATTGAAAACGTGTCAGCGAAACGGATGTCTATTTTAGCGGCTCCGTTAGGTCAGCCTCCGCACCTGGCCACTGGTGAACAGTGGTGGGAAGGAAAAAAACAATAAAATAAAATAAAATAAAATAAAATAAAATAAAATAAAATAAAATAAAATAAAATAAAATAAAATAAAATAAAATAAAATAAAATAAAATACCACAGCAAATAAACTTCTTTGCAATCTGTAAAGAAGTCCACGGCGTGTTTGCAAAGCCACCTCCAAGGGGCCCGGGCGCAGGGGCCGCTCTTACGCAACCCGCTGCTGCCCTGCTGGGCGGCTCTGCGGAGCGCGGCTCGGCGCCGAGCGGGGACAGCCCCGAGCGCTGCCGCGGCGCTCCGCTGCTAACCAGGGCAGCGCCCGCACCGCTCCAGCCCGCCGGAATTAACTCAGTTCGTTGGCCGGCAGTTCTGGCCGTGCAGAAAAGGCGCATTCCAGCGGAAAGCTGCCGCGGCAAGGGGCGCTGGGGCCTCCCTCCGCCGAGCCACAGGGACACTGCAGGTCCCGTCCCCGGCAGAAGCGCTCAGGAGAGGCGTGAGGAGCTCCGGGACCCTGCGCTGTACCCGGCGCCCCGCGCCATCCCGGCGCGCAGCCCCGCAGCGCTCCCCGCCCGCCGCGCCGCTCGGCCCCGGCGCTGCCCGCCCCGCTCCGCTCCGCTCCGCTCCTCTGCCGGCCGCCTCCCTCCGCAGGGAGAGCCGCCCGTCCGCCCGTCCGCCCGGCCGCCCGGCCCCCCCCGCGGGGTCACCCGGGGACAGCGCCCGCCTCCCGCCGCAGGAAGCGCCGCAGCCGCCCCGGCGCCTCCCGCTCGGCGCTCGCCTGTGGCAGGTGAGACTCGCCGCGTCCCTCCCCGCTCCCCGGGGCCGCCCCGCACGCTCTCCCCGCCGGCCGAGGGGACGGGGCCGGGGAACTACCCCGGGCCGGCGTGTGGGGCGGGAAGCCCGAGCGGGGTTCCGCGGGCGGGCCGGGCCGGGCCGGGCGGGGGTCCGGGCCCGCTCCGCTGCCGGCGCTGGGCCGGGGCGGCCGCGCACGGCGGGGATGGAGCCGCGCCGCCGGCCGCCCCCGCAGCCCGGCCCGGCCTGCCGCCCCGGCGGGGAGGCCGCGGTGTGCCGCCGCCCGGGGAGCGCCGCTCCCTCCCTTCCCAGACCTGCCGGGGCTCCCCTGCCGGCCCCGGGCTCCCCGAGCCGGAGGGGATCGGGCTAGAGCTTCACTCAGCGGCTGAGTGTCCCCCGGCCCCGCGTTTTGTCAGACCTATTTACTGGCTACACGGGAAGAAAATAGGCTCCAGGAAGGGCTACGTCGTGTTTGCTGCTTCTGCAGAGTTCATTCCACCCCTGGGAACTGCTCCGTAGGGAATTCGGGCGCTTTCCCGGCGCGGCGCGTGTGGGAGCGCTGAGCTCAGCTGGGATGGCAGCATGGGAGATGGCTGGGAAACCCTGGGGAGCTCGGGTCACAGATGGCAGCGGCCGTGTGTTATCATTCCAGACTGCACTCTGTGACCAGCTGACAAATTGAAACAAGCTGTAAGAACCTCTCTGCGAATGTAGTAAGGCTGTTTGCTAATCGTGCTTGTGACTGCAAAGGATCACTTTTTTAATGAGTGCTACCGGCCTCCTACTCGAGTGAAGTCAATGTCCCACATGCAGAAAAACAGAGTTGCATAGGTTTCTCTGTATGATGCTTCTGCGGGAGTGATGTAAACAAACTAACACAGAATATTATGTGGAAAAAGGAATATGGAGTAACGTAAGCCCTGCAGCAACAGGTGGCAGAGCTGAGGAGAAGAACAGAGTGCATGTCCTGGCTGTCTGTCTTGCATGTCTGTCATAGCACCAATCTCCGTCCATTAGGGGCAGGGCTTTGTGTCACCAAAACAGTGGCAAACACGGGGCGAGGTGAGCGCTGCCGCCGAGGAGCTGGCTCTGCTGGGTCCCGCAGCAGGGAGCACTTGTGCCCTGGGGCACTCAGGAGGCGGTGAAAAGCGGAAGGAGCCTCAACAAAAAGCAAGTACTTGCAGCACATATCCGATAATCAAATCACAGTTCTTTCCCACGTTAAAGATTTTTCTTCTCCCCCAGAAAGCATACCTGAAACAAAATACTTCAGGATGCTGAGGCACTAAACCAGTGGCAAAGGAAAACAGAGAGATACTGTGTATCGTTAAAAAAAGTTCACAGAGTCAATCCATACAGGCAAAGTTGCCAAAATGCTTGCTTGAGACTTTAAAGTAAGACTTGCTTGAGAATTTAAAGCACAACAGCATGCTTGGCTACAAAAGCTTAAGGTCTTGGCCTTTCTCATTGAATCAATAATCATAAACTGAAAATAGATAGATTTAATATAAATTTATACTGATCAGTTGAGATAAAACTTGAACAGAATAAATGAGAAGGCATTGTTAGGAAAAAAAGCTTGGGAAATGGTATCAGGATTTATTAGGGAAATGAAGAAAGACATATTGTCTCAGATTTAAAAAGGAAATCTCTTTAAAAATGAGGCCTAGCAGAAAGAAAGAAAGGGAACCTGCTAATGCAAAAATACTTTGTTTTCATGGTAAAAGCAGCAGGGAAAATGTTTTGAGAAAAAAAGGGCCAGGAAAAAAATGTCTTTGATAATGATGGAAACATCCTATTAAAAGAAATTGAAGTTCTCCAGGTAACATAAACATTTTAAAAAGTAATATTGGAGTAAGTTGACTAGCTTAAGAGAAACAAACAAAAAGGACATGGGGGTAGTATTACTCAGAAGGAAGCTGAAATGCAGGAGATAAATTGCATTAATTTTCATCACACAAATTGTCACAATCTGGAGATCAGCTCAAGTAAGACACAGAAAGAGAGGTAGCTTGCAGAAAAATTGTGGAATAGGATTAGGAACAGAGAGTGGGAACCAGAGCATAAGTAGATAGCTGAAATGCTACAAGTGTTTCTGGAGACTTTTATATAGGAAGGAAGGATGCCACACTGCTGTCCTAGGGAATTGTGAGCTCCTTTTGCTATGTGGATGGCAGATAAGGCTAAAACCCCAGATCCTGAGACTTTACCATTTTATCTTATTGGCACATGAAGATACTTCAGAGAAACCTGAGACATTCTTAAATGTACTATGGTCTGCACTTCCAGAAGAAGGACTAAGCAGGAAAACAGCTGATATAGGATGATGTATCTGCCATGGCAGGGGATGTCAGAAGCAAGGCCAAGAAAATTGAGGAGGGAGACCCAAAAGTCCCTTATGGGACATTGAAAACCAAAGGGACTTACAGAAAATACAGATTTTATATACACCTGAAAAAAAGACAAAAGATTGTGAGGTGATTTCCTGGAAAGTATTACCAACTAGAAGGGGCAACTGTGATAAGGGCTGACGTTCAGCCACTCTTGTACAGCAGCACGTACACAGCTATGAGGTATGTTGTGTTACAGGATGTCCTGCAGACCAGGAACAGCCTGATAGCTATCCTGTACCAAGCTGGGCTTTCTAGGCCATGACAGACCAGCATTTCATGGAAAAAAAGGAGGCAAATAATTTCTTCATCTACCCAAAGGAAATGTGGCATTTTTAATGGAGTGTTTGACACTGTAACGGAAGAAAAAACAAAGCAAACCATGAATAAAAAGGAAGGAAAGCTTTTGAAGAAGGACAAATGTAACAATGTGGTGCAGTTATGAGAATATAGACAGCTAAAGAGAAGGCATTACATAAACAAAATTAGAGAAAAAACAGAGTAAAATTCCTAACCTTTCCAGGTCAACAAAGCAATTCAGCCCCATTTGCAGTCAGACATAAATTATGGCAGTCATGCTAGCAAAAGATATCTTACATTAGGATACATTTTCACACAAACTTTACACTTTGGTCTGACCTTGGCTTTCTGAATATGGACCAGTTTGTTTTTACTGGTTTTATGACATTCTTAACATTTCCATTACAATTATTCCATTTGCATTTCAGAACATGTTCTATGGAGGGGAAAACAATAATATCATTCCCAATCAGTTTGGTCCCTACAAGTTTAGCAAAATGAAAGGGAGAACACATGGAACCTATGAAACCCAAGGAACCTATAGAACTTAGGCTGAAAGGCAGATAGAGATATGAAGGATCTTCCAAACATTTTTTTATATTAATGGATTAATAAACCAATAATGGCAGGAAGAAAAGGATCAGCACAAAGCTTTCAACATATTAGCTAAAATGTTGCACTTGTCTGACATATAGCGGCTATAATTCAAATGAGCTATTGGGGCTGCATTATATAAATGCTACGATGAGTTCTGCCCTCTTCCTTGGTGAATTAAGATTTTAGCCATAGTTAATACATGTTAGGAGGTTTGATCTAGCTGTTTTTGGAAAACAACAGAACACAAAAGCCACATGGTTATTTCAGAGAAGTGTTTTCCTTTAGGTTTCTGGAGACATGTCCAAGAGAAGCCCTTGACTCTCTTCTGTATGACTTGGTCCTGGTAGTTAATCTTGATCAAAAACATGGTAAAGTAAAACTGCATGAACTTTACCTGTCCTCCTGGTGAAGGTAATGAGATTTTTGTTAAGAGGTTTGATTTCTGAATAACAGGTAACTACATCAGGCATGAGTGGAGGGAATGTAATACTTGGTGTTGAGATAAACTGCAGAGATCCTGTTTGTAAACTAGCCAGTGGAAGATTGAATGACAGAGAAAACTGAGTAGCTAAAATACATTGGAGGACTTTTAGAGGGTTCTGAGTCTTAACATTGCAATTAAAGAGCATTGGAGTGGAAAATGTTGTCAATAACTTCTATGACTTTGGCAAAAACCTGTCATATAGCACCACCTTCCTAATTTTGTTGGAATAATGAGAGGTTAATAAAAAAGTAGAAGGGGACTGTAAATAAGTAAGTAAGTAAGTAAATAAATAAATAAATAACCAACTAAATAACTAAGTGTGGTAAAGTGTTATGAAATGGCAGAACAGGTATATATCTGGAACTGGAAACTCAAACTCTATTTACTATATGTGTGCACATTTTGTTGTCCTTTACTCTGGCCAGGTTATATGGATTTAAGTTAATTTATAATGATTTTTTTAAAAATTTTTAATTAATGGTCTTCACAGTAAGGATGAATGAGTTATTTAGTGTTTTGAGATATTATGGATGTTCTTAGTATCTGAGATCTGTCCAGTCCTCTGGGATTTAGATGGATGATCTCGTTAGGTTCAGAGTCATGCAGTAAGTCCAGAAATATACAGATGCTAAACATAATGCAAAATCTTAATTATTGTTTGCAGTTAATTAAAATGCTATTTTTGTTTGTTTTGCCTCCCTCTGGCATCTTCAAGTCCTAATTAATTCTTAACTGTGGGTGGTGGGATTAGGATTGGCAGCAAAACACACCTCAAACAGCCCACCAGCACCACAGGGCTGTACGTGCAGAAGCTCTGCCGAAGCAAAGATCACATTCTTGAGAAGTTAGATAAAAGTCCCTATTGTTCTTGCCGCCAAGATTATTTTTATCACACTGTCAACATAGATGTTAATGTGCAAACATGCAGGTGAGATACAGAACACACGAAACTCATAAAAAGGGCGGAGACGATGTACGCACGTGCAATCAGATCACTGGAGATGAGATGCACATAAAAATGCTCAGGGGGAGCAAGTGCTCGCTTGACAGATTAAGGAGCTGGCTGGCACTGTTCCTTGTGGTGAGCTGCTTGGTGACATTTATGGCACTGATAAATAAGATTTGTGAGCAAATATCATTAATTGATGTAGTTCAAGGAGTGCCTGTTTGGCCCATTTCTGTGGAGGTGGTAATTCAGGTGCATAACCAGAGCGACACTGAGGGGTTTTGGATTTTGTTTTGGTTTATGTTTTTCTATAATGTTGCAGTTGTTCAGAGTACAATGAGATTTTTTGGCTTAGAAGTGCTGCTGTAATTGGTTTCTGGGACTTTCTTGATTTGACCTAATTGGACATTTTGAAAGGTTGCCAAAGTACAGGGTAGGATTTTGCCAGTTTTCTATCAATGATTAATAAAGCTCATTTGGAGGATCAATTAGAGGTTCAAAAAGAAGATTTTGCACCAGGATTGTTATAAAACCAATGAATTCTGTTTTATTAGTGAACATTTTCAATGTTGAATGATGAAAAATGCGGCTACAGTGAACAGTAAAGGCACATTGTTTTAGAGATAATTTCCTCCCTTCAGGTTATTACTATGTTATTTCAGTAATTCTATAATCAGGGTGGGGAAGCACTTTAATTCTGGTTTGTAGTGATACTTTTGGCAAAATTCAAATTGTTATTTTTAAAAAATCATTAGACTATTAAAGAGTGGTTTAAAGAGGTAAGATTTCCTGAAATGTTTATTTCCTTTTCACAGTGCTTGAAGTTTAAGTAGAAGATTTCTAAAAGTTTTTAGAAAGAATAAGTAACTGCCCTTGGTGTGTCTGAAGACCTAGTGAATTTAAAGACATGAAGTGATATGTTTGGAGGAAGGAAAAGCTGGTAGTGTATGCCATCATCAGTTTCTAATCATCCCAGCTCCTCCCCAAGTTCTCGTTTTCATAAAGATAATTTAAAAGCAACATGCAAGTGGTTCAGCCTGTCTCTGTGCATTTCTAATTTGTTTGTTTCCCTGGTACACAAGCATAGATTTGGTGGATTGTTTTTTCTACAGTCAGAGGACTGACTAGGGTGGATAAGTTAACAAGCAGGAGGTTCCTGCATGTTGGAATTAGCTATTTATCTGTCTCATCCATTGCTTGTTTGTTCATGTTTTGCTCATTCAGATGTATCCTAAAGAAATGAGATACCCAGCTATTACAGTAGTGCCAGTTTCTAATTTGTTCCAGGAGTTCATAGCCGTGGGTCTGAGCACATCAGGAAGGACCTGTAGGTGTGTAGGTGTTTCCATACTCCTTCTTATTGTATTTGGGTCATAAGTAAGGTTTTAATCTTCATGTTATTGGGTTTCAGCTGACTGGGTATCTAAATAAAAGTGTAGCACTGCTATGCTATGCTATGCTATGCATAGCTATGCCATGAGTTGCTATATTTACTCTTTAGAAGTCAAGCAAGAGCTTTTACTGAGGCACTTCCCTCTGCAAAGCTTTATGCACACCAGGTAACACTGCCATTCTGCTGCAGTGCTTGAAGGTCACTTGAGAAGCCAGAGTTTTGACTAAAGTGGGACTCTTCCTTCTTTCTTCCTTCCTAAAGAGATATTTTTCAAGCTGGCCTCCCAAGTACCTTCTGGGGTTCCTGACAGATCGGGTTTTCTAGGGGAAGGAACTGCTTCTTCTGCAGACACTATTAGCATAAATATCACAACTTGAAGACCATAAGCACACTCAGAGGACTCTTTCCTCTTGTATGTCAGGCAAATTGAGTTTAATTTGGCATTTACTGAAATATGACTGTTGAAAATCTACCAGCACTGCATATTACACTGAGCAGGTACATATACTACACTACGTGCTACACTTGGGGCAAAAAAATGGCAATCCATTCTAAACTAATAGAATTATAGCACTATCCATTATAGCATTTCTGCTAGCACCGGAGTAATATTTCTGTCCCAGTTCTCTCAAGAGAATTTAGGAACCAAAATACTTCCATGAAAACACTGTGCATATTTCCAAAATCTTCCAGAAATTCAACTATGAATGGATTCAGGATGAAGATGGTAAAGTGATCCCATTTGTTTCATGTGTTGGGCCTGCTAAAATAAAGCTTATCGAAATACTGCTGCAGCAAGGATGGAGGATGAATGGATAGATTATAGAGCATTATTGTACATGTTTTTACTTACTGAAATGAGTAGATGACCTAATCTTCCCCAGAGTAGAGACAGCAGGCTTCTGCTCTCTGTTCTGAACTTAGTAGAAAGGTTGAATCTCAATTCCTAGATTTTGTTATTTTTACTCTGAGGTGGAGGTTGTTTCCCGGCATGTCTGTGTTTCTTGCTCTCTTTTCCATAGTAATGATTGCTTATGAAGAACAAGTTGGTTTAGAATAGGACGAGCTGCACGATCCCTCAATTAATGCACCCACCCACCTGGTAGTTGAGCTCCATATGGTCTTGGATTAGGAATGAGAGAACTTGCAAAGCTCTTGCTTCTGTCAGGCCTCCAAAATCAAGACTCTCCTCAGTGTGTTTTAGCTTTGCCTCAGAGTAACCCAGTTATAATTATTCCAACTGAAGGAGCCCTTCCAAGCCCTAATCTTTTAACTGAAACCGCTGTGGTTTGGGACGAGGGATCTGGTTTCAATGGGACCTCCACACATCTTCCCACTCCACCTTCTCTCCCAGCTGTGTTCACTCTTCATTTGATTCTTCTCAAAAGAGATGTCCCTTGTCCACTGCTGAAAGGGAACTGTGTGGAAAGCCTTTGGTGCTGCCACAACCACTTCAAACCACAGGCTTTTCTGCAGGCCAGTTAAATGCTATTTCTTCTTGCCTGGTGGGCTGTCCTTACTAGTGTGCTCCTTGACCATCCCATTTGGCATGATGGAAAAGCTACAGATCTGAGCTACTGAAACCCGTCCTTTGTCATCTACTTTTTGCATTAATATTAATTTATTAATGTGAAGTTGCTTCTGATACGTATTTTTGGAAAATCCAAACTAGGTCCACTATCATGAAATTTGGAGCCATGACTCATTAAAAAAATCATCACAGATGGCACTAGGACAAGAATGGTCTTGATTATCTTTTTAGAGAATAAGAATGAACTACTGGTTTTATTTACTCCAGCATCTCATCTAGCCCAGTTGCCCTTGGCTGATGAGTAGAGGATGCTTGCAAAAAGACTGGAAGAAATAGAAAAAGTGTAGGATTTCCTAATTTCTGGCAGTCAGAGGATATGGGAATTTCCTAAACCAGAAATTTCACTGGATTGCATCATCATGTTTATTGGCCATTGATGGACTTGTCAACCATAAATTGTCTGATCCGTTTTGAACTTTCTTGAACCTCCACATCATCCTTTGATAACAGTCCAAATAGCCTTTTTTAGTAAAATAGCTTTTGCAATAAAAAGGAGAACATACATAAATTCCTGTTTAGTCTGGAAGCTGGCTTCTGTCTAGGAGAGCTGAGACCTATTTTTCCCAATACTTTCTTGCTGCAATTTAGAAACATAGATCTTAAAAATAATTTATTGAAAATAATTTAATCTTACTGTTTTCTTTCAGTTCAAATTTTTTTGCCTGTGTTCATTCGGTTTTCTGGACTGAGCACTAATTTCCTGTGTCATGTGCAACCCTGCATAACTTGAAAAAAATTCCCTGCTGTGTTTTTTCATGACAGATCAAAAATGGATATGAACTGTGCATTGGAGGTTAGAGTGTGCCTCCAGATTTGTTTCTCTCCCTTTTGCTTTCCTTCTTGTTATTTATTTTTCTTTCCTATTTGTCTCAATTTTCATTCATTTCTCTTCTGTTCTCACACATCCGCTCTGGTTCCCCTTGAGTTCTGGTGGTAGGATGGATTGGATCTATGTACAAAAACAAAGTATTATTACATTAGGTTATTTTTATATTCCCCAGAAATCTTGAAACAGACACATATCACACTCCATTGGAAAATGGAAAATAAAGAGGAAAAGAAAGAGTATATAGTACTACTGGTTTATTTTCTATTTTTTTTCCAGGAAATGGATATTTGCCCCAGACAAAGACTAAAGGATGTTGGCCAAATACCTTCAGTTAACACCAAAATGTTTTGTAGTGAATTTAGAGAAGATTGGCCTCAGTTAGCATAAATAATAAATGAAATTAATCTAAAGTCATTGCAGTCACGTACTGCCCATCAGTTTTGTTGTGTGTTTAAGCACTGCTTATCCATCATTTAGAGAGGGACTCACACAGGATGCTTTCCTGCTGTGCTGACTCACTCCTGGTAGTCTAAAAATGAAAAGGGGCATGTATGCTTCCTGATTTTCACATTCCTTTTAACACTTTTAAAACAAAATGTTTTGGATTCTCTTTGTCTGCCAAAAGGTGAAGTTTTCATTTAATCAGCAGACTGGAGTAATTTTGGAAATGCTTTACTGTGATTGTTTTCATTTTTAATCACCGTGTCTCCTCATGCACTGTAGCACTCAGGAAGCAAGAGGCCTGGGAAATTGCAAATAAAACCTGTATGGCTTGTAAGACCCTCCTTCATTAGAGGGTCCCCTGCCCACCAGATAATGTGTGCTAGGTGGTCAAGTGATTCAGCTTAGCTCATGTTTCACTGCCCATGCTCTCTGCCTGCTTGTGTACAAACAAATTAAAAATGGAACAGGTGAGGTGTGTACTACTTCTGAAAAAAACACAAAGTCATTTGCATCAGAACTGATGAGCCAAATAACCACTCTAAAATCAAAGATCAGTAAAGCAAAACAAACCAACCAGTAACAAGGAAATCTGGCAGCTCCTGTCAGATGCACAATGTCCATTACCCTTAGAAAGCCCAAAGAAACTGAAACTCTCCCCTCTGCCCAGCCCTAAGGTGTGAAAGCCTGACAAAAATTACTTAGGGGGAAAAGTAAATTGAGAGCAATAAAGGATAAAAAGCTGAAATCCACCAAGGTACCAAACTAAGTTGTTGTGTTAAAATGCAAGAGAAAGAATACGGTTTCATTGACAAGAGCCTTGTGCCCTGAAGGGCGTACCGATTCCCTTCCAGCTCACCTCAGAGCTGGACACATCCTAGGCATGCCTGGACCAGCTATCAGGCATTTGATGAGGTCAATGTTAGGTCACTTTTTGACTGAGGGGAAGTTTCTGGCTCCTGCATTTGTGCACACAGTCATGGACTGTGCATAACTGGTGCAGTGGGAAATTGTGCCTGTACATGACCTGAGCTTTGCTTCGCGGAGAGGAGGGAAACGCTGCCATTGCTGTCCTGGTACAAACTATGCCCTGCCTCCCTCTGCTCCTCCCTCCCTCTTTAGTGCCCGCTCCAGGTCAGGCAGCACAGACACTGCAGGGTTTCAGAGGCTCTTTGACATGTCCTGCACTTGTACTGAACCCTTATGCCAGGCATAAGAAAAGCATTTATGTGAATGCATGGTAGTCCAGCACATCCCTGAAACTCAAAGAGAACAACAGGACCTTTCCTTCTGCCAGACAGGAGTGGTGTTTCAGGCGCTTGGGGGAGCATTGATAGTGAAAGTTGCTGAGGGCTTAGGGTCCTGGATTTCCCAAATCTGGGGACTTACAGTTCATATGCAAGTATCATCTTCTGCCTAAGCAGATAGAAGAGAAACTGTGGTCATGTGAGGACCCAGGAGCATCTGTCCTCATGCACAGTAGGTGCCTAGAGGAACATTTCAACTTTGACATATCTTTTCCAAAAGATGCAGGGAATTGGAATCAGAATACAGGAGGAAGCCGTACCTCTACAGTATGCACAAATATTTGCTCCTGCCTTCAGTGAATGGCGTTCTGTCTCAGTTGCATTCGACGGGGATGATGACACAATTTAAGGCTCCCATTCTCACCATCACATGGCTTTGTGTCCCTGCATTTTAGTCATTTCAGAGCAGTGCATCACCACCCCACTGGCTCATGCTGCGCTCTGTGTTTAGCAGCACATATTTATGACATGGGGAGTGAAGAATGAAGTCTAACTCAAGTCCTTAACTAACCCGTAAGTTAGGGAGGGGATTAACTGCCTACTGCAATCTTTTACTAAGTATTAATCACTTAACATTATTTTCATTTTTTTGAAAAGTCTTTTGCTGCCTCAGTATGTCACACAACTGGGTTTGAAATCACAGCATTTGGGGGACTGCTGATACACTGCTGTTGTTAGCCTGACAAGGGACCTGTTGTGTTACTTTCTGGGTGAAGGAAGAAGTACATGTGGATGGGCTACAGCTATCAAGGTTTGCTCTTGCTTTACAAACCTGTCTTCCTGGCTGTGGTAGAGTTAAAAAATAATTACAAGTTTTTCAAAGGATCACCCACATACACATGGTATGAGAGCTCTTTTCTTTGTTGGTTTCATTTTATTTGTACATGACTCACTCTTGGCAAAATGAGTGAGCCTCGTGAGCCTGTAAAAATTCTGTTTGGATTAAATGATTTGCATTAAATGATTTATAACTGCAAGAAGGCTTTAATATTCCTGTAATTCCTTAAGGAAAAACAAACTGATCTTATTCTTTCAAGTAGCTATTGCTTTCACGCCTGTTACTTCAGACGCCATTTTACTCGCTCCAGCTGATAGCTGCTAATGAGACTCTGGGTACTTCTTCCTTGCTTTCCCTGCCTCATGAATTAGAGATGGGTGGTGGGGATGTACTGTCATCTTTTTCTGAGAACGTTCTTCTGAGCGTCTCTGAAGGCCAGGAAACCTACAGCCTCCCAGACCTGCTTGCCTTGCTAAGAGCAAGGAGCAGCATTTGTGCTGGCCTGAGGTGGGGTGATCATGTTTCTGAGACCCAATTTACCCCGGTTTTGTAGCCCAGAGGCCAATCAGTCTTCATTTTCCTGTCAGAGCCGGTGTGCTGGTTACAGCCACTCCTGACTCCTGCATGGACCAGCTGTCAGCTGCCCCCACACCCTGACCCTTGGCCCCCCCAGCTCAGAGATGTGGGGCATCACTGGGCATCCGTGCAGAGAGGGGACAGCCAGCCGCCGGCAGCCACCGAGGCTGCCCGCACCCTTGGGATACAGCCTCGCAGCAGGGTGTGCCTGGCCAAAGCCCATGGGAAAAGCATGCGAGTCAACAGCGGGACAACCCAGCCGGATGCGGGACGTGCCATCAACAAGCCCTTTAACTTCGTGTTTGCGCAGCGCCGCGACTGCCCCGGCTGCCCGCTCCAGAGGCTGAGGCGCGGCACAGTTGTTAGCGGGGGCCGCTGCCTTCGGCCTCAGAGCGCGGGGAATCCTCCTCCTTTCCCGTGCCCGTGTCGCTCTGACAGGACGACCCGCGGTCACGGGATTTTAATACTCGAAGCAGAGAAGCGTCGCGGTGCCCGCGCAGCGGCTCCCCGGGGCCCGCAGCCGCTCGCCGCCCGCACCTCTCCGCCCGAGCCCCCGGGGCGAAGCGGTCACCGGCGGCGCCCCGGGGCCCGCCCTGCCGGGCACCGCCCGCGGGGGGATCCCGGCTCCAGCGGCGCTACAAGTGGCCGCCGGGGGCGGTTTCGGCTCCGGCTCCGCCGCGGTTTCCCTCCGCCCCGCGCCCGCCTACCGGCGACCCTCTCCGCGGCGCGGAGGGGCCGCGGGGCGCGTTGCGTAACCAGCGCTGGGCTCCGCTCCGCCGCGCGTCGCTCGGGGCGGCGGGAGGCGCGGCGAGGCGGGTCGGGTCGGGCGGCCGCGGCCGGAGGTGAGCGCTGGCGGCGGGGCGGGCGGGGCCGGGCCGGGCCGGGGGGGCGCAGCGCGGCGCGGCGTGTGCGCGGCCCCGCGGGAGGCGGCGGCGCAGGCGGGGGGAATCCAGGTCACGTCCGCAGCCAGACGGCGGCTGGCGGGAGGGACGCGGCGAGAGGCACCGCACCGCGCCCGGGAGGGCGGGCGGCGAGCGGCGCGGGGCAGCGCTCCCCGGTAAGTGCCGCGGGTCAGTCCGCGGGCTGCGCTCGGCGGGCAGCGCGCCCGACCGCGGGCGTGGGCGAGCGGGGGCTGCCGGCTCCGCAGGTTGGCGTCCCGGAGCGCCCCGGGGAGCTGCGGGGCGAGCGCGGAGGAGCCGAGCCGCGCTCCCGGCCGCTCACTATATTTAGCCGTCACCGGCGGGGAGAGCGGCGGCAGCGGCGCGCAAACGCTGCCGGGGACGGAGCTCCGCCGGGCCGTCGGGGCGCCGCCCGCCCGCCCGCAGCAGCAGCAGCAGCAGCAGCAGCATCCGGGGGTGGCGGGGGGCGAGCGGCGGCGCGGCCCGGCCGGGAGGGCAGGCAGGCAGCGAGGGACGGAGCCGCGGCACCGCCGGTATTCATCAGCGCGGGGGGAGCGGCTGCCGGCGCTTCCTGATTTATTTATGTTTGCAGCATAGGTGGTATTTCCCCGTTAAGAGTTTATCCATTGAAGTTTTCTATTTGACTTTCTAAAGCGGCGGCGACGACAACGACAGAAATCCGCGAAGTTAAAATGCCAGATGTGTTAATTGTTAACTGGATATAGACGAGGAAGGCTTGTAGTGGGTGGACTGATCAGGCAGCGTACGAGTAAAAAGGAAAAGGCAAAATTGTCGGCGAGGTGCCGGTAGGAAGGAGGGATCGCACCTGTTCTGGTGAGTGGTAGGAGCCCCATTGCCCCGTGGTCCCCTGAAACCTTGTTTACCCTCCTGTGATGCGGATGGAGGAAGGCGAAACACAGGTTAAAAATGCTGTAAAAATACCGGGTCTGACCAGGAAGGCAAACGGGACATTTTTTTCTACAGTATAAGCCGTGTTCCCTTTAGTATTTTAACACAAAATTCGTGCATTCGAACTGAGCCATCTGCTAGTTATAGTAACATATTTAGCGTTTATTTACAAAACTTAGTCTGTCGTAAATGTATGCTTGCATAATTGATAGACTGGATATTTTTATAAAAAATGGTTTGTTTTCCTTTTATAGTTCAGCACTACTTGTGTGTTGAGACAATTTTCTAGATTTTTTGGTTCCTGTTTTCCCTTCTGAATAAACATTTGAGAAGAAAAACCAAAGCAACAGAGCAAAGGGTTTGCTCTTTTACAAGAAATTTCTGTAATAGGTAATTTTCAGCAGAATTTACCATAATCAATGCAGTTGCATTGGTTAGTTGCGTTGCCTCACAGAGAGGCTTGAGTTCTGTCCCTTATTTGAACTCTAAATATCACAGCTATCTGAATGTATGGCCATTTTAAAGTGAAGAACCTGGAGGAAATCACTGGAAAGTTTAGCCCTTCACTTTCTCATAGAACAGCTGTTTAAGATGCAATAACAACAAAAGTTTTGTGAAACTGTGTTTGCCTACTTCCTTCCTGACAAGGCTTTTTTTCTTTTCTGCCAACTGGCATGAAATCACCCTTCATATTAGTCCCAGGACCCTTAAATTAGTCTCAGCCTTCTTCCAGTTTATTTGAATTGGTGACCTTTGGATGAGCTGGTGTGTTCCATTGTTACTTGCTAATGATGGAATAATCTAGTCCTGACGTACCAGTTGTGAAACCGGGGGCGCTGCTGCTGGATGGAAATTCAAATGTCTTATGGCTCCATGGTGGAAAAGGCAGGATTTAGCTGTGGTTTTCATCTGCTTTTAACTCTGTGGACTCTGATTTCCAGAACTGAAAGGGCTCAAACCAAAGTTTGTTAGAGTTGATGGAAAATCTGCCATTGATTTTTACTGATTTTGAATAGAATCTTGTATGAGCTGGTGTTTAGCAAATCATGGCTACTCCAAACTGTTCAGTCCTTTTGAAATTCTTTGCATATCCAAGTCATTATGTAAAGTCAATTTTTTTTGTGCTCTTTCTTTGTGAGAATGTTCTTTTGCTTAGTAGAAAGTGGTGGTGTTTTTATTTGCTCTCTTACATGCTGCAGCATTAATTTTATTATCTGATCATTTCCTACTATGTGAGTCTGATGTGGGCAATTTTGGAAAAATTGAAAGTGCTTTTTCTGAAGGCTACTTACACTGAAGACAGGTTTCTACAGGTACTTTTCCAAGACCTTGCAGGAGCTGGACATCTTATGTCATAAGACATGCTTTCTCTGATGTCCATGTTGTACTTCCCTTGTCCAGTATATATGGTTGTTTGCTGTCTTTTGTGTTTTGGGGTTTTTTCCTTACAAATGTGAAGAGGGGAAAGTTGTTAGTGATAACAGATACTGTGAAGAAGCTTGCAGAATAACACATACCTGTGGTACGCATATATTCTCTCCTGGCTTCACTGTTGTTGATGATGAGCAGGATTTTTCCTCTTGGCTATATGTAAAACCCCAGCCAAGAGAAAGTAGGGAGGAGAAGGACTGCTAAACTTAAATTATGGAAGTTTGTCAGAGTTTGTTGTCTAGTGTAGCCTGTCTTGAAATTTGATTCCATTTGGAAGGGAGTCAAGGGATGAAACCTCAAAAAAACCCACCTGATTTGAGGCAGGACGTCCTCCAGCAAGAATCTCATTTGCCACCGGAAGGGTGAGACCAGGAATTTTGGCTCCTTGGAAAAGGAAATTCTGGAGCTCATTATCTCTCCACCATCATATTCTGGTTCACTGATTTGGGGTTTGCTTGTTACTTAGAGTAGAAGAAGGCAAAAGAGACATGCATGTGAAAGAAGCTCAGGTAAATAGGCTGAGATGAGGGAAGGCAGGTGAAACACAATTACTGTGAGCCCTCATGCCTTGGATTTCCTCCTAAGACTTGGAAAGTGCTAATCTTCCCAGCCAAACTAATTTGCTCTTAAATGAGAGATGGCTGTTGTGGCAGAAAGCAGAGCTGTACTGCAAGGTGCAGGGTAGCAGTGCAGAGCTGCATCTTTTCTCCATCTTGTCCTTTTTCCTGTGGGATTTCCAAAACCCATGAGAATCTGGCCTCTGGAGGAAAGGTGGAGATAGTGCTCAGGCATTCTTCACCTACCTGCAGGGACTGAGGCAGCACATCCATGCCTTGGGTTTGCAGAGATTATGGCCAGGATCTAAATGTGTGAGTTCACTGTCAGAAATGGTCGGAGGATCAATCAGGAAGGATTTTCCTAATAGTTCCACAGTTCATCTTCATTCCCTTCTTTCCAAATATCAGAAATGGCTATGTGTGTAATACTAGATTCTCTCCTCCATGGCCCCATTTAAGTAAATAAATAAAAGCTGTTTGGTAACTCTTCGGGTGTATGACAGCAAAATTCTGCCCAAGTCACCAAGGTCCTTTCCTTCTATCTGCTTAACTGAAGGAATGCCTCTGGGTGGGTAAGGAAGTCTTAGTCCAGGGAACTCCTTGGCTTAATTTATCCCATCAAAAGAGTTAGCAGAATAATTCACGTGGCCACTAATGTGGCAGTACTGCTGCTGGCGTTTTTTAAACTTGTCATTAATGGTGCAGTGGAGAAATAATCTCCCTTCTTAGGGATGAGCTAGGATTTTATGTGTTGTACAGGGATAACTAAACAAACAATGTTTGCATGTGTTATGAGAACCTTCGTCATTAAAGTCAAGGGCAGACGATAAATTTCTGTGTAAAGATTAAACAATTGTATTCCTTTAATTCTGTGTTATTCCATCAGTTGTATGTGGTCCAAGAGGACATTTTGAATAAAGTAATTGAGTCTTGCATAAGTTGTTTCTCTCATTTAATTCACAACACGTGAATGAGATTGTTTCCACTATTCATCACAACTACTTAATTTAAATATGGTCATGGTAGGGGGACAATGCAAGTAAAAAGACTGGTTGGAAAAGTTGTGTCTGTTGTTAACCTTTTCAGTGTATGGTCACACTGCCAAAGTGCATGTAAGCCTGCAACTAGAGAGGAGTAAATTGAAAGCAAATAAAATGGGGTTTTTTTGACATACCAAAGTTAACCTGAATATTCAATTTTGAATGCCTTTGGTTCTAAAAATTCTCATTTTACTCTAACCCATTTTGGCTTATTAGAAATTAAATATCCTGTGAAACTAGTGAACTAATGAAAGAACAAAGGATTAAACCACAGTTTAAAAAATACTTCATATCCTCACGTGTCTTAAATATAGAGAAGCTGTAATAATTTTTACTGATGCACTAAAATACTCTTATGTTATAATTAGATTATAGGCATGAGAGCGGTGTGATCATTCTAGACTGTTCTGTGTCCTCTGGTGAACCTAACCCAACAAGTTAGGGTTCTGTTTTTCCATTGGAAGAAATGAAAGGACTGATTATCAAGCTGCCTAACAGTAAGGTAAAAAACAGAGCAAGAAGATCAATGTCTCATCAAGTGTATTTAGAGTCAAACCAAGTGTTAAGTCTTTCTTCTTCTGGGTGAAGTTGGTACATGTAGAACCAAATCACTTGTATGTTTGCATACACAATGATTACTGTTTTATCTCGGGCAGAAGTTCATTCTGCTCACCTGCTAATTTTTTTTTTTCATTTTTGATGTTTAACTGTCTTGGATACCTCACAAGAGTTGGTTGGCATGAGCTGCATGCCACAGGTACAGCACCAATGTTGCAGTTGTTGACAGTAAGATGTGCTTTGCAACAGCTGTGGTGTAGGAAAATAAAGGAGCTCTTTGAAGAAAATTAGAAGTATCTGTCAACTACGTAAGTAGTTGGATCCTTGAACAATTGCTCACTAACTGATATCTTAGTGACATGCATATGGATGAACCATTTTCAAAACATTCACAAGAAAAAATATGCTTCTGTGGGTAAGAAGAGCTTTTCTCATCACCATTGCAAGTTGGCTTCCTTGAGTTGTGTGTCATGTTTGCTGTGATTATCTACATCTGTACAAGGTTCTTGAACTGCGGTCCTTTTCCTTTCTTACATTTTCATTTGCAGACCTTCACATCTTTCTTCCCCTGACTTGGTTTTGCACCTTGGCCCCCTTTAGTATCCTGTTATCTCCACACCTCCCACTCTTGACTTTGCATTGTTTCTCTTGATTCCACTGTGCCAGCTCCTTGCCATGTGCTCCAGCCCAGCTCCACTTTGGCAGGTGTGGAGTGCTGCTGCTGCTTGGTTTCCTACCAGTAGAAAGAATGACCACTAATAATTTTAAGCTATTTCTTCTTTAGCATTGCTTTTTTCCTCTGACCTTTAGCACAAAATCATTCCTGGTTCATTTGCCTACCTTCTTGCAACTTTTGACAGGTGGGATTGCCTTCATATGACTTTGTTCTGTTTTCTAGCTTTACATTAAAATAGTTTTATTCCCATGATTTATTAACTTGTCCCTGGCTCTGTTTTATTTTTAATATTTCATACATCTTAAAAAAGATGTGTCATGTTTGTGTGCAAGGTGCTTCAAAGTATAATTATGAGTTGTAACATTTATGTATAATTCTTAAAATAACTGTGTTCCTCCCTTCAGGAAATTGAAGGGTTTATCTTGAGCCTTATTTTATAAGTTAGGTGTCTTGCTTTCTATACTGCATTTTTTCTCATTAAAAGAAGATAAGGTGAAATGCATTATCCAGTTAGATAAACAGGGAAAGAGTCTGTAGAGGGTTGTATCCATGTAATTCCAGAATATACATGAGCACGCACATATGCACTGAAAGAATATTCCCCTGCAGAGTATTTGTGACAAATTTAATTATTAAAACAAAATAATTACTTCATTAAATATTAAAGTATAATTTTATTTCTAAAAATACAGAGAAAATTGTGTCTGGAACAGAGAGTGCTTCCTGTGCAGTGCTGAACTGCATGTATTTTGTGTTGTGCCCGATTCACTGATGTGACTTACTGAAGTGATTTATTTTATTGAAATTTTCTATGTGACCAGAATAAAACAGCTTGGGCTAGAGGACTTGGATCAATTATTTAACTGTAGAAGTTGCTGATTATTAAGGTTAAAGAAAGGAGAAGAAATACCATAATTAGGGTTTGATATGCAGCTTTAATTCAGGCCTCTTTGAATACATGCAGGTAAACTAAGCTTTAGAGTCCATGGATGGTATTACTTCTATTTTCAGGGTGTTTAGCCCTAAGTAATAATTGCCATCCTTGAAACCTCCTCTTAAATTTATTTTAAAATCAGGAAACTTGGGATCAGATCACAGGGAATGCAGTTGGTTATGTAGAATATTGTGGGCGTGTGGTCCTTGCCTGTGCATTACACGTGTGTGACAGTAATTTTTCACAGGTTGTAAATTTTAGTTGAAAATCACCTCTGCACCATGAAGGTATCTAACCTGACTACCCAACTTTTTATTTAATTGTTGCAAACTGTTTAGCTCTCTTTATTTCTCTTGCTTCTCCTGTTTCCCCTGCCCCTAGTCCCATGCCTCAGACCCTTCACACTTTTCTCCTTTGCCAGAAATGAGAGAGGGATGCTAGAGACATTTCATTTTTTTGAAGAGTCTTATGCATGGAGATAGCATCCTTGACCTTCTTTCCCCTTAGAACATCCTGTCACTTGCTCCAGTTCTGAATCTAGCCGATGTTGAGGGCAGCTGCCATGCACCTGGTTCTTTCTTACAGGGTCTTCTTGCCACCAGAAGGGATAAGCCAATGACAGGAGTCCCACTTGCTGTTTTGTTGACCAGAACCTGTGCTTTTGCCTTCTTGACTTTTTGCATTACTGAGTATTGAGTTATTTGAGGGTTTTTTTGTCTTCAGTCCCACTGCCAATTGGCATCTCCCTGCCTGGCAGCCCTACCTGGCAGTTCTGCTGGCTGTGTATGTGAGCACTGCCCCATGCTGTGAGACTTGGACATAAATGGTGATAGCCTCCGTAGCCTCCAAAAATGCACGAAACCTTCTTTCTTGCCGAGTAGGTTGTTGCACAAGATACCATCTTGATGGCAGCTGTCTTAATTTGCATTGAACTCTGGGAGAACCCAGAGACTGCTCTGATAGTCAGGCCTCCCTGGAAGCCTGTGTGCTTTCATCCTCTGCCCGGGGAAGATGAATCTCAGCTGCTGCCACTCTCACGGTAGGATGCGGGGAAGGCGCTCCCAGCCATTCTGGCCATGACTTTCCAGTGGGTGGATGGTGGGAGTGTGTTTTGCAAGGCAGAAGGATCTTCTGCTGTTATCTCTTCTACAGACCTCATATCAAAGCACTCTCTTAGATTTGAGAAGTGCTTTCTGTGCTTGGAGGTTAGGCATGAATGGGAATAGCATGACCTGGGGAAAGGAAAGTGCTGGATTCTGTAATTCCCAAGGGAGGACGGGCTCTGGTCGAACTGTCTCTATAGAGCAGTTCCCTGGGCTAGCCATCCTCATCTCTCCATCCTACTTGCAGTGACGTGGGTCAGTCTCCTTGCTTTGGCTCTGCAGTGGCTTCTCTTCAGTGCCACTTTCCTTGCATGGAACCATGTACATGGAAAACCATACATATATGGAGGGTGCTCCCTTCTGTTTTCAGATGTGTTAATATCTTCTAAAATACATGCTAGCTTACAAATTCCAGAATCTGGATGAAACAAGTTTTTTTTTTTTTTCCCACATACTACAAGAAATGTTTGTGAAGAACACATAAACTTAGGCAAGCCACTTTTCCTTTTTGACTAGACTATTATTTTCACTGGGACAGCAGGATTCATCCTTGTCATAAGGTCCTTCCTTTCCAAGTTACTGGTTCACTTCCAATGAATAGAATTTAAGTAGTTGAAAGAAAAAAAAAAATTAAAATTTGGCATATAGAAAAAAGCCCAACTCTAAACATTTTCCTTTGCTACTTCTGCAGAAATAGTATGACTCTTTGTACAGGTTGCCCAGAGGGCATTGTGACATCTCCATCCTTGGGGATACTAAAAAACAGGTGGCCATGGTCCAGGGCAACCTGCTGCAGGTGACCCTGCTTGATTGAGCAGGTGGTGGAATGGACAGTCTGCAGCCTCCGGCATTCCTTGACTGAAACTTTCTGAAAACATTTTGAAAGAGAATCGCAGTTCTCTTTGATAGAGCTGAGTGAAATACAGAATAATTTAAGGTAGATTAATTCAATGGAAAGTGTAAAGCACACTTTCAAATTAAGCTGGTATGCCAGGCTTCCCCATAATAAATTAAAGAGAGTAAAAAAAATTATGAATTTATACCAAATTAACAGAGCAAATAATATTGCTTCTGTCTACACAAACTACTGAAGCTCCTCTGTAACTTTAAAAGGTGCTCTAAATATATTTTCCATGCACAGATCAGAGTTATGAGCTTACTTAAAACTTAGAAAGAGAATTCATGCTCTCACCTTTCACATAAGAGGCCAATTCTCAGGATCATTGCCTTTGATCCCATAGAAAGAGTCATAGGATTAAAAAGGAGCCAGAACTTGCCTGCTGTTTAGTAGTAATTTTCTGATTATACTTTGCTCATACGAATGTAAATGTAAAGAGCTAAATTTACATAAGCAGACTACTCTGTGAACCTTTGCCCTCCCCTCTCCCTCAAACTTTGCTGTCCAGTTTGGCTCCCAGTGCATTTTCAGAAATCTCTTTCTAGGGTTACTTGTCTCTCTAGCAAGAAACCCAAGTTCTGAAAGCAAGAATGTGTTGGAATTGCAGCCACAAAACCTGAGCTCAAGCAGTCTTCCCTGTGCCATTACTGCTACTCCTGCTCACGAGGCAGCCCTGTGGGGACCAGTGTGGACACTGGCTGGCAGCCAGGCATGTACCAGACATCTCTTTACCTTTGCTCATAGATAGAGCTCATCCACAAATGGCAGCTAGAAACTCATGCCAATAATAGAAGTTCACGTTAGTTTGACCTGTGTTTTACTATAACAGTGCAGGCTGCCTTTTTCCTGAAAAAAATAATTTCTCAATATTTTTATCAGTTTATTCCCTCAGCTTAGAACTAGCAGGAAGGTTGATCATCAATTTGTGGTGGGAGATAGAAAGAAAAGGGGAATTGGATTGCTGACAGGGTATTGCTTGCTGGCTGTGCAAACATAGTGTGCAATAAGACTAAAAGTTTGGACTCCTCTTTGTGAAGTTCAACTCCAAGCCAAATTAACTTGACCTCAGCCTCTTCAAAACGTGTCTGTATAAATATAGCTGTAGTCGGTTTTGATGATCACAGGTCTCTGCAGCTGAATTAATTATTTGATGGTACACAAAAGATATGTAAAGGGAGACTTTTGCCCCTGAAGCCCAGATCTACAAGATCAAATCTACAGACTGATTTTCTTTTCTAATGTTTTCTTGCTAAGTGCTTCCTTATACATCATGCCTAATCTTGTCAATATTTCTTTAGGTCTTGCTCCTTTAAATAGCTTGAAAGCTGTTTGTGTGAGGATGGGCAGCTGAAAGAAGCAAAGGCATTGTGAGCCCTGCACAGTCTTAGGATGGTCTGTGTTTGGGACATGAGAGTAGTATGGCATTACTCTGTTTGCTTTGGAGAGTAATCTAATCTAAAAGAGCTTGAAACAGTTTGCAAATTAGGACTATGGAAACCTCAGTGTTGGGTTTTCTCTTCTTTAAGAGAAGAAATATTTAAACTCAGAAAGAGCATTAGGCAGGAAGAATTTGACAGATTCAACCTGGCAGATGTTACAAGGCATATGATAGAATAGGACTGAGCTTTTACCTGTTGCTGTGTGAAGTTAAAATCTGCAATCTCTGTTAGGAGCTCCAGATTTCACAACACTTGGGTGATGGTGTAAGAGGAAGAAGGGTGTGGGCAAAACTACAGAGCTACATATGAGTAATTCAAGACCTCACCTGTTTTCCCATGTGGAGAGCAGGACAAAGTGGGGAAAGCAGATGGACAGATCAGAAGTTAGAGTTTAATCGCTTAACTTTTGTTGAGGTTATCTCTATTGAGGATAATCTTCAGGGATTCGTGTTTGCTGCATGCTTTCTGCATTTTTTTTGGTGGATACATTTTGAGTCAGAAAAAATGATGTCCGGTGTCACACCTTTTATATTCTGTCTCAGCATAGCAAATCTGAGCTACTAAGTTATAGCCAGCAGATGCCAGCAGCCTTTATGGTACTATACTGTCAGTTTACTTGGAATTGTGTTTTCTGCAGTGATGTTCCCAGTGGTGAACAAGCTACCTTTTTAATAATATCAAAGGGGTGGAATTACTGCCTCACTTCCACGTGAAAAGTCTCAGTGAATATTACAGGCAGATTATGACTTTAAGTAGTGCCCAGGAGTGAAAGGTCAGAAAGAAAAAGCAATGATCCCAGCAATGATTTTTTAAATTGGGTCAGCATTACATGTGTTAAATAGATGCATGTCTTCCTGCAATGTCTGAAATCGGGGTCAGCACTCCAAAATGAAACTTAATGAGATTGTCTTCAGTGGCTATTATGGCTGGAGAATTGAGAAAGGCAAAAATAAAGGTAGGTGATACAAGCTTGCTGTTTTCCAAAGCTCAACAGTTTTCTGAGCAAAATTATCTGCTTACAGGGTGGTTTTAAGATGGAAGTAATTTTATCTACAGTGCTAAATTTGGAATCAGTATACCCAGCCATCTGCATCTGTGTATATGGCAAGTCTAATATCTTGATTTGGGGATTAAATTTATACCATGCTCTTATGTATTTTTTTTTTTCTGACCCTTACCTTAGGCTTTGGTTTTGTTCTGTTTTTTCTTTTTCTGTTATAATGTGGAATCTCATTGTTGAATATTGTTGCATTTCATATTTACTGATATCTTTATGAAAAACTTGGTGAAAGTTTGTGAAAACTCAAGGCTCCTTGTACTCCTATATGTCAGTTAGCCAGTGGTATTGATACTGAATGCAATTAATGCTCTTCTCTTTGTAATCCAAGCTAATGTCCTCTAATCAACATTATGTAATTCAACAAATAGAGCAAAACCTACTGAATTAAGATACTGTTCTGTCCTATTATCTCTGGATGTGCAGCATAGCACGTATTTTTGTATCTTCTGAACATTTTGTAGATCAGCAGCTGAATTTCTGGGAGCAAACACATTGTATTTTTGAGTTAATGAATTTCACTTTCTTTCAGCACTTATGTTCAAGTTATGTTTCTGCTGAATTACACATTGTTAATTAAGAATAATTTTATCTCTTTGGTTAACAGAAGAAATTGGGGCATTATTAGGGTGTTGGCCATGCTGTTTCCACAACGGGTTAGCTGCTTTGATCTGGCTGTGTTGACAGTAAAATTGGGTCTTCTGCTTGGACATGTAGAAGTATGTGTTTGTTAGACTGTTATCAAATTGGAGGAAATTACTAGAATCAGTAAAGTGAAGACAGGCACAGTAATGAAAATCAAGCAATGCAGGGTCACTCAGAACACTGTCACTTTGCTGATGTAATTTGTGGCTGTAAACAGAGGTCGTGATGTCATGCTACAGCTATCCCAGCTCTTCTCAGTTTTGTACCATTTTCCTGTAGCTCACACAAGCCCAGTCATAGAACACTGCATTCCCTTTTGTGTACTGCTCCTTATTTAGTCTTTTTCTCCTAACCAGAAGAGATTAAGCAGCAAAGAATTCAGGCAAGATTTTGAAAAATAACAGAGTGTGAAACAAGAATTAAACTAGAAAAGACTGCAAATATGTGTATATATATATATATATAGATACACACACATAAATATACACACCCTGTCTCTATACATCCATTAGTGACCTTGTATTTACTGAAAGAATTGGTGAAAGGTTACTGCAAAAAATGAGGGGTTTAAAAATTTTAACAAGGCGATTTACTTCCTAGACTTTGGTCCATGTGTGATGGTATTACCACCCTGGGAGTGGTCGATAGGAGTTAAGCTGTGTAAAGCACCAGCAGCTGTGAATTATAGAACAATAAAACTTTGGTAGAATGAGCGGTAGGCACCTACTGAAGTCCCCTCTTCCATGACCATTTTTGGCATTAGTGATATGTCCTGGTTTTGAACACTAAATGCCTTTGACCTAATTTAACTCTAGTGTAACAGCATTGGAAATATGAGGCATATCCATCATGGAAAGGAGGAAGGAAAATACATTGAAGTATTTCCTTATTTAAGTGTAATATTTTTCCTCAGTTAAACATATGCAATAATGTAAAGCAAGATACAGCAAAAAATAGGATTCAGTGGTATTTGCCTAAAGTAAGCATATGTAATCTTATAAGCACTGTGTGACATTTTAGATTTTATTTAATTTTCCCTTTAAGCTTCAGACTGGAAATTAAAGTGCCCTAAAGGAGTCTTTATTCTAGCTGAAGTGCTCTGATTGCGCTGATCTTTTCTTCCTTTTCCTTCTCTTTTTGGTAGTATTTTAAGGTTTGTGGCTTGTCAGGGAGGAAGTGCCATCTATCTTATTAGGAACATTGGCAGCTAAAGCTACTCCGTGCCTCTTCAGTGATCTTAACAATCACCACTCAGCCAGAAAAGGAGGAGGACCTTGCAGAGCTGCAGGTTATCTGCGACCCTAATTCAGAAGTGTGTCTGTAATTTAGAAAAGTTGCAGGGCAGGTTGTGGGATCCATGCTGTGGTTGGCCATCTCACTGGCTGTTTGGTTCTTCTCAAAAGAAACACTGTTCAAAATGTTACGACAGCTTTCGCGAAACTTGTGATTTAAAATCACAAGTTACATTTAATTTAACACAAGTTTAATTTAACTTAAATCAAAAACTCAGAGCTGTGACTAACTATATGAAGACTGTAGGTTGGTCAGAGCACGAGAGATTACATTTCAAGACCAATGCTAGGAGAAGTAGACAGGGAAGAAAGGGGGGAAAAAGCTACCCTGTCTCCATGTCAGAATTACCAGCTTTTTCCCCCTCTATTGCTTGGTATTCCAGCTGGGTAGCACTCCCAAAATGGGGTGGTCATACCTGGGTTTGAGCAGAGGTGTCATCGTAGAACTTCAGTGCTTTTCAGTGCAAAGAAATCCAAAGGGACTCCTTCATCCTCGTGAATTTTTCAAATATATCCTGACATCCTTAATTTCAGAATGTAGGACATCAAATGAAGAGCATTAGTCCTAACATTTGGACAACACCCATTTCAAGTGGATCTTTTTCCAACACAGCAGTGTTCACAAAGAAAGCAAGTTGGGTGCTTGGTGTTTCCTATATTCACGTAATTCCTTGTTGTTCTTAATTTTTATTTTATTTTTTTTTTTAGAATCCAGTTTGTTCTACTATAGTCCTTACAAGGAAACATTTCAGAAGTTTAAATGAAAAGTTGCAGTTCTCGTAGAGTATGTTTATGGTCTCCAGACCTACCACTCTCAGCTGCTGCAAAGTCACAAAGGATCACTAGATACAATTTAATTTGTCTTCTAAAACTGCTGATGAGCTTCACAGGTGTCTGGGTGGCTCTGCAGAATGTCTGGGAGCAAACTGTTTCAGGCAAAATCCTTACAGGTGAATAGTGGATGTAAGCTTGTTTTTCATAATCTTCATTCTGTCATCATACTCCCCTGAGGAACTTCTGGAGCCTGGTGGTGGTTTTAGAAGTGTGTGAGGTAGCAATAGAAATAAGATGCATATGGGAGTAGCAATAATGAAGGAGAGACTATTTCACCACTGTTGGTGATTGTCTGGAGGTGAATTTCCTGATGTTAAATTCCCAAAGTGCTAGGAGGTCATCTGATAACATATAATAAAAATGAGCAGTTGCATCTCTATTATAATTATGGTGTTAAATTTGTGCTGCTTTCTTGCCTGAATTCCAATATGTTTGGTCTGAATTGTTTGTAAGGATAGAGTAGTAATCCATGAAGAATGACAAAATTACCATGGTCTGTTTGTGTTGTGTTGTCCAAATAAAAATCTCTTTTCTGTTTGTACCTGCATATATTTAAGACTAAATGTACCTATTTCTATGTTACCCATTTGTAAATGGTGCTTTACAGTCATATGAAAAGAGATACAGTCTTTTCAAGATCTTCCAACATATTTTTATGTAATTTTGTCTATTTTCTATAGCCTTTCTGGTTTTTAGCACTTAATTAGGACAAATACACCTAAGTGATTCAATTTTCAGTGCTGTCTGGTTACCCATGTTAAAAATTATTCTTTAACTCTGTGTGTTTGCCTTTTTGAGGATATCATGACTCATTATTTACTCGTGGGTAATCATCTTTAGTAAACAGGGCATCTTGTGAGAGCTAATACAGAGCTCTGTGTGTATCAGTTAGAAAGGACCCTTCGAATCAAAAGTTCCTGCCAGCTGCCACCTCCTCAGCTAATATCACCTCATAATACAGAGCTAGTCACAAAATACAGAAGTGATGTTTGTGTTTCAGGAAACAGGAAAGCTTGCAAATAAACCAGAACTCAGTAACATCTATGACTTCAAGGCTGCAGCAAAATATATCGGGGCATGTAATACTCCAGATTTCTATTTTGTGTCTGGTATCTTATTGCTATGTTTAGTGAGTATTGTATACATTTTCAATTAATGGAAGCAACAAAAAAAAAAAAAAAAAGGGCAAAAAATGGAATAACTTAATCTTGTCCTTTTTTCCTGCTGTGGGAAGAAAATATACTTTGTATCTATTACCAGTTACTTTCCTTAACATGATATCCTAGGTTTAGATTTTGAATCATTCCCTGGCTGACTAAGTGATGACTCGCTCGTTTCGTCTCCTGTTTAGAGAAGAAGTGAAAAGATTTAGCTCATGAATTTTTCATGGAGACCACAGATGTACTGGTTGGGGCCAAGTGCTGTCCTCAGCCCCAAGTCAGTGTCGCCGGTGAGCTGTCGATGGCAGCGCTGCGAGCGCGTTTCAGCCTAGAACTGAGATTCAAATGTTTTGCTTCTCGTGTGCATGTGCGGGTAAGAATTAAGGAGATGGCAGATAAACTGATTATAAAAATAGATAGGAAATAGAGGTTCATTTTCCAGTCCAACATGCTGCTGCCAGTACTGAAGCAAGGGTAAAACCATTACTCACTGCCCTGCGGGTGCTGCACCCTGCAATGAATGAGTACCATATTTTAAAATATCTAGTAGCATTATGAAAAACTGAAGTCGAAGCAGGAGTTCAGATCTTAATTAGTGAAACTGCCTTTCCATCTTTGGTGCTCTGAGCCAGAAAAATCTGATTATATTTTAAACTTTCCCAAACGGACTTTGCCTTTTCCCTTCTTAGGAGCTGCCTGTGAAACCAACAGCAAGGAAAGGTGTAGCACAGAAGGCAGCTTTACTTGCCTTCATAGCCTGGTTTCAGGTTGGAAAGATCCCTCTGAAGTTTTACTGTATTCTTTCAACCTCTCTGTTTTTCTGTACTTTGAAGTTAAAAACCAAGTTAACCTTTGACCAAGAATTTCAAAATCACCTGGTAGAAAGCCCTTCCCTTTCTGCTGCCTGATAAATGAAAAACTCTCCTTTGCATATAAGACTCAAAAAACCTCTGTAGAAAAGACATGAGGCTTTATTAATTCTGAATTGCAGTTTTTCTGGATAATTCTCTTTAGGATGAGGCACCTCTTCCAAGTGTTTGAAGCTCTTCCTTACATTTGGACCTGGAAATGGAATACTGAGCAAAAATAATTAGAGGGAAAATGTTAGCAGCACTGTCGTGATGTAAAGACCTTACCTGCAGCTGGGGTCTGCCCGGTAAATGAGGGTGACTGTCAGCCTCACCAGCTCGACACCTGATATAAAAGAAGAACCAACACAAAGAAAGCTAAATGAAAAAATGCCTATGCCATGTGGTTTCTGTGCTGTAATGAAAAAAAAAAATCCCTTTGTGCTGAGCTTAAGGTTGTGTGCTGAGCTTAAGGTTGTTTTTTCCCATTGTCTTATTCAGCATCTATTTTATGAAAAAGGGCAGAGCATGGGCAGAGCATGGGCTGGTTTCACAGCTCTCTCCAGCTAGTGGGCATAGGAAGTCTCAGGCCCCGTACTAAATTTCAGTACAAAACGAAGAGCATTGTCTGGTATAGGGTAGATTGTGTATTTCATGTTTGAAATTCCAGCCACTGCTCCCTGCATGAACAGTGGAGGTTTCTCACTTGAGGTTTCTGAGTGAATCTGTTAGCAGTTTCATAGATTTCTGTCCTCTTGTAAGGCTTTTTCAAACTTTTTTCCTGATCCTGTGTCAGGATGGCTCTCAGGGGCGCTCCTGGGCTCTGCTCTGTTTATGGGAGGGTTTTGTGTCAGGGGAGAGCTGTGCATTGGTACCTCCTGGGCATGGCACCATGCCTTGAGCTAGTGCTGTGCTGCTGCTGCCTTACATCCCCTCGGTGCTCCTGGCAGAGGGCTTCAATGGAGGGGGCTTTCTGTCCAATGCACGGGGCAGCAGCAATGGCATGGCTCAGCAGAACTGCAGTTCTGAGTGAGAGGAGGAGATCTACAGACTGCATCATGTGCTGTAGAGCTGGGTGAGTGGCCAGCACCTCCCTTGCACCCATAGGCTGTCCAACAAGCTCTGCAGTGCTGTCTGTGCATACAGGCTGAATGCTCCTGCTTCAGGTTGGGAAAGTCAGAGATTCCTGCTCATGGTGCAGCTCTGGAAGCATCGGGGTAGGACATTTTTAGTGCCTTTTCAGGAGGTGATTTGTACCTGGGAGGGACACTCTTCTAATG
Source organism: Melospiza georgiana (assembly GCF_028018845.1). Taxonomy (NCBI): domain Eukaryota; kingdom Metazoa; phylum Chordata; class Aves; order Passeriformes; family Passerellidae; genus Melospiza; species Melospiza georgiana. Next base: position 39,181,781 of record NC_080430.1, on the reverse strand, counting down.
GAGGCAGTGTTGTTTATTGTGCGATACACAGGTGGGACACAAACTCCTGAAGTACTACCGGGATATAATGCAAGATAGGTCTTTTAAGGGAAATCATAAACATGTTTGGCACATACACACAATAAAGTGTCTCCTGTAAGACTCATTCTTCCAGTGTTGCCTAATCAATTTGGTACGCTGTTTTTGAAGGTTTGATTTCTTTTATGCCTTGTGTCTCCTCCTGGTATTCGGCTGTCTGGCTGGCGAGGCCTTTTGATGCTATGTGTTGTATTTATAGCCCTTATGAACTTGTCTTGCAAAATCACTAGATTTTAATCACTCGCTTCTTTGAGAACTGAATCTTAAATATGCAGACTCCTTGGCACTTAGACAGCTTTATTTGTCTATCAAAATATATTAAAGGCAAGTCAGTCTATCAGACCTGGTTATCTTGAAAGGTTTACTGGTTAAGTTATCAGCTTTTTCCAGGGGCAGCACAGAGGTGAGTAACAGTAGATAGATGGGCAGAAAGATTGGAAAAGAATTATTAATTTAACTATCTTGGAGTCATAAACTCCTGTTTTAGCAGAGCAAGTCTGTCATTATCTGTTTTGCTCTTTGTGCAGGAAGCTCTGGTCTCCCTAAGGCTGAGTGCCATTTTGAAAATCTTGTCAGGGATAATTGCTGTTGCGAAGGTAGACGTTCACACATTCTGGAAGATGCCTGGGATATAAAAATGGTGATGTCTCTAACTACCCATTTCCTTGCTTTTCTCCTCTTTTCCTGAAATTTCAAAAAAGAGGTGTTAGAGAATGATGCTGTTAAAATCGATTGACTGCCTTTCAGTTTTTAAATTCTATCTTTTCTTTGTTTTGTCTTTTGATTTCTTCTTTTCTTTGAGTTTTCTGAATTTTTCTTTGCCTTTTAGATTATTTTCTGTGGAGAGTTAAAATTGTCAGAGAGGTTTCTAGACATAGAATATGAACTGTGCTAACTGAACAAAGAACAGTTCCTATTGAAGCCTGTCTGTGTGGCAACATGAGCACAGAATAGAAGAAAATAGGATATTAAGAGGAGTCTCAAAGATGTGATAAGACCCCCCTTCCTTGCTACTAAAATACCTTAAAAATTGAGAGAAAGCTGATAAGGCAGTGTGTTGAAGATAGGCAATACACTATATAAAAGCACAAGTTTGGCTTTCAGCTTACATAATAGACAGGGGAAAATGTCACTCCAGATTATACTAGTTGCACTAAATGCCTGTCTATTAAAAGCAATTGAGTTTTTTTCCTGCTGTGCTGGCATATAGAGCTGCTGTCTGCTGTGCTGTAGCATTCAACCAACACAATTTCAGCTATGTTGATTTTTTTTTTCCCTGAAACACTATGTCTGTCAGTCACTTTGCAGAACTTGCTTGGAATTACAGATATAAAAGTTTGTGTGACAAGGAAGCAGGCTGCTGTTTCATCAGTCTCTCCTTTTCAGTGTCTTTTCTCTGGGCAAAGCAGAGTTTTAAGAGTTTTGGAATGTCAGTTCTTCAAACTGCTACTTATGCTAATTTTACTAGGTAAATTTTGAGGAATTTTGATCCTTAGCATTTACATTCAGTCATAAAAATATGAAATGTTTAGTTTAAACTTTCAGAGGGACAGTACTCGAAATGGGCTGATGTAGCATTACATGCCATGTCAAAAAAGGAGACAAACTTTTGTTATTGCTATTTTGATTTTTCTTCTGAAACACAGGCAGAAGCTGTTCAATTTGGGAGCAATGTAAAATATTTTTTGTTTTCATTTAAGAAAGAGGCTTATTTTTGTGTTTATTTGTTTGTTTTTAACTGGCCAGTTTAAAACCTTGATTGTTGTGTTTTGTTTTGCTTTAGGAAAGAAACTAGCCAAAGTGATCTTTCATTTTCTCCAAATTATGGTGCTACTCTGATAATAGTTAAGGAATTTATTTTTTGCTGGATTAGACACAGGATCTTAAATTTTCAAAAGTGACTCATGATTTGGAATAAGGCCATTTTAGAGTGCGTAACCTAAAACATCTGAAAGATGGTATTCAGTTCTTACTGGAAACAAGATTCCATTAAAGACATTTCAGTTGGTCAGAGAAGTGCCCAGGCATCCAAAATCACCACTTGTATGTTCAAACTGAGCTTATTAGATTTAATAAGAAATTAGATTTGAGAGCTTTAAATAATTTAAGAACGTTAGAAGATTAAAATCAATCAGATTTTTACATCTATCTGTAATTACATAATACAGTGTGATAATAATATAATTTATGATATAATGTCATTTATTATAAAAAGATTGTGCTATTATTGCATGTATTAATGCAAGGGGAAGGAAAGCAGGCATAACTGATGGGCTAGACAGTGTGTTAGGTTCCACTGTTTTTTATACTGCAACATAGAATGCCCTGTAATTTTCAGTTTACAGCACTTACAACGCTGATTTTGTGGCTATTTCATGGAATCACAGAATTGTAGAATGGTTTGGGTTGGCAGGGGCCTGCCATGGGCAGAGATACCTTCCACTTGATCAGGTTGCTCAAAGCCTTGCATTGAATATGTCCAGGGTTAGGGTATCCAGAGCTTCTCTGGAAAACCTGTTCCAGTGCCTCCTCACAGTAAAAAATTTCCTCCTAATATCTTATCTAAGCCTACTCTATTTCAGTTTAAAGCCTTTCTGCCTTATCCTGTCCCTGTAAAAAGTCCCTCTCCAGCTCTCTCATAGGCTCCCTTTGGGTGCTGGAAGGTGCTCCAAGGTGACTCCAGAGCCTTCTCTTCTTCAGCCTGAACAACCTCAACTCCCTCAGCCTCTCTTCATCAGAGAGGTTTTCCAGCCCTCTTATCATCTCCATGGCCTCCTCTGGACTCACTCTAACAGGAAGCTGCTAAGCAGCCTGACATAAAAGAAAAAACTAAATCCTACAGAGCAAAATGTAAGACCTAGCAGAGGTTCTTAAAGCAGCAGCATCAAAATAAAAAATTCCATTGAATGACAACGTATACATTTATTGATAAAAGTGGTGTGCTGTGTTTATTTCTGCCAAGGAAACATTGTTCAGGTTTTTGTCACCAGTAACTACCTGGGAGGATAATCGGACACAGTATATTGTCTTCAAAATACACCTGTGAAGACAGTCCATAAGCATGAGCTTGTTGTTGTGTTTCATTCCCAAACACTGGTCAATTCTCTTAATTGCTAAAACAGTCGGGAAAATAATTTGAACATTATAGATAAAAAGATCTGATTTCAGATAGATGAGACTGTTACAGTCCGATTTTGTGTTTACAGCATCATTTTCATCACAGCATAAAATGGAAATTAAAAAACTTAGAGTTTACCGTGGATGTGTCCTATGGGTCAGGTTTTCAGTTCATTACTGTTCTGAATGAAGAAAGCAGATACAAAACAGAAGGAAATCTAAAATAGTTCCATGAAACAAGAAGCTGCTTATCAAATAATCTGATTGTAAGTGTCAGCATCCAGTGGAAGATGTGTTCATAGTTAATAATTTTGATTCTTTATCGGTGAGGAAACCACAGAGTGTTCTGTCCAAGTTTTTAAAGATGCCATCCAAAATGCCGTCCAAGATTTTGATTAAAACAGCGTATGCCTTTTGCACAATGAGTTGTTGTGGCTGGATCTAATTAACAATGAACAATTGCAACCATGAGAGAACAAAATAAAATAATGATTCAGATAAATTATGGAGCTTTTCCATTGCGTAGTCCATATGACTGATCCCAAATACAAAAATTGCAGATTGTTTTTTGTTTAAATTTCAGGGTCAAACACCAAAGATGAAATATATGTAGCAAAAGCTCTTATGGTTTGTAAAGTTGAAAATGTGGCTTTCTAATCCATTGTAGCTTAGCTTACATTTTACTTAAATTTTACTTAAATTTACTTGCTTTGTCATAGAATCACAGAGTATCCTGACTGGAAGGAACCATGGAGTTGGACAAGGACCATGGAGTCCAACTCCTTGCCCTGTACAGGACAGCTCCAGGAATCACACCATGTGCCTGAAAGCATTGTTCAAACACTTCTTGAACTCCTTCCTTTTAAACAAGAAAGTAAACAATTATAAAAACATTGTCTGAATGAAATGGAAAAGAGAGAAAGTAGAATGTTTAGTTTCTTACTATTTCCTGTGGACATGGAATCATGCATCAGCGGGATCAGGCTGGAAGACTATGAACCTCTGCCTCTGTCCCCTGTTTTCCTGTCCCTCTCCTCTGCAGCAGGTGATCCTCCTGTCACCACCAGTTTATGCTGCTGTGGAAGGACAGTAGAGGTGATGCTGCCTGTTCCTCCCTCCAGTCAAACTGGGACCACTCAGCCCCCTTGTGCCTTGGGTTTGCTCCAAGTGCCTCCTACCACTGTATTTCTCCCTGTGCATTTCTGTCCCACTGCCTTCCTGCAGCCCTGAGTGGTTCAGGGATCCATGCCAGAAGTCAAAACATTGTAATTAGTATATTAAAAAAAAGGTTATAGTTGAGAAACATATTACTAGTGCAACTGGCATCTTTTTCATGGATCTGGAATTCCCTTGGCCATCTAATTAATGCCTGTCTCCAGAAAAGCAATTAATAATAAAGTAGTGGATTTTTTTTTTTTTTTGATCATACATTGTGCTAGCAATTGTTCCAATGTGTTCACGTGTAACCTTAAAAAAACGGAATTGCATGTTACTGATACCAATAATCAGTTATTTAAAAAATCTGAACTAGGAAGATGAATCACTGATCTTAGACAAGAGGTTTTGGAAAGTAATTACAATTTTATTTACTGTATTTTCTTGATTAACTATGAGATTCTCCCATTTTAGTTTACCAATAAGCTAGTAAGGTCAAAATGATCTCAGAATAAATTTATACAAAATATTTTGACTTTGTGATTCCCAGCTCCATGTGAGGAGATGTAGAAATCATCGTGACTTAACAAGAGTAGGAACTGTGGTAAACATTACTAAATAAAAAAATGTGCATCATATAGTAAAATAACTTCTCAGCTACATTCTGCTCATGGAATATATTGAAGTGCAACCTTACATCATCTTTAATTCAGACAGTGGGATGCTTGAAGTCATCTTTGCTTTTGTGTTTTCTTACTGTTGGGACAAGCTGGCTGGCAGCCAGCTTCAAAGCATCCTCAGGGCACTGCTGTAGCTGGAGTGTGTCCCCTGGGGAATGCTGTGCAACCAGCCACAGGTCTTGGGTGCACTGGGATCACCTGTCCTCGAGAAGCTGCTGGTGAAACAGGAGAATCAGAATACTGGCTGCGTCCCCCATGGTTTAGAGCATCCTGCTCCCGTGTGTCCAGGCGCCTTTCATGACCAGGTGGACCAGTGCAAAGGCAAGAATACGGTTTTTGTCCTTGGTGGTGTGTTACTCAGTGTGTGTGTTGTCCCTCGTGCTGGTGTCCCTGCAGGAGCCTGGTCTGCAGCCGGACTGGGCTCCTGGATCCACGGCTCTGCCGGCGCGGCTGCCGGGCACGGCGCGCTCCCCTTGGGCTCCGCTCCCGCTCCCTGCCAAGGCTTGCAGCAGTGACGTGCTGGGGCTGCCTGCTGGAGTGCATCATCTGCCTGCAGTGGGGTTTGTTTCGGGCTCGGGGTTTGCTCTGCTTGTTCATCACCATTAGCTAACCATTAAACAGGTATATGCTACCAACTTCAGCCTACCCAGGGGAGCTTGGCAGAGTCTGCGGGCATCCTTTAGCATGGCATCCCTTTTATGGTAAAAGAGGTCTTATTATAAGCAGTGATAATGCTCAGAGGATTTCTTTTAAAAAAAGTTATTTTGTGTATGGTATTTCTTTTAATACATCCTTGTGCATAAACCCTCTCGGTATAATTACAGCTTTGTAAATCCCCATTATTTGTTCTCTCTTTATAACAAAGGATTTGTCTGTTAAGTTACAATTGCAATTACCTCATAAACCCAGCAGCTGAGTATTATCTTGTGATATACTGGAAGAAACAAGCAAATACCACCATCTTTCTGAAAATACAGAAGTGTAAATGAAGCCTTTTTTACCGAGCATCCAAAGTGAGGGAAATACCATTTTCCCCTTGCCTGCTAGTTGTTAGTTGTGCATTCAGAAGTTTTCAGTGTGCATGAATCCAATTTTGAATTTGAATACTTTGATAGTTCTTTTTTTTGGTTCTGTTTCTCTTTGGTAGAAATAAACACAAAAGGCAGTTCCAGTGGATTTGGTTTGGTACATTACTACATAGCTCCTAAACAAATATTTGACTCTGTCAATTTGACTCTTAATTGGAGTTTAGTCCAATTTCACCTTTCAAAAAAAACTCCTGAAGCTTCAGCATACTTGACCTTAGCTCCAGAAAATAAAGCAAAAATAGTTTCTTAAGGCTTTTATCCTGTTAGCTTAGCCAGAAAACCTTGATTCAACAAGGTTTTGAATTTATTCATAGTTGGATATCACTGGCAAATGATGTCATTGTCACTAACAATGGTGTCCACTGCCTCTCCACAGAAGATGAAGAGAAGTTAGGCAGCTGCAGACACTAATGAAATATAACTCAGTTTAAGTGAAGATCTATCTTTGCTTTGTATACTGGGCACAGGGAGACATTTTCCAAAGCCCTTTTTTAGAAATACCTGTTTCTGTTTCATTGCATATTTCTTATATTGGCAACCAAAACTGCCATTTGAAAAACACTTCCCAGCAGAATTGTGGGCCTGATCATTATACGGTGTTGTTGTACAGTACACCTTCAAACCTCTATGGAGTCCCATAAATAAGAAGAAATAACTCTTCTCTTTAAGCTTGCTTTCACTGACTTTCACATGTCAGGTTTCCATGTTATTTATTCTTTGGATACTATTCATAGCTCTCAATATGCAGTATGCAGAGTTTAAGGCCATTTCTTGCTCAAATCATACAGTCTGTGCCACAGTTCTGAACTGCATTGGGACAATTTACTGGGATACATGCTATACAGGGCTCGTGCCATACAGGTAGGAAAAAGCAGAAGAAAGAAATGTAACAAAAAAAAAGACCCTAAACTCAAAGCAGTTAGTGTGCTACAGACCAGTTCACCATATTTTTCTGTGTGTATTAACATTTGCTTTCATGGAACTGCCTTAATTTTGGATGGAATTACCCTGACAGCTGCATTCCAGTGTGCAGATGTGATGGTTGTCATCCACCATCCCAAGAAGAGCAGAATAGCACCAGTTTTTAGAAAAAGCAGTGCAGGAAAAAAAAAATTACATGTTCTGGATGAGTTGGAGGCTGCCAGGCTTTATTAAGTTCTAAGATGTGTTGGGTTGGTAGTGGCACCTTGGGAAAGATAACATAACAAAGTCTGTCATATTTTATTCTAGGACTCAATAATGAACTTTACTGGCTGGGGATATTATGCAGCAGTACTTACTGTATGTTTGTCCTTCAAGATACTAGCTTATTTAATTTGGCCATCTCACAGAAGATAAACCTGGGACAATTAAGAAAAATCATAGTCATTCACTTATCAGTGGGGTGATTACAAGCAGAAAAGTATAGGCTTTCTGAGAAAAAGCAAGAAGGTCCAAGTCTTGTCTCTGCAGTGGATTCTTTATGCTTACGCAGACATATGGACAATTATTAAAATCAGGCATCTGGTGTAAAGCAGTCTGAGTCTGAGGATGATTGAAAGGCTGAAGAAACCTTGTTTTGGCTGTCTCAGCTTATCTGTTCCCTGGGTTCCGCTTCACTAAGTTGGCAGAGGAGAGGAGAAGATTCCAGGGTGCTGTTTGTACCATCAGTCTCAGAAGAATTGGTGGTGACCTCCACCAATAGTTGCAGTATATGGTTAAACACACATGGGATGAATACCTCTGAGTTCCCACAACTTCCCATATCACTGTCATCGTACATTGCATATAGTGCTTGAAGGTTTCTCTTAGATTTGACTATTAGTTGGTTGGTTAAGTTTTTTAATTTAATAATTCAAAAATATGTGTGAAGGCTTGTTTTCAATATCCTGATGCTTTTCAAGCTTGAGTCTTTGGTCCTACACAAGGTTTTCAGGCCTAAGTGGAATGCAGGGCTTCTTATCAGCTACAGTTTGTTTGCTTTCTGTGGCACTGGGCCCGGCCCTATGGAGATGACATCCCTAAATAACTTTCAGAGGAAGAAAATAACTGGATTTAGAGCATATGATTATATTATGTACAGAGAAAATAGCTGCCCTTTTCTGGGATCTGCTTAGTTCTCTTAAATTCAATTAATTCTTACCTTACAAAAATGCAATAGCTTTTCTTTTTAATGGCATAAGCAATGTATTTTTTCTATAAAGAGCGGTGGAATAAGTTTGAAGATTTTAAACAATTATTTTTGGTACAGTTTTTATTTTAAAGGTAAATTAATTTATCATTGCACTTTTCAAAGTCAAGAAGAATTGCGACATTAACATTCTAATGTAAATACAATGTACTGTAAGAAAACTTGAAGGTCTGCTAGCCAAAGAGTATTTAATCTTGTTACTTCTTCATTAAAGCAGAGAATTGTAATGGAAATGTTGACAAAACAGGACTGCAGACATTACTGTCTGTGGACTCATCAGTTGCATTTTCTGTAAAGCAGCTTTGAGCTCTTTAGTATGGTCTGAACAAACATACAGCAGTAGCAATGGTTATTTTTGTTTCCACATTATTCCATCTCTCAACAGTTGGGTCAGGCTACCTGGCTGATGCCAAGACTTCTTATACCGAGGAGGATGACTAGCTTCCAAAAAAATCACTGATGCCCTTGATTGCTATGACAGCCAGTCATCAAGAGCAATAATAAATGGTGACTCTTTCTTGGGCACTTTTTTGGGGAGTAGGACAGATGTGAGATGGTGGCTCTTGGTTGGTCATGCTAGTGGGGCAGCAGAGCACATATTCCACTTACATCTGGCAGTCCCTGCAAAGGCAGGTATAGCTGTGGGTGGGGCTACGTGCAGTTTTTTGGCAGCAGTGGTTAATTCTTAATCTGTATGTATGTTTTAAGTGGAGCGATTTTATGGGTTTTCTGCCTCCCAGCTATGGTCTTGTTCTTGCTGTCCAACCTAAACACAGGCTTTCTTCTGCCCTTTTATCCTGCAGAGAGCCTATACCTGCATGCTGATGGTGATTAGCATTGCACTGGTGGTGAACACTCTCAGGATGCATTCTCAGGATGCATCCCTGGGTCCCAGGGCTCAGGCTGGGCACACTGGGTGCCTCGCAGCGCCGAGCAGTCCAAGGCGCGCTGTGTGGAGTTCCAGGACTGGGAATGCCTGTTACAGATTAGACTTTGGCATGCTGCAGTCATGGCTTTTCACTCTGCAGAGTGCATGGCATGGCTTGTTAACTACTGCAGATACTGGAACTGTGAAATCAAATGGCCTTGAGTCAAGACTGGTGGGGCAGGAAGAATTAAATTAACTTTCTGTGCCAGCAGAGTTCCTTGCATCTTGAGGAAGAGCTTTGCTGAGGGAGGTCAGTGAGATTTTTCCCTGCTGTCCTTTTCTTTCCCCTACGTTTTTGTTCTTTTTTATTCCACCTCCACTGTCATGCTTTTAATTCTGACTGGGAGCTGCTAAACAGAAGAACTGAAAGCCAAACTTACTGGAGCAGCTTTAAGAACGAATTTATCTCCTGGTCGGGAGTGCTCATCCCCCACTCCTCTCTTTTTCCTTCCTTGGCTCTGACGGAATGAGAACTCTCTGGCTTTTCCAGGCCTGGGTGGCTTTCTGGGATCTTTTGTGAAAAAGGAAATTGTAGTGAGTTTGTTCAATCAGTCTCTTTGTGGACTTCTGAACACCAGAGCATCCTGCAGGGACTAAAAAAGTAAAGTGAAATAAATTCTGGGGTGATTCTGTCTGGAGGACTGAATAGATGCTATCTTTTGGTAACTTCAGGTTTTTTTCCAAATGAAGATGTCTGTGATGGGTGTGAGGAGCTTGAAAGTAAGTTTTAATAGGATGAATAGGATTTGATGGATAAGAAGAAAAGTATAAGAAGAAAAGTACTGCTCTCATCCCTAATCTGATAGCTGTTCAAAGACTCAGGCAGAATACACACTTGATATCTAAATTTTCTGAAGAGCACTTGGATGTCTTTTCTCCTACTGTGTACTGGATAAGTATTGGATCATATGAAAATAAGTTGTTTTAGCTAATTGTGTGTATTCCTTTTTGGGATTAAACCCATACTTTAGTTAATGACAAGTTATTTTCAGTTTTTCAGTTTCTGCTAAACAGCATACAACAAAAAAAAGGTGAAATAATGACTGAAATGAAAAAGGAACATTTTTACTTGGACAACTTCATGCAGTCAGGAATTTTCTCTATGTTAAAGTAGGAAATTTTCATCTACGTCTATTCTGCTGCCTGATCATTTTAGCAGTATTGGTTTCCTGTGGTTCAGCAAGTCAGTGGTGAATTTTCCTTAAGAAAAATCATGAACAGCTTCAGTAGCAAAGTACATTATTTTAACAATCTCTATCAGTAGTTTTTTTAGTGTTAATGATAGTATTTATAAAACTGAGAAGGTTCATAAGTTGTTCTGAAAAAGATGGAACTTGAAAAAATATTTACAATTCTTTTCTCTCTTTTTTTTTTTTTTTTTTTTTGGTACCGGGACTGAAAGGATAATTGTAAATACCCTGATGAATTTACAGGGCCTCTTGTCACTGAGTGTGGACAGTTGTCTACTTAGTTTAACTTAATGGTACTGATGTGCCTTTGAGGCAGTCTGGTAGAATCCTCCTAGAGTCTGTCCAAAGTTAACACATTTGGTGACTGGCAACAAGTATGGTTTTTACTGTAAAGAGGCATATGCTTAGCAAGATGACACATCTGAATATTGCAATGTAAATGTCCTCACTTTTTTACTTTTTTTTTTTTCCCTGTAGCGCTCTCCCCCTCCATCTAAGCAGTAGGCTTTAAGCTTGAAGGCAGTTAACAGGAGATATATTTTAATTTTAAATTCTTTGCCAAGGTGTCCGAGGCAGATAAAGCAGGAAACCCAGTAAGTCTTCTGCAGGGACCACTGAATGCTTGCACCTCACTTATCCAGTGTTGTTTTGGGCACACTGGAGGGGAGGTTATCTCCACTTGGATAAAAGCCAGATTTTCTCAGGCTAGAAGCTTCTTGCTACCTGATGGAGATAGTAATTGGTCCTCTGAACAAATGTCTGCTGAGACAGGCAGCAGAGCCCATAAGAACTTGTGATGGGAGGTGCTCATGGCCCTCATTAAAGCTTGTCCTGTTATCAGGAGCTAGATCAGATAAGGAAAACTTATGCAAATCGGTTTTTTTTAAGCATGTTAGGGTGGTTTTTTCGGTTTTTTGATATTTTTTTTTTCTGGGAGTCATAAACCCTGCCAAAGTAAGCTTTCATTCTTCTTTTAAAAGTATGTAGGATGCGTTAAATATGCTTCAAAGCAGCTTGCACTGTGAGTGTTTCTAGCATAGAAATACTTTTCTTTGAAACTGTGGATCTTGTCACAAGTCCAAGATGACTTTTAGTCTTCTTCAGACTTGCTTCTGTACCTGCTTTATATTTAAAACAGGCTAGCCTGTAAGGTACTCCTATCCCTTCCCAGAAAGAAACATTCTGTTCCCAGAAACTTGGTGCTGTGGAGCGCGGTAGTATTGTGACAGGTGAGTAATAGAGAATCAGGGATGCAATATGTCCTCAGTTGCACTCTGGCTAGCTTCAATGGGTGTTTTGCATGAGAAAACTAAGAAGGATTTGGCTCGTGCTGTAATAAATCCCACTCAATCCTATTGAAACCCTGCATAGCATCCAGTGATAAAATGCTTACTGGTTCTGTCCCTTGATTTCTGCGTGCAAAATCTTTCTTAAATTACTTTTTATGGGTGACCCACACCTGTAGCCAGACAGGTAAATGTGAACTAATCTGGTACTGATGTATTTTTTCAATAGCTGATTATCGTGGGAGCTGTAGAAAAATTAAACCTATGAGGATTTTATGTTTGACTAAATAAAGTGACCTTATAGTTATTTTTCTTCCCTTAAAGGTAACATGTGCAGGTACTCTGTTGTGGGAAATCACTTTGTAAATGTCAGCTCTCATGAGCTGACTCATAAAAATGGGATCTCATGGCTTTTCTCAAACAGGTGGTTAATCCAGTGTTTTACTGCACTCCAGGAATGTCTCTCTGTAAGTTTACCTGTTCCATGTGTGAAGCAGTCTCATTTTATAGGTCTCTCAAAAATATCAGGTGACCATACCATAAATGAAGGGAAGACGCACTTCTACTAATCTCTTCGGCTTTGTTTCCCTCAGATTGACAGATTCATTCCTAGAAGACTCTGTTTGAACCCTGCTGTCCCCCAAATCACAGTATTTTCACTGCAGAGCAGTGAAGAGAATCCATCTCTTCAACCATTGCATTGATTGCATGCTTTGAGGACAAGCTTCGAATTTGTCCTTGGCAAAGATGAACGAGGTCTCTCCTTGTTTTCTCTTCATCTGTAAATCTCTAACCATACTGACTGATGGCTAATGAAGTGTACAGAAAGTGCTAGAGGTTGAGATGCTTTGCCTGTGACTCAGCATTATTTTCTCTGCTTTTCAACAAATACTGCTAATAATTGTCAGATTTTATTAGACTTGGCTTTTTTGTTTTCTATTTCATGCTATATATTATGCTAATTTAGAAAATGAAATAAGAAAAAGTGTTATTTTATTCTTGCATGCATTGGTGACAAAAAAACCCCCATTTACTACAGAGTTACCAGAATCCAGTCCTCAGCTATAATGCAGATAGATGCTTGCAGATAGTTCTCCCTGGTTTTAAAGGACTGAAAAAAACTAATGAAGAAATAAAAGGTTAATGAATATTTTTGCATGCCTCACCATTCATTGATTGTTCTGAGTTATGCCTGAACTTTCCCAGAATACTCTTAAAGCTTTTTTGGTTTTTGATTTTGTGATGTGTGTTGGTAGATTGTTGACAAATGTGTCATTCAGAGCAGCTGAGTTGAAGTAGGTGTTTATTGAAATTGCTTGATGCTTTCATTCTTCTAAACTGCCACTGACCCTACCTGTTTGGGGTTTGAGCAGAAAATAGCTACTTTTAAAAAAACCTTCCAGGCTGAGGAACTCTTTAAATGGGCATACTGCAATGAAACCCATCCTATACTAGAAAATACCAAATGTCCAATAAAAATATTGGCAACACAAACACAAATACTGTTCATGAGATAGAGCTTGAAGTGAAAATAAACCTACTGAATGTGTCTAATCAGCCTGTAAGTTAGGTGGTGAATTGATGAGACCAGTTGTTTGTATTGATATTTCCAAAGCATTTGAAATGGTTGTTCAGAACAGCTAATTAAGATGGCAAATAAATAAAGGCATCCACTCCAGAGTGTTGAGAATGATTAACCCTGCAAAAAAACAGAGACTTACTGCAGTTATGTAAAAAGAACCTTTTAGTTTTGGTGTTAATTGAAGCGAAACTGAAATAGTTACTTCAGAAGGTTCTTTTAACCAAATGGATCTTTAATACAGATTTCTTTACTCTTTTCAGTGAAAGAACAGAAAATGAAGCTCTAACAAGGTAAGAATTTTTTTTATTCCACTTTAGTAAGATATTCAAGTTAATTTGAGATAATTTTAACAAATATACTCAGCATTTTAGGCTAGATCCTGGACCAGTAGGTTTCACATTTCACTAGTAGATCCCAGTTTGTGTCAGTGTGTCGAAGCACAAAAAAGGAAGAGAATGAGTCTAACAATATTTAACTTTTTTGTGGTTGTTGTTATTGAAGCACTATTTGGTCTTTAATCAAAATAAGATGCCTTCATAGATTTGGAAACTTCTTTTTGTGTGTGAGGAATTTACGGGTAATTATTTGTCAGCAGATGATATAGTTTTCACTACACAGTCAATGAAAATCTTTGTTTTCTTCCAGTTTGAAAATGAAACATTAGAGAATGTGCTGATAAAATAAGTAGCTTGGTCACAGATTTTTGGTTTTTGAGGTGTGGTGGTGGGAGTTTACGAATTATGTAGTTCAATAAATAAAGGAGGGGTGAACTCTTCTAGGAGTGAATATTTCCCCTTATATATAACATAGTTCAGCTGCATTCTGTAAATGGACTCTCAGTCATCTGCTAGATGAGCAAAAGGCAGAAGAATGTCTTTCCATATACTAATGAACTGTATTGGATGTTAAAAAAGTGATTTTATCTTTCCATTTCTTCCATTGCTAGTGAGGATGCTGACATTCATGTGGTGTGTCACCTAGAAAATGAAGCATCGCTGTCGAATAACAAAACCAGGTGTACAATAGCAAGTTGTTCTGACAGGCAGCTGAAGTATGAACCTGTTCAGAGCATTACAAAAATACATAATTACTTTTCTGTCACAATTAATATTTCAATTATAATAATCATTCTCAGGATTCCAAGGAAGGGAAGTATTGTTGACTATTGGGTTTTTTTCCTCCTGTATTTGCCTGGTTTGGTTTTTCGCATCAGTGGTTAAAGTAAAATTTTGCAGAGTTGTTAGCTGGATTTCATACACCTATTTCAAGTCAAATGACTTCCAAATGGAAGTGTGTTCATAAGAAATTTTTTTAAAAGCTGTTAACATCAATAAAAGTTGATATGTCTGCATAAACTGTGTTCCTGGTTTGCAGAGGGGCATTCTTGGAATAGGGAAGAGGGAGGCTCAAAAAAAAAAGGCATTTAAGCTATGCAAAATATAAACTGCTAGAAACCGCAAGTGAGTAGAAATGTGAAGTATTAATGGAAAAAACAGTAGTGTTGTGAAAAAGTAATGAGGTGTCATAACAAATGGTGGTGTTAATAGCAGACTATCTTTGCAATTCTTACTTTGTATTGGTACATGGAGAGTATGTGCATCTATTTGCAGCTACAAAGGTGTGTGCTTATGTAATACATCTCTGAGACAGCAAGATGCTGCTGTTTTTCCCCCAATCAGGGGGAAAAAGAAGGAGAAGGACTGAACACCCTTCTGTAACAGGGCTAATGAAGCTAAGGAACTTTATAATGTGTTGAGAACCACATGGGTAGCGCAGGGATTTAGTAAATGCCAGAAGAAATTCTAATTCTGAGCAGTCTTTGTACACTGATCTCATCAGCATCCATGATCCAGGAAGAACACAAGTCCTCCTTCTGTCTCTTTACCAGGATTCAGCCATACAAGCACCTGGCAAACGTTGCAGAAACGAATTAAACTCACTGTGTCTGTAGGTGATCAGCTAACACAAGGGAGCCTTATGTGGAGCCTCTGAAGGCCACAGTAACACAAATCCCTAAGTAATATGCCTAAGTAATATAGCATGACAGCAGTAGTGGAAATTTACTTATTTTGTTTACCCAAGTCACAGCTGGAAGTATTTTAAGGTATACATTGCTCACTCCTGGATTTCTGCCTTGGCAGTGCCTGCAGAAGTACCAGGTCATTTTTATGTGATTTGACATATGGGCAGTAGAAAACCACCTGCCATCAGCCATCTTTTTATATCTAAGTTAACAGTAGTGGTTAGTAACTACTGATCCAGTTTGAGCTAGAAATTTTCAGTTAGGCTGAAAATGAAGCTATGCAGGTCACAGTGCTGTTCATCCCAAATTTCCAGGTCATACAAATGGGTGCTGCAGAAGCTGGAAAAGCTTGTTAAAGATGTTTGGTGCCTTCCCCTTGCATTTGAATTGACTTTTCTCTTTTAGTCTCTTTAGTCAAAAGCTATCTCTAATACACCACCACAGATGCTGCACAATTGACTCAGGAATCCCTGTTTAGGTTTGCCAAGCAGGCAAACTATTTATCTCAGGTAAGAGAAGTTTGAGGTGTGATGTGGTTAGTATCTAAAAATATCAGTATAGGGAGATGGGATAGGGCTCCAACAGACAAAACCATGGCAAGATAAGGAAGAGGAGTTCACGTTGGAATTACGATACCGTGGGTGTAATTAACCACTGGAAACGCTTAGAAAGGAATGTGGTAGATCACTTGGAGTAATTAAATCAAGATTAGATCTGGTTCTGAAATATCTTCTAGTAGAGTTACAAGTTCTTGTGCTTTGTGAAGAAATTGCTGCATGAGGTATTACAGGCTGTGCCAGGCAGGAAGTCAGACCAGATTACCATAAGAGTTCCTCCAGGCCTTTTAAATCCACATCTCCACCAACAAAGGCTCTTATGTGGTACAGCCTGCCACAGAATTTCCAAAATCTGAGGTGGAGCAGGTCACTCTTGTTTCAGTGGTGAGAAGTTGAAAAGTCTTTGAGCAGATCCTTGCAGAGAGCAGAGATGCTGAGGTGGGTACTCAGCGCCGCTGAGCTTGTGCATTGTGTGCTTCAGCCCTGGGCACCAACACTGAGCCACCTCCTGCTCTGTCTGATCAGCCCATAAATGCATCCTTCTGCCCAATCTTCTGATATTATACCTGATTTATTTAGTGGTTTGCATTTTTTATTGTGTTCAGTGAAATTTAATAATTATTCTATAAAGCTTATTGAATCCCTTCTGTGTTACAAGTAAAGTCCTGAAGGAGTTCAGAATTTTCTTCCGTTGCTCAGTGAGCATAATTCCATTGTCTTTAACACAGGATCTTCTATAACCACTCTTAATATCCCTATGAGCAGAAAGGGCAGGGAACATTATTAGCAGATTATGTAGAATTCCTAGGATAAAAGAATCTGCTTTCCCCAAAACTGAAAAAGTAGTAACTTGTATGTTTGCTCCGGGATGTGCATGGAATAGTGAGAGTGGAGGACACTCATCTTTTAATTCTCTTCAGCTACAGGGAAGTGTATTCTTGTCTTACTGGGTAAGAGGTAGTAGATCCTTTTAATAGAAAAGAGATTAAAATATATCAAAAAGTAATTTTATACCAGAAGAAATACAAAACACAATGGTGAACAAGAATAGCCTTTACAAGAATAGCTTACTTTGATAAGCTCATTAATTTCAACATTCAGAATTAATCAGGAATTACTGTGCAAAGTCTTGCAAATGAAAAAATCCATCAACTTGAGCTCAGAATTATGTCGCCCTAGGTTGCATAGCTTTTGTTAGAGGAATGTCTAGTGTAATTCCACAGCAGCATGACAGGAAGAACAGCTAAGAATTGTCCTGGCTGTATGTGGGGATAAAAACTTACTCAGGAAAGTTTTCATGTAATTCTGGCTCTGTAGAAAGATCTATGAAAAAGCTTTTCTGTAAAATTATCTAGGGTAAATTCAAGAGTGAGCCCAGGCATATTAGAAGATTTTTTTCCCAGAATACCTGATACCCAACCTGACAGCGCGTAGTTTGCACTTGGTACCTGACCTCCCTACTGCTCTCCCTCCCTGGACTCTGTACTTATGGTTTACACATGGCAGCCTAGACCTGAAAAAATACTGGACTAAACAATAGAAAAACTAAAGTAGAGAAGAGAGATACCATTGTGTTTGATAAACCAAAGTAAGGCGGTTGAGGTAAATAAGTTTGTGTCCCTCCATGTGGAGGCAACACCTGCTTTCCTGGACATCCGGGAAAGAGGACAATATGCTGGAAAAAGATAAGGAAAGGTTATTTACCCTTGCTATTAGGTTAGGGATTCATGGCTGTGGTGAAAGGAGAGAAGACTTTGGTTAGTCAGGAATCAAATGTTTGCTTGGTTGCCATGCAATAATAGTTGTGATTTTTTAGCATGAGGGTTTCTTCTGTACTACGTCTCTTGAAAGTATAATACATGCCTATGGATTTTACAAATTCCTGATAGCCGTAATACTGACTGTGGAGAGTATTTAAAAACAAACTTCAGGATGTCTCTTTTTCACATATTTTTTCAACCAGTGAGTCACTCTTAATGGATACTTCAGTTCTGAAAAGGAATGGAGAAGGCAGTGCCATGGAAGAAAATTGCCCTCTCCATTAGTAAGGTATTTGAGACATCATATCGCTGCTATTTCCTTCCATGTGAAAGCTCATAGCTAAGTCATTTAATGTAAAGGAAAACAGTCTTTTCTACCACAGAAGAAGTGCCTCTACTGGACAGCAGCACACAGGCCTGCAAAATTGACTTTGGTTATCACCGAGGGTTTCCTTGGCGTTTCTTTCTGTCCAGGCAATTAATGCTGTAAAAGCATTCCAGATGACAGAAAAGAGCAGTTGTGTTGAGGTCTGGGGAGTTCCTTTGGCACATCTCCAGTGCGCTGCTAGTCCCAAATTCATTGTTTGTATCTAAGAACCACACTTGCTTTAAAAGCTCAGTTTTACTGCATTTGAAAGCTATTCAGTCTTGTTTCCTGCACTTTGTTTACTTAATAACCCCTATAGAGAATCCACAATTTTGCCTGGGTAACTTGGTGCTCTCTTCCAAGAGAGAAATATACTACTGGTTTTTAAATTTTTTAAATCCACATGCTAGCTTGGAGCACAAGTGAGTGTAAAGAAGTACCTGGTGCTTAGCCCTGTGCTCGCAATGTCTGCTCAGATAAGAGTTAAGCGTCCTGTGCTCACTGTTACAGAACTCTCCAAAAATGTAGATTCAGGGAAATTCTGCTGCCGTGAGAGAACGGGAGCATCAGGAATGTTCTCTCCCACTTAATGGAAATGTGGCTTTTGGTGACCAGTGCATTTAAAAAATAGCAGATTGCGTGTATGTGCTCGTTGACAGAGTCCAACTTGAACATCACAGGGATGTTCAGGGCAGCAGATCCTGCTGTGTGCTGCAGCCCTGGGAGACTGGATGAGGCTCTGGTAGCAGCAGGCTGGTACAGCATATGTCTGGCTGCTACCAGAGGGATTTGCAGCTGTACAATTTTTGGGTTTGAGTAACCTTTCGAAAAGTGCATCTGAAAAATTGCCAGGGTGGCCAAACAGATTGATTCCCATCAGCAGGAGAGACAGCTGTTCATTTGACTACATCTGCTTCATTTGACTGTGTGGATCGTCTTACTGGATGGAATGGGCTCCAGAGACCTGCCTGTGGAGAAGAGAAGCAGGTAGGACAACGTGCACTGTGTCAGAAATTCTCTTCATCTTTGACATTACAGAAATGGCCTTGCCTTATGGATGTGGTGGAGGGGTAGGTGGCTTATCTAATTGTTTGACCTTTGCCCATTTGCCCATAGCCCCTCTATTTCAGACCTGAGGAACACTACATCTACAGAACAGATGGGTTAACTACAGAATATTTCAGATGGCTGCACCCTGCTGATAGCACTAGTCAAAGCCTCCCCCCTGCCCCAATATATTACTGTGAAAACATGGATAAAAGATTGGAAAAGTCAGTGTTGGCTGAATAATATTAGTCCTAATCTCTATAAGCAATATGTATTCTCTGCCTTTTTGCTCACTTTAGGGTCAAAAGCCTGTCTAGAAGGTGCTAGAGATCTAGATGGTGTTAGCTAGATTTGCTTCTAGGTCATTCTCATTCAGCACCATCCTCAGAGCAAGCTTTGGTTCTATTGTTTCAGTTTCCCCATCTGTGGCTTTAGTCCAGTTCTCTTTCTTTAATCACATCCTATGTTAAATTGTCCTGCAGCTCTTCTCTTCTCTGAGTTTAAGGTTTCAGTTGCTGTGCAGGAGACCCTGTGAATGATTTTATTTCGTCAACTGAGGTAAAAAGATAGTAACAACATACACTAAGGCACAAAATCTTCTCTAATCTGTTATTTGACAAGTGCATTTAATTATTTAGCATGGCTTGTAAAAGTAATGAAGTCCTTGTAACATGAGATTTAACACTCTCCTATTAATTTTTCCCTAAGAGGTGGGAAAAGACTGCCATCATTTTGTGTGCAAACTGAGAGCATGAAGTTAATGAGATTTGACTGAGAATACGTAAAAGGGGCTGGAACCTTTCAGTGCTTCTTAAGAGTTTTGCTAATAGGTAGTAAATCCAAGCACATCCCACAGTTAGATAAGATTCTGCCTGTGTTGGCAAACCAGAAGGTGCTGTCTGATGCTTTGCCAAAGCAAAACAGAGTTTTCTTGGACCAGCTGTATTTTTTTTTTTTTTGGAATGTTTAGCTTAGTAAAAAGGAAAGCTGTAAGTCACAGTCTTGCTCAAGAGGCATCATTCAAAACAATTTTTTATAGCATGATAGATTTCATGTTGCTACAAAATAAATATTTAATCGGCACTAATAGTTTTGGTTCCCTCAGGCAGGCAGGGAAGTTCTAACTTTTTACTCAAGTAAGTGCAAATGGAATCTAGCAGGAAGTTCAAAGTAAAATGCATGCATATCTTAGAGATTTTTTTTAATGGATTTTAGGTCCAGCCTGCCAGGATTGATGGCTGATTTTGTTCCTGACAGAAAATATTTTATCTCAAAGTTAAAAAGCCCCTATCCCCAAAAATGGAAAAGAACCCAAGGAGAATCTGTGTTTGATTGGTTTGAATTGTGTGGTGAACTAGATCAGTTACAATTACACTGAAAAAAGAAAAAAAAATAAGAAAGGCAGCCTGAAATGTTTTGTTTACAGTCACAAAGCTGCCTCAGCCATGCCAGCCCAACTCTGTGACTTAAGAGTCACTCAGAGTTGGGCTGGCATGGCTGAGTCACTCAGTCCAGTGACTCTGTAGAATTGCTCTTACTGCTTAGTTTCTAATTCCTCGATCTTATGTCATCTACTGGGCTCTTTATTCAGGAGCTTCACTTTGTAGTACATAAGAATATTTGTAGAATATGCAGAATGTGTGTGCAGTGGATATTTCTTACCTTGACAGCTGCTCTGTCAAGCACAGTAGCAGAGTTTGGCCCTTGGATGCCATGAGCCCTCTGTGGGCTCCTGAGAAAGCTCTAGCTCCCATGATCGTCATCAGACAGGAGGATGGGAGACAAGCACTTGGATTTTGTGCTCCTCATGTGGACTAAATGGAGCCCACTTCATTTTTTTTTCAAATGTGAGCCACTGAGTGAGGCTCCTTCTGCTGTTCTCCCTTTCTGCCCAAGAGTCAGTAAGAGCTCTTCCCTGGTACCATGATGGGCAGATCTCTATTTGTAATGGATCAGTCTTGAGACTGTCATCATGCTTGCATTTAAGAAAATCTTTCAGGACGCATCTACTCATTAGTGCTCTCTATCTTTTGATCTGTTAAAACTCATTCCCATCCTTCTAGCCATCAGCATCTTTCATTGTCCTTTCACAAATTAATTTAAAAACCAATCCTCCCTTCTTTGATTTAATAATCACCAAAAAGAACAAAGAGAAGTAAAGGTAAAATAATACAATTTCAGGCAGGAAATTGTGTGTTCTGAACTGAAACTTTAATGCATGTGCACCTCAGAGAAAGGCATCAAGTTTCTCTAATGTTCATCCAGAAATTAGGGAAAGCATTCCCTCCCATGTCTGACTGTCACCAAGGAAAAGTACTGAATTTTTGCTGACTCTGAGGATGTCAGGTTAAAATTGTCACAGTCCTTTAGCTGTAGTAGATATATAATACAGAGAGAGAATACTATTGAGCAGTTTTGACAAGTTTTGACATTTCTGATTTCCTTTATATTAAGATGCTAACCATAGACACTATTAATCTCACCCCCTGACTGGGGCTGATTCAGACAGCCTTAAGTTTTCAGATACAGAGTGGGTTTGTGAAGTGGTAAGACATACAGGATAGTAAAATTTTCAGTGTAGAGCTGCATTAAAATACAGTGACAGTACTAACGCATCAAGATTTCCAGGTAAGTAGCCACAGTGCAGGTGTTCACCAGCTCTGATTTTCTTGAGGTACAGGATGTTGTGCTTTTTCTGGCCTGAAATTCCGTTTCTGAGAACAAATTGACTGGAAAATACTTAGATTTATAGGAGGAGCTCCTGCTTTGCTGGCAGCAAAAGCTAAGTGAAAATGACAGGGAGGGCTCACTTCTTTCTGCAAGTTCTGTCGGCAGTAGGAAAATGGCAGGCTGACCCTGGTGTGTTCCAGCTCTGTGTGGGAGGATTTGATGTATTTTGTTTCCAAAACTTGGTTATAGTTGCAGCTTTCACATATGGAAAGAGGCAGAGGTTAAACACGAGACTGCTGTAAAAATGTACTAACATTCATAATTATGTTAACATTTTATTATTCCTTGCTTCTGTGAAATAAAATAATTAAAGGAACATGAAATAATAACAGAAGAGAAAAAAGTCATTTCTTGTTCTTATAGGATCATAAAATCCTAGAATGGCTTGGGTTGGAAGGGACCTTAGACGTTATCTAGTTTTTCTAGATAACCCCTCTGCCTAAGATAAGGACACCTTCCACTGGGCTGGGTGGCTCAAAGCCCCATCCAAGCTGACCCTGAACACTTCCAGGGTTTGGACACCCACAGCTTCTCTGGGCAACCTCTTCCAGTGCCCCATCACCCTCACAGAAAAGGATCCTAACCAGGTTCCTCAATCCTGGTTCTGATAATGTTGCAGGCCTTGTTTCAGAACCTTTTTAAATTGCCTTCCTTAAAACCTTCCTTAAATTGCCAGTACAGTTGCTCCAACTAATTCTTAAATGGAGTGGAAATTACACAAATAGGAGTTATTTGAAGCTGCAGAATGATTTTACACTCATTCTTATGTAATGAGCTAGAATTGCACAGCTGACCAAAAAACAGTCCTTAATTCAGAATTCCAGCCTGTTTTTCACTTCAGTGGCTTTGTAAAGTTCCCTCTAGTCTTTATGCACCATTTTATGTGGTTTAACTGAAATTCTGAGAAAATAAAGGAAAATTAACCATGGGCATGGAGAAATGTGGAAGGACAGATGAAGTGAGATATTTCACACAGGAATGGGGCGTAGAGAAAGCAGTTCTGTAAGAATGGTTTGATCAAAATGTTTGGGATGGTAAAGTGACATAGAGAAAAAGTTTTATTAATTGAGAAAGAATGCACGACCGGAAAGATGTGATTTATTGGACTGAAAAACTCTTCCTCAACAACAGCAAGTGGCATCATCTCCCAAAGAAAGTGTCAGTCTTATTTGGGAACTGAAAAATTGTTTGAATAAAGACTAGGAAATACCAGTGTAAAACCTGTGCTTCTGTAGGTGAGCACTCTTGAAGCAGAAACCTTTTCTACATCCACATTCTGACTTGCTTGAGAGAGCTCCATGAATCTGATTCATGCTTGGGATAAAACCATAAGGTATGTTTTCTCTGCTCGCTCCCTTTTTCCCCTAAATGTTATTATACTGCAGCTTGGCTCTGTCCAGACAGTCTGGAGCAGACTGTGTTGTAACTTGCTTTAGCCGCCGCTGAATTTAACAGCTTTTGGCTTGGTAAGGAATGCCTTAGGAGAACTCTTGCTCATCTGTTCCCCGAGCCAAAGGAAAACTCCTCCAGTAGCTTTCCCAGTGTTTTCTCTGGCTGGAACACATAGTTACCGATTGCTAGGTGAAGATACACTACCTTTAATCTTATTTTGGGATTTTTGGTTTGTCCAGCTGACGTATTCTAAGATAACCACTTTGACTAAAGCAGTGAAAGAGGACTTTCTTTTCTTTTCCCTGTACTCCATGTAATTAAATTCTTCCACTGGTGGGAAAAACGCTTTTCCTTGATGTAAATGTGTGGCAAATAGTTGATTGCTGAGCCAGTCAGTCACATTTCCCTGCTAAGCGTCCTATTTCCAATATTTTTCATAACAAATTTACTTATCTTTGTTTCCTAGCCCTGTATGGTTTGCTTTCTGATCCTATTGTCATTTAAGCTGTTGCAAGAAATGCATCCATTGGGAAATTGTTAAATAGGATCTCAATAAACATTTGGATTTTATTTAGCAAGTACAAATCACTAGGAGATGTTTGCATATTTATTTGTTGAATTTCAGCTTCCACTTCAGGTTAGATGAGACATAAACAATTATATAGCACCTCTGGCAAAGAATTAGTCTTCAAAGCAAGTCAAAGTAACACTGGGAATTTGGAGGAAGATTCCTGAAGTTTTAGAAAGAACTGTGAAAGGCTTGTGCTTTGTTTTAGCTCCATACATTTTATGTCAAGTATGGAATTAATGTTGTAGACTTTTACTCTGATACATCTTGTTTGTTTTACTCTAATATGTATTTCTGACAAATATTTATGGCAACACTGGTCAGAGTCTGCTCCTTTGCCTGCCTTATTAATGTAAAAATTACCCTAATTTAAAGCCAGCTAAAATATTTCAGGGGTGGTGGTTTGTTTGTTTGTTTGTGTATTTTGTTTGAGGTGGTTTTTTGTTTGTTTGTTTTCTATTTTCCCTGGGTCTAGTGATCAGACTCTCCATTGTACTTTGTAACAGAGACCACAGATAACTGATCTGCCAGAATGGTTTTAATAGGTTTTATGCAAGATCCAGGATCAGGAGGCCAGGTACCACAGCATGCTTTTGTGCCCTAGCAGAGGAAATACCTCTTTGGATGTGTTCTTGGCCTGCTTCATTTTAGAATGTGTAAATTATGGGTGAAAATTAACGTAATTAATTGTAATTAGTATAGTGTTTATAGTGGATACATGTTCCAAAATCTTCAACAACAGTGCAGGAGACTTCATAGTTTCCAGGAACTGTAGATTTACAGTAGCAATTAGATCATTTAGGCCAACCCTGAATACCTTTTGAACTCTGCATTTACTGTCCATTTGCGTCTTTGAAAATCCTCCCACTTATTGACAATTAAATTTGATGCCTTGTTACTTGTGTACATGAAAGCAATTGGCATACTCTTTCTGTCTGTGTCTCAGTGTGCCTTATTTATTTAGTAGCATTGTTGGATTTTAAGTTCTGGAGATAAACCAAAGCGTTAAGGGCACAAGGCTTACCTGCTGTTCCTTGCTTGTCCTTTCTTGCATGCCTAAAGGAAAGACTTGCACTGACAGTGAGATTGATAAGCTTCCCATTCTCAAAACAAAGTGCTATTTTTATTATATAGTAAAAGACTTGAGACAACACTTTGCTTGGTACTCTGTTCCTACACATTCACGTGTTCTTTGAACTCTGTCCTCAATATTTGTCCTATAAAATCTTTGTTGTTTAAAGGGGCAAAAACAATAAAGTGCATTTTAGAATGTGTGATCCCTTAATGTTATTTCAAACTTTGATGAGAATAATCAAGGGTTGGAGTCTGTACTTTGATTAGCAGAAAGATATCCTTGTTAAATCCTTGAACTGTATTTTCTTTTTAGCCACGTGTTTCTGCAATCATTTCCAGTTTGCAGAATATTATGTTCAAAATACTGTGTTCTGTGTGAGGTTCACATAAACTTATTTTTCCTATTTCCCAAGCATGAGGAATCATTTGTTAGTACCTAGCCTTGTCTCAGAAAATTAAGATTACTCAATCTGCATTTGTGATCTATGACACGAAATTCTTCCCACTACTTCTTTCATTTTCTTCCACCTCGGGAGGCATCCATTTTTCTTAAAGTTTTAGAAGAACATCATGTACAAGAATCCAAGAATCCCTGCCCTACATGTGACTACTCTTTCTCTTTTTTTTCTTGTTATTTCCCTGGTGTTTACAAGACCAATATGTAGTTTTCAGTGGATTAAACTTGTAGCTGAAGAAGATGGGGGAGTTTTTCTGCCTTTGATCACAACTAGAACTTTCCACCCAAGAGAGCTTTGTTCAGGCAGATAACTGCCTTTCAGTCAGTGGCCAGAGGAAGCCAGCATTTAATGAAAATTTAGAGTCTGGATGCATTTCATCTGGGCTATTTATTTTTCCTTGAAGGCAGAGATGAGGAAGGATGTGCAGTGATGCAGCACTGAATGAAGGATAGCAGAGGAGACACCAAGACTTGATGCAGGAACAGAAGGAGATTTACTTTCTTCAGTGTTACCTGATAGAATCTATTTTTATCTAGAAATGTCACCTGACAGAAGTCAGGAGAGAGAATATCCAAGTAGTTTAGATGCAGCTAGAGGCAGGGAGCTAAAGCCACGAGGGAATAGAAGAGGCAGTTGAGGTGATCTGAATGCACAGCTGTACATAAAAATAGTAGTTGGAAGGAAGAGGTCTTTGAGGGAGCTGACCACGGACTGCATGTGGCTATAATCACAGGATAGAAGCTGGCACTCATTGGTTGTGGAGAAATCAAGTGAAAGACTGATGTGTTATGATGGGGAACTCAGGAGAAAAAGTGAGAAACAGATGACTGGAAGAAGAAGTGGCACCAGGAGAAAAGGAAGATAAGATGGAAATAAGTAGAGATTTGAGGCTGAGAAGGAAGAAGGATGTAATTAGAGAAATGAGGACAGCAAATAGTTGGGCAACATCAGGGAAAAAAAGGAAAAAAAAACCCCAAACCCCATGAAAATCTGGGTTTCCTTGTGGCATGAGAAAGACACAAGTGTATGAGTCTGAAGACATTTTCTTTAGGTGGAAAGGCACATCTGTCAGCAGAGTTTATCTGGGGGAAGAGCAGTGGTTTGTTTTCCAAGAGTAAACAAACACTATGGGAAGATAAAACTAAAAAACAGTCCTGGAGTAGAAACTTGAGACAAAGATGTCAGAATCCCTTTTGGAACAAAACAAAGATTAGTATATCTAGACAGAGAAAAGTCTCCTAAAATCTGTGGCTGGTGTGGTTTTAGTAGAATTACCTTGGTCTCTGGGAAGGAAGGTGGGTGAATGACAAGCTAATGAAGATGTACCAAGAGGCATGAAGACCTCAGGGTCATGCAGGCATGAAAAGGTCTTCATGCAATGGGCATGTCTGTACTAGTAAATTAAATGGAGTCTAGAAGCAGTCCCTGGCCCTGGAAATTAAATGCATCTACTGTTGACTGTCCCTGGCCTAGTTTTGGTGTACACTTACGGGAACTCACCTGAACTATTCCCAGGTAAGGTTTGAAAGTTATCTTGGGATTCTTCCCAGTAAGCAGTTAAAAGCAACCTCCCTGTTCTGGAGGGTGCTAGACTTTATTAGCATGGCACCTTTCTGTGCCAGTTGGCCTCAGCATTCTTGGATATGTTTATTTTGCTTGTAGAAATAGAGCTGCAAATGGCTCAGTAGATGCAATCCCTTAGAAACTTAGGACATCACAGTCTTTGATGCAAGCTGTGACAGGTACTGAATATGATTTCTTCTTTAAAATGTTGCTGAACTGATGTCGATGTGCTCTCAGATTTTGTTTTCATGGAGCACAGGGATGTTGTAGAAGAGTTGGTTATACAAAGTAAGTTTGTATGAAGCATACATTTACTTATTACCATTTAAATTTTAGACAAGTATAAGCAAACATAGGTCATAAGTAACACTCCATCTCACAGAAGGACAGGCTGTGAAATTAAAGAAACAAGGCCATGAGGTTGGTAGGTAATTCAGTTGGCTGGACTAAAAAGCCCAAACATTTAAAAGTAGCAAAAACATTTTTAAAAGTTCCTGGAACTTCTGTAAAAACAAGGCAAATCTCCAGACCTAAGCAGATAAGATAAATATGGATCTAGAATGGAATAGGTGTAATGGGAAGGTGATGGAAGCATGGAAGCTTTGCAGTCAGTGTAGAAAATTGTGTAAAACAAAATTTCATGTGTTGTTCTGGATTTTGAATTCAGGAATGATTCAAACTAAAACAGAAACAGCAAGAAAAGTGTCACTGAGAGCCTTTATCTTAGCAGAACAGGCTAGCAAAGTGAAACCTAGAGCATGATAAGTTCCTTGATAAATACAACAAGGAAGGGGCTGAGGAAAGCTAGTTAATAAAGCTAAACAGTGTTGACACGTGAACAAAGTTAATAGCAGATGCCAATTTTAGCAGAAAGCAGTTAGTTAACTCTGAAACTGAAGTTAGGTCATCCATGTTACTAGAAGCAGCATGCACCTCAGCTCACATTTGCTAAATGGGTTCATGAGTGTGACCTGTTCTTAACCAGGAGCAATGTTGGTTTTGTGAGGAGCTTCAGAGATGAGCAGGAGGATTTGCACTTTCCTTTCAAATGCCTTAGGCTGAGAAGCCAAATGCAACATTTTTGGAAAGGACTGTGCAGGGTATTTGGCAGTTCTCCTCCAGCATATCATCAGTCTTTCAGCAGTCATCCTACACTCATGGATCCTTTCCTCTTCATTTACAGAATTATAGAATCATAGGATGGTTTGGGTTGGGTCTTTGACCGGGTTGCTCAAAACCTCATCCAACCTGTCCTTGAATAGTTCCAGGGATGGGGCATCCATAGCTTCTCTGGGCAACCTGTTGCAGTTTCTAAGCACCCTCACAGGAAAGAATTTCCTCCTAATCTAAACCTACCTTCTTTCAGTTTAAAGCCATCACTTGTCCTTACACTGCATGTCATTGTAAAAAGTCCCTCTCCAGATCTCTCATAGGCCCCCTCTAAGTGCTGGAAGGTGCTCTAAGGTGTTCCCAGAGCCTTCTTTTGTTCTGCCCTTCAGATTTTCTCGGTTGAGAGTTGATGTTGTATGTTCTCTGTGGTCCTGCCATCACAGGTGCTGTGCTGCTTTCCTGGATGAGCTGTATGGGAAACCAAGCCCACACAGCAAGTTCACCTGAAGGAGCTTGTCTCCAGGGAGTGTTGTGTCAGACTGTGTCAAACTGTTGCACTATTGTTTTTCTCAGTTTGCCCTATTGCTGAGGCAGGATTTCATGGAGAGCATTCAAAATGCATGTCAGTGTAATTTGGGAAATGTTTTGTTTATATGTGAGTGAATGTGAATGTAAATTGGTAACCCCAAATTGTGAGAGAAGATGATTTTAATGTCTTTCTTATTATTTTTGTTGGCATGTACATATTTCTATAAATACTGTGTAGTTGAATGAGTACCAGACTGATGAATGTGGAAGCCCTCCATGTCTCTAAATGAAACTTCCAAATATAAATAGCTTTAAAACTATAAATAGAAAATATTTTTACTATATTTATCACTTTTAACCACTTTCCCCCCCCTTTCATTGCATCACCCATTTTATTTTTAGTGATGCTTACTTAAAATAGTTTCCCTGCTTCCCTGTTGGCCATTATATGGCCACTGTGGAATCCAAGTGATTTCTAAGCCAGATGGTAGGGAAAGTGTTCCTTATTTGAGCAGTGCGAGCCTGAAGTCTTGTCTGTTCAGACCTTGTTCACTGATGGCATCAGCTTTGTCTGTTCAGTTAATTTCACATACATATTCCTCAGCTGGTTTCAAAATGTGATTCCAGCATTGTTCAGGACCTCCTATTCTTCTTCCATTGATGTTATTCTATGTCCCCCTCATAAGATGGTAGCTCTGGTTTTGCTGAATTACTAAAGTCCATACTCTTCACAAAAGTCACTGTGTTGGCAGTCATAACAATTTTTAAAATTCTAATTTAATTAGTTTTACAATATTGATGTGTTGGTGGTCACTTCAGCTGCACACAAAGTAATAGGAGTAGCTTTAAGTTTTGACGGCCCTCAGGCCTTAGCTTTGACTTCACTGTTGAAACTGCAGCTTCCTGTGCACTATTACATCCCTTTCCCCCTTTGTGTCTGTGTTCACAGATACATAATTTAAAGTAGGGTTGAATGTAGTGTAAGCCACATTACTGTTTGTTAGGGTTTGCAGACCAGTGTTGCCTTCCAACACTATGTGTTTGAAGAGGCTGCAAGGGCACCACATAGTTCTTTTCTCCTGAACTGTCTCAAAAGAGGGAAGTAAGTGTCGGTAAGGGCTGGCTGGTTATCTGTACACTGCTCAAAATGGCAGGCAAAGTGTAGAAATTCAGTTATTTAAGGCAAATAAGATCACAGTTGGTTCCTTGTAACTCTGACTCTGCATGCTTTGGTCTCAGCCTGAAACACTGCTGTGGGAAGGAAGAGGAAGGAAGCAAGATAGGAGATTGTATGGCAAAGAAGTAGGAAACAAGTAGGACAAGTGGACAAGTTTTGTGCCCACACCACCAGCACCGAAAGATTTCCTGGCACTTCTGAGGCAGCAGTGGTTCCCTCTTGCACCAATAGAAATGCCTTTTCCTGTGTCACTTTGCAGGAGCTGTGTCTGTATGGGCAGATGAGCTGGGCCCAGGGTGCACCTCAGACATGTCAAGGTGCTTGGCACCATTTATTGTGGTGTTAGTGGGGCCCCAAGAGCAGCATATCTGGGAGCTGATGTGATGAGATAGAGTGAGAAGTGATGTTGCTGTCTCTGCCCAAGCCTGTACTGCTGTAGTCATTGCCATGAGACCACTTGTACCTTGGACTTCTTGCAGATTTGAAGGACTGAAGAGAGGAGTAAAAAAGTGTCCTGTCGTCTTTGAGAGGTGGAGGAGGCATTGCTCCTTGTCAGATAGGAAGTTCCCAGCTACTACTAGTAGGGTCATGGACTAAAACTGTTTTCCTGTACTTCTCAGGCAGGAATTTTTCTCCTGCCAGTAGGCCATCATGAAGATTCCTAAACTGCACATCCAAGCAGATTGCTGTTGCACCCAGCCAACGACAGATGAAATGGTCTCTGTTCATGGGGCTCTGAGACTCTGAGGAACCATGGACTTGTTTATCCATCAATCTTCATGCTTTGAGGCATGCCAGCATCTGCAAGCTTCTTAGTTTTAAATGTGATTGATGTAGTTTTATTTTTATGCGGCATCTTGGGATGCCTACTGAGAAGGGCTCTTAAAATAGGTGTAACTTAATGAGCTGTTCAGACTTCTCATTAATCTGCTTGTCTTTACTCTTACCCAGAGGTAAAATACAAAAGCTACAGAGGGAGGAGTTTGGAATAAAATTATATAAAAGGAGGGTCTGAAATAAAGACATTTATTATTGAGGACTAAGACTAGGAGTGGAGGAAACAGAACAGGATGTTCAGAAAGTCCAGGCCCTTTGGCATGAGTTAAGGAGCTTGGAAAATAAGCAGGGCTACAGTGAATTTGTGAAACAATGTTTGTCTTCCTAAGCTGAATACTGGAAAGGATCCATTTCACACTTTGCCTTTGCCAGCACCCTGATATCTATTGTAGCACTCATCTTCTGGCTTCTTTATTTTCAGAGGAAAGTTTGACTTTGTGTTTAGAAGTTATTTGTGCTTCCCACTTTCTTATGACACTAACAGGATCATGTTGTGGCTACGGGGCTAAACTTTGGAGCCTTAATCTTTGGTCCTGCTGTGCCACCCTGTTTCTGATGTTTGTATTTCAACTGCAGCAATGGCTAATGGGCTTAAAATACTCCACTTCCACTTTGCTTCACTGCTGCTTTGTCTGCATGGGTACATTCAGCAGGGCCAGGACTTGTATCTTATGATTGTCCATATTGTTTAATTTCTAGCACATTCCATGACATGATTTTGGTCCGTGCCAGCTAGCACACTCCCAGATGACAGCTGTGGCAGGATGGCGTGGGAGAGACACTGTTCTCAGCAGGCATTATTGAAGAGGTAACCATGTTTTGCAGGGGAAAACAGTGTAAAGATGTGGATTGGAACTGGCTTTGCCTTTCTCCCCAAGCCTCTGGAGTCTGATGTACTTTATTCACTAAGACCAGTCTCTCCAATCTTAGCATTTGTGAAAGATACTGAAACACAAACTTTTGCTTCCTCATTGCATCACTAGGTGCTGTTATCCACAAAAACATCCAACCACCTCCTCCTTCTCCCTGTGGGCCATCTGCTCAGGCTTATAGCAACACTTCCATAGTGATAAGATTTTATCTTTGAGTAAGTCAGGTTAGGGGCACAACTCAAGTTTTATGTCAAGCTAGTTCACGACAAAACCAATCCCTCTGCAACAGAGTGAGCTTTCCAGAAAGTGGTCTTCCACCATGCAGCATATCTGCACCCAGAGGTACAGCAGTGGCTCACGAAGCCAGTGTTGTCACAGGCCCACAACAGCAAGTTAGATAAGTAATTGCTGTTCTGGTATGTATGTATTTGCTTGTCACACAGGGTCATGATGATTGCACATACAGATTGTTCATTTGCTTACTCACATGGGTTTTTTTGAATTTCACACCTATAATTCACTCTTCAGGCTTTGTTTGTGACCCTTTTCATGAAAATAAGGAATGTTTACTTTTCCCTGCGGGATTTCTAGTTTGTGAAGCCCTCTGCAGTTCTCTGCTGTGTAAGGGACCACTGAATTTCAGAGCATTGCCGATGCTTTGGCTGAATGTGTTTTTCCAAAAATTGTTTGTATAAGGTGAGATATTCTCTATGTGAAATATTCTTTATAAACCTTGATTGCTCTCTTTCTGACTTAATTTTTTAGTGTCTGAGTTTTTAGTTGCAAATGGAAATATTATTAAAACCATAGTCTTCCTCACTCACTGTTGCAAATATTTTTTGTTTATGTAGTACATGTAGGATGTACATCAACAGTAGCTGCAGTTTGCACAGACTTGGGTTTTTGTCGTGAAAATGATAGGATTAGCTGCACAGTGAGCCTGTATCTATCATGAAGATTTAAGCTCTTGAGCCTGTTCTTGGTGCCACTGGAGCAGCAAAGGAAGAAACCACTGCTGAGTCATTGGACTAACCAGTGTAGGTTTCTTCATCGTGACAATCTGTGTACAGCGCTGTTATCAAGGGGATTAGGAACACTGAGCAAAAGGGATTTTGTTGTGTTAGTGCTAGATGAAAGGGTGCTTTTACAAACTGGTGCGGTGGGCAGGTTTGAG
This sequence comes from Melospiza georgiana, assembly GCF_028018845.1. Taxonomy (NCBI): domain Eukaryota; kingdom Metazoa; phylum Chordata; class Aves; order Passeriformes; family Passerellidae; genus Melospiza; species Melospiza georgiana. The sequence goes on along the minus strand of NC_080430.1, from coordinate 39,149,270 downwards.
GCTAGTGAGAGCCATGAGAGCCATGATGGTAACAGTCACACAGAAATTGTTAGGAAAAAGAAAGGCTGTGAGGGGTACAGGGTCTCCTGTGTAAACTCTGTTTTACAGTTTGTGCCAGTCTATGCACTCCTCTCAGTATTCATCAGCTGAACAGACTGAAAAGTCAGTCTGGAAGAGATTTGCTGACTACAAGTTTCTGTAGCCTTTGGTGGTGCCAGCTGCAGAAATAGGCAAATCCGGCTGCAGCGGAGAGCGTGATGGGGCAGCTCCAGCCCAACTGCTGCCCTGGAGGTGTTTTGGAGGCTTTGGCTGGAAGCCCGAAATGCATCTCCCTGGGGAGGACTGCATTGCAAACAGGCCTTGCCCTTCCCTGTCGGTGGATTCCTTTGGCAGTAGGCTGGCATCAGAACACCTAAACATATTTATGATAAACTGCAGTGATTTTTTTTGCCCCTCTTTGAGATGGATGTGAGATTTGCATTGTGTTCATTAATTCATCTCACATATGACCCTTTCAAAAGGTCTCATTATAGCAGCCATTCATTAGTGGTGGCATTGTGCCTGGCTGAAGGCCAGGTGAAAACATGTTTCTCAGTTTCTCACTCTTACATGGCCTAAACCAAACATTAACAGCTCCCCATTGATTAAAGTGGCTCTTGATCGGATCAAGCCTGCTCTGGTGTAGGAAACAAAGGACTGGAGGAGTATTCCTATTTTTCCTTGGAGTTTGGCTTTCTTAAAGAGGAGAACTGAGAGGTCCTGTGCACCCCAACCTGAAGGAATACCTTTGAAATAGGATATTTGTTTACATGTATAAACAGATTAGCATTAGAAGTAACTTAGAAGTTACTTTATGCATACTTTAGAGGACTTTCTCTTTTCCCACAGAATTATGGTCCTTGGTAACTTGGTCAATTCTGTGTATAAAAAGTCTTTCTGGGAAGGGATTATTGTACAGGGACAAAAGCCCACTGAACAAAGCAAGCTCTCTGCTGAAAATGAAGAGTTTAAAAAAACCACAACACTGCTTTATCAGTTACAATTTTATGCTATTTTTTTAGGGAATAATAAATCTTTCTTGTTCATCTTATTTACTTACTTTTCATAGGAATGGGAAACTGTTGGGATCACTCAGTAAACAAGAAGTCTCAATAAGAGCCAATGTTTGCTTCAGGCAGCAATTGGACCACAGCAAATGTAGGCAGGCAGGTGTTAGCTCCCATGAACTGTAATGACACTTAGATTGTTGCTGAACTAAGTATGCAGGTCAGTGGGTAGGTCTCTGTATCCCATACTGGAGCTCTTACTGCTGTATGATTCACTGCTTTTAGGACCGGCATTAGTAAGATTAAAGTCAGTGCTGCTTTGCCTACCTAGCTCCTTCCTGCAGGGAATGCAGGGGAAAAATACTTGTGAAATCCTGAGCACACAGAAAAGAAAGAGAGATCCACACTTACCTTGTTGCAGTGATTTTTGAGGCTTTTCTGCACTTTCCTGTGGGACAAATTGCTGTGTTGCCTCATTTTCTTTGGTGGTGTTCAGACATCAGTTACTCAGTTCCTACCCTTGCACAAGTGCCAAAAATCACAGATGTGGAAATCTTGGGCACTGTGATTTTTCACAGCATTCATGACAGAAAGACAGTTGGCTTCAGAGATCAGAGGCGTCTTTGAATATGAGAAAAGCTCTTTTAAGTGTGTTCTTCCTTTGTAAAGGCAGTTGCTCATGCACCCCACAGTCAAGTGTGAGTACCCTTAGCTGGAATCCTCTGTGCAGTGTGGTCTTGCTCCTGTTTAGAGTCAATGGGGTTGTTTGCACCACTGCAGCTCATTACCCAGGCTTTTCATCAGCTGCTGAACTTAATTTGTTTTCTGGAGTTTACTCCCTTAAAAATATGGTAGCCATCAGTTGAAAACCAACTGAAACAAGAAGTGTTGGACTTGTTTTCTATTTTAGGTATTATGTGGTTCTACAGCAAATAAAAGGTATAGATTATTTAGTTTTATTCAAGCAAATAATTTGCAACAGCTGGTAAGGAAGGGGAGCAGCCATGAGCTGAAAATAAAATTTACAGCACAATTCCATGTATGTTGTCAGGGAATCATTCCCATGCAACCCAGTAATGGCGCAGAGATTTCAGGGATTATGTTCAGATTAAATGTCATCAAGAGCTGAGCCTTGGCAGTATGCCAGGAAGGTCATATGAGGAAAGTCCCAAACTTTTACACTCAAATAAAATTTTCTGCTTAATAGCCAGAATACACTGCAAATTTTAGCACAAATAATAGGTTAGGAAATATAATTTTATTTTTAGAAAGTTTACTATTTAACTAAGGTTCAGGATTTTTCACTGCTTTTTGGGATTTAAGACTATGTTGGCAATTTTATTTGGGGGTACAGGTTTTGTCTTGGTAGTATGATGTTAAGAAACTTTATACCAAAATTTTACAAGTTTCAAAATTTGAAATTTTTCATTTTCAAGTTAAACATGAAGGGAACAACAGTCTGCTAATACTTCCACCAGTATTATTATTTCCCAGAAACATCCCTGTTATTTTTAAGAAGTCTAAAGTGCTGTAATTCCATTGCATTTATGGAAGATTACTTTATTATTGGGAAGGAATGAGAAAATAGTTAACAAATGCATAGTTGAGAATTGCTTTTTCTTTTATTTATCTGTGGCTGGTGTGTACCATTCCAAAATACCTGTGGAATTATGAAGGAATATGCTGACAGTCTAATACTGCATTGAGAATGTGTCATTTTGGTTTAATCTGATCTATTTACAGTGGATTGGTTTCAACTACAGAAGGGAATTCTTTTCCTAGGGGATATCTATACATGAAATTGTTGAGCCTTAGCTATACCACTGGAAACAAACACTCTTTTAATCTACTTGCCATCTCTGAAAAAAAAAAAAAAAAAGCCGAAACTATTTAAAAAGTGATTTCTTAAATCTCTTAAGTGCTCTCAAATGTGATCCTACTATGAATATGCCTAAGGGTATATGATGATTTTTTCTGTGGTGTTTCATTTGCTGCCTGGCACTGAGCCCAGCAGTGGTGTGGGCAGAGCCCTTGCTGCCCTTGGTGGCAATCGGGTCTCACAGAGAGAATTCTCACAAGACTTTCTTTTGGGTGCCACCAACCTCCCGAATCAAAGCACTGCTGTTGCATTTGATTTACCACTGAGCTTCAATAAAATGAGAGCAAAACTTGGGGTCATTAGCCAAAGCAGTGATGAGATTGTGGATTCAGGGCTCTACCTTTATTTTCTAGTTATATATGCATCCCATATTTGTAAACCTTATTTTAGGTCTACTGAATATACTTACGTATGTGCTTATATACCCAAGCGTGCATGTGTGTGTAAACATATGTGTGTGTCTATGTGCATGATGAAGTTTATTTTCCCCTTTCCCCTCCTCTCCTCTTTGCTCACCTTGCCTGCTGCAGCGAGGCACAAGACAGGGTAGAAAATTGTTTTAGCTGACGAAGGCCAGCATTGCAATGGGAGACTCCACAAACTCGTCTTCAGTTCCCTGAAGTGTGGAGGTTGGGAGGTAGCGATCAGAGCTGTCAGATTCTGGAAAGGGTCACAGTGATAGCAGTGGGATCAAAAGCCAGGCTGGAAAGCACCAGGAGATGTGGCTGGGTGCAGCAGCAGGACCCAGGCTGGGTGCCCAGGCTGCTGAGGCAGGGGTGCTGCCAAGTTCTGCAGAGAACAGATCAATTGGATTGTTATTTATGAAGGGTACGGTATGCAACCCTCAACGTGGCAACAGTTCTTTAAAGTGCAGATGTGAGAAATTCCAGTTAGAAGTCAGTCCTTTAACTACTATGAATAAACAAGGTAAATTCATTAATTATTTCAATAAACTTAAAGACCTTATGTTGTACCATTAATTTGTCCTGAATTATTGATAGCATTTTTTCCATTACTTTTCTAGACCTTTATTTAAACTACAGTCAGTAAAATTTTACCATCCTACAGCCCCAGACACACAGTAATAAATCACCCCTTATTTCCTTGTTTGCTTGAGGCTAATGAGACAACAAATAGTCTGTTCACATACATTATTTCTTTGTACTACATCGTATGCAAATATTTCAATTATTATCCTTTTATCTCTATAATATTTTAACAACATGATACAACATGTTTCTCTGATAAATTGAGTTACATAAAAGCAGCTTCGCATCTACATAATGCTTTAACAAAACATTCCCTCTATTTCAGCTTAAAATGTGTGTTCAGCTTGGGAAGATCCTCATAAAGAAACTTAATTTGCCTTATTAAGAAACACTTGTGTATTCTTATAAGTTTAAAATTTTTTTTCTTTTAAATAATAATTTTATCACATTTTGGACTGCTGCCTGCCCAGGCTGCCTGGGGCTGGCAAAGGTTTGGTAAGTTGAGTTCTGCAGTTAAATTGAGTTGGTTTCTTGTTTATAAAGGATATAGCTTGTCTTCCTTGCACCTTTTTCTTTTTTTCTCGCCTTCTGTGACTATTTATGTAACTGGATGTTTATTTTCTGGTATTAATCCTTAGGGGCTTGAGAATGATGGCTGTCCCTCTAAAGCTGGTGGAACCCTGAAAACTGATGTTACCCCAGCAGGGTTCATCCAGCTTTGTACCTGTGCAGCTCTGTGTCCCCAGCATTTTTTTTGAGCAGGATTGATCCATCAAGGGCCTGTGGGATCCCTTGGCATGGTGCAGCTTCCCCTGTGTGGGTGGCTGTGTCCCAGTGCCCTGCTGGGACAGGCGGGAGTTTCGGTGCCTGTGCTGTCACAGGGATGGCGATGGCAGGTGCTGCCAGGGTGCTGGAGCTGACCTGGGTGTGCTGCCCACCCAGCCTGCCTTCCTCAGGAGGAGCTGAGTGTCGGGCACTCAGGGCTGCGTGAGCTTGCACTGCCTGTATCCTGAAGTATTTGAAGTGTTTATCCTAAAGTGTAAAGCAAAATATGCGAGGGAGGAGCAGGTATGTCTCCCCCCTTCCCAAAGAAGGGGAAGAGAAACACATAATGATAGAAGAAATAATTTCCTCTTAACTCTCTGCCTGTACTGTCTCGAGGCTTTTTATAAAACCAAATAGCATCTGTTTGCTGGAGGAGTGTGAAATAGCCAGGTGTGCTTTGTGTAAAAGCAAGTGGTTGTAGCTTGAAACATCGCTGCAGACGCTTCATGAGTCAGATCATTCATGACTGCAATAACGAGATTATTCATGGCAGGCTCCTCACTGTGACAATGGTCCTTTGTTTGAAGTCTGCATTGTGTATGTGCTATACTTCCGATTTGAAGATTCCTTCTCTGCTAGAAAACAGCGTTGCAGCAGGGAACCAGAAGTGAAGATCAGTGCTGCTAAGTTCAGGATGTTGCTCGGTGCTGGAAATAATTGGGAAAGTTCATAGTTGAGTTAAAAGCTGTAACCATGAACTTCAGTGGGATGATACTCCTTCCTGTTGGTCCCGAGGTAAGTTCTTATTTGATTTTTAGTGAGTTGTCTCTTGGTTTTGTGGGTTTTTTTAAAATTATGTCTTCTGATTAGAACTGGTTAAATACTGCCAAGAGAGTTTTGTTGCTCATGATCATGTAAGAGGTGTTTTGTCTTGATAGTGACGGTCCTTTATGTACACAGCCATTTTGTTTAAGGAAAGAAAGAACAAAACCACAGCATTTCTTTCATGTTCAGAGTGAAGTTAATTTTTAGCTCGCCCATACTTCTAATTTTTTATTAAATTATTCTTGTCTCCATTATATAACTTTCATGAGGTCCCTGTGTTAGGAGGTGATTACACTTTGTGGTGGAACCATGACCAGGGTGTTTTAGGTGCTATAATATGGCTTGGATTTGTCTCCTGTACCCAGGTGGTCAGACTGAAACCAAGGCACGTTGTGCTCCAGATTTTATCCCAAGTGGAGCATCCTCGTGTGATCTTCCTGTGCCTGGTGCACAGAGCAGCTGGGAAGTTCATCCCTGGCGAGGCAGGCTGGGAGCAGGAGGTTCTGGAATCCTCCTGCTCTTCCGTCTTGAGGAGTCCCACGGAGCTCGCAGGCAGCTCTGGTGTGAGCTGTGCTGAGAGGAGGCAACCTCTGCCACCACTGGGAAGATGATGATGGTGAGCCGGGGATGACTTTTGGGAAAGCAGAGAGACCATCCCCGTGTGGGAGCAGCACCTCAGAGCTGTTTGCTGCAGTAGTAGAGTTGAAAATAACTGTGTTTCCCATGGTCAGCAACTTGTAAGGGAAACAGAGCAAACTCGGTTCTTGAAAAGCACATCTGAAACTAAAATACTGCTTTTGTTTTTACTTTTGATTCCAGCTTCTGTCCTTGAAGCTCAGAGGTTTCCTGGTGTTTTCTTTTGAAACTCTGCTGTTTCATGCAAGGCAAACAAGACTAAAATAAATCCAATGCAAATATTACAGAGACTCTGTCCTCTATTTGACCATGTGATTTTTAATTTTTTCCCCCAATTAAGTATTATAGTCTACAGCAGAAGATTGTTTGCATTGTTATGGATGTTAGTGATTAATTTTGTATTCCCGTTTCAATTTGAATTCCAGGGCATTTTGTTGCAAGTTCACATAATATTTAAGTGCTCACATTCAGAAATAAAAAAGAAGGAGTTAGTTGTTTGACAGGAATAATAAAGCATTTGAGAATTCTGTATTGTGTGGGGTAGTTATGACAGACTTCTTTTGGTTGCACAGCATTCAAATTATGCATCAGTAAGGTAATATTGCATTATATCATCTGTTGGTACTTCTACAAGCAATTTCATTACTTCATTAAAAATTTACAGTGTTCTGATAGGCACTTTGAGATAGAGTAATAATTATACGCATATGATTTTGTATAGTGTTATGTAGATCAACATTTTCTGCATCCTATAGCAAGAAATAGAATACTATTCCTCTTGAGATACTTGCCAGGTAATTGAATTTAAAACCTGAATTTTTAAATGAAGCTTTTAGTATTTGGATTTTAGCCATTTCAGTTGCAGCTGACAAAAACACTCTCACTATTATTGGGAAGATAATCAAATTGAGTTTGCTGAAACAGAGAGAATTTTTTTGACACTTGATTTATTTACAAATGAGAGTAAATGGGAATGCAATAATGCTTTTTGCCGTAAGCAGTCAAAGGGAACAGTGTTTATTTATTACCTTTTCCACACATCTAGATCAGGGCTGTTTAAATTGCAGGTTTGATTTTGGCTTGAACCATGAGAGTATTTGACCTGGCTGTGATTACATTAACTTTCCCTGATGGTGTTGGAAATGTGGCACATCTTGCTGCTTTTTCCAGTTTCTTGGAGAGTGGATTCACCATTCCTAGGTGTCAAGACTGGGCATGACTTTTGGATAGCCATGAGGATGCAGATTGATCTCACAACAAATGGCTGAATAGCCCTTAGTAAATTAACTGAGTAATGCAGATTAATACAGTGTTAACTTGTTATTTACTGCAAAAGCTTATTTCTCTCAATGAAAGGAAAAAAATAAACTGTAGAAACCTGTTGTCACTGAACTTTTGACAGTTTTATTAAAAAAATTTTTTTCTATGAAAATATATAAATTGCTATGAAATTGAATAAAACCTTTGTTATGATCAGAACTGAGTTACCTAGTTTAATAGGTATTAATGTAATTTTTGCTGTGCCATGCTTGAGGAAGCCCTAGATCTTATATTGGTTATAAGGATTATCAATGTCAGAAAACAGGTTGGGAGTGAGGGATATTGGCTTCTGACATAGTCCCCCATGTGTAAAAGTGCAAAATGAGCAGTAATTATATTGTGACCAGGATGACATGTAAAGAGCAGTTGTTGGGATAGGAAAAGGTCTCCTTGGAGTTGCAAAAACTGATTTCAGTTTTCTTATTTCTTTTTATGTTTTGAGAAGTTCACAGATTTGCAGTTGAAATTTTATAGCAAATACCAGGTTTGAAACTCTTCAGCAGAATTACTGAAGTGTAGTTACTGCGTCTACACAACAGAGGAAAAATCTTGACAAGAGAATCCTCCCATTTCCAGTTTCCTCAAAACTTTTAAAAGGAAAAGTCGTGTGAAAATATTTTCTTTAAATTGTTTGACAGTGCTGTTCAAAAATGAGATGTTTTGTACTCCTACTTGTTAGCTCAAGCACAACCAGATAATGATAATCTTAGACCTGTGATTATTAACTGCTAAATTTATTAATAATGGTACTCTTTCACTCTTGTACAATTGCTTTCCAAAGCAATCTCCATAGTGAAAGGCAGCCTGCTCATATTTTTTCTTTTACCACCATAGCAGTTTCCTTTTTTCTTTTTCTCCTTTTCTCTTCTTTTTTTATTTTTCTTTTTTCTCTTTTTCTTTTTCTTTTTCTTCTTCTAATTCTTTTTCTTCTTCTATTTCTTTTTCTTTTTCTTTTTCTTTTTCTTTTTCTTTTTCTTTTTCTTTTTCTTTTTCTTTTTCTTTTTCTTTTTCTTTTTCTTTTTCTTTTTCTTTTTCTTCTTCTATTTCTTTTTCTTCTTCTATTTCTTTTTCTTTTTCTTTTTCTTTTTCTTTTTCTTTTTCTTTTTCTTTTTCTTTTTCTTTTTCTTTTTCTTTTTCTTTTTCTTTTTCTTTTTCTTTTTCTTTTTCTTTTTCTTTTTCTTTTTCTTTTTCTTTTTCTTTTTCTTTTTCTTCTTCTTTTTCTTTTTCTTTTTCTTTTCCTTTTTCTTTTTCTTTTTCTTCTTCTTCTTCTTTTTCTTCTTCTTTTTCTTCTTCTTCTTCTTTTTCTTCTTTTTCTTCTTCTTTTTCTTTTTCTTCTTCTTTTTCTTCTTCTTTTTCTTCCTCTTCTTCTTCCTCTTCTTCTTCTTCTTCTTTTCCATTTTTTAATTAATTATTGTACAAAATTATTGTACAAAATTTCATGTTGTACGAAATTTTAATATACAGCCTTGCTAGGGAAGAGAATGGAGGGAAATAAGATAAATTGGCCTAAAAGCAAATTGAAGTCTAAAATCGAAGTAAAGCTCTTAACTTAACTGAACTTTGAAATATTTATCTTGATCAGTAATGATTTCCTCTGTGGGCACTGTCTAAAAAAAAATAAAAAAGGAAATCTGGAATTATTTGCCTAAGGTTGAAGCACATCATTATCAGATACGTCACCACTGTCTGTGGGTTATTCAGTGGTTAATATGTAACAATCATTCTTTATAGTGATCAGTTTATTTTTATCAAATTTTGCTCTTTAAGATCTTCACAAATGTTGAGGAAAGAGTGGGAGGAGAGATTTATTTTCTTAATGTGCTGGGATTAAAAAAAAAAGCACTACCACTAAACCTATTTTAGGACTATTTAGAGGAGATTTTTTACACATGCTTTCAATAATACTTTACCCAAAAACATCTTTTCCGCTTCTCTCATTTTTTCTCAGTCTGCAATAACTATACCCCAAGGGTGTCTTCACTTCCTTCCAAACTTCTCCTGGGCTTGGGGTTATTCCACCCATACACAGAGACCTCAAAATACTTGTCCATGGAAGTGTTTTTTCTCAAGACCTCTGGAAATCAGTCTTTCCCTGAGACTGAATTGGTCCATTGTTCAGCTCAGCACTAAGTAAACAAAGAATCTTCATATGATTAGGAATGGAAATGTATTTCCATGCTCATGAACTTCTACAGAGAAATCCATTTGCTGTCTTCAGTGTAACAACACTGTTGACACAATTTCTGCATGCTTAGCATCCTTTTTTGACATTACCGGATGAATTTGGAATATGTGGCAAAGCCAATGCACTACACCACCATAAGGCTGTATTTCTCTGTTTTCCTCTATCTGACCAGTTCTGACTTGGAACAGGTGATGTTGCCATATGAGTGAAATATTTAAAGTCACAGATGTGAAGAGGAGCTATTTTAACTAGTTTGTTCAGGAGACAACACTATTAACTCGTCTGCATGTACACACCCTTCTTAATTGCTGAAAACTTCTTAAGGAATTTCTGGGTTAGTGTGAGAGCTTGGCTGTAGAGTAACTGAACTTCAGAGCTGGAGAAGACCTGAAATTTATCTGGTGGATTGTCATCTGCAGTTCCCATCTGCACAGAGATGACCTAGATCAAAACTTTACCTGTCAGATGGGTTTCAGAACAAATAAAAGCAAACCGAATGCAGTTTTTGAACTTTGATTAATTTTATTGGATTGCCGCACTTGGAAGGATCATGGCCAGCCCATTTACAACAGCACCAAAGTGGGCAGTGATCAAGACAAATGTCTTAGTAGGCAGAGTCCCAGAAACCTTTTGGAAGCATCCTTTAATCTGGTGGTGTGGCATGTGCGAAATCCCCCAGGGGTTACTGTCATTAACTACTCCCATGAGACTCCTGACAGAGAAGGTTTTTCAACACCAAACGTGAATCATGAAGCGTGCCTTTGATTGATTGCAGCCTCTTGTTTGGGAGTGTAATTAATGCCTGGGTTCAGCGGCCAACACGCTGATGCACAGTGATGCTTGAGATGTCACAGAGGGTGTCCCCCTTGGCCTCCAGCAGTGGCTCTAGAAGGAAGGGTGTCTCTGTGAGAGATGCCCCGTAATGTTGGGGGGGTACTTGGAAATAGGCAGTTGAAAAAAGCCCTTCTGTCAGGAGAGCCTTGTGTTTTTTTAAATTCGTATGAGAACTTGGGGTGTTTTCCATTTTCATCATTTTGACTTCCACTTCTTCTTCCGTTATAAATAAAACTTAAATGTTTCTGTAGAAGAGGACTAGATTGCCAGCAAAGATACCAGCCACTTGTCACAAGGAAAGAATTGTTAGTCTTGGTCTTCATGATGTGTAATAATGGCCAAATGATAAAAACATAGCATTTTTTCTTTAGTCTTTTTGATGCAGAGATTAGCAATTCATAAATTATTTTCTTCTTTGGCTGCTGATATCTTCATTATAAAACTGAAGGGTTCTTAGGGCAGTTCAGTGACGCTTTCACAGCGTTTCCTCTTGGATGAGATCCAGAGGATTCCAGCATGGTCGTTTTGGCACAGTTGGTTGGTTTTATAAAACATGTGTCTACATGTGTGTAATAAATCCAGTTATGCTGATAAATCTGAACAGATAATTGAAAAGTGTGTTTTACAGTGAACAAAGCTGGTAATTTACCATGTCAGTAAAGCAAAATATAAGCAACATTTCTGTAATGTGTGTAATGTTCAGTAATTCTGTAATTTAATGGCTCTATTGTGTGAGCCATTTTTAAATTCCTGTTCAAGATGTTCTTGATCCAGATGTTCATATATTTTATTACTAGTTGCCTTTCAGTTAAAATCTGCAAAACTGATTATCTTCTTGCTTTACAGTGGTACCAATCAGTCCATGACAAAGGATATAAAATTAATGAGGAAGTGAAGAACTGAATCATACACATTAAAAATATATGTAGTAAATGAAAATCATCAGTAGGCTTGTATTACCAAGAGTCACTTTTCCAGGTGATGTTCCAGCCTATTCTTTGAAACCAAAATGCTTTTTAATCCTGCTCATATCACTTACATTAGATTGTTGCTAGTTAAGTTGCTAAGATTCAGCATATAATATCTCAGATGGCCTGGAAATCTTAGAAAAGCAGACTGGCCATTTTACTGTAATGAATTTCATCAGCAGCATTGTGATGTTTTGGGCTCTTTTTATACATTTCTTTCCAAAGTTTTGAAGTCTCAGTCCTTATTTCAGATTAATGCCTTGACCTTATTATCACCATATTCACGTGGAGTCCCATGACCTTCAGAGAAAGGCAGAGGATCTTCAATGTTTTGTAAAGATTATTAACAGCTGAAAAAAAATTAAGCTCAAATGTGATAACCTCCATGATTACTGCTACTGAATTAAGCATCGGAAGCATTGCAAGGAGACAGTTTTATTGCACTCACTGGTTAGCAGAAGGTCTTCTAAAACCCAAAGGATGTCTTTGGTCATTGTTCCTCAAGTGTGTAACAGATTTCAAGGGTTGCCTACAGCTCTGGGAAGAGCTAGGACCCGTGAGCAAAGATTTCAGAGATGCAGGGAGAACTGCTAAAGGAAGTCCTGGATTCTGTGGTGATTTGGGGCGTGTGCTGAAGCTGAGGATCAGTCAGTCAGGACCAGTAGAACAGTATCTATGTACTCTGACTGTACCCATAAAGTATATCTATATTGTATCTGTACATTCAGGATCTGTGAGTTGATGTGGCCTCCATAGCTCATCAAATGATAGTCAATCCCTTATTCCTTTAAATACTCTGTAAAAGTCCACGATTCTTAAGAGGCCACCTGGATGAGAGCTGACAAATGGGACTGTTCCAGATTCTTTTCTCCTCTTTAGGGTGTTTTTTCCTTTGCACAAGCTCTGAGAATAGGTCTGATCCTGAGGAGACTGATCCTAAGTGCTTTTGTTCAGGGAAGTGCATATATTGCCCCTGTTGCCTCCCTTCCTCCTGCTCAGGATATCCAGCTAGAGCTAAGGGCAGCCTGGTGAATTAACAGCTTTTGCACTTTATTTTGAGGGTATTTTCATCATCATGAGTTTAGGAGCACAAATTCCCTTTAGGATCTCTCTGCACTGCCAGGTATGAGTGAAGGAGCTGTTCAGTACATTGTCTGAAAAAGCAGGCATATAAATCCTCTTCAAACTGGGAATATAACTTCAAGTAAAGAACTTCTTTTATGTCCCTTGATGCAATGATAGTCAGTTAATCTAGTTCTCTTAGCTGAGTATTGTGAGGTGTCTTCAGACCTAAATTCAAATATCTAAGGAGAGTTAGGATCTGTAGATGAAAGGCTTGACGTCCATGCAAAACACAGTGAGAACAATTTGTGTGTTGTCCTCAGATTCAGCTGTAATTATGTTTTGTGACCAAGAGGAAGAGGGAAGTGTGATTTACAGTGTTGAGATTTGTGAAGCTTTCCATTAGTTTTGACACAAAAGCAGTTTTGGAGCTCTTGTATTCTGTGTTGCAAGTCTCCCCTAGATGAAAGTAATATGGAGAGAGCAAGAAAACCATAATATTGACCACCATGCTTGTAAGAGTGTTATGTGATAATCCATTCTAAATCAAATAGTGATGTACAAGTTTGTGTATATGTTCCTGATTTGGGTTTTGTTGATTTGTTGGGGTTTTTTTGGTTTTGTTTCTTTGGGGTTTTTTGGTTGGTTGGTTTATTTTGGTTTTTTGGGGGTGAGTGTGGGTGTGGGTTTGAAATCCAAAGTTCCAGGATATACAACTATTGAATTTTTTTTTAAGAGTTAATGTTAAACTCTGTACTTGCTGCCAAGTCAACACATAAAAATAAATGAAACACTCACACAAACATTCTGCTTACCATTTCTGTGCTCAGAGAGATTTGAGTTTTTATTGCATCTCTCAGCCAATATGTAAGGACCCAGCATTTCTGCTGCTGAACAAGATTGTTTTGTTGTGCAAAATTGATGATACTAATTATTCTGAGCTGTTTTCTTATGTCTCTGCCCAGTACATTGGTGATGATGTGGGAGTAGGATTCCAAGGCTTAAGTGCCTGAACTGCTTGCAGAAAATCTCACAAAATCACAGAATATGCTGAGTTGGAAGAGATCCACAAGGTCCAACTTTTGGAAGGTCCAACCCAAGAATCATACAGGGCCAGAGAGCATTGTCCAAATGCTTCTTGGACTCTGCCAGGTTTGGTGCTGTCACCACTTCCCTGGGGTGGTTCCAGTGCCCAACCACCCTCTGGGTGAGGAGCCTTTTCCTACTATCCCACCTAAACCTCCCCTGACACAGCTTCAGGCCATTCCTTTGTGTCCTGTCAGTGGTCACCAGAGAGAAGAGATCAGTGCCTGCCCCTCCTCTTCCCTTCAGGGGCCTCTTCATCTCAGGAGCATGCACAGGGTGCATCAGAACATGAGTGTATGTTATGGGTGTTATGCTTGTATTGTCTTGGACCTTATCTGTATTAGAATATTGGAGGATTTATGCCCTACAGATTGAATATTAGTGGAATGAATGAAGAATTGGATGGGATTCCAACACCAGCTTTCGAGTGTAACTGGATTGAGATTATTCTGCTTCTGGTTTAGAACTAGAAAAGTTTTTAGAAACCTCAGCTAAACAGAAATGGGGACTTGCTTTATCATCTGGTAAATGGAGAACAGTCCCGTGCTTTCGCCTCAGCCACTGCATACATTCTCCATAGTAATATGATCAATGCAAAAGTAGTTTATACCATATATTAGTGTCTCGTTCTTGCATGGATACAGCCTCAAAGTTGTGTATTAACTTTAAAACAGTGAATGGAGATGGACAGGAAATATGAGACAGACCAGACTAAGGAAGGACAATGCAGGTTTTATTGATGATACCTCCAGAATTGCACTGGTTTTTTGTCAGGGTGAAGTACATGCAATACTAGCAAGACCGTTCATGCCAGCCTTGCCTTGTGATTTTTTTCACTCATGATGCATACCCTGTTGTACCAGAACAGAAAGAAGTCTGCAGGGAAAGAAGTTCATTAGGCCCTTTCCAGACACATGTGAAATATGCAATGAATAAAATCTTTTAAGAGTGCTACTTAAGGTTATAGTGTTCATATGTCAAGCTCAGAAGAAAAGTCCAATTACAATCCCCATGCAATGAGTGGTTTATGTTATGTGTGCAGTGCAGGTGTCATAATTATTTTCTTCTCTTGATATATTGGTAATTTATTGAATAGTGGCATGAGGTAGTGATTTTTTTTATGGCTGTCTAAGATCATGGTATATTATTAATGCTTCATATTCTTCACACTGAAATGGTTTGGATGCTTTCTCTATTTTATTGAGGTCTAGTGCTATGCGTAAATGTATTCTACCTTACTGATTTATCAGCTTTTCATAACCATATCTGAATTGTCTCAAATATCCTCCTATTCCAAATCATTCAGCTTGTGCTGTAGTCACTCAGACACCTTCCTCACAGCTTCCTGTCCTCTATGATCATCTGTGCTTTTATACTCTGACAGAAAGTGTAATTAGAGAACAATGATTTAGCTTTTTGCTTGACATACACTAAAAACTTATTACAGTATGCTTTCATCTGCTGCTGTTGTCTTATTCAAGTGTTAGGTATCTCTTGTTTTTCTCCAGGTAATTTCCCAGCTCTGTCAGAGGTGAAATGCTCTGTCCATTAGCCATATAAAACATTGTTGTCTAGGCGGGGAAGAGAAGAGTTATTTCTCTTAGTCAGCCTAGTGTGGGAATTTGGAGAGACAGAATGTAATTAATTATCAGGCTTGAATTTTGGCCAAGGCTCTATTAGAGATGAGAGCTACAGTTTATGAATTTCTTTCATTCTTGTGATGATAGGATGAGCAGGAGGGAGACGAGAGTGGGGTTTTATGCAAACATAGAAGTTTGGGCTCTTGCTGTGGCAGCGTGTTTCAGTTGTCATCATGTTAAACTGGACTGTTTTATGTGGCTGTGGCAGGAGAATGGGGGGTAAAAATGATAGCACAGCTTCGAATGAAATTGTTTGCAGGGGAAAAAATGGTTAATTATACATAAATCAAGCTCACAAAAGCCAACCAGAGCATGAAAGAGCTACAGTGCATGCCCTCTGCCTTTCACAGACTCTTTCCAATTCACTTGGTGCTTTGTGTTGCTTTTCTGAGGCAATTCTTTTCTCTTTATGTGCACCAACACACATTTTGTCATAGTTTGTTGATTGTAATTTTGGGACCAGATCTAGCAAGTCTCTAGTAGGCTGTTTAGCAATTAGATCAAATATAAACTAAGAAGTTGCTGTATAAGTTATATTCTGTAATTCCTCTACCACGTCTAGAGTTAATTTTGTAGGGAAGGAATAATCACAGAGACAAGTATTAAGACTGAACACATCCAGAACTGGAGGGGAGGAGAAGCTATGTGTCCATCAAGGCCATTTTTCTCCTGTGTTATTGGGAGTACATGCCACATCAGCCAGCACTAAAGGAAATAGTCTTATGCAATGGAGAAACAGGACTGGAGAGTAGATGATCTGTTTTTGACAAATACCTCTCTTGTGAATTTTCAATTGTGCTCCTTTTTACCATTAAAATTCTTCAAATGTTATCTAATAGTTTATATTTAAATGATGGAAGGAAGTAATTAAAGGTTCTAAGTTTTCAGAATCTCTTGCTTTTATGAATTTGTCTTCTGAAATGCATGGTGTGCCAAGTCCCAACAGGTCTCGGTCCTTAAATAATAAGAAAATAATAATTCACAGAGAATGAGATCTGTTTTTCTTCTAAGGAAATGCTTGCATTCTGAAAAGGTTGTAGTGGTGTACTGTGTAATGGTTCCATCGTCCTTGTAAAACAAGATGTACTTTCTCCTGTTAAAATTAGAACTACTTAAGAGTAGTTCTTGCCACACTTGGTATGAAATTGCAGAGAGTCTCTCCTGGGAAGAAGGTGATTTTCCTTGCTGAAGGAAAGTTGGCATTGATAAGCACATAATCCATGAAAAAAGTGTTGCCATAAAAATGGATATTGAAGTTTCTATCTGTGGGAATAAATAATACTGTAGGGGGTAGGAAGAAAAGCAGGGTGCAACTGCACAGCCAGTGTTCCTCTCCATCTTATGCCTTTAGGACTAATTCATCACATAACCAGCTAGTTGGGCGAATTCACTGTGGAAAGGAGAACACATCAATGAGATAGAAAGTGAGCTGAAAATTGAAAGAAAAAAAAAATCTTTGTATCTTTCAAAGATTAATCACTGGGTACAACCTTGAACCCCCAGTCACAGGAAGTTTTCTGCCTTACTTTGTTCCATTTCAGCTCTGGACTGTGGTGTAGTTGCGCATGCAATGCCCTCTCTCCGTTGAGCAATCAGCACCATAAAGGCCAATAATTAACCAACACTTGGCTACTGATCAAAAATCACAGCAGAAATCAGAGAAAACCATCACAAATTCTCCCGTGCTGAGGCAGATCACCCATCCCACTCTTTGCCCACAGAGGACAGCAGTTCAGGGCTGCCCTGTCCTTGCCCTGCCTTCTGACCCTGGGCGTGCTGGCACGGTGCAGCTGCGGTGGAACAAACTCTCCAGCGTTGTACATAGCTGGATTTGTAAGGGAAGATTTTCAAAGGCATCTTTCCTTAAAAAACTCTGTAAAATTATCTACCTGATTGCTGTAAGAGGTACCTCAGACCATGTTTCTCATTTTGATATGTACATTTCTAATCATGGAAACAAGGGGTGTACTTTTAAATGCATTTTAAAAAGAGGACTATTTACCCTCTTTTTAACAGAGGTTTATTTCTGACTTCAGTTTTGGGGATGTTTTGAATCTCAGTAACAGGAGACCTGTGTGGAGTGGCCTAAATATTTAGGAGCAGCATGTTTTAGTCAGTATTTGAGAACATTAGCTTTGAATTGTGCATTTCCAACTCAAAAAGTTATTATTCATTTTATTCTTGCTTAAGTGAATAAAGTGCGCAGACACAACAAGCAGTTTGCAAAGTCAAGTGCTATTCCCCACCCATGACCCTCTCTGTTTCCTTTCATCACAAACTCATTATCAGTCAGCTAAATCCTCTTCTTTTTAATCACTTCGGGGGATCCCACTCTCTTCTGCATAAATGGTCTGTATGGGCCAGATATACCTTAGTTCTCCTCCTCTTTCCATCAGTTTTTCCCTGCTGGAGTGTGGGTCAGCCTGGTCCCACTCTCTGTGCTGCCTGACCTCCCTCCTGGGCTGTGGCACAGGAGCAGCAGTGGCAGCAAAGGCATCTCAGCTTCCTCTCTTTGCCTGAGGATAATGCTCCTCAGGGGAACCCAGCATTAAATCCGGTGTCCAGCACCTCTCACAAGTTTGCAGACCTTTGGAGTGTCATCACATTTGAACTGATTTTTACTGGCCTGGCAAGAGCCACTTCCCTGACTAAAATGAATCCTCTACTATTTAAAACAAAATGAATATCTGAATTCTTGAATATAGTATTTTCTTATGGCAAAACAGTGTATTTTTTTTTCCTGGCTTCTATCTTGTAAATAATCAAACCATTTTGGTTAATGTAAGAAAAAAATAGCCTGAACCATGCATCCAATGTGGAAAGTTTCAGCCCAAACAATTAATCAAGCAAGTGAAAATCAGATTTATAGGAAGCATTGGATAATCCTCAGTAATGGTCTGTGTCACAGCTCCCACCTGTGTGTATTGAATTCACAAGACCACTTTCTTGTCAACATGTATGCAACTTGCACACAGTCTCATGCAGTGTATTCTGCTGAAATGCATATCTCTCAAATAATAATCCACTTAACGTGCATAAGAATCTCTCTAAATATGACTGTAGCTAATGGCATGTGTTGTTAAACCTGTTAATTGCTTATCATCTGTTTGCATAGATTGTGTTTTATAACAGCAAATGGAGAACCAAATGCTCAGTTGTCCTTTATAATTGTTACTGTTAGACATCTTTAAATAATTATAAAATTTTTGTCCATCCTCAAAAACATACAGTAAATTTATAATATAAAAGCTCAGTAATTGAAATGCTATTGTGACACAGAAAGCTGTCTAGCAATTAATGGTTCAGGAAAACAATAAGTTAGTGCAAAGCCTTGAGTCTTCATTCTCCTAATACATCATTTTGTTTATTTCCATACATATTTCATAGTGTTGTTCGCAGTGGGAGTCAGAGGAAGCCTTTGGCTGAATATTCTCTACCCCTAGCTAAGAGACTCTGTTGTGTTTTCATTACATTTGCCTCACATAATTACTCACTGTTAATTTCAAAAAGCCTTTGATATTTCTGCATGTGTGTGTCCTAAACAACAAGCTGATCCATAATGCAGCATGATTTATTGCCTTCTGGCCTTACACACAGCTTCTCCTTGTGGAAAACAGCTTACAAATCTGGGTGTTAACTGCAGCTCGAGTAGCACAGAAAACTTTCTTCCTGTGTGCCGTACCTGCATTCCTGGGCAAGGTCAGTGATCTGGTCAAGTGAGGCTTTTTTGTTTGGATGGCCTGTCCTGCCCACATTCCTTATAATAATTTTTTTTCCCCCTATACTCAAGTATGCTTCCCAAACCAACTCTGCATGTGTGGAGAAGTCTCACTGTTTACTGTGACTGCAGGCTGGCAATGCAGTGCATCTAGGCTGAGTACTCCTAGGACCAGATGGAAACTGCCAGTGTGCTGGGGAAAATCAGCAGCAAGCATGAACACCTTTCCTTCAGCTTGTTTGTTTTGGTGGGCTCACGCTGTGCCACCAGAACAAGTCTGATGTAAGGGATGCTGGGGCAGGAAGGCTGAAACTTACCAGGTAGACATGGAGAAGGAAGGTGGTGTGCAGAGAACATTGCCTTAAAGCTTATAATTTTCAGAGAAGCTGTCTGCAGGGAATGCTGTAGGCGTGGAGGAATGAAGATCTCAGGGAGCACTGAGCTGTATCCTGGGATTTACACCCATTGGTGGGAGGAGTCTTCTCACAATCTCTACCTTGTAGGTAGAACTGTATAAATTTAGGTGGCCTAACTGAACCCAGAAAATCATTGCCCAGCATTGAAAAGTTGGAATTAGGAATTTGAGTCCAGGAATGTCTGCTGCTTAGTTCTCTGGTAGATAGATACTTGTTGCTTAAGGTACACAGGAGGGAGAGGGTAAGAAGAAAAAAAGTAAGCAAAGATTTTGGAAATCCAGTATCTTTACATAGGACATATGATCAAAGTCTGCTAGAAGCCTTTTGTGTGAGAGAGAGAATGTGCAGTTAAAATAGTAATTTGTTGCTCAGGCAAGTTCTTCTGGAAGAAGGTGGCTGACTGACTCTCCAGGTGCTAATGGTGAGAGTGGCAGTGGTTACTTTTCTGGTTCTGCCAGAACTGATGCCTTGTGAAGTCTGACCTAGAACACAGGCTAGATGGAGTTAAAGAATAAAGTAGGGATTTATTAAAAGGTGTCAATGGATGCACATTGTGCAGCACAAGAGCCCAGCCAGGGCTACACCCAAGATAAACCCAAAATGGTCACAAAATGAATGACCAGTCATGAGATCTCTCACTTTTATAAGTTCTGGTCCATCAGCATATTGGAGTTAATTGTCAACCTGTAGCTTTAGGTTATGAAGTCTCATCCTTCTTGTTTTTCTCTCTTCAGCCCAGATTGTTTATACTCCTGGGCCTGAAATTTGGATCAGTTGTCCTTGGTCCCAAGCTAGAAAAGGAATTGTTTTGTCTTGCTGCTCAGTGAAAGGAGCTTACCATCCCTTAATATGAAACTCAGAATGACACACTAAAGCAGTACAGAATCTGAAAAATATAAAAGCTAAAACCTAAGGCATCATGCTCACTGTCATGGCTTGGCCAGTTTTACCTCCTCTGTCAGTCTTTTCAAGGTGAGCAGAGCCAAGGAGGATTTTAAAATGGCATCATGCCTTGCAGTCAGTTCCAGAGTAAATGGAAATAATGGAAAAAGTAATAAGAAGGTGGCAGCAGTGGGGCAGGGAGAGAAAAAAAGAGAGCACAGTGGTACTGCTCTGTTCTGTGGGAATGAAGGATCACACGTTAGGGGAAAAGCTGGCTCTCATGTGTGTGGAGATCTGCCTCACACATGCTCATGTGCTGATCATGGTCAGTGACCTCATCCATATGCAGGCCTGGATATCACAGTGGTTGGGGTTTGCCAGCCAAGGACTGACTCTGGAGGAAAGTGAACTGACTCTGGCTGGTTTTGGCAGAGAATCCCCACTCTTTGCGGACTCACTTGGAATCTTGTGAAGGCTATGAATCTTAGAGTCTTTTCTTTCAGGGCTTTAAAGGTGCATGGCAGATGAAATAAGTTCATTTGCTGGTTATTTTATTCCTCAACTAAATCTGCGTTCTATTTGTACCTGCATGAGCTCACTGATTTGCATTCCTGTTATGTGCTCTTTCTCTTTTCTTTTGTTTTTTTGGGGGCTATCTTACTGTAGAGTCCACAAATCCAAAACCCTACTAAGTCCACTGAGACACAGAGGAATGGTGGTACCCATTCCATGTGCAGGAATTATGGGAATGACCTTGGAAAGGGTCATGACAGTCTGGATCAGTGCTACAAGTCTGGGCTGAAGCCTCTGTCCCTGCAGGTGCTCTCAGTTGCATGCAGGGTCACCAAGCTGTGTGAGCTGGGACTTGTCCTGTAACTCAGCGTTTCCAGGCAGGGAAAGGCATGAGAACCGGACTGCTCTTTCCCAGCAGTGCTGCTCAGCTCTGTCCAGAACGTGCCAAGTCCTCATTAACACCTTTTTCCCACTCTTGACGTAGCTCTGGGATGGCAGTGGTTGGTATTTCCATTTAGAGGGACTGATTTTTAGGTTCCTTTCATAGTTCTGCATCTAGCAGTCCTTGCTGAAGCGTACAATAAGTATACAAGAGACTCCCCTGTGGTCTCCACAGCTCTGCAGTAAAGGTAGAACTGGTGATCCCAAGAGACAGAGCATTTTCCCATAAATTCTTTGCCCTGTCTGTTTTCAAATTAACTGGTGATGGATGAGGGGGAAGAGGAAGAGAAAGAATAGCATAATAAAACTCCCTCATTGCATCACTTAAAATTCTCAAGGAATGTTCATAAAAATCAATGTTGCTTCTCTTCAAGCTGCTGGGGGGCACAAGTCTTTAATCAATTAAATTCTCATTTTTAGAATTTTTTTTTTTTTAGCAAGGCTTCTTAAATGTCTTTGTGCTATTATGTGTGTCTGGTGTTACTTTTCTAGCTAGAATATTGGATAGGTTTTGCATATTTTAGGTATATACTAGATAAGCAAATAATAATGGGAAACATGAAAGTATGGTTTACATTAAGAATTAAAAGTTGATGTAATCTGAATGGGAGCCACATGAGTTTGAATAGCCAGTTTAGTTCGTGCAATTGGGAAAATAATGGAAAGAAATGTACGTATGTCTGGTACATTTGGATACCAATGTATAAATGGATAAAGCAGAATATAATCTAAAATTTTGTATTTCTTTTTGTGTATTTCTATTTGTAATAATAATAAGAAATAATAATTTCTTTCTAGTCTTAGGGGGCAATCAAGATAAAATAAGGTCTGTGAACTGCCATTTTCCCCGTAAGCTATTAAAAACTTACTCTGGTAATTTGTTCATGAGTAGGTGAACATGGCTGTTCCTATTGTATTCCCAATTTTAATTTTGAATAAGGATATTAATCTAGCAGGCTGTACTTGATTTGTTTTTCACAAAAAAACAACTGGTGGGATATGTGTAGGCCAGATAGGAATAATTTTATCTGGAGATACTCACTTCTTTAATAACAAGTCATCCCTTTTGCTCAGAGTAGTTTATCCCACTACTTTTTCACCCATTTCAACTCCACCAAGGGCTGGTATCCTGAGGAGACCTCCACTCCTTGCGTTTTGTGCCTGACCTCCCAACAGTAGTTCTTGTTTACCTAGGGAGATAATTGTTTTCTGGAGAGCATCCAGCTGATAACTTACTTTCTCATTAGACCCCTTTTTCCTATTAGTTATCTCCTGTCAGTTGATCTGTGTCATTTGATAAAACTAATTAGGTAATAAAAGACTGTTTCTGAGCTCCTCCCTTTAATTTTGGCATGGTGAAATGTGCTTCTTGGCACCTTGCTCTTTCCACATAAAGACAGCCTTCAGTTGACAAACAACATTAATCCAAAGGAAAACAAGCCAGTTCACGCATCCTCTCTTGATATATCCTTGTGCCAGAACAAAGTAGTTCCTAACAAATTATTTGTACCAAAGATAGTGACATAACCCTGGCACTGTTTTAGAGTTTTGCAAATGTTTGCAGAGCTTCTGAAGAGGCCAGGCTAAAAATACTCAATGAAACCATTCAGAATTCTACTAAAAGCATTTTGTTTCCTAGGACTTTCCTCCCTTCTGAAAATGCCCTCCCACAGCTGCATGGCATTTATTAGAAGGTGATGAAGGTATAAGGTAGGAAATAACATTTTATGTTTTATTTTATAACTTGGGCTAATTTTCAGGCTTCCTTTTTAGATTACATACATTTTTGTAAAGAAAGGGATATTTCAATGGAAGGTAAGCTTTTTTATTAGCTTCAAATTGAAGTATGCTCATCCAGTGAAAAATGCTGATCAGATTGTTCTTCTTGAAAGTTTTCAGTGCGGGGGTTTGAGGTGTCATGGTATGCAGCATTTCAAAGACAAATAGCCAAGAATTGCTACTCCCTTATGGACAATGGCCTCTGCTGCACCCTAATGATGTAGGAATTTCCTGAGGATGCTGGTGGATTTCTTTTTTTCTCGATTTCTTGCTGCACCCCAGAATAAA
The DNA here is from genome assembly GCF_028018845.1 of Melospiza georgiana. Classification (NCBI taxonomy): domain Eukaryota; kingdom Metazoa; phylum Chordata; class Aves; order Passeriformes; family Passerellidae; genus Melospiza; species Melospiza georgiana. The sequence goes on along the minus strand of NC_080430.1, from coordinate 39,125,998 downwards.
ATTCTTCTTCCAAATTTACTTTAAGAAGAGTATAGAACATGCTATGCTCAGATGTAAGACCTGAAGAAATTGCTGTAATCATTTTCCATTCACCCCAGAGAGAATCTATCAGAGCTGGTGAAATTAGACTAACAAAAGGATCTCCACAGTAGTTGTTCTGTGTTTTACACCCAGAAATGTCACCTCTCATAAAAGAATGGCTTCTACCTGTTTGATGTTGAATGCAAGCAGTGCTTTGGTCAGATCTGAAGAACTGTTTTGGTGTTAGTTGCATATTTACTGTGTGTTGTATTTACTTCCATCTCAGAAAGATCTACCATGGGGATGTTCATGTTGTGCTTGCAGAGATTTGGAGTATTACATCTTCTGGGATGCAGGAGCCCTAAAATAGCAGTATATGAAATTTTAAAATCAGTGGTATGATAAACCTGGATAGTACCAGTGTGTGTTTGTGATAAATAAATGATGGAAGTGATAGTGAGAGTCAGTTACAGCAATAAGAAGTGACTGCTTTAAAAACTAAGAAGGAATAAAAGTTTGTACTTTTATTTGTCTTAATTAGATTCAGAAAAGGTTTTTACTTGCTTTTTGCCCCTGAACTTTTTTATCTTCTCTAGATGCACTTATAGGCAATAGTGACTCATGGGCATTCAGCTAAGATGCCTGAGATGATTATTAATCCTCTGGAGCTGCTGCTTTACCTAACAGGAACAGTCTGAGATACTGCAGTTTATAACCTACCATAATGCTACCTTTTTCTGTCTGTTTTGACTATCATACCTTGTATCTCAAGCAGAGTTGATTTTGCATTTCTAGCATTAAACATAAGAGCTTTCCAAGCAAATGGCAATCATCATTGCAAGGGAATTAAAAGCATGGGCTAGCCTGCCATTGTGTCAAATCTGATAATTGGTTTTCACACATAAGCAGCTCTGGAAATCCAAACTACCAAGCCTGTTTGTCCTGTGTGCTTTCCTTTCATGTACTACTCATTTTCACTTCAGATAGTTTCTTAGCCCTCCTGGCCAAAATTCAGTGCCACACGAAGCCCCTGTGAAAGCCTTGCTCAAATTGTTCCAGTGCTGTGCTTAGTGGTGCATCAGTGAATTGTATCCTGTGTGGCATGATTTTCAGCTGTGAACAAATTCTCCAGGATTTGCTAAGTGGTAGTGTTGGGAAACTGTATTTATAGGCAGCCCTGTGGTGCCCAGCAGCATGACACTCATTTTCCCTCAGGATCCTTTCCCTGTCTGGACTCTGTGCTGTCCGCCCTGTTGGAAGTGAGGATGTGGAGCAGTGCCAGAGGTGCTCTTGCCAGCAGGCTATGGGCTCATTTTGGCTTGACCCCAGCAGAAGGGCAACAGATAAGGAATAGAGGAGGCTACAGCCCAGTTTTGAATGGAGTTGCTCTTGGTTTCTCTGCCTTGGCTCAATGTTTAGCCATGGTCCCTGCACAGCTGTCAAGATCTGATCCACGGGAAGGGAGAGAGACTGCTTGGCTCACGCTGCTGCAGTCCTGTCCTAGGCACTGCAGAAACACATGAGGAAGTGCTGTTGAGCAGAGACACTGCTCTGGGTGTCCTGGCAGGAGACAGCACAGCACCTCTACAGCTACCTTGGCTGGACAGGTTGAGAGAAGTCACCAGCCTGCTGCTCATCTGGGCTGCTGACAGATGCTGCTTGTACAACTGCTGGGGGAAGCCAGCCTTGCCATCCCCAGCCTGGCACATGAAGACAATGCAGTTTAATATAATCGTGTCCTTTTCACTGCTTATTAAAACAGAGCTGTATGTTAACATTTTGTGGATTAAACCATTAATATTCACATTTTCACTCCTATGGGGTCCACAAACGCTATCTGTATATGGAATTAAGAATGCATAGCTGTAGGAGAACTGTCTTTACCAACTAACTACTGTGCAGGATTTTCTGAATTAATGAAATCTTTCTATAAATCAGGATTGTTTTTTTCTAGTAGGGATTGCTGTTGTGACTCTAGATTATTTTCAGGTTCAACGACATTGTCCTTAGATGAGACAATGAATTGTTTTGTTGGATTTTTTTTAAATTAACACATCAGAGAAATGCCTAAACTCATCTGAAAATTAGAAGAGGAAAAATGCACCCTATTTTACTGCCATGCTAGTGCAAGGTTTACTGACAGTTCAGCAGTGATGATGTTTTACAGTGCTTTTGTTTGGTGCTAAAAAAAATTTTCTGTTTTATGCCTAAGTTACATGGAATACATATAAGATCTAAAATTGAGTATATGTCTTACAAAGTAGAATTAAAATTGGAAGGAAAATACACTAAATTGTGGTGTGAGTGGGTTATGACAGTGACTTTCTTCTATGCAAAATTTAAGATAAAAGATGAAAAATGCTAAAAGCTAAGTAACAGCTGGTGCTGCTAAACAGTATTTGTCTTCAAAGAGCCATAGGGATTTTCATGAATTTCAAAAGATCCATAAGTGAAAGAGATTATTTGGCTTGACTTGCAGATACTGCTGCTGAAGCAAGGAACTCAAGTAACTGTCCATAGCAGAGTCAAAATGAAATCTGACTCAGGTATTCCTGATCTCTCTCCCTGTTCTCCAGTTTCTTGACTGTCAAGGCAGACTGACACAAAATTGTCAGCAGGTTGGTCCTGGTTTTTTTTTTAGCCATTAGAAACATTGGTTCTCTGCAACAGACAATGTTTGTACTGCGGATGCTTGAAAGTGGTTTGAACATGTCTGCTTGTGGATATATTTTATTTTTAGAAACTGCAGAATTTTCCCCTGTTCTTACCATTTCCTGTGGTTTTACTCTGGAGCATGATGGATGAAGAAGGCTATTTGTGTGATTAAGGTATGAGAATAGCAACTGTAGGTCTTGGATTTGCAGTTGCAAGTCAGATGTGACGGTCAGTCCCCGAAGTGTAGTGGCAAAAAGTTAACTTCTTCATCTAATAAAAGAACATTTGTCCTGTTAGAAGTGTGTAGGAGAAGTGAGGCTGCATTAATATTTTTAAAGCCTTGTGGGATCCGTGTAAGAAAGTGTCCGTAGAAGTGGTATTAAGTCAGTGAGAGTGTAGAAACAGTACATTCACCTGCAGTAAGCAGTGAGAGAATTAAGCTAAACAGGAACACGACGCACTGGAATAAGTGTTGACACATGGAGTTAATTGAGAGCAATTAGGTCTGTGCATAGACAAGATCTACACAGCCCGTTTGATGCACGGCATTATGTGAGTAAAGGGTGCAGGATTACACCTTTTGTTTACAGATTTACCTAGTGCTTTGAACTATTTGGATGAATGGTGTTACACAAATGTTAGTCATAATTATTATTTAATTATGACCGCATGTTTACTTTGAACATAGTCCTGTGCCTAATATGTAGGAAAGTCGGGATAATGTTGCAGCTCCAGTGTGCAAGCCACTGTTTGCCAAGCAGCGTTTCCCTAATGGTTTCTCCTTCCAAGGGATGGAAATGCCTCCCTGGACGGTGAAGTTACACCAGCTGTGGTATGTAATAGGCAAATAGCTTGCATAAGAATACCTTCAGCTAGAACATTTTAGAATATGCATCTCAGATAGAACGCTAACTTATTAAAATTGAGGCTATTAAATGTGCTGCTTGTATATAATTTCAAAATCCCTGAGATGCCAGTATTTCATTCTGTTTCCACTGAGAGTGCAGAAAGCAAATTTCATAGTATGATTCATAATATAGGAGTGCTACAGAATTTCTATAATTCATGTGTTGCTACTTTAATTTGCATTTAAATGTTTAAACTGTTATAAAATTGAAGATTCGTTAAACTTTAATCTATTTTTTTCACTCTTAAGCAGAATGAAGTTGTCCCTTGTTTAACTCTGTTTTGAGGTTTTCCTTTGCTCTGATCTTCCATTTCAGATACAGTGGAGATCTTAAGATAATTTTATGAGTGGCTACACATATAAGCAAGAACGAGTTTAGTGGGGGATTTTTTTGTTGGTGTTTTTTTTTTTTTGTTTTGCTTTGTTTTGTTTTGGTTTTGGTTTTTTGTTTGGTTTTTTTGCTTTTTTTGTTTGTTTGGTTTGGTGGTTTGGTTTGTTGTTGTTATTTTTAACCTTTTTTTTTCTTTTTTTAAAGATTCTTATAAGAAATATAATTCTGATAAATGTATGGTATCCTAGGTTGCAAGAGATGGAATGCTTTCTGTCCTATCCTTTCCACTAAGTTAATGTGGGTGTTTTTTTAAGTGACCAAAGGTAAAGGAGAATATGAACCTCTTCCTTGGAATGCTCTTAGTGCTTTGAATGGAGATACCTCAGTTCCTCCATGCCTCGCATTTTACAATGATTGTTGGTCCTACTGAGAGGGGGGAAAAAGACTTCTCTTGAGCAGACTGAGCACATGGACTTGTGTGCAGGATCACCCTCATTAATTCAACAAATATCTGTCTTTTCTTTAACCCAATACAGGAATCTTCTGATTCCTGAGATTCTGGGTTACTGGATCCCATAATTGCAGCTTATATTTTTCTCATTGTTTAAGGCACTTGATCTTCCCTGTGGGCCTCCCCTGACATGCTTGGCCCTGCTCACCAGTCTGTAGAAGATTTGTGAATCTCCTGGTGCTGACAGGCTTAAGGTGACATGACACTTCCCACGTGCACCAAAAAAGCACGTGTATTTCTGTACTTCAGCTTTCCTGAGCACCTGTTTGCTTTGGTGAGAAATTACTTATCCAGTACATTTAAAAAGCAAATTAAAGTAGTCAATTATTTAGAGTAAGTGTATGCTTCCTAAAGGGAAAAGGGGAGACATGCTGATTCCTTCAGGAGAGAAGAAACTTTTTTAAAGTCTAGGTGTTCAAAGTTTACTTAAACTTTCTTTCACACAAAAGGCATTCTGCTCTATATGACTGTGTCTATCTGGAAAGAAAGTATTAGTTTATGTTTGATTTGAAAAGATTTCTGAAAAGAAGTTTGGTTTCAGAAAATTATTTCACCCTTTCAATTTATTATTTTGGTGTCGAAATGAAGGTAAAAATAATTTGTGAATGCAATTTCCTTGAGAGGGCTTGAGTTTCTGCATTCCTTTGCTTTTCTCTGTGTTTTTCCAGCCTGGCCATACGATTGAATGTTTGAATATTGTAGTGTCAACAGCTCCTTGTATTTTCACTTGATACAGTTGAGCAAAAATTTTGACATTCAGCTGAAATGTTTGAAGAGCCATTACCAGCATAATTCTGCTTCTTTAGTAAATCTCATCTCGGTGCTTGAAATCTAAATGGATTAATATTTTTAATGTCTTGTTTACAATGCTGCCTATGAAAGCCTGTATTTGTCTACTTGCCAGCCTTCCTTCTTGGCCAGGAACCATTCTGGCATGAATCTCAACGCTGGGCTCCCATCCATTTTCCTTGAGTCTCTCTCTGGTTCCCTCCCTTTTCCTCAGGGGCTCTCTGGAAGATTGTCAGAAGGGCTTTAATTTCTTGAGCAAGTCAGCTTTTTTTGACTCCTAAATATTTCTGCCCCAGCCCTGAATTTTGGAGTTTGCCAGCCAACCACAGATGGCTTGCCCCAGTGGTGTTACAAAAAAATATATACGTTCTCTGGTTTTGCTGAAAACAAACCTAAAAACAAACCAGTGTTAGCTTTGGAAGGGGGCAGAAAAAGATGCTTAAGAAAAAAGAATCAAATTGAGTGTGTGTGTGGGACTTGATAGGGTGCCCAGCAGTCATGGTGGAGTAAAGGTGAGCTAGTAGGTAATTCCTAATGTAGATTATACCCACTATAGCATCCTGTACCACTTATATATTTTACCAACAGAACCATACTAGCTAGGAATGCCCCAAAATTTACTAAAATTAGAAAAAACCCCAAATATGACCATTATGGTGGCACTGGTGGCACTGTGATTGCTGAGCATCTTCAGGGTTAGGAGGGGTCTTGGAGGAGAGTCTGGGGACTTGGCAAGTGTGGCATAAGCCCAAGTGCTAAAGCAACAAGCAGGTTAGTAGAGTAGAAACCAGGGGTTTATGATATCAGACTACATTACAGTAAAATTATTCAGCTGCAGGTATGGTGAACCCTCTTCTGAGCAGGCCAGCAAATCCTCACTAGTGGTTATTTTGATATGTGATATTCTGATGCTAATCTAAGGAGTTGAATGCGAAACCAAAGAAACCCCAGCAACAATGAGAGCCCTTAGCTGAGCAAGGAGCTCTTGGCAGTTCCTCTGCCTTCCTAGAAACAGAGAGTGAGCACGAGCTCCCGCAGTGACAGGGTGCAAGGTCCCTGGAGAGGTGTGGGCAGTGGGTCCCTGCTTGGTGCCCTGACTCAGGTACATGTGGAAGGAAGAGGTGGGGTCCCCACACTACAATACTGGGACTGGTAACCAAACAGCCCCCAAAGCAACAACAATTTCTGCTGGATCTGGCTTGGATGGGGGTTTTCTGCCTGGTCTGGCATTAGAGGGGAGTGCAGTAGAGTGGCAGCCCTGAAACAGAGTCTGGCCAGACACAGGTTTTGCCAGCCTGCCCCTGCCCTTGGAAGACTGGGAGTCACTCTGACCCCATGGTGGAGGAGAATCCCAATTGCCCCTGCCATCAGTCCAGTGCTGGTCTGTCTCCTGCCTGTGCTTCCATTCAGCTCCAGCCTCCTGGGAAGGGTCCCCTGCGCTGGAGGTGAAGATAGAAGGTGTGAGTGAGAGGAGCCAGCCAAAGCCCTGCGTGCCTGCCCATGAGACACAGGTGGGGGCCAGCTGCACCCCAGGAATGAGTGAGTGAGGGAGTGAATGCATGTGTGTGCGTGTAAGATGCTGATTTCCAAGGAGATTTTAATTTCTGGTTCTTAACATGCCATTTATTTTTGAAAACACGGTATTACTCAAAATGAGATAGGTTGATGAGCCACAATAATCTTGACAATCTTTCATTAAAGATATCTGAAGGAATATGAGCTTTCTTAATGTTTTATAGACTAGTGTGTCTGGCTCTGAGAAATTATAAAAGAAATACAAATAGCAGGGATAAAGAAAAGGGAAATATGGATTTAATATATGAAGCAGCGCACTGTTTGGCTACCCTTTATCATTTATTGATCATTCTCTCTGCTGTTCAGAAATTATTTGGAGTCAAGGACTCTCAGATTTTATTTTTTTTTAAATCTCACTGTCTGTCTCAGACACCAGGCTTACAAGATGAATGTACAAACATGAGTGTGTGAGTCAGGAATCATGTCAGTGGAGGTGGCTGTGTGAGCAAGGCTGTAGGTAAACAGAAATAAAGTTAATTGGCGCTTTTCTTGTATGCACGGGCAGCTGAAGTCCTTTTCGCTGGAAGAAATTTTCTTTTCCCATTATCCTTCAACATTCTCTTGGAGGAATTGTCTCAAGGGAAGTGAGTGAGTCAGAAAATATGCCAAGTTCATGTCATGGCTGTTTCGGCGTTTCTTTCTCTTGCTGGCCTCCAGGAGCTTTATTGGCAAGTGTTTTTAAAGGAAATATTGGCACAGGAAGGCCTTATTGTTTATGTCATGAAAGTCTCTTGGCTTCTTCTGCCTTGTTATTTTCTCCCTTAAATGGGGAAATTAAGAGTGGGGGGACTGAGAAAGGAAAAGAGGAGAGAAGCAGAATCTATTGACGGTTGCTACCAAAACTCTTCCCCCTACATCAGGATGTATCTTGGTGAGTCCTCTCTTTGCTTTTTCTCTGTTGCTGCTTTTCAGGCTCTGCTACAGCTGGTAAATGGTTTCTAAATGCATAAGTCTCCTTTTTATGCTTTTCAAGATGTGGCACTTAGTGAGGTTTTTGAAAGAAGCCAGCAGTTTTCTGCTGGACTCTGCTCTGCCAGAACGGGGCAGGGAGAGGCAAACGCAGAGCCCAGCCAGGGTCAGATCCCTGCTGCCTTCTCACATGCAGATCTGAGCTCTGTGATGGGCTGTGGAGGACATTTCATTAAATTCTTTTTAGCTCTGTGTAAGGTTTGCATACAAAATACAATGTGATTTACAGGAAAAGAAACAAAATCAGTATGTTCTGCTCAGCAGATGCAGCGGGTACAGAGAGAAACAATGGTGAGATGGTGCACGGTCAGAAAAGTTGCTTGTTAAAAACCAAGGCAGAAAGCAAAAGCATTCCATCAAATGTGTATGCGTTCTTAAAAAAAAAACCAAACCAATGAACCACCCCTCTCCTTCTACCTAAACTTACTCATATGCATTCAGGCAATTTTGGCATAACATAAAAGCACACAAAAAAAGAATTGTGTCCAGTGCAGCAATAAAAATTGCTGTAACCTATTACCCTCAAATTAGGTGAGAGTTGGAAAGTCTCTGAGGATGCTATTAAAGAATTAAATATTAACATTTCAAAGAACGTTTCAGAATTTAATTTTTTTTATTTGGAAAGTAAAAAGTTAACTCTCCTTGTGGTACGTCATGGCAGAAATTCTGTTTCTAAACCAGGTTCATTTTTATCTATGATATTTGCCTCTCTGATATTTGTGTATGCAGCTCAAAGATCTAGGATAAAAAATTATTTCAGGTTAATGTAACAAAGGTATGCATTGATGTATAAAAGAAGCATAACCCTATTTCTTTTGGATTTGTCACCACAGAAAAAGAAATGTAAAGCAAATGCCTATTTTTGTGAGTTAAACAGAGAAAATGACATCTAAACCACTTTTCTTTGTATCCATTTAAACTGAAGATTGTCTGTGGAATTAAATATCTATTTCAAGGCTGTGATGCATTTCTTGTGATGTCTCTTCAAACACTAAGTATTTGTTGCTACATAATAATTCTTTTTATTGTGGCATCTTCCTTTCATTTTGGTGATTCCTTGCCTTTTTGGAATGCTCTTTTTCAAAGAAAGGAGACATGAATAATCTTGGCTCTTTAAACCTGTATTGTTTCACTTTTCAACTCTTTCACGTTCTTTTGTTTTCTTACCTACCTATTTGCAACCTCTGTGCAAAATTCTGTAAGTGCATAGCTGTTTAATTTGTGGAAGCTTTTCCCTTCCCCCTCTGCTTCCAACTTTGTACTTGATTTGTGTAAACCTTGCTTCTACTTTCTTTAAAAATGTATGTACAATTGAAGGTTAGTTCGAAGTTCTCGTGGAACATGCATTTCTAGACCTGAATATTCTTAGAGCTTGTTATTTTTTCGGATTTAGGATCTTGCTCAGCCTGTTACAGGAAAAGTAACTGCCTGCCAACATTAAAATCCAGGGAACAGGAACCTGGGTTTTGCTTGGAAAACATCTTTAGGAAAGGTGGCCGTGGCTTTTATATGCCTGCCTTCAAGTGTTTTTACCAAGACTGAGCCATAAGAATTATATTGTAAAATGACAGTTACAAAACCAGAAAAAAAAAAATACTCCCCCTAGCAGCACTAGCATATTTTGTTTATAATTCATTTGTATGAAAATGAATCTGTAACAAAGTAACCAGTTAAAAGGATATCATAGTTTCATAGAGGATGTTGCAAGTGAGCCATTATCACTTTGTTGTAATTGTTATCTAGAGTGAACCATAATCTTTTTCTGTTTTATTTTCTGTGTGTACATACACCTATATCTATAAATATATTTGAATAGTTATATCAAAAGATACGCATGGTAATACTTATGGTAATATCACCGTAGGTTTTTTTTCTATGTTAGGAATTTGTCAGTTCAAGCAGACAGAAACCTTTGTGCTGTGATTTTGTGTCTCGTGTCATAACATGAGAGAAAACAAACCATAAAACTGGGTGTGATAAACTGTACTTTGGCCTGTGTCTGCTACCCCCTTTACCAGACAGCCAGAATTCTTTAGACATGGCAGTAAAAGCTCAATATTAAATCATCAGCCCATATCTACTGCTCCAGTGTCAGGTACACTGTGACAATATTACTTTATTATTATGCTGGAGCACTGAGCAAAATCACCTGTTTCCTTAGGGACTTCCATTGGAGATGTATTTCTCCTCTGTGCCCTGAAACTTGAAGGTCTCTTCTGAGCAAGGAAGCCCCCAATTTGGGCTACTCCATTGGTATTAGGCTTGTTGGTTTCCTTAGCAATGAACTGTAGGAAAGCTACATTCTCCTCTTCAAGAGCTTCCTCCTCTCTCCCACAACTCCATCAATTTTTGTTGCATTGGAGAAATAGAAGAAAATAAAAGTTGGATATGGCTGATAACAGTCTTGTAAAAACCATTTCCATATTTCAGAACTTTTAATTTTCTGACAGCCAGACTGTCACATGTGTGTAGAGAGCTGATCAGGATGAGTGCTCTCAAACCACAGCTACAGTTCAGTGCTTCAGCATGGAATGAATGGGAACAGGGAGTCAATTGTAATTTAGGATTGTGTTGTTCATCATGCAGGCTAAACAGCCTGGCTTAACAGGAGGAGGTCAAAATTCACAGGTCTACCCAATTCTTCAGGGGAGGCAATGATTTGGACAAAAATTATGATCCAGTTATAATCTACTTGAATTTCCAGAAGTTATTAATAGGGTTCTTTCCTGAAGGCTTATAAAGAATTAAAGCTCCCGTGCACTGAAAGGGAAACTCTTGTAGTGAATTAGTAGCAGGTTAAAAGTTAGGAAGCAACGGGGAGTAAATCATCGAGTTTTACAGTGGGGGAATCCTGTTAGGCATCAATCCAATATAAGGAAAAAGGGATTAATATTGAAGTAATAAAGCCTGATGATGGTGCTTTAGTCAGCTGGGAAGAATTGTACAAGGATTTGACAGTATTGGGTGTGACTGAACTCCCTCTGATGGCAGAGGGAATTCAGTCACAATAAATGTTAATATTTTTACAAGGAGAAGAATTACAATCACAATGGACTTATGACCATGTAGGGAAAAGGTGCTGGTGTCCAATAGACTTTTTATAAAGGTAACAGCTAAATGTGCATCATAAGTCAAAAGCAAACATTGCGAATTTTTAGGAAGGGGAAAGAGAAAAATGTTTTATTCTCCATGTTTCACTCTACATAGGACTGCATCCAAGTAATGTGGTCTTTGTTCTGACCTGTTAGATTTTCATGTCTGTAGTGTTAAAACATGTATAACAGCACAGACTTTTCCATTCTCAGATGCATCGTTTTCTGACATGATCTAAAAACCCTATAATATGAAGAACAAGTGAAGATAGACTAATGCCTACCAATGTTGTAGCACTTTGATAGAAGCATCTAGCAGTTTCTTACTAGTAATTAAGAAAGGAAAACACTGAGAGCATATCTGAAAAGGAGTGAAGGCTGTATGAAATTTTAAGCTGGGAAAAACTACAAATGTGAACAGCTTTATGCCCTCCTTAATAAATAAAGGTAGTTCATCTGGGGACTTTGCTGTAACAAGCCTGTCTTCAATAATGTTTTATTCTGGAATGGGTTAGTCCCAAAGGACTTTTTGATTGTGTGGTTTCAGATGTATGTACATATAACTGCTGTACCCATCAAATCCTCTATTTATTCCAGAGCAATTTTACCCAGCAAAACTTATGCCTGTTAGGTACTAAGCACCAGTATTGTGGCCATAAATGTGCAAAATTAACCACTTTGCCAGGTACTTTCCAGGTAAAATAACTGCTACGTATTTTGTATATATTTCAATTGTTCTCTTGGTTACAAACTTGCACATGAAGTATGGGATGCATACTGCACGTAATGATTTCTACTTTTCCCTCCCTATCCATCTGAAGATCTCAGATTTTAAAGAGAAGAAAAATATTCTAATCATGCATTCATAAAAGTCATTGGTCTTTCAATCATTTTACTTATGGTTTTATAAAATGTTAAAATTTTAGAATTTCTGACAAAAAAAAATTTACAAAATTCTTTTTCACCTGCAAAAGGCTTGAGATTACACTGACCAGACTGCTCTTCAGAATTATATAGGTGTATTCAAACAGCTTAAAAGATTATTATCATTGCTTCCCTGATTAAATAAAAAAAAAGAAGAAAAAAATTATGCTAATGTTGTTCTAAGGTTCATCTAATATGTACATAGAAGTAATAAGTAATTTTACAGTTTACACAAGTTTAAATAGAAAAAGATTAAAATTAAAAGCAGAAAACCCGATGGATAATCAAATTTGTTTCTTCACAGAAAAAGTAATGCAAAGATTTCTACTATATAAATAGACTCTGCATAATGACAGAAAATGTTACTTCTACATTGCTTAATTTCTCATATTTCTCCCTGACATTTTGAATCCTGCATTAGTCTGTAGAACAGATTCAAAATATCAGAGGTAAAACAAAAAGCCAAACTTTGTCTTCAGGATGTACTTTCACTAACTTGATTGGGCATTACTCAGAGCAGATCCATTTTTAGCATATTGCAATTTGCATACTGACCTTTTCTGCACTGTGAATGAAAATTGATGCTATGATGTGTTGATTAGTCCTGTAAAATAACGTTTAAGATTTCATTTAAATATATTGTTTGGTGAACAATAATGACATCTACTCTATTACTATAACAAAAATGTCCATTACAATAATAAAATAAATCTAGATTGCTTCCATATAGCTGAAAAAGATGATCTTACAAAGCTAAGCATTATTTTCGGAAATGCTCACTGACATTTTCTGTCATTGGTAGCTCTCAGTAAAGTGCATAACTGTTGAAAGTTTAACAGTCTTATGCAGGATGGATGTAGACATCAGGTCTGAAATGGGGAAATGTGTACATTTGCATGTGTGCATATGCTGATGATAATAGTTTGGAAAAATATCACCTCAAAACTTTAGACAGAGCAGCTGCTCCAGGTGAGCTACGTAAATGGATCCTTTTATTTCTCTTACAGTGTGATCACTGCACAATTTAATATAAACTGAAAGCAGACTTACTTCAGGGAGAATAATCTGGAGTAGTTAATGTGTAGATTGCCCTAAGTAATGACTGCAAAATAGGTGCATAATTACTTTGACCTGCTGAGGTCCCAGGTGCAGCACCTGCTCCAGTTTAGTACTGTCAGAGAGAAAGTGAGCAACAGGAGAATGTCTAGACAGGAGTATCAAGAAATACCAAAGGCATGGGAAGCTTGAGTTCTAAGTAAGGTTTTAGCAAAGCACAGCTGCTTAGTTTTGTGAAAAGGTGATTGGGAAGACCATGATAACAGTTCTCATGAAATGGATATTTCCATTTCCAAATGGAAAGTTAGCTGTGAAGAAGAGCCAGCCATTGGTTGTGGATCTAGCCAGACACTGACACTTGTGTCTACAGTAAGAGAACCCTGGGCTGGGAAAAACACTTGAAATAAAGGAAGAGATGAGCAATACAAATGTTGCCTAGGGTAGGTGTGGTGTTTGAAGCTGGCATAAGTGGGACTGGGTGTGCAGGAGAGATGCACCAACTGACAGATCTCTCTTTGTCACAACTGGTGAGGTTCTCACTTTGGCTCGGGCGAGACATGCTATAGCAGTCCTAATAGGTAGCCTCTAGTATACCAGAATTTATATAAACCTCTAGAAGATGAAACTCCTTTTGATCACTGCTGTCCTTCACTATTTCACCCTGCACTTACACAAATCCTGCTCACAAATTACAGCAGTGAGTCTGTATGGATAGAAGGAGTAAATCCACTGCTGGACTGGAGCTGATGCTGCATTGAAAGAACAAACTTTTAACTTGTTGAAATACTAAAAGCCTGTTGAACTTTGCAGTTAATTTCTTAATGCATGGCTTAAGGATGTTTCATTACTACACAGAAATTGGGAAAATACATGCAGATTGTACTGTTTCAGAGAGGTCATTCAGTGTTTAACTTTCAGCTATGTGTCTTGAAAAAAGGAAGCAAACTTTTCCATCCTTCATACTCCAGTGTTCATTCTGAATGATGTTTAATGTACAGCCTGCTGTGGCACCTCCTTTAATTAGCACTCGCTGCTTTTCTTCTTCTGAAGACAATTGTGATAGTGGCAGACTTCATGTCTTTATTACCAGCAAGATGGGAAAGGCTCCTGTAACTTCTGTAACTGCTGGGCTGAGACAGTCTGGGTAGCTCCTAATGAGCAGCGCATGACACGGTGCAGAGCATTGGCAGGATTAACGAGCCCAGATTTCCTGACCAGCACACTGCCTTGTCACAGCAGCACAGAGAAGGAGTCAGAGAGCATTAACAATGGTCTGCAATGTACCTTTGCACTGATGGGAAAATCCTGTGCAACCAGCCGCAGGAATAGATGTGAACAAATCTTCAGGTTTCTATTTGCAAATCAGGATTTGTGCAAATGGTTGGGGACTGATGATTGTTATCAGACTGAAGCCCTAAATTGGGAATCTGCCATTGACCTTGTTTTGGGAAAATATTCCCATACAGGAAAACAGATCAGAATACACTCCCCTCCAAAACTGTTCCCAGTTCTCTTGGCAGCATGAAAAGGTGTTTTTTCTTTGTTGAAGTCCCTGTCAGTAATTTTCTGACATCTTTAACAACGTGCTTCATTTTAACAACAAAGCATTATCACATAAGCCCCCTGAATTAAATAATACTAATTCTGATGTTTTCTAATCAATAGATTCCTGCTAAGTTTTCCTCTGTACTGAAAATTTCCTCTGTACTGAAACAGTTTTTTAAATGCCTTAGTTTGGAAAGCTAATGACACTTGCAATGCTTTCTGATTAAGACTTTGCAACTATCTGATTTTCATCTGAAGGTTCTGATTTTGTGATACAGACAGTTCTAAGGAAGTGTAATCTTTTGGGTAATCTTGAGATTGTGAGGACACAGAGGCACTTCAATTGAATCACATATTATAACCATTCAACTCATAACTTGGCATCTAAAGTGCTTAAAAACACCCACTGATTTCTTATATTTCCTGACTCTTAAGGAAGACCAGAAAGATGAAATGTTAGGAGGCCGTATGAAGTGGGAATGAAAGAAGCCTAACAAACTGAGTATGTGCTTTACCTTACCTTCCTTCAAGGAGATGAGCACCTGCACACTGGAGAGACCCGAGACTTCACTTGAGATCAAAAAGCTGAATGCTGTACAGGACTCCTGTGTAGGTAAATACATGAAGGGATTGCTTTGTGACCCCTATTTCTCAGTCGGAAGGTTATTTCAGGCCCAATTCTTGGTGTTCTTTATTGCCTTTACACATGAACCCCTTCCAGCTGCCCATAATGAGAGATGCCTTGCAGAGGAATGGAATCAGTCTTACCCCTGAGCTGCTGAGTTGGGGCTGACAGTGCTCAGTTCTGGAGCCCGGCAAGTTGTATCCCTCCATGTCTCCCAAAACCTGGAGGGAATGCCTGATACACAACCGAGCAGGTTGGCAGCACTGAGGCTTTCCTATTTCTGCCTCTCATCATGTTTGATTTGATCTCTGACTGTGACTCTCCTTGGTAGGTAGGTAGAATTAGCCACTGTGGGTCTCCCAGCAGCCCTGATGAAGCTGTTTCTCTTTTTACATAAAATATTTAAATATTCCCTGAAAACACAGAAAAAAAAAATCAGTCTTTTCTGGAAGAAATCTGTGCAGCATGGAACTGAAATCAGTCTGAAGTTGTTTTACATGGTTTTAGAAAACAAAACAAGACAGAACAAAATATCCACCAGCTGTGAAAAAGTACTGAGAGAAGCAAGCATTGCCCAGCGTCAAGTGAGGGTTCATTTGGTGAGTCTGTAAAAACATAGATTTCTTCTGATGATTTACATGGTAGTACTAATTTTGTAAGGCAGAAGAATATTTCAGAAATCAGCTGTCCAGCTCCAGGGAAGCTGATACTTACAAACAATGGGTTATAAACACTGCTGAAATTTCATTTGAAAACCTTGATCTCAGGCAGTGCATCTGAGTTGTGAGACAGTGCACCAGTGAGGGCTGTGGAATTGCAAATGAGCACCGCGCTTCCCTTCTCCTGGGTGGTGTAGGCAGCTTTCTGCTCCAGGCTGCTGCCTACCTTGCCTGCTGCCTTGAGCTAACTCTGCTTTTCCATGAAAGAATATAAGCAGTGGGTAGAGAAAAATTCTCTCAAGTGAAATGGGAACAGGATCAGGATCAGACTGCTTGTTGGGTTTTTTTTGGTTTTGCAAAGTCAAAGTATTTCAGGTGAATGTCATCTTTATTCTACCACCTGAAACAGGGAACTGACGATCATTGTAAAAAGGGTTTCACTTGAGATCATTCTTGTGTACAGTTGCCAAATGTTATATGTGGGCCTCAAATAAAATCTGAGTGTTATATCAAAGACCAGGAGAACTGTGATTACCACTGCCTAAGAATTAGGAAAGTCATTCGCCCATATATATTCATCATGATTTTTTAAAAATAAAATTAGTGCAAGTTCTTTCCATCTGATTTAATTATTTTAAAATTTGATGGGAATTTCAATAGCTTGTAATTAAGAAAAAATAGTTTTACTTGCATGTCAGAAGTTTTCCCCACTGAGCAATAACAACAAAAAAGACATACAGGTTATTTTGTTACTTACCTTGTAAATGTGATTTTTGGCACTGCAGGTAGGTTGATCTACTTCCAGACTCTTGGCTATTTCAGTGCTGAACAAATCCTAACAAACAGAACTTTTTGTTTAGCAGCTTAAAATCTTCTTCCTATTAACAAACACACTATATAAAATACTGGTCTTCTGTAGAGAGCATTAATAAAGAACGTATGGTACTGTTAAATATTCTAGTAGCTAAACCAAGCAAGAAATATGCTGGCAATGACTAACATGCCAAATCTCAGATTCTTCCCAGGAGTGCCTGGATTCTCTGGTATTATGCCGCTCTTTGTGCAATTGTTTGCATTTTGTAGGATTGAATAGTGCTTTTGCTCGGTTGTAAATGTGCTGTGAATGCAAGTGGACATTTTTCAGTGGTTATTCAGAGACATTCAGACACTGTGTCAAAAAAATTGAACAGGTTTCAATAAAAAAATTGTAATTAATAAGAGTTAATATGTTTAGTGATGTTTCTGGATTTATATCTACTGTAGGTGTCTTGGTGTGGAAGCAATCAGATTTCTTTCTGCAGGCTGGTCTCTGGATTTTATTAAGTCTTCTCCTTAATGAACAAGCCTCTTTTTTTTTCTTGTTTTTTCTCTTGTTCTTTCTTTTCTAGCTCTCTTTGAGTGTTGTAGAATTCCCTTTTGTTTTTGAGGATAATGACTCTCATATACGATTTCTTTTTGTTCTGTGGCATCTCACTTCAGAATTTGAACTAAACTTCAGAAGCACAGCTAGCACCCAAAAGACATAACATCTCTCTGCTGGAAAACTAAGCCTTAGTTATTTCTACATCAGTAGTTTACATTCTTAGTGAGGGTACTTGGATTTTATATCTGTGAGGATAATACACTATATACTCCTTTTAAGGATAATTTGTGCAGTATCTAAAGGTGCTAATACTTATAAGAAAATTTTGTCTGTATGAAATAAACTGAAAAGAGATCTAAGGGTCATTTTAGAAAAGCAGCTGGGAAAAAAACAATTTGGAAGGAAGATATTTTGCCTAGTTTTCTAGCTAAGCCCCTATTGTCCCCAAAATAATTCTTTCAATGTTAGATGCAATAATTTCATGTAGCATTTTAGCAAAGAAATGGGCAATTCAGTTTCATTACCTGCTCTTCCACTTACTGAATTTGAAGACATTAACTCCTTCTTTGGGACTAGGCAAGCAGTGAAATGACTTCAGATGATTTTTTCCAGCATGCATATGTTGTGTAGAGACATCTAAAAATAATCATCCCCTCCTAGCTGGTGAAATTATCCTGGCAAAGCCCCTAATACATACGAAGCTATGCCAATGGAAAAGTGCTGCCGCCTTTATCAATTTAGCTGATGCCATTTCGGGGAGATGACGCAGTGTTGGTGGGAGAGGGTTTCCTTCTGCTGGTGTGCATGTGAGGAGAAGGTCAGGAAGAGGCTGATGCTGTCAGGCTTGGTACATGCACCACCATGACAACACGGAATGCTCGATCCGTCCGCCTTGGATGTTCCGCTGAGCCCATCCCACTCAGTCCTGTGAGTGCGCCAGCAGGTCAGCACACACGATGTGCTCAGAACAACAGGCTTGATTGGCTGTTCCCATCTGGGACAACAGCTGCAGTACTCAAGTGCACCCCCACCTTGTTGTTACCCCCAAATGGCCCTGGTTAACATCATCTGTGTCTGCTGTTACTACTTCTGCCATTTCTGGATCCTCCTTTGTGCTGCCCTTGTACCTCTTTTCTCCACTCCAGTCTCCTCCCCAATAAACAACCCACGCTTAATTGCTTTTTTTCCCATCTTGATCCCATTTTTCCATACCCATCTCACCCTTGTAAACCTGGCCCCAGATGCCCTGAGTGGCTGTACACCTCAGCATGTCCTCTGCCCTCCCCCTTCCCTGCCTGTGGCACTCGGCCATCTCTTGCCAAGCTCCCATCAGTGAAATCACTGAAACCTGCATAAAGAGTGCAGGAGTGACAGTCCCAGTAGACTTTATAGAGCCAGCTCAATGGAAATGAGTGCAAATGAAGAAGTACAGAATTTGGCATGAGAAGCTCTTCTTTGTGTCCTAATCCCTTGCTAGAAGAACATGGTACAAAATAGCTGATGTCAGTAGAAAGACTCCCTTGGTTTCATAGGCCTTCCTGCAGATCCTTATCTTTTCTCTTACTATCTTAATGCTGGCAGGATGACTAGTACAGACAGATATCCTAAAGCTGACAATGACATCTTAAATCTGTCATAAAGGATTGAACAGAATACTTATTTCTACAGCTGAGCAGTTTTTCATGAATTATAGCCCGTTATTCTACAAAAAAGTGCAAGGAAGAATAAAATCAAAATTAAGAAATGCTTGTAAAACTTAGCAAAAGGACATATCATTGAAAAAAAGATAACTGGAAGAGATACACATATTTTGGCTATGGCTAGGCTATTGCCTAGTGGGGTTATGAAATTCCAGCAAATTGATGTCAGTTTGTTCAGGAGAGATGTCTGTGTTATTAAGGCATTTCTAATGATGCAGTACTGTCAAATTCCAGTACTCAGGAACTGTGAATCAGGCCATTACTGCCAACTCTGCTATTTCATGCTGAATTTTTAAGACTTTTTTTCCATTTTATTGTCTGTATGTAGTCAAGGACAGCATTTATAGTCCACTGTCCCCTGTAGCTTTTGTGCCACTTCAGAAAATGCTGATAGTATACCAGTCTCCTTTTTGAGAGACCTACAAAGAAGGTTTTTAAAAAAAAAAGTCTGGTTTAAAAACACATCTCATCCTGTTTCTTAAGTCTTCTTTTTCTATAATTTGGATAGGATACCTCAAAGAAAATTCTATTTTTAAGTCATTATAAATAACTTCTTATGTAAGATTCTCCAACAACTTCACAGATACTAAAAAATAAGCCCTTTCTAGGAGCTAGTACATTTTGTGCTTCCCATATAAGCAAACTGCTTTGTCATTTAGACCCAAGTATCTTAGTGGATGGCAGACCATGAAAATAAATCTGAGGATCCTGAAATAAATCTGGGGATCCTGTTCTGATAAAATTTTCCTGCAACTGGTTGCAGATACCTTCCACAAACAATATGAGGTGTTCTCTCATTCTGTCAATATTTTTTTGGGTTTTTCGAATTAATCTGTATGTTTTTCATAGTACAGATATTCCATTTTGAATTGCACAAAATAACAGAATCCTCCATGCTGTATTTTTTTTTTCCACAGAAATTTCACCATGAGCTATTGCAATCTCCACATATTGTATCTTGGCACAAAACACTACCTCTGCTTCTGGTTTGCATCATTAACTATCAGATTGGCTGCTCACTGTGTTTATAGGATACAACAAGAAATAGCCTGTTAAATCTGGCTGGTTGGTACAACTGATGTTGAATCATTCTGCTCCTGTGTTCTCACATCGTACAGAGAACAAAATCCCATAAAACTAATAAGCTGCAAAACAGAATTAAAGTCAAAGGCAAAGAATATGCCCAAGTGTTGTTAATAAATTGAGAATAACTTTCCTGAAGTCTAAAACAGTAAACACTGAGAGTAGACTAGAATTGGATTCTGTAAAACTGTTTTGAAGTAAAAAATGCATGCCAAGCATATATGATATTAATAATAGCAGTTCTGATGGCTTATCTGTAGATCTTACTGGCATCCTGTTGGAACTGAAGTGAGTATTATCATCTCCACCTTATGGATGAGGAAGCTGGGTAACCGTAAGAATAAATTTTCAACACAGTACATGAGGCAGTGCTGATTCCAATTCCCGTTGCAACTCCCTAACTTTAATTATTTTTCTGTGAGCTTCGATTGTTTCTCTTCATTATACAGAACTTGTTCTTTCAGCACAGGGTAATTTGGATAACACTGAATGTAGATTAGATCCATCTATAAATACTTACGAAACTTATTAATTCTAAAATTGCTGTGATAGATTAGCTCCTTCCCATCACTGGATGGGAAAATGCCCACATCCTTAATTTACACTGGCGTTGCTTTTCACACTTAATATTTTTCTGCTTGAGACACTATGAAAAGCAACAGGAAAAGAATGTCTCTGATGCTTATTTTAGCATGATTCCAGATAAGCCTGGTGGGAAGTATGTGGAATATCATTTCTAAGATCATGTATTTCCACTGTCCTTTTTAATATCCATGTGATGCTGCTCAGATAAATCATGGGAAGCCTCAGTATCAGCAATACAAGGATGATTTCCCATTCTGTTTCTCCTCATTGATTGAGGGCGTAAAAACTGTCTCTGAGTGTCTGGCTAAAATCAAACTGCATATTAGTTAAATAGAAATGGTGCTCAATGAAGGACTGATATCTACTGAAAAAGTAGCGATTTCCATCTTGTCTTGTGTTTGGGACTCATTTTGCTTGAGGCTTCTCCCTCGACTCCCTTTGGCTTCTTTGTTGTCTTTATTTTCAGAGCAATCTTTCCTGAGACAAGCAGCAAAAATTCATCTGGTAATTTCACTTGGGTAATCCTCAAATTTGTATCTTCCATCCCTTACCACTGCAGTGTGTTTATGTGGAGCTTTAACCAGGAAACTCTTCAGTTCCTTGGAACTGTTCTGTTGCGGCACCTCTGGGAGCACTCCCTGCTTTATCATTGTCTTGCCCCTGGCACTCCATACCAGGTGGGATTCAGCATCTTCCTGCTAACCTTTGAAGTCATCTCTGCTGGGTGTCTTAAGACAAAGTTTTCCTTGAATGGTGATTGCCCCTGCTTGCAGCTATGTTCTTCAAGGATCTGTTTGTTTGTCAGGCAGCAGATGCACAGGAGCAGCACACAGAGATGGAGTCATCAGGGCCACGGCTTTGGCATTTGGTAGTGGAGCCTCTCAGGAATGAAATGCAACATCCAGTTTTCCTGTTGCACAGCTACACAAAGAAGATGGGAAATTAGAACAGAAGGAGAGATTAATTGGAAAATTGGAAAGGAGGAGACAGGAGAGAATTATGTATTAAGGAAAATCCTGGCTCATCCCACTGACTCAGGAGAGCAAAGAAACTCAGATTGATACTTTGGTCTTACCTCAGTCACATAGCCATCATGAAACACTGTAGTAATGAGATTTTAATGAACTTAGTAAAATGGGTGGATAAGATTCCGGCATGTGATTTTTGGTGTACTTTCTGGGCAAAGTGTATCTGCTCCCATGAGGGTTTTGCTTCAGACCCTGGGAGGATGCTGCTTCCATACTGACCTCCCTCTGCCCTTTCAAGACCCTTAATTTCACTGCTTTGATAAATACATGCCCTAAGTCGTACATAGGGGTAGAATGCAGGCAATAGTGACTGTTAAGATTTGAGCCAACTACTGACAAACCAGGGAAAGCAAAACAGCTTCAGATGTGCAACTCACAACTCAGGGGAAGCAGGTGCTGCTGAACAGGCCTTACAATTGAATTTCTCCTGCTCGATTTTTCCATTCTTTCCTTCCAGAGGCTTGGATTCCTTCTGTGTTGTCTCCAGCACGGACCTATGCCTCTGTGCCTCTGGCACCTACAAGCAGACCACCCTTAAAGCTATCGTTTCTTTCAGTGGTTTGGCTTTCCCTATCATTCTAAGCTTCTAGAACACGTGTCCAAAGCTCATCATCTCAGGACAGATCAATATGGATCTATTTATGACGGGTCATATTAAAGCATGTTCAGAATCAGCTGTTAGAGATACCTTTCTGAGTCTTACTGCACTTCTGTTGCTGCATCTTTGATTCTTTACCTTTGATAAGCAAATGCAAGCTTTCTGAATGTATTCTCACTCTCTGTACAGAGGGTACATCTATTTGTGGAGCTTTTCATGGCTTCTCTCTGACAGGCTTTGCTGTCCCTGAAGGCCATCCAAAAGCTCCTTTTTAAAAAATTAGGTCTCCTGTTCTCGTTTACATCATTCTGCAGCCCCTCATGTTCCTCCTCTGTACCTGTGAGCTGTCTCACAGTGGAAGTGCCATCACAGCAAATGCAGGGATGGGGTGTTCTGCCCAGGAGTGACACAAAGACTGGGGGGTGGCGAGATGAGCTTCCCAGGCATGCTGCCTGTGGAGGTGTGGAGCGAATGAGATCAGCAAGGATGGTGTCAAGGTGAAAGCAGTAGTATTCAAAATGCAGCACCAGAATCTTCCAGCCATGTCCTGGTAGCCTGCAAGTGAAGATAAAATACATGGATGACATACCAAGCTGAAGAGGTCAATTGCAGCTTCCTCACTGCTCAGAAAGATTGTCCTTTGGATGGGTTACTGTAGGTCTTATTCAGGTGTGTTTCATAAGCTACTTTATTTATCCTGTTCTTTTATTCATTTTACTCCTGATTTCATACACTTGCTTTTTTCTGATAGAAACAGGGAAGAAAACATTTAACATCTAGGCTGGTCTTGAATTTTAGTGTTGTTAACAAATTTTCAGAACAAAGTTTTTGTGGCAAGTTCAGCTAACTAACTTTGTCTGCTAAGTCTTTCCTGGGTATGGTCTTTATTATTAATTTGGCCCACTGTTAAGTTTAAGTAACTTAGCAATGATGTGGACTTGGGTTCTTGCTGGAAATGTATTCTCATCAGTACTAGATTCATGGCTTTACTTAGTGCTAAAGGGAAGACTGACTTTACCAATTCATACTGTCATTCTCCAGAACATACAACTAGCACTTTTTACTCCCTTTCTTCGATGTATAAGGATCTAAACACAAAAAGAGTTATAATTAATTACATTGTCTTTAGGATTGTTTTTTTTTCACAGTGGAAGACTTACAATCTTCAAAGGTGTTTCAGAAAGCTTCAGAAATAATTAGCAATTAAAAAGTAATTTCAATGCACAGAGTCATAAATACCCTATTATATTACAAAAGACATCAACCCATCCTGCGTTCCTCTAGTGTGCTGTTTTATGAGACAGGGTGAACCTCATCTCCCTCCCCTTGCCTTCGAGCAGCTGTGGTCTCCTGGCCAGCTGTGGTGGTCACCAGCCACTTCACAGGGATAATTCAGCTCACCAACCCAGCACAAAACTTACCCAGCAAAAAGTGGGTATTTTCTGCAGAGTCAGTGAAGCGAGTCAGGTAGGCGTAGAAGGGGGCTGTGCTACAGAGAACAAAATCTTTTATGTCTGTCCTCATTAAATATTATGCCTATCCTTAAAGCTATCACCAGTTTTCATAGTGTTTTGCATGAAGATTGTTAATGGGTTGACTGTTAGCCTCATACTTAAAACTCTCTATGTCCCATGTGTTAGGCCTTTTTTATTCTCCTTATTTTGAAATTTGGCTGTTAATATATAGTTGTGTTACATTTCAAAGAGTTGTGCTATACAGCAAAGTAAGCATTTCGGTATTGACATTTTCTAGAACCATTAGCATAATTATTCCTTTACTAAAAATTATTTCAAGCAACAAATTAATGCCCCACATTATCTACATACTAGGAATAAAAAATGCCCTCCTGTATTTGCAGTTAACTTTTATCCATTAGAAATATGCCACTAGACATTAAAATCAAATCACCTAAGGAAAGCAGCTTAACTCCTCTTTATCTTCAGCAACTTCAGCAGTTTTGCAGAGCCACCTGTAACTCAGAGTGGTTCAACAGCTCCCCACTCATGACCCCGTACAGCCATACCAGGAACTAAATAAACCCTACTTACTAGCAATTAAAGTGATTTAATTTAAAACACACTGACAGATGCATAATGGGTTAATTAGAAAATAAGTAATTAGCAAATAGGATGGAAAAGGTTAAAAGGTTGTGGACTTTTGTTGTTTGCTTTGGAGAGATAGCGAAATCATCAGCGATTAAACTTTTTCTTTTAATTTCTGGGCTTAATTCTATTATTGTTAGCTGTAAATGAGGCAGCAAACAAGAAGAGAGGGCTAAAAAATAAGAAGAAATCACTGTTTTATCAGACATACTGAAAGGCCATTGTTAACACTTAGGCTGTGTGATTTATTTCCAGTCTGCAGAGAAAAGCAGGCACACATCTATGATGTTTGTACTTAATATCAGTACATTTAAATCTTCTGAGAAGAAGAAGTTATCCTCTCCTCTCTGCACTGGGCCCCCAGTGAGGTCATGAAAAAGGGTATAAGACGTGATAGAGATTAGAACACACTTCTTAGGAAACTCTGCCTGCCTTAAAGATTAAATCAGTGAATTACTTAGTTGGGAATGAGCTGTAATGTGTTTGCTCTCAAAAAAAAAAAAAAATTAAAAAGGAATAGACTTTGAATACAGTAACTTCTGAGCTGTGGAAATCCTCAGCTGAAATCCAGTTAACTACATGCAGTGCTGATTATACAGACAAAGCTATTACAGAGGGTACAAGCAATTTTCTGTTTAAAGAAAAAAGCTAAATAAGAGCTTCTACTTCATTTTCACAAGTATTATTCCTTCTCTCCATGACTTCTGTCTGCCCAAAACCAGAAGCAAATGGGCATTTAGATAGTTTTAATACAGTCATATTTTATGACCACTAGCTTATTGCCAGGTAACTTGAAACTTTTTATTTATTTATAATAATTATAAATGTATTGATGTATCTATGAAACATGTGGTTTGTATTTTGAAATTTCAGGGAGAATGTTTGCAGAAAGCCTTCTCCAGTGTGATTCTAATTTTTACTGAAGTCATTGAATTTTTTCTTTTGAAAAATAAGCTTTTGGGTGAACCTCAGAAATAGCAATATAAAGTTTTCCATTTCAAAATATCAATTAAAACCAGGCATGATTTTTTCTTTTTAAATATAGCTGCCTGCTAACCTAATTATATGTCCACCAGTAACCATTAGCATAATTTGACCAAATTTCACATAGCAGTCACATTCTTCCATCGTTCCTTGCTCTCTTTTGTATGTGGCTATCCCTGTGTTCACTGCCTCGTCACATCACCAAGCCATAGTTAACTCTCAACAGATATCTGTCACTCCATCCTCATAATAATTTAACTTTACATGTTTTTCCCTCCCTTTCTATTAGTCATACATTTTTGTGTCTCTGGTGTGCCTTCAGGGATGTTTTCTGCTTTACTGCTTGATATAAAGCCTGAACCTACACATCCAGAGATGCCTTGTCCTCTTTTGGTGTGTGTCACACTGTCATCAACCCTCTGGTGCCCTTTTCCCTTGAGCCACTTCTGGAGTGGCAGGCAAAGGCTCCAGGTCTGCCAGTTTGACTTGTGGAAAGGATCTTTCACAGATTCTAGCTAGACTTTATTCACCCACCATGGTTCTCGCTGGCTAGGGATACAGATTTTAGAAAACAACTAACTTCTGGTTCTGGTCTGTTACTTTGATTTTGTTGAAAATCAACTCCTTCAAAATTCTTTCCCAATTATAATTGAGTTTAAGCCATGTATTTCAGGTCTGGAATCTGTGTCAAACATTTCAGAATTCGGTGGTTTGGCAATTCAGATATCAGTTTTTAGGAAAAATAGAATCAAATTTGGAAACCCATCAAGTTACACAATAGACAAAACCCATGATGCTAAATCCATAGCTGTAAAAGCATCTCTCATTTTGTTTTCCAAGGTTTTCTTCAAACTTCTGTATATCTGCACACTGTAATACAAAGCCTGCAATACAGACAACAATTTTTCATTTAGATTTTTCTTTTCATTTTAGAATTTATTATTTTCAACTAAGTGGTGATTTTCTGAAGCTCTGGTTAAGAAAAGCAGAAAGCCTAAAGCTGAATTAATTCTGCTGTTCATATCTGAATCCCTGAAAATAGCTCAAACAAATGCCAGTACCAATCTTTGGGGTAATACTTATCCCTATTCAGAGTGACATTTGTAGATTAGAACATACTCTTTTCTGCTTCACTGATTTTTTAGGCACAGCATATATAAGATGCATTGACAAAATGCATTCATGTTAACAAGATTCGTCCAGGTACCTCCCCTCTTGACATTTAGAAAATATTCTTTTTCTTTATCCCTTCCACTGTAAGGGGGGAAATTCGCCAGTTTCAAGGGAAGTCTTTGAATTTTATTTTCCTTGGGATTAACTGACATCAGTCAGTTGCAGAGTAGGTAGGTCATTCAAGGCAGCCTTCATCTAATATACACTTCTAAATGAGTAATAAGAGAAATTAGCTTCGAAGATAAACTGTTCCCTGTTGAAATTTCAGGGAGAGCTAATGTTTCCTGAGTCAACAGAACAAAAGAGACAAACAAGGAAAGTTTTATGTCAAAGCTGTTGTCTGAATGGAACACCCGTGTGCTGCAGAAAGAACACAAAAGCCATGAAGTATCTCAAAAAACCACAAAATTATCACTCAAATTAGAGATCTTTTTTATAAACCCTCCTCCCTCTCCCCCTTTGCTTTTCTATCATTCTTGGCCTTCCAGGATCCTTGCTCAACTTGATATTTATTCCAGTTGGTAGAGGTCTTTGTGAATTAAGGCTTAAATCTTTAATGATAGAAACATCCCTTAATTCACAGTTACAGATCAGCAACTCTTTGGCAAAGCTGGCTAGCTCACACAGAAACACTTCCAGGTAAGAAAATCACTGAGGGCAATAGAAGCCTGGTTATCAGAGCAGTGGCTGAACAGGGCTGTCGGCAGTTCTGTGCTCCTCTCATGCCCTCCTGTGTACACATGTAGTAGGTCAAAGCAAAGTGCTGGAGAGCTGACATTTCTGCTCGGGGATGAAGTAAAGCGAAGAGAAGGCTGCAGCCCATTATGCCAACCTAGTGTTAAGCTGAATGTAAGTAGATTTCTTAGAGCCTTTACATCTTAGGGGCAGTCAGCAGCTTCAGATCATAATAATAAGGGATTTGAGATACTCTGGAAATGAGATAACATTACTCATTTCTGTAAGTACAGGGCAAGAGGAGAATTACATATTCCATTTTCTGCTTGATGCCCAGGTGGTTTAAAGGTAAAATTACAGTCTCCATCTGTGTTTTTTCAATGATACTTATGAAACTGCCTTTCTAATCTGTTCAGGCTGCTGGGAGACCAACAGACACGCTAAAATTCTGTTTCTTTTTGCTTGAGAAGAAATGCATTATTATATTTTCCATGCATAATAATTCATTATTATATTTTCCACTTAAAAAAAGATCTATTTACTCCAGTGCAGTAAGCCATTAAGTTTTGATGAAATCCAAAAAACAGCTTTTATCTTGCTTCTGTCTTGCATTACTTTTTTTTGTGGTGCTGGGTCTCTCTTTTTTTTTTTTTTTTCTTTGTAGCTATATTCAAATCAACAGCTTTATGATTCAGGCTGTCCTGCAAACCATATGCCAGATTCAAAGCCTTACTACAATCAGACTATAGGAAGAATTATTTTTTCTGTCTAATTCAATAGTGTTTGTCCTGCAGATCTGCTTATTGAAACACAAGAGCTTTCAAAAACCTGCTGAACAGTGAATTTACCCTTATCTTTTTTGAGACTTATTGTCTGCATGTAATAATTTTCTGGCTTTTGTGCTGTAAAAAAATCTGCTGATGCCTGCACAGAGCTGAGCACGAGTTGAGTCTGTGTGAAAGGGACATTACACAGAATTACTGGACATTCCTATTAAAAAGCTCAATTGCTCTTTGCTTTTTTGTTCTTATGTTTTGGGATAGACTGCAAATGTTTATACAGATAGTGCACTGTGGTTTTGATTTTATGCTTTATTGCAAGTTTTTGTGTCCTCATGAGCTGAGCTATACTAGCAATAAAAAGCATGAGTCAAAGCCCACTTCTGAGCTTGTGCCTACAAGCTAGTTCTTATGGGTGCTTTTCATTAAACATATTTGGAAAACTAGATAGATTTTTATTTCTCATGCAATGCACAGTTGTTCATTATGTTTTGCAAGGGAGGAAATACTCCTGCCTCATGATAAATGTATCATGTACCATAAGCCATGGTCTAGTACATTTTATACTCAGTATGTAGAGCTTGCAAAATCCTCTGTACAACTTGCTCCAAAATACTAATTTACTTTGTTGTTAAATATTGCAATATTAAATATTGAAACTAATTTAAAAATTCAGTTAGGCATCAATACAACCTATGGGCTACACTGTAATTTTTCCTGATGCAGAATTGCTACTCTGGATTTTTCACTAAAGACAAACTTAAAATGAGAGGAACTTTCACAGAGGGAGTTTACAGAAGAAAATATTCAGATGATACATACCATAATTCATCACCCCCAAGCCAAGATACGCCCAAGGAAAAAAAAGGAAGTGACATAACTTGTGGAATGGCAGGGCAAGAGGGGCTGGTGTGGTGTTGGGGCTGTGGCTCTCGCTCTGGCTGTGATGGAACTTCCCCCCTGTGCCTGGTTCCAAAACCTACATGTTCTGCTATCCCCTCAGTGCCCTCATCTGCTCCCAGGACCTGGGCAGGCTTCCCCTACCCTGTTCCAGGTCTGCCAGCAGCCTGCCCCTCTCCTCAGCCTCCCTGGAGGCAGCCCAGTGCCTGGCAAGGGTTGTGTAAGAGCGTTGTGTAAGAGTGCCGGGATAAGGCAGAGCCATCGGGAGCTGCAGGTAGGGTTACAGGAGGCACTTGTGCCAATGAGCCAGGTTGCCCCATGGTCCTTCCTCTGGCTTTTAAAAGGAGATGTCAAAGAGCAGTCCAGCAAGGAGCTGGGCAGCTTGTCACTGCTTCTGAAAGGTGCAAAATCCCTTTCCCACCTGTTCCTGCCTTGAGAAGAGACAGGAGGCAGCAGTGCCTGTCCACCCTCTGCAGCTTCTTAGCTTCTTGATGAGTAGGAAGGGAAGCCTGAGGCCTTCCAGAAGGTGTGTGGTTCATGGTATGGACAGGAACCAGGATTCAAACCACAAAATTACCCTGGCCCTGGCTTAGAGGCAGCCACCATTTAAAGCTGAAGCATCAGAATACGGTCAAAAACACCCTCAATCCCCTGGGCAGCACACTCCTGTTAGATAGTCATTGGTTAATCTGATGCATTCCTGTGAAGGAGGAGGCACTTGGTGAAAGTGGGAAAACACATAACTACACTGATTAATGCTAATTAGTTAATTGCCTTTCATTATGGAAAAAATAAGGATGTGCAGTAACTGGCAATATGGCTAGACAGTGCTTCTGTTTTGGAGAGCAGAGCCTGAGAATTAATTTTAAAAATCACCTATTCAGGCCGGAGAATCTCAAGATTCCAAAGATGTCTCTTTTTAAAAATTTATTTAGGACCAGTATAAGAATATTATTTTCCTGGAGCAAGGCTGTAAATCTGAAACAATACTCGATATCAAGATGCAGTATGCATTTTGCTTTCATCTGAGGTAGCCAATGCAATCATGAGGACTATCTTGTTTAAAAAAAAAAAAAATAAAAAAAAAGAAGAAAAAGCAGGGTATAATGCCAGTGATGGAGAAGGAGCACAGTGCTCAGTCTGCTGCTGAGACTCTCTAGCAGGGAGGTCATGCGGGATGTGAGATAGCAGCCTCTGAATTGATGCTGCAGCACTCAGGGACTGTGACTCAGAGCCATGAGACCTTGGGTAGCTCTTTTGTGGGCAAATAAGTGCTCAACACACAAAAGATAATCTAACAAAGCCTGCTCCCTGCTCCCTGTGACGTTAGCAAAGCTTAGCCATAAAAATTGTGTCACTTCTGGCAAGAAAGGGACTTACTCGGCAGTGTCCATAAAGACCCCCAGACATTCCTGGCCTGATGTAGTGGAGACTCGTCTGTGACTCATCCTCATCCTTCCCTTTGTGCCTGCTCACATACTTTTTAGCTGTAGACTCTTAAAAAGAACCTGATTTCCTCCAACATCTTACACAACTATGCCTTCAAGAGGAACTGGCTACAATTAATGTAGGCATCACTTAATACTCTTGCTCGTGTGAAGTAGAAGTTGTGTTGTGCCTTCAAAAGGCTGTGCTATGAATGTGCCAGAATGGATAAATAATTCTGTATATCCACAATGTTTCCATCTATGGGCCACATTCCTTGGAAAGAAAAATAGGAAATTGCTTCTGGCATATAAAATGCAGTGTAAAAGCATCCTTTAGAAAAGATCCCAAGACATTTGGGAAGATTATTAAAATCATAAAAGATTTTAATTATCACTATGATTTTAATTATTATTTATTATGGTTTAAATTAATGGTTTAAATAATCATAATGATGATTAAAATCATCATCACAAAGCAGGTATTACAAATGGGCTCAGTTACTGTGTATCTTTTGGTGGTTGCTAAATTGACCTAGTGGAGATGTCAGATGGGTGAGATGCTGTACATCTACAGCAACATCAAGACCTGCTCCAAGAAACTTTGTCTCTAGGCAGGTGTGAGGAGAAAAAGAGGATGCACACTCTCCATTTTAAACCACGGTACTCAAAAAGACTGCCAAAGCCAGATATGTTAGTGTAATGCTTCAAAACAAAAGACCAGCTTTTCTTACAGTTATTTTGTAATTAGTTTTTTTACACAAGTGACAGCTGCTTTTATGCCAAGTCCTAGTCTCATCAGGGAAAATGGCAAAACTCCCAGGATAACTAGAATTTTTCTCTTTGTACAGAATTCATTGAAGAACATTGTATTTATTCTTTTTTTACCATCTTTTTTTAATAGATTGGTGCAAAACCAATAATTTTAGGTTTAGTAAGTAATTATTTACAGAAGGAGCAGAATTTTTGTTTAAAACACTCAATTGTTTGCTTCAAATATGCTTGTGTGTCAATGAGTCACTAAACCACAATTAAATTCTGGGAAATGGCTTATTGTTGAGGTTCACAACATCCCATGACGTGGTGGGAAGGGTCAGAGTCTGATTTTAATTGGAGGCCTGATCTAAATTTATATCCTCTCAAATTTGGATTGAAAAACTCTGAAGGATTTTGAAGTTCCACAAGATGTCAGCAGCAAAAAGAATGACCTCTGGTTGTGTGGTTTGTACATGGAAATATCAAACAGAGTATTTGCTCTTCCCTTATAAGATTAAAGAGATTCCATCTTGTCTAGAAGCCCAGATGAAGTCTTGGGTGGCTTGCTTGGGAGAAAAGATGAGGTAAAAGCACATTGTTACACGTATACTGGAGGATATTTTACCAGTTCACAAGACTTGTTAGGGTTGGAAGGGACTTCTGGAGATCATCCAGTCCAACCCCTCAGCCAAGGGAGGGTCATCTAGAGCAGGTTACAGGTGACGCAGGAACGTGTCCAGGTGTGTTTTAAATGTCTCCGGAGAGGGAGACTCCGTGGCTTCCCAGGGTAGCACGTTCCAGTGCTCTGCATCCCTCATGTAAAGAAGTTTCTTCTGTAAAACTTTAGTAGGTTTTGCATTGTGTTTGCTTTGCAAAGAGAATGAACATTATATCCTGAAATCAGTAATTTCCATTCAATATAATATATTACAGGGAGAAATTATTTCAGATTACTAGGAAATTAGAAAGGACAAAATAAATTGGGAAGTGGTCACGGTTCCAAGCCTGTCAGAGCTCCTAGAGCCCGAGGCAACGCTGTCAGGCACGTGGAGCCATCCTCAGAATCACAGAATCTGCTGAATTGGAAGGAACCCATCAGGATCACATTCCTGGAGTAGTCCGGGGCAGGGCCAGGAGCTGGAATTCGACGATCCTTGTGGATCCCTTCCAGCTCTGGATATTCTATGTTTGGGGTTTTTCCTACTTTTTTTATTAGGGAGAGGGTGTGTACGTGTGTTTGTATCTTGTGGGGGTATTTTGTGTGTTGTTGTTTGCTGGGTTTTTCTTGGTTCTTTATTGTTCGGTTTTATTTGCTTGTGTTTTCGGTTTTTTTAAATCATGAACAATTCCGACGTTTGGAGTAGCAACTAATTTAATTTAAAGCTATACGCCGACGTGCCCGGTTTAGTCAAGGAGGAGGGGGGGTGATGGAGAAGCCCGGGAATGGCGCTCCGGGCCGCGCCGCGGGCCTCTCCCGTACAGCCGCCAGGGGCCGCTGCCGCGCCGCGCCTCGGGCGCGCTCTGCCTGAGGGAGGGCGAGGAGGCCGCGGCTCTGACCGGAGCCCCTTCCCTGCCTTGCCGCGCTTCCCGGTGCCCTCTCCCTGCCGCGCTGCTTGCCCTGTGCCTCCCGGCCCTCGGTGGGCGCGGGGCACGGCCCTGCCTCGGTAGCGGCGCGCGAAGCGGCGCCCGAGCTCGGGGCGTCCCGGCCGCACCGCGTGTAGCTGAGCGGAGCCCCGGGCGTGGGAGCGGCCCGCAGGCCGCTGAGGGGCTGAGTGGAGCGGCGTGGCCGCGTCCCGGCTGCATTAATTCACCCCGCTCACCTGCTCTCTCGTTCTGACTCCTGCCTAACACAGCAGATGTGCCCGATGTTCAGGCCGCTGCTAGGGGAGGATATTTATTCCAAGGGAAAGGCTCCCTGTGTGAGGAAACAGGGAGCTGTGGCACTGAATGGATGGAGAAAAATAAAATCCACAGGTTTATTAATAAAAAAACAGTTTCTTACCATGAAATGGTGATCAGGACAATTTAAGAGAGGTTCTACTTCCTCTAAAATGTCACTTCCGCACTAATGTTAAAAGAGAGGTGTTTTCTGTTCAGAGAATCACAGAATCAGCAAGGTTGGAAGAAGTCTTTTAGATTATCCAGTCAAAACATCAACCCAGAACTACCACTGTAACCACTAAATCACTAAGCCACATCATCCAGCACCAGACCCAGATGCCTCTTAAACACCTCTGGGGATGGTGACTCCACAACCTCTGTAGACAACCTATTCCAATAGGTGTACATATTTCCAATAGGGGAAAACTTTATGTAATATCTCATCTGAGTCTCCCCTGTCTCAGCTGAAGGCCTTTTTCTCTGATCCTCTCAGTGCAGTCACACCTCCCTACATTCTCCTTTTGGGTAGTTGTAGAGAGGGATGAGGTTCCCCCTGAACCTCCTCCAGGCTAAACAACCCCAGCTCCCTCAGCTCTTCCCCAAAGAACATGTTTTCTTCACAAGCCTTGTTGCCCTTCCCCATAGGACATGTTTTCTTCGTGAGCCTTGTTGCCCTTCTCTGGACATGCTGCAGCACCTCAATAATCTATTTAAAGTGAAGCAAAACTCACCCAAACCTGAACACAGTATTTGAGGTGTGGCCTCGCCAGTGCTGCTGAATAAGGAGGGTGTTCCAGAGAGCAACTCTATTCTCAGGCTAGTTTTCTGCAGGCAGTATTGGGGTCACTTGTAGGCCTGGGATTTCTTATTTAAAAATTCTAATGAGATCTTGTCTCTATTCTGGAGTAATGCCTTTAGGATTGTCTCTGCTTGGGTTGGATTGTTGGAGCTTAGACTAGGGAGTGAGCTGGGATCATCTAGCTGGGCACTGTGTTTTGGGCAGGGGTGGCTGAACAAGGGCATGCTGCCTGTGATGCCTCCATGTGAAAAATGTGAGGGCTAGTATAAATACCGACACAGCCAAAGGATGTCCTCATAACTGGTATCCATGACTTTCTCTCCTGGCACTAAATTAACTTGCAGGGCTTTGATCTTTGCTACCAAGCAGAAAAAGAGTATAGTTAGTGTGTGTGTGTGTGTGTGTGTGTGTGAGTGTGTATGGACATTTGAAAGGGAGACACAATCTAAATATCAAAAACAAGACTTTAAAATGCCAGATTCAATTCTTCACAGATGCAGATGTCTTGTTAATAAAATAGAGGATGCCATTGTTCAAAAGTGTTAAGTACATGTAAATTAGTTTTCTACCATATGAACAAAATTATAATTTACATCTCAGAACTTTGTAAAAGTCAGCAGACTTTTGGGTTTCAAATGACTGGGTAAGAATTGGTGTAACCGTGACAGATAATTTCTAATCCCTTTGAATCCTCTTGGTTTTACTGAACCTGAGAGTAATGGTATATGCATATCATTAGAAACTGTAAAGTAGAAGCCAATTAGCTCCTGAGGTCACATATGAGACTTAGAGGAACTTCTGCAGAAAAAATAACGGAAAGTATTCCATGAAATGCACAAAAGCATTATTTACTTTTTTTAGCATCAATAGACATAGGCTTTTGGACATTGCTTCCAAATCCCTGTTAACCACTGCTCCTCCATGTTTTGGACTTGATTTACATTTGTTGCCTCATGCAGCTAAGCAAAGTGCTTTGAATTCAAAGTGTTAAGCCATGAGACATTGACCATGCTATTCAAGATCCAGAAGGTTCCACCTTGGTTAAATGTTAATGGTATTCTGCAGATGAGCATTTATGAATATATTACATGGATTTTTTCCTTTTTTTTGGCAGGTGATATTGGTGACAGAAGAAGGACAAGAATGATTACATATCCATAACTCCCAGCAGTATGTCAGGTAATCATATTTAATAAGAATATCTGGGCAATGTTTCTTGCCTTTCTGGAGTGATTATTGCTAAATATTTATTGAAAAATGCTTCTTTAACAATTTCTGAATTCACTGAAATTGAAATTTGTTTAAATTCTGCATTCATTCACCATAAGTGCTGGGAATTGAACTCTTTCCTCCATCCGGAGCACAGAGATGTGGGACACAGAGTAATCTTCCCCAATAGTTTTGAAACTTTCATTGTCCTTGGTTTGCCTTCTGGAACCCAGTTGTGTTTTGTTGTGAATGCACATTCAGAACAACTTCAGCTATCCTGCAGAAGCTGCCTGCATAGGAACAGTTTCTGCTGAGTATCCTGGCCTAAGTTATTTCATAACATGGACATATCCCCTGAGCTTCAACCTGAGACAGTCAAATTTATTTTACATTTGTTGCAAAGTACACTTCCGAGAATTATTGACTAGGTTTGCAGGTGGGCTGAAGATCCAGAGTTGACATGGCCAGTAACCATTTTAAGCCTGCTTAACCATCTTATCCCGGCCAGTTGCAGAGCATCTGAAGGTTACACATAAATTAGCTGTGTCAGAACCCCCATGTATCTAATTCCTGAACAGTGTCTAGAAAGACATGCTTATTATGTGGAGATTGTATAGAAGGCCAGAGAATTTCAGACTTCCAGAATTTGTTTTAGTATTCATCAATTTCCCTAAGAAAGTGTTCTACTGATAGTGTTTGTCAATGTGAATTTCAAGAGCCAAATGCATAAATGGGACCTTTTAAAAAGCTGCAAAATACAGCATGTGCTACATAGGAAAAGTCATCACTAACAAGACTGTATTCCCAGTGTTCTGCTCAAAGGACAGTTTATTTTTACTTGACTATGCAAATCAACTTTCTTTTCCTTTTGCCTAGAAGGCTCCCATCCATTTGTATCGGCCAGCGAGGGGTAACAGCTGCATTCACCAACAAAGATGGTCTTCTGATTTTAGGTTTCTAGATATGAGGTGGAGGGGGAAAGAAACAGAGTATTATGTAAATACAAGCTTTCATAGTAAACCATAGTATTTGATAGTATGAAAAGGCGTGTCTTTTTGTGGTTACTTTGCTGCCCATTGAAGCAGAGGCAAATATAAGAAGGAAGCAGAGAGCAATGAGGCATTTTGTGGAATGAAGTGGAATATTGACCTGTGGCCGGTGTGTCAGGCTCTGACTTGGCATCACTGCCACATGAGGATTGGGAATGAGTTTGTGTCCTTAGGCTGCATTGGCAGGCCCTGCTAGAGCGGTTTTGCATTGTCCCGCAGGCAGGCATTCTGGGCATGGTGATTTCATTTGGCAAATACCTGTTTTGGAAGAATTTGAAGCACTGGCATGTAACTTGGTCTCTTTCAACTCTCTGTTGTGCTCTCCCCTGTGTCACGCTAAACTGTGTTTTATGGCATTTTACTACAGGGCTTGACGTTGCTGTGGTTTTGGAGGGAGCAGTTAATAGCTTCTGCTGAGTG
Organism: Melospiza georgiana; assembly: GCF_028018845.1. Taxonomy (NCBI): domain Eukaryota; kingdom Metazoa; phylum Chordata; class Aves; order Passeriformes; family Passerellidae; genus Melospiza; species Melospiza georgiana. Next base: position 39,089,831 of record NC_080430.1, on the reverse strand, counting down.
ATGGCAAGAGATGAGGAAGGAAACACAGTGTACCCACTTTATCCTCACCTTCTCTGCTGGATCTGTGGCTTCCTGTGGAGGGTGGGTTTGTGGAGATTTTCCACTAGCATTCTAATCAGTCCTGTCTCGCTGGACTTGCCCCTGGCAGGGCAGCTCTGCTAAGCTGAGAGAAACACAAAGCCTGATTGGAAGGACCTATATTTTCTGCATTTCTTTTGACAGAAGTCAGCAGAGCAAATATGTGCAAAGAACATTATCATCAAGCAAAAAAATAAATGTTGAGATGGAGATGACTGTTTGTACAGCTGTAGATGTCCATCACTTTTCATTATGAGCAGTTCGTATGTTCTGCTTCTGATTATAGGAATGACATTCCCTACATGAGTGTAAATGTGAAGAGAAACATGGATGAAATGAAAGACTTTCAAACTGTATAAAAACTTCATAAATACCGTGATCCAGAGCCAGACAAGAGTCCTTTTCTAATGAATGATAATGGAAGTTTAGATTCTGTTACTGAGTCACTGGAATATGGGAGCAGAATCTAATACGAAACCAAACCAGCTGGCTAAAATAACAGGCTGTATTATTCTGTGGTTTTGATAGATAATTTTTCCTCCCCATATGTTATGTTTCTACTGCAGTATGTATTTTCCACTTGTAGGCACTGCCTGAAAGCCTTCAGGTTCTAGTGCAATCTAGAGAAGTTTTTCTGGCAGGAGTTTGTAGAATTTGACTGACAGTAAAACCAGTCTTTAGTGCATTTGCAAGATAAAAAATTTGTCCTCATCTTTCTTACAGCCCCTTCAGGTACTAAAAAGCCACAGTAAAGTCTCCCCAGAGCTTTCCCTCTTCAAGGCTAAACAGTTTCAACTTTTTCAAGCTTTCATTATAGGAGAGGTGTTTGATTCTTGTGATCATCTTGGTGGCCCTCTTCTGGACTCACAGGTCTATGTCCTTCCCGTTCTGAGGAACCCAGAGCTGGATGCAGTGTTCCAGGTGGGGTCTCATGAGGGAGGAATAGAGGGGCAGAATCTCCTTCCTTGCTCTGGTGGCCACACTGCTTTGGATGTAGCCCATGGTGTGATTGGTTTTCTGGGCTGCAACAACAGTGTTCATCAGCAGTTTTACAGTTGACATCAACAGTTACTGCCCACAGAGTAATGTCTGAGAAAAAAAAAATTATCAGCATAATAAAATTAGTACTATCTTAGCAATAAGAGCAGGTTCTTTCATGTGCATACGTTTGCACGATTGAATAGTAAAAAAGTTGGAAAGTATTATTTTCTCATTGAGAAAATAAAACAAATAAACAAGTATGTAAAATAATTTTTAAAGTTCTTTCTATTGTAACATTGTTATGAAGCTTCTGGTTTAGCATCACTATTCACTGGCCATAGCTATCACTGAAGGCTCCCTTCTGTACATTTTCTCCCAAAATGCAGGACAAATCTTGAGACATATTTTCATCTTACTTTATTTACTACAGTGCAAACTGAAGAAGAAATTCAAGAAAGGGTTCTAAAACCTAGAAAATAGTATTTGTAGAATGTAGTAAATCTCATAATATTTACTTTCATGGCAAATGAATAGAGAATGTAAAGAGTGTAATAGTGGTTCCAGTAAAACCTGCAGCAGTTCTTCCACTGATTTCAGTAAGGCTAGGGTTTTACTCTGCTTTTACTTGGGAGCTTCAAAATCAACCCAGTCATTGTCTTCTACTCAAATATCCACACTGTTCTATTTTGTAATGACTGTAAAGTTAGATCAAGATAGGAATTATAATAAAATTAAGTGCTTACATTGGGGAATATAATTTAAATGTCATAAATGCATATTTTCAGAAAGTAGAATTTAATATGCAACATTTCTTGAAACAGGTCCCTCATTTGGAGAAGAAATTAATCGGCTTTCATGCAACAAATCCATTTGAAAACCAGTGTCTGAAAGGGTGTTGCACGTAGTTTCCAAGAACTGGGAAAAGTAATAGAATAGGAAAGGTACCACATTTTCTTCATGAGTCTTTTCACTGTAATGCTCATTACCCTGTAAACTTGGCATTAATTCAGGCAGAGAACAGTTTATTGTTTAACATCAGCTGAGAAATTATTTCTCCCAAATTTCTATAATGATTTTCCTAGGATAATTTAATTTGACATACATCACTGTCTGACACTTCTTTGCCTGCCAGACCATGATAAAATCCGACTAACTCAAGTGTATTATTTCTTTTAAGTAATGGACTTTTAGGAGGATGGTAAATACTTTAATATAAGGTTTTGTTATGCCAGGATTCAGCAGCTTTGTAATGAGCTTTTGGGGATTTTCAAAAGGTTAACAAGATTTATATTGTGGGATGTTTTTGCATGAAGCTATGAATCACTCCATGATGGCTCTTATTACTTAGAAGCGCATTTCTGAATATGCAGTTAAAAATATCACACTTGCTAAGTTCTAGGTTACAGACACTCTGGGTTAATTTTTTGGTTCAAAAATTTAATATTTTTAAAAGTGCTTTGTAAAAGTGCTGTCTAAATACAAAAGCCGAGTAGTCTGGGAAACATTTTTTAATGTTTCAAATTTTATGCAATTCTTTCATATGTTATATTTTCTTTCCAACTTACGAATACCTGCTGCTTTTTTCCTCAAAAGATCACACACTTTCAAAAAAAAAAACAAAGAGGGGAGGGGGATCTGATTAGATTTCACAAAGAACAGAGAGAACAAACTTTTTTTTTTGTAGTAGCAGTATTTTTTTTAGTTTTGTAGCATTTGCTAGTAATTTTAGGTATATTTCATTATGTTAATGCTGATATGTTTGTTCTGTTTTCTTTTTAATGATCTATCAGTATATTTAGTCCCTTTCTATAGTAGTTTTTTTTAAGCCAGAGCTGTTTCTTTTAAAAACTCATTTTTCTGAAATTTATTTCTGTTGGGAGAAGACTGTTGTGTTTTAAATTTTGAGTGTAATTCTTAGACTGTGTAGTTGTCTTTCACTACTGACATCAGGTAAAGGAGAACTGCAAAGTGCTGTCAGTATAAAATGTACTTGTTCATTTTGCAGGCAAGAAGCTTTTAGAATAGTCATTTAAAAGGAGTAAAATGTCCTTCTGTTTTTTTCTAAGTCTTCTCCAATAGCCTATAAAATAAAGCACTTTGCTGTGCTTGCCACAAGAGTTACAGCCTGACATTCTATGATCTTGAAAAGCCTGACCACAGCTGCTGTTAATTCTTCTGATAACTGTATGTCAGACCAATCAACTTACAACATTTGTACTTGGTATTGATCCCTATGCATAGAGAGGACTTTAAATTTTTTTTGTGCCAATTGTAAAGCTGTTGGTAAATTGTGGGATCACAATTTACCCCACTTGGGCATTTTCCAGTTATTTCCATATGAAAATACCTTCTACATTCACTAAATGCACTTCTCCTTAAGTTCTTTAAAAGCATCAGATTTGCTGCAGTGCTATCTTAAAAAAAGACAAATGTTTAAGGAAATTTGTAAGTGTTGTCATACACAAAGGCCTTTCACTATTGCTTTATTGTGTTTCTGAAAATGGTTTAGATCTGTACCAAGCTTGAGTTTATTTGAAGTTAAAAGAATTCTCTCCTCACATCCAAGTTTGTCTTTCTTACTGAAAAAGCTTTGACTACATTGTTTGGGCAAACCTCATTTGTTTATTTACCTTTTTTGTCTATAACAAATTGCATATTTGTCAAGACTGCTAGTTTTAGTACCTTTTTTTGTTTTACCTGGCCATTACTCAAACCTCAGTCCTTCAATGGGAGGTGTTATTTCAAGATATCTCTTTAAGCAGTTTTAGAACCAAAATAACTTGAACTGTTTCACCCCCTTGAAAGAAGAAAAAGCTTCAATTATGTGCTTGTGTCCCCAGGATTTTGTTAGCAAGCAGCAGCCAAATGTACACTCCCCAGTGGGAGGAAATGGAAGGTCTAATGAGAGATTAGGGGAAGACCATGTGAATTAATTTGAAAGCTCATGAGGAAAGTAATATTCAGAATCAGGATTTCAGAAAAATGTGGCAGTGATCTAAAGTGATTTGTAGAAGTGATTTGAATGATTTACTAAATGGTTTCACTGTAACTTACTTGTTTTTAAAGATGTATTTTATGTATTTTGAGCCATATTCTGAAAATGGTGTTTTGTCTTCTCACTTTTATTTTAGTAGGTTCCCAGGCATTACAAATATTATCTAACACAACATGAAGAGAGTAAACATGCATTAACATTCCCATATTCACACAAACAGTAGTCTGTAAAATGAGCCCTGGAGAGGTGGATTGCTGTCTGTGGGGGACTAAATCAATGCTGTTTTAAAACAGGGAGGTGGTTCTTCACATGAAGACAGACACTGGGATTCCTTGCTAGAGGGGGCTTTGAATACAAAAAATGTACTCAAGAGTAGACTGGGGTGTAGTTCAAAGAGAGATCCAGTGGGTATTGCTGCATTTTAGAAAGGCCACAAGGGCTCAGTCAGTCCCTTGGTCTGAGGAATAGCTGGGGATTGAGAGGCCCTTGGTGGGAGCTCTCATATGTGCGGGCTTTGTTCTTACTCTTCCCTGGGTATCCATGTATGACTCCTGTTGGAGAGCAGCAGCCAGGTGAGCCCTGTGGTTCAGCTATAGCTTCTTCTCAGAAAAACTCCCTCCCATGTGCTGGGCAGAACTGTGAGAGGAAAGAATGCATTTATAGCATCGATGTGGCTGTATTGGTTAGCACCACCATTTTAGTTCCATGGCGTGTCCTGGTATTTTACTGCTTTTCCCCATATAGCTTTGGTCATTCATTTCTTTTGGTAAGTTTGTTTTATCTGGAGCTGCTACAAGATTCTGTTTTGGTCCATACAATTCCTGTTCATTTCTCAAAGGACAGGTTTTCAGAGAGCTCTTTACATACCAAAAACCCTGAACAATTTGCTTCTCTGTACTCAGAACCTGCCTCTGGTTAACTTACAGATGAACTGCCAGGTTCTTTTGGATATTCTTTTTCTCTGATTAATTTTTTCTCATGTTTAGAAATTTGAGCGTAATGTTAACCCCAGCTCTTGATGAGATAAGTGTATGTGTAATATTGCTTTAAAAGTTAATGGAAATTTAGCATGTTTTTAAAAAGTGATTGCACTGATTCACAGAGGAGCTCATTAAGATGTATCAAGAACAAGGATAAAGCTATTACACTCCTTATTACAAGTTTCCTAATATTGCCTTTCTTACACATTAGAAACTGTTTACAAAGTTTATTGTAATTATCTGTGCACTCTTCTTTCCTAGTGATTTAATACTTGTCAAAAAGATTGGAAATACTGAAATTTAATCTTTAAATCCATATTCTAAAATGTAATATTTAAATATTTTATAATATTGCCACTGCTAAAGCAAGTAGCAGGACAACGAGCCTGGATTAAATAACCCTGTCTGTTTACTTCTACAAGCATACACATGTGCACATGTTTCTGAAATATTGAAAATCACCTAATGGACATTGTTCATTCTACCTGCTACAGTTCCTTTTACTCTACAATTTTTTTATAGGCATTGTAATTTTTATATTTTAAAAATTCAGGAAAGAAATCACATGTTCTGAAAGGTTTTATTTAGCACATTTGCAGAGGCAAAATTTGCATATTTAAGAAGAGTCTGGCTTGTCTTTGTGAGCTGAGCTCCATCCTTCTGCTTATTCAGTGATCATATGAGCCTAGTTTAAAAGTTGTGAAACTCAATTCTGAAGTGTTTCCCTCTTTTATAAGGAAGCATAAGGACAAAGTGCTCTGCTCTTTTCTTGGGAGAAAATGGAAGGATAGGCGATAAACAAGGAAGATGAGAGAAGAAGAAAAATAAATGAGAGAAAATGCTGTGAACTGACAGCAAGATTAATGAGAAGAAATGGAACCTTAGCCTTGGCTGACACAGATGATTTTGTCTTTCCCAGCACAAACACACATGAAAACTTTACATGCTTTTACTTATAGTTTGTGGGGTTTAAAATGATGGAACAAGGTATGAATCAGGTGTTAACTTTACTGGGGACATGTCCTTTAATTGTAGCTTGGTTGCTTTTTTCTTTTTTTTTCTCAAGTCATCAAGTAAAAATCCTCTAGTTTTATTGGTCTGGGTCCATACAAAGCTAGGCTGCTTCATCAACCTACTGTGCACCCCTCAGTCCTAATCCTGATTACATTTGCCTTAGTTGATCTCTCTGAAGCCAACCTACTTCAGTGTCCTTATATGCTTGCACTTCAAGGGCAAAACACAAAAAAAAAAAAAAAAAAAAAAAACAAAAAAACCCAAAAAAACCAAAAAAAAAAAAGGCAAACAAAAAAAACCAAACAAAAAAACCTGTAAAGTGTTTTTGTCTTTGCTGCTCTTTTTTCAGTTAACCTCAAATATCCAAAAAGGCAAAATTTTATTATGTACGTTTGCAATCAAGTAAGTTAATGGCAATTCAGAGATCTCCAAGCTGGTTTCCTAATTGCCCCTGTTTCGGTCAGCTGCAAATTGAAATACTGTATAGAGAGAATTTTCTGTGGAAATTCTGCTGTGAGCAGTTTTGGAACATTAAATAATTTTTTGTTGTTAGAGGAAGTGTCTTTGTAACTGGGAAAACAGCAATCCTCTGACTTTCCAGAACTGTTAATTTACCTTTTGTCTAAGTGACAGCCTGTTGCTGAGGGTGAAAAATAAATGTTTGCACTCCCCCAAAAAGTGTGAGCAATGTAGTCAGTCTCTGAGGAGCAGGCACTGATTGCCTCTGTGGTCACAGCAGCTTTCGTCACCAGTGGATCTAGCTGTTTACTGGAACTACTGTGGTATAAAGCAACAACAGTAATAATGGTAATGCAAATCCAGCCTTGATTGCAACAGGGCAGATCCCAAGCAAGGAAAATTAGTGTAGCTCTCAGGGCACAGCAGGGGGAATTTCATGCAGTGCCTCTGGGGTTGTTGTGAGCATGGGGAACAGGCAGTCTTTCAGTGTGGTTTTTGGTCTGATTTTGTGCACTCTGAGTTTTTGTCAGGATTAAAGTTCAGGTTGGTATCCAGCTCATTCCAGCAGGAAACACTGTCTTCCTGGCTGGCTGGCTGGCTACCACCTTCCATCTTTCTGGAGATACTACTTAATGCCTCTCTTCGCTTGGGTTATATTAAAAATGGTAGAGCTTTTTGTATATTGCTTCTTTGACCACTGTTGGCAGATACTAGTAGAAAATTGGGAAAAAAAGACCACATAACTGAGATGAAAACAAATAAATTGTTCCATATTTTTTCTGTAGTCCTTTATATATTGACATTCAGATAACACTGCATGCCTGAGAATAGGCCAACCTTTACAATTACCATTAAGGAGTATTTGCTTTGGCTTGTAATAAAAGAATTCTTAGGGATTCCCCTTGCCTATTCTTTTAGGTAAGCTTAATGGGCAGTTCATCTGCTAAAAGTTTTCTTCTTCTGTAAAAACAAACTTGCCTTTAAAAAAACCTTCTGATGGGAATTTGAGGAAGTCTTTTGACCTGTTGACTGCTGAGATGCCAGTTATTGCTACAGTGTGCATTTTGAAATTGTTTGGTGATACCTTGATGAGAAGAGCTCTGGCCCTGCTTGTTAGTTCCTCTTAACTCAGAAACGAGGCCTGTGGTTTTTAGTCATGGTTCATCCCAGAAGGCTGTACTGCTTCCTGTCTTGATTATACCTGTTTTAACAGTAGCTAGAGGGAGAGAGAGATGCTTCTCTTGCAGGTAAGAAGTGGAGACAAAATTACATTATCATCCTTTATCAAAGATTTTGGGTTGACAAGGCCAAGAGCAGATGCAGGAGATTTCAAGTGGTTTTGTTTGTTTGTTTGTTTGTTTTTGCTAAAAAGGAAAAAAAAAGGCTTTGAGAAATTCAGGCAGTATATGTTAGAGCCAATGGAGTAGAATAAATAACGTAGTCTTCTCATGAAAATAATTTAACGTTATAATAAGAAGAATAGTAATTTAAGACATAAACATCCACTGTGCCTCAGTATAGGAAGTACCAGAAGAGAAGACAAAATATAAGAGCCTTCAGTGGTAGTTCCTTGCAACTTAATCTTTGACTAGCAAAACTTGAATGTGTAATGTCCCTGGTGACTGAGGAGAATTTGTGAAATAAAGTGGAAACTTGTAAAATTAAATGAACTGTAACTAACATGACAGGCAAAATAGTGAGACAAATTTCAGAGGGAACTAAAAGGAAAAGAGAGCATATAGCTTCTTGATGTTTGGCTAGCTTTGGTAAACTGTGCCTGGGTAAATTGCAAATGATGGAAACTGTAATTGAATCAATTTCTCCTCATAGTTTAAATGTGTCTATAATCATATTTCAAAGTCCCATGGATGCTTTACTAACAAAGAAATTGGAAGATTTGTAGATTTGTTTTGATTTTATTTTTTAAGTTATGAAGGCTTTTGGAGTTCCTTGTTAAAGGTAAAAATCTATAAGCCTTGTGTGACACCTTCTCTGAATCCTTGAGGAACAGAATTTTTACCATAGTCATGAATATATGGGTTTTGGTTAAAATCAAAAGTAACACAAATCCTCACAGGCTAAAAGACAGCAAAGATGCCCTTTAATATCAAAGATAAATTTGAGGAAAATATATAGAATTTTTTGCCTAGTTAGATTGAACAGCCTGGATTATGAATCACTGATCTTGAAGACTAATAGCAAGACCTGAGTACCTGAGGATACAACTGACTTTTCTAAACAAGGTCAAGAATTGTGTTGCATCACTGGCCTGCTCAAGGAGCTGACAAAACATGGATCTATTTATGAGTGCATTATAGAAATGCCAGTATTTTTAATATGTATATTGCACATGCCTGACTCTCACATTTGAGGAGATGCAATGTCATCCATGTAGGGAGATAGTTAGGGTGTGAAGGAACTTAAGGGAGAGCAGCCTTCTGCTGAACCAAGTACACTGTTTGAGGTTATGCAAAGTCTAGAGGAAGGGTGGCTTGTAGTGCACAGTTCCTCTTTGTGCCACAAAAAATGAAGTGTATAAGTTCAGATCTTAGAGGGAAGTTCTCAGTTCCCAGAGGAACTTAACAGAGAAACCCTATCTCTTTCTCTGTACTTAAATTTATGAAGTCAAGAGAATATAAAAGTGTTCAAATTATGAAAAAAAGTTTTATATTCTATTCTTTTTATATTTTTTAAATTGCCTAGTATTTCTGGGTTACTTTCACTATTCTATTTTAAACTGATTATCCTCCTACAAGTGATATTCTCTTGCCATATTACCTGCATTTAGAATTAGTTTTTAATTTTACTTACAAAATGAAGTCTGAACTAAGAGCAGATCTATAAAGCTAGAAGTAAGTAGGTAAGAGCAAATTATGTAGGTAACTTACCTGCCCTTTGCACTGAAGTCCATGATGCCTGGTACATTACTGATGTCCAGCTGAGATACAGTCAGTAGAAGAAACAGACTTGTAGCTGCAAATGTCAGGTGAGCTTGTATTCTTAGCAGCAAAAAGGTGTTTACATCTAAAATTAAATAACATACTCAGGAAAGGTGTATGTACATACAGGAATTAAAGTAGGATAACAGTATTTAAAACTAACCATGATTAAGTTTTCTGAATTTGTCCTGTAATAACAATATTCCGCTTAAGAGAAGTCCTAAGACAAAGGATTCAGAAGCAGCAATATTATGATAGAACTGGTAACGGAAATCCCAATTTACTTTGAATCATTTTTTTCTGGAAATTAATGATTTGGCATTCCCTTACTAATATGTTGCTTTACTGAGTGAAATGCATGTAAAATTGACTCTTAGGTTGATTAGAACAGCAGAATCTTACTGTGATTAACACCACTGTGGGTATCAGTCATCAGATGTCTGGAATTTGCTATTTTCTTTATGCAAGTTAAACAGTTTTTTTGTATTTGAATTTTGTTACATATAATATAAAGTAAAACCATTTCTTAAATACTGAATATGATCTTTGTTGGGTCATTTCTACTGATTTTAGTTTTGCTCTCCAGAAATAGAAATTGGACTACATTTAGTTTTACAAAATTTTCAGCTAGTGGTATCTCAGTTTCTTCTATACCAAAGAATAAGCAATGACCAGTTAGATAAAATCATGCAGCTTTGGTATTGTTCATTATCCACACTGCAGCCAAATGTCCTTGCTCCTGAGATAAAATTAGCACCTCTGATACTCCACTGTGACCACAGGCGGAGAAAGGCAGTAGGTAGCAAAAGCGGAACTGCTAAGCATGCCCACATAAGAATGTCACACTTAGGTAACTGAGTGTCCCTCAGGTCAGCCTACGATAAGAGCAAAGTCAAACAAGGCTGAATCCTTGATGTTTTGTGTTTTAAGTATCTGAAAATTGTTCACGACCAGCCTCGACCTACAAGACCTCAAATGATCATATGAGCAAGGCAATAAATCGGTGTTAACTTGCCCTGGGGCCCATGTTGTAGTTGTGATGTTGTGAAAGTTGCATCTAGTGTTAGCCTGTCCACATAGATCTGCCTGCTTTTTCAGGATTCTCAGACAGGAAAATTTTGTATTCACTTTTACTGAAGGGGAACTATGGTGGCTGAATGGGCATGGCTGAAAGGCTCTGCATCGTATCAGTGCAGTCCAGTGGAGATGCACAGGAATACCACAGCATCAGGAGAGCTGGGGAACCACTTGCTTTCCAAAACTCCACACCTGAGCAAGATTTTGGCAAAGCCAACGGTTTGTAGCCCTGCAGTATTTGCCAAACATCCAGGACGTGGCCTCCCATTGTGGGACAGACTGATTCACCTTCCTGACAGAAATCAGAAATGGAATGTAATGGGCATAACAGAAAATCATTTCTGTAGGAAAAGACACTTCAAAAATTATGATATCCAGAGGAATGGACAGCAGCTTTCGCAATGCCGACATGCTTCAACTTGGACTAGTACAATTTTACAGCCAGGCTATACAAAAGCAAACTTTCAAATCATGTCAAGTGCCCAGGAATACAAAAAAGAAGAAAAAAAGTGTAAAGGTAACTGACATTATCATTCAGAGCACAGCAAATGCTGTATTTAGAAAAAACAAAAAGCAAAATCAGCTTATGTCTTTGTTTACTGTCAGGGGTTTGGCCATTGGTAAAAGCATTATTATGTGGGGATGTTTTCTAGCTACCAACCTTTTTTAAATTTATTTGTTTTTTATCAGTGATAATTGTGGTTTTTAGTTTTCTCTTCTATTTAATTTAATAGCTTTGTGAAGAGCCCTTATGACAATGTGGTTAGTACTTACTGGGGTTTTCTGTGTGATACCTAATACAGAATAATATCTCTTCTTTTAGAGCTTTTTAAAAGTATTTGTTTCTCTGCTTATAATCTTTATAAGCTGATCAAAAATCTTTTTCTGAACTTGGCCTTTTTTTTAAAGCATATCTTTGATACATTAAAAATGCAAAGACAAAAGAAAGCCTTCTTTTCTGCTTTCAGGGTGCTCAGCTCTCAACAGTGACTGTGTTGTTTGCCTTCTTTCTTAATATTAACCATACCCAAAGCCTCAGTGGGTACATGTACAGAGCTCAAGTGGGACTTCTTGTTAGGAATATTCTCTGCCTCACTAGTCAGGAGAATAAACCATTTTCTCTGAGGTAGGTTGTTTTCACATCAGCACAGCATTGAAGGAACTCCCTTTAAGAATCACAGTTGCTAGGGTATTAGCACAAATGTAGTGCTTAAGTTATTCTTATTCCTCTTTAAACTTGGCTAAATAGTTCTTCATTGCTCTTTGCCTAAAAAATAATTACTGTATATTGTGAGGGGGGATTACAAGTTGTTTTCTTTTACTTAAGTCTTGCGTCACTCCAGGAAGAAAGATTACAGTGTCAGGCAGGATATCACCTCATGAAAAAGTTAAACTGGTCTAAGTACCTGATTTCTTTAGATTTAGTTGTACTTTACCTCAGAATGCCTCTTTGCTAACAGATGTCAGGTGTTGATCGCTTTAACGTCTTACTAAGGGCTGTCAGGAGGCTACCAAACCCAGACAGTCCCATCCAGGAGCCTGTTAATTATGTTATGTCAAGCTAAATTAGCCTGTTTTCTGCTTTTCTTTCTTTTTTTTTTTTTTGAACAAATGAAACTTCTTACCTTGATGTTTTCATGTGAAGTTGAGGCAGGGAATGACTCAAAAAAGGTACATGTTTTAAGTGTTGGCCATTACTTTCTCAAGAGATAAGCTCTGTAATTAACTGATGTCTGCTAACAGGGTCTTCCAATTATGATATATGGGGAGGCTTAACAAAGTGGCTTGTCTGGCTCACAGGTCTATAATTACTCTTAGTAATATTTGTTCTGGGACCATCTTAAAGTCTTCCCAACTATACAAGAATTTTGTTTGCTCATTTGTTGGCTGACATCTCAAGGAGTAAATGCTTTCTGACAAGACCGTGTGCTACCTATCCATGTCATGAATCGTGCAAGAAAAAGCAAGCACAAACCCTGGAGGAGTCCTCATCAGAAAAGAGCAAGCTCCATTCTCTTTTTACCAAATTTATTCAAGGTGTCAAAAATATTTTGAGGGATAACTGGAATTGTAGTGTATCTGAACGTTTAAATATAAACGATGACATTCTTTGTTATTCAAGCAGACTAATGAGTCTGAAGTATTTCAATAAAAGGCACATCACACTGGCATTTTATGAGTCACAGACAAATTTAGTGTCATGTCATAACCAAGGTACAGTGGGTTTTGTGAGAGGAGCAGTTTTAGAGAAATAACTAAGTTGGTACACGTGGAGAAAAGAGGTGTGCTGTTGTCTAAGTAAGATTTTCATCTAGTTTGTACCACAGGGCAGCTAGTTTGAATCTTCCTGCATCTGTTGCAAACCAAAGGAAATCATTTTATGTCAGAAAGATTTAGCTTTTTCTCCTTCAACTGTTATAAATGTGTCATAGACAAAAAGATTATTTTTTTAATGTCTTATCTTCCACTGAGACATACTCCAGGAACTGTCAAATGCTGTTGTGACTTTTCCGCCCCAGAATTCCATAATCCTACCTACCTTATGATTTAGTCACAAGTAGAGTTTTCAAAATAAAATAAAAACCATGAAAAATTAATTTTCTGTTCTTGTAAATGCTTGTTGTTATTTTGGATTCTGATGTTTGAGGTTTTCTTAGTTAATCTCTAAGTTTGCGTAGTCATACTTCTGAGGGACCATTTTGAGTCTTTGATAACAATGCATAAAGTGAATGAATAAGGTGGTGCAAATCCATATATTAAAGAGAGATGGTAACTCATTGTGTGGGCCCAGAGAGAGTTGTATTTGATAACTTAAGGGAGTTGCAAAAATGACATTAGTAGTTTTGCTCAAAAGCTATTGCAGTTTTCAGTATATGTACCTTATGATGTGAGAAGATCTGTCTGGAATGTAGCCCATGTTATGAAAGTGCTGATTTGTGTTTGCTCAGAAAAGCCATGATCTATTTTATTTTTTTTCCCCAAAACCATCAGAGGTGGCTAAGACAATTCAGGCAACAATAAAATCCATAAATAGGAAATATAACAGTTATTTTGTAATGGGTAAAAATTCATTTTACAAAACTAGGAACTGATAATACAGGCATACAAAACTGTGAAGAGTTCAGAGCGGTATGTTTAATCTTTGCAACTAGGTGTTTAAATGTGTAAAATTTTTTAGTAAATCCTGGATTTTTATTCATCTTTATGCATGAAGTCTGAACAGCAACCAAGATAAGATCCTTGCATTTGGTCCTTCAGAAGTGGCACTCTGCCCTGACTGATTTCTGATTTGAATGCTCTGCAATACCTCCCACATACTGACACTGCTGAATCTTTTAGGATGGCGTGCAGGGGCCCTATCTGCAGCATTACGATACCCAGGACTCTAGACCAGGGCTGCACAGTTTGGAAAAAGTCAGGAGAATAGGACTCTTGCAGGTAATATTCCACAGCAGATTAAATTGCACTGCATGATACTTCTTTTTTCTGTGTCAGGGACCTCTGTTGGTTGGGCTGTAGTGTTCAGAGGGACACGACAGGATTTTTGTCTTTCCTTAACATTTCTGTGAGTTCATTTTGCTGGGTTTTCTAACCAAGCTAAGTCACAAGAGAAGTGCATCTTAATGGGGGTATTTCATTGTTTGTAATTAAAAATCTTAGTCATAATTTGTAAAACAGGAGTTAATGAAGAGCTGAATAGTGTAGTGTAAGGCGATCTCTTCTGCAGATTCCCCCTTTCAGGCATTCACAGCCTTATTTTTGCCCACCCAGTTAATATCACTGACTGCGTTAGACTTCTGATTTACACCAGGGTGAGTATGTAAAAACCTTTGGGGCATTCCAAAGTTCAAATAATTCCTGTCTTTTTTAGAACAATGGACTAACACCTTAGACTGTGAGAGGTTTGAGCTTTGGATCCTCTGCCGTTACAGTGTCAAAATTTCTGTTTTATTCCTGGCCTGTTTGCTTGAATTGAAGGGTTTATTCTGATGGTGATTAACTTCCATGTGTTCACATAATCAGACACATGTGAACTCATAAAACTCCTAGTGTGATATTACATTGCTGGAGGCAACAAAAGCTCAACATGACATGATGTAAAGATATATATATTCAAATAGGAATACAAAACAAAGAAAAAAATACTATTCTACTCCACTTTCAGACTTTTGATAAAGAAGACACTGTCTGACTGTCTTGTATCAGAGAATTTAATTCAAAGGCGTGCATGAAATGAACCTACAGGATTGGACCCTAAAAGATTAAATGAAAATATTTTAGGAATATTTCAGTTTTTAAAATCTTTGCAGTGTTCTTTAAAGTGATTTGTTTCCAAGGGAACAACAATCTGCAGAGCTATAAGTCTCTTTAATAGTAACATATCACAGGTAAGAAACCCACATTCCCTGGTAGTGTTCATAATTTTTTTTGTTTGTTGGAAAAGTAATTTTTCATTTTTTCCTTATCCTTCACAGTTTAATGTAATTTAATTTCCTTATGGTATTAAAGGAACACTTGACAAAAATAGTACATGTGACACATTTCTGAGCATTATTGATGTAGCTTAGAGTATAAGAAATATTTAAGGGATTTATTTTGAAACAGAAAGTAAGTCACAGGTTGTGCCATGTTGAAGTACCATTTCCTCAGGTGCCGTCCTGGCTGGAACAACTCTGTCTACAGAAGGCTTCAATTCTGTTTAGTTTTTCAGTAACAAACCTAAATTCAGTCAGGGGGGGAAAAACAAGAAAATGAAAGATTCGTGGGAATTTTGACTTTGCTGGCAAAGCAAATCCACATGGGAAAAATTCTCACTAAGAATTTAAAGCCCAGCTTCTCTGGGTGGTGTCAAAGTATCCAGGTATTGTGTTTTGCTAACCTGTAAAACACAGCCTCACGTCTGTGGGAGCTCTACATAAGTTCCTGTTGGTGGTACAGGGGATCTTTTTGTGGTAAATTAACAACCTAAGTACAGTACTTGGGAATGTTTTATTGAGAGCATGGAGAAGTAAATTCGGCAAGCTGTATATGTTACATACACTACAGCATTACCAACCCATCCCCTCAGTGGAATGGTTTGGGGGTTTTGGTATAAACAACTACAGAATTTCTTGAATGAAACAGGCGTTTTTATGAAGTGCTGAACATCCATTATTGAAAAATCAGATCTTGCACAAGACATGCTTTTTATCACAGGCAAACTCACTGTTTTTAAAATCTAGATGATGGGCCTGAACTAAAGTGAAAATTAACTTTTATTGTGTGCTTTTTGCACTGTATTTTACAGTATTATTTGTTGAGTTAGACAATGGTAAATGAATGAGGGTTCATGAGGGTTTTGCTTGTTGTATTTCAGTAACTGTTTGCGGTCTTCATGAAATGAAATGTTTCAATTATTAGATTTTAGGAGAACAAGTTCATTTTAGAGGCAACTTCGTTGACTTCAGTAGCACTGATCTCAATAGAGTTCAGTTTGACTTACCAAATGTATTATTATGTTGTAAGCAAGTTAATAAGAAAGGCATGTTAAAGATGCTTCTTTTATAGTTAGAGAGGGAAGAAGAACTCCAAGTATGAATTTTAACTTCTCTGATCATTGGAAGGACTTGTTCTGGATTTGGTAGTTAATTAGACATTAACTGAGAATGCTACTTATTTAGAAAAGTTAGTTACAGTTGTGTGTTGGAAGGAAAATGTCTCTCTGTTGGCTGTTTTTATTAGTCTGAAATATTTAGCAATATCGGATAGGGAAAATTTTGATATGTCATGCCCAGTTCTTACCTATTGCACTGAAATTTTAAGGACTATTTAAGAGTATGTTCATCAAGATTGTTAGATGTATGCTTAAGATCCTAGAGGAAAAGGGCCAAGTTACACAGTAATTTTAGCAATCCTGTAGTTTAAAATGAATTAAATACGAAAGCCCTCATTGTCAAATCAGTAATAACTAAACTTCCTAATAAGAAGAACCGATACTAGAAAGGTATACGGTTTATTACTGACTTCACAAGTTTTACTGTATCTTAACTGTGCTGTAAAGAAAAAACCACATTTTTCCTCATAAAAAACAAAATAGCAGTTAATGTAAGTTAAAAATAAAATAATTTTTTAGATTTAAAAAAATGGCTGATTAAAGGAGGTATAATAACCATGCTGAAGCTTGAGGTACATTAGGCAATTAAAATATCCTACAGTTTTTGTTGTAGTGGCGTTGTCATGTTCATAGTTCATAGGTGAGCCAAAATACGTTCCTTCCTTTCCTCGCTCTGTTATCAGAAAAAAAGCTCTTATAAAAGTACTTCATTACTGAAACAGAAAAGATAACAGAGCAGAATAGCAAAGCAATTAGCCTATTGATAATATTTAAGCAGAGTTCTTTTTGATTATTATATTATTTTGAAGTTTCCCACCTGTTGAACTCAATAGAAATTGCTTCTTGAAATCACTGAAGTTTAGAAAAGCGGCTTTCCTGTAAATTCATTATAAGGCAGTGGGGAGGATTGTGTATGTGTGGAAGGCTGGGGAGATTCATGCATGTAATTCTGTAAAACAAAATCAATAAAGCTGATGACAGATTAAGTTGCTAAATTTTGTAACACTAGACTACTGTTTGGGTCATCAGCACAGCACTATTGGATTTTCTATGGTTTAATGCTGAAAAACAGGATTATTGATTTTAGGATTTTCAGCGTATCCCCTCTGGGAGTTCTTAAGCAGTCTTTATAATTCTTCACACTTAAGTTGACAACTACAGTGACATAACTGTGTCCTTGCCTTAGTAATCGTTTTCTAATCATATTGGAAAAGGCTGGAAATGGTTTATAAAATGATTATTCCAGACAAATGGGGGAACAGAAGGGTTGTCAGGATGTCACTTCTTTGTCTGGTGGTCATTGCTACCTGACTGCCATCTTCCCTTGGAATTAACTTACAGTCACAGATTAAGACCTTTGACTGTCATAAATCTGCTTCCCAATATGTTTGACTGGCAGGGGAGTTCACAAGCCGTCCCAATATAAATAGGATTTTAGCACATCAGGTGCTGCTCCAAAGTAAAACGGGCTGTTTTGCAGTCGACTTTGTTGGTGTATATTCATTGCTCCTTCCCCGACCCATGTGTATGCATGCCTGCGTGTGTATGCATGTGTGTGTGTACGTAAAGTAGAAGCTGAGATAGGCTAACAAAATGAACTACTGTATGCAAGAAATATATGAAGTGCACCCAGCTGCTGGTAGCAATTGCTACATGCAGTCCACTGATTATTGCACATATATCGAAGATAATCAGGGTTACAGCAGTTGTGATGCTCAGGTCCTGCACAGTAACAACATATATATGGAACAGGCCTGGGCGGTGAATCAGCCTTATACCTGTAGTTACCCTGGAAACGTTTTTAAAAGCGAGTACTCTGACATGGACATGGCCCTGAATCAGTACAACCAACCTGAATTTTTCACAGAAGAAAAACCTACTTTTTCTCAAGTGCAGTCGCCATCGTACTCTCAGAAGAAAGGTAGGGGCATTTTATTTAAATAACAAAAAAAAAAAAAATCTCTGTTTTTGTTATTGTTTTGCTTTAAACTTACATTTGCATCAGTTGGCTCAGATGCATCTTTGAATGTGAAGGCTGCCTGTTCAAAATTGAAAGCAGCAGTAACATAGGTTGCTAGGTGATTGTAAGGTTTTCGGAGAGCGATGAGGATTTCCAAGCACTTTTTCTTAATATATAAGAGACATTTGCAAGTATATTGCTTCTTTTTTCTGCTTTCCTGGGCTATTAAGTTCCTTTGCTATTCACCAGTGAGCTTGATAAGAAAGTTTCTCTCCTGAAATGTCATCATTATATATGCTGCATCTTAAAGCTGTGTTTCTGTTTACATACAAACTGTGTAAGTCCGTGTTTTCAGTAAATGTGAACTCTGTTTGCTCAGCAACTCAGGAAAAAGATTTTGAAAATAGGACTGTAAATATGTATGGAAAAATGTGTTTGAATTACTGTTTTCTAAGTGAAAACCACGAGTTTCTGATTATGCAGAGCAAAAAAGACTGAAAATTCAAGAATATATCTATGCAAGAAAGATGACTTTGCATCCAAAAGGCTGATCTAATCAATACATTTGTGAGACAAGTGCAGTGTCTGCTCCCTAGGGGTTAAATCATCACCAGTTTTTAGAATTTATTCTTTTGATTTCAGGTAAGCAAGTGAGATTTAAAAGGAGCCCAAAATACTAACAAATACTTGGAAATGTTTTCAGTGCTGTTTGTTTTGAACTCGGTAACCCAACTTACGCATTGAAGTATGCCTTCTCTGTGTTTCTTTCAAATCACATTATTAAAGAAGGAAAAAAACTTGTATGTTATACCAAAATAATATCCTTTTCTGATCAGACCAGATTTTCTGTATGCAGTTTTCCAAAATCCAGATGAATCGGATGTAACTAGAGAGATAAAGAAAATACCATTTACTACTTTTGAAGTATCTTTGTAATGAAGAGCAGACTGTTTATTTTTATTAACTACATGGAAAACTGAAGTATTTTCCTCTGGACAGAAAATACTCATTAACCCTTGATGCAATAAATCTCTGTGATTGATAGAAAGATGTCTTAATTTTATACATTGAACAGCATCATATTTAATAATAAATAAAATTATTTTTTAAATCCTTCTTGGAAGCTGTGACAACATGATCAAATTGTAGGCTAAATGTAGTTGTGGATAATATATGTTTTTGTGTTGTGCAACATTTTAAATGCTTTTTAAGGCTTTTTTTATCTGTTGTTGGGTTTTAATTAATGACTTCATATCCTTTGTAGAATTCTTCTCTTTCTTGTTTTTGGTTAAGGGAAAAGCTTATCTCAGGATTAATTTAGAAAAAATAAAGACTTGCTGTTGCAAAGTCACTGAAGGAATACATTTTTCATAATGTTAAAGGTTATAAATAATACTTAGTCCACCTAGATCAAAGCTTTAAGTTATTTCAGTGCTCAGGCACCCAACATCTGCCCTGTGTAGAGTTTTTGAACTTGTTGGTTTGAAAGAATACACAGTTGTTTTTAAAAACGGCTTGTATGCCTTTATTTTCTACCACCTCAGTTTCACTAAGAATTTCCGAGGAAGCCTCTCTAGCAGGCTTTTAATTGATCATTCACAGAGACTGAGCAACGTGTTTTGGGATTCTTTAGAGCCTTATTACTGTGATAATCAATAAAAAGTGGCCTCCCTTCTGTCAAACCTTTGCAAATGTTGAGGTTGTTAAGCAGAAGAGATCTAAACTGCGTGGAACATGTGCGTCTTCTCTTTTCTTCTTTTTTTTTTTTTTTAATTTCCATCTTTTAAGCAAGCTATCGTAAAACTAACAAATCTTTTAATCCTGTCCTAAGAACAGAAGGCTTTTCACAGGGCATGTGTGTCTGTATTGATCCAGAATTGATTGGGGGAGCGAGTGAGTTTGTTAGAGAAGCCGTGGTAATAGCCCATTAAAGCAAAATTAATTCCCTAAACAGGTGTTCATGAAGAGTTTTGATTGCTGCAGTTGGTATTTTTGTTAGTCCCCTGAAATTTCTTATAATCTCAATAATATGCTGTTCAAATCAGTTTGTACTTTACAGTAGCACATGGACTTGTTACTTGTTTCATATCAGAGCTTTTGCTAGTTACTAAATGGTTAAAATCTTGTTTTCCCTCTGGGAAGAAACAAAATCAACATTGTGTATGTCGAAAAGCTTGTAATTTGTGAAAGGGTATTTAATTGCTTCTCTATTTTTATGTCACTTTGAACGAATTCAGAAAATAACTTGAAAAACAACAACCAAAGACCCCAGCAATGTGTCACTGGGAGGGGGGGGGGGGAGAAACATTTATAAAACATAGCCAGTTGTTCTAAATATCAGAAAGCTACTTCAGTTATTACAGTACATTAACAACTATTATTTCCTGGCTATCTGTCAGAAATTCTGATGAAAGAATTAACCTTTAAAGAAAAGAATTGTAGTCCAGAAAATCAGGAGTTGGAGATGTGTGTTTAGCTTTCCATCTACTTGTTGCTCCATTACCTTTTGTGCTCTGGTGTACACTGTTAGAAGGTGACAGCACAACGTTTGTGCAAGAGCTTACTGTTTTATTAAGGAAGCCCTTTCGGACCTGATCCTGCCCTAGGAAACAGACAGCCACATACACTCTGTTTTCTGTGTAACGCTGTGAAATCTGATAAGCAGAACAGGGCTCATCGTTGTGAGAACAAGGTGCTATTCTCAGTTTTGTCCCAGAGAGCTTAAACTGGAATATTCTTCCCCTCACACAGTGTTGCCAGCTGTGGTGAGCTTGCAGCATTGCCTGCTGGATGGGTGATGCTCAGGGTGAGCCTGTGCCCCCCTGCCCCTGTGCAGAGGCTGTGCAGACAGACAAAAATGTCCCTGCATCTCCTCACACCACCTATGCTGTGAGGAGGAGTACCCAGTGACAGGAGGAGATAATGCAGTTAGGAAGGTACAAAAGAAATATGTACAGGAATCCAGAAACATCAGTCTCCCCACACTAGGTGTCTGCACAGTGTTTTGGACATTTGGACAACATGGGAGAAGTGTCTGCAAAGTTAAAACTGGGATAAGAGTTGGCTTTTCACTTTCTTTGCACGGTGATTTCTCGTACACTGTTAATGAAAGATGTCCACAGGTGTCTGTGAGGTTAGGCTTTAACTTCACATTCTGTGGAGCAGAGAGCAGTAAGCAGGGGGTGCCCCCCCAAACCAAGGGTTTTGGGGGGAATTCTTGAGATTAGGCTGTAGCAGAGCCAGCTTCTCATCCTTGCAGCTCACCTTGCTTCCCAGATACCAGTGAGATACTGGTGAGGTTAATGCCATGTTTGAAAGGACTCATGGTATGGTGGGAGAACAGGGCTTTGAAAGCTGTTGTTATTGTTGTTATTTTATAATTGTATTTGCCATAATTATTTCTCTCTATTTTTTCTCAGGCAATTAAGGTGCAGCTGAGAATATGTAGTGTGTGAATGCTAGAGTATGCAACAGAATTGGCCCAAACTGAGTTCTCAGCAGTGTGAGAACATTAAGGTACTTTCTAAATAGCTAAGAAAAAGTAACATGAAGCTTATGCCAAAATGTCATCTTATCAATGCGGGGAGTGTGTGTGGATATAATCAATTTACAGAAACACTGAGAATTTGTCATCCTGGCCTCTGCAGCAGAGCAGTTCCCAGTATGTTAATGATTATTCAAGCTTAAACATATTAATTTTGCTCTTGACCACCCATCTAAGGAAATAGCACTGAGAAAAATTGCATAATCCATTGCATAAATCATTATGTATTTGGAGTTATGTTTCTTTCATAACAAAAGTCAGTGGAAATAATGTGTTTTCATCTCCTTTACTGTAACCTTTCCACAACCAAATGAAAGATGAAAAAGTGAAGTAAGTTATGCTTTGCTTTGTTCAGTGAGGCTTAGATTTCCAAACAAATAACTTTCTTGCAGTACTAAGATACTGTCTCTAAAAACATTTAAATTATTTGAAGGATGGGGAAACTGCATGATATGACCCCTTAAAGTGATGTATTTTGTACCTGTGGCTGCTAATGGCTGCAGGTACAGTACTGATTGCAGAAGTTTAAGTGACAACACAGTTTGGGCTAAAATGTTTTCAGCACATTCTCTGCAAAAGCACTGCTGTTGATAAGGTTTCTGACTCAGCCTAAGGAGCAGGGCTAATGCACTGAAAAGTCATGGAGAGAAAAAGGACTATAAAATGTTTCAGATTAAATCATTGCAGAATCTTTTGTCAAATTTTAGTAATTTCATAAATCAAGAAATGTCAACAAAGATCAAAATTGAGGACATGCAGGCCGGTTAGCTAGCAAGAAAAGTGTGAATCTGCTCAGCAACATTCTCGGTGCTTCCAAGCTCAAAGGAGAAATAAGCCATTTTTCTCAGTGGGAGTAATTTAAAGAAAGTGGGAAACAAGGATCAGTGTATCTGCCCAGCATTTCAGATCAATGTTGATAGTAGCACACATAAGAATGGAGTATGCTTTTTCTCTGTTGGCTCTATGCTTTCAACAACACTCCATTTAAGCTTTTTCTGCACAAGTATGTCCAGGATGATGCATGGCTGTTCCTTGTAATTTTTTATAATTTGTAAAGAGTTCAAGGTGACTGTGAAAGCAGTAGAACAGCAGTACAAATTTACATATCAGTTTAAATACAGTTGAGGATTCTCAAGGTAGTAATAATTTCATCTTTTTCATTTTCATACTGTAGTGTCTAGTAAGTGAATATCAGCTTACTGGTAAGTCCTAACTCCTCATTTTAGTGAGTGATCTCTGGTCATGCAAACCATACCAGATGGGAGAAAGAAAAGATTTCAGGGAATATATTTAATACATGACTCTGCCAGTGTACACTGAAAATTAAAGTACTGAATAATGGTCTTGAAGTGTAACTGTCCTTCTGCAATAGCAAAAAATGGCATTTTCTGCCTTCAAGCTATAAATCTATGGTGGATTAGGAACAAGCTAATAATGAACATCTGGCAGACAGGCATAATTTGTTTGCATCAGTGTTACTCATATTCTTGTTTGGTAGTCAAATACCATTTGGTTCTACAATTTTTTTAAGGTGGGGATTAATTCCCTAGGTGAATATCACATTATTTTTACAGATCTAGAGATATAAAGTATGTGCAGTGATATTTTAACAAAAATGAAGTTGTTTTTTTACTTTTCTTAGAAATGCTTTTTATTGTTGATGTTATTAATGTGTACCAGGTACAGAGGGAGAAGAAACACTATAATTTTTCAGAGTTTTTTTATAATTGAAATAGTTTTTCTTTGCTTTGTTGGATGGAGGAATAGGCACTGAGTGTCTCGCTTGTGCCTCTCCAGCCCATTACACTGTGCAGGGTCATATATGGTGCTGTAAGGCATCATTCCTGCAAATGGTAATTAATGGAGGAGTACCTCAGATGACTGCATGGGGTAGCAGATCTCCTTCTGTTCTTACAACTGCTTGGGGCAGGCTCATTGTGCATTTTCCTGTTGAAGGCAATTGTTTCCTGCCATGCCTCTACAAAGCTACAGTTGTTATTTAGATGGCTCTCAAGATTGGCTATAATGGATTATATGACATATTCTTCTAGAGAGGGACAAGTGGTCCTGCTGTGTGCTTAGCCTTGCCAAGACAGTAAGATTAGGCAGACTGGCAGGTGGGAGTCTGGGAACCAAAGGTGTTACTTTAGGCTACAGGGGAAACACCAGACAAGGCAGATCAAGGTGATTCACTGTTATTCTTCACTCAAAGATCCAAGGTGGGCATTGGGATAAACAATGTCAGGTCATACTTGACAGATAATTAACTTGGAAGATCGTATGGGATGCAACAAGTGACAGTCCATGAGGATGCTGAATGCAGCAAACAGACTTGAAACAACAAGGTTGTTTTTGTGCAATTCAGTGAGGCTGGTGTTGCTCTTGAACAGTTCCTCTTAGATATTTACGTAAAAGGTTTTTGACCAAGAAATAAAAAATAAATTCTGACCACCTGAAATAGGAATAAACCTGATGTTTCCATGAAATTTATCAGTAAGTTAATTGATTAGTAAGAAATTTATCAGTAAGAAATGTATTAGTAAGAGCACCAGGGTTACTCTGTCCAGACAGCATCTGCTTTTCCACATGGGCATTTTTATTTTTGCTTCGGTGTTATTACACAGACATGAAGCAAATGTACTTGTTGATATGAGAGACAAGTTACTAATAGTGGTGCAAAGAGTGAGACAAGTTCTGTTGCTCTTTTCCTTCCTCAGAACATCTAACAGACAACTCTGCTGCCATCCATGACTTCCTCAGGAATCTCCACTGCACTATTCATTTATTCCATGCTGGTACCATGTTTAGAAAGACAATGTTGAATTTCTTCCTGCTAATGCTGTCTCTAACTCTGAGAAGCAGAAAAAAATGTACTGTCTGTTTATCTACATGTCTTTCAAATGAAATTGTATTGAATTTATACAGAGGTCATACAGGATATTTGCCACTACTAGAAATTACTTAGAATTTACATTAGTGTTTGTAAGAACTGAATGCAAATCCATTTACTCCTTTTGCAGTGATGTCTGTCTGAATTGTGTCTTTTAAAAATACTACTGAAGGTCCAATCTTCCCAGTCTAACGGTTTCTAACCCCATTAGCTGTTAGAAGAAGTGTTAAAAATACAGAAAACTGTAATAGAAAGACAATATATATGTATTGCACAGTTTTGTTGCCAGTGATTTCTCGGAATAAGAATTTTCTACTCATGTTTCCTGTTCAATTACTAGAAGAGTTCCAGTTGTGTACTTCCCTTGTGACATGGAGTCAGTCTGTGGCAGTACTGAACATAATATTTAGGTAGCTTTAAGTAGGTGACACTTAATGCTTCTGATGCAAGAAATTTGCAATGTGGTTGCATGTAAGGATGCCATTTTTAATTTCTGACTAGGAGTGCCCCTAGGAGATTTCTGCCAGATTGGAAACTTTATATTGGATAAAGTCATGAAACCCCAGGAAGAAGATGGACAGCAGTGATCACATGCATGACCTAGTGTATATATTTAAGGAAACAGTTTAGACAAGTGATCTCTTGCTCCTCCAGTAGAACAAGTTGCCACTGCATAAGCAGCACTAACCAGCTTTTATAATTATTGAAATACCATTTCATTTAATTCAAAAACAATTCTTGAGGAAGCTAACCAAGGATACTGAATTTTTGAGGATGTAGATGCTATACAAAGACTGTGTTTTGTGAATAGCAGTAACCAGCAATAACAGAAGCCATTGATCTTCACGATACATTTAGGGGAAAATTCTGCATCCCTTTGCTGCATCTTCTGCCCACTCTGTCAGCTCTGTGTTGTGTATGTGTTGCATGTGCAGAGGCAGGTGTGAGCAGAGTAGGGGCAGGATGGAGATAATAGCCTCTGCTAATCCCCCACTGGCATAGTGTCTGCTAGGAGTCAGTGATGTAATTAGAGTTGAAACCCTGCTGTTTCTCATCTCTCAATGTCACATGGCCACCAGTCTATCCGAGCATAACTTGTTCATCATGGAGAAATATAGCCTGAATATAAATCTGCTCTTTTGCTGTCTTGTAGACTGGTTTGGTACAACATTGACATCTTAGCTCATTCCCCCACTCCCCTTTCAGAATATTGGCAGACCTGAGATGCCTGTATCCAGGAATGGCTTCCAAGTACTACTGCTTCCTTGCTTTAGAGAAGAGGATACGTACTTCTCTATAATTTGAGGTTCTCATAATTATACTCAAATTAGGCCATACAAGTACTTTTTGCCTTCTTTCTCCTGATTTACTCACCAGACTCCATAAAGTTTAAGCATTTTAAGCTCAGTTAACTTTAAGTGTTTTGTCTAATTTGGACTTTCCTTTCTAGAGAGCCTCTGGAAGCATAGCCTTAGGAAGGCATTTGAATTTAAAGTGCTACTGAGCTGACCCTCTGGCATGTTAATTGCAGGAAGATGATGGCCACCCCTCTTGCAGCATCCCCTAACAGCCTTCTGCTGCCCTGTGTCTTGCTGGTTGCCCTCCAAGTGACTGGTGTCCCAAGTCCCCCCGCTGTACCAGCCCATACTGCTGTGAGGGCTGCACAAAGACATTAACCTTCATGTCTAGCCTTATGTGTGGTGCTACAGATGGACTCAGCAAGCTAGTGGTAAGGGATCGTGTTACAGGCAGCTGCATCCAAAGGGCTCTTCTTCATTGCACTCAAAAATTCCACTCAGACATCTGGCAGTTGATGCCAAACTGGGAGGAGTGGCTGGAACACCAGATGGATGTGCTACCCATTCAGAGCAACCTAGGCAGGCTAGAAAAATGGGGTGAGAGGAATCTCTTGAAGTTCATCAAAGGCAAAGGCCAAATTCTGCATGAGGGGAGGAGTAATAAACAGAGCAGTGCAGGCCCAACTGGCAGGAAACCGCTCTGCACTGGAGTGCTTGGGAGTTCCTGGTGGGCAGCAAGTTGCATATGGGCCAGCAGTGTGTTCTTGAAGCAAGGGAGGTAAATGGCATCTCATCTGCTTTTGGAAAATCATCACCAGCAGCTTGAGGGATGTGATCCTTCCCTTCTGTTGAGCTCTAGTGAAACACATCTGCAGTGTTTGGTCCAGTTCTGGGCTCCCCAATAGAAGAAAGACACAGACATTCTGGAATAAGCCTGGCAAAGGGCCACAGAGATGATGAACTGGAGCATCTCTTCTATGAGGAGTGACTGAGAAAACTGGGACTCTTCAGCTTGGAGCAGAGAAGGCTCAAAGGGGCATATCAGTTGTGTGAATATCTGATCCCCCACACTGTAGAAGACAGGGCCAGACTCCTCTCAGTCCCCAGTGACAGAACTAGAGACAATGAGCTCAAATAGAAGTACAGGAAATTCCTTCTGAGAGTAATAAAACAGTGTTTTCTTTTCACTCTGAAGGTGACAGAGCAGAACACTTGCACAGATTGCCCAGAAAGGTTGTGGAGTCTCCATCCCTGGAGATACTCAAAAGCTGTCTGGGCATGGGCCTGGACAGCTGGCCCTGTGTTGAGCAGGGGTGTTGGAGTAGTTGACCTCCAGAAGTGGCTTCCAACTTCAGCCATTGTGGGACCCTGTGCAATGTTTATTACTCCACTAATCTTACATAGCTATACATATAGGTGCACTTTCCTCTCTCCCCTCAAAGGGAGTCTGAGATGTCTATGTTACGTCTTCACAGTGAGATTTTTCAGAAGGTAAAGTTACAAACTATAACTCCATTAGTTATGAGTCATGGAAACATTGATTTTGAAAGCTTTGTATTTTACCCTGTTAAAAAGTTGTCTCTGGTTACAATTACTTTTTGCTTGCCATCAGTATTGTTTTGGTTTTTTGCTCAAATTGAAAATATGTTTGTGTTTTCAAAACAAATGTCATTGTGGGAAAAGAACCAAGCATTGCCAATTTTTTTCACAGCAGGAATATTTTCACTGGCTGGATCTGGTAAACCACTTCTGAAGAGAAAATGTCATTCTAACACATACGTGTACACACTCACACATACACACATATTTGAATGTCCACATATTTTGCTTTAAATTCAGGCTACATTAAGTGTTCCTATGGAACACATCCAGGTCAGGCATGATCAATAAAACTTGGGCTATATGTCGCTTGTACCTTTCTGTTTTGAAATAAACCATCTGTCAGTAAATATTTCTTACTACAAGTCCCCCAGTCACACTGAAACCTGGGGTCTCATCTACAGTATACAAGTATATTGAGGTTTTTTCTGATATATAGAACGGAAACATACTGTATGCATTCACTGCCATTTTATTGTTTCACATCAAATCTTTGGAAGTAATGAATATTTTCTGATGTAGGATTTCACTCAGGAGAGAGAAATCATGTTCCAACTTTTCCCTCTTGACCAGTAGACACTGAATCAGTCTGAAGAATAGAAAATCTTATAGGCTGTGTTTAAGTCTGTAACAGTACAAACTTTTATTCAGGAAATTCGGTGAGTTCAGAAGTATGTCACTGGCAGACAAGATCTGTGGTGGATTTTAATGCAATCTTTTTATATCACATGTATAATATAAATTTGTATGGAGTTTACACGCCGCATCCTCTTTTTCTTTGCAGGGTACATACCCAGTTACTTAGACAAGGATGAGCTATGTGTAGTATGCGGGGACAAAGCCACCGGATACCATTATCGCTGCATCACTTGCGAAGGTTGCAAGGTAAATGGCATGGTGGGAAAGTGGGAATCAGAAATAGCTCTCCAGCTCCTCCATTATACAGACTTCCTGAACTGTGCTGTCAAAGCAAATAAAGACAGATTAGAAGCTAATAAGAACATCCAGTACTGATGATAAGCCGCATCTGACCATGCTGCTGCTCTTCATATGCATAAGGAATATAGTTGGTTTTTGCCGTGTTTGCTTTTGAAAAGAAAACAAGAAATTTAGACTGGTGTTGCTGCTGTTTAACAGTTAGCTTTTGAATTTGCATTTTTTAATGTTTCTTTAGCCATGTTCTCAGCCAGGGTACAGCAGCATGTTCCCAGCTACTCCACTGAAGCTGTTTATGCAATAGCTAAGGTTCTGCTTATGGCCATGAGATTAACAGTGTTCCAGTGCCTCTCATCATCCCTGTGAAGAAGCAAAAATCAAAATCCTTTCCACATGCGCATATTACAGTAACATCCATCAATTTGGGAAGCATTGACACCCAATTAAAATAGTTTCAAAAAGATTTTGACTTCTTTAACTTAAGCACATTGAAATGTGCTTGCAGCCCTAAAATGCATCTCCAAGACTACATGCAAAATTAAATTTAAAAAGAGATTGCTTTGGGCAAGTAAATAAAAAAATGGAGTAACACAATCAGACACATATTACATGATTTCACTGCCACGAATTTGCCTGAATAGCTTGAGATTCTGTAAGAAAGCTATTCTTTCCTGCAGAAAGTAAAAAAAAAAAATTGTTTTTCTAAACAAATGGGACCACACATGTCTTGGGCTGGTGTCATGAGACTAAGCCATGAAAGTCTCATTTTGTTCACCCACAAAGTCTGGAACATTTGGGTATGATATTTTGGGTTTGGATTGGCTTTAGAGCTCCTCATTGCAGTAACTCTTGTGTTGAAGTAGTTCTTTTGGTTGCACATCATTTCCCTAAGTTACATTTATGAAATGAACAGAGACCTAAATATCCTATGTATAGCAGATTCATGGTAATACTCATAATGGCTTTATACATATACTTACATACAAAGTAATGTATAATGTATATATATCTTTATATCTTTATATGTATATATCTTTAAAAAGAACTATGGAGCTGCACAAGTGGTTCTTATACATTTGCATCCTGAATACCAGATAACAATACATAACATGTATGGATGCAACTTAATTCAGATATAATGGGAAGTAAGGAGCGCTGGGGCATTATGAAGTAGACTTATCTCCCAGCTGAACAGCTGTATCTGTTGCGACTTTTTCTGCTAAGATTTTCATTACTTCAAGTCAAGTAGTTCTTTTTATGCCTGCCAGCTATTTTAGAGACATATCATACAAATTTGCTTTTATCTTCACATACAGTTCTTCTGTCTGATGTACAATTTAAAACAATGTTTATGCGCACAAGTACCTGAGATAACAATTTGCAAAAAGTAATTATTTTCTTGAAGGAGCTGCATACACGTTTCAAGCTGTATGATATATCAACAAAGTTATATGTTTTATCAATACACAATATATATAATAAATTTTCAATTAATTTGATGTTTACTAGTTGCTTCCACTCAATGTCGCTTTAGTTTTGTAACAAGCATAATCAAGGCTGACAACCAAAGATTTGCTTTGGCAAGTGCTTTCATGAACTTCATTCTCACACATGATTTCTGAAGAGTAAATTGTGAGGAATTTAAACACAAATAAATGAGCAGTGAGGTCTGACATCACTGAAATGTTTTTCCTGACTTTACCCATTGCATCTACTGCTATATAGGTGTGTAGCAAAGGAGTTTAGAAGGAGTTGCTCCCTACTATACAATGTGCTTTCTTTTATTGATGAGAATAACGCTTCTGTGGTGAAGTGTTTGGACAGATATAGAGAGCAGCTCCCTTAACATCTAGCTGGAGATGAACAAAGAAGGATTTTTGCAATTTTTTTCTGAAAAGTGCAAAGAAATGAGAAGGTGAAATGGGCTGTCTCAGCAGAGGTGATTGAGACCCTTGCCAACATAAAGCTACAGCTGCATTAAGTCCTGTGCAAGGTTCAGAAAGCAGAAGTTCACTTGCTGAGATTCATTAGAGATTTTTCTATCTCTTGTTTCATAACTATTGATAACCCTGTGACCCTGGTTGTCCAGAGCCATCTTAGGTCTTCAGGAAGGGGTGGAGCAGATCCTGTCTCTAGGAATTCATCACAGGGTTGAGAACAGAACCTAAACTGGGTGTTCAGTAGATGAGAGTTTGAGACTTATTCCAAACCCCACATAAGGATATCTTGCCTGTGATTTCCTAGATTTTATCTTAACACAACTGGTCCCAGTCTTGCAAAGGCTCCCACACAAGCTTTATGCCACTCAGTTTAATTAACATTTCAGGTCTTACCATAATTAAGGAAGAAAGAGTTGTACTCTTAGCTCAAGCTGAACCTCGTAAGATAAAACTCTAATGAGGACAAGGCTCTTCATTGTTTTCACAGGAGTTAGGAGTACAAGCTGAAATACAGCCTTATCTGTACATGTTAATTCAACACTTTGTGTTAAAAGAAATTGCGCACTGCTGTAAGATTTTACTGGGTATTATTTAACATGATTTAAAAACAGACCTTTCGCCTACTGAAGTGAAGAGACTATTCATTAGACAAAATCCCAGCTGAAGAGACTATTCACAAGGTAAAATCTCACTTGAATTTTGCCATTGTTTTGACTAAAACCAAAGCCATTCTGAACAGCCTCAGTCGAACAGGACCTGAGTGTCAGTGTGTTGTCTGTGTCAAGGTAATCCTGAGCTGCATTGCTGAATCTAGACAGTCTCAAATAATGGTGAAACTTGAAATTGAAGTCTAATTTTCTGCTTTACAGCCTATCTTGTTCATATCTTTCAGTCTTGGGGAGTTTATCCAGCCCCTTGCAAAAGTCAGTGAGAAAAGTCATTTTGGAATTAAAACCAGGATTTTGTCCATAATGTTTAGAGATAACTTTTGTCTGATTTCATTACTTACAGCAATGTTTTATGGGGCGTTTGAATGAGTGAATTCAGTGGGATTGCATTAGTTCATATGGTCTTAGGATCTGTTTAAATTTGCAAGATATATCTGTATTATGACTAGATAGATAGACCACCATCATGAATCTTTGGTCGTCATGAGGCTTTTGGGGCTTTTGAAATTCTGTGGTAAATACAAATTAAATCTGCTTTTCAGAAATACAAATAATTTATAAATTAGGGATCCTTTGAGTTTAGAACCAAACTCAAAGATTGTGTAGACTGTATTTGAAAAATCTTTTTCTTGCCCAGATTTGGTTGGTTATTTGGCTTTTCTGGAAATAAAGGAGTGGAACTGTTTGTCCTCAATCCTTTAATAGCACAAGCACACCACCATTCTTACTATTTGCAGAAGCTGCTTTTTAGTTAAGACTATGTGTATGCCTTTCAATATCCTTCAAAATGATTACAGAATTTGAAAAGGGGCTCAAAAAATACTTAATATGCAAAAAAAAAATATGACTACAAGAAGACATGTACATAGTATTTGTGTCTCAAGACAGCACTACTTGCACTTTTACTTATCTAAGATCTCTATGTTTTTAATTGTTAAGGAAAATCAAGAGAAATGCCATACACTATAAAACTGATTTGAGAGCTTTGAGAATTTTTGGGAATGAAGTTTGTTATCTTGCATAGTTAGGTACATGCCTAACAAATCAAGCAGCTCCCAATTTTTAAAAATTACTCAGTGCTAATGCTTTCCAATGTACTTATTTCTTGCACCTAGGGTTTTTTTAGAAGAACCATTCAGAAGAACCTCCATCCAACCTATTCCTGTAAATATGAAGGAAAATGTGTGATAGACAAAGTAACAAGAAATCAGTGCCAGGAATGTCGCTTCAAAAAATGTATCTTTGTTGGCATGGCAACAGATTGTAAGTATATTTTCCTGGTTTTTCTTTATTTTATTTTTTTCAGTGTCTGTGTTTGCCTAAAGTATGTTGATTGATGAAGCTTGTTAAAGTAAAGTAGAACTGCCAGCCCTTTTCTGGATTTAATAATACCAGGGAATCGCACTCGTTGCATTAAGCCACTTTCACAGGGTTGTAATTTTTTGTTTATCCTTCATCAGGGTGCACCTTCTCCCGGCCTTACCAAGCTGAGTAACAATAGGAATGTTCACTATTTGGAGGAGAGGAGGGAGAAATGCATCTGGATGGACACTTCTCTTGAGATAAAAACATCTTGTTTAGAAAATTCTGGAGGATGTGAAATTGAATGTCATTGTATGAGTCATCCTGCAGTTGTTTGTTTTATTTTTAGCCCTGAAGAAGTTATCTGCTGCAAAGATTTTGAGTCTTTTCTAAAGAACTAGAAAATATGGCTGTAAGATTAATCCTTAGGGGTCTTCTTTTCCTGCCATTGCACAGGGATTTACACCAATAACTTCAATTACTACAAATGGGAAGAAATCATGTAAAGCCCCCCAGAATTCATATAAATCCCCTTGTGCCTTCATGGTTGTTGCCAGTGCAATCCTTTGCAGAAGAACTGACAGGAAAACAGGCCCAGTAAACAACAGAAGAATAGTCTAACTTAGTATTTTCATTGTTAATGTAATGTATAACAGTTCCCTCTGTCTAGAGGGAAATAGAATAAAGGGGACATTTTCATTGTGGCCAGGTAGGACCTTCGGGGAAGGGGCTGGATACCAGTGAAGTGATGAGCAGAGAGCCCTGGGACCTGTGTATCTGGAGTCACTGGAAGTAATGGGGCTCTACAGGAACACCACTTGTGGGGATCAGGGAAAGAGCCAAAGGCATGTTGGCACGTTTGTGTCATGCTTCAGGCAGATGAGCCTTCTGTGAATAAGTGCTCCTGCTTTCTTTGATCCATGTTACCTTCTGCTGGCATCCAAGTACATTTTCTGCACTTCAGAGCAGTGAGTGTGAGAGCATGCTGATAGGGACAAAGAAAACAGAAGTGCATCTTTCCCAGTATGGATTACTCCAAGTCCATTATAGGAGCACTTGGATACCTCACAAAGCTTTTGCATATTGCTTTTATTGGTGGAACAACCCCTTGAGGGCAATGGCAGTATATACAAAGCATTACCAGGACGGTAAGTCACTCTTTGCTACCCAGGCTTCTGAGAAAATGAAGTTTGAAGGGCGAAGTAAGAGAACAGTCTCAACTGTGGGTCTTGCCAAGACACTTCCTTACTGATTAGTTAAGGTGTTTGTAAGCAACTGGTACCTCAGGCACGCAAAAGACCAAAGTTCTGACAGTCTTATGAACTTCCTGCCATTTTTGTATGTTTTTTCCCCTGCTAGTGGTGTTGGATGACAGCAAGAGGTTGGCAAAGAGGAAGCTGATAGAAGAAAATCGAGAGAAGAGACGTCGGGAAGAGCTGCAGAAAACCATTGGGCACAAACCAGAGCCAACAGATGAGGAATGGGAGCTCATCAAAATTGTTACTGAAGCACATGTGGCTACCAATGCACAAGGAAGCCACTGGAAGCAGAAAAGGAAATTTCTGGTAAGGGCTGTAGCCTTATACACTGCTCTTAAGCCAGGTTCTGTTATTTCTTCTGTGGTGCCTTCCCAGCATTGCAACCCCAAAGAGATTTTATTGCCAGTGTACTGATGCTTGTGAAAAAAGGGTGATTTTGCGTAGTTATTACTTCATTTTTCGTGCCTGAACCTCAGTGTTTGATCAGACCATGTATTTCAAAAGATAAACAGTGTGTTGCTATGTTAAGGCTTACTCAGCTTGATACTTTTATTGTGCTGTGATAAGGAAAAGTAGAAAAATTGTTTCTCTCCTTGCTGAGAACAGAAGCAGTCTATAATACATACTGTATTTTTTAATATATTCTATCTAGGGATAGTTGTCTTTATTAGGGACTATCATAAAACATATTGAAAGTGTTAAAACAATATAAAGTTCTAGATGAAAGCTGATACTTTTGGTTAATAACTCAGGGGTTTTGCCTCTTTTGGTTAATGGTGAATACAGTACTGAAAATAAATTGGGCAAGGAAAATTAATTTCAGTGAGAACAGGATGATACATACACTATATCATTGGGGTTGCAGCCTACAAAATAACTTGGATTTTCATCCTATTACTAAGGGTCAGAAAATAAATGTTGATTTATGATGCTCGAGCTTAAAAAAGGATTTATTTGATTTTTCTAAATTGATTTTTAACAGAAATAAGTGCAGAATGCAAAATGCTTCTACCACACAAAAGAGGGATTAGAGACTGCATTTCAGAAATACACAGGAGTCTTTAACAGTCAGGGTATACTAAATCAGATAGAGCACACTCATCTTTTTGCAAGCCCAGGTTCCTACTGCGTAATTCACCATGGGAATTTGAACTCACTGTTGAATTGCTCAGAGAAATTACGTATTGAGGACAGCTGATCTCTTTCATAATGTTGGGGTTTTTTTAATGCCAGTGACACCATCTATATTTCTATATGAAAGGCTTGTGTTCATAGACTCCACAGTCAGGAAACCACAGCCAGTCATCACTGGCAAGAACCAAGAGAGCACTTTCCAGGGGTGTTGCAGAGCAAGGTGTGAGCAGACCAAGAAGCACGTGCAGTCGTACTTTTGGTTGATTGGACAGGAGTGCTGTTCTTCAGGTATCAGCTGGTTTGGGATAAAACCTAGGGAGCTGGAGGCTGGGGCTGGGAATGAGCTGTTGAAGAGCAGGAGAAGCTGACAGTCTGCCCCAGGAGTTATGGATCTGTCCTTATGTGGCTGAGGCTGGTTCTTTGACAGCAGGGACTTCATTGGGGTCCACCTTACCTCTTCTCCTGTTGAGTTAGGTGGAAGGGGCTCCCCTCCAGTGTGTTAGCTTTAGCTGGCTCTCCTGACTTCCTTTGCCTTTCCCAAGAAAATGCTGTGCTCTTCCTTTTTCTCCATAACAATGGTTTGCGTGAGTTTAAGCATTTGGTCTTTTTTGCTTGGAAGGGGTGAAGTTTGTTTATCATGAGCACACAGACAATGTGGTTTAGTTACCCAAGATTCAGGGAGGGAGAGAGCCTAGAAATGAGTTTATTTGAGTTTTTTAGTAGGAACCATCAGATAATTGAGCCCAGTCTTCTTCATTGTTCCTTTACAATTGGTGCTTGCTTTATTAACACATTGCTGAGTTTTTTTCTTATAAGAAGTTAGATTTGGATTTAGATTAGTTACAGAAGGATCTTTTATGATGTCTTTCTTTTAAAAAGTCGTTGAACACAAGTTTTTATTACAGACAGCACTTTCAGCACCTCCAGTGTTTAAGTGTGTTATATAAATGTCATGGGGCTCATCAGTCTTAAAGGTCTGTGTCTCTGGATTTTATCTAGTTTTTGACCTTAATGTGAACAGAATGAAATTTCTTCATGGTGTTTGGTAGGTGTTTGTAATTGCAAAGCCGCACTTCAAAAAAAAACAGCTTTGATATGCCTGTTTTTAAAAGACATGGTAACATTGACCAGCTGCACAAAAAACAAGTGAACAAGTTCAAGTGCAGTTGGAATAAAAACCATTCATTACAGATTCTGCTTGAAACTATTTCATTGTATATCCCTATTGAAATTTTCAAACAAAATTTTACACAGGTAAGTTCAAATTCCATTTACATTATCCAGGGTACCTTTAGGTTAGCCTGTTCTTTCTTGCTCTTAAGTTGTTTTAGCTTTGCACATAAGTTGTTTTAGCCTTTTGGAAACTGGCCTTGGCAATTGCCTGGGGGATGCTGTGTGATACCTGGCAATCTGTTCTGGGGAGTCTTTCTGAGCTTTGAGTGGGTGAAAGAGCTTAATTCTGCAAAGCATGCAGCATCTTCTCAGGGGTAACATGTCTCCTCAACTCTCTTTGCTTTTAGGGAAACTTGAGAGCTTTCAGCTGAGAGTTTTCCTGTAAGGAAAAGCGTGCCTATGTTTTTAAGCAAAAGATGTATGTGCTGCACCCATAAAATACATAGATACAGATACAAGGAAGAAACTGTGTGCACAACAGCCAGCTGTCCACAAAGAATGGGTAGAAGCACACCAGTCACCCATTTCTCTGTGCAGTCACCTCTTTCACAATGAAAATGAATTCACACATTTGTATACCTTAGAAATGAATTCACATTTTGTGACGTAAGCGGACTTCACTTATAAAGCAAATAGCGTTTTATTTTAGCGCCTCTGCCATACCAAGCAGGACTTTTTGGAGTATAAAATAGTTGCTCTAAGACAGACTGCTCCTTTAAATGTCTTTGTTTATATCCTTAGCCAGAAGATATTGGGCAGGCACCAATAGTTAATGCCCCAGAAGGTGGGAAAGTGGATTTAGAAGCCTTCAGCCAGTTTACAAAAATTATCACACCAGCGATTACAAGAGTGGTGGATTTTGCCAAAAAGTTGCCTATGTTTTGTGAGGTAAGAAGACTTTCTTGCACTCCTCATTTATATGCCTGTTGTTAAAAACTACTCAAAATACTCTGGCATGGAACTTAAAAATTCAGTTTGCCTAAAATTAAAAAATTAAAGACACTCAAAATTAATGGGACTAGAATAATCTGTATTTTCATTAATTTTCTTTTTCCTGTGATTGCTGAAATCCTGAGTTTGTTAATCTGGAAGTCATTGTGGTTCATTAGGGATTCAGATATGTCTTTAGAGGTGGCCTTGAAAAAGCAAATTAACAAAAAGATACTGTCTAGAAGCATTGCTGATATGTTTAATAAAATCTTCCAGCACATGGTTCCCTATGTATCTTCTGGTTCCTTGGCAGGTACAGTATTGTGGAGTTAGGTCTAGACAGTAAAAAATTTTTGAAATTCAGTAAAGCACCCCTGTCCAGGAGTGGCACTTGCCTCGTTGGGTTTCCTAGGCTTGGTTTTCCTAAATGGGGAGGTTGTGCATAAAAGTGTCTGTGAAAGCAATGGATTGTCATTCCAAGTAGATACTCATAGGTAAATATACAGTAAATAGACTCAAAGGCTTGGTTGCACATAAGGAATACAGAGGCCTTAATCTGATCTCATTTGTACCAAGGTATCATTTTTATTGAAGGACCAGATGCAATGGCTGATTATATTTTTTTCCTCCAATTTAATAAATGGTATCAGAACTGCAGCCTGAAATAATATTTCAGTCTTAATAATCTAAATAATTTTCAAAGAATCATAGAGAGGTTTGTGTTGGAAGGGACCTTAGAAATCATCCAGTTCCAACCCCCTGCCATCAGCAGGAACACCTTCCATTTCATCCTTTGAGGTCAACACCCTACCAGAAAGGAAGGGTAATGCAGCCATCAAATTTTACTGTGGCTGGCATCTTTTTTTTAAAGTCATTCAGGGAGTGCTATATATGTTCTCTGGCAAGTACAGAACAAGAAGAGGTAAATATCAATAGTAGTCACAGTGTAAATATCTCACCCTGGCCGGCCTCTGCATTGGTCATCAGCCATCAGTCAAGGAAGCATGAAATGTAGCCAAGCATGAAGATTTTAAAATACAAGGAATATGTCCATAGCTCATGAGCATTTAGTGTCTGAGGGAATCAGTCTCCTCTGATGTGGCATTTGTTGGTGGGAAGTTGCAGTGACATACCAAGGTAGTCTTTTTAGTTTAGAAAGCTCTGCCAGTCACACACAGACCTCAGTGCCCATCTGACATCTCCTACCCCTCCTGGCTACCATGGACCCCCTTGTGTCAGAGCTAGGCAGGAAGCATGGATGAAGAAGTCAAGGCATTGCTGAGCATGACATCTCTTTTTATGTGGCTCAGCTGGACAGGCTTTGTTTGCAGCTGAGCACTGTGTAACCCTGACACCTGCCCAGACACAGCAAGATCTGATGGCTGGGTGAGGGACAACTCCTCATGAACACAAAGGAGTGGGACAGCTGTCCTCCGAGTTGTCATATAGCACTTCCTGTAGCATGAAGAAAATGACAAATGTTTGCTTCTTTTTGAAGGGGCACCCTCCTGTTAACTTTGTTTCCATTATGATTTTAATCCATACCTTTTTCTTAGAAGCAACACTGTGTG
This sequence comes from Melospiza georgiana, assembly GCF_028018845.1. Classification (NCBI taxonomy): domain Eukaryota; kingdom Metazoa; phylum Chordata; class Aves; order Passeriformes; family Passerellidae; genus Melospiza; species Melospiza georgiana. Next base: position 39,051,511 of record NC_080430.1, on the reverse strand, counting down.
GGCTGTAGATTTTTTACAGGACAAAACACTTCTTTCTTCCATAGGATCTGCAGAGCATTTAAACATTAACTCAGTTCATAATTCCAGAAGCTGAGAATGCAGTAAATCTCTATGAAAGTAGGACATGACAGGGAACAACCATGGCCACTTATATTTTCATAAGGCTACTTTTCCTTCTTTTTCACATCTTTGGACACATGTAGAAACCAGCAAAGCACTGAGTGCCCAGCTTAGCTTGTGTGCACCCATTGTCCGCTGCCTCAAACCAAGTGTCCAATCTCAGACTAATCAAAGTATAAGGAAAACTTGATTTGCTTCTCAGCATTTCTCCTGTTGTTTCTTTCCTGCTTTTCTTTCTGCTTAGAAGATGAAGATTGAGGAGAATGTAATAAGTTTAAAGTGGGTTTTAAAAGTCAAGGCATCAGTGGTTCTACAGTGGGTGAAGCTGTATGAATACTCTTTGAGGTCACTCAGCTCAGCTCAATTCCACAGTGCTGCATTGCACATGTCCTGCAGAGGTGAGCCCTTCAGGTTCCTGCCTTGTGCCTTTTCTCCCTCCAGAGAGAGAGGAAAGGACAACACATGGCAGAGTTTCAGTCACATTTATTGATCCTGCTACTGGAAGATGCTCTGGTGGCAACACTCAAGTGATGAATGTAGGTAGCATTAAAATCTGCACAGCTGGGAGTAGAACTGATGTTCAAGCCTCCTGTCTCTAGTAACTCCTGCTACTGGCAGATAAGACCTGAGGCTTGGCATCTGTGAAACAGGTGTCCCATGTATCCTTCAGAATTAGAAAAGCAGGTGAAAGACAGGTGTGGTCAGACTGCCTCTACCATAAAGAGGTTTTAAGAAGGATCAAGTAGAAAGAATTGAATTCATTTCATGGCTCACTAATTAAACAGCTGAAGCATCACAAAATATCTTCTCTACTGTTACCTATTTCTTTTCTACTATTCTTCCTACTGTTTAGAAGCTTGGTGGTTTTTTTTCAATTCTCTTTTCTTGTCCCTTCTCTCTGCCTTTATTTCGTGTTCTTTTTTTCGCTTCCATTGCTTTTTCCAGTATCTCTTCATGGTTCCTCTCACAAATCTATCCTCGTTTTAATTTTTTTAAAACTTTATTTCTTTCCCTTCTTCAGTCTCTGCTGCCAAACAGTGGAACTGTCATTGGGTAGCAAGACTTCTGCTGTGCCTGTGCAGTCTTCCTCACACTGCTGCTGAGCTGAGGGTCATCTGTAGGGAAACTGATTTGCTCTGAACAGGATGAGTCAATTTTCTTGTGTATTAAACACTTCACACCTGGAGCTGGCATTGCTGGAAAAGTAGCTGCATGACTCAACTCATTTCCTGACCATGACTAGCTCTGTGCTTAAAACTCTGCTCCAACAGGGAACTGCTTTCCACTTGCATTAGGTAGCTCTGCATCATTTCCCACCAAATCAGTGCACTTGCTTTGCAAGTACACCGTTGCCATGTAAACCTATTGTTCAGGGGGGGTTCATTTTTGAATTGCAAAACAGGTAAATATAATAATTTTATATAAATCAAAAATAAATGGCTTTTTGCCTCCTTTCAAGCCAAGCAGAAGTGTGTTGCTCTTTCATATGTGGGACCATTGCTGTTCGCTTACAGTCTCAAAACAGTCTTGGTGGGGTTTTGTTATTGTTAAATAACCTATGAAAACATAAGGACATTCTTTATAGGACATGTTCTGCTCACGTGTCAGCATCCTGATTATAGTCTGTAAATACAGAACCTTTGGGCAGCTTGCCTTTGTTAATGGCATGGAAAAGTCACATGCCCTGAAGATCACAGTTTATGCTCCAGCATAAAAGCTGTAGCTATACCATAGATTTTCTGTCTGTCCAGCAACAGTGCAGGGAGAACAGCCTTACTAGATTAAGTCTAGATTAATAAATTCTCTGTTGTTAAAATGGGCAGTGAGAATTTCTGCTCCACTGATTGAGGTATATCCTGTAGATATAAATATTTGTTTAAAACACAGTCCACTCTTACAGACCCTCCCAAATGTCTTTCCTTTCCTCTGGTCAGGTAAGAAATAAGTATGGCTGATAGTGAATTTAACTGGGATGGCTGAGGTTTGCACCAGCCCCACTTATGGTTTATTCTCCTATGATAAGTTGTAAGCTGAAGGAGCCAACAGCTGTGTTATTGCTAGATTTCCCAAGGGTGTGTGGAGATGCTAACCAGGGAATGTTAACCTGCTGGCAGTTCCTGAAAGCAGGAATGCAGATCCTGGGGGTTTGTGCAGAGCAGCATGTTTGGAGGGGAGCTGCACTGTGCAGGGCAGCGTCCTGGGCTGTGAACTGCAACTTTGGGCTCATGGATCTACTGTAGCTGTAAAAGCCACTCATTCTGACAAACATGTATTTTTCTTTGCCATTTATAATTTCTGCAGCTGCCATGTGAAGACCAGATCATCCTTCTGAAAGGCTGCTGTATGGAGATCATGTCCCTCCGAGCAGCAGTTCGCTATGACCCCGAGAGTGAGACTTTAACACTGAATGGGGAGATGGCAGTGACAAGGGGCCAGCTGAAAAATGGGGGTCTTGGCGTAGTGTCTGATGCCATTTTTGACCTGGGCATGTCTCTTTCTTCATTTAACCTGGATGACACCGAGGTTGCCCTTCTTCAGGCTGTTCTGCTCATGTCATCAGGTGAGAACAGAAATATATTGGGATCCAAACAATTTTGAAACTCTTTGGTCTTTGTCACAAGCCTCTTTATAAAGAAACAAGATAGGTTAGATCTTGTAGTGCTGACTAGAGTAATGTGAGAGAAATTTTCTCTCAAAACCCCAGTGACTTATTTTGGTAGAGCATCATAAAAAAATTCAGGGTGTTCAGAGAGGTGGACATAAAACTGGTTTTGGTAACACACCTTACTCATTTTGGTACTTAGGAATGAGCCAGGGGTGATCATCAAGAAGAAATCAGTTCTGATTCTGAGCCAGTTTGCCTTAAATGAAAAATGGATAATTTAGCAACACTGGTCCTTATGATAAGTTCCCTCTTCCCCCAAGCAATGTCGTGCACTGGGCATTCATACACATTTCCATCAGTCTTATATGTTCAGTTTGACTTGCCCTCCTGTTTTCCTAATTAACAGCACCAGTGCTTCCTAATGGGCATTTACAAGCTGTGCTGCTTCCTTACACTGGGACCATTTGCAACTGGTCATGATACAAAAGCAGCACAGACAATTTCCTATGATTTCCAAAGAGTTTCTAACCTTCTCAATTGGAGTATGTTTTCATATCTGCTTCCAGTGATTGTGCCAGCCCAAAGAGGAAATTCCATTCTTGGGCAGTGGTAGATCTGGCAAGATTTTATTTTAAGATGCTTTGAAGATTGGGCACTGAATAACAATACACAATCAGTGATTTACAAGCATTAACTGCATCTGAGATAAAAAGATTTCCACATTAATCACAACACAGCACTTCATTTTCCCGATCAAAACATTTTGATTTCTTTTTTAGGTCCCTACACAATGATATGGGAGCAGGGTTTTCAAAAGCTAGTTCAAACTTACCTGCTTTCCCAGAGGTGTCTCCTGAGAAGTGATGTGAAAGGGGCTTTCCCAGTCCCCATCTGGGTGCCAGTTGAGACAGCCAGATTTTCAGCCTTTGTTGTTCCTTGATGCTCCATAACAGCCCACCTGGGATCAAAGCATGATCAAACCATTAGTCAGATTGTAGAAAACCAGATAGAAAGGAACTGTAATTTAGATACCTGACAAGGATTTTTTTTTTTGTTTCTTTATTAGTTGTTTTATAGAAAAATGTAGATAGAATCCTTAGCTGCAATCAGGGATCTGATGTTCTAGTCACTGTAAGGAAACACTTCCCAAATGGCTACACTCTGTGTGTGTGTAAGTGAGCAAAGCAGGCATTGGATGAAGAAAGGAAGGATTATCTTCTTCTTTTAACAGGCATAGTACTAGCAAGTGAGTTGGCTGGAGTGAAAGAAGTGAAAGTCCCTGGTCTCTCTCCTTTCTTTCCTAGCATCAGAATCATCCTCTTTTTCCTGATTCATGATCAGGCATTTGTTAAAGCAAATATGTAAGAATGATAATTCTGCTGCTTTGTATCTGCAGATCGCCCAGGCCTTGTTTGCGTCGAGAGAATAGAAAAGTGTCAAGAGGGTTTCCTCCTGGCATTCGAACACTACATTAACTACAGAAAACACCATGTTGCACACTTTTGGCCAAAACTGCTGATGAAAGTGACAGACCTGCGAATGATCGGAGCCTGCCATGCCAGCCGCTTCCTGCACATGAAGGTGGAGTGCCCCACAGAACTGTTCCCTCCGTTGTTCCTGGAAGTGTTTGAGGATTAGAGACTGAAGTGTTTCTCCACACCCCGGTCGCACTACTGGCTGTCATTTCATCCCGTTGCCCAGCTCTTCTCACCTGTTTGTTCTTCTTTCGTGGTCTTCTGTTTCTTGAGATGGGGCTGGGGTTTTGTTTGAGTTTTCTTTTGGGGTTGCTGGGGGCAGTTGTATACACATGGATGAAAACATCCCTTTAATGCGGGTACTTGTGACTATTGCAATTTGTTCTTCAGTCCTTTGATGTGAGTGCTTTGACAGCTTAAGAGTGAAAATACGAACAGACCAATCTCATTCACCAGCATTTGCGTGGTCACCAGCTCACACCCATCATTGCCTGGAAAATAGGGGAGAGAGACTGAAGTGGCAGAAAAATAAATTTGCCTTCAAGTTGAAACAGCTTTTGTTAATTTGACCCTGACAATTCTGTCTTGTATTACTCCTTTTGCAGGGTACAATTCATAGTACGAAATTTCTGGTCTTTGCCATGGTTTCTATTGTAACAATGACCACTATGATCTAGAATCTTCATCATCATTATAGTCCCATCATTCTCTGAGGTTTTTTCCTGCAGATGCAGTTTAACTGGGCCCCATAAATCAAGTACTTAAGATAATGCAGTGTTAGAAGGGACTGAGTCTTGTTGGTCTTTTTTTTTTTCCATGTGTATAAGATATTAAGATCTTCAGTTTCTAAATTTGGACTCCAGGTAACTTCACTGGAAGGTTTGTTGGAGCGAGGACAGAAATTTGATTCCCTGAGGTGCTCCTGATAGTGGAAGGGTCTGCTTTTTCTGAGGTGTGTGGAAAATCTACCACTCTGAGGGAGAAGGCTCTCTGTCAGGATAGCAGGCAGTGTCTCAGAGTTAATTCAGGAAATGAGAGCTCACGGAATGACGACAAGGAGAATGGAACATATGAGGTGACCTTCAGATAGGACAGAAACCAACTGTGTTATTAACAACACTCAAGACTGTAGAGCTTTGTCCCAGGAATACAAATAGTGTTGCTCAGCAGTAATCCTCTGTTTTATATATATATATAAAGTTTATATGCACCTATATATATAATTTTATATATATATAATTACAAATCTTCAGCAGATGTCTTAAACATATTTCCATATTTTTATCTTCTCTCTCTCTCTGACTCTGCCCTTTGTGTGTGTGCATGTGGATCAGCTGAGTTCTCCCTCCCTACAGGTATGTCTGTATGTGTTTCATTAGGCTAGATGCTCTCTTGATTCTTCTAATTTATTTCCACTAACTGCACTAGCAGGAACCAAACTGAGCAATGACAAAATGTCCTGCTGCCGAAGTCTGCAAGCCAGTACACACAGTCCTGGAATGTTTGGAGGCCAGTGATGAGGACATTGTAGGTAGAGGTTCCTCTCTGTCACCATCTCCATTCAGGGATGTTGTCCCTGGGTTTTATAAACTTGATATTAAATCATCCTCTGAATTTGTATGACACTTCTAAAACATCTTTCTCTTCTTCCTGGGAACTAGAGACTTAGTTCATGTTTTTTGCACTGCCTCATACCCTACATTCTTTCATGCTGTGCATTGATTTGTACCGGTTTCTTTCTCTGCTATTTATTGTCCCATTTGCCCAGCAAGTTGTGGGCATTGTTAGAGTGGATGTGTTGACTTTCAAAGCTCATGGCCCATATCTGAACCCACAGGTTATGTACTTATCCCCTCATAAAAACAGGATACTCAGGAAAACTAATAGATGGAACACGATATACGTGTGTCAGGAGTTAAACTTTTTCTACCCTTCTTTCCCTACATCATTGATAAAGCATTTGGAGTGCAATTGGGCACACTTTTAGGGATGTGGAATCTTGTTCTCTCTGTTGTTTGATACCATATGCACTTGTGATGAGCTGTGAGCACTAATGTTATCACTTAGGGGTTTTTTCTGTCAGAACATGAAACACATTGGGGTGTGTAGGAGTTTTTCTGCAGGTAGCAGTGAAGGCACACCACTGGAGATTAATTCTTAAATATTTGGTGTAAAACCTCTTTTGTTGGCTGTGTTGGCTCCATCTTAAAGTGTGTGTCTAAACATCTCTATCCAAATTCCTTGTAGAGCACTGTCTTGGAGGCAAAGAGTCAGAAACTGCCTTTTTGGATAGGTGATTTGGAGTGACTTGATGGAGGACTTAGAGCATGTAGTAGGGAACTCAGAAAAGCAGCCAATCCCTTACTTGCACTGATGCCTTCACAATCTAGAAACAAAACAACACACTTTCGAGAAAATATTAATATAGCAAGGAATATAAAAGCAGAATTGGAGGCCTCCAGGTGCAAATATGGCAAAATGCACATGTGATACAGGACTTCTGCAATTTTATGAGTTTAATAAATAAGCATATTAAACAATAGTGTCCAATTAGAAGAGCATTTAGTTAAGTAATCCCCTGTTTTGGTTCTGCCCATTTGGAGTCCCTCCTGAGTTTCTAGTCCCATATTTATTATGTCTAGGATACATGGTAAAAGGAAATAACACATCTTTGGCTAAAGAGGCAAGACTACATAACATTTCAGGAATGTAGCATAATATGTCTTAGAGGTTATCTTATTGATCTAAAACGTAGGGGAAAAGGGGTAGGAAAAGTACTTTACTTGGAGCTACAGCCATGTATCAGAAATCTACAGAGTTACAAATATATGACAAATACGTGAAAAGTTTAGGCATCTGTGCCTATGCCCACAGTGGCTTGCAAAGGAAAGAGAAATGTGCATGTCTTTTGAAGCCCTGTTCTGCCGTGGATCTGAGCATGGAATTCCTCCTGAAGCCAGTGCAAGTACTTCACCTGTTTACTTAATGTGAGCTTGAGTAGGCATTCAAGCTTTTGACTGTGCTGCAGGTGAGACCCAGGAGAGGAAGCATCACACCTCTTCTTCTTCCTAAATACCAATGCAGTTTGGAGCTGTGCTTAGTCAGGGTTCAGAAAATCAGGCCTCCTTCCTTAGGTGATTGCAGATGGACTGAAGTGCCTAAAATCAGGCAACCAACTTAGACAGTTCTGGCAGTGCTCTAAGCAGAAAGGACATACATCAATATGTTTTTCTAGCTTTTCAGGTTAAGTTGGAGTCTGGCACTAATTAAGAGACTGAGTTAGTAGTATTCCCTAACTGAAAACTAAGGCCAAGCTCATAGTTGGACAGATTTGATGAACTGACATTTAATGGCCTCTGATCTCCTACCAGTCTTACTTTGTCTCATTTCCTTTCCTTTCCTCAGTATGACTTCTGATTTATATGATCATGAGAGCAAAACTAACTGACCTTAGCTCTGCAAAGACGTACTTCTAAATATCAGTGATCTCAAGCCATTGTGGGATTGAGCCCTGGACTGGCCACCTCAGTGGCAGACACCAATGCCACCATTAGCCCCCTTTGCAGTACCTGGCCTTCTGAGTGAAATAACAAACTTGTGCTTTCCAGCGCAGTCCAGAGTCTTGTTTCTGCTGGTGCCACATGGCTCTTGTGTTTGCTTTGTGGTCTACATGTGGGTCTCACACAGAAGGTTTTTCCTGTCAAACCTGATTGTCACCATTCCTGGTATTGCCCTGAGTGACATGTGCATTTAGATACTCATTTCATGTGTAATCTCAGTTAAGTCGTGATATTTATTATAACATATATAGTGTGTGCTAATGATTTTTGTTTACATTCTGCCAAAATGTAGACCTTAGAGTTAGACCTCCCAGGTCCAAAATCATCTTTAAGCAGACTGCTTGCTTCTTCAGAGGCAGGTATGAGAAAGAGGAAAAAACTGTCCAGAAAGACCATTTATATCAGAAATCTGCCAAGAGAGGGCTGTTAATCACAAGCAGAGCATGTCATTGCTAGTGATGTATTTTTATGCTATGGAACTCTAATCTGTATGTGTCATATTGACTTCTTGCTGCATGAATCATAAATTTTAAAAATCAGTCTTACAGTTTTGAGATGTAGCCAGCATTCCTAAGGCTAAACCTTTTTCATTGACAGAATCAAAATCCACAACCAAGGAACGTTTTCCTCTCACTGTGAGAGCAATTGAAAGTGTTCAACATTTATCTTTTCACAAAGGAAGAGGCAACAGAGCCTCTTAATGTGTCTTGTTATTGTGATCATCTGGAAATGATTGCCAGACATTTCCTTTTGATATAGTAATGAAGTGATCTGTATTTAAATTTTATAGAGAGAATTTTATTCTAGTGTGATAGAGATTTATTTTCCACTTAAAGACTCAAAACGGTGTGAGCACGTTTTTGGTTTGTTTTTTTTTTTTGTTTTTTTTTTTTTTTTTACTATGGTATATTTTTGCTTTAAAATTAAAAACAAAACAAAAAAAAAGGTTTGGCCTTATCACAAAGTTTTAGTATAGATGTTAGCAAACGCAAAGAGTATGCATTATTTGTGTGTATCCACATTGACTGATGTCGCCTTCAAAAAGCAATATTGTGCAGGTAATAAGTTGTTTGTGACTGTCCATTGCACAGTTTACCTTCTTTAAAAGCTAACCTTGTTTATGCACAAGACAATCAAATGTAAATCTACATCAGCACCCAGGTGTGGATTAAATTTATGTAAATTACTGAGCACAATGTAAAACATTAAAAGACACTTTATTTAATTACACATTTAATGTTGGTAAAGATAGTATCAGGGCATGAACTAGCTGACATACTGTAATTTCTTTTTCTCTTTTCCTACTTCCTTAGCTCTCTACAGTTTCAGTTTGCTCATAAATACATCAAATTAGTCATTCATTATTTTTTTGAAGAGGAGGGTGGTTTGGGTTGTTTATTTGTTTTTATGAAGTCAGTTGGGAGGACTTACTACTTTGTCTATGAGGTTTGTGGGTTTTACTTATTTGGTTTATTTTTTTATATCAGTTTCATGCCCTGAGGGTAAGGCAAACATTACACCATACAGTAAAAAACAAAGTACCTTGGATGATGTATTTTTTTGCAAACAGTGTTAAGAGTTATGCTAGATTGGTAATATTTTTTCAGCCTAAAATATATTAAAAAAAAATCTGTGATCACAAATGTTTTAAACTATCTAAAGAGAAAATTTGTATATTTGGGGAAGAAAATAATTTTTACATAGCTTTTGTATGCAGATATTAAAATGTAATTATGAATATAGTGGGCATAGATAACTGTGTAAGCTTGAATTCTAAAAAAGAAAAAGCTTATAACTGAAAAGTGGTCCTGGTGTCTCTGTCTCTTTGTTGCAGGCTCTTTTGTCAGCTCTGTCTCACGCTTCCAAACCACTGGAATGGGAAAAGTAGAACCTAGAGCACAATGTTTTATCAGCTATAACCTGTTCACATTTCTGTGCTTCTGCATCCCTTTCATCACCTACCTCATATCTTATCTCCTCTCCTCCCTTCCCTTGGGCAGCCAACCAAAGGTTTTCACTTCCTCACTCTTCACAGCAGCCAACCTTAATTTACTCCAGTGAACTGACTCTTGATTTATGTCTCACTTGATTACATTTTTTAAGGGAACACCCTTTCTTTCCTTCTCCACTCCCAGTCTAAGCAGGGATGGTGTGACAAGAGCAATAAGCTTCCCATCCTTTCATGCTTTCCATACCTTGGTCCCCCACCTATTGGACAAGATCTTCTCATTCAGATATTTTCTCTAGCCTTATTTTCCTTTGCAGTTCTTATTTCTCCTCCAGTTCTTCCACTCCCATCAGGAAGAAGCCAGGCCTATTGCCTGGATCCAGAGCAATGCCTTGGCCTGTCCCAGATGGCAAACCTGTTCTGGGCTCTTGTTTCATGGTGATTTCCACAGGCATTCCCTGGCTGCCTGCCAGCTCCTGCTCCTGGTCCCCTTCCACAGGAGGTGCCAGGAGCCTTCCAAGGGATGCTGAGCTCCCTGAGCTCCCCTGGGAGCCCATTCCTGACACCTGGCTGCTGTCCCTGGGCAGTGCTGTGCCAGCAGCTGGAGGGTTTGTTCCCGTTGTGGCCTGTGGGAAGAGGGGCTGCCTTCAAAGGCAGGAGCTGTGTGTGAGGAGCCAGAGGGCAAGCATGAAATCCCTGCTGTGCCTTCAATGAATCCCTCCAAGCGCTGGAGTTCAGGCACCGCATGGGGAAGCCTTGCCAAAGCCTCTGCTGGGTTTGCACCCAGCGAGCGGCAACGTGGGTTGCTTTGGCCCCCCAGGACCAGCTCTGGAGTGAGGAATTAATCTGGTGTGTAAAAACTTGTTTATTTGATGTGAAGAAATAGTTCTGCTTCCACAGATGCCAGTGATCTGGGTACAATGTTTTCATTTGTAGTGGTGAAATCTGTTTTTCAAAAAGTGGTGTGGTATCTGTGGATTCTGAGTCACACGAATTTGCTTCAGTGTCTATTTATCACTACAGAGAAGGACATTAGAAATGGTAGCTTTTCCTCTGGAGCTCTGGCACTAAAGCAGGAGTGTGTTCTTGACCTGCTGTGGGCTGCTTCTTGCACCTTGAGCCTGTTGATGAACACAGGTGCTGTTTGTTTGCCCACTTGGTGAGGTGGGTGAGGGTTTTCTGTCCTTGAAACCTCAGCCACATCTGAAGGATTTTCTCTGTGAACTTGGAAGTCTAACAACAAACATGTGTCACACACATGGCCATGTGTTCTATGTGGTATTCCCCATAGCATCAGTAGTTCCAAAATGAAAACCTGCATATGAAAAGTGACTGCAGGCACATCACCTTTGAAATAAGTAAAGGGTGTGTACAAAAGTCCCTCAGCTCTGTTTATCATATTGCAACCCTCCTTTCCAGACTGAATCACAGAGCATCTCGCTCTCCTCTCGTGCCTATGCCTGCTGGAAGCACTGACCTGCAGGTACTGCCACAAGTTGCCTTTGTACACACAATGAAAAATTAGAAAAGAAACCTGAGGAATCTCCTTTGTATCATTTGGGAGAGCTTTGAGGCTTCTAAGGTCAAGGAATATTGAAAGGCCTGTGGGATCTTTAAGTCAGAGGCCCCAAAGGGAGAAATAAAATGTCTCACAGGTCATCCTGACCTTGTGGTGGCGTGAAAAATTACAAACTTGGAAAAGTGCTTCATACTCTGTACCTTGCTGTGCAGAACTGGGGTGGAACCTGCAGGGAAGACAAGACAATACTTAGTGGATTGTATTTGGAAAACACAGTGTAAAAAAAGTAGAGAAGGACATGAGCAAATCAAAAGCATAACCCAGAATGAGTCATTTTCTGAATTTCATTGGAATCTGAATTTGCTGGAGACTGTCTGAGTGGGTACGGGGATAGTTTCAAGCAGTGTTTCTCTGAACAGAAATGTTCTAGTTGCAAGAAATAAAAAGGAGTTTTTCAAAATTCAAGAAAAGCTCTATTTAAAGAGGAGAAACAGTGTTATATGTGGCTGCAAGGTCTTTGGTATCTCCTTGCTCAGAGATAGGAACAAAAAGGAGAACAAGTTGTCCTTTCTGGGCTAACCATAGAAGCAGAAAGTTTCACTGCCCCTTATAATGTTTAAAATGGAAATGGAAGGTGGGGCATGTCTTTGTGCTTATAGAAAGTTGGAGGAGGAGTTGGCTAGGGCTGAAAACACATCCCAAGTGCAATCTCAAAGAGGAAGGAAGGAAGGAAGGAAGGAAGGAAGGAAGGAAGGAAGGAAGGAAGGAAGGAAGGAAGGAAGGAAGGAAGGAAGGAAGGAAGGAAGGAAGGAAGGAAGGAAGGAAGGAAGGAAGGAAGGAAGGAAGGAAGGAAGGAAGGAAGGAAGGAAGGAAGGAAGGAAGGAAGGAAGGAAGGAAGGAAGGAAGGAAGGAAGGAAGGAAGGAAGGAAGGAAGGAAGGAAGGAAGGAAGGAAGGAAGGAAGGAAGGAAGGAAGGAAGGAAGGAAGGAAGGAAGGAAGGAAGGAAGGAAGGAAGGAAGGAAGGAAGGAAGGAAGGAAGGAAGGAAGGAAGGAAGGAAGGAAGGAAGGAAGGAAGGAAGGAAGGAAGGAAGGACTGTGCCCGCTGGAGCTGTAGATAATGACAAAAGGCGAGATCCAGCCTGTGGATTAGTGACGTTCTTTGCTTCAATGAAGTGTAGGAGAGATCACAGGTATTGTCAGTTGCTTTCACAAAAGGCACAAGAAAGTATTTGGCAAATGAGACACAGAAATGTAACCCACATTTTAAAGCCAGCACATCTTGGTGCAGTGGGTCAGAATCCATGACAGTGAGGAGCAGAGAGCCTGCAAGATCCAAAACCAGAAACATCCCAGAGGACTGAGCCAGGGAGGGTGGGAAACATCTAACTCAATGTGATTGTGTTGCCAGCAGTTCCTGTACTTCTCCTGGGCAGGAAATCCATAAGAAGGGCTCTTCAAAGACTCAGAGAGATCTGACAGACATTAACTGCCAGTGCCTTTAAGCCTCCAAGGCCAGGTAGGACAACCTGGATGTCCTCTTGCCCTCCCACTGCTATGCTGCCCCCACCTAGGATACAAGTGTGGTGGCTTTGGTCTGGCTGCTCTGCAACCATGGTGGGAAATTTTTCGGAGACTTCCAAAAAAATGGAGGGGCAAGCAAGGTAGGTTTTTCTTCTGAATGCCAGAGCACACACCAAAGCTGCTGACCTCTCCCTCCTGCCAAATTGAGCTCCTTGCTCTCTGTGCCCACAGTCCTGGCTGCAGCCCTGGAAAGGAGCAGCTGAGCATGCTCTGTGCTGGCTCAGCTGGGTCCCTTGGAGGTGAAGCCCATCTGTGTGACTGTCTGGGCAGTGAACAAGGCACTTCTCCATTCAGTCAGAGCCTGCTTTGTCTATCATGTGTTGGTCACCTCAGTCCTAGACACTGTTCCAGGGAGAAACAGAGAGCTCTTCCAGACCTCCCACTAATGGCCTGTGAAGGCAGGTCCTGACATCCATCTAGCATTCCAGAGCAGCTCGTGTGGAGAAGGAATGTACCCCAGAGGCATGAGCCTCCCTGGAAGTCCTGCTGGCACCAGAGATGGGATAAAAGACACCAGAACAAATTTCTCACCAGGTCAGGAATTACAGAGATGGAGTGATGGTCACAAAGGTCTGCCTGGAGGAAATGGGTGGTGACAACAGGGACAGGTTTGTGGCCTCCAAAGCCTGTTGCAAAGCTTGAGGGCAGAGTATTCTTTGTCAGAACTGTGTAGTGATAAAATGGGCACCTTTGGTTCTAAAATCCCAACATTCACTTGTTTGTTCTCCTCAGAAGTATCCTGTCACTGGAGTTTGTAAGCTGGTATTGCTGCCAAGGCCCAAGGGAGAACTGAGAGATTAAGGGGGAAGGAAGCTGCTCCATCCAGAAAGAGAGGGAATTGAGCTCCCTGCAGACTGTGCATATGAGGGCTTTGCACTCAGCACAGGGCTAAAAACCAAACTGGGCCAAGCCATTTCCAGGCTATATCACTAAAGCCCTATGTTGAAAAGGAGGTGCTGATTGCCCTTTAAATTAAAGGTCCTCTGGGGCAGATCATTTTGGGAGCCAGGGATGGCTTCAAGTCCCAGGCTGCCCTGTGCTGAAAGCAAGGGAACACTCTGGGCTGGGAATATCCATGGAGCAATCACCACGTGCCTGCGGCAGCTGACAGGCACACAGCCCTGGGAGCCTGGAGCTGCTGGAGCTGCACTCCAGCTCTGGCACCTGGGCTTGGCTGCTGGTCTGAACCCAGGCCAGAAAGGACACACAGAGTCCACCTGGGCTGTGAGGTGTGGGATTCTTCTTAACTTCATTTTTATTTCAAGTTCTGTTAAAGAAATCAGTGGTGAAACTGGGCAATCAGCTAATATTAATGATAGCTTGTCACATTTCTAGCTGTGCTGATCTGATCAGATTTGCCTCTAGCCTTGGCTTCAGACAGTTGCATGCACCTACACTCCATTATTACCACACATGTTTTTTCCTGAACTGGGCATGATGACAGTATTTCAATTTCAAAATCAACCTCTCAATATCCATTCCTTTTTTATGGTGGAAAAAAAGGTGCTTATAAGTACTTTAACCAGGAGATGTCGAGACAAGATTGATGTCTAGGTCAAGAGAAGAGACTGAACTAATAAGCCAGCTTTCAAAATCATTTTTATAAATTGTAGTGCTCCACTTTTGTCCATCCACAGCTCCAGTCATATTTTTATTTTCATCAGGGAAGTAAAACTTTTTCCCTTCTGTGCTTCATAAGAAACTCAGGAGATGTTTGCCTTTCTCAGAGCAAAGATGTTTGACTTCTTCAAATTCAAGTGAGACCCTCTCAGCTGTTGACATTTGTCTCTGCTGCAGATGAAGTTCTCTTCCTATTCAAGGTGTATTTTAAGCAGAGAGGTTAATCAAGAAGAGGGAATAGGTGTAGCCCTGGCCATTTGACCTTTGTTCCTACATGTCACCCATATGCACATGCTGATCCTGGGCAATTTCCTTTCCAGCTGCCCCTGGATCAGAGGTCAGGTGCCAAGGGCTTGTAAGAGGGAGAATTGTTCTGGGTGCTTGCCAGTGCTCTCCACAAACTGGAAACAGCATCGCTCTAAAAGAAGATATAAGCAAAAGCTTATATTTTTTGTGAGAGGGTGCAGGCTTTTCCTGTTGCATGAGTTAAGGATCAGTTATGAAGACCTTGCTGTTCTTTCCTTCTGCAAAGTTGTGAGATAGCTCAGGGCTGCATTATTCTTGGACCCGATTTGGAGTGGTCTAGCACTGAGCATAAGAGCATAATCTGAGCTGTAATTCACTTGGCGCTTATTTTAGAAGTTGACCTAATATCATTGTATTAGGAAATCTGCTGCCTTGCCTCTAAGCATCCATCATGCTGCTGAAACAGGTGCTGATTAGTCTGTACTGAATTTTCCCTTTATTTTTTAACTGTGTCATTTCAGGCCCACAGGATGGAATAATTTTTGCACAGTGCAAACTAACTGATGACTAAGAATAGGACCCAAGACTTGAAGCTGCTTTTGAAATTCCACTTCTTTAAAACAGACATTGAAAAAACTCTCCATTTCTCTTTGCTGTACAAATCTCAGTGTAAAATGCCTTATCTAGTACAGAAATATTTCCTACTTCTTCTGCATTGGAACATCAGTATTTTAATGATTTTTAAGTGCAAATGGGGTAAAAAACAGATGACAGCTATAATCTACAACAAGTAAGCAGAGAGAAGGGATAGCTTAATGCTTGTTTTATATTAAGAACTGATTTAACTGATGATGATGTGTTTGTGTTCAAGCCTAAAAGCTGTTAAAAATGTTCAGAAATCAAGTGGATATAGAAAAAAAATCCTACTTGCATGTAAGTCAGTGATCCCCAAAATGTATTTTAGTAGGAATCTTTCTGAATAAAACTTTTTTTTTCCTAAAGTGGAAATAACAGCATAGAGAAGTGGTACACTTGTCTAACAAAAAGTGAGAGAACTTTGGCCTTTTTCACCAGTTTTACTCTGCACAGAGCCTGTGTAAGGGGGAAAAGCCCCAGAGGAACTGGGCTTTGCAAAACATCTCATTTGGTTGGGAAGCCAACTTTCTAGCTAGCCCATCTGGAAACACTGTGTTCCAGCCGTAGGTTCAATGCACATACACAAATGAAGCTACAAAATAAAGTGGTTTTTACTGAGCCCTGACTTTGTGACAGCAGCCTAGCACACTGAGTGCCTGGTCAGCTGTAAAGCAGGGCAGAGTGTTGGCTCCTCTGTTGTTTAAAATGTCAGGGCTCTTCCCACATGGAAAGGTGGTGCATTGTGCTGTCAGTGTTGATTTTGCAGCTAGACAATAAGTGGTAGCTTGTGTGACAGACACACTGATGAATAGATTTAGGGAACTGTTTATCATCTAAAATGTCTGTGCTGAGAAATATCCCCTGGCTGTCAGTCTGGAGTGACCAGGGTTGCTGTCAGAGCCTTTGTAAGCACCAGGATGGTTTTGGTCTGATTCTGCACAGGCTTCTTTGAAGTGCTCCGTGGTTCTTACAGCACACAGCTGGTGAGGACATGCTACAGGGAGAGAGGAATTTTTGCTGCCTGCAAATCACGCCCTGTTCACAGCACAAGCATCAGTTACACTCTCTGTAGCTGGGCCATGCAGACAGGCTGAGCTTGTCCCTTTGAGCAGTCTGGGCACAGAAGTGCATTGAAAGCACAGGTAGTTGTTTCCTTTGGATCATCACTAGGGAATGCACACTGGGCTGTTTGGAAAACTGCATTTGAAAATGGTTTAGAGAGAAAGATGGTTTTCCAAATGAATTAGATGTTTGGTAAAAGCATTCTTCTTTCCATCAACTTCCTTGATTCCACAGTTCAGATATTCTTTTTCAGATATAGCACTGCAGTTTATCCTGGGTCTGCAGCATGGGCATGAATGCCCAAAAACTTACACCTTCAGCTGGAACAAAGTGAAACTGGCATTGGAAATAAAACCACAGGATCTTCTGAAGCTTATCTCCCTAGCCAGGCTGCCTCTCTCATTCCTTATCACCTGGCCCCTGTGCACAGTGCCAGAAACTGTGTAATGAGCTCCAAACTCTCAATACCCCTTCCCTGCAGCAGAATGGGGACACATAGAAGCCCCACCATGTGCTGTTAGAAAGCCTCTCTGCCATCCCTGATTAACTTCAGGAGAGCAAATAAAAGCATTTCTTTCAACTATTTTCTTTCCCAAAGTACTTTGCCAAAACTGCAAAAGTCAGAGAAAGAAGAAAAATCCAGCTAATCTAAACTGCAGTAAACCTCTGGTCAAGGAGCTTGCCAGGCTGATGAACAGGTTACAGAAATTTCTGACTTACATTTACCCTTCTGCCTCCTCCCCTCAGTCATTTGATTTCACAAGTTTCCTAGGGAGATTGTAGATTAAATAGATGAGCTTTGCCCAAACCAGTAGTAAAAAGTACCGGAGAGCCTGAAGTGAAAAACAGGAAGCTTCTACACCACAGGAATCCTGAATGTTCGGTTTAAAGAGGAGTCACTGATTGGAAAATGCTAAATATTGACTTGAGGGCAATAAGAATGATGAATTTTCAGAAAGGAGGATGTGAAATCCACTTAAAGAAAGAAAGAAAAATAGGGGAAGTAGTCCAGCTAAAATTCTTATTTTGCCCTTTGGGAGGGGAAATCTAGAATTACATAACTATGCAAAAACCCTGGGGAAAGTGTTTGAGCCTTCACAAGCTAAGGATCTCCACTGAATACTGAGTTTAATATGGCCTCTAAAGCTTGAAAAGGAATGCTAAAGTAGTTCCCAAAAGGCCAGAAAATGTCCATTTACTTTCTTCTGGATATTAAACAGACTTCCAGACATGGGAACAGACCTCAGGTACCTGTCACAGCCTCTGTCTGTGGTTCCTCCTCCCTGGTCAGCCCTCAGGCCAAGCTGAGGGCTGGAGTTTGTGCTGGGCAGCCCTTGGCTCTTCCCTCAGCCCCATGCAGTGCCCAGCTGGCTGCCCAGCAGGAGGCTGGATGTGGGCTCTGGATTGGGCTCTGGATTGGGCTCTGGATTGGGCTCTGGATTGGGCTCTGGATGTGGGCTCTGGATATGGGCTCTGGATTGGGCTCTGGGTGTGGGCTCTGGATTGGGCTCTGTTTCCAGGAACAAAGGCTCCTACCAAGTTCTTTCGCAGCCTGGAGGCAAGGATCTGGCATTGCTCTGAATAGGAGCAACACCTTCATCCTCTTCCTGTGGCCAGGAGCATTGGCACTTGGCCAGCTTGGCCAAGGCAACCCAAATGGGCAGGAGCAGCAGGAGCAGCAGGAGATGTGGGAAAGGGGCGAATGCCACACTTCATTATTTCCTGGGTTTTAAAAACCTTCCAAAGTCAGGCTGAAGACACACAACCCTTTCTAGGTCTTCAGCTCTTTGATCTTAGAATCATTAAGGCTGCAAAAGACCTCTGAGACCATCAAGTCCAGATGTTAACCCTGCATCGCCAGGACCACCACTAAACCACATCCCAAAATGCCATTTCTATGTGTCTTTTGGTCACAAGAATAAGGATTCTACTGCTTTCTTGGGCAGCTTGTCCCAGTACTTGACCACCCCTTCAGTGAGGAAATTTTACCTAATGTCCAATCCAAACCTTCCCTGGTGCAGCTCAAAGCCATCTCCTGTTTTCCTGTTGCTTGTTAGCTGGGAGAAGAGAGTGACATAGAATCACACAATCCTGAGGTTGGAAAAGGCTTCCAAGCCCAACAGATGAACCCACCTGAAGCCCAAACTCAATATGCTGCATGCCCTGACCATCCCTGCACCTAAGAGACACAGTCTGGAGTTCCTGCACCAGATCCTGTTGTCTTCAGCTCCATGGGACCGCACAGGAATATTGCCCATCGATTCCCCCTTCAACAAACTTAATTCTGAAACTGCCACCAAGGCACAAATGCATTCCCCAAATTGTGGGGGAGTCCAAAGAGGCCTAGCACAAATAGGGGACCTCACCAGCCTGGACAGCAGCTCTGTGAGCCTCCCTGGGGACTCCCTGTGGGACTGTTCCTCCTATCCAGGCACAGATCCCAACCCTGTTGTCAGCTCCAGGCACACATGATGGGAGAGTAAAACCATCACCTTGTTGGCTGAAAATACTAATTCCTTCCTAGCTTGTGCCATCACAGGCACCTTTCCAGCCATTCCAGGTATGCAGAACCAATGATCCATTTTCATCTTCCCTCTACTCCAACTTCCAGCATTAAGAGAGACAATGCTGTCCTTCTGTACCTGGAAAAGTCACTTCTTTATTTCACAAAATCCCATTTTTTCTGTTTGATTTTTGCTGGTTTTCACCTCTTAATTAATTCTGCTTTTCTAAAAAATTTCATTGTTTAACTTTGACTTGTTCTATTTGCTTTCCTGGACAAAGATAACACAGTAATTTTTAATTCTTCACAAAATTCTTGTTGCTGCACATAATAATAAATTAAATTGTTCATAGCATATAATTCACTTTTATGATCATGTGCTCGTTCACCTTGAAAGAGTGAAACTTATGCAGAAATAAATGAGTAAATTAACTACTTAGGAAAGCAAAGGTAGGACTTAATAATGTCCAATACGCTCCAATGTGCACTTGAACCTTATAATGTGTAACACAAACAGTTCTTGCTC
Source organism: Melospiza georgiana (assembly GCF_028018845.1). Classification (NCBI taxonomy): domain Eukaryota; kingdom Metazoa; phylum Chordata; class Aves; order Passeriformes; family Passerellidae; genus Melospiza; species Melospiza georgiana. The sequence continues at coordinate 39,032,111 of NC_080430.1, read as the reverse complement.
TTTCTCACCTTTTTGTAGGATAGAATAGCACCTGTGACAACCAGACCATGTGCCAGGCTTGCCAACGTACCAAGAATCTGAAAATCATGGCCATCATCTTCTCCAGTGTGTCATGGAAGCAGATGGCCTTCCAAGCCAGCACTGAACCTCAGTGCCCAGTGCTCTGATGGGGAGCTCCCATTTCTCTCCTCTGTGCTGCTTGTGGGATGCACCCACGGGCAGGGAGCAGACTGAGCCTTACCTGCTTTTTCTGCCTTACCAAGAGCTCTCTTATTCTTTCAATGTATACTGAAGAAAAACAGCAAGCTGGAGCCAGCTGATAGTCTCCCAATGTGTGGGATCTGACAGGTCTGAAAAAGGCATGGAAAAACAGGTAAGACTGTTTATATGCTAGTCAGGACAAGTCCACAAAAGTAGACCTGTCATCTATCCTTATCTCACTGGTTCGGAGCAATTCAGTGCAGAGAAAAATTATGTAATGAGAAGATAAGAACATGCTAGAGAGGACCTATACTCTGGAACAGTTTGCCCAAAGAAATTGTGGCTGCCCCACCCTTGGAAGTGTTCAAGGCCAGGTTGGATGGGGCTCTGAGCAACCTGCTCTGGTGAAATGTGTCCCTGCCTGCAGCAAGGGGGTTGGATTTTGAGGACCAATTCAACCCAGGCCATTCTGTAATTTTGTGATCTTGGCAATAACTCCTGATCATTGAAAAGCAAGATGGCAGAGAGTAATGCAAGTTCCCTGAGCTGTTACAGAAATTATAATAAATGTGACACAAAAGCAGAAGCCAGAGAAGCTTTTACTTCATCACCCTTCTTTAATTAAAATATCCCATGTATGTGGTCAGGAAAAGAAGCCTGCTAGTGGGAGCGCAGTGTAGAGAAGGTGTTTATTGTTTAGCATCCTCTTATTTTTTCCTCTGGGGATGTTCTGTTATACTATAAATACCTTCTGTCATTTCATACTTGTATTAAGAGAAATTAAGAGAGAAATGGGGAAAATGGCAGATATATTTTAATAATCTATCATCAGTAGCAGGATCTCATCAGTTTAGCAACGGTTTATCATCAACATTCTGAACTTGTTTGAACTGTGCAAAACCAAAAAGTGGCAGCTTTGGGTTGCATCTTACATGTTTGCAGATAAATTCACAAATGTATCTCAGCTTCATTTCTGTCCTATTTCAATGCATGGTAGTAACTGTTTCCTTAGCTGGCAAGGCTATGACAGAGTAACTAAGAGCAAAATTGTAACAATTTTGATTTCTCAAAGCATTTAAGTCCTCTGCTTCCCATCTTTCCTTCTCCAATCCGTTGTTTAAAAATCGTGACTTGGAGAGCTTTTCCACTCGTAAGGCGTTTTCCGTTTGCAGAGGAATCTGGCTCCACCAAGTGACAATTGCTGTGATTGCCGCCCTGCACCTGCAGCTAAAATAACACAAATCTGCCACTGGGTCCCAACCCGCCCGTGCCTCAGATTGCCATTGGAGAGCTTTCAACTCCAGTAGTTTTGGACTGTAGGGTTTCCTTTAACTCATATGATTCCAATGTGGACCGCAGAGCATTGTCACTGATATTTTTGGGCCTTGTTGCACTGCACTGTGCCACCAGCACCCAGGTTTCTGTGTGCGTCCATAATGTATAATTTAAAGATATGCATTCCATGGAGGGGTTCAGAAAAAGCGAAGTGTAAATGTACATTTCATTGTCTGTGTTTGTCTCTTCCCTACACACACACACCCACACCCACACACATATAAATAAAAAAAAAAAAAAAATATATATATATATATATATAAAATAACATTATGCATGTTACTACTGTATTACTAATTGTATCAATGTTGTTAATTGGTGTTTGTGTATATAATATATAATATATAATATATAATATATAATATATAATATATAATATATAATATATAATATATATTGTATATTGTATATTGTATATTGTATATTATAGAATATGTATTATATAATTGATATCTGATATCTGATTTGTGATATATTATATGTTATATGTTATATCTTATATCTTATATATTATACATTATATATTATATATTATATATTATACATTATGCATTATACATTATAAAGAGTGCTATGTGATGAGGATATATCTGTGGCATCCTCGCTTTTTTCTGAACTTAGACCAGTGTATGCTAAAGTACTCATAATAAATTTTCCCTGTAGTAGAAAAAACAACAGTTTTCAATCAATGTAATAACCCCTGCATATATTTTCTAATTTTGATTTTCCTCCATAAATAGATGAGAAGGTTTATTCATCTTTTACTTACCTATTTTCACTGGTGATCTGGTGAATGACCAAAAGTAGTAAAAATCTTTTTCTACAAAAGACTGTACTACCAATTTATGTTACAGGTTACAGATGCCCAACAGAAATGTTATAATTCCAGTTATAATCTGAAGAATTTGATCATGGGACCAACAAAACCAACTAATTTTCATTGGACAGGACAGTTCAGATCCAGCCTGTTGCTCAGCTGGGAAAAGAAACTTTCTGACCACATACAGTCACAGAGGTGCTCTGTGTTGGCCTCTACACCACGTGTCACACAACAGCGTGTAGCTCGAGTTCCAAACTCCAGTGAGAAGTGTCTGGAATGCTGCCAGAAGCACAGCTCTGATTCCTTTGGTTCAATGTAACTGTATGGTGTAACTCTATCCACATGACTTAGTGGAGTGAGATCAAACCTGACTTGAAGTTTTCTCTTTGAATCCTCCACACACTGTAACAACTGTTTTGCCATACGAATACACTTACCTGCTATATTAAAGTAATATTGTTGATAGATGCGATATAGTATGGTCTTCATAGAGAAAAACATCAGCTTACCTGCAATGTTAAACTAATATTATTGATAGATACAGTATAGCATGATCTTCATAGAGAAAAACATCAGCTTACAGTAGAGAGTCGCTTGAGGTAGAAGTATTGTCTGTTTGGGAGGATATGCCCAAATCTTGGGGTAAAAAACAGTGGAGGGTTTGGGATGAACTGTTAGGATGATGGTAATGTACAGTATCATACAACCTTTGCTGTGTTGGGCACTTGTTCCATACCATCCAGTGGAATCTCTCTTTTCCCCCAGCTTGGGGGGCTTTCTGTGTTTAGGAGGAGGCTGGTGGATGTTTGGCGGAGTTAGGAAGAATGAACAGTGGGACAGAAAGGAGAGTGAGGGAAAGAAGAAGAGGAACTGAAATGCTGATTTGGCTTTCTGTGACATTAGGAGCTAAAGTGGAGGCTTTAATTAACTAATTTGCTCATCATTTTTCATATTGAAGACTAAGAGATTGTCACTCTTTGTGGTACCATCATGTATTTCAAAGCGGGATCTTTACTCTGGATTAATGAAATGTGTTCCCACAGAAACTTACTTGACAGAAGGAAAGTGAATTCCAAGTTTTGGTGTAAATTAAGAATAAGTTAAACAAAATAAATTACTTTAAATCATTGTAAAAGCTATGCAGACAAAGCCAGTGATTTTGGGCTGAAGAAAAATAAATAGAGAACCTTCCAAGGACTGGGTACATATAAATGATTTCTGTTTCCATTCTCAATGCATAAGAGGTTTCTCTAGTTTGAAATATGTCCCTGCTCACGGCATAGACTGGGACTATGTGATCTTTAAAGGTCCCTTGAAACCCAAGTCATTCTACAATTCTTTGTTCCTATGTTCTGTGTAAGTACCTTTCATTAACCTGTATTTATATTTGAAAATTCTACACAATACACTTATCCTTCTGATCACAATAGAACTTGTTTGCTGCCCTAAAAATGTTGTTTTTCATTAAATTCTACCTTTTTTTTCCTTGGAGAATTTCCACAGATGGTGAAACACTTGGATGTGGAATCCAATGTTGATAGTTACAGAAATGAGCCTTCTCATCTTGTTTCAGACTGCCAGCAGTCTGACAACTCTGTTTCCATAATAAAAATGGCTCCAGACAGAAGTAAACAAATCTAAGTAGAAATTAGGCATTGTTTCTACAACATAATTACTGCTTTTGAAGTAATTGTGAAGCAATTTTAACTTATTATCATAAAAAGGGTACATTAATGTCAGTAAAGGATAGACCTTTTGGATGGAGATGCCTAGCAGAACAGAAGAATTTGAAGATGGGCTTTCTTATGTCTGCAGTCTATTTTCATTATCTGCTGAGCAGTTCAATAGAGACAACTATTGTTCAGTGGTGCAATTAGTATTTATGTAATCAACAGCTGTTACAAAGTAAAAGATTTAGAAAACCTATTTAGAAAAACAGATGTGGCCTGCAGCTAAAATTCCCAAACTGCAGTAGTTTAGAGGAATTCTCAATCAGTAGTACATTTATGAGTTCCTTTCTGGAGGATGGCTTGAACAGAGATTAATTGGTAACTATATGCTGGGTGATGCAAGTCTTTCTAGAAAGCTCCTAACACTCTAGTTGTTTACAGGTTCCAAATATGATCACAACTCCTTTTTTTTTTTCTGGCTTGTTTTCATTTATAAAGGTGTGCAGCCAGTTCTTGTCTGGGCAGAATAGTGTCAGAGCTGGGAGATTTTTTTTTTTTTTAGTGAAGAGAGGCTATTTTTCAGTATATTACCAAAAACCATGTCCACTGGGCATCGCTGCTCAAAGGATCAGTGAACTCAGGATGCACTTGGTGTGTGTGGCTTGGACCTTTAAGAGACACCAGATTCAATGGGAGAGTTGTGTAAATGGGGGACAATTGGACTTGAAAGGCTAGAGGAGTGCACTGCAGGAAATATAATTCCAGTATTTTCCCAAGATATATCTAGGATGAAGCAACTGGAAGGATAGATGGATTGATTTCAAGAGTGTCAGTGTAAATGTTGATTTAATCTTAATTGAAAGTTGCCTCTGTGACATGCAGCTGGGAGTTCCTGTCTGGCACCTTCGCAAATGTACTCTTTTAACATCCTTGTTGGCCTGAATCATCCTAAGTGCATAATGATCCATACCTTACATTTTTAAAAAGCAGAAACTTCTGAGCCACTTTCTGGTGCTATCAAAAGTACTTCATCATTGCAGCACGGTGAATGCACATAATTGCCCCAGAAATTGTCCCAGCAGCTCCAAAAGGCATGTGAATTGTGCATTGCCGTCTCTCAAGAGGCAAGTATTGAGGGAAAGATAGTTAGTGAAATTAAGCTGAAAATTACGTGCATCAGGCGATCTTTAAATGCAGTCTTGGAAGAGGAGGTATTTATATATGAAAAATATATTCTTAATTAGAACCTTTACAGAAGGATTGGGTGAGGGCAATACAAAAGAGTTCAAGTAGAAAAAGACTTCCTGCACTGCCAAATGCGTTTCATGGTATACTACCTATTGGAAAAGGTTTCCTCATTCAGATGTTATCTACATTCCCATACTCCTTTGCAATTTTGAATTATTCTCCAGTCCTTTCATGCCCATCAGGAAGAAGCCAGGTCTATTGCCTGGATCCAGAGCAATGCCTTGGCCTGTCCCAGATGGCAAACCTGTTCTGGGCTCTTGTTTCATGGTGATTTCCACAGGCATTCCCTGGCTGCCTGCCAGCTCCTGCTCCTGGTCCCCTTCCACAGGAGGTGCCAGGAGCCTTCCAAGGGATGCTGAGCTCCCTGAGCTCCCCTGGGAGCCCATTCCTGACACCTGGCTGCTGTCCCTGGGCAGTGCTGTGCCAGCAGCTGGAGGGTTTGTTCCCGTTGTGGCCTGTGGGAAGAGGGGCTGCCTTCAAAGGCAGGAGCTGTGTGTGAGGAGCCAGAGGGCAAGCATGAAATCCCTGCTGTGCCTTCAATGGATCCCTCCAAACACTGAAGTTCAGGCACCGCATGGGGAAGCCTTGCCAAAGCCTCTGCTGGGTTTGCACCCAGCAAGCGGCAACGTGGGTTGCTTTGGCCCCCCAGGACCAGCTCTGGAGTGAGGAATTAATCTGGTGTGTAAAAACTTGTTTACTTGATGTGAAGAAATAGTTCTGCTTCCACAGATGCCAGAGCTCTGCTGGGACATTTTCACCTCCTTTATTTGTAGGAGTGAAGTCTGTGTTTTTTAAAAAATAGCATAAGATGTCTGCAGGGGCTTCCAGAATGTGTCAGAGCAAGTCTGCCAGGCCAATGTGCAGCAAAAAGGCACTCGAAAGGGATGGCAATGGTGTGGGGAAACAATCACAGGCTGCACTTGGGTTGTGTATGTCAGGTTTTACTGCAGAATTAGTCCCATCCCAGACTTTACTCTGCCGACCTTGAGGGCAAGCTGGGACATCAGCAAGTGTTGTGAGGCTTGGGACATTTTGAAGGGCAGAGAGAAGAGGGACACAGTGGGCAAATAATGACCCCCTGGTGGTTTGACCAGCAATAGTTAGCATCCCCCAGGCTTTCCTCGTTGCTCTTTAAATCAAAGATCCTCTGGGGCAGATCATTTTGGGAGCCAGCGATGGCTTCAAGTCCCAGGCTGCCCTGTGCTGAAAGCCAGGGAACACTCTGGGCTGGGAATATCCATGGAGCAATCACCACGTGCCTGGGGCAGCTGACAGGCACACAGCCCTGGGAGCCTGGAGCTGCTGGAGCTGCACTCCAGCTCTGGCACCTGGGCTTGGCTGCTGGTCTGAACCCAGGCCAGAAAGGACACACAGAGTCCACCTGGGCTGTGAGGTGTGGGATTCTTCTTAACTTCATTTTTATTTCAAGTTCTGTTAAAGAAATCAGTGGTGAAACTGGGCAATCAGCTAATATTAATGACAGCTTGTCACATTTCTAACTGTGAAATCTAGATCTGATCTGATCAGATTTGCCTCTAGCCTTGGCTTCAGACAGTTGCATGCACCTACACTCCATTATTCCCATGAGTGTGCCTCTTCTTGAACTGGTCACGATGACAGTGTTTTCAGCTTTAGAACATACCAACAATATTCCCCATGTTTTCTTTGTTGTGGGAAAGAGTAAGGACTTTAGGACTTTCAGTAATAAGGGCTTTAAACAGGAAATGTCAAGACAAGGTATGTGTAGAGTAGAGGCTGGACTAATAATACAGGTTTCAGAAAGGTTTCATGAGCCAGCAACTGCAGTGCTGCACTTCTAAAGGGCTATTACAGGGCTAGTTCTGCAATTCCCCTGATTTTACTGATAAAGTAAAAAATACTTATTGCTTTCTTTTTGTGAGCTTCAAAAGAGAATGAGATGATGCTCACAGCAGAGGAGCTACACCCCCACAATCATCTTGGTGGCTCTCCTCTGGACTTGCTCCAACAGGTTTATGACTTTCCTGGATCCATCCTCACTACAAAAGCACTGCACTTGTAAAAATGTGTTCTTTTCCAAGTAAAGTTTGTCTGTTGCTTTTACAAAGAAGGCAAAGGAAGGGGGAGTGTGGATGTTCTGGAAGCCTGGCTTTGCCCTTGACACAAAGCTGTGATTTGTGACTGGAAGGCTGGGTGCTTGATCAGAGCATGGCAGCTGAATGTTTGCACCTCCATCATTCAGAATGTTCTTCTCCATGAAATGGTCAGTTCTTTGTGCTGTGAGTGTTGTTGTGCACCTATGCAGCACAAACAATCAGGTTGTGACAGACATATCAATACTTTGATGCAGGGAACCATTTATCAGCCAAAGTCTCCCTGCTTTGAAATACAGCCTGGCTACGAGCCCTAACACATCTGGTCTCCTGACAGAAATTCTGTAGGTCCAGGCTGATATCAGTCCAATTCTGTCCAGATTTTTTCATACTCTGGTCTATGTTTCTTGCCGTGCACAGCTGGTGTGGACATCATGGCCTGACTGAAAACCATGTAGTATTTTTTAAATCTGCAAACAGATGACAGTGCCCTTACCTGCCTTTGAAGGACTGAGCAGGTCATCAGAAACCACTGGGCATGTTATGAGCAATGGCCAGACATGACAGGCTACCAGGGAGTGAAGGGATCTGTACCTGCCCCTCCACTTCCCCTCATGAGGATGCTGAAAACCACAGAGAGGTCTCCCCTCAGACTCCTCTTCTCCAGACTGAACAAACCAAGTGGCTCAGCCACTCCTAAGACCTCTTCCCCAGGCCCTTCACCACATTTGTGTCCCTACTTGGTATGTTCTCTAAAAGCTTAATATCCTTTTTATATCGTAGTGTCCAAAACTGCACACACAACTCAAGGTGAGACATGCAAGGTTAACATATCATTATCAGAAGTACCTAATTTTTATACGGATCCAGCCAGATTATGAATGAAAAGGAAAAAACTAATTAGGGTTTTCTTGTTTATTTGGGAGAAGACTAGGGTGGAGAAAGGAGGTTTGAAACATGGGAAAAGGCCTAATGGATGACAATGATGTAAGCACAGCTGTCCGTGGGTTCCTGCCCTCTATCCCTACAGCCTGAAGCAGGACAATTAGCCCAGCCTGTTGTTGGGATCACACCATGCATGTCTAACTTGTTCCCAGAGCCAGGGGCCCAGTGTGCATTCAGTTGCCAGCAGGAGAACACCCAGGATGGACAAACTGAGCATCCCATCATCACCATGTTGGTATCTGTTCCAAGACTGATGCTATCAGCATCTCCCCGTCAGCCTAACATCAGCATTTGTGACACAAATGTTGGTTATGTTCTTCTTAACAGATTGATTGCCCTGCTTCAAAATGCTCTGTGTATTTTAATGACTCATCTTGGAAAATTTCTTGTTCCTCAGCCAAGATGTAATAGGGAGAAAAGTTACAGTCTCCAGGCAGGGGCTGTAGGATGAAACCTGCAGTTGTCCCTTTGGGGACCCAAGAAATGCTCTGAGAAGCTCACACAGTTCTTATGTTGTTTTCTTTGGATCTTCAGGGCTCAAGCTAATCTGAATTACTCCAAAACCCAGGTTAAGGAGCTTGCCAGACTATATGGTGAACAGGTTTCAGAAATTACTTCTTCATATTTATGCCTCTGATTTCACAAGATTTGCTTCATTAAGTAGAGAAATTTTTCCCATGCCATTTTTTGTGTCTCTCTAGTACTTTTTAGTAGTAGAGAGTTATGAAAATTCAGAGTCCTACACCACAAAGATTTTGAACACCAGGTGAGCACTTGGGTCTTACAACACATTGTGTGCTTGGTGCATGTTCATTCCTGCATCCTGTACCAGGTATTCTCCTCACAGCACTGCATTTCCAGAGCTGATCTTGATCATTGCCCTGCTTACCTGCTCATCACAGAATGAGCACTGAAGGGGGAGGATGGGGACATTGGGTCTGTCTCAGAGATATGGTTTGTAAATGGGAATCCAGGAGTGTAGTTCAGTGGAAGGTTCCTGGGATAGGGGTTTCTTCATGTGCTTCTCATTCAGTTCCCAGGACTCAAGATCCCAAGTGAATTCTGTTCCCAGAGCTCCAGCTTCTCTGCCTGCAGTTCTGGAGGCACACTCAAGGCTAAAGGCTGCGTCACCTCTTACCCATTGTCCCTCTTCTGGCTTTGACTTCTGGCTTGGGTTATGCAGTGCACTGTGGCAGCCATTTGGGTATAGAACCTGTTGACCATTGAGAATGAGACAAGAAAGGGGTTGATGAAAATGGAACTGAAACCCAGGAGGTCCAAAGCACATTCCTACCTTAGCCCCAGATCCTCTGTGTGATCTCAGGCATGGGTCTTAAGCTGAACTGTCCACAAAAAGGAAATAACATAACTCTGCCTTCCCAGAGCACTGATGATATAGAAATAGCACAATAATAAGGGGCATACTTGCACCTTTTAGAGCAGTGTAGGACAGCCTGATCTCTTCCATATGTGTCACATGGAGTGCCACCCTTTGTATACAACACTGTTGGCAATTGCCTGAGTCAGCTTTGCTTGTTTGAATGAATTCCTCTGGATGGTGGATTTAATGCAGTTTATTTTATCAAGCCTTCCTAGGCTTTCTGACAGGGTAATTAATAATAACACAGACACAGCATTGGTAGGTTTTGTGTGGCTCTTATTGTGAAACACTTGTAATGATGAAACATTTTCACCTGGAGTCTTGAGGACTGAGTCCACAGGGTGTTAATAAAATTAATTGAACAGAGTGAAAAGAATCCCGGGGAGGGCAAGACCTTTCCTTCTGGCAAGCACAGGTATTTTGCAAGTGGGTGTGCTGCTCTGACAGAGGAACAGAAACAATGGAGTAAAAAACCTGCTGGTTTCCAGACAAAGAACAGCCCAGTCCTCATTCTCCATTCATTTCTCTATGTCTGCAGCAGACAGAAGTGTCTTGAACCCCTCCAATTCTGCCTTCTCAGTATCCTCCTGGCATGTAGGACATGGAACTGAGCCATGTGGAACAGAAAGCTTGCTCCTGCTCTGCTACACTTGGTGTTTTCTTCCACAGGTCAAGTAACATAAATTGCACTGGTATTTTCTCTGTGATTTCTTCGGCTGTTGCATTAATGGATATGAATTAACACTGAGGAAGAAATGCTTATGAGCTGTAGGTTCAGGATGTACTTCTCATTGCAGTAATCGATGTCTGAGAGTGCTGGCTGGCTAAACTCCACAGTTCAGTCCAAGAATGAGTTTATTATTCAACCATTCAGGAGCTTGGATAAATTGTGGCCACAGGTTTTACCTCAGGAAAGGATTAGCCTCCTTAAGAGACTGGCATGTTCATGCCTGATGTGAGACATGACACATGGAGCTGGGGGAAGGCAAAAATATGACAGGTTGAGTGTTGATGGAAACTGAGTGTGTGTCAGCCCAGAGCCACTCTTTGATTTCTACTAAGTGTCCAGAAAAGGACAGCAAAATTAATTCTCTGAAAACACCAGGAATATGAAGGAGGCATCATGAACAAATGAAGAACAAGGAAACACATAGGAACTATTTTTTTAAATGTCAGTTTCTTAAGATCACTGTAATTATGCTTTCATTCTCTCTCTCTGATTTTATGTGCCCCCATTGATTTTACCCTTCCCTCTCATCAGTAAGTTTTGACTCCTGGCATTTTCTGGAGGAACCAAAACCTCAGGAGTGCTGGCTAAGATTCCTCAGGTTAAAGGGGAGGCTCTGTTCCCCTTCCTATGGCAAAAGACAAGCTCGGTGCTTATTCAACAGAAAGGGTTCCATGTGGGACAGAGAGAAAAAAGGGGGAAAATGGATGAGGCCCACGTTGTGAAGTGCATAATTTCAAGATTATGCAGAGTCACAGCTGATTATTATCAACGTGCTCAACACTTTTTGCACCCCGTGTTATATTCTTATTATCAAACATGACATCTGCTCTTCAGCAGCAATGAATCAAGTCTGAAAAAATGTGCACGCCTATTCTAAGGCTGCTGGACTGAAAAGATGAAGATATGAGCTTCTGAGGGGGAAGAAAATGAGAATAGGAGAGGGAGATAAACAAGCTATTTAAATACTTTATGCCACATATTAAATGCTTTTATATTTGTTCTTTCTTGGTAAGGATAATGAGGGTTGTTTACATTACTCAGGGGTGCCACACAGAAGGGCTGCCAGGAAGGCTTAGAAAAAAAAAGGCTTTGTGGATGAACTATGGCTCCAAAGGTTCAAACTCTGAGCTGCAGGGTGTGCCAAGGGCACGTGATCCTGTGCAGCTATGTAGTGGTTTGCAGGGATTGTGGCATGCAAGAGGCAGTCCAAAGAGCCCTTTGGAGTCTGAAGAGGGATTTGGATGCTTTTGAACCATGTCTTAATATTATTCCTGCACAATTTTGTTGTTTCAGAAAGTTCAGAGAAACAGATTACCTTTGAAGAGGCTTAAAACCAAACCGTCAGGTGTACTCTATTTTTTCCATAATTTACCCCAGCCCTCAAAGTGTTCCACATATTCTGCAGATAAGGAAGGAGGCTGAGGGATAATTCAGCAATCTTCATGCACAATAGCAGTCTCAGCAGCAAGGCTTACTCTTCTCTGAGGGATTTATGATTTCTTAGAGAAGGGGCAACTAAATAAAGAAATACAAGAAAGTGATGGTGTGGGAAAACTTAGCTATGTCTTCTAGTTTGATATCACTTTGCTGTTAATTTTTATATTTATATTTGGCATCTTTCTGAAGTGCTTCTCATCACAATGGAAGAACAAATCATGTTAATTAATGAGAGTAGCAGCCAAAAAAAAAAAAAAAAGCTAGCACTTCTTTGCCATAGTCAAGAGCTCTTGAAAAACTTGTCCTTGATGTTGTTTTGGCTGAACAAAAATTAGATGCATAATCACTATTAGGCTTGATTGAGTACATAATTCTTTCTATTACACTGATGAAAAGCACATGGCAGGAATTCTTTGCCTTGTACAACTTTATTGCCACATGCACATATTGCTAAATATCTGAGCATCTCCTTGACTTGGACATTCATCACTGAGGGCGTTAAAATGTCTGAGGTAGCCCACAATAGTTTTGGCATGATGGAGGAAAACTCCTTCCTGTTGATGTAAGATCTCTGTCAGGCACAGGGCTGGGGTAGGATGTTGTGAATCAGCACAGTGAACCTGCAAGCTCCAAACCCTTGGGAGCTTTGTTGTACTCATCCACAGTCACTCACTGAGGCTGAATTTAGTAACCCCCATTTTTACCTTGGGTAGCAGCTCTCACTGCTCACTGTGGGATGCTGTCCCCAGGCCACACAGCAGCAGAAAAGTTCCAAGAGACCACAAAGGCTTCTTCAGTCACCAGACACAGCAGTGCAGCCTGTAGAACCCATGCCAGAAGGGAAGGGTGCAGCTAGTAAAGTGCTCAGCAAAGGCTGCCTTGTGTGCCATTAAATTCACAACCTATCCATCATTCAGTGGCTGCTCCCCAGCTCTCCCACAGCAGCCAAATGTTTTTCCTGTGGGCTCAGATAAGACGGTGAAAGAGAAATAGAAATTTACAAACAGAGTTTATTCACTTCCTTCCCCATCTTTGGATAAGAGGTGATGAAAATGGCTCACCATGGCTCACTCACCACCAGCATCAAAGTGATGCAAGTGGCTTAGGAGGGACACACAGAGTGTCTGAAGGACAGACTTTCCCTGCACTTACTGCTCATCTCAAAGCTGAATCAGGGTTATATGTAAACAAGAAAGAAAATGAGCTGGGTTTCCCCACAGCTAAAGATCAATGTAGTCTGAAGATTTTAAGTGCAAGACTGGTCCTGAAAATGCGCTTACAACCTTTCTCTAAGAGCCTGCCATCGTTCAGAGCTGCTGCCTCGGCAGGAGTTAAATGGAGCAGAGCTGGGTTCCTGCCCTCCCACCTGAACAGATAATCTCTGAGATCTCTGGTACAGTAGCCTGGTGTTGAGTCAATAGGCTCAACCAAAATACCTCAAATTGTTGACAGCCTAAAGAGCTTGAAAGCTGTGGCTGACACAGCTGCATCTGTGGCATCACTGAGGTGCCAGTCGTGTGCTGCTCTGTGCTTGGGAACCATTCTTCTGCTCTTATGGCAGATCACCCCTTGGTTCTTAACCCACCCTAGATCACTCTGTCTCTAATAGAATGCCATTGATTGCTACTGGGCTTGCCAGGCATGGATCAGGCTCTCAGGGAAAATTCAAGTTGTCTTTGTGGCCAATTCTTGACCGTGTTGTGGGGTGGTGGGATGGGAAAGGCTGCAAGGGAGCACTTTCATCAAGGCGGGGAAGGGGGAGAGGATCAATCACAAGCAGGGGATTTCAGTGGGAGCAAGGAAGCTCCAACAGCCCTGAGTCAGGCAACCTGAGCTGATGAAGGCAGCCAGAAAAAGCAGGCAGGACACAGCAGGATGTGGGAGAGTGTCTGAGGCTGGCTGCACAGTGCCAGGGGTGAGGAGGGATCCCAGGAAAGGAGAGGATCTGCATGGCTGGAGGTGCCAGAGGGTCAGAGCAGGGCTCTCTGCTCTTTGACCAGCAAGTGGGCAGAGCAAGAGCAAAGGGAGCTGTGCAAGACAAGATGTAAACCTGGATGTTACCTCGTCTGGCAAGCACAGGAGGTACTGCTGGAGATGGGGCTTGAGGAGAGGCACAGCAGAGCTGGATTCCTTCCTCTCAAGTGAAGTGCAGCCACAGCAGACTCCAGCAGGATCCTCTGGAGTTGGGACCTGGCATAGAAACACATTAATTGCACTGCTATTCATAGGAGCAGTGCAAACCACCCAGGGGGCTGGCTCACAGCTCCCATCAGTCACACATGAAACCCTATTTATACCTTCCTACACAATCAAATGAGCTGTGATTAACAAACACAGGCCATTTCAAGCATCACAGACTAGGCTTGATGGTAATTTAAAAAGGGGATGGAGAGGGGAAGAAAATGTTTTCCAGCTCCCCCTTGTGCCTCTTCTCTGTCTTTGTTTTGTTCTCAGTTTTGCTGGCAGTCTCCACGTCCTGCCTCCCAGAAGTGATTCAAAGGATATTTGATTATATGAGGACTGTTTTGTCTTACAGGACAGAACATCATCCCCTGGGAAACTTGGGAGATGCTTCTGCTGCAGGTCCTTGGCTGCAGCTGATGGTCCCCATCAAGCCCCAGGTGCTGGAGCCGTGTTTGTGCGTGCATGTGCACTCATGGGTGTTTGTATTTCTGCGTCTGTGTGTCTGTGTGTGTGTGGGCATGAGCACTCATTGTCTGGCCAGGTGGAATCTCTGTGTTCAAACAGGAGAAAGTTAACTTGTGAGCCCTCCTGGGTTTGAGAAGGAAAAAAAAAAAATCAAGAAAAGGTGAATCCTAATACACAGATACAAAACAAAAACAACAACAAACAAACAACAAAACAAACAAGCAAAAAACACCAACAAAAAACCCCAAACAAGCAATAAGTAAAAAGGAGGAAAGTTAAAGGTATCTGGTATTATTATTTCCAGCCCCCAGAGGAAGCACAGAGGCTGGTGTTGAGCCCTATTCTGTAAAGAGCTGCTTGCTCTCAAGGCTCATTCCCTCATCTTTCCTTCACCAGCAGCAGAAACAGCAGCTGAGGAGTGGCAGGAGCCATGGGCTGAGGCAGAGACCCCACAGAGACATCCCTTTGATGCTCCAGCTCTAATGCTGCAACACCTTCCCCCTTCCCTCACCAAGTGCCCACTGAGAAGCTCAGCAGACCACGTTGCATCCCAGTTATGCTCAGCATTGTTTTGGGGCTCTTCCCCTGCCCTGATCCCAATTCCCTCCTGCTGCCTTGCTGTGTTCCAGGGCCTGTGCCTGTTAGTGGGCTGATGCTCTGCCCAGCCCCGGTGCAGGGGCTGCAGTGAGGAATGGCTGTGCATTGCTGAGCAGCTGGAAGCAGTTATTAACTGAATTTGGCATCCAAGCTGAACTACAAATGCATCTGGGTGGCTTGAATTGTCCTTAATTATATTTTTGCTTTATTGTTTTCATTTCGCACTGTGCTCCACCACCGCTCTCTGCACAGCTCTGTGCTGTGCATTTTCTTTGCTTCCAGCCCAGGGTAATTGCTCCTTGTCGTGCTGTGTTTGCCATTTTAATTTTTTATCATCTCAGATACTTTCTTTTCTTTCTCCCTTTTGATTATTTGGTTATGTCATTCCCATTTGCCCTGACATTTCAATAAATTCACTTCTACATTATCTTTGTCCCTAGAGCAGCAGTTTATCCCTCTCTTTCTAATGTCTCTGTCTCAAAGCTGGATATGAACTGTTTATTTTTTCCCGAGTCCCCCTTTTGGGCTGAGCAGCAGCCAGCAGCAGAGAGCAGGGTGCTGGGCTGCAATCCTGGAGCCAGAGTGCCCCCTTCCAGAAATTCTAAGGAATAACACAGTTCCCTTCAGGGCAGGAAGCGCAGCCAGGCAGGACCCTGCAGCTCAGGGTCTAGCCACAGGTTAATATCCAGGTGAGATATTAGATGAGACTAACTAAAAGGATATTGCTGCAAATGATGGAAGTTTTTTTAGGAAGTGAAGTTTTTTTAAGGAAGTGAAGTCTTTTTGAGTACATTCCTAGACTGAGGGAATGGCCTTTGTCTACTGCATTTCTCACTTCCCTCTCTCCTTCAGGTGCTTCTTTTGTCTCTTTCAAACCTGCATTTTGATCCTTCCAGCTAAGAGCTCAGAGGAAGGGTGTACAACGGTGGTGGCCCTCCTGCAGGACAGCACCTCTTCCCTTTGCAGCAGCTGATCCAGCCCAAGCTTCTGTTTGGCCAAGGCTTTGAGCTTTGGCAGACTCTGACAAAATTCACTCTGTGGTTAAAGACTGCTCTCAGCTGGCCAGTCCAGTCACTTAGGGAGGGAAAAGCTCCTCTTGCAGCATCGCTGGAGAAAAAATGGCTCAGGCGAGACCTTATCACCTGAAAGGAAGTTGTAGACAGGTGGGAATTGGTCTCTTCTCCCAGGAACAAGAGGGGGTAGCCTCAAGTTGCACCAGAGGAGGTTCAGATTGGATATTAGGAAAAGTTCCTTTATGAAAGTGTGATCTGGCATTGGAATAGGAAGCCCAGGGAAGTGGTGGAATCAGCATCCCACGTGTGTTCACAAAAGTGTAGATATGGCACATGGGGACATGGTTTGATGGTGCACCTGGCAGAGTTAGGTCAGTGGTTGAACCTGATAACCTTAAAGGTCTTTTAATGCTTCTGTGATTCTGTGATTCTTACATTTTTTGCTCAGCAGGGTGGCAGGAATGGAAGGGTTCAGGAGCCTTGTCTCTGGTCTTTGGCTGCCATGGAGCAAAATCTGGCAGCTCAGTTGGAAGAGACTGATGAAGATGGATTTTGAGGGAGCTGTTGGCCTCTGTGGGGTGGCACAGCCAGCTGCTGCATCCCGGTGTTTCTGTGGGATACACAGAATACTGCTGGGGTGGATACTGCAGGTGGAGAGGTGAGGGGAACAGAGGAATATGATACTGCATTAACCTGCCTTTTTGGGGCTGAATAGTGCTTACCTTGTCACCACTCTCTAAAGAGAGGGCCTCCCAAATGGTTTGTTTTCTGTAGCAACAAGATGACCAAGACCTTGAGCTGTGTTTGAACTGTGAGTTCAGCCCAGCATCTCTCTGAAGTGCTTGTGTTGAAAACATTTGTCCATTTGAAGCGAGAACACAGAGACTGAGACAGACCTTCATGTAAAAACTATTCTCAGCACAGAGGAGGCTGCAGTCAGACCTGCATCAAGAGGAAATGTGAAGGAAACAGCGTCCACACCTCTTTCCAGGGAGGTATGAACATATATGGTTTGTTTGAAACTCTAACACCAGGTTTAAGGTAACTGTAACGACATTATGCAATCTCCTTCAAATACTCTTCTTATTGCTAATAAACTTTATTAATATAAGAATATAAGTGCTTCAAGGCACTCCTTTTAGACTTCAATAAGGTCCTCTTGTATTAACAAGCCCCTGGAGTCTTGCTCTTTCTTGTAAGACACTCCAAAGGCAAAACTTACCCTGGCAGCAGTGTGTTTGCATTCCAGGGCAGGAAGGTCCCTACATGGCAGCTCCTCAGCACTTTGGGAGACGCAGGCTCCTGTCAGGGCTGTCCCAGCAGCCAGCTAACATCAATCATGGAAGGGGAGGCTGTGCACATGGTGAGATCTGTGCTGTGCAGCCAGGGAAGTTTGGGCAGAGCGAGGGAACACGACGTGTCTGAGAGCACACAGTGAGTAAGGACAGAGCAGGGACTGAGCCCAGCTGCTCCTCTCTAGGCCTTGCGTTCACTACACCATTTATCCTTCCAAGCCATGGCTGCAGCGGCAGGAATGTGACCCACAGCCATGCACTCACACTCGTTCAGGTTCTCCCACTGCCAGGCTGGACAGACAGAGCAGCACCTCAGGCTCTGAGGCTCTGACACTGCTCTCCCAGCTGGGGATGCACACTGCTGAGGGATGCACACTCCTGGGGGATGCACACTGCTGGGGGATGCACATTCCTAAGGGATGCACACTGCTGGGGATGCACACTCCTAGGGGATGCACACTCCTGGGGGATGCACACTGCTGGGGATGCACACTGCTGAGGATGCACATTCCTAAGGGATGCACACTGCTGGGGGATGCACACTGTGAGGGATGCACACTGCTGGGGGATGCACACTGTGAGGGATGCACACTGCTGGCTGGGGGATGCACATTCCTAAGGGATGCACACTGCTGGGGATGCACACTGCTGGCTGAGGGCCCCTTCCCACCCTGATCCAGCCTCAGGAGTGCCCAGCTGAGCACACAGGAATGCCCAGGTGCTGTGCTGGGAGAGCAGCAACCCAGAAATGCGGCTGCAGCCCAGCAGGATGAGGCTGAAGCTGATCTCTCCTCTGTGGAAACCTCAGCAGCTGCTGGACATCAGGGGATTTGTACAGAGCAAAGTGCTGCGGCTGGGTCACTGGGCCGAACCAGGCACTGAGCCTAAACTGGGCCAGTTGCAAGCCAAGAGGCAGCCACTGCTTCAGGGCTGCATTGAAACCAGCATGGCCAACAGCTCAAGGGGAGGTTCTCTCCCTCTACTCTGCACTCCTGAGACCCCATCTGGAGCACTGCATCCAGGTCTGGGTGCTCCAACATCAGAACAACATGGGCCTCTTGAAGTGAGTCCAAGGGAAGGCCATAAATATGCTACAGCAGCTGGAGCACCTCTCCTATAAATACAGGCTGAGATGGTTGGGGATGGGAAGAGAAGACTGGGGAGACTTTATAGCAGCCTTCCACTGCCTAGAGGGGCCTGCAAGAGAGCTGGAGAGGGATTTTTCACAAGGGTATGTTGTGATAGGACAAGGGTTAATGGCTTTGAACTGAAAGAAGGCTGGTTTGGATTGGATGTTAGGAATGCAGCATCCTGTTCCAGTGCCTCAGCACCCTCTTAGTGTGAGGGTGGTGAGGCACTGGAACAGGATGCTCCAGCCCTGGAAGTGGTGAATGCTCCATCTCTAGAAGTGTTCAAGGGCAGGTTGGATGGGGCTTTGAGCAGCCTGTTCTAATGGAAGGTGCCTCTGCCCATGCATTGAGCTGACCTTTAGGGTGCCTTCCAGCACAAACCATTCCATGGTTCTGTGATCAGTAACTGCACAACAGCGAGGGTACACATCTGCAGACATTTGTGAATAGGCACACAAAGCTGTGCCCTGGTTTTGAGGGCCTTACAGTTTTATTTCTCTTAGTTCTAATGAAATGATAGGGCTAAACAAGGAAACTTGTATCACTAAGTCAAACTTAGCTCTGTCTGTTTCTGGCCATTTTAGGGGCTCAGATGGGTGAAGAGGCGAAGCAGCCATCCAGGGTTTGTGCTGAGTGTGTTTGCAGGCCAAGCCACAACTGGAAATCCTCACCACAGACAAGCACAGTGTGGACATCAGAGCCTGCAAGCACTTCACCCTTCAGGCCCAGAACTGTTTTTAAAGATCCTGACCTGGTTACAGACCTGCAGACACCTGGCAGGTGGGAAGGAGCAAACACAGGGACCTTCTCCATGATCTGAAAATAATTATTAGCTGTGAATGTAGTCACCAAGACCTATTATCCTGGCCCATCCCATGTTTGTCATCTCTTCATCTCCTCCAACCCCCCAGATGTGACACACTCTTGTCTTGGCTGCAGTGCATTAGGAGGTTTTTCAGAGCCCCATTTTCAGTCTGAGCGTGGATCAGAAGCTGTGGAGCCTGGGGCAGCCAGGGGAGGGTGACACCCACAAAGCAGCAAAGGCTGAGCCCACAGCCTGCTCGTTCATGCCAAGGAATTTTGGCTGCAGGTGTAAGTTAATTCCTGGTATTGCTGGCAGGAAATCCCCCTAGCTATTCACATAGTGCTTTAATTCAGCCCACCTATGCTCAAGAGAGGATCCTGTGCAAGAACAACCCTGTCCAGAGCTTACATGAGTTTAGATACCAAGAAAGGCTTTTTTATGGTGAAGTTAAAAAGTGATGTGTGAAGTTGAAAAGTGACATCCCACCTTGTCCCAGGAAACAAGGGAAAGACCTCTCCATTGGTGAAGCACCTATATGAAAAATGGTGCTTTTGTGCCCATGATTATCACAGCATTTGCTGTGTGCAGATGTATTAAAAGCAAGCAGCCATTGAGTGATAGCACTGGGCTTCCTGATACATTGGTATTGCAGCACTGAGCTCCTGTGAGGCACAGGGCAGATGACTGTAAATAATGATAGACTCATAGAATCAAAGAATCATTTGTGTTGGAAAAGATTTCTAAGATCACCAAGTCCAACACTGCCAAGCCCACCACTAAACCATGTCCCCAGGTGCCACATCTATGTGGTTTTTGAACACTTCCAGGAATGGTGATTCTACCACTTCCCTGAGCGGCCTGAACACCCATTCAGTGAAGACATTTTTCCTGATATCCAATCTAAACCTGCCCTGGCATATCTTGAGGCACAACATTTCCTCTTTTCCTGTTTGCTACTTGGGAGAAGAGACCAACCCCCATCTGGCTACACCCTCCTGCCCAGCAGCTACACAGAGCAAAAGGTCCCCCCTTTGGAGCCTCCTTTTCTCTGGGCTGAACACTCCCAGCTCCCTCAGCTGCTCCTCATCAGATTTGTGCTCCAGATCCTTCACCAGCTCATTGCCCTTCTCTGGACCCACTCCAGCCCCTCAGTGTCTTTTTTTGCAGTGAGGGCCCCAAAAGTGAACTCAGGATTTGAGGTGAGCTCTCACCAGTGCTGAGCACAGGGGGACAATCACTCCCTGGTCCTGCTGGCCGCACTATTTCTTTTACAGGCCAAGATGCCACTGGTGTTGTTGGCCACCTGGGCACACGCTGGCTCATGTTCAGATGGCTGTCAACCACCCCCTGCCCCCCTCCCAGAACATTTTCCACCTGGCAGCTTTCCATGAATTCCACAAATTATGGAAAACATGACTGAATTCTCTTTGTGAAGTGTAAGAACCAGCATTCATTGATGCATTAACCTGGCAGTTTTGCTCATGCTCTCGTAAAGGCACTCACAGGACAGATGTGCTCCTGCAGGTGTGTGTGCAGGGGGTCAGTCTGGCCCCGTGTCCGACTCCCAACAAGGGGGAGCCTGTGCATGGGCACACACAGGGCAAAGGCACACTGCACAGTGGCAAGCAGGCTGCCAAGCCACACACATGCTAAGCAGAGGCTCCTAGTGGGCAAGGATAAGAAGGTGAAAAGAAAAAATCCTTCATGCAGCTCTGCACCACAAGCCAGCCTGAGGGGTGCTAGTTTAGACACTGGAAATGCAACAATGTTAAATT
Organism: Melospiza georgiana; assembly: GCF_028018845.1. NCBI lineage: Eukaryota > Metazoa > Chordata > Aves > Passeriformes > Passerellidae > Melospiza > Melospiza georgiana. The sequence continues at coordinate 39,011,008 of NC_080430.1, read as the reverse complement.
GGTAAATAATTTTTGTCATCTGCCTCTGGGAAACCAGGTGCATGTCAGGCTGACCATTTACCCATGTTTTTTCTCTACCCCAAAGTGCTGTGCAGAAGAGAAGTCAGCTATCAGGATGTGCACAGGTCTGGATTGCTTCCTTGGGCTTCTGCATGAGCAGAGGGAAGGGGACCAAAGGATACTTGAGGTTCTCCCTGAGATCCTCCCATATTCTGGAACTGTGCAAGAACCAAATCAGTCAATCTCTTCTCCTTGAGATCCTCCCATATTCTGGAACTGTGCAAGAACCAGTCAGCCTAGGTCAGAGAGTCTTCAGCTGTGTGCTGGCAACTGAACCTGCCAAGGTGGCAATCCAGGAGGGCATTGGTGTCAGCCTGATTTTATACAGCATTGCCACTGCAGCTAATCCAGGGCTGCCTGCATGAGGCCCATGGAGCATCACCCACGATGGAGAAGAGCTGTTGTACAGCAGCAATCCAGCAGCAGGCCTCTCTAGCCGCGCTTCATCTTGAGCTGCAGTTTCTGACCCAGATGGGCTTTTGGCTGCTTTCCTCTGCCTTGTACCATCTCACAAACAGTGCTCGATGCTGCTGCATGGAATAATTTGAGTTACAGTCTTAAGCTGAGTGGGTGGGGGGGCAGATAGAAGGGCCCTTTGGGAAGATATCTCCCCCATCAAGTTTTAAGCAAGTAATTTTACAAGTAATCCCCTCTCTCCAGCCAGAGGCAAAGGCAGTCATGGGGCACAATGCAGGGGAGCAAACCCTGCCGTGGGAATTCAGGCCAGGCAGGAGACAGAACAGCTCAGCCCTGTATCAGTGCAAGCTGTGCATTCACCAACAATTCAGGTGTGCATTTACAGCAGGTATGAACTGCTCTGTGAAGGAACCTGGTGTGGCAGAGCAGTGTCTGCACAGAGGAAGGTTTTTTTTTTGTGAATGGGCATTTTTTTTCCCCAATAACCAAGAGTGTGCAGCCTGCCAGCTTCCACACACACCTGCTCAGCTCCTCTCTTGCTGGTGATGCGTCTGTGTCCTTGACCAACTTTCCTGCCCAGCAAGCTGCCCATTGCAGCTCAGCCAGGGGCGGCTGCCTCCAGGCTCTGCTCATACCTGGACGTTCCTCCCTCCCCACTCCAAACTTCAACTTTAAATGAAAAAAGTAAATTACAAGGGGGGGAAAGGCGGCATTCGCCGATGAAGGCTCTTGCAGCTGCTGGCTGCACTCATCAAAGGGGAGGAAGTGGCAATTACTTCCTTGTAGGAACTGTTTCTGTAATCACAGCGCTCTGCGGCGGAGCTGCCAACGCCGATTCCCGCCCGGCGCAGCCCCTGGCTCATGAGCCACAACAGGAGGCAGCCGGCTGCCCACGCCCTCATCCCCGCACACTTTCACACAAGACACTCACACCTCTGTTTTCCTTGGGACACTCAGGATTTCCTGGTGAGTGAGGGCAGGCCAGGCTGCTGCTGCGGGCGCAGTGTCACACTCAGAGCCCAGCGAACTCCCCAGCAACAAGCACAGGCACTTCCCGCTCCCAGCCCAGAGCATCCTGCCACACCGGGAGGCTGGGAGAGCGAGGGGAACTGGATCACGTTTTTGCTGGGAAATGTCCTTCCTGCCCCCACCATCGGCTGTGGAAAGGCTCTTGCAGCCAGACAGGGAAGCATTACTTGGGGCCCATGCATAGACATTCAGGAAGAGTTGAGAAGAGCTCTTCCCAAGGACTTCCCAGGCTCTGGAACCTCTGTGCCTTGTAACACTATTCACAGGGGCTCAGACTTCATGGCAACAAGAAAAACCGTGTGCAACCATGGCACCAGAGAAAACATATCACCAAAAAAAAAAAAAAAAGGCTTTTTTGTGCTGTTATTTTTTTCCCAATGCTGGCAGTAATAATTTTGTTGAACTTTTTTTTGTGTGCACCTTTCAAAAAAAAAAACAAAACAGTAGATACAATATTTTCTAGAGAAGCTTCTCTTATCTCCTAGAAGAGCGCACACTCTAAGTAGGAAATGAAGCTGGAACAATAACAGATCTTTGCCCCTCCTATTCTTATTTTTTTGTACACTTTATAAACCCAAGACTTGTCTTAACCAAATAGTATTTTTTTCAGCTTTATTCTTTAGCGTCTTATCCTTTCCTCAGTTACAACGTTATATTCTCCAATTAATGAAGTGTTTAAAATAACAATTTTAATGATGCACCCAAAAAATCTCTGTAACTGTAGCAAGTGGAGTGCACCAGGAAACCCCATCCAAACACCTGGGAAGGCAGAGCAGTAGCACAGAGGGAGGTGCTGGCTCTCTCTCCCTGCTGCTGTGCCCCAGCACAGCCCCGTGACCTTACAGCAGCTGATGTTCTCATCCAGAAGAGAATCTCTTCTGCTTTGTTCATCCCAGCGTGCTCTCCTCCCCCCCAGATTTCATACAGAGGAATACAAAGAACACAGACACACAAGTTTAGCTTGCTGACATAATGCCCATATTTAATCTTTTAAAACAAGAACAAAATCAAGAATAAAATCAAGAATAAAAATTTCATTTAAGTCATACAGTACATTAATCTTTCAGCAATGACCCAATCTACAGTACTCAAATGCCTGGCATGAAGTCTATTATCTCAGCATTTAACAAGTGTATAACCAGTGACACAGTAAAAGAAGAGCTCACAATACACAGCTAACACAATGAGTTTAGATTTTCTTCTAAGAGTCCAGCTAGGGTTTGTAATACATGGGTCATTTTTGAACCATACTTTAATCAGCTTTTTGTTCAGTCAATCTGTTTGGGGCTTTTTTTTTTTCTGTTATGTGAGTTTTTCCATTATGTACAGGAAGATTATTTCAAATGAAATTGCACAAGTCAGAATATCTATCTATAGGCATACATGGTCAATCTAACTAAAAAAATTTAATAAGCAGTAATTACTCAGTCCTGGTTATACATTCCTAAAGGCTTAATAATACAGTTTTAAGAAGAAAAAAAATTAAAACAAAACACAACAAAACACAGCTGTAGGGTGGCAATCTCTGTAAGAAGCCTTCTTCCCTCCCAAAACAACCAAAGGCTAACTGCATTTCCATGTTTGAAATGGGGTCTACAAAGAAGTCATTTCAGCAAATAAACAACAAAAACCGTGTGACTGTGTCCTCTCTAAAGTCTGTATGGTTCAATGCGTAATTCAGTGAAGCTCTCAAACAAATAATACTGGTAGGATGCAGACTGTTAACAGAAATTAGGACAATATGCCCTGATAGAACATTTGGGTAGCAAAACTGTATGTATGAAAGGGCCATTACCCAGTGGTTAAAGCAGCTTGAAGCAGGACAGCCCTGCCTGGGGAAAGGGTGGGCTCTTCTGCTCCTCAGCCAAGGCAACAGCTCAACTCTCCCCATCCCTTACCAAGCACCTGCCCTGCCTGCCCTCAGCCCCTTCCTCCTGTCTGAGCTGGAATCCCCAGCCCAAGGGCCAGGGGAGCATGCAGGGTGTGAGCTCTCTTCTTCCCATCCCACATCCTGATGCTGAGCAGCAGGCACGGCTCTGCTTCTGCTGCAGCTCCACCACAGGCAGGAGGGCTCCTCGCAGCCCACCACAGGCAGGAGGGCTCCTCTCAGCCCACCACAGGCAGGAGGGCTCCTCTCAGCCCACCACAGGCAGGAGGGCTCTCTCAGCCCACCGTAGTGCAGCAGGAGCTCTGCAGGCTGGAGGCTCCCTCCATCCTGGCCCTGACTGCCAGGAGCAGCCGCCCTCCCAAGAGCAGCCAAACACTGCAGACCCTGAGGGCTACCTCTAAGGCAAGTTCACTGAACTAGGGTGATGGAGCATCTTCTTCCCACGTTAGCAAAACATAAATGTAACTAATTAACACAACTGCTTTGACTTCTTTTAGTCTCTCTTTTCTGGTGCCAGGTCCTGCTACAAATGGAAAAAACCCCATAGAGAGCTGCTTTCCTAGATGGAAAAGCAGCAGAATTTTACGCCTTGTGGATCTGCCCCGTAATTTGCTACTGGCATAAACAACAAAAAAAAAAAAGTCCCATTTATTTGGTTGGTTTTTGTGGTGTTTTTTTAAGAAAAAAACCAAAACAATCCAGACCATCTAATGCACCTTCTCTGCACATCACACACGCTCACATGCACACACACCAATGGAGAGCTCCAGAAGAACAGGCATGGGAACCACGAAGCCCAAATGGAGAAAAGACATGGGGAACCTCACACTTCTGTTTTCAATTCTCATTTAGCAATGAAGCAGCAAAATGATGTATTGCGAGAAATAAACAGTCACAGAAGACACATACACCCGAATGCAACCATGGGTACATTTTTCCCATTTTTTCTTCTTCTGACTGACGTTGCTATTAATCTGACAGTTTCTTTCTGGCTGTGCTGAAGTTTTTGAAGAGCATCTGGTGCTTATTTAACCTTTATCAAAACACAAGAACCTCAGTGGCAATGGACAATCCATCTCATTAGTGCCACAACCAACCATCTCTGCTTGAGATTCTCTACAAAACCCTTCTGGAAGCTGAATCTGACTCCGCCTCTTTAGTGCCACTCTTGGTTGTTGTTTTTTTTTTTTTAATTAACAAACACAGCATATTAATGCAAATTTGATGTTTTCTAAAAAATGCTCAGATAATTAGTTCAGCAGTATGCAAAGTGCATCTATTTGGTTCTTTCCATAGATCACCTTCTGTTTTAAGTTTAAATTCCTTCACAGTTTAAAATATTGTGAAGAAATTATATGTATACTTTATGTATAGAACTATTTATATACATACACATATATACACACAACTCTGTACTTTATATAGCCATAAACACTCACTACTTAACTATTTATATTATATACACATGGCATGAACACACGCTCAGTGAAGAGTTGGTGCAGGCTGAAACCATTCCATCGGGTTTAATGGAATAACAACAGTGAAACCATGAGTGAGTTATCAAGAGACACAGACATACATCTATTAGATAAGTGAAAGACCAATTAAATCAGCTCTTTCATTTTCCTATTAGCACAGGATTGTTCCCACCCCATTCCATGCTCCATAAGCACATACACAGCTACTCTGCATTCAGTTTAGGTGAGAGGGCAGTGGTGGTTCTTTTTCCTAGGTGAAAGAAGAGTCCATATTCACTCGGGCTCACCGCAGCCCCTCCTGCAGGAGCGGGCACAGCTGGGCCTGGATGCCGCGCACGATTCCGAGGGCTGCGCCGCCGCCAGCTGAAAGCACCTGCCAAAGCTTTATTGCATGGTTATGGGACAGCTATCAACTGTTCACAGTCTGTGAACTCGCTCCAACAAGTGGTACAACTGTATAAATACATACTTTAGCACAAAACAGTTTAACACGAGGCAAGTCCAAGTACAAATGAGACCTAAAGGCCTATGGGTGAACTTTAAAGGCCAGCAGTTCTTCAGAGTGCATGTTGTTTAAGGAACGCAAGTCGGGTAATTTCAAAAGGAGTTTTGTGAAAATAGAGGCTTCGTTTGGGTGATTTTTCATAATTAAGGTCCTTAATGCACGGATTAGTGTTTCCTGAAGTGCCTCCACAGAATTGACATTTTCTATTCCGGAGCGATCTAAACAAAAGGGCAGGGTGAGAGGGAGAGAGAGAAATTAAAAAACAGGAGGGTAGGGGGGAAAAAATTGACTGAATAGATGTAGCCTGCAACATAAAACCAGGGCAAGAATCCCTTACTAAATTAACAAGCACAAGAAAAATCAGATACTTATGCCAGAAGTTTTAAATCACACACCGAAAGTCTTTCAAAGGTTATTTAGCATTAACTTTTCAAAGTACTAAGTTCATGCCAAACTGGAAGCATTCAATCTCTATTTCTGTGATCCCTAACCCATGTTTCCAGAGGATGACAGATTGAAGCAAATGTTTAAATATGTTGCTGAATCACAACTTTCAACCCAAGGAAAAAGACAGGGTGCATGAAAGTAAAAATTTCAAATGTTTCTTAAGGCTAGATATAGAATCCTAAAATTAAACTGAAGGTTTGAGGAGGAAATCCCACTTTGGACAAGCCACAGCTGTTATCTGCACAATGGAATTCTCAGGGGTAAAGGGAGTACAACCCTTCATATGACTGTGCACTATTTCCAAGTGTGTTCTGAAGCACTTAAAAAAAATGAAACATGATGCAGCCAAAAATTCCCAGCCGAGGAAAAGAAGAATGTCAACATCAAGACAAATATTATGTTCTCGCATATTGCACTCCCACCACACCTGAAGCATTGCTTTCAAGAGAGCTGTATTTAAGCTGAACACACCTGGTATCATTAGGTGGAACCTCAGTAAGCGGCTTGAAAGGATGAATTTTTAAGTAAAACATCTCACCACATAATCATGCACAGTAGCTGGGTTTTTTCCCAAGCTGTAGCTTCTTTTCTTAAACACTATGTAAATTCAGCAGGGCACACACAGCCGAGTGACTGGCACAAACAGAAATGTGCTTTGATGTGTACATGTACTTAAGCACTTTGCAGAACTGGGACGTGGAATGACAACAGCTTTCTGGAGTAACACTGAGTCAGATCCTACAGAGTGGGAATCCCTTCCTTATGCTGTCAGTGCCAATCCCATCAGATTGCTCAGGTGAACAGGCTAGGAAGTCCTCCTGGACTACTCAGTGCAGTTCCCTACTGCTATAGGAAAAATTATTACGTAATCCAATTAAGGATGCATCTTGAAGCAGTTGCATGTGTTTTGTTCCTTTAGGATGATTGTTCCAGAATCTTCTACAATTAGGAGCTCTGGTTACTATGAAGCAATTTTTATTAGCACACATTCCACTTTTCTGTGAAGACTGTCCAATAGGTTTGACAGCTGCTGTCCAAGAGAACATGAGTGAGGAGACATCTCTGCCTTTATTTATTAAATTATCTCTCCTGCTTGTCCCCTGCTCTGCAAAAGCTTTGCTCTATTCTGAGCAGGTACAGTGACATTTGCACAGAACATGCCCAACAGAGTTCCACAAGAGCTCTGGACAGTGAGAACAGCACTGCCTTGCCTCTGAAGGTGGAAGAAAGCAGCCCAGCCTCTCCTGGCTGCCCTGGGTGAGTTACTGTAGCCTCCTCACTTCCATTAGTCCAAGTCTTTCTACCCCCTCTCAGTCACTTCCAGTTGCTCCCAGTGGCCAGCAGAAGATTTTAGTATTATGCCAGTAAGGGAGAATAATAGAGGGTGTGGACTTCATATTCTTCTACCACAAAGCAAGACCCTTAGTTAAGGGATTATCTGCTCTCTAGACCTGCACAAACCACATTCCTTCAGCTTTGCTTCCGCCCTGCCTTTTCCTCCTCCAGTGGCCATGATCCACCTTACTACCTCTCCTGCATCTTCAACACATCCAGCCAACTGAAGCCAGAGGTGAAGCATTCTTTTAATTCTGGAACAGTACCAAGATAATTCTTCAGCACCACCCAAGTGTGATCCTGCTTTTTCTTTCTTTGTCATATGACATGGGAAGGAGAGGATGTACAAAGTTACAAACAGTCCTTGCTACTACCCCTGCTTCTTCTGTACATTCTAAATACTACTCCTAAGAGTGGTTATTCATCCAGTGTTAAGTGGAGATGTTTCTCACAAGCATTCTCCCACCTAGCAGTATTTAGAGACCTAACTTCTTTTTTCATTGGTGGGTTTTGTTTTTTTCTTAGTTTTAATAAACTAAAAGTCTTTAAAAAGATCTTGAATTACTGCAGCACCATACTTTATATTGTGGATCACTTAATCAACATTCAACAGTCACACTCCTTTCTGCTTTTGGAACTGATGTAAATTTTGACTACTATTTTCCTTTCAGTCTTTTCTAAAATAACTTGAATTCTGAGATGAAGAAGTCATAACGGCCTTTTTCTTCCACCTTCAGTCCTTCTTACACTTATGGCATTTTTCCCTTTGCCTGCATCCCAATGTCAATCTCTGATCCTGTTCTTCAACTCTTTATCTCCAACGAAGCGCCACCTCCCCTTATAGGAAATTACTTTTTTGGTTACACTACTCCTCAAAGAGTGGGATGCAGGGATCTGTCTTTCAAGATCTGTTTTATCAACACATGCCCACAATCCTTCAGTTCTATGGGCACCTTCTCCTCCTGGCACTCCCTCTCACTGTAAGCACCTTCCCCAGGAACTCTGCTGAGGACACTTCTGTTCTGCACTACCTGCCTGAGCATGAAGCCAGCTCATTTACTCACTTGTGCAAAGTAGCAACTGCAGCATTTCAATCCAGTCTCATGCAACACAGCAAAGTTGCTCTGAAAATTTTTGAACTCACAGTGACCATCAGGGTTAGCCTTGTGTCTGGAATACAGCCCCAACACTGACTAATAAAGCTGTACTTTATAAAACCCTATAAAATTTTGTGAAGATGTCCAGGAAGGCCACGATCAGGCTGCAGATCAGATCATGAGGCAGCTAAGATAGACAGCAATAATATCCAAAATATGACCTGAAAAACCCTCAACAACTGCAAGAAGCCTGAATACCAAACACCTTCTCTTTGTCCTGCTGCATGTCCTGCTGACACCACATGCTGCACATGTTACATGCCATCCCTAAGCTAACCCCTGCTGGGAGCTGGCAATCAGCACAGTGCATTAAAGGCTGGGGAGATGGCACTGTGCTGGAAGCACATTTAACAGAACAGATACACCCACTTAGACTGAAAACAGGTGGCACAGAGATTGAGATATTCTAGGACCCAGGAGCTGAGCAAGCAAGAAGAATGGCTGTAAGCCTAGTTAGAGTGCACAAGAAGAAAAGAGACCTGGTTGTCAGTCCTTATTTTACAGGCTGCCTGCAGTTCTTGTCAAGAATTTCCAGAGTCTGGGAAGGCAACTAAGACTTCAGGTTTCTCTGTGCTACCTGAACATTTTCATTAACAGATTCCATGCTTCCTTCAGATCATAGTGCCATGCTTCCTTCACACTGCCATTTGTTCTGGCCCTTGAAGCTTGCTAATTCTGTGCCTCCCTCTGCTCATTATCATGGCTTACAACCTGAGGAAGCGACAGCTGCCCTGTCCTGTGCTGTGACATTTCAGCTCAGCCATGCACAAAGCTAACAGACTGAACTGTCCTACCTTGTTAGAGAGGCCTCACGTGCCTACAGCACCATGCCTGAGTGCCCTTCCTTGGTAACACATGGATCTAAATTGCTCATGTGAGAGGGCTGCCCTTGTTCAAGGAGTTCAGTGCTCCCAGCTGCTGCCTTGCTGTCTAAGTGGGCACTGTGAGCATTTCTGCTACCTACCCCTAGGAGAGCTTCTTACCCAGCAAGCAGGGATTCTGCATCTTGCATTCCAGGCATTATATGCAGAGCTAATGTACCTAATTTGAGGCTTGAGATAATACTGCAGAAGTAGGTGCTTAATCCTTCTTTGAATCTGGGCCAGGGTGTTCTGTCTATCCAGGGACTGAAACAAGATAGGAGGCTGGTGAAGATGACAGTGGATTGGCAGGCCTTTAGTGGAGAGAAGTCACGATGCAGATGATGGGGCTTTCTTAGTGACATAGGCAGAGATCAAACTGGTGGATTTAGACTTAAGCAAAATACGCAACAGACTTAAATGACAGCACTGGGAAGCAAAAATACCACCTTATCCAAAGACTTATGCTGTGCAAGTCAGGAGCAATTTCAGTGATGTTGTCCTGTGAAACTCAGAGGAGCCAGACAAATAGCATCTTAATGGCCATGGAGCAGCTATTCGTTTTTGCATTACACAGAAAGCAGTAGGAAACATAAGCCCATTGTCACCTTTTTTTTTTAAAGGCAATATTAGAAAGACTAGGTATCTTAAAAAGTACATTACAGGCTGCTAGTACCTTAAAACCTACTCAAGTGCACTTATACATGAAATAACAGGGTATACATTTTACAGAAAACTTTTAATAGTCACACTCAATTTTTGGCAAAGGTGCAAAAGTTAACTTTCTCTCCTTACCAGCAGATACCAGGACAACCGCTGTAAACAAACTCATCTCCTCATCACTAAGTTGCAGGGCATTTAGTTTCTCACTAAATTCAAACATTGAGTTGAGCAGATCACCAGCTCCCATTGAATGCAAGTCATCCACACTGTACTTCTTGCCACTCAGAAAGGTGACAGTACGTTCCTTTGCATCAAACAAAGATGCAAATCGTACCATTAAAACCTGGAGAAAGAAAAAGGAAGGAAAAAAAGAACAACAAAACCAGATAAATGCAGGTGCATTTGTAGAAAAGCCAAAGAAAAAATTAAACCTTTTAACATCATTCGAAGTGTCTCATTAACCATTCTAAAAGCATTCTATACAGAAACTGTCAGCATGCTATTGAGCTGCAAAACACAGTGCAAGCTCTGGCCCCGTAATCTGAGAGAAACAAACAAGTGACAAAATTAGGGAGTGGATGCAAGGGAGGGGCTACAGCATATGAAAGGCAGGAAAATTAAAATTTAAGCCTCAGACAGCCTGAGCCACACAGACCATGTCATTCGGTAGGACAATTTGCTTAAGCCACACAACAGCCAAAGGCACACAGAGCATTAAAAGAAATGTTTACTGGGCCACACTCATGAGGAGCAAAATGAAGGTACTGAACCAGATTCTCACTTGGCATAAAGTGGAGCAGCTCTATGGAAACAATGCTGATTTACACCACCTGATGATCGGGCCCCCTAGGCATTCTTTGGAAAAGTACCATGCCACATCACTGTACCCACAGGAATGTTAATGAGCTCTGCTAGAAAGGAGCCACATGTACAGCTTTGAAGAGGCTGGGGAAGCACAGCTTGAGATGGCACCTGGTCTGCAGCAACTGGGAATACCCCTTTGGTACAAGCACCTGGGCTGGAGCAGTTGAGGTGTGCTAAACTTACCCCTTTGGGCTGAAATTTCTCTTGTGGTTTCTCAGTTGTACTGTGAATGTTTCCCTCTGGAATGGCTTGTAAAGTTTCATTTGCTCATGTTCAACAACCTTATTTACATTTCCAAGGTTTAAGTTGCACAGAACAACTTTCTTATTTGAAGAAAATGAACTAACTGGCATTAGTTAAAACTTCAGACTCACTGTAATCTCTTGGTGTGACAGTTGTCTCTTCTCATTTGCCCTATTAACTGCATGAATTCAAATGTTTACTACAGGTGAGAGGAGAACCAGGTTTTCAAAGACTAGTACCTTTGACAAGCTTAAAGAAAGGAGTGTTCAGAACAAACAAAAATATTTGAGAATTCAAACACTGTTCATGCACATGACATAACCTGCTCCTAAATGTAACGAGCCAAACAACATGCAGCAACCTCGATGGACAGAGGAGCACTACATACTATCCACTTTGGTCAGCTAAGCTATCTGTCCTTTGATGACATTAACTACAGAGTGCAGAAACCCAGATGCAGAAGCCATCAGAATACAACAGAAACAGGCAAAGGGCAGGCAGACAAAGCTGAACTTGTGCATTAGCACAGACCCACCAGGTATCCAGCAACCTTTCAGTTCAAAATGGTTTTCTCCCTATAGAACTGGGCTTTAGAAACATCTTTAAATAACAGGAGCAACCAGGATTAGTGCTGATATTCAAAACTGAGGCCCATAAAGTTGCACTGACTTATTCTAAGGTAAAGACCCCACCTTTTTCAGTGCCACCATTCTAAACAAAGAAGAACAGTTTGGACTATGGCATAGCACAGGATTGATTCATCCCACTTCACTTCAAACCAGGCTCATACTTGTGCATGCTGAGGACACACCTGATCAATCCTATCACCTGACCATAGCAACACAGGCACATAAAAACCTCCGCTCTGGAAGGTTGCTTGATCATGTCCCTAGCAGCTGTAGTCAAATCTGAGTCACTACTCAAAGGGATCCAAGGCCCTTGTTAGCTCTACCATCAACTACATTTGGAGGGGAGGTGGAGGAGGGCCCACTCAAAACCAGTCGAGTTCCTTATTTTAGGCTCAGTGCTGTTTCTGAGCTGGCTCTCAGAAGAAGCCATGCAAATGCCACCACGATACACTGAGCTCCCCAGCACTCCCAGTTCTGAAAGACCTTTACAGCTTGCCTGTGTGTGAATATAAATATAGCTGTGCAGCTTCTGCACCAACATTGTCTCCATGTGTCCTCGTACCCTCACAGGAACAGGCACTCCTCAAACATGAACTGCTAAGAAGCACAGTGCCAAGCCAGCCACACCAGACCTGGAGGCAGCACTTTCACTCAGGTTCTTCTATTAACATGCAGACATTGGAATATCCTGGTTCAGTTACCCAGAAGACAGAAATGACCTTGAATGCACCAGGCTTGCAAGATGCTTCTGCCTCTATCACAATGGTTTCATTAATCCTGTTGTGGATTTTTCTCCACTGTTCTGCAGCCCTACCTTATTTTTTTTTCCTGTTGCTAAGATGCCACATAGGCCTTTAACTGCAAGTTGTAGCTCACTAACAGGAATCATTAATGTTTCTTATAAATAAGTGAATAGTGACAAGCATGCAGCCATACATTATTACTAATTCCCTGGATACAGAAACCTCCTTATCAGCAGGGCTTGTAACCAGCAAAAAAAGCACAGGAGTGAGGCCTGAGAAAAGCTTCAGGTGAAGGAAGGCCAACACAAAATGTTTTACTTGCAAAACATGAAGGTTTGGCTTTACATTATAGAGACAGTTCAAGCCAAATTTTTCACTCTCCTCCTCCTTTGCAGAGGAAGAAATCAACATTTTTGTGAAAGGTAAAAGTAGTGAAGAAGCAAAAATACAGTCCTTTCACTACAGGAGTTGTAGATGAATATTAAAAGGTCAAGAATAAGTATAACAGAAAAAAATACATAACAGCAAAATGAAGGAAACAAGAAAACTAAGAGACTCCAGGCAACAAGTCTTCCTGTATAACTTTTATCTTCCAACCCAACAATTATTCATTTTAGAACTGAACTGTATAAATGCAGATAGAAGACCCAACACATCACACAAGAAATGTCTTCATTTCAGGTAAATATAAAATCCAGCATCTCTCTTTGAAAGAGTAAATCATGTAAACAAGAGCAAAGGCATCACCAATGCTACACTCCCCAGAAAAGCACAGTAACACCAAATACTTGGGACTTCGGCTCCTCTGACCCTCTCTATTCAAATTTCACATTTGAATATTTATGAAATGTGTTCTCTCTACTAAAATTTCACATTTGAATATTTATGAAATGTGTACGGTCTCCAGTAGACACAAGGGTCTGGAAGGGCAACTAAAACATGATGTAAAGGTCATCTAGTGAAGGTCACTAATTATAAAACAGCACCAAGCTCTGTGGTATCATTTCCAAATTAATACCACTAATTCACATATACGTCATGACCACAAGTGGATGCAATTAACCACGAGGACCTAGTGGGATTAGTCTAGAGTAAGTCAGGCTGCAGCTGGCACACAGCATCTACAGAGCTGCAGCAGAACACGTATTTATCACTGTTACTGAACTGGACATGGGTGCTTCAGACACTCCCAAGGTGCCACCTAAGTGGGGACGGGTCAGGATTGGATACTCTGGCTTTTGCAGGAAGCAGAGTGGCACAAGGAAGGACATGCAGAGCAGGAAACACATTCCTTGACAACACCTGTAAGTCAGACAGCTTTCTAACCTATCCACCCTTCCAGATGCAGTACAGCTCCCCAGAGTAAGCAAAGGTAGCTAGAAACCCATAATTATGCATTTATTCATGTCCAGGAAGGAGGGAAGAGTAGAAGGGCTGAGTAGTTTTGAGCTCAGCGGAAGAAGGACAGGTCACCAAAGTCTGACCAAACAGATCCCTCCGACACCATCACCTCAGAGAAGGCTCAGAGCATCCATGAACAAGGCAGTTTCACCTGATGCACCCCAGTTCTATTTGTACAGGGTCACACTGATGCACAGCTTGTCAGGTTTGGAATACACACACAGTGGTCTCACCTCAAAGGTCCCAGCCTTCAGAAGATTGACCTGGTCATGCTGGGAGAGGTCTCGGAAACCTGGGATGCGCTTGGCAAACTCCACCACTTCCTTTACTGCAGGAGTAAAACTCATGGAAAACTCTTCCCAGATTTCATGGCCAGACTTGTTTGGGTCCACATGGGGAGTCTTACTCATTGGGCAGACCTGATGTTTGCAAAACACAGACAGAAAACAACTTTTAAAGGTATCATCATTCCAAATACTGACAAATACTCAAGAGAAACACGTTTATTATTCAGCAAAAGTCTGCAATAATGACACGGAGAAAAAATGAGATCAGTATTCATCAATCAATTCCCAAAGAAACTGGATTTTTTCCCCTTGCTTTAAAACAAACAAAAAATCCACGGGATTTTTAGCAATCTGTTTATAAATTCGTTAACTCTGGAAGCTACAACACTGTGTACTGCAAAAGACCTGACACAACCAAGGTTATGCTACTCTTCCCCGATCTCAACTGATCTGCTCTGACATCTGAATTTCTCTTTGCTTGTATTATCCCTGTAATTTCACAGTAAATTGCAATTTCACAATCAATCAGTTGCAATCTCACAGTCACTACGACATTCATTCTCCTATCTTTCTTGTTCTGCAGGCAACTGAAGTGCTTCAGTCAAGGCGACAAAGATGTCAACACCAGAGCAAGAAAGCAAGCCTTGGTTTCCTGAGTCACAGGTTTACATCCTCATTACAAGGATAACCCTCTTCTGCAAGTTTGCTTTTACTTGTATCACTGAAGGAGAACACCAAGGAACTGGTATTCCAGTATTTCTCAGTCACAAGATGATAAAATGCTCTTTCTTTTATACAAATATACAGCAATTTTTTGTAGGAAAGTCTGAATCCATTACAGTGAGATCAGACATATCAGTCAGGGCTGACTGCCAATAAATTCCCTCTGCAAGATCCAACCAGAAGCTCTGCGATATTTTCAGTTCTAGCTTCTAAAATTTACATCTTTTAATGAAGCTTAAACCTTTTAATATTCATTTCACCTGTCACCATCAAGGACAAAAATTCCTTTTAAGTATTCCTCACAAGTATACTAAATGGTGTATGTAATCCTCCATAATGTCAGCAAAACAAAGAGAAAACAGTGAAATAAATTAGCAATTCCTCAGAGCTGTGCTATTTTTTCAGGGCATCTTGAATATGGTAACTGCCTAGCAATTCTTTGCGTGGGAGGTCCCAAGATTACAAGACTATAATATTTTGGTAAAAGAAAAGGTCTAGGCACACAACCAAAAGGACAGCAGATGCCAACCACTGCTCTGCCTGTGATATTGCAATGGTTCACACATAGGTACTGTTATAAATACAGCACTTTCCAAAAATAAGGAATGTCCGGCTTTGTAATGGACACAAAAATCACCTCAATTTCTCTTTCTACAACAGCATACCCTTTACCCACAGGCACTCAGTCCCAAGGGGAAACTACCACTTCCACACCCAGTGCATTGTGTCTGTGGTCTCTTGATAGACCTCAGCCCAAGAACCAAAATATTTCAAGTTAGAGGAGACCCATAGGGATTGAGTCCAACTCCGTGCTCCTTGCAGAACCACCTAAAACTAAATCATATGCCTAAGAGTTCCATCCAGGCACTCCCTGAACTCTGACAGACTTCCTATGGAAGCAGTTGTCAGCTTGTACAGTCACCAGTTCTCTTCAGAGGAACCTCTTCAGGAATGACCTGTTCTGCTTTTCTGGTTACAGGGTTATTGAGTAAAAACGACCAAACCCCTGAACA
This sequence comes from Melospiza georgiana, assembly GCF_028018845.1. Classification (NCBI taxonomy): domain Eukaryota; kingdom Metazoa; phylum Chordata; class Aves; order Passeriformes; family Passerellidae; genus Melospiza; species Melospiza georgiana. Next base: position 38,995,266 of record NC_080430.1, on the reverse strand, counting down.
TTTGTCTCCATACAGGTTCAGAGCCTAATTACTTGCCCTTATTGCTGATGACTCATTTTGGTCAGATTCTGAACTCACTGAGTTCTTGGGCAAAACCCTCATTCATATCAGGGATGTGGGGCGGGGAGGGAGCTGCAGTGCTCTGCTGGATATGGCTTTGTCTCTTGATCACTGATTAACTCCTGCCTGCAGCTGCCATGCACAGGTCAACCTGACTGGTTGAGTCTCTGCAAGGCAGCACCACTCCCTGCCCGCCCATACTGCCAGGCTTAACCTCAGCTTCTCAGGAGTGCCAAGAATGCCGCTGTAGTGACACCACATACTTTCCCTGCAAGGAAGAAAAGGCTGGGAATTATTATTTGCCATGTTGCAGTGCCTGGAGTCTGGAGTCTGCAATTAAGGTCAGACCCTGCTAGGGATGGCATGGTCTATATAAGCAGTAGACGAAAAGATCTTTTTTTTTTTTTTTTTTTTTTTGAGAAAAACCCCAAAAAAACAAAAAAGCCCCCATGGAAGTGCAGCACCAAAATAAACACCTTGACTGTGGAGACCTTTGGGGGTCTTCAAGAACATGTGAAGGATCTTCACAAAGAGGCAGAAAAACACTGGCAGCTCAAGTACCACAGAAAGGTCAGGGGCTCGCGCTTCACACCAGGAGCGCAGGATGAGAACGAGGATGTTATGTTCTCTCATCCCAGGCTCCAGTGATAAAGAGAAGGACAATCTATTTTAAGGGGCTTACAGAACTGGTTGCCTGAATGGCAGAGAAACAGCAGGTGCAAGGCAAATGAGAGGGACCTGTTAAGCAAAAGCAAAAAAAAACACCCAACCAAACCAAACCAACACCCATATGCAAAAAACCAGGAAGCATCCTTGTTAGGAATTCAGTGAGAAAATGATCTAGCAAAGTCATCTAAGGTACCCAGAAATGTGTCCAGAGCCTCATTTGCATAAGTACTACAGAGAAGACCCTGAACTTCTCTCTAATGGTTTAACTGCGCATCTTCCCCTTGCCTCTGTTCAGATGTGAACATGTTCTACAGTGAAAAGGATGCACAGCCTCATTAAAACAAATCAAATCAAAAAATCACCAAAAAAGCAGCCTACCCTGCAACAGAGATTTTAAAGCCCATAGTAAGGCCTGTAGACTGGCTTAAAATCCTAGCCCTGGGGTTTGACCCCAGAAATTTGCTCTTAAAACCCTTAAAGAAAATACAGTACCTCTGACTGTACAGATTATTTGAAAGTAAAGTCTTCAAAAGGACCAAGTGAAAAGGGGAATTTATAAACTCCTGTTTTCATTTTAAAGTCAAGTCACATAAAAAAACCATGACTTTTTTTCAGCCAATACTCTTTGATGTTATTTTACTTTCAGTTAGCTAGAAACCAAGCCAAGAAACCCTATTACTTGTATGATTTCAAATCCTTCACATCTTGAGCCATTTTTGTCCCTGATCACAATTTGCACTATCAAACTTGTGTCACCCTTTAAAATTTCAGCAGTTGTGCCAACTGTGTGCAGCTTCACTGACTACTGAGGCACAGCTGGATCACACCCACCAACAACTAAGTCAAATCAAACAACTGATATCAATATACCAGATGCATTCTTCCTCCAGTGCTGCAAGAGTAAGTGGCGTTCTTGTTTGGAGAAAAGCCATCTTCTGGGATCCTCTCACACATTCGCTGAGTGTAACCACTGGTGAAGTTCATGCAGTGGCTGTTTGTGAAGCACACAGGGTGCCCACTTGGATAATGCATTGTGCTTCTCCCTTTGTACTGTCCACCAAGGTGCTGCTCCCTGTCAGGGTACTGAGGGCCACCAAGGCCACCAACACAGTGCTCGCTGCTCAGCATGTAGTGCTCGGTGCTCTTTGACACCCTCTCCCCACTCTGGGGCTGCATCATCTCTGCTGGGTTTTGGGACTGTTCTTGGTTGTACATGAAAGTGTCCTTGTGGGCCCTGGTAACCATGCCGATCACCTCCTCCTTGGCCATGTCAGCACTAGGAGGGGGAGAAGGGCTTTTGATGGTTTCTCGCTCTTGTTTGGGCTTGGAGGAAAGATCTTCTTGAGGTGCTTGGTCCTGATGTTCTGCCAATGCTTCATTGGGCAAGTGACCGCTGAACTGACTGTTCATCATGGTTTTCATGGCACTCTGCATTTCAATCAACATCCTCTGTTTTTCACGTTTGGGAATACGGCCAAATCGAACAGCTACCAAGGTGGAGAAACGGATAGTGGTGGAAAGGGGAAAAAAAAAAAAGAAAAAATGAAAAAAGTCAGTCCTGAAAGCGTTAGCATGCACACACAAAATAACACACCCCAACAAAAAATCCTGTCTTTTAAGGCAAGATTTTAACTGCTCTCACCAATACTACAGCTTGGGTATTACCAGTGAAGTTAAAGAGCTTTTGGGGCACAGGACTGGCACGAATACAAATGTATGGCATTGTTTAGGGAGAAGGCAGCTCTAAGGCACACAGTCTGTAATGCCTTTTCCCCTTTTGCCTCAACCCTGGCTATGCATTATCCACATAGTTGTGTTAACTGCAGAAGTGTCTTTATTAAATCAGCACACCTTCATGAGCTGATAATTAGCTGAATGTAAACACAGTTCATATCATCTTTGCATAGAAGTCCTACAAGACAGGTCCTTACGGATCAATTACGTAACTTACCAAAACAAGAGAATCAAAGCTGAATGAAGCTTACCTTGGCAAATTTTCTTGGTAACTTTGACTTGAAAAGGACACTTTCTGCTGGCAAGGGGATGGGCATCATTGTGGCTGCAGCACTTTTGACCCTGTCCTAGGGAATCTACAACTGCCTCTACCACCCTGTCCAACCGCAGCCGCACAAGGGCTCATAACCAGTTTCGACTGATGTAATTATGCAGTAGTCCATCATTAATGTAACTCTCTTTCATTAAAGCAGGTGCAACCTCGTGCGCAAACAAGCGCCTAGGGGATGAAATAACTCCTATGCACGACAAGAACTCGGAACAATTATTTAAAATAAGTTCTGGCACTCCACCCACTAAATTATTAACAGCCTGAGATTCCTAGTTCTTGTGAAATAAACACCCAGAGAAAATTTAAAAGTGAAACAGAAGGAAGAGTTCTGGTTGTGGCACTAAGTTGTAGCACACAAATGAACTACACTTTCAGTATTATTTATTAAAATGGCTCAAGGAGTGGACAGCAAGCAAGGCGGTCAGAGACACAGACCGATATCAACATTTCCTCCTTGCCTTTCCTCTCCCTCTAAGGAAAGAAAGAAAGAAAGAAAGAAAAAAAAAAGAGCAGATACATGCTCATCCTATACACCCAAAGCTAACTCTTTAGGCTCTATGGTGACTACTCTAAAGCTATCAGGTTGGGCAGAATTCCCTTTCATTGAAAAAGCAATAGTAACAAAAGAAAATAGAAAAAAAAAAAAAAACAAAAAAAAAGAAAAATATGAGTCTTGTTCAGATTCAGGTAGGATACAGCTGTAAGTCTTAACATTAAACAAAAATTGAGACACTTGTTACAACCATCCCCCTAGCAGGCCACTGCAGCACATCCCACTGCATCAGCTCCACAGGCAGAGAGGTCAGCTCTGCAGCTGCCTGCAGTACCACCTCACCAGCCCAGGACACTCATGGAGCAAAAAGACAAGCTGAACTAAATGCTCTCAGACAGGGAACCTCTCCTTGACAATAGGCCTTGGCTGCATTATCTGTCATTAAGACCTCAGCAACTGTTTTTGAGGTGGGCAGCAGATTCCCTCTCAGAGGATCCCTGCTCAGTACAGGAACGTACCATCTCTCGACATCCCAACAGACAGGCATTTTTTGAAACGACACTGCTGGCATCTGTTCCTATTCATTCTCATTATAGAACAGTTGTTATTCTTCAAGCACTTCTTATACTGGATGTTTTGCTGAATGCTTCTTCTGAAAAAACCCTGTAAACAAGCAAAAAACCCCCACAACTATCATTACAGCACATGTCAAATGCTTCCACCAAGATTCGTGTCTCTGCGAGCACAGTAAACCTCACTGCATCGCATCAGCAGCTTCAGAGCCATCAGCCCCAAGAGATTTTAAAGAACTTGGTACTCCTCATGACTTACTTCCCCTTTGTGTGTGATCTGTATGTAATGTGAACTAGTTATGATTTCTAATTACAGAAGATGCTAAGTTGCTCCCTGCAGAGTCAGCACCTAAGAGCAGAGTATCTCCAATATTACCCCTATCACTGCACCAACAGTTCCTAAGACATGCTCTCAAACACCTATGACATCAAGTGCAAAGGTGGGAGTCAAAATAACTTATTCTGACTTCCATCTCTGCAGTTTACAATGTTACAGATTAAGAAAACACATATGTAGTTCTGGCTTTCCTCGTGGTAAAGAACTGCTTTTCCAAAGCTGTTTTGTTCTGTGTCCCAGCCCAGGTGACAACTCACACCCACTATCTCTTAATGCCATTAACATGCACATGTCTTGTGTGACATGGTCCTTACCACCTCTGCTTCCAGTTCTTGCTCTCTGCTGTGCGCTCCAAGTCAGGCAGGACTGGACAAGGGGTGGGAACAGAAAGTACTGCAGAGTCTGGAAAATGCTGTATACTCCTAAGTGGTTTGCCTGTTCCCTACAGCTTCCGCAATTTCTCATATTTAACAGAGCTGTATCAAAATCTGTTTTGGCAGTATCACCCCTTTTTCCCCTATGGGGAGAATTTGAGCATTTCACCAGCAGAAAGGTGAGCAGAAATATAGCTCACCTTGCAGCCCTCACAGGCATGAACACCATAATGAAATCCTGAAGCGACATCTCCACAGACTTTGCAAAGAAGAACCATGCCATTAAATTCTAGAATCAAACAAAAAAGTCAAGGATATAGAAACCAGTGACAACCGCAGGAACACGTTTCCAGCTTTTAAAACCTGGACTTAAATTGAAATATGTCAGGTCAGTTCAACACATGAAAAAATACAGCAGAAGAACAGACAACATGGATGTACAAACCCCCTGAACAGTTCAGAAGGTACCAGTGCAAGGGTGGGGGGAAAAGAGGACAAACATGAAGCACTCAAACAAACAGGGAGAAAGCACACATTCACTGGGCTGTCAGAGTAGCACTGCACTCAGTAGCAGAAAAAGAAAGTCTGCTTGCATTTAAGCACTTTTAAAAGGACCATTCAGTTAACTAGGCCACCAAAGTTCAGGCTCAATCTGTTTTTTCCATCAGGACAAGAGAGCCTGTGAAAGGCTACAGTTTCCCCAACAGAGAATAAACACTTTTTCTTAAAAACCAGAAATACTAAAGGACACTTTAGAATATATTCAACACTGGCTATACACTGTACCTATCTGATAACAATTTAGGATAACTCAGCCATATCTACATTTGTAGAGACCACTCATTTGAGTGCATACCCAGAATGGCTTGCAAACTTGAAAATACCTTCTCAATCCCGTAAAAATGCTCATAGCTTGGGTTTTTTTAAGCTTTTCCCCACCTATTTTATTTCAGCTTGTCAATAAAATTTTTTTGCAAGTTCTTAGCGCTGGTCTAACATGGGTTTCACTGAAGCCAATGGGAATTTTACCAGCGATTTTAGTAACCACAAAGTTACCTTAATTCAACAGAGACAGCTGGAAATACTCCCACAGAAACATATTCTACCAGAAGAGTAACTTATTTAACATTTGGGTTTCATTTGTAAAGTGGAACTAAAACCTTTTTTTTTTAAGGTTTTCAGAAAGAAAAAGAGCCAAACCACAACTTTTTCTTTTTTTTTTTTTTTTTAAGCATAGTTAGTACAGAGCTAAAAAAGTTACCTATCTAGCTGAACAATTTACAACAGGTTTCATTCCAGGAACCTCTGCCCTGATACCAAAAATCTAGTTACTTAAGAATTTTTTAAAAAAGGTTCTTACTAAGAACTTAAGATAGGAGTACTTAAAAAAAAAATACCCCAAACAACAACACAACAAAAAAAACCCTATTTGAGGTAGAACTATTAGACAGTTATTCTAGCTTCATAACAATCCAAAACAATAAAACAGTTCTGCCAGTAAAAGAATTCAGCCTCCAAAAGACTAAATTCTAGCTGTTTGCTGAATCACTCATTCCAATACTTATTTTGAATCCTGCCCTTCCAAATATACTTCTCTATCACTGATCTTTTCTGATTACCAAAAGAAGTGTGAAGTAAATATGTATAGATAGATTGTTATGTGTATTTTAAAAGGCCATTCTTTAGTTCCAGTTTATTAGTATTTTGTTTTTCACATCCACAGAATTATGACTTGGAATCAAAAAGATAACTGTTCCACCCACAGCTATAAAAGTATTACGCTTGGGTAATTTATGTTGTTCCTCACAGCTGGTGGGGGAGGGAAGGTGAAGGAGCAGGGGACAGAGTATGAAAGAACAGAAAAACTAGATTTCCAAGACAGCTCCATAAATACTCTTGAAGGCAATTTCTGATTATATCACCTTTACTTCATCACTTCTTCTTAACAGACTCTTTGATTTTCCGAAGATCAGTTTTCACTAGTGACAATTTGAAGTAAAGCTGGACTGTATTTATGGGCTGTTTGAGGTTGGCAGCAATGGGACCCCCATCGTATGAGCATTGGCAATGGCAATACCTTATGCATTACCACACACATAATGCCAAAAGATAAACATGGAGGCTTTGCTATGCACCTACACCACAAGCCAAAGGGAGACCTGGTTGTAACACACGGGGCTGTAACACAGAAGGGGAAAATGGTGTTTTCAGGAACTGGCACCAAACATACTTGTGACTCCATTATGGCCTTTTGTCAAACCAGCAACACTCGACTGGTTTGTTTTAATAGTCTCCTCCAGCCGATCGCTCTTGGGCGCCCCGTCAGAGCCTTCACTGCTCCGGCCATTGCATCCGCCTTCCGAGGAGGAGCTGTTTGGAGGAGATGGAACAGGCGAAGAGGACGACTGGAAACCGCTGTCTGAGCTCTCGCTGTGACATGAGGCTGGGCTAGATGCCGAGCTCGAAGAGCTGATGTAAGCTATCACACCCCCTAAGGCAAGAAAAAAAAGGCAGCACGTAGTGACATAACCAGCAGACATGCACCGCTGCCATGTGAGCCACGCCGTGACCCAGCACCACCAGATCAGCCATTACGTGCTCCTGGGAGCACTCCCTGCCCTCCCTCTCTCCCTCAAGCTTGTTTGTCTCCATTCGTTTCCTACCGCTGACCTCCCAGTCTGCCTCATCCCCTTCTCCCATCCTACCAGCCTCCTCTGGTCCAGGCCAGGATGAAATGGCATAACCAAAAGATGGAGCAACAAGCCATGGTGCTGGAAGGATGGGGCAGCAGGGACAGGGCATGGAGTGACCCAGAGAGGGTTTCCCTGGCCACCCTCTGAGCAGAGCTCATCTGGAGCCAGAGCCAAGACAGGATCTTACAGCGCTGTGGAGCCAGAATGCAAACAAGCTAGGTTAGGGACAGAAATAGGGCAGAGAGAAAGACTTCATGCAGGCTACACGCCAGAGGCACAGAAAGGAAGGGCTGGGAGGTGCTCACGATGCAGAAGGAAAGGGGGCAAGGGAAGGAAATAGCACTGCAGTCTGGTTAGCCTACTGAACGCCATTTGTCCGACTGCAAGCCTTTGTAGCCTTCCTAGCAGCAGCTAAACTCCGAGTGCCAGGCTGCTATTTGCAAACAGCCTCTGTCCTGCCGCGTCTTGCAATCTGACACACTTGAGAATCCCTCCTATGAAACAGCTTTTTGTCCTCAGGCAGACCTGGGAGCAGTTCTGGCTTTTCACAGGCTCCCTCTTCTTGCTCGTAAGCAAGAGAAATTGTTTGCACTTCATATGAGTTTGTCTCCAAGACTCAGCATTTCAAAAGTCAATATAAAAACATTTGATATTTCACTCAAGAATTTCAAAAGCCATAGCCATGAAACTGTTTAAATAAATTACACTCAATATGTTCTACATTTTATGCCCTTATTGCTCAGTAGACTCTCTTCACTGATGACTCAGGACATTGCAGCAAGGAACTCCACACACCAGTAAGAATTCAAAACTTTAAAAGGGCCATGCACTGCCTGCCTTTGAAGGAGAAAAGCACTGGTGTCTGTAGAATCCTTGATCAATCGAACTGGCACAGCAGGCAGAGGCTGTAGCATCTTACATCAGCCATACCCTCCTCACAGATAAAAGCAGTGGTATTATACAACCCTGAAACATCACTGCTTGCAGGGACCAATTCTGACTTACAATTTTTCAGTACTTTTATTAGACATAACGGTCCCTTTAGCACCTCTGCAGCAGCAAAACTGGCCCACTTCCTCTTCAACATTTCATTTTTTCTACCAAGTAAACCTTTGGCAGGAGGGTTCCCTAAACGGGACACAGCCCAGGAGCTCCTGGCAGCGCTGCCTGGGAGCAGAAGTCAGACCAAGGGGCCATGTGACACGTGCAGGACACACAGACTGCTCACGTTCCCAGACAGCAGTGTCCCTGCACCCTGCCACATGGGCTGGTCCTGCACAGATTCATTTATTTATTTTTTTTTTTAAGAAATCCTCCACTCAGCATAGCACGCATTCCGGATCAGGTTTTCGGAGAAAGGAGGATTGGCAAGGGGGGGTCATGAGTTCAGCCAGGGCATGAGAAGCAAGGCATCATCAGGCACCCGTGCTGGGCTAAGGCACCACCTGTTTGACAAAGGTCTGTGCCATCCCCCAGCGCCGCACGCGTCTCTGCCAGGTGCCAGGGCAAAGCTCACTGTTCACCTGGCCCCAGGGAGGCACCGGGCTTCCCAGCAGGCGCCATCCTTATCGGCAGGGGCAGATCGGGACACGCAAGCACAGCCAGCCCCTGCAGGGAGCTCCACGTTTCTCCACGCTGCCACCGCGCCCCATTATCTTTAAACCCTGCTCGTAAAAGAGATGCTCTTTTCCCTCAAGGGTAGGGCCAATGTCACCGAGGAGCAGAGAAAGTGTGTGCCTGTGGGGCAGTTTCACCCCTCTTCTCCTCAGAGCTGGAGGAGCTCCAGAGAGCTGGGCTGCTCCGGCACCCTAGAGAGCTTGGCAGGCTTGCCAGCGTCACAGTCGCAATTCCTCGTACTTTCTCTGTTATTTTGGAAATTGCACTTCCCTGTGAACCCTGCTTTTGTTTGGTCAGCAGTCAAAAGTTGACTCTCACGCAGAGCGCAGGGTGACATCTCAGAACAAAGAGCACAGACACGGAGCACGTACACGTGCACTCCGCAGAGAGGGGGTACCGGGCTGCTCGGTGGGGAAGGCCGCCCCGGTTCTGGGAACTGCCAGGGATTTTCCTAGGGAACCCACCTGCCGGAGGGTGGTGAAATGAGTCCTCTGGGCTACGCGCTACTGCTGCAGCAGCGGCGGCACCGCCGGCTCGGTGACAAGGACCCTTTGGACTCTATCTGGCGGGATCTACTTTAGGGATGGGGCGGGGGGCACCGCAACCCGCTGGTGTTCCATTAACACAGATCTGGCAAGCGGTAGCGCCGCAGGGGCGCCAAGCAGGCGGCGAACTGCCCGGGCGATCCAACCGGCCCCCGGGACGCTGCGGCTGCAGGGGCTCCCCGCGGGCAGCCCCGATCTCCCCGGCTAACAAAGCGGGAAGGGAGCGCGCTCGCCGTGCCCGCGGCCGCCCTCCCGCCTCACCCCATTCCACCGCACCGGGGCTGCGGCTTTTCCCTGCCGCGGTCACGCGGCGCCGGGGCTGGGAGAGCCGGGCCCGCCCTGCGCTGCCCCCGGGCCGCCCCCTCCCCGTTACACAACACCGCCCCCGCGCATCGGGACGGGCCGCGTGCCGCCGCCGCCGCACACGGCCGCACCGCGTGTCCCCCCGCGACCCCGCGCACTCCCCCGCACCGCGCCGCGCCGCCGGCCGCCCGGACCCCCCCCGCTCCACCGCGGCGGGGGCGGAGCCGCGGGAGCCGCGGGGGCGGGGCCGCCCGGCGCCGCAGCTGCGGCGCGGCCCCACGTGTCCCCGGCGCGCCCCCGCCGCCGCCGCCGCCCCGAATGTAGGTCACCAAAACAGCGGCCGCCCGCGCGCCTCACGTGTCCGCGCCGCTCGCCGCCCCGCGCCGCCGCCCCGCCGCTATTATGCAATGCGCGCGTCACCGCCCCGCGCGGCCAATGAGCGGGCGCGCCGCGCGGAACGTAAACACAGCGCGCACATGGCTCGCCCGGCGGGTCCATGTGAGGCGGCGCGGGGCCGTCCCGGCCACCAGCGGGGCCGGGGCCGGGCAGCGCCGCCGCCCGCCGCGCTCCCCCCGCCCCGCCGCGCCCCGGCCGACCCCCGCCCGCACCCCCGCGCCCGCCCGGCCCCGCGGGACCCTCCCGCACAGCTGCCCCCCGCGGCGGCCGGCCTCGCTTACCCGCGCTGACTTCCATGGCGACCTCCTCCCGCAGGGGCACGGGCGGCGCCGCGCTGGGTTCCGCCGGGCCCGGCTCGGCTCCGGTCGGCGCGGCGCGGCTCCGCTCGGTCGTTGTCTTCCCAGCTCCGTGTCCCCGCCGCAGCCCTACATGCAGTCGGCGGGAGGCTGGCTGGCAGAGAGAGGGAGGGAGGCGACCGCGCTGTCTCCTGTCAGAGCAGCGGGTGCGCGTCCCCGCCGCGGCGCCCTCCCCTTTACAACAAAAGCGCTCTCGGGGAGCCGCGCAGAGCGAGTGCGGCACCGCCGCCCGCCCCGCCCCGCCTCTGCCCCGCCCCGCCCCGGCGGCCGCCCCGCCCCGCCCCCGGCCGCCCCCCTCACCCAGTGACACACTTTCCGCGCCGGCGGCCCCGCTCACGTGCGGCGGGAGCGTGCGGCAGCGCGGGGCACTGCGGCGGCGGCGGCGGGGGCAGCGCCGAGCGGGCTCCCCCCGCCCCTCGCCGGGACAGCCCCGCCGGGGTCACCGCCGCTGCCGCTGCCGCAGCCGGAGCGGCGCTCGCCCACCGCGGCCGCGGGGCAAGGTGAGGGGCGGCGGTGTGTGTGTGTGTGTGTGTGTCAGCTGCTCCGGCGCTGAGCACCGGCAGGAAATGCCACCGCTGTGACTGCCGCAGCTGACGAGCTCCCTCCTATCCCGACACGGGCATCTGACAGCTCCCAGTTCCAACTGTCAGCGCTCCGTGCCCTTTTAACCGCGTGTTTTCTCACTGCCTGGAAAAGGGAATATCCGGGAGAGACCCTTCTCGGCAGCGCACACACACCGCTGCAGCCATAGTCTCTCCCTCTGCCGCCATAGGGAGAGGCCATCCCAATCTCCGTCTCTCCTGGTTTTCTGCCAGGTCGTGATTTTGTCACTCCCAGAGCGATTCCAGCCTCTAATACCTTATACCATGCAGTGATGTCCCTGGAAACAGATCCCCCGCTGCGGGGGAGGGATGCGCCTCCAGAGGACCTAAAGCAGGGGTGCCCCCACCGGGGTCCCCAGACTCCCACTCCCAGAAGGAAACCCGCGAAGAAAATGCACCACAACAAAAAAGGGAGCAGAAACTTGGGGAATGCACTCCATTAAGCTAATACGGAACCCAAAGTGAAGCTCTGGCCCTACCTGACTCCGGGGTTCAGAGGCAGATGCATGGCTTCATGGACTATATTGACCTCCAAACTGAGAGCAAGGCAGTGGAGTTAAATGAGGTTAGCCAGTGGAGGTTAAATGCAGCTAAATGTAGTCTACTGCCTCCTAATTTGGGTGAGTTTCCTCTCCTCTCAAATGAGGTAAACAGGTCAGTTTGTGTGAGCTTCATTGCTTCTCAAATAAGGTAAGAGGGTGAGTTTTCCCATTTTCCTGTGCGTGGTCAGCAGCTGGGAGGCATACAGCTTTCCTCTTGGTCCACACTCAGTATCCATCACTATCTCCAGACCCTTCATCCCCCAGCCCCAATTTCCTACAGAAAAAGCTCCTCATATTCCCAGTTCTCCTCCTCATACCAGTTTTAAACTACATTTCCTAAGCCCTGCCATGCTGCCCTCTGGGCTCTTGCACAGTCCCTGCCTGCATGACTGGCAGCCAAGCAGAGCTGCCTGCCCTGGGCACGGTCAGGTGCAGGGCACGATGGCCCACACTCCCTTCCCGTGCTCAGGGCTCTGGCTCGCTCCTCTGCCTGGCTGCTGGTCCTTGTGGACAGAGCACAAATAAAACATATTTGATATCAGCCTATCACGGCATCTCAAACCTCTCAACAGATTAAATTGGCCTACAGACTCAAAGCAGAAGGTAGTGAATACATCAAATGCTATTAGAAAACCAGCTTGGACATCAGGAACAACAGCAGAGCAAGTTCTCTCTCTCTCTGTATTCTGTGTCTCTGGGGTTTCTAATGCTATATTTGGACTTTAACAAAAGAGATGTTTGGGTAATGTTTATTAACTGGTGGGTCGTCAGCCCCGGGGTCTGCTAAAAAAACCCTACAGAACTGCACTGGGTGTGCTCAAAAAACCCTACAGAACTGCACTGGGTGTGCTAAAAACACCCTACAGAACTCTTGCTTTTGGATAAGGCTTCAATTTGCAGGTGGTGGTGGAAGCACCCAGAGATGAGTACGGAGGCACTGGCACTCAGACCAAAGGTCCACCTGGCCTGCAGGCCATTTGTGGTGCTCAAGGGAGGCTCCTTGGTGCATGGGTGCATGGACTCCATTCCAGAGAGTGGTCAGTAAGGGAAGGACTGCTTGTTCACTTCCTTTGTGGGCAAGGATAAATGCTGCTGCTCCTGCCTGGCGGGACAAATGGGAAAGGCAATGTACGCAGGTTCATAGGGAGAGGCCATCACATTATTGCTCCCAATCTCAGTCTATCCTATTTACTGCCAGGACATGATTTTGTCACTCCCGGAGAAATTCCAGCCTCTAGTATCTTTTACTATCTACTTTTGAGACTCTCAGGGATCATTATAGCAGTTTCAGCCTGCTCTTGCCTCTGGTGCCACGCTTGGCAGTCCTGAAGCCAATCCCCATCTGTCTTCAAGAATATATTTAATTTGCTTCCCTCTCCTATCTCAGAACAACCCATCCAGACCTAGGAGTGCTCTCTGTGTTCCCATACTCCATCCTTTCTGGTTCTTTCCCTGAGGTGGCTACAGACACACACAGTTTGTAAGAGCCAAGCACTTCCCTTAGGGATGTAGTATGGCAAAAAGCAAACGATGGGCCCACCACCCAGCCTCACACAGCATCCTTGTCCGCATCAAGGGCACCAAAAGGTGTGTTTCCTGAGAGGGTCCAGCAGGTAGAGCTGGCTGTGGGTGGCCACAGGATGCAAACAGTGTGATTTCTGTCCTGGAATTTCCACAGGAGGTGTCAGAAATGGCCCATCCACTCCTGTGCTCTAGTTCTGCTGTTCAGCACAGAGCTGTGGACTGCCACAGCAGACCATGAGAGGCACTTCAATGTTTGGAGAAGAAAACTGTCTTAGAGAGCATTAAGGTTTTTATTCTGCCCTCTAACCTGGAAAAAGACTCCACTCTGCCAATGTAATAAGAGGGTCAAATTTTTCTTAGAGCCTCTTTCTGCCTACCTCTTCCAAACCCACACAAGCAAACACCTGGCTAACTAACAACTTGTGGCTCTGGGTGCTGGCCAAGTCGTGGTGCCTGGGCTTCTTCTTGAGGAGCTTCTCTTTGACTCTACTTTGGCTGCTAAAGCTTTAGTGTTACTTGCTGAGTGGCAAATAACATTCCCGTAAAGATGTGATGCTCAGTGGATGTTCCCTGGTCCCCACAAGGGTCTGTGATTCAGCTTTCCATGAAAGGCAAAACAAATCCTGGCTTTATGGAGAAGCAGTGTACTGCTGGCATTCACAGTGGCATGGCACCTCTCCAACCTGAAGGCTGGGCAGGCACTTGAATGATCAGTGGAGGAGTGATTGGGAATTTGTGTGTTTGGTCAGTCCTTAGAATCCTTCAGCCTCTGTTTACTGCTGCTGTCTGCGGAGGACCTGTGGTTCTGGGAACAGACTGAAGCGAGGCATTGAAACATGAAGGAGCAGAAGAAGGGAAAAAGCACAGAAGGTGGGACAGACAGCTTCTCCAAACCCCTTCCCACCCCTGGGAAGGAACACAAACATTTATCCCTCTTTCCTCCCAGCCCACACACATGGAGCAGCTCAAGCAGCATATTTAAATTCCAGAGGCTGCAGAGTGATTCCCATCTGTCCTACCTCTGGGTGGGAGATGGCACAATGTTGTTGCAACCAGCTAATGCTGACTTAAATGTTAAGTGCAGCCGATAGCTGGATGGTGGGACAGGATGCACTTTGGCCACCTCAGGAGAGGTATGTAGAGGCTGATGACTCTTTTTCCTCAGGCCTGAAATGCTGGTGGTTCCTCAGGTTGGATCCGAATGCCTGCACCTTTCTGTCCCCGTAGAGAGGCCCTCCTAATCCTGGTAAACATCCACACATCAGCCAGGAACGTGTGAGTTTCCATCAGCAGGCATTTCTGCTTTCGGATGAGTTGGATTTCTTCAGTGCCTGGCACATTTACAATAGTACTAGTTTCATCCCAAAACATAAACTTTGCTAAGAGAAAAAAAAATTGTTTACTTGAACAGTGCCAAGGAGCAGCATTTTTTCATGCCACAACAGCTCCTGAAGTTTTCTATTTCTTTTTTTCCTTATTACCTCAGGAAAAATTCCTAACCTCTTATTTGTCTTTTTGACTGATGCTCAGAACAGTGCTGACATTTGCACAGTAGATCTACAGTAAGGCCAGGTTCTCTTCCCTGGTTGTTTACAGCATACAATGGTTTAAATAGAATAAAAGATATTTTCCCCCATATAAAATTCTTTGTCATTCTGGTCAGTCTGTGCGAGGAGATCCTCATGAAACCCTCTGTCTGCCCTGAATAATTTGTGCTCCACAACTGCAGATGGAACTAGTTCATACAAGTACACGTAGGTGAGGCAACTGATACCAAACCCATGCTTGCATTTCCAGTTTCTTTAAAGCAGAGATTCACTTGCTATCTACAGTAACTACCTTAAATACTGCCCTCTAAAAGTCTTTATAAAGATAGCTGTAACTGTGACTTTCTTTCGTACATTAAGTGATATAAATAGCCAGAAGTCATCTAACTAATCTTAGCCTCTGGAAGCCAGTGGAAATTTTTCTATCGATTAGAGTCAGCTTGGGTCAAGCCCTACACAGTGTTTTCTAACCCCCTGCCCTACTTTTTCTCCATTCCAATTTAACATATATATCTCTAACTCTTTCAGTTGGTGCACTTTTTTCTCTCTGTCAAACAGAAATCCTGATAAGGAGGTCCCAGAGGTCTTTTAGCTTGTCATCACATCCCTTCATAGGCTGAATGTGTGCAGAATGCTTTAGGAAGAAGCAAAAGCTAAATATAGAATAATTTAAAGCTGCCCATTAAGGGCATGCCTACATGACACAAATGCAGCTAGCTTAGGTCCTGGGAGTGGTGCAGTCACAGAGCTAAGTATAACCAGGCAGAGGATGTGGCTCACAAACCATCCCCTTGCACTCACATCCTGTCTCTCGGTATCAGAGCCTTAGAGGAAGATATAAAAGCTCATAATAGACAGTCATATACTAACTTGCCCATAGGGTAACTCTCTTCCTGATTAAGCTCCTCAGCAGTCAGTTTATAGCCTGAAGCACATAACCCTGCCACTTTTTTCTCTTACCCAGCATTATTGCAGCCACGCTTTTTCTTCACAGACTTTGGTAGTACAACTGGTGGCCTGGGCTGGTCAAATTGATGGGAAATAACCTCATGCAATAGTGATGTATTACCACTAGCCTCATCTGCCCCTGTAGATCTTAATGGAAGGTGATGACTTGGACTTTTAGTCTAGGAGGATAAAGCATTAATTCTATGTTAATCAAGCCTATCTGATATGGCAGTAATATCACTGCCCACCTTTTTCTTTTTGTGCTATAAGTTCCTTAATCTGTCAGTATATCATCTATTTATACAGAAATCAAATCATCACCTAACGAGACAAAGATGAGAATATATACTGCTTGATTGGGCCAAGTGGGATTTTTGGGAGAGAAGCAGAATGGATAGTGCAAAGGATGTACAAGGAGCTACCCTTTGCCTTCACTGAAAAAGACTCACACAACTTAGCTACAGGTGATTTCTGACTGTGCCGTCTCAGAGAAGGCATCAGCAATGTTGTATTGAAGGCACAGTCAGCATCCACCTGCTGCCTTATGCTCTGACAGCTGCCAGTCCCCCCTCCCCACCACCCAAACCTCTCCAGGAGCAACTGCATTTCCCATTCTGGAGTCTTTTGTACTAAATACCCTTCTAATTCTGGATTTCTGTATTTTCCTCTGCCTTTTCCCAACTCTTTTATATCTCAGTGTCCTGAAGAGCACCTTATTTCAAAGCAGTGATGCTCTCTAGGAAGTTAGCTAAGCTGGAGGCTGGCAGCAATCACCTTGG
Source organism: Melospiza georgiana (assembly GCF_028018845.1). Lineage (NCBI taxonomy): Eukaryota > Metazoa > Chordata > Aves > Passeriformes > Passerellidae > Melospiza > Melospiza georgiana. The sequence continues at coordinate 38,978,844 of NC_080430.1, read as the reverse complement.
CACTGCATGACATGGTGCTGGCCAGGACATCCCTGGTGTGGTGTCACTGCTGTCACCAGATCAAAACCATTGCTTCAGAAGTCTTCTCGTAGCTCAGCTCCACCATTCCCCTTCTGAACCCTCCAGGCCACCAAAACGTAAGCTCAGTTTGATTATTCTCTTCATAAGCTATGTTCGTTCTTGGAGAGATGTAGTGTCACAACACAAACATAAAGCTCACCCTGGGCAGAGCAGAGATGCAAATGATGCCTTCTCCTTGTTTTGGGGAAATTCTGCAGGTTGTATGAAGGGGACACAGACAGGAATGATAGCCCCAGCTCCTGCAAGGCTTTATGTATCGCCCTTTCTTCTCCCCTCTGCAGCAGCACAAACTTACTGTGATTACTGGTGTAATTTACAAGGAAAATTCCAGAGAAAACTCAGCTCAGTCACCAACAGAGGCAAACAGGACTTGCATCTGGGCCTTAAATATCATGAGTTTGTAGAAAATGAACAGCTTTCATTACAGGTGCCATTGGTCCCTGTGCACTGGCCCAGAGAGTGAGAACTGCCTTTTACATCTAGGCAAAACAAAGGCAGCTATAGTCAAATCTGAAAAAATTCTCTGGGAAATAAACCAAAATGCATTTTTCCCCTGAGACTTATTATCTGTAACTACCCAAAGGACAGCTGGCAGCTCAAGGGCCAAGACAGCTCCAGGCTCTACACAGCACAGTGGATTTTCCCCTGACTGTTGTCTCACTTGGAGTCCAGAAGATGACTTACAGCTTCAAGGTGCTGAGTTGAATCAAGAGATGATGCATGGGACTCTGTATTGGACCTTGTGTGCTGCTGGATTAAGCCCAGCTGGTCTAACTCTTCTTCTGAAAAGCTGGCTTCTGTATCCTGCTAAGAGCCTAAAGAGTTAAAGTTATTAACTGGCTTCTGAATAAAATGCATTAGGAATAAATATGCTTTAGGATAAACCTATTAAATGGATAAAAATGCCATTACCAGGGGTGAAATATGATTGTGTGACCTTTTAAATAAATAAGCCTGCTATGCACCAAATTATGTCAGATAATAAGCTTTATACATTATAAAGTCATGCAGTAGGTCTCAATCTTCGGGCATTCAATGAAATATCGCTAGCCATAAAGGGCTCCTGAAATGTTACACTAAAGAAAATTGCTTCCAGCTATAAAAACTTAACTGTTAAAACAAATGGAGTCTCTCTCATAAAACCCTTTGCAAGGCACTGGTAGCAAGAGCAAAAGCTTACTAGAAACAAACCTGAGGCATTTGCAAGTACACAGCACTTCTTAAAATAACTCAGGCTCCAGATAAATCTGGAATAACTCTGTTGAAAGCAGAAGGGTATAACCCCAGAACACCAGCATGAGATCCAAATTATGTTTGTAGGGCCTTAGAAATATGCTGGTGGGATAGCTCTGGGTACAAACATTGCTGTGTATCCAAACTGATCTGACTTGCAGTTTTGGCACTTGTGCAGGCAGTGGAAATGCCGACCTCTCTGTCTGTCCTGAATCTTGGGTCTGGCTGTGTCATGCCTCAGCGACTTGCCCAGATTACTCCTGACACAACAATATTCCTGCTAAGGGACCATTTGTATTTGATGGGATGGAAACAGAGCTGGATATTATCAGCCTTGTGAATAAAGGCAGACGTGCATTTAGCCAGATTCAGCTACCAGCTTCACATGCGGCAAAACTGGCTCTCTGCATCAAGTCAGAGTAAGAACTTTCTGCTCTAAACCATTACAAATAAGAGGGAAGGAAGCCAATTCTCTCATTCCTTCTAGTGATCACAGGCAAACCAACAAAACCTCCTGGTGAGGCGCTTGCAGTTTTAATAAAATCATCATGGTCACTTAATCTCTTGTTACATGAACATCAGCAAATAAACACAATTCCCAGCTTGGGTCTTGTGCTGGTTTTGGCTGGAACAGAGTTAATTAGTTTCAAACATAGTTCCAAGGACTGGAAATACTCTTGGAATTCCCTGACACAATCAATTATCTTCTTAAAAAGTTGATGTCAGACACTGACAAAAAGGACCATTCCTGTTTCTTCTGGGTTTTCATTTTTTTGTTTGTTTGTTTGGCGGAGTTTGTGCGGGGGTGCTTGTTTTTTTTGCCTGTGAACTGGGAGAATGCATCCTAGAAACCTTCATCTACAAACACTGATAATTTTCACCAAAGCACAACCCAGTGCAATCTTTTCCAGGAGGGGCACTTAAAGAGACATAGCAAAATTCAAGCACACAAAATTAGCCAGCCCTGCTCCAGTTCCCAGAGAGTTCACTCTCTGATCCTTAGCAAAGAAAGAGGTGCATTCTCCACAACTAGTTTTGGTGCTCCTGCTAAACACAGCGAGGTACACTATGGCAAACACAACCTAAACAGGACCACTGCAAAGGAATGGGTGGCATCATGAGGCCAGCAGTGAAATTTTATCTTGTTTTCCTGAACTGGAGTGCAATGTCTAGAAGCAAATAATAGATCTGTTCCAGGCAGGAGCTCAGCTGCATCCTGAAGATGCCTCCAGGCGCTTGCCATTTTGTTTTATTGCTGTTCCTCACACTGGTGAATGGTAAGCATTAGTCTCACAGAGAAGACACATTACTGGGGTGAAGGACAATGGCTTGTTATATAATCCTGCCAAATCCTTGATACAGCAGTTCTCAGCAAACAACCATCTTGCTCTGAGTCATTTGGAAAGTCTCTGGTTCAGTGAGCTTCCAGGAGCAGACCATCAAAACAGGTTGTATTTCCACTTCCCATTTCAAATTACAGGAGGCACTTATGAGTCAAGGCAGTAATTTTCTCTTTATCTGCCTTCAGATGCCATCCCGCACACGGATCCAGCCCGTGCACCTGCTGAGCCAGAGGCCCTGTGGGAGTTCCCAGCCAGTGCTGGATGTCACAGCTTGCAGCTGTCCTGGGTGGCTGCTGGCACGAGGGCAACCACAGTGTGAGGAAATCCTTACCCTGCTCTTCAGAGAACTGGAGATGCTCCACGTGGGGCTGGACTTGCTCCACACTCACCAGCCTTTTTCCAAATGCCCATGGCTGGTCCCTGCCAAAAGCAGGCACTGTGCCCATTAGACCTCTGGGCTGGCCCTGCATGGCCATTCATATTTTTTTCTTGTTTTATTTCCCTTTGAGGCAATGCCAAATCCTAATTCAGTTCTGGGGCACAGATCCCACCCAGCAAGACACATTACACTGTGTCTGTCTTGGAATAAGGAGGACTCCTGCCCCAGAGCTTGGCCAGCTCAGACTCACTGCTCTCCCACCTCTGCCCAAACCCACTGCTCTCCCACCTCTGCTCTCCCAGCTCTGCTCCTCCCCACCATGCCTGACAGACAGTCACAATCAGCTCTTGTGACAACAGGATTGGCACAAGAAGCTGACCAGCTCATCTTTTACAAACCAAACAACCACAACTTTGGCAATCTCACTCCTACTGAATAACAACAACAACAACAAAAAGAACGGAGTCAGCAGCAAGCAGTAGCTGTTGCACAGAGCTGTAAATAAACCCAGGACAAATGAGATGAGGCAGCTTGGGTTGGCTGGTGGGTGCTGAAAGAGCTGGTCCAGGGTTGCCCTTTCAGGGTGGGCCAAAGTGGGGGAAGATGGAAGGCAGTCACTTCCCTGGTTTTCTAACTCCCTGCACAGGACAAAATTGCTTCAGCCTTTACTGCTATTACACACTTCCTATGAAAGTACCATAGAATTCAGTGCTCAAGCTGTAATGCAATTAATGTGATTCTAGGACAATTTGCAGCATCTGCAAAAACCATCAAGTTTCATATCTGTGGTTCATTTCAACAGTCATAATTTGGCTAACAAAATTATTCATGCTCAAAACTTCTCTTAATTTTTTTTCTTAAAACAGGTTAAAATTTCAGAATGTGGTCAGAATAGCATCTACTAGAAGGTGAGATTGTTTGCTAGAGAGGCATTTTGAAGTTTAAGTTCTAAACAGATGGGACCATCAGTGGAGGAAATAGAACTCATGTATGCCATATGCTTTACATAGTTTTATGATTCTTGTATTTTTTATTAAACTAGCCAATGAAAGTAATAACTATACTGGAGATTTTCATTTAGTCTCAGGAGCCAGAATAGTGATTCAGTTATTCATGGTGTTTTCACTTCTGTTTTCCTTCTCAGCAACATAAATCATAAATCTAAGAGTTGGATTTTCAGTGTAACTTACAGTAATCAGCTTATTTTGTGTTTCCCATTGATATGGTGTAACTATTGCTTTAAAATTGCTGTTTACAATGGGCAGCAATCAACTTCACAGCACAAATCATTGGTCTAAAATTAAAAACTTAGTATCTTACTATTAGCTTATATGGATTTTAGACTCTGCTTCTTAAGAAAGGACTACCAGGCATCCATCAGAAATAAAACTACTTAGATTAAGATTGGGGGTTAGATTCTACAGATTCAACAGAACCAATTGAATCAAGTATTTTCTATAATTCTATTTTTAAAAAACCAAACCTCAAGAGAAGTCATTTTACTTGCAGACTGACTTTTCAGCTACACTGTGTAGCTGAATCTTAATTTGTGTCCTTTTCTGTAAAAAAGATCTTAAGCAGATGTTCTCCAACACCCGTAGCAGTAACTTGCAAAGTGAAAATAATACAAAACTTTCTGTTTTGCTTAAAAGGTTCATTATGACTTTGTTTAACTGTGCCTTGGCAAAACTGCTTTCCAAATAGTTGCAAACAAAGCAACTTATAACACATTATTTTTATATATGGCTCTGAAAGAGCTGAAAACACAAAGCTCAAAACACATAATTTATAAAGGTTGTGTAACTTGCTATCTAAACTTATCTGACTAATCATGAAACCCGTGAGAGAGGCAGGTGGATTGTAACAGCAGATGAGTTGAAGGGCTGCGATTCTCATACAAGGAAAGGGTTCAAATAATTGCTTGTTAGTCACAGAAAAACAATGCTGCAAGAAAACTGTATGAATAAATGAATGAGTGAACACTGGACTAATGAGCTACTTCCTCTGCTTGGTGGATGAGCTCTCAGGGGATGATGACTCGTTTTCGTTACACTCGTGAGCACAGTGCAGAGTTAACAGGGTCTTGGTTTCTGCCTGCTGCTCTAGTGACACACAGCCTGGTGACAAGGCCTGGGACATGGAGGGCTTGAGCACTGGACACAGGACATTTACTTCACAGCACCAACTGAGAGCTGTCCTCCTGCCCTAGGTTTGGTGAAGTGCAGGCGCTGCCTGGTGTTTCAGGAGAGCAGATTGATACCATGACACGGTGGAGCTGTTCTGAGAGCTGTAGGTTTGTTCAGCCAGGTTTATACTGTGGGCACTGCCCCACACAGGCCTGGCTGATGAGCCCTGAGGGACCCTGGCTAGCTGTGGCCTTGTCTATCAGGTGTTCCTGTCCCTGAGCAGCACCAGAGTATTAACAAGCCCCATTGAAAGCCAGCTTACTTGTTCTCTTTTTTTTTTTTTTTTACTTCTCCTCCGGTTCTCCCCCTCCCCTTCATGTGCCTCTCCATTCCTCTGTTTCCCAGAGAACTCCTCAGCTTGCACATGGACAGCCAGCTTGGGGCCAGAGGCATTCCTCTGCTGCTCTTGTGCAAGGAGATACAGACTGCAAAACCCCTATGGAGTTTCATCAGCTAGGGTCCAACATACTGACTAGAGAGGTTTTCCCAAAGCCTGGCACCAGAAGAGCAGGGAGACCTGAGAAGGCTTGGAAGAGGGGTACCCGCCATTTGAGAGAGCAGTGTCAGCCGGCATTGGTCTTATCAGAGCCAGGCTTAATTTAATCATTCATCTGCTCTCTGATCTCCAGGATACCCCTGCTCTCAATTTCCCTGAATGATGGAGAGATGACAGTACTTAATGAGATTGACTGTCATCTTCATTACAATAACAGCCTTTCATTATATCATTGAACATCATTTGATGCCAAAGAAAAGCATGCTCTCTTAAATTTCAGGCAGTGACAAGGGGTCCAGAAGAACAGGGTTCCAGTCCTGGCTTTGCCAGAGGCCTCTTCTGGCCCATTAGGTAAGAGCAGGACAGCCACTGAATTAAAGGTTGTGTAAGCAGTGTAGCTCAGACACTTCCTAACTGTAGGGAGCGAGGCTCTGCAACCTAAACACTCTGTGTGTAATTATTAAATTGAAGCTGATTCAGAACCTTGACACATAAAGAGAACAACCTAGAGGCTCTCTCCTTCCTTTCATACAGCTTTACATTTCAAACAATTACTTTAAAAGGACTGGATCAAAAAGTTGGTGGTTGCTCAAAGCCCCAGAAAAGAGCATCCAATTCAAATCCAAATTGGATTTTTTGTGGCTGCAGCAGTGTTTCCATCATTCTGAGTATTTTGGCTTGGTACTCTCCGAACTAGACTTGTCTCTTCTGGAAAAGAAAAGGGATGTACAAAAATATGGTGTTTTTTCCCAGCCTGGAGAGTGAGTAGATAATAGAGTAGGAATCAGGATCTATTTTTAGAGCCTAGCTTTTTAATTCATTAGCTGTACAGAACTCTTCACAGGCAGTCACTTTTCTCTACTGGGTCAAGGCTGGGGAACAACTGCTGCATTACAAGGACAGAGATAAGTGAGAAAGTCGAGCTATAACTCTCCTCCATCACTAATTACTTCATTCTAAGGCCCCCACAAAAATCACCAGTGAAATTCCATGACCTTCTGCTGCAAGGAAGGAGCCAACTGCCTCCTCCAGCAGCATCTGTGCCTTTTGCAGGCATGGTGCCAGCGTGCCTCTCCCAGCAGCACACAGCTGCCTCGCAGAGATTCCCAGTGCTTCGGAGACAAAGCAAGGAAACAATCACACTCGCTGTTGATTAGTGAGTCCCTGCTTTGCAACCCAGCTCGTGTTGCCAAGTAATGAGCACTTCTATTAGCTATGTGGAAGGGAGTTTCCTACTTGCTTATTTAAAGAACATCCTAAATCACACAATCTGTTTTTACACATCCCACCCTTCGGGACAGAAATAGTGCCCTTGCCAGGTCCTCACCTTGTACAAAAAGCTGAGTGATTAACTAATCTAGGCAGCTGACACAAAAGTGAAATCCAGCCTAATAAAAGCTTACAGTCAACTATTTTCAACAGCACCTAAACCAGGCTGAACCAGCCTGGTACTGTACAGCCCCACTTCTCTGCAGTTTAACTGTGGTATTCATTTTGTCTTGCATAGAAACCAGACAGCTCTTTTAATTACATCCAAAACATGCCTGCTCAGACTGAGAAATGATCAGCCCTGCAAACAGAGCCAAGTAGATGGCTTGGAAACAGATTACTAGATTCCTCCATGTCTTAATAGATTTGCCTAGTGAAATTCCTGAAGCTTCCTCTTCCCTCCCCCTGCCCTCCTTCAGCTACAGCTTAGTGTCCCTGTTTCAGGCAGACCCTTGGTGTCTGGGGAGGACTGAACTCACATTACAAGCCTCTCACTAGGACTGTCTCAGGTGACTGGTTTCTACCATAATCTTAAGGAACACAGACTACCTGCAATCTCTAGAACTTGCACAACAGGTTCAAGAATCAAGTAGGAAAGGCAGAGATCACATAACCTCTCTCTAACCCTGGCTTCCCAAGCCAAGAACCCCAAACAAAAAAGGTTTCCCTCAATGTTATGCCTTTTTGAAACAGAGATTAGTAAAATATAGTCTTTCTACTTCACATAAATTCTGCACAGCAATGTCCCTTCAAAACCAAAATCCTGTCTTAAGATCATGAGACACTTGTAGCATGGAAAGACACAAAGGCAATCTCAAGGACTTGGAATGAGCTGTACAGACCCAGAGCATCCTCTGAAGGCACCACCATCTGTTTCAAATTCCCTCACTGGACTGCTAGATACCACACCCCTTTAGATACACTGTCATCAGCAGTTTTCAATAAACTTCAGAGGGAACAGTATTTTCTTTTAAAGTTCAAAGAATTACAGGACCACAAGGGCCAACCTAAGGTAGGTCTCTAGACCAGCCACCTGCCAGACACCTGCCACGTGCTGCAAGGTTTGAAAGCTGGCAAATGACACAGCGTTAAGTGCTGACTGCCCTGTCACCTGCTGTCACCCTCCCCCATCAATGACAAAGGTCCCTAACAGCTTAACAACCCCAGTAGACTATCACCAGTCTTGAAGTTGTTGCCAAAAAAAAAAAAATCACAGATTTGGGTTGAAGGAACCTTTAAGATCATCTAGTTCCAAATCCCCTGCCATGGGCAGGGACATCTTTTTCTAGACCATGTTGCTCAAACATGCTCTGTACAGCTAATGAATTGAAAAGCTGGGCTCTAAAATGAGAGCCTGATTCCTACTCTGTATCTAAAATAATTCCAAAGGAACAGACACATTGGCCATACTGGCACTACCTGAAGCCATTAAATCTACAAAGCAGACAGAGCAGCCCCCTCTCTGCAATAACCCCCTCCATGCTCAGGGGAGACCTCACTCATCAAATCTGCTCCAAGGAACTTCCACTTCCTGTCCTACATCGTCACAGGACTACCTTTCAAAAAATCAGTGATATTTTAATGGAGTGGCTAAAACAATCTCCCATGATTAGAACAGATAGCTTTAATACTTTTTAACAGATTATTTTGCATTTTTCTTGTTTGAACCAAACAAAACATCATAAAAAAATTGCCACCTTGAGCTGTAATTCCTGGCTTTGAGAACACACTGCCAAAATGTCTCTTCCTTAGACTACCACCCTCCCATAGGAACTTACACTCATGAACACAGTGGAGTATTAAGTGAATTTCTCAGCTGAAGGGAAAATCTTAACATGTTTCAATGTTTAACATGTTTCAGGAAAAAAACCCAAAACATTCTGCATCCCAAGCTGAAGCTCCAGGAAGACAGAAGACACAGCTACTTCTGTCAGCCTTCTTCACAGCCTTCTACCAACCTCTTTTCCCGTCACTACCTAATGGATATAATACAGAATGTGTGGAAGCTATGACAGCCATCCACCTGATTTACCAGGACCTGCATTTAATCTCCCAGCCTTTATGTGCAAACTGACTTCATGCTGACAAGGTCCCACTGTGATTTCATAAAAAGTAGTCTAGATACATTCATCTGTAACTGTTACTCAAATGTGTTTAGTTCTACCACCTAACCATGCAGAGTAAATCAGAATGCAGCTCTTTAACACAGATGCATGTTTTCTGTTCTGTTATCAAAAGGTTTAAGAAACTGTCCGCCCCTCAATCTTGGCAAGTGAAATACCTACTCTACAGTATTTTACTATTCAGCCTAAAATCTCATCATTCTTAGAAATGTGCACACATTTTTAACACTGTGCACTGCAATGAACAGAGCAAGCTTTACCTTTCCATTTTGCACTTAGCTGATTTAGACAATGTTTGCAGCTGAGAGGCCCAAAGGCTGATTTGACACTGAAGTACAAAAAAACAGAACTTGAAAAATAAAATAGCCATTAGTATTTAATTACCCATGAAAAATAAATGAGCACTTTCAGTTTACATCTCATTGCACAAGATCAAATCTGGCCTTCAGTCCAAGCACAGGACAAACACAGACCCTATCCTACAAGCAGTGACTAAATAAAAGAGAAAAAAGAACATGGACCAGCCCTTGGGCTTTCAATACACATTGCACACGTCCTTCCACATTATCCAAAGTGAAACCCACCACAGAACTCTACACTCAGGGCCTACAATCTCCACAAGTATCAAATTACATTTTCAAAAGCCTGTCAAAATACGGAAACACCCGAACTCCTGGAGAATTCTACGCTTATCCACACGACCCAAGAAGCAGCAGAAGCACAGCCGAATTGAACAACCAGCATGATCTTTATTGGGTGGCCGCGCCTACAAGGGTTAGCGGTAGCGGTGCAGCTGCAGGGTGTTGCGCCTCCTCCAGGCGGCGCGGCGCGAGCCCCCGATGGTGTGGTGGAATTTGTGGCCCTTGCCGAGGCCGCGGCTCTTGCGCCCGGCCGACGTCAGCCCGCGCATCTCCCTGTGCTTGTGGACGGGCTTGGTGATCCATTGGGTATCGGGGTTCCTCCGGATGGTCTTGTGGAAGGGATCGATCAGGATCACTTCAAAGAACTTGTAAGTGGAATCCTCGCCCACCCAATACGAGTTCAGGACTCTCAGAGCCCCACAGTGGCGGCCGGCACGCTCCTAGAGGCAAAAATAAACGCAACAGGCTGTCAAACCATGGATGCAGGACACTCTTCATGCAGAAAGATTATCAACTCAAACATTAAACTTCCATTTTCCCTAGGACAACCTCTTTTCCTATAAAAACTCATCCCCTTCCAGATGCAAAGGTGCAACTGAAAAGAAAACCGTGTTACAAAAAAAAAAAGGCTGTTTGGATTCCTGCATGAAACAGGATTTGTCAACCAAGCAGGAGCACCCAGTCAGTAAAAACACAATGTTAAGAATAACTTCAACATGAATATGAAGAGCATGAGCTGCACTTGGGGTGATGGAACAATCTTTTATGGGAAGTTATGAAAGTGATTAATTTCCACATCTAAAGCTACAGGGGAGAAAGAAATTTCTGCAGAGTGTAAGCCTGTACTGGTAGGAGTAAAGGAATAGCTGATGCAACAAATCTTTGTACCACTGCTGGCATATTAGTGTGTGCTATTCCTATCCTCACTTGTGGTTAGGAAGACACAATCTTAGTTCAGAAAACAAAACAAAACAGAAAATAGCAATTATGCAACTCAATCTGCTTCTCCTGTCAAGAATACTCCTTATTTAAGACACACTGTGTTTAATTGTAGAACTTTATCATCATTATAGGGAAGCATGAACTAGTGGACCCCATTCATCTTCTTCCCCAATGTGATCTTAACCTATTGTTTCAGGCTTCCCTACACAGCTTGACTATTTTCTGCACATGGAATAACATAGTAAGTCCTTTTATTCTAGTGAGAGAGCAACACCTGTATGAAATATTAGAACACTAACCATCCTCAACCAGCTTCTATTTGAGGATGGGAGCTCCAACTGAGACTTTGCATTTCTGTAATCTGAAAAATATAAATCTTCTGGAAAGACTGTGTCAGATTCAGAAAATTTGAAGCTAAAACTGAGGGCAAATAACCTCTTCCATAGCTGTCCTAAGTGAGCATGTCATTAGCCCTCAGGTATCTGGGAATAACACATATGAAGACAATGCCATGAGCACTGAAAACAGAATAGCATTTTTAATTCAAACTCATCATCTGTGTTTCTTTTAAACAAGCATGTCCCATTTATATTTTTTCCCTAAAAAAAAAAAAAAACATATTTAACTAGCAGAAGTCACTCAGCAATATTTTTCAAGTCCTGAGAACAGAAAAGTCTTCTGCTTCAAGTTGGAAAGGCAATGACCCTTCTTCCACAACGTCTAGTTTGAGAATGCAGCCTGGTATTAACTCTAATCCACTGAAAGAGGGTTTTTTTGTAAAGGTGAGAACTCCATCTCTTCCAGACTACAACTGTGATAGCAATGAAGCTTACAAGATCTCATCAAATCAAAGTTTACATTTTGAGCATTTCAGTAACAAGATCTCACCTAAAAATAGGTTAACCACCAAGCTGTGTGCTTGTGAGGTACCAGTTTTTTATAAAGAAGCAAAAGGTCTCTGGCACACTGCCTCCAGCTCCTGCAATACATCTAAGGGTGCTGTGCAGCACACTACACAAACAGGTGCTACAGGCTTTAAGACAGGAACTCACGTGTACTTTGTGAAAGGACCATCACCTGCAGCTGGTGATCCACACCTTAGCACATCCAAGTTCTTATTTCTCACGCCTAGCTCTTTATTTTACTGTGGCTTGGACTAGTTATGTGTTTTTCATAACAAATATTGTGGCACACTTGAGAAGTATGAACTTCACTAAACCACTCAAGTGGTTTCCATAGACTCCATTCTAAAAGTCTGGTTTTTTATTGTCTCAATAGAGTTTTAAAAGACTGCTGCTTTCCTGCCATCATTATTCAAAATCTTAATAACAACTTATTAATAAAACAGCTGGTTTGGTTCTGTATTTTTTGTCCTTGAGTATTTTCAGCTTTTACAGACTAAAACTTTCCAACCCAAATTTGTGAGCAATAACCAAGACACTCACCTCTGCTACAGACTGAAGACTCCTGGCAAACTTGAGCTGGTTAACACCATGATGCACGGGTTTACCATAGGTTGCACCTTTGGGGACTGGGCGTTTGCGGCCACCGCGGCGAACGCGGACACGGTAAATAACGTAACCTGAAACAGACAGTGACTCAGGAACTACAGCAATTCCAGCAGCAATTGTACTGCACTTCCAACCCCCCAAAATGTACATGAAATGCTGCAACACAAAGCCATTTTACCAATTTTTACCAGAATTTACAACTTGGGGTGGATAGTGCAAGATGGTTTTGTTATTTTCATTACAACTGAGTAAGGAAAGTGATATCCTGAGGCAACTGGTTTTGGCTCCAAAGCAGAGCTTATGGCACCTTTTCACTATCCAGTCCCAAACCAACTAAGATCAGCTACAGCTAAACTGTTTAAAAAAAACCCTAAAAAAAAAAAAAAAAAAAAAAAACCACCCAAAAAACAACAACCCAAAAAACAACCCCTAAAAAAAAAAAATACCAACCAGCAAAACCACTACCTGAAATTCAGATGGCAGCACTCAAAAAGCACTGAGCACAAGCCATCCACAAACCCTGCTGAAATCCTGTTACTGAGGAATGACAAAACTAGACAGTGACAGAAGTGTCAAATCCTAGCTTTTTATTTTCTTTGTGAATAAACATACTGGGTTTTTAAATGGATTTCCAGAAGTTCCACATGGATAGCCACTTATCCCATTTCTTTTCCTGACCAGTAACTGTTTTTCAATGACAGTACAAACTCCACCATCTTGCTCAAGTGCATGCAGCTGTAAAACAGTCATGACTTGGGCTGGAAAGAACCTTAAAGATCCAGTTCCAAGCCCCCTGCCACGGACAGGGACACCTTCCACCAGACTAGCTTGCTCAGAGCCCCATCCAACCTGGCCTTGGACACTGCCAGGGATGGGGTACTCACAACTCCTCTGGGCAATGTGTTCCAGTGCCTCACCACCCTCACAGTAAAGAGTTTCTTCCTAGCATCTAACCTAAACCTCCTCTTTCAGTTTGAAACCATTTCCCTTGTCCTGTCACTACATGCTCTTGTGCAAGTCTCTGTCCAGATCTCTTGGTAGCTCTTTTCAAGGTGCTAGAATGTTACAGTTCAGTCACCTGAAAACAGTAAAAGTAACAGGACATCCTCCAAACCTAGGATACTAAAACCCCTGCTCAATTGTGTGGCACCACCATTGCACACGAACAAAAACTGAAGCCGAAGCCCACCTGAGCTTCCCCTGTTAGAACACAACAGAAGGCACAGACGTGAAATTAAGTGAAGTTATGGTTTTAGGCTGTGGGCACTGCTACCAGCTGAGGACATTTACGATATTCTGTTCATTTCATGCAGGACACTCCAGTTTATTGGGGGATACTTCAGCTTCACTTTGACACTGCTGTCACTGCAGGAAGCCACGTCCCTCCACGGTGACCCGGCACAGGGACCTGATGTGTCGGTGCCATTACCTTGCTTGGCCTTGTAGCCCAGCCTGCGGGCCTTGTCGGGGCGCGTGGGGCGCGGGGCGCGGTGCAGGGCCGACAGCTGGCGGTACTGCCAGCAGCGCACGCGCAGCAGGAACCGCATCACGTCCGACTGCTTCTTCCTCCACAGCTCCTGGATGTACTTGTAGGCACCCATGGCTGTCTACCTGCTGGATGGAGAGAGCTCAGTGAAACACTGCAGCAAGAACGATTCCCAGCTGGAACATCTGCCACCAAGCCACACACGGAGCAGCACCGGAACACAGGGAGCTCTCACGCTTCTCCGTAGCACTGACACATCTGGGAACGTGGATCACACCTGGCAGCCTGCAGCTGACACCCTGCAGTCACCATTCCCAGCCATTTTCCTCCTCTTTTTTTATTTATTCTGAAGTGTCAAACTCCTCAACTGAGAAATTTTCAGCTGCGCTATGTCTGATACTACTGAGCCCAACAATTAACAGCAGAATCGAGTTTTACATAAAAAACTACAGGATTTGTGAGGAGTTATTGTTAACTCTGACTTTAGTAAACTTTTTTCTTCTAAGTGAAAGCTTAACATTTTATTAATAAGTTGAAGTTTAACAGTTCCTTAAGAAATGAGCTGGATTGGAACTTTTGCTTCTTTAGAGCTATTCACATGGTAGCACAACATCCCAGGAAAGACAAGGCCTCCCTCCACATCCACTGAAACTGGGTTTTAAGTAAAATAAGGCTCACTGACCGTGTCATACTAAAAGAAAGTGTCACAGCTCAGTGTCCTCCTGCTGCTGACATTTGTGTTATGCTCCACAGATGCCCTGTGGAGGTTTTTTTAAATTGTTTTTAAAAATTGTTTCTGCTGGGCACCATTGGGGGTAGTCTGTATTGCCTTCAGCAGAGCAAGGGCCCAATACAAAATTCTTACAGGTCAAATTTTGTCTTTAGAAAACAATGATTATAACAAACTCCCTCTTCTGAACTGAATGTCTTAATAACACGAATATAATGTAAATATGTCTTAAATTAATGTGTCTTAATAGTTGAAGGCATTTAAAAAAATGACATATTACTTTATTTTGTCATCATGTTTACTGCTGTTTTCCCAAAAACCTCTGAGGCCTTACAGATCTGCAGCAATCAGCACGTGTACCTGAACTCCACCAAGCCCCCAGCCCAACTCACCATCAGATAGACGCAGCTCACTTTATTTACACGTAAAACCACGCCACAAACAGTTCGGGTGTGATTTTGGATACCCCTCTTGTTTGAACCTGCCCAGCTAGAGCTCATCCATTCCCATCCCCAGCCACCCCACCCTTTCACGGCCTAATGGCACAAAAACTCCCCACGATCAAACGACAAACCCGGAGCAAACCAGGGCGCACGTCCGTCACCGACCCGCACCCGCTGTGGCGCGCCAGGGCCACCCGGGCTGCCCCGCTCCCCTCCCCGCCCCGCCGAGGCGCAGCCCGCGGGCCCTCCTCCGCCGGCCTCCCGGCGGCTCCGCGCCGCAGCAGCAGCCCCATCCCGGCCGGAGCCGGGCGGGTGCGGCGGCGGGACGGGCGGATGGGCGCCCGGATCCCGGGATGGCCGCGGATTGAGGGAAAGGCCGAGCGCGGACAGGCCCTCACCTGATGGCGCCCAGCGACGGAAAGGAAAGGCCCTACTTCCCACAAACCCTCGGGCCGCACCACACTTCCGGCGGCGGCAGCGCTGCCTCATGGGTAATGTAGTCCTGCGGGGTGCGGGCCGCGCGTCCCTCCCCGCCCGGCCCGGCCCGGCCCCCCGCGCCCGCCAATGGGCGGCAGGGGCGGGCCCGCGCGGGTCCGTGGGCCGGCCGGCACGGCTGTCTGTCCAGGTGCGCGCTCGCGGCGGGGGGCGGCCCCGGGGGCGCGCTCGGGGCCGGGGCAGTGGGGAACGGGGGCTGCTCCTGGGGCAGGGGCTTGGAGAGATGCGGCATCCCCCGAGACACCCCCGCTCCTCAGCTCTCATAAGAGCCCCGGTCCGGGATTGGGGTGGGACTTTGCTTAAAACCCTGAAAAGAAGCCTTAAAAAAAAATCTCTAAAATAATAATTATTTTTAAAATGGTAAGATTATGAGGAACGGCTGAGGGAGCTGGGTTTGTTTGGTTTCGAGAAGAGGAGGCTCGGAGGGAACCTCATCCCTCTCTACAACTCCCTGAAAGGAGAGTGTGGTGAAGTGGGGGCTGGTCTCCTCTACTGTGACTGCAGTGAGAGGACCAGAGGCCTTCAGCTGAAACAGGGGGGACTCAGATTAGGTATTAGAAGAACATTTTTCACTATTAGGACAGTCAGGCATCAGAATAGGTTGCCCAGGGAGGTTGTAGAGATATCATCCCTGGAGGGGTTTAAAAGGCATCTGGATCTGGTGCTGGATGATGTGGTTTAGTGGTTACAGTGGTAGTTCTGGGTTGATATTTGGACTGGATGATCTAAAAGGTCTCTTCCAACCTAATGATTCTATTCTATCCTAAATAATAAATGCTAAGGGGAAAGAAGAAGAAGCCCTAAAACCAATCTTAAAACCTTTTGGATGGATAGGGAGAGGGCACCATGGAGTCCCTGGTTCTGCAGGCCCTGGCTTTACCCACTGATCTGCTCCTGTCCCTGCTCCCCTCCCTCCTGCATGTGGCAGGGCACAGGTTGGATGGGGCGTTGAGCGACCTGGTCTGATTGGTGCCATCCTGCCCATGGCAGGGGGCTGGAAGGAGAGGACCTTGAAGCTGCCTTCTGGCCCAACCCACTCTATCGTTCTGAGTTAGGCTTTCCCAGCCTGCAAGTCCTTTCTGCCACCCTACCTGCAGCTGCAGAATGACCTTTCTGTTTTTCAGGGTATGCTTTTCAGGGCACCCTGGCTTGTGAAGCATTACCTGGTTAAACTGGAACTGAAGCAGGACAACGCCAGCCCCTCCTGGTCCAGAAAAGGTACTCTTCAGCTCTCTCTGTGGGAAATGGCTCCAAACAGCAAACTGAGTCAGGGCCTGCTGCCCTGCCATGGCTCACTGGCAGAGGGAAGTGCCCCAAGCTGCTGGATGCCTCCTGCTAGAACCAGCCCCCACCCATCAAACTGCTTTAAAGCAGACCAAAAAAACCTGCTTTCTGCATTTGCTTTCCTGTACTTCTGCAATTAACTCACCTGTTTTGTACCTCCTAGTCCATAAAAGCTAGAAACTTTCTGTGAGCAGAATAAACGGGAAGGAACCATCATTTTCTTGCATTTCCAGAAGCCATCCTGGTACCATGAGATACCATCAAGCCCACTGCAAACCCAGGAAGCCCGATAACACCGTGCGCACACACACACCAACAAACACAGCCCCTGCCCCGGGGCCGTGCATGCTCCAGCGCTCCCAGTCTCCCCAAACCTGACAGGACAAGTGTCGAGCCTGCAGGCAAGCATCAGCACCACTGGCAGCAGCCTAAAACCTGAAAAAAATGGTGTGGGAGGAAACTTGAGTCCTAAAAATATCAGTCGCTGGCAGGCGCTGGGAGGGAGCTGTGCCCCCGCTGCTTCGCGCTTTGCCTTGCGCCTTCCGTGGGCTCGGATCCTGCCCGTGCCCATCCCCATCCCCATTCCCATCCCATCCCATCTCCATCCCCATCCCCATCCCCATCCCCATCCCCATCCCCAGGCTGTGCCGGGCTCACAGCCTCCCCTGTCTGCACAGGGCTCTGCCGTGGAACCGGCCCTCGGGAAGCATGGGAAAGGGCTACAAGGTGGTGGTTTGTGGAATGGCCTCAGTGGGAAAGACTGCGATTTTGGAGCAGCTTCTCTATGGAAAGCACACTGTCGGTGAGACTTTTTTACTTTTGGGGGCAGGTGGTTTCCTTTTCTAGCATCTTGGTCGGTGTGGGCCCCAAAACAAATAATGGAGGACTGCGAACTGCACTGAGGTGAAGGAGGAAATTTATGGGGTTTTCTGGCATCTCTGTGCTGTTCTTAAAATTCATAGTCCCTTGCTTATGGATTTTTAAGAGTCATGGAGAAGAACCCATTCCATGATGTTCCCAGTAATAAAACACAAGAATGTTTAAAAAGAAACAAACACTGAAAGTAGGTGATGTGCATGCTGCGTATTTAGAAAAGAAATACCTCGTTCCCTGAAAGATGCTGTAGACATCTAAAAAATAAATAGCTGTTACATGATAAGTGTAGACGCTGTTTAGACTTTTGTTTCATCTTCTTAAAGCTTTATTTTTCTCAGTTTTGGCTAACATTTAATCAAAGCTCTGGAAAGAAAAACAGCTCAGCTTTAGGTTCCACGTTGTATGCTGAGTTTTGAAGGCCAAGTGTCTCTGCTCTCTAAGAAACCCCCATGGGGAAAACAGACTTGACAGAGGAAGAGAGGATGCCTGATATTTGCTGTGCACAAAAGAGAGGGAACAAAGGCAGAGCCTGCACGTTTCCCTCTGTTTCCACATTTGGCTTTGTAAGGAAGGGCAATGATCATCAGGCTGACAAATTATTCCTGCCTCACCTAGAAACAAGGGGTGGCAGCAGGGCTTTGACAGAGGATGTTTTAGTCACTTTGCATTTTTTTCTTGAGCCAGTAAATTAGACGTTGGGGATAAGTTGTTGGATAAACACAGGGATTTTTAGCATGGTGCTTTGCAGCACTGCACCTTTAAAATGTGTGGATGGGAGGAATTTGCTGGCAAAGCCCGATACAGAACTGTGTGCTAATACCCGTGTTTAAAAGGAGGATTTCCTCTAATGTTGCAGCAACATCTGTTTCCAGCATCCTACTGAGCGCTAGGCACGTAGCCCCGTGTAGCTTTCAACGTGAAGGCTGCAAAGCCTTGCAGGCTGAAGGTTTTTTCCTTTGCTGCTGACCTGCCTCTCCTCTGTGCCGGCTGGGAGACTGTCAGAGACTCCTGAGCAGCATGGGCAAGGCCACGTTACTTCAATCGTATTGCCTTGCCTTAATTCCTGCCTGCTATTAGCAGCCCTGCAGGAAGGATATTCGGGCGTTGCTGATCAGAGGAGCTATTTCTGGAGCCAGCCATGTACATGATTATACAACGTCATGGACACTGACTGACATAACCAGCGGGAGGCCTCGTGCCTGGGGTTTAGCCGTGGGTGTCCCTCTGTCACTCCCAAATGCCCTGCTCCAGCTTGGCCAGGGAGCAATGCAGACCTCTCCCCCGGCCCCCCTGCACTGAAAAAGATCATTTTTCCTTGCCTGCAGCTCTGCTCTAATTTTTTGGAGTTACTGGTAGGGGAAGGAACAGCTGATAGCAGATGGAGAGTGCAAGGGGAGAAGGAAGAAGGTAGTTTCCTGTTTTCTGTGATTTTGGTCAAATCATATTCCTAAGACATTCAGAGAAAGAGGACAAGTAGCAGAGACAAGATGAAGATATGGAGAGGATCATTACAGAGCTGCTGCACCCCCAAGAGATGAGAGGCCATGGCCCAGCACTTTTGGTATCCCTTGCACAGGCCATCAGGCCCATTTGAGGGGATGGACCAATAAGCTGGTGCTCTTGGCAGTCCTGCTGAGTGGTCACCATCCTCCCTGCCTCTTCCTCAGCACACAGGCAGTTGTGGCAGGGGGTGCCTGGAGTTTGACTTGGTGGAAATATTTTTCCCAGAAGACCTTCAGCTACTGTTCCACTCTGTGTTGATTTAACTGCTGAATTGCAGGGGCAGGATGCCATTGTGAGGATCTCAGTACACGAGGACAGAGTTTGAGGAATGGCGAGTCTTTAACTGCTCCTTAGCGGAGCTGCTTTAAAAAACTGCACAATGGTGCTACCATTGCAGGGGTGGCCCTTCCACACCTGAAACATGATTACAGGACCCTGATCCTCGTTTCCTAAAGCTTGTGAGCTCCAGAAAGCTGATCTGTACATCTTGGCTGCTGGCCTTTTTGGCCGGAGGCAAGAAGGGACTAGCGTGTTTGCTGAAGGCCTGTCTGTTCCGAGCCAACCAGCAGGGCAGCTCCCCAGGCATGGCAGCAGGGACGCAAGCTGTTTCAAAGCCTGTGCTTCCTGACTGACGTCAGGGCCCAGGAGCCGCGGGGAGGATGGCCGAGCCAACAGGGGCAGTCTTTCCCTTCTCATGGCAGGCACATCCCCCTCTCAGCGACGGGAGGCACGCTGGAACTCGGTCGGAGGCTCAGAGCACAGGGTCTGCTGCCCTTCTCCAAGGTGTCACAGCCACTGTCACCAGGGTCTCCTTCTGGCTGTAAATCAGCCACGGGTCTGTCGGTGCTCACGTGCCTCCTGTTGACTTTCTGCAAAAAGGAGCGGTGGCACAGCTGGTGGCAGGGAAGTGATTAGAGTGCTTGGAGGTTTCACGCTGCTAGGTAAAGCCCTTGGCTTTGAGCCCGTGCTCCTGGCGGTGCTGTAAACCCAGTTGCACTGTTTCTTTTCCTAGAAAAACAAGCACCTTCAGGTCTCCCTGGCTTGTCATGGATGAAGTCCCTGAGTGCCACTGTTACTTACATGGTCAGCAGCTAACACTTTTGCAAAGGCACCAAGATTGCTGGAGGTCAAAGAGGAAAAAGTACTCAGGAAGGAGAAATAACCCAAAAAAGGACTATCTGTTCCCTGTAGCTTGTGAACAACAAGCACAAAATTGGATTTTGTGCTAGGCCTTAAACTGCAAGGGAATTTACCTTGTGTCCGAAGATGGGAAAGGAGAGGACAAACAGATGAGGGATGCTCTCAGAGCCATGTAAAATAATGTAGCTATTGCAAGGCAGACACTCTCACCAAACTAATACAAGGGATTATTACAACAAAAGAAAATGTTTGAAATGGGTGCAGATTTAGCATTGAGTTATGTAGGGACTGTATCACCACAGGTCAGGGGAAATAGCTGCTAAGGATTGCACAGGTGTATGTGGTCCATACACACTTACAGCATGTGCCCAGGTGGCCAAGCAGGCTGATGGCAGCCTGGTCTGTATCAGCAGTGGTGTGACCAGCAGGGCCAGGGCAGTGATCATCCCCCTGTGCTCAGCACTGGTGAGGCAGCACCTTGAATCCTGTGTTCAGTTTTGGGCTCCCCTCTACAAGAAAGATGCTGTGGGGCTGGAATGGGTGCAGAGAAGGAAAATTAAGCTTGTGAAGGGTCTGGTGCACTGCTGTGGTAAGGAGCAGCTGAGGGAGCTGGGAGTGTTCAGCCCAGAGGAAAGGAGGCTCCAAAGGGGGGACCTTTTGCTCTCTGTAGCTGCCTGACAGGAGGGTGTAGCCAGGTGGGGATCGGTCTCTTCTCCCAAGTAACAAACAACAAGAAAAGAGGAAATGGCCTCAAGTTGTGCCAGGGGTGGTTTAGATTAGATATTAGGAAAAAATAGGGAAAGGGTGTCAGGCATTGGAGCAGGTTGCCCAGGGAAGTGGTGAAATCACCATTCCTGGAAGAAAAACCAGATGTGGCACTTGGGGACAGGGTTGAGTGATGGGCTTGGCAGTGCTGATTGAACAGTTTGACTCACTGATCTTAGAAATCTTTTTCAGCCTTAATTATTCTATGATTTGGTGATTGCCTGGTACCTGGGATGATCTCTCTTTTTGTGATTTAAGTGTTGGGTTCATCCAAATCCTCCACCTTGACTGGCAGCAGGAGATTGTCCCACTGAGTGCTTGTGGTACCTGGCACTGCTTGGCCTGGCCTCTCTTGACCAGGCTAGCAGGAGACTTGCTTAGCTTTGGTGCACAGGACATGTCTGTAAAGAGGATGGATATTTTTCCTTAAACAGTGTTCCTGTTCAGTGATGTTGCAGAAGGGAGTCTTTCTTCTGCCTTTAAAATATTTCTGGCCTCTCAGCCTATACTAAACTTATCAGCTCAACAGGAGGAGATGAGAACTCTCCCTTGTAGAAGACTTATCTCTGCCTCTTGTCTGTGTAAATAGCTGGTATGGTCACATTATTCATAAGCAGCTACTTCAGATCTTACTAGCTAGGAATGAAAACACCATATATTACTGTGGTGGAAGCCATAATGAGAGAAATTGCCTCACTTGTTCCAGCTGGAGGGATTTGGGGTTTTGGCTTACACACTTTGGATGTGGAGGCTAATTAGCCTAATTATGCATTCATAGAATCATAGAATGGTTTGTGTTGGAAGAGACCTTAAAGATCATCTCCTTCCAACCCCCTGCCATGGGCAGAGATGCCTTTTTACATCTTCACTTCTTAAATTAAAACTACCTGGTGATAGAGTTGCAGTCAGCTTTGTATTTTAGAAATAGATGAAAATGGAACTGAATGTATGTAACTGAGGGTCAAAACCTGGCTATTTGTTGGTGGGACCGGTAGTTCTCTAGCAGCTAAATCTAAACAGATCAGTTCCTCTTGAGGCTTATCCACCTCTTTCCCAAGTCAGGGATCCTCTGACACACTGTCTTTTGAGATCTAAATAAGAAATGCCTGTTATTCTGCAGTTTACAAACATAAGGAATAGCAGGTTTTAGGAGCTCTTTGCTGAATTCCTCTGGAAAAAGGGATTACACAGGAAATCTTCAAAAGTACTCAAGAAGACACAAATTTGTACTGCATTAATGGTCAA
This sequence comes from Melospiza georgiana, assembly GCF_028018845.1. NCBI lineage: Eukaryota > Metazoa > Chordata > Aves > Passeriformes > Passerellidae > Melospiza > Melospiza georgiana. Next base: position 38,956,673 of record NC_080430.1, on the reverse strand, counting down.
GATCCAACTGGGAACTTTGGAATTTCCATCCCTCTTGAAATTTCCATTTACTTAGGTATTTGCAGTTTATCTGCTGTGCCTGGCCTAAGTGTGCAGTATTCATTAGTACATTGAGCCTTTTCTTTTCCTCATTGGGAAGCCACAAGGGTTTGGAACAACACCCAGTTTATGACTGAGGCTTCCTGTTGCAGTTCCTCTGTGGCAGCAGTCGGTAAAAAACAGAGACCTTTCCGCCTCTCCTAAGATTTGCACTGGCTAAGTAGGTGCTAGAGAGTGGCATCACTTCTGTCTATTCCTCCTTTCCCTCTCCAAAGTTTTTACATCTTCAGTTTTCAAAGGAGGTGTGACGTTGTGCACTCTCTTGTTAGTTCCCCTTCACCCCTCCAGCTTCCGAACCTGACAGCTGGCCCGCTGCAGTGCTCTGCTCCATGGAAAAACTCGTCAAGCTGGCAGCAGTCTGCAGGACAGTAGCTTCCCAGCACAAGCTGCCCTTGCCCACCCAGGTAGAGGTGGTGGAAGGATGCCCAGAAATGCCAGTGAAGGGAAGGAGAATCAGGATCTTTGTGGCAGGGAGGATGGGATGGTGCCAGCATCTTTCTAGGACACTGACTAGTGTTGCTTCTCTTACAACAACTTGCCTGACCCATTTTGAATGGAGACCTAGGAAGTGTTTGAATGGGATGCTACTAACAAGAAGTGTAAATGTCATTGTCAGCAAGATGCAGCTGGTATATGGCCTGGGCTTTAGGAACAGGGCCTAGAATAAGGTGGCACAGGTATTTCTAAAAATTGTCTATGTTTACTTAGGAAACTGTTTGTATACACTCCCTTCCCCAGTGCATGTAGGTGAAATTTCACCTCTGGAATCTGATACTGGTGCATAAATTTCAACTCCCTCCTAAGTGCCCCCCACCCCCCCCTTATTTCACATCAAAATTTGTTGCTCTATTTTGCTGAGTTAAGTCCCAGGTCTTAAATTTTCCTCTTCACTATTAAATAGGATGTTAAAAGACGCACTTTTCACTGCTGCTTTTAATGCCATTAGGAAGAGATTGTCACAGGATAACAAGGATATATTAGAGGCTGTTGGATTACAGTATAGCATTTAGAGGATGAAAAACTGTACAATATGATTTGTTGCTTTTGAAAAAGAAAACTTAGGTACTTGTGGTTCCTTCCTTCTTGCCAAAGCCATGTTTACTGATGTTAGATATTTCCTTGACCTGTCTGTACAATGCAGCAAGGCAGAGCAAGAATATAGTGCTGTGTCTAAACAACAGTGCTATATCCAGAAAGGGCTTTGTTACTACCTCAGTCTTTAAAAGTGACCCTTTGACACATTCTACAATCACACAGGATACATTTGTGCTTCCTCTTTTCATTAACCTTTGCTTTGTCCTTCTGTTCTGAGTTTTGCTCCCACACATTAGCGTGGCTATATTTGGAGGTGAGATAAATTAAATCTTTGGAAACCTAATAAGAGCTTGATCTATGAAGACTGCACAGAGAGGGGCAAAAAGAACAGCTTGTGCCACTTTCCTGCACAGGAATGCTGCATACATCACGGGAAACCATCAGCGTGGGTGGAATGCTTTAGCTTGTTTGTCAGTGTGAAGTGTTTTGAATAGTGTCATTGAATATAGCAAAATCCTTATTTTCATAGGCCAGATAATCCCTTGTGTTTTCTTAAACAATACACTAAAAATGGTCCCTTTTTGACAGACAAAGAGAATAAAGCAGGACTCATTATTGTAGTCCTGCAGCAGCAAACAATTGTATATAGGAGTGCAGTGGAGGCAAAAACGTGGGTTGCAGAGGGCTTGTATGAATACTTAAAACCAACTCTGAAAGTGGCCCAGCTACACTATGCATAGATTGTTTCAACCTGTAACCTTATGCACCTGCATCCAGGAGGAACACAAAGCTAAGGTGATTGATGTGTTTTTAGGTTTGGCTTAGGAAAAAATAATTTTAATTAGTTCAAAGCAAGCTGCCTTGAATTACCTCACATTTACTGTGTGGAGAGGAGGAGGGAAGGAGGGCCGGTATGCAGAGAGTCAGGGTGGAACAGGTGATACATATATGAAAGCTTGTTACCCTGTGCATGCTCTCGCCTTGCAGTAAATGAACTCGTTCCAATCTGAGTAATTTTAAACCCCTGGGGGATAGAAAAAGCTCACTGTGTATTAGAGTGAAAATAGCATGGAACTTTGTTTGTCTGCAAACACCCCCTTCCCTCTCTGGCTTAATTTTACGTATGGGTTAGTTATACCACTAATACACATTCATTTCCAGAATTATCCCTTTGGCTCCTGCTTCTGCAGTATGATCCAGCTCATTATGAGGCAAAGAAGTAGGTTAAAGATGTTAGTACTTGACTATCTGGTGTTCCCTGGCTGTTGTTCCAAAAGGGTATGTTTGGGCAGGCTTGTTTTGCAGCATGTTTGGCACAGAACTGGTGCAACTGGGTGGTTGGAGTTTGGAAAACTTGGGAGGAGAGCATATATCTTATCCTATTCTGAATGTGCATGTTGCATAGATTAATTTTCAGGCATAATCATGTGCTTACATATGAATGTATTTCCAGTGTCACTATTGGAAATAGCTAATGCAGTCATCTATGAATACAGCCCTCCATGGGGATGCCAGGCAAGGTCAAGGCCTGGTCAAGTCACTCTGTAAAACACACACCAAAAGCTACTGTGAGGAAAAATTCTGCTGCACTGCAAAGAATTCTTATGGTGAAGCTGTACTTAAAGCAGTGGAACATTCCTGCTTGTTTTCAAACAGGCTTAGAAGAGGGTGCCACGATTGAAGATGTGTATTTGGCATCGGTGGAGACAGACCGAGGCGTGAAGGAACAGTTGCGGCTTTATGACACCAGGGGTCTGCAGGAGGGCGTGGAATTGCCCAAACACTATTTCTCCGTGGCTGACGGCTTCGTGCTGGTGTACGCCGTGACCAGCCTCGAGGCGTTCCAGAGAGTCGAGCTGCTCAAAAAGGAGATCGATGTCTTCAGGGACAAAAAGGAGGTAAATGCATGCTTGGCTAAACTAGGAAGTTAAGGTCGCAAAGCCCAGCTTTTGTTTCTGTTAAAGTCGTGTACAAAGGAAAATGAAGGTACCCACAGCCTTGGGCAACCCAGCAAAAAAGGAGGCCTTCACATGCCAGGGAAGCTTAATTCACATGCCAGGCAGGTAGGTCATTCAAAGGAATGCTTTTTTTTTTCCTCCTTATTTCCTCTACTACAGCTAAAATTCAGTCAGCTGAATGCACCAGCCAGGACACTTATGACTAATAAAACATATGGTCTACAGCAGTGCAGCTCATGTTTTTCTAGATATTGTACAGGGGAAGTCAAGTGCATAGAATAATGTAACGAAGGGCATTATCCTTGTTTGTTTTGTATTCATGTACTTGATGGCTTACAAACTAGTGTAATTGACAATGGGTCTCCCAGACATTAGTCAATTGGCAAAGCAGCTTTAATGTATTTTAACAACCATATTGAATCAATTCAATTGTGTGAAATGACTGCTCTATTTTCCCTTAGAAAGCAGCTAGTGTTTTCAGCTGACAGCGTTCCAGCTTAGCTAAACAAATATAACTTGCATGTGGCATTAGCATTACGGCTTTTCCTACAGTATCTATATTCTGGAGTAGTTTTTCCTGTTAAATGTCTTTAGCCTACAGCTTTCCAAATGCCTGTTTTATGCTGTTTAAAAGAAAAAAAAAAGCATGAAGAATTAATTGGATAATGGTAGGGAGAGACTTTGCAAAAATGTAACTTGTTTTGTACTGACAGAACACAGGGTGGTAGAGAAGGCAGGCTCAAATTTGATGGCAGATGAATGTGCCGTCACAGGAGAGGCATGTTGGGTGGTAGGGCTGGTGTGAGCTGCAGACTGTCACGTATATCAGGGATGCAGGAGTCAAGCATAACTCCCCTGCAGGGCAAGGAAAGGTGGACAAGCAGGAAATTTTTCCCAGGCACTGTGTTTTGTGATGGCACTGATTTGGTACTATACAGCATGTTGTAATGCAGAGAGGGAGGCACAGCCCCAACAGGATCTGCATCCTGCTCATCTGTGTTACCTGTTAGAACTCTTCTCTCTCAGTGCATGCAGGTATTTTAGAAAAAAGCCAATTTGCTTATCCTTTTGGAGAGCTTAAAACTGTGATTCTGACTGAGGATAACATGGTTAAAAAAGTGGTGGCCACAGTCAGATGCATAAAATAGTTTTCATTCCTACGATTTCTATAAAAAATAGGCGTTAAGGTGTACAAGGTGAGATCAGGAGTCTCACCTTAAGGTAAACTGTTAATCAGCAGATTAATGATTCTGTGACTTAAAGTCTGAGCTCTGCTAAAATGAATTCTTTACTGAATTGGGGATACATCTCCACACATGGTGCTTCTGAGCTGGCAGAACTTCAACTCGTTGAGTGGCACAGTCCCCTGTTGTGCAGCAGATGACAGAAAGCACTGATGGCTGGTTCCTTGCCTCTGCTGGCTGTGGGGGCTCTCCAGCACGCACCTTAAAGCCTGGCCAAATTTTATACTAAATAGAGGTTTTGTTCTGTTACCCTGACAGAGCTTTGCCATAGCTAAAATTCAGCTGGAGCATGTGGTAAATACACATGAAGATTATAGCTTCTTTCAAAGCCTTCACAGAGGGGGGAAAAACTCCTAAGCAGCATTTTTCCAAACACCCTGGACTGCTGTAGAAAAGAAAGGAAGTCTCAGACCTCACAGGAACAGGACAAACATCTCTAGCTGGAAAGAAGCAGAAGGCTTCTGGAGTTAGCCTGAACAGGAAAGAGCAAGCAAGTGTGGCCACAGCAAACCCCACAAATCATCATCAGAGGATTTTATCACTTGATCTTTGTCAAACCACTAGTGTGGAGATGAAAACAGAGTTTGACTAAGGACCTTGAACTAAAAATGTAGGCATGGTTTCCCCCTAAGAGCTGGTGCTGGTAGAACATTTTTAGAGAACAGTTAAAATAAGGAGGAGCAGTATCTTCACATGGCCAGCACTGCCTTTGGCACTTCCTAGAGCTGAAGCACTGGGAAGGCTTCATGTACCTACTGAGCCCAGCCACGCTGGAGTGTCTGGGTGATAGTGACACAAGTCACTCGATGGATCCTCAAACTGCAGATCTGATAGAGCTCTGCTGCTCTTGAAAGTGCTCCCCAGAGGACGCTGCTGGTGCTCCCTGCCCCTCTCAGCAGACTGTCCCCTGCAGCCCTGGGGCTGGGCAGCCAGCAGGGCTGAGCTGGGAGAGGTGCCCATAGCCCAGCCTGCCTGGGCTGCTGGCACAGTTGGCTTTATTTATATTGCGGGATGGGGCTTGGGCAAGAAACAAACTGGGCAAAATCCACCGCTGTGGGATCCAGGCTTTCTCTGTTGCTGTGCATTTTTTCATCCCTCAAGCATCTGCTGCTGTGACCTACTCAGATGTCATGCTATTATCATTTGTCTAGGGCAGCTCAGTTGCCAAGTAAGTGGAGAATGGGGCTGTGTAACTTTGGATCTCTTGGCTATTGTTTCCCTTCAAGCAATCATTGGGGGCAGGGAGTGGGGTGGCAAGAAGGGGAAGTCCTGCATATCCTATAATTAAAACAAGCTTCCAACCCATAAGCAGATGAGGCTAATTCAAATCCCAGACCCTGGAATTCCAATCTACATGCAATTTACCTTGTGCCAGTGCTAAGTTACAGAACAAGACTGAACTGTGTTGGTACTTGCCCACTGTTTAAAAGGATGGTGACTGGTGGATGGTTTTGGTATAAAACTCACCCTCTTGTTTGGTTTGTAGGTTGCAGTTATTGTCTTGGGGAACAAAACTGACCTCGTGGACCAAAGGCAAGTGGAAACAGAAGCAGCACAGCAATGGGCAAGGGCCGAGAAAGTGAGACTGTGGGAAGTGACTGTGACAGATCGGAAAACACTGCTTGAACCCTTCACCTTCTTAGCTAGCAAGCTGTCCCAGTCCCAGAACAAGTCAACATTTCCCTTGCCTGGAAGGAAGAGCAAAGGGAATAACTGTGAAAACTAGACTAGCTTAGCATTGTCTCCTGCTGCCAGGTCACATCTAAGTCCTTTTTGTGCCATTTGCTCCTTGCAGTTTCACTTAAAGCAATAATATCATTCAGCAATAAAATCAGCAAGCTTATAGCTAAGAGGTATCCTTTCTTCTCATAGACTTGGCTTGGAAAAGCTGCTGGTGGTAAAAGCCTCAAAAAAGCACTTTAGGAGAGCAGTTATTTTGCAGCCAGGGTTATGGAGGAGGAAGGGATAGATGGATACCTCTCTAGCAGGGGCTTTTACTATGCCTGGATACAGCCATGTTGAGGGACAAATCAACAAGCTTACCAGTATGTAATCCCTCTGCAGCTCTATAGCCTGTAGTCACAAAAAGTATTAACTGCAATAAAGCATTCCATTTGGAAAGGTGATATATTTGAAATGGCAACAGTTCTTTTACCTTGACCTTCAACAGGGCCACAGGGCTTTTTGATGCTGCAAGAGGCTGAGATCAGCGTCTTGCTGTAGGAGAAGGATATGGAGCAGGAGGAACAATTACCAGATTTAGCCACTGATGTTTTGCTAGTGTCTGGAAGAAAAAAACCCCAGCAAAATCATAAAAAAACCACCCCCACATCTTATGGGAATTACCCCAACATGAACCTTGTCAATGAAGTCTAGTAAGCAGTGCTTTCAGGTCAGGAATTCATTTGTAGAAACCAGAACAGCTCTCAAAGCTCATTGACTGAACAACAACCTAAGGACAACACAGCTGGTGGTTTGTTCCAGTATGTCCACTACAAATCCCAGAGGTGTCCCACGTTCCCACAGGTGGTTGTTTTGCTGAGGATTGTATGGATTGATTTGTGTGCAGGAGGTATTGCTGGGCTCCGCTTAGGGCACGCTCACCTGGCTGCTCAGGCAAGCTACAGCAATCCACCCTGCCTAGGCCAGGTAGCAGCTGGCACAAAGCTCTGTATGGCCCTGCAGGTGGGGCCAAGGAGGGCAGGAGGCTGCCTGCCCTTCTGGGGACATCCCTGGGCAAACACCCAGCAATACCCACACAAATGGCCCCGGTCTCCGTGCACTGCACATGGTCTGGCTGCAGGAGCACAACTGCATGTGCTGTGTTTGACTCAACGCTGGCAAACCTGTGTGCTGCAGGAATCTGCTGTCCCAGGCCAGCCTGGCACTCAACTGAACAAAAGGGGATATATAGAGTGACAGAATGAGCAATTTTTCCTAGAGACAGGGGCCAGTTTTTGGCATCTAAGAACCTCCTGTACCAATTGATGCTAACTTTTCTTTATATTTGAAAGCAAGAGCAGGGAGAGAGAGTGTGAAGTACCCAGTTTCTGCATTTTCCATTAAATTAATCCTCTTTTGAACAAATACTGAGAATTTCACTGTGAATCAGCAAAACCACAAGCATTATTTGCACTGTCATATCATAACTGCTAAATAATGTGCTTAATGATCACAATTAAGCTCATAGTATTGCTCTTCCTGAATACTGATTAATAAAGCCTGTCAGCATTACTAAGGTCTGTCAACATTATTAATGTCAGAGCAGCAGTACACTTCACTAAAAATTAAACAGGAATCCCTACCATTATAATGAAGGTAGACGAAACTGTTTATGTGCTTTGCTCAATGTGGTTTGAATTGCTGTGGCCAAGGAGTAAGATAAGAGAGCAATTATGAATGAGCAAGCTCTTGTAATGCCCTGCTAGGAACATACAATTGTTTCCACACTGCAGCTGAGTAAGCACGATAGCACGACCTCCCCGCACCTGGCCAGTAAGAGTCATTGTCCCCAGCAGGATGACACTCCCTCCTCACTCATTTCCTACTGAACACACGTGTGCTCCAGGCTTCTCCCTACCCAGCAGACTCCCTATCTGCTGCATGCTTGGGAGGTGGAGGTGACTTCGGAGCAGCAGTGGCTCACCTCCTCGCTGCAACCTCTTACAAAGGAATGGGTCATGTTCCTTTTCTTCAGCTCTGCAGACCCCTTCTGGAAGGGACTAGAGTCAGCCTTGGATCAATCAAAATAAGTGAAGATGTCTCCTAACAGCACAGCACTAAAGCTGACCCTTGAGCCAAGGGAGTGCAGGTTGACAAGTCAGAATGAACTTAAAATGCCTGGAGATGAAAGAATGGGGATGACTGGGTCCTGTGCAGCTCTGCATGCTGCAGACTCGGTGCCAATTCTTCTGCCAAGACTGATGTCACGTGTAGGCTGCCAGAGCTGTGCAGTGCAAGTGCAGCTTGCTCACTTGCTCCACTGCACTCCCAGGACTTGACAGTGTTTTAAGACAGGCAAGAGAAACAGTATCTTCTAAATGACTAAGGCCATTTTTCCAAATACGCTACATAAAGGCAAACACATTTTCTTTGATTTGGCTAAATGTAGAGTTTAAATCATTCGAGGCATTCAGATAAAAAAAGAAAATCACCACCCACTGTTTTCTTTCATAAACTTACTCTGATGTTTTTCTAAATATCATAGTGTTTTACTGAGAAGTGATGGAAAATCTAATGTCTCCTCTGCAAATGATATGCACACAGTGGCTGGTACTGAGTAAAAATGAAACTTGCTGTAGTAGAGTTTTACACAGGGTGAACAAGCAAAGTACAGAGTATAACATAGTACCTAATGGCCAGAACATTTATTTGTTCTTCCTGTTCCACTGACTCAAACCCTGTTCTAGGTCATTGGGATCACCTGGCTTCTGCAAAACCAGAGTCCCTTCACAAGATAATGGAGAAAACTTATAATAAAGAAGAAAAACAAATTAGTAAACAAAACCATCGTTCTCTGTTCCTCTACAGCTTGCTGACTAAACACTGTACAAATCACTCGCCCCCACCAGTTAAAACAGTTAATTTGACATGTCCTGGTGGCACAAAGAAAGAAGCTGGCAAAAAACTACTGAGATTAAGCCATTTACCTCTTTACTCAGTAGAGAAGGAAAGATTAGCAGAAATGCTCCTAGTGTGATGTGGCTATGTACCAAACAGCTGAGGGAGCTCATACACCAAAACGTGCACTGTGTCAAATGATGGCAGTTCAGCCAATGAGGGTATGGTGCTACTACCCACCCGGAGAAGGAAAGGACACCTCTGATTAACAGATCACTTTGGACCAAGTTAGATTTGACAGCAAGAGAAGTATGTAAATGAAATACAGACAGATTTATTTTAAAGCCCCAAACCAAATCCAAGAGCACAGATGACCACCCAGCACTCACAAGAATGTCGCAAGGTGAAGCACTCGCCATGAAAAATGAATCTGTGCTTCCGGCCCTCACCTTAAGGGAGTGGTCAGAAATGCCATCTCCACAATTAACTGCCCTGTTGCTACACACCTCAATGCAAACACCATGTCTCTAGGAGATAATCTTTATAGGTAGTTAAAGGATGTACAGATACTCCTTTATGGTGTTGTCTGCTACCTTACCAGGACATGATTCCTTCTCTTCCAGGTGTGAATAGACCACCAGAAAAGCATCAAGACATTCTTTTCTTCCTTTTACTTCCTGCCTCTTTCCCTTCCAGATGGCTTACACTTTTCTGGTAGTACTTTCAAACAACATGCCAGTCCTGCAGAGGCAACACTGTGAAAACTTAAGCTAAAAAGTAACTATTGTGGACTCTGTGGCAAGTTACCTCCTCATGGCCAGGTCCCTGCACAGAACGCTTAGTGAACAGTTGTAAAGGTCTAATGCTGTCATTCACTGTATGGCTGTCTAGAACTGTCTTCCTAAAATAGCAGCAGTCAGTGCACTCACCTGCAGATCTCCCTTGTCCTCAATCACAGCATAAATCCTACAAAGCTTACAGAGACATCATTCTGGCAAAATGACAAAGTAAGGGACTAAGCAGAAATCTTTTCTTCTTCTTTTTTTTTTTTTTTAAACATCTTTTTATTAGCACAGTAACAAATGCAGACTTAAGTAGCCCACAACATACAACCAATCCACTGAGTGACTCCTATTCCACACCTTACAGTTAAACAGCTTAAGGTATTTCACTACAGGTTACCATAAGTCCTGATTAAACCCTTTATTCTTTTCACAAAGATAGATTGGCTTATAAAATAATACATTAACTACTTCTCATTTCATATATGAAGCCATATATCCACCTCTCAATATCACAGATCATGAGATGACAGTCTTTAAAAAGGATTTGTTAAATACCAATGTGCCCTCCATAGGGAAAAACAATCCCAACATCTTTTTACAAGAAAAAAAAAAAAAAAAGAAAAAAAGGAAACTCAACCCAGAACAAAATAAATCCCTCAAACCCAAACAAACAAAAAGCAAAAACAGTGTGTAGAGTCTTAAAAGGACTTTTACATAAATGTCAACCTATGTACCTGTACAAAATTAAGCTGTTTTAATCTTTTACATATTGCAAGCAAACTGAAAACCAAAGAAGTCTAAGAAGTTTACATTCTTCTCGGTACTATATGTGAGCTAATATTGCTGAACTAATTACAGTCTTAAAGTATGCTATTCCAAATCCTAGCTGTCTACTGTAGCAAGATACCTTAAGTTACAACAACAAAATCTTAGGAAATAAAAGACTGAATAAAATCTGTTATAGAAATACCCTACTCTTTACCAGCACCCTCCCACCCCCCACCCCTTCAAAATCATAAGCAGCTCTTTCCATCACAGACAAATAATGTAAGAGTTTGACGAAAATCCAATTTATGTAGCGTATCTTTTGGTCCATTGTCTGGCCATTCTGTCATGCTCTGCTCTGTTAGTCATATACTGAGTGGCAATGCTTCCAACCAGGGGGTCAGCTGAAAAGGAAACACAGCGCTAATTTCAGACAAGTTACCCAATAAAAGCTTTTAAATAAAGCTGAAGTGTAAATTTCATACAAGGCAAACACACAGGTAAGGTACATTGTAACAACCTAAACATACTGAATTGATGATCTGTATCTTCTCTGATTTTGTGTATTTATGGTAATGTACTAATCTGTAATTTAATAGTGTGAAATGCCAATAAAGTTTTAAGAAGTTTAAGGCACAACAATCAGTCATATTTTGCATTACTGAAGGTTTTCACCAATTCATGCATTTCAGGTTTATTTTATTCCTTCTAAGGGTGCCTGAGGTACTCATGCTAAGTACTTGTACTTGTAAACAATGTAAAGCTGCCTTCTAGGAAAGATGAAATCTCAAGCAGCGGTTTAGTACAAGTTTAGTACACTGTGAGATCTGGCCTTTCTCTCCTCTTTAGACATATAAAAATGCAACCTGTAAAATGACTTTGGAAGTGAAGACATATTCATCTTAACTTGTGCGGACAGTGGGTGGGTTAGAGCAGCAGTGATGACCACTTGTGGCATAGTCGGCCACTTCTTTTAAATGGATGATGGAAAGTAAAAGGTCAGCCCCCCATTTTCAGAGCTGTTTGTGGCTCTTCAAGCTCCATTACTGATTTACTGCAGCCCTAAAGAGCAGCAAAGGCTGCGTTTGAAAGGGGAAGGAGTTTCCATGCGCAGGAGGATTGCTTGTTTCCCCGTGGGTCAGCCTGAGGAGCAGTGAACAGCAGGCTGGTAAGGGATATCTCCCTCCACGGCCTCCAGCCCCTCTCTGACTGCCCCAGAGAGGGAAATGTGCTCCACACCGGAGGCATGAGCTGAGCTGGCCATACCAATGGAGTGAGGAGGGCCACATTGTTTAGCTGCTGGAAGGAATGCAAGGCGCGGGTGGACTTACCGGGGTTACAGTCTGTGAGGAGGGAGCAGATGGAGAGGAGAACTTTAGAAATGGTTAACGCTGGACTCCAGTTGTCCTTTAAAATGTCCAGGCAGATGACGCCTTGGCTGTTAATGTTGCAGTGGTAGATCCTTGTCCGGAACGTTACCTGCAAGAGAGGGGTGTGAGGGCTGTGAGGGCTGTGCGGAGGGACGGGGCAGCAACCCCGAGCGGGCAGCGCCGGGCCCCGGCTGGGCCGCGCCGGGCTCCCCGCGCCGCCGCCGCCCTCTCGCGGCGCAAACAAGAAAGAGCCGGGCTTGGAACAAACACGAGCAACACTCTCAGGAGCCGACTTCCACGGTCACCGCAAAACCCAGGTCGCGGTGGGTTTAATTTCTTTTTCCCACTTTTTTTTTTAATTAATTTTTGTATTTTTGTTCCCAGTGACAAAAGGGCCCAGGGCCTTAACACTAGCATTTTTCTCCTGGACTCCCAAGGATATGTAAAATCCTCCAGACAAGCCAAGGCACTTGGAATCACAGCTTCCATCACTTCTAAGAGGCTCAGCAATAGGAGAAGTTAGTTAGATGTACTTATTTTCACAATGTGACCGAGCTAGGCAGCTTGCTACAGAAGCTATCCAAAAGGGAAACACAAACACCAGGAGCTGTGCTCAGAACACCATGGGACCCGCAGAGAGGCCTTACCCTGACTCACTGAGTGAACAACGACAACAAATTTGGTGCAATTTGCATGGATTAGGATTATGAGCATGAATAATTAGGATTAGTAATATGAGCTGGTGGGTTCATGTCCTAAATCTTCAAAATTTGTCAGCTATCCACACCTAGAAATGTTATTGTCTGTTTAGAGGTCACAGGAATATTTGCAAAACACACTTGGTGTTTGGTATGACAAGAACACACCAGTGCTTTCTCTCGAGATGGGACAAGCCCACACACAAAACTTGCCAGTCAATCCTCATTTTTTCTACCGCCTTTCTGATGCAAAAAATTTCCCTGTGACCCTCACTCTCACAGGCCTGGGAAGCAGGCACAGGGTGGGGTGACAGCTACAGAAGCCTGGTGACTGGCATGTCCCCGTGCACTGAATCCATGCAGTGTTTCCAAGAATGCTCCCAATGCACAGAGCACATGGGCTATTTTTGGACTTGCAAAAGCGGTTACTTGTCACACAGGAGACACCCACACTGCATGCTTGGGGAGATTTTACGCTTTACTTCTTGTGAGCTGCTTGGATTTTGGATTAAAACAGGAAGCAAACAAAGGAAACCCCAAATCCCTGCACGTTTGCACACTATGGGGGAAATAGCAAAACGACTGCAAGAGAGCAGAGATGTGTTACCCTCCCACACCTTCTGCAAAAAGCTGCCACTCCAAAACCAAGAACTCCAGATGCTTTCTACCTAGGGAGCCTGGGAGGTATAGCAGACAAGAAGCCTAAATGACCTTTGTTTCCCAGATCATCTAATCTTTGGAGGAAAGGCAGCAATTACTCCCTGCAGTCATGTGGAAGTCCACGTGCACCAGCCTGAGCAGAGGGCGGATCTGCCCCTGCTGTACCTGCCCCAGCCCACACTGTCCAGGGCAAGCACATTCCTGGCATTGGCAGCTGCTGGCAATGGCTCTGCCTCGGGTTCCTGAGCAGCCCTCAGCCCAGCCCTGCTGCTGCTCAGTATTTGTCTTTGACCTGCACCTCTGGGCTCCTTCCAAGAAGGTCTCTAACTGTAAGCGAGGTAACCATTTTGACAGTTTGAACACCTCCAGAAGGGGAAGCATGGAGTATTTCCAAGCTGACACAACAAGGACCAAATTAACATAGGTCAACAATTCTAATTTGTAAAGACAGAAAGTTGTTAATCGTGATTCTCGGCACAAAAGCTAAATACTCTGTAAGACAGTCTCTCAGTCCAGTTGACTAATAACTGATAACAAAGCATGAATGCTGTTTGCTTTTAAGAGTAAGATTTACTTTTAAATTACTTTTCATGAAGGAGGGGAAAGTGAAAATGAAAGACTCCCATATACTCACAGAACAGTCTGGTTCCTTAACACACCTTAAGATACAATCCTTAAGGGATATATCTATGGCACTGAAAGCAGTTTTCTCCTGTTAGAGGAACTCTACCAAGCACTGTGGAAGAAAATCTAAATTTGTTTTCCTTTTAGCAGCAACTCAGAACTAGGATGGTGTTGGGCACGTGTAGTCCAGCTGTTTGCCATTTACGATTTTAGCTGATGGCACAAAAGCCAGCAGTGCAGGGAAAGCAAATGGAACTGGAAGAGGGAGAAACTGGAGGCTCACTTTAAAACAAACAAAAATATTTGAAGTAAATGCTCATTACACCCTTAAGAGGAAAAAACCCCTCACTCAACCAAGTACATTCAGACCAAAACCAAAAGAAACTGAGTTACTTGGAAGGTAGTGAAGAGAACAGCATGTGGAATAGCAGAAAAATATAGTGTAACTGAACAATCCTTTGGAAACGTCCCACCTGAGATTACATTAATGCAGTAACTGCATGGAGTTAAGCACAGCTTTTGAAAAGACATAAAAGAAGCTAATCTCAACCTTACCCTGAAGTGATAGCAGAGGTTAATTTACACAAGCAGCAGAATAGGAGTGGGTGGAAGGAAGTGGTTAGAGGTTATTAATACAAATGATCAAAGCACACACCCCAGGTCAACACAAGCTACTGTTTTCACCTCAGTAAATGAAATCAAACCCAACTATAATGTAACTCTTGGGAAAATGTCCATTGTAATAGTACTAATACTGAACTCTAAAAGTCTAATTTTACTTCTTTACTGGATTCTCCTAAATACAGGCACACCCAGCACATGCCTGACTCATTTGCTATCTGAAACACAGGCAAAACCAGAATACAACACAAAATAAGAAAACTTAAAAAGCAGAGAACAGATTAACACTAACATTTTCAAGGTATTGTGTAGAATGCTCAATTAAAAGCAAAAGAACTCAATGAAAGAGAGTATCTGTCCCTGTATGAGACTTCTCCCACTGAAGTTCCTTGTACCATGCAACGCATTTCCAAGTCAAATTTTAAGATCTTTCATTTCCTCAACTTCAAGCACAGTAGTGCAGCCCCTCTTAATATCCTCACAGGAATCTAAATATCACTTGTAGCAGAGTCTTTTGGCTCTCCTACAGGAAAATCCTCTCCAAGCACATTTGCTCCAACATACTGAATCAAGCCCTCAACTGGAGCTAGACCCAGTCCTCAAAGGCTGCACCTGCATATCCTTCATCACACATCTCTAAGATGCTCATCAACCATACTGCATTTGTCAGTGTTGATGCCTCAACACCTTCTCTCACACATATTCCTAAGGGCTTGGAAGCTTGCCAGGATGACCATTTTCACCTAATTTTATTTAAGAAAGTAAATCCTTTAATGGCATTTTAGTTTCAGGGTATGAAATGTGTTCAGCTACAGGCACTTCATCA
This sequence comes from Melospiza georgiana, assembly GCF_028018845.1. Taxonomy (NCBI): domain Eukaryota; kingdom Metazoa; phylum Chordata; class Aves; order Passeriformes; family Passerellidae; genus Melospiza; species Melospiza georgiana. The sequence goes on along the minus strand of NC_080430.1, from coordinate 38,941,428 downwards.
TTGGCAGCCCACCATGGCTGGAACTGTCCTCACAGGAGTTACCAAAGACTCACAGAGGTTTTCTCCCACTGGTCTTACAGGGCTTACCAAGGAAGATTCAAGGCTTGCAAGTCCTTTTTCCTTATAGAGCTTCATCTTTTCAGAGATCAAGGCTTTTAAAATGACATTCTACTCTATTTTAACATGACTCTACTGTTCTGAGAGTGCTTATCATCAAAGTGATGTACACCGGGTTTTGTCTCAATTAGCTGTTTCTTTATTTCTTGCCCTAAAAGGCACTTACAGGAAGGCTACTGTAATTACATTAGCCTACCACTTAAACATGATCCACAGACAGTATTTACTCTCTACTGCAAGTAGCTGGACAGTCTGAAATCAACAAAATAGCAGGAATAAAGCAGGAGCAATATGATAATCATATTTTCCACATTACCACTGATTAACACCAGTGTAGATTTTAATACAGGAGCAGCTTTGGTTCTCAAAGGATGGTTCTTCATTTCAACCTGAAGTGTGCAAGTAGAAAAAGTGTGTTCTGTTATAGCACCACCATGCTTTCTCCTATATATCATCTCAATGAGACTGAAGTTACACATATTTTACTTCCATGCCTACATGTGGTTTGTAAACTGACTTGGACTTTGCTAGATAAAAAACTCCATTTAAATGAAACTGCTCCAATACAGTGAATCACCACTAAACTCACCTTTTAAGGCCTCAGCAAGTGGTACCTATCTGTTTGGTGCTTTAATCCCACCCTTCTTTTCACCTGGGTGAGGGTTTAGATGCAAAGCTAAAGACAAAGCGACCCCAGTGGGAAGCACGGAGCAGAAAGCAGAGATGAGCTGGAATGACATAACTGTTTATTTGGTTCTGCATGGGGGAACTTGGCACACAGGGCTGTCTCAGCAGCTCTGGCACTTACAGCGTGGTCTTGCAAGGGATGCTACTTGATCCTCGAAGCAGCACGGTGGGAACACATCTGAGAGCAAGGGCTGCAACTCTGACTGCGCCATTTGCACCACCTACCCTGCCTGTGGCAGATCCTTCTACCCAGATGGAGCTGCTGAAGGGAGAGGCTGCAGAGTGGATCTCTGACTGCAGGCAGTGTCAAGGCCTTTCTCCTGGGCAGGACAGCCAGCAGGCCTGCCTGCAAAAGTGCTGCCCAGGTGGAAAACCTCCTGCAGCAGCTGGCTGAGCAGTAGGAGGCAGTGAGAAGCATGTGTGGCATCAGGGCTGCTGAGGAGGAGTTAGACAGCTGGTTCCAAACTGCACTGGACCCACATCCTATGGCCAAAGAGCCAGAAACTCCCACCAGCACACAGGCAAGGGAGGGGGGCCAATAATGCAGAAGAATGGAAGCTTGCCATGGCAAGGACCTGCACGAAGAGACTTCCCCCAAAGACTGAGGTGTCCCCACAGAACCACTTTGCTGCTCTGAGATTGGAAACACCCATCCTATCAGAAAAGGCACTAAAGCCAAATAAGGCAGTCCTGGGAGGGACAAGAAAGGACTCTGGAGCATGGACAGTTTTTTTCATCAATCCTCCTGGTCAAAGGGAAAGGGTTCAACAGGGCTAGTGAAATCTAGCAAACCAACAAATGGTTATGGACTGGTACCACAGCCAGTTTGGCTACTTAGACCATGGGACTTGCCTTGGGAAACCTGGTCTGCTGGGCACTGATGGGATCTATCTGTCAGAGAAGAGGAAGGAGCCTGCATGGATGAACAAGAAGATCCTGGACAAACTCAAATACACAAAGGAACTGTACAGAAAGTGGAGGCAAGGACAGGCAGCCTAGGAGGAACAGAGAGAGGTGGGCCTGTGAACTCATGAAGTTCAATGAGCCCATGTGCAAGGTCCTTGTACCTGTGTCTGGCAATCACAAGCACTTGTGAGACCCCATCTGAAGTGTGGCATCCAGCTCTGGAGCCCCCAACACGAGAAGGAAATGGACCTGTTGGAGTGAGTCCCCAAGACAATCAAAAGGCTGGAGCACCTTGAAGACAGGTGAAGAGAGGTTGAAAGAGTTGGGCTTGTTCAGCCTGGAGAAGAGAAGGTTCTAGAGAGACTTCAGAGTAACCTTCCAATACCTGAAGTGGCCCACAGGAGAGCCGGGGAGGGACTCTCTGCAAGGGCATGGACAAGGAGTCATGGCCTTAAAATGAAAAAGGGTTAATTTAGACGAGATATTAGGAGGAAATCCCTTATTGTGAGAATGGTGAGGCACTAAAACAGGTTGCTCAGAAAAGCTGTGGATGCTCTATCCCTGGAAAGGTTCAAGGCCATGTTGGATAGAGCTTTCAGTAACATGGTCTAGTGGAAGGTATGTCTTCCCACAGTAAGGAGGTTGGAACTAGATGATCTTTAAGGCTGCTTCCAACCCAAACCATTCTATGATGAACAAGCCTGAGCTGATAAATGCTTCTGACCTGTAGCACAGAAAGCAAAGGTTTAACAAAGCACACATGGAAAAGCAAAAGATTGCTCTTTAAATGCTTACTGGGCTCACAACATAATAAATTGCATACAGTTGGTTGGACAACAAATTATTCAGCAAATTAAACAAAAAACCCAAACCAAAAACAAACAAACAAACAAACTACTTCAAACTGAATTAAATTCTGACATGAGAACCATCTGAGAATGCCAGAGAATTTCCAAAAAGAGATGGACAGATGTCAGCAGAAAAGCACTAGAGATGTTCTAAGGCTGAACATGCTGTTTGTGAATTGGAGCCCTATCTTAGAGGTAGAATTTAAGGATCTTCTACCAGAAATCCTGAAGTTATGTGAGCAAGAACAGGCAAACAGTTTCCTTAATTTGGCAAGCTTGTATTAATTTGTCTTGTGTAAGTAATTAGCATTGCTCTGTTGAGATGGATGATGGCCTGAAGAGGTCCTTTCTGCTGCAGACTAGACCAAAGTCTGAAAGATGTGTAGTCACTGGCATTTATCTCATCAAACAACTTTTAAGTAGAAAGTTAAACATGCACATAAATGCTTTCAGATACAAGACAAACACCAAGTGTATGCACAAGCACCTCCTGTAACCCAACACTTTTCCTGTGGCCACATATTGGAATCACCAGATAATGTTCACATGCACTGGTATTTGCCTTAGAGCACTGGAACACAACAACACTGGAATGTAAGAGCTTGACAAATATAACACACCTACAGAAAGTTTGTTACTGTACAAATAGGTGAACAACACAAGTGTACAACAAAACTGGAAAATTAAATACTACTTTGGTGGCCAAAACACATGTAACTCATGCTTACAGTACCTGAGTTGTTTGAGAAATAAGTATTTGTAGCATTTCTCCTCTTCTCAAGTTTATTTACTTTTCAGTTTCTCAGCCCTGTCCTAATGCTTGCACTAAATGCTTAGGACTTATAAACAGAAGCAGGAAGAAAGAAGTCAAGCTCTAGGATAATTATCAAGAGGACTGGAAAAGTTGTTAACATTAGCTAATAGAAGCTCCTGTAACGTCTAAAATTAGCTTAAGTTTGTTCTTAAGAAGAGTGGATTTCAGATGGGCTGTGTTCCATTTACACTGCAAACTATTAATGTTCAAGATGTCAGCTACAGGTCTCTTACCTTTGGAGGCTTGAAGGGATATTCAGGGGTAAATGTGATGTCAAGGAAGAAAACACCTCCCTCATAGACTGAACCTGGAGGTCCTAGAATGGTTGATCTCCATTCATAGATGTTATCACCTTTGGGGCCAGCACTAAGAGATAAAAAAACCAAAATAATTTAGAAATATTATCACAGCTCAAATAAATACAACTTCTTACATTCTTCAAGTATGATATAGAAGAAATATTTCAGTGTTACTCTTATACACCACCTGAAGTAGAGACAGGGATTAAAAGAACATTGAATGCTTTCAAACACTCAGAGATCTTACCTGAACTTATCAGTGTTCCAGACTGTTTAGCAAAGCTGAGAAACCAGAGGTGGGGTATGGTTTCCATTTTCTCTCTCTTGATAGTTACAAGAGCAGCATTGCCCAGAACTACTCCTAAACATACTACACTGTCAATACAATACAAGGGCTAAGTTTCAAAGAACAATTTCCTACTGTATTTCAGAAATGGCTCTTCCATCTCTGTCTTAATAAAACTGTACCACATTAAAGACCATACTAAACAAATTAAGGATTTATGCTCATTTTATGAATCTTGTGTGTTCTTTAAAATTAAAATATATCCTGCATTATTGTTAAACAAAGGCTCAAATAGTATAATTGAATGAAGCCAAATGATGATGCTCTGAAATGTCAAAATTTTCTACACTTTTATCATTTCACTGCACATGATCTTATCGTGTTGATATTGCTTGCATTGTGGAACTGTGTTTTTTAGGGGGAATCAAAATCACTGTGCCAAATTAAAACTTTCTCAAATTAGCTCTGCTTATTTGAGATTCTGCCTAACCTGCCAGCATGTCACTATAAGCAGCACAAACTAAAGGTGTTGCAGAGATTAAATGTCTGCTTGGTAAAGTTAGTTTTACTGATATCCTCAGACACTTGTACTCGGTAGTGTGCCATATGTCACTGAGTATTTCTAAGTACAGCTCAACCTCTAGAGCCATTAATTGTGTAGGACTCCTTTGCTGGCTCTTCCCTTCTGTACTGCAACGGTAGTGTTTTGTTTGTAAGATGCCAGAGCTGGAAAAGCATTTGCACAACGGGAAATGCTGACACAGCTTTTTCCATCATGGATGTACCATGGTTTCAGACATCTCTTCTCCCCTTGTTCTGAAGGGGATGGATATTAACGTTCCTAATACAATGAAAACTAGCCTTGCTCTTCTTTCTTCCTTCTTTTAACGAGGCTCCTCTAAGACAGAAGGTAAAAACCAGGCTCTTTTCATATTATAATAATCACAGAGCAGTATTACTTGAGAGGGAAGGCAATACAATGAATTCAATATACACATGACAGTGTGCATTTGATTAACATGAAGGAAACCAGAGTGATCACTAAGTGTTAATAACAATGTTACAAACAGAAATACAATTGCAAGAATATAAACTGTCAACAGTGATCAGAAACTTTTTTTTCCCCTGCTCTTCCCAGTACTGGTGAACATCTTGACAGCAGGGGAGTCAGGAGAGAGAAAGGGAATTAACTCTGTTATCAAACCTAACTTTTTTTTTTCCAGATTAACCTAATAATAAAATTTCACAATATATTGGTGCTAGATAATTCAACAGCGGTGAAGTTATGACTAATGCATGCTTCTAGGGAAAGGAAAGCAGTAGACAGATTCTCTGCAAATGATGCACCAGCCACAAGGGAAAGATTTTTCTCTCCAGAACACAAAACCCCGCACAGCTCAAGATCAGTATTAAATTAAAGTAAAAGCCATTCCATCCTGAACACTCCTGGCATCCCACTCCACCTTTATGACTTGTCCCTGTCCTATGCAGGTCCATATATTAGGGCACTCAGTACTCTCCAGCTACCACTTGTGCATTAGACTGGAAAAGTGTTGTATTTCAAGGGAAGCTCTGGCTCTGGAAAGACACCAACTTAACTGTGCAAACTTACTGAAAAGGACTCTCTGGGGCACCCTTAGCCACCGCTCCAAGGAATCACCTCTTTATGTACCTATTAGCAACCTACTGACACACTGTCATTACTGCAAGTTGGCCGGCAATCATCCTCCCTCCCCTGAAGGTGGAGCTACCGAACGGGAACAGGCACTTGAACTTCGTTAGCACCGACTTACTGTTGGAATTTATATCGACACAACTGCCAACGGAGAGCACTTCAGCACTCAAGAAATGTGATGTGCCATTAGCACTGAATACACCCCTCTGAGCCAATGAGAAATATTTCAACATTTTGCATTTTATTTCCAGCTTCAGCCCAAGGGACTGTCAATAAAAAACTCCCACAGATTTAAAAAATATATTATCATTAGTAATAGTCTTAGAAATCTCTTGTATCCTATTAGGTTTCCAATTAGAGCTATCACTGCACACAAGTAATATACTGCCATATTAAGAGTGCACCATCTTTGTAAGACATCAGTAGGCTTTAACAATGATGTGCTAAGCTTTCCTTTTAAGCTTTTCATAATTCAATTAACAGCGTAAAATAGCTGTGCATGTCCAACTTTTACACATTAACATTGATTTCTTATAAAAGAAAGACTGAAAGAGGATGATGCAAGTCAGCTTCAAGTACGATACTCTTAGATTTAACTTAGGATTAGTAATACCAAACAGCTCATGAAGACCCAGTGAGTAATAGAAAAGTGACAATACTTGACCACAGTGTAAGAACAGTGGCATTAACTATTGGTGGAGATATGGAAACTATCAAAGGCTAAAGATTACATTCTTTGTTTAAAATCCTTGCAATTACGTGCTTCAAAAAGAAATTCACTGATGCATGGACATAGGGCTCATTGGCACAGCTGTCACCTTGGCTGACATGTGTCACCACTGTTGAAATTAAGTGTCTAGATCTACTAAAGCAACGCTTTAAAGCTGTCCAACGTATGACCACTAGGAAGACAATTTTAACCAATTAAATAGACATTGTTTCCACTGCAAGATGAGAGTACGTGCGCAACAACTTTCTGTATTAACTCAGCAGCCCACAACCTCTTCACCTCCAAAGAAAGAAATGAATAAAAGACCAGCAATACAGAGTGAAAAATGACTCCAAAAGAAAACTGAAAAGATCCCAACCCATTATTATTCTATCAAGCAGCATGTGTTACACTTCAGTGCAACTGAGATCTCTCTTGGAAAAACAGTGATATATTCTGTGAAGATGCACTGCACTCACTGTAACGACTGATCCTGATTGTTCCCAATGATGCTAGCTTATCCCCCAGATTGATGTTATGACAAAAACACTCCTTGGGAAACCTCCCAGAGCCAAGGTACTGTTCAAGGAATATCTAATTTTCCAAGTCTAGAAGCAGGAAAATGCAAGGCATTACCTCCTGGTAAACCCAAGACAGAGAAAAAGAGCACAAGTGAGACCAAGCTCAAAGTCCTGCAAGGGCCAAGTCCTAACCAGCATTGAGCTGCTTTGGAAAAACCTGATCTTGCTCTGCCTCTCTTTGCTGGCAGGCGCCATTTTCTTTCCCAACTTAAAAATCCAACAGGTAAATAAGAAATGCCTGGAGCAGAGGCTGGGGAGCAGAACGATTCCTAGGCAAATTAGCTGCAGATGCCCTGCAGTACTGAGCAACTGTAAACACAGAACTCTGTCTCAGAGATTCAGTGCTCATGGAGAAGACACACACACACACACACACACACTCACACACTCTTCCACAAATGGAAAAAGCTGAAATGACAGAAAGTCTGCAAAAACACCCAGCCTGTGGCTTTTTTGTATGAAGCCTGCCAGATATAACCTCCACCACAGGTCTGCAATACAGGATACAGGATACTACCCTGATTATTTTGCACACACAAACTCAGCTTCCTCCTCTGCCCTGGCATCCTGGGCACATCACCCAAAATATGCCTATGCCACAAGGGAAGGCAGCACTTTTTGGCATTCATCACATATAGCTAATGTATGAAAATCCCTGGGAACACAGTGATGGTACTTTCCAGGAGAATGACTCAGTAAGACTCCATTGTTTATGTAAACATGCTGGTTCATTTAGAAACTACCTGGTCCTTTCTAGGAGTTCACCAATGCTAATGTAAGTGCTCGCTTTAGTGAAAATTCAGACTAGCAAATAGTTTAGTTTCTCTTCTTTGAGATACAGAAGGCACAATAGCAGATCACTGCAGTGATAAATCAAAATAGCTGATGCTACAGACACTAGGTTAATACCCTGATATACCAAAGCAGCACATATTCCCTTTAAAAGCTAACTAATTTAGCAGAGTAGTTTAGAAGTGCCACAGACTGCTATCTGTCAGCATGATGAGAAGAAGGGCAATTCCCTGGTATGATGAACGAAATAACACTTAATGAAAACCTGCAATATATTTCAGGTAAAATTGCAAGTAACAAACCCATGAACTCATACACCAACTACTCCATATCCCTAGGTGCTATTTTTGAGGCTATTTTGCCCTAAACATGAAGAGTCTGATGCTAGTAGCTAAGCTGCTTTGAAGTTGCACACTTGGGGAAAATAAACATAAATTCTAAAAACACTGCAGACATGACCTTTTCCAAGGGACATAGCTCAAATCAGAAAGCAAACAACACACTAATGCCACATGGGAGTTTCAAGGTGGCAGAGAATCTAATGATCTCTAAAGTAAAACTTCACATTACAAACTGACAGCAGCTTTTTTTTTTTTTTTTTTTGCTGTTGCTTTATTCTCTAGTAAGAAACAGTTAATGGCTGAACATGGAAGTGCCTCTTAGTTATGGACTTACTAGGCAGCTTTAGGAAACAGCTGACTGTTAGAAATCCCTTTCCTTTCCCCACTCCCCTTTTTTTCCCTGTATTTTCTTCTCCAAAGATGTAAGCCTAGAACACATCAGAAGTTATGACTGCCAGGCAGGTAGCACATCATTCTCACATGGAGTTCTGTTGCACCTTGATTTTTCTGAGGAACCCACCCCACTCCTGACCTCGGGGTAAACACACTTTCTTTTCTCATAGCCCACTGTGTGGGGCCACCCTTGAACTTGCTCACTTATTTTGTTAAGCTGAATCCAGTGGAGAGATTGGAAAAGCACCCCAGAAATACTGGATCACTGGGGGAGGCAGGTGCCACCTTCACAAAGAAGCAGGACAGCTCATCATCTTAGCCATTGAAAACAAACACCAAATCCTCAATTCAAAGAAATTTTGCCCTACAGATCTTTAAGCAAGCTGTCTTAAAATAGGTGTGTTGAAGGACAGAGTGAAAACCCACAAAACAAAATGCAGCTAATCCTTTGGCCCAAACTTCACTTCAAAACCTTCATATTAATGCACAGTCCTAATTTTAGAAATAAATTGTCACCTTCTGCACATGCTTTAGCTATCAAAATCTATTATTATTATTTTGATTACTATAGCACCAAGACACTCCATTCATAGGCAGGACCCCACTATGCCAAGCCTGCTACAATACAATCCAAAGACCTGTGTACACAATTTAAAAAGGTTTTTCAATTATAAAATAAGCATTAAAACATTACACAGTTATTAGGAAGAAATCCAAATAGACAAAACAGAAGCAATTAAAAGGATACCCGGGGCCATCCATTTAATTACTATTTTTTTGGCAAAGTAGTTTAAAAGTGAGATGCCTCTCATTTTTAAGTCAAAGAATGGAAATTAAAGGAAAATAAAGGAAAAAAAATAATCACAACACAAGAAAACACTCCTGGGCAACTGTGGTAAATTAAAGGTAACTTACTGAATTACCACGTGCCTACATGAATCAGCAGCAATTTTTGCCCACTGTCACGACACACAACCAAGCTGCTCCTCTGTGTTAACATAAAAATGATGGATTGATATTATCAGGTGAAATTCCTGCAGGCTCAATGAGAGGGAAAAGACAGCAAGAGAAAAAGCTGCAGCCAGCTTTAGTTAAAACATAAGAAGGGAGCAAGGGAGGCAGAGAGGTAAGTGAGCAAAGATGGAACATAATATTGTTACAGCAACCCAAACATAAAGTTTTGAAAATAGAACTTAATTCTCCTTCTAGTTCATATTCAGGAATATGGTTCTCCAGTACAAAGCTGTAAATATTATTATTTTTGTAAGTCATTGAATGTATTGTGTTTTCTGTCTTCAATTTAAAATGCAGTCACAATATTATTGCATGAGCATAAGTGCCTTAAAAATCTCACCACATTTCCAATAGAGTTAGAGATAATATCATTCCTCTCTGCATTTCATACACAAAATTTCTGTTTTAACACCTGGGAAAGCTTTTCCCTTAAGTATCAGCCTAATGTAAAATTAGGAAGGTTTGAACAATTGCACAAAGCTTAAACTGGAGGATAAATGGTGCAGTGAATTACTTTCTTGCTAGGTTAAAAAAGGAACTAAATAACTAAATAGCTCTGATAATGGAGCTGATAAGGTGTAATTCGGGGATTTATGGGACTTCAAGGAAAACTGATCACGGGGATTTCTTGGTGGGAATATACAAAAAGAAATTATTACATTTCCAATTTATATAAAAAATACTTGGCAATAAGATCACACAACAACCAAGAGTTACCACAGCCAAGATCTCATTCTTTTTCTATTACAATAGGAACAGAAATGCCATGGGGTACTTGCAAGTTTAGGACTTTTACCTGAAATATTTCAGTCTCTGAAAAAGATTACTGAGAAGTTACTACTAAGCTACCTGGTGAAAAGGCCAACCCTCTTACACAATTGCACTGCAGAGTCTGATTTTTAAACCAGGCTCTAAAGATTTAGAATAAAATCTCAGTTTTGACCTCAGGGAGGTCAGGAAGAGACTTGTGATATTCTCAGGAGTGTGCTGCAACTCTATTTAGTTTAACAATAATCACTCCAATTTAGGAGCAAGTCCTTATAAAAAGGTTCAAGAGAAATTAATCCATTTAGCATTGGTTCCAAAATTGAAAGTAAATCCAGCCTGCTCAGTTCTCAAGGGTTTCAGTTTTTCTTTCCAGTGGCTTCTTTGTAGCCTTCTCTATGCAAAGTACTGGAAGTTTGTCCCACTACACAGGGGGAACATTTTCAGTATCAAACATGACTGCAGAAAGGCTGTTTCTCTAAGTCTGAGACTTTAGTATGTACAGTACAGAAATACAGAAAACGCCAGACTAAGTAACGAATGAAATTATTTTCATTGTATGCAAATCTTTTTGTTTTCTCCTCATATATTTAGTTTGAGGCTGTGAACAAAAATTAAATAAATTAAAATGTCCAGCTTATATGTGACCTTACACATCCCATTAAATAGTACTTGGTATAAGAAACAATGAAACAAATTGGGAAAGAGTAACACAGAATCTGACCCACCTAACAATAAGCAATTTCTCATTTAAAATGACAAGAAATGTGATGGTAGAATCTGAGGTCTGCCAACATAACCCCATGTTATTTTTAAATTGGTTTCCTTCCTCCATTTGTCTGTTGACTATCAACTACCAACATGGAGACAGAAATTACTGCACATCATCAGACCTCATTTCCAAATTATTTATGTATTTATAGCACAGATATGTAATTTACAGTTGGTAAGCAAAACCAGGCAGTTTCACAAATGCACTATTTCTGCAACTACATCATTTTTAGGGGATGTCTTCATATTCCAACAGGTTTTTGGAAATTGGTGTAGAAATATAACTAGTGAACCTATTTATTTCTGCAACTTTAATGGCTGCATAAAGCAAGCATACCCTAAACTGGTTGCCTAGCATCAAATTGACAGACCTATAATTAAAGACAAATAAAAGACAATCAATATTACTGATAAATATGAAAGTTCTTGTTTCACTAATCTCAAATGTGGTATATTCCTGAAAAGAAAGCAAATCTACTTCCTCCTGGCACCTACTGGGATATAGTAGGTTCTTCATACATGGAAAGGAAACTACCCCCTCTGAAAACTAAACAGTTCAATAATATCCCCTTCCCCTCCATAAGCTCCAGAGGTGCTACACTGAGTGATAACAGGGCTCTTTCCTAAATACTGTGCTTCATCCATTAAGGAAAATAGAAATCTACCACAATTAACCTGCCATTCCAGAATCAAGGTGGGACCTACATCTGTGTTTCTGTCTATCATGCCCATCTTCTGTGCTGTTCTCACCAGTCTGAGAATATGGAAGGTGATCTCACTAAGCAGATAAAACTCCCCAGTACATCATAAATATTTAGGAGCCCTGTAGTACACCAATTGTAAAAGTAATCAATTTGAACCCACATGATCTGGACACTTCTGTCTCTTCACAATTTGCTTGCCCTGTCAAGGAAAAAAAAATAGAGAATCCCACCTATTTCATAAGCCTACCTATCCAGCACCAAGCTAACATAGTGGACTGTTTATTTTGGACTTTATCATGCTTTTGCCCTATAGATTTCATTATAATTCTGTAGATCAAGAAATACATACCCTAAATAAATTAAATTGAAAGGACAATGTCAGCTACAAACCAACTTGAAAAAAACAGCCCCAGAAAGTTAAAGATGCTGTGTAACAACTGGCAAGGTACCTCTGCTATGCTGAAAATTGAAAGCAAACAAGACTCTTGAGCTTCCTCACACTAATAAAGACAAGGTTCTTGAGGCTTCACCCAACTGCCTCCTTGAGCTAACTTTCTTACTTCCACGGGGAGGAAAAGGGCTACTTGAAAGAGATGAGTCAATTCATTTCCAGACTAGAGATACACTACCATCTCTCTTGCACTGAATGGAGGAATTCTGCCTAAAGTCTGTACTAGGAATAGATGAAGTAGTATTTTAAGATTACTAGTTTATATGCAATTTCTAAGTTTTCAAGAGAGCATAACCTAAGGGAAAAAACCTTTCTCCTGTACCACAGGCACCTAAACTGTCCCATCATCTACGTACCTACCAACCAACTTGCCCTAAAAAACATGTTACAAATTAGAACAATCCATCAGCCAATCAACAAAAAGTCCCCTTCCCACCAGATGTATGATAAGTAGAGTCAACATCACTTAACCAGGGAAACAGGCCATCCCATTATCTTGGCTTCCCATCTTTATATCCCTTCCCATCAGCATACCAATGCTGATACTGGTAACATTATGTTGAGGAACAAAATGCAGTATGTCTTGAAGGACATATCTTAAAGATACATGAAAGATAGAAAGAAAAAAGAGTCTAATCTCCATGTCTTCCCCTTTTCCTTTGCCTAGATTAAACCTCCTTTCCTTGCCACTCACTAAATAAATCAAGATCGCTGCATTTGAATGAACCCATTTCACTGTGGATGCTAACAGCAAAACTACACAAACGAGCAAATAACAGCTCAAAATTTGGTTACTCTTCTCAAAACAACAACAAAATATTCTCAATTTTGCTGTACTACCCACAGAGAAAATTTTTCCTGATTTTCACAGTTCTAAACTATTGAAATTACCTGGCAGAAAGTAAAGTAATTTGAAAACACTGTCTTTGAGTTTTGAAACTCTGGCATGCACAGACTACAAACAGAAATCTAAGATGAGAGTTTGCTTTAAGTAAAACAAGATTACCTACACTGTAATACAGCACAGCTGCCAGCCAACTACATAGCAGCCACTAAAAATTGTTTATATACCACTGCAAGTTGTTCCCATTAATAACATGAGCCAGTCACAATAGCTAGCTGACATTTACTGTAGTAGATACAAATATTTCAAAGCTGGTTAGAGAGAAAAAATTTCCAAAAACCCTCAAAAACCTATCAAGAGATTTAATAAGAAAAATAGAACTTTGATTTTTCTACAGCATATTCACATGCATAAAGGATAGCCTAAACAGGTGCCTGCAGTGACTTTCAAACTTTTGTTTATTTTTTTGTTTTCAAAGTATTAGGAACATTACATTTAATCCTCATTAGGAGCCACAAGAGGACTAAGCAGTGCTCTTAAATGATGCATCCAGTTTTGTGGCCAACTTGCATGCCTTAACTTGAAGAACACATACAGTCCCTTCACAAATTATCTTTTTTTCTTCAGAACCCTATTTGGCAATTGATATTAAGCAACTTCAGCATGCATTGCAAAAAATGTCATAGATGAATTTCAAACTTCCCAATACCTTCACTTCATGACCCTTTTATTTGGAAATGTCCAAATGTCCCAAATGTAAGGAAACATTAATGACAATGAAGCAATGAAGTGACAAGCAATAATAGTTTCAAGTTAGGGCATTATGTCAGACCTTTTATGAAAAACATGTTACATTCATACAAGCCAACACTTGGTGTCTTCTCCTCCCTGATTTCCACCAAAGAGAGATGACCTAGCAACAATTTAATATGCTGAAAGACAACTCCCTTGAGGGGCAGTTAAATTCTGCTGACAGAGAACAACAGCAGGCAGGGAACAGGGAATTGCTAGGGAGCACAAGAAATTCAGACATCCCCAACATCACTCCTGGTCCCACAAGGCTTAGGAATTTGCTTCTGCAGCTGATCACTGATATCCTTAAGTTTAAACTAAATTTAAACTTTTCAGTGCCATGAAGAAAAAGAAAATCATGCTAAATTCATACTTATATTGTCTGAAATCACTCATGTTAAATAATACTTCATGTTTGTTGCCATGGAGGCTTTTCTAGTCATTAAAAAAGAAAGACATTTTCCTCACAAATTTCTGGTGCAATCCAAGAAATACACAAAAAAGGGTCTAAAATATACATTTCTTCATTGGATGGTGGTAAAATTGAATTGGTAAAAATTCTAGCAAGAGGTTTTCTATTGTACAGGCAGAAGGAGGAGAGCACACCTCACAGAAACATGCACGTGTCTTAGAGACAGAGAACAGCATACATTTTCTAACCTTTTAACCTCAGTATCGTTGCAAGTTATACTTTGAAGCAAGAGTGACAAGATTAGGCGTATGTTTTGAGAGCTGAGCCTTGCTTTTGTTATGCTATAACCATTTCCATAATGCCAAGGAAACTGCAGAACTGACACAGACAGCGATAGATGAGCAGTTTGCACCTAATATTACACTATTAAGTTTCTGAACACTAACTGAACACGTTGCTTCTAATTAGGCACAAATATGAAAACAACATAATAGCACACAGTGGTATGGCAAAACACCTGGAAGAACTGCCAGCCTTAATACTCATGCTTGATGCAATTTTCCATACATAACAACATAAGAGAAATAAATCTCCCACTAGCTACAAATTGCAGGGTTTTCAGGTATGAAGGTAGGGAAAATATCTCTAATCACAAAGAAAAGTGATTTGTTTCCAGTCACCTCAGATTCATTCACTTTGATTTTTCTTATTAAAAGGCATTTCAAGTATTTCTTGTAGCGAAATAAAGATGTTCAAACAGCAATACATTTACAATGTAAATATATTTACACTATTTACACTATGTTGGAAAATTTCTCATCCACTCTAGATAACCCCACCTGAACTTTCAAGATAAAATAATAAGCAGGTATTGTTTCATTTAAGTTTCTATGTCAAGACCTCAGTTCAGAAAGGCCAGTAAATACAACTCTTAGAGTACACACAAAAGGCCTTCTCAAAAAATTAGTGAGAACAGACAATTTCCAAAGGCAGCTGACATTCCCATCATTAAAAGTGATTATCCTATTTTTTAAAAAAATATATTGGGATTTTAGTCAAATGTAGCTACAAGTTATGATGAGCCAACTTTTTTTCAAATTAAGGTAAAAAAGCTGAAAATAACTCTCCTCTGATGAGTTTGTAACCATCAGAAGAGTAGACATCCCCATGATGGTATCATTAACAGATTAGTAAACAAACCAATATTAGTATGATTTTTTTAGATCACTCTACATAAATATACATAAAACACATGGAACTTTCAAGCCATGAGTTAATAATACTACAAACTTGAAACCTGATCAGGTAAAGTCAACCTTAAGCACTGAAGTGAAACACCAAAGTGAGTCCTTATTTTGTGCTTTAAGACTCAATTCACTGAGAGACATACTAATTTGACAAAAACATAACAGAAAATAGTTTTAGAAATTACTCTTAATAGTGTTCTTTTATATATATACACACACACATATATATGTGTGTGTTTCATACAACACAAATCTTTTTACAACTTGACTTACAAAGGTTTTTTTTTCTAAACCCATTTTTCCTCCTATAGAACAAAGTTAAAGTTCAGTTCACACATTCGTATACTAGAGATAGTATTACTCCAAAGATTTTGATAACAGGTCAAGTGCAAATTTTATCTAGTAGCTTACCAAAAGAAATATAGATCCATCAGGCTGGATCTGATCTGAAGTCCACCTAGTTTAACGCCTCGTATCTCACTGGCTTCCAGTGTCAAATAGGTCAGAGATGGGCATCAGAAGGTTTCTGCCAAGTTTTCTGTTTTCCTCTACCATAACAACATCCCCAGCGGTCACTGCTTGAGCCTCAACACCAGGTACCCATGTTTCCTTTCTGAAATCACTATTATGAATCAGCTGCAGTAATTCTGTCTGATTTTGCCCCCCATAGAAGCTTGAGACTTTTTGAGGCTTGTTTAACTCCTGCTTTCAGTAATGTAATACAGCACGGAACTCCTATGCCCCATTTTGTTCTGTAAAAAGTGAACAAATTAAGTTTCACTATCTTTTAATCTCATTCCATATGCCTTTGTTCTTGTCTTAGAAGGGGGAAAACCGTTCCTCTCTATTTTCTCTTGAAGTTAAAAAAATGAGGAAAAAGGCTCAGGCTCCTCAGGGAAGAGGTCACAGCACCAAGTCTGATAGGGTTCAAGAAGTGTTTGGAAAACATTGTTGGGCACATGGTGTCATCCTTGAGGATGGAGCTTTGCAGGGCCAGGAGTTGGACTTGATGATCCTTGTGGGTCCCTTCCAACTCAGTATATTCTGTGATTCTGTAAATGCTGTGTTTGTTGGTTTTTCAGGGTTTTTTTTAAGGAAGCAATCCTTGTGTCTTCATGTGAGAAGTTCCTCCAGTTCCTTTTTTAAAATAAATTCCATCTTTCCTCTCCAAAATCTGCTTACTCTTCCAATACACTCTTTTAGATAAAGTGGACAGCATTCCACAGAAGCTGATAGATGAGCCATTACTCTGTATGTATTTGAATTTAGCTTTTCTCTCATTCACATGATCCTTTTTTCAAAATGGGAAAACTTATCACCATAGGTGACAATACCTCTAGTGAGCACTAGGCCAGGAAAGAGTAAGTTTCTTTCCCTACTTCAAAGTTTGTGGCAAACCACTCATTGTTAAAGGTCTATCCTGTGAGCATACATTTGTTAAGCCTCTTTCTAAAAGCAAGTACTTCTCTATCAGTCTGGGCTAGCTGAAGTCAATGACAAAATTCTATCAAGTTCAACAGAACTAATTCATATGCAATGCAGGGCACAGCAATCTCTTGGGAATCCAGCACAGTCCCCCCAACAAAATCAGCAGCAACTGCAAAAGCCAGATCACTGCAGAGCACTTGGATTGGGAGGCTGCCTCATCACACTTAGACCAGTCAGTAATTATGGCATTCCTAATTCCCACTGTCAGCAAAGAACACTTTTGAAAGCATCCTTGTGGCACCTGCATCCCATGAAAATACAAAATACTGTATTTTTTATGGAAGACAAAAAGTTTGTTATCAATCAATGTTGCTGCTGGGCATCTTCAAAACAAGAAACAAGCTCTGCTTCTGTCATTAAACTGACACTAGTTTATAGACAATTACAGAAGAGCAGAACCTTATAAGGAAAGCACAGAGCTTTACAGAGAACTGAACTCCTCTGCAGGAAAAATTTTAAGGTTCTTTTGTTTAAAAAATTTTGTATTAATTCAAGTTACCCTTCCTACACTCCCAATATGAGAATTTGGAGGCCAGGAGTATTTTGACCAAAGCCTAGGTATTTCTGTTTCTATTAGTTTTTGCTCAACAACCATTTTCTTTTCTCTCTGAATCTACAGATGTGGGTTTGTGTTGGGTTTTTCTGTTATGTGGTTTTGGGTTTGGGTTTTTTTGGAGGGGTTTGTTGTGTTGTTTTTTTAAATCTTTAGCATATCAAGATATTTCTCCTCCCTAGTCCCAACATGTAGAAACTGTGTAGTTTAAAGTCCTGCTGAGATTTGCAGGCACAAATGTCAACTATAATAGTCTAGCCTTTTAATATATTTCCTTCTTCACTCCTGATATTTTTATACTCTGTGGAATTAATTCTGTAACCTGAAGTGCCACTTATTAAAAAGCCAAGCCATGGTAAAGAGCTTGCTACCATCATCACTTCCTTTACAGAAATATAGTGATTTCACTCATTACAGCACACTCAAGTTTAATCAACACCCTGGCTTCTGCTCTGTGTAGGTGTTAATAATTTATAAGTTCCTGGATTCTATTGCTCACTTTGTAGGTCATTTCCGTAGGCATTCCCTTGCAACCCGATCAGACACGATGCATAAAATTAATTTCTGGGATGACCTGATATGGAAGGGGATGTGTAAAAGGAGCATGAAAAGGGATGACATCAGTAAGGGGTGAGGATTTCTGGTCCCAAAGAGATACAAGACAGGTGTGCACATGTGTATGTGGAAGGAGCGAAAAACACTCTTTGTGCAAGCCAGGACTGAACAAAGATTTCAATGTAATGCTCAGAATTAAAGCAGATTTTAGTCCATAAGCAAGTTTAATTGGAAGAAACAAACAACTCTCCCCCAGCCCCAAAAACCCCTCCACGATGCTCTTCTGGTACAACATCTCAAGGTATCTTGCTTAAACCTGGAGCATGAGTTTAGTACTGCTCCCAAATCACCATAATGAATAACACTGACTTTGAACACTGATGGTAGCCACATGTCTGCCCAAATCTATTTCAAATTCTGTTATGTTCTTGGCCTCAATAATCTCCTATGACAGTACATTCCAGAGACTAATTATATGTGTGAAATACACATATAATACCTTCCTTTTATTGCTCTTCTATTTGCCATCTTTGATTTCAATAGAACATCTCTCTTGGTTCTTCTGTTATGAGAAAAAGAAAACAGATGTTTCTAATTTATTTTCTCTTACACTAGAATTCAGTGCAGCATGAAGTTAGCAGTTAAATGACTGAAGTATTTCATCCTGATTGTGTTCTTCCAGACAGAGTAAATGTCTGTTCTTACAGACTAAACTTACCTACCTACTAAGAGAATCAGAGAAAGAGGAGCAAGGAAGTTAAGAAATTCAAACCTATGAACTTTAGGCAACAGGTTTATGACAGAAAATGAGAAATCAAATACCAAAAGCATTAAAAATGCTCCCCTATTCAATGCTGGTATGTCTATATTTGGGAAAAAGCTAAACCAAACAAACCACCCCAATGAACCACAAACTAACCAAATGAAACAGAGTGTGTATGGTTGACATACATGCTAGTGAGGGAGAGGGACAATTAAAAAGGCAAAAGAACAGAACTTTATATGTAACATCATCCAAACCTCTGGTATCACACATACTCAGCATGCTATTTTAAATCTCACTGTAGAAGCAATTAGTCAACAGTAGCAGCTTCCTTTGTGAGCATAGGCAAGTTCTCAGGTGCCATCATCATGGTCATGGATGAACAGCTTAACAAGGGATCAATGTCACCATTTTGCAATGACACTTCTGGTCACTTGCAGGAAGGGTGTATATCAGTATTTGTGTGTAACTACCATTATCTGGGTGTAAGCTGCATCAAACAAAAGCATGGCTTCAACCAAAACACTTAATTAACTAGGGATGTCCATGTAGAAGCAATGGATTTGTAAAAGCTAGTGGAAGTAGATTTCAGAGGGAACACACCAGATTGCAGACTCATGACATTGGTGTTAAAACTTCAGTGGAAATCTTGCTTGATTTAGTTATTGCAGGATAGGAAAGGACAATTCAGAGAAATTACAGAGCTTTTATGTTACTTCAGCTATAGGACTGATCCTTAAATACAAAGGCTGCCTGCTCTTAGACCCACTACCAGCCTGCACTGTGTCTTACTATACCCAATTCCAACTTTCCTTACTTATTTTAATGGAAACAACACTGCAGTTGAGGAAAAATACACTTCAATGATTCATTCTGGAGGATGATGGGACCCTTGTTCTTTACACTGGATTCATTAGCATACATTTGATACACGTGAAAAAGCCTCACCTATATTGCCCAGCTTTGAGGACTTGAAAACAAATTTCTGGAGCAGAGAAACTCTTGTTGACAATATATATCATTCGGATCAGATTTTTTTTAGGTGTATTTTTAACAGTGAAACAGATAATAAATAAATAAAGTGTTCTGTTACAGCTAGGAAGTTCACTGCTCTAAGTCAAAACACTGTAAAGACTGGAAGAAAGCCACTAGTCAGCTATGATTAGCCAAGGGCACAAGAGCACAATTAGTTCTTACTTGATGACAGGACCAGATACAGAAAGGAAACCCATGTGGGTGATACACAAAATGAGATGTCCTGATTGAGTGCAACAACATTCAGATTGAATTTTCAAAAAATGTCATACATCTTTTAACAAACTTGTGTGCTAATGGTCCTTTTATATCTAGCTCTGATCATACAGACACTATTTCATGTGTAAAATTGGAGTACACAAAACCACTATAACCCCAGAGCTGCACTCACTCTGTTCAGTGATGTGATCACACATACTCCCATAGGGTATTCCATTACAGAGGATCTAGAATTGTATTATCATTTTTGCTACAAAACGACAAGAATATACATTATGGCAGCACTGATCCCTCTCTGTCATGAAAAAAAGTTTACCCTTTATCCCACTGGTATTAACTGGCAAGTCAGTGTTACCCTTAGAGTCTGTTTTGCACACCCCTCCTAAGAGACTTTTCTATGTGTGCTTCTTCTCCTGGGGGATGCAATGTTTGCAGTTTTTATAAAAACACATACTCTGTCAACTTCTACTGGTCAAATTAAATGCTGAAGAAAAGGAAACTTGATCTTGCAGGGATTCTTTTCCACACAGCTACTTCTGCACATTTGGGAGGGAAAAAATAAAGAAAAAAAAACCCCAACTCTTTACTTTCTCAAAACTTCCACGGCATTGTGGTAATTGAATGGAAAATATGTGTTTGCACACACATACATGCTTTAAATACACTGCTGACAAAAAGCAGATCTGATTCAACACTGTTCCCTAGAGCTGTTGTCCCAGATAGCATTGAACAGTTTTAAAATGTGCAAATTACTATGAATTACCTCAAAATTTGCAAAGTGAAATGGCGGGCAAAATAAAAATCAAGCTAAAATTTACTTCATCATTTCAAAGTTGAAGTCTGGTAGTGGTTCAGTCTTCTTGAACAATTCAACTACTGCAAAACACATATTGAGAGGCACCATTTAGTCTTCCTTACTGTAAGGGATTTACTTTTAACTGCTGGCAAAAGCCAAGTACATGTTCCCCTCCTGAGCATCTTTTAATCTTCATAGTTTCTGTTCCTTCAATCCATGTAGAACAGACCCCCACCAAGTAGGTATGTCTCCCCAGGCCAGGTTACAGAGGGAAGGCAGCTCTGGTACAGTGCCAACTGAGTTCAGGTATATTTCTGAAAAGACCAGAAAGCAAGATTTAAGCTGTGCAAGCTCCAATTAAAGCAGAAAACCAGCTTAAACGAAGAAAAAGTCTATCTATTAAAAAACTTCCTAGCAGCTGTGACCAGCATGGATGAGAAATGGTGAGAGAGGCTGCCCAGTGGCTGTTGTGCTGGTTTCACACACTTTTCCCACTAGGGCAAAGAATGATTAAGAGACTCACCATCTCAGTGAGTACTCTTTGTGGAAAGTCAGACCCTTAAATGTACCCATGTCATAATTTTACTCCTATGAGACATGGTGTTCTACTACATACTTAAAGACATACAGAAAGAATCAAAGACATAGCATAATTTAAGCCCTTGTTTTCTTCAGTACTACTTGTAAAGAGAAACATAAGAGAAGTCACCTTCCATAGCCCTGTGAGTGTGCTGAGGATGCACGTGGGCCTGACTGCCCACAGGCATGCAAGTACTAAAGAAGAGGAGTTAAACAGACCTCCCCTCATCCAGATCAATGTCTTACTGCACATAAATTTATCTTCTTCCTTTGTCTGCTCTATGCCCACTAGGTCTGCAACTCCTGAAGTCTCCTAAAACCAGAGAAATTTAACAGCAAAAGCAATGTAAAGGAAAGACAAAATCCCCAATCCTCCCACCAAAAAACACCCCAGCATTGCATGTGCTTCCTATCTTTTCTTATCCCGAGAAACAGAATAATTAGTAAGGAAGCAATGTGAATCTGGGCATAGCATTACTTCTTTTTTTTTAAACAGTCTGTATGTTTGCTTTTCATTAGCTCTCTGTGGTGGCAAAACTATAAATGTAAGAGTTAGAGACATAAAGGGAAAAAATAAAGTAGCCAATAGCAAAGATTTCAAATACACTTACTCAACCACAGTTTGTTTTACAGCTGCTTTACATAACAATAAAAACGTAATATACCATGGACTTTTGGCAGAGTGTAGAGAGGCAGCATCAAATGGCAATAACGGAGTAAGCACAAATGATCTCTTTGGAACAATTAAGTAATTTTAATAAGATCATTATGTCCAACAAGTAATGGGCCCAAAGAGACAGAAAGGTCAAAAGTGTGAGTTTCTCAGCACTGACCAGAGATCACATTTATAACCCTTTGGAAGAGAGGATACCTTCATAATCATATTATATAACCCTTACTAGAAAACAACCCTATTTAGCACACTAAACAAAAATAGAGATATTTCCTTCAGATGCCAAAGGCAAGAATGCTTTCTCTCAACCAGTTGTCTCAGCATAATTAATAAATAAATAAATAAGGGCAAAAAAATGCTTACCCTCTGTGCATAACCAGCTGAGAAAATCACTGCCTATACATAAAACAGTGAAGTGCTCACACAGTTCAGTAAACAGTCTGGCACTTTAAAGAAAAAAATGGGTAAATAATACATACTGTACATTAAACTGTACAGAACTGTTTTAGCGACCTTGAACTCTAGTAATATAAGCAGGGACATGCAAACCCACTTATTTCTGGACACAGTTCATTCACTATCTCCAGCAAGGACTGAAATTTAACACTGGACCCAGTGTGTCATTAGGATTTGACAC
Organism: Melospiza georgiana; assembly: GCF_028018845.1. Lineage (NCBI taxonomy): Eukaryota > Metazoa > Chordata > Aves > Passeriformes > Passerellidae > Melospiza > Melospiza georgiana. The sequence goes on along the minus strand of NC_080430.1, from coordinate 38,918,682 downwards.
ATTATCTTTCAGGAAAGCCAGTCTAAGCAAACATTATATTTCCATTACTTTAACACCAAAAAAAAAAAAAAAAAGAGATTCTCCCTCTGAAAAGAAATCATTTGCTAAGACAGCAACTAAATGACTTTCCAGGTGTGACATTTAATGTGTACATGAGAGGAGGGTTAGTAAAAATACTGAGCAAAGAACTTTTCATTTGCCTGGCACACAGTTGTCTGCTGTGTAAATGCTCACACACGCTCACCTTCTGCACAGCCATATGCCCTCATAACTCCAAAGTGAAGTTTAGATGTATCCTCTTGACTAGAAACCTTTCATGCTAATAAAAAACTTTCCCAATGACCAAGGAATAATACATAAAGAAAGATAACAAATTTCAATTTCTATGTTACCTTGCACTCAGGATTATCCCATTTGCCCATTTAAGCACTTTGAAAACACTTTCCTCTTTCCTTTTCATCAAGCTACTCTGATTCATGACCCAGATACTTTAGCAATTAAAAAAAAAAAAACAACCAAACTATATTCAGTAGTTTAGCTGAATTAGTAGTTTACTTCATTTGCAAGTAAATTAATAAAACAGGAATAGTTATGTCTGCATATTTTTTAATTCCTAACATACATTTTCTTTCTGTCAACAGGACAACCTTGCCTTTTCAGTTCTCTGTAGGCATGGGTGTCAGACTTTGACAGATATAATGGCTTAGTGCTGAAGGATCAGTGCAGCCACCAGGAAAGAGAAGGCCCCAGAACATGCTCAACTCAGAAGGACAAGGAAGCAGGAGACACTACCACTGTTCTTTACAAGGCTGAGATGGCTTGCAGAAAGAGGCACAACTCCAGGGGCCAGAACAGGCACTCTAGCTCTTTCTTCCAGAGCTCACACCACACTGGTGACTTGGAACACACTGGATTGTGATGAAGGAAAGGAAAACCTAGAAGAAAAGCACAGAGATTGCTCTGTCTCTGCAAGAGACGCTAAGATTTACTGCTGGAAAGGGACCTGGCAATATACTTTTCTTCCCTCTTTTTTCCTGATTTTAAGAGTTACATGTAATCCCACCCTATATTTTCATTCTTTCCTAGTATGCCATAGTTCAGCCATCAACTCTAGCTCCATCCTTTTTTTCCTCATTTGTTCTGAATCACTGAAGACTGTTGCAAACAGAACAGATTTCAGTAGGTAAAAGATAGCTGTCCTTCCCAGAGCCAAATTGAAATCAGCACTCCAACCGTACCTCTCTAAGGGCAGCTGTGAATCACTAACAAATCTCACCCAGCTGTTCAGCCAGCCACCAGAGAGGTCACAGCACATCCCCACTTACCCACAGCCCTTCACTCTGCTGCCACCACTTAGAGCTGGACCCTGCCACCTTGTTGTATCCCCACCACAAAGTGTTACCACACAAGCCTCTACTACCCAGTCCCTACTTTTCAGTCTTTCCTGACAAATCCAGTACTAGTTAATAAACACATCCTAAATGACTAGTTCTGTGCTACTCAGCATGCAGTGAAATGTGCACCTGAACAATCCAAATGCTGAATGATTTGTCTGGACTTGACATTTCCTCATAAGTAAGACTCTTCTATGAAATACAAGGCAAAATCCTTGAAACACAATGCAGAAAGTAGAGACTCCACAGTCTATGGGGTTAGAAAATTTGCATCTTCTGCGGGAAAAACAATGTACAAGACATAGCTAATACATTACAGAACCTCACATGTAACATAGTATTTATAGCTATTAAGAGTACACACACTGAATACTAAGTACTTGAAACTAGAATGTCTCAACACATGTAATAGCCATGCATTTTAACTTGTATTTCCCTAACAAATAGTTACAGTCCTCCTAGATACTGAGGTGGAAGGTGAAGTAGGAGCACAAAGACAGCAAAGAAAGAGATTAGCTGTTGGACAGCTTCATTATTTCTCTGCCACTTCCAGGAAGAAAAAAGCCCCCAACACTAATATATCTCAAAATACACTATCCTATTACAAAGTAGTGTATCACAAAGTAACAGCTGTGATAACCTTGGTGTGCATAAAACCAGAAAATAATCAAATCACATATTCAAGATAATACAACAGCTGCTGAATAAAACAACTCACTTATTTACCTCTATCAGATAAGGGGGGAAAAATTGCCATTTTGCAACATAAGCATAACTTTTTTGGGGAAGAGAGGATAAGGTGACACCTACAAGCCCAAAGACTAAACCTACTTTATTAATAAAGAATATTTAAACATAGATGGAAATTTACATACCACTTTGCCAACACCAACAAAAATTAAGGAAGTGCTTTACTCTGAAAAGTTTACAATCTAAATTCAGCAACACAAATGCATGAAGGTTAATCCTTCACAAAAGCAAGGAGAAGTGGCTAAGTGACAGGAAACAAGAGCTTGCTTTAAATGGCAAAGCATAAAAAGAAGAGAGGCAAGAAGGGCAGAAGTTGAACATTTTCTGTGGCTAAAAGCCATGTCAATTGGAACAAGGAAATAGAAAAGAGCCTGAAGTTAGTGGAGTGGAATGAGGGACAATGGGGTGGGGGAAGGAGGTAATTTTGTGAGTATTCCACACAGAACATAAAAAACCAATTGGGGTCATTTAACTCAGCCCCTTACTCCTGGCAGTGGTAAGAGCCTACTCCTCAGAATAGGTGATGGTGGATACTCTCTGCAGTCCATTCCCTTTGTACTCCCTCAGAATCCACAGCCACTGGACTAGGGGTGCTAAAGGCTACTTGCCTGACTTTTCTCTTTGTATCTGTTCCTAGACCTGTTGCTCATGAATTTGTTCAACCCACCTTTGAACATGCTGATACTATCTGCCTCCACAGCCTCCTGCAGAAGAGTTTCCAGAACCCCACTACCTACTGGGTAGAAGGACTTAAACTGTTCTAAAATGACCTTTAACAGTTTCAGTGACTATGTGTTTCCAGTATTATGGAATTTACTGAATAACAGCTTTTGCCATACTTCTGTTTCAGTTGCTACAAAAACAAGGTGTGCTCCTTTGGGAGATTCAGTTTCACATGGCCTCCAACAAAATTAATTTGCAACTTCCTATCTTAAATACTAGTCTATTTGTTTGGGATTGACTGAGTCATTTGTTTCTCTCTCCATTTTCTGCCCTCTTCCTCCATTTCTCTGCCTGCCTTTCACTCTCTCTGCTTGCTATCACTTCCTCAGTTCTTTTTTTCCCCACTCCTCACACCTCACTGATGTGCTTCTGGGAGGATATGGCTAAAGAGTCACAAGTGACTCAAGCAGCAGTTCAAGGAGGTCTGCAAAGATACAGTGGGGCACCTGTTACATATATACTTCAAGGTACAGTATGCTGTTCCCACGATAAGATCATATAAGTGCATTCACTTTATTACTAATTTATATTTTATCTCCCAATTTGGGGTGCAAACAATCAGGGCAGCAAAACTATTGCTGCAGCTTGTATGCTTTACTGTTTTAAAAATCTACTCATGCCCAAGAAGAGGGTGGCCCACAGATAGTCCTCCCCATCCACCAAGAGGAAAATGCCCTGTCTTCGGTCCCTTACAGTGCAAGGAGCAGAAAGTGGAGCTAAATTGCTGGTGCAGAAAAAGCATCAGTCTTGTCTCTACTTCCATCTTTGCTGCAACTATTCCAGCAACCAGCACAAAATCACCCCAGTCACCCTGATGGGCCACCTCCCTCTGCTGTCCCTTATAATCTCCATTAATGCTTTACAACCTTGCTACCTTGAATGATTTTATGTCCTTTTCTGCTTGTCATCTGCAACTCACTCATCTCCCAGTCTTACCAACACCTGCAATCTGATTAACCTCACAAGAGGAGTGAGGGGATGGGAAAATTGGAAAGATGCTATTCAAAAGAAAACATTAAGATTTCACTAGAGATTTCAACCCAGGGATGCAGTGAAAGACAAGCAGCAGGGCAGCTGAAGGCCTGGCACTAGTTACATTCAAAACTCCTAGGTCACTCTTGTCACTACTGTACATCTTCCTGCCTGATTTCCTAGGTTACAAGGGTGCTGTTGAAATTCAATTTAAGGTAAGAAGGAAAGCATTACCACAACTTTAATGCAATGGAGAACTCAGTGAGATTCATGATATTTTGAGACTTAGCATAGCTATTTAAAGCCTTCAGTCTTTTCTCTCTCCCACAGTCACCCAAGTGTAAGGAGCATAAATACTTTTACCATAACTCAAAGCACTACAAAATACAATGAGAATCTCAAATTAAAAATTACCCCATCAAAAAGAAAGCTAGACAATTCTCACTGATAAATAACTTACAAGGAAGACACTAACTATAAAGGATTGTATGCATCACCTAATTTACTTCCTTTAAAAAGATTACTAAGACATATAGAAAACTGTGCAAATACAGTATTACAACTATCTGATTGATCAGAAACTCCTGATAAAATGACCTTGTGTAGTATACTACAGTATTGACCTAATTACTTTAAAACGGTGTTATTACAACTGTGTACATTCTAGTCATCTTTCAAAACCTTCTGCAGCAGCTAAACACTGCTTTAATGAAATAAATTGCACTTTCTCCACCATTTATAGGCCACTTCTCAGAGCTGCTACACTTGTTCAGAATATAAAATAACACACTGAAACTTTCTAGAAGTTGTCCACTTGAGAACTGAAAATATATGAAATCCTTAACAGTCATAACCTAAATTAGCACCTTAAAACGTCAGTGAAGATATTCAAACTGCATCTAAAACCTTTGAGACAATTACCCTGGCAGTCTTCTTTGTAGAACAATCACTGTCTCAAATAAATCTGACAAAGTTCTTAGACTGTATAAGAATTAGGTTTTTTTAATGAATTCTCCAATTGTGAAAAGACACTTTTGATTTCAGAATTAATTTTAATGTCTGGGGGCCTTTTCACTCCTGTGTGCAACTCCTGTGTGATCCCAGGCATCAAAAGAAAACACAGCAAGACCCCTCTCCTGATTTCTCCCAGCAAAACTGGGATTAGCACACTGACCAAAATATTGCTCAGATACCCACAGCAGAAAAAGCATTAAATATTAGCAGTCCACCTGCTCCAGAAAGCTCCTCCCCATTTTGCTTTTACAATTCTTTGTACCAGATCAAAATTCTCTGCGTTTCCAGCAAGCCCAGCAGCTCCAGAGGGAGAGATGAGCAATCTTTTTAAACAGTCATTTACACTGATACAAAGTACAAAACATATCTACTAACATGCTTATCTGATTAGGTCCCCACTCTCTTTTGACTCTAAAAGTTGAAGCTCTCGAAGGAATTGAGACGTAAACTCCACACTGATTCACAGAAACACAGAAGCAAAGAAATCTAACAGGACTCTACATCATTAACCATACAGCCGCTTTAATCCAATTACTTTGTATTTTCTCTTAAACAAATGAACTGCCAAAACTTGGCCTGGACCCAGTTCTCAAAACAGCTCAATTTCATCTTACCTGATCCATATTTTCAGATGTGAAACTATGGAAGACACTGGAGGGAGTGAGGAGATTCAAACACATCTGCCCTGAGCTACAGTCTGCATGCCCCACTCTCCTTTTCTCCCCCAGCTTCCTTCCCCCAGAGTCCAGGTTAATAAAGAGCACTGCAAATTGGATATTGAAGTTAAGCATCCAGCTCTACAACATCTCCTTGTAATGTCAATTAGCCCCTTACACACAGAAAATATGTATTAAATGCATGGTTGCAACCATTACACTTTCCCCAAATGCCTTGGAATTTTAATTGCCTGTTGCTGAAATTTGCAAATTGGCATGAGAAACAAGAAAACCCCTCTGAATTCTTGAGCACACAGTGCTTATTTTGACAGTTGTATTTTATTTATAGTACTTGACAATACATGTTCTCTCCTCAGTTTTGTAACATAACGAAGAGAGCATTCAGACCTCCACTATTAAGCCTCAGAGGGAAAAATAAGTACAAATTTATTTCATTCAAATAAATGTACAGATTGGCAAGATTTTACTTATAATGACTAAATTGCATCATTAATTTAACTTAGTTTGAAGCACTTTGTTTTGAGGAGAAAGCATAGCCCTTAACTTTGAGCATGGTGTGTGCCTGCACAGGTGTGCAGTAATCTCTTAACCCATTCACATGAAATGGAATCCTTTTTTTAGTACGTTAAATGCTTCTGAAAAGGTGCTGCATGGAAGGCTGGTCTGTCATGTACAATTACAGAAGAGTGCAGGCAGAGGCTGCAGAAGTTTCACTACACACAAACTCACTGATAGCCTTAATCTGATGTACTGGCGCAGGTGAACTCCGTCTCCATCCCAACACTGCCCCCTCCAGCAGCAGGACCAAAGCGAACATGTGCCAGACACAATGACACCGGCTCTCAAACCAACCTGTCCTTCAGAAACCACAAGGCTCTGGCAACCTGCTCTTGCTGAAATCTTCAAACACAAACCCATCCTCCCTGATCCCCTAGACAAGCCACTTATCCAAGGGTAATTTTGTCTTCATATAAAGAGGCAAGATAGATTCAAGCCCCAAAGTAAAAACAGCACACATACATTGTTTCCCATTTAAATCTATGAAGTATCATACACATACAGTGTACATTTCTTAAAACAAAACCAGACATATAAACTGCTACTATACACATATCCAATATAAAAATCTAGACAAGCAGCACTGGAAATACAACTGAAAAACCAAACAAGACTGTGTTACCAAGAGGAAATATAAGAATTTGTCAGATAAAACATATATGCAGCATCATAAACACAGTTGCACAATGCCCTCCAAGGGCAGCAAAACTGAAAGTCAAATAATAAAATTAAGTGCTATACAAGGGAGGGTGCACAGAAGGGATTTCAATCCTCTTTGTTCTTAGCCATGATACAATTTCACAGCCGCTCTCAAGATTCATCGTTTCCATGTTTGGCATGCAAGAGCACAGAACGCAGTTCATTTGGGAATTACCGAGCCAGGACGTGCAAGGCAAAATCTACCACAGCATCAGCCAGCTCCTGCCACAGTGTCCAAACAGCCTGGCCATCAAAACATTTCTGACAGTTAAAATAAAAACAGAAGTGGCTTCAGAAAAGTTAATTCCTGTAATATTAACTAATCGATCCTCAGCAAAGGAACTGCTCCTGTGCAGCCTTTGTCTGAGTACATCAGGCAGGGGACTTTGCCTGCAGGAGCTGCTACCTCCACAGACTTAAATTCAGCCAGTGTAGAAATGTATTATTTTTATGGTTTGCAAGCTAGACCATACACAGCTGCAGAGGATCTCTAAATTAGTTAATACACCATTTCAAAAGGAAGAGTTATTTCTCCAGGGATCATGTGCCAAACAAAGCAAGGAGGGAATGCTGAACCGCTGGTAGTTTATATGACAAAAGATATTTTTCAACTACATGCAGCACTAATTATGTAGGTCCTTCCTATCCTACATCTGGAAACTTATCACAGAAAACACTCACATTTTCAACACAATACGAGGTGAAAAAAGAAAAAAAAGACTTCTAATACCACTTTTGTGAGCTGATAATTTCACTTTCTTTAAAGGTGATAATATTTTTTTATTTCTACAAGGAAGCAAAAGATGGCATTTGTGTCATTCCTGACCTAATAATTTGACTGGGGACACTAAGGAAAAAAGTCATAATGAAATTAAACTTAGAAAATTTAAAACCGGAAAGTTGATGCTATAGAATACAATACTGCTCAGGAAGGGGTATTTCACACATGAAAATAACAAAACCAACACTGATGTTAAACAGTGACAATCCATCCTTAAATAATATGCTAGATTTAAAAGCAAAAGCACTTAAAGCATTATTGGAGTTGAAAGTATTGAAAAAATACATTTGCAAAAAATTACAAGCACCATAAAAAACAAATGTAAGCAAGACAAATGCCAGACCTGCATGGTATGTAGATGAAATATATTAATTATAATATGAAACTGTTGAGTTCAAAACTGCCTTTGAGCCACACATTTTATGCAGACTTCTCTCAAGCCAAGAAATCTTAATTCCACACTGCAAAGTTTTGAAAACTATTAATATTCCATACGTTGTAAGGGAGAGCACTTCTCCCCACCATCTTTACTGAGACACATATTTATTAAGTGCTGACAGTTAACTTTCACAAGACTCTCAAGGAGATCTGGTCCTTATTCTGCAAATTGACAAAAACTGGGCTGAAGGTGCCAAAAAACACAATGGTATTTTATTATTATTTAAATAATGAATTGGTGATAGCATTTTACTCTGAAGCAATGGAAAGCCCTGCAGGCAAATGCCTCCTTCAACAAAGGTTTGAAAATTATTTTTGTTTAAATAACAGCTGGTCTCGCCTATATGGACTTAAATGAGCCATGTGGAGACAAACTTGTTTCAGTTTAGCTAAGATAGATTAAAAAACATTAATTCCAGTTAATATCCATTTTGGTCCATCTACACAGATGGGAAAAATAACATTAAATTACCATGCTTACATACAGTCAATACCAGACACCCAATAAAGCACAAATTCAAAGCCCTGCTCATAATGCAACTGATGCACACAGTTCCAGCAGAACAGCTCAGCTGCAAGTTAGCTTGAAACAAAAGAAATTTACATTAATTTCTCCACTTTGCCAGAGACTTCCTGTGTAACTTTACACAAGTCACTTGCTTTTGTGGGCTGTAACTCCCCACCCCTAAAAATGGGGAAAACCACTTGTTCCATAACCTCACATCAATAAGCAGATCTACCATGAAGAGATGCTTAGATGCAGAGGTTGAATAAATTACACAAAAGGAATGAAGAGTACTTAAAGCTTGAATTAACTTCTCTTAAAGCTTTGGACACCTCATCACTGAGACAGAAGGTCTCAGACAAAGCTTCTGCACAACACTTCTAAGAGTTACCAGCAAACAAAAGTCAGGACTGCAAACATAGCAAGACAGAACTGTATTTTGACATCTGCAGACCCAAAGCAAAGGCATGACACCTCTTCTGTCACTAGCAGATATGACAGACCAAAAGTAAGAAGTTTCTAGTTACCTTCTTTGAGCTCTAAAACTGGAGTTAAACTCTCTGATATAAAACAAGAGGAAGAGATCACCAGATACAATCTCAAAAGATTTTAAACACTTTAGGTCCAAACAGTCCTTCCCCAATTCGTCTTAACCACTAACCACCTTTTGAACTTGAAAGTCATATTTAACTTTCATAACTCAGTATTAATATCGGGAGTCAAATCATCTTGCAGAAATTAAAGACCTCCAGAGCACTGGCCTACTGAAAATAATGAAGAGGACTAAAATCTATTCAGAAGTAGCTGCCAAACATACATTACACTAGGACAGTCATGAGGACACAGCACTGGTCCCAGCAGGAACCCATGAATTTGCACCATGTATTAAATATATCTTTTTAGACAATGTTTTCAAGTCCAAAAACCTGCGTTTTAAATGCAGGCCAAACAGAGACTGTTTCCACGCACATATTCTGCACCTCTGCACAACTAACTGCACTAGTCTGTGAAAATCAAAATCCCTGTGTCTCTTGAGGAAGGAGACACAGGGAGTATGAGAAATGAACCAGCCAATGACACACAAGCCCAGGTAAATTTTGGGGGACACAGCAAGCTATGAAAAAACCAGAAGCAAGGAGAGGCCCAGCAAGTGCTGAGGAGAGAGGAAGTTCTGGAATAAGCTTCCCCTCATATTACCCACATATGTGTAAAAACCACACAGCCGCTCAATCACAGGGTGTTGAGTGTGCTTGGGGTTTGGGTTTCTTGGTTTTTGTTTTTTAAACAGATGATCTGTGGGTTACATACATGAAAATACAGACATTGAAAGCTACAAAAATAAAAATGAAACATTTATTTTTAATCTATTTTGTTTGAAATGTCAAATGGTTGTCATTATTTGTAATTGCATCTTGCATGTCATGTTTTATAAGAAGAAAAATACCTCATGTAAGATATGGTAAAACAGTTTCTAAAAATCATTCACAACCTCAACCTTTATCTTTCAATATGCAGAGCTACTCTGGGATGTGGTAAATACCTTGAACTGCCATTACTGCAATAAGACTGAAAGAATAACACGATTTTGCAGTGAGGCCAAAAATTAAAGCACAGCCAACCATGAACTTATATCAAATGCCAGACATAAAACAGGGGAAAATACAAACATGGTAGTGGAGGGTGTAAGAACAGATGTCCAGAAAAAGAAAAATGATTATGGTGTTTCCAACATAACACAGGATACAGTTTCGGACAAACATTTTCAAATGTGAAAATGTTGAGGCTTTGGCAATCCCTAAAACTGACAATACAACAGGTAGTACATGACATCATACATAATGCCCCGAATATGTAAGTTCTAAGATTAAACTTACAGGAAAGAGTGAGATGCCTAAAAGGAGAGGACTGGCCTCTCCTCCAGTGACAAAGTGTCTGTAGAGGCACAAAGGCAACAGAGATATGAGGGGCAGGAGGTCAGAGGAAAGGTTAGAATAAGCAAAGTCATAAAGGCAGGAAATTGAAACTAAGTTCTCAAACTATGTATTTAATACCTCCTTCACAGCATGCCAGTAATGCTCATACGAAAGGCAAAAGTATAAAGCAAAGCAGTGACACTGTTAGCAGGCTTCCCAAGAACAAATTCTGGCAACCTTAAACATCATGCAGCAACCACAGTCTCTCATTTGCTTAATCTCCTCATAGACATAAATTGACTATTTCCATTTTTTTTTTTTTCTTTTCACAAGAGGTGAACTTTCCCCACAACTGCACTAGCTGAAACTCATCTCACTGTTGTGGCAATCAGCACCTGCCTGCCTTTTTACAAACCAGCCACTACAGGGAGAAACACCCAGTGCTTGACTGCACAACTGGAGCCTTCCTAGCCATAAGCAGAGCTGCTCTTCTTGGCTCTGAGCACCGTGTTTACAGAAGTAGGATGACTTCACCCCAAGATGAGCAATACCAAAACTCCTTTGGTCACACATACACATACAACAAACCCCTCCACTCACGTTTTCCTACCTATCAACACATTAAAAGGCAGTAACAACTACACCAGTTCCATGCATTACTTGCAGGAGTTGCCAGCCTTCACTGTCACTCATCAGAAAGCCAAAAGGAATGCAGAATACTTATAACTCCACTATGGATGAAGATTAATCATTGCTATTTGTACTACACGCCAATTTTTACCATTAGAAACATTTGTAAAGGCTGAAATAACACAAACTTACTATGTGGGCCTTGAAACATGTTATCTTCAATGGTCTATGTAATTAAAAAACTAAAACTATACTGTATTTTGCTGAGCAGTCTTCTAGTTCATCTTTACCTGTGAATGAATCTAATTAAAACAAGGACAAATTAGGGTTCTAGTATCATTTACACAAACCTTCAGAAGAAACACAATCTGATATACTCATATACTATCACAGCTTTTGGATAGACTTGCAAAGCTCAGCCTGAAGTCCCAGCACACCTTGACCATCCAGAAAATTAGTGTTTCTGCCTAGTTTCAAACTAACACCAGCACACTCAGTTTTCTAGAGAGCAAGCAACAGTGTCTGAGATGTGCTTCTGTGTTTCTTTCCCATGAAAATCAGATTAAAGTGGGAGGAGGAGGGAAAAGCATGTGGACTTCATCCTGACACGGAGCTAGGATGCACACGGGACAGACATCTCCAGCCCAAGAACTGGAAATTTTATAATATTCAGGTAAGTCATTACTGTCCCTAAAAAAGTACTGTCACAAATAAAGATTTCAAAACTTACTGGTTATCATCCCAACAACAGCACAAAAATCTTCTTAGTATCAGATTAGATGTCACACATCACATTCAATCTCTCCTTCAATTAATTATGATCCTAGGGACTGGTACTGAAAGGATGGCTCTGGATCTGCCAGGGTAACTCTTGTGCTAATGCCTCCCCACAGACTAACAGTGGCAAAAAGCTTCAATAAAAAGGTTCATGTACATTTGTGGGTGGAAACTCAATACGAAAAAGACCAATTTAAACAGTTATTTATAAACATAATTTTCTCTGATTTCTGCCATAACCAACATCAAAAGACATCAAACATCAGCTACAGCAAGAAGGTGGGAACAAGAGTTATGTGTTGGCAACTACAGCAAACACAGACCAGACCAAAAGCCTCTTTCCTCTTGGACAAGCAAGTATAACTAAAGATGTTACACTACTACTGCCTTCTCTCCAAATGCAAAGAGGTCCAGCGACACCATGCAATGAAACAAATCAACCTGCCAGAGGTTTTAAAAAAACAATGTAAGTTTCTAAAACATACCTAAAACCAAGCCGCTTTATAAAGGGCAACAGAATATCCCTGCTTTCTGTTTCATCAGCTAAGATGTATGTTCCAGTGGGGCACTCACTGAGTGACGAATTCGCACTTCACTTCCACTGTCAGCTGCTGTTCACAACAGAACTCTGAACTAAAAACCTCAGAGCATTCTCTGCTTCCTTGGCAGGACTCTTATTTATATAAGATTAGTGCAGTCAGGCATTAGATTTATAAACCAAACCAAAAACAAACAAGAAAGTTTTCACACTCCTCTTTATAAACCAGTTTCTGAAACGAACACACACAAAACAATATAACATATTGACATGCAATTGTTAAAAAAACAAAACAAACCCCAAAACAAACAGAAAACTGGTCAAAATACATACAATCTCTGGAGGTATCCCCTCCTGGAAACTATTTAAAGCATTCACAAATGTACTGTGGATGGAGCCATTCCTCTGCTCCATCCAGAGCCTCTGAGGGCAAGTTACAGCACACGGGGCACACTTCAGCCCCTCACCTTCCCCCACCCTCCTCAGCTAAGGAATCGACACCAACCTGCAGTTGGGAGGTGGATCTAAGGTGATGTCAGCCAATTCCTTCTGAATCCTGTGGCAATAAAGCAAGAAGGAACAAAGGTAAGCCACTGAGTGGGACAGCAGTTAACACATTCTCCTTGCAGACCTACTGTCACTGGGAGCTTGCCACAGCACGTAAGAGAAGTGCTCTCAGCTGTGGCCTCCCACCAGTGCAAACCCCCTCAGCAGGACAGGCACTCTGCCCTGTTAAAGAGACAGGCAGAAAAGCACACAGGCATCGTGCACTGAACCCAGACAGGTGTACCACTTTGCACTCCCACAAAGATGCCAATCACACAGTGGAAAAGACTGTCCTCTTTGCTCTGCCAACCAGCCTGTAAACGAGGGGAAACCTCTGCAAATGTGATGCACCAAGAGGAAACTGCAGCCTGGAAAGGAATTTTGTCTTACGGGATTGAGAGAAACAGTCATTGCCAAATTGGCTCCCTCCTCTCTCCCCAGCTTCTCATCACCATCCTGAGAAAAAAAATCCACAGCCCTGAGGGAGTCAATAACTGCGCCATTCTCAAGGACACTTTAAGGAAGGTGAATGTCTATTTCCGACGCTCCTGCGCTTCCTACCACCTTCAATTCTCCCTTCTCTTCACCCTCAAGAGCCACACAACACCCCCATGTCCCCTCCCTAGGACTCCAGAAGCTCCCTCTCTCCCCTGTGCTCAGCCAACACCCTGTCCTCTCAGCCCAGACTATTCTGGGCTCACGCTGCTTCTGCCACAAAACGCCCAACCAGCTATCATCCTCTTCCCTGGAGTCCCATTACTGTCACTCAGGCTTCCCTTCCAGATCTCCCCACCCAGCACTCAGCCTGCCTCCCTTCTCCTTCAAACTCAGCCAGCATCTCCTGCCACTTGTCACACACAAGAACCACAGCCTTTCCACAGGAGGCAGTTCAAAATCTTCTCCTTAGAACAGCGAAGGGCACAACACGTAAACAGTGCTTGCCACTATCTATGTCAGTTTGCCATGGAAACCTGCTGAGTGGAGATCTGGAATAACCAAACCACCTAAATTCTACAAAGCCACAGAAAACTCAGTTGCTACGACAGGGCATTTGCATAAAACCCCAGTCACTTTAGACACCTACTGATACAACCTCTCTGCTGCTTGGCAAAGCTCTTCAGTGAGATGGTTTATTATTCTTACTGAAGTACTGCAAGTGTGCTTGAAAACCTCCATTTGTCAGCTTAGCTCCCTGGAGCAGGATGGTGCTGAACTCAGATGACACACAGAAAAAATAAGAAAGGGTAACTTTAACAAAAAATTAGCAGCTCCAAGAGTCTGTCCAAGTGAAGAAAACTGACATAGCTGTTCTGCAATTCCTGTTCTATGCAGGTGTCTCTCTCTACACATTATTCTGGAATAAAAATTACTTTATTCTCAAAAAAAGCCCAAAGTCACTCTGGGCTGTGAGCAAAGATTATTTTAGAGGAGAATGTCCACAAGTGGGCCTGCTGTGGATTATTTACCCCAGTTAGCATCCAACCACACACAGAAAATTCAATATAAGTGATGAGCAGACAAAAATAACAGATATGTATTTGTTGGTAAAGATCTGGGGCTATATTACACCCCTCACACTGCAGCGCACTCCTCCAAATCAAGCAAACCCAAAACTTCACAAACATTAATTAATCTCCAAATCAGTTCTGGAAAGAAAAAAAGACACAAGAGAGTGAAAAAAAGACACAAGAGAGTGAAACAGATGTTGAAATGCAATGCCTTGCTTGGGACCATATAGCTTCCAGTAGCAGACAAAAAAAAAAAAAAGGTCTAAATGTCAATCCTACACCATTCCCACAACAAATGCAAGTCAGGAAAAAGGAAAAGACAGCAGAAATAATTGAGGGTCAGAATAACAGCCCAGAAGAAGAAAGGCCAGGAAAATATTTGGAACAAGCAGGAAGAGGGACTCGAAAGCAGTGAAGTTGGGCAGACACTCACTGCAGCGAGACACCGAAAAAAGTGAGACAATAGCAGCTTCATGCAGAAAGGTTGAGCACAAGGGCTAGGGATGAGGAATGGGAGCAGCAGGGGAACAGCGCAAAATAAAATGAGGAAGAAGGGAAGATGCAACAAACCAGTGAGAAAACTGACTGCAGCCTCACCTCTTGGCACTGGTAGATAGCAGTTTAGAGTTTTTACTCATGCTGACTTTGCTTTCCTTCTTCTTAGGCGTGCTTGTCTCTTTCTCTGTCTGTTGGTTGGAGGATGAAGATGAGGAGGAGCTGGTGCTGGCCCTCGAATCGTCATCCGACATAGCGACCCCCCCACCACACACCCCAACCTGGAGAGGAGACACCATGGGGCGTGGGGAACAAACAGTGAACACAAACACACACAGAGAAAGGCTGCTGACAATCTCGATCTGTGTTTGGGTCATGCTCCTTTTAAAGGATCCTCGTGTCTCCCTCTCCTCTCTAGGCCCTACAGCCATAGCAGGAGGAGCAATAGCTTCCCCTGCACTAGTAACACCGAGGAGCACGGGGGAAAGGGACTTTAAAAGCTTCCTCTCAGAAAGCAAGTGCGGAATGAGAGGAGACTGGAACGAGGACAACTGCGAGGATCAGGGAAGCTCAAAGCAATTCTTTCTAATCTCCCCCAAACTGCACACACAAGGGGAGCCATCACCACCACCCACCACTATCGAGCCTAGGGGTGTAGGAGATAAAAATGGCACAGCTCCGGTCCCTTGGGCTCCCGGGAGGCACGTGGGGGAGGCAGGAAGGGACGAGGCCAGGGGGGTGCCCGTCGCCAGTTCTAAAATGGAAGTGGGGCATCACTGGCAACACAGGGAAGACCCTGGCAGACGTGTGACCTGTGGTGGGGAAACCCCTGCCTGCTGGATATCCCCTGTCTGCGGGATCGGGCGTTGGGAGCCGTGAGGGGAGGCGGGCAGGACGGGAGCAAACCAAGGGGAAGGGCTGAGCAGGGAGTGGGGTGCACTGGTGGCACCCACCGAGGCCCACAGCACCGAGGGGCATGTGCCAGAGGAGGGGGAAGGGAGCACAGGGTCTGTGCCGGGGGGGACGCGGGGGAAAGGAGGACCAGGGCCTACGAGGGGCGAGAGGGGAGGCCGGTGCCAGGGAGGGGGGGCAGCGGGGGCCAGGGGGAGGCAGCCCGGGTCCATGCGGGCGCCCCGGGGGCACGGGGGAGGAGGGCGAGCACGGCGGGCTGCCGAGGGCAGGTCCGCACCGAGAGAGGCGAGAAGCCGTCGGGAGGGATGGGGGGGGCTGGCAGGGCACCCCGGGAGAGTTCGGGGGAAGGGCTCGGGGGACGGCCGCGGGCCCGAGGGGGAGGGGGGGGCGACACACGGCCGCCTCCCTCTGAGGGCCACGGGCCCCCGGGGAGCTCCCCTGCCCCCGCTGGCCGAGAGCCGGAGGGGGCCCGGCCGAGCTGCCCCGGCCGCGGGCCCGCAGGGCCGGGGGACAGCGGTACCTGACAGCCCCGGGCGCGACCCCCCTGCCCCGCCGGCTGCCGCCCCATCGCCGGGCCGCGGCCGGCCCTGCCCCTCGCCCCTGCCCCCGGGGAGGGCGGCGGGGGGTGCCCCGTCCCCCTACCTCTCCCTTTGTGTCTGGCTGCTCCTCCTCGGTGCGGCTGGGCCTGGCCACTCGTGTCTCTCTCGCTGGGAGAGAAGCGGAAGTGCTGCAACAGCAACTATTAAACAGGCAATGGCTTCCCTGGCTGCCTCCCCCACCGCGGAGCGGGGCTGGGGGGCGGCGGGGCCGGGGCGCCACCCGGTGCGGAGCGGGGGGCGGCGGGGGCGGGCGGCGGAGCCCCAGCTCCGGGGATGGAGGGGGATCCCGGCCGCCACGGCCCCCTCTCTTTCCCTTCCCCCCGGGGAGGGAAGAAAGGGGCACACGGAGGGGGACGTGAGTTTTTAATGGAGACCCTCTGAAAAGTAACCTGCAGGGGTGTCGGGGGGCACAGGGAAAGGCGCCCTTCCCGGCTCCGCTGCTGCTTCCGTGCGAGAGCCCTGCGGGGACGTGGTGAAAGCAGGTGGCTGGGAGAGGGGCAGCTCCCGGGGCTGCTTTTTTTAAGGCTCAGAGGGGGTGTTAGGCTCGGCGCGGGGGCTGCTTGCTTTCCTGCTATTTTCAGAACTGTTTCAACCCCAAAGCTTCCCCCCTGCCTCACCTGCTTTGTCCCTCCGGCGGCAGTAGCAACTTCTCACCTGTCTCAGTTTGAAAGCATTAAGGGGAAAAAAGAAAGAGGGGGGGGAAAAAAGGAGCCTAGCCCAAAGCCCACTCGCCCCCACCAATCCAGGCAAAAGGAATCCCCGGCAGCTTTCCCGTCTCTCACCTGTTTCAGCCCTAAAGCAGCAGCTGTGTCCTCCCTTCCCTCCCCCGGCTCAGCCCTGAACCAGCAGCAGGAGCAGCCGCTTCCCACTCGCCCTCGCCCGGAGTTCAGGATTCCATTGTCCCCCACACTGCATTTGGTGACATCACTGACACACAAAGAAGGGGCACTTCGTGATGTCATCAACGCATGCTGGGAGAGAAAACAAAATTCTGGGCTTGGCAACGGCACCACTAAAACACAGGCGCACACAGATATACACACGCAGACCTTTCAATTTTCCAAAGGTAAAAGTGTTGGGGATTTTTTTTTTCCCCCAGTCCCCTGATGGGGAGCCCGTCTGCGGAAAAAGGCGTGTTGTATTCGCTAGCGTGTTGTAATCGCGAGGCGATTTACTCATTTCTCCGTAACCTCTGCTGTCCATCTCTCGCTCCCCGTCCACCCAAGGCAGAAAAGTAATTTGGCCGGAGCGACCCTCTGCCTCCGGCCCAGGCGCGGGCAGCAGCCCCGGTGGGCAGCCGTGGCTCTTCCTGGAGGTGCCGGACCACTCGGGAAGGGACAATGGGGACCAGCATTCCCACCGACCTCACCCGGGGCACATTTGGCTCGCTGCCGCCAGTTTCCACAGCCTATCGAGGGATCGCCTATCGAGTTACTTGGTGTCTTCAGTGGCCGAAAATACACTGGACTGTCACCACCACGCAGCACGATAATGGATCGGAGTTTGTATGTCACCCTTTCTCCCACGGGAGGACCTCGAGGCGATCCGCAGGCACACAGCACCGCTGGCTCCACAGGGCGCTGTTACGACACGACACCTGGGGAGTCCCGAGGGGTCAATTACAGAACCGAAGCCGCAGGAGCGGCGGGGGACGGGGGCGGGGGGACATCCCAAGGCTGGGCATCTCCGCTCGGCAGGGGCCGCGGGGGGAGCGGGGGCAGCCGAGGGGCTCCTCCTGAAGCCCGGGCTTCCCGTCTGACGCTGCCCGCGCCGCCCCTTCGCTCCCGGGCTGCCAACATGGCCCCAGCGGCGGGCGCGGGTCCCTCCCCGTTCCCCCGGCGGGCGGCCGTGCCCAGCCGCTGTCCCCGGGCTCCCGTGGGAGCCGTGGTGTGGAGCTGCCCCCGGGAAGAGCCTGCCCCTTAGCCCCTTAGGGCGGGCGCTTGAGTGGGGATGAAAGGCTTCAGGCTGGGGTCGGATAGTGGGTGCCTGTGGCTTCTTTTGGGGCCAGCTGTCAGCCAGGCTGCCTGGGGAAGCCGAGCCCTTCCTCCATGGGACAGCAGCTTCGCACTTGGTGACTCAACGCAAGGATCTGCTCATGGCATTGGCCTGTCACAATTTATATCCTGTAATCTTTGAGCCAGAGGTACCTCTAGAGTGGACATCCTTGCAGGGACAGTCGTTTCCTCTGTCACCCTCTCCTCTGCTTCCTTGGACTTCTGCATCTGCTGCTTCTCTCTCTTTCTCTTCCTCACCCATTTTCTGTACACATCTCAGCAGCACCTCATTTCCCCTGGGCCAGTCCCTAATCTACCTACACTCCCCAAACTTGCTGCCTGGTCTCCTGTTTGAGACGTGGAGGGTGCTAGATATGTACACCCCAGTGACACTGCGAGCGTCACCCTGACAACAGAAGGAATTCCACTGCAGCATCACGCTTAAATGGTCTTTGTGTGTGGGTTTTGATTTTGGGGAGTTTTCCCCTGCTAACCGTGCCCTTCAGTCTTTATTGCCTGTAGTACCATGTACTAGGCTTCAGTGAACTTTCTCCCAAAAACAGTTTGCTAGCAGAGACAACCTGTCCAGTTTGACCTGTGGGAATGACGCTTGGAAAGCTATGGTCATCCTACCTTCTAGGAACTGTGGAGCTGTGGTATCTCCACCATTGACCATGGCCCTGAAGACATATAATAAATGTAATGAAAACTGGCATTTAGATAAAGGTGGATGATCTGATTACTTCATGCCCCTCATTGGCCCAACGGGGTCAGAGTTCAGCTCCTGAAAACTGCAATGAGCCCCTCTGCCAGCATTTTCCTAACTGACCCAGGGGGCTGTGGAGGATGGGGCTGGCAGTATGGTGCTGTGTGTCAGCTGACAAATGCAAAAGATGTGAGGACACAGAGCAAAGTGGCCTGGCTTAGCATATTTCACTGCTTATATGGAATAGCTCTTTAAAAACAGAATATCTTCATTTTTACCGCAAAAAACAAACAAAAAAAAACCCCCAAAAAACCCAAAAAAAAGCCCCCAACAAACCATACCGAAACAAAAAATAATTTAAAAAACCAACCAAACAAAAAACCCTCCCAAAAACTCCAGCTCTTTCCTGTTGTCACAGGAAACCTTCGATGAAGTCAAGTGAGATATTAATAATGAAAGCCCTGCAGTTCTGTAAGAAGGGACAAGTGTAAATATTGCTACAAAATCACACAGGCACTTTTGCTATATTATGTTAATAATCTTGGTAGGGGGTTATCTGTGGATTAACCTTTTCTGTAGCACACAATCCTTGGTAACCCTGTTCAAAGTAATAATATGATAACCAGCAGCAGCGGTTATTTACTTTGAAGCCTACCCAAAAACGCTTTTGCTGAAAGCACCTACTAATGTCAGCGCTTGAGCAGCTGTTACAGTGGCAACTCCCATTTTATGACTCACCTCCTAGGTCAGGGCTAGGATCAGCAATGGGCCGTTCCCCTGTGGTAGCCATGCCATGCCCAGAGAGAGAGGGAGCCAAGAAGCCCACTTCTATGCCCAGAAATGTTTTTGCATCTTGCCCTTCTTCCATGCTTGGCCTCTCAGCTCTGCACTTACATGGGAAAAGGGGAAGAGAGTGTAGGACATGATTATTTTTCCACCAAATGGAAGAACTATACCTCCTTTAATCAACCTCATACCTCCTTGGGAATTCTGACAAAGTGCTTCTATTTCTTTCCTGTAAAGTGTGTGCACTTTATTGGGTGAGCTTTCCTTCTTATCAGTGCTTCCTCTTCCTGTTTCCTTAGTTTTGTTTTTGGTTGTTTTTTTTTTTTTTTTATTTATTTCCTTGGCTAAGTTGTGCAAAGAACTTGCAGAGGAAAACTGACCCAGAATATTAATTTTCCCTGTGCCCCAAGCTTTTTTAATCGATGGCACTAGTTCAGTGCAGCAACTGAATAGGATTAGTCACTTTTCCCTCTGGACTGAGTTTGGAGGAGGCTGAAAAGATAGATGACTGGAATTGAGTTGCCTTTGGGGCATTGAGCTTAATTCACAACAGAAGGTAGCCAGTTCAAATCGCTCTGAGTCTTCTGCTAAGGGAAGGTGACTCAGATTAGTCCTTTTGTACCATCTCAGTTCTAAATAAAGTTTCAGCATTATTTTAGCTGGTCTGTTTGTGTCTGAGCCAAGGCGCCTTATATTTCCAGCAATTCCAGTGAGTTCTGCATCAGACCTTTTGTGGGGAGCAGAAAGAAATTATCATTTCTTTGGCCCTCCTAATGTCAGCTTGCTGGTAATATCATGCTTGCAAGTGACAGTGGCAAAGTGAGAAATATGCTGACACCTCACACAGTCCTGTGATGACACACTTTGTCCTTTCTGTGTGACCCTGTGATATAAAGTGAGGTGGCAAGGAAAAGTCACAATAAGCTCAGGACTTACGATACAACTATTTGAATAAAGCTAGACAGAAACTCTTCCAAAAGAGGAAGGAACTTCATTGAAATGAGACAAAACGTAACAGAGAAAACACAAGTGGCCTAAGTATGTGACATAAGATAGTGAATTTACACATTGGTTTCCTGTTCACAACTATCTTGCCATAACTTAATAATGCATCAACTAATGCTCCAACTTCCCTTGCTGTAATTTTCTCACACAATATAGCTCTTAGCCCTTAGAATTATATATTTTTCAGCTCCTTACAGAAGAATGAAAGGATCCACAAGCAGAAAAAGACTTGTTTCCTCTTCTTTTATTCCAGTACAAAGGAGGACTTGTTGTGAAGGAAAAGTTTAGGTCTCATTGTCAGACTCTTGCTATTTACTACTTGGTTTTGGTTCTGTTTGAGGTTAGTTCTGGGACCAGAAGGCCTGTATGGGACACTCAGTGTGAACAGAAATACTTGAGATCTGTTACATGTTTTTGCTTTGTTAAGTCCTGGCTGAACCCCTGTAGATGCAGAGACTGGCCAGCAATTAATTCCAAAAGCTTAAGCAGAGAAATATAGCTGCCTACAATTCTACATATCTTCTGCCTCTACTGTGCTCCTTTTGTGCATCTTCTGGTATATGGTCTGGTTCGTTTTGGTAATTGAAAAACTGGGGATGCTTAGATCAATTCAATTTCACAGCCTCATAAGAAGTTTCACAAGATATATTTCCAGGGGATTCTGCCTCACTTCCAGGTGATAAGATTGAGTCTTAGAATTGCTTTACCTTGAAGATAGAATGATTCACTGCCTTCTCAGTTTGCCCAATCTATAGCTATTACTTAGCAATCAAGACTGAGATATGTGGTGCTTCCCTTGTCTGTGTTTCTGGCACTGACCCCATATTTCTGATCTTCATTTTCTAGCCTGTAAAAAAAAGGGAATTATATTTATCTGGAATTAGACTAAAAGTATAAATAGAGGTGCACATTCAGACTTCACTCATAGTCACTCATTAGACTTTTTCGTCACTTCCTTTTTTGTGCCTGATGGATTGATCTCCTTTTCTGCAGAATGCTCCCTCTCTGTGCTTCCAGTGGTCTCTGTGCTTCCTTTGGGCTTTGCAGTAGCTGGCTCTGCTTTTCTTCATGGAATCATAAAATGGTTTAGTTGGAAGGCACTTTGAAGATCACCTAGTTCCAACTCCCCTGACATGGGCAGGGACACTTTCCACTAGACCAGGTTGCTGAAAGCCCCATCTGGGTTCCCTGGATTGCTGTATTCCAGACTCTTTGGCTTTTCTGTTCTGGCAGTGCATGCTCCCCTAGTTCAGATGTTTTCCCTGTTTCTGCCTATTTTTCAGTTTTTACAGGAACTGTTACTTTATTGATCATCAGCAGCTTTCCATTTTACATACCCCTTTTCCTTGGCAGCAGTACTCAGGTTCTGAAGAAACTCAGATAGTGGAGAGATTATGCTAGACTGAGCAGTAAATGGACAATCATCAAACAGTACTGCCACAGGAAAGATCCCAGGATGATGGCATTCCTGTTGTCAAGTGCTCTGGAAGAGATCAAAGATGTGGGCCAACATGACCCAGACAAATGTACTCCCGGAAATGATCAGGGTCAAACTGCATCAAATACACTGCTTTTGCCTCTCTTCTCTTGCTTGCATGCAGGAAAGTGAAAGTTGTCATTTAAACTTGTGTTTGCTTTTTATTTGTCACCACTGAGTTGTCAATGGCAGTGTCCACTGCTGGAGCAAATCCGTAGCTGGCGGATGGTTAGGTTATGACATGCCTATGCTGGGATAACAGCAGATATAGCCCAGTAAAAGCCAGTCTAAAAGACTGGTTTGCCAGCACAGAGTGCACCTCCTGACATTGCATTTGGTCTGTACAGCTGTATTGCCTGCACTGCTACCCAAGAGATCTTTTTCTGGTGTAAGCTTAACCTCAGAGTGCTTCTGTCTTGAAGCAAAATAGTCAGATAGGGGAACTATTGTAGATGGCTTATTAATAGTGTAGGCTCACAATTTATGCCTCTGCCTGTGATTTTGTCACGTTGATAAAATCAGATTAAAAAGGAAGGATATTTATCATATGGTCACCAGAATGTTAGATTGACCCTGGAATATATACCTTGGAAAATCACTCCTTGTGGAGATGCAGATCTGCAATAAGACATATAAAATATCAGTCACTTGTACTGAATAGGTTATTTAAGGACTCAGTAATAAGTGGACAAAGTAATTTTCCTAGTATTTGAGAAAAAAGGGTTTCTTGCTTTATAAATAATATTTTTATTTTAAATAAAAAGGACCTACAATCTTTTCTTCCTGCACCTTCAAATATTTCTCAGTGTCACAGTAAGTGTCTCTCTGGCTCAGATGGGTTAGTACAAGAAATTCTGCTTTGCTTGCTCATGCGCTGAATTGGTAATATTCTGGTTTATTCTTTCTATTAGAAATGAGAGATTTCCCATCTGCTACAATTCTGTGGGTTTCTAAATCCATGTGAGGAAAAAAAAATCTACATGTCCTAACTTCTTAGAAAATGTATTTAGTGAGGATTTCAATTGAGTCTTTCAACCTCTGGCTCCTCATCTAACAAAGGTTCTTCTCAACAGAGAAGGATCAGGAGAGGTGTTCAGGGCTCAGTAATTTCACTCTGTGGCTTGACTACAGTTCAAGACTTCAATGGTCTTCAACTGCAATTTTTCTCCCTAGGCCTTCTTATTATCAGAGCCTTCAAAAGGAAGCAATAGAATCACTCAGACTTTTACAGATCCCTGATGCTGCATTCTTGAGAAAGCAGTGTAGTGCAATTCTTTCTTCTCTTTTTGTCTGACCAGTACATGAAAGCAAAGAATAGAACATGCATCTGATTGTTAACCAGTACTTATATTTAACACCTGAATCATATAGTTTTTAATCTTTATTGAGCGATTAAGTGTTCTTCATTTCCCATAAATGAATTGAAACAAAAAGTGTAAGTTGTTAAAAACTCCAGCTTTAGAGAGCCCTTCATTTCAAAATTTCTTAGAAGTTATTGTCTATTTTTTTTTTCTTCCTGATATAGACCATGGTAACTCTTAGATTATGCCAAAGGTTGTAGAAGTGTTCACAGCATGGACTAAAACTTCACACATAACACTTTTTCATTATCCCTTCTGTCATTCATGTTCATGAAAGTTCCACGTAGCATATTCAGCAATTGCTGACATGGAAGTACAAGCTTAGGAAGCCTAAACGTTTCTGAGTACCTGTAAAATACCTTTTTTGTTGTTGTTAAATAACCTTGTGCTGTTTTGTTCTGTTCCCATACCACCATAAAAGGTGCATTTGAAATGTGGCTTCTTGCTAAGCTAAAGAACACCATGTCTATGATGTCATGCCATCATTTATGGCCTGAAGGGCAGCTAGATATTTCAGACTTTATCCACACAGACATGTTTCGCCCTTCACATCAATGCAACCATACAGACACAGTTAAACAAGCATAACCCTACCTGTGAACTCCTATCCCACTGTAAAAAGGCTGTCTCTGGTTCAATTAATAGCCTTTCCAGAGCAATATAAGTCCAAATTGGAAAAAGGTTCACTTCTAGATTGTTCACACAAGGTACTGTATAATTATATAACATTATATAATATAACAACCTCTTTGGTTGCACAGACATGCTTTAGAAAAATCCATGGTGTAATGAAGTTTCTTTGCCAATCTCTTCATCCAGCATTTCTGGGTTAGAACTGGAGCAGAAGGAGCTTCCTTTAATGCTGCGTTTGCAACTCTTTTTCAAAGAATTTATTGTAGCTTTTCTACCCCTCTGACTTTATCTTTTCTTTCCTTCTCCCAATAGTCTGAAGCACTGTCTTTCTCCATATTTGTATGACCACGATCCCCTGATTGTATTTTTACCTTTTCAATTTCTTCTTCCTTTTCTCTTTACTTAACTCTCTCCAAGTGATTCCCTGAATTTTGGCCATTATGTCCAGTCGGGCAGATTTTTTCTCCCATTCTCTCCAAGCATACAAAATGGCCAATAGTTCTTTTCCCCCATTCCTTCCTAATAAATGCCACTACACAAAGTCCTTCTCCATATTTCCTGTTTCTTCCAGGCTGCTCCTTGAAGGGCCTAGCAGCTGTCCATGGGAGCAGCTTTCTCTGGGCTGATCAGTAACAGAGGGAATGCTCTACAGACTCTCAGGTCCACAGGGACCTGCAGTTTGAGAACCACCACCTCTTGCATCAGTTGTTATGATACAAATAGGAGCCCTCTGGGCATGAACTTTTCATTCCTACACCATAACTGGGCTTTAGGCATTACCACAATATGAACAGGCCATAATAACAGAATTTTAAGTCCTGTTTCAAGGGATTTAACTCCTTTATTTTTTTTAACCATACCCCAAGTCAATAGATATTTTCATAGAAATGAATCTATTGTAGTAAGATGTCTACCAGCCCAGAGACATGTGTCTGGCAAGACTCCAGTGATGTGTAAGCTTAGAACAAAGCAGAAGAACATGCCTCCTATAGAGAATACAATGTTTAAGGTGTCAGTGAAACTGCACAGCTCTGTGGCACTTTGGGTGGCAATTGTACCACACCCTGAAAGGGTTTGTTTTCAAAATTGAGGTTGAAAAAAAAATATATAAAAGACGCTGAACAACAGATGTCAAGAGTACTTCCTCTGCTAGGTATAGTCAGAAGGAGAGTTGCTCTTTGAAGATTTGCACATAAATTGTCGTGTGCTCAAAAATGAAATTTGCATCTCAGATCTTAGAATTTATATATTGAAACTACAGGCAGTCTTTACAGCGTAGGCTGATATGAAAGGCATATTAATATGATTTTTTAAAAACAGCTAATAAGAAAATGGCGTATTACCATTTCTTCTAGGAATTTGTTGGCAAAGAACTTGGAGATTTTTCAAATAGCAGAAGCAGGACTAACACCTTTCCAATGCCACTTCTAATTCTGCCATTATTTTTGCTTTAAACATCTGCTAATCTCAGAAGATGGCCATTTTTTTTTGTCCATGCCACAGAAAGATGACACTCACCCTACTAAATATACAGTGTCACACAGGACAAACAATGCAGCACAATCATCTCCAACCTGAGAAACAGTGGGTTTGTTTAAAATAACTGTATTTCACCAGTTTGCCTTTTATTTAAGTTCATCGAGCCTCAGGTACTGATTGATGAAGCCAACAAGATTCTTTTCATTACTTTAACATGTTTCAAATCAAGCCATTGGAAAGGAGCAGATTTTTAGAAGCAGCTCATTAGTGGAAATGGTGCTGCTTTCTGCAACTCGAAGGTTGCCATTGGGAGAATCCTTTAGTTGCCTTAACATCTGTGCTGTAGCTGTGTGTTTTGGATGTGTTACACAGGTATTGTGGGTTTCTTTAATTTACCTGCCTTAATATCCATTCAGTTATGTTTTTTCCACTGCTGTGAAATATTATTTTCCTGTCTTGCAGTTTCTGTGCTATTGGCAGCCCTTCCTCTGTGCTTATCAAAAAAAGCAAGAGAGAGGACAGTGTCACACTTGAATGATTTTTTATAAGGTTGGGATATACTATGGGTTTCACAATAAGATAGCCTGGCCAATGGAGTTTGTATATAGAGATTTTTCAGTTTCATTACAGCTATGGGATTAGGCAGCACAGTAAAGGAACAAAAGTCAAGAGAGGCATTCTGACTTTGCTTTGGCATAACTCTTTTGAGTTCAGCAGGCTTACTCCAGGTTTACAGTGGAATAAAGGGAGCTCAGAGTGATGCCCAATAGATCAGTTTACAGCGCTTTTGGAGGCATCAATTTACTCAGTCACTTGGAAAATCTTACTCCCCTACTGCCAAAGATCTGGGACAATTCACAATTCTAATATATTTGTTGTGTGTAGATGTGTTTGCTTAGTAGAATTAGGAATCTGTTAAGCAAATTTCATACAGCAAGCCCTTCCCTGTCTTATGCTCAAGGGCAAAGTAGAAAATAAGATGCACAGGGAATTTCCCACCCCTGTAGGAAGACAAAAATATAATGAGTGCTGCTGGCCTGTAACAGACCTGGATGTAGCCTTCTAGCCACTGCTTGCTTACACAGCCCTCAGAAGCAAACACAGACACAGGTCTGAGTGCTCTTGTTCATGGGGAAAAGGATGCCAAGATCCTGCTGTGAGGAGCCCTGTCCTGACTGATAGGATTTCTCCCACATTCAACACCAGCTTTTCTCCCCTTCATTGGATGGGCAGTATTTTCATTCATCTATTAAATGGCTTAATATACTGCCCTTGTTCTGTCACTGAACAGGCTTAAGCAAACTTGGAGATGTGGACAAAAAGGCTGTTTGCTTCCTGTATCAGGGGCAGCTATATGGAGTAAGCTTATATATGTTGCTGTTTGGAGGTTTTCTGACAGATTCTTTTTTTTTTTTTTTCCCTAGGTGTGAATTGCCACTTGGCAAAAAGTATCTGGACACTAGAATGTGTCATTTGGTGCCCTAAATGTTTATGTCCAAACCCCTGCCACTGATGATACAACATGCTGCAAGAACAAAAGTCTGTTGGCTGGAGTCTGAACTGGTTTCCTAATTCACACCTGTGCATTGGCAGACAAGCAGCCATCAATCACAGACTCTTGCATATCCTGGGTATGCTCTTATGGGCAGGGCTGGAAACATTTCTGAGTGCTGATGGGAGAGATTGGGTAAGAAAAAAACAATAGAAGAAGAGTAAGAAAGTAAAGGTAATAGATTTATAGGAAACGGGGCTGCAAAGGATATCAGGAGGCTGAATTGACAATGCTGGTGTAATTCCTGACAGACGAGATTAAAAATAATCTCTTTGAAATGCATTATGGCCACAGAGCCACAGATAAAATGTGTTAGAAACAAATTACTCTCTACGTCTGCTACATCTTAAAGCACCTTCCCAGAGTGCTAGACAGGAGTTTGAGTTGCTGCATGAAAGTTGCTATATCTTGTTTTATTTGAGTATGTATAAAGTATCTGTATAAAATATTTATCTACAGGATGGAAGAGTATTAGGTGTGTATGATTTTTGTAACACTCTGACAAGAAATGGAATTTTCCTAGACTAAGGCTTGTGTAGCATGCTTGAAATTGGGCTCATAGCCAGCTTGTACATCTTTCAGGTTTATGGATGGATTTTGTGTTTAAGAAGTAGAAGTAAATAAAAGCAGATAAAAAGAATGTGACTACTATGCAGCTAAATCATCTTTAGGAAGGTATCAAGGCCAGGTCTCCTCATTAGTTTCTTTCTTCATTAGTACTGGAAGAACAAAGAACAGCATTTACTCTATATTCTAAAGATTAATTGAAGTGGGGGATGGAGCAGTGAAATTGAATTAGTAAATTATTAACCAATTTCTAAGTAATAAGAAATAATCTATTACAGAGGCTATCCCTCCATCTAGAGATTTGTCTTAAGCATTTGTCTTTGGGAGAGATGGAAGGAATGAAGGGATACAGACTAGAGACAATCCATCAAGTCAACTATTGGAACATGAATAATGAAGACCTTTGAACTTGGCAAATCTTCCAGATCTCTCTCCCTTAACTGTGACTTACAGATTGTTTCAGGGTTGCTGCTTAATCTAATAGCCTCTTTTTAATTTTGCCCCGTCCCCCCTTGACCCCCCGTTATTAAAAATGTTCCTGTTTTAATCTCAGCATCTGACAGCCAAAGCAACAGTTAACAAGGCCCAAATCTGGCAGAGTATCAGCTCAGGAACTCCCTCCAGCCTGCAAATACAACTCCACCCACTCACATTTTCAGAAGAGGAGCCTGGTGCCAAGGCAGTGCTGGCAAGGTGGCAGCTGGGGAAGTGGAGGTTCTGGCTTCTTTGATTTCTCAAGCTGCCTATGAACAACTGCCTTCTTTTTTCCTTTTTGAGTCAAGCCTCACTTTGATGGCTGGAAGGTTTCCTCATTGCCTTTTTCTAAGATTAAAACTCTGATTTACTTTTAGAAACCAAAATGAATAACATTAGTGTCCAACTGAAACCAGCAAACTTGCCTCGTGTAAAGTTCTGACTAAGAGGAAGGGTCTGGCTCTCACTAAGAATAATTCTCATTAGCCTTGTGGTTTGAAGGTGTTTTGAAGCAGCTCAATTTAAACTGTCCATCCCCTCCTGGCTCCTGGCATATGGGTTGCACTTCCAGCGTGTGTGAAAATATTGGGAAGGAGGAGGGGAAAAGGCTTGTGGGGTACTCACAAACATCTTCACCCACCCCAACTGCCCAATGGAGGTTATGGCTCTTCTAAATCCACCGGATCCCCTGGTCTGGGAAGGGCTAAAGCCTTTATACCAGGTGTAAAGCTCTGTTCCTCTCTGCCTGTATGGTGGTCTCCTTCTGCCCTGCTTCACAGATGCTCCTCTCAGCTCACAGCTGCAGCCCACAATACAGGCACAGTCTCTGCCCAGAAGCACAGATGTATTTTGTCCCAAGGTCTAACTGTGCTCCACAGTTTATAAGGCCCTATGAATGGTCTTGACGGACTTGAGAGATGGGAGTGGGGAGGCCAGAAGTTGGATTTTTTGGAAAACATATAGCCAGTGGTACCTGAGCTGTGCCAGATTTCCCTGGCTGGGCTGCAAACTGTGCAAACACATATTGCTGTCTCTCAGACTTTTGCTTAAGCTTTTGTGCAAGCCCACAAATGAAGTACTGCATTCTTTACTCCCACCTGCAGTGTTAAATGAATAGCTGCTTGACTCGTTGTACTCTATGCAGATTTTTAATGAATCACTTCAGTTCCAGGGGTGAGCCTCTCTCCCCGGCCTGCTTCCCTATGTGTTAACACTCCTGTGTCCTCCCCACCCTAGTCCAATGGCTTAGACTATCTTCCATTCATTTCCAGGGCCTGCCAGGAGTGGGAAGTTGCAAAGGGACGCAGGTGAAATTGTCCTGTCATTCATTTTCACCTCAAATGGTGCTCCTCTTGTTCCCTATTAGCCTGCAGCTCTCAGCTCATATTCAAGAGGGGCCTGAATCCAATTTCTCCCTTACTCCCCCCAACCCCCCAATGATTGTTTGCTCTGGTTTGTAAACAAGAGAACAGCTACACACCTCAAGTATCTGGTTCAATGTTTCTTCAGAATATGCCCTACCTCTGAAAAAGTGAGAGGAAGCTCTTGGACTTGTTCTGTTCACTTTCATTGTGTGAAATGAAGCTGAACAGAACATACAATTGGGCCCTAAACCACATCAGACCCAAGGGTAGATCCACAGTGATTGCCTGTTGTCTGGCAACACTGACTGGTGATGATTTCTCAGCACAACTTTCACTTGGAAAACTTTATTCCTTCTTAAAATGCTCTCAGCACCCTCTGTGTGAAGATGAGCTTCAGCAGCATCCGCAGCAGACGCACTTCTGGATCTGGCTGTGCCATCCCTCACGCCTCATGCAAGGTTCTGCTCTTCTTCCTGCTGTACAGAGACTCACTGCATCTACAATGCATACATGGGGAGAGCCTGCACAAAATGTTTCTGACTACAATGCATGTGGTGCCCTCTCTCAACACTAGTCTGCATTCACAGTTCCTCTGTGACTCAGGGGCAGGCTTACAGTCTCTGAAAAAATTCTGTTTTCTCCTTCTTATATCCCAAGCCCTTTGAGTTAAACCATGACAAAGGAAGATACAGAGATTGCAAAGGAACAAGGGATTTTCTTGTAATTTCAGCATTTATTTCCTTCTTAAAGATGCAGTTGTATAAAATAAGTGATGTCCTGGCAAAGGCTAGTGTTATGCTGTGCCAGACAATTTTATCACCCTAGCCCATGAAGGCTCTAGTGTACGACATAAAGCTGCTTTGCTTTCCAACATGCCAGGGTTTTTTCAGTGCCAGACCTCACTTGGCGGCTCGGAGGAGTTTTCCTCCAAAATTAGCCCTTCTCCAGCATCCTTCTGCCCTGCCGCGGGTACCAGGGGCGCCGGGCGGAGCCGGGCGGGACGGCGCCGTCTCGGCGACAGGAGGGGGAGCTCGCAGCGCGCCGGCTTTAATCGGCGAATTAATTCAGCAACGCTGCAAAATCACCGCTGCGGCTGAGATGTTCATGGGGCCTTTCTCCACACCTCCTCCCCCATCCCCCAGAAAAACAAACAGGAAAAAAAAAAAAACAAAACGGGAATAGCGGGGGTTGATTTTGGGGTTCAGGTTAGGATGGAGGATTAAACTAAATTAAACGGGAGGTGAGAGGTACTGCAGCTGCTGGGAAGTGGTGGAGAGGGTGCATCTTATATATATTTATGGTGCTAGCAGTTATGAGTGAGATGCTCCCAGTAGTCAATAACACCTCTCCTCTGATAGACTGGGACGGGTTCAGAGCTGGTGTGGGCTCCTCAGTTCAGCTGAGCTACCAAGGACTGTGCCCACTTACACTGGCACTGAACTTAGCAGTGTATGTGCTAGGAGACCTGTGAGGAGAGCAAAACCCATGCCAGTGGAAAAGTCTTTGTTTCCAGAAGCAAGACAGAAAAGCATGAGCTACCAGTCTCAACATAAAATCACAAGACTCATCAAGCTGTCCTCTGGAGTATGAATTCAAGAAAAGGGTACTCAAGTCTGTGTTGTTACGTGGAGTAATGGGGGCAGAATTTGGGTTCATGCACAAACTCCCTAACACACCTTTTGGCATGACCCCAGGCTCTGCCCAAGTTAACATCAAGCTTCTCAAAGTTAGGATGATTTTCTGAAAAATTCCTCTCAAACTTGGGGGCACCATGGTTTACTGCTTTTGCTTTTGCTATTTTTACTCTTTTCTCTGAGAAGTCAACTGAAGGCAGAATCTGAAAGAAAAATCCTAACCTGTCAAAGCACCGTGCTGAAGACATTTCTGCCCAAGAATGCAGAGGAGGTTGCAGCTTTCAGAATGCATTTGTCCAGACAAACCTACATCCATCAGTTGTTATGGATCTAAGCTACAAGGAAAACCTGTGTTGGTGTCACAGCAGTAGTGAGTGAAGGTTTTCATGGTGGTAGGACCAAGCCTTCCCTGCCTGCAGGTGCAATACTGCAAATGAGCTCATCCCTAAGGTGGACAGTAGTTTTCCTGGTGCAGACAGCCCTGTAGAAAGTTAATCTCCTAATATTGTAGTGATAAATTGGAGAGAGATTTCTTTTATGCCCCCCCTCCAAGTGCCTGCATAATTCTCCTGTATAAAATCCATGACAATTCCCGAAGTTGATATCTGGCAATCTCTCATGAGATAGCTTTTTAAGGTAAAATATCCCCCTCCTTATCTATAAGCTCATGACCCTCATTATTAGTGCAAGCTGAGCCTATGACTAGTAAAAAAGAGCTTACCTCTTGACCTAGAGGAGAAAGAATCTAGAGAGATCAAAATGTATAGTGCCAAATTAAATAATTTCCTGATGAGCTCTCACAAAATAGAGGGTTGCATCTTCCCTTGCTGTGGAAAAGGAGCAGGTTCTCTGCAGGCACAGAAAGCATTCTACAGATAAAGCCCTGTGATACATTTAAACAGAATGAACCTCATTCTTAAACCCATCTAAAAATGTTAGTAGAATCATGAACACTGACCTTAAAATGAAAAATGATTTGCAACCTTTGCAGAGGTGTCTTTATCATAGTGCCACATTTTAAAGTATTTTATCCACTCAGCTACACAATCTTACCATTCATTTGCCGTTGTCATTTTACCTACAAAAGAGTTCACTTAATATCCCCCAAAGCAAGAGAAATGTAACGAGTATTACAAGAGGAAAATTATTTCTAGTATATTATATAGAAAGGCTGTAAAGTTCAAACAGAGGGAGTTGTGTGTGCACACCACGATTCATGCAAATTACGCTTAATAGTTTAACGCTGCATTAAATTTTGCCTCCTGAATAAAAATGCTTCTTTAGTTATTTTTCTAATAATCTATGTAACTTTGGGGAACTAATTAAGGCAAACCATCTCCAATGTGCCTGTTTAGCTGCCTATGTCAAGTGGCCTGATTTTTAAAAGTGCTGACTACTGAAGCTATTGTAAATATTTTGCATCCCTCACTACCTGGTAATTTTTATGTGGTCAGTATAAATTTAGGAGCCCTACATCAGCTACCTATGTGATACTTGTGGTCTAATTATTTACCTGTAAATTTACCATAGCTCCCAGTAAGAAAATTAAATCTAAGAAACCTTTTGAGTAAGCTTATTTCTCCTTTCCTTTTCCCCCTTCTGCTCTAGGAAATGATGCTGACCTATAAGACTTTCAATATAAAGGTGTTTCTGTAGCTGCAGGAAAATGCTGATACTGCTTTTTGATTGCAAGAGGAGCATGTGACACATAATTAATCCACATATGGACAAGGATGTCTTCCAAGACTAGAAATGGAAAACTAATCAAGAGCACATATGACACACTGGATCCAACACACTTGCTTCCCTAGGATTTCTTGGCTGCTTCACATCTGGCTGGCTTGGAGTGCAAGCAGAGCAGCACAGGACTGCCTGCCTGCTTTCATGGAGATGATTGCTGGTCTGAAGCCTGGCTTTGTCTGCAAAGCTTCAGTTTCATCAGCTCAGTGCGTGCTGAGGCTTGGTTTATCTTGCCTGGACTAGGGCTTTGAATGTATTCGTTTGCTTCCAGTAAACTAACACTATCCAAAATGAATGTTCTTAATCCTAAGCCTTTGACTTGGTGTATACACAGGTTTTGTACTGATGTAACTAACACAAGTGCTAGCATGATTTTTAAAACTTTTTAATTTTTTGTAAATTTGGGGACATATCCCAGAGAAGAAAATCCCTGCTGGCATCTGACTTGAAAACTGCATACGGAGACCTTATTTTGACTACTGACACAGATACTGAATTCTCATTGACTTTAGCAGAGGATCTGCTTTAGAAAGGATGGAGGTGTCATGTTTTATATCACTGTGTTGGCTACTGGAAGCAGCTATGCTTTCCAGTCACAGGGAGAATCACTGAGGTCTCAAACAGGACGCTGAAGTTCCCATGGCTGAGCACCTCTGGAAAGGTTTAGATTTGGTTTCCCAGGATCTTGTATCTTTCCTCAAAATGTAGATGAACAGGAAGACAAACTAATTCTTCATTCCTGGATGTGATATGTTATATAAAGATTTACAGAGCTGCTCTTAGCAAGTGCTTTGGCTGTGCTGTTTACTGCTTCAATGAGAGACCAAGTAAGAATTTTATATTCCTCTCCCATAATATTTAATGAGCAATATTTATGCTTATGTCAGAGATATGCTTTGAGCCGTGATTATTGTCTGCAATTTTACACTCTAATACGATGTCCAACTTCAATACTCACTGTTATGAGGCACCATTATGAGTCAGTGGTCCTTGTCGTCTGATCTCACAAACGTAGAGAGTGGTTATGCTTTAGGAGGCTGAAAAGGTCTGTCAACATGAGTAGTGAATTATGAAACTGTTGCATTTTTGTATCCTGAATCTGAAGAGCAGCCAACCAAAGCAATATACCTAAAATACACACACAAAAATGCACACACAGAGAAACAGTACAGGTATGGAGACAGAAATTCAACTCCGTACATGTGTCCTGAATCCAATATATTAAAATAAATCTCAACCACATTGTCTCAAAAGCATCCCATAAATAGAAGGGTGCTCAGACATGTTTGACCCTGCTCGCAGGGTACCATGCTCCAGCTGCTCTGTAATACCTCACTTGAGGCATCTGACTCATCAGTCATGCTGCCTCCCTTGCACAACAGGCTGAGGGGATGGGGACAATCTCTCATCTCATGGGAGGCTATTTGCTTGTATTGAAGGCAAAAATCTGAGCCCTGTTTCTGAGGCAAAGAGATGACACAAGGCTAATTCAAAGAAAACATAAGGGACAAGACCTTGTTGGGGCCAACACACTGTAAATGTATCAAAGTGGAAATTTGCACCACCTCAAGACAAGGACTGATGTACTTTGAAAACTGAGAGCCTTAATGAAGCAGGGCATTGTTTCTCTTTAAATATCTGTTATCTGTAACAGGTCAGATTCAATCAGCACTTCAAAATGCAACTGATAGGCAATGATTGAAAAAGTACTTCAGTCTTCCCTCAAATATTCATCTTAGCAGGACTGTGTTCAAGGTACAAAAACTTCCATTGATATCTTTGCACAGAGGCTTTTAATCCTTTTCATGGAAAGATGGAAGGAAAGGAAAGCAGAGAGTGAGCAACACTCTTGCACAGGTTTGTGAGAGGGGGAGGGAGGGGATTTAATGTCAAGGAAATTGTCAAATCAGGAAAAAAACTATCAAAAAGGGCTTTCACAGTAGCTCTCTTGGGGAGAACAGTTTTTCAAGCAAGTTCTCTTGGGGCTGAATCACACAATTCATTAGAGACAATTGGTGGGTAAAATAGTAGCAATGATCTTTGAAAAAGAAAGGTCCAATTTCCACTTCCCATTTTGTCATAAGCTGTCAGGAAGTGTTACACAGTGCTATTGAACAGCTGTTGCTGTTCTTCTTAAAGATGGGTGATGTAATGCTGGTAGAGAGCCTTGCATTCAGAAGATCTGTGAAATGGGATGGAAATACCTCTGACCCCTCCCCCCCCATAATGCTGTGAAATCTTAATTGCCCTGTTTTTTTTCTGAATTCAAGAAATTCCATTTTGCTCCCTGGGGCATTCCTGGGTTGGATTTTAGCATTTTTTCTTGCAGGGTTCTGTCATCAGCAGCTGTCACTTTGAATGGTTCCAGGTGTGGGTGAGGAGGCAGTGGAGAAACAGGAAAGTAGATGGTGGGAGAGGAGATGATGGTCATTCAACTAATCAAAGCAGGTTTTTTAATAGCTAGTCCTAGGTACTACTTCAGCATGCTTTTGTTTGACTGCTGTCAGGCAACAGTTCTGTAGTGACGTCTACACTCTGTTAGGAGATTTGGAAAGTAAATTAACACTGCACTTTGAACAGGGTCTCACTAGCTCTTGTTGACATCCTCCTGATTAACGCCAGCATAGATGAAAAGAGAACCAGTCCTTAGGGCTTATAAAAAAAACCCCATTACTAAACTAATATTTTCCATGTAATTGGTTGGTAGCACCAACCAAAGATTGTTGGTGCTACCTCAGAGAGAGCTGAATCGGTACCTAGTCACTTTGGTCCATGTTCCTGCTGTTCTTCAGGCAGTCAGATGACAGTGAGGTGGAGGAGCTGTGATGGATGTGTTGCAAAAAGCACAAGCGTGCAAGAAGATGGGGGAAGAGTCAAGCAATTCCCTGCTTCAAAGCACCACCTGGCAAAGAGTTCTAACTCAGTGGTGCAGCTGAGGCTGTCAGCCCACATCTGATGGAGATGGTTTGGATGGCTCCACTGAGTTGTTCAGTGTTCACTCCACTACATGAGCCCAGCTGATGCTGTGAGGTTTGTACACCTGTGTCACCATCAGCGCTGTCAACCCACTGCTGAAGGGTCCCAGCTGGTCCTCCTGCTCGGGTTATCCCACCTGCAGCAGCTGGGGAATGTCTTTTGTTGCCGGGCATCACCAGGCACATGAGGGGCGAGTCTGCCACTGGAGATGGATCTTGGTGGAAACTGCAGTGGACAGCCTTGTTCTTTAACAAACTCAGCATCTCTTGGGTTCATGTACAAAGACATTTTTAGGCCTGCATGCAGATAGTAGGTGTTACTTTGCAGGAGTTTATATTTTAAGGTGTCACAGTCATTGGTTTATGTGAACTGCCAGTTCAGATGCTCCTTTCATCACACAGCTGCAAGGGAGCTGCTATTGGGACACCTTTGCTGCTGATCCAGCCCGGCAGCAGACTGTGCAAGCTGAGACTCTTCAGAGGAAAGAGCTCCCTCCCACTCCTGCTGGAGACAACATCTATTTTCACAATGTAATGCATCAAATGCCGATGGGAAGAGCCAAGAATTTTCAGGCTTCTCAGAGGAATATTATAAACAAAGCAGAGTAAAAGCAAAGGTGTATAAAATGCCTTGACAGTGCCTTTTAAAAGTTGCCATGTGTTATTTTAGCCAAGTCTTTATTCTTTTCTACTTAATGTTGTGTGCTAAAGTTCTCAAAGCTGCTGGCAATACTCAGTGGAATAATTTTAGAGCAACCTTAATAGAATGAACAGAATAAAGGATTGTTCAAATATATTGTAGCAAGATAGCTTTTTAATAGAACAAGTTATTCAAAACACTGATGGCTCGGGCTTGTGAATGGAAAAAATCTCCCCTGTGTTTAATTACCCCAGCCTGTCTTTATTTCCTTTGTATAATTCTAAACACTGTTCGCTTGTGCTGGACGTAGTCCAGTTGGAAAGTTGGTATTTGTTCAACGATGTGTCCTATTCACAGGCTGGAGATCCAAACTGGATGACTACAGCCGAGCATCCTATCTGACCTCCCACATAATGTAGGTTATGCCATTCCACCCCACCAAGCCTGCAGTGGAAGGAATTACTCTTTGCCGCTATTCTGGATTCAGGAAAGAATTCCTATTTAGAGCAGTACTTAAGCACACACTTAACTTTAATGATATGCTTAATTCCCATTTAAATATGCAGTGAAGCGCAGCTTTTGAGTTTGCACCTTTGTGAGCAAATGTTATGGGGTGCAGTAACTTGGTCATACTGAAAAGTGTCCTTTATGACTCCCAGAGCAAAGTTAAATCTGAAGAGTTTATTCAGAGAAGTCAGATGGCTTGCTGATGTGATCTCCAGAGAGGTCAGTTTTGTTTGGGGGTTTTCAGGCCTGTGGAGCTGCAGTGATGTTGCCATTTGCACTATGAAGCTGCTCAGGAACTGTAAGTGATATCCCTTTTCATTTCACTTAGTAGAAAGGATATATGAATCAATAGTATTTCATTAATTCAGTAACAACCTCTGTTAAACCTCTCAAAAGACAAGAAAGAAGAGAAGCTGATTTTGTCTTAATTTCCAAGGTTTTTTTCACTTGCTTGGGGAATGGAGAAAATCTCTGCTGCACCATAATACCCTACCTAATTGAGCTCTTAGATTAATGTTTAAACTTCATTTGCAAGTCCATTACCAAATCTAATCAGTTACAAAGGTACCATTAAGGAAAGGATTTTTTTTTTTTCAAATCCACTCTAATTCACATTTCCCCTCACAACTGTCCAAGGCACTGGCAGTGGCTGCAAGTGCTGTGTTATAGATATTGTACTTATACCAGGAGGGAAAAAGAAACTACAGAATATTTTCAGTGGAGATAATAATATACAAAATTACATGAAGTTCATATGCTAGTATAAGCCAAAAAGGGATTGGTTAAATCTTGAATCTACTGAAGAAGAGGAATACTCATGTTCAGCCTCTTTTAAAGTGATGATACCACCTTTGAGAAGGTGTTAGATTGATTGCACTGAAGACTTTTCCCTAGATCTATTGCCTGCAAGAGATGTGCAGCATTATCCACAGCTTCTTCCTGTGAAATGAAATCCTGGCACAGCCCAGAAGTTTCAGGTCTGCTTAATTTTCAATGCTCATATAGTCCTCAGCCTTGTTGCTGACAAATGCTCTTCGTGTTCAAAGTGAAATGTTCCTTTTGAGCTGCACATCAGAACAGGACCACCCCATTCTCAGTACTTGGGATAGCAGACAATATAAATGCTAACACAAGGCTGACCTGACCAAAGCTGAATGGGTGACTTCCAGCCAAAGACTGTCTCTCCCATTACCTAATCCCTGAGACATCCAGACTCCCATCTTCATCAGCACTTAAAAAAAAAAAAAAAAATCTGGACTTTATTTTTATAACTGCTCTCAGAAGATAAACAGAGCTGAAATGGAGATCAAGAAATGAGCGGTATGATGTTATACAGACACCACTACTTTCAGGCAAATCAAAATTTTGCTGTTGTGTCTGTGTAATTGGGGAAAGCTCTGCCTACCCAGGGTGGTCAGCCCCGAGCTTTGGAAGGCAGGGCTGCTTAGAGGTAGTTGCTAATAGTCAGGGCTTTAGTGACCTCTTGTAAATCTCCTGATGCATGTATTCATTTCCCAATCCCCATGCACTCTTTGCAGTCTGCTTACCCCATTAGCCTAGTAGTTTCTACAGAAGGCAGTGATTGGGAAGGAGTTTTGCAGAGTGCTGAGAAGAAAGTAACCCTTTTGCTGCAGTAAAGATAATATTTGTGTTGTGCTGGCTTGTTCATTAAAACAAGGATATCTTTTGCTGGTCAAAAGTTCTCTGATTATGGACAAGAGAGGCCTTTCCACCAAGCTTCTTGGCTTAAGAAACACATAGCATAAAACTGAGGAAACTCTAAGGTCTCTCCCACATTGTATCACTGGCCTGCTGCGCGTCCTTTGCCTTCTCTCTTAGCATCACTCCTGTGGCTCGACTAAACCAGGAATTATAATTGTGACCTAATAAAAAGTATTAGCATTTACCTTTGTAGAGTACTTGGAGATCTGTGGATAAAAAAAGAGCTGTGTAAGTACTTCTGCAGTGAAATGCTGCTGCCTTTCTGTCTCCATGTGCAGAAAAGAACAGGAGCAAAGAACAAAAAGAGAAGCAGGTAAGAATGATTAATAAATATTCAGCCTACAATGGCCTCTCTCCCCAGATAAATGTAGTAGTGACAATGAATGCAAAGGAGGAGCGAGGCCAGCGTATGGCAGAAATGAAAGTGTAGACAATGCCAGTGTTATATCCACAGATCCTTGTCTCCATGGACTTCAGTCACCGCTGTGTGCTTGAAGCTGGTCAGAAGAATCCCCAGCAGAGGTATCTGACTACACCCCTTAACAGAGGATCACTGCCTGCTTTAAACATGAATTAAAAGGAGGGAGGAAGAGCCCCAGGGTTCAACGTCAACAAGATCTAAACTACTTGACATTCTCGTTCTGAAATGCCAGCTCTTAAATTATCGAGGCCTTTTTTCTTTCCTTTTTTTTTCCCCCAAGAGCTCTGTATTTCCCCATGTAACAGTGTGCAAACATTTTATCAGCAAATACCAAGGGGGTGGGGTGGGTGTGTGTGCGTGTGTGAAAAATCGGCTATCTAGAACTGATAAAGCAATTTGGCACAGACACTGCAGTTATCACTTTTAGATGGCTATGGGCTTTCCGAGGTTTAACTAGTTGCAGGGATAAAATTCTGGGGGCTGACTGCTCTGAGGGTGGACGGGAAGCTGTGCTCGCTCACCCTGTGACATTCCTGCTCCACTGCCCGTGTTCCTGGGACTGTGCCCTAATGGAAGGGGTTTTGCTGCCCTGCCATACAGCAGCAGTCCGTGACACTGTGCTAACAGCCTGCTTGGGACCATTACTTAAGTGATAATCTCCCTGCTCCTTTGTTTTATGGGGCAATAATCTGATTCCCATGTGCATAAAATGAGGCCAAAGGGTAAATAGTTTGTTATAATGAGGGAACAACATTAAGACTGATGAAAACTAGAGGTCAGTGTTATTATTTCTGTTATGACACCCATTCATTTAATAATCCTTCTGTTCATATCCTAGCAGCAGGGATCCGTGTCCTGGCTTTTCAAGGCAGTGTCTGTCCCCTAATAAAGGCAGATATTATCCTGCTGTCTCTCGCATCTAACTCAGCTCGCCCTCGATGTGGTTCCTCATTACGATCACATCTGAGAGACTCCCAACACGGCTGTGTGGTGAAGGACCAGAGACACTAAAGAGACATTATCTGCATGGCCTCGAGGTACCAGCGGCAGGCTGGGGAGCTCATCACAGCTCCTCTGTTCCACAGTGAGGAGCCCACTTAGAGGATTCTCTGTATTTTCTGCTGCATCTTCCCCTCCCCGCAAGGTATCTGCTGTCCACTGACAGTTCACCATTCCCAGCTGGGAAAATATTCCCAGTATGTGTTAATACATCAGTAAAGCATTTCTATAGAATTTTTTTCTTTTTTTAGAGAGAGCACACTGGCATAGTTGGTCTACTTAGAATACTTAGAATAGTAGATCTGAACATAGCAATATTACTGTGTGTTCTCAATCACAGAATAAAATAAGTAGTGTCAGGCTGTCTGAATAGGAAAAGTCTCCATGTATTTGAAATGCATATAATTGTGTGTATAATTTTGTAAACCATCTAAATAAATAAAATATTAAAATATTTTTATATAGACACTTATTATAATATATAATCTGCAAGTATCCTGGTTCCAGCCATCTTATTCTCTTGTCACTCAGTCAACCTCCTGTTAGGTAAATTCCTTCTTCATCTTACTACTGGCACACATTCTTCTGCCTGTGGAGTGTATGTATATATATATATATATATGTACTGTAATATATAGTAATATATTATAGTATATAATATAGTATATAACATATTACTATATGGTAATTATTATTACTATTGCTATCCTCATTATTATTATTATTTATGATCCTGTGCTGGCTAACAGAGGCAATGTACTGGAGTAATGTACATGGAGCAGTATGTACAACTTTTTTTTTCACATCAGCTGTGGGCAAGAACATTATTATAAGAACAGATGGGTGATAGAAAACACCAGTAGATAAACAGGGGTCTTATTGTATGCTTTCTAATTCATTTCATGTACAGTATTCAGTATTAATGCCACTTACATGCAAGAAAAACCTTACTGATATTAATAGTGAGAAAATTTGACTTACAGTTCCAGTGAAATCAGCAGAAGTACAGTTGGCTCTAATGGTGCACATCCAATATCTTTACTTTGCTTTAAAACATTTTTTCAGGTAGTACTAAAGGCCAAGTTTTCAAGAGGTTTGCTGAAACAGAGGCAGGTAAGACAGACAAAAAATCATTTTAGCAAAGGGCATTTTTATTATAGGAGTTAAGCAAAAACAATTGGGATGAATTCCATTCAAGTTTTCTAAATGTTGTCTCTTGCTTTTGGGGGAAATAGGAAAGTTGAAAACCAAAATTATTTGGCACTGGCATGGTAAAACTGATGGAAATCAACAGTTTCCCAGTTGTGGAAAAGATACTGTATCTACAGAATAATTCAAATCTTGGCAAAATATAACTTGCTGGGTTTATTTAAAAAAATTCCTTCAGAGTGCAGAGTTTGAACCAATGTAGATGGGTATCCCTGGTGTGCATCCAGATCTATGCCAAAGTAGCTGAAGCCCATTCTATTGAACAGATGTGGATACCAGACAGCTGCATAATGACTGACTGAATGTCAGCGAATCTGATAAAACTTCTACTCAAAAACTCCCTTTAATTTCAGCGGTCTTTGGACTGGGCGTAATATTAACTATTTGTCACAGATAATAATGGGAATCCCCAGATTATTTGTTTCATTTGCTAAGCAAATGAAGACATTTATTTAAGCAAAAATTGAAAGCATAAATTTTAAGTTAAGAAAGTAAAGAAAATCTTTTTTCCAAACCTGTTGATAGGGAAGAACTTAGCAAAGGAAATTCTCACCCCCCAAAAAGAAATTTATTTCTTGCCCTCTAAGTCTATTACTAGAGAGTAAAGTAATAACTAAAGTAGAAAACTTGTGGATGTTAGAAGCATCCTCCACTCCTGCCTAGATGCCAAACGCACCAGTTCATCCTTTCCCAGTTGGCAATATCCTGTAGTACCAGAATCTACTCCTATAATTTACTGATGCACTGAATGTAAGGTGAAAAGGGATCATTAGATATTTGGCATAGCCTCCTGTGCATCACAGACCATTAAATTCCTTGCAGTTATGTCTGTAATGAAGCTAATAATTTGCATTTGGCAAAGGCACAGCCTGATTTGAAGATGCCATGAGTTGAGAATGACTTGTTCCTTTGGTCATGTGCTCCAATGGTCGATCACCTTCACTACAAAAACAAACAAACAAACAAACAAACAAACAAACAAACAAAACCCTTACTTATTTGACTTGAACTTGCCTGGCATTAGTTTCCAGCCATTTGTCCTTACTACAATCTTCTCTCCCAGGCTTGGGAGCTTCTATTTCCTGCCTATAACAAAGGTATTTTGTGCTATAACTCAGTGCCTTCAATGTGCTTT
Organism: Melospiza georgiana; assembly: GCF_028018845.1. Lineage (NCBI taxonomy): Eukaryota > Metazoa > Chordata > Aves > Passeriformes > Passerellidae > Melospiza > Melospiza georgiana. The sequence goes on along the minus strand of NC_080430.1, from coordinate 38,875,873 downwards.
ACTACAAGCCAAAGCACTAAGCCCTTGCATCTCTTGCTGCAAAGATTTCTCTCCTTTCGGATTTGTTTCAAACACCCCTTAAACCCGAGGACACCAAAACCAGATGTTGTATTCCAATATAACTTGCCCCGGCATTCTACCCAGAAAATCACTTCCTTAGTCCTACGCAGTAATCATCAGTTTAGAAGTCTCAGAGTAAGACTGCTCATGTTTAATCACACAATTGCCTTTGGAGACCACGCTGAATTGCTTTTCTGCTATAATCATTTTCAGATCCATTCTTTTACAAGATGAAGTCTATAACTTTGGCTTGATTCCATACTGCTAAATGAATTGCTCTACTTTTCACTGCATAAACCCACATTCTGTCAGAATGATCCAAGATTGCTAAGCTCTTGGTCAGTTTGTATGAGTGGTCTGTACTAATAATTGTCTTTATGTCATCTGCAAATTTTATTGGCAGTGATTTTATATTCATTTCCAGGGCATTCGTTCAGAGACGTTGAATGCCCTTGATTCTAACATTGATGCTTACAAAAACCTGATAGAAGCCCCTCAATACCGTGTCATGCAGTTATTATTGCTTTTTGAGCTCTTAGTAGTGTGTTTCCCAGTCCACTGTAGGCTAGATAAGTGGAAATTGTATAATGTTAAATTTAAACAAAATGGCACAAAGCACAATATCAAACATATCAGCTAGTAAAAATGACTACATAGCTATAACACATTCAGCTCGCTTGACCTGTTTTCCACAACCTCTGCTGATTGGTGATTATTATATTTTGGCCCTCTAATTCATTATTAATTGAGCCAAGTAACATATTTTTCTTTTTCCCCCCCTGTGATTGAAACCAGCCCAACCAGCCTGTACATCATATGGTGACCCGGGAACCTTGGGGTAACATCTGCTGATGACCAACACAGCAGCTATGCAGTTTATTGTCTGATTTATATATATATGCAAACCTAACATAGGGCAAATCTCATATGAAAATATATTAATAAAACTTCTGTGAAAGCCAGCTTTGTAGCAATTGGACTGACAGCTGCTCCTGAAGATCAGGCATGGCTCACCATATAATATCTGAGGACACAAGGTGTTGTTACAAACTTCTGGGGGGCCAGCCAGGACTGTAGCTTGTGTGGTCTTGAGATGCTTGGAGTTGCCAGCACAGGCCCAAGCTGCAAAACTGGGGCAGACTGTCCTGCATCACACCAGGACCCCTTCCAGCACCCAAGCAGGCAGCACCTGAGAGCATTCAGGTAGCTCTCTCTTCCCAGTGACAGGAAGCTTTCTGGAGCTCCTCTCAGTACATGTTTGGGTGGGTATTTCTGCCTCTGTACTGCTTGACACAAATGTGTATTAAGTACTTGCTGCCACTTCTCACAAGGGCTAATGTGATGTTTGCTCTCTCACTCGCATTCATCCCAAAAGTAAATGACACCAAAAATTAGCATTAAAAATAACAAGGTGCAAGAAAACATAAATGTCTTTATTACACTGTATACACATCATAAGACATATAAGCAGTACTCACAGGCAACTGATGGTATCTTTTGTCCTGTCCTATCTACCAAGTCATTGCAATTCTCAGTCTCAATTTCCCCAATTTGTACAGCCATTAGCACTTGGTGTATTTTTAGTCTGTGATTGAGAACAAAAAAATAGGGATAAAAATAGAAAATCCCCACCAGAAAACACACACTGATGCTATTTATTATTCTGAACAAAAACCAGAACTTGTTGGTACCCTACAAGTGTAGATAGCTGATGTGCCAAGAGTACATCATGAGCTTCCCTGAGCTCAGTCAAGGTTTTCCTGGTTTAGCAAAGCTTACTTTTTTTTCTTATTACCTGCATTTATTCAGCATGAGTATCCAATTAAAATTGCCTGTACCAGGACTCTGATTTGTTTGAAGTGCCACTGGGGAGAAGCTCTAACGTGAAATTAGGCCTGAAGTGTAGTGGTGAGAACTCCAACAAGGTGTTCATGGAACACCTCCTGAGGACATGTGGGGTAGCAGGACTGTTGCAAAATACTACATGTAGCTCCACAGATTAAGGAAAAGAAAGCCCAGTGGTTCAGTCCAGAGGATTAGGAAACGTGTCTGATGATGAAGGGCCGTGTTTTAGAGTTGAATCACACAGTGTATGATCCAGGTGGACAGAACAGGAAATACTGGAAGACAATACTGTAGTCATCAGCCTTGCTACTGGAGGTGCTGTGAGCTTGTTTCTCCATTGTCAGTCTTGTTTGCATTAGGCAACACAGCTTTTTTGTACTTTTAAAGAGAAAAGAGGCAGCAATATGGTATTGCAAGGTCTGCTGCACTCATATGTTACCAGTGTTTATCTGGAAACTCATGAAACAGCAATCTCCTCACGTCCCCTCTTTGCTGCCTTCTTCTGTAAAAATGGCTTCCACGAGGAGCTGAGAGTGGGTTTATTTTTATTCCCCTCTGTGCAATTCTTTCATGACTTGTGCAGCTTTATGTCTTGAAGAGTGGCTCCTGCACAGTTGGTCTGTTCCCATGAACAGTTCTGAAGGCAATGGAAGTGCTCCTGTGGGAAGCACCATCCCTGCACCTTCTGGTGCAGGTTTTAAAGGAGATGTTGGACCAACAGTTCAGAGGGCAGAGAAATGAGTGGTGATGGCCTTCTCCAGTTCTTTTGTGACTTGTCCAACACTCACAGCAAAGAAAACAGCAGGAACATCTACCAGGCAAGATGTGGACTAGATCGATCTAGTGTTGGTCTTAATACAGGTTGTCTCCAAACAACAGAAATACCCTCCTACCTCTCTTTCTCTGCCTCTGTGGAAATCAATTCTTCGAACAGATTAAAACAAAAAGTTTTAAGGCAGGTTAGTCACCCTTCTTTGATGGGTGATAGCAGGAGCCTTGCAGGAGAGAGAGCGGCAGCTCCTGCGTCTGTCCCCAGAGGGAAGGCAGGCAGCAGGTGCTGGTGCTGCTGGCGTGGGCAGCCCATGGCTTCTGTAGGTGTGCAGCCTGTGCAGGGACTGCTGCCACACATTCTTTTCATGGGAGGGACAGGAAATGGTGTTCTGTAGTGCAGCGGAAAGCAAACTATTCACTGCTGTCAGGGTTTAGTCTTCTCACAAATGAGATCTTTGTTTAGAAATGTGGCTTTGTAGCTCTGTGAGAACCACTAGAGTTTCACTTCCAGGAAAATATTAATGATTAACCATAAATAAGTACAGAAGGATGAGACCTTTGTGGTGTCAGCTGAGAGACAGCAGTTATTTTGTCACAGCTGACAGAAATTCCAGACCTGTGGCCTGTGAATGCTTAATTCAAAATTCCACTTACCCAAAATCAAGACACATGTCACATTGTTACTCTCCAAATTTATCCAGAAAATTCCTTCCCTCCCTCAGTACATAACCCTGGGGATTCTCACCCCAAACCTCCCCTGGCCCCCTGCATCAGAACAAGGGGTAAGGACTCAGAATTGTGCAGATTCAGTGACACTGGGCTGCAAAGTTCATTAATTTTTCCAAGGTAGGAATTAGTATCTGTTCTTCCTCCTTATTCCTCCTGCATCAGCACCAGCTGCTACGATGTGTATTGCCCTATAAAACACTTTTTGTTGGATCCTGCTGCCCTCAGGTGCCCTCCTCCTCCCCCACCCTCCCAGAAGAACACCTGTGAGAGGCAGATGGTAGAGCTAATCCAAAATATATTTCTTGAGTCCATGTAGAGATGCTGCCAAGCTGCTGATTTTTTGGCACCATGCCTTGTGGCATCCATGGCTGGTGAGAGACGCAGATGCTGCCTGAAAATAGCTGAAGAGGAAATTCTCCCAGTGTCTCTGGAGGTCCAGGAAAGGCGGCTGCTGCTGCTGCTGCAGGGTTCATGGGCAGATGTCCCACTGGAACCCTTGCTGGGAATGCCTTGTGAGCAGAGCTTCTTCTCTCATGTCTTAATCGTCCCTTCCTCCAGCTCCACTTCAATGGGCTCCATGGGCACTGCCTTTCCTTCTCCCACTGAATGGTGAGGGGCCATTGTTAGAATTCATAAAGTTAGAGGGCTTTAAAGAAATGGTTAAAAAGAGTAGGCTTCAGATAACAGCCATTTCTGGTTGGACATGGCCTGGCAAAAGAAGGAAATGTGTTTGCATAAAGCTGGGAGCTGTTGTTTCTGCCTGCAGACTTTGTGTCCATGCACACACAGAGACTCCAGCACCAGACATCTCTGTTAATTGGCTTTCAGAAAAGGTAAGCACTGGCACATATTTATGTCTGCCAGGGGTAAATAATACTCACCCTCTTAACCACTGAGCTTTGCCAGAGTGGTTGCACAGGTAGAGGGAGCAACTCCTCAGCAGCCAGCACCCCCAGCCCTCTGAGCTGCAGTGGCAGGGTCCCTGGCACAAACCACCACCAGTAATGGTTCAGCTCCTTCCTGACAGGAGAAGTGCTTTTCCAACACGTGGTTGTGCCTGGGAAATAACCTGGTTCCCACATGAATAAATGAACCCTGTGATAGGATTCATGCCCAGACACAGCCACAGTATCCCCCCGACATTCAGATGTTCATCAGGGCCTTTCCCAACTGAAGCTGGAGGTCAGCAGTCATCAGGAAAAGGAGCTGAGACCAGTGCACCAGCACATAAGGCCAATAAAAACTATCAAAGAGACAAGATACTGTGCGCTTCCTATTATGTGGGGCTTCAGGGAAGCACAAGTCCTCGCACTACCTGGCTGGTTCTGAAAGGCACATTCTTATTGCCCAGGATCTTCCAAATGCTTTGTGGACAGGAAGGAGAGCACAGTCCTTGCCTGAAGGGGATAATGGTCATTGGCAGAGTAACAGTATGGAAAAAGAACAATTAAGATGAAAAAGACATGTCATTGTTGAGAAGTGTATGGTTTGCCCCAGTATATTTCGAGAAACTGGAAGAAAATTATAATTTTCTTTTCACTATTAATTCTTCACAAATTCTATAGCCTCAAGACCTGTAACTCAGGGTCTAAGCTCCTTCATTTCCAGTGTTCAGTTCTTTTATGCACATTTTGCAGAAAAGTACCTCTTAATCCTTGCCCCTCTTCCTCCTTCTCCAAAACCAGAGCACTACACCCAGCTCCTTAAAAACACAGGGGTACCTAACCCCCCTGGGATCAAATAGGCTTAACCTGATTTAGGTGCCTCAAAACCTTTGAGGATCTAGGCATTAATCAGCTAATTTAATGAGCTCCTGTACTCAAAATGCACAAACAAGATCTTAAAGCCAGTGGCTCTGAGACCTGGTGCAGAACAGGCTCTCCAAAACCCAGACACAAAGGCAAAGGGGCAGGGAAAGTCTCAAAAAGTAGTGCTGAGATGGAGGCAGATATTCCACTTCCAAAGCAGGAACACTGTATCTGCGTTGCATGATGCAGTAATGATCAAAAAGAGCAGTATCTGCAGCAGACCTGCTTTCTGCATTCCCTGTAAGGCAGCCCCTCCTGCTTCTGTCTTCAGAAGGAACCTGATTTCTTGCTGAAGAGCAGGTGATTCAGAAGCAGGGAGGCACCATGGAGGCTTTCAGCTGTGCCAACACACTTTTGGGAAAATCCTTCTTCCCATTAAAGGACACAAGGAACAAATCAACATCAGCCACAAGCAACTTTGTATAGGGGCTCAAAGGAGCTCAGGGCTGGGGCTGCTCTTGCTGGCCTACTGCAGAATGGAAAAGAAGCTCCCTCTTAAAAACCATAATGCTATTCTCATTACCACAGAGCTTGCACATTAAACCCACTCCACTACAAAATATAACTCAGCCAGGTACTCTATGAACAGAAAACAAAACTAAAAACAAGAAAAAAGGTGCCTTTTTAGCTGGAAAAGTTTAAAATAAGAATAGATGGTGCCATAAGCAACAAGAGGCAGTATTGCTGCTGCAGCAGCTCAAACATAGACAAGTCTGCACTGTGGATTTTGGTAAAGCGTCATAAGAAGAGACAGGGAGAAATTTTAGTAGGAAAACAAGATTGCTTTTTCAGCAGTTTATAGGCAGCCTGTGGGTATGAAAATGTAGATGATGAGGGCTAAGTAGTGCTGTGCTATGAACTGTGGCAGTGCCAGCCCCAAGGCTCAGTGAGGACTCTGCTCCCCTGAGCAGATGGCAGCTGAGCACGAGGGCACAGACATGCACAGCAGCACCCAGCCTCTCCAGGAAGCCACTTATCTCTACCTCTCTCAGGAGGTCTGACACATGATTCATGCTTGGGTTGCTTTGTTGAAATGCAAACAGGTGTTATAAAAATATGAGGTAGTCCTCTATGCCTTTCACAGAGGATCTTGGCTTTGATCATACAAGAAATCAAAATTTTATATTATTTTATATTATTCAACATTTCACTGGCTCTGGGTTGGCTGACAGGCCTCAGGAGCCTTTTCTAACAGTCACATCAGGCTGGGCAACCATGAGCTCATGACTTTAAATAGTCCTGCACCATGATAACAGTTTTCACTGTGAGTTCATCTAGGAAAAGCCATTTCTTGGTATTATTACATAGAAGGGTACACTGATACTAAGTTATGTGTGTGGCCTTGGAAAATGAAGAGGTAATTTAACAACATCTAATGCAGGAGCTGATTTCCACAATAATCAGGCCAGGTGATAGTAACAGTCCATAGAAATAATTATCCATAGTGAGACAAACTCCTAGATTTGCTTTCTCAGAGAAATGTTGAATGAGCTGGAGATATGAACGGAAGCAAAGAATTAGCTCCACATCTGGCAGAGATCTCTGGTGCTTCTCTGTGTTCCTCAGACAGGACTGGGGTGTAGAGGGGATGTATTTCATAGGGATTGCAGCATTTCATGAGGCAGCAGAGAGCCCTTCTATCTAACCACAGCACGACCCTGCAGCATTGCCTGCTGCACCTGCAGATGCTTCACTTTAACCCAGTGTGGGCACAGCTCACCTGCTCTGGCTTATCAGGGAGCAATGGGCCTTGATACTGTAGCAGCATCTGCACCAGAGGGGGCAGAGGGAGCTGGGCTAACCTTGGCTGGAGTAATGGCAGCTCTTGGAGGGGCTGACACTTCTGCTTTATTCAAGGGCAGTTGCCAGGCCTAGGGCTGCGCTGGGTTTCAGAGCAGGCCTCCTTCAAGGCAGCTGTTTTAGAAATCCTTGCGTATTTCATAGATTGCTCCCCATTCAAGTCAGCACCAATACCAACTCCAGCCCTTCTCTTGCTTTAAGCGATGTGAGAATGCTCAGACCAACAGATCTGGAAAAGAGTAAATGGCAGCAAGCATCTTTCCCTGGGCACTTGTGGAAGTGTCACTACACCTGACCGTACTCCAAGCTACTGCTCTCTGTAAAAGCCCTACTCATTTTGGGGCTTCTAGCCCAACCCTCAACCCCTCTGACACAGCAGCTTGGATGAGAACCACCTGTCCTTTCAGAGGCAGCCAAATCCTGCTGGGCAGCCTAATGCCCTTCTTGCTGGGGTGGCAGGATTTCTCAGGTTAGGAAGGTATCTGATGACCAGTTTGACACTTCCACAAATTCTGTGAAGTACTGATGCAGAAGCAATGCTGAACTCTTGAAATCAAGAAGAACTGAGGACTAAACCTGAAGAGACATCTTTAGGGTGCATATATCTTCTGCAGGTGCAATGTCCTGTCTGCATTGCAGGAAAATATCCTCCTTTCAAGATCACCCTCCATGGTTACTTTTTCATTCTAGTAGTGCTCACGGAGTTAGGTAAATGTCACATCACTTCCAGTGAAAAGAGGCATTAGTGCAAATCATAATCAGGCCTGAGGATTCAAATCCTCCCTCCAGGTCCATCACTGTGACCCTGGCTCCAAGGGGGGGCACTGCTCCAAGCATAAAATGGGGAGTTCTCTGAGGTCAAGATGGATTAGAAATTCAACTCAAGCCCTGCACAACTGCACTCTAACCAGTATGGGAATCCCTGCATGCATATTCACCTCTTAGGTTAGCTTTCACTGTAATTAATTTCCTTTCATAATCTCCATTTCACGTGTACCAGCATCAGATTCTGAGCTGATGCAGATCAGCAGTGATCCATTGCCACTAAGTGAGTGGCATTCTTTTATAGCTGTTGAGGGGATGGCCCCTGGCTATTCATTTTGCCTTTCTCCTCTCTCTTGACAGGAATAATCTCTTTTAGAATTTGAGACTAAATAAAAAATCACTCCTTGGATAGCTGAATCCTGTAATTCCCTCCTGGCCTCCACTCCTGCTTGCTGCCAGTGGAAAGGAAGAGCACTGAGCACCTGGCAGGATCAGGCCCTCGGGTGGCTCAGTGGCTGTGCCAGGCCTCTAATTCTGGGGCAATGATAATAATTGGGCTTGCACCAAGTGTTGACACATATTTATTAATTGCAAGGTGCGGCTGGCTCTGCACTTTGCTAAGACAAACACTTGCAGAACAATGTGCTCAGAGGATGCTGGAAGCCATCCAGCCATGTGTCAGCAGCAGCTGAGAGGGGAGGAAATTGCTAACTGTCCCACACAAGGAGGCAGGCAGCTCAAAATCTGTCTGGAGATGGAAGGATCTCCTTTCCTCGGGTTCAGCTTTCCTTTTGGAGAAACCTTTCCTGTTCCACCGCAAAGGCCCTGACCTCTCTGCGGCCCCAGCAGCTTATGACACAAGACCAGGATGACACAATTGGAGCCAGGCTCCGTGCCAGGGCTGGCAGTGATTTAGTGGTGTTCCTAGAGAGCAGGGGGAGGGAGGCCCTGGCCCACAAGCTCAAGGTTATTTGAGCAGAGGTAAGGCGGGAATCACATGAATCCCAGAGTGGTAGAAAGGGAAGGGAGCCTGCCTGCCTGCCTGCCTGTAGAGTGGCTTATCCTACAGAGATAAAATGCTGCATGCTCAAGGGAGAAACCAGCAATGAGGCTGAGACAGAGAAGAGCTTTCATTCTTACTTTTAGTACTAATATAACAAGTAACAAGTGACTGCACTGAATTTTTTTACTGCCCTGTAAATGGGGCCCAGTGACTCACTCCTTTTAGTGCTGTCCTTTATCAGTGGTGAAGTTATTCTCTCTTGTGAGCAACTACTTCCCTTCCTTTTCCTTCACCCTGAGGATTTACATAAAGCAGCAATACCAGATAAGCAAAGACAGTGCAAGACAGCTCACTGAGTTTACACCTCAGCTTTGGTTGAGTTATGCCTGGCAAAACTGCAACTAGATTGAATGTGTCTGTGGGCTCTTCCTCACTATGCCTCTGCCTGCTTTCCCACACAGCTGAGAGCACTTTGAATCTGTGCTTACTCATGTCACTTAGAGCAATTTTCAAAGTCCACTTAACTTATCTGCCCTGTCATAGCTGTGACCAGCCTGGCACTAATCCGGATGTTCAAGAAATATCAGCCAGTTACTCACAGCTGTCTGAATCAGCAAAGAGGAGAAACTTCCTTTCTCATTTTAAGTAGTTTCTATATGTCTAGAGACATGTTACAGAAACAGAAACTATACCTGATAAAGTGCCAGCATTAATCCATTTGATGTATTTAAGTGCGGCTGTTTAACAGCAACATATCAAGTTAATGTGATACTGATGGAATAAGAAATGGCATCAGAGGGTTTCAAAAGATTTCTTATCACAAGGAAAAAAAATGGATTTTGACTTCCCATTTCATTTCTCAGTGAATGAGAACACCTTTGCTATTTACATTATTTACTGTTTATCGTAGTCGAGTCACTGCTGAAAATCAAAGTGATTTGCAGAGCCCTGCCAGTTTTTTTATATCTCCTTTGCTGACTCAATAAACATCTGACACTCCAGTATTGTAACTAAGTGTACTGATTCTGCCCTCATTGAAAACATCTTTCTAAGAGAAAGGAATTGTTCTTCTTCTGCTTAAAAATGTGATTTGTCTGGCGAAGCATTTGTAAAAGCTTTTCTCCCTAGTGTTGCTGTGGCAATTGTAAGCAGTTAGGCATGTACAGTATCTTGAGAAGCTCTGTGAAATCTTCTGATATGCAAATACACTGCTGTATACATGGCAAAGAAGAGTTTTGGGTGCATTTACATGAAAGAGAGTTGCAACAACAAACTATTCCCTTTTAGGCTACTTTGAAATAAAATTTGATCCTAAAAAATGATGCAAAGTAAATATTCCAAAAATCCTGTGGTAGTAAGGAAATGGTTCTGAGTTCAGACCAGTTTTCCCCAGGCTAATTCTGTTTCTCCTGATAGAACCATCTTTAAACAAAATAGAGCAGGATTGAAGCCAAGGAGCCTGAACAAGGTGCAGCAAGGGAAGATACTCTGGCAGCAGCTGGCAAGGAAAGGACCTTTCATGTCTCACCCATCACTTGGCAGAATCAAACTGGATGGATGTCCCAGTGGGAAAAGGCGGCCTTCCAGTCTGCAGAGGACACATTGCATCTGGTCTCTTGCATACAGATTCAGGCAGGGACAAGAAAATGGGAAACCAGAAAGAATAGTCTAATGCAGCACCACTGTGGTGTTCTTGGATGGCAGCCATTGGCGAGTCTTCCAGGTAAGCATGGAACACAAAGGAGTTTATAAGCACATAAATCATAGGAGCTGAGGATGGGAAAGACCACTGGAGGACTAGTCAATGCAGGCCTGTTTTCTACTGGGAATTTCCCAATTGACAGTTTTAAGAATTTCAAACAATAGGGCTTTAATTTTCCTTTGGAAGCAGTTCAAGGTGGCTAGGAACCTAGCTGAACCTTTCATCATCTCCTTGTGTTTCATGAGACTAACACTATATAGATTCCTAGCATCTCTTCCTGCAGGCTTTTAGATTCAGATTTCTTTTTTTGCTGCTTATTCCGGGTTTATTCTATAATGAAGCAAACCCAGCAGTGGAGGTAGTCACTTCAGGCTTGCCTACACTGCAGGTTTCTCCATATTTCCTCACAGGTAAACTGAGTCAACAGGAAGCAGTGTTGTGAAAGGTCCCTGGGTGAACAACCTGGGTTACAGTGAACTGGGGAAATGTATTAAAATAATGGAACAAGAAAGCCTGCATGTAGCATTGCTGTGGGATGGCTGCAATGTGTTGCAGTTACCCTCTACCATAATGTAGGATGTGCAGCAGGTCCCTAAGATTTGAGCCACTTCTACAAATTGCTCCTAGAAGCTAGGCTGAGTTTCAATAAGGCAGATCACATCTTCAAAAGGCTTTGCTGGTCTGCACTAGGCAGGCTGTTCATCATAAGCTACTCCACAATAGATTCCCAAAGAAGAAGGAAAGGGCACGCAGAAAGATTGAGGAAACCATCTCTGCCCCTTGCATCTGACAGTAAGACTGTTAGAACAGGAACAGAGACCTGCCTGCACTTAAATTCCACTTTGTGTTCTCTGTAGAGATGAATAGAGTCTGTTGGCATTTTGCAATGACTGTGAGGAATTTTAGTGGTTAATTATATCCTCTGTTTCTTGCCTTGCTATCTCTATGCACATTCACACAAGTCCTAAAAGGAGTTTACTGTTCAAGTGCCTAGGCTCTGGGCCAGGAGCAGTGCCTAGATAGAATACTGTGAAACATCTCCTCATGTGTGTGACAAAATGCTTGGGGACATACTATAAAGAGCTATGAGTATGCCTGCAGAGTCATGAAATGTTTTGTCATGGTCCTGCCAGCGCCACGAGGTTGTGATCTCAGAGCAGGCTCTCAGCCAGAGTGGGAGAGTAACACATCTAGACAGCACTGAGCATTCAAGGATTGTGTCACCATTAGATGGTTGTACATTTTAGCTGGCTGCGCCCAGGCTGGGACAGAGGTGGTTGGCCAAAATGTGCAGTAACATATTGGGTGAGAGGAAGGAAAGGGTGAAAAGCAGGTGACAGCAGTGCTGGCATAGTGGCAGGACAGGGGGAGGCCAACAGAAGATTTCCACAGCAGTGATGTGCTTGACTACTTCTTCTTGCCTGGGTTAGTCACTTGCTATTGGTGTGTGAAAGGGAAGGCAGTGGTGTGCCATGGTGTTGTGCCAGGTGAGAGTCAGGAAGGGGGGGAGGAAGGGATTTGGGGTGTGATATTCAGGTCGTGACTGGAGGAAGAGGGGTTGTGTTATCTTATGGTTTGTTTGAATTGATCATCACTCTTCACCTTCACATCAGTCTCACCACCATTAAATTAAAATGCTAATGAAGTGTAAAGAGGACAGACTTTCTACTGAGGTTCCTTACCCTGGACTGCAGTCGGCACATCCATGCTTGTGCACAATCTGCCCTCTCCACAGGTCTCTCCCTCCTGTGATACAGGGAGATTCTTGCCTACAAGCAGGGATGCCCTTGGGGCCCAGCAATTGAGGCTCTTCCCTGAAACTCTGGCAAGGTGTGGGGTACAAGTACAATCAGCTAAGATAGAAAGCAGTAAACACATCCAGTGCTGAAATGGAAGAAGGGACTTACCCCCTAGCTTTCCTCAGGATGCTACAATTCTCTGGCTACGTCTCACCAGATACCCTGCCAGTCCCAAAATATTTAGCAATCCTGACTAATCTGAAGCAATCATAGTGTAATATACTTTAGTAGAAATGATCCATGACAAAGCCCCCTCTCACCCATCAGAATTTGGCAGGTAGCAGAAACCCTGCCAGAATCTGACTTCTTTCTTTACAAAGCACTTCACCTCCAAGGCCCTGATTGAGAGTTACAAGGTGCCCTGGCATGTTCTTGCTCCAGCAGTTCATTATCTGTGTCTTTCCACAGTGATTGCTGTATTGCAGCATTTCTTCAGGGCTTCCTGGCTCTCCCCAGGAGAGGAGGAGATGCAGGATCAGCGGTGGGGCGGTGCGTGAGCAGCGCAGCCGTGTCCTCAGCGGAGCTCTGCTGCTGACTCCAGCACGCTGCAGTCATGAGAGAGCTGCACTTGAGTGCAAGCCTGCACGCTGAAACACAGCCTTGGCCATCTGGCCAACGTGACTGCAAATGGATGTGCAGGTACTGATGCATTTTGGCATGACTCAAAAGAGAGCGGGAGGGCGGCTGGAGGCCAGTCAAACCAGCTGAGAAGCGTGAATCCTCACTCACTCACAGAGCAGAGCACAGACTCCAGTGTTCCTCCCCACTGGAAACTGCACTGTGTGGGTGCAGGGAATTGCAGTGAGGATAGAGCTGGGCTTGCTGGGAATCTTGTGCCAATAGGCTCTGTCAGTAATAGCAAGTGTGGGAGATATGAAGCACGCTGTTGATTTCTGTGGGTTTCCTGAGACCAGGTCCTTCCTCTTGGCTTTTTGCCCTCCTCCCTGATACTGGGTCATAGTGACTCCTTTGGAGCAAGCTCTGTCCCTCCAAATGGGTGTGAACACAGCAGCTTGAAGATCTGGTTTGGATAAATTCATCTGCACACTAGGAAGCACAAATATCCACAGGGAGGTCCTTCCTTGCTTTACTGTCAACCTGCACTAACCCCTCTGCCCGTGTATCCGTGTCACAGTGACACAGAAATATGTGCCAGGAAAGGGTTAACTTGTTGGGGGGCGGTTTGCAGGCAGAAGGGAGGAGCAGGGTAGTATTTCTGTATTAACATGCAGCTGGTTAATGCAGCTGAATAGCCCTGGCTCAGCTGTTACCTTTCTCAAAGCCAATGGCAAATGATGAAAAACCGTGGTAATATCTATTAAAAGTTTGTGGAAGGGGTCTGCTCAGTGGGAGCTTTTCTATCTCACATACAAGTGATGATTTAGAACAGAGAAAGATCCCCTCGAGGGGATTTTGTGAACCATGCAATGCTAATTAACTCCATTGTTGTATTTTGTTTTGAACATAAGAGTCCCTCTGGGATTGCAGCACTCTTTCCTCCTGCAATAGATTTCCATTTTGCACCACTGTATAAAATCTTCTCCACATCCCATCAGCAAAAGGGATTAACAATAGGGAGAAGCATATGTGCATAGTTTTATGGGGTTCTAGGGAGGAATGCCTCTCCCTTCACCTCCCAGATGCATTCTCAATGGGGGTCATTTTGTACATCCTTGTTTTTGCTGTTTCTTTAACCTTGAATTAAGAACAAGTGTACATCAGACCCTGGTAGCATCTCCCTTTGATCTTTAGCATATTCAAACCACTTCCAAACATGCTGTGCTTGAGTTTGTTTTAGTGCTTGGGCTGTTTGGGCAGAAATGCAAAACAAAAAAAAAAAAAAAGAAACCCAAACCCCAGCTCCACCAAAAGAATCCACAAAAGCCATCAACACCAAGAGTGAAAGCACTGATGAATGAGTGATTTGCTCATATACAGTACATTCTGGAAGGAAAGTAAGAGAATAAAAGCTCTCATCTGTTTGAAGCTGTTACTGGTTTGTGCCAACAATGTTCAGAAGAAATTTGACTCCCTCTGTGCTGGATCAGCTCTTCATTTTCTGGACTTCTGGTATACCACTTCAGTTTGCCCCAGTTTGCCCCAGCTCTCTTCTCTGTGCTCACTCCTTTTGTATTGAACAAAGTGGATCCTGACTGGGCCTGGTGCTCTGGTTATTAAAATTTAGCAGCAACTTCAGTGAAGTCAGAACAAGAGCAAGAACAAGATCTTTCAAGTGAATCAAACGGCTTCTTAATTTGTCAGCTTCAGTCTCTGGTGTCCCTCCACTCTGAGAAAGCCCAGATCTTCCTAGGGTGTCTTGGATAGTCTCCTCTCTCCACTGCCTTAAGTTTCAGTTCTGTACAGCCCAAAATTTACAGAGTGTTGATTCCTGCTTTAAGCAATTCTGTTTCATGGTAAGAAACACTTAGCAAGCTGTCCCAAGGGAGTGGCTATTATGTACTGGAGTCTCACTTATGTCTTCTGGATGGTACTGGAACTGCACTGGGAGCTACCTGCCACCAGCTGTAATGGAAATTTTGCACAAATTTGACTAAGAGAAGCAGAGATTTGCAAGTAAGAGACTTCTTTGTGCACCTTATAAAACTGTAAATTCTTAAGTCTCGATTCTTAATTCATCCTGGAATATCTTTAATTATAATCAGGGCAATTTTTGAGTCCTCTGAATGAACAACTGGACAGATATTTAACAGCATCTTCAGGGGTGTAAACAACACAAGTCATGGAGGAGCCCAAGCACTACTGGTCTTGCATTCCCCTGAGGGCATGACTGCTGCCTGCCGACCCGGGCTGCAGGTCCATCAGAGACTCAGCAGAGACCCTTCCCTCCCATCACATCCTCAGTCAGCCAAGCACAATCCTGTGTACATTAAACAGCTTTATCAGGGATCCTGTGGGGATGCTCATTGAGGCAACAGCCTCTGTGGCATTGGTACTAGACTGATAAAGTAAAAATTTTTCATGTGAAACTTCCCGTTCTCTATGTAACATCCCTCGCTTCACTGCCAACTCCTTTTAGGCTTTCCAAAAGGAGGGGAATAAATTAAAAATATTTATATTGCCTATACCCCAAAACTTCCAGCAGCACATAGCTGGATGTGTTTTCTCTTGGAGTAGTGCATTCAGTGAACCCTGTAGAAGCTGCTCCTGACACCCTTTTTGTTCAAATGTTATGACACTGTCATATGCTGTAGGCTCTTGGGGGCTATTACTGCATCAGTTGTAGTTGTCTGTCACTGTAGTGGTCTGCAGAGCCTGCCAGTGTGTGTGAAGCAACATACTGAAAGAACACTGAGAGTCAGCCTTTCTGGAAATACTGCCCAGTCTTTTCTGCTTGACTGTTACAGGTCCATCTAAAACATATTCTTCTCCTTTTCTTTGCAGTCCCTTTATACAAATTGACAGAATCAAAAGGCAAAATTCAAGGGGAAGGTCCTGCCATTCTAAAATCCTTAGTTTACTTCAAGCACACGTAGTGCTTTAATGACCTCAACTTCTTACTCACATCTGTGTAAAAGGTTTACCCCACTCAACATCCAGAGAAGGAATGGTAAGAGCCATCCCATTTTTGAGAAGCATTTCCATTGCAGTGTTCTCATTAGGATCCAATTTGTCAAACCCTGCTGCTTTTTTTTACCTCCTAGTTTATGTAACTACAAGAGGAAATTTCTGTGAACAGAAAACAATCCCACAAATAATTTTTTTCTAATCCACTCTCTAAGTTGGTCTTTATCACTTTCTGATGGCTGGCTTGTTAATGAACAGGAGGGGAGAGCAGTGAAGGCTCTGCCAGCACGGTCCTCATCACACCAGCCTGACAAGTGTGCGATGGGAACACCAAATGCCATGGGAGAAACAGAGCCCTTTGCTGATTTCTGAGACCACAGTAAGACCCAGAGCAGTGAAGGTTTTCACAGATATAGAGAGTGAATTTTGGGTGGAGCTACTCCTTCTCCTGGCACTATGGAGGCATCACAGCCCTCACCCTTTCTCTCCCAGGATAAGTACAGCAGACACTTGAGCTCCCAGAAGTTTCATTGCCTCTTGGAGTTTAGCAGCACAGCCCTCAATGAGTAATTGCATCAGCCCAGGGAGGTCCCCCCATCTTCTCTGGGGCTCTGCAAGAGGCTGCACATTCCCAGTGTACAACCCACAGCTGGGCCTGCCCACCTTTGGTTTCCTTCTTTCAGCAGCAACATGGAAATATTTTTGTCTTTTCCAGGGTATGGATGAATAATGCCAATGTCCATTTGTCCTCTGTAATATGATTTTCTACACTCCCCTAAAATGGGTAAGAAGCAACTCTACTGCTACTTGAGCAGCTTTTGCATACTGTTAGGAAGAAGTTGGATACAGAGAAGGGAGCACAAGGAAGGTTGGGGCTTTTTTCACAGCCCCTGAGCTTTCTTCCAGGTAGTTTCTGAGCTCTGCATTTCCATGTGAACATTTTTCCCTGTCAGACAGAAATGAGTGGAAGGGTAACTAACCCTGCACATCACACTGAGCACAGGGTACTTGCAAATATTATTTTAACTTGCCCCTACTCGTCCCTGTCTTGCCCTAATATTTGCAGTAGATAATTTTTAAGCCCGAATAACATAGGCTTGTGATTGAACATGCTTTTTCTGAGCTACACTCCACCCTGTCCCAGAGTAATTCCTTGTTTCAGTTGCCCTTGTTAAATCCTCAGGAGAACAGGACAGAAGTTCAACCTCCAATCTCACAGCCAAGACACAAAGCCCAGTGGTCACCCCCATGTGTCTGGGGGCTCCAGGGTCTCCTGTATCACACCTGAATACAGCCCTCTGCCTTTCTCTAGCCCAGATTTTTAGTTTTTTATTCCAGGAGAATAGCAGTGCCCTGCCTGGTGCTGGCAGCCCCACAGAACTCCTCCAGGCCAGGTCCCCCAAGTGCCCAAAGTCTCCCACTCAGCTGCCAGCCAAGTGACAGGAGGCAGAGGCGGGTGTCACGCCAGGATGCATTTCAAAGCAAAAGAACCCTTGTTCTAAGTCTGTGCAACAACCTTTCTCCCAGAAGACTGGCAAAAAAAGCTTTTAAAATTAATTTGCATAATTGGATCTTTAATTCTCTTTAAATGAAAACCAAAATGGCACTGTTCTCAACAAAAAAGACTTTCACAAAAGCCAAAGGATTGGTTGCAAGGTGGAGATGTGTTACTGAGCTGAAACTAAGCCCAGATAAAAGATAATTAGGCAGACTGAACAAAATTTTGCTTACAGAGAGAGGGGAAAGTCTGAGGCAACAGCACAGACTTTGGAAAAAGGACTTCACATTCATGTCACCATAACTGAGCCTTGGTCTGCAGTAACTACTTTAAATTTTCAGCTCTGTGGTTAATTAGCAAGCCTTTTCATTAATGTGGGGTTTTAAATTCAAGAATTTATTAGATTAATAAACACTGCAGATATTTTTGTAACAGTGGGGCAGAAGTTCTGTTTGTGCAAAAGACCAAGACACCATTGAGTCAATCTGATTGTGATCACTTAATTCAGTGGAAATTTTGGCCCACTGAGATACTATTAGGAGAGCTGTGTGTAGAAAATCAGAGAGTTCAGCTAATAAAAAGCTATTTTTATGTGTTTGTATATGAAAAGCAACCTTTCTAACAAAGAGCAACGTATTTTATCTCTCATCCCTCCCTGAACTACATATGCAGTTTTATAGGATGTTTTTACCTTAAAATAATTTTTAAAAAGAGGCAATTTTAGTACGTATTATCCACCACACTTGCTCCTGAAGAGCAGTTTTATAGTTAAAAATATCCAAATGGCAAGGTGCAAACCTGTTCTGCAAGAGAGCTGGGTTTTCTCCCCTTGCTTGCAACAATTCATTCTTTAATCAAATACAAAGAAGCTCCATTGGTGTCCTCACCAGGGCTTTTAGTCACCCAAAGCCCGAGCACCAGCTGAAGGCATATGGCCATAGCCTCCTTAGCCTTTGCTTTAAAACAATAGTGAAATAGAAAGAGAGGAGCTGGGGCAAGCTGGCAGAATACAAATGGAAGGTCTCTGTGACTTGCCAGCCCTCCTGGGTGCTCCATCACTGCCTGTGCCATGGAAACGCAGCAGGAGCACACGGAAGCTCACAGCTAAATTCTGCTCATGGGGAGCCCAGTGTAAATCCAGAAAAACACCACCAGAGCCACTGGACTTAACTGGGATTTTCATCTGGGCAACCACAATGCCTGAAGAAGTAAGACATAGCTGGGCTGCTGCAGACACTGCCAGGAGTGAAGCTGAGCTGTCAAGGTTAGTTGCAACTAAGTACTGCTGCTTTGATCAATTTTAAATAGTTTACAGCTTCCACAGATATCAGTATTGCCTTTTATTTTTTTTTTGGGGGGGGGTGTACTTAAAAGAAAAAGCATTGTAAGAATAAAAACTGTGCTGCTATAAATTAGAAAATCCTCATGAAATACAGTGGGAGCAACACGTACCACACTGTGGCACCAGGGATGTGATCTGTTTTAAGAAACACATGGCTTTATGTTTAATGAAGGGAGCCTGTTGAAGGATTGCAGACCAGGAGGGCACACTAGATTTGTTGCTTTATTAGGTTCTGGGTTATGTACTTCTCCTTTTGCTGCATATCTGACAATGTATGCCATTCCATTAGAAACTGAATGGGCTGGGGGAAGTAGGGCAGAAAAAAATCGTTTATGAAGGACTGGAGCACTTTAATTTCTACTTTTTGATAAAAGTGTTAAAGAAAAAAAAATGTTGTCATTTTGTCTAAACTAGAAACAGAAACAGATGGAAAGAAAAAGGAATTTAATCAGAGAAGAACAATTACTCTCCACAAGGAAGGAATTGTTAGAAATACTTCAGTACATTCACCAGTTCATTGAAATCATACCCTTTAGATGTAGCAAAAGTCCTCCATTATATCAGGGCCAGATCCTGAAAATACTTCCTGCTCCATCTCTGGAACTGCCTGGAACTAGGGAGTAAGGGGCACTGCTGGGGCTGGCATTTGCTGCCCCTCCTCATCCATGGTAGGACACTGCCAGAAGGGTCAGTCCTGAATTCCTCTCTATCGCTGGCTGCCTCTGGGGAGGCGTTCTCACCACATTATTTTGGATTTTGTGATCTGGCAACCAGTGCTGCTCCATTTCAAGTTTGCCCAGGTTCCCTTTGTCAGAAAACTGCTCTTTCCAGATATGCCCCAGAAACCTCTGGACATCAGGCTAGCAAGTTGTGCTGGTTTGTCTACAGACGTGCAGGGGTGAGATTTGAGGCAAAAAAGTGACGAACTGAAAACTGGAGCTACGGAACAGGAAGGGCTGGATCATCCCTTCCAGCAACAGCTCACATAGGTGTAACATGAGGCCATATGTCTAAAATGTGATTCAAAACACCCTTCAAGACATCCAGGCCCCCTGCCTGTATACTAAGGAGCTGCCAGAATGATCCCCCAGAAAATAAAAAACAACGAACTGGGCTCCAAAGTCCTTTCCTAACCCCAAACTTTAGCATTGGAGGATGACTGCAGGAAGGTTCACTTCTGCTTATCTGAGCTTCAAAATCCCAGGCTGACTCCTGAAAGATGTAGAAACATCCTGCAGCCTTTAACATGGTAACCTTGCACTTAAGACATTGATTTGGGATGCGTAGGCACTTGGGCTCATCTCCCTTCAAACTCAGAAAGGAGTTTGACCCTTGTCTCCTAGAAACTGAAGGAATAGGTGGGAGTGAGGAGAGGGTATCCTCCTCTGGATAGCCTAGCACTGAACACAAACTCATAGAGTTGGTTGCAGCTAAGCAGAAAGGAGCTCCTCTCCTAGGTCACTGATTAGGTCAATGAGTGTGAATATAAATAGCTCTTCAGCTCTTCTCCTCAACCCCTGTTCATCTCTTCAGAGTATCACACATTTCCTGCCTTTGGTGGTTTGGTGTAGCAAGGCACTTAACACTGGCAGGACTTTGCTGAGTAATGGCTGTGGTTGGAGTGCTTTAAGCCTGTTGCACAATTGTGGCACTCTGGTTCCACAACACCACCACCTCAGCTGGCAATGCCTCATGCTTCCTGCTCTCTCCTTGAGCCCCTTGGAGAACACCTTTTAAACTGTTTGGTAAGAATATTCTACACAGGCTCCAAGATATTAACAGTTGGATTTTCTCACTCCCCCACAGTGCAAATATCCTTTTATTAGCTGCTAGAGCTACTGGATATGCTAATGACAATGTCATAACAAAGCTCCAGTACTAGCTCAAATAACAGAACCCATATTTACAGCCCTTAGTCTTGGATATATAAATAGACTAAGGCTGTGGAAATCAAAGATTTCCCCCTCACTATTGCTGCCAAGGAATAATCAGTGAAGGAGTTGGCCAGGCAGAAGTGTGGGGGTCCCCTCTCTGGTGCCCCAGGCTTCTCTCTGGCAGGGAGTGTGTGCATCTTTCTGCTAGACAGCTGCATGCAGCAGCACTGCAGACATGGGTGTCCATCCCCTGGGGTCACCCCTGGGGTGAAGGATCACATCCTTCACTTTTAATGGTAGAGGCAGATTTCAGTTTTAAACTCATGCCACTTTTTTTCTCATGAGCTCAGAATAATAACCTGTGACTCTTCAGTGAGGAAACCCAAGACATTTTAACATTTCTCTGAAGACATTCAAAGTCCCAAGCCCATGGAGTCTTCTTTATAATTGCTTCCAGGCTGATGAATCCTGGCAACAGAGGCATCTACAGCAGCACAGGAAAACTGTGCAATACCAAGCTATCATCACCTTCTGATAGACAAAACATTTATAGTTTATTGTCAGGAGGACTCTGGCTACAAAGCCTTTCCCAGACCCAGAGTGGACTGACCTTTTGCAGCATGCACAATAAGACAGCAAACATGGCTGGGCTGTCAGAACTTCTGCAATAACCCCAAATCCCTTTTGATAAGGGGAATCAAAAGCACACAGCTCTCCACCACCTCCTAATCATGCCCATGACCTCAACAATGCCTTACAAATCTGCTGCACAGTTTGAGAGCTAGGTGCAACACCTGCTTCCAGGCAGCAGCCATTTGGTTTCCTCTGGACAGGTTCTTGGGAATCTCACATCTAGTTCTCCAAGCATCAAGTAAGAGAGTTTTCATTTCCTACCATGCCATCCTAATGCAAGCTGTCCAAGAAGCCTCATCCATATGACAGCAGTGAAGAGCTCGACAACTTCCTCCTAAATAACTCCCTCCCACTCTGCTTTGTGATCTGTGGCTCATTCCTCACTGTGTATTTTAGGAATTCTGTACATGTAGTTGAAAGTATGGAGTCTGTAAGAGTCAAGGTGTATGGCCCTTACTCCTACCACCTTTTGAGGCACTGCTTAATAAAGAAACAACTTGAAGAAGGCTCCCAACAAACCTGAAATGGGTACAATTGCTTTTCCCTCTGTAGCATGCATATATATATATATATATATATATATATATAAATATATATAAAAAAATATAAATATATATATATATATATACACATAACAGAGATATTTAGGTTGGAAAAGACCTTTAAGATCATTGAGTTCAACCATTATCCCAGCACCAATGTGTTCACCACTAACCATATCCCCAAGTGTCATATTCACATGCTTTTTGGACACTTCCAGGCTTTGTGATTCCACCACTTTCCTGGGCAGCCTGTTTCAATGCCTGACCACACAACATACCATAAAAGCAGCAATCCATTCAAACCTCTTGCTTGATTTCCATCAAAAGGAGATTGTTGTTTTTTTAATTTCACAGAAGTTCACTAATAGGGAGAGTGAAAAAAAATAAAAGAGAATTGTAAGAAAAAACGAGAACAAGACAGATAATGAATCATGTTGGGAAGTCACCAGCCTTGGGTGGTGGACCTGAAATGCAAGTCCACATTTAGAACCAGGGTACCACTGCCTAAGCCAGAGCACATGGGTTCAGCTGTCAGCTCTAGGAGAGTTTAAAATCAAAAGGGACTTTAGGCTTTTGGGGTTTAATTGCTATTTAAATTGATTTAAACCGTTATTTAGATATTTGAATTCCACAGACCCCTAAAAGTCCCTAAGTGCTCACTACATCAGTTTGCTCAGTGTCTTCCTTACACCCAAACCCCTTTCTGTGCTTCAGTCATTCCACTGCCTCTGTGTGGGGTTCTTTGCAAAATCATTCTGAGATCAAATAATTTTGTTAAATAACTGGCTACGACTTCTCTCCTTAGAAAATAAATGCAAACTCAATTCAAAGAGGGTAGGAGTTCTTCCATGTGTCTTCGATTCAGGCAGTGAAATCCTAAGTAGAAGGCAGGCTTCTCTGTTTCACATTTTTTGTTGGCAAAGTAGAAAATTCTCCATTCAGCACGCAGATTTGCTGCAGTTTGCTTAGACACCAAGTCTCCATCTGCTCTACCAGGGTTGTAAACCTCTTGGCTTGGGTTCTGCAAGTCCTTTACTTGCCTCGCCTTCTTCCCTTTTCTGAGGGTAAGAAACAAACCATGGAATCATTTTGGTTGGAAAAGACCTCTAAGACCATCAAGTCCAACTGTAAACCCATCACTGTCAAGTCCACCACTAAACCATGTCTGCAAAAATGCATATTAAGTATTTGGTTCCTGTCTGCAAAAGGAATTTCAATTAAAGTAAACAAATTGCTGAACATAAGTGAGGAAAATAGTATTTTATTGCTGCACAGCAGGGCTGTGAAGGTAAGTAAAGGTTCTGAGGCTGGAGTAAAGGGAGATGTATATGTTGCCTAGATAGATGAACTCATTTTCATTTAAAAATGTAAACCCAAAATATGACTGTGACTGTACATGTTTCCCTCCTCCACCCCGGACAATTGAATCCGTTTACCTAGAGTTTGATCAAGTTACAGCACAAAAAAAATCCTATTTAAAAACAAGGCACTCCTCTTCCCCTTTTTACTCACGTCTTAATGCTTTACAAAGCAAAACTCCAGACACTTTGTGAGTCACATATCACTACCAAATAAGTTGCAGTCATTGAATGGTGCCTCATAAACGAGGCAGGAAACAGGAAAAGCTCAAAATAAAGCTGTTTGTAAATTAAAGAACTGAGGGAAAGAATGGATAGGAAATGAGTCCCTTATTTCTTCTTCAAAATTATTCTGATTAATGAGGAGAAAGATCAATAGTCTATCTCCAGCTGCCATGGGGAAGACAGGGTGAAGAGTGAATCCAGATCCAAGTATCCCCGTGGTGCCAACACATCACATTCTGCAAAAGCCTGATATAATGAGCTGCAGGGTGAGATCTCATGCGACTGCGCTGCTTTACCTGCCTGTCCATGCAGTTCCTCATTATAGCTGGATGTGCTCAGTTACAGGGTACCAAAAGGAGAAATGTATGGCATAGATTTGTGAGTAGTCAGAGAAAGGATTGCTTTCATTCCTGCAGCACTGCTTTCCTCCTGCTGTAACCAGAGCCCCAGACACACCAGGCTTGCTCCTGCACTGCTGCTGCATGCAGCTCGGAAGTCATGAGCACAGAGTTTCCACAACATGGGGCAACATCCAGGCCCACAGCACACTGAACACAGCAAAACATTCCCACTCACATTTCTGGATTTTGTTTTTTAAACCAACTCCTAAATGAAGCACCTCGGATATCGCTGCTTCTTTTATTAATGTTTGGTTTGGGGACTCGGTAATTATGTTTAGCAGCTTTTGTGGGCCAACAGATTCCAAGGCAACATGACCTGGCAGGATGCTGAAGCCATTTCCACTGTTTTTGGAGTGCTGTGTAAGGACGAAATGACTGTTTTTTGGATGGAGACCCTGGGTGAAACAAGGCAAGGCATCACGCTCCCATCCACTTTGGCTTGCCCCAGAGACGGGGAGAAAGTACCCAGCGCTATTTCATTAAGGTTTTGGCATGTCCCTTAATGGCATCTGTGGCAGTTACAGGCACAAAGGAAGCATTTATCCCCGCTTGTTTTTCCCATCTGCAGCCATTCATTTGCAGATTTGCCCAGAGATCAATTCACGCTGGCAACAGAGATAAGAGGGACCTCTGACGCTGGGCTAGAGAGATTACAGCAGCCAGGCGTCTCCCAGGGCAATTACAGAGCCGCAGAAGGGTGCTGTGTTTTTGAGCACCCCTAACACCGGCGTGCCCTGGCCAGGCACCCCAGGAGTGCTATCACAGCTGACCTGCTTGCTCCAGGCTCTGCAGAGAGCTGATGGACACCAGCCCTCAGGGGCACCGAGGGAGGGATTCCTCCTTTCTACAGCAACTGGGTACAGAAAAAACAAAACACACCGAAAGGCTAGTGCCAAAAATTATTACCGATCCGCATTTGTAAGGCAGAACTCGGTTTCCCGTCCCGGCTCTCCAGAAGACACAGTCTCCTCTTTGGCACAAACGGGGAGGCAATCAAAGGGCTTTTAGCAGAAACCTCTTAGCAAGGGCGCTGCTCCCGCAGTCACAGGAGTGACTAGCAGTCAATGGGACACAGCTCTTAAAGAGCTGCTATAAACACTTTCAACATTTAAAAATGCTTAATGTGAGGGTTTGTGAAAGCAAGGAACACAGTTATACAACGCTCATATTTAGATTTACTGAAGAAAATATTTTAATTTGGTACTTAACTGTATCCTTACACTTGGGTTTAAGCCACCCCTAAAATTGGCTCAGGCTGCCACAAAACAACAGCTTAAACCAATTTAATTGCTGTCTGCTGCGATCCCACCCGACTTCCCAGCCCTGGTTGCACATTCCCCATCTGCTTTCCTACACCAGCTCTCGTGCTTGTCCAGCCCTGCTCTGAGCCATTTGGGCAGGCAGGCCAGACACACACCCTCGACACCCTAAAACTCGCCCTTTTCCTACGGATTTAGCACGCTGGGGTGACTCAACACCAGGTCAGATGCACCCTAGAGCCGGTGGAAAGAAAGGCGTGGAATTGCTCAGTCGAGGCTGGGTGGGATCACGAGGTTCAGAGCTATGACAGCTCATCCCTGTAGTCCTGCTCCCTCCACCTCTGCTAGGCCGTTTAATCCCATCCTGTGCTAAATCACCCAAAACTTAACCTGGCCCTCCTCCCTAGACACAGACAGACACACAGACAGACAGACACACACACACACTTCCTGCAAGGTCAGTAAATTCACTCAGCTCAGCAAGTTCTCACCAGCATGGAAATGCATGGCTGGAGGTGAGGAGGGCCTCTCCCTTTCAACACCGGGGAGCCATTAGATCATCTAAGCGCTGCTGTCAAGCCATATCCTCAGGCTTCTGCATGCATTTGAATCCCTGATACCTTAAAATCCAGGCTAGAGCATTAGAGACAAAGCTTTAAACTGAAGAGAATCGAGGAGCTGAGCAATAACCTCCTAGGGAAGGCTCTGGCAACCCTGGCCTTGTAGCAGGCATTCTACCTGGTTGTTCTAATAGCCAGGTTTTAGTATAAGGATACCAGGGACTAAGTCAGATCTTTCTGGAGAAGAGGTAAGTCAATTTACAGGAAATTCAAATACACTGAAGTAGCCAGAACCTAATAAAAATAAATTCAAAGGGAAAAAAGAAAAAGAAAAAAAGAGAAGAGAAAGAGAAGAGAAGCGCAACTAAAAGCAAAGCCCTACAGCAAGAGGAGATTCAGCCCTACAGCTGAGATTTCTGACCGGCTACCCTTCTCCCAGTCTGGATTTACCAGTGTGTTATGACATAGACAGAGTCTTAAATACAAAGATAAGTGCTCATCTGTAAAGAAATTTTCTCATACATTATGCAGCACTGTCTCTTCCACACTTCATATACATCTGTCTGTACCTATAAATAGAAATCATCTCTCATGTGCATTATCATATATTACAACCTCTGATGATGTGGTAAAGGAAAGGAAATAAGCAAAGGAAGTACTGTGCTTCACCAGGTCATGCAAGCTCCTCAGAGCCTTGGTTAGTCAGCTATGAGCAAACCAGTGCTGGAAATTGTACAAAAACATGTGGAAAAGCAAAAGGATGAGAAAAAATGACAGTAAACCAATGGGTTTGTTGCATAACAAACAAAAGTCCAAGTAATCTTGTGGAGAGGCTAGAAGACCAAAAAGAATCCTTGCATGCTTGAAACTGGAGTATTGTACAAAGTGGCCCAGCACAAGTGGGAGAACAGGCCAGAGCAGGTCTGCTGGGCAGCACTGGGAGGAACAAGACAGGATCCCTGCAATGCTGAGGCCAAATCCAGAGTCAAACCCCAACTCTCAGCCTGAAAGACAGGGGCCTGAACTGCTGATTGTTTTTGTTTTTCAGAATGCGTCACCTCTGCATTGCTGGAGGGTTTTTGTCCCTCCAAAAAAGAAAAAAAATCTTCACCCTCATGCATTTTATGAACTGATGAAATATCTTCACAACTTGTTCTCATCAGTGTTTACTTGTTTAGTATTTCAGCTTGACCACGGTGCCTACGGGGCTGATGAGCCATGACTGGCAATACAATTAAAGACAGATTTGATGGCATCCTGGCAGACAAAAGTGTTTTAATTAAACTGAATGAAAATTGTTGTTTGTGGGCCAGGAGCCCATACTGAATAGACAAGAGTAAGCCTTTTGATAGGAAAAATCAGTGCCACATCTAAGGGATGGGGAAACTGAGGTTTAATTCTCGGCTTTAGCAGCCTTCCAGCAGAGCCCATTACTTTGGGCCAAGGGCATGTTTTGACTTGTCTTTTGGAAAGTTCAGTCTCAGCCTCCCTGAAACTTTCTGGCTGTTTTCACAAGGGAGGGCTGAGCAGAGCCCAAAGGAAGCTCCACACTGGTTAGCAGCAGCACCACTTCCTACTTCTCCCCACAACTTCATGTAACAGTAAAACTCAGAGCTCAGTTGTTTAAAGGCCAAGCTAAATCTGAACCAGCCAGGGTTACACTGAAAACCACAAGATTTATAAAAAGCAGTTTCCTCTCTCACCCTGTTAGGGCTCAAACAAATAGCAAAACTTGTTTTGACTTTCCTAAAAGTAAAGTTAAAGCCTCCAAGTTTGCTCTTTTAATTAACTTCAGTTACTTCACAATGCCTTTGAAAACAGTATAGTTCTGAGCATTTCTTGATTCATTGTGGAAGGAGACGGAAGGAAATTTTGGAGAGAGAAAGAATGGGAAGGTATCAATTTCTCTAAGGAAGAATTATCACACATAGGCACTTTAAGGCCAGGTAGGCAGCTTCCCCTATTGAAATTGTGCAATACTTTGCACTTAAATACTACATTATCACTTGCTTCTCTTTGTCAGCTTTTACTGCCTAGTCTGAAATCTCTCACTAGATGCCACAAATTAATTACACATTTTTCTAGTTTTATCTAAAGAGTTTCTTATTTTTAGCCTTGCCGGAGAAAAAAAGAACCAAAACCAAACCAAACAAAAAACAACCAAACAAACAATTAAAAAAAAGGGGAAAAATAAACAGGGAAAAATGTTTAATATTAACAGTGTATATACCTCCACAGGTGTAATGGTACACATGATGTCTGGAGTCTGACAAAACAATGACCTGTGAAGTCTATCAAAGACATGAGAAAAGGAAAGTTACAAGACTGACAGTGCAGCCCATCTGACTTCACCCATGAGTGAGTGAGAAGTGAAAACTCTTCATTTACACAAGAACTGAAGTTGATTCAAGGCAACTATTACCTCCATCGAGCATCTCTCTTTCAATTCAGATTTAAAAGCTACGGTGCTTTGCAGGTCTCTCATACTTTCCGTGTGCATCCTTTAAGTTGCAGGTAAATCCCTCCCTTTTACAGTAAGCTTTCACCTGAAACAGAAAATACATCCTATGGTTTTATCACCTGTCATCTAAGAACTGAGGCACCTCCTGTGGCTTCAGTTGCTGAAACAAAACAGAGTTTTATTTTGCAAAAAGGATCATACATAGAAATACTCATAATATTTTTTTTTCCCCCTCATGTGACACTAAAGGTCAGAAGGTACCTACAGTCCACAACCTCAGATGACACTGTTGCCTAAATACACATCCAGAATACACGGTTTTAGTTGGACTCAACTCAGGAAGAACAGGAACACATTTAATCTCAGAGAACCAGTCTAAAAAAACCAAAAAGGAAACTAAAAACCATTGCAGCCAAATTTCAATAAACAGAAATGGAATCATGCCACTAGGCAGCTCTCTTGAACCTCAAGTAAAAGTCCTACTTACCCTGGCTCAGCAGCCACCTTTTTTTCATAGTCTATGCATGACCTGGTCAGCACGGAAAGTCTTCACCCCTTACCCACTCCCCATCCAGCTTCCACCTTTGGTTTTTGTTTGGTTTGGTTTTGGTTCTTTTTTTTTTCCTGTCAAGGCTAAAAATAAGAAACTCTGTGTGGCCATCAGACCCCGAGGATGGGCCACAGAAAATCTCTGGAGCTCTCTCCTCTGCTTCCAGATTGCTTCCTCCTGGCAGAGCACAGCTGCTCAGAGCACCAGAGCCAGGCTGAGCACAACCAGCAGTAAATCAACACCTCTCTTTGCTTATGCTACTAATGACACCCCAGATCACTGGCACTTAATTGAATTTACTTTTCGGTGTTTTTTACATTTTGCTTTTCTATCAGCTGGGACAATAAAAATCAATTCCTGTAGGGCAATTTAATTTAGGTTTACATGGTGTTTTATATTCAGATTTTCAGTGCCGCAACATTTGTGCTGCAAATCTGTGCAGGACTGTTTTTAAGTATTTCTGTGAAATTAAAGTAAACCCATACGGAAGGTAGGTACTTTAACAAGCAAAATACTTTAAAAAGCCAAATTAATATGTAGGAAAAACAATATAATGGATAAAAGTTATTTGGCCAACTGAAGCAGATTGGTTAGAGAGATCTCATACACATGCAAGAAATACAGTTATCTGTATAAATATTTGGAGGACTGGTGACACAGATAAATAGTTAATAACTTTTTTTCCTGATGAGTTTTATTACAAAATACTGTTGAACTCTTCCCCCCTGGGCAAATCTACCTACCATATAAAAGGTCTCATTTGTGAAAAACATCTTCACGTGCTGAGCTTTGTGGATCAAGGATGGCTGTGCAGATCTACAGGCTGTCTGTAAATCACAGTGCATGAATTTAACCATGGACCAGGTTGGTAGAGACTGTGCATGGGGCTTGTGGTCTGTCCCTCCTGCCCAGGAAGGGTGGAGCACTGTGGTGGCTGCTGTAGGGAAAAGGGAAGTAATTTCAGCCACTATTTAGCACCCTACCACTTTCCCGGAGAACTAATGTATTTTGCTTTTCCCAAACGGTTTAATAGACACATGGAGATATTTCTCATTTTCTCCTAGCTGATGGGCTTTGTCTGGGAGCAGCAACGTTTATTTGGAGGAACAGGTCTTTAAAAGACAAATCTTTAGTGTTAGGAAGTTCAGCCTGAGGACTGAACTTCAGCAGATTTAAATATTTCTAATAACTTTAATCATTCTTATTCAACCGTGCAACAGCACGTACAGATTAGGTAACTAATATTTCAATATGTTTCTCACTGGACAAGGCAAGTCTGTAAATTTCAGGGCTATATAGTAGGTGTCTAGTGGAAGTCTTATTCCTGTTTTACCATGGTGTGGGGCAATACTAGACAGGGAAAAGCTGATGTGTACTTTGGGATAATAATTTATGACTGGAAGATGACATTTTGATCCTTAATTCACCTATTCAGACAAGTTTACTTCTGCTAGACCTAAAGAAGGTTTCTACTGAAATTTCCCCCTTTTTGAATTCCTAAGTGCCTCACAATTAGTTCCTGTTAGCATTATTTTTTTAATTTCACCTTCTGCATTGATGGAACCACCCTTGTGGGCAGCACTGGAGGTGGTTGTGCTTTCACCCAACACCACATCACTGGGGGCACTTGGGAGGTTTAACCAAACCCTCTTTGGTCTTGGAGGTGCCAGCAGGTGTCCAGAGCAGGGATATGTGTATTAAAAATGCAACAAAACACACACTTATCTGCTCCTGGGGGCTCCACAGGGGAGAGGCAGAGGGGAGAGGAAAGGAAATTATGTATATACATTGCTGGAGGATGGTGTTTATTTCTCTAATTACTTTTTGTTTCTTCTTGGCGTTTGACTGCATCTCTTGTTCTTCTGCCTCCAGAGTTTCAGTGCCTCCTCTGAAAATTAGACAGAGTGGTTACACCTAAAAGCTCCAACCAGCACATTAGCAGGGCTTGAGTGACTGCTGGCATTTTTTGTTTGCAGATCTCACTCAATCTTTTATTCAAATTGAAAGGAAGAAGTTACAAATAGGATTATGTTTTTAAGACAAGTAAGTCTGCATGTGCTATGCTGCAAAAGAAATAGTCGTCTTCTTCCACTAGAAAGTACTTGATCAAAGTTATTCCAATCTGCATTTCTTTTAAGTAGATAAAATGGAAAATGTACATGGTAATGAAATATAGTATTTAATGATGTATATTATGAAATAGAACAGAATGAGATTATTTCTTTAAGACTATAAATTATTAAATTACCATTAAAATGTATGTATATAAATAATTCTGTGAGACTTTCTGATTAGATTACCTTGATATGAAAGAACATACTGTGATTATTCTTTGATGCTTTGCAATAAGGATTTAAATTCTAAGTAGATTTCAGGAAGATTTTCTTTTGATTCAGCAGCAAGACATAATGGGTGGACAATACTTAATGAAGCAGAACAGGAAACAAGAGCGACTTTTTAATTTACTCAGTTAGTTTCCTGTGTAAAAGCTTATGAGGTTACCACCACACAGAATTTTTGGGGGAAGTTTCACTTGGTTTATTAGATATTCAACATTCAGGGCATTTAATATAAACTGTTTTGCTACTGCTTGCAATACTGGAAGACCAAAGGAGAGGGCTGTTGTGAACCTTGAGATCGGGAGATCTGCAGAGAGAGGATTTGTACCTTAGTGAAAGTGCTGAGCACCGGGAAGATTACATTCTCTTCTACATAAAGGAGAATTAATCAGGTTTTCATCTCTCTTTTTGCAAAGATGGCAGCAATCTCTAGTGCTGGAGTGGACTTTTCCCTTCTTCAGTGAGATGTTGGAGCACCACACAGACAGCATTGGGCTGCGAGCAGCCTGGAGCAGAGGTGACTCATGTTTGTTGGGCTAAAGAAGGGATTTGGGTGCCTGAAGCCTGAGAGAAAAAGCAGATTTAGGAAATGGGAAGCAGCAGAGGAGTAGGGATGAAGGCTGCATGAGGGCCAAGGGACAAAGGAAGCAGGATTTTTGCAGATCCCTGGCGCAGAGCCATGATTACTGGAGAAATGTTCATATAATTGAGAGGTGTCCAATAAATGTAAAAGGAAGAGTTTGAAGGTGGGCAAGCACACAGCTCAGCTGTGCTCTCAGCAAGGTGTTTCCAAAGCTGATGAGCAAAGCACTTCCTTTGCCCTGTTTATGACAAGTGAAGAAAGGGGCAGGGCTGTATTGAAATATGTGTGGTAGGAGCCCCGTTCATGTGAAGAGGCTCCATTCAGGGCCTTACAAAGGCTATGAGTCAACTGCAAAGAAAGGAGGCATTTCACAGAAGCTGAAGTGTGACCCTTTGTTTTGCCTGACCCCAAGGTCCTCGGTGACACAAAAGGGGACCCCAGCACTGATTCTGCAGCAACAAATGCCTGTTGTGAGTGAGTGTATTTGAGGAGCAGTGACAAAAAGGAATGACCCGAGGTTCTTGTTTCCAGCCCTTGTTTCCCAAGGGACTGTCAAGGAGGGCAGCCTGACTGAGGTGGGGAGATGAAGGTGCTGGAAAGCTCTTCCTAGTGGATGCATTTCCCTCGAAAACCTCTCCTGAAATGCATGATCTGATCATCCACATGTACTATTAGGACACCTGGATAATGAGGTTCTTGGACTTTGCTCTGCAAAGTCTATAGAAATTAATACATCTTTTACTCAGCTGTTACGTGAAGTGGGTTTTTTCTAATTTAGGACTGGCAAGGGATCAGAGTGTCTTAGTAGCCCTGCCTTTGTTTTAACCTTCCATTAGTCCATGACTACTTTCTTTCACAATCAAAGAAGACATGAAAGGGATGTTTTGCTTTGCTCTTTTCATTATTCCAGAGAGTCTTAAGTCCCTATTAAAGTTCATGATGGAATCAGGGTGCAGAATGATGGATTTAAAGGTATCATAAAACTCTTCCTGGTAAGTAGTAGTCCCAAATATATTCCAGTTGTGACCTGAGAGAGGCTGCTGGAGGCATCCCAAGCAGCCATGCACTGGCTCTGCAGATCCTTTGAGCTGAGGAAATTCATTTGCATATGGATGCCATGCTAAGGAGGCCAGCCTGGATTTCATTACTGCTAATGATGTGTGTGGGAGAAGTGATTTAGTTTATAGCCAGTGCCAGGCATGCCACAATGAGGAAGTACTTAATTCATACAAACCTCTTTCTTGCTTCTAAGACCTAAAAATCGGGGGACTTCAAGCAGCTCCAGTGTTACAGAGGTGGTGTCTTCATGACCATGAACAGAGCTGTGACTGAGGCAAGGGAAGGAGAGAGAAGGAAACATCAAGATGTAGTATTGATGTCATGGAGGAAAGGATAGGAGGAGAAAGGAAAGGGAATGAAAAGCAGAAGAGAAGAAAGACCAACAGGGGATGAAAAAAACCAGCAGGGAGAATTGGCTCTGCAGGAACTGTGGCTGCCAAGGCTGGATGTTGGGACTTTGGAGGTGACAGAATTTTCACTACATCTTTGCTATAGTTTTCACAACTCAAAATACAAGCCTGCAGTAAGATGTCCATCTTCAGAGACAAATTTCTGAGAACTGGAAAGGAGAAAAGGGACCTCGGGATAACACTGGAGTTGGAGTAGTTGGGAGCTGCTGCACTGCCTGAAGGTGTCTTCCTGCTCCACTGGAGCCACCTCTGCTTTCCTGTTCTAATAGACATTGCCTCAGACAAGAGGAAAAGGAGAGGGGCCTGGGGGCAGGTTCCTGGCATCTGCTTCAGGGTAAGCTACTATGCTCAGGGAGCTTCAGGAAGAGCTATTTGAACTGGGATCAGTGTCTTGGGTGGCCTCTCAGCTGTGTGTGATAAATTTGTCAAGCAGAAGAAAGGATCCAGAAAGAAGGAATGGGTGAGTAAGGGGAGTAAGTTTGAGGATTTTAAGGCACACCGTACCAGCATACTGAAAGTGTCTAGAGCATGCACTGACCTCAGGACAGAATTTAAAGCATTGAGAAGGCTCGGAGGAGGAACTCAGTTCTGGTGTTTATGGGTCCCAATCCCCCTGGTGTTTTATACTCCCCTGCTATCATTGCACAGGGCAGCAGGGAAGAAGGGCTGTGAGCTGCTATCCATTGCTTGGGCACGGGACCTGACCCTCCATCTGCAGCCAACAGTATGAAAACCTGAACAAAGATCTTTCAAGAGGAATGACTCCTGCCTTATTCATGGCACAGCAGCTGGTTGTAATGAATTTTAACTGTTTGGCTGCAATCACCCACAATGCATGCAATCAAAAGGGTTATGGCCCTGCTCACTCCTGCAGCAGTCTGGAAATGCTACCTCTGAAAATGCTACCTCTGAAAATACAGGGCGGTTTTGGGAACCTTGATTTAAGCATTGTTGTTCTGCAATTTTCTGAAGAGGGAAATCAGCTGGACAGTTGGACAAGGGGATGTGAACACCACTTCAGTAATCTGTGAATGAGAAATGCAGTTTGGAGAGTTCCCTGATTTCTGCTTCATGCAGTTGAACTCAAAGGGTATGGAACAGTGACATTTAGCTGGGGTTACTGGAAATTAAAAATTGTTTACTTGATATTGCAATTGAATTCAGAACAGCTGTAGGATGTCTTTAAAGAAAAAGTCCCAGCTTTAGAATTTTTGTGTCCCTGAGAAAATACTGAGATTTGCTGAACCAATGGCCTTTGCATGTGGTTTTAGGCCAACTGTTGCCTCTTGAATGTTTTAGTATGTGCAAGTCACTTGAATATCTTCATACCCAGCTGCCTGAAAACAGCACACAGACTTCACCAACTAGAAGAAATGAGAAAGATGATTTATCATAAGAAGCAGGAATCAGCTAAATTTAGAATCAGAATCAGCTAAATTTATAATCATTCAGAGATGATATGAAGAGCAAAGGTGAGACAAAATAAAGTGCAATTATTTCCCAGACCAAGGGAAAAAAAATAGGAGAAAAAGAGATTATGCCAATGCATAATTTTTACCAGGCCTCTATTGGCAGACTGAATTGTGTTGGGAATGGCTCATTTCTCCTCAGCAACAACAGCAGGTTTTAAATAATGCTTCATATTTCCCAGGTTTAGCAGATGAAGAAAAGTAATTACTTGGGAGGCAAATAGAGCTGATTTGCAAACAGAGGAGAATGTTTTATGGCCAGACTTGCAAAAATTTGGCTCCTGCAGATGCCAGAAGACTCTGCATCTGCTTTAATCAATGTGGGTTGGTTCTTGTTGATTATTTCTTTGAGATCCTCATGGTTCTTAAGACAGTAATTTTATATTATCCAAGACAATGTGACTGTGCAGCTTCAGAGAGAGGGCAACTTACCTGCAAATTCAAAGTGCACAGCTTTTGAACTGTAAGAACTTCTGGTTCAGAGAAGTCTGAGTTTTGTGTTTTACTTTGTTTTTGAAAGGTCATTGTTCTTTCATGTCTGTATTTAGGACCCATTGGCCTTGAAATGTTACATGGCTGGGCTTGCAAACATTTGGCTTCTACAGACAGCAGAAGACTCTCTGTTTGCTTTGATCAAGAGAGTCTGATTATTTCTTTGAGATCCCCATGGTTCTTGGGGTGGTAGTTATAGACCATCTACAGCTACATCAAGGTTCAGCTTTTCTTCACGCAGAGGGCAATCCACCAGCAGAGTGAGTTGAAGCTGAATGTCTGCTCAGTTTGTTAGCAAATGACCAAGAGAAAAACAAAAGAGGCTGGAAATGCAGAGCAATGCAGTGGTGGGTGTAGGGACACCGTGTGGTGTCACCTTGGCTGCTTTAGTTTTCATGATGGTTGAATTGGGTTGGAGCGTGATGGGATTTGGTCTCCCTGCCTCCCTGTTTACAGTGACCCTGCTGTAATGTATCTTCTTTAAGATAAGATCTTCTTTAAACATAAGAGGCAAGGAGAGAGGGGAGAGGGCAAGCAAGCACTGTATATAGCATCTGTAACATTTAATTATATGAGACAGGGATTTTCCAATAGGCCTTGCAACACAAAGAACATTCAGCTATCAGCATCACAGTATATATTTTCTAAATCACAACACCCACACATTTCCTTAGCCAAGTAGAAGTTTTCCCTCCATGGCTGCATATCTAAAATTAGCCTGAAGGTCAAATCTGAATAGAAATACCCTTATCATTGAATGTGCTGGGAATGATTGGTGCAGTGGGCTCAATTTTCCCATCGAAAACCTTAATTTATTTTTTTTAAATAACAGTTGCTTTTACAGTCAAAGAGCCTGGAGAAAGGCAAAATGAGGCCTGCTGTATAAAATCAACATCAATATTCTGCTTTCACTGCAAGGCTATTTTTATTGCCAACTATTTTAAATGTAACAAGATGGATATAGTGAAGCCACAGCGTAAAAGATGCAGCAAGAGGCTTCTGAATAGCAAGGCTGGGCAGAGACGGATGAAAGAAAGGCCTTGGAACTTGGAAGATGTTTGTATATGGAGAAAGACACAATGAAGAATTCTAAGTTAAGAAATGCATTGTTGAGAAGAAGTGAATAGTTAGGTCTAAAAATAGTTTTGTAACCTGCAGTTGTATGATGTGAGGACTAAGCAGCCTATGCTGCATAAACGCAAAAGCACTGTCCTGCAAGAAGTGCATTTATCAGCCACAGTGTTTTATTGAGTGCTTTAATAATACAAGTGTACATCAACTGATCCACAGTCAAAAGTGGCAGGTCCCTAAGAAATTTACAAGCACTTTTTTTTTTTTGTTTTTTAAGTAAATCAAAATACATATTAATTTGTTCAATGCAATAGCCTTTTGTGTGGGAAACAGAAGGCTAGTGATAAACACAGTCTTAGTAATGCACAGTGATTCTTGATTTTAAGCTTTTATACAAAACTTGTTCCCAGTAGCATGCACCCACCATTAAAGACTTCAGTACAAAAAAATAACCCTAAACACTACATTTAAGTAGAAATGAGATATAATTCTGAATTTGTTTGTTTTCCCCAAAACCACATGAAAGAAAAAAAAAACAACCCCACACATTAATACAAAGCTTTCTGATAAAGCTCTATACTATTACAGATCCAACATTCTTTGCACTGATAACCAAAATTCCCTGTCTACATTTGAGGGAAACAACTTTCAAGTTAACAGAACAAAAAAACCCAGAACAAATAAAAATAAAAAATAAACAAAAAATGGAACAAAAAAAAAAAAAAAAAAAAAAAAAAAAGGAAGTAAGGACAACCTTTTGTCACAAAATGGTTCAAGATTTAATAAAAAATAAGAATGAAGGGAAGGGCTATTGATGCACTTAGTGAATGTGCTTGCACAGGTCCAGCAAATCCTAGAGGAGGTTCCTATGTGGCGTATCGCTTGGTCCACTGTCTGGCCATTCTGTCGTGCTCTGCTCTGTTAGTCATGTACTGAGTGGCAATGCTTCCAACCAGGGGGTCAGCTGAAAAGGAAACACAAACCGTGAAATGCACGTCAGCCCCTTTTTAGATCCACATTCCTTCAGTTCTCTTAGGTTCAACAAGGTGCCCACATATGCCAGCCTTGTTTTCAAAGCAGGGAAGGAAAGAGATGAAGGTGAAATGGATGGCAATTAGCTATACATGTCTTGTAAACATATCACTGAAACAATTTTCTGAAGTTCTACCTCACAAAAAAAATGTTCTGATAATTTTGTTTTTGAGCTAAAACTCACCTTCAGGTGATGCAATTTATTTATTGTATTAGAACTCACACAACTATTCATATTCTCACCTAAGAAGAGGATGAGCTCTAATTCTATTATCAGGTTGAATGTTGCTTTTTTTCTTTAAAATACTTTTAGTTTCAAAGCATAAAGAAATGTAAGGAATTAGGGCAGCAAGTACTGTTTTCAAAACAACAGAAGTTAATTCCAAATCATGGGATTTTAAAATTTCATTTATGAGATCTTTCTGAGCATTCCTATGGCCAGAATGCTGCATGATATGGTCTGGATCTATGAATTACTTCACAAATAATTAATCAAAAGCAATCAGTCCCCTAAATAAAACAACCCAAGACAGGACATTCCCACAAATGACTGTGTTTCATCAACTTTTTTCTTTTTCAGGCAAATTTTTTTCTCATTTTAAGCAGACAAAATTTATATTTTCCCTCCTTTTTTGAGGGGAACACATGCCCTTGATACTTCTGCTGTGACAGTAAACGTTCTGAGATTGTACCATGCATGTCCAGAGGCACTGGTACCACACTTTTCCCTGACTTAGGACAGATGAAGATGACTTCTTGTGAAAGCCAGGTATTAATCAGCTTTGCTGTTGTCCGAAGATGGTGCCACTGAACATTCTGAGCATTGGCTTTCTCTGTACAGTTGCAATCTGAGCGTGGTGCTTGCACTGTTAACCACGGAAATTCCCGAGACAAGATGTCAGGCCTTCTGTCAAGCAGAGAAATCTGAGATTTTTTGTTTGGTTGTTGATGATAAGAGTTTGTGATAGGGGAAACACGTTGGCTTAGCCAAAAATCGCTTCATTGGCTGACTGCCAATCTCACCGAATATTAGTGAGTAATAAGTGAATATTAGTGAGTAATATCTACTAAAACAAATTCTTTCGCTTTCCATGCATAACCTGCACTTTCAGGAAGACCCTGATTTGAATGTTAAGTTTGTACCTTCTAAATTAGCAAGACAAGTTACTACTGTGACTGCAGTATACTAAGTCCCTGTAGTCTCAGTCCTGCACTTTACTGCCTGTGCTTAGCTTTAATATCTTAATATATCCACAGGAGGTCACTGAGGCCTGGACTGGATTATTTTTACATGCATGTGTGTAAAAGAAGTGTATCTGAGCTAAGATAAAATTTAAAAGTTGTAGACTGGAAGGTATATCACCTTTAACTCCACAGCCAGGAAGAGTAACTGTATAGGGAATTATCTGAGGGATTTTGTCCTGTGCAAACAGGAGGTTAACAGTCTACAGGCTCTTAAGTAGCAAAAAGTTATTTGTGGCTGGAATGAGGTTTGAGAAGCACTGCAGGGTAAATGGGGAACCTGAGCTATAGGAAAGGGCAATATTTCTCTTTGAAAAAGACTTCCCTAAGTAGCAACAGTGAAACCTTGTCATAGTGTAATAGCAGCTTGGGGATGAGTGTGAGAGCACTGCTGAAAATTCCCACATCCTCCTCGGACGCAAGGCTCCTGTGCAAAGAAACACTTCCACAGGCTTGTGGAGAAATGGAGACTAAAGGTTGAACTTGAAAGGAATCTTTGAAGCAAAATTTGAGGCATATCCTGGTTTTCATGCTTGTAGGGGAAGGTGGGGTTTGGCCTCTGAGGCATCTGGCTGGGAAGGGTTGCAGGAATATCTCAGCATTACCATCTGGAATGCGGCAAGCTCTTATTGAGGTTTAGTGTATATTCAAAGTGATGCCTCTGAGATCTTTATAAAACCTTGTATGAGTCAGTGAACAGTGATGTGCTGTCCTAAAGGTTTATCTAGTTCAAATCTGGAAGGTTTTTCATGTGCAGGATGAATGTTTCTGTGAAAGCATGAATTTCACATTGGGAGCTGTAAATTGATTTCCTTGATATACTGCAAGGCTACTGCGGAGCACATCATCATCCCCAAACCTCGATGATAATTAGAATGTCTGGTTTCCTAGTGTGGGGTTTCTTCTATATCTCTTTTTAGGAGCAAGAAAGTATTTCAAAACCATACATCTTTACAAGGCTTGGGAAGGTACAGGCTCTTCCCCCAATCTCCTTCCAGCATGGGACAGTGTCGCCTTTCCTTTGGGGTGAGAGAATCAGTGAGAGGCGTTCTTGGTAAGGTGTGGAAATGTGTTCAAGTCGAGGAATGTAAAGGACTGGGCTGTTTATTTATCCATGTGTTCAAGCCTTTGTCTCTGCAGTGTTTTGTTTGGCAGCTGAAAGAGTGGAGGTGACGGCCTCTAATATGTCTGAGGTCTACAAAGCTTTGGTTGTGGGTGTGTAAATTCCTGCTGAGTGACCTGAGAATCAACTATCAATCATCTCAGGTGCTTCCCCCAAGCCAGTGAAGCAGGACTTGGAAGCAAAGAGAAGTCCTTGCTTCCTGTAGCATGAGCAGGACCAGCTGCACCCAGCCAGCTGCAAAGCGAACACTACTGAAAGGTTACTTTCAGTAATTACAGCAATGACATTGGTTTTTTTCAGTTTGGCTGTGTGTTTTTTTGGTTAAAACAATATTGAATAAAAAACCAAACCCACAGTTTGGGAAAGACACTTGTTCATTTGAGAGCAAGGAATTTATTTCAGGAATAGAAAAATAGTTATTGACAGCAAGGCTCAGCTATTTCACATCTCTGTCAGAGGGTCTGGAGCTGTGTCACATGTAAATATGTATGAGGGCTTAAAAAAGGGCACTTTAATAGGTGCTTGAAGAACTGGCTTATTTTAGCAGTTGCTGTGAAGCCATAAAGCCATCAGGAGGCACAACTCCTTTGTTTGGGAAGCCAGGACAGCTGGCGAGGAGGGAAATGTAAACTTCAGACCAGAGCCACCCAAGCAGGGGCACAGCGGCCAATTTGAAGCTGCATTTGTGCCACAGGATGTAAAGACAGTGTGTGAGCTCCAGAAATGCCATTGGTCTCTCCCTGCAGCTGTGTGGGCAGCTCCAGCCAGCAGGTCCAAGGACACACATCTCTCAACACTTCATGAGTCACGAGTCACCACTGCTGTGTAATTCGCCATGATGGGAACAACGTCGAGATTACAAGATAAATTGAAGCATCTTAATTAAAACAATTAAAAGATTTAACTCCCAACATGAGCAAGCCTTTGCTATAGTGCCCAAGTCTTACAAAATATCAAGTATGAGGAAGAAATCCTACAAAATATCAAGTATGAGGAAGAAACAATGGTCCCCATTTACCCCACTATGCTACGAAGTACATGGCTGAGCACCACCTGGTGCTCAGCTGGGCTGCACTGCTTAAGGGTTATTGTGAAATATCCATTAGTAGGGCCAAATATGTATTTATAAAACAACCACAGCATAAACTATCTAATTAGGAGATGAAAAGGAAAATTGGATCTCAAAATTCATAACAACATTTTTCTTTTGTTTCCATTTCCCACTACCAGAAAGCTTTCTTATTTTCCATTTGTATATATCTGTGGTTTTAATCTTGATGCTAGACATTTGTTTCTATAACTAGTCAACTGCTCTAGTTTTTAATGTTTTTTTTTTTTTCCTTAAAGAAGTAGCATGATTCATCAATGAATCAGGGTTGATTTCAGAATTTTACTCTAAACAGGACTGTGTCCAAATGACAACAATTACCAGGGGATAGGAGTATAAAGCTATGCCAGGAATGTGTTGCTGAAACAATCTTGTGAAAGAAATTAAAATAAGCCTACAATAAAGAAATAAAAAAAACATATCTATGCAACTCATGGCCTGGCAGGAGATCACCAGATGTGTGGTGGCTGGCTTGAGGGCTGGGATGTGCACCCTCTGTGGGCAGGAATGGGCTTCCCAGCCTTTGGGGTGCTGGTGGCTGTGCCAGCCTGGAGGAGCTGCTGCAACTCTGGGCCGAGAAATCTTTAGGCCTTGTAATTTACTATTTCTTCTAAAACCCCACCCTAGGATGCCCCCATGACCTTTAACTTGTGTGAAGGAAATTTTTTTATCCTGTACTGTGATTAACTCCATGCAAAATATTAACACACCAGGAATTACAGGATCAAATTTCACATCAGAGAAGGAGTAAGGAAAATGAGTAAGGAAAATATATAAAAAAGGTACCATATTATACAGGCAAGGACAGAAGCTATGGTTCAGCAATGTAGTTTACAAGGAAAATGTCAATCTAAAGAACTAGACTATGAAAAAAATCTTCTGGATTATTTACAGGAAGACTGCAGCTGCTAAATCCCTCCTCACCTCACCATATGTAATCCTCATGTTATATTAGAATTCATGAAATTGCCCTGTATTTATGTGATTTTGAAAGCTGGGTGAGCTGGAGCTTGTCCCTAGCTTAAAAAGGTTGGATGCACTGCTCCACAATACCTTGTCATCTTCTTTTGCAGCCACTGAATATGACTGTATAAGGAAGAACATTTGTGTCTCATGTCTATTGTAAGGCTAATCAAATTTACAGTTCAGTTCTAGGGAGTTAATGCTATTGGGGATTTGGATGAGCTGAGGTTGGGTCATTACAAAATTTCAGCTGTGTTTAATGCTAGTTAAACTGCTTTATCATTCAGAAGGCAGACTATAATTCTTCCTTAAAAACTACTTTCCCCCCAAATAAATGAAAATATATTGCTACACTGTATTTTTCTCAGCTTGTATTTTTACAGCTATTTCTATGTCAGCAAATAGCAATTTCAGAGCAGAATTCATCTCCTGGGCTTTGCAATGCTCTTTTAAAAATACAGCAAACATACTCTAGTGAAATAAAAAATAGAGATGGTGTGTTTAACAGCTTGATTTCAGTGTGCCTTCCCCATCAACCACACAATATGCAATGAAATTCCAATCGGTAATGCCAACATGGTTAAAGAGACACACATTTAGACTTTAAATGTACATTATGGTGTTTGTATGCATTTTATATATTTTTATGAGCTTTTATAAAGTATAATTTTATTTCCATTGCAGTATTTTGCTGTTTTAATAGAGAACAGCTGATGGAGCCAGTTATTACATCTCCACAAGTGGGTTCTCTGAAGATTTCTGGAATACCTTAAAATCTAAAAAACCCACAGCCCTATAAAAATCTCACAGTTTCTTCAGCCAAATATTCAGAATGTACTTTTTTTCTTAGTCCAGGTTTGGATTCAGCTCTGTATCAGGCTGTAAAGAGTTGGGCTCCAGTTGAAGAACAGAATTAACGTGGAAGAATTTCCAAAGGTTAGATGTAATTTGAAAGGTCTTATTCCTTCTCCTGAACTAAATGACTCCATGCTCACAGGCGTGAGAGCACCCTGTTGAGAGGCTCTACAGATCTACCTGCACTGAAACAGCAGTCAGCAAAAATTAAACATTTCCTATTCTTTGGGCAGGATATGTGACATGAAACAAGTAATTTTCTAGTTATTTTAACTTCAGGTACACATTTAGAAGAGTTTTTGGTTTAGGGAATACTATTTTGGTATTAGGGAATACCAAATACGTCACAGAACAATTTAGTACTCCAGGAGGAAGGGATTAAGAGAAGATGAATTGTTTGTGAGTAATTTTATTTATTGTGTCACTTTGCCTCAGGAAGTTTTCACAGTTAGCCACATATCACCTGTTTCAAACTCAGTGAACTCCTAGAAGACCATGTCAAGGATACTGTGAGTCTTGACGTAGAAAATGAAATATCTGAAAGGCATCACAGCATCCTTCAGTGATCTTAGAGCAGCAGCGCTGCTCTCTTTTGCTGTCATTAATAATAATGCACAGACTAAGTAATTCTCTGGGGGCAGAGACAGGTGAAGTGGCCCACTGAATTACTCCACTAACCTTTCACCTTTGAGAAGAGCGCTGAAACCCAGGGCACGAGTGAAAAGGAGCGCGGCAGCGCTAATCCCTGTTTGTGCAGCAATAAAACGAGCTCGCGGTCGGGAGCCTGATCAACACACGCGCACGAACTGGAACAACAGCGTGATTCAGGGCAGAACAAAGGGGGGTACCAGGGCTCTGAATTGCTTTACACAGCCTACAAGCTGCACTACAATTTATTCCTGACTTTCACAAAATCACAATTTCAACTGTCCACATAGAACGTATTTAACCGTCTGCGGGGCTCCTTGAAAGCAATACAGAAGAATGATAAAGTGATCAACGAACACTGTATTACAAAAAGAGAACAAATAAAATTAGTTTTTTCAGTAAAAATAAAAAATGGTCATCACTAGAGGAGAAAGGAGCACATTCTAGAAAGATCAAATGTCTACTAGGAAAAAGTCAGTGAAGCTAATATCAATTTTAGAAATTACAGTTCACAGTAGAAACCATATAATATGACATATAATGAAGTCTCATTATATTATTCTCATTTCAGAAACTAGTTTTACAGATTTGTCTGCTCACTTCTCAACATTTAATAGAAACATTCTAATATATATAGCAAGAAAGTTAAGTGTTCTTACAGTGGTGCCTTAGCTTCCCAACTGTGAAGCTGGACTAAAGCTTTTCCATCACCCAGGCAAGGTATCTAGATACCTTCATAAGTGTGGCTGTACAGATGTATGTCACAAAAAAGGCTGCCACCCATGACTTGACTCTAAGTTTTGAGCTCTGTAGAATTGCCAGAAATGCATTTGACTTCTGTTAAGTTTGCACAATGATTGCAGTTACACAAATATTAAGGCGTACGTGACTTGATTACAGTGTCCAAACTGCTGTCTGGAGAAAAAAATGTTACCTATCTTCAAAAATAAAAGAGCTCTGCAAATCTAGTCTAGGAAACATCAGTTTACTAAAATACCCATTTTGTAAGCATGGAGGTAGAAATTCATTCCTCTCTCTAGACTTGTGTTTGATTGCTGTCAGGCTACCTACCACAGACCTGTGTGAAATATGAGGCTGCCTAAGAAAAAGATGTTTCAGAAATGAGGAGTATTATCTGGCCCAATTTTCTTAACGCAACTCTTAAAGGAAAGTGTTGGCAGTGATTCATCTCTGTATCTTGCCAAGGGAAATCATTCTTGTTTAAAGAGAAAGACTTTTTTTCAGTCTTCAGTTTTTAGCAGGATTTCTATAAACTTTACTGGCTGACTGGGAGTTAGCTGAGGCAATCATGGATCAGCGAGGCACAGTGTACTGAT
Organism: Melospiza georgiana; assembly: GCF_028018845.1. Taxonomy (NCBI): domain Eukaryota; kingdom Metazoa; phylum Chordata; class Aves; order Passeriformes; family Passerellidae; genus Melospiza; species Melospiza georgiana. The sequence continues at coordinate 38,831,632 of NC_080430.1, read as the reverse complement.
CTTGAAGAGTTGTCTTTAATTAAGGAAGAACATGCACCTATTAGATGTGCCAGTATGCTGGAACAATTAAAATTCTAAAATAACACACTTCACTTTGATGCTTGGATGCGTCTCAATATTAAAAGCACAGATACATTAGCAATGTGTCTGCTTATAATAACTTACTCAATTGGGAAGCAGTCGTTGCTATTAGAAAAAAAATTAATAAAATGGTGTTAGTAACTGTAGAACTTAATTTGAAAGATATTACATGGCATGTGGTTTGATAAAATTTGAAGAAGTTACAGCAATATGCATTTACCTTGTGGAAGATGGCTCTGAGTGGATAATAAGAAAATCACAGCCCTTGGATCTCAACATGTTGTCAAGCAACCAAAATGCTAAGACCCATAATTAAACTGGCTTTTATCCATAGGGTCATAAGTGTATTTTCAGAAAAGCACTGTGGATGTGATTCTTTTCATGTGTCTGAAGACTCACTAAGAGAGGGATAGCTAGGGATAGGGAGGGATAGCATTCTGTAGGAATGCTCGTGTGTTTGGCTTTTCTTCTGTCTGAAAATAATGGAACCAGTTTTCCTCTGGATTTGTCTCTCCTTATTTCCCACTAATCACCTCCTCCAGGCAAAGGATTGACCTATGGGTCTTACACATCCTGAGCAAACAGTTTAACCCCTAAGCAACTGAGGGTAAAGCTATTCTCTGTGACCATGCTTTGTGAGGGGTTGGATATCCTATAATCACATGTACCAAAGGCAGATTGCTCTGCAAGAAAACCAGGAGGTCCTATAGGATCCACTTGCCATGTGGACTCCCAGAGGACAGGAAGGGAGCAGGTGCTACTGCATGGTCTGTAGCAGACATTTAGACACTGAGAGAAAAATGAGTCCTAAAGCCATTTTCACTCTTAGAAGAGTGTTTGAATGTGAGCAGTATAAAAAATCTTCTACTTAAACATACCCATTTTAGGTCAGATGCAGGAGTCATCTGAATCCTGCACCTGAATCTATCCCTTTATATTTTTATTGCAATTCATCCTTAGAAAACAGAAAAGCCTATATGTGCTATGAATGCTGCTTATTTTGGTTTAATCTGATTTTCCCCTTCTTGTCCGATTAAATCTCATCATTAATTTGTCAAATTTAAATCCAAACCTCATTATTAATTTGTCAAATTTAATTCCAAAACTGCTATTAAGAATCCCATAAAAATGTCTAAAGAATACAAGAGGCCTTTATTTACAAAAGGTGGGGTTAGTGAAAATTTTTATCCCTTCTAAAGGCCTACTAAATGAAACTCTTTCATAGCCCAAGGCCTGAAATCCCTTGGCAGGTTGAACATCCATTGGAACAGGAATAGGAACTCAGGTGTGCCTTGCATGAGCACACCTCCTACGGTTACCCAATAACACAAAAAGCAGTCAGGCCTCTCCATTCCCTATCCCTACAGGTAATGGCTGGGGAATCAGCAGATGAGTGAGAAAATGACCCCATTTTAGCAACCAACTGGACTATCCACTTCTAGATTAATTTCAGAACATGAATATAATTATGCCTAATTACGAACAGGCTCTAATAGGACTAGAAGGAAAAAACAGGTTAAACAAAATAAACAGCACTCATCGTGTAGGCAAGTTTTACTCCTGGATTAGTCGCAACGAAGTTACACGGCAACACTGAAAAAAGATTGAATTTGTGATATTTTACAGTAATAATTTCTTATTCAGTAACAGTTAAAATAACTTTATTTGGAAATCTTATCTTTCCTACCTGAGAGGTCACATTGACTCCAGTGGCATGCCTGACTAAATGATAATCACTTTGCAAAATGATTTCAGGCATTGGCATAAAGAGTTCTGAGACTGAGCCGTGGAAAAAAGCTAAGCAAGATAGAGGTGAAAAAGACACAGAAGGTCATTAAGGAATTCCTTCTGCTAGTATAATATTATGTCTTACAGTAAGTTCTACTTTCATGCCACTTTATACAGTCACTTTATCTAATCAATATTATAAAAACCCAAGCAACGAGGATTCCAGCCCCAGAGAATTTTCTGAAATCAAATTCATCTTGGAGCTGTAAATGCTCCACTCCATAGAAGGGCGTTTTTCTAAGCCTTGTACAGATGGAAAATTCTACAAACAATTTACTAATCAAAGCTCTATTTCTGAATCCCACATGAATATGAAATCTTACAGTACAGCCCATCCTTAAATTTGGGACAATTGCATCATATATTTTGCTATTTAAGCAGCTGTCTACAACTCCAACTAACGCACCTGAACTTAATTTGCTGTGAAAATAGGGATTCTGAAACCCACACTGCATATAATTTGCTTTATTTGTTGCCTTTGATAGATCTGCAAAACTGTAAAAAACAAACAACCGTTTCCTCCTCCCCTGCTGAATAAAGTAGAAAATTAGCCATGCAAAATATGAGAGACATGTCTTGCAGCAGTGTAAATCATCTCTGAAGGTAGGATCTGAATGACTCAGGAATACTAATGTCTGAAATCTTATGCAAGAAAGTGAGAGACTAAATGATTTAATAGCTAACATATCCAGGCTTATAAATTTTGCTTTTCAGGACTGACTCTACATTCTTATTGAGAATCTGTTAGCCAAATGTAGCAGGCTTCCTTTCAGGAGCTTAAAAAATGTGTGATTTCTATGGTGAAACAAAAATAATTGTATTTTAGGAACAGGAAAAATCAGTCTTAAAAATAGTTGTGCTAATTAGGGTCCTGAGGGTGGTTCTTAGGCAATCGGAAATGTATGGCAGGAAATTTGAAAATCTGTCCTTGCCTTCACATTAAAAAAGGTACACAGGGAAAAAGAAAATCAACAAACACACAAAACAAACCCCCACTTAGAAAAATGGAACAAAGTCTAAATGAAAAATCTGGAGTATAAAAGCTCAGCAGGACTGATGCCAGTTTACTCCATTTGAGATTTGAGCTATTTTTACTGACTGGGAATAATGAATATTAGATTAAAGTATTGTAAAATTAGAATGTGATGTCTAAATTTATTGATTTTCTAGTTTTATGTAATTTTCCTTTAAATATATACAGTTATATTAGTGATAAAAATATATTCAGTAGAATGGGTTAAGCCTGCAAGTGATGCATCTACTTCATAAAAAAAAAAAAAGATTCCAATGTGATTAAAGACATGTCTGTATTGGCAGACAAAACCTGCATGAAACATAGAAAAAATATTTAATGACTGTAAAATATTAGAGTCTCTTTTAAAAGGCAGTTTACTTTTTACCTTGGAACTCATTGAAATTAAGCTACAAATCTGTATTTTATATATGAGAAATAACAAAGAGCTTTATTTAAATACTTCACATTGTTAAACATTTAATGTTTGTTACTTATTTTGGTCTTGGGTCACAGAGAGATTTATTATACATATGCTCTAGAGTACCTGTCTTCTCTCTGAGCTAATGGGCATAGGAAACCTCCACTGGTAGTATTTTAAATTACACATGTTTATTGGAAAGAAAATGAATTGTAACCTTTTGTATTTGTAGCATCCATCACTCACGCATTTTCCCAAGGACGTTTAATTTAATGATGGTTGAGCCTAAGCTTAAAAAAATTCTGTGCAGAAACTTCTTGAGCAGAAATCAACCAACTTTTAAAAGCCCAGTATGTATATTTATCATATAGCTTTTATAAGTTTCATGTGAAAAAACCAAACCCAAAAGTCAGGTGTATATTTTTCCAGCTTTACTTCCATTTTGTGATAAGACCATATTTTAGATGTTCTAGAAACCCTTTCTGAGGAATAATAGAAATGAGGAACAGTTAAGTGTTGTGACAAGACTCTTTTTTCTTATGAGCGCCAGTTACATCCCTTTACATTTATTTCTAGTCACAGATGTACAAAGCCTCTTCACTGATTTGGATTTTAGTCAATCTCTGATTTAATCAGATGACATTTAATAAACTGATGGTTAGGTATTATTATGTCTGAAGTTCAATTTTTCTCACATCTCCTTAAACAAAAACAAATTAGGAGCAGAAACATTATTGAAAAGGACAAGAAATCATTAACAGCATGGTCAAAGCTTTTCCATTTAAGGAATGGTTGAAATCCAAGGTGATTTCTTCGAGATGGAGAAAATCCACAAAATAAGATGTGACAGGTAATTTGGTAAAGAAGATTAAAAAAAGAAAAAAAATGGTCTTGTTTATCTTTTCCATGGCAAGAAAGGAACACAAACAAAACCCCACACACATTTAGCAAAAGTTAAAAGAAGGAGATGCTTCATACATCAAATTGTTAAGCACACACAAAAAGTAAAGTGCAGGAATACTAGAAGGTGATTTAGGAAACTCAAATATAATTGGAAACTTGGTGGCCACGCAGCACCTGTGCTACCATTGTAAAAGCATGAAGGTCATGCTTCAGCACATAATCTGTTAGCTGTGGCTAAGAGGGAATTTCCTCTCCTGTGTGTTACTGTGTGAGTAAAGTGCTTTGAGGGATTTTTACACTTGTCTCTGAACCACTGAGGGATGAGCAGCTGCAGGCAATGTACCTGACCCAGTGAGTAGCACTGGTCTTCTGCTAGGGAGTGACTGTACTCCTTCTACTCATTATTCTTTGCAGAACTCCAGATACATTAAAAAAAAATAAAAAAAGAAACAGGGTAAGTGTGTCTGTGACTGGCATCTGGAGCTATAGCTAATGACTGCATCATGCCTTGGATACCACAAAATCCAGATTTTATTTTTAAAACTAATCGCTACCATTCGCTTTCTAAATTACATAAACCCACCAATTTTCTCATGTAAATATTTCCAGACACTTTTCACAAAAAAAATTATTTAAACAGACTGTAGACTTCTGAAACCATAATGGGGGGCTTAAAACAAAGTATTTCCAAACAATCTTATTTCTATATTTGCGTTAATCTTTTTAATGAAGTCTTGTGAGCTTTGAATAGCCTAAATCTAAACACACTAAAAGCCTCTATGCTCACAAATAATGGTCTTCTACCCATAAGGTGTTGTCAAAGTGCAACTGAAAAGAGCAATGATTTAGGCCAACATCAATAGTAATCCTGATCCAAGCCTCCTCCCCCTGCACACATAATTAGGAGATATTCCAAGACATATTTTCCTGAGAACTACTAAAGGGATGACAGTTCACAAATGTTTTCCCTGCTGTTATAATAATCCCCACAGTTATGAGTTCATGTTGAGGGGACTTAGTCAACTGATAAGAACAAATCTTGTAACAGTTTCATCAGCTTTTCATGGCAAAGGAAATGAATTCTATTTCAATGCATATCTATATGTAATTTTCATAACGTGCTGCTGCATTTCTTGCATTTACATCTGTTTAATACCATGTTTATAGATCATGTCCACACAGTTGAAGAAATATAGGTGTATGTGTCTGCAAATATTTAAAGACCAGATGTATAGCAAGTCTCTTCCTGGCAGTGCTGAGAGGCTCCTAGTGAGACTTCAGATGTGTAAATCCCATGGGAAGTACTGAAAACCCTACCAGCTGTCAGCCAGCAGCTTTAGGTGCCTAAATGCCTTTAACATATTGGTACTGTGTGCTCAGCTCAGAATATGAGAAGTTGTAGGTGATTCAAACTATAGAATAGAAGTTAGTATTGTGTGCACACTACAACATAAGTGGTGTAGCACAGTATCTTTTAAACGGAATAGAAAGAGAAAGCACTGATGAGCTACCACAAATCTGTAAAAATCAGCTCTAGATTCTGTGATATGATCAGTCCAAATATAGAAATTTACCTATGTAGCAAGTTCTGCAGAACAGGGAGGGGAACATACAGTATTTATAGATACACAAGTACTTTCTTGCCAAAAGAACTTTGTCACAGTTGATGGGATCTCTTTGTTCATGTTTTTCTCAAGACAACCCCACCTTCGACAAAGTCATTCTGCACTCACTGAGAGAAGAACAAACCCCATCAGTTTCATGCTGCATTTTCCTTTCATGCTCCCTTAGGACAACTTCTTAGGACGGTCTTTATGCCAAACACCTATTTGCTCTGCTCCCCATCCAGCAGCACCGAGGCACCAGAGCAACCCCACACTGCACTTTGTCTGCTGAGCCAGAGCCTCCTGAGTGAGCTCAGCTCATCTGGAGACAACCCATGTCAGAAATGTAACAGGGAACAGACAGGTTGTGTTGCAACTCAGAACAACCCAAAAACCATTACTCCCTGAACCGACTCCTGGCTGCTGTAACTTTCATTTACTCTGTGTTACTTGTTGCCATGCTTGAGTGACATGGCATAGAGTATTTTCCTGCTTCAGATACAAAGAAAGCATTTTCCATTGTGCTGAAACAGCCCAGAAACCTGCCCACTTCCTGACAGATTACAGTATACAAACTCTGAAGAAAAGGGAAAAAAACAGCTCCAAGCTAAAGAATATAAATAATCTCCGACAACAGAGCAATTTCATTGTTTACATGACCCTCTGCTGCTTACAAAAAGGATATATGGGAAAATGAGATTGTTTTGTTGTATGTCTGATAGTACTGTGTTGTGACATTGCACCTGGTAGCCTGTGGGTGCCAGGAAAGAATCAAAGTAGCAGGGCTTAGCCAGCCTCATAAAATGGGACAAATTAATACTGTTTTACCAACTTAAAAGTATTTCAGTCATTTTCCAGAATATTCATCACATTTGACAAATCTACTCAAATATGGATTATTAAAGAATGAGCATTTATAAAGAGTAGTTATAGTTATCCTGTCTTCTATATATGTTCAAAAAGGAAACAAATTTTCACTAGAACCACAACAGCATGTACTTGGGCAGAGGAAAGCCCAAGAGCCCTTTTTGATAAACTGAACAAAGCTGATAAGATGTTAAATGAAAAAGAAAAAAATTCAGATTGGATTCTGAAGCAGTTTCTGATAGTAGCAAAACATGCAGATTATGTCTTTAAGAAAAAAATTACAAGAATGAGGAGAATGAGAAGTGGCTCATCCCTTGAACTTGCTGTCATCCAGAGTTTCTAAATTCACTTCACAACTGGGGGTGAGGGGAAAAGAAGGAATGATAATTGGGAAGTCTAAAAAAATTGCAGAAGGAACACCTGATGTGAACCAGCACTGACAGAAAGCAGCCTTTGCCATGGGGAAGCACCAGATGAGGAGGAACAGGGTACATGCTTCCTGCTAGATTGAGATATATGGAATAATGGAGAGAAATGAAGATACATCCAGGCTGCTGAGTGGTGAGGAGCACAGACCTGCTCTTCATTACCTAGGGCTGGGTAGCTATTTTAAAGTTGGAACATGGAAGCCAAATAGCAGAGCTGTGACCACAAGTCAGCCAAATTCCCACTCAAAGCCAAATGCTCCAGCATGGAACAGATTTTATTATTACAGCTATGTTACATTTTCCTTTATTAAGCTGCCTTGGATTTATTTTAAACTTTTTTTTTTGGATGGGAAAGTGTTTTCAAGTATCACAGTAATTCTCAAAATAGATCTTTTTTATTGATACAGTGGACATCTATTAGTGTATTAAAATGCATGCTGGTATGGCTGGGGCTTTGCTGGCTGAAGAAGCAGAGCTATTCCTGTGGAACCTGATGCATTGACATGCACTTGGTTTTTAAGTGGCTGTGGCAGTTCTGGCTCTTGGTGCCCCTGTGCCAGAGATGATCGGCCCAAAGCAGTGTCAGGAGTGTGGAGTGTGTCAGTGGGCATCAAAGCCTGGCAGCCCCACTCCAACTCCTCGTGGGAGACGCATTTTGCTGAGAGGGTTTAAGTGAACCTACTCCCCTTTGTCTGGGGTGTGCAGAAGACAGTTCCATGGGCATTGTATATTGGGCATCCAGGTATGTCTGTCAATACCTTTTGCAAATTTGTAGAGATTGTGGAATTGCTATGAACAAATATTCAGATGAAGCCTAAGTTTCCCAAACAGCAACACAACCTCAAAATGTGGAGGTGCTCAAAGCTTTCTAGACAGCAGATCTACCCATGTTGCACTTGGAGATAGGAACCCTGTCTGGAGCAATTCCAACAGCTGGATTTGGGATGGCTGCTGAAGGCAAACCTGCCTTGGGACAGGGTGGTGGCATTGCAGCAGGACACTAACTTCCCTCCAAGAATGTATACTGCTGTCTGAAAGGGAAATGGGCTGAGAAAGCCCTAATTCAGTTCCCTCCCTTGCACGTTGTCTGACTTAAATCTCCCCACCTACTCGTGTTCTGCAGAGGTTCTGGTAACAGCAGCAATTCCAGCAGCTTTGTAGCAGGGCAAATACCATTCAGGCTTTTAGGGCTTTTAAGATTATGTTGAAAAATCACTCTCCAAAGTGCTGTTTTAGATCCCATTGAGGATCAAAGATATGCATTAAATTACACTATTGAATCCTTTTCTGCAAAAGATGACAGAACTGGGATTTTATACCCTCAGCAACAAGAGTACAGAACCTTGCACACCCTTAGGAAAATGATAAAGAGAATAAAAAAAGAAAAAAAAAAAGAAAAAAAGGAAAAAGAATAATGTAATAACTGAATCCCACCTCCAAATTTTCTTAAATACCAGAACCTTCATGCAGGTGTATGTAAGGGTGTTAATGTCTTTTAGCAGACCTAAATCATGCCAAACTACATGGATAACTTGTAATTGCCACAGAAAAAGAACAATAGCATGTTATCCAAAATTGCCTGTTATACCTACACTGTAATAAAAAACAAGAGTTTTCTAGGGAAGATAAAGGCAAAATGTAAGGATGACTCATATGAATAAAACTTAAAAGCATGTCGTGTCCCTTAGTGAGACACATAAAGATCCCCATAACCTTAGGATCTTTGACTTTGCTTATCTATGCTGAGATAAATGTAAGTCATTAAAATGCACAGCCACATTACTTCATGTGGGTTAACAAAGTATGAAACCACCCAGTAAATTCATGATTCATGGCAGTACTTGTAAAAAACAGCACATCTACTTGTAACCAGGGTACAATATATTTGAAAGCCACAATGTACATTGCAGAGTTTTTTAACATAAATAGTCTACTTTTCAGATGTGCTGTGAAACTGCAACTACTATAAAAATTGATGGGTCTCACACTGAAGTAATGTAGTGCTACTTGTCCAAAATAATGCAGTGCTACTCATTTACTCTCCCAAGTACATTTATTGTGAGGATATGCATGCTTCAAACTACGTTCACAGCAAACTTCACAGGTAACACTAAACAAACTGCCTCACACTTTCTGGTGAGTTTAAAAGGTGACCAGACAAGCATCTTTACACTGATAATATGTCACTGAAGCATCTGAGAGCAGAGCAACCAACTCGACTAGTGCTGACCCCAGTGAAGTGGGTACTGCAGGCAGGTTTTTGAGCACATCCTTTGCCAGAGGTTAATGCAGAGGTTTCATCCTTTCTAGCAAAAGCCTTTTCTTTCTTCTGCTCTTCCTTTCTTTGTTTTTTCCTTTTTCCTCTTTCTTTTTCCTCTTTTTTCCTTTCTCCACCATTTCACTCAATTGGATAAATGCAGACAAACAGTGAAAATGACAGGGCTAAGACAGAAATAACCTTCAGTGGGGCTGCCAAGTGAGATAGGCACATCCAACAGGGAGCAGTAAATATTTCCACCTGGATGATGGTGATGATGAGCAGGTTAGTCTGCCTAGCTGTGCCTTATGCCCCAGTGAACTCCAAGAGTCAGGAGCATTTAGGAGGGATGAGTGCAGTGAGGATGAGCAGGGGAACAGAAAGCCTCTCTTACAGAAGGAGGCTCATAGACACATGTCTGGTAGTGTCCATCAAATAAAGACAACAAGGGAAGAGGATGGTTCTTAATTAGTACACCAAGTGTGAAAAACAGAAAAATGGTCACTTAAGGTATAGGACAAGACTTTCTTAAAAACAAGTGGGTATAAAATCCCTGTGAGTCAGTTCAGGTTAGGAATCAGGCAGAGGTTTCTAAATAGCAAAGCAAGTGAGGCTCTGTAGAGCTCTTCAGCAGTTACTTTGGCTACAGCTGCCATCCAAACGCTCAGCCTAATGTTTGTGGGAAAGCAATATCGTGGCTGGCCACATCTCAGTCTGCCACTCCTCCTCTGTGTGCACCCCCTGGCACATCCCCATGGCAGGAGCTTGCAGTGAAAAGGGCCAGGAGAAGCAGCAAAGCATTTGCTTCCAGAACGCCAACTGAGGGATAAAATCACCGCTGACCATGGAACTTGCATGTGGGGAAAATGGTAAGGAGCCAGAGCCAGAGGATGACACCAGAAAGGAAGAGGCTGGTGTGAGGGAGAGGTAGGCTTTGTTCTGATGTTCTAATCAAGGCTTAGCTGGGTGTTATTAAGCAGACATGATTCGATGTTAAAGCTGTTCAGACATGGTGGATAATCAGGCCAGCCAAGTTCGGATTTTGAATGTGAAGGAGGAAGTCATGCAAAGAAAAGTGTTGCAATGTTACAATAATTTTCTCTGAAGCATTTGCAAATGATATTTTTCCTGGGGCTCAGGAACCTTTGGCAGGGCCAGGATGGCAATGATCAGCTGAGAAAAATAAACATTCTAACCCAGATCAGCATCACCAGTTCTGTAACTATAAAAAATAATTAATTTGCTTAGCACTTCAAACTCAGTAAAACACAAAACCTCAATGGCCATCTGCACTTGAAAGGTCTTTGGATTAAGGCAGTGTGGAAATTTACACTCCCCAGGCTCTGCTTGAATACTTAAAGTGTAGTTGACTTTTAGTCCAAGCAAAAAGGGTTTTTGTAACTTAACACATTTTCAAAGTGGGGAGTGTCCACATGGAGTTACTCTGCAGTAACTAACTGCCCACACAGGCCAGCCCTAGCAGCTAACACTGGAAGCAGGCATTTTCAGCACTCAGTACTCACTCACTCACTCACTCACTCACTCACTCACTCACTCACTCACTCACTCACTCTGTTTCATGCAGGTGAAGGTATCTATCAGGTTTTGTGGGGTTGCTCATGCACATGCCAAATATTTACAGGACTGGAGCCCTGATTTGTAGAAAGGGACGTGTGCTGTGGCCTCGAGTACCACCTCAAAGGAAAATACTAATGCCTGGACTGGGCTAGTGCATCCCACCATCTCTCCCATCCCTCTGATACATTTGGCTCTCTCACACTCCCAGAAAATGCACATGTGCTCAGTCATACACAAACCCTACGGCACCCCTTCCCCCCATGGAAAAGTCAGCCAGCTGTTACAAAATTCAGACCTTTCATTAACGCAGTTTAGTGGCTGATAGTGCCAAGCAAAACAGAGACAATTAATAATAATCAGGACTGAAGGGTCTGAGACAGCTTATGAGTAAAGGATTGTACGAGCTGTTTAAAAAGGACAAACTTGCTCCTGCCTGGAGTGATAGGGAACAAAGGGCGGTGATGTATAACCAGGGAGGGAAGAGACTCTCTCGTGGCTTTTGTAGATTACTGTGTGAATGACAGGAGCGGCAGGAGCAAACACCTCTTTTCATTTGCTCAGCCTGCTGGAGAAGAATAGCAGCGCTTGCCAATGAAGCTGCAGCTGTGCTTCAGCGCCGCTTAATCACTGTGTATGACTGGGGCTAAATTAGCTGCCATTCTCACTCCTATTTGTTGTTCTAATGAAGATTTGCATAAATGTAAGAGTAGGGGGTAACTGATACTTGATTCTTCGTTTCAGAGGCCAGGGTGGAAGACTCGCCCATCCTGCGTGTTTGTGTTTGTGGGAGATTCAATGTTGCCTTTCCATTTGACCTGATCTGCTTCTGGCTGATGAATGGTGGAAAAAAAAGAGTTCAAAGTTGCTTATCAAATCGAGACCCCTGTTGTGTTTCTGCCTTTAGAAAAGGGCAGACTAGTTAGATGAAGAGAGGACTGAGGGATTAGAAAATTACTCCTAGCTGTAAAAAATAAATATGCATGTTTCTGCAGCTACTTATGTGTATATATATGATATGCTTCAATGGCATATGTATCAGTGACATATCTTTCCATCCATCCATCCATCCATCCATCCATCCATCCATCCATCCATCCATCCATCCATCCATCCATCCATCCATCCATCCATCCCTCCATCTGATGGTAAGTGACCAATATTTTTTTAATGATAAAATATCAGAAAAAATCCTCTTAGGCAATAGGATGAAAAGTAAGGACTTGTAAATTTCTGCAAGCCTTCTGTTGTTCATCACTAACATTCAAAGTTTACTTTTAAATGAAAGAATATCTAACACGAAACAGGCAATTACCAAGGAAGGTGAAAATGACTCAGCACTTCAAAAATATGTGCCACCAGTGCCTTGTGAGACTGGGATTCAAATTAAGAAACTGTGCTAATTCATCAAAAAAAGGGGAAAATTTTACCGTGAAGCAGTGAAAAAATCCAAAACTACTTCATAATTAAAGAGAAGATTTGAAAATGAAATGTCATAAGATTGCTTTGTTTACTGTGATCAAGACAATGCCTATGGCTGCTAACTGAAAGAGGCTAAATGGAAGAACTTCCCATTTTTTGTGTGTTAACTTGCTGTACATGGTAATACGGTATGGATAATTGTTTTCAGTATTCCTCTTACACACTTGATATGCTAAAACTGTTGTTTGACAGCGTCTGTAAGGATTTAAGATTGAGAAGCCATAAGTAGTGAATTTCTAAATTTCAAATCACTGCTGGAAACCGTCCAGCTTTAAAGATGACTGTATCCCTCCAAAGCGAGTATCTGTATCCCTACGGGAGAGCATGCATTCACTGCCCATTCCTCAATCCCTATACAGCTTAGCAGTGTCTCTAGCTCTTCAGCTGGTCTCTAAGACACATGAGCAAATATTAATTTGGTTGCTGTACACTTCTGTCATCTATCTGCCTGTCTACCAACAGACACTTCTGCATATTTTTGGCCAAACACTAACAGAAATCAATCTTTCAGAGACGTTAGCAGAGAGCATTCAATCCACCTGAAATAAATGTGCCGAAAATGGTAACACTCTATAACTTCACCTCTGAGCTGAAAGGAACACCACAGGTTTCAATGTTCTATACAGCAACAAACCCACATGAAAATAAAAGTAGTCAATCACATCTTTGCTTGTTCTCTTCTTATTTTGAGTTTTGAAATATTTCAATATTACAGCTTTTTATTCAGCCCCTGATTATGCCAGAATCTCAAAATTGCTTTCAAAGCAATTTTAGACCTTTTTTAATTTGCCCCTTTAGGGCAAATAAAAAATAACATTGAAGTGTATAATACAAAACAAACAGCAACAACCCTCATGACATATAAACAGATCACATATTTTTTCTTCAATGATTCTTTAGTAATTTCTATATATTATGGTTTTTCAAGGCTACAGTCAGAATTATGTGTTTGTAAATAGGGTAAGAGAAAGTGGAAATTACAGACCTAGTGGTCAATGGCATAAAACAAATCTAAAAGAGCTGAGGGGAGAGGTTAAGTGCTATGCTAGTTAATAAGAATGACAGCTTGCTTTGAATACTCATGCAGGCTGTCCAAGATATTGAATAAACCTCATTTAAACTAATTTTCATTATTTGTAGAGTCTGCGTTAGGCATCTATCATTGTCTGTGCTATTAATATTCTTTTCAGAGACCACATTATCAGCATATTTAAATGAAAGCTTTCCTTTTCAATATTTATTAACTCATTAATATTTCTGTGTGGTAATATCCTGGTTGTAATATCCAAATTATGCATACTAAGGTATTTTCTACTGATCAAACTTTCTGAATTAAATTTTTTTTCCTCCAGTACCAAAACTGCACTTGAGCTTCTGAAATTCTGCTTTCTTTCTATACTATTTATCTGAACGGCATCTAAAATTTACATTTTTGTGGGGTTTTTTTTCAGTAGGTACCAGTAAAGCAGAGCACCGACCAGACATTACTGAGGTGACCAAATGTGAATGACGAATGAATGAAGATATGAAAGTTAATTCATCTTACCGGGGTTACAGTCTGTGAGGAGGGAGCAGATGGAGAGGAGAACTTTAGAAATGGTTAACGCTGGACTCCAGTTGTCCTTTAAAATGTCCAGGCAGATGACGCCTTGGCTGTTAATGTTGCAGTGGTAGATCCTTGTCCGGAACGTTACCTGGAAAGGACAGCATGTCTCAGTACAACAGCGTTCAAGCCAGTAACTGCACAATTATTAAGCAATGAAGAACCATAGGAACAAACATTCTGCTTTCCAGGCTGCTACTGATGGTTAAAGACTGGGCAAAACAAAATAAAGGAAATAAACTCTGCCTCTTGCAGCTGTGGCCCGCAGTGAAACTGGTTTGTGCAGGCTGAGAATGGGACACATTTCCTGAGCTTCCTCCTGCCTTGGTCTTATCAATCTCATTATTTTGTAAATGGCAAAAAAAAGCCCCCAACAATTCCAGCCCCTAATCTGGACAATGTTCATAACTCAGGTCCACGGCTCTTTCACGCTTTGAAGGAAGTCAGAACAAGACAGATTCTTTTACTGTCTTCATCTGTTCATCATTTGACACAATAGATTAAGCTGTAAAAAAAAAGCAGAGGCATTACAGCAGAAAAAACTGAAGTGAAATATTTTGAAGAAAGGCTGCTCAAATAAAATCCTTTTATTTCCAAATTTTAGGTTATATTTTTATCAGTGGAATTGTTTGCAAACACCTTTGGGGTTTTTTTTTCAGTAGTTTATTTTGATGATTTATGTATCTGTTTCATATGGTCTTCCAGGTGATCCCATAGGTAACAAACCAAGGAAATTATTTTAGCCCAGAATAATGTCCTCTTTTTTCAAGGTGAAGACACAGGCTTTTTATTTTAAAGAAGCTCAGTTAGGAATGTTGACTTCGTAGCTCAGAATGAATACTGGGGCTACTGGATAAGAAGGGACAACGTGAAAAAAAACCACAGGAGGCCATCAAGGACTAATTTCTCCATCAGTTCTATGCAAATGACAAGCCACATCCAGATGGTTTCAAGGACATATTCCTAAAATCTAAAACTAAGATGTACAACTTCAGACATCTACCTCAGCAGCAAGAGCCCTGCCAGGAGAGGGGCTGGGCAGGCAGGAGACAAGAGCATTCCCTGACTCAGGGAAGATGTGCTCTTCCCTCCTCTGGGACAGTGCTAATGTGAGTGGGAGTGCCTACAAACCCAGCCCTGCCCTTCCACAGATAAACCCCTGCCTGGAGAGTAATGCAAACTGGAGACAGGCAGGCTCCTCTTCTGATTTTCTTCAGTATCAGAGATATCAGTGATCTGAGAGGGATTGTCAGGCCACTCAGCAAGCAGGAGAGAGAATACAAGTGAAATAATACAGCACCTGGTTTGCTTCTACAGAAAATAATTATAGAAATCATTCTCTAGCACCCTGAAAAATTCTGCCCTTTGTATTAAATCAAGATGCTTTGACAAAATAATGGAAAGAAAAGATAGTAGATTTATGGTATTAAAACATTGCCTTCAACAATAAATACTTTTTCTCATAAGTACTTTTCCACATAGATCTGGAAAAATGCTTTGGAGCCCATTGTCATGCACCAGTGAGTTCTGCACTAAAGAACCCTACAAAGCAAGTTCATCAGCTTTTAAATGCTTCTATGTTTAAAGGTATTGATAATTAATTGGATAATTTGAAAGCTTGCTACTCCATACCCTACATATTTATAGGTTCTTTCATTTTTTCCTGTTCACTTGTGGTTTTGCTTATTGTTTTCCAGCCTAAGTGCTTCACTTCAGGGACTTCTCTGAAAATTTAAAATATTTCTGGTGCAATGATCTCAATTAATCCAAAAGCTTTAGCCGGATGATCTATTTTCTCCCCCTCATTAGAAGCCCAAGCACATTCAGCATTTGGAGGGAAGGAAGTCTTCAGTGAGATCAAAATGTAATTTATTTAAATAATTATAATTTGGTGATAAAATTAAATGTCTGTGTACAAAGGGAAGCTATTTTGAACAAGGAAGGTTGCTAATGCACAAAAGCCATAAACTACTTTACACAAAGTGCCCAGAAAGAGAGATGGTGTGGAGGACCATCCTAGGAATTGTAGGTACTCATTTATTCCCTAGGTAGATTAACTCCAGGAACTCTTGATGTCCCAGGACTCAGTAAAAACACCTGCCTAATTTTAAGTATTGTATGCTAACTTTTCAGTACACCATTGGAATAAAGCCTATGCTCAAGTATTTTACTTCAATTAAGGTGCATCCCTATACTTCCACAATGAAAAATTGGAGGACTTCATTCAGTGGCATCTAAATATACTGAGTAATAAGATATGTGTGGTCTCACTGAATGTGGGGGAAGCACTGAATCCACTGCACAGATTAAATTATACCCTCTAAAATATTTACAGACAGGTCAGTCTGAGCTTGCGACCTGCTTCAGAGAGGTCATTGATTTGAGTCTGTATTTTAAGTGTAAGTGTTTTGCCTCCAGCAGAGAGGACAGACACTGCCACACGTTTGTTCCCCTGCCTCAGCTGCTTCTGAAGCACTGAAACAAGGACACTGGGAATTTGGCAGGATTCAGACCCACTGAGATGAATGGAGGTAGTTCATGTCATTCATGAGCTGTTCAACACTCCATTGCCATCACCTGGTGGATAATTGTACATGAGACTCCACCTGTTTGCAGTTAGAAGGCTGTTTTTAGAAAATGCTTAGACCAGAAATATAGCATTTTTTCACTGTTGAGTACATATTAAACCTGTGAGATTTGGAAAGGCAAGATAAGGCTTGCTGCTTAGCGCTGACAATGTCACCAATGTCACCTAAGACAGGCAGGCATTTAAATATTTAAATAATCAACGTATTAGTTAGTTTATAATGACAATATGTTATATTTTATTAATTAATTTTAATACTAAAAAATAAATTCAATCAATTAATGTAAATAATCACAGTGTTTAGAATTGCAGAAGAAGCTGTATTAATGACAGCCTTAATATGCTGGAAACTGTGGCCTCAAGGCTGCAGGTAACAGAGTTCTCACCCCGAGGCAGCAGAGAACAAATGGGATAACACATTGCTTTCCTCATCCATGTGTTGCCTCAAATTGCTGATAATGTGGGAAGTGCTGAGATGGAACTTTCTGCATGTTGTGCTTACCATACCTACATTATAAGGTTATGCAGGGTTCTCCTATTCTGTCATGTGTTAATACCTTTCCAGGGGAACTGCATTTTCTTTATTATGGTCATATTTTTACCTTTGATGTCACTTAAATGTTTCCTTTAAATGCTGGACTCTAATTCCATTTATCCCCTAATGAAAACACCTAAACAACCTCATGCAGGGGCTCTAAGGAGGGTGTGGGTGTGCAGGCAAAGTCACCTTCAGACAATTAAATGGTAGAGGAGAAATTTATGGATTTTCTTGAACCATAAGTGCTCTCTATGGATTTATTCTCTTTCATTCTGGAATTTAAAAAGCATACCTAATTTTTGTTGAATAAAAGTATAGGTCAGGAAAATGCAAGTTATGGGGAATAGGGAAAAATGGGACTACCTTCTGAAAACTGTGAGCACTACAAACAAACTTCCAAAGGGTAATGATATGGAATTTATTTTCAATCAAATTGTATTCAATCAGTGTTGGAAGTAAACAATAATAAACTCATCTGTCATCTACTGCTGAATGCCAAACGTGCAAAGCTGTGTCTGGCTGTTCACTGAGTAGGTTTTAGGACTGAAAAAAGACTGTTTATAAAACCTGGGAAGAGGAAACTAAGAGAGATTTCAGTTGAGTGATTGGAAGCAACGAGTTGAAGGCAAGATAAATAATTTCTGGATCTCTAAGTGATTTTTAAGACCATTTCCCCAGCATTATGTAGTTTTAAAATAACTTAATATCTTTCTTTTGCACGGAGGTCTAAACACAACAGTCACTACGGTGCCTGGTACACCACCTCACACACTTTCGGACTTCACTGAATTCAGTTGCAATCTTCTTCAAAAACGTATCAGGAGGAAGAAATGATTCCCTAGTTTTACAAATTACATGCAAGGGCTTACAGTGTGCCCTGAGGGTTTGCTTTCATCAGCCTGTTTGGGTTCAAACCCTCACCTCCTGCTTCTCAGTCACTGGAGCCTGGTGACTGTGTAGGGAGAGAGGAAAAATTCCCAGAGCCAGTCTGAAAATAAACAAAAACAACCTCCTTTTGTTCAGGTAACACTGCAAGCAGAGTTGAGATCCCAGGGCTCTCATTCCCACAATTTTGGGAAGTTCCTTTCAAGAACTTTCATTTCTTACAAGGATGGAATCCTGCATGCCTGCTTGAGATGAAATTTCTGTCTTCCTCAAATATTCCCCAGGAGTTCTGCTTTAATAAAACTGCAGTGGCACTACCTGAAGTAGAAGAAGTTGTACTGCATACAGAAAATGTTTTATATATACATATATATATATATATATATATATATATATATATATATATATATATATATAAAATATGATGCCATTTATGATGATGTTCATAGAGCTCAGGAGAGAGTAAGTTGTTCCCATCTCAGTTTGTCAGACTTTATGAGCAATACATTTGTCCACGCAGAGAAAATAAAAACAAGATCAGGCCTACACTCTTCAGTCATGTGAGAAAAATAAAACAGTCTAAATGAAAAGTGTATATAGCTCTGAATGACACAACACTCATGCAATAACCTTTATATTAATTAGCACCCTTAATTTCTTACAAAGTGCACTTCATTTATCTATGAGCACTGAAGCTGCCTTTCTAAGACAGGGTGGAATATTTCCAGTTTGTTAGTACATATTTGTAGCATGAACAATTGTTGAGATACTTAATGATTCATCACAAAGAGTGTACAAAAAATGACTGGCCATATGATGCTCATTACTTAAGAGTACATTTTAAGTTTACAGCAAGAAATGAACTTCATCTAGTTCTCAAAACACTTGATTACATCTAATTTTACTTGGTAAAAAACAGATATAAATAACTTTATTGAAGGAAAATACATGGTATCTGCATTAGCAGTAAATAATAAACTGTAATTACGTTTGCTTGACCTGCAGAGAAGTCTGATACACAAACTGTGATCTGCTTCTTTGGCGAAATGCACCATGCAAGACATCAGCAGCCAAAAGTGGTAACAATTTAAATGGATATAATAGCATCCACATGAGTTCACCTTTAATACTACTGAAAATGAATCAGTATGCAATGTGAGTAATTATTCATTATATTCATTGTAATTATGAAGCTGAGTAACTACTCACTGCCTCATTGAACAGTGTTGCAGGGGAAAAAAATTAAATAAGCACAGTAGCACTATATTATATAAATAAATATCTATATTATATAAATGCACTCATTTTGCACCCAGATTTAACAGCAGGATAAGTAAAAAGGGACCTTGATAATCTTTGATGTATCCAAGAGAGAGAAGAAAAGTCCTAAACAGTACAAAGTTTGCTGAAAACAAAGGAAGAGAAGGAGAGGACAAGGAAAATGGATTACTGTTTGGGTTAGGGATGTTCAGAATAGAAACAAGATGGTAATTTGCCAAGCATCAAAAGCTTTCTCTGGCAAAGTCACTATGAGTTTTTATAAAATGATTTTCACACAATCAGCATAATCTTTTTTACAATTAGCAGTTCCTTATGGAAAGTCAGCAAAAAAGTTCTCTTATAAGAGAGCAAGTTTTTTTTTAAAGATTTACTGACCATTTAACTTTTATAAAATAAAACCTCCCTTTTGAAGTTCAAAGCATGCAGGCTGTACTGTCCTACGCAAACACCTCTCTCAGTTCACTACAGTGCTCATGCATGGTGCTCCTGGTACAAGTTTTTATTCCTAGACTTTATTCTAAGAAACAGGGGCCTCTTCTTCCTCACCCAATTCCAACAGGCACTGGGTATTTAGGTACTCCATACATAAGAAGTCTTAGGCAGACTGACTTCAAAACTAGTAGTTTTCTGTCCTGATCAGTCCATCTGCTCTCATTTCATAGTAATGATGTACAAGAAATTCTTTCTCTCACATTTGTGTATATTTATCTGTGTATGTGTAAAAGAGGACAAGAAACAACACATATATTATGTATTTTTAGATCACATGGATTTTATGAAGTAGAAAAACAGGCTTGATACAGCCGAATTATGTAGCTTCTGAAATTTCCAACAGACAAATTGTCTTCCCAAAATATATTTGACAAGCAACATGGAAACCAAGGCTGTGAGGCAGAAGATATTCCCCATACAATGCCTCTACAAGACCTCTTAAAGAGCTTTGTGTACTGGGTATTCTCAGGAAATTGGAAGAAATGATAAGCCACCTAAGTCTTGGTAAGGAAAACAGGAGGAGCTTAGTTAGATAGAGCTGTTTGCATCAAGATTAAATAAATCAATAGAAGCTACTGATATAAATTAGTGTATTGTAAACAAAGTGAATAAGGAGGCTATTCATTAGAAGAGTCATTGGCAATTCAATTTACCAATTACTAGAAGAATTATCAGATAAATGAATTGAAAGGAAATCTCAGAGATTTCCATGATGTTGCCTTATCAAACACGTATTTTGCATTTAATCACAATAAAACATAGTTATTAATTCTCTCCTCAGTCTAACATATTTCTGCTCACATCTATGCCCTCCACTTTAAAACTCTCATTCTGTCATTTTGGGAGACATTACACTTACTTAAGCAGACACCTGGGTTTGAGCTGTCCAGAGCCCTGTACCACTGCAAACTGGTTCAGCACCACCTGAAGACATCACAGACTCACAGAATGGTTTGGGTTGGAAGGGACCATGAAGATCATCCAGTGTCAAAATCCCTCTGCCATGGGCAGGGACACCTCCCCCTAGATCGGGCTGCTCTAAGTTCCATCCAACCTGGCCTTCAACACTTCCAGGGCTGGAGCATCCCAGGGATGAGATCTATGGAACAAACTGTTTCACTGCAGGTGTGCAAGCATGGGAACTGCACTCTGCAGCTCACACTCCTGGAAAGAGCTGTTCTGAGAAGGGCAGGATTGGGGCTGCTCCTGCTGCCTCTGACAATGGCCTGCTGCTGGTCGGTTGTCCATTTCTCCCTCTCAAAGATGCCCCCGCATCTGATTTCTGCCTCCAAACACCCAAAGCCTTCACTTGCTGGGAAAACCTGCCAGCTCCATTTACTGTCACGGATGAAGGGTTCCCGGGCTGCTCTCAGCGAGGAGATGCAAATGGAAAGGCTGGGCGAGGAGAACAAGGGAGCGCGGGGGCACAGCCGAGGGGCCGCGGAGGCAGCGCTGTGGGAACGCGCCGCACCGTCAGCACCAGGAGCAGCACGGGGAGGGCAGCAGGCAGCTGCAAAGAGCTGTGAGCAGCACAGCACGGCACTGAGAGCTAATAGGATGTGACAGAGGCTATGAGAGAGGTATGACGAGGCAAATGAATGTAAAGGATAAGGCTGACAGGAGAGCGCCGCGTTTGAAGGCTGCCCTTATGACGGCAATATCTGGGAAGGGGGGCTAGAGGAGGCTCAATGAAGCCCTGCCTGCATCAGGGTTCCAAAGATAGTAGAAAGGGATCAGTCAAATGGGCTTGTACTTAGGGAGTTTTAGAGCTTCAAGAGTAAATTGTGTTAGCAGTGATAAATGCAATTTAAAGCGCATGTCTGCCTAGTAAGGTTCATTTTAACAACGTAGGTTAGAAATACCAAGGAGTGTTTATTTTTTTGCATCTACTCTTGTAAGCACTGTTTTTCTATTACACTGCAGAGAAAAGTGTCCTTAACAGCCAATCATATATAAAAAGAGTATGAACATGTAGAATAGAAGCCAGGAACAAAAAGAATTGCCCCCTCAGACATGAGGTTGAACTTACAAAATAGGTTGAAAGTGTCTACCACAGAAGAAGAATTCCACAAAAGGTTATTGAGTGCATTGAGACTATAGTGCTATATTACAATTATGTATGAAAAAACCTGAAGAGATGTTTAATATTGCCATTAAGATCAGACTCTATACACTGTGTATTATATTTAAAAAGGAAAAGGGCCTCCCTTGTAGTCCAAGAGCTGATTTAAACCATCTAGGCTTTCAAGTGCTGAGAATAGTTTTTCAGTGAGTTGTTAGGCATAGGAGACTTACATAGGAGACTTACATAGGACTTAACAGAAAACAGAGCTTTCTGTTATTTTAATTTTGATTTAGAGGTGATTTAGCATATTGCAGCTTTCAAGTCCTATGAGCCATTTTTCAGTCAGCTGAGATTAAAGTCCCTAGCAAGATTAATTGTAGAAGTGGGATTAAGAGATTCTATAAATCACTCAAATCCAAAAATACAGCTAGCAGTATACTAGGATAATGATAGATACATCCATATTGTATACGCCACAGCTAAATTGAATTGACACTGTAATAGACTGAACATAGTCAAATATGAGAGCAGAAGTAATTAATAAAGATTATTCTTGAGGAAAGTGCAGACTCCAGTGCAGTGACAATTCCTGGGAGGAAAGTTCTTTTGAAGAGCGTGCATTTTTCTACAAACACCTGTACAAAAGACTGGTATGGCTTCCTGATTTGTCAAAGCTTCCTGCTCCAGAGGGACTGCATGCAGGATAGTGAAATTATTGCCTTTCCTTCAGTTGTGTAGTGTACCTAAAGCTGTAGTGTTTGTACTGATGGCTAAATTTCAAAGAATCTCAGATCAAAACCTTGCATACTTGGGGAATTCACTGATTTCTTATGTGGACTGAGGACAGAAATTGAGGTGAAATTCTTTCTGTCAGACCAGGCTAAAAAACATGATACCTCCTACTCAAATACACATGGACATATAATCATACATGTACACCCACACATACAAACACATGTCCTCCCACAAGAGACATCTATGCATGGCTAGATCCCATTCAATCCCCCAAAGAAAGAGCTTTGGGGTATTGAATGGGATAGAGAGTGAGAGAGAGAGAGAGACCTTTCCTCTGTTAAAGCCAAGGGGTGAACTGTCTGAATCCATTAAGGATGAAAGGAAGATAGTTGGCAGGAAAAAGAAATCTCAAAGGTATTTCTAAAAAAGGTTGAGGAGGTCATTAAGCCACTGAAAAAATGTAAGGTTATTTCCTTGGCAGGTCATCTAAGCATTTTTATTCATTTCTACTCTGAACAGGGCACAGCTTTGTCTATTTTTCAGTCCCTTATGCTACATGCTGTATTTTTGGGCTGAAGCGAAACCTCACCTTGTGACCAAAATTGAAGCCTCAGCAGCATCTGGCCTTTGGCAGAAAGTGAGCTCATCACCACATCCATGCCTCACTTTGTGTGTTCCATGCCTTCCTTCAGCCAGGCATCTCATAAAACCAACGTGACACTGAGGATGAGGCTGAGGGGAGAGCGGTGATCGTGCAGCCTGCCGCTTCCTTGCTGACTCAGCCCTCGAGGTGCTGAGCTCATTGCTGCAGTGCCACAGCAGCTTCCTCACAGCAGAGGCAAGGAAATATTTTTAATTGATTAGAGCCTCCCAGAAAGCCAAAGCTAATTTGTTAGTTCTCAGATGAGCTGTTCTAAAGATCTTGTTTTCTGGCTGTATAGCTAAATCAGAGTTAGGCTGGGCTGGCCCTCCATCACTCCCATCAGCTGCATTGGTCACACAGACGTAAACTTTTTTGGGGAAGAACAACTCCCTCCTCTTCATGAGTGTGCTGCAGTTGTGAGTGAAGCCAAATGCCACTGATTTATAAGGAAAGCAGAGCTGAAAAGGTCAGTGACCTCTGGCTCAAAAAATTTGGAGTCCAGTTTCAAGGCATGTGACAAAGCTGAAATACTGAAACAGACTGACTTCAAAGGGGAAGAAATTAACAGTATGAGAGCAAATTACACTCCATCTTACCACATGGTTTATTCTGTGATGGTAAAGAGTAACTTAACTTGATTCTATGGTTATGGTTAAACTTTGGAAAAACACTGACAGGCAAGGACAGACAAAATGAAAACTACGGATCCATAGGGGATCTGCAGTCTGTTGGTGCAGACTGGAAGGGAAACCTGATGATGGTGACACGTTGCTATACAAAACCTGAAATGTGAACTGGATCACACAGGAGAATTAATGTGGAAAATGGAGATAAAACTTGAAAATCTTGAGAATGTTGGAGGCCACAAAAACTGAAGAAATACCTGAAAGTGAAAACTTGTATAGATACTTATTCTTTGTTAAACAAAACCTGAATGAAAGAGTGATTCTTTTATGTGCTAAAGGGAAAGTAGAGAAGCAGATTAACTATCTGGAACAGCAAATGAAAATTACTTTGTATATTTGTTAAGAAGAAAAACCAAAATATAGGACATCTTTACTTGTACAAATGTGGTCTCTGTTGTTTATTTAATTAATGTTTTTCAACATGCAACAGGGTGCCCAGCGATCAGATCAGGCATCAACAGTGTTTATAGAAGCAATCTGGACCCCTCAAAAATATCAAGAACTTTGTATAATACAAATTGAACAGTGTTTACACCACAAATATATTTTAATGATGGCAATAAAAATAAAAGACATATATCCAAAATAAACTTTCAATGCATTTTTCTTACTTAAAAATTATTTTACCATCCTCAAGATCCATGTGTGACATACACATGTATGGATGTGATAATGGAGTGCACAACATCTGAGAAGAGATAAGGAAAAGGGATCTTTCTGCAGATTTTAACACACTGTGGATTAGGCCCCTTGCCTTTGGAACCCCAGGCTGGGTCCAAGTAATTGCATCTGGGAAATACAGTTTCTGTTTCTTCCCAGGTTTTTTGTGGTCACATTTTAGGAAGATCAATTTTGACAGTACTTGTTTAAATATTTCCTTACTTCATAGTGAATGAGGGACGAAAATGGCCCACAGAAATCTCAGGAGCAATTTATGAACTCAATCATAGTGAAAAATGTGAATTAGACCCTTTCTGCTATGTTCTTACAGGGAGGTAATCTTGCCAACACTCAGGATACATTTTATGTCTTTCTCAGTACATTTCACAGTCTTGTACTTTATCCCTAGGTTTTTTAAGACGATAGAGCCATAAGGAGTTAGAAAAAATTGGAATATAACTACAAAGAAATCTAAAATGATCTATGCCCATAACCCTATAATCCACGATTCTGAGAACAGCACAAAATATCACAAATCTTGTGGAGAAGTAGAAGAGATGCCAGCACACAGATAGCACTGTACCACGAGGCCATGTGTTATATTCCATGTACTCATTACCTTTCTTTTGCTAGAGATCAGCTTGGGGAGAACATATCTAACTACCCTTTCCCAGCAGCGCTGACAGGCAGCTACCTTATGATAAGCAGTGGTCTTCCCATGCTGCTCAATTAAAGGGATTTCCCTAACTACTTTACCTATGAATGAGTTTCATAAGGTCTGGAAAACAGGTGTAATGAAATAGCAACAGTTTGTGAGGTCATACAGCAGGACTGAAAAGAGGGGTCATTTAGAAGTGTGGCTGAAGTGAATTGAGTAAGAATCCAAGTGTTCAACACACGCTTAGGACACAGTTATATCTGACATTAGTCCCCTGTGCACACACACAAGTTACTTTCTTACAGATGACAATTCCCCTCAACATAAAACTGGCTGTTTACTAAGACAATATGGCATCATCAATTCTCTTATCCTTTATCAAGCAGTACATTTTCATACAGATGCATACATTTAGATGCATACATTTAGATGATTTAGATGCATACATTTCTTACAGTGACAACTGGCATCAAGATAAAGGCAGACAATCAAATCTATTAGGGAGCAGGACAAGAACCGCCTCTTTGCTTGACATTTCATTAATAAGCAATGTACAGCTGCATTACTCATGTCTCAAAATAACACAGTTGCTGAGCACAACTGAGTGCAGACTGAAAAAGACTTTACCTTGTGGTGAAATAGCAAACTGGACCTTCAACTTCTATTTTAAAAGGGTGTCTGTTGCATACACTGCCTCAAGACTCAACAGATTCAACAGAGAGAATGACAAAAGACCTCCCTGTAACTTGTCTTTCAGAGCTAGTTCTTATGTATTAGCTCTTGAGAGAGAGAACTTCAAGCTCTATTTTATACACCATAAAGTCATTTTATCCCCTAAAATTATAATTTTAACTTTTTGGGGGGACTGAATATAACCCTTGCATGGCAGCTAGCACAAAGAGATCAAGACCAAGAAAGAAGTACATAAGTAGGGCTTGTTAAAACACACCTTGTCCAGATAGTGGGCTGGACTGGGGGGAGGCAGGAAAAACAGGACAGGAGAAGAACAGAACAGAACAGAACTGACTCAGTTCAGCATGCTTAGAGCTTTAATAAACTGAAGAAGACATCATAAATTTTCAAATTCTTTCTTCACCATGTGACAACAGCTGCCTAAATCTGAAACTGTGCAGTCAGCAAGGTGTACAACTCCTCTAAGACCTCTCAGCGACATCAAGGCTTCTCTAAACTGGAACACCAAAAGTGGGAAACAAAGTTAGACCATCTCTAATACTGCTATACTCACCCATCTTTAGGTTACTGGCTGGGAAAGTTCAATTTACAAAATGACAAGTGCTTTGCATTCACATCTCTCATTTGTTTTACAAAATCTTTCCTGGTAATATCAATGTTATCTACTACTGTAACCATTACTACTGTCGCATTAAAATTCTATATATAGCACTTATATTTCAATAATCTACTCAAAGTAATCAAACAGGAACTGACTTCTCCCTCTTTTAATGCAATATCCTTTCTATTATAGACCAACATGGCACACCCATCCTTTCATAAATGTGTCATAAACAAGGTAAGTATTTTTAATCTCATAGCTCCTTCCATGCAGGTCTTCCAGACACACTCTCCAGAGTGGCAAGGTGAACAATGCACCTCTTTTTCCTTTCTTTCATGAAGACAGCCCCATCAATTTATTTGATTCTATTAACAGCTCTGCAGGATAAATTTTCCTGGATTCTGTTCGTATTATCAAACATGTGTGTAAAGATTTGCACTCAGTCTTCCAGATAAGGACTTCTAAGCATCATGTACCTGACATGGCAATTACTTCACTCTGTAGGCCACAGGATGCATTTTAGGAGGATGTTGGCCTTTTTTATAAATACATTATGCAGGTGGTTAGCAATAATCCTGTGATCAAGAATAAAGTCCCATTCTGAGATCCTCCCCAGCAGTTATTACCTCTGCTTAGAGATGATGCTCTGTATTGACACATTACACCTTTTTTTTTTTTTTTTTTGCAGTCTTCCTAACCACTAGATTTTCCATGTTTGACATTTCAAGTTAATCATGGTAATGATCTGTCACCTTTATGTTATTGATACAGTTCTCTGTTTCTGTCTGGAATCATTATAGACAGCATTATAAAAAGAATTACTAAGGATTTTTGTAAATCTCTGTCACTTCAGTTTCTGGACTTTGGTACCATATTTCCACATTCTTCCAGAAAACTGATGTAAAGCAATTATTTATAATATCTTGCACCTGCAGATACTATATGGGGTAATGAAATAGGTGCATACTTTTGTCCAGACAGCCATACAAGCTTGGTGAATTATATGGGTCAACAGTAAAGATTAAGTATCTTCAGCTACTTATAAAGGGTGCAACTCAAATGCAAGCACCTTCATATTAGAAACAAATCCAAATTAAAAAAAAATAGCTACTGGAAATTATGCAACCTTTTTCTAAATAAATCCATATGCATTCAGCTATACTGGCAGCATGCAAGCAAACTGTAGCCAGTTATTTAAATTCTTTCTATCAAAAGAGTCAAGTTTAAAAATTCATTATTGCTTTGAAAGTTTTATGTTTTATCCTAAAATGATATACCAACATACACATTAAAAAATATCAGCAGGAGAAGACTCCTATCAGACTTTGAATATCCTTCTACTAACCTTGGGTGGTTTAAAAGGATAGTCCGGTGAAAAGGTTATGTCAAGGAAGAAAACTCCACCTTCATATACAGACCCTGGAGGCCCCAGTATAGTCGACCTCCATTCATAAATGTTGTCTCCTTTGGGTCCAGCACTAAAATAGAAAACAAAAATATAATAACCACATAGAATCAAGGATATACGGCATCAGTTATACTCTATCAGTAGTGCTGCTGGTTCTGCTGTAACACCAGAAACTAAAATTGTGTATCACATTCATTAAGTTAGATAGAACATGCATCTGATGTCCTAAGCTCTGTCAGAGAAGTGATATATTCAGCCAGGAAGAAGTATTAAAATCACATCATAAATTATTCAAATAAGCACAGAAAAATTCCCAACTGTCTTATTTCAAATATTTTAGTGGGCAGATGTGAAGTATTTACTGTGCAAGGATATAGAGACTTTGCTGAGATGTCTTGTCACTGTCTTGCTTCACAAGCCATCCTATTTTCACCTACCTCCTCATCCACCTACCTGCTCAGTCAGCAGCAGTGTAATTACACACATTACACAGCACAGACTGTACTAAAGACTGAGCAGGGTACAACCAACCTTGCAGCTGCACGTGTTCCTAACCTAAGGCCTCCAGTCACTACCACAGAAGGCTGCTTCACTCTGCAATCACTGTCCTATCTTAAAAATAATATAAGGAGGAAGTGTTGGATTATTTTAATTCAAAGTCCTTGGTTTGAAACACAGTACTGAAATAATATTCAAAATGTACAAAACATAATCCTGTATGAGCAAGAAAAGTCTCTCACCTGTATGGTGAATTCCTGAAAAAGATGAAATAAAATATGAACTAATAAAAGTTCCTGGCATGACTCTTCTAAAAGCCAACACAGCCTCCTTTCATACAACATAATACCTGTCCATATAAATATGTATTTTACTCAGAATGGCCTCTTAAAGCATATGAAGACTTTTCCATTCACAGGCTGCTGATTACAGGACCTGAATTTTATTTACGATCAATTGGAACAGTGACTTCCAGATTTCTGATTAATATTTTTTAGAGGAAGGCAGTGCCGGTAGATATCTCAGAAAAGTGATGTGGTATTGTCTTAAGGCATTTCTTGTGAAACAATTCTTGTTATGTTAGCAGTGAAGGTTTCTGCAGCGTACAGGGGTTTGTGGAATCACTCAGTGTGTAGAACAGCTGAAAGCTCTTGGCTATGCTCCATGCCTCACAATGTACCCAAGGCACACAATTATTATACGACATCATGTCATGTTCGCTGCTCAACTATTCGTTTTGTTCACTGGAAGTTAATAAAACCCGCTTTCACCTGCAATTCCTTGGGCTCCCTTCATTAAAACTTCTGACTGCACGATTCCCTGAATACAGCTGCACGACTCAGCCCTGTGCAGAGCACTTCATTAGTCATGGTACCTACATCCATTTTCTATAATAGCTGTTAATGCTTCTTGGCTTTCTAAACCACCTTGCTTTCTCAACAATAATGGGTTACAGAGACTATAACATTATGGAACATTCATTTTCTATCAGCCATAGTAACAAAACTAGCAATTGTTTTAAAGATGAAATCTGGCTTTTTAAGTGGCACAATAGCAGAAGTGTTGCCATCCATATTTCACAGTGTCGATAATACATCAGGTTGCTAGCTGCCAAACAAATTTAATTTACCCAGTTCTCAGTTTGCATTAACCTTTGAATAATAAAGCACAGCTGAGACTGCTGTAAGAAACAAACCAGAGAATGAATAATTAAAACCACCTCCACTGCCTTTAGAAAGACCAATCCTGAGTCAACAGGGAAGGTTTAATTGTGACTGAACTAGGCATTAAGGGGCTAATTGAACTCTTTATAAGCCCAAACAAATGCAGTCCTACATCAGTGGTATGGTATACAATGTTCACAGAAAATAAAACTCCTAAAAAATGCAGGCAATTATTTCAAATAGAAAAGACAAGAAGCAAGGCAAGTCTAAATCTTACACCAAAAAAAGCCCATAATATGTGAAAGGAATCCCTTCTCATTTTCTGCAGGAAAATGTTCTAATACTTAAAGAAGCAATTCCGCAGTCGATGCCAGGAGGTTAAAATGGAAGTGATATAAATGTCATTTCCAGAGAAATGGTTGGAAATAAGTAACAAAAGCTAGCCCTAGCTCTTTCAGAACTTATTTAGCCAGGAGGGGATGGTTTGGCCCTTTCTGCATTTGACTGAGGCTGACTTTTTTGGTCTGAAATCTCTCTGACAGTGGCAATTTCATACTGTATATTATTTTTATTTGTTTTGCCTATTTATTTAATTGCATTAACATTTGAAATGAGCAGTCATTAATTAGAATAGTTGGAAAACGCTCCATCTGCCAGTTGAACTGTTTCGGCACGTCCAGCTACAAGCCCAGCCTGATCACATTCTGAGCATGCTGATTAACATTAATTGATGGTTTTCTTTGCAAATGAGAGATGAAGCTTTATTAAGTATTATTATTAATTTGAAGAATAGCTTAAATTGTATGGAGTGTGGGAAGACTGCTGTTATTGATGCTGCCTGTTTGAGTGCTTGCTGGCAGCAGGGCTGTTCAGCCATGTGAAATACCAGCCCATGTGCACAGGCAACAGCTGGTATTAAGGGCAACAGCATGCACAAGCATCACGGTTTTTCATTTGTGCATTAATAATACAAAAAGTTTGACAGGTGTACTATCTTTGTTTTCCTTCTTTCTTAATTGTTAAGTTTTTTATTTATCCACAATACTGGCAACCAGAACAGATTTCACCAGAGAAAATTCCCACATGTGCAAGACGTCAGCCTGAGCCTTATTCTGTGAGGTTTAAAATGCAAGAGGATTTAATTACCCTCCTCGCTACATGGATATCTGCCCGACACACTGAAGCCCAAATGTTTTACATTCAGTATGATTTATATCCCAGCTCTATTAAAGTTACTGGCAACCAAACCCCAGATCTCAAAGAAAGTGCACCAAACAGCTCAGTGCCTGAAGTTCTGTAATCTTTGGAAGAACAGATTTAGATGTGCACCCTCTCAGCAAAGGGCAGACTAAATCTGTCCTGAACTCAGCTGACCCAGGGCCAGAGCACACACAGGCTGCCTGTGATTACCCTGCTGCTACACAGTCAGCTCCAAGGGAGAGACAACGGTGGCTGGGCAGCTCCAGGAGGAAGTGGATGAACCCTGAGGTAGCTGGATGGACTCTTAGGAGGACAGGTCTGCTGTGAGACCAGCAGTGCAGCCTCCCAGGGTGAGCCCAGATGCTGACCAGGCAGTGACTCTGCGGGGTGGGACAATCAAGGAGCCAGCAGAGAGGTTGTAGTGTGGCTCTGAACTGGTGCTCCCTACTTCTCCAGTGTTACCTCCCAAGTGGAATACGTAACATAAGACCAAGGAGGTGCAGCTGAGCTCCTGGAGACTTGAAGTTATTAATGACTTGCCAAGAGCCAGCTGTCTGCTGCTGTTATTCCCATGCAGCTGATGAGACCCTCCACAGAACACTGTACTTCACCTCTGCAGAGGTTTGCTCAGTGGAAGAGCTGGAATAGGTGGACATGGAGCCAGTTTTCTTCCAGAACAACACCCATATGAGTGTATGAAATTCAGGACAAAGGAGTGAAAACATGTAAAATGGTCTTTTTATTTCCACTCTCCTTTGCCTCTCCTATATTTCAGTTCTGCCATGGCTTTTCATAGATACTTGCAGGTGAAATGTATGGACATCAGTTACAGTTCTTAGCAAAACACTTCAAATGCTACTAGAACTGAATTAACTTTGCTTTAAATATGCTTACCACATGGAGTATTTTCCATTCCCTCAATGTGATTTAGGCAGGCAGCCACTTGAAAGCAGTGCTGTTAAAAACTGCTTGTCCAGTGCAATGCATTATAAACACCAAGCTTTCCCTGCATTTAAAGTATCCTAAAATATTAAATGCAAAATAATGTATTATGGGACTTGTATGAAAACAACAGCATTCATGAGATATACCAGATGTAAACCTATCTGGAGATGTTATTAAAGTACAGTTGATTTTTAGCTGTCATTTGTATACAAATATACGTAATTTCCAGAGAGTAATTTTAAAAAGTCAAAATACAGAAGGTCAAGAAAATAACTATGTTTACCTTGATTATCAAGTAGTCATACAAAACAGATTGGTCAAAATAATGTTATCATTTTTAATCTACCTTATATTTCTCGATGAGAGGGGTCACATTTTTTCCCAGCATCTATGACTGGAGGTAACCTAAACTTGTAATGTGTTTCTGGCAAGGTGGAAAATGAGGACTATTTCAGTTTCTTCCCTTCTGTTCTTGGTCTCTGAATCCTGCAGGTATCCACCATTAAAATGGATACTCTTTAACACAAGGGAAAGGCAAGCCTGTAGCACAAAACATGTAGGATTTTAACTTCAATGGTTTTCTAGATCTGATACATGAACAGTGCATAGCAGGGAACTGATCAGGCCAAATAAAACAGGAAAGCATGTTGGTTGGAGGCCTTCCTATTCCTCAGGACTCAGAAAGAAATGGAGAGATTCTTGTGGAGAGAGTGGGTTTTTATAACAGTGAAGAATAAAGCAGAAGCAGGATATCTTACTAATGCCCATAAACTCACTTTCCATGGCATTGTCTATGGCAACTCACTCCTAGTATTGCATTATGTAATCTGAATTGCCTTAGCACACAGAAACACACATCAGAGCCAGGCTGCAGTCCCTCTCAACTATCTCTGGTAACTTACAACAGTAGGAAAAAAGACACACGGAAGGCCATTTCTCTTCCTGGTCTTTCATTGTGCAGAGTCTTGGCTTCAATTTTTAGGAGCTTTCCCTCTGAGGAGAGAAGCTCATTACAGAATGATCTTCATTTCTAAGTACTACAACAGTTTCTTGCAATCCCACTTCTTGCAGATCTAACAGATACACAGGAACAAATCCTGCCTGTAGCTGCTTTCTCTGAATGCTTCTGGGAAGCCATTTGCCTAGAGGGCAAAGCGGATACAAAAGCTCAATAAGATTGGCAAAATAATTTAAGACCACAGCTGGTGAGGTGAGAAGATGGATGTGGCAAACCAGAAGACTGCAGATTCAGCTTTCAATGAGATACATTTCTTGAGAAGCAGATATGAAGCTTCATTAAAATAAACTTAGTCTACTCTCTGCTCTATATTTTAAACATGATACCAATAATGAAACTAAGGTGCTAATAATGAAACTAACTTCTAAGCAGAAGTGTTGCTTTGGTCTGCACCACAGCTCAAGGTTGACTCTGTGCTTGGGGACAACCATGAGAGGTGCAAGGGGGCTGTGCTGGGCGAGTGGCTGCTGGATAATCTCAGTCTGGGAAGAAGCGAATCAGCAGCAGCTATGCTGATACATCGCCAGCTGTTTCACACCCACCTCCCCAACCCACTATTCAACAAAGTGCAAAAACATGCCATTGAGAAGCAGTGGCATCACAGTCCTGTAAGGCACTGCCATATTTCTGTAACTTTGGAATGGATACAGGCAGTGTTAGGATACAGACAGTGCCAGCAGTACAGGTTATCTCCTGAATTTCTTCTGCTCTTGTCCCAGTCTTGTCTTCTGCTCCCTGCAACCTGGAAGCCCACCTGATCCACCACCTCTTGAGCCTTATTACTCCCTTGTTACTGGCTATTACTCTTTGTATGCATGTATTTTCTAGTTTCTGCCTGAGGGTAGTTTCTCTCCCACTGTCTCTCTGTGTGCTGACAATTCATTGCTCCTTCATCATGGTGGATCCTTCCCCACTTCAGGTACGTGCAGATCCCACTGCTCCTAACATCCTGCTTCCTTTCCCTCATCAAAAGCCATCAACAAATCCTACTATTTTTGCACCTTTTTCCAGAAGTGAGGAGGGGGTGAAAAATGCTAATGGGCTGGTTTATTACAGTAGAGTAATTTTGTTTCCTTCCTTCCCTAGAAAATGAAGAGCAAGCAGAGTGGGAGCCGCAGCAACAGTGGAGTAGGGAAGGGAAAGGGAGTCACAGCTGCCTACCCAGATGCTACAGTGATATCAGGAGGTACTTTGGTAAATGTATGTAATAAACAGTTGCCACAGCAGCCAAAAGAATACACTTCTACAAAACAAAAACAAAGAGATAGCAGCTAGCACTGAGACTGCCTGTGGCAATGGGCGCTGTTGTGTGGTTAATAATGCCTCTGCAATGAATAAAATTAGCAGGCTGGTCTCCAGGCAGTAAAATCAAAGAACAATTAAAGAAATAAACCCTTTCAGAATTAGAGACAAGTGCTTACTTGGGCTATAATATTGATGACTTAATTTTTCCTCAATAAATAAAGCCCCCAATTTTAGAATGCACAGTATTTTTAATGTCTTTTTTCTCCCGCTGAAAATCCTCAAAATCTTCCTTTTCAAATAATAAATTAAATAAGTTATTAAAGTTATCATCCCCTCAATTCCTTTATCTAGACGATGCAAAGAAGTGTCATTAAAATGTTGGAAGATGCTCATTGTTCTTACTAGTTATAATCTACACCAAACCTAGAAATTTTTCAGCATTGAATTTGAGGCCCAAGAGATCTACTCTAAGTACTCTAAGTAAATTAACTCTTTACTCTAAGTAAATTGCAATATACATTCAATTTTTTAAAGAGTTCTTCATTTTACTTTAAATAGACTCAGCAGTTAGTGAAAAATCATGCCTTACCATGACCTAACACTTGAATTTGGGTCTATACTAGATCCAGTATTTTTAATCACCCTACAATATAAATGGGAATTTATGTCTTGCATATGTTGGAATACCAATATTATTAGGTGAGATAAGTATGAATTTTGAGTCGGTATCTTTCACTAGACTTAATTATTCATAATGGAAACAGAGGCTGAAATGATTGGGCCACTTGTCACCCACAAAGGCTTTGGCAGAGAGAGAGACATCAGACAAATAATTTACAACACTTAGTTTCCATTGCAGTGAGAGAATTCAGCTGAAAATTTTGATTCAGATTTTCTTTCAGCTCTTCCAGTTTTCTGACTGAGACCATTTTTCATTAAGGACCATCTTTATTTTTTTAAAAGTACTTTTAGGCAAGCAGCAAGAGAAGGAGGATATTAAGACACTTTTCTAAGTCAGGCTGCAATTCTTTCCAAGTGGTTATATCCTGCTCTTATTATGTGCTTTTTATTGAAGCCAGTTACTGTTTTCATGTACACTTTGGAATCAATATGTTTGTGGTATACCTGACTGGAAGAACATATAGGAAAACTGATCCCAGTGAGCTGCCAAAGGAGCAATAATGCATCACAGCATATTGCTTGACATTGCCTCATATGCTTATTGAAACCACTGGAATTCAGTATGGCACAGCATTTTTTAATTGTCAGTCTTCTGTAGTTTTAGCAAGGTATTTCTAAAGGTGTATTTATCCTCCAAAGTGAGAATGCGGTTTACTTTAGGGCTTCCTGCCTCTTTCTTGCTTGCAACAAACCTGCAGCACACCTGATCAATGTGCCCAAAGTCTCTATGAAGCAAATCCTTTTTTCTTAAAAATTATTGGCCAAAGCTGTGAAGCTGTGCTGTCTTTAAAATTAGTAAGTCTGGGCCACATTATTAATATCAAATAGATTAAGATCAAGGTAAGTATCACTTAGCTGATTTTGTTATTTGCTTCTAAATAATATTGCCAAAAATTATTAAAAATATCCTATTGCTTTAGCAGACTGGTGTTATTCAAAGAGTACTTTGATGCTTTTATTCTCCAAAGCCCTGTCCTCAGAGCATTCCTGAGATAGAAACCATCATGAAGAGAACTGCTTCTTAATGCACAAAATAGTTATTTATATTATACTATCTACAGCAATTTATTCACTGCAAACAGCATTACACAGTGTATGATCACAGCATGCTGAGTATTCACAATGAGATTTTAAAAATGGCAATTTTGTTAAGTATTCCCAGCTTTGTTCAGCTGAAGAAAATTACATAAAACCCTGCACAGAAGGCTTGCCTTGCTCAGAGTAGGAAACAATCATTCGCCTCCTATTACACACCCATGGGCTCAATTCCCTTTTGCCACATCTTTTGTTTCTTTTTCTTTTAAAGTAATACCAGTATCTGAAGTTCCAGCTCTTTTAAACTACCAGAAATTGACTGTATAGTTTAAAAAAGATAAAATATTTTTCAGCCTGATTTGTCTCTATGGGAAATTATATCAAGCATGATTTGTAGCCCTATTTTAGTAAAAGAGAAAACCACAAGTACCCAGGAATGAGAAACACTACAGAAGAATGAATAGGCTGGGACCTTCTAACATGACCCCTAACCTTGCAAGTTGCCAAGAGATATTATTTCCATGTTACTGCTAATTTGCTTTTCCTTGAGTTTTTTTTCTTTCCCAGGATTGTAATTTATTTTTCAAAATATAACTACTTTTTAATTTCACAACATTTCCCTTTGCTGACAACAGCTGTAATTCACCATTATCTCCTCTCGAAGTTAATCGGAATCCATGACATGCAACAGTGGGGTGGCACCACCAGGCACTGTATTTTTAAATTTTAAATCTAATTTAAAAGCATGAGGTGACTAAGTGCAGACAGATAACACACAAACCCCAGAGCAGCTGGAAGATTTAAGAGGTGTAGTAGGGAAGAAAGCATTCTTTAAAACAGCACTGACTTTTTAGTTTCTGTGGAAACCTTAGAGGCAATGCAGGAGAGAGAGGCCGACAGGACTAAAGCAGACCAGCTCAAACATAATAGAAAGACTTCTCATGAATGCGTGGAACACACTGAAAGCTTTGGATTTGAAATGCATTTGATATGTTGACTTGATCACTATTAAAAAAATGATGGCAAATTCTTGCTTTTTATCAGACATGATGAAAAATGACAAAAAAGCCACACACGATGTATTAGTGATGAATGGATCAACTGAACTTCAACTAACATGTCCTTCACTTTGAGATAATGGACTGCTGATTCCATGTCAGAAATTTTTTCAAGTCATATCCAAAAAAGATCTTTACACTACTTTAAAAAAATATTAGTGTAAAATATTCTGCAGTAGTCAGACAGTTCAGTAACTGAGAATGTTTTAGACAGGGTTATTTCTAATATATGTATACCCACACTTTCTGATTATTACGAACACTACAAGGCAAGGCAGTAGAATTGTTCAGTGTCTGCACATTTGCTGTTCCTCAGAAATCTGGGCTTCTAGCTGGTCCACTAGTTATTGAATCTTTCCCCAGCTCACAAAGGATTTATCCAGTGGCCTCTAAGAAGTTTGATTTGTTCAAGACTACATTCTTTGAGAGTCCTCAGGCAGTTGTGTAAATAACAGCCTAGAAATTTTGAAACCTTATGAGACAAGATAATTTTGCAACTTGTACTCTGAGTGGCCCGATTCTGAGATTTCTGTTTTGTGACACTTTATACAGACTTTCAGTTTTATGCACAAAACAGTTTCTAGTAAAACTGTTCCAAAATATTAATGAGGGGAAGTAATGAGAAGTAAATTTAAAGAACTATGTACAGTTTATCTCAAGCATATAATACAGCTGTGTAACCAACAAGTCCGCTTGTGTCCATTTTTCAAACAGAGGAACAGGCTTAGATACAGACCCCCCCCTTATTTCAGTGGGAGATTCACACATGCTTACACATGAAATGCTTGCTTACACAAGGAAACAACTTTTTATTATGGCACAGATTAACTAACATGATGTTAAACACATTATAAAACAAGTCATTTCCTCCTGAGCAAACAAGCCTATAAAGCCAACAGGCACAGAAAAAGGAAATTTGATTCTGAAATCCATACACTTCAAAAGCAGAATCCTTTTATTTAGTCAATTTAGTTGAGAGGCTGTCTTATTTCTCCAGATCTCTGGTAAACAGAAGAAAACAAGCTTGGAAATTACTGGCAAATGGACACATTTTCACAACCTTTTTCCCTTAATTTGAAATTATCCTCTTAATTCAAATATGGAGACCAGCCACAGGTCCACAGTGAAAAGAACCTTAAAATGTCTCAACCCTTGGTTGGGACTGACTGCCCCCACTGCAGCCCACATTCTGACTTTTTCTGTGAGAAAAAAACACCATTTACAGTCAATTTTCTTAGCAGTGTCCGAGGTTTGAACTTTACACCACTTGACTTGCCAGCCAAAACGAATGGTGATGTGCCAGAGTCAGACTGGGACCAGTAACGTGGCTTCTTCTAAGTCAAGAATATTGCTGAGACTTTTTAATGTCTCTGGGGTGAGGAGACTTATCTGGATACATGGCAGGGTAAACTGAAAATTAAATATAAAGGAATTTCTTGGTTTTTCATCAGCATCATTTTATCCCAGGATCTTTTAGGAGAGTCTTTAGAGCTAAAGTTAGGAAGGGGCTTATGAAGGAAACCTTCTGTTCTGAAGTGGCTGGAATCCTCTCAAAATCAGACCTGGAGTTATCAGCTGTTGCTGGAGTTACCAACTGCTGCTAAAATAGTCCCAAAAATGGTGATGCCACAGACCTCACTATAAGAACAGGACTGTTCCGATGTGTTTTTCAGGAAAGGGCAGCTCACCTGGGACAACCACATGAGGCTACATTCTTCTCAGTACACACACCTCCATGGTGCCCCATGGATCAGAACTGATTATAAAACCATTCCTGTAAATGGCTTTGTTTCATCCTTGCCTGTATTTAAAAGCAGGATTGAAACATATAAAGTGGTTCTGGGAAGAATGATGGCTAAAGGACGCTTGTTTGTCACATAAAGGTCACAATGAAAGGGTATGGCTGGGAGGAGAAGCGCTCTGCCTCTGCTCTCAGGATGGGAAGGCAAACAGCCAGTGTGCAGGTACCTGCTGGTGAAAGCAGTCTTCACCTGAGAGATGGAGCTGAGGAACTCAGAGCTCTGTAAAATTCCTCTCAAGATTTCAGGTGACACTTTCACTACTTTCAGGGCCTCACACATGATCCACATGAGAAATGACACTTTATCTAATGAAGAATCGACATTTCTAATTAGTAAGAGGGAACCAGCCTTCTAATCTGTAAGTCATAATCAATGACTGTCATAGAAGAATTAAGGATCACATTTTTAAGGCAGGTTTTTTTGTAACCACTGCGTATGTTCCCTACATCAAGATAAAATACCAACAACAGTTGAAATTGCCATTATAATTTCCTTGGCAACAACAAGTTGGAATCTTCACTCACACAGATGTTTTTTGCATGATGAAAAGTACATTTGTGTTGTTTTCTTTCCCATTTTCAGTTCCAGCTCATCTCCTTGGCTCAGCTGCTGGTGATACCTGCTCTCATCATTGTTTATTTACTCGTAATATTACTGATTGTCTGCACTAAATGACAAACAGCTGGTTTTTGAGTCAGAGCTACCACCACGAGGAGAATCCCACAACATGGCACTAGTCATGCAGAAATTCACAATGCAAAAAACCATGTGGCATAACCTATAAACACTAGAGCTGTACTGCTTACCTTTATCATATGCTACTGCTTATCTTTATTATCCTAATCAAGCTTGCTTAAATCTTGTGTATTCAAAGAAAACAGCTGAAGTAAATGGCTATGAGCTACAGAAGTGTTCATCCTGTGGTCTGGTTCAGTTCTAGCCTAGATGGCTCCTGTCCAAGTTGTTTACACTTGGAGACTCTTTCTTGGGCTGCTTTGAATGAATAGGATTTTATACAAATCCATCTCTCCGTGCAAAAACATCCCAACTCCTAAGATTATCACTGCTGATTCCAGCCCTGCTGGCAATGGATGGAGGAGGAAATACACTGGCTGTATGTGCCAGGTCTTGGTGGATGCCCAGAGAATGCCATGGGAACACATGCCAGACAGCTGCCTGCCTTCACTGGTTATTCACCCATTAATTAGGGGTCTATCTCTACTAATTGCTGTAACCACTGGTCAGATACTCTTCAAAACCACCACATTTGGTGTAAGAGCTTTAACAGAAAAATGCCCTGGTCTCTATTTTCTAATGAAAAGAGAAGGCATGGTGGAGAAAATTCAAGCCATATTACTATTTAAATAACTTGGATATGATCAAATTCACCAATGGTTCACCTGTACTGCTTGTGATAATTTAGTAGAAACCCAGCTGCCTGAGGAAAAAAAAAGCCTTAGAATTTACCAGTTTATGTATTAAGAGGAAAATGTGTTCCTCTGTCAGATCATACTGAATCACAACAATGTGCATATGTATTCATATCACAGTTTCTGCACTTTTACTGTTTTTTGATGCCTTCAAAATAATCTTTTTTAAAATTAATGTACTTCCCAATTGTGCATTCTGGAAGGGAGAGCAGCTGTTTCCTCACAACTGTATGCATGGCCCTTTGAAGAAAATTTTGTTTATTAATAGCAATCTGTTTTCCATAGCTTCGCAATTTCTTAGATAATAGGGCAAAACACAATCTTCCTTTCATGTTCTCTGCAGAGTGAAGAGACAGATGCAATTGCAACAGACTACTTATGCTGAGGGCAAAACTTAGTACTGCTTA
The DNA here is from genome assembly GCF_028018845.1 of Melospiza georgiana. Classification (NCBI taxonomy): domain Eukaryota; kingdom Metazoa; phylum Chordata; class Aves; order Passeriformes; family Passerellidae; genus Melospiza; species Melospiza georgiana. Next base: position 38,791,197 of record NC_080430.1, on the reverse strand, counting down.
ATGTGACTTAATGACTAAAAAATGTGTATCATTTATAGATGACATCTAGTACTCTGCTAAGTTGTTATTATTATGGTCAATGAGTCTTCTTCCCTGCTGGTTAGTAAAAGGATTTGGAATTAAATCTGTTTTTATTTTACTTGTTCAAGTAGACACACTGAAAGTTACCCACATAAGTAATGCAAATGGGATTTTGTCTTTATTCCCAATCTTTTTCTAAATAGAAGTTCGCATATAACAATATATATATTAACTTGAAACACTGGGAGAAAGGGAAAAAAATTCAGGACTGAAGAAAGGCTATTTTACAGCTACATAGACATGTAAACACCTCCAGGAACTTTGCTTAATAAGGCCAGCTACTTTCAGCTATCACTTCACCGCCCGTGACAATCTTTGCATGAAAGAATTTCTTTCTCCCTGAGGCAACACTAGCAAGTTAGTGCAGCTCCCTTGAAATACATAAATGCTGTATTTAAAATTAAATGTATAGCATATGGAGGACTGGAGCTGTGCTCTGGAAAGCAACCCCCTCACCCACCCAGAGGCACTCGGGTACGCAAACATACATCCCTGTGAAACGTGGTAGATGTCACTGGGAAAATGTCAGAATACAGAAATTTCCTGTAGGTTTTAACTCGTATCAAGACACGCTCCTGCGTAAAAGATACCACAGGGTCCACAACTGATCTTGAAAAATCTCAGCACATGATGTACACAATGAAGAAGTCAATTCAGCAGCATTCAATACATGAACGCTCTTCCCCTTACGGAATACATTACTCGGCTTTTCCTAATGATACTGGACTGATTCCACACAGAATCCCTGGGTTGGAAGAGACCTTCAAGATCATTGAGTCCAACCCAACCCCAACCCCTCGACTAAACCACGGCACCGAGTGCCACATCCAGTCTTTTTTAAACACATCCAGGGATGGTGACTCCACCATCACCCTGGGCAGGCAATTCCAGTCTTTTGTCACCTTTCCAGGCCCAAAACAGAGAAGCTGTGAGTGACACACAACTTTCCTGGGAAATGAAGGCTCAGTTCTGTGTACTCAAGTGTAGATCTGGATTTCAGTGACACCAGGGATAAAACTCTCACTGACTTCAATACAGTGCACAAAAGAGAGCATTTACGAACCACTTGTAACAACATAAAATGTGCATGATGCTGCGCCTGCAATTTTAAAATCACCTATTTTTAACAAGTCTTGTGGAAAAAAAAAAGTCTTGTGTGTATAATTGTAGATTCAAATTTAAACCAGTTGACCTACTTTAAATTGTTTTCAGTTTATCATGTTAGGAAAAATATTCTAAAACTGTAACCTCAGATGAGCAAAAAAACCTGACCCCAAACCTTCAAAATAAGAAAGCAGGGTATGGTGGTTTGGTCCCTGAAACCACCAAGCTTTGATCAAGGCTTTTTTTTTTTTTTCATCAGTATTTCAGAATCACATGAAAATATGAACCACACTTGTTGGTTGACTTCCATTCCTGTCACTTTAAAGGGAGTCTGTGTTTGTGCAGAATGATTTAAATACAATTCTCTGACATTCAGAACTGAAATGTCTGTTCCTGTGTGAAATACGAGAACTCATTAACTTGGAAAGTCTATCAGCTTGTTTGACAAATCTAGATTTATTACATTTTGGTGTACATTTCTTCATAAACTAATACTCCCTATTTAAAGCATATTTCTCTTTTCATTTGCATTTTTATACTCACTTTTAAGTAATTTTATCATTGATAGGGATTTTTGTTGGATTCAGGACTCAAATCCTACTACAATATAAAAAAAAAGAAGCACTTTTACATGAATACTTTCTCTGCAGAGGTAAAAGGTCAAACAGAGTAGCACTAGACAGGAGAAAATGAATTAGTAAACTGAAGGAAAGATAATCAGTCTGGTTTTAAGGCTAACTTTCTGTTCTTTATTGCAGTGAGGGTTTTTTTTCCTTCTGTTTTTGAACTTCTAAGAGCATGCCAAATCCATGTTCCAGCTTGCTGTGCTACTGCAGCAGAAACTACACAAATAGACAAAATCTCTAAGAATCACATCACCTTACAAAACTGCCCCCTGCCTCTCAGTCACTCCCTCTGAAAAAATTTGGAGCAAAGAAATACCCTTTGTGCTCAAAATCAGGAAACGGAGGTCCTGGCAAACTGACAGGTAAAGTCTATTTATCTCCCCAAAACCACGACTGTGTGAATAAGAAGTCCTCCCAAGTGTGAGCAGTCAGCTGCCTCCCAGGATGTGACTGTAAATACTGTGTTTAAATACAGAATCATAATATTTACAAATAGAAATTACCCACAGCATGTCCTTCAAAATCCCTCTGCCATTGTCTACAGGCTTTTGTGGTAAACAAACTAGCATAAACAGTGGGTAGTAAAAGTGGTTTAAAAATATTTTTTTTTTTTTTGCAAATGAAGCAGTATTAGCAACAGCCATTACTCTTGTGTTGAGACTGCTGTCTTATTTCATTCCTTACTTTGACTTCATAAACCAAATAAATACATTTAACTTCACAGAAGGAGGAAAATCTGCAAATACCAACTTTTTTTTTTTTTCACTTTTCAAGCTTTGGAGAGCTTATCTAAAATGTCCCTACGTCTTATTGTATGAACAACTTTATCTCTGAACTTTCACATATTATATAAAAATGTCAGGAGAGATTTAATGTGGCAAGTGCCTCAAATACAATGTAAATGTGTGTTTCTCAACTTAGGGAAATTAGGATTCCCCAACAATGTTACTCATAAGTTTTGCATTGACCTATCTCAAAAAAAACAAAGTTATTGTTTTCATCCCTTTTCATGTCTGTTTTCCTATAATAGCCTCAAGTATTTTTCATCTGTCAGCTATAAAACATTGTAGTTATTCATTACATATGGCCTTGGCACACTTGTTACAGCTACCTAGAGTACATTTCAATACCAGAATTTCTCAGTTTAATACAATACTAATGAATCAAATAAAATCCAAGTGGTTTGGGGCTTCAGCTGACACTAACTTATTACTCCTGTAATCACACCATGAGCAGAAATGGCTCTGTACCGTTTGCTCCTTGTTCAGGAATTGCAGCGAAACTCACCACAGTATTCTTGCTCTGTGGTTTGTAACTACTTCCAAATCTCAGAAAATATATTTACATGTACATTGGGAATTATTTTTTCTGGTGAGGTCTTGTTATGCCAGCCACCACAGATGCCCAAAAATCAACATTCAAGAAAGGCCTATTCAAATATACACCCACAATTATTTTTCAGGCATTTTAAAGACTGTAGTTTGCTTCATTAAAATACTTCACACCAATCCTCCTCACCAGAGACCAACCCAGAACCAGAAACTCCTGACTGAGGCGTGGGGGTGGGCAGCCATTCCCATGCCAAATATATTCTCAAATCCTTTAACAATCCACACGAAAGACATTCTTCATTCATTCAATAACATTTCTTATACAGGCACATGGAAGAAAAAAGAGAAAGGTTCAGAGACATGCCTACTCCTTTGCTGTGGATCATACAAAGAAAAAGACCTGGACTTGAGGGGTGAAAGAATAGTTTTATGAAGCTATTTCTCTGCAGTCAAACATAGCACAGCTGCAAGTCACTGCTCTACAACAGCTAAAATTTAATAAAATGTTTCTACGGGGTGATGCCAATGAAAATATTCACAGTACTATAGAGAGGAGTCATTAATTATCTACAGGTCATTACCAAATGTTAGGACCTAGTACCAAAAATACATCTTGAGGTAAACAACAGTGTTTTGTGCACATGAAGCTACTTAAGGACATAAGATGCTCACTACCCACGCTTCCAAGGAGCAGCTTATTGTTTTTGACAGCAAAGTGAAGAGTTATATTCTAGGAATTGAAATAAATTTCTTTTATAGCATTACTTTTCAGCCAGTACACTACCAGAAGGCATTAATAAGGAAGGCCTATTTAGTTCTCAATTACCCAAGGATGGTGTATTTCAGAAGAGCCTTTAGAGTTTAGTTTTGGATTTTCAGGGGGTATTTTTGCTTTTTGTGATTACAGAGCATGCAATAAGTACCCAAAGCAGGCACACAATACAAGACTTGCTATCAGCTCAGAAAAACATTATAATCAGGTTTTCATTTGTTCAGCAGAAGTTCAAAACCAGGATGTGTCGTGTTGAACATCTGTACCTGCTGTACCACACGACAGTGGGTAACAGGTTTTAGAGCTTGAGGTGAAGAGCCCCAAGCTCCTCACACAACACCTCAGTGTGCTGGTGGCTGTCTCTTGTAATTGAGTCTCTTTAACTACAGAAGTAGGTTCAGCCTCCCTGCAATGCATCCTGCAGGGAGAAGAAAATGAGAAAACTAACTGTGGTACCTCTAATGAGTGGAATACTTCAGCACAGATTCAAATTCACTGTTTATAAGGAATCTATTTACTTTAAGATAGGCAAGCAAAATCTCTGTCAATGGGCAGAATAAACACTATTTAGAGTGGAGCCATTTGTAACATACTTTAATTGGCAATTTTCCCTTGATGACTAATATAACATCCTTCATATGATGATTCCGCTGCTCTGTGATTTTCTGTCCCTGTATTAACAGATATGAAAACCAATGTACAAAAGGCATTCTCCTAATAACAGAGCTTAAAATAATACATCCATTATCACAGGGAATCACACTTGTTTTCTGTAACCCGATGAATGCAACCAGAGCAAGAAAGTAAGGTAAAAAATCACCGAAAAAATATCAGCACATTTGCCTCAGAACAGATGGCGATACAAAATTATATCTAATTTCATTCTTTTTATTTTAAAAAGGCTTTTGTAGGCTCTGTTCTTCTTCCTTAAATTGGGCAGTACCTGTCCCTTGAAGGTCTGTACTGGGAGCAATAGAGTTTGGTATCTTCACTGGTGACACGGACAGTGAAACTGAGAGCACCCTCAGCAGGTCTGTGGATGGCACCAAGGTGAGGGGTGCAGCTGGTGTGTTTGAGGGAAGGGAAGCTATCCAGAGAGACCTTGAGAGGCCCCTTGACAGGCAACAGTTCTAAAGGGGGTAGATATAGGTAAGATATAAGGAGGAATGCTTTCAAAGAGGGTGCTGAGAATACCTTGTACAGGCTGTCCAGAAAAGTTGCCGATGCCCCATCTCTGAAGAGATGAAAGACCAGTATTCAAAGTCTGGCTGGATGGGGCATTGAGCAACCTCATCTGATGAAAGATGGCCCTGCCCAAGCACCTATTTGGTCTAGATGATCTTTAAACATCCCTTTCAACCCAAACTATTCTGTGGTTTTATGAGTCTATCATATTAAAAAAAATACACTGGACAATCACAATACATCATACACTATTGAGGACACACACATTTCCATGATTTCATTTTCACCAGATTAAACACCCTTCTTTTCTTTATGTGCCCCAGCGTGTTCTTATCAGAAAATATATCTTTCAAGAGTTTGTCAGCACCAACTAGAGCTGCTTGCAGCAGAATGAAAAAACATCCCCCCCTTTTCCAACACATGCATACTTAAAAAATGCCTCTCATAAATTAAAGTAATGGGACAAACATTGTCATGATACAATTCAGAGCTGTGCTGGCTTACTGAGGATTAAACTTGGCTGAGGAAGATCATTAGGAAAACAAAAGGCTACAGAAATATTTTTTTTTTAAATCATGGAAGTGGATTGTAGAAGCTCACAATGGAGTAAAAATTAAACAGCTGAATAAAGATAATGACAAAACTCTGTCCCAAGATCAGCACTGTCAGAATGGGATCCAATGTAAAGAAACACACACTACTAGAGTAAAATAGAATAAGATAAAAATTCTCCCAGGTTCAATGCAAAAGATGTTTTCCCCTTAGAGAAAACTGCATAAAAAGCTTCCTCTCTTCAGAGAGGGCAACAGAATGGAAGGGAATGAAAAGAGGCAGGTGAAAGCTCTGCATTTCCAAACATTATTCAAGGTTAGAAAATGAAAATGTTTCATTACAAGGAAAAAGACAAATCTGATCAAAGTCAGTCAACTCACTTATTTATATCTCAGCAAACACCTTGGGTCTGCATTTTGTCAATCTGCAGAAAGCAAAAGATTTCTCTGACCTCATAAATTGGCTAGAAATGGCTTGTGTACTGATCTATTCAGCTCAGCAGATACTTGGCACCATTTATCCTGGCTCTCACAGAACCAAATACACCTACCATAAGGGTGATTGCTCTGGAGTCTCTGAAAGTCAAGAGGAAAAATACACATTTTAAGTCCTCCTTTAAGCCGCTGGTATGTCACAGAGGTGTCATGCTTACCCTGGTCTGACTGCCTGACACAGCTGAGGATGGTTCCACTGAGCACTACGAGGCTCTCAGCCCTGGACACAGCAGAGCTGGGGTACAGCAAGGCAGGACTTCAAAAAAATGTCAGCAATGTCACGCTAAAAAATTATGGGGAGATGATGCCTTGTCTATTGCCTGGGAGTTTCACTCCCAATCATTTGGTGTGCAGATGTCACTGCCAAAGAGCTGCAATATAGTGATGTATTGGCACAGAAACATCTAAAGAGAGCATGTCTGCACATACAGGAAGGACTGAATTTGATCTGTTAGTCTATATTGACATTTACCTTCCCTGGGAATAACTTACTGTATGAATAGGGAATAAAGAGTTTATTCATTAGGCTAAATGAGATTTTACAGCATGACATTCATTCACTCAGCTAAGTATGAATGCTGGGAAGGTCTATGTATGGATTATATACTTGGACTAGACTGCAGACAGTATTTACTATTTCTTAAATTATGTCAGCTTCTTTAAAAGTATTTATCTAAAATAAACCTCTTCTAAAATTTTCATTCTAAAGTTTAAAACTGTGGAGTCTCTCTCCCATAATGGGATTGGATCACAGACACACACACACACTCTGATCCTGAAGCAAACATGTGCCTCAGGAGACAGCTTCTCTCACATATTGTTTCTAAAATCAGTACAACTACTTTTTATCTTCCATATGCATTACCTCTTCAGAGCACATCTAACCTCAGACTCCTTTCAAGTTGATTTTCTGCATCCTGATGCTTTCTTTTAAATAAATATTAGCACGGTCAATTGGCTCCACTACATTACTGCAACCTCTGGAGTGAGCAGGACTGGCCACTGAGCACATGGTGTGACAGCTACCCTTTAAAGCAAAAATAAAAGGCTGTCAGAGAAGATGCACCTGGTTTTTATTTAAGATTTCAAATTACCTCTTCAATTGTTTCTGCTTGCTGACAAGCAAATGCATGACCTAGGAATCAGCAGCTAGAATTACCTATTTGCTGGAAGTGTGTATTTGCTGACTTAATGTGTTTATCATTTATCATATACACAGAGGAGTTGACAAATACAATCTTCTTGTCCTTAGTAATTTTGTGGAGCAAGAAATAACTCAGTTCATTCTTCTTCCTTACTTTACTTGTTCCTAAATATGGTGCTGTGCCAAAAAACAGCTCACAGCTAATTCCGTTCTCTAACATACAAAGTCAAAGTACATTTCCAGCTGGCAAATAAAATGCAATGTTGATTAGGAATGCAATATATTTGAAGCATTTGACCTTTAAAGCACAAAAATCCTGCATCTGAAATGTAGTTTGTCACATATCCACAAAGCCATATCAAATCAGGAAATACAATTGTTACAGCTGATTAATGGTGACTTTGTATTTTCATGATTTTCGTATATATTTGTGATAGTCCTAACTTTTTGACAAGAACACTGCAAAGTTCTTGATTTACAAAGATGTTCTACTTTGAAACCTCTAATGGAATTATGTCATATATATACCAATTATGTTTAGCTAAGATCTGGGATTTTAACTTCAAACTGATGAAGTGTATCAAAGACAACAACTGAGAGCTTGCCACTGAAATACACTCTAAATCTTTCCAGTTTCATGATATTAATAATTGTCGTGTCGCAAGTCATCAAACTCTGAATTTCCTTCATATTATTTAGAAACTCACCCCCTGACAAGTTCTAGAACGACCTTAAAATTCTTTCCCCATGCTGAAACAAACTGATTCTGGGCCCAGATGTGTTCTATTGGGTGTCTAACAAGAAGCACAAAAATCCCGAAACATTGGATATGAAAAACCTTTAGTTATGTACCATTCTGTGACTTAAATACAACTAATTTCCTCATTCTGCATAAGTGTGGACTCAAATTCTATCCATATGGTGAGGAAGGCTTATTCAGACCTCATGTTTCAGAGGTTCCTGCAGCAGTTAGCTCTACCCAGGACTTTGTCCGTGGTTGTCTGAAAAAGGGGATAAAGGTGTTAAGAAAGGGAAAATCTACAGATAGGCACAAGTTCTTCAGTTCTTCCCCTGGTGTTACAGGATATATATGAAATTATGGCCATGATGGTAAAAAATAAAGCAGGCAAATTCTTCTTTCAAAGCCTATTATGCCAACAGTAAGCTGAATATTACTCCCACTGAACACAGGCAAGTTGGTAGTAGAAGCTCCCAGTTAACTGTATGAGTTTTGGAACATATTCTGGGATTCAGATTCTCCTCTTAGAGAATAAAAACATTTACTTTTTATCCCAATCCTGCTATTACAAGTCTGCAAAGAACTTTGTACTGATTCTAAGAAAAAATAAGCTCCTTCCAAATCTAGTTTTGTATTTTGTTTAGTCGAATGCAAAAAACCACTCGCCAGTAGAGGGGGTATAGCTCAACCATTTTTCGTGCTGAAAGGGGCTGTCACAGTACTAAGGAGAGGACAATACGGAGAACAAGAGGTTGTGCAAATTTACATGCCTTTAGAAAGAGGAGCTACAAGGGGAGAAGGGCTTCTGGAATGCACCAGGCAAAAGCAGTAGGAAAGCAAATATTAATTTCAAGCTTTTAGCATTTTAATATAAGCCAACCAAAAGACAGAAAACATCACGAGTACCTTCAACTGATTTCAGACTGAAACCTCTTCTCTAAGTATTTTAGCTCAACAGTGGAAATATCCTACTTATTTTGAATGCAGAAATTCTGTGCGTCAAAAAATTCCAGGAATAGACCCGAGCATCATGTAATTCAATGACTTTCAGCATTACAGCAAAATAAGATGTGGAGGTATTCTCCTTGAGAAATTACAGGCAAAAAACTTAATACCATTATGTGAGTCCAATCTAGTTGAACTGGAACACTTGTATGACACTTTGCTACGTCCCCATTGGTAACAGCAAGTCCTGGTGAGGAAAATTCCCTCCCAAAAAAGGGAACACATCTCAAGGTCAGAGAGGAGGTGTGTTTTTATGCTGCAGAATTCCTGGCTGCCACCAAACTAACTGCAACTAGCAAAAGGGAAATTTTTCAGGTTTCCAAAAATATGCCTGAAGAATGTTGACAAATACATGAGCTGTCATTGACAAGCAAGTTCAGGCTCAAACTACGAAACCAACGTCCTATTTAGAGGTCTGGGGTTTTAAGTAACGATATATTTTTATGTGAAGACCTCACAAATACCTTTGAGGCCAAGGTGTGGTTGCTCAGCACTTCCCAAATTAGACTCTTAGGTCATGATTCAAGAAACCTCTTTAATAAGTGCTCAATTACTAACCCAAATGCATTTGTGTTATTCTGAGCTTCAAAGTTGGACTCTGGAACTGGCAGCACCCAACACAGGAAACCCTTTTTGAGTTTGCTCCAGCCCAAAAGGTGAAGCATGCCTTGGAGAGCCTTTTCAGAAGGATCCTGGTCAGGTACGAATTCTGTTGAAGCTTTGTAACACTTCAGAGAAATACCCATCTTTTCTCAGACTTCAGCTGTGCAGTAGTTTAAAATAAGAGAACAACCTTCTATGATGTCCTAGAAAGTTAAAAGCCTTTGTTACAGACCAGAGCAATTCATGTTTAAATAGCAAAATATCCTGATGCCACATGTCAAACTATTCCTATATTTTAGAAGTGAAATAAATTCCAGTATTGAGTCTTATTGAGTCCATGGCTTCAAATGGATTTAAAGGGGTGTAATTCAGGACAGCATTAGCTCTGTTGTCACCACTCAGTTTGAACAGCTAAAGCCAGTACGACACAGGCAACCATGCACATCTGCTCTATTCTGTGAGGAGCTTTATATACATACATTTTGTGTAATATAGGCATCAATCAGCTAAAAAAAGCAAAGTGTACCTGTGCTACATAGTTCACTTTATCTCTGTTAATGCTATTCAGGACAACCCCAAGAGGTGGTTCTTTGTACAGGCCAGGTACACGTGTGATGACTGCCAAGATGATCCAAACATATTTAGAAATAATTTTGCCCATAGGAGAGGCTCTTTGCCCAGACTATACTGCACAACCACTACTCAACTAAAGGCTTGTAAGTCTATTCTATCCTCAGAGAACAGAGGAAGAAAAAGAGAGAAAGAAAGAAACAGGAGAAAATATTGCAGTAAAGAACAGAATTATTTATTTTCTTGTACTAGGCTTAACAGACAAAAGTTCTTCATGGGAGTCTCTCTTAATCTCTCCAGTTGCTCCACTTTTCCCTTAATCTTTTGTAATTGCAATATTCTCAGATAGTCCTTGTCTCTAATAAATTGCACCTTGCAGCTCACATGCAACCCAGAAGAGGGGGAAGAAAGACAAAGGCAGAAGGCCCCATTTCACCCAAAAAAAGGTCACACAGTTTTCTGGACTTAAAATGTGTATTCATATTAAATTCTTCTCAAGTGCCAGGAGGCTAATTATATAATTAATGGAAAATCTGTCATTAAATGAGTTAATTTTGTTCTCCTCAGTGTGAGTAACATCTACATTTGAAATTTCCTCTCAAATTGTTAATTAATTTTTCTAATACAGACCATAATTCTCCCAAGTGAGGGAAGCTGAAGGGAAATGTGTTTTGATCCCAGGAGCTCCACTGCCTAACAAATTTAAAGGGTCAACACTGAATGGAGCAAAATCTATTTCCTTTGTAATTAAAGCAACAAGGAGACCCATGGCCAGTTTGCTGAAAAAGCTTTCCATGACAGTTCCTGGAAAAAGCTGGGGGTAATCTGTTCAAAGGACATGTTGTGGCTTTAGGGTCTCTGGCTGTATTCATACCAGTCTGTATTGAAATCTGAGAGATCTGGGTTCAGTTCCCGACTGTCAGAGGCTCCTGGGTCATCAAACAGGGCAGAAGAGTCAATTGATTTCATTATGTCTCATTTCCAGTTGTAACATGAAGATAAAAAGCTCCTTTATGAGGGGGGGAGGAGAGGGAGAACAATCAATTACAAAATATTTAAGAATGAGTAACTGAATCCTTCCCCGTGAACAAACAAAAACAGACAGATGGACAAAAAGACCTCCCTTTAATTAATTAAGAGAAAAAAGGTATCAGTGTATGTGTATATATATATATTTATATATATATATATCCAGTAAAATAACCTGGTTTATTGGAAAAAATATTTTGAGTTAAAATGAAAAAAAAAAGGAATGAATGGCAACTTTTACCCAGTTCTGCTCACTTAGGATTACTCACAAGTACAAGGGTTTGAAAGAAATAAATCTGTAATTATACTGAGACTTTGTTTCACACACAGGCTGCAGCTCCCTGAATAACTTCACCTTATTTACTGCTACTGAGAGCAGCAGTCCTGCCCTCCCTGTTGTCCATGATTGTGTGCTCCAGCTCTCTTGTTTGTGCTGGCATCGGTGCTCGGGCAGCTGCGCAGCTGGACTGAAAATTAATCTGACTACAGAAAAAAAGGGTTTTTTTTAGCTAAAGCAGCTCTCTGAACCGACAAGCCGTGTGCTGATACAGAGAGAGGCAGCAATGAATGGCTGACGGATAAAGGAGAGCGAGGGACAAACTCAGTGACCCCGGGGACTTAAATAGGCTTAAATCCATCATGAAACCACTTCCTCAGCCTTATCCCCACTGGCCAGAGGATCCTTTTCTATCTGTGGTGGGGGAGAGCAGTGTAGCCTCGCACAGACAGAAGGCTGAGGAGTTACTTCCCATAGATACTGCTTGCACACACACAGGAAATACAAAGATATTTGTCCTGGAACAAAACAAAGGTAAATGACATTCACCATGGGACAGACTCTGGCCAAGGCCAATCATCACCAGAGCATTTCATGTGCTTGATTATGTCCCCTTTCTAATACTCATTTTTATTTAGCAGAAAATATACAATAACTCAATATAGTAAGTCCCCATATAATATCAGGAAAAGATTTATTTGACTCAAATTAACCAGTTAAAAGGGATCATACGTCTGACTTAATGAGGAAAGAAAAGCAGTTTTGGTCCATAAAAAATAATTTGTCCAAGGAAAAATTCTAGAAATAACAATCTAAATATTCCTACAAGGGATCCTCAGTATTACAATTACAAAACTTGTAACATTTTCTCCTTCTGTGTGCCTTTGACTAAGTACTGATTTTAATACAAACATCATTTGGATAATCTCACACTTAAATCTGAAGAGGCTTACTTTCCTAAAATTCAATTTTGATAATAAATATTTAGTCCTAGTAAAAAAATTTACTTGTCTGCTTCTGGTGAGTAGTTTAAAAAAAGGGTCCCTAGTGACATTAGCTGCATATTCCTTGCACACTTTTAAAATATTTTGCAACAGAAGGGTTTAGCAAGTAAAGTATCATTTCACTGCATGTCAAAACATAACTCAGTAATACCCTTAACTTTAATTTTTAATGATGTAAATACCACATTGATACTTCATCCTTGCCTTGATTACATTTCTAATACTCTTTTATGAGCAGCTTAAAAACAACAGAGTAAGAATAATGTCTTTATGTGATTTAAAAGCACCAACAACTGAAATGAATCTTCTGTGTAGTCGTGCTTAATCAATTAAATAGATCCAGATCTAAGTAAAGTTCTCTAATTATACTTCAATTACTACCCAAGCTTTAAAAAAAAATAAAGTGAAAGAAAAAAAAGCTGGAAGTTATCAGATGCTTCATCTTCCTTGTTATTACATTGAATATGCAATTTTAAAAGGCATCGTATGTTAAAAGACACCAATAAGGAGTTCTTCATTTATGCCAAGTGAGCTGATCATTTCTTAATGATGAAAGTATTTCTCTGAGCAGGAACACTTAAATAGAAATGTTCACAATCTTCTTCTCCAGCTAATTAAAAGCACTCTGTCTGATTAAACATAAGTCTGAACAATGTTTCCATCCCTATCCTTCCCCATTCCATAATAAATCAGTGCTCTCGAGTGAGCCGAGGCTCTTGCTTCAAGTACTGACCCTAAACTAATTTTATTTTTATTATTTTAAGAGTTCTTAAAAAACATTAGCTCAAGTGAAAAATGGAGGCACGAAGTCTTTGCAGAAAGGCCTAACAGATGCTGCCAGCACAACACTTTAATGAATGACCACTTCCAGAGCAGGAACAGACAACATTTTGTGCTGAGCGCTGGCGTGGGCCATTCACTAACTGGGAGGGAATGAGCTGCCCCCCTTCACCAGAGCTGTGCTCCTCCCCATCCCCTCTCTGCTCTGCTTCAGGCTGAGGTGAACGTGGTTGAATTAACACACTACATACACTTTTCCCTCTTTCATTAAATTAATTTACCTGGTTAATGTTTTTAGTTCCCCTGCCACAAAGAACAGTAGTGCTATTTAAGCTGTCGATAAACAGAGCTTTTAAAACAGTTTTGTTTCAGGTAACTGAAACATGTGTTTGTAAACATATCTGAGAGCTGTGCTTCAGTCTCCTAAGGTAAAAGTAAAAATGTTTTCAAATATTTTGTCTTAATTTTTTTTTAATGTTACCACTGTAAATATTAAAGAAGCCAGAGTTAGACTCTGGTGCACCTTTTAGTACTTACAATAACATTTGCTGTTAAATTTTTAGTGCTATGAAAAACCTTTTTGTTCAAAAGCTAAGAAATATGCATGCAGTACGTTTTCAAAGGAAGCCCTGCTCCATAGGAACAAAACACCACACCACCAATTTAGCTCTCTGCAAAAATAGATGTCTTAAGATCACAGCCTGCTAATGAAATCTTTTCTTAATTTTGCCTGTGGAGTTCCCATTCACATTATGCAGCCTGAGAGATGATTGAGACACAAGAAATATGATAATTATTACTTTTCATAAAAGGCAGAAAGCATAGCTGTAAGATTAGCTTCTAAAATGCCTCCAGCTACCTGAATTCAGAATAGCCCCTTAACAGGGGCAGAAGGTAACACCTCACAGCATCAGAGGCTGCGAGGGAAAGACAGGAGTTTAAAGGAAAATAGCAGCTCCACTTTCTTGAATTTGCAGGCTAAAAAGTTTGAGGTAATTGTACCACTAACAGACCATGTTTAATCTTTGAAAGTACATTTGACAGATCAAACACAGAAGCTGTAAATTACCAGTAATGTCAGCAATCTTTCCATTTAACTATCAGTGTATCAAACCACAAACTCAGAGAACACAATAATAACTTGAAGATAGGAATCTAAGGAGACACAGACTGTGTATTTATTTGGTTCTCAAGAACATGGTTAAGCTGCAAAAGACAAATACGTTTGGTTCTCTCAGCAATAACAGGGATATAACAAGAGGTATATGCAAAAATAAGAACACTGAGTGCCAGAACAATTACATTTCCCAAACATTGCAAGTACAGAGCCAGATGCAAAAGAGCATTTTGAGCTGGAACACCCATATGAAGGGAATGACTGAGGGTTATTTCAGTGCAGCTACTGGAAAAAGGGGGAGTAGCCCAAAGGCTGATCCCAATTATGCTCCAGTGAACTCTGCCTGGCTGATCATGACCTTGAGGGAAGAATGGGACCAAGGGCAGTATGGAGATGAGTAGTGCTGGAACACCTGGCTAAATCTTCTGTACTTCAGAGAGCATCCATTGGTCTATTACTGGTATTAAAACATTGGGATGTGAGCTTAATATTTTTGAAAAAGTTTTGTGGAACCATATGTAAGCCTGGGAGTCTGGCTTGGTCAAAACCTGACAAATGCAATGAACTTACTCACATGTGCATTATTTTGGTACCAAGACATTTCTACTTGGAAAAGGCTTTATAAGGCTGTAATGATAACTGTAGCAGTGTAGCTATTTCCTTTGCTAAAGCAAAAAACCCATGAACATAAGGAACCTCTGTTTCAGAATAAATGAACTACACTATGACAACTGTTTTAAATACATGTATGGATTTAATTAAAGTGATAACATTTTATAATGTAAATACACAAAAACAATCAAAGATAACCAGACATAATTTAGGCTGTAACAAAAATAATAAAACAAGGCAGTAAAACCATGTGCTATTTCAATTACTACAACTTCTGGTTTCCCTGATGTTGAAGCACTTATACTGTACTTTCATACAATATAATACTGCATTTTTAGTGTTCAGTGTTGAAGTCTACACAGGAGAATCAAGACCTTAACCAGTGTATTATTATTTTTCTTTTTCTCTCCCATGAAGAGTTTCTGTGAAACAAGATTCCTTAAAATTGGTTCTTATCAATCAGAGCCCATGGTTTGCAATCCATACATCACACCCTGTGTAAAGTTTCTCCTGTAACTTTGTTTAAATTTTTCACACCACACATCTGCAAAGTTTATACAACTATCTAACCAAACACCATATCCCTTTCCAATGGATGGGATAACATCTCTCTTGCCTGCTTTTCCTCTTACAACAGAACAGTGTCCCACACAACTTGAGGCCAGTTGACTACTGCATGACTGAGGATGTTTCCTGCAGCAGCAGGAGATGAGCATGTGTTTGGCATTATACGTATGAAGGGATGTGGGTCCAGCAATGCTGAGGGCCATTATTTCTCATCCTAAATGCCTGCAGTCCACACTGAGCCTCTCAGGACTGGGCTAGGTGCCTGAGGTCCCTGTCTGTGGGAGAATAGGATGCCCCAGAAAGGAATCCAGAGCAGACAGTAAGGTTGAGCTGGGAGCTGTTGAAACTAGCCAAGAAAAACACTAAGGGAAGGGTGTGCCTCAAATTCTTCTCCTTTTGCAGCTTAGGTATCTTTTTTTTTATGGCCTGTAAGGCAGCGCTTATGTCAGCTAGGGTTTCAGAGCCCCAAATCCACCCGAACTAGTTCAGGTACCACAATTCCTCCTTTTATAACCATAACACAATTGGTGCTCACTTCTAAAATACTGCTGGAGGGTCAGAATACAGACAAGATGGAATTAATTCCTGCTTTAATTCCTTCTCTAGCTTGACATAGTTTAAACCTACATTTCTCAATTCCAGCAGAATGTTCCAATCCTATTATGCTGGGGAAAACCTAGGGGTGGAAGAGAGGCAGGGGTCACTGGCCCCTTTCTGCCTAAATTGTGCCAGTGCTGCAATGAAAGCAATTTACTTAGTTACAGCAAAAGGTAAATTATACAGTAGTCTCTTGCTTTTCAGACTAAAGTTTGAAGTCTATTGCTTTTTATCTTATATTACTCTCATATTCCTATTCCCTTGCTATGTAACAGTCTCTTGGGATTCTTCACACTTCTATTTAAATTCCAGGGACACACTGCTTAGCACTGACATTCAATTAGTTCTCCACTTAATAAATAACCATATATAATTGAATATTTTTGCAAGTATTAAACATGGAACATATTCATTGTTAAAATTTAGAATCTTTAGTTATATGCTTGGAGCCAGTGAATGACATTGTTCACATTGAAATAAAATGAAAGGATTACAACACGGAATGCTTGTGTTTAGAAATGGGTCATTTGCAATTTCAGAAAATAGGTAATTTACAAAGTTTAAAACGAAATGCATGATTGCATTGTTCTAAGCATTGAGGGACTGAACAAAAGGCTTCTGCTTTCTTATCAGCATCAATTACGGCATGAGTGTGAATAATATGAATTGTGATTGAATCATTACTAACCATTTTCGCATAATTTTCCACTTTCACTTCACCAATAAAAATTTTTTGTAAAAAATGAAATTATATTTCTTCCAAGAGCCATAAAGAAAAACTACAGAGCTTGATCTGTGACAATTATCAAGAAGATGCAGATGATCTCTCCATCCCTAACAATAGTAGCTAACAGTACTCCTGTATTTTAGGAGGCATTACTCTAGCCATCTTCCCTCATGCAAAGGTTTTCACCTCAGTTTTGATGAAGGTAGAGTTTGGAAAAAGTTTTTCTTTTGCAGCCTCTTAAGGTACTCCTTCTTATGCTTTCAAGACAGAAACCTAGTCAGAATCTGGGGGCCAGGTCTGCCACACAAACTGGTTGCCAGCAATTTGTCTGCTCTTTAGATAAGCCACAGTAGTTGTGGAAAGAGAAGCTGGCTTGCTTTTGCCCTGTGTTACAGGGCTATACTCGGTTGCACAGAAAATTGGATAGCATCTGGTGGGAGGACAGAAATTGTGGCTCTACGTGTGTGAGAGACATAAGCAGGCTGGGCTCTGCAGCCTCTTAATGTAGGGGATGGGGGAAGAGTGATCAATCCTGTGTTAATTATGGAGCCAGCAGATCATTCAGCAGCTAATATTTCTTTTGTCTGGAAGGTGACTTTAAACAGTGACAGCAAAGTATGATTACCATATAAACACTATACATTTCCATACCTTTTAAATATAAGCCTTAATTTGGACCAGGAAAAAAAGAGATTAAAAGAAACTTGTGCTTGAAGCATGTGATATTCAATCATCCAGAAAAAAAATGTCTGATTACATGTATTGTGTTACTTGAGTGCTCTTTGAAGGCAGATGAGATGAAATGTATGTTTGAATGTGTCAAACATGCTCAAGGAGTACTTTAAACAGCTCTTGTACAAGGAGATGACTTAAGGGATGGGCTCATGGCACTGTGGACTTGGGCCCTCATTTCAGTGAGGAATGCACTGGGATGCTTTGGGTCACATACAGTAACTATAGGCCTTGCTACATTTTCAGGTGAAAATACTGTTTTTTCCAAAAGTTATTTAACACACTGAAAGAACCCACAGAATACACCGGGGAGAAATGCAACACTGTTTGATAAGGATTTCCCTCAGTCTTTATATAGATATGTCTCCAAGGATCATATTTTGCGAGGTTTTTTTTAGGGGTGCCTGGATTAGTAAAAAAGCTTTTAGTTTTTTTGTCCTCTGATGTTTATATCTTGTCACGTATCAAAGGGACTACTGACGCATACAAATCATTAAAAAAATTTAATGAAGGACAATGCAGATGTTTAACTGTAAACACCTGCTACACATCTTTCAAGGAATCCTGGAAAGTAAGGGCACTGAGATTTATCAGGTTCTTATTTGTGGCGGCATCTTGATTTGAATGAAACTAAGTGAAGCATAAAGTAAATATCTGTGAGACAAAAAACCCCTGTGTTATTAGTAGAAGAGTTTTTTCTATCACATAATAAATGAGTGACAGGTGTAAGCCAGTAACAAAGAAGGGGAATGAAAGAGAAAGTTGCATGGTTACTTAATCACCTTCCAAAAGACATTTTACATGAAGGTTCCAAATTTCTTTACACCACGCAAAAGAATAAATAAAGCAGTCTAGGTGAACGTTCACAGTTTTGCCACCCCTTGTAAACATTAACTGTGTTAAGATGAAACCAAAGCCCTGCCCAATGCTTTAAGATACTGCATAGTCAATTCCAACATACCAAAAGAGAAAAAAAATCAGTCTCTAAGAAACTTGCAGAAGAATTATATGTGCTCTACAGTCCTACTTTACCATTCAACAAGGACAGTAGAAGGAATGCCTGATGATCAGATAGCTGCATAATCAAGTCCACTAATTATCGGTCAAGTTTACAGATAAATTAGCATGGCTTTCCTAGGGGATTCAGTCACTTCAAAAGCTCAAATTATGGCAGATGGCTGTAGGATGCTCTCCTTTGCAGACCTGTGCTACCAAATGTGCAGTTAAAATGAACTTACTTATTCTACTCCCTTCCTTTAGGTGGATCTGCCTTAGGAGTTGGACGGATTACCCTTGAACCTCCAGGGAGTGACCCAGGGTCTTACTGGCCACAGCACTACCCCCGTGTATCTGGGCTCTGTGGTATTATTCAAACAAAAAAAACCCTTCCTAACCTTCCCCATATTTAGTGTTCCTGTTTAGCATTTGACTCTGAGCACAGCTTCCTGGTTGTCTTACCATACTCATGTGGCTCTGTGCAGACTTGTCCATCTGCAGTGTGGCGTTCCTGCAGAACATTTTTCATAGGCTGGGATGAATGGCTGCTACACAAACTGGAAGGCTTTTTATGGAGGACACCCCTTGGGACACTGCTTCCCACTCCTGTCTGAGCACACATCTGATACCACAGCCAAGATGTGTAATTCTGCATTCAGAAGCTACGTGAGAAACTTTTTTCAGCTGTAAGGATTCACTCATTCCTTGAAATTGTCAGAGCATTTGTTTCTCTAAACAACATTTTTCCAAACAAATACTTAACACTTTAGGTATTGCTGTGGCCATTACTAAACCTTTGCTTGTTTGCTGGCAAACAGCTTCATCCTACCACCAACCCCACTAGCCTGTGCAGCCAGAAATGCCTAATTTCATAAAGACACCTACAATATCAGTAGTCCATGAAGATCTCTCCCTCTCCATGGTGCCAAGTATTGCCATCACCCTCACAGGACCAGGGATGGGGAAGGCATGCATGTGCCATGACCCTTCATCCTCCACAGTGCCAAGCAGTCCATGGGAATCCAGGGAGGCACAGCACAGGGAAGTGAGTTCATGAGGTCACTTGGTTTGTTCAGCCTGGAGAAGAGGAGACTGAGGGGAGACCTCACTGCAGTTACAATTTCCTCACAAAGGGAAGAGGAAGGGCAGGCATGATCTCTTCTCTGTGGTGACCAGTGACAGGACCCGAGGAAATGGCCTGAAGCTGTGTCCGGGGAGTTTGGATTGAATATTAGGAAGGGTTTTTTCACCCAGAGGGTGGTTGGGCACTGGAACAGGCTCCCCAGGGACGTGGTCATAGCACCAAGCCTGACAGAGTTCAGGAAGCACAGAGACAACACTCTCAGACACATGGTCTGATTCTTGGGATATCTGGTGCAAGGCCAGGAGTTGGATTTAATGATGCTTGTGGCTCCATTCTTGCTCAGCATCTTCTATCATTCTATGAAAGGTAGTTTAAAAAACATGCCATAAATATGTAATATTTCTTTTGGAATAGCATTTGATAACCTTAAAAACAACTGCCCAAACTTCCTCATCACTGTTTTCTTCTATGGACACTATGCCATACCAAGGTGCAATGTGGGTTTTCTTGATATCCATTTATTTCCCATAAGTTTTTAACGGTAATGTTCAATAAATACTTAAGTGCCAGCATGGAGTGGATTATTGCTAACATGTTGCAAGAAAATTGCACAGTGCTAAAGCTTGCAATAAAAATAAGCAGAACGCCCACTGTTAATACACTGTAGTTAAGTGTATTAGCTGTTTTCAAAAGCATTAACTCCCACACAAATAGCAATGCTATTTTGTCCAATATATTATTATCAGACAGTGAAAATCAGTTGGGGAATACCTAAAGCCTTTATGCTCACATATATTAAAATAAAATTGCTTTATGAAATTAGAAAATTGCGTGGGGACAGCACTTTAGATTTTACCAGGTGTAAACAAAATAATAATAACAATAATAATAAACAAATAATAATAAATTATGAAATTACACACTACTTGTACTGATGACTCTTCCCTTTCCTCACCTGGTATTCAGAATCACTGAAAGGAAAATATTTGTTTCTCCACCTCTCATTTTTTATTATATTTTCTGTCTCATCAGCTGATAAGATTTCATAATTTCTGAGCTCTTGTACTTTTCCTTCACCAGAGTGGGAAAACCAATATTGGATAATAATGATACACAAGAAGAAGCAATTGTTAATGATCCTAATGCGGCAGTCTAAGCTCTTCATGAATCTACTGATTATCCTTTTGTTTCTACTTCCTGTTCATCTGTCTCAGCAGTGACATCATGAAAATAATAATAATTTGCACCCAGAATCTCAAAGTGGTTTGCAAATATTAATTAATTGCAAACCTAATTATGCCTCTGAGACAGATTTTATGTTCCTATTGTGCTCTAGAGACCCACGTGCCTCTTTCCTTCTAGCCTATTTCTTCTCCTTACAGGGCTATTCAAACCCCCCTGAAATTAAGGGGAGAAAACAGAAAAAAAAATATTGGGCAGTAGAGGGGAGGGGGAGAAGAGGGTACTGGGGGAGGGAGAGAGAATAGAGTAAAGAGAGATGAAACAAAGCCCTCATATTTTACTCTGTGCTCTACCGTGATCTACCTACCTGAATCAGGAAAAATTCTGTATTTTCACGGTGTTTTCTGTTAGCAGCAATATTAAAGACAACTATATTTTGTCCTGAGGTACTGTTATGTGGCAAAAAGTAAAAAATATTACTAAAATGCCAAAAAGCTGTGTTTCAACTTTACACATTCTTTAGAGGACGGTGGTGATCTGGCACCCAGCAAGCTCTGCTTCACATGTGGCTGTGGGTTTGGGTTTGGGCTGCAGGGGTGCACTGTCACACCATCGGGGTGCTGTCACAGAACAGGTGTAACCCTGCTGCCACATCCCCTTTCTGGGGTCCTACTGTCACAAAATCACATAACGAGCTTACAACGGCAACAGAAAAACATTTAAACATTTGACAAAGCATTTTGTAGGGAAGCTATTGAGACATTTTCTTCCTTTTTGGGAAGCTTACTTTGGTATAAATCTAGGATGTGTCCCCCTTGGAATAAATATTAGAAGAAATGCTTTTTTCATACCCCCTTCACTACACTGGTCCTATTTCTTTCTCAGAAAAGGATTCATCTCTTTGAGGGATAAAAATATGGAAAATACTGTGGGTTAGCTTTTACCTCACTTTAACATCATGGGTAGTCAGTCAGGTCATTCTTCCCTGCAAGCAATACTCTTTTGACTTCAAAAATTAAGGAAGAATTATGTCAGTCCTAAAAAAGCTGCCATTTAAGCAGCTCATCCCCTTAGAGTAAGAGCAAGTAGAAGAACAAGCCAATTAGAGTCAATGAAACAATTAGCTTCAAAACTCTGATTGTCACCAAATTATCTATTTGCCCTAATGCAAATATACATGCTTCCATAACACAGGTGCTTTACCAAAGGAAAAAAAATACTATGCACTTCTCCAAATGCCTTACCAAAATTAAATGTTTCTCCTGTAAACAGCACACAGGCTGGTGAAGAGCAACACAACAAACAGAGCTCAAGTGATGTTCAGAACATTGCAGGAGTGAATCTGGGATGACAATTTAAAGATATTTTCTTTAAAATTCACGTAAATAAAAGTGTTTGAAATCACCTGTCCTGACTAGCAGAATGCAAATACATGAATATGCTTTGAAAACCACAATCTTACTTTTTCTTTTGTTCATCCAATAGCATTAAAGTACACTGCATAGAGGTCAAGAAGATTTACAAATAATCTATTAAATTAATTATACCAGAAAGTACACTCTAAAATGAGTATCTGACTTTTAAAATGAAAGCAACATCTTGGAAACTTTGGCCAAACTTCATACTTTGGTTTATTCATTTTGTTTCTGAGAAGAGTAATTGAGCAGATGACAGTGGTTTTGATTCTTCTAGTATTTCTACACTTTGGAATATAAGACTGTGAATGTTTAAGAGGTGAAATTAATATAAGAGGAAATAGCTGAGTGCATTGAAGGAGTCAATAAAGCAAGAAGATAAAACAAAAGAACTTGTAGCTTTTACACCCCATCATCCCACATATCTTCAAACCAATTTTTTAAAATAAAAAACAATCTACAAACTTATAAATCAGAATGCAATTCTAACAAATTGAAAGCCTGAGATTTGAAGCTGTAGGAGAGCTGCAGAAAGAGCACTGTAATATGCTGGCAATGAACTCTGGAGCAGCAGATGGCAGGAGAAACTCTGTCTCTTACCTTTATTCACCATATGCCATTTGACTGATTAAACTGTATTTATGTAGCAAAAAAATATTATGAAACAACACACATCACTATGGCTCTTTAGTGCACATCATCACACTCATTTTTTTTGTTGTTGCGCTAATCCATCTGCAAACTTCATGCCTTTTTTGTCCAGGTTTCCTCCTCCCTGCATGCAGTTACTTTATGTGTCTGTATCCCTACAAAATAACACATACCCTGATGCCTTAAGTGTTTAGCTTTTAAACAGGATTTTTCAAATCCTGTACTGCATTAGTGTATAACTCTGAACTCAATAGAGAGTGTTAGTAAATTGTCCTCAAATTTTGTTCAGACATAACAATCCTTCCAGAGAACCAAGGACAATTTTTTTGCCTCAGGCTCTGAAAAATTGAAAAAAAAAGTGAATCAGGGCAGGTGGGGGAATATGACTTCATTACCTGAAGCTGCAACTGGACAATTAAACTCTGATATGCAAATGGACCAAACTTAGATTTGTTTGAAAAACTCATGACCATCATCCATCTTGGGTGTAGCTTCTGGGAGGTTTTTGCACTGCCCAAAGTGTACTTATTATAGGCCTTTAATAAATACCTACTTTATTCTCTTAACTCTGTCTAGCCTCTGCTCTAGGTAGCCACTCCAAGGCCTCACCCCAAACTGTTAAAGCTGTGATCCTCCTATCTGGCTGAGTAAAATCAGCTGAAACTAGAAGAGGAGGGAAGACATCAGGATTGGGGCACTTCAAAAGGTTTTGGTAATTCGACAGGCAGCAAATTTCTCTCTCAGCAATAATTGGTAGTGCCAGACAGTGCATTTTCATTTGAGAATGAGTCTCTTCTATTTTACTTGATTTTATCACCACAATGACCAGTCAGGTGAGCACCAGGTTAGCTTTCCACGCACCTTACACATTCTTATGCAATGGTTATTGCTCTTCACCAGGACCCCACTCTTCCTGCCCCAGCCATCCAGGACACCACAGCACTCATGTCACTAAGACAGGAGCTGCTGAGAGTTAAGAGAGAAGTGGGTGTGTGTGTCACTGCTTTGTGTTAACACTGCTGGTGATGTGCTCCAACTTGCCTTAATCAATGTGTAATCATTCATTTATCCAAACTCTGCCAAGCCTCACAGGTAGTCCAGCACAGACCTGTGGCTGCTGCTTTTAAGCTTGGTCCCGGCACATGGGCTGGGCACAGTGTCTGCTCTGGAGTTCTCCCCAGCAGCCTTTTATTCATGAAAATGGCAATACTCTGTAAGAAAACCATGAATGGCCTGTAGGTCGGAGTTGAAGTTCAATCTGCTTTACTCTGCTCTGATTTTCTCATTTTCCTGAGTGAGGCAAGGATCATTCCCACCTTGCTGATGGAGGCTGGTGCCAGGTACAGCCTGGAGTCACCTGGGCCAGGCTTGGTAGGTACAAGTGAATGTGGGAAGGCTCAGGGAAAACTAAACCCCATCAGGACTAATGCAGTTTGAGGAAGGCAGTGGGCCGCAAGAGACAAAATGAGAGAATCAGCAAACTGGGAATGACTGGTTCCAATGATTGCACTGATGGAGAACTCCTCAGTCTGACTTCAGCGCAGATTTACCATCTGCAGCAGTTGACAACTGTAGCCCATTGTTAAAAACTGTTTCTAATAGCTCTGGGCCATTATTCTTTATCTTGATGTCTTCCCAGACTGGGAATAATTCCTTCCTTCATCTACACAGTTACTCTGAAAGTATTTATAGATGATAATTAGGTCCCTTCCTTCCATCCTGCTGAGTTTCTTCTAGGCTGTAGGACTGACTTACCACTTGGTATATTACCTTATCTTTCAATCCTACTTCTACTTAGAAAAAAAAAAGCAGCTTCAGATATATAAACAATCAGAACCACTTCTGATATTGCAGGATCATTTCTAAATAATGGAAAATAAAGTCTAAAAAGAGAAAGTGATGAGAAGTAGCTCTTTTTCCACATTCAAAATATTTTCTTGAAGGGATCTGTGAATATTCATCAGACAGGTTCAGATTTTTGTTAGTTAACACCAGTAAAATATACAAAAGAAAAAATAATAAAGGTTTTAATAACATTCAGCAATGAACTCTGCTAGCTATTAAATCAGCTGTGGACTTTTTTTAAAAAAAATCCAAATTACTTAAGGCATACAATTGAAATGGTGAATCATAATGTCTTGCTAAAACGTCTTCAAGGATACAGATAATTTCAACTACACACAGATCTTGTTTCTTAATTCTAATGTCATTAATTCTCTTTCCTCTATGACTGCAAGTAGAAAACCAGATTCTTATTTTACCTAGCTCTGGATTAAAAATGGGGCATTATCCTTGAAAATTACTAATGCTAAAAATGGCCTGAAGTATCCCAATTAAAGTATTTCCAGTAGTACAATTTTATGGGCTTTTTACAGATTTGGAATCAAATAAAATTTTGACACCATATATAAAGCTAACCAAAATTTGAAAGAGGTGTGCTAATCTGAAACAGATAATGAAAAGCTGGATTAAAATTTCCCTGATACACAGAAATGAACACAAAGTAGCAAAGCTAGTTAGAAAGTCCCTATAAAAAGTTCCCCATTTTTATTTAACACAGACAATTTTCAGGCTATTCATAAACTATTTTTACCCTCCCTATTCCAACAAATGAACTCTTTTACAAGCTGTCTACCAGTTAATTTGTTGATAAATTATTATTAACTCTCTTCAAAAGTAGAAAACTTTTTTTTTTTTTGCACGCATATGGTAATGATATTCCTGGGTGAAATGATATCCCTGTAATGAAATAACAGTTAGACAAGATATGCTAGTAAAGTGAGTTATATACTTACAGATAATATCAAGCTGAAACTGGAGAATAGTGATATTTCATTACAGTTAAAAACACCCCAAAATGCTACAAAATGTTTCATTCAACCCTTTGGAAAGGGAATTAGGGTTTCTTGCAATCTCTAGTGATACAATAAAATAATATCAAATTAAGCATTGAACTGAAACAACAAACCCATTATAGCTGAATGAAGGAATAAATAACAAAAAATCTGTTTTGTTACAAAAACATGGGGAAAACCCTCATTATCTTTTTTTCTTAGATCTAGCAAATATGACATCCTGGATTCAGGTTTGTTTCCCTGTCTTGGTGTTGAGAGACAGGAGATTATTTCAGTGAGATTTACCCCAGACAAATCACAGATCCACTTAAACTATTAACTCCGTGGATTACATGTGTTAAGTGAAAAAAAAACCCAAAACAAAACTGAGCCCTTCTGCACATAAATATGTGTATTTTTTAGAAGCCTCATGCAGTTTTCTATCAAGTGGGAGAAGGATAAGTCTCAGAGTAGATGAGTTTTGGATATAAGGGTCTTTATCCCATATAATAACAAATATGTTAGAGTAAGGTAGTCTTATATGCATTTTCCTTTCTAAAAATTATCGAAAGTTTGTTTTATACCTTGTTTGTAAATCCACCAACTATCCAAGACCTTCCTTTTAGCTACCAAAGTTTGGAACCTTTATCTATTAGTTTTTGATGACCTGTACAATATTTACATAATTTCATTATTTTATACATGCATATTATATGTCTGTAACATAACATACACTGTAAGTCTACTTAATTTTTGTGAATTCAAGAAAAATTGTACTATATTCAGTGTAATTATCATGCAAATTGCTAATTTGATAACAAATTTATATAACATCCTAACTGCACTGAAGTAGGGTAAATACTATTTAATTCCTCCTGTGACAGCAAAACCAGTGTGAAGACTCATCCAATAGAAGTCTGTTCCCACCAGTTTCAAGTAGGTCACCTGAATAAAGCCCATTTCCTAGGATTTGCAAAGGCAACAAGGATTTTATCATAATATTTAGAATTAAACTGATTATCTTTAGAAATCTCCCCAAATCCTTCCAGCTAGTTACATGAGACTGGGGTCAGGTAGTCTTTCCTCTATGAAGGACCACAATAACTTGTTTCTGATGGTTTTTTTTCACAGTTTAGAAAAATCTGCAGTGCTTTAGTTAGTTTACTTTGCTTGTGTTGCTTTAAATGAAATACTGCCTTGGGCTAAGGAACTTCTGTTCATGACAATGCAAATTTACAAAAATTAGTCCAGATAGTAGAAATCAGATTAAGCCTGTGTTAATGTAAACACCAGACCCCAGACTTCCACCATCACACATTTCTTTATGTATTTATCCCAACAAAAACAAATTATTATCTTTATGAATCATCTCCATTTATCCTGGAGAACAGATGTCACTCAGTGTAATCAACCCAAACTTGGTATTCACACAAATCCTCCGAGAACAATGATAACGCTGTCACTCCAAGCACAACAGAAACAGCATTATTTATGTGTCCTGAAGTATAACCACCAGGAAAGCACAGAGGATGTGGCTGAGAAGTTTGTATCACAGTGGAGACCAGTGATGAGGGCAGAACGTGGAGCTGTAGCTGGTGTGAGGTTACTGAGTCTGCAGTCACTGAATGGGGCCGGGAGACAGGGATGGGAGAGGGGAGGAAGGTGCAGGGAAAACCAGGGGAGAAGAGCTATTCCCCTGAAAGAATCTGCCTAGGAACTTGTGTAACTTGGATCACATGAGGCTCAAACATGTCTGGATTCAATGAGCAGCAAACAAAAAGGCTAAGATAAAGAAAAAAGATAAAAGTTTATTTGTCTGTGAAATCAAAATTTCAACAGTAACGTTCTAGACTCTTGCAACTGAAAACTATGTAAAATTAACACTCCTAAGCCCAAATTACTAATTTGTAATAAATTGTATATGTTTATATCACTTTTATGGAAGTTTTTCATATAAGCTTTTATGTATAGATGCACTGCTTCTCATTATTGTATTAATATGAAATGATAATTACTGGAAACCAAGTAATTAAAAACTGTGCCTGAAAAGTGTCTTATTTGTGCCTCATTTTGATCCTTTCTCCATCTATTTGTTAAGGATTTTTTCCTAGTTTATATCCTTTATTTGTCCCCAAAATATTTTAAAATAATCTAGGACTAAACAAACAAACGAGAAAACTACCTGGGAAAAAAAAGAGGCACATTTTAAAAAAATTAGACTCATCATCAGCTAAGATCTGGGAAATTTCAAGCACTCAACAAACTTTTACAGCAAGAGGCCCATTGCTAAGTTTGACTGAAGGCTACTCTTTGCCATCAGCCACTTTATATAGATCTTTTTTATCATTCCTGGACTGAAACAAGAATTTTTCAGGAGCGAAATTATTTTTGCATTAAACAAAATTTTTCTCCTTATTTAAGTTATATAGTGTCATTTTCTTAAATTAATCAGCTTTAGTTTCTTCCTTCAACTAGTCCAACATTAACCACCTCCCCCCGCTTTTTCCTGCATGAAGATAATGTTTTTATGTAGTACCATGGACATTACACCAAATGAAATATTCTGCTGCCTGATGATTACCTCTCCTTAAAATATTAAATTATATATTTGTACCTTCTATGATATCCTGCATTTTTTCTCCCAAATACTTTAAAATCACCTAAAATAGAAATAATTTTAAATTATTGTGCTTATTTTAATTTGTGGCACAAACATGCACCTATTTTAGAGGTAGGTGTTTACATTTCCTATTTGGCTATTTCAGTGGTATTATAAGAATAAAATGCAGCTGACTTCTGTGTTACTGTAATTGTGCTTAATTCCTTGTAATGCCAAGTTGCCAAATTGGTGGTGGTTAGTCTGAACTAGTGACACTGTTTCCTTCTGATGACTCTGTACTAGAATTTGTTGCTAAATGTTTGTATTTTTCTCCTTCTTCCTAAAGTGAAAAGATAACAATTGTAATTCTCATGGTGTCTTCCATATGTGTGTACTGCTATGCTAATAAGTTTTACATCCACCCACATGAGCATGAGAACTACTTTAATTTCTTTAGTGATCAGAAGTGTTAAAAATGTGTTGTAATCAATCTCAAAAAGGAAACATACCATGGAAGGTAAGTTTTCCTAACAAAACGTTAGGTTACATGATGACCTGTTTTTGCAAGTATATGATTTATTAGCTCATGGCCTGAACAATACAGATATTGTAAAATGAAGATCTGTCTCCAGACAGGTTCTAACTCTTAATCTCAGTGAATCTTGCTAAGTGTCGTAACAATTGAAGTAGCATTTGCAAATTAATGCCAGCTATTGATTTGAATAGGACCCAATCTGGCACTTGGAGACATTAACACAGTCATTATAATATTAAACAATTTTATGTAAAATTAGGATAAGCTTGCTTTTCACTAGAGTGGGGTGTAAATGACCCAGCACTCAAAAAGCCTTTCCTAGCGCATCATTCAGCACCAAAGTGTGCATGGGTAGGGTACCTTGGGCAGGTCCCTGACTGCATCTCCTTCTGACACAGACAAAGAACTCAGAAGATAACTAACAAGGACAAGCCCATGGGACATTGGGCCAAAACAGGCTCGTTTTCCTCAATGGCAGCTATACGCTTGAAAATCCTAAATCAGCATAAAGATTGAAAGGTGTCAAAACGACTGATGGCTAAAACTGAAGCCATTTAACTTTTATTTTGTTTGCACTTAATTGGGCAATAATTTTGAAGATTTAATTTTATTAAGTATCTTGGGAAATGGTCTTTATCTTTCCCTGTAATGATGGGAATATAATCAAAGATAGTAAAAAAATACATCTAAGAAATGTAATTTTTTTCTGCAATATCTAACTGCAACAACTTAAATACTTCTGGTGTGACAAACTAAAGCAGACACTGTTCACAGAATAAAACACAGAGCTCTAGCTCCGTGTTTCTTATTGCATTTAACACTTCTGGGTAAATGCATTCAATTTAATGGGTCAGAAATGCAGAGCTCAGTATCAGTTTATTCTCTTTAAAAGTTGTTTATTTCAGCCATTCTCTATATATTTTCTGGTTGCTCTTGTAAACACATCATCTTTACTCTCCTGATACTCAGAAACTTCTTCTCACGGCGATCCTTGTAAAATTTTACAGCTGTATTACTGATTTTCCTGCAAAAAGAGGAAGCCTTATTAAATGAAATTGCTTCAAAATACCAGTGTGCCAGAAACTTAAAACTCTGTTTTGTGAAATTTAGATACTTCACATCATACTGATGAAGCCAGTAGCTTCCTGAAGCTTTTAGTAGTAGTTGCAATTGAAGCAGAGCTTGCAGAACAAAGTTTTCAGGCTACTGAAGCAATAGGGCTCTCTGGTGTGGATCTTTTAAGATATTCAAGCATTGGAGGCCAAGGTAATTTTAGTGACATTCCCTTAAAGTTTCACTAATATTCTGTTAAACATAATCTGTTTTCAAAAATGACACATGCAGAAGTGAAAATGATGTAAAAAATGATCCAAGCCCAACTTCACTGAACAATATAAACCTTTGCTGCTAAAATAGTGTGTAAAAAACTAGCAAGAGTGAAAAACAGCAGGACTACAGATTTTTAAAGCATGACATCTTACAGTAGGGATTACAGTATCTGAACACCTTACAGAGAAGGGATTACAGTATCTGAACAGCAAAGTTAATTGTATGGTTTAAGTAATTGTGTAGCCATGACAAGGAACAAGAAAAACAACTTCACAAAATAAAACCTGTGCATGCATAGACCTGGAAGTAAATAACTGTGTTTAAGATGCCTAGATTTAATGCCTGTGTCTCCCAATCGCCTTGATAATTTCTTTTTTATTGCTTTTTTCCCCCCAGTACTTCTTAATGAACATAGCTGTTACGGAAATCATAATTTCTATCTGCTTATAATTTCTTTCCTTCTCACTGTAGGCAAGCACACAAAGCTACAGCGGTGAGTGTCTTTGTAGTCCTTGGGAGTGCTACATCCCCTCAGCTTCCAAAATCTGCACTGCTGAGAATGATTTTTTCTCAAGCATCCAACTAAGTGGGGTTGACTGGCATGTTCACAATTCTAACTCCAAATATTTTTATGACATATATCCCTTTGCTAACACCAACTTATCACAGGTTTAGTACCTCATCTGTCCAGTAACTGGAGCTAAACACACAGATCTCACCAAATCCATGAGAGCCGCTTATTACTTTTCATAGAGCAATGACAAGAGATCCAAATCAAAGGCCAAGGTTCCTTTAGGTAATACAGTCATTACATTTAATGAAAACATGGTCCCAGGCCAGAAAGGTAACACAGTATTTTTCTAAACAAACAGGTAGGGAATCATGCTCATCTGATTAAATCTCAGTGTAAATTAATCCAAAGAATCCACTTATAGGCAAATGGAATTTCAAGGAAAAAAGATTACAGAAACTGTATCAAATGCATTTAAGCACTGCTTTACACATGTCTATTAAACTGATGAAGGCTACACATGATGAAATTACAGGATTGCTCCGACAATCTTTGAAGGATCTTACCCACTACACACATCATCCATAGAGGAAATACAATGATATACATATCAAAGGAACTAGTTTTTCCTGACCATACTGTATTTCTCATAAACATTAGTTACTCCTGAGCCTCTAAGGCACCCATTATGGTAATTTCTTCCCTTTGGTAAAGAGGTGACAGGTCCTGGCAAATAGATGAAACATTACACTGCTACATTAATTGAAATTATCACTTCTGATATAACTGTGATTTCCCTTTCCCAACATATAACTGAAATTCAAAATCATAGACACAGACCTTTTTCTCAAAATTTGAAGAATAGGACTTTTTGTGGTTTCCCTTGAGCACGTGGTGGAATTTGATTCAGCAGAAGCAGCTACCTCAAATTGCATTTTTATGAGTCCATGAAACCATGAAAGTATTTCTCTGCTTAATGAAACAACTGTTAACAAGCAACAGAAGATAGCTGGTATGACACCACTGTGGTTGGAAAAATTACTAAGTCAAAACAATAGTTTTTCTCGCGAGTTTTACTCTCGGAATGAGTTCACAATCGAGTTTTGCAGCAAGACTACAATCTTTTTACCCCACCTTGTTCATTGGCACTGCAGCATCAGCACAGGCGTGAGAGACCATGAGCACAACTGTTATCACCTCCCATTTAAACAATTAAGTGGCAACCGTCCCTCAATATATCATTGACCTAAACAACTTGAAGATAAGATAATGCTTTAAAGTGTTATCTTCTCTGCTACATCCCACAGAAACACTCCAGATGAAACGAGGATCTCCACAGGAAGAGTGTAGTAAATATAAGAATTGTTTATAAACTGACTACACTATTTCCAAAAAAAGTCAAAGTTGGCCATTCTGAATTTTAGGATACTGGTTTTTATACATTTACAAACAATACCACTGCCTCGCCTCTTTCTTGCCTTTCCAGACTTTCTTTACTAGGCTATCTTCAGTTGTTTTTACTTTTGGCCATTGAAACAGAGTGGTCGTGTAAACCTGGCAAATGTTCTGGCTGCATGGTTAAGCTTTTAAAGCTTGAGTGCTATAAATAACTTTTCTAAGTTATAACAACTAAATTTTTATAAATGACATAAGAACATCCAATGTAAGGCAAAATGACAACACAAGAATGGCAGATAAATGCTACTTTTTTTTTTACAGAAGGATTAACTTGCAGATCTGTTTTTCAGAGATCAAGGAATTCTAATATTAGTTTTACAAGCTTAGAAAAGTAGATGGGTGGAGAAGAAGGGAAACATGATTAATCTGATACTCTTCTTGTGCCTTTTTTCAATCACCTTTCAACGCAAAGCCCTGTCCCCCCAGTACATTTATTTGCTTTCTAAATATGCAGGACTAGATACCCAGAATATGTGCCCTTAAATGTTGAAATAATACTGTGGTAGAGAAGGACTCACCAAGTTTACAAATCTGCATTATTTTCACTCAGCTTTTTACTGTGTGATAACATCTACAGATTGACTTGGAAATCCACCACAGCAGATGCTGTGCACACAACTAAGATGAATTGCTTCATCTTCCAGGGTTTATGGTTCATTTTGAAGTTAATGGTTGGTCTTTCTGGTCCTTATGAAAAAAGTCGAAGCTCAAATGAAATAGGCATTAAAGTTTCAAGAGCTATGAAAATGAAAACATTCCTCCATAATACTTACTGCCATTGCTATATTATTTAAATATTTTGTTTATTACTTGATTGGACTTCTAAGGCTTTACTGATTCTCTCAGGGTTAAGAACTACACACAATTTCTCCCAACAGTTTGGGCTCAAAGCATTATGTTCCACCTGTCCATATGAATATTACATATCCATATGTGATTTTCTTTCCTTCACTTCTGCTTCCCTCATCCCTTGGGGCAGATAATCTTAAATAAATCTGAATAGAAAACTGAGAATGAATAATACTACTTCTCTTGAGTAGAGTACAACTTCCTTAAAAAAAGCAAAACAAATCTCCCCCCAGTATTTTTCTCCTGTTGCTGTACAGTGCAGTTTGGACAAGGTCACCCTGGGATTTCTCGCTCTGCAAAGTGACAGCAATAAGGTAATGACAAGCATAAGAAAAACATCAATAAAGCAGCCATCCAGGTTTCTGGATTTTAGATGATCTGCCTACCCTGCAGTATGGAGCTTTCTCTTTTCTGCAGTAGCACCAACCTAAACCAAGTATATGAGGCATACATCTGAAGATGAAAAGGGCAATTTCTGTATATAGCTGTAAAAAAAATATTAGCCAAATGCCTGTAAAAGCAGCAGGGTGAGCTCAGTGTATTTAAAGATGATATAATATCTACAGTTTATAGCATCCTATAATCCAGTTCTTAAACTATGAAATATTTAGTCTCCTAATAAGATCTCAAGGCCATAGTTATCTATTAATTAATCCATTTTAATATCTTGATTTGTGAGATAAGGAAAAAACCCCATTGCTTGCTTGTGTCATGTGATACCACAAGCTTAATTAAAACTGTTTAAAAATAAAATCCATTAAATGCCATAGAAGTGCCAGGTGTACAAGTCATTAACTCAGGAGAGAAAAACACATTTCACTGGCCATAAAAGCTTAATTTTTCTAATACCAGCACCAATAAACCTTTCAGTTAATCTGAAAATGCAGAGTACTTGTAAAAGGTAAGCACAATGAAAGTATTATTTCAGACAATGTTTCTTCTAATGAACAAAAATATAAAATGAACTGCAAGGGACCCCCCAGCGCTGACTGAGCATAAACAACTGGAGAATGTGGCTACTGCATACATCTGTACATTGTGAAAAGTCAGTTTAAATAATCCACCCATTTATCAGTTCTTCCAGAGCAATCTTACACACTTAACATGTATTAAGGGAAAAATAGTGGTATACCAGCCTTTGATGTAAAAGGCAACTTGGGATACTCAGTGAAGAATGATGGTAAGAACTCAAAGTCTGTTAGTATAGGTAATAAGTCTAAAGCAATTACTATCTGCTACGGAAACACTCTATTGATTTGGCCACTTAAGTTTGATAAATGGGTATCATATACCAGAAACCATAAGAAGGAAGAAGCTCATAATCCTGGCACTGAATCTTAATTTATTGTAAGAATGTCAGAGTCAATATTTAAAAAACCAAAAACATGGTGTTTGTGATAATGCAGGCTGCTTTCAAATGACACCCTCTTCCCCCCAGCATGGCAAAATGCATTAATGCATGTCACAAGAATTATTGTTTCATTATAAACTGCTTTTTCCATCATAGAAGTTGCAATATACACCACACAATTGTCTGCAATCTGTAAAACAAGAGTAATACTTGCTATACTTATCAATTAAGATAATTTTAGAATCTTTAATATCATCTGCTGGCAACAGCCACATCCACGTGCCATTAGTATTTTCACATCATCAGTTTACCTCTCCCTCTGTGATTTATTATATAGGCTTCAGATGGCTGAAGGGCTGCACCACAGAAATGATAATGAAAATGCTCAGTATGTAGCAGAAACTTGTTTCAAACTCTAACAGCCTACTGAAGTACTCTGCCTTATTATTGGTTTAACTAGTTAATACCTGCAGAAACCATTCTAAAATGTATACACTCAAATCACTATTGGATACAGTTTCATTTAAAGAATTTCTGCAAATTCTGTTGAGAACTTTTAGGACAGCAGTGTGGAAAACCAGAATAAATAAAGAATTCCTAAACCTTTATGAGAAAAAAAGATTTATTACCCCAAAAAGCACTAGACAGCTTCAGTAGAGAAGCTTGGGATGGAAATGATGTGAAAGTGCACTGAAATAGAACATTTGAATGAATTGGCTAAACTTATGGGTCCTACATATGGGCAAACTTCTGGTTCAGTTGATATGTAGTGATAGTAAGAGAGGAATCCAAAGCCCATGAAAGCACAAAGGCAATCACTAAGAATTCCTAGCATGCTGGAGCGCATTTACAAGAGATACTGCAGAAAAATCTGAAGAGAAAATCTGCAGAGCTGTAAGGAAAAGAAACATTGAGTCAACTGGAAAGTTGTGAGAGAGAAACTGCTGAATACTGGACTCTAAAGGTAACTTATTTAGCAAATCAAAGTTCAATATGTTTGTGAAAGCTAAAGCCAGATGAATTAAAATCAGAAATAAACCATGAATTTTTAGTAGCAACACTGATAACTCATTGGAATAAGTTCCCAGAGGAAGTGGCAGATATTTCTGATTTCTTCCAGTCATGACAAGACCTCTTTCTGGAGGACCAAATGTGAGATCAATCCTGTGGTAAAGGTAAATGGTAGAAATGAGGGGCTGTGATAAACAGGAGGTATGAATCTAAAAAAGTGAAAACCAGAGAGCAACAGCATAAGATTCTCCTGTATCCTTTTATTTCATAGTTTTAATTTAAGATATTGACCCCATTTTCCTCTGGAGAGAAATGGATCAATAGAACAGGCTCACAAAAAGAAAATGGAGTGTGGGTCTAAAATTGGTAACTAAATCTTCTAAAAGTAACAACCTGGATTCTGTGTTCTGACTAAGAATGTATTCTACAAACAATTGTAAAGTATGATACAACAGGAAGAGATATGAAACTTAGGGCCTGATATTTTTAGGTAACTTGAAACAAACTCAGGGGATTTTAAGACCTATTATTAATGCAGTGAAACTATTGTATGCAACATTTACATTTGCTAGATCAGCAAAAAATGTCTAACTTCAAACTGGTCACTGAGCAGGGAATTATTTCAGAGTGGTTGTGACCCCCTTAAGCAAACCAGCAGTACTTTGGTACAGGCTCCAAAGGAGGTAAATGTCTGAGCTATAGCCAGGCCAAAACTCCTCTAGGACACCCACAGAGAAACAGATGAGACAGCAAGCATCTATCCAAGCTTGGAGCACCCACTGTGTGATCAACACATGAACAGTGTGTGGCTTTTCCAAGATTCATTTGTCAAGGAACAAGTAAAGAGCACATGGAAGCACCACAGATCTCTGGGGAAGCCCAACTGGAGTTCTCCTCTATATTCATTGCAAGTGGAGTGCATGCCAGGTGACTCTCCCATCTTGAGCTGGGACACCTCTCAAGGTGTGGGATTCCTTTCTTCTGAGACTAAGAGATCCTTCCTTACCTAAGGCAGTGAGACATTTCATTCCAAGAGATCCTTGGTAAGTGACTAACAGCATGCTGCATTAATACTAATGGAACACATGTAGTTAAAATTCCATTAGATATAAACTGTTACCCAAATCTGGGACTAAGACTGTAGGAGGACTTCCAAGAGTGCACCTGCAATAGGTGCACCCAAACTCCAATGGGAGTTTAGAAATTCAGGGGGCATATTCTGGACCCTGTGATCTGTTGAGAGGGTCTCCCTTACCCTTTTGCATCTCTGGTCTCTGTGCAGATAATTCTAGGTCAGGTCTAACTCGCTTTTCCTTTTTATGTTTCATCCAGGTAGGAGAGTGAGCTTTGCCATCCAGCCTTGCTAAGCTCCACTTCCACAACATCATATTAAAACCACTTTACTATTACCTTTAATGGTGATTCTTAAGTGATCTAAATTGCTCAGTTGTGACAATGGTAAGTAACATGAATACAGCCCTAAGAACTGGTAAACAAGTACTCAAAATGAGAGAGAGGAAGAATGGCCAGATACAGCAGTGAGATATTTTTTCCACTGCTAGTCAAAGGTCAGTAATTACACAGAAAATCTGTGAGCAATGTCACACAGCAGGTGAGGGAGGAAATGCAATATGATTAAGAGTTCTATTTAGGCACACTGTTTGAAATGCCTGACTGTCTGTCATTTCAGATAAAGTTGTTGAGGATATCAACACTACAGAAAGGTCCTTTTAGAAAAATATTCTTCTGATTTGCATCTAAAGATTAGTGTTCCATATGCCTGTGCTGAGAACATGATCATTAGAATTTCAGTCACGTTAATGAGTCTTGTAAGCTCATCATCTTATGCATCAATTTTACTGCTGCTCTTCCACACACATTAGCAGGAGGGAGAGCACTGCAGAACAGACTTGGGATGCAAAGTGCCATTTTGACAAAGCCAGTGCACAGCACTGGGGCAGCCACCAGCCTGTGACATCATGGGCCAGACAGAGGAGTAAGTGGAACTCGAAGCTATTGCCCAACAATAGCTCCATTTCATCCCAGAAGGGCATAAAAAACTCCATATTAAGCTGCTTGAACAATTCTTATATATATATTCACAGTGAGAGGAGCATCTACTTTACCCTAAAGCTATGAAGGCTGATTTGTGTATCAGAAATGCTGATGTTCTCCTAGAAGTATCTTATCTGGAACTGAAGGCATCAGATTAACAAAAATCTAGATGAGACTTTTTTACTGAAAGGAAAATGAATTTCCATACTCATTTCTGGAATTGAAAAACAAAAATTCACTTTTAAAAAGAAAAAAAAATCCCACAACACCTTTATGAAATTTCTGTGGATTTTTTTTTTCTTACTAGCATAACACTGATTAGATTCTTCCACTGAAGTGCTTTAGTAAAGGAAAAAAATGGACTGACTTCTGCCTAAATAGCTTGTCCATATTTTCAAGTGGTTTTCCTAGCAGGCTGATCTAAGGCTCACTGAAGCTCACAGATTCTTTCCTGTTCAGTACAAGGCAGTTTGAATCCAGCCTTTTTCAATTTTGTTGGGTACTTTTGTCCTGTAACATTCTCAACCAGAAACAAAGCATTGATTAATTGTCATTTAGATGATTTTCTTAGTCACACTCTGCCTTTTGTATTGAATATATTCTGGTATTTGGGGCAAATAATGCACTCTATGGTATTTAAAGGATGGCTTATGAAAGGTTTTTGGAAAATTTATTCATTGAGTTTTGCTTAGGATTGTTCTCTTTCTGCAGGACAAGTGGATCATATTCCTCATTGGAATTCCTTTACTTCCATTCCCTACCATGTCAGCAGTAGCTTTCAAAAACTATTTTTACATGACTGCAGCTTCTCTCTTTAAACATATGATTTTCACTGTCAAATGGGAAAGGTGACTGAAATAACACAGACTTACTCTCATGGCTATTATGCTGTTTTTCATGGTTGGAAGTATTGTAATGTTCAAGGGAGCAATTAAAATTGTTCCGCTGTGTAGTAATAAAGAATATGATTCTCAATTCAAGCATCAGCCAAGGAGGTTTTATAAACTAAGAGAACACTGAATGTTTTGATTTTAATATGCTATGCAGATATTTACTCTGAAAATAATAAACTTTATTATAGTTTTGAAATTCTAGCAAAGAAATTTAAAATAATT
This sequence comes from Melospiza georgiana, assembly GCF_028018845.1. Taxonomy (NCBI): domain Eukaryota; kingdom Metazoa; phylum Chordata; class Aves; order Passeriformes; family Passerellidae; genus Melospiza; species Melospiza georgiana. Next base: position 38,752,574 of record NC_080430.1, on the reverse strand, counting down.
TAAACTTAGGAGGCAAAACATTTGAGCAATATGATTAAAATCTATAAATATAAATAATGTTTTTTTACAACTGATAGGCATTTTCTTTCAGGAATATTTTAATGTTGTATCACATACCATAGAATATATTTGGTTTCAGTGGCTTCACCAACCTCTTCAACACTGCATTTTTCAACTTAGAGAAACAAATTTAATCCTATTTCTCCCATTATATATTAATGTTTACAAAAGTATTGAACCCATGAAAGTTTTATTTCTAGAATTCAATTTCAGTGCTTGAAACAGCACTGATTCAAAGGCTTATAGAAATAATGTGAGAAAGCATTTCAATGAAACATAACTGCTTTAGGTTCTCCCTTCAGTCTCTTCATGACACAACAGTGTTTCTCACACTTTCAAAGACATCTGGTCTCCTAAGGAAAATATAGACAAAAACTGTAAAAATAAAGAATTTTGGCAGGTGTCAGAGAAAAGTGCAGTAACACTGACACATGGCAAATGGTACCTCTTAACCATGCACAAATCCTTTTGCAGGAAACATGGTTAGAGGTTAATGTAACTTGTAACACCAATCCTTTCCTCTTCACCTTTTAATTACTCCCAAGCTCTCAATTTTATGCAACTGCTATGCAAACTGCTCTCCAGCTTGGCATTATGTGCACACCTGGGATCAGGTATTCCACAAAACTGCTGTGGGCAGAGCCAGCAGGGCTGCAGGAGACCCTTTATTCTGAACACACAACTCACACACATTAAACCCCAAACTTTTTCTAAGTGCAGTGTCAGTGGGATGGAAGATGTCAGAGGACAAATAACAGGGAGGTTAAGGATACACCAAAAGATGCAGCGGCATTAACTACTGTAGTTGCATCATATTTCTCCAGTATGACTCTTTCTGTCTCCTTTTTTACATATATGTTGCAACATATTATAATTAACAAGTTATAGTTTCTTGCCCACAAAACTAGAAACACACTAAGAACACTGCCAGTATAAGTCAGAGTCAACATAAAAATCTACACAGGTTACCCTGGAACCACAGAGTCAAATAACTCACATATTACATTTTGCTCTGAAGAGATGAAGCAGCACTTTTCAGAGTTATCTCATTTAATTAAATCCTCCACCATTCTAATTTTGTCAGTTTTACAGAAGCAATTCTGTTCTTCCAGGTAACTGTGTCTCAGAAGGAGCAGAGTGGGCACAGAGCACACTGACACTGGGATCCCGGATCCTTTTTCTAATGGTAGATATTCCTTCAGCAAGGCACTCAGCACATGCCTTTGTATAAACCAGCAAGTCCTCCAAAATAATGTGCTGTACATCTATAGAGTTAATCTGTGCATCCTCCTCAGGGCACCCCAGCCTGGGGCTGGCAGAGAGATCCGAATCTCAGACATCTCCACAGAGCTGTGCAGACCTGAACTGCTCTGTCTCACTTGGGTGATGGAGAAAAGAAGGGGACTGCCCAAGGAATGCTTTGCTCTGTTGTCTTTTAATTCGTGGAGGAAGAACCCCTTGCACTGAGTGTGCATTGAAATATGCAAAGGGATGGAGAAGTATTACACAGTAAAGATGAAACTCGAGGCAATTTTCTTTTTCTAGTATTTTAGTACTATTATGCTTTGATATAATGTTACATAAATGAGACTTTTGGAGAAGAATCTTTCCATGTAAATAAGAGGCAGAATCCTGAAGATATTAATTCCTATTAAAATTTTAAAAATAAATGTGAGGTTATCAACAGAAGGGTCTAAAGACAGCCCTAGCCCTCCTGACAGTACATATAAATTACTACTGCAGAGTGAGCACACTGCATTGTAGCTTTGGCAGAGAGCTCAGAATTCCTGAACCCGGGCCCAGGGGATCAAAAGGTGAAGGTCTGAACATCTGGCTGATGGTGGGAGAGAAGACAGTTTAAGTTTCCATTCTCTTCAAGCTGGCTAATATGTCAAGCTGCATTTTCAGCACAGTAATTGATCTCTTGATTAAAACAAAGTGTTCCAGATTTAAAGGGGAAAAAAAGCACAAACCCCCATGTATAAAAGAGGAGACTATTTTTACTAAGTTTGGAACTCTCAAGGCATTCAATTCTGCTATATTTAACCATGCTCAATTTGAAAATTAGAATGAACTTTTCTGAAGTTGTATGTTATTTTTTTTATTTAAGCATTTGAGGTAAATTTTATAGGTATTCTTTGCTTCAAAACCATTCAAGAACTGTATTACTTTTGCATACTAAAGTAGCTTTTAGTGTTCGTAAATGGCACAGAGCAAACTCAAACTGAATGTACAGTAGGGCAATTTCACACCATCTTTTTATCAATTTTTCAGTGGGTCAATGTAACAGTAGGGGAGCAAGTAACACCTATAATGAAAATATCTAATGGTAATGAAATAACCATAGTCTTTCATGTTTTCCTTTATAATATGTTGTGCGCAGATACAGAAAGTGTTACTCTGTCATTTGAGAAATAACTGCAAGACAGAGGTGTCAAAACAGTCACTGCCTAAAACAAAATAATATCTAATTTTCCTTCAAGCAAAATAGACAAGAGCTGTATGAAATATAATGTCCTGTGCTGAGGATGAAGGATAAAATGGGATGGGGAAAATAACATATTTAAAAATCTTTAACAATATAATAAGAATTAAAAATAGAAGAGAGTCGGCACACAATAAAATCCAAGTGGTAGACTAATCACTAAGAGCAAGCTGGAGCAGCAAGGACAACAAAGATCTGTGTCTCTGACATTCCTCATAAAGCAATGCTGTCAAAAATTTTTTATCCAAGGATCCCATGCTTTCTGAGAGATGCCTTACCATTATGCAGAGGGCAGCCAAAGCAGTACAAGGTCCTTTGACTTCTCTAGGGTCGCGTAACCAACCAGCTTAAGAAAAGAAAAATCTGTCCCATATCTCTTCTTGCCTACTCTTGTGCTCTGAGATGTGTGCCATTCAACCCCACCTTTCAACTCATTTCAGTTTGCTTAAACCCCCCTGTCAGGGCAGCCAGTGCGAAGTCTTTGGAGTAAGGAGCTCCTGAAAGTGAGCTTCAGAGCCTCAAACACACTCAAGCAGTTAAAGACGGCATAAGTAATACAGAAAACTGAAAACAACAAAATAAATCCTAAATAATGGGCTAAATTAGGTACTGCTGCTGGAATTTTGAGCCTTCTTGGACTCTTTCCTTATTGGCTGTTTCAGAGCTGATGGAACTCTTCCAAAGTCTACATTAATTTCCCACACTTAACAAAGCCAGAGAAACACAGCAATGAGAAGAAAATTATATTCTTTTAAAAACCTGCGGTGTTCAAATGGCAGAGCAAATGCAAGGGAGTTGGCTCTGCACTTCTCAGGCTTACTCAGGCTGCCAGCAAGGAAAGTTTCAAAGTGGGGATCAAAGGGATGATTTCATCTGATATGTGACAAAATGCAGAGAAGGGTATAGCTACTGAAAGAAATATTTTGGTTTTATGTGCACTGTTCTCGACCTGAGGTGTCTGTTTTTCTCAGGTTTTTACTTCCATTTTTTAAGAAAGTGAAGTTCTCATTCAGAGAGATGTTTACTTACAGAGGTTTATTTTAAGGGATAACTGTGATAAGAGGGCTTTCTAATTTCTACATTATACTAAGATCTCTTGGTTTGATTTATTCAGGTCTTTTATTCTAACCTTCAAGTGACTTCTGCAGTCTCTTTTGCATAGCCTCAATACAAGAAATGGAAAGCCTCACAAATAAGAATAAACAGTCATAAGATGAAACTGAAAATTTGGAATTCAAGTTTCTCTGCCTGTGAATGGCATGAAAACTCAGCCTTCCTTATCCTCAGAGACTCATTTGTATAGCTACAAATGAGAGGAAAAATCTTTCAAGTTGAAATATGAAAAATTATAACAGAAAAGAACTGCTTAACACATGCATAAGAGTATGACCTGAGTAGTAAAGCTGTGATTTTATTACATTTACCGCATTTTTATTACATTTACCACCTGAATAAGGGCTTGTCTTTGAGGAAAAGATATTCTCTCAGAAGACATTGCTATAATTACAACTCCTTTGAAATGAATGTTATACAAGTCCTTAGAAAGCTAAACAATTTCTTCAGCTAATATACAACAGAGCCTGTAAGCCTCCTGGTAGATGCTGCATCAAAACATGAATTGCATGCTGCATCTCTTCATGAATTTCTCTTAAAGTGTGGTATCTCTCTGGGAATGATCCTCTCTTTACTTTGTTCTTTCTACCTGCTTAAATACTACTACGGAGAGAGAAAGGTGGGTGGATATGATTGGAGTATATGAACATTTTTATCTATAGCTTTGGTAAAAGTTCTGTAATAAATGACTTTAGTTATGTGAAAAAGTTGGCATCACTGTATCTTGCCTGTACAAACATGTCTTGGTAACTGATCTCTTACTACAAACTGTTACACTTCTGTGATTTTTCACTGACTCTGAGCAGGATGCCCTCAGGAGCCACAGGCTCCCATTATAATTGCAGCTACATTTTGAATATATCCCCTCATCTGCACAATGGGTTACACTGACCATCACACAAAAGATAGAAACTGAGATTTGCCAAAAGCTTCAAGAGAGCACTGTCACCTCCATAGGGAGTGAGTCCAGAGGAGGGCCTGGAGCACCTCTCCTAAGAGGACAGACTGAGGGAGTTGGGGTTGTTCAGACTGGAGAAGTGAAGGCTCTGCAGAGACCTTAGGGCACTTTCCAGAACCTGAAGGGGCTACAAGAGAGATGGAGATGTACTTTTCACAAGGGCAGGGTGTGGTAAGACAAGGGGTGATGGCTTTAAACTGGAAGAAGGCAGATTTGGATTACATATTAGGAGGAAATTCTTTGCTGTGAGCATGGTGAGGCACTGGAATAGGCTGCCCAGAGAAACTGTGGAGAGCTCATCTCCAGCAGTGTTTCAGGCTGGGCTGGATGGGGCTTTCCACCTTGCCTAGTGGAAGGTGTCTCTGTTCATGGCAGGGGAAAATAGACAATCTTTAAGGTCCCTTCCAACCCAAACCACTCTAGGTTCTACAAATATAATTCCACCTTTATTGTTGGCTTTGCTTTTTCTTTATTTAGTACTGTCCAGCTGCCAAGAAGATGCACACCCTTACATAATCCTTGTCTATCTTTGGGGAGGCCACCACTTCTGGCTTTTCCACTGAGTACCTACCAGCTCCTTCAACAGGCAGCTGCACAACTCCTGATTCTTGGCAAATGTGGCAAGAATTCGAATTTACATTCTATAATGATCTAAAAATGTATCTTACTGGTTGCTTCACAAAATAAATTGTGGGGGCTATACTGTGGGGAGTCTTGAAGAAAAGAGCAACAATTCCTGAGAAATGCAGAGACAAATTGAAATACTTCAGATTTTAAAGGACTTTTTGGGATTTTCAGTCCCCTCTCCCATCATGCAACTTTTTCATTATACTGTAGGTATTTTTTCAGTTCTTAAAAAATGACCACATTAAGTATGTGCACTTCTATTTTACACATGTAAAAATCTTTGCTATATTGATATATAGGACATTAGCAGTGTTTTATGGCACCCAGCCTATTGCAAACACTGGGAGGAGAATTGGTGCTTTCTGAGAAGACACTTTGGTCCAACACAGCCAAACCCTTCAGACACTTAGGATCTGTCACTTGTACTGCACATGGGCAAAGTCTCTCACATCCTTCTTTTAGCCTGGCATGTGCTTGTAAAGAAACTGCTCCCATTAATGAAATGCAGATAAAATGCAGAAATGAAGCACATAATAAGTATTAAATAAAAAGCTACTTCAAGTAAAATATTCCCAAATCTAAACAAAATCCTGCAACAGGTCAAAGCTCTTTACAGCAACTACACACACTCTGCCCTCTCTTTTGCACCCTCCATGTGGACCACCCAGACTATTTCAATAAGAAAGTTCCTATCTGAACCAGATACCTCCTCCTCTACTGATTTGGGAAAAATCAAGCCTTGGTTACACCTTCAGAAGGAGCATTCCTCATCCCCTTCAGCCCCAGTTTCTGCTGTGTCCTCATCCATGCTGTGCTGCTGAAGAAATCCCTGGGCAAGTATGGTCACAGAGGGAGAACATGTGCAACGGAGAGTTGTGCAGCACCAGACAACAAAGACAAATCACAAGCTACAGGTGGACACAAGTATTCGAGGCAAGACAGCCTCAAATGAAGGTACCTAATGTTCTGGCTTGTAAACCTGATCATTCTGAGTATAAGCCCATTACTAGCTCCTACTATGTTGATTTATTTTTCATATTTGCCTACCACAGGATCCCAGCACTTTCTTTCAGAGGGCACAGTAGGAGACTAAAGAAAATGCCCACAAAGCAGGGCCCAACATGATTAATTAATTCTAATTTCATTCCCTGCTGGAGAGTAGTAATTTGATTGATTTTGGGTTAAAGTCAAAATCAGAAGTATCTCTGACCTCTGAAATGTTACATGGGCAATTTTTGCTAAATTAGGACTCAAATCTCCATGAGTTGGAAACACGTTTTATGTGACAGATACGTCTCACAACTGATGCATCACTTAAAACACATGCAGTAAAAAATATGGTCAAAGTATTTCAGTAAAGCTTAAATAACAACCACAAAACACCAGAAAAATACTGTTAAAATACTCATAAGGGCTTGGTTCAAATAACAGAAACAAGACGTTAGGGTTAAGGCTTGGAACTATCAGAGAATCCTTTAATCCCACATGAATTTCAGGGGACTAAAAGATGGTTTCAGGCTATACTTTGAATTTGGGGGCATCTATCATGATGAAACATGTACTGAACAGTATTTAATATTAACCACACGTGAAGCTGTTGATGTTTTTAGTTTAGTCACATAAACAAAACCGACCATGAGTAAATCTGATGTTTTAATTCATGAAATGGCAACTGGAAATCCCACTTTGCTTATGCACCTGACCTTGCTACGCTCGCGCTGCGTCTTTGCAAAACTGCTGAATGCTAATTTTTTAGCACGTTGTCCTTCAAGCGCTGCTTTAAGCCCCTCTGCTCCAGGAACAGATGAAGGGAGCTGCTGACAAGCTGCAGTGCTGGAGCCCACACAGTGTGGTTAACAAACAGCCTTCTGTGAAACCACAAAGCCCAGCTAAGTCTCTGATTAAGTCAAGCGAAATCAGTATTGTTACGCCAGGATTACATTTATATCCAACTTAAGTTTTAGGCATCTCTATCTATTGAAGCACAGATGTCTTGAAAAAAAAAATTTGTACTCTCTCACTATGAAAATATTAGACAAAGCTAAGTGTGGTCTTGGAGAAAATTTGTAGAAGGGGAACAAAGCTGCAATTAACCCCTAGGACTTGCACTTCCATTTTCTCCTCTTCCACTGCTGACTTTGAAAATCTTTCTGTTATTAAAGGAATGACAAAGTTTCTAGTCCATTAACCACCAGCTTGGGGACTCCAAGAGGCAGACAGGAGAAGGTGTATTAAAATCAGGTTTAGCTCAGGAAAGAAGAAATAGAAAAGGTGACACATAACTGTACAGAAAGGAAGCTGATACCAGATCAAATAATGATCTGAAGCTTTTAAATATCTGTAGCTTCACAGGACTTTGGATACTTCCTCTTAACCAAGACTTCCTTCTGCAATATTTCTTCCTTTTTTACCCCAACAAGATAAAACATATTATTTGAAATGTCTGAAAAATAATTGAGAACAATTTCTTAATATCTGTTAAAATAAAGCTCATAAAGAAAGCACTGAATTTTACAATTTAAATTATATTCTAACACTTTACTGATTCAGTGTGGAGCGTGATGCATCTATCAATACCAAATATTCCTATCAGATGTGGTAGAATATTTAACTTGTACAAATGCTGTTCATTTTCATGGCTTTATTTTGTATATTTTAATTGAGCTTTCTACATTGTGAAATACATTCTTAAGGGACAACATCTTACAAATAATCAGATTAATGCTCCACCGATTTAATATGCTCACTAAGAGCAGTAGTTTTCATAACAATCAGCTAACTCTTTGAATCCTCTTTGGGAACTTAAAAAGACATTATTTCCATTCCTAAGATCTCTGCTATTACTCTCTCCAGACATAGACTTGCTCATAATATTAGCTATCAGGAGATTAACATAATGTGCTAAAAGGCTAATAAAATATTTTACATGTTTTGTATTTATTATTTGAGAATTTCTACTTTCTTTATCAAGAGAGTGCTGTGACAAGGATTTGGAGAGAGGTTTCTATGAATTGTCTAAAATTTTCATTGAAAGATTACATTACATCTGTATTCACTTGTAATCTGAGATCAAAGAATCTTCTTCTTGAGCTCCCTGTGTGGAAATAGAATTTTTTTTTTAGGTAATATAGTTCCTGATGTCTGATAGAGAACTGTTCTGCCCCCCAAGCCAATTCACACAAGCACAGCCCTGAAATGCCCAAGCTCCATTTCCTGCTCCAATCAAGGAATGATTATTTATACAAATCCAAGCATTTCCCCAAGGACAGAGCCAGTGCACCTCCATGGATTATGCCACAGCACAGGATTTCCCCAGACATCTTCACAGGAAAAGGAAAGCGCAGATTCAAGCCTACTCAGGCCATAAAGGAAACTGCACGAGGCCTTTCTGCATCTGGATGCATTTCTCCCTCCTAAGGGATGAAAATAATACCAGCTCTGCTTTTTACTCTTTTATACACATACTCCTTCATTTTTTGCCTTTCTTACAAATTCATGAGGGCAATTTTGAAAAGGCTTGAAATTTTAAAAGAAAAAATAAAAGGAAATAAAAAGAAAATGGGAGAGTCTGAAAACTTGCATTTCAAGCTTCACCCAAACTCTTCTCGAAATAACATTTTTTGTTTGGGTGGGAAATTACAGATTCCCAATGAGATTTCTCACTGTATGAACTTCTGCATCAAACATTTTTGAGTGGTTGCATTCCCTGAATGTCAGAATATAAACACTACAAGCTTCATCCTAAAGTTCAAGTTTAGGACTATTTTTTGTGCAAATGACCAAATATGTTTTTTTCCCCTCATTTACAAGGAAGCTGCATTCCATGTGTTTACATTTACACAAATCTACAGAAGTTCAAGACTACAGCTTTCTGGATGCTAATTTCAAAAGTCAGTGTTTAGAGAATCCAACTAAAGCACAAGCAGGGGGCCTTCCATGAGCCAGGAGATTAAATTCAAAAAACCCTATTACCTATAGCTGGAGATACATTTCAATTACTAAATTGGCTTTCCCATGATTTCCTTTGCAGATTAACTGCTTAAGGAAGCCTGCTTTTTCCAAGAAGAACAGACTACTGCTCTATCAGATGCAAAGACATCCTTGGCCACTCTCCCCGCCACAGACATCAGGAGTCTCACAGCAGCTCTTGCATGATTAACTGAGCCATAAGCAACTGCTGGTTTTCAGCAATTGCTGCCTTAATTAACCCTGACTCCCCTTGCATCATCTTTTACCTTCATGATCCACAGATCTGAGAAAGCACTTCCAATCCTCTTCCACACCTTCAGAAATGTCTTTAAAAAGTGACAGCTGCTAGTGTCCTTATTCTCAAAATAATCTAAAGAGCTTCATGGGGATATATACATTGTCTGGTCTTGTGACACCAACGGTGTCATTACTCCAGGACTGAAATTCCCACAGCAAAATGCAATTTTAGGAGGACCCATTCTCAACATCTGCAGCATCTTTCTGTCACAAGGACACAAAGCTGCCCAAGATGAAGAGATCCATCTTTCATCTCGCCAGTCTTCGTGGTAGTTGCTCAAGTAGGAAAAAGCTCACAGATCTCTTCCCCCTTGTTGTTATGAAAGCATAAGAGAGCAGGGAACTTTTTTCTCCTTGCCCATAGATGAATAGAGAAAAAAACATCAGCCAGACGCAAGCAGCTCAAACCCAGTGCCCACAGTAAGAATGTTGTCATTTTTCTCAACATGAGGTAAGCACAATCTGGCAGATTAATATTCAGACAATACTTATCGAGTGAATCCATGGACCAAGGGACACTTATCTAACAACTTCTCCTCTTACACCAATAAACATCAGCAGTTGTACATCCACAGAGCAGACAGATTTTTTCCACGAGAAGATTAATGTTACTAATTTAGTCACACGTTTTTTCAACTAGTTAAATTCTACAAGGCAGTTACACAGATGCATACAAATATGCCATTTATACATCAACAAAGGACCAAAGCAATTACAGAGCATTTTTAAGTACATACTGTATTATGCAAGTGAGGAACAATATATCAATCTCACTGTTCCCCTAGTTGAATATAAATGTAGTATCTGTTTAATCCAGCCATTCATATCTCAGACAAATACTGTAATTACTAACTGTTGCTCTGCAATATCTTATAGCAGGTTGGTATCCCTTACAACAAACAGCAGGCTATGGGCATTTGTTAACACCAGCCTTGACATATGCACATATAGCATGGTTTGAGGAACAATTCTTAACTTAAACTGCAGGACATGTATGAGAAGATCACCTGTCAGATTATTCCAGGGGGAAAAGAGCCTAGAGTACTGCAGATCATTAGATATGACATACTCACCACCACTGTGGCTGTGAAGAAATAAGGGAACTGCTACAGAAGATGCTACTACAGAACTCAGTATCCCACACGGGCAAAAGTAAACAATAAAGTAACTACCCACTGTTCAAAGAATCCTAATTAAGTTAAAAAATCAAGTGCTTGGAAGATCATGAATGTCAGTTTTACTGTTTTTCATGCACTTGTATTTTCTACCCATTGTGCAGTTGACTTCTGTACGGCATAAAGATGAACTACCTGTCTCATTGCTGTATTTACACAAACATACAAAAGAATTATCCCAAGTATTTCTTTGTTCACATTTTCAGTCTGTGGTTATCTGAATTTATTTTGCATTTATCACTAATTGACATGAATGTCTCATATTCACTGACTTAATGATAATATAAGGACTTTTAGAGATAAGAGCCACAAAGAAACAAACATAAAAAATACATGTACAACCCCAGAACCATTTCTCACTTTCTATTTTCTTTTTTCTCTCAAGTGGATTGAGATTGAAGTAGAGTAAGGATTTACTAAAGACACTCACTGTTCTGCTAAGATGAATCATTTCACCTCACTCTCAAACCTAATTAGCAATATGTTAGCGGGTGGAGAGAACAGATAACAGGCATCTAATCTGCCAAATGCTGCATCCACAGAGGCCCATTTATCTAACCTGCCTGGTGTTTGGTGAAAATCTGGACAGATTGCTAGGCCCTTAGAGAAGACGGCCTTTGGATCAGATGTGACCTTGCAGCTTCTGAAGCACCAGGTTTTAAGTTTCAAGTAGTAAGTATCTGGGTATAAACCACTGAGCTCTGAAGCAACATGAAAAACTGATTCACAGCAATGCATACTGTGTCTATAAAAAAAATATAAATCACCATTTAGGAGCCATTGCCACCATTTACTTCATGAAGTGACTAATCTCATCCAAAAATACTGGGTTTGTAGTTTGAGACTTGCTTTATTTAATGATCTAGGTAATGACCTTAGGATAAAAATAAAGATGCACTAATACATTTTCTTGAGAATACAGAGCCAGTAGGTAGAGTCTTCCTAGAGAAGGAGGATTTGAATGTCCTGTGGGAAGAAATGCATGATCTTGAGGACCCCAGAAAGAGAACTGGGTTGAAAGTAACAGTCCGAAGGGCACATGGGACTAGTAGCAAGAATTCCTAGTATATACTGGGAACTCATTAGTGGGAAACAGCAGCCTATTTTAGGCAGTCAGAGGATGACTATGAGCCATTTAATTGAATCGGACCATGAAAAGGGCAAGGCAAGGTATTTTAGTAGAGAACAGGGAGTATTCATACCATTGTATAGCCTGTACTGAGACCTCATCTGAAGTATTTTGTATCATTTCAGTTACCCATGTTCAAAAAAAGACTTCCAATTTTAATTAGGTGTTGAACAGGACTGTTACAGAGATAAAACATAAGCCTGCCTTATAGGAGGATGCTAAAGGGGCTTGGTTTTTTTCATGCTGAAAAATGCAGCCCAGGAAAAAAGACGATTGCTTGCAGCAAAAGCACTGGGGATAAAGGATTTGCTAAATCTATGAGAGAATGTTTGTGTTAGAACAAATGGATAGAAACTGGTTATAAATAAATATGGAGGCTTGAAGTCATCAATACATGAATGTGGCCCTACAACAACATCCAGTAAAGAGACGCTAGGGTAGAAAAACTGGGTGGAAAGGTGAAATCTACCAGTCTGTGAAAAAGACTGCATGGCGTTGCACACCATGACCTCTAAAGTGACTTAAAATCCAATGTTTCTGTGGGCTTAGCTGAAAGAACCTCATGTCTCTAAAGAGCTGACTGCAGATACAAGTAGCACAGCCCATACTGAGACTGAATTTATTTTAAACAGCATTTTTCATTCTGAACTATATTTGTACTTCAAAACAGCCAACTGTAAAACCTTAATGAGGCACAATTGCCCAGTCATATTTTCAGTACCCACAGCAGAATTATGGTGATGCAGCTCAAGATCACATTCAGTGTCACAAGCCATCTGTGTCTAAGGAGAACAAGTTGGAAGTGCTCTGCATCCAGCGGGCATGTTTGGCTTTTAAATCTGATATCTTGTTTGAAGCAGCCAGCCCATCTCAGGAAAAATTAAGACCATAAAAAGAAGTCATCTTAACTCATACAACAGAGGATGCAAATAGCTAGGACAATGACCTCTGGATATTTATTCTGTGTTTAATTAGTTGCCTACTAAATAAAGCCACTAAATAAACCAAAGGTGAGAGAAAAAAGTAAGTGTCTCAGCCTGATATATGATAAACAAGGATTCCCTATTAAATCATTATCATCCATTTACTCTTGCTTAAGCAGTTACAGCAAGGGCACTTATCATCTCCCATAATCCAAGCTAAGCAATCCATACATAATTAAAGTCTGATGAATGCCAATTTCCAGTACTATTTGGTTTCATGTCACTAACATAGTTTTTTGTGGTTTTCTATGTGCTTGCTGTATAAAAGTTGTTCCAGATAAAATATGACATCTCAAGACGGAAATAGTTTCACACAACTGTTGAATGGAGGAAGTTGTTGAGTTAGGAGCTACAATATGAGAGGCAGAGAGAAGCCTCATGACCTCCTGTAACAGTAAGATTTCTAAAGGAGCGTTTCTATAATATTGACTGAACCTTCTAACTATTTAAAGATATGAAGAGCTACAATCACAATGGTTAAAAGGTATCAGTTAATCAAGGTTCAAATTCAGATGCCATTAGGGAACCATCTCCTCATGTGGAAGAAGATTCATGGCATCCTAAGCCATTTCTCAAGACACATTTCTGTACAAAAAGAGTTGTCCAAACTGTTGTGCTGTCTGTAGAACACTTACATGAACACAACAGGAGAAGATAAGCACTCAATAATTTAGTGTAACAACAATATAATTCCTTCTAAAACAGCATGTTGGAAACACTCTGATTTTAACTCTATGGAAAGAGCTGGGTATCTCATTATTAAGGCCTGCCAGAATAAAGTAAATAATGACACAAAAGCTAGAGTTCTTAATATTAATTCAAATGTAAATTTTCAGCAAAATTAATCTCTACTCAAAGAGTAATTCCTCTTTGTTAGAGGAAGATACAGCACTTTTAATATAGCACAAACCACTTTGATTCCTGTCATAAATATGAAGTTATTCAGGCAAAGTCAGTACCTCCAGAATGTAAAGTCAAATCACAGAGCTTCAGAACATGCTTTGAAGGCAGGAACACTTGGAGCTTTACCCAGAACAGAACTGCATTTACACAGCCTGTGACACCTGAGTGCTTATCTCTCTTACTGAGAGACCAATGCTCCCATTCATCAGAACACAGAAAATCATTGCAATATACAAAATTATTAAGCAAATATTAAAAATATAACACAATTATATGCAAGTTCTTCCTAGATGAAACCTTCAAGGACTATCTGAGCTAAAGGCATGTGTCTCTTAAAAAAGAAGGCAAATCAATCCAGCTAGTTTGTGTGTAGAACCCAGTGCCAAACATAATTGTTTTTATATACTTAAGAATTGGTGATTCTCAAGCATTAGTTTTACTCAAACATAATGAGATCAAATTGTTACATTATAAAAAATATTATTAGTTTTGCTAGATTCGCCTATCTAAGGAAACTAAAGGATTGTGTTAAATACATTCCTGCCTATAAAGAATTGAACTCAGAGTGTAGGGGGTTCACTCTAAACTCCAAATTACTTTGCAATTGCAAGGGTCAAGTGATATATCCTAGAATCGTTACATTTTGCCAAACTGTCTTGGCAACTTACTAACACAAACATGAAACACATTCACTTGACACAGTGATTGATGAAAATACTAATAGTATTCAGTTTACTTACAAGAAAAATTACTGTGTCTCTTCAGGCAAGCCAGAGTTTCTTTTATGAAACTGAGTAATCTCAAAGTTGTTTTACAGGCTACAATCCACATTAAAGGATTCCTTCACATTTAAAATCACCCAAATCTCAATTATTATGTGAACAACGAATAAAAAGAAAGCTTGCCTCTTCCTGATATACCTAACATTCTCCAAAATTGTTGGGACAATAATCTAATGCCCTGTCACATGTAAATGTTCTCCACAACTGCCCTCTGCTTCAATCCAATGCTGTCAGCATCTCCTCACTAATCCTCAACCCACCCAGCTCACACCTTCCAGCTCCTCCACAGTTCAGTTTTCCTCCAAATAACTTCGGGCAGGAGTGCCCAAATGTATGCACAGATTGGCTAAAATATTGAATGGGGCCAAATTAACTTGATTTTTTCAAGTTTCTTCCGTGGACCTTTCCTAGGCAGAAGGGTGGTGACAAAAGCTCATAAACAGCTCCGCTGAACTGTTGCTTTTCCTAAAACTTGAAAATCAGACTAGTCAATACACAGGGAGGCAGAAGAAGAGTGAACATCTCATTTAATGAGAAAAATACAATATACAGCTTATAATTATCCAGGTCAACTCAAAAAAGCAGAAGAATTTCTAAGAATGATAAGCTGTATTTATTTTGCCATTTGTGGTCAAAACTACTTAACCCTGCTAACTTAATTTACATTTATTTTTTATCTGTGCTTATTTTTTTTTTCTTCTCCCGCCTGAACCTTTTTTCCCATTTTAATTTTAAGGCACAGCAGGGTTCCTGCCCTGTTCCTAATAGCTCTCACTGACAAAAGAAAACACACCCATAATAAAAGAGTGAAAAAATTATAAGCAGAAAGCAACCAAACCAAAACAAACCAGCACCTAAACATGCACATATCCATCAGCTGGGGAATTCTCATTGCCTTCATCCGTGGCCAGCTTTTTCTTTGGCAATTTTCTGTTCCTTGAAAAGCACCAAGCTCATTTAAAACCAGTAATTCCACCTCATGCTAATAACAAGATGTTTCCATAGAGATGCCAGGGAACTCTGCAGTGGTCCAAGGAATGATGTTTGATTCCCTTGAGGAACCAGTCCAAGAAAAGCCAAGTTGAAGACAGTGGTGCTCAAAACAAATTGAGGCAAAAGGATAGTCCCTCATTATACCACAGGCAAACAAGGCCCCTAAAAGAGCTTCTAGGTCAGCTGTGCTCCAGAAGAGAGGATTTCCCTGTACAGGAAGATTCTCTGCCTCCTCTAGAAACTTTAAACCCTGGTGTTGTGTATGTGCAGGACAATATAAAAGCCCCAAACCAACCAGAAAACACGGGGAGCAGCTCTGTGGCAAGGGGCTGGAGGTGCTGGTGGGCAGGCTCAATGGGAGTGGGCAGGGTGCTCTGCAGCAGAGAGCCAGCAGCACGCTGGGCTGCACTGCAGGGGCACCTCCAGCAGAAACAAAGCATTTCCTATCCCACTCCATCAGCACTTGTCAGGCCACACCTGAAATTCCGTGCTCAGTTTTGCTCCCTGCTATAAAAAAGCAATGTGGACAGGCTGGAAAGGGTCCAGTGAAAGGCGACAACTGAGCAAAGGACTGGGCAGGCTGCCATATGGTGAAAGACTGAGAGAAATGTACTTTTGAGGAAAGAAGGCTTTGGGGAAACCTTATTACCATGTGCCAGTGTTTAAAGGTTGACTACAAAGAATATGGAGACTTCCTTTTTGCAAGGAGTAACTCTGAAAAGATAAGGGGAGATTCCAATTACACACAAGAGGAAAATTTTTCACAATGAGAACAATCATTGCAACAATCCCTCCAGGGAAGAAGGGGTAAATTCCCCAACACTGGAGAATTTTAAGATTCAGGTGGACAAAGTGCTGGGACAACTTGTCTAGACTGCACCTTTACCAAGAAAGGTTGGACCAGGTGATCCTTGAGGTCCCTTTCCACTCAGAGTTCTACAATTCTATGACTACAGCTACAGCAGATCAAATAGTTATTTTCTATATTCTGCCACTAGACTACTATATATCCATATTACTCAAAGGGCTAGGAAGTTTATAATACAGTGCTACAGACACACACACACACTCACACACACACACACACACACACACACACACGCACACACACACAAGCGCAAAAATGTTTCTAAGTGAAATGTATCCACCCTTCTAACAAATTCCATGGTGCATCATCTAGATCAGCCATTTCTCAGGCAGCCAGCATAAAAGCACAGATTTTGATCAACTTGAAACACCTCCACTTGAAATTCCATGTCAGCAACAAGCTGATAACACAAGAGGAAAGGAGTAATTTGTATTAATAAACATTGTAATGGAGGTGATACAATGCGTGGCTATTGTTCTTTCTAGTTGCTTTGCAAACAACTACATAAATTAAATGCTCCTTTTTTCATTATCAAATCTCTGAGGTTATGATGTGCTGTATTTTATTAGTTTAGCAGTCTCATTCAAATAGTAGCTATCTAACACGATCCTTCCAATTAGTACCTTATGTACATTCTTGAACCAAATTCTTCCTCTGGGATTTAAAGAAAACCCAGGGTCTCAGGAGTCTCTCTTGTAATTCAGCTACACACTACACTTTTACAGCTATGCAAATTAGCTGCAAGGAAAGCTGTGATGTACAGCAAAGCAAGAGATCTGAAAATTAAAATCCTGTAGGAGAGAAAATATTTAAAATTTCCTTTACATTTTTCCTTTTGTTTGGCTAATCCCTAAAGGCATTAGGGCAGCATGTTCCATCTTGAAAGTCCCTGTAGAATCATGTAGTACTGAGCATAACTACAAATGTGATGCTTTGAGCAGCCAGATAATGGTTTTTAATTGGCTCATCATTGCAGCTTCAGCCCAAAAGCACAAAAATGAATTTAGAACCAATATTAACAGGTGATAATTAAATTATGGGGTCTGCATGCTTAATATATTGGAATAAGGCAGATGAGGCAACAAAGACTATTAAGTTTAATAATGGAAATCAGTATCTACCTTAAGTACTATTTTATAGCACATTAGCAATGGTTGATTAGTGTTAAATCATAAAGTAGATTTTGTTTTCTTACTGAAGCTTTTTTCATTTCTTTTTCTCTTTACCTGTATTAGCATACATGCTAAAACTAAGGATGCCCATTTAAAGCATTGCAAATGAGCAAAACACATAAATAAATCAAATTAATTATTTAATTGTGATGACTTGAGTACTTTGTTTCCTAAATAAGATATTTACTTGAATAAGCTATTTAATAGTCCTTAATATTAAAGGATACATAGACTGTATGAGTACCATGGGAAACTGTTTTGAATCAAACAATTCTGGTAAAAATATTCATCATTAAGTCAGCAAGATCCATAACCCAGATTTCCCATTCTCCCCTGGTGAAGCAGAATCACCTGGGTGCACTGTTCTTACCACTGTAAGAAACAATGCCATGTACAGATTAACCCTGCACTTCATCAAAGCAACAAAAACAAACTTTGATAATGTCTCAGCATCACTTAAATTTAAAAAAGGAAAATGCTGGAGTTCTGTTTTGGTTTTAAAATTTTCTTTTCCATGCCTTTACACCGCAGGAAAGAGGCAGACTTTGATTTTTCCCATCTTCTTTACAGACTCCACCATGTATGCTGTTTTCTCCACCTCTGCTCTTTTCTGCATTCAATTTATCTTATCTAATGCAGCGCTATCTCTTCAATCTTACAAAACTCTGTGTCTCCAAATTAAAATTTTCATTCTGCTTGCCTTTCTGCTGTTTGCCGTTCCTGCAGCCTATCCTGTCTTTCCCTTTACAGCAGAGTGCCAGGGTTCCTTTTTCCACTCCTATGTTTTGTCTGCCTCTTAGGCTTGAGCTCAGCAGTCAGCTGCCCCTCTTTCTACTCGCACTTGCTAAGAGCTATCAAGTGCTTGAGGAAGAAACCCAGTTTTTCTGTGAGGCTTTTCCCCATTTGTGAAGCCTCTCAATTCCACTTCTCTCTTCCTGCTTGAGCTTAGTTTTGATCAGCGCTTGTACCTGTCATGCACTTCAAGATCTTCCATGTTCAGCCTCCATCTGAAATATCCTTCTTCGAAACCTAGCCATTCATTTCTCTGTTGCTTTCTTTTCCTGCCTTTTTACTTTCTCTAAAATCTTTCATCTGGATGGACATAGATGAATTCTGCATTAAAAACCCCCATATCCTCACCAAACCCATAAAAATGGTCCATGAATCGAGTGAAGCTGCCATAAAGTTAATACAAAGTTACCCATTCCTTCCAGTGAACCCGAGAACATACATAAATTAAGCCATGGAGGAGAAATATGGAGGTGTAACCACCTGTTTAGGCAGCTCTGCATGAAGCTATTCAGAAGCCTGGGCACCTGGCTCTTTGAATGAAAGCACATACTGAGCTTGAAGGATTGAAATTATCTGCGGACCATGAACCACAAGGTTATCGCCGGCCCTCAGGGGATATATTCCATAACTCTTTTCAAAGGTGCATGGTTTATTAATACATACTTTTAATATCCTAAGTACTGAAGTCAGATTTCGTGTAAAATGCAGAAGCTGGAGGTAAGAAAGTGGAAATGGCACTTCACAATACGAAAATCAAAGACTTGGAGAAATTGCCTACAAGTCAAACGTGACCGCAGAAATTTCCTATGACATCACTGCCACTCTGCTGTTGTTCATGTCAAATTCCAGTGGAGTGCCATGAAGCAATGAAGACTGTGAAAAGATTAGGTAACTGAATGAAAGAAACATTCTGCTTTTTTCTTAAACCCCTAAACCAATAAAACGTTCCAAAAACCCCCAAGACACAAAGTCATTTCATACTGGAAGTCAGTTTTTATATCCAAACAATATTAAATTGTTGTGACACCTGGGATTTTCACCAAAGCCAAAGTAAAAGAAAAGCTTAAAGTGCTTGAGGAAGTTGTGGTGAAGGCTAAGGATTAAACAGACCTTCAATTAAAATTAAATTTGTCAGCTGTATTAAAAATATTAGATACACACATGTGATTGCAACACATCCTCATGGCTCTGAAATGCTACACTCACCCAATGAATTTTACAGCTAAGATTTTACCATGCATGAGCCCAGTGATATTGCCTTATTTTAATGTATATCATCCTAAGAGAATGCTCATAATATTCACTTTTGTTCCACCATTTATCATACCTATAAGACATTTTTTGCAGACAATCTATTTTAGACCTGTTTTAGAGATTTATTTTTTATTGATAATATTTTTTATATTTCTGCATGTAATGCCACTTGATTTTACTATCATGAGTTCAACTTGATTTTATTATCATGAGTTCAACTTTATAGGCCTTAAAGGAAGAATAAAATGATAAGGAATATATTTCAATAATCTATGAAAATTATTAAAATTTATTCCCTATAAGTCATGGTACTACAGTTTTAAGATCCAGTAATTCACAACCTACCATGAATTGAAAGGAATGTCTTGCAATATCAAAAAACAGAATTTTCAGCTTTACTGATTAAGTTTTGAGTGGCTCACAAAATATTGGCTCTTAGATCACCGAGTAAAGCAAAATAAGACAAAAGCATTTTAGATTTTTTTTTCTAATTGCATATGGTGCAGGGGAAAATAACTTTCTATGTTGCAGGGTGATACTCCCACGTAACAGTGAATCTAAATCAAACTGAATAGAGACAAGGATGAAGATGAGGCAGGTAAACAGGCATTGCAAATGAAATTTATCTGATGGTTCCACAGTCTGTCACAAAAATTCCACTGTCAAACCCACAATTTATGCACAAAGCATATCCCCTGTACTGAGCATCCTTCAAAAACATGGTAATACTCAACACTGAGACGGCATTTGCATCCCACATGCAGAGAAACGGAGCAGAGAAAATTAATTCCAAAAAAAGTATTTATATATCTTTCAAAATGAACCAGTAAAAGCCGAGAAACAATGTTCATTAAAGAGCCTTCAGTTACTGCTTAAGAAATTCCTTTGAACTTCCAGCAGTACAATGGAAAGGTCACTCAATGAAACTACTCTGCAGTCATTGAGCCATTCATACGCAGAGAACCTTACATACCACCGCGGTCCTTTGTGACCCAGTAAGAATTAACAGCATTATGGGGCCAGTAATACTTATGTGAAGTGACAGCAACACAGAACTCACTGAATTCTTCTGCAGTTTTCATTGATTTTGACAGCAGTGTCATCTATGCTACCGAGAGAGAAACCTATCTAGCTGCTCCATGGCCTTGAAAATGCACTTTTATTCTGTGTAGAGGACTTAAACACACAAAAAATGTTAAATTAGCATTGCCAACTCCAAGAACTTAAATAAAAATGATAAAGTAATAACATGTATCCATTTATTTAACTTCATTACTAACTTTTAGACACACACTTTTGGTTTTCTCTGAAACCAAAGGAATTAGACATCTCATTCTTCTCAAGCAAGGGCTGAGTTTTATAACACCCATGCACATCTCCTAAAGCACTGAACATGCACATAAAAACACAAGAAAGATGAGAGTCCCAATAAAATGTTAAGATTTGTCAACACTGGCTATGCGTGCACACATCTTCTCCAAAGAGAAACCATGTGAAAAAGCTGAATAGTAGTATAACTTGAAAAAAAAAAAAAAAACAAGTTAAAAAACCAGGCCAGGAGTTGTAGCAAGCAGGATTAAATCAATTGCAAATCAAGTGTCAAATAATGTGGAGTAAAGTGTTGTCAGTTCTGAAGCCCAGCAAATGTGGTTCCTCTTAAATGCTGCGGCAACAGTGTCTCAGGTTGTTCACAAATTCATCTATTTGAATGCATTCTTTGGGCTTGCTATTCAGAAAATATGTTTTTAATTCAGAGTCAGATGTGGTGAAATGCCACACTCAGAATTCCTGCTGCTTCTGTCTGGAGCTCACAGAAATGGAAAGAGCCAGGCAGACCCCAGTTTGCATGGAAGTACCTGTGAGCAGAGGTACCAGGATGTGGGATAACACATTTCACTTTTCAGGGGACAGGAGTGCTCCCAAAGTCCTTCAGTTTTGATTTCTTTAGTGCAGGCTTAGCTTCATAGGATCTTCCCAGCAATACTGCACAGAATCCAGAGAGATCCCAAACCTCCCCCAGAGCCCTGTGGCTGCAAATGCTGGAGCCAACAGAACCTTGGAGGGGAGAGTGAGCAGCTAAAGGAGATGAAAGCAGCACAGGGAAGAAGAGCTGAAGGATATATTCAGATAAACAGTTTGCATATGAAGCATCATAGAAGAGACTTGAGGCCACGTGTCTCACTTACTTTTTGTCTAATGCACAAATCTTGCTGTATACTGCATACCACGTCCTTTGTGTAGCTTGTTATTCAGCTATTAATAATCTGAAACTCATATTCCTCTTCTATTATTGCCTAATATTACCATTATTGATTTATATGACACTGCCAGACAGAGAATTTACCAGAGCTGATTTCAATATCAGTATTTATCAGAATATGACAGTATATAATTAGAAAATAAAACAGAAGTTTTAATTTTAAAATACTAAGCCAATGGAAAGTGAAGTATTCATATTTATGAAAGTAAAGAAGACTGCAGTTATTGCATCAAACCTTTAAAAGTCATTACACTTTTAAGTTTGGAAGTGGAGAATCCCTGGCAGCAAAATGTGTGAAGACAGAATGTTTATTTATTAGTGTTATTTTTAAAAGGATGTTCCAAGTCAAACTCGACAGCTTGTTTACAGTGGGGTCCTGCCCAAGGGTGGCTTAAAAGATATTAAACAGGCACACACCGAGAATATCATGTTACTGTACAAGATACAAGTTTGCCTATGGCTTGATTTTACCGTGACTGCTTTAACGACTTCTTATTTATTTTTCAGGAAGCACTAATCTGTTTTATTTTATGCTCCCTCTTAAAAGAAAAAGAAATGCAAGGCAAAACCTTTCAGGTAAACAAATATATCTGAAATATACACACTTATATTTCTAGCTGAATCAACCAATGAGGTGATGCATAGATTCCAAGTCAAGTGTCTGCTGATGTTTGCAGCTGCTGAATTTATTCATAGAACATTAGCTTTTTAATATTTCGAATAATTTTAATGAAAGCCAAGAATTTTTGCAGATTTCTCAATTTTCAAAGTGGGTTTTAAAAGGTTGGTGATTTCATGACAGAATAGTAATTCTAATTTGGTAGTTTTTCCTACCATATACTTTTGGAAAGGGGACAGTTTTGAGAAGGGATGAATTCCTGCAGGCAGTGCTCTTGGTAACTTCATTTAGGGGAGAGTTATCTCAGAAACATGGCAGCTGTTTCTCATGCTAGGAACATCAAACTGGAAACTGAGAGTGGGCTAAAGAGAAACTACCATGACAAACCTTACTTAATAATTACTTTAATTTATAAAAACTTATCTTCAAGGAATATTTAAGTCATCACACAAATATTTTCCCTATTTTACAGACACAGAGTTTTCTTAAGAGCTTTAACACTAATTCTCAATAGGAAAAAGAAAAAAATACTTCAGAGAAGACAACCCTCTGACTCCAGGGCCTCCAGTCTAAAGTGGCCTCAACTTTCAGTAATGTTAGAGCTGCAAGCTCTTAGCCATGTTTAGCTGAGCAGCATTTGGCTGAGCAGAGCTTACTTGAGGTTGGTTACTAAAATCTCAAGTGGAATGAAGTGAATACTTCATTCCAACACCAAGGCACATCTGCTTGCTGAGCCTTCAGACAGGACACAGGCAAAATACCTCCTAAAATATCAAGTTTGATATTTGTACTTTCTAATTTTTTGAGGCGGGGTTATGTGAAACCAAAATTCAATTCATGTAGGTGATGTTACATATGACATTTGCCAGGGTTTTTCATTTGAAGCAGGATCTAATTTGCAATATTAAAATAGTATTATCAGTAATTTAGGTAACATAGCAATCAATTTACCACCTCTCCCATCCCAATAATAATAATGTTTATCAAAGAATTGCACAACCCAAGCTTAAAAAATGAGGTTTGCATTCTAGATCAATTTGTCGAGATAGTAATTTCTACTTGGACAATAACAAAGAGGTTTCCTGAATTACTGTTAATGTTGGCATTTAGATGGAGCAATCTTTTACAACGCTCTGGAAGTTTACACTGAAAACATGGCCTGACATGCCTCCATTTCAATGGTATGCTGGCACTAGTTCTCATGTTTTCCCTGCTTTTTTTGTCCCTGCCTCCAGTTTGCTAGTACAGGGAATTGATCTAGCTCAAAAATAACTTAATATGTTTTTTTACCCTGTAACTTGGCTTAGGTCCCTGATCTGGTTCACTGCATGGCTGCACAAATACTTCTATACCAACACAACCTAGGAGCTACAAGGACTGTGTAAGCCTGAACTGCAGCCAAAACCAATTACACGTCAAACTAGGGTCGACATTTGAACAGACAATTTTAATGTACAAGATGTAAGGGATGTTGAGAGGTTTGTAAATGTTATGATTACCAGCTAGCTGATAACATTGATTTATGGTGGCTGCTGTGAGAAGAGTGTAATGGGTTAATTCCAGTGCTTTTTAAAAGTGATTGGGTACAACAGATTTGTATGGATCTACTCGAGAAAACAGATGTCACTGAGTTTTAGTTTTACAACTGTAAATGTTTCATATATATGAACTTCTCAAGTCTGAGTTCCAATAGAGACCATGCCAGAAGCACCCCAGGAGCGAGGACTTGTACAAAGACTTTGAGAATGAATAAAATGCCCATATTTCAAGAGACAATATTAGGAATCTGATGGTGAACAGTTCAGTTATTTGGAGAAAATGATGACACTTTTCCCAAAGCTTTTTGCCTTTTTTCCCCACTGATCACAGCTCCAAACTGCTCTCCCTAATATTTGGTAGGCAGGAAGCCAGGAAAGAAAAATAACCTTTTATTAAACTAACAAAATCAAAACCAACCAACGAACCAAATCCCCAAGATGAAAAAGCCCACCCAACTGCAAGCTTATGCCTTAAGTACCAGGTATCAAAGAAGCCACACAAAAAGAGTTGGTCAATATCACTAACTACTGTCTTTCTGTCATTCACTTAGTTCTCTGACAAAAAAACATTGGGAAAGAAAGAGCACCAAGAAAATTACTTGTTCCTCATGATTTCTTCTGGTACGGTTGGGTCTAAAATAGACTGTTAGGTCTAAATATGGAGGAGTTTCATAAAGATTAACGTCAGTGTATAGAGACAAGCTTTCCTTTTCAATTAGTGGTTAAGGACATCAAGAGAGAACAAATAATCTTTGTGAAATTGCCTTTTGGATGTATCTTTCTTTCCAATTGTTCTAAAGAAGGACAAAAACATAGCCTACCCAAGGAAGGCTATATACTAGTTCTACCCATCACCATGTCACCATGCGCTCAGTTGTGGAGCAAATGTGGCAGGTTGGAATCGTGTCACAGCTAGCACTTGAAAATCATCATAGAGCCCCAAAATAATCCTAAGGCCCAAAATAAAGAAAGGAATCATGGGCTCTTCCCCTTGAAATACAGAACAGCCCCTTCTCTGCAGAGAGAACAATGTACAGCTGCTCTGCGGATCTCAGGCACTGAGCAAGTCCCTGCAGGTGGCTGTGTGAGCCGAGGGTGCGAAATTGCAGCGCCTGTACAATGCGAGGTGTCAGGAAATTTGCAAATTCACAGCCCCAGCTCCTGTGCCTGGGGCCCAGAGCCCTGTGAAGCCAAGAGGACAGGGCACCATGTGAGGACAGGGCACCATGTGAGGTGTGTCACTGGCCCTGCACCGCCTGCCCTGGCGGCACTGGAGCAGGATCCGCTCGGGCCACAGCTCCCAGAGCCCAGGCACTGCTCACTGCCACCGCTCTGCTCCTGCTTATGACAGCAATGGATCTCAACAGAGGGTTTTCCCCTTTATACATACTATCTGCAGTGTGCTTTTGAAAGATAGTATTCCCTTAATCTAAAATGATCAGAGGTAGTACATCTCTGTTAGTTTCAAACGTGAGAGCCAAGATTCATGACACCATAGTTTAATGGTGCTCTTATCAGAAACCTGCAGAGATTAGAAACTGTAAGGAAAACACTGATGGACGTTTTCAGGCTTTCTAGATTAGTTTGGCATTAACTACCAGTGGCTTGCTTTCTTTGAGAACTCTATTATAATTGGGCACAGATGGATGAAAATACACTACAAACAGTGAGATTTTCTTTAATCATTAATTTTCACTTAATTTGCCAGATGGCTTTGGTTTCTAGTGTACACTTTATTTGCTGTTGTGTCATTTGCAGGGTTTTACTTTTTTTTTGGTTAAAGTTTTTTGTCTCCAGAAATCTTGATTTTGTTATTGTCTTTCAATCTCTTTCTAAAACCTAAAGATGAATGAGTGTATTTTATTGTTTTACTTTTAATTTCTTGTAAGCACTTCAGTTTCCCCTCTCAGAATCAGAAGACTTTAACATTACCAATAAAGTTTTAATACTTGAAGTTAAAATTTTCCAAGCTCATATATAAAAGGCTACTGTAAAATTAGCCTTTCCTGATGCTTGTGCTTTGTTCATGAAAATGGGGCATGTTCATTCATACATTTGCATCACTTTTCCTACCTACTCTTCTCTCTGCCTCGCCTCACACTGTAATGGTTGATTTCACATCCCTTTGAGAAAGTATTTGAATGGAAAAATTAAACATTCTGTTCAGAAAAAACGTGTTGCTTAAACCTGAGCTTTAACTACAGTTAGGAGCGGCTTCCGAAATTATTTGTGTTTCATGTCAATTCATTTCTGAGGCTATGTTCACTCTTCAGGTATGCCAAGATGCTCCTTTATTAGCTTTTCAAAAAGGGGATGGCTGCTAAGTATGTGGAAAACCTTTTTCTGATGTTGAGTTAGGTGTACTGGAGTTTCTTGTCTTTTTACAACCCAGGATTTACTCTGAGCTGTTACCAAACTTCCCCAAGGACAGCATTCTGTGAGAAATGCGTTAGACACCAGGGAAGGCAGAATATGAAGAGCTTCTCATCACAGGGGAAACCAGCAGAATCTTTTAAGTGTCAAGTCTCTGATAAGCAAAAGGATTAAAGGCAATGCTAAATTTGAACCTGAGCGTTTTCTTGCCGGGGGGTTCTTTGCATTTATACAACCTTGGTTTGTTCTTAGAGACTGTTCCTCCAATGAGGCTCTGATGAGACTCTGTCTGAAGGTCATGTTGTGCTTTCTGCTGATGCATTGGATGTAACATTATGCTAAACTGATGAATGAAGGCAGAAAGAGGAATGGAGAAAGTGTTAAACGGATATGAAATGGAATATTCAGAAAACAGCCACAGGCAATCAGAACAGGGCAGGGATG
The DNA here is from genome assembly GCF_028018845.1 of Melospiza georgiana. NCBI lineage: Eukaryota > Metazoa > Chordata > Aves > Passeriformes > Passerellidae > Melospiza > Melospiza georgiana. The sequence goes on along the minus strand of NC_080430.1, from coordinate 38,725,780 downwards.
AGTGAACAACAGAACAAGGTTATCTACTCTCATGTGCTAAAAATTCTCAGGGGGCTCTGTGTCAACCTTTAAAAAAACAAACCAGAACAATGCAGTAACAGAAACAAAAAAGGAAGAAAGGAAAAAAAAAAAACAAGCCATTTCTTTCCTGCCTGGAAATGTTACATTATTTTCCATTGCAGCAATGGATGCCTTTACAAGAACAAAAGGGAATGAACAGGAGGTATAATAAGACTTTCCAACATTTAAACAGTTACAAAACTATTTTTTCCCCCTGGAGAAAGATGATTCAAGTGTCTTAATACATGGTATTTAACTTAAATAATACAGGGAGCAATGCAACTACAGCAAAGGCTGAGAGCCAAGATTCTTTTTACATAAAACTAGTAGGCAAAGTCATTTTGTAGAGCAGTTTGCCTGCTTAGGGACACAGGCAGCTCTCAAAGTGAAGAAGCAATCTGAACAATATCAAAACATTGAATGTGCATTTCCACTGAGATTCCCAAGACTTCTACTGAAAATTCCCCCTTGATGTGCACTCATCTTTATAATAAGAAAACAAACTCTCCTTTGATGAGTTAGAATTACAGCTATGAATCCATGTTTCTACTGACTTTCACACAATTCCTGTTTTTTCCAGTTTCTTTTTGACAAAAAATAAAATCCCACCAAGAAAACACTCCTAATATAATAAGTGTTAATAAAATTCCAGTAAAATGCTTCAGAGATCTTCAATTGCTTCTGTACAATTTAAATAATACATCACAAGTTTCCAAATGCTATTAAAAAAAAAAAAAGAAAAAAGAAAAACACTAGTACGTAGAATCTAAATGTTACAGGCAGCTATATCAGTTGTACTACTCACACCACGTCCTGCAGAAAACACACTGGATGCTGTTGGAATCAATGGAAGCTCCACATGCAGAACTGAGAAGAGGTTTTGGAATCACACCGCAGCTGATGGCAAATGTTTACGTCATTTTAATCCCACTTGATACATTTGTGGCAGATATGGATTTCAAGGTAGGTATAAATCAAGAATAATGAGCACTAGGTGTGACACTTCAAAGAAGGGGATTAATACATATAAGAAATGCACAACTGAAATTAAGTAGTTTGGCCTTTCTTTTTAATGAAGAGAGAAAATTTAAGGCTCAGCAAACTAAACAGATTTTTTATTTGACTAATATTAGCTTTAAATGGAATGTGTTGTTAGTAATGGCATTTAAGGAAAAGGAAAAAGCAGAGTTAGTGAGGCTTAAAAACAGCAAGGGAGTAGAATGTGTTCCAGTAAGAAAGCATATGAATCACAGAGAACTGCTTTCTGTTATAGCAACAAGATCAATTAGATCTGCAACAGCTGAAAACCATTAACTGCTGTTGGCTGCTGTTAGCATAATGGGTTTTTTTCTGCTCCTTATACTGGTGTCAGTTTATCACTTTACTACCCAAACAGTTCTGCCTGAAGCCCTGGTAATCTTAAATATAGAATTGTTAGGAACAAAAGAAAATCTCCCAGCATACAAATTGAAGTATTAAATATTACTAACCTTTTTATAGATTAAACACAGTTTCAGCTGCCAAAATTGTTCAGTACAGTGTCAGAGATGTCTTTGTTTTATGTTTCTATTTTTTTATTTTGTGAGATGCAGAGACAGTTGCCTAATGTTAGTCAAGGTAATTAATTTCTAGCCAGCCATACATAAGGGGGGAAATACTGGGGCAAGAAAAGCTTCCATAGAGCAGCCAGCAGCAGCACTTATTTCTTCTACTTTATGGAAAACAAGCAAAATTAAGTGAGTCAGACCCATTCTTCTGATTGTCTCGGGGTTCCTGTGTTGCCACATAGTATGTCCGTGCTGCCCACAAAGTTCTGTACCACCTGGGCTTGGTCCTTTCCTCTATCAAATTAGCAACACATCACCTTCTCTAAAACCATGCCATCATTCTGTACAGTTTATCTATGGCACAATGTTCCTGATTTTGAGAAGAAAAAAATGGTGTGTCTTTTACTATATTTTCATTTAAATATTCATAGCATAACACTCAAAGTGACAGGCGGCCTTCTAGATGAGGTTTGTTTTCTTCTGCTCATTAATGGCTCAACCTCGGGCAGCGTTATTTCTGTAACTTGTCAACTTGGTTTTCTCAGCTCAGTGCTATTCCCTTTCTTCATCATCTTGGTGGCTGCATTTACAGGCTTTCAAATTGTTGAGTGGGAAATATCAGGAACACCACTGCTTACTCCCTGGGCTAAATTAACGCCTCTTGTATGAGGAGCCGTGTAGCACGTGTTAGATTTTTTTTTTTTTGGTGGGTGGTAGGGGAAATGAAATGCCAGCACTGATTTATGTTCTCAGAGTTCAACTGAGAGATAAGCCTGTCTGCTTCAAACAATGAGGTGCGGTTAAGAGATCCACAAGATAATACTAAACCAATGAAAAAACATTTGCACAGGACATTCAGACACCAGGTTGATCTAGCCAGGGTCTGCAAAGTAAAACAGACCCCAGCTTTGATCAGTTTAATGGTTGTGTCTGTCTGTGGGGCTTCACAGTTTAGATTCCTACACTGCTTAGATTCCTACACAGCTTAGAGTGAGTCACTAGCAGTTTGCACACATCCCTGGTGGCCAACACAGAGTAGTAGTGTGCTTGCATGACTGCCTGCAGAAGGGTCATGTTCAACACCCCTCTCTCTGTCCTGGGCACAGTTATATCATGAACCCCACTGATGAGGGCAATAAAAAACTGTTTCCTTTATCATCTCAATCAAAATTCTCTTCTCCCTATCCTTGTGCTTTGGACAGAGGTCCCTCTGTGGCTAGGATGGGACTGAGAAGTGCAAACATCTGAGATATGCTTTCAAACCCTTAATGCATATTTATTTAAAGCAATCTCCCGCAGCCTCTCCTCCACTTCATCACTTGGCTGCTTGGCATTATCCGAGTATCTGAACACTTGTAACTCAGCAGAAATTGTATGGAATTATAGGAAATAGTGTTGCTAAGAGCTACCTGTAAGCATGAAGAGGAAACTGGTGATGATAGATTCCATCTTACACTTTTGTGACATATAAATAATAAAAAAATGAAAAATTGCAATATTTTATAATAATTTATATAGCAATTAACCCATATTTCTTTAGTTGTCCTAGCTTACATTAAAACTTACAATGCTATAGCTTTACAGTTCAAAGCCATTTAGTATTTGTCTGGGTCTTAGGGAGGAAAACACTTAGAGAAAGTTCCTGTGCAGCTGAGGGAATGGAGTGGAGGGTAGACAAGGTGTAGATGGAGAATAATGCAGTTATATCTATGGATCAGATAGGGATGGCCTGAAGCTGTGTCAGGGGAGGTTTAGGTTGGATGTTAGGAAATGATTCTTCACTCAGAGGGTGGTTGGGCACTGAACAGGCTCTCCAGGGAAGTGGTGACAGCACCAAGCCTGTCTGAGTTCAAGAAGCACATGGACAACACTCTCAGACACATGGTGTGTCTGACTCTTGGCACTGTCTGGTGAAGGGCTAGGAATTAGATTTTCAGTGACCCTTGTGGGTCCCTTCCAGTTCAGGATAGTCTCTAATTCCATGAAGAATTTCATCTGGTAAAAGCCATTTTAAGATTTACAATGGTTTAGCAAAATACTTCTCAAGTCAAATATTTTGAAAGCCTCTTGTTTGTGAAGCAGAGTGCAAGTAAGAAATAAAGCAGGTGCAAACAAAAAACATTTTCTCAGGAGAGAGTGTTCAAATTCAAGTGCTGACCTTAATCTCCCTGGCAGCTCATGGAATAATGCTGCCCACATCAGAGAGTGGTGATGACTGTCAATTGCACTCAGTACAAGGAAAAAGACATTAGAAAGCTATTATGGACTTTTTACCCCCCTTCTAGCCTCAAAGAACATCCTCTGACTGACTGATCTGGTACAGTATAGAACCTGATCAGATATTTCATATGCTCACTGGATTAGGGTAAAACCAGGACTGCTTTGGAATTTACAGAGTAGGAATCCTTCCATGTATAGCCTTTCAAGGGCTGAAACAAACTGTGCTGCCAACATAACAACAGTATAGCCTGAATAATAAGAAAGTATTTTGGACATGAATTTAATTTCAAGTTCATAATTAAGCTTTAATGAAAGTTACTCTTCAGGGAGAAACCCAGGCATTGGGCCACTACAATGCTGCCTTACCTCTATGCAAAGTTTTATATCACTATATTCTGAGCATGCAGTGTTGATACAGGGTCTGATTATAACCTGTACTGTAGATAAAAGAAAGAAATCATTTAAGGTCTTTGCTAGCTGCTGATGTAACCAGCAATTTCCGTTAGAAATTTTTATGTGATGACATTAAGGGAAAATTATTTTATGTTTGCCACTTTAAAAAAATCTTGTATCTTCCGCCAAAGGCAGACAGTTTTTACTCTGAATGACATGTGAAATTTTACATTCTCATAGCAGAGAATGTACTAAAAAGGCAGTAGAATCCACTGTGCAAAACATAATAAAGAGAATTTTTTTAAAATGAAGGATGGGAGAATTGACTCATTTGATTAAAGAGAGCTCTCAGGGACATGATACTTGAATTTACCATTCTTTGGCAATGGTAGTTTTGCCATCCTATCTAGAAGAGTAGAGCAAAGGATCTACACAACAAGTAAAATTTCTCTCCTTGCATCCAAAAGATTGTAATGCAAAAGTAAAAAGAGACAAGCTTGTTGAGGAAGGGAGAAATTATAATTTAACAAGGAGGCAGCCCACAGCTGTCACTCAGGAACCAGACTGGAAAATGTTCTGGTATATTATAATTTTCTAAAAGGTTTATTTTTATAAAACTGAGAATAATCTCAATGTCTAAAACACCAGATACCAATAGCAGGAATAAAGGATTAAACACCAGTTAAAGTGTGGGACCTAAATAAATACCATTTTCAGAAGTAAATTCACCTTGTTACATTCATCTACTTCTGTTTGAAATTTATGCTTCAAACTTAAATGTAAATGGATTAAGAACAATGCTGAAGCTGTTCTAAGCATTTATAGGAAAGAAATACTAATCTTGGCTTTTAGCATGTTTATAGGATTTGAAAAGTCAACTGCAATCATAAAAGATTTTCTAAGCTGTACTCTGAGACAGTAGTGTGAAACACCTTCATTCATAAGAATGGAATTTTTATTTCAAAACTCGACGGTATTATTTAGTTTTAGTATCTGCTTCATGAGGTACCTTGTGTTCAAAAACCCCTGTGGACTTTGCAAAATATCACCTGGCATTTCTCTCCTTCTGTAAAAGAAATACTATTCCAAGAGTGTCCTTATGAATTCCCTCCTTTACCTGTTAGACAGGCAGGAGGATTTCTTGAAGATAAGGATCGGGGGGTGTGGGGGGGCTCTGTTGTGAACACTGTCTTTTCTGTGAGATGAAGCTTTTTTGAAGACAGTTTTGCAGACATTTTCTCTAACCTCATGTAGTCAGTCAGGGATGATTTTTTTGCATGGAGAGTGTGTTGGTGGAGAATCTTCATCCCCACTTCTCCCATGCTTTTTCTTGGATGTTGTCTGAGTAAAAATGAGTAATTTCACTGTTGATCACTTTATTTCATCTGAAATAAAGTATATGCATAATTGCAAGGTTACAGGTTTAAAGAGAGAAAGCTGTAAGGAGAGAAAGGAAAGTGCTTGCTTGCCTTGGAGCTTACATCAGTATCTTGAATGGGTTACAGCACCTCATCAGCAGGGAAGATGCTTCCATACAGTCTTAACTGCTTCCCAACAAAGAGGTTTCCCATTGGAGCTATGCCTGGTGGTAGCACAGTATTTTCCACCTTAGGACTTAAACTATGACAGTGGCAGAATCTGAACCATAAATCAGCCTGAGTCCCATGAATGAGATCAAAGTAATGTCTTCTTTTTTCTCTTTTTTATTTTTATTTTTTTAAATTGAAAAAAAATGGCTCAAAGTCTTTGTTCTAATAGTAATAGTCATCAGAAAAGCAGAATCGCCTGATGATTACTCTGTTTTTTAACAGATGACTCATCCTTTGATGAATCTTGAGGGAAAAGAGCACTGGGTTTCTTGTCTTTCCTGGAGTAGCTTCAGGCCTCTGTGAGTCAAACCTTATGCACTGAGAAAGAGACAAATCTACAGTGTTTACCACTGTGTTAGTAATGAGAGTACTGTGCATCAGCTAGCACACATTCCTTCTTGAGGCACATATTTAAAACATATTACTTCAGCAAGCATCAGCATCAATTAGCAGCTCTTAATTGTAGTTTAATTTCTTACCTTCTCCTGTAACTTTTAAAATGCAATCAGAAATAAAAGTGGTTTCAGTGCTTCAGAGTTTTTCCTCATTGCATCAATTCCACATTGCATCAATCCAACAAACTGCCAGAAACCCAGTTAAAATGTTTTACAGTTTCCTCACTGGGCTACAAAAGGGTTAAATAGCCAAGCCAAAGAGCTTTTAGTGAAAATGCTACAATGACTTCACAATAGTTTCACAATAAACGTAGCTATTTATAGATTTTCTGTGTGCTAAGAGCACAACAGAAAGTCAGTCCAGGTAACAAGTGTGGCTTGAGATGACAGTTCAGTGGGCACACAACACAGAGTACAACTGCACTGCTGCTCTCCTCAAAGTCTCCACAGGCTCAGATATGGTTATTAAGCACATGGGAACACAGCTTTTTACAGCGAGGAGCTGCTGGTACTAATGAGGCTCTGACATATGCAAGCCACTTTTGTCATTCAGTACTGTAACACAAATGCTCCTTTTAAGATGTGTGCTACACCCATGATCACAGCCAAACAGATGCAGGAGACGAGAACTGAGGAAATGAGGGGGAAAAAGCTTTCTCATAATTTTAAATTCCTACCATTGCATTTGATTTTTCAGCCCCAATATCTTCAAGATTCCCAAAACCTTTTTTAGTATATTATGCTTTACACCAATCTACTAAATTATTGAAATTTGATTATACTGAGTGCATATTTCAGTTGTAGTGGAATTTTTTCGCATATTTGCATGTATTAGTGATCATTAAAATCTGCTATATTCTTGTAAATTTTTTCTTGTAGAATATTTCAGTTGCTATTTTGCTTGCTTGCCAACTCACTTCTTAAAGATGACAAATTAAAAAATAGAAGCCACATCCATCAATCTGTGAGGATCTTATTGTTATCTGGCTTTAAAAACCAGACAGAGAAGTATTTGAAAATGTTTTTTCACATGAAATATTATTGGAAGAAAATCTCTACAGCCTCCACTGTTCTAGCATCACTGTGTATGAAAAATTTCAGGAAATTTATCTTTACAACCACCCTGCAAGACAGGAAAACATACTATTCCTATTTTACAGATAGGTAATTAAAACACACCAAGACTAAGTAACAGGCCATATTATAAAAGAATGTGGAAGTGAAGTTTTGTCTTCCAAATCCCACACTAGCACTCATATCACACAAACCTAATTGCTTCCTTGACCAGAGATAAATAGCAGGCAGCCTACTCAAAGGTGTACATTACTTTTTAACTGTAGAAATCACTGTTTCACACAGATTTAACAATCCTGCAACTATGTTTCCCCATCAACTTAACTCACTCCTGACAAGTACTCAAACCTATAAAAAAAGCCAATCAAAACGACCTCAGCTATGAATCAAAAGTACAAACTGATCACATAGTCACTCAGAAGGAGGATGTTAGCCTTTCCATATATTAACTTAAAACAAGGATGTTAGCCTTTCTAGATGATTGAATTGGGAGTTCAAGCTCAGAAGATGCCCTTTGCTTGTTCCCTGTACAAGGATGTAACATTTGCTCACATCCAGTTTATCAGTTATCTGTGCTTTTCTGTAGGAATAACCCTTGCTGGTCATTATTACTCCCCCAATCACGTGTGTGAATCATGCACAGTCAAGGTAATTTTATTCCTATCAGCTTACTGATTAAAATGTTGTGCAGTACAGAGTGAAAGAATTGACTCCTACAGGAGCCCAACAGAAAATGTGCCTGGTTTACAGGTATATTGACATCCTTTTGTTTGCCAATTTCTAATTCAGTTAGAAAGCCAGATTGATCTTGTATCATTATTTTTATATAAAAATGTTAGACAGAGCTGTGTCAAGCTTTACAGAATTCTGTGTATCTCATAGTAACAACATTAGCTTTCATCGGCCAAAATTTTAATCTAATAAAGATGGATGCACAGTTAAACAAATATTGATTGGTGCTACACCTCTCTCCTTTATTTCTGTATCAATGGAGACCTGCACTACATTACTTCACCTTGAAATGATGTCAAGGACAGGCTATAATCACATCCATAATTTTTGTTCACTTTGCTTATAGACAAGAGTAAGACACTGAATTCCAGTTAAATTAAAAAGAGGGGGGAAAAAAGAGTAAGAGCTTGGGTTGGCTTCTAATTCTGACCTAATTTCCATGTTTCTCCAGGAATTTACAACATGCCTTACACAAGCATAACAGGTCAAGATTTTAGTTGTTATCAGACTAATTTCTGATGCTGCATTTGCCAAAGCAGTGCAGGGAATTGTCTGAAGAGGCAGGAAGCAAGAATAAAGGGAGGAGTGCAGGGGAAAGAGGGAGGACAACAACCTATTTTAAATCCTCTCTTCCCATGGAAGCAGAAACAACTCTAAGGTCAGGCTACACGAGTTTTGGCTGTAGGCTGACTGGCCTCACCATCTGTGACCTTGCAGAGCACTCCCATGGCATTAACATTGAAAGTTCGCTAAAGTGGAGCAATTTCAAATGACTGAAAATCATACGTGCATTTACTCATTTTAAGTGAATACAAAGTCTTTTATTCAACCTTGTTCACCTCAGACCTGAATCTTATTTCTCCACCTTTTTGAACATGGTTTCTAAATCGAGATTGATGTAGGAAGCCACCCAAGGCAAGTACTGTATTTGCAATGTATTTTAAATTTTCCACATTCTGATGGGTACAATTCCCAGTTATGTTTTGGTTGCACCCAGGCCACGGAAGAGAAGACCCAAATGCAGGTTCTAGAACAACTTTGTAGAATAATAAGGTAGCACCTTGAAGAAACTTAAGATTCCCTTCAAATTGCTAAGCACACAATAGCTACAAACTCCTCTACACAGGGAAAATAATCAGGCCTAGCTGTATTAAACAGAAGATAAAGCAAATACTTACAAGGATAAGATTATAAGGAATGTGAGCAGATTGTCGTCTTTCATTCAGTCTTATCACAGAAAAGAGGATATACTAGATGTAAAGTTGTATTTGGCTAGACTTAGACTGGCTGAATGAATATAACCCACCATTTCAGTTTATTTAATTTAAAAAGCAGGTCAAAGTGCTGCTTTCAGCTACCTATTAATATTGAAAGGATCTTCTGGTTATTACAGTTATACTCCAAAATGTCTTCAAAGCAGTACAACCATACTAAATTTTATGCCTCACTGAACAAAAAGAATGATGACTAAACAATTTTTTAGGACTTTGGAGTGCAAAAAAGTCATTAATAACACTAGATTAAAAAATAACCAACTTATCCTTGCATGATAGTTTCACCCAAATGTATCTGAAAACACTACTTCAGACTAATGGGAAATAAATATTTCCTTTAAAAATAAATTCTCCCTGATCTTCTCTCTTTCCCTCTACCCTGGTGATGAATGTCTCTTTCCTTCATATAACAAAATTATTAACCAAAGAGTAAAAAGTTCTGGAAACAAAATTTAAATGATGTTCTAACAAAAATAATGATAGTGTTAAATTTAACCTCACACAATTAATAAAGACTGATTTTTATTTTTAATTTGAGGGATCAGAGATCAAAATGGGGAACAACAAAAGTCAAATTCTAGCAAAATCAACTTTCCCATTTTACACCACCTATTCTGTAATACCTTGAGCTCCTGCTACTCAGTTTCATTATGTCTTTCTACCATTCATTCAAACTTTATCTACAGCAATGTTAAAATGGGTACAAAAAGTCGGAAAAGAGGTTCCAAAAATAAAGGTTGATAAACACTGTTGCAACTGGTGTAAGCCAGACCCTTTGCATTACAAGTTGGTATTAGGCTCCAGTTTTGAAAACTCGTACACATTGTGAAAAATGAAGATGACTAAGCAGAGTAAGCAAAGTTAAGCAGGTGCCTGAGTTTTTGTAGGATTGCAACCATATTACTACATCAGGTGGGGTTGGCTTACTTCTAAGGACTAGAGGATTACTACAAGCTCAGCTTTGGTTTCCTCCAGACAAAATTTGCTATAATGAGATGTCCATAATGTTCCTCTTTACCACAGCAAAACATGAGTTTGGGTGGGGTTTTTTTTGGGTTTTTTTTTTTTTGTTTTGTTTGTTTTTGGTTTTTTTTTGAGAGAGAAGTGAGTATTATTTTAACTAATTATTATTAGCTAATCAAAAGGGAAGTTCCCAGGCTATTAGCCATTTACATTATAAGTGGATTGCTTTGCAGACAGAAAAAACTGACAATCGTTCAATATTCTTGCAATAACACTGTAAGTATCTGTTTGATAACAGCAATAGTCTCGTTTGTTCAATTTATAACTAATCAATAGCAATAATTTAATATTTTGCAGTAAGGAATTCTATTAAGAAAGCATGGGTTTGTGCAGGATGACAAAGGCTATCTGTTCACAAATTAATGCTTCGCTTCAGAATTAAACATCAAGAGTTGTCCTCCAAACAAGGACAGATTTGATGGGGAGGCTGAGGGGAGTACAATGCAGCCCACGTGCTCTAGGCAATTTCCTCATCTGTATTATAGATGCATCTAGCCCTGTCCAACCCCAAACACTCTCTGTTGAAAAAAAAAAATTAAAACACTGAGCTAAGTCACTTTCAACTTATTTGCTTATTAGAGGTGCAACAAAAACTCACAATCATTAAAGTATGTCCTTCTCAGAGAACAGAATGGGTATCTGGACAAGAACTGAGTAAAATCCATCTAATTTAGTAACTACAGAACTTAGAAAGGATGTCAAAATATATATTCACATTTTCATGGGACTGAAAGGACTTGATTTGACTTGGTTTTGAGTGGTATGGTTTTGGTAGTGGGGGGCTACAGGGAGGGTTCTGTGAGAAGCTGCTAGAAGCTTCCTCACATCTGACAGAGCCAATGCCAGCCAGCTCCAAGACAGATCTGCTGCTGGCCAAGGCTGAGCCCATCCCAGTGGTGGCAGTGTCCCTTAGGATGGCAGTGTCCAAGCTGAAGCAGGGGAACGCTGTGAAGAGCCCTGCCACTGAGGCAGGAGTGCCAAAACAACGTGTGGTGAAATGAATGCAGCCCCCATTCCCTGCACCCCTGTGGGAAGGAGGCAGAGAAAATTGGGAGTGAAGCTGAGCTCAGGAAGAACAGAGGGGTGGGTGGAAGGTATTTTTAATATGTAGTTTAGTTTCTCATTGCCCTAGCCTGATCTGATTGGCAATAAATTCAATTAATTTCCCCAGGTTGAGTCTGTTTTGCTGGTGATGGTAATTGGTAAACAATCTTTCCCTGTTCTTCATTATATTTTCTTTTCCTTGTCCAGTTGAAGAGCAAAGTGATAGAGCAGCTTGGTGGTGATCTGGCATCCAGCCAGGTTCAACCCATCAGACTCTTTATACATTGCTGCTTATAGTGGTAATTTTCAATGTATTATCACAGCATCAAACAAACACAAAGAAAAATGATTTTCTTCATATATTTGCAGTGACAAAACACTAAATACATTATCTGAAGCAAGTTATTACTTAAGCATTAAACTAATGAGACAGTCAAAATACTGGAAAATTATAATCTCATAACAAATCAGATCGCAATGTATCAGCTAATTAGCAGAAAAAAAGCAGTAATAAATTACTTGTGTTTCTTGTTGGCCACTAAATCCGCTTTCAACATATTTCAAACAGTACTAAATATGAAACCACTGCTTCTTATTAACAAAGAGTTGGTAAAATACCAAATTTCTACTGTTTTAAAGTGTTTATTTTTGGAAAGCCCTGTAGAAAATAACAAAACAACTTCTGAAGGGGAAGCAATGGATGTTTTCAGAACATATGGCGTTTATCTAACATACCTAAAAATTTACCTAACATACCTAAAAATATGTGCTGATATATAATAGCCAAAGACATGAAGACACTACAGATAACACTTCCCAAGCACTTCAAGCTCAAACTCAAGGGCAGGTCCCCAAGGCATCATGAATATTCACTGAAAGTTCAGGTCTAGGACAAGGCTGGTAGCTTGGCTGTTCCCAGAGGAAGGAGTGTGTTTCTCATACCTCTCCAAACTGAGGGCTCTCAAATCAAATTATGACTAAACTTCTGCTCAGTCCAACATCTGGTGATAATCCAGGGAGTTCACTTTCACCAGCTGTCCCTGTGTAAGTATTAGTCTCATTCCATGGCTGTAGATCAGTGCGATGACCTGATTACCTCCTTGTTATTCCATAATACAAATTTCCAGCCTTCCATTCTCATTTACTGCTTTTTATGTGATGGTGCAGAAAATGAGGCAGAAATCTCTCAGCAGTTAAATACCAGAGCAGGACTGCTGCTTTCTGTGACATTCACCCACCAAAGAACTGCACTGCTACGGATGAAAGCACTGAGCAGCATCTTTTGGAATTCAGGGAAGGTTAATGAATAACGTCCTGATGCTGGGAACAAAAATGTCTGCGGATTTTATTCACTCCACACGGTAAATAAGCAGATCAGTGACACATACTTCTAACACAGACAAAATATCGTGTGTTTGAGAACCAGAATGTTCAGAGGAAAGACATTAGTGTCTTAAAAAAACAAGTGAAAGTTGCTGTGGTGGAGAAAGAGCAAGAGAAAAATGTTATCACACTGCATCACTGTCACTTTTACTGTTCAGCTTCACGTTGTTTTTCACAGGAAAACTGCCACATTGAGCTGCACTCAGGAGTGGAAAGTCCCTAACCTGTGAATATCCCTGCGTCAGGACAAACTGAGACTGGTGAGAGAAGAACAAAGATGATGACTATTGCTTTTAAGCAAAGGGAGTGGAAGCGTTTTCCAAGTTGAGTCAGAGCACTGACACACTTTCCAATGCAGGCATGCTTGCTCCCCCGCCACTTTCTACAGAGACTCATTCACAAAACAACAATACGTAAGTCAAAAGCAAACACAGAAAACTGCTCAGTTATCAATTCAGAGTTGCAACTGCTTCCTGAAATTAATTAAAATAACCAGACTTGCCCCCTCATCCTTGTTAGTTTGGGTCTCCCTCCCGTGTACCACAGTATTCCCTCTATTTGCTTTCTTTCCAGTCACTTGCAGTCCAAGTATCCTCAAAAGTCTCCAAAGTGTGTTTATTTTCCTTTTCCTCTTGGAACAGAGCTGATACGCCCCAGAAGACTTTATTTGCATCTGTAAACCACAAAGACCTTTCAAAGGGTCAGCAGCGGATGGCGAATGAATGGTGGCTGGGGGACCTTGCAGAGGTGAGCACTGCTGAAAGCAGAGAAGCCATTGGAACAGAGGATTCAACAGCAGGGCAGAAAGTACTTGTTTTAGGCTTTAAAGCTGTGCTGGAAAGGGTATGGTTGCCCCCTGCAAAGGAGATCCCTGGAGAACAGCTCATTGTACTAGCAGTGGGAAACATGAAGGCAGGGGAAGTATGAGCTCAGATGCAGAGACAATGAGCACAAGGCTCCTTCCAGAGTGACTCATCCAGCCTCTGGGACAGAGGAAACCGATCACTCCATAAATCAGCTTCTTTTGCTAACTATCCAAGTAGTGGCACTTGGCAGAGGGGAAAGCAGCTGTTCACTCCTTCTAACAGCACATGGGATGGTGCTGGGAAATGGGAGTTAAATAGAGCTTCTGGGGAGACGATATTTGGTGACAAGGGGAGAAGGAAATAGTACAATAAGATACTTAAAGGAATTAATTTGATTTTACATAAATAATAGGGAACGGGATCAGAGTATTCCAATAATAGTAAGGTTCAGCAAGAGCAAAGGAAATTTTTTCAAACTTGCAGGCCACTCCTGATTTTTCTTGTACTCAAGAGTTAATTTTTACATAATTTATGTGCCAGTAGTGCAGTTTTCTCAAAACAAAGCCCTATCTAATATTTAATAGAAAAGAGAGAGCAATTTGGAAAAAACATGTTGGTTTGGGGGCTTTCCCCCCCCACAAAGTTATCAGATTTGAGTTAGTAAAATTACATGGAAACTAATTGGGAAAAAGTCCAGTATGCATTTCTCAGCTTTGTTACTTCTACATTTAGTGTATTAGCACTTAAAAGTCTGCAGGGAAGGAACCCCTTTCTTGAGGAGCACTGGTATCCCATCCTGCCTTGAAAAACTAAAGACCTTCTATTCTTATGGAATCAAGTAACACACCAGACCATGGAATTAAGTGATGCACAAAATATTACATGGGTTTCACTATTAGTTAATCAGAGACAATGGTTTGAGAGTAAGATATTTTACCAGAACTTGCTGCTTTCATTTTGTCTTACCGTCTAGTGTTTAGGAATGTCTCTTTTGAGCACTGTCTCCCATCCCTGTCTAGCCCTGTCTAGAAGGATTTAGGGGAGGAAAAAGAGGGAAAAAGTAAAACTAACCAACTATTCTGATTGGTTTTACTATTATCTTCTCAAAAATACCAAGGATACAACATAAAGCACCACGTGGGTTTTAAATTCTATTGGCCAAACAAATTTGATGCAGCTAGCTGAGCCACCAAAGCTCCCCCTAGATGATGAGGATCAGACTGGGTGCTCTCAAGCTCATCTACCACCTCCAGCTGCCTGCAGAGCCCTGCAGCTCAACCCCATTTGCAGCAGTGTCTGGGAAGGACCAGGGCTACCAATATCTGGAGCTCACTGCTTCTCCAACCATCGGGGGGACCAAGGTGCCAACTGGTCTTGTTTGACCACCCTTGATCTCATGTTACACATGGGAGCTGAAGGAAAGGACAAGTGGGTCTTGCAAGACTAACTTTCAAGAAGAAGTTTTGAAAATCAGAAATCCTCTCCCTCCCAGACTTCTAACAGGAAGCCATAAAAATAATTAAAGGGGGAAAAAAGAAAAAAAAAAAAAAAGGAAAAAAAGAGGAGAGCGAGAAGTTAGTTTGCAAGCAGTGCTATTCCTCAGAGAGATACACTCATCCATTCATCCCGAGGTGACTAACATTATGAAAACAATTTAACTGTTTTTCTGCTGGAGTAAGGCAAAGAAAGACGGGCAAAAAAAGAGATTACTTTGTTCTCTCCTCTCCTCTTCTCCAGGAAATACAGTTTCCTTCAAAGAATTGAGATAGTCCACTAAAACCAACCACAGTTCTTTCAAAACCAGAAGCCTATGGCTAATGATTCCAAGCCATTCCATTTTTGAATAACTGTATTTACAGATGAATAAAGAACAACTGTTTATTGATGTCCTATCCCTGAAACCAAGAGAAGCACTCCTAATGTGAACACTGAAATATCTATTCTTTTTCCAGAGGGAAAAAAAAAATCTTAAGACTCCTTTTTTCAAGAAAGACAGCTCATAAAATCATTGAGAAATCTTTCTTCGGCTGGATAAAATACATCTTCAACTTTAACAATCTAGAAAAAGTCTAGCTGTTACAGTAAGCAAAAAATAAAATGAAAAAGCAATCCTGAAACAAATAATCTTACTTTTAGCCTTTCACACATTCTCAATTTCTCCTACCAAGAGCAGAACAGCCTTGAGAGGATGAGCAGCAGTGTCTGAAACCATGGAAACTGTAGTTTGCCTGTTTTTCTCAAGAGTTGGGCAACAGGCCCTGTCTGAAATCTAGTTTCCACAAGGTTTTGCAATTAAAGAAGTCAAGTATGAATGCAGCAAGTTAGGGAACAAAAATAAACAGTATTTCATACTTCATCCTAAGAGCTTCTAAGTTATTATGAAAGTCTTTTCAGAACCACCCTTTGAGACTCAAATTATTGGATGATCATCTCATTTTCTGGCCAAGAGTGCTTGTAATTTAAAGAAAAGCATGATAATGGGCTGCACCAATTTGACACAGGTATTTTGCAAGACAGAATTTACATACCATCTTTTCTGGTAATTTCACTGTTCTCCATTTACTTAGACTTTTTAGAGGATGGAACAATGTAGAGGACTTATCTTTTCATATTACATACACACCTTAGAGTCAGCTTAATAGAGCTTTTGGTCTGTTGAATAGGTGCAATTTAATAAAGATGCTAAGATTCACAGTTGATTCACATTCCTTAGCTGACCAGACCTTAAGTGAAAACCCTTAAATTTTTCACTTTTACTCCCCAAAAACTTACCAGACATGGTGAAGGACATGTTTGGTTTCTCTCTTCTTTTAAACAAAGCCCCATCTTTAAGAGAAATACTGTTCCCAGACTCAAAATATGAGCAAAGATCCAGGACCAACGAGAGAGACTCACATTCAAACACTGACCTACTTCCTATTATAGCTTTCCTCATAGCTGAAGAACACACAGTGCTTCCTTAGTAAAACTGAAATGGTGTGGCATATGCTTCTGTAGACAAATAAAATGCTGACAGGCAATGCAGTAAACTGAGCCACACCACTTTTTCCTCCTGTGAAAGCCCTTTAAACATCGGTATTACATTATTCACTGGAATAATGACTGAGTACTTTATAAACGGGACAGAAAGTCAATTATTCCACACAATGCACCATCACAAGCAAGACTGTAAGATCGATGTGCCCATAGCCTATTTTAAAAATACTTGAACAAAAAACAAACAAGAGAATTAAGTTCATAGCTTCTTAACACTTTCCAGAGCTGGTAATGTATGTACTGTAACTCACAAAGGCTATTTATAGAGGCGAGTTTCTGCACAGCATTCCTAGAAAATCGTTTCTATTAACCCACAGATACCATGTTTGTTGAAGCCCTGAGGATGTGTTACAATTAAAAATTAGTGTGAAATTTCAATTTCAACAGTGTTTTTTATTACCCAGACATAAAATGCCGGTTGACACTTTGTGATTAAGATGAAACACTGAGTATCATTTGATTAAAACCAACAAAAGAGCAATAAAAGCCATCAGTCCTACCCCAGCTTTAAACACACACTGGGAGACCCCAGTCACTGGTATATGCAGCAGACATACTTGTTGAGAACTTGAACAGCATGGCTTTGACTTGCAAATATGCAAATTTAAAATATCAGAATTAATTGCATAGCAAAGCAGTATAGGTTTAAATTTTTTTTCCAGCAGTTTGGAAATTACCTCAATTTTTTACAAATAAATTCATTACCTCAATTTTATACAAATAAAACGTTTCGGGTGTTTTTTGTAAAGCAGAACATACCATAGTTGGTACAATGAAAAATAACATAAGTCCTATAGAGATCCATTTCCTGGTTTATCCTAATTATTACAGTAACCCATGTTTATTGTTTTGTTGCCTATATACAACATACTAAATCTACTTAGAGCTGCTAAATTTAGGATTATCCCTAGATGAGGACATTATGCCTGAAATTATTCTAGAATATACTACCAAATCTCTTTTAAATAACTGAAATGTATACTCATTAACTATGTTGTTGCAATGGATTACTCCTGTATTTTAAAGAAATTAATTACTAAAATATATGCATGGTGTTTAGGGGTGCAACAACTACATCTAATTTAAGAAACCTTACCAATAGCTTCTTTCTACAAATTTGCACCAGCCTTTTAAAGTTAGACACAGCATGGTTAATTGCATTTAGCAAAGAAACATGCCAGAGGGAGGTTTTCTGTTATCCTTCTAAAAATACACTGTGCTAGCTATTTTCAACAGATACTTAAATTTCATTGTCTAAAACTACAGTAGAAATACTGTCTGCTATATTTAGTAAATTTCATTGAATAGTTCAATGAAATAGTTTATAAAAATCTGCAATACTATTCTCTGCTCTAATGTGCTAAGCTTGCACTTAGTATTGCATATTAAAAAAAGGTAGCACTGAATCCAATTTTTCCTCAATAATTAGGGAGAGATGAACAAATGCATTTGATAAAAAAGACTAACAAATATTTGTGCAAAATTAATTAAAGTATTATTCAAATTCTTGAACACCAAAGATATTCCAACAACTCTGGGCACAGTGTATTTTCTCCAATATAAGCACTTGTGTCTAATAATAGTGAGGCTACACCAACGTTTCTTTTGCAAAGGTACCAGAATAGATTATTGATATATTAACTTCCTCATATGAAAGCCCAACTAGAACCCAAGAGTGAAAATCTATCATAAGAGCTTATGAAATCCCAGACTATATTACTGATTCAATGCTCGGGTACCAATAATTAAGAGTGAGACATTGTAGAACCTACTGCTTGATCAGCACAGGTAATGAATTATAATTACAGAAGTAAACTTAAAAAGCATTGGTGACAATGACTAGGTAATTTCCATTTATACTCTTAAGAGTTTAATTAATAATTTGAACCTCAACCACATCCTCTTCAACATTCCCAAGCTGCAGCCATTACATGATAAGGTTGGGGAAGAGGAGCAGGCAGTTTGCACCTGTAAATTTTAGCCCCCCTTTAGACCATGCTGAACCACGTGGGAGTGAGCCCCATTCTGCACTAGGGTTAGTCCAGAAGAAATAGCCCTGAATTAGCTGGTTATAGACATGCAAACTGGAACCCATAATAGGCAGGCCCAAGTGCTTAATCCATGTATTTGTTGCAGTACAGTGGTATTTGTAAAATATGCACTGAGACATAAATATGTAAATATGAGATAGAATCTGCTTTAGAAATTCAGTGTAGTTGTATAAATCAGAAGTTAAGATAAGCAGATAACTCAGCCATTATTGCATTCAGAAGCATTTCAGAAGGTGAAAATATAATCTATTCAAGAAATACGTAGTTTAGTTTTAAAAACACCCACAGGGAAACTGATGATAAAAAGCAAGAACAAGTTATAACTGAGTAGATGCAGATTTCATCAGAGAAACAGATTCACTATGTGTAAATATTGTAGGTGGTTGCAGATTAGTATTTAGGAAATGTGCCTTTTTAGGGTTTGTGTTCCAAATGCTTTATGTCTTTTTCCCACTAATCAATATATTTGTAAAACAGATAATTTAAAATTAACTTAACATCTTATTGTTTCTTCATAACTAACAAATAATAACTATTTTGGGAATAAAATTTGCACAGGCACACTGGTAGTATGATCATGTGAGAACCAGGGAATAATTTAGAATCACTGGCATCTCTAACTACTCTTGGTGGCCCTTGTGGGTTTGGAAACCACTCAGGAAAATTTAGAATTGGGGAAGCCCATCAGCGTCATGCTGTACAAGAGTTGTAATTTCTGTAACAAAATCAGTCAGAGACCAATTCTAAGTGGAGCAGTTCCAATCCAAAATGAGTAAGGAGTCAAGTTGCAGGTGGTGCAATTTGTGATGGCAAGAACTGGATTTATGTCTGGAAACAAAAGATAACACTATGTTTACACACAGCATGACAGTATTATTTATTCAGTTTTTAGAAGTATGTCACTTGGATTCGACCCTATTCTGAAATCAGAAAAGAAAAAATAGAAATCTGTGCACTGATAATGAACTATTGATAGACAGTCCTGACTCTACAACTTCCATGGTCAAGGTCATATGATTATAAATCTCAGTTAAATGAGTCTGACCATTTTTGTTGTTTCAAAGGAAATTAAGCAACAGACACAGCCATTTGGAAAACCATGAGTCAAAGGATAAAGTAAGAGAAACAGTTCTTATTTTAATACGTCAATTTTATTTTTATATATTTGGCTTAAAATACTGTAGCCATGTTATAATATCTGACACCCAGTCCCATTGAAAGCACCTTTCCTTCTGAATTCTGATGACAGGAGATGAGACAGTGTCTACCAGAATTCAACACCCTGCCAGCAAAGAGCTCTACTTTTACAGCTCCTGGGTTTACAGAGCAGTAGGGAGGAGGTTTTAAATGTTAAGAATCAGCATCCAAAAATAAATGCTCATCTATTCAGAAACAATAACCAAAAAAAGCTTTAAGAAAAATAATTTAAGGGTTTATTTTTAAACAGCTATTTTTAAGTGAGCAGCCTTGACATCAGAACATTCTTCTGTCATCATAAGAAAAGGGAGTTTAATTTTGAGGGATCAAGCTGCTTGCTTTACTTTGAGTTCCGTAATTCTTTCTTTCTAAACTTAAAAAAAGCTACCAGAGTGTAACTGCTCAGTGGTAATTGACTTAAACATCTAGAAAAAATAACAATTAAAAAGGTACAAAGGGTTCCTTGCTGTACAAATACATTAAAGTAGGCAAATATGAATTCTGAATAAATGAATTTTTAATACATACACTCTTTGAAAAGAACTCTTTTATTCTGTGTACACAAGTGTCACAAACTGTTTATGAAAACAACTGTTCTGAAAAGCAAATAAGACACTGGCAAAGCCTGTGTTGTGTCCTACTTCTGTGGCTCATCTAATGGTCGATAATTCACTCCTGTACTTTGTGGTTTCACTGCTTCACCTCAAGTGCCACAGTGTGTGGATGGAAGGGTGACAGTGTACTCCAGCAACTTATGTCAGTGGTTGTAATATCCAAAGTGGAAATAGACAGTAGCATGTGAGGACATATGCCAACCATAGGAGAGAAGTTTAATAAAGCAGAACATGCCACGCCATAAGGAAATCTGGCTTCCATTTCTGGCTCTGATGCAGCTTTTCTTTATGTGACAAATAATTTCATCTGCCTGAATTGCTTTTCTCACAGTTTAAATGAGGTAGTATTTGTTTATTTTCCAGATACTGTGAGGACAAATTTATTCATACTTGGGAAAGCATTTAAGATTTGTAAACTGGGAGCCTTGACTGGACCTTAGCATAAAGCTGCCCAGTAGACTAGGAATAGTTCTTGTCAACAGCAAGCAGTCAGGCTCAGATTTGTTTACAGCTATTTGAAACCCCTTTCATGCAACTTCTGCCAAAAATAAGAGAAAATGTTTATTTCTGGTACAATGACATTAGCAGTCTTAATTATATGTGAACACACAAAACCAGTAACCAAAGTAAATACACTGCACTAAATTTATGGCACCTTTGTGGTCACCAGGACAAATATAACAGGTTTTTATGACATCCAGATAATTCCTCATTCTACCACCAATCCCTACTTCACCCCTTCAGTCCCAGAGATCCTTTTTTACCTTCTTGGTAAAAACTTAAGGCTCAGGTATAACTGCTCCAACAGCGTCCCCTTCCCCACAATGGCTTGAGTGTAAGCTATACTCACAGCTTAGTAGAATATAAAAATACACATAACATTTTAAAACTCAGCATATCAAGGCTAACAAGATTAAGGGAAAAAAAAAATAGGTTTTTGTGGCACATTGTGGAAACAGAACCTGAGCCTGAATCATTGTCAGAAAAACCTGTCTCAGCACATTCACTGGGGACTGGGCAGACCACAAAGGTTCCTTACATGCATATTCTATCAACCAAAAGGAAGATGGATTTGCTCATTAAATCACAAGTAAGTTATCAGTAACTGAGCTCTGAAAAAAACTCACAAATTAAAATGACGACCTTTGAAACTCTGAATATGCCTGGTTTAACAGCTGCTAAAGAGTAAGAACCATACAAAGAGGCTTACTGTCACAGCAGCAATTCTACAGAATCTAATAGTGTGAATGGCCACACCACTTCTCCTGATATCACAGTTAGGTGCTGCTAAGAGAGACAGTTTAATCCTAGATTAATTTTTATTCCAAATAATTGGAAGAAAGCTCATGATAACAGCCTTGCATTCCTGGCAAGAATCCCGATGGTCTCAGGTAAAGTATTTAGCATTCAAACAGCATTTCCACCATCTATTTAGCAGAAAGCATGACTATTTTAATCAGCTGAGATTGTATTCCTATACCAGCAGTATTACATTCACTTATTAAGAAGCTGAAACGAATGTAAGTTGGTATATTTTAATAAGGAACCATATGGTCTTGCAAAAATATAATCTGAATGTTTATATATACATTCTTTAAGAAAACCAACTAATTTTGAAAACAAACAAACAAATGTACTTCTAACAAAATCTCCTTTTTTTCCCTCTCCAATCAGGTGCTCCTAGAAGAACTGAGATAATTCAAATCAGTTTACTCCCATTTTCATGATCTTTAAAGGCCTTGCTCTTGCCAATGAGTAACAGCACATACAGGGACATATCAGTTTGTGTCCTTTTTTGTTTATCTGTCTAAATCCACAACTGAAGACTAAGGAAAAGAAATAGCTAGAGTTTTAGTGCGCATGGGTTTTAGACTAATAGTCATGAAATATGGGTTCCAGATCGTCGCTGCAATTCACTAGTCTCCCTAAAAAAGTAAATGGCAAGAATTGTCAAAAGGACAAAATGCTCACTGAAAAAGGCCAGCTCTGGTGCAAACCCAATGCTGTTGAATCATGGAGCGGCAGAAATGAAGCACAGATTATCACCTCTCCTTGCAATTTTATTCTCAAAACCCAAACCCAACAATTCTAAATTAAAAATGGATGTTACAGTTATTGAAGAGTTGCAAATACATACACCACTGAAAACACAAAGAAAAATATCAGCACAAGATGAGATCCTACAAGCTGCTGCTGCTGATGTTTTAGCAAAAAAAATGGTGAAAAAAAAAGAAACAATGGCCATGAGCAGCACAGGTGTCACAAGGCTTATTGGTGTAACTGCTGAAAAGGACTGAGTGACAAAAAAAAAATATCAACCCTTTCTGTGAACTTCAGAGAGCCCCAACAGAAACCGTGATGATGGGTGTATCTGTTTATCTTTTTTTTTTGGTCTAAAATGAAGATGAAAAAATCCTACACAGCCTTCCTTGTGCTGTTCTTTGATTTGGTTAAAAAATATTTTGAATTCTGTGTACCTTTAGCTAAAGGATGACATTGGACATCCTTCACTGTTTTGTGAAGAAGATAGCAGCAGAATAACTCACCGTGTACCTTGAATTTAACCACTGATTCCATAGGGAAATAAACCCAAGGGATCCATGCAACAATGGAGATGGCCATGGGTCTGACTGTAAAAGCTGGAGAGGATTCAGTTTAAGCAGCAAACTCGTTCACTCACTGTCCTTCCCTTCCATTATGTTTTCTATAGCTTTTCTCTACCATCAGTATAAGTTATTGCCAGGAAATAATAAAAACAAAGAAGGACCTGAAAATCCTGCAGCTGATGCTCTCTTACCTTGGATTCTGAACAGAGTTTTTCATTTTAATTCACTGAAGCGGCTTTTACATAAAACTTCAAACACTCACTTTAGCGTTATTTGACAACATCAGATTCTTAATCTACACCTAATAAAAAATGTCCAAAGCACAGTCTTAGTGTTTCAAAGAAAATTGAGTAATTTAGAGAAAATACTAGAAACCTGTTACATTCTGGTGAGGCTTTATTTATATTGTGGTAATGCTGGGTAGCAGGGATTAACCTTAAGATTTTCCTCATTAAATCTCCTGCTTTTGGAAATTCTATAATTTACCAAGCTTTGTCACCTAGCAGCATCCCCCTCTCCCCCTCACATCCAAACCACTGTATGCTCAAAAGAAACCTTAGGTGATTTAGATAATTTTAATTATTTTTTAAAATTTCCAGATCCTTATCCACTCATTAACTGATATAAATTGTCCTTAATTTTAAGGGCTGTGCATGCTGGCAATTTATGTTTTGTCACAATGAAGACAAATAAACGTGCTATCATTTTCATCCTTTCTTTCCTAATAGTGCATCTATCTGAAGAAGACCATATTGATGGATTTTCCCTTGTTTTTGAATGTAAAATCAGCCACTTCCTGCAAAAAATACTAGAATATCAGCAGCCCAGCTCTTATGCTAGATGCAACAAATCCTTAAAGAGGCAATAGAGGTGAAGCAAAAAATCAGGGGGACATTTCAGTTTTAACCTTTTTTGTTGATTACAAGAGATTACAAGGGTCTGAATCAGTACAAAAGCAGTAACTATCTCTTATTTTGTTAGAACAGCAAACTCCTAAACAATGATATGTCTTCTGAGTGCTTGAGCCAGTGACACCATCAGCTGAGAATCTGACAACTCTGAACACTGCCAATTTTGTTTGCTGACACAGTTCAGCTCACTACTCTGTGTCACAACCTCTGAGTAGTTTATCTACAGTAAGCCCAAAAAAATGCAAAGTTTATTATTAAAAATTAATTGCTATTCCCAAATATTTAGGAGGAAACATCAAGTTTCAAACACACTGGAATATTTCTATAATTTAAAACCAACCCTACAGCTGGTGGCAATATAAATTCATTGCCTAAAGTAGAATTACTTGCATGAAAGACATCTTATGTCATGGCCAAAGCAGTGGGTCTGGGCTGACCTGTCTGAGTGACCGCTGCCTTGTCCCAGTGGCAGCTGCTCAAGAGGTTTCTCTGGCTGCAGAGGAGGGAGGTGAGGGAGCCCAGCTGCTCCGCTGCCTTGCTGGAAACCACGGCTCACTTACAGCCTGCGCCTCCCTGCAAGGAGCTGAACTCACTTCAGCCACACAGCCAGCTCAGCACAAGGCCAGCACAGGATCTGGGAGCAAAACCACACTGCCTGCTCCTCTTTCCTAGGCAAGCCAAAGAAGAAGTTATTCTACCTTAGGTCATCAGACAGCTGTGGATAAAAATGGAGACACCCTCCTCCAGCACCCTTAGTTCTGCCAGCCTCCGGGTTTCAGCAGTGCTGCCTCTGCCCTTACACAGTAGCTCTGTGAATCATGTCCTTGGTGTAACTTGCATTTCTTATTTATCTTGAGCAAAAAGTAAGACTAAACATGGCAGAGAAAATATGTCAAAATTACCGCTGTGGTCTCTTAACCTTTCAGTAAGAGAAGTACGTTCAACTCTCAGGCTGCAAACCACGAGCATCACTGTAATATACACTTCACTGATATATGTGATATTCTCCCTATGCATCACTTTTTATTGTAGCTGGGGAAGGGAAGAGAAGGAAGCTAAAGAAAACCTTTTAAAATAAAAATTGCATATTTCTTTTAGCTGCTGATTTTCCTGACAATTACTAATTAAATACTTCACGGTCCTGCTCTTTTTATGTAAAATATACTCCCAAACACAATCTCCTCCTTCTTCAGCCTTCCCATTTATTTTATACACATGGACAATTGCACACTTACATCATCCTGGTGCCTCACCAGTTTCTCTATCAGACAAATTTATGATGAAAAGCAAGGTTGTTGAGATAACAGGGATTGAGAAGACTGACAGACGGGTATGAATTGTGTATCTACCTTTTCACACTCGCCTTCATTTGCCCACCCTAATCTCCCTTTCCCTCTTCTAATTTTTGTTTCTCTTAAAAAATAAATGTCATGCATTTCTTATTAGGTAGTATGGAAAGAAACTTACCTTTACACATCCACTTGTCTCAGAATACTCTCTTCCACAATGATAAACTGACAAATGATGAGCCTTACTTGTAAGGAATTTTCCTGCCCCTTTGAGAGTATAGATTTGTGTTCTGTCTTTCATCACCTCTAGCCTCCACCAGTGTCAGAAATGATTGATTTGCTCTTGAAATATTAATATTTTCATATCCTTTTCCATCTTGGTATTTTGATCTGATTCAAAATGAGATCACTGTCCAATACTGTAGGTGACACATGACACGAACTGTCACATCTTCTGTTTTCCTACCTCTCTAATCAATCGTTCAAGCATGTAGCTCTTCCATCTGGACTCAAGAACAGAAGCCCCCCTTCAGATAGGGAGGACACAAGCTACAACTCTTTTTCTAATTAATTCCTTTCATTCTTTGCAGTTTTTGCCAGATAAAGTTGCCACCAAACAGACGCAACTACTACTTCTCAAAGACCACTCAGACACCTGCCATTATTTTAGATATGCTGGATTCTCTAGACCAGATGAAAATATAACCCCATCTCTTTTAACACCTGCCAGCTCATGTCTAGCAATCAGCCCTGCCTCCTTCTTTCTGCTCTCCAAGTACTATCCCCACCTCATCATTATGCAAACTGATAGTTAAAGCAATGTATTTGCATTTGGGTATCCTAGTTCTTTGTATGTTTGTCACTGGCCCATGACTTACATTTTCCCACCATTCATGAAGTATATTCCTATTTAGTATCATATCAAATCTCTTCATTGCACCTTCTGTTTCTCTGACCTTTTTCCTTACCATTTCTTTAGCAAATAAAGTTTACCACATTCAAAACTGCTTAGAGTGCACCTGCAAGGATCAGTTTCCTAAGCTCTTTGACTTAGCATATAACCCCCTTTATAAGTTCTCCCCATTAACACCAGCTCCTCCATCTTACTTAAATACAAACGATTTGTCTTTGCTTCATGCCCTATTTCCACTTGACCATTACACATCTTATCAGCTCTTATCTTCAACTGGCCAATATTACTTCCCTCCATTATCCACTTGTAAAATTTCAAATTGCCATTGTCTAGGGTGCTGGTCCATGCTCACATTTACCTGACACTGGAGTAAAGAATGTTAACTCTATGGCATCCATTGAGGATTGCCATGCAAATGTAGTAGAACAGATCTCACCCTAAGTAAAAAAAGAAAAAAAGAAAGGCTGTTCATGCCCATTTCCTGGCTAAACTGTCCTACTCTTTTTTTTTTTTCAGATCTGGCATTCCAATGGCTGGTGGCAATCACCATTGATCATTTGAATATTTCCATTTTATTTTGCATCATAGGCAGGTATGCTGTAATTGATTAGGCGACAGCCTGTGCTTACATGAGTATGAGTTCATTAAATCTTAGCCATTTACCTACACCAACACTAGTTGCTTTTATTATAAAGCCTTTTCAATTGAAGAAAAGACAAGGTATTTTCACTTAAGAATTTGAAACTCACATTTTAACTGAGAGCAAGTTTTTTAACCACTTTTAAATCTTGCATATAACACTCTACAACATTCTAGAGGGTTATGCTCACAATAGACTATATTACTGTATCTGTAGTCTATTATTTTGAAATATTTTAAAGGATTTTTCATAACATATTCTACAGTATTGCCTGCAGCAGTATCTCAAAATCCCTGCTTCTTTCAATCTTGACTTACTTTTTTCATTACAATTCCTACTCAGACTCACACTTTTGCATAAGGAAATGGTTTCAATGATCTTTTCATTTGTTACCTCCAGCCTGAACTATTTGAATTCACACGAGCAAAAGCAGCAGGAGGCCTGCATGGATAAACACACAATTCCTGCCAAAACTGAAGCACAAAAATGAAGTATTCAAGAAATGGAAGCAGGGTTGAGATGACCCAGGAGAAATATGGGGCTTGCAGGAATGGAGTCAGAAAAGCCAAGCAACCCAGAACTGAGTTTGGTGCAGGTATGTGGAAGGTAGGAAGGGATTCTACATGAGCAGCAAAGGGAAGACAAAGGAAAATGTGCACCTGCTGCTGAATGAACACAGTTCTTGGTCACAAAGGATGTGGGAAGGGCTGAGGTACTTAATGTCTTCTTTTGCCTCAGAAAGGCACCTAATATTTGCCTTCAGGCATCTGAAGTTCCTGCAACCAGGGGGAAAGTTTGGAGCAATAAAGACTTTCTCAGTGGACAATGATGGGATTAAGGAACACCTATGGTGGACACACACAGGCACATGGGACCAAACAGGATGCAAGAGTGCTGAGGGAGCTGGCTGATGTCCTTGCAAGCCAACTCTCAGAATTGTCTTTAAAAACTCACTGCAACTGTAAGAGGTTCCTGATGACTGGAAGAAAGCAAGGTGAACTCAAATCTTCAAGTGTCAAAAAGGCCAAGAAGGAGAATCCAGGAAACCACAAGCAGGTCAGCCCCACCTCTGAACACAAGAAAACACTTGGGTAATAGAAACTCTTACAGACCAGCTTCCTATGTAACTATCCTGAACTCTGTATCTACCATTAGATGCTACTGGGTTTCATTTGTCAAGTATTATGCCAAGTGTACTTCCTTCTAAAGCTCTCAGTGGACCTAACATTGGCTTCAAAGGAATCTCCTTCCACCAGAAAAAATGTGTTTGGTCCAGTAAACACAGCACAAAACATGCAACCGCAAATAAACACGTTTACAAGGGAGGGAATCTGGAACAAACCTGCAAATCAAGTCAGATTAAAAATGCCTTGTTAGTTTTAAAACATAGCTGATAATTGCTCCTCAGGCTACATCTTTCCTAGCATTATAAAGAATTCATATAAAAGAATACTTTTACTTACAAAGGTACCTCAAAAAGGTATTCAGAATTGGAAAAATAGCACTCCCAGAGAAAAACCTGCTGGCATTCCGAGAAAAACCTGCTGGCATTCCAAAACTACTTAAAGTGCAGTATGGAAGCAGCCAGGAGGTACTTTACAGGATATGATGCTGCCTGCTGGCAAACAAGTATCATAGTGGAACAGAAGCCAGAATGGGCTCCAGAGCCGGCAGCTCTGAAATTATCACTGCAAGATTCTGTCTTCTTCACCAGGGCACACTTTGCCTGACTCAGAAATCTGGGATTGTTTTCAATTAAAGCATTAAAAAACGAGGGCAAAAATTTTAACCAAGAAACTTGAATCCCACGGCCAAAGAATACTATGTGGATTAATCATTTCTGTTCCCATGCTTTTGTTGTTTCTGTCAGGGCAGGAGAGTTAACAGCGTATTTGGGCAAATACAGCGAGCACGTGACAGCAGCAAGGCTCTAAGAGACAACTCATGTATGGCCTTGTTTCAGACTAAGACTTGGATCCATCCAGCTGATTTAACACTGCTACAATAAACAACATGGATAATTTCCTGCTTTGTCTTAGGCTGCAGAAACTGGAAGCTATCTGCAGCGTGAATCACAGATTTCACAGCATTACAGTCTGGGGGCATAACAACTGCAGCGAGTATGACTGAGCTTTCTTTTGCCTTTTATAAAGCCTTGAAAATTACTGTATATATTTTTCAGTAAATAGATAATTAACACTATTGTCATTTAATAGGCCTGTTTTCAGACAGTTGTTTTTGGTTTGTATACCTACATTTTTCTTTAGAGTTAAATCAGATGTACAAAAGAAATCATTATTGAAATCATGAAACATAACAGAGCCAACATAAAGCCAGTGAGAACAGACACGGTGAGATGACACTTCAGCAATGGACAAAATAACAGCCTCCATAAGAATGATTTAGGAGTCTAAAAGGATGTGGTATTTGTTAAAAACAAAACAAACCCACCGGTTCCCTGACACAAAAACCTATTAATATTTAATGTAATATTCTCCAGGCTTGTCTTTTGTTGAACTGCTAAACTTTAAGAAAACAAAATATTTTCAGTGAAATAAAAGTTACCTCCTATACTCTCTCAAACACTTAAAAATAGTCTAAAAGAAATTGGCAGCTGTATAAAAAAAACCTCATTTAATTTTCTCAAAAGCTTTTAGGTACTGTTGCAGTGAGAGATCAATATTACCTAGCTGACATAATGGTGAAATAGTTGGGTACAAAGCAAAAATATATAAGTGTAATCAAAGTAAATGAACTGTGATCATACCAGCAGGCCTAACAAAATTAGCTTTAATCCTGAGGATATTTATGAAGTGTATGTGCAATTTTTCATTATAAACTTTCACTTACAGTTCGAGGCATACCAACACAATGCTTTTTGATAGGTAGACAAAACAGTTTGATTGAAATTATCTCCCAAGTGTACATGCAATAGAAAGCAGACGAACTTCACAACCAAACAGAATGCTTTTGTCTAAAATTCTGGTTTCACATCTTCTAATTAGGACTGTCTCCTGACTGAATTAATTAGCATTAAGGAACCACACACATTGTATCCAGTCCCACTAATAATATCTTTTAAAATAACCCTTCAGGTATCTTGGCAGACATGGAAAAATTAGTATTTAATATTACTCCATTGGACTAATTAGCATGAACAAAAAATATGAAATGCAGGATTTGTAAAAATATTTTCTCATGAAATTATATGTAATTATAGCCTTTTTCACGTATGTGTGCCTTTTAAAATGGTACTTAATCTCTCTTCTCATATATGAAAAATGGGAAACAACAGCAGGACCTATAAAGCTTTTCTCATACCAATGAGCTGCAGAACACTCATCTGTATTTAATGCAAGATTCCCTTTGCATTGTGAACATGTTAA
This sequence comes from Melospiza georgiana, assembly GCF_028018845.1. Classification (NCBI taxonomy): domain Eukaryota; kingdom Metazoa; phylum Chordata; class Aves; order Passeriformes; family Passerellidae; genus Melospiza; species Melospiza georgiana. Next base: position 38,695,597 of record NC_080430.1, on the reverse strand, counting down.
TTGTAAAGAAGTTGCAAAGAATTAGGGATTGTTTAAGTATTTTCTGTGCATTATTCACTACAGTTTCCATGTGTCACTAATTTGAAGTGTCACCAAATAACTTTGTGTGTTTTAGACTCAAACTGACCTCTTTGATTCTGTCTTTTACTGATCTGCAACATAACATAATCATTTGGCTAGCTACCTTGTCATTATATTAATGTTTTAAATATAACTATTTCTTTGCTTAAGACTAATGATTGGCATTAATTCTCCTACGAAGCAGAGTGACCGTGACAGCAACAAAACCCACCACAGCCCTGTGCATATTCTTTGATTTTTCAACTCTTCCCTTTGCCCACCTGATGAGCCTCCTGCCAGCAGAGCTCTCTAGTGGAGCACCTACGGCCCTCAAGGCTATCAGACAAGCAACCACTTTCCTCCTTTATAAATGCTCCTACATCAGCAGGGACTATATAAATCCTCAGGAAAACATCTGTTGAGAGCAAGATCCACTTCGAAAAAGAGATTTTGGCAACACAAGTAGGAAATATGTTACCACGCACAATAAAGAACTCCACAGGGAGTAAACTGATGAGAAAAAAGAGACAAAAATAGGAAATATTTGGAACTTCTTTGGAAAAGGTTCTTCTTTGCAAGCAAGGTGACACATACCTTGGAATAAATATCTGCTATTTATAGACGCCAGCAAAAGAGAAAATTGAGTAATTAAGGGAGCCACAGACAGAATACTGAATAAATGAGGGAAAAGCAAACATGGCTTTTTCTGGTTTTGGAAGTACATATTCTTTGTGTTTGTTAAATACAGTATTTCACCTGGAGTAAATGTAAAGTGGAAATATACCTAACAAGAAAAAGAAAAGCTGCCTTACAGAGCAGAGGAGATAAAAACCTACTTTATTTGCAGAAGGTGTTGTTCTGGTGTTTATGTAACATAATATAACTGGGAAGCAGAAAACGGGACGAAGGATGAAAATTCCAAACTCTCAAAAAATCTTGTCTCTTCCAATTATTCTTTACTGCTCTAATTTCAGTAAAGCTTTTATTTTTTTATTTTAAGAAGGTGGAGGGTAGGGATGAAAAGGAAGGCAAAAAAAAAAAAAAAAAAAAAAAAGAAAAGCAACACAGCAAAAGAAGAATTTAACTTCCAAATATTGCAAAATCATCTACTTTTCATTTTTGCAACAGATTCTGTAAACCTAGCCAAATCCTGTGCTTAGTTAAAAACAGAACAAGCTAAAATAGATGCTGGAAACCAGGCAAGATAGCACAAAAGTGAAGCCAGACAATGAATTCATATAAAATCATGGGATATGCTTTGTGAACTGTGGAGTAACTCAGGATGATTTATCACCAAAATAAAGTTAGTCTTCCTAGAACACACTGAACAATAGTGGTTGCTGGTACTGAAGTGGTGGAATTGAACTTCCTCAATGGTTATCTGTTGTGGTTAAGGGAAAATGTTTGCATACCCTACCAGCAGCTCATGCAGGCTATCAAGTACCTCATTGTACTCTGATATTCCATGACAGCAGATTTTAAACTAATCCTCGTGAGTGTGCTTGATGTTAAATTTTATTACTGCTATCAACCTGACATTAGCATTGCCACGAGGCTCTTTGAGATTCTTGTGGACTATGCTCTGTGTAGCTAATCCAAGATGTTACATTAAAACTTTCCAGGTTTTATGGCAATAAATTATAATAGAAAAGAAGTTCAATGGTCCAAGTAAGCTTAAGGTATGAGACACTTTTCTGTGTTTTACTTTCTCTTTTGCCATTTTTTTCCCCTACACTAACTTAGTTAGAGATTTGAAATTTTTTTTGGCAGCTGAACTGATCTTGTGTCTCCAAAATGAATGAAAAGCAAACCCAAAAAAGATATCACTCTTTCTACAAACTTCTGGAAGTATTGGTAACCTCAGAAGCCCCATCCACACAGGCAGTCATGAAGAGCCCTGCACAGCACTGGGTCATTGCACTGGGACGATGCAAACCCGCCTCGGCTGCCCTGCCTGTTTGCAGGCGGTTAAGAAAGGAGATTGCCAGTCTGCAGAAATAGGATGTAGAGAAGGAAACCTCAAACATGAAGGGCTGTACAAGACAGCCTAGACATGCCTCTGCATTCATATGCACAAAACACCTCCTGGTCAATTTTAGCATTTGTTGTATACTGGGATTTAAGTTGGACACTTTGTGAGCACTGTCAGGATTTTGCTCTACCACTCAAGACAACAAAAGTGAAGGCTTAGGCCTCAATGAAGTAAATACTTTCTACAACTTCTATTTTAACTACATTGCCAAAGTTAACAATTTGTTTCATGCTGAAGGCGATTGCTTGCTGCTGTGCAAGGCAACACAAAAAAGGTTTGCCCAATAGAAACTTCATAGGATAAATTCATAAAAGTTTGTCCCCAAAATATTAATCAGAAAAAATCCCAGAAATATAGATTTGATGTAATTCACCAAACTTAATATTTCAGGAAAAAGCAATCTACCAATGACACTCAAAAAATCAAACATAGGTCTCAAGTTGTAGAATACTATGAGGGTCAGCAGTATTCTGTTTTACCAATTAGCCTGCAGAACTTCCACTCTGGTGTCAATGTGAGCAGAGCAATGTTGAATGAACTCTCATTTCTGCCTACAAGTATACCTGAGCCAGCCTGGGTCACAGTCCTGTTTCTGACAGTGGCCTAAAGGGACATGCACAGAAGAGATCCCAGCAGAGTCACTATATAAAGTCCATTTTCCAGTGCTTTCCATTCTGTAACTGAAGGATCTTCTGCAGCTAAGGAAAGCATGGCTTTGACATCCATCGTGGATGTAGCTAGAATTTATCTTTTGGGCACTTTTCCAGTCTCTCCTCAATTCCATGTGAAGTTTTGGCATCTGCAGCAACTGTCAGGAAGGACTTCCCCAGCTTAAAGAGGTATTCTGTGAAACCCTCCTTAAATGAGTCAGCTGCTAATTTCACAAGCCTGTCTCTTTGAATGAATTTAATTCCAGAAGACAGAAGGCAACAGGCTTCTTCAAATCTGACCACAGTTCTGATTATGAAACCCACTTCAAATGTCCCTAAAACCCCATATATTAATATAAAAAATAATTTCACTTTTCTTGGGTCCTGATCTCTGATGTGGATCTGTTAAAAATGAGTAGCACGTTCATGATTTTTTTTTCATGTGAGCTATATCCAAGACAAATTAAAATCTTGAAAACTTCTCAAAATGCACTATATTTCTCCACCTGAGGAATATGAAAACCATGAAGGAAAGTTTTAAATTGGAGACTGACACAAAATGAAGACTATATAGAGTTAATACTTTGGTGTAGACAGCAGCCAGTGGGTGAATAGTTTTGCAAAAAAGCTGAGAATACAGCCAAAGCATGAGTAATTGCATAATGGCTTCACTATTTACCTTATTCATTTATTTAGTCACTCTGCACTGAAAGCATGAATGTTGCCTAATTATTAAGAAAACAAGGAGACAAGCAGTACACAACATCAGTTGATTATATTTTATATATCTCGTTGCATTCTTTACATAAATATAAATTGCTTAATTGGTTAATTCAGGAGACCTTAATGTGCCATTGCTGCAAAGGTGATCAACAGGAACCTTCTTGCCAATTATCTGACAGAAAAACAAAACAGGCTACAGATGAAACATTAATCACTTCAGTTTATCCTTTTGTCCCTTCTGTGTTGGAGGGAAACCACTAGGAAGTTAAATACAATGCTCTAACTTTAAAATGCTTTTCTTCAGATTAGGCTTCGAAATGCTCAGGTACACACTCCTGCCAACTCTGCACGGCAGCTCCTCTCTCCTACAAGGCTGCAGAAGAGAATGTGCATGAGGGAAGAAATAGCAAGAATATCTTATGTATTAAAAAACTAAGTTTAAAAAGACCCCAAAGTAATAGTATCTTATGACAGCAGATGGTCTGATGACACGGCCTGGCTGTGGGTGCCAAGTGTAGCAAGGGATCAAGAACTGAACACACATTTCACAGGAGAGAAATGATGCACTTTCCCATCAGGGCAAAATCAGGAAGGAAGTTGTCCATAAAGCAGTAGTAGACTGCCTGAACCATTTTAGTCTTGTGTTCATAGTTTACAAAATTTCTTTGCTAATTTATTATAGGTAAAAGAACAGTGCAACGATGCAGCCAGCCAGGAGCACTGAAGGTGAGAACATGTATGCCTGAACATCACGGCCACAGCATGACAGCAACATTTTCAAAGCAAATGGAATTGCTATAACCATGCAATTTATCCACTTATTTCTCTCCTATTCTGATTAGTAACTTTCTGCCATGTGTGTTGTGAACCAGAATGGCTTTGCCATCTCTGAGGGATACAGATATTCTCCTTCCATTTCTGCTCTTGGAAAAAGTCTGTATTCTAGCAAAGGCACGTACATTTCCTAACTTATATTCATTTTTCTGCAGATATGAGGTTTGGACTTGGGCCTAATGATACAAAATGGCTAAAGGCCAGAAAATTAGATGTGTCATTTTGTGTAAATGCATGTTGTGAAGTAAGTACCCACCACTAACAGAGTATCAGAGGTGAATTCCTAGTGAAGATATAGCTGTCTATCTTTAACAAATGAGATTAGATATATTTATTAGAAAGAGCCTGAGACAAACTCACCCACAGCTGTCTGATCACCTATCAACTCCAGAGGAAAACAGGGCACATACTGACTTGTGCATTTTGCAGCAGAGCATCATAGTAACAAATAATTTTTCTCAAAGGGGAGCTCTGTCCCAGGTAGTAAGTGCCAGCAGAGAGATCAGAAGCATCTGGGCCTGGTAACACCTGAAGCTGTTGCACTACAAGGTGCCAGAACTCATTAGTCAGAGTCCAGAGGCAGCAGGAAGCCGCCGTCATCTCCCCAGATGCGGGTCAGACGAGATGTGCACAATTCCACGGGCCTGAGGGATGCAGCGTCCTTTTCAAGGCTTTTCCCCCTTCAACCTCTTGCCTTTCAATGTCATTGTGACTAAAAGCTAAAGATTAAGTCCTAGTAAAAGGGTTTCTCACAGCCAGATCCCTACCTCCACCCATAAGATAGAAAAGAAAATTGAATGCAGTCCATAATAAGTCGCTCATCTCTTCCCTCAGAGCTCTTTTAATTAATTCTCATGAAGCGGAGCTGGTTTTAAGGCACCAGCTGGGAGCAGACTGCTGCCCAGCAGCAGGGCACCTCCTCCCCATCCCTGGCCCTGTGCTGGGGAAGGGACCAAGCCCTGCAGCACTGCCAGAGCCCAGGAGCTGCCAGTGGGGCAGGCAGCTCCAACAGAACCAGCCAGAAAACACCCACCATCACCTTGCAGCAGTCCACCAGACTGTCTAAAACAGCATCTTAAATGTTCCCATGAAGATTGATGAAAATGTAACATAAAGGTGTGCATATTTCAGAGGAACTAGTCAAAATCTTAATAAATGTTCTATTTTTCTTATTGATTGCATACACCTTTTTTAAAAAAAAAAAAAAAAATCAATACCTGTTCAGTATTCCCTGAGAAAAGCAGAGGAATTGTAGCATAGTATAACTCAAATTTATTGAGAGAATTCAGTGGATGTTCAGATTCAGAATGACTGTCATGCTACCAGGCAAGTAGGATAGATTTGCTTCCTTATGATAAATAGAACAGTAAACTAAAACGACAGTATTTTAAATGTGAATTTTGTAAAACACACTTTAAATTATAGGGAGCATTCAGAAGCTCTATTCTGAAGTTAAATCCATGTAAGCAAAGATATAAGGAATAGAACATAAAGTATTTCCACTCTTATTTTTTAAATTATTTGCCCTGTAAATCCATACCCTTAAATCGGTTGAATTTACACATTAGAGATTTGGAAAGTATCAGATGTTTAAAAGTCTGTTTCACTAGCACTGCGAGACACATAAACAGAGAGATTCCCTGCTTTTGCTACCCTAATACCTTCATGAAAAACAAGAGGAAGCAACTGAATGACTGATGGCAGGTCTGGCAAAAATACATCATCTTTAAATTACACCACTTCACATCATTGTATTTTTATTTGACAAAGGGCACCTACTGCTAAAATAGCATCTTCAGAGTTGATTGTGCAGAGACAGTAACTGAACAAATACCTGACAAATGATAAGAAGTTCGGTTGTTTGATGTAATAAAGCTGCCAACTACAATTTGGCTGCACAAGGCCAAAAAAAAAAGCCTGAAACTTGCAACAGAACAGACTAATATAGAATTAGCAAAGCCAGTTTTGCAACAAACTACAGCTAACAGCTAGAGTTAACTAGCATAGCAAGTACAGCTAATGTTTTTATTATCTATGTGCAATAAATACACCAGGAAATACAGTGGATACATGTGCACAAATACACACATGCACACAATTATCAGCCCTAAGAATGGACCTGTGAAAGCAAGCATACCATTCCTGGCTCCCTGCTCCAAAGAATGATTTTAATACCACCCAGAAGTGATGACAATGTCCAGGCTCTCTAGTACACCTGCTCAGGGTAGCAGAGTAGCTGCACAAAGGAACAGTTCCTTTTTTATTCTACATCTCTCCATTCCAAAAAACGTGTCTGGAATCTACTCTGACCTACAAGAGGTGTCAAGCCCCTGTCCTGGCCTTCTTTTTGTACCAAGAAGCTAAAATCAGAGGTCAAAAGCACTATAGATATATTTTTACCACAGGGACCACTGGGTAGGAGAGCAGCTTTATAGTCAATATTAAGCCTTTTTCCTCTAAAAAGGTGGGCAGAATTTGCAGCCAGCCAAAACAAGCCATATCTTTTGTGTCAGGGGCAACAGTTTTGCTTAATTAAAAAATAAAGGAAAAAAAATGTTAATAGGAAGAAAAATATCTGGAAAATGACAGAACCAAGAAACTTTAGTAAGAATTTGTGAAGTGTAACTGGAGGTTTAAAGAAAAAGGCCCAGTTCTTTTTAATGAATTAATTACTTTTGGGATGGAAAATGAACACAAATTTACATTTATGCAGTACACCACTGCAGAATATGCAAACATAATACATTTCATGTGAAGTCATATTTTTTTGTTATTTTTGCTTACTACTTGAGGAGTGATTCCAGACAGAGTTTAAATTTGGTGTGCTACCTGACATATGTGATTGATATAAGAAACAGTAAAATCTTCATGGATTAGTTAAGCAAAAAGCCAGCAGCCTGGAGTAGCAAATGGTATCACATTGAAGCTAAGGAAACACAGGATTTATCAGGTGAGCCATTTCTTTTTTATTTCTCATTTAATTCAACTCCAATTTCGCTTGTGAAAAACAGGCGAAGTTAGAAAGACCCACTTAATAATCTTGAAAGATGTAATAAACCAAAAAATTGCAACAAATTTAGGAGAGAAATGACTATTGCAAATAGCTCTTCCAAAGAGGTGGATGGTTTCACGTGGGAATGAGAGAGCACAGAAAACTACACCACCAGGCCAGGTCCATGTCTGAAGACCTTCCTGGTCTGTGTTACTCCTCTGTGTGCTGCCCTTTGTCTACACCCACTTCTTCCATGTTTTGGTCTGGTGCTGTGAAAGCTGTAGGCTTGGTGAGAAGGGCCAACAAAAGCCACTGCACTCAGAAAATGCTCCTGTGCATGGAATCTTCTTTCAGGAAGGAAAGGAGAACTATTTTATACCAGTGTTATGAAAATTCCTTTCCCTAACTATTATATCATAGAATCATAGAGTGGTTTGGGTCGGAAGGGAGCTTAAAGATCATCCAGTTCCAACTCCCCTGCCATGGACAGAAACACCTTCCACTAGACCAGGTTGCTCTTCAACCCTTTCCCGCCATCCAGGAATGTGGCATCTATCACCTCTATGGGCAACTTGCTCCAGTGTTTCACCAACCCCATCATAACAATTTCTTCCTTATATGCAGTCTGAATTTATACTCTTCTAGTTTAAAACTATTGCCCTTTTAAGCCCCCTGTACATACTGAAAGCCCACAATAAAATCTTCACTTTCTCTTCTCCAGGCTAAACAACCCCAAGTCTCGCAATGTTCCACATGGAAGAGGTGTTTCAACCCCCTGGACACACTCCACACCCCTTGTCTTTCCCATGTGCAGTACTCCAGTACATCCTATGTACATTTTTCCATTTTTGTTACATTGCAGTAACATGCAGTGATACTGGGTAATTCAAAATGACATTCCCACTTGTCTGCATCAGTTCTCACTGAATGAAATCTAAGTGTTACTATAAATATGTAATTATGTTTTTAATATTGTCTCAGAAAGTATGACAGAATCCAATTACCTAAATGTGGCAGCAGGGGCTTTAGTCCTTTGGTTAGATCACTTCTCTCAAAAGCACTAATTCTGCAACCCCTATTTGCTCAGGCAGTCAGTTTTCAATCCATTCATTTAGAGAATATACATACATATGGGTTGAGTTCAGGCATAAAAATTGCTACACAATACATGAAAGTGCTGCATCACATTTTGAAGCTAAGTGCATAAATGTGGTCTTTGACACAAGATAACTATTCAGATACTAGCCATATGGAGTTTGAAAATTCCTTTGCAAAACCAGCACTGCAATTTTAACATCTACATTTGTTCCCTATTACCTTGCTTGATTTTTGTGATACACTTAATTCAAGACAGTCATAAAATGAATTCTACTTTACAAAGGTGCTTAAACCTGAGACTAAGCTTAACAAGAAATGAGAAAAATAATGGTATGCTCAATAGAATAACTCCAATTATTGATTGCAAGAACATAGCTCTAAAAAATTGTATATTTAACACATTAACTAAGATGCTACTACTGTTATCTTGAAATCCAGTTGAATCATCAGCAGTGTGACTTGCAAAGATTCAATTTAACACTTCACTTTTGAAACAACTGATTTTAGTGTGATTAGCATATGTAAAAAAAGAAGCTGATGTCATAAAGAGGAACTGGTTCCATGTGAAGGCACTGCTGCATCACTCGGCAAGCAGATTTGTCTAGTGATGCTGCAGTTTGTTGCCTTCTGCTATAATGCCTATGCTAATTATTATACTCCCAAGACATCCTGGTATGATACAAATTGGATAAAGTCTTCTATGGACTGGTGGGCAAGGCATGATGTCTTTATCTGGAAAAAATATAAGAGATGGTGAAGCTACTTGAAGTGAGCAATGTGAGAGTAATACAAGCCACTGGCTCAACCACAGCCTGCACAAACCTGCCTAGAGATGGAGCTGCATGGGCTTTTACTGGAGATTGAATGCTACCTTAGGGACCCTGGCATGGCCGGACATTCCTCTGATATTGTGGTCATGGGCCGAGAAAAATGTTAGGATGCTAAGGATACTCTGAGAAAAGAACAGATAATGTACTTCATCCTCCTGATAGAACTTCAGTGCTTGCAGCTGGGACTGTGTGCTCTGGCCTTTGGCATCAATTCATCCTCTCTGGCATGTCTCCTGTTGACATGAGCTCTATCTGATAAATCTCCAAGGAAAGACAACCTTGGGTGATGTTTCACAGATGCTTCAGCAGCCCTTAGCACATTTTCAGGGAGTTTCATCCTTGTGGACGCTGCATTTATGGCTCATCTCTCGAGATAAACACACAAAAAAGTTTAAAAAATGATAGTTTGGGCACTACATGGAGCCCTCTGCCTGGATTTTAAGCAGGACAGGATATGCACAGCTTTACACATAAGACTGAAACACTCAGTTCACCACTTCCCTGCTGGTTTCACACTATTTACTGAGTAATTTTAAGGTTCAGAAAACAGGATCCCATTCTATATAACACACTGTTTTTTCACTTTCCTTCTCTTCTAGCTGTCAGTTTTTGTGGAGATTTGCTGTGCAATTACAAGCAGTCATCTGCAAAGAAAACATTCCGATCTCTTCCTTTCTTCTGTCCATGCTTTTTCTGCCTCCTGTTCCTTCCAAGATCTATTTTTGTAGAAGAATCCCCTGACTGGCCTAACTGAACAATCAATACTTGCTTTTGTTGCCTCTCCCCAAGGACGTAACTTGAAAAGTTGATTTCTTCAAGATAACTGACATCCTTTTGTCTACCGATAATCTGTCTGAAATGGGATCAAAATTTTTAAGCTAAACTAAGGCAACTCCACCCTCCTCCACAACTTAATAACAGTATCCATCACAAAAGTTTATCCTGACACTGTCCTGCAGTTTTAGTTGAACAGAGAGGCAAAATGCATCCTGCTCTCACATGAATTTGTTAGTGAAAGTTGCATGCTGACCCAGAGAGGCCTGGCAACCCTCGGTGCTGAGCAGATTAACAATCCTTAGGGTTCCCAACTGCAGCCTAGAAAGTCAAGGCAGGACAATATTGTGGGAAAAGAATCAAATAGAGGGAAACTTTAAATTACTGAAAATGTCTTTTTTCCATTGTTGACATGTTTATTTATTAGATTTGTAAATAAAATACTGTCAAAGAAACATGAATTCTTGCTAGAAAGCATCTTGGCAACCTTGAATACTGCCAATGGTGTGAGCAAAAATACCGCAAAGAGCAATGATGTGATTGATAAGGAACTCTTAACGTTCAAAACCTCAAACAATACAATCCTGCCATTTAAAATGTTTAATTGAAACAAGTACTTGAATTTGGCTAGAATATATTATGTAGCTGCTCTATTCGAAACACTGTTTAAACATCTGTAGAGGTTACTTTTTGGTTTTATTAGTGTGTCTTCCAGCATATAAAAAACACAAATTATTAACATTTTCAGATGATTACTTAAATATTTGTTTATTTTCTTCAGAATTTAAAATGACAGCATGTAAAAACTGAGCACCATAGTTTTGAAAGTAAAATAGCTGCAACATGAAATGACATAATAACTATGTTACATTCAGTAGGCTGCTTAAAATTGTCCATGACTGAACATGCTCATTTAACATAAATGGTATATGAAAATAGGACCCCACTCAAGAACTCTAGAACTCTGACCTGGATGTTCACAGAGCTGCAAGTAAGCCAGCTGAGATTGGAATTAAATAGGGATACACAAAAATAACAGAAGTGATGCATATATTAGACATGCTACTGCAGTGTTAGTCCTGCTAAGTTCTAAGTCCTGCTTAGTAGTTTAAAGTCCTATTGCACGTTTTAGTCCTGCTATAGTTTTCATTCTCTTAAAACACTTTGCTGGGGTAAATTTGGAACAACTGACATGAATTAGACAATCATTCACCCGTGCCTATCTCTCCCTGAGTCCTTGCCTAGCTCCATCGTAATGGTGACAGTTTGCTGGCTGGACACAGTTTTTAGTTTGGTAAGAATTCTCAGAAAGTCCACTTGTTTAAGGAAAATACACAAAGATAAGCCCTCACTCTCTCCCTAAGCATTTACAACCATCTTTTCACCCCCACTCCTCTCCCATCAGCTGTTTATTTAGTGCCACAGTTGCAATCTTTCTGACAAAAAGCTCTGTACAGCGCTAAGAGCAGATCTTAGCTCTTGACCCTCTTTGAGAGTCAGCTAACCAGTAAGTGTCCTGGCCATTGAAGGGAGGAATTAACTATTTAGTTGAGTTAAAATGGCACCAAATTCTTGATACATTTTTCCAGGAGGAGAACAATTTAGCACCTTTTATGATAATACAACATAACTCCAATCTCCTTCTTGCAAAGTTAATGAATATAGGTAGCACACCTTCACTGACATTGCAAGATATTCCTCTGTCCTTTTTTTAATAAAGCTTGAAGAATACAGATTTTTTTAGATCCCAAGACAGAACTCTTCTAATCTGCAGTGACATTTTTCCCAAGGATCAGTAAAAATGTGAACAGATGCACAATCGATTTTGCTCTCCCGTACATTAATGGATTTTCAATAGTATTCTACAAAACAATTAACAGCTTCTTTATTCCAAATAAAAATTAGCATTTTAGCTTCAAGACTGCCACACTATTAAAAGTAATATCCTCCCACTCTGAAAGCAGAAACTTATTTTCACTTTTGTTCAGTGCCCCAAGTTGAAGAACAATGCTTGACACAGTAACAAGTGCATCTTTGTTTCACAACTTTAATGTGGATTATACAGTATTTTTAAGAATATTTAAAATAATAATTCTGCTACAATGATCTGACCCAAATTATTACATTCTAGTTATTTTACAGTTATAGTTCACAGCAAAAGAAAAACATTTTCTTTTGATGCAAGATCTACTCCCACAAGAAGCAGATTGTCAGTGTATCTCTAATTGTATTTGCTTCAATATTGGAGTGAAAATGCCACTTTCTTTAGAGGAGTGATGATCCATTCCACACATCTCCAGCCTGCTGAGTTCACTATAACACATCTATTGATGACAGCTGTTTGCTCTCATCCTTTGTCCTTTCATATTCAGTTATTTTTTTCCCTTGGATCTTATAGAAGAGATTAATGTTGTTTTCTCTGACAATTAAAAGCTTTGTCATCAGACATAAAGTTCTGCTGTTTCTAAGACACTAAATAAATTGAGCCCTCCATCCCACTAGAAAGTGTATGATCTTTTATTTGGTATTACAGTTCCAGGATTTATTTGTCCTATCTTTGAGTCCAAACTCAATTGCCTAGAACAAAATTTGATGGTCCATGGCAACAGGGCTGTAAAAACCCACTCTTCTGAATAGCAGTGACAAGTGGAAAATGTTTTATAACCCCTTTGTCATCTAACTCAATAATAGTTTTTATGAAAAATAATTATGTTTTGCAGCAAAGGTAGCTTCCTCTCTTTCTAGGGTAAAAATGCAATTTTCCAATTATGAACTTTATAATCAACTGTAAACCAGTAAGGCTGTATTCCCAAGCCTAAAGAAAATTCTATCTGGCTGCACACAGGAGCAGAATGAAAATTACCTTTTTTTTTAAACTTGTGACTCTTTTCTTCAGCCATATGTCCAAACCAAAGTAGCAATAAGTATGTGAATCTCACTCTACCAGTGGAAAAAAAAAAGCCAAACAGAAAAGCTTATAATGAGTAGTAGCAATGACTCACTGGAAAAAGAAAACTCAGGATAACCCAGATAACCCTGGGGAACTGTGTGAAAGACTTTCAAAATCCCTTTTTAAAGCAACAGCAGGCAGGCTGCAAAAGAAGCAAGCGATCTAATCCTAGCATTCAGCCTCACAAGCTCCAAAATACTTTGGACAGCCTGTTCCTTCCAGCTGCTAGAGGCAAGTGGAGCTTCAAATTCATAAGATACTTGGTATTCAAAGACTGATACAGAAGGTAAAAACCCTTTTGCAAAAGTCTAAGTGGTAAGGAAGGAAAATCTTTAACTGTGCAGTTCACTAATTTTTTTTAATGCAGATAATGCATTATCTTTCAGTAATTTTAAGAAGTGGGCTAGTTATTAGCATACATTAAGTTATTTCTTCCAACAACAGAATTCAGTGTTCTAACACTGACTTGGTTTTTTTTCTAATTTATCCTTGCTGGTAAAACAGCTTATATTTTTTTCTCCAGAGCAGGTGATGCTCATGGGGACATGGAGCAAAACATCTGCCAGCAAGTAGACAACTTGATTAACCCATCTTTGCATCCCATACATCACTTTTTGAAGTAAAGTCCTTCCAGAGAATATATTCTTTCCTCTGCCTTACCAATAACAACTGAATCCACATAAAAACACATTGGACTATCTGAATCCCTTCAATCTACCTTCCTGTGCTAAAGTGAGTGACAAAAATACAACACAGATACTAGCTGAGGGGACTATAAACAGCCAGGGCTATTCAAGCCTATCCTGAACAAGGAAAAAATATAGAAATGCATATTTAGGTATAGCATTGCATAAGACTATGTGAGCCATATATGCCATATATGTGAGCCAAGGTTTGTTTGAATCACTACTGTTATTTTTGTGGGGCATTTTTTTGTGTTGTTTCAGTTTTTGTAAATCTGGAGACTCAGTTTGATCCACAAATAGACCTTAAGACATGAAATAACAAATAGGAATTATAAATAACAGATTTTCAAATAAATACAAGTATACTCCATAGGGCTCCCAGAACATCAGACTGGTAACAATTTCATCTATTGTAACGGTGGCACAGAACACCTTCTGTCACATGGAAGGAAAGTAATCTGTAAAACTATGTCATTCAAAAGCAGTTTCAAAACACCTTAATGATCTGCAAGGCAGCCCCAGAGGTACTAGACTTACAAAGGATGGCTGTGAAATGAAAAAAATCTCAATAACAAAAGCACAAGGAGAATAAAAAAAAAATTATGTATGTTTTTATAATCTGCTGCCTTTTTGGGCATTTGCTGCTTAAATACACACTGTCATAAATTATATGACTGCCAGATGCCAATGTCTACTGCAATGCTCCTCTTCATACCTGACATATTCATCAACTTACTATCTTTCTCACCTCCCTCCCCCTCAAGTATGCAGAAATACTGGAGAACTACCAACACTTTTGATGGTTCTTACTGCATCTTATTGAAATGACAGTATTTCTGAACTGCTGAAATGCTACTTTGATTTGTTTGAATATATGTTATTATTGACTCTCTTCCACCTCTGCTATAGTGATCAGTGCTCATCTATTTTATGGGTCTCCAACAGCACTTTACTGTATAATTACGAATACATCCAAAATAACATCTCTTTGCTTGCTTACACTATATAAATGAAACTCTGTCATACACATAATGAAGTGCACACAGTTGTTACTGCTTGAGATGCTTCCGTTATAAACTCAACAAAGCAGCAGGAACATTGCAGCAGTCATATCAGCTCTGTAATCACCACTACCATTTGTAGCAAAAGTTTGGTATTCTGGGGAAAAAAACCAAATTAGATTTCTATAAAATAATTCACATATTTCATTGCAATTTTATTATTTATGATCCCTTTTAATAATTTCCTCACCTAACTTTCTGCCAATGATTTTATTCTGTTGTAGCAATGATCACAGAATGGCTTGGATTGGAAGGGACCTCAAAGATATCTAGTTCCAACCTCCCTGCTGTGGGCAGAGGCACCTCCCACTGGACCAGGTTGCTCAGAGTCCTCCAACCTCACGTTGAAGAGATGGACTTGAAACTCTATGAATCTGAAGATATGTCAGACCATTATAAAATAACTAAGGATTTTTTTCCAAGCTGCAGTCAACTGCATCATTTCCTCTTCTAAAAAGCTCTCTTGTGTAGCACCTCTTACCAGATTCTGAGATGGAAACAAAAAATACCCGACAGGACACTAAAGATGCTACAAATTTAAAGATACTAACTTAACCTTCCAATTAAAATTAGGCAATGTGAAAGACTATTTATAAAGAATTTTCCACAAAATTTGAAAAAAATTCTTCAGATAAGGAAATGATTGTTTAAGGGCAGCTCAGCCTACTGTACCAGCTATGGAATGTCAGTCATCTAAGACCCATAATCTGGAAGAGGAGGAGAGAGAAGGTCATACTCTTCCAACCTGCTTGCAACATAAGAAAGACAGAAAATAAAATGACAGGGCTTTAGGCTCAGTTGGAAAAGAAGGAGTTGAAACAGTCTAGCAGTAACCTGTATAACCAAGTCTTGGTGCTCTGTGGCTTCACATTTATATTCACAACCTGAAGTAAACTAAATCATCACTTGATAACAATTACAGCTTCAACGGAGATGGGAGAAATGGAAAAACCCTGAACTGTCTAGGTCAAACAACCCAAATTTCTTGGTAAGATCAATACAAGCAAACAGCAGCTTTGGAATATCAAGAAACGCAAACTCTTACATGCAAGACACAAAGGTGCAGACAGTACATTCAGAATAACAACAAAATTTGATTTGCGAAGGAAGACTCAATAATGTGCCACAAAACACCAGATGAACATGGGCATCTCACACAACAGTAGTAAAAATCTAAAAAGCTTACTGTAGAAAAAGAATGGTTCAGTAACTGGAATTATGTTGCTTTCAAATAGGAAGTTACAGAGGAATATAAAGCAAGGAAAGTTAATTAAAAACGCAATGTAGCAACAGCAGAATCAGCGTTTAACTACACTTAAAACCCCCCCAAAACCAACCCAGATTTCAATTTACCCAAAGTACAACTGAGATAAATAGTCAAGGACTATGCTTGTCCCCTTCATTAATTTGTTTCAATCAAAAGTCAGTCCTTTCAAGTAGGCATGCCTTAGTTCAAATGAGAATGAACTTGGAAAATCTTAATGTCATGCGATTGGCCGAAGGTCACACTTGATGATCACAGTTGTCCCTTCTGACCTATTGATCTATGAATGAATGTTACATTAACATCTTTGAAGGCTGCATTTTATTTATTAATACTGAGAGTATTCTGCATGAAATAAAACTAAAGCAATGTGTCACAATATGGCATTTGACTTGAAAAGGACAAAGCAGAAAACCCAACTATCATTACTTTGTCACATACAGAAATGCTTAAAACTGTAGCCACGAAATATTTTGGTTATTTTTTCTGCCTAAGTCATTGAGTCTCAAATGATTTATTGGTCTTTTGAACCCTGAAATAAATATCTATATTAAGATACACTCCCATTAACTACCAAAGAAGAATCTGAAGACCATCAGTTTTTGACACTGGTGAAAACAGAAAATTTGGTAAAGCACAATCCAAAAGAGATCTGAGATTGTGTGAGCAATGTGTAAGCTTCACTCCTCTTTGCATTAGTACTAGAAATAATGATAATTTTTATGGTACATTTTTTAGTTTCAAGATTAATACAGCTTATAAAAGAAGTTCAATATTACTCCCTGATGTATTACTATTCTGCCAGTGTACAGCTGCCAACAGTAGTTAAATCTGATTAAAGCCCCCTGCTGAGTTAATCAATCTGATAATGTCAGACATTATTAAGGAAGCATACATGATACGGTCACACTGTCTATTATCAGTGGCATGTACACCAGTGCCTTTGTCTTCACAGAGCACTGAAGCTATTTAAAACAGATAAGCATAAAAAGGATAAAAGGCATTATAAACTTTCAGTCTCAAGCATTTGTATGCTAATTCCTGGTAAAATACAGCTATTTAATATAAGATACCTTTATTTATTTTATGGGCTTGGGGAATAACCAAAAATCTGAAAATTTTAGAGCAATGAAGTGCAGCTCAAGAACACTTTCCATCTTTCTGGACAATGCAAACACATTTCTGTGTAAGTCAGGTTTCTTGTATTAGAATAAATTAATTTTACAGAAGCTGTTGTCTCTGTTTGAGCTATATTTATTCACAAAAAACACAGGTCTTCCAAACACTACATGCTACTTGACCTACTCAGAAGTCAGCAGACATTACTTCAATGCTGTCATTACACTAATACACCCTAATGCTGAAATCATTTGCGTTTCAAAGGGAGCTGCCTCTCTTCTGTTTACATTGCATTGAAACGCAAAGCCGTATCTATTTACATTGAGCGGCATTAAGGCTCTGGATTTCGGCGCTATCAGCAGCAGTATCTATCATTAGCTCTAATGCTAATCAGCCCCTCAACAGATGAAGGTGTAACACCTGACCCAGCAAAGTCCCTGAGCAGAGCACGTCAGACACTGCAGAGGACAGAAGGACGCCCCGCGCTCTTGCAGAACAACTCGCAGCATACGTGCAGGGCACCTGGGGGAAAATAAGAGCAAAAGAAATGTGGCCAACGAAACACAAAACTCTAAGGGATCAGTAACTACAGTCAGCATAAAAGATGGGCTGAGACAAACTCCTCTCCTCGGACTGGTGGAAAAGCAATTTCTACAGTGGCTTAGGATCCAACAAAAGTTGGAGGGTGATCCAAATTCTACCTACAGATGATTTCCCAGGAGCCCAGTGCTAGAGTCCGAGATGAATACATGTCACAAAATCCATTTGACTGTTCCTGACTTGGAGCAGCACTGTAACATCAGTTATCCACTGCATGCTGCTATCTCTTTTATTGGCATCCCCTATCAAGCTAATGTTCATTCCAGAATGAAATAATCAGTAGCCTACACCTGAGAATCATAAATGTAAGCCAGAGCTACATCTTCTAGCCAAGAAACAGACTGCCTAAATTGTTATTTGTTATGGTGGGTGGTTTTTTCCGGATGTTTCTTGATTTTAGGGGTTTTTTTTGGTGGAGGGCAGGGGATGGACGGGCACAAACTACTACACCACAAACCTGAAGACCTGAACATGTAGTTTGGTAAAAATTCTACATAGTATCTTTCTACCTCTCTAGAAGTAGAAATTCTTTAACTTGTTATGTAATGTAGATGCAGTATCATGTGTATTTGGTGGATCCAAGTTCCCTGCAATTTAAATCCATAGTTTGTCTAGGAAGAAGAGCTCAGTTTTGATCTAGGGTGACACAGTCTCTACAGACCATGCTGGAATATACCCATATGTTTAAGATTATGAGGCACTTCTCATAACTGAAAACCACAAAAATAGAATTGAACAGCATCATATTTCTTTTTCCACTACTTGTACTTTTACAAGGTTTTTGTGTCCCACGTTTGTTTCCTAATATTTAGCAGGACTTTAATTAAACTATTTTTCTCCCAGTTAAGAATTAAAAAGAAATAAACCAAATTGCTGCTTAATTGATAGATTAACTCTAGTTCAAGAACTGAGATGAAACAGATATTTCCAGTTACAACTGTCAGAGAAAGGCTAAAGCATAAGATTATTGAAAGACTGCAACTTATGTTCAGTCAAGGACATCTAACCCTTTGCACACTGTCCTTTAAAAGAAAAGGCAGATTTAGCCAAAGTTACTTCTTTGAAGAATAGTAACAAAATTTTCAAAACTTGCTACAATTTAAAAAGAAACAGAAGTGAACCAGTTTTTTAGTTTTATTGAGAATCCTATTTTTCTCTTTCTCTCCTGCCCTCACAACCCCCAAAAGCCCCAAACTGGAGATCAACTGGTAACAATAGGAAACAGACAGTGCCAGTAAGCAACAGCTTATTATGGGTTTGTGCTTCAGGGCTGAGTTCCCGTGGGGATTCTCTAATGTCTAATATGGGTTGTATTTGCATATTAATATTCCCACAGGGCAAAAGAATCTTCTTTATTAGTCATCTGATTTTCAGGAACTTCTTATGAGTTCAGTGTCTCTGAACCTTCTTTCCTTCTGTCAGCATTGGCTGAAATCTGGCCACTGAGGGTAGGGGACAGTACTGAGAAGGAAGGAGTAGCAGAAAGGATTGATACACATGCACAGGCAAACTGCATGTCACAAGAACATTTACCTAAAAGCACATTATCTGAGCAAGACAATAAAAATTCACACCTCTACACAGACTAAAAGTAGGTACAGAAATCTGGAATTGAGAAAACTCCGAAGTTTAACACCAATAAAACTGTCCCACTCACAACAGAGAGACTTAAATAGCAAGCGTAAACTGAAATTCCAATTTCCTTAATAATAATAATAAACACCTTGCTCTCTCATCTTCCTCCTCCAGAATGTACCAACCCCTACAATATGGCACAGTTTTGTTTTTATTCTAATTCTGCCTTTAAATGTGGTCTATGCTAACATCATATCGCTCTATGACTTGGAAGGTGAGTATTAATTCAATATACCTGACAACTAAACTATCAACAACTGTAGGTTTGCACATATGCTCAGACACAGGGGAAGTATGCTCTTAAGCCCAGACAAGCTTTTAGGAAAGTATGAGAATTGTGACAGAGGGCACTTTTATCTCCTTGGCTACAGCATACTAACAGGTATGTCATTTACCTGTTGATCCAGAAAGACACTGCACTGTCCTCTTGTCAAAAAGATAGCTGAAGAACTTATGAAGTAATCACGGTTCTGCAGGGATGAATATCCTCCCATCCTTTGACCAAAGAAATCTTGAATCTTGCCTGAATCTTGTCAGGCACTTCACTGACAGCCAGCGACTTGACCAGGAACCAGCCCTGGGACTACAGCCCCTCACACCTTTTCGTAAAGTTACTGCCTGCAAAACAACAGCTCTATCAGATGTCTGAAGGCTGAAGTTCAAAGCTGAACTCCATATCACTTAAAGAATGCCAGTCAGCTCGCTGTCCTCCCACAGCACCTGGTATTTGGCAGCCTGAGGCACAGAGCAGGAGAGAAAGTACCATGAAAATTGTCTGCTCGAGCTCTTTCCAAAACAGCAGATCCCTTAATATTGGAGGTACTTCCAAAACTCAGCTCCTTCTTAATATTAAACATATTCTTAAACAGGGACTTCTGCCTATCCAAAGGAAGTCAAGAAGTGCGTTTTGACCCTTTGTGCTGCTTGTGAGCTTATTCACTAGAGAAACTGTTGGAAGAAATTGGCTCTCCTGTTTTCCAGACGATCCGTTGAATATGTGATGAAAGGGAACATGTTGCCCCCTGGCCACTGGCACACGAAAGGAATAGCTACAAGGATTACAAGTGGGCTTTGGGCCATATGGTGTGTAGGCTTATTGTAGGAATTTAGCATTTTTTAGACTCCTACTTTCCTGTCAAACTGGTTGAAATTAGCCACTGAGCTTCCTCTCTGAAGACTTCGGAAACAACACAGCGATTGTATAATTTTTTGCCATTGAAAAAACAGATTTAAAAATTACATTAAAATAATATAAAAACTAAATATCTGCTCATCATAAAGGAAAGAAGAAGTAGTAGCTATAGGAGGTGCTTTCACAAACTAGGACATTTATTGGAAGCTGTAGCTTTGATAAATGTGAGCTTAGCATTACAGAAATGAGTATATATTACAGCATACAAGCTTACTGCTATGAAGGTTTAAAATAGAGTTCAGAAGCTAAGCCAGTTTAAATACATAGTAGTACTCCATTATCCTTCCAGAGAATGGTACAGAGTACATATGACTGTCATATAAAAACATAATCTTATTTGCTATTTAGCTATTTCTAGAAACCCAATATTATGTTAGGATGTCTGCAAATATTACAAATGGTGTTTTGTGAATGAAACAATATATCAAGTAAAATAATATAATATTGAGGTCTATACCTGATAAAAGGTTTCTAGCCTCCAGACAGTCATACCAGAAATGAATTTATTTTAAATGTATAATGACTATATCTACTCAATATGTTCATGTTTTATTGATACTCAGTCTGGAGAGGATATAAATTGTAAATTGGGATTGTAGACCAAGTTGAATGAGCATAGTCTGGTGGGGGGGGGGGCATTAAACATGGCACAGTTCCTCATCCACTGATGCCAACACCACAGGCTTGGCAGTTCATTTCAATTGAAAAAGTTTCATGTAGCACTCAGCTTAACAATATTAGCTATTAATCTGTACTAGTGCTCTGAATTATTTTAATGGACCTTCAATTGCCTACCAAAATACCTTCTGACCCCATCAAAAGGTGAAATTCAACTCCACAGACCTTAGAATCAAGTTTGTTTTGGCTTTAACAGGGGTCTTGCAATATTCCCCAGTGCTCTGCATCCCCCATGGTGAAGGGAGATAGCCAAGCCATCAATTCATTCAGACTACAAAAGGGGTGTACTGGCTGTGCACCGACCTTCTGGCCTCTGCTGGAACACACACAGACACAACTTTATAGCTATGAACATGAATAATTTCTGGAATTAGGCATAAGGTATGCTATGGCCTTATACAATTGTTTAAGGCCAATTTGGCAACTGAAGATTCCTTGATTAATGCAGGATGTGCAGCATGTATATACTTGTTGTAGGCAGCTTATAGATGCCAGGCATAAAGAATACTCTCCTCTGAACCAAACCAGTTTGGCCAAAAAAAAACCAAACAAAAAAAAACCTCAACCACAACACCAACCACAAAACAAAGAAAAAAAACCCCACAAACTTAACAAAGAAAAAAAAAAAAAAAACCAAAGAAAATGAAACCATCCCAAAAATAAACACACATAAATAGAGGCATACATCAACATGAGGGACAGCACAGAAAAATTGACATTCATTATATCATTCCCTATTATTGATTGTTGGGAGATGCTCAGGAGAAAAAAATGTTATACAGTGGGAAGGAAAGTGGACAGTGATTTAATATCAAACACACACGTAGTTTAATTATACCAGGGAAGACCATATCATGTCCAGACTTGTGAGCACCAAAACAGCAGACCTGACTTGCTATCTCTGTGGTATCCCAGAGAGGCTTTGAGGGAAACAGGTGCCCACGGTTCCTAAGAGTGCTGACAGTGGAGAAAGGGTTGGGAGAAATCAGGAAGCAAGTTTTATGAGTTAGGCTGAAGCTTTGGGCTCAATCTGTATGCTCTGGAGTGTATTGATGAGAGCATAGTGAAGAAACTGGTGTACAGAAGAGCTCAAATTTATTTTGAGAGGGATAATTTCTGGATTGAACAGAGTTGATACTGGTACAGAAGTCATGGGGCAAGGGACCAAGGGGGAATAATCAATCCATATACAACCTTTTGGGATATGGAAGCAGCCAAGCTTGCCATGTGTACATGCAGTGTTTCTCTTTATGTTTCTCTTTAAATAACACTAAAAGAGTGTTAGGACTCTTCTACAGACTGTGACTGAATCAGTTCCTGAAAGCAGTAATAATATATTCTCTCTCAAAGAAAAGGAAGTTTATTTGACTTACAACTACATTATATTATCACTGACAGATCTGCTTTAGGTTAGGGGAAAGGTTGGTATGGCAGAGATAATAATTACCACGTTCCAACCATATTCAAGGGCTTGGTGAACCCTGAAACAAAAGTGACAAAGAAAACCAGAAATCTGCGAGGAAAAACAAGTAAGAAACACGGCGGATAGAAATAGTCTATTGCTCTCCCTAGACACACTTAAATAAAGAAACATCCAACAACATCTTGATTATTGGACATCATGATACAGAAAGGTATGTTAGGAATCAAGTACAATCAATCAGAATTCCACTTAGGACTGAAGATGACTGAAGAGTGGAAGAGACTCCAAGATGATGAATCATGAACTACAATTGAGGCAAAAAAGAGACATGCCTATAACTGAGGCAATAAAGAAAAAAAAAAAATCAAAACAGGCAGTTAGGCAGAATCAGAGTCAGCCAAAGACACTTGTCCTTATGTCAAGCACAGACACAAAGAACAAATGTTATTAGAATACCTTAATTTATTGACCATGGCTTTTAACTACAGAACATTCATCATAATTATCAGAGTCAAGTAAGCCCTTTCTCACCACATGAAATGATTAAATAGTTTGATTTTGCAATGGTAAATACAAGTGTAAATTTCTTTCAAAACTCAACTCCAAGAAAATTAGGCTCAACGAAATTAAGAAATTAACAAGAGATTCACACACTCTCCATGGAGTAAATAATTAAAGAAATAAAATCAGGAACACTGACACTGAGGCTATGTAACTAGAACTGGTTATTTCAGGGACACAAAGTTTAATAATTGCCTTCTGAGTGAGTTTTTGGTCCACACACAGAGAGAGGACAAATATGCTGAGTGATGGTCAATAGCTCAAATTCAATTTTAACCTGTGGTAAAAAAGTGACAAGATTGATAGTAATGTGCCATCCATTCTCATCAGTCACACTTAGTCCTCAGACTTCTATTATCCACAAATCCTGCTATACAATCAAAGAGAGAGAACTACTGAATTATTTATTAAAATTGACACCATCAATTATGATCCCATATAAAAAGTCACCAAGCAGCCATTTAAAGAATTAGAGTGCACATTTTGGTAACTTTTGACCAGGTTAACAACCACTCTGGTTTGGGACTGGGTTGGAAGCTTTTATGTGTTTTATGCCTGGGAAGTTAAATTTGAAAAAGCGTCACTTTCTGCCAGTACAAAGTGAAGTCTTGTATTTCTGGCCAACAAAATCCTCCAATAATTAATTTTCCCTTTTTTTCCTCCCCTCCCCCATATCACCTTTTGACATAATCTGACAAGCTTGCAGAAGTATACCTAAAGCAACAGCCTTGGAATAGTTTCCACATTGGAAGGCCAGAAACAGTGACCATCATCAATGCCAAAAACCGCAGAAAAATAAATGGGGTACAGGCAGTATATTTTGGCAACCAGCTGGACTCTTACACCAAACTTCTGATGCTTTGGTACAAGAAAGGCATGCAGTTGCCTTTGTCCATTTCAGCACATGAAACCCCTTTCAATTTACACATGATTTTAATGACATGTCTATCACCTTTTAACATCAGTGTTATTAAGTTCATGTTTTCAGAGATGTGAATAGCTATACCACCTGCTGGGCAGAAATTCCAAAATACTAACACAACACTGCATTCAGAAGAGTGGGTTACATTCCCAAAACATCCTGTCTAGACAATTATGCAAAACCATGGCCCACTGAGGTATTTCCCAGCATAACCTGGTGGCCCTTGCTCTGAGTAAATACAGCCCAAACACAGCTATGAAAGTCACTCTTTCAACAGCACCCAGCAGCAATGGGGAAACCTGGAAGCAATCTAATAGAAAAATTATATATATGCCCAGCATGGAAAGGTGCCTGAATTCATGCAGTTTCTGTTATGGATGGTTTATAAGACAAAGACAGCACCTATACCAGTAAATTAAGCATGCCAGCACTGTCGGCTGGCACTAAGGCCAGCTGGCTCAGAACAGCCTGTCCATACTCCATCATCCTTCAAAGTCTACAACTGCTGGACAGGAATCTCCTTCAGTCTCCCTTCTCCCAAGGCACGCTCAGAATTTATTCAGGAGAATACTGGTGGATGATGTGCAAAGCCTTGCCAGATGGCTCCAATAAGTTATTAGTATTTATAACAACAGTCCAAAAATGCATTCAGGAGTTGATAATTTTATCCAGGTAAACCCGAGTGACACACCCAGAGGGCCCATCTTCCCCTTGTAACAAGAAAGGGAAGAACATGAACAAATAAACAGAGAGGTAACTAAAGTGCCTAGAACAAACCACGAAGCACCACAAGGGACGGACAACTTGTTACCAAAAATATGAAATAGTTAGTTTTCCTAGTACTTAGGAATAAAGAACAGAAGCTATCACAGCAAAAAGATGCTCTCAGCTTCAAGTACTCAAAATATTTTTGTTTGTCTTAATGCTATTGCTATTTTAGGTAATAACCATTACAGGGAGTACTTTCCCCAAATTCTTGCCACTTATAACCCAGTAAAGTCCCCATGAATAAACTCAGTTTTCTCCCTAATTTTCAACATTTATTGTCAACAAGATTACATGGTTAACATAGTCTCTTTTAGTTCTGTGGTATGAAAAGGCCACTGCTATGTCACACGCTCTATTACTGGCATTTTTAATGATGAACAGGTTCACTAACTGCAAGGTGTAAATAAAGTTTTTGCTTAAACCTATGACTATTTACAACATGAATGTTTATACAAGAACAAATTGGCTGCAGAGGTGCTCTTGTTAAATTTATCCTCTGAATTAGTTACTTAAAATTGGATAACAATTTAGAAGCTATTTTCAAAAGGGTTTTCAGCAATATTTATTTCTTACATGAGGAATCATGTGGCTGTTTAGGAAGGAAAGCCTCTCTTTTAAACACTACTTGGATCATCATCAGCAGGACATCCCTCTCCTACTGTTACTCTTACTTAAAACAATGTTAAAGTTTCTCTGCCTGCTCTTTAATTAATAAACTGTAATTAAATTATAAAATTCCAACTGTAATAATAAATTTACTGAAGCAAACCACTCAAAGTCAGAAGCATTAACTCTTAAGGCTTCAATTTAAGAGAAGCAAAGCTCACAGTATGGAATGGACCAAATTATCCACAAATGAAATTAAAATGCTTTATAAAGTTAATGGACTTCAAGGAACAACTAGGGGTTTTTTTTACGTATATATATTTGAACAAATTGAAGCAAGAAAAACAAAACCCACCAAAATGATGCAACAACTGTATTCCAGTTTGATCAATATACTTAGGCTTAAGGCAAAAATCTTCAAAGAGTCTCTCTGAGATTTGAGGTTAGGTTTTGGTTTGGGTTATTTTTAAAACAAAAAGTTTTGAAACAGAAGAAACATTGTTTAATGTGCTCATAATTTTTAAAATTTTATTCCTAAACTTCATCAACTTGAAATTTCAACACCAAATTACATGTATATGATATTGACCCATATACTCTTATTTGACAGACTTCCTGATTATTTTTCAAGTTAAAAATCATCTTTTTTTTTTTTTTTAATGCGGTCTATATGCTGAATTAATGTCCCCCAACCTTCTTGCTATACATCCCTCAGATAAATTCTTCTTTGGTGAAAGATGCTTTTGTTTTCCATCTCAGGAAAGCTACTTCTGCCTCTCAAGAGTCATCTTCTGAAACTTAGTTAATCTGAAACTTAGTGCATGTGACACGAGTGCAATGAGCCAATACAGGTCCAGACTTTTTATTCGTGTATTCAACGCTCATTCTTTATGTAACCCACACAGTGCTCAGTGTCATCAGCAAGGCCCTTTTCTGAGGATTGAGTACCACTGTAAGGCAATTAAAGTTTAAGCGTATAATGTACTCCTTTTTTTGGTTGATCTATTTAGCTACTGCTTTTAGAAGAAAATGAAAGAACCAAAATGTTTACTGCTCTGATAGAAAAGAATATTTTTGAGTAATAAGTGTGGGGGTTATTTAAACTATTTACTACCATCCTGGCGTTCCAGGGAGAGAGTGCCAGTGCAGACAGGGATCCTCCTTCGTGCAGAGCAGGAGCCACACCACTGCTAATAACAGAGGCTTGGCACCTCTGCAGGATGGCTCTGAGCTTGAGTGCTGATCGATCTCTTCCTGTATTTGGGGTTGGATGTGTCTGAGTATGTGAAACGGGTTATAAGTTTAGGAGGGATTTCAGCTGCATCTATTTGGAAAGTCTTAAGGTGCTGGCTGGCTCTTGGTTTTCATTCAAAAGGACATGGAACAAATCCAAAGGAGTCCAGTAACTTTCAAATGTGTAAAAAAACCCAACTAAATTGTTCTGTATAAAGAAGAATTCTTCAAGACTGTATATACACTTCAGTAAAACAAGCAAGTGGAAGCACTTAACAGTATTAAACTTTGCTGTTATTAAAAGACAACAGTCAGCCAATTTCATTTATAAGAAGTCTAAATATAAAACAGTGCAATCCAGGTGATAAAAGTAGTTGCATGCTGCTCAAATGAAGTGGTTCTGTAAAATTTTTAATCAAAGATTTAATTAGTGAATTTAAATGTCAGGCCAAAAATTAACTCATTTCAAAAAGGGCAAAAGTTGTGCACATCCTGTCCATGGCTTCTTTTAAGTTAGTTCAACCTTTAGTTTCAATCAGTTATCTGCAAACACAAGCCATATTCTATTCCAAAAAGAAACACTGCACCTGGCTTACTAAGCTATAACAAAAGCAAAGTTCACAATGAATATGTTTATACGTTATATAGAGGTAAACACACAGAATGTGAAGCAATCATCACACATTGTCTGTTTCTAAACTGCATCTCAACTTCATTGCTTCAGCCCACAAAAAGGATAGAAACTGAAACTTAGGCTATATTAATGACCAGCTCAAAAAAATGCTGGACTATTTACACTTTTCAACAAGAAAAAGGAAACAAGCAACCCAACCCCAAAAACAACAAACAAGTTACAATTTAATTATCACAGAATTCCAGAAACAGCAGAGGTTGACAAGGTCCTATGGCCCAAACTCCCACCTTAAGCAGGGCCACCTCCAGCCAGTTGCCCAGGACTGTGTCCAGACTTTTTTTCAATATCTCTGGGGATGGAGAACCCACAACCTCCCTGTGTGAGCTGTGGCAATGCTTGGTCAACCTCACAGTAAAAGAAGTGTTTTCTGATGTTCAGACAGAGCCTCCTGTGTTTCACTTTGTGCTTGTTGCTTCTTGCCCTGTCACTGGCCACATCTGAAAAGAGTCTGGCCTCATCTTCTTGCTATTAATACTTAACTTGCCTAAGATCTCCCTGAATTTTCTCTTCTCTAGAGAATTTCATTTTATAGAAGCTGTACAGCAGATGCCATCATAAATGATGTTGTACAACACATGTTTATCTTGCCTCCAAAAACATCTTTTGGGTTAAAGTAGATTTCCTGTCCAACAAAATCATTGAAACCAATAAAATTTGAAGAGGTGAAGAAGTTAGCTACAATTATTTGATATTTCCCCAACATATTACTTTGTTTTCGGACTTTCTGGGGTTTTTTTCTTCAGGAAGAACTAAGGAATAAAGAAGCAAAATGGACACCTAGCTGAAGGCTTGCTTATGTATAAACTTTCACTGGTCAAGAAAAACACATAATTTAAGACTATTTTTAGCTGAAATGGTCAAAAAGTTGAAAGAACATTTAGAAACAAGGTTTCCATTGATTCAGTTTAAACATCAATAGACTTAATATAACCCTAAGACAGAAACTAGAGAATTAAAATCTGGACACATTTTAATTAAAATCAGTCTAAAACTAATTCAACCAATTCATCAACTTTTGCAGCCTGCATATTTAGAAAAAGTTGATGATTCAAGTCACTGTGTCAGGGGTATGAAAGAAGACACAGCAGAAGCTGGAAGAGTGAAAGGCTTGCAAAGCCAACTGTTTTGCTAAAGGGTGAGAGAAATGGTGGGCAAAATTAATCTGCAAGCTCAGTGGAAATTTTAGTATTGAATGGTATTTACTCTTGAAAAACAGATATTAAAACACTGTCTCTCCACATATAAGCAGCACATGTATCTTGTTCTATTTAATGGACAAGCATTTTTCAGGTTTTTCTTGGTTTTATTTTTTGTTTTAAAACTTGCTTCCAACAAATTCAGCGAAGTAAGATTGAAGAGCAGTAACAGCAAATCTTATGCAATTGAGTCTTCACTCCATTACTTATCACACTGCACTGCTGTTTCCAATTCCATTTTGTGTCAATCGATACACAGCCAGAAAGAATGCCTATCTTGTAGCCTTTGTAATTGCAACAATATAAATGCTGAAGTTACTTACCTGTATCTTTGATAATCATCTGATTAAACATTTTATTGTTCAAAAACAATTGTCTTTCTGCCAGATATTTTTTCCTCTTTTCATATTTGCATAAAGCAAGCTGTAATCGGTTTGGTAGCTTGTACAACATGCAGCATTCACCACACTTCTTCAACACATCCATTCATCCCAGGAAAAAACCCTTTCATGTATTTTTTTTCTTAATAACTCAGTGTAAATGGCTGCTAAAATCTGACATTATCAGTGCCCCTTATGATAAGAAAAATGAAAGCATATCCTGAAGTAAATTAATAACCCAGCTAGACAGCTTCTGTAGTTGGACAGTCTCACATCACTGTGCTGCTTACTAATCATGCCCGCGTGTTTTCTCTTTGAAACATTCTTCTGTTGCTGAGCTATAATAAACAAACCATGTATGGGTGATTATGCCACTGCACTAACAATTATGAGTTGGCCCTTTTCCATTTTGCTTGTTAAAATCTGCATTAGTCATGTGGAAAGCTACTAAGCCATACAGACCCTAAAAATGCTACAGGAACGTATGGAAGTGTTTAGGACTGAAAACAAGCCATTTAAGCACTTATGTTTCTTAGCCACAGGACTATAATGCATATGAAATAACAGAATTAACAAACAAGTGGTCTCTTGCCAGTTAAGTAATAAACTGTCCTCCTACAAAGTAATAATACGCAAACATCTTAGCCATGAATTTTGAATTGTCATAAAAAAAATCATTCCCTTTGCAGAATTCACTAAGGCAAGTTTACTTTTACTGCTTAAAGTCTTGAAAGTAACAATTCTATAATTTTACTGTGCTTTTTTTTCAAGGTGCAAATTCTTGGCATATTTATAATATAGTCTGTCTAGTAGAGTTACATCAGTTATTAATTTAGTCCAGAAATTGCATCAAATTAACATCCTAAATAACTAAAAAACTCCAAACAAACAGAACCCACCTACTTCACTGGAATATTAGCAACAAAAAATTGCTAAACATAGATTGCAAATTTTCATGTGAATTAGGAAAAAGTCAGTTTGACAGTGCAGAAAAGAACAGCAATGCAAGTATAAAAATATATGCAGCTGTATCAAAATTAACTAAAAGTTCTCAAGGCTAAGAAACTCCTGCAGCCAATAATTGTCAAACAGCACAGGATGAAAAAACAAATCCTCTCAAGGGGTAGCAGGTGGAATGAAGTGCATGCATTCTCAACAGAAATCTTTTGAAATTCACAGTAAAATCTTGAAGACCCTAGGATGAAAGGGGTTATGTAAATTGAATAAAGTCAGTCCCAGTTTTTGGGACAGCCCCATTGCTTTCTGGGATATAGAACTGCATTGTTGCATACAGCTGATCATCTCCCTTAAAAAGCCGTGAAGCTACCAGGAATACCAAAAAAATCCAACCTTCTAATATATAGCAATATTTGCATATTTCTGCGCTGTTTCTTTGGGCGCTGAGCTGCTTGCAATTCCCCAAGCCCAGAGGGAAAAAATCAAAGTTACCTTTAAAACCACCATGAGATAGGTGGAGCACAGAAAAACCCTCAGAAGTCACAAGTCCTGGTACAGATTGTAAACCCCTCAGGTGCTCCAGTCAGGTCAGGTCACAGTGCACAAGCAGTCATATATATGGTAACAGTACAACTGCCACAAGCAACCAGCCACACAGAAGAATTAGGATGTGTTGACAAGAGGAACTCAAGTTAAAGTATTTCCCTTCAGCCCACACGTAGGGGGAGGAGGAACCCACTCCTCAGAAGTCCTGTAAATACTCAGCATGTCTTTACTACCGCGTCCATTAGTGGTATTTCTACATAGCGATGACCTCATTCTTTAGCACAGTGAACAAACATGAGAGGGAAAAAAATAAAGTATTTTGGTTGTGTATTTATCAGCATTTGGGCTCATTTAAATACTACTTGAATAACAATTATCTTTCTCAGCTGAGCACAGCATCAGGTTGGCAGACTGTGCTTCACTTCTTCTCAAAGTGACAATTAACCTTGATATCAGTCTGCAAAGTGCTCTGTACTGGCAGCAGAATAAAATTATCATTATCATATAAATCATAAAGATTCTACTGAAACTGAGATAGCTGTCATCCCTCAGCTATTTGCATTCAGTAAGGAGCAAGCAGGTTGTTGTAGAAACATCTTCAGAATGCATCATCCTACAGCCACCACACTGTGGGCTTTTGAGGCCACATTTGTAGCTACCTGAAAATGCCAGCCCCACATGTATGCCAAAAGAGTCATGGTTAATATACATTATTCATTGTATATCACTTAGGAAAGTTTGTGATGCAGAAGGCCATTACACTTGAATCATGACTTTAAATCTGATTTACACCACGGTAATTCCAGACACAAATGAGATTTTTGAGTTGATTATGTGATGCCTATCAGCTAGACAGTATTACACAGCAATGATACTGGTTATCACCTAATCTTATTCTTCAAAGTCTGCAGCTTACAAACAACAACAAAAAAGTAACAACAAAAAAACCCTAAAATTAACTTCATTAATGCTGGATCAAAATTCAAAATAGATCTCTTGCACTGATACTTAATCACTGTGTTGACAGATTATTGAGGAATGTACTCAGATAGCTAGAATTGCAGAAGTCACGTCCACAACAGCCCATTGAAATCCCATACTAAGTAAGTACATCTTCCCTTCTAGGCAGCCTGGACATGCTGGGAAGGAAGAAGATTGAGTTGTCTTCTCTAAAAATTTCCCACCTTCAAACATGTAATGACAAGCGACTGTGAAAATGTTTACAGCCATTTTTGATATGACACTTCATTTTTGTAATGTGCACACTGTGTGTCAAAGTGTTTTACTGTTCTTGCTGCTACCAACAGGACATTGCTGTGAATGAGACATGGCAGTGAAGCAGCCCTCTTTTAGAAATAGTTTTATAGACTGACAGGTCTTATTTTATGTGTAACAGAACACAAATAAACAAACAGCCAATTACGAGGAAGGGCACCTTGGGCGTTGGGTTTTCACCCCCACTACAGCCAAATATTTTCTCTGAGCCAAACTACAGCAGATCTCATACAAGTACCTCAGGAAAGGGAGACAAAGAACCTGCTCTTTGTACCTGAGGCACAAAGTGACTCCAGGGATTGTTTTTGGCAGGCAATGTGGCAGACTGTGTGCAGGAGATACAAGAAGCCACGGCTCTGTTTCTGACCCAACCAGCAGTATGAGTTCTCTGAGAGGTGCAGTGCCAAGAAGTGCACTCCCATGAAGCATTTTGAATGACCAAACCCAAGCGTGTCCCATGATCCCTGCCGCAGAAAAAGGAACATGTTCCAGTGTAACATGGAGCAAGGCTAACTTTTCTCCTGCAATCAAAAGCCAGACACCCTTCCAAGAAAGGTTCAGTCATGAATGCCCTGCCTTTCAAGCTATCCAACAAAATCTGAAATAATGGGAAGGTCCATTTTCACACTAGAGTCTCTCAAAATTCCTATGGAACACTCAAGCCCAGTAAACTCCAGCCAACAGTTTAACCTAGCATGCTTAATGAATCCCACCCATGGTTACTTCATGCTGCAGCAAAACCTGGCGCTGCGTTTACTGCAGTAACTCTGAAACCAATATTCCTACAAATCCACCCTGGCTGCAAGCCCCAAATTTGGAAGGTTTTTTTAAATCCCTGGTTTGCAACCCTACACACCACAGCTATGAGTTTAGCAATCAATTATTTATATCAACAAATCTGAAACTGCATATGAGGCAGACATCTAATTTTCCAGTCTTAAACTTCTCTGAAAATTAAATGCATTACATTCCATCTATCTTCTCTGGAAGGGTTCTAACATGCCTAATTTTGTAGGCAATACATATATTTATCCCATATAGGCTACCTAAGATAGCAAATAATGAGACTGTACAGAATTTTAAAATTCTCTGGATTCCATCTATGGTAAATTAACCATGCAGTTGACACTATACAGTTATCCCAAGCATACTTTAATTATCTTAAAAAAATATGTATCTATTTAGCTCAGAAGCATAAAATTCTAAATACTGCTTTCTTATGTGTAAGCAGACTAATCATAAGCTAGTGTAATAACACACTTAAAAATAAAGCCACTTTAGAATTAAAACAACTTAAAGAGTAAAATCCAGTTTGTTACCATAGGTTTTGTACATTACCCATAGAATTATGATATATGCAGAAGATACTGCATACTGTCACAGAAAGAATATAATTTCCTTTGACAATTTTAAAATTATAATAAAAAGGATAAAAATCTGTATTAGATTTATGATGTGAGCATTCAGTGGTGCTTACTGTCAGTACC
Source organism: Melospiza georgiana (assembly GCF_028018845.1). Classification (NCBI taxonomy): domain Eukaryota; kingdom Metazoa; phylum Chordata; class Aves; order Passeriformes; family Passerellidae; genus Melospiza; species Melospiza georgiana. Next base: position 38,662,371 of record NC_080430.1, on the reverse strand, counting down.
TCCTAAACGAAAGTTAAATCAAACACCAGCTAATCTAGCAGAAATAAAAAGCCCTCCTACCCCAAAAACCAATGTGTACTACAAATGAGGCAATCATTTTGAAAGAAGGGAATTATTCACTGTTTCTTCCCTGCATAATAACATTGTTTTCTGATAAATAAATTTTACTAAGAAGTCACTGCTGAATTTTATACAAAGAGACTGCCTACAGCAAGATAATCCAGAATAAATACCTTTAAAAGCTTTAAAATTCTTAGAGGCTATGCTAAACTCCAAATTCTATAAAAGTTACATAAGACAAATAATTTAAAAATCCAATACAACAATAACACCCAAAGCAGAAAAAACCTTTAGAAATTTAAGATTTGAGTTGTCAGCTGTGTCGTTACTCTAAGAATAATTGCTGTAACCGTGTACAGTTTATTCTTCAAATGTAACTCAATCTACTAAACTGAACACAAGCCCTTGTATTTCAGTCTTACTTACAGAATTCACCATCTTGGCCACCACAATATTTACAACATTAAAAGGCTACAAGTGCCATGAAAGCATATTATCACTCACCTATAGCCTTCTCTAGGCACAGTATGCATCTCCAATTAACAAAGGCCACATAAATATGGCTTTTGTGCCAAGCAGACAGTAAATTATGTATTTGACTACACATTTCTCCCTAAAAAAACCCAGAATGCTAACATTAATCAGAGGAAACTTCAGATTCTGGCATAAACTTCACTGTCGCATAAAAGGTAATATTTAAAATACATAATGCCTTACCACACAAACACGAGCTGCCATATGTGAGGCACTGCTAAGCATGGTTTCTATTAAGCCAATACACAGTAACTGGCTTCTTTCCAAGCAACATGGAAGTATTTAAAAACCCTGTTTAATCCAATTCCACAGCCTTGAAACAAAAATAAAGTGTTGCAAGAACTGTTAAAATGAAAAATTAAAGGCATGTAAATAAGTGAAAAAAAATTGTCAGAGGAAATGAAAACAAAGATTATTTCAAGTAGATATCTTAATTGTAATTAGTAACATTTGGCATATTTATATGATTCAAAGCTGCAGCCAATTAGATACCCCAAAAAGCTTGTAACAAAGCTGCAAATGTGTAAGTACAGCATAAATAAGTTTTATTGCTCACCAAGAAAACAGCATCCAGATCAATTTCATAGTTTGTTTCCAAAGTATTGCAAAGCATGCTCTGTTACTAGTTCATGACTTCTCAGTCCTAAACTGCAGCTTTTCTTCCAGAAGATTTTGGAAAACAATTTTATTACATTCAATCTATCAATCGTTAATCTCCACACTTTCCATATATACCAAGAGCAAAAGAAAAATTACAGCATTGCCTTAGACTGTCACGAATATGCAAAAATCCAAAACAAAACCAGCAACAACAAAAAGCCAAAACAAACAAACAAACAATACCCCCTCAAAATAAAGTGCACTAAAAGTTAATAGCTGTTTAAAAGCTGTACAACTGTGGTATTGGAACTGAGAAAGACTGATTTTTTTTTTTAATAGATTTCCAAGGGAATGGGATTTAAGTATTACAGGGAAAGGAAGAATTCAAATTCTGCTCAAATGTGGTTTACTGAAGACAACAGTGTTATGCACTTATGAGATTGTGCCATTTACTGAAGGAAACAAATACTTCATTATGCTGTCAGTCCCAACCAACAGACAAAATATCTTCCATTTCCCTCATTTATTCAATAATGAGTAAATTACTAAAGGGTAATGAGCTGCTAATAAAAGCATGTTTTTTACATGATTATCACAAAATGGCAGTGCCTGCTTGTTCAGTACAGTAGTACCTAATACAGTCAGACTTTCAAATAATTCTCCTCTATCAAATTTCTGTAAAGAAATTGACCCTTACATAGTTCTCATACTAGTTTACATTTAGGGAAAAAAAAAAAACAAAAACCCCACAAAAATAGCTAACTATATATAAAATCTACACATTCAGGTATGTCTTTGCAAAGTCTTCTAGCAATGATGTAAAGTCTCAGTCAAGGTGGTTTTGCTTCCCTTGCTGGCAAGCAATGATTGTTTATTTAATGCACTTATTTTAGGGGTTGGGGGAAGGGGTTTTTTTGTGTGTGCATTGTATGAGGTTTTTATTGAGGAGATTACAAAAACATGCATATAAAACACCAGTTTTATAATAAAATCAAATTCTGGCTCATAGGAAAAAACAAAACAAACAAACAAACAAAAAAATCTCCCACCCTAAACCAACACCTTTGCTTAGCTATTTAGGAGAAGGCAAAAGAAATGTCTATGAAAGGTGTTCTGAAAAATTCTGGAGCTGAAAGCATTGGGGACTGATCTTGTACACCATAGGAGACTGACTTACAAAGACCAGCTGTAACTCAATATGAAACTGCTGGAAAAGAATTTCTCTGTTCAGAATTCCCCGCACTAAAAGCATCAAAGTGTTTCGTTTTACCCTTGTTACAGTTATTCACACCACCTTCCCCAAGTTACAATTTAAACCAGAGCTTTAGTTATCTTCTACACGAAGCACATTGCAAATATCAAGGAACCCTCCCATATCCACCACAGGCTGCTTTTTGGGCTTTTTTCTGCCCTTTCCTGCTTCAAGGAACAAGTGATCTTCCTGACCCCTCCTTATGCCCCAGTCTCATTTTCCTGCTTCAGCTGTGCCATAGGATGTGCTCTGGCATCTCCCTGACCTTCCAGATCTGCACTCACACAGTGCTTGCTGAAGTACTCTCATTCTTCTCTAACACTAGTTTCTCTTTTCTTCTCCTCCCGGGAGAGAAGTTGTCATCATTCAAAAACTGGGAGAACTGGCAGAAATCATGTGGAGGTATTGTTAAGCTGGGAGGTATTAATGGGTGTTGTCAGACAGTTCCTTACATCGTCATTGCTGAGTGAAGTTGCCAGACCTGGCAGGCAGCCAGTGGCAGGTTCCCTTTACTGCCTTCCTTTCTTTTATTTCCTCTCCTGCCTTCATGAAAGTTGCTAACATTTCAAGCCACCAATGGCCACAACACATCCTGAAACTTTTGAGCATAACCTGTAATCACTCCACCACTGCAAGCAACAATGCAATCAAGCATATATTGAAAACTTAGTTTATTCAACAACAAAAAAAAGTTCAGTGCTGTCTAATATTTTTCCATATAATAGATTTTCAAAGATATCAGATCACTAAAAAAAACAGCTATATTTTTGATGGCCTTCCAAGTACACTGCATCTTGACACATGGAAGACCCATGAAAAGAAACATCTGTGTTATTTTTAAAAAACAGATGCTTTGTAAACAATATGACACTGAAAAGTCACTTTCACAGTGAAAATAAACAGATATTTCTAAAGAAATGTTTTAATATAGTTACATACTTGAGAGCTTAAAGCATGAACTATGGTTCTGCACTATCTAAAAGAAAATAACTAAAGGAATGAAAAGCTTACGTATTAAAAAGTAACCTCACACTTTTCACCCAAGCTACTTCAAGGTACCGAGGTAATACAATATAAAAACTTCACCAGTTAAAAAAACCCCACCAGTTAAAAAACCCAGCAATGTAATTCAAGTGACAAAATACAGTATGATTGCTATTATAAAATATAATCCCAGTGTGATTGTTAACTTGCAAATCTTTGGGACACGTTTCTTGCTGCTTTTGAAGCAGAAAAGGACTCAAAAGTAAAACATAAAGCTGTTGCAGTGAGCACTGAAATTTTTCATCCATCCTTAGCCTCAGCTGTTGATACATCATGGATTAAAAACCAACAGGATCCTGCACTCTAGTATAAACCACTTCCATGCCTATCTTTTTTGACTAAGTCGTGCTATTTGCTGTAAATTCTAAAGAGACAAGACTAAGGTATACACAAAGTTCTGTGTCACATGTTCTCACAAAGGTGACTAGCAGCAGATCAAAGTAAGTCTATACAGGCAGACAGTAAACTCCATGAATAACACAATGGGAAGGGAGCCTGAATTCAGGCTGGAAATGTTTGCAAAGAAAAACGTTCAGAGAAAGCATTTCTTACTCCACTTTTTCATCCTGCTCACACATTAGCATCTCATGAGTCACAGCCCTGCCTGTGGCAACACACTGATGCCTCCCCAAGTCAAACAATCAAAATCACTGAGCACAACTGCAGGGTAGATACTTGCTGTACCTGCTGCTCCAGGTCCCTCCACTTCTCCCCCTCTGCATTTTAGAGCAAGGCTGACCATCTTCTCCCACCCAGTCCTTCCTATTGTGCTCCCTTTTGTCTTCTGCACCTGGCACTTGTGCCATCCCTTTAGCTTTAAAGTAGCACTAGGTAGGAGTATACACATGGCCCCAAGAACAGTAACTCAAATTGTTGGAATTCACATAATCCCATGGAGTTGTGAAAATGCCAGCCTCAACATTTCAGCAAAAACAGAGTCAAAGCAGTATTAAATAGAAATGTTGGACTCCATACAGTCACTAATAATACAAGAGATATCCATGAGGCACACTGACCTCTCTCCCTAAGTCAAACTGATAATGTTGCCATTCCACTTGGCTCTTCTGAACATCATCCCAAAGGGAACTGCTTTAAGTTTTATCAGCGTGATTCATTTTCAAAAGCAAAATACTAGAATCACATATGCCGGCTGCTTATCAATTTTGCAGACAGTATAAAAAGCAAGGAATTAATGTAATGATTACAAACAAATGGAGGAGATAACACTATACACAGGATTTTAAACTGATTGTTTTGGAATGAGAGTCATTCTGCCCACTAAGCTGCACACTCCTTAACAGTCCCAAGCATCACTTACATTGCTAGAGGGTAAAAGAAATTAAATGTAAAGAACAAAAGAGGAATTGCAGTAAATACACAGTAAAGAGAAGAATTATGAAAAGCACACCAGAGAACAACAAAAGAAAACGTGAAGGCGAATATAGGTAAGATCGGTGACTTAATAGGAAAATTTTGAGCAGTTGCTCGAAGTGGTGTCCACAGAGAGCTGCTATTCACTTCACGCTGCCTCTCCTTGTTTCCAGCTGCTAAGTTCACATTGAAAGAAGCTAAAAATACATGAAATACTTTCCAAATATTATTTTCCCATGTAAGCAATTGGTAAAAGTTGTCACAGTAACATTGTCCTCTTGCCAGTGAGAAGGGAAATACTATACAAGAAGTTGTAGTCTATGAAATCACTTGTCTCATGCACAATGCAGCCGAAAATATGGGGAAGCTTGAAAAGGCATTATTTTAGCTACAAGTATTTCCAACTGTTCCCCTCTTTCAGTAAGGAAATATAGGAAAATGACACTTAAATATGAGGATCTTATCACCTGTGAGAAAAGCTATATTCTGCAATACTCAGGAGCATAATATGTGTGCCATTTCTAGCAATCAAGCTTTGATATTTCAATGAGAGGAAAAAAAAGACAGGAATGGCAAATGCCTACAATTTAGGTATACCATCTCCTGACAAACTGAAATTTCACAATGCTGCAGATTTAAAACATAAATGGTACTGCTTTGAATTCAGGACTGTCCTTGCCAGTAAATTCAGCTCATTACAAAAGTAAAATAGGGGAAGGAATGGGACAACACATACTGAAAACCCTCCAGTTCTTTCTGTTAAATGTGAAGTATAACAGGCTTTTTTATGACATGCCTTCCTCCAAAAATAGCAATGATTACACTGCTCACCTCCCACACCGTCCACCCCCCTCCCCAGCTTGGCTTTTTTACATGTAGAACACTACACATTCTCAGGCCTGAGGAAGGAGCCAAGAGGACTCACTCCATTGCCCAGTACCCAAACTACAGAAAAGGAAGTAGGGAGGCAGGCGACTCTAATTTCTTATAGTATTAAATAATTTAAAGCTGAAGTGACAGATTTTGCAGGAACTCTGAAACCCACAGCTTTCCACAGTTTTGGAAAGACGCTGCAAGTCCCAGCAGTGATAATCTGCCGATTCCAAGTCACATTTGTGAGCAAGACTTTTTTGTCTTCCAAACGAACACAACGATTATACAGTCTATTCCCTTCACAAGGATGAGGCAGGGGAAATGTTAAGATCACAGCTGCTGCAGCAGTGGAAGCTGCAGCTGCCTTGGAGATTGCAGTGACTGTGTAGCCTGCCATACAATTGAGGGATGCTACTGTGCTACAGATACTGTTCCATTTGGGGCTTTTTTCATGAATGGAAGAAACCTGAAGCTTTGGCCTGCTGTAGTTAATGAAAAGTCTTGCAAATTATTTTGCAATACTCCTCCTAAGTTCCAATTCAGCTCAACAGCTTTTTTACCACAACTTCCTAAGTAGCTATTTAAGATAGCTGTATTCTTGACTAATACTTTCTTCACACCTCCTATGACATTTAGTTTTCAGAATTATCACATTCCTATTGCCCAGTCATTATTTATTTTACATATGAAGGAGTACATACAGTGAAAGAAGGATGGAATCAGAACCATTTCAAGCAACCTACATCTGGAATGAACTTACCTTTATGAAATATGGTTAGGCTTTTTAATAGAAAAAGCTAACATGTCTTTTTACAATGACCTAAATTTCACTAAAACTAAGAAAGGATCTATCATTACTTTAAGATATACTGTACAATAGCTCAGCTTTCCTCATTATTCTAAAGAATCATGCCTGGCTGATGTATTTATTTTGTAACATTTAACTATAACAGAAAATAGATGAAGTTCAAATGAAAACACTGTTTAGACTATGTCAACAAAGCATAAACTAAATGAAGTGATTCTGCATTGACTATAAAAACATATTTGCTAATATTAAACTTACTAATGGTTATCTATCAATCTACCACAACATGAAGTAATTCTGCATCTTAAGAACTGCGTTAAAGCAGCAGACACATGAAGTTAGATGTGATTTTGCAAAACAGCATCATGGAGTGCACTTTATTGCTGTTTTATCATTAGTGTAAATAATTCAACAAACCCATGGAACCTCCTGATTACTTGGGTTTTTTTGTAAATTGCAAGTCACTAAAGGGCTTTCCACTCAGACAGCCAATGCTTACTTTACACTTGCTACCAAAAAAAATCAAATATAATAGTATCATGTATACTGAAACAACTGCTTTGTTATAAAGAGAGGGCTTCAGAAAACCAGAAAAAATGACACTGCTGTAAAAACCTGTAAGCCTTTTACTCTCAGTTCAAAGACTTAACCATTCTTCTACAACAGACTGAAGTTTCATATTCATCTCAGCAAATCAATCCGCTAATAGGCATCAGTCATCAACACCGAAGTAAAATCTGCCACATGAAACAGCTTTGATGTGATTGAAGACTCACACATAGTCGTAAGCATGACAGAACAGCTTAGCTATTAAAATGTTTTATCCAGCAAAAAACTGTTCATCCTAATTGACTGAAATACTCTTTGAATGCTATTATTGCAAGGCTACTTCACTAAGCAGCGCCTTGGTACACAGCCACTTGACTTATATCTTGAGATCCAGCACAACCACATCAAATCTTGTTAGAGTATTTTCTTACACACACTTTTGTCAAGAGACCAAAACAATAAAGCTGACTGTCATTTTTACTACCAGTTGCTTAGTTAATTCGATACCAAAACATACTGGGATTCATTATAAACGCTGCATGCAATCAGCCATTTCTATCAATCTTTCTTTTTAGTTCAGTAACAGAATGAGACCTACTAACCACATCAGTTGAGATGGGTTGGCAGGCCTGGGTGGAAGCTATTCTTCTGCACTGAGCCCAACCCCTCGCCACGAGAGGTGCAGTAGCAGGGATTCCTTTAAACAGCAATGTGCAGCCCTGGCCCAGCTCCAACACTGACCATATGTCACAAGCTGACAGATAAGAAGCCCGAGACAGCCATCTGAAAACAACTGTACACAGCCCCAGCCACCAGACAGTGAGGGTTTCAAGGTCTACCTCATCATTCATTTCAAAGCCAACTTTAAACATACCAGAAGGAAATATACTTGACAAAAAAAACACAAACTGCCCCCCCCACCCCTCAACCAAACCAAATCAAACCACAACAAAATGAAACACCCAAACCAAACAAGCACACAGTCATTATCAGAAAGTCTATATGATGCTATACTCTAACTCAGGAAGTGTCCATTGAATATCACAATTGATTGCAACACACACAGTCAGAAAATTACTAACAGCTTGTCCCTATAACACTCTCTTTTCTCCATTATATTCACAGTGTATTAACAAGTTGCAAAGAAAGGAAGCAAATATACCCAGCGACTGCCACCAAGATTACATTTCACAGAATCAAAAAAAATATTATTTATTTAATATCTGAAATGAAGCATGATTTGGTATTTGTCCTGTATCTATTAATGCATCACAGAGTTCATCCATTTATGCCACTACTTTGGTTACCAGAAAGTATGTCATATCAATTATTTATATGTAGGCAACATATTATCTCTCAGCACTTATTCCAAAATTACTAAATTATCAGCACAAAGGAATAACTAAAATTTACTTCAGTCCCCTATGCAATTTCCACAGACCCACACATTTAATTTTCATATTCCAAATTAATAAAATCCAGGTGAACTTACCTACAGTTCGGAGGAGGGTCTAATGTAATTTCTGCAAGTTCTTTCTGAATTCTTTAAAAGAAAAAAAAATACTATCAGGACTTTTTTTTCAATCTGTTTTTTTTCAACTTTATGAACATTTTTACATCAATCAATAGTAACAAAATATAATTCTTAGAATTTCTGTCTGAAAGTCGATCTATATTGTTTCATGAAACTGTGCGAGAACATGCAGAATAAAAACCAAATATTTTCTGAAAAATGAACATCCAATATGGAACAAATGCCATGAGCAGCCACCTAGAAAATCACACTTTTTCCACAGGTCAGGAATCTCAGCTCCTTGGCTCACTTACACAATTACTAAATATCTCATATACCCTCTTTCTCTATTTCCCTTTCGACTATTTGTCTTGCAGTTCTTGCCCTCCAGAATATTTAGCTTCTTAATAATGAATATTGTACTGGCAGGGAAAAAAAAACCCAGCTCAAAGGAAAATTGCCCAGAATAAGCCCACCCAGGACTTCACAACCTCCTACATATACTGGGGGGCTGATATCAGCTTCCCCCAAAGGGAAGTGCTCCAGCTCCCTGGTCAGCCTGGGGACCTGCTGCTGGACTTGCTCTGATACCTGCCTTCTTTTTACTGAGGGGATAAAATTGGGTGAATGCCATCCCAGATACAGTCTAATGAGAGCTCAGTAAAGGCAGATAAATCTCTTTCATTTGTCTGTGGACTATGCTTCTGTTAATACCTCCCAGGAGGCAGCCCAGCCTTTGTTGCTGCCTCACACTGAGCCTGCTGTCTGCCAAGGCCCCCACATCCTTCTGAGCAGAGACGATTCCCAGTGTGCATCTGAGCAAGGGGTAAGTCCTCCTCGCATCCACGGTGTTCATTTGTCCTTGCTGAATTTCATGAGTTCTCTGTCAACCCCCTCCTGCAGCCTGGCCTGATCCCTCTGAGCCGCAGCCTTGCCCCGGTGTGTACAAACTGCTTGTCATCTGAAAACTTCTCAGTGCACTCTGCCATGTCCTCCAGGTCACCAATAAAGACATTACAGGCATCCTGCCAGAGCTCTTCCTCCAGGGAGAGCAGCTTCGTTGTTAAGGATTTCTGGATATTCCCAGGCTGACGCTTCCCAGCCAAGTCCTTGAATAGCTGATCTCTGCCACAGCTGGCAATGGGGGCTCTTTTCCCTTACACCAGCATCTGCATCAGAGCCAGCATCTTGACCTCTGAAGAAATTTAAGTATGCAGAATACGATACAGAGCTCCCAAAGGAACTCGTAGGAGTTTACAGTTCCCAAAGACTTGCCAGATTATGATGCCATAAGCAGGACTGTGAATGCCACCTTCCCTATAAACTATAGCCAAGGCTTTTTCCACAGGCTTCAGTGCAAAAACATAAATATGTAGAAGGAGGAAGGAAAATAAAAACAATTCAATACATCTTTAGCAGTTTTTTCTTGCCTTCTCCTTCACAAGATTTCATGCACAGAGCAGATTGCTATTTCTATTATTCCCTACACTAAAAAAGAAATAATAACACTATAATATCACTCAAATTCCTGAGATAGGTGCTCAAGCCACAAGCCAAAGGTTCAGGCCTGACCTACACATATCTTGTTAAAAATGACTGTTATCCATTTTGCATATAAATATAGGTAAAGAAAATGGTTCATCAAAATAAGCATTCAGGTATATTGGCATGTATAAAATAAAAAAGAGCAGTTTAATTCTTTATATATTGCTACAATCCAAACACAATCTTGCATGTTTAGGAGTCTCACAGCCACTATGAAAATTCCCCTTATGGCACTATGAATTGATTTTATGGCTCTAATGAATAAATGGACCAACAGCAGTAGAAGAACTGGCCTGAACCAGGAACTCAAGACTTTATCATTCACATTCTGAAATAATTAGGACATACGTGGGTAAGATTTGTAGGCAGAGGTAATAATCATTTATTAAGACCTGATGACAGCATTGAAAAGATAAAAATACTCTTCCAGATGCTTAAATTTTCTTTAACTTCTATGCATATAAATGCAGGCAAAGTAAATAGCTTATCAAAATAAGCATTCAGGTATATTGGCATATAGAATATAAAATGCCCCTGCATGTACCAAATGCTCACACCCAACTTGCTGCCATCTCAAAACTTTGGAGTGGATTCTGCCATATCCTCCAGGTCACCCCATAAAGACATGACAGGCATCCTGCCAGAGTTTTAACTCCAGGGAGGGCAACTTTGTTGTTAAGGATTTCTGGACATTCCCAAGCCATGCCCTTGAATAGCTGGGTGTATATACCCTACATACACACAAACACACAAGGTTATTTCTGTAGAGGGGAAGCAATTTCATCTTTACTTGCTTTTTCTACTCATTGAGATGTCTGCACCTCCAGCATATAGAATTCCTCCAATAAATATCACAACTTTTTTATAAAAACACAGGCACAGTCCGCTTAATCAAACACAAAATCATTGTAGTAACACTGAAAGTCACCCCTTTTTTAATTAGTGAATTTTAGGCACAAAAATATTGTTTTAAAAGTTAGCCCATTTGAAACAATCCTAACAAATCACAGCTTTTAGAAGGGAGATCTTATAACTGTGGGAATGCTTAAAATATTTCTTCTGTATATTACAAAATTCTGCCATGATTTTGAAATTTATACACAAATACACAAATTCAAAATACAGAAAACCTAGGCTGCATGGAAACTTCAGTTTTGTGGTTTATGAGTTGTTTTGCTTTCTCAGCCTTTTTTGAAGTTACAGAATGATGGCATTGCACTTGTTTTTGGAGTCAGAGATCATTCCTTTGTTTTACATATAGTAGTAAATATAGTTAATATTTCATGGCATTAGAGTGAGTATGAGGCACATCAAGAATGGATTGACAACTACAACAACTTCAGTCCTAGATCAAAATCTTTACATTCTTCCTGCTAAACCCTAAAGCACGTTCCTTACCTTCTGAAAACAAAAGTCTCTCATTTTCTCTATCTGTTCTAGTTCAAGCCAAAACTTCTAATGCCAAGAGCACTAAAATGGCCCTTTATCAAGCTATTCTGTGATTGAGCAGACAGACAAACCACCTTTCTGCCTCAAGATGTAAAAATTGATCAGATGGTACTGTCTATTAATGTTCAAAAGACATCATTGCTCTTGCAAACATCTAAGACAAAGATGTTTAATTCATTATCATTTTTATACAAACAAGATAAACATATTAGTACAATACTGTCCATCAATTGCTCCTCAGCAAGCTGTCCATGTTTATTCTCCTGCTCTGTGGTGTCCCAAACAAAAATTATTTTATACACCTTACATTTCTTTTCTTGCAACCTTAATTTACCTTGCATTCACGCTGAGAGCTCATTCATAAACAGTTTCAGTAGAACAGCTGACACGTAGCTTGTTCACATGTCACAGCATTCAACGTTACAATTAAATCATCGGACAGCATCCCAGAGAGCCTTGCACTGATAGAGACCTCCAGTGTGCGAGCTGCCCTTTGTCTGCACGTGCTCTGGCACTCGTCTCTATCCCCACGAGCTGCCCTCAGAATCTGCCACAGGAGAGGACGTGCCTCATTTCCTTCGCTGACCACAGAGGATTCACCGCGAGAAAATGCGGCCTCCGGCAACAAAACATTGTTTTTCAGGGTCCTTTCTGGCATCTGTTTCTTTGGATATTCTGCCTCAATAACAGTTATGTTTAAAAATGTCAGAGAGGGAAAATACCTCTATATTGAAATAATTACAAATATCCAGTTTATATTTAAACTAGTGACACTATGGTTTATTACATATTGGACAATGGGGATGACGGCAGGAGGTGAGGCCCTTGCTGGTAATCAAAGCCCTGGGCTGCACACATAAGACATTTAATTTGCAATGTCAGATCTGATACTTTGTTTGGTCTTAGAGAAGTCATCTGACTCTTGTCTCTCATGTAAATACACACACATATATAAAAAAAAATCCCTCACTTTAACTAACAAAAAAGAACAAACACAGTTGCCTTCCAGTAATGGTGCAAAGGTTAATCTACTCGTACATTCAGAAGCATGAAAGTACATTGTGGATTTCAAATATTATTAATTCTCACAGACACATATTTACTACTGTACCAAGCCAAAAGGGACTGAGTTGTTTCCTTCATGGAACAATTCCCTAAAGCTAAGAAAGATGTGAACGTGTTAGAGAATTTCCCAACATTATTACTAGGAAATGAAATAAAATAAAGGACCACATGACAATAACCTCTTTTTACCACATCTGCTTTTCTAAACTACATGTCTCTCTACCCATAAAAGTCAGATGAATCAATAGCTTATATCAAAGAATATACTACTTAGAACATACTTAAAAATGCAGTCACTGGTATGCATTTATGCATTTAAATACTAAATAAATTGTGACTGAGCAGGAAATTGATCTAAAGATGGTTAGGTTCAAACTGGAACAAAAGATATATTCTCAGCTACTTATAAAAAGATGGATAAATGACAAGGATATTTCTTGTAAGAAAAAGCACTCCATATTTTGCCGTCATATTCAACATGCTAAATATCATTTCCAGATTCTGTGATGAACCTCTCAGGAAAAAAAAAAAAAAAAAAAAAGATGGGGGGGCGGGAAATACTCAGTTTTGTTGAATTTCGAACCAATTTAATTTATCGCTTATTTGCTCCTCCTTAAGGCTGCAACTTCTCTGAATAATTAAAATATTACAACTAAAGTTGTACAACTACAGTTCACAATTTGTTGCAGGCACAGATATTTATTAAAAAATGTCAAGACTGGCCATAAAGGTTTACAGATTTTCAACCAGCAACTTCAGGAGCCAAGCAAAACAATACATTTATTTGTTGAGCTTCTATGTCAGCCAAGAATGGTTACACTTCTCTCAATCCAAAGGTCATGCTAAGATTTGCTACTTAAGAGGTAACAAGATGCCTGCTGTTTTCAAGGACAGCAATTCAATTCCATGTCTGAACTGTAATTGTGATATGCAGCGAGTTTCTCAATCTTGACATGTTGGGTAAGAAAGGTTGCTATTTAAGGTGATGCCCTCTGGGTGAGGAAAATTGAAGGACCAGTACACTGCACGACATATGCTGTAAGCTATTACACCTGTACAGCAGCTAGTCCTGAAGTATTAACAGAGAAGGACAGCATGTGATGGCATTCTGCCTTCTTGATGCCATCCACAGCAATGCTAACAGAAGAAACTCCATATCTCAATACCAAGAATCTTACTCAAATAGAAATATGAGTGGTGTCACACAGCCTCTGTAATGAGATCACTTTGGAAAGCAGTTAAGCTGCATGAACAGTATATTCATACACAAGACAGGGAGCAGTTTACAATTACACAAGCAAAAGTCAGCACACTGCTAAATCTTGATTATTATAAAACCTCATGCTACTGAAAATTCTTTTACTGACTCCATAAAACATAAATGAAAAGCAAAAGAGGAGTCTTCCAAATAGAGATGCACAAACCTTCCTCCACATACAGTAGGTATCATAATGCAATCCAAAAAGAACTGTGGCTAGAATTCCATGCGCACAAAAAAGCTTTCCAGGTGAGAAAATCTGATTTCCAAACTCAGGTTAGAATCAAGCGTGTAGTCTGTGACTTTAGCTCCAGTGAACCTGCTGGTGTTCGAAGCTTTTAAAGAAATTAAGGAATCTTGACAAAAGCCACAATTGCGCTACACTCTATTGTTTGAGTGTTTTTACTGATTGTTTAGCAGTTGACTCCTTTCACCATAATAAAGGTACCAGAGTAAGGCCTTATTAAACCTGCACTATTTCTCATTCATAATGAACTAAAATAACAATATTACTATGAAGATCTTTCATAACAGACTACTTTTGGAATATTTATTACATATTAAGGGCTTTAAGACATTTTTCCTTCCTTTATGCTACACCCCTCCTTTTTAGCCTCTAATTTCTGATTTGGCTTTCTTGAGACGCAATTGATTTTAATTAAAAAGCACAGAAACAAAACCTGTGATATGAAAACCTGTCCAGATTAGAGAAGGTGCAATTCCAATTCTAACACTATGACAAACTACTGAATAGTCAAAAACAAAAAAAGGGGAAAAAGTTACACAACTAAAAACTCCCATTACTACAACAACTGTTTCTGTAATCCTTCCAGAAAGGGCTGCAACAACCAGCACTCCTAAATTACATTTCTCTTCAAAAATACTGTACACATATCTACACAACTATTGTAAGTCATGTCAGCTTTTAAAATGTATAATCAAATGTATATTTCTAAAATGTATAATCAATATTACTACACATGTGAAACTAGCTTTAGAGTCTAACTGGCAAATGTACTGAAGTCAGCAACTGATGGCATAATTAGTTACAGCAGAACCATAAGCAGATATGATTAAACTTTAAAAGGTTTAAGTAATTTTATCTCTGTAAAATGCTTGTTGATAAAAGCTCTAAGCTTTGAAGATACAAAGCTAAGATTAATAGACCAATTTCTGACATATCATTATTAATTTTTTAATAGGATAGTGTCCACAGGCCCTTGTCAGAATTCTAGCATCATTACACCAGGCATTGTACAAAGTTCACAATACACAGACTGCTTTCTAAAGATGCTGGAAACTGTTTTTATGACCCTAAAAGTCATGACTAATCCAATATTTCTAATATTTAAAAAAAAATAATAGCAGGAAGCAGACGAAAGAGAAGAAGACCAGAAACCATAACGGCTGTGAGGATTAACTACATTAATAACATCATGATTTTGTAGTGAAAGCTGGGTGCGGGTTTTTTCCCTTCTTGTCATAAAAGGAAACACAGGCAAGTTTTGCTGGTCATTCTGCAAGTGATATGACCAGGTAATCTCCTAATAGCGTCACAGCAGGAAAGTGTGTCCAGAAAGTATTTCTCCAGGGAATTAAAAATGAAGAAAAATTAGCTGTAAGAAAGGAATCTATAGCAGAAGAAAAGCATGACATAACAGTACCTTACTGGAAAGACAAAAGGTACTTTAGTATCTTTACTAAAGTATCTAAAGATACTTTAGAAATTGATTGAATTGGTAAGGGACGGATTAAGGCAAAACAAGACTCAAATCCTGACTAGATGTATGCACATGTTTATATAGTATTATTTACAGACTCTGACTACATGCATATGTTATAAATTATGGCAGCAGGGGCTTGGTGCTTCTCCTTTACCACAGCACCACAGTGGTACAACTCCAGTGTTTTCCCTTGTAGTTTACACTACCTTGGACTAGCAAAGAAATGAGATCTGGGAATTCTGCATCAGGACAATTCGCAGAATTGGTCTCTTGTCAGATTATTTTATGAGTGCTTTTTAACTTCAATCACTATACTCCCACTTGCCCAGACTTACAACCCTATGTGTACTAGCAAAGCAACACTAAGCTGTAAATTCCTTCTGTCTGGTCCCAGCAAGACAATCATTATCTGGAGATGGACATGATAGCATAGAATAATTTAAATAGCTATTCTACAAACCAACCTTTCATCTCAATCAGAAAAGGGAGGGAAAATAAATGGGTATTAAAACAGATCACAGTTTAAAGTAATGAAACCAACATACATTTGTTGTTCACTCAAGTATTTCTGACCTGACCATCTGGGAAAAGAAAAGGCAGTACTTCATGGCAATAGGTATTATGGTAGTCCTAACATGCTGAGTTACTGAACTGTCTGAAATGTTTATGGCTAATTAACTTTAAGTTACACTGACAAGTCTCAACATCAGTCATACATACATATACAGAGATATATTTTATAAGGCTACAAAACTGTCTGAGTTTTATTAGCAATAAAAAAATGTCAGCTTTTATCATGCAAGCAACTATTAAAACCATGTGAAAGAGGCAAACTGAGAAAGAACAGAAAAAGTATACAGGTCTCGTTATTGTGACCAGTCTCAAAAGGTTATTACACTGATACATAATGTTATAATAAAACAATCAGAAAATTAATATACTGAGTCACTACATGGATCTGATGGCCAGCTGAAAGAAGAGAAAGGAAGAAACAACCAGGAGAAACACTGTACCTTTTAGCACTAGTTGACAATTTAGCAGCTGTTTTGCTTGATATTTTTCCCTCTTTTTTCTTGGGTTGAACTTGCTCCCTTTCTTGTTCCTGCTGAACACCTTCACGCTGATCTCCATCAGAGCTGCCTCCACTGGTGCTTGGACTATCATCCACTCTCTGCCCCTCTGTAGACATGGCAGATGCTGCACTGAACAAAGACAAATGACTGAAGTTAGTTTTTTGAGAAGAAACTGCCTAATTGTATTTCTTACATGCTTAAGGAAAGAACACATGGGATACATGTCTTTGTCCTAATAAAACACTTGTGTCACAGTAGTTCAGTAATCCTCGTACTGAAGAGTTTTGCCACAAGCATCTTAACAATATTCCAGGAGCTGGCAATTTTAAACCCTATACCACTGCCACCCCCAAAAAACCCCAACCAACCCACAACCAAAAAATACAAAACAAACACACAAACCAATCCCCATGCCAAACTCTTCACACACACACACACACATATATATATATGAAAACCAGAAGTTACTGAAGTTAAGTGGGAAACATAATGCTGCAAGTGTAAAACCATTCACTGTGAATTATGCTTTCCAACCACTCAGCAACACCATCAGTTAGCTGTCCCATCAACTATGCCACCAGTTCAAATCTACCACAGCTAGTTAAAAACTGAGAGTTATTACTATCTTAGGACTCTCTGTTATCCCATATGAAATAAATCTGTGGGCTCATTCCAAGTGTACAATGTGGGTTTCCACATTACAAAATCCACATCTTGGCATGCTTGATGGAAACACAGAACTGAAATGCTCTAACACAGGACTGTTTGTATTTACTAAAGCGGTGAGCACGTTGGTAGAGGATATAACCAAGTTTTTTTCCTGACATTTCATTCAGGCAACATGAGGCAACAAACTCGTCAGAGAACATGAGCAGCAAGAAATCTCAGCATATTTCAGAAGTCAAGTTAATGCTTTATTCACACACTTCTGATACTAGTTAGCTATTTTAATGTCTTCCTTCATTTTAAATAGTATAACAATACGCCGACAGATGAGGAATTACAAGCCCACTGTTACAGCTGTCATGACTTCTCAAACTCTCAAACTGTTCTAATGAAGGACAGATGTCCATGAAAAACCCTTACTGAATTTGCATATCAGTCAGTGGCACTGATTGATTTTAAAAAAACAAAAACCCAAAACCAAACAAAACCCCAAACCAACAAAACCAAAACCAAATTAAAACCAAGTGAAACCCAGGTATTTCCTTTAACTCCAAATCTGTACTTTATATACCTGTGTTATATATCCTTCTCTAGAGATTTTTAATAAAAAGCACACAGGCCTAAATGTTACTTGCTTACACCCACACAATCCCCATATATCTGGGTGGTTTTCTGATCAAATCTGTCTGAATGAAGAATTTGCTCTTTTATACACGAAGAGTTTCAAATTGCTGTGAACTTCGACTCTCTTTTCCTCTTACCTATGTACAGACATCATCACAATTAAGAACAAAACTATTCACCTTGACTATTATGTGTTTTAAGACTCGCTCAAGGGAGAATAATGAGATTTCAGGCTCAGATTCAACCATGCTTGTTCTATGGATTAAACAAAGTTCATCTCCCTGTACATATTTATGGAAAGAGACAGCAAAGGAAAAGTAAATTAATATCAATGCCAACAAGGGCTATATTGAAAAGGATGCTTTTTAAAAAGGCCTAAGTGTTCTTATTACAAAATAGAAATAAATGTACTCCTATACTGAAAACCCTTGCCAAGATCTAATACTATCACATAATACACACTATGGAGTAGAAGAAATAATCTCTTTAGGCATTATTGACACATCCAACTAACTTCAGGAGGAATTACGTCTCTTTTGTCTATCTTGTGAAGCTATACTGAAAAAGAATTCTGGAAGTATGGCTCCCCTTCAAAATGTTTAGGCATTAAAACAAACAGCAATCAATACCAAGTGACAGATATGTGACTAAAGTTTCCCTTCATCAGCTTAAGGTGCATTTTTGATTTTATAACAGAAAATAATATTTTTGAATCTAAATATATATAAATACATAACACCCAACCTGCTCATTAAGATAACTGAAATAATGCAGAGTTTCTATCTTAAAATTAAAATATAAAAAATGTCCACTCCTAGAGAACAATTTCTCCTATAGTACAGCTACAACAATACATTTAACATAATCCATAAATTTACACAGGCTGATGTTCAGATATTTAAATCCAGGTTGTGAGATTTCAAGGTAAAGCAGCAGAACACTTAGAGGTAATAAACAACAAAAGTATCACATTCTGAAAAGTCACAATATGCAACTATAATGCAATTTTGGTAGTAAGTACCCATTTTCCTTGCTTCCATATAAAGCTAAAATACAACCTCATCTCTTTTTATAACACCTAATGTTGTCCTTTATTTGCCCTAGATTTTACTTCTGACCTTTGCTTAATACATCTAATTTTAAAGAGAAAAATTCTCTCTTCACAATGTACATAGGCTTTAACACTGCAGGCCAGAAAGTTAAAAGCATATTTAATAATGCTTATATGCATAGGACATCTGCTATGAATAATCTTGGCTATAAATATTACTATTATCCAAAAAACAACTGTATTCACTTCATAAGTTCAGGTTACTATCCAGCAGACAAACACTGTAACAGTAGCCCAGAGCATATAATTACTGTAACATGTAACGCCAGCATTTACAAGAGGAAAATGTTTAAATCTGTCATTTGCTGTCTGGCTAGTTTCTGGGGGAGGGGGGTGTTGCTGGCTTTTGGGTGTTTTTTTCTTTTCTCCTTCTGTCCCTGTTCCTCTTTCTAACATCCACGCAACTCTTCCTATTCCCTCTCCTCACAAAACCTGCAATTTTAGGAAGTTCTGTTCAAGGGATGCTCAATACCACGGTAAAAGCGTGTTTTAAGGGGCCTGAAATTAGACACTTCTAATGGGGTCAAGCTTAGAAGACAACACAAACATATGAACAAGTAAGAGAATGGGGGGAAAAAGTCAACTGAGAGGATGACACTGCCAAGAAAACATTTTGCTGCCACTAATACAGACAGAAATACAAGATGCTCCTTGAGCTGTGTGTTTGCAAGTGTCAGGCAGGGCAAGAGGGAAGACACACCATGTCCAGGTTCCCGGCTGCCAGGCTATTCTACATTCAGACGGGGGTTGCTAACCTCCCTGCTGTTGTGCAGAGAAAAATGAGGAGAGGGGGCAGAGGAAGGAATGAAGGGGAACTTAAAAGTCTCTGTCTTAACGTGAGATGAATCAGCACCGAGAGAGTTTCCAAGTGTAACTACAACTATCAGTTTGAAGTGAAGGGTGTCCAAAATATTTTGCTTTTGTCAAATGTATCCACCGGCACCTTCCCTTTCCTCCTCAAACTAAAAGCAAAACCAAAACCACAACAATAAAAACAAACAAACCAACAACAAAAACAAACAAACCAACAAAAAAAACCAAAGACAAAAATACCCCAAACCACCAGTCATTATCAGATATCACACAGCACCAAAAAAAAGAAAAAAAAATTTAAAAATCCACCAGTCGGGGATAGCAAGATTCTGGCAATGTGCAGATGGGTCCCAAGGGCGGCAGAGCTAGTGATGATGTCTTTCTAAAGCGCTCGTAATTTCCTATAAGCCAAGATAAATTGTGTATTTCTGCAGGGTCCACCACGAGCAGCAATGGCAGCAGCCGCCTTACTTCATCTTCATTAGGAACCATAAAGGGCAAAAAGACCTCAGCATCGCGGGACGGCAGGCAGAAAGAGCCCGGTCTGTGCAAGAGGAGGGTCCGCCACGGAGAGGGGCACCCGGAAGGATGGGACAGGACGGGACAGGACGGCAACCCCGGGCTCCCACGGCCCCGCGTGGGCACTCTCCGGTCGGGAAGCCCCCGCCGCACGGAGCGGGTGGGGGCCACGAGCATCCCCAAATCACACACCCCCCGCACTCCCACGGCCGGGCGGGCGGCGGCCGGGCCGGGGTGAGAAGTAGGAGAAGACCGAGAAGAGGAGGAGGAGGAGACTGAGAGAGGAAGACGTCGGGGGCACATGCGGGAAGGGAGAGGGCTGGGCTGCGGGCTCCTTGGGGCGCGGGGGTGGGGGCTCCTTTCCCGAGGGGTTCCAGCCCGGGGTGCCCAGGGCGGCGGCGGGGCTGTGGGATAGCGCATCCCGGGAGGCTCGGTGGCGGTGGGGGCAGGGGGTGCCCCAGGGGCGCAGAGAGTGCCGCGGGGACCATGCGGAGCGGGGGTGGGGAGCGGGGGTGGTCGCTGCTCCCGCCCGCAGCAGGGCGAGCAGGACAAATGGACACGGAAGAGTTGCTGAAAGGGTGTGGGGGTGCTGAGGAGCAATGGAGGCTGGATGGAGCCTGGGGGAGCGGGGAGCGCCGCCAGAGATGCCGAGGTGGCCGGGGGCGGCGGGGGGGCGGCCGGGACGGTTGCTATGAAAGGGCACGGCCGAGGATGACAAGGGGGGCAAGGGGGTACCAGGCAGCACCGGGGGGATGCGGAGAGGGCAGGGAAGATGAAGGATAAAGATAGAGACCGAGGGTGGCAGATAAACGTGGGGGAGAGAGAGGGTGCTGCCGTGGGGGAGGGATGGCGAGCGACGGGGGGGTAGGAGCCCGGCGGGGGGAGGGGAGGCAGACGGGGAGCTCAGCCGGGGCAGAGGTAGGTGTACCCCGGCAGAGACGGGGGGAAAGCCGCCGCTACCTGCAGGCGAGCGCAGGTCTCTCTCTCGCTGGCGCCGGGCACAAGCTGCGGGACAATCCGTCGCGGTCGCCCCGACTCCGGCCGGGCGCGGGGCTGGAAAGGGGCTGCAGCCGCTCACTGAGTCATGAGCCCGCTGCCCCGCGCTCCTCGCTCTCGGCTTCCTCTCCCCTTTCCCGTCTCTCCCGAGCAGCAGCGACAGCCGCCGCCGCTCCTGCCCCCGCTGCCCGGAGAGAAGTGAAGCCGCTGCCGCGCGCGCGCGCGCACCCCCGCCACCGCCTCCGCGCGCGCGCGCCCCCACCCGTCCGCCCGGCGCCGCGCGCGCGCGCCCGCCAGCCAATTATCCCGGGCGCTCGCGGGCGCCGAGGGAGGGGCGGGAGGGCGGGGGCGCGCGCGCGGCTTCGGCAAGGGGGTGGGGGGGGGGAAGTGACGGGATGGGGGCGCGCGCGTCCGCGGGGGCTGGCGGAGGCCGCGCGCCGCCGGGCACGGGGGAGGGGCAAGAGGCGGTGGCGGGAGCGCGCGTTAAAGGGAAGCACCGGGGGCTGGGCGGGGTCAGCGGGGCAGAGGAGGAAGGAGGAGGCGGGAGGGGATGGGGCGAGCCGGGACCTTCGGCCGGGGACTCGGGGGGGATGGAGGTGAGAGTGCCCGGCCTTTCTCCCCGCCGCCGCTGCCGGGCTGCCGTGGGCCCCCACGCGAAAGTCCGGGAGGTGGAAGGGGCGGGCCGGGACAGGGCAGGGGGCGGCGGAGGCCGGTATCAACTTTCTTGGCTCTTCTCGTCTTTTTCGGCTCCTTTGTTCCCCTCGGCAGTCGCCCCCTCCCCGGTCCGGCGGCCCGCAGCTCCCCAGCCCTTTGTCTCCGCGGGAGCGGCCCGGGGGGACGCGGCCGGTGCCCCAGGCGGGCCGGGACGCGGTACCTGGGGAGGGGCCGTGCGAGGGTACGCGGTGCCTGCCGCCCGGGCCCAGGCCCTGGCACTCGGTGGCCACACTCGGTGTCACCGTGGTAGTTTCGACCGCTGCGCGGCATCAGCACGGCGGGGTGGCACAAACCGCCCCCGGCCGCTGGCGGCCCCGGTGACGTGCGGCATCCCGGCTGGAGATAGGCGCAGTCGCCTGATTGTGGCCAGGTAAATGAACCTCACCTCCCACGCAGGCAGGCATTGCCTCTGTGGAAAGCATCGCAGTCAGGAATGGGAGAGGCCAAGGCAGAGCTGCGCTTAAATGTTAGTTGTTTAGTGGGAATATTAACGTGGAACAAACCAAACCTCCAGCAGAACTGGCTGTCAGGTAACCCCGGTGCGCCGGGCGATGAGACACGTCTGTCCCTGTGCCGACCCTGCTGCTTTAATCTTTACATAATATGCTTAGCTATGTTATGTAAACTATCACCTCAAACCTTTCTTCCTCTAACAGAGAAATATACCAGCTAAGGGCTAAAGGGGTAATGCCAAGTCAAAATGTTTTCCCTCTTTCAACAACTAAAGGGAGTTAAAAAAAATAAAACATGTTCTTACCATCCCACATGTAGGAGGAAAAGTTTCTCCCTGCTTGAGCCGTGAAGTATTGTATTTTTCCTTACTTATGGTTGAGGTGTAGGTGGAGCTTATGCCACCAAACACACACAAGTAGAGAACTTGAAGCACTACTGAGATATATATGGATTAGAAACATCATTGATACCTGCTCTTGTATTATATCCAGACAGCATACATGTTTTTTGCAGTTTACCTGTATGTAAAATTGATCATATTCTTTGTTGAGAAATTGTTTTTAAATTACTTGGTTTGTTTCCTCTTCCTATTTCTTTGCTAAATAATCCCAGTGATATTTTCACCCTAACCTAAAAATACCACAGTCAGCTAGTTCTTCCTATTCTCTGTGCATTTACAAGATATTTTCTTGCTTGTGTTGGAGAAAAGCTCCTAATTGCAGCTAGGTGGGTTTCTATCTGCTAAGCATACATCGACTTCTCAGAAGTACTAATAATGTAGTAATTAATAGAATATGAGGTGTGAAAATCCTTCAAAAAATGCAAACCTCCTGCAAGTAACGCTACTCATTGTGCTGAAAGGTGCATTGCACACTCTTAACGTCATGGTTCTCTTTTCTAAAATCACTTAAACCGTGCTTTTTCCTTTCAGTCATTTGAAAACAGACCTCCTGAAAACCATCCAGGAAGTGATAAAATTAAATTCTAAATGATTCTTCTAACCATATTTCCTTAGTGTTTCTCTGACAGCATAAGGGTGCCTTAAAAGGAGGCACACGTTGATCTGTGTTAACTCCTCGGCCCATCTCAGGACGTCTCTTTGGTGGCAGTTCATGGTGCTTCATTACAGATCTTTCCTGCTAGGATTTGCAGGAAGCACAGAGAAAGAAGCTGAGTGAATAGCCTAATTGAGACAGGGGCAGGATGGGGCCATACAGTGTCCCTGAATCTGGGTCATAATTTCCCAGTGCCAAAATAATCAAGGGAGCGCTGAAGTGTTTCAGCACCGAGTGAGAGGTTTGAGTCATCACGAGTCAGGCCCTGATTTTTTCTTTTGGTGTGTAACCTCTGGCCCAGAGCCCTAAATGGTAGGGCTTAAATTAAGGACAACTAAACCAGGCAGAAGGTTTGCGCTGCCTTATGAATAGAACATACACACTGAGGTGTGCCCTGTTTTAAAAGCAGAGGTTTTGAATGAGCCCTACCTGTGCAGTGTAAAGGGAGTAGGGCAGGGTAGTCAGCTGCTCCCATTTTTATCCTTTTGACCTTTCAAAATGACGCGTTTGGCCCTCAGATGTTAAAGGTGGCATAATATTGCTCAAAAATCCTTTGGAAGACTTTTCTAAATTTGGATGTTATAGGTTGCGTGCTGGCCCTTTTGAAGTGAGTGGCAATGCTTCACTGTTAGATTTCACCCATGCTGGAGTGCTAAGGCACACAGTTACACTTCCCCCCTCCATGCTTAGTTTAGTGTGGTTTCTAAAAGGTGACACTATTTACACCACCAGACACATCCAAAGCAAGCAACATGAGTTCTTTACTCTCACAGGGACTTGGAGCTTCCTTGCAGAGACATGCTGGGGTTCATCTCACCTGGCACAGGCAGTCACGCTTTAAAACTATTATGGTTAAGGACACTTTTGTTAAGGGCTCTTGATTTGAGTGTCTGTTATAAGGGCAGATATGTCAGTCAAAATTTATGAAGTTGGAGAGCAAAAAATCTATGAGCAAAGTTTCCATTTAGAAGTGTTTAATTTAAAGAAGTAATAATCTATTTAGATTTTTCATTTTTTTTTACATTTTTAGCTATACTCAATTACAGTGAGTTTTATCCATTTCTGTTTAGTTAAAAAAAAACAGGAAAATATTGTTCCATGTCAAAAAAGAAATAGGAAAATGCAACTTTGATTTTTTTTCTGCATTTCTATTTATGCACCACTGTTCATTCCCATTTAAAAGGACATGTCATTTATGTATCACTGTTAAAGTCATTGAATGAGCGCCATTGTCAAATTGTAACTGGTAAAAGGGATTTGGTTTTCTGAGGTAGAGAAAAGATGAGAAATCTCAGCTGTGGTATAGGTGAAGACATAACTATCTTGTGATAGCATATCTCTCTTTCAAAACTTTATTATTTTATATTAAAAAGTGAGATGATAATATTCGTTCGTCCATGATGTGCCTGATTGTTACATCAATCTTTTCCAGCCAAGTCCTAATGAGCTAGTTTGTTTCATCCATCTGAACTATTATCAGCAGAAGTTTCTAGGAATGGGGACAAAGGTGCCTTTATTCATTTTTTACCTGATTCCACTTTCCAGCTCCGCGGGAGCTGTCAGAGCCTGTGTTGTTCCCCCCATCTCTCCCCTACTGGGAGCTGGGCCCCGTGGGGCTGTTTGGATAGTGGACAGCAGGCAGCTCTCAGCAGCAGGCCCTGGTCTGGTCCTCCATCCTGAGCTGTGCTGGGGGCACAGAGTGAGGAGTTTCTGCAGTAGCTTTTTGCTGTTCCAGGATTCTTCTCCCATAGTTGGTTTTCCTTACAGCACAAAGCTGTAAGGACCATCCAGAGGATCAAGCCTATTGTCTATTTTTTTCCCTCTTTGGTAGTTCTCTTTCTCCTGTTTGTAGATAGTTTATTCTCACAGTGCATCTATTTTTTTTTTCTACAATCTTGCTTTGCTTTTGTTGTCACGTGGATGAATCCCACTCTGTACGCTGCAAATGTAAACTGAAATTCACAGGTACCCTGATCTCTGAAGTGCCAGCTGCATTTGAAAACACAGTATCTGAGTGATTCAGGGATCAGGATTCTTCTTTTTGTTTCTCTTCTATCAGCATGTGGAATAAAGTGGCATAGCAAAGCAGATATCTGCAGCAGCAATTTGAGTTTTCAGTTAATTTTTTTTAATTTTTTCACGTAAAAAATGACATCCTATATCAAGAAAAACATTGATTGAATCCTGAACACTAAGTAAGCCTATTATTCAAACAATGCCTTGACAGAAGTCTGTTTAAGGTATTTTCATGGCATTCTGAAGTAAAATGGTTGTGTGAACACAGAGGCAAGTTACTGCTAGCCTGACTTCTTTATTTGCTCTACAATGCTGCAAACCCCCAAATCATTAGCATTTATTCACTCTAATATTTTCAAACCATTAAATACAAAAGGAGTTGTAAGTTGTGTGGCAAACAGCTTTTAAGGTCTCTTTAATTCTAGCCTAAAAAACGAAGAATTTGCAGCTCCTCCTCCCCTTTGCTCAGAAGCAGAACTGCTCCCACTATCACTCAGCTGGAACCAGAACAAACAACTGGGACAATAACCATGTGGCATCAGAAATCCTGGTGGCCCTCTGCTGCTTTGCTATCCAGGATTGTAAAGAATAAAGATAAAACGTATTAGGAATGGGTAGGAGGAAGGTAATAACTTGCTTCCGTGTCCTTAATGAAAGCCTCTATTTTTGTTTAAGACAGGGAATAAATTAACTGCATAGTGGCCGGAACAGAGGTTTGTTTCTGTGTGCTGGTTTAGAACCTCACTTAGAGAGCCTAACTGCACGGGATAATTCCATGATAGTTTCGCGGAAACAACAGAAATTGTTGACAACTGAATCCTAGACTAAGCTGCTGCTTTAAAAATCTCGTATTGCATGTACTGAAGGGAAAAATCTTCATCTCCAGAGCTATTGTAATGCATTGACCTGTAACTGGAAGAATTCCCTGCATTGCCTGTCTTAATTCATCACCGTATGTGGGAGAGAATGTTGAAAAGTGAAGATAGGTTAGAAAAGAAAATTGGGGTGTTTTAGGTGTTACTTCCACACTGTTCAGCACCTCCGCATTCCTATTATTTTCTGTTGGTTTCATAACATCTTAATTCACAGGATTAGAGCTTGGTTTTCTGATTAAAGATGGGTACAATTCTAAGGATCTCTGTGGTTCTGTTGGGAAAGTTACATCTTTACAGTGAAAAAGAAGCCGTGGGCACTCATGTTCCCTTTTAATAAAGTTAAGGTTCCAGAAGAATGTGGGCTAATGTTCTCTATGTTTAATGCATGATTAATGCATGCCTAGGGAGTAGGCTCTGCATCCTCCACAGCAAACCAAACCCCATAAGCAGCCTCGTTCAGTCCCTTCAGTAGGAGTGACCAAAAGCATCTCAGGAACCCAGTGGACCACAATCAGTCTAAAGCAGACTGTCTGCCTCATGCAGGGTGGAAAATACCCATGTTCTCTACCGGGGATTCCCCCAGGGAAGTGGAAGTTCCCTGCAGTAATAAGTCAGACCAGTCACATTTTGCACTTGTTTCCTGACCATCCCAGCCAAAGAGCCTGATTTGGGCTGTAATTGGAAGGGATGAAGGGGAATGTTTGCAATTTTATAAACCTAAATTCATCCTTCTGCTTTATGGAATCTTATACATAACTGGTGCCAATACAGCAGCTGCCAGTGGCTAGGTCCAAGGACAAACAAAGGGAGAAAAAAATCAAACATTTTTGTCTCATCCTTGGTGGTAGCTATGGCAGGGAATAAATGGAATCTCTTGCGTACAGGTCTAGGCAGAACCTGGCAAGCTTCTCTCTGCTCTTCTGTAAGCTACGTCTGTAGAACTTCAGGGAGCAGGAATCCAAACAGCAAGTGCTCGTTTTCCTCAACTGCACCCAAGGGTGCAAGCAGTGGGTGCAGCAACTTCAGGGTAGGGACACACTCTCTTAATCACCTTAGAACTGTTCCTATGGCTGCAAAGTCATGGAGAGGCAGTGGGGAGGACACAGGTGAAGCAAACATTTATTTGAGGAAGCTGGAAAGCACAAGACAGGAACACATATCTACTTCCCAAGGAAGCAGACTTTTTCCTGAATCCTAACCACAGTTCAGAGCCCTGAGCTGCACAAAAGTGGACTCTCGGACATCTTTACTTTTTCATAATGGATATTTGAAGGAATTTTGCTTAGCCCCATAACTCATTTGAGAGCCTCCACAGCTGTATTAATTCCTGTCTTTTAATCCAAGTGAACCCTTATTTAGACCAACTTTGCATCTTACATAGGCATTTCTACCTCTGCAAAGTGCATGCTTCTTTCATTTTACAGTTAATTTGGAAAAGTAGAAAGCAATTAGAGAATCCAGCACACGGTTTCTCTTTGTCTCTGTTTCCTGTGTTTGACAGATTTTTGGAACTGGAACCCTTAGCATAGCTGAGGACTAGGCCCACAAAGGCAATTTGATATCGGTTGCAATTTCTAGCTATTGATGCTGTAAAAGCTAGTGAAGTACACAGTTCTCAGGGGAGGCCACACATTTCAAGGGAGCTAGATGAGCAGAGCTAGATATTTAGACAGTGGAAGTCCACAAATATTTGGCCTAGTAGTTATCCACTTAACCTAGTCATCAGGAAGTGGCAGGGAGAGATGACAGTGGCGCAGAGTGTTCCACAACTGTGGGTGCACACCTCTCATTGGGGCTTTAACTACAGGCACATTAGCTGAGTTGGTTGGATCATGGTGCCAGTGTCACCAATGAGTTCATGATCTCCTGTTTCTAGCCTGTCCAATCTGCTGACAGAGGCATCACTGATAATGTGGGAAGCAGAAATTTAATTCTGTCTGCTGCCTGAAAGGAAAAAAACCCCACAGTTTATAACTCTCAGAATTGTATCCTAAACACTACAGCATTTTGGCACTTGGCTTATTTGTCCTCTCTCATTGTGTCTATTCTTTCTAACATGTACCTATATCTTCACTGGGTTGGAACTGAAAACGTGAGATGCCTAGCAAACAGGCTAAAAGTCATTCTCTATCTTTTGATCTTTCACTCTTTTAATATTTAATGATCCTGTTCAAAATGGAACAGCATTAGCAAGAGAGATTAGGAAGTCCCCTGTCCCCTTGCAACACCACTGCCTGTTTTCAAGGTAGCAATATGAGATTAAGAGTCCCTCCAGGAAAACAGGTGGCTTTTGCCTGTGTCTCTGATACCCTCAGTCAAAGCTCTAACCGCCTCACATTTTGAAGAGACGCTTCTGCCCGTGCTTTGGTGGAAGAGGGAGTGCTTGCTCTGCTAGGACAACATCTGCAGGCAAGATTACAGGATCTTTAGCTTCTGAGTCATGGTTGTCGGGGTCACAAATAGGTGTTAAATTGCTTGATGACATCAATGCTGGGTTCCTACTCTTGAGATCAAAGGTATGACTTATTTAAACCAAGAAAACACCACAATCCACCACTAACTGGAAAAAATACATTAAAATAACTAATTGTGTGTTACCGTTCAAACACGCCCGGCAACTGTGTGCTGATGCACTAGTGAGGTTTTCAGGCATCCAGTTCAGACAAAGTGGGACAAACAGATGGGTGAATGGTCAGTCTCAATGAGGACATTTTTGTTTGAAATTCCTTCCAGTGCAGTGCACTATGCTCTGCCCTGGACATTGGGAACCTCCCTTGAGATGAAGCTGACAGTCTTGGGGATCTCACATGGAGAGAGATTCCTCACCCTGGGCAGGGTGTGGAATCACCAGAGGAGGCGGGACAAGGAGACCTGGGCTGGCAGGGCCCTGACACTATGCCAGTAAAACCACTTTCAACAGCCATGTATTTTTGCTAAGAGCATTTTATTTTTTATGGACACATAAGGAGTATGGTTCTGAGTATAACATTTCTAAATTTCCTAAATTTAGTTTCCATATAGTTATGTATACATAAATCCCGTTTTCCAGAGAACTATTATCTTTTTTAAAAAAAACACTCTTGGGAAAAAGCAGAAATCAGTCACTCCCAGGAATGCCCACTAATTCAGCTAGATTATTATTATATTCCACAATCAGCCAGCCAGGGTTTATTATTCCTTTGAGACAATGGGAGATATAATTTGGTTTTGGAAGAGATTCAGCAGTAGCTTTTCCCTCCTGCATGCCGGCAGCTTGGATTGCGCTGTGTTACCGGACCAAAGTTCCCGGTGGCAGGGATGCCAGCTAAATGGCTTGCTGTGCCACATCTCTCTTGAGGTGAAATGCCATGGAAGCTGGGAGCTGCACAGCTGCCTTGGCATCTGCCCACAGAGCCCACAGATCTGAAACAACGGGCCAGAAATTGGATGGTAATTTAAATATAATGGTCTGCCCATTATTGGTAATTAAAAATCCATTGGTAGCAGCCCAGAAGGTAAGGGAGGCATGTGAATCAGACACAGGTTTCCTCTCACCTGGGTGGACAAGGATAGACTTAGAGACCAGTGTACTTCTTTTTTCATGTGAACCTACTGCAAACTCCTTGGAAATAAATAGAAATGTTTCCATTTGCATTAATGGACTTTGGATAAAATCCTAATTGCCTCTATAAAACTCTTTTTAGTGTTGCCATACATTATTTGTCATGCATGTATTTTAATAAAACAGTCCTGAGTATACCATAGGGAATGTGCTCCTTAAAATCTGTCTCTGTTTCAAACTCTAACAAGGGCAAGCTCTCTGACATGAGACTTCAGCTTTACTCATTTCTGAAGGAAGGCTTAAAGTACTCCTTAATTTTATAGGGAAAATAGAAAACTGAGCAAAAATTTGTGGTGTTTTTTTTTTTTTTTTTTTTTTTTTTTTTTTAGGGAGAACATCACATGCGCATTTTCTTTATTCTGGTTTATTTCTTGATTCATAACAGTTTTTCCCTAAACTGTAGCTTTGGTCTGGAACTCAAAATGCAAACCAAAACTGACTTAAAAGCATCAAAGCTTGGGTTATGTGGTTTCTTTTACTTCACATAGTTTGATCACCAAAACATATCTATAGGCATGTTTGCTTGAAACAGTATCTATATTAATTAAAAAGTTAATGAATGTCATAGTAAGGCTTTTTGTAAAAATTACCTGAGTTTTAAACTTACAATGAAACTCCAACCTTGTGTAGTTTTGTGTGGCATCATATTTTGTTATAAGCGTCATGGAGTAAGAAATGTCTTTTCTGTTAAAGCCTAAAATGTAAAGTAAGAAGAGCTAAGCAAACTTGTGTAACTATACAAATGAGTAACTTTTCTCAGTTCCTCTCACAAAATGTGCAAATTAGTCACATGGATGATAAAAATGCTGCCCCCCCTCCCCCTGATATTTGTATAGATTTATGAATCCTTCAAGTCGAGATGCCAAATATTGATAAAACTCTTGGAAGAATCAGTGAATGCTACGAGAGCTTTAATGCTCCACAGCATAGCTGTAAAGGTGAATTGAATACCATTTTTTACTCTGGGAACAGAAAAAATATACTTTTGACATCTCAAGTTGCAGCTGCATTCTTGGAAGCAACAATAATGTAGTTTTACCAATGATATGAGAAGTCAGAGATCCTAAGCAAACTACAAGTGATTATTATTGGAGTTTCAGACTAAGCTGGAAGATTCTTTTAGGTTGTTTGTTTTGTGGTCTTCTCCACAGCGAACTTCCCATAAATGTGTTGGTGCATAGCTAGTGGCAGGTGAAAGTGCAGTGGCTGAAGCAAGAAAAAAGTGTCCCCATCTCTGCTGGCTTCCATAGGCATCTCCTTTGCAGCAGGGGAGACTGAATGGCTTGCAAATTGGCTTCTGAACCTAGCAGTTCAGCATAAACCAAAATCAATGTTGGTTTACCTTAACAGGCCAATAGGCTGTGGTGGTTTAGAGCTGATTTGTGAGAGCTGTTCAGCTCCCCACTGTTAGCAGCAACCTCAGGGAGAAGTCTGGTAACTTCTGTAAGGATTCCTGCGAGAAGAGCAGCCGACACTTCTGACCCTTCTGTTTAGTTTGTCACTATTTACTGCTGTAGACCTCTACCTTGTTGAAAGTGAAGGGAGATGACCCAGCCTTGTTGATCAGCATCGACTCCAGATTTATTGATCCAAAAGGCACGTTTTTATAACCGTATTAATTAAGATCATACATATTGCAAACCCGAGCTCCTCATAGGCCACAGACTAACCCCTCCTTTTGTTTTCAATACCTGTGGTTTGTTATTGAATCCAAGATTTATTTTCTCACCCTGTTATGAAAGTTCTCAAGGCCTCCAAGTTATTGAAGACAGGCTTGAGAACTTAGCTGTTTACAGAAACAGGCTGTGAGAATTTGCTCCTCACAGCTGCCTTTTAAGCCATTTCTGAGCAAAATTCTCCAACACTACCTATCATTCTTTTAGGTGGGATCAAGATTGGGACCCACTTAACTCACTACTTGTAGCAAAGATTTAATGCTGTATGCCTCAGTGTGCTATCCCAAGGAATCTCAGCTTAGATCCTCATCTAGCCTTGTATCTCAGGGACATAGAAGAAATCAACCAACTAACTTTATTGCAACTTTATTTAAACTGAAAATGTTTACTTCAAAACATTCGAAATAAATCAGTCAACAACAGGTTTCATTTGCCAGGTGTTTCCCTTCTGCATGAACACTCGTCATCTTTGACCATAGTGGATACCTCAGTTTTTCAGATGAAACCTATTTCTGGTTTCTTTTTATTAACAGTTTTTCACATAAATACAGTAGGTTATGAAACTTTTTTCTCCAAACCACACTTCTGTCACAGTTTATGTTCTAAAGCCACATAGTCTTGCAAAGAGTCATGGAACCGAAAGCACCCTGGCAGGGTTTGTGCCTCAGCAAAACCTTCCTCTTCTTTTGCTTACAGGCTTTTTCAGATTTTCCATGTACACAAACTACCAGGTAGCCTTCTGTCTTCTTCAGAGGATTCTTCACACAGATGCCCTGTGTGAAAGTGTAAAACCACAGCCCCTCTCACTCCCCTATGCTTTCTTGTGATGCTTCATCCTTCATTGTCTGAGGCCAGGGATTACTTTCATAGCTCACCTTTGGCAGCCACTGTGACTGTTAGGACAACTCTGTATAATGCCAGCTTTCCACAGGATGTTGCCCTAAAAGGTTGTGATCCAAGGCGAAACGTGTCTTCCCATGAATAACCTGTTTTATCCCTCCTATCCCTTCGGGGAACAGATGATAATGTGTTATAAATTTGACTTGTCTGTCAGCTTATGGCCATATTCATTAATTTATTTAGTAGGAAACAGGTTTTTGGCATCTGGATTGAAGTCCACTTTCATTAACTAGCTTGAGATAGTGAAGATGGACCTGAGTATTTTAAATTTTAAAAATACACAAAACCAAAGTAAGAAGAAGGCCCGTACAGCAAGTGGAGAAGAGGTCAACTAGGGAGAAAAAACTGTGGTGAGCATCTCACATTTAATTCTGTTTTGAGTAAGCCTCCCATTGTCCTTTCTCTGCCTTTGTATTTGCTTTTTGCCATTTTTGTCACTTACCTTCTACTTTTTCTCTTTTTTTCTTCAAATAAACCTTTCATACCTGAACAGCTTGCTATTTTCTGTCTTCCTTCTTCCCTTTCCTTTTTCAACAGCTCTATTTTTTCCTGTTGTCTCTTTACACACATTCTTTTTCTTGACTTTGTCCCTGGATAATCTTCTCTCCCCCAGTCCAATCTGTTGTGAATTTTTTTTCCTTTCAGATGTGTGAACTTGTGTCTTAGTCCCTCACTCCACAAACTGTAACCCACAGACTGTTGGTTGATGACAAATTGGGAGGCTGTTAATCAGAGAGCTGCTCTCTCCCAGATATTGAATATTTGAACCACCTTCAAGGACAAAGCCAGTCAGATACCTATCTAGTATTACTTTCTGCATAACTGTAGGTGTTGTTATAACGTCATGAGGGATCAGGTCTGTGCAGTTGTAAGTAAAAGCAGCTATTTATGCTCCCTGCATGAAATTCACAAAGATGCCATCTACACTAGAAGCCAGAATTGCTAAAAATATGAAGCAATCACTGAAATTGCAGCCTTCTCTATAGTGGGACATACATTAATCTGGTAATGCCCCCCTAACCTCCTACAAGATAGCATTTATAACTTGATGATCTTCCTTTTTAGTTTGAACACCTTATGGTGGCCTTGTTTCATACTTTTAGCATACGTGGAGAACTCTAGATGGAATTCAAATGCACAGTAGTAGCTGTCTCATTAATGACTTATTTCAGAAATGGAAAATATTTCCAGATTAGCAGCAACTCCTAAAGATATTAGATGTACTGTAAAGGGGAGATTGTGATTAAAATATGAATACTGCTGTCAAAAGAGAATCTTCTTTAACTAACTATGATATTGTGGAGTTATGTGGGTAATGGGCCAGACATAAACTGTACATTGAATCTGAGCTGTGTGCATCTGAAGGACCAAAACTTGGAGGGGGATAGAATATAAGTAAATAAATGTAGTATAGAAAGTAATCTTACCCCCTAAAGAGTTGCAGCTGGGTTAATTATTAAAGGTTAGGAGCAGGCCTGATGTTAACAGGCTGCAGCTGTAGCCAATAACAAGAGTGTTATAAAAGAGTGGATTGGGTTGTTGAGGGGAGCTGGAGTTAGTTGGTGGCTGTGAGGTTGAGTTGGTGACTAGAGGAGCTGCCTACAAGAAACATGAAGGAGGTATGAAGCTCTAGCAATATGGAACCTTTGTAATGTAATGATAATAGAACTCTTGTACTATAATGACAACAAAAACTAAAGTAACTGCCTTAGCTTTTTAACACTTTTTGCCTGAGAAACAAGGGCCTCAGCTCCTAGGAGACACTATTTCCTTCAATGTGCTGATCAGCAAACTGGTCAGGTCAATAGTATTAGAGCAATGGCATTAACAAGGACGTTTGTCTCTTTGGGGCCTTTCTTCTACTGCTCTCTGAACAATACCTGTGTGTTCTGCCCTGACCAGGCTGTTATTTTACAGTTTAGCACAAATGCTGTGGTCCAAGGTGCTGTTTTAGTGATAAAAAGGAGTGCTTGGATAAGTCTGTCCTAGTGTGGAGACTTAAGTGACTTAAGTAGTGAAAAAGAGTTTGCCTTAACTTTCAGCCATAAAAAAAGTTTTCTTGGAGTCATTTTACATGCAGAGCAAAACTGATCTGACTGAACACAAAATGCCAACCATATTTCCAGAATCAATGTCTTGGAATATTCTTTAATTAAATTTCAGTGAGATTCACAGAGTAAGCATAGACCAGGAGAATTGTTTGAAAAAGCTAGCCCCAAGTATCTTACTGCTATTGATTTATCTGTACTCCTCCAACACACTTTGAAGGGAGGATTCTCTCTGTTCTGTAAAAGAAATATTTTAGGTTCAAAAATTATATATGCAAACAAAGAGCATAACTTCATTCAAGCTGAAATAGACCAGCTTTGGAAATGTGACATTATAGCAGGACTTAACCATGCTTGATTCAGCTGGGTAGTGTGCCATTCCTTAGGGAATACTTCAAAGAATGATGCAGAGCAGCAGCAACTGGGAGGATACAGACAATTCACACAGACTGCATGCTTTCACGCCCTTGCCTCAAATCAGCAATCCCAGATGGCGATCACCCAGAAGAGTCTCAATCTTTCTATGTGCAATACTCTGCAGCCACAAAGTGGTTTAACACAAACTCAGTAAACTCAGATGGGATTGGCATTACCTTCAGTAGGCTGAGCACTCTTCTACATCCACTTACTGAAGGGAATAAGTGTGATCACTTCAGGGACAGTTCTTACCTCTGTAATTAACAGTAGTACAAAGCAGCTACAAGGACACATTCCTAAACATTGCTAAGGGAGGGGTCTGGGCCTAGGAAAATAACATGCATCTCAACATCTGGAAGGCTAGCAAATATAATAATCAATTACACCAGTGTAAGTCTTTGAGGTACGTGTTATCATAGGTACGGTACTCTCAGTAAACAAAATAGCAGATTGATTTTTGCATCTCCTCTGCCAGAGTGAAGCACTCAGCTTTGCTCTCAGTGGGCATCAGTTACCAATATTTATTCCTTCATGCAGGTTAAGCCTTAGCTTTTTTATCCCTATCTTACCTCAAATCTCTTGAGAATGTATTATGACAGCAGAAATAGATGCACACTAGAGTCTAGTCTGACTATTTTGTGAGGTGAGTTGTAGAAGCAATAAGAATTGAAAGGATCTGAAAAAGAAGGTAATATTTCTAATTTTCTATCCCTTATATGCAAACAAAAATTAAACAACTTTTTACTCTACTCTACAACTCTACCTGTACCATTATACATTTAGTAATCTGTGTTACTGTGCAATGTGATTCCATGTGATTTTCTAACCTGGTGAAAAATGCATTTGTCCATTTCTTACGGAGGTAGTGTTTGCCTGGCATGGGTGATCCCATTGGTATAGAGACTGAGTCTCCAAGCTGAAGCACTCCTTGGCAGGAGTCACCACTCACAGAACCATGATAGTATGAATCTGTTCCTCGCAGCTGTGGAGCCAGTGTGGCTTCCTCTACATCAAACGTCTTTACACCATCCTCCACTGTGTCTTTATTCTACTGAGAGGCCTCTGAAGCACAATAATTCCTGATAATGGAATGCACATGTTAAGCAGACTATTAATTAAAACAAATCTCATTATCAAAAAAGATTATTACTAAAGCACCACGTTTTTCACATGAAAACACTGGAATTCCTCCACTACTCTTGGGTCCTTCTAGAATGCCTTGCCATCCCATATCCTGCCCTTTAAAAATAAATTTACAGTGAAAATGAATTTTCTCTAATAACTTGTAACCTTTTATAAAATGATTCCATTTAAAATTCTATTTTAATCATTTTTTCACAGCAAAGAAGAGATACTAAACCATGTAATTTGTATTCACAACAGCAGGCATCCTTGCATCCAGACAATGCTTGGAAAATTTTGTGAGACAGAGATAGGCAAATCAATTATAATGAAACTTTTGTTTACTGGATTTTTCTTGTTGGATTTTAATGTCTGGACATATAACATGCATGTATAAGCTATTTTGGAATTATTTAAAATCTTTTGTGGGACTCATCAGAAAATGAATTAGTCTGACATTTTGCACTTTTGGGATTAGATTAAGCTGTCTGCTCTGCCCCCCTTGTGAAGTGCAAAAGAGAAGACTTTGGCTAGAAATTAGCAGTTTAGGAAAAGTCAACATGTATGAATTGTGGACAGATCCACTTTATAATTTTAGCAAATGTCACAAGTATTCTTTTATTCAGACTCTGAGAGGCTTTGGAGGGAAAAAAAATAACAAGCATTAGAAAAATCAGCAAGGAAAACAGAAGTAATTTCCAACTTTGTGTAAGGCAGTTATTATTGTGGCTCCTAGATATTATTTAGACCTTCCTTCTCCTTCTGGGTGCATTGGATTTATTTTATTCCACCCATGCATCAATATGAGATCAAATATGAGTTGGGATCATATTTGATCTCACATTTATATAATATAAACATTAATTTCACTTTGTTTTAAAACAAAGATCTTCAATTAGCCAGATCAGGTATAGTTACAGCTGGAAATCCTGAACTGCTTATTTAAGCAGATAATTTTTTTCTATTCTAAAGCCTGTATTCACTTGTGTGTTCTGGGACAAGAAAATTAAAGGCAGAGATGTAAAAGATACTGGGTCAAATCAGATATCTTTACTAACTCAACATTTGGACAAACACACTTTGCCAGTAGTAAAGATTTGAAGATCTGGCCCATAACAATTCTTACAATAGTAGACTGTATTTTTTTCTTGGCAGAACACTAAATCTAATTTACTCTGAGTTTACAGGAGAAAAAAATACAAAAGTGTTCTGCCTCCTGTTTCGAACAGCAGCATAATCAGCAGTGAGCTGTCACTCTGAACAGCAGCAAAAGCACCAAAAGAGGAGTGCTCAGCTCTGCCCAAGCTGGAGGGTTATATCAGGAAATCGCTGCTGGGTGACGTCAGGACATCAGTCTCTTGAGGACAAACAGCCAGCAAGCAACCAGCCTTTGTTCTGTTCCTTTCCCCCCTCCCTCCTCTTCTGGCACAATAGCTTTAGCAGACAGATAAAATGCTAACAAAATACTGATGTGTTTTAACATGTGTGACAATGGTTCCTCATACCTAGGGCTAACAGGTAGGGAAGAAGGGCTCTATGGATAGTGCAGAAATGGAAGGAGCCAAAGGCAGTATAATGCCAGTGAAAATCTCCCCAACTCTCCATGGGGAGGCTCAGGAGGCCACAGCTTTTCCAAGCAGTAATAATTTGCATGTAGTAGCCCATGCACCTAGGTATCTCTCAGGAGCAGAGGATCAGTGGCTGAATGCTGGCATAATACTCATGGGACTGGTGAGAGTTTGAGCACCATAAATATGCAGATGCCTGGTGCTTGAAGAGAGTGATATGACTTGCCTCCATTCCTTTTTTTTTTAATAACACTGAGTGCCATTTTTGAAGGCAGATGTCTGGTTTCTAAAAGACTGCCTGCAGGAGCTCAGCCTGAGGCAGGATGCAGCTGATCAGCTGCTTTCAGCAGGGCAATAGCTTACGTTCCTGCTAAATTTCTGTAGGCAGTGTAGAGCAGCCTGCTTTGACAGATACCATGGAGGTCCAGCACCATTGTCCTTATTGAAACACCTCCCCTTCACTTTACTTTCTCTAGAAGTAAAATAAAAGCCTCATAGAATTCAGTGGTGTTTCTTTAGTTTTATGTCAGCATCGCCAATTCCAAGTCTGGCACACTGCCCTTTCACTGTTATGTTTTTTATGATGATTAAGCGCATGTATTTTTAAGGTGAGGCTCTCTATTGTCTCCCCTATGATTTCCAATATAGGCTAGCTTAAGTCTTCTTGTATATCCAGCTACTCATCTCAAAGGATAAATTACCAAGAAGGAAAGAATTGTTGAAGGAATGTACATCCCAAATCAACTTGAGGAGACAGTTTAAAAAGACAGTAATGGAGAAGAAACTTCTTCACAAACAAAACCAATGAGGTGATGAAGGGTCTCATCATCTGGGGCTGCTCCCACAGGAGATTTCTTTAATTCTCCTCCAGATACATCATATCTTAAAAAAGAGAAAATACTTCTATCCTGGCCCACTGTGTTCAAATCATGTTAGCTCAGCTGTGGTTTGGAGATTTGTGAATTTCTTTGCCATTTGTATGGGATACAGTTAGCCCAGGATAAAGACATCTAATACAGAAGAGATGACCTTCTGCTAAACCATAACAGATTTGCAATTCCCTGTTGTAGAGCTCTGTTTTCCTTTTTAGCCTTGTACTATATAATTTTGACTGTGCAGGTTTTTAAATCTTTATTGCTAATAAAAAGATAGGAATTTCCACTGGAACTACTCTGTGTGTTCAGAATCTTTTTTCTGGTGGCCTTTGAAGCACCACTACCACCTGTAAAAGTTCACACTGCTTTGGGGTTCTTGGACTTGAGATTTTCCACCCTGTTTCTGCTTTGGGTTATTTAGGGTTTTTTTGCTAAAGGTTGTAGGAAATTGATTAAAGCCAGCACTGTTTAATATCTTTATCAATGAATTGAATGATGGGATTGAGTGCACCTTTAGTAAGACAGTAAACTGGGCAGGAGTGTTGATCTGCTGGAGGGTAAGAAGGCTTTGCAGAGGGATCTGGACAGATCTGAGGCCTTTTGTGAGAGGTTCAACAAGGCCGAGTGCTGAGTCCTGCACTTCGGTCACAACAACGCCCTGCAGTGCTACAGGCCTGGGGCAGAGCGGCTGGAAACCTGCCTGGTGGAAAAGGACCTGGGGCTGCTGGTGGACAGCAGCTGAACACGAGCCAATGTGTGCCTGGTGAACAAGCAGGCCCATGGCATCCTGGCCTGTATCAGCAATTGTGTGGCCAGCAGGGCCAGGGCAGGCATTGTCCCCCTGTGCTTGGCACTGATGAGAGCACACCTTGAATCCTGTGATCAGTTCTGGGCTTTTCACTTCAAGAAAGACCCTGAGGGGCTGGAGGGTGTCTGGAGGAGGGCAGTGAGACTGGTGAAGGGTCTGGAGCACAAGTCCTGTGGGGAACAGCTGAGGAAGCTGGAGATGTTTAGCCTGGAGAAAAAGCAGCTCAGGGTGACTTTATCACTCTCTCCAACTGCCTGAAAGGAAGATGTAGTGGGATGGAGATTGATCTCTTCTTCCAGGCAGGCAGGAACAGAACAAGAGGAAATGACCTTAAGCTGTGCCAGGGGAGGTTCCATTTGGATATCAGGAAGAATTTTTTCACTGAAAGGGTGGTTAAGCATTGGAATGATCTGTTCAGGGAATTGGTGGAGTCACCATTCCTGAAAGTGTTCAGGGAATGACTGGATGTGGCTCTTACTGATAAGGTTTAGGTGGCAGGGTGGAGTTCAGTCAAAGGTTGGACTTGATGATCTTACAGGTCTATTCCAACCTTCATGATTCTATGATTCTAAATGCAGTTTCTTCTTAGCTCTCAGAGGGAACAAAAGTTCTGTCTTATAAACTACCTTGATAAAGAATTCTGAGCAGCTAAATTGTCAAATTTTGTTCCTTAGTACTTCTCGTTATCAGATGTGGACTGAATAGTTCCCACAGTTACATTTTACTCACATAAGGTTCTCATTTGACACTAGTCATATATTTATATTAATGCAATCTTGCTGTCTGACTTTGTGTATCTTTGCATTTTGAAGTCTTCAAATGAAATAGAAAAAAAATTGCATTCACACACTTTATTAGCACAGTAATCAGATTTTCAGAGCTTCACAATAGCAGGAGAAGCTTGAAAAGTAATTAAGAGATTCTCAACACAGCAGGAGTTTTTGTTAAAGCAGAAAACTAATTCAGACTGTAGTTTGTAGATACAAGAGAAGCTGGGGCTGGAGTCCAAGAGACTCCTAATCTTCAAGAAAAGTAGCTGCTCTGAAAGCCGTGGGGAGGGAGAGGTCATTCATATACTTTTGCTTTCCTTTAAAAGAAAGCAAACCATTAGGAGCTTATCTAACAATTAAAACATCTGCTTCACAAAGGAGAAGCATGTCAGCTTGCATTGCCTTGATTGAAAGGATGCATTTTATTATATAAGAACTTGGAAATATAAAAAGTACTACATGAATTTGTGTTTGTAAGGAACAAAGTTGATTCCAAAGATTAATAACAGACTGTACATGTGCCTTTGAGGAAGCACCCAGCCACATGAATGACTGTTTCCAAATGCACATTTATTTAGATGTAACCAGATCCTGTAAGTTATGTGTATGCAAATCAAACTGGAGATTTTGGTGATCAGCTTTGATATTATCATAATGTTCTGGCATTTTCAAAACTGTGATTCTTCTAAACTTTGTTTTTCCCTGATGTAGATATAGATGTAATGAATAGCAACAAGTAACTCATTTGTAAATCTTTGTTATCTCCTACTATTTCATGTCGCCCTTGTTACTGCTTTCCCTATCTCATCTGCCCTTTTCTGTGGCTAGCTGACACCTCTCACACTGCTTTGGTTCTGCAGTGCAGACACAGCCTTCTTTAATGCTTTTCAGCAGCTGTGCTTGACTTCAGGCTTTTATTTTCTAAGAAAGTAGGAATTATGAAAAACTGCTTTAATAGAAAAAAAAAATTGGTGCCGCCTCTTGTGCTAAATAATGTACTGATACAATTCATAATGTGGTTTCATTTCTTTAAATGTAATAATTACCTTTTAAAATGTGCATGTGGCTTAATCTTTTTATGGCGTATGATAATGGAGGAGTTTGATATGACTCACAAGTGATGATAAGGATGTACATTGTAGATTATTGCTCTATCACCATGCATTTGAAGAGAGCTCCCTCATGGCAGTAAAATAATAATAGGACTGATTGCTTTGTCCTAAACCCCCCTGGAAAGCACCACTCTGGGTTATTTTAGGACATAATACATAGATTTGTTCTCCTGTTGGCTTCTCTTAGGTGATAAGGACATTCAGCTGACCTGTGGAAAGCACAGTGCTCAGCAGTTTGTCTAGGTCTCCTAATCCGTACCAGAATCCTCTCACCCAAAAGCTGTGCCTTGGCTCTTACTTTCCCATGCTAGGGCTGGAGGGAAGGAGAAACACATGGAAAAAAGCAGAAAATTGAAATACATCCTAAGAGGTCAGTGGGAAACCAGTGTGCACCCACTTCCTGCTTTTTTCCCTTCCCATCTCTCTCTACTTTCAGAGAAAAGTGCTCTTCAGGCACATGGCATTTCCTACAGGCATGAGTGTGTATGAGCCCACTCCATTGGAGTTTTCTGGACTGAAATATCTAGATTTGAGGGAGTTTCTTACACTGACTAAGTGCCATGTCATTTTTAACCTGCAATAGCCAAGAAATCTGTATTGACAAAGTAAATTTTAAAATGCTAATAGAAACAGAAGAACAGGCAATGGTTTTGTCAGAAGCTTTTATTTTAAAAGTGGCACAAATGAGACAGTAGCTGTTGCCAAACCTCTTTCAAGAGACTCTCGTTGCAGATGCTGACCCACAGTAGGAGGCAGTCGTGAGGACTGGGACAGAAAATAGGCCCAAATGTGATTCAGCACATCAGAGCTGTATTTGCACGTGTAATCCTCTTAATTTCCATTTCAGTTACCACTATAAACCTGTACCCAGCCCATCTTTGTCTCAGAGATAAAGGCTGTCTCAGCCTTATAGTTACCTTAGTCTAGTGATATCTGTTTGAGTTGCAAATCAGAAAATAAATATTTTTGCCACCTAAGTTTTACAGGGCACTCACTTAATCCAGATTTGACACATTAAAGCTTTTCAAACCAGAACCACAAATTGATGGAAAATGCACAAAGTGAGGACATGCAGTAGCATAACCATCCTTTGTCCCACAGGCAATGATGAAATGATATGTGTCCTTTTCTAGGAGGTGCTAAAAGGAACTCCAACTCTCACCACTTCTTCTTTTCTCCTCCTGCCTACAGGAATTCCTGCCATGCTGCTCTGTTGCTGAGCAGAGTTCCCTGCAGCCCCAAAAGATGATTTCTGCTGGTAATACTGCAGAGGCAAGCTGACAGTCTGCATATTAATATTTTTAGTGATGTGGAATGCTCTCCTGAAATCATCATATTCAGATGTTCTGAGACCATTGGGAGAATCTCAGGTTTATATAAACTATGTAAAAATTTTTGAAAAGGCAAATCCCGTGGTTTCAAAATTCTTAGCAAAAGCACTCACCCCTCAATGTTGGGCTTTTCAAGCCAAAGTAGTGATTTTTGCCTCACTATTTTTGAATGCTTGTGGGCAGCAAGTTGCACCACTACTGCTGCTGCCGCCTTAGGCCTGTTTAGGAGGATTTGGGTTTAAGGTTAAATCAAATTTTGAGGTTAAATCAAAGTTTGTAGGCAAAAATCTGTTTCTTCTTTTGTGGTGTCTTTCACTCAGCTCTGGTTCTCATCTGTTTAAGGAAACCCCTTCTTGCTGAGGTGATTTAGGGTGAATCCTCACTGAAGGCTGTTTTACATGACAGAGAGAAGTGCTGGAAAGAGATCAGGGTTTAATTGACATAATCCTATCTCAGGGTTTGGAAACATTTACCTTTGCTGGAGTTTAGTTGATATCTATGACTTTGATTTGAGGAGGTTGCTATTCCAACACAGTGGTTCACACAAAAAAAAAAAAAAAAATCTATGAAAATTTGGAACTCATTCCAGCCAGGAGTTCAGAGTATCTTTTGAGTTCTCAGGAATCACTGTAGGTTTTCAGCTGGCTGGTTCAGAGATTTTCACTGTCCCTACCTTCAGATGTGTAATAGTTCTTCCAGAAAGACCCAGAAGCTTTGCAATAATGCTTTTTCCATGCTGTCAAAAACTACATACCTGAGGAACTGTGATATCTTTATTCCGATTATTTAAAAAATGCACATATTTCTTACATGTAAAAGGTAGAGTCACACAAAGGATTGCTTTCAGTTGAGGGGGTTTTTATTTCCTGCCTATAAATTTATGACATGGGTCAGAGATGACATAAGTCAATAGCTGGTAACATAGTTACAGACTGTGGAAAGAGACCTGGCAGAGGATAGTCCTATGCTGCCATTACACCTGGAATGAAACTGGCTTGTGCAGAAATGACTCACATGTGTAGGGGAGATGAGTCTTGGAGGAAAGGTACCAGCATCCTACAAGTGATGGTTTGTAGAAACAGTGCTGCGTTCTTTAAAATATCCTGTTAATTGATTGTGCTCTCTGGCACCAGCAAGAACTCTTGGTGCATAGTGAAGTTATATTGGAATTGAGAGTGGCAAATCTTCCTATTCTCTGCTGTTTCTTGATTTTTTTACCCAGGTTTATACATGGTTGCCTTCTTCTACTGTCCTACCCCTCAGCCTCCAGGGCCACATTTGTGGTTGGTATATGGGCAGGGGATGAGGAATTGTGCTGTAGGCTTCCTGCAGGTGATCAGGGCAACAAGCTCTTCACCCAA
Source organism: Melospiza georgiana (assembly GCF_028018845.1). Taxonomy (NCBI): domain Eukaryota; kingdom Metazoa; phylum Chordata; class Aves; order Passeriformes; family Passerellidae; genus Melospiza; species Melospiza georgiana. Next base: position 38,618,222 of record NC_080430.1, on the reverse strand, counting down.
ATGTCTTTTGAAGACATCTGGATGGTAGGTCATTTAGGGGAAAGGCATATAAGGTCGATTTAGATTGGATTTTAGGAAGAAATTCTATACTGTGAGGGTGGTGAGGCACTGGAGCAGGCTGCCAGGTTGTTGGGCTCCATCCCTGGAAATGTTCAAGGCCAGGTTGGATGGGGCTTTGAGCAACCTGGTCTAGGGAAAGGTGTCCTTAATTGTTTTTCTTTTTAAAAAGTGTAATGAATGGCAGTATTCAAATTCATTAAGAAAAAGATTTTCCCCTATTGCTCCTATTGCTTCAATACCTTAATATTAAATATTATCATATGCATAACAGCATGGTACATATTAAACAAAGAAGTTCATACTGAGTCAAATAATTTACATAGTTATTAGCAGGTCTCTTTGCTACAACCTTTAAAAAAAAAAAACCAAAAAAACTGAAGAATGTAATCTCCTTTTTAAATGCTGCAGAGGCCATTTTATGTTTCTGAAACTTGGGAAATCCTGCTGTCTCTTTATGAGATATATCTAGGGATAATCTAAAACTGGAGTTAATTAGTGCAATGTTTATTCTGATGTTAATATTATTTTTCCACTCATAGCTCCTGTTTGGGTATATCTATTAAAGTGTTATGTGTTACTACACATCAGTTTAGACCTAATTCACCATGCTCCTATTTATCCTTTTGCTTTCTGTGTGGGTGTAGCTTCCTTGATTTAAATAGAAGTAGGCTTAATCAAGTGTTTAAGTGTTTACAGGGTACAATAAAGGTATAATACATTAATACTGTTTTTGCTAAAATGTGCCTCTAACATTGTTCCTTTTCCCCAGATGTCAACCACATACTTGATTTTCTTATCACTTTATTTCAAATTATTTCAGCATAGCTGTCTCAAATATTTTACAGATCATGTGTAAATAAAAACATACTTTAGGTAACCTTCTTAAATTGTGGAGCAGACACATCGCTAAATGGAGAACAATAAATAAATAAAAAGAAAACCCAGTCAAACATACTTTTACAAAACCCAGCCAAAGAACTATATCTCCAGCACAGATATAAGGTTCCAAAGTGAGTTGAGGAGGTAGATAATGAGGGACTGAAGGGCCTCTGTCCCTGTCTTTGTGCTTTTGAGGATAGCTTTGCCAAGCATGTTTCATTGGGCACTGACGAAGTTTGTAGGCACTGAATTCTTGCTTACTCCAGAAGCCAGGCAGTGGGCTGTTGGTAACTGGAAGCTGGTTTTCCCCATTCCTCCCATCTTGGTTAAAAATAACTTTTATTTACAAGGTTATATTTGGTCCTGGTCAGTCCATGATCTGATGCATCATACAGGCAGACAGACCTTTGCATACTCAATTGAGACATTGCTAAAGGAACAAAAGGCAAGAATTGCCTAAGCTGCCAAAAGAAGTGAACTTGAGGAACAAAACAGCATCCTTACTGTGGACAGCCATACCATGGCCTTGCACAAACTGGCACGGCAGGGGCAAGGGGGACCCTCTTCACTTTTGTACAGCAGGAGTGGCAAGAGGCTACTTGCACAGCTCTCTGCTGTAGCAGCAGGCTTTTCCCTGGAGAGAAGCACCTGGAAGGAGGGGAGGTTGTAGATAAGCTTTCCAGTCCTTACACTCTCTGGAATGACTGTCTGGGACCTGCTGCTCTGCTTGTCACATCCATGCTTGTCCCAAGGGGCTGTTGACAGGATCCCAGAGCACTTTGTTCACACACTATTGACATTCATGGTGCACTTCACGTTTCCCAAAGCTAATGATCCAGACTGTCTGCAGATGCAGGCAGACATCCCTGCTCAGACCTGTGGTGCTGATGAGCTAGTCTCAAAAAAATCCTGTTTTACCTAGAATGACTGAATACATGTAAGTTTTGTGGAAATTGACCTTTCTTGTTGGATGAGTTTCAGGAAACAATTTTTCACTTAATGACTGGCTTGAATCTAGGCCAAATTGGTAAGTCTGTAAGTCTGGACTAAGCAAGTAATTTTGAACAAATTATTTATTCAGTGAAGATAGCTGCTTTTCCTCACTAGTACATAGTTCATGGACAGACTGTGAAACTCTTTAACTTACTTGTAATTCAAAGTTATTCATACATTTCTTCACATAATAATTCTTGGTCTAAAACTATTTATGAAAAGATTATCAGTGCCTGCCATGAAGAGACATGAAGGAATGGAAATTATGTCTGGTTCAGAAACAGCTTGAAAATGTAGATGGATATGCTCTAACGTGAAGAAACTCTTCACTGTTCAGTGAATGTGGCTGGTTTTCCTCAAATCATTTATTTGACAGACCAGTTTTTCTGGCATTTGACCAACTCCATAATTCATAGAGAATTTCCCTCCCCCCTGCCCATCATTTTCCCAGCTCTGCTGAAAGCCTTGCAGCCAGACAGCTGTTCTGAGTGAAGTGTATATATGGCCTCATATTGGTTCCTAGTAAATAGGTACACTGGTGTGAAACCACACGTGCTACCTTGGGGCCATCTTTGCAGAGGACAAAAGGACATGGACACTTGCCTGCCCACTTTGTAATAGAATTGGCCCCTCTGGTATGAGCTGCAGTTAATAAACATTAGTATAGCAGCATGAACTTTCTGGTGTGAAGGGCAACACCTGTACCTGCTGTGCTGTCAGAACAAAGCTAGCATGCTGTACCTTTAAACATCCCTGAACTGCTCACAAAGAGAAAGGTAAGGAGGGAGAGCTGCTCTTTAAAATTCCAATTCTCTCCTGCATCTGGGCAAAGCTCATTTGGGCGTTGCTCATTGAATCCTTTAGCTCTTCTGCAGAAAAGCTGGCACTGCCTGGGGTTTCTGCTTGGAGTCCTAGACCAGGACATTTATTTAAACTTTTAACTCTCTTTCCTCCAGTGGTAACATAATTCCTTTGGTTAACCCTTTGGTTAACCTCAAACCAAAGAGTGATTCCTTTAAACTCCATCACCTCTCCTCCCTTCACTCTCCACTATTCCCTCTTTGCAGCCCTTACCTTGTTCTTTTACCTCCTTCACTTACTTCTTTTTTGGTTTTGTGATTCATAGCTTTTCTCTTTAATATTTGCTATTTTGAAGAGAGGGATGTCTTTCCTGGCCCCAGTTAGTGCTCTTTCAAGGTTTGGCTTGTTCTTTATAATATATCCCATTTTTTCTTTATTTTATATTACAATCGAGCCTCCAGCTGGTATTAATAATCACTGACAGTTCCTACCCAAAGACTTTAGAATGCAGATGGATTAATTCCACAGGTTAAAGAGACCCATTCTTTTATAAACATACAGTGTTCAAAAACAGTAATTAAAATTATTAAAAACATGATTTGGTTGTATCAGGATTATAGATATTAATATAAATACTAATTTAGAGAATAAACCAGTTTAAAGATTCTTGCTTGCCTGCAGGTTGTTTTTATTCTGGCCTTGAAAGGTTTTTAACCTATCTTCAGTGTTGCAGAGAGGTGATAAAGTCAGCTATCCTGGATCTTATCTTTGATTTAGAATACTTTATTCTTTCTCACTTGGCTCTGCTCTTTTGGTTCTGGTAGCCCTCTGCAAAATAGAGTAAGTATTTTCATTCAGTTCTGCAGGTGGTGAAAGACATAAAACATTAGAATGGGTCCTTTAAAACAGCTGTAAACTAAAATGATGCTTGTAAACTGAAATACTGCAGTTTTGTTCACCCTGAATTTTAAAATAGTTTCATGAGGTAATTGAGCCTTAAAGGATCTGGTTTTTTTAACTCTATAATGTTATTATCCTGTTGCCACAGGGGGAGCATATGCCTGCTGCCAAAATCTAAAACTGGAATCTTGGATGTTAAACAGATAAGATTAAGTCATAGACTTCAGCTGTACTAGAAGCAAGCACAACATTCATCTGAAGCATGTGACAGCTATGTCCTGGAAAACTGTTTCTAGACAGACATTCTTGCCTGCTTACATAGACTGAAATAGGCCATTCTCGTTCATTCAGTCTGCTGAGTTTTAAGCACCTCTGTAGAACTATTTGTTTTAATGTTTACCCCATTTTCCTGAAGTGTGGCACTGCTTCTTTAAGGAGACTTGTAAATGAAGCCTTTCACCTAAGATGGTTATTCTGCTAAGGATTTCTACTGGTTTTATTGGTCACTGAAAACACACTGTGACATTTGGGTTTTAAGACTTAATTTTTCTTAATTGTATCAATGGGTTTGAGTCTATGTTGTATTTCAGGTACCAGTTTGTGCACTTTCTGTGCTACATTTTATTGTGCCCTAAAACATGACAGACATTGCGCTGAACAAAAGAATGATATAATCACTTCCCTGAAGAATTTACTATCTGACTTTAGATTAAAAAAGGAGTAATAAACAGCAGGAGGAGATGTAGTGAGAAACTACCTCACACATTACAGCAGTAAGATTAAGCTGTTAAGCTGTTGGTGCTTGTAAACACCTCAATTGCTTAACTAAATGTTTTATTTAAAATAATTATGATCAGTGAGCCACTAATTGTAGGCACCACTAAAATGAACTCAAAAGGAGGGATTTGAACGAAAAGTTCAAACTCAGTGAACCAGAATCAGCATTGCATCTCTCAAAGCAGACAGCATGAGACAGAAAAGCTTGCTGGAGAGGTGGGTAAGTGGGACATCAAGACTGATGTCACTGTTAAGTGGAGAGAGCAAACCTCTATACACAGAAAGCGTGCAGTTATGCAGGGCACTAAAGGTGAGAGCAGACAGTTTAAATCTAATGTGGTGGATAAAGGAGAGCTAGTGGACTGATTTAGAGTGGATTTAAACGTCTAAAGTGTTCCAGCTGACTTAGCAAGGTCGGCAGCAGTGTGTTAGGGAAAGTGTGGACCTGTTGCCAGGTGGAGTAGGCTGACAGGAGAGGAGGCATGTAGCTTTCAGGGATAGACCCTGGCATGAGTGCTTATCCACTGGAGCAGAATAAAAGTCTGCAAGATTAGTCCATAAGCATGCAGAAGGTTTTTTACCTAGACCTCAGCCCCCTATCCATCATCACTAGAGTAGCCCACCTCTCCTCCTGTCATGGCTGCACGTTAATAGCCCTTCCAACAGGAGACTTAGGACGACTATTAATATATCTGATATACATATACAGATATATAATATACATATTTCTGTCCTGAAATATGTACTGGAATGGTGTCCAAGTGCTGTCTTCTAGGTTATATGTGGTTTGGTGGCACTAGTGCATTTCATACCAGGTAAATGTATATTGCAGCAAGTGCTCTGTTTGCTCAACACTGAGGTCAAAGACTACCCAAAAAGTGGCTTAAACTGATCTTCATGTAAAGATAAGGCTGAGTGACAGAACTGCACTTGGACATCTTTGTCTTTGCTGTCCATAGTCTACATAACAATAATATAGAAACTCAAGCAGCACTAAAATGCAAACATGCAGTTGCCCCATCTAAGTAAAACCCACTTCAAATCACTTGTTAAAAAAGAAACTTGGATGTCTCAGATGAGTTGGTTTTTGTGCTGTTGCAAATCCCCAGTCGTCTATACCTCTCTCTTTGATGGTCTCAAATGGTTAACATCTAGACTTTATTACGTTACTGAATCTTGTATGTTATCAGGTAGCACCACATCGATTAAATCACACTCAGGAGAGAGCTAACCACAAAGCCATAAGCATTCTTGACAGGTCATTCTTGCTTGAGCCTGTTTTCTTCTTTATAAAGATTAAAAATCTTGTCACTGATGGTGAAGAATGAGTACATGCAAAACAATGGAGCATCAATAACTCAAAAAAAGCACTTAACAGAAGTGGCAGCATTTGAATGAGAATGCTATATACGTTAAACAAAATCACACTAGTAGTAATGTTGAAGATTGAGAGTACTGTAAAATAATTTCACAAAATATTGAATGCAAGTACTAATTGACAGTGATTGTTCATTTCAGTGATGCATTAGTAAGAATTTTATTTTTATTCTGCACTGTACCAAAACCAGACAAATAAATCCTTTGCATTTTTGTATCACTTTTTTTCTTTAAAATTCCCTATTAATAACATTTGAAATTAATGGGTTCTCATTCTGTATTCTGCTGGGTCTGATTTTGCTCTGTTCTTTTAGAATAAAGCAACACTAAAAGAGGCAATCTACCTAGTAGATTCTTGACTTCCATTGCAGCATCTACTTTACTCCTTTACCTTTGTTACTGGTGTAGGAATTTTGGCTTTGAAAGAAAGACTAAGACCAATATACATTTTCATTAGAGTTTATTTCTACCTTCTGGCCTGCTATAAGAAGTAGAGAGTTATGACTTGTTCAGAGGCCCATCCTGGTAGCCAGGTAACCCTGGGGAAGAGAGTAGAAGCAGCCCAATACTTTTCACCTACCTTCTGTCTCTGCAGGTGTCCATCAGGTGAACAGAAACCTTGAACAGGGGAACCTTATGGTACCTGCATTTTTCCTCCTTCTAGTGCTTTTGATTCTGAGCTCTCAGAAATGGTAGGCAGTGCTGATGGCTGAAAGACAGCCTATGCTGGGGTCTGCTTTTGGAAATAAATGGCAGTGGTTTGGCTGGACATAACAATATTATCCTATCTCAAAACGCATGTGATGATGGAAAAGAACCCAGGATTTTATTGACAACTCCCAGAGCTTATATTTTTAAGGGGTAGTCTTCAGCAGCTGGATTTGAATCAGTTGCCAGGATTGAAAAGAAGACTGACAAATGGCTTGAAACTGTGATTTTTTGGGGGGAACTTTCAGTCCAGAAATACCTTTGCTTTTATGGAAAGCTAGCATAACTATGAAGCTGACCTTCAAGCCTTTTGTCTTTAGTTTTCTGTTCATTACAGATAGCTATATACTTCCACAGGGAAAAAAAAAGTGGAGCTACGAAATTGAAAACATGAAGGCCTACAACTTCTTGATTATCTTTGTCTGAGAAGCAGGGCTGTCTCTCAAGGTATGTGGAAGAATTCTTACAAATACAATGGGAAAAGTGTTCTTTCTGTAATTGAATAATCTAAATGACTACTATGGCCTCCCTGTGGATTTCCTATCCAAATGCCAACTCAACCTGTTCATGATTACCCTGTGAGAGCCAAAGAGTTCACAACCTGCAGTGGGAAGACTGCAGAACATGGTAAAAATGAACCCAGGAAAACTGAGACTGCATCACCATATTGTTATTATTTAATACATCATTAAATTGTAGCAGTCTGAGTGAAGATCATCATAAGGTTATGCTTTGTGTATCCCTTTTAAATTGTCAAAGGATTCAAGTCACTTAAAAAAAAAAGGGTAGAACAAAGTGTGCTACAGAAGATTTACCACTAACACTTAGACAGTCTTGCTGTACTTCAGACAGGCCACCCCTCAGGCAAATTTGTGTAATCTATACAACACACAATTTCCATAGGCATGAACACTTGCAGGGCAGGATTAAGGTGAAGATTTACACTGCTGGAGAGCAGACAGGCTGCTGCTTCTAGGGATGGTTTCTGGAGCTGTTTGGTGTATTCAGTATTTTTGGAGTCTAGAGAAGCAGTTTTAAACTATTTAGCCTAAAGTTTAGACTAACAGGGGCTATAAGTAGTCCCAGATGGTCTCCGCACTTTGTTGCTGCAGGCAGGATGGTTATTTCAGGGGATGCTCATAGGCTGATGCAGAAATACAGGATGTGAAGGCATGAAGCCCTCTAAGTTTGCAAGCCAGAGAAGAAAGGGGAAGTGCTGCAAGGCCTTCAGAGGGATTTGCAATACCTCCCTTGCAGGATGTCTGATTTTTGTCTCATCCTTGGCAGAAGAGCACACAGACCCATACTATCATCAGATATGATATTCTGTGGGGTTGCTGCTCCACTGCTGCTAATTCTCCCTGCTCTGCACTTCTGGGGTTTACAGCTGCAGCAACCATCCTCTGAGGAGCACAGACAGTGAGGCTCTAGCCCAAGGCGGCAGCTGCTGCTGCAGATGAGGCTGAGCAGTGAAGAGCATGAGTAGGCAAGGAGCTGCCCTTGCCTTCTCTTTCTCAGACTGCAGCTGATCCCTGATCCCTGCTTCCAGCCCAGCAGGCACGGCAATACTGCCTATCCCAGTGCAATGGGAACAACCTGTGTGCTAAATGTGGCCCAGCTGGACCAGACCCGGCTTGCTCAGCATAAATAGTGCTGGTTTGAAGCTCTAATTAAAACAAAGTGAGGATAATAACCTTCTGAAACTATGGAGGGGAAGCAAAACTTCAAACAAGCCATTTCAGTGAGAAGTAAAATTTGGTTTTTGATTTTGTCCAAGCTTTTAGAGGGTGTTTGTTAGATCAAGATAGCAATTGTGATCTAATATTATGCCTTAAAATGCCCAACCAAATAAATCCCTGGTGAATTTTAAGGTCAGGAAAGACTTTTGCAACTCTGAAGGAATAGATCAGCTCCAGTTCCCATTTCAAAGAAATGCCTTGGAAGCAGTAAAGCAGTTTGCTGCCCCTTAAAGAAAAAAGGGTTATGTTTGATATATTATCTAGGGAAGACTATTCGGGACAGACACATCTGACCCAGAGGTGGGTGAGAAGAGAGGATTTGCAAACACAGCTGAGTCACGTGTGTTGGGTGTTTGCATTGGGCTAGAACCCAAATACCTGTAGCTCTGTCAGCTCCCCCTGACTGGTGTGCCTGTGCATTTGGTGTTTTAGCAAGTGATAGGATGCAGAGGGGTTGGCTGCAGAGGTTTGGGCAGCTGCTAGAAAGAAGTGGGCTGACATTGCAGTCTGGTTCATGGCTGTGTTGATAAGCAAATAAAGCACAGCAAGTAATGAAATGTATGAGTTGTTTCACACTGAGCCAGGTAAATCCAGTTTAAAAAAAAGAGTCTGGTGGCATATTAGATGGCTTATAGGAATAAAGTACCTACTTTGTAGTCTCACTTTCACACTGGTAATTAGCATTAAATTCCTGTTTTGGAAAACGGTTGGGTTCTGCTGAGGTTTTTTTTGGAAACAAAATGAAAAGTTTCTGTGCTCCTGAGTGCTAACTTATTTATTCTGTTCTTTGCATAGGATAACTGGAAACAGCTTTCTGCTTCATGCTGAATTTGGCTCAGGTTTAAATGTGCTTTTGCATATTTTCTTATCCTGTAACTGTAATTGCTTTCAGTGAGCCTTGATTACTGTCATCTACTGTCATGCCCTAGTGCATCTGACCAGTTACAGCTGCACAGTAAAATAGCACTTTGTGTGATTTTTATCCGTGTCTACAATTTTTATGCTGCAGTTGTGTAATGCCCTGATTGTACCTCTGATATTTTAATGCTTACTCCCTTAAAGTGGATCTTTAAGAGATCCACTGAAGTCCTGTTCCTTAGTATATTAGCTGGAACGGATAAGCAAGTAGAGCACACTTACAGGCCCTCTTTTGTTTTTCTGCTTATGCCAAATCCACTTATTTTTTCTTGGCCAGATGTCTGAGACATAATTATCCAGAATTGTAACTATCAGACTTAGGTGAAGCTTTTATGTGGAGATCAAATGCCTTCTATTTCATAGGAAAGCTTACTCTACACAGCAGAAGAGCTCACTGGGAAGCTTTGACTTACATCTCTGCTCCCTTGCAGGTGGGGTGGTGCTCTCCCAGTTGTAGAGGACTCTCCTACAGCTCCACCTTTACTATTTTTCAAAACTATTTTTGTTCATCCAACTTCTTACTCATACCACAGCCCCCACCTCAATCACAGCTTTTGACTGTCTTTTCCCCTCCTGTGCCTGTTTCTGGACCTGTTTTGCTTTTCTCTTTGATGGTTCAGTATCCTTCCTCTCCCTCCACTAGGACAACTTTGGATCCTGCACATGTTCCACCACCATGATTTTCTCCTCCTGCTCCTCCCCTCCACAGAGCTGTGTCCCTGCCACTTCCATTATTCCTAACCCAGCACTCATCATCTATTCTCCCTCTTCCTCTCATGGGCTCTCTAATGCCTAAAGGTTCAAAAATGTTTGCACCCTTTCAGCCTCTCCTCACACCTTCCACACCTGAGCCCTTTGGTCCTCTTTTGTGTGACAACAATGGTGGCCGGCCCCTAGAGGGTTCCTCGCTATCTTTGCCCTATTTAGCTTTATTCCCAAGAGGGACAAAGTGGACCAAGACATATAACGGGGTAGGTCACGTAGCTAGATCAAACCTGGAGCTGCAGGTGCAAATATGGGAAGATGTAGCTAGGAGGCCTGTTAATTAACAATTTTTGTGTGGAGGTTCAAAGGAGCAGAATGGCTCTGTGAACTTTGATACTCGTATTAATTCTTCTCTACTGCCAGGTAAAGGATCTAATGTTTTAAGGCTGGAGCATGAAGGCCAGTCCTGTTAGCAGAAGCTCAATCAGAGAATAGCAAAAAATCTGCACTCACTATTGCTTGGCTTCACTTGGAAAATTTGTGTCTCTCTAAGGCATGTCTCTTCCTTGATGCTTCTTCATGTTTTTCACTTTCATTTGGTTTTCCCCTAAATTTAAAAGAACCCTTCATTGTGAAAGGGTAGCAACCTCTCCTTACATGTGTCTATTGCTAAATGAACAAAATTATTTAATTAGCAATTGTCTCGTAAATAATTGAATTGAGTCATACATAGATTTCAGTCTAAGGTACTATTCAACTTGGTGTTAATTAAGGTGACTAATAAAAGAGATAAGAAAACATGAATTATGAAGTCAGTCTCTCTACCACATCACCCACAGCACTTACATGGCCTTGGTTACCTGGAGATGTAAGATGAAAAGCTCTTTTCCACAGCTAAGGGAATCTCTGGTTGTGTTTTCCCTGGATCTGTATTTTAAGCTACCCAGGTCACACTGACCCACAGTTATATTGTGCTACTGAGAACAATTAGATTTACTTAGCTTTCCTTTTATTTGAAACAAACTAGAACATAATTGTGCAGGTTTTTAAATGAACTTTTACACACTATTTCAATCAAGCTTGTATAAGTAAAAGGTTTATCTTTTAATTTGGATTTTTCTTTTTTTTTTTTTTTTTTTTTTTTTTTTTAACGTGAGAAAGAACTGCTAGCTTTTGAAAGGTTTTCATGGGTTTCACATCAACTTCTAAAATTCTGCTTGTTTCAGAGGAACTGCCAAATGCTGGAAAGCTTGCTTGTTCTTGCTTTCTAGTTATCCTGGCATAACACCAGAAGTAAATTTCAAATGCTGATTAAATCTCAAAGAGAACAGAGATCCAGAATTAGTTGCTTGCAGGATGTCATACCTTATAAACACCAGAGGAGAAATAAATTAACAGATCTCAAGATGGATTATGGTAAAGGTCTAGAATACATAAATAATTGTTTAACAATGTGACAGTACACTTCCTGTATTAAACTATATTAGCTGAATCATTAATGGAATAATTACTGAACCAATACATATAGTAAGTTGTTGTTGCCCTGGTGAGGCAGGAATAAGATATAGAGCAATAGATCAGGGAACAGGACAAAATTTAAGGATCACTTTTCTTCCCTGTGGTAAAACTTGAAAGCTCTGCAAAAGAGGCACTGAGCCTGCTTTCAAGGATGGTCTCCATAGCAGCACTCTAGACTTTGGAAAAAGCTTTGTCAAGAGCTTATCTTATCAGTTTTTACTGTTCTGTCACAACCTGGCTCTACCCACATATGAAAAATTGTATCTGAAACCAGGCCGTGCTCTCTGCTTGAATGGGCAACTTGGCATGTTTCTACTGGACTCTTAGGTGAGAAAATACTGCTGTGGCCATGGCATCTCTGCCTTGTAGGGTAGGGCTATGGCACAGGTTGACAGATCTGAAATCTTCTGAGCTGCAGGTCGTGCAAAGGACATTGTGTCAGGAGACAGAACAAATTTGTCAGTTTACCATGTATTTTATTCCTGAGAAGTCTAATGCTTTCATGGCTGAAAAAGAACAAAATCCACCCCCAAAATCAAACCAAGCACTTCCCCCTACCAAAACTCTTCTCACTGATAGACATGATGGTGTGTGGAGAGGGAAGACTTTGTCATTGTTGATAATCCTTATGGAGTTGCTCAAAGCTCCTGACTGAAGTCTGATCTTCTAGCTGTATTTGGGGCAATTAGGAGCTAGAGTTTCACTGCCTGGGCAATAAAACAGAAAAGTCCATGAACAAGCAAAGGCATTAGAAATCCCTCTGTTGGTGGTTCCCACTATTACCCATATCTCTCCCCCAACTGTATTTCATTTTAAACAGCTCTTGATCCTGCCCAAGGGAGCAGTAGGTCATTGTATCTTGCTAGATTGGCCTTCAGACTGGTTAAAGGCTTGTGTGCTGAGCCACTTTAGCTGGGATGACACCAGCTCAGTCACCTCTTCAGACAAAACCACAAAAGCAAAGCTAGACACCAAAGCATCTACATTGTTTATAGCTGCCATCCTTGCTCAGCAGGTTTCAGGTCTGGTATGACTCCACAGCTGGCTTTAGAAGTGGTCCTGGGCAGGCCTGGCAGGACTTTTCCAGACATATTTCTGGAATATCTGCAACTAATGGTTTCATTGATCCTCCCCAAAGCCTCTGAGCTCTTTTGACCCTGGCTGAAGAAATGCAGCCACCGGGTTCTTCTCTGAATACTTCTTAGAGCTCCTTCTTGTCCTCGAGGGCCTCCATTCTTCCTGGCCACAAAGAACTGGTGATTGCCTCACAGTCTGACAAGTCCAGAGAGGTTGTGGTGTTGAAGAGGTTTAGGTTGGCATTATGGGCAGTGCTTAAGGAGATAGACTGGTTATTCTTCAAGGTGTGGAAGAGAGGAATTGTGACTTAAAGTCAGAGCACACTGGCCACTTGCAGAGGCTTTAGTCAGGTTGAGAGCTCTCTGCTTGCTTTTCTCTGTGGTGCCAACCAGCTGCAGCAGCAGGGAAAGAGGAGCTGTCACAAAGCACTGGCTCCTAGAGCAGGCTGTGCTTGCCTGGCATCACTCCTGGATCTGAGTCAGCTGATAGCTCAGTAAAATGAGGTCACCTGCCACCATGTTGTTGGCTTTTAACACAATATTTGAGGTTAGGCTAATAGATTAGTGAGAGAAATCTGGCACTGAGAATGGAGTGCTCGATGGAAGAATGTGTGGATGCCCTAATTTGGTTTTATACAAGTCCTAATAGTCCTGTGGAAGTCCAGGCTATGGTCACAGGTGCAGATTCAGTCCTTTTGCTGTGGGAGAGGCCCCCATGGGACTGCTGCAGAGTGGAAGCTGGTGCCTTGTGAAACGAGGGGGTAGATGTGCAGCCTCCATGGGACAGGCTGGCGGGGCTGGGTGTTTGGTGAGCTGTCAGCCCGGCCACATGGCGGGATGCTCTGTGAGGAGGGAATTTCCCACTCCCATGGCTCCCTGAGCCCTCCCCAACAGCCAGAGAGAAAGGGTGCCTGGGGAGGCACGTGGGTTGGTTCCTCCCATTCCCCCAGTCCTGAGCTGATGGTAGAGCTGTTCTGCCAAAAGTGAATGTTTTTTCAAATAGGCACTAGCTGCTGTGTGAGCACAGATGAGCACAGATGAGAGCTTTCAGGAAAGAAGCAGGATTTTAATTCAGAACAAATGTGGAAGACTGCAATATGTGTGTTATGTTCAGCACAGCTTTGAGGCTTTGCTGTCTTGTTTTTAATTATATCCTAATATGATAGCATGCCACATTATTCATGTTCTTAATAATGGCTTGTATTGTTTAAGGACATGCAAACAGAGAGACCCTGGGGATATACAAAGCTCAGACATTTAAAAACTAGTAAGACTCAACTACTTCAAGAGCTTGTTTATTTTAAAGGGGTATATCTTTATCTACAGCCAATCCAGCATCTCTCAGTCCAGACCAAGAGAGACTTCATTGGGACTGCATGATTCTTAGCTCAAAATTAGGATTCCATCACTGATTTGTTTGGTGTAGGTTGCTACAAGATGTTTTACAAAATGTTTCTGAATCATATTTAAGCAGAAAACTTGCTTGAGTATTACTCTCTATGAATAAAAATGATTTACCCTGGCAGGTTTGATATAATTACTTTACATATCTACCAAGGGACTGACAGTCACGTTTGTGCGAGAAAAATATCTGGTGCTAGAATGCAATGCCCTTAATGGCATTTGGTGAGGAAAGTTTTATCTGCAAACTGACTTTTTTTCCTTTTTCAAAATTAATTACTTATTTTTTAAACACCCTTATTTAATTTAACTGTTAACATGAATGAATTTCTGGAGTTCTATTGTGTTCTACTGCCAAGCTGCATGAACAGGGCCTGTTCTGTGATGCTGGAGGATGGGGATAGCCTCGCATAACGGCTTGGAAATTAATCTGAAAAAAAAGATTATCTTGTGCCAGGATTTAGAAAAGAATAGCAGATGAGAAAGAATTGGATTAGAAGGAAAGTCATGAAACAATTAGCTGAGCTAGGTGATACAGAAGAAAATGCTCTAAAGGCAGTGGATATAACTAGGTGAAAAAATCTAAGCTTAGTGGGAGAGGACATCCAGTAAACTGGAAAGAAAGAGGGTCGAGGGAGAATGCTATTAGTAAATTTTATGTATCAGTAATTCCTCTTGAACAAGGAGACTAAATGCTAAGGAAAGAATAGTGGGAGATTCTCAGTGGGAATTAGAAAATAGTATGGTATGTCTCAGTATCAAGACCCATCTTAAATCATAACTCCATGCCTGCATGTAACGATTATCAGTGATATCTATTTCTTCATCCATTTTGGACTAAAGTGTCATGTTCTGCTTAATAATGGCAGATACAGACTGGGATAACAGTGTGTATCATCTAAATCTGTCCTTAAAAGGAAATTAATTTTGTTATGATTGGCATTTTAGCATGATTTCAGGATCTAGTTTCCTGAAAATCACAAAAAATTACCTTAGTCAAAGTATAGATTTGAGTTTTACACAACTTTCCTTTACAGGAAACGGTTTTAAAATAACAAATTTGCACCCGAACTGGTATATAGTTTACAGTTCACTGTTTCTTCCCATGTCTGGATGTTAATTTGCCTATAAGGAATGAGATCTCAGAAAATACCCTGACAGATTATACCAGTTATCTGTAAATATTTTTCCCTTTAAATTTAAATATTGAT
The DNA here is from genome assembly GCF_028018845.1 of Melospiza georgiana. Taxonomy (NCBI): domain Eukaryota; kingdom Metazoa; phylum Chordata; class Aves; order Passeriformes; family Passerellidae; genus Melospiza; species Melospiza georgiana. Next base: position 38,603,159 of record NC_080430.1, on the reverse strand, counting down.
ATACCTGATTCTACTTATAAAGGACCTATACCTGCAATTACCTAATTTTGTAGAAACAACTTGCTTCTACTTTTCTTTTTTTTTCATAAAGGAAGCAAATGAAAATAAGCCAGTGTTTAAAATTTTGCCTGAAATAGTGCAAGAGTTATTTCATCTGCTAATAATAGAAAATTTTACAATGCCACCACAGTGGCACAGTATCAGCACAGTGTATTAGGATGGTGCTTACACAGAACACCAAAATTCTTTCCAGCTCCTTGCAATACATCCTGGAAGAGTGGAAGGGCATATCTCTTCCAGTTGGTCCTGGCATGAAATCCAAGACGAGACAAATTGGGAATCACAGTTTGTGTTATAAATACGAGCCTGCAAATGACTCAACTGGAAAATTTCAGAGCTCAGTTTTATGCTGAAGGCAGAGTGAGTATTGCTGAGTAGACCACTGGTGCTTAGTCACTTTACAGAGGGGTTGTGCTGTGATCATGGTCTTGGCTTGAGACAGACAGAGTCTCCCCTGTTGTGAAAAATCCATTTTGCAAGGCAGGAGGTTATAATCTCCTGGCATCAGCTTTTGGAAGCTGATCCAGCTTATTATTCTGCAGATACTGTTATTTATTTCCTCCTTGGCTTATAAGGAAATACAACTTTGGCATGTGATGGGGATAAAGATCTGCACCTCTGGAGCTACCTGTGGTTGAAAGGGGGTGAAGTACTCAAAAAAAAATTAATTTTTTTAAAATTTTTGCTTGATTTTGATCTAAGACAGCTTCTGTTAGAGGAGTAGGAGTTACAGAACTGAAAATTATGCAGGCTAAAGGTCAACTGAGGGCAAAAAACCTTTGATTCAAGTGCTATTATTATTGCTAAAATGTCAGACATTTATATTATGTAATACATCTATAGTATTTTAGGAAACAGCATTTCATGTGAAGACAGGGAATGCCCTCTCCCTGGTAAATTTGCATGAATTGATAAACGGAATGATTAATGAAATCAGAGTCTGGGTATTTAACTATGTATAAAAATGATAATGTGCCAGCTTGTGTCTTGGGATAATGGAGGCAGACTAGTCCTGACAGTCATCCAAGGGATTTAATTTCCCAGACATTTAATCCAAGCTGTTTTGTGCCCTGGTCTGCACAATCCTATACAATCTTATATAACAAAGACATTAACATCTCAGAAGGTATATCATATATGATAAGTTTTTCATTCAAATGAGTCATAGGACAGCACCAAAATGCCATGTTGTAGAGTTTGGCTGTCATGATCAATTTGTTGAATGAATTAGTATCTGTTTTATTACTTGTAAGTCAAAATCAACAGTGAAACCCTTTTATTGCCATAGGGATCATATTTAAAATTTCGGAAGCTTCTCAGTTGATTAATTTCATCTGGGAAGTTTACAGACAGTTTGAATAGTAAATATCATGTTAGTTAAAAAAGAAATCCAACTTTGGTGAGGATATATGATATAAAAACCTCCAACAAATCAGGGTTCTGAGAGGTAATCAAAATCACATCAGTGAGAAGATGAATGAAACGAAATGAAGATCTTACACTGAAAATAACATTCCTATCTATAGCTCCTCACTGTGTCTTTCTACCTAGATAAGGGCTCTAAATAGCACATAATTATAATGTATAAGTGTTTCTCTAGATTATTATTCTGTATAGCATTTCAAAGATAATGTATTCACCCATTTTTACACCCCATTCCTGTATTCAGGGGAGGCCTTCTCAGAAGCATGAGAAGACACTGATAGTCTCCATACAAATTGATCAGCATATTTAAAGTAACTCATTTTTTTGTAACACAATCTAAAAAACCCCTGTACTTTATGTTAAAGTATGTTTTCTGATAAAGGAGCTCAATAATGTGTAATTTCATTCTAGCAATGTTTTATAAGAATAGATATTGTCTCTTTTAAATTATATTACTCAAGACAGCTGGCTGAAGCCTCCAGTAGGAGGTTACAAAATCACCAAAGCATATGGAAAAGACCAACAGCAGTATGCTTAGGGAACACAGTCCCATCCAAAATAGAAGTGATTTTACCAAAGAACCAGAGCTCAGGCTTCTATTACTCGTGTTTTCTTACTTCTCTTATTTCCCATTGGGAAAGACGCATACTCAAAATCTTTTCATTTGTGTGGCTTCTACCTTATTCTTTATGCCACAGTGAGATGTGGATAACAGGGCGACCCTAACTTCTCCTTCTTAAAAAAATACTCCTCTTTGTCTTCCAAATATGTACCACAGCTCTGGTGGATTGACCTTGTCTGGATGCCAGATGCCCACAAACTCTCTCTATCACTCCCCTCATCAAGTGGGCAGGGCAGAGAAAACATAATGAAAGATTAATGAGCTGATATAAGGACAGGGAGACATAATTCACTGATTACCATCATGGGCAAATCAGATTGAATTTGGGGATATTAATTGAATTTATTACCATTAAAACTAGAGCAGGATAATGAGAGAAGTAAAACAAACCTTAAAAACAACTTCTCTTCACTCTCTATTTACACATGCTCTATTTCTTCCCTCCCAGCAGCTCAAGGAGATGTGGAATGAGGGTTATGGTCAGTTCATCACACGTTGTTCCTGAAGGAAGAGGAGTCTTTCCCCTGCTGCACCATGGGGTCTCTCCCACAGGAGACAGCGCTCCATGAACTTCTGCAGTGTGAGGTGTGAGTTCATGCCACAGGCAGCAGCTCTCCCCAAAAGGCTGCAAACATGAGTCACTTTTCACCAGCTGCAGTCCTTCAGGCACAGGCTTCTCCAGCATGGGTCCCTGACAAGTCCTACCAGGAAATCTGCTCCAGGGTGGGTTCCTCTCTCCATGCGTCTGCAGGTCCCTGCCAGGAGCTTGCTCTGGCACAGGCTTCCCACAGGGTCACAGCCTCCTCTGAAGCATCCACCTGCTCTGGTGTGGTCTCCCCCATGGGCTGCAGGGCGATCTCTGCATTCCCATGGACCTCCATGGGCTGCAGGGGCACGGCTGCCTCACCATGATCTGCACCAAGGACTACAGGGGAATCTCAGCTCTGGTGCCTGGAGCACCTCCTACCCTCCTTCTCCACTGACCTTGGTGTCTGTGTAGCTGTTCCACTCACATATTCTCACTCTGCTCTTCTCTGGACACAATTAACTTTATGAAATAAATTTCTTTCCTTCTTAAATCTTTTATCACAGGGGTGCTACTGCCATCTCTGATTGGCTCAAACTTGAACAGAAGCTTGTTCCTCCTGGAGCTATCTGGCATTGGCTCTGCTGGATGTGGTGAGCAGCTTCTCACAGAAGCCGTCCCTGTAGCCAGTAATGGCCTAGCACCAAAACTTTACCCCTCAAACTCAGTACAGCAGCTCAGTCCTTCCCCACCTTTCCCACTGGTTAGGAGACTGACTCTAAAGCAACTCTCCTTTTTGCACAAGCTTCATACATGAGGGCAAAAACCCCCAAGAGCTGTATCAGCTTTCCCTTGAAGGAAAAAGGGAAATAAAACCAAAACCTCCAAGGGCATTCACAGCCAGTTCTTGTTCCCCCTTTGGTGGGTACCTGAGTTTGGTTTCACCCTTCCCTTTTCTGATTGAAGATGGGGTGAAGGCTGGTCTCTTCCCTGGGTCACAAAAACAGGACCCCTTAGCAGTGAGTGATCACAAACTGATCTGCATAAAATTAAGGTAATTAATCTCTGAGAACAGCAGCAAGGCAAGTGGCTGGGTTAGACTTTGCTTCACAGTATGGGGCTATGCCTTGGATTTGTGCTGAAAGCATTGTTGAAAATATAGGGATGGTTTTGATACTGCTTATCAGGGCTTACACAGAGCCAAGGCCTTTTCTGCTGGACACTGCCATGCCAGCAAGGGGCTGAGGTTGTCAAGGTGCTGTGAGGGGTCACAGCTAAGACAGTGTTGGTCTTCATGTGTGTGTTTAAAACAGGTGTGTTTTAAGCCAAGAGAAAACCTCAAGCTACTTGTGAGTTTTATTTATTTGTGTACAGCCTCACTCCATCCCTTGCCCCAGATGTGTGTTACCATGCACTAGAGTCGTGTTTTCATCTCTCATCACAGAGTGAGGGCCTGTAGCCACCCTCAAACTCTGTGTTTAGAGTGGCTCACGTGCCCCTTATGGCTTGGCACAACACCAAGAGCAGACAAAAGCAGGGGTGTTGGGTCTTGGCATATTTAAAAGAAGGAAAAGCCCTGCCATATATTGCTTTGTATCACAAAATAAAAATGCCATAAATAGTGTTTAAGTGCTGGAATTTTGTCTGCATATTAGATCTTTGAATTTCAGGGTACTTAAGAGTCTGTAGGAATAGGGGCCATTTTGTGAAAGTAGCTTTGATGCTGCATGTTATGAAAGCAACCCAGAATGATTTACTTTTCCCCCAATAATCTTTCCCCCCTTTCTCCAAAATAAGCCATTCAGGATGCAGTATAAATTTGCAATTTGCATACAGAAGCCTGTATGTGCACTATCATGGTACTACTGAAACTCTCAGCTGCCCAAGCAGAAAAATGTGTTAATTGATGGGTGTGACATAGTAACCTGCACTGCTGGGAGATGGCCCAGAACCAGTTCAGCTGCTGGCTGAAGGGAAATCTCAACCCTGGGAGCAGTGGATACTCTGTTACAGTCTGAAGAGGCAGAATAACACAATTGCTATTTACTTAGGGATTAGAAAAAAAAAAATCTTTCTGAGTTGGTTCATTCTTTTTCATTTCAAAACAAGGAAAACAGATAATAGAATTATTCAATAAATTAAATTCTTATTTCTGATATTTCAATAAATCAAATTCTTATTTCTGAAAGTTCTTGCTACAATTGCTGGGTTTAAAGCCAGCAATAAGTCCTTTTTCATTTTCACCTTTACACTCTATCTGTGCTTTTTCATTTCTGTGGGTTTCCAAACACTTGTCACATTTTTTAAAGTTAAGATATCTTTATTCTCATGTTGACAATGTAGAAACCATTAACCCCTCCTCCCCAATATTTAATGTACTAGAAGATATTCCAATTAACAAGTACAATCACAATATTCTTAAGAGATATTGATTGCTTTCCAGAATTTGGTTGGTTGGTTGGCTGGCTGTTTTGGGGTTGTTGTTCTTTTTTTTGGGTTTTTTTTGGTTGTTGTTTTTGGGTTTGTGTGTGTGTGGTTTGCGGTTCCCCCTGCACCCCTTTATTTATTTATTTAGTTTTCATGAATGGTTTTAGACAGGGTCTAACTAAAAGGATAAATATGGCAGTTCCCTGTGTGGCTATGTGCCCCACAGTGTGCTACATCCTTGTCCATTTTGAGAATTAATCTGTCATCTAAATGATTATTTATCTGTGTTTATTGCAATAAATTTAGTTAAGTGACTTTTGCTCTGATAATCAGAACATTCAGAAAGCTTCAAGTTAGAGGTAGGAAATTAGGAACAATCAAATGATGATGGAGAAATTAATGACTGGGGTGCCTTAGCTCTTACTTATCTTCTAAGTCAGCATGGAAATACGATCTCAGGAAAGTTTTGAATCTGAAGTCTGAAATCTCTGAGAGAACTGAGATTGAGATTGAGAAAAAGACTTGACTTTGTAAACTTTTTCTTCCTCTCCCATATTATGTAATTGTAGGTTAGAGGGGGTTTTTGTTGTTGTTTTTGGGGTTTCTTTAAATAGGTGATGATAGAACACCACATATGTTTAGTGCTGTTAGGGTCTCCCTTCAATTAGAGGGGACACCTTGCAAACAATGAAATTTCCTTTGCCTGAGTTGCAAGACAGCCATTAATCATAGCTATCACATTGATTTTCATGCAAGTTTCAAACACTTTGGAACAGGTTTAAAACCCAAAGGCTGCTTTGCATACTTGTATTGATCAAGCAGCCACAGCCTGCAATAAATTTCAGTAGCTGTAAGGTGGGAGTTGAACAACTTAATGATGTCATCACTTATTGTTACTAAACTCTCAGCTGCTCAGCCTTTCCTTCTGTTAGCTAAATGACTGAATGTCTGATTAAGCTGTTTTTACAAGTAGGTCTTTTCCCCCAGTAAATCTAATTTTCTTCGAAGCAAACTAAAGTATGGCTCCCGTTTGCTTTTGTTCAGGAGTTCATTATATTGCAGAATATGAAAAAAACTTCATCAAGTGTTGCCAAAATGTTGCCTAAAAATTAATTGCAAGATACTTCTAATTATTGTAGTTTTACAGTTCTTTTTCCAGGTATTTATATGAAATGGTTATCAAATCCTAGATCTTGGCAATAAACAATGGGCTGAAAATTGTTAACTGGAAATATACAGCAAATCTGAGATTGAGAGGGATTAGTGAGAGTCAAAACTGACTAGCAAAGTATTTGCTAAAAGATAAGAAGATAATCCATGTACATAGTGTAATATTTTATTGACCCATCCAACAAGAATTAATCTTATCAGTGCCTCATTTTTCTCAGTTCAGTTTCTGAGTTCCTGGCTGCTTGCATTTCTGAAGAGAAGTAAATAAGTTAGTAATTATTTCTCTTTGTTATGAATCAAGAAGGGATCTTTTTAAAATAAATAAAATTACAGAAAATTTCAGACTTGAAACTTCATCTCTCTTGCAAAGTCTGTAAACCTTTTTTGTGTAATTTTTTTTGAAATATTGCTACATTCTCCATTGCAGATTGCGTAGCAGTAACTGGAGAAATTTCTTTTTTATATATGCGAAATTGTCAATAGTCAAAACTAAGTAAAGCTTCCCCCCTCATTTTTTATTCTGCAAACCAGAATACTATTTATGCTGAACAGTGTTTAAAGACTGAGCTCCTGTTTTAGGATCAGCCATCTCCTTAAATATATACAGTCCCCTCACCAAGTGAAATAACAGAGTAAAAATAAACTCACGACTCTGAAAGCGTTGATGGCTGCAGAAAGACTTTTAGCCCTTTAAATTGCAGGTTGCAGAAACGTTTCACTGAATCATTTGATCCTTAAATTGCTTTCTAAATTCTGGTTGTCTTGCATGGAACTACCTAGCTACTGAAGAGATCTTGATGTGAAGCATCATGGCTAGCTAATTTCAACTGAGTTTGGTATGAAGTAATAGCAAATCATTCCATTGAGAGAGCAGGAAGAAAATCTGACTGCAAGAAAACATTTGTGAAGTGTCTATTCTTCTGTAATTAGCAGTTTAGCTTTTTTTTCTTTTGTATGTTGTTGTACTGAATCTCTGATTTTGTACAGACAGTGTCAGATCTGGCATATCTATCAGCACACTTAATAAATACAATCCATATTTATATGTAATTTCCTGAAGCCTCACTCACCCCTTAATATTTAGTGTGCTTTGCAGTGCCACAAATCTAGGGGTCACCATGGTCAGCGGTGCCCTGAGTGGAGCAGATCAGTGTTTTGGGTGGGGAAAACCTCCTTTTGGGTATTCACTCAGGAGCCTCAGAATAGCTTAGGAGCCAGGGATATGTCATGTAAATGAACTCAAGCAGCTCTACTGCCTATTATGCTCACAGTTTCCTTCTGTTCTGAGGGGCCTCATTGGGTCTAGGAATTAGTACAGCCCTAGGGCTTCTCTATTTGATTAACCAGAGCCTGGATTTGTTAAATGCCCAGACATGCTGCAAAGTCCCTTTTCCTTCTTGGAAGCTTTTGAGTAAGGATTCAAAGGTGAAAGGGTTGGAGGTTAAAGTTCTGACCTCCTCTCCTCCAAAGCCCTTCCCTTCAAGAAGGAAACAAAACAAATCACTTAAGCATGTGCCTATCTAAGTCAGCATTGCCATCTCTCATCTGTTTTGTGTTGATCTTAAGGCTTCAGCTCTGTTAGCTGAGATTCAAATCTTCAACTTTAAGCTTAAACCCAGTTTTGTAGTCCTTGTGGCTCTGGACTACAGTTTGAAAATGAGTCCAAGGGAAAATAATATCTTTAAGAAAATACTCACCTATTACTTTGGAACGTAGTGCTTTACTCAAGATTTCTGAATACCTGCATTTGGCAATATCACTAGCTGAAAACATGGGATTGCTTCCAGCAAAATAAATGGGGCTTCACATGTGTTTTATAAACTTTAGTGAGTTGGGAACTGAGAATAGCTTATGGACAATTTTGCAAAAATGTGATATACTACTTACAGTACAGTTTGCTAAGTGGAAAAACTAACTGTGTTTTTGTATTGTGAGCACAAACCTTTCAACTGTGTTCTGTTGTGGGGAGGCTGAGATTGTCTGGAGACTTTGTTACACAGAAGATCAAATTCCTCATTGCCTTCATGAAGCTGCTGAGTGATGGAGTGTCCTGTGGTCAGTGGTGGTCATGGGGAATGTGTCACATATTTGTTGGCTGGGAACAACATAATTAACAAAACCCATCCATAGCTACCTATTTAGGGAAAGAAGTTCTGGGATGATGATTCAGAGTTAAGCTGTGGATTTTAATATTCCTCCAAGGATTTTCCCCTCTCCTCTGCCTATGAGGAGGCGGTGGAGAATTGGACAAGGTGGAGTAATGGATGAGTGGAGTGCTTTGTACTTGGCAGGGTTTGCAGTCTGGGGCTGTATTTTTCCTTTCTGCAGCACACCCCCTAGGGAAGATGCCTGTATGCAGTGTTCAATTATCTAAGCTGTCAGGAACATGCATATTGTCAAAATGTAGGCTTGCAGCAGATTCCTGGTGATCTTTACAGATGGCCCAGGTCTCCTCATACCTTCAGCTTAAGCACTGGATTAATCATTTCAATCATCCACCCTAAGTGGGGTGAGTTTTGGGTGTGTGTAAGACAGAGATAAATTACACAGGAAAGAGCTAGCTATGGCAGAAGTAGGATTGCTTTTTTGGTTTTGGCTGCTTTGGGTTTTGTCTGCCAGCAAATTAGGTACACTACAGCAAATAAACAGAGAAGATTGCTTATCTAATTCCAGAAGGTGCCAAGGATGAAAATATCACTTTCAGAGAGAGAGAAATCAAGATCTTGTGAATGAAAGAGCAGGAAGTATCTTAGATATGTGGCTGAAGGAATGTCATAGGAAATCTCCTGATTAGAAAAATGACCATCTGCTCAGCTTGAGCTATCATTGTCAGTTTGAGACAAAGATGAACCAAGATATTCTGTAGCTTCAGTAGGAGGTCACTGGCAGGCTTTGGGAAAATATGTGATTTGAATTAGATAGCTGTGAATTTGCTCAGCAGGCCTGTCTGGCTCACAGAAACTAGGTTACTGAGTGGTCCACTTCATTTTAGCATGAATAAAAATAAGCAGTGTAAGTTCTGGGGCTACCTTTGGGCTGAAGAGTGGAGATTTGCTATACTCCCTGCTTGTTTCCATCCTGAAGTTCCTATTACCAGCCTCCAGTATTCCCTGGAGGAAAAACTGAAAGAGATGGGCAGCACAGAGAGAAATTTGTTCTAAGGTTTCAGGAAAATTGGCAACACTCAAACTGCATCAGCATTTAAAAATGTGGAGCTGGGGATGACCTCTATCAAAGAACAGAGTTCATAGCTGAGAGAGGGACACTTTCAGGTAGATGATACAGTGAAAAGTGAACTTTGTGTGTCTGTGTGGCAGCCTTTACTGTCCCCCATCAGACATTAAATAAGAGAGCAAATTCTTAGTTTACCGTCTGACTTGGCAAAACAGGTTACGTTGCATTGTTTTTGATTCCTCCTATGCTGGAAGCTAATCTCTTGCTTAAGTGCTTTGTAGACTTGAACTTGTGTATTTTTTTGAGATTTTATTGTAACTTTCTTGTAATATTTTTCAAGCCATCCATTGAGTACACAAATAAGAAACCCTGGCTGCACAACCCACACACAGAGCAGAGAATTCCACACAGTTTTTACACTGATGAGATTGATTCCCCGGACAGAGTGAGCTTTTCTTCTTGAATTTTGTGTACAGCTCTGCCTGTGAAATGCCTTTCTCTCTCTTCTTTCCAGGAGCAGTGCAAAGTGAAAGCCAGGATGGAGAGCCCTGGTAGGAATTTAGAGGCTTTTGACTATTAAATGCCTCCTTTTATCAGTAATATGAAAGTATACTAGGTACAGACATAATAATATTTTCCCATCTTCCACACTGATTTTGGAGGCTGTTAAATATTTGGTTACATTTGGAAAACATTTTGACATTCTTTGCAGAACGACACCATAGAGAAGCAAAGTACCCGTATTATTGCTTTATAAAGGAACCTTTAAACTAATGAGGCATTAATGAATAGACTGGTATGCTGAATCTTTCTCATGTAGGAAGGGTACAAAGTCATTTCACATAAATTGCAGCCCATTATTATAAATAGTTTGGCATGGGTTTCCCTAGAGGTGGAACTTCAAGCCAAATATACAGCAGCAGCTGTGGTGACACTTTGTGCAGAAACGATTCCAGGCATTGTGCTGGAGGAGCTGGTATTGCAGGATAACAGCACAGCAGCTCATATTTGGAGCCATCTTACAGCAGCAGTTCTGCTGGTTTGTACTGAAGGTATGAAAAATATCTGCGTGTGCCTGAGAGGAGCAAGATGAGTCTTCTTCCCTCTTCTCATTTCCCATTGATTTCATACCCAGCTTAACCAACTACCATCACTGTACATAAGATTTTAATGATCAAGGTGTCTCCCTGAATTATACTTTATAATTTTTGTTGGAAATTGTAAATTATTGCTGCAATACCCCCACAAATATGACTTTCCTCTCCTACATCTGACTTTTAAGGTGTGTGCTAAACTGGAAGCCACACCAGGTATTATCTGATAACTGTTGTCCAAATTCATTCCCAAGGCATAAAATTATGTTTCGGTCCCCAGGAATTTTAGAGAGGTTACACAAATTACTACAAATCTAGGGAAATGGATAGTCTCTTTGTTTTGTTTATGCATGTGTTTGCAGTGACCATTTATGCTTACATGGCTCAAAGCTTCCTATTCCACTTTTCCAACCAGCCAAGAAATTACCAGCCTTTGTTTGGCATGCTAACAAATCCCTATAAATCAGTGTGCCACAGATTTGCCTGGCTTGTACACATCCGTTTTCCCATCTTTTTAAAATTCCTACTGGTTTTGTCCCTGAGACCAGTTCTGCTGAGCCTTGGTACTCTGCTTGTCCTCAGCAGGATTCCACAGCGAAAATTGATTTGGGTACCTTCAGACATTGGTGGCTGGGAATGATGCCAATCAAATGCAGTACTGGGCCTTATCTGTCACTGGCAAGCCACTGGTGTGCATTCCTCAAAGCAGAGGTTTTTTTCCTCCCTTGTTTCCACACCTGAATCCCATAAAGCACAAGTATGGAAAGTGTTGCAGACTCAGGAGAGCAGCAGTCAAGGTGGAGACTGTGCATCTTGTAAAGCTGAAGAACAATATTTTCTTTCTTTGTAATTTCTGCCTCATAATAAAGGGACTTGTAACAGCCCTTGCCCTTGTCCTGCCTTGGAACAGGACATCCCTCCTTTTCTCTGCTTTCCAGGATAGTAGTTTCTCCTTTCCTTCATCAACCTCCCAAGACTCGTGTGTGTGTCGGTGTTATATATGTGTTATTCACAAGCAGGATTTGGACAGGCAGTAGAGATAATAGTTACTTTTTCTTCAGACTCTCTAGTTTTTGAGAGCATTTGTTTGGGTTTTTTCCCCTGAAATTTAGTGTTACCTTTTCTTACCTTTTCTCATGGTTCTTGTCTAAGGATTTCTTAGAGCAGTTTTTTTGCATAATTGTTTTAATGCCTACCACAGGCTTTTAATAGTAACATAAGCATATTGGTCATATTCGATACCACTTAATGGTAATGGGTACAACATCTGATTTCCAATTAGCTTTAGTTTTGGTTTATTTGCAGCCTTTAATTTGGTACTATCAACAAATACATGCTATTTGTGGGCTTTTCTTTGAATCTTGTGCTTTTAGGACTGACTTTGACTCTCAGGTGTTTCCCTAGTGTTTTACCGAAATCCACTGAAACTTTTTTATTTGGAGATGAGTAGAGAATTCAGTCACCAATCCCCATTTGCTATTTTTCTTAACTCTTTTGAGAAGATACATCTCTTTAAATTTATTGCTTGAATGACATCTTGGGTCTTCTTTGGTGGAGTGACATCACCTGTCATTACTGGAGATTAATGTTAACATTTTTTTGCTTAATCATTTTATTTTTCCATAGATGGATTTAATGTACCAACATCATGAGCAGCTAACTGCAAGAAGAGTTTATCTGCTGCTTTCAGCCAGGACTGTCTGGGTGTCAGAGCTCTTAGGCCACCAGCAGCCTGAATGTCCCTGACAAGTTCCTTGTCTCTCTCACCCTTATGTTTTTTCATGTAGGGGTAATTTGACTGATATTTAAGGGTATTACACCAATGTTACCTTATGTAAATGAAAGTTGATGTCAGGGAGTCTGGCATGTACCATAGGTTGCATGTAACAATCCTTGTTTTTCCAGTGACAGATTTTTTTTTTTTTTTTTTTCAGGAATGGCCCTGCAGCTTGTAAATGAGTAAGTCCTGATGATGAAGCCTAAATCACAGTTCCCTGTAATTACCTGGGTATTTTTTTAATCCTCTGTTTTCCATTTTCTCCTCAGATATTTGTCCTTCCAGCAATGCAGAAGTGGTTTTAGAAGTAACAGTGTGAACTAATTATCTGGAAATCAGATTGCAAATAATTTACTTGTAGTATCTTCAGCAATTCCTCATTATTTCAAGGAAAGTAGAGAAGAGCTTATGGTTTTTGAGACTTGGCATGGATCAAATGTGTGGTTGATACACATCCTCATAATTGTTGAATAAATTGCTATTTTATTTCTTCTCACTCATACAGAAAGATATTTTACAGATGGTATTTGGTTTAGAAGTTGGAAATTATTTTGCCTGGTGTTGTCCTTTGTCTAGTCTTTTTATTCTTGGTATTTGTAGGACTTTGAACATAAGTGCCAATGTGTGTATCACAAATCCAGGAGGGATTCCCAAGCCACCTGAATGCCCAGGCTGAAACACTAGCAGGAATTCCTCCCTGCTTTTGTGTTTTCTTTTAAAAGCAAAATCCTACTGTTCATCTGTACAGCTATGAATGCTTGCCTTAGGAAAATCCTGATGGTATTTGTGCATTGGTTTGAGACACAAAGCAAGGGTTACACTCTGTCCACAGCTACAGAGGACAGGCTGCAGCACTGCACCTCCTGTCTGTAGCCTGTTTGTACCTGTCAACACAGCAGCAGAGGGAGGCTGGATTATTTAAAGTTTTTTTTTAGTGTCTTGCTATGCCTTTCCTGGGCTGTTTAATGTAGCTTTGGGTGTTCTTGCAGAGAATTTGGCTCTGCTGAGCATCATTTCCATCGCATCGAGCTGCCTGAGAGGGCTTTCAGCTGTACAACTGTGCTAGCACAAACAGAATTTTGGGCTTGAAAAGGAAAGGTGTAATTACATGGGGGGAGGTTTGTGGGGGGTGAGTGCCTGTGGTTGATGGTAACGCTGGGGTGGCCCTGGGTGCCCTGAGAGGGGCCCCAGCTGCAGCAGTGTCTCCCAGCCACACGGATGGCATCCCATGCCAGTGTGTGTGGGACAGCCTGGGAAAGATGGGTAAGAGATTAGGGACAGAAATGAGTGCACAGCCCTGAGGAGACTGCATGGAGCCCAGTGCTACTGAGGCTGTGCTAGGGAGAAAGACAGCTTGGAGCTGCTGTGGGCTGGGGCAGGGACAGGACCCTACATGCAGCTTCCTCCTTGCTGAACATCCTATCACCTATGCTGAAAATCCCTAGTACTCCACAGCTCTAATGAGCCACATGCTCTGCTTGTGTGAAATAACTTCCTTCCTTTGGCCTTGCTGCACTTATAAGCCTCGGGCTTTTATCCCAAACAAAGGTTGCCACTGCAAATCATTTGGGGAGGAAGACTCATTTCTTGCCTGTCACCCTGATTGTGCTCTTGTGCTGTGTCGTTGATTGGCTCTAAGATGGAAAAACAAACAACCCCTGAATTAAAAGCAAAATACTCTCTTTGATATTTTGAAGGCAGGGAAGAAGAGGGAATATGAGTTTTTGGGAAGTCCTGCTTCTGCTAGCATTGCATCCTGCGGGAAGAGGAGTCTGAGATGTGATCCACAACACGGGTGAGGAGGGTGGGCAGTGAGCTGCCTTTCTGGGCTGTGCTCTGTGGGAGGGAGCCAGGAGGCATCCTCTGAGGCACCAGCTCAGCTGGAAGGCTGGGGAACAGAGCTGGGAACAAAGGAGCATCAGCCTGTGCAGACAGGGAGACAGCCAGCCCATCAGTGAAGGGATTGATTTTTCCCACCAAAAGGTCTTCTTTGTTTTTCTCTTTGCAAAAAAAAAAAAAAAAGAAAAAGAGAAATGAAACCAAACCTCCCCCCCACTTATTTAAACGTGATCTGTTTATTTTTTTCTTATCTCACTGAAAACGTTTCATTTGTATTTTGAGAAAAAATATAGACAATTTCAGACAAAATATTTTCTTTACATGATTTTATTTTGCTAAAACCATTTTCTGTGAGAGGATGTTTGTGCATTTTTATGCATGTGAGGGAGCTTCATCTGCCTAATAAGTATGAAGGGCTGAGTGCTGTTCAGCTGGCTTCTCTGTCCTTCTGCAAAGCAGGTAGAAATCAGCAACAAAAGGCAGCCTGGCCAGTGCTGCTCTGGGATGACATATGTATGCAATACTTAGTGGATTTGCATGGTTCTGACCCTCACACAAATTTACTCCTATTATCCTATTATTTGTTTTTCAGAGTGTTATTTTTCCTCCTGTTTTTTTTTTTTTTGTTTTTTTTTTTTTTTCCCTTGTGTGTGTTGTGGACCCTTCCCTTCCCTTCCCTTCCCTTCCCTTCCCTTCCCTTCCCTTCCCTTCCCTTCCCTTCCCTTCCCTTCCCTTCCCTTCCCTTCCCTTCCCTTCCCTTCCCTTCCCTTCCCTTCCCTTCCCTTCCCTTCCCTTCCCTTCCCTTCCCTTCCCTTCCCTTCCCTTCCCTTCCCTTCCCTTCCCTTCCCTTCCCTTCCCTTCCCTTCCCTTCCCTTCCCTTCCCTTCCCTTCCCTTCCCTTCCCTTCCCTTCCCTTCCCTTCCCTTCCCTTCCCTTCCCTTCCCTTCCCTTCCCTTCCCTTCCCTTCCCTTCCCTTCCCTTCCCTTCCCTTCCCTTCCCTTCCCTTCCCTTCCCTTCCCTTCCCTTCCCTCCTCCCCAAACACCCTATATTCCTGCTACATGATAATACACAGACTTGTTACAGAATGCTGACCACCTTTACTTCATTGAAGTCAATCACAAAAGTGTTCAGGATCTGCTGGAAATTGTTGCCTCTCACAGAAGGAATTTCTTTTGCCTCAAACATAGCTATGGCATTTTGCCTCAGCGATAACAATGAAGGATAATAAAGATGCAACTGCAGCCTTCAAGAAAGAGATCAGTAAAATATCATTGCTTTGAAGAAACTGGTACTTGATGGATTGTGCTGAAAGACTGCAAAGTTTTCTCATTGTAGTTCCCTACACACAAACACAAAATCTTTTTGATTTTAAGATTTCTAAATTACTAAGGAAGAAATGATTTACCTGGACTTTCTTTTCTATTTCAAGAATATATGCAATTAAAACAACCAAATAAAAATCAACTGAATTATAGCTATGTCAGCTCTTCCCCTTGACATGCTTCACAAGCCCCCAAAGACTGGCTGATGTGTAAATACATTTTTAGCAAAGACATGGGTAAAAATAGAAGAGAGTCAAAGCATTAACTACTGTTGCTCAGAAACGATTGGACTAATTAAATATAAATAAGGTGACAAGGCACTACCTTGATACATGAGCTAAGGCACAGCCATGGATTCCCCTAAATGGAACTTGTACCAGTTCACCTGAGGCAGACACGACTGAGCCAGTCCCTGTGACACCCAGACTGTGAGAGAGAGCTTGGTGCCCCTAAAATTAGGGACAAGTGGCTGACTGAAGCCATAGCAACCCCTAGACAAGAGACTTGGGTGAAATCTGTCATTTTAGCCTTCCTGTGGATCAGTCTCCCATCTGTAACAAGGTATGATTTGAGCTCTTCTTTACTAGAGTTCCCTTCTCTGTTCTGCATCTCAGGATGATCTGTGTACAAAAAGCTCCTGGTCTTGTTTGGTGCCTCTCATTATTACCATAACATTAAAAAAGAAAAAAAAAAGTGAAAGTGAGATTACAGCCTCAAGGTCAGCTTCTGCTGTAGTGCTCTCACCCTTTTGCACTGAAGTCTGCCAGGGTATTACTGAGCACAGGATTTGGCCTTTAAGGTTTTGGTGTACAATATGCACATCTTGTGCTGATATTAAATATGAATATGTTTAAAAGTCTGCTTTCAATCCAAATTTTGAGGGCTTGCCAGAGTAGCAGAGATTGAGATAGGATCTTTTGTACTATTAATTGAAGGCTATGCTTTTATTTCCTTTAAATATTTTTTAAAGCCTCCCTTCTGTGGTAGAAGATATCTTGCTGCTGCTTGGATTGATTCCAAATACTGTTTTCCCCTTTAGCTAGAGCTGCAGAATGTAGTCAGTTTGATTCCTTGCTAAGTATCTTTTCTTAAACACTGGCAATTCAGAGTTGCAGTTACCTTGAGGTGAAAGGGAAACCAGATCAAGATGCTATTAACTGCCACTAGAAAGAAAACATGCCATAATGTCATATGAGTTAATAACTCTAAGTAGCCTGTAAGATGCTGCTGTGGAATTAAATGCTTAACAATAATTCAAGAAGGGCTTACAGAAATTTAAGAATGTGGATCATTTAGTATAGCCGAAATTATGCTCCTGGCATATATGTATGACACATGAGAGCACTTACCTGGAAATTTATTACCCAGCTCTGAGCAAACAAAGCATGACCTACATTTGACTAAAGTCAGCTGTCTCTGGCTAATCCTATGGGCTTCTTTTTATTAATGTCACAATTGCTAATGTGGTATAACATTGTCATTACTGAATAGCACAGCGGGATAAGCTGCAGCTGTTATTTCTCTTTCTATACCTACTAACTCATTAAATTTGAGTTTTGGGGAATACAAATTGTAAAGATTATTCAAATTCTGATTGAGAAATAGGGCTACTGGGAAATTGGTGGCATATAAAGTAACACTTTGATTCAAGGATTTTGGTGCTTTTGTTATTAGGAAGATTGGAATGTTCAGAATTTTTTTTTTTCTTCCTAGTATCTCATCATTAAGGTCCAAATTAAGCCACAGGTAGAACATCAAGAAAAGTAATAGATATAGGGAAATTATTGCACAGTGAGTACTATTCTTTCTGATAGAAAGGGAAAATTCAAAGCTTGTATAGTGAGATCATGGAACAAGTGAGTTTTATTCCACAAGATCAGTAATACACTAATCATCCTATTGTTATTTTAAATAGCATAACTTCCTCATTTAAAATACATAAAAAGTAATGGAGATTAAAGACTTTTTATCTTTAAACAGATTTTTATAGGATTGTATAGTGTACATAGAGGCAGGTCCTTGGACTTCGGTATTTCCACAAAAACACACATGGCAGCAAGATCTGACTTCTTCAAGAGGAAAAACTTTCCAATTTGTCTTCTTCAGGGCTGAGACATTGTTTTTTAATTATGGTAGATTTTTCTGGGAGCCTTATTGCATGCCTACTCTCCTCACCATAAGGCCTGGTTGAAAACTTATTAGAAAAGTAAATAGAATCAATTTCTTTCTTTCTTTCTTTCTTTCTTTCTTTCTTTCTTTCTTTCTTTCTTTCTTTCTTTCTTTCTTTCTTTCTTTCTTTCTTTCTTTCTTTCTTTCTTTCTTTCTTTCTTTCTTTCTTTCTTTCTTTCTTTCTTTCTTTCTTTCTTTCTTTCTTTCTTTCTCTCTCTCTCTCTCTCTCTCTCTCTCTTTCTTTCTCTCTCTCTTTCTCTCTCTCTCTCTCTCTTTCTTTCTCTCTCTCTCTCTTTCTTTCTCTCTCTCTCTCTTTCTTTCTTTCTTTCTCTCTCTCTCTCTTTCTTTCTCTCTCTCTCTTTCTTTCTCTCTCTCTTTCTTTCTCTCTCTCTCTTTCTTTCTCTCTCTCTCTCTTTCTCTCTCTCTGTCTTTCTTTCTCTCTCTCTTTTTCTTTCTCTTTCTCTCTTTCTTTCTTTCTTTCTCTCTCTCTTTCTCTCTTTCTCTCTCTTTCTCTCTTTCTCTTTCTCTCTCTCTCTCTTTCTCTCTTTTTCTCTCTCTCTTTCTCTCTTTCTCTTTCTCTCTCTCTCTCTCTTTCTCTCTTTTTCTTTCTCTCTTTTTCTTTCTCTCCTTTTCTTTCTCTCTCTTTCTCTTTCTCTCTCTTTCTTTCTCTCTCTCTCTCTTTTTTTTCTCTCTCTCTCTCTTTCTCTTTTCCTTTCTCTCTCTCTTTCTTTTCTTTCTTTCTTTTCAGAATGAAGCTCCTCTTTTCAAACTTATTTTTTCAATCTACTCTCCCAAATTGTGACTGCTTGTACCACTGTAAGAGGGGAGAGCTTCCAAAGCGAAGTGTTCCAGGCTGGCTGCATCCCTGGGAGGAGCGCCGCCGGTCCAGGCCCTGGGGTGGGCAGCAGCCAGAGTGCAGCCCAGGCAAAGGCTCGGCAGGAGCCCGGAGCGGGTAGGAGGAGGCATGGCTGGGGCTTTCCCACACCCCGGCTATTTCCTGCTCTCCACAAAGCCCAGGGAAACTGTGTCAGCCGGCACAGTTAGGTCACTGCTCAGGGGTCAGGCCGCAGGGTGGATTTTAATGGAGCTAAGCTGATGGTTGCAGCTGAGGATGTGGCCATTAATTTCCACTCTATTGTTACAGTGAATAGTTTTACAAGCTAAATTCAGTGCGTGATCTATTGCTGTATTTCAAGGGGTGTAAATCCCTTGACTTTCATAGATGGACCTGGGGCAAGGTAATGGTGTTGAAGGATTAAATAAATGAAAGAGTTGAGGCTGGGGGGAAGGGGAGATGGAGTACCCAAATATTGGTGGATGATCATGTAATTGTGGTGAGAAACACGTGGTAGTCAGGCTAATCTGGAAGCATGGATGAATCTGAATTCCTCAAATCAAGATTAAAACCTCCTGCGTTCTTCAGATAAATTGGAAAAGAAATTATCTCTTAGGCATTCATGCACTTAATTACTTTCTCTCCTCCTCCCTCCTCTGCCAACAGAAAAAATAACTGTGAACTTCTATATTCCTGTTTAAAGGGTGATGTCTGCTGTCAGGCTGTGGCTGACTGCTCCTGGGGATAGGTGGTCAGCCTACAGTGGGTGCTCTGCACTCAGTACAGTAAGGAGATGGGTACTCAGTAGTGTTAATGAACCTAAAACATTGGGAAGCGCTATGGAGAGGAGGGGACTTCAACTGGGATGTCATAGCTACAGAGGAGGGATAATGTACTGATCAATCTTTGCAGATGATGGATAGAATTTGTTCCTGGGAATTCTGTGGAATGTAATGTCTGTGATGTCTATGGTCATTGTAAATACTGTTCTCTAACCTCCTTAACTTTCCCTTTCTGAAGCAGTATTTCCTCTTGTCTTGCTCCCATGTCTTGATTGAATAGTTTTCAGATTTCCTGAAAGTGAAGCCTTTTCCCCCACCTTTTTTCTTTTACAAATTTGGTCTTGTGTGAGCCCACCCTCTCCCCTTCATCAAGCTTGATCCCAGATGCCTCCTTGATCTCCTGTTACCTAGTTCCACAAGCTGTGACTACTACTGCAGCATGCTAGCTTTTGAAAATGGAGCTTCACAAGGGAGCCTGGGGATGATAGAGGATAGCATGGAGTGTAGGGGAGGAGGTACTGAGGGCTCTGGTAGAACAAGGTTGGCCCAGTTCTCCACACATTCCAGTGTGAGGAATGCAGTGCGCTCCTCTGCGTGTGCGTGATAGGAGGGGAGGCTGCGCAGAATGATTCATATGGGAAATATGCCATGACCACACTGGAAACAAAACAGCATCAGCTCAAATTCTGGTGGGGTTTTGGAGTGAGGAGAAATGCTTTTTAGTTTTATTAGGTGGTTTGTGGTCTATATGAATAGGCTTGAGGGTTCAGCTTTGTGCTTTGTGAGCTGGTGCCCACCACAGGCATTGTCGTTTCTGCAGGAGAAGGATTTGGTGAGCTTAAGAATCCTTCCAGAGCATGACTTGGGAATGGAATAGCATGTGGAAGTTCTCATTGCTCTGCTTCTGGGTAAAATGGAAACTTCAGCAACATAAACATAGGATTTCTAATGCATAATGCAAATAAGTGTACTCAAAATTTGTATTAAATGTGCTTAAAAGTTAATTATTGGATATTTTTAAACAGCAAATGCCATAGAATTTTTATTAATTAGCCACATGGCTGTGGGAACTAACTTAAACGATGCTTAAATAATACATGAATGTTCCTTTTTTCTGTTTTGTTTTTGTTGTTATTTTAACTCTCCCTGCTTCTCCCATTTCCTGCCTCATATTTTTATTGAAAATGAAACAAGACCATTCCCATGCATCAAACAAAAGCAGTTCCCTGATGGTGCTTGAAACACACTCTGCCTCTGTATTTCCATGTGGATCTTAGGGGAAAGAAAATAGCCTGTACAGATCAATCATGATAGGAGCAGGTCTGCTGCCATTCTTTCCCCACCCGGACTATTCCCCTTAGAGGAGTTTCTTTTCCAACGGAGTCCTTTCTGATTAGCAGTTTGCTCCCTCTGTCTGTGAGAGATGATAAAGCAACGGCAGCAGAACCATTATTTATCCTTATTGTGGTTTTAGAGGAATGTGTGACTGCTTGTGAGTTGCAGATAAGATTAAAGTTACTAAGAATAGAAATCTCTTTGAGCTTTTATTCATCTTCCTGAGAACCACAGCCCTGACTGATCAACTTGTTTATAGTTTATGCAGTTTCAAATTTGAGAAAATTTTTGGATAATTGAACAATTGTCTGAAAAAGGCATGGAGTTCAATGAGCTTAAAGCTTTTGGGAGATTGCATTCTTTTTGAATAAACAAAGAATGAAAGGTTTTAATTTTTTTTTTGGACAATATTTTCTAAGGTGTTGCTGTTTAGGGGGAGGAGGTGAGTTTAGTTCTCTTCCCTGCTGCCTGCTGCCCGCTCTTAGACTTTTACAAAGTCTGTGTACCAGATGAGGAACCAATGGGCCAAATGACAAACTTTGGAAATGGGCTGTCCAGGCAATGCTGGGAAAGAGGCCGGAGGCAGATAACTCTATGTACCTGCCCCCTGAAATATGGTTCTTTTGCTTCTAGGTTCCATGCAGGTATTTCAGGGAGGGTCACAATTTTTCTGCCACCTTTCCTTCCTTTCATGTGGCCTGGTTGACACTAAAACAGTTCAGATGTGCATCCTCTGCTTGCTGATTTTCTCATGATAGTGCAGAGGAAACACCCCCAACAATTAATTAACAAGCAAATAAAACCATTCAGAAACTAAACTTTCCATTAAGAAAAAACAACTCCTTCAAAACAAGGTCTCAGCTTTTCCCATAATCAACCAAAATATTTACTGAGTGTACACAATAAAGAACTTAATTTATGGCGTGAGTAGTGACTGGGTATACAAAACCCAAGTGAACTGAGAAGTGAGCAGTTTCACCAGTGCTTGTTAGAGTGTCAATGGAAAAACAAGTGTGTGAGCTAATTAAGTCATGTGTTAGCAAATGGCGTTGCTGTGTAGGCACAGGAATAGGAGAGAACACTGGCCTTCAGCACAGAACGAAACCTGACTGAACAATATTCTGCAGCATGCAAAACAACTTGAAATGTTAAATGGTTGGGGAAAATAAACTTTCTTTGTATCTTTCTTGTACTGATGTACAAGAATCATAACCCTTTTTCATTTAAACAAATGCTATCTTTAATTTCCAGATACTCCTTAAAAAAGGCAGATAGATTCTCCCTTGGCTGCAGTTAAATACAAAAACCTCTTTATCAATTTTTCAAGGAATGAGCCTGCACTATGTCTTGTTATTTCTAGCCTGACAAAGCAGAAGTTGTATATTTTCAACATAATAAGATCCATTTTGCTAGATATTTCACTACAGGAAGGGCATTAATTAAATCAAGAGGCTGTTTGCATCCATGTATGATTTTGTCCAAAGCTGAGTGTTTAAAACAGCTGATCTATATCTGAACTTCGAACAGGATTTTTGGTGAACATGCAAATTAACTACATTGTGTTACGAAAGTACCCGTTCGTGACTAATAGAAATTACCAGGGTAATGCTGCCTTTGTTCTCCTTTCATTATCCTCTTGTCCCGTAGCGTAATATTGTATCTTTGGTAGTGTTTAATTTTATGTAAGAGGAATAATGAGAGGAAGAACGCAGTGAAGAATAAGGACATTCTTTGTTACGCACGGGAACGATTGGTGCTGCTGCTTGCCACATGGAGGAGCTCGGGTATCACGTTAGGAATTACCGTGAGCCTGGCGAGCCCGGCAAAGCCGCTCTGGAAAAGCAATTCCTGGGATTATCTTGGCCTCATGCTTGCCCCTGGGTGTGTGGATAAGGTTGCTGCAACCCTGTGGCAGTAATGCATAAGAGCATAATTTGTTCTGTAGTAGTCCTAATACTCTTCCCTACTCGTACCACAAGGATCTCCAACCTACTTAGACTGGTGCAAGCCTTGGCTATGGCTTTAATGTGGTTTATAGATATGTTTCCACAACTCCTCCTCCTGCTACAACATAGCATAACTAAGAGATAAAATGAGATAAAAAAAAATGAGATAAAAGTCCTTCCTACCTTACTGTGCCATACAGAACTGTAGATTTAAATAATGTAGATTCAAATAATGTAGAGTCAGCTCCACAATCTGGCTGTAACAACATAAAGGGCCATTGACCCATAGCTATTTTTGTCTCTTTCTGACCTACTAAGATACTTTTTTTTTTCTTTAGTACACTTCTAGTGGAGAAATTTATGAGAAAATTCTCTAGATAAGTTCAGGAAAATCTATCTGTGCTAGGAAGTCTGTGCCAGCATCAGTCCTATGGCAGGTGGATCAGTGCAGATCAGGACAGTTCTATGTCTTAGTGGATGGATCTGGGAGTGGGGGTTTGGGCTGTGCATGTTTAGTGTGACCTGTTGGACCATCTTGATATGCACTGGCTGGGTACGGTGTCCTTGGTTTTGCTCCCCGTGGTCATGCTCTTTTATGTAGGCTGGATAGTGCATGTAAACTAAAAACATCAGCTCTGATGAACTAGGAGAATGAGGAAAATTAGATGTACACCAGCAGGAGGGAGTGGAAGAGAAGCTAGAGGCCTCCCATGCCATTAATTTCTTAAGGTCAGGTTTTCACAACCCGTTGGCTCATTAAACACGTCATTTTGAAGCACCAGTTTCAGGTGCTCTGTGAGACTCTGCCTGAGGTGTGGGAGGAGGTGCCTGTGGGAGATGCTCACCTGGCAGCTCTTGGGGGGACACAGCTGGCCACAGCGAGGTGCTGGGTTAGAGGCAGGGATGGGAATGGAAAAGCAGATCAAGGGCCTTATCTTCCAAAACTACAGTCTTGTGCTGATTATTTCTGGTTAAAAACAGGATTTCACTCCTTTTACAGTAATAAAATCACAACTCATGGCTTTTTTTTCCAGATTAATTCCTTTTGTTATCAGGCTTTACTGATGAATTATTGTCAGAGTATTACTCCTCCTCTCCTTCCCGGGAAGTATAAACATTTTTTCTCACAGTGCTACCTGTGCTGTTGATGGGGTCAGGAGTGAAACTGGCACAGCTGTAGCACCTGTCCTGTGTTGTAGGCACACAAAAACTTCTGGGGAAAGGAGGAACCACCTCAGGGTCTGTGGTGCTGTTAACTTCTGCATTTTCCTTTTTATTGCTTCCATTGGTGGTCTCAGTTGCAGCACTGTGTGCTGAAATAGCAGAAGCCTGAAAAGCTTTGGGGTTCTCCAGCCTCTATTGCTTCCTGCAGCCAGCTCCTGAGGGAAACACCAGCCTGGTGTGTCTTGCAGGAGGAAAAGGTAAAGTAGCCATTGCTGCTGCTTACCAGTTCATTTTAAGTTACTGTGCAGTTTTTTGCAGTATGATATGCTAAAACTACAAATGTCAGTCTTCCAAAGCAGATGATTATTAAAATGTCAGTCTTCCAAAGCAGATGATTATTAAAAAGCAGTATTCTTCCTAGGTCAGATCAATGAAAAAAAAATCTAAGTTTTGGCTTTTTAGATAGCCCTGAAAGACTTTGTGTTCTTGTAAATCTTTGTTGGAAAGGTTAAATGACACTGGTTGCAACCAGCCGTAATTACACAAACAGTTTTGTTTTTACATTTGCCTCTGAAGTGTGTTAAATTTCTCGACTTGTTTGACAGGGATGTCTCACTTTATTTCCTGAGATTTGAGGCACAGAAAAAAAGAGCTCATGACATTACTGTCTGAAGCAATTCAGAAATGTGACACACCTCATGGCTGCAAGGGTAACTGCTGCAGATTCAGCTGGAAGAGTGGCAGTAGGAAACACTTCTAGAAAGCCAAGATTCCTTTGTGAGCTAATAGATCTTTCTGGCCATATGAGTAAGTAAAATTCGCTAATAATAAGTTAATTATGATTCAAATTTGGATTGGATCTAGGCTTTAAATGTGAATCCTGCAAAATCTATGTTTGTACTCTTGCCTTCTTTTTTCTTACCTGCTGCAATATTGGTAAATACATTGAGTAAGTTAATTGGGTTAAAGGGGTGGTAAATGCAGTAACACAGCACAGAACTGGCTCTAAATTAGCAGTTACAGGTGATAAATTATCCATTTCTGATTTGATGAGGGTAGAACATAAAAGTGTGCAGTACCAGCAATTGGTACTTTAAAAAAAATGGTGTGCCATTAACTTTGTTGCTGCATTCCAGGGAAACAATAAAAAACTATGGAAAATATACACCTTCTTTGAATTAAAATACACGCTCTTTGTATTAAGTTGCAGCAATACACAAAGTAATACATACTGTCCAAGACAGGCAAGGTAGTCCTAATTCCATAGATTTGGGGTGTTAGGAAGCTTATCTGAGGTTTGAGGTTTCCCTTCCAGAAACTGGAAGAGATCAAAGTGTGCAGCTGAGTAAATAGAGGGCTCCACTTCACTTGGTAGGAATTTGCATTGGTGGAATTGCATGGTGAATAGGAGAGAGGAGATTTTGGCTAGGAAAGTGCCTTTTGCTTCTGTTTCTTTGAAGTTTAATCTAAATAAAAGAAAGAAAGCTTTCCCAATATAGGTCTCTCATATAAATATAAGAACTTCATAAACCCCTTCTCTCCTTAGTTCAATCATTTAAGCAGCCCATAATGATGTTGAGGTTAAAGAAGGTCTTCAGTTCCATGCTGAAGTCTTCAGCTCTGATAATTCTTGAGGGATCTTTCAGTGAGCAGAGTTGTGCTGACCCTCTTGAACAAGTAATTAATGAAACAGCTTTGTGATAAATAGTTGCGTGCTAATGACCTGCAGAGGGGGTTTATAGAGAAAGGCAGTGGTCTCTTGGGGTCAGTATAGCTGGTATTGCATTTTTAGGAGGAATAAAGGTGTTAATACTGCAGTTGCCAGACACAATCCATCTGAAGAAGTTAAATCTCTACTGAAATCCCCTCTACAGGGTCAATAACTTCTTTACACTTAACTTATGCCTCCTTTCTGAGTGCTGCATAGAGCTGCAGCTGTGTGCAACAGCCACTGAGCTCATGACTGTTAAAAGCTGCCCTTCTGCTTCTGGAAGGATTTGCAAAGTTTTTTTTTTTTTTTGTAGTTAAAGTTTATAAAGCCTTTTTGTGTTTTTGTGCTCCTCAGAGGGGAGCATGAATTCAAGGCTTTCAGTTCCTACTGTGCAAAATCTGGAGTTTTCTCTCAGGCCTCCATTCTCTGGGAGTCAAGTGGTGCTGCAGAAGGGCTGTAGTGTGGCCAGAGAGCCTGGCATTCCTGCCTCTGCACTGTGCCTGCTGCAGATCTTGAGCTCCAGCTGTTTCAGTCACTTTGAGAGGATTTCAGGGAAAATTCCTTCCAGCAGGTGCTGTGTGTCCACGATCCTACTTTCTAGTTTCCCACTGATCTTGGAAATACAGCAGAAAATAAAGAGGATGATATGTCTTCTTTTCTCTTGAAGTTGCCTTTTTATTTTTTTTTTCATTTTCTGTTTTACCGCACTTTGTCATATTCTAAAAATTAAGTGTTAACATATTTGCAGTCTTGAAAACCTGAATGATTGTAAATTTATACAATCACTCTTCAAAGGCAAAACTGATTCCCCCCCCCCCCCCCCCATTTCCTATTCAGCCTTTCTGTTATTCTTCAGAATGTTGGCTGTAGGAACTATGAATGGAACTGTAGGAACTAGGAATGAAAAAAATATAAGTAAGTGTCATCAAGACTTGCCCCCTTTTTCATTTTGTCTAGCGACATATTTGTTTGGTAAAAACCCTGTTCTCCATCCCCAGCCTAGGACATCCCCCAACAAAGCAAAACATTTGCAAAATATTGCTATTCCAGCTATTTCAAAGGCAAGGCAAAGAAAATTAAAAATACCTACACCCTGCACAGAAAAAAGAAGTACCAGGAACTGGAGACTCTGAAGGCAGTACTTTCTGCCTTTGTGGCATGGCAGTGCTCTGGGTAGAAACAGCTGCAATACTGAAATGGCTGTGAACTTGATGGCCTCTTTTGGTGAAAATAATTTTTGTCTCTGTGGTTAAATTCTCCTCCTTTTCCTAGAATTCATGTCTACATTTGATAGGGAGAAAGATAATACTGGGGGACTTTGAAGAGAACTATGTTTATTCATGTAACTCCAGGAAACAGCAGGAGTATTCCATTTATAAAGTGAGAGAGGGAATGACCAAAACATTTTAAAATTTAAGTGTCTAAATATGGATCCTAGACAACTTATCTGACTCTCTTCAGAAGTGGTCTCTAGATTCTATGGGCAGGAACATTTAAGACCTTGCCAAATACACTTTATTTTTTTTTTCTCTGATGCCCTAATCCACAAATTCATGCGCCTGAGGACAGAGGGGGAAAATCTAGAAATTTAGAAGCGTTTTAGAAGTGCTTTATGCATGCCCATTCCCTAACATGCATAAAGTGTACAGTAGAAGAATGAGGAGGATACAGCTTCTGTATCTGTAAAGCACCAGAAAGGAATTTGATGAGCTACTCCAATATCTCCTAGGCTAGATGAGATAATATATAATTAGAATATTTATGATCACTGGTGACAAGTAGGAAGGATAATATTCACTAGCTGCAATATTCAACTTCCCTGCAGGCTGAAATGTGCGTTAAAGTGGATGTAGTATGTGGAGGGCTAATACAATAGATGTGGATCATTGTGGGGAGAAAAGGCTTTAAAATACCTTCCCAGTCTGCAATTTTTCTCTTTGTCTGGGAACAAGATCTTGCTTTGCTCCCAGAAGTAAATCCTGTTTTAATGAAATGCCTTAGGAAAGCTACCTTTCAAGGTAGTGTTCTCTGTCTCCTTCAAGTGTTTATACATAGAAGACATTCTGAAAAGTAATGCAGAGAAATTTTTAAACATTAACAAGACTCACTTTCTTTACTAATTGCTAGTGGCTTTGTGTTAAACTTGTACTTTTCCACTTCAAATACATGCAGCCTTTCTTTGAGCTCAGGGAAGGTATTTGCACTTTTCTAGCATGTGGATGAGTTCCAGCTGCCCCTTTGAAGTGCTGTTTGAGGCCGTAATCCTCTGAGCAGTCTGGCACAAAGCTCAGCTGGAACTGCACCACGACAATTTGCAAGGTGGAAGCCACTGAAGCACTTTGCTTCAGTCTAGCAGAGAAATGGGAAAAGTCCCCCAGATCCAACTGAGAGCTCACAAAATGGGAAAGTTTTCAGTCTCCCTATCTATCTCCTTCCAGCCATTATCAAGAACCTGCTTTGTGAGTTTTTTTCAGCTAATTTTTTTTCCAAAACCTAGTCTCTCATGTCTTTTCTGGAATAAGAGTTTTCAAGAAAAACATTGTGTAGGCTGAGGGACATGCCAAAATTAGGAGGTAACAATGCTGTATTATAGCCATTATGACTCTGCTCTTCAAATATTTCCTGCCAGCCCTTGTTCAGTGAGCTTTAGGAGCTTTAGTCTTTTGTGTGATTCCAGTTTCCAGAAATCCAGCTTTGTAGTCCTTAGATACTCTGTCAAAATCTCCCACTCTCCTGTCTTTTCCACTTGCTGCCTCTGAGGGTTTAGTCTTGCAAGATGTTGAATGTACTGGATATAATTAGAATCTGGAGAAACTCTTGTGTGCATCAATTGCTGCTCACACCAACTACTTATCATACCCCAAGCACTTCACAGGCACAGAAGGTAGAGAAGCCATTCCAGGTGTCTCTCCACACACTTAACAGTCAGTGGTTATTTTTCATTCCTGAAATTACACACATGCTTTACAGCATGGGGATTGAAACGCTCATCATTTTGCAGAGTCACAATCCTGAACAGTATATGTGGTTTGAGGTTTGCTGTGCCTACCCAGAAAACACTTTGTATGCTGATTATACAAAACAGGAAGCAAGCCAGGCATGTTCACAGTGGAGTAAGGGGCTGCAGACAGGTCTATGGTTGTAAGATGTGCCTCAGATCCCAGTTCCTGCCCTCAACAAATTACCCCCTACACTGAAAAGCAGAGTTTTGGGGATAGCCTGACTCTTAGGACAGGAGGATTTAGCTGATGGTGTAAGCAGCTATTTTTTCTGTGGAGGAAACAGGTGTGACAAACTCAATGCTTGGTAAATACGACAGATGAACAGACTTTCACAGAGCAACAATATGTTGTGATGTTTGATTGCTCACTGTTTGGCAGAGCTGTTCCAGGGAACCAGATGATTGCATGTGAGCTTCACCTCACTGGCTCAAAACAACTGCAATGCTCTTCTTTAATATATGGAATACTTTTGTTATATGCTGCTCCTTCAGATTTCCAATAGAAAATAATTTTTAGCGTTTCTGTGTCTACAAGTTTTATAACAAGTGGTCCATAAATTCCCTCTCTAATATTGTGTAGCTGTGTAGTGCTGGTGGTTTATCACAGGGATAATTTTATAACTTGTGTCACACGGGGACTCAGGTTGTAAACTGTATGCTTGTTCTAAATCTTCAGCAGTTTGTTGTGATCCAGCTCACTGCTGCACTTCTAATCCCCTCCTGAATATGCTTTAGAGTAAGTTGTACAGTGGAATTTTTGTACTTACCTTTACTGAGGTAAAATTTATCCACTGAACACATGTATAGGAAAATATTACGTTGTGCTTTTGTGATTTCGCTCCTGATAAGAATTTTATTCTTAATCAATGTTTCTGCTTATTGGCACAACTAATTTTAATTAAAACACTGAGGTTTGCCTATCAAGAATTTGTATGTATTTACCCTGCAAGGTCAAGAACTTTTTAGTATTGTTGTTTTTTTTGGTGGGTTTTTTTTTGGTTCTTTTTGTTTTTTGTTGTTGTTGTTTTACAACTACAGTGTGAGCTGATATAAGAAAAATTGCCTTCTGAAGAAAGCAAGCTTATCACTACGCAGTTTCATGGATAAGAAATAGCTTATTTTTTCTATGATCTTGTCATAATGCTAGCTAGCTAAGACACAGGATATGTGTTAGGGAATGAACATTTATGGCTAGTCCAGTGGATGTGGAGTCCTTTGGCTCTCTCTCTTCACACCACCCAAGCATAATGCAGCTCCTTGTTTGCATCACATTACATGACATTAGTACAAAGTGCCAATCTTTAAGTACAGATTTGCATCCTTTCTGATAACAGAAAGAGAAGATAACTCTCCTTCCAAAGCATTTTGTATCTCTACACCAGTCAATTGCAAAGCTTCTCAAGGGACATCTCTTTTGTAGTCTTAATGCACTCCTTGTACATCCCAGACTTGATACATAATCTTTTAAACTGCACAAAGAGCTCTGCTCAGTGATACTAAGTCTTCCACAAAGATGAGTCATATTTATTGCATTGGGCATATTTAAACTACTTATTCTATATATCTGTCTAAACTGATGTAGGTAAAATAGGCAGTTACTACAGACAGCCTGTAAATCTGGCATTCTTTCAAGGCCTGGAGCAATCAGCTATTGCTGGTGCAGAGTCATGGAATGAATTTTAAAGTAATCAGTTTATGCCAAGTCTTTCTTAATGTACTTGCAGGTCTAGTGGCAACAGGAAAGAAAAAGATAGTGATAGCTCATCTGGGAATGATTCTATTGTGTTGCATAATCTGCAGCTATACAGCAAAATGTACTTTGAGCAGGAGAGGTCTCTAGAGGTTTGCTGTGTTTTTTTAAATCTTGAAAGGCACAAATTTCTTGTCACAGACAAGGCTTTACATCAGAGAGTTGATTCAAAAAAGTGTGGCATTTATCTTAATTTTGCTCTTTTCAACTTCAGTGACACCATTTTGCCACTGAGTGGGAGTAAGATTAGAATAGTGCTGAACATCTTTGACAGATATTTTCAAGTTGGCAATTTTCTGGAATTGCAAAGAACTTTACCTGCTTGGTGCATTGAAAATACATTTCAGACTGTTTTGGGTGTATAATGCAGCCATAGAAAATTCCAGAAAATCCAGAGCAAAGATTTACATGAGTTTCTCTTCTCCAGCTGTAACAAAAAAAAAAAAAAAAAAAATTGTATGTATGCATGTGTTTGAACTCTTTAGATAAACATATACAGAGGTAGAACTTAGCTGATGCTATGGTGTGTTGAAAATTTTGGAGTATTGTTTTGTTGTTTTTTCTCTGATGGAATTGTGCATAGACATTTATCCCTGATTGGAGACCATTGATCTAGAACTGTTGCTTCTTCTAAATATAAAAAAAATTAAACCTATTCATTTAAAGACAGCATCACTAGGCAGACTTTTAAAATATTTTTTAGTAAAGCTGCCTACATCCCAACTTCTGATATAGAGGCAAGATTGTCTTTTGACACTGGAGTACTTATAATGCTGTTACAGGTCACAGTATATTGGTTTTTGTTTTCTCTTTCTCTGCTGCTGCCATTTCTCTCCTTCCTTTCTGCTCCTTGAGATCCACATGCTGTTCAGCAGGAATTGCTCTAGATTAACATTTTCATCAGTCTGAAAGTCCTGTGGTCTGGTACTCTGTCCTTCTCTGGGTCTGACAGTCACTTCTGGTGCCTCCTGTTAACATTGCACAGGGCCCAGGCCTTCTTGCCAAGGCTATCTCTAAAGATATTTGGCAAATTCCATGAGAAACTGATGAAACTTGAATGATTTTTTGTTATTTGACTTGGATGGGATGAGTTGCTGAGATCAGGTATGGCCCTTTCCCAGAGGTTTCAAGCCTCTAGGATTTCAGGGTTGAGCAGGAGGGGAAGCAGCAAGCCCTGAGCCCTGAGTGATGCTCTTGTTTGGGCTGTGCTGACCAACTCTTATCTTCCTGCAGCTTTGCAGAAAGGGAAAAGGGGAAAAGATTCTCTGAGCATAACCCCCTTCTCTACACTACCTGAAAACAGAACTGGGGGAAGTAGTGGGGGTTTCCTTCTATCCTCTGTGGAGGAAGGTTTTTAAAATAGCATTTCAAAGACACAATATTGGAAGTTTGGGGACTGCTGATTGCTACCTCTAAGAAGAGACCTGTAAAGCAAGTGAGTTAACTGGGGCAGACACTTTGATGGTGGGAACCTAATCTCACTTTACTAGGGCTCTGTGCCCACAAACCAGGATTTTGCTCTCTTCTGTAAAAGTTTTTATGTGACTGTGGGCTTATGAAAGTCCTAATACCAGAGATGTTGAAAATGCAACAGTTTTGGGAGTTAGGTTCTTTAGGCAATACCTCCAACTCCATCTGAATTTGTAACAGTGTCTTTATCTTTGTGTTTACTAGCAGATCATAAAAAAATAATGAAATAAATAAAATCCCCACCCCACAACAAACAAAAAATCCAAACTGGACACATTCAGAGATGGATTTAGGAAAAAAAAAATTATGTGAGAGACAGGAGGGAATTCGAAATGCAAAGAAGAATTGTTTAAACAATCCTGAAATGATAAAGTTTTCTGTCAGAGTAACAGATATTATAGCGTACTACCCCTCCCCCACTTTTTAATGGAATTTGAAAGTGTGGGACTCTCTCATTTGAAGGAGCTAGACACAGGAGTATAGATCTTTGTTTCAGGGAATTTGAGAATGTGTCAGACATCTCTGAGTATAAGAGGTCTTTGAAGTATACTACTAAGCTTTGTACTTGAAAGAATTAAAGGATGCTGTATAGCTTTGTGTGAAAAGAGAACTTCAAAGCATACTAAGAAGTAGTGAAAGATCTGCAGTTACTAAATTTACAGTAAAGAACTGTAGTAAGTCTTCCTTTTTATGTATAATAGCAACATGATATTTATGGAGAAGGCACAAAAGATGGTGACTGAATGGATCAGTCAATGGGACGGACAGAATTTTGAAAAACTTAGTGTTTGAAATCCATCAAATGGTGATGAAACAGCCATGACTGCTCAAGGTGCTGAGTTAAGTGTGTTGCTATGGTCTTCCACATTAAATGGTTTCTGCTCTTTAAAATTTCTGTGTATTTAGTTGAGCCTTGATTTTCCACCATGACAGCTGTGTTTTCATGTTAAGCCATTAGAAGTCTGCTAGACTGTTGGGCACTGATCATACTACTGAGCTCCAGCCTACTCTATGGTTTTTAGTGTTAAGGATATTTTTGTTATATTTCAAGAAAATTTCTCAAAAGATGGGTTGAGAGAGAGAAATCCAAAACATTATGTGTTGTAGGAAGAAGCTGAGAGGTGTGAAAGAACACAGGACCTTGGGGTACGAGTTAAAGCCCTTAACTCCTCTAAGTTTGGCACAGATCATCAGTCACATGCTTGGTGCCAGTAGCATGCAACAGTTGAAGATTTTTAGCTTTTTCTCAATTTTTTCTCTGTTTAGGACTTTTATAAGGATGAATATAATGATGTTTTTTGAAGGGAACTAAGAGTTATCTTCAGTTTGGAGGATCACGAATCCCTGGAGACAGGAACAGGTGGGATGATGACCTGTGACTTACTTTGGCTGAATTTGGATTCTGAAAGCTATGTCTGACAGGTAGACTAGCACAAAAATAATATGTGAATTAGTAGTGTAATGTATGCTCCGTGCTAATTGCTTTTTTATGCATTTTGGTAAATTTGAGGGGAGTGATACCTTCCAGATGGACCTTGACAGGCTTGAGAAGTGGGTCAATGCCAACATCATGAAGTTCAACAAAGCCAGGTCCTGCATATGGGCTGCAGCAATCCTCAATATCAGCAGAGTAGAGAGGGGTGAATGGACTGGGAGCAGCTGTGAGGAGGACTTGGGAATATTCACAAACAGACATTGGAAATGAGGTGGCAGTGTGTGTTTGCAGCCCAGGATGCCAGCTGTGTCACAGGCTGCCTCAAAAGCAGCGAGATCAGCAGTCTGAGGGAGGGGAGGTGATTCTCCCCCTCTGCTCTGCTCTCATCAGGCTCCACCTGGAGCACTGCATCAGCTCTGGGGCCCCCAACATAAGAAGGATGTGGACCTCTTAGAGGGCCACAATAATGATCAAAGAGCTGGACCATCTCTCCTATGCAGACTGAGTTGGGGCTCTTCAGCCTGGAGAGGAGAAGGCTCCAGGGAGATTTTGTTGTGGCCTTTCAATACTTAAAGAGCCACAAGAGAATGGCCAAAGACATTGAGAGGGACACTGAAAAATGTTACCCAGAGAAGCTGTGAATGCCTGGAAGTGCTCCAATTGGATGGGGCTTTGGCCAGTGCAGTTTATGGAAGGTATTTCTGCCCATGGCAGGGGGTTTGGACAAGACAATCTCTGAAGCTCCCTTTCAACCCAAAGTATTCTATGGCTCTGTATTCCTCTTCATTAGGTGTATCTCTGTTTTCATTAGAAGTAGGATAATCCATGCTGCACAAAAGAATCCTTTGTTTCCGTGTAAGTAGCGACTAATGCACACTTATTTCATTCCCTGTATCCATGGCTTTTAGGCTTATCCTAAGAAAGATGATGCTTGAAAGTATTTGGAAAAAAAGTGAGTGTAGCCAGGAGAAGTTGGCTGTTGCAAGGACTGGATTGGGGAATGGGGCAGGTAGGGCCAACACAGCTGCCACTGGTAGGAGACACTGACCATGATAAGGATCAGTGACTGGGAGGAGAGGAAAGCCATGACTTGTGGGAGCTGACAGCTGACCCAGGGAGAGAAATTTGCTGCACCAACTTACTATGCATTAACTTTGCCATCTAAAGAAGCCTTAGATGACTGAAGGAAAACCGTGTACCCAGAGAAACCATTTAGAGCACCATTCTTCCAGATTATAAATTGGAAGAGCTAGTTTTATAATCTAGATTTTTGAAAAACTAAAAGAAATTCAATCACCCCCCAATTTCGCTACTTCTCCAAATGGCAGCAGTATGTCATCAACTAAATCAATGTAAATGAGTGCTGACTCCAGTTTTTTTCTCACTTAGCTATGAAAAGTATTGAATGTTTCTTCAGTGATGTTTTATTCAAAATTTATTCAAAACCAGCTGGAAAGAAGAGGGAGAAGCTGTGGCTCCAGAGATTCACTGTCAGCTGTGCCATACATCTCCAGAGACTGTTATAACTTGCTTTGGGATCTTTGTTCTATACATAGCTTCTGAGGGCTGCCTACACGCTCATTATTCTACTGCCTTGATCCTTTTCTGTGTTTATGAGATGAATGAATGGCTAAGGTCAGTCTTGGACTCAGTGGTTTGCCAGGTGGCACTGCTAAATCTTGGCAGAAGGCCACATTTCCTTTTTCGAAGATGAGATAATCCGGCAGTGCCGATGTCTCTTTAGATATAGAAAGAAAGATGAGGAGTCTGTAAGATCTTACATTGTCTCCTCTTCTTATATTTTGAAATAAATACCACACCAAAACCATTAAGTGAGGCACAGCTGTAATTCTAATACACTTTTACAGAGCAAGTACTTTCAAAAGTATCCATTGGAGGACAGTAGAACACTATGAATCAAGGAAGTATGGTGTTTCTACTTAAAAAAAGAAAGCCACATTTCTCTTTGAAAAAGAAAAATTAAAGTAGAACATTTTTTGTTTACATAACATGGTCTGAAAATCCATTATTACTTGACAGTTTTTCTCTGTCTCTCACACCTTCTATAGCTCCCTTACTGCTTTGTTTTTGTTTTTGAAAGTAGAGGCATGTACTCACTCCCTGGATGCTTTTATAATCACTTGTTCCAATTTGAAATAATTCTCAGATGGGCATGAGTTTTTCTATTCATTTTTTAAAAAATATTTTTATTTTTAGTTTTTCAGCTTTTAGTCATTTGCAAGTCTTACATTAGCTTTTTAACCTCATTTATATTTAAAATTATTACTATCCTTCCATGTTTTTCTTACATCTCGCTGAAAAGGTGCTGAAATAAGTAGCCAATCATTAGTAATGGAACTGAGATATAAGTCAGAAAACTTAGTGCGGGACTGAAGAACACTTTTGACTCAACATGGCTCTCTGGGAATGGAAAAAAAAGACTTCAGGTTTTGATTCAGTCTAACACAAATAAACTCTCATCTACCCTCTCATTGTCAGTATTCTGCTCCTTTCTGCTCACATCCATTGCACTCAAAATTGCAGCTGCTGAAATTATTTTTGTCCTCTGTCATTCAGAGGTCAGAAGATAACTGTGTTGTATTTAAGATTTTCTTTTCTTTCTTTTTTCCCCTCTCCTTACTTCTGAGGTCTCTCACAGCCTTGAACTTTTCTATAAATTGTATCCACACCTGTGATAGTGAACTCAAATTTCTTCCCAACTTCTGTGCCAGACCATTCTCTCCTTTTAAAGCAATATTTCCTTTCCACTTGAAACATGCTGGTAGTAGGATGTGAAGGATTGCCTTGAGATTTTTCTCTTGGAATTGGTGTTTAAAAACAAAGCCCTTACTTATGTCTTGCTTAATATCTGACCTCCATGTGGGGATATTTGGAAGACTTATGTGTGAATAAGAGTTCAGTGGGGGTAGTGGAAGAGGGAGGAAGAGAGACAGGAGTTGTGGAGGGCACAGCATCTGCTTTCTGGTTCTGTCACTCCGGTAATCTTGTGGTCCCTTTGCTGTCACATTTTTATGTTTCCTGTTTGTAGTATGTGTAAAGTACATTGTGCTGTTGCTTTTACATTAATTTCACAAAACTCTGCATAAAGTATTTATTCAGAGGTTGATAATGTAATAGTAATTTCCAAAGAGAAAACTAGTACATTAAATACTTTTTGCAAATAATTCGGCTGAATTTGGCTTTTCACTCTTTATTTTTACATAGGGTCAAGCTCCAGAGCAGTAAGTATCTTTACACTTTGGTGACCTTTATACAACTCCAGCTTTAGTTCTCAGTTTAGTTCAAAGGAAAAACTAATGCTTTGCAAAGTTCAGAAATCAGTGTATGTACACACATAGAGAAACCACGATCACACATGACATTTCCATTTTATTGCACCCAAATTTAACTGTAGATAAGGAGCTTGTGTTAATATTTTGTGTTTCCCTTCCTCTGTTACATTGCATGTGGTGTTGTCTCTCTACGTTTGTGTGCAAAGCTTGTCCATTGTATTTAAAATTGTAATACAATGGTGAAAAATAAGTACTTACGTGGGGGAATTTTCTAAGAAGGTGACTTCACAGTGATATCTGATTAATTTATTCCTATCCCTGCTGTTACTCTCTTCAAATGATTTCCAGATGCCTAATCTAGGTATCAAAACATGTAGTAATAAGTGGGATGAGATAATAAGTCAAAGTCTGCTATTATTTAGTGAGAGGGACCATCTCTACCTTATTCTAGACAGTGTGGTGCCACACCATCTTCTGCAATCTTACATGAACAGCCTGCTAGGAAAGCTATTTGTCACAAGTCGTTTGCATAATGTTTATTGAGCAGAGGAGGAGGGTGAACGGATTGCCTTTGTGCTCCTGAGCCCCTCTGTGTGTAAGCAGAGCAGGGAAATCCCTGAGACTTGACCTACAGTTCTGCCCATAATGGGCCAGGCTGCTCCCCTGCTACTTTCATCAAGGGTTGCCTTTCTTGTGGGATTGCCTTGCTGGTTTCCCTGCCCTCAGCAGTGTTTAACATTCTTCAGGTGTATCAGCACAGCCCAATGCTTCCGGTTAAGCAGTTCACATTTAAGAAGAATTATGAATTGTGTAATATCAAATTGAAGCCCAGAAATTCTAAATGAATCATGTCTGAAGTGATTAAAATTCCCTAAAAGGCTCCTATAATGTGATATTTGAGATTTAAAAATTTAGCATGGTTCCAAGTTTATGTGACTGTTTTCTCTGAGGAGTTACTTAAGCTCTAACTTTGATGATTATAATTATTATCCAAATTGCATAATGTGATAAAATTGTTGCAGCTTTCAGAGGCCTTTAACCTCTATTATGGCACCTCCAGTTCTTGCTTAACAGCAATTCATCAGGTACAAATCTTATGTGTGTTGAAGCTCACAGATGGAATTAAATTTTGTCTTTACATTGATGATAAATTGCTGATGAATCCAATATAAGCAGCTGAAGAAAAGTGGTGACTGTCCCCGGCTTGCCACTTCTAGCCATGGGCATTAATATTCAATATGACCAAGGACTTCTGTTAAAATTAAAGGCTATTTGATTCTAATAAATGTCAGGGACATTTCTCTGCATTTGTGGTCAATGTTGTGATTGGTTTGAGTCTATTCTAATCTACCATACCAAATTCCTCTTGTGTAGGCATCAGAGTTTCCTGATGTGGATGTTTTTTTATACCAGATATCATTAGATTACTATGAAGAGCCATACTCTTTGTCATTTGCAAAAGATCAGGTGGGTACCCACAGCTAAATTGAATTAATCTCCAGGACATTAATGTGAGACTTAGCTGGCAAGAACCTACTTACATAAGATAGGAAGTTTATTTCAATGGAACTTTTTACAGATTACAGCGGCCAAAACTTACAAAGATCCTTGGAAAGGTGGAGTGCTCTTTTCTCCTTGCTGTTCTTTTCCCATCCCTAAATTAATGAGTGGTGTGTTTTATATAACAATCTCTTGTTTCAAAGTACAACCACACAGCCTAGGATGAGGGTCTTAGAATTTTCTAGAGGATTAAAAAAGTATTGATTTTCATTAAATCAGTGGAAGATTGGAAAAGTTTTTGAATTTTTGAAGGAAATTCCTGTCCCATTAACAGTTCTGCCACATAATCAGAAAGAGACAAGTTGGGTTTTTTTGCCTCCTATGCTCTCTTGGAAGTTAGGCACTATACTAGCTAAAGATCCGCCTTCTAACTTTCATCCCAAATTTATTTATGGCTACTTTCCCCTCTGCTTGTTTTTGCTCCCCTTTGAACTTGAATTTGGACACACAATTTCTCCCCTAGGGGTTTCTCTACCACTATACTTGAGGATAGCAATGCACTTCCTCAGTCTGTTTTCCCAGCTATTGTCTCAGAAAAAGAAAGAAGGTGCTTCAACTTCTGACTGTGTGCCTCATCTGAGGAGAGAGTGCACACAGCAAAATCCCTGTCATGGTTCCTGTCAGAGATCAGAATGACCTTTTCTCTCTGCTGTCACCTTTGGAGCTCAGATCTTTAGTGCTGGTCCTCAGAAGAAGTATCCTGCTGGGGAGTAAATGAAATGGTCCTGGAGCAAATTCCAGCACTACTGAGGAGTGGACTTCTGGAAAACCGTAAACTGAAGAGTCATGAAAATTTTCTGCTGCAGACTTTGTACTGATTTTTAGGTGCAATGAGCCATCACGTAAGTGTTTGAAGGTGACTGATTCAAGCGTGTGCAATTTGAACCAGGCTCCATTGACACTGAACCTAATGAAGTGTGCAAAGCTACTTGTCAGATAAGAGAAAAGAGGAGCCCAGCCTTCCGGAAAGGGGACAGAGAAAGTTTTGGGGGATGGGATCAGCTGGTGAAATGCTTATTATGAGAGTTACGGGTAGTTAGATTAATGCTATCCTAAGTACAAAAACACAACCGAAAAAGAAGTCCATGGTAATTCCTTAAGGAGAAATTTTGCCACTTTTCCTGCCTTCCTTGAGTTACAGTTTAACTCTACAACTTTGTATAGAATTAACTATACAACCAACTATGGAACTAATTCAGAGAAAGAAAATTATTGGATTCAGATTTCTGACTGGACTTCTAGGTAACTTCAGGCATGGGCTTCTCAGTTTTATTCCAAAATGAAGGTCTGTGGTCTGGAAATAATTATTCTGGATTCACTTATAACTCCTTTCTGTGCAAGCAAATCTTCACTGCTGTCAGATACTTTTGGCATCTGGAGTATTTGTATCTGGATAATCAATAATTCAAACTATTTTATAATTTATTATAATAATTAATTAATTAGAACCAAATCCCATTGTTTCATGAAGTGGCAATGAAACTGGCTTAATGGTCATGAAATTGGACTATTTCTGGCCTTAAACAACTGGACAATGGAAAAGTGGAGACAGAAAGCAAGTACGCATGAAGTTTTACTATTATCCCCAGACAGCATACTCTGATACAAGAGGACAGTGAGGAAAATATATTTATTGTTACTTACTGCTGACCACAAAATATTACCGGCTGTGCTTTGGGCATGTCAGAGCTGGATTTCATAATTTCCCCTGTTTTCTGCAGTGGTTTTAGCTTTCCTCTTGGCTGGAGACCTGTTCCTTTCCTCCTGCTCCTCTGTTCTTTCTGCAGTAGCCAGGGGCATGGGGAAACTGGTGATTTTCTGCCCTGCTGCTGCTATGGTGAGTGAGACTGAGCTTCCCTTTGTGACAGGCTGACAAAATCCAAGAAATATTGATTGTCATAGGGAACTGCAACCAAAGCTTGGAGTCTTGAGAGGTTTTTTGGCTTAGCTGAGGCATGATGGAAGGCTTTCTTTGCACAGGAATAAAAAAATCCTGCTTCAGAGGTAACTTAGTGCTTGCAAGGGACTGCCCCTGATGCCGCTCCATTGCCACCACCACTCTCCTTAAAATTTTTTGTTGATGAGATTCCTTGATCAACATCTCTACCCAAAGATCAGTGCCCTAATCAAAAACATGACAAGGTTTAAATGGTAATGGTAAATCTTTTCTTTAATTATAGTTTTGATTCTGATTCTTGTTTCTTGCTATTATTGTATTTGTCGATGACCAACATCAGCTGACACTGTAAAGTCATGGTCTAACTTTGTGGATTTCCATCTTGGCTGAAGAAACTCCAATTTAACCTTTCAGGCTGAATTCTTCTTCATTAGGCTGGAGTCTCTTATTAACTTACAGACTCCTCCATTCCATTTCATTTAATTAAAATTGTTTCTATTATATGAACAAGAATAGATTTTGATTTATGGAAAGCTTTGTGCAATGAGGAGTTAATGTTCCCATTGTCCTTTCCTACCACTTGCAATCCCAGTGTGAATCAGTGGTTAGGAAGTGAAGATGATAACCTGAATGCATTATGCTGGTAGTTTTTGGAAGTAGTCAAATACAGCTTAAAGTTGCTTTGAAATTATTCAAGATAGACCTTAAAACTTTCAGAGTTATTGTAACGCATTCAATTAGTATTTAAAACAAGATCTACATTTGCATGCTTCCTTTTGGTATGTAAGTGTGCACACCATCTGATAAGCTAGAATTGTGGAAGGTCATCTAGAGGAAGAATAGAATAAAATTTTCCCTGTCTGTGAAAACATCTGCAGATCTAAAATAAAAAATGGGAGGAGGGGGGAAGAGAGTGGAAAACTAAGAGGTACATGGGTTGCTTACAAATAAGTATAAAGCAGAACTGGAGAACTGGATAACTGCAGCTGATGATCATTGACTTAGGATAGATTCATTTGAGGATGCCAATATCTTCTCTTAATGGCAGTGAAAATACTGGATGTCAGTGTGCATTTCTTTCAGACCTTGTGACCCTGCTGAAGCCCGTTTTTTCAGTCAGAGATGGTAGTGATGGAGTGGGGAGTAAGTTTCAAATCAATTAATTTTGTGACTGAGTTTTGTAGGAGCAACTTGGCTCTTACAGAGGCTGCCCGTTCACCCTGGGTGATTTCAGAGGTGAATTCTCTGACCCTGGTGTTCATGCTGCCTGTGCCAGTGCAGCCTGGGAATGATGGTGTTGTAGAAAATGGGCCATAGTTTGGGGCATCTTATCTGTGCTTGGTTTGGACCAAGTGGTGCAAAAAAAATCCTTATTTTAACGCCCCTTTTCCTTATTTTTATTGCATGGGATCTCTGAAGACTATTATTTGAAGCACTGATTCTCCATGAAGACTTGCTTGGCCATAATGCCTCCCAAAAATGCAATAGGTATGAGATGCTCTCACATTATTTCCAGATACAGCACTATCAGGAGTCTGAGACGGAATTTCTGTGGGCATCCTTGTGCAAACCAGTAATATGTATCCAAAACCTGTTAAATTTTCTTGAGCCCAGAAAAATACCAGGAGAAGAAACCCTGTTCACTGAAGGCCCCGCTGCAAGCTGTGCTGAGCATTTGCTGTTCCCCTGAGCATGAGGGTCAGCATCTCTCAGAAACAGAGGCTGAGCTGCCACCCTCATTGGTGTTTTGCTCAGGTTTATTTTTCATTCTTGTAATTAGGACCTTCTGATCCCTTTGAGAATGCATAATTGAAAGCGTGTTAGCAGAGTATTTGTGATGGACGTGTATTTTGGCCAGCTTCCTAGATTCCTTTTTTCTTCTCATACCAGGAAGAGATTAAATACAGCCATATACTCCCACTGCATAGTGC
Organism: Melospiza georgiana; assembly: GCF_028018845.1. Lineage (NCBI taxonomy): Eukaryota > Metazoa > Chordata > Aves > Passeriformes > Passerellidae > Melospiza > Melospiza georgiana. The sequence goes on along the minus strand of NC_080430.1, from coordinate 38,561,444 downwards.
CCTTATTTTCCTGCATGTTCTGGTTTTTGTGAAGACCAGAGATCAATAAACACCCAGTGTAAACCTCTAAATACATTTAATGTAAGTAAACTCAAAATATTTGTTTGAATAATTTGAATCAAGTAAATATGAGTACACCTATTAAAATCTTTCATGTAGGTTTATATTGACCATTTTTCACTCAGGTTTTGTTTTCATTTCACTATAACTAGATTGCATGGATTAGTTTCCTCTAAATTTGACCAAGCTAAGTGCTAGATTATACTATGGACTTGAACTTTGCTTTCTGTAAACAGCTTGTAAAACATTTAGGAATAGTAGCATTATGGTGACATTAAAAAACAAAAATCTAGATCAGCCAATTTCATACAGACAGCCCTCTTTATCTGATAAAACTTCATGAATAGTCATAAATTGTCTGTACCCTTGCTTTCATGGGGAAATAACAATGGTGTTTGCATGTTTATCTCTGAAACAGCATCTGCAGCATGTTTGTCATTAATACAGGAAAACAAGAAGAGAAGCAAAGCTGACATGCATTTGCAAAGATGGTGTTTTTATATTCATGTCCTAATGCTGTTATTGACATTGGGTATCAATAGCAGAAGCTCTGTCACAGAGACAATTTTAAATGTATGTAAAGAGGCTAACATTCATCTTTCCTTAATTAACTTCATTTTGCATCCTGGAAAATACAGTAGGATATAATAGACCATGTGGACCCTCCTTAAGGAGACAAGATGTGGCAGAAGTCCCTTTAACAATTTCTATTCTATTAAAAATCTAATTTAAAACTGAAGACAAGCCTCTTCAGGAAAAACACCTCTGGGACTGTAGATTATGTAGATGACCATCACCATGGGCTCCCAACTGGCTCTTTTGTGGGCAGCCTCTATGGTATGGTGTGTCCCAAACTCCTCCTCCTGCACCGTGGCTCTTGCCTCTGCTGCTCCCATGTCTCTCAAGGAGCGCTGCTGCCATTGCACATCCCCTGCAGGCTTTGCTCAATCTCCTAGACCGAGCCTGAAAGGATTCAGGGCCAATTGTGGCTGAGATGTGGGCAAGCATCCCTTATCCTCTCAGACCTCCCTGTGGTCTCAGGACAAGGCTGGGAAGACAATGGAGCTGACCCTGCCCAGATTGCACATGGGCACTTGTGGGGCAGCATGAACTGCAAGGTTGCCTTGGGTAGGTGTCCTTCAGGAGATCAGCTGCACTGTTTAAGCTCTGCAGCTTCAGTGAGAACAGCCTTGCTCACCAACACCACAAAAATCATGATGGACTGCAAAGGCTTTTTTTGGGGGGCCAAGCCAGTGCATGGTGAGCTGGACCTTCAGGAAAAGTGGCTGCTGCTCCAGAGACACTATCTAGCCTTCTCTGTCAGTCTGCTAATAATAATGCTTAAATATATATAGGAGTATAAGTAAAGCACATATAATTTAAAAGGGTAGTTTATGTACTTGTGGGATTATAGCCCAGAGTTTGTTCTGGAGGTCTCAGGAAACTCACTGTATTTGAACAAAGTTGATTGGTGATGTTTTGTGAAGCTGTGGTGCCCAGACATACTGACAGCCATGCTGAGGGCATGGCTGCTTGCTCAGGAGACATCTTGTATGGAGCAGGCAGCCTTGTGGGTTGGACCTTCCTCTTCAGCACAAGAAACCAGACCATTGGGGAAAACCTCTGTGAAATTTCTTTATCTCTTTTGTTTCCAGATGTATACTAAAAAGGGGATTGCTATGTCTATAGGGACTATTTTGATGAAGTGATGTTCTTTGTTAGCCTTGGTGTGCCAGTACCTCCCCCAATTATCCCCTTTTATTGTATACACAAAAGTGTCAACCTTAAAGTACTCGTCTTGAGAATGTACAAAGATAGCTGTAATTTGTCAACCGTTTTAAAATCTCCAAGCAACTGTCTCTCTTTCCATCACATTCGCTGTAGTTGTTCTGCAGGATGACTTGAAGTTTTGCATACAGGGGTGTGGGAATGAAATTCTTACAGTTAGTTATCTTGGCTTGCTTTCTGAAAGGAGAAGGAATTAATTGCTAATTGTAAAATGAAGTGTCTGTATAAGATGAAAAAAAAAAGAGGTTTTATTTGTTTATTGTACCAGGCTATCCCCACTCAGTTATCACTCATGTGCATTTAAGTTTACATTGGTGTGGTTGGTGGCTCTATGACACTATTAGTCTTACACTGTTTGATTCCTAAGAAGTCAGTTCAATAACCACAACGAGGATGGATTTTTTTGTTTGTGTTACAAACCTGTCAAGTAAAGGGATATTTTTCTAAGCAATTGCTCCCCGGGAGAAGCAGAAAGGCGGAAAAACGGCGTTCGGTCTGACCTTGTGCTATTGAGCCAGGACAATATACTGCAGAAGAAAAGCTGTCAGCAGCCTATTGTGGCAAATCCTTGCTGCTCCTCAGGGCCTCACACCAATGAAAATCTGTGCCAAACAGATAACTTGCTTTCTAATCTTCCTGTTTGGCTTATTTGTGTCTGTGGCCTACTATAAAATATACTATGCCTGAAAAGACTCAGAGTGGATGTCCTTAGACCTGTCCATGAACCCTTCCTCCATAACATGAGCCAGACTGCAGCTCAGATAAAACTATTTCTATGTCTGTTCCTGGTGACAGGGGCCACATTTCCCTTCCTGCTACATTGCACATGGCTGAAGATCATCTTGAGTTATTCTGGAAGGACCCTGATATGTGGTTCCAGAAGAATTTGGCTCTTTAGTGCTTGTTTACTCTGCTTGCATCTTCTGCCGCTGTGAAATACCAAACTGGTAAGGGCAGCTTGATTAACTACTTGCTTCTCTGTGCCAGTCTTGGTCAGCAATTATTGTTACAAGTATGAACTTCTATTACTATGGCAGATGCCTCTGCTATGTAACCCAGAGGAGGCTTTTCCCTGTCATTTCCTCTCCTTTCTTCCTCATCCCCAGGCTTTTATAAGCAAATGCTGTGAGAGCTTAGCTCCAGCACTTCATCCATAATAGCAGTGAGCTTGCTGTCTGATTAGGTGGTGGGGGATTTTTTCCCTCCAAAATGAAGACTTTGGAAAATTAAACTGCTCAATACTTCATGCTGAAGTTTTTAATGTGTTTGAATGCTCTTTGGATAGATGGTTATGTTTACACTGTTTTATTCCTATTTGTGTGAGTAATTCATTTTGTAGGCAGTCATTTGGTAGACAAAAAATAAATTCTGGGAAGGCAATGTAGTATTTTAAATCTTTTAGAGTTCACACTGGAGTTTTGATGTTGTTCTATTTAAACCTGATGGTTATGCTTTTCTACATAATAATTTTTTGATTTCTCAACCCGATGCAGTTCAAAGCAACTAGGAGCTGTGCAAATGGCTTTTCTTCACCACACCTCCCTTACACACTGTTTCCAAAATATCCCAAAGATAATGCCAATTTTCACTTCCTGCACCTAAAGTTAAACATGTTTGTGCTGTGCTGAATTAAGGATTTTAAGGCTCTCAAACTGGTATACATGAAGCAGCACCTCCAGTACATAAAATTTTGAAACAGTGCTTGGTATTTACCAGGAGAGATTGATTGGTACATTGGAAATGAGGTGAAGAATTTGACAAAGTTACTTGGCATGAAAAAGAGAAGTTATATAAGCGTATGTATGCAGAGTTTATCTCAAATAAATCTCCTTTCCAAACTCAAATCAACCTGCTGTAGTTTCTTCCCAGGGCTATGTGACCGGTCTCTGCACAAAAGCCACAACGAAATGAAGTTTGTGGCCCCTGTGGCTCTATTAGTCCCAGTTCTGTTGGAAAATCAGGCACATGGCTGATCACAAATTCTTTTCCTAATGCTGTTTTTTTTCCCGATCCTCTTTCATCCTCTTTTTCTTATTAAAAAAAGGTACTTTTTATAAAGTAAGTGTTTCTGTGTATTATCTCTCAAGGGAAAGCCCATCTGTTTAACAAGCTTTATCAGATACATTGCTCAGTACTCCTTACTACTTGAGCAAAGATGATTAGTTGTCATGTACATGAGATAAAAATCAAAGTGTTTAGGACATAAGCTATAGAAGAAACAGAGAGAAAAATGTAGCATGAGGGGTTAATTTTTTTTCTTAATCTCAACATTAATGAGCATTTAATGTGACTGTGTTATCTCTAAAGAGTAGGAACATAATGAGATAGTAAATTGGTGTGCCAAGAATTTTCTGAAGCAGAGCAATCTTTGTAACCAACTTGACTTCAGGCAAAATAGCCAAATTGCTGCCTTTTGACAGTGTATGATATATCAGCCAGTGATATAAAATATCTTAGGCCCTGGGAAATGTCTGTATGGGATAGGTGCAAATGCAATCTTGAACTTAGGAACACAGAAATAGTTGAGGGCCATTGAGTGTTGTGCAGGTCGTGTGCCTGGTCCAAACTTAGTGTTTCCAAGTCAACACACAGCATATTTCTGCCCCATCATTTACACTGTGGAGCTGAAATGAGAAATCCTGATTGTACCTGCCCACAGGAGATTGTACCAGCTCACAGGAATGGAGCAGGTAATGGAGGAAAAGCCTGTGCGTAATTTTGTTGAAAGTTCTCCTCATAGCCAGCTTTTAAATCTTTCCTGACCACCTCCAGGGAGGAACATATGTTTCTATTTCTGATAATAGCCATAGTCCATAATAGCCCCTTTTATGAAGGTCTAGGCAGAATTATTAAAGGAAAAGGGGTCTCAAAAATTCACTTTATGTGGCTACCAAAAAGAAAAAAATATTATTCAATCAGTCTTCAAGCATTCACATAAAGCAGTGACACTGATAGTGACACTTCAGCTGATTAGAGATTGAGTTTTAATGGTTAGAATACAAGCCTTTTTTTACCCCTCCCCTTTCTAAATTAGTCAGGGGGTTACACTCATGCAGGGTGGAGCTGGTTGCCATGACTGAGGTTATCAACAGCTCTGGATGGGGGGATTATTTTCCAGGCAGGAGACAGACATAGCTACAACATCACTCAGGACAGACCTGGCTGCTGTGTTTGAGCCTAAATGGAGCCCTGGGTAGTGGGCAGGGCGTGTGCAGGTGGTGGCCTCAGCTGAGGCCTCTCAGAGCAATCATAGCCTACAGACATCCTCAGGTGCTCAAATTTAAATTGTATTTAGTGGCAGGGAGGTTTGCGTTGTGGAAATATTCTGGTTGGACCGTTCTTTATTCCTGTGAATGCTGCAGACATGGGGAAATGCAGGGAGCAGTTCCCTGTGGATTTGTTCCAGTTCTCTTCAAAGGCAGAATGTGGTGGAGCCAGCCACTTGAGTTCCTCAGGTAACAATAAAAATTTTGTTTGTGTTTTAAGTGTAGCCCTGCCTGGCAAAATCCTGGCCCTCTATGTGTCCTTGGGGACAGTGGGAGTCAAGCTGGGGAGGGACCTTGTGAAACAGCTTTGCTCTGATAATTCCTTACTTGGCATGGAAAAGCAGCTGGAATACACATGAGGGAAGTTGTGCTTGATTGTACAAGTAGGTGCTTTCAAAACTCATCCAGAACCTTCACCTTGCTGAGTAGCTCCAATAAGGACACTGAAGCAGAGCACATAAATTTCAGTGAACGTGATGTAGTCAAGCTGAAAAAGTAATTTTTCTTTAAGTCAATAGTGTAATATCCATGATTTAGCACGTGCAGATGCAGTATTAAAGTTCAGCAAAAGTAGTTTCAGTGACCTTGAAAATGGGCCTTTCTATAGTAAAGATATAAGCAGCGCTGTCTGAAATGACCTGCAGAGTCAGCAAATGTGTGGAAGCTGTTGGATACAGCTTTTAGCTCTATAATGTACTTAGAAGTCTAATCAATAAGCCTGACTTTGGGAAATACAATCTTTTTCTCCTCCCTTCGCAACAATTATGATTTATATTCCCTTTCAAATCAGCTGAAAAATACCTTTCTTATTTCCTAAAACTTTGAACTGGTAGGTACGAGGCAACTATTTTCTTGTTATTCCACTATTGAAGACTTTCAGATAAATATTTTCAGTATAGGAACATCTCTGCTAAACCCCCCTCCCGCTGCCCTCACTTCCAAGTATTTCCTCAGGGCTTGATTTGAGAAGGTTCTAAGGAAAAAAGAAAAATAAATCCCAACACATGATGAGGTCTTGGTCAAAATCTGATGTTTGCGAACAAAGACTGAGGATAAAATACATAAAGAGGCTAACTTTAGTGCTGATATAGATGAAAACAGACACGGGGAAACCTGGGTTTGCATGAGGTCTCTTAAAGGCAATGAGAGCCTCTTGGCAATTGTTTGCAGCTAGTGCATTGGAGGTTAATGTGTTTCATGTTTGCTCCTCACGATGCTTTAACAGGCCAGCTCAGGTGCTATGCAGCTTTGTAGGGATTCCTAGCCAGGAGCTGCACACAATCACAGCATTATGAGTGACTTGGAAAGCTTTCAAGCTTTTCCAAAGCTTTCTACTAATGATTGCAATTGCATTGTGCTCCTGTGGGCAAATAGGCTGTTGCAGGACCCCATTGCAGGCTGATTACTACTATTCCCACTGTGTTAATTGCTGAAAAGCCTCCTGAGGTTTTAATGGGAATCCTTGCAGAGTAAAGTGCTAGCTAGGTGAAGAACAGAGGCAGCCCTCCGGTAAGATCCATCATTTTCAGGCACAGGATAGAGAAATGTAGGGATAACTCGTGTTCTCCTCATTTTGCAAAAGGTTGACTCACGAGAGGAGGAAGAGGAGAAACAACTCACACATGGCTTGGGGATTTGGCAGACCCTGCAAAATCCCCAGGGGTGCTGCTGCAGTTGTTCATGCAGTTATCATATGACTGGCCCTAGGTCAGTGAGTGTCAATTATTAATATTTTATCTCAAGAAAGTTTCTGATTAGGACAATGTAATTTCATTTGTTTTGAGATTACTCAGGCATTTTAACCTTAAAAAAAGAAGGCAACAAACAGATCTACTTGGGAGAAAATCTTCAATGTGTGAAGATGAAGTTTTATGTGGGAAATCTTAACACCAGTCTTAGCTTTTCATAGGTCTCCCTTTTGTTTTTCTTTTAAAGTTTTTCAAAATGCTGAATGTATTTGGTGTCTATAGCTATCCATTCTGCTGGGATTTTTTTCTCCCTGAGTTTACTTTTCTGGTGAGCTTTTATTAATATGTAAATTCATGTGCATACAGATCATCAGTGTCTGGCTTCTCAAAGTGATTAAATTGGCCTTTTTTTTGTACCTATTTTAAACTTAGACAGTTCTTGAATGTTTTTTCCTCTTTCATTTTAAACAAAGGAAATTATTCATATCGTATAAATTTTTCCTTAATAGACCATAAGGGATTTTCTGTTTATTAATGCAAACATCTGGAAAACACTTCAGAAGTTCTTTATGTTAATTTCCTTAACAAGGTTCATATTTTAAGAACAAGCTGTGTATTGTGAAACAATTTCTGAATGAGTTTGCCCACAGCACTCAGTTTGTTATCTTCTGAGTGCTCCTTGCTAGTCTCTTGGTGGTAACTGGAAAACAATCATCTTGGAAATGTCACAGTCTTGATACAGATTCCTAAACTTTCTGGAACAAATTCTGCACTCTGTTTTAAGCATGTCTGGAGTCATTGGATTTGTGGTGGTGTAGCAACCAGATATGGCTGTCTCTGAGGGCCAGCTGGAACTTGTGTGCAGCCTGATTTATTAGTGGTCACATTAGTAGCAGACTTCATTATGGATCAAACAGTAAGATATTTCTAAACTATTTTGCACATGATTTTGTTAGTGTGCAGCTTGAATTCTCCCAGAGAGTGTGGACCTGAAGATTAAACTACAAGGTTCCAGCGTTATCATTGGAGAGATTTACTTTGGCTCAGCAGCCTTACTTCAGAGCAGTGACACAAAACACGGCATGTGTATGTCTGAAGCTCTGGGCTGGCTGGCTGCAACTTATAAGTCCTGTTCACAGGCTATTTGAAAACTTTTCAAATTCAAACTTTTTTGCTTTGATTTTTCTGTGGCTGCTGTCAGCTTGTTTTAAATGGTAATTTTCCTTGGAGAGGAGGACTGTGTTTTTCATGTCTAGGTCAGGGGTCTGAGAGCACTGACTCTCAACTGTACCCTACTCGTTCTTCTCAAGATTGATGGCATTTTGGTGTGTCAGGATAATGGTTGCTTTCCTTCAGGATCTGAGGAGGGTGGAGTGATGCAGCAACCTGTGGTCCTATTTGTCTTTTAGATTTATTTCTGCATAAATAAAAGGGTTTCTATTAAGTTCTATGGCATTTATGAAATGGTCATTTTTGCATGTGGATGTGTGGGTGTCTGGAAAGACTTGCTGCTGTGTTGCTACTTGGATACTGAAGACAGGATTGTGAGAGCCTGCCAGATGTGCTGCTGGAGTCTGCAGGTGTTTCATGCCATGGATAGGACAAACATAATACACAACTCTGTGTTATTGCTGTTAGTATTGTCAGAAAAACCTAGCACCTATATTACCCTTTAAAAAGCCTTATTTCTGCAGGATTTTTTTTTTTTTTTTTTTTGGATACGATTCATGAATATGGATGGATGAACTCCAGACCTAGTAATGAGATGCAGAGCCTTTCAGTATGAGAACATTGCTTTAGATATTTGGTTATGAAGCTAGTTATTACCTAGTGTAAGCTTTGCTGCTGTGAAGGGACCTTCCTCAACACAGGTTTTATAATAAGCTCCTTCTTTGGTCTTATATGGCTTTGTGTTCAAGCTACAGTTATTCATGTTTGAAAATGATGATGTGTTCAGTAGGAAATAAATCTGTCTCTGGAGATAGCCATCCTCATCATCTAATATTAGAGGGATCATAACTACTGGGGTCTTGACGGCAAAAGAGGAAATGAACTTTTAATGTGAGTGGTGTTAAATTTTACAGGGGAATTTTGGCAACTTATTTTTAAAAAGAAAGCCAAATCTCCATTTGGGTTTTGTTTCTTGGATATTCTGGAGTATCACTGCTGAGTGGTGACCAAGTTTCATTTTAATGTGGTTTGACAAGATTGAAATCCAAGAAAGAAAGAGTAGTTATTTTAAAATCAGCATTTAAAACAAATCTGATGCATATAGCTTGCACTTTAAAAAGCACCTGCTTAAATTTCTTTCTTAAAACGTTACTGTATTCTTACATAGTACTTTTCTGTCAACACGTCTCAGTAATTAATAATGGAGGCAAATGTAATCATTCTGTTTTACAAATGGGGATCCCAAGGTGTGGGGAAGAAAAAGTGTTTTCCTTGATGTCAGTAAGGAGAGCATTATCTAGTGTGATTGCAGGCTTTAAATCTGTCACATCCATGTGAAATGCTCTGCTAGGATTTTGTGCCATAAATGTAAAAATGGGATCTTAAAATCAAGTGTGTTCCATCTATTGTGAGGAAAAAATAAAAGTTATTCTCTTAGAACTAAAGTGTGCCTCTTACCTTCCCCTGAAACCTGTATTTATTTTTAGCAGACATTTTCTCAACTGGTATTTAACAGTATAAAGTGCTGTAGCTGTGATTGTCGGCCTGACAGAACGTAAGCATTTGCTTAGTTTGATTGTGCAAAACAGGTTTATCATGAGGTTTGGACTAAAAGTCTGCAGGTGAACTCCTTTAGCTTGAAAGTGCTTGAGGAAGGCATTGCATAAAAGGTAGACAAATATTACTCTTTTTTTTATGGCTGTAGAAGGTGTCCTATCTCATCAGATCAACAGGATCATTTCAAGAAATCTAGCTCAAGTTTTTTAACTCTGAAGAATCTTTACTGACTTAATGGTAGTTGACAGTGTTTTCCTGGCACTTGTGAATTCTAGGGTCTTACATTTTTAATGGATTCCTGAAGGTTACAGGGCTGTATATTTCAAGCAGACAATTTCGCAGCTAAATATTTTCTAAGTTCTCTGCACAGGAATCTTAGTTAGTGAAGATGCAAGCTAAGATAAATTAACTTTGTCAATAAAAATGTGCTTTGACCTATAAATACTTACTGGTAGATATGCTTTGTATAGGTAAATAATATTGATGATTCCTTCAGGGATCCTTGCAAGCTTATGGACTTCTTTTACAGAATTAAATTTAAAATGGCCATGGAGGAATCTACGAGTTGGTCTAGTTTTAGACCTAAGACTTATTTCTGTGAATTCCCTAACCTAGAAATTCAAGCGTGTTGCTTTCAACTGAGCCAGGAAAACACCTTTATTCCAAAGCTAGAATGAGCATGACAGCCTGAGCTTTACCCAAGATCCAGGTATTGCTCTTGATGCGTTACTCCCATTGTATCTGGTAGGCCAGTATGAAAGGCTGATGTGAGGGCTGGTGTAGATCAGAAGCAATGGGAATTGTTTGGATCATGCTAGCAGTCTTATAAGGAGAGGAAATTTTAAAGGCTGGTCAGGTTTGATGTTTGACTACTGAATCAGCTTTAGGAGTCAAACCAGTGCTGTCTCCGTTTGGTGTTGGGCAGATTCTTTAACAAGCAACCCCTGTGCAGGGTGTGAGAGCCAGATGTGAAAGGCTGGAGGTCTGCTCTTAAAGAGATCTGCTTGCTTTTGGAACAGCAGAATGGGAAACATTGACAGAAAGAGAGTGCATAACTAACAATTTATTTCCTTGACCATGTGGGTTGTAATATATCTCTTTTTGGCCCACCTTTGAGACACTGAGGCACTCAGGAGTCCTCCTTTGCACGACTATTCATTTGCAGTGAATAAGTGCTTAAGTCCTTTGTGCTTTATTGCAAATATGGATATTAGGTCATGAAAAATAGTGGCCTGCTTATAATTAATTTACTTCCATTCATCAGAGACTTGAAACTTTTATGGCACAGAACAGTAGTTGGCCACAACACTGCTGAAACTTATGTGAACAGAGGATCTGGCTCAGTGCCCCCAGCTGCCTGTGAATAAAAAATGAGATTAATATTGTCCAACCCTTTGCTTCTGCACACTATCCAAAAGAAATATTTTGGCCCCTATTATCACTTAGCCAATTTGCCAAATGCTTGATTTTTAGCATAGGGTCATTGGAATATATATGAGATTTTTGTTATCTTAATTCTTCCAAATTAGTCCATGTTATTCCACTCAGTAAAAGACAGTTCAGTTTTCAGTACTCTAGTGTTCTGTCAGTGAAAGGCCAGAAACTCTTGATTTTAACAAAAAAGATCTTAAAGAGAAGTGAAAGTAATCTCTGTTTTGTTGAGGGTGTTTTGTTCTAGCTGGCCGTGTCAAACTTTTTCATTTTAATGCATTGCTTTTTGTCTAAGGTATCTAATCTAACAGTTTGATTTCAGTAACTGAAAGATGCTCAAAAATCTTATTTGCAAACCTTTGACTTTGCTGCTTTTGAGATCATTCTCTCTGAGTTGCTTTTTCTTTGTGGTGGCGAGTACCCTTTAGCTGAAATCCACTGGATGTTCTCTGCATCAAGCCACCACCACTGCTGAGCGTCCTACCTGTTGATCTTGTGCCACTACCAGGCAGCAGAGCACCCTCTCCCACTGAGAGCTACTCAGCAGCTTCTCTCTGCCACTTCAATTACTCTGGTGAAGCCTTCAGGTGCTTCTGCTGTGGCTCTGCAGTAGCCGGGAAAGAGCAAGGAACAGTTTGCTTTTGCCTCTGTCACCACTGACTACAGCACTGGTCCCTCAGACTTTCTTGGTTGCTGATTTGCTGTCAGATTTTATTGCTTAACATGATTTTTTTTAAAAGACACTTAAATAGCAAAAATCAGAGTAGCAAGGCGGCAATAAAAGCGGGTAAATGTGTGTGGGGGGGTCAAAGCATGCTGGAAAAATAGGAAAAAATGATTAGATGAGTTCAAAAAAGAGAGGTGTGATGACTAACATTTCACTGTGCTTCATGATCTCCTTTCTCATCCTGAATATGTCAAAGGGCTGACTATAATTAGGTACAGTCTCTTCCTGAGTAGCTGAGTGAGCCTTGTAAATATGAGCATCTCTCCTTTAGTTACATGTTCCTTTCTGAAACACTAATTAGACAGAAGGATTTAATCCTGAATGAGGAAGATGTCATAGCTTTAAAAAGAATGCTTCACCTTACTTTCTCCATTCTGCAATAGGCCCATGATCCCTTTCATCTTACATAGTATGTGTTCATGCAAATTAATAATGTTATATAATGAACAGACCCAGGGGTCAAAGTTAGGTCTGCATGGGAAAAACTTGGGTGTTTTCTTGTGTCTAAGTCAGTGGCTGGTGTTTTTAAAAATTATTAAATGACATTTTAATTGATCTAATAGAGTAGATCCAGTTGGATAAGACCTACAGTGGTCACCTAGTCAAACTGCCTGACCATTTCAGGGCTGACTAGAAGCTAAAGCTGTTATTATTTATAATAATAGTTAATGATTATATTTATAATAGTTAATATTACAGTAATTTTCCCAATGCTTCTTAAACACTGATGGGCATGGGGCATCAACCACTTCTCTAGAAAACCTGTTCCAGGGTTTGACCACCCTCTCAAGTAAATGACTGCTTCCTCATGTTAGTCTGAACTTCTCCTCTTGCAGATTTGAGCTGTTCCCATGCGTCCTATCAGCTGCTCTCTCCCCTTCCCCTCCTCAGGAAGCTGCAGAGAGCAATGAGGTTGCCCCTTGGCCTCCAACTCTCCAAACCAGACAATCCTAAAGTCCTCAGCTGCTCCTCCCAGGACATCCAGCCTTCCAGCCCTGCCAAGAGCTTTATTGCCTCCTCTGGATGCATCCAAGGACCTTTACATCCTTCTTTAGTTGTGGGTCCCAGGCCTGCACTGAGTGTCCATGGTGAGGCCACACCAACGCTGAATGCAGGGCATGGTCACCTCTGACTGGCTGCTGGTGCTGTGTCTGAGGCACCCCAGGATGGGATTTGCATGCCAGCATTCCCAGACCCTTTCCTGCCGGGCTGCTCTCCACCACTCATCTCCCAATTTAAACTTGTGCCCTGTGCTGCTGTCCCACGTGCAGAATCCAGGATTTGCACTTGTTTAATTTCCTACTGTTAATGATTGTCCAAATCTCTCTGTATCCCTCTGCAAGGCATGTTGTTCCTCCAGGGACTCAACAGCCCTTCCCAGTTTAGCATCACCAGGAGTCTCACTAAGTGTGCACTGTGTCATTAGTCATACTTTGGAATGCATACAGCTGAGGAAGGGAAGTGCACTTGTGAAATGTAACTATAAATGTAATACTTGCATTTTTTTAATTGTTTCTTTTTCATGTCCTAAATGCTGATGCAAGACTTTGAGCTTAGTTAACCACATTTTGAGGTTTTTTTCAGTAATTTTCCAGTAATCTAGGTTTAAGATTATCTACTTGAAACTGGAAATACTTAAACTTTGTAAGGAATCATGTTATCCAGAGATTGGCATCCTTACTGTTTGCTGAAACTGGCAAAACATGAAATTTACAGTTTGGTGCACAATTGATAATCAATTTATTTTGAAACCTATAGGTAAATGTGCAGTATGATATTTCTACCTGTTTGAATTCTAAAGAGATGTCAAACATGACTGGAATAAATCTGATGCAAAGGTTTGTTTCCATGGGTGCTTTACTAGACATTGCTGGGGGTGGGGAGGAATAAAGTTGATATCATCGAGTCCTTGCTGGAAAAATATAATTTTTTTTTTCTATCATGAGAAACAGTGCGTTCTTGAAAAATGTTCAGGAGAAAATCCAGTAACATTTGCATTCCTTGTTTTATTTGGAGAGCACTGGATGCCTTTCCTTTTAAATTGTCTTTTCATAGTGTTTTATGCAAAATATTTTGTTTTGTATTATGTAATAATCTTCAATTGAAGTAACTATGGGAATTTGCATGCTTTCTTGACTAAAATAAAAAAAAATATTTTGCTAATTGCTCTGATTTAAAAAAAATATATTTTAATTGTTTCTTCCCTGAAGAGCGATAAGTGGATTAATTCTGAGTTATGTACCTGCTATACTCAGTTTAAAACAAAGACTTCAATTAAATTTGTGGTGATTTACTGGCAGTGAGAGTGGCAAAGAGGTGTGACTCGCTCAGTTTGACATTATTGGTTATTGGTTTGTATAATGAATAAAAGATAATTGAAAAGCTGAACTTTTTTTCAGCAGCTGCATCAAAATTATCTACAAGCTTGCTGCTTTGCTTTGGATGAGCTTAACAATTCCTTTTCTTACTTTTATTAATTTGCTAATGAACAAAATTAATGGATATAGCCGAGCTCATAGCATGTACTAAAAAAAGATTTTTAGTTGACTTTGAGTTTTTTGTTTTTTATTGTATAACTGCTAATATTTGAGGTCATGAGGAGTTTCAGATTATCTAATATTTGAGGTCATGAGGGGTTTCACTGACACCGACTTACTTGCTGATTAAAGAAAGACAGCAAAGCTGTCTGTAATGTAATTTGTAGCTTGCTGTTCAGGAAGATGCTCTTCTGAAGACCTTGTATCTTGAGTTTAGCTGTAGCCCTGTTCTGCTCCCTGAAGAGAGGAGAGAGTCGTTGTCCCTCCTAGACTGCCAGTGAGCTTTCTGAGACCATCTGTCAAATATTTTCATCTTTTAATATCCTGAACTCTTGCAGGTTTGGGGCATAAACTGAAGGGATTGGCAAGCGTGTTGGAAGTCGTGAGATGTTAAAGGATAACAGATCTTTTCCTTATATCTACTTTGTAGATTTGGGAAAAATGGATTTTGTAGCACAAAGTCGCCCAAGTTTAATTGTCCTTCAACAAGGTTGCGTGCTCTGCTCCTTCTAGACTGATGGCAGCTGCTTCTCCTCTCTTGGAGAAGGGATTCAGCTGAAACTCAGAGATGCAAGGTGCTTCTTAAGATGTTCCTCCTCTTGATACAGGTTCATGAGAAGGAGGCTGACTTGGACTTGACTCACCTGGAAAGGTGCCCCATAACCAACCCATAACAGCCAGTGTTCTCTGAGCCAGGGCAGAAGTGCTGCAGCTCAAGCCTGCTGAATGGACTCCCTTGAAACAAGGGCTCCTTCTTTTCACTGCCTCCAATTCACTGTTGAGTTCCCTTCCCAATGGGATATAATTTCTTCTGTGTAACTCTTACCAAGAGCCAGTTTTCTTTTGAAAATGTGTAACTCTCAAACCTGCAAAGGTTCTGGCAAGAGATGGATTTTTGTTGCTTGCCCCAGATAATCTGAGCTTCATAATTTAACTAATATTACTTCTTATTGGTTTTATTTTGGATTTCTTGTAAAAGCCAAAAAGTAGAAGTAGAAAAATGCAGCCAGTTTTAGTCCTGTCTATGCATTGTTAAACATCTTATTCCAGGAAGAATGCACACATGCTCTTTATAGATATGTATTTGCTCTAGAAGTCTTTATCTATTTCAGGTGTTAGAGGGTATAGAAACATATAAAGGTAGTTTTCCTTGAGAGTGAATGCAGTTAAACTGAAGAACAGGCTCAGTTTCTTTTAGTCTGGAAATCTGGATTGGATTCTTTTTGTGCTCAAGACATGTAGCTAATTTTATGTCATACAAGCCATTGAACATTCTAATACAGATGGAACTACAAAGAACTATTTCTAACCTGCATGCTGACAAACATTTGCTTAATTCCTTTCCCCCAAGTTTATCTTCTAGAGTAAGCAAAAATCCTTTCTGCAGTTGCTCTTCAGACAGAGTCTGTGCCTTACATAAAGCCATTTCTTGGGAGCTGGCTTATTAATAGAGTAAAACATCTCAGATATTCCCATGGCTACAATTGGGATTACCCCTGCTGGAAGTCCTATGCTTCTGCTAGGAATATATGACTAACAGTTGAAACATGCAGGAACAAGGGAAGTCTTCAACATTTTCAAGATATACAGATATACTTTTTGCACAAAAAAAAAAAAAAAATCCCAAAGAAAAAACCCAACCCATCTGAAGATTTGTAGTCCAAAGGTAGCCATATATTTAGGGAGGGGAAGGGAGGATTTTGTTTTTAAAAGTAATGGGTTCTTTGAAGACTCTTTAATTTTCTTGTTTCTTTGGTAATGCATCTCTGAAATAGTGCTTTTCTAAAGTGACTTGCCTGTCTTACCTGAGGGTGTGGACTCGTTTTATGTAAATAATCATCAGTACTCTCAAGGACAATAAATACTCTCTAGTGATGAACCCTAGAGAAAAGTATAAAGTTAATGTTTTTTTTTTTTTTTTTTTTTTTTTTTTGGAGGGGTTTAACTCCTAAAAAAAAAAGCTATTGTGACAGCAAATTTCCACATATGTATTTTTTCCCAGCTGAGCAACCTATATACAATGAAGGAAACCCTTTGCTGTGTTCAGGGAAAAAGGTATTAAGTTTCTAGCGGATAAAATACAAGAAACTGAGTTTTAAAAGGTTTTACTTTGAAAATATGCTGCAGAAATGGTTCATGAGTGTAGAGCTTTACCACTGACTTTCCTTATGTTACCTTGAAAAATCATGCTTTTATTACATTGCCATGATTGATAGCATAAAAAACTTGAATTAAGAAATATGAGACTGGATGAAGACATCAAAGGTGTATATATCTCACTTTAGCAGGCCAAACTTCTTGTGGATTGGAGGGCTTCCAATTCTTGAGGGTTAGGAAAGAATATGAGAGTAGGCAGGCATAAAGTGAAGCTTTTCCCACTCCATCAATTGCTTTCAGCAATCTGTGGCTTAGGGACTCACCAAGTCAAAGGTTGTATCCATTTCTCCACATTTAATAGCTGTTGTAGGACTTTGTAACCTAAAGGTATCTAAAAGGAAAGCTGCCCTAAAACTAACCCAAAGGCAAACAGCAGATAGCAACAGGCTTAACTCTGCTTTTGTTGTATTTTTTTAAAAGCATGATATTCTGTTTTGTTACTGAATGATTTTTGCAGCAAAAGCAGGATTGACATTTCCTTCAAAGAGGAGTTGCAAAACTGCATCATCCAGACCATGAAAAATGGCCAGTCTGAGATTGAGGGATGAGATGCTTTTGCTCAGACAGGCTACTATTATTTGCAGAGTAGTTCTTGCTGCAAGGAAATGGGTGCTCTCAGATGAGAGAATTGGTGTGAAAGTGTTGCTTATTGCCTTTCTAAGGAACTTATCATCTCTGCCTCTCGAACTCAAATTCATGGCAAGCTCTACTTAATCCTGTTTATAATTTTGTCCCCCTAGATTTCTGATTATGTACATTTTATTGAATTAGTCCTTCTTGAGGGAAATACTGTCTGTTGAATAGGCTTAATCAATTTTCTTGGCAAAAATAGCACTCAATCAATCTTATAAACACTGTTAGGCAAGTGTGTGTAGTTGCACACTTATCCTCTAATGTTGGATGATGATCCTGTAAAAGGTTTTTCTGGGAAGCATATTCAAATTCCCACTGTTTAATTCAAAGTGCCTTTTACTAATAGCTGCTAACTTAAAATGCACTAAAAATATTAAATTTCAAAAAGAAAATGAAGTCCATGTATTTAGACCCACTAAAATTTAATAGGATTTAATTTGTTGAGAATTCTTAGCTCTGTTTCTTAAGATCAAACTTTTATCCAAGAATGGGCAAAATTTCCCAGAAGTAGTCCTTCTAGATGGAATTTCTCTTGATAACCTACAAGCAAGAGAGCGAAAATCTAGTTTGTGAAATCTGAAACTGCATTTCTGCCTCTTTTATGAAAACAAACCATTGGTTAAAAAAAAAAAAAAAAAAAAAAAGTCAGATGATAGAAGTTTGTGTAACTATCCTGGTTTATAACCAGGGGATGATTAATTGGCTAGAAAAATCAGGAAGTCAACCCCCTGGGAAAGCAACATTGACTGTAAGTACCATGCTGCAGAGTTTGTGTGAAGTGCTTAGACTAAGTGGGGTCTCAGGTTCTGGTTTCTTTCCTTCAAGGATGCCCTGGCCATTATGTCCCTGCCAATTGCCATTTCTCCATTTACTTGATTTCCAGTCTGTGAAGTGTTTAAGACTAGATGCTCCAGGTGATGAATTTGGAGCAAAAATCTCTCTTGGTACCTGTTCAGCATCTTCATCCAAATCACCTCAGAGACACAACTCCATATTACCTTCTGCTTTTCCACTCTCTTCCATCCCTGCCCAGTGCAAGTGCCTGAGTGCTGCTGAGGTTCACCACTTTTGGTCATGGTTGCTGTAGTGTGGCAGCTGGTGATGGGCACTGCTCTTCCCCTGCCCTCCTGCAGTCAAGGACCGTGTCTCATAAGCTGGATATAGGAAAATTTTGTCACAGTTTTGAAAGGACTGCTGGCTTGAGCAAGGAGGATTTTATGCTCATTTCAAAAAGTAACTATAAGCAAGGAGCACAGACCTGGTGCTGCTTAATGTGCTATGGGTAACACTCATTTCTTCTCCTTCTAAGGGAAATTTTTTTTATTGATTTTTGTTTTCTCAGAATAATTTCATACCATTGTCCAATTCTGTAAACGCTTTGTGAAGCGTTTCAGTGGACTCAAAGCTTTTGTAAATTAATAATGTTTTCTCTAAGTTTATATTATCAGATTAATAAGCAGGTCACATAATGTTATTACTAGCAGGATAAGGCAAACAAATTTAGACATCAAAGGCCAGTTTTCCCTTTCTTTTACTGTGAATATTTCCACTACCCTCATATGTGTTTGAGTAATACCAAAAGAGGAAATTTAACTTGATTGAGGTTTACTCTCTTCAGTCCATCCAGTAGCACTCTTTATGAAGGGTCTCCTCTGAGTTTCTACTAAACTATCAACAGTTTAGTCATGAACAATTTTCTTTCTGCACTATGATAGTGTCCAGGGCAGCATTTCAGGTCAAGTGATTTATCTGATCTATTCCACCAGCAACCTTATCAGGTAGAGTTTTATCTTCTTTAAGCATTGCCTTCAGAGTCAGATACTCAATACAGACAATGAATAGGAATTCTCAGGTTCTTATATAGAAAGTCTCACTTCTCCCCACTACCTAATTAAAAACCTGCTTCTGAGAGTTTGAATCTTAAATATGAGGCACAAGTGAAAAGAATGGCAATAGATTTAGGAAAAAAAATCTAGTGATAAGTCTTATAGATAATTAAACTTGGAGTACAATTAAGTGCTTTGGCCTAAAATATTAAGATCTTATTCTATGAGAGTTGGGATTTTTTTAAATCTCAAAAAAGCTCTCAATTTTGACCTGGATATATGGGCTGACCTGACTTAAGAAGGAAGTTTTAAAGGAAATATATTGCTTTAAAAAACTTAATAGGTAGGGAAATTAGGTTTGATAGTTTACTGATATAGTATTTTTAATTAAAGACAAAATATGCAAAGGACAGAATTTTTGGTGAACTTAATGGCAGAATGAGAATCTAACAGAGAAGATAGCACTTTTCATAAAAGAAAAATTTTCTTCTGAAGGAATGGTTACACACACCTACTAAAATTCAGCAATTGTATGTCAGTCTTGTGACCATACAGCTAATGGAAGTGTATGGACAAACCAGAGAAATAAAACCCCAAATCAAATTTATTAGCAACTGAAAAGTAATTTCTGCAAATCTGAGAAAAGGCATTTATCTTTGTTTAAATCACTCTAGTCTGCAGCAGGATTTTTTTTGCATCTTACTGTGTTGTCTTAAAACAGTCTCAGGAGGAGAATTTAGCTGCTTCAGTATACATTCCTAAAGAGAAGTAGTTATCCCTTAACAGGTTATATTCTTGCATGACACAAAATTTGGTACTTCATTTGTATGGTTGTATGATTTGATCCTTTGAAATACCAGAACATTAATTGTCATATATGCTGTATAGCACTACACTGTCATTGAAATAGACACCATTAACATTCTTTGTTCTCAGGCTTTTCCTAACTAGTGTAACAGCCCATGGCTTGCTTATTTCTGTTGGCTTTGATGCTGCTCATGATACCATGGGATTCTTGGAGGCTCTCCTGGTGTCATTAGGTACTGGGGTAGAGCATGCCTGAGGGCATACTCCAAACCTGGATACAGGCCTGGCTATGGAACAAAGATTATCCACATAAAATAACTGCTCTAGTATTTTCTAACCAATTTTAAAGGGCTCTAGCTCTTTAGACGTGCTACAGGACTTTGTTGCCATGAAACTTTTCCAAGCTTTTCAGGGAAATTACAAAATAATTTTTTATTCTTTTGCCTCCAGGCTAAGAGCTTTGCTATCTACAGAATGCCAGGAAAGACTGTTGATTTCATACTTTCACATCTCAAACATTCACTGAATCTATTTTTGAAACATCTATGCCTCAAATTCTGAATGCTTCTCGATATTACACACGTGTATTAAAGCAAAAAACATCCTGGCTTCTGGATGTGCTGTGTCCATGGTTTCCACAGTGGTATAGCCCAGTTTCAATTTAATTTCTTATCATTTGAGTCCTGATGGTCCAAACACATGTAACTCTTATCACATGTTCTGTGACAAAGTTGTTTCTACTTATGCAGTTACGGGACTTCTGGCCAAAACATGATTTTGGGAAATTTTACTCTGGGGAAATTCCCCAGAGGGATTTCTTGGTTTCTGGGAAAACAAAAAATCAAACCTCTTAAAAATGGGATTAGGCAAATTGGTCTACTCTAAGTCTGCTTTGCCTGTGTGGTTGAGCTTACAGATAAAGACAGAAAGGATGAAGTAAGAGCTTGTCATGAGTTGTGCGAGTTTTCTAAAACGAAAAACATTTTAGTACCGATGCGTTGCTTTATTGTCACAAAACTTTGAAGACTGATTTTAAAAATATTTTTGTTTTTCTTAACATGCTTTCAAATAAATCCTCCCATTAGTATTACCTGGGGTTATGTTGTTACAGATGTGTGTGGTTTGGGTTTTTGTGTTGGTGATTTTTGTGCAGAAGAACTAATCATCTGTGTTTTCAGGAATTGGCCTTTATATGGTCAACAGCTTTTGCCTGGGTAGAGATAACTGAAGAAGCTGATATCACACACACAAAGTCTTTTTTGTTTGGAAGCTTCATGCTAGATTACTTTGGATGCCTCTATTTTGCTTTCTTTTCCCAAACGCATTCTGAATATTTTGGGTGTTGATTTTTAATTAGTGACTGGTCCAAAGACACAATCTCCTCCACAGTAAAATTGCTCCTTAAGTTTTCCTCTTATTTGTTCTTCTCACTCTGGGTTGGAGGGCTATTACTTCGGAAGATTAATTTGTTTTCCATTAACTCATTTGTTCATCGACCTTTATCTCTAGTTTTTTTAGTAATTTAAACTTTCCTTTGTTTCCATTCCAACAAAAGCTTGGGGAAGATTTCTTCTCCCCTTACCCCTTGTTTCCTGTTGAGCATTTGTGTCTGAAATAATAAGGTTTTTCTCTAGACTGAAGTAATTTATTAAGCCTTCTTTATCGACCTCTCTTCAAAATTTTAAAATAAAATGTGTACATCTTAAAATCATTGTTCCGGTAACTGTTTCTGCTTAGTATTAGACATGACAATTGACCTGCCATACCATATGTCCTGCTCAGTCTACACATTGCCTGCTTAGCCTTGTGTCCATGATCAGTAATTCAAGGAACAAAGTGGTAGTGTTGAGCCCAGGGTCCACAGATATCAAGTTTGACCAGTGGACCATGGTTTAGTGCATGTACTTTAGTTTTAGTGTAATAAACAGCAGTTTCCACATGTGAAAATAGCCATTGTTGATAGTAGACGTAAAAAAACCCAAAACAGAAGGCAATTTTACATCCTTGCCCCGTCTCCATCCTCCCCTGTAAAGAACAGATATCCTTTGTATTTCTGGAAAATTTGTGACCTTGACTTCTGGGTACAAATGCATGGATAACCTTCTCTGCCCATTAATGGAACATTATGTCTGCTTTGCTGCTCCCATAACAGTGTCACTTTGTATAAACAGTGCATGTGCTGTACACAGTGACTTTTTAAACTTGCCACTTGATGTATGGACTCATGATCAAAATGAAATCTTTGTCATATGTACATAGCAATTGTCCCATTTATATAACCTTTGATCATCATTGCATTATCTGAGTGCCACTTCTACCAACTACCTTAGAATAACTTTATCTAGCCTTATAGTTTTTTTTTTTTTTTGTAGGCTTTGGGTTTAATTTATTTGTGGGGCTTTTTGTAGGGATTTGTAGTGCCTCATTTTCTTCTCTTTACTAAAATCCCTGAACACAGTCTGCCTCTTTTTGTCGTCAGGTTTTCTTAGACTTTTTTAATACACTTTATAATAGTATATTACTGTTTAAAATGTTGAAGAGCAGCCTTTTAAATAAAATATTGAACAACTTATCTCAGCACTTTTTGCTGGATTCCATTAGAACAGCTGAAAGATTGGGAGCTATTTTGTATGTCATTCTCATTATTGTTTTCCGCTCACAAATTCTACTTAGTTTGAAATGGAGTGTCCATGTGTTCTGCAGCCCTGACCTTGTAAATGTCACTTTTACTGACATATGCCCTGTATATCAGAATATGTGCTCTACTGACGTTCTGGCCTTTAGGGCTGTGTCTGGATTAATAAACTACGCTCTGTGGACAGAGCTGTCCTGCTGAAAAGGGAGCACAGTTTAACCATGAGGATGCAAGCTGCACTGAGAGACTTCTCCTCAGGTGCAGAGCAGGATCACTAAAACAGGCATAACTTCTGTTTGCTCTCTGAAAGTCGGCGCACAGATCACTCCTTGTGCAACATTAATTTGGTAGTGGTTATTGTGCCCTGTGTGGTGTTTTCTTTTACTATGTAACATACCACTGTGCAGACACTGGCTTTGCTACTCTGGTCCTGGAATTTAATGTTCCTTTCTGGACTTCGTCCCTACTGACCTTCCCCATGAGCGAAAGATAGAAAAATATCTCAGAAAACGTTTTGGTTTGAAAAGGAAAAGTAAGGCTTCAAGGAGCCTCACAGAGAATCTGTGGTTTCACCTGTTTAACGTGGAAAGCAATTGGAAATTGCTGCATGGCTGTGGGAAGTCTTGAGATAAGACATATGGAAGAAATATATACAACTGTGATTGGTGGGTCAGAAATGCTCCCTTTATTAATTCTGAAGAGAGAAGTAGTCTCTGCAGAGGCAGAAACAGAAATAAAAGCATAGATTTCAGCTGGTTTCGTTTTACAGTTGGTCGGCCCATGTGATAAGTACCCATTTCTCTATATGTATATGGCTTTGAGGGTTTTATGCCAAGACCTTATTTCCATAGCATTGTACCTCCTTGGCTCAGTGGAATCATTGTAGATTAATTTTACATATGAAGAAATGACTAATAATCTAAGAGAGCACTCTCCCTTAAGTAAGGGAGAAAAGCTGCTCCATAATGCAGAAAGATATTATTGCCTTTGCTGTTTTGATACAGCATTAATGTATTGCCTTCTCTACAGTTATTAATACACTTAAAATAGATTCTATCCTCCTTGACATCTTCTACTCTGAATTTAATAGAGACTTTAATGAAATTTTCATGGTAAAACAACTTGCCAGAAGGTCAAGAAAGCCAAAAATAAAACTGGGGATTTAAGTCATCTAAATGTCCTTTTCTTTTTCATTTGTGATGATAGCTCTTCAGGCTGGAAAATGAGCTAGAAGCTGATTACCAAAGATGGGGAAGGGAGCATAGGGAGGGTAGGGATTGAAGATGATGGAACATAGTGTTGAGAAACCAGTCTCTTTTTCTACAGTCTGAGAAGTTTCTATTCAATAGCTTGACAGTTATAAATGTTGTGCTTCCATAAATGTTTTCAGAATGACTTACACAGAACCTTGTTATTGCTTATTACACAGTCCCTTGAATCTATGTTTTTGGCTGGTGATTTCTTTCTATAGTACACTCTTCTTTCTTTAGAAAACAAAAATTTTAAAGGACTGTGTGAAATGAGCAGCACTGAGCTGTAAATGTAGCCACTTGGCTTAGTCACAAATAATTCTGAATGGAAGCACCACAATTTAGTTGGCTAATTGAGAGCTGTGTGGCATTGTTCATTTCTCTGCATTCTCTTGAGTCTTTCCAAAATACCTAGATCTATTAAGGATTTGTTCCTGTGCTCACTGGGAGATGAGGTTGTGCACTGTTCTTAAGCACTGGGACTCTGGTTGCAGAAATACAGTTTGTAAAGCATAAACCACAAAGATAAAGTGTTTTGTGTGACATAATTAAGACAAGAACATGTACCTATCACACTAGCCACTAAGAAGGAATAAGTGCCTGTTTTCCTAAGGAATAATGGACTGATTATTAAGGGCAAGATGGTGGTGTAGGCCTTTAGAAGCTGAAAGAAGAAATTATATTCTGCAGCACAAGTCTCTTGCATTAGAATGAGCATGGCAGGCCCATGTGGAAGATGTGTGCCTCAGGCTGAGATTTGTTCTGCCTTTGTAGACTATCTAGAGAAAATGAAGTGTTGTGATGAGGAAGACTAATCTACTTCCTTCTGATAAGTCTTGAGGGGATCAGCTGTGGCGCTGGTGCTTGTGAAGTTTGTCTCAAACTGGAATTCTGAATTGTTTTAGAAGTCTGTGTTTTCCTTGGTGTTGGCCACCACTGGGTTTCAGCAGCATAAAGGAATACTTTGTCTTCAAAATGAAACTTCACGGGGTAGGAAGGTAAATGGGCGTACTCCTTGCTTACACAGACAGGTGGCAATCTTGAGGATAGCCTGTGGTAATTTGGGGAGCACTGGCAGAGGTCAGCAGGGAAGGCAAAACAGATGGAGAAGCTGTCAGCTACCAACAAACTTCTGTTTTGGAGCAGTATAGATCTGTAATCAATTCTCTACACTCAAACCTTGCAGAGGAACCTCACACAAACACCTCTATAGTTCTAGGACATCTACAAGTTCAAAAAGCAGAGATGAAATGACACGACCTGTTCCTGGTCATGATGCCTGTTCTAAGATTTATGTGTGAAGGTTAAGTGGTAAACAAAGCATGTGTAACTCCTAGACAGTGTCTGCTTTGAGTGTGTGTAAAGAGCTGGAGTCATAAACATAATTTATTAGTTTTCAACATGTTCATTAAGGAAGACTTATATACTTTTTATGTGTCGAATCTTAACAGCATTGGATATTTCTTCTGTTGCTAATGCTATCTTATTTGAAAAAACAAACCCAAATCATCAATCACTTGGACAGATGTCCATACAGTTCAACCTTTTGTAGAGGCTGTTCCTCACCTAGGTATAAGCTTCACTGGCATCTGTGTATAACTGCACACATTTAATAGAGAATTACAGTGCTTGCGCAGTAGGACTATTTAAAAAATAAGATTTAAAATGCCGTTTACTCTGTAGTTGAGTTAGTAGGGGTTAAAGTACAGGAGAAATATCTTAGGACCAAGTGATGGGAAGGGACTCCATCTGAACAAATAGTCCAGACTGTATCTTGTCTGCTAAGTTGTAGTGGGATCCATAAGTAGGTCTTCATTTAGATGAACTATGAGATGGAAATCCTAGTAATCTAAAATAGCAACTTTTTTTCCAGCAATATACAACATATATTGAGTTTGAGTGCAGGCATGATCACACATTATGGGCAGAATCACAGCTGATCCAAAGCACAGAACCACACATAATTTTAAAAATGGATTTCTGCTTTGGAAGAGGAAAAAGTCACATTTTTATAAAAAATTGGTGCAGCAGTAGACTCGACTAACTTGCTGTAAAATATTCTTTTACTGCCTGGAGGGAAAAATGCAATAAGAATCTTGTTTCCAGAAAAATTCTATTCCTCAGTGTAAGGATCTTTAACTGCAAATGAAGACAGGAAAAGAAGGATGTGTAATATAACCTATCTTAAAAGAAGTAAAACTACAAAGTCAAACAAAAAACTGTAGAAAGGCATGTTGTACCACGAACCTTTCAAAGTGAGTTTGATTGGGAGAAGATTATTTAATATTGCATTGGATAGAGAATACCTGTGAGGTCAAACACCCAGCTAAGATTTATCCCTGTGTTGTTAGTTAGCTGGTAAAGCAAGTATGCAATAAAAATCCCTGCATACTGTCTCTTCCTTATTTTTGGATTTTAAGACTGTTCACATGCAAAAGTGATTGGAGAAGGAGGACCACTTTTTTTTTTCTTTTTTTTTTTTTTCTACAAGTATTAATAATAAGGAATATTTTCAGAATGAAGCGTTCTGGTTTGAATTTGTTTGACAATTTTATTTTTGAGTGTGCGAAAAAAAGCACTTGGCAGATGTAGGTGAGTGGGATAGAATGTCTCTATTACAAATCTTCTCTATAGTGCCTGAGGAGAGGTCAGTTTTGTGATGCCCTTTGCCAAGATCTGCAGAGGAATGTTCCTGGACTGAGCCTAGGAATTAAGGATTATGGCCACTATGTTTGTTCATGCATGTTCTGCTGTCTGGCAAGAGAGTTATCCACTTTTGTCCTCTTCCCTCCCAGAATTATTTTTTTATTCCTGGCAGCAGTAATTTGTGCTAATGTGACAGAGAAAATTTGAGCTCTGATAGTCAGAATAGTGGGTACGGAGCAGTACAGATCATTAGGACAAGTTCATCATGTACCAGAGTAGTTGTGCTTCTGATATACTTGAAATCCCTGTTATTGATATTTTGCCAATATACTGAAAAAAAATTGGTGTAGTCTATAAAATTTGATAAATGATTGATTTCTAGTAGCAGAGTGGACTGGGGTGTGTGATGGTTGTATTATATCTGATGTAATGTGTCTCAAGACATGTGAAATAATAAAAAACACTTAAATATTTTGGTCTCTTGATGGAAGGAGAAACTATTTCATTCTCCCTCAATGAAGTAGGTAAAAGTGCAGACAAATAAAACTTTTGATTTTGCTTCCAGAAAATTCATAAAGTTAATTCCTGTTTTGGTTCAAGGTAGTATATAAAATAAAAAACCCTTGCCCAAGAAACCCTGAACCAAATGAAGTTATGCTTCATAATCAATAAAACTCAAGGAGAAAGAAGGATTTCATGACTGTCATTTAATAAGTGAGCAACATTACAGATGCAGTGATCAGAATCCCTTTCAATAAGTTAAGACATATTCAACATCTCCAGTTCCTGTCACAGAAAGCTTAATGCTGTATTACTCTGTCAAAATCACATTTACAACTTTTATTTCTGTAGCTGTAAATTATTTTAGCAGCAGTGAACCCAGCAGAAATAGTTTGGTCCAAGAAGTACATGTTGGATTATGCATAATGGCAAATACAGTGAGTACCCTGCATTAATCCAATTGCATGGCACATGAAATATTACCACAGCTTTTTGGTTTTGTTTTAAACTCTCTTAAACAATAGCTGTCCAGTGGAAGCATTTTACTTTTGAATGCTTAAAGGCTGTTCACATGTGATGCAAGTCTGCTGCTGTCAGCTGCGGAGTGATGTCAAGTGCTTCAAATGCCCTTCACACAATGCATTGTATGGATGCTGCATTCTGGTCTTATGTTTCTTTGCAGTACATGCAATTGAAAACAGCAAAGCTAACATTTAATACTCAGTGTTCCATATTTGTTTAGTTTGTGAAAGTTTAAAATAAATGTCTTTGAAATAACTCTTCAGAGGCCATTCAGGATTATTAAGAATAAATCAAACAACATAAGATTAACTGAAGAACTGTGACTTCGGCTCCCAGCAAAGTCAACCTTTAAAGCTAAATCTGTATTCTGCATCTTTCCATGAGGTGTACAGCTGGGCAGTTCAGAATGTCCAAGAGGGACTGAGGAACAGGGCCTTATCAGAAATCTACTTTCATCTGTTTGGCACTTCCATCTGTGAGACTGTATACACAGAAAGCAGATTGGTGTTTAAGCTCCCTATGGACCACAAAATATTGCTTTCTGCAATCTTCAAGGACCTCAATAAGGAAAAACTGCCAGTCTTTCTTTAGAATGATTCCTTGGAAAATAGTGTTTGAAAAGTGTAGAAGGATGACATTTTAATTTGAGGGAAACGCTTCACTTCCACTTACCTATCTAATCAGTTGGCTCTGCTGACTTTAGCACTGCAGTGGGTGCCAAGGAGAAGGGAATATTTGGTTTCTACTTGAAGCCATAATATTTATAGTCTTTTTTCTGAAGAAGCACCCCAGCATGAATTCTGTGGAAGTTGTGAAGCAGTGTAATCACATGTAGGTTGTGTGCTCATGTGAGGGATGTTCCTAGGGATCCAGAACTGCTGCAGTAATTACAACAGTAATTAAGTTCATTTATAACACACTTTTGGCAATGTTGGTCCAGGCTTTGGGCAACATTGTGGGGGGTATAAAAGGTGTTTTAGAGCAACACTGGGTTTGCCTCTTTGCTATGCAAAACATGGGTTGTGTACTTGAGCTTTGAATGTTTTACGAGAAACCAAAAAAGGCATTGGGAAGGCTGGTGGCTAGTCTCATTTAGTAATCTTCCAAAATGCCTAAGGTTTCCAGTTCAAAGTCTGATTTCAGTCCAGTATGATTTTGTTTCCCAAAAATAAGAACAAAGTATTTCTTTTATATTCACTTCTTTATGAGCATGTTGAGATGAATGCTTTGCCCAGGTTTATTTTAACAAGGATGGTATGAGAAGGCATGGTCCTACCTAGCTATCCCGAGGTCCTGGTTGGCCCTCCAGTGGCCACTGCAACTTGCCTTTCTTCCTCTGAAATAAGGAGGAGGCAAGAATTCCTTCTGTGCACAAGCCCAAACTCAAATGCCTGCCTCTCATGTCCAGATTTGATTAATGTAATTCACATGCTGTGCTCTGGACTAAACCTTTTAAATCAGCCTCAAGTTGATGAAAAATTACTTTGATACCTGTGGAGCCTGAGACTTTTCTGGATGCAATTCAAGATGCTGGGTTTTACCTACAGTTCCATAAATGTCCCTGAAGCTTTTTCAGTTAGCAAAAGGATTTGGTTTTTCTTATCCTCAATATGAAGAAGTAGAGGCATGTGAGCTTAATCAAACTTTGCTTAGTGGTGTGAAATGCTGTTAACCCCTTTTTTTGTGAGGGTAATTCTTTGTGGGGAACTGGGGGGAAATAGTAGGAAGAAGAGGAATATGATATGCCATTTTGTGATGAATTATTGCTGCTTATTTCCTGGTTTGATGCATTCTCTTAGCTTTTTTAATGTTGTATCTTAAATGTACAGATGTGCTCCAAAGACCAGCAATGGTCTCCACAGCTTCCACATCTCTTCTGCTGCAGCTCCTTGCCGTGATTTCAAATAAAATGTCATACCTGCAAACTGGCACACTAATGAAGTTACTTTCAATCTTTTTCCATTTCAAATTGAGGTGTCTGAGGAGCTCAGGCAAGTTTAAAATTCTACATAATTTTATATAATTCTAGGTGGGATTATAAATTACACCAGACAAACTGTCTCTATGTTCATGTTACAAGTCTAACCTCTCTATGACTTTATAGGATTATGGGTGAGATAGAAAGGAAATCTTTGCAGAAACCACAGCAGTGGTGTAGGATCTAGTTAGGATGTTCAAACTATTTGGGGGATTCTTGTGCCCTAATCAGAGTCTTTCTATGGAAGTCAGTAATTTTACTGCTCTAAATATGTTACCAGCTGCAGGTTAATTACTACATATGAGGATTTGTCTTTTTGGAGCTTTTATTTAGCTGAGCTGTTGCCTTGTGGTGTGTGAGTGGCACTGTTGCTCTACAGGTGGATGGTCCTCTCTCCTCAGGAGCAATTTGACCAGCAGGCATGTTCCTTGTTCAGTTGCTGATGCTGTCCTTCACATGGAAGAAAATCAGAGTGAATTTAGCAACTCCAGTAAAATACTTTGACAGAAGCTGGTTAGTTAATAACAGAGAGTTGTTGTCTTGAGCATCGTGTGGTTGATGAATGGGCTTAGTAGTAATGTATTAGTTGACAGAAACAGACCATCTGCTTTTGTGTATTGTAGAATGATGAGCACAGTGGGTATGGAGTGAAGGGAAAGGAGAAAAAAAAACCTGGTGCTCCAACATGTCTTTCTCCCTCATTTTCCCCAAGAAGAAAAACGAAAGAGCAGAATGCATCGAAAAATCCAAGTATAGATATCCAGTAAAATTATCTTAAAATGGCTATATAGACAATATTTGGATTTTCTGGAAATTTTTCAATTTTTTTACTATAAATGTGCAGTGGCCCTACAGAAAGAAATTAACTGTATTTTTGTTGGTGGTGATATTTCTTTCCTATAAGTTTTTCCATGAATGTTGTCTTTATATTTTTCAGAACACTCCTAACATGTGTGCACCCATAGAGTTTGGAGACTCTAATTTATGCCCTGGAACTTAAGGGCACCTTCAGCTAAGGTAAGTGCATGCTTTTTTATTGTTGCATGTTTTTCTCTAAGACTGCTGCCAGTCTGAGCAATTCAATCACCAAATTTGACCAAGAGCATGTTTGGCTTTTACAGACAGATAGTAGTGCAGACACTTCATCACTCCTGTGTTCAGGTTTACTTATCTTACCAGTATTAAGTGTGTTTAGGAAACTTGTGCAATATTTTCTTGCTGCCTTTGCAGGGTAAGTAACTCTCCATCCAGTTCCTCAGCAGTACGTTCTGAAGGATCCATCATGATTGTGGCAGCTGTGGGTTATGCCTGGTTATACTTGCAGAAAATTACAAAAGATGAATATAAAGACTATTTCATATAATTTCTCTTGTCCCTCTCTATAAAGCATTCTTCTTATTCAACTGTTTTCGGTATCCCATGATTTTGTTTGTTTGGTCTTGAGTTTTTTTGATTTGTTCTTAGTCATCAAATGTGAATTTTTTTCTCTCCAAAAGGATATTGTGAGAAGTGTGACCTTCATCTAAACCTTGCTTGCTGCTGTACATCTTTTAACAGGAGCACCTGCTGTTGCCCTGGCCTTGCAGTGGATGCCAGATAGTTAAAAGCACTGTAGCCTTTATAACTATGATTTTTGCAGTACTAATCTAATCTGTATTTAACTGGAATTTAATGTGTCCTGCAGGGGTTGACAGTACTTATATATTGTCATTAGCTTGGGATAGTAACCTTGAGGGAGGAGAAGCTTAATCAGAATTTATTTGCTTCTGACTCCTGCTATGAAAATGTTGGCCTTTCTTGTGGGTGTGACATCCACTGCTTAATGGAGCAGGCACTGGTGTAGTGGCTGGGGAGGCCTCCAGAAGTCATATTGTCCCATGCCAGGAGGCTCAGAACAGGGAACAGCACCAAGTTGAAGAGAAAATTGAGGCAAATCAGTGGCCCACTCCTCCTTAAAGCATAGATGGGCAGCAGAAACCAGAGCAAGAAGGAAGGTGATCCTGTCCAGGCAGTTGTTTTTCTTATGCTCCCTATCCCAAGTCTTCCTCTTCGTTCCTCTCCCTAATCC
Source organism: Melospiza georgiana (assembly GCF_028018845.1). Lineage (NCBI taxonomy): Eukaryota > Metazoa > Chordata > Aves > Passeriformes > Passerellidae > Melospiza > Melospiza georgiana. Next base: position 38,530,197 of record NC_080430.1, on the reverse strand, counting down.
TAAACCTTCCTATCCCTCCACAAATTAATTTTGTATTCAGCAAGCATAAATTGTTTGTATAAGGGTTTGTTCAGGAACACAAATGCACATTCACATTAACTTTGCAAAATATACCCAAACAAAGTGCTTCTATGTATTCTGTGATTATTTTTTAAAGAGAGATTTTGGGCAGGAGGCCAAAACTAGTGAACACTTGCTTTTAATGCAGTATAGTAGCAGATGGTCAGAAACAGCCCATGGACTCAATGCCTCTTTTGAAGTCAAATATGATACTAAGTAGCAGAAGTAAAGATAATGAGGTGAGCAATTTGGTTTATGACAAGCGGGGGAAGAAATTTGTTTTCAATTAACCTACCAACATATGAGACCAAGGTTAAGGTTTTTAAGGATATAGCAGCATTTGGGTTTTAGTGCTGTTCAAAGTCTCATCGTATTTTGCCACAAAAAACATAAAAATGAAAAAAAGAGAAAAAATTAGTGAGTGCTTTTAGGCTGGATTTGTAGTGGAGGATCATGGGAAGAGTTGCAGTAAAAAGCACTGAGGCCAGATGAGTTACACGGGGTTTATAGGCTGGTACATTACATGGTGTTGCTCCCATTGTCTTCAATGACTGGCAAAGTGAAGCTTTCAGATCCTTCTCACATATATTGAATATTTACTTCCAAGAAAAGGTGGAATCCATTCTAATTATTCCATTTCCAATTACTAAACCATATGCACATAACGTGAACTTCTCAAAAATGTAAGTACTTGAGTTACTGAGTGTCCTGGTGTGTGTATAGGTTCCCATGATGGTTTGAGACCTAAATTTATACTTTTATTAATACATTACTCTTACTAAAGGATGTCTCATACACTTTATACCTTCAGTTTTAGAAATTTAATTTTTATCTTTGTGTTCATATTCATGGATGACACTTTATACAAAGTTATTTAGCAGAACAAGTTTTTTATGTATTTACCAATGTGTATTTTTTTTGTGCTTAGAAACATTTCCCAGTCCTAAAAGAGAATGGACAGAGTGAGATGTAGAACTCCCCCTGGAACTTAGGGCTGGAGCACTGTTCCCCACCTGGCTTGGTTGGCAGCTGTCCCAGTGTGGTTGTGTCAGGGAAGCTGTGTGTGTTCCACCATTCACCCTATAGTGAAATACCAAGCCTGAGGATGTGCATGACACAGATGTGGAGCTTACCTACAGCCATTTTCACCTCAGACTGTTGTGTTTTCCTCTTGAATTAACTAAATAGTAATAAAAGAATGTGAATATTCTGAGTAATGCTAAATGGAGATCTCCAGTGTTGTGTGCATCTGTAAACCATAGCTCTTAACCTTTTAATAGAAGTTTCACTTTGCTCAGCATGCAATAATCTGTCATGCAAAGAACTGGTGTATGAATCCTAGAGGATGAGATCTTGCTACAATGACCAGTTGCATAATATCTTGGAAGATAAAAGTCACAAAAAATAAAATTTACCTGTATGTTTATGGTAGGATATTTGAAGATTTCATTTATTATGCTGGTATTGTGCCATGTGCTTGTTGTAAACCTCTGGAAGCACTGAAGAGTGATATAGGTTATCTTTTCAGTGCATGCCTCTTGCTCCAAGGCCAATACTATTACTGGTTACAGACTTTTTTATGTCCTGGAGGCTGTTGCTTCCAGGCTTTAATAGCTCCACATCCATTTCCATATGAAATGCATTTCCTGCAGTCCCTTTGTAGGACTAATGAGTTCAATAAACTTGTTAAAGGTATCTAAAGACTTTTCATGCAGTTCAAATGAGTTCATGTGGAAAAAATTAGCACTCCTCATGCCTGTTAAATTCTTCCAATAAAAGAATGATAGAATTAACTTTAAACAAATCACCTCTCCGCCACTGCTTTATCCTAGGAAGTAAAAGTCCAGCTCCTTGGTTGTACAAGCGCAAGCAAAACATGTAAGGAGGGAAAAAACCTTTTAAGCAGTTGTAAAGGGTACTGTATAGTTTGTTTCTCTGTTAGTTGAAGTAGAAGTATGATGGAATGCTAGGTCAGGCATCTTCTCCACATGGTTTCTCAGGATGTTTCCTCTGCACCTGCGTCTTCCCAGCCATGTGACTGCAACTGGCTTCTAGGTCTTCAGCGAGGTGTCAATAATATCATTGTTACCTAAGTTATTTTTTCCTTTCCTGCTAATTTTATAGTTTTTTGAACCTTCTACTGCTGCAAAAATTAATTAGATGGTCAAACCTTTGACAATACAGCCAAGAGAACTCTTTGTTACCCTTACAGTAGGGTTGTAAATAAGCCATTTGATGTCACTTTGTGTATCCTACTCTTTTTGAAAGGTTTATCCACCATAACTTTAAAATCAGTGTTTTTATTTCCAACAGAATTTGATTTTTATTTCTAACAGAATTTGAATCCTTCCTGTAGGTAAATATGTTTTGTGTCAGTGAGTTAGCTTTTCTGATAACTTGTAGCCATAAAAATGTATGAGTGACTGTGGTTCAGGGAGGAGTCACAGAAATAGTGTCTTCTGAAGTAGAAGAAAATAACTGAGAGTATGGTATTTGGGGCTTTTCTTTTGCATTTTGTATTTGGAAAAATATTTTTCTCTGAAGAAAAAAGTATTAACTTGCACTAGGAACATGGTGCTCTTACAAGAGGAAAGCCATACTAGATTTTGAAAATACATATGATGTTTACTTCAGTGATTGTCACAATAGGCAAATAAGATATTAAAAAAAAAATAAAATAGTTTGTTATGATTTTATTTTCTTAATAGTGTATCCTTTAGACTAAATCTTCTACATTGTTAAATGCTTTCTTCAACAGCATTTTATCTGGATAGTGCTAAATTTTACAAAAGTAAAATATGTAAACATGAACTGTGCTTGGTCATGAAAGAATGAGTTATGCTTGGTCTTGTCATAACTTAGTCATGAAAAATCTTGTCTTGCACATATGTAAATGTTTATTTGTTTAGATTTGTTCCAGCATATATCCTCTCAGTTCTCAGTCCTGTAAAGATCTTACAGAACTTTGATTTTTTTTTTATTGTTTATAAAATTATATATTTCAATAATTGCACTTAGGATTTTACAATCCATTGCAGTTGCAGCTCTTTCCACGTGTGAAGAATGTGCTGATTGGAAGTGGCCCACTTATGCTTCCAGACAAGCTCTGTGTGATTTCTTTCTGAGGAACTGGGTCAATCTGTGCAACTTTCAGTATAATAAGCTACTTTTTGACTGCAGCAATCAAACTTTCTTGCTACCTCTTTTGTTGTGTAGACTTACTAATATCTACCTTTGCCTGATGCAGCTTGTTAGGATGCAAGGTAAACCTAGTTTTCTGCTCTTTTTTTTAACTGAGAAGGGATTAATTTGTAATCCCATGTGTGTTTTCAATATCAGTTGAATAATGAGATGGAGGGAAAGTAATGAGAGGGAGAATATTTTACCTTAGTTATTTTTACATATGTGAAGCAAAAGGTTCCCATACTGAGGGATGCATATGAAAGGAAATTCCTCCAGTGATAACTGGGACTATTCCCCAAAATAAGAACATTTCTAGGTCTAGTGATGTGTCTGCCAGTTAATTTTGCATTATTTTTGTTTACAGTCTTTTCTCTCTGCACTGTTTAGAAACTATAATTTTCAACTCCTAGAAACTAAACATTGCTAACAAAACTGGGTTTTATGTACTTAAAATTTTGAGATCTCATTTACAACAGCTGATTGAAAATAAAGAAAGATAGTGATAATTATGAAAAGAGTTTCTAAAAACTCAAAGGTAAACTGGAAAGTCCACATAACTTTTAAAATTATGATTAAAAAATAGTATATTTCTGTTTAAGGAATACTGCACAGCATTGCTGTCTAACAGGAGCAAAGTTACTAAATGCATATCAGTACATCTGTCTTCAAATGGTAAAGCAAGTTTACAGTCCATCTGCTAGATCAGAGGAAAATCTGCCTTTCAATTGTGTTTTGTCACTTGAGTTCATGAAAAAATGTTTGTACTAGTATGCATTTACTTACAATGCTGAGGCTTGAAGCTGATCTTCTAACAGTCTCCACATTATTTTATGATAGTGCAGCCCTTTTTAATTCCAAATTCTGCTCTTGCATCTTTTTTCCTCATAAGCTTTGTGCTTCTAAAGAGCATAAAGGAAATTATAGGTATAAGCAAGTCCCCTGTGAGTTGAGTTCTAATGCTGTGATGGGATTAGATTAACTTTGCACAATTCTGATTCTCATTATGAGCCCTGTCAGAAAGCTGGATTCATATGGTGCCATTTTCTATCCTCATTACCACTTTTGTCACAAAAATGAAATTTTTCATCTGTCATACAGACTGGAAAAGACTGAAGCTGGCAACAGTAGTGTGATAACCTTTATAATGCTGTGCAGTTTGACAGGCTGTGCCTTTCTGCTTTGCTCTCTTTAATGGTTTCTCAACATGTGTGAAGGAGAGAAGGGATGGATATCCATCTCAAGGTATAATATAGGATTAATAGTGCTGTCTGTATTCAGAGGACTTCAACTTTCCAAACTGAGCTGGCTGCAAAAAGAATGGCAAATACTAGAAACATTGGTACTGCTAACTGGGCCCTGTTTTAATTTTCATGTGGTCTAAGAATCAAGATTATTCTAAAAATCTAATTCATACCTGTGTTTCCACAAATTCCTGATGGCTTTGGTGTGCTGGTTTACGTGTCCCAAATTATCAAGTTCCTCTGTAAAACAGATATGACCAACTGTCAGTGTTTTCCAATATTTAACCCAAAATTTCCTACTTTTAATTTATTTTCATTAACATAGTTTAATGTCCTGGAAATTGCCCTGCTATATAAAATTTCCATCCTTCTTTACTGTTTGTCAGTAGACCAAAGAAAGATAGCTGTCTTTTCATTATTGTTCACATGCTCTGTAATGAAAACTACAACAAAGGGGTTTTGGGTAGATATCCTTCATTTTTATATCTCACATTTGTAATACCTCCTGACCTTCTCTATCTAGAAGAGAAAATAATTTATGGTTCTGTGTCTACATCCTCCCTGTGATGATATCCTCATCAAACTACCTGCATGATGAGAGAGTGTGATAGTACTGCTCCTGTAAGGACTAGCAGAAAGATGCTAGGATGCTGCATGCTGAAGTTAATAAGTTTTTGCCTGAATGAAAGCTGCTGAAGTGTGGATGCCCAAAGGCCTCAGTTGTTAATAAATAAATGCATCATAAGTGTTAATACACAGCAGTGTTTTGTAAGAATAGGGCAGGAACCACAACCTGTGCCTTTCAGAGACAATGTGTTTGGGAGAAGCTTCTTGTGATACACCCTTGTAAATAATGGTCTGACCATTTCTTGCCCACATTTCCCTTCTGAGATGTACTGACTGACCAAATGTCACAAAAGCGCTCATCTCATATGCAGGACGTTGTAAGAATGAAACACGTTATACAGGTTGTTATGCAAAGGACATCAGGCTTCATAAGTTTTGGTATTTGTCAAACTGATTTGTATAACTAACTTTTTGTCAGCACAATTGGTTCTTGGAAATAAACCCAGTTTTCTTGCATTTAAATGTAACAGGTGTGCCTGCTTATTCAATAAATATGTCTAAGAGCAATTCTACAGTGAACGTGAAAATATGGAAAAAATCTCCATGGTGCTAAATCCTTTCCTGTAAGGGAATTTACAGGAGCACAGGGGTTATAAAACATGTCTGCCTCAGCTCCTAGGTGTTACAAAAGTGCACCTTTACATGAAGACATCTGGAACATAAAGCTCAACTCAATCACTGAAGATTCCATCTCAAATGCAATCTATTTCAATGTGACCTTACATCAGTGAGCACTTGAACTTTGCCTGCTGGCAAGCAAGGTCTGACTCCAGCTCTCTCTTATCCTTTCACAGAGCTGCATGGCTTGCCCAAAGTGTTGTTTTGGTTTTTATTTTTGTTTGTTTTGTTTTTTTCCTCTACTTTTGTTTTGTTTTGTCATAATGGAATGCAGCTTCTTTTCCTGGCTGCCCTGAAGGCTTGCAGCATCACTTGGTATGTCTTTGACCTTCCTCTTCCCACACAGGAAAATCTAGCTAATTCAGATTTTGTCAATAGTTTTCTTAATTCAGTAAATTGTATTACAGTAAATGCAGGTATATAATAGCAACAACAAGAACAGAAGTTAATAGAGAAATTTCACCCCAGCATTAAAACCAATTAACCTAATGTCATCTATGCTCAAAGGAAGCAAGTCAGACTAGTACTCTTGTAGTATATATTATTTACTCTTTACTGTGTCCTATTTAAATCATGAAGTTGAGACAGAGGAATGTGTTTAAAAAAGGAATTATTCTGTTTCATTTAAATGTATAACATCTCCTGAAAGCCCTTGTGCTTTATTTGCTTCCGAGATGCTATGTATAAAGCAGGCAGTAAAAGCTGAGTCTATGAAGTAATGAGGTTAGACCAGGAGTGACTTGGGTCCATTTTACTTGTAGCTATTCTTGAACTATTAACCTTTTATTTTGTTTGATTGTTCAGTAAATGAAAAGGTCTTAAGGCTCCTAATCCATCCTGTGGAGTAGCTAAAATGACAAAACATTTTAAAATGTATGCTTAGAATCAGAGATTATATAGCAGGTTGGGGGGTGGGAAAGCAGAGAAAGGAATGGTTAGTAACAGCTTGTCCAAGTGCCTCAGGGTGCCTGTAGAAAGAAATTTATTTATTTTTACTATCTCTTCCCCTGCAAGAAAATAAAGGCTAATTCAAGTGTGCAGTCTTCATTTGCATCTGACTTGTGATGTGTTGTATCTCAGACGTGTCAGGACTTGAAGACTATTCCTGTTCCTTTTTTTTAGCTCCTTTGTCAGTCTGTAAAGTGCCCCTGGCATACTGGGAGGCACTGACAGCCTTGTTACCCTGATAATTTCCCTTTTGGAAGAGGCACATCTACTTGAAACAGTAACAGAAACGCCATACCAAACAGAAAGATAAAATCAAGCCAACACAGCAGAAATTGTTTAAATGGCAAAATAAGAAGGAACTTTGTCTTCTGGGACAGGCAAGTGGATAGATTTTAATTCTGTTTAGAGCTTATAGGGAAGATGTATATTAGTAAGAACTTGTTTATTGTTCCATTTGGAGAAAAATCTTCAAGTACCTATTGTGTGTTACTGGATGACAATTTTTGGCCTTGTTTCTTCAGTTTTCCTAGGACTATTTCTCTCCTTTACCCTATGGCAGATTTCATGGTGGAGAGAACCTTTAGGTAAGAAAATAAGCGATCTTTGCAGCATCCTATTTTCTGGCATGATGAGGTTGGAAAGTGGAGTATACCATTTTTATCTTCTTTCTTTTCCTTGTCCAGTTCCTATTTTGCTGTGAGATTTTTATGAATGCATGGTGTAGACTCAGTTTTCTGTAGGTTATAAAACAAAATACAAAAAAAGATTAGAAATCAAATCTAATATCTAATCAGGTCTCAATAGTGTGTGACTGTAGAAAATATGAAAAATGTGCTGCTAGTCAGGCATGTTCTGGTAGTCAGCTCCTACATTTCGGAATCATAATACCATGAAACTTCCTGCTTTTGAAACCATGGATGAAAGTCTGCGGCTTGTTTTGAGAATGTTTAGGAGCTCAGGTTTTATAATCAAATATGTTACTAGTAAGTGGATGTTCAGTAAATTGTATTACTGAATTGAAAATCAGTTTCAGAAATGAGTAATGTTGGTAAATGTCTATGCAGATTGAAAGTTTTTTGAAGCTATTATATTTGACCCCAGAAATAATGTTATTGCAATAAAAACCAAAAATCACTGAACTCTTACATTATGCAGGGTTAAAATTTGAACTGGTTTTGCTTATTTGTCTCCGCTGATGAGTCATTATTTAAGTGTTATAATTTGTAAATTGAGTCATTATTTAAGTGTTATGATTTGTAAATTTTGTGTCTATATTAAACAGCTGCTAAGTGCCTACATTAATGTGGTTTTTGTGTTGGTTATTTTAATTTTTTTTTCCCTGAGTGAATCTGTTGCTGCATTAAGAGATGGGTTGTGCCTGCTGTACTTAATTCTCAAAGCCAGTAACATTGTCTAATTCAAACTTCATGAAAAAGTTAAAGCAGAGTCAGGCCTTCAGACTATATACCTTTAGACTTTCTAAGATTATCCTGCACACTATTTCCCAGATATAAGGAACACATGGTTACTTACCATGTCAGGGAATGCATAATTCTCTTTGATTTATAATATATTATAAACTAGTAAAATATATTCGAGTTGGTAAAAGATGCATAGCTGTGCAAGGTTCAAGCTGGTGATGATAAAAGCCTTTACTGGAACGTTCATTGCCCCAATTTGTGACAGTTGTTTTGGATGCTACTGCCTAAAGCTCTTCAGTGATTGGTATGAGGTGGTTTCTATCTTGATGAACTATTTGCCATCAGAGACTTTTGTTAGTAAACCAAGGTGTATCCATCTAAGTGTCTTTCTATACCTGCAGAATCATCTTTCTAACAGGTTTTTTTTTTTAGATTTTGTAGCATGTTTTCTTTGTTTACCATTTCTAATGAAGGACAGAGTAGGAAAGAAATATTTTTGTAATTCCCATCCATTTAAGACATAAAGGATTTGTGCTGGTTTCAACATGGGAAAGTCACTGCTCTTGGGAACAGGCTGCAATTGTTCCTTTTGGTTTCACTCCATGTTCCCCAAAATGTGGGCCATTTGTTTTCCCATTTGAAATTGTATTAGAACAATATCAGAAAGTGTTTGGTTCTTTGATTTTTTTGCCTTTGATTATGGACATGTGATCCTGTGTTAACAGTGTGTAGAGGAAAAAAACAGCAGTGTGAAGGCAATGAACTGCAGTGAAGCACTTTTTAAATGATGCCAAATCTTTTCATAATTCCAAATCTTTCAAAGTAAAGATGATCTTTGGTTGGTGTAACATGATAGTTTAGACACTGCTAGAGAACAATTGATGAAATCCATCATGTGGAAAAAGAATTTCATAGTGTAATACCTCTGGTTGTCAGAGTATATGAGCCAAGAGGTAATAGTCACAGCTAAGAAATAGCCCTCATTCTTCAAGATGAATTTTTTTAATAGTAAAGAATATATTGTTGCTTTGAACAGAAAAATGCAGTAGTTGGAAGAATTATCTGCTGCCTCCTGGTCAACAGATGATGCCAGTTTTGAATTTGATGAGTAGTGTTGGTTGAGACAGCTGGTTTTTGTCTGTTTATTTTTTAAATTAGAACTCATTTTTCGGTATTGGTATTAGGAGCCCCATAGTGTGTACAGAAAAATACTGTGTATTGCAGAGGATATGACTTCAGTTTCATTTTTTTTTAAATAAGAAATTCATATGGTTTAGATTGGAAAGGGTCTTAAAAATAATCTAGTTTCAACCAACCTGCTGAGGCAAAGGATCCCTTCCACTGGACCAGGTTGCTCAGACCCCCATCCAACCTGGCCTTAACATTTCTAGAGATGGGACATCCACAATTTCTCTGGGCAACCTGTTCCTCATCAGCCTCACAATAAAGAATTTCTTCCTAAAATCAAATCCAAACCCACTCTCATTTTACAGCCATCACCACATATCCTATTACTACACGCCCATTAAAAACAGGGGGGAAATTAAAATTGCTTCTAGTTACAAGAAGCTGGCGTGCATTTTGTTAATTTTTGTAAGAAAATGTCAAAATGCTTTTTCTGACTTTTGAATAGTGGCCAAACCACAATATCTTTCACTGAGTTAGCAGAGAAGTTGGAAATTTTGGATCAATAAACATAAGTCATCACCAATCCTAGTTCTTTCTCAGAGAAAAAACACAGCCAGGAATATCTACTAAATAAAAACATTCAATTATGCAAGGAAATAAACGAGCTTACATGAATCTAGAACTATGAAACTAATTGTAATTACCTCCTTTTTTTTTTATTTTTTAACTTTCTTGATATATGGGACCAGAGCATTTGCACAGGAGTTTGCATGCAAATGCTAGAAATTATGTTGAATTAAGGAAATACAATGCTGCTGTTTTATGGTGTGGGAGAAGGATTCCTTGTCAGGAATGGGTTGGTCATGAGGTAAGTGCAGGATGCTCCCTGCTGCTGTATGTTCTTACCATCAATATTCATCCACGTTGCAATTTCCATTTCAATTCCAAACCTCAAAATTGCTGTGCTTTTGTGTAATACACTGCTGGCACTAAATCATGCTACCTACTGATGTTTAGTGACCTGAATGAAATTGTTTCGATGTAATTGACTGACATCCTTTGTGTGTAGAAAGAAGTCTGCTCAGCAAAGGCTAAATTATGTTTTTAAGCCATAAAAAAAGGGACTTGTCTACTTTAGATTTTGAAAAACAGTGTAGGCCCATTGATTTCATCCACAAGAGGTAAAATATATCAAAAAAGTATACAACCTTAAAAGCTACTGTTCTAGAATTGCACTCTACTGTTTCTCTCTGTTTTCCTATTATAAACTATATTTTTTCCTCTTGTGATAGCTTTCTCTGATCAACACTCTGCTGCTGTTGACTGGGTGTACAGCCTTAGTTCTCTTTTGGAAGTAGGTTAGGTGTGGCTGCCAAAAGGAAACACAGCAACAGGAACATGCAAAGTGGGTGGGTATGGGCTGTGTAGTGAGTGTGTTAAAAGTCCTTTCTGCACCAAAGGCTAGATTTAAACATGCTCTGTGCTGTGTGTCTTCCTACTTTGCACCTGTACTCTAAGTGTTAGTGAAATGTGCTATAGTTATAACATAATATTTTGTCTTCGTGAAAAAAAAAAAAAAATTGTCTGTGTTTTCTCAGCTTTAGGAGAGAGCATGTATGATCTGGCCTGAGGGGAAAACACCAGAGTAAGGGGAGATGGTAAAGTTCTATCATTATTTTTATTGATTTACTTGGGAACTAGCTAATAGTTCTGTCCAAAATCTGCCCTTTGGTAATTGTGTGAGCTCCTACAGAAAATCCTCTAGTCAATCCCTACTTGCTTTGCATCCTTGGATTTTCATCATTTTTGAGGAACAGCTATGAGCTGTTCTCAGACCTGACTGTCCCTGTCTGGGCTCGTTGCCCACGTGGCCAAACATTAACTCTCCTGACCTGACCCCTTTCTCTTTGTTGTGTGCCACTTAATTTTAGCAGGAAAACTTAAATGACTTTTACTGCTTGACACAGGTCAAAGATAAAATGATGTCCTCTTCATTAACTCCCTTTCCCGACAAAAGAAATACCAATCAGGTCTCTGGCCCTTTGGCTCACTTTGTCCTCTGGATCAAGTCACAACCTGTGTGATTTCCTTTGCCTTCACTTTCCTTGCACTCTCTGGGTTATTTTTATGTAACCTTTCTCTGTAAGGTTTTGATTTGGGATATGTGGGGAATTTGAACAATGTCAGGTGTCAAATCTGCCTTCCTGGTTTAGGTTCAGATTTTTTCCTGGCTAGGGTGAGAAAATGTAGCCTTAAAGGCACTACCTTTCTCTCTACCCTTCACTAGCTTTGAGGATGGCTTTTAGACTTTAAAAAAATCTCAATAAAGGAATGCTGTGAAAAATGATTATCAAAAATACCATGCATATGTACTTTAAAAATTTATTTGATGCACCATGATACCTCTATATGATTATAAAACTATAATTTGTCCTGGAAATATCTTGGAATACCAAGGGTAACCTCATTATTCCAACCCATATTATTTTAAAGAAATGTAAGCTGGTAAGTCTATGTGGTGCTGGACAGTTCAGCTGGCAAAAATGTGTAATCCTCCAACTGAGGTGTGTTAAAACAAGCATTTTGAAGGAAGCTAAGCCTTTATGTTGCATGAGCCTTGGCTGAGGGAAGTGACACATATTTCATGCCCTGAAGGCTGGCTCCAAAGGGAGAAATCTGGCAGGAGCTCAAAGGCCCTGAGGAACCTTTTGGGTTTCAGCTTTATAACTTCTGTTCGCTGAACAATGCAACTGCTGGAAAATGCTGCCCGTTTTGGACCTGATGTCTGCAATGTTCCGTGGAGATAGCAACACCTAATCAGTGAGTTGAGAGGAAGGGCAGGTCTGTAGCCTTGTAGGGGATGTGGAGCAGGTGGCACATGGACAGCATTCTTGGAGCAGAGAGGGAAGGAGACACAGCCTCACACTCTGCACCATAAATCTTCCACTTCTCCTTTGCATTTCTCTCCGCTGTCCTTGGGTGTCTGATTTGATTGAAGAAGCCCTCTTCTCTGTAGCCAGAGACACATGGAAATCCCTTATGCTAAAAGAAAGCCAGGACAGCCACTGGATCTGCTCTGCTCCCCAGAGCTCTGCAATAAAGTGAGACATGCTGCCTGCTGCAAAGAAAATGGTTGGTGCTCTGGTTTATTGGTGCATGGAGTGGCTAAAATGTTGACATGCAGGATTTTAAAGGAAGCTGGTGATCTGAAAGCCTTCTGAAAGATACTTTATGTTAGATAATAATAAATACAAAATAAGTATAGTATATATATACTACATATATATATATATATATATATATATATATAAGTATAGTGTGTATATATACACTTATATAAGTATATAAGATTGAGTTACACTTACAATAGAAGTCAAACTATTTTCTAAATATTCCTTTTAATCCTCAGTACCATTGTTCTTCAAAGAGAATTTACAAGTTTTTCCAGGCTTTGACTGTTACTAGGTTCTTGGGAAGTAATCTTGATTGCTTTTGCATGCAGTTTGTACCCCTTTAAATTGTCCCCTTAACTGTAGATATGTACCTTGTATCACAGTATATTTCTTACAATGCAAGTAGAAGATCTGGTTTGTTTTTCCTATCAGGTTTTTTCTTATGATTTTGCAGAAGTGTGCAAAAATGTAAACACAACCCCATCATTCAGTCAGATAATCTCCTAGTAAGGTGATACATGAGGCTATGGTTAGCTGAAATGAATCTGGCTTAGAATAATTTTCTTCTTTTTCCTCCCTCCCTAAAAACAGGAGCTGTGCCTGAGTCTTCAACTAACTAAAGTTTTGCAGACCATGAAAACCAAGGATGATGGGTCAGTAGGCTTCTCTTTAAACAACTCATTATACTTTAACTGCAACTAAATATTGAGGGAGTTTGGTTTGTGATTGTACAGTACCTAATTCTCTATATATTCCTATTTACCTCCTCTTAAATGGGACTGGAAGTTTACATTTGTACTGTTTTATCCATTTACCTATTTGTGTCCCTTAGGTGTGTCTCATATTTGTATCTCTGCTGTGACCTTTTCAGGAGATGATTTTTTTGACTTTGCATGCATAAATATAGTTTACATTCTTCAGGCCTATTTATACATTTTGTTTTCTACAACATTTCTGCTGCTGTGCAATTACAGGCACTTTTCTTTTCCTCCATTTAGAGACTGTGAAAAAGAAGAAGGTATGATTTCCCTCATTCCATCTTTCCCTGCCAGCTCCTACATAAATGGTTTTGTGGTGTGGCTTTCCTAGTCTTATTAATGTTTATTGATTTAACCCTATCATTCCTGTAACTTTTGCTTTGTTTGATTGCTTTACTGTTACCTCACTGTGATTAAAGCTAAAAATACCACCCTTATACCGCTGAGCAAATTAAGCTTGGCTTCACAATTCTCTGTTCCCATCAACTGCAAGCATGCACATCACTAAGAAATTCATATGTCCCAGGGAAAAAAGGACATGTTCCTTCTTTGCTGAACATAGGTTTCTAGAAAAATTTAGATTGACAAATTTGTTACTCAGATGATACCTTCATTTCTGTGAATGTGCACAGGTCCAGTGGCCTCTTCTGTCCAGGTGCTAACAGCTACATTGGGTGTGCATGACACCAGAACCCTCAAATTGCTTTCACCTTCCCCCCCACCCTCCCCTTACTTTTAAGTTCCTTCTCTTTCTGCCTATCCCTCAAAGGAAAAGGATTATTCTGCTCTGGTAGATCTTTAGCTTCTTTTGTGATTTATGTCACCTAGACAGAGCAGTGGATGAACATCCTGAAGCATGGTCAGTTAGGATATGACAAAGTCCAGCTTGCCATCGCTAAATGCCTAACAGAATAAGTACTTCAAAGCCATTTTTTTTCCCTAGCTTCCAGGTATGTTTTTGGTCTCTTGTAAGTCAAACCAGGTTATAAACATAGATAGATTTTGTATGTTTTTCATGTGCATCCAGCTTGTGGATGGGGATTTGAAAAGGAACTTTCTTGTACGCTTTCCTGCTGAGAGCTGTCTACAAATGCCAAGGAGGCATGTCAAATGTACAGCTTTCCCTTAATAGAAATCTGTTGTATTTTTTCTTATTTTGGACCTTTTGCATGTCTAGTACAAAAGGAGAGTCATGGAGACCCAGTTTTGCATCTAGTTTCTACTCCCATATCTGCAAAAATGCAAATGCTTGCTTTTACCCACTAGTTGTTCTGTTACCTTGTCTCATCAGCTTCCAAATAAAAGGTATTGGCAAGAAATGCACTGTAGAGTTTACTTTTTCTGACCTATTTTAGTTTACTGTATAACTTGAACACTGTTGAAAATATACAGAACAATTACTCTCCTAAGAAAAAATGTCTTGGAATTGAGCTTTACACATAGAAGGTATAGCAGAACAGTGGAGAACCTAAAAATACATTCTTAGGGCAAGCATTAAAGAGAATGAATAATTTTTTGGAATGATCTTGAGGAAAGAATTTTTATAAAAATGAACTAAATCAAACAAAGTCCCTTTATTCCTCTTTGTAAATGGTTTTGTATGGTAACAAGATTCTTTCCTTGTTCAAGATGATCTCATTCTTCTCAAATGGAAGGGAATGAGAGGACAGAGAAAAAAACTGATTTTAGCAAAAAAGAAAATAAATCCAAAATACCAGACAAATGAGGATCACTTCAAGCTGATAATGATTGAAAATACTCTTCTGTCTCCTAACATTCTGCAGCTTAATCTATACCTGCATTCAGTGAAAAAAAGAAATCCTCATAAAATGAAATACTGTGTGGTAAGAGTCATGCAAAAATATGATTTATAGGAAATAATAACCTTTTAAGTTATTACTTAACTTCTTTTCTTCTCCAAAAGCTGGGATTAAAAAGTAGGTCAACAAGCCCATTTAAATAGCTTATTCCACAGTGTGGTTTAAATTAGTGCTAGTGACAAATGTATGAAGTGCTGTGCATTTTATTTTTATGGCATATTGGTTAAATTTAGAATTGTTCAAAGTGGCTGTTATATACAAGCCTCTAGGCAAATCCTCAGATCTTTCAGTCAGTGGGCTTTGTTCTTGCTTTTAAACACATATAATGTGTTGTCATTGTGTTTGTAAACCAGGTGTTTTATCTGAAGGCGTAATTACTGTAATGAGCATTAATGTTAGTCCAGTGGTAGAGCCTCTAGAATTGAGGAGCTACAATTCCAGCTCAAAGGGTAAGACATTTATATTCTCTGTGATTCCTGTTCCTAGTTTTGTTCACAAGTCCTTCCAGAAGAGTGATTTTAATCCAGGGACAAGCTGAAACCGTTAAGTCTCACTGAACAGAACTGCCCGTGTAATGTTATTTAGTATTGATAGGTCAGGCAGCTTCCATCAGACAGATGGCCCGAGATGAAAGAGTGATTGTAGGCAAGGAAATGGCTTTTGCAGGAGCCCTGTTCTTGTTTCAAAAAGCCATTCTTTGGCTTGCAATCCCCCTCTCTGCTGCTTGAGAGCTGCCAGAAACAATTCTGGCCCTGAATTTCAGACGTACCTAGCGCCAAGGTGAGGAGAGAGGTTTCCAGCCCAGCTAGAAATTTTTCTCTCCCTCCTGCCTTTGTTGCTTTGCAGCATAGGGTTCTCATCTGCACCCTGACTGGGAAGATACCAGCAGAGATGAGTGAATAATGAGGAAATCTACTCACTAGTGTTTTGACAATTGCTAAATAGAGTTTTGCTTAGATCATGTTTATGCTTATTTTATCAGCTATGGAGCTTTTTCTGAAAAGCTGTGGGAGTGAAGTGTTTGCTCAAAAGAATACTTGCAGAGAACTATTTCTGGGCTGTATTCATGATTAATTTAATCAAAAACCAGTTTTTTCTCACTGCTGATTAATGATTACGTCATAAGTGAGGAAACAGAAACAGGGCATAAATCAGCGAGTTAAATTTGAGCTTGCTCTCTTTCAGAGCGCTACATAATTCAGCTGCAGCAGCATGTTTTCAGTAGCTTTTTCTGTATCCTGCTCTCCCAGTAATGATACCCTTGTCAGTCTCCTCCTGCCCTGCTCTTGTATGCCATTCTATTTTATGTAGGTTCTCATTCTGCTTTCATTGTGAAGTATTTGAGCACCTAGCAAGTTTACGGTACACGAGGTGACTAGCATCTGTCGTGTTTGTCTCATCCCTTCCCTGTGTGAAGCACTAGAGACTTAGTAGGAGTGCTTTGTTTTGGTAAGATTGTTATCTGCTTATGGGAAGCAAGATAGACAGAAAAAGAGTGATTTGCATTTGGAGTGAGAATTGATGCCATTTGTAACAGCCTTTTGCCCCTATAGGAATTTGTTTTGAAGCCTTGGCTGGCTGCTGGCAAAGCCCTGTGTTTTAAGCCTGTAATAGCTGATAGTTGCATTTTTGTACTTGCATGCTCCAACAAAACATTTTTGTCAAGTCTCTGACCTCACTTTACTCCTGATCATCCCATAATTGTCTTCTAATTGCAATGGACAACTGAAGATCCTGAGAAACCAAGGCACCAAAAGAGCTGCCAATGCAATGAAGTGCTTTTCTGCCCTTGCTGCTTTTTTCTTCCTTTTATAATTTTGCAGTTGTTGGACGGACTTTTTATTTGTGCTCTGAAAATTGCACACACACTGACCAAGATAAGGGAATAATAAGGAAAATTACTGCATATTTTCTAAGTAATTTATCAGGTGTTGTTAACTATTTCATACGAGCACTGTCCAGTCAAGGCAATATACTTAAGCCACAGTAAACTTTGCTTGGCAATGACTTAAGTCATTGGTAAGCTTTAGCTAGCAATCCACTCCATTTGGGAAAGCACTTAAAGCACATATTTATGTTCCCTTGACTGCAGTGAATTGAAGAAAGTGATTAAGCACACTTCCAATCAGGATGGATTTCCTGTATTGGACCTGTGTTGCAGACATATCTTAATAGGAACTGTCACATAATGTTTCTCTTTACTCCTTACATAAACAGTGAGAGGAGTTAGGTATGG
Organism: Melospiza georgiana; assembly: GCF_028018845.1. NCBI lineage: Eukaryota > Metazoa > Chordata > Aves > Passeriformes > Passerellidae > Melospiza > Melospiza georgiana. Next base: position 38,512,984 of record NC_080430.1, on the reverse strand, counting down.
TACAGTAGGGTTCTATCATGTCACAACTAGTTACTAACATAAAAAGTAATTTGAACAAAATTTTCTGGAGTGAATTGGTCTGACAAATCCTCGCAAATTTCTGTAAGACACTCAAAGAAGTACCTCTCTAAGGTCTATTCGTAAGTTATGATGCCATATTCAGATTCAAAGAAGACTTTAAGAGTCAGTTAACTTTGGAGAGCTTGAGAGGCTTAAGAGCAGAAGGAATAAGCATTTATTTGAGCCAGTATCAATTCATATTAAATTTGATGAATCTGAGGGACATTTCAGGAATACCTCCTGTTTAGCATTGCAAGAGGAACTCTAAAGATGCTCTGAGAAGTTACTGCTACAGAAATATTGACAAATCACTCTGTCTCAGCGCTAATAGACTACTTATTCATGAGCTGAAGATGAATATCTTGTTTTCCTGTGCAAGGAAGCAGCAAGCAGACAGGTAAAAAAGCCCAGAAATAATAGATTCCACAACATGGCATGAAGGTTGACAAAGAACTCATACCTTCCTAGCACAGCAATGACCACTGAAATTATGAGACTCCATCAGGAAGCTGAATCAAATTTTTTACATATTATTTTAAGTATTCAAAAGTGATTATAAAAAAGAAAATTCAAAAGTGGTTATACCTTGTAGCAGAGGTAAACCCTGTACAAAGTAAATTTACTTAAAACGTAGCCTTATAGAGAGGTTGTATTCAAACCAAGAGTTTGAACAAATAGTAAGGATTGATTGGAGTGTAATAAACTGGTTACTGAATGGCTGTCTCTCCCATAAATTCAGATACTAATTTGTTTATCCGATGTCATAGCACTGATGTATCACCAGGTACCACTCATATACACCAGAGATATTTGCCATTTAAAATTTATTAGGCTTTCTATAATAAATGTAAACATGTTCCACAGGTTAGTGAGATTTAATTTCCGATCTCTAAAAGCTTATTTACCTAAGAGGCTCCCTAAAATGTATTTCAATTTGAAGAACTAAAAACCTTGGGGCTGATATTAACCTCATAGTGAGAGGTCCCATTTGTGACTAAAGGTTTCTTTGGGGAAAAAGGTCTAAATTAGGTAGTTGTTATTTTTTAGAAGCTAGTTGGATTTTTTAGAAGTACCACAACAATCTTATTTAACGACTGTTTAACTGATAATTTTGCTTCCTTTTAATTGTGTAATTTTCTGAGTTGTACAACCAAATTCTATGATGATCCCACCCAAGGGTTTTTCTTGAGAGACAATCATTTACAGTTGTTCAGCTGTGTCTCGTTTCTCTAGGCACTTTTTAGTAATCTGGACACAATTTCTTGATGCTTGTTTATGTGGACATAATTCTGGTCCTAAGAGCTCATCTAGAAAGCCAAATTAAGTAATACTCAGTGTAAATCCTTAGAAAAGTATTTCTCTGTGAACAGACTGAGTAAGCAAGGCTCAGGTAATAAAGTTTATCTGGAATGGTGTTACCATACATGATCCATATACCCTTGAAATATTTAGATCTCTAAATTGATTTATTGCTGTTCATTTTACCTTTGTTTTGTCAAAGCTTGCTTTTTGTCTCTCACAGTAAAAGGAAACAAATACACTCATGCTTTAATAAAGGATGAAGTTTTTGTTTTGCCATCATTGTTAGTCTTTCAAGAGAAGCAAGGCAAGCTGGGCCAGCCAAACAACACTTTATTGCTACTTCTGCTGCACTGACATGGCTCTGGGTAAAACACACTTTGGTTTTGTTTCAGCTGCTCTTGACATATGCTCCCTATCTTAATCTGCAGCCCTGGAAAAAACCCAAATCTCACGGAGCTTGATTCTGGGGTAAAGGTTGCTAACAGGATAGTGAGCTAATGTCTCTGATTTTTTTTTTTTTTTAATTCACTCCTGTTACTCTGTTTTGATAGTGGGTAGATACAGCAAAATGACACTATGTGGCACCTGGCTTGGGAAGTCAAACAGCTTGGATTTTTCCTCATGAAGCAATTTCAGTTACATATGCACAGATGCAGTTACTTCAAGGTACATCCACTGAATATTCTCATGTTCCGTGACTCTTAGTACAACTAAAACTTACAGTTTTCATCTGGGCAAATGGGTTCTCTCACAGCATTGGCATGACATGACATTTTGCACAAGGATTGTCCTTTTGTACTAAAACAGAGGGATAAAAAGGAGTACCCACAATTTTTGAAGCGGAGCATAGAAATTAATTTCTTGGGGACTCTCACGAGAATCTAGGTATGATTCAGTCAATCTCTGAAAAATTTGGGAGATGATTCGCAAATTCTTATTCCTAAATGTGTTTTTAAATCCTGGTGGTTTCACCTAGCATTGGCTAAAACGGTCTGTTGTGAGCAGTTATCTGTGTTTTTGTGGTGATTTGGCAACTGTGTTTGGAGGTACTTTTTTGCCATTGCTTCCATCTGTCAGATCTAAGGTCAGTGCAGGTGACAGACTTAATACTCTGGATCCTCTGTAAAATCATGAGTCTTTTTTCTGGTGTAGCCATGGCTGTGTCCCCCTAGAGATACAGGCCTGGGCATAATCTGGCTCATCTCAAATGGCCTTGCTGTCCTAAATGGAGCTGCTCATATGTAGGGGTAATGTTATATCCAAAGTCCCACAAGAAACTGGCTAAAGTTTGACCTGACAATATTCTGCAAGCAACAAGTTTCTTACTTATCAATTCCCTGGCTCATTATGGTTTCCTTTATTATTTATTTATTTATTTAAAATTAAAATTTCTCTTTCTCATAGAAATATCCTTGGCATATAAAAAGTGTTACCAACTGTCTTGATACTGAATTCTTGGAGGCCAAACTTCTGGCAAAAGCCTGTAAATTAAAAGGATTGCAACATTTCAAAATTCCTTTGTCAGACACTGCCTTTATTTTAAATACTTTTTTATTTTCCTACATTATTACTGTCTGTATAAGAATGATGGATGGCGGAGAATGAAGTTCCCATTAACTTATGCTGTTACCCATAAATCCTCCAGAGATTTCTAATTAACATGTAAGTTTACTAGTTTGAGCTCATTGTGAGAGTCTGCTCCCGGTGCTCTGTATTTCTACCAGTGCAGTCCAGAGGTCCATAAATCTTCATTGCTCTGGGATTCCCAGTATGTCCCATTACCATGAAAAAGGGACATCTGATGCAAGATGTATAAATACTGTATAGAAGTTCTATAAAGTGTTTCATTCTTCACTGCTGAATTACAGTTTTATGGCCCATAAATAAAGGCAAACAAGGAAAACTAAAATATGAGGAATGGTTGTATATCACACGTTATCTGGAATGAAATTGTTTCTGCTCTGGTGAGAAATGTCTCACCTCCAATTTGCATTCATGTCTTGTGTTATGCCACTCTAAGGGCAGATGGTTGATGTTTTTATAAATGACCTCAAAGAATAAAATGATAGATTCTGGTGTCATCCAGCTTTTCATGGGACAAGTATTAGATGGGCTTAGAGACCAAGGGATAAAGCTTATCAGCCTGGTAAAGTTTGAGTAAAACCAGTATTTTTTAGGGGCCAACTTTATATAGTTAAAAAAACTAAGGTTTTTGGACACACAATGCAACTCTTTCCCCCAGCAAAACAATATAAACATTCTGAAATGATCTGCTTTGTTCAGCAGCAGCCCATGATGGGTTTTGTTGTAGTGATACATGAATTTTCATAATTCAATTACTACAATAATCACTTAGCAAAAGAAGTGAAAAGGATTTCATAGATCATCAAATCCAAGCTGCTGTGCTAAGCATATTGGCATATCAACGTATTTGTAAATGCATCAGCTCCACCAAAATTGCTTCAGATATCTTCTCCTCTTACCTGCATGAGTAGAACATTCTGGATATGCATTTGTCTTATGGAGGGTCCACTCTGTGCTTATTTATAGTCTGGTTATATGCATTGACTCTTCAGTCTGGACTGCATTTCAACAGCTATTTTCTCCCTCCAATGTTCTTAATCCAGTGAATTCATGTACAGCTCTCCAAGAATTGCTGGCATTTTTCTCTTTTTTTTCTGGATTGCCTCTTTTTTTTTTTTTTGATTTTGTGCTTTTTATGCAAAATAACATTCATTGCTCTCATCATCTTAGCCCTCCTCTGACTTGTAGTAGTCCTAATGCATCATAAAACATGTAAATGAAATTTGTAAGCCTAATTCTAAACAAGGTCTTACAGAGGTAATACATGGTGCTTTCCCTTCTTCTACCATGTGTGGTGCAATACCATTGCATTTGTCTTTTTTATGTCTATATTTATGGTTCACTGTCCTTGAAATCTGTGTTGCCAGGCATTTCCAGCTACTGAACTCTGGGATTAATTCTGATCCCCATCCCTTGGTAATCTTTGGTAGGAGTTTTGTTATGTGCCAAGGCTTTGTCCATCTGATGAGACCTGAAGTTGCCTTTCCTTTCCCAGCTGAAAGGGAAGCAAGCCCTAGTGGATAGGTAGGAGGAGATGCAGTGACCTTTGGACCTTTGGTCATGTCCTTGACTGTCACAGGTGAGGGCTGTAGGCTGCAGAGTCTGCAATACCTATGCTTATTTTGTGAATTATTTTATCAATAATATTGAATTTATCTCACGTTCTCTATGTTTTTAATGTTGCCCTATTGTGTCATCAGTATAATTTATTATGTTCACAACAGTAAGTACCTTGATATGATTTAGATAGGTGGTCCCATCTTCATGAATCAGGTATGAGCGAAACACTGAGTGGGGTAGTTCTCTATTATTATTGGCTTGATATGAAATTATTTTAAATCTGCCTCAGTCAATGTGATTTCATTTTTTTTCTCTTTGTCGTTCTGGGCTCAATTGGAGTAATAGAAAATAGTACAGGTGGCATTTTTGGAGGTGTCTGTTTCCATCTGGAACAAAGATTCAGAATTAAGATTACTTCATTTGAACAAGCGGACTTCTTCCCTGGAGATTATACTTAGTGTTTCCTGCATAACTGTGAAAAGAGCTGCTCCAAATATCCAATGTGTTAGTGGTCTTGGTTAACAGGAGATACCATAACTCTCACAGCTGTCTCTTCACTAAATTTACAGGTTAAATCAAGAGACAGTGCACTTGGCTCACACGCAAGATTGAGGTCAAGGCATATGTGCTCTGTTCTCATTCCTGCCACAGATCTGCAGGATAAGTGTGAGTCAGTTTCTGCCCTTTAGTTCCTTTGTCTATAAAACTTACATACACATAATCAATTTAACAGTCTCTGACAACTTACAATTTGAGTTCAGCCATGGCCTCGGCCTCAGGGGTTTCAAACTAAGTGTCGTATTCAGGTGTATTTGGCAATGTTGCAGAAATGTGGTAATTATTATACTAAGTCAGTGAAAGAGAAAAGAAATTAAATATATTTTGTATGTTCTGTTAAGTACAGCACCTGTGAGTCAGTGAAAACGGGTTTAAGATTATTTGCAGAAAGACTTATCTTGTGGCAGACACACGGGCTGTACCTTAACTGAAAGACTATAACCAGATATCTGGGGTTTAGGAATCAGAAGGGTTAGGAGCAGGTGCATATTCCACTTTTGTTGAGCATCTCATTCCTTTATTCTTCCAAGAGTTTCTTAGCCTCCCCCTAGGAGCAGCAGCACTAAGGTGCCACCTTCTCCTCCTTGTTCAGTGCCAGGAGGGTAACGAGGCCTGACTTGGAAGTGCCATGTGAGTGGCAGGCAGCTGAGCAGCCTGACTCAGGGTATCTCTGCATTACAGCACTGCAAATCTGGCAAACCTAATTACGCTCACAGGGATAATGACAACTCCATATGGGATGGAAAATTGTTTGCATGTAGGTTTTGCTTCTTAACTCTTCTGCTCTTCCCGCAGTTAGTAGGCAGGCAGCAGCCTCCAAAGCTAACAGCAATGCTACTGCTGGTCCAGCTGGCACAGAAAATTTAAGTTCACACAAGCCAGCTGGCTATCTCCTTGCCTCTTTTCACCTAAGAGACTGAAATATGTCATCCTTGAGATATGACCAGACTCCTGGAACTCACAGCTCTTTCTGGGAAAGAAACAGCATTATTAGCATTATTATTAGCATTATTAGTATATGCTTTCCTTCAGGAATACATAAATATTAAATATGGATATATGTATTTATATGCTTTATCTATCTAAGTTTGAGCATAGATGTTAAAACTAAAATGCATGCCAAGGAGGCTTCAAGCTTAGAAATAGATATACAGAAGAAGAACCAGGAAATGAAGAAACAAGGTTCTCTGTTTTTATTTTGATACGACTGCCTTACTTGCACTACTCTGCGTGTGTGGTAGCCTTAATTATCAGCTGGATTGTTTAAATATGCAGCCAATATTATTCTGTACTCAGAGTCATTTATACTAGGAGGATCACAGTATTTTCATTTCCTGTGTTTTAAGATCTAATTTATTACTCTTCAAAATGGCTCTAGTGGTTTTCATAGTTATTTTCCTTTCCCTAGTAAATACAAATATATGGAGATAGATAAAAATGGCTTTTTTAATATCATTGTTTTATAAGTAGCCCTGCTAGGCTTTCAAAGTCATATCTGGAACAATGAATTGAATGGGACATTACATTTACTGATGCTGCTGCTTGGCTGAATTACAATTTTGCAGAGGCAGCAATGTATCAGACTGAGCCATGAATCTTTCCCAAGAGAATGTAGAATTTGGAGATTACTGAAAGTGATAAAAACACAGAGAATTCCGTCTATTTGGGTGTGGTGCTAGGGCAATATTGGTAATAGCTCATTAAGATACAGATGCTTCTTTTAATGTAAATTGCTCCAGCCAATCCTGACAAGCTGCTTTTTAATAGCAAGAAAATTAAAGGGGCTTATTTTGCATTTCCCCTTTTGGCTGCTCAAAACTTAAGAAATGCTCAAATGAAACAATTTTAAAACTACCCGAGCTTGCAGAAATGAAATTAAAAACATGACATAAAAGCGCTTTAAAAAGTTCTAATTGTGGATTCTTGTCTTGTATCTCATGGAGAGCAGATGTGTAGAAAGCTGTAGCAGTAGTCTGAGATGCCTACAGTGCAGAAGTTTATTAAAAGCAGCAAAGGAAAACCTTTACCTCACATAAGTAACAGATGCTGTTTATCCCCTGATTGCCTACTCGTGGTGGCACTGAGTGACTTAGTATATATTGGCTAAACCAAGAAGATCTGTATTCAAACAAACCTGTAAATAAAGCTAAATATTTAGTTAGTGCAACTTTCTTCCAGGGTAGCGAATGAGGACTGTGGCAACGAAAGCACTGGATTGCAGCAATGAAAGCACTGGATTGCACTTATTTATTGAAAATTAACATAAATGAAGGTAGGATTTAGAGTAATAAAATGGATGGGCTACAGATAGTAGGTTATTATAGTCTGAACTAGTGAACTGCAATATTTCTTGCTCTATCAGTAGTTTTATTAGAGCAATGTCTATATAACTACGTAAATACTCGTGGCCCTTGGTCAAAGGAGGGAGCTCTCAAAAAGCATCTCAAAGTTTATCAGAGGCTGCTTGTGCCAAGGCTGCTCATCACACATTGCTCAGTGCTCTCACCTGTTCTGAGCATTTGTTATCTACTCTGTCATTTGGGATCTGGGATCCCTGGTTTGGAGTTCTTGGGAATTACACAACATCCCTTTTTATGGATGGCATCCAAACATCAGGCATCTCACTTAGCATCAAAGATCTAGTGTTATGAATAATATATGTTTAGGAGGCTGAAAATCAAGCAAAATAGATCACATGTAATTCCAAGAAATATCTCAAAGGCCATAGTATAAGACTGTTTTATAAGATGAATTTGGAAACTCATGTCTACTTTGCTAAACCTATAAAGATAAGCTGAAGTAAATAGATTGTGAAATGGCCTACTTAAGGTCTTTGCATCTTTTGCAAGTTTTAAATGCTTTTACTGGAAGCAATGCTTAAAGTTGCTTAGCACCCAAATTTTTTGCAGTAGTTTTTCAGCTACAGCATCCTTCAGACATCTGCAGGGATACACCAGGAATGCTTCCAACCATTCCGAGTGCTTTGACACTAAGTAAGATGTCTCATGTTTGGATGCCACCCATAAGCAAGGATGCTGTGCAATTCCTAAATTCTAAGAATTCCAAACCATGGATTGCATTGTGAAAGTTCTCTTTAAACCTTTTAAGTGAAATATGTTGTTGGAGGTATCTTCCCTGAGGATTACTGGCAAACACCTCGTATTTATGGGGGTACCACGCAATTTAGACAGCACAGACAGGATGTGTCTTTCATTCTAATTTGTCTCTGTACATGGTTTATAACATTTCCCCAAATTACTTCTTGATGTGCAATTCTTCATGCTTGTTCTACTCTCAGAAGTGAGTCTTTTTCAAAGGATTTCAAAGAAGACCATTTTAGCTCCAAGTGTGCTGGGCGTGAAAAAGGATTGTTTTGACACACTTTTATGCTCTGGTTGCTCCAGAAGCATTGAAATCTGAAAACTGCAATTGTGATGGGTAAGTCTCAGCCTCTCAGATAAGGTGTTACAAGCACTCAAAAACAACATTAAAAGGACATGAAGGTTGTAAAGTTGAGTGCCTGCCAAAAAACAAATTAGGCAATGATAGAATGAACATTGATAGTGAATCCTTAGTTCAGTCCTGCTCTGTATATAGGTTATGACAATTTTGAAGGGATAAGGTACCATTTTTTTTCATGAACTGTCTTTTTCTCTCCTGGTATTGTCTTTACTTACTGCGTCTGTATTATCACATTTGTCTTTCCAGTTTTCTCACTCAGTCATTCCTTGCTTTATCCTTCCAGACTTCTCATTACCACCCCATCCCTAACATTTCCTTGCCTCACATTCTTGCTTTACCTTCACTCCCAAATGTCTCTGTCATCTTCTTTTTATCACTCTGCTGTCTTATATCTTTTTCCTGCAGTTGGCCAAGAAAAATGAAACTCTAAGGAACGACAATGACATATTTTATATGTACTTTTCTTAAGGTGCAGAAAACTGATTTTTGAATGAAAATATGTTTGTAAGTAAACTTTTGGAGGAGGAGCTAAGGGGAACGCTTCCAGACTGTTGCCAAAGTCAGTTGTCTCCCATACGTTTGTCTTGCAGCTCCTTTTGCCATGCCATGTGTTTTGGGATTTCCAGTGGGGATTCAGCTTCTTTATTTCAATTAAAATTATGCTGAGTTTTTTAAGACTCTGTTAATAAACTAAGATGTTAAAAAGGTTAGAAAGGAGGATGCTATCTAGAAAAAAATCAGAGATAACAAATATAGTTAGTATTTCTCACATATTTGTATTTCACATGTCAGCATGCTAATTTTGTGTGCAACTCCTCTGTGAAACTAAATGTTCCTTTCACTCTTACTTGCCTCATGTATTCTCTCCATCTTTTCCTTTTATCTTTTTAATAAACTGATTTTTCTGTGGTCTCTTAAATTAGTTTCTGCCTTTGGGAAAGATTATTGTATTTATGTGGCATCAACTGGAACAAACCCTTGCAGATTCAAGGGGCATTGCTGGTCTGTGCTCTGTACTCCTGCTGTGCCTAGAGTTTAATGTGCTGGGAGGTGTGAACACACTGAGAAAACCAGTGAGCCTGCCTCACTGGGTGAATTTTAATTTAATTTGAAAACTTCCAGAGCTTTCTCACTGATACTGCAAAAAATCTGACTTGCGTTCCTAATTTTCTACTCTGTAAGGAGATTTGGCTAATTTGTTCCCCAGCTGTTTAATTTGCAAAGGGGGCTGTCATTCTGTGTTAAATAAAACTGGAAAAGATGGAGCCCAAGGAAGATCTGTGTAATGATGAAAGTTTGTTCCAGTTCAAAGCTGCTGTTGATATTGGGTGTGATCCAAAAACTCTTGATGCCAGATGCAGTGCTTCCATTGATGTAATCAGATTTCAAATCAGGACTGGTGTGTTCAGCCCACTACTCCTTTAGCTACTGCTCTGGTACCTGACTCTCTGGGAGGACAAGCTGTATCAATAGCATTTAAAAAAACACCATTCCTTGTTGCCCTCTGCCTTAGAACTATACACACGAGATGCTCACTCCCAGTTGTATAATTCACTCTGTTTCTCCCTTCAGGAATGTAATGTGAGATTGTTTTTTTCTTCCGTTCTTCAGTCTAGCCTTGCTTTTAATTTGTTTTCCTCAGTCCAGATGTGCATGGTTTTGTGTAATCTACAGGTGTTGTGGACCAGATGTGAGTGACCCTCACTGTCCCTAAATCTGAGCTGCCGTCTCATTCAGCCAGGAACTGATTTCTGGATGATCTCTTTGGACTCAATACCTGAGCCTAGACATGCTTGGTGGCCTCATCACTTGCACTTTCTATACTTCTACATTAAAAAAAATAAAAAAGAACAAAAGTTAATGTTTTGAAAATCCAGGCAGTTTTATGAAAGATAATGGATGAATCAGGCTTTATAGTGATCTGCTCTGGTATTATTGCATGTTAGAGACTCATGCCAAATCATGATCTTGGAGAGTGACTGGCCCTGGGGCTAAGAGAAATTCTCTGGGGGAGAGTCTGGAATTGGAGGTTTTCTATTTGACTCCACTTGTCAGGGAAATGTGCCTCATTGCACAGTCTCACAGCTGAATTGGTTTCTCAGTTGCCTTATGATTCATATTACCCTTTGTTGTTGCTGATCATACTGTTTTCTTTTTTGCTTCATCTGCCTGTTTTTTCCTGGCTTTATCTGTCTCTGTATTGCTAAAAGTTCCCATTTTGTTTTCCAATTTACTTTTAGAGGGAGCAGAATGGAGACCCCTGTCAGATAATCTGTCTCTGGTTAAAAAATGCTGTTGCCCTTAGCTAGGCAATGTCTTATATCAACTTGGTGGGCAAAGACACAAAAATACTTCTCCTGCTGTCAGAAAGGAGCAAGTATTCCACTCTTTCCAATATGCAAGTGTTTCCTCTATGATTTTTAACAATTGTTGATAGCAGCTAAGCAGTTATGGTAGAACTTTCCTTTATGGACTGTGTACTATTTTGGGCATTGTGCTGGTGGGTGAAGAATCCTGGTATAAGTCAATTTTCTATTCTGAATCTCTTCTCCCACGTATAAAAGGAGAGTAAAAATGCTGGCTGGCTTTCAAATCCACTGCCCAAAATTTTTCTTAGAAGTTGGACATTATGATCTATAATTATAATCAAACCCATATGAGCATTATGCATGAGAAGGCAGCCTGATAGCATATATGGTTGTGAGTGTAAAGAAACCAGGAAATTCCTCCTGCTGCTGTAGGCAAGTGACAGTGTAGACATTTTTAAATACAGGTATTAGCTGTTCATTGTGTCAGTAATGCAGAGAACCTGGGAAGGTGTGTTGCTATTGTTCAAATTCCTTCCTGTATTTAATTTCTCTGCCATGGTTTTGCATTAGCATAGCACTTTGACCTAAATATGAAAATATCAGCAAAGACATGAAAAATGAAATCAGGTTTCAGAGTTGACTGTAGTGCTGTACTTTGTGAATGGCATTAGTTGGTGGGGGTGAGTGGGACAATAGGAATTATTCCCCCTAAAAATCTAGAATCGTACGTCAGAACCAAACTTATTTTTTTAAGATTCAGCTTTTTGTTTGATGTATACAGTTTTCACTTGTATTGAAGAATTCTCTCCTGGACTAGGAAAACTTTGGAAGTACTTCAGGAACTCTTATCTGAACCATCAGCTTCTTACTGGCTTACAAAAGTAAAAAAGGTTTTGTTACCTCAAACAAATGCACATTGTTACTGTTGCTTTAGAAAGTATTTTTAGCTCATGAACATACCTCAAGCATGAAGTGTCAACTATGAATCTTTGTTGTTTTATGATTTCAGGTATGTGAGTTGTATAGATCTGCGTGCAATTCTATAGATGAACAAGGTTTCAGATCTACCTCCAAAACTCCAGGAGCTCCTTTTGCTATTGTCACTTCCCTTGCTGATCTTACCTGGACACCTCACGACAGTCCAAGGACAAGCTGCTGTCTGAGAGACCTGCATTATAAAAGTAGGTTCATCAAAATGAATGTCTTCTCCCTTACTAGATTTTTATTCTCAGATTAATTGGTTTCAACCTCTGGCATCAGCGCAGTAAATTTAAACTCCCTCAAATCACTTTTTAAACTCCCTCAAATCACTTGACTTCATTTAATACCTGTTACAAAGAATTTTTTTTTTTTTTTTTTTTTTTTTTTTTTTTTTTACAGAAACAAAGTACTGTAATGACTCAAGCTCATTTGTTAAAGGAACAATAAGGTTGCAAATTGCACAATTCATCAATCTGGAAATGCTTGTTCAACCCAGTTCTGTTCTCCTATTTGTCTGCATCATGATGCTGGCTTATAGTATTTCACTTGTATAAAAGCTCAGAACAAACCTTTGTTTACAAGTGCAGTAGATTACACTCAGTATAAATCAAGATAGTAAATTGAAGCTGAGACTATTAGACTATTTATTTTTCTGAACTACAACCCTTTCTTGCTGCTGAGAGTATTAATAATAATAATAATACAGTGTCTACAAGGTAAAACTAGCTTCTTTGAGGTCCTGAAAGAGTTGTGACCATACTGGGTAACATACTTTAAATAAACCTGGGGAAGTGTTGTGAATTTCCCTGAAGGGGAATCAGGACTGGTGTGGGAACACAGCGCAGCCAGACTTGTTAGAACATCTCTTATAAACTTGTTTTTTATTAGTAGACTTGAGATGTTAATGGCAGAAAGCTATTTCCTCTATTAATTCACTTACTCTTTAGTGCAGGTCACACATCTGCCCACAGCTGGAGCAGCAGTGAGACACCAATGCTGCAGCACACTTACTCAGAAGTGGATGGTCATCCTGGGCACAACTGTGCTTCCTAGCAAGGTGTTTGGAATCTCATTTGAGGTGCCTGTAAGCAGTAGATGTGTGTCACACCTGCAGTTCCTCTCTGCATGCAGCAGCTCATTTCCTCCTTTGGCAGGGTGAGAGTAATCCCATTGCTGGTTGATGGTCACCTTCATCAGCTTTTTGTCTTAAATTTACCAGTTCCTGGGAGACTTTGCATGTGCTATCTCATGGCACATGCATTTCTCGAGGTTTTCAGGTGATGGTCTCTCCATCCACATGTGTAGGTCCCTTGTCCCCCTTCAGGGAGGCTGGTGCAGAGGGGTTCTGTGGCAGGAGCAGTGCTGCTGCTGAGCCTTCAGCTGTTACTGAGGGAGACAGAATGTGTGTGGGAGAAAGGAAGATCTGACCCTGTTGTGTAGGTGGGGAACTGGGCTGCAGCATTCCGTGATTTGCCTCAACCCCGGCAGGAAGCTGGCAGCAAGGCTGTGAACTGAGTCCAGGATGTCTGTGTCCTCCTGGCTCAGCCTGTCACCCTCAAGAACAACTGTCTCTGCAGTTTTCAGCTCCTGTTGCTCTTCTTGCTCTGCTGCAAGACATGCAGTTACGGCGCTCTTGCTTTCCTGGATATACCGGCATTCTGGAAGTAGACTCCAGTGTTTGAGGGAAACCCCAACATATTTGTGACTGGGTTTTTAGGGCTTGGTTGGCACACTTACTGGGATTCAGCCTAAGGTGTTTATTCCTCTGAATGAACTAGACATTTCTTCTGGTCTTTATTGCACAAATTGTGAATAGAAAAGGAGCAGCCCAAAGGAGACGTGTCAGGTGTCTGAGGAGAATGGTTGTCCTGTTTCCTAGTGACTTTCCTACTCAACATATCCAAATTATTCAGAAGAAAAGAAAAAAAAGGCTGAACGCTTGTAAGAAATATCCAAAAGGAAGACTTGAAAGGATTAGGAGAAATTATTATTGAGCCTGCAATTCCTTATAATGTCTTTTAAGTCACTTTGCTTTACCAATCCTTATCTTTCCCCTGTTCCCCAGCCCAAGTGCTGAAAACAACACCTGACAAACCAACCCTTGTTTTTATTTCACTCTAGATATTGCTAATATTTCTTTAGATAGCACTGAAAAATGTACTTCAGTGTTGTCATGGTGTCAGGATTAGACTCTGATGAGGATCTGAGTCATGAAAAAGCCTAGCATTGTAACTTCATGTTAACCTTTTCCCTAACTCTTTTTGTTTCACTCTCTGAAAGTTCAATAGCTTTTATAGATGAAAGACTGTGTGGAAATTTCTTTTATCTTTAGGTAGATTCTGTTCATGGAATTCACGTAATCAAAAGCCCAGAAATTCCTGTACATGCCAGTAGCTTCAGTAATTTGGAGTTATTCTCCACTGAATTGTCTTAGTTAATTACTGTCATATTTAAACTGGGATTTGGTTGACCAAGGATGATTAAAATACACTTTGGGTTGGAGCAGTATATTTAAAAAGACTTGACAGAACTGTTTCTTCAACTGTCTTTTTGCTAGTTGTAAGAATTTCATTTGAAGTTCCTCGTCTTGAAGATGTTCTTGAGAATTTCACTCTCTTTTCCTGATAGACTTAGGAGTGATTATAGTTATAAAACAAACAAACTTCTTGTTGTAAACCATACCTACATGGAGGACATTATTCAGAACAAGAAAGGATTATATAATTAAACTGTAATTAAGTCAATGAGAATGTCTACTTGAAATACAGTGATGGGATGACCTCTAGATTTGGTAAGTAATGGTCTATTGCTTATCTTTGCCTGAAATGAAATTTCCCATTTTATCACTGTTTGAATGTAGGCTTACTGGTTTTGAATATGCCACTTGCAGCAAATAGTTCTCCTGTTTATACATGAAAACCTCCTGGAATTTGTGGAAGGGAAAATAACACCAGAATTTGGCTGGCCACAATGCATGCAGCAATGTTTTGGTTGTCAGATGAAACATGTTGGAAAACTTATGCAGATGTCTTTTGGGTTAGGAAAATTGGTGTCCTCACCTAAAAGGAAAAAAAGAAATCCTTTGGAGGTTAAAAGTGGTAACAAGTTCCAGTCTGTACTGAAAGATTTAGCAAATTCATGTCAGTTTAGAAAACCAGAAAAATATCACTACAAGAGAACACTGTGATTATTTTCTCACATGTAATTCAATTGGGACTCATTGCTCAGGAAAGTCATATGATCAATAAAGTCTTGTTCTGTTTAATTATTATAGAACAACTTGACAAACATCAGAGCCAATTTTCCCACACTGCCTCAAACTTGGAATAGATAGAAAAAGTGTCAAGTTGATTAAATGCAGAGCTATGGGTGAGTAGTCAGAAATGGAAGGAGAAATGTGGAACAGTTCTTTGAAAACCCTTGATCATGCAAAACTGGTAAGTATTGGACTACTTTGAAATGCTGAGATTATTTTTAATGCTGGGACTAGATTTGCCTGAAGTTGCAATCAGTAAGAGATAAGTGCCTTACCTCCTTAATCATTTGTGTGTGTTGAAATGGATTACTGACTAAAATTCAGGTATTTTTAAATCTGTGGAAGGCTGGGTTTGTGCTGGAGCTCTGAGGGCACTAACAGCCCTTAGTGACCAGCCTTACCTGGAGCTTCCAGTGTTAGTGTGTTTAGTCCCCTGCCCAGGGATAGAGTGGGGAGAACTGGTCTCTAGCACAGCTGCAGGCATGCCTTGCCTGCCTGGAAATTCCCTTTTTGCAGAGCTCAACCTGTGCACTGCAGCTTGGATTGAACTTGGACCTGCCTTATTGCCATGGCATTGCCACATGAATGGACCCTCAGCTGTACCTGGATGCTGTGCTGGGATCTGTCCTGCTCCACAGCTCAGGGTGGGGACAGGCCCTGGCTGGTGGCACTCTGCCCACCTGGGCTTACAGTGAATCGTATTCTGGGTCTTTCAGTCCAGTGGCTTTGCAGAGATGTGTGAATTCAATCTGATAGCCAACCATTAAACAATTAGTGCTAGATGAGCAGGAGTACATGCACAGTGAAAACAGAATTTCTCATTTTTTTTCTAGGATTTCACATTATTTGAGGCGTTTTGTTTTGGTTTTTTTACCTAATTCTCTTTCCTGAGCTTTGGCTGTTTCAAAGACTTTCTTGCAGGCCTCTTCTATTATAGATCTTCATTGCCCATATTGTAAAGACCAGATATAATCTCTTCATCTATCTTGTGTGGCTGTTACTGCCTGCTGCAGCAAATCAGCACAGCTTTAGCAGCTTTAGATGGATATCTATGTAATCTCTTCGTGGGCTGGCCAGCAGAATCCCACTACTCAAGCACACTGATCCCTCACATTCATCATGTGAATATTCAAGTGCTCAGATTTTACTAATGGAAGTGCCCTGGAGAGAAGATAATGAGCTTCCAGCAAAGCAAACATTAATCTTTGGTTTTGAGGTATTTGCTGAAAACATTTAAAATTGTGTGTATATCTGGTTTTAAAATTTCCAAGTTGAAACATAGTTGGCTATTTACATTAGTTAGAGAACATGGTCAATAAAGTAGTACTTGTGTGAGTTTCAGTGGAAGTTAATTACAGATAATTAAGGAATAGACAAAGTACAAAATGATTGATCCCAATGCCACCAATCTAATGAGAATTTTGCCATTGATTTCACAATGGACCAGACTTCATAAAAGACATATCTGACTTTACAGAGAAGAAACTTTCCTCCTGCTTAAGCCAGTTTCATGTTACTAACCATTTGCTGAAATTGTTTTAGCAATTAAGAATGTATAGAAATTAAAGACAAACCAAATATTGTCAGAATGTGACAATATTGTGTCAGATTTTGTTTAGTTCAATTCTTCTTTTCCTGTAACTGCTGGCAATATCAGCTAGTATCACTAGCTCTCTATGACTGAAAAAGTCAACCTGATTGATGTGGCACAGTTCAGTCCAGAGAAAAATCTGCAGTCAAAAACTGATCACAAAGGTGGTTATACAATGAGTCGGGGCACTGAAGAATGAAAATACCAATCTTTCTTTTTGTGAGTGGAAGGAGGATATGCAAAATGTGTCCTCTCCTTAGGGAGGAAGCTGAATATTTTGTAATGATGCTTTTCATTGTAAATGTTTGTTTCAAATCAATATATATTAGAAATATAAAAATATATTTTTTAAACCCTAATATATATATTATATATATATTATATATATATTATAAATATAAAAAATTCTATGAAGTTTTAAGGTTCAATTATTTGAAATCAACAGGAGTGTAAAAATAAACACAGTCCACTAACATTCTTTGGTTTTATTGCAAAAGAGAATTTTTTCTGGTTTTTTTGTTTGTTTGGGTTTTTTGGTGTTTTTTGGTTTGTTTGTTTGTTTGGTTGGTTTTTTTTTTTTTTGGTTGGTTTTTTTTTTTTTTGGTTTTTTGTGGATTTGGAATTTTCATTGGGCTTTGTTTTGGTCAAATTAAGACCTTCAAATTTGTCAAAATGTGAATCTGTGAGAATTTGTTGAAGAGAGGAGACACTGCATGGCCCAAGGTGCAAATGGACTTCTCACTCTTCTTGAGTTTTCATGCCTAATTTTATTCTTATTTAACAAAGCCTCTGGATTTTTAACTGTGGTTCATAACCACATTTGAGGTACAGAACAATATGATAGAATTATTGGTGGCTGTATTTAAAGGGTCTGAAACTTTTAAGACAAATATCTGCAGATCTGAGGAGTGAGTGACCACGGGGCTGAAGAGGAAATTAAATCTAAGAAAAGAGTGAGAAAAGCAGTGTCTGTAAGCAATGAGGGAGTTCCTTGGTCCTTATCACACTGAGTGGAGATGTGAGATGAATGGGCTCTGAAAAGGCTAAGATAAACCAAAAACCAAAGGGACAAACAGACAATTGCTCGGGAAAATCAAATCAGTAGGGATATTTACATACAGAAACTTTGGTTTTATGGGGTTATATTTTCATATTTCTAACACATGAGAATAAACACTAAAACTGAGAAAGTTGTTCATATCCTGTGGTGGAAGAATCAGCTCCAAGCATCAGCTCCAGCAGAATTTACTTTTGCTAAATAAATAAAATCCCCATTAGCTGCCAAATAAAAATCATTATCACATGAATTTCTATTAGGCTTGCTTAGTCTCTAGTGCATGGAGTAAGTATTACTAATTTATCTCCCATATCTCACACTGCCCAGCAAGTGGCTGATAATGGCTTTAGGCTGGTAGCAGGCAGGATCACAATGTGTGGCAAAGTCACATCTCTAGTCTGTGTGCTGGGCCACTCTTGGAAGCACACCTCAAAACCATTGCTGTCATTCAGCATCCTCCCTACAAGACATTCTTGACCTTCTGAATTTGCTTACAGCAGTTGTTTCACCCTTTGGGTCTTCAGGCAATTTAATTCATAAAACAGACAAAACATACTGTATATGCTTTTATAATTCCTTTCCTGGTTTTTCTATTCTTTTTTTCCAGTTAGTCAAATTTCTTTTCTGCTGTATATTACTACCCATACAATGCAGAGCAGTACAATGTACGACCAGAGGGCAGAGAAAAGTCAATTTTTTCCTATCTGTGCAATTTTTTAACTTTTGCTGTTCAGATCCCCAGAGGGAAAGGTATGCTGTTTGTCTTTATCTCGTGTTTAATGCTAAATGTAGTCAGCAATGCAGAGATGGGTACTGTTGTTTGGGGTGCCCCTTCCAATTTAAGTTGCAACTACTCAAAAATTATATAAAAACGGTGATCCAACTGTTGGGAATGATGCAAAACTCCCATATTCATTCCAGAATATGAAAAGTTGCCCCAAGTATTACTCTCATTCATTTAAAAGGGTTTCCTTATTTATCTTGGTTCCAACAAGACAAGAAATAGAGCTGGTTTTTGTGTGTCCTATTTCAGAGGCTGAACAACGCTGGAGGGACTAATTTTTCTGCCTTCTGTAGCTCTCTTGCTTATTCTTTTAGCCAGATGTCAAGCAGAAGATGGAGAAAAACTTTAGGTGCTCTCAAGAATGATGGTAATAAGGGAAGATGATAGAACATAACTGGATTGTACTCTTGCAGCTGAATTGCTATTGAATTTAGAGAATGTAAAATCTCATTGCAGGACAGGCATCTCTCCAGCCCTTGGCAATGCTTTGCCACCTGCCTGCACGGGGCAGGGTGCTTCCTCACCAACAGCTTTGCTCTTTGCAAGGAGATGACTTGTAGCAGGCAATTCTGCCTTGTACATTGACATTTGTCTCTCTGATCAGTGCTTCTCCTATTGCAACCATTGCAGACATTGTGTTGACTTCAGCTGTGTTGCATTAGAGCAACATGGTGATGAATTTGTATTCAGTATAGAATGGTAGCATTATTTTCAAGTTTGAAGGTTCTGTTGTAGATAAATAAGATACAGTCCCAATCTCATAAACTGGGAGCTAATATGAGCCCAGTACATATTTCAGAAGCAGTTGCAATATAATTATTTTTAATAAGATTTTTTCTTTCTTACCTTTTGCTTGCAGACTTTTTTTTTCAAGGAAAGTATATTTTTCTTACCTAATTTAATTTTTTACACAAGGAAGGAACAGAAGTGAAAATATTTTTGCCAGTGTTTTGCTTGTTTTCCTTATAAACAATGAATTCTAAAATTAAAAAAAGGACAAATTCTTTATCAAGACGATAGATCATATAGTTAATTAATTATTTTCAAAATTTTAATGCCTATCTGTAGTGTTCAACTGCAGCAAATAATACTGCCCAAGTTGCATTTTGTATGGCTTTATTACTATAAAGGCCATAGGACAAAGGGAAATGATGCTATTTCTGGTTTAACTTTTATATGGCCATGTACAAGAAATGTATGTGGTTCTAAATTATTTCTTGATATGGGTCCATCTCAGCAGAAAACCCTTCTGTTGAAAGATATTGTTTTGCTGGATAGCCCATAGATGTCTCATAAGCATATTCATGTCCTTTAGTCTTGAGAAAATATTTGTTTCCAGGCTGTATCAACACAAATTGCTTTTCTGTGTAGTGTATATATCTGCATAACTAAGGAAATATGTCACAAATAATTCTACAGGATGTAGCTTTCATTTTCTTCTGTAGTGATATCAAACAGCAGTATAATTATGAGGAGCACTGTGTAGGGATATCTTTAACTTGCAAAGACAAGGTGTCACATCTAATACAGAACAAATGTAATAGGGTAATACAGTATGACAGCAGAGAGTTCAGACTCTGCGTGCTCAGTTACACACTGGAATAAGTGTTGGAACAAAGCAGGAGACAGAGTTCAGGAAGCAGAAGTCTTGTGAGATTTATAAAGCTTTAAGTATAAAAATTATATTCTCCTGTCCTTTTGTTTTGTATGTCAGCAAAATTCTGGTGGCCTAGAATCTGAATTATTTTCCAAATATCTTATTTGTTATTAAACCCCACAATACTAAAAAATGGCTTTTATGTCCTACTTGTGTAGCTGGGTACTAGATTATGTTAAATGTACAGGTTGTCTTCACCTTTTCTTCACTTCTACTAATTTTTGTGATGCAAAATGCCATAAACATTGCATTCCAGGTTTCTTTCTCCTTTGTGATTTAAAGTAAAATAAAAATCTAGAAAATAAGGGTGACCTGACTTCAAGGTGAGTTTTGGACCACTCTCAGTAAGGCTTTGCATGTGATCAGCCTGAACTGCTGTCTTTGGCAGGCTCCAGGAGCTCCATCATAGGTTCAAAAGGTTTCTACTCCTGGGATAACCTCAATGACACACAGCTGAAAGAATAACTTATATTGTTATTAACAGATATAAATTAGGGAACTTAAGATGTAGGCATTAGGAGGATTGGAAAATACAAAACAATACTTGGATGCCTGAAGAGTTTGCATTAAGTGGGGTGACAGTTGATGTACTTCTGTTCAAGGGCCAATTTTATGAAATTCAGCTTGATAGATAAACTTGAGATAAGCTACTTTTACACAGTATATACTGCTTGTTAAGGATGCAAAAGTTTCTGATTTTCTCAGATAGTCATGTCTCAGAGATACCTTGTGAGTCAACACAATTCTTCCTCGTGGATGATTTTTTATGTTGCTTCTGGCTAAATCATTCAGTACTAGCAAGGCAGGGAAGGTATCCCAAACAAGGCTCACAACAATATGTGGGGAAAACTAGTGAGTGAAAGGCTGTTTGCATGGTTACTTGTTGATAGCAAGCATTGGCACAAAGAGAGCAAGAAGTTAATGCTAACACACTTGAAGGCCAGTGTGCCTGTACTTTATAGCTGAGTACAACTGCCCTGTAAATAAACACCTAAAACTTTATCAGTCAAGAGCAAATCATAAAAGATAGTTTAGAGAAGTAAAATTCCTTAATCCACTTTCCTGTCTGCAGGAAAGGACTGCTTTTCTTTTTCTGCCCTTGCAGGGCCGGAAACTCCATTTTTTCCCAAAAGACATAAATACTCCTGGAAAAGTTCAATCCAACATCTTCTGCCTGCCAAGTGAAGCAATAGGTGTAACTGGGGCAGCGCACAGGACCTGGTTGTATGGCTGGGGTGCAGTCCAGAGTCTTGTGGGATGACTCTTCCTTGGGCATTACCTTCTGGAGTCCCTAGATGTAAATCTTGGTACTAGCACGGTGGGCGCAGACTCCTTAGTTGCTAGAGCTCGGTGTCCATCAGAAGCAGCTGTGCCAAAAAGTTCCAGCATGGCGATGCTCTGTGGTCTGCACACTGACCCGTGGGCCGTGCTTCTGGAGCCCCTGCTCTGAAAAGGTATTTTCTGCCAGGAGATGGTGCTTTCCAGAAAACTCATATGTAAGTAATTTCAGTATCCGAGGCCGCTCATAAACAACGGGCTGTTTCTGGAAGTCCTTTCTGGTATATGCTTTCCCACTCCGTTAGCCTGGCCCCTTTCCCTCCTCCTTGATTTGTCACTTGAGAATCCACATAAAATGAAGAATGCAGGACATTCAAAGGAAAGTTCCTGGAGCTAAATGGAAATGTTACAGCTGTTCTGTCTCTGTTGTCTTTAAATCAGTTTCAGTTTGTTTTAGTGATGCTGAGGAGAGCTAAAATCCTTGGGAAAAGTTACTGTTGACATTTGTGGCAGAGGGTACCACTCTCTTGCAACACAGGAGGGAATATGAGCTCTTGAGAGCTGAAAGAATTGGATTTTTTTTTTTTCTTTTACGTTAAGCATATATAGTATGCTTAACTATATATGCTTTATGTCAAGCATATATAGTATGCACGAAAGTAACTTGAAGTCTTCAACCCTAATGACTGCTCTTAGGACAATTGAGTATGAATTTTAACTTAATGAAGTCTCCTGGCTCTGCAAGACACCAATATCCTGTCTGATTTCATTCTGGAAGAGATCCTAACTGGAAAATTTTATTTATTTATCCTAACTGGTAAATTTTTATCACTGGTGTGTGGCTCAGAATGGTTCTTTGCTGAAATAACATTTCAGATACTAGGAAACATTAAGCATTCCTCTTTGAAAGGGATGCTTTCTCCTAAGTTTTACATAGTGTAATTTTCTGAATTTTGGTAATTTTTCTCCCCTTGTACACACTAATTGGACAGTACAGCTAGATACAGCATGGAGAAATAAAAGCAAAAAAAAAAAATCTGTTTCATGTCATGAGCTCTGATGAAGATGGCTGTGGGTTTGAGCTCATATAAAGATGAAACGTTGATGCACTTTTTATTCATTTGCATGTTGCTATATGTAAGATGAAATGCATCCCCAATCTCTCCTTTCTCTTGCCATCAAATCAGATGTACCATCTACACCTGAGAGTAGGTTGTTGTCGGGTTGTCTTTGCATAGGAAGAGGATAAAAACTGGAATATTGTGGGACCTGGGCATTCAAATACCTTTAGATACTTTTGGAAGAATCTGCGTATCTGTGGAATTGTACCTCGAATGTGGTGCCTGACTGGTGGCAGATTGGGTTGGAAATCAGTCAAATCAGAGGCCAAACCAGAAGTTGGGTTGGCGTCAGTCAAATCTAAAGGCCAAACCAGAAGCAAAAACTATGTGTGGTTAAGGATCCATTTGGGATATTATTCTTGCTTCTCTTTTTATTTTTTTTTTCTTGCACTTATTTTTTTTCAGCAAGTAGAGTTACCTTCTTTGATGAATGGGATGCAACAGGGTTATTTAGAACTGAAAATTTGATCTCTACTGTATCAGACTTAACATTCATTTCTATCAGGGAATGGCTTCTTAGGGTCAGCCTTAGGATTACATTACAGCTCCTGTCTGTGCTAGAACTGCTGTGTATCAGGAGGTCAGTGTAAATAGTGAAAATCTGTAGCCTGGAATGATCCAACTTGACCCAGACAGCCTAACTCCACATTATAATTAGTATGCCAGGACTTAATTCCTTGCTAAAACATAGTGCTTCTTTCACTTGGGAATGTAAAAGTGCTTATAAATCTAATTTAAATAAAAAAGATGATCTAGTCTTGGAGTCTCTTGGGCACTTAAAAGCTCAAATATGGAAGGGTATGTACTTATACACAAGAAGATATTGATAATAGCAGATAGTTTGATAACATTATGAAAAAATCAATTTGTGAAATGATTTTACAAGACTATTTTTGTTTATCTTGGTCAGGCTTTATTTTCTGCCTTGAGAAATCAGCACTCTTTCAGCACTCTTCACGGAAAGGCTGTTGCTGACCCTGCTGCTTTCTATTGAACTAGCTCCCCAAAACATAGTTAGCAAAGTTACATTTGCCTTTTACTCAGCAGAAATTTCAAAGTTTCAGTCTGTCTCTAATTCTCAAACAATTACAAGAAAAGCCAGCTAAGGAACAGCACAAAAGATCTGCCTCCTCCCCCTCCAAACCCCAATCATTCCAGCATGAAAAATGGTCTTGGATGAATATACAAAGAGGAAAGAGAGTGATATAAAGTTATATAAAAAGATGTGAAACTTTTTCAGAAATGGTTGCAATTTATCCTTGAAAGAGCCATAATGACACTGCTTCTCTGCACTTATATTAGGCATTTCATCTGAAGATCTCAAAAGGTACTGAGGGAGTGAATTTGGTAGTATTGTAGTCTCCTCCTTTACCTTTAACAGGTTGCAATAGCAGTAGGGGAAAAATTAAGGGTGGGCATTGACAGAATTCACAATGTCCTCTCCAATTTAGGCTGGCATTCTCTCTCCAATAAATGATTTGCTGCCACCCGACCTTGCCAGACTAGCTATAGCACATAGAAAATCATGGGTGCTGCAAAAACCTGATCTGCTAGAAAACATTAAGCAGGAGAAAGTCTACAAAGTTCTGTCGCAACCAGAGCCAGAGGTGCACGATGAAGCTGAGGGGCCCTCGTGCCAGAGCTCTAAAACATAAAAACCTACATGGTATCTTGGTTAGTTGTCTAGACCACCCTTTATGCTCAAGGAATGGAACAGGCACTTTTATCTCACAGTTTCTGACATATTTTAGATGTTCCTTTTAGCACTTTTAACTGAAATGATTAGGTAGATGTTTAAAGTGAGGTGAAATTATCTCCCCACCAAAAGTAAGCACTTGGTGGTATTACAGCTGGGCTACAAAGAGAACTTTTGATTTAGATCTTTTGATTCCTGGGTAAAGACTCTAGAAGAAAGAGAGCATTAAAGTCATTCTGAGTTTAATGGAAGTTTCCCCAACTGCTGTGCTTAGTGCTGGACTGCAGGTGGTCTTTATGCAATTGACATGCTGTGAGTTGTCTTAAACAATGAGATCCTACAGGGACCAAAGCAGAGAAGTAATGTCTTATGTCTAATGCTTGGACCACAGCAGATGAATATTCAGATCCCTGGAGAGTCATGATTCTGAATGTGCAAGCACATTTTAACTCTCTGAGACTGTGCAGTTAGGTGGCTGATGGCATATGAGGGTTTTTTGTTTTTTGTGGATGCAGGATCACCAACAGTGCTGTTTTGTGTGACACAAGGAGTGTGGGTTTTTAGGTAGCTTGCTCTGTATGACGCTGGAAGACGTTCTGGGAAATGGAAATGACAGCCTTAGCATACAGATGGAAAAGGCTGTGGTTAGTATATTTTGTAGCTCTTTCTTGCCATTGGAACAAGAATGAAACAGATCTGGTTGTCTCAATACCTGGTGTGGACCAAACGGGGAAAGGAAATGGAGGGGAAAGGGCCCAGTCTGGCTTCTTTCAGTTTTTGAGACCTAATGAAGGTGTCTAATGTTGCTCCTGCTGGGATCTATCAGCAGCTTTGAGGTAGCTGAAGAAATACCTTGTATAGAACCGATGTTCCCTAGAAATGCCTCCTACTTGTTTGTAACTGGAGTTTTGTGATCTTTATGGATGGTAAATAGTGTGCAGACCAAAAACCTAGCTCAAGTTTATGCTGTAGTATCTAAACAGGTTAAAGGTGTGATGCTAGCAACCTACTATGTTAAAAGCTTCTGTTCTTTCAACGGCTTCCTGCATTGTATTATGTGGAATATTTTTTTGCTGTTGAGACTTCAGCCTGCACAGCTTTCTCAAAAAGCTCCTAAAACACAAAATCTTGCATGCATTTGCAGAAGCAGCGGGTGCTGAGGAAGTGGCAGTTACGGGGCTGCCACCAATTTCAGCAGCACAGCAGGAATGGTCTTTAAGAGGGGAACTAGACTTACAAGCACTCCATGTTCTTGGGGAATATTCCTTATTACAAAACAAAACTCCTTTCTTAGAAGGCTTAAGGCGAAGAAATGACTCCTTGCCAAGATAATGTCTGCTGCTCTTGGTTACTGGCTTCACTAGACCTTTCAGGAAAAGCTTGGTTTAGGAATTGGTGAATTGAGCACTTTCAAGAGAGTATTTTTTAGGGAATGACTAAGCTGTACCATATTCAGTTCTGGTCTTGGCAGCTTAAAACCATTTGCTCAAGTGAGAGATTCAGCAGCCCTCTAGATTTCCCCTCTCTTTTGTGTATTTGTCCCATGTCCTTTGACACATTTTGTCATCTTAACGTCTGCAGAGAGAACTAACAATGTCTGTGTACCATCTGCTGGGTAAGTAAATATCTATTTCACAGCATGACGAGGAACTGCTTCCACCAATGAGATGTGCTGAAAATCAAGGCACTGTTCAGAAGTTAAATACTTCTGTTTAGTTTGTGTGCTCCATTTTCATGTAATTCTCCAAGGCTTAGCCTTTTTTCCTCTGAAAGAGGCATTTAGAATATCCTGGCAGAGACTTTTTTTTCTTTTTTTTTTGTGAACTGTCACCAATTAGGAGGCAGGCAGAAGTGGTTACTTTTGGAATTCAGGCAGCATTTACAACCTGATTAATGTATAAGTGGCTTACCTCTTCTGTCTTTTTGTATCTGTACTGCATCTAGAGATCATAGCTCTGTGAAATTGGTACTATACACACATGACCCCTTTACTGCTAAGAAGATGCCTAGGTCCACAAATTAGAGAGATCTGAAATGTTGGGGTTTTTTTCCTCATTCAGAGTTTTTATATCCCTCATTGCCTTATAATTTTGTGACTGGGAGGAGGCTGTCTTGGTCTGGGCTTGCTGTCCCAGGTCTCTTGCTCTTTTTCATTTTCTCTTGGAGTCCGAGTGGAAGATTTTTGTCAACAATAGCATAATCTTACTGACAATTCATAGGGTTTTTTCATAGTTTCAATTCATGTCTTAAAAAGAAAGCAACCAGAGGGGTAAATGTCGACACTGAAGCTGATGGCCTGGATGTTGGTGAAAGCTGGAGTAGAGCTTTGGGGAAGCTCACATGGCTCTGACCTGAGTAGTCTAGTAGTGATCTGTCAATTGAATAAAAAACTCAGTCATAAAAGAGAGCAAGTGAATTTATATTAGAAAGTGTATTAACTGTATGATGTTTTTCTGGGTCATTCTGAATGACATACTTTGAGAAAACCTTTTTGATTTAGTTTTTCAGAAACATTTGCTTCAGCCCTCCGGTATCTTCCAGCAACTTACTGTTAGTAAGATTTAATCTTGTGCTGTATGACTTTTTAGTAATATACTGGGAATTTTTTTTTTCTTTTATGGTGGCTCTTTTTTTCTTTTTGTTCTTCTGTTCAGACTGAAGAAGTCAGAATCTGGGCTTCCCCAGAGCTTCAGCTATTTTATTCTCTTATTTTGCTGTTCCACCTCAGCTGCTAATTGCATTTTGTGCCTTTTTGTAACAGTGGGATGAGCTGTTCTTGTCCCACCAGAAGTCTGGTTTCTTTTTTATTTAGTACCTTTTTTACTTAAGAGACTTTATCAGTTCCTTAAGCATTCTGTTATGTTTTATTTGCTTTATTGTCTATCTTGGCATTTAATAAGCCCGGTGCAGTGCCTTCCCAATGGATTTCCTTTGCCTCCCTGGTGTACAATCTTTTTTAGCAATTAGAGAGAGTGTTTTTCATTGGTTTCCATTTGTTTGGGCCGATGGGCTCTTCCCTGCTGTTTGACTGGCACATTGCAATGTTGGCTTAGCCGCTTTTCCCCGCACTGATTATCTATTTTCTTGTCATAGCCATCCAGAGCTTCAGCTATTTTCTAAATGTTTGTCTTGAAGTTTTTCCTGTCTTCCTGTTAGCTTGCTCACAGGGACACAAAGTGATTTCTCCCAAAGGCAAACTGGAATTTTAGCTCTCTAGCCATAGTCATTCACTTATTATAAAAGCCTTGTAGCATCAAAGATGATTCAATTGTTGTGACAGGGTGACTTGAGGAGTCTCCCAGCTCTGCTGCTCTGGTTGACCAAGAAATGGGCCCTGGGACAGACCAATAGCTATCTTATGTGTGCCTGAGGTGGGCTTAAATGCTGGATTTTTGAAGTGACACTGAGCCTCCCTACGATCCTCATGGCAGCTGACCTTAAAGGATAATGATAGTGCACAGAAACCCCATGTTACAGACCCACCTGGACACTAACTCATAGTGTTCCCCAACAGAAGAAAAGGATCCAGTTCTATGTAGAAAACCCAGAAATGATAAGCAAGAAAACAAAAATCTAATCAGCACTGAAATGTAAAGTCATATTCTTAA
The DNA here is from genome assembly GCF_028018845.1 of Melospiza georgiana. Lineage (NCBI taxonomy): Eukaryota > Metazoa > Chordata > Aves > Passeriformes > Passerellidae > Melospiza > Melospiza georgiana. Next base: position 38,485,120 of record NC_080430.1, on the reverse strand, counting down.
AGCATCTGTGTGGCTGTGTTTCTCACCGGCATGCTTCAGGGAATGGGGTTTGGGAAGCTGAAACACAGGCTTGTATGCATTCAGACTTTATGGTGATCCTCTGAAATCCATAGCAGAATTATATCACTTGAATACCTGGAGTTGTGAGGTATACTGACCTCTGGCTCAGGTTTTCTGGATTGAATCTTTCATCTTCATCCACATTCTGCCATAAGTCGCAATCCAGTCCTTATTTTGTGCACCTCTACATGAAAGACAACAGAATAAGTCTCAGGAAGAAGCTATGCTGTGAGGGGTTTCATCAGCAGGAGCAAGTCACTAACATTCTGCCAAGCTGGTGCAGGTCACCTCTTGTGAGCTGGATGTGCTGTTTGTTCCTTGAGTTCATCTGTTACGAGCTCAGCGTTGTACAGTCAGATCAAAGTGCTGCATGGGGAGGATCAATTTGCAGGACAGGCAGCATCTCTAAAGGCTTCCTGATCTGGGATTTTGTACTAACTGACTGAATGCAGTTCCTTTGATCAGTTTATTTATTTTTGTTCTTATAAACCCTTGGATTTCTTTCTCCCCATGCCCATGTCTAAACATGTCACTTTAATTTTTCTGCATAAAACTCCCAGGAGGTAAGGTTGAAACTTGGAAAGTTGAAATTACTTTAACCTGCTTCCAGAAGGCATTTGTGAGAGGACAGGGACAGAATTTAGAACTTTAGAGACGTGACACCAACACTGTTTTTACTCCAGCGCTCCAGTCATTTGGGAGGGCTTTCCTTTTGGAGATTTGCCTTATCTGCCTTTTAGGAACTTGTTGCTGAGCTTCATTTAGTGCAATCCCACAGTCCCCCTTCTAAAGATGTCTTTGGAACCATGGATTTTTTAAAACGATCTTGTGAATTTAACTCCCTTTTATGACAAATAAACCTCATGATTGCAGACTCAGATAATGGTTGAGGTTGGAATGGGCCTCTTACCCAATCTCCCTGCTCAAGCCAGTTCACCTAGAACTGATTCTAGCCCATGCCTGGATGGCCTTTTAATATCTATGAGGATAGTATTCCTTGGGCAACTTATGCCAGTGCTTGGTCACCCTCACAGTGAAAAATTGTTATCTAATATGCAAAGGGAACCTCTTGTGCTTTTGTTTGTGTTCATCACTAGTCCTATCACTGTGCACCTGGCTCTGTTGTCTTTATACTTTCCCTGCAGATATTTATGCGCTTTGATAAGATGCTTCTGAGCTTCGCCTTCTGCAGGCTGGACAGTTATGTCTTCTCAGCCTCTCCTCATGGTAGAGATGCTTCAGTCCCTTCAAGCCCTTCTTTGGACTTTCTCCAGCAGGTTTCACTTGTATTGGAGACCCACAAGAGGACCCAGCACTGCAGTTGTCTCACCCATGTTGAGTAGAAGGGAAGGATCAGCTCCCTGAGTCTGCTGCCAACACTCCTCCTAATGCAGACTGGGATACCGTTATCCCAGGGATAATGTTGTTGTGGCAAGGGCAACCGTGTTTTTCTGATTTTAAGAAAGGTTTTGGGGTTGTATCTTCCCTCCTGGAGGCTGTTTGTAGGTCTGTGTTCTTAAATAAAATAACGGGAAAATCTATTGGCAAAAACATTTTTTCAAAAACTTAGTACGTTTAAAAGTGTATTATAAAAGTAATAAAACCTTTAAAAAAGTCTGGAAGAAAATACTTCCATTTTTTTTTTCTAATTCTTTGGTTTTAATGATGCCTTAATTTCAATAGCTTTGGCAGCTCCACAATGTCTCAGTTTTCAGTAGAAAAAAGTATTAGAAAACTGCTTTTAAGGAATCTGTTTGAAAATAAAATAAACATAATATTTTTTTTTGCTGAGCAACCAGAAATATTACATAGCTGCAGACTGCCAATGCCACATCCTCTAGAGAGCATATGTAATGGTTTTTGACTGCTCCCTTGCTGTAGCCTATTTAGATTTCAATTTTTTTCATTGCATAATATTGTTTCAACAAAAATAATGTGTACATCATTAGGGGAATTCTCTTTATCTTTTGTGTGGCTGTGAAGGAGATGACAGAACAAAAAGTTTCACTGGCAGTCCCTCAGCAGAAGTGAGTGGTAATATCATCCTGTAGATCATGTGGAGTGGTATACAGAGGTCTTCAAGGAGATTTCAAGATTGTGTTTCTGTACAATCTGTGTGGTAGATACATTAAAAATGCATATTCCTCTTACATGCATGTTCCTATTACACGATGTATCTCTAAGAATGGGCTCTGCCAGACTGGGAAATGGCACAGAAACTCCTCCGTTTCAGTGTACCATCTTTGTGTTTGTGTTGTTGGGGGAAAATGCACCTGTATACCTCTATCAGTGTAGGTAAACATCAATGATGTAATTCTGAGGACTGAGTCCTCCTGAAGGTTCCTTGTTAGCCAAACTTCAAGGTGACTGGCAGCTATGAATCTCCTGTGCCTGAACTGTAAATTGTGTACAGCTATGAAAATGACCAAGTAGAAGATGAAAGAAGTATTTACAATGTTCTGCACTTTTTTCCAATAGCAATGCAAACAAGTATCAGAGTTGAATGTAAGGACTGAAAAAAAGAACACTTGGAGGTGAAATCTGGAAAGAAGCACAGTTCCTTAGAGACAATGGAAAATCTCTGTTGAAGGAAGGCACTGCTGATTAGAAGTAAAAGATGGTTTCCAGGTGTTTGGGGGGTGGGGAATGTGATGGTGGCACAGAGAGCACAGTGCAAAGTGTTCCTGGGAAAAATCCCAGTTTGGTTTGGAAACACTCCCTAAAATCCAATACTACTCCAGACGTCTGTCATCTGAGTAGGGCTCAGGAAACCCTCCCTCTGCCCTTGAGCACTTGGCATATCAGACCACCCTGACTCCAGAAAGTTTGATGAAAGACTGAAATCAGCAGGGCATTGTTGAATTCTTTGCAGTTAGAAAGGGTTTCATTGTGTTTTGAGAGGAAATTTTGAGATTTCTTCTTTTAGGTAGAGTCTACTTGTGTGTGCATCCCTGGAGCAGCGTGAAGTGATGAGGACACACCTCTACTGAGCACCACAAATGGAAGCACAGGAAGAAGAAGACCTGTATCCTATTCTGACCTCTGTTTCTAATTTGTTTCTTAATTTTGAATTACTTATATAATTGCATCACCAGAGCTTGGCTTGTTTATCTATATGATATGTGATAGCACCTTTAAAAGTTTACTTCACAGAAGGTAGTACTAAAAAAGGGATATTATTGCATAGTGGTTGGTAGAGAGAATTTAAGTGGCTTTAAGTAAATGAGTGATTTCTATCCAGAAGTTTTGTACAAGCTATTATATACTTAGCTATTTATATTACTACTAGGAAGTAGGAGTTTCCCATTATGGGGAGGCTTAGACTGATCTTTTTCTATATTTCTTTCCTTCAATTTTATTCTGTTAAAATCTTGATAGGTGAACAAGAGACTGTTCAGATTTCTCTAACAAATAACTGTGATATACAGCCCCAGAAAGACCCCTGTTTAAAAAAAAAACCAACAAAAAACTCTAAATCTTTTATGATTCATTGTTTGCCACATACATTTTGAACAAAAGCACTGGACATTCAACCTATCCTTTTGCATTGGAATTTACACCCTTGTTTTGAAATTTCATCTTAACCTAACAATTGCACTTAGTTGTAGTAAATTTTCAATAAAAATTTAAAAAATGTAATAAAGAGATAAGAATAACATAGCAGAGGGTTACAGGACTATCTAAATGTGATATGCTTTTCACGTAATTTGTAGGAACTGCCACTTTTAATCATAACCATACATCTTGAAAACTCTACTTGGTTTCAAATAATTTAGTGTTGCAAAATGGGTCATGAAAACTCCTTGACCTGAGAGTTTGCCAATTTAGAGAATGGAAAATCAGGCCTAGGAAATGTAAGGGTATTGAAATGTTTATAATATATTGAACAAATTGTGTTAAACTCACTAAGTGGAGATTTGCAAACACATCAAGTTTATTCCTGCAGCTTTGACTGGATGCTTTGTGCAGGGCAGGTTTGAAACAGCTTTCTGAGAGTAAATTTCAGTGATTTATTAAATTGGCTCTCATTCAGTGAAAGTGGTGAAAGTTTTTATGTATTCAAATCTGGGCATTGTAAGGAGATCTTTCATGCTCTGACATTTGCAGTAGTCACAATGTATGCCTGCAATAAGAAAAAAAGACCTAGCCTTGTTCAACAAGGGTTTTGCAATCTCATTTGCATAGATTTTAAAGATTCATTTTGTATTAAAAATTTACTCTGCTTTAATAAAAATCATAGCCAGTAGTCATGGATATCACCAGTATATGCTCTCTTATTAAAAAATATTCCCTCATGGTACATAATGTGGAACAAAACTAGTGCTGTCTGAAAGCTGGCTCAGTTCAAGGCTCACGATCTGACTGCTGTGGAGTACAAAGATTTGTATTTCTCAGTAGGGGGAAGATTCTTATTTCTCAAGCTTAATTTCCCATTAAGTTTTACTTCCTAACAGGATCAAGGAGGAATGATGCAGTTGTCTGGACCTTTTTCAGAGGAAAAAGAATGAACTGCCCTCAGCAGAATAAGTGCCTCATCACTTTCTGGAGTTTTCTGTTAGCGTGTTGTAGAAGGTAAATTTATACCTTTAAGACATAAAGGTCAATGTCAGACTCAAGCAGGGCAGAATCTGGAAGGCAGATACCAGTCCTATCCTGTCTCATCCTAAGGACTGACTTGGTTCTTCCCATAAATGCTCTTGGGTTTAATCTTTTACACTTCCAGTCCAGCCCGTGTAATAATAAAGATTTGGGTCTGTTTGACTATTGATAGCCCAGGAAAAAAATCCTTATTGCCAAATAGACTTGGGGAAAATGCAAAAATGAGGGTTTTCTTAGCACAAGGAATACTTCTGGCTCCAGTTTCTAATCAAGACCTGGATTTAAATGGTTTTTGCAAGTTGCTTGCATTCATACTTTCATGTATGTTGCTAAGGATAGCCTCAATCATAGCTTGGCTTCCAGCCCCCAAATTCTCAAGTTTTTGTCCCTTTGTTGTTTTTGGGAAGCTCATTCATTTGCCCTTCTTCCATTGTATACATTCTTCCAAGTGTATAAATATCTTTATGAAGGTTTCACATTCCAGTATGGGATCTTTGGAGCACTTAGAATTTTTGCCATCTCTATTTTTGACTAATCTTTTTAATACTCTTGCCTTCATTTCAACCTCTGCTCTCAAGGCTTGGAAGGACACAGTGCTTAGCATTGCCTTTGAAATATACAGGGTAAAAAATGTTCAAGTGATCTCTCACAGCTTGGATACAATTTTTTTTTAATATTGAGGGGCAAAAAGTGGCTGTTCCACTGCATTTACCCATAACAAAGTTTGACAATGTACACAGGAAAAGAACAGTATAAAACTTGTATGATTTAGTTACCTTTCTTCAGCCTCCTCATTTATCATTTCACTTTAACTTTTAAATATTTCATTTCATCTTGATAATAAGCTTAAAATTAAGCTTGACATGAAATGCATAACCTGTATTATTAATATCCCATTATTTTATGGTTATACAAGAGCAGATTTGAATTGTCACTTTAAATCAGACTATAAGTCAAAGCAAAGGCTCTAATAGACTGCTAGATGTGTATCTTCACTGAATTAGACAGTAATTTGGCAGTCTCTTCTGCTAAATGTAGTGAAATAGCTAGTTAGTGTGATATGCCCAGGCAAATCTGTTGTGTTGCATTGATGGAGACAATTCCCTGTGGCAATTGCACTGGCAGTTGAGCTGATTCTTCTTGATACAGCGATTCAGTGTGCTCGTAATGTTGAGCCAGGAAAATGTGTTTTAGAGCCTCCTAATGTGGATGCTAGGAATTGGGCTGAGAATCACTTTTGTCACCCAAGATAGCCTTCCTATATTTTTATGATATGTGTTCGTTGCAGTCCATTAAAATGCCTTTACTATGGAAGGTAGCTAATTGAAAATTATATTTTAATTGCATGCTATTGCTGAAAATGCTTAGTATTCAAAAAGAGCTTTGTACTTTAAAGGGAATAGACATTATATATATGCTTTATATTCTTTATATATTATTATATTATATCCTATAATATACTTTATAAGGACACCTCCTTATCTAGCTCCATTATCTAGCACTGGTATCTTTGAAAACTTTTTTTTTTTTTTTGAGACGTCCCACCATCAAGACTTCTGTACATCCAGAATGTAACTACAATATTTATGCTGGGAAATGGAGCATGCTCACTACAAACAAGGTGCTTGATTTAGAACCCTAGCAAAGCAGTCTTCCAAGGATAAAAAGTGGTGTGTTAATAAAAATCTATCTTATAAATTCAGTGATGGTGTTATTAATACATTAATGGAGATATAAATGTTCAGCCTGACTTGTCTTTGTGGTTTGCGGAAGGAAAATCTAATTTTTAGATGGTCAAGTGGGCTTGGACTGGAAATGTTTAAGAATTGTTTTCCCATAAGTGAACATTCATTAAGGAATACAATTTTTTTTTGCAGGTGAGGTAAATTTACATGCAGAAATATTTATTCAGCTACTATTAAATGAAACAAAAGAAAACAGAAACTACCTAGCTGACCATCTATGTTCTGCTCAAAAGAGGCTGTCTTTAGTAGGACATTAGCAGTTTTTACCCTCCTTTAGTTGCTGTCCATTTATGTCAAAAATTACCTCTTGGTGCTGATAGGTGAAGATGAAAAGATTCTGTGTAAATATGAGTCACAAATTTCTTACTTTTCATGGGTTTTTTAACCAGTCTAGAGAAAAATGTGTGCTGTCTGTGTTCCTGTACTTCAAGTGCTGTTCAAATTGTGTTGAATACATATTTAAAATTTTATTTCAGAACAGAATTTTAGTTCTTCCAATAACATGGGAAAAGAGCAAGGTGATGGTAAAAAGCAAATACCTTAAGAGCAGGCATTATGGATAATTTGTGTCTCTTCTGGGAATAAAGCAGCAGTTTTTACCTTGTAACATGAATTTTACTGAAACCAAAGCTTGTATTTCAAGAATCGCTAATATTGGAAAGAGGATTAGAAACCAATACTTAAAGCTATCATGTGTGACACAAAGAAAGATCTTACAGATAAATACACTGAAAGAACAATTTAATGCTGTGCTTCTCATCTTTCTTTTACTTCTTGTTCTTTCACTGAATGTTACCTCAGATCTCCCAAACGTGATTTTCGTTTCAGTCTTGCTGTCGAATTAAGAGGACAGCAAGGCAGGAAATAAGTGTCATTGAACTGCTGCCTCTTGAAAGGGGAAACAGAAGCAGCCAGATGCTTGTCTTCTAGTCTCCTCTAAGCTGTCAGCTTTGAACTTAAAGACTTTCTGCTTTCTTGTAGTGTAAGTGCATACTTCAAACCTCTTCAGACATCCTTGACTTCATCTACAGTGAAAATATTCAGCTACACTGATATTCAGTGTAAAACACTCGGTACTTGCATTTGTAATTTTTCCATCTTAAAAAAAATTAAAATCCCCATTTCAGCTGCCATGAAAGTGTGCTTAGAATTATCTTCTCTCAAACAAAGAATACTTTTTTGTCAAGCTTTCTCTGGCACAACACCATTTCATAATTTCTATTTTCTGCAAAATAAATTATGTCCTTTCTCTCTCCTTTGTTTCATGGTAGCAGTCATCCATAAAGACCCCCCTTGGATTTTTTTTTAAAAAAAAAAATGCACTTTTCCACCTGAATTGATATTGAGAGACATACCCTCATTTCACTCTTGAGGACTTTCCTGTCCCGTGCTGGTGAGCTTCTTCAGAAACCTATGTTGAAAAAGAAAGAGATAAAAGGGAAAAGGCAAAAGTCCCTGCTCCTGCATTCATTGCATTCATTTAACCTCAGTTTAAGCACAGCACCTTGTCCTTAGAGGTTGTGTCTCTGTTTCCTTCCACAGATTAAGTGGAATTATAAATGAGATAATTAGCAGCTGCTTTACTGCCAGAAAGCACTCCAAAATTTGCCTTTTTTCCCCTTTTGGTGAAAATTTATGTTTTCTTAAAATATTTTTACATTTGAGACTTTCCTAAGATTTTGTCCAGACTATCCACCCACCTTTGAAATGTCACATTTTGCAGTTCTGAAACCCTAAGGAACAGAGGGAAGTAGAGATACAGAAGTTAGCAGGAGAACCAGCACATGGGTCTCAAGAGTACCAAGGAGACCCCTTTCAGGTAGAGATCCTTGACAAGAAAACCACTGTGTGTGTTCTTTAGGTTGATAGGATTGTTTTGCACTGCTGAAAAGTGAATTTTAACCTGGCTAGAGCATTGTGCTAGATTAACTCCCCTGCTCCCTCTGAAATACTGGCTCATCTGATGCTAAAGAAAAGGGGTGGGAAGTAGGATAGATTGTCTAGGGTGATATGGCGCCACATGATGCCCAAGCTACAGTTCTAGAAGAGATTTTACTCAGGTAGGCATTTAATTAACAGTGTTTCCATAACTGTAGAAAGGAATTAAATCTGTTTCCCTGTGATTCTATGAATTTTCTCTTTAATTTTGTTGTCTAAGGAAATGTAAGCTTTCCCTTAATGTGAGGATTTATGAAGAGTTGCTTTCTCATGTGGGCATTTCCAGGGTTTTTCTACTTTTCATGGAGTTGTTGGGATCTGACAGGTCTTTCTGATCTCAGTCTTTCAAAGCCAGTTCAAATGAGTCAGTGTCCTCAATATTTATTGAGAGTGACAAATATGTAGGTGTGCACAAAGAAGCACCACCACACTGCAAAACAGACAAAAGTGTAACAGGACATCTTGTGCAAATTGAATATTTTTAAGTTTCATAATGCTGAATATTTGTCTGGGTAGAGGAGGAGGAGAGCTCCAAGCATACCGACAAGTTGGACATGGCATTTTGTACATAAGACACAGTCAGCATTCTTAGGTGGATTCAGTGTCTTGTAGGGAATCTGTCTGATGTGTTTCTTTCCTATGAAATGGCACTTATCAAAGTCACTCTTTTGCTCCTGGTGGCTATTAAGTTAATTTAATTTATTTAGATGTTATTTATAGTGCGTTAGAGGCTAAATAAACACCTACTGACTGCTTTCATTTTAGCTAGACGCATAAATCTTGCCTAATGTTGGGATATTGAAAACATTTGGAATTTTTTAATAGGACCTGCATGTAAATTCCAAATATGATTTTTTTCTGTGTTGTTTTATAGATTATGTATCTTAAGAGTTTAGATTTTTTTTTCCAAATGCAATGAAAATCGAGTACTTATATATTTTTACAATATTGGTTTCTGCTATCTTACAAGTTTAATAATAATCAGTAATAATCCAACAACTCCAATGGCTCTCAGCCTTTTTTGAACTGCAGGTATAAGAAAGATGAACAAATGTATATTAACAGCAGAGGAGGTTTTTATAAGCCTGTCTGTATATAATTTGTCAGTGCAGTAGAAAATCAAATTTAATCTATGTATAATAAATTGAGCTGACGTCCCCCAAACAAAGCTTATTACTCAGGAGTGGCAAAGCACTGGCTCTAGTGGCGACCTCAGCTCTGACTCTGCAAAAGTGGCTCGGCGCCAATTGCCAATTTTCATTTGCAGAGAGCCCTCAGAACCTCTTTCCTTCCTTGGCATTACCTCTGGTTTGGCCTGACTCTGAATGTGTTACAGTTTTATTCCTTCTCTAGCCTTGGCATAGGTAAAGTTTCTCCTCTCTTCATGTGCTACAGGAGCAGTTTCAATGCAAAGTTAATGTAGCTAGGGTTTTTTTTTCTCCATTTTTTTCTGTTCTCCACACAAACGTCCTTTAAAATCCAGGGCCAAATACCTGTTGGCTCCAGGGCCATACCACATTGCACCCTTGTCTTCAGATGTACAGTGCCAGAGGTTCACTGCTCCTTCAGCTAGTGTTATCTAGGGGAAAACATGAATTAAAATATAAAACTTTCTTTGTTTTATTAGGCATCCAAACTGTAAAAAGCCACTATACACAGCTGCTTCTGCGATTTGCATATTAGCTGAAAGGTTGCCTTGGGGTTCAGTTACTGGACTAGAAATGTCTGTGTCTCACTGTATTTTTATGACATGTTGGGTTTTTTCTGCAGAAAAGTTCTTTGAGGCCAGTTTTTTTCAGAAACTGATTTATTTGCCTTTTGGTTATCCATTATAGGCTAGCAGCACTCTTAAACTCTGAAAAAATCAGTCCAAATTAAATGCAAATTACAAATCCAAAAATATCAGCAGGATTTTCACTTCCTGGGGATTCAAAGTCCAGATTCCAAAGTGTTTAATGTGACTAGCAATCCTTCTGAATGTCAAGTGAGTGAGATTTCATCGATTAATTTTGTGATAGTTTTCAAAATGCTCACGGCATTGTCAACTTGTGGAAATAGTCTTTTGGGAAGTCACCTCAATCTTTGTAATGATTATGTCCTTCAGCCATTGTGGATTTTAGTCATGACAGTCCAAACTAATCTTAACTGGCTTTTTTAGTATAAAGCATGTCATTATATAAGTTGGAAAGCATCTTCCATTCTAGGAGGTAAACATAATTGAAAAAAGTAGCTCATTCATGCTACTTCAACTTTTTTGACCCAGCTGGGATTTGCAAGAAGCCTCCTGTATGATATTTCTGGTGGGAAAGTTAAAGCAATATTTGGAATTATAGCCACTCTTCAGTCATCAATAAGCTGTTATTTCCACTCTCTGAATGACTGAGCACAGCTCTTTAAAATTTGTTTTTTTCCACTTCCAGAGCCCTCACAGGTTAAATCCGCAATCACATTTGCCTTTTGATGTGTTACTTTACTGGATTTGAGGGTTCTGGTGAGGAATTTTGGGAATAAGGGCATCCTGTGATGAATTGTCCCAGTATGTAAAATAATACCAGCTAGGTGAGATTAATAGATTATAAAGATTTCATTAGCAAAGTAAATTTCTTTTCTCTGAGGTGCTTCAGTGCCTTGTGTGGGTGGCTCATTGTTTTCTTCTCTGTGGGATTTTGGAAGTGTTACCCATTTGAAACGTGCAGCACTGTCATGTACCAAATGAACTGTGCTATATAATCTACCGTTGTATTATTAACTGCCGTTTTTTGCAAAAATACTTATCTTTACTAGCTGTAATAGCATGCATACAAAGAAAAATGAGCTCTTATATGTCTCTGATATATCTCAGGATGGAAACAGTTTGCTGACAAGTGCTCCTTGTCTTTGATAATCGCCTTTGAAATCTATCAAACCAAGTTTTAAGTTTTATACTACCTATACAAACATTTTAACTGAAATCAAAGCAAACTCCAAACAAAATACTGAAAATGACCCTGTTTTCCCTTTTCCCCCTTTTCTCCTTTTTTCCCTTTTTCTCTTTTTCCCTTTTTCCTTTCCCCTTCGTAATACAATGAGTTTGTCTTCAGATGGCTGATCTTTAGGGGCACTCCTTAAATGATTTTTTTAAAATTGTCTCTGTAAAGACTGCACTTGTCATCACAAGCCCTTGCCTCTGAGAAAACTCATGCAAAAAAAAGCAAAGACTCATTGAAATCCTGTGGAGAGAAAATTCAAAAGGGGTTGGGTACAATCATTGTCTCCATTGTGCTATCACTGGTCGTATGAATTCAAGTTAAAATTCAAATGAACACTTGCAATAATGTTCACCAATCTCACACATTTTATATAAATATGAGATACATGTTATTTATATACATGATGTAAATAGCATCAGTTTCTTAGCTCTTTTAAAATGACTTGAAGAAATGAAGTAATCGCCTCAGCTGATGAGGCTTTGCAACATGTAATTTGCTATGGGCCCCATCATTTCTGAATGTGCTCAGATTATGTTTGATGTATTATTGAAAATGTGACTCCTTCATTTGAAATGCTTCTCAACTCTCAAACAATAAGAACAGTCACAACAAAGAAAAGAGTATGGAAAAGAAGTGAGAATGTCTGAAAAATAGCTAGAATAGCCATCTAATAAACACCATGGTAAAGGAATATTTGGATAGGCTGAAGGTACCCTTTCTTTATCTTGCCTTTGCCTCCCTATATTTTGAATATTTTACCTTTTTATTTTCTGCAACATGTGTCCGGAGGTTTAAAGGTATTTTATATGTATATTACTGTTAAACTACTGGAAGTGTTCATCTGTATGGAGAGTTGTAACAGTTGGTTGTTTGTTTTTTTTTCTCCCCAGAGAGCAGTGGGGTATTCACAGAGCAGATATCTTCTAGATACTATTCACCACATCAGTGAGTTCTGGGGAAAACAGGAATCTTGCACAGATAGAGGTGAGCCTCTGCTGCTTTTTTGCCAAAGGTGAAAAAAAATCAGAAATTCAAAAATTCAGAATGGAAGAATAGCCTAAGTTCCTCCAAGTGATCACAGCGGGCAGCTTTGTTTGACTGAAACAAAGGTGTGTTAACCTTATTGTGATGTTGTGATGAATACTTCCCTTTATCATCTCTTACCACCTTATTGAACTGGGTCAGCAATATTAAATTACTCCTTTGATAACAGAATTAGGACAGTTGTAAGGGCTGAACTGGGATTTATATGGCTAAACAAGATATGATTAGTCTCTTAATCTCTGTGTGAGGGTTGACTGTGGATATTCAGCTGGGCAATTCCTTGTAGGAGATAAAGATGAGTACTTATTGCACTGCAGTTGGTGGGAAAGCCTGCAGGAGCATCCCTGATCTCAGGAGCAGCATGATTTCACCTGGCAGAGTGCAAGTTACTTGCAGTTATTCTGTACTTAACCTGGTTCTGCTTGGTTGTTTTGTCACTATTTTCCCTGAGATATGAAGCTCTGTCTCTTCCCCTACGATATATTGTAATAAATTGTGATATCTAGCAGATTTTACACTGCTGTCCTTATTGTGTGCTGCTGTCATAAGCAACAGTAGCAAAACCTTTAAAGCAATGTTTGAAAAAGAAAAGAGCACAAATGAAGGTTTAGAAATACTTTCTTGAAAGAGCACTTGGGAAAAAGTGATTTTCCTACCAATATCGCCTCACTGACAGACCAGTAATGACCCAAGAATTTGTGGCAGGAGTAGAGCTCTGTAAATGATTCTAACTCTAATTTTTTTTTCTTTTTAATTTGAACTTGCCCAAGGAAACAAATGAAGAATGTTAAGGAACAACATCAAAGGAAAATGTATCTTTATTTTTCTTTTCCACAAAATTTAAACAAAACCCCAAACTGTAGGTTGATTTCAGACTGAGTGGGATGCTTTGATTCAACAAAAAAATAAAAAACTACATTTAATTTTCATTTGTGTTTAACTGTTTCTAAACAAACAAAATGACAAAGCCAAACACACCAAGAAAATAGAGCAGCAAAGTGCTTAAGAAATCTGTTTGTTGCTCCTCACAAAGTAAATGATAATTTCTGGTCAAAGTTTCGAATGCTGCTTCTTGAGGTTGTGTTTTCAAACAAATGTGATCTAGTCAGAGAGGAATTTCTTTTGTGTTCTTCCTGTTCTCAGGCAAAACCTTTTCTCTGGACAGTGTATTCCCCTTACTTACCTTATTTTCTTTCCCTTCTTGTTCTCTGTTTTGTTTCACTCCTCTACAGGATCCTGTCTGGAAAACCATGATGTATATTTGTGATGCATAGAATCTAGTTAAGTTGAACCACAGTAAAATTAATGACGCTCATAATAAATTCTAAGGCTGTGGTTTTTTCCTTGTACAAAATGTTGCTCTTATTTGATACTGTACAATGCATCCATCCCAAGTTATAATCAGCTTTAGACAAAGAGAGTTTCCCTATGGGTGAAAGCCCCCAACAAGTATTAGTGCACTGATTTGCAACCAGATATTCTGGTTGATTTTATCTTTTTCTTACCCTTTCTTCTCTGGTATAAATTCTGTGTGCAAACATATTTTATTTATTGAAAAAACATTTTCGTATATTCCAGATGGACTTTGAGATCTTCAGACAATCTTGTGTGCCCTCTTGCATTTGGTCCCATCATATAGAACGTGGTCATTCTGATTTGACTGAAGCCACAGAACTGCTGATCATCCCAACAGCAAGGTTGGATTCACATTTGTGAATTTACAGAAAGTATCTCCTCAGAAGTTTCATTTTGTCACATCCTCCAACTGATCTGGAAATACTGATGATGCAGTGAGGCCACAGCTATGTTAAATTCATACACTGCTGTTCTCTCGCTTTTGTCTGGCATTAAAATATAAACTTATTCTGTCTGTACTTCTATGCTTCTGTTATTTCTTTTCCACCTTTTTTCTCCCACTGGGACATGGTAATAAATGAAAAGGGAACATGGTTCTGAAAAATCCTCAGATCTCTGTTTTTAAAAGGCCACAGAGGATGCTTATAAAACTTCAATTTTTCTTTGTTCTTTTAAGAAAACCCCTTAGTTTTGTATTTATGTTGATCACAATCAGTAAAAAATGGAACTTCTCCATGGAATACTTAATTTGATCTAAAAATGTCCTATATTTTTTAATATAACTGTATTTATATGATTCTAAAAGAAACAGATTGAAGTCACTGGATATAAGAAAAAGTAAGACAAAATACATAAATATATAATATATATAGTAAGACAAAAGAAATTGCAATTAAACTGGATAGTCTGTCAACAATGAGTTCAAGCCCACTAGGCTACTGGACGCCTATTTTTAGAAAGTGCTTTCTTTAGGCCCAAATAACACATGCTTTAACATTGGCATTGGCAATCAATACAAAATCCATCAAAATGTGAATTTACATTGATGTCTAGAAGCTCCTTCCTTAGGCTAAGCCTTCTTGAGAAGTTTACAGGAGCAGACACATTAGTTCAGAAGGTCTTTTCTGTTTTTTCTACTCTTTAATAATTAAAATAAATATTCCCCTGTAATCAAGCAGTAAGCAGCAGGAATAATGGTTGAAAAGCAAAATGGTTGGACTACATATGGTATCCCTTCCATATCCTATTTTATTCTGCTAATCCTGCAGATGCAGTAGAGTGGATTTTTACAGGGAGAAAAGACAGTCAGGGGAGATGGGCTTTCTAAAGAGGATTTGGCACCACTCTGGGTCTTAGATGAAGGTCAAATGTTCAGAAGAGGCCAGCATTAAGCAGCTCCAACCATGACACTTGCACACAGATTTCTCAAAGAAGTCAGCATCTTGTATGCAGTGCTTGTTCTGATAATCTTATTTGTTTTGGTGGCAAAGCTGAAGCTAAGCCCTTCTGAAAATCTGACTGCTGTAGCCAATTATGTTGACAGAAGCCCAGCTAATGCATATTGAATTGTGATTTGGAATGGTCAGAAAATGGAAAT
The DNA here is from genome assembly GCF_028018845.1 of Melospiza georgiana. Taxonomy (NCBI): domain Eukaryota; kingdom Metazoa; phylum Chordata; class Aves; order Passeriformes; family Passerellidae; genus Melospiza; species Melospiza georgiana. The sequence goes on along the minus strand of NC_080430.1, from coordinate 38,469,812 downwards.
TTTGTGTGCGTTTCATACATAGATTTTGAAAAGTTTATTTTCAGAGAAAACTGGTCAGAACTAAGAGCTCCTTGCAAGTTTCTTGTGTGGCCCATTGATGTTTAGTCAGTGCAGTCTTTTCTCTGAAAGGTAGGGAGAAAAATGAGCAGCACTTCACTACTGGATATAATTGTATTCTTTTGAAGGTTCAAATACAAATTGATATATAAATAATAGATATTTATGGGATGAGTAAGATCTAGCCCTGCTCATATGGTGTGTGTTTTGCCATTAATCTCAGTAGAAGCAGCATTGATTCTAATTTTACAGGCAAAATAATTAATTTAAAACAATGGAATAAAAGTTCAATACTTCACCTAAACATAGTAATTGTTATTCTCCTGCCTTTCCAAATCAAAACTTCTGAAAGCAGTTAAGGATATTGTTACTTTGAAATATATTGTTGTGGTTTCTCCAATCATACTTTCATCTATACAACTTTGTGAGGAAGGCAGATATGTATGTGACTATGGCTAATTTTTCAATTGTTTTATTTACACCAAAATATTACAGTTTATTTTTATATATGTATATGTACTTGATTACAGTAATTTAAAGAGCTTGAGGTAAAAATAATTTTTCTATGAATTTATTAAAGAAAAAGTTTAGAGAAGTTCAATAATGAATCATAATCCCAGCCTCCAGCAACTTTTTTAGACCTGGCTGCCAGGCATTAATGGGATATTTTTTCCAGACTTATAAGATAGTTAAAAATATTTTCCAATATCAGTGTTCACAAGACTAAAATTTTAGAAAAAATATTTTCAGCAACTTTAAATGAATGTTGAAACAAAAGATGTGTGAAGATATACTGAACAATGCACCCATCCCTTGTGCATGCACTCGCATTTCAGAAGTGTTCATCAAAATTCCTGCTGCTCATGTTACTCTTTCAGTCTGTTTTCTTTTCTTTGCAGCCAAGCAGAATGTTCATTGGAATGTTCAAGACTGGAATAAGGATGGTGAAAAAGTCAGCAGCACCATACAAGTAATATCATTGTCCACAGCAATGATGTGAAAGAGGGAAATTAATATACTGGTGATTTATTTTATCTCCTACACTCTTTTTCTTTTCTCTGTAATTTGTCTACATAAACCACAGTTTCCAGGGTATTCTTATTCTCATCTGGATATGTATAAGCTCATTTGTTGGAGGCAGATTGGAGAGGATATAAAAGCATAAAAACATCCAACTTTTTCCTGTTAGCCATAAATAGAGACAATACTGTCTAGGCTTGAAGTTTGATGGGGGTTTTGTCGTTGCTTTGTTTTGGGGCTTTTTTCTCCCCATATTACTGTTTTATTTCCTAGAGTAGATAAGTTTTTAATTACAGACTCATTAATACCCCCATATATATGTAAGTAGTGTGCTGCTTTCTAGCTAGTATGTGCTTCCACAGTGACCTATTTCCATGCAAACTCACTTGTTTGATATTCATTTCTAGGTGCAATGCGAAAACAGCAGCAATTTCAAACCTTGAGAAGTGTGTGTTCAGAGGAATTGATAAACAGAAGCATGCTCCTACTTCAGCTAGTTTGTCTTCTGGAATTTAACAGCAACTGGTGATGTTAAATGTACTGGTATCACTTGAAGAATCCCAGTTAACACAGTCCAAAGTGTAAGTGGTTCACTGACCTAAAATCAAAATGTGGCAAATTTTGCAGGCTACAGATATTTTCTCTTTCTAACTGATAGAGAGGCAGGAGTTAGTTTTTTCTACATGTCTTTCTTGGTCTTTCTCAGTAGTTTCTTTCTCTCCTTGCAAATTTTGGCTCATAGCTAGCCTGCAAATATGAATTTCAATGTGTAGATGCTGACTATGGCTTATATGGTCTTATGTTTGCTCTCTGCAGCATACAAGAAAAGCTAAAATATGTGTTAGAACACATATTCTTAGCAAATAAACCTCCTCCCCCTCCTTCTACTGCATTCACTGATTATCCCTCTTAATTTTCTCCTTTTTACTCTGCAAAGTAACCAGAAATGCTGATATTGGATGATTTGCCTGAACCTCAGCCAGTTATTTTAAGCTAATTATTATGGATTTTAGGCCTGTTTGCATCTTCACAGGCAATTAAACAATATTAGAGAGTAGTCATTACAAAAGGAATCAGACTCAGTCTGAATTGAGGCTCTTCTATTTTTCTTCATCACCAGAGATGTGATGAAGAAAAAAAAGGATCCCACCTAGGCACACAGCACAAATATTTTGAGAACTGAGATATCATGAATTTTCTACTATTCTTTTGTAATAACCACCTGATGGAGAAAAGTTATAAGCAGATAAGTATATTTGGATTGTATCTGTTCAGCTGGTCATGCTTAGTGAGTTAGAAAACCCCAAGAAATTAATCCTCTCTCCAGCCACCACCTTCATAAAACAACAACCAAGGGGCAGTCTGAAAGCACAGTCATTGACTCTGAGTTTCATTTGCATATTCAGCAAGGTCCAGAATAAACATTAAGTAAGCCAATTCATAATATCAAGATAATCTTGCTTTCCACAGAAATACATTTTCATTGTTTATTTTGTAAAGGAACACTTCTAGAATTGCAATGGAGGCATTGTTTCTTTTTTCCCTTACATTTTTCAGGCTGCATTCTTTACCAACTTCCAAAAAATAATCAGATACTGAAAATTTAGCAATATTCTGTAAGCTGTAGATCTGTTTTCCAATAATATATAAACTCTGATTGTACCTATCTTATTGAAATGCAGAAGCCATTTAGCAAAGAACAAAGAGAATTTTTAGTTTAGTATGAGAAGGGAAGAAGGCAGATTAAAAGATCTTTTAATGTTTCTGTGTAAAAGATTTAGAAGTGGAGCTCTCCTACAAACTCGTGAAAATTATATAAAAGATTTAGAGCATTTTATAAAGCAAAAAAATGTAAGATGTTTTTTAGATCCAGCAAGAAAACTGTAAACATTGCTTGACCATTATATGTTCTGGGTGATTGAAGAATGAAATGAAAACACTGTTTAAAATGTGAAAAGCATATGTATTTAAAAATCCTATAGAAGAACTAGCAGATGGACTATGAAGAATGACAGCTGGATCAAACCTCTTGCTTCTAAACATAACCCAGTCAAATACAGCTGGCTCCAACGAATTTTGATAAATATTTTAATCTTGGTAAGAAAATGAATGCAGTGATGTGCAAAATGAGCATATGAGTATCAATAAGTTTTTTATGTGTTAGTGCCATTTTTCTGGAGAAGAGTTTGGCAGGCAGGCACAATAAAGAACATGCCAGAGGTGTGCGCATGAGGCACCAAGGGCTACTGACAAAAATCAGATATTAGCGTAGAGTGTGGGCAGGAAGAAATGGGCTAAATGTTGAAATAAACCCCCAAAATGTCTTTATTTGTATTTGTCTTTGGAAATGATCAGAACTATCTGTTGAGAAGCAATGCTGTTAACAGGCATGTGTAAGGAAGGACTCAAGTGGAGACCATTTCAGCTGGAGTGCAGCAGTTATGTGAAATGCAGGCCTGGAGACCCTGCTGGTGTGGACTGGGCTATTTTGGAAGAAATCACAAGCCTTAGGTCTGACATGGATGGATGAGTCCAGATATTATTCATAGACCTTGTTTAAAATAGGATTGAGAAGTGCAAGCTATTTTTTTCCCCTGTGACATATCACAAAGTGTGAAGGCAATCTGCATTTTCAGAACAACTAAACTAAAATCCTACTTGATCTACCTCTTGCTTATGCAGATTAGGTCGAATATTGAAGTGTTTTTGCATTTAATGTTCACTTTCTTCACAGTCTTTAAATAAGTGGGGGGAGGGGTGTGTTGTAAAATATATATAACAGTATAATTGTGGTTTCTTTTCAATTATTTTAATTTTTTTATTTGTTTACATTAAAGACCCTAGATCTTTCTCAGGTACTCTTTTTTATTCAGGTTTTTCTTTTTTAAAATGGCTTAGTCAACACATTTTGACACACATATGAGCTATTCTTTGTAATATCATGTATGAATATATTAGTATATTCTAAGTTATCTGAAGTCTTTCACCTTACAAATGAAATAGTAAGTAGGGATTAAATTACACTGCAGTCATGTAAATAAAGCAAGCTTTAACTTTATTACAACAGAATCTCTGAACTCCTTTTGAAAGCTTCAGCTTTAACTGAATAAGGTTTTTGTTAAAATTTTTGTTAAAATTTTAGCATTTTTAGGCAGTTTTTCTATCTATTTTTACAATAGTTGTTCAAATAAACAAATGCATATGCCTGTTAAAGGAATGAAATAGTATGTAAAGCATGTAAATTAGACACATTTTTTTACCATGTTCTTTACTTAAACATTCCTCTCCAAAGATAACTACAAAATAGGTCACAGTATAAAAATAGTAGAGTAAGCAAGTTAAGGACTAGATTCTGTTTGCAAACTGAGTGTTCTAAATCTGCCTGAACTCCATTGATTTCCATGGTCTAACTTAGATTAAAGTATGTTGCTTCTAATGAACGTGCATCTAGTGTAGATAAGATACTAATTCCTCCAAAACCCTGACAGCAAGGACCATGATTTAGCTGGCAAAAGATGAGAAGGTGGACGGAAATGCCTACCCTCTTCGATTCCACCTGCAGATTTTACCTTGACTCCCGTACTGCAGGGATGACCTTTCAAGCAGGTGGGTGCCACGTCTCCCTTGGGGATGCGCAGGAGACGCACTCAGCCCTCCTCTGCCAGACAGCTGAGGGTGCCCATCGCGGAGCTGCAGCCATCCCCTACACCAGGAGTGCCAGACAGACTCCAGATCCTGTGTCTGTGTGCACAGTCCCTAAGCTCTGTGGGTGGATGAGCACTTGTGTTGAGGGTGCCCAGATTTCTGCGCAGATGCAGTCGGGACGTGCGCTTTGGGGAGAGGGGGCTCACGAACCCTTGGGGATGGCAGTGGTTGCTAGAGCAGCTGGAATTACTTCTGCCCTGGTTTTTGAATATGTCTCAGATATTCCCGAGGACTAAGTGAAACAGTATCTGAAATGATTGTGCAGAATGTATCAAAAGTCCATTGTAGGGCAACATGTTTGGACTCCATTAAGCATAATCCTGCTGGAGCACTTATTTTTTAATCAGACACTACTTCTTCCCTAGTAGGCCAATAATGTAATAAAAAAATGGCTTTTAATGTTTTTTGTTTGCAACTGATGCCTTCTTCCAGGGTCAGTGCAAGTTTGATTACTACTGAAGCCATTTATTAAATACAAGGAATAAAAACTAAGCCAAAGGTTTCAGTTTTACTGAATTTTGGCAGCTGGAAAAACACCAAGGCCAGAAACTGCCAAGCAGAAACAGTTCTGAATAGAGGTTTGAAACAAAAAATTAATCTTTGTTAACAAATCTTTCATAAATTATTTGGTTCAGGGCTGCTGAATCAAAATATTTTTCCGCAAAACTTTGCCAAAATATAGTCTATTATTTAGAATTCTTTTCTCCTCAGAGAAAAACTCCAAAAACAAGAGAAACTTCAGGTTCTTAATACATGCTACATTTAGTTGGCCTTGAAATTAGGAAAAGATGCCCAGTACCTAATGAAGCTGTTTTTTTCAAAAATCTGCCTGACTACAGTTACTTTTTGAGTTACTTCAGAGAGAGCATAGGGCTTTCCTCCACCTGGAATGCATAAAATTGCAAGTTTAATTATTAATCTTCATTTCACACATTGTATTCATAGCGATAGAGTTTTGTGCAACATCACTAGCATTTAAGGCAGTCATATTATTACAGGACAGTTAAGAATTAAGCCCATTGTGCCCTTCTTAGATCCTCTAAGTACTGCTGAAGAATCCTTCATATAATTTGTCATTACCAGGAGCAAGTGGACAGGTTTGAATGAATAATCAAACCTTCCTGATACTTATTCTGAAGTTCATGTGGAGGCAGTCAAAGCAGTAATAGGATGCATGTCAGACTAAGCAGAGCATTCAGGATATGTCAAGGTAGAAAAGTGAAATGATCATTGTGCAAGAAATGGCCAAATGTCTGAAAGCTTTTTTATGACAAGAAAGAGTACTGAAGTATGTGATAATTCAGATAAGCTTTTTTTTCTTTTTTCTGATCAAAATAATCTCCCTGGTGCTGCCTTCATTTATCCTTGTATTCTACCAGTGTGTGCTTTTTACAATCTCTCTGTTGCTGTAACACTGGTTGATTGAAATTCTCAATTTGTAGGTCTCCTTGAACATGTTTATTCAGGGGATGGGACTTGCACAAAACAATTCGCTTGTGTGAGGCAATCTCATCACATCAGCCTTCATTATCATTTTTAGATTGTCTAACTGGAGTACTTGTCAGTGTTATAGATCCTGTGCTCTCACAAAATGGCTTCAGTTGTTGTATGCTGATCTTTGGTACTACATCAGCCTTAGCTTTACTGTGATATCTGAATTAGACAAGAATCCAACTGCCAAAACTGTAACTCTTCTGCACTAATACAATGGCACATTTTGAGCAGAGGAGCTGAGGTCTTTCTTCATATGCATTGTGGGATTTTTCCCCCTCAACATATTTTTGTTTTTGAAAAATTTAAATACCGTTATCACTATGTATTTTGAGATCCTAAGTTTATGCACATGACGCAGCTTACTGCATTGCTCTACTTCAAACAAGGGTGAAGAGTTCTGACTTAGTTTCGTATTTTCCACAGCTGGATGATGCGTCTATCCATTCCCCTCTTTGACACATTGCATGCCTTTAAATCCATCATGAGTCATTTTTCTTATGTGGAGGCTAATTAACATCTTGGGAGCAGATTGCTTGCTTTGTCTTGATATATTTTTGAAGAAACCAGATGCTGTAATTACTGTGTATACAGTGCTTTTTGCCTGTAGGTTGCTGGATAGCACTCCCCATCACTTTAATTAATAGCATAAAGTTAATTTAAATAGTAAAAGATGAGACAGATTTGTTTAGAAGTCCTTGAATGTAATAGGAAGAAAGATTTTTCCTGAGTAGTAAAAGCAAAATAAACCTGTTTCAAATAATTCATGCTAGAACACTTAATTCCTTTCCTTTTTAGTGCTCCTAATATTTACTAGAAATTCTCCTACTTTTAATTATATTACTTTTGTCTAATTTTTACCATGTATATGCTAGTACGCTGTGTGTTGATATACGGTAAAATAGATCTAGATTTTTCCATAATTATATTCCTGGTGAGACCTGTATTTATTGGTCCTTCTTCTCTGTCTCAGTGTCTACTTTGATTACCTCATTCCTAGTGCTTCATTTCTTCTGATTTTTCGTGAGAAGCTGAACAAACTGGATTGGTATTAAGAAGAAAGATAGCTTATTGTTAATTACTTTTCAGGTGACAAGAGGAAATAAGCTTTCTGTGAGATCTGGTTTAAAAGGATCTATATAAAGAAGCAAAGGGAAAGAGGGACAAGGCATAGAAACATGAAGACATTGATAAGGGATGAGTCAAACCAAATCATTCTGCTCCCAGCCACTACTGGTTATTTTTTCATAGCAGATTTACTTATGAACAGTGTCAGCTTGTCTGTATTTTAATTGGTTCTGTATACAATGTCCTCTATAGTGCAGCTGAACACCTCTCAGATGAGAGGGGCTTGTTACATCAGATTTCCACCAGAGACTTTCTGAGATCCAAACATGCTGTGCCGTGTTTTAATCATCAGACTAGACTTCAGCGTGTTCCAAACAGCTAAGACAGATTTTGTCATGAGAGGTATTAAAGAAAGGTAAGGAAGAAAGAAAGAATTCAATGGGATGTGTCATCAGCTGAAATGCCAGACAAATGCACACTGAAAGGGCTTGAATTGAGGATGATACATCATATCCAGAAATATGGATAGACTTCCTTCATATAAAGCCAGTGTTTAGTTAATGACAATTATTACAACTTTTTTTCCTTGTCATAGTTTGTGATTACTCAAAATATTCTTCTACAGCCATTAAGTTACATTTACAATTATCAGTTACACGATGACGAATATCATCGTGTAACTGATAATCGTAAACTTCTGTCCCAGCCTTCAGCTCAGTAAGTTGTGTGTGGCACAGCTGTGACTGTAACTATACAGTGATAGAAAAATATTACCTCTGCAAAATGCATCTTGTTTGTTGGGTTTTGTCCTGCCTTTTTACTAGTCATGGTGGACCCAAAATAAATAAGAAGAGCAGTATCAATGACCTTTAAGGTCTATGTGAACTGTTTATTAGTGTCAGTGGAACAACATAAAAATTATATTTCCAATAGGAAATCTTGTTTTATGCCCTGGTCTCTGAAATCAGGACAAAGTATAACATAAATGCCACATAGGAAATAAAGAAAAAAAAATTGAAAAGCAATGGAATGAACCTGAGGAACCCTTAGAACTCCAAGTGTTATTGACAAGATTTGGTGTGTGCCAAGAAAATAATATAGGATAAAAGAAAATACAAGCCCTGTGTGTCTTGTTTTGGGTATCTAGTTGGTTATTTTTCGGTATTTCAGGAAGCTTTTAAATGGAGAAGCTAAAAACATACTTGTTCCTCATATATTGTCTCTTTATAGATGGACATAACTTTTTTATGAGCAAAGTCAGTCCCTGCAATGTGCTGGCACTGTCAGTGCTGTGGAAAAACATGCAGTTCCAACAGCAGTGTCCACCTTGGGAATCAGTCAGCTAAAGACAGTTAAAGGAAGGTTTTCCATATTTTTTGTGATTGCTGATGAGCTTGGTTAATTGTCAGCACCAAAAGGTTCCAAACTGCAGTTGCCAGACCATATTAGTGGTCTGTGGATTAAACCACTAGATCATGCAATGCTTAAGATGCCAGTTGCTAAGTTGGAGGACTTGCTGGTGTGTGGATTGAGATATTTGTGGACAAAACAACCTTCTTACTGTTGTGCATGGGGAAAAAGAAGTGGGGCAGGGCAATCATGCAGCAGAAAATAGTAATTGAGTACAGAGCAGTCTGAGGAAGTAGCTGGAACAAAGAAGCAACAGGGAAATATGAGAGAGGACCACAAACCAGGTCTCAAGGCGGGGAAAATGGGGAACAAGTCCAGAATAGGTGCAGGTTTTTCAGGCAAAGGAATAATCCAGTTAAGACAGAAATGATTAAAGGAGATTGACATAAATTTCCTAAGTGTTTGAGGTGAGATGTGTTGCCTAGGCGCTTGGTAAAGAGAAAAGGACCTTCATCCATCCCAGCTACAGTCTCTTTTGTCTCTTACTCATGCTGAGTCATCACCCAGCTTATTTTACTTACTAAACTGACATAGCCTTAACAGTAACTGAAAGGCTGAATGGTTTTAATTTTACAGTATCTTGTGATATCAGTAGGCAGAAACACAAGTCACTCTACAGAGAATTTTTATGAGGTTCAGGTTCATTAATTTTTTTTTACCCCTGAAAGAGGCAGGAACTTTATATGTAGAATATGCCAGATGGAAAACAGCCAGCTGGAGACCCTGAGTTTTGCCAAATTCCAGGTACTCTGACATGCTGCAAAGGAGCTGATCAGGGACCATAAATGGCATATAGGATATGCTTGAAATCTACCTCAGCTCTGAATAAACTTCACAGGAATCTGTGACTTCATAAAACAATTCTGACAAATTAGCAATTTCCAAACAGTAATGAGCAGCTTCTGAACCCCTCAAACCATACATCACATTTAAAAGCAATTCTAGATGCATGCAATTTCTACTGGGCTGAAGTCAGTATCAGTCAAAAGGCTGCTAGACTTGAATTTATTAGTGTGATTGCTGGCAGCCAATACTGGCTGAAGTGAAAATCCAAAATACTGTAATGTATTGCTGGAGTGTGGTCTAAAGATGATGAGATTATTTATCTTCTGCTAAACTCTAACAGTTTAGCTGAGTGCAATTTGACCAATTTGGATGGGGCATCCCTCGCAACTGAACCCCAGTGCTTTCTATAAAATCATCATGTTCAGAGTGATGACAGTACTGTGTCTTGTTCCCTGTATTGTGTGTACTGCAGAGCTGAGATTACTGTTCTGGACACACAGAATGAAGATGTTCTTATCTAATATTGGTATTCTGAAGGGCAGAGGGGTGAATCAATGTCACTCTGGGAGCACACCTTATTTCTCTGCTGGTAAATCAGACTAATATGGAAAATCTCATACTGCGTTGTGTTTTCCCATATGTCTGTCTGGAGTTGTAGCCTTCTCTTTTACTGTCAGATTATTTTCTTCAATAATAACTTGAATTAATTGATTTTGCATATATATTTGGTACAGAAACATGAATTACAAATAAAAGCTTTGTAAAGTAATTAGTAGTTTTGATAGTTCAGAAACTGAAAAACAAGAAGGAGTTTGGAAAATTAGGCAGAACATAGCTCTTTCGTAGCCCGTTATTCTTCTAAGAAAGCAGTAGCTGGAAACATTCTTTGCTGTGTTTTACACATTTTAAATAGCTGTAAAAGAATTAATGTATTTTTTTAATTTCATGAATGAGTGGAGAAAACTGCTGTGAATGGTAGTCAGTCACAAGAACTAATTGTTCTAAACTTCAACAGGAAAAGCAAGGTCAACCATTTTGCTTTTTCTCAATATTAATTCTGCTTCATGCTACGAATGTGTTACATCTAATATTCATATTCATACAGATTTTAAATATGTTTTCCACAGGTTTTAGGAAAGAGAATGCGGAGGTGGAAATATTGCCTGTGAGCTTCCTGACACTCTCCATCCAGTCAGCATTATCTCTGTGATGCCTGCCTGTGAAATGCCCCACTGCATCCCAGCTGAACACAAGATCACTCCTTTTTTTTTCCTCAGTCTGAAGCCATCAGTGCTGCTCTACAGTCATAAACTAGTTTTGGTCCAGCTGAGAGGCAGCTGCTTTAGTGGTGGGGGAAGGTCTTGCTATACCAAGTTTGATTTCTCAGTGTCAGGTGGGTTTGGTACAGCAGCTTTAAAAGCGACAAGAAGTGCTGTGTGCTGTAACAGAGCAGCGCAGGCCTCCCTGTGGTTAACAGCATCCTGCCACCAACTGCACTGGAGTGCAGGTTACCAGGTGTCACCAATGTCAAAGCAGTGACCTTTCAGCTCATGGACATCTGCCTCTATGCTGTGCTGTGCCTTTTCTGGGCTTTAAAACAGTCTGCAGATAAGTTAATGTACCTGTCATCTTGCCCCCACTGAGATTTGTGCCTGGTCTTTCAGCGATCTCTCCAGCAATGCTGCTCACATTTTACGGTTTTGATTCCTTCATACTGTAGATTTAGTTTTATTTTTCTGTAGATATTCCCTGGGGCCAAAACAGAAGGAAGGGGAAATCTTTGCTGCAAAAGTCTTATATTTATGAGGCTTATGATGACAGGGAGGGGGAAGAGCCTTAAAAAATAACTCCAGTTGTTTTTAAATCTTTGTTCACATTTTAAAATTATCTGCAGAACACAGATTTTTGTCTATAGAACAAACAAACAAACAAACAAGAAAATCTTGTGATGTTAATAATAAAGCAGGTGGCTCATCTTTCAAAATCCCATTTTAGCCAGGCAGTGATTTTCAATGAAACCTGACATGTTCATTTTTGCCAAATGTAGCAGCCCCCAAGGCCTGGTGAAAGTCACTTGAAAACAAATCAGTTTTCTTTGCTCAAGCTGTAGCATCTCCTGTTTTTGTGAAGATTCGTTTCTTTTACATCTGCATTAGTTGAGCAGCAAGCTGGCAATGGTGACATAGATTAACAAAGTAGGCTAGTTATACAACATTGGGGAATGATACATCCTGGAAGCCATTTAGTTAGCACCTTTATGTATTGGCAAATATCTTTTCCTTTTTCCATTTATTGTAGAGAATTAATACTTGTGAATCTATTAGCATAATTGATGTCAGCTGGGGAATTGGAGCCAACCTTGCAAATATGTTAATTCTCACTGCAAATGACAGAAAGCACTGGGAAAAATCCAGGTCTAGTTTGAATTCATTGACTTCTCTGAGCTTATTGAGTATTTTCCATGGTAAAGACATGATTTTGTTCAAAAATGCCTCCCAGACTCTTGGTTCACATTTTATTGAGAAAGACACTTTGCTAGCTGCCCATTAAGATACTCTGCTTGACAGAGTCAATAAGCACTCATACTTTTTGAACAAGTGTGGCAATTTACTTAGAGCTATGTCAGGAGAATAATAATGAGTTAAGAAATTTTGATGAAAGGCATTGCTTTTGTGGTCTTGCAGAAGTACAGAATGAGAAAAATATGTTTTTAGTTGATCTTATCTATGTTTTTTGTCTCAAAAGAAACCCCAAAAGGCATGGTTCTTTCTTTCCTCCTCCATATCCACAATCTCATTTTAGTCAGATGGATGATCTGCAGATACTACATGCCTGCCAGCCTGACCTTGGTGCCAGGGAACGTCATGCGGCAAATAATCTTGAGGGTCACTACGAGCTATGTGCAAAACAACCAGGAGATCAGGCCCAGCCAGCATGAGTTTATGAAAGACAGGTCCTGTTTAACTAACCTGCTGTCCTTCTGTGGCAAGGTGACCCTCTTAGTGGGTAAGGAAGAGGCTGTGAATGTTCCAGAGGCTGGATTTTAGTAATGCCTTTGACACTGGGGGAGTTTTATCTTTCCCCTGTGTGCAGTTTAAGCAGATGCTGTGTGGGGTGAATGCAGCACTGGTGTCACCAGGAGGGCCTGAACTCTTTCCCTGCATCTTTCCGGATTTGGAGATGTGGGCATGGTTTTAAGGGCTCAGAGAGTCATCACACACCTCCTTAGATCTGCAGAGCACGACAGCTCTTTTTAGATGTGGCATCTGGATTTCTCTTCAAACTCTTGGTCCTGCCAAAGCGAATTTTTTATGTATCCTGCATTGTGAGTAGGAGCCAATTGTGGCAGAAATTTCTCCCATCATGAGATGCTTACTAAGCTACAGGATGAATATTGATTGAACTTGTGAAAATCTTCCTCAGTACCAATTGATCTCAACAAAGGCTGGTTGGGTTTTTGAAATTTGTCATGTATTTTCCACAGACAAGCAAATAATGTTCCTTTTTCAGCCGTAAAATCAATGTCTCTTTGCTTTGCATTGTAGGAGAGGACTAAGGTAAAATCCTGAGGGATCATGTATAGGACTTTCCACTTGACTCCTGCTGCTCCATCAAGAATAAATCCGGAGAATCACAAAGTGCCTACCATCTGAATTAAACACCCTAAACTGATAGAATAGCACTGAAAGCAATGGCATCTTCAGGTATGTGAGATATGAGTAGAGTGTGAATTGGAAAGTAGAAAAAGTCTGGAAAGCTCTGTTCTGAAGGAGAAATGAGTCTTGGTGTCTCAGAGCAAGTGCTTGAATTCACAAATCACTTCTGTATCAAATATACAGAAAAAAACCCATCTTCAAAGAGGCACTGTTTTTGCATCTGGCTTCTGAAATTCCTCATTTTCTAAACTTGGGTACTGAGTGCACTGTGCATTGAGAATTTTCTTGCACAGTTTTCAGAATAATTATGATAATGAATTCAGTAACCCTCTCTTAATGTGGTTATCATTCTTCCCTGGTTTCAACAGGAAATTATAGGTTAATTTGAGCAGAACTTTTTAAATATGTTAACATTGTATAAGAGGTTCCATCTAAGGCTTACTGCTTGAGGATTTTGCCATGATCTGGCAAAATAATAAATGGTGAAACTGGAATGCCCATGTTGAGGAAAGAAATACTTCAGTTTGACAATGCAATGATAATTTTCTCCTGCATGAATTAAGAGGAGCTTTTTTCTACAACATTATTTAGCTTGTGCTGTGTCTCTTGTTTTCTCTGCAGATAAGTGTTGACACTCTTTGCTAATGTGCAGTGGTCTTCTTGTTGGGTAGTTCAGCTCTGTAAGAGCTGCTACCTATAGAAAATATACATTTCAGCTAGAAGAGATCAGTCCTATGAAAATTTCTTTTTTAATATTGTTTTGCTTGTCTGACCTGTTTTTCTTTTGTTTGTTTTTGTTTTTTTTTTTCTGGTGGTGTTTTTTTTTTTTTTTTGAAGTTATTACTTCATACCAGCAATTTTATAAGGACAGACTCTCCCCTTTCCTGTTAGTTTATATTTAGTACTGAAAAATTTCCTGCATACATATCTGTAAATTGTGAAAAATAGCCCTTTTCTACCAGGTATATATTTTAAGGTATCTTTAAGTAAAATAAAGATACTGCCTTTTCAGCACTTGTGAAGCTGCATCTGCAGTGCTGGATCCTGCTCTGGGTTCCCCAACACAACAAAGAGGTGGAACTGCAGGAGAAAATCCATCAAAATGTCACTAAGATGATGAAGGAATTGGAGCTTCTCTTGTATGACTAAAGGCTAAGACAACTGTGACTGTTCATCCTGGAGAGGATAAGGCTTAGGAGCATCTTATAAAGGTGTGTAAATACCTGAAGGGTGGGCACAAAGACAACAGAATCAGGATCTTTTCAGAGATGTGCCCAAGAGTCAATGGTCACAAAATGAAGCACAGGAGATTCCCTTTGAACAGTAGAAAACTCCATGAGGATGATGGAGTGCCAGCGCGGGTTGCCCAGGGAGTTTTTGGAGTCTCTATCCTTGGAGAGCTCCAAAAGCTGTCTGAAGAGGGTTCTGGGTTGCCCTGCTCTAGGACCCTCCATGAGCAGGGGGTTTGAGCAACATGACCTCCCCAAGCCCCTTTCTAACCTCAGCTGTTCTGTGGTTCTGTGATACTGTGGAAGGCCAAACTTCACAATTTTGTGTTGAAACCAAAAATCTCTGGTATCTCAGAATTACAGCCATGCTGATCTTCTAACAAATTTAGCATCACTGCTACAGTCTTTTGGTTTTTCTGTTCCCCTCTTCTTTCTCATGGCATGTATGTACACATTGCAGTAAATTCTGGATTTTCAAATAACTGATAGATGCAGAAGGATATTTTCTTCTTCTTTTACTTTTCATGCAAATTAGTTTGAACATGATAAAGACATTTATCAGATTCTTGGAGACACATGTGGATTTACTGGGAGGTGCAGAGGCTTTTCCTCTCTTGAGGTGCCACTTGATGCAGCACACCTTAGCCTTTATGTGGATGCTTCTTTGCACCTCCTATGTCCAAACCAGTCGAATCCATCACTTTACTTATGCTTAGCTACCTGAGACCTTCAGGTCCCCAAAGTGCTGTCAGACACCTACAGCTAGCTATTTATTTATTTAGAGTTATGGTAGTTGCACAAGCAAATGTAGTTCTGGTCTAAGAGGCTTTGCTGATTACCAGCCCTGCTTACTCACAGCAAGGTAATTTACTGCCTGCAGGGCAGGACTTGGATATACCCAAGCTTCCTGGACAGCTAAATGGATCATTCCATTCCAGTGCTCATTCACTTGCTGGCCTCTCTCAGACTGTTTACAAAAGCACTTATGCTGCAAATGCTTACTCATGTAAGCTATAATACCCTAATCAGAAAGTAAGTGGGGCTTGGAGACATTAAGATTTATTTTGTTTTTAGTGAGTAAGCACTTTCAGGGCAAAACCCAAGGATATCAGAAATGATGACAATTTTCTGCATGGTACATTGTCTATTTTTATCTCAAAGTCTGGATCTTTACATAACTTTCTATTAAATTGTTTGAGATCTTCCCGCCTAGATCAGTTGAAGCCCAGTAGGCAGACATTCTTATGCTTCAAAGCATTTTCTAATGACTCCCTATAAAATGAAATGAAACATTAGCCTGAATTATAGCTGTGATCTGCTTCTAAGTTCTTTTTTAAGCACTAAATTATATCCTAGCAGTGACTGTGTCCTTTCTTCTGTCCCTCTGAATCTCACTTTAAGCTTATCAAATAACTGCTCTAACAAAAGTTGGCATTGAGGTTCATGACTCGTCCTTTTAAAATAAGATTGTTTACAAATGTCTTCCCAGCACCTAACGACTTACATGAAAGTGCACTTTTTCATCTCCAAGGATGAAGAAGAAAATGAAGATGTGCCTGTGCAGGGTCAGCTTTGTCCCAAAGACTGAAAGATATAGTCATCAAAGCAAAATATTCACAATTTGATGAGTGGAAGGCTGTGAACTACCCAGGCAGACATTAACTGGTATGTATATGCTTCACTTGCTGCTGCTGCTGCTATTACCACCCTTTTTAATAGTGCTCTGACTGCCTTTAAAAGCAAGTTTCTTCTAAGAATGCTTTCATATCTCAAACAGTTCTGGTGATTTCATTCTTCAGCTATTTTCTTCCTTCAGCAGTTAAACAGCCTTTATAAACTCAAACTCCAGAAACATTAAAGCAAAGGGTGATGTTTTGCCAAGCCATATGTTCTTAAATGGTGTATTTTATGAAGCTGATAATAAATACTTTAAGGCATAGTAGCTAAAAAAAAATAATTCCAACCTAATGTAAGCAGGCACAATTCCAGTGATTTCAACATCAACATTAGGGATGAATTTAACTGTTTATTTTCACTCAGGACTGGGTATAGTGTTCAAACTACGTAGGTTTCATTGACATTATATGTTGGGCTGGAATCTAGACAAAAATGGAATTTTTTTTTTACTCTACTCAATTTAAGAATTACTTCACTCTATTTCCAGCTTTATTGCTTTGCAGAGGTATTAAAATGCTGATATAAAGTGTTCACTAGGTATAAAATCTTGCCTGGTATTTGATCATTTTCCTATCTCAACAATTTTTTAAAGACATTGTTCATCTGCAAACATTTTAATCCTCTTTTACATGAATAAGAAACCTAAACCTCTAATACATTCACAATTCTATATAAAAACACCAACTGTAGGACTTAAAATGACTGTTCAATTGAATAATAAATTGCAATTACAGGTAAGCCCCGAGTAAGCAAAGCTTTTAGTCTTTCTCCTTGGTATTCCAGGGAAATATAGATAACCTCAGATAGTTAAAGTAGAGATGTTTCCTTTATGCTTGTAGAAATATGCTGCACAGATGTTGCTTATCTAAGTTTTGATAGATGAAGAGAGAACAGATAGCCTGGACTGCCAGGCTGAGCAGTCTTATTCAGTCACCTTTTATCCATATAGAAAATTGGTTTTGGAGGTGGCTCCTTCTGCCTTCTCTTTCCTTATATGTGAAACAAGAAGGTTTTGAATATTGATAGATTATAAATAGTTCAAAACTTTCCTTTGTTCTCATTCCTTCACTGAATATCTAATTTCTCTCTCCTTCCTAGATTGTATTCTATCCTGTACTTCGCCACTTTAAATAGATATCTGAGGTGTCAGGTGATGATATGAGGGTAAAATCATCCTTACAGCTTAAATACTCTTATCGCATTGTTTGAAATTTTTTAGATTGGAATTAAAATTTAAAAAAAATTATTTATGTCAGGAAACTAAAATCTCATCATGGCCAGAATTGAGACGGTGTCATGGCATCTTTCTGACTTTGTTTTTGGCCTTCAGAGAACCAGAAATTTCTATATAAATTGCAACATTTAAGAAAAGGGTTTAAAATCCTTGTAAAACTTCAGATTTTTAATTTCCATTCTTTGAAAGGATGTCAACATGAAAAAGGAAAGATAGAAGGAATGGGACTTCCCAGCATTTTGCTCTTTAAAATAATGCTGTATTAAATGGAGTCATGTGTTAAAAGGCCATAAGCAGACAAATCCAACTCATTGATTAAAGGATAATTTTAATGAATGAAAGGAAATGTACAGCATACCTGTCTTTTTAACAGCATTAAAGAAGTCTCAGGAATGTTAAATTCTTAAGTAATTTATCTTATAAAAAAATCTATTTTTCCCTTCAGATACTTTAAAAAGGAGATCATAAACATGCTTTGGAATTAATAATTAATTATTAGGTATTAAACTTTGATAATTATCTCATGACTATATAATATTTTGGTTTCTTGTCTTATCACTCAATATGCTTACTTGTGTTAGTGTATGTGTATAGTGTATACCATGGATTTTGATAGAAAGTTATGGTAAGTTTTGGAAAGCAGAGATTGGCCTCAATGTTACAACCTTGTCTCTATTCATCTCTAAATCCTATTGAGGAATCCTTAAACAAAGATCTGGTCTAATTTTATCACTGGTGTTTAAATGAACAAGATATTAAGTAAATAATAGACTACTGAAATTTATGGACAGGAAAAACCTAGAGAGGAGCTGAAAATTAAAAATATTGCTTATAGCAGTAGCTAATGACAACCTCCTAAAGTAATCAAAAGCATTATTAAATTTTTTGACATTTAAAAATATTGTCCTAATTTGATTTTATCCTCTGAATAATGAAATACAGAGTTTTTCCCAATGTCATTCAGTTTCTTAAATCCTCTGAACTATAAATCTTTCTGTGCTACCTGTGTGACTCCAAAATCTCACTGGTTGGAGTCAGAGAGGCTGGGAAAAGAAGTCGTCTTATAAAAGAGACCAGAAAAGATTTAGAGAAAAAAGTAAATACGTAGACTCAAAAAAAGGTAAAAGTTACTTGTGACTCTTGTAGATAAGAAAACTTTTGAGAGTAAGAAAAGAATTCTGAAAAATATCACTAGCAATCAGTGCCAGTGAAATCCATCCAGGAAGGAAGTGGGGCAGTAATTATTTGGCTCTAGTTTTACAGGTGTAACAAATGCAATCTTGGTCCTCCTCCTTGGTAGATGGCAAAAATTCAGTGATGCTGATGGGGCCAATATTTCTCTCAATGTCCTGATGCAAGTTTGACACAATAACCAATAACCAAACCAGTAGGACTTTTGCCACTGACTTCACTGGCAGCATCACTGAACCTTTTGCCTCTGGGCCATGAGGCTGAAATCAATGAGTTATCTGCTTTAAATTAGGTCATGTATTCCAGTATTTTTTGTTTGGTTTTTTTTTTTTTTCTTATGACTACATCAGGGTCAGATCCATACCATGGCACAGAAGTGGAACAATCAGCTTTCAGTGTACACGTGGAGGTTTGCATAGATGTGATGCTGTGTTACAGATTCGATCAATCTCAACTCATTTTGGCTGTGATGTAATTTCCATTGGTCCCAGGGAAAAAAAGAATAGAAACAAATCTGGCCTATTTAAGTAGCACATTAGTATTTCTGCTTTACTTTAAGGGCAATAATTGTCATTGCCATGGTTTTTGAAGATACATAGCATACATTATCAAGTACTCAAGCGGTGTACTTTGACATTATGTGTGAAGAGGAGAATATGTAGTCCAATATGATAATTATGGGAAAAAAAGCCAACCCAGCTAACAGTAAACATCTAATTTGCAAATGAAGACCCACTGGGAAAAGATAGACTGGATTGTGTGATTGGATTTTCAAAGAAAACTTTTTTTAAAATTGCTTTTTATATTTATTTAGTTTGATTAGTTTATTTATTTTGATTAAACAGTCAGTGCTTTGCAGATTGTTCTCCATTAGCAAGCGTAATTTTCATTCTTCTCTCTCTACTGAACCCATTTTTCTCTTGTGTTATGTTTTGTACTGCATTTGTATGACCTCTTTCACTTTTATTTTACAAGCAGTGGGAGAACTGATGAAATTATCTCTGTTTTCTGTAAGGACACGTTCACCCTGAGCCCTGGAGCCTGATGCCGATCTCCTTGAATCAATGTGGGTTTGAGCAGATAAAGATGTACGGTGCAGCATTTCACCAGCGCGCTGGCACAAAAGCTGTTTGCACAGCACTGCTGCACCTCTCTGAGCCTTGATCCAGCCTCACAAGTTGCTAGGCTGGGTCTCAAATTCCTTATTGCCCCTGGCTAGTGGATGTGACACCAGCTCAGCTCAGCTCTAGCTCATCTACCCACTCTGAATATATGTAAAAATTAGGAAGCTACCAAACCCATATAAAATCTTGTTTCCTATTGAACAAAGCCATGTCCAATACGTCTCCATATCCTACAGCAAAATTATCTTTGCAGAATACCACCTAACTAAATACTAACTAACCACCACCTAACCACAGTACTAACTCCACTGTGCAGTAGAATTAAAAACGCATTCCTATTATATAGGCTTCATGTAAACCTATAAACACTTTAAATCAGGGGTATTCCTCTAAATCTAGTAATAAAAAAGATTCTCTCTCTGCCAGTGTATTCTAGAAGAGGTTTCTCTTTGTTGAAAAACATGCTTTGGCTTGAATGAGTTGGCAAAGAGTGATGTTGGGTGAGTTGAGGCTCATTGAAACATCCTTGTAAACTGAAAGATTATTGTATAGCCTTCTTTAAGCCAAGGCTGGTTACCCATTTTATGAATATTCCAAAAGAGCTGAGAATGTTGTTCAGATGAATGTCTCTGTACTTGCTGCTCAGACGCACAAAGGTTTTTGACATGGTACCCGCTG
The DNA here is from genome assembly GCF_028018845.1 of Melospiza georgiana. NCBI lineage: Eukaryota > Metazoa > Chordata > Aves > Passeriformes > Passerellidae > Melospiza > Melospiza georgiana. Next base: position 38,449,486 of record NC_080430.1, on the reverse strand, counting down.
CAGATTTTGGATGGAAATCTCACAATTCACAGGTGAGTGTTTCTTGGATGCCTGATAAGGAATCTGCATTCCCTGGAATCTTGGACAAAATGCCCTCCTTGGAGATTCAGTATTAGGCCTGGTATTTGTGAAGTCATGGAAGTGACTCCTATGCTTAGACTGTGGAAAGTAAAGAGAATTTTAATGCAAAAGGAAACCCCAATTACTAGGCAAAAGGCAGACAGAGCTCCAGTCTAAATCAAAGAGCAAAGAGTGTATTAAGCTGTACAAGGTAAGATAAAGGCTGGGATATGGAAAAGGATAGAGGTATTGCGATGAATAACATTACTGTGCTGGAATTTTGAAGATTTTGTTGACACATATCATGAACCAAGGGAATGGTAAAATCCCGAGCTCTGGGAATAACGCTTAGGAAGAATAGTTAATATTGAAATGTATGTTTGGACAAACCACCTAAAGGCAAAAGGTGCCTCTTTGCCATAGGTGAATTTTGCACAAAGGCCAAAGTCAGATTTGCGATGAAAGATTTATTTGAGAAGCACCATGTGAAAGCAGCCTCAATTCCCCTGTGCAATGTATATCTGTGCCTCAGTGGAATAAAAGGGTTTCTGAAAATGAGGGGAATTTATAAACCCCTCATTTTAACCACTAATTTTAACTAGGTTCTTTCACCAGCTCTCCAAGGATTCTTCTACTAGAAGAATCCCAAGTGCACATGTCATGCAAGGGGAGCTGAAAGGCCTGGCAGAAGTCTGAGGTTGTGAGGTTTGGTGACTATGGAGAAAATGTGCTCTTCTGGGTGCCTTTGCATGTGCCACATGAATGTATATATTGCAAGGACACCACTTTATCTGGGTTTTCATTGTTCACAGCCTGGCAGAATGCACAGCCTGAGTGTATTTGCACCACACAACTGAAAAGATGAAGCACTTTTTCATTCAAGAGGAGAATTTGTTTCTTCCATAGAGATATCCAAGGATAACAATTTTTGCAATTGACATTAGGGTGTCCTATCAACAGACATGAGAGGATAAGGGAAATTTTTTTTCTTTTCAGCTGTAAGAAAATTTTCTAACAGCTTCTCTTTTAGGATTTCCTATTTCTACAGCTGGAGATTTTACTTTTACTGACAGGTTGGGTCAAAGACAGCAAGTACATTAAAAAAAGACTTATGTGCTCAAGGGAAATTTATGGGGGCACGTGTAAATGTATTAATGATATTCATCTGTAGTTGACATACCAAAGATAAATGTCAACTTATCTATTTGTTAATGGATCTATTAAAAGCTGTGTTTATACTTTCTGTCTGTTTTTTTTTTTTCTCAAGCACTTACACACAGATGGATTGTGCAAACAAATACTTCATTAATCGCAGGACTCAGAGCCAAGTGAACACTTTTGAGTCCAGAATAATGTCAATTAACCCAATTGAATGGCTTTCTTGATCCACCCCCACTTTTTAAACAGTTCTTTTTAGGTTTTTTGTACAAGACCAGAGGGACACTGAGTAATTCTATACTATTGAAGGACTCTATAATCCCATTTTATTAAGAAAAACACAATCTGTGCTATCAGAATGGCATAGCACCATGGAACATAAAGAACAACACAAACAACAAATCCAAATACTTAATTAGAGTGAGTCACTGAGGCAAAGTTGGCACAAACACTCTAAGATTCCCAAGCTCAATTGAGGTGATGAGGGGAAAAGAATCCTTTCTAAATATGATAACCATTTTGTTTAAAATACTTTCTAAGATACTTTTTCCCCTACTACGAAATAGCTGCTTTTTCAGTATCAGCAGCTCAAAGAAATTTGTCTCTCAGTTGAAATAATGATTCATTATATATGTAGCTACAACATATACATTGCCACTTAGGCACACAAAAAAAATGTTTCACTAGGAGAGCTTTCTGGCGTTATATAATACAAAACAGAGGTTTTTTCTCTGCCTAGCTGTATAAAATAGAAAGAACTACTTAGCAGTCAATTATATTATATGCAGTGCAAATATCAATCTGATTTTCTTGAGGGGAAAACAAAAAATCTCTTAAACCAGAAGCTAAATCTGAAAACAGACAGCAACTGAATTTTTTGTTATGTCTTAATGACTACTAATAAAAATGCAAATTTTCAATTTGGTCTTGTTTGGTATTTTCTATAAGTGAAAAACCAAAGAGCTTAAAAAGATGCATCTAATCTTGTATTTTTGTGAGCTGTATTGTTACCATGTGGTCAAATGATTGACTTCTGAATGAAATTCTGTACAACAATTTCGCAAGTTACAAGCCAGTAAAATATTGCCTATCAAGACCTAAAACCATAATTTTTTCTCCCCTATTATCTCACTGGTATACATTTCATTAATCTTGGCAGGTATATATGAAATTTCTAATTAATTAGATGAAAAGGTTTTGCTATACATGTGTTTCTGGCATGGTGTAAAGGATTAATCATGAGATGCCACAAGACTCTGCAAATGGATAACTGATTTTTTTTTTCCCTAGAGTAGAAAAACAAAGCACACTTTAAATAATATTTCCTGGCTATCAGGTATTGAATCTATGAAATGTTAAGGCTACAAGAATTTTTATCAATGTTCTTAGTTTTCTTAAATGTTCCCATATAAGAAGGAGTTTGTAATAATAAAAACTTAAATGTGATGTTTTTTATACATCAACACACAAGGATTTTTTTTCATTTCAACTTTCTCAGACCTTCAACAGCTTCCTATAAACCCATGCCATTTCTACAATTCCCATATCTGTGAAAACCCCCAATTTGCCATTAATCAGACAGAATTTGCCTCTGCTAAAAAACCCTATGATTGAGAACAATGTCTTCAATCTATCTCTCTTAAAAAATATTTAATAGTTCAGTCCTTCTGGACAATGTAAAAATAATAACTTAAGCCCAAACTCCCATTTGGTTTTCTCATTATGCTCACTGGAGCTAATGGGACTATATGCATGCTTAAGCATGGACTCCAGGGCTTTTCTCATATGCTGTAGTTCAGAAAGGCTAGGGGATAATATTTAATCAAGGAAGCAAGTTCTAGTTCAAACTTCCACTGTCACTGTTATGTCTAATAGTGAAGGAAATTATTTAAAAACTGTTGGCACTCTGTCCTTATTCAGCATGATCTCAAAACCACAGAATGGTCTATTACATTTTTCTGCTACTTGAAACTTGGAACATGAAAAGTTATGGGACTTTTCCCACAAATCCCTTGCCTGCAAAAACAAGCACTTACAGGATTGACCTGAAAATCTTGGAGTTCTTTCTGAGTTTTTTGGAAGTTGGGCAGAATCAGGGCCTTATAGTACAGGCACCCAACTTGGCTCCTGGTTTGTATCTAAGCTCAGTCAGAATCCAGTTAGTATATCTGATTAAAAAAAAAACAGTTTAGCAGGAACTCTTGGGAGCTTGTCTAAAGAATAATAAAGAGGTGTCTGCCTCACAAATGTAGCTTGGGCCACTATTTTAAATTTCATTTCAAATTAAAAAAAGAAGACTGAAAAAGGAAATTGGATAAAATACTTATGTAGAAAGAGGCAAACTCTGGTTCAAAATCCTTTGCAGCCATTTAAAACAACATCCATTTTAGGAATAAAAATGGATTGACCCTAAAGACTTTCCAATGATGGAGCATGTTTTCGCCCTGAATTTCAGTTGATTATAGATCATAATTATTATAAGATATATAAATTCTTACATGATAAATAATTGACATATTTATGTTGTAGGAAAAAAAAGTCAGCATCACTTCATTAGGAAGACCTGTGGCAATTTTTCCTTCTGCTCCCTGCACTATTTATCTATTTTACATTTAGGAGTCTCTAAATAGCTTTGTGAACTGCCAGTTCTGGTTCTTAATAGAGTTCACTTTGATCCACCTTGATGGTAGGTCTGCTCATAGACACATAGCATGACATTACAGACTCCTTTGGTAGCGAAACATTCATAAATTAGACATTGTATTCCCTAATTTTAGATAATTGTTCTTTGTATTTTATATGTCCTATGCATTAGGATTTATGTCCTGTGCATTAAGTCTCCTTTGTCTTTACTGAGGCAAGTTTCCTGTTGACAGAGTCAGGAACAGAAATTTAATAAGGTAAGCTGGGCTTTGGTCAAAACTGAGATTTTCTGTATTTGATATTAGGATGTAGAAGACATTAACCCAATCCAGGGGATGGGAACATTAGCCAATATTTCATGTGCCTTGGGTTTATCATATTCCTACCAAGCTCTTTATATATATTCATCTAATGTTGAGTGAACCTCAGTATTATATTGTTCAAAATATTTTTTGAAACATTCTCAAATCCTTTGAAACAATTTGACTTTATCAAGTACAGCATTTCACATACCTTCTTTTTTTTTTTCTCCATGGCAAATTATGTAAATGTAGATAAAAATATTATATGTTCTAGAAAATATTTCCTTCCCTGTGGATGAGTACTTAATATTGCTGTTAGAGTGAAAGAAATTATTGTAGTACAGGATGCACCTAAGTCAAAGAGGATGTTGTGTTGTTCTATTGAACTGCTGCAGGTTTTAATATAGTCAGACTTTTTGTCTCAGGTCTCTTAGAGTAGTTCTGTACAGAGTTATTCAATAGGTCAAGAAGGAAAATTATCAATATTTATTTACTTCTGTGTGTGTGTGTGTGTGCAGCAGCGATGAAATGTTTCTTGAGTTTGATTTCTGAAAAAAATGTATAGCCTGGTTTATATCCTTTGCATGATTGGTTTTGGCAAAACTAGATTTTTATTCCTGTATTTTGAGGTCTGGAGTGAGCTACAATGATCTTTTCTGCCATTATACCTGGCACATACCAGAGGTATCTCAAGGGATTAAAAAAATGTTAAGAACAACTATCTTAACAAGTTTTAAATCCCTGATTACCAATAAGAGTTGTTTCTTGGTTTATTAGCATAAACCAAGGAACAACTAAAGTAGAGATGATCTACCAACTATTTAGGAAACAAGTTACATATGACAAATATAACTCTGTATCTATATAGGGAATGCCTCTGAGAGATATAGGATATATGAAATCCTGGAAGATACAATGTATTCCTGTTGAAAATTATGAGATAAAAATAGCAGAGGCAGATTTGATACAGTTATGTGCATTGCCTTTCTTAGTTTTACTGTAGTTAAACAGAAAAAAATATAGGAAGACATGGGTGATTATTACCAACTCTAATTGTGTTTTTTTTTGTTTTCAAAAGTCAAGTAGTTCCATGGTGTGTATCTGACTCGTCACATATTTCCATATCCCTTAGTCCTCTGGCTATTAAAGCTGAACTTGAAAAAAATGCATTGGGAGCTCAAAAGGTGTCAAACATTAAATTGGTTTTTTATCTTTAGTCTGTAGGAAAGGCAGTCTGGTTGTGACAGCCTGAAGCAAACCCAGAGAGGCATGTTGTTTTCTTTTGGTCATGAACAGGGCACTGGATCCTGGGAGCAGCGTGTTACACGGCTCAGCTTTGCGCGGGGTAAATTAAAAGCTGCTTCTTGTCTCTTGTCCCCATTTCCTACACATTTCCTGCTTTCCTTTTCTGTATTCATGCAGTACTTTGGAAATGTTGATTTTGACCAAGACTGAAAGATCAAATAGGTAAGGCCAAAATGCATCCATCACGACTGTGCCTGGTGGTAAAGCCCAGAAGGAGCGCTGACAAAAACCCTCATCCCTGATTTCACACAGTTCTGGTCTCTGTCAGCCCTGAGACATGCCAGTCAACCAGGCTGCACACGACCCGGCATGCATCATAATTGTGAGCATTAGCAGTATCTGCTCCTGACTCCAGGATGAGATTGTTTTTCTGGTATGTGTACGAAGAAAAAGCTTTCATAGAGAAGGGGGACGCATTGGTCAGAGTCATTCTTAAACATCTGAATCTTTTCTTCTGCAAGCCAAAAGAGCAAAGTTGCAAAAATTCTATTATTCAGAGCAAATAGGTTTCAAGGAGGTTAAATATTGTATTGTGGTGTGATAGCTCTTTCTATAGCACATCAAATAAGAAGGAAGCAGTGAGACAGAGTTGTCATGAAGTAATATTGCAATAACCTGGGAACTTGTCAGCATGTTCTGTTGGATGGTCAGGCCATCAGTGACAATGTCCTGGAATTCTGCTACTGAATGTGACAAAGTTGCACCCATCCCCTCAACTCTAAAAGGTGCCTGGATACTGTATGAGTCCAAAATAAAAAGGATTAGAGAATAGCTTCTGAACAGAAATGGTTCCATTTGGGAAAATGAAAGCAGCAAAGAAACCTGAGTAATGATGAAGGCAACTAAAAAAAGTTGTACGCTGACTAGCAGGGAACAAACCAAAGGAAAAAGAACCAAGAATCTCCCATACACCTAATTCCAAAGGAATTTCCTTGTTTTCATTCCCTGTTCTTCTTTGGTGTTGCATAGAAGCAGTGCACAGAATGTTTTGTTAAAGTAGTTTTTAGATAGCTATTTACAATTTAAATATTAATGTGGCAATTCTTTCAAGAATTAGGAGGTTATTGAAACAGAGAGGGAAATACAGACCAGATTATATAATTTTGAGACACATCTTTAAGAGTTGCAAATCTATTTTACTCTGTTCTCTTTACCCAAAGCAACATTTTCTGACTAAAAGCCAAGCAAAAACCATATAATCCAGCTGTGGTGAATTTTATGGGTGATTTGAGCTACAAAACTGTATGTTTGGGTTCCATTAACCTGTTACTCAGTATGTAGCATAGCCTGTGTTTGATGCACTTTTGGCTACTGCAGTTAGGGCTCAATCCCAGACACCAAATTCAAGCACAACTCCCATGGAAAAGAGAGTCAAACACTGAATCATGGTCATAGAAACAAAAAACAAACTATTCACAGATGCTAGCACCGTAAAACCTGGATGAGGTTTCCTGCAAGCTCCTGCCACCTGCCATATGGCAGAGGGACGCTGCAGATATTGTGGCTGTTGGCAGGGAGATGCACAACCAGGAGAGGTAATGCTTCATTCAGCGTGCTCCTCTTGCAGCCCCTGGCAATAGGTTTTCTGCAGTTTCCTACAGAGCTGCAAATAGAAACTAAAGCTCTCTCTGACTCACTGAACCTTTATAAGGAGACAGGTGATAAAGAACTTGAAAAAGAGCTTGCCCTTTTAAAATTTTTTTTTTTTTTTAATATCTTCAGAATTAGTTCCCACTGCAGGACAAAGATTTTATTCCAGTTAGGATGCAAGATGTCTGTTTCTACTTTCTACTCACAAGTGTAAGAACTAAATTCTTAGTTCAGATTCTATTGTGATAACTGAATTCAGTTTCAATTTTGAAAGAAGTAGAAAGGAGCATCTCTTAAAACTTTCTTACCATAGCTATTTCTTTCTTAAATTCTGTGGTAATTAAAAGTTCATTTTAGCCTTTTATGACTGAGCTTCTAATTCTTCTCTCAAAGATCCCTGTGCATAACTTTGCTCTGTATTTATTTAAAATCCTGTTCCTCAGGGTATCCAGAGGAGAAGTCTTGGTAAATACCTGAGAGCAGTGTGTCCTCTTGGGATCCTGCCTCTTGTGCATCCTAAATATTGTCTTTTGCCCCACCTCTTTAGTAGCATTACTGTTTCATTGCCTAACAAGAGAGATCAAGAAGAAGCCCTGTAATAATTCCACTGATTTGAAAGCAGAAATTTAATTTACATAAGTTTTATATTTCAGTCACTGAAACATGACTGATCTGAAAAAGCAGGAAATTTTCCGTTTTTCTTTATAATTTGTATACCTTTGCAACTTTTATTTCATTCAGAAACCTCCCTGTTTATTTGTGAGCTACTAAGTTGTGATGCCTGGAAACACATTCTTTCATCTCTAAATGTTTGCTCATTGTGTTGGTGATGCATTTGTACATGCAGTTTCCCCAGCCTGCTGTAAATTACACAGTGAAATAGGGAAATATCTCATGCATCAATACTGGGATAAATGAACTAGAGATTTCAAATCTTGTAGTTTTTTTCTGCATATTGAATGAAAAGACAAAACCATGCAGACAAGTCTGTCCTGCAACTACAGGACTTTCAGAGACAGCACTATGATTCAAGTAAGTCCTTCTGATCAGATTTGTGTAAAAGTTTGGAAAAAATTGACTTTTGGCAGGATGTTCAATATGTAATAATATAATATTTGAGCTTCTAGAATAGCAGCTTAAATGCTCAAAGGTCAAAGTTGTATCCTGTGGGCTTTCTAAATTTCCATATCTCTCTAGTACCCCTGATTCTTTGGGCAGATCATTGATTGCTTTTTGCAGTCAACTGGATCAAAGTCTATGCAGCATGAAACGTGTAGTGCAGTTTATGAATCGTGTCTTCTGTATTACCCATTGGAAATGTATCCCTTCACTTCCACTTGCTGGGAAACAACTTTCCTGGTGCTAGGAGCAATAGCTGAAGGAACAGAAACATGTGAAAAGAAGCACAGGCAAGGGCATAGAGAACAGAAATGTTGCTTTGCAGTGTGACATTGTTTCACAGTTATCTATTTTCTCCCTAGTTTGTAGGAGTAGGAGAAACAATATTACGCTTAAAAGAAGAATTCTGGATCTTCAAGTGTACTTTAATTTTTGAATATGTAACCTAAAAATTCTGTTTTGTAGATACGAGGATAAATCACTATTTCTGCTTCATTGAACGTGATTTTAGTGGCTGTCTTTTGTCAGACTTCTGGTACTAAGATCTGTCATCATTGCATGTTCATTTTCTATGACTCTAGACAACCCTTTAAACCTACCCTCAGGTTTGTGGAATAATTATGAGCACAAGAAGCCAAAATTATGACTTAAGATTAGCCTTGAAGTCTGCTTCAAACAGCTCTGGCCAGCAGCACTCTTACAGTTTTGGGCTGGTGGGGATCCCTGCTGCCCTGTGCGCAGGCACAGCATCCTTGCTGGACTTGTGTGTGCAGAGCTGCCCCTGGCACACGGAAGAAATAAAACTCAGATTATACAGATTATAAAGTTGTGGTAGGGGAAATCACCTCTATTGTCAAGGCAAGGGCCACCACAGCCTAACTCCTGCTCTGTGCCTTGTGTTGCAGCTGCAACCAAAGACATCCTGCAGTTTTTCCAGTTCCTCCAGCACCAGGAAGCACAAGAGGAGCCTGCACTGGATGGCACAGAACAGTGCATGAAAACAGCTGAGGTTGCTGTGCAAGAGCACGCTGGGGGAAGAGTGCCAGTTCAGCTGCTTTGCTGCAGCTCTGCACCTGCACAGAGCAGAGCAGGGCAGCTGCAGACAGGTAGGTTAGTGCAGTAAAAAAAATGAAAAATATGTTATTCAGCTTGTTATTCAGCTTTTGTGTGGTTTGTACAAAGTCTCTTGTGATGCTTTGTAACTTCGAGGCATCTTCTGGAAGGGCACAGATTCCCATGTGGAATGTCAAGTGGTGGTCTGCAAGGAATCAGCGTAATTTTGTGAACTGCTTTTCTCTTTGACTAGCTCTTCTCTATTTGACCAGATTAGGAGAAGCAGATGCCATCAGAACAAAACTAACAGAGAAGATTCATGGTAATGGTAAATTATGAGGGTGTTGACACCAAGTATTAGACTGGAAGGTGGGAAGGGATGGAGGAGTCCAAGTCTTCTGGGTTAGAGGGGAATTGGTACCTTGGTCTGAGCCTTCCCAATCTGAGTTCTTATCCTCAGAATGTACTGTATGTTTCTCTTTCCAAAGGAAGGAAGTATAATAATTTCAGCACTGAGAACCGGTACTACGGGAAATGCTTCCATAATGTTCTTAGGTAAAACAACAGATGCCTAAGCAAAAAAGCAAGTATGGCAGTGCTCCTGTTTGTGAAGGTCTGAATAAGTCTGTTCAGCAAAAGCAAAATTTAGAACACATACTCAAACCACTAGTCTGTTTTGTGCTTAAGTGCAAAGAACATGCTAAACAGAGAGATGTGACACCCAAATACTCATTTGCCAGTGGAAAAACAGCCCCAAGTTAATATATGGAAACAGTTGTACATCTCCAATGCTAAATGAGCAGGAAACATAAACAAGACTAAACAAAAATTAGCTGAAAACCTATGATGCCATGGCAAAGAAATGACAGTATGAAACACAGAGGTAGCTCTTCAGTATTATAATTTTATTATATCTGCACCTTCTCAACAGAGGCTTCTCATAGTACCAATTCCACCTTTTGTTGGCAAATGATGAAGCATGATCTGTCAAGTCACTGGTAGTAAACTGAACTATAATATTTAAAATACTCCTGTCTCCCTCTTTAAAGAAGAAAAATATTTGATGTTGATAATAGAAAAATCAATATTTCAGGGAGGGGCTGCAAATATGTTTTTTCAGCTGCGGAAATTTCTGCAAAGTTATGTCTTTTCACAGTGACAAATTAGGTATGTAAGACTGGTACAAGTCTTATTTTTCTTTTTCCATTTTTATTAGGGCTGTTCTGGAATATTAAATCTGCATGCAACTACTGCAGACTTTTCCTCCTTACTGATACTTTTTTAATATGGAATATATTTTTACATCATTTAAAAATATTGCTCTCTACAAAACACTTTTTAATACTCTATTTTTCATTTGCATTCCAAAAAATTGCTGTAGGGTTTTCTTATTCTTAGCAAAAAGAGATAGATCCCCAGATGTATTTCCTTTTGTTTTTCTTTCTTCCTTCCTTCTCCCCTGTGTAAATACTCTTATAAAAGTAGATTTAACAAAAGACCATTCACTATAAAAAACTTCCTCAGCAGTGACATGATACACCACACACCCACTTGTGTAGTCTTTATCAATAACAACAGAAACAGTGTCAAGTGATAAAAATATATGTGATTTAAACCAGCCGTTTGGGGAGTATATTTATTCAAGACCCTTCAAGTGGAGATGAATAGCAGGTTTCTAAATGTGGTGTTATGAGGGTAAGCAAATGAGTCACTATTTGTATTCTAGAGCAATAGAGTTGGGCAAGAACAACACTGCAAGAGGGAGCAAGCAGTCGTATCTAACTGTTTATTCTATTACATTCATCACCACAGGGTGTATCTGTGCATGTGAGGTCAAGGTCAGCGATCTTTGCTCACATGAATCATTCTCAGCACTAATGAAAATCACCCCTGGTGCAGCGTGTTGGAGCACCAACAGCTCTGGCAGAATTCTGGCACTCCTGACTCACTTGTGCGAGCCACAATTCACAGGTGAGGCAGCAAGGTGGTGGTGGGGGACACCTGGGGATCAGGGTGGATGAGAGCCTAACCGGGGCTGTTGGTGGAAGGAGGGTGATTTTTAACTGGAGGACAAAACAGTGCTGCTATGGGGCAGCTATGGCTCCTTTACACCTTGGCTGTTTGAATTTCAAAGCTGAAGAGTCTTTCAAAATGAAATATTAATTAAAACATAGCAACCTGGATCTGAATATGTTTCCAAATAATTAAGTTTTAAAGTTATGATAACAAATCCTAATTGTCTTTCTCCACAAGTTTTTTGAAATCAAGGGAAACAGAGGTGGAATATAGTGGCACATGAAGAAGGGTTTATTTTTCTTCCCTCTCACTCCTCCTCTTTCAATCAGTGCAAATTCTGCATACATTTTCTCTGTATTTCCGTGGCCATATAGAAAGAAGGATACATTTTGTGGAAGCACTGACCACATGCACAGACACACACATATATATACATATATATATACACATATATATAAACGTAGATGCATGAAAAAAGAAAAATCAACCATAGAATAACTTTTCAGGGCTGCTGCAGTCACTACTATAATTTAATATGCAAGTGGATTTATTACTAAGATTGCAAACAAAAGTTATGCGCATTATGTTTCTCGCACGGCAATAATCTTTCTGCAGAAATTTTGGCGGCCCCTCGCCAAAGCCAGAGGGGGGACTCGATGGCCGGAGGAGTGCCCGGGACTCTAGCGAGGAAGAAGAGGGTGCTCCGCGGAGGTGAGGGAGGGAGGGAGGCAGGCTGTTGTCTCACCACACATGGTCTTGTGGGAAGTGGGAATCTCAGGTTGAGTTACTCATCGGTATGGAGTCAGGAGTGTGCACAACCAATGATTTTGATGGCAGGAGGTAACGTACACATGTTTTTCAGGGAAGGTGCTGTAGGAGGACTTGCCGGCGGGCAGGAGGAGGTTTGCGCCGAGGGCTGTCATTTCCCAAGCGCGGAATTCTTCTCATCCCAGGAGCGCATCGCCGCCGCCTCCGATGCTCTCGCTCCCTACGGTAGGAGCGGGGGGCTGGCGGCGCACGGACCCGGCCGGGCGCGGGGGGCGGGCGCGGTGCCCGGGGCAGCTCCGGCGCCCGGAGAGCGGGGCGGGGGGCGCGGGGCGGCGCTGCCCGGGCTGGGCGCTGCCCGCCCGCGCTGATTGACACCGGCCCGGGCGGAGGCGGGTCCGCGGGGACCGCGCCGCTCCCGCCCGCCGCCGCCGCCGGGCAGCGCGTCCCGCGCTCCGCCGCCGCCCCCGCGCTCTCCCGGCGGGATCGCGGAGCCGCCGCGGCATGGCCGGCGCGCTGGGCAGGGGGGCGGCGAGCTGGCGGATGCGGAGCGCGGCGGGCGGCAGGAAGGAGAAGGCGCCGGGCGCCAAGCCCCAGCCCCAGCCCCGGCACGGTAAGGGGGCGGCCGCGGCCGGGCTCGGCGGGACGGGAGCGCCAGGTCCGCGCGGGGCAGCCGCGATGCCAACTTGCCTGGGACTTGCAGTGCCCGGCCGCGGCTGGGGGATGCTTTGCTCCTTTCCCCTCCAGCGGGTGCGGAGCGAGAGGCGCTCCCCGCTCCCAAATTCCGCCGAGCTGCGCCTTATGTCTTTTATTTGGCGAGGCGAAAGGAGAGGAACGGTGTTCGCGCGCGTTTTGGCATCTTGCTTTGACAGCGGCTTCTTTGATAATTCTTGCAGAAAGCGTTTCTCATCTGGCAAATGCCAGTGAACCTGAGAAGAGTCCCCGAATTCTCTTTTGGCTTTCACGATCTTAATGCCCGGAAAGCGCTGTTGAAAATACTGCCCTGTGTGCTGTCTCCTCCTCCCTTACTTGTTCGGGGAGACAGATGCTCTCTTTGAAGGCTAAACAGCCTTCACAGACAGTTCTCCCAAAATCAGACCCTGACTTTGAAGACATTGAGCGGAGTGGTGTTTCACGAACTACTGAAAGCAGTTGTTGAGGTTCATGACCCTTGTGTGCTAAACACTGAATGCAGTTTACCCAGAGCCAAAGCTGTCATGTACGGTTTCCTTACTGTGCTGCTTGGCTGTCACCGATCTCTGCTGTGAGGAACAGACCCAACTGTTTGTGGATCTGGTCTGGAAATCTCACTAGAATTTGTTCTAGCTGTCTGTTCCCCATTGGGTTTTATATCCACAATTTGGATAAATGGGTTTGCAGGGGTCTCTGACCTAATCCTTCAAGGGTAAATAACAGCTTGTGCTTGAGCGTCAGTTTGCGTTTGTTTGTTGTTGTTTATGTTAGTCCCCAAAGTAACTTTGTGTCTTTTCCTGAGAAGCTAATTTGGCTGAAGGAGTGATTTGTACTCTTTACAAGTCCAGAGGTTGCTGTAGCTCTTTCAGTTATCTTGATTAAAAAAAAAATGTTGGGATGATGGGGAGCCTGGTACCTCAGGTGTTGGCATTTTAAGAAAATGCTTGCTGAGAAATTAATGCACTCAAATGCAGGTCTGAAATGAAAACAAACTCAGTGTTTCTTCCAGGTGACTGTCACCTGGATGTTTCTGAGCTGGAGCTTCTGCAGCAACATCTCCTTTTCCACTTTGCTTCTTTGTGCCCCTTTCACAAGCCAAAAGAGGAAGCAGACTAAAAGTTGGAGCAAAGATTTTGTCAGTGGATGTCAAAACCCATCTAAAATAAATTCTGTAGGGAAAAAAAAAAAAGTGTTGTCCATTTAGAAAAGTGGTTGTTTAAAACTAATTGTAAATATTTATCCTATTAATTCTGAGTGTAATGCTGGTAGTAGGGACTCACATGTTGATGTTGAAGGGATTCCTTTAAGTTGGGTACCTGTTATATGTAGGTATTACACAGTAGCTAGGCACACAGACCAAAATAAAATTCTGGATGCAGTGAATTCAGTGGGAATTTTGCCACTGACCTAAGAAGAGCCAGAATTGAATCCACAGACTGTGTAGTGTGAGGTGTCGGGCCAAACTGAAAACATTTGGCTGATGCAGCAGTGCAATTGTGGCAAAGTTTATAATCCTGCATATGCTGCTATGATTAATGTATTATCATAATAGCTCTAAATTAAATTAGTTAAGTTATTGGTTTATAAAATTACTTGGTTCTAATTTACCTTAAGAAAAAAGGTGTGATATGATCCAGTCTATCAGAACTGCTTCTTATAAATGTTTTCCAAAGAATCATATAATACTGAATTCACGTTTAAATAGTTACTGCAACAACAGAGAACACTGAATTACATTGAAGCCCATGCACTTTGCATCCTTTCAACTGTCATTTAAAAATAAACACTCCATTGTATTGCCTTTGCAAAGTGAACTAGACTTAGTCACCAGATCATTTACTAACCTTTGACAGCTCCAAATAAAAGGTAAAAAATGAAATTAGAGTAATCTGCATGTCCTTAACACTGATTGTGTGCTACAGGGAAATATTTGGGGTGAAAGCCAAAGATGTGATATTCTTTTAGTATGCTTACAAAATTTTCAAAGTTACAGAAAGACTCTCTTTTCCAAGAATGAACTTTTAAGTAAATTTCAGCTTTTGTAAGCAGTGTTGATAAATTCATCATACAGGAACAGGAACTTATTTAAAATGTTTCAGCTAAGCATTAGAGGGGTTATAAGTGAAATACAGCTAAAAGTAAAATTGTGGTATATGAACTGTCAATGTTTTTTAACTAGCAAGGAGACTGACACGTTGGACTCATTTATACCTGCCTGCATTCAGTTATCAAAGTGAGGTGGGAACTGTTCACAACAGAGCTATGTGTAATACTTTAAAATTTGGGAAATAATGTTTCTTGGGAAGTAGTATTTCTTCTTAATCTCTGTTTTTGCTACAAAACCATTTCAATGGGCCACCGTCCTGCCTTGGTAAAAGGTGTCATAGCTGTATGGATCTCAACAGCACTGTTATGACTGACACCATCTGCAGACCATGCACAATATTTCTGTGTATGCTTGGATTAAGATATGTTTATTTGGGCATCACTTAAGGATCTAAATTGGCAGGGTGCATATTGAGTTGCAGCTGAGCAAATCTGCCATTTAACTGAGTCAAGTTACAAATATTTTCCAGCTTTGACATTCTTCTCACCTTTTACAGGAGGACTTATGGAGACTTTTTTATACTTTTCTGATATTTAAAAATACAAATATGAAAATGTCCTTGTGATCTCATGTGTAAAGTTCTTGTTTTACAGGATTTTTGGTTTCATACCATGTAAAGCAATATAAAGCAGAACTAGCATTCCCACCCATTGTGATCTATACAGTAAATGAAGTCTTGTCAAGATTCCAGCAAAAAGTTCAAGATCCTGTTGAAATGATGAATATTAAGAGTCTTGTAAAAAGTCCATTTTAAAATTATTTAATGTTGGGTTATCATTGGCAACTTACCTGTAAAATTTCCAAAGAACTTGAAAACTGACAGCTGCAGCCAGAATTCTATTACAGATTCTCTTTAGGCAGAAGAGATTAAGAAGTCGCATAATGAAAAATATGTACATAAAGTAATATTTTAGTGTACTGCTTGAGAAAACTTTGAAATATTTGTATGAGGAAACCTCCTCCCTTGAGAAGCAGCTATGGAAATATTGTGACTAAAAGCTATGAAACAGAAATAAATTTTAAATTACTTTGTATCACCAGAAAGAACTTCTGGAGAGAAATCAATGTTTTATATCTCTTTTAAAACTATGTGAAAGTTAGTATAAAAACACTTACCAGGGAAAAATAGCACAAGTAAATAGTGCTGGATGTATGTATAGGAGTGTGTTGTCAACACAGGTGCAATTTTAGACAGAAAACAATTACTTCCAATTTATTTGATTTTCTTTAGAAAGAGCTCACAAAATGTGCCATATTTAGACTGGCAAGTGCAAGTCCTCTGTGTCTCAGCCAGCACAATGAAATCACTTGGTTTTATGCAAATATGTTGAATTATACCCAGGTAGGCTGGATAAATGATTATGAGCTCCAGCAACACAGACCACTGTTTCACCTGGATCTGCTGACTAATTTTAGTCTTCACCTATCTAGAGTTGTCACAGAATAAGACAAAAACTGTTGTTGCCATATCTGTTTGGTGTAATGGAAAGGTTGTAGTGTGGGAAGGGGGGAAGTCAATGTATCATTGCTGCACAGACGTGGTCTCTTCCAACTGTAGTGAACTGCTGGGAGAATGGAGAGAGAGGAAAAAGAACTCCACAAACCTGTTCATAGTTCTCCTCTTGAATGAGCTTAGTTGTATGCATATGTGCAAACATCCAGGTTGCTCCTGGACTGGACTAATTCCACAGTTAGTAAGGAATTTAGTAAGGAAATTAAATTATGCTTGAGCTTTCCACTTTCAGATGTTCTCATCTTTTTACATTTCTTCTTGAAATATTCAAGAACGTGCTTCAGTGTTTTCTGTAAGCTTTTCCTTGTCTCTTCCTTCTCTGTCTCCTGGGAAATAATGTTGTTGGTCGTGTTGAGGTAGTCATAACCAAATCTTCTGTTTTGCTTGAGGCATAGTTCTCTCACCTCACTTTTTACATGTGCCTTATTGTAGCATTTGTGAAAGTAAATGTCTGAAATTAGTGCAGGTTTTATATATATATACTTAATATAAAGGAATATAAGTTTTCTTAAAGCAAGTAAACATCTTTTCTGTGATCAGCTGGAATAATCTGCAGGTGGGTTTTAAGTATTGAAACATTTTCCGAGCCTATATGTTCAGAACATGTGAACATTGATGTTATTTCTGTTTACATCTACTGACACTTTGATGCCTCAGCCACTTTTGGGGTCTCATTAGTAAGGCAGTGTGTTTGCTGTGTAATGCAGACTTTGCTCTGAAGGCAAGACTCTCCAAACAAATGGATGGGTAAGGAAGGGTTTTGGCCTGGAGAACAAGAGGGGTTGGTTTACCAAACTTATTTTAACTTTATTAGCCTTTCCCTTTTTCCTTTGATGTAAGTGCTAGCTAGCTTTTACCTCTTTCTGTCGTTGTTTCTGGTTTTTTTGTTTGTAAAAACATATTTGTTTATTTCTTTTGTTTTGTTTTTCAAATTATTCCCTGTAAGAAAGGTGATACCCTAGTGGATGCCTAGTTCACAGAAGAGGATATTTATGATACTGATAAAACCTAGCATTATAACTTCCTCAATTAGAGATAAGTAATCAGAGCTAAAAATCCACAGATTATTCTAAATTTGAATTTATGATAGAATGAAAAACCCACCATCTAGATCTTAGAAGCAGACTCCAAATACAGTTTCCTGATATTTATTTAAATCTAATTTTGGCACAGAAATGTAGTTAAGAAACCAAAGACTTCCCTTCTATTTCATAACCAAATATATTTTTCTGACTTTTATTTTTTTACAGAATATTTGGCTAGTTTTAGTCAGACAGAGTCTCAAGTCACCTTGCTGGGAAGTACAAGGTGTGATCTGAAAGGAAAAAAGAAAGAATCACTTTCCTGATCATTTGGCTTTTGCTCTTGAAAATTCTGAAGCTAGGTGAAATGATTACTCTGACAGAACTATAGAAAATATCTCATTTCAGTACATTCAAGAATATTTTATATTTTGAGTAACCCTGACTCCAGGGCATTTTATACTTGATTCTGGAAGTTTCCAGTCCTGTATTCAGTTTAACATCTCTGCCTTTGTCTTTCCATTTAGCCTTGCCATGTTAAAACAATGAATCATCTTGTCCATTAACTACAGTTGGAATGTCTGTTTATGCACTGAATTTGTTTTGTCATGTTGCCTTAAAAATTGATTGGAACTGTGGCAACTCCTGACTGCTTTCCCATATGAATTTGGGTTATTCCCAGTGCTGTTCTGAGCAGTAGAAACATAAGCTATCCCCAGACCTGGAATGTCTTTACTCTCTAAGGATTTAACTTGTCTTTCTTATGAAACTGTAAGGCAGCATTTTCATTTTCTGTCCTCATGCATATTGCTTTGTGTAGAGGATGTAATACTTCCTATAACAGCTGAACAAGGAATGTTGTTATTGTAGGTTCACTTTGATACATTCTATTCTGTTGATGGATTTTAAATTGGTGCTGATTAATATGTTGAATCATTAAATAGCAAGTTAAATAAAACTATAATGGCATTCTTTGAATAATTTAGAGAAGTGGCATGGTGCAAAGGAAGGGGCTACAGGGCAGGGAGGCTGAGCCAGCAAATGCAAATTTGTACCTCTTGCCCTGTGAGTGAGCTTGAAGATAGCACTTTGGTTGCTATTTAGGCAGTGTTTTGAAAATAAATGCCCTTTTAATAAAAAGGCATTACACTGGCAGTTCCTTGAGTTATTTAATAGCATTTGACTTAACTATGTAGTAGTAGAATTGAGATTATTTTCTTTACTTACATGAAAAAAAATCTTTGTTTCTTTTGGAAGGTAAATAATGAAGGATCTGCTTAATAAAAAAGCCCCAAATACTGTTTAAAATGTTTTCTTTCTAAGATGGCTTTGTGATCCTGTCTTATGCACTGTGATACCTAATATTTTTTTTATGTTCTCTATGACCAATTTTCGTTGAGTTGTTGATGCCACATTCCAGTGGAAAGCATCAGAAAGTAGAAACAAGGAGTAAGAACTAGTGGGTAGAACCTTCTCCTGAAGGCAGATTAAAGTAGAACTATTTGTTTGTGATAATGAACCCAAGAGCCTGTGGAAAAAAGCATGAAAAAAAGAGTTGTTATTGTTAATGACTGCATTGTGCTTTGCTGTACGAACCATTCCAGTATTTTGTTCAATACTTATTGCTCTGAAGCTCTGAAACTACAGAGCTGTCTAAACTGCTGGCATTTGTAGTGAGGGGGAGGAATGGGAGGTTGAGAAGAGATACTCCTTCTCCAGAAGTTGGGTTGAGTAAATTCATGTAGTGTAACCAGATGTCCTCATCAGTTTCATCTCTTTGGCTGATTGTCACTGTGGTTTCATGTGGGAGGTCATGGTTGCTGCTAGACAAGAAGTGGGTGGGAGTAAAATTTTTTAGGAGGTAAGTGAGAGGAGGTTCTGTAATGAGAAGCTGTACACAGAGAGATCAAGGGACCCCTGCGTTACATTCATATCAGCAGGACTGCAAAACAGATGAGATGCTGTGTTCTGGAATGGGCAGAATGTTTCAAGACTTCTGCATCATTTTAAAATATAAGACATCTTCATAATCAAGTCCTGACATCAGTAATGTGTTCCTTGCAATGTTCAAACCTGAATTAGATGGAATGGGAACATAATATTCAATTTTTATTTGACTTAGAGGTGTGAATTTTTTGCTTTCTAGCTTGGAATTCCAAGATACATTCAAGCCTGTAAATACATTTAAAATATGGAAGAAAGTGTTTTTTTTTAGATCACTCTATGTGTTTTAGGGAAACACGGTCTTTTCCAATCCTGATGACGTTGGAATTCTCTGTGGCAGTCCAGCTATTGATTTCAGTTAACACTGAACTTGCCTGAGGGATGGTCAGTTGTTTGTGTTAATGGTACTGCTGGGTACAGCCTAAATTGCTTTGAGCATTTGGCCTACAAAGGCAAGTTCCAATGAAGCAAAAGAGAATTTACCACTGTTTATATTCATTGTGCAGTTGTGGAGGATTTCTTGTTATTTTTCCCTGAGAAGTGGTGATAGTCTGCTTAGAACAGAGGCATATATTGTTGGGGTTTTGTCTGCGTGGGTGGTCTTTGTTTTCCTAATGTCCAGGCTGAAGAGCTAGTCCCAGCTCAATGACATTAATTTCTGGGAGAGGACTGTATTGCAAGTGTAAAGGTGGCAGAAGGATCACCTTACAGAAACTGCAGTGGCTGGAGTGAGATTCTGATCTTGGAAGGGTTTGATCTTGTGGGCTGTAGCTGCTTGCTGTATGCACCAGATCAGCGAGCTGATTTTTCAGGCTTTCTGAATTCTTCTGTTTTGGCACAGGGAGAGAGCACACAAATGATCTCACAGAAGAGATGATTAAGTGACACCTGAGAGCTTTTCAGAGTTCTTAGCAGCATTGAGCAGTTGTTCCATTGCAGGGAGGGTTAAGCTGAAGCAGCATCCTTGACTAGCTTTTTTCCCCTCTTATTCCTGCACCAACATTATGCCACTTTGATGGCAGATGGACATTTTTAGCCCAAGGCTTTTGTATTCTGCAAACTCAAACTCTGTTTTATGATTTTCTTAGCATAAAAAGAAGAAAGTGGCAAAATTATTTATTGATGTATTTTGACAGTCATATATGGTTCTTTGATGGTGCTGGTTTGTTTGTTTGTTTTGGGTTGGTTTTTTTTTTTTTTTTTAATCTAGTTAAAATATTTAGATCCAATAAGTTCTGATTGTATTCAGCATATCTAGTGGAAACCTGAGGAATGCATAGAATGATTCAGGTTGGAACGATCCTAAGGAACATCTCTAGTCCAGTCTCCTGCTCTGTGTCAGCTGTGAGATAAGATCAGGTTGCTCAAGGCTTTCTTCAGTCCAGTCTAGAAAACATCCAAGGAAGGAGTGCACAAAGCCTGGAAACTGGTTACTTTTTCACATCCAAACTCCAAAGAGCTCCTGATAATTTTGGAAAAGTGGGAGCTCTAGATAACTGTCATCTTCCTAGAAATAAGTCCAAGAGTAAGTGGTGCTAAAGTGATTCCTCTGATGATCTGAAGTACCACTTACAAAATATAATGAAAGCTGTCTTATTTTGGGATGTTCCAGAAAAGATATCTGGAAAACTAATAATTTGCTAAATCCATAATGTTCTGAATAAAAATAAGTCGAACTATTCCTAGGCTTGCAGCCCATTATCTGAGTTCACCTAGAAACTTAGTTAACCTTTTGAGAAGTACAGAGGAGTATGCCAGCTGTCTGGCCCTTCAAAGTTGTCATAAATCAGAAGTGCAGGTAAGAGTTTGTGATGAGAAGGGTCTTGGCAACCTGAGCAACTGAAATATTCCAGTGTCATTACAGCACAGATGTCTCAGGTCATTATGGAAAGAGCCTGAAAGACAATGCTTTACTTTGTTTTGTTTTGGTTTGGTTTTGTTTTTTTGGGTGTGTGGGGTGTGTGTCTTTTTGTTTTGTCCTGTCTGGGTTTGTTTGTTTTGGATTTTTGGATCCTGCACGAGGTCCCAGCTTTGGGACAGCAATGAGACTGCTTGTTCTGATGTTCCACTTGACACCCTGCCCATAGAGGGTGGGTTTCTCTGGGTGTCCCCTGTATCTGGCTTAAGGAATTTCACAAAGAACCAGCAGCTCAGCTCCACTGCATCTTTATATCCTGGTATCTTCTTGCGTACAATCCTACAAGTAAATTTCACAACTTTCTGTCAATATTCTTATGTAAGAAATCTCCATGTAACATAGCCTGCATGCAGTAGTACAAGCTTGCTGGTAATATATTTTCCTGATATAAAAGAGTACTGTTTTTCTTCAAAAAGCACATAATAACTTTTGGTATTAACTGCTATTGTCCCACATATCCTAATTAATTCAGCTATTTGTTATAATTAATTTGTTAATGCTTCTCCAGTCATGTAATAAGATACATTGGCCCACCAGCAGTCTCAAGGCACTCATGTTAGAAGATTGTTTAGAGACTCACTTTCATTGCCTAATAATATTTTAATAAGACCTTTCATTGAGCTCTGTGGCCATTAAAGTCTTATTTTTGAATTTTTCTCTTCCTTCTCTTGTCCTCAAGTGTTTGTTTTTTTGTTTTGTTTTCTTTAAATCTGACATCAGATTTTATCTTTGTTCCACTGCTCTTTACAGGTTTTCTTTTTAACAAGTAGGTGGGTGAGAACTTCTATCAGTACAGATATGATTCAGAAATCTTTGATCAGTGGTTTTCCTTGAAGCCTACAGTCCTAGTAATACTTAAGGTTTCAAAGCTAGGGGCAAAAGATGATTAGAAACTAGTTTGGTAAATAGAAGTAATTTATGATTTTCCTAATAAAGGGAAAAAAGGACTCTATCTGCTACCAAAATTGTGAAAATTTGGCAGTGATGCAAATCCCAAGACGGATTTCTCCTATTTCTGATATTTTATGTGTTTCTTGAGAATTGGCATTTGTACTTCAACAGTTGTTTTTTAAAACAAGTCTATGTTTGAGAAAGGGTGTGTGAAGCCAATCCATGCAGTAGAAGGAATTGCTATGTACTAATAGCTTTTTCAGGAATGTATGTTCTCTGGTCATAGCTTACAGACCCTGAACCTGGCACAGAAGAACGTGCAGAGCGTAGGGTGCCGGAGCAGCACTGTGCGTGTCTGTGTTTGTCTCACTTTGCTGTTTGTGTGTTTTTGCCACAGAGACATGCAGCAATCGCAGCAGGCACTACTGAGCAGCGTGGCTGGGAGCTCTGCTGCCATCTGTGTTAGCTCTGCCTGCTCCTGTTGTGTGCTTGCTTCCATATGTGTAGTTCAGCACTTCGTCTCTGCAGCCATTGGAGTAATAGATCTGAAAACAGTTGTGATAATTGAATGATGGCAAACAGTCATTTAAGAAGTTAATTACTTTGTTTTCAATCTATGTTCTGTATTTATTTTTTTCCTTCTCTTTAATATCTCCTACTCCTTCAGAAACATTTCATGAGATACTACCGCTCAGTCCAAACTTGAACTCATCACTTTTGGCTCTGTACGTCGTAATAGCCTCCACAGCAACCACTGTGATGCCATAAACAGAGGATTTGACTTCAGGTGAAGAATGTAGGCAGTAAAAGCAGAATAACCCATAAAGGAAAATGTGGGAGGATGGGGAAGACAGGGAAAGTGATTATTTTGGCTTTCTGTGTAGCGATACACCACCCACCCTCCCGGAACTTTTTTTTTTATATCTTTACTGATAGCTGAAAGAAAATAGATTCTTTAATGATGTCAGAGTTGAACCTCCATTTTAGACAGTAGAATTGAAAATATATACAAGTAATGGAGTTTTAATCTTCATGAGGTTTCTTTTTCTCTCTTTCCATTCATTTTTAAAAAATTACTTTAGTAAATCCACCGTGGGAGGATAGTTTTGCTGCTGTACTTTTCCCAGGATGCAGCAAAAGAAATTGCATTTGCAGTTCACAGAGAATGAAATTAGACTTGCTCTGTCCTGATGATCCACTACTCCTACACCCAGCACATTTCTGGGAGAGACTTTTGCTTGCTATAAGAGACATTGCCCTGACTGTACTTGCACCTGCTCTTGTGCATGAAGGAACAGGCATGGGTTTGGGCCCACGTAGCCCCCAAATTAGAATTAGGCACTGCATGGAGTGCCTCTGTGTGGGTCTGTCTCCTTCCTCTCTGAGGCATTTTTCATGGAAGGGGAGAGTTCAAACACATCACTTTGTTTGCTTGTAGGGGTTGAGACAACTTTCTGTTCTGTAACAGATTTATACCTGCTCAGAAACACCATGGTCTCAGAAAGCATCTGGCAGCTGAAGGATGTCCATTTTCGCCTTGCATCATCTCATGTTCAACCCATAGTTGGGTGCTTGACTGTGAAATCAGTAGAAAGTAATTGGGAAATGCAAATGTCATTATGGCATCTGGAAGAGTGGACTGGGATTTTTTTTCTTTTTTTAGTTGGACACACTCCTTATTATTCTTGTTGAATAATAAAAGCTTTCCCTTTAACCCTTCAGCCATCCATCCATTAGAGATTATGTACATAAACCTTTATTTCTTGTCTTTTGTGTCTAGTCACTTCTTTTTTTTTTTGAGCTGTGGCTTCTCAAAAGCAGCTTCAGTTACACAAACACTCAAATGACCTTAGTGCACATGTAGCAACTTAAGTACCTGTGTGCCAGCCTGCACAGCAATAAGTGCTTCCTTTCCTTACAGAACAGCAATTGAATGCGTATAGTGCCTATGGAGGAAAACATTCTCAAATAAGAGCAGAGAAAGCTCAAGGATCAGCAAGGATTTCCATTTAATATAATGCTGATCCTGTGCTCCACAAAGCTGGTTTATGTGGGGAGTCCTACCCTAGATCGATGTATCTATATCTATCTATATCTATATATCTATTTGTTCAACAATTCCAGCAGCTTTCATTTACATTTCAAAGGCAGAGAGAGACTGAGAGTACTCATATTTGTAATTCCAATATTCCAGTAGTCCCTCCATCTGGATGGTTGTTCCTGTGAAACTGACACAGTCTGGACAATTTTCATCAATTTCATGTTTTCCATCTTCTCAGATGAGCCTTTAATCCCTTGCTTGCTGATCCCTGGTTTATAATCAGATTTGACAGATATAGGATGGCAGTAAATATCTTGATATAAAGGTCTATAACAAAGTAGAACTGTTGTTTCTCTCCTTACTCCTTGGTGAGGTAAAATTTTATTTGTGAAGTGTGAATAACTTTGAAGCATAAAGCTGCCTAGTTTTGGGCCATTAACAAGTGGATTTATTAACAAGTGAGATGTTTATTATTTTTTTCCCCTCTTAAAAATAAAAATAAAAGGCCTATTTGTGACCTACTTCTTAATATTTCTGGAAATTAATTTGATATCGACTAATTATTCTGTTTCCCTAGAGGCTGATAGGATACTTTTCCAAATAAGATCTAAGATAATAGTTATTTGACATGTGGTTAATAATTTTCATTCCTGAATAAAGCCATTCTGGAATAATTTTAATGCCAATAAATAATAATAATAATTTTAATGTCAATAAAAGCCTTATTGTTAAGTGAACAAGAAATATTTAATAGTTGCATTTAGCAAAATCTGCCCATGATTTGGGTTTTTTTTTTCATTGTTTTGTACACATGTGTTAGCTGCATAATTTCTGCATCTATTTTGCTTCCCATCCAAGTGGAAAAATCCTTTCTCTTTGCCTTTTAAACCATCCTCTGCACAATCTTACCGGTCAAATTAATGGTAAAAATATTCAAAATAGAAGGTTGGACATATACACAAAATGATGAGCATATCCAGCTTAAGTGCAAGCTGTGCCTATGAAACAAAGCAATTTTTTTCAAACAATAGGCTGTAATCAGTCATGTTTCATTTTAATAAAATGTTTTTTCTTGAATAACCTTTCCTGGTTGTGGCTCTCCTTTACTTTTTATATTCTTATTTATAATTTTGGCGTTATCCCATTGTAGCCTGTCTGCCCATACTTAATCTTGGGAGGAAAAAGTTTCTAAGTACACCGCCATATTTTATTTTTTCTCTCACTCTTCTTTTCATCATAAACTAATTTCCATGTCTATACTGTTTCAAAAAATTCTTCCCCCTTTATTCAGCTCCTATAACCTCAGTTAAATCTCAGCTTCAGTCTCAGAGACAGGAATTTAAATATTTAAATGTGGTTTCTTCCTCTCCTGCTTAAGCCCTTCCCTTTCCTTTTAAGGATTTGGTGTTCTTGCCACTTGTGTATTCAAATGTCCATCTGGCACACTACAGAGTTTTATAATTCTTTTATATGTACATATATATATATATTCTTTTATATATATAAATATATGTTAATTTTCTTTTCTTAAAGAAATTTGTGGTGGTTTTCCTGTATGTGAAATTATTCAGTTCTTTTCTTCACAATTGTAATGAGAGTCCAAATTGTCAGCCCAATGAGCTCCAAATTCCACACTTGCTTATATAATAGTACTGTAATTTTCATTTATGCTTTCTCTACTTTCTCTTGGTTTTATGCCAATAGCTTCAGCAAGATCAAACATTGTAAACTTTCTGGGTATTACTTTAGAGATAGAACAGAAGATTCTGAGGAAGCCACACTCCTAACTATGTGCTTCAAACCCAAACTCCAATCACCTGGTGCACAGAGAAGTGCTGGTGATGATTGTCCTCTTTAGGAGCTGCTGTTTTCCTTGATGTTGCTGTGGGAAGAGGTCTTTGTTGTTTTGGGTACATATGAGTTAGAAAACTCTGAAAATTGCTGACAAAAAGGGCGAATCTGATTTAGGACATTCCCACAGATTTTGTGGGGGTAGGGAAGGACTGCATTAGTGCTCATCACTGGCAAATGCTAAAAAAGAGCCTTTTTTATTGGGTCATTGTTTCTGACAGCTTCATCCAGCTGCCTTTTCAGTTCTCTCTGGACATGCTGTTACAGAACTTTGAGAAGCAGACTGAAAAGTTGCATGCAGCAAATGAGCAGTACAAGTTCCTTGTTAATGCTACTTTTCCCTTTGGCAAGCTTTTCAACTTCAGAGAGTATATTTTTTCCCCTGCACTTGGAATTAATTTTGTATGCCTCAACAGCCAAATTATTTGCTGTAGGAGTAAACCACCACATCTGTCCCTCACTGAAGCTGAACACTTTGACTGAGCTGGTCCTACCAGCCCACGATAGCATCAAATGGTCCATTGGCGAGAGGAGAATCTTCTGGTAATAGGGAATTGCAATTTGTATGGGCAAATACAAAGCTGAGGTGGAGTTCTACAAATGGGGACAAGTTGCAAATAATTCAGCATTCAGGAAAAAGTGATAACAATCATTGTTCATGCCAGCATGTGGCTGACTTTTAATTAGCTTGGAATTATGCTTTGCTGGTTTAGGTAAAAGACAGTAAAGATTTTGTCAGCTGAAAATTTATTGCTCGAGTTTTTTTTTGCAGAGATTATTACTAAAACCAACACAATTCCTACTAAAAACTGGAATTCTGTATCATATATATTTTATATATGTTATATCCATATATAAATTAAACATTGATGTATAAGAAGAGAGTGCCTGTTGTGGAAAAGAATGTGCAAAGCTCCATATGAGAGGGGATGCAACATTGCCTGACTCGACTAGTTATAAGTGGTTTTCTGGCAATGAGTGAAGAGCTGAATTTAATGATTTAAACATACAGAGACCTATGGGCAATGTCTGCACAGTGGTTATTTGCATTTGAGAAATGGGAACAGGTATCCAAGGAATTTACTGAGGTAAGTTAATAGGTTTTTGAGTGTGCAGAAAGATATACGTACTCTGGGGAAAGGTAGCATGTGACCAAATCTGAATGCACAGGGCTTGAACATTGTTGGTACTTTGCAAAATTGCTTATCAATAGCTTATTGAGTAAACAATTTACTTTAGCAAGTGTGGAATATTGTTAAGTGATGAAATAAGAAATGTGATAGCAGTGATAAGGAGGGTGATAGCAAAGAGTGTGATTAACAAAACAGTAGAATTAGGACAGTAAAACCTCACACACAAGGTTTTATTTCCAGATAAAGATCATTCTACAACTGAGCCTGCACAAGGTGAGTGCAGTATGCTTAAAAATGAGATGTGGAAAAGAAGAAATATCGAAATGGATCAAAAAAGTGAAGAGGACTATAATGTACAGTGGTCAGCAATAATCATCATTCCAGTTCATTCCAGTTGAAAAAAGGATTTGATAAATGTCCTAATCACAGAATGAAACAGCAGAGAGAGACCATTTTAGTTTTCCCTTAATCAAAGCCAGAAAGAAAATGAGAATTCTGAGCTAAAAGTCTTTGGGTATCTCTGCTCTGCCTGTTTAAACTGACAGGTCTCCAAGCAGGAATATGATGATTTGTGAAAAAGGAATTCCTATAGTGAAACTATTGCATGTTTGTATATTTATCAAATTTGTAAAACGTGGAGGAAACCAGTGAAGGCAGCTTTTCCACATAAAGTTGGAATCATTAGATTATCAGGATAATTGTATTAGCAACTTGTTTTAGTTTATTTGTAAGAGGACAGAAAACTGTAGAAGACCTGCATCTTTCTATAGACCAATTAACACAGAGCAAGTAGTGAACAAAGAGTGACTATCAATACTCATAAAAAAAATATATATCTACTGAACAGTCCTGGCTGAAAGGGAAGTATGTTGGGGTGGGGTTTTTTCTTTTGTTTTGTTTTGTTTTTTCCTTTTTATTTTTTCTCTTCTAAGTCCAGAAATGATTCTTGCACAGAGATAGTTGGGCTGCACCTAGAGCTTTGTGTATCTGCCAGAAGATATCACTAAATAAGAATGTCTTTGGAATTATCCTGGCATTTGAGATGTTTCAGAGGAAATTGAACCAGGCACTAGGGGAGCTCTTAGATGTTGATATTGTTGCAAGGAAAGGAAAAGTCTGGGAAGAGGCAGTAGGATACTGTGAGGCTGGATTGTAGCGACTCTTTGGGGCACACCAGGCAGTGCTTGTGTCTAAATCAAAGGATGAAAGGGAAGGATAGCACTTGTGGGAAAGCAAAGCAAAATCAGAGTGCTTTAGATCAAATCCTGACTGCCAGTGGTTCCAAAACTTTGTGCAAACAGCAATGTTAGCTACACTGTGATAAATGGCAGATCCCTGGCTGACAGTGTGTGACTGCTTACATTACTTGAGAGCCAGACAGAAGCACAGCACTGGGACTGGCAGTGGGATCCTTTATTGCCTCTTGCAGTGCATGGCACTACCATACAGCAGGCAACACATGGAAGTAATTCATTCCAATCTTTTATGTGTATCTCTTATTTGTGCTTTTCCTGTCACAATTTCCTTCTCCAGGTCATCCCAGGCTTGTTAAGTACTTTCAGTACCCTCCTGTATTTTCTTGTTCTACTCCCTGTCTTCTAAGCCATTCACATCCAGTAATCTTTTCCAGATTCATGGGAAAAATATGTGTCTTCCCAGTCTAATTTTCCCAAAACCTCTTTAGCTGTCCCCAAAAAATTGCACCTGGGACAGATACTAAGCAGAAAAAAAAAAAAAAAAAAAAAAAAAAGTCCAAAAAAACCCACCAAAAATCAACCAATCAACCAAAAAGCCCCAGTCAAAGTTTGGCAAGGTTCTAAGCTGGTAATGAGTTTTCCTGATTGGAAGTGATGGCAGCATTGATGTTCAGTTCTACCAGGACTATTACAGTGCTTTGTAATTACATATCTTCACACAGATTATGACTAAAAAATTGCTAGAATTTTGAAGGACCAAATTACGCCTAGCACTCACACCTCAGATTAATTGGAGGCGTTTGAAAAGGCACTGAATAAGATCTAGGGAAAGCAGAAATACAATTCTGTCTGACACTTGCCACACTTAAGTATGGCAGTCAAGCATAATATGTCTAAGAGAACAAATGCATTTTTTTTTTTCTCTTCAATGTATTGTTTGTTTGATAGTGTTTGTGGGTTTTGTGGAGATCTTGTGCAATAATAATTTTTTAACAATTAAACTGCTACATTGTGTGATTTCAAAAAGGATGGAGGTACAACAGGTGAACATGCATTGAATTTCCTTTTTGACCCTGTGTATATTTTCTCACAGGGAAATTCAGCATGAGCTTCCATATACCCTATTTTTAGTGTATTTTGGATCCCTGTCTTTAATTGAATTAAACGAATGCATGTATTTATTACACTTGCCTTTTTATTTCAAAACAGTCCAGCCAGGGAGTAGAACAACTGCCTTCTAGAAAGTTCCTACTTTGAGAAGAAAGTTTGTATCCAGAATAACTCTGCCACTTCAGAAGTTTTTGCTCTGAAACCACTGGACCAGGTTTGCTGGCAGGATTTGGGACCCTGTGGAAGGGAAGCAGTTTGTGAAGAACTGCAGCCTGTGGGAAGGACTGGTGTTGGAGAAGTTCATGAAGGTCTGCTGTAAGATGGAGCCCACCCTGGAGCAGGGCAAGAGTGCGAGGAGTCAGTCCTTCTTTGTGGAGGAAAGATTGGCAGAGATGGTGTGTGATGAATTGACCACAGCTCCCATTTCATATCCTCCTGTGGTAGAGAAAATGGGGAGTGAAGTTGAGTCTGGGAAGAAGGCTGGGCTGGGTGGAAGGTATTTTAAAATTTGGTTTTACTTCTCATTTTCGTACTCTGATCTGATTGGTAATAAATGGGTTAATTTCCCTGAGCTGAATCAGTTTTGATTATGACAGTAATTGGTAGATTATCTTTCCCTGTCCTTGTCTCGATTCATGAGCCTTCTGATGTAATTTTTTCTCCCCTGTCCAGCTGAGGAGGGAGTGAAGAGCAGCTTTGGTGGGGATCTGGCATCAAGCCAGGGCCAGCCCAGCACAGCTGGGATAATTTACACAAATTTGAGGCAGGTGGGAACACAGTTGAAAAGGGGCATCAGAGTGAGCTTGGCCAGCACTGTGACCACCCTGGCATTAGAAATCTCTTGCAAAGGCTGATTGGAGAAGAGCTGAAAGTGGAGATGAAGAAGCTCTCTCAGGAAGTAAGGTTTTCCTGTTTTTTCTGCTGGTCTAGCAAGATGAAATGGTTCATAGCATGGTCAGAAATGTGCCAGAGACGGAATGGGAATGGTTGGGACAAAAATGCAGTCTTGGCAGGCACGTTGGACTGATTCAGGCATACAACATCAGTGAAAAATCACTGTCCTGTAGCTGCAAACAGGGCAGCAGCATTAGGCAATGTTTATGCCATATTTTCCTTTTCCCATTGCCATATCACCTTCTTTTACTCCCTTGCAATTTAAGCCTTTTGGAGGCATGCCTCAGAGCAATGTGGTGACTGTGTGTGGATATTATATCCTCTATTAGCCACTCTTTCAATCCAGAACGTGCCAAGTATTGCACCAGGGCTCTGTATGAAAATGCCTTATGATCACCCAAGTGCTCAAAAGGTGGCAAAGGAATGTCATCTGATACAGAAGGGAGGAAAAATACATGGACCATTTCTGAATGCTGTTATGGAGGGTTAAACTGAAAACATAGTTTTGTTTAGAGTATCTTGAAAGTGTTCAGGGTAGCATGGCCATTATGGAGGGAAATCTTAAATAACTGCTGAGAATCTGAAACCTCTCTAAGGAGTGAGAAAGGGTAAAGAAGATGTGGTTTTGATCTCTAGAGTAAGTACCAGGAGAAGGTCAAGAGAGTGCATTAGCTAAGGGAAATATCTTGAAAAAGGCAGGGTCATGCAGGAAGGGCATTTAGGAAAACACAGAAATAACTCTTCAGGAGACTGTAATGATGATGAACATTCCTAGAAAACTAAGCACTGTGGAGTGTGATGAGGACAGGAGGACAATTAGAGATCACTGAACTATCACAGCTTTTCTGCAACACTTTACTGTCTAGGAGAAACTTGACCTTTATGATTTATAACCTATTGAACTAACATACAGCCAGTTAGAACTTCAAACATGTTCTACTACAGCTCCATTGCAATTTTATGTTTTACTATTTACATTCAATTAAGCAACATTTCTGTTTTGAAAAACATGCTAAGGCCATTTCTCTGCAATGCAGCTTCCTCCTAATGATACCAGTTCCTGATAACTTGTTTATGTAAAGGCAGAGCATTAATTTTCTTACTTACAGCAAGGAATACTTTTTCCTGCCTTTATACTCTCGATTCCAGCTGGGAGCATATGATGCAGCTCTGACCCAGATTCACCTGCCATCTGGACTACCTTTTAGAAACACCCTTTTTCATTCTTTGTAGCATCAATAAAACTGCTTTAGCTTTGCCCCCCAGTCCATTAAAGAGGTTCTTGGATATAACTGCACGGATTAAAGCAGAAGACAGCTGATGTGTATGACAGAAACAGCTGCTGCTTACAAGTACTCAGCCCTGTCACCTCCAGTTCCCATTCAGTCTCACAAGTAACAAGTTCTCTTCATTAGGACAAAGTGGAGCTGTGTTTGCAAAGATCCTGGTCTAAGTGACTTCACTGCTCTCATGCTCCAGGCTAACGCAGGCTATTTAGCCAGGCTGTGAATGCCCTGGGGAGGACCAAGACCTCATTTCTGGTTTTGGCCTCAGAAGTTCAGGGAGCAGGCTAATGGAAGGGTGTCAGTGTTCAAGCAAATCTGGAAATCTCACATGATTTGAGGTATCAGAGCAAAACTAGTTAGCTGCATTTCAGTATCACATCTGATGAAAAAGACTGTTCAGCACAAGGTAAAGAAAGAGCTCTCCTATTGCTGGAATATTTTGAATGAAGAAGTTTCCTAAAGGAATGTTTCTTGGCTATGCATTTTTGTGTTGCCACAGATAATCAAAGATCTGGAATGTTACTTTTGCCAACAGACCCTTTCTAACTTATCAAGCCTCAAACTGTTGATGGCTGCTAAAGCTGGTCTGTGAAAATTTGGAAAATATACCTCTTGATTCTTACCTCCCATGGGGTTCCTTGCTGTTGTTATAACCATTTCCTAGCTCATGAAACACAATGCAATTGCATAACAGTGAGGAACAGAAACTAATTGATTGCTTAATGATGGTCAGCAGTGTGATGTGCATTGGAAAACTGGCATATGGTAGTATGCTGATTTTAAAGAAGTTTGTAAGAAAAGGAAAAGCCTTTTACATATATCTGATATTTAACCTGTGTCGCTGAACGTCAGCACAGATCACTTATACTAATTTTGCAGGATTTTTTTGAATGCCTCTCAGATATGTATGCATTTATGTGACTTTTTAAGTCAAATTATCCTTCTAAAATTTAAATGAATATGTGGCAACTGTCTGGTTTTTAGAAAAAAATAGCGTATAGGTTTACTATTCTGAGTTATCAGAAAGCTAACACCTTTGGGTAAAAACTAGGTAACATTTTGAATTCAAGATCAAGTGTTTTCCTTACAGTGTCTGTAATTCAAGAATCGCTTGCTTTAATTTATTTTTTCTTTTCCCCGAGTCCTTCAAAATAATAAATTTAACAACTACAATAATCTCTGTGTGGAAAAACTTGAAAAATGCACTGCACTATTTTAGATTGTTTGACCTAATTTAGAGAACTAAGGTCTTCAGCCTTTTGGATTAAATTCAGTCAGAATTTGACATCTACCAAGCATTGTGCCAATTGTTATCTGTAAATATGAAACACCTATGAGCTAGAGTTAGGTCATTGAAGAGAAACCAAGGAATTACAGGTCCAATTCACTGTCAATTAAAACATGATTTGAATTTTAAAGTAAATCTCCTGACATTAGCAATTGCCAGGGCTTTTCAGAGTCACGAGGCAGAAATCACTATTGTATGCCTTCGTGTTGTAAATGATGAGATTCACACATTTGTGTCACAGTCTAGCTGAGAGAAAAACAAAGCTGAGACCATCTGAAATGAAATCATGTTGTGATTTGTGCCAGATGGGTGCCTGAAGTAATTACAATGTCAGTGCTTCCTAAGTAGGGTAACGATATGGACCTAATTCTGGTCAGTCTGGAGAAATCTGTTGTGATGAACTTTCAACTCTATTTAGCTCAGACATATGTTGAAAGATAACCTAATGGGATGTTACTGCAATCTGCTGCTTCTTACCAAGGCTTTTGAATACACTGCTGCCATAATTGTGCCAGTCATGGTTTGTACAAGTATTGAGACAAATAGGCTAAGGCCTATTGTTTTTATACTTGGTGTGAAATCTAGGGAAATAATCTGTCACTTGGGTATTGTGGTATGTTATATGCAAAATAGTCGAGACTTGGGAGCCTTTGCTGAATTTAATTTCTTATCAGTTTGGAAAAACCTCTGATCATGCGTTTGGGTGTTGCAGGGGAAGCAAAAAGAAAGAATATAATAGTTAAATGTATCAAGTGCTTTCCTTCCCCTTCCCCAGGATCAGCTTAACCCAAACACCTATTCTAACCCCTCCATAGTCTTGGTTTCCCTTATTTTCACTTCAGATTAGGTTCAGTGTTCCCCACTGCCTTTGGGGAGGTGAAGTGCAAGAGGGGAGGTCACGTCCCATAATTGCATATTTTTGCTCCTCTTAATTTTTCTGTTTTTCCCACTGTTCTCTTCCTGTCCTGCTCTAGAGAAGGGCCCACAGGCCAAAGAAGTGCCTTTGGGGGTGCAGCTGCCCTGGCATGGGTTCCCCACAGCTGCAGTCCCTCGGGGGTGTTGCTGCTCAGCGTGGGTCAGCCGTGGTGCAGTCCCTCCTGCCCAGAGCCTGTTCCCAGTGACATTTCCAGGGCTCTGTGTCCTGCTCTTGTGGCTGGCACAGGCACTCTTAAATATCTTTTAAACCTGCCCGAGGTTTTTGGGGATGATGGGCTGTTTATGCTGGCTTCAGAGGCACCTGAAAACATCTCAGGGCACCTCTGCAACCCTCTTCTACCAAATCCCTGCTGTTGATGCCCAGTATGCAGCTGTAGTGCAGATTTTCCCAATCTTGTTTTAAAGTTTTAATCTGCAAAAGACATTGCACAGGAGATGTGAACCTGCAACACTGCATTTTGTAAGGAGTTGGAGGAAATGGTTAACTTCAAGGCAGGGCTGTTTGATGAATAGCAGATAAATAAAGAGGACTTGGTAAAGAATCATTTCTTAAATCCCAGTTGTGTGTCATAGTCCTTGTGTTTTATTGACATCAGTGTCATCTTTCACCCTTTAATAATGAGACAGCTGTATTTCCTCATGGACTCCTTTAGGATGACTTCTGACAGGTAAGCAGACTGCTCATTTATCTTAAACCTCAGCATACTTCATGCTCTTCTTCTTCTCTTGCTGCATTTTATTATATTTGCTGAAACAGCCTTAGCTTACTGGCATGAAATAATTTTTCAGTAGGCTGAGGCAACAAAAGCCTGAGCACCTGGGAGTGGGTGCTCTCACACCACTGGCACCTGATGGTCTGTGTAACCTGGGATTTCAGCAAGGGTACGTGTCCAGTTTGCTGACCCAGGATACACAGCTCATTCTTTGTTTCCCTCCTAAATCTCTACAGAAGTGTCACAGGCATGTCATCTAAAGAGCTTCAGGCTCAGCTGGCTGATGCTGGGATTCTCTGTGTGGCTTCAGTAGTGTTGGTTCTGAAATTGCTGTCTGAAGTGCAATGCCCTTCTGAGGGAACACTTCATGAGTGCTAACGCTTCATGGGAGTTTGAAATGCTTTTGGAGTTTGTTTTCTAATTGGTCATCATCTAAAGCTCATCTTTACTTTAAAGAGGGAAACTGGGATTTGAGTGTCTGTTCGAATCTGGCACACCAAGTCGAATGCTTCTAGATGGCAGGTCCTGTGACCAATATATCCTATTCATTGGAACAGAGCAGTCTATTTTAGAAATTGTCCAAGGCCTATTTTATTCAAAATGATCTATCACGCTGGCTTTACATAAGCTGAAGAAAATATCTTTTGCAAAGCTGACTGAAAGTCAGTAGACCAATTTGTGTAAAAAGAGTTCGGTGTCTCAATTTAAAATTATATTGAGGATGGAGGAGAAAAGGAGAGACCTTTTTGTGCTGAAAGTTAAGATGAGGACAAAAATAATTCTGGCATAATGGTCTCACCATGGAAAATGGGATTTCATTAAAATCAACCTTCAGCTGAATCTATCAGAACTGTCAGTCACAAGAAGAGGTTGTTAGGCATGTAATTCCATGGAAAGATTCTGGGTCCGCAGCCTGCCTGTTTATATCTTCCATGATACTTATACCTCCACATTTTTTGATTTGAGAAATAGGAGAATAGTTTATTTAGTCAGAAATGCCAAAACATTGAATTTCTGAATTAAGATTTATGGAGAGGGGAATGTGCTGCCTTGTCCTGAAATCTGTGAAGACTTTAGATTTTTAACTGTGAGTTTATACTGTTTTATGCCTTGCAACTCATCTCTAGTGTTGTTGAGTTTGATTTTCAGAGGTGATACCTATGAGTGATGTTGAACATGGCTTAGTATTTAAGTGTTTTGGAGAATCTGTGACTTTGGCAAGACATTTGCTCTGATGAGTCTAGGAGGTTAGGTGCACACATAATCCCAAGAGCTTCTCAGATGGGCAGAGAGAAACCTTTTGAAATTCAACAAAGGTGAGTGAAGAGTTCTGCATCTGGGGAAGAATAATCCACCAGGTCAGCCTCCAGTAAAAGCTAGGGGCTGACCTGGTTGGAAAGCAGGTCTGCTGAGAGGGATCTGGGGGTCCTGGAGGACAACAAGCTGTTGATGGGCCAGCAGTGTGCCCTGGGTGCCAAGAAGCCCAAGGGAATCCTGGCGTGCATTATGAAGAGCATTGCCAGCAGGTCAAGGGAGCTGATCCTGCCCCTCTGCTCAGCTAGTGAGTCTTTGTGAGGCCACATCTGGATGCTGTGTTCACTTTTGGGCTACTCAGTACAAGAGGGACCTGGAGCTCTTGGGGCAAGGGGCTGTGATGTGTAGGGGTTGTTTAGGAGCACCTCTCTTGGGGAAGTCTGAGCTGGGCCTGTTTAACCTGGAGAGGGCTGAGAGGGGCCCCATCAGTGTATGTGTCTGAAGGGAGAGCTCCAAGAGGATAGAGCCAGGACCTTAGTGGTGCCAAGAACAGGAGAAGAGGGAGCAGGCAGAAAATGAGAAACAGAAGGGTTCCACCTGGAGATGTGGAAGAACTTCTTTATTATGAGAGTGATGGAGCACTGAAACAGATTTTTCAGAGAGTTTTTGGAGTCTTCCTCAATGGAGATATTCAGGAATCATCTGGACACATTCCTGTGCAATGTGCTGTAGGCTGACGCTGCTTGAGGAGGGAGGTTGGACCAGATGACCCTCTGTGGTCCTTTCCAACCTTATCCATTCTGTGGTTCTGTGATCTTCAGGAAATTAATTACGAATAACTGCCAAAACACTCATATCTATTATTGAAGTTGTATTTAGTCTAAGATAATATTTTAAAAAGAAAATTCTCTCATATTTGTAAAATTTTCTATAGTAATTGAATCAAAGGACTTTGTGGCACTAATTAAAATGGGAGAGATCTTAATTATAGTATTAAAGTAATGTATAATAATTCTTTTTGCTGTTTTACTACTCTTTTTAAATTGCTGGCTATGTTAATAATTTCTTTGAGTGAAGTGTTAATGAAGTAGTGATTCCTACATAGAGGGAGAATAATTACTAACTCTACATGTTTTTATTTTCTGTGAGGGGTATTTGACATCCTTGATATACACAAATAGATTGGATTTGCCACTTAGCCACTTGATTTTATGTGACATGCTATCAAACTTGTTCTGGCTGAATGTAGCATAATTTCCACAGAAGGTGGTGGTACATTTTGGATTTAGCTTTGAGGGCTTAGGGACTGGGTGCATTTCACTGATTTATTTTAGTCCACATATTCAAGCCATTAGAAAGCTAAGGCTCTCAAATTTATCTCTGTGTGATCTGAGGAGACAAAGTACCTCACCAGTCTAAGCATAGCTCTCAACAAACAAAGGCTCTTTATTTGGAAGAGTAGCATGACCAGAACATGTACTGTGGTTTCAAGAAACAAGCTAGTATGAGTAGTTGGTTTTGGTTTGTTTATTTATTTTCTTTCCCAAGCTATGGGGCTCTGGGTGATATTTAAATTCCCTTCCAACTCAAACCTTTCTTTGACTCTATGATATGGCTATATGCTCACATGATAGGCTACTTGGTCTTCAAATAAGACAGATCATTTCTTCCAAGAAGTTTCCCAACTCTTCCCTAACATCTGCAAAAGCTGCTGTTTTCTTAGTTGTTCCTCCTGCTCCTTAACATCTGTAAACTCACCCTAAGGTGAAAACTTTCTTTGGACTAAGAGCTGTAAGATCTCTTACATTGGCAGTGTTGTATGGACTCATTTGAAAATTCTACATGTCAAAATTTTAACATTCAGTGTGCTTTATTCAGCATATTGAGTGCTGTTGGAGTGGGTAAAATCTATATGTACCAGACTGAACTTACACAGGCAATGAGTGATGGACAAAATAACTCAGAAAAGGAGCATTTTCCTTGAGAAAAAAAAGCCTCTAGTAGTCTTGTCTTTCAAGAAAAGTGCAAAAAATCCTTTAAAAATTAACATCAGTGCTAAAAGAAAAATCTCATTAGATACTAAGTGCAGTGAAGACATTGGTGTTATGGCAGAATATTGTTTTGAGTATCAACCCCTAACTCTCAGCTGTTCTCTAGGTGCTAAGTATTTATTCCTCATGCTTGGGAAACATGACTTACTGCTTCTAGCCTTGCCAAAAGCTTTTTCTGCTCTAAAGGTATCTAGCTCCCCTTTTCTAAAACTTGTGTAATTGTTCTGGAACAAAGTCAATTACATAAACCCAGTGTTTTCAATTTGGTACTTAGATTAATGTTTTCTGGAGCTTTTCAAGTCCAATAAAGGCTGTGAGTGTCAAAAAGCTTTTATTTCCTCCAATATCTCTTAATCTGCTGATACAAGAAAAAAGATACTGTCTCTGCAAATGCTACTTCAGCTGTTCTAACACACTCTTATTTCTTGTCCTTGTCTCACCTGGTCAGTAGTTGGAGGTTGTAAAGATTTTTGAAGGTTGTAAAGACAGATGCGTTAGGGAGGGATTAATTTCATCTCCTCTTGATGCAGCTAAACTTCAGCCTGGAGGTCAGAGTAGCCAGCTAGGCTCCCTCTGTGGGAGAGGGAAACAGGGACAGGCAAAGGAAAATTACATTCCTTTATTACTTATTTCTGTTGTACGAAAACAGGAACAACATGGGGAAAAATCCCAAAACTTCGAATCCACTTAGTTTCTCTTCCACCTTTTCCCTTCAAAAATGCCTGATTCTGCAGCAGGGTTTATGCTCAGATCTCCAGAATAGAGTCAGGGCCCAATGGCTTTCCAAAACCCAAGCAGGGAAAAGGCCCATTCATCTCCAAGATATGGTTCACACGAGTAAATTTAAGTATAGGAGAGAGGAGACTAGGAAACTAATTAGTCTCAGGGATTTAGGATTAGGATGCTGGTATTTGGTAATCAGAACAAAATGCCATTAAAATAGCAATTTTACTGTCTGACTTTTTAATACTCTATTGCAGTGGACTTTACATACCAATATGTTTGCATTATGTGGCTGACATACAATTTTCAATGAAAAATGCTGCAATTAACCTCCCATTATTAATCTTTTGAGCCTTTTTTTAATTTTTTCCAAAAGTGAATTATACTTGAATTTCTATACTGGACTGTTTTAACTAATTTCTTCTTGGTCTGACTTCTGAATGTGGTAGTTCTCATTTTTTCTCTCTTAAAAAAAAAAAAAAAAAACCCAAAACAAGATACAGAAAAAAAATCCAAGCTTTTCATACCAATATTTAAATGAAGTTCAGACAGCTGTTACACATCTTGTATTATTGTTGTAGATATATTTTTTCAAATGCAGTACTCCAGGGTATCTCCAGTGGTTCCAATGGCAAGTAAGTGAATTAAAGCTCTGTTTTAATGGACTTCAGAGGGACTTATTCACTCTTCCCTGCATATGGTTTTTTACCTGGAGCCTCAAGAAGACACCTGAAGAGATTAAAATGTGAATAAATTAATTTTAAAAGAGAAAGACTGTACTAAAATATGTGTTTAAATTTACTAATAGTTGTTGAAATTTCTGTACTGCTTATTAGCATCTGTTTGTGAATGCTGGGCATTTAAGCTGTAAGCTGTTTTGAAAAAAAAAAAAGTGCCTTTTTTGCTGGTTATTGTTGGAATGTACTTCCTTGTAATACAAAACAAAAATTAAAGATACAGTAGGTAAATAATACCACAAAAGGAGAGAAAGACAGGCAAGCATTTAATCAAAATAAAGATCATGTTCTTTTGGAAATGCCACAAAGATTTGAGATATTTTAGCTATAAATAATTCAATTTATAGCCTTGCTTTCTTACTAATACAATTCACCCATAGAATAGTAGCAA
Organism: Melospiza georgiana; assembly: GCF_028018845.1. Classification (NCBI taxonomy): domain Eukaryota; kingdom Metazoa; phylum Chordata; class Aves; order Passeriformes; family Passerellidae; genus Melospiza; species Melospiza georgiana. The sequence goes on along the minus strand of NC_080430.1, from coordinate 38,409,783 downwards.
GGGGTCAGGGCAATTATAGTTCTTTTTAATGAGTAAAAGTTAAAAGCTCTGAGTGCCAAAAACTGTTGTATCTTTTCTAAACAGTAAGTTATTCTGTATAGAGACATATTGTTTTTGATACCTTTAAGTTCATGCAGTTTTCAAATAAAGAACTTAAATGTTTTGGCCTCCAAATGCACATTCTATCTGTGTATGTCCTGTACCATTATTACATAGTATAAACCTTATTAATGGTATGATTTGATCTGCAAATTGAGTCACAAACAAAAGTCTGTGAAATTTATGGACAAAATGGCAAATTTTCTTTTTTCCTTGGTAGGAAGTAGAAAAAAAGTTACCTGATGAATTTGTGTATATACGTAGCTGATCAACTTTAAAGGACTTCTGAGATTTTATTTGGCCAGAATTATTGTATTTTGAAACTGACAGAATGCAAGATCAAATACTCTATTTCCTATGACTCTAACATTTAATGTAGGGTTATTTTGTGGTCTATGTTCAGCATATTTTTTCCTCTGATTTACAGTAACGTATTATTTTGGTTTTGCATAATACTTTGGAGAAACTGTTGGGCTTGTTGTTTCATATTTGATTTGTGTTAAGAACACCTTTTCACAAAAAATGCTTGTTTATCCACTTATTTGCTGGTGTAAGAGATATTCCAGTTTAAATAACTTTTGTTATACAAATTCTTGTGAGGGAGGGATTTAAATCTTATGGTCCTATATTTACTCTTTCATTGAAATAAAGGGTAAATGGTTTAGATTGTCTATTACTAGTGTTAACATTTAGAGTAAATGAACTAGAAAATGACTATGCTAGAGAAACAGTGTCCATAGGCAATATAGCGTACGACTCTTTAAAATTGTTTATCTGTTTGTGTTTGTTATTTATTCCCATCCCTCAGGAAGGTCAAGCAAGATGAACTCTGAGTCAGTGAATGCTCTGGAAAGAGCAGTAACAGGGCCTTTCAGATCAACATAACTAGGCTTAAATTTATTCATATTCCACACCCTGCATAAAAGCATTTCATGATAACTGGGCAGCTGGCCATGGATTTGTTTTGGAATTGTTGATTCTGCACTCAAAGATCCACAGCTAAAATTTTGCTTATGTGTTCCTTGGCAAACTATTGGCAAAGTGATGATAACATTGTCCATTGAGACAACATCAAGGCCTGTGAAGCTTTGGGTTGAAGGCTAAGGCATTTTTTGGACTGCAAAAGTTGTTGCTTCCATTACCTCTTTGTAAGCAAGGGTTTTGTTCATAATATTTGTAAATTAGTATTGGCTCCCTCCCCTATTATAATAAAACTAATAATTGAAAATAGCTGTGTAGTGATAGGATATTAATAAATTATTAGAGAAATTATTTTCTCATGGATTGCAGAAGATTTATCAAAGATGACCTCTTGGCACTCAAGTCAGAAAAGTCAAATGGTCTCTAAAGTCCCTTGTCTGAACAGTGAAAAGTAACCAGACCTAAAGATAACTGAAGTCCAAAGGATAAAATACCTTTGTGTAATGGGCTTTGGATGAAAGCTAAAGAGAGGAACCTGGTAGTAATACAGCTCCTGCTCGTCTTTCTTGAAATGTTTTCCAAGTCAATTAGCACAGCAACTTGTGCTGCCTGAGATTCCAGTGTCTTGTCCTTTGTACTCTATTTTCCTTTTCCATTTTGTTAACATTTGTAGAAAGCACAAAAATGAAAGCATTTTGGGTAAGCACTCAAATCTGTTGTCACAGTTTAGATTAATTACACTCAGTTATACAATGTGACCTGGAATTAATAGCCAGGCTTTATTTGGGCTATTAAATGAGATTTTTTTTTTTACTAGAATGCTTGCAAGTGTTGAAGTAATTTTTTTTTTCAAATGATATGCAAGTTGGATGATTAATTAAGCTTACTGATGTTCCTGTGGCAATACTGTGAGTGAGAGAAAACTACATATGTGCCAGATTTGTGGTGTAGGGGATTGTGGACCACATATTTATGTACACACACACACACACACACACACAGTGTTGGGTGTCCGTGGCACATGACCCCCTGCTAGTGTGTGACAAGAACATCTCATGCTGATAATTTTCTCTTGGCATAGCACTACTCTGATATCACCACATCCCATGGTACTTCAAAGGGAAAAAGAGGTTTGCCTGGTGTTTGATTTATCTAAACTTATAATTTATTATTACTATTACTACTAGTATGATATTTCTTCATTTTCTCTTGGAACAGTGAACATTTTTTCCAATCTTATTTTGATATAGAAAGAGTACTGAATCTGTTCTCCTTTCTCTTCTATGGTTTGTTCTCATTCTGTCTCTTCACTCAGAACTCCTCTCTGAGTTCACTGTCAGGCTGCTGCAGGACAGTGGGGCTGCACTGTGGGCTTCCAGCAGACGTTAGCTGGAATCACTGGGAAGTTGCAGCTCACTGGGGCTGCCACAATAACTATTCATGCTGCTGTGGCCTGTGGGCTTTCCCTTCTGGATGAGATCCCTGAGTGTGTTGCTGCCAGTGGGCACATGGACATTCCCTGCCATCTGGTGTGAGAGCTGACTCCACCCAGTGGCTTTGGTGTCACTTGTCAGATTGAGTGGATCTGTCCATGCCATTGGGCACAACAGTTACTGGGGAAAGAAGAAAATAATATCTTTCCTTCCTCACCTTTTGAAGTTTATGAAAAAATCTTATTTTATTCATTAACTTTGAACTATCTAAGCAAATTTAAGCAACATAAGGTGAAGCAGATAAACAATAAACCCAAACCATTTTCCTGGGTAAAGCAAGGTGAGACCTTCACTCTTCAATTGAAACTTCAGTCTCTGTGAACAAAGCTGCAATCATACCCAAATAGTCTGGGAATCTCTTATTTAACCAAGAGCTGCAGATTTTGGCAGTCTTCAGAAAATATGATGAAAAATAAATTTAAGTAAACAATAAATATTGCAGAACTTGTGTGTAGACAAAATTTGTATAATGCACAGCCATTCCAGGTTCCCTGAATAGGCAGACTGATGTTTATTGTAGCTTTATTTTAGCAAGTAGTTTTGTTTGTTTTGTTTTTTTGGGGGGGAAGGGCTTGCTTGGTTTGGTTTAAGTTTAAATCAGTTGACTGCAACAGAAAGGACTGTGGATTCTTCATTATATATTCTCAGGCAGATACCATTAATTTTGTTTTGAGCCCAATTTGATGCTTTCCTTTTCTCTTAGTATTGTTGAAGCTCATTTATAAATGGCCATATTCAAACCTGAAATAAGTGGAACAAGGGGTAGGTGGTGCCTGGTCTCCCACTGAAGTCACTTAAGCCTTTCCTCTTTCCTCCTGTCTTTTCTCTCAGCCCACTGGACTTCAGGGTTAATTATTATTTCACTGGGTGACAGTCAGAGATAATCACATGAAGAGACTATTTGAGCTTTCTGTGCCTTGAACCAACAGACACTTTTTTTGAGCTGACTGGCACTTAAGCCATAATTTGAAGGTTTTTTCAGTACCATAAAATAGAAGGTAAATATATTTAGAATGATGCTGGTGGTAAACAGGGATATGTGGGCAAAAAGAAGTACTACTATAACTTCTGTTGGCAGGCTTAGAAGGTGGAGCCTTGGACATATTTTGAGTATGTGGAAATACTAATGAAATCTTAATTAGGTGTGGAGTTGGCTGTTACTCTGGTAAACACAAAAATAAAGCCATATTTCTGTTCTTTAGTGTAGCTGTGAGGATAACATATGGCCTCCAAGCTTTTAAGATTTTTTTTTTTTCTGGAAACATTTATGCATCATTAATACTTAGCCCTTCTGGTAGGGAATAAACCAGCATTTACAAACATTCCCTTTTCTTTCTGTCTCAGCATGGAGCATGTTGTTTGTTGAGGTGGGATGAAAATCAAGCCAGAGCTATTTAGATCATCTGTTTCAGATACTGGACATCCAGCCTATTATGCATTTTTTCCTGATATATTGTGTCACTCTCATTTAGGGGTTTTTATGATATTTTGATACAAAGTAAATGTATGAGTTTGCAAATTATCTGGACTTTCTGCAGCATCTTGATGTGCAAATGTTATTGCTTAATATTAAATAGAGTTTGCATTGTGGAATTCTGGTATATCTGAACACATGTATCTGTGCCTAAAGAAAAAGATACTTTGTAGATGCATGCAAGTAAAGTGCTAATATCTGAATGAATGTGATTTTATGCCTTGCACATGCAAGTAGTATGCTTTAGAAGAAATATTTTTCCTTGAAAACCCTTTGTTTCCATAGATAATTAAGAGTGAAAAAGCTGTTTTCTATTTTTTTTTTTTTTTTTGTCTAAACAAGGGCTTCTTTAATATTTGGTTTCATGACAGCAGAAACTCAGAGATCCTTTTGTATTTGAGAGACTCATTTGCCAGGCTTATCTTCATTCTGGGGAAGGAGTTTGGAGGGGATAGGTGAGATCCTTGGTGAGACTCTTCAGGGCAGTTGCTGCCTGTGCAGGTGCACTCGGAGCCCTGGCAGACAGAAGGTAACATCAGTCTGCAGCCTTTCATTCAGCCAGGAGCTCAGTTAGATCTCTCTCTTCTATCCAGGTATTAATTTCCTTGTTAAACTCTATTGAAATCAAGCAAATGTTTGCTGTGATAATTTGATATTTCAGTTCTCTTGGTGTAGCTGAAATTTGATGAAGGTGAGCAATCTAGATGTATGTGGCATAGTTTGGTTGTGCAGCATATTGTTCATTCAAACTCTTTAGTAGCAGCTTATTTTTTGTGTTTTTTCTTTTACTTTTTCCTTTTTTTCCCCTCTTTTAATTAAATAAGCAAAATGAGATTAAAGGCTGGCATTAATGACGTTACCTGTCTTGGTATTGAATCCTATTTTGTGTTCCCCATTAGGTTTTGTGGTGTTGAAAACTTTTCTTTTGACAAGACCTGAGGACCTGAATACTAACAGGAGTGAGCGTAAGACCTTTTGGAAGAAAACAGTAGGGGTTTCTGGCATATATAAAATTTTGGAGACAGTTTGGGAGTGTTAGAATAAGCCCTGGCTGTTTCTGCAGAAATGATGGACAGTTCAAGGTGCTGACATTTCCATTGTTATCCCTGGTTGTGAGACTTTATATGATACTGAAACAACTGCAGCAACTTGTACCATGTTGAGAGATATTCCAAGTCTATGCTGCCCTGTGTTACTCTGGTTTTGCTGCTGTGAATGGGGCTGTTTCTTGGAAATAAATAAACAAAAGAGAGTACAGCCTTGAGGACTGGGTAGCCAGGCAAAATACGGGTCTCAAGAAGTGTCACAAGACAATGATTATGGAGGTGACGCCTGCCTGCGTTTCTCCAGGTGAAGAGAATTTCAGAAGGCAGGTTTTGCTAAGAGTTAACGATGGTTTAGTCGTAATTTATCAATGGTAATGATAGTTTGGTGTTTTCTTCATTATTTTTCTTCTTTTTTATCCCTTTGTGTCACCTGCACCACTCCATTAAATATTTAGAAAAATGGTTTGAGATTGTGTGGCCCATCAAAAATATACTCTGGGGCTTGTAGGGATGCATCTTTTAAGTTCTAGCAGGAAGGAACTTACAGTCCAGTCTGCCTATAACAGCTGTAAATTTAACAAATATACTTATTAAAGGAGAAAAATGGGGCAGCAGAGGGATGCATTTTCTCTCCACAGGTGTGTTGTCCTAACCATTTGCAAGGAGGGAGTAGGGGGAAAATTTTACTTTATTTAAGAAAGGGGGTGTTCAAAGCTGCCAGGCAGAAGATCCACATGGTTCAAATTGCTGTCTGGAGGCATGCTAATTGGCATGCTTCTCCTGGTCTCCTACTGAAATGTTCTTACAGTAGCTTAAAATAAATTAAACCAAGGAAAACTGAAATGTGTAGAAGTAATTGTTTGAACTCCAGAAAAACAGGGGAGAGTACAGCAAAAATCATCTTTTTATGACACAGTTGGATACCAAGGCTTTACTCTTATGAATCTGTCCGGTCTTTCAGTTTGGTCAGAGAGTTAAGGTACTTTTACAGCTGTGAAATAACTTTGAAGTGTATGTATTTAAAATCTTCTCTAAAGAGTAGCCTCCTGAGGTGTGAAATTTGTTTTCTTGAGAGACCCAATGGGATACCAGTGATCCAGTGCTCCTTGAGCATCCTTTATCTCAGCACAGCGCAGGCTGTGTAATACACTGACACTGCTCTGCAGCAAAAGAGACACAGCTTTGAACGAGGACCGCATTTGAGCTACTTTACACAGCAGGGGCAGCTGTTTTAAGGATGCTGAAGTTCACTGTTTTTAGCAGAACATTTGAAAGGCACTGCATCAAAGCCCGACCAGGTGCATTAGGTGTTTGGGGAAGTATCAGTAAGTGCCTGACCTGCTGTGGACTCTCTTAGCAAGTGCATCATGTTTTCTGCTCTGCAGCACTAAGTGTGGGTGTTCTTGTGTTTTATGAATGCACATACTGAAATTCTATTTGGCTGCCGTGTAATAGCACAAGGTAGTAGAGAAATCTTGCATTTGCTGCTTCCCATGAACTGTTTTAATGTGTTCAGTCAGTTTGAGTTGCAGCATCTCACCAACTGTTCCAGTTTGCTTCAGAAATGTTACGTGCAGCACTCCCACAGCCTTTTTCTTTGGGATTGAAACTATTCCAGGCAAGTTTCAGAAGGCAAATGATGAAGAAGCTGCTACAGCTCTGTTAAATACGTAACAGAGTTTGAAGAATTCTGGATTTGTATCTTTGTGTAACAACAGTACATTTTCTATGAAAAATGCATTAATTATATTTGTACATTTATTGAGTGAGACATTTATTCTGCCTTCGTAGTAAAGACTTCTGTATTTTGATACTCAAAATTGTGATTTATTTTACTTTAGTCACTGCTCAGGCTGTGTGTAGTTCACAGTATATTTTGATACCACATATGTGATAAAAACTTATAGACATCATTTGGATGGTACTGCATCTTTTTTTTTTTATTTCTTCTCTTTTTTCTTTTTTCCCCTTTTGCTTTCAAAAGCAGAATGTTATAATTTGGTCCCTAGAGAAACACTGAAGGAATATGGAGATGTTTGCTGTTCTGATAATTTAACAGTGATTTTCACTAAAATTGTTCATCTTCCTCATGTATAAAATTGTGCATGAAACACAATTCCCAAAACTGTATATTATATCACTTGCAAGTCAATAGGTTTGTGTTCAATTATTTGTGTTATTGTCACAGCTGAATACAAATATGGTGATTTTTGTTATGGTAATAGATGAAAACCTCCTAGTATTCCTCCTTGTTTTTTGCTGTTTTTATTCCAAGTGGAAAGGATTGTACCACCCAATTTAATAGAGTCTACTCAAGAAATATTTTATAAAGATTCTGACAACTATGTTTTGAGCTATTCAGAAACAAAGGCACTTCTGACAGCGCAGGAAAATAGATGAGTGATCACATTTTAATGGGTGCAGGTTTTCCTAGCATAAGGAGAAAAGAAAGAAGAGAGGAAAAAATGGAGAAGAAAATGTTGTAAGGGCCCAGATTTTAGTACTGATAGTAACTGAAGGCAAGTTTGAGGACTAACATTTGTTTTCTTTGATAATTCAGCTCATTAAGTGGGACTTAAATGAAATCCTTTGGTTCTCTTGGGCAGGCAAGATACAGCAATTGAGCAATGTGTAATGTGTTCTATCCAATAGCTGATGCAGAGGATGATAAATCTAGCAGAAATATATTTGCTGGCTGTAGGCAGAGTGGAATTAATTAAGAATTTTAATTGTCATCCGAGAAAGAATTTATACCTCAGAATTTATAACATGGTTAAAGTTAACTACAGTTTTCTTTGAAAAAAACCTATGACAAGCAGGAAACTATTAAAGCATGATTACTTGGAAATATTTAAGAAACCAAAAGCCAAATTCTTTGTTTATAGTTACCATAACATTGATAGAATAAAAATCCTGCAGGGATAAAAAAATTTAAGATAGATACTGATTACTCAAGTTTAATTTAAAAAAACCCCCCCCAAAAAAAGCAAACTCAAAACAATTAAGCATTGCCAACCTAGCTCTGCATTGGGATCAGTCTGGGTAGAATATATTTAAAGTTTGTTATTGATGAATCTAACTTGGAAACTAGCTTGAAGCAAGTCCCATGAAGGCGCAGCTAATCAGCTGCAAGCTGTCCTTTTGCTGGGTTCTGCCAGGAAATTTTCTTGACACCAACAGAGTTTTTCCCTTTCCTCTTCCTTTCCTCGTGTTTTAAGCCACCTTTTGAACTGCCTTCTGTCATCTGTGGAACAAACTCAGTTTTTGTACAACATCATGAGTTACTTATTTGTGCCAATATTAGTGAAGCAGTCAGCAGCTGTAGGAACGGAATTTTGTAGTGGTGGGTCATCTTGCAAAAGAGGATATTAGCTAGGGGGAGGAGCACTGAGGGTAGAGTCTTTATTGAGCAAAAAATGTATCAGGCCTGCTTTGTTAAATACAGCATATATTTTCAAAGATTTATTGTATAATTACCTTGATTGGATGAGGAAAAAAAGTGTCTAGAACTAATCAAAGAGGCACAATTCATTGGTTTTAATAATCATTATTTGCCCCTTTCTGAACTGCAGGTGCTTGGCTTGAGTGTATGGATGGTAGTGCTTATCTTCATGAGCTTTGATTAATATCTAATTCTTTGCATCGTGGAAAGAGCTAATCAGATATTCAATGTGCTAATCAGCTTCTCAATTTGATTAGTAATATACTAATCACTTAAGAAAATCAAATGTGACATATGTTTACGGTTTTTGACTTAAAGTTACAACCATCTTTGAGGGTGAGGAGGTAGGAGGATCTGCTTAATACCACCAGTTTGATGCAGGGTGAAGTATGAGGCAGCTGCAGCCTCTCCAGGCGTACCAGGGAGGGGAAAAAAGCTCAGGAGCAGATGCTGCAGTTCTTGCTGTAAGGGCTGCACTTGAACTGGTGTCCCTGGTGCCTGCTGCTTTACCTAGTCAAGAGTGAAAGTGAGAAAGCAATGTCCTGACTCCTCAGCTGATTATTTTCTGTTTTCAATCTTGGAATTTCCCTTGGGATGTCCCTTTTGTAGGAATTTTTCTTTTTCTTTTTTTTTTTTTTTTGTGACATGTCCTGACAGTGGAGAAAAATACTCTTTTTATTATTTAGTGTTGTTTCAGGATAAGTGTCTCTGAGAGCATGCTGACATGTGAAATATTGTCACCAGCAGTGTGGGGCTTTTACTTTGCACTGTTGATAGGCACTGCTCCTCAGAGCAGGGGGACTGTTTCTCTTGTCTTCTTTTTTAGCCATTTTGGGTTTCCTTTTTCTTTTGATTGTAAAAATCTCTCTCCTAGTGAAGTTGTCAAAGCTTGCTTCCTTTCATGTCGTTTTATCTTTATATTTGTCTTTTTGCTGGTGAGGAGCGGACAGTGCTTTGCCACGCACTTCTTTTGTTGTACTTACTTTGCTTCATTTATATTTGCTCATTTATCATGTTCAGGCTGCATTGCTGAGCCCACACTGTATTAAAAAGAGGAAGTGCTTCTTGTAAACCTATTAGAAATTAGAGTTATTTGCTTGTCTGAAGGTTTATTAATTAATAATGCTTTCTCTGTGTTACAAATCTGTAGGGATATCTCTGCTCTGTGTTCAAATCAGTTTAGGTAAATAAACCAAGGAGTAAGGTATGCTTTCTATGTGCCTCCCATTTACAATGTTGCGTACATTGCTGGAACTAAAGTCAGATGAAGCATGTGCTGAGGACTTAAGTGACCAAACTGTCCTTTTGTCTGAGAACTTGTTGAAATAGAAAATTCAATGGACTTTATTACATTAATTGGTGTTTGGTTCACCTTTAAAAGCATAAAGTAGCATTTTAATTATTGTTTAATCAATATTTAATTTCCACTTTAAAAACGTTGTGCCTTCAGCTCTTAGATGGCTCCATCTCTTCACTTGTCTGTTGCCTGGCAATATTTGAAATGGCAACTGACTGAATATTGGTCCAAATAAAAGTATTTGTAGTTGGAGTCTGAAGTCATAATTGGGATGGTAATGATATCTGAATGTAAATGTATTCCCTCTGTTTATCTGATGAGTAGGGAATTGGATGAATCCCCATCTGCTACAAGTAGGTTTAGTATCAGCTGTAGCAAAATGCATGCTTTAAATCTGGATTTGACTAAAAACCAACACATGCTGACCATGTATTTGTCAGAATAATAAAAAACCTGGGAGCTGAATGATAAATATTGTGATTATTGCTTTTGATGTGTGTCACCTTCTAAATGCAAGTATGAGTTCTGGCCCATGGAAGATGGAAAACCATAATTTTAAAAGGTTTTAAAAGGAACTTCAGTTCTGAAGTAGTGATAGCCTTCACTTGCCTCTGCCTGAGGTAGTTCAGGTTTAAATATTATACTGCTTGCAGGTCTTCTGTGGGAAATGAACATGCAGAATACAAGAACACATTTCAATATTTGATAGTATTGAACAGCCCCAAGTTTCTCCCCACTTTTTGGTAGTATGTGTCTAGATAAAACAACGAGCTTAAGTTTAATTTGTAACTCAGATTCAAAGCATTTGAGAGTATTTGTATTTTGTTCTTTATTTTAGAGTCAGGTGACCCTCCTATGTTGAATAGGACAGAGAAAGGCATGGCAAAGCTATTAATAAAATTTCAGAAGGAAACTGATCTTGCTCTGCTCTCTGACTGAGGAAACCTTTGCCAAAGATGGTGTTCAGGTTCATGAACTTTGATTACTTTTTGCCTCAATTGTCCATAAAGGATTGTATTCTTATGTTAGAGCAAAGTTTGGATGCTTTAGTGTTATGACAGTGTTAGGCCAGAGGGCTTTTGGGTTCAGTCTGTGTCAAGTTAAACCTTGGAAACAAGGAGAGAGTGAGTGCTGCTAAGCCAAGGCTGAGCTGGGGGCAGGCTGAGCACTGCTTTGCTTGCAGAAAAAGTACATTCCCAAGCACTGAAACAAATCCCCCTTTGCTATGAATCCATAAGAGGATATTTCTGTAGCAGTATTTGTTTGACTTCATGAATATTTAGTTTGCAATGTGTTTTGAATGCATTGTTACAATATTTCCATCATAAATATGGCCATTAAAAAAGGACACAAAAAAGAGGATGGCATTGGTTAAGACAGAAACAGGGGAGTGTGTGTCTTTATATGTGCTCAATTAAGCCTTAGAAACTAGTAATTTATGGCCACATTGTGACACTTATGCTGACAGATAGAGTAGGATATTATGGAAAGATTCTGTCCAAATGGCTGAGGCTGCAAGCATTTCCCCATGGAAGGAAAGACACAGAGAGGATATTCTCTGTGCGATTCAGTAGTGCCTGTGAGTGTGGCAAGTCCTGGACCTTTTCCCTGCAGTGTCACTGACCATGAAAAACAAACAATCCTGTGGTTCAGCCCTCATTTCTTCAGCCTATTCTGCCTGCCAGTGGGAGTGTACAGTGCTGATGCTTTTGGGATCTTTCCAAAGAGCAGAACAGCTGGGATTCAGACTTGTGCAGTGTCCTGTTACTCGCTCTCATTGGCATTTCTGGAGGGAAAAAAAAAAGGGAATTAAAACCCCCACAACCCTTAACACCAGATCTGGCCATGTGTCACATGGCTCTTTGGCAAGTACTCAAAAGTGTATTCTGCTTTCTGGCATTTCCCTTACAGCAAATTTGTGCAGTTGCCTACTGGTGCTCAAATGGTATGTGATAATGAATTTTCCCATAGAGATGGGAATGTCATAGCAACCTTCTTAATAAAAAGATAACTTTCAATCACACTAATATACTCCTGGTAATCTAGAGAAAGAAGGATATTTTCTATGGTGTCATGCTCAAAGAAATGTGAGACACTCACTAGGTTGTAAATAAATCTGCCTGCTCCTTCTAAAGAGCCAGAGACTGCAATAATGGCATTCAAAATGATGCTGACATCAGCCCAGTAGTTCTTGCCACGAGTGAAAGAGCAAATAGTTGCCATTTAATTCTAATGCATCGAGATAGCCTGGAGCTAAATAATACATTTTTGTTAGTAATTATTTAGCACAATCCCAAGCTGCAAAATAAATTTGCATACGACTCGTCCCTTGAGGATTATCTTGCTTAGAGGGTATATGGGAACACAGGAAGGCAAATGACTCCAAGTTGATGGTTTGTTTGCATTATTTCAACTGTTAAAATTATCAGAAGCCTTTAAATAAAAATGCAATCTAAATAAGTTACTGGTTTTAAACATTAAGGACTCTTGCATGCAATATTTAACAATATTCCATCAAAGATATTACCTTTTTATGTGAAAAAGAATGTATGAATACAAAAATGCTTTCCTGAGTGGTATGGAACCCCTGTGGTTGTTTTTGTTAATGTTCAAATAATTGAATGCATACAGTAGAGGCCATGTGAAATTCCTCCTCTCATTCAGTGAATGGAAAAAAAAATTAATTGATACTTACAAATCTTTGTGTATCAATTTTTACATAGCTTTAAAATGCAGCAGTGGTTGTGTTGATTCTGAGATGAGCTCAGTTGGTTAGAACATAGTGCTAATAACAGCAGTGTTGTGGGTTTGATCCCTGTCCAGGCTGTTTACTTGGCTGCTGGACTCAGTGGTCCCTTTGGTGCCTCCCAACTCAGAATGTTCTGTGATTCTGTGGTTGAACTCAGTGTAAAATGAAGGTTTATTCATTGGCAGCGATGTGAGTCTGTGTCTTTGTGCTTAGCTGTGATCTTTGAGTGAGCTGGACGAGACCAGTGAGGCTCCTAAGGGCTGAAATTAGGAGCTCCTGGCTCCACTGGAACATCCTCCCTCCTCATCTGTCCCTTACTGGGCTGTTGAAAGTGCTGCTCCCACCTCAATGTCCAATGGAAACATGCTGGAGAGCAGTATGCAATCTGGCAAATCCTGAAAATGACTGTACTGATGAGTAAAGAATAACATTTATCCCCAACAACCTCCCTCACTGCAAAATGTTGTTCCAAATTTACACTGTTTTGCTCTCTCTTATTTCATTTTTACATCTCTCTGGTTTGATTGCTCCAAGGCAGCTCTGGTTCCACTAGAATTGCAGAACTTCTCCTGTTATCCATGTTTCACAGATAGCCAAACATTGATGCCACAGTATGTATTTAACATGATAATACAAGGTTATTTATTTTGGGCAGCCTTCTCAAATGTGGGACGTTTTCCTGGCTAATAAGCATCTCTCTTATGAGGACAAGCTAGGAGAGCTGTGACTGTTCAGCCTGGAGAAGAGAAAGCTCAGGTGTATCTTGCCAGTGGATATAAATACCTGGATATCAGGAAGCACTTCTTCACTGCAAAGGTGATGGAGCATCAAAAGAGGGTTTGCTCAGTGAGATTGTGGATTCTCCATCTTTGGATATATTCAAAAGTTATCTCAACAGGGTCCTGGACAACTGTGTTGCCCTGCTTGAGAGGGATGACATCCAGAGATCCCTTCCAACCTCAGCCATTCTGAGATTCTGTGACATCCTTGATCTGGTGTGTTATGATTAGTAATTTTCATTTGTATGGGGCTTTCAGGCAAAAAAAGAGGAAAGAAGAGGAGAAGAAACATTATTAAAAAAAAAGCCCATAGCAGGGTTTGTTTAAACAGATGGACTACAAAAGGAGGGAAACACAGTCCTTTGGGTTAGCTGGTGCTGTAAATCTTAGTCCTCTGAGGGTAGTGAAGAACTCAATTTTGGGGACACCAAATAAGCTCATGTCCTAGTGGTTTTGGATCTAGGAATAGCCAATTTCTAGGAATAGTGGTCTCTGGTTGGTATTGGAGAGGCTGCACTGGGACCTTGTACTGGGAATAGACGCTGCCTAATCACAGCTGAGAGCTGCTGGAACTGCTGCAGTCCCTTGCAGCCCTTCCTCAGCACACAGGCTGACTGTAGATAAATGGGGGGGTTAATTATGCTTTTCCTTGAAAGGAGGAACAGAGTTAAAGACAAAAGGCTGAGATGGTTCATCAGTGAAGAAAGATGAATGTGGAAAAATCTGTCCCTCTCCTTTTGATACATCATGATTCAGTGATTACAGGTTAGGATAGAAGCAGCAGGATGCTCTGTGCTCAGATAGGCCCTCTCAAACTAATAGGTAGGTAGGTATTATTGGCTATTATTAGCTAATAGATAGGGGCTATTATTGATTTGTAAAGTGCATCTTGACAGAGCTGCTGGAAAATCTGGGAGTTTATTACCCACCTCTGTCTAAAGCTGCAGGAGTTTGTGGCTGAAGCTGCTGCCAGTGGTAATTTCTCTCCAAATCAACTATCTGATATTTAAACTGGAATCAGACTGAGAGTGACTCTTCTGAGATGAATTAACACGAGGTTTATGAAGTGTTATGTAGGCAGTGCTGTGTCTACTCAGGGTGCAGGCTGTAGGTCCCACCACCTCCTTCCTCACCTGCAGCATGACTGCCTGTTGCAGCTGAGGCCTTGAATCTGAAGCAAGGCCTGAGTTTTCCAGGCTTCTTAGCTCTAATGCATATGAGCTTTTTTATAAAGAGACCTTTTTTGTTCTTGCATACCTCATATGCAGACTTGGTTGCTGCATTTTCCATTGAGAGAAGTGATTGAGGATGCTTTTATCTTGCTGAGGCAATTTGATGTAAAACGGATGAGAAGAATGGCAGCAACTATAAACGCTTCCTTTGATAAGCAGTGTTTTTATTGGTGATGCTTAAAATTTACAAGTGGAATAATGTTTCTGTGACTTAGGTGTTAGACTTTTAAAGCTGAGTTTCATTAATAGGAAATTTTATATCAAGGAGAAGAGATTTTAATATGTATTTGCTAATTTCGAATGAACTTCACTGTGGCATTCAAATATATTTTGTTTACAGTGACAAGTGAGTGCAAATGAGGTTGCAAAGGTTGCCAGTCTGAATGTTTTGGCTTTCAGTGTTAACTTGGAGTGACTTGTTCTGAGGGAAGGTCATATAAGAGAGATTTTAGAATTTGAATCTAGCTCTGAATTGTGATTCACAGTAATTAGATTATTAACATTTGCTATAAAAATATGTATGAATAAATTCAGCTGTGTTCATACTGAACATGGCCCAGTAGCAAGCAGACTGACCTCAGAAAACTCCTTGGAGGTTCAGGAAAGAGATGGCATTTTATTGTAGCACAGAGGAAAGTGGAAGCACGGTGCAGTTCAGATACCTGTATCATTATGACAATGAAAGATTTCTCTTAATTGGCAAGCCTGGGATTGAAGTGCTTTTCAAGAGAGTCACATTTGGGGAATAAGGAAGCTAAATTGCCCTCAGATTGTTTCACTCAGGTTTTGACCCTCAGCATAGAGTGAAGACTTGGAGCTGTTCTCCATTTAATGGGGACAGGGCAGGCATGTAGAGAAAATCTGGGAGGACTTGAGGTCTGAGAATCCTAGAAAACCTAATCTTCCCTCAGAATAAGGACAAGAAAAAATTGACTCTGGTTTGGTCCTCTGTAGTGATTCTGCATGTTATCACTGACTTGGAAGTGTTGATTTGCTGATGTTGTGCAATCACAGGACTGAAATAATTTGGCTTCGTCTTTAGCAAAAGCAAGGAAGATCTGAAAGTGGTTGCTCCTGATGGTGGATAAAATATACATAGAGTAATGTTTTCTTACACAAAATACTTGGGATTTATTGGTTTAGATATTTTGCCTTCTGGAGTTCTATTTAACACCTGTGTTTTTTTCTGAGAGATGCTATAATTCATGGACTATATAAACTTTTGTTAAAAATGTCATGTTACTGGGTTGTCATCTAAGGCATGCTTCCTAAGTGCATTATTTATTGAGAAGTATGTTGTTTCTAATCAATTACATGCCTTTGGGCATGCTATTAATGACCTCATAATTAGAGCAAAGTGCATTAGATTTCAACATGTCGGGAATAGTGCTGTAGCACTGCTGTTGACTTGCACCAAAGGTGTTAAGATTCTCTAAGAAGTGGAAAATATTACTGAGATCTTGACTGGCATCCGGTAACTTGAGAAACCAAATTCTGGAAATAGATCTAAGTGACAAATCTAATTATGAATTTTACCCATGGTTTTCTGCCAAAAGTCAAGGAGCTATCACAAAAAGAAAGACTTTTTTTTTATAGCCTTCTTTCAAACATTTCCTTTCGATAGCTTTGGTGAGTTCTCTGCACCTAGGCTGTGAAGGGGACCAGCTGTATGGAAGAACTTAGTGACCAACACCTGCCCCTAAGGGTACAGTAGGATGGCATCATTTGTCACAGGCTGTACCATGGGCTGTGGTTATATTGCACAAAGTGGTGACCCTTGGCCTTCTCTGGCTGAAGAATAGAATTCCTCAAGTGCCTCTGCATGGCACACTGCATGGGGCTATGGTCATTGAGCTGTATGCAGTTGGATTTATTATTCTGTGGCTTGACTGCTAGGAAAACATTGAGTTGAAGTTGAGTTGAAGTACTGGAGTTGAGTTGAATTTCAAAAAGGAGATGTTACTGAAAATGTTATAAATGACCTTGTTTATTTTATAAATGCTGCAAAATAGTAGAAACAAGTAGTAGTGGAATTGGGAATGTGAGTTTTGATGCCTCTTGCATGCCTCTGCCATTCTGTATTTCTCTGCTGCTGTTACTTGAAGACTGGTGCTAAAAGATGAGGGGAATAAAATTACTTCTTAAGCTAATTTTTAAAAAAAAAAACTTTTTGACACGTATGAAATCTACCCAGATTTAGTTATTGGTGTTTTAGAGTAGTGGAATCAAACAGCATTTTTAAACTGCATGGCAAATCTCTCAACCTACCACAGGAAGATGAATTCTTCAAGGTTCTAGTTGCCCAGCTTGGTTTTAGGTGGTGTCAGAGTAATTAGTGGTATCTGTATGAATTTGTATCACTGATAAATTCAGCAGAAAAAATTACAACATATTTCCAGGTAACTACATTGAAAAATTCTGTTACCTCAGGTATTTGTCTGCTCTCTCTTCTTGCCAGTGCTTATGTGAAAATATAATCATGATTGCATGGCAGATTTACTGCTGTGCACTTAGTTCTAAATGGAGAAAAAATGCATAGGCCTGCCACAGTGCTTTTTCCCTGTGAAATGGGATTTTCTGGCTGTGCAGCTTGATCCTGCTAAAGGGATTCAGAGGTGTCCAGGACAGCCCACAGGATGGTCTTGACAATGTTGCAGCTGAGCTGGGCTCTCTCAGCTGAGTGACACTGAGGGTCAGACTGGGTGGTTCCCTCTTCCGGTCACGATAAGAACTTGGAAATACAAGAATGGATCTGTCCAATTATGTCCATGAGGGATAACTGAATGGCTCTTCTCTCTTCCTGGGCACTGCAGTGTCTGTGCATGGCTCTGGAGAGCCATACCAGCCTGTGGAGAGGCTGGGGATGCTGTTGGAGGTTTGCAGTGAGCTGCCCCCACTTCCATGGCCGCCCAGCTCCCACGCATCCTCTCGTACCTGCCTGCAGCCCATTGCTGGGTGTGCTCCCCTGGGGCACATTGGTGCAGGAGGGTAACTTTAGAAGTCAGATGAAAACTGGAGACTGCCTCTCCAGCTGTTCCTTGGAAATGGAAGAGTTTTGTCCAAATAATATGTTATCGTCTGTTCAAGGTCACCCTGAAAAATGAAGGCTGTGAGTGCTCTCAAACTATGGTTTTAAGAGAGGTTATTGTGGTAAAGATTTAATCTCTTTTGATACTTCAGCTGTTTCCTGCTCCAACACCATCTCTGGGCAGCTGAGATTTCAGTCATTTTTTAAATACATTTCATCAAGATGCCTTTGGGATTCTTCCTGAGATTTCTTAGTAATTTCATTAAATAACTGCCTTTAGTTATCCCCAAATTTCATTTTGATTGACTTTATTAAATGGGCTTTGACTTTCCTGACATTTGAATAGGAAAATCTTTTTCTGGCATTTGCAAATGTTCAGGGTGTGTTTGGATTTCTTTTTCGCTTGTTTTTTTTTTTTTTTTCCCTTCTGTAGTTAAGTTTTATGACAGCACTTCCAATTGTTTCTGTGCTTATATATGAGTGCCTAGACCTGCTATCACTATTTCCCTTTTCATCTCCATGATGTTCTTTTCTGTACTTAAAATTTTCAATTTAGCTGTTTTAAGAGACTTTGACAAAAGTGAATTATTTTTATAGGCATGTATAGATTGACATAATTAGATCTCTGCATCATGTCTAACCTGTAGTGTTGTTCATGAACAGCATTTCATAAATTTTGCCTTCTATTCTGATTTGAGGCTTTTAGACAAATAACTTAAATGTCAGATTATTAGTTGTAAGTTTTATCAAAGTTAAAAGAAAAAGTGAATTTGATGTGCCTGATGACGAACCTGATGTTTTTGAACTCTGTGTTCTCAGCAAATCCCAAATTTAGTGAGCAACCATGGTGAAAGTGAGAAGCCATTGCTAATTAAGTTATGCTTTGGGCAAGCTGATTATGTAGGCTATTTAAATGGCTATTTTAGGGTAGGTATATATTTTATTTCTCTGACAAAATAAAGCCTGAAGTGCCTTGATCTTTAACCCAAAAAATAACTTATGTAGAAAGAAGTGAAGGTAAGTAAATACAAGTTCATTAAAAAGAGCTCTAGAGGGAAAAAAAGTGCAGGATGTAATACGAAAAGAAACTGGAGAATGTTAAGTAAGAGTGGTAGAGAAAAACAATGATTTCTTTTTCCCCTCAGTGCTAGATGGAATATCCTTATGCATCACAGTAGCAAGGGAAATGCATATGGAGAAGAAAAGCATCTGACTACAAAAAGAGATGATTCTGTGAAAATGAAGAGCAACTAAGGAATATGTCATAGCTGCAGTTAGTGTGAAGATAAGAATTGCAGGCTACATATTTTTAATAAAATAAGGCAAAGCAAATTATTTTTTCTTTTTTTTTTTTTTTTTTTGGTAACGTGTTTGGGGAAATGTCCATTACTTCATGTTCAATGTTATGGAACAGAATTAAGGGGGGAAAAAGGCAAGCTTTCTGAAATGTCAGTTTGTAGTTAGAAAGTCAGCCAACGGACATTTACTTGAAGTCTTTTTTTTTTCAATAATTACTCTGTGAAGAGAAATACTCTCACAGTAAAAAGGGATAAATGGGGAGCACTATAATTCTATAGGTTTGCACTCCTTCTGACTCTTGGCTCATTCTGGAGAGTAAGGAGACTAAGATATAAGTTTATATCCCAGTAAAATGTGCTTAGCCATATAGGTACTCTTGTGGTTGCTTGTCTTGAAAATTGTCTGGTCAATTTTTATTATTATTACTATTATTGCTATCCTATTGTAAAATTCCATACCTTCCTGTGTTCTGTAAATCCAGTCTTGCAAATGTCCATACAGGATTTTTGAGGTTTCCCAGGTTTTCAGAAGAGAAATAGCTTTTATTTAGTTTTGGCTTTCATTTTTTCAGCTGTTCTGATTTTTTTTCCTTGTAGAGTAGTAGTTCTTAAAGATGGACCCTCCTCAAAGCCTTGGCCTATGTACATAAGCAGTGATACCTTTTGAGAGCAATTCCAGAATTTCTCTTTCTCTCTCTCTCTCTTATCTAAAATATCGTCTGAAATTATTGAAGTACTTCTGAAATGTATAAATATGATAAATACTTAAGAAGTTTATACCTAAAATTCAAAATTCCTGTCTTTAGACTTTTAATAATTTTTAACATTCTATCAAATAGCAGAGAAATGTTTTTGAAATGAACCACATGGTTGCTATTCAGGTCTTTTCATCTTGAGACCTACCTTTTGTTTGGGCAACTAACAGAATGATATGGCAATTTTTTTCCCTCTTTTTGGTATTAAAATGTAACCGACTTTCCATTTTCCCCTACTCACTACATTTTTGTTATCTTTTTCAGGGCTACATTGAGGAAAAATGTTAAATATTAAGTCAGATGAAAAATGAGACAGTATTTTCTCATTGTGTTTATTTACTAAGTATAAATATTTTATTTCCATGAATAAAAACTAGACTTGAGAATGATGCTGGACATTTGGGGAAGGATAGTAGTGATGAGTATAGCTAGATAAGTCTAGTAATAAAATTTATTTAGGAAATAGGTTTGACTGTCCATATCATAGAGCTGAGTCTGTATTGATTATAGGAATGTAGCACTTTTGGATTCCTGTGATGCCTGGTACCATCTTGGAGTCCCTTGGTTGCCTACCCATTGTTTTGAAGTGCTCTTCCAGTTAAAACCTTGCTCTGCTTTCATCCTTATTCCATTTTTCAATTCTTTCCCTGAAAACATCCCTCTGTATAGTACTAATTTAACTGTTGAGAAGATACACAGATACAGTAAGCTGCAGTGAAATATTTTTAGTATTTCAGTAATATATTATTTATATATCACTGACACAAGTAGTGCATGGAAGTAGTGCATAATGACAGCACCCTTTCAGTCTTACATTCATGCTGCCAGGATATTGCATATTTATTTAGTGTCATTGGGATGTGAGTCAGAAATACTTTATGTTGCAATGCATTGTCCCAGTATATTTTAACTGTATGCATTTTTTGAGTGTCTGTCTGCAAATGCCCCTCAGCTCCCTTGAATTTTTTCAGAAAAATGTTTTTTTTTTCTCATGGAATTATTAACCATTGCATTTTCCAAGAAAATATCATTGGGATATTCTGGTATTATCTTTGTGTCTTTGTACAAAACCTATTCTTTAGGTGTACTAACTGCATTATTCCATGAAACTCTGCCAATGAAAATAAATAATGTATGTCTTGAAGATCACAATTTAAATTTATCAAATTAAATCAAGATTTTTCAAGTGGATGAGAAGAGGCAGTATTTGACCTGTGCTACTCTATAAGAAAGTGACAAGCTGTTGAATTTTCCTCCAGAAGGTTCATTCCCAAGAGCTTACGAAGTATCTTGTCATTCAGGATCTGACTGCCCAGCACTGTTTTCTGAAAAATCCGATACAAGGTTAGGAATTTTTTAGGAGAAGTAGAAAGCAGAGCATCATGGTGGCACTGAATGATTCCAGGGTGTGCTTGTGTGTTCTGTGTTCAGAATTTGAATATAATCTCCATCTCTCAAAAAGCATGAACTAGAGTTGGAGTGGGCTCTATAAAGAGAAGCAAGTATGATCAAGGGTAAGCAATGACTTCTGTCCAAGGAAGGTCTAAATTTGCTGGAACTCTTTATCCTGAAAAAGGGAGCTTATTTTAGAACTCTATAAAATCATAAGTGGTATGGATAAAATTAATAGGGAAGAAATGTTCACTGTCTCATCCAAGAAAAGAACAAGGGTTTAATGCATAAACCGAATTTGCTGCAGGAAGCTCCAAATAAAAGTTGACACGGATGTAAGTTAAGGTTAGAAATTTTAAAAGAAAAGAAATGTTCTAAGCACTATTTTAAAATAAAAACAAAGCCCACCTCCTCCCCCCAAAAAATGAAGCAAACAGTCTCCAAAGGAAACCTCAGCGTTCCAGTCTTTACATGCCTCAAACTGTCGGAGTCTGAGGATATTCTAGGTATTCATGCTATATACTTGTTCCATTTTGGAACTCTTCCATCCTTCCAATTGACTTTTGTTCTTGTAGACATCCTCAGTGGACTTGGGTTATCTCTTGCACTTGGGGTCTACCAGCAGATTAGCAGGTAGAAGAAAGTTATTTAAAAAAATATTTTATTTTAAAATAATGCTTACTGAAGTATTTCTGTATATACATATCTAAAGATACATAAAGGTTTTATTCACTGTAGTTCAGTTTAAAGTAGTATGCTGGGATAGGAAAGTGGTTTCCCAAATTCTGCACTTGTAACAGTGATAAAATTCTTGCTACTCATATGAAAATATGCAGAAATCTGTTTTGAGCTTTACGGCATTTTTTAAAGGTTTTGTGGTTTAATTTTCTGTATATATATATTTTAAAGTAAAAACTATAAATGCTGTAATGCTGCAAAGAAAATACATTATAAAGAGTATTTTTTAAGAACACAACTGGTCCCATATATTCCATTTTTATAATCCCTGCTTTTAAGTAATGCTTGGTGAAGGAGTTTAATAGCACCATTTTTCTTCCCCTTTTTCTGGCATGCCCTGTCACTATATATAAAGAAATCTCTTCAATAGCACTTACATTGTTACTGGGAAAAAGAAAGGCTTTGTTTCCTCCAGCGAAATCATAGAGGCATTTAGCAAGGAAATCCTAAAGATCTCAAGGAGGTTTTTTAAGGGGGATGCTCCAAAAATAAATTTGACAATGTTGCTAATGTCCAGGTGTGAGTAACAGAACTCATGGCATTGTTGAAACCATTCTCTTTGCCAAGCTCTGCTGCAAGGACTGTTTGTTAAGAAGGCAACCCAGCAGATTGTTCACAAAACACAATCTCCCAGTCACCTTCCAGCGATAATAAAAGGACATGGAAGTGTTCTGTACTTTGCCAAGTATTTGGATCCCGCATGATTTATTGAAGCAGTTTATCTACAGGAACAGCATTGCAAGTTTTTAAAAAGTAAAGGTATTTAGTTATATTTTAAGATAAAAATTGACAGTGGGTCCTGGTTTGTGTTTTAGTTATTTATAGGTTCCTACTGAGTGCCTTGAGCTATGCATATAGAAATCATCTCTGCTATAAAAAGGACCGACTGGTTCCTTCCCAAGAGGCTTTTTTCATGGTACAAAACAAAATAAAAAATTGCTTATAGAGCACATCTGTGATATTGTGTAACTTAAATTTCTCCTGCTGCTTGACATTTACTTACTCGGGGTGTAACTCAAAGACTGGTTTATCATTGTGGTGACTTTTTTTTTCTTTAATGAACGTGAGTGTGTTAAATTTGAATAACTACATTAATGTGACATTATTACTGAAATTTACGCACACGGAGTGAGTAAATTTGGAATAATGATTCCCACAATGCTCATAACTTGTCCCTTTTCTCATGTGAGCTCTACTGTTTTCTGTTACCTTCAGTAAGCCCTTGTGGCTTGTTAAAGACAGAATATTGCTTCTCTGGTTGAATCACTGCCTTTCTTAGATACGGCTTTGGATTTTACTAAGTTTGTAATCATGGTATAATTTCCTCAGCAGTAGTTTAATGTCAGTGAAATAAATACAGTGGGAAAATCCAGAAATATCTCTTCCCTGAAACATGATTTTAGCTCAAATGAGGACAGTGTCAGGGACTGAAATTGTGCAGAAGTTTTGGCCAAGGGATGGTCAGTCATCAGACTTTAATGCAGGCCAAGCTGAATTTTTGGTGTTTTTTACTGCCAGAGCATGTTTTGACTTGACATTATAAAATATCTCTGCAGCTCCACAGTGTTAGATTGTTGCAACACGTTCCAGTAATGGGATTTCTGCTGGCACAGTGACATTATTTTCCTAGGTGAGATCAATTAACACAACATGCAAATGCTCTAGATTTAATTTAGTTGAATCTAAATGAACAGTTACGCCAGATTATCT
This sequence comes from Melospiza georgiana, assembly GCF_028018845.1. Classification (NCBI taxonomy): domain Eukaryota; kingdom Metazoa; phylum Chordata; class Aves; order Passeriformes; family Passerellidae; genus Melospiza; species Melospiza georgiana. Next base: position 38,386,330 of record NC_080430.1, on the reverse strand, counting down.
GTGTTGGCAGGAGGTATGAATCTTTTCCTGAGAAAAGCTCTATTGGAAATCTTTTCAGCCAGAGTCATGATAAAATTTTTGGAATAAGAGTTTAAGTCTGTAGCTTGCTTGAGACAAAACAACAGATTGGGGCAGATAGGTATTGGCATACCCAAAACTTATTCTCAGAGCAATGTGAACTCATTGGAAATTTAATTTAATCAGAACAAAGCGAATGACTGCAGGAACAGCAGCTTCTTTTGTTTATGTGTAAGCATATGTGCTTTTACTAACTTGTGAAAAATAAAGCAAAAAAATGTACCAAGTTTAAGAAAGGTGGTTTATTATCACTCTTGGAAACTTTGCTTGCTGTATTTCATAAATAAGCATCCTTCTAAGTGGCAAATGACAAAATGTGGCTCTGTAATAAGAATGGTTCTTTAGGGCCAGGCCCAACAAGGAAAAAAAATCTTTAGTGCCATTATTAGCAAGTACTTTAGCCAGTGGCAAAGGGCAGGATTGTCAGGCAGTCAGAAGATGTTGACAGAGGAATTATTACAGTGGATACCCACGAGCCTGGTGTCAACTGTATAGTTTAGCCCCACACCCTGCAGTATTTAGGCTTCTCTTCCCCTTCAAGGTGGCATCTCCACAGGCTTCTTTGCAGATCAGCAAGCAAAGAATTAATTTTTTTTGCTGTTTAAATAAGGCAAATTTTGCTATTCTTTTTCCTTTTTGTTTTTTAATATCTATAGATGCTGTAAGGTTGTATTTATGTACTTGAAGTGAAAGTTCACTAAAGTAATCATATGTTATGTTAATTGGTGTGTTATTAAGCCTGGCTGAGATCTAGCAAAAACCATATCACAGAATCACTAGGTTGGAAGATACCTTCGAGATCATTGAGTCCAACACCTCAACTAAACCATGGCACTGAGTGCCACATCCAGTCTTTTTTAAACACATCCAGGGATGGTGACTCTACCTCCCTGGGGAGACAATTCCAGTACTTTGTCACTCTTCCAATAAAAAACTTTTTTCCCTAATATCCAACCTTACTTCTTGTGTCACAGTGGGTATTTGGAGCTATCTGTGTGCATAGATTGATGAAAAATACATTATTCACCTATGCATTAGATTATTTCACATATGTCAAAAACAAACAAAAGGTGCTTCACCAAGCATCCTCCAAGTAAATTGATTGTTGAGCTACGACATTTTATCCTCAGAGTAATTTTCTTTTTATAATTTACAGAAGAGACTTATTTGAAAGTTCTTCCACCTTAATGATTTCTGTTGGTAGCACAGAGCTCCAGTGTCATCAGCATTCTGCACCTAAACCTGCCATCTGCTGAGTAGCTGCCAGATGCATTAACTCTTATCAACTTAACAGAGATTTGTTTTAAGAGAAGCTGCCTTCTTCATAAAATGTTCAGATTGAGCCTTGACACTTAATCTAAATACTGGAGCTAGAAGGATTTTCCTGGAGGTAATGTTGTGTGATTATTAGTTGATTAAAGTAGTTCTCTGTGTCAGTTTCAATCAGGAATTGGCCTCCTATGTGCCAGAGACAAGGGTTTATCATGCTGATGGACATTGGTGTGCAACTGAGTGTTTTTCACATAAATTGGAAAGAGCAGTTGGGTAATCCCCTTTTGCAAGCTGTAGCAAATCCCACAGAGTAGCTCTGCAAACATGTCCATCTAATGCAGTAGCACAAAGCAGCTAAAAGTTAAATACCCTTTTCACCTCCTGTTTTCATAAGGTAGATTTCCACGTGCGTCAAATTCATTATGTATGACACAAGTTCATTGAAAATAAATAGGCATTCTCAGGTAATGAAATTTTAAATATGTCAAAAATGTAATGGAACTGATTTGGATATTCGTCTTATTGACTATGAACAGAAGAGCTGATTGTAGCTAATAAATATTTTGAGGTTTTTTGGTACTGAAATCAGAAGTAAATATAATTTTTAGGCCTATAATCACAGCAATAATGAGCTCTTATTCCATGTTCCAAGTACATTATGGTTGGACTTATAGCAAAAGATGCATCTGAATATGGTTTTATGCCAGCTTTGCAAGAAGGTGCTCAGTTCAGAGGTAAATATAATTTTTTGTCCTCATTGTACCTTTGTAAAATTAGTAAGATTATGATGAAATAACTAATTCAAATAAAAGGAGAATCTCATTTGCAAATCATATATGAAAATTGTCTTTAGATTTCAGTTTTAGCATAAAGTAGGACTTCTAATTTCCAGAAATTTATCTTCAGAATTTTTTTTGATCATTTCCTGTTAACTTAGAATATAGAAAAGTGATCTTGTAGTAATCACATTTCCATCTGCATTAACTTCATCAAAACTCTTACCTGACAGCTCTTGTTCAGTTAGATCTATTGAGCGTCGCATATATTTTGGTATGTCTAATGTGCATAATTCATGATTTTGCCTCCTTTTAATCATGAGGAGCTGGTATTTGGAAAGGCACATGTCAGAAAAGGTTTCTTTAGGATATAATGGCACGGATCTACAGCTTGCAAAGACAGAAGCTGAGGAGGCTGCTGGGGCTGTCACCTCGCTCAGAGGAGACCTGGCATAGGAAGGGGTCTTGTCCATGAATCCCTGTGCGAGGAACGAGGGCCCACATGGCTTCCTCAGGCCAACCATCTGGCACGTTGATGTTGGACCTGAGTGCATGGCCTGTCCCACAGTGTAGAGCAGGAAGTTTCTGGAAAACCAGTGCTGCCTACTGCCTTCTGCTGGAATCTCCTGTTTTCTGGCTCATTGGGGGTTGCAGGGTATGTTGTTATTTTCACAGATATGCACAAGTTCTGATGTACAGTGGATAGAATCAGGAAGGATAGCTACCTGACCTACTCATAGCATCTTTCTTCAGGGAAGCCTTGAATTTGTATTATTCAAGTTATCATTAAATAGGTCAACATTAATGCAGTATTTCTAAGCCCGTATTTCCCCCAATTTCTTGATTTTATCGTACTTCAAGTTCTGTTTGGCAATTTTTATCACAGGTTCTGTAAATTCCAGGTGACGTTGATTACTCCAGAGATACATAATTAAGATTCTGCTTATCGTACAAGAGTGGAAAAGAAAATAATTTACTTCTTCTACTTTTCTTCTTGACAAATGTAAAATTCATTTTTTTCCATAGTATTAATGGTTGCATGAGGTTTTTTTTTAATCTCTCTTCTTTGTACCTTATGTCATTTGTACCTACTGTGGCTCTGAAGATTTGTTTACCCTGAAGTTCCTGTGGAAGTGAGTAGCAGGAATATGATAGAGATTTTTACAATTGTGTCAGACAAATATTGGATATTCAGTAAATTTTGGTTTTAAATTTTCATATTTTTCATTTAATGTATTTATACAAGAATGATATTGTCCAGTTTTGATAGAGGGAAATGAAAGCCCAAAATGCCTCTGCTGAAAGTTTCAGAAATAACATGCCTGTTTGTATAATTGAAACTTTTAATGTGTTTCTGAGCTATTACCAAGTAGCAGCTGATATGGGGAGTGAGAGGCTTAAGTGCGTGTAAAGCCTTTTATCAGGCATTTAAATTTTTGATAGATTTCTGTACATTACTTAGTAAAAATTGACAAATCAGATTAATGGGGTTCATGAAGGTTATCTATATTTATGTGCTGAGTTTTCCTCCAGCTCATGCTGTAGACCTGAATCTTCTACTGAGTAAAACTTTCAACTGAGTACTGGGGAAGCAGATATCCATACAGTGAAATTAAAAAGAATAAGTTCTTTAAAAAAGATGTTTGTACTGTCCTTTCTGAAATGAAGGTAGTACTAGCTACCTTAGAAAATTCCTTTGTTTATAATGAACTTTACATGCCTTAGACAACAGAAGGAAATTTGTGGCACAGAAACACTTCTACAGGTTAAATCATAAATTTTATGTATATAAACTCCCCTTCTTTGCATCTTGTCCTCTGCATGATCCCTGCACTATGAGTCCAAATGCAGCCCTGTGAAGGAATAGTGTTGAGTGCCTATGGTTTTGTTTTTAGTTTTTGTTGTTCTTTTAGTTATCTAAATGGGGTCTGATTATGAAGGGAGTGAGTATTGTTTTGCAAGAATTGGACTCCTTTGTTGGCAAATGGTAACGGAGATACAGAGAGATATATTTTAAAGTAGACTGATCCATGGAGGTGCCTTTGAAGCGGCTGTGCTGGTTCTGCTCCATACCAGCTTTGTGGTTGTTGACCACTGAAGGATGCCACAGTCATTCTGAATCTGTGAATTAATGATTATTTGAAATAGAATTAGGAAGAGGAAGGGAAGGGTAAAATTGAAAACTGCATCAATTTATGTGGCTTTATTCTTAAAATAAGGCAAATGAAGCATGAGGTTGTGTTGTGTGTGAGAGTAATATTTATCTGTTCCTGTTCTTCCGTTCTGGTGGCGTTGCTTTTCCCTCAGAATGGTAATTTGTGGCTGCTGCATGACCACACTTGGCAGTGGCACGTGGAGAGGAGAATTGGATACAGCTTTCTGGTCAGGCATGAAGGGGATTTCAAAATTGCCTTGAAAATTCAACAAAATTGAGTAAGTGGTTGTGTTGGTTAGACAAATAACAGTGAAGGTGCTAAAATAAACCAGATCTTTTTTATCTTGCCCACACTCCTGTGACACCTTTTAGGATGAAGAGGGTAAGTGCTGTCCAGTTGGTCTGGAATGGTTACAGTTGTGGGATAATACAGTTGGCTCTTCAGTTTGTTCTCTAAGTCAGTATTGTACTTGGAGATGTGCTTTATTGCTTGTATCACTCAAGTGGCGTGCGAGCGAAGAGGGATGTAATTGATTTAGCAAGGATGCACTTTCAAATACAGCTATATATTTTTCATTAGCAATGAATGGAAAAGGAAATTACTTTTATTTTGCAATGCATCATTCTCTTTACCATTATAAGCTTACTTTCAGGTATTCTTCTGAATGTGCAGATTTTTTCAGCAAAACAATCTACTGGGAATTCACTTAATTCAAATAAATCTCTAGGCAGCAGGTTTTTGAGACTTTATTTAAAATAAAACTTCAATGATTTTTTCCCCAATGTTCTTAGAAGGTTTGATATGATTCATTTTTATTTACTAGACTTATATTTAGATATTTTCATTGATTGCATTCTGAACTATAGTAGTTTATCACAAAAATACCTTGTTCTCAACACAAGAAAATCTTTCAAATTACTCTCCTAACTTGCCAATATGTGTGCATTTTGAGAATGTTGGCATACAGAATATCTCCCGATATTTATACATTTTAAGATAGAAATCCTGAGTTGTTGACCAGAGGAAGACTAAATGCCTAACATGTTATGTTCTTGCAATCTGATGTTGTGGCCATCTTGCTGTACTTCTCCCCACACCTGCCCAGGCTCTGAAGAAATGTGCAGAAATAATTACGTAGATTAATCCTTCAAAGACCAAGCCTGGTTCTTGGATATATTAATTGCATCTTGTTAGAATTTAGTTGGTTTATTTTTGCACTAACATATTATTAGAACAGTGTATCATGGACATGGTATTGGGCAAATCTCTTTCATGCCTTGGGACATTTGTGCACAAATATCTTGAATACCTTGGGACATTTGCATCCCACCATGCTGATGGGATTTACTTTTTTCCTTTTTAAATTAAAAAAATCCCAGAAACCTCCAAATGATCCAAATTCATAAGAGAATATTTTTTTCTTGTATCTTTATATATAATGCTTAGACTTTTAGACCTCACAGAATTCTTAAGTAATTTGTCCTCTTTTTCTTTACTCATTCCTTCTGTATGGTTACTAAATTTTTTTTAGGATAAGAGGAAATGGAATGAAGCAGTGCTGAGACAGGTTCAAGTTGCACATTAGGTAAAAGCTCTTCACCCAGAGATCACTGGAATGGAGCCCCCAGGGAAGTGGTCATGCCTTCAAACCTGTCAGAGCTCAAGCATACAGTGCTCATATGGTTTAGTTTTAGGTAATCCTGTGAGGATCAAGGATTTAGACTTCATGATTGCAATGGATCCCTTTCAACCTCAGGTATTCTACAATTGCAGCTTGCATAGAAATGGAGAGTAACAGTGGTCATTAACATTCTTCTAATGAGAAAATTGCAATACTTAGCATATTCTAATATAATGCTTGCAAGCTGAGAGCCTAAGTACCTGTGAAGCATCATATATTTTGATAAAAAAGGGAACAAATGTACTGAAAGCTTGTAGCAGAAAATAAATTATAGATTTCATGTAGTAATTTTATTTAGCTGCAAACCAATGTTCTAGTCAACAAAAAACTGTTCAATATTAGCTTTGCTCTGAGAAGACAAGTACATAAAGTACAAATGTACAAATGTAAAACAACTAAATGAAATATTTTCAATGAATGCTTCTTACTTTGTTCATTTAATCAGAAGAGAATATTTTTAGGCATTTTAATTTAAACTGATCTAGCTGCTCAGAGAAATATTTTGACAGGAATCCTATTCATGGATGTTTATAATTTTCATTGTAGAACATCTGTCTGCCTTAAATCTACTGAATTTGCTGGTGAAAATGTAATTGCAAATGGATTATTGTAAATGGCTGGGATACCTTTAATTACTGTATCCAGCTTTAGTAGAAATGCTTTATGTATTCCTTGTGTCTTCTGCACAGTAATGTGATTTAGTAAAATGAACCAGTGACTAAAAGCAGGATTCAAAGTACATTTTACTCCATTTCCAAAATATTTTATTCTGTAGTTGTCTTTAATAGCGTATTTTCTCTGTGGTAAGTCCTTCATAAAACCAGCATAGGAGCAGAATAAAATAATTTCGAAATGCAGTATGGGTTTCAGTTATATCAATTTTAAATTCTCTATATTGAACATACTGCTATATACCTGAAATCTGTTCTGCAGCTCACAGGATACCTGAGCTTGTAAGGGTCCCTCAACCCCACCCCAGTCAGTATTAATACAGATTAATGAAATTCCCCTAAGCCTCCTCTTCTCAATTTCCTTTGTTCATTTGTGGCCACTTTTCTTACAGTTAAATTTTGGTACATTATGATACCGTATCTTTGATATGTGGAGATTTTGAGGGATAGTTTTGGAAACTTTCTTATGGTGTATATAATGGATGTATTGTAATATAATGTAATGGTCTGTATTGACAGATAACAGCATCTTCAGGTTCCTTTAAATATAGCTCAATGAATAATAACAACATAGATAAAAATACTGAAATTGTTCTAACTGAAAAAAGAAAAATATTGAAGGAGCTGCCTAGCTGTCAGAGGTTGAGCTTTAAACCTGTAAGTCACTTCAAGAGCACTGTGTTTTTGTTGTATTTATGCGAATGATGCTGAATGAACCAAGAGATGGGTCCCTTTTAAATTACAAGATCAGTGGCAGATTTGTACATTTCCATTAAGGACCATTGGATCACTCTCTATATGAGTTAGAAAGAGTTGAAGTGCAAAATTAGGATCAATGCCTTAGAGAAAGATTTCCTAACAGTTATTTTTGAAATGATCAAATGCAATTCATATTTGAACTACCTCTTCATCAGAAGCCCACTCTTCCAAACTTAGAACTCATCCATACAGAAAGCAAAAGCTATAATAAAATGGGTGTTTGTTTCTTCCGTTCAAAAGGATGTGTATCCGCCTGCAGTGCCAAGAGCTCCAGGAATAGTTTCAAGGTCCCATCTTTAAAAATACTGGCAAATGTTGGGGAGTGAAAGGGGAAAAAGAAAGCACATGATGTTGTTAAAAATTCCTTGAAAAAGAAACTGCAAAGGCAAAGTAGGAACTCTGTAGTGCCTGAGAGGTTTTATTCTTGCTTCTGTTTTGGACTCACTGGAGGTTCATTGGAAGAGTCTTAAAACTTCAGCTGGTGTGCTCCAGCATGATGACGTCTCAGCCTTTTTCTAGGCATTGAAATTAGCCTACAGAAATGTATGAATATAGTTCTTGTCTTAGGGATTCTGTCAGCAAGAAAAATTGTAATTATAACTGTATACTGTAGCAAGTATATTATGAATATCTAGATAAAGCAAAATGCATGCTGGCTTGTGTTTTAATTTTATGCACTTCTGTAGTGCTGCTTCCTTGCACAGGTTGATAGGATATGTACGCCTGCCAACTGTAACAGTTTTTTCAGTAATTAGGATTTTGGGTTGTTTGTTTGTTTTTGCAGATAAATTTTCACTCACTCATTTGATCATTTTCCCAGGGATGTTTGTACATCACACAACTGATTGGAGCTGTTGCTGTCTAGAAAAACTCATCATCAAATACCTCTGAGAGCTGGCTTTACATGCCATCTAAGTTGGCTCTCAGTTGTGTTAGATTCAGTGCCTTGAGGAGCAGTAGCCGATTTATTCATATGCTGCAGTGTGTTTCTCTGTCAGATTTCCTCTGCACTCACGGTTCTGGTGGAACTTCAGACCAGTGTAGCTTCAGGTCTTACTAATTGCTTTCTGTGAAAATGTATTTTATTTATTTCTTGCATAGCTCTCCTCAGATTCAGAATATGAAGCAATATTATGAAATCTCAGGGTTTTCTATGGGTTGGAAAGAAATACCTTGAAAGTTTAGTTTTGGGTAACCCAAAGCAAACCGCCTTTACTTTCCAAATGTTTTATCTTTGGTGTTAATTATGTTTACAAGATGAAAAGTTTTGGGCAAGTATAGAGATAGTCAGCAACATATGACCTAGAAAAATCTCCAAGTACTAAAAAAAAATAAATTAAAAAATAAACCAGTCACTCAGCTGTCAGTTTAGATTTAGACATAATACCAAGTTCTTACTATTGTGTTCTTTTTTGTTGTTCAAACATGGTGCTCCTTGCACAGAGTACTGTAACACACACTGGAGAAATGGGAAGTCTTCAGGCCCTGGTGGGCATGAGAGTGACATTACCTGTCACTCTCATGTCTTGTGGTGTTTTTTTTTGCTTGTTTGTTTTGGTTGGTTTTTGTTTTTGCTGCTTGTTCTTTTCTTCTATTCTTCTCCCATCCTGATGCTGTCTCTCTGTCATGCTGAGACTTTATACTTTCCTACACCTGTATCACTGTTGAATGCCTGATCTGATTTTTATACCCAGATGTGGTAAAAGTATGTCCTATTTAGATGCAGAAGAAAGGTGAGATTTCCTTGCTGAAGCAAGCCCTTAAAAAACCAGAAACATTATACAAAAGGAAATACCTTTTTGTAGTAATTAAAAACATTTTAGGTGGATGGAGAGTTTTGGTAGTTTGTTTTTGTTGGAGTTATTTATGTTTTTTCTTTTCTTTTTTTTTTTTATTTGACCTTCCTTGTCAAATTTATCTTGCTTCATGACTATATTTCAGTGTAACTGTCCTAAATTAAATATAACTGCTGGAAGAAATTTAACTTCCATGCATTCTGTGAACAAGTTCTTGTTTTCCAAATTCTTTCTGTTTTCAGTGCAAGGCTAGGCTCATTTTTCACAAAAACTTAACGAGAAAATATGAAGGATTTTTTTGATTGATGCTGTATACTTTTTGAGTGACTGACTGCCAAAGAGAAAAGGGAGGCAAACCTATTTTGGAAATCTCGAGCATGAACACATAGCCGTAAAAGGAGGGTAGGAAACATTTATAAAACTAGATGTATTCAAGATATAACCCATAATACAATCCAGTTCTAGTGATCTCTGATGCATGTTTGAAGCAAGGAGACTGGAGTGACCCTGAGATGGAACAGAAATAGAAGAAAAAGTGCTTACACTATGAGGAATTCCTACAAATATAGAGTCTGTCCTCAGAGAAGGGCAAAATACTCTTTCTTAGCAACTAAGAACAGAAAAAGTTTTCTTCTTGACTGTGGTTTAACCTTTTTTCTTTGGTATTGTCTGAAATATTATAATTCTTTCATTTAGTGTGCTAATTACATGTTCAGTTTGTGAACTATTCCAACATTTATAGTTTTTGCCCTAAAATTTCAACCTAACTCATTTTTCATCTTGTGTTTTTATGGGTGGTGATTAATATTCCTGTCTTATGGGATCTTCTTAACAGGACCTTTCTTCACTGTGTCAATTTAATTTTGAATTTAATCTTTTCCTCTGATGTGCTTTCTGTCCCTTCATTCTTAATTAATCTGTCAGTTTATGCTGCATTCTACCATCCAATTGTTAATGAAACTAATGAAAAATATTGGATAGAGGACACATCCCAATACAGCCTGCTAATACATATTTCTCATTTGGAGAAATAATTGACAGTTACAGCCTGGTCAGATTTCTCATAACTTAAGCATTATTCCCATAGAACTTAGAGTATTTTTTTACAGAATTTGCATGGGAAAAATAATGGAAAATTGCGTTAAATGGCTTTCAGAATTACTGTACAGTTTTCTTTTCTTCGTAAAGCCCTTTACATTGCCAAAAGAGGACTTAGGAAGTTTTTGCATGACTGTTTTTGACACTTCCATGTTGGTTCTAATTCATCTTCTTGATACGTTTTAGGTACAAAGCTTAATTATTTGGTATTTTTCCATGAATTGAAATTAAATTAGATTGCCTGTAACTCCATAGTTTCCCATAGTTTGCCCAGTCCTAGCTTTTTTAGGCAAGCTTTGCATTTGCCCCCTCCTAGTTTTCTTACAGTTTAGCTGCCCTCTTTGATTTCTCAAAGAAAACTGGGAATTCAGACTGCTGGATTGTTCGGGGTTTTTTATTTGTTGGCTGATTTTTTTTTTTTTTTTTTTTTTTTGTTTCTGTTGTTGTTGTTTTGTTTGGTTGGATTTTCTTAACCATTCCAGAGCTTTGTTGTCAGCAGACAGCAAATAATCTTGTGTTTTTACCCTAAGAGTGTTACATAAGGGCCAAATTCATCCTGACTCAAATATTTTTCCCCACTGTTATTTATGGACCTTATAGTGAAGGTCCATATATAGTGGACCTCCACTTCCATATAGTGAAGAACTGAAATGAAACTGCAGACATTTGTTTCCTTGTTATATTTAGACAAAGAAGTTGTGATGATAAGGAGAGCTAATGCAAAATGAGCAAGTGGAAAAGCTCAACTCAACTACTTCTGTAGTTTTTCAGCAAGTGAAGGAGCATTTTGTTGTGCTTTTGCTTAGAAGGAGTTCTCAGATTAAGCCACGTACATGGGATTATTGTTGTGTTATGCATATTACTAATTATATTTTCACCATGTAAATATTCTCTCTATATGGGCTGAGGCTGATGAAAACTTATTTGTGCCTCCCATGTGACAGCAATGCAAATCACACTAGGGTCACTATAGAACTCCCCACAGGTTTATTTATTTCCTTTCAAACCTGCTTTTGTTGTTGGTGCAGGGATGTGCTGAAGATCCTCCAGGGCCAAGGGGTGGCTTGGTTTAGATCCACAATCCTTTACAAGTATTGAGGGCTCAGAGCAAGGGAAATGAGTCTTCTAAAGAGACAAGTACCCCTGTAAACTGCTCTAAATGCCCCTGCAGTGCACACTTGGACAGTTTTGCTGTGCCTGGGCTGTCTTAGCTGGAGAAGATTCCTTGCTTCAGACAAGCACCTGTTTCAAAAATACCAGTCCTATCATAAGCTTCAGAGTCTGCACCAAGTGCTTTGGGGAAAAACTCTTGTGTTTTCAAAGCCCTCATTTGAATGTCCCACTGTAAAAAGGACATGTGAAATTCAGGTTCCTTTCTTTCCACTTGTTAATTTTCCCCATGTGAATTAGGTCAATTGTTGAAGCAAATGAGCATAATGTTTGTTTAAATGGGGAGATTAATTCAGTGTCTGGTTCCCTAATGCTTTGCATTTTTCCTGGCTATTTCTCTTTTTCAAGACTGGTTTTCTTAGTTTTTTTAAAAAAGAAGAGTATATATTTGTGCTTAGTATTTAAATTTTTCCTTGCTGAGCAAGTTTGCAAGAAGCAGTTCAGTTTCTGGCAAGGTAAAGATGAGGTTCTAAGGAGAGTCAAAACTCTCTGACTGGTGCATTTTGTTATGTAAACTGCACAAATTGCCTGAATACAGGAACATTCCATTGGATGAAGTCATGAAGAATGTGGGCAACTTCAGCAAACTTCTGAGTATTTTTTACTCCAAATATCAGCTGAATTTATGAATTTTCTGCTGATACAGATGCAGTATACTGCTCCCTAAATAGGGTGACAGGCTGAAAGTGTCCTTGGAGCACCTTGTTTCTGTTCCAGAAAACATGTATGAATGCAGAAGACCTTCAAATTACTAAAAAATACTTCATTAGAATCAAAAAGAAAAAAAAGATGCAATACATTAAAATCTGCCTTGTTAGAAATTTTCTGCATAATTCTGCATTTGGATGTAGTTCCTTCAAATAAGATATTAGACATTGAGACCACCATTATTAATCCTATATATCCACTTTTTTCAATTAGATGTAATCTTGGTGTTACATTTCATAATACCAAAAAATAGCAAACTCGAGGAATAACGAAAGCTTGATTATGAACATGCCTTTCATTTTCTTGTGACACCTGGCACACATGAGAATGCATCTATGAACAAAAATTGTTTTGTGCAAAAATATGAATGTAAGTGTTCTTTCTCTTCATGTCTTAAACTTTGCTAAGGTCAGAAAAAAGACTGAGATACTGCATGAAATTTGGTTAATAATCTGATTTGTTTAAGATACATTAATAAACTCTAGAGAGCTTACCACCATCTACCTGTATTTTAGTATACAGAGAACTCAATTTCGGCCATGTAATTTTTTCTTACAGTTCTCTTTAGAAAATTTCCACTTTCTTATTTGCATGTGTATCTTCTCAGCTTTCTTTTCTACATCTTAATGGGTGTGAACATTTCTCAGTGAGATGCTCTCCTCAGAACAATACAGTACTGCATGCTGCCCATTGAGAAATCCTCCTCCACAAATTAAAATGAAGTAAACCTAGGAAATTGTGGCAAATTATAATTGTATTGCAATTATGAATAGGGCTGAAAAAGAAGATTTTTTTTTTTCTGATGTAGGACCAACTAAGTATTCCTTAGAGGCACTAAGTTATTAACATGCTAATGAATTTTTTTTTTTAATTCTGACCAAGTTGTAGCCAGCATGAAAATTGCCAGCATTGACATTCAAAAGAGTTTTTGAATTGCTAAGTGGAAAATTGAAGAGAAATTGATGTTTTACAGTAAAGCGGATCTTTGATTAAATGTTATATGCAATCACCAGTTTTCCCAAAAAGTTGTGGGGTGTAGCACACTTCAGGAAATATTGTATTACAAATTTTATACTCCTTATGTGAATGTGTTTTATGGGAACATGGGGAATATTGTACTCTGTGGAGAACTGTTCTCACTTTAATATCACTTCATGTTCTCTCAAAAAGAGGAAGCACTGTGTATAATTGCCAGAAAGAGGAACAATGCAACCCAGACTTATGTCGCAAGTAACCATATTATTTTCAGTAAAATAGTCAGGAGCTTGAATGAAACAACCAAACAAACTTTTGGTTGCATGAGAACTCATGTCCCATATATAGCTGCAGGATTATAGTGTGATATACAGTTAAATATTCCCAAAGTTTAGTAATAGCTTGCTTTTGTCATAGATTTAATAAAATTTCATTTGAATTTATGATTTGAGAGAGGAACAGTTCTTGAGTTTTTTGATTGGTTGGTAAATAATTACTGGAAATGCCTTCTGAAAGGGAAGAAAAGGGACTCTTGCTTGTCATGATCCCTAAATGCAAAGGCAGAGGATGAAATATCTGTCCTTGAAACTTCCTGCTAGAATACTCTTTGTGGTCACGAAGATGCATAAAATGAGTGTTCTGATTGCTGTTTTGACATAGAAGAATTGATGTTTACTAAGGTATGTTGGATGTCTTTAACATCTGAACAATATGACTTACATTTATTTTGTTTCTTTTTGGCAGCTAGTAGTGTCGATTTAATATGTTTTAAATCAAATTGCTGGCTTCAGAACAAGTTCATTAAGGACTTTGATAATGAAATATTAGAACAAGCGAATTGCATTTCAACATGAATTAAGGCAAGCACAAGTTTAACAAGGTTCGTGAACTGGACTGAATTTATTAGGCTTTCCTTATCTTCTCTTTTATGTTATTAATTGAAAGAATATGCAAATCAAATAACAAGTCAGAGGATGTGAACCTGTAGAAATTAAAGATAAATACATGATGGACCATGAAGTCCTGAGTTTCATTTTCTGAAGAGGGTTGATGTTCACCAGTTCTGGGCTTTTCCTCTATTATCTGGTTTGAGATTTTCACATATCCAGTAAAATTTGGTTGCTGAATTCTCAGTGAAGAACTAAATAAACTTTTGGAGATTATGAGCTGTTGAAAAAGTGCCTTTGTTCCTCAGTCCTTGCCTGTGAGCTGTATTTCTGTTATAAAAAACCAAGAGTTAGGAAGCTGGCATGTCATACTATCCACTTGCTGCTGTAAATCCATGTCCCTCTCTTCTCACCCTTTCCCAGGAGATTTGGGCTTTTTGCCTGTGCTAGGAAACCTGCATGTCATCCTCTTCTGTCAAGCAACAGTATTTGAAACAGTCCCTCTAGAAGTAAGCAGAGATGCTATTTTTGTACAAAATCATGCTAAGTTCAGTGTTGGTATTGATTTATGCAGAGTTCAGACAACACACACTGGAAATACTGCGTGCAAATGCAATTAGGATGAGCTTAATTCAACTTCTTTACTAGAGTACAAACAATAAGCATTATTTATAAAAGTAACTTTATTTCTATTGAAGGCGTAAATTTATTCAAACTGGGGAAGCTCCTGATGGCGTTGCTATTGCTAGGATATACTCCGCGTATTTGTGGGAGCGTGTGCTGCTCTCTGGTAGATGGCATTGACAGCATTGGGAGTGGAGTTCAGTGCACCATGGAAATGATGGAGAGGTCATGGAATGATTCATCCTCACCCAGCTCCTGCCTGGTGAGCTGCACTGGTGCCTGGCAGGGAGGGACTGATGCATGGGAGCTGCAGATCGTGGTTCTTGTTCTGCAGATGGACACCCATTTGCTCCAGCAGGAGTTTTGCTTAATCTCTCTGCACGCTGCTTTTAGTTTTCAAATATTAAGGTTGCCCTTTTAATAGGGCTGCCTGATCTAACAAATCTTGATTTTAACTTTTGTTACTGTGCAGGCCACTCAGGTTTTCTACGTTCTCTGTGCTTGCTGACATGAATACTGTTGTCCCTCAGCTGCGTAAGGAACATCGTAAAAACTCAGTCCATCCCAAACACAAAACAGTATTTTCCTGAATTTAATCAGTGAAAAAAAAATCCAGGGAAAGAGTCTAAAAGGAATAAATAAACTATTTTTTAAATTTTGAACCATAGTTCTCATGGAAAAGCATTTCCTGCCAAGTACCTGTACTCAGTCTATTACTCAAATGCAACTAAATGTTCATTTGTTGGGTAATTCTTAAATGTGTAAAAAGATGCATCTATCTGCAGCCTGCAAAATCTGTCCTACACTGTTTTGGTAATAGCATTCAGCTGCTTTGGAAAACATTACAAGTTCAAAGCATTAAACAAATATTGGCTAATTAATTGAATAATTTAAAGAATAAAAGTATATTTCCAGCGATGCAGAAGACTGTGCTTAGCACTTAGAATAGCAATATATGGATTTCAAGTGTCTTTAGCAGATTTAGAAGATGCATTATATTGTGTGAATACATTTGGATAAATGTCTTACTCTGATCATTTCACATTTATAATGACTGGTCTTAAACGCCACAAAATGGCCAACAGTGTCATGATTTTTAAAAAAAGTCCATGTGAATACTGAAAATACTTGCATGTTTCCCTTATCTGCTGATGTTTTTATGATGAAATAGTACTTTAATTATTATATGGTGATTGCTGATTTTAGAAATTGCAGAAATACTCATATAAGTTAGACTAAAACAATCACTAGAGTATACTAATTGCACGTCTTTTGTTTTTAGGCTCAGTTTGGGCATAATTTTAAATAACTTGTCCCTATAGAAAAGACAGTACAAAAAAAATGCAACCAAAATGTCAAAGTTTTATTAATGACCTAAAAAATTTCTCTTCAGCACATACAGACACTATACAGAATAATACTAGTGATAGCAATTATTCAGCAGTTTCTTGGGAAAGACTGCTGAAATTGATGAGAAGACCACCTTTTCACAGGAGTTTCCTTTTTTGTCACACTTTCAATTTCTAAAATATTATATCCAAAATTCAAACATTAGCCTTTATCTAAACACTTGCCTTTTGTGATTAGGGCATTCCTATGATTTTTTGCTCTTCTTATATAAAAAGCATTAGATTACAGTGATCATGAAATTATCTAGCATTTCTCTGGGCTATTTGGTTTTTTTTCCTGTTGAATTCTCAAGTGGTAGAAAATCAAATAGTCTTCTAATGTATTTTCTCTTTAAATAGCAAACAAAAGGGAACAAGAGACTATGAAAAATGCTGCTGAACCTCTCTTCAGACTAGACATAATATGATGCTAATAAACATCACTCGGATATTCAAACAACAAAAGTTTTGTTTTTCAGTTTTCTTTTAAACTCCAATAACCTTGGAAAAATAAAGTTGTGTAGAAAAGAAGCAGAGAAGAGGAGGGTTGGAAAGAAAGAGAAATTATCTGTTAGTGTTAGAATCTGCGCTAAGTTTGGAGACCCAAAAGCATGAATTCAAGTTTCACTTGGCAACTGCATGACTGAGTGAAGTTTTTTTGTCCTGATGCAGACAGGAATTGTACAAGATTTACAGACACAGTAAAACGCTTTCAACAAGGTTGCTGCTGTCAGCACTGAGTGTTTCTCTATAAAGTATTATTTTCAAGCTCCAGCAGGTAATAAAGCAAATATAATAGTGCATGCTTTGAATTTTCCCAACTTCACTGCTATTTGCAATGCTAAAATGTAGATGTTTTCTTCATCTTGCTCTTATAGTCTAATATTTAATTCAATTAAAAATATTTTTGCAATATTTGTAATTTCAGAAAGATTTGGTTTCTTTTGTGTCTCTGTAGGCAGTCTTTCCAACCCATTTTCTTTTTTTATATGATGCATGTATTCTTCAGTGTATTTTAGGAAAATAATACCTTTTGCAATGGCAATGAAAGATCTTTGGCCTTCATAGTAATGCAATTTTAGCTGAATATTCTTTTGCTGCTGCTTCTTTTGTGCCTCTGGTGCTGATACAAAATTTAAGGTTATGAATACGTCTTAATAAGACTGTTCATCTTTAAAGAAGGAACCTTCTTTGTGATGAAGGGATTCTGTGGTGAAAACTTCTGTGTAATGAATGTGCTTGAAGAGGGGGGATTGTATCTCACAGTATGGAAGCAGTTGGGGCTGTTGGAGTAATTGGAAGCACGATGGGACAGGGCTGCTCTGTGGCTTAATGTAAATAGTCACCTCCAAAAGAGGAACTGAGAGGAAGCATGAAATAAGTTCTCCAGGAACAAAGCTGTCTTTGCAGTACTTTATGGGGAAATTTATGTGAGTGATTAGCAGCACTGAGTTGGGGCAAACAAATCATCCTAGTGGAAATTATGTCAAAGTAGAGTGAGGAACAAATGTGAAAGTGAGAGTGAAAACAAATATGAGACACTATGACGTTTGGTGTGTTGGATAGCTAAGGGCATTACTTTAGTTAAAAATGTGGACTGCATGTTGTTGTCAATATTGATGGAGAGCTGCTTAGAGAAAAGAAATCAGAATGAAAATGAGGATCTAAAAGGAGACAGACCACAAGACTGTCAGGAAAATATGAGCTTTGAGTTCATGAGTTTCCTGAAGGTCAGTCAGTCTTATGATGCTATCCTTTCTGTTTTTTCCTTGGCATAATCCAATAGCGTGGTTTCAAGTTCTCAATGTCCAACAATGTACTCAGTTACTGTTATTAAAATAGACACCAGAGCCCTTACCAAGCTAACATCTACAACATCAAAGTGGATTTCCTTTAGTTTCATTACAAATATTTATATAATCTATCTCACGCTATTATCTGTATATCTCCCCCCTTTTTAAAAGTTTTTCTTTCTTCACTGATGAACTACCAGTAGAGTGGGTTCTTGTTCCATATTGTGAAAACAGAAAGCTCTTCCATACATGCTCAGAAATGTGACTATTTATGGAGGTAGGTAATGTTAGCAAATGGCTTTCTTCAGGTTGTCTGCTTCTTCCATTACTTATGCAAATTAGTGGAGCCCAAAAGTTCATATCTGAAGGATGAAATCTGCAAAGTCAGTGTGAGAGGAAAGCACAGGGTTGGAATAGTTTGGTTTTGCTGTTGCTTTTTGCCAGAATTTACCGTGTTTGATTGTACATTTTGTCAAGGTTGCTGGTTTTTATATCTGTGGGGAGCAGAAGGCTCCTGCAGGCAGAATAAAAGGCTCTTGGGGCATCATTTGTCAGCTAATCCCACTGTTAAAAAAAAGCTCTCTCAGGAGAAGAAAATCCTGCGCTATCTTCACAGCTGTGAGAAAATATTGTGCCACTGTGAAATTTACTCATATCTTGGGTGTTGGCTACCCTCTTTCATTTAATATTTCTCCACTGGGACACTTGTCAGCTTGCCCTCAGAGGAGACCTTCTGGAATCTCTCTTGATGGTTAAAGTGGTGACAGCAGGAGGAGTGGTAGCTGCTTTGTTTCCTACCATAACTCCTGTTTGTAGATGAGTGTGGTGCTGGCTCTGATACTTGCCTGTAATCAAGTACGCACCAGGTGGCCATCACATGGCATTCAGGTGCCCAGCACGTGGCAATCATGTGGCAAACATGTATCAGGCATGTGCCTGGCATGTGTCATTCACATGCCAATCATGTGCCTGGCGCATGACATTTGCACACCTACATCTGGCAGTCATGAGGCCAACACTTTAGTACAGAACAAAATTTGAAATGTAATGACTTAGTGCTTCTTGGGCTGTAGGGCTCAGAGGCTGTTGCTCATCTTTCTCATTAATATTTAAGTTTGTGCAAGGAACTTTGAAAACCAATTATCACTTTGTTTGATTAATTCTTCAATAAATTAAGACCCCTGCAGAAATGCTTGATATGAGAAGCATCCAGGATAGATGATCACTGCTTTGGTTTGTGTATGAATTCTCCCTGTGACGAAAGTTTCAGAATTTGCTGAAGCAGCAAAAAATCGATAATGTGGAATGAAGTCCAGTCAATGAAGAGTGATAAGTGTAGTGATCAATAAGTGAGTGATTTGTGAAAAGCAGTTGATGACAGTGAGTGTGTGTTGGTTCCAGATGTGTTTGCTGTAGGAGCAGGGCATGCTGAAATGGGTAACACTGCTATGCTGCAAGGTAAGCCATTCCCATTTTCTTCCTGGCAGTTAAAGTTGATTACAAATGGCATTATTTGGCTCGATTTAAATAGTGCTAAGTGAAATAATGAGGATGTTGTCTAAACTAGGGAAATAAAGGACAGAATGGAGTAGACTCTTGTGCGCAGTCGCTTAGGGGAAGGTCACTTGTTCAGTTATTTGGTTTTAGGCTGTGGTTTTGATGGCTTTGCTTACATGCAGTGTAATGACTCTTCATATGTCTATTCATATGTCTCTGTGACAAACACAAAGAAAATGTGACAAGAGTTTCAAATAGATTGCCATTAAAATGAAGCCAAATTAAATGAATGTGTATTGGGAGATTAATTTTTTTAAATTTGGTTGCCCATAATTCAATAGTTTTTCTTCTGTTAAAGAAACTTCTCAGGGAAGAAACAATATGTAGGTTTACGACTGATGTAGCAATTTGACATTGTTTGGATGTTATTACCTTATAGAGCTTCTCTGATTGATCACATATACATTGACTATTAGTTTAATGAATTGTAGCTTTGTGAGTCAGGTACTCGACAATGAAGTTTTAGCTGTTGTAATCTTTGTACTTTTTATTCATGAAAGGTTTCCCTTTTCTGATTTTTGTCTTAGAAATTCTTACTCATGCAGGTAATCCCATTAAAATTCACTGAGACTGCTAGTGTGAATAGTCTGGTAGTCTGGATCTAAATTAATAAAGGAATCTCATTTCTATTCTTCTAGAGTACAGGTATATAAAACACTGAAAGTGCTTTAAGTGTTCTTTAACCCAAGCTGTAAAAGATACCATAAATTTAAAAAGTGACAGTTTCTGTAATACATAACAAAAACAGCAGAAATTATGGTGACTGTTGGGATGCTGAAAATACTATGAATTTCCTTTAGTTAAAAGGAAAACAAGAATCTGATTCTGCTTTTCTTGCACTGTTTTTATGCCATTGTTATGCCATTATGCCACTGAGTTCAGTGGCTGTCAACCTGACTTGCATCTGTGTGAATATATATATATATCTATATATATATTTTGCCTTTTGAGGAAAACTGATCCAGTTAGGTGTCTGAGTTTTTAGTGCAATGAGCACCATGTTGTAAAACTGTTTTATATATAGCTAGAGGTCACTACTACCATTGTATTTAACTTTTCTCTAACTTCTCTAAAAAGTCCATTTCCATCAAAGTTATGTACATGTCTGGTAACCTGCAATGTTTTTGATTATGAGGTGAATTGGAGAAGGTAATTCTGAGCACAAAACCTGACATATCAGGCAGTTTAATATTTTGTGAAGCTTTCTAAACTTTAGTCACAAAATTATTTTTCATAATGAGTTAATCTGAAAATTACATATATATTTTATCAATATTCTTTAATGACTTCTACCGCTAAAAAACATTTTAATGAAAAGTTGAGTCATCATTCTTAAAAAAATAAGTAGTTGAGCAAATCCCAGAGATTTTTATAAACTGCTTCTATGCAAAACAGAGTTTATAAGCTGCTTCATCAGAATCAGCATGCCTGAAGGGAGAAACTTCATAGGTCTTCCAGGGCTTTGAATTCTGCCATGCTTGACTTCTCAGGAGGGCTTTTCAGCATTTTCAGCCTACCCAGCAGGTTGAGAGATGTTGCAGATGGCCAGCAGAGCTCGAAAGATTTCCCTCACTCAGCAGGAGTCGTTTTTGCAGACCACAGTGGCCGAGCAAAGTGCTCAGGCTGCCGAAAAGCAGCGGCTCAGGGTCTGTGCTGTGAGCACTTGCTGCAGAGAAATGCTGCTGTGAAGGCCTCCCAGAGAAAGCTGGAACTCATCAGCTATTTTACATTCTCTCTGTGTGTGTGGTGTTATTCTCATGCTTTCCATGGTTATTTTTCAGAAATATATCCAATCATGGGGGAGGATGTTTCAGAAAGAACCATTGATTTGTAATTATTAGCAGTGCATGCCATATAAAGCCCAACAAAAAAAATATCCTGAAGGTGGTGTTCCATCACAACTTTGCATGGAAGAGATGTATAAAAATACACAGATTTCTGCAAAATTGGGGAAAAACTTGCCTATTTTAGAAGCTTTTTTTGTATTTTAAGATTAGTAAGGCACTGTCATTGATTAATGAGTTCAGTGAACTCCTGGGCCTCTCTGATAGGCTTTAAGCTTTGGAATATACTCCTGGACTATGCTGTGCAATCAGTAATTTGAAACAGGGCCTGACTTTTAGACCTGAAGTGGAGCAGCAGTTCCTGCTTTGAATGGGAGATATGGGCTTGCATTCTCTACTGTGTCCATGTTTTCCTGAATTTTCATACCTTTATTGTGGAACTCTGTATGTCCAAATTCCAAATAAGTAATGTATTTCGGAGATCTTGCATGAATAAACACTCACAGAAATAATTTCAAACCCTCCTCTTACACTTAGCTTAAAAGCTATTTGCCTTATAAAAAATATAAGCAAATTCTCCCTAATATGCCCTGCCTTCATTTTCCACACAATTCAGCAGAGGAGTGAATTACACTCGTGGGAAAGTAATGCAAGGGAAAAGCTAGTGCCATAAATATCTCATTGCCCAGGACGTCCTCTTAGGTCCTGATATTTTATGATGCATTTTCCTGAATGTGCACTGGCACACACACTCACCCTGTGGGATTATAGCAGTCATGCCTCGAAAATATATTTACATTCACTAATAGTGAATCACCTGAATTTATCCCAAATAAAAAAATAAATCATCCCACTTTCTGTATTCAGTAATTAGATTCCTTTTGCACATTTTTATTTTTGATGCATAAGCGTTTCTATAAATGGATTACATCTGGGTACTGTGATGAAAAGGTTATTAGAAATGTGACACAGACAGATAGTCCTTGTGTTAAAATAAGTCCCCAGTGGCAAAAGTGAAGCTCTACATTGGCCTTGTGTGACTGTAACAAAAGATTTTAGCTGCTGCTCTGGGACACTGTGTCATCCCAAGGAAACATCAATAGGTCCAGGTCCCAAGATTTGTCTTTCAAATTTTTGTACCAGTGCATGTCCAGGATAGTCTGATTTGCTAGACATTATTTTTAGATCCCTAGTACTGATGAAGAGATTCAGATAAATGTATAGTTGACAAGCAGAAACATTCTATCAGCCATGGAGACAATAGCAAAGGCGTTGTCTGTCAAGCCATGATAGAGAATATGCTTTTTAAGTTCCACACAATATGTTTATACTTCTCAGCTAAAATTGTAACAGCTACCCAAAAAGCCCACATGCTGTAAAGTAGCAAAAATTGTGTTCATATTATCATGAATGCAGGGGTGAATGCAGTATTTAAAGAAAATGCAATCCAGAGGTTTGAGGGTAAGATAAACAACAATAACTTTCACAAGCACTTGCAGAAACATCTGCTAACATTTCCAAACACAACAGACTTTCACCTTGATGTGTTTGCATTGCTTGGAAAATGATCTGGTCTCCATTAAATTCAACACTAAATGGCCCAGTGGGTGTAATGAAGCAATAACATAATAAAAAAAAAATCCCTATACTTGTAAATGTTGCCAGAGCAATCTGAATGTTTTATAATGAACAGATAATCTGAATAAAAAAGATTCCTGCTGTGAAAGTATAAATGATAAGATTCAACCATAAGACTTTTTCCTCAAGGTTTTTTTTTACTTTTTAACAGTGTTTTTTAGAAAAGCATTTAGAGAAAAGCAAAAGTAGAACTTTATGTTTGATTTAGAAATATTTTCCACAGGGAGCAGTGATTGAAGCACTAAAATTGCTCTAAAATTGTTTTGGTCTTCTATGGTTCCTGTGTTTTCAAGGTCTTTTGTTTAAGAATATCCACAAAGCAATTCCCTAAAACAAAATTATAACAAAATCAAGGGGGAGATTGTCTTTTGGATATTTTTATATGTGGTAAATATTGCTATTTACTGGGAACTTAGAAGGTTTGAAAATTCAAACCACAGAGCCCTGTAAATATTTGGAAATTATCTTTCAAATACAACAAAGAATAATTTCCAAAATTTCTTAGATTTAAAAAAAAAGGAAAACCCCACATATTTCTGGAGTTTCTTTTGAACTGAAAACAAAAAAATCTTATTTTCAGTTATCTCTTGCTCATAGCCTTTAATTTCCTCTTCCTCATTGTTACTACATTTATTGCCATTTTATTTTATTTCATTTCATGTCTAATGGCTGCCTTTTTTGTGCATAACAAAGATTTTAGGGATTGAACTGTCTTTCTAAAAACTATTACTTTTTATTCTGCAATGTTTGGGTTTCTTTGTGGAAAGTGGTGGTTGTTTATTTTTTTTAACAGAATTCCCACAGAGCTTATTCATGTGGCTTGCCTTTTAATTTTCTTCCTGTTTCATTTTGTGGATGTATTTTCATCAGCATATTGCCAAAATACTTATTTCTGAAATACTTAATCACAAAAGGGAAAAAAAAGGTGCCTGTGTATCCAAAGATATAACCTTTCAGCAAACTTGTTACAAACACTAACTGAAACTTAATTTTAAAAATTGCCTACTTGGATACAGTGGTAGTGATCGTATTGGAGTGTTAAAAATGGAACTTTCTCATCTGCAAAAAAGAGTTGCTTGTTATGCCCAAACAGCTGTTCATGCTCTTGCTTTCTGCTGAGATAAAGTTTTGATTGGATATTTAGGTACTGGGAAAAATAAAGATATTTGAGAAAATGGCACTTATAGGATATATGAATGACAGGGTTGTAGGCTGATTTCACATATAGGAATTGGTCCAGAGAGTCTGTAAAAAGGGATTTTTATCTATGAAATCAAAAGTAATATTCTTGTATCAGCAGTAGTGTGGCCAGCAGGACCGGGGCAGGGATCGTCCCCCTGTACTCGGCCCTGGTGAGGCCACACCTCAAATCCTGAGTTCAGTTTTGGGCCCCTCCCTACAAGAGGGACATTGAATTGCTGGAATGTCTCCAGAGAATGGCAGTAAAGCTGGTGAAGGGTCTGGAGCACAAATCTGATGAGGAGCAGCTGAGGGACCTGAGATTTTTTTAGTCTAGAGAAAAGGAGGCTCAGGACCCTATCATTCTCTGCAGATACCTGACAGGAGGGTATGGACATGTGGGGATTGGTCTCTTCTCCCTGGTAACAAGTGATAGGAGATGTCCTCAAGTTGTATTAGCAGAGGTTTAGACTGGATATTTGGGAAAATTTCTTCAACAAAAGGATTATCAAGTAGTTATACGTGCTGCCTAGGAAACTGATAGAGTTGCCATTCCTGGGGGATATTTAACAGTCATGTGGATTTGGCTTTTGGGAACATGGTTTAGTGGTGGACTTGGCAGTGCTGGGTTAACAGCTGGACTTGAAGATCTTAAAGACCTGTATAAACCTAAAAGATCCTATTATTATAATTCCCTATTCTATTTTTCCCCTTCCCTTTAAAACCCGTTCTGACTGCTCACCTTCTCAGAAATATTGCTAAACCCAAGGTTTTGTCCAGTAGAGGCAGCTGGAATTACAATTGGAAGTTTCTGTCCCTTTTGTTTGAGCTCGGACAACTCTGACTACCATGGACAGGAGTTTTGAGTTTCAAGGCTGTGAGCACAATTTCGTATGCGAAATCAAGAATATGGAGTAAAATAATGCACTTCAGGTTGCTTGACAGCAGCAAATTTTCTTGGTAGGCAAAGCCTGCACAGCTTTGCTAGCCCTACCATTTGTCATGCTAATTACTGCCTCAGGTACAAGGTCTGTACCGAGATGTACTGCTGGTGGAGAGGGAAGTGATGAAACAGGAGCTGCTCACTTCACCTGCATGGGAGGAACATCCCTCTGGACCTGGCTAACACACCCACAGCTGAACCTGCATCTTTTTCTGGCCCTATTTTATGCAGAAATCTTTGTTTTCACAAGGACTGTTTCTGAAAACAGATTGAATAGAAAGCAAATGAGGGAGTTTTCATGGCTTGTAAGTCATCACTGTAGTGCTACTCAGATTTTAGAAGCTGATGTTTGCAAATTAATTACTTAGCCTTTAAATAGTTCCAAACCACCCAAAGTGCTCCATTATGTTAGCACAGGCTTGAGAAATAGATATGTATTACTAGCTAATTGAATAACATATGGTGTTGATTAGTGCTTAGCTCTTTTTATAGAACTCAATTAAAAAACTGACTGCAGTATATTTTCAGACTATGAGATGTCTGTTAGCTGCTTCTGGCACGAGGGAACTGCTGAACCAAGAAACGATGAACTTTTTCTGCTTAGTCCATCTGTAAGTTCCTTTAGGATCTCTTGGTGCATGTGGCTGTGATGGGAGCTAGGCTGGGGTTTGTTCATTTGCTGCAGTATTGAAATGCAGCCTTTCCTGAAAGGTTTGAGTGCTCTCCCAGTAGAGCAAAACAAAAGCCCAGGCTTTTATATTCTGTGCTATTGCTTAAGGTATACAAGAATACATTGAGCCTGTTTCAAATGGATAAGTATCTATTCTTATAGGGTTCAGTTTGCAGAGAAGCATTTCTTGGGAGGAGTCCTAGGACAGAGACATAAAATTATAAAGCCCTCCAACCCTAAATAATGTCAATCTCATTTTACATCATTCCCCCTCATCAATAAGCACATGTGGAAAACGTGCCTTTATTTCTTTTGCTTGATGCAGTTTTTGCTTTAGAGATTATTTTCCTCTTAGACTTCACAAAAACACCTGAGATGATGATGATTATGAGCTTCTTATTATTCCCATGGATGATTGAAGTGGTGTAGCAGCTAGCAGCAGTGATCAGACTGGTTGGAGCTGGTAGGATGCAGAGAAACAATAAACAAGAAAAAAGGATGTTTCCCTCCCTGACTTTTCTTGTCCCCCCTGCTAAGATACCTCTTTTTCTCTATTTTGTGTGGAATTTTTAAAGAGAAAATTTGGTAAATATAGACTTTAAATGTGTTTTTATTTGAGCTGTATTAGGCACACAGCAAGAAGAGATACTGAGTTTTATCCACAGTTTTATCACAGACTATTAATTTAGCTTTTGGGTGTATGACCTGACAAAATCTTCCTCAATTTCTAGAAACAAGTGATTATTCTTACTACTAAAACTCATAGTAGAAAAGCCTTCCTACAGTGTAAAATTACTTAATACATATATTTTCCAGATTTTCACATCAAATTTTATTGTATTATGTGCTATTTGGTATTTAAATTTAATCAGAAAGGCTCAGAAAGAGGGAGACCCTGAAAAATTGATTGGTTTCTAAAAAGCATTTCAGAACCCAGTAGCTTCCTATTCCACAGCAGCTCTTCCACTGAAATGGTGATCATCCATCCATCCATAGAAAACAGATGAGTCCTGCAGCGTATCCTGAAGGTTACTGAGGTCATTTGGGAGGGAACTGTGCTCCACAGATGCAGAGGTTTCACCGTGAGTGTCCTGTCACAGCTTTGCTGCTCAGTCCCCTTTGTTGTGCGTTTGCTGTGCCGCAGCCGCGATGTGCAGAATGGGCCGTTCATGACCTCAATCACTCTGGGCTCTAAACCAGGAGCAGGTGCAGCCACGACCAAAACCGGAAAGCTGCAGTGTTGGGATCATCCAGTGATAATGAGGGGGTGGAAGAAGCCAAGGATATTTTATTTTTGTATTCCTGATCCTTCCCCCAGGCTACCCTGCCCCCACTGTCCATGTTTAAAATAGATGGCAGTATGATGATTTTAGGCTTCTCCCAGGAATACATTTCTAGAGCTAGCATTTTATTCAGTGAGCTCAATTAAAGGTTGCAAAGGCAAGTTAGCACTCATGGGCTTTTTGGTATAAAGGTATCACAAGT
This sequence comes from Melospiza georgiana, assembly GCF_028018845.1. Taxonomy (NCBI): domain Eukaryota; kingdom Metazoa; phylum Chordata; class Aves; order Passeriformes; family Passerellidae; genus Melospiza; species Melospiza georgiana. Next base: position 38,359,242 of record NC_080430.1, on the reverse strand, counting down.
ACCAAATGCAGCAAGGAACTTCAGTGAGCATAACATAAATAGGAAAACTTCAGCACAGACATCGCAGTTTTGGGAAGGGTCCTGGCACATAGTTCCACTCACAGTGTGAAGAAGATTCTTAAAAGCTTGATGCAAAAGTCACTGGGCAGCAGTGACTTATGTCAACTGGTGATGTCCTATCACCTGAAAGATAGAACAACATATTTATGATGAAACTGGAAAAGATGAGAAAATTCTAGTTATTACCAGAGGGTGTAGTACACCAGTAACATCCCCCAAATATATGAAAACTGACAAGGCGAAGATATTGATAAGTGATCAGTCTCTCTTTTTTTCCTCTTTTTTTTTCCTTTTCTTTTTTAAACATTGCATTAACAACAGTTTCTTGAAAACAGATGGTATCTCTCAATATTTGTTGTTATCTGTTGATATCTCAGAAAATGAGTACTATCATTATTACCTGCAAAAGTTTGGAGTTTTTTATTACTTTTTAATGTTTGGAGAGACATTAGCATGGGCAGAGCAAAATTTATCCCATCTAATTTGAGATCTACAGCACAGACATCTGCAAATGAAGAGGAATATATTTTTCTGACCACAAAACACCTGAGTTTATGCTTTAGTCTGCTTAATAGTGAGATGACTCTGCATAGGGCTTCTTGGTGAAATTTAAAATGTCTAGGAATAGAGTCTGGGAATGAGTAACTGAGATGCAAACAAATGCATCTTTGATGATTGCTACTTGAATGTCTTTCACAGTTCTGAAAAGAAATATTAGAAATCCCTGAATATAGTAATTAGTGGACTTTGTCCTTAATGCCCTGTCCATCTTTTCTGTCCTTCAGCTATTACAGGAATGTATTTGTTGTAGCAACCTGTCGGGAAGTAGACAAGGAGATGAACTTTAAAATGTGTAGAATCATAGGATGGTTTGGGTTGGAAGGGACCCTAAAATCACCTAGTTCCAGCTATCCTGGCATAGGAAGACAATCTTCCTAGGCCAAATTATGCAAAGCTCCATCCAACCTGGACTTGAACCTGTTCAAGGATGGAGAGTCCACTTCTCTGGGTAATGTGTTCCAGTGCCTCACCACACTTAAAATGAGGTATTTTTTTTTCCCCTAATACCTAATCTAAACACATCCTCCTTCACCCTGAGGCCGTTCCCCCTTGTTCTATCACTACAGGCCCTTGTGAAAAGTCCCTCTTCAGCCTTCTTGTAAGCCCCTTCAGGAACTGGAAGGTTTCTCTAAGGTCACCCTGAAGCCTTCTCTTCTCCAGGCTGAACTAGATCATTCCTCAATGGCAGGAGGTCTGCATTAAATACAACAGACTTGGGTACACAGGGGTCTCTGGGATTCCTATACTCTGTTGGCCTCTTGAATGTACCCAACATATTTAAGTGTTATGTACACAGAGCCAAAGTCACAGTGATAGATACAGTTCTATGCTGATAAGATGGTCTGGAAAGAGAACAACTGTAGTACAAATGAGTAATATTTCCTTTCAGTTTTCTTGACTAGAAAGCAGGCCATTGGCTTGCAGCTAAAAAGGTAAGGGTTGTTTCAGGGAAGGATGAGATTTCTAATCTCCTACTTTCAAGCACATTTTAGAAGAGAAATCCCCAGGAAGTAGCTATGTTATCTAAGGCAGCAAACACCACAAATTGTAGTTGTGCTGGTTTTCCATATGGGACAGTTTTCTACTTCGCAAAGCTATAATGTTGTGCAAAGTTCATTTTATTGGTAAGCATCATTGAGCCAAAATTGAGTTCAAAGCCCCAGGGTAAATAAATGTAAGCATTTATCCAGAGTGCTTTTTAAATTGGCATGAAATTTTGGGATCTTGGTTGCCTAGTTCACTCATTTCTAGTGCTCTGCAGGCTTCATTGGGGCCCCTAAAATTGAGAAGCTGGCTTTCTCTTGTGGGGAAAAAAGAGTTCTCTGCAAAACTGATGACTTTAAAAGATATGTAACCAGTACAGTTGACATGAACTCTATAATATAATGGCAGTGAAGGTGGGTTCTCATGAAAATCTTGTCCACATAATATCAAGCCAATTAGACATTGATAAAAATTAAAAATTTCTTTTAAAGTTAAATGGTTTTAACCATATTCCGTGCAATTTTCCAATAGCATGAAATAAGCATTCTTTTCCTTGCCAAACAAAATTGCTGCCTAAATGTTTTTACTCCAGAAAATGGAAGTATATAATGATGCATGCGTGAGCTGAAGGCTTGTTTCTTTCATGAGCTAGGCTGCATGTGTGTTGCTTGAAACACTGGTGGATCTTTACAAGATTTTAAGAAAATGATTTCTTTTCCCCTGTTTATTTAAAAATACTATTTAGAGTGGTAAATTGTATTTTAAAAGTATATCAGCATATTATAGTCATATATCTCCCTCTTCTTCATCTTGCAAAGAAGAACTTGCAATCTTTATTTACTTGTTCCTTAAGAAATATTGAATGAGAATGATTCAATGTTTTAATCAGAAACTGTTTCTGTTTTTTTAAAAAAAATTTCTTCACACTTTCAATTTTTTCTTAAATGGATTGTTTTGAGTACTGCCATGTAATACTGGCTTTACGGGTGTAAAGGTTTGCAACATGTCACTTTATGCCTTTAGCAGTGTCATTATATATTCAGAAATCACTGTGTATCTGTAAAGAAAATGGTGATGTACTGTAGTGTAATATATATTTCTGAAACTTCTGTTTTCATAGTTGTTACCTAAACTCCAGTTATAAATTATCCCCTTCCTCCAGATTTGAGAGTGACAGGGACATACACAAAAATGTATTGCAGCTCTAATGATGTTACGTGCTTTTCTAAGGAAAGCACATGGTAGATGCACAAATCACTTATTTCCAAGGTGGAATTTCCCTTATTATTTTATTGTGCCATTATTGAGTGTGCAGTTTTTAATTTTGTTTTCTGGAATGAAATTGTAATGCAAGACAGATTCTATATGCCAAAAATAAGACTTTAATGAATTAGACTGTTTTGACTGGAATATTAGAAGGATGTAATGACATGGTAATACATTTTATTAGGCTGTCAGCTTATGTGTGTAAATGTTTCAAAAGGAATGAGACATGCATACACATAGCAAACAATGTTTAATTTACTAGATTATATTTGCTTACAAAGGTGTACATCTTGGTTGAAAAATCTGTTTTTTTTTAATAGTAATCTTATGCCTATATAGCTAGCACTATAGGTCTAGAGATATATTGTTCTTGTAATTTTAAATTCACACTGCTCTCTAGTGGGGAATGCTTTCAATGCAATAGATTTTATATATATTCATGTACAACATGTATATAAAGTGAGATTACTGAGCTGTTACTGGCATCTAGATCAAATCAGTAAAACTTATTCTATTGTGATAGCATTTTAATCCTTATACTGCTTTGATTAAAGACTGAATTTACTAATTTAAAAATATTTTAAACGGATGAATCTTTGGAGTGAACAAACTCCAGAAAGGCTGAGAGGTTGATAGATTTATGCTTCTTCCTCAGGAGAAACCTCCTCCCTGCATTAGGAGAAATTTGCTATAGGTCTGCTATTGAAAAACATCAGGTTTTCTTCTAAGCTTCTACAGTCTCACAGTGTCTTTTGCTTCGGAGTGAATTGTTTAGCTTGCTTTCTCATCTCTTGCCTTCAACAGCTACGATCCTAGATAAGAGCTGACTACACAGAAGCTGAAATAATACTGACAGATCTAGTTGAGTTAGGTTTAAATCTACAGCAAGTGCAGAGGTCCTCTCAGACTTGAATCTGTCGTTTCTTAAATGACGTGGGGTTTGGTTAGCATAGAACACAATGCTAATCAGATATCAAGCAGATACAAAAACTGAGATTGAAACTGATTTGAATATTGATAGATTTTAGACTTTCTTCTTTAGATAAATTTGTCTTTGTGATTTGATTTGAAGGCAATAATTGTCTTTAAATCTTTGCAAGATCTGTCAAAAAAGTTGAGCTGATGAAATTTAAGTCATTTTAAGCTATCTGAAGAATGATTTGCAGCATTTTGCTGTAATCAGACCCAAATCTGGAGGCTTGTTTTAGACACTGAAACTCTTCTGGATCTGGCATTAAAGACCCATTTTCTTGTGTAGCTGCAATAATCTTTTTTTGTCTCTAGGTTGATTGATTTGTCAATTAGAGACCAAAAAGCATCATTGTATTTAAGGCTGCAGTAATTTTGTCACTCAAAGTATAGATGAGATTCTTTGTCTAGACCTTCATTTGTTCACTAAGTCCGGGTGAACAAGCACTTTAAAGATTTATATGGTATATAAAGGTCTCATCAAAATGCTAAGTTGGTATAACATTTTGCATTCCTTGAATAGTAAATTAGGTTTGCAGTGCTCAGAGCATGTCTTTACCTGTGCCATTTCTGCTCACTTTTAATCAGGGAAGCTCACAGTTACACTGGTTTCACTTGAAGTTCTGCAGATGGGATTAGCTTCTCATTTCTGCAGTTGTTGTTGCTGTCTGGTATTAGCTGAATCTAAGCTAACTATCCTTCAATTATTATCCTGGGTGGTTAAGATAAGAAACTAATAACATGTTTATTTGTCTTTGAACTACTCTGAGAAAGTTGTGAAGTTATTAGAGATGGGCTTGAAAGCAAACACAAGATGTGGGGAGAGGATGACTGGGGCTGCTAAATGTTTAAAAAACTCAAGGGTGAGGTCTGTCCATTTAAGCTTATTGAACTAATATATAATGGGAGGGAGGTTCTTCTGTTAATTATACCTTCTCCCCCTTTTCTTCCATTGACTGAAGGGTTGTTTTATCTCACATTTTTTTCTCAGCTCCTGCAGTGTTTTTACTCTTTCTTAGATCAGTTATCACAGGAGGTGCCACATCCATATCTAATGGTAGCTCAGCTTTAGCATCATTTGGCTGGGAAGTTAGTCAAGTTACATCAAAGAACTGCAGAAGTTGAGCAGAAAGCAAAATATATGAGTGGAAATATAATGTCAAAATATAAAATGCAAAAAATTATTTTCTGCCTTTTAGTGGTTTGCAGATATTGCTATCTTTTCTATATTATTTTGTGTTCTCATCAATTTTCTCTCCTGTGTTTTTTTTCTTCTCAGAAAATATGAAGAAGCCCTGGAGCCCCGATTTACCAGTTGATAACCAGTCATACAATTCAGATTTCACATCTCTCCCAGACAGGGAAGGTGAGAAAGAATTAGCACCTGATGGCACTGAAGAAAAGAAGGAGAGAGAAAAGAAACACACCAATTTCACTTTGTGTAATGTCTGTAACATTCAGCTGAACTCTGCTGCTCAGGCACAAATCCACTACAACGGGAAATCCCACCAGAAGAGGTTGAAACAGCTCAGCAATGGAAATCTCAAAAGTGATAATGGTAAGCATTATAATATATAGATCTTTGCCATGTGTTGATCTGAGAATTGCAGCAATGTGCACTATGTTGATATATATGAATATAGACTTTGTTTTATTCAGACAACAAATACTTTGAAGTTAAAGCAAAGGTTTTTGGTGACTTCAGAGTGCTGGAGGTCATCCCTAGCATCTGGCAAATATCTTAACATACACCATCTGTGTTATTACAAGAGTTTTCAGTTTATATTTTGTTTACATAATGATGTTGATTCAGATTCTTTCTAATTTCATTTACATTTTGATGGTTTTCAGCATAATCAGTGATACTCCATATTTCACAGTCTACTAGAAAGGTTATCCTTGTTAGGGGCATGCTTGCTTTTAATGAATATAAGGTGGTTGTGAAATAAATTGAAACAAGTACATTACACAGAATTACATTCCCAAACTCCTTTAGCTTGCTTATTCTGGCTTCAACCCACAGCTAACATGTTTGTTTCAAGATCATGGCTGAATTGAAACAGAGATAGAACAAAAGTTATTTTGACTTTGATCAATTTCATTGACAGCTTTGAGGAAAGCATTTCATAGCAGGTGACATACTCTTCAATCATCACAGTGAGTTGTGATCCCCAAAGAAAAACACATGTGGCTTTTTGTACTAAGGCAGATTAGATAATGGAGGCCAATGATGGTCCCTGATAAGAAAAAACAAATTACCATGTTGCATTTTTTTCAATTTAATAACAGGTAGTACTCAACTTTGCTGTACCATGTATAGGGCTGTACTGCATTCTTGTATCTGCTTCTGTGTACCATGTCAGAGAAATAATTGTCTTAATATGTTGCACTTAGGACTTTCAGACTTTCTTTCTCCATCTCACACGTTGCTTACTATTTTATACCTTGAGTTGCTTCCTGCCCCACTTGCAGAAGGATATGCAAAACAACAATCCTTAGATAGAACTTCATATTATTATTTTACTAGTCTCTGCTTTGTTCCCACACTAAGAGTGGGGAATAACTGATATTTTGCCTATGTTGGATGAGAGTGCTTTTCTGTGTATGAGGTGTTGTGCTTTTCTGTAAAACACAACAATAAAACAAATAACACCCCCATAATATCCAGCAATACAATTAAGTTTGTCTTTAAGTGGCCGTTGGGACTGCAGCATTTGACAATGTTCGGAGTTCAGGCTTAGAAAAAAATGCTACTACCATTAGTAGGAGCTGTGGAAATGCATAAAGAAAGATTGATTTCCTAATTGATTAAAGGTGCAATGTGGTTATCCACAAATGCATTCTCTATTAGACCAAATAAACACAATCTAATTTATTGCTATATTTGTTTAAGGAGGAATTGTTATTGTTATTATTAGCACCACAATTTTGCTAATGATAGAAAGATTTTTTTCTGCAGTTCATTTTTCCACTTTAATCCATGATAATGAAAGAATTAGCAATTAAGCAATGCTGAAATTATTATCAAAGAGCTTCAATCATGGTTCAACATTTGTATTCTGGAGAGGCTCAAACTAGCAGTATAGCAGCATATTTCTTACTTCCTCCTTAGGAGTATTCAATGTTGTGTGTAGCTGCATCAATTTGTAGTCAGAAAATAGCTGTTTGAATATCTAGCTCTTTGTTTCAAAGTGCAATTGTTTTGTGAGTTTATGTGAAACTTAAGGATTTTCAAATCTGGCAGATCTTTAACTATCGTCAAAAGCAGGGCTCCGATGAGAAAATATGTAGGGTAGAGTATGATGAAGGGTTATTTCACATGTCACCATGCTCAGTTCTCTTCAACTGAGTGTTGTAAATTAGAGAGACAAGTATAAAATATTTCTTGCTAGAAGTTAGAATTGAATAAGAGGTGAATATTTGAGTAACCATCCTCCTTTCACTTTCAATAGAGAAACTCTCTGAGATGCCTTTTTTGAGACGAGTATAAATCAGAACATGAAAGTCCTTTTACCATTATAGGTTTTGTCATAACTTGTGTTTCTGAAATATGGGCCACATTTTTCTGACAAATGATTGCTTTGTTAATGAGACCCCAGCAAGCCCAAGTGACATATGACCATGACTAAACAAATTATGACTTGAGCATTGTGATTTATCATGTACATGCAAATGGTGCTTTTTGAAGGTCATTGATCTATCTAACTGTTACCCATGCACATTGTTTTCTCAATGTATATCAGAAGGATACTTTATTTAAGAGAATGGTGTTTCTTGTATGGAAGTCCAATTGTCACAAAAGACAGCTGTTGTGGTCGATGTCCACATTAGTGACATAATAATTCTAGAGATTGGATTCTGCTGTAAATTAAAAGTATGTAAATGTTCTGTTTTATGCATTGTCTTCTACGGTTTTGTCATTATAGTTACTCAGTATGTCTCTACATGTGAATGAAGTATCTGGACTATGCACAAGGAAACTTAATTTCTAAATACAGTGTTTCACAAACTCTGTTGTATTTGCCTTTGCACTGCTGGATGCTCTCTTGGAACTAACATACATGGAAAGGTTGGGAAAAATATTGGAGCTGTGATTTCCCATTTTGTTTCATCTCCAAATTATTCCCATGAAGCAGGATAGGTTTGTGTGTTTTGTATCACGAGCGGATAATAGAAAGGGAGGATTGATTCATGTGAAACAAAAGCCCATGTCTTGTTCCAAAATAATTTGCAATGGACTGCTGAACAGAGGTAGGGTTCAGCTGTATTTGCATTTGACTGTGTAATTAGAGTTGTCATGCTACAGTCATCAACTTCCAGCTGTGTGAAGGAGCTTTTGTCTGTTGGACTTGAATTACAGAACATTTACTTTACTTGAATATCTCTGCCTAATTTCATCAGATAAGTTGCTTATGCAAAAGTCTGTTAATATCTGCAAATCTATAATCAGTAAATAATGTGCATTGTGGGTTTAAAAGAAGTGTTTGTTTGCTGCTCTGTTGGTACCTGGACTGTATTTGAACAACCAGATATACTCTGAAAAGTTTTGTTAGTTGCTTATGTATCTGTTTGGCAGCTTTACTGTACCATACCCTGTGGTTCCTTCCTGGGGCAGGGCAACTACAGAACAGCGCACTGCAGCCACAAAAGGGACGTGAACCCAATGTTTCTTGTGTCATTACTTGGTACAGTGATTTGTGATGACTTAACAGGATAAAGTGAGACATCATCACTTCTGTAACTGTAACATGCTTTGGAGCAACACAGTTTTTTGATACCTTCCTCCTAATAATTGCCTTTAATGTCTCTTAAAAAGACTTCTCACACTTTACTCATTACACCCTAGAAAATATTCTTTTTACTGGTGATTTTTTTTGCTTTTCTACTCTCATGCATGCGGTGGAAAGGTGACAAGAAAGTCAGTGAAGATTTTGAGTATGTTTTGGGATTAAAAGGAGGGCAAGATGCAGTTCCAGTCTGGTCTGCTGACTGCACCACTTCTCATAAAACCTGCCTGGACTCTGTGGGAAGAGGTGACCTCTTGTGGGAAATCGTTTATTCTAACCAGCAGGAGCAAAGCTCACAAAACTCACTGACAGAATGGAAAAACAACTGTGGATGGAAACGTGTAGCAGCACCAGTGAGAAAGCTGACGATTCTAAAATTTTATGTAAACCAGAATTTCTTCTGTGCATTCTTTTGTGTAAATTGCTGAATCATCGTGAGTGAATGAGGCATGGTTAGGACAAAAGCTAAAACTGCTTTCTTCTGCAATACTTTTTACAATACATTCGAGAACAAACAGGAAAAATAATGAAGGAGGTGAGCAAAGTCACAAAATTAATAGAAATCTTTGTGCTTTCTGAACTGTTTTCTGAAAAAACTGATTTCTGAACCATTATTGTTTTGAAACATAGAAGGCTGTGAACCATTTGGTGGTGGTTTATTTATCTAGCTCTCTAAATTCATAACACAGACCAAAGTCTATCCAATTTAGTATGTTTTATTTACTCTCTTTTAATCTAAATCTAGCTACAACTCTTTTTTCGCTAAAAATTTCATTAAAGCAAAATTTTGTTGTAAAGCCAACAAGGACACTGAGTACATGGAAAAAGAGAGCAAAAAGTATCAGAATTTTCCCACTTGCTAATTTCAAAAAGCAAATCCCTTAATTCAATATTTTACATTGCTTTAGAATGAATAACTATTTTATTGTTATGGTAATGAATATTATGAAATATGCACTAAAAAGGAATGTATATTTCCCACACTTTATTCTTTTTTCAACTTCATTCAGTGGTTGAATGTAGTTTCCTACAGCAGCATTTGAGGTGACAGTTTTCTTAAATCTACACTATACATTTTTTGCACACTGGTCAGAGAAAATGTTTATTCTTTTACAAGCTTTCTTTTGCATCTAAATCCTTGCTTTTTACTAATCTGTGCATAGAAAATCCAGGTGATTTATCCAAACTGCTTGCAGAGTTTCTGTCCTTGCACTGTTGTGTTATTATGTATTTTCTGTCTCCATGCTGCTATTGCATTTTTCACCTCTGCTGTCATGTTTTGTGATCATGAAAGCTGATAGCTTTGGGGTAGACACATTCTGACTTTTAGGTGGTAAACCACCAAGTCAGGGCTTTCAGAGAAGTGGTGTCATCTTCTCTTTTCAATGTGTTAGCCCTCCTTTCAGAGGAATAGGATTGGATGGGACATGGGAGAAAAGAGGAAGTCTTCAGGCAAAGTATGTTTTCCTTCAGAATAGGTGATTTTTCATTAATTTTCTGGCAAGTAAGAGTTGTCAGTTCAGCTTGAGATGTCCCTGGAAGTCACATATCTTGCCTTTTGTTTTTTTTAACATCCTCTTCTGATGCAGAGCTTCATGGCCAGTTAACAGCAAATCCAATATGTATTTTCCTCTGATTTTAAGCTTCTAGTTTGTGGATCATACATGCCAGTATCTTGTGAAGCATCACAGCAGGTTCCCTCTGGGCATTAGTAATATCTCTCAAATGTCAAAGCTGGAGAATTCTAGACATGTAGGACTGGCTAAGGGCAGTGTGTTGTCACTTCCTTTGCTTCCAAATGTAAATCTTCCTCCTTATTTCAAAGCACTTGTCTGTTTTCATTTTCTGCTTTAAATAACACTTTTGCAAGCAATGCTTTGAAACCACCATTGGTATTTGCAGAAGTTTTTTATTTTATTCAGAAATGTAATACCACTATATAGGACTTAATAGTTCACCATAAAGTTTTATCACAAGGTGAATGAAAGAAACTTAAGAGCCAGCTCACACTGGTCTCATGCATGGGAGATACTAATAAGTATCATAGGATCTACTTGCCTTTGTGAGTATATGAAAAGGATGAATGGATGGTAAATGTGGACAAACTCTTAACATGTGAGCAAATATCCATGTGGACTTGCTGTAGTTAGCTATCTGCTATTATAAATAAATGCAAATGAACATTGCTAAATTTTAATACAGATCAGTCACAGGTAAAGTTGACACTGTAACAAGTTGTAGGAAGGCTGTGGGGAATGTTTATTGAGTGCATCTGGAATAACTTCAATAACAGCATGCAGTCACATAGATAAAATACATTTTAGCAATTCCCAAAACATTCTTTTGGGTTTGAGGGGAAAGTCCACAGGAGTTAATAATTTTTCATGTGGCATATCTGGCAATTGGTTCACTGAATAGGACAACAAAATTTTAAAATAAAGTATGGAAGTTTGTATTACTGTGAATTTTAATCATGGGTAATTTTTCATGGAGATGGGGGATAAGTAGAAATTTATGTCTAAATATACTTAAAGTATTTTTGAAGGTCCTTATTGTTCATCAAGTGCACTTCAGGATGTGCTTATGTTTTTTTTGTTGAAGTATAGTTCTGGTCTCAGTTAGGAAATTCCTTTGTTTTTGACTGTCTTAACTGACAAATGAAAAAAATGTTCCGTAGCAGCTTATTATCAATCAAATGTTTAAGGTGTGTGGAGAATCTCAATCAATAAGAACATCTGCCTAAGGTTTAAAGGAGCCTCTAATAACAGATTCAAAAAGTTACAAACGATTCAGTTTCCTACCTGAGTGTAAGACTGCTCAGATTCTCTTTTAATAGCCCCTGCTGTATAGAGTGCCCTCCTTTTTACCATCTTGAGGCAAGATGCTTAGTAAATTGCCTTCATCCAAAGGACATGGAAGTTTGCCCAAGAGAAGTTCAAAAGTGGCAGCTGAAACGAGTTTAGAAGTGGGTCCTTCTTTGCTGCCTTTTGGCACACCTGGAGAAGGTTTTTGAAGGTGTGTGAAGACGTGGAGGATGGAATACTTAGAGGTGTCCTCAACAGCTCACAAACGCTGCTGCTATGTGCAGGTTAGAGGGGTGAAAATCTTCATCCACTGTTTGCCTGTCCTACATTTACTCTTCCTTACTCACTTCTCTGCATATTCCAAATATTGCTCTGTCACAGTTTGCTTGTCCTTTTTAGACATTTATAACCGGATGTTTTCAGGCCTTTATGTTGCTCCTTTATGTCGCAACTCTTTCTACCATATTGAAAAATAACTACCCATTATATCCTCAAATTTTTGTTTAAAATGCACTTGAAAAAAAATGGGACATCCTTCTTTTTGAACTTCTACTTTGCATCAATGTAGCCTCTTTCTAATTACTTTTTCCCCCCTGTTTTTGGGGTTTTTTTTGAGGCTAGCACCTGCCATGCAACCTATTTTTCTGAAGCAGTTTTTCTCTCCACTTAAAAGATAATGCTGTTTTAGGCTAGTGATATCTTCACATTTTACCTCTAGCAGGAATCTTGATAGTCAATGCTAAATTAGCTGGATGTAACTCAGTTACTCTGAGAGCAGTGTATGTCCATCTGTGTTGTTTCTGAATATGTGTGAGGTGTTGGTCTGCCATTCTTTGCTTCTCCCTGAGTGTGGCACCATTCTCATTTCTGAGAACGCTGGCATTTGATCTTGTACATACAGATAACAAACTGGTGAATCCTGTTTTGCAGGCTCTCCATTTAGTTCTGCTTATATCACTAGGTCCAATATAGATTGTGATGACCATGGCTTCCATCCAGACCTTCTCAGTAACTTGTCTTCTTTAAATATGGTGGGGTGTTTTTTTCCCCCTGCACTGGCATCTGGTAGGCAACAGATCTACGTGTCATGACAACGCACAAAGTTTATCAACGCTTCCTGGTATTAATTTCCTAAGAGCTTTTCCCATATTCAGTTGTTTTCTGACTTCAAATTTAGATCTGTACTCTTCAATGAAGCTATAAAATAATAATTTTTTTTTATGTCTCAAGTAGCATTAATTTTTAAAATTATTTAGGATATCACAGAAATCATGCAGAATTTTTGAGCTACATCTGAGTAGAAGAAAAAAAAACAATTATCCTGTGTGAGACAAATTTCACTACTGCTGACTTTTACTTATTCATGGCTTTTTTTTCCCCTCTGAATCAACATTCATTGTCATCCTGATAGTCATGCCGCTGAAATCTTTAGTTAACTTCTTATCCTCAGACACATTTCTCAGTAGGGGAAATATATCTCAAGATCAGAGATTTAAGACCAGTGCCAGTGAAATTAACTCCAAAACCTGTTGATTTCAAGAGAAGGAGGCAAACTCCTCATTCTATTCAGGAATGATGTCCTAGGTTTATTTGTCGGATATTGTTTTGTTTTGCACCTTATTTTAAAGTTATTATTATGGCATGATTAAAAAAAAGTAAAAGACTATCTTATTTTTTTATTTATTTAGGTTTTTTTTTTTTAGTTTTTGGTCATCAAACTGATGAAGACCAATGATTACATGACCATAGTTCTGACTCAGCTCTGTTTTCCCCTACGTTTGCTATAGCAGATTTGTGAAAAAAAGACTTGGGTGTCCTTGTGGACAGAAAGTTGAACAGGATTCATGAACTACACAGTGGGATGGTACCATGCCCATTATTGGGCCCCCAGTGCTTCAAGAGAGACATCATTGTGAGGCAGTGGGTGTGGAAGAGCATCACCAGGCTGGTCAGGTTACCTGAGCATGTGACTCACAAAGAGAGGTTGACAAGGCTGGTTTTATTTCCCGTGGAGAAAAGAAGGGCTCATGGGGGATCCTATTGCAGTCTTCAACTTCCTTGAGGGGTTTTTAGGTAGAAGATGAATGTATATGAAAGGGCAAGAGGGGAGCATCACAAATTGCAACAAGGAAAGTTCTGGTTTGATATATGGATATAAGAATTCAGAACTTCAGTGTAAAAGTGGGTAAGCACAGGAATAAGTTGACCAAATAGGACATGGAAATTATTCTCTGGAGACTTTTAGAATTCAACTGGATCTAACCTTGAAATTATTTCTGCTTTGCGTAAGATGTTAAGTAAATTCCAGAGACACCTTTCCACTTGAATTTTTTTAAGGTTCTGTAGAAAATACTGGTAAAACTTCAGTTTTAAAGGTTCAGAGGCCTACTTGCTTTGATTTACATCAGGCAGGACCAAGATATATATAGCCAAAGGCTTAGGTTTTTCTTCATAGCTGTGTGTTTAAAAAAGAAAAAATAACTGAGAAAATTCCACTCAGAAAGAACATCAGGGTGCTGATGGTATTTGGCAGAAGCAAAACAAATACAGTAAATTCTGTATTCTGTGAAAGGCTCTGAGATGTAAAATGAGCTGTTGAAGCCTTTTTTACTACCTTTATTTTTTCATCAAATTGCCTGTGGCATATACTTAGAACTGCTGTTGATCCATGTTACCGTGTGTCTAGTAAAGATATAAAGTAAAATTCTAGCATACATGTATTTTGTTTTTAGGCCTTTATTTCTGTCATTAGTGGTGTCAGAGGGAAGAATAGATGCTGCAGGATGCAGGAAAGAACATCAGATACCGTCTTCTTCAATGATGTTTCAAGACAGATGTGATCTTCATAGCAGGCCAATATTAATAACCTTTCAAACTTTCTTTTTCTTAAAATAAATTAGCTTTTAACCTAAACTATTGAGGATTTCAACAGTAGACTCTGTCATGTAAACAATGGAGTGATCAAAAGCTCCTTAGAAAAATTATCCAGTAATTGATATCGAATTTGTTTATTGGTTTTATGTGGTGTTTTATTTTCTGACCAATCACAGCTCATAAGGAAATTAAATTATTCTTAATTGAAAACTAATTTTTCTATGTTAAGGGAGACATGGTTTTGTATTCACATATCAGTAAAAGAGTATTCCTAATGTCTTAAAATCCTGAAATTTTAAAGAAAAAAACACTACCACAATAATTCACTGTATTGTATTTTATTTCATCACTGACTCTTTTCATGCCAGCGACCCTTGTCAAAACCAGATGAAATATGCTTGAGAAAGCCAAAGAAAAGATCCTGGAACTGTCAGGCTTTAAGAAATACATATTATTCAGAATTGCAGTGTTGTCATTTAAAGACATTTTACTGTGAAATAAATTCTTTCAAAACCAGTGGCAACCCTCTCTATTCTTAGGAGCACTCCAAATTAAAAGATTGTGGAAACAAATAATGTTACAGCTAAAGAAAGAACAACTAAATTATCTTATAGCTGGCATAGAAGTTTCAGCATTATTCAAGAAAGAAACATTTTAGTTTTACCAATGCTTTAATTTCTTTGTGAGCCAGAGGAGTTTATTTGAATAGATTAGTCAATCTATTGACTAATCTATTGACTAAACTTAATTTTCTCTCTGTGGGGCTGTATGTATGTAAATTTATAAATTTTTTTTTCTCTTGGTACAGGGTAAATTTTGTAGTCTAGGTTAGTTTAATCTGTTTTATACCTGCAAAATTTGCTGTAAGGGGAATAATCTGATTTTTTTGTTTTTCCTTTGATATTGCATACAGCCCATCCTAAAAAAACCATTGAGCACATTAATGAGAGTACTAGAGGGTCTGACTAATTTTGAATATGTGTGCATATTCTGAGTACAGTGATTATATATTCATACACACACATGTACATCCACAAAGCCCACTTTATTCTTAGTCTACATGGGAATTTTTTAGCTCTTGGCTACTTTGGCAGAAAATTCCAGTGCTGTGCTTTATAGGGAGTGCATTTGTGCACCATCTACTGATTAGCCCAGAGTCCTGTATGCTAGTCAGCTGCTAGTTCTTAATATTTGAAAAGTATAGTCACTGGTGGTTTTTTTTTTGTTTGGTTGTTTTGCATGATCTTTTTCTTTTTTTAAATTTTTTTTTTTCTGAAGTGTTGCAATACTTTATTTTTTAAAGGAATTTTCCAAATAGTATGTGTTTATTTTGTCAAATTGGAAATGATATTCATGATGATTTCAGATAAACCTCAGCAGGAATAAAATTTTTCAAATGATGATGTAAGTTTGTTCAGGAGCTCATGCCAGAAAGATGATTTACATTTCTTCTAACTCAGTTTTTATTATTTTTTTTCACATGCAAATTTTATAGTCCAGAAAACTTGCTCTTTCACAGTGTGATATAAGGTTTTTCCTTTCTTAAATGTTTATATGCTTCTATTCAGTAAAGTCAAGAAAGATCCTCACACATTAGTATTCATATTATGATACAGCTGATATAAATAATCAATTGTCAAGATTAGGTATTATTACTTCCGCCAGATCTCTAGAATGATGTTAGTTGTTGTAGGGTTAATGAAACATCAGATCTATATGCATGACTTTTTTTTTCTCATGGAAAATGGAGTAGTACAGTTACTGTGCAGGGCTATTAGGATATCCCTGTTATATTATAGTAAAAACTTGTATTCCTTACTGTCGTCACTCTTTCTTAATTTCTTTGGAGAATGGCCTTCATAATATTGCTTTCTTCTTTTGCTCACTAACTGTGGATATTTTATGAAGTGTCATCACAGAAAGCTTGAGTATTCAACCTTTTCTGATCCCCAAAGTTACCGAGAAAGAGACTTGTCACCCTGACTTACTGTGAGTGGATATCCAGAGGATTTCTGGTTAATGTGTTCTGACAGAACTCTCCATGCTCCACAGTTCACCTGCTATAGATGTTATGTTCAAATGTGCTGGCTGAAGCAGCATGTGCAAACACAAAATGGCAGAGCTGGTGAGTTAATAGAACAGTTTCTTCAGAAGGACAAGGAGAGGATGAAAACAAATGATATCTGCTTCATCCTTTGTATTCCTTTGATAATAAAGCATTTCGCAACATTCTGGAAATCAGTGCAGACAGCAATACATACACAAAGCACAGCAGGATTTTGAAATGTGCTCAGTTTGCTTATTTTGTGTAAAAATGAGCCTAAGTCTCATTTTCTCTTGGTATTGTGCAAGGGTGAAAAACACCCACTGTGACCCAAAGAAGGCCTATGGGAAGGACAGCATATTACCCATACCGAGGGCACTAATCCGGCCAACAGCAGCTTCCTACCAGACCATTTTGCTGTAACAATGTGTGGGGTTAGGCTCATACTGTTTAATCTCACAGAAAACTTTAGAAGGCCTTGGCTCCTGTGGAGAACTGCTCTCTTTGGTAGTGAAATGCCCTTCACAACACCCTGTGAACAGTGGCATGAGCCCCTGAACAAACTTACATTTATGTAGAATGAAATGGAATCAATGCGGCGGCACAAGGAGAATGGCTAATGAGGGGATAGTAGGATTTGAATGGGGTTGGTCAGAGCTTTTTTCCTGATTTGATGAGAAAATTAGTAATGAAAATTCATTTTTTATAGGGTAGGATTAACTAACAGAGGAAATTTTTGCAATGAGTAAATGAACAACTGTGGGTATGCCTATGGAACAGGGGAGGGAACTGTTTGTCTTGCATGCTGAAGTAATTGAAAACCTGACAAAACACAGAATATATTTTGTTTCCTGACCATCTTGAAGCCATTAGGGAAATTAGCATAAATTTCCATAGAATTCATATGTCACATTAATTTGAGTGCCTGGTGCATACATTTCCTTCTCAGATGGTGGGCTCCTTCTGCCAGACACCGGCAGGTTGGTGCAAATTACCCAGCAGAAGTTGGAATGTTCTTTCATTGCAAACTGACAAAGCAAAAAGCATATGCACAAATCCAATACCTCCCCAGATCAGCTACTCTCTCCTTTCTTCTTCTTTCTTCTTCAAGGAGCCCTGGGAAAAGAATTCATTGTCTTTATCTGAGGAAATCTTCAGTGAAATGCTTATCTGAGGACTGCTTGATTTTGAGCAGGTTAAAGACTTCAAAGTTCAACTGTGGCATTTCTGAACTTTCTGGATTCAACGATAGTTTAATTTTCTGCTTTGTTTTTTTAAATCCAGACTTTGAAAATAATGCTTCCATGCTACACAAGTTAAAAAAAATTCTTAGTGACTGGAACTATGTTTTAAGAAAAGACACTTCTGCATTGTATTTTATATCCCATATTTATAGTAGCCAGACAATACAATCCAAAACCAACCTTCACACCTGACTCAGCACAAGCAAGATTTATCCCAATTTATTTTATATATATTTTTAGCACTTAAGTATTGAGCAATGAATCACATATTTCCTCTAGGGAATTCAGGTCTCCTTGCACAGAAAGCCTTGGGTGAGCCTTGGAATTTTCCTTATAGAAACATATCTCACTCTTTATACTTTACTAGAAGAAAAAATCTCTTAGAGCATAAAAAGACCCATAGCATATTTTTTGTGTTGCAGTATCATCAGTTGTTCTTCTTCTATCACTAGTTTAATTAGATCCTGATGTGTATGGAATTTTTTAATACCATATGGTAATATTATATTTGCTGTGTTGGCAGTCTTTGGGATGGGATTCTGTTACCCTTATCACTGTTTAAGGCAGAAGGAATGTGAAGACCCTAGAATAATACTATGAATAGCACAAAATAAGTCTAGCATCAAAAATTAAAATTAAGGTTTATTGCTTTGAGGTTTGTTTTTTTTTTTTTTTCCCTAAATTCTCTTGATCATATGCAGCCATTTTTCCTCTTTGCTTTTCTTTGTTGATAAACCTTGGCATTCAGACATAACTTTCTATCAAATTAAATTGCAAAGAAGTAATTCCCTCAGAAGCTCCCTTTCAGCTTCATTACAAACTCCTTGTATGAATTCTGAAAGTGTTGGCAGCTATAGTTTCATGATGTTTATAGAATTGCTCAGAAGTTTACAGCAATTTTTTATTCTTTTTCTTCTTTGTGGAGATCAAAGTAACAAGTTTTTATTGTTCTGTGGTTGTTAACATACAAGACCTAAATTCCCACAGGTATGGTAGATTATAACATCCTTGGCTTTTTGCAATTAGTGGAAAAAGCCCTGGTGGGTATTTAATTTACCTGGCAGTGCACTGGTGTTTGAAGCTGCTGCTGGCAAATTCTGGAAGGGTTTTTTCTGAGTAAATACTTGGGGCCTTGATCTGTGATTTTTTAAATGCCTTTGGGAGGTGAGATCAGATGCATAAGAATGCGATTGTGTTTATTTTTTACATGAATCTCACTGCTAGAATCCTTGGGGATTTGCTGTATCAAAGATATTTATGAGAATATTGCCCTTGGCTACAGTTTGAAAGGGAGCAATGTAGGACAGGGACAGATGAAGGGTAGGCAAGCTGGTGACTCTGGTCATAGGGAATGTCGAGAGTCTCCTAGATCTGGATACCCTTTCTGATGCATAGCACTCAAGCAAAATAGGAGAGTGAGCAATATCCAGCACTCACATTTCCACTTCAGGGTTTTGTTTGTGTATTACAGTTCCTAAATGTTCATAATTTCAGAAACAGCAAAGCATGACCAGGATTAATCGTTCAGTATATGCTGTTGTCCGTGCACGGCCTCATCTTATTTGGAGAGCAGGATTTTCAGCCATGTGACATTATATATAAACTTTGTTGTGAAGCAAATCTTTGTTATTTGGGCACTTGAGCTGCTGTGTTCTTTCAATTTTTCTGCTTTAAAGGGAAGAATAGGGCAAGAAAATAGCAGTAATATCTGTCAGGTTTGTCATAGCCATTCCCCAGCATGTCTACATTTAGGCTTCCCATGAGTAATAGGTAATAAAAATGATCCAGCAAGCATAAAGAGAATTGTAAAACCAAGTTATCGCTGGTTTTGGAGGATTTTTTATTTATTTATTTTTTTTTTTTTTACTGAGGATGTATTGTTCTAGTAATAAGAAGAAATTATTTGCCTTCAATTCAGGCAGAGATCTTGATCAATTACAGAGAATGGTTGGACTCAAGGATCTTAAAGTTTTTTACCAACTGAAATGATATTATGAACTAGCCAAAGTGCCATTTAAACAAATTAAGAAAGTTGACAGTTATATTAATGTTGCTGACTAGAATAGTCCCATAATCTGTTAGTAATATATATCTGCTGATTTATAAAAGTATATATATGCATGCACATGTGCACACAGACACAGGGTTTTAATTAGCTGCTGAGATAATTTATAAACCTCTGCCCCTTTAAATTTGCTGATTGAAAAATGAAGAATTCCTGCCCTTTAAATGTTCAGCTTTCACAGAGGTTACAGTAAATCTCTTAATCTCCCAAGCACTTATTCTCCTCTGTGTTTTTCACAGACATTTATCCACAGGACATTCATTTCCAATCTGTATTTAAATCCAGGAATAACTGTGTGGGCTTTGAGCTATCTGCTTTCATGCACTGCTAATGGGCTCTACCACAGGAACTCTGGATGAGCTGGGGGGGAGAAAAAAAGATTCAAGCCACGTTCGGCTTCTATTTCAGCTTAAGCTGTGTCTCTATTTATTTTTGGTGAAGAGAGCATTAAAGAAAGCAATTATTTGGGGGCGAAGGAAGGGCAGGAAAGATCCACAATAAAGGATTTATTTATTCTAGCTTTACGGAGAAGGCCAGTGTATCAGATTTTCAGGCTTATAATGGAACATAGTTGAATTTATCTGCTGAATGAGGTGTGAGGATTTGAAATATATCCTGGATTTTTGTTGAACACTCTCAGCACTTTTCTTTCATGTCTCTTACAGAATTTGTAGTCCAGAATCTTGAATGTAAATGATCATGGTTTCACATTGTTTAGTAAATACGCAGGAATTCAGAGAAACATGTTTTCCCATTACTCAGTGTATACTTTGCAGTTACTATGCTGAACGGCCCATTTCTGGAAGAGAAATGTAGTATTAAATTAATATTATGTTGTAAAAGAAAACACAGAAACATAGTGTACTTTGAAGTATTTACAATGAAGCTGCCTCTTGACCTTTTGGCATTTTCTCTCCTGCACATCAAAGAATTCGTTTCAGTTTTATTCAGAGCACCTAGGGAGGCAAAGTACTTATGGAGGGAGATTGAAAGAAAATGTGCTGAGGAGGCCTTTAATTCTGCATTTCCAGCCTATGTAAATTAGCCCAAATTTGAAAACTATGATAAGATATATCCAGAAAAATGTGTCGTATTACCCTTAAACATAAATCCTTTCAACAACGCTTTTTCTTGTTCTTTTGTTTTCCTTCCATCCTATTTTCCTCTCCAGCATCATTCTCTTCATTATTTCTCATCTCTGTCTTCATTCTGTAAGTCTTTCTCCAGAGTACCAACCCTTGCCCTTTCTGTACATTGTATTTTCTGACTGTTCTTTGCTAAACCAGCTTTGTTTTGGCATTTTGATATTATAATAAACATGCTATTTTATCAAAGACTACGGAATAGCTTTTTGCCAATAACAGCTAGATGCATTTCTTCTTTCCTGCTTATAATATTAGATATACTTCCAGTATTATTAGCATAAAGATTTGGAGGAGTGGTCATTATTTTCTGGTAAGTCTACTTAACTTTTGACAAGTTACCTTTAAAAATATTCTCATTAGAGAGTGAAAATGAATGATTTGGTAGAAGATTTTTATATATCTTTCTTAATTGTGTGTTTTGGTGTCATGTGGAGCTATAAGTGAAAATAAACAGGCTAATTAAACTGTAATGCTTATTAAAATTATTGCCAAATTTGGTTAGACCCTCTTTCCTAGTGCTGGAAAAGTCTAACTCAAATCAGCATTCATATAATGAATAAACTGCTGGATAGATGGAGATTAGGAAAACATTTAGGGTCAGATCTTGTGAGATGCTGCTTACCTCTCAGTTTAGATTAAAGAGCTCAGATCAAGGGGTACAGTGAAAGGAAACAATGAACTTGCACCAGTACCTTGGTACCTCACAGGAGTACAAAAGAGCATTTGAAAGAACTGCTGATTTGTACCAGTTTGAGGTTGGACTTCTTAATTTATGGCATGCATAACTTAGAAACCAGGTAATAATATGGTCTAATTAAGTGATATCCAGCTACTTAGTAAATGCTTGAGCAAATTTATTTTAAAAACACTCTGGTGCTAGGAAGAGGATGGCAACTTTTGCCATCCTTTGAGTCTGAAACTTGCTTTTTATTATGTGCTTATTGTCCCCTTCTTAAAGGACCAAATCTCTGTCCAACCGTTCTAAGTATGTCTCTGCCTCAGTAAATTTATACATTGTGGGTTCTCTGACTCTGTTTTCCTACTGAATTAAGAGAATAAACAGTGGTATTTGTAACCAGGAAAATGTTGCTTAAGATCACTGTGCTTTTTAGGTTATTTAAGCATGAAGCTGACATATCAACCTGCACAATGGCCTGTCCTCTCACTGTAGGTTTGCTAAAGGCTGAAAACAAACAAACAAACCAAATAAAAAAAATGTTCAAGGTAGAATAAAGATAAAACCTGAAAAAACCCCTGCGATTTAAAATTTGGGTAACTTTGAAGTAAGGGTTTTCTAAATCTGGAAATCTGCTGTTTCATAGAGTGTTCAATGGTTTCTTTTCAAACACAAACACAACGTGAGTTTTTAGTCACATCAAGTTCTTGTTTGCTGTAAAATGCTGCATATTGCTGATGGATTGTCTGCTTCTTAGCAATAACATTTCTTAATAGAATTGATCATAGCAGTAAATAGAAATTTTCTGTGAAAGAAACTTATTTAAACTAGCATTTAACTTCCAAGTCATAGAGGTTTATGCTGATGAGTGGCCCATTTAGAAATGAGGTGGACTAGAGCCCAGATAATTCTCCTTTGCAGTTTACTGAATTTAGTTTTAATATCCTAAGACTCCAGATGCTACAGCCATTCCTTTATTTATTATTTTTTCCTTCAATGTAAATTCAAGGAAGCGAGATAGGCATGCTCTTCAGGAATTGAAACCTTCACAAAACCTGCTTTCTGTATCTCTTATTACAAAGCTTAAAGACTGAAGCCCAAATTTCTGTTTCTAGGTTAGAGACTTAGGTTTTAATACTTAGCATTTAAGTTTAATTAATTTTCCCAACATTTAATAACTGCATTTAAATTAGCCTGGTTTTCATGGTTAATTATCATGAATTTATGGCTGCCTTGACATTTCTAATACACCAATGATTACAGTGAAACCACTTAAAACCTTTAGTACATCTTAAGTTGTTTACTTATGAACTCTTTATTCTGATTTATGGGAGATCACTGTGGCAGTAGGGACTGCATGCAGGTACTCAGTGCTCTGCTGTAAGAAATAGTTTATATCAGCCTCTCATCTGGCAAATTATCCAGTAATCCAGCAGACATTTTCACCTACTTGTAATACCAATGGGGAAATTGGTTACTAAATAAAATTTCTCAGTCAGCCCAAATGCAGGTGTGGAATATGAAGCATTCATGTGTCCTGACTCACTCAAAATCTCACAATGAGTTTCTGGCAACCAGAACTCGAGTGAAGGATACATGACTCAGGTTTCAGTTGTTGTGGTTTGCCTCTCTGACATTTACACTCCAAATCTGACAGGTAATTCACTTTTTCATTTTCAGCAGTCTAAGTATTTTCATCAAAAACTGTGGTGCTTCTCTTCCTTTATCCACAGCTCCCTAATGAGAATCAATTATATATTCAATTAAGACTTTTGAAAAGCAGTGGTGTGAAACTTGGTTTTGTTCAGGGACTTTTATCCTTTAATAAGTTTCATCTGGTAATAATTTCTGACTGTTTGCCTTGTAATATATATTAAACTTTGTCTTCTTAGCAGATTTTCTGTCATGAAATTCTGAGGACAACTATGGTTATATTGATATGTTTCTAGGACTGCAAATGGAATAGTTTTCTCTGTTTCTTTCCCCAAACCTTGACACAGGAATGGTTTGTTAGAATACCTGCATGTCTGCTTTAAGCTAATTTTTCTATGAGTTTTAGTTTGAGGATTTTCTTATTCTTAAAACAATGACAAAACCACCACCACCAACAGCAACCCAAACAATGAAACCCAAATCACAACCAACAAAACAAGCACATGTACCACTTCAAACCACAGTTAAGGAATTTTTTTTAATGTGGTAAAATTTAAACATTTGACTCTTCTTAGGACATCAGAATATGACACAAACATTATTTTGTGCTATGTACATTGTGAAAAGTATAATAACATAAAATTACAGGTAATTCTGCATAGAACAAAAATGGAAATTTGTAACTACATCATTTCTTATAATGTTCAATTTATGGTATGTAAAGACAGGGTTATGAACTGGAAGCTACAAGTTTTCAATACCAGCCATATTAATAAATTATTTTACTCCTCTGAAATGTAGCTGAACTCATCTGAGGCTGAAGTGTACATGCCAAAGAATCATGGTCAAGGCTCATGCCAAGGAGCTGTGATTCCACTCCCTTCCACCAGCCATTCAGGGTTTTGTTCTCTGAGGAGCTGCTGCTGCTGCATGGGGGCTTCTGTCCCTGCTGTGACTTTTTTCTGTTTGTTGTTTCTGTCAGTTTTGCATAGCCCATTTAGCTGTAATGGATGGATGGATTTTAAAACCATCTGCAGCTGCTATTAATATAATTTTTCAGTGTGTGTATTTCCAAAGACTTTGGTAACAGCTGTTTGAACAGAACTCTTCTTGATTTATTTCCTTTCTATTTATTTTACAGTAGCATTTCCTTTTTTCTTCTTTTAGGTAGTATTTGACTATCAGAAAATGTCAGTCATAAATTTAAAGAAAGTTCTTTGCAAATATCCAGTGAAGTACCCAAATTTTAAGAGAAAGTACTTAGTGTACATTCTATGTCAGCAATTTAAAATCAACACAGCTTATTTTAGTGGTATTTTTTGTCAAGAGCTTACCAGAAGGTTGAGTGTTACTATAAAAGCTCTCTATTTTTACTTTAATTATATATGTGCATTTTTCTGGCAAATAAAGGAAATTATTTGCTGTAAAAGTTGTACTCAGCCTATATTTATTGAGAGATTTAAAAATAATCTTGCATTTTAGCAATTTCAGACATATAGTGTGCTTTCTCCTTGATAACTGTTGGATGTGTGATGTGTATCTAGGTAATATAAATACTTTCTAATTATTTAAAAGATTAAACAAACTTTAAAGATAGGTAGGTTTTAATGATTAGAGATTATTGCTGCATTTGCACACCCACAGAGAAATATTTTACCTGATGTGCATTTCTCTTCAGTGCTGCAGGAAATACCTTCAGTTAATGTTAAAACTTGGGATGTGCAGGAAAAATCAGTGGCCACTTTAAAAACAGTCGCCTGAAAATAAAGGTGTTATATGTGTTTGGAACAATAGAATATATTTGCCCATTTTTGCATTCTAGAATGACTTTTGTCAGTTTTCTTTGAAGTGGTTGCTTTTCTAGACATTTGTGGTACAGTGGTTTCAATTTTAACTCTTAATTAGAGGTAGGAGTCCCTAGGAGAAAAAATAGGTGTTCTTGTATTCTTCATAATGACATTATATAAGAAAAGGAGAAGTCTGGAAGTTTGAATCTTTTCAGCAGCAGCTTTTGTTCCACAAGAGTCATTGCTCTTGGACTGAAACAGGATTCCCATGCTCTAGTAGATCTACAAGTGCTTAGTTAAAATTACAAGCAAGTGGCAAAGATGTTTTCAATTCTTTTTTTCCATCTAATATTGTTAGGTAGTTTAATCAATCTATTTCCCATTTATACTGTGGTGAGGAATAGTATAACATTTTCAATTAAATGCCTTCATAATTTAGTGATGATTGTGCTAGTTAAATTAGTTCTTGATGTTACAAGCTAAATTGATTGTAATTAAAGCGCTTAGTAATAGGAAATAAAGTGAAATCCATCATTTCTTGTCTCTGTAAGGAGGTTTTGCATTCCTGCCAATAGGGTTATACTGATCCTTCTTCCTTTGTGTCTCACCACTTTGTCAAGCTATTGATAACATATTCCTTGATGTTCTAGTGTTTTTCTCTTGGCATTAGGAATTTCTAAATTGTCCATGGTTTGTGAAGTCTTCTTCTAGAAAGGCAAGAAATGTGAGAAGGTCACTTCGCCAAGAGGTTTTACATCTAATGCGTTTGAGCAGGACTGTGTGTCTTCTAGACTGATCTAAGAAAAAAATCATGTTTGGAGAAAAACTCTCTTTAGAGCATATGATGGTTGAAATGGAGATTCTGTTTTGAGACTAGAATATAGGTTTTTGTTCCACTACCTTCAGTGTGCTGACTGGGTAAAATTAATTATATCAGTCAGTCCTAGGGATATGGCTTTACAAATGCAAAAAACCAGGACATATCTGTGATATTTCTGAGTTTCTAAATTAATCCTCTGACTGCATTCTGGTTAAGTAGCTGGTTTAAATGGCAGCACTACAGACAGAGTATGGGGAAGAAGATAATGCTGTTTTATAGCCCAGATTTTTAGGTTACAGCCATTATTCTGATAGGCATTTGTACTGCTTCTGAGGAGTACAGAATTCCTGGTTCCTTTCTCAATATTATTGGTAAT
The DNA here is from genome assembly GCF_028018845.1 of Melospiza georgiana. NCBI lineage: Eukaryota > Metazoa > Chordata > Aves > Passeriformes > Passerellidae > Melospiza > Melospiza georgiana. The sequence goes on along the minus strand of NC_080430.1, from coordinate 38,333,127 downwards.
AAATCTTCTGAAATTAGTACTTTTTATTATATTTTTACTGCTACCCAAAAGACAAAAGAATGCAAATTCTTCAAGTTGTATTGTCTGTTTTCACTACAGGAGATCTTGTATCTCTCTGAAAACCAAGCAAGTGTTGTGGGAGGATACCTTGTTGAATATACCATCAGATGTTGCAACTTTTCTTACCATAATATTCCCAGCTATTGCTAGTGAACATCAGCACTGAAGCAAGGGATGATTGTTTTTCTAAATGTGACTTCACAGCATTGCTTATATTAGATGCCAAATTGTAGTGCTTCTTCTAGCCTGACCTGAATTTCTTGGGGATTTACAGATACATTATATTAAGGCACCAGCCAGACTACATTAAAATGAAATACAAGTCTAGCTTTTCTTGGCAGGTGGAGTGCTTAACAGTTCTACTTTCTAGTCCTATTGTTTGAAAGGATCAAAAGAAGCTTGATAGTCTAAAACTTAGCATTATATTGCTTTGAGGAGAAAGCTGTCTGTTTTCACATCATCTAAAGCCAAATAATCCATGACAAAACCAGAGAGAATAAGACTTTGTGCTGAAACATTATTTGAAAGGCTAATAGTAGAAGAGGAGATGCATTTCTGGAGTAAAAGATAACAGCTTGAAAATGCTGTCTTGGCTGGCTTTGGCTTAGGTAGCAGAAATGTTAAGCCCCTCCAAAGACAACCTTTGCTGACCCATATGCTAATACTTCCTGGCCAGCATTACTCCTGATTACAGAGGAATCTAAAAACCTTCCTTGGCAGAGATTGCCATCTTCTCCTGCCACCAGGGATCTCCAAAGGCAGCACTGAGTGGGTGGGTTCATGGGAGTTGTGCCCATTTTTGCACTGTTCCACAAAGATCTGCCCTGTGTGGTTTCATTCAAAGAGTGCTTTTTTGGAATATGGCATTAATATTTGCCTCTCCAAGTTTCAACGATGATGTAAGAATAAATATTGCCATTTAAGAGCTTTATTTTGGTCACCAAGAGAGATCTCTGCTCTAGGGGTTGTAGAAATGGATACATAGATACAGAAGTTGATTTCTGTCTTGAACATACTTTAATCTTGTAACAAGGTCCATTCATATATTAGAGTTTGTTATTCCTACTAAATTCCTATGCTCTCTTTTTAATATTCTTTTATTGTTGCTGTTTTAAGAAAAGGCTTTTCTCAAATCAAGCCTATACTTATGTTTTTGCTAAGCTGTGTTTTCCCCATTTAATACATTTGGAAACTGCCTTCTCAAAAGTAGGCATTTAAGAACTACTTTTTTGTGTAGAGCTAACAGCAGTGTGAATGTCAAAATTCCCAGAGACAGCACATAGTTTAAAAAATAAACACCCAAAAAAACCCCCACCCAAACAATGAAAAAAAACCCCAACACTCAGACCTCCTTATTTGGGGAATTTAAACTAGTTACCTGCAACATTTCCAGAATATTTTTTCATCTATTGCAGCGATTCTTACAAGACATACTACAGAAATGGGATGAGGCTAAAGAATTGATCTCTGATTTTGAAAGCTAGGAGAAACTCCATGCTGAACTGCCTTGCCTGGTTTGTTTTTCAGAACATCTTCAATATGAGGAGCATGTGAAGGCTAAGTCATGGTTTATGAGAAGTCACTTGATACTGTCTTTCCATGGAATACTTGAAAGGTTTTACTGGAGTATCACTTGCTCTGTATACTTGAAGGTGTTTTCAGAGTTATTTTTTATGCCACAGCATAACATTTACCTTGATTGCTTCCAGTGGGGGATAGAAATGTTAATCTAGTGAGAATATATTCTTCTGAGAAATACAGTTTTAAGTAATATCATGGGGACATTAGGGGAGCCTGCTAAATCTGAAGAGTCTTACAAATTGTTTGCAGTCTCCTGATGAGTCTACTGGATATAATTTTTTCATGACCTGAAATCCAAGTCCATTTTCTCTTTCTCAACTAAGTTTCACGCTTAATAAGTTCAGACTGACCAGCATTTGACAGAAATTTGCTGTTCTCTTTAACTTCAAATCCAAATTTAATTAGATGCAGATGCTAGAGTGAGTAATATCTTCAGTGCTCTGTTCCCACAAAATGAACCCCCATGTCACTTATAAGACATTTGATGTCTGATGTGGTTTCCTGTCTGCTTGTGGGAAATGTTTTCCTTAGGAATTAATGTCTTATGGAGAACCAGATGAGCTCCAATATGTGCCACAGGTTTCCATCTCTTGTCCTGTGCCAAAAATCTGATTTTTTTTAAGTTCAGCTCTGAGTAAATGCCCTAAGTGGAAGATACTTAAAGAGCAGAATCAATGCCTCCTTGGGCTGTAAAATTCTTTACTCTTTCATAATTTTCTAGCTGTTTCCCCATAATTTGTAATCTTCCAAGTCTAATAAGTTTCCCATTGCAATTCATTGGGACCTCCTTAAAGTGGTTTGAAGAACCTCAGATCACAAGAATGAAACTCATGTAGATACTGCATGTTTAGGTTTTATGCATGTGGAAATTAGTTAAACCTACAGTGCGTTCCGTAATTTCATATGAACTTTATATTTTTGATAGATAAAAAGGAAAACTCTGTTTTGCCTTTCAAGTGTGTGTATGGCAGAGAATTGTCTTAATATTTTTCCAGTTAGTTAGATACATTTCTACTGAACTTGGCTACTCTAAGTATACTTTTCTTATCTGAACTTTTTCCCCTTCCCTGAGTCTGTTTCCAAGAATGGTTCATTTCCATGCAAAGGAGAGAGAAATCTTTTAATTGCAATTAGTGAATCTGGTTTTGGCTCCTGAATATAGAATGAAATGAAAATATTAATTTTAACTTCTTTACTACATTTTACTTATTTTTATAATTAACACCTGCTGTAGACATTTTGCATTTTAATATAGAAAAGAGAATCAATGCATAAAAAGAAAATAATAATGCTGAGCATTAGTTGTAATTTTCCCACACTGAGACAGTAAATTTTTACTAAAATTAAAGTTCTTTTCCTTAGAATAGAAGTACTTCAAATTGTTACTCTTTTTAATATGAACTTTTTATTAGAAAGTCATAGTTAAGTTTCCCTATATCTGATTAGTTTGCAAAATATATGTAGGAAGGAAACATAAAATCAGTCTCCATAAATAAACAAGTTTAAAGGTGAGTTTTATTTGCCCTGTTTTTGATTGAGTCTGGAATTGAAGACAATTGACTTTCTGATTCAAACTGCGAGTATTGTTCTCCTTGTTCTGAAAAATTTTGCCAAATGTTACATATTTCATACATTATATGCATGTTTGGACACACATGCCCACACATACAGGTATAAATGGAATACTTCTGTGTATTTGTGTTGTTCTATGCCAAAACACAAAATGGAAATTAGCACATTGAATAACTGTACCTGAATTTGCATGTGCTACTCTCCAAGAGCAGCCTATGCTGTGATCAAAATATCCGGTACCTTTGCAGCTGTTTGTCCTTTTAAAGGCCCCTCAAATGGCTAAAATTTAGTCAGCAAAGTCCCAGATGTTCTCTTTAACCAGCTGAGTAATTAGGTGTATTTCCTATATCATGTCAGAAACTTTCAGTTTCCAAAAAAATTCTTAAAAATATTTCCAGTTCTGAGTATAATGAGAGGTGCTTTAAATGTACTGCATTGAAAATATGATCCAAATAATTGACTTGCTATTGAACAGCAGATCACCTTTTTTGTACCTGCAGGGCTGCCCAGTTCTTAATATTTTTATAATAATGCAGATCACAGGAAAAATTATAAGTTACAGAAAACTGTTTTATCATTTGCACTTCTACTGAAGGTTCATTATTTATCTCAAGAACTGTAATAGTTGGTTCATAAAGTATTTTATTTGATTTTCAGTGTACAATTTTGTTAGTGCTCTTCCTTTGTTAAGTGCTTTGATATCTTTAGAGTTTTTGTAACTAACTTGAGTTTTTTGTAGAAAATCAGTACTTTCAAATTCTGAACCTCTAAACAGCTATTATTGCATTATTGCAAACTGCAATGAAACACTTTAATGTTTATAAAAGGTGACCCTGTTCTGTTGATATCCTGGTGGTTCATGTCAGGTGAAACATACGCGGTTTAGGGAGGCGAAACCAGCCTTTGTCTTCCACTTTAAGTTTGCAGGTTTTTATCAAATTGTAACTTTGTTATGTTCTAGCCTAAATTAGATTTTAAATTTTCTTTGGAGGCATTAGCCTAACTGAAATTTCTGAGAGGAAGCTTTGGCCATGAATCACTATTGTTAGGTGTTTCATGTCCATGTGAGGGCACTGCTGCTTATGCACAGATGTGGAGAAGGCTGAGAGCAGCAACATAGCTTTACAGACATAACTGGTGATAAATCTACTAAGTATCCTATGTTATTAAAATCCAAAACCAAGGGAAGTGACTTATTTCTTGAGCAATATGAAAAAGTGAAAGGATGCAGAGACTTCGCAGTAATTTTATGCTAAGACAAACTTTACAAAAATTAAAACCAGATGATTATACCGGTTTATTATTGCCTTTTTTGTATAGCTGGACACTGAAAATATTTAGGAACATAAATATAAATAGTTTATCTTACCATGTCAAATTTGGGGTGGTATACCATTATGGGAGTGAAAGTGAAATGAATACATTAATGCTCCCCATCCACCCCACTTTTTCTTTCATTAACTCATTGACTGGCAGAATAAAATAGTGATTTGCACTGTTCCTTATTTTTCTGAATTAAAGCAGTCTTAAAATCAAAATCTAAAATTGAGACACTGTAAGTTTAAATTATAGCAGCACCCGTAGAATTAGTTTCTAGGCAAATTAATCGTAGTATTATGTCCCCAACCCCCAAGGGGCTGCCAGAGCAGTGCCAAGCACAATTAGCTTCCATACTGTGGAGCTTTAAAAAAGTTCTACTGGGGTGCAATTGAAGCCAGTACCCAAATATTTTTTTCCTGGTGATTTCCTATATTAGCTCTCCAGAGAATATGTTAAAGTGCTGAAGCTTAAAGGGCTTCCATGTTTTCAAGAGCAGGGAGGATATCTAACATCAGAGTGTTATTTACACACCAACCCAACTGTTTCAATAACCAGTTTATCACTGGGGAACAGAAATGGCTTTTCAAAATTTTAAGATAGATTAGCACTCTTACTGTCTAAAAGAAAATTCATGATTCCATTAGGAAGGTGGTGCAGATACTGAATGGTTACAGGATTTACCCTACTGTTTTGGGTAACATTTATTAATACGATTTTATGAATCCTATTAGAGCTGTAATACTACCTGTTCTGCTGTACTCTGTAGCATGAAACAGAGATCTGTGTAAAAACACTGGAAATTGTGTTATTACTCCTATTAGCTTAATGTAATAAAATTATCTGATCCCTACCCTCAGACTCTCAGTCCTTTTCAGACATAGTAAACTGCCACAAAAGCCCAATAATCACATTATTATCTCTCAAGAGGTGAAACAATGTCGGTGTTTGTGGTGCATAGTGCCACTCTTGCTGTGTTCCAGACAGTTAATTTTCTCCGTGTGTTTATAATAGTTTGAGCAAAGCAGGAAGTATTTAAGGTAATTGTCTGAAAAATCTGAAATTTTATGTTACTGCCTATCATTGTAACGGGATATTATTTTGGTATTATTTCTTTTGGTAAAATAGCTAATTTGTATAAACTGCAAGAAGGAAATGTATTCTTCTAAAGCTGTTTTTCTTACCCCAAGAACTAGGAATTCACAGTCTCTTTAAAAGGGATTCAAAATATGCCAATCAGATGAGTTTCATGCATTGTTTTGGAGCTGAAATTTTATAATCCCATATGGAGTGATCAGGGCAAGATGGCTGCATTTAAAAGCAGCACACTTTGTGTCTCACAGCTGTGACCCCCCACTCCAGGAGGGTTTGAGGCTGCTTGCAGTTTTCCCCCACACAGGTTCAGTCACCTTCTTGTAGATTTGAACCTACTGTTTCTTCTTTCTTAGTTCTAGGTATTGATTGGTGAGGGTTGGAGGGGTGAGTCTTCTCTTATTTTGTGGTTTGTTTTTTTTTTTGGTTTTTTTTTTTTTTTTTTTTCTGATTTTGTTCCCTCCAAATAGATTCCACATGTCTGTTTTTCTTTTGATTTCTGTGGACTGTTATTACATTGGGAGTATGGTGGAACAGCTGACCATGACTAGAGCTAAATTTCTGTATAACCTGTCATATAGCTCAATTGAGGAGGGATACATACCCTAGAGATGTTTTGTTAGTGCTGCTGCAGGGCTTTTTAAATTAAAATACAGTGTTCTCTAGAATGCTGATGAGTTTCAGTGGCAATTTCAGTAAATCAGACAAGACATTTTCAGCTGTTCTTCTAAATTTAATGCCTTTGTGAGATTTGGGCATACAAAGGACTCTCTTAAAAGGAAAGGAGTGGCTGCAGTTCCACAATTTACAACAGAAAAAAAAAAAAAAAGAAAGTTAGAAAGTTTTGTATCTCTGCTAAACACATTTTAAGAAAGTAGATTAAAAGGGTATAGGAAGCTGTCAGTTCCAGCATGTCAGTAATTATGGGAAGGGAAAGGAAGTAGGGTGAGCTCCTCAATGTGTCTCTAATACTTATCATGGATTGCTTTGTTGAGTATGCCATTCAGAATGCATCTTCAAAGCAGCCTATTGACAATGGTTCATATGAGCAGAGCCATGTGGCTAAGGAGTAGCTGCCAGAGAGGAAGAAAAAATAAAAGAGGAAGGATATTTCGTGTTTATTTTAATTTTAAACGTGAAAGGATTTAATGTCATAAGTGCTTCATTCTGGTTAAAAGAAAATGGAATGAGTGTCCCTAATGGGACATGGAGAATTTATGGCATGGTGTTGAAACCAAGATCGTGACAAGCAGCACTTCACACTATGTCTGTGGAAGCAGTTATGTTTTCAAAAAGGATGTTATGTGGAAGGTCATGTCTTTGCCTCCCATCAAGATCCTTCTACAATCCAGAATGCAATTTGTGTTTTTAAAATTAGTATCAAATGCTGACTGTCCTGCTGACTGTGGGATAGCTGCTATAAAAATTAGTACTTCAGTTCCTGTTTTGGAAACATTTTTTCCCTAGTTGCAAAGTCCCTGAATGATGTTGCCTAGATATCAAGGAGTTTATACTTCCAGCTGTTTAAACCGGAAACATTTCATATTGCTATAAAATAGTTCTATGTGACACTAATGATCATGGTCTACTTCGTAGACCTTCATTGCAACCTGGCTAAAGTTATGAGTTTGTGATAGAATAATTTCTAGATTTAGTTATCACATCCAATCAGTTATTCTACGTAATGAGGGTCATGGCTTAACCCTAACCAGCATCCAAATACCATGCAGCAGCTCACTCTCTCCCCCAGTGAGAGAGGGAGAGAGAATTGGAAAGGTTAAAGCTGGGAAGGGAAACTCAGGAGTTGAGATAAAGACATTTTAGTAGAGAAAACAAAATCTGTACATTAAGCAAAGTAAGGAATTCATTGATTCCCATGGGAAAAGAGATGTTCAGCTATCTCCAGGAGAGCAGGGTTCCATCACATGTAGTGGCCTGGGGACACAAATGCCATCGCTCCAAACATCCCCCCACTTTACAGACTGAGCATGAGGGGGTATGGTTGGAAATGTCCCTTTGATCAGTTGGGATCACCTGTCTTGGTGTTTCCCCTTATAAGCTCACTCCCAGCCTCCTTCCCAGCATGGCAGTACAAAAAGCAGAAAAGGCCTTGGCTCTGCATGAGCCCTGCTCAGCAATAACAAAAACATCTCTACCTTATCAACCCTATTCTCAGCACAAATCTGAAACACAGCCTCCTACTGCTCAGAATGAAGAAAATTAACCCTATTCCAGCCTAAACCAGCACAATGGAGTGATAACAGTTTTGATGAAAGTGACAAAAAGACAAACAATACCCTAGGGATGCAATCATGTCTCCATTAAGCAAAATTTCACTTTAGTTATTCACATTTGAATTCCTACACTCATGTCTAGACTGTGTTATTTTACATATTCCAATCCCTTTGCTTTCATTGGGTTTTGGGGTAGATGCATAAATTCTTTGCATCTTTGAAAAATAGTTTTATTTGATTTCTGAACCTTCAATATTAACAGCAGATTCTGACCACTTTTGAGTGTCTGACAAAGAGGCTTTAAGCAGGTAAGTTTCTTACTGTTGAAATCTTTCAGTTCCTTAGTCTGAATTCAGAAGATGCTTTCCTAGTGTAATATAACTTAGACCTTATACCACTGATAGTGACTATCTAATGGACTCTGTATTACTGGAAAATTAAATTAGCGTGCAATAATCCTTCAACTTATTTGCTCTTTCCTGTCCTACATGACACTCTTAATTTCTTTTTTAATATTCCAAAATATGTGCAGTAAAGCTCCATTTCTATGTTAAACATGTAGATTCTATATTTAGAGGAGTCTTTAAGAGTGCTTTCTGCACATCTACAGTTGACATGTAGTATTAGAGCTTATCTGAGTTAAGCATTTAATTAAGCTTAGGGATTTCTTAGTACAACTGACAGATATATGGAACTTTCCCTTCTTTTTTATTCTTGTAAAATGATTGAGAGAATGTTTTCCCACAAACATGCTATAAAACAGGTATGGGTTTTACCATTCTCCCTCTGTTAAGATTCTTAAATTCAAGGTATCATTACATGTTTATGCTAGGCATAAAAGGCCTTTTGCATTCAGGTGAAATAACTTTGCATTTTCCTTCTGGTAGAAAGTGGAAAGAAGTCAAGTTGTCAGGGGTCACAAAGCACTCTGAGTATACCTGTAGTCCTGTATTACGATTTATGTTATTAACATCTTGATTCAGCATGATTATGGAATGCTGTAGGTCCCTCTTGAATTTGTCTATTCCCGTATGTGCCATGAATTTAATTTATTGTTTGATCCAGTTCTAGTCTATTCGGTTCCATTAGATCTCTAGTTCAATACTTTGTTAGTTGTATCTGTGGTCTGCTTTTTCCTCTGCCACCTGAGTTTGCTCTGCACCCATTGCAGTGGTAGTGCTGTGCCCCTTCTCCTGTTCTTCTGTGGTGTTTGAAGTGCTGGGATGCTTATCTGAGATCACTGTTGGGTATTAGCTTTGGGACGACGCCATTTTTTTTCTCTAAAAAAGAAAACAAACCCAGAAACCAAGGAACATATTTAGGAGAATTTTTCTTAAGTGTTCCCACATTCCTCATTAGTGTAGGGGGTCCTGCAGAGCCCTGGGATTTCATGGCAACAGAAAGTTGAAACTGCTCTATGGGCTGGCAGATATAAAGCCATGGGACTGCCAGTGAAGTGCAATGTGCTCTGAGTTCAGAGCTCCTGCCATCACCCAGTGGTGAGTCCAACAGCTGAAGTGATAAAGAGGACAAAGACATTGCATTTTGCTCTAACTGGATACTTGAATTGATTTGGGTATGTCCACAGCCATTTAGTCTTTCTTGAAAGACTCCAGAGAACAAACATAACAACCCCCAAATCTCAAGCTAACCTGGATACAGGAGAAGAGTTTGTTTTTTATTGCAACTTTTTTCCTTAGAGGATGAAACCAAAATATTACTTAACTGTTTTTCATGTATATAGTTGCTGGTGTATTTTTTATTATACTTTGTTCTCTCTGATTTATTTGACTCTGTTTCATGATCTTTGCATTAACTTTTTGCCAAGTAGAATACATCTAGAAATAACACTTGTAATCAAATATTTGATATATAAAAACCATTTAGAGTGGAAAAAAATCCTTCTGTTTTTGTCTGTAAACAGAAACTGTTCATCTCCTTTAATCTTGTGATAAGGTGATCTACTCTTAAATGGATAGCCTAATACCGTAAAAGTAGGTGTCTCAGTGTTTGTTTCTCATATTGACTTGAATGAATTATGAATTTATATAGCTTTTTTCCTATTTAACTCTTATACATAAGATTTTTAGTTGAAGCTGCTTTCATTGCTTATAGTAACATGTCATAGTGTAACAGCTCTCCATTTAAATTTAATGCCAGAAATAATCATCAGTTTAAGTCAGACATTAATTCTGCAAAGTCCAATTTCTTTTGATTCTAGTGTTCCTTTTTAACTCAATGCATGCCTGTCCATAAACATTAATTGTAGCTTACTAATGGTATAAAAACTTTGTAGTCAATCAGTAAGCACAGAGTTAATCAATACAAAACCATGGCAATTGATCTCTTCTAAAATGTCTTCAAAGTCATTACTAATATATGCCTCAATTTGCATGAATTTTGTTTTTTTTTTTTTTTTTTAAAGGGGAGGCTGCCAGTAATAAAGCAGAGAAAATAAAGCACTTAGAACCAGTGCTGTGACAATAGTAATAGCTCATTTTTACAACTATATTAGGCATATAAAAGTACACAGATTTCATAAAAGAACCCAAATGCAAGTGTATGCATGATGTGCAGGAAGCAAGTTAATGCAGCCATTTGATGTGCAGTAAAAATGCAGATTTGTAGTAAGTATGAGCTCCTAGGTCAACCTTAGAAGTTCATAAAATCCAGCTGTTGACAGCTTCTAACTTGTGCCTCATTGAAATTAATTGTATGACACTAACTCTTAATTTCACAAGCCTGCATTTTGTTGTTTTTCCACAGGGCCTTTGTCTCCTTCAGAGCAGCAGGATAAGCAGTGCTTATATTTAAAAAGGGAGCTAAACTCTCTCTTTTTTTCCCATTTGACTAGAAAGTGTTTTAAATTAACATGCTTACCAATATAGTTCAGGCATTTTTAAATTCCAAACTCGATGACCACACCAAGATCAAATCACATCTAGTTCTTACCTTTAACTGATATGAACATGTATCATAGTATATTTTGTTGTGTCTGTGAGCTTACAGTAGAAATGAAATTTATTATTTATGGGCTCAATTCATTGCGTTGGCTTCTGAGAAACAAATTACATTTCACTGTGGTCAATTTGTGGTGTAAATATATTAAGGAGGTTGTTGATGCCAAGGGTTTCCAGCTGTTATGACAACAAAAGAAATTAAAGATGTAATGAGGAAGACATAATGGGCTTCACTGGGCGCCAGATACCCTTCTGCTGACCTCTGAAATTTTTGTTGCGATTTCTGCTTGCAGTTGATAAGGTGGGGGGGGAGGGTGATTTATGGCCGATTTTAGTAGAGGAGCAAGTGGAAGGTACCAGCAGTAATCAGAACAGGTTGAACAGAGAACATGAACAGAGAACATTTTCATGTTTATAGCACCTTGTGCTGCATTTCTGTGGGTCTGTAGAAGCGGTCAAAAGTCCTGGAGGCTTCAATGTTCCTTCCCAGACATTAATGGTGAAGAAACCACAGGAAGTTGCTGGGAGCTGCTGCTCTTCCATGGGGAGATGGGTACAGCTGAGAAGGCTCCAGGCACTGTTGGGCTCCTTACTGGTCCCTGCTGATCTCCAGGTTTGGATGGTACTATTGGTCTCTGTTCCTAGCTTCTATTACCCACACTATTCATAGGGTGCCAGCCTCTATTAGTAAACTTCAATAATCGTATAAAAAAGAGGGTATAATATTTTGGAGTTGCTAAACTCTTTCATTTTTGTTTCTCAATGTCCTTCTCTGTCTTACATTTTCTTTAAAGCATGACACTTCTGCTTTTTGATGTAGAAGTAAGAGGAACAGGCAGGAAGGGGATCAAAAATGTTAAGATCCAATGCAGAATAGTTGAGGGGTTTAAAAAAAAAAAGAATATTGAAAGGAAATTAATGTTTAAGTTCTTTCCCATGGGTAGTGTTTTCCACTTGGCAAGAAACATGAAAAATAAATGTAATTTGTAGACTTAGACTGGCAGTACTGTACTTCAGGCCTGATTATTCATGTGTCTATTTTGTTGCTCTCATTTGGAGTTTAAGGGTTAAAATTGTAGTTATATAACTGGCTATCTTATAACAGCTTAGCATGTGAACAACAGGAGCCAAAAATATGGATGATTGATTTAGTACCTTATTACATTACATTTGTTACAACTGTCCTAAAAAATAAACTCCATGCTGGCAAGAGGTGCCAGATTGACTCTGGAATCTTATTTATCCATCAAAAGAGAATGTTTCTGACAGCAGGAGTTTGAAATCTCTCTTACTTCCTCACAACTCAGCCTAGCAGGACTCAGTGCAGAATATAAGGAAGCAATTTTGTCCTCAAACCATTTAACCCTGTTTCTCTGCAGAGGTTGGAAAGTATTTGCACTGCATAGGGAAGGCACAGCTGCACAAAAGGTGCTGAAGTTGTGAGATGGAAGAGCTCAGGATTATTACTGTGTGTGTGATTGCTGGCTGTGGAGCAGAGTAAGAGGGTGCAGAGCTGCATCCCAGCCCATGGTGCCTTCCACAGTCCGTGCAGAGAGCGGATTGTTCACTTGCAAAGGGACTCCCCATGCAGTGCCATCAGGCTTTGGGGAGGGTGAGGGAGAGCAGTGGGGGAACAGAACAAAGGTGAGAGGTCTCCTGTTATTTTCCTGTGTACATTGATGCTCTTGTGCTCCTAGTACTGTAGAAAAGAGGGAAAAACCTTTCTGCATATAGCTCACTGCAACCAAGCTGAACTTGTCTTGACTTTAAGAGTAAATATTTGTGTTCTTATGTGCATGGCACTGTATATAACCGCCTCCTTAAGCTAGTATATTTCTAACATCATAGTTTATTAAATGGCAGACAAATATTACCAATTTGGGCCTAGAATCTTTGGCTTGTTTTTATGTCTTCTGGTCGCTTACTTCAGGGTTGATTTTTCTGTTCAGACTCTTCTACTTCAGTTTGTGTGCACCTTTTTCACAGTACTTTCATCCTGCACAACAAAACAGTGTGCGACACCGTGAATATGAATTGCAGCAGTGCAGCCTTTGATATAGGTGCCTCCTGATCAATCAGCATTCATGTAGAACAAAAACTGTTTCCAAAAAGGGTTGAGAGATTGTTTTGACTCAGTCAGCGTCTGTGGAGCATGCAGGAGTTGTGCTTTGAGTAGTCTGTGTCTCTGCAGAGCCTGCTGCTGTACTTATGGAATGGACTACTGGCTTTGAGTTTGGTATCCTGTCCAAGCAGAATAATGCAAAAAGTGAAGGAAGGAAATAAAATCCTATCAGTGGTTTTATCTGAGCAGCTAAAGTTTGAAAAAAGTTCAGAAGAGCCTTTAAGATTAAATTTTCAGACACGAATGTTTGAGATGTGGAGATAATGTGGACTTCAGATAAAGCTTAGAGGGACTGAAATATATTTAGTTCTGTGATAGTACTAGAGGAAATTGATGGAAAATATTTTGATAAAATAAGTATTAGATAGAACTGCAAAATATATTAAAGCACAAATTTAAATTGGCAGAATGGAATAGATGACTGCTGCCGATAAGTTATTATTTATTGTATCTACATATCAAAAATGTGCAGAGAGTTTTATAAAATTTAATTTTGCATTTTTCCAAGAGGATTTTAAGTGAGTGTTCATTTCTACTGGCATAGAGTCTCATCTAGTACATCCCAGAATCCCTGGAATTTCAACCTGAGCTTTACTAGCACTGCAGTAGTGCCCAGGGTTGTCCATAATAAAAATTTGGTGTTGGTATTTGGGGTATTGAAGAATAACCAGCAGATTTAAATCAGGAATTTTTTTTGTAATTTGACTTCAATCAAAGAAAAAAAAATTTCTTTTTCTTTTTTTTTTTCTGAAATGCTGGCATTTCCATAAAGACCGTCTGTCTCTCCCAGAGTTGTAGTAACTTCAAAGGGTTTGTCATCATTAGCAAAGCTTGGATAGAAACAGCCAACAGGATGTGGAATGTTTGTTCAGCCTCTCCAATTCCTCAAGGGACTAAACACATTTGCTATTTTGTATTGAAATACAAGAGAAGATGACATAAGATGAAAAGAGAGGATAACACAAAATATATTCCTCACATGTTTTGCACTGAATATGTCAAAGCATTGCTAGTCATAATTGAATGTAAGTGCAAGACTGATATCAAAATTATTGGTTAAATTCAAAGCTGAATAGAAACCAATTAGATTTTTTTCAACATTTATTCAGTGGGTTTTTTTGCTTTTTTTTGCATTAAAATGCAGCATGCTGTATTGTTGTAACATAATACTGAGATTATTAAAGATGAGTACTGTTTTTAATATATTAGAATAATAGATACATAAATTTCAGGTTGAAACTTCTTTTGTTCACTCTCCCCCGAGAAAGAATTTTTGAACAATTTTAGGAGCAAACCAGTAGGAAAAAAAAGACTTTTGAGAGTTTAATTGCTCAGTAGTAAGAGTGTCTGTGAGAAGAAAAGTAAATTTTTTCAGAGAAAATTCCCTTGCTGAGAAGTAAGGGAATGTAAAGGGGCTCAATGAACAGTTTTTTCATCGTATTCCACTGTTTGATTGGGACAATTATCCCTCAGAGTTAAAATGGTGCAGTTCCCAGTGCAGCACTGGCTTTTGCAGCTTCACTCTGTTGCATGTAAGCATACTGGCAATGGAAAGTGCCTTCTACTACCGGTGTAATCTTTAGAGTTATTTTGGAGTGGTACTTGTTTGCCAGCTCACTTTTCTACATTTGTGCCAAGGGGTTGTCTACTACTTTGAGTCTATTGGAAGAGGAACTCACTGCTCCAGGTAAAGAGAAATGAAACTGTGGACATCTCTAGATATTCAGGCTTTTAACATCTAAGAAGGCTGGTGAACTGGAGAAGCCATACATTACTCTTTCACTTGGAGAAGAAAATTCAAGCTCCACAGGAACCTGGAATGGTAATAAGCAAAATGGTTTTCAGAAAACTTATTTTTCTCTCTTTCAGAAAGAGTTAAAAAAAAATTAGTTTGTCAATTTAGTTTGTCATCGGTCAAGGCCAGGATTATTCAGTGTGTGAAAAAAACCCCAAGTGTAGCCTTAGAAGTTACTTAGGTTTTTGCAAAGAGGAACACCACAACAAGAGTTTCTATGTATTTTTTACTTTATTCTGATAATGCTCATTATTTCTGGCTTCTTTTTCAAATTTATGAAGAGGGAAAAAAAAAAATCACTTTTTCAAATCAAATGAAACCCAAGGATTTTATACCCTCATTGTTTCTCTGTGCTCCAGTCTCACTCTTCCTTCAAGTCTTTGGCTCCTGCCCTCTCCATGTCCATCCACCTCGCTGGTGTCACTGGTCTTCACCAACTTTGTTCCCCAAAAGATGATAATTTCCAGCTCCTGCTGTATCTCACAGTGTCCATTCACCTGGTTAAATGTATCTTCATTCCCTTTTGTATTCCAAAGGGTTGGCAGTTCATGGCTTCCTGTCTCAGGCTCCCACTGGGAGTTCAGTCTGCATTTCAGTCTGCAGCCCAGTCTGCATTTTGTGAGCCCAGCTACCTGCACCAGGGGTATCCTCAACATAGCTCCTCAAAGGAATCCTACTGTCTGAATCCCATCAATTTCACAGGGAGATAGGCACTTAAATATCCTTTTGAAAATGGCCATCTGAGGTATTGTGAGGAACTCAAGATGTCCATGGTAGACTGCTGAGTTGCAAACCTCAGTCTTCTAAATCTTGCCCTATTCTCCTGACTACCGTCTTGCCTTTCTTCTAGGGGTGTTTTAATGTTTTTTCTTTTGTCTCCTATTTCTCAAAGACAAAGACAAAAGAAAGGCTTTAGTGGTGTCTCTGGCAGAAATAGTTGGGAGTAGGGAGAGATATGGGGAAGCAGGGAGAAAGAAATTCTTTCATATTCCCTTTTAAGTTTATTTTAATTCTGGCACACTAATTAAACTGGTAGTGTTCTGCAGGAGTGTGAGCCTGAGTACTTCCGTCTTTGTCAGAGTTCATTTGGCTTAAGTGTCAGGGCAATGCTTTGCCAATGGTTAGTATACTTAGTGTCTCTGTGACCATGAAGCAACTTTCTATAAATATGTTACAGCAGTTGTACATGGCTGTCTGAAGAAGTCTGTCTATGAAGATTTATTTGCAAATGTCCTTTCACCCTTTTCTTAACAAGCAGCTTTCAAAGTCTGTTTATATTTTTGGCAGAGCTGTGAGCTTTCTCTCGGGGCTGCTCACATTTCAGAGAACAGGTGACTTGCATACTTTTTCTTCATAAATTATGAGTAAACTACATTGTGACTCCAATATAGAGCAATTATAGTTGACCATGCTATTAAACATGCTTTGAATTTCTGGTTGTTGTTTATGAGGCTTTTTTTTGTTTGTTTGAGGGTTGGGATTTTGTGATTTGGGTATTTTAAAATTTATTTTGTTGCTTGGGTTTGTAATTTTTTTCACTTGAAGACCTCAAGAGTAATTTTAGCGTGTTTAAAATGATGTTTTCAAACACAGCTTCTCTCTTCGTGTCATTTGTTGTATTTCATATGTATTTTCTGAAGGAATAATTCTAATTTTTTTTTAAATAGTGTTCAGTAATTATTCCTTGTTATTAAAGGAGAACACACAATGTTTGCTAACAATTGATACATACAGGAATACACAGGAAATCACAGAGCATCTTATCAGTCCAAGAAAATGAACTGCTCATTTATCAACTGATTAAATGCTGTAGAACTGATTATATTAAGATAGTTTTTGGTTTGCATTAAGTCCTGAATTATTTGAATAGAAATTTGGGGAAGCAGTGTAAACAACCCACCTTGTTTTGTGGCTCAGTGATGGAAAGAATTTGCTATGTGGTGCCCTTGGCTTAATTCCTGTTGGAATCATCTGCTAGACTTTGTTGAAATCATGCCAGTGGATAATTTGGCCCCCTGATATTCCAGGAAAAAGAAAAATGGCTGCTAACCCACTAATGAAACCCACTAATGTCACTCTAACCAAATGTCTCTTAATGTGGGAATGGGGAAGGATAATATTTGTTAAAGGAGCAATGTGTCTAACTCCAAGGTCAAACAGTGTCATTTTATATTTGTGTACCAATCAAAACTTTTTTTCATAAAAGAATTGAGGCACTGTGTCATTTCTATGACAGTAAGTTTTAGAAATCAGAAGGCTGAACAGCACAAGTAAGTAGAAATAAAAGAACAGATGATCACACTGGAGGACACTTGAGAAATGACAGTGTCACAATCGCCTTAGAATTCAGATGCTTGCCACAGGCTCCTCCAGCTCCAGAACTTTTGCATTTCCCTTTCACTGTCCAGGTATAATCTTTTTTCTTCTTTGCTCAGCCTCTGACTTCTCTCAAAAACTATTGTCTCCTTTCCATACTGTGGTTAACTGCACTGCTTCTGATTGTGCCCAAGTAATTTTCTACCCAGGAAATGTGGCAATGTCTGTGGTGAAAATGGCATTTCTGTGCAGGGCATGAGTGTGCAGGAGAAAGCCCTCAACAGTCCCCTCTTTTTCCAGGTTTCAGGATCCTTGGGCCTGGTGTGATGGATTGCTTGTCTCCCTTACCCTTTATTGTCACAGTAGTATGAGAAGCCAAAATAGGCAGGAGCTAGTCCAGAGCAGGCCAGGCAGTTTGCTCTCTAGATGGCAGTGATCATTCTCAGCAGATTCCTCTGCCTGAGCAGTTCCTGTCGACTCTCAAGCCTGTTTTATAGCTCTTCTCCCTTTCTAGAGTTTCAGAGGATGAGAGGCTGTGAGAAAACAAACTGCACTGGAAGTGTCAGAAGGGCATAGGGTGCTCAGGCCATGTAACAGCATTGAAGAATATAATCTTAAAGCAGAAGCACACATTGGTTCTGTTTATGCTGATACTAGCTGTGGTATAGTTTTGGGAGATCAGTATCACAGAGATCCCCAGACTAGCAGTTTGCACAGAATTGCTTTTGTTTCCTGTTCAGAGCTAGACTTCCTTATAACATGAAGATAATTAGTTATCCTGGTGTTTATACTGTAGCTCAGATACCAATGCTTAATGAAAAACAGTCTGCATACTGGCAACACTTAGATTTAAAGATAACTGTAATGGAAGTTATCAGTATATTCAGAGGCTTGGAATGGAAAGCTCAAAATTATTTCTGCAAAGAAAACTTTTCCTTTGTAGACTATCAAAATGATCAGAATAACATCAACATTTTCAGTATTCAAGTTTAGACTATGTATAGCAAAAGTATTGATGAGTCTGTTGGTAACACATAAAAAGTCCCTAAGAGCCACTGACAGCGTATGTCAAACAGTTTGGGCATTTAATAATGACATATCTTAATAGCACAGAAACACATATCACAGAAAGAATTGGCTCTCAAGGTATTCATGCACAGAAGCATGAATAAGTTGAGTTTTTAAAAAATGGTGTATGGCCTGAAAATAACATGAAGGTAATTTTCAAATATCTCTGGGCGCAGTCTGCTCACAATAAATAAATAAATGCATTAAACTGTTTAATAGGTACCAAATCCTAGTGCTGGAAGGCAAATCCAGGTGTCACTGAATTCTGCTTTAGACTTTGTTTTTGCATTTGTGTCTTGGAGACTTGTTCATTAACAGCTGCATGAAGATTTTTAGAGCAATTCAGTAAGGTTAATGTTGTGTTCTGTCTCCTGGGCTCAAATGTGCCTGGTTCCTTCTGTAAATTAACCTTGGAATATGCTGTCTAAGACCATGTGCAAATGCTTTGCCTTTGATTCACAGAAATTGAATCCAATACTTGATTGGTGAGCAAGAGCAAAATATCTCTTCCTGACATCATAAGCAAATCTTGTATTTCTTTTGTCCATGTACAGTGACAAAACTGTTGGGCCTCTCATGCTATCTTGAACCTTTAACATATCTCATGATTTTTTCCAGCCGTTTGTCACTTGTTTACCTATCT
This sequence comes from Melospiza georgiana, assembly GCF_028018845.1. Lineage (NCBI taxonomy): Eukaryota > Metazoa > Chordata > Aves > Passeriformes > Passerellidae > Melospiza > Melospiza georgiana. Next base: position 38,314,367 of record NC_080430.1, on the reverse strand, counting down.
TTTAGGTTAGTCATTTAGACTGTCAGTTCCTTGAAGTGTCCACCACCATATTTTTTGTACGTGTATATATTTTTCATTCAAAGGCACCTTGATCCAGCTGGATCTGTAGTCTAAGTAGCTATTATGCAAATTTTAGCCTTCAATATCCTTGAATGATTTTTTTTTTTTTTTTGCAATATTGACTGGCAGCAGTTATCTGTCACATAGTAGATTTATATCCCATGAAAAGGAGGGTAGTAATATTTGAGACAAATCTTTGAAAGCACCCATTTATTTTCTGGAATACATACAAACAACAAATCCAATATGTTTTTGCTGAAATGCAGCAAAAACCATACACAGATTCTCTGAGAAATTTGAAGTCCCTGCCCTGCTGTTTGCTTGGCCAGGGCAGGCACTCTGAAATGCTCCCAAATTTGTATAATTAATATTGTAGGCCTTATTTTCACCTGCAATATACTTATAACTTAAATGGAAGTAAAATTTTGTTTAAGTTCTGGCATAGATTTTGAAATCTAGAGGAAAAGGTCTGAATGTAATGGGAGCTTAAATGTCTCCTAATTTACTCCATGCATATCAAATTCTATAAAAGTATGCTTTCCCCAGGTGCCTGCCTGGGTCATCTTGCCCTGTTACACTATTGCATAGCTTTATGGTTAAATTTTTATTTCAAAGCTTATGTGCTATGTGACTGAGCTGTTGAAAAGGACAGAAGTGTTCTGAAACTGTTCAGGAGGTGAGTCCAGACTGTGCCTCTTTCTGGTGACTGCTTAATAGAGCGCAGTGTTTAACACAGCCTCCAAGAGTTCCCCTGAGCCTCAAATCGGCATCAAACTGAAAAGCAGCATGGTCAGGGTAACATGCTATGTTTCCCACAGCTTCTGAACACTTATTTTCTTTTCAGCTTGTCCTCCAAGCAATTGAGCCTCTAAATTGGCATCATGCTAGGTGACATGCTTAGGAGGGTACATCACTAATAGCATTAAATTGCTGATTTCTCTTAAAAGATATACAAAATAAAAAGGGACTAGACAAAAATTCAAAAGCTGTCTGACGTTAATGGAGCCTACAGATGAGAAATGTGGAAATAACTGCTTGTAGCATTATCATTAGCTGTGACTCTTTCACCTTACCACTATTCTTCGGAAGCAGTTAGAGCTTGTGATTTCTTGAGAAGTTTTTTATATATTGTGGAAGCAAAAGGATAGAAATGGTCTGGGAGAAGATCCTTTAATGCATTAATTGCATGGATCCAATTTGATTTTCTTTGTCCAGTAATTTAAGATTAGGATGTGATACTTTCTTATTCTCTGACCTGAAACCACTATGTTTGCCTCAAGGTCTCATTTCCCAGTTCTCTTTGCCCTTCTTGTCTTCCCATAGGAAATAAATGGAAGATTGATTTCAGCTCCACTTCAGGCATAACAAGGATAATCTGGCTGAAATTAAGTCGTCTTCTATGAGAGTTTTGCAAAGTGTAGGAAGGGGATATGTAATCCACTGGAGATGGATTAAATTTGTTTGTGATAGTGCTCTTTAAAGAGAATTTTTGTCTGAAAGACAGACTACAAGAATTTTTTTTTTAAATAAAATAACTTAGAAATAATGGTGACTTAGCAATGATTAAAAACGATACTTCTGAAACAATTTTTTCTCCTTGAGTTTTAGTGGGCTGTGGAAAAGTACCCATATGAATTAGAACCTCAGAAATTCTGGGTTCTCCTACTCATTTGCATCTCATACCTCTGAATCTTAACTCTTAAGAATACTTCCACTAAACCAGATATAAAATATATTTGTTTGTTGTCATTGTGTACTTCTATATTATTTTTTGTCATTTTGTTCATACATTCGAGATCAGAGAACTCGAGGCCCATCTGTTTAGGCTCCCATTGTGCTCCTCTATTATATGTATGAATTTTTCAATACAGTAAAATATTTTCCAGTTATATTTTGCTATTTTACCAATGTGACTATTTCCACTGGTCACAACACTCACATCAGTTTTGGTTCATGTGCCTAGAGTTTAGATATACAAGGAGCATTCATTGGGAAGTAGCAAAATATGAGTAGCAGTTTCATGGGGAAGCCCCTCCAAAAGGACTAAAGTAATTCTATCTGACGTTTGCAAGCTGAAAATCTATGAATTTTATGCTAATGTATGTGTGTCTGAATCATTAAATTCAAACTAAAGCCATCAAAATGAATACTCTAAATTATGCTTTAGTACCTTTTCCTTGATGTCATTAGGGTTTTTTTCAGTTTTGTCTTTCATGGCTTTGACAAATGGTCGTACAAAGGGTTTTGTAATGATATGGGTAGATATCATTCTCCACCATTTTCCTAATATTCCTTTTTATTTCTTCCCTAATATTCCTCTTTTTGTCTGTTGCTTTCCTGTTTTTTGTGCTGCCACAATAAAGGTACTCTACTCCTTGTAGTTAGAGACACGACAGAAGATACTCTGCGTGTGGACAGCTGCTTGTACTTTTGTGAACTCAATTGCAAGCATTTCACACTGGTTTTTCCTGCTGTGTCCATTGCTGGCAATGAATTCAGTGCTGAGATAATCCAACTTCAATTGCCAAAGTGCTTAATTTTATCTTGTATCCTAATTTTAGTGTGCTTATTGCAACCATGCCAAGAAATGGATGTGGCAGCACTTGCGTTTGTCCAAATAACAAAAAGAGCCCATAAATGTTGTTATTTGGCACGTTGAATTTGAACTTTAAAATGGAAGTTGAATTGGCCCAAGCAGAAAAGATTCTTAATTCATGTTATTTTGTTAAGCATTCTGTGCAAATATATAGGAGTTAGTACTGTACATGGGACTGAAGTATTGTTTGGCTGAATGAAAACAAATGTATTGGAAAACACAGCAAGTGCACCTTCCATCCTCTGACACTTTTCAGCTCAGGGACTGTCAGAACCAGAGTTGTTTTCTGGGTGCATAGCACCTTTCAGGGGATTTTTTTTCTTCCCTGTTGGTCTGTTCCATCCCCCTTTGAACCTATGAAATCCTTAAGCATCCACAACACTTCTAGGCCAAGAATTTTGACTGCTTAACTCCATGTTGTGTAAGGAGCCATTTTCTTTCATTCAATCTTGCTGCTTGCTTCCTTTGAAAGGTCTTAATATTTGTGTTGGAAGATGCAGTTAAACTTCTAGCACTGTTTTTAGGAAGGAAAAGCTTTCCTCATTGTGTTCCTTAGTTGTACCTTGGATACCTGGGATAGGAAGAAGAATAAATACTCTAATCCTATATAATACAGATGTCCTGGCAAAACCTCTGTGAATTAGGGTTTTATTAAGTAGAAGCAGAGAAAGGCTGTTTCACAGCTTTTAAGATGCCTAGAGACCCAGATAATAACAATTATAATGATTATAATAATGATAATTATGCAATTCAATTTCCAAAAGGACACAATTATCTAATTCTCTCATATTCTCATTGTGTTTTTCTAAATACTGAGGTCTTATTTGGCCATCGAGCATCTTGCTAAAAGTTAACAGGTATTCTGTACTGCAGAAGAAAGTTAACACCCAGCTCTAGGATGTCAGAGCAGCATCTGCAATAGTGGATCATCCTTTGTCTTGGGACAGAGGCAGGCTTTTTGTCTTCTGGAAGATACAATTCCATTTGCAAACAGAGTCCTGCAGTGGTCCTCAAGCCATTGCTTTCTCAGGGTGCCCCCAGCATAGCTGTAGCAACATAGCTATCCTGCAATAGATAAGGAACACTCAGAAACAATAACCTCTTTTGAATAGGAAAAAAAAAAAGAAGCTGATATTCTCTTAATAAGAAACTTGTTCTATGAATAGCTCATGTCTTCCACTGGTCTAATGTTTAAAAATACTTTTAAAATGTCCAGGTATCCAGGTATCTGGCCAGTCTCTGAGGTAATCTGATCATTAAACATGATATGCTTGAAGAACTTTTTTCTAAGTTCATAAGGTCTTAGATTCCTAATTTACTTGTGGCATAGATGATTCAATCCTGTATTCAGCTTTTGTTATTCAAAATCATGTTTCATGTCCCTTATGTAGAAGTAACAGTAACTGCTGTAGTTAGTTGTAAGATAGTTTTAGTTGGTTTACAGTAGTAGTTATTTGGTCCCCTTTCAGCATGTACAGCTCTGAGTTTTGTTACTGAAGAAACATAAATAGGTGGTTTTAAAAAGGCCTTTGCACAGCTAAGTCCTAGAAGAAGCTGTATATTTTTGACATATAAAGTTGTTATGAGACTAAAATAGAGCTTATTGAGAACATTGTGTTATAGTGGCCTTGCCGGAATATTGACTGTTGTACAAATATTTGGAAAATAATGTTATGTTAAAGAAGTTACACCTGTAGGAGTCCCCCCCCAAAAAAGGTTGTTTGCAATTATGTAAGTAGATGGCTGCTCAAGGTAGAATGAATGCATTCTTAACTTAGTCTTGTATGCAAGGACACTCGCAACATAAAATGGAGGAGGTACATTAAATATTTACAAGGAAAGAATAATTAGGAAGTTAATAAATAGGGATAGTGAGTTATATAGCAGGCCTAAATTTCTTATATATTTAATTTTTCTACCTTAACAAAATGCTAAATTATATCTTTTGGTTAGGTGCTAGCTGCAAATGGGTTGAGTCAGATTATCTTATCCAATAGAGCAGAAACTAAGAGAAAGATTTCATGGGCTAATATGGAGAGAAGTTCTTAGAAAGTTCAGAGTGTTCCTAAGCAGTACAGACCAGAGAAAGACAGTGAACTTGTATCCAAGATTAACAAAGGAGCTTTCCTATTCTGTTCCAGTTAACATTCTGCAGAAGTTGTCAAATGGCAAAATGAGGGTTGTACTGAATTAAGGAGCAGTTCCAAAAGGGATGGCTGGAAGAAAGAATAACAACAGACTTAAAGAATAGTATTTGAGCCTGTTAGAATTCTTAGCTAGAGTAGGTTAATCTAAAAGTTTCATTAATAAAAACATACAGTTTTCTATAGATCTACTATTATTTTATCAGTATCATTTTCAAATAGCACAGAAGTAGCAGAAGTTTGTTCTGTGGCACTGCTGGCCATGGATGCTTTATGGAAAACTGCAAACAAATTTCCGTTTCAGTCCGTCCTGAAAGGACACTGCAGTCTACTTACTGGAAGCTGAAGTATCAAAGTGAAGGAATTTGATTATTTATCTCCCAAAGGCTGACACTGTAGTTTTGAGGATTGGTGAAGAGCATGAATTTTCTAAGATTAGAAAAAACATCTCTGAGAGATTAGAGGAAGAATATAGTAACCAGCCCTGCAGCTACAGACCACAGCAATTTAAATTTGTAGAACAAGCACATCCTCATGCATGCAAGGATACTCTTGACATAGAAATGAAAATGTTCATGAACTATTCCAGTGAAGGGAATGAATAGAAAGTAGTCTGAGTTAATTCCTAGTACATATTTTTTGTGAAGAGAACAGTCACAGCTGCTAATAAATGCAAAACCAAAGAGAGAGATACTTTTTTAAAAGATTTAATTTTTAAAAATTTTCTTTGTGTGTGGGTAGTAATTAGGTATTTGATCATGTCCTTGATCTTGGGCAATCTAAAGCCTTAAAAATCAAAGATATTTTCCTCCAGCAATGAGTGCTTTTCTTCTCTCCCTCCAAGGCATTTCAGCCTCAGTGGCTGGTCCTTCAAACTCAGTTACTGTAATTTTTCAGAGTATGCTGCTGAAAGGAAATGTCAACCACATTCTCTGTTGAAGTTCATGACTGTCATATAATATTAACTTTTCAACAGTACATAAGGACAGTACAGTTGAATTTAAAGGATACTCATTTTGATATCTTATCCTTCTGTCATAGCCAAGAAACCTTAACATATAGAAGGTCTTTTGTCTTTTTATGAGAAGAAGAAAGACTTGGGCTTTCTCTGGTGAGCCACCACATTAATGCAGTATTGCCATGGGGCACTATATTGTCTTTTAAAAGCAAGTTTTGCTTTTCATGGAATCATGTAAGTTGGAAAAGTCCTTTGATATAATGGAGTCTGATCAGACATCCAGTACTGTGAAGTCCACCACTGAACCATGTTCCTAAGGGCCACATTCTGTCAGGTTTGCGTGACAAGGTTTTGGTAGTAGGGGGCTACAGGGGTGGCTTCCAGGAGGATTTGCTAGAAGCTTCCCCATATCTGACAGAACCATTTGTTATATTTTCTCTCCCCTATCCAGCTCAGTAGGGGAATGATAGAGAAGCTTTAGTGAGTGCCTGACATCCGTACAAAATTAACCCACCATGCACACTTATGTTATTTCAAAATTCATTTGTAACATCCGCAGTGCATTCCATGCTAGTTTTTAGAAAACATTTACAAAGTCAAACTTCACTCACTAAAGAGTTTCTCATCAAAAATATTGGCCAAGCTGTATTGGAATATTTAATTTAATTTCATTTCAGCTGCTTACGTGAAAGATTGTAAAACATTGTCTTTAGTTCAAAAGAGAACCTTAAAAATAATTTGAAACTTTGTGGGTTTTTTAATCTTAGATTAATATTTTCCTTGAACAGAGAAAAATTCTCTAGCCTGGTGGTGAGGTTGCTCACTCATATCTTTCAATCACTAAATGTCAAAACCATTTTAACCAGCTAATTCTAGTGGTCTTTGTTGAAAGGAGTGTCTGTCTCACGATGGACAGTAGGTAGTCCAGTAGTTGTAGAACTCTTCCATCAGTCCTGACAACCCAACATCAGGATTTCTCTGAACTAATGTTTCTGACATCTCCAAGTACGGCCCTGAGTATTTTGGAGATATGTCTGAGCACTAGCTATCAGGTATGGACATTATTTCTATTGCCCTGTTTTGTGGTCATTGCCAGATAAGCTTATGAAGCCATTGCGAAAACATGAGAATGCCATGTTTCTGATAAAGTGTAAAGAATCTTGCACTTCAGATACTAATTATTACTTTTTTATCCATCTGAATTATTTAGCAAATATTTAGCAAATATTATTATGTGTAAATTGTTCATTAAAGAAAAATCATGTGGCTGTGAAGTTGTGTTCCACAACTTTTCTAAGACCTATTTTCTTTCTAGCTGATGTATGCAGATTTCCTAGAAAGTGAGGTACCCAAATCACTAATAGGTCTTGAAAATGTTTTTTTTCATGCTTAGTATATCTTGGGATTCTTCATGGTGTGGGTGGTGTATTAATAGTTCTTTATCTGTGCAGAAATATGTGACACTTCACTTTGAAGTTAAATATTTCATTCAACCCTTAGTTCATTCCTTGAAAAAATAATGAATGAGAGCTTTCAGAAGATTTGCTGAAGTTCTATCTGCCTGATTTTTTTTCCCCTTGGTTCTAAGATACAGCAAGCTTCCATAGAGGACTGCAGAATGTAGCACAATGTTGGCTCTTCAGGGAAAATATTTCTCCTGTGAAACATGTAACATACTGTTCCCACTTTCAAATTCCCTAGAAAACATCTGATTGTACCAAAATTATGATTATGGTCTTCTGTGGAAGGCACTGTAAAGGCTCAGGCAATTTGGACATCCACTGAGCAGCTCTTCAGCCTATCAAAACAAGTTTTGAAGGATATTTTGCCTTTCCCATGTAATACAACACACTATATGCTTGTGTATTCAATCAAGTCATCATGAATCTTAGTTGTAGAGAGATGTTTTTGATAGCAAGCATGTTAATTATTTGTCCTTTCATTGTCTGCTAGTAAGTCTTCTGGCTATGGGATATGTGCAATTTAGGCAAAATGATTTGGGGATGCTTAAGCCCTGTGATTTTTCTCATTTTCCTATGCATAGCACAAACATGCAATGTTATAGAAATATAGAATTATTTAGGTTAAAAGACCTATAAGATCCTGGAGTCCAGTTGTCAGCCCACCACTAAAGCACGTCCCTAAGTACCACATCTACATACCTTTTACATGCCTTCAGGGACTGGGACTCCATCACTTCCCTGGGCAGCCTGCTCCAATGCTTGGCAGCACCTCTTGTGCAGAAATTTTTCCTAATATCCAATGTAAACCTTCCCTGGTGCAACATGAGGTTGTTTTCTATTGTTTATTGCTTTTTACTTAGGAGAAGAGACCGACTCCCACCTCACTCCAGCCTTCCGTCAGGCAGCTGTAGAGAGCAATCAGGTCCTCCTCAGACTCCTTTTTCTTCAGGCTAAATAGTCCCAGCTCCTGCAGCTGCAACTCATATGATCTGTGCTCCAGAGCCTTTGCCAGCCTATCTGCTCTTCTTTGGCAATTCTTCCACTACCCCCAAGTCTTTCTGGGAGTGAGGGGCCAAGAACTGAACACAGCATTTGAGTTCAACTGTGCTGAGTGCAGGGGAACGATCACTGTCCTGGTCCTGTTGGCCACGCTATTTCTGATAAAAGCCAGGATGCCACTGGCTTTCTTGGCCACCTGGGCACACTGCTGGCTCATGTTAAGCCAACTGTTGATCACACCCCCAGAGAGAGAGAGAGGGAGGGAGGGAGTCTATGAAGGCTTTTGAAAAAATGAAATACATATTTATGGTGAAGTCTGATTTTTAATTTAAAACCAATTTCTAAACCTACAATGCTTGCTTGAACTTTATATATGCCTAAAAGGAGAAGGAAAAGCAGCTTGCTTTTGTGAAGTCTTAGAAGAAGATACTAAAAACAACTTCGATAGTGTTACAAATTCTAAAACTATGACTAAGGACACAGAGAGTTGTATTAGTTGTGCCATGTCATTGCTTAGATGATCTAAACTAAACTGTCATCTTGTGTGACCTATAAGTGATATTGTGTATTTTATTATCTCATGGCTATTCACTTGAGTTCCAGACCTTTATTAAAGATTGTTTACAGATGTTATTGAGTGCCATTAGGTTTATTTGTAAATCACTGACAGGATGGCATTAATGTCCCTAAACATAAAAGAAAGAGATAAATTTTAAAATCATTTTCTAAATGCTGGAAGTGAGATAAATATAAAACAATCTTGTACATTCTTCCTTGCCAAGAATCTTTCTATATGCCAACACATTTGCCATTACTTTAACAGCTTCTATCAGAGTAAATTGGAAAGGAAAAACATAAAAAGAATAATTCAATGCACAAAATGCTTCTTAAGAGTCATGTTAGGTGCTGCCTCTGAATATGATTTTTGCTTTCACAGTGGGTTTGGTGGTTTGATGTACGTTAAGGTTATAAGGATGCTGAATGGGGATGGAACATTTTTGATCATGGGCATCATTGCTCTTGATGAAACACTGTAGGTATGACTTTGCATAGTGGGGCAGCCAATGCTTGTGATTTCCTTGCATTTGTAGCTCCTTTGTCTTCATGGCTTTTTCTTTTCCTCCAATCTGGTTTTAATATGAATGTGGTAACTTCCCATGAGCTTGTTCTTGTTCTGAAACCTTTTTAATTATAGTTTTTCAAAAGTATGTGTAAATCAGAAATAGTCTTAGTAAGCAGGAAAGGTCAGAAGCACCAAAATATGTTTCATCTTTTTAATAATCATTGAAAGTTCTTGCCCCTTCAGAGAAGTACTTGTATTCATGCCCAGTGTGTCATATGGGATCAGCAATCTCTAGTTTGATTAAGCGAATTGAAATTAAGAGTATATCCTGGTTACTGGCTCTTCATGGCCTGAAAGAATTTGAGATTAACCATTTAACTATAGCTTGCAATAGATTGGTCAATTTATAACACCATTCCTTGGTCAATATTTGTAAATACTGATTTTGGAACACATTCTTTCAGGGGAGCTGGTTTTGAAATTTTTTCTTATCCACTTCTAAAAGATACAGCTAAAAAACTATATGGTCCAAACTAAAAATGGTCCATACTCTGTTTCACCTCAGATAAATTACTGATTATAACTAGAGTGATACAAGAATATTTTTTCTTAAATATTCTCTTACTGTTATTTTTATCAACAGATTTTAGACTTTATCTAAACTGGAAGGTTTGTTGTTTTTTTGCAGTTTTTTTTGTCCATAACAGATTCCTTGAAGTTTAGTTTTACTTCTCAGTCATTGACTTCCTCCAAACCATGACAAATTAAGATACTTTTGTGTGACTCGGTGAAGACTCTTTTAGTCTGCCTGCTGCACAGCTGCTATGAAAATACTTGCTTAATCAAAAGATTTCTGTGCCCTTGGGTACAATATGTCATGAGTTGTGTTTCATTACTAATTCACGCAGTTTCTGGTGGCGAAACATCTGCTCCATATTTGGAGAGGTGTAGAAAAATGCACTATCCAGTAATTGGATAATAAAGCTTCTGAGCTTGAGATAATTGCTTGTGCTAAACCCTAAATTTCTTTTACCGCAGGCCAAATCCTCATTCAAATCCTTGACCCATCTTTCTCATTAATTAAATCACTTTGATTTTTCCCAGTACTGCATTGTATGTTAGTAACTCTTGCTTTTTGATTTAATAATTTAATAATAGCTGATGATTTGTGTTACCTTATTTATTGCTATTGTTTGCTACTTAAATGTAAATCTAACTACACTTAAGTTTGTTACAAATAGCCAGCACTTTTGCACTAGGGAATAGAGTTGTTCTGTTCTTTAGCAATTTTTCCTCATGAATTTTAAACAGATAGATGCCAATTTTCCCAAATTATATTTATTTTTCATTAAAATTTCAGTAAATTTTCAGGACAAAGAATATAAGATTATCTTTTTTTTTTCAAGCTGTGCATAAGTCAAAAATTATTTTATTGGTCTTATGGAAGCTTGAAAGGCTTTTGGAATAATAAACTATTTAGAATCAGTGATAAAATTAGTGATAATTAGTGGACTTCCTAGATATTTTCAGAAATACCAAACAGCCTTATTGTGACTGAAGAATATCATAAAACTGTGTTGAGCAAATTCAGTTCAACAAATTGATCTTGGAGGAGGATTTGTTATTTTTTCACTAAATGGTCTGTGCTAGCAGTGAATATTGCAGTAATATAAAGTTTGCAGTATCAAAGTTTGTTTTAAATAGACTTCAGTGTTGTTCCCTGCAGGGCTTCTGTGAAAAGAAGAAAATGAGAGCAGAGAAGTCCTGTGGGGAAGAATAAATGTTCATTAGAAAAAAGTAGACTTGGTTAGAAAAGGACTCCTTGTTGCGGTCCACAGCAATATTATAAAAATTACTTTGTTCACTGGAATATTGAGTTGTTCTGAGCATTTTTGTCTCCAGTTCTTCCTTGGGGTATCTAACTGATGTTTCTGATTTCATCAAGATTGCCCAGCCTTATATACTGCAAGACTTCCTTTTGCCAATGGTAACTCACTGACCCTCTCACTGATTTCCCTGCTTTCCCTACCAAGGCTGATAATTATTTTAGTAACAGATGCTAGCTCAATAATATTTAGTCACTAAGGTGTCCTCCCTCATTGTTTTTCTTCCCAGGAGGCAACTGTTCTAAAAACTGTCTCTGTTTTCCTCTGGGGTTTAAGGGTATGAAAATTCATTTGGATCAGAGTTATCTTTCCTGCTATCTTCCTTGATTGAAAGTATGATGAGCTGAAGTTTACAGAAGCAGTTGGCAAAAAAGGCTGGCAGTCTACTTTGAAGCCATCTTGTTGTCCCATATGCAAGAGGCAAGCAGGGAAATGGAATGAGAGTTTTAATTACACGTACACTTCAATATCATATTCTAAATATTAGTGTCGTTGCTTTCCTTATGGTAAGGAACATGCTGCCAGAGCTATTCACTTCTGTGTTTTTCATCTCTCAGTGGGAGGCTTTCAAACCAAGCCCAGGAGCTCTGGCTTGTAGAGGATATCCCCAGTGGATGGTTATTACTGCCACGGCCACCAGGGAACATACCGTGGACTACATTAGTCTTTGCTTTTCCTCAAGAAATTTATGCAGAAGTGGTGAAGTTACCTTAGAGAGGCTCATTGTTAATTAAAATCTCAAAAGATAAGGGAAAGTTTAGGCTTCTCAAGGTCTGCAGAGTCACTGCTTGAGAAAACCAAGTGGGCTGTCTTTCAGCCAGTCATTCAGGGTCGTGCACTCTGCTCAGCTAAACCTTGCAGAGACCCATGGCACACAACATAGCCAATTGCACTGGCTTATGGGTGGGGCTTTGGCTGGTATACTTTATTAGTTTATATGCTTATATTTGAATAGAAAAAACCCCTTGAAAATGCAGAGCTTCATTCTCTGGTGTGTAGCCGATCTCCTAAAGTATTAGTGTCAGTAGCAGCAGTGTTGATTCTGGATTTAGATAATTGTTGTAATGAAGTGTTGTAGATACCCCCCAAAAAGTACATTGGACAGCAGGCAAGAAACTGTTCTAATTCTCTCTGAAATGACAAATTCCCAGACAATTTTGGTGGTACCTGATTATTGCAGGGAGGTGGGACTAGAAGACTTCTAAAGGTCCCTTCCAACCCAAATTTTCTGGGACTCTAAGAAGAAAGTATTGGAATATTAATGTGAATGTTATCATTTTCAATCTGTAGTCTGCACATCTGAAACTGCTTATTTTTCTATAGTGATTTTTGGATTTTGGTAACATTTCCTAGGATTCCTTTAGTGTGAGAAAAATGGATGATTGTGAAAAAATATCTAAAAGTCTACCTCAAGGCAAGACATTAAACCTATGCCTACTAAGAAGGGGCTCTACTGCTGGAAACTGTTCTTTTAATAAGCTGTGCAATTAATAATATTAAGCTGTTGATTAAAAAGCTGTGTGAACCATCCTTGGAAATGGAAGGCACCCATGGTAATATCTGAGTACATATATTTTAGATGCCTAAAGTTAGGGAAACTTGTATGAAAATAATAATGAAAAAAAATTATATTCTATATTGCAATTTATAAAGGCGATATTGGGGGAGAAGGGGGAGGTTAGGTAGGAAAGATCTACCTTGCCTGTTTTGCCTCGACTTTTTAAAATTTTTACTTTTGTGGTAGCAGCATAAAATCTTTTACTTGAGAGCATTTGAAAAAAACCCAAAAATTCCGTTGTCAGAAGTAATGAGTGACAGAAGAATTGCGTGTCTGAACCCAGCTGACCATGGTAGTTGAGTTTTAGCTGACTGGGGCTTCCTATAAATGAAGGCATGAAACTTCATCCAGTAGGGTTGAAAGAACAGAACTGCTTCCTCCAGGCTTGATGTGGAGCTTGTGTGAGTGCCTGTTCTATATGAACAAGTTGGGCTCCCTAGGTTTGGATTTTTAAGATGTGAAAAAAGCCTCTCTGGAAACATATATTTTAATATTTTTTTTCTTATTGTTATAGTACCGAAGAGTGTGAACTTGAGGCTGCTTGATTAGCTCTTTATAATAATGAAACTGCTTTATTGTGAGCAAAATTGTCTTGTGTCTATATGATTTTGCCATTGCAGAGAACCTTTGTATTCCTGATTTTCTTTGACTACAATTCTCAGTCTTGCTGTAATCTACCTTTACCCTGCGGTTGTAATATGATTCTTAGGCTGAGCTCTCTCACACATTTGCCTTTTTATGCACAGCTTTAGCAGCATCTCTGATTCTTTTTAAAGGTCTCTAAAGATATGACTGTGTTGTCCTAATATCTTTTCCCAAGCAAACTATATTTTGATTTTAAATCTCTTTAGGTATTAGACTTGTACATCCTCAGAAAAGTCTCTTGTGTTATTTTTGGCCACAAAGTGACCAGGAAAGAAATATTTTTCCTGTTACGATGTAATATATAATAACACATTATTTATTATTTCTGGCAGTACAAGCCAGAAACCATGAATTGCCTTTTTTTTTTTTTTTTTTAAATGATGCATTAGTCTTCTCCCCAGAGGTGTCCCTCCTGATAAGTGGTGAAAAATGTTTCACTTTCATTATTGATCTGCCTTTCTACACCTCTACTTAAAGGAAACCTATGTTGTCCATCTATCAGTGTACCTCACATATGTTGTTTTATGAAATCTAAAGAAATTAACTCCCCTAGGACCTTCTTAGCAGGAAGCTCTTCTTTAGGAATAAAGGGACCAACACAACACTTGAAAATAATGCTCCTTGTAAGACACATTCAAGGATCAGATTGTGGCTCAGAAATGAGTTGATCAAGTAACTTCCTGTTTTAGGTGTTAAAGCAGACTTCAAACAGTAATTTGAAAGTTGAGTGTACTAGGGTGCCAAAGGTGCACGTTTCTGGTTTAAAGCAGTGGATGAAGGAAAAAACTATTACTTGATGAAAGAAGAAAAAGTTAGCATTTAATCTGATAGCAGAAAGAGAAAGGGGTGGAAAAAAGGTAGAAAATATGCCTCTAATGATCAGAAACCAGACTGGGATCTGGGTTTTACCATTTTCAGAGGTAAAATCAAGGCTGGTAGAGGAAACATTGATGCACCAATCAAGACTAGGGCTGACTATACAATTCCTTAAACAAATGATTTAGTTGTCCAAAGATATTATTTCAGGTTCACTAGATATGTTTACGAATTTGTGTGGAGTTTATCATATACCTCTGGCTGAAAAACAGGGAACTGCTGTGTCTTGAGATTTTAAATAGGGCCATGAAAGCTGTAAGGGGAAATATATAAACAGGAAAAGAAAGCTTTCCCCCACTGTCTACATTTCGTTACCTGAATGAAACAAACAAACAGAAAAAAAGTTAGAATGTTTTGATTTTGAATCAGATGAAGTATTTAACATAACCTGAAACCATTCAATATTAGCTCATAATTTCATCCAAAAAAATTGCCTTCTGTGCACTGACTTAAAGCAAGTTTTTTTTCTCCTCAATTTTCAGCTCAGTTAACCGTGATAGGGGACTTTGAAGAGATTTTTTGCTATAGGACTGAAAAGTATGTCTTACAGAGAAAATACTTAATGTTTTGCATTATTCGATATTCCTTGTTAGGGATGATTGTGACAGAAGTTAATGCTCAAGCTGGTGACTAGTTTTCAGTCCAAAATTAGAAAAGTAATCCCAACATTGTCCAGAAGCCTATGAGAGCAAAAAGGTCGTTCTCATCTCTCTGAAAATGTGCTTATGACCTTCCCAGTCCTGGACCTTAAATTCTTATTCTTTCCCTGGAACAAAGCTAGAATGCATTTCAGTTTGATATATCCCATGTCCCAGTGAAGCAGTGTTTTGTTTGGTGTCTGTGTAAATGCATACATATGCTTTTTCTTCTGTCTACCACACAATGAGCATATTACATTGTAAGTCTTTTGTAAGGAGTGTTCAAATACTGCTTTTCTTGCTAACAGATTGTTCCTAAGTTGAAACAGATTCAGAGCAAATTAAAACCGTAAATTTCACTTCTGGTTGAAGTCTCAAGCATAAATTTCAGATGTGTTGTTAAAAATCAAAGTTATTAATTACAGTTATAAAATAATTAATTAAGATAAATAATAATTAATATAATTATTTAAGGGTATTAAAAATTAAGACCCAAAAGTAGAAAAATGTGTTATTGGATTTCAGCCAGTGCAACTGCACAAGGTCAAGAACTGGATATCTCCACCTTACTTCAGAGTCTGCACAGCTTTTTTCTGCACAGAACTTTTTCTTTCAGAAATAGTTTATGTCTTGCAGTGCAGAATTGGGTATAGGGAGACAAGTCAGATTTTGAACAGTCCAGATTTTGCAGTTCTTAACTGAATTCAAACCACGAAAACCCTTCTTTTGCTCAATTTTTAGGCTGAATTTGACAGACATTGGAAAGAATAAAAACAAGCGCTATTAGCTTCTGTATAATGATAGAAGCTTTATGTATGAAAATGACTGACCAGGATATAAGCATTAGAATATAAATTAATTTATATCTGCATTATATCCATATAGTGGAAATTCCATAATATTTGATATCATAGTACATATTTATATAAATGACCATATGAATTCATATTCACATGCACATAGAAATGTATGCATTTTCCAGGGTTGAATTCTAGGTTCAGTTATGTTTAATACATTTATCAACAATCTGGATGCAGGACGTGAAAGCACCGTTAGCAATTTGCTGATGACACCAGATCATGAGGTTCTATTTATTCTCCTGAGAGACAAAAAGCCTTGCAGAGGAATATGTTTAGATCGAAGCACTGGACAGTGATTAATAGGATGAAATTATTACGTCCAAATGCTGAATTACACGTATGGAACAGAATCACATGGGGTGAGAAACTGTGAGATGAATGGCTGGAGAGCAGCCCTGCAGGAAAGGGTCTGGGGGTGCTGGTTGTCAGTGAGCCCTGTCAGCCCATCAGGCAAATCCCATCCTGGGGTGCCTCAGACACAGCACCAGCAGCCAGTCAGAGGTGACCATGCCCTGCATTCAGCGTTGGTGTGGCCTCACCATGGACACTCAGTGCACTCCCAGGTCCCACAATTTAAGAAAGTTGTGAAGGTACTTGAATACATCTAGAAGAGGGCAACAAAGCTGGTGAAAGATCTGGAAGGAGTGTCCTGTGAGGAGCAGCTGAGTACTTTGGGATTTTCTTGTTTGGAGAGGCTGAGGTGTGACCTCATTGGTCTCTACAGATTCCTGTGGAGGGGAAGGTGCTGATTCCCCCTCCTGGAGATTCAGGGAGAGGAAACATGGGAATGGTACAAAGCTGTGCTAGGGGAGGTTCAGAATGGACATGAGGAAGAATTCCTTTACTAACAGAGTGGTCAAACACTGGAACAGTCTTTCTGGAGAGATGGTCAATGCCCCAAGCTAGTACAGTCCTGTGCAATTCATGCTGGTTTTCATGCCTTTTTAGTTATTTAAATGGTAAGTCCAGAATCACAGTGTTCCACAGCTGGTATATCTACAAGTTAGACCTTCAGGATTGAAATGAGTGTTTGTCAGGATTTTAGTTTCTTGGCTGAGTGATTTGCTAGATGTCAAGTTGTTCGTCACTTTATTGAATTTCCCAGCAGAGAAATAAATCAGCAAGGTTTTTATAGCATTTGCAATGATTGAACTTAAGTGGCTTTCAGCAGAAGAAAATAGCAAGCAGATTGTAGAAGTATTAGGATAACCTGAAATATTTTGATTGCACTGTTTGCAATACAGTACCATTGGGATCTCAACAATCTATAATGCAGAAAACATGTTGGATTTAAACTCTGGGTGTAGTTGGATCAACTAAATAAATGTTTTCTCAGTATACAAAGTTTAACCATATTGTGAAATTGCACAAAGTCCTATTTGTTTCACTGTGGATTTTATAGAGGACTATATGAAAGATGCATATAATATAATGATAATATGTTCCTCTAAGTCTAGAACCATGAGGAAGATGACTGCTCTGAAGTACTTTGCTTGATGATGGAATTTGTGATCATGAGAGTCCATTGGTTTGTTTTATAAAACACTTGAAGGTTCATATATTTGGAAAGATGAATCATGCCAGCAGTGTGAATAAATAAATTTTCATTTTGTCAGCTCTTTGGAAATATGGTTGCCATAGTGCATTGATTTTATTTCAGTTCTTCTGGGGTATTGAATGTAATGTCTTTGGAAATATAATCTATGTATTGCTTTTGCACTACAGTTTGCGCTATCTTCATCATGCAATTTACCAGTGACTTGATTGAAAAATGATTCAAAGTTGAGTCACAGACATCCACATACATAATTACTTGCAATTCTCTTTCCAAGCAAGTTTTTGTTAATCATTCTACTTAAAAAGGAATTAGAATAAAAGATCCTATTGTCCTTCTCTCCCAGGCTAGGAGACAATGAAAAATACTGATAAAACTGTATGCAAGCTGTTTTCAAAGAATCTGACACAAATCCTCTGAGCCACTTAAAAATCAGTAAGTTTTTTTGTTGCAGCATGAGAAAAAGCTAACTAAAATAAGAGTGTGTGATTCCATCATGGCTTCACATTGAGGAAGAATAAAAAGTGATATACAATGATGTTCTGTTTTTCTTCTCTTGTTCCATAGATGACACTTCCAATCAAGGCAGAACAGCTCTTGGTTAAAGCTGAAAGTTGAGAAATTGAGAGCAACCTGCCTTATATCTTTTGATAGAGGGAGAGGAGATGGTGTCTCATTCTTCTTGCAGTAATGTGAATTTATTCCTCTATTTTCTTTGCTCTAAGTACAGGTGTCTAGTATGAAATGTTACATTTCAGGTCAAATAAGTAATCTGATCTGAAGCACTTTTTTCTCACTGAAATAGAATTTGGAAGGACTTTTGTTTTAGATTGATGTGAACTGAAGCTTTCTTATTTTTGCCAGAAACCTTAAAAACCCCATGTGTTCTGGTCATCTTTATATACCAACAAACACAAATAAGGGTGTGTTTTTTTCCTTATTTAGATAAATTCTTGGACTAAGATAGTATTATCATATTGCTGAATAAATACATAACTGAATAAATACATAACAAGTCCACTTGATTCTAAATGGCCAGTCCTTCTTCTCTTGTTCTGGTATTTTTTTTTCTTCCTGGAGCACCATATCCATTTGGAGGGTTATTGAATGAGACTTCTCCCTCATCTTTCACTGTTTTGATTTTCTTTTCTCTTGTTATTGGTGTTGTGCTTGACTTCCTCCTATTTTTTGTGCCACAGATTTCTGTTATAAGATAGAAAAGAAAACCAAAAAGGCTTTGATAGGAGAAATCACTCAGGGCTATCCAACCTTGATATTTCTTGGTCTGGGTTCAAATTCATTGTTGTAAAATTATAATCAACATTTCTGAAATGTTTGCTCCAAATAGGCTTAATAAATAAAAGGAATACAATGAATCTTACTTGTTTGTTCTTCCACTGCCACCCTCCTCCTTCCCCAAACAAAGACTTATCTGTTCCTAAAGTAGAAATACTGATGTGTTCTGAACAACTTTTCTGTGTAGGGCTTTTGAACATACTCTTTGTAAAATTCCTACTAACACCTCACTTTTTATAACTTCTTGGTCGAGAACAGGAGAAAGTTGGCAATGCTGGAAACCTTGTGATCTTGCAAGTCCTTTTGCCAGAGGTACTCTTCTGTTTTCAGTATAATAAAGCATAGCTGAACAGTGTAATTAAAATTCTAAAAGGAAATTGAAAACAAAATCACCAATATGGTCACAATAAAAATAATTATGATGATTTAAATGCAGGTTAATGAATTTGAAAGACAAACATAGGTGTGAGTCTGCATGTTTCCCTGGCAACTCTGTCAGTGATCAACTGATACAGTGAAAGTAATAAAGTCTAACTACTGTAAAACAGACAGAAATACAAAGTTCAACTTCTCATCTAAGTGCACTTTTGAAAAATAGTTCTTTAGGTTCTAGTGTTTTTATTTATAATCAGAATCAGCGTCTTTGCTGACAAGGTACTTTCTAACAACAGAGGGGGGAAAAAAAAAAGAAGAAAGAGGCAGCAGTTAAGAACTATATGTTCCATACAGGCCAAGAGTTTCCTGCAGCAGGGTCTCTAACACCAGGCTTCCTTATCACTGCCTGATCATGCACTGCTTGTTGTAGTCTGCCAGGTGCTCTGGCAAAGCTCGTGTCGGGATGAAGGACTGAATATTAAAAGCATTTTCCTCTCTCATCTCTCAGACAAACATTTTAAACTATTATTTCTCTTTTTAGTAACTGAGATCCTCTGTATATATATGAAGCACATATCTATATTTGATGTGTGTGCACGTATCTAAATACTTATATCCATATATGTTCAAATGTGAGCCATGCCTTATTTACAAAAGCTAGGAAAGTCTCACCCAGTTTTTATGTGATTTTACCAATAGAAACCCATGCAACAAATTTGCTGTTCTCCTAATATTTTTATCTTAGGGGGGTTAAGATAGGTTTTTTGTCTCTTTTCTGCAGACTGCCAGGAAATCTTGTTTTAAGACCCAGTGATTCTTTCCTGAATGCTTTTTTCACATCAATTAGTCAAGTGAATGTTATCAGAAAATATTTTATTTTATTCTAGTAAAATTGAGGAAAGAGGCAAAATATTTGTGATTTCCCTATATGAACTGGAGCTGAGATCCAAACCTGTATGCCAGCTGGAGATTCTGATCTCATCTTTATCCTCTTGAAAATTGAAGAGTATTTATTTACCTCAAAGCTGAAAAAAATTGACCTCACAGGCACTAACTACTTTCCTTGTGGGATTTGAACTGTGGGACTTCACTGATCCACAAGAAAATAATGAAAAAAACAGTTCTCAAGCTACTGAAGACAGAGTAGATCTCCCTCTGTCTGCTGAAATCTGAATTTTACAAGAGAAATGATGGCAGAAAGAAGCTAAATCAATTCCAAAATGTTTCAAACATTAAATCATAGACTTGAATCCGAGATGATTTCCCTTTTCTGAGTATCCTTTCTCTTTTTGTCTGTGTTTTGAGATCATAATTTCCTAATGATTCAGGACACAAAGAAATGCCAAAGCTTGGTCATAACTTTTCTTGATTTCTTGCTTTCTGGATAGCTGAGAAGTGTAACTGATACTCATGAAAGAAAGTGTGGAAAAATTTCTTTCATCCATTAGATTTTCTTTTCCTACACTGGAGAAAGGTGTCTGGGATTTTTTTGTGTAAGGGACTGCATCTTCTCTTACTGCTCCTTTGGCATTGGAGGAGTTTCCAGCTGCTTTTAGCTCCTTAGTGTCAGACATTGTACTGACTGTAGCTTTGCATGGGGAGATTCTTCCTGCATAGACAGATCAAGTGGTGCACTTGGCTTGTGCAGCCAATGGACCTGGTGGACATATTATGTTCCTCTGCCAATTTTTTTACATTTTTGAAGCTTCTTTCAAGACCTTGTTCATTTGGCTATTTAATAGTCTGGTAAGTCAGAAACAGAAGTGAACTGACAGGTGGCCTTTCCTGGAGGGTATCAGAAAGAATCTTGTATGTAAGTAGATAACTCTTCTGTCCTTTGGCCATTAGCCAGGAAAAGCGCTGTGCTCACAGGTGTGGAACAGGTGTTTATCTCAACTCTGTGTTAACCCCAGGTTAACCTTGTTGGTCTCAATGATTTAGAGGTCTTTTCCAACATAAGCAATGCCATGATTCTGATTATTAGCATTGTGTTAGCACATGGAATAGAGGGAGATGGATATTGGTGGCTACCTCTGGTGTAGTGTAGTGTGCCAAGTACACTACCAAATTCTATGGATTACAGAAGAAGGGTGAGCTGTGGGGGCTGAATTGCTGTCAGAAAGCTTCCATTTCAGTCATTGATGGAGGTGTGCTCCCTGTGTGCAAGTCAAACAAAGCGCATGAAGATCTGACACACAGTGTTGAGGTAGAGGCTTAGCGCACTTATGCCTTGGCAGAATGAAGACAATCCATATGGAGCTTAATAATGGCTATTCTTTCATCTGAAACTTTGTCTTATTTTCTGGATTTCCCATCTCCCTATGGACCTACCTGATTGAAAGAGAATCCTTTACTTTTCTTTTTCATTTGGTAACTACTGCATTAAAGATCTCTTGTCCTAGTTTGTGTTGATTGACAAATTCAGTGTGTATGTTCCTTCTGCTGTGAAGGTATTTTATGGATGCCTCATTTGAAAAAATTTGGGCTTTCAAGTTGAAGAACATTTCCACTATCTTGTGTCACTAGACCGTGTGACAATAAGACAAAAATGAGTTCTTGAATAGTAACTGCAATACCTGTATTTTTATCTTTCTTCTTGTAATATTCTTTCATCCTTCACAAAGTTTAGCCATTATAAAGTAACTGTCTTTTCAAAATCGTTTTCCCACTGTGATCTTCTGTCTTGTTGGATGTTTTTTGCTTACATGAGCTTGTTTTATAGCATGGCTAGACAAAATGGAATCTATCATAAATTATGGTAGTTACCAGTGAGAATAAATCAAAACTTGAAAAATATTTACTGTGCTCCTGGGAACAATTAGGATGTGATTCACTGTCAAAACCTGTGGAAAACAAAGCATCATGACTACAGTGGTGACTAAACCTTTTTTAGTGCCATTTTGAAACAGAAATATTCTATTTAATATTTGTCCCCTTTTACCTTTTATAAAGGGACAAATATTTTCCTCTTAAAAAGAAAGATAAACAAAAAACTCTGACTCACTCGAAATAGATGTCGTGTGTTAAAACCCAAGTTGTTATTCTGTAGATGACTACCTTGTTTGTATTGTGTTCAGCGAACACGTTTTTAACTTGGTCTCTTCCCTCCTGTGCTTGGCTGTTGCTCTCATTTGGACAAGAAAGTCTGATAGTATTAAAGCCTTAATAAATCTTCTAACTCCTAAAGGCAAAAGGTCAGATCTGGGCTGTTGCTTATCAATCTACCTCTCTTGGAATCTGTGGAATTAAAAGAGTTTTCATTTATGCAGAATTTGGTGTAATGGATATGACACACGCAGTGCCGAGGTTGTAAAAGAAAACATTCTCAGGACTAGGATATGACTGAACTAAAAGGCTTTAATGTTACTTAAATGATTTTGGAATTCTTGCTCTATAAGGGATGTGCTCAAGTATGGACCTGAATACAAAAACTTTTATTGAATTATGAGGTTCGTGGGGTTTTTTTGCTTTTTGATTGTTTTATCTTTTTTGGGGGGATTTTTTTTGGGTTTTTTTGAGTTAGGCATGAGGAGAACATCACAAGCTGCAATTTAAAATGTGCATATGCATGTTGTTAGTGCTGAAGCAGGGACTCTCAGGAAACAAATGAAACATAAATGAACATGAACATGAGAGTGCTGAAGCAGGCATTCTCATGAACAAATGAAACAAGCTAGAATATAGAATCTAGACATATGCCACTGACATATAAGAAACAGGAAGAAACATGAGATTTTTACTTCATACTATTAATTAGCATTCATACTGGTACTTTGGGACTCATGTTTCCACCATTGTGTCACCTCAGTCAGGGCTTGTACTGAATTATCCTTAGATACTAATTTATTTCAGCTGGGTTTTTGATATAGTTCCATGTTTTTTTATAAAAGTCTAAAGCAAAACTAAACAAGCATTCAAATGCTTAAAAAATATTAATGCTTTAGAACAATTACTACATTCTATAAGTTTAATTTTCTATTTTTCTCATAGTGCTTCACAGAAACTTTCAAAATTAGTGGTGTGGAAATGATTGTAGATGCCCAATTTAAACATGAAATGTCAAATGAGTAGTTCTTTCTATAGGAGTCCCAGTGTTTTCCTAGCTCACATGGCTAAATTCATTTTAGATGTTGTCATAGTAACTACTATATGTAAATCTGTATATTTGCTGTAATCTTATGATGTACTGGTGATGTGAGTGTACACGTGGTGTGAATGTCAACACTTTGTTTAATGTCTATGTGGTAGGATGTATTTATCATACCATATTTGGGGTTTATGCATGTGTCCTAACCTTTACACACCTGTACACATCCCATATTTTTTGTGCATATTTAGTAATGAAAAACATAAAAATTTTTCCTCTAACATGTAATAAGGACTATCGTGATTTTACTTCCAAGTTAAAAAAACCAAAACCACTATGTGCACAGGTTACTGTGACAACTTCTTAAAAATACCTATATAATTTTAAAAAAAGATAAAGCACAAAAAAAATTGCAGGATAAGATTGACATTTAAAAATTATAATGCTTTAAATAAGGAATTCTTTGCATTATAATGACATATCAAAATTATATGTAGTTGTTGTGGAGGAAGCATGAGAGACTGATAAGCATAATGTGGAGTCTTGCTTTCAAGAAGTCAGTCAGGGTCACAAGGAAAAGGTCAGCAGGTTGTTTGGTGAAGATGAATGGACACCCAGTATTCTGGGGTCTTGTGCAGTCTGTGGGGGAGCAGAGACAAAAAATTCAGCTGGTTCTGTTCTAAGTCTTCCTGCTCTTTAACTGAACTCAGTGTTCTGTCCAAATCTTGGAAAGAATTGACAATGACATTTTTCAAATATGTTTACTGACAGAAGAGTAATGAAATATATTAAGGTATTTGGTCTGAAAGCCATGACTGATCTATGTTTAAGCAAAGGGCAGAGTCTTGCTCTGGAAATCAGTGTATTTTTGCATTAAGTGTAGAGTGAGACACCTTAGGAATGCTTTTCAGCTATTAGAAACACTAATTTCCAAAAGGTATGGATCAGTGGGTGGAGTTGGATGAATGACCCAATAATTCAGGATGGCTCACATTATTCAAATTGATTTACTGTTTGTTAAATCAGTTTTAAGCAGTAAATCAAACTGATTTACTGTTTGTTATGTGATCACAGATATGGGAAAAATAATTTCCTCTGTAGCTGCTTAGGTCACTGTTAGGTTTTTTTGTAAGTTCTAGCCCACATGTAAGCATACATCAGGTGAAAATACAAAATACCTTAGGAAGACTTTCAGGAGAAATCATTGAATATGTATTTGAAGGTGCACTCCTTGGAGCCCGTTAAGAAGTGACAAAAAATGAGTTCTCACAGCTGTAGACTGTAATTTTATCCATAGTGAGAAGTGATCCAAGCAGCTGTGTTAGCATGCTGCAAAAGTCTTGGCCATACCTTTAGCTTGGTTTTTGAGGTGTGTGCAGTGGCAAATCTTTTGATATCAGCTGCAAAAAAGGGCTGGACTACTGCTCATGGCTAGAGAATGATATTTAAGATGAGGTGGTTTCCTAGAAGAAGTGGGTGTTCTGCTTCCCAAAATTATTTTCTAAAGGCATATTCAGGATATTATAAAGTCGTATTCTTGATATTCAGGAGTACTACATTTCCACAATAAGTTAGAGTTAATTTATTTTCTTTCTTTTATGATTGAAAATATTATTTAAATGACAATATTTTCATTATAACTCAAACCACATAAATGACCTTTTCTTATCAAATTGCTGTGCAATTACTATAACTGTACTGATTGAGAAGTGGAACACATGCCATTTGCTTTTTAATGTGTGTAACTGAAAAAACCCACCCCCTCAACTAGCTGATAGAAGGAGAAAAAGAATTGATAGAGTGAATTAAATGTCTTATTTCTTTTTAGAAAGGGTTTTAAATTTTGAATTTATTATCATGGCATGCTAAAACTCTGATAAATGTTTAATATTTCTTTAAGCTAGTGTGCTTTTTGGCTGCTTAATGGAAAATATCACATGCCTTTTTTTTTTGCTGTGATTCTTAATTTAAAAAGTGGTATTAAAATCTTAATAAAATTTATGGCCTAGGTTTAGAAAATAAGGAGGGCTGTAGAAAGAAAATAAAACAAGAAGAGAACTAGAGATGAGAAATCCTTGACAATTTCTTGTTCAGAGAAGGTTTTGGACATGATATGATTATCTGGTAAGGTTGAGATAGTTTATTAAACTTTGAAATATTCCAGCTACTCATATACAAAAAGTAAGGCTTTCTTGTAATCATTTCTGCTTTAATATCTCAGAATTGCAAATTGTTTTGCATGCAATTCTTTTGAGAGGAAAATTAATGATACAAACGCATTTCTGGTTAACAAGCTGCATCAGGAGGTTCAATCAGCATAGTTGGGAGAATATGCCATGAGAAAAAATAAACCTCACAGAGATATGGAAAATCTGCAGATTAGATTGTGTCAAAAAAAGGTGCTAAAAGCCACTTAGTGACAGGGCCTAATGTTTCACTTGTGGATGCTGACAGCTTCAGAATTTATGGCATTATAGTATTATGATGGTCATATTGACAATTGTATTATAAATGCAAACCTAAGTATTTTCACTGAAAATATTGCAGTTCTTTTAAGTATCATTTTATGATGAATGAAAAATTATATTTATTGTAACTAAAATGACAGATTTAATAATGTACAAAAATCAATAGTTAATATATGTAGCAGTTTATGTCTTTCAAATAGTGTGAAATAATTTCCTTCAAAAATAGGGTTGATTTACAGTCTTCTTTGAAATATGTTTAAAGATTATATTGATGTTGAAGCTTGCACAACCTCAAATCATACAGTCCATTTGAGTAATGAAAGGCAAAGGAGGTCCTCTTGTGCAATCATAAAAAAGAAATGCATTGTGTCAGTTCCTAAAAAAAAATAATGTGTACAAAGATGTTGATAATGTAAATCCTTAACAAGCTCATACTCAGAAATTAAGTAGAATATTTGTGATTTTGGAAAAAGAAGGCAATTTTTATTTTGTCAGATGGACTGCATCTTAATGCAAAAAGAAGAATCATGAATGATGAATTTTCTCAGAAGAACTTCACAGTTTTTCCTGTTTAAACTGCCTCCTTTCATTAGGGCTCCTGGTGTAGTTTACTTGGCTTTTCTCTTTATTATTATACTAGACATATTTCTTTTTCTCTTTTATTCTTACACTTTGTGAGGAGTAACAAAAAAATTGATACTGTTGAAAGAAGAAAACAATTTGTTTTGCTGTTGTAAAGAATTAATTAGTTTTTTCAAATGGGATATAAAGATTTTAAATTTTTTCTTGCAATGAAAATTTATCATAATTTAAGCATTAGCTAAACTAAAATATTTCAGCTGCAGAATTCAGTGTTCCATGAAGTCCTCTGTTCTGCTGTCCACCACCTTCAATGAATGAGGAGGCAGTGCAAAAACAGCCCATTAGGATGATATTATTTATAGCCCAGTAATTGTGAATCTATGTATAACTGCTCTTTTGCAAATAACTGAGTCATCCTTACAGCTGCAAGTAAGTACAACTGTGCCAATAGCCCACTCAAACTCAAGAAAGTATTTTTCAAAATTTAGCCTCCTCTTTTAAATAGTTTGTGCAAAGATTGGTAATTCAAACTGTAAAGGAGGCACCTGACATTTATATACCAATAAATGTTTTTAAAATAGTCACAGGTTAGAGCCATAAATAACTCAATGTAACATAAATGATACTTGAGAATTTAATTGTAACCACAGTGGTAAAAATGAGGGCTGGTTAAGTCTAACTTGTGCAACAAACCACATGGAGCAATTTATAGTTCTATTTATTGTGCTTTTGATATACTTAGAGGTTCTTGCCGTAATCCTTGCCTAAACTCAGAGCTGTCACTTACAGGAATTTGGAATCCTACATTGAAAAATGTTTAATGATTTTTTACAACTGCATGAACTCTAATAAATGGGCCACTATTCCTTTCTAAATTTTGATTTTATATTGTCCATATCTACTCTGGACACCTCTTCATAAGGCACTAAAGAAGAAAAAAGTGAATCTTCCTAAAATACATTACAATATTTACATTTCCTTTGAAAGCTTGTTTGGCACTGAACGTATTACGTTTTTAATTGAAAGTTGTAATAATATGACAATATTTGTGTTTTAATAATTTTTATCTATGTTATAATTTTTGATCATCAAGTCCTCCACACTTTATGTACTGACCTAGGTAGAGTAATTAATATACTACATTCAGTCTACCCAATGAAACTGTTTGTTAGTTGGTTTCTTGTTATTTGGCGTGACAGACTGTTCTGGAAGGGAGGCTCAGGGGTTTATCTTTTATTTCTTTAAGTAAGTAGGCTATTTTTCATAGTAGAATTTGATAAATCTCAGCTTGCTTCCTATGCTTGAGTAATAAATATTTGTTAAATATAAACATGCACCACACACAAATACACAGATCCAATTTAATATTAAAAAGAAATATAGGGCTGCAGTTAGATGGAGATACTAATTGGGCTAAAAATTACGAAGTTCCTGTTGAAAGGAAAAATCAGAATAATCAGCAAATGCATGGAGTTTTACTGTTTGCAAATGGAAGTGTCCACAGTGGTCTAGCAAGGCACAGAGTGAAAACATTTTCACCTTATTACAAAGACATTGCACATCAAAAAGGGGATATAGAAGATAAATTTTTTAACTTTGGTGGCCTATGTGTCCTCAGCTCCAAGGCTTTTCTCTTCTCCTGAGATATTGCAGTAATGCTTGATCCATCAAGTGGGATCAGGAGGAAGGGGGTTTGGAAAGGCCTGGGAGGCAAACACTTCCGTAATAAGTATCCTGGGACAAATTAAGAGTCCTGCTCCAAATACGTTGCATTCTAGGCTTGTTTAAATAAAGAAAACACTGGCACATTTCAAGCACAATTTAAGTTGGAAATTACTACATAAACTCATTAAAGATATATTGAAATTTTTTCCTTCTGTACTCCTGTACATTGATTTGAGCCTAAATAATCTCCAACACAGCTGCACAGTGAGAATCTACATGCTGCTTGGAATTTTTTTTCTCTTTCCTAAATATTCACTGTATTTACTTGCACGCTTATTATGTGTACTTTGAGACTATTTGACTATCTGGTTTCAGACACTAAAGATTTTAAATTCGGGTCTTTATTTCTGTCCCTAAATGCATACCTTTAATTTAATATTGTAACCCTTTCATTTCCAGTTACAAAAATTAATGCCCCTTCCTTCAGCTCCTTCATGTCTTCCTCTATTTTAATCAAGATCCTAATTTCCTGGTCTTATTTCTGTTCCCACTCTTCATCTTCATTTTGGAGGTTATTTAACAATTAGATATGCTTACTGTGTATCTGTTCTTGTCTGTTACTTGCCTACTCATTTGCATAAGTTCTACTCACCTTGGATGCCTCCATCCATTTTAGACTTACATCTGCATCTAATTGCAAAAGATGCTTCATCTCTAAACATAATCTCAGAGTTACAGCATTTACTCTAATCTTCCTCCACCTTTTTCCTTAATACCACCTGGACTTCTGAAATAAGTTGACTACCAGGAAGATGTCTAAATTTAACGTCCTATTGGAGATAGGCAGGCTTGTTTATAAGAAGTTCTTTTTTCAATGAATAACATTTGAAAATACAAACAGTTGTAAGCCATCAAAATGAACATGTATCTCTATTCCTATTCTATACAGTCACAGTTAGTTTGGTTCTTCCCACTCCTGTGCTGTCATTCTTCTCTCCGTCCCTCACTTGTTGATGCTTTGCCTTAGATAATTTGTCTTTATTCAGGACAGAGACTGACTTTAATGATTTAAAGACTCAATCCCAAGAGACCCACAGCCTTGATTAAAGACACTGGATGGTACAGCAATATAAACAGTAATTCTCATGAAGGGGAAGGGCCTGCCACATTACAGATTCAGTCCTGCAAGGATTGGAGCTTTCTGCAGCCTATTGAACTCCTGACTGGACCTGGCAGAAATCTTTATGACATCAGAGGAGAGGGGCACCTTGATTTTATTTTTGTTTTCAGATAAACTTGCAAGGCCAGAAAAATTGTATTCTAGTAAAGTCATCAGATTGCAATGGGAGTGATTTTTACACAGGAGGTTCTAGAATATTTGTACCACTGATCCAGGAGAGAGGAGAATAATGGTCATATATAAAAAAAAAAATAAAATCCAAGGGAGTAATTTTAAGATGGCATATTGGCAGAGAAAATTGCAGCATAGTGCAGAGTGATAGATTACAGTGCATCTTGTTAATGCTTCAGTACTTAACCTCTACGAATCATTTTGAATTTGAAATGGAAATGAAAAGATAAAAATCTGAAGATAATTTCATCAGATACCTGAAAGGTCTTTTGTGGTGTTCTAACTAAACCAGCAAATGCTTTTCCTGGTATCAGTGGCAGCAAAACCCCATTTCTGTTTGAGGAGTTTGACAGATTTCATTTCGAGAAGTGACAAGGCCTAAGCCAGAAAAGGGAGAGACATTCATTATTATTTAAGCAATAATAGTGAAGGCAATGTAGTGAAGCTAAAAGAAAGAAAGCACTTAAATTTACAATAAATTTGCAATGCTGACTTCATGTCATGTTTTTGCCAGCTTGGCAGAGAATATTAGACTCATGTTTGAGGGAAAAAAATCATAAAGATGGTTGTTTCTTAAATTTTCTTTGGGATGGCATGGTTTTAAAATCTAATAATGTTGTTTTGACACAGTTACAGAATTTGCAATTTTTCTAAATGGAATTTGCATAATCATAGCAACATAAAAAAAGAGAAAAAATAAAATTACGCCTTTTATAAATTAGCACATCTGATGGAGGAGATAAAAATACAAGATGGCCTAATGTTTACATTATTTTATCACGTCCTAGAATGCTGCTAGTGTTGCTGGCAAAATTTGTAGTTTATGTTTGTTGATCAAGTTTTAAGAGTAACTTTACTCCAGAATATGCACAGTTTTCCTTTTACATTAAAAACATCAAAATGAATTTTACATGCTGTGAACTCAAGTTCAGACTGAATCTGGCTGGAGGATGCCATGGGATGAATTCGATAGGCTGCCATTAACCTTGTGGTCCAGATGAGGTTATCAAACAGTACACATGACTACAGGTAATATAATAGAAAAGATCTCTGATGTTATTGCATGTATTGCCATTGCCAGAACACGAGGTTACCTCCTCTACCATATCCCTCTGCCTAAAAATAAATTTCTTTCAGCTATTTACTATGGGAAAAGAAGAATTTTCCTCATGCTATTTGGTGGAATTTTTTGCATTTGGTTGAAATGTTACTTGTGTTCTTGTATTATGTGCTATCATATTTTCTGCCTTGTATATTGGGAACTTACCTACCTGCAGTAATTAAAAGAAAGTCTTTCATGCTCTTAGAGATGTAATTGAAGGTATCACCAGTGAAGCCCCTGTGTGCTGTGTAGTTAGGGGACGCATTACAAAGAGCTTTGCTTTGTTTTGCAAACATCACATAGAATGCAATTTTTCATGAGAATCAGTAAAGCTCACAGAAAAGTGATTGAGCTGTCTAAATGGTTTTTGCTATATGTGCAGTATAAGCATTGGAGTTCAATTCACATGCCTAGTACTGCCTTATCTTCATATAATCAGAATCCTTGGAGTTCTGAAAGACCTCTAAGATCAAGTCCAGCCATTAACCTAGTCGTGGTCTGAGCCACGTCCCTAAGTGCCACATGGTGTTTTCTGAATTTCCAGGGATGATGACTTAACCACTTCCCTGGGCAGCCTGTTCCAATGCTTGACAACCTGTTCAGTGAAGAAATTTTTCATAATATCCAATCTAAACCTGCCACAACTTGAGGGCATTCCCTCTTGTCCTACTGCTTGTTACTTTGGCATTTCAGGCATTTGTACAGAGTAATGAGGTCCCACTGAGCCTCCTTTCCTCAAAACTAAACGTCCCTCAGCCACTCTAACTTGTGCTCCACACCCTTCACCAGCTCCATTGCCCTTTGGAAACACTTCAGTATCTCAAAGTCTCTCTCATACTGAGGAGCCCAAAACTGAACACAATTTTCTCTCCTTTTGTGTAGTTTCCATGGCAGGTAGTTAAGATTTTGCTGCAAAAGATTGCAAGACTGTGAGGTTTTCTCCATTCTCCTTCAAAGTGTTAATAAGTATAATCCTGACAAACATGTTTTATCTTATCTAAGGGTTTTTGACTACCAGCAAGGCTCTTTAATATCTGAAAGTTTTTTAATTATTTAACTTTTAACTAATGTTAGTCAGCCTCTGGATCTGTATGCCAAATGGAGACTAAGCAAATGCACAAGTTCTTCTTTTTCTAACTAACAAAGCTCAAAATTATTACTGATAGTCTATTCCTTATTTAACATGATGTGCAAGATATCTAGCAAAAACTTGTTTGAGAGATTAAAGAAGTTTTCTTCTATTTCTGTGTAATGTCAGACAGTCTTACTAAATCACATCTGCGCTAGAAAACATGATGAAGCTGAAGACATAGGCAAAAGTGTGTAAAGGCTGTGTTATATCTTGTAGACACTCAGCAAAAGTGGTGTTTTAAGCATATAGGGCCATCATGATGAGTGTTTCTTTTTTTGAGAAACTTAAGATATGACAAATTATAACCACAGATGGTGGAAGCA
Source organism: Melospiza georgiana (assembly GCF_028018845.1). Lineage (NCBI taxonomy): Eukaryota > Metazoa > Chordata > Aves > Passeriformes > Passerellidae > Melospiza > Melospiza georgiana. The sequence goes on along the minus strand of NC_080430.1, from coordinate 38,282,685 downwards.
AAGCTGTTAAATTGATTTCCTGTAAAAAATATTGTAAAAACATTTTTTTCCATATTAAACCACAATAAATATTTGACTATTTCAGTGAGTTAAAAATGTAAGTATTGAAATGACATAACTGCCAGTTTAACTTACTTTAAGACGCTTGACTCTTCCACAATGAACAGAATTATTCTGGGCAGTTCCTAAGGCAGGCAGAGTCATGTAAGACCTGGATGAAAACCACAAATTATATTTCATAGAAAAAAATCAGAATGTAAATGTTGGACTCCAGATTAGACTGAAATTAGAGTCCAAAATACATTCCATAGAAAATTAATGAGTATTCCAACTCTGCTTTAGCCATAATGTTTCAGCTGGAGAAGAAATTAACACAAATAACTTTGAAATTTTCTAGCATTTTATTCTTTACTTGTAGGTCAAAACTTTCTGTCTTCATTTTCAGTGGCTGGTAACATATGTGATGGTTATTAAATATTATCAATGAATTCCCTTTAGATCTGCTAAAGCTTTCAAATTAAGACACCTATATCAACCTATCTATGTACTGATCTGTTATAATAATCTGCTTGTCCATCTTCCTTTTTTCTTAAGATGACATGTATTTAGGTTGAGCTGCAATTTTTAACTATGCATAAATAATCAGAAAAGTTTGAATTTAATTTCAGACCTTTTCTCCTCATTTTATGAGGCTTCTTCTTGGTATTTCCTCTAGACTAAGTGCTCACTGTTGTGGAGGGAAAGAATGTAAGAAAATAAAGATAGTGCAGAAGGTAATCTCACCTCTGAGGAGTTGCATCTGTACTAATTACCGAAGACTAGGAATGGGCCTGCTCTTAGTAGGCCGCAGGTGTGTCCAATAAGAAAAGTGCTACAAAAGAGTGGGTTAGGTGGTGGTGAAGAGAGTTGCAGTTTGTTGGCTGTGCTGTGAGGAAGGAGTTAGTACTGTGAGGAGTTGTCCGTGAGAAGTCACCGAGAAGGTATGGGCGATTTGCAATAAGTTGACAACACACCATGAAAGGAAGCAGACGTATTTTTTGCTGCTAGGATGGATGTATCTGGGTGTTGTGATAATAAACACCAAAGTTCTTGCACATTTGTCAGTGTTTGTGGCTCTGAGTTGTAATAGATTGTGCTTGTTCTTAGTTCTGAGAGCAAAATATCTCATAAAACCAGTAATATGCTTTTCATTATTTTTATCTTAAAAGTAGTGTGATTTATAGCACTCTTCCAGTTTGGATGCTCTTCCCATGAAATGGCATTGCTACCATGCATTTGGAAACAGTTGCTACAGTACTCTAGGTAGTCATGGTGTTTCCTGTAAACAGTGCTCAAAATGTTTATGGCTTGATATGAAAATGCTCAAGTTCGCATATTTCCAAGTGTTAATGTTTTTTGGCACTGTATATACTAGGAATCAGTTGTAAAATCCCCAGGAAGTCAGGAATTATTAATCCATATTTTTTATATGCTTGTTCCCTTGCAGGCATCAACACTGGCATTAATAATCAGGGTTCCCTATCTATTTCTTGCATCTTTTTGTCAAACCACCTGTCTAATAGTTTAATGTAAATTTAGGATAATGTCAAATTAAATATGCTATATTAATATGTGATGTTATGTATGCTTCAGTAAAATATTTACACCAAAGAGAGTTTGAGATTTTTGTCAAATTTATATAACTTCCCAATACCAAAATAATCTTACTTTTAACTTCTTGTCAGTCTCCATGGTCATGACAAAAACTGGTAACAGCTGACAGAATGGCAGTAGAGATACTCTCTCTACTAGACAGAAATAAAAAGTAAATTGATACCACATACTCTCATATATTCTGCTGAAAATTCAGTAAGTTAACATAGTTGGACAGTTGCTTTGGTCCAGCTAGGTAGCTGATTTGTAGTGTAAAGAAAATGAAGGAAAAATTATAACAATCTTTCTGTTTAAGTCTTTGGCAAATTACATATACGTTGGACCTGACAGAGACCTCAGATGTTTCAAAAATATGTTTCTCTATAGACTGTTTTAATTTTCCTTTGATTTTTGTTATTAAGCTTCAGGTGAGGTTGTGTTCTGTTCTTTCATGTGCGTTAGTGATTGTTGTGCAGGCACCATGGTGGTTATCCTTGGTAACTGAGAGCCTGAACCTAGAGTTCTTCTAATGGAGTCTTCTAATTTCTGAGCATGGAAGTCCTCTTTTTATGTTTTGTTTTAGTTTTTTCCCTAGTTGTTTTTCTATTTTGTCATATTCTAAAACATCTAGAATTTTGAGGAATAAGAAAGTTTGTACAGAACCATGGATAAGAACTTTAAAATTCTGAACCATAGGTCCAATCAGAGCTTTAGGAATATGTTGTGAAATTTGCATAGTGGAAGAAAATTACATATTCACAGTGCAGTTACTGAAAAATATCCCAGAGTGATTGTGCAGATCCTTGCTCTTTGATTGGCTAATGATAGGTTTTAGGCAATCACAGTAAAGGGAATAGCGCATTATGCAGTTATTTAAAAATTAACTTGTGCAAATCAGACATGTATAGTCAATCATAATGCAAGGAAGTAGATACAGTTTGAGGAAAGAAATAGTCAAATTATTTCAGCAAGCTAACAACCCTTGTGATTGGAAGTGATTGATGTGTCTTTTCTGAAACTTTAAAAAAAAAATCTTCCAAGAAGGAGAGAGCATCAAGAATATCAGTGTAAATGTTAGGCCAAAATACGCATAAGAGATTTTGGGTTTAGTAAAAGCTATGCCATCTTTACCAGCTCCATCTACATGACCACTTTACCAGAAGAACTAGTTTTAGTTTTGCTGTTCATTTAGAGTATAATAAGTGAAGTGAAAGGCCTGGAAACTACATTTTGTGATGAGAAGTTCTCATGGTGAAGAAACCTCTTTCCTTTGTCTCTTTGTTTCTTAGCCCTTGAATTTATTTTTCCGAAAATTGTAGGAACTGGGACAAAGAAGTCCAAATAGCAACTTGAGCTGAGCAATGTACGCATATTTTAAAGATTAATTTTATATTGCTTATTTTGTTCACTGGTCTTTTGTGTGGGTGTAAGATCAAAGAAATGGTTTGTCCTGACAGCTGCTCTACAATAGTTTCAAGTTGCTAAAACTGTGAGGACTAGATTCATTATCTAGTTTATTGCTAGAAAGCAGACTGGTTTTCTCAAAAGTCCTATAGATAAAAAAGCATTGATTAGTAAGTGCATTCCAAGAAATGCATAGCAAATATGTAATCCTACTTACATAGGAATTGACTCAATATTGCTTTTATTCGTATTGTGTTTTTCCCATGAAAGGTGGTTTAAAAGGACAATAGAATGTAATTTTTTCCCTTTAAATCTTCGTTAGAGAACTAACATTGATTTTGAGTCAGACCTTCCTCTCTTATTTTATTATTATAACTCTTTCTTAATTTTTAAAAATACATGCTGAATATAAAATTCTGACTGTTCAATGCCGACAAAAGCATTTATTTAATTCATCCCCTATGAGCTCCATCTTGGAAAGACAGTCTTCCAGCTCTAACCGCTGGAAATTTATTGGCTTTTTTAAAACAGGAGAGGCTTGTATTTTAAGTCGCATTAACTTCCTATTTATTGGTGCTGGCTGTGAAGGAATATTTTTGTTTCTTTGGATAAATATGTTCAAAAAGAATAGCACCTTTGCTGATTTAATACTTCCCACCTATTTTAATCTGTTGAACATCTGGCCATCTATGGCTTTCCATTTGATGATTGTGTTTAACTTTTGAGTTTTGGGATATAGTTTGTACTAGAAAATTCAGCCTATCCCTGAATATCTAAATGATGGGTTAATAGTGGAGATCTGCTGGTATGTAGACTAGAGACAGTGAATCTTACTGTGTGAGATTAAATGCAGTATTCCAAGCACAGTTTGCACTTTTTAAAATGTAGCTGCTGGACGGAATATCCTTTTGGACTTTTGTGCAGGACAAGGCTTCTTCCATGATTAGATTGCTGAAATCTGATTCTGGCTTTAAATTTAATGCTAAAGGATAGTTGTGTTCCTCCTTAGTGGTGCAGAGAGTCTATGCACTAACTATATAACTGATCTGAAAGTTCTAAGATCTAAAAAGTAAGTCTAAGCATGTGATATCGCCGGCTACAAGAATAATGAATTTCCCATATATGAATTTAAATCAAGTAAGTTATGTGTGTTTATACTAAAAGAACATTCGTAGATGAACAAACAGAAATTACACACAATGGAAAATTATCCATAAGCCTTTACTTTCACTGTACTACAAACACCTTGCTGAATATGGTGGTTTAACCCCAGGGGCAACTAAGCACTTCACAGCTGCTTCATCACTCTGCAGAGGGATGGGGGAGACGATCAGAAGAATATCAGTGGGAGAACTCATGGCTTGAGATAAGATGGTTTTGTAAGTAAAGCAAAAGCTGCACACATAAGCAAAGCAAAACAAGGAATTCCTTCAGCACTTCGCATGGGCAGGCCGATGTTCAGCCATCTCCAGGAGGGCAGAGCTCCATCACATGTAGTGGCTACTTGAAAGACAAAATTACTCTGAACATCCCTCCCATTCTCCTTCTTCCCCAGCTTATATATACCGAGTATGAAGCTGTAGGTATGGAATGTCCCTTGGGTCAGTTGGGCGCAGCTGTCCCAGCTGTGTCCTGTCCCAGTTTCTTGTGCACTTCCAGCCCAGTCACTGGTGGGGTGGAATGAGGAGTAGAAAAGGCCTTGATGCCAACCATGCAAGCTCTGCTTGCAATAATTAACATAATAATAATGGAAAGCACTTAAGCTATTTTCTATTTTTGTTCCTGTCCTTTCTTTTTTCTTGCCCCTGGAGTCCTTATGATTTCTTTCCCAAGCAGCAGAACAGTTGGAGTTTGGTGTAGAGTTCACAGAAGGATCTAAATCTTCCTACTTCAAGGAGCAGGAGAAAGTAATTCAGTCACTAAGCACGTGGAGCTTTAGGTTCACAAGAATGAGTCATTATTGGAGTGTCACTGTGCTACTTTTGGGAAGCTAGCAGCCAGAATGAATTAACTACTGGAAGATTGCACAAAAAAGATGTGTGAATTAGTTTATTTCATCAGGCTATCTTCAGGCCTGGGTTAAGAGACAAATTATTGATATTTGTTTTTTTTAAGTCCTAGTAAAAACATCCCCTTATTTTTTTTTTTTTTCAAGTCCTGTTCCATCAGGTGGAATTATGTTAGGAGGACTCCCCACACCTACTTGGACGTACCACATTGTTATTATTTGCACTAAGGAAGAATAATGTCTAAAACGTTCTTCATTTCCAAACTCAATCTGCATCCAAATTAAGACAAGTTCTGTGGCATGAATTGATGACAGAATTTGTATTTTTACAAATATATTCTTTATATTCTTTATCTGCATTTTAGGTTGATTTTTTTCACTTAAAACCATTTGTGGTACAATATGTTTTATGTTTAACTGTATTTAACATAGCAGAATAGGATTATTGACTTATATTTTATATATTTTCTGTATTCCCTTCAATGTTTTTACTATCAGATGTCACCAGGGAATATGTGTTCTGTAGATTTCCCATGGCAAGGAGTTGTTTACAAAATATCAGAAAGGGAATTGTGCTATTCTAGCACCAAGGAGATATGGTCACAAGTGAGCTGCTTTGAACAGCTTAAGTGACTGGTATAGCTTAGAGTAAATTGCTATTTTAACAGTGCAAAGGTGCTGGAATCTGCTCCCTAGCACGTTCTGCTCTAGTGCAGCATAGTTCAACTTCCTTTGCAATAAGCTCTGCCACTCACGCTCTGCTATGAAGACATTAAATAATGACTGAAACTTAATTACTATTTGACTGGTGCTCAGTTGGCTGGGATTTATGATGGAAGGTTTTCCCATGTGTAGTCCATTAGTTGTCATCATCAAATAGTCTTGCACTAATTGACATTTTGACCAATATTTGGGTTAGTATTAATGCTGTTTCATGCCATAGTATTTGCGTGGGCCAGACTGGTAATCCTCTTTTTCGTGTTGGCTAGCAACTATCTAATTTTGTTGATCTTGTGTACTGGAGAAGCACGTTCCTCTCTATTTCTGTGTTTTCTCTTATGTGGTATAATTGACTAAAAAGTTCAAGAATGACATGAAAACTTTGCAAGATGAGACCTATTGCAAAAAACCCTACAGAGAGACAGATGTAATAATACCCTAAAGATATTTTTCTAAATTAAAAAAATATCCATGCGTGACCCAGTTTCTGCTCGTGCTCTTTCTCTAAGTATTCATAAAACCATGGTAAGACATGGTTTTGTGGTAGGTGGCAGGTAAAGGCACAGTCTTGTTCTATAGACATGTCAAAGAATGAACAGGAAATGATGAATAGTGCTGTGATTATTTGCACAGACAAATATAATTAGTATCAACAGAAAGTATTACATGAATAGCTGAGAGTCATGCACAGCAGGAGATAGGCACAGGAAGTGTATAATGTAACACTGAGAAGCATTTTCAGTGTCTTTTATGATAAGTTGGAAGGAAAATATGCACTGTTCTTGTCAATATCATCTTTGGTTCAAATTGCATCATGTTAGACTACAATCAAAATCTATGTACCTTTGAGGAGAAAAAATGATAGTCCATGACTAGAGTAAAACTCATTATTAACAAGTTAAGACCTATTAATAATACATAGGCTGTATTGTATTCATTTTCATAGCTATTCATACTTTAGTTTTGAGTAAACAAAGCCTTTATTTCAATAAGCCCATGCTGTTATAAAAGAAGTTCTGAAGCACTGCCAATAAGTGTTTAAACTTTTATAAAAAGTTGTCATTGTGTAGTTCTAAAGAACATAAGATGCTCAATATTTCTATGCAATAAATTGTCAAAGACAAATGCTAATTCTATATATCAGGTGTTTTCATCAGCTATCAACAGTGAATACAAGATTATGGAAAAAATAATGAAAGAAAAATGGATTTACCATCATTCTTCTTGATTATTTCCTAAAGTAGTCATTAAAACCCAGTGTTGCCTACTTATTGTCAAGTTCTCCCCCTACTGTCTGTGATGGTTTTAGAAGAAAATTCTCTGTATTTTGTAATTTAAAACTTCTTTATAGGTAAATTTACCTACAGCAAAGCAGGGAGAGTAGTTTTATTCAAATGTGCTATATTAGATGTCAATTGCAGATCATAACAAAGCTTGAGAAAAAGATCCCACCATTTACCACGTGGTTTCTAGATGCTAAATATGCATTTTAATGTAAAAGGGAAGAGAAGAGAGCTCTCCTGTTCTTCAGTGACACCAAACCCAGGGGCTCCAGTCTGCTGCAGCCAAACACCTCGAACACAACAGGAAAAGCTTGGGATTAACTGTATATAGATGCAGTGATTTGATGTAACAGCAGCTTGCTTGAATTAATGTCCTGTGACAAGCCCTCCCTTGCAAACCTTTAGAAGCAAACTGTTTCTTTGTCTACATTTTAAGCTTGGCTACAGCCTCTGGTAGATTCTGCATTGTTCCTCACATACTGTATTTTGGACAAAGTCGAATCATCATCTGTGAAGGACTAACTACCCAAAGGGTTTGAACCAAATTGCTAGTGGTTTATTCAGCTTTGACACTTCTCAGTGTGATCCTTACTGCCTTTTGTAAAACAAGCAGACAAGGGAAAGGCTCCAGAGACTTTCTTCTGTTCATTCTGTAATAGTTTTCTTGCCACGGGAGGCTTAAGAAGATTTGTACTGCCTGCTTTCTTTTCATTAGCAGTGAGTGCAATGCTGTTGGGTAAGTTAATGTGTGAGACTATAAAAGGAAAAGCACAGGAATTTGGAAAAGGGTGGGTTTTCTTCATTAATACATTTTTAATGTCATTTTTCTTGATTTATTCTGTATGGGGTGCAGGGAAAAATAAAGTAACGTGTGACATTTGAGATATTTGCAGTTGTTCTCAGCCAGACAGAGAATTAGAATCTATCTGTTTCTTGAATGCAATACTATGCTTCGCTGATTTTTGGCAGCAGCATGTTAAAATTCTTGTTATTATACTGACAAAGAAACCTGATTGAATTTTCAACACAATCATACTTCCTGTCATGAAATGTAATAATATTTAATGGTGTCCTTGTAAATCTGTATGGAATAAAATGCATCAATCTGGATCACTATATTGCACTAACCTTCAATGCTTAAATTGGCATTAAATGATTTACTGTGTCTTTCACTCTGAACATTTATTTTAAAGAAAATTGAGCATGTTTGTTGAGAAACCCCCAAGTTTAGCAAATTGATTTGTACTTTGTTTCATATACACTAGGTATTTGCATCAGATTTGACTCTGAGCATTTTGATAGCTTTTCGTGTTGTGACAGTTAATGTGTAAATATTGTTATGCATATATACATAGAATAGCATTTTTTAAAAAATAAGACTATACCATCCTTACTGTTATGATTTTTCAGAAAACTCTGGGCTCATAATATTTGTTATAAGTACTGCAGAATAAATAGTAAATCTAAATTAGCCTTAGAGATAGCCGTTTTGCAGTTTCTCTTTGTATTTGTTGGATTGATGGATGGTAACTCATGCAGGACATATATGATTTCATATATAAGATTAGCCGGATGATAAATGATAACAGTAATTAAAAGATTAATCTATGCTACATCTCTGGACTTTCTAATCATTGCTGCTTATCATCAGCAAATGTATTGTACTTTAAATTTTTTGTTGTCTTATCTATTATGCACATTTCTAGTCTTTTCCTTTGTCCCCAAACACATACTTAAACTTCTCTTCTGGGATATAAGGAATACCGAAATTACTTAGGAAAAATGCTAGTAACTCAGGTGGAACAGTTCTGTGGGATTTTTTTTTTTTTTTTTTTTTTTTTTTAAGGGTAGGCACAACAACAGTTCTCTGCCTGGTAGACCAGTAGTTCAAGGTTTCTAAAGCAATTCTTACTGAAATATACACAGATAGTGTGTGAGTTTCTTAAATGCCAAGTTTTATTGCTTTCTGCCCCCCCCCCCAACAGTTACTGGTATACTCTTTGACATTCTAAAACATTCAAGCAGAGATAGCTGTTGATAGATGTAACTCAGCACTATTTCATATTTATAGAATCGCATTAACTCCAGCCACACTTGTCAACAACTCTGCTCTTTTGATTCTCAAGAACCATAGCTTGAAGCATTATCAGTATGTGATATAATTAATCAAGAAAATGTTTATCCTCTGTTTTATTTTTATTTGTGTACCCATTACTACATATTACCAGACACGGTTGTTCAGCCCCCAGATAATTACAGTCACTGCTTGATGGTTTAATTGTGTTCTATTTCTGTAGATTTTATAAAACACATGAGACTAGTGTGGATTATAGCCTAAAAATGGCCCTTACTCAATGAAGATTGTATAGGTTTGTCCAGAAAATGTCTTTTCTCATAGCTGATCATGCTGGTATTTTGTTTTTTGCTTACAATAGCTTGGTGATTTCAAAAGGAGAGCTTATTGCCAAATCTGGAAGTCTAATTGTGGTGGTAGAGGAGTAGTCACAGTCGATCAAATTCCACCAGATAGCTCCAAGACCTTGTTCCCTGGCATAACAATCAGAACATCTCTGAGTAACATATGTGAGCAAACATATATACAACCAACACATGAACATTTAAAAAAGTTTAACGTGATTAATCTGTTGCCCTCCTTATGAAACAGGCATTAAGGCTCTCAGAAGCATTGACTTTCTCATTCCACTTCCTTGCCTTGTGTGCATAGATCTGTCTTCGTTAGAAGTTTTTTCCCATGGTAAGCATGAGATAAAATTCTCACATCACTGAAGTTAGTATTGACATTTAATGCTTGAATAGAGTCAGTTTATCACAGAGCTTCATGTAATACACCACCTACAGTGAGGAAATCAGAGGAAGAAGGGCAAAATTTCTACAGTGATCCAGGCTTGATGTTTTGAAGTCATATCCTGCAGTAGTGGGCAGTGACATACGTAGAGGTGCTTATGCTCAAAAGGTATTCAGCATAATTCTGATTCACTTCACCTTATTTTCAAATATTTTGGAAAGTATTTCTCTTAGAAAATGCAATGATGTACATTGAGAATGCCATTTGTAAACTAATAAATATGATAGGTGTTTTTCTTCTGCTGCAAGTAATAATGTGTGCTTTTTTTTTTTTCCTTTTAAAGGTCCTTGCTGCATAAATTTTTTTTAGTGGGCATTTTATATTAATAGAAAAACAATCTTTGGCATGGCCTTTCAGCAGAGTATAACTTGTAATTATTTTTTTTGTAGAGACCATTTTAACTGTCTCTAAGGACTCTGATCAGCATTCTTCACTCAAACACCCATTGAGTTCAATAGAATTTTTCATGATTAAAAGAACACGTAAGGAATGTTGAATAGAGCTAGCTTATTTAAATGCAAGCAAACACTTTATATTTTCAGAAGGGAATTAACAACCTAGATATTACATACAGAAGACGACTAAGCTTTTATGTGGTGTCTGGGTGCCAAAAAGATGGCATCTACAATTTTAGAGCTATTTGTTATTTTGTCAGTGTGGCTCCAGGCTACATATCACTGGATAAAACCTTTATTTTACATAACAAATAATGAAATATTGCTGCTTCACTGTCTCTCTTCACATGATTAAAAGAGATTAAATTTGCTTAACATCACTTTACATTAATTTCTGATTCTACACTGCTGTTGAATCCTACTCTTGATTTTTGAAATATGTATATAGGATTTTTCTTCTCCCTGCAACACAGTCCTCAGTTGCACAATGAACTAAGAGCTACTCATCAAATGGTACCACATCTTTTAAGGGAAAGAATAATCAAAAAATTGACAAGTAGCTTGGGAAAGTGTTCCTAATATTCAACTATAATTTTCAACTACAACATGAACAGGCCAATACTCAGATTTCAAACTTGCTTCGATTTCAAGCTCCCTATCCATCTGTTGGATACTCTTGCAAGAGCTGCCTTTCATGGTTTGCACAACTCAATTAGGGAGCTGTTTTGTAAGGAAGAGAAGGTGATAAATTGCTTTGTTAATGAGGAGTCTGTGTGGGTTTCTGGAAAGATAGGTAGTGTGCTGAAAATGAATGCTAGTTAAGATTACACTATATTTCTATTGTTCAAAACTATAAAATTTTCCAGGTTAAGAAAGGCTGAAAACTAGAGTTTTGATGATTGTAATATGATTCATTGCCTTTGAAGGTAGTGGAAATACCAAATATATGAAAGGAACTTGCTGTATAAAGAAAAATTTTGTCATGAAATAAAATTTCCAGACCACGTGAGAGACACTTAGTGGAAACATCTATAATTAAAGGCGTTACATCTGTGGTGCTTGTTGAGTTGTACAGTATTGTATTGCAGAGAAGGAGCTCCTTCATATATATTCATTTACTTTGGAGCATTCTGCCCCTTTGAGATTAGAAGAGAATACTTTAAAAAGTAAAATTACTCCATCATATTATTGGGATGCTAACTTGATGTTTGAAAATAAGAAATTTCTTCATACAACTTCTTTTTTATGTAATTTCATCTCTCCCCAATAATGGCGTTATCAGCTCCTGATCTGCACTGAGGTTTCTGTTTCAGAGCTCCTCCTGTAAGATAGCAGTAGTGTAAGATAGAGAATGTTATTGCTTTCATGAGCAGGCCTCTGCTTTCCAGGATTTGTTTTTAACTCCATCTGGAGTCTACTCTTTCGACATATATTCTGCTTATCTTTTTCTGTTTCTCTATCTTTATTTCTTGATGCTTCCTCCAGTGTTTTTTCTTCAGCCAGTTGCTCCTGTCTTCTTTTCATTCCTCTGGTGCTGCATATTGGAGCAGCTGCTGCTGCACATTCTCCTCATGCACTGCCATGTGCTGTGGGAAGCATAAATAACTGAGAGACATAGTTTATAGTCTTAACATTTGCAATCAGGCTCCTCTCTTATTTACTTTACCACATGACGGAAACAGCGCAAATACAAATGGGAATGCAAAGGAGTAATATGTGTTTCAGACAAAAGGGAATGGTGATCAGCACCAAAATCAAAACTAAAATGTGTCTCTCTTGAACTTGAGTCCTTTACATGAGATGAAAATAACGACAGTTCTGTATGTGTATTATATATATATCTATATCATATAAAGAACATAAGTGTCTCATAGGTTTTAGATACATACAGTTGCTCTTTAGCTGTTCTCAGTTACTGAGAATAAAGTTCTGTAGAGAACTTCACTTTGTAGAAAATCATTACATAGTTGGATCTGACAGGTCTTGATAGTTGGTTTCACAGGGCCTGTTGAGAAGTTTAATTCAAAGCACTATTATATTGAGCTGCATTACAGCTCTAGTTGCATTCCCATATCAACAGACCGTTCTCTCACAGGCTTACTTGAAACATTTTAGCAAGGTGTTTATCTGTGATAAGTCATTATTGCTTCTGATATGGGAGGTCCTTGGTGACCAGCCAGAGAATCTTTATCTCAGTCATTTGTCCTATTCAAGAGTCTTTCACAACAGCTCTGTTGAATTCAGCAGATTTATATTGTTCAGGCTTGATAAGCAGTTCATTGATCAGTTTTCTTTCTGTGAAGAGAGAATGCAGGAGACAAGTATAATCTATGGTACTTTTACTTGTGCTGACTGAGAGTAATGCAATATGATATGCCCATTTTCTTGTGGAGTTTCCATGGGCTGGACCTGAATGGGTACATTTTATGGTCCATTTGGCATGCTCTATATATCTGTTCGTACCAGAACTGATACCCTTTTTATCAAAGTCCATCTTTTATGTCACTGTGTAGAGCTTTATTTTATGGTTTTTTCTGAAGCATAGAACGGGAATGATATCCATTACCACAAAAGACACTTCAGTGTCCCTGTCGTTAGACTGACTTGGTTCAGCACCTCTTGCATGATACAGCTGTATAAATCTTTAACCTGTATGGAAGTACCCTTTAAATCAATAACAGTAATTGAAAAAAGGATTAATGTGCTGGAATCACTTGAGAATGCTTCTGTTCATGGGGTTCGCAAGTGTCTATGAACAGTCAGGCAGTTAATAAGCATCTGTGTTAATTCATGTATTTAATAAACATTTGCCTGGTTTCAATGCTCTCTCTTCACTGACTTTTCAACACACAAAAAATTAACTGTTTCACCTGCTTTATAAGATAGCACAAATTTGTTGTATTATGTTATTATGGGTTGACCTTTTAAAAGCTAGGTAACTCATCTGAAGAATCTATAAGATGTGGGAGGTATAAAAATTACTAGTGTTCCCATGGCTCAACTCAGTTATTGCTGGGCTTTAGTAAATGGTGGTGTATATGTTCTTACTCAAACTGTGCACTAAAATATAACATCTTAAAAAACATTCTTAAATTTGGAAAAGGGTTTTTTATCTACCTTAGTAAACACCTCTCTTCCTATACAGCAAAATAGGTTTGTAGTAGTTAGATTCAGGATTCCAGGTCAGTGTCAAGGAACTGAATCCTCTTACAATTTACTTCTTGGCTTTAAATGTGACCTGTGCTAGGAAAGAATTACTTGGTTTCTATCAATTTCACTACCCAAGGTCCTTGGCGCTACAGAGGATAGGGCTGATAGATTGAAGGGAAAGCTGTTACCTACTCACAGTTCTGGGACAGATAAAGTTCAAAAATATCTTGCAGCTGTAACAAAGGAGAAGAATTTCTTTGCATGGTCTGAAATTTCTTCCAGGTATTACTTTGAAGTATAAATCAGTTTCCCGAAAACAATTACATGAGAGCTATCTTGTCTGGCAGAAGAGAAGGATGACCTTTATATATACATATGTACATGAACAAGTGGTAGGCTTACTGGGGGTGGGAATGAGTGGCAGCTGGGGAATGTGCTCTGAAGAAAACTAAGACTGCAGCTAGCCTGCCATCAGGACAAGTTTCTGGCACTGTTACAACTCTTGAATTAACCTAGTTTTATTTGCTGTTAGGTATATTAATTAGCATTCGTTTTTAATTCAATCAAGACATTTTATTCTTGATATAATCAGAGATACTTTTACTAGATAGACATCTTGTTTTTATAGTCTCCTAGCAACAGAAACTTTTCTTAAGCTGACATTTACAATCTCAAGAGTTCTGCATCCAAATTACTTTGAATAGCCTTAATTTTCAACAGAGTTTCTAAAATTTAATCAATCTCATCTTTTGTTAGTTTTATTTTCTAACAAAGGCATTTGATTAAGTTATTTTCTGAGCCTTGATTACAGTATCATCCCAAATGTATTTCAGATCATGGCACAAAAAATATATCTCAGCCATTCTGCCTACTTCTTGAATTGGATACATTACTAGGATATATTGTTTCTCAAGCATCCTCAGAATCAGTGGTCTTGAAGAGAACTACAGTTATTCTTTTAACTCACACAGAGCCTCTGCTGTAACTGCTAATCAAAGCCATTGATCATTGTTAACAGAATTTGTACCAGATGGTCTCACTGCCTGACGTTTGCAAGTGGCAATGGAAGGAAAGCAGAAATATCTGTTTGCCAACTTCTGAATATTTTCTGTGGTCATAAGGGTGCTCTGTTAAACCTGTCAATAGAAAAATTAATGGGCCAAATTTGTGACCCATACAGAAAAGACACAAAATATTTGTTTATGCAAACCCAATGCGTATCAGTGGAGAATGGGGACAGTAACATCACAAGAAGTGCATCAAGGAGTCCTCTGAATACTCTGCAGATGTTTCCAGATTTTGTGCTTTGTGTCTGGCTTCCACAAAGCTGCCTGAGATTACAAACTGACCTGAAACTGGTGGCATTGTCATCCATGTGCATGTGGCAAGTACAGGTACAGTATGCACAACAGTTTCCCTGCACCCCGAGGTCCTGGTGGTGTGTGCTGTGGTCATGTCCAAAACTGATTGTCATGAAGGAGCAAGCTTACCGCATCAGTTTTTCAAGGGTATCTGATTTTTGGATACTCTGAGCATATGTGTGTTTTAAAACTATTCTAGGATCAGTATTTCAGGGAGAGCTTGAGCATAGGAAAATTTAGATGCATGCTAAACCTAGGACAGGACATCCTCATAGTGGTCCCTGATTTCACCTGAATTCATTGTGACCAATAAAGCCATTGAATGGCTGAACAAATATGTTAGTTGCTTGTTTCTGTCTGCCACTAATGGTCTTTATGAAGTCATAAACCTTCTATTATTTCTACAAGATTTCTGTTGTGCTTTTCTTGGCACTACTTGTGTATTACCAAGGACTATGTACTTCCAAATTGCAGATCCATTAGTTCCTATCTATCAATTTATACACATATATTTAAAACAGTATTTAACATAGTATTGGATGTGGAGGGGTTGTAGTGCAAGTAGATACAATGGTTTTCATGCATTTTGATTACTATATTGTAGACAGAAGTGAAGTTTTTCCCCCCATCCCTTATAAGATTTATCACTGCTCACGAAAGAAAAAAAAAAGATTGAATTCCTAGCACTTCAAAATTTTATCAGGAAGAAGTTTCTGGCAGTAAATTATGTGTTTTCTCCTCATGGATTTGTACAAATCATGCAGGTATTTTCAGAAAAGTGGATGTAATGTGTGAAGTAATATGACAGTATTAGTTTTTCTTTCTAGAAATTCTACCTGCTTGATTTTTGATGTTTCCTTATTTTTTAATTCAAGTGCCCCATGGTCTACTGCTCCCTGGGATTCTGACACCACTTTTGGACTGCCTGGTCCTGGTTATAATCCATGCAACTCAGTTTATTTTAACACATGCTACAATCACAGTAACAGTCTGTTTCTTAGTTATGTGCATTGCATAAATATAAATATCACCATTTTCATGTGTGAAGATGCTTTATATTCTGTAATAGGATTCTGGTAATGATCTGTGGTCCTGTAGAATTAAAATGTTTTCAAGTAAATTAGGAGCTAGCTACTTGTGAAGATGTGAACTTGGGGGAGAGCTGGTTGTGGGAGACTCAACAATCACTAGCTTGGGGAGACTCCTCACAAGCCTTGCATGGGCCTCTATGGAAACATGGAAAGAAATTAAGTAATTCTATAAGGAGCCAGGTGGATTTCCAACTAGAGTTGTAGATTATTTTAGGCTTGTTGTTGTGAAAGAGTTTCCTTTTACCACATTGTAATTTAGGGATCGTGGAAGATTTCTCTTTTGGCATCCCTTGACTTGGCCACTCTTTGTAAAGGCTGATGTCTTCTGCTGATGTCTGTTTGGGATAGATTTAGAATCACACAGGGATGAAATGCATTTTCTGACATGTGTGAAAATCTGTGTGCTTAAGTCCTGCATTTTATTACATTCTTGGAGGAAAAGGAGTGGAAATATGTTGTTGCAGACTGTATTCCTCCATGGATAAGTGTAAGAAGTAACAAAAGTGGCTGAAGTTCACAATCCTGTTGAGATCAGAAGTTCTTGGCTTGGATTCTTCTGTAGTTCTGAAATTCTGTGATGCTGAAACAAGAAAGCTCTATTTAATAAATATGCTTAATAAGGAGGTGGCTGCTACAGATTAAAGTAGATGAAATATTAGAGCAGATTGATCCATGAGCCAACCCCCTCAGGCCTGCTCCTCACTCACAGCTCTTCATTCCTTAGGATTTCCTGCACCACCTCATCTCTTGGCAGCTCCTTTCTCTCTCACCAAATGAATACTTCACAGCTTTAGGTTCCATCCCTGTACTTCAATAGGTCCTTACAGGATAAACTGAATCCCTGAAAGCTGTTTCAAATGTGAATAGGATACTTAGAGATGATACCTGTAATACTTAAGAGAGAATGCCAGGCTTCTGAGGTCAGTTTCCTTGACTATCCTGTCTGTGGTACCTTTATATTTTTAAGACATGTGACCACTATGGCAGTGTTCTAAAGACATTCCCAGCTATCATCAGACCTCCTCTTGTTGTTTGCCTCTTCAAAAAGTACTTTGCTTAAGCAGGAAACATGTAAGCTAAGACAGAACTTCACTCCATAATTGTCCAGATGCTTCTAGCATTTAGAATTTATTAAGTCATCATCTCTGGGATTGATAGCTTTCTTTTTTTGTGTTAGTTACAGAGAATCTGGCAATACTACACTGACCATTTTTCAAATGGAAAAATTTTCTTTTTTAATACAAAGCTTTAGGGTCTGTGCCTGTAGAAGTATGAAAAAAGACACCAGTGGCGCTCATACATTCAATAAAAATGATGCCTTAAAGTGTAGGCATTAAGAGTTATATTTAAATACATATTGCTGCATTTTGCTTTAGAAAATAAATTGGATATTGGTTTATGATCCTGATGAGCATTTTCTTTATTCTTTCTTTTTGAAAGTACACTGTATATATCAGGGGCTGTCTTAAGCCTAGGAATTCACAAAGGTCTTTCACATTATCATCTGTGTAAGGAATAATAATGCAGTCCTTGCAATGATTAGAAATTAATTTATTGAAAGATAACCTTTTTCATGGAAATGAGCCACTGACAAATTTATCTGACAAAATCAACCCTCAATTCCTGAAATACATGGTTATCTCTTTATGCCTGACTTCTGTTTTTGCCATGATACTTTGTCCTTTTGAAGCCTTATAAAACAAGAAAAAGATCTCCACCCTAATTTGTCAGTTTTGAGAAGCATGTTTTCCTTATGAATACTGCATTAAAATATGTTTTTGTGTCTCTTTTTGAACCTGCATAGTGATACTAGAGCTTAGCAGGTTAGGTGATATTTTGGGCACAAGTATCTATGTTCCTGTTGCTCAGTTCCAAGCAGAACACTATGCTCTCTGTACCTGACCTGTTATTTACATCAGGAACTGGCTGTGAGATGGAGCTGGCAATCTGAGCTTGCCTTTAGAAGTTGTGAGATTCAGTCAAATATCCATGATTGGCAAGTGACTTCCTTTTTTAAGTACTTGCTCTAATTGCTCTTTACAGGTGATATAGATTACAGATAACAATGAACTCTAAGATCGTTAGTTAATTATTGCTGATCTTTGTACTGATGATGGACTACACAGAAAAGGATTTAAGGCATGGAAGTTTAATACTACCAATAATAGGTACAATCCTAATTTCAGCTAATTTAAAACAGACTTGATAGTTGTAAAAAAAATTTTTGATGCTGCTTTTTATATTAAAGTTGATTGTAATTAATTTTGCATTATATGTTTAGTTTTAAGAACTCTAGCTTGAACCAGTCCTCCTGAACAGTGAATGGCAGAGTATTAAAGATTAAGTAGATTAAAGTCTCAAATCAGGACTCCTCCACTTGCAGTACTTAAAATACTGCATAGGTGCAGCACCTTGCTATTTCTCAAGCTTGTCCCTCTGGATGTTATTCCACCCTCCAGATGTCCCAATGATGCCACTTATATTGGTGTCATCTGGAAATTTATTGAGGCTGCACCCGATCCCTTTATCTCTGTCATTATTGCAGATGTTAAATAACACTATTCCAAATAAGGACCTGTGAGGAACACCTCTTGTTGCTGGTGTCCATTGGTACTCTGAGCCATTGACCACTACCCTCAAGAGTATGCAACCAACTCCTTGTTCATCCAACAGTCCACCCATTGAATCCATTTCTTTTCAATTTACAGAGAAGGATGTGGTGGGAGACCATGTCAAAGACTTAAACCATTAGGAGATTTTTTCGTTGGGCTGAGAGACAGTTGATGAGTTCAGTAAGGCAGAATGTGGTATTGGCTTACACTCCTAACAGTGTTCTTGAAAGGCTTGTTTTTTATCCCTTAAGAAGCAATTGCCCATCCAAACATCAGAGTGTGAAAAGTTTTGATTTATGCAGGTGCGGCACACTCAGAGAGGTTGTAAAATATCCTATGAAATACACCTTCATCAGGGAATTGTTGCATGCATTCTAAAAACTATATAACTGTGCAAAGCTCTCATATGTTGTATTCATTGAGAACATGACATTAGCAGGTGTTGTTGATAGAAAATGGCATCCCAAATATTCTTCTTTTCACAATACTATGATTGGTTATCAATGTGCCAAAATGTCAGTAAGGTCGCCCCAAATACAAAAGAAGTCATTATCTCTGATTAAAATATTTAATATTCAGGAACCCTTTAAGTACTTGCAATAAAAACTTCCAGACCTGGAACAGTGCTGATTTTTGTTTTGTTTTGTTTAAATAGCAATGACAGATTCTTGTTTCACTTTTTGAATTGATCTGATCATGTGACCCTTTGTATTAAAATCACATCTTTCAGTTAGAGATTGTCCTATTGCTCAATTCAAGGAAGAAAAAGATAACAAAATATAAAACTTAAAAAATACTAAGGAGTAGTCAGAATTATGGAAGTTTATGGAATCCTCCCAAGAAACAGTGAGATTTTTGGGTTTTTTTTATTCTTTTTCCTTTAAAATCTGTGGTCTCTTGTCTTGACTAGAACAGCACTGCTCAAGCTTACTGTAAAGAGAGCGATGCTGTTAAGTCTTCTCTGGAACATAGCATGAAGTGTGGAGATTTTCCTGTATTTCTCTATAAATAAATTTCTAATCAACCTCTTTGTCACTTCCTCTTGTATAAAAATACTCTTGTAATTCATAATTAAGATCTTATTGGTAGATCTGTGATAGTCCTGTGCTCTTGTACCTCTGAATTTCCCATATTAAAAAAAAAAAAATCACATAAAATTTCCAGTCAATTATATGAAACTACGAATGTTTGTGGAAACAACAACAACAAAACATTTAATTTTGAGGAGATTTTGATTGAGAAAATAGATTCCCAAAATGAAATTTCTTTATTAAGGTTATAAGATAGGATCTTAATGGTCTCTTATTGCTCCTAGTACTTACCTCATTAGAAATATTCTTCATCAGAAAAAAGGCCATTTTATGTTCAAGAACATTGTCTTTTCTTAGGAAAATAATGCCTTGTGCTTTCATATTTTTATTTCACATTTAAAATACAAGGTTAATACCTCTGTAGTTATTAATGGCAGGTGTATAATTGCCAATGAAATAAAAGCATTCTGTTTACTCCTGTGATAACATGAAAAACCTAAATAGCATTTCAAATTTGAAGGCATATGATTTGCCCTGAATTTTTTCTTCTGCTGATTAAGCAGCAGACCTACAATTATCTGACAGAAGCTGCCTTCTTGACATTTTCCAGCTTATTTTTTACTCTCAAGTAGAGCTGCATATTTTGCATAAGATATAGATAATCATGTAAGCTAGTTGCATCACTGGAGTATTTTTATTTCAAATTCAAATATATTATGGGGTACATACATGAGCTTAAAATAGATTTTTCATATCTCATCTAATGTCTATCTTCATCTTTTTTAAATTGGTTTTGGATCTCCTTCCCTCACCTTCCCTATCAAGGCAAAATCTATTTGAATTTAAATTTTCAAAAATATTGGAGCCATTTAGATTACATCTGCAGATATTTGAGTATTGGCATATGATTGTTAATCCGTACTTTTTTTCCTTCCCTTTAACATAAGTATTGCATCCTCACTCCCATGTTATGTTCTGGGTTAGGCAGAAATATTTGGAAAAGCTCTGCTAGGGCAAAGCAATGAGACTTTTCCAAACAGCTAATCATTTGTACAAGTGTTGAAAGGTTTGCTGCCCTTGTTGGTTAGTGTCTGGTACAGTTTTCCCTGAAAACACCAAGAATATTCTAAAATTACTTATGACCCTTTATAAGGGTCAGTGTTAGCTGCTAGTGAATGAACATTTTTCCTAAATTCTGGGGCAGGATCTTAGAAACTGCTCTCAGTTTTCCTAAAGGACCAAAATACAGATTTACTGAACTGTCAGGTACCATAAATGCATGCTGTATATCATTCTTAATTTGGCTCAGGCCAAAGCATTTGATGTATAATGTAGTGCCATGGGTTGTGCATGCACAGAAATTGCACAGACAAGTATTTGTCTCTCTTCTTCAGCTGCCAGCCCAGATACATCACCATATATCATTATCACTTCTAGCGATGACTTTGAAACATCCTGAGCACTAGTAAACCTACTGTGCACTTATATGGCAGCTACCTCCCTGTGGAGAGTTTCAAAGGTATAACTACCTCATTTAAAGCTCAAAATAAATTAATTCCTTCTTACATCATGAGAAAGGAGTTTTTCTTGGTGCTTAACAAGTACTCTTGTTGCAAGAATGCAAAGGTGTGCTCATAGTGCACTGAGGGCAAAAGGTATCCTTTGCCTGTAATATCCTTTAGAAAAGGTTGTGCTGAATTAATAACAGAGGAGACATGTACCCGGGACATTTAAATTCTCAGATTATGACTATTTCATGTCTTGTAACCTGGGGAAAAGCATTTTGCAAACTGCACACGTCTTAATTTTATGAAAGACTGGCAGACTTTGGTACTTTGCCAGATTTTGAAAGATATTTGGGTCCTACAAAGGATGCCCAGTTACTTTGGAAAGTACAAAAGGAGGTTCTCTTCTGTTTATACCAAACTTATCTCATTTTTTTAATTACACAAAACATTTATCTGTGTTTTTTGAGCACCTATTAAAATTAATTTTTAAGATTTTTGTTTTGAATATCCTCCTATGAAACCATTGTGTGACCTGCTAAAGTGTTTGAAAATCTGCTGCCTGTTACAGTTGCTGGACTGTCAGGAAAATTGTATTCCATTTGCTTGAAACTCTTATGCGTACTCCAGCACTCTCCAGTTAAATGTTCTGTGCACTCGCACTCCTTGTGCACATGGAAGTGTGAATAAATTTCATGATTTTTAGAATGATCAATGATAATTGTTGATGCTACAGGAAAGAGGAATTTGTAGAGCAGGTAAAGCTGTCACTGGAGGTATGAACTATTCAGTGTCCATTGCTTAACTGTTCCCAGTTACTACCAGGTGCAAAGAGTTGTGGGATTTGTTTTAGAGATAATTTTTTTGCTTGTCCAACAGATACCCAAATTAAAGCACTAAACTGATTTCCTATGTATAACTGAACAACGGCTAAATAGCAGAGAATGTGCAGTGGTAACAGTTTGTCTGACAGACTGCTGCAATGGTAATTTTAACAAAATTTTATGTAAAAAGATTAATAATAAAAAAATGTATGTATGTTAATTGTAGCTCTTCAGATATTTATGAATAGCTGTAATCTTAATTTCTATTTTTTCCATAGATGAAATAAAATGGATTTTAATCTGTAAACATTTTAGACACCAGAAGTTTATATAATTTCTAGTAAAAAATGTACTTATTTTTCCATAATGCTCCTTTTTATCCATATAAAGGATTCTAATAACTACAAGATGAGCTGAAAAAAGAATGAAAAGAGAACCTCATTGGAGTAAATGTAGTTCCTTAGGTCTTTTCTTCATCTTTGTGTTAGTTCAGTCAAAGAATAAAGATTAGTACGAGTAAATTAGCTCTGCAATTATAGTTGGAAGTAAAAGCATAAAAATGGTAAAGAAGAAATATTTGACTTTTAAGATAGCATAGAAATTACATATATTTTATATGCCTACATGTGAGTAAAGTAACTCTTAGAATATAATTTACTAAAATTCCAATTTCTCAAGGATTTTTTCAAACTCAGAACTGACCCTCTGAAAATTCAGAAAGATTAAATCTTTTCCTTGCTATGATGGTAGGTTTTCACAGCTGCATTAAATAATAGAAAGTAATTATGTAAGCTCAGAAAAAAAGAAAAACCCAATTCTTTCAATTGTTCTTCCTAAAATTATTTTCCTGATGTTCTAATGCTCAGACTGACAATCTGATATAAAACTTGTTCTTCATCTGTTCATGTTCCTGGGGGACAGTATGCCACATCTTTCCAAACAAAATAGGGAAAAAACCTCAACTTTACAGAATTAAAGGAAAATAAAGCACGAGTTTGTATGCATAATAAGCTGAAGATTCAGATATTTAATTTTTTTTGACAATTGAAAATTCATTAAATTACCTTAGATATTGAGAAAAACTTGAAAAACTTAACAGAAAAATACTTTTTTGATGGAGACTTGAAATAGAATCACTAAAAATTAAGAGCAAAGAAATTGCTGAAACGATTCATAAAGGTGACATTTATTTCTTAGTTTCTCTTCCCATAAATCTGTTTCAGATCCAAGGAAGGTGGGAAAGGAAAATTAATATAAGTTTTGAAAAAGGAAGGTGAACAGCTCCATCTTTTCTTTAAAACAATTTGAAATCCAAGCTCTGCAAAGGCAAAGATCAGTTAGGATCAGGTGTCAACTCAAGAGGGAATTGGGAACCCACACTTACAAAACGAAAGCAGTTAATCTGCTCTTGTGTGGATATCTCTGCTCTTAGTTGGCTGTTTTTTACAAATTTGATTGATTGAATTAAGTTTATTAAAATAAATAATTTTGATTATAAATCCAAATATGAATCAGCTAAGGTTTTTGTAGAAGATACTGTCGTTGGAAAACAGATGTGTTTTTTGTATTATTTAGTAGATATAAAGGCCAGAGATTAAAGCCCTGTTGAAGGACATCCATGTGTCCCTTTTTGAAAATAAAATACTATGTTTTGGGTGGATATTGCTGGCTTTCTCCTAATTGAAGTATTTCAGCAGTATAAAAGGGGAAGTAAAATTAAGATAAGATATTTTAGTGGTTGAAATATTAGTCATAATGGCCTACATTGAAAATAATTTTGATGGTTTTACTTGTTTTCAATAAGAATAGCAGAGTAAACTCATAAATAACCATCTAGTACCAATAATATTCAGCTGATGTCAGAATGTTAAGTAATGCTGCAAAGCAGCTGTAATGCATGGAAATAAATCAAGTATAGGATGGGAAGATTTATTTACTTTTCTGTGAGTATTCTAGTTTATGGGGGGGTATGCCTGACCTTAACTTTGGAAGAGTTACCTTGTACTTCACTGAATCCTAATGCTTAGAGATGTAAAGTGTACTCATTTTAATCTGTGAGAATTTCAGGACAGATGGATGAACGGAGATCATCCCTTGCTTGCATTCTTTGGATGCCATCTGGTTAGCAAACACTAGCAGGACAGAAGTAGCATATGTTGTTTGGCTGGCCCTTTGTCTTGCCAGGAAACACAGAATGGTCCAGGGATGGGTACATTCAGTGTTTCAGAAACAGTGAGCATCTTCACAGGTGTAAGGAATTCTCACTGATAGTGGAGGCAGATATAGGAATATTTAGCAGCAATATTGAAATCCCAAGCAGATGTTGATGATTGAAGCTCATCTACATGTGACATGCAGAGCACCACTCCTGAATTCATCTTGCTAACACTGAGTGCATCCAGGTTATTGTTCAGCTAACTGAAGGTCAATTATTTTTCTGACCTATATTTGAAAATGGGAAGAAATTGTCTAAATTGGTAGAAGAAAAAACATGGATTAGAATGTGTAAGGAAAGCTTTATTCTGGGTTACTGCAGCTCTCCACATCAGAGAGTCTGGTTTCCATACAAACTAGAGCTGAAAATAAAAACAAAGATGTGTCCCTGTGGGAAAGAGCCAGATACATTTGGTGCTCCCACTCTCTGGTTCATTGCTGCTGTTTCCTCACCCTCTTAAACCTTTCTCCAAGGGTCAAATCAGCATAGACATGTTGCAGCCCAGCAGCACAGACACGGCTCTGTGCCCTTGCCCAAAGGCACGAAGGGGAGTGAAATCGCCCTCTCTCTATCACTCACTGCT
Source organism: Melospiza georgiana (assembly GCF_028018845.1). Lineage (NCBI taxonomy): Eukaryota > Metazoa > Chordata > Aves > Passeriformes > Passerellidae > Melospiza > Melospiza georgiana. Next base: position 38,258,005 of record NC_080430.1, on the reverse strand, counting down.
GAATTCATGCCCAAAGGTGAACAAGTCTGAGCGAGGGTGTGGAACAAGTACACACATCCTAAGAGCCTCACTAACCAGCGAGAGACTGACATCAACCTTTAGCAGGCACGCTGGATTACAAAGGAAAATGTGTGAGGTCAGCTCAAGCCAGCTATTTCATAAGAGTGAGATTTGATTAAGGCCAGGCTATGACCCAGCTAGATGGGGCCAGAGATGGTCTGGACAGTTTTGCCATTAATTTAGGTGGGAGCACAGTCCTCTGCCAGCCTATAATCTTTATCATTTTTAGTTTGTGATTTCATTATTAAAGCAAGCTCTTTGCTGAAGATCAGAGGCAGAATTTTTATCGATTATTATAGAGCTAGTACTTTATCTTGGCTTCTTGTATAAATATAAGCTTGTTTATTAGCTGTCAAGCAGCCATGCACTCAAGTATATAAATAGCATTAGGAAAAAAATGCATTTAACTTTTAAAAACCTAAATTTACTTCCTATGTAAAAATAAATTTGCTTTGAGGATTGTGTGACTTCAGCAGATTAATCTGTTTCATTTTTGTCAGGCTTTCACTTTACTACTTTTTTTTAACAAGATAAAATATCCATTGAAAGTACAATCACAATGAAATGGTACAATATAAATAGATGACTTTCATCATAATGCACTGTTTTTAGAAATGTTCATAATTTAAACAATTATGTTTCTTGACTTCTTGCCAATTAAGTTTAGTCAGCTAGGGGCTGTGAATTTTAATGAGAAAGCTGAATGGTCTTTTGCAGATAAAATCTGTTGGCAGGAACACAATCACTAGAAAAGGTATAATCTTTACTTTTCCCGTTATTTCTCCAAGTATCATAAAAAAGATAAGAGAAAAAAATTAAGTGGCAGGAGAAACACAACAACTGTGCAGCAAGTGCTTTACTTGGGTTGAATATAATTTAAAAAAAATCTTTAGTTACTGCTCCTTGAAATCAGCATGATAGGTGTGAAAGATGAAAGAGATATTAAACATACCCATGAGAAAATTAAAATGAGAAGCAAACCTTAGCCAATAACTGTTACACTGTGATTATTCAGACAGTTCTAATGAACCTCTTCAGAAAAATTTTGAATCCGAAATCATAAAGAAAAAAATAAATAGGAATGACATAAGATACTTCAGATGTTAAACTGTGGTCCATGCATCTAACTTCCAATGGACACACCAGAATCCCCTGGGGATTAGAATTAGATTAGCTAAATGCCTAACAGCTGTCTCACAGGCATGAGACTAGATAAAGCAACCAAGCTGTAAATCTGTGCAAACTGCATGAAAGGCTACATAATGCAAATTGATTAGTTTAGGACTTGCATTAATGTGGTTGTGAATAAAAATAACCCACCAACAAATCCTCTCCTAATTTTAACAGCTACTGAAGAGAAAAAGTTCACAGATGGATCATTATGAGGTATAAGTCTACAATGAATTTACATTGTGATCAAAGAAAAAACCGGAATTACTAATCCCCATGAAGAAAGAGCTCTAATCTCTTTGCAGAAAGGCAAATATTTGAGGTTTTAGCTTGGATTAATAGGTGGCTTTCATGGAATACCAATGCCCTTTGCATTTTTGTAAAATAAAAACTATGAACACCTATTGATTTGCATTCAAGGATGAAATATGTGATGTGGTACATGTCTCAGTAGACAGATCATACATTAGTGAAATGTAAACTGCAGTAACTATTAATTAGTAACTGATTCTTTTTCTAGTTTTATATAGCTATAGATTATAACATTTCAAAGTAAGAATGGTAGAAATATTGACTTAAGTTCTTAAACCTAAAGAATCTGTTTTGTAGTATTTTTTTTCTACTCAAAATTGTACGTATTTTATTCACTTTAATTTTATCACAGAAAAATAAATGTGATTTAACAAGTGCTGTATTTGTAAGACATTTCAGAGCTGTAAAGTTTTATGTCTTAAGCAGTCAAGAGATAATAACCCTTAAATTATTAAAATGCAGTGAGGTCAGTGACCTATATTCTCTCTTTGAATGCTCTCCCTTCATACCATCTTAGTCTTTATTTATGGACTGTTATGTTAATATTAATGTAGATTTTTCAGTTACATATGTCAAAAGAAAGAGAAATTTAATCAGATTATTGGGCTCTTGATTTCATTGAGACTAAAAGCCACCTTCTTGTATGAAGCACTGAGTTCTCAGAGCTTTGGGAGCCCAGTAGGATGCCTCTGTGATGTTTTTGAATGCAGATAGATGGAAAGTTGTTTTACATATTTTTAGGGTCGGACAGAAGTCATAAAGCCATAATTTGCATAGAAGTAAAGCCCAAGGTAATAAGTGAGATGTACTGAATCAGGTGCTGAAGGGGCAACATCACTTCTGGCTAGGTAGAAAATGCAGAATAAATTCATTGACAGGGTTTCTCTGCCCTGTCCCCTAAGTGCCCACAGTCAGAGCATGTAGTTACATCTCTCCTCTATATGTGCCAAGAATTCACCATCTAAGAGTTTCTCTGCTTCTACCCCTCACAGACCTGAGAGCATAATATCTTTAATGCCTTTTTAATACAGGGCTCTATTGCAATAAAGCACCTGTAATTCCAATTCTGAAGCCAATCTGCTATGCCTATGATAATTAAATGCTCATTTGATTCAAATCAGATTTCTCTCACTGATAACTGTAATCACTACAGAGAATGCTAGTCTCCTGTGTTCCAGCAGCACTGTATAAATACAATATTTGTTGTTCCTGTGTGAAGCAAGAAGTACAAAAATTGTATTTCAACTTTCAAATTTTCCTTTAGTGATTCTGTGATAGAGGAAGTAGTTGGTAATTTTGGATTATAACTCACAAATGAAAAAAAGTTGCAAAAAACGTTTCATCCTTAGTAATCTTCATTATAGACAGTTAATATGACTCTACATCAAATCTTATTCTAACCTGTTGGTTTATTATTTGTGTACTGCACTGCTTCTGAGGGAAAATATGTAGTCTTCTGCTTCTTAGAGGAGTGCTTAAGCCATCACTGTGCTAGATAACAAATGGTGTTCGAGTTCTTGTTGGCTGTATTTTAGGGAGTAACTAAAGCAATTCAAGAATTCAGTACAAATTAATGAAGATAGTTCGTGGAGGTAATACTGAATTTTGGCACAAAGTTCCAATAGTTTGGCATTTATTCCAAAAAAAAAAAAGCAACCTTCCCCCAGAAAAAGCCCCCAAAAGTGCCCCTAATTCACAAAATCAAAGAGCCTGAAAGAAGAAAAAACTGAAATAATGGAAAATGTATGGAGGTGAAATAATGTTTTGTTCTGAAGCAGATTGTGTATTTGTTACTTCAGCACATGCAACAAATAATGTTAAAGGCCATAAAGCATTGTAGCCTTTTGCAATTTTACATTACTCGACTCACTGATTTCCTGTAGCAGTGAATTGCACAGGTAGATATATCTCATAGACTGTTCTTTCCCTGTCTTTGCTATGAGCCTGTGGTTTTATTTTCTGGTCACAGAAGCTCGCTGTATGTCATCACTGCTTTTTTCTGGCTGAGCCTTCCAATCAAGCTATGGGAGAGTAATAGAGAGCTACAGGAAACATAATCCCGTTGCAGCTCTCCGTGTCCTGAGTCCATAAAGCATGAAGTGTTCAGGCCATGTCACAAAGAAATTGGAAGTGAACGTACAGGAAGTTATTTCCTAAATACAAGGCCTCTTTATACCAGTCCTTCTTTCAAGGGCATGTTAATGGAGTCCCAGCAGCAGACTGAGATTTGTAAGTGATGGGTGGTATCTCACCCTGAGCAAATGAAACTAAAGGAAAAAACAAAAAGTCTCATGCTACCTTTAAGTATTTCACAAGTTTGTGAATGCATTTGTGCTCTTATTAAATCTCTTGCTGTACTGAAGTTTAATGTGATTTGGTATTGGGAAACCAATCAAGGTGGGAAGATAGGAGCAAAATACAGATATGTGTATATTCACTGCTTTTGTAAGTTTTTATTTGATTAGTCCAATGCTATACAAAAAAGGTGCTTTAATGATAAGCATTTTCCTGCAGTGAAAAAATGTACAAAATGGCATATAAAAGTAGAGGTTGTCCTCTGCTGACAGTAAGGAAAGATATTCACAAATAAATATGGTGCTTCTTTACTGGAGAACATGTGTTTGAAGCCATTCCTTCCTTTCTGTTCTTCCTTTCTTTTTATTCTTTGTACAGTTTGTGCCTATCTTATACCTTCTTGTTATTTTCACAGCATTTGGGATATTTTACATACATCATATACAATTTTTTTATTCTCTCTGTGCAGTTCAGTCCTAAAACCAGTTTTAGCCAGGTGTCAATCTTTCATTCTTTCAGTAATCCATACTTGACCATTTGTGATTTGTGGTTGGAGGGCTTGAGTATCATCCTGTGCTTTTATTCTCTAAGTTTCTGCCTTGTGCTTTCTATCTGGAGGAATGTTGCTGCATTTTAACCTTCTGTTCCTTGTCTGTGATTTGCAGGAGAATCACAGCTGTGTCACTCCAGTTAGTTCCTGGTAAATTTTCTTTTTTTCCCAAGTCTTGCAGAATCTTCCACCTGCTTATTGTTCTAAAGAAAGGTGGGAAACAACTTATACACCTCACAAAGTTTCTGAGGACCTTAATTTTTCTGCTTGATTGTGCATCATTTAGTTGCTAACTGTTAAAACCATTTTGAAATCTGACTTTGTGGGGGAAGGGATTATTCAGCCATTGTATTGCTGCTGTTGCTATGTGGCAAAGTTTGGGAGAATGGTCCAACAAATGCCAGCTCTCATAGCTGTCTCCTATCAGTGATATTTGAGCACTGGCTTCAAAGGCTGATGAGGGACTTGCTGGACATACCCTGCTGAGCAGAAGCCAAGAAGGAGCCTTAGAGAAAGAGAGCAACATAAAAGGGCTTCCTGCTGGTTTCCTGATACATTCATTCGATGTGTATTGACATTTTGTTCCCTTCTCCCTCAGCAAATAACTTAATTGTTTGAAACAATCCAACAAAACAAGTCACAACTGAGGTGACATTATTCTGCAACAAATGCTGGAATTCTTGAATTTATGATTCTTGAGATTTTAGACAGATTAATTCTACCTGTATGTTGCTTTACTTGCCTGTATCTACTTTACTCTCTTATACAGATATTGCATCATGCCGATATGCCCTGAATTTTAATTTTTTTTCCCCAGAATTTTGCTTCATAGTAGCCAAAGAACAGACTATAAGATTAAAGGAAGTTGTGTCCTCAAGCTTCTCATTTCCTTGTGCAAAAAGTACCGCTTTAGCATTGAAGTTCTCTTGCAGGAGAGGACTCCCTGAAGAAACAACCTGGTTGTGACAGGTTAGCATTAATTTTCATGACTTAATGACTTCACTTATATGGGAGTCTTATGAGGGGTTTTAATGAAGACCTGTTCCAGTCTTTTATATTTACAATCAGAATACTTTGGGTTAGAAGACACCATTGAAATTAGTCTTGTCTGGCCTGCAGTTATGACGGTCAAAATCTAGTAGTTCTGAGCTGAGATTATCCTCAAGTAAAAGATTGAACAAAAGATTGTTCAAAATTGAGGATACATATCAGTGGCTTACTCCCTAGTGGCTCAACTCCTCTGTGGTTCTGAGCAGTCAGACATTTCCAAGTTGGCTTATTTCAGTCACTGTCTTTGCTAGGGATGTGACATTGTGTAGTGTAGAGAGAAGAGTAAACATCATAAAATAAAATGGAAAGCAAAATGTAGCCGTGATGCAGTAAAGCATGTAAATAGAAATATTTCATAGCAAGCACATCAGGGGTAAGTGTAGCCAAAGGTAGCAGCTTTACTGTCTCTGTAGTTAAAGCCAAGAACACTGATGTAAATTAAACACAGTATCTTGAATTGATACTGTCCCAAGAATGGAAGTGTGTTGTGCATTCTGGGATGGGCAAGAACAGAGCAAATCTGGGCTAAAACTGGAAGATATGTCTCCCTCTTCACTAAAGAATTAATTTTATCAATTTTTAATACACCTTTCTGAGATGCTAATCACACCCTATATAAGAGGACACTATGTAGATTTTTTTTTTTGAAAATGCAAATGGTGAAATAAAAGGTTCATACATTTTCCAAATTCCCAAAAAGTCTAGCCTGACTAAACAGCTATGTTTTTTTGGAGGGAATAGTTTCTTTTGAAACTAAAATGCTGAAAATTTTGTTTGGAATGTGTAGATTTTGTCTGACCTTGAATATAGTGATTAATAATGCTGTCTCTATCAATAGTATTGAAAAGGGGAAAAAAAGGTGCTAATAAACGCCCAATTCTAAAAAGGCTTTGAACTCTCAACCTACAATGTGTGTGGCTGTTATTTTGTTTATTAGGCTATACAATTAAGCACATAAACAAGGGTGAAGATTTTTGAATGTTAATTTTGCCACTGGAGGGAGCCCATATTCCATAGATGCTGTAGAAAAAGAAAAAAAGGATTTTAGTTTTAAAAGCAAAAAAAAAAAAAAAAAAAAAAAAGCTTCTACAATATAATACATTTTTCCTGGTCTTGACTTTTCATGTATGTAGAATTTCTGCTATACTTACTATAGTGTTCATTTTTATTACTTCCATGTAGCATAAAAATTAAAAGTCAGAAAAGCAGTTGCCTGCTTTGGATATAACTTTTTCCAAAAAGGTGATACTTTGGAAAAAAAATAATTACTGCCTTAGTTTTAACACTGGAGTAAGGAAGTGCACAACCAGACCACTCTCCAGAGCTGGCAGAGCCTTCCACTTGTTTTTGAAGTCTTTGACTATCATTAAGTTTCATTTTTCATAAAAGCAATTATCTTCTAATCTAAATGGACTTACTAGTATGATTTTTATCTTTTGAGACCTCTGACTTTGTAAATGTGATCTGGAGTTAATCTGTTCTAAAGCATGGTTCCGATGTCTAGGAAAGTTATCAATGTAGTGCTGTTTGTCATCATCTTATAATAACCGGTTGACAGGCAAGAAGCTATTAAAGCTTTCCTCTCCCTTGAGGGTTGTTTGATTTGTCAGTCTCCATTTTTGCAGGCTGTGTACTCAAACCAATTTGTGATAACACGACCAGAAAGCTAAATTCAGTTAAGAGTTCATGCTGACATTGTTATTCCATGCCAGAGGCCCAGCAGGGAGAGATAGTGCTATAATTCAGACAACATGATGAAATGAGATCTTGTATCACAAATACTTTAGTGGATGAAGAAACATAAACATTTCCTCTTTAAAACAAACATTCCCTCTTTTTATTTAAATTAAACGAAGATGTGGGACATCCTGAAGTTGCATCTACTATTTTCATTTAACATTTTTAAGGAAAATTCAACTGAACTGAGGCTTAGGGAGATGGTTGAATTACAACATCTTCTCTCAACACATATTTTAAGAATTTAGATTTACTTTGCCAGGTAGTTTTTATTTCAAATATTTGAAGTAGGTTGGAAGAAAAGCATGCAATGAGCTATATTTATCACAGGAGATATTTTAAAAGTAAATTGCATAAGCCTGAAAGAGTTTTACGTTTCTGTAATTAAATTGATATTGATTTGTTGAATATTTTAAAGAATCATTTTTGAGAACATGGGACAGGTCAGAATGTCCTTGCTTTTAACAGTGAGATCATAAACACTAGCAAGAGTCTATAGTTAATTTCCTGCCTATTTTGCAGCGTCTTAGTTAACCATTTTTGAATTTTCAGTTAATTATGTAGCATTTATAATCTTGATATTTGAAATGGAATATCCCTTCCTGATTGTTCTTATTTTTATTTATTATTATTATTAACTCGTCCTTTGTGTATGTAAATGCAATATGGTCTTGCTATACTTAGAGTTTGTGGTTTGCATGTGTGTGTTCCACATTGGCAACTGAATTTAGCTTGAGTATTATACTTTTCTGAATCTGCTTGAAGAAAACATGTACTACCATGAAAGAAAATAAAGCAAATGCAATAAAATGAAAGCATTGAAGTGTATCAAAGAGATTAAAGATGAATTATTATCTTGTCAAACCACATTGAATTGAGGTCACAGGTACGTTTTAGATCCTATCATTCTCTAGTGTCAAATCTGAGATTTTTCTTGAAAAGTATGTTCTGGCAAATCATAAGCAAATAATTTCATTCATGCTTGGTAGTTTGTTTCAAAAAAAAGCATGATGAACTGCAAATTTTAATGAAGCAATAGGAGATAAAAAAAATAAACTGTATCTTAATTAAAAACAAAATCAATTAGTTTAAGTATTGACGTGGGGAGTTTCTGAATGTTTCATTGTATTTGAGGTAAATAATGGCTTTAGACTGTTCCTTTTCTGTTTGTACAGTTGGACGTTTGCTGCTTAGACTGTGCTCTTAAACGTAAAGGAATTCCATTTTCAAACAACTTTCCAACCACTTCTCTCTATCAGGAATGTTCAGACTCAGAAGATCTCTTCAATGAAATTTAAAGTGAAGTAAATGGAGTGTTTGGCTTCTGTAGAGTTCTTTTGATGTAGGCATTTCAAGCAGTTCAACCAAAGAGGCTTTTTGGGGGTTTTTTTGTTTATTTTGTTTTGGTTTTTTTTTTTCTTTTACTAGGACCAGGTAGAGAAACTAAGCTGTAGAGCTGAAGAAAGCTCAAATCAAAAATAGTATTTCCAGAACCCTGATTCAGCTTAATTCATTAGCCTGCATCTGTTGGTTACCAATTCTGCATGCTAATATATTGTGGAAAATAATGAAATAACTTTGCTTAAGGCTACTAAGTCTTTATATCTCTAAAATCTCACTTCTTTTATTAAAGTAAATTATGGTACTTCATGTCAGTAGTGCTTTCGATCTTCTTTCCTTAGTGGATGTGTAGAAAATCAGTACTGGCAATGTTTTCTCTTTTGTTTATATCCTTGCTACACAAGTATTTTATCATAATATCAGTTCCAATTGAAAAAAGAGATGAGATCTGAAAAAGTAGACAATGTACAGGGAATGGTAATTTTTCACACAGGAGATACAGGAGAGACCTTTGTGACCTTGACCCCAAACTGGATATTCCAGGAGGTGTTCCTGATTGAGCTAATGACCCTTTTTCTTCCACCAGAAATTTGAAGATTTTTTTCTCTATTTTCTAGAAAAACTTAGTGTAGAGCAAGGAAAAGGATTACCCATGCCAATTCAAAAGAAAGCTCACATCAAATCTCTATTTCTAATGCATGCAGTGTTTAAAAAATTAAATCCTTCCTCAACTCCTCATGTGGTGCCAAATTGAGCTTTCATCTTCTGAGCAGAAAGAGAAGAAAAGCTGAAAGGAAAAAAAAAACCAAACCAAAACAGATTGAAGAAACATTTCATTACAGAAGAACAGGAAAGAGGAGTACTCTAGGGACTATATGTCTTAAATACCATGCTCTCACAGTAAATACATATTAATTAGTTGAGTCACCTGAACAGAAATATTCTGTCCAGTCTTATGTCCTATCCCCCCCAAAAATCTGCATTCATGTTTTTCTTTACAGTTGATAGATACTTGAGAAATTGTGATCATATTGCCAAAGACTGAGAATTTTTATCAGATTTTTATCTACCAACTTTCAGTGTTTTCTTGTAGGCCCAGACATTTTTTGCTAGTCTCAAATTTATTTGAAGATAATGAAAGATATGTATTCCCTATGCTCATGATAGTTTTGTGGGGATTTTTCTGTTGTTTCTAGTTTGCAAGTACAATTATAGCATTCAAAAACCCCAAAATTCCAGACATTTATAATTTGAAATATGGGTTTTATAGTTTTTTGTTGTTCCTAATGTTGTTAAATAGATTAGCTTTTTAAAGAAAATACAAAGGCACCTACCTTTTCTTACTAAAACGAAACATCTATGCATGTCTCATAACAATCCATTCATTTCCATTTCAAGTTAAATGAGGTTGAACTTGGCTGCACAAGAGAATAGGGAGCAATGCACTTTCAAAATTCCCCCACTAATTTTGCTGAAGGGACATTATGTACCCTATGCATTTGCTAGGTCTAAGTGTTCCATTGCCAAGGTGTAGGATGCTTCGTTTTGGTTTCTCAGATGCTGCACCTGACACGAGATTACAAGTGCACTTGAAAGCTTTTTGGTGCCTTGAGAATTGTGACAGTTTTCATGCGACATAAAATTGAGATTTGAGCCCAGTATATTTTTGAGACCTTTTTTAAACATTTGGAAGAGCTATAGAAAATGTATTAATTAATTATCCTAATTTAAAGGTAATATGTATTTTTTAAAAATTTGCTTAGGCCCTGTACTAAGGGATGTGGTGTGGCAAGCAGATCTTAAAGAGATATTTGAAATAGAGGAGAATGCCATGGTTTGTTTGGAATTACATCTAAATGGCCTGAGATTATTTAATAGAACATGTAAGAGGCAGGACATTTTCTTGAAATTATGATGGAAAGGTTCTTTGGTTTTGTTGCTGGATATATCAATGAATATAACAGGCAGGCTATGAGGCAGATTATAACCTCTGTGTCTGAGTTTTGTAAAAAAAAATCTGTTTTCTTCACAGATGAAGCTAAATTAGCATTTAGAAATGTGTTTTAACTGAATTGTTTCTAATAATAGAAAACATTAAACTAAATGATGTGAAAATGTGGTTGCTTAAACTAGTGTTGAGAATGTGTTGATGTGTTTTTTAAATTTCAAGAGGGGGAAAAGGTAAACAAATTAAAAGTTAAGTACTAGAAGAACAAAATGGAAACAAATTGTGCAGCCATCTGCAGGACATATTTTAATGACTAATACCAAACTATTTTATTTTAATAGAGTTTGAACCCTTTTGAGAACCAACTGTTATTTACAAGCTGACTCTATTAAGTGATAAGAAATGGCTGTTTGGTATCTAGATGATTAAACAAAACAAAGTCAATGTTGCTTAGAGGTTTGGAAAGCTTTGTATGAGCTTTGTGACAATGAAGTAAGTATTGCATTAAGGAAATTATTATGGTTTTCTATTTTAAAGAAAGAAAACAAATTGAAGTGTGAAATTAAGGTTAGATATCTAACTTCATGGAAATAAGCCTTCTTCAAAACATTAGGCAGTAAGATAATAGAAACTTTTAAGCACATGGATCGTTAAAAGGACTGAGGTATAAATGACAGCTATATGGTTTGTTGTTAGCATACTAACAGAGCCTTTCCCTTCCTTTACAAATTATCTGCTTATTCATTTCTTTGGCACTGCCATGCAGTTATTTTTATTAATTTTTAATAATAATAACAAACCAAAACAAATCTGTTTCCTTAGGTTTTCACAGAGACCGCTATAGAGATGCCAAAGCAGGAGGGATTTAAGTTGTCACTGAGCAGCCCTGCCTCTCAGTAGCTGGGGCCACCATCTCATCCTTTCACCCTCAGAGTGGAGTTTTGCACCTTGCTGTAATCTATGCCCTTCACAGAAATGATGCAGAAGGACAGAGGCAGAAGTCAGTCTGGTCTTCTGTCCACAGACTCATTCAAAATATAATTTTTCCCTCAACAGCAATTAGCTAGGTTTTTGGAATCATTAATTAGAGAGCAGAATTATGTTTTGTGGCTAGAAAATGTTGATAATACTAAATTACAGTGCATGATTTAACTATGTGTCTGTCCTAAAGCCTTTATCATATAATAATGATGATGATAATAATAATAATAATAGGTTTTATGAAATTATTAAGGTGTCTACTTATTTTGGAATTTTGGAAACTTCGTTTAGATTACAGCACTGGCTGATCTGGGTCCCACCAAAACAAGACCATTACACAGAGTGTAGCAAATAGTATAAGAAAGAACTGTGCTATGGACAGGAATGTTTTGACCTTCCTGTTGCTTATCTACATCAGCTCTGCATTGTGTACTAACATCAGGTTTTGTGCAGTCCCGTGGTGAACTGAATCAGGGAACAGATTTGGTAGAAAATGAACAGACCTTTTGTAGTTTCAGAGTTATAAATTTGCCATTCCATCTGGGCAAGAGATGTGATGAATGTGAGCACCAGAGCAAGGGAGGCAGTAGGGCTTGGTAATGAGAGAGGTGAGTTTGGGGATGTGAGTTTGCCTCATTTTACAGAAATGCAGTTTGTTGTTGAATTACTGTAATTGCTTTGCATGAAACCAGAGCAGAGAGGGTAAGCACAGAAAGTTAAAGAAAGCCCACAGAGTTTCTATGTGGAAAAAAATTGATACTTTTTGTTTGGCTTTCCCGCCATAGTGTTTATTTAAAAGAACTGAAGCAGGTAATGGTAAAATGGGTTTACTTTTGCTGTAAAGTGGGTGTACTTTCACTGGTCCATTTATAGCAATAATAAAAAAGCTTCACCCAAACGGGGACAGTATTAAAGTAGACACATCAGAACTTTTTTCACTGCAAAACAGTTCAAACAGGCTTATTTTAAAGAATCATGTGGCTTATTCTCCTGGAAACACCAATATAATTTTTCTTTAGTTTCTCTGTATTTTCAGGGTGTCCATATGACTAAACTTTGACTTTCCTTAGAATAAGGTCCTTTTCTCAAAATTCCCAATTATTTCTTCAACCCTTTGCTAATAAAAAGACAAAATAGGAAGTTGAACCTTCTCAGCCAGCAGTATAGTAACTATGAGGTCCTTTGGTACCCACAGTAGGCAGGAGCTCATAATTCCTGTGCTCTGTGGGGTGATTTTGGTCCTGGGGTAGTTTAACCAAGAGTAACAACAATAAGAAACCTTCCAGAAAAGTCCTACTGTGTCATAGCCATGACTTCTGACATGTCAGGAGAATACATTTGCTGATGCATTTTCTCTACCTAAGTAGCAGCACAAGCAAGAAACATTACAAAAGTGAGAATTAAGAATGAAACCACAAAATACAATTTTTTTTAAAATGTGAAAGAAATGCATCTGCATTAAGAAGTATCAGAGGATTTAAAAGTAATTCAATATCTTTTTCCATAGCCCAGTCTTTTTGTTATGTCATTAAGTAGTAAGTAATGGGATTTTTTGCAGGAAAGACATCTTTTATTTCTAAATCAGTGACATAAATCTAACTATATGGATTAGGAAGTCATCCTTATCTACTTACAGTCTAATCTGCTGATGACACATAGTGTGTTCTGGTGGCATTTCTTTAATATTGTAGGAGATGAAGAGGTCATCAGTCACTTCCAGATTACCTTCAATAAGGCTTTCAGAATGTGCTTTTAATGAGGCTAATTTTTAATATTAAAATTGTGTACAATTTCCTGACATGGGTGATGAATGTCAAATGAAGAAAACCACAAGTGCAACTATTGTAACAAGGGTCTACTTGCTGTCTATTATTCCTGTCTTATTCCTCATGCCTAGCCCTTAATCTTCACATATCAGAAAATATATAGCTCTGGAATTGCTGCAGATCTACAAAAACGTGCACATCTAAATAATGAAGGTTTGTTAATAGCGAATCCGAATAACAAATATATAGAAATATTGCTATTAACGTATTTGAAAAATATGACTGCTTGAATGGCTTTAAAGTATAAATTCTTGGCAATAAATGCTGTTAATATTTTCCTAATTTTTGGTCTTGTACAATTTTTTTTTCAATTCCTTTAAAGTGGTTAATATATCACATGTTGTGTGATGTCCCTTGCTGTTCCTGCTGCAGTTGGTTTTTCACTGACTTGTACATCTTAAAGTTTCAAATCTTACCACTGCCATACAGGGCTTTGTCAATAGAGTGAAAAAATAACACAATATATTTGGGGAATTAATCCTTTATTATGGCTCTGAACAGTATGAAAACAGACTAGATAAATGAGCTCAGAAGGAGGAGACTGTGTTCCTTTTTGTAATTGTTCTCAGTCATCCTCTTTGTAGGTCAAGTATGTTGAGATTGTCACATCCTGTCTTACCTGATGATTTCCATGAAGATCAGGATTAAAGACTGAGCATGAAAAGGAATGGTTTATTAAGTTTGGTATTTTTTAGTACTTTGTGGGATTGTTGCAAATTTACTTATATAAAACAAAATTTGGAAAAATAGATTAGTTTTTCTTATATAAAGATGGACTTATTAAAATCAGTTTTAGGTGCTGCATTACCGTAATGTCTACTGAAAGATTTTTCAATGGAGAAAGAAAAATCTGAGATCTCTATCTATAACAAATAATTCCTATATAAAAACTATATAACATTAATTCATTTCTGTAATGGCATTATGACTAACTAGTCAAGATTCTTGAGTATTAAAAAAAAATAAAAACCAGGCCCCTTCCCTTTTAACTTTGTACTATGTTAATCCATGCTTTTCATTGTAAAACTGCTATGTTAACTGTGAAGGCAGCAGCAGCAGCTGCAAAGGTAGCAGAAAGCTAGCAATATATACACAAAGATAGCAATAAATGGATCCCTTGTGTCTTCTCACGAGAGTACATTCTGTCAGTGGGATAACTCTGCCTTCAGTCAGTAATAATTTATGAAAATTAACTATTCTGTGTCAAAAGGACTGTATTCATTTAAGTGATAGGTCTTGGCAGGCAGCAAAATGTGGGGTTTTTTATTTTATCTGTGATGCATTTTTTTAATCAGCTAAGGAGCAAATTATCCCATCAGATAACTGTCTTGTTAGTGTCACTTTGCATGAACCAAATGAGAACATCTTGACATGTTTTAAAACTGATATATTTATATTTAAAAGGAAGGAAAGTGGAAAAAAATCTCCCAGAAAGAATGGAAAGCTGACACCTCAGTTTTCAGAATATACTACTATATTGCTGGCATATCTAAATGCAGTTTGGAATGATAGTATAGATGACTGCACAGAGGCTAATTAGTTTCTTGCTTAGGTTTTACTTAAAGAGAGGCAAACAAAAGCTAGAGCTTTTTGACATTGTGAAAGTTTTTGTCCTGTGTTTTGAAGAGTATGAGGGTTACCTTGCAATCTGCAGTATAATGTTGCTTGTTATGTAATTATTTTAACTTTCCCCCAATTAAATAAATAAACAAATAAATCAACGTAGTAGCTCATTGGAAATATCCAATCCACATATCACTGAAGAGTTGTCTCTTATGTGTTGGAGAGAAGGAAAGAGGCTCAGACATACTTATATCAATAAAACCTGCATGCTAGCCATATCACTAACTTCTCTCATTTGCACTTTTCCATCCCTGTTTGTTTCCAGTCATAAAAATAAATAAGACTTGTCAGAATACAAAAGTTTGCTAAGAGTTAGAGTCATTATTCACAGCAAGCCGATCTGTGAACAGCTGTATTAGCTATGATAGCCAGATGTGGAACCTGTATGGTCTTACTGGAAGCTACTTTCTAGTATTATGTGTGTTTTACTATCTCATATGTTTGTGTTTGATGCAATGAAATTAAGGAATTAAGGTAACCTCAGACAGCGTCAGAAATCTGCCCTCCAGGCTGGCCACCAGGACTGAGGCTGCAGATTTAAAATGGACATGAGGTTCACCTAGACCTAGCTTAATCCCTTGTGTTCAGACAGAAGAAAGGATAATGAGACCATCTGCTTCAGGAGCTCACTATGCTGTTATTAGGTACCTATGGCTGAGTAGATTCCAAAGCAGTACTTTGCCATGCTTCAGTTTTTAATTGCCATAATCATTAGAAAGATATTCCTGATATTAACCCTAGGTCTTTTTATCAAACCTTTACCTTTGTCAGTAAATGATGATTCTTGTCCTGCTTCTGTAGACTGATATGTGGAAATGGCTCTGACATGAAGAAAAACCTCATGACATTTCTCTTAAGACTTTATGATGAGGAGATAAATGGTCATGTCTTTCCAAAATCATTTGAGTGTTTGCAAATTCTCAAAATCTTAATTCCTTGAACTTTTCTCAGGAGATCTATTGTAGATTCCTTTTTTCAATAAAGAAATCCATCAGTAACCAACAAAGCTGACACATTTCATTCCAGTTGTCATGAATTCCATGCCCATTAATAAATCCAAAAATCAGGTTGCCTTTTTTGGAGCAGTGTTGCATTACTGATTTTCATTGATATACTGCTCACTGTGAAACTGCTGTAACTGCTAATTTTTTGCCATTTGGTTCTTATGCATTTGTCTTCTCCTGATTAACTGCAGTCCTCAAACACACTTTTGCCAAATGGCTTGTTGATTTCAGCGCATGTCTTCAGCTTGACAAAACCATTTGGAATTTTGATCTTATTTTCCCTCTACCCACTCTACAGGAGAAGTTGTAGTTTCTCCTGTTTTGGACCTGCTGACATTGTGAATGTATCTTTTTTCTTGTTCCCCTGGTGAGGTTTCCCAGTGAGAGCTGTTTCAAGACACCTTTTTTATAAGACTGCTGGACACTGGTAACTGGCCTTTTGGTGCAATTTCATTTTTCAGATTTTGCCTTTAGCTCTTTTAACTGTCCTCTGTATTTAATTTCCTTGAAATTGCTTCTGGTGGAGGATGCTGAAGCCTTGCTGAAGTTTCTGACTAAATGCCACAGTACTCATTTAGCTTTTAACTCTTGGATGCAGAGAAGGTTATCCCAAGTTAATGCTGATAAAAGTCAGCCAGTACCACTGTCTCTGCCTCCCTATGTATCATATGTAATCTTTAGCACATTTTCTGATGCAGTTCTCGGGCATTCTGCTGCTGTCAGGGCAGTGGAAAAGGTATTTTCACCGAATTAACGTCTTGCAGATCAAAGCTCTAATATTAGCAGAGGTTCTACATAATGGGCTGCAAACACTTTATACCATTAGTGGGACATCTTGAGCTCCCTCACGACTTGCCTTTGGGTTATGAATCCCATCTCACTTTCAGACAGGGTTTTTTCTTTGGTGATCTGGGTGGTGCTTAACATGCTCATGTCCTGCAGTTTGCTTTTGGCATTGTTATTACAGTTTATTGCAGAAGAACTCTTATGAATTCATTATAAACACAGAGAACTAACTTTAGGAACACTCTATATGCAGCTTTTATTATTTTTTTTTGTCGTCTGAGGAAGAAGCAATAACATTTAATTAGCACTTTAGGGAAAGCTGTTGACTTGAACCATTACAGTAGTTTAATTATATTGGCATCCAAAAAACATTTACTTAATTTTTGAGGTGCAACCAGTGTTGCTTTTCATGGAACAATAAAGGGACCGGAATTATGATATATTAAGTTGCATGTACTGGGGGTCAAAAGGCAGGAAAAAATAATGCTGACATATGCCAAACTGCATTATTGGGAATTTTATGTAACTAAATTTGTAGAAAGACAAAAAGTTTGAACACTGTCTTAGAAAACATGTCAGAACGTTGTTGGTAATCATAGGGGAGTAAGATTAAGATTTACTTACTTTATTGTCTGCAGGTTTCTTTGACCAGGGAAGTGCAATAAAAGATGTGTTCACTCAATATTGAAAGAAATATATTTATTGGTTTTGGTCTGTTGTGTAATAAGTTCTTCAACTTTTACAATATTGAGGTATACATGTTACATACAGGGCAAATATTAGAGCTGGATTTTTTTTTTTGCTTGTTTTGCCTTTTTTTTTTTTGCTTCTCTCTTGGCCTGTAAATATATTTTCCCCAATATTTACCAGTTGAGGGAAAAGCTACACTGCTGTGCTTTTACACTGACATTGCATCAAAGTGGTTTCAGCAGCTCTCTTGACTCCCTGCCAGCTGGAGGCAGGAGCTGCCAGTTCCCCTCCCCTCCAGCTGCCTCTGGAGCTGGGCTGGGGTCAGCAGAGGTGTGGTGCCATGGTTGAGAGAGGCAACTGATGGGGACGGCTGTGCAAATGCCTTCTGTGTTTTTGGAAATGTGCGCAAGAACGTTTCGTTCCAAGACTAGCTTTTGCACCTGGAATAATTCTGTCTAAAAGGGCATGTTCAGCCATTTCTTGTTCTATGTTGTATTTGTTCGTTTGTTATGGATCTCATTACAGAGCTGAGTGTGACATTCAGAATGCAGGAGGGAATGTAATATTAATTAACAGTAGAAATGGCTCTTCTGCAAGCTAACTTGGAGCTTTCTAAGCATGCATTTTCTGTAAAAAACCATAAAAGGCAATCAGATCTTCAGTTGGAAGGATTGTTGGCCTGGTGTGGCTACGAGTTCTTTAGCACAGAACATGTATTTCATTCTTGAGCATTTTTTATTTTCAACTATAAGTTCTATTAAAAATAATTGTCGGCTTTGCCTTCATTGTGACTAGAAATGGGGATATGGGATCAGCAGTAAGGTACTTGTGTGACAGTAGTTCAGAAAATGGGAAGGTGGAAGATTAATGTTGTTATTTTGATGTGATTTTGGTGGGGGTGCCTCTCATTTTGAAACTGGGGGTCAGCTGAGGTTTGCTAAATGAGTCAATGAAAGTGCTAGGTGAAGGACATTAAGGAAAACAAGGCTGGAATGGATTTTGCTGTTTATGCTTGGATAATGTAAAATTTGTGTGCGTATGTAAGCTGTTCTTTGTAGTTTTATTATTGTTATAATAACACTGTCCCTTGGATATATCTTTCTTCCTTCCCCTGCTTTTCTGGCTGTGATGCATCAGCTCCACTGTATTCAGGAGTTGCTATTGTATAGATCTCTGATGTGTATTTTCAAAATCTCCCTTTGCTACCATAAAGCTCATTGTCTGGAAGTTTCCATACAGTCCACTGTAGCTACCTGTGCTTCCCCAGCCAGTCTCTTCCTGCATCCCCATCTTCCAGTCCATCATTTGCCTCACTTTTCCAACATTTCCTGATGAAAACATTAAATGTGGAAATAAAATAAACATAGTTTGTAAGGAATGGAAGAAATTCTAATTAGGAAATAAAAAACTGGCAGCGGGACATAAGTGAGTAGAAGGAGTGACTGCAGGGAGCCTTCTTGCAGCTCTGCTCCTTAGCAGCTTTCACCTCAGCATCTTTTTAATATTTCTGTGCTGGTTCATTTGGAGAAATACTGCTGAGATCTGGATAAGCAGAGGATAAAAAACCATCTGAGGTCAAAAATCACTGGCATAAGAGGTTTGGAGCTAAGAAGGCAGCATCAAATGATAGAAATAATTGGGTAGTTTCTCTTTAGAAAATGAAACCCTTCTCTGTGCTTAAAATTTGCAAGAGGCCTCTGCCTGAAAATGTTTGTCTGGCTGTCTGGAACTTGTAGTCTGTAGCTATTAGCTATTGAGACTGAGTTGAACACAGACATTTTAATGAAATGCCTTTTAAAGGCATATTTTATTTTAATGCGTTTCCTAAACGTGAAAGGAAGCACCCTAATAAGCAAATATTATAGAAGATCGATCTGTGTTTGGAATGTATTGTGTTAAATATTAAACCGAAATTCAATCTTCAAGGTTTGAAAAAAAAAAAATATATAAGCCTCAATGTGACCTTAAATACGACACTGCCATCAGTGACTTTATGATAAATTGGCAAAAGCAATAATCTGTCTCTGAAATCAGATATGGCTGTAGTATCTGTAGAGTTACATTTCTGCTTATGCAGAGGGGTCTATTCAATTCATCAAAAAAGTGGATTTAAAAGCAAAATGTAATCTGTTAAGATGCAAGACCTGGCAAGTTTTGTGTTTTTTCAGTAGCATAAGATCGAAACTGCTTTAGTTGAGGATGGAATTAAACTTTTCCCTAGATATTTGCAATATTACATTTTCAAGAGGCACCAAAAGCTGGCAAGCAGATGAAAGAGGAAAATGTTTTAAAATATTTTACTTTAAACTACAAAGAGATGGGGTGGGGGCAGGGGTATGTAAGCGTGTTGATGTGTTAAATGGGTGCCTGGATATTGTTAACTACTGTAGTTGCTGAGTACTCATCTCTGTCAGTTTTATGGATTTAGCCAGGGTTTTAATCTTATGATTTAGTTGTGAAAGGGGAGAGT
The DNA here is from genome assembly GCF_028018845.1 of Melospiza georgiana. Taxonomy (NCBI): domain Eukaryota; kingdom Metazoa; phylum Chordata; class Aves; order Passeriformes; family Passerellidae; genus Melospiza; species Melospiza georgiana. The sequence continues at coordinate 38,238,162 of NC_080430.1, read as the reverse complement.
GGGCATCTGCAGAGGAAACTTCAGAGCTGTCTCTGGGCTCAGTCTGGAAAGAAACCTTGGAGACATGGCTGCACCCAAGAATGTTTTCGTTTGTGTAAGGAAGAAGCTCAGAGGGGTGTTCTGCTAAATAAATAAAGACAGTCATTGGGACAGCAAGGACAGCAGATACGCTGCATAAAGATGGTTCTAAAGGTGAGTCAGATAGGGCTGGTGAGACTGGAGTACCCTGGCTGTGTGGAAACAGATGAACAAGAGCAAGGGTCAGTTCAAAATCTAAAAATATAAATGGTTTTAATCATATGGTTCAATTTCTATTGAAGTTGGTAAAGAGACTAATTTATCTTGATGTCCTTGACTAAGACAAAACCTCTGGATCAGTTTCCTTAAAATGCATGAGGTATCTGCTACTCCAGATCCCTGATCTGCTTTTATTTTAATCACTTTTTTAATGAGAAGTAGTAATTTTATTGCTGCTTTGATTTCCTACAAGAACCTAATAACAATTTGATATTGAAAGGTTTTGTACAAGTTTATCTCAGATCATATAACACTTCAAAATCTGGATTTGTTTTTTCTTAATTATGTGTTGCACAGAAAAAAAAAGCCTAAAATCTTCTAAATAAGGAGTGCTCATTTGTGTTCAGACTAATACTTAATATTATTAATTAATTTATGAAGTACGGAGTTGCACGGATCCTTCTTTTCCTTTGGTTTTAACACTACTTGTGATGGATAATAAAATAAGAAAACCTGTAGTGCTGTTGAGCATTTATAATGCTTCATTAAAGAAGTGTTTTTCTCTCTGTTTTGAAATGGCACCATGTTCATTTTAACAATATTGATTAATTAGGTTTCTGTTTAATGATGCGTATATAAGGTGGAGGATATCTGGCTGTACACAGCACAAAATACTTATTGAAGTGAGCCTTGTGTTGGGTGCAGCAGGTCCCTGCCTATACAGCTTGAAAATGTATTTAATGCCCTGTAAGTGCAGAGCCTCACAGAAAAAAAAGGGCAGATAGGAGAATGTTCATGTTTTGAAAGTGAGGGAATGACAGAGGCTGGCTTTTTTACAGGCAGGCATCATTGTTTTACAAAACACCACCGGCATAACCCAAAGCTAGAAGTGTGTTTTAGGGTAGGTGTCTGAGACTGCTTTCAGCTTCTTGTAGCTAATTATACTTAATTCAAGAATAAATTACTTTACAATTTCTAACCAAATTTAAAAGACTGTCTGAATTGGCTCTCATGAGCTGAAAGGTGCGCCTACCTATTTTGTATATGTTCAAGAAATTTAGGATTTCATGGCATGCGAAAGCATTTGTAGAACATTGCAGTTAAGAAACCATGACATTCAAAAGCTATTTTGTGGTTGATATGTTTTAAATTGTCAGAACTTATTTTAGAACAGGGCTGTTGAAGGCTGTCTGAAGCTACGTGTGCGCATTACTATTTTTTGCAGTGACCCTAGTCCTGGTAGAAATAGGCTTACTCACAAACAGTGGTAAGTCTTTATATTAAATGGCCTAGTCTATTTCTGTTGCCTTAATCTTGTCCTTATGAGTTTGTATAAATCTGCTTCTTTCATTGTTATGCATGGCACAAAAGGTACTAAAAATATCTAATGTTTTTTTTACTGCATACTGAAACAGTGATAATAAGATGAAGAATATTTTGTTTTATGTAACTCCTGCTAGGCTAATATTACTCCTTTAAAATGTCATTTTGTGTCAACACACCCAGCTAAAGCTGTAGGACCTTAAATGCCACCCACACAAATAGTCTCTGATTCCTGCTAGCAGTCGTTTTCCTTAAGTATCTATCCAACAGATGGATCCCAATTTCCTTGTAAGGCAGAAACAGTTAAAGTAGGATGGAGCCACAGGAACTTTATATTACAATGCACTTTCAATTCATATTACTTGCTATCTTCTTGTAGCATAGCAGCTTGAGACACTGGTGATCTTCCCTTTTTAGTAGCCATAAAAATGTTCATACTGTGTTGTGTTTTCCTTTGTGTTAAATCTCTTGCAGGCTTGGAACTTTCATATGAAGGATGTTGGTTTGAATGGCCATTCTTAAGTTCAGATAAGAATAGCAGGAAAGGGTCATGTTGCTGGACTGAATCTTTTTTTTGGCAGAGAGTTTGTGGAAAAACAGACATGCGAGCTTCAAATTTAAATACATACAAGATGTTATGATAGTAGTGCATGGAAAAATGGAGAAGAGAGTTGCTACTCTGTCACTTTGATAGATGCATGCCTGAATAGATATTATACCCTTTGTACGGAATTTTTGGAATCAAATTTTTTTAAGTTTTTTTCCCTTTCAGGATACCATATATGCAGGCAGCCTGGACTAGATGCATTCACTTCTCTTTTTAGCCAGCAAAACTGAAAAGTCCTGATGTTGATAATGGCTAGAATGGTCTTAAATACTAGACTGTGAAATAGGTTTTTCATGGGAGATGGGAACAAAGCTGATTTGACAAGCATTGCATCATAAATGAAAAGGAAGTCTTGCTTTCTAACCTGTCTCATGGCTCTGTAATTCCTCTGTTTTCTTGCCAAAAAAAAATTTACTGCTAATTTAACTTCAAAGATCTTGGCAAGCTTTTTTTTTTTTTTTTTCTTTAGCAAATTCCCAACATTTTGATCATCACTACTATTCATATATTGACAGTGTATATTCCTGTAGCTGCTTTGGGTATTTTAAATAAATTTCAAGTTTAAGCACATGGAAGTAGTGCATTTTAGTTGATAATCCTCCACCATGTATTAACTCTGTACTGTTAAAACAGGTTTTAATTAAACATAAATTAGTCTACAACCTTCCACTATGGGTCTTGTAAGCTAACATCTAATATACACACTAGTTAAATAGACAGGAGTGAGATCCAGTTAGATTCATTATTAGTAGTGTCCTCTGATGAAAATGAGAGGAGAGCTGAACTCTTCATCCTTGGTTATGTAAAGGAGGGCAGATGAAATACTGTACCATGCTCACCTTAGAGGGAAGACACAAAAGGCAGAAATTAAATGCTAAATGCTGAGTTGCATGGGATTAGAGCTGGGACATGGCCAGCTGGAAAAGCGAAAGAGAGGGAAACAGAGAAGAAAGCAAGAAAGCTCTGGAATGCAGCCATAAAGAAATAAGGATGTGGGAAGAGATTTCAATGGAGAATGATCCAATGATGAGTTAATATTGCCCCTACATTTTAATGGATATTATGGATTAATGGAGCATGAACAACTGGAGCACAGAGGGGGTGTGGAGTCCCTGCATGCTAATGAGGGATAAAGTACAGCTCCGCTGTCATCTGAGAGAGGGGGAGCAAACGCTGCTGAGAGGTTGTACTTCTGTCATCTTAGTATGGCAAAGACAAGATCTGTTTCTTGGGGTTTGGTTGTGGGGGTTTTTTGGTGGTGTTTTCTTGTTTGGTATTTGTTTCTCCCCCTTTCTGCAAGCTCTTAAGTCTGTGAAAATGCCTGAACTTCAGTGCAGTTACTCTCCATATGGCTGAAGTGAGGAGCGTCCATTTCTTGGATACAGGAATGACCATAATAAATCTATTACCTCACTCTCTTCATTTTCAGCAAAGCCTGGGACAATAGTTCCCCTTCATTAAGTTTTTTGGAAATGTCTTTTCAATAGATTTTACCTGAAAATAAGGTTTTTGAAGGAACAAATGTAAAGCAAAGCTATGGGATAAAGCAAATTCTTATTTGGGGGATATGATATTAACAGTATTCCTTGAAGATTAAATAACTGGTTGAAAACCTCTGCAGTTTATAAATAACTTTGTATCATTGGCACTGGGACACCTTGGAGCTCTGTTCTTAGCCGCGAAACATAATCATTGTGGTTTTTCTTTGCTCCTTGAAAAGATGCTTGGGGTTGAGATCTGCTGTTCTGACATTGGATGGCCACCACTGATGTTTATAATGTACATTTTACATATTTTTGCCTACCACCATCTCATTTTTTTTTCATTACTACTGTCTCCATTTTCCTTGGGGAAAAGCAGAAGAAGATGCACAGAAATTAAATGACAGTTAGTCCAACAGTACCTTCACAAACGTATTTCTAGGAAAAGTGTTTACTTTCTGTTCTGCAATTTTATATGGACTTACTCTGCCATCTCCATAGCTCATGAAGTGTAACTATGCGGGGTCCCACTGTAATACCCATGCATAATGCATGGTTTTTTGCCTTAAAAATTGCCTTGCATTAGAAACAATGCAAAATCACAGACTGCTTTGAGTGGCGTAACAGGGGAGTAAGGGCATGGAAAATCTGTTTGGAATAACTTAGTTTCATAAAATATTTGTTTACGGTATGAATTTTAATAATTAATGTTTGGATTAAAACATTTTCCTTATCTTCTTCTTCCAGCAGTAGGGTCAGCACCTATAGCTGCACAGAAGGGAACCAGAAAAGCTTCCAGACGCAAAGCTGACAAACACAGTGCTTCAGCTGCAACCTCAGCACATGCTGCAAAATTACATAGATTACTGCACTAATGGGAATGTGTTCTGGGCTTTTTTTTCTGGCCAGATCACTGGCGTGCTGTTTAAGCTCTCTTTTTAGTTCTGAATGTCGTTTTTTCCTTTTGGTATTATAGAATGTGTATGCCAACACCTTAATGTACCTTTTAATACAATAGGAATTGTTCCTGCTTCCCTTCCTTTTATAAAGCTTGTTTACCTTCAGGAGGCAGATAAGCCATTTGTGAACTAAAATCTCCTTTCTCTGTAGTGCATCCCTTAGTAGCTCTATTGTCTCTGTTGTTGGTGTTGCAGTATATTCACTCTAAAACTGTGAGCTCTCAAGTGTAGAGATTGATATGGCTGTGGCACTATTTTTATTATTCAAATATAAATAGAAGCTGCAGGTGGGCACTATTTTCTCTTAAAAATGTTTTTCTTAAGCTCTAGGTTTTTAAATCTTTGAAATGCATAGGTTTTTGGGGTTTTTTTCTTCTTCTTTCAGGACAATAAAATAGGATAAGACTCCTAGATTAGTATCTTTTATAGCTTATTAAAAAGAGAAATAAACCAATGCCTAATAAAGCATTGGAAAAGCTCTTCTTGTGGATGAATCTTCTAAAATTTTAAATACACACAAAGGAGCAAGCAAATGCTTTGAAAGTATTGAATCTTAAAATTGATATTACTTTTTCCTTCATTATTCACACTGATTTAAACATAAGATCATGGCAGAATTGCTGTAAGTAGACTCCATCGATTTTTTTAAGATGACTTAAGATTGAAGTAGCATGAAAACTGCTTAGAGAAATGCAGAAGACAGATAATTAGAATAATCTATTTCCCAAGAGAAAAACCTGAAAAATATTTGTGCAAAAGTAGAAAGGTCTAAAGGTAATTGTGGCAATGGGGAAGAATATGATTATTTCATAGGCACCTGCTTCTAAGGGAAGATTAGTTGAGAACTGCAGATACATTTAAAATTTATTGGTGCACAAAAAAAAACCAAAACAAAACAGTCCAAGACCCCTCTTTCCATAACGTTTAGACAAAAGTGATTCATCTTGTGTCATTACTTGGGTGGACTATTGATGTGTATGTATGTAGGCTTGTAAAGTCAAGCTATTACTATTGCTATTCTAATTAAATAAGGACTTGTTGAACATACATGTGAGAACACCTGCATCCTAGAGAGCTGTGTGCCCCAGCCAGTAAAAATATTGCTTAATAAGATTTTCACTGTTACCCTTGTTTTCTCTCCCAAATCAGAAGCCCTGTAATGCCACAGGGAATGAGAAAATTGCATTTGTAAGAAGACCACTTAATGCCTGCCAAATTTCTATTCTGTGCAGTAAATTTGTGCTCTTTCTGAGGGCTTACATGTAAGTATCTTTTTAGCATGTATGGATATTTTAATCTATTTTTGTGCCTCATGAGATAGGAAAGAGAAGGGTTGTGCAGTGCCAGCAGTAGAGCATCACCTTTACCCAGAGGCATAGGAGAGCAGAAAATGTGTATTCCATCTGGAAGAACGGATCTTGCATGCATTTGCATAAAAATATTCCTCGGCATATGTGACCACTAAGACAATGTACACGTGGTGCATCTTAACAAAACTTTGATGTGTTCAGGCAGTATAGATTGTGATAATTTATGCAAAAAAATATTCTAGGCAACTGACTTGCTATGATTCTCTTTCATTTTTCTGAGGGATTATCTTCACTTTGGAGTAATGTTGTTTTCTCTTGAGGAGTGCTTTTATAGCTTTCAAGCAGAAAAACTGAAATGATAATGCTCATGTTTCAGTTGGGAAACTGCTTGCTGTCAGGATCTGATGTGGCTTTTACTTGTGCCATAATTACATGAATTCATGACAAGATTGTGAAATCAACAGAAAATTGTTAAGATTTTTAGTGTTTGATGGAGAGAGATATTTGGATATACCCAGAATGGGAAATATTCATCTGCTTTTGTATTTAGACCGTCCTAAACCATATTGAAATGTGTCTGGGTGAAAAAACATGTATGCATTTTGCACCTTCCAGAAGTCAAATATGCTAAATTCTCAGTCTCAATTTTGATCTCAGAAACAGAGTCTCCGGTATTCTTTGTTTTCTTTAGTGTTTCAGGTTGGTGTGGTTACTGGATTTTTTGAGGGTTTTATCATCATTATGCACAGTGTCAAATATATTATAAAGTCTGAAATGTATTTACTTGCTATGATGGGCAGTAATGTTAGAGGAGAGCTTTTTTACCTTATTTCAATACATTATAATACATTATATTTGAAAGGCTTCTATAGGTTTATTTTATATACTTTCTGGAAAAAAAAACAACTGTCAGCCTACTGAAGCTGAGCAATTTTCAGGTGAAGAGAGAAATCAGTGCATGTTTGTAGGGATAATTGGAGGTTGCAGTTGCCACTTGCTCTCAGTAGAGATTTTAAGCACTGGAATAATTTTAAACATGGGCTAATTAATCCCTGCAACACTGCTGTGAGGCAGATAAGAAATGCCATATTGTACAAGCATGGTAGAGATGATAACTTCAGGCACAAGTGTGTTAAGTGTGTAGGTAAACCAGGATTATCACCCAGTACACTTGAATTCCAGTGAGCTGTGTGCTTGAATAATAACTTTCATCTGAACTAGAAGAATTAGCAAACAGTTCACATCTCAGAAAAGAGGAGAAATTCTCCAAATTGTAAGAGAATTTCACGTTTTCCCTGTTCAGAATCTTGATATGATCAGGATGCTCTGTGGCTGGGGTCCTTCACCTTTTTTTTTTCCATGCATATATATGCATTAAAATGCAGTTAGAGATAGACATAAAATTGATGTGGCACCTGTAGTTTTGTCCATTTAATTTTATAACAGTGTGATCCCAGCACCATACAAATTTACATTGCCCTAATAAGTACTCTATCCATTAGGCAGTGGCATTTTGATCTGAGAGAATAATTTTTAAAATAATAATAATAGTAAAAAGAAACCAGAATAAAATGGTAGTCCTGGTAGTCTCTACAGTTAGAGACACTGTATTTGAGGCTTTTATGTCTGAGTTCATGACACATCAGAACAATTATGCTTATTATTGCCCATTACACAAGAAGCAGTATCTTTGTCTAAAGAGTCTGTCAGGAAGAGCTTAAATCTCCAAACACTCTTATTTTTCATCACACGCAGCTAAATTCTATTTCAGCTAGAGACTGTTCCAGTTGAAGAAACCCAATACCTTGAAATTCGCCCAAGTTAGCCAGAGAATAAGTGTGTAGCTGTGTTTTATTGTTCAGATCAGCACATATGTGGCATGAATAACCTTAGTGGATTAAAGATGATTATATGCTCTGGGTAATATTAACAAGTATACAGCAAGAGCAGAAGATATGTTCTTTAAGAAGAATTTTGACAGAAGTTAATCTCTTATTTAACAGTCAGAGCTACATACATATTGAGTTTAAAATTTTAGTTAGAACTTTTCCAACTTTGAAGAGTTTCCTGGTTATTTCAGGATAACATTATAATCTTTCAAAACAAAATTACAACAATGCAATTTTTGTTACGAAAAACAAATGTATAAATGGAAGTTTTGGGATTTCTGTTTTAATATCCTCATATAAAATGTATTAAGATAATATATGAAAGTTGTGGAAGTCACCACTGATTTCTGCTATGGTTTTGAAAAGAAGAAATCCCCTTTCCACCAGGGAAAATGACATTGGATTAAGTAAACTATTGCAACTTGAAATAGAAGATTATTTTGTGATATTATTTTTTCTATATACTAAATTTACTAGCAAGGAATACACCAAGAAGGTAGTGATCCTTAGTCCTGACTAGGATTTTGATCTTCATAATCAACAAAAAGGACTTAGCTTTCATAGTGATATACTACTTTATTTTTCTCTGAAATTACCACCTGGGCTGGCATTTTTCATGATAAATTTTTGAGCAGCTATGTGGTCACTAATACAGTATCTCTCCAAGGATGAATGGACCTGAGTGTATCACTGGTTTCACATGATCTCTCTGTTCATTATGAAAAATTATGAGGAATCCATATCTTGGAATAAACAAGGACATAGTTTTCAACTCTAGAACCACAAATTAATTCATAGTTCACAGTTGCAAAATTTTTAGGACACAGTTCCTCAGACTGTGCAACTAAAACAGGTTTTTTTACTCACATTTGTGTTCATTGGTACATAGACTAGAGTCAATATTTTAACAAATATGTATCACTCCCCCCTACAGCATTTTCAGTGTAATAAAGATTGTAGCAGTTCCTGACTTTCTTACATTTAAGTATTTTGAAGGTATTTTGAAGATATTTAAAGATTTCTACCTGTATTCTAATCTGCAGCTGTACTGCTTCTCCTTTTTCAAATCATCAGCTTGGTATAGTTGAAGTGCAATAACCAGGAATTTTTACTTAGGTTTTGAGGGATTTTTTTTTTTTTTAACTTATGAACAAATCTTCACCACTTTGTACCATAATACAGTGAAAAAAAAGAGAAATTAGTTTTACCAACATGAGTGGTCGACATCTGCTTGGCAGTACAGTAAGAGTTTTTTGTGAGCATACAAGAATACTTAAATACACATCCACACATACCTGCATATAAATAATTCTGAACAGTGGTCAGGGTATTGCAGGAAATTGGATTGGCATTTAATAAAGCTTTCAGGTGTTTGGGCATTAAAATACTCTAACACAAAAATGACATAAACAGTGATGTAGTGTCCACAGCCTTATGAACACTTAGTTGTATCCTGCTGTTAAGCTTGCAAGTGATACTTCATTTTAGATAGGGATCATAGCCATGGTAAGGAAAATGTGTGAGTGATAACCAGTGATGCTTCTTGGCTGGAAAAATAACCATATAACTCTCAGATTTACGTTGGAGAATAAGCCTATTCCCCCTTTACCCAAAGGTGAAGGGGTGAAGGGCAAGAATTCGTACTGGGTTTGGAAAGGACTTTATCCAGTTGTAATGCTAAAGTCTCTCTGGGAAGTACAAGTAACTCCTAAGCTTTGCCCTTAAGCAAGTTCACAGTTCTGTCAAGCCAGCTATTTCCCACTACTGTTAGCAAATTTATTCAGTCAGGTTTGGTTTACTCTTTGAATATTGAATTTCAGATAGGGTCTCTTTCTATTGATTTTATGCATATACAGACACATAAAATATCTATATGTTTGTTTAGGGACATATATTTTTAAAAAATTATGGAGCACAAGGTCTTGTATGCTGCAGTATGTTAACTAAATGTAGTAATGCTTGCACTTTTCAAAATAGTTTTTAGAAAGGGATATGAAGATGCTGTGCTGAAAAGTGGAAACATGATTTATTATTCCTGTTTGCTTGTGCCATTAAGCTCATTTTTGCATTTTTACATTCTTGTTACTCTGAAGTCCTTGCTATAAGTCCTGCCTAATGGGAGCCTCCTGGTTGGACTAAACTGGTCTTCATTTTGAGAGTTGTGTAATTTGAAGATCTGTAATTTCCTTGGTAGTAAACTCATTTTGCTGCAGTGGGAAGAGAACTGAGAGCCTTTGCTTTTCAGTCTGGAGAGTGTGGATATGAGGAGTAAGAGGAAACAAAACCACGGCACTGGAATAAGGCCTCACCTGTAGCAATAGCCAGAGCGACGCACACCGAGTCCTTCCTAATGTATGTATTTTCCTGGGAAATCTTGGCAGCAGCCTGGTGGAAAAAACCTCCCAAAGCAGTCAAGAAAATCCCTCCTTACTACAGTGTGAGCAAAAGATTTCCTAATGAAGCTGGAAAGGAGCTTAAGAAATTATGTCTTGTTTATGTCCAGATTACTTCTAAAATAAGAGACTTCAGCTTAAAATGTTATTTAGCTGTTCAATTTCATCAACTTTTCTTAAAGGTCCTTTTAGTTTTTTTCCACACAAACAAGCAAACAAACAATAAGATTCTAGCTTTTTATCTGCACAAGGAAAAGGTTATCTTAAAATGTTATTTATTCAAAGACTTGTTCATTTAATTGAGCTTTTATTCTTGGAAAATGCTTTCTCTGTGATTAGTATTGTGTCCACTCTGCAATTCAGTCAGAGTGGAATTGTTTAAAAGATTTCATTTTTTGTACTCTTCATTTCTTTTTCTTTATTTTCTTTTTTCTCCTAAATATACTCTTCCAGAAAGACACAAAAGCTTTGCTTTGCATATTTTTATGCATTAACATAATGGCTGATCTCAACCAGTTTTCTGCACTATAAAGAAAAAAGAGCCCAAAACCCTGGCCTTAATTTCATAAATATTGAATAATGGTATATTCAACTCTTTGTGAATGTATACATCCCTGCTGTTCATTACTATTTTTTTAAAACACTTCTGTAAAAAAACCCCACAAACACCTCACAATATTTCATGCCCAGCTGACTTATTTTTTCTTTGAAATTGTACAAACTTTTTTGTGTCATCAAGGTTAATCTAAGAGGACTTAACTTTGCATGGTAATTATTTTATTTATCTGTAATACTGATTTATAATTAGTTAAATAAAATTCCTCCGTTACTGAGGAGCTTTTATGCTAAAGATCTATTTGATGTAGATCCTCTGAAAGTAAATGTGGATATTTTTATCAGTAGCTTAGAGGGAACACAATTTCTTTGAAGCTTGAAGACAGAAATCCCTGATTGACAGAAATGTCTTTAGAGGAAGGAGGGGAGGAGAGGAAATACCTTCATGAAATCTGAAAAGCACATTCCTGTTCTCTGATAGTAGAAGCCATAGCACAATGTTTGCCAGAGTTTAGCTAAGTTGATAAGCACAGTGGAATGAGAAAAAAAAAGTTACCAAGTCAAGCAAACACTGACTATCAATGATTCAGCCAGCACATTTATAAATAAAGTATTTTACAGGTGTGAGTGGAATTCAAACAAGAGCAAACAGTGAATATTTTCGCTAAGTGATGTGATGGCAGATCAACGTAGCTGACCTGAAGGTCATTTTAGCATTGAATAACTAGTACTTTACAATCAGCTGTTTAATCTGTGACAAGAGCAGTGCAGAGTTTGTGTGAGAAAGTGATGACAGAACTGATTTCCAGCATTTTTCCAAGAAAATGTATTGAAAAGAAATTTACCTTCTTTACTTGGTAAATTACACAGATTACCACATTAAAGCTATTTTATCACACAGAGGAAAAGAATCCTATAGATGGATGCTTTAAGAACAAGTAAAAAAAAAAAATCAATGTATGCATTTGCATGTATATATATATATGTATATGTGTATATGTATGTATAAAGATGGCAATATATATGTACACACTGTTAATTGAGATTGCTTGCGCCTGGTGCATAATCAAAAAGATTCTATGCTTCCAGTTCAGTAAAGATTACCTGGATGATAATTACCTTTTATTCTTCTCTTGCTTTGAACAATTTAGTTTTAATGCAAGGAAAAAAAAAACAACAACAAAAAAACCAAACCAGGTGTTGTTGTTGGGTTTTTTTTTTCCCATGAAATTGCCAGCACTTCTTAGTTTAGCTAGATAACATCTGTATGTCATTAACAAGTCACAATATAAGAGAGAGTAACTAGGAAAAAGAATTAGCACTTTAAAAGATAAAGACTAAATGAACACTTAGGTACTGTGAAAATCATATTTAGTGCAGAATACCTAACAAATTCCTAGTTATTTAAACCAGTTTTCAAATCCCCTGCTAGGCTAATTCCTATATAATATAATTCCTTCCTAATGGTAGAAGGACATGGGTTCTATTTTTGGGTTTGCAATCATTTTTTAAATGAATCATATTATTCCCCTGTCTCATTTTCCATATTTTTAAGTAGGGATAATAAGCTTTATCTGCCTTGGCAATACATTCAAGAGAGTATAGTGCTCCAAATTATTAATTCTAACACACATACACACCTAAACAATGGAGATCAGTCTGTTATTGCACTTGAAGTAAGAATCTGTCTCAGTGTTCCAGAACTAAAATCCTGGTCTTTGAGGAAAAAATAAAAGTTAAAAGCGTGGACTTGCACTTACTTGAGAAAGAGTAAATAATTTGAGATAACATTTTTCTGACACACTGAGGAAGCAGAAGGTGTAGTAGCACAGTTATGAGAATCCTTTCTTGGGAAATCTGAGCTTCTAAGCACCTTTGTTACAGAATGAGTCCAATGGATCCAGAGGATCCAGAAGTGTTTCCAATTCTTGGGTCCTCCTGGAGGCAGTGGCAGCAGCTGCCTTCTGGCCCCTCATTTACTCTAACACAGACACAGATCAGAGTTCCCTCCAAGTGTCTAGTTCAATGAGAAGGGAATCCAAGTGCTTTACCCAGAGAGATGCTGCAGGTGTGGGCCCAACCTCAGCAGTCCATGAGCACAGGCATTACCACTTGCCAGCAGTTAACAGACAGCCTAGAAAAGTGACACTTGGGCTACAATAACTTCCCATGTTTATCTCAGTGACGTGTCTAACAACTAACAGGGACAGCGTAATGCTGTAATAGGATTATTGGCAAATTATTTGCAATAATAAGCAGAATAAAGTTTTAGACTTTTTTTTTTTTTTAATTGCAAAAGCTTACAGAAATAAGATAGAGGGATTACTTTGAATAGCATGTGTTTCTGTAGTGTTTTGTAACTCAACCATTTCTGTATTGTTCAAATACATGGGAACTGGAAAATGAAAAGGAGAAAAGCCATTAATCAGCTTGCTGATGTGTTTACCTTATCAGGCTGAAAGAAGTGCAAAGAACAAGCAGGTAGCATACGTTATGAAAAACAGATGGAGTGTCAGATATGGCTCTGTGAGCTAAATCTGTGCAATGGCAGAGATTTAACATTACCCTTAATATAAAATTCCCAACTCTATAAATAACATGAGGAGAAAATACTCATGTGTGTATAGAGACCTGGTATACACTTCTGAATCTAATGCATGTTTCCCAGCTGACATTAGGCAGGTAACTCAAATCTCCTGTTCATCAGGGCATATATAGCTCAGCAGCAACCTATAATCTCACTCCTCAGCCACTTCATTACCCATATAAAAAATACAGTATTCTATCATCCTTTGATGGGCCATGTCATCTGCCTCCAAGCAGTGGCTACTGCTTGCTGTAAGCACCCAGGCAATTTTTCAAGCAGTCCTGAATGTTAGCACTATGGTGTCTAGTATGAGGAACCCATTATTTCTGTGTTTTTACCAGTCTTGTCTCTGTGTTTTTACCTAGTCTTGTGTGGTGTCTTTAAAAAGAAATTATATTCCAGAAATTCTTTACTGGAAAAGAAATAATAATTATATTTGTAAACTTATCCCTTTTATTGCATTTTCTATCCTCTTTATTGCATGATCCTAACGTGATCATTTTTTAGGTCAATTTAATGCTAATAAGCTATTTAATATTGTTTGATAGTTTTGGGAAATGATTTTGCATTCCTGCTATCTTTAGCCTCAATTTAGGATGCAGACAAATCTGAAGTGCAAGAAAGGCATTCTGTCTCAATATAATGACATAGCTGGGATTTACTTGTGTCATTGACTTTTCACTTCATGATTTACACTGATGTTTAAAAAATGCTATTTGATAATGACTGGAATAGAATTCATACAGCACATCCTCAACTAAATTTGTGCTTTTTTTTAGGCCATGAATAATTAGGTATTTAAATAAATAATGATTGCCCAATTGAATGATGTGTTCACTCCAGGTCTGATGTACAGATCTATTGACTCTATTTTCATATGTTGATTTTCAATAAAAGGAAACACCCTTCTTCCATAGGGGACTGACAAGACTGATTACTGTAGCAACTTCAGCCATGTAGTGAGATAACCTGCTTTAGATCATATATAGGTGTTGTTTGCTTCGTGTGCATTTTGCAACCCACTGTTTGGAAAGAAGCCATCTGTGAATTTGGAGCTTTCTGTTGAGATACCACATCTAGGATCTTCTGGTTTGCTGTGGAATATTGTTTCTGACTGTGCAAACTGATCACCTTGGGGCAGAAAATTCATCTTTATACATCAGAAGTAGGGTTAATCTGTAGATAAGGCCAGCTGTAATAGCAAGTGAATTAAAACAAACTGCATACTGACAACCTCAACATGCAAAATGCAGAAATGGAGACAGTGAATTTATTATTATCATTGCATAGAGATTCTTCTGCACAGATGTGTAGATGGACATAGTTCTGTGGATTGTGAGGCTGTTGTAATTAACTATGATGAGCCCATTATGGTGGGTCTTCCACAACACCTCTTCCACATGTAGGATAGATACACTCTTGAATCATGTTTATCTGAAAAATATATAAGGTAAAGGAATGTTCTATTTAATAATAATAATAATAATAAGAAGAACAAGAATAAGAACAATAAAGTTTAATAATGACTGCCCAAGGAAGATTCAGTTCTTTCACATGTGATAGCTTATAAGGAAGCCGGCTTGAATGAATTCGATTCAGCACTTACCTTGACTTCCTAAGAGTTCATTAACTTGTTTCAAAGAAAATGTATACATGAACACACCAAGTCATTGTCACTTTGTTGGAAATGGTAATTGTGGTAATAATTGCTTTGAACCTGTATAATCATTTTAACTGTAGTGCTGTGGAAAAAAATTAGTCACTTGAAAAAAAATTAGTCACTGATCTTGATGCAAAAAGAGATATTACTTATCTTTTACTGTGAGCTAACCATTGCTGGTTTGTTACAAAACCAAACACAGTGATGATATGAAGTTCTTTGCAGATGTGTCTTTGGGCCAAATATTAAAACTGCCCAAAGCATTAGACATGCTTATTTGAGCACTCGAGTATTTCATTAAAACTCTGAAGTGATTTTTTTCAAATTTTTTGCAATCTGCAGCTAATTTCCAGGTGATCTTGTTACAAGCTGGTGAAATAGTAGATTTGATTAATAGATACCAAAATGGAAATCAGAATGTGTAATGAATCTTATTCTTACCCTTACCTTTGCCCTCTGTATACTAGGAATACTTGACAGGGCTGCAGGGGAGAAAGAGGTTAAATGTAGTTATATCTTCTACCTCGACCTCAAAGCGTGCTCAGGAGTGACCTAAACATTGTCTGGGTCTGGTTCCTTGCTGCTTGGCCCCTGACATGCAGAAGAAATATGTGAGGGAGTCATCATCTGCTGGTGCCATTGTGGCATGGTGATGGGAGAAAGAACTCTGCCAGTCTTTCATGCCTGAGGAATTTTCTTTTTGCTGCTGCCAAGGCTTTGGATGTTCTGGTTGGTGCCTTCAGCTAGAGAAGAGTAACTGTAGGCAGGAGGAAAAATTGGTCCCATGTCCAAGCAAACAATTAGTTATAATCTCCACTCTCGAGTACAAGCCAGAAGATGTGAAGACATGCAACAAGCGAGTCTCAGAGCTTATCCTGAGAAAGCACATGGCAGTAAGCTTCCAGGTTCCCACTGATATTAACAGCTGAGCTATAAAAATGTCTTTCAGTTCAAATCCAGACTCCCCTATTGATTTCTAGCTTGATTTTTGCATGAATGTTCTATCTTTCTCTTATCAGCTTCATGCAGCTCTAGTTGGTTTGGCACATTGTGATGTTCTTGACATTGTTCAAAGAGATGTTAAGTTAAAGCTGAACAGTTTCCTTGACCTGAAGTTTAAGCAAGAATTTGTCAGTCCTGAAATTTTATTTAAGACCCAGAAACATTTCTTTAAAAATACATGGAAAGTGTCCTTTATTAAGCATTTCAGAGAACTGAATGCTAGCTGTAATTATTTTGGGGGCAAATATTAACTGGTCAATATTTTCATAGGCACTGTTCAACTCCAGATCAAAACTAATTTACAAAGGAGATTTTTATGCTAATCTGAAGCCTGTGAGATGCTTTTTTTCCCCCACCACCCTAGACTTTTTTTGTTTCACAGATATATGTGAGTTGATGTGGGTGCCTTTTACACACTATGGTATGAATAAACCTGTAGGTTTCACAGTCATTCTGTCTGGATTATCAAAATTCTGACAGGTTATATAGGGACTGGCAATGGCTGGAGATGTTACAGATAGCAGAAATTATGGATAAACCTATTATTTTTATTCATAATTGAAGTGCTTTGCTCCCGGTTATTATAGAAATGTTGCAGTCACCATTATTAGTTTGTGTCCCCTTTTTGTTAGGGGTTATTGCATGTTGTAAAAGTGACAGCTAGACCTGACCCTGAACTGAAAACTAAAAATATGAAAATATATTGAGAAAAAGAAGAGAAAAGCCTTTAAGACATTTGAAATAGCAGCAGAGGGGAGTTTTCTGAGCAGTGGACTGAGGAAATCACTGCAAATTGGAAAGAACTGGATTGTGCTGTAATGTCTCCTTTCTCTGCAATCACTGTTTTGAGGTGGTATTTGAATGCTCTATAGACTCCTTTCTTATCCTTTGCTCCATGGTAACTTTTTCAGTTAGGAATTTACTGTTAGGAGAATAAGAGTTTTCACTGATCTATTTTAAGGTCTTGTAAATTATTGCCTTGTGATTGTATTTTCTACTGAATAGAGCTGAGGAAGACTTCCATATTCATTGTTGCAAGGTGTCAAATCAGAGGAAGATGTGTATTCACTTTCATGGATTGTAAACAATGCTTTATACTTTCGCAGAGACAAAAAGCTTTTGGGACCTAATGGTGATATATTTTTTTTATTTCCCTTGGAATTTAAAAGTAGATTGCCAGGATGCTAAAAGAGGAGCCAGGAATTACACACCTGAGTTAAATGTATGGAGAGGCTTGCTTTGATCAGCAATTTGCTCTTAATTGGCTTGCAAGGGAGCTTTTTGGGGGAGGGAATAAGGTGTGGATCAAAGCAATGTAAGGATTTCACAACTGTTTACAGCAATTTATCACCATGCTGTAATCAGATACTGACCGATACTAAGAAATCTGATGCCCTGTTGCAATATTGCACAATTCACAAAAGAAAATTATGAGATAACTATGTGCAAACGAAGTGAACTTATCACACTAAATATCTGCAAGCAATTTCTTGCCTGTGAACATCAGCATAATCCATTGGGACATACAAAATACAAGTGGTAAGTTTTGGTTTTTACTTATTTTACTTGGATATAATGTTTTGTGGTAGCTGATAATGTGTCTATCACCATACATACGTGCAGGTCTGTGCCTACATAGCAGCAAATACTTCATAATAAAATGTTATGGTTTTTTTCAATAGTAAGAGCAGTTCACAGTTCTGGAGAATTTTGTTTGTATCTGCTGATTTATAGATGAGCACCTCTAATGAAGTACATAATTAGGGTTAATTCAAGTAACACTGGCTATAGGTAGTAGGGAATTCTTTAGTAGCTTTTATGTCTTGTAGGAAAGGATCACATGGGTGCAGCTCTTGTGGCAGTTACAGTCTCCAGAGAGTCTTTGCACAAATGAGCAGACTGGATCCTTAATTGTGTAGAGAGCAGGCGCAGAAAGAGCAGCACTCAGATGATCCCCTTCATTGTGTCCCTGTTGCTAAGCAGAGAGGCTTTTGTACCAGTTGGAACATTTTCAGGCTCTGTGGCTGCATTCCTAGATGAGTTGCAATAATTAAATGTGAAAGCAGTGATTGCCAGCATTGCTTGCCAATTCCAGTTTTATAATAAGGGGCAAAAAACATCTGATCAACCCCAGACAGAAACAGAAATTTGTTTGACCTGTAATTATGTGCCAAACCAATGGTGGTGTGGGTTTAAAGAGATGAAAATATAAACTTCATCTGGAGGTATGAACTGTCTTACTGTTCTGAGTGCAGATGTTCCTTTTTGATAGGGAGTGCTCTGGAGGAGGAAATTCCCTTTAAGTGGTTCTCTTTCTGCTGGTGAGAGGTGGGTTGCTTTGTTGTTTTGTTTTGTATTTTTAAGCCTGTTTCAAAGCTCCTTTAGCGTCTTACTGTGCTTGGCATGGAGTAAATTCTTTTTATGCAAAAGTCCAGGTATGATCTGTAATCTGCTGGTTTTCCAGTCCTGTCGTTTCATCAGCTTTTCCAGCCACCTCCTCTAAGGGCTGAATAACAAGAAAGATGGAACTGAACTTTTGGTTGCTTCTGAGTTGACAGCTGTAGGGATGGAGAAGTGACAATAATTAACTTTTAGAAGTTACGTGACTGAAAGGGGCCTACACAGTCATTTTCTGTTCCTTTGGATGGATTCTGTGGAAGTAACTCATGGCTACTGGTGATTCTTGTTCTTAAATCTTGGTGAAAAGTCTGATATTATAATTAATACCACTCAGAGAATAAAACCAGGTCTGCTAAAAATGTGGAGTTGTTTGCTTTTTTCTTTTGCAAATTTATCAAAAAATACAAATATGATTCTCCAACATAAACGGATTACCAGGAGAAAAAAATAGAATTAAGTGGACTTTATCTTATGAGGTTGTTAGAATTTTTATTTATGTATTTTAAAGTTTATGAAATTTGACAGTTTCTACATAATTTTTCCAATCTTTCTCCATCCTGTTTATAAGCATTTTTTTCATGAGTAGATGACCAAGAAAACAAGTGAGACATCCTTCCTCCTTGTTAACTTCTAATTCAGAGTAAGAAGGAGTTGGGGTTAAAGTTTGTCCCACTATGAAATAAGACTTGTCTTTCTGAAACTAGTGGCTTTGCAGAAATGGCTTTTCTTCTCGTCGGAGAATAACTTTGCATTAAAATTTCCAGACAGCTTTTGTGTATGTAGAAAAATTTTCTTCTCCCAGGGATAATATAAAAAAAAAATAAAATTAAAGTTCAACCCATAATTTAGTTCTGGCATTGGAGACTTGCCTTGAAATACTAAGAATTCTCAGTGTGAAAACCATGTTGTTCTCTTTGCTTTCACAAGAGCCTATATAAAAGTAATTTGTGAGGTCTCCAATACCCACTTTCCTTTTACAGGTCTGGTATTGTAAATTGTAGGGGAAATAGAAAAATGTGAAGTAAGTCTACAGTTGTCCTTTTTGTTCTAATTTTAGCTTTATTATTTGTATAGCTAGAATCACAAGGCTCTGACAGTTTGACAGACTTTGTCAAGTAAAAATTTTTTGGAGACTTGCACTGGGCATGGTAGTGAGGGAGCAGGTATCAAAACAATAGATGGTAACTTTGAAGAATGGTATAGGAAAAATTCCTACTTATTATTCCTTTGTGTGGTAGTAAAGAAAGCTTCTGTTCAAACCTTCTCCTTTGAATTTAGCAGTGGCATTAGGTTATTTCCTCTTAATAGCTAGCTAATTTTTCACCTGATTGATTTTTGCTGAACCATTACCTTTCACTGGTAGCTGTCATTGCCACAAATTCTGCTCATTTTAATTATGGCTTATATAAAGAATTACTTTTTTTATCTTTGTTCAAGCTGCAAGTCACATTTTATCATGTAAACAAAACAATTAAAAATGCATAGAGAGGAATAGCTGTGAATAACGTGCCTCTATAAATGGCTTACATAAGACAGAATGGTATATAATGCTGTCTCTAAATGCGTTGTCCCCCATCTTGCTGCTATTACATTACTTCACTGTAGAGCAAATGCACAATGTGTCATTAATTATTTAGTTTTCTGTCTTTCTGGGCTAACATTTCACTATACAATAACTCCCCTTTATTTTTGAATTTTTGCTGTTGGTGCTCGCTGGTGCTGATCCTTAGATGGGAGCAAGGGCCTTGTCAGGGAGATACTCAGGATGCCCACCCAGTCCTGGTGCTTTAGAAGTGAGCAAAGATTAAGCTGCACTCACGCATCCTGCAGGTGGGTCAGTGTTGGCACAGCAGAGCTACTGTGTGCTGAAAGCAGTACCAGCTATTTTGCAATAGCTCCTCTATGCTGGCAGGTCCTGCTACTGCCTTAATAAGCACTGCAATGCAAACAAGTCTTGAATCTGAGGTATTTCATAACTTTAGTAGGTGGGGAGCTTTTGAAATTCACCTTGGCAAACAAATATTTGTGAAGAGTTGCTTCATAAACACATTCATGATGAATATTCATCTGCTGTACAGAGGAGTTTCTGACTGAGATTCAACCTCATGCATGTATAGGACAAATTTTCTACCACAGGAAATTACAATAATTTAAAGGAAGACATGAGGGGAATAAAGAGTAGAGAGAGCAGTTGTAGCTGCCTTAGTGATTCTGTTTCATCTAAAAAATGTTTGATTTAATTCCCAAGAACATCTGCCATATTCAGTTCTAATCCATTAGACCTATCCATTTTTTAAGGATAATTTGGGTTGGAAAGGACCTCAGGAAATCTCTAGTCCAACCTCTGTCTGAAGCAAAGAGAGGTTGAAAAGAAAGAAACCTGTGAGATCTGACTGGGTTGCTCAGAGCTTTTAGACCTTGAAAATCTCCAAGGATGAACGCAACACATTTATTTTGAATATTTGTTTTCCTTAACTAAGGAAAACATTTAATCTTATGCTGAAACTAAATGAGACATTGAGGTTATTGCAGGATGAATCTGAATCAGTTTTCAGGAGCAGAGTAGTAACCCCCAGGATGTAGTTTCATCCTGGCTTATGTGGGAGGCAGCCTAATTCCCAGAAGAGAGGAGAAGGTTCCCTTGCTGCTTTTGCAGGCAGAAGTGTGAATTGTGGGCACCTGTCATCAAAAAATAACTCATGTTGACACTAGTCTATTTTATTATGATTTTGTTGTATTTTTGCATTAGTTCTCACTGGAATATCTCCCCTTATTGTTAGTAGGAGTTATGCAGTTGAAACATACAGCAAGTGTTCATCTCGGCACATATCTAAGTGAATTTTGGTGCTTTCAGTGCTTCCACATAGTAAGATAGTAAAAATAAAGACTTTCTGGGCAAAAAAACCTCAGCATTTCTGTTGAGATTTCCTTTTAGGGTGACATGCCTTTGACTGATCTGTCACAGCATTATGGAGATAAAAGTTTACTGGGGATAGATAGCTACTTAGGCCAGAATGCTGCCAAAGCTTTGCAGGAAATAGATTTGATTAGATTAGACTTTAGGTCCTTTTTCTATCCCAGCTGTGCTTTCAGAGAAGTAATTATTCTGTTTGGCTATGATATGAGTCAGCAAAATGAAAAGTCAGATTTTTCTGCCTTAGGAAAACTGTGGCATAGGGTGTTAGTGTTAACTCACAGTTTTTCTTGCTCAATGTTAACATAACTCTAATCACCTTCATCAAAGTCATGCCTTGTGGTGTGATTCCAGTCCTACAAGTGGCTGTTCTGATCATCTGGTTTTACATGCACACCATGGTCACAATATGAAAGCTACAGTTCTGGAAATGCACCTACTCTTCCTCTGTTTCCATTCCTACACAGGCATATTCTTCCTTAACTTATTAAATGTCATGGAAACCTCTGACCTGTGACATTCAGGGAGACACTTTGGACTTTCACAAGGGTTAGAAATGGGAGAAAACTTGGCTATAGGCAAATGAATTGTTATTCCAATTCACTTTTCAATTATGGAGAAATAAATCTAAATTCAAATGTGTTATTCTGCGTATATAACTTTTGTTCACTCAACCGAATTTATGTATTGCCTAGAGAAAATTGGAATTTATGCCTCTTGGACAATTAGCAAGATGTTATGCCACCTTTTTGATCTTGAATAATTCACATGCTACTTAGAGTTCCAGCCTCACACCATTGTTGTTCACTGGTTACCAGTCCATGCTTACTTCTGCTTTTAGTTTTCCTTCTACATTTCAGCCTCATATGTTAAAATAGAGCAAACTCTATTAGATCTAGTAGAACACACGTAATTGTGGCATGAACTTGAATTGATCACAGACAAAGAGCCCTTGTGGTTAGATAGTGATTTTTTAATCATCAATTTTAAAGTATTGAAATGTGAGTAATGCTAAATAAATAGCAATAAATGCTAAAATATATAGCAATAAATGCTAAAATATTATCTACAGCGACATTTATCTCAAGGCTGTATGATATTACTTGTGTTATTTCTTCCTCGGGTGTTTGTGCTTGCGCTTCATGTTGTGAAAATGAGCATATAATGTTAAAGACACAAGTGACTTTTTTAAAGAGCTTACCTGTTATATTTTCAGTCAAGAAAAGAGTTTGAGTCAATAAACTGACTCTCTGTCAGGATAGCATGTGAGGTACTAAGAAAAGAGGGTCTGCTGTGTTTTCTCAAAAATACCCTCTTGGTGAAGAACCGTTTTCAAATATCCAATCTGAGCCTCCCCTGACACAGCATCATGGCACTCCCTGTCATGGCATGGCCCTGTCACTGGCCACCACAGAGAAGAGACCTGTACCTGCTGCTCTGCTTCCACTTGTGAGGATGCTGTAGACAGCTATAGGTCTTCCCTCAGTTTCCTCTTCTCCAGGCTGAACAAGGAAAGTGACCTTATTCAGTCATCACAGGGCTTCCTCCCCAGACCCTTCACCAACTTTGTAGCCCTCCTTTTGGACACTCTCCAATAGCCTTGTGTCTTTCTTATGTTGAGTTGCCCAAAGCTGCACGCAGGACTTGAGGTGAGGACTTGCACCAAGGCAAGGTAGACTGGGACAGCCCCCTTTGATTTGGTTAAGAGAGCAGTCTTGAGAGAATGAGTGAGAGTGACGCCAGCCTAATTAATCATCATAAGCTTAACTACTTCAATGTTAACTTTATTTTGCCTTCGTTGTTTAATAGATATGGGATGTAACTACCAAAGCAATAAATACTGAAAAATATTATGTGTATCTCTATAAGAATAGCTTTCCTTAGGTATGGTTTTAATTCCTTTTGTTCTTTATTTGTCTGTATTGCATTCAAAGCCTAATATGTTCACTGAGTCAGGCCAGACAGGATATATAAACAGTACTCCATCTCTGCCAACTACATTTGTAGCTTCAAGTGCTTTGCATTATTTATTTGAAAGTGTCTGTTGCTTAAACATTGTCTTTGGCTGCATGATTTTAAAGTGACAGGAGGTCTATGAGTTTGGGTCCCTTTAGTGAAAAGTGAAAGCTCCTTCCTATAAATTTTGAGCTTCAGCAATAGGAAACAGTGTCAGAAAGGGTACTGAATCACGTTCTGTATGAAAGTGGTAATTGAGTCTTCTAAACAAATGGCTGTCTGTGTTTCAACTTTAATTTCTTACCACTGACATTTATATAGTGGTAAGAACTAACATCTAACATATTTATGCCATCCTTGGTTGTTTAGGCAATATAAAGAACTCATAAGAAATGGATTGACATCTATTTGTAAATTAAAACACATGATTCTGTATTTCTGAATAAAATTGCCTTGAATGTGTAATATAGATTATTCCATGTGTTATTTAATGAGAGGCTCCAGAAGATGATTTGAGACACAGATTTCAAAAGCCTTGCAGATTCTGTAAGTTCAGTTTTGTGGGATTTATACTTGTATTAGATTTCTTAAGGAGCCCTGCAAGAATGTAAGATAAAAAAGTCTTCAGACAGTTTGTCTCTGGATCCTACACTGAGTTCTCCTGACAGGAAGGGGAATGTCTGGTGGTGGTTCCTGATTCTGCATATGAATTCTACATTAGTTGGATAACAGTTGACAACATCACTACACTAGAGTAGGAAATGTGAAATACTCCCATTAAGGGTTTCCTAAAATTCCTAAGGTCTGGGTCTTATTGAAATTTCATGGCTGTTGATAATTTTTACAAGCATAAAGCCTAAGAACACTTTTACTCCCAATAAGTAAGACTTTTTACAATGCTCCCCGTATTTCCCTGAGACCATTCAGAAGAAAGGTCATGATCCTTAGTGACACAAGATATGGACTTCAGAACCTACAAGTAAAGCTTGTTGCTTCCTCAGAATTTCTTGGTATTAGTTTGAATCAATAAAACAGGTAATGAAGAGCCTGTATATTTAAAGAATTGTGTTTAAAAATGCTTGGAAAGCCTTTCTAGTTGTTTCATAATGGAAATGCTAAATGTTATGTCTTGAAAATGTCAGAATGTTTTTTAACTCAATTGTAGTGATTTATTTTGATGTTTTTAGAGCAATTTCCAGTATTCATTAAAAAAAATAAACTGGGATTTTGGGGGTGGTTAGGTTTGGGTTTTTTGGAAATTTTGAAATGGTTTCTGTCATTTAAAAGTCATGAAGTATGGAAAATAAACTCTTAATCATAGCAAAACAGATAGATCATTGTGCTATAGAAATATGGTGAATACTTCCAAAGCAGAATATAAGAAAGGGACAAGCTTTTCAAATTGTACAAATGTTTTCCTTTCTATATTTATTTTATGTGAATTATGGCATAAGTATAGTCCCTCATGAAACACAGCAGAACCCTTCTTTATTGATAATATTTAACACATGTAAAAGATAAAGAGAGCAATTTCAGAGTACTCCTACCTCACTTAATTGAATTGCTCTTTATCAAATAAATGTAGTAAAATGCAATTTCTGGCAATGACAAGGCGATCACAGATGTGGGGGTAAAAAAGAAGGCTTAGGAGAAAATAATGGCATGGTAAATTAGAGAGAAATAATTTCTGAGTACAATATTGTTGAAATTGTTGGACTAAATACTTTCCAAAGAGGACAGTATGAATAAATAGGAGCAGTAAAGCTTGAGAATGGAGGAAAAGATGATTGAAATTTTAAGTACTATTTTCACTGTAAAGTTATCCATTTGTTTCAAGTCCTGTTATATCAGCCAAAGAAATCCTTATTTCAGGACTGTGCTGGAAGGCTTCAGTCTTATGAGAGTGCTGACCTTGGATTACTGGGAGGGTTTCCTGGAATATCCCATCTAAATAATTATCCAATGATTATACTAGCTCTTTTTCAAATGTTATTTTATCTGGAAATTGAAAATAGGATAATGAAGTTACTTTGTCCCAAATCCTTGATTTAGCATAATTCAAGTCCACTAATCTTCCATGACTTTTAAAACCAAGTTTTACAGTGCAAATATAATATGGTTACAAAATGCAGGTGTCATTGGTCCGAGTTCTGTTAGGAGTGGAGATTTTATTTATCTAAATTTGAGATATAAGTCTATCCACTCATTAATGATTTTTTTGTTTGGTTTCTTCAGTATATGTGCATGTGATATGTAACGCTATCTGAAAATATGTATAACTTACTACAGAAATGAAAGACTTCACATTGATTCAATAGGAAAACCACACAGAATTTAGAATCTTCCCTGGGGTCCTGTCCTATTCCCATTTAGACTGGCAGATACCTTTCTCTTTCTCTCTGTTAAAATAGGTTCAGGGTCACAATAAAAATTTGAGAGTACTGAAGAGCTTTTCTCTTCTCTTCTCTTTGAAATTACTTCCACAGCACCTTAAAATGTCCTTGATGTTTAACTGATTCTTCTGTGCAGATGAGAATTGCTGCTCCTAATAGCTGATAGTTTGATAAAAAAGAGCAAGTTACCATTCAGTTATAACACACCAAATACAGACAGACTTCTGTTTCTATTTTTAATGTTAAGAAATACTCCATAGATATCCAAAGACAGGAGAAAAGTTAAGGAACAGGAAAGAACGAAATAAAAGAAAAAAATATAAATAAATCATGGATTCTAATATCAGGGTCCCAGATATCACACACTGATAGTTATTTAATGGCCTAAATAATAAAACAATTTTTTCTACTAACTGGATTGCAGGGTGAGCAATATATGTAGGACTTGTTATTATATCTGCTTGCTGATTGTTTTTTCTGTTTTTTTTTTTTCTCTCTTCATTCTACTTCATGGTAGTTTAAGCCCTAGGGATGCTTTCAATGTCCCATGGAAATACTTTATTCAGTTACCATTAGAGAAAAGCAAATTTAAAACTCTGCATTCCTCACTTAAATGAAGCTAAGACAAGGTGGTTGTCAAGTTAGTTAATTCAATGCATACCATAAAAAAATTTCTTCATACAATCCAAGTTATCAGACCTGAGGATAACAAAAATGTCCTTTGATCCTTTGTGAAGATGTAGATGTAAAAAAAGGGAAATTATTTTACATATTAAAAGTCATCTTGTACTTTGGGTTCTCAATGCTGCTGTCTGGAAGTAGCAATTCTCTATGAAGTTGTTTGCTGTAAACCTGAAAATTAGAAGCTGTATTTGGCTTGTGCGGAGAGGATGGGGGTAGAGGGATTGCTTCTCTGAGAAGCTGCTGGAAGCTTACCCTGTGTTCAGTAGACCCAATTTCCACTGGGGGAAATTGGTCAGGAGTAACAGTAGCCAGAGAGAGGAGTGAGAATATGTGAGAGAAACAGCTCTGCAGACAATCAAGGTCAGTGAAGAAGAAAGGGAAGGAGGTGCTCCCAGGCACAGGAGCAGGGATTCACCTACACCTTGTGGTGCAGAGTGTGAGGAGTCCTCCCCAAGGAAGGAGCAGCAGAGATAAGGTGTGCTGAACTCACCACAGCTCCCATTCCCTCTCCCTCTGTGTGCCACTGCGGGTGGAGGACTTGGCGAAAGTTTAGAGTAAAGGTAAACCTGAGAAGGTGTTTTACAATTTGGTTTTATTTCTCATTATCCTGTTCTGATTTGAATGGTAATAAATTAAACTAATTTCCCTGACTCAAGTCCTTTTGATCCATGAGAGTATCTGATGTGTTCTCTTTCCCTGTCCTTGCCTTGACCCACAAGTCTTTCACTGTATTTTCTCTCCCTGTCTGCCTGAGGAGGGGAGTGATAGAGCAGCTTTGGTGGCATCTTTGGGTAAGTCAGGTCCTTCTGATCATGCCTTGAATCATTGTAGGGTTTTTCTGTACTCATCAAAGCTGGGGGTAAAGTCACAGCGCAGCATGTCCAGCACTGTATGTTCTCCCTAACATACATTTTAGGGAAGAGCAACAGGAGATATAAGGAGAGGTTAGCTGGGAAAAGAAAAAAAATTATGAAGAATAAAAAAAAAGTGAAGAAACTGCAGAAAATCTTGTATCTCTTCCCTACTGAGTAAAAAGTAATGGCGCTGAAATGGTCTCCTCATTGCAAGTTTTTTTATATAGCATGTCTGATTCATTTCATTTTAAAGTTATCAAAGGGATGAAGCTACAACTGGTAGGGAAGACTTTCCTCAGGGCTTGATAAGCTCATCCTCAAGCTAATTCTTGCAGCTTGGTGGAAAGCATATTGCCATTCCTGAGACTTTCAGACTCACTCTCAGACTCTTGTGGTTTGTCAGTCCACAGCTCTCTGCCTCTTGGGAAACAAGTGGATCCAGTTAATGTGACTTGTATTTGTCAGCTGAGCAGTCTTCATTTTTCACACTAATCAAGTTTTATGGGTTAAAAAAACAGACACTTTGGATTCAAGCATAGCAGAAATTTACAGCTTTGATTGCCAAATTTTGAAAAATCTGTGACACAAAGAAGTAAAATAATCAGGGTAGCCTTAACACTTTTTCCAGAGGTGAAATAATTCCTGTGCGTTGGTTAGGATTGTTAAGGCAAATCTTGGCCTTAGACCCAGGGCAGCAATACTGCTGGCAGAGACCCTTTGTGGGTGCTGGACCTCACAGTGGGAGCCTGAAGGCACCTGTGTAAGGGAGGTGCTCTCCCTGTCCCACGCTGCTCGGAGCAGCAGGCATACTAAGCATTTCCCATCAATTTACAAGGATGAGAGTTCCCCTGCCTTCCCCTTTTGGCACTTTTTACCTGACTTGTGTTGCTTATCAGAGGATGCACAACCTTTCCCTTTCACTGACTTCTCTCAGATTATTCCTGGGCCTGGTTAGTCCATTTCCCTGGCATCCCTCTTCTCAGCTTTTCAAGACTGCTATCAGTCTTCTAAAATCAATAAGAGGATCGATTGTACAGCTGTTCTCTTAATTTTACAGTCTGTATCACATCCATAGCTTTCCATAGAAATCGTGCAGGGTATGAATAACCCAGGCATCAAACTTGTCATTAATTGAGCCTTGAAACTCCATAGTATTTGTTAGTTGCATGCCTGTATCCATTTATATGAAACACTGATTTTCATAATGTAATGGGCCAGTTTCTAATGCCATTATTCACCTTGCCTTGTGTCTCTTAATGGTGAAAGCTAACAGTAGATTTGTTCAGAGTTCTGAGTAACATGCCAGAATTTAGTTTCAAAAGAAATAGTCAAAATATATGTGATAAAACCATCGACTTTGTTTTTATAAGTTATAATATCTAGAGAAAACTCCTTTTGGATGCCTGGAGTGCAGCAGTTTCAAGTTCAGCTCAAGGAGTCAGGGCAACAACTCACCTTGTGTCTAAGGATCAAAACACCCAAATTAATATTCTTCTTCAAGCTGACCCTTTCACACAGAGAGACTCCTTTGGAATTAATTGATGCTATACATTTTCTCTCTCTTCATATTTGAAATATATTCTGTAGTACAGGATAGATGGTAAACCTTAGGTCCTTTATTTTTCCACTTCAATAGGTATTAAACCTATTCTTGATGTTCTTGAAGCTTTGAGGTATTTTGCTGTTTTGGGCCTGTTGCTAAATGCCAGGTACCTTGAAAAGGCAGAAATTAAGAAAGGAGTTTTTCCAAATACTGGAGAAAATAATACATGCTAATGCATCTAAAGAAATTGTGGGCCATAACCTGTGTGCATTTGAGGATAATCACTCTTTCTTTAAAAAATGCAAAGCTCAGTTAAAAGTTCTGCTTGTTGGGGATTCAAAAGTAACAATACATGGAGTTTAATTTACATTTTTCAGTTGCTTTTGGAGTTAGTTTTAAAAATATGGCAGAGTAAACAAAGTTTCATTTGAAAAAAAAAAGACAAATTAGACTGTTTTCTGGTAATGAATGTCAGCAAAGTGTAGCCTGATTCCTTGTGATAGGGGTAAATATATTTGCACTAATGTGCTTAAAAGGCAACTATTAGTTTTTAATGAATGTAAGAGATTTACTTTTTTAGCAAAGCTACTAAAATAATAATCATACATAAAGGAGTACTTCACACAAGCTCAGGAAATTATATTCAGAGATTTAGCTAGGGAATTTGGTTCTGGTTTGAAAGATAACATTCATTTCTACATGCAAAAAATTGTTTAGTTCATTAGCATACTTTTATTCTGCAGTCATTGAAAAGCGTTAATGCCCCCCAAATTACTTAGATGTAACTTAGTTTTATGAGTTATCAAGCACTAAAGATATAAATAGCCTTGTTATTCTCTGGTAGCTGTTGCAGTACTGTTCCAGAACAACACTACTGCACAATAGGAGGCATTTTAAATGGTGGTTTGTTCCTGACATTAGTGTACCTGATAAGCTTGATTCTGAGATAATATACTGACTGAAAGTGGGCCTATGGTTTTAAGGCATCTGGTGAAGTGCAAACAGTCACATTAAAGCATTAAAATGTGTCTAATGGGCAGGCAGTGTGTTTTTTGAAATTAGACTTTTGTTTAATAATCTAATGCAGCACCAGTGGAAGATCAGTGTCATCATTTTATCAACTAAGAAAAGTGGTTGGACCAAAATGTTCTACCTGCAGGTTGGATACAGATTTCTCTTGCTCATATCTGTGAATAGATGAGGATGTGTATGTCCCTAACATATAGTGCCACTGGCAGTGGAAAACAATGGAGTTGAAGTTATGGAAACCTGGTTGAGGAAGCAGACATTTGGGCTGCTTCCTGTAGAAATTCAGCTGGGTGTCACCAACAGGTTTTAACAGTAGCAGTCATATGGCTATACAAACATTGCACTTAGGGGATTTTTCATGATGGAAATCATTCTCTTTCCATTCTCCAAAGAAACTCATGGCAAGCTCTATATGCTATGGCATAATATCAGACAGCAGGGATAAATGTCAGTGCATCATCTTCAGCATGGATTGTTGCTGTCACCACAAAGAACTCTTCGTTCTCTGCAGAGCACTGATCTCTCCTCTCTGGTGACCAGTGACAGGACCCAAGGGAATGGCCTGAAGTTGTGTCAGGGGAGGTTTAGGTTGGATGGCAGGAAAATGTTCTTCATCCAGAGAGTGGCTGGGCACTGGAACAGGCTCCCCAGGGAAGAGGTCACAGCACTAAGCTGGACAGAGCTCAAGAAGCATGTGGACAACAATCTCAGGTACATGGTGTGACTCTTGGGGATGTCTTCTGCAGGCCAAGGAGCTGGACTTTGATGATCCTTGTGGGTCTCTTCTAATTCAGAATATTCGGTGAAATTCCTAAACTCATCGTAATTAGGCACTAAGAAACCCACTCTTAACTTCAGTTTAGCTCTGCTTGACTGTTGCTTCAAACTTTATGTTAATTAGGGTGAGTGTATCAGATAAAAAGTAGAAAGTAGAGAAACAGTGTTATTAATAATAACCATGCTCTGGAAAGCTGATTTTAGAGAATTCAGTGGCAACTTTGTAATTGGCAAATTTATGCTGAGCGATATTTTTTTTGTTTTTACTTAATAGGATATAAAACTCAAAATCAACCTGGTTCTAGAAAAATATGCTCTACAGAACTGCTAGCTGTTAATACCCAAACTGTACTAAGTGATAATACTCTTCTGCCAGACTGATAAGCACCTGTACAAAAGATATAGATTGCCAGCTAAATTAGTCTGGTAATCCTGATAAATCCATAGTGAGGTCTATAACATCAGCTAGGGGCAAAAATGTATTCTCTAAGACTTGCCTACCATCTATGTTTTCAGTCTATGCATGTCAATCAAATTATTTTGGGAACAGCTTTAGCTTCTCAGATATAGAAAATGGCCTGGAAAAATTCCTTCAAATCCATGTCCTATATCTAACTGTTGTCAGGGTAAAAGATGATTCTTCCTAGGTTGTGGCTTTGAAGCTGACTGGGGCTTTCACAGTGGCCCCAGACTGGAAGTGAAATTTAAAAAGTATTTGTGTTTGATCTAATCCTTCTCTATTTAAAAAAAAAATTATATATTTTTACTCTTTCTCTCTAAAGAAAGAGAACATTTGAAAGTAATGGTGGTTGTTTATAAGCAGCAACAGAGAAGTTGTCAGAAGTGACTGTATCTTGTAGTGCAGGAGCCACTTTGGATTATATTCTTTAATCATTATCACATGGCTAAAATGCATTCCTAAGGCTGCTCTAAAATGGTTTGCATAGTCTGGCTCAGTATCATATGGGAATACAAAGCTGATTTTTAAATTCTAAATGAGTTACAGATGGGTTATACATACATGAAAACTGTATTTGTATTGAATTCTTGCACAGCTTTATGAATAGAAATAAGAATATTACAATTAAAGCTAAAGAACTCTCAGTATGCAGTCAGGTGGACAGAATGCAAGTGATTATATACTTACATGAGAAATTCCAGCAGATGAAAAAACTCTTTCTTTTGGTGGGCACATATTTTATCCTCAGTACCTTGTTCTGTTTGGAGAACATCCTTTAAATCTTGTTTAAGTATGAATGAGGTAGTTGATGTATATGAGGCATCAAATGAATCTCTGAGACCTGACTGTTGATGAGGTGTGGAAACCAAAGGCTTGGCAACTCTCTACTCACAAACTTCTTTGCAATCAATACTGCGTTAATCATTTAGTTTCTGCTAATTTAAAATAGATATTCTTTCAGGGACTGCATCCAACACAGTGAAATGTGATGTAGCATCAGCCTTGAGAATGGGAAGTAAAACCAGGAAATTTTAATTTGACCTCGTAGAGCAAGTGTGGCATTTGTCTACCTGAGTATAATTTATGCATGGTAAACTGAACATTTTTTGTGAGACACTTTCCCTGGGAGACAGCTTTCCTCAGACAGAGGACTAAAGGCCAGAAAAAAGAGATGATTCCAACAGCAGCACATTAGTACCTCAGTCCTGACTGAATCCTGCCAAACAGGTTGTGACAGGATGATGGAGAGAGGCTATTTCAATTTTTTGGTACAGTGTTTCACTTGCTTGTCCCAGGCATTTTATTTGTGGAGATTTGAGGATTTTGGGTTATTTCACATGAGCACAAAACAAAAATTCACTTAAATGAAATAGTTGAAGAAAAAATTGGGAGCCTGAAAGGGGGGAAAATAAATGAGAGTGTGCTTTTCCTGTGTGATTCATGTTAACAGAGCATAATTTGGGAACTGAAGTCCATTGCTTTGCAATGTATTATAAGAGAAATTATTTTATCATAGCAATGGAGGACAGCATCTTGGATGACAAATGTGCTCTTGTGTGTGACCTTCTCCCACATCCTTTTCTTCTAAGTTTAAAAGGCAAGAAGCTGTCAGTAGAGGTAGTAATTATTATAAATCTGGTCCCTGGAGGCACTCTCATCTGTGCTTGTATTTAATAAATCGTCTTTTCTGCCTTTTCCAAAACAATATTTGAAAGTCTTTTGGGCTTGCAATTTTTTTTTTTTCTATGTGTCATCCTTTTTCAAGGCACATCTCTGGATTACTCTTCTGGCTCCCTATGTTCTGCTCAAAAGCAAAAGTCTGTGATGGATGTTAATCCCTCTCTGTGGTCATGACTAAACAGACATGCCATGTAATTGTTGATTTCACTGTTTGCTTTCAAGTCCTCTATGTTTAGATCTATATATCATAGCTTATAACTGTAAATCATTCCATATCTTTTGACCAAGTGACTTGCTGGTACTTACAGCAATTTTTGAAGCTACTCAATCCTTCATCATTCTCCAGTTAATAAAATTTGTGTTTTTAGAGAATGAGGATAAAAGCCATCTATGTGAGCCTTCCTGACTATTTTGAACAATTACTTTTGGGAACCATCTAGATATAGATTATGCGCCGTTCTTTGTGTTTTGTTGCATACCTTAAATTACTTTTTGTATACTATGCTCTTGGCGAGCACTTGTGAATTAGAGGCAGAGGTCACACAATGGCCCGACTTCAGCCATGGAGGTTTGAAAGGGCAGCAAGTTCCATGTTTCTCTCTTCACTTTTTGAGAACACAGTAAAAATGTGGTACCAAAATGATGCTTTTTGGAGACCTTATAGATGCAGTCACAGCAAAGGTGAATAATCACCATATGTGGTTTTGCTCTTGACAGAGGATGGCAAAAATATTTGTCCACAAAGATAATTAGAGGGGGTAGACAAAAAAAAAAAATCCACTAGCAGTTGGGTTAATTTGGGCATTTGAGCAAGCTTAAATGAAGGACTTGTTTGTGTAAGTTTGGCTTGAAGGATAATGTTTGTGCATTGGTTCACTTCTTAATTCAAAAGATTTTGTCAGAAGCTAGTTTTTATATCCTCATTGCAGCTGATGTAGTCCCTTTTGTCAACCCATCAGGAATTGTCGTACCTGGTGTGAGATGACCCAACAAAGGCGGCAGATGTACTTCAGAGGATTTTGTTTCTTACCCAGACTTAAAAAGCTTATTTTATTGAAGTTGTTTAAATCACAATCACATACAGAGAGTTTGGTTGTGACTGAGAATCTCTAACTCAGTGCCATGACTGTTTTCCAAATGTGTTAGTTATTCAACAGGACTGTGTTGCTTAGATGTCACAGGCCACTTTGTGGGCGCCATCAGCTCCCACTCTGCACAGAGTACAGGTAAGGACCGAGGTAGAGTTTGCCAAAGAATTCTGTGGTTATTTCCATGGCAACTATCTAGGTGCAAAGAATGTGCCTCAGCTGATATAAGCCACCTGGGCATTTCTGGGGGCTACTGACAAATATTAAGTGATCAAGTTCTTGAAGAAAGTGGGAACTGGAGTCTTTCATGTCTTCATATGCACAAACACTTAAAATTATACACCCCTACTTATTGCAAGCAAAAAAAGCAAGCCTGTGGTGTATTTCTTTACAGCATATAGTGATAGCAAACTCTGAAATGATTCTTTTTCAGATAATAGCTATAGCATATCTTCTCTAAGAGGACCTAAATCAAACAAACTAAAAGCATAATCCAGGATTTAATATAAGCACAAAACTTAAAAAAAAATGAAGGGCAAGTTTATTTTTTATTTATTTGACCTTTTTTTTGCATGACTTTTTGGTTTTAATGCTGTGGAAACTGAAGACTTTTCCTTTAAAATGTTTGAGACCTGTGGAAGTGGGGATTTTCTTTTAAATTATCAAACACTTCATGAAATAGCACAATCCCCCAAAGCATAAAGTATACTTGAATGTCAATATTTGCAATGAGATCTGTTTATTAGACATACTGATATGTTTGCTCATCTGTATGCTCCCCTTCCTAGGGAGCTTCCAAAACTGTCTGGCATATACTTTACCCATTGGAAATGCAGTAGAATCCAAAATTGTGCAAAACGTGCCCTTTTTGGCTAAACCCATGTCCCTTCTTGGACATGTTTGTGCCAGAGCAGATGTGGTGCGCAGCTGAACACTATTTACTCCATGGGAACATCCAGTTGAAAAAATTACCCACACTGTGAATGCAGCAAAGCTTCATTTCTGTTACTTAGCTGAGATCCACCCTACCAGTGAATCTGACTGGGGGATTTGCTGGGGTGTTGGTAGGGAAGATTTGTTATCTTTGGAAAAATAGCATAATATTAGCAGAATGCTGTTACTTGCAACAATGCAGTTTAAAGCCAGG
Source organism: Melospiza georgiana (assembly GCF_028018845.1). Taxonomy (NCBI): domain Eukaryota; kingdom Metazoa; phylum Chordata; class Aves; order Passeriformes; family Passerellidae; genus Melospiza; species Melospiza georgiana. The sequence goes on along the minus strand of NC_080430.1, from coordinate 38,203,234 downwards.
CCTTGATAAGGGGTGGCACTAAAAAAGACTTGACTTGGCAATGCTTTTGCGTAGGCACACTGGATGTTTACAGCAGAGTTGGCCACAGATATTGTATGCTGGAAACAGTGCTTCATCCACGACTAGCATCAAGTGAGATTTTTCTTTTTTTCTTTTTCTCTTCCTCCTTTTTCTCTTTTCTTAATTTTTCTTTTTTTTAAACTAATCTGGTTTCCTAAACTTTAGGATTTAGAATGTGAAAATCTATCTGCCTTTGTTGGATGTACATGTTTTTTACTAGATGATTAAATTCTATGCAATACTTGCTTGCTATCCTCCCCTCTTAATTAGAATTGGACTTTGATGCATTTCAAGACTTCACTCGAGTGCAGGTGGAAGGGAACCTTGGCTTGACTGGCTGTGAAATGCCTTCACATCTATAGATATGTTCTGTTAAGTAAATATGAGAGGGAAAAAATATACTTTGATAGTATCTGAAATGTAGTTAACACTGCCATGGGTGTAAGTGTGATAGAGAAGAGATGATTGGGGATGGAAGACTGAGAAGAAGAGCAAGAAATCAGGAGAGGAGTTAAAAAGAGAGCTTCTGAAAGTACTTTAAAATTCCTTACAAAATAAACAAAACCAAAAAAACCCACAAGAACAAAACATTTACTGAATGAGTCAAATGAGTAATAATACAGAAATTAAGTAATGAGTCATAATATAGAAAGAAAGTGAGTCGTATTATAGAAAGAAAAAAAATTCCGTGTGCAGGTAGCAGTCAACATAACCATACTTATACTCTGAAAAATTTTAACTAAGGTATTGCTACTATGTTCCAAGATGTGGACTAAAGTACTCTGTCCAGAGAAAAGAAAAAAATAGTGTAAGGTTGTATTTCCCTGTCTTATAATTGTTATAAAACAAAATATTTATGCTCTCAAAACCATGTTAATTTATTTTTTCCTTAAAAGCTGTGTAAGAATATGGCCTAGCACAGTCAAGAGTTTATGGAAAATAAATGGAATTCATTATATTGAAAATGGATTCCTGAGAAAGATCAATAAATGCTATATGCTGTAGAATAAAGTTATCAAAATGTAAATATTTTAAACAAAACAGAATTTAACAATTTTCAAGATAAGTTATTCTCTCAAAGTGCACTGAAGATATTTCCTAGTTTACATAATGTAATTAAATTCAAGCCTGAAGAATTCAAATTCCTCCCGAAGACATTATTGGCAGGATGATTTAATGTGGTGATAAGGATAAAATTGTGGCATGTCTGAAGGCCACAAGAGTTTTATAAAATTGCATTTGAAAGCTGACAACAATTGTTTACAAGATTTTTTTTTAACTACTCAATAGTGTCCCAGTGAACAGACCTTTATCTTTATTAGCAGCACAACCCTGTTCCTGACACAATTTGGGTCAAGTTCACCTCAATGTAACTTTGATAGTCTTACAAAATCTATACAAGGAGAAAATTACCAATTTTTGTCTCGTGAAAGTCTAAGGAAAATGTGAGTCAGTGTTCTCTTACAAATAATAAGCTATTTTGTGTATATTCTTTCAGCATTTGGAGGGATTAGTACAGGTTTTATATACACTTCCTCACAGTTGCATTTTTCATGTGATGGGAGATGTTGTGAGTTGAATGCTGCTGTAGAGCCAAGAACTCCAGGGATTCAGCCTTTTTTCTTTCACTAACTAATCCCTCTTATTATATTTTAAATCCACATTTCGTCTGTAAAGCAGGGGTATACTGTTTCCTATCTTATAAAATCATCTAGTAGGAACTGCAACAGCTCTTGCAAAAATATTAATATTGTATCATAAATGCTAATGTCCTTTCATCCTTTTATATTATGAGTGCCTCAAGTCTGGTAAATTAGGACTTCATCAATCAGGTTACAGAAAGATTAATTCTGTGAAGTATATCTTGACACTGGTGGGGGGAACATCTCAAAAGGTGACAATATTTTACTGGCAATGAGTGAGGGTCATTTACCTTGCTTAATTGAAAGGGTCTCTATCTTGGAATAAAAAGGGAGAGAGTTATTTGTATAGCGATGCTTCCCACTGGAGGAGCTTTACAGTTAAACTGTCCCTCTTTAAAAGATTTATTTGTTCTATAGGAATGTCATGGTGTGGCCCTAGAATGACAGTGAAATACTATTTATGGTATCCAGTCATCAGAAATGACTAATTATCCCCCTCATAATGTACAAGCTCTGATGACTCATGTAATACCCCTTTATTATCTCATAATTTTGCTTTCCTGATGCATTCAAAAATATGTACATATGTGTAGTAGTAGTACTAAACATCTGCCTTTCTTAAAGTTCTGTAAATCACATACTTTGCAATTTCCAAGTGAAAACTGTTGCAACTCCTGTGATGTCCCTCTTCCAAGTAAAAGGTGTTTCTTGTTCAGTCAGTCTTGCATCTGTCGTTTTAGAAAATCTCCTGGCAGGCTTGAATACACATTAGTCAAGGAAGGAAGATCAAAGGCTAATCCATTCGTAGCCTCTCAGATCTGACCTTCCCTTAGAAAATATTCAATGGAAAGTTTAAAATGACTCTTTACAAAAGGGCAAAAGACTATAGCAGAAAAATATGAAATATGAAGTATGAGCAACAGCAGGACCGAACCACCAGTTCATCTGTTTCTGAACTTGAAAATCAGATTAAGTAGTCACATAACATGTAAAGAAATATCTGTTTCTTTGAGATTGCTGTTTGACTGTTGCACTTTTTTTTTTGTCACTTTCTTCTGAAGAAACCCTGAAAGTACTAATGATAAAATACATTGAAGCCTTGAAACTGTAGTTTCTTTGTGATTGTTATTACTTCAAAATTATCTGATTCTCTAATTTTCTGGATTTTATATTAAAATCTAACTCCAGTGAAAGGACAATATTTAAAAGTTCTCTTTAAAATATCAATATATTGTGATTCCCTTTAATGAGGCACCTAAGAATAACTCTGAGAATAACTCACACTCCCATTTTATTGCTTATAAAAAAAAATTCAGTTAACAGGAGACTGCCCATCAATTTTGTGATGCATATTATCAGTTAAAAATTGTATTTTAATAGTGAGCTTGCATTTTTTGTCTCTGGGGAAAAAGCCCCAAACAGTAACCTAATAAGTAGCTTACATGGACACTGAGGACAGTTTTAATTGTCTTGATTCAGACCAAGGCATTTTCCTTTGGTTTTGCCTATCTTTGGTGACACATTGATGTGAGACACTTAACCTGAAGATTGTCTTTTATTGTTTACTCTGGTGGAGTCCTAGTTTTAGACATTCATAGCATCAGACAGAAGTTTATAAAATTACAAGCTTATTAAACTACTCAGCAGGTGTCCAGGAGAATGTATTCCCAATTCCTGCTGGGACTGGGTGATGATGAGAGGTAAAGCACATGCTGTGGAACTGTGGATAGTCATCCTTGCATAAGGGGACAAGACTTATACAGCCTGCAGAATTGCTGGCTAGCTCTATCTGGGGCTATTCTTCCCATCTGTCAGGTGGTTTCACTGGAGTTTTTTCCAGCAGAAGACCATCTCAGAGGACCCTGACTAAAACCATGGTTCGCTTTCATTCTTACCTTATGCTTTGTTTGGGATATTCTATTAAAATAGGTTTCTAACCTGGCCAGAACAGTTATGAGACCTAGAAGACAGAGCAATGTCATGACATTTTTTATGCTGAGCAGCAATGAGCATGAAATTATAAATACTGTTATTTATAATAATAATAAAATAAAAAATAAAATATCCCAAATTATAATAAAATATAATGCTGAAATATTCAGCATTATAATTTAACTTCCTCCTTCTAATCAAACGTCTCTGGCATACTGATAGGAAGTAAAAAAGTAACACAATAGCTTGCAAATTTTATCACTCCTAGTTCTATCCTTCGACTGGCTTTATATCCAATGATGAGAAATAAATCGCCTTGTTGAGGAGGAATGAGTGAGAAAAAAAATGAGGGAACTGGAATCCTAGTGTGGCTTTTGACCTGTGTAGCAAGTTAATTATACACTTGAGAAAGCATCTAGCATTGTTGTGTTACACTGCATGCATTTGTGTGTGCACAAGGCTGGATACAAATACGTGTGTATATTAGCATGCATATGTGCTTTGTGCAACAGTGCACTGCCTCGTGCTCGGTACTTCCTGAATTTGTTCCGAAAGTCATTGGTTTTAAAGGATGAAAATGAAAATAGAGCATGGCCCAGTGGATTTTAATGTATAGACAGTTACTCTTGGTAAAAATAATTACTTAATTAAATGCTCTGGTGGACAGTGATTAAGGAAGGAAGTGGTAGATAAGTGATGAAAAGTGTATCAGTACATAAGTATCAGAAACTTAGAGAACATGATAAAATAACTTTAGTGGGATTAAATAGGCACTGCAGACTTCTGCATTAAGTGGTTTTACTGAGGCCTTCTCTTTTTTACACTATTTTCCATGAAAGCTTTCCTGTCAGTGATGCAGTTTTCCATTGCACAAAACTAAACTGCCAAATCAATGCAACCCTCAGATGAACTAGAAGTCACTTCTACATTGCAGTCAACTCTGTCTGAGCAGCCAGAACATAAATGTTCATGAAATGACAATCACCTTCTTATATATGGAGAAAATGGTGGATCTGCAGGAGAAGTGAGCATAGAAGTCCAGTTCACCATTCCTGCATCTTCTGCTCTGCTATCTGCACACCCTTCCTCAGGCTGGGCAGAGATACAGACCCCTACAGCCAGATCTTCACCCACTTCAGGCTGTTATAGTATTGACATAACATGGTCTTCCTGCATAAGATGGATCCACAGACAGTCAGTACACTTGGAGCACTTGTCTCATATCTACAGAGACTAAAGAGATGTGGCTGGGGCTTTCAAACCTAGCTGATATTCTTTCAGCTGTAGTGCTCTGCGGACATATGAAGTGAAGCTATGAGATACATCTTCATCTGTTGTACTCTGTTCATCTGTATAGTGCAGAGAAGAAAAAATTCTTTGAAGGCTTAGGCCAGAATTTTGTGTCTCTCTATACATATTTAGACACATAGAGTAACTAGGCTTATTGTAAGTGTTACTGAGCAGCGAACTAAAAACCACTGAATTATCTAAAAATAGCCACAACACTCTATTTAGGCTGTTGAATTTCAAAATTATTAATTTTCTAAGTACAAGAATTGGCATAAATAAATTGTAAAGTGTTTGTATTGAGCCAGACCCTGAAAAGTGCATGTCAAAGAAGGTATATGGCTTTGGGGTACAGTGTTTTTGTTCAGCTGTGGGAAATAGAGCTTACCTATAGGCTGTTGTTATGGCAGGGTGCTTTCAAATCTGATAATTTAATTCAGAGGTATGGCAGATCAAAAGGAATCTGTACAGAAAAGAGATGCAATGAGAAAGGAACAGACACAGACAGGAATTTTTTGCTGTACATGACATTCTAAATTAGAGTGGCAGAAGTCTCTGTCAACAAGATCAAAAGGTGGGAACAGAGATGAAAACGCTCCTTTTACTGTTGTTTATTATAAACCGGGTAGGATTGTATTTGAACATTATTGGCAGAATGTTAAGAAACAGTTACACCCTTCCATTTCCCCCAGGAAAAGAGTATCGAAGCATTTGAAATTAGAAGAAATAGTTTCTGGATGATTTTTAACATTTTTTTCCTGTTCACTATTAACACTAAATGCCTACATCATCTAACAGCAACTTTGTGACATGCTCCCCTTTTTTTTCTTAAAGGTAAGCATGAATACTTTAAGTTAAAATAGTTAAAGCTAAAATACAGGGATTTTAGCAGACCATGGTTATTGTAGGATGACAGCTTGGTCATTCAAGAGCTGTACTTTTTTTTCTGATATTTTTAAGACACATTTTTGATCTTTGATTTTTTTTTTTTTTTTTTTTTTTTGCAGAGTGTAATATTGAGGCACTCTAGGGTCACGTAAGAGCCCAGGAAATTTCCCCACTCACTGGGGAAGCTAATTTATAGTTAATTCCTTAGGAGATGATTCAAATCTTCTTGAATAAATTACATGCTTGTTTCTCTTGCAGGTGTTCCTCATGCTCTGTTCTAAGTGCTGCTTAGTGTTGGTGAGCACAGTTGGTAGCTGCTGTGGTGATCCCAGATGGAGCTGAAATTCAGTAGGTGTGGGTGATCTGCAGGGATCCCAGATTGTTTAAGGGATTTGGAAGCCTTGGCTGGGATTCAGCTGGCAGAGTGTGTATGTGTACATGTGTGTCTCTAGGAGTGAGGTAGGTGTCTAAGCTCTCCTCTGGATTGGTGAAACTCCAGTCAATGCAGTTATGGAGCTTGGAGTGCTACTTGGACACCCAAAGCTGTTGTCGACTTCCAGATGTAATGAGTAGCTCTTCTGACTTTGTTGACTGCATCAGTTTGATCTGCTTTGACTGTGGTGGGAAATTAGACATCCAGATTGCAGGTACACACACAAATAGACACATAAAACTTAACTGTCAGTCTCTGAGTCAAATCCCACCTACAGAGAGGTATTGCTGATATTTTCACTTCATGAAAATTTGTTTCTTGCACTCTGCTGTGGAGCTTGCATGTGTAGAATTACAAAATGCTTACACCTGGACAGGCCTATCAAATTCAGTGCTGCTGTGAATAAATCTAATACAGATTTAAAAACAATCTCATGAAAAGTTGAATACTGTGCTATAACTTGCATCCTTTTATAGCCTCAAATTAGTGTCTTGCCTGCTGCCATTGTGTCTTCTCCTCTTCTTGCATGGCACTTCCTGACTTGAATTTCCTTTGATAGTTTTAGCTAAAACAGTTTTTCCTTGAATATGAGAGAGGAAGTCGGATGCAGCAATAGTATTTTCTGTGAGGTTAGTTTAAGTGTTTCTGTGTCACTGGAGATGAAATTCCTTCCTGTCAGATTACAATTTATCGTGTCAGATTACAATTTATCATTGCCTCAGGAGGTGTCTGTAGCACTGGCTACTTTAGTTGAGGTGCTATCTCTTAAGGTCATTAAAGCAGGACATGCCTGAAGCTCCTGCCTCTTCTTAGTTGCAAATGTGGTGCTGGCACCTTGCAATTGCTTTGGGTGCTGCTGCAAAGTATCTCAGCTCTCCAAAGCAGGAGGGAAGTTGTAATTTGTGCAGATGACAGTGTTTGTGTCCCTGTCTGGCTGCAGGTCTGTGCTCCAGACTCCCTTTCTATCCTGATTGATCCAGTATAGAAAGCAAACTGCTTTGCACCCATTCACACTGGGACTGCTCATGCTGCCATTTTCCTCTTGCAGTTAAGTACTTAAACCACAGCTCAGTGCCTTCATGATCACGGGGAAACTTAAAATCATACTGCATTGCTACTTTTCTTTTTTCCCTTTTCTTCTTTAAACAGTATTGAAAAAATGAAGGAATCTTTTTTTTTGTGCATGTATCTTGAAATACTTCCCTTTAGGTACTTAAGGGTATGGAAAGGGATTTATTTTTAATGTTCTATAGGAGCAAACAGAATACAAATAAAATCGGTGGCAGATTTTATGTTTCAAGATATTTCTTATAGGAAAATTAGAAGCAGAAATGTTTGGGAAGAAAAGAGCTAAAAAAAAGCCTTTGGAGGAAAATTGATGCTGTCTTAGATTACTAGAGGTCACTAGATGACTAAAAAAGTTGTTTCATGTTCAGAAAATGGTAGACTTTAGCTAGAAGTCTTTTCTGGTTCAGCCACAAAATTGGCAGAGCAGCTAGAGTTTAAAACACAACTTGGAACAAAATTATAAAAGAGGAATCAAATACTAATCAATATAAATTAGAAGTAAGAAGTATGGAAAATTTATAGGGAAAGCCGGAAGCAGGAAATGAAAATTCTGCGGTTGGCAAGGCAAAGGTCAATAAAAAGATTTTAGTGTATTAATAGCAAAAGTCCTAATCATATAAGCCACTAGATGGAGATAGTAAGATTGTTATGAGTGATTTGAAAGCACCATAAGTGGTAAAAACAAAAATTTATCCTATATTTTGAAAAATGCTTGATGCAGTCTCCATGTAATGAGTGTTCTAAGGCACTTTCCAAAAGGCCTGGAGGAAAGAAAGGAAGATGTAAAGCAGCAGCTGCTTGAACTAAAGGCTATTTAAATTCAACAGTCCTGGACAATTTGCACACAAGAGTCCTAAATGAAGTGTTGAGAAAATCTCCAGTTCTTTGATGCACCTTGTTGAAGGGGAAAAAAGAACACTTAAATCAAAATCAAACAAGCAACAAAAAACCCCACCCAAAAAGACCCTCAAACAAACATTCCCACCTTAAAACATAGGCTGATACCTGTGCAATGATTGCTTTTTATAATTTTAAACTAAATTATGTGATCTCTAATTAATAATATAATAAATTGTTATTTTAGGTTAATCAAACACAGTAAAAGCCAGCAGAATGAGTAATGAGTTTACTATATACTATTTTTTTTATTTCAGGCTTATAAGTTGATTGATAAAAAATATTATAGAAATAATAGAAGTGCATAGTTTTGGCCATTTGATCATATAATCAGAAATGCAAAATGCATCCATTCATAAATCAGCAGATGCATCTTGTAAATCAGAGTGCAAAAATAAAAAAATCCTGAGTACGAAATCCAAAACTTTTTAGTACAACATCTGGATTTCTAAATTTAAGTTTTTTAAATTGTGAGAATGCAATGTCTGGATTTGGTGATAAGTCTACAAGGTATATTGCAAAATTGTAGAGAGTGTTGGAAAGGTGGACAGAAATAGTGAAACATTAATTAATCATTCATCTCACAAGACGTAGTGATGAATTTTCTGCTTGTCATATGCTCAAACCCCACATGTTAGAAAAATTGTTCTGAAAGCTGTACAGAAATAAAAGGGAAGAGGGAGAAAGGAAGGATTATGCAGGTTGGACATTGTGTTGTCATCAATTCTAGTTTTCATTTTTGAGGGGAAAAAAATTATATTTTGTGTGTGGGTGTGTTTGAAAATATATTTGACATGCATTCAGACAAGCTTCTTGGTCTTATTTGCTTTTAAGACCATATTTCTGTTTAAAATTGTTATCAATATACATAGTCAAAGAATCTTCTGCACCAGTTGTGTATTCATTCACATTTATTAACTGAAATCTTGTCCCATGCTTAGGAGCAGAAGATGACAGGAGTGGGCATTTAGTGAAACAATTAGCAGCAACAGTGCCCAAAATGTGGGTTTGGTTTTATGTTGGCTACATTCTGCTTTTTTGTTTAATAACTATCCATGCCTATGGGAAGGAAATTCAGAAGAATATGACCTTTCAATTGCTACATGTTATCTGTGTTTAAACTACAAAATGCCAGAAGTAGTAGCTTTAAGCTTAGAAAAAAGCATATTTTTCTATTTATATTTCTTAAGCTGTGTATGTGGAAAATCCCAGTTGCTTAAAAAGAGCAGTGCTGTAAGTACTGTTACTGAACTGATAAAGTCTGCTTGGCAAAGCTTTGTAGAGGCTCTCAGAATCAAAAGTGAGCCTGTTTACCTCTTGAAAATGCTTTTATAGGATGTTCTGGTTAGCCATTTCCAATAGAGAAAGGAGCAGTTGATCAGATAGCAGCTAAACTAATGAAAAGCATCATGGAAGTGACAGGAAGATTAATTAAGTTCCTCCAGTTGTATTCACATGTTGTGCTATAGAGTTCCTACGGGTACTGCTGCAGTTAAATGGTATTCATGGTGACAAATATTGCACATTTCCAGAAGTGACATTCTGAGTCAAGGGTAAAAAACACATTTGGTAGTTTTAGCCCGTGAAGAATGTTCAAAACCAAAGATGAGCCTATGTGGTTGTTTAAAATATACAAATGTAACTTGCTCCTTCCCTTCTTATCCTTTAGTGTAACCTCAGGAGATTAGTAATGAATTACAAAATCTGCATTATTGTGTAGTATGTCTTAAACTGCTCCAGATGGCTTCAAAATAAAAACAAACCAAACTTCTAGCTGATGTACTTAGTATATTTGATTTGAGGCACAAAAATATGTGTGCTTGGAAACATTTTCAATTACTTTTGGAGGCTTACAAAGCTGTGGTTTGTTTGCTGTTCTTTCTTTCTGCACTGTGGTCACTAATAGGAATGAAACCAATACATAAATTTCCAAATTATCTGGAAATTCTAGACCCACTTTGCTTGCAACAATCTTTTAGTTTTGGGATGCATTTGATGAATTAATAGGCCAAGTGTGATTTGAATTGTTTCTCCCATTTTATTTTCAGAAATGAATGTTTCCACAATAAATTTTTGTTCCTAATAGCTTTCTCTGTACAGTAGACAAAAATTATTTTAGGAAAACCTGGAAATCTCTGAGTTGTATGACATCTATTAGCCTACTGCACATGACGCATAGACTTAAAATGTTGTGTCACTAGTGTATTTGTTGACTACTATTATACTTCTGCCGGCAAAGAGTTCCTCGATCTGCTTCTGCATTTGCAAGAGATGATCTGTGGTCAGCCTCAGTAACTGGCATTCATCAAAGCCAATTGGTAATAGTTTGGGTATAAATCTAATATTAGTTGCCTCCTGGGAGAGTTCAAGACTGGAAGAGGGTTTTCCAGGAATCCTAGGGAGTTAACTGGGTGCATTAATGTTAAATATTAATTAGTCTCTGCAACAGTCTTGCCTGTGAGTGGCTTTAATACTTATTATGGAAGCATTGCTTAAATCATTGGATAGATAAAAATCAGTAGAAAGCACAGAACAGAGGAGCTACTTTATGAAGTTGGCCCTCTGTCTCTAGATCAAGTCAGGTGTGGGGAATAACCTGTAGCTTTCCCAGGTCTGGACAAGTATAGGGCCTGTGCTGTACTTCTGGTGTCTGCTTTGTGCGTGTTGTTTATTCCAAGGAGATGACGTCTTGTGGGTTGTTCTGTATTTTGAAAATCTGCCCTTTGTGGCAAAACTTTTACCAATGGGAGAAAGGGCAGAAGAACTTAAGGTAGAGATGCTGTTATGAAAAAAGAAACAGGTTTTTGGAAAAGAGGATTTCAGGGAGTAGAAGTTGCTTCTTTTATTAGAAATAAGAATGAGGGCTAGCTGGTTTAGGAGAAGTAATTTTATTCTTGTTATGTTTATGCTATGTGAACCATGCATGAAAATATGATAATTTTGCAGTTCACTGGTATCTGTAGCAAAGTAAAATGATGGTTAACCTGTGCCGGCTTGTTGATGGTTGGAGAGTTTGCACCATGGGCTGACATCATGGACTAATTTGCTCATTCATTCTGCATGATCCTGCATGCACAGGCTGGGTCTACTCAAATCTCCAGGCACACATAAGTGTTTGCTGCTCCTGACCGTACTTCCCTACAGCTGTTCTCAGCAGAATCCTCAGTGCTTGCATTAAAACACCAGCCATTTGGGATTGCAATTACTAAACTAAACCTTGCTTTCACTGACAGTGACAATATCCCACTCAGGGAATAAAATTTATTTTTTCTTCCTTGCTTGAAACTCTACTTCTTTTTGCAGCTTATCAATGTTGTATGTGTGTGAGTGAAAGCAGAGTTTGTCATAGAGTATGTGAATTTGGGCTGTGAAAGCTTTCCAGTGATTTTTCCCTCCTACCTTGCATTTCTGTAGTTGAAATGAAAAGAAATTGAAGTTCTTGTTTCAGTTTCTTTGTTTACTTTAATTGCATACTTACTTTCAGAACACAAATAAGATGCAATAGGGAGGAGGGAGGTTGTCCTTCTTGTTTTACATCCTACAGGGCAAAACAAAACTAGAGGTAACATTCAGAGCCAAGTAGTGGAGAACATGTCAGTCAGAACACGAGGCGCTTTGGTGTTTACATTACCTAAGGATCTGACCTGCCATCAGACACCACCAAACTGGTACAGGTATTGTAGCAGAACAGCATTTCAAGAAGGGGATGTTTAAAGGCAGCAGGGTCCTTGCCTGAGCACTAATAGCACATCTGCACAGACGTGAGCATTCTGTTCCCATGGCATGAATCAGGAGGCATGTTGGCTTGGTGGAACATTGAGGTAGCCTACATCTTGCAGAGTTTGACTCCTGGCAGAATAATCCCAATCCTTTTTTTCTGTGATAGCGTAAATGCAGCTTAACAGGCAAATGCTGTGCCTGGGTGCAGACTGTCTCAAAGGACGTCACGCAGTGCCTCCGCAAAAGCACTTCAGAGCTGGAAAAGGAGCTGAAGGATTTCACAGAGAATTGATTCTCTGAGCTTTTGCCCTCCGTGAAGGGAAAGGAGGGAATTCTTGTGCTGCAGAAGGCTCCTGGTAGTAGCTTATACCTACTGCTCAGGGAACATTAGAGTGTTTCAGCTGAGATATTTTAAACCAGTCTTTGAGGATGGTATTTTCCCTTTTAGAGAGGTGCCCTTCCCTGTGTTTTAGAAGTGAATGAGCATTGTAATGATGAAATAAATGAAAGGAATATGCTGGGAAACCCTCTGTTATGTGCTGTCCACATTATGTAGCTGAAACATAGGCCGTGATTTCTAAACAGCTTTTTTTTTCCTCCAGGGATTTTTAGATGGCATTTCTTCACTGTGATTTAAGATCTGCTTAACTTACATTGTTGGTCAGTTTCACCCACACAAAAAGATTTGGTCTTCCTCCCTTCTGCACTGTGGCCTCAAAGTGCACTCCTGCACTGTGTGCTTTTCAGTCTTGAAGCAGCACTTATTTGGGAGTTTATGTGTACCATGGATCTCTTGTTTCAGGGCTTGCCTCTTGCTAGGGGCAAGCTGAAATAAGAAAGGGCACTGAGAAAGGCTAGGTACCAGAAATGAATAGCAGTGGGACTGCCGGTGAGGGACAGGACTGAAATTGGTGCCCCAGTTCCCCATCAGTGTTTAATCTCAGTAGCATTCATACAGGTGGCACGAAACCTCACGAGGGCAATGCTGCAGAGGACTCTTGCTGAGAGATGCATGCGGCACTGTACACCAGGGCTCTTACCTCTGCTGCTGCAACTGGAGCGTTCCTTGGCTGCTGTGCTGCTGTGATAATTTTGCCTGAAGTGATTGGACCTCATGAAATAGTACTTATTGTGTGGTGGTTTTACAAATAACAAGTGGAGCTTTAAATGAATTATACCTGTCATCCTCTTTCCTGTAGAATGAAAGCATTCATCCCATTAGATCCTATTATAATGAAATAAACACTTCAGCATACTGTCCATTACTTTTTACCTTTATTTAGTATAAGTGTATTATCACTGATACATGCCAGACTGACAGCAGGAAACCAATGTCCTCTATTGATTCAGAGAGGAGACATGTGTGCATAAATACAGACCACATTGTCTGCACCACACTGCTGCACTAGCATGTTGTTGGATCCATCCCGAGGCACTGCCACGTACATGCTTGACAGTACTCTGGTGTTTCTTCGGTCCTTCTTCCTCTGAAGCTGCTACTGGTTTGTGTAGCATCGGGGATTGTGTGGGGACCTATTTACAAACTTTGGACCACTCCATTTGCCACAGAATAATAGAATGCTTACCAGCTGCTAATGACTCATCAACCTGGGCCAGAAAGCAACTAGAGACCTGGAGGGTGAAAGGTTATAAACTCCATCGCAGATCCTTTTGTCATATGTCTCCTGTCTTCATGCTTTGTTATTCAGGTGAAGAAATTGTCGTTTAAAAAATCAGTTCAGCTGTATTGAAATTGAACTACCTATTTGCCAGCTGCTTTTTAAAAAATAGAAACAGACTTGTTTTTTATCCAACATTGGGGTTGAAATTGTTTATTGAAGTGGAACTATTGATTAAAAAAAAAAAAGTCTTAAGGGGTACATGGTCTTGCAAAGTGCCAGGCATCTTTATCTTCTATTGAAGTTGGGATATTGAGGCACTCAAAGCTTCTCCTGGAGCCTGCCCTTCAAAGAAAAATACACTAACAATATACGCTTTGTCTTTCCCATCTATTATGTAATTGAGCACGTTATGTCACTAGACGCGTTTACTGCCAAGAAAAAAAAAAAAAAAAACAGCCTGTATAATTTTAGAAGGGCTTATTTATTTTTTTTTTTTTTGTCCAAACCAGAGTTAGGTTAACCAGGGTATAAGAGCATGTCGTTGCGAGCTCGAAACGAAAAGATCTGTTTGTAGTACTCTTAGTCCTGATGTCACAGGCACAGCAAGGACATCAGAAGGAGGAGTCAGATTACAGTAAGAATGGGCAGTGCAGCATGCAGCCGGAGTAAACGCTAAATCAGACGGGGATTGTATCAGGGATAAGACTGCCTGCAAAGCGCTCATCCTGAGGAGGCACACTGCTCTCTCACGCTTCTCGTGCTGGGAAATTTCCACATAATGTAGAATGAAAAAGCTCTGTTTTACATGTCAGCCCTGTGCAGGAGCTAATGCTGAATACACAGCCGTGGGATCCTGACTGCATGATTAATGAGAAACATAATGTATTTTGGTAAGTGTTAACCGTGATGTAATTCTGCTTCTGCTCACATTATCAATAGGAGTGATTATTACAGATTTCGGATTCAAGAACATTTCGTGCTGGCACGCACCTAAAACTGACAACTGGGGAATCCTGCCGGCTGTGCAGTTTGAAAGGATTCCATTGTCTGGGAAATTTTCTGTTTGAGTGGGCTACTGCGTAGTTCTAGCGGTTTGAAAAACAAGCTAGATAAGATGAACTCATGCTAGGTTTGTTTTAAATGAACTTGTGTTTCATCTGCTGAGAGGGGATGAGAAATGCTTGTGAGGCATGGGAAGTTTTAGACGAACTTAATGTAATGGGCGAGCTGCTAGTGCACTGTCAGTGCTGGGGAGGCACAGCAAACCTCAGTATTTCATTCAGCTTTTAGTTTGAAGAATTCCAAGGTATAAAGGGGAAACAGTGTTTTATTTGCAGTGCTGTGATTGCCGAGTACTCTGCATTGTGCACATCACCGGTGTGGAGTTGGCTCCTAGCATGCCACAAAATGCATGTTATTTTAAGCCTTTAGGGGTCTTGGAGCTGTTAAATATTTGTGCAGAGTTTAGTTTTCTTGCTTGACAGAAATCTTCCTTCAGCTTACAGCTGAGCTGGCTGCATACCCTAAAAACATGCTGGAGTGTAGAGCTATGTCTGAGCAATGTAGTGCTGCAGTACTGGGCTGGGATGTACGATTGCAATATAATGCTGCAAGTTAGTGCTGTTAAAGAGCAAAGAAAAACAAAATAAAGAATTTGGTGGTGTGATGGAAAAATGCTATTCTTGGCTTCTTGAAATCTCATCTAGTCTCACTGTTAATTTATAGCAGCATAGTACTTAGAATGAACAGAGAGCAGGGAGTTAAGGATTTCTGGGACATTCAGCAGCTTTCTCAGTTTCATTAAATATTGAATCAGGAGTTCACTTCAAGCTTTAAGGGAAGAACTTTTGTAATATTCTCAGCTCTGTCAAAAAAGTACTATGCCTTTTGCCATGTTAAACACTGTCTTCTTATTTTCATAAAACTAAAGACTATGTACGTATATGTGATTTGTCTTTAACAGTGAAATACATCAATTATGAAAGCCGATAGATTTAGATGTAAACTAACCTACTAGAAAGATATATACAAATTGGTTGAGTTATGAGAACTGTTCAGTGTCCCCTACAAAGATGAATTTTCAATATTTTCTCTTTACTACATTTTCAAAAGGCTGAGGAGGAATAGGCAAGCAATATGTTTTTAGGTTTGAGTAATTTGGATTAAGTCTCTTCACCATTAAAGAAGCCAGGTTAACTTGCTATTCATCTCCTTCCAGTATTTTTCTACCTTCAACAGAACTGCAAGTGCAAGATGGATTGTTTTTTGGTTTTTTTTGGTTGGTTGGGCTTTTTTAACAATCAGTTTTTCTTGTGTAGGATTAGAAGTTACAGTTTTCTGAAGTTATAGAGTTAGGGTATTAGGTATATGTTAGCTGCATGGTATTTGATTTTTAAATTTTTTCTCTGTCTGTAATTTTTAGAAGCATGTAATGATGATCAAACTTTTTTTGGAGTTACTTTGAAAAAATAAAAATCACTGTATCATATGCTTATTTGTTTTGTGGTGCAACACAAGTTCTTAAATGGAAAAAAACTGTGGTGTGCTTTGTAGTGAATTTCAATACTGAGAGCAGAGCTGAAAGTTTCTGCTAGGCAGGTTATCTGTCTGCTGTGTTCAGTCTGAAGTTTCCTTCAGTATTAAGTTTTAAATGAACATAATTGTTCCTGTCTTTTGCATAAGAAGGCATGAGCTGGGGGATATTTACCTGTGGTTACTCTGGGTATTTTCTTGCACTGTCAGTGAGAAGCAAGAACATCTGTAATCTCACCTGTCCCTGTTACTGCACAAAGCAGTATTGCACTGAGCCAGATGAAAGCCTCACTGCGTACATCGTGCACCTACTTTGATTTCAAATGGCTACAGCCATCACATAGACAATATTGGAATTTTATTTTTCTAAGGGAAAAATTAAAAGTACTTTCCTTTAAATATTGATAAAGAATTCTGTAGGATTTTTGGGGGGGGTTGTTGTTTTGTTTGGTTAATTTTTAAATCCAAACATGCAACTATTGGGCCACATAAGCATAGAAAGGGAAGAAAAGGAAAGCATTTTTCTGTATGTTTCTATGCATCTTGTTTGCTTTTCTGGGCCTTCTTGTTGAATTGCTGCTGATGTGAGGTGGCATAGTGGGAATGCATGTGTGCAGCATTAAGGTTGAAAGAAAAACTGAAAATTACCATGGAAAGTAAGACCTAACCTTCTGATAGTATAATTGTTATAGAGCAAGTGTTAGGTGAAGGGTGAAGGGAGTTTTTTAACTATCAGAGAGAGAAGTTGCTAAATTCGGGAATTTACCTTCATGTTTCTCTCTCTCTTTAAAGGTGTAGCCTCCAATAAGATATTCTTCCTTTATCTTACATCCTACTATGTGTATTTTACTTTTTGAGCGGATCTTTCAAATAATTAAGCTCATTGTAACCCTTCTAAATTCATGAGCTGTTCTTTTACAGTGCAACTGAATTGTGATGTAGTTGTTTTAAGACCTGCTAATTTTCACTCACCGTGCTGTGCTTTTGAGTTTGTTGTTTGGTCACCGTGGATACGTTTGTTACTTATTGTATTGATTTTGCATTCATCATTTCAAGTTGAATAGGAATATGGGATTGTAATAATAATAGTAATAAAAATCCTACAAAATGATGTAGTGTGTTTATAGAGTAAGCCAAAAGCCAATGAAAATAATACATTTCTGTTAAGTGTTATCATACGGAGTGGTTTTGTGCTTAAGAACATACATATGTACCTCAAAGCAACTTTTGCCTGCATTTATAGCCAAGTTAATAATTTAGCATGAGATAAAAGTCAGCTGTGACCATTCTCAGCCGTTCCGAGAGGAGGAATGGTGGGTGGCTCTCAGTGCCACAGCGCTGATGTTGCACGCGGATGAGGGAGAGCCTCCCCTAGTCCTGCTCAGCGTGAGGGCTCTGCTGTGGCTAATGGCCAGAGCTGCACCTCTACCTTGAAAGGCTCCACTGGCCACTGTCCCCTTGGCTTGGCCACCTCGCCATGAGCGCGCCTTCCTGGGCCTGGCATCGTGGGCGGCCGCGGGAGCTGCCTTGTCCTGGAGCGCGGTGGCCCCGCGGCCACCCCTAGGGCTGGGGTGACTGGTGTGCTTGGGGCAGGTGGGGAATGCTCCCAGCCAGGGGAAGGGGCAGCGCTGCTGCTGCTGTGTGTGTCCTGCACCGCTCCACGGAGGGAACGCCGCAGTGATATTGCGGTTCTGGGACAGTGAGCACGGGTCCTCAGGGCTCGGGGAGCCTGGCTGGAACCGAGAGCAGAGCGAATCCTTCACCCCCAGCACCAAAAAAATCACTGCGCCCATACTTTGGCCTTATTGAAGAAGCACAACCCAAAGAAATGCTAAAATTAAAATTTACAAAGAAAAGGGAGAGGGGAAAAGGAGAAAATTGTACCTTTCTTTTTTCTTTTTTTTTTCCCTTCCCTCCCTGCCTCCTCTGAACCTATTATTGTTTTAAGTAACTTCTCTTCTCAATTATACAGGAAATTAATATATTGGCGTGGAAATTACTGTATATAACATAAAGGGAAACAAACAAATAATTTTACCAAAAATGCCATAACATTTCTGTTTGTGTGGTGGCTGTTTAAATCTTTAGGGTCTTTTTTCAGTCAATGTTGCAGAATGTAGTAGTTCATCTGCATGCATGCTACTATTCTGAATATCACTTTTTATTTCTGGAACACTTTCTTTAAGAGATTCATGCTGGATGAGTCATGGAATAAAAAGAATACTTCCTCCCCCCACACCCCGAATCTCATCACCTCTTTAAAGAAAACACACACTGTACAAGCCAACTGACCAACTGCTGAAACAGGGTTTTTTTTTTGTTTCAATGAAAATATTTGGTTGTTACTGGTTTGTTTTTAGGAGGTTATATTTCCTTCTAGGTTAGACACTGTGGAGGCCTTTAGTACCATTTCTGTTTTCATTTAAGTCAGGATGAATTGTTGTTGATAAGGCTGTTCTTTTAAAACGTTTTGAGAAGCACAGATACTGGATTACTAACTGTGTTTTATCACCAGCCATCTGCAATAAGAAAGTGTAGTTAATATATAATGGATGCTGTGTGTGACAGAAGAATTCAGCTGAGCAAGCCAATGTATAGGATCTTGAAAGCTGCAGGAGTCTGATGTTTATATTTGGAACATTACAGCCTCCTGGGCAGTGAAGTTCATATCTTGAAGCACTGAATAATCATTAATGCATGTATACGTAATAGCAATTTAAAAAATCCTGTTTGAACTTACAGAAACTGCTCTGTGCTAGATTGCACCCTTTTAGTTTCTGTTACAGAAACTGTTAATTTGAAATGCTTCAAAATACATTCAGTATGTTGCCTTAAACAAAAGGTCCTTTTGCCATTTCACAGACAAAAAAAAAAAAAAATCATTCCAAGTATGACTTTTCTTGTGGATGACAGAATTGCTCCAAACCCAAAATTGGAATCAGTGGCTTCCTGCTCCATTAGAGAAGATTAGATCACAGTTGCTTCAGCTGAAGATCCTTTAACAAAGTGTGTGTGCGCTCACGTGCTCATGTGAATGTGTGTCTGTGCATATTTTAACTGGAATGATTGTAGAGTCTAATCCTGCATTCCTTCCCAACAAATGTCTTTCTTCTGTTAAGAAGTTAAATAAAGAAGAAACCAGATTTTTAAAATTTTCATTGTGATATCATGCATCTGTTTTATTTTTTTTTTCTGAAAGGCAACACATAAATTTTTACAAAGTATTTTCAAATAATGAGAGCCTTTGACTGTATTTATATTAGAGTCATATGGCTGATATGTCTCTGTGCCTGTGTGCAAATATCCTTCCATGTTATTTGGATTTTGTTTCATAAGCTAGTGGCAATTCTAGAAATTCTTGCAATTACAAAAATGTTAATCAGGTTACAGGAAACCTTTTAAAGATTTTGCCTCTCATTGCACTAAAGAAGGTGGTGGTATTTGAAAAAGGAGAAATATATTTGGACTGGGAAAAGGAAATATTTCAATTTGCCATTAGATCATGAAAAGTTTTTGAGATACAATAGAGGTCATAAGGGCTTCCGTTTTTAAAAAGGAGATATTACATGTAATATACTGCAAAGATTAGTTTTGCAGCTGAAATTGCATAGATGATTGGTAACATTCAGAGAAAATGCAGCAAAAGTGAGAAATACCAAAGCTTGAAGTGGCCGAGATTGCACTTGAATCAAATTGCTGGGGATGAAAGTGGAGATAAGCTTTCCTCTGTTGTAGATCTCAGTCATTATATGGCAAAACCATATTCTGTAGGTCAGCCTGTGTGCTCAGTTATTTTAGCAACACTTCTTTGAGAAATCTACTTAGGGGTGAAAAATCTAATACATGAAGCTGCATTACTGACTCATATGCTCAGACCTTCTTGCTCATTTTGTTGACCACTTCCTTCAGCTCATCAGTCTCATGCTCATGTTCTTAGACAATTTTTTTCTGTGTATATATTCACCATAAAAAGTTACTGCAATCTTAAGCATGGAACGACAGCTTAAAGTAATTGGCAAGGGTCTGGATCAAATGTAAAATATGAGAATGCAACTGTAATTTCAGATTGGAATTGTAAGGGAGGCTCTTATGAAAGTTCAATTGCTATACACACTTGCCTCTTGTTAATAATACAGTGATTATTATTGTGTGATAATACAGTTCTGTCTCTTTTGATGCTTAAAATAATATCCATTTTAAATTTCTGCAGATTTGAAAAAATAGACATCTTGAGTCCTTATCTGGTGTTTAAACAAAAGTACTTTTTCTCCCTCTGCCTTTTTTTCCTCCTTTTTTCCTTATTTCCCTCCCTCCACCTATTTTAAAAAGGTGGGGTTAGATCAATCACTTCATATTTTTTTATACCTCTGCTAGCTGGCTGAACCAGTTGTTTGGAAATCCTGAGACATTCTTTCATCACTATGAGATGAGGTCCTGGATCTTTTACCAAGCCAACTAATTTACTCTGTTTTGTAGTCCCTGCAGCTTTCAGAATTTAAAACCATAATGTAACACTTGCTTTTCAAGTAAAGCTTGAAAAGCTCCTGGGGTTTGATAATGTATAGTATCTTCATCTCTGAAGCAGTTACAGCAGATACAAAAATGAGATTGACTGTGTCTGCTAACTCTGGGCATGGCTGTTTGAAATTTTAGCATATGCTTAGGGTCTCAAAGGGCTTTGGCTCATACTGGTAGTTTTTATACTGTGTGCTGTTTATGTGTTCCCTTTATTACAATGCAAACTAGCAGTCTCTTCCCCAGTTCTCTCAATCAGAAGACAAGATAGAATCTAAAAAGCAGGTTTATGTTAGAAAACCTCCTCTGAATATTAAAACTTCTTTCTTGAGAACAAAAGAAAAAAGCTAGGCTTAATTTTCTCTTTGAGTTTTACTTCATAGCGGTTCTCTCATTTATTTACTTTTATGCTGTAATTGAAAAAGCAGATGGACAATTCATTCAAATGAAAGCAATGAAAATTTTCTCAGCTTCTTTTGTTCTTGTTGACCTTGTTTACTCAGTTTGTTTACTATGGAGTGTAGTAAGTTATGAAGATAGAGGGAGATAATGATTGCATTTTCCAATATTGTTACCCATCATTGCACTAAGGATCAATACTGAATGAAAAGAAAAAAGAAAAAAACAACACAGAAAACCAAGTCAAAAAACACAGAACGTTGACCAGATCTGCAACTGTGAAAGCAAAAGGAAGGAGCAGGTGGAGAGGAAGGCAGTCTTGGCACTGCAAGGAATATCAGTGTTCTTTTTGCTAAGCCAAGTCATTTTTCAGTAGTGACCTGAGGGTCTACTGTCTCTATAGTGCAATGTTTAGCAAATTAGGTTTTGTTTGCTGGTATTTACCTGTGATAGCAAATCCACTCACCTCCTGTCAAAACCAGCAATGTAACAGGTGCATTCAGTTTGCCAGATATGTGACTATTATGTAGCAAGCACACTGTTTCTCTGTTTTTCTATTATTGCTGGTAAATTGTGCTGCTGTAAGCAGCAAATTTTTCGACAGTCGAAGTTCCATGGCTTGTCTGCTTTTAGGTAGCATAGAAAAAAAGTAATAACTTTGCAGACATATGTCAAACTTTACATAATCTCCTCTTTAACTTTGCAATTCCAGTGTTTGTAAAGGAACAGAATGTGTCCTTTATATAAGAAGTCAAACAGGCCATAAAAAGTTGTGTAGGCATATGTAAGGATATATTTAAATCCTTTTGCTTTTTGTCTCCTTCTGACTGAGGGCATGGTAGCCACATGAACTTGGGTACTATAAAGCCACTGAACTGTATTTCTAGTATCCTTACAAGATTTCAGCACTCAAGACGTGATGTAATCATTTACAAACATTTGTCTCGCCAATCCTGACCACAGTCTGCCTGCCTTGTAGGGCTGGTTGTTTGGTCCTCCTCTCCACATGCAGGGCGAGGGCAGTTGCAACAGCCTCCTAATAACACATTTAGATTCTTGGGCTTAAATCTTAGTAGCTCCAAATTCCTGGAAATTGCATTGGTCTACATGGTGTAATTTTTCTCTCCCCATTATTTCTTCATTAAAGAAGGTTTCAAAATAACCACTCTTTTTTATTTTTTTCAGTTGGGTTGAGGTAAAAATTTTCATTACATTTATAAATTCCTAATGCTTTTCCCTTTTTCGTTTTTTATGTCTCCCAATCCTTTGCAGTATTTTTGTAGAACATAACATATATATTCCTGCATAGGTTTAGCTGACAAACCTACTTACTCAATGCTATTTAGCACCCCATCCATATTAACATTTAGCTCCACACACTCTAACACTGCATGCAATAGGTTATCTGCATGAAAACATGCAGGTTTTCAAGGTTGAAAGAGTCAATGGCCCTGAAGAGGGACATTACTACACAAATACCCCCACAGATGTGCTCCTTCATGTGAATGAACTTACCAAATGTAATAAACAAACATGGAAAGGCTGAAAACACATTAAAAAACAACCAAAGCAATGCTGCAAATCCGTCTAGCACTGTGAATGCAATCAAAATGTGATTGTGGAACAACTTAAGAGTGTGTGAAATGTTTGTAGACTCTGCTGGCAGAGAAAGGCAGGCAGCAGGTAAAGTGGGGTGGCCTCCTGGTGCTGCAGCAAAATGGTACTGGCAGCACCACCCTCCACAAACACTCCAAGATGGCCAAACAAAATTGCTCTGTTTTGCCACTAGTTTGAAGCAGAACTGACATCACATGCTATCATCAACACACAGGGAAGAAAAAATATTTAAATAATCTGAAATTAGCATTCTGAAAACCATGAATGATGATGCTACATGTCACTGTGACACCCAGAAAGTTCCACAGATTTCAGGAAGAAAATGCAGATGTGTGGAACATTAATTTATTTTTACTTTTTATTACCCCCTGCCCTATTTTTAAAAAAAGAAAGCTAAATGTATCCAGAAGATTCAGTGTAGGGATGAAAAGCAGAACAGAACTGTCTCAGGTAGGCAGTCTTTGATGATACTTAACATTGAAAAGCATTAATAATTAATACCCTTAAAATATCCCTCAGTTTTTTTCTAACAATGTTTATGTAATTTGTATAAGTTTTTGTGCATTTCTAGTGGGAACATTTCTTCATGGGAACATTTACAAAGATAAAAATTGCATGATGCTTTATTGTTATTTATTATAGGAGGATTTTTATGTTGAAAGCTATGCCAGCACATTTTCAGCAATACAAAGCTCACTTTAGATTCATCTGCAAACAGAAATATTGCCATCTGACCTCAGTATATAGTCAAATGAATGATGAATATTTTATATCAAATATCTGTTTGAGAGACTCCAGCTGAGCTAATATCTTCCAAATCACAAAGATAAGAAGAAATAATGGTAATTATAAATTGTTGGCCCTTTCTAGATGCTCACAGCAATAGATCGGTAATGCTGTCAGAGAATATTTACCATAATGAATAAGTTAATATTTTTAAAGTCTTTGTGAAGTGCCTTTGATGGGCAAATTTCCAGTTTTGCAAGTTTTTCTGTCTCTGTAGCCACATTCTATTCTAGTAAATACTGTAGGGAGCTGATTGTAGTAGTAAATTAGTTAAAGTAATATTGATGGTTTGTCTGATAGAAGTTGGGCAGCTTTTGAAAACTGTTGGTATAATGTAAGCATGGCAACTGCTAGCAGGTATCAAAAAAGCTCTTGTGAGTTCAAGGGTCTTTCAGAAAAAAAATTGAGCTTTCTTCACTGATACTGTTTTTCTGAGTCAGATCTGTTCATGGAGAAGGAGGATGTTTCAGAAAGTAATTATTATTTGTAATGAACTGTGGAAAGTGTTGGACTGTGCTAACAGATTTGCTTGAACTCAATTTCATTTCCTGGACCTAACATCCTGGGAAACTTCCATGGCCCCCAGAAAAGTAAGAGTTTCAGCTGTGCTGGAATATTAAATTAGACCTATTCTAATTAAGGTAACTGCCAAATAATTTGTGACAGTTGTGTTTAATGTCTCCAGTCATTTCAAATGCAAGTTAAATGCTTTTTAAAACTTAAAACTGATCATCAGCAGTGTAGTCAAACTCTGGCAGCCCGTCGGGCTGCAGGCCTGGGGTAGAGGCAGCATGATCCAGTGATGGTGAAGGATTTAGCTATTTGGGTTGTAGATCCTCTTTTAAATAGGTGCTCCCTGTATCTGAACAGGAAGGGGCAATGAATGTGATGGAAATATGAGCTTGGGTGGTTGGATAATTTCAATTGCATTGGCCTTGTGTGGGGAGTCCCACCTCTGGACAGATGCATCTGCAGGAGAGAATGCAGTGCTGCAGGTCTCACCATGCTAGGAGGAGCTCTGAATACCTGTGGGACTAGAGTCCATCATTCCCTTGTCCACCTCAGCTTTGATGGTTTCCATAGGAAGCCTCTGGAATCAACAGGCAATGAAAGTTACTCTTTTTTTTTCTTTTTTTTTTTTTTTTTCTTTTCAGGATGTGTTTTAAAATTACAAACCTCTTTTCTATGAGCTTAGTATGCAGCTTGCTACTGCAAACACGTATATTATTGTCCTTATTAATTTCTGTTTCCAAGCCATCTATGCCAGTAAGGATCATGTGACATTCTTGGGTCAACTGGACTGTTTAGTTCTATACACACCTAAGCCTAAACCAATTCCCTCTTTGGCTTACATTTGTAAGGAATTCATTTATATGTGTAGGATAGTGGCTTGCAAGCTTTCCTGTTTATGTACAAGTTTGTAGAGTAAGTCTTAATTCACAAAAGCCCTATTTTTATTTTAGTTTTATTTACTTTCCTGGGGGCCACCACTCCAATGCCTTGTTGAACTCCTTTTTTGCCTCATTAAAGCACGTTATTGGCAATATCATTAAAAAATCAAGATAATTAATTGAATAGTTTAGTAGTTTGGGGTGATTCTCCTTCAGTCAACAGACTCCATTAGTTGAGCAGCAGAGCAGCAATAAGAAATATCTGGGATTTCTTGTCTTCACCACCTCCCTCACCCCCACCCCCTCACTAGCAGAGGAGGCTTAACATTTTTCTTAGAGCATCATCTCGTACAGCTCTGTTGAAGTTTCTGACCACAAATCATATCAAGCTATCATTTCTGTGGGTTTGTAGCTCAGCCAGAAAAAGCTGCATGTGGGAGAAGTTCATTTCTAGTCTGCAGGATTTTGACATTTGCAGTTGTGTGTCTGGAGCTACTGAATGGATGTGTATTAAAATTGTATATGGGTAATAGTTTCTAGTGACAAGGAAACCGTAATTTGTAATTAGAAAGTTGGTTTGACCTTTGAATGTGAAAAGGCCAAATAACATTATACTACTATAATATATAGCAAATTTGAAATTTATAGTGAATTTTAGGAGAAAAGAGATAAAATCTTGTACTAAATAATGTCCCATAAGAAGCCATTGCCCATGCTGTTCGAGCAAGACCATGAAATTAAGGAAATGTTCTCAAAAATAGATTTCCATGACAAAAATTTAAAGAGTTTCTAGTCCCCTTGGGTGTGTATAGGCATTTACTGCTTTATGTGGGTTTTTCAGTGTGTGATAGCTCTAGGAAATAGCTCATGCCAATTTTTCCTTGCTTTCTGAGCAGAAAGAATCTTGAAATCATGTGAGGTGGTAAACTTAACAGAAGGGGCTTTTAAGTTGGTTTGTTTTTTTTAATTTTGTTTTTTTTTTTTTTAATTTGGGTAAAGCCAACTTGCTTGCATCTGCAGAGGAAGTTGTAGGAAAACACTGAAGGGCCTTATAAATGCAAGAAATGGATATTTTGTGGGAACCAAATTCTCTGCAAGTGGTCTATTTACTTCAGGCTGTCAGACACTGAATTACACTGAATTTTTTCAGTCTTGTTTTGCTGTTCTTGGGGTTCCACCAGTCTTAGTAGTCTGACTTTACCAATTTAGTATCATGACCAGGCATGGTCTTGGCAATACTCTACAAAAATATGTTGAAAAGTGCCCAGTGTAGCAACCTAAAGATGAACTCTGCATTGTTTTGTTTTGTGTCCCTGCTGCAATCCCAAGGCTACAGGCACCATCTAAAACTTCATAAGAAGTCTGTTAATACAGTTGGTGCTTGACCTTGGACACAGAGATTTATTTTACTTTCACAACTTTTGTAACTGTACATACTCATGTAGCTGAACACCTGGGTCGTTTGATGCTTTCTGTGAACTTAAACGGTCAGTTAAATGAGAAATAAAACGTAAATTTTTTTGCCATGTGGTAGCAACAGAACTACATAGCAACATGAAACAGCTGTCTGTGCTCTAGGTTTTGCCAGTGTACTTTAAGTATAATTTAGCTGTCTGAGGAGTGTAATAAAGAAATCCTATCACTCCCCATTTAAATTTTATCTGTATTTAGACAAAATTACCATGTATACTGCCCAAGTCCAAGTGAAACAGAATAGCCAGAAATACAGGTTTGGGAAGTCTTTTCTTAGATTATAAATCAAGTCTTTCTGTAAAGCAGAAACAAAGGCAGCAGATTTGTGAAGCCACAGACACCATGTGTTCAACTTAGAGGAGCAGAAGCTGTAAGGTCCCAGCCTAGTGCAGATGTGTGGACAACAGAACTGTGCCAGCATCAGCATTTTAAGGCTGAAGAAGATTGTGCAGATCTTGAATTTTGTCATGGTTTGGCCAACACTGCTGAAATTTTCTCAGCGTTTCAGGTTAACACGCCCAAAACATTTTGCTGTGAATCAGGTG
The DNA here is from genome assembly GCF_028018845.1 of Melospiza georgiana. NCBI lineage: Eukaryota > Metazoa > Chordata > Aves > Passeriformes > Passerellidae > Melospiza > Melospiza georgiana. The sequence goes on along the minus strand of NC_080430.1, from coordinate 38,176,426 downwards.
ATTTATGTTTTGCTGCAACTCCAGATCTGTAAAATTGGCTTGAGCTTAAGCTCTGGAATGCAACCCTTATACAAGCAAGCTGTGTTTGGTTTCAGGTTTCTTGGAGGCTTGCATGCAAAATGGCCTCATTACTTGAATTGATACCTCTAATTAAGCAGATTCAGTGTGCTGCAATAATTGTCCTTTAGTATCTCAGGTCAAACTAATACCCAGTGTAACTCTCCTTAAGCCACTGGAATCATAGAGGAACTGTCTTCTCAACACACTGTCTTTTTTTAGTAAGGTTACGGAGTTTTTTAGTGCCATTTCTAGATACAGGGAGCATCTTCTTGTCACAAGAAGTGTTTTCTTGTCACTGAATCATTCTGAATTTTTTAAAATAATGTCAGAAAGAAGGGATGGGCGTCTTCTTGCATCTTTGGCAATATACTTAGATTATCTTCATTTTCATCTGTTGTTTATAGTTTCATCATGTATTTCTCTTGTGTATCTTGGTACTTTGTGGGTTTGTCTTGTTTTTAAAGAAAACAGTGACAAATTTTGGATTATACAAGCAAATTCTCTTGTATATAGTGATGTGGGTTGTGTATTTGGGGTTTTGATTAATCCTTCAAATTCAGAACCCTTGGCAGATTTTTTTTATAGTAGAATAGCAGATCTCTTTGTTTAAAACTCATTGTTATGGAACATTTTGAATGTTTAGTCAGATGGAATCACACAAATATGGGATGGACCCCACTCCTGCATGAACTTCTGAATTAAAAAATAATTAACTTTTCTGATGCTTTTTCACTGATTTGAGGGATTGGAATAGTTAAATATGTGCAAAAGTGTTTGTAGGATTGAAATTTGTCTTTGGCTTAGCAAATCCTTGCATTTCAATAGTAATCTGACAATTGGCTGGCTCACTTCACTGATTTAATATAATTTCATTTGTGGAAAATGTATTGTGAGATTACCTCTTATGGAAAGCAAAGATGATTACAGTATATGAGGCTCCCTTCACTCCTCAGCAGCAGAGTGGGAGGATGGGAGGAGGGATCTAGCTTGTCAACACATGGTTCTGTTAAGGCTCTTTGCTCTTGCATTGTCCTCCTTGTTTCTTAGCTTTTGTAAGATTCTTGTGATCAGGTTAATAACCCAAATTCATTAAAACTCAAAGGTTTTAATTTTTGTAGAGGGGGTCACTTGCTCATCTCAAGCCATAAAATCATATTAAGAAATTGCTTGAAACACTTGACACAAAATTCAATTAGATAAAAGCCTGTTGGCTAAATTTAGGTGTTACTTTTCTTTTTTAGTCTGAAAAAGTAGTAAAAATATTAGAAATGTGTCAAATGATGTGATGCAAAAAAGTTGAATTTTATTAGGTCTTCATTCCATATAATTCAAGCAAAACAATACAATGACTTAACATGGATCAGAGCAAATATATATATATATAAATACATATATATATAAATACACACATATATATATATATATATATACACATACACATATATCCACACACAAATACATATATATATATATATACACACACATGCATATATGCTATACACATACTCAATAACATCTGGAATTATAATAGCTAGACTTAAAATTGTGAAGATGCAAGATCCTGATCCTTCTGATCTATGTGAATTATCAGAAAAGTGCACACCGGAATTTTTCTCCTCTTGGTACTATTCAATTTTATCATGGTTACAAGGCTTGCTAGAAATGCCTTTAAAACCCCCATGTTTCCATAAGTGTCTCTCAAATAATTGTGTAATGCAACAGAATCAAAGTTATTGATCCTTTTTTATTTTATTTTTGCCTCTCCAATAGAGAAAACCTTAAAATAAAATAAAACATGCCAGTTGAGACTTTTTTTCCCCTGTGGAATAATTTTTAGTGTCTTATGCCCAAGGCTTGATCTTTTTGAACACATTAGGAAGAAGGTAGATGACAAATGACCTTTGACTACAACAAACTGAAATGTTTGAAGTGGGTTGCTTTTATACTAGGCATGTTTCAATATATATTTAGAGTTATTTCCAGAAATGCTGAATTATAGACCATTAATAACTATGAGGGCAAAATCAGTGAATGCCAAATTTGATTTTTGATGCGCACAATGTGAAATTTTAATAGTTACATAGGGCTAGAAGTAACTATTTTGACTAGTGAGATTGTGTGAGCAAGCATGGCTCTCTCTAAAATGTTATTTAAATGTTGTTTTATAACATTTTCTGTGTTTGGTTCCTGGAACAGGGGCTATAAAATTTTAAGGTGGTTTGATAGAGGACCACAACATAGCCAGGCTGACTGAAGAGCAGTCCAGGAAAGATACTACTACCTGAGATTTTGTCACTTTTCTTTTTCTTTAGAGAGGGTTTCAGGCTGTTTCTGGCCTATGTAAAAAAGGAGATTTTGTCCCTTCAACCATGCCTTGGTATCCCTAGCCAGCACTTAAATCTGCACATTGGTATGCAGACTGCTCCTTGCTACCTTTCATATCCCTGCGGGGGGTGGTTTTCCCCATGGAGTTTTTGTTTGTTTGGTTGGTTGGGTTTTTTTTTTCCGTTTAGATTTTTGCCCATATTAAGTGGTAACCAAGACACACAGGACACTGGTCTGAGCCTTCTGTTTACAGTTACAAGCTGTGTGGTCGACGTAGGAAACCCTATAGTATAAGATGTATCAGAACATATAAAACCTGTATGTAAAATACTATAGTAAAATATGTACCAGAACCTATAAAAATTTCTTTGCTTTTTGCGTGAGGTAAAAGCTCTGAATAGAGTGAATAATCACATGTGGCTTTTTTATGGAATAATTTTATGTCACGTGATAATAAAATGCTTTTAAGGAACACCAGGGTAGGATATGGAAAAAACTGAAAAGTCATAACTTCAGACAGCTTAAAGAAATGTGTACATATTACTAGGTTTCCATTTTTTGGCCCACACTTAGTGCTGCTTTACAGAAAATTCTTGTGTGTACTTGTGTAAATGTAACTGGACTGTAATCAATAGAATTATCCACCAACAAGAATGATTTATATTAGCCAGGGGCAGGGATTCCCATTCATTAAATCTGTGGAGGACAAGCCTTTATCTATTTCCATAGATGCAGCCTGGAGCATCCAACATGTCATGGATTAGATAAATTGGGCTTGACATGCCTGTGTTTCTGGAAAATAGGACAAAAATTTCTTTTGTCCTTTGTGTCTTGTCTGCAAAAGCAGTAATGCTTTTCCCCCACCTATAGAGAACGACAGGAGATAATTTTACTGGCTTGTAAAACTTTTTTTTTTTAATTATAGGCATATTTTACGTAGAGATTTGAAAAACAAAACTGTCAGCATTTTCACAAGTGTCTGGAGAAGGACAGTCAACCTAATGACTGCCACATATTCCAGCTCTCAGAGCATTTGCCTAAATCAGCTCCACCAGGTGTAAGCTTGCCAGAATTGAAGTTTTCATAGTCCTTTTTTTTATAAATAGCCATTTTGTTAGAACTTCTCCGCTGTAAAAGAATGTATTCACTTCCCCAGGAAAACACTAGCCCTGAGGTCAAGGGATTTTTGTGGGCTGCTGAAAACACAAGCTAAATTCCTCTGTGAAGTGAATACACATTTACACAGATCTAAACTGCTCCAAAATGGTATCATTGTGCAAGTCTCCCCAGTCAGTCAACAGCCCAACTATTGGGACATTTCCCTGAGGTGCTGAGGACTTACAGAGCAGGCTTCAATATGGGCCGTTGATTAAAATACAGACCTTGATTTCTTTAAATTTTTGAAACTTCTAAAAGAATTTGTTTTTACATTATGTGTGAAAGTGTAGCTTCCATGTAGATCTGAAGAGAAGATAAATTCTGACAGAGCTTTGCAACAAAGAAAAAGCTGAATTTTTTGCTGTTTTCTTATCCATAAGCAATCGCATCTTGAAGCAAAGCATCAGCTAAATTAGCACAGAGGAATAGATTAATTATCAGTAACTTTGTAATTGCCATGGCATGTGCAAACCCGCAGCCTGATTCAAAGATTATTAAAACATGGTTTCAAACTGGTCCTTTATGACAGGGAATAAAAAGGTTTATAAAAGTGAATTCAATATAGTCTGTTTTGTTATGTTTTCCCTTTTGCAGAAGGGTCATGGCTGGGATCTGCTAGTGAGAATGAAGGTACCCTGCTTGGGCAGTGGAATCAGTCTTTTGGAATTTGTGTTTTATCTTTTCTTTCTTTTTTTCTTTCATTGCAGCTATGCATATATGCATATAACTGTACAATTGCACAGTTTCTGGATAAAAATAAAAACATTTACTCACCAGCATATACTGTGAATTAACACCTAGTTCTGTGTTCCAGCATATCATATGACACATGTTTGTCTCTGTTTAAGAAAGGGGAAAAAATAGTAAAATCACTTGAATTGCACAAGAGCAGCATGTGATTGCACTAAATAATGTTTGGCAAAGATACAATTTGTAGATACCATAGTTACACAATTACTACTATTTAAGAGTGCTATAACATGTCCTATTTAAACTTTATTAAAATTAAATCTGTGGCTGGAGATATAGCATTTCCAGAAGACAACAGTTTAATTGATTCTGGCCAGGGTTCACATTTCCCCCATTGATTTCCAACATCCCATTCTTTTATTTCCAGTCTTGTTTTGCCTTATACTGTCTTACTTCCCCTTCTTTCCCCTCCACTTTTCCCTCTCCCAAACTTGATGTGAACTCCTTGCCCTTATCATTTTCTTCAGGGTTTTGTGCTCTATCAGCACCAGCTCTCCTTTCGTGGCTCCCTTGCTGAACTCAAAGCTCTGTCTGCAGTGCAGAACTGCTGATAGTTTGCATCCCTAGCTTTTTTCAGACAGATGAAGAATGGCTGGCCAGTTTATCAGGACTGCAAAAAGGTTCCTAGCAAGTCAGGAGTGATCTGCAAATTCCTGGTGAATTCCTCACCTCTTCATGCTGGAAGGCTGCTCTGTTGTTAGCAGTCACGCTTTTGTGTTGTGTGAGTGTTCAGCTTGAACCTGAACTTTTCTGAAGTGGGCCAAGAGAGCAACATCTGATGGCACAGCTCCAGTAAGATGTAAGCTGATCTCTGTTGCTTAATGCTGAGGGGAGTGACTCTAATCTAATCATCAAGTGCTTGGTTACTTAGCAGAAGATATAGGTGTTTTTCTCTCCCCACTACAACATTTTTTTAAATTACCTGCTGATGAAAATCCAAGGTGTAGTCATGACTGACATAGTGCATGTGTGATTTGAGATGGCATAAAATTCTGTCCTAGGAAGGTTCAAAATTAGTAGTTAAATAAATATTTTATCCCTCCCTTCCCCTGTCTCTGTGGGGAGAGCAAACTGCCAAGCACTGTCTGCTTTTTCTTTGCTTCTCAATACAAAGCATAGGTTGCCTGCTAGGAAAACTTCAGTTTTGCATCAACTTCTTTTTCCAGAAACTCTCAGCCACAGAGCCTCAGGCTCTTGCTTTTTGCACAAACAGCTGTATCTCCTGAGGACTGAACTTGTTTAATTTCAATCAAATATAGTAGAAGTTTATGAAAAGCAATAGGTTGGGGTTTAGAGGCAATTGGGCCATGTGATCTAATAGGTTTTTTTTCTGACTTTACATCCTGAAAAAGAAAGATATTTGTGTTTGCTCTTTTGGTTAAATTTTCTTTAAGGACTTCAAGTATTTCATTCAGAATGGGAGTTATTTCATTGTTGGAAAAAGTTCCTGAGCCAAATAATTTGAAGTGTTTTTAATTTAGAAATACATGCATACAGGAAAAATGATGCTATGATCTATAATTTATCTTGACAAGTATCTTTCAAATCACCATGGACTGAAAAGTTATTTATGTCCAGGAGCCTGTCCTGTAAAACATACTTATATCCACTGTGGCACTGGTCATTATCCATTAGTAAATCCTGTGCTTTTGGTTCCATTCTAATTTTTCCACTTATTCTTTTACCTACCTATGAAAGATCATAAACCTAATAATTTTAAACACGTATGTCTTGGAGTGATTTTTGTGAATCAAAATTTTTGAGACTGTGGTAGTTTCTGATGTATTGTGCAAGCATTTACATCATTTTGCATGGGAAAGAAAAATGAAAAATATTATTTTATTTCAATAAGTGTGTGCTTTTGTCACATACATACACATAGGCAGGTCTGTGTATCCAGCTCTGTGAGGTTTGTTCAGGAGGGAATCATGGTCCAGGCTATGCTACACTGGCATAGGCTGACATAGGTATTTTCATGTCCATCGTTGTGTGCTACCTGTAAGACCAACAGCCATGTGCAGCTGCAAAACCACAGACTTTCTGCCACTTGTTTTCTCAATACACCTCTCTCCTTCCTTTCCTTCCACTCCCTCTGTGGAGCTAGCTTTGACTTTGCTCTTTTGGCTTTGATTCTGCCATCCTTCTCCTAACTTCATTACTTTCTGAAGTTGATCTGCCTGTTATTTGGTAAAGCAACAGAGGTTTGACAGCTAGCAGAGGAGTGAAGTCGTACCCTGGAAACATGCACTAACTTGTCATTAAGTTCTACTTACTTTGCACTATGCAGTTACAAAAACCACTTTCAGTGAATTATTAATGCTAAATGGAATTATTAGGGCTGAAGAGAAGATGCATTGCTACACAGAACTATTTTCATAGTTTACTAGTGGAGTGTGTCCATTTCATGACATTAGTTACCATATTCTTCTCAGTCATACGCTTGTTTCATTTCAAGTAAAGACACCAGAAGTTAATAGTTATTTCTTCCCCAAGCATGCTTTTGAAAAATGGCACTTTTAAAGCTTTAATATATTCATCATATTCAATATGTTCATAAAAAATGAAAAATTCTTTGAAAATCTGTTTGCAATACAGTGTTCTTCTGATTAATAAGCCTTGGAAATTTGTGCTCATTATACCATAAACATGACCTTTATAAAACCATCAGAAAAATCTAACTGTAGAATATGCCAGGTCAAAGACTTTTTAAAATGTCAAAAAGCGTAAAGCTTTAAAATTAATGTGATTTTTATAATACTTGGCTGATGCTTGTATTTTTGCTTAGCTTATTTATTTATGGTGGGGATTTTTTGAGCCTTTGTGGTTAGGATCTACCAGGAGACTGTGACCTCAGGGGAGCACACTTTGGGATGCATCTTAATCATCAGCATTTTCTTCAGTGTTTGGATCCAGTTAGTTTGTAAACACATTTTTGCTGGGCATGATCTGATAAGATCAAGTATCTCTCCAATAGAGGCTAAAAACCATATACTGACCCACTGGTTGGGAAACATCCACGATGTGTCAGTAAATAATGGTGCAGTCAGTTCAACAATGTCACAAAATACGTCTGTAGGCTGAAAGGTGTTGAGAAACACTGTGCATGTAGTTTTGGGGAAATGCACATTTGTAACACTGTGACCTTCTTCGAACTTCATCAGGTTGTAGCGCTTCTCTGAAAACACCCATGCTTCCCACCTTAGCTTGAGTCTGAAAGTAAATCTTTCTGCTGCAGGCTGGAAATGACACTAGGGCAGCGGCTTTATGTGGGAATAACTAGCCAAGATCATCATGAAAAGGAAAAGGAAACCTGGTTTTTACACAGAATCACAAAGTGAGTCAGGTTAGAAAGGAACACAGTGGGTCATCTGGTCCAATCTCCCTACTCAAGTAGGGTCATCCTAGAGCACATGGCACAGGACTGCATCCAGATGGTTCTTGAGTATCTCTGGTGAAAGACACTCCACAGCCTCTGAAAATTCTGATCCAGTGTTCAGTCACTCACACAGTAACGTTCTTCCTCACATTCACCTGGAACTTCTTGCGCATCAGTTTCTGCCCATCGCCTCTTGTCCTGTTACTTGGCGCCACCGAGAGGCGCCCAGCTCCATCCTATTGACACCCTCCCTCCCAACAATTATTTACATTGGTGAGATCCCTTCTCAGCCATCTTTTTTGTCCTGGCATTACTGCATGGTGGTAGAAATGTCTCTGTACATTTCTATCTCACTCTGTGCAAGGCAGGCATTTTGCTTCCTTGGATTCACTTTCTTACCAAAGAAAGTAAAAAGTAGTATAAAACATGAGCAGTATGAGAAGAAACAGAAGAAACTGTAAAATAGAGCTGGGGATATGTAGTTTGCCAAAAGCAAAAAGAATCATTAGTGCAGCTGTAGAGTCATTGGTGAACTTCTCTTCCCTCTAGCATTTATGGCACCGAAGGAAGAGCAAGTTTTGACATTGTCTATGAGATCATTACAGTCTAAGTGAAAGCGCATTCAGTTTGCAGTTAGCCTACAACCAGGAGAGGATATTACAGTGCTCAGAGGACTAAATCTGGGGACCCAGAGGTCAGCTCCTTTGTCTGCCACAGATTCCTGTGTAAGCTTTGAGAAGAAGACTTTTGCTGTCTGTCGTAGGTTTCTTCCTAGCTGAAAAATTGGGATAATCTCTCGCCAGGTGGAAGTGTCCAGAGAATTAAGACTGGAATTACACAGAGAAAAAAAGTAAGGCTGCTGGGTATTTAATATTTGATTTTTTTTTTGTAAGGCAAATAGAAATTAAAAGCTTCTCCATTCTAAAGAGGGAGGAGAGCTGAGGTTCATGAGTATTCTAGTTTGTCTACTCCAAAGCCATGACTTTCTGTCTTGGGCTTTATGGTTCTCTGGTAGTTGGCGTGCTTGGTACTTGGTATGGGCAGTTGGTAACAAGCATGCTGACCAAATTGGACAATTTCTAGTTGTTTCCTTATACTAGAAACAGACAGAACTTTACAGAAAGTAGAACATTCATTTTGGATCATTTAACTTCCAGTGATCCAACAGTTTCCAATAGGGAAAAAGAATCCAAATTTGTCCAACCAGCTGCAATAAAAGCCCAAAGGACTCTGAAGAGCTCAATTAGGTAGGTCGTGTTGCTAAAATAAAAAGCTAAGTCTCTGCCCTTGTGCAATTTGAAATCTGTATAAGATGTGGCCCATAGTGGGTTAGACAAATTCCTTGCTTGACAGTGTTTCGTACTGAAGTTCAGGTCGTGGTTTTTCAGTAGCTGTTATGTAAAAATCCAAAGCAAAACACACCAGTATTTTATTCAGCAGAGTGTTACCTGGGGTCCATGGCATATTTTAGATATGAGGCAAAAGAGGTGATACTTTGTGGGGTTAATGGGGGCTCTGACATTAATTAGCCTTGAGCCCTGAGGTGGGTAAGGTCTGCACAACACTGAGCACCTCAGTCCCATTCAGTCAGAACTGGGCTTCATTGTCTCTAAGGTGGGCTCACCTTCCTGTAATGCAGATGATAAAGCAACAGGAGGGGAAAAGGTAGCAAAATGGGAGCAGAAACCTTTGTTTAGCAAAGTAAAGGAAATAATGACAGGAGATAATGGGTATCAAACTACACATGCAAATTTGTCTCTGCATTTTCCCAGTCCAGCATCATAATAGTAGTTTCACAGCTTTCTACCTAATGAAAAGAGAAATTTACTCCTCTGTACACCTAGAGAAGTACATTTTCCAATCAAAATTGTTGGGGTCTATGGTCTTATGTGTTTCAAAATGCTAGTATGTGTGAAAGAAAAGACTTTAAAAAACACTGCATGATGCATTGCTGCAGGCTTCTAAAACTAATAATAATAATAAAAAGAATTCCTTCTCTAAACTAGCTCACTTTGCAGGAACCAGAGAATAAATATTTTCTCTAGAAAAAATAATACTTTGAATAGCAGTAAATGACCAGAGTTGATTCAAACTTTCCAGGTGAACAGTGTATGTGCTGAAAAATGCTGTCTATAAATAAACAGTGGGTACTGATTTGTGCCAATCTGGGAAAAAAAAAAAGGGAAGAGAAGAAAATATTTTTGTAATGAGTCATTTTGAGTTGTTTGGATCTGGATGTTTGAATTTTGTTAATATTTAAATAATAAAAACAGTTAAGTATCTAAGTAGGAGCTATAGGGTGTCCTTTTAGGTGCAAGAAGAGTTTTAGCTGACACAGTGGTGGGATTTTCCCCCTTTAATTGTCATTATTTTTTTGGTTTGGCTGGTGAACTGAAAAATCAATTACTCACAGATCTCCACAGCTGAGACAGTGTTGCATTCATCCTCTTCAAAGTGACTAGCCACTGCTAGCATTGCTAACAGCAAAACCTGTGAAAGAAAAGCTTGTGTGGCCACACCGTGTACTTGATCCTCAAGCTGTCTCGGGAGAACCAGCAGGATTGAGAATGGTGTGGTTGGAGTCCCATTTTGAAGGCTCTTCTTTTCAAGTGGGCTTCAAATATTTAATACAGTTGAGTTTTTTACTTTCTTTTCTGGACCTAAGAGTGATTATATGTAAAAGTATTGTGTTTAAATGTGGCTATAGTATTTTTAAAGATTTTTTTGAGGTTATTAAATAATGAAAGCACTCTCCAAAAAGAGTATGTGAACAATAGAGAAGTTGAAAGCACATTAAGATTATTTCCCTTTCTAAAAGAAATAAATTTAAAAAAAGAAACAAACCACTAAAAATTATAAAAAAACCCTTTCAAGAAGCTGAGTTCTAAGACTGTAAGTCGCCAGAAAATAGATTTTCTGAGCACTAAATTTACCATTCACGTAATTTATTTACATCTAATCTCCTTTCAGTTCACAGGTAATAACCCATAACCTACAAAAAAGAAATATTCAAAATCAGAAGTTTATCTCTTTATGCATGTAAAAGATAGAGGTTGCATGTTAGCTAACTTTCTGTATGCTGAGTTCATATTTTAGACACTTTATTACAACTACAACTAAGTAGTTTGGTGATTGAGTCTCATTTTTCCGTGCGAGGTTGGATCACTGGTACTACTCATTCTGGAGCTGAATTTACCTTTAAAGGGGCGATTCAGCAGTTTTTGAGAAAAGTATCTGTTGGAAAAATCAAGATTACCATACAGTGATAAAAAGCAGTACCCTAGTGACTATGGACCATGACAAATTGCATTAAACTAATTCCTAAAAGCCACATCTACAATTCGTGTCATATTTTCTCTGTTAGATCCCAGAGAAGCTTATTCTTTTGGTTTTGGATATCTTAAAATTTCCTGTTTTATCAAATTCCATGAAAATATAAATGGGATATCTCTTATTTTAGATCATGAAAGAACATTATTCACCATGGATAGCCTGCTGTTCTTAAATGCTTGTGTCTTTATTGTCTTTTCAAAAAAATCCCTCCAAATATACCTTTCCTTTGGCCCACTGGCAAACCTGATTCATCGCAAATCAAAAGTTCTAGCTAATATTGAGTTATCCAAATGTAAGCTTATTAACATTTATAAGCTTGACCATGAGCTCCACACATATCCTTTCCCTTTTATATTTTAAAATAGCCGGAGTCATTGTTCTTGTAAATTTTCTATGAAAATTCCTGGTTTTACTCAGGCTCTCTAGGATATATTTTAATGCTTAGTGCATGTGTACTATTAGATATTAGGTTCCTATATAAACATTATTAATTATAGCTTTTGAAGTTCTTTTAAAGCCTCCTAAAAGTCAAATTTTCAGTGGGAAATGTGTGGTACTTTCCCAGCTTCTCCACTGAGTCATACCAGCTGAAAGGTTCTCTGAGCTTTTGCCAAGGCACAATGTGTATATTTTTTTGACCTCAGATAAGTTATTATGGAAATATTAAGAGAGGTGTGAGATGGGTTGCAAAACATGGAAATATCTATATCTTAGAGAAACCAGTTTATGATCCTGAAAACCAACTCAGACTCTAGGAAGGAAAGGAAAGGGTTGAGTGTCTTTGCTGTATTCAAAATAGCTGTGCACATGGACAGAAGGAAAAACTTGCAAAGTAGTGAAGGAATGAAAATAAAATTCTGCAGAGATTTGCTTTTTCACTCAGTGTTTATGGTGGTAATAGTTAGTGATGGAAGAACTGCAAAAGATTTAGATTAATGGGGTAATAGTTTAGAGTTTCTGCCCAGTTTACATACCTCCAAGTTTCAAATGCATTGCAAAAAATTATCTACATTTTTGTGTCTGCAAAAGCTGAGCTAGATTCTTCCTTAGGGAGACTATTTGATAATGCATCTTGGGATTCTTTTTCTGTAAACTGTATCTGCATTTAAGTTGAAATGTGAGGGTTTGGGAATGAGCGTGTGCATGAGGAAAGACTGTGCAGAGAAACATGTAACACAACTTTCTCTATAGCCAAGTTACAAATAACAAGAGGTGGTTGCCAATTTGTTGAGCTGTTTGTTAGGGAACCTGATAAATAGGGATCTTGGCCTCCTTGAAAAACATTAAGGAAATTTGCTATTTATTATCCTGTATTTAAAACCACCCTACTTTATGATATCTGTTTACTCTAGGGCTATTTTTATTGGTTTCCTATGTGTATATTCAGTCTTTGTGATTCTCTTAATCCAGATTTTAGGGTGACTACTTACAGTTGTTCATACTCTTTACCTAACACCAATCCAAGCAAAATTTCAGGTGAACTGGGCACAGAAATTTACATGGGAAACTTTATTTTCATTAAGTGCTATTTCATTGAAAGCAAAATTTCCCCCAGAATTGTTAACTTTTTGTAAAGAATTGTCACCAAAAAAAGTTGTGAAGATAAGATTAAAACTTAAGCATTTTTAATGACACGTTAAAAATGAACCATTTTTTTCAAGAATGCATTAGAATGGTTCTCATTTTAAAATCTATTTTCAGTTCCACATTGAAACATGGTCTCTAAAGTCAAAATGGGGTAGAGAGGAAGCAGGGGAAAGGAAAGACACCAGTATTTGTTCTCATTCATACTCAAAAATAATTTTAAAAAGAGCCAATTCCTCATGGAATGGACAATTTGAGGTGCAACGAGCAGGAATCATTTCTTCACCTGTTTCTGTCATATTCCCTTGGTTCAGGCAAGAGAGTTCTTGTGGTGATTAAGTTCACATCACCAGTGATTTCAGAAGGCGAACCCGCCTGACTGGGCTGTGTCATCAAGAGCATGAACCTCATGTTTCTCACGTGCCTTTGTAGCACGTGGGCTGTCTGTGCCCAGAACACGGTGTTGTACTTCAAACCGGATTACCCAGTGGTAGGGCAAAATGTCTGGTCTCAGCTGGAGACACAGAACTGCATCCCTGTGCAAAAAAAGTGCTCTTTGATTGACTTTGGAGGAGTTCTCCAAGGTCAAAACAGGCTCAATGTGATATAGGAAGGAGCAAAGCTTGGTTGCAAGCTTTTCCCCAAACTTGTATGCCCACACTTATTTTGGATGTATAGCCAGTGCCTCTGTCCAAGAGATTATCTTGCCTGTGATTTAAATTGCCTGAAAATTAAAGAAACAAATGATTGCTTCAAACTTGAACAAAATGCTGAGTGGATTAATCTTCTAAGTAGTATTATTCTTGGTCTCCCTACAAAGAAAATTAGGGTAACAATATTGATGTGAATTTCTCAAATGTATCAACATTCATCTCCCATTTAGAATCTGATTCTTATCTTCTTTAGAAAGACATGAGACTCTAACATCACTAACTTGTAAGACTGGAATTAGAAAATACTGTATTATCCTTCCATTTCAAGGTGTAGCATGCTCCTCATAAAGACAAGGTTATCTATGTGAACTTCAGGTAATAATAATAGGGAGCATTAAGTGCAGGCTGTGGACAAAACCTATCAGTGTTGTGGGATTTTATCCTAGTTTTATTGGTCAATGTTATCCAACCCTTGCTGGTAGAAGGCTTGTAAAAAGGCTGACATTGAACCTTCACCCTCACTGTGTGTTGATCAGCAGTGCTGCATCTGCTCAGGGAATGCTATGGAGGTCTTTGTGGAGAAACTCATCCTACAAAATACCAAAATTGTCATAAGCAAATGTTATGGTTCTTCATTGTAATCCAACATTCCATAACACTTGGAATTTGTACACTCTTCAAGAACTCTTCCCAGTGGTCTTCTACCCCTCTCCATCCCTCTGCTAATGGATTAGGTGGGAAATAGTTAAAGCTGGCATTCTCAAATGTTGTCCAAGCTAAGCCGAGTCACAAAAATGGTTGCCATTGCTTCAGTTTTTCTGTTGCAGATTCTAGACTACAACTCTGTGCATGTTAAATGGAAAGAGAAGCTAATTTTTGCAGCCATAAACATTAGAGAAGTTCTTAAGCAAAGGCTCAGATTTCATGATGCCTCTCACATGCTCCATCATTTAGGGACATGTCTGACACTATTGAAAAAACAGAGAGCAGCTGTGCTCCTGACCATACTAATTTTCTGTGCCACTGTAGCCAGGACTGTGGTAGATTTTAAACTCTGTTCCAGAGGCTGTGAGTCCCAGCCAAGGTCCTGCAGAGCTGGCTGGATTTTTCCATTTAAAGCTTGTTCCCGTCCCCAGATGGCTTTGCATCACACTGGCTGGCAGCAGCAGGTGCGCGAGTGCCGAGTCATGCCACAGGAAAGGATCACAGAATAGAAATATTTCATCCTCCATGGTTTGGTACCTCAGATGAGTTTGGGATAGGAATGCTGTTGCTCTAGGTAATCCACACCTGTGAAGCTCTTCTCTGTAGCACTGAGATAATACAGCCCATGAGCTGTGTCCCCAAGCACGGGTGACATTTCTCAGTCCAGTTTGCATTTGTGAGTTATAGAATATTTGATTAGCCTCAAATTCTTTGCTATTGCCAGGAAAATGTTCACCTTGAAATTTCTGTGTGATTCTGCACAATCTCAGGTGCAATCTCTATTTTTTTCTTTAGTAAGAGTGACTTTTTCCTTTCGTGGTGTGTGAAAGCTTTATAAAATTAAAGCTAAGTATTTCCAGCATTTTAAAAAGTGCCTTTATGGGTCTTTCCTATTCCAAGGTAGTATGATTGGCATGTTCAACACTACCCTATCATCATTCTGACCTGTTAGATTTATTTTTACAGTGTTTTTGTAACCATGTCATGGGAATGTAACAATTGCCAAAGCAATGGCAATCAAATACTTGATAATTCTATGCTGCTTGTGCTCTACTTTTCTGTTGCCTATATCCTCAGCTGCAGCATTCAAAAACTTTTGATTTCTTATACACTTACATTGAGGTACCATGTAGAAACTATCCCAAAAATTATTCTTTAATAAGTTATTCTTATTCTTCAAGCAGTTATTCCTGGGATTAAAAACTATTGTGAGATTACAGTGACCCATAATCCACTAATTTTAATTTACTAGTGATTCTTATTGAAACGCTTCACAGAGGAGTTGAAAGTTGGCAAAAAATACAGTATTCAAAATTTGGCTCCAGCTGATTTTATATCTAGAAACACAACCTGGATGATCTTCTACAACTGGTTAATTAAGTCCTATGGTTTTAGCCCTCAATTAGATGTGTAATATGACAAACCTTGTTAGCAGATTTGCTGGCCAAATATGGAGAGATGTCATATATCTTTCTGACTACTTTATATTTGCACTCTTAAAGGATGTATGCAACTCATCTAATAAAATGTCTGTATGTATGAGAGGGAAAAAAGAAACAGATTTTTGATCTCTCCTTCTTTTGATCTGTATGCCTGTGTCCCTGTTTAGTGAGTAGGGTAAAACTCCCCTTTCATTTTTTGTTCAATGTTTCTTGGACTCTTACCAACAGGTTTTTACAGTCTGTGGCCTGCCTCTAGGATTAGAAGAACGCTGGCATATTTTAACAGTTTCCTAGGATCCAAATAGTCTTTAATTAACAGGGAATTGATGTTTTGGAGTGCGACCAATATAGGAGACACTGAAAGCAGAGAATGAACTTGGATCCTTCCAGCTTATTGCTGGCTGTGGCCAGGGGAAAACAAATAAGCCAAATAGGGTCCACTGCAAACAGGTAGTGCCTTGTTAGTATGCAAGGGGATTTCTTAATTTGCATTATGTTCCCACAGAGCTGGTTGTTAGCTGGGAGGAGCTTTCTGCTGCTCAGAGTTTGAATCAACTCCACCCCTTGCAAAGAGCAGAAGGAGTTCATCGGTACCTTCCCATAAACAGAATTTTAGTGGCTCCTGAAACTGTTATTTTTAGATTTGTATTGATCAACTGTTGGGGCAGCAAGGTTTGTTGTGTTTGTGAGGTTTAGGTTGAAGCGGATGCCGTTGTCTCCATGAGTGAGCATTTAATTAATAAAGCAGAAGTCTGCAAATTACATGACTTTTGCTGAGCTGAACAGCAAGTTGTTCTTTATCTTTTTGAGTAATCTGCCTTTGTAGAGGTGAGCAACAGGGTAGGGACGAAGCACTGAAATGATAAGAGAATGAAACTAGCTGAAGGTCTCAAGGGAAGTTGGACATATGCTGAACTGTTGTTCCAGATTGTCCATGGAAATAAATGGTTTATAAGGTAATTCTAATCACAATAGACTGAAACATGAAGCAATTTCTGAAAAAGAATTACAACCAACTCAATCACTGAGTCAGCTGGGCTTTTTTTCGCTAATGCAGTAATTTTTGGACGAGTCAAAATATATTTGCTTGATGAAATATTGTCTTTTTACTGTTGCTTTGTGTGTGCGTGTGTGCTGGCTTTTATCCCCCTCACTAATCACATCACCTGCTGAATGCTTTCTGTCTCTCTGTGCCTGCAGGTGGTACATGCCAGAGCCCTGCTCTTCCAGCCCTTGTGCGTCCTCCTGCACCACCCCTGCAGCCATCGCTGGATATTAAGCCGTTCCTCCCGTTTCCTCTGGACACTGCTGCAGCAGTGAATCTCTTCCCCAACTTCAATGCAGTAAGTACTCTCCCAACAGTTCCACTGAGCCACAGCTTCTGTGGAAGGCTCAAGTGGGCACAAAGCAGGATTTTATGTACTCCATTACACCTGGAATATCCTCTCCCTTGCTGAGGGCCAAACAGCTCTTTCAGACGCGCTGATGGGCCATAAATTGAAGCCTACCTGGGTGTTAGTCAGAAGAAATGTAGAAGGAAAAAAGTTATATGATCCCGAGTAACATGCAATAAAGTTTCAGGCCGTATTCAGTCCCAGGGCTTGTGAATTTCCCACAGTAATTTAGGACGTGCAGAGCTTCACTAACTCACAGTTCACTGCAACTCTCAGAGAGGGAAAGTTTCAGAGCATTGGGATTCTACATCCCATCTCAAACACACTTCCTGAGAAATACAAAAAATTTACAGAGCCTAAAGAAGAAAAACTCTGTGAGGGCAAATAAGGTAAGAATGAGAACAATGTTAACTGCTGTATGAGCTATTCAGTGGGAAACAATCCAGGGTATTTTTTTCAGGTTAAGATGTGTTATTTCTCATATCTTAGATTTAAACTGGGGTAGATTTCTCCCTTTTTTCTTTTACTTAGTCATGCTATGTATAATTTTAGAAATCCCATTCCTTCTTTAATATTTTAGTTATTTTACTGACATATGTCATCAATATTCCAATTTTCCTGTTTCAGATTGAGATAATTAATGCTCTAAAAAAGGGTCTACATTGGTTTTATGTTAGTTTTGACTTTATATAATTATGCCCCTTTTCAATTCCTTTTTGTTGCTCTTTTCCTTATTTTCATATACTCTAGATACACTAAAAACCCTCTTAAGAAAATGTGTTCTTACCTGCTTTGAGAGACAGAGAGGGGGTGGAATCTTCCATTCTGAACCAATTCTAATTGACATGCAGAAATCTTAATTAAAATAATTAAGAATAGTAAAGGAACATGTGCATTCTTGAAAACAAATTATAGCAATCAATAGCGAATTTCTGTATTTAAATTTTTATTTTTTATCTTTCATAGATGTTCATTTTGCTTTAAAGTAATTAAAATAAGCTAATTGTCAAAACTGTTTGTACAGTCTTGAATTCAAGAAATTCACAGCATTAACAGAGAAACTACAAGCTAAAAGTCTTAAAAAGCACAGAAACAATATGTCAATGAACTACTATTACAAGTAAACTTTAAATTTAAAAAGTCTATAAGGTCTTAAAATGTGATGGATTTAACCAAGGTACTGATAACCCATAATGAAATGGATACAACTTGAGACTTGTTTAGTGTGCATTAGAGTTGAGATCTTTTAACCAGTTGTGCCTTGTGATCACTGTTTGTATTAATGCAATAGGCCAGCGGAATTTTAAAAATATATCAATTAGAATGCCTTGTATTTTTCTTCCTCAGGATTTTCCATGGTTCAGAGTCTTCAGATTGTTTTGCTAACTGTTTAATTATATAACTGAAATGGAATTTTAATGATGAATGTTAATAATTGTTAATCCTGCGCTACTCTATAAATTTCCAGTTTCTTTCTTCATACACAAACTGCTTTGCTACTATAATTATTTTGAGGGAAGGGTGGATAAGTCATATTAATTTGGAAGTAAGAATGTAAAAATAGACTAGTATCAAACCATGTTATTCCTGAACATTATCTTAGTAGCATATAATTTGGTAGGAGCACTGGTAAAGTGAGCCTAGTTTTCAGGAGTGAGACTTGAAGCCCTTTTTAACAGCACTCTGAAATCTGTTCCCATGCAAAATGCTGCTTCCCGTGATGTGTGGCCATCTGCCAAGTCCACCTTTGGCAGATATGTCAGTCCTGAGTGTGAGGATGCTGTCATCAGAGCTGCTGTCACCTGCCTTGCTGCTCATAGTTTATGCCTTGCTAAGTGACCTTTGCCTTCTCATCATGTGTGCTGACATGCAGCGTCATCCTCCGTGTTCCCATTTTCTTTGTGAGCAGCACATTATTGAACGCTGCTATGTTTAGCTCATATGCCAGGGATGGTTAGCAGCAACCTCCAAATGTATAGACTAGCTGAGTAGTTTTGTACTGTTCCAGAAATTCTCTCCAAGCCGACAAAACTTCTGGGGACACATCAGCTGCTGACTGTTATCAGCCCAAAAAGAAGTTAACCCATGCATCATGTTAGACTTTAAACACAACTTCTGGCAGGGGCTTCAGTATGTGAATGTGAGGCAGAAAAATGTGTTTAATCAAAAAATCATCTTTGTAAATATGGCTCTTCATGATTGACTGCAGCTGTTGAGGATGTGTTATCTTCATAGACTTCACTGACAGTCCTATGCAGTGTCAGTGGAGAATCACTTATGCTCTGTGGCTAAACCCAGGTCAAGCAAGTGGTCCATAACAACACCTGAACTGGATGTTCTCTCTTGTGTTATCAATAAATTAGCTTTTCGCTTGACTGAGACATCAGGGTCATAAATTGAGTCATAGGAAATGGATTTCTAAAGACCTCTTGACCCTCACAGGAACAAATTCCACAGGAACAAATGAGTTTGGCAGCATGTCTGGACTACTTCTCAAAAGGCTAGAGGGAAGTCCAGAATTTTGGCCACTTATTAGCCATTTTTCAATAGCCTTCACTTGAAAACAGCATGACCAAGGGAAAACTTGAATCAAAGTTCAGACATATTTCAGAGAAAATAAGTAGTCTTTCGCAATCCTAATTAATGTGGTTGTGATGGACATAGGCATCTGAGGTAATCAGCCTAAGCTTCTTCACAAAATATAATGGAGAAAATCAGCAATTTCTCCAAGTCATGCATGGATAAAAATGCACAAAGGTAGCTTGCAATGCAAGCTATATGTATACTTTGGCATGGAGTGAAGTGAACCCTGAAAGTTCTCATTCATCTATTCAGACTGTAATGAGGGACTGGCTCAGCTGCATCTACATTTAGATGAATCCCACATTATGGGACAGGTCATAAGCTATTCACAGCTCATATATTAAATTCCACTCAGAAATCACGATAGAAGTGCTGACATTGTATTGTATGTTTGCAGAGGAATGCTCCCATTTATTAAGCAGTTATACTTCTAATTTTATCTAAAGACAATCTTCAGGGAATTTGAGGATTCAGATGAACTGGATAGAAAGATTAGGAAAGGTGGAAGCAAAAGTAACTTACCAGTGGAGAAAGACAGACATGTACATAAGAACTAATAACACCAAATACTAACCTAAAGTATTGCAAATAATCCTAGTAAGGTATATTTCATAACATTTTTCACTCTACTTCAGTTTATTACATGTGAAAGTTTTATTTCTTACTGATGACTTTGCTCTAAAACAAGCTCAGTTTTTGCTGGCTGCCTCTGAAGAAAACATTCAGTGCTGATTTCTACAAAGTCAAAAGCTTTCATTGAAGCAGAGACTAGAAGAGATAGCATGGAGTACCAAACCTTTATCAGTAATGTCCCCGGACAGAGAGTAGAGAAAAAAGAAAAAACTGAGTAACATGAGAAAAGTTAGGAAGATAATGTTTGAACCTTTGAACCATTCCCTTTCAGGAGGAACATTTTCTATTTATAGGAGAGAGCGTAAAGCAAACATAGCAATTAACAATCTGGTTAGCTGAACATTTGTAAGTACTATCCTCTTAATTGCGAAGCAAATGGGCACCCTCAAGTCACATGTAAAAGGAAATTGTGACAACACAGCTGTTTAAACTGAAAACAGCCCACTGGAGGAGACCCTGAAGAATCCCAGGTTCACTGCAAGTTTATCTGATCTGAAAAGATTAATCAACTGGATGGGATTTAAATGGCTAAATTTTATTTAATGGAAGAAACTATGGTTTTAAATAATGTTTATCTAGCTTTTAAAATATTATTTGAAAAATTTCAGATAAATGGAAAAATAATTAAATTCCTCTGAAAATAGTTTGAGATAATTTAGCAAACATTTGTTATGTTTCTGCCTTTTCTTCTGCAGAGGGGGAAGCTGCAAGTCTGCATACATCTAAGAATTAGTTCTTGGAGATGCAAAGCTTTAACAGTTGGATGAAGCATATATGGGTCTTTGCATGTGAATGTGCCTATTCTGTTCACGAGTTTGTTGCAGAGAAATTTCACAAAGCAACAAAGTCTAGAAGTTAATTAACTTGTAGAAAAATATTGATGGGTCTCTGGTCTAAGAGGACATGCTTAGTTTTGCAAGATATCAGCGTCACCTCTAAGCTGACGGACCCTATGACAGAAAAAAAATCTTTTGCAGACTTTTTGGTAGTCTCCAAATCACAGATTCATCAGAAGTTGAGTTTTGCCTATTTCCAAAGCTCTCAGAATTATATACTTCAGTCTCTTGAACAGGAGACAGAATTTAAAGTTTAGAAACATTTGCCATTACAAGGTAGAAAATTGGACAGTGCATTGCGCTCCTTGTTTGTTTATTCTTTGAAGGATATGCTGACTATCTTTCTGAAAAAATTCTAAAAAATATTTTATCACCCTTTGTAGTATGAGCATAATCTGTAAAGGAAGAGGTAGACAGTGTAGAAGATCTGAATAAATGCTTGAAAACAGAAAGAGTGATGTTGCTTGAAAAGCTTCATCCCTAAATCCAAATGAAAGCCTTGTTGCTAATAGAAAATTTTCCAAATAAACATGCTTAGGGAAAGAAACATCACTACAGTTTTGACTAGAAAAGTATGACTTCAAAGAGCAGTGGCAATGTCAGAGTTGTACTAAACATGGATGGAAAATGAACAGTTACCCTACAGACATGTTTCTCATGATCCATCTGTAGTAATCCTTGTTTAGTTCCCTGATTTTCCTGTTTGCTTGTTCTATGCCACTAATAATAATAATAATAATAATAGTAGTAGTAGTAATAATAATACGTGGTGCATTATTAATAGTTTCCTATTTCACCTTCTCCTGGTTATGGGAAAGGAGGAGGAGTTAACAGCGTCCCTTGCCCATAGCATGGGGCTCCAGTGGTAACTTGTGTTAGAGTGCAAATGTGGTGCTCCTTGCTTCCTGAAAACCGCCCTGTGCCACAACCCAGCAGCTTCCAGGGCAGCACAAAGTCTGCACTCTCTATTTATAGAGGTCAACCTTGTGTTTGTAGGTGTAGTCTTCTCCTATTGTGGCCAGACAGCTGATAGAAATGGACAGTGCAGAAAACCTGCTTGCTGAGAAGGGTTTTTGGGAAGGGTTATGCCAGGAAATGCAGAGAAAATCTGTCAGAAAGCTGTCAGAAGAGATTTAAGAAATCTTTTCCTTAGGCTCTTGTCCTGGGTAGTTATTGTATCTAGAAGAGAGATATGTGCTGCAGAAATGATGTGCCAATTTTCTAGATGTTATGAGTAAGAAGTAATGTTTTGATAGTGAAGATTGGAAGAGGACTCTGAAATACATGTTGGTTTTTTAAAACACTATCGGACTGAAATTTACAAAATAAAGTCAAATCTTTTGTAAGCCACTACACAATGGTTTTGTTTTATGCTTTCTGACTTAATTGAGCAGAGTAGTGTAACGAGACTATTTTTCCTCATATAAAATCCTTTCAAGTTCAGTAGTGATGACACGCTTGTCAGAATGCTTTGTTTCCAGAAGAGGATAATCAGGCAACAACACAATGGCCTAAGTCTGATGTGAATCAAAATGGAATATTGCATATATAGAAGAACTTGGCAGTAAAAATATAGTTTGTGCTGATTTTTAGAGTTATTTCCATGAGAAGGTCTTTTATCAGGTGGAGAACTGGAGTGCACCAAATTTTTCATTTGTCAGACGGAGGGGATTATTGTTTCTGGGGTCAATCTTTGAGTAACTGCTCATTTACAGGTACCTAGAAACAGAGGGTTTGGCTTTTTAATTTCCTTACATAGCACTGCAGTTGAACTGTAAGATAGCTATACTCTTCTTTACAATCTATATCTCTATTGTTGTTTAGCTGAATGTTTTTGCAAATAGGGAACAATAGAAAAATAATGGCCGACTTCCAGATTTCTTTATTATAATAGCATTTTCATTGCTGCCCAGAATACTTAATTAAATCTGCAGGAGAAGCACAGGAATTAGGCAAAGAGCAAACAAAAGAAAATCCTGGCGATTCAGATGCTTTATTTGGTGCTTGCAAAACAAGAATGAATCAACATCAGTATGAAATATTCAGTCATTTGAAGTGGCCAGATTTGTTTCCCATAGACTTAAATCCTTAAGCTACACCCTGGGTTCTGTTTGAAATACCAGTAAAACACTGATTTCCTGATGCAGAGGAAAGATTTACAGCTCAGGAGACATCATGAAAATAAGCTTTTTGTCGTTTTCCAGTTTTAAGTCAGATTAGACTGGATTGAGATCTCTAGGCATACTCTGCCTATTTTTATATATGATCTGTGCTCCATGTCATGCACAGGGAGGAGAGTTTATATTTTGACTTGGTACAAATGGGTGCTCCTGAGAAGTTGTCACCTGTGACTGCATGGATGTTATTTCTGTTTGTACTGTTTCCAATCCCTAGGACTTGTCTCCAGAGTCATTGCTGTTATGTTCTTTGGACTTGATGCACTGTTAAGGCACATCTAACTTTAGTCCCTTTGCAACCTCCTTTAAATGTTTTTTTCCCTCAAAAAATTTGCAACTTGTACTTGGGCCTTCTGCAAGTTTAAACCCGGACAACAACAAAATTTTTCTTACCTTTCTCTTAGAATTATCTCATGTTGTAGCAGAGCTTCTGATCTGTGTTTTGAATTGCTTTCACTGGGCCTATGTGAAGCTCATGAAGTCCAAGGCCAGGAGTAAGTTCATGCACCAGAGTCAGAGCCATCCCTGGTAGCAGGACAGACTGGGGACTCCAAGGATTGAGTGGAGAAGGACTTTGGGGTATTGATGCATGAAAAAATGATCATGACCTGGCAGTGTGTGCTTGCGGCCCAGAAAGACAATTTTAGCTGGGGCTACAGGAAAAGCAGTGCGGCCAAGCGAGGTTACTATTCTCCTCTATTCTGCTCTCATAAAACCCCACCTGGAGTACAGCATCTTGCTGCCAATGAAAGACAGCAATATATTAAAGCAGGTTATGAGGAGGGTCAGGAAAATTGTCAGGGCAGTGGAACACCTCTACTACGAGGAAGGACTTGAGAGAGTTGGGGTTATTCAGCCTGGAGAAGAAAAAGCTCTGTTGTGAGCTCATTTTGGCCCAGCACTAGTAAAAGGCACTTAAAAGGAACATGGGGAGAGAGTTTTTACTGGAGCCTGTAGTGATAGGACAAGGGGAAATGTTTTTTAAAAGAACGAGGGTAGATTTACAATGGAAGAAATTGTTTGCTCTGGGGGTGGTGATGCATTGAAACAATTTGTCCAGAGAAGTTCATAGAACCATATGATAATAGAATTAATTGGGCTGGAAGGAAACCTTGAAGATCATCTAGTTCTAACCTTCCTGCTGTGGGTAGGGACACCTTCAACTAGACCACATTGCTCAGAGCCTCATCAAACTTGGCCTTGAGTAATTCCCATGGGGCAACCTGTTCCATTGCCTCACAACCCTTACAGTAAATAATTTTTCCTTAATATCAAATCTAAACCTACTCTCTTTCCCTTTGAGCCCATTTCTCCCTGTCCTGTCACTATATGCTCTTGTAAATAGTCTTGTCTGATCTTTCCTGTAAGTTCCCTTCAAGTACTAGAAGGCCACAATCAGGTCACCCTTAAGTCTTCTCTTTTCCAGTCTTCTAATCCTGATTCTCTCAGCCTTTCCTCTCAGCAGAGATGTTCCATCTCTCTGATCAACTTGGTGTCCCTCCTCTGGACTCGCTCAAAGAGATCCTTCCTGTGCTGGGAGCCCAGAGCTGGATGAGTGCTCCAGGTGGGGCCTCACCAGAGCAGAGCAGAGCAGAGGGGCAGAATCCCCTCCCTGGCCCTGCTGCCCACGCTGCTTTGGATGCAGCCCAGGAAGGACTGGCTTTCTGGGCTTTGAGCTACCACTGCTGGGCCGTGTCCAGCTTCTTGTCAACCATCACCCACAGGCCCTTGTCAACACTGCTGCTCTCAATCTGTTCATCCTCAGCCTGTGCTGATATCAGGGTTTGCCCTGACCCAGCTACAACACTTTGTTCTTGTTCTTATTAAACCTCATGAGATTCCCACAGGCCCACTTCTCCAGCCTGTCTAGGTCCATCTGGATGGCATCCTGTCCTTCAGGTGTGTCAACAGCACCACTCAGCTTGGTGTCATCTGCCAGCTTGCTGAGGATGCACTCAATCCCTCTGTTGATGCTGTTAATGAAGATCTTAAAAGACATTAAGTTCTATTATATTAAATTAAGGTATTATGAAAGATATTAATTTGCCCCATCACTGAAAGTGTTCAAGGTCAGGTTCAGTGGGACTTAACCTGATTGGTGAAGGATGTCCTTACCAAGGGCAGGGAATTAGACCTGACAATTTTTACAGATTCCTTTTAGCACAACCCATTCTGGCTCTGATTTACCACAACTTATTTGAGCAATTTTAGGATTATGTTCCAATTAGGGAATCTGCATTCTCCTATGCTTATGATGAGCAGCTGTCACCTCCCATTGCATAAAATACAGTAGCCTTGAGATCTTCAAGGAGTTTATTGAGTACAAATGGGTAGATGCCATAAAAATATCAATTAAATAGTTTTATTTTTATTTAAGTTAAATTTGAATCAAGGGTGCTCTGACCTTCCATGATTGCTTTCTGAAGAAATTCAGGTTTCTAGGGTGTGTGTTCTCCTGGGAAGCAAATCTTAAGGTTATCTTAAGATAGCCTGTGTTTTGTCATTTCACTTTGCTGAACATTATTATACCTCTCCTTGAAATAATTTCTATAACTGTAATGTCATAGCAAATAAAATACCCATTTCCTGGTTGCTGTCCAACTTTTGGGGTATAATGTGTGTCTTTGGTTAATCTGCTTTGATTTATCTGGAAGATTTTAGTATAAACATGTGTGAAACAGCATTGCCTGTGTCTGGCCTTCAGTTCCATGGCCTCATTCAAGGTCCTGATGGATACCTCAGTGCTGGTGGTCAGTTGGCCACCTGCAGATTGTATATACTTTTTGGGTGCAGGTAAGATGCCGCTCTTTGTGGAAGCTGAGCTTATCATATGTGCACTTTCATCCTCTGTTTGATAGCTCACAGTTTTTTCAGGATTTTCCACGCAGTGTATCGCTCTCCAGTGACTCAGCACCTTGTCTCTGAGGAAGACATGTTTGTGCTGCTCCTCCTTGTCACATGAGAATGGGTGAACTTCTAACTATTCTAACTGTTCTCTACCGATTCTCATGTCCATAATTAAACAGATCTGAGCCACAAACACCCTGTTTGTACAAGCTCATAACTCTGCTATCATATAAATGGCCACACAGGAGGCCGTGGAGTATAAACATGATGACATTTTTGTAAGCAGTGTTGCAGGCTGGAAGTGATTTCTGGGAAAAGAACTACACATACCTAAAAATTACATACTATACACTTTGTTTTCAGTGTATTTTTAAAATGTACTTAAGTGGTTTGTTGTTCCTAAGGCAGTAAACAGTATCTAAATACCCACATTCTTGTTTGCTTAGCTGGTGATTAGGAAGAGCTAAAGAATAGACTTTGAGTCATCTTGTCCTGCCTTACACTGGATTTGCTGGAGGGCACTGCACTGTGAGCCAGCCTACTGTTGGGAAGTCATAGTACCCAAGGCAAAGGCAACTGCACAGCCTTTTATGGGGACTGAGGCTCCCTCAGGATTTTGCTTTGAATGCAAAACATTTTCATAAAGGAAATTAAATGGAGTATTCTTCAGATTTGTCAAGTCTTGATGAGTGAAATTACTTAAAACTAAATTTAATAACACATTTTTTAAAACATTTTAAATAGTGTTTTAATTGGTTTATGTTTACACCCTTTGCCTTAATAGCACTCAGATGAAAAAGATCAATGATTATTTTATTCTGCAAAGACTATAAAAATTTAATGGTTCGCATAATAAGGATAACTCATAAAATCTACAGCTTAAATATGGATGGTTATTAACCTGTTTTTAAAAAGCTGCAATTAAAGTGAAAAGGAATTACTTAAAGCAATGATTTTATTACTGTAGTCTGAGGATGAAGGAAGTGATAAAATTCTAAAATCGCTGTTACTTCTGTTGATGAGACAGACATTTGGAAAGATTTAAAGTAAGGCATGAATTTTTTCTAACCCTAGGTACACTTGTGTTTCTAACGTAGATGAATAACTATTTGCAGATTTTTTTTTTAACAACCTGCAATTTTTCTTAGGAATTTCAAAGATATCTTCAAAAAAGCATGAGTTTACATGACAGGTAATTTCACAACAGTAAATGCACTCTTAAGCACAGTTACTTCATTAATTGTTTATTCATAGCATGCAGTAACAGTGATTCTACTATTCAAGAATGTGCCTGAAAACTCATGCACACTTTTATCCTTTATGATAATGGAAAATTTGGGACTCTTTTCTACTCTTTTTACTCACAGTAGTTGGCTGGTAAATGGCACATGCTGAAGAACTCATTTATCTGAAGTCTTTGCATGTTGCACTCTCCATTGAAATATTTTTCTAATGTCCGTGTCCTGTCTAATTTATTTTTTTCTAATATTTTTTGATAAGGGAAAAAAATCCCCAAGGGTCATATGTTGGACTTGTACAGTAAAATTGGATACAGAATTCCAGATTCTCATGCAACTACTGTTTTTCCTGGCATATTTCCTTTTGGCTCTAGTGAATGCTTAAAGTGATCCTATGTTAATATTCATATAGATTAAATTAGTAATCAAATTAATGAAAAAATGTACAAAACTTTGTTATTTCCCAGGACATCTGTGTTTCTCTTTTAAATGTATTGGTTTATATAAAGCAGATGAGTATCAAATTCTTACTATTTTAGAGAATACAAAGCAGAGTTTTTCTACCAAATATAGTTTTTTCCAGAATTAAATGTTTTGTGGTTTCACAAGTAAAAAAGTTTTAGACAGCACATTGCATTTGCACATTTTTATAAGAAACTATAAGAAAAAAATTAAATTGATTGTGTAGTTTCCTCACACAATAAAAACAATTATGTTTAGAACTAAATGTAAAAGCTGTCATAATGACTCACAAAAGAAGACTAAAGAGTCTACAAGTAGAAGGAAAATGGCAGATAAAACAATACATTTCTATAGGAAAGAGACAATTACAGTTAGAGATGGTGTAAGACCTGATGCAAAGCTGTCTGGGAGAAGTTTCTTTCAGTAATTTGCTGCTGTTAAGCTGCCAGGATATTTGAATGCAAGGAGACCAATTCTAATGAATTGAGGCCATGGAAAGAATTCCTGAAGTTGAACATAATAGGCCTGTGAAAGGAATACGGAAAGAAAATTTTAGGGCAACAGTATTTATTTACTTCTGGAACATTTGTCAAGAAAATAGAAAAAGGTGTAAATCTGAAGCCTTTATTTCTTTGCGTTAAGCTTATCTGTAGCCCACCATGCCCATGCTTTGTTAAAAATTAAAATGCCAGGACTAAGGGAAGCATTATATGTGCTGCTCTGACGAGTTACAGAAGACCAGAAGAGCTGAGAACACAAGTAGCAATGCTTGCCAGACTGTGCCTTCAATGAGGTA
Organism: Melospiza georgiana; assembly: GCF_028018845.1. Lineage (NCBI taxonomy): Eukaryota > Metazoa > Chordata > Aves > Passeriformes > Passerellidae > Melospiza > Melospiza georgiana. Next base: position 38,148,074 of record NC_080430.1, on the reverse strand, counting down.
TATTTTAGGAAGTTCTTGAGCCAAATATGTTGTCTTGGCATGTGCTAGCCCCCCATGAGGTGACATACTTAACTGGATGGAATCAGCAGGAGAGTTTGTTTATTTTAGCCACTAATGTGGTAATGTGAGTTTTCTCCTTCCCTTTCCCAGACAGAGCCTAATATATCCAAGCAGAGAGATACACAGGAAAATTTCCTTGGGTAACCTAAGTAGTAGGAAGAGATGGGAACATATGATCTTTGACTTGCTATAAACAGTAGAAGTCTAGGTACTATTTTTAAGGTACTATATTTGTGGGAGCTGGAAGTGTATGAAGAAAAACAATGTACATCACCTTACTCATATTATTGTGTTTGTAATGGACTGATTTGCTAATGGATCTGACCTATTACATTATTGGTATTGCTAGGACTCAGATGACCAAGATAAATCACAGGGGTGATGCCTGAGTTAATTATAGCAGTGCCCTCCCAAACGACACTATCAGCTCTGGGAGGCAGCAAAAGCTATTGTTGGCCTTAGGAAGTAACATGAGAGAGTGATGCCTGGGAGAGGAGAGGCAGTGAGGAGACTGCCATTTCCAAAGGATTGGAAAATACTGGCTCTGTGGTGTTTGGCAAGGAAGAGAGGTGTGAAGACTAGCAGAAGATTTTCAAGAAAGAGAAATATCTCAGCACAGGTATTTGAAAGATGCACTTGCTTAGAGTACACACCTGGCCATAAAAGTAATGGTGGAAACCCTACAAAGTGAGTTAAAATACCCAATTTCCATTTAGAGTCGTTCTGTCCTTGTTTCTGGCAGGAACAGGTCTTTTCCTTTTTAGCTTTAAGCTTTTCCTAGGAATTTATTATCTCCTGAAAGTTTTTGAGGCAAGTTTGTTATCTCTAAATCTCTATTTTTGTTTTTAGTGATGCTATTTGAAACCTCATTATTTTTTTTTTCTTCTAAATTTGAACGAAAAGAGAGAAATTACCTTGGTACTTACTGAGAATATGTCTCAAACTGAACTATAAACAATCATATAATTAGAGTCTATATATCTGAAATCAGAGAAAATCCTTATTTAAGAACAAACCCTTAGATACTCTAAAATATCAGAGCAGCACAGCTGTTCACTCTCTGTTCTTCAGTAAGGATTGCCTGATAAGGAGGGATTTTTCATAAATTTCTGTGCATAGAGAGGACAGCATATATTTTGGGTCTAAACTCCCTTCATTTCCCATTAAACAAAATAATTAATAAAGGTAAATTCTACTTCAGCAAGTACTGTGTGTTCAAGTCTCCTATTTAATGCCATAAAGATATCTTCTATTCTCTTCAAACTGACTGAGTTTCTAGAACCTGAAGAAATGTCTGTTTCAGATTACACTGAATTGCAAAAAACTATGGATCTGAAGATTAGTTTGTGTTTTCTTTCATTTGATAGAACCCAAATGTTCCCCATTCAGTTGATTAGGAAATGTTTTATTGTGTTTAGAATTATCTCGTTTAGCTATTTCTTCAGAAACCACTGCAACTTTTAAAAAAGCTTTTAAACCACTTTTAAAAAGAACTTCCATTTTGGTTTTTTTTAAGAAGCTGCTGTGATATGGCACATAAATTGATGCAGACCTTGAGGGTAAAGGGTTCTCTCTGTGAGATCTAAATTTAGTGTGCCTTGAACAGATCAGGTGCATGTACAAAAAAATTCTGTGGTTAATGGCATTTGCATTAATAGAAGCAAATAATTGACTTTTACTATAAACAACCAAGGGATTTTGAATTTTGGTAAAATTAAAACTTTGTTTGTTTTAGTTCAATGAGAAAAAGACATAACATAACCAACTTAGTAGTCAAAAACACAGAATGTGCAATGTGTAAAATGCGTTAGGATTCTCATCCTTACTTACTCATTTGGTGATTTGTTTAATATCTCTCCTTAATACTAGTTTGACTCCCAGTAAAACATACCCAATAAATATTTTATGTTTCTTAAAAAATAATTTCTGCAGACCAAATCACAGCAGAAGGAAGGCTATGAAGACCAACTTCGAGTTCAGTATTTAAACATCTAAAACATTTGTCAAGTTCTTCAGTAAGACACAAGATTAATCAGCAGAGCAAAAAGCTGCCTAATACTGCAATAATGTATTATTTAGCCTATAGCTTCTTTTAAATAAGAGGAGGATTAGCGAACATCTGCTTTGATCTTTAGCTGTCATTGACAACATTTAAGTCTTTAACCTACACAGGGTTTTAAGATGATTATATAATCAGCAGATTTATTTAATTTTTTTTTAGGTGGCTACAGCTGGTGATAAGTGTGCAATTTATCAGTCTTTCAAGGACTTATTGTCTTGCTAGGCTCTTGTCATGTAATAGTATAAAGAAATGTCTTGGTTTCCATTATTTGTTCCTGGTCATTCGAAGCACAGAATGAGAGACAAACACCAAATCTTAGACAGAGTTTTGTTGAGGAAGAACAATCTGGCTGATGGGGATGTTTCTTAAAGGGATTGGCCGTTTTATTGAATAAAAGTTGCCGAACTTACGGATAGCAGTAGTCAGGTGGTTTTTGAACTTGAAGAAATTCTCTATGATAACAGGAGCTTGTGGAGACTTATTGTGAGCTTGGGAATTAATTTGAATGTTGTTTGTAGCCAGCTCCAACTCTAACTGATAAGATAGCCATACATTGTTTTTCTTTCTTCTCCTCATGTTTTCTGAGCCTGAAGTAGCCTCTTTGATGTATTTCTTCCTCAAGCCAGCAATACTGAGACATGTAGAACAAAAGAAAATCTGTTCAAGTTAGTCTAATGAGTTTCAACCCAAAGGTTCAAGTTGACACTATAGTCTTAAAACACATCCTTAGGCTTTGTTTTATTTAATCTCATTTATCAGTCATTAATTTTGCACAACAGATGTCAACCCTGAGTAACTTAAATTTGGCTTTACCATGTATCTTTTATCTTACAATGTAATTACTATCAGTCCCTGGTTTACAGATTACTGAGAAGGTCTGTGACTATTGGTCATTTTTTAAATTTTCATTTGATTCCCTCATCTGGAGCAAGCTCAGAAAATGTCTGCGCTCTTTGGTGTGAACAACCTAAGCAGGCTGGCAGAGATCAGTAACCAGCAAAATGCCTCTTGACTGGTTCTGCAGATTGTTCATCCCCATTAACTAATGACAATTCCTAGGGCCTGGTTAAGCTTTTTCTTACTTTAGGAAAGTAATTTCTCCCTTTTAGTGCTCTGATATACTTTCCATTTCTCTGACAGAGAGTGATAGTGAATTCATGCCCTTAAGGCTCTGTTTTCATGCTCTGGTTGTGTTTTGAAAACAAGGTAAATATTCACAGAAGGCATGGAAAACAAAATGTGCCTGAAGAGTCTGAAAAGTGAAAAAGGTTTACAGATATGTACCATATAAAAGTTTTTATGCTTCTATCCTATGTAGATATGAGTTACTTCTCCCTTATGTTTTCTCCCTAGATGCTGCAAAATGTTTATTAGTATTGGGTAGTCAGGGTTTGACAGTGATGACTGCTTGATACCATCACTTAATTTTTGTTTTCATGTGAACATCTATCACAGCTATGCTTAAGGTGAAATTAGTGCTTTAATGCCTAAAGGCATTTTTTTCATTGCCCTATCCAGATTAAAGAAAAAACAAAATTAGAGTTAAATCCCATTTTTGTTGTTTAATCTGTTACACAGCCTCACAGATCCATCTCTGGGTAAACACATGAAAATAATTCATTCAAGTAAGCATTTTTAGGTTTTTAAGAAGTTTGTGTGAAATTGATTTACTAAAGAAATCTACTGATCTTTCTAGATATTGAATAGTTCTCCTTCCCAACAGTTTTTGCCTCTATTACAATGTTTTCCCTGAAGTATATGACTCTAACTACTGAGATTTTCTTGACTTAGTTTTTATATCTCACTTCTATTGCAATCACGCCTGCTGGCTCCTCCTTAGACAAATGGTTAAATGAAATATTTTGAATATATTAAGATTTGGCCTTCTAATCAGTATTAAGGAACTGAATTAAACAAAGAAGCAAATTAGAATATTTGATCTATGAAGACAAATGTCTTAATCCAATTGTGTGTTAGACGTCAAATGCATATTCATGGAATGATTTAAAAAGGAAGGTGGTAGAGGTCAATAAACTTAATGGCAGAAAGAACAAGCAATTAGACTGTCATAGGCTTTTCTGGCAATTTCTTGGAAAAAGAAAAAGAGATCTAGTTTTGTTTCAGAGTGAAAAAATAATTTTGAAATAAATTCCTGATATTTTCAGTGAGAAGTTTACTGTTATTAAGTAAAATTTTTCCCCAAAATGGTAATGCCACTTAAAAGATCAGTGCTACAAATTAGTATATTTAACTATTTTAGTAATGTTTGAGATATTTAACTTGAGACCATTCTGGCACAAAGACCAGAAAAAAATCTGGTTTTGTTCTTTCATCTCTATATGCTTTACAGTTCAAGCACATGTCAAAGTATGCTTCTAAACCCCTAGCATAAGAGGATATAAACAAATCATTCTGTGACCTTTCAGAAATTTAAGTTAGAGGGAATGAAGTGTATCTGACCAAAATTGATGTCTAAAAGAAAGGTGTTCAATCTGTATCAACCATTCAGCTCTTTCCAGAAGAAATGCAGAAAGATGGGTAGCCACAGAAACCAACTTATCCCATCTGAGATGCTCACCAGGGATGGCATTAATCATTTGCAGGAGACACTTACCCTCAATAAATTCTATACCAACTGTGCTGTCTTAAAATGCTAAACTTGAAGTAGCCAGTTGGCATGGGAAATTCTGGTTATAACTTAGGAAAAATTTTTTTCACAGTAAGTGTGGTCAAGCACCATACTGGTTTTCCCTCTGTGGACTCTCCACCCCACAAGACACTCAAAACTTCACTGGCCAAAACCTGGTGTGAGGGCCTGGACAATGCTGCTGGTTAGCACTGCTTTGAGAACAAAGGATGTGGAACAGATGACATCCAGTAATGTTTTCTTAAGCTAAACCCTCTTGTGAATTCTAAAGGCATTACGGCAAAGCAGAGACTAAGACTATTGTGTTTAGAGGAGATAAGGAATGATGAAAGGGAGATGATGAAGAAACAAAGCCAGAAGGGTTTTGTCCAGCCTGAAATGCTGCTGAATACTGTGGCTCAAGCAATGCAAGGTTGATTGGGAAAAGTAATATTTTATGTTAGAACAACAAGCTTCAAGTACCCCCCTCTCCTTTTCCTCTCCTTCACCTTCTTGTTCCCTGCCCCCCAACTCCTGCCACCTTTAACATTCAACTCTGACTGAAACACAAGTATCAAAGAAAAAGAGTAAAGGATGAGATTAGAATTAAGGAAGGTTTGTGAAAAATACATTGTGATGTTCTAAAATGGATCTTTGTTTAAGACATGCTTTCCCCAAGTTTGTAATTACTGCATTTTTGCTATTTTTCCTCAGAGACCTAAAATCTGATTTCCAGTGCTTGGTTCATCTTTGGCTAAAATTTAATAAGCAAATGCAGGAGAAAGGAGGGTAGGAGTAAAAAAGCTATCACACATATGGGTTGAGCTGCCTCCTGTCCAAGGGATGACTCTCAAGTAAAGTTACGAGTCTTAGGACTGAGATCTAGGAATGCTGACTAGATTCTGTCCAAACTTGCATGTATGAGTGACTTGATTTAAAACCTGTTGGTGTCTCTGTATTGTGATAGAAAAGGAGAAGCAATAAAGTAGAGATGAAAATTTGTGGTTTGTATTAAGCTGTGATGTCATTCCCTGCTGGATATTTACAAATCGTTTTTCATCAAGAAAGGACTGTTTCTTAGTAATTGAAGTTACATTTCAGCATTAAATTAAGGAATAGTTATTTCCAAGGATTTGGTGCCTTGAAAGCAAAAGAAATTAATGCTGCCTATATACAGTATTTCAACATCCACACAGTTGCTTGAGCAGAATGTATGCTGGTTGAATGCTTCAATTAGACAGTGAGATGTTCAGTTTGGAAAATTCATACTGTGAGGGAGAAGCTCACAATTAGAGCTTGCAGTTTAGTCTGCATGCTGGTTGCCAAAACATCTGACGTAAAATGATGTCTTCTTTTGACATTGCGTGAAATTTAATTCCTTTGATTAACCTATTTTCCTGCAGCTTAATAACATTACTATTAAAATTCTGGAGGTTTGTCTTTTATTCATTGCTATGGGTGTTCATTCCTGTTATTTTCCTTCATAGTAAAACTGAGTTGTGATGTCCTAACCTCTGATGGAATATTCCCTTCTGACCCTGTTACTATTCATTTCAAAGGGCTGCTGTGTCTGGAACATGCCAGCCCTCTCAGTCCTCTTAGCACTCAGCAATGGGTTGTTTAAAGACTAATGCACAGGCGTAAGGAATAGAGGCCACTGCAGTGGGTGATGCAAAAACCCTCCTCCTTTAGATATCCATCTACAAAGAAATTTTAAATTTATCACACTGTGAGTTTGGCATATGTGCATACAAACAAAGAGCTGTGTTCTCTCTTTCTGCGGACTTGTAGTCAAGAAATTTACTTGTCTTTTTATTCCTAAATGCAATGGCAGAAATAGCTAAGGACTCCAGGACAATCCATTTTTGTAGTATATTTTTCTGCAAAGAGATGGGGATAAACCTCCATGCTGGTTTGCAAAACTTGTTGCTAGTTGTTCTAGTTTCTGAATTTCTCAGTCTTCAATGACTGTACACTTCAGCACCCTGTGTACCTCATTTTCTCTTTGATGGCTTAATTGAGGTGGAAAGACATTGGCATTTACTTCATGTCCTACAGGAGATAAGTGTTTGAGCAGGAGATTGACCTAAATTCCTCTAGACTGTGTGGTATCTGCTTACTGCAGGCACTTTTCTGCAGTGGGATGAGGTAGCTACCATTTCCTTTCAAACATAAGACTATGATGAGAAGTGGACATCCCAAAATGGGTCATTTCCAGTTCCTCAAATGTAGTACCCATTATTTTAATGTGATTTAAGTCAATTGTCTCCATTGCTCAGAGATACCAAATATCCTTACATACTCTGGAAATTATCTAAAAATTAGATACATCAACTATGTCTTTCCTAGTAATTTTTAAGTAGTAGTGTTGGCTGCAACTAATTATGTTCTGCTTAATGTATTTTTAGTTTTAAATGGTTACCAGAGTCTTTTAACAAATAGTGTATTTTTGAGTGGACAGAGGACAAATGAGAGTATAGTATTATATTTAACTGTACATATTTTTACCATGTTGTAGTTAAAATGTTATAGGTTTGTATCTGTGTCCATTTAACTTCTAGGATTGCTGCAGCCTCAAGTAGAAGTCATACATCTTTTCTGGAACAAAGATTTATTAAATGCTGTTAATGGCTGTGCCAAGTAAAGACAATTAAAGTAAAACAATGAAATAGCTAATCAAATTTTTTTTTGCTGAATAAATAGTGAATTGAGAGCAAATAAATTCTGTAGGAACAAGTTCACACTTTTCAATCCAGAATATTACTGGAGTTTAAGTTTAGGGTGTCATAAGTTAGCAATATTCTAGCTGGGGCCCAAATTAAACTATTACGATAGAACACATTACAAGAAAATTCATTCATTGAGAAAGAATTAGTATAGAAATTTTGATATAGGCATTTTAAGTGTATCATTCTAAAGTGAGACTTTCAGCAAACTGCATTTTGCTTTTGAGTTACCATTATGTATTTGATTTAGCATGCTAGTCCTTGAAGCAAGTTTCATATCATCTGCTTTGTTGCCTGAAAGGGCTAAATACATCTACTATTCTTACAGAACATGAGTTGGGACATAAGGCTATCTAAAAAAGCTAGACCAAAAATTTTTGATGGCATCTTCTTCTTAACTCAAATGTATTGGCCAGGAGCTCATATGAAATTAATTTTTATCTAATATTAGTGTAGCTTGATTTGTTTTATATCCGCTTTGCATTTTGAATTAAAAAGAGCTCCTTGGTCTGTATTGAAATAAATGCAGTCATTGTTGGATGACAGAACAGCATGGGAATTATGTAATCATTGAGTTTCCTCCCTCTAATCAGGTCACCTAAGTAAGAAAGGATGGACTAATGCATATCTCTTAAATTTTTCATTAGGAGTAAACTAGACAAGGTGATTGTGATAAAAGCCTGTTTGGAAAAGGAGTGCATTGCAAGAAACTGTATAGAGAACAGTAGACAAAAGAATGAAGGAACAGGCAGTTCTGATCCTAAGGCAATTTTTCCTCTTCCCCCAAGAACATTAAAATAAAATCTTGAGAGTTTTCTGTCAATCTGCACATTTGTTATATCTGTGCATATGAAATATTGTATCTCTGAGCTACTGGTTTTCTATGTTTTTGTGTGTTAGTTAAGAAGCTCTAGTAATATGCCTTCCTCCTTCTGAATCTCACAGTAGAATGCCCATTTTCCTTTTTACTAACTTCATTAATATGTCATCATTTGGCACCCTTCAGTTCCTCATCTTCAAAATGGGCTTCTTGTCTACAAGGTCTTCCTCCAATTCATCAGTACCAATGATGTGAAAGTGCCACTGTCCTACCCTCTATGTAATTAAAACTCTGTGTCTAGCAGGAACAAGATCCGGATGTGCAAAACCCCCTGAATTCTGGCTGATTTTGGTAGCATAGTTGACAAACAGGAGGAAGAGAGATATTGCAGATGATGAGTCAGAAGGAATAGGGAGAATTCTACATCTCTCAAATTGGAATTGTGTGTTTGTACTCACACTCCCTGGGATCTCTACAGTCATGTTTTTCCTGTAAATCTGTGAGCTAAAGTGCTACCTGCTGCTGAAGAAAGTCTTACCTCAATGTTTATAGGAATGTTTTGACTCCCACAGTAGCAAAAGTGGACTTGTGTCATTCAACAGTGTAAACACTGGATGGCAAAAAAGAGCAACTGTCAGCAGAAAATGAGACTAAAACAGATTTCAACACAGGATTCAGTATGTTGGTGCCACTTCTTTCTAAGTAACCCTTCAGTGATATTGTAGCATTGGAAAATTGTTTGATCTGTTGTCACTTAAACATGGTTATGAACTTTCCCCAGTTTATGAAAAATGCTTAAGGAAAGAAAAAAAGAGTAGGAAGAAAAAAAGACACAACCAGAAATCAATCACAGGTGCTTTGGAACAGGAAATTTTATATAAGGCTGTGGAGAAGCAATGTTATTTTGTATGAATATTATATTTAAGATTACCTGCTTGGTATTATTCTGGCTGCTCAATAATGAAATCAAATGAGGCTTCAAGGGAGGAATAGCTATTGAAGAATACAATGAAGGATATACACTTTATCTCTAGAAAGTATATTGAGGCCCCTGACAGAAAAAATGATGAGCTTGTCACCAGAAAATATTGATGTTCCTGTTGCCATCTCAGTTAACAAGCTTGTCTTGTTACAAGCTAGCATCTAAGAGCAAAAAAAAATATTTAAGACATTAAAAAATCCTACTTAGAGAGAAAAGGTAATGGAACAGAGAACAAATGCTTTGACATGTTGTTGTGGAAAGTTTAGGAGAGAAAGAGTAGGAGGAAAACTTTTCTCTCCTGTCTGAGTGACCTGGTTTCAGCTGTGATAGAACTAATTTTCTTCCTCATAGTACAGTGCTGTATTTTGGATTTAGAATGAGAAAAATTTTATGACACACCAACGTTTTGGTTGTTGCAGAGTAGTGCTGACTCTAAGTCAGAGATTTTTCAGTTTCTCACATCATTGTGTCAACAAGGAGGCTGGGGATGCATGAGAAGTTAGTAAGGGGACCCAGCTGGGAAAGCTCACCCAGCTGGCCAAAAGGATATTCCAAACCATGTGGCATCGTAACCATATAGCATCTAAACAAGAAAACTGGGGGGAGTTGTCTGGGGCATGACAGCTCACTTCCTGGGGGCAGGCTTGGGCATTGGTCAGCTGGTGGTGAGCAGATGAATTGTGCATCCTTAATTTTGTGTGTTCTTTTACCTTTATTTGCCTTCTTTTTCTGTCCTATTAAACTGTACTTATCTCTGCCCCTTTGTTTTATCTCTTTTTTGATTCTTTTCCCTGTCTCACTAGGGGAAAGTGAGCAAACAGCTGTGTGGTGTTCAGCTGCCTGCCAGGTTGTACCTGGGGTTAGATGTTGCTTCCAAACAGGTAACTGAATTCTCTAAGAAGCACCAACGTAAACATGAAAGTCAAATCTGCAGATTTTGGGAAGGCTGAATGATTCTCTTTGCTTGTGTGAACCTTTTTGCAAAGGAGATCCCTTTGCTGTTGAGGAACTGTTTGAGGCCTCTTGACAGCCTCTGTCATGGGCACCTGAGATGACTTTCAGGAGCTGGTCAGCACCCATAGGTGCCCTGTAACAGCAATGGCAGCAGCTTGTTTATTTGAGTCACTGGCATCCACCCAGAGGAAAGTGAAAACCAAGGTGCTTGTCACCTCAGAGGTGCTTTCCTGAGTAACTGTAGCTGTCCCCAGGGAACATGTATTGTGTTATAACCTTTTTAGGCTGCTTTTTGAAGAGTCAAACTTAGATGAGAAGATGCATAGAGTGACAGCTTCCCTAGTTTGTTAATGAGTAAGTACAAGAGTAAGTAGTAGATGCAGTAATTAAGTAGGAAGTAAGTAGTAAGCAGTAGGTCTGAGATGAAACCTCTTTTATATCCTGAGGAATTTTTTCCTTTACAGGACTTTTTTGGGGCTTATTGACCATAAGGAGTTATTTCACCCATCCATTCCAGTGCTTAGCTTCCAATACCCTGAGCTACCATCCTAACATAATAAAATTGCTTAATTGAGCAGATTCATTACTGAATTATGAAATCAGTATTTTTTCACTCCTGCAATTGCATCTCTTTTTGTACCATAAGACAAAATTTTTTTTTCTTTTATTTTGACAATTGCAGGTTAGCTGTAAAACATCAGTCAACTACCACAATGCAAATTGATAATGCCTCACTTAATTACATTAGATTATTAAGTTTAAAAGTTAGATGTTCATAACAACATTTGTAGGACTGCAAAGCCTTTGGAAGTGCAATACTCTGATTGTTTCACATTGGTTGAAACAGGGTGGCAATACTGTGGCAACAAGCACATAATGTGTGTAAGAATGAAGAACACTCTTTCTAGCTTATGCACTAGCTAAAAATTTGCTTTTCACACTGAATGTATTGCAGAATGAGTCCCACTTTGTCCAGCTGTTGTAAGAGTTGTCTCAAAGACAGCATTCAGATAAAGCACCAATGGATAGGATGTTAAATTGCTGAGGATACAGTATGAACTTTAGGTCCTAAATCTTCAAGGCATTTAAGCATGAATTTACACATCAAAGGTATGCACAATGACCTGCTATCCAGCAACTTCTGGTGAATTAGCACATTTCATTACAGATGACTAAAAGACTGAATTCCACTGTCAGAATAGTCACTCCGGCTCTATTAATAACATAATATTCACTATTAAAAGCAAATAACTAAAGAGATTGAACCATATTATCATGTAATTGTCTTACTTATCTTCCTTTTGCATTACAAAAATATTTGTCTTTGGCATGGTGTTTGTAGATACTTTTACATGACATTTCCATTTGCTTTGATTTTAGGTCAATAAGTACTCCCCTAGAAAAGAGCTTCATTTCCTTTCTCTGAAGTTCAGAGCAACAGCATATCATCCAATAAGTTAATAAATTCCTAAACAAAGAGGTTACAGTGGGGAAGCCTGCCAAAACCTATAGTGTAGAAGCACCACTAGCCCCTGAAATAACATGCCTAATGCACTAGCAAAGAGAGCACCAGAGAAAAGCTTTAAAATATGTGGTGGTGGCTTGTTTTGTGGTTTTGGTTTTTCTTAATCTGAATATGCTTTGAAATCAAAAGCATTAAAATAATTTTTTTAAAATCATTGATTTGCATAGATATTATATGTTGTATTTTTAGTTATATTGCAAATGTGCCAGCCTGTATAATGAAAATATTGGACACCTACTTTATCATTTACTGCAGTGCAGTCAGATCAATCCTGATGGGATTTATCTATTATCTCATCCAATTCCCTCAGAAAAAAATGAAATTATGTATTTCTCTTTGTGCTGTTGAAGCAGCAAATTCACCAGGTGTATTGTATTTTTCTATACTGGGTTTATGGACTTTTCCTTCTTTTCTTTGCAAGATTATCAACTTTTGTGAATCAGTATTTTATTCTAGCAAGCTTCTCTTGCCCTTCTAACTAAAATTCTGCAGTCCAAACAGGCAATTCTGTATTTTGGAGGGGTCCTAGTGGAGTGACAAAGGGAGGAGAGCATATACACAAGAGAGAACAAGTGAGAATGCTTAGTACTTATTCCTATAGCAGGAGAATGGAATTCTTAGCAGTGTACAACACATTTTTGATAGCAGTGTAATTATTGTTCTCAAGAATTCAGGTTTTTTTCTCCCATGTGAAAAATTGCACTAAGTATTTGTGAATTAATTAAATTCTTATCTGATAATTGTCTATAGAATGTTCAAAGTAGCTGTTCATGTAAGTTCTGAAGTTAAGATGTTTTTTATCACTGGCATTTTCCTAAGTTATATTAAAATGCAAATATCCTAAATGTTGCTTTACAACTTCAATTTGAAGGCAGTAAATTGTTCCTAGTGTGAATTGTTATGCTGGTGAATTGTCATTCTAAACTCAAGATTCATTGTGATTGACATAGGAAATAAGTATTAAACTGAAGGAATGCCATTATTACATAATGAATCTCACTTATATAAATACCAGTAACATTATTTTTGCCATTTTTGGTTGTAATATATCTTGTCGTAGTTATATACCATTTTTGGTCAGGGTCTGGGAAGATTAAAATCAACCTAATTTGATGATGTTTACTTGGAATAATACTGTTACCAGGGATTTGAAGGATTAACTCTAAGCTGGATTTTTGTAAGTATAAATTCGGAATGATTAACGTGTTTGTTTTCGTCCTGTAAGTAAACCTAAAAATTGTGATATTCCTTTAAAACCACTAACTACCACTGCCTTTAGTGTGGGGAATACTTTTCAGATGCAACAGTCACCATTAGATTTTGATTTTGATTCTACCACCCACTTCTGTGTGTTACTGTTCCTAGGGCTGTTTTTGCAGGTGGGGGGATGAACGTTTGAAGGGGTTTGGCTGTTTTTCTGTGTATGTTTTAGGGTTTTTTAAAAATTGTTTTATTTTAAAAAAAGAAGAGGCATATGATAACCTCTGGAGCCTTTGTTGTTCACTGTAAGGTTTATTCCCTGCTATTAGTTCCTGGTATGTGAAATGATGGTGCATAGGTTCATAGGCAAGAAGATAAGGAGGATTTCAAAAGGGACCCTAAAGAGTTATGCCGTGCTTTTTGTGTCATAAAGTGAGGAATACAAGGGAGCTACAATAAGATTGCAGTAAAGGTTTTACAGGAACACTTATAAAACTAATGCAAGTACTAAATGCATAAAATCAGTAATCAAGCTGGGAGCAGCAAATGTGCTATGTTATCTACAAAGATAACACACAGTGCTCATTTTTCTTACTAGCTAATTTAACTACCAAGCTTTTATTGTTGCTTCTGCTCAGTCCTTCCATTATTAGCTGAAGTTGAGATTTCTCACAAAAATTCATCCTTGGCAGTAATAATTTGCTGTAATATAAAATAAATGAGTTAACATAAAAGATTTTACTGATTGCAGTGCCAGTTGGCACTTTCTTGCTCTCTGTTGAAACGAGCACAACACATTGTCTATTACAGCTGCACAGCTACCCTGTGACCACTCTGTGTTGCAAGTTTTAACATTACTGTTTCTGTATGTATTTTTCCCCCATAAATTATTCTTTGCAGAAGAATGTTAATTAGTAACTGATAGATATAAAAATTTCCAGGGACAGCCCATTAATTCCATTTACCTTAATGGCACTTAGATCATAGCTTGCAGTACAGCTGTATTCAGACTGGATTATAAATGTAATTTTTTGCATCATTAACTACCCTGATTAATCTTAGACAGCAAAAGCATAATTATAGAAACACAGGACTTACAATGTGCTAGTTTAAAGTTGCAGCTTTCTTCTTTTGTAGTTACATCAGTGTAAACAACATAGGTTTTGAAAATTTAGACTGAAACAGGTTTTCTTCGTTTCTTAATAATTAACTTTTGCCTTGTACTGCTCATTTCTGGTTTTACTTGGGGATTCTTAGGTTTTATTTTGTTTGTGGATTGTTGAGGATTTTTTAAAGTGCTTTTCATAGCATGTTTTGCTTTTGACTAGTGCAATTACTGGATATTTGCATAGTAATTGACCACCATTAGTGAGGTGTTCATTCTGATCAAAGCGTATTAAGGAAAGCACATGTATTTTCTCTCTGGTTTCTGTGGAGGCCAGAAGATGTCATTTTGATTTTCACATTAAAGTCATCAAGCCAAACAAAAGTGCAAATTCAGATACTAATCTCAGACAGAAGCAGATGTGGTGAGTGGCTGGTTTTGCAGGCCGCAGCCAGGAAATAGCACATTCTGCTTGAGTCCAGGTCTAATATTAACAGTTGGGAAACCCGACCAGCCTGGTATCATAAAAGTTTTTGCCACGTGGGGGTTTTCGACTTGTTTATCTTTGGATTTGATCAGCAAAAGGTGAGATTTGATGAGAGAAAGGCAAGAACTGACAGAGAGAAAATTTGCACTGGTAATTCCATTTCAGTAATCATAAATCTGAAAGGAAAACTAAAACCAGGTTCTTGAATGATGATAGTTCAGAAATAGTGTTTGTAAACATGATGATTCTTAACAACATACTGGATTTTTCAGTGTCAGTTGACACTGCTGCATGCTGCAAATGTGCTGTGTGTCTCCTCATGTGGAGTGTAAACTGAAGATTTTGTAAAGGGGGAAAGAAGAAAAAAACCTTTCCCATCATTTATTTATTCAAATGGGTGACTGCATTTATGCCTTTTATAATACCATATATTTTGTGTGTGTGGAAGGAAAAACAGACACTAGTCCATTTCAATATAACAACCAACATTTTGTTTTAATTCTGTTTTTGAGTCTCCTGCTTTTTGCTTCTTTCAAGCTGTAGGCACAGCCACTGCAGAGGCAATCTGCTATGCAAATTACAAGGAAATAACAAAAAGAAGGGTTTTCTCATTAGTGCCCAAAAAGGCAGCAGCACTTTTTAAGACACAGGAAAAGATGGAGGGTTGGAGCACTGTGGTTTGCAGCTGCTTCGGAAGTACTTTTTTAGTTATCCTACCCCATGGCAGAACTGTTTGTGCATACTGTGGTTCCCGAGAGCTGCTGGGGTAAAAATCAGACTGTCTTTTGAAACAAGAGCCAAAAGACACAAGGTGTGGTATGGGTTGATCAAGAATGCTGCTCTGAGCTAGCAAGAAGGAGTTGGTGGAAGAGATGATGGCTTCAACTCCGCATTCAGGAACAGACCTTCACTGTGACCTTGGACTATTACTTGCTCTCAGTTCCTATGTGTAAGATGAGGATAATATTTCCTGGCCTCTTAAGTGTGTCACAAAGATCCTGATCATTAATGATTAATCCTGGTCCTGGAATGTGTGCAGTGTGTATTAAGATCTAATTATAATTGTCAAAGCTGAGATCCAAGGTCAAGCCTTGGTTTGCACTTGTTCCATCAGAGTGTCAAGATAAGCAGGAATAAGTCATGGGTTCATCTCTAATATTACATCAGTATAAAAACTTTACAGCAGCAGGAGGAATGATGTTTTCATTTGTGATGTTGTCTTTATAATCACAGATCATTAACTGAGTAGTAAACAGGACCAGGGACAGGGCTGAGAGCCCTGAAGACATCTAAGATGACAGGAGCAAACCCTGTGCGAATTTGCACTGCAGTTTTCATGTCTTCTTCATTTGTTTTCAGAGTTCAGAAAGTTGCTGCTATTTTATCAGGTCCTTCATACCTATTCTGTGTTTTAGATATCGCCAGAACAGAACTTTTACTATAAAAGTGGAGACAATGTACTTAAAATATCCATTGGCCTTAAACAGTGCAAAAGAATTGAACCTTCAAATTAATCAAAGCTGGGCTGCTTGTGCATCCTGGAGTTTCTTCTCTGAAAAGACCTGCTAGCAGGACAGATGTCTTTAAGTACTTGACTTGCAGACAACAACTGCACAGTTCACAGGCAATAAAATTGCCTGTTTTCACATCCACAGGTACTTTTGTGAGGTGCTCCAGACAGGGATGATCTTGAATCAATTATACCTGTGCTGTCTCCTGTGAAGTCATAAGGCTGTGCATAAGATCAAGTGGATTTGCCAAAAGTTCTAGTACATCTCAGTTTTCATGTTAATTACCTGTCTGTAAATGATCTTTGTAAAGGGAAATACTCAGATGAGACTTCCTATTGGGTTTAAGTTCATAACATATACCAAATCCTTTTCAGCCTCCCTAGTTCCAAAGACTCAATGGACACCATAGTTTCACTTAATGTGAAGTGAGGTTGTCCTGCTGGCAGGGGTCAGCTGAGGAGATGGAAGAACTACTCAGGGCTGCTTAGCTGCAGTAGTTCACTGTCTAGCTGCTTCATCCATTCATGTTTGCCTAAATTCTGGCTCCCATCTGCATGTATTCGTTCATCTGGGATTACAGCCTGGAGGGAGACAGAACATCCCTTCTTACTCGCTGGACTACAGCCCAGAGTCCTCACCTGGTCAATGAACCTCTGCTTACCTTCTGTGTGCCAGGATCTGTATGCCACCAGTGTAGTCAAAGCTGATTCAGACATCCAGTTCGAGTTTTTGATCTTTTGATAAAGACCAAAATCAATATGAAGCAATTTTAAACAATCAGAGATTTCAAGAAAATGCGTGAACTAGTCCAGACCAATACACCCTGCCATGACAGTAAAGTGAATGTGTTTACCTTGTGATAGCGTCCTTTCCCAAAATCAAAGTTACCAAAGTTGTGCCAGAAACCAAAAGTTCTTATTAACTCAACATTTTGGTATTTGTAGTTATATTAATACTTATTTTACAGTAGTAGAATCTTGCAAGGAGGGGAGATTACAACTTTAATCCTGTTTTAAAGTATTTTGAACTCATAGACAGGTATTTCTATATGCAGACATGTAAAAACAGGTTTCTTTCCTTCCTTGGTTTCATTTAGTTCTGTTTTGATCTACAAAAAGCTCAGAACTCGGGGTCAGACTGGTACTTCCCTGGCAACACCTTTTTCTAAATTTTAATTTTGATATATTACTCAGATAAAACTTCAAAGATTAAATTGCATGGAAAAGTGCACTGTTAATGTTTCATCTTTTTCCAAATTATATAAAAACATGCTGAGAATTATTTAATGCATCGCATTTCAGAGATGAGTAGGAAGGGATTAAAGCACTTCAAGTAGTGAATGAGCCATAACTATTTTCTCCACAGCTGTTCAGTGCACTCAGGATTGCACTAATGACTTAGTCACTAAGACTGACAGGGGAGTTGGAATGAATCTCAGTGGTAATCTGTAGGGAATTACTGGAAAAGTAATGTGGGTACCCAGTGAAGGTATAAGTGTGTTCTTTTTATCAAAATGGAAGGTAGTCCTGGTTTTTTACCATTAAGAAAATGAGACATTTCAACTGGTTGGGAGTTGGGTTATAATCTCTATTTATTGGAGCTGGAAATTATCTCCATTTATTTCTAAATTATTTCTTTTCTATATTTTCCTGCTTTCTGCTTCCTAGAGAGCCTGAAGAAGAAATCGGGTAGATGTTAATTTTTCAGTTAGAAGTACTTTATTAAAATGCAAATCACCTTTGGCCACTTATTTCCCCTTATCTTGGGATCGTTCTCAGCTTAGTACCAAATCCTAATGTTGTTTATGCATACATAGTTACTAAGAGCTATATTTGTTTACATTATTATGTAAGCTCTTAAACTATATCAAGAAATTGCAACTTTTTTTTTTCCATTTTCCAATTTCATATTCCTCTCTCTCTTATTAGAAGTGAATATCCTGAACACTCAGTCTTATCCTGGTTAAAAACTCAGGGAGGTTTTAGAGGTAATCATGTTATGGAGGGAGTAAGCAGGTTAATGACTTCTCCTGTGGTCCATAATCCATGATCTGAGCAAAGGTGAAGTATTATTTGCATGCAAGGAGTTATAATGCTCTTAAGTGATCTCTATTAAAGTTAGGAATATAGCCATGGACATAATTTACCCTCATATTTCACCATTACATGTTATAAGGGTGTTTTCAGCTGCATGTGCAAACTCCAGCCCTTCATATGTGAAAAGTGTGAGGAACATTATTCTTCTCTGTTGAGTGCTGGTGACGCAATTAATTTAAATAAAATCATCTTGAATCTCCAGATGTGAGACACAATGATGAGAGTTGGTCACGTGGTTTTATATCCTGGAATTATTACAAAAAGTAGAGTAGAACTTCCTTTCAAGAGAAGGGAATGGGAAAAAAAAAAGAAAACACACCAGAGGAACACCGGTAGTCAAATAATTATGCTAGCAAATATCTCTGCTTCCACTTGAAGTGAAGTACTTGTACCAGGTTCTGAAGATAGACAGACATCTATTAAAAGCCAAGAGAAAAATGCAGTAATTTTCTAATTACTCCATTGTAAGGGGTTGTGAGAATTATAGTGGTTAAACAAGCACAGCAGCTATATAAAACTTTTCAATTGAAATGTTGAAGTGTTTTACACTGAAACAATTATAAAATGAGAATCTGGAAAGTATCTTTCTCTACAACATTCAACTGCTATGTTTTAGCCCGTGCTTCCTAAAAATACTTGCTCACTGAAGTATTACCCACCAGAATCTGGGATAAAATTATTCTGTCCTCTTAACTTTTTTTCTTTTTATTATGGGATGTATGGATTAAATGTGTTGGGGTCCCTTTTAGTTTTTTATTTTCTGATTTTACAAGTATAGCTTAAGAATTGTAACTTATCCCGGTGTTAAATCTTAATAAAGTAAGATTTTAACATGTGTTGAAATGCTCTAAAATTATAGATTTTATAGAGTATTTTAATGATGTCTGAAGCATATAATGATTTTTTAAAGTTGAGTATATACCTCTTTAAACATTCCAGTTATAGAACAGAATAAAAATGGTAAATAAGAAGAATAGTTTAAATAGGCTAAAAAAGTGTAGCAGCATGAACAGGAACTTGGCATTGCAGAATTATTTTTCTCACTCCTTAAGCACATACATATCCAGTCACTTCTCTGAAAAACATGTAGTGTTCAGAGACCACTTTGCACCCTGATACTTGTAAGCAATTCACTTGTAAGAGTGAATCAAGTGTTTCCCTGCCAGTTCTCAGGCAGATATCCTGCTTTTATTGTTGTTGTGATTAGAAAGACTCACTATTATTAATACCAGTTATAATACTTGGTACAGTTTTCTGAGGTGCATTCATAAATGAATGATGCTATTGGGAATTTGTTGTGCAACCCTCATTAGCCCTGCCAACCTTTTGTTCCTAACTCTTGAGCACAAACATTAAAATGCCCTTAACTTTTTAAAATTGATTCTTTTTCTCATGAACTTATTTTTGCTTTGTTCTTGGTGAGTCTCGGAAAACAAATGGTGTTTATGAACCTTGGGGTTTTATCTTTATTGGTATCTTTAGAGATATCTTTAGGGAGAGTGTAGCATTTATGTCTCTTTGTTTTAAGCAATTGTTTTGGGTTTAATCATATTTTTACCATCTGCCAGTGCTCACTTAAGTGAGCAGATAAAAGAAGCAATCCACCCTTTCTTTGCACACCACTTTGTTAAAGCCTACTAGAAGTGGAATGAGTGATTCTCTCACTTTCAAGGTGATCTGTTTCGTGTTGGTCTGTTCTTATACTGCAATTGTTGTATTGAGTGTTGTCAACTAGATAATTGAGCAGTATGATAAACACACTACATTTGGCTGCCTTTCATCTTCTCTTCTTTAGGAGAATCTTATATGTCTGATAGAATTTTCCTTTGGCTAAGCACTGAGAATCAATCATGGTTTCACAATTGAGGAGATTATTATCCATAGTATTTTTGCTCTGTTTGTTGCATAAACCAGAAAGCATATTTTGAATGAGGTAGGACTAAAATAAGGGCTATCCCATTTTAGAAAATCAGTTGAAACAATTCTCTGAACAACTCCAGAGAGCTGTTCCCTGAGATGTTAGGCAAGTAGCTTAACACAAACATTTCCCAGAGAGCTCTATGGATTGTGAGTCCAACTTGCAGTTGTAAAGCTGTGTTTAGTAGCTCACAGATGAATCTGCAAACAGGAACTTTGTGGGGAACATAGGAAAGGCAATATAATAGTAAGTACTCTCAGGTACATTAGGTTGAGTAACTGGAACTGGTGTACAGTTTTTGTTCTTTATTTCTGAGAAAATACCATCTATCTAAAAAAGAAGTTTTCAAAGTAAGTTAATTATACTTGTGAACTACTCACATCCTGGGACAGTGAAGACTGTAGGAGAGCCAATGAATAGGCTGATAATTCCCATTGGGAGTGAGGTTTCAGCTTTATAGAGTCATTGAGGTTTAGGGTTATTCATTGAACCTCTTGGACAAAACACAACATTGAACAGTTGCTCATTAGGTGAATGTTGTCCATCTTCTAAGCAAACAAAGCCAAAACCTTCTGGGGAAAAGATGTGAGCACATTTCAGAAATATAATTTCACAAGGGTGTCAAATTAAGGCTTATAGGCATTTCATGTTTTTAAGGGCTTGATCTGCAACCTTAATGTTCTCTTAGTACTGTGTTTCTGTATTTAGCATACATACACAGATTTGTTCCAGTTTGACAATCCTTCACATGTTGTTTAGTGTGTTTGATTAGCATAATCACTGTGTGATTATTTCTCACTAGCCTTAGCATATGCAAATTCTTGTCTTTTGACTGACAACCATTATTAGACTATCAGAGTATAAGGATTTGCATAATCTCTCTGTGGTTACAGTATTTGTGTGCAATACCACTGTGAATGCAAATCCTTTTGCTCTGACTGGTTTCTCTATATTCAAGCAGCTTGCCAGGAATACTGCTGCTGCTTCAGCATCTTATTTGCAAGTGGAAAAATCTACAAAAAAAAAAAAGGGAAGAAATACTAGAGTCACATCAGAAAGGTGACTAGACAACTGCTGCAATTAAATAGCTCAGCTAGGAAAATACTAATAAAAAGAAAGAAACACAGGATTTCAACAAAAGAATAAAAAGTTTACTTTGGGAATTCATTCTGAAGTACTATTTTAGTGATCTGTTGCATTTTTTGAGAACTGACAGCAATTTTCTTTTTAATAGATACCACTTTTTAAAAGAAAAGTAATTATTTTGTAAACATTGCGCATCATTGTAGTTGGTGCAGATGTTTTACATGAATTATATTTAACAAGGATGAGCAATATTTCAGTTTATGTACATGGAAAGCATCAAGTTAGTTCTACCCTCTTTCATTGATAAAAACAGTAATGGTAGACACTAAGAAAAAATGGTTAGTGCTGAGTGCAACTCTGCATAATTATTCACCATAATTACTAGGGCAACATTGAATAAATTAGCTGCAAAAGGCTAAGCCATGCAAGATAGCACATCTAGAATGTGTATTCTGTTTGATATTGTTTTATTTGTACATGAAAGCAAACTACGGTTGAACATCATTTGTGTGTGTGTGTTTAATTATGCTTACTAAGCTTTTCCCACCATTCCTTTTGAATTGTGTTCTTTGGTTAGTTTATAAGATTCTTTTTCACAGATTAATGTGGTTTTGAAAAAAACAGCCGTGGAGTGCCAACCGTAACAATAGGACTTATTTCTAATGGAAATGTAGAATGTCAGATGCACTTAGGATCAAATTGGTGAGCTGCTGCTGAGCTGTTCTGTTTCTGACATGGTCACCTGGATTTTAAGAAGGTGTCAGGTAGATTGTAAGTTATAGGTCTGACACTTGTGGAAAGCATCATGTTCTGCAGAGAGATTTTCTTTTTTTAATGTGCATGGTTAATAAATACTTTTATGAGTGTTGGGATTGCTGTGCAAACACAGAAATGAACAGCAATGCATGACACACAGCACTTCATATTTTTCCAGGAAGTTTTATACCCGTTGCACATGCTTTGTGCTGCTTGAAAATGCAAATGCAGTAGATGCCAGGTATTACTTGGAGAAGGAGTAGCTTCTACTCAGCTGCCCAGTGCTCATAATGTGGGCAGTCTATACAGCCAATATAAGTCTGAAAGTCCAAGAGTTCTCCAAAATATCTAACTTTCTGCATAAGAAATAATAATACAATGTAGTGTATCTAATATAATATTGCTGCATCTCTACAAGTGACCAGCATGATTGCAGAGGAAATGTCTGTGAATTCTTGATGCTGCTGAGATCACAGAGGAGTTTTCAGTTTGAAATAGTCAAATTATGCTGTGAGAAAATTGCTGGCTCTAGGAGCCCTGAGCTATAAATGACAGTGACTTTGCACCATTGAGGAGCATACTTATAGCTTAACCTTTCTGTGTTTCTCTAAGTATGGCACAGTAATAATCAAGTAGGCAGTTTAATGTTTGAACTGGTTGGCGTTAAATCTGTATTTATCATGCAGTTTTAAAAATGGGTCAGGTTGAGCAATAAGTATGACGTGGAGGATGTGATATTTTGGGATTTTTGCTTGGTAATGGCAAAGATTGATATAGGATTTAAACTGTTTTCTAATTCTCTTATAAGTTTCACTGTTTTTTGGAACATAAGAGAATGAATGAAAAGAGCCCATACTGAGTTATCTTTATTTCTTATCAATGTTACAGCCCTAACACAGTGCAATGTTACAATCAAAATAACATTAAAGGAATTATATTATGAGTAATTGTACATAATTATTACAATTAGATGTATATAATTATATATTTATGACTATGTTTCTTGCCATCAGTCTGGACTTCTACAACCACATGAATTAGTAAGTACAAAATGAGGCCAAATAAGCACAATATTAATATCAAATATGTTAGGATCTGGATTTTAAGAGGTTCTGGGAGGTGGTGGTACCTGTGTCACTAAATTCACTTAGCTTTTCAAGTAATGGAAATCAGTAATTTGGTGGGTAATTTTTATTTTTTGATTACGTCTCAAATGGTCTAGAACAATTTTTTCCTGTGAGCTTCAATGACCTGACATGTTTTTCTGCTCATTTAGTGTAAGACCATATCTGGTCTGAGTCAATCTTTTCCAGCTAATTTCTTTGGTCTTGAGGTAAAAATACTTTCTTACTTTTTTGATTGCTTTAGGCCTAACATATGCTCTGAACAAGCTCTAGGCATCCACATCATCTTATCCTTTGACCTGGATGGTTTTATTTATAGACTTTAGTGAATTTCAATTTATTGCAAACCTTAAGCATCTGAAATGCTCATATCATGGCTTTTGGTTTTAATGCAAAATTAAAAAATAAGTCCCTTTGGTTTATATCCCCTTTATGATTTGAGCCTTTGTGGATCAAGCTTTCATGCTTTCCTTTGGCTCTTGCTTTGCTATGGTTTTTAACTTAGGCATATTCTTATGCCTCTGGGATAAGAAGTCACAGAAAAGAAACTAATAAAAATTATATATCTTGAAAATTATTGAAATTCAAGAAGACACTGAAATTTGTTGAAATATGTGTTTCAATTACAGTTTCAGCATAAAACAATTCTTCACACACACATACACACAAAATCTAGTGTGTGCATGCGAAAACACTTAACAATTATTTGTGGAAAATATGTAAGATTTACTTTCCAAGGGATCAGATTTCCCTGTATGTAACATATATCATCTCAGGTTCTGCATTACACAGATATTTACTGAAAATTTAATGAGATGAAGACTTGGCTACAGCCAGCCTTCAAGGATATCAGCTATGGTGATTGTGGAAAAGTGTCCCAGATAGGATAACAAGGGATCTCCTGGGTCACCTTCTTGGTGATTTTGTGGTAGGTGCTTCCTCCAGAAAAGTTCATGCAACAGCCACTCCTTTCATCTTCAGTCCACAAAATAAAGAGCATTTCATTCTCTATAGTAAGCACAAGAACAAGGAATACAGATAATATCATAGGTCTGACATGACTGAATTTAAAACAAGCAAAGCTAAATTATAGTGATAGGGTCAAAGCTAAGAATATGCAGTAAGGGGACAATTTCTATCATGCTCTTGGTTTAAACCTGGATTTTTCTAAAGTATAGTAAGTTCCTGAAGATTTTGGGGAGTACATTATTTGATCAAAGAATGTGAATCATATCATCTTGCCACAAATTTTGGCTTGAATAATTAAAACATAGAGGATGTTATTGATGTGCATGTATTGAAACCAAAAATTAATCAAATTAACTTATATATTTATCTAAATTTCTCAATCTAATAGTCATCCTGTTGTTTGCATTAAACCTAGAGCACTGTGCTATCCCTAGACATATCTCACATGGAAAAGTGAGATATATAGAAAATACCTGATGCTAGAGAGTAGAAAGCCAAAAGGCGATGGACAAGTCAAACACTGCAGCTCTCAGAGCAAACTCTCTTTGTGTTGTACAGCTTTGACATCTGAATGATAATCTTTCATGTGAATTGCAAACTTCTCTGTCCTTCACTTTAAATGACAGTAAATTAAATTATTTTAGTCTAAGAAATAAAATCCAGAATTGTAAAAGAGAACTAGTAATGAGTTAAAAGCAGATTTTATCAAAGTTTATCATGATAACCTTTATTTTGAAAGTGCATACCACTTACATAAGTTGAAATGAAATTTATATGTGTAATTAGTAATGTTCAGTAAGTCTCAAAGTGCATGGAGATGCTTTAAAGTATCTCATCACTTGCTGGTTATCTTGCCTATGTGATACTATTACCCTCTCTATATTTCCCTGCAATTCTTGCTCTCAATTTTCTGCAATCAGCAAGCTCTATTCCTCTGACTCTCAGCAGGTCTTCTCTCTGTCTTCCAGTATCTGTGAGATCTAAGTCCTTATCATGCTGCACCTAAGTATCCTGTTGCCTCTCAGATTTCCTGCATAAAACTTGTAGAGGCTTATCTGATGCTTTTGGATGTTTATTTGGAATTTATGGATTCGTGATGTTTCCCAAATGAAATCTCCAGGGAAAACTAATAATATTAAATATCCCTCAAGAATTCTGTCCCAACTTTATTAGAATCTGGTGCTAAGTTTTTAAGTCTAACTTAAAACTGTGCTTTGCAGTGTCAAAGAACAGTTCTCCCATCCTTGGAAGTGTTCAAGGCAAGGCTGGATGGGGCTTTGAGCAACATGGACTAGTGGAATGTGTCCCTGCCCATGGCAGGGAGTTGGAAATAGATGATCTATGAGGTGCTTTCTAACCCAAACAATTATATGAGTCTATGAACTGACAGAGAACGGATTATTATTTTGAAACAGTTTTTCTTAATTAATTTGGAAACTATCCAGAGTTCTTCTTCATTTAAAGCCACAAATGCAAAGCATCACATTCCCAGTAATGCCATGTAGTTGTACACCTAGAATTCTACATCTTTAAAAACTCATAGGGAAAGGTGCTGATGGGTTTCTGCATCAGCAGATAAACAAGAGAAAAACCTGTGGTCTTATTAGGTAAGAAACCACACATTTTTCCATGAGACCAAATTAAAATTAAGTTTAACATAAAGCAACTATTCTGCATATTCATGATGTTTGTAATTCTAAAAAATATTTTGTCTCATTCTCAATATGAAAGCATCAGTTGCCTCAGAAATCCAACCTCATTTGGTGCTAGAATACTTACTCTGAAGATGGGTAAGTCCAGTTAAAAAAAAAAAAAAAAACGTTAGTTTTTTTATCTTCTGAACCATGGTAGTACCTTTTATTTAACCCATAGAGAACTTTCTTTGCTTTCTCAAGCTATTGTGAGATAATGGACACTTGTGAGATAGTGGGAAAGATTAACATGGTAACACTGAAGGCCATTATCTCACATTATCTGACAAGTGCCATAACTTGAGGAAGTGAACAAAGAAGCTCTCTAAAGAATCTCACAGCTGTGGCTAATGTGAAACCAAACAGTTACACTGGATCAAAGAATGCACAATTTCTTGTTACCCTGAGCTGACTTATCCATGTATCTGAACTTCAGGTTTCCCTAATTACTTTAGACCTGCAGAGGCAAGAGGAACAGAATTTTTCCAAGCTTGAACAGCACAGAATTAGCATCAGTTAAGACCATGTCATGCTTCAGTGTTAAAAATAGCAAGATACAGGTCTATTGATTCTGCTGGTGTAAGAATTCACCTCTCTGTGGAGCAGTCAAAAAAAGAAGAGCTGTTACAATTTATTTACTTTCCTATGTGGTGTCATTTGTGGTGTTCATAATAGTATTTTTGGATTGTGGGCTTTTTCTAGATCGTGTTGCTCAGTAAGAGTGCTGCTAGAGCATGGCTTGATCACTGCAGAAAGTCTTACACAACTTGCTGTTGTCTTTCAGAGCTTGATATACTATGCCCTCAGTCATCAGTGTTATTTTGGGGTTAATGTTAAGTGGCATCCCTCGTTTCTAGGTGGGATTGGTGTTCTTTTATACTGGTCAGTACACAAATGTATCTGGTGTTTCATATCAAATTGAAGAAGATGCTCAAACTGAGAATTTTTCCAGACCAGTCTGTTGTTCTATAAAGCTCTGCTGTCTTCCTTGGTTTGTTTGGGGGGTTTGTGTGTGTCGGTGTAATATTTTTTTTTTTTTTTTTACCAATCTTATTTTCTTTTCAACAGGAATTAATTTAAAGACCTATTTCATATTTGACACTGAACAGCTGTCAGGTGATGCAAAAATTCTGCAGTGATCTGCTCTGGATTCACTGCAATAGAGGCCATGACTGTCTACCATTACAGCTTTCATGAATAATTGATTACTCTAAGGACAAGCTCTGATTCTTTATTTATCAAATAACTCTTTGCCAACAGACTAGAAAATAGTGAATCATGGAGACATGGGCAGGGAGAAAGATGGAATCTTTTTCATTACATACACTGTGAATACTGATTATCAGAATTATTCAAAATATGTGATTTTTTTAACAATTTAAAGAAAAAAAAAATATCAGTGGCTTAACCAAGTTGCTGCAGAGCTATTACCAGATTTTTAAAGTATCTGTCAAATGGTTTTTTGTGAAAAAGAAATAAGAAGCATTTTGTTCAATGAATTTGGGGAAGTTGATTTCAATCCTCCAAGTAAAAATGTATACCTCAAGTAGTTTTTGTGAAGTTCTCTGCCAAAATGGCATTCATTTTTTTTTAATAGGGAACCTGACTTGCAGACACTATCAGATCAGTGTTCTGGTAGAAGTTAACTCAGAATAATCCTTTTCATAAAGGTCCAAATTCATCCTTAAAGCAGAGTCTATACAAAATAGTTTCCTCCAAATGACTGAAAATAATATTTGGAGGATTTTTATCTTTTGTAAATTGTGTAGATGTTGTTTCAAGGAAGAGATTTATTTATTGGTTCACGGGATATTATTATTATTTGATAATACTGAAGTATTGTGTGCTATTCTGAAATTATATGTACATAATATTATTTCATGTTTTCATTAATCTTTTTCTAAGTAATTTTATTTAAAATTTACTTGTTTTGCTTATTGAGCTAGCTTTTCTCTGATATAAATATCACAAATTGATGTTTGAGTAGGAAAACCTGTTCAGCGTTTACAGCTCATACCTTTCCTCAGTAAAGGGAAATATAAAATTGAGCTAAATATACGTACTCCAAGAAAGTCAATGACATTTTCTTTTCCTTCTGCATAACCTCTTTCTATAACTACATAAAAAAATACTCATGTTTAAAGAAAAATAGTAGTTTTCTGTTAGATCATGGTATGGAATGATGCGGAATCTGTTTTGAGATTTTAGATAACATAGCACGCAGTGGAACAGCAAAAGCTTTTTATTTTTCTTCTTCTCTCTTCACAGATGGACCCAATTCAAAAAGCTGTAATAAATCATACATTTGGAGTTCCTCTTCCTCATCGAAGAAAGCAAATCATATCATGCAACATTTGCCAGCTGAGATTCAATTCTGATGTAAGTTGATCATTTTGTATCAGATGAGAAATATGTACTTATCTACTAGGATGTGCCATAATTTTCAGAAATTGAGCCTAAATGAAACGTTATGATTTCAGTTTGTCGCTCAGCAGATGAAAAGGCTGTAGGGTGTTTCAAATAAACACAATGGCTTGGTAGTGCTTATACACCCAGCCAGATTTTCCCTGCCAATATATCCCTGTAAGCTCATCAACTTCAGTTGTGCTGCACTGAGTGTAAATAGGAAAAATTTACTGATCCATTACTGCTAATAACGCTGGTATATTTGCTGGATCCTAATTCTTCTACCAGTCCTGGTTATGTGTCCCTTCAGTTGGCTCCTACCCTGCATCCTGTCACTTCTCCAGCAACAAAGCAGAACAAGCTGAACTGGAGATGCTCTCTAATACACCAAGGAAGGAAACCTGTCTCCCACAATTATCCAAGGGAGCTGTGCTGTGGTGCTCCTTGCCAACTAATACCTGTTGTGTCACAGAAAAGCCTCTTAGGTTTTAGCCCTTCTATTTCCTTCTCAGAATCACTGTGTATGCAGACCAAACCTGACATAGTAAAGTGATTTTTTTTCTGCTATTCTAGGCTCTTCAGGAAGTTTCTTCACATGGGCATTGATAGTGGGAACTAATCTTCCCCTGTCTTTAGTTCACTACGTTATTTAAATATAGAAGTTACTTCTGCCAGTATAAAAATGTTTTGACTTAGAGTGAGGTCAAACCCAAAAGTGTCCACAAGGTTCCTTTCTAATTCTAGTCATAGGAAGAAGTGAAATACTTTTTGTACTCCTGCCTCTTACAAGGCAGCTATTTATATACAGTTTGTACTATTTTTAGTTAATTGATTATTTATCAAAACCATGAGCTTGTCAAAAACTGAACATTGAAGCCTAATTGTAGGGATTTCCCATCTGGGAGTGAAAATACTGGATTTCTTTTCATTGCTCTCAGCTTTTTATCCCTCAGAAATCATTTCAAAAATAACTCAGTCACAATTTCTGGACCAGACAGCATCACATATTTAATTTTACTGATGACTCCAGGTTATTTAGCTCATTTACTGAATGGACACCTTCTCTTATAACACCGATATAATTCTCAAAGAGTGGTGCAAGGAAGGGCAATACACTCTCTGGAACTGTCATGTCCATCACAGATAAAAATAGAAGAGTCAAATTAGGCTCTTCCATTTAGAAACCAGCTGCCAAAATTAGAACTGGGGATACTGAGTCATTAATGAGGATGGGATGATGGTGACTTCTGAGCCACAATGGATCTTACCAACCAAGCAGCCCAATTTATCACTCAAAATTCTCACCTTTTTCAGCTTTGTCTCAGGTAAAAGCATGTCACACTAAACCAGACACAGTATATAGCTGAAAGAGCGATCAAATACTTGTGTTACACATCAGAGTGAAACACCTCCTTTCAAAGACGATATAACATTTGTTTGTCTTCAAAAAGGTCTAGACAAAAGATAAGACGAACATATTGATAAAGTTACTCAGTCCATTAGCAGTTACACGAATTGGATTGATATGTGGAGTGGAAAATTTTTCAGCTGAGAAGATCTAGGCATTTTCCAGAATAAAATGATTGAAGTAAAAGTCCTCCTACACAGAGAGAAGCAAAGCATCAGTGGACACTGATACTTTTTACTCAGAGGACTACTCTGCTCCCATACTGCTCCTTTTCTGCTGCTTTTAGAAAGGTTTCTGAAGAACAGAGAGGGAGGAACCAGAGGCCATTTTCACAGCCATCTATAGTGTCCAAAAAACTGGTTTCAGAAGGCATGTGTTAATTTAAGCTGTTCACAGAAAACTCTTGGAAGACTAGCTGATATCTATCTGTCCCTTCACACCTTCAGGTGTTTGAGGCTTGAACTCAAATAGCCAACACTGTTCAGAAGATTTTTTTAATGCTCCCCTCTCTCTAATAGATCAATATTATCTCTACAGAATGGGGAGACCTTCTTGATGAGTATGTTTCATTTTCCACTTTTAATATTTGCCTAAGTTTTAAAGCTACCACAGTGTTGATTGATTGAGAGATTACGATCCAAAATCTGCCCATTGATTAACATGGAATGATATCTCTCCCTCTTCTCACTACCACACAGAGGCAATTTGTGGATATTTTTATGATGGTGTCTCCTCATTCCAGTGCTTATAGTTATTACTGCTGAAAATCACAAAGTGCTCTGCTGAGATGTTCAAGAAATAATTTGTATGCAGAGGTCCACTGCAGTTTAGGAATGTTTTTCTGCAAAATGAGGGGAATAGGCAGAGCTATTTCCTCCATTGCTTAGGTAATTTTGAAATTTCCACCTGTGTTTGAAGCAAAAAATGTGGTAAACTAAAGATTTAATATTTGGATTCAAAGGAAAAAATGCTTTGAAGAAAAAGAGCTGTTAGCTATCATTTTTTGATAACTCTACTATGAATGGCAAGCACACACATTGTAATTCTTTCTCCTATTATCATGAAAAAGTTTTCATTTACTCAATATTCCTACCTTTCATTTTCATCATATTTTGTTGAACACAATTTAAATCCATAACAGCAGTAAATAACTTTTCTGTCTAGGAATCTAGGCTTTGTGTCTATTCTACCAATATGTCTCTATTTTTAGATGCGGGAGATAGGTTTTATCAGAGACTAATGAATAGAAATTCCATTTGCCTGCTACACAACAATATTATGAAAATGTTTACAATAAAACTGGTCTGTGGGACTTTTCTTTTTTGCATACAATACACAATTTTCTCCCTTTAGACAGAGCAGCAGAGGTTTTTTTCCTGGTTACATGGTATAAAAATCACATTTAAAAAAGATGAGAAAAGGCGGTACAATAGTCTAAAATAATTTAGCTTCTTTGTGAAGGAGTTATCTATAAATCTTCACGACAGCTGTGTATTCATATGTTTTTTTTTAAATAAATCTCATACAAGGAAAGGGAGGAATGTGCAAATAACCAAAGCCTCTCCATGCTGAGCAAAAACATGAGAACAGCAAAGGTAGGTTTTGTGGAGTCCATTTTTTTTTTCCAGAGAAATCTAGACATATCATTTACACTCACACTGCACATTGAAACTAGGGTGAAACGTGTAAATATATGCTTAGCTGCAAGGGCCCGATGTTGCCACTTGCATGTTGGCAGCTGCTGAGAGCTATTGCACCAGCAAATGCTTGCTTGTAGCAAACATTAAATCTTTAAGATCTAAAAGTATCTGTAAAATGTGGTCCAGACAACTTCAGTAGGATATTTCAGATGCCTATAGGTAGCTGTAGGAGTAATCTTCTGCTTATGGCCTGGAAAAAAAAAAAGAAAAAAAAAAACACTTACTGAATTTTTCTGCCTTGACTATGTGATCTTCTTTTGCCCATGAGATTATTTGATGAAGTTATATAGTTATCAGTATCTGACAACAAGGTCAATTTTTTGCAAAGGGATTACCTTTTTCTTCCCTCTCATTTAACGAGATGGCTGAGTAAGGACCCAGTTTGCCTTTGTAGAAAAGTTGGGCAGCATTCTGATCTGTTCACAGGACTTGAATTCCATTATGATACACTTTAAAAATATTTCCAATTATATGAGCCAGAAATTATTGTTTGACTTTAATAGCAACAGTAGTAATACTTCCCTGCAAATCAGGGATGCTCATCAGTCCTTATTTGTTGTTTTTTACCTTATTTTTCTCCATCTCTATGAAACAAAGGTATCACCAAATTAATATAGTGTTCCACTGTATGAATTTATCTGGATTCAAAAGATAAAACATTAAAAGGTAAACCAACTTCCATTAAAAATCAGTGAAAGATTTTTTTGAGGCTAAGGATGCAATATAACTCTGCAGTATTTTATTATGGTTCTAACTTTTGGTGGGAAAGAAGCAGGACCAGAGGACTAATGTCCTATTTAGGCTATGTTTGATATCTAGAACAAAAGATTAATGTATCAACTTGTAAGGGCCTAGGGCATAATAAGGTGATAATAAACAGTCAACATGAATTTGTCAAGAACAAATCATGTCAAATGAATCGAATTTTTTCCTTTGACAGGGTAATTGGCCGAATGGATAATAGGGAATAAATAGATGTGACATATTTTGGCTGTAGCAAGGGTTTATACACTCCTGTGTGACAGTCCTGTAAAGTAAGTAGAGGAATACAGTCCAGGTGAAATTATTAAATGTTGGTTGCACAACAGAATGAAGAGCTGCAGTGAGAGTAGCTCCTGATGGTTTCCTGTCAAAACAAAAGGTCACAACAAGTCAGGATCTGAAAGAGTCTCTTCCATGCTTACTGCTACTCTAATTTTTCGTTAGCAACGTGCCTGACAGGACAGTGTACACATGCCAGTTTTGTGGATGACATCTAGATGAAGGGTGGCAGGCTCTTGATGGATGGTGGTAAGTCCCAGATCTCAGTCCAAAATTATCTCCAGTTGGAAAAAACAGTCTGGAATTCTGACAAGTGCAGTAAATAAAAGCATGAGCTATTGTGCTTAGACTGGAAAAAGTAAATGCACAAGTACTAAAATGAGTAAATGTCAGGTTTAATGGGATTATGAATCATAATCCAAATATGATGGCTAATGCAGAAAAAAAAAGAAAAACTCACCCAACTAATCCTATGATAATTTTTCCCCCCAAATATGAGATTTATCAATAAGTAAGTATTCCACAGCAAATATTCAAGAGCAGCCCTACAAAAGAACTGGTGGGGTCTGGTAGATGGGAGGCTACACGTGGGAGGATATCACACAACAACATGCACCTGCAGCCCAGAAAGCCAAACAGGTCTTGGTCTGCATCCAAAGCGGTGTGGGCAGCAGGCCAGGGGAGGGGATTCTCCTCTGCTCCACTCTTGTGAGACCTCACCTTGACCACTGCATCAGCTCTGGGATCCTCAGCACAGGAAAGACAATGACCTGTGAGAGCATGTCCAGAGAAGGGACACCAAGGTGTTTAGTGGGCCTGAACACCTCTCCTGTGAGGAAAAGCTGAGAGAGCTGGAGTTGTTCAGCCTGGAGAAGGAAATGCTGTGGCCTTTCAGAAATTAGAGGAAAGCTGGGAACGAACTTTTGGACAAGAGGTAATGGGTTAAAACTGAAGGAAGGTCAATTGGATCAGACATAAGAAATAAGTTTATTAAAATGGAGGTTATTCCAGAACACTGGAATGGGTTTTCCAAAGAAGTGAATGCCCCATCCCTGGAAATATCCAAGGTCAGGTTGAACTGACCTCTGTGCAGCCTGATCTAGTTCAAGATATCCCTGCTTCTTGCAGAGGTGCTAAACTAGATGACCTTTAAAAGGTCACTTTCAACTCAAACTATTTTACGATTCTATGAGTCGAAATTGGCAATGCCTCAGGTGAAGAATTATTTATAACAGTGGTCATCACACTCCAATGAAAGCATAATTAGTTGGAGGATTTAGAACACATCCACTAATATGACAAGACATGAAAAAAATTCACTCAGCTAGGGAGAGTAAAAAGAACTGCATAGATGTACAGCAAAAAAGGCCAGGGAAATATAATTGGCAAAGGGAGTTAAAAGAGTTTAGTGACTAATTGATCTTTGTTTTCCTTGGTTTTGATAGACAAATAAATTTGACTAATTCTTCAGATTAATTTGATTTAAGTGATTTTTTGTTGGACTGCTTTGTGAAACAATTTTAACTGTAATGGTAGTGAAGTTCTGGAAGGAAATGTACAGACAGTTGAGGGGTGCCTGTTGGCAGAGAGTATTCACAAATTAGGCACCTGTTTCTGAGGCTGGACAAGAGATGGTGAATGTAATCCCACTCCTGAGAGATTATATGACATCTTGCCTGACTAATTTACAAATCTCTCTCTGTAGTTTGTAAGATATAATAGGGATTTCTTCATCCATACCCAATGACAGTCACACTTGGCCTGTGGTCTCTGTTTTACAAAGAGAGGGGAACTTTAAAATATTGGTCCATTAAGAACGAGGAAAGCCTGGTACAGTTAAATACTAGAAGTTATTTAGCATTTCACCCTTCTGATCTGAAATCTGTTGTTGGTCAATTTGCTTAAATGGTATTTGAAGCAATCAGTGCTATTTGCTTTAATCACTGTTCTGTTTGTGGCTGTAACCACAGGGTCTTATTCTTGCATGTTTGATTGTACATGCAAATGTACAACAATTATGGGTTAGATTCAGATTTACAATTAAGCTAGAGATTTACAATCCTGGTTTGGTATAAACCAAATAATTTCTGCATGAATTGTAGTGCTCAGCTTTTTTAAACAAAGTCACTTTTGGCAGGCATTATTAGCCATCAAGCACATTGATTGATTGATTGATTGATTGATTGATTATCTTGGGACATTTTATTTTTTTTCTTTCCAAAACCAATGTGCCTGTGTTATATGACAGGTTCATCAGCCTGGTTCTTTAAGGAAGATTATTTTGTGTTAATATTTACAGATGCTCAGGATCCTCTTAAAATCAGTATTACTATATGAAGGTATTGTATTGATTGCAGCAGTTGTACCTGAACAAACACAAAACTCCATCCAGATGAAACTTATTCATATACATATATATATGTATGAAGTTTATATATTTCTGTAACTGTCTCTCTATATATGCTATTTCTTTCTAATAATGCACCATCTTTCCTGTATTATGAAGTTAAAGTAAGGAAGAACAAATACTGATTCCAGTTACAGATTTACACATGATATTTATTTGAGGTCAGAATATGAGTCAGAATGGAAATACACTCAAAGTGGATATTTTTCCAGAGGTATTGGTCTGTGGTAGTCACTGTAAAAAGTAGCAAGTAATGGCAGAAAATGATTAGGCTGGAGATTTCTATGGGATATCTGGCATTTGCATCAATACTATATAGAAACTATAAAGAATTGCTAACATAGTATTTAATTAATTGATTTTTTGGCATTCTAATAGTCTAATCAAATAGCACTGAATTTTCTGCTTTTCAATTGCTTACATGAAGAATTTTGCAAGCAATCTGGTATAGCCTCTGCCTAGTATGATGTTCAGTGGAGTCTGTTTTTATTGGTTTAGCATGCATATGTAGTCTCTTTCCTAGACTACAGTTTTAAAGATGGTAATATGAATTGCAGTCAGATCCTGTGCAACTCTGGTCTTTCCCATACTAGAACATTCAAACTTTTTATTATTTTTATTTTCCTTTTTTTCAGTATTCATTTTGAAACAAAATCGTCCTTATTTTCTTATATATAACCTTTTTCATGTATGGAATAAGTAACTTAATTTCTAGATTATGAGAGCCAGAATAATCTGAATTTAAGAGTAGCAATAAATTTTCACATAACCTCCAGTTTCTTAAATCTTTCTATAATGCTTAAGTAGAAAGTATAAATAATTTCCTTTTTGTTGTATAAAGCACCTTTCCCATAATTTTCAGTTTCTATACTGTAATTTTATATACCTGTACAACACAGAAGCAGAAATTATTCATGTCTGACAGAGTACCTTGTTTGCCTTTGAAGTACTTTTGATGTTTGAACTCCAGGGTACTTTTGGAGTACTTTTGATGTTGAACTGAGTCCTGTGACTCATACAAGGTTGTGACTAGACTATTTCTTTGTCTTTTAAGCACTGGCAGCAATCTAAATACTCTGCATGACCCTCTGTAATTGCTGTGAGTGGTCTCCATATGGTCTGCAAGCTGTGGAGTTTGCTAGACAAACTCACTACACAAACTCTTGATAATCCTTGTCCTTATCTCCTCTCCTTTAATGAAAGTAACCGATTTTGTCTAGAAAATCTGTACTGTCCTAGAACATGGAGCAGCCTGGGGCTGTCAGGCCCACAGGGACATTGCCTCAGGTCAAGAAGGCAGTAGTATAGAAGAAGGTTTTAAGTGACTGAACTTTAAGAAAGAACATTCCTAATGTCAGCTGTTTTCTTAGGCGGTTGCTGGTGGGGACACATGGAGTGCCTTGGTGTCCACTGCATTCGTGTTACAAGAATTACACTTTCAAAATACACTCTCTAGCCACTTTCAACAGCAGTAGTAGAAGGGGGAGTGGATTAATGAAGCTCTGGAACAGGCTCCCAAGGGAAGCAGTTGGGTCACCATCCTTTAAGGTAAAAATGGGTAGAAGTTGTACTTAGGGACTTGGCAATGCTGTTGTAACAGTTGGGCTTGACAATCTCAAATGTCTTTTCTAATCTAAACTATTCTATATATCCAGAAGAAAGTAAAGTGTCATGCTTTCAGCTACCTGGTGCCTGAAAAAGAAGGGTTGAGGAGAAATGTCTATGTCAGCTGAATATCAGAGTTACTATAGAAAGAGATTAAAACATTCAGCTGATCATCAGGTGTTGCTGTGTAGGATTTAGTTCATGTCAAACTCAAACTTTTTTATAATTTTCATTTGGCAGCTCTTGCTTCCTACCTCTGTTCATCCTATTAGGTTATTTCATTTTCAAAGCTCTCACTTATTTTGATAAAACAAGTCAATTGTGCAGAAGGTTTGACATCTCTTTTAAATTACTAGAGTTTGCCAGAAATGATATGTGAATAGGCAATTGCTCTCTCTGATAGTGCTGTTTATAAATTGCAAAAGATTAATGGCTGGTATTCTGACTGTGGAATATGAAGACAAATTAGTTGAAAAGGTTTTTGCTTATGGCACTGAAGAGAACAGTTGCAGTATTTGCCCTTTTGGGGCCAACTTTTAACTTTAGGTGGGCGGGGATCTCAGAATTGCTAAGAGCTGAAGGAAAGGCAGAGTTGATAGCAGTTAATAAGACAGAAAGTCTGAAATAAAAGCAACCTCCCTCCATATCTGTGTGTGTTACTGTCAGAAATTTCCTTTTTCTCAGCAATGATTAAATTAATATGTAAGAAAGTATCAGAAAACATTGTACTGGGAGGCAGCATGCAGGCCTAAATGGTCTCCTAGGTCCTAGATCTTCCAAAATCTGCTTTGAGTGGATGATCTGTTACTCACTGAGATGTCTTCCAGGCAAATTACAAATGTGTTTCCAGTTGTTTCAATGGATTTGGTCCTGTAACTATGTTCTTTGAGTTACAACAGAGTCAGAAAGACTTTTTGCCTGGAGGAGGATGGAGGAATATATGAATGAAATTAAAATGGTATGGTTGGGCAGGTAGAGGCTAACCAGAGCTGCTTTAAAGTTTTTGGCTGGAATTGGGAAAGAAGACAGTGTTTAGTATGGTACATTGAAAACTGTACATTGAAAAACACCATTGTATACATGAGGGAATTAGTATACACAGGGGAAAAGGTAGTATAAAAGAGGGGGAAGGAAGTCTCTCTTCTGGTTCTGTATTGTGACATTCATGGAAAAATCTGCCTGTTTAAGCTACAAAGAGAGAAATCTCTTCACTTTTTGCCCTACACTTAGATGTGTTTGAGGCAGTTTTTTTCTGTCAACCTCTTCTGTTAACATGAAAAGTCAGTCAACTCTAACAAGAAATTGAAATTTAAGAATAATCGTGCTGGGGAGTTTTTACTGAAACCACTTTCCATAAGCAAGTCCTCACTTCAAATGAAAGAAAAATTTTAAATTCTTTGTTGTGCGATCTTCATCTATCTTTTTTTTTTTTAGTCTGTTCTAAGTTCTTACTTTCACATTTATTTTTAAAAATAAGAATTCATATAGCAGGGAGTCTGAGATTCTGGGTTATTAATAGTAGGTGCAGATAACATACTTCACTGTAAAAGTGGCGAAACATTGTCTCTTCCAGTTAGCAAGCAGTGACTCTTGGTTCACTTTCTCAGGCACAAATACGGACATAAAAATACCCCCAAAGACAAACAGACCAGAGTATATCCCAGTCTGGGATACAGAAAAAGTGAAGAAAATGTGCAGCAAATTGTATTTTTCATCAATTTCCCACCCCATCCCCCCACCCCCAAAAATTTCTTCTAAACATGCATTAAGAGTAAAATAGTGTTTTAGTAGTGCTTATACTTGGCTTTGGTTGATAATACTCTCTTTCAGCACCTATAAAATCTTTCCAAGTAATGTTACACAGACTCTGGACACCTTTTTTTTTTTTTTTTTTTCTCTTTTTGGTCTGTAAATTTGCACTCCCTTAGGTACCTGTAATATATTCTCCACTGTGTCGGTGCAGCCTCTTCTTGGAGCAAATATAATGTTTCCTTTTGAAAGAGTTGCTATTAAACACAACTGCCCCGATGTAAACAACTTCCACTTCAGAACCTCCAGGCCTGGCTTTTTCAGCTCCCAAGTTCTTTTTTCACTCCTCTCATGTCTTTTGCAGTCTCTGGAGATTTTGCTATTCTGTGTACTTACTTACATCACAGCTAACAGCTGGAAACCTTATCCTCTGAAGGAATGGAATGGCAACCCAATACCTCCTTTTAAAAGCTTTATATTGGAAGAAAAAACCACACATTTGAACTATACTTTTGAGGGCATATTGCCCACACCTGTGCTTTTTTTTTTTTTAGCTCAATTGAAACTGAAGTCTTTAAAGGTTTTAAATGGTTAAAAGGGGCTGACTTCTTTTCAGCAGAGAATTCAATATGGCACTTACACCTAACTCCCCCACAGACTTTATAATCTAAATTATGAATTCAAATCATGTATTTAAACTAAGGTAATGTTCTACTGGTAGACCATACAGGTACTTTCATATATATATAATTTTTTGATGAGGTGAACTCAAAGTATGATTTTAAAAATAGATTTAGTTCTGTTTTGTATTTAGATAGGTCTCATTGTGTTGTGGTGGGATAACTTTAGATACAAATGCATAGCAAATGTACTGAATTAATTTATGTTAGCAATTTTTAGATGGGTTTAAATGTTTCTTTTTATCCCTTAGAAAGGAGATTTTATAAGGTAGTCTCTGAACAGGTTTTATCCTTTCCCCAGCATAGCCTATTTTCTCTGCATCAGCGGACTTGTCATGATAATCAACTTTTTTGTCCCAACCATCAATCACTCCTGATTACAGCTGGGGAGAAGTTCTGTTCTGTTGATCAGCCCATCAGTGCACATAATGTTACACCTGGAGACAAGTGAAAATCATCCCTTGGTGGGAGAATCACTTGCCTTCAAGCCTTTTGTCTGAAGTATTTTAATTTACATTTAGAGTATTGAAATTGTCAGTGCTTGCTTTGATTTTTTTTATTTCTTTGACAAAAATAATAAGTTCAGTTGATCTTTCCCTGCATGATAGAAGAATGCTTTTCTATTTCAAATATCTTATGTTCTTTTTCACTTTATTGTACAAATATTGCAATAATTTTAACAATGTAAATTAAAAATAGAATTGTTATGTGCTGCTCCATTAGTAGAAATTAGAATTGTTATATGCTAGCCCCGAATTTTTGAAAAAGCAATTTTGTTGGCTTTTAATTAGATATCTTGTTAGGGTAATATCAGTATTCAAATTATCTGAAGGTTGTATAGCAATTTAATAGCAATTACATAATTAAAATCCAAAGGCATAATTCCTTTATTTAATGAATTCTTCTTATATTGGGGCCATTATTGAATAATTTTTTTTTCCTTGTAATAAAGGTGGTTTTCAGATGTCACAAGAAAGATGAAATTTCAGCTTGAGGAAGTGCCTTATGTTTTGCTAGTAATTAAATATGACTTTTAATTAGCTATCAGAATGACCAGATGTAGTTTAATTGTACCATTCTTTTTTTCATCTATGGTCACTTTTTATTTTAGATATCTTCTCTAAATAATCATTGTCACAAGTAAATCCTATCACATGTCAAAAAAACAACATATAAGA
Source organism: Melospiza georgiana (assembly GCF_028018845.1). Lineage (NCBI taxonomy): Eukaryota > Metazoa > Chordata > Aves > Passeriformes > Passerellidae > Melospiza > Melospiza georgiana. The sequence continues at coordinate 38,108,202 of NC_080430.1, read as the reverse complement.
CAACTATAAAGCTGATACTTCAGGGATTACAGGCTGAAGTGTAAATGAAGAAGAAAGAATGTGACAGGGTGGGGTGATAAGGATTTGATTAGCCATCGTGTTTTTACATAAAAAGCTTAATTAGCAGTAGCTCATTTTCCTATTCCTGCTGGTCATTTTCAGGACAGTGATATATTGCTTTTTTTGCTGTGAGCCATGCCACCCAATAGAAGGTGTTATGTTTTCATTAGCTGCAGACACTTCAGCATTATTATCTCTCACCTCAGTCTAACACCAATACAAAACATGTCTAAATCTCATCATTCAATAAGCCACTGGTATATGCAGTAGCTTTAAAACTATGGGATATTTGCTCAGATGTTTTGTTTCTTTTTAAATTGATGATAAAAGCACTAAATTGCAAATCAAATAATCACTGAGCCTCGGTCCTTATATTCTGTCTGCTTGAATACTTTGTTTGCCAAATACAGAATTTCATCAGTTGCATAGAAGTTGTTCTTCCAAAATTACAATCTGTTTGTTTTTATGGTTTAGTAATTAATCTGAGCATATGGCATATTTTTATTTTACAGATTCATCAATCTGTGTTACCTTTTCAAAGAGTCTCATCACTTGTTATAAAGAAAGGACAGAAAATTTTTTTTGCTGTTGAATAGATATTTTTAATGGGTTTTCAGTAATACAGTTCTAGACAAATAGCCCATCACAAGTCACCTGTCATCCTTCAATTTATTCTCTAGCATGTTTTTCATACCAGAGCCATACGTAAGGATAAATGGTTGTAATAAAATAGATTTCTAATGTAAACACATTCTGAGAAGAAGCAATAAATGAGTAAGAATATCTGAAGATGTCAGAAAACATGCAGTACATGGAAATAATTAATATTTAGGACACTGGGAGAATGAAGTTTTTTTTTTTATGCATTTAACAGTATTTTCTTTTGTGTAATTCTCAGGGGCAAGGAATTTTTTATTCCAAAATGATTTAACATGCCTAATCTGTATCTCTTCAGCGTGTAAAAAGGCTGTAAGAATGAAACATCCTTCACAGGAGAGCTAAGAAAATGCACATCATGTACATGTAAAAATTGTCCAGAAGTATTTTGGCTGTTCTTCCAGAGTCTGAGCTCCATGTCCTGATTGGTGACAGGCCTTACAGGCATGGTAAACCAGCGAGGCAAAAGACACAGGGAGAAGCCTGGGATATTTGTAGTCTTATTAGCTTCTCCTGTGCTAAATTAGTGCTGTTGGGGGTGGTGCTGCCACAAAAAAAAAACCAAAAAAAAAAAAAAAAAAAAAAAAAAAAAAAAAAAAAAAAAAACCAAAAAGCAAGAAACAAGGAGAGGACACACATTCAGAAGAAGAAAGCAGCAGATGCAGTGGCATTCTGCAATAAGGACCATGAGGAGTATGGACTGCAGTGAGAAAACAAAGGTTCTGGTCCAGACACTGACGTGTGTTGTTCTAAGGTCTGCAAGAGTGAGAAGGAGCTATATAGGAGAAGAAACAAACAAACAATATTGAGTAATGGGTGCAATGATGCAGAGTAGGAGATCAATATGTGGGAAAAAAGGACACTATGAGTTTATCATAGGTAATGATTAACATTTGGGGTATAGTGACAGAAATAGGTGATTTGAGAAATGGAAAATTTCAGGTGACAACATAAACTCAATTTATCTCAAAGTAGGAGAACAATTAGAGCCATCCAGAAGCTATTAATGCCGAATGATCCTAAAGCTATTTGTTGAAACCCAAGAAAAAGTTATCCCAAGGAAAGTACATCCAAATCCAGAGAGCAGAAAGGTTTGAAGACAGAATCTTGAAATACATGATCCTGACCACCACAAGTCTTTTTCTTTTTTTTTAACTGGGAGGAGGTTTGTCATCCTGACACTCTTCAGCTGGGGTTACTTAGGATTCAGAACTTTTCCAAAGTCAGCCTTAATTAATATTTTTTTTCTTACTCACTAATAAAACCTATACAGAAGTTAAAGTGGTTGAATTCTATGAGCCTTTTTCTGGTAGTTGCAGTAAGGAACAATGAGAGAAGCAGTTCTAGAATAGCTTAAATGGGCAACTGATTTAAATCTGGATTTTCAAAATGAGCAACGATTGTACATCATCTTTCTCAGAAAGTCTACTTGTATCCAAAATATGTTGATTTCTGCATTCCCTGATTAAGAAAGTAAAGGCAAAAATATTTGCCTTCCTTTCTCCTGCCCCTAATGATGTCCACATGTTGGCAATTTTTTACGGCTGCTGCTCCTGATATGAATAGTAAGAGATCGAGTCTCAGTGAGGAGGTATAAAAACTTAGAGAAATTGAACTATGAATTCTGACTCAAGTATTGAAACTGATCGTTGCAGTCATAAGAATCTGTGTATTTTGCAGGCATGATTCCTTTTTTCTGTAAAAAAGGTCCCACCAATTCCAAATATGCATTTTTAATTGAGTATGTATAGTCACAGAAAACTGAGGGGTTTGAACTATGGCTATGAAGCAGGATTTTCCTTGGCTGAGTGGGTAAGAGCAGCTCATTTCATTCCAGTATGTTATTAATAGAAGATTAATTACATTTAGGACAAGGCAGGGGCTCCTGGTGTTTCTGCAAGCTGTTTTGATACATTTTCAACCTGATAAGTGATGATAACTTGTAACCGGTGAGTGATGGGCTGGCCCTTGAGGACCTTTGGCTGGAGAGAAGCATAATTCTCTTTTATCAACACCAAAGGATAAATAAACAGGATGATGATTTTATCATTAACATCAAGTCATTTTCTGAAATTCTTGCACTGTAAATAGCCATACATTCAGATATATTATCATAGAATTCTAGAATCATTAAGGCTGAAAAAGACCTCAAAGACCATCAAGTCCAACTAAACAAAGTCCCCAAGTGCCACATCTGCACATTTTCTGCAAAAATAATGTTTAAATTCTCTTGCTGCCTCCTGTGGTAATATGCAGGACTAATAATTTGGTCAATGATGATCTGTCTGATCAGATAAAGGAGGTAAAGGGTCTCTCCTGTAAAATATCAAGGCTTATACCCATATTCCTGAACTTGTAAAATGTGGGATCTCAGCACAGCAGACCTGATGTGCAGAGTCACTGAGACCACCCTTGGGGGACTCGGAGGTCCTGGAATGTTGCCAGAAGTGTCTGGTGGCTGGACTTTGGTCCTGCACAGGAGACAACACCTGTATGAGGATGGGAGGATCACACTGGGATAAATGGTGAAGGGATAGGTTAATTATAGTGTGAAACACAGGTTTTAGAATTTCAGTACAGGGGGGTCTAGAGAAACAAGATGGAGGAATTGGGGCGTGTCCTGTCCTTCTTCTTCTTCTTGACCTCCATCTTCTGTGGTGATGGTGGCACTTTGGGATTGGTTCTTACTAAAAGTGCACTTGTCAATAAGGGTGAAAGGTATTGGGGAAAATAGGTAAATATCTTATGCGTAGTTTTGGGTATAAAGATAAGTGACCGCGCCAGGGGCTCTCAGTGTGCTCATGGCTGGCTGCTGTGCAGACCTCTGTCGGGCCGAGAGAAAATATTGTAGATAAACTAATAAACACTGAAGACCGAGAAAAAACCTGAAGACTCTTTTTGTCCTTTGGAGCGCGGGCTGTCCAAGGCCATCCCGAGCCTTTCCAGGCCATCAAAAACAGCCGAGAACGGGACAGTAAAAGTCATAGACCTGTTTGACTTACTGAAAGATTTTTGCACATGACTGAATAAACACTTGGGCTATAGAGTTACCATCATTAGCAGGTAACTGCTTGTCCTTCTACCATATTTGGGCTACTCAACACTTTGGCTTAGCCTGAAAGCTTTCAATTTTATTCCTGGCCAGTTTTCTGCCTAAAGCAGCCTGCTAGATTTCCCTTCTGTAAGCCTGAAGGTGCTAATGCATCTTAAACCACTCAGCTGGAAGTAATATCTAGTTTGTATTTGAAATGCAAAACACAAAAAGGAAGCCTGCAGAGTGGAAGGAAGGACAAGTAGCCTGCTAGGAATACAGAAAAATTGGGATACTGGTGGATGAGGAGCTCAGCATGACCTGTTGATGTGCACTTGTAGCCTAGGCAGAAAACTGAATCCTGGGCTGCATCAAAAACAAGGTGAGCAGCAGGTCGAGGTTCTGCCCCTCTGTCCCTCCTGGAGTGCTGTGTCCAGCTCTGGGAGCCCCAGCAGGACAAGGACATGGACTTGCTGGAGTGAGTGAATCCAAAGGAGGGCCATGGAAGTGATCAGAGGGCTGCAGCGCCTCTCCTATGAAGACAGGCTGGGAGAGTTAAGACTGTTCAGTCTGGAGGAGAGGAGGTTCTGGAAGGACCTTTCTGCAGTCTTCCAGTGCCTAAAGGGGGCCTACAAGAGAGTTGGAAAGGGATTATATGCAAGGGCATGTAGTGACAGGACTAGGAAGGATGACTTAATACTGAGACAGCTCTAGATCAGATATTCAAAATAAATTCTTTACTGTGAGGGTGATGAGGCACTTGAACAGAGAACTTGTGGATGGTCCATCCCTGGAAGTGTTCAAGGCCAGGCTGGATGGGATTTTGCATAAACTGGTGTAGTGGAAGTTTTCTCTGCCAGTGTCATAGCTGGTGGAAACAGGAGATCTTCAGATCCCTTACGAAAGGGACCCAAGCCATTTCAGTTCTGTGATGTGGCTGGTGGAGTAGGTGGCACACAGAGGAACCTCATCCATAGCTGGGAGTGGAGGCCTCTCAAGGCTCTGAGGAGACTGGGAATGTTGACTTGTCTCAGGCCAGTTAATTTGCCTCAGGCAGATAACTTACTGGCAAGTATTCATCATAATTTGGTAGATCATAGGAACCTACATCTACAAGTCCTTTCTTTTACAGTCACAATGTTTGCTGTCTGCTAATACCCTTCCAAATCCATGGTCTGAACTCACACCCTTAAGGTCTTTTCAAGGAAAGGGCTTTGTTTTCTTGGTCTATCTAAGGTTCGTTCGTGTCGAAATACCAGTCATTCTTGAAATTATTTATACTGCAAAGCACAGTCTTTGGGACATAAATTGAGTTATTTATTTTGTCTATTTATTTTTATTACATTTTGTTTGTATTTTTATTACGAGATAGACACAGATGTAATCCAGCTCTCGGATCAAAAGTGAGAAAGTATTTAAAATGAAAAAATAGTCTCAAAAGTTCAGTTGAGACTGAAAGTTCTAATGATTATCTGCCTTCTTCTGGTGTCATACTCCCTGGTGCTTCTGATATGCATTGTGTCTTTATATCTGTCCATAAAGTGCTGCACAAATTATTTGCAACTCTCTAGGAAAAGGGCAATGGATTATGTCTCTGTGACAAAACTGTGAGTCTCTTATAGCTGGATGTTTGCTGGGGATATATATCTATGTTTCAAGTGTACTCCACACTGGAAAGCTTTCCATCTAATATTATATTTCTGGTGAGATGGCAGCTTTCCATGCTGTGTGTGTAACTATATAAATACTTATATATATACACATACAATTACCTTTCTCAAACAGATTTGCTAAAATATAAAAGAAATTGGAAAATATTCCCATGCTTGTCTCTAGCAGTGTTAAGAAAAACCTAGTAAAAGAGAGCAGAAAAATCAAGTCATTTCTATTTGGGCTATTTTTTTTTTTTTGTTCTGGTGTTCTTAATTTTTATTTTCACTATTTTGTAGCATATATTTATGCACAAGATACCAGTAGCATCTGAATATTAGTATAAAGTGCCAACCAAGATGATGCAGTTACTAAAACAAATCCTATAGTGAGGCTAAGCATTTAACATATTCCAAGTTATGACACATTTTTGTGGTGAAAACAGAACTTTTTTTTTCTCAGCTGATGCGTTTCTGTGATGTACATTTGGTTTTGTTGGTGTAGTCAAAAGCTGTTCGTCCATCTTTAAATTCTTCACACTGTTTCCAGATGGAGCATTGCATTTTCTTTCAGTTGCCAGTCCAGAGTGAAATAAATGTCAACAGTTCTGTTGACTTAAGTGGTGCCAAGATTTCACCCACACAATCTAAACTCAACATGTTTGCTTTCTGTTTTGGTTTTATTTTTCTCTCTTTCATAGGAAGGAGGTCCTTGCCATTTCCAAAGGGCAAGGCAAATATCATGGTTCATTGTTTCCAGATTTTGGTGTATAATGATTTCATAAGTGTGAATGTTGAAACAGTTGCAGAACTTGTGCCCAAATATTGTTTTGTTGCAGGAAAAGTAATGAAGCATATTAGCTCTGGTCAAAAAATAACTTTGGGATCAATATGATGGATAACATGTCTGTTAGGAAGGTAACAGAACACAGCTGGGATTTGAATAAATGAACTGAGCCCTTCTTTTGCAACAGGGCTTCTACAATAATTTTCTAACTTCCTATCACTGATGATTTCAACATAGATTTCAAAGGAGGTTGTAATATTGAAGCAAATAGCTCATTCTTGAAGATCTTTTGTTGTTTTTAACACATTGAATTAGCTCATTACAGCTGAATGTGTAGTGGAAAATAGCATTTGTTTACACTGCAGAATTATAAAAATTACTTACCAGTAACAGAATAAGGAGCAATTTTCAAAAGCTAATCATATTTGTGCACTTATTTGCAAAAAGTAATCATGAATACATTCCCGAGAGAAAAAATAACTTACTGGTTTATGCAATTTAATAGAAATGTTAAGAATAACGTATGAAAGAAATTTTTTAGTGATCAGTTTTAAAAATTATAAAGCTATGGACATAAGAACCTGGCTGCCCCATATTGCTGCTTCACCTGTACTCAGTGGTGAAATCCAGAAATCATCCTGAAGCTCACTGAGCCCAAATCAAACTGTCCATGCACTCCAAATGTATGCCACCAGCTTGGAAACCCATGAGGAGATTTCCTTGTTGGGAGTTCTTGGCTTTTTTATATAGAAGTTTTCATTACAACATGCTCCATTGTATAAATTTGGGGTGCTGCAAAGCACACTGAGGCATGCTAATTATCCTAGCAGTGAGATGTCATGGATGCAAACTGAAAGCTATTCACAGTTTTAGTTATTCATTGGAGGTGAAGTTAAAGATTCCTATTTCCATTTTATTCAAAGAAGGTTCAGAAATCTCTACAAGTTTTTACTAAAGAAACCAGTTTTCTGAAAGTAATTTTTTAGGGACTGGGGAAGACGTACTGTCTTTTCCTTAGCTCTGCCATAGCAAAAGGAAGAGCAACATAAAAACAAGAGAGAACAAATAAATAAGTATAAATTTGTTAATCAGTTTTGTGAACAGATATGAAGAGATTTGCCTGCTCCAAAAACTTTGGAATCTCAGCATTAAATTTCTGTACCATTTGGAAATTTCACTCTTTAAGTAATCTCTGCCCAAACAAATGTCTTAGGTTTTAAATCCAGAAAGAGCTTTTATACCTGTCTAGTTTAACCTTTTTTTACTTTATACACCTTATGATTTCATATAACTGTTCCAGTTTTGAACCTGATAACCTGTGCTTGACTAGAGGAGATGAGAAACATTAAAGCCAATGTAGAAATATAGAGCATTTCTGAGACACTTCTCCTATAGCACTTCAACATCTAAAATGTCCAGTTGACTTCAGAAGCACTGTTCTTATCCAGTAAAGTTTATAGGATTGCAGCCAGTTTCTTTTGTCTTCAGTTTGGTTTTGTTCAATGGGGAAAAAAAAACCCAACAGATTTTCAGATTTCAGTGTAACATCAACTAAGTAGAAAGTTTTGTAGGAAGGAGACAAAATGTAACTGCAGTGTAAACAGTAAGTGATGTCAGAACATCTCTTTAAGTTTTATATAGTGTTTAATATCCCTAACTGTGGCTTCCTGCAGGGAACCTAACAACTTGAAGGAGTAAAGCTTTGTACTGGAAGGTATCATGGCCTCTTCTGTATTGACGGTAGTACAACAGCCTACATGTCTCATTAAATAAACCTCAGTTTTCAGCCTTCACTACTTTTGGAACAACTTGATCTATCCACATATATGTATTACTTTAAGAACCAACAATATTAATTGATTTAATGGCTAACTCTAATGGCAGATTTAATGACTTGCTCACAAGCAGGTCTGTGAGCTCTAGGTATGTGTTAAAGTAATGATACAAAGTGCTAAGGCTCTGTGCTGGTTGGTAGAAGAGCAGTGGCAAATCTTACAGGTACATACAGTATTTTGTGAAGTTCACCGAGACCCTTAATATGTTCACAGAATCACTCAAGGATAACTGAAAACAAGGCAAAACAAATTAAAAATATATAAAGGAATAAATAGAACTGTATTGTAGACTGACTGATCTTCAATTTCCTGTGTCCTATAAACCTTTGTTCCCTTTGGATTATTTTCTCAAAATATTTTCTCCTTGCCTAATTGTTTAGAAAAAACTGGTTTTAATAGAAATTTTCTTTCTTGGTATGGTACTAGTTTTTATCACCACTAAGCTATTTATGTTCTATTTATATTGATTCATAACATAAAACATTTTACTTTTGTTTCTAGTTGGTAGCATTTATTAGTTTTACTTATTTTCCTTTTTTTTTTTTTTTTATGTAATGTGTATTTCTGCCTAGAGAGAGAAGTCTTATGGATGCACCTATAGTGGCACTTTTTAAGCAAATTACTGGCATAGAACTCTTTTAGACATACAAAATGTGTCTAAATAAGCAAACAACTAGTGAATAAGAGTTCTTTTATTACAAGGAAACACACTGCCTCTCTATGGATGTTTCTGTACATGGAAGGCTTGGGTGCCTTTCAAGCTATTAAGAAAGAATCTATAAACTCTTCCCTCCTTGTGCACCTATGCAAACTTTTCACAGTGGAAAAGTTCAAATGATATTTTATGTATATTTACAGTCTTCTAGAAGAAGACTGGAGATTTAACCTGGGAACCTACAGTCAAGCTCACATAAAATAGAGTTGTAATCAGGAAATTTGAGCATTTATATTTCTTTTTGTGGGTTTTGAATTTCTGCTTATGGGTGGGAGCTGATTTAAAGGACATTGGAAATATTTACAGTAAATAATTATTGAAATATATATTGAGAATCCAAAATGAAAAATCTGTGAAACTGTATGTTTTTATGAAATAATTGGGAAGTTGAATCAACATTTTTCTGAACACAAAACTGAAACTTGAAAAGCTTTTAGTAATTATAGTATTAAAAACAGTGATTGCAATAAGAGTATTAAGACTGTGTTTAGGAGCAGTTACAATGACTCTGTGGACTCTCTTTTATGGTTTTGTATATAGAAATCATATTAACTTGTAATTTCAAATATAAGGTTCAAATCATAAGGAAGCGCTTTTTGAGCTTTTACCGTTTTATGAAATTTCTTGTAGTATTTTTGTGTCTGACCATTACTCTTCCATGATGCTTTGCTTCAGTCAAAAAAAAACCAGAAACTCAGAATTCAATGAGATTTTTATCGTGAAGGTAAACAGACAGAAATAGTTTCCTTGGCAACAGAAAGCAGGTGAAAACACTCAGACAAGGTACTCCAAACCCACCTACTCAACTCTCTTTAGTTATAAGTTCACAAGATGCATGCTGAGGGAATCAAGTGGGTTTTGTTCAAACAGTGAAAAGTTTCTAAATTAAATGAGTGTCTGGGCAGGTAAGTGCATGTGTAGATCCTTGACTCCAATTAGGTATTGTGAACAAGCTCTTATTCAAACAGGTGGTGGCTCCGTATCCAACACTGTCATTCTTTTGGTGGCACCAGAAAAAACTGAACTTTTCAGAACTATTCAGAAAATTGATGTTAAGTTCAACAGGATCCCTTGTTTTTTAAATAATCATAATTTGTGTATAACCTGAATATTGAACTAAATTTACATTATTAATACAATGTTTAAAAATATGTTGTAGTGCACACTGCTAGTGCAAGGAATCTGGGGTACATTTCTACAAAATACCAGTAGCATATATTGTTTGTTCAAGTTGTCCATTTGGAATATATCAGTTCCAGATTCAAATATGAAAGCATATTATATTTACTAAGCTGAATGAATATATGCTTCATTTTATGATATGCATAACTCATAGCAGTGTGTATAGATTAACTTTTTTTGGTATATAATTCTAATATTAATCTGAGATTAATCACTTGGTTGATCTAAATGAAAAAAAATACCAAATGAGTTTAATATTTTCTTGAAATTCTAGCTACACTAAGATTTGCTATGGGGAAAATAAATGATGATGCTAATGAATACAGTAAAGATGAGATTAAATGTTAAAGTTAATTTTATTGATGACAGTAGTTTTCAAAAGACCATGTTTCATCTCCCCATTTAAATAGCATCCCCCTAAACAACCATATTACTTTGGAAAACAGAATGTATAAAATTCCAGATTCTAGAACTTGATAACCTTGTCAAAATAAGCTTAAAACTGCTTTTTCTTAACAATAAAAAGGATAAAATAGATGGCAAAATAAATGGCCTGTTTATTGTATTTCAACGTGTAACAAAATTTTGTTGTGCTGCATGAAGTACTGGTGTCCTTAAAGGAAAAATGCCAGGTATGAGAACTGATTGATAACTTGAGTTATATTCCCTTCAGTATATATATTTTGGCACAGTGTATGTTGCCTCAGAATGCAGTGCTATATTCAGGCAGATTTTTGTATCTTGCCTAAATTATTTCAGGTAATGTCACACTCAATGGCAGTTTATAGTGAAAGCAGATGCCTGGTCATAAAAATACTGTCCTATGGAACAAGTGAAGTTAGGTATGAAATTTTTACCTTCTTCATCTGACCAAGATAAAACAAGTTTTGCTTTCCATAAGAAAATATTATATTCCTTTTCATAATGAAAATGAAATTGATTTTACTAAACAATGGATGGTTCTACCATAAGAATGGTGTCGATGCCAATCTCTCACAATGTGATGCAGGCTTTTGCCCGGTGCAATCTCTCACCATTATAGAAATTACTCTGGAAGAAGCTCAAGAACAGGGATTGGGCAAATTAATTATGCAAGGATGCTAGTGAGCTCAGGAAGCACTCATTCACTCTGATCAGTGAGTCTCAGGATACATTCATGAGTATACTGAATAAACGCTTTGGGAAGGAGAAGAGGGAGCAGAAAGAGGGAGATTTCTTTCCATAGAAAGATAAATACCTGGAGAATAATATATTGGAGCATTTTGTTCTGCCATAACGACAGAGAATTCTTCTGGGTTGTTTTCTTCAGAAAAGACCTTTGTGGTTCTTGACCTGTTATTGTATATTTGGTTCTACAGAAAGGGTGAATTGATCGATCACAATTTAGGGGGCAAAAGCCTTCTCTCAGAACATATCTGAAAGAAATCGTGTTACACATATCCTTGGTGTTTAGTACCGCAATTACACCTGAGTGAATAAAGTAATTGGATTACAGAGTTGTGTTGTGATAGACTGCTCAAAAAATTTAAATGATACAACTCAGAAGATATAAGTAAGCTTAGCAGAAGGTAGAAATAATGATAGGCAATGTTTATCTTCACCATTATTGACTGCAGATTGAATTTGTATGTATCAGGCAGAAATTAGGATACTTGTTCAATATGAACCATGTCATCATGTTGACATCATCTTTCAAAATTACATTACATGTTTTTACTTAATCTCCTATTGTGCTAAGGCTTGCAAAGGTAATTAAATGTTTCATCTACAGTGTCTGTGAAACTGCTAAAGTCTGTGGAGTTTTTCTGTTTTCTAGTGGGTAAGCACAGGACTTGGGTGTAATTCTGGATTTCTCATGTGCACTCACTGACCAAACAGAGGGCCTTGCAAGAAAATATTTTTTTTTTTTAATTTAATATATTCTCATGTAAAAAGTTACCTATTAAATGGAGTAACTATATTTCTATGAAAAAGACTGCACAATCCTCTACAAAATTTTTAGCTGTTTCTCACTCTTAGAGCCCTGCTTTAGGCTGAACCAAGTGTTGGGCATCTCAGCTGAACCAAGTGTTGGGCTGTTAGACTTTCTCCCTGTAAACTTCCCCAGTTTCCTTACAGGAGAAGTTCCATGGAGATCAGCTCTGGTTATGTAAATGACATGTAACTGGTAGGATACAGATGTCTCAGCTGCATCCTTCCCTGCAACCTTCCCTGGGCAATGCTGTCGTCACTGGCTGGTCAGGCTTTGGAGTCACTAGAAAATGACACACTTGTTCCAAAAATAAGAAGGTCATTTGAATTTTATCACTTTCTTGTAGGCTTAGGACACCAGTAAAATTATTTTTCAAATACTTATTGACAGCCCAACTATAGGAAAATATTTGTACTTGGAAGTTATGGTAGTGTGTGATAGACCTCTCATAAGCAATTTCCCTGACTTCATCAAGAACAGAGGCCTTCTTGGCTTATGCAGTTATGTATTATAACTGTGCATGTGTGCCCAGCTCACTGACAGTATTAGTTTGAACTGGGAATCTAATTTTTTGTTATTGTTTTAGAGCTTTTTGGTCTGGAGAATCCTGACATCAGTTGCTGTATTAGCCAAAATTACTACTATTGTATTGTGAATAATAACAGAGGTGGGGGTAGCATCCATTAGCTGGTAGGAAAAAAAAAAAAAAAAGAAAGATAGCATGAACTTCTGTAGTCCCAGACAGACAGAATAGACTTTCCAGCACTCTCAGCCTTCTCAATTTTGTGCTTTCTTAGGGTGAAGGCAGGCTGTAGCCTTGCTACTAGTTAGCCAAGTAAAAGCATGGAGCCTTACCAACAACAGACATCTTTCAAAATGCATTGTGAAAGAGAAAGACATAATGCAAGATTTTGCAAGAAAGAATCAGTGGAACACATCCACTACACCTTCTGCAAAAGGTTTCTTTTATTTGAACTGGCCTTGATTATGAAAGTGTCGCCTAGAGGGAGTGATTAAGGCAGGAAAACAATCTGTAAGAAGAATGGTAACATGAGGTGGATCAGGAGGGATATGAAAAAGAAGATGCAGTGCTGCAGAGTTAAAAATTCTCTGAGAATAGGACAAGACATGTTTTTTTTCTCGATGCAAAAACTAACCATAATGTTTTTGTTGGACCACTGCCTAAAGAACATAAGTGAGAAGGCATATAATCCAGTGAAGTACATTAGTCAGGCAGACAAACTTATACTGAAGACTGCCATGTAGATATGTTGTCTGTAATTGCAAAAGAATACTGTCTGGATTGTTTAAAACAGACAATCTAGATCTAATTTCATCTTTCTCAATGTATTTTACACATTTCAATTTGCTTGATAATATGATGTTGTGATGGTGATTGTGGTACAATGCTGCACTTAAGCAAGGAAAATACAGCTGAGTTTTACACTCCGGGTCTGTTTTCTAACTGTTCACATCTGCATACAGTATTTTTATTGTTTTGTAGTATGTTTAACTTTATGTGTGGTTATAACATAAATACACAGACAGATTTTATAGACAAATCCTTTTTTATATTTGAGCAATTTGTCAAGTTTATAAAATATATGGCTTAGAAAGGTCCCTAACTTTTTAACACTGATACATGGAACCAGATGAAAATATTAGGACATGCTTAAATTGACTTGTACTGCCAAATAAGTAGGAAGTTGTTACAAGTAACATTGAAAAGTGATTTGCTAGCAGACATTTTGCCACTTCATTGAAGTAGTTCCCACAGACCAAAGTTGGTCTACATGCAATTTTTAGGATCAAGGTCCTCAAAATTTATTTGAGGATCCTTGAGTTTTCAATTTAGGTACAAAGTAGTAATAAAAATTATTATAATTAAATTATTTATTTATATAATTAAATTAATTATATAATATTACTATATTTCATATTATTTACATCATGCATAGTTATATATCACTATAATAAATAAAAATATTTTTTTATCTTTGTGTTGGACATCTTTTTCAAGAATGGATTTTGTTTCCTAAAGTTCTCTATAACATTACACTAGCAATATTTCACGTATTTCTGACGCTTCATCACTGGCGTTAGCTGACAGTGACTTGTCTTTGCAGTGCTAGGGTTAATTCTGTGCATCAAACATGGAAACTGTGGTGAAGGAAGAAAGTAAACTCATTCCTAAAGTATTCCTCTAATGTATTCTTTTGTAAAAGTGTTCCAGAAGGAAATTCTTCTCACTTTTCTGAAATGATACACTCTCTTCATTCAGTTAAGCATCATGGTTAGCAGCAAAAACTAGTACTTAACTTGTTTTTCACTCTTCTGCTGTCTCCTATTATTGCTTAATTCAGCATGAAAGTTGGGAATAATTATATTTTATGATCTATCTTGTTTATGTATTCATCCTACAAGTAAATACTCTTTCAGCAATGAATTTTATATGCTACAAGTAAAAGCCATTTAAGCAGTAAGGATGATTTGGTCCTCTTATGGCTGCAAGAAATGGTTCAGTGAGGTACCATATTTTATGTTGCTTTCCTGGAAAATATGTTTATTGATGTTTTTGCATCTCCTTCATCTTATTCCTGCATGGAAAGATAATGACAGAACTCTTTTTTCTTATTTTTTTGGAGTCTTTTTAATTAGGGCTTCAGTTCAGTTGTAAAAGTTCAGCATAATCTAATTTGGAGCTGGTTAAAGGCTTAGGAGCAATCTGTTTGCTCTCACATAGAACTCCCATTAACATGCCAGCTACAGTTATATTGAAACAAGCTTAGATGGCTTCATGTCCCCACAGAGGAAAGAGATTTAAACTTTGACATAAAAAGACTTGAAGACCTTATTTAAATAGAGGCTGGGTAGACTGGCAGCACTCTGTGGGAAGTGAGTTATGGAAAGCTCTGAGTAGCAGCTATCATACCTGTAAATTCCAGCAATGTGTTTCCACTTTAGAGCAATTTCATTCATATATTTCAGACAAGTGAAAAGGTCACCAATTTCTGCATAGGTCCTCATTATGTATTCCTTCAGCATCCAACATACAACTTGAGATGAGGTTTGTGGAACTAAAGCTGAGAGAATTTGGAGAGCTGTGGATGAAGAATAATTAAACTTAATAATAATAAATAATAAACAGAATAATAAAAGTCTGCCAACAATTCTGTGAAGAAAGCTGAGATTTATATCAAACTAATATCAGCATTCATAGTTAAGTATTAAGGACCACGTTGTGAAACTGTTTCAGATGTTTGACCAGTGACACTGTTAGTTAAGGGAAAAAGTGCAGTCAGAATCTGAAGCTCACTGATAATTAAATTTGACTAGAAACTCTAAAATTAGTTGACATGATAGCAACACAGGGGTGTAAAGTATTATGTAATTTTTAATGGATCATTGTAACTTAACACTGGTCTTTTGGTTTGATTATAATTAACATCCTCTGACTGTTTGTATTTGGCTTACAGTATGTCTCAATGTTATGTGTTGAGAATTGTAAAAGGTGCATGATTGTGCTGTTTCTGTTCAAGTTGTTTCTAATTAAGTACTTCACTGTCCAGTGTTCTTTCAATAAGGGTACCTAATACAAGATTTACATTATTTTAGGTATAGAGAAACTGGCTTTCAACCAAACTGAATGATGCATCTCAATATCCAAGAGAGAGTGTGTGTGTGTACATCTACACATGTATACATTTACACAAATATTGTGAATTGGTTTTAGACAAGGGCTCCTAATCACCTTACACTTTTCAAATCTCAGGCATCTGGAAGGAATCAAGACTTTTCATGTAAGCTGAAAGTGATAATTCCCTCTATGTATCCTTAGAGTCATAGTTAATCACTAGAACTCTTCTCCCCAAAATTTAGGACAACAAATAGCATTCAATAACGGTCTAATGACTAATAAATGCCAGATAATACAGCATTCTTCTACCTGCATGAGCAGCTTAATGATGGGAATGACTGTGTCTTTTTATCCCATTTGATGCTTTAGGTTTATAGTCACTAAATTCCATATATATATATATATATATATATATATATAGATTATTTTGATTCCACAGTAGAAAGCATCTGCCTTTGTTTTATGTTCTAAGTATCTTCTATTGTTTCACATTTTCTAAAACGAAAATACTGACCTTATGGGTCCTTGAGCTGACCCAGAATTGTTGCTTTTCATTTTTTTCAGTTCTGTAATAGATAAATTTTGACTACCTTTCTGAAGTCTTAACTTCTATTTCAAGTAATAATGGAGATACTTTCCATAAAGTTTGAATTTCAAAAGAAAAGATATAAGCAATTTTTCATATTGTCAACTTATCAATTGAAGTACTGTGTTTCTTATAAGACTTTAAATAATTAGTGAAGAAAAATATTCTGAATATTCATCCAAATTTTCTAGTGTTTTTTGTATAAAGTTTAATTGATAAAATACTAATCTTAAAATATTCTTGCACATATAGTAAATGAATAAATTTGGTAGTAGCTCATAAAATAGTAAAGTTATTTGTAATGTAATGCATGAATTTTAATAGCAGTGCATATACAAATGTATTTTAGCTTAGCAATATGAAGTAGCCAAAATGTATTTGGAACTGTGACAGGATTTGTGGGAGCTTTCTCCTTCGAAAGGATGCTCCTGGCTTTGAATTTCAAACACTAGCTTTTGTAGCAGGTGAACAAAAGTAATTCTCTATTTTAAATTTTTTTAAAATTTATTTTAAAAGAGCCAGATAATTCCATGTCTGCCTCACATTCAGTTAAGTCTCTGCTGATGGGCTTTGAAGTGTTTTATATTTTGCTTTCTTTTGTTTGGGCTTTAGTTTTGGGCTGGGGTATTTTTGGATTTTTTTTTTTACTGTCAGTCTGCTGAGAAGTTGCTGATACCACTGTCAGTAGTAAACTGTTCTTTGAAGGAAGCTTTGATAAAAATTCTAGTTTGAAATAGAAACTTGAAAAGTACAAAGCTATCAGGGGGAGAATACCATTCTCCCCGTTGCCTGAGATTTTTTTTTTTAATGTGAAAGCAGTATAAATCTTAATAGAAAAACTAATGGTAGCAAGGTAGACTAAAACAACATAATTTTGGTGTGAAATTAATCTACTGTTATACAGTAATATACTGTATTAATTGAATTTGCGTGGCTCTAGTACTTTTTCCGTCGTTTTCCAAGCATCATTCTAATTATAATTTTCTGTTTGGTCACTACTTGGATAATGTAAGCGGTACCCATTATTGAAAGGTAGTCTGTATTTGTACTAATACAGAGAATGCCAGTTTAGAAATGAGCCTGATTGCATGGTTCATTTTGTTCTCCTTTGTAGA
This sequence comes from Melospiza georgiana, assembly GCF_028018845.1. Lineage (NCBI taxonomy): Eukaryota > Metazoa > Chordata > Aves > Passeriformes > Passerellidae > Melospiza > Melospiza georgiana. Next base: position 38,090,976 of record NC_080430.1, on the reverse strand, counting down.
GCCAGGCTGCGGCCCACTACAAAGGCACTAAACATGCCAAGAAGCTCAAAGCACTGGAAGCCATGAAAAATAAGCAGAAATCTGTTACTACCAAGGACAGCGCAAAGACTACCTTCACTTCCATCACTACCAATACCATCAATACCAGCTCTGACAAAACAGGTTAAGCGACAATCTTTGTTGGTTTCGTTTGGTTTAGTTTTGATTTGGCTTATATTTTTTTTTTCTTCTTGTTAAATTCCATGTCTGTTTGGTTATGTGCTTGCCACATTGATTCATGCTCGATCCATCTTTCTGTGTGATATTGATTTCTTTAAGTCCTTTCAGTAGGCTGGTGATAGTCTGATAGTCATGTAGCTGATTTCTCTTAGTGAAAAGAGGCTTGACATTCTTCCTATGATGGAATGCAGTACTCATTACTTGATTAACATATCAGCTGATCTAAACCTCTGTATGCACTATCTCTTTATCAGTAATTATATATGGCACATTTCTTTTAACCACAATGTAAAAAATTGCGCTATTTGTGTCTAGAAGCCTCTTAAAAATCATTTGCAGTAAAAACCTAATTTTCATAAATTTCAAACATTGCATTATTTTTTTTAAATGGCTATTGCATGGTTTTGAAATGGAAAAGAGCTGTATAACCTCTATTCCTCACAATCAGGTAAGTGCTATTGATGCCAATTATTCTGCTTAAAAGAGTCTTCATACTGAAAGAATATTGTTTAATTTATTGTGTGGGTAAAAGTTACTCCTTTTCAAATAAAATCTACATATTTTAAAGTCAGCAGGATTTGGTTGTTATGGCATTTTAAATAGGCAGCTATTGTTGGAAATTTCAAAAGAAGATTATAAGGTCACTAAGAGGTAGTCTAGTGTCTCAGAAGGTGTGACTGCTCTTGTGTATAAAGGCATAAAGTTTGTATCTTTAGACATAATCAATCCCCCTCCCCAACCAAGCCAAAAATAACCACGGGAGAAAAACCCCAAAGTTGTGAAACATCAGATTCCTGATATATATAACAACATACCTACTGATGATGAAAATGGCTCATTTGGAACCACTTCTGATCCAGTAAGTTCAGCATTGTAAATGGATGTACAGTAACCAACTATAATACAACAGGAAAGTACCTTGCAAGCACATGCAGTACTTGCTTGAAGGCACATCTTCACTATGTTTGTTATAGACAGATAGCTCTATGTCTCTCTCCACAAATATATCTTAGTTATAACTTACTATTATAGGCACTGTTTTCTTTTTCCTATGCAGATTTATAACATAATTATGATGGCTTTAAGAAATATTTGCTACATTGTTTTTGTCTTTGTTCCACAAAGAAGAAAAAGGAAAATATTCTGAGACATTTTGTGTGATGAAAGAAATTAAGTATGAGAAAATAGAAAAAATGTCAAAAGTTACTTGGGAAAATAGGTGTTTGTAAATATACAAATACCTTAAAAAGTGCCTTGTGATGTTACTTGTTGAGATATTCAGGACAGGAAGGAGGATGTTGTGTGAAAGAGTGATTTATTGTTTACCAAATATTATCTAGTGGTTGAAGAAAATAAGTGAAGAAAAGGAAGACCTTTTAAAGCTTTAAAGTGTATTATTCAAAAGCTTTCATCTTATGCTGTGTAATTTTGAAGGATTTTCCAATGTACCTTAAAACCAATCTGAGTTTTTCTGTCAAGCTTTGCATTAGATCCCTGACAAGATATATGAACTGTCCTGTATCCAAGGTCAGTAGTCTAGATCAGTTTTCATATCAGCATAAGTAAGAAAATATCAGAAATCCCGCTGCACTCATACTCAACAGTGGGAGTTGGAGTTTCTTCAGTGGTTGCAAATTCCTGGATTCATGTCATAGAATGTTTGTAAACATATGTTTATGTATATGAATACATATATTTATTCTGTGTTAGAAACACTGACCCTAATGGGGTTCTAAGTTACGTATTTTTGTTAATTGGCAAAAAACAAAAAAAATCTTACAATTTCTTAAATTATTGAGAGCCATATTCAACAGCTGCCAAAAACCCTATTCAACCATTTGCATTCAAAGTAAGGTAGGCAGTTCTATCCAGATGCAGTTATTACAGATCAGCATTGATGTGACTGGCAACAGAATAAAGTTCTTGGCATAAATTATCTTTTGTCAAGAATGTATACATGGTGAGGGGAAAAAAATTTGGGTAGCCAAAAGGATGAAATTTTCTGTCTACTACGAAACGTCAAAATTTTCATAAATTGGATTTTATTTCCTTTCTGGTTGTTCTTATGTCCTGTATTAGCTTGATAGAACTTTTAAGGGCAAAATTATTCTGAACAGCAGAATATATTGCACTGTGTGAGTGTCTACATTTGGAAATTATCACTGTGTCAGGGTTTGACCCGGAAACAGGATTTCTGGGATGCTGTAGATAGGGCCAATGAGTGCTCAGATTTGAATATTGCCATCTGGCCCAACCACTGGGCATTGGATGCACCTCTGAGAACACAGGGTAAAAGCAGGGCTCTCCCCCTGGCAGTTCCTCTTTGGATTTCCAGCGGGAAGGAGTTGGGTCTCTCCCCCGGCCCAGTTGCTGGCCAGGCGGGGAGAGGGGAAAAGCCATGCGGCCGGGCCCGGGAGAGGTAGGCCTGCCCCCCCCCAAGGGTGGAAGGAAGAAGTAAAGAAATGCCGGGAAGCAATGGGCAGCCTGTTCCCCCCCCCTCCTTTGAGACAGACAGAGAGAGAGAGTGCAGCCTGTGTTTGTGGCCGTTACCTTGAAATTTAGTAAACATGTGCTGGCAGCAGGCAGCCCGGCTGAGGAGATGGGGGGGGGTGCAGCCAGGAGTCCAGCCGCTTGGAGGAGTTTTTAACCCTTCCTGGAGAATGAAAACTTAACAGAACATTAATCCTTCCTAGACGAGTGATGAAGGTCTGGACCAGAGAGAGAGAGAGTGAGAGATGTTAGAAGAATGGAGAAGAGGGAGTGGCATTTTATGCTGGACTCTTTTGTGTAGCCATGGACAGAGCCATGTTTCCCTGTGATACAGAGACTGAGTCCAGGGGGAGAAATGTCCCAGAGCCAAAGAAGATTCAGTGTGGGTACCCCTCGGCCCCAGGGGGTATATAAAATATGGGGGGTGATAGATGTCCCAAAGGTGAAAGACTGTGCTTTTCTGGAACTGGACAAAGCATCCTTTAAAAGACAACCCTGGAAGCAGCCCTGATTCTTGTTCGGTGGTGAGAGCACCGGAACAAGGACGGAAAAGGCCACCACGACACATGGAAGGACTCCCTCTCCTCTTGAGGAACTGGAAGTTGAGCATTCTAAAGGGTGGTGCTGGACCCAGAATTGGTGATTTTGGAAGATGTATTGTATTGGGAATTTAGGGGGGAGGAGAGTGTTTTTGTGAGGTTTTCATTTTCCTTGTCTTTTTCTTTTTCTTTTGTGTGTAGTTTAGTAATTGTTTTTGTAGTTTAGTTAATGAACTTTTCTTTTTTTTCAAGTGAGAGCCTGCTTTGTTTGTTCCTGGTCAAAATCTCACAGCAGACACCAGAGAAAGTGTATTTTCATGGGGGCATTTGGCCTTGTGCCAGTGTCAAACCTTGACACACTGTAAAAGTCAAACATCGTGATAGTAGTATGCAGCTCTGAGGGAATAGTTGTACTAACGAATATAACTCATAAATTAATCTTTTGTAACTAGATGAAAGTTACTAAGTCCATGTACTTGTGATCATTTGGAACAAAAGATTTTTCTACAATATTTTAAAACTGTCTGCTGAAGATTAATAGTTTATCCCAAATAGACTGAGGATAGGGTCGAGTACATATCACTTCTTATATATCATCTACAGCAGGGGTTAAATGCTGAATTTCATGTCAGCCACAGCATATTGGTCAGGGCTTCAGATCACTGGTTCTGTGTGCCCTTAGCAGCTACAGTAAACAAAATGTTATCAGGAAATCTGTGCTGCTATGCAATAAAGGATTGTGAAAAAAATCACATAGTATGCAAACTGATTCAAGGGCTAAAGCTGTAATTTGTGATGTTTCTTATTCTGGGACTATTTTGTTAGATGTGATGCCAGCACATGTTATTGACACTGTGCAGCTCACAATATAATCTAACTCCTTAAAACCTCTCACACAGGATTCCTGGTGTTTAAATTATGTGTTAAAGAGAAAACATTAAATATGAGGGCTTTCTTCTCATTCTGTGAATGTTGTTAATTTTTTTTTTTCCTACTCACTTTTGGAATTATTAGAAGGCTTGAACTTAAAAAGTTTTTGAGAAATTAAACATCATGAAGACATCATATAATGGCAATGCCATTCTTGAGATGTGAGAACCTTTAATGCTATCTACTATTTAACATGCTTCTTTCATCAGTATTCACCAATTTTTATGTTACACAGTTAGTTAGGACAGAAAAACAGAAAATGTGAGAATTACAAGGAGAAGCCCACTTTATGGCATTATACAAACCAGATTTCACTATTTCTTGATTCTCCAGTTCAGGTGTGACAATAAAAATGCATGTTTTTGCTATATATTTACACACATGCATACATATTCCCTGATAGGAAATTGTTAAACATCTTTGATAGCTTTGCAAATTGCTCTTCATTTCTGAAAAGGTTTTCTTCAAAAAGCTGCTTCATATCTTCTGCTGTAAGGACTTATACTTTAGAGTCAAAATATATTTAGATAGAGTGCATTCTATCATTCTAATTAAAATACATGTCCAGTAAAGTTATTGTCCTGCACTTGGATTTTTGGAAAATAGATTGTATCAGCAGTATTATATCCATGTAAAATTATGTCCCTCTAGTCGTTGCATATGACTAAATATTAATCTTTTCCAAAGCTATGTGAAGTTAAGCAGGACACTCCATGACCACGTTATCACAAATTAAGTCGTGAAGATTTTGGCTTGCATTTATTTATTTATTTATTTAGTTAGTTAGCTATTCAACAGAGAATTCAGTATGAGTTATATTATTTGGTATCAGTGGAAAAGAAGGAATAGACCTTTCAAAGGGGAAAAAGATTGCATTAGGAGCCACCAGTATGGCAAAGTCTTAAATGCTGCTTTTGGGTGTTATACGCCGTGCCTTGGATCCCATGTACTTAAATGCAATGAACAGCTCTTAAAAACAGACAGAAATGTGATGAGCAGAAAAAGTGTGTATCTGGGCCAAGGCACAGACAAGATCATCTATCACTAGTACAGTCTTAACAGCTACGAGACCTCTGTGCTGTCAGAGAACAAAATACTGGTGCCTGTCCTAAATAGCTTACAGTTTCACATAGGACGAGAAAAACCCTAAGGAGCAGACACTGTAAATGTAACAGGCAGGTGTTTAAAGGAATGGTAACATTAACGTGTTCAAGTGATAAAGGCATCACAAGAAATGAAAACACTGAGGGATGGATTAGAAGGAAAAGGAAGAGGGTTGTGTTTTTTTATAAATACCAACCATGTATGGGTAACAGAATTGGTGAAGACATAAGATTTAATGTTTGGTTTTTTTGGTTTTTTTTTAATTTTTGTCTAAGATGTGGTAGGATATTTGTGGTCAGCAGATGAAACTCATTCCTGGAATAGCAATTTCAGTACAGCCGGGATAGTTATGAAATTGAGAGCAGTTGTAGTGGGAGAGAACAGTCATTCAGGCAAGGTCTTGGACTTCAAAGTGAAAGGAGGGAGAAAGCCATCAGAAATGATGTCATAATTTAGGGTAAACTTTGTAGGAGAAAGAAAGGTAAATGGCATGAAATGGAAAGGTTTATAAAAATGTGTAAGAGTTTGGCATCCAAAATACCAGAGGATGACAGATTTTTTGAGGTTCTCTGAAGGGATATCATTATGTCTGTCTGAAGATTGACAAGGCCACCCCTACAGGTCAGAACAGAGTCAGTCTGAGCAGGATACAGTATATTTTTTGGTTGAGTTTTGGGTATCTTCACAACCTTTTTCTGGGCAACCCGCTCTATGGTTTGACCACTCTTAAAGAGCAAAGATTTTTTTCTTATGTTTCAGTCCAATGTCCTCTATTTCAGCTCCTGGCTGTTGTGACTTTTTCTGTCACTGGACAATTAAAAGAGTCTCTGTATTTTATATTCCCTGACTTCATCAGGGAATATATACACTGCTGGTTTATTTTTCAAGTGGTGCCCTCCAGGGTTCCAAGTCCTTCTTCACAAAACTGTTTCCAGATGCTTAGCCTCCAGCCCAGACTGATGTGTAGCGTAATGGCTTCCCATTCCGTGCTTTCCTTCATTGAATTTCAAGGGACGTCTGTTGTGCAATTTCTCCATTCAGGTCCCTCTGAATGGCAACCCATCCATCTGCTGAATGAGGCCCTCCTCCCAGTTTTTAATTGTCGGCAAACTTGCTGAAGGCACACTCTGCCCCATTGTCTCGGCCATAAATGAAGGCTTCTAAAAATATTGGGCAATATTGGTCACCTGCACAGTAAAAAAGTTCTTCCTCACATTCAGACAAAATTTTCTGTGCATCACGTTCTTCCCATTGCTTTTTTCCTACTGCTTGGCTTCACAAAGAAGAGCCTGGTTCCATCCTCTTGGCACCCTCCCTTCAGATACATGTAGACATTGATGAGGTCCCCTCTCAGTCAACTCTTCTCAAGACTGAACAGGCCCAACTCTCTCAGCTGTTCCTCATAAGAGAGATGCTCCAGTCCCTGTAATCATCTTTTCTGCCCTCCTCTGGACCCTCTCCAGGAGCTCCATGTCTCTTTACTACTGAGGAGCCCAGAACTGAACATATCACTTCATATGTGACTTCACCAGGGCTGAGTAGAGGGGCAGGATCACCTTCCTTGCTCTACTGCCAATGTTCTCCATTATGTGCCCCAGGACATCACTGGCCTCCTTGGCCCCCAGGACACACTGTCACTCATAGACAGCTTTTTGTACACCAGGACCTCCAGGTCCATCTTTGCAGTGCTGCTTTTCAGCCTGGGCGAGTTCAGGGGGTTATTGTTCCCCAGATGCAGGACCTGCATTTGCCTTTGTTGAATTTCAGAATGTTCTTCTCTGCCCATCTCTCCCACCCATTGAAGTCTTTTGAAGGGCTGCAGAGCCCTGTGCGGTATCAGCCACATCTACCAGCTTTGTATAATAAGTGATCTTGCTGGGGAGGCATCTGCCCCTTCATCTGTCACTGATGAACAAGTTAATACTGGGCCCAGTATTGAACCTTGGGGAGCATCAGCAGTGACAGACCTCTAATCAGACCCTCTCTCACTGATTACGACTCTCTGGTCTAGCCAGTTCTCAATCCATCCCGCTGTCCACTCATCCAGTCCACTCCTCCTGAGTTTTTCTATGAGAATGTTGTACAGACAAGTGTTGGAAGCCTTGTTAAAGTCAAGGCAGACAGTAATTTCTGCTCTCCCCTCATTTACCCAGGTAGCTGTTTCACCTTAGAAGGCAGTCAGGTTGATAAAGCATGATTTACCTTAGTGAATCCATACTGACTACTCCTAATCAGCTTCTTGTCATCCATGTGGATAGAGATGGCCTCCAGAATGAGGCACTCCAGTGCCTTTCCAGGGATTGAGGTCAGGCTGAATGGCTGGTAGTTCCCTGGGTCCCCCTTCTTGCCCTTTTGGAAGACCGGGGTGACATTTGCTTTCTTCCAGCCTTCAGGAACCTCTCCTTTTCTCTGTGACCTTTCAAAGATTGTGAGCAGCCCAGCTGTGGTGTTCTCTAGCTCTCTCAGCACTCATGGATGCATCCTGCCAGGTTGGGCTTGCGGATGTCACATTTGTTTAGGTATTCTCTGACCCAAGCCTCTCTTGACCAAGGAAAAGTCCTCATTCCAGTACTCCTTTATCCTGGTCTCCGAGGTCAGAGATTCCTGATTTTGATTGGTTTGTTTGTAACGTGAATAAGAATGTCCTTGTGAGACCATTGTGTCTCTTTCAGGTCTCAATAAGGAGTCAAGGGGCTCTTTTGTTATTAGTAGGTAATGCTTTATTTAAGATCCAGAATTTCTGTCCTAAGTTGTACAGAAAAGTTTTCAAACACAGTGCTCAAATGAAAACTTGCTTGTGTGAATATTTATGGATGCACAAGTTATAACTGACTAGTGCTACTATTTGTATTAATATGCTTCTGCATGTTTGATTACAAATATTTGCCCTTTTCTGACCAGTACTTACGTGTTGTTTCCTCCAGTACCATGCATTAGCACACCTTGCTTGTTTTCTTTAATCTCTTAATGTGTTACATTAGTTCTGTACACAGATGCATCTGTGCAGTTCCTGGTTCAGCTCCAGAACCTGTAATAGGAAGGAAGTCCCATTTAAAAATTAAAATAATTTTCCTCATCTCTCTGCTTTCCTTTTATTTTCAATTTAATTTTATCTCCCTTACATTAGGCTATTTATAATAAACATACATTTTGAAAATGGCTAGGGCTTCATGTTTATGATGATTTCCATATATTAAGAGTTAGTGAATTATTTTTGGTATTGCTTGGTGTACCTACCCTATTTTATTATTATATTTGTTGTTTTTTTCTCTTTAATTTACTTCTTTAATCCTTTGTTCCTAATGCCAAACTACCCTAACTTTTTCTGTCTTTATGAAAGCTTAGGAAGATATACTGCTGTATTTATAATATTAACATTGCCTATTTATTAGCATTTTTATAGGCAGCAGATTTGCTTGTGATCTTTTCTAACTAAAAGAAATTCTATTTCTAGCAACAATACTTATGTCAACTGTATTTAAAATTCAAAATAGTATTTAATACTATTCCAAATCTGCTGTTGTATGCAGAAACAATTTGCTGTATTATCCCAGTGTACAATTTGCTTTTACTGCTTAGGCTGTGGGTGCCCTTGTATATGTAATTATTATATTAAGGATGTTTAATCTAGGAATATGATTCAGTGCAGTCTGTTTGCTTCACTTAGCTGTTTTGTTTCCATATGCTTTATTTTATCATAAAGCGTGCTATTGTTTTGGCAAGTGATTTCTTCAGATCATTTCAGCATTGCTTAGGGCACAGCAAAATTAACAGGCTAACTCTGGGTTCAGGCTTGTGAGATACAGGATGTAAATTACTTTTCTTTGCAACTCAACATTTTATTACACATCAAAATAGAACAATGACCTTGAAGTTTGAATTTATGAGGATTTTTACTTCATATTTACTTGTTTTTGATATTTTGCCTGGAACATTCAAAAGTTGCAAATGTGAAATAATAAAGGAGAAGCAATTGTTTGGTGATTAGCAGAATGCAGATGAATTTCAAAGCAGGCTATAGGTCTTCATGGATCACTTCCCAACCACCCAATTTCTAAAGTTGAACAGTTTCCTTTTTATTTAAATATAAAGAAGCTGTAGTCTGAAAGAGATGTTTGTATTTTTTAATTCTCTTGTAATTCACTTGGAAATTAGAAATTACTATTTCACAACTATCAATTGTCTTTATCACATGCCTGGAAAATTCAACCCAAACCAACTAAATTTAAGCGTACAATGCCATCTTTCACTTTAAATCATCTGTGCTTTGACTTTTCCATACTTCAGACAATCTGTAGCTAACTGCAGCACTAAATGTTATCAGCATTCCACAGACTGTTGTACCAATTTTGTATTAGAGCTTGATGGCAATTTGGAAGACAATAGCTTCTCTTTTGATCTCTGTGTAGAACTAGAGCTTTTTCTTTCTTTCAGAGTGTAGCTAAATGACGATATAAAAATTACAGTAATTTATGTGTGCCTCAATTGATCATGAATGTGAAATAAAATCCTCCTTCGCTTGCATCTACGTATGCAGAGAGCTTCATCATATGAACACCATGTGTTTTCTGTGGACCCAGCTGCTTTTGATTGCAATTGCCTTCACAGCAGTTTTATGCTTGAATAATCCTGCAGTTGGAAACTGCTGTCAGTCACAACATCTGTATCAGCCTACTGAATCCATGTCAAAGTCCAGTGCTGACAATGGTATTGTTCAGAGGTCTGAAAAGCCTTTTCTGTTGCAATTGCAAGTAGAGTCCTTTGTTCTGTCTAAGGGAAAAATCAGCTTGACTGCTGCATGCCCAAAGTAGCAACAATTGGAAATCTTGGGAGTTATCTTCTGTTTGTTGGGTATCTGTTTATAAGTTATTCATCATCAGTACTGCTGCAAATCAAGCACCGTAGCACGTATCTGCTGGATGGCACATTCTGCATGGTGTGTTTTGTTGTTATGTTTGGCTGGGCATTGACCCATTGACCTATCTAAGAGGATGAGTCTGAGGAGGCCTCAGTTCTGGCCTTCAGGATTTCTAAAAAATTATTGTAGTCCTAGATTTCCTTTCAAGTTTTTATTGCAAAGCATCAGTTTCAGAAGCCTGTTACTATTGAGTATTTGTTTATGGACTAATTTGGATTGAGTAGAAGCTTCTTGATGCAATGCTGTCAGATAGGTGCTGAGTTTTTGCAGGTGTGGAACAGTCATTTTTGAGGGCAACAAAAGGTGTGTCTTCATTCAAGTGATCCATCTGGTTTCAAGATGATATCACTCTGGCTGGACACAGCAAAATTAGGAGGTAGTCCGTTATCTGTTGAGGACTGGATTTGTTTTGGGGGGGATGTTTTTAAGGCAAGAACAACAAAATCTCCAAAGATGCTTTAGAGCTTGCTTAGATAATTTCCTTTTGTGGTTCATCTCATGTTCTTTCCATGCTTAAATCAAGAAGGAGTGGAGAGTGGGGTCAAGGATATGAATAAATATTCATATCCTGTGCTAAATGTTGGAGACATCGCTATATGATCCCCTCATAGCACCATTCAGAGGGATCTAAAGACAGCCATAGCTGCAAGAGTTCTACTGATAAATGTAGGGGAATCTGCTTTACCCAGACATTGGCATTTCATTTGCCATTCATGTGACAAGAACTCAGCACAGCAGAAATCATTATTTTTAGAAACAGATTATTCCATGTACATATAGTAGGTGTTTTCAGAAAAAGGCCAAAAGTGAGTAGTATTAAAATCTATTGTAAGAATGGGAAGAGCAATTTAATTGAGCAACAATTCTGTTTATTCTGTCTTCCATTTGGTATTGGACAACTTTCAATAATGTGTTTGAAGTCTGTGCAGATCAGTGATTTCTTTCTTCAGCTAGAGAATGCTTACAGGTGAAATTCCTCCCTACTTGTGTCATTCTTTTGCTGAAATATGCCTTCTACTCTACTTTATTAATGGAGTTAGACATCATAAATTTTCATTTGATGTTTGGTACCAGTCAAACAAAGTAAATATCTGACAGGACCAAAGACTTTCTGTCTTCCTGCCATTTCCCCCCCTTATCCCTGAAGAAAAGAAATAATATTTTGCTTTGAATTAGTGGATATATGGCAAAGTACAAACATTTGCCTAACTTCTAGTTGTTTTAAGGTTTGCTACCACTGCACTTGCAACTCATCCAAATAAGCCAAAAATTAGGCTAAACTTTAGTAAGGTATCTGCAGCACTAGCAAATATCAAGTTATTTTGAGAAAAAACATAGCTGTGGCTGTAATGTTTGAGGAGGAATGGAAACAAGTTTGTCTTCATGCACCTGAACTCTCTGCTTCTTAGACTTAATGTACTTTTCCATACACAAAGTGGTTTGCTCATAGTTTAAAGTTCAAGCAGGCCACACTTACAACTTCAGAACAGGTGTATTCAGAGCCTCTTATTCTCAAGACTCATATAGGGTTTCAAACATTTTGAAGAATTATTCTGTGTTTCTCATTTCATCTTTGTGCATGCTGTACTCCACTGTCCTATATCTAATAATAGTCTCAGTATTAAAGCTCTTGTTTTATGGCATGTCTGTAATTGAATAGGAATTAAAGGAGCTAGAAAAATTTATGTAAATTGAAATTAAGAAATACAAATTAGTATTATAGTAACAAAATGGATACAAAAATAAATATAGACTTATAAAGGAAACAAAAAGGCACTTTTAAGAGTAACAGGACCAAGGAACAGTGTCTTAGATTTAATTTGAGAGGAGACAAAACCAGTTTATTCATGTAAACTTAATGATGATGTTGATTCTTGCCCAACTAATAGTAAGATTTAGTATGTTTAACCAGAAGTCCTAAATTAGACAACGGATCAGGAAAACTTGCATACGGTTTTAAAAGAAGCAGATAAAGAGCATTCTGGACAAGCTGTTATGTTTTTCTGTTGATTGTAGACACTGTAGAAAATCCAGAAGAAAGCTAATGTTGTGTCAATATTCACAAAAGGTAAACAGGATGAATGAAGTACTTACAGGTCTATCAGTCTGACACTAATCTCGTGAAAAGTAAAGCAGCAGCTGGCAGGGAACTGGAGTGCTGAAGTAAATGAGATCAATTATATAATGAAAATGAATATGAATTGAGAGAAAGTTATACTTGTCTTCCTAATTTTTTTATGACATTACATTTTTGATTGATAAAAGTTAAGGGTTGTTTTGTGTTTGCATGGCTCTAGCAAGTGCAGAAGTTAAAATTTTTCTAAGATACTGGAATGCTACAGACTAAATATGGAACATATTAAGTAGATTTAAGCCTGCTAATTATAGGCCTTGGAATGCAATCTTGAGATATAAATTAGTGTAGAAATATTCCAGTGAAATCCTTTTGGAATGAAGTCTTAACTATAATATAATTTTACATCATCTGTTGCCTGCAAGCAATTAAAAAGTCTTTACAAATGGCACAAAAACTAGAATTTTGGGCAAGTAATAAACATGAGCTGTAGATTCAGTGCATCAAATGCATTTAATACAGTAAAGAACCATATGGACTTTATTGAAAAGTACTTAATGTAAAGATGAGGTTGACTGGGGAGCACATGGCTAAATGTCTGCTACACAGGAACCACTGGTGTACTGATGTTTACAGACAGCCTTGTGGAATAAATACTTTTTTTGAGCATGATGGAGGGTTGTAAAGATTTTGATTTGTCTTATTACTGTAAATGAAATAGATGAGGGGTTTTTTTCCAAAGAATGGCATCAAATAGAGGAAGATCTAATACAATTACTTAAGAATGGTTTAATAGTGAAAGACCTAATGAGACAGATGCATTCAACTTGAGTATTTGTCAAAGAGAAAGTAAGAAATATTTTTATTACAGTCTGTAAAAACTGGCACGAAAAAAACAATTTTATAGTAAAACAGCCCCTACTACCTGGGAGATGTGACTGTATCCAGAGATTGCAAGTGGGAAATAGTTATCCTTATTCCACAATCAAGATAAAAGTTGCATAATCCTCAAAAGGATTCTAAGATAATCAAAATTTCATGTGGAATTCTGGTATTCATTTGAATGAAGATACCAGGTTTAACTCAGGAATCAATAATGAAAGTCCTTTGGAAAATATCCTGGTTTATGCCATAGTAGGCTGTGGACAGAAGTATTTCAGGCTTCAAATGATTTTTTTTTCCCTCACTACACCCAGAAAAAAAGGTTTGCTGCTTCGAGGCTGCAAATCTTGTGTATTACTCATTTGAGACCTTCTTCTCCTCCAAGTGGCAAAAATTATAATACTTAAATTGAAATATGAGACCAATTTGTTTAACTTCAGTCAAACATACATTTTCAAAGCTCAAGAAATGATTCTTGAAGTTAAGTCCTGCTAAGGTCATACAATTTTATCTTACTGTGTTTTGTAGAGGACTGGACAAATGAATAGTGGTTGATCAAGTAAAACCATAGAAAATCATAGTTGCTAGTGTAGTTTTGTTTGAAAAAAAAAGCTTTATGGAACAAAGTTGACTGTATCCTGTCTCAGTGTCCTTAATTATGTTACAAAATTGACTCCAGATAATTGAAGATATTTTATTTCTCTAGAAGATTAATTTCTTTCTATTAGTACACCTACTTTAGTATTTTATTTTTCTGTCATTACTAGATTTTTAATTGAGAATGAAAATTCATGTTTTAATTCCCAAGTTGTATACTTTCAGGCATTCTTACTACTTTCAATCAGAATTAGTACTGCTTCTACTTTCTTGTTCTACATCTTTGTTCCACTTCTGATTAGTTTTAAGACCTCTAATAAGCATTTTAGAAGATTCAGAAGGATTTACTTATTTAATCCAGTAGATCTGTACTGATCAAAGCAGAGGCAATTATACTACTTTGAGTAACCCATGTTTCCAGCTAATTATTAGAGGGAAAGCAAATTTAAGAAATCAGATTTTTTTTATCATACTTTTCAAATCATCTAATTTCTCCTTGCAAATAACCATTTTCTTAAATTAGAGAACTCAAAAGAACTCTTTAGTTCATTCACCTTATCAGAAGATTCCTGAGACTGCTGCCATGCACTTTTAATCCATTCCTTTGCTATACTTTACTTTTTACTATTTCTGGTTCATTTTCTGCTCTGCTGATTAAGCAGCTGCAAGTTTCTAGCATTGTCTCAGCAGATCTTTCTGCAATTTGCATCAACAGATTACCCACTATGGCTATCCAGCTGAATTTGCTTGAAGTAGTTGCCCTTAATAAAACTACTATTTCCCAGCAGGGAAAGATGCCTCACTTTTTTCCTGCTTTCACATATCAGAAAATATCAGCAGCTATTGATGACAATACATAGGGAGCTTGAAATACGTGACAGATCTTGCCGAACACCTTCATCATGCTTTTCCTACACGTGCTTTGTGGCTCCTAGTTCTTGTTATAACACCAGACACAGGGCAAGGGCAATGGCTTGGAGAAGGCTTAGTGCATTATCTCCCTCACAGAGTATGGCTGGTGTGAGTGAACTTGAGCAGCACGATTTAATAGATTGGTTGTGGGGACACTTGTGGTGTTCTGTTCTGTGTGCAGGGGAGCGGCAATGCTCGCAGCCTGGGGAGCATGCTGCCTGGGCACAGCTTCTGTACAAATCAATAGCATGGCTGGCAGGATCTCATAATGTCAGTCAGCTCTTTTATTCCAAACTGCTGAGATTTGGGAACTTCTAACGATAACAATTGGCTTTGTTACTGGAAGCTTATGACTGGCACTTTCCTCATGAAAATTCATACACGCTAATCTATGAGATCCATCTACAAGATGGATCTATCACAAGTCAGCTAGATGTTTTTGTTTAAGTGTAGATAAATTCAGGCACGATACCTGGGTGGTCAGATACTTATTTGTGAAGGTGAAGAGGGGAAATAAAAGGGCTTTCATTCCTGCTTATTTTTGCTCCCAATAGTTTGTCTGCCTTAGGTGTGTGTTGTGTACTGGGTCCTGCAGCTCCTGCTTCAGGTATCGCCAGTGAGAGTTGTAACCCCATTACTGCATGAAGAAGGTGAGATATACCCACTATGAACAGAAGAACAGTATGGAAACTAATGAAGTAGAATTAAAGTTCATACTGACAAAACTGTTACCAGATTTGGGGGGCCATCCTCTGCTTGCACAAGGGCTCCATCAATGTTTCAATTTTTTAGCAGATATCTGAATGCCTTCTTGATTCAAAGTCAGGGGACCTATTTAAGGCTATATGAAGCATTTAAAAGCAAAACAGCCATCCAACTGAATATTCACACTACATA
The DNA here is from genome assembly GCF_028018845.1 of Melospiza georgiana. NCBI lineage: Eukaryota > Metazoa > Chordata > Aves > Passeriformes > Passerellidae > Melospiza > Melospiza georgiana. Next base: position 38,075,414 of record NC_080430.1, on the reverse strand, counting down.
ATTAGTTGTATTTAGTTACCTAACTAGTAGTGGGTTTGGGTAAATTTAAAGGAAGCTTACCCAGCCTGCTACTTTAGATTTCAACCTTTAGTCATCACTCTTTTTTGTTGATAATTTTTCAGTTTTAACATTTGTTTCACTGCACAAAATTTGAGATTCTCATGCTGTTTTTCCTGTGCCAGGGGATTCTTCAAGCTGTCCACTGTGATGGCTGTTCACAAATGCCAAGTTGTTACTGTACTGCCTTTTAATTATCCAATTTTATGTCTAGCTCCAAATCAAGGTCCCTGGTTGTCTTCTTTCACAACTTTGAAGCTTGCTTCATGACTGTCATCCACTGTCATTTTGGTTTAAGCTTTTCACAATTCCTAGCTCACTTTAAACAAAGGAAGAAAATTAATGGAATTTTGAATTAGCCCACTTCTACTAATTGGCACTAAGACTGTTGTTGTCAGCTGCTTTGTTTTTGTCAATCAGTAATCGTCCGGAAGAACCATCTGTAACGGAAATCTCTTATTGTTTCCTTCAGGTAACAGTCTTTAGAGTACTTTAAAGAGATTTTTAAAAATGCAAAACTTCGCTTTCCAGGAAACTTCAAAGTAAGCCTTTGAAATGAGAATACTCAGGGGGAAAAAATTCAAGTGTTGTGGGTACTAATCTGATTCATGCAGAGCAGGTCATTGTATTTTGCATTATCTTCAGCCTCTGCTCTATTGCTTTAATTGAGTTTGTTACTGACTGCTGTTTATAAAAGAAAAAAAAAAAAGGCAACCAACCAAGCAACTGCCAATCTCAACAAACAAATTCAAACAAACCCAACAGCCAAACCAGAAAGTTGGAAAGAAGAGTTTCTCTTTTCCTGCTCTTATATGCAGCTGTGCTACTTAGAGCTTAGTGTTTTTCTCTTCCTCCTATGCTGTGGACAGGAAGGAGTCAAGATACCTGTCATTATGAAACTCTTGAGATATATTGCTGGCATTTCTGGCCTTACATGTTTGGGAGTTCATTTATCTTCCTTTAGCAGTGTGTCACCATGCTCTGAGCTGCAGCTATTGTGTGCACATGTGCTTTATGGTTGGCAGGGAATGCTTTCCAGTGCCTGAGCCCACCTTTTACCTACCCAGTCCTTCAGTACAACTTTCAAGAATATGCTTAACATTCTGAAGGTCACTACTATGTGCTTAGGTAGCATCTGAATCAAGAGACAAGATTTGATATCTTACCAGAGGAAAGAAGTTTTGTGGTACATGTGATCTGGGTGTTTTTTTAGTTGTTTTTTTTTTTTGTTTTTTGTTTTTTTGGGTTTTTGTTTCTTTGTTTGTTTTTTGTTTGGTTTGGTTTGGTTTTGGGGTTTTTTAAAAATTTTTCTTTAGACTGAGTTTTTTAAAATGTATCTCTGATTGTGTGAACTGAGGCAAGACATTTATTTTTAGTATTCGTAGTTAACTTAAAATATTGCTGACTGCTTTATCTCCTTGTCTGGAGAATTCATTATTATTTGTTTTATTTTAATGGATTTTTTTTCTCACCTGAATATCTGAAGTACTTAAATGTAGTATTTGAAGTATGGGCAATAAAGTTCATAAACTGACGGGAAGAAACATTAGGAGATTTAAGTATTTGTTTCATAGAGAGTGTAAGAATTTCTTTGGTTTAATTTTACTTCAGTGTGATTACCCAAGAGGCTTCCATAAGTTGAATTGGGTTTGAATTTGTGCAGTGTGGATGGGGAAGGAAGATGCATCTCTGTGGTACCGAAGGCTTGACTGGTGTCAGAATAATGAAACTGATGCCCCAAATTCTTCTTTCAGATATGAACAATTGTGCTTTTGTAAAACAGTTGTTCTTTGCCAATCTATTGTGTTTATTTTTTACTTAGAATGAGAAGTAATAACCCATGCTAGTGGGGTTGGAACTAGAGGATCTTTAGGGTCCTTTCCAACCTCTCCGTTCTGTGATTCTATAAGTCAGATAAAATTTATTATTTGAACACATCTTTACCCTATCTTAGCTACAGACTAGTGAAACAACAGGGTGATTCCTCTTTTGAGTCTCTTTGGAAATGAACAATTCTAATAAAGTAACACAGGACTTCATTAGCAATTCAGTCCTGTACAGCTTTTTTGTTGTTCTCCCCTTTTGTTTATGGCAAGTTTGCCTGTCTTCTAGATCAGACATACTTATGATGTCAAACTCATAGTTTCCAGCTTTAAAAAAGAAGTGCTGAAACTCATCATAGCAGAATTATTAATAGACTACTTGCAAAGTTTTGTAAATGCAAAGAGCATGTATCCTGAAGAAGAATCCTTAAAGATTTGCTACCAAAATTTATTTAATCAAGAGTTTCTGAATGGAATGTGTGTTTTAAGTGGATCAAAAAGTTTTGATTACCATTGATAGAATTTTGCAAAAAGTCAGAGAGAGGTTTAAAGAGAATTTCCCCAGTGCCCATTGTATAAATGTCTATTTACCATTCATCACTGATTGATATAGTGTTATGAGTTGAATAAATAAAGAATTTCTGGGCTAATATAATGAGTTATTCAGTTTCAATTCAAATGAATTATGTTACTATCATACTCATTGGCACTAAGATTATCAAAGTGGGGAAAAATCCAGAAAGCTGGGACACTTTCACATACACAAAAGTGGGAAGAAAACCCAGTGGAATTGAGGAATGAATTCCTGAAATTCAGTTATGAGTTAGGAGGTCACAACATTACCTATTTGGTAGCTGTGTTGTTCATTGCCCCAGAAATCACCAAAGGAAAACTATGAAGAGCTTCAGGATTCAGCTAAAGTACAGTAACTGCCTGTCTGGTATTTGTATTTCTCTTTTTTTGTATACCTCCCAACATATTTAATCAAAAATGGATTTTAGGCACTTATTCTGTGCCACGTCTTCTGCCAAACCATGCACATTTCTGTCTCCATAGAGGAAGGGGCTGTGGCCTTTCTGAGAAGGAGAGTTTACCAGCCCTCACAAATCCTAACAATGGCAACTTTTATACAAAGAAAATAACTAATGTAGCACAGTCTATTGAAGTGAATTTTATGATTTAAAATGGTGCTACAAAACAATCTTGTTTTCTTCTATTCAGTCTAAGTTCTCATGAGGTTGTCAACATGCTTTGCTGTGTACCATGAACATATTAATTCTAGAACAGATATAAATTCTGTATTTCAAACACTGGTAGTCCAACAGATTTATTGCTTCAATTAATTACCTGTTTGATATCAGAAATACTGATATCAGATATCAATATATCCATTGATATCAGAAATGAAGATATTTTTTCTGAATATTTGTTGCATAGATTAGTTGGGGCTTGGGTTTTTAGAAAGCTAAGTCTTAAACTATGTCTCTTTTTATAAATGATCATGGCAAATATTTATCTGGACAACTCTGGCACCTCAGGCTATTAAAATATATCATATAATATCTTAGAAAACAAGAAATTGAGGGTTGATTCTGATGTTCTTGATGTCAATTTTTGGCAATTCTGCCTGAGAACAAAATAGACTCATAGCAATTGTAGCAAAAACATTGATAGCGCCATTCTAGACAACATGATTTTTAGTGGTTTGTTCTGAGTTAATTAATGAATGTGTCTATGAAGTTGAGCTATGATTACAATTTCTTATTAATGCTGAATTTTGGATTATAGTGTGTTACATTAGGATGCTGTACATATTGGTGGGGTTTTAGGTTTTTTGGGGGGTTTTTGAATGGGTATCTTTGCAGTATGACCTTATAGACTAATATGATACTCTATTTATGTTGCACTATTTGAATGACATTTCTGGTAGTACATTACTTATGTAGTTGCTGAAAGTTCAGGCCCTATTTCTCCAGTCAAACCTTATAACAATTGTGTAAACTAGTAGAAGACCTGACAGCCAGATTGGTTCTACTTTATGCCAGTAAACATTCTGATTGTTGTCTTAGATTACATACAGATAAGGAACTTTCATGAACAGGTCATCTCCTAAGGAGGGAAAATTTATTTACTCTAACATAAAATAGAGATGACATCCCTCCCCAAACCAAAACGTAATAGCATTTTTGTACTTTAAAATTCCTGGAAGGACTGAATTGTAGTTTTTCATATGGTCTAGCACTCCAAGTTGAGTTTAGGAATGATTCTGACTGATGTATAGTTATTAAACCTTGCATTAGCAAAAAGCTTGGAAGAAGAGAGAAGACAATAATTTCAAATAAAAAAGAAAATCTTTGTATTCAAGTAACAGCAATTATCAGAAGTTCTGCTTGTATTAATATTGTCTGAGCACATTATGAAGTATTTGTCATAGCTAATGCATTCCTGTCAAATCAAGCAATATTAGAAGAGGACTTTTATAATGAATATTAATATAAGAGACAGCCATAAGTGAAGTAAATTATAGAGGCATACAAAATTTAGTATTAACTGCTATAGCAAATAGTCTTCCACTGTAAATCAATTTCTTTTTCTAATGTTAATACAAAATTAGGCCACTTGGTAGTCATCTGAAAGTTGCTGAGCATTGATACCACTTTTCAAGTACTTTGCTCATGCATCTAACTAAATTAAAAGTCATATTCAAGAAAATGAGTTTACAGTCTTTTCACTCATCAGTTGTGCTGGTTTTTCTCTGTTCTCATATTCTGTTCACACATCAGAACACCTCTTTGCTGTTCAGCCATCTATGACAATTCAGGCAACTTAAGGAATAACTACAAGAATTATCCCTCTACATCAGAAATAAGATGAATGTACTTAAAGTTTGACTGTCTGTTTTTATACAGATTGTGAAAATGCCAGGGTTTTTTTGTTGTTTATTTGATTTTAATTAAGGATTCTTTGCTTTTAACTGTCATTGTAAAAATATGCATCTGGATTTGTGTTAGGATTTTTTCCTTGATCTCAAATTTGATGTGTGCTGTTTTTGGATTAGGAAGTGGAAGAAAGACTTTGGCCTTAAGTATTATGTGCATGAAGCTGGTCTTCACAATTTTACCAATATATAGATTTTGGTTTGGGTTTTTTTGGGATTTGGTTGGGCAGGGGGAGAGGGGTCATTTCTGGTTAGCATTAATTAGCAACTAATTCGCAACTAATCAAAACAACACCCTTACAGGAAAATTCTTTTTCAGGAAAATTGTGACTTTCTGTGTAGATATTATTTAGAACTTTTTTTCTCAGTACCAAAAAACTCATTCAGAATTTTAGTAAGTACATGATGACTACAAAGACTGTTTCCAGTAAGGTATAACAATGCTAAAATCTTATTTTCTACTAGTTTAACTTGAAAAGCAAATGTATTTTTCTTATTTGCTTTTTACAGGTGATGACAGTCACACTTTTGGAGTTTTGAAAGCAATTACCATATGTCTTTTTTGTTGCTGTTATCATTGTCATAGTACTTTGATGGCTAATGATTCAGCTTCTATAATAAAAGCAAAAATTGGCAAATGTCAATTTAGAATGAGTGTCATTAATTAGCTTTAAATGGGTATATTATTTTGATTCTCTGTAGGGATATGACTAAATAGAAACAAATCTGTAAGCTGTTTTTCAAATGAGCAAGTATTGAGCAAAGGAATGATGAAATTTGATAATATAACTCTGTCTAGTGACAGGTCTTAGATGTTGGAAGTGTGGAATTTAGGGAACTAAGTCTGAACTTAACCATTTTTAAAGCTTTTGTTAATCTTTTATCTCTATTTCAGAGACACCTCAGTTTTTAGTATTTAAGTTCCTCACACTGACATAACAGAATCAGCTTTTCCCTTTCTTGTGTTTCGCAGAATTAAACAATTAAGCATTCATCAGTCCTCTTGTAGTTAAAGCTGATAATATGCTATTATATTTCATCTGATTTTTAGCTTATACTGTGCATGTAGATCTACATGTAACAGTCAAAGAGTCTTCTTGGAAATAAATTAGTTACTGTTTATGACTGTGCAAATCTTTTAATTTATCTACAATCACAGTCCCAGTATGATTTTCAAGTTACTTACTTTTCAAGATGACCTTTGTCCATATACCAATACCTTTCAAATATGAAATATCTATTCAAAAGCTGAGGAAAGCTTGAAAATATAATGGTGTTAAAACAAGCTGCTTACATCTTTCAATTCTTCATCAGAAGATAGATCTTCCATTATCAGGACACAAAAATTATTCTTTACTTAGAAAATATAAGGTGAGGAAGCTATTAACATGATTTACATTTTTTATGAAGTTCTGTCAGTATGGAAATAGCTGTGCCTGAAGAGAATTATTAATAAGAATAATATTTGAATTTCATACTATGTATTTTAAGTAAGCTGAAAATGTTCATTAAAAATGTCCTATTCCTGTAGAAATCATAACTGATTTCAGTGAAGTCTGGTTTTTATGTTTCTTATTGTGTTTTACTTAGATGTTTTAATTTTAAAATTTTAAAAATTTTAATTTTTAAAATTTTCATTTTTTCAATTTTTAATTTTTAAATTAAGTGAAGTTAATCCAAGAATGAGAATTCAGCTTTCAAGTTATGTAGTTATAGTTGCTGGAAATGTTGCTTTATAATAACTTTCAAAGGTTTTTATAGAAGAGAATGTAGAAGAGGGAGAATAGATATGTCAAGATTTTAACAGTGTAGGTTAAAATCTTGACATATCACAATGTAGTTGTGTGTGTTGTTTTTTTTACTGCTCTGAGGAATACCAAGGAAAAAAGTTATGAAAAAGTAGTTTAGAATTTTCTAGGTAAGTTTCTACTTTTTCTCAACTCTTTATTATGTGACATTATTGAGGAGTAAAACTATTGTTTACAGGAAATTTGTGGGCTTCACTAGCAATACAAGAAAGTATTGTCAGATTTTTTGGATGTTTTCAAAGTATATTGCATTTACTGAATTTTTCCAAGAAGCAAGTTATTTCTGTTAAGATGCTTTTTGCCAAGCATGTCTACAAATACTCCTTGAATTTTCACTAAAAGTAATTTCACTAGTCCTTTAAATTGTACGGGTTGGTAATGCTATTTAGCCCAAATGGAACTTATAGTTTGAGAGAGAGATATATTTCTATTTATAAGCTTCCTGAAGAATAACTATATAAATGAGATTTTATACTTTGAGGTGGGAGGAGGAAGGAAGGGCAAACAATGGCCAAGTAACAATGGTTGATGTCTTGGTATCTAAGGTCCTTTGCAATTTATGTGTTTAACATTCCATTCAATCCATGTAACAATTCAATTCTCTACTTTTCCAAAACAAATGGAGGAAAAAAAATTAGGGACACACAAGTAAGTCAAGTAAATCTCATACTTTGGTTTGAGTTCATCTCACCCAAGAGGAGAATACTTGAGTTTCTTTTATGGGAACAATTTGCATAGTCAATTGAATAAAACTATGTCTTCTAGAGAGCATTTCATCTCACTGTAATGTAATTCCCAAAAAAAGCTCACATAAATCTGCTCTCTCTTTCCATCTCCAAAGGGAGAATATTGAGGTGTAGGGATTTGGTGATGGACAAGGCATTCATGGACAACATATCCATTTGTGGCGTTTGTTGTTTTGGTTTTTTGGGATTCTTTCGGTTGCTTGCTTTTGTTTGGGTTTTTTGTCTTTTATTTTTTAACTTAAATGAGCATTGATGATATTGAAACACTCTTTTCTGTAAGATTAAATAAACCCTATTCTATTACTGTAGCTTTAATAACCACGTTAGTTTGGTCTTAGAGATGAATGAGAACCAAATTTGAGTTTCTGTCTTTGCAGTTTCTGCCTCTTTCTTATTCCTGAAATACCTAATTCATTTCAGATGTCTACACCCTCTACCTTCTGCTAGCTTTGGTAGTAAAAGCATGCTGCTTTTGGAGTGCCAGCCAAACCACCAGGTTCAGAGGCTGCTATCCCTCTCATGCTTCAGAGCTGTTACAGGCTATTTTCAGCTTATTATGTAGAATATTTTACTATAAGATTGTTTCTAAGCATGTTTTATTTTATTAACCCTGAGTGGGCTAATGTTTCCCTTAAGTTAATCATCAAACAAGTTAGTCCTTACCTGACCTCTGTTTCTTTCAGACTAGAGATAGTAAAAGTAATATAATGTCAATGTTTTAATAGTGTATTTCCCATCTGCACTCTCAGTGCTTCAGAGAGACCAATTTAAAGCATCTGTTTTCCTCCCAAGCCCCTCTTGTACATATGCAACCTTTTCATCTATTATCTTTACCTTGACATAAGAAGTACAGCGTGCTCACAGCTAAGCCAAAAGCAACACTCTTCACTGCTGCTTTTTTTTTTTTTTTTTTTTTTTTTTAAATTACAGAGGGAAAACAAGAAGGTTACTTTAACAGTTTTTTCAACAATAGAAAGTGATTTTTTACTGTGAGATATATAAATTAGAACTCCTGAACCCAATCTCCTTTTATCCTATTTTTTTCTTTTGGAGTGGTTCCATGGGAACTATTATTGTTCTAACATTTTTGTATTAAAGATATTCCCTTCATTTCTTAGTCATTCTTATATGCACTTATTTTCTTTTTATTGTTGATATTGATTTTAATTTTCTTAGGGTGGAGAATCTTTTTGGTTGGGTTCGGGTTCCGAAATTACTGATTTACTTCAGTGAAAGGGGAATTATTCTGAACAAAATGCTCTCAGGGGAATGAAAGTGAATTTCATTCATGAGGATTGCTTCCTTACAAGCAGCAACAAACCGAGAAACCTCTACTGACTTCTGTCTTCCTGTTGTTATAAAATAAGTTAGTCCACTCTGGTCCAAGGTCTAGGACTTTTGCTATTACAAATGTATTCATCAGTACTGTCCAAGTTACTGCTTACAACCTTGATATTTATTGAATCAGTTTACTGTTGTTTCTGACTATTGTCAGTGTATTCTCAACCAACATGTTTGTGTTCCCCTGTATAAGTTTTCAAGACCATAAGGTGTTCCATGTTTCACCAAAGGCATTCAAGAACCAAGGGTGCTCCATTTAAGTATTCTTCTATAATCCAATACAGCAAGAAAAGCTGTTTTAGAAAATGTCAAGAGAAATCAAATAATAAATAGAAAATCATGAAAGGTTCTTAAAAAATTAAGATTTTGATGCAGTGCCTAATTTCCATTGTATTGACATAAAACTCTTTTCCACAGAGTAGTTACTGAGATGTCATATTTACATTTTATTCCAAGAGCAGAGCAAGATTGCAGTACCTCACACCATCCTGCCTGCCAGCTCCCATCAAGTATGGAGGCTTCCATAGGTCATTACTGCAAATCATCAGTTTATCTAAGAGGTTCAACAAGCTTAAGTTGTGTGGCCTAAGAAAAACAACAAGCTATTTTTTGTTGACATATGTGTGTAATTAATGCTGGTTTCTGCCGCATTTCTGTCTCTTTTTGTTCCTTTTGCCGAAAAATGTTTTGGTCATGATTTCCTCAGCTAGAAAATACCAACTTCTAAATATCTCTTCACTTAAATTCAGAAATCATCCTATGTTTGTGTGCTCAAGAAGCAAGAAGGCTGCCATTAATACTGTCCAGATGTAGAATTTATATAAACAGTAAGTGTAAAGAAAGAAATAAAATGAAGTGAATATAGGAATAGGGATTTATCCATTTCACCTCTCAACTGTCTGAAGAAATTCAGAAATTGAAATATTGACATTTAAGACTATGCTTTTTGCTCTAATATTCTTGTTCTGGAGTCCTCTAAAGGAAAGAAAAAATATCTGTTATTGATGTGTAGCTTTTTTCAGTTTGTTTTTCTCCTCAAGATGCATTAACAAGATGTCATTTTCATTCAATTTGAAATTTATTTCATCTAACTGTGTATATTGGCTTTAACATTCTAAACTATTAGTGCTTATTCAAAGAACAGCACAATTTAAAATGTCATCAGTAATGGCTAGTTATGACATTCATAATGATATCTTCCTAAAATGGCCAAAAATTACTTGAAAAATTGAATGCATTCTCTCTGTGTATTTGCATTTGGTGAATATGATCAAGTAATGATTCAGCTTCGATCTCCTAGACAAAGGAGAAAGAGTATTCCTAGCAAGTGCTAATTGATTATTCTTCTCTCTCTATGACTTCAATGCTGAAAGTTTCCTGGCAGAATATGTAAATATTGCTAAGGATAAGTTATTTCCAGAACCATTCTACCAGCACTAAGGAGTCTGAGGGGGAAATAAGCGTGTAGATTTTAGGCCATGTGAGGAAAATTCTTCTAACGTTAATTAAATCTCTTGATGTTTAAACTTCTATGGTGAAAAAGGCATGAAGAGCTAACAGCAGTTCTTGGTAGATCTCTAAACCATTTAGATGATTATGCATTAAAGATCAATAGAGAGGATGAAAATATACATTTTGTAAAGAGGTTATCCAGGAAAGTTTTAATGACCCACCATCTGGAGAGGAAAAAACCCACAAAACCACAAACCAAACAAACCCAAAGCAGCTGTACTAGGAGTAAGATTTTTGCCGAAGGGTTATTATTGGAAGCATGGTAAAAGATATTAAACTTCCAATTGAAATTTGTGGTTTCACATCTCTTAAGCATCTCACTTGATGCTCTCTGCCTAAGGTGAGAATGACATTCCTTTAAAAAAATAAAAAGAAGAAAAAGTTGGGGGTTTTTTTAATAAATATTCACACAGAGGATCCAGAATATCTGCTTTTCTCCTTAGAACTACAGAAACATAAATCACTTCATTCTGGATTTAAGTCTGCACAAAAAATAGGAATTTTTGAACAGAGGTGCACATCGTAAAATTGAATTTTAGATTTTGTCTCTTTTGTTAATAACTGTCTCTTAAAGTCAGAATTCTGGGCCATATTTGTTGATACTATCATCACTACTATCTCCTAATACAGCTTGTTTAAAAGTGAATATTATTTCACTCACTGGCACATGAGGGAGGCCAGTCCTTGTTGGATGTTTTTTAGTGAATGCTGCAGATTTAGAAGTTACTGACAGCACGTCATCTCAAACTGACAAGTCACTGGAGAGCAAAGGTCCTAAAAGAGTAAAAATCTGATGTCCTTTTCCATTCTCTGTCAAGCAATTTGAGTTGATAGTCTTAATTTGACTATCTACCACACACGGTGTAGACCCCGAAGAGCACGTCAATAGGTCTTAGTAATTATATTTGAAAGAGACAGGTCATTAAAAAGGAGTAAAATGGATTCCCCTGATTTATCAGCATCTGAAGGAAGTGATCCAGCAACAAAAGGGATTCATTCATTCAGGACCTGGTTTCAGTCTGAGCAGCAGTAGTTCAGGGGAACAGAGAGAGCTCAAAGGCTGCTCAGACCTTCCTGCTCTTCCACTTTCTCTTTTCCCTTTTATCTGAACACCCGATGTTGTTTCTGGTTTCATATGCATCATGGTATCATTATTAGCTATGTCTGGATTATGGAAAATCATTTTTGGAGAAGGATACTAATGTTGATGGCTAGCTGTGGATCAATTTGTCTTAGTTATCATACTTTTAAAAAGGGTCTGTGAACACTGCTTCTCTCTCCTGCTTTTAAAGGTGATTTTGGTCAGAGGTGTCAAAGAAAGGCTACAGCAAACATTTCTATCAGAGTTTTTTTCCATTCTGCTCTCAAACACCTTTGCTGCACCCTATCCCCCTTTTGCATTGCCTGCTGCAGCTCTTACTGCTGTCATGCCCTATTCTTGTCCTCAACTTGTCAGTCAGAGATAGATCTCTTCAGACTGCAACACAATATTAACTTTGTTCATTTAAAAATGAAATTTTAGAAAGGTAGGTAGAAAAAGTATGAAAAAATTATTTATTAGACATAAATTAAAAGCCAGTACAGTTTTCTATAATCTATAAGCCTCTAGAAACCTGTATCAAGATGGAAAATTAGAGTTATACCTAATATCTTATATAAATATATTTATTTCATTTGTTGTATGGTGTTATGGATCTCCTGGTTTCATATTTATATTTCCAAGAAAATCAAAAGAAAAATGAAATTATCCCCATTTACAGTTATGAAGAAAAAATTGTATCAATGCAAGAGGAATGAATTAGTTAATATTATATTTCTATTATATTTCCTTTTTGATAAATCACTTCCTGGCTCTTGTAATTTACTCTATGCTTTCATGAAAAAAAAAGGTGCATCTTTCAGCCTTAGATTAGGCAGTATTTGTCATTCATGGTTCTTTAACAATTATGATAAAGCCAAACAAATAATTAGAATGAGGCTTTGTATCATGGAATGCATTTATTCTAATAAGCATTGCTAGTGTCTTGCACAATACCCTTTTAAAGTACCAGAATTTTCATTCCCCAGATGAAATAGGCCTATTTATTTTTCAAATGTTGTCATCACCAAAATTAATCCCATACCAGCTTTGAAGACTAATCTCCAGTCATTTCTGTGTTCCTCTTCTGCCTTTTTAAGTGCAAAATTACGTAATAGTTATTCTTTGGAAAAAACAACAAAACAAACAGCAAAAAGCCACCAACTTTTTCTCTGAGCCTTCATTGTATTGATTGATTGAGCTCATTGCATCTATATTTGCCCAAATGTTAGGTCACTTACAGAGCCCAAAATAATTTTTAGCAGCATGAGGAAACCTGCTCTGGGAAGATGGTTGTTAGCTTAGTTGTACACCAAAATAATAACTTTTTGATTTGCACCATGATGTAACATGCAAATAAAACAAAACAATAGTTATGGCCAATCCTATAAATCAAATAAAGACTTCTTTAAAAAAAAAATTTCCAGGCCAATTATGTCAGGACTTAATACAGCAGAATTAATTTCAAAGAATCATTTATTAAGATTATGAAACTTTAGTGGGAAGATTCAATCTGCATCTTCAAGCAGGTCATTGTGAAAGAGTGGAGCAGTAGATTTAGAGCAGTGAGGACATGCACTAACAGGCACATCCTGCCAAACGCAGATGAGTAATATCTGCATGTGACAGCAAACAATCAAGGAATCAACCTCAGTATTCCACATAAGCGAAGATAAAAAAGCAAACAGAACACTATTAGTGTTAAAGAGGAGGATAGAGTGCAGTGCAGGAAAAATTATTTTAATGCTCCAAGGGGCTTTTAAACTTGTGTTTGGACAGCTGTATGCAATTTTGAGCACATGTATAATCAGAGGCCTTAAAAAGAGTGATTTAAAAGGTTCAAAAAAATCCAAACTAGAATGACTCATGTTCAGAGGAGTCACACATGCAGAAAGCCTGGCAAAACTAAGACCAAATTAAGAAAGCTGTTTAGGCAAAGTTATTCTTCCGGTTTCTAAGGTGCTGTAGGGGGTGAAAATAAAGGCACTTCAAATCTTATGATAGGGTTGTGGTGAAAGGGCTAGATACCAAATGATCAGTGTTAAAATGTAATACCTGATCATCTAGTACCATCAGAATATTTTAAATAGTGATAAATATGGCTTGATTTCATTCTTAAGTTAATTAATGTGGAATATTTCAACTACAAATCTGCATTATTTTCATTTTTGCTTTAAATGGTTAAAAAAATTAGTTGATAAAAATCCTCAGAAATTGTGCAACTTTTTGTGTATATGTGTATGTGACTATCTTATTATTTATGCTTTCTATTTAAGCTGAAGACTGGTTGAGATGATCATCATTTTTCAGTGGGTTAAGATTGGTCACTCAGTCAGACAGAGTCACCATTGTGAGAAGCTTATAGAAAATACAGTCTGCATTGCTAATTCATGCAGTACAGCTGTATATTTAACAGATGTGTGTGCGAGATGGTGTTGAATTGATGTAGCTAATTTCCTTCAGGAAACATGGATAGAGTCTGGGGACCTGTGCTGCTACCCTCAAAGGGACTGTGAGGTGGAGGTCTCATACCAGTTTTGGCTGAGGTGTTGGGGTATGTGAGGCTTACTCTGAGCCTGTACCTCTGAACTGACTCTCAGGTTGAGTATTTTGAGATGGAAATGGAAGCCCAGCTCAGCATGCGCAATACCAGAACCTCATTTACGTAAATATTTTAAGCAATCAAATTCAAGTCTGTGAGAAAAAGCTATGATTTTTGTCATGTGCTTGCTTTCCTGCCCAAACTGCAGCTGAATTATTGTTTCAGTGGTCAGACCCCATTGATGTGTCATTTTATGCTCCAATTCTCTCCATTTCCTCAGAACCATCCATGGTGTAAAATCAGGAAATGCAAATGGAGCCAGGATCTCAAGGAACAAATCTGTTCTGGAATCAGAAGAGGTGGACACCCAGTAATTCCATTTTTGTTCAATCATTGTAATCCAATAAAATTTTACTGAGTTGATGTTAAATGCCCTTACATTAGGGTGCAATGGAACATAACAGCCACAGCTGAAATAAGATGTAAGGGAATAAGCAGTAGTGTAGGGAAGATTTCTCTCATTGTTGGGGAGTTTTAAGATAGCATTTAACATACAAAGAGATTTTCCGTTCCAGACGATGTCATTCTTGTTTCTGTTAGCTGGCAATACTCACCATTTCTTGCTCCTTGCAAGTTCTCTATTGCTCCCTGTGCATCCTGGCATTATAACATTCTGCCAATGCCTCATTTCTCACTGGGATTAGACTGGTTTAAAAACCATGCTGCTTCTGGAGGCTGTCCTCCTTAATTTAGTTGCCTTGCTGATGGTGTCACATAGGATTACTTGCTCTATTTTCTCTCTCTGTTCCAAATGAAAATACTGTGTTAAAGACTAAAAAAAATTCTGTCTGGCTCTGATTAGTTTAAAGCTACAGTCTTGAGTTTGGCATGCTGGAGTTTTTTTATTTTATTTGAGCAATGTCTTTAAATATTTAGGCAGGGAAATATTTTTTATTTTTAGAACTGGTTGTACCTCAGGGGACTGAGTTAAACATGGTGGATCTAGACCTGAGACATATTTGAAAGAGTTTTTAAAAGTACATATCTGATGTGTTAAAAATTATTATCTAACAATTTAGCTAGTTTTGAGGCAAAAGCTCTCTCTCCTTTTGGACAGCTTTGAACATAAACCAGCTTCTAGGCACAATATCATGATCTCCATTCCAAAATGTTGATGATTATAGATTTTTTTTTTGTCTAGTTTTGATTTGGCCTTTTTTTCTGGTTTTGCATTCAAGCTGAAAGTGTCAGCTACTGCTGAAGACAGAACATTGACCTAGGTGGACCACAGGTTCCTTTAAAGTGGTATGAAAAAGTAGTGATGCAAGAATGTTTTTCTCAATGCATTATTGCTTGACTTTCCTGCTTTTTAGACTGGATATTTTTGTGGAGAAATTGCATTATTTCACATTTGAAAGAATGGAATTAGATATCTCTGGCTGTGGTTCTTTGGGGATTATTTGGCAAACCGTTTCTCTTTGGAGAGCTGAAGAGGTTAAAGTGGTATATACAGGTCTGGGTGAGAGAGATAAGCAGACAGAGAAAGGGATGAGATGATCAAAACTTCAGGAAAAATGTCTGGTTTTGAAATTTATTAGAGGGGCTCTGTTCTTGTAATGGTCTTCATCTTGTCTGGAAGTCCAACAAAATGCTTAAATTACAGGACTATCCTTCCTCTGCAAACTTTATTGCAATTAGCTTAAAGTTTTCTCAGAACCCATTTCCTGTTTATTTCAGAGTCACTATATTTATTGATTATTGTGAGGGTCATATGAGCCATGGGACTTTTCATTTCAAAATTTATCTAATTTGAATGTGTAGAACAGCCCAGCTCTTAGTTCCTGAATTCCAGGAAAAGTATTTGGAAACTCAGTCATACACTGCAATCAAAGTATTAAAATTCCATTTTTATTTCTGCTGTCATTACATGACTTTTTCATCAACTTTTTGCTCTTGCATATTTGTATGCTTGAGTCTTTTAATATCTGCTGGGCAAAGGTAATTTACTGTTTCCTCTTATTTTTATATGCATTTTTCTGAATGTCTTCTGACATTTCAAGTAAATACCTACATTAAAGAGAAATCATTAGCTATCTGTGATGTTGTTCACAGTGTAAAGTTTTGCTAAGCACATAATTTTATGCAAGTTTTAATCAAAAACTAAAAATCTATGAAATAACTAGACTCAAGGAAGACACAAATATCCATCAGAAAGTGACTTTGCTGTACTTGTTCAGTGCTTTCAAAACAATCAAACAATACTGAGACTGGGAGGGGGAGTAAATCTGTTTCAGCTGCACAGAAATTTTTAACCACAGGGCATATCAATAACAAGTTGCCAGCAGTGAAGTAATTGTATAAGTGTCTCCAAAATCCCAATGATTTAGCAGTCAAAAAATGTTTAAAATATCATTTTTTGTATGATGACTTTGATAAGAAAATAGGGGCTGGCTTTGAAGAATTATAAATATCAGATTATGGGTATCAAGGACAAAAAGAAAATGAAAATTTAATAAGTATTTAAGAGATGTTCATTAGGCCTCTCTCCTGTCAAACAGGATCTGTTGGGTAGTGCTGTCTCTTCTCCATTTAAAAAAATGCACTGAGAAATTACTGCTGCACAGCAGACCTGCTACCTGCTGTAAGCATTTGTATGTTTCTTATGGAAAACATCCAAAAAAAGGATTAATTTTTATGGTAATGGTGGCCAAATTGTTTAAACTGCCAACACACTCATTTGCCATAGCAAGCTAACTCCTAAGTAGACAGACAGACAGACACCAGAAAAAAGGAAATTCTGCAGGAAGTCATCAAGAAAAGGTTTATGTGCGGCTGACTTTGCTCCCTCCCTCTTTGAGCTACATCAATATTGACATTACCTTTCATTTGCCCATTTTGGATAAAGAGCAAGTTTCACATACATAAAGTAAATCTTTACCCATGTGCAAAATGAAGGAGCAGCATATATCTCAGGTGTTCCAATTTTGTAGGCAATAGGGCTGTTTGCCTGTGCAGCTGAGCAGTGTGCATCCACCAAATTAGAATTCATAAAAATATGTCTTCCCCAGAGATGTCTGAAGGTTAGCTCAACTTAAAGGAAATTTTTTTGATTGTGGGAAAGAAATAATATTATAGATTTGATTTTGACAAAATGATAGGTAACTGAGCACAGAAAAGTTCATGGGAATTAATGCCAAGTCTTCCATAAAATCATCTAATAACAGAAATGAGATAAAACATTTGTTCACTTTGCTTCTCCTATTATTTCAGACTCTTGAAAGTGATGATACGGGATTTAATTATCTATATACAGGTGTACAGTAAATATTCTTATTTTATTTCAAAATTGGTTTTATTTTAATTTAGCTATATATATATGTAATATGCTCAGCATAATCCTTCCTTACAGCAAAATAAAAAAAGATATTTGAATAATATTTTTTCCATTAAAAATTTATCTTTTTAACCTTATTATTATCTATTTGTATTATTATTTCTCATCTCAGACTCCAAAAATTTAATGATCTCATGAAAAGAAATTCATGGAACCTAAATTCCAGTCTGATCCTCCAGCTGCGATACACCTCCCACTGGGAATATGAGATAACCAGAATTAGAACCATGTAAATCTTTCAGGCAGCACAGGTTGCCTCAGAAAGTTTAAAATATAGTTTGCAATTTGATATGCTTGTTGAGATGGTCTCATTTTAGTCTAGGAAAGATATTGTAGATTCTTTGCACAGAAGAGATGGTGCTTTGTTTTGAAATGACAGGAACAGTTCGGCAATATTATTTGTATTATAGGAACAAATATATTATGGACAGGTAATAAAAACAAATACTCCATTCCACAGGATTCAGTTGAAAACTGACAGATTTTTCAGAAGTGTATTTTTAATAAGAAATTTGATTCATGGAAATCTTTGCTTTTACATCAGTTTATTTTGGTTTATATTTCCATCACTTACATTAGCATGTAAAACTTATATATTTTAACTTATATGTTTTACCTTCTGAGTTTCAGTTTCCTTGGTCATGATTGATTGCTGGAAAGTACAATGTTTAATCAAACACTTCCAGGCTGAGATTATGGCTACATTGTAGGCCAGATTAACATTTTGATTCCTATATCCACCATCAAAAGCCTGGGCCCAGCAAGCCAGATTGTAACACATATCTAGGAGTTAAATGCATTTTTTATTTTAAACTGAGCCAATTTTATTTTTAAGACCCACTGACAGCTCTTGCAGTTCAGTGTAATATCTGACCACTCTCTCTGTCAAAAGTGCACGGGCTTAATTAATGTCTTTGCATTGCTGTGAGTGACTGAAATAGCCAAGTGTGGACAACATGGGCAAAGTAACATCACACACAGTGTGATGAGAATGCAGATGAGAGTGGCATTTTAATGTCAGAGTTAGCTTGGTCACTTCATGCAAGCAGGAATACAGATAGAAATGAAATGTTGCTAGCTGCTTCTGAAGTTAAAATCATTTTGCCAGGAGATGTAAGTAACTGGTAAATCCTTCTGGTATAAAAGAAAAGATGCTATCCTCATCAAATCCCATTGTCTGCAGTAAAAGCATGCACTCCAGGCATATATTAGGCATGTTCTTTATTAGTAGTATGCTCTAAATTTCTTTAATGTTGATTAGTTTATGCTCTCTGGTCCAGATGTTTGTAAGACCATAATGAACCTCAAAGTATGATTTACGTAAATGTATTGGACTCAAAATACTACTTTTCACAGGACTTTAGAATATATTCAATAAGAAGTGATCCAACATGTGCAAATCATTATTTATAGTGCTCTCCAGTGATCCATGAAATCCCCTCACAGGATTTGTAGGAGAAGCGTGGTCATTGTCTTAAGACTTGCAGTCTACATAGAACAACCTGACATCTGTTATCCATTAAAGTCGAAGTGGAGAGGGCATCTGGGACTCCAAGCATGATAAGGGGTAAAATAAGTGTTGTTCAGTTGGACAACACTCTTAAAAAGATACTGGAATATATGCTTCCAAGGGGCAGGAACAAACTCCTAAACCAAGCCCTGCTTTACATTAATAGCAAGACTTGTTTGAAAGCTTCCTCTGCATTTTTTCTTGCTTTCATCTTTCTTTTTAAAGTGAAATCTACCTATAAGTGTGACAAAAATCATCCAATGAGGCAAGAAAAAATTATGAAAGATCATGTGCAATATACAGTCCTGTATTAGTAAATTTTGACAGGAGTATTTTGGGGGCATTCTAGTCACTTTAGGATAACTCTTAATCATTCCTTTTCCAAGATAAAGATTATTTATTTGCTAAATTAAAAGACTTCTGAATATCCTTATGAGAATGATACTAAGAGTCATACTCAAAGCATGTCCTTTGCATTCACTAAAATATTATTGCAGTATTTTGATAATCCTTGCTTTGGTAAATTCCGTGTACACTTTGTACTAAAGTAGATTTGATTTTCACCTAATTTCAAGATGGACTAGCTTAAAGGAATAGGCATTTCTCTAGGTTGCCAAATTCCATCTGAATGAGTAAATTAACAGAATTTGTCATCAGCTTTCACTTCTTAAAATAACTAGGAATTGTAATTATGTGCATAATTTGATCTTTGCAGTTTTGTGCAATTAAGATGCTATTTAAATATTTTGGATCTCATTCCAAAATGTTTTTTTTTTTTATTTTTTTTTTTTTACTCATCAGGGAGCAAAATTCTCTATTTTTCTGCATTAAATCTGTGTCAATAAGTCCACTAGATTATTTTTCGGGAAACTTAGGAGTAAGTTTTTCACTTTTCTAAACAAAGTAAAATCAATGCATGAGAGAAGAGCTAGTGATTAAGCCAAATTTGTTGCCTAGACAGAATAATTTATGTATTCAATAAGGAACAAGTACAATCTCAAGGAAAAAATTTTAAGTGTTGCTACCATCAAAGAACTTCTGTTTTTTAATAGTCCATTAATGACTGGTTTTTATTCGAGCTTCAGACACCTGAGAAATGTATTTATAGACCATTAAACCATTTGTGATTTTTTTTTTAACTTTGAGAGATTAATTTCAAAGTCCCCTTACAGCATTTGATATTTTGCAGAAAATGTTTTGCTCAATTATTGCTTGAAGCACCTGTTATTTTTTTCTTTGTAAGTCATTTAAATTATCAGCTGAGAGCTTAATTTAGTAAAAAAAATAGGTGTTCCAAAATCGTGTCATATTTCTGTTTAAATT
Source organism: Melospiza georgiana (assembly GCF_028018845.1). Lineage (NCBI taxonomy): Eukaryota > Metazoa > Chordata > Aves > Passeriformes > Passerellidae > Melospiza > Melospiza georgiana. Next base: position 38,055,342 of record NC_080430.1, on the reverse strand, counting down.
TTCAAGGAAACATGTACCTTATCTTTGGGAAATCAAATTATTATACTGTACCTGATGTACCCAATGTCAAATACCTCCAACTTCTTTATATGATGCATGAAAGATCTTTAAAGAAAAATTTCTGTATATTCAGAGGTGAAGGTTGTTAATGACATTGACATCTTCTTGATCAGACAAATCATTCTAGCAATACATGAAATACGTGTTGATATAGAATCATCCAGCAATATAGTCACTACTGTGTCTGAGTAATAATCAAAACAGAAGTGAAAGTGTGATTAAGGATATATTTTGTATTTGAAACACACAAACATGCATAAAGGGTTTGAAACATGGTTTTTATTTTTTTTCTTAAGGGCAAAGTTAATGTTTTCTCAAAGTGGAGTTCCTGTATTTTACATTTTTCTGTGGGCACAATAGTAAGCAGCATTTTTAACTCTGCCACTCTGTGATATTCCTTCCATGAACAGTGAAGACAAACATGTGATGCAATGTCATACAAATGACATATCTCCTACCATACAAATGTATGCATTCTTTAAGTCTGTGATCAGAAGTTTTCCATCAAAAATAGAAAATTGCTCTTCAGGCTTTATTTTCTTGTCTGTTGAATTCTTACAGCCCTAGACTTCTGTGAAAATTGCTTTCTGGGAAATTCCTTTTTCTTGTTCCATGCCATTTTGGTGTCGGCTTTTTATATAACTTCTGTTTCTGACACAGCTCTCTCTTCATATGTGCTAGATAACCTTCATATCCCTTGCCTCTTAAAATCTCTCCACAAAGCCTGAATCCCTTAAATAGCCTTCCAGGTTTTTATCTCTATACTCCTCACAACACACCTTCTTCCACATTTTCTAAATATTCTCAGGGGGCAGCATAAATCCTTCAAAGGCATGTAAACAAGCTTGGCAATGCAGACTTAGTTGTGTGAATGAAGTTCTAAGCCTGTTGGAAAAATGATTTCTTTTTCCATGATGCATGTGAAGTGTCAGTATTTTAATACTTCTGATGGTATCATGCATGCATGCAAGGAAAGTCTTTGAATAAAAAGACTGTCTTTACTTAGCTTTAGATGTGTTTATTGAGACTTTATGCAATCACAGAACCCAGATTTTGTGCTTTGATCATGAGTAACCCCCCTATTGGCCACCAACTCCCAACAACCAAAAAAAGGAAACCTTACAGAAAGTAGATTTGATGCAATTTTGTCAAGAAACTTAAAGTCCACAAAGTCTAGAGAGCATGTCTCTTAAAATGACCGAGGAGATCCCTCTGTCATCAAGAGCTGAATTAACTTACCACTGCTGAAGCACTGGGAAGAAAAAAACCAATGGAACCACTTTGTTCAACAGCTGGTACCGAAAGAGGCTGATGTTGCAAACTGAGCTATACCTATGTTAGTTTTGTTTACAGTTGCAATATCATAGTCATTACTTCATTCAAAAAAAGTCAGGAAATAAATGTTGTGGGTATTTCTACTCCTGCTATTATGGCAGTTTGAACCTTTTTCCCAAATGTGGTTAGCAGGTTACAGGTATTCAAACATAGAAGAGTTAATTCTTGCTGTCATGCATGTGGATAAGAGTGCTCAAAGTAAAACAGCAAGTTAGAGAGGAAACCTGGCAAGCGAATCCATTAATATAAAACAAAACAAAAATACAGTTTTTCAGAATAACAACAAATGGTATTTTCGTCATGCAGGTAAACAATTTAATATTTCACAGACTAGGCAGTGAGGTGTAACCTTGACAGACAGATTCACAAATGGAGATGCGGTATACAATTTTCTATCATGGGTTTTTTTTTTTTTCAGAGGGTTTAGCATCAACACAGTACATGTTCAAAATGCTGAAAGTGGAGGTGAAAATCACTCTCAGTTGTTCAAAACTGTCTTTCTTGCAGAACAAACTGCACTGAGGAGGCAGTTCATTTTTTTCTGTAACATTTAAACATTAAGGTGTGTGGGCATGCACGTCTGTGCTTAGCTGTGTATAAACATAATGCAGCATCCTAGACTGTGCAGCTGGAGTGGGCACTCTTAAAACAAATGGCTTGATGCTAAGGACCAATAGAGCTCTGACACAGGGATTTACTAAAGTGAATTTGTAGCTAATCAATTTTTCTGTGAACTATTCTCAAAGATTTATGTTCAGAACTCATAGTAGTAATTGCAAACCAAACCTGAGGCTTTTCACCTTGAATTTCATAGAATTGATTTGGTCTGGCAGATCTGGATTTCAATCCAGTCATGTTTAAAGGGAGAGGGAGAACAAACTGAGAAAATGATGAAGGATTTTCAGCTCTCAGTCACCTCTTAAAGCAGTGGTGCCCAAGAAGAGGATACTTGTTTATGTGATTTAAGAATGATTACACAACTCTTCTTTTCTTATCATGTAGGTGAAAAATCTCTGACCCAAAGTGTTCCTTGTGTTCCTATAATTCTATTATTGTAGAGGTCTGTTCAAAATATGTAAGAGACTTCATGTATAGCTGCCATAACTGATGAAAATTGTTTCCAGAATATGTCTTTTACTCTCAGACATTTTGGTCTGGAGTAGATGTTGCATTAAAGCCCATCATTTTTGAAATTCTCTAAGCACAATTTGTAAGATTTTATTATTGTTATCTGATCTACAATATTGAAAGATTTTTCATGTAAGTTACCATAGTGCTCATGCAAGCCCATTTGTGTTCCACGTGTGAAAAGTGATAAAATTATTTCCAAGACAGATATTTCACAGTAATGAATGAATTTGTAAGATATCTGCACAAAAAATTGAACTGTTGGCTTCCTAATTTGATATTCCAAGTACAAAGTTGACTACTTCATACATGAATAAGTGGTTTATGCAACCCAGTACATGAAACATCAACCTAGAATTTTCCTCTGTTCCCTTTTTCCTAGTGGAGAGGCAGTTGGTTTTACAGCATCATCTGTGCATGAAGCTCAAGCTGGTTGGCCATAGGTCCCAATAGAACCCTTGTGTAAACAACACAAACAGATACGTGGACAAAAATAGTGCAAGTCTGGAATTCAGGGTAAATTGAGTGAGAATTTTGCAAATTTGACAGGTGATTTAACAGCAGCTGCTGATACTGGTGATACAAGCCAGTGCAGTGCAAGACTTTGGTCATAAAGCAGCAGCCTGTGAATTACTGTGAGCCATTGGACTGGAGAAAAAGAAGAGAATCTGAAAGGAAAAAAGCATTAAAGGACTTAAAGTTCAAAGGGGGAAGAAGCAGTGTACATCTAGACAAGAGTAATGAAATTTTTTTGAAGGCTCAGTAGATAAACTTTTGAGCTAAATATGTTTCCAATTTATAAGAGCATTACTGAAATATTTTTCATCATTTACAAACTCATGAGATTTATTATATCTTTTGCAAATATTACCTCTTGAAAGCTTGAAACAGCAAAAAAACACTTACCATTTGTTCCTGTCCATCATGCATGCAGATTGGTTTTTTTATTGTCTGGATGCTGGCACTATTTATTTTCTTTTTTTGGAAAATAACATTGTTGAAGTATTTGTTTTGGAGAAAAAACTCCACATATAAAGAACTACATGGATTATGCTAACAGCTATGAGAAATTATATTTAAGAAGAGGCTGGTCACAATTTAGGTTTAAGGGTATTGTTATACTCTCTTAAATTCAGCTGGTTAGGTCCAGTAATTATAATCTGACATACAAAACTATATGAGAAGATAAAAATACGCTATTTCTGTGGAAGGGATCTATGGCAATATTCCCTTTTTGAGACTTTTTAATAGATCAGCTGTTGTAAGAACAGCTTATCTTCTTCCATTTTTTGGTGCTACTTACAGAAAAGTTCTCTTTTGTGGCCTTAAACTGCATTTGAAGAAATTAGCTGAGTAACCAGAACTCTGTACTGCAAGCACAGCCTGAAGTGACTGGGGAGTGCAAGCGCTACTGGTGATACTTTGGAGAGAAATTGATTATGTCATGTCTTAGACCAGTGTAACCAGTGGCAAACTTAGCAGAATCACTGCAGCAACGTATCAGGCTACATGAGCAAAAGTGAGATCATAAAAAATGCTTGTCTAGTTTTAGCAATTAGAATAAAGGAATGGCTTAGGTCATGAAATGCATTCAGAGGATAACTTGGCAGCCAGAGGTATGGTGTAATCAGCTCACAAAAGACTTTCACCTATGCAATTAAATGAGAAGCTTGTGTCTTTTTGTTTGTAAACTGTCTTTGAGAGAAATATGGGTGTCCTCTTCATAGCATACAAAATGAATTTGAAAGATATTTTTTAAAACACCAATTACCCAAATATTTTGCTAAAACTTACCCTTCCTGGGATGTCAATTGTTATGTGACATTTTTTCAGTATCCCTGTAGAGCAGAGGATTGGTTTATCAGACTCATCTTATTTGGCATTATGGCAGCTGCATAATTAGACTGATTAAAAGTATTAATAAATTTAGATGAAAAATTGATAAACAGCTATCCATCTGCAAATTTCTTGGCATTAGGCACAGATAGGTTAGATCTGCAATTCCCCTGTCCACATTGTGTATCCTTTTTAATTCTGCCCTATCTGCTGACATTTGAAACAGCTGTTACAGCCCGAAGTCACAAAAAGAAAGATGTTACACAACATGGATGCTTTCCAGTCCAATAATATTTATTTTTGTGGAATTGGTGAAAAACTTAAGTCTGCAGAGAGATCATTGATCAGTTGACAAAGTTGTGATTTACATGTTAGAAAAACCTGCTTGGTAGCTCCCAAGTATGTGCACTAAATGATTTAAAGGTATGACTCTTTCCTCAGAGAGAAAAGTTCCATTCAAAGTCCTGCAGTGAAGCTAGAAATGTTAACTGTGATGCACACTATTTAATTAAACAATTATTAAATTATTTAAACTATTTAAGCAGAAGTTGAAAGGCTGAAATCAGTACTCACAATTTTCCCAAGCTGAGTGAGTTCTCTGAGATTCCATCTAGGAGAGCATGTTAGAACAAATTCCGTGTACAGTGACAATCTCACCTAATATTGGCTGGAATGTTGACTGTTGTGGGCTGTGTCTTCAGATCGTGAAAGAGCACAGACTCAGAGGCATTTTAGTCCAGATCATCTTTTCTGGCATCACTGAGTTCTGTTGTAAATGAAGTTTGAGAAGTTATAGCCTAATGAAGACAATGAAGAAGATTACTTAGTGAAGTGGACAGTAAGTGAACTTTAGCTGTTTGCTTGCTTGCTTGCTTGTTATATGAGGACATTTATTGGGTTTTCCATAAGTAGAAAAGTAGTCAGACAGGGCATGAAAGTGCACACACAAAAAAAAAAAAAAAAGTGTTTGGGGTCCAAAAACCCCAACTCCTAGAATTTATTTCCTTTAAGACAATAAATATTAAAATTTCAGCTAGAAAGAAAGGTAATCCTGCTGGTTATTTGCTTTAATGTTCCATTTTGACTTTTCTACTCTTACTTAGTGTCAAGCTGCCTGTGCAAGTGCTATAGGTGGTTAGCAACTTATAATTGGCCCTTAGACCTTCACCTTTTTAGGCTATATTTTAAAATATTTTGTTACTTTTGAGGTCTGCTTATATTAAAAAGGACTGAATGCTTTGCTCTCAGCTAGTGGCAGCTCTACTCTTCCTCACTGACATCTTAGCCTAGCATGTAAAATTGGGAAATCTTATCTTCTTTGTACTGTGTTTCTAAGGATTCTCATAACATCTCAAAGCTGCATCTTCTACTGCATGCTGTAGCCTTTGAAATGTTGAAATATAATTTCCACCTTACTTTACAAACACATGGAAGCTAAGGATAGAAGGAGTGAAGGGATTTGGGGTTTTTTTTGATGAGAATTGTGTTGAGATTGCCACATTGTTTACCTACTGAATCTTGACTTGAATTTCTTATGAGAAATGTCTGAAAGCCATAAGAACAAGTTTATAAAAGCACAGCTTGTCACCTCTGAGTTGTGATGTTTATGATTGACTTTCTGTTCCTGCAGAATTTTATTGATGATACAAAACACACCTTCCACACTGAATGAGTTATCTTGTCTACACTGATCTTCATCTCTTTTGTCAGTACAATTCATTTTAGGAGTAGTGAATATTCAAGTGGTTGTCCAGAGTTATTTCCTGCCATGGTATAGACATGTTTTCTGTTCTATATGTTTGTAAACAATGCACAGCCTTTAAAAATCTTGGTTTCACTATTACCTGGACATGCAAGGTATCAGATATCTGCATGCTGTACAGCAAACAGACTTGGGAAGCACACTAAAGTGGCTTTCCAGGAAAACTGATGGAAAGTTTATTTTGAAACCTAATGCCTCAAATCCTTCAATTTTCCAAATTATTGTTTTAATTCTGTATATAGTAAATAAATATATTTGGGTTGCGCTGGTATAATTATACTTTGAGGGAGAGGAGACAATGTGTAGCCTTTTGGAGAAGAGTGAGGGCACAAGGTTTTTTCTAGTGGTTGAATGGTAACGGAAGCCTGGAGCTGTTGCTTTGAGCATTTTCCCACCTTCTCGTTTTCCATTTCACAAAAATCTTGCATCTGTACAAACGTATGCATTTTTCTCATGGTCATGGATTAAGGGATGTGTTGATCTGTAGATTCACTTGGTCTGCAGCTCAGAGGCTTTGAGAGGGAGGAACCAGTATTCTCTTCTCTGATCAACTCACAGTCTTTCTCTACCACTCACAAAAAAACCCTCAATTATATATATATACATATATGTATATATTTCTAATTCTGTAGACTTGTATCTCCTAAGGCTGTAGGTCAATTGCCAGCAGAAACAATTGGCTTACAAGATCACAAATGATGCAGATTTTCTGAAGGAGAAGTAAGTAAGCTCCCTACCTGCTTGCCAAATGACTAATGCACAAGCATTATGTAAGGAAACTTGTGCAAGGGTTGGCCAAATTCTTTCATAAATTAAAACACTGGAATTTTCCCAATGGTTGAAACCTCCATTTTGTAGTCTGTATTGAAATTTCAGAGACTGTCATATCTGAATTTTTGCTTCAGAAAAGCAGAGCTGTTACCTTTCATAACCTCTGCTAAGGTTTTAAAAATGCTGTGTGATGCATGTTATCCTAAGAAAATCTATTTGTAATTTTGTCTGTATTGAATAGCAGCAACCTTAAGAGCTTGAGAATACACCTAATATAGTGTATCAATGCTAAAGAGATGCTTAAATGTCTTTATATTGGATATTGCAGAAGCTGAAGGATGTTCAGAAGTTTGTTGTTTCAGCTGCTGTTATTCTACTAATGCAGCCATACCACAACTTTTAGCCAAGGTTTTTGAAAGCTAACACAAAAAACTAAGCCCTTAATTCCATATTTTTCATCCAAATGACTTTTTTAAGTGCAGCTGGTTTCATCTGAAAAATTTGAAACACTTATTGCATTTTTTTAATCATTTTCTACGTACTAAGTAGGAGTAAGCAAGAAGTGATAAAATGCATTCTACATCATAAAAAAACAACCGTCTCTCTGGTAATCCCTCAGACCTTACACAGAATTATTCTTAGTTATTGTTATTAATTATATTATCCAGTTGGTAATTTTTTCCCCCATTCTCTGTGTATTCTTCTCTTCAGTAGGGCTTTGAACTAGATTTCTTGACATAAGACCTGATGTGATAATAGAAATGCTAAAAATACTGTCTGTTAGGAGGGAAAAGTGGGTTTTAAAGAAAAGCCATAATGCTAAACTGAGTGAAGGTGAGGCTATGGAGTGATGATTAGTGCCTTTATGTAATCCTTCAAATTTACAAGCTCATTAACAAATATTTATATGTCTAAAGGCTGTTGAGGCAGGCAGATTGCACCTATTCACCTAGACACTGTGTAAACATGAATATGAAAAATACATACAGTTATTCATAAAATAGCTACAAATGAGAGCAATTTTCAAATATTTGGGCTTTTATTAGTGCTTTCATGGACTCATTCATACATTTTTTTCCATTATAGTGTACATGGGAGAGAGATATGACAATGAAAAATAAGGAACCAGAACAATAGTATATTACCCTGATAAGGTGAACTTCTATTTTGTCTTTTTCTCTTTTCTAACAGATAATGCTGGATCTGAATGATGTCAGATCTAGTGATGTTTGAATAACTATCATGTACAAGAAAGGAAAAAAATTTAACAGAGGAAGCTGGGGTATGATTTTGTAAGTGCTGTAGTATTTACAGCCTTCTTTAGAAGGGAAGCTGAAACCTTTTTTGTTGCTACAGTGTTGTGTTGTTAGGGAAAGAACTGCATACAAAGAAAAATGTGGCACATGAAGAGAATGACAATTTGGGTTTACCAAAGAAATTAATCAAAGCTGTAATTATGGTCATTAATACCCTTTCCTGCTTGGGGAAAAAAAATTGAACAGAACTAGCAGAGATTGCAGTTATTATCAGTCCTGTTCCTGTTGCTTAAGATTTCCTTCTTCAAATATCCCTCCATGATATTTGTTCTGAACAGACTGGAGCTCTCATTTTCCTATGACTAATGCCTAAGAAGCACAGCTTTACCGTGTAGTTACCTTCACTCAACACGACAGAACTTCTGTCTTTGCAAGTGTTGGACCAAACCTTCTGAAAATTACCTACATCATTATAAGTATTAATTTATGTCACTTCTAGTTTTCCAGATAACCTAGGCATTTAATGTCAGCCTTACAAGAGGATATATAGGAAAAGACCAAAGCAGAGCAAGAATTAGATACTTCATCTAGAACCTTCAAATATTTGCTATAGCCAGTCTTGTGCTGCCATTTTGATACTTATATAGATTAATATGCAGCTACTCTCTTTTACTGTCACTGCAAACTAAGAGCAGTGATTTCTTTTAAAGCCTATTCTAGCTTTGTTTCCTAAAATACAAACCCATAATTGTTTTGTGTGTAATTGGTTAAATTAAATAAAATATTTGATTCTATGAGCTTTGAAAATAGGAGTGATACCTATGAATGGTGCCACAAGGAAATACTTCTTGATTTTTACTGTTCTCTTGTGTGCAGAAGTATTTATATTATTCATGAGAACAGCTTTGGGCTAGAAAAACATCACTTCTTGTATTTTTCTTCTGTGGAGAACTTGCCTGATAAAATTATCATATTGACTAGATAAACACCCCAAACAACAAAGCACTAATAACCTCTCTGCTGGATATGTGTGGATGGCGTCAGGGAGCACTACTGGAAGAGATAAAATGGGGTTGATCCAGTCCCTTCTGACAAAGACAACATTTGATGAAAGGGAACTCATTAAATTGTCAAAGTAGACAGGTTTCTGTTGGTCTTTGCCTACCCCAGGACCATTCATCCAGCTTTACTGTGGTTTACTCAGTATGTTTCTTCTGCCAGCTAATGTAATTAGACTAATAGTTCAGTTGGTAGCAGTCTGCCTGGAGGCAAAGACTGACACATGAGAGCCAACATAGATGGCTTGTGTTGCATAAAATAATTCTTTTATTAAAAAGTAAGAAAAAGCAACGAAAAGCATGTAAATTATACCAAGAACTGTGATGACACTGAGTTATTTAGAAATTGTGGTCTGTATTGTCTGTGAAACCCTCTGCAAACCTCATTCAATGTTTTTGACTGTAATGATGACACAGAGCATTTCATAAACTCTCTGTTTCAGTCCTAGCCCTGAAGAAACCTGTGGTGGGTGGGAGAGAGGAAGGAACAGAGGGCATGCAGGCAGTAGTAAAATAATTTATTTTAGAATATGGACCCTGGTGGAGATTTAAGAACAAGTTAAATAGATGGTCATAGTAACTGCAGCTGTGAATAGTAAAAGAGTCTTTTCCAGAGACTCTGAAAATTGCAAAAGGTTTTCTTTTCCCTGGCACTCAACTGGATGCTACTTTTATAGCAAGAGTGCTCTTTTCAATTTACAAAATATGTTATTAACCATATGTGATCAGTCAGGGAAAGAATTCCTTGTAAAAACATTGGACTGAAGAAGACTAATAAAAATCTGAATGGGATACCAGGAAAATCAAAACAATTATTTACTCCAAAGAGTAAATTAAGGAATGGCAATAATACTAACAACTCCTGTACTGTTGTCTCCTCAATTCCTTGTGAAATCTGTTATTCCAAATGTGGGCATTTGGTATCTCAGCTACTTAAGGAAGAGCAGGTGTTTTGTAACAGAAGTCATTGCTGATCAGTCCCTGGAACACATCCCCTACAGGCTCCACTTCCAATGCACTACAGGACAGATGTGTGAAAGGATGTCTCCTCCCTGCTCTCCCTGCCTGGTCTCCACTGAGAAAAGTTATATAATTGTGATGCTGGTACCGCAAGGGACAATTCCTATGTTAGACACAACTTCAGTTATTGCCAAAATCAGATTTACTAGTTCATTGCTTTCCAGTAAAGGAAGTGAGCTGCTGTAAAGGGAATAGCTTTAATTATTCCTGGATTCAAGACAGGGGAATGCCATGAGGTATTACACTTAAAAGAGCAGTCAGAAGTCAGACCTTTTAGAAATTCTGAGTTATATTCTAGTTATTTTAATTTACTTCTAGGGATTCTATGACTAAATCTGTTTTGAAACTTAACATTAAGATGGAGGTTTTGAAGAGGACATTCAACTTGCTTAAAATGCAAAAAAAAATCAACTACCTGCTTAAAATGGAGAGCAATCCTTTCCAATCTGCAGTGCAGTTCACTTATTCTTTCCTTGTTCCATTTGATTAATGAAAGCAGTGTATTTTCTCCTCTTCTGCTGGTGATTAATACTTCTCCATGTTTCTTTGTTTTTGGTGGCAGATTGCTGGGGAGAGATTCCACTGTAAATTGTTTTTGATATCAAGTTTTAAATAGGCTTTGCCAACCTACTTATTTTGTGAAAAATACTTCTCAGTTTGCAGCAGTGTAGAGCCTAGACTGTGCCTTCTCTGTCTCTGTCAAAGAGAAGGGGAGTTTAGGAAGGGCCCTTTCAAAGCTCACTTCCATCACTAGAGTTGACAGTGCAAAGTTAAAGAGAACAGCTTGCCTGCTGCTTCCTTTCCCATGTCTGCATGGGGTGTGTGGGTCAGCAGGAGCAGCAGTCAGAAACTCAATCATAGTTACTTACTGACCTTGGTAAGAGCAATATCTTCTCCTGGGCACATGGCGTGACTTAAAGCTCTAATGAGTTTTTGGGTAGGAAGGTAATACTTTGAATACACAGAGAAAAGTTGCTCCCTGAATTCTCCTTGGGGAAATACTGTCTCCAGTACTGACTGGATATAACTCATGCCACCTGGACCTTGGCACTGATGCAGGCCCTATTTTTAAACATTATTTTGGGCTTCTGTCTGTGCTGGTGATTCACACGGTGCCAAGGATGTTCCTGGATACAGAAATGCAATCATCCCTTCCCACTGCTGTAGCTGTCTCTGGATGACTTCTGGATGAAGCTGAAGCACCCAGATATCCCTGGGCAGTCTGGCATTCAGTACAAGCCAAGGAGCAACAGAGGCAGTTCATGTGCAGCTGGCCTGCTTTGGAGGAGCAGAGGATGATAATACAGATGGGGACTGTGCTGTGTGCATGTGTTGGCCTCTAGAAAGAAACATTCAAGGCAAATTTATTTTACTGTAGGATGTCTTGCAAAACTTTTTTCCTTTTTGGGCTTTTAGCTTTTTCAGTTTTTTCAGTTCTTTGGTTTTTATTGGTAATAAACTCAACTGATGCTCAATTTCTACTCATGTACTAAGATTAGCTGTGAGTATATTTTTTATTATGTTTACTTTTACTTAAAGTTGGTAAATGAATACAGAGATGCATGAAGATGTAAAACTGGTGGTAATTTTTCAGCATAGCCTCAAGCATGCAAAAATCCTCTTTTCATTTGAGTGTGAGCTCCACCTGTTAGGCAAACACTGTTATGATTTCAAATCAAATTTTCACTACAGAGTACCCGTTAATTAAGCTGTGAGAGTAATTTCAGCCAGCAGCTCCTTGCATGGGGACCCTTTCACTCATAGCCAGTGAAAGTTGGTCTTCTTCTGCCTGGCTGAGGAAAAATCTATACAATCATAAGGACAGCTCAGTGTCCAAACTCAATCACCAAGTGTCCCTTAAATGACCTGAAAAATAAATGGCTTCTCCTCATCATTTCCTTACCTTCCAGTCGTATTTTTCTCAGCTACATTTGCCTAAGAACCCAAAACTCAGACATGGTGTGACATTTCTCTAACTCCTTCGCTTTCCACAGGCTTTTTACCCCTAGCTGTTGCTGTTGCTGCCAGCTCAATTAACCTCAACTGGAACGTAGTTGTCCCTCTGTGGTTGAAGATTAATGAACTGTGCTTTAAACCAAGAGAACTGCTAGTAAAAATTAGGTATAATTTCATTAGAATATTTTGTACTCCTAATTAATGAAGAAGGTCATCTGAGGACTTGACAGAATTGAGTTTAACTGGAGGAAAATATCCACAGATCAAATATATGAAGTTTGCTACTTCCTTTTCATCATCACTCTCTCTGTGGGCACCTTTTGTTACCAAACATCCTGTTTTCTGTCTCCCTGCCATCAAATCACTGCCAAGGCATCTTGATGGGAAGCATGGAGTAGAGGCAGCAGTAAAATGAAGTCATTTGTTGTGCAGCCAGTTGTTTCTTCATGTTGTTTCTGAGTGATGAGCACTGTGCGTAATATGATTTATTTAAGTGTTAAAAAGCAGGGGCTGCTCAAAATACTGAGGTCATTTCTTCTCCACTTACAATCCCAGAAAATTCCTGGTATTTGTCTTTCATACTCATTCTGGGAAATTTTGTAGTCCTTCAGTTTCTCAGTAATGCTTGTTTGGTACATTTGGGCAAAAGCTTGGGCAATACCTTAGACATGTTCAGACTCACTTTCTGGATATTAAAAGTAATTTTGATAAACACCTAGACAAAGAAAGTTAACAAGGAACTTGACCAAGAAAGTATTGACAAGCCAGGATAGTGACAAGGAAAGGGAGACAAAACAGGTAAAGAGCTGTTTAAAAAACAGACTTTAAAAAAAAGTTCAAAAAAGACAGCTCATCAAAAATTTTCAAATACTGTTCCTAGTTTTTCATACTCAGCTTTTTTTATTACTTCGGAGCTCTTGACCCTTCCATTATGGCATAATAATTAGTATCCATCCTGTAGAAGATCAGGTGAACACCATGGTTTCTAGTATTTCATATTGTGCCAATGAAGGTGACCATAAAGTGATGAATTGAACAGTTGTCAATCATATATTTAGGTCTTTTATGCCAAAAAACCCACTGATGTTTGCTATTTATGTCTCTAAATCATGATGTAATTATTTTTTCTTTGAGAAAATTTATATGGGTCCTTCTGAGTTCTAAAAATATACTTCTATCTCTCCAAGTAAATATATCTATTCTGAGCAGGATATATCTATAATAAATAGATTGAATCCAAGTTTTGAAAGTAAAACTAAGTCTAATGACAGGATTATTGATAATATGATACCAAAATATTTTTTTTGTACAATATATTGTAGAGGGGCCAGATACGCACCGACCACAAAATATGCAAGTTTGTATTCTGCACATATAAGGGATAAGAAGTTGATACATTTAAGTCAAAATTTTTCACAGTATTTTATTTAGGTGCTGGAGCCAGTGATGTGCTAGCACACATGCTTACGTTTCAGCATATGAGAACAGAAAATCAGCTAAGTGCAAAAGTATCTGTCAGCCATAATTTTGTTGGAGGTGATACTTTGGTTTTGGGGTACTCCACTATTCAATTTATAGATTCTAAAGAAATTAAGTCTTATCTTCAAATGCAGTTACCACAGAAGTAGTGGAAAATGGAGTTTTCAAAGCAGCCCAAGGAAACTGAGGACACAGTTTTCTTTGTAGTCAGGAAAATAACATTGTGAGTCGCAGTCCCAGCCCTGAACGTGCCGGTATCAAGGGTCTGTGTGGGAGCATTGGCATGGGTTTGTTATAAGCTATACAGCCAGCTGATGATGATCCTGCAATACTAAGTGGTTTCATACAGTGAAATATTTCATATCAAGTTCTGTTTGTTATGAGAAAGAACGTGCTTTCTACCTTCTGCACAGGTGCAGTTGTTGGGGTTTTTTGGCTTGTTTTGTTGTTTATTTTTTTTTCCCTGAATAGTGTTATGGGCCAAATGCTCAAACCTTTTATGTCAAAGGCGAAGTTTGATTTAAATGAGACCAGAATGCATGGGTATGTGCTAAATCAGATATTTTTAAATGTGTGCCACTTGAGATTGCGGAAGAAAAAACATGCTCATAAATATTTGTGATTTGTTTGAAGTCAGAGTACATTTCTCTCTCTGTGGGTCTATTTATAGCTTCAGGATAAGAAATTCTTAGGCTTAGTGGCAGGAACTGATGAGTGTAACTTTCACATGCTCAGAAGAAAAACATGAGTTGTAATTTTCTATTTCTTCAGACTAAAGAAAATTCATGACTCTTGTAGCTGGGATATAAAATTAATCCTGCTTACTTAGGAGAACCTTAATCACAATACACTTTTCCATTTGAACCATGGTATCTGTAGTACTCAAAGAAGTCAGTTCTCACAGAATATTTTTTCATCTGTCTTTGTCTCTTGTTAAAACAGACCTTTGATTTTGCCCGTGACTAAGATTAGATTGTAATGTAATATTTTTATATTTTTAGTTTTTATTCTGTTGCTATAAAGACCAGAATCACAAATGGATTCTTTTGAATCCTGAAGTGTTCCTTTTTTTTTTTTTTTTTTTTTTTTGCTGCTGTAGTCCAGTTCCGTAAAATATCAGCAATCAACTTCTATACCAAAGCCAAGCAGTGACAGTTGCAATAATGAATATTTGCTGTGGGCCACTGGTATGAAAATAGCACAGTGCTGCAAGCCTGCGTCACCAGAAACAAATCTTCCATTTGACTGTGGCTGAATTTCCAGCTCAATTTTAGAACATTTATAATTGAAATAGCTCTTAAAGCACTGTCATAATACAGTGTTAAGAAATGCTGATTCAGTCTACAAGGCATGAACTCAAATGCCTTCCTACTTCTTTTTGGTGTTGCTTTTCCTTGTTTGTTTGGTTTTTAATCCCTTATACCTTTAATGCTCTGCCCTGTATTTAAGGCACTGAACTCCAGACAGGCAGCAACACTAAAATATTCAAAGGGACCCACACTGGTTAGATTAGAAGTTCTTGTGAGAAAAGGAATTGAATTGCCTCTTTGTAAGCTTACTTGACAGCTTTTAGAATGTTTTATTCCTAATCTCTGCTGAAAATTCTAAAGTTTATATGAGAATGAGCAGCTTTGCATGTTTAAATATTTCGTGACTTTTACATGGTGAACTTCAATGGCTTTCTATTTATGTTTTAATGTCATTAATGTATTTGCATTAGTAGAATATCAAGTGTATTCACATAGGGCACTTCTTAAAATGCAGAATAAATGCACTGAACTTTGATTTTTTTTCCTGATGACCTTTACCATTTTTAATTTTTTATATACTATGCTGCTTTCATTTGTGCATTTCAAAATACCCTCAAAATATTCAAATCAGCTAGCATAATTGTCTGTATTTTCTTTTAGCTTTTAAATAATTACATAGTAAAATATTAGATCAGCAAAGATACAGAAGGTCAGATACTTGAAGCAGCATAAAATCTGTTGTAATTTCAGCTTTTATTGTTTTATTTCATTCATTGCCTCGGGTTTTCCTAAGGAAAGTAAAGAAATTATCATCTATATTTTGCTTAGGGCTAAATACTGACCCTTACACTGCAAAGCTGGCAGTGGTGATTGATGTATATTTCTAATTTCCTGCAAGATTAGAATGAGCACCAACTTTGCTATCAATCCTGAGAGAATGTTAATGTCCTCTTTCCCCTGCCTGGGCCATCTGTCCCTTGCCTTCCATGTCACCAAGAGAGTACCTTGGCTAAGCCTACTACTGTACAGTAGTACCAGGATGCAGAAACTGATGTTTAAAAGCAATGTTAATGCTTATAAAGTGACTGGGTTTGGATTTGAATTGGGCTTTTGAGGAAAATAATTCACTGCAGCAGTTTTTGACTGAAGGAAAGCAAACATTCAATGGATTCTCTGGAATGGGAAAGGAGTGACTAGTTAGCTCTACAATTTTGTGGACAGATCTTCTAAGGCTTTATTTTTTCATCAGTTTCCCAACAAAATGCCTAATATTTCAATTTTTTTCTTTTGAAACCTTATAAAAAAAATCATAACTAAGAAGACACTCTTCAACAAGGTAACCTCATTCCTTCTGCACTGATATTTGACATCCCCAGTACCTTCAGGATATGAAAACTTCCAGGCACTCTTTCAGGGAAGAGAAAACCAAATTGTGATTTGACCTTGAGTGGGACTTTGTTTTTTGCTACATGCTTTAATGCCTGTCAATACCTAGAATATTCACGTGAAAATCTGCTTTCTTGGATTTATGAATGATAATTTTTAAAAACCCTCTGTGAGAGTATGTAGAAACATAAAAAAATATACAATGTAAACAACTTAATAGAGCTTAAAGGGTTGTATTCCCACTGACTGAAAGGGAATCATATTTGTGTAGATATCTGTGTAGATATTTGTTCAGCCAGATTCAAGTCCCCCAGTAGTAAATATTTCTGGATTTGTATAGGTAGGTTATTCCCAGGCTTCATAAACTTTAATATTAGAAAGAATTTCCTCACATCTAATCTAAGTCTCTCTTGATGTAATCCAATAGTCCTTGTTCTACTAGGAGGGATGAGGGAGAAGAGTATATTCTCTTATATTTAGCTGCCTTCTACAGATATGAAAAACAATGTCAGTGCTCGCTCTTTTTCTTCCATATTCACAGTTCATGTTTTCTAAATTTGTAATTTACTTTGGCTCCCTCCATCACAAACCCTCTCTTGTTGCTTTGCATTTGTATTGTTTATGAATTAACAGCAAAGCAAGTAATTCTTGGGTTTTTTTTTTGCCATTGATGTCCCCAGGCTGGACACAGGGCCTTCAGAGCTGATCAGAGGAAGAAAAAATACCTCCTAAAGCTTTTGCTTTGCAATTTCAGTGTGGTGGAGACCTGTTTTATAGCACAATGATAGAAGAGATCTGTGTTCATCATGTCTGCTACTGAAAGATTTTTCTGAAAACCAAGCAAATAAACAAAGAAAACAATCAAAATGAAATATACAATAAAATTTCCCCAAATGCAGTACTGTGGTTGTTGTTCATCATTCTGTTTTAATAGATCAGATTAAATCTACTGAGTGTGGATTCCTGCAATTGTCTTTACTGAAAAGCATCTAATTTTCTAAACTGTTTCTTCAATGTATTAAAATTGTTTTGAATCAGGTTTCTCAGTGTGTTTGCCTTACTTCCAATTTGATATTGCCTGCTAAGCTATTAGGAATGATCTCCATTAACAAAGTTTGGAACAGTACTAGTCTGCAATGCACCACTGTGGTGCAACCAGTTAGTTGTGTCCCTCCTGCATCAGAGCATGTACTTAGCTCTCGAAGGCAAAGAATTGCTATTTTGTCTGTTCTGGTGGGGGGCAGCAAATAAAGCATAGTACAGGTAGAGCATCCCTAACACCAAGTAATGTATGAAACCAAAGTGAGCCATGCTGGAAAGTACCCACATCCAGGCCTATTGCAGTAAAGTAACCAAGATTTTTTTTTTTAAAGCTACTACTCAGTAGGCTGAATATGATAAAATGCAGATCTGTGAAGACAGAACAGGTCCTGTCCTTTGTCTCCTTCTCATGTCCCCGACCCACCATCTTCTTCACTGCCTTCACTGCTGCATTTTGCTGTCCTCCACCCTGCTAAGTACTTAACAGCCACATGATACTGCCATATCCAAACATCGTGTATCAATGATTCAAACTAAAATATCATTGTGTATTTTCTTTCTCCTTCATTTGATAAGTATGGGAAAAGCACATGTTCTTAGCTGCAAGAAATAAGTTTCCAGACTGAGGTATATATCTTGCTTGTAGTCTTTCCAACTGATAGGCAGAATGAAAATCCTATTAGTGTTTGTTTAGGTCTCAGATAGGGAATGTTATATATACATTTAGTTACTGTTATTAGTATGTATCATTATTATGTAATAATGAATAACAATGTGTACTGTGTATTTATAATTACCTTCATTCTTTTAGTGTGGTGTTGGGAAAAATCAAGTGAAGTATCAATTTCTTTTATTTTTTACCAGATATAAAGGCTGATTTGTTCATTTTAGTTGTATTAGTAGACAATGTTAAAACTTTAGCTTGGCTACCCAATCAGCATAAGTATTATGTTTTACTATGGCTGTTTATGCCTCTGAAGTTATGTGTATAAATTTTAACTGCCTGTTGTACTGGTCATTTTCATGACCTCTTTTATTGCATTTTTCTTCTGTTGTACAGTACATTCTTAATGACCTTTTTGTTCAGTTTATGAGTTCTGTGTGGGCAGACTGCAGGAGACAACACATGGTTTTCTAATACATGGGAGTACTGTATTTTGTAACCACACGAAATACAAAGGAAAGAGTCAGGTTTAGTTCATTACCATTAGTCAAACCACCACCAGAACAATCTGCCTCTCTGTGTCATCACAGCATTGGGACGTCAGCAAGCCAACACCAAAGGTCAGATGATTTTTTTCTATTTGTTTTCATTTCTTTCCATCTCCTCTCTTTGCCCACAGACACAAACACAGGGACACCAGCAATATCAACGACGACAACCGTGGAAATCCGGAAGAGCAGTGTTATGACAACTGAGATCACCTCTAAAGTGGAGAAAATCCCCACAACAGCCACGAGCAGCAGCACTTGCCCTTCCGTGGAGACTGAGGAAGAGAAAGCAAAAAGACTGCTGTACTGTTCACTATGCAAAGTCGCTGTCAACTCTGCCTCGCAGCTGGAGGCGCACAACAGTGGTGAGATGGAGCAGTGCTTGCTTGCTTCCCTTTTTTTTTTCCCCTTCTGTCTCAAGAGCGCTGCAATTATCTTCCCCTGAATAGATTAGATCTCTTGCAGCAGGGGACAAAGAGGTGGCAGAAAACTGGCAATTACATGGAATTCATTAACTATTAAAGTATAAAATGACAGGCAACGAGGCTTTCAAAAAAGAGAAAGAAAAGAATTTATTGCAAGTTGCAGATTTTCTTACACTTTAGCCTTTGCAGCTTCAAAACCTTATTGAGCTAAATGACAGCTCTACTTCATTACCTTTGGTGTTCAGACTTTGCATAGTTTTGCTTGTGCCAACTAGCAAACTGAGGATGAATGCCATCAGCTTTGTTTGAAATTTAACAAATTAAGGCTGAAAGAGTCAGGCAGAGTTCAATGATGGGAGTAAGAGTTCTTAGCTCCATATTGTCTGTTAATAAACAACTTCTTAAAATTATGTATATTTTCCCTTTGTTTTCATCAACTGATAGCAGCTGCTGCATGATGGTTGAATGCGTAATTGCCTTCCTCCCTTTCTTAGTTTTTTAACTTTTTCTTGTCATTAGAGCTAGTAGCATCAGTAAATTCTGGTAGTGAACAGCCACCATTGACAGTCACTAATTTAAGCAAGTTATTGATTGGCTCAGTGGTGGGTGGGGTTAAAAGATCTAGGGATTTGATATGGTGGCAGTGACCACCTATAGCCATCTTACAGAAAGTTCCTGATCTTGGATGTCAGGGGCTGCCTCTTATCAAGGGTAAGTAGAGTTCAGAGACAGAAAGAGAACCTTAGGTTTGAAATTTAGAGACAGTGATAAAATACCTAGAGCAAAATGATCAAAGGTTTTGTGATGCACTTTAAAAAGAAATAACTTTGGCATATATATAGAACTCAAATTAGAATGGAAATTATGACTTCTTGGCATTCATGAGAAACAAAATTCCATCAGTTTTGAATGCTGTTTACTATATGCCAGATCTTCAACTGGTGAAAGTTCAACTTCAAGCTGTATCCTTTTAAAGTATTTAACTTCATATAAATGCTAAATATTCTGATCAGGCTGAGAGCCAAAACACTATTCTGAATATTTAAACACAACCTTCCAAGTTTCTGCTGCCTGTGCTGATAAACTGTGTGTGTGCTCACACACATGCTTTTTTTTTTTTTTTTTTGCAAGTCTGTGGATGCATACAGCAATTAGCACTGGAGTGGTGGTTCTTTATGCAGTAGTTAGTCCATCATCATCACAGGCTACCTGTGTGGGAGTCAACAGTGTAAAAAACTGTTCAGTCTGAATAAAGGTGCAGCAGCAGAACACTAGTGTTCTCTATGCAACCTTTATTTACAATTTAAAAAAAAAAAAGGGAACTGTATTTTTCTCTCATACATGCTTCTCACATGTTTTGGTTTCTGTCCAAGACATTAATGATCCATAAGTTGCTTCCAGGAACCTCTGCTCCTTTCTGGTTTGAAGAGTAATAAGTTAATTACAGATTTAATTGTAAGCTACCTAGACATACTGTTTATCAATCTGTTCAGGAGGACTACAAATCAAAGCCAACTACATCTTTAATAGCTAAATTACTTTTCTTTTGCAACTACAATTCTGGTCTTATTAGCAGCAGGAGTTAATGAGAAAAGTCACACACATTTAACTTCACATCAGGGTACCTGATTGTGCTGCTACTTTCTGGTCTGGCTGCTTTGTTCCAGTGCATTACCTATAGGTATGTAATTTAGTAAATAAATACCAGGTGTGAAATACTGTTACATTAGTATGACTCTGATACAGACCAAGACAGCCCTATTCCAAGGAGAGCACATGGCACCAAGCTGAGGCTCATATGATTTTATTGTAAAAGGAAAATAAAACAATGAAGGCAACCCAATTGCCAAAGTTGTTTCTGTTTCCCATTTCTGTTGTCTCCAGGGACTAAGCACAAAACTATGCTGGAAGCTCGGAATGGAAGTGGAACCATAAAAGCCTTTCCCCGGGCAGGCGTAAAAGGCAAAGGACCTGTGAATAAAGGAAACACAGGCCTTCAGAACAAAACATTTCACTGTGAAATATGTGATGTACACGTAAACTCCGAGACACAACTGAAACAGGTACTCAGCCAGCTTGTGGAGTGAGAATCTTTGACTGTTCTTTGTTTTCATGGTGGTAAAGTACCAACACAGCACATGTCAATAGAATAATTTGTGTCCAAATGGAAATCACAGTTTTGTCCATTGTACTTGGCTGCCACGCTGTATGTTTTGTTTTGATTATGATTTTCCCTTGCATTGAATATGTCTTCTCAAAAGCTCTCAATTATGCACCTTTGGTAAAGAGTTATTGAAAGTGTAACACGTTACAACTGTCTTTAGACTGCTAGAATTGTCCTGAGCTAATAAAATCTGCCATTTCATGTAGTGCATGGTATTTGCCTTGACAAAGATGTGAAGGTGGATGCAAGCAGTACTTTCACAGAATGCTAAGTAACCCACTTAGAAATGTAAGATGGAGAGAATTTCTAATATTTTAACAATGTTTCACTCTAACTGAGAAGCATGACCTCTAAATTGCAATTACTCTAAGTTATGTTCAGTCATTCTTTAGATGATCAAAGCTTTCAGAAAAACACTTAGGTTAATTCCATATGCCTATTGCAATTAAATACTTGTAAAGAAACTTTACAAGAATGAAGATTAATTCAATAATGGACAATAGCAATACCCATTCTTCTGGTCTCGGAGCAGAAAAGTCCAGTTCTATGTATTTTTATTGTGATAATTCTCTTGAAAAGGAAAATCAAAGTAAAAAAAGAATTCTGAAAAATGTCCCTTACTTCTAATACTGCAAGAAAATCTGTGTAGAAAAATACTTTAAAAATCTCACAGAACTTATGAAGAAGATAATGGATTTTGTGCAGTTTTTTTCACTCTCTCTTAGTTTGATATGTAACCATCTCAGAAGGATCTCCAGACAGCTTAGGGATTTGAACAATTTTCTGACCTTATATTCTTCCCCAAATAGGGGATGCTTTACTACCTAATATTCCTCAAAAACTTTCTGTCATCAGTGGATTGGATTTGATGGGTGATTTATAGAGTTAGAGAAGAGTTTTTCAAAGGCTTTAAGCTGACTCAAGTCCTGTTGAAGTTAGAAAAGGTGGGAAAATATTTAACTGTAGTGGAAGCAGAGCTGAATTTAGAACTGATGAAAATTACAGCCCCAATATTTGGTGCACAAAGGATCCTTCAAAGTTCAAAAGAGCCTATTCCTTTTCATTATTGAATTAGCTAAAGTGATGCTGCTGTTGAGCAAAAGCCTCTCTTATTGGAGCATTAATCTTGTGTAAAGCAGAATCTGAAGTGATCTTTTGTGTAACTATCAACTATGACCCTTTGTTTTCTTTCCTCCCCTTCCCTCCCTAATATATTTTAACAGCACATAAGCAGTAGAAGGCACAAAGACAGAGCTGCTGGGAAGCCACCCAAACCTAAATACAGCCCTTACAACAAACTCCAAAAGGGAACACATCCGCTAGGGGTAAGCCAATCACCCTTTTTTATTTGACTTTTATTTTAATCATGATGAGTAGGATTTTTAGAAAACATAAGTGGGAAAATGCTTAGAAGTAGAAGGATAGTATAAGCAATTAGAGTATCAAGTACATCAAGGAGCCACTGGAAGCCCACAAGGGATTTTTTAATATACTTTAAGGTGTGTTTACTACAGCCTGTGGACCCTTGCTTTTGTAGCTACTCTGAATAAACTCAGAAAATAAGCTTGTTGCAAAGGTCACTAGAGAGCAAGAGACGTAAAAAACCTCCAGATGTCAAACAGGATCTTTCCAGTTTTCACCAAGGACAATAGTGATGAAATAACTAAATAAAAACTCTATAAAATATAAACCATTCATTCTATCCTTATTTAGAGAATTGTTGAGATAAAAAGTGAAACAATTAAAAAAACCTGCCTCTTCTTTCATTCGACTGTTTCAGAATAGTTCTGGTCACATTTCTAACTGCCAAGATAAACTATCTGAAACACAATTCTTGCTAGATCCAAAAGCAGATTTTTTTTTTTTTTAATTAAAAAACCTCTAGGATGCTGCCATTAGTTAAGAAACAACTTATATTGTGGGTGGCATAGTGAACATCTGTCTTTTTTCTTCTCCATCAGTTAAACTGCATGAATGAGTCCTGCAGTTTGGCCGCAATAAACCCCTGCACCACTATAGGCTGGGAGTGGTGTGGCTGGACAGTGTCCAGCAGTGTGCCCTCGTGGCCAAGAAGGCCAAGGGCATCCTGGCCTGTGTCAGGAATAGCATGGCCAGCAGGAGCAGGGGGGTCATTCTCCCTGTACTGGCACTGGTGAGGCCACACCTTGAGTGCTGTGTCCAGTTCTGGGTCCTCAGTTTGGGAAGGACATTGAGAGCTTGAGCGTGTCCAGAGGAGAGTAACGAGGCTGGTGAGGGGCTGGGAACGCAAACCCTGTGAGGAACGACTGAGGGAGCTGGAGGTGTTTAGCCTGGAGAAAAGGAGACTCAGGGGTGACATTATCACTCTTTACCAATTCCTGAAAAGTGGATGTAGTCAGGTGAGGTTGGTCTCTTTCACCAGGCTGATAAAGCAGGAACACAGTCTCAAGCTGTCTCAAGAAAAATATAGGTTGGATATTAGAAGAAAGTTTTTCACAGAAAGAGTGATAAGGTACTGGAATGGCCTCCCCAGGGAGATAGTGCAGTCACCATCCCTGGATCTGTTTGAAAAAGGACTGGATGTGGCACTTGATGCCATGGTTCAGTTGAGGAGTTGGGGCGTGGGTTGGACTCAATGATCTTGAAGGTCTCTTCCAACCTAGTGATTCTGTGAATTCTGTGAATGTTATATCTGCTGCTTTGTAGGGTTATATAAATGGTTCTGGCAGAGGGAGGATGTTGATCCATTGTCCTCATAGAGATTAGCCCCTTATGCCTTGACCATCTTCTCTGGTGCAGGCACAATATGGAGCTTTTTTTTTCTCTGAAAACCCATTTCTTTTTATGTTGAGTTAAAGCTCATGGCAGCAAAAACTGTGTCCTTGTTGGGGCAGCACTCATGAGTGGCATATTCATGCATGATTCAGTTGTAAAATAAAGCAGTGCGCCATTCTGGTGGATCCACTAATAGGGAAATAGCCCCATAGGGTTTCTCAGTAATCCACAGGAAAGATCAAAGTCTTCAATACAAACTACACTGAAAGGAATAGAAAATATGTAATGGGGTAAGGATTTGGAATCAGGAAAGCCTTTCTGACAGGAATGTTATTCCTTTAGGAAATTATTTTCCAGGAGATGAAAACAACTATTACATTGTTGTTGCGGTTGTGCACAGCTCTCTACCAATTTATATAATGGTGATTTCTGAGAACTCCAGCCAAGGTTCAAGACAAATAACAGCAGGGTGTCCTTTTCTCTCTCCCTCAATCCCAATTGCTCACAATATACAGGTCAGGCTAGAGGGCATAAAAAAGGCAAAGGGGATTTAAGAAGGAGAGAAAAAACTAGCAATAAATGAACAGATATATGTAGTAGAATTGTGGATTCTATAAGAAAGGAGAGACCAGTTTTCCATTTATTTTTTTCGGTTTTGAATATAAAAACTGCAGGAATTGTTGTTACTTGAAGTGCAGAATAGCAGAGCAACAAGCCAACTAATTTCACCTTTAATTTAATACTCTTTCTTTACTTTTCCTTTATTCCTTCTCCCTAGGTGAAACCAGGATGCTCCCCATTAATTTTTCAAGTTATTTGTCCCTTAGTTTACTTCACAGCAAATGAAAAAAATTGATTGTTTCACTGTTACCATTCCAAATAATGGTTACTTTACTCCTAATGTTGACCTGAGGGTAAATTAGGTGTTAGAAATGAACAAGCAAGCTACTGCATATGTTAAGTATTACTAGTTTTGCAACTACCTTCAAATCAGAATCACATTGACAAGTTAACTGAAAAGTTATCTAACTAGAAGTAGTCTAGTAATTTAATTAGAAGTACCTGATTCCTCCAAGAGTGGCAAGAAAGCCTTAGTCTTTTAATAGAAACAGTCACGTGAGATCTTTTTTCTTCATTACACAAAATGTATGACATTGCCAAAGTTGTCTACAGAAAATTAAAAAAGAACATACTATATATTCATGGCTTTGTTAGACCAAAAACCTGCTTTTCCCATGTTTTCAATATCATTTGTACTTCTCTGTCTGCTCTAGATTTACATGCTTCAGAGATAGAAAATTTATAAATTCCCACACTGATATTTCAGAGTTTAAGAAGTCTTGTAGCATTTGGACTTGCTTGATATTTCTTCAAGCCACAACTGTCCAGCATGTATAAAACACTGCACTGGAGAAATAAAGGTTATCAAGCATTTAATAGTCCAAACTTTACAGAAAAACATCCCCTTCACCGGGAACTCTGGACTAAAGAGTACAAAGTACTCAGGGTTACTTATTTTCTCTTTTTGTTTTTATTTTCCTCAGGGTTGTTATGGGTTTGGCTATTTTTTGTTGTTGTTGGTGGTGGTGGTTTTGGGGGTTTTTTTGGGTGGTGTTTTTTCATTTTGTTTTGTGGTTTTGTTTGTTTGTTAGTTTTTGGGTTGGGGATTTTTTTCTGTTCTAAATAAGGCTGTAAAAGGTATTAAAATTGTGAGAAGGAAAGAAAAAGTCATATGTTCAGCAAAGAAAGAAGGCAGCTTGGATCAGTGAGCATAACTCTGATAAAGGAAAAGATCAGATAATTGCTTTTAATAGGCACCATAAGGAATTTTATATCTAGCATCTATTATATACTTTGTTTCGAGAATTAAAGAATTTGGTTTGATCTGAATATTTCTCCCAGAGCTTTAAAGGGTCTGGAAGCCAGCAGTTTTGCCGATAGGTGTTAGGAAAAATGAAAAACCTCTATCCATCTGGCCAGTAAAGAACCAACAGACCTTTTGGAATATGGTAGTAGTGTAATAATGAACCTCAATTGTGGTTCGTGCTAAAATACTCCTGCCCTTAATTTCTGATGATTCACTCACTAGGGTTCTGTTGAGTTGAAAATGTCAAAGTGATATTATTCAATTTATTACTTGAAAATCCCTTTTAAGTCAAGAATGAGAAGTTGTGTTTCCTTGTAAGTAAAAAGTGTCTATACTTACACTGAGATTTACCACAGCATGGTACATATATTCTGTATATTCAATACCATGTATTCAAGTTTATGCCCTTTGCAAGAGGCCTCAGGTCTTGTTAGGACACAGACCTACCAAAAGTCCATCAGAGACAATGGGAACTTTTCTTTGTCAGTAAATGAGGTTCTAATCTTATCTCAGAGTTTTAAAAGCAGAACTGAAAAGGTATTCAGGCTCCTGGCATCTCATTATAAACTTGAAATTCCACTGAAAATTGCAGAAATCTGTAGAGATGGTGATTTGTATGCATCCCAAATGTAAATTTTCTTAAATATTACTGAAACTCTTGTGAGTATTTTCAGTCTTGGAGAAACTTCATGGTTTGGGGTTTTTCCCTTTTTTTAGGAAACTAAATGAGGGGGTTTTTGATTTGTATTTGGTAATCCCCAAGAAAATCATGTTATGATTTTAAATGTTTTTTAAGAAGAAACCTCAGTGATAGGCACAGAAATATTATAGTTTGGCAGAATGCTACTTTAAAATTTCTGCCAGGTTTTCACAATCCTTGTAAAAATGAACCTGATCTTAGTGGAAAACAGTTGAATACGCAGCAGAATTATATGGGACAGTACCCATTTAAACATGTGAAATATGAGATATTCATAACTCATGAAATATAAGATTGGTTTATTTGATTGTTATTATAAGCAGGAGTAAATGAAGAGGAGCTCTATGGAGATCTTAATTTTAAGGAGAACTCTCATCCTAATTATTAAAACAAAAATATCTTTTAAGACCGGGGAATAAGATATGTTTCCATTCTGCTCTTAATATCTCTGCATTAAGCTGTCCAGATGTAGATCTATTAATTGATATCTGATTTTTCCTTGTTTAATTGTTGCAGGATATCTGATTTTTCCTTGTTTAATTGTTACAGGGTACATGCAGCTTTACTTTGGTGCAGATTCCCTAGTCTGGTTTTAGATTTGCTTTGATTTCTAATCTCATATTAAATTGTGAGCGTCAGCAATTAGGTGTGAACACTGGAACTCCTTGTCCCCAACCAAATCCTTGTACCTTGTCCATTGAGGAGGTTGTATCACCTGTTACAAGGTGCCAACAGCTCCTTGTAGAGTCAGTAGACAAAGTAGTAGACCTTGAGGTCTCTCTTGCTTGATTCTGCACATACAATCTTAAATCAAGCTCCCTCTCATGTAACTAATATGAAAAAATTATGTGTCTCTGTTTGTTTGTTTTCTCTGCTTCCCCACAGGTAAAATTAGTATTTTCAAAGGAACCTTCAAAGCCGATGGCCCCACGAATCTTACCAAATCCACTGGCAGCTGCAGCAGCAGCTGCTGCTGTGGCTGTGAATTCCCCCTTCAGCCTCCGCACAGCCCCAGCAGCCACCCTTTTCCAGACTTCAGCACTTCCTCCAGCGCTCCTACGACCAGCTCCTGGGCCTATACGGACCACCCACACTCCCGTGCTGTTTGCTCCTTACTGAACTCCAAACAGGAATTAATTGTACTGCAATAATTTTTCAAATCAAAACAAACAAAAAAAAAAATGAAAATCAAGGACATTGAACTATGCAGTGTTTATTTATAGTTTAAAGTATATATGAAGAGCCAGAACTTTTGATAGAGAACTGAACAAATTCTGAAAGGGGGAATGGGTGGTATTTTCTCCAGATAAGAATATTTCTCTTGAGCATTGATCGTTTTAGAACTGATCTCCAGCATTTACTTGTAGTGACATATAAAACTTACAAAGCCTTTTGACTGTGCATTTTGGCACATATTTCCCTGCAATGTCTTTCCTGCTTTATGAAACAACTTACAAATTTGTCTAAAGGGCATTAACTGGTTCCAATGTATATAAAATACTTTATTCTGTAGATTAAAGAAGAAGGAAAAAAAAAGAAACACTGTGAATAGTAGTACCCTTACCAATCCTCCTGCCAAATCAGCAGTTACTGGGTATTTATCTGAACAAAAGTAGATACAATAGATGTCTTGTAAAACAGTAGTATTGTGTCTCTATCTATGCCACTAGGTTTCTAACTGAGTTGCAAAAGATAAAATGAACAAAATTATGTCACTTTGGTAAGTAGTCAAAAATTATTACAATAATGTGGAGCTGTTCCTGGTGAGAAAAGTTTTCCTCACTCACCTAAGAATGAAAATTATCTAGGTTGGGGCAAAGAAAGTGATAAAGAGGATCTAGTGGAGGAAAAAGAATTCAGATACTGTACACAGAATGGGTCAAATGTTTATTTACCTGAGAATGTATTTGTACACTCTGTGTTTATTCAAAAAGTGTAATACATACATGATAGATCAATGTTTAGGACATGACAGTGGAAAACCAAAAATATGATCTTATCATGAAACAGGCCTGACACTTCAGTGTTGAGCAGAGGGAAGACACAAATCAGTTACAGAGAGTCATAACTGACAAATGAAAAACAGGAGAGAAATCCTGGTCTCATTTAAGTCAGTTTAAAGTTCCTTCTGACTGCGGTGTAGCCAGAATTTCATCCCAAGAATGGCACATATTCATTTTATATCACACCAGTGGGAGTGTCTGTAGATACAGGTAATATTTTTTGCAATAGGTTTAGTCTTAGCAACAGACTTATTCCCTTGTTTTATTTCCTACTGATGTGATATAAAATGTCTTAATATACCTATAAAATGTAAACAGTGACACATGAGATACATATTACGAGATAACTGCACATCATGGGTTTGGAACAAATACAACTTTTAGGATCTCAAGGGACCCTGGAATTCTGTAGCTGACCGTGATGTATGGACAGCTTAAAGCCTTATGTATTTACTGTGAGGCTTAAAGGGGTTGACTGTGTCCCTTTAAAGTAAGATTTATCAGGGGTATATATAGATATATTGTATATATGTTAGAGTAAGAAAAATAACTTATAAACAGAAAATCTACTATATAAAATAATTATATAACCATTGATTTCACATGTGGGTCATTAAGTGGTAAGTAACAAACAACAGAGAAAAAAATAATCCTTGCTGCCTGCTTTTTTCCCATAGGGAGCTGAAAAGTATCTATTAATATTATGGAGTGTGCTGCTGAGTCACATGCAACCACTCTGAAGTGTAGCTAAGTGAAATGCCTACCATACATTTAGGCAGAATAAAATTTAAAAGCATAATTTAAGTTTAGATGGGGAAATTATTTGAAAGATTTCATTAAAAGGCAGTAATGCAAAATATTGACCATGTGGTTGCTATATAATGCTGCCTGTGGTTAGTGCAGACATGTGGGAGATATAGAGGATGGGAATATACAGCACTTTTGACTTGCAGTTCATCAGTGAGCCTTCCATATACATTTGTATTTGCCATTTTTTTAAAACCTCTCCGCATTTAGATTTTATAAAAAATATATAAAGAGAGAGAAAGAAGAGGTTCCATGGATATCTGTGTCCGAAGAATTCCAAAGAGATGCATTTATTTATCTAGAAGTACTAAAATAAGTTCTGTATTATGTATTTTTATTTCATCCAGTTTATTTGCAAACGTTTGTGCCTTGAAATGAAATGAGCTTGTGTTTATATTCAATTCACACCTATGTAGCCATGAAAAATACATGATGGTGATTCCAGGGCTAATTACCAGCTGGATTGCTTTGGCCTAACTTTCAAAACAACAGTATGAGTAAGTTCCTGAAGCCAAGTTTAGACATCTAAATAACTAGGAGCTGACATTTAAAAGGGCTCTCTACTCTACAGCTCCCAGTAAAGAGGCAGTAAATAAGCCAGCCTTCAAAACCTGCTCCTCTCATTCAATTTAGAAAATTTTTCATTCTGTTTGAGTACATGAGATAGTAAGATTCAGTGTACTTGGTCTTTTAAGCCTGCTTTGAACCTTCCATCTGTTTGCAGAAGCTGTAGTGCCATTGCCAGCTGCGTTCAGATTCCTCCTTGAAAAGGGCAGCAGCTTTCAAGCTGTGCTCCATGAACCACCACTTGTTTCCAGAGCCTTTTGTAAGAGCCTGTGTAAGTAAGATCTTGCTAAAGGAGCAGAGAAGTACTCACATTTTGGGAAGGTAGAAGGTCTGGGCAGGCTAGTTTTTCCCCATGAGGAAGCAGGCAGATGGGAAAATGGGAGATAGACAAATATCCCGAAGGCTCTTATGCACGGCCTTCTGGTGCATGGACACCTGCTGTACATCCTGCCATGTTGTTGTGATGCCATCAAAATCAACAGGCTGATCCTTGCCAAAACGTGGCCTGTGGCATGTATGGAGGCACAGTACTAAGAGCAGAGTTCATAAAAATTTTGCTAGAAATAAGAGTGTCATTCTAACTACTTACATCAGCTAATTTGCAATGACACCTTCGGTTTTCTTGGACCTCTTTTGTCACAGTGCTCTATGGAACAAGTTTTTGTTCACACAAGTCTCTTTTAAAGTTCAGCTGTAAACAACAAACTCAGTTCTTTTTGTCTCTTACTCACTACCTAATAAAGGATAAAGCCTAAATGTTAGAATGTATAGTGGATTTTCTGTGCCTTGCTGCTCCACACCCTTCTCGGTCAGTAACAAGCCAATGTACCCAGGACATCAGTACAACTGTTCTATGTTTTATATATATATATATATATATATATATATATATATGTCAAGAAAAATACTGGCACAGCTATCTAATGGGGGAAAGAGAACTTCTGGTCAAGGGTATGTCCACAGCAGATGACAGAGGAGGTAGCAAACAGAAGACACTTTACACCTATTTGTCAATACATCCCATGTGGAGAGCACTATTTAATAAAAAAATGCCATCATATTTCATATTACCACTCCAGGGCCAAGAGGAAGCCTAAAGCACAAGGAAGCAGATAATTTCATCGAAGACAGAGTCACTCACTGGAATAAGAATGTGAAATCAGCCTGCGGGGAAGTGGCTGGGTAATGAACTCAGAAAGACAATCAGGTTCAGGGATGTTTTCTTAAGTTCTATTCAAAGTGTTAAAGAATAACTATTCTGTTCTGACCCAAAGAGATGGTATTTTTGTGGGAGGTATATATCTATATATATTTATATTTCTATGCTATCTGCATTTTTCCAACTACCTATGGCTTCAAACCTTTGTTCTGAGGGATCATCATTGCTCTGAACCATAAATTTAGTTACCTTCTTGAAAACTGCTGTAAAAGCTGATGTGAAAAGTCAGTAAGCAAATGGTATAAATATGATGATCTAAAATGAAAAAAATAAGGACCGACCATGTCAAGAAATATTGTATTTGAAAAGTATGCATCTTTATTTTAAGATAAATTATATAAAATTATATAAAATTAAGAATAGCTAAATAAAGTTAATATAACTAGAAGAATTACATCTATCATTTTAGTATTGAAATATTACAATTGGCTCTACATTTTAAAAGTTTAAAAGGCTTTCTAGATGTCGAATCAATGCAAGGATGCTGTTGGTACATTTAATGTCTCACTTCATTATCTTCCATTTACATCAGGAATACCATAACTGAATGGACCTGCCTTTAGTCACTTTTATTTAATTGCCAAAGATACAGTAGCATTTTGACCCCATATTCCCTGAAATTTGAAATCATGCTTAGAAGGCCCTGTTTCTTCATTTTACTTCCCATAAACACATAATTTTTAGAGTACCTTCAAAGTAACCTGGGGAATTTCTAACTCAATTTTTTTTTTTTGCAAAAATAAATTTATGAACATTATGTCATTTTATGAACATTAGACCAACACTGAGGAGCAGGATCTAAAAAGGTTTTCACAACTATGACATTATTTTTGGTAGATATGAAGCACAGACACTCGAAATATGTGGTTGCACAAATCTTTCTGAAAACATGTGAAATCAGAACCTGGACTACTGTTTAAGTGTCCTGGTTTTGGGGTTAACTGACAACAATAAGTCTGGTATTTTTACTAACATGTGTCTGAATTTTCATTTCTAAAACTGGCTTCAGCACAGTTCAAGCTTCAAGACTGTAAGCTCCCAAAGCTCTCAAGAAAATAAGAATGGGCTTCCTGTTTATCAAGATGCATGTGAAAACGTGAGCCTATACTATGTAAAATGTTAAGTATTTTTTTGACATCATGTCTTCTCCTGTTCTCATTGTTTATCTCTAAGTGCCATTCCTTCAGTGCCAATGAATCATACAGAAGCTTCTGTGCTGGAATTCTATACATGACTAAAAGAAACAGTAACACTGATCAATCCTATCTTAAACTAGTTTAAATCTCAATCTCGCAGTGAAGGGTTTAGCCAAGGACCAGAGTTTTATGGCCTCTCACTTCTACAAGTTTATTAAAATTCAGGACCATTTTGGAGTAAATGTGACTACCTGGAAGATGATTATTACGTAGCCTGACCTGAAATGTCAGCAGCTGAAAGAGTCTGTGCTCCAGACCAAAATTAACAATGGTATGAAAAATATAATGCTCTTAACTTTGGGACTCCCGATAGCAGTTGCAAAAATCTTTTATTTCAATAGAGGCAATTTTTTGCTTGTAGTGGATGAGGCCTTTTGTAGTCATGCTGTGTACTGCAATTAGGTGTCATTCAACTCTGATTCTGTATTGATACTTTGATAAAGAAACTTGGCTGAGTGTGAAACATTATTAGTGGCTGCCTGGTTCATGTGGCCAGCTTCATGCTGGGATGATGCTTGGGTGGTAAAATAAGAAGTATTGAAAGAAAGAAATTTGTGGACTAATTTGACCCTTTTTCCTTGTGCTATGTTCTCAAATTGGACTTCTGAGGTATGAACAAGCTGAGACATTGAAGAGTTCCTGGATAAAAATGTAGGGACCTTGAAGATTGTGAGATCTTAACTTTAAAATAAGTTTGATGAGAAAGAACTCAGAAGACATTCTTTGGATTAGATGCCATGGTGAAATTGTAGCACTGGTCTTTATGCTAGGCACACTGTCAATACCCTGACATTTTTCCTGTTCACAGCAGAAATCAAGGGTTTGACACCCATGATTAGAAACAAGCATAGTTAATAATATTCATATTGGACACACCATTGAAGTACATGATAATTTTCCTTAGGACTCCATGTCTTCAGGTGTGTTCATACCAGCCAAGATATCACTGCATTTTGTCAACACCTGGGTCTCCAGAAAGGATGTCCATACTTTTTATTTGTTTTTATTACAATTTGTTTTTTCTTCAATGTTTCTTTATTGGTTGTCTTGTCTCTCATATGAATGAACAGAATCCATATAATTAAATATACATTTAAGAAGTATGTAATCATCAAGGCCTCTGTTGGGCCATTTGATCCGAGTCAATAAATTGAATAAAGAATTTAAAGCAGCAAAGCCACAGTAATGGTAAAATATTGTGAAGAGAGAACATCTATACTACAGTGCTCTTTACCTAATCTAGATTTTTATGACAGACATCTTTTTATCCTTTAATACTTTCCTGAAATATTCATCTTTTGGGATCCTTCAAAGGTTTAATCAAATTTAAATGTTATTTCTTACATTCAGTAAAAACATCTATGTATTTCTGAGTGCAAAAGCAATATAAAAAAGGATAAAACCTACAAACCATTTTCTCACTACAAATGCCTGCAGCGTTTGTTAACAATGTCAGCCCTTTCTCTGCTTGTGGCTCGTGGCTGGCATTTACCATGGGAACTGTTCTCATTGAGACATGCATCAGGTGAAAACTGTCAGTTCAAAACACAATCTGTCAAGTGCAGAGATTTGTTTGGGGCACAACAGAGTGGGAGATGAGAAAACACAGGCAAAGCTGAGCCTCTGTAGTAGCCTGTTTGAACCCTCTCAAAACTTCCTGGTGGCTTGATGGGGAGAGGCAGAGGTTCTTAATGTGGTCATTCTGATGTATTTGTAACACAGAAGATGTAAATTTGAAAAAAGTTTTGATTTGAGAGTTTTTAACCAGTGCTTCAGTGTGGGGGATGATCCCTCCCCCTCCCACCCAAAAATGTAATCTTTCCTTCAGATATATTTTCAATGTAGACTTGCCATGATATTATTGCCAGGCAAACTGCTGCCTGAATCTGATTTTTGCATTGGAATAAAACTATTCATGTCAGTTTTGGTACCGAGAAGGAGAACCCAGGAATTAAAAATGAAAATGTAATGAGCCTCCATTTGGGTCACTTTTTTTTTTTTTTTTTTTTCCTGCAGTTGCTCAAGTCATACCAGTTTGCTAAAATCTACTCATCAATGAAAAAGAAAATGCCTATTTCTTTCTTCTTCTACTGTTTTTATAATTTTAGAAAGGAGATGGAAACAGCTGTAGCCCTTTATCCGATGACCCACACTAAAGCCACCATGTAGTCAACAAATGGCTGCACATTGTCTCTCTGCATACACACAGATTTACTTCCCTCCAATCCTTCTGCTAAATCACATTCTGTGACTCCCTCAGCACCGTGGGACACTGCAAGGAACATTTAAGAGCAAAAGAAAAACCAAAACATCCATTTATGGTCTGTGTAATATGGGTTATAATAGTGTACCCCTTTATCCCCTGCAGTGGCATAATCGAACCATGTGGCTGGAGTCCTGCATTAAGCCCCTCATTACAGTATTGGCTGCTTTAAATGGTGAGCGCTGAAGCCAATTTTGTTGGCTGTGCTATAATTAAGCCTTCTCCCTAACCGTGTAAGGTTCTCTGTTCTCCACAGGGGTATTTTTCATGTCAAGTGAATTCTTGGAATAAACCCTAGAGTTTTTATCACCTCCTTATACAGCTGTGAAAAGCAGCAGGGAAAAAAAAAGTAAATTAGCCTTTCATGTTTTATTGATACCTGTGTTCTACCTGACTGTCAGGAATTTCATAGTGGCACTAAACACTTCAGAAACTCTTCAGTTCTGCTCTTTGAGACAGGCTGCGATGGATCACTATCCCATGCAACAGATACATAATCCACAGCAGTATGCAAATCATCTACCAATCGCACCGACTCATTAAACTCTTTAAATTGGGATAAAAAACCTCAAAACCTAATAAGTGAAAGCACTAAAGAGCACACACATTACATGATGTGTCAAAGAACCTTCAGGAGAACAACTTAGTCCAACAGCAAGTGCCAGAGAAGGTAATTGTTCTGGAAATTAAATGGAGGGTGGTGCTTTCTGAACCAAAGTGTGAGAGCAAGTTTAACCATGCCAAATATTCTGCAGCTATTGAGAACTGGAGAAGTTTGTTGGCATTTTTGAACGATGTTCTTCCAACTATAGACAATCTCCAACACTGCAGCAAAAAATTTCAAACATGAAATCAAGTTATTTAGCAGGGTAATGAAATATTCTTCCTAGTGCTTGCAGATAACCAGCATATGTTCTTCTTTTAGGAATGCAAGGCGCAGTTAAATTACTGGGTACTAATTTACTATCACTAGTACCATCAAGTACTGACACTTTTACAAAAACTGGCCCTGATCCATTCACTCTTCAAAAACACTATAAATTTAGATGATGTTTTTATAAGTCCAAGAGTAAAATTTCATGGTCTGGTAGTTTGTAATAGTAGTTTTGACTCATAAATAGTCAATATAATATCTCCTCTTAAAAAAGAGTGGAGGGAGGTGATTGGGGCAATTATACCTTACTATTTAAAACACCCGATAACTGCCTGAGGGCCTTTTAAAGGTCAGAGTTATCAACCATGTGGAAAAAGGCAGTGGGCTAAGAAGATACTTAAGTTGCCTCAGAGGTAAATTAGGTGAGGCAAAATTATCAAAATTTTAATAATTTCTTCGTTAGGTAAGTGTAGATTAATTATTCCAGATTTGCTTAGGTATTTGAGACTGTGATCCATAAAAATTATTAAATTTGCAATATGGCAATTCAAATAATTTTGAAAGAAACTAAATGAAGTCTGTATGGGTTACAGTAAGGAGAATTGTTAGGCTGGGGAGAGAAAGTAGAAGGCAGTTTTAAGTTGCATCTGGCTTCACTGGTGATTTTACACACAGAAAAAAAATGTGCTCTTGAACTTCTTTGATAGCACATATTAGGAGCTATCATCAATTGAGAAAGGAACATTTTCCAGGAAGAATAGAATGACCTTGGGAACTGATATAATAGAAAGGAGCTGTAGCTGAATAGGAAAGAAAGGCGCAATCATGCATTTAGAATCTAATAACAACTAGCTCTAAGAATGCAGTAGCTCTAAACAACTAAGGAGCACAATGTACAGGTATTACCATTTGTGGCAATGGGTTACAAATTTGATATAGCTGTTAAAAACAAAATCAAAAATTTTAATTGAGGTATATTCTCTATTATACCACTACAGAATAAGAACTTGGTATTTTGACAACTTAATTGATTCATAATAAAGTATAATTAAATCTTTTTGGAAAAGACATGAGGAATGAGAAAATAATATAATGAAATTTACATGGTTAGAATAAGGATGGAAGGCTGAGCACGAAAGAGATCCAATTGCTCCTTCTACGATGGGATGGAAATGGTGGTAGCCATCAGGAAAAGAAGAAACCTATTTAAGGTAAGAAGGTCTCCAAGCATAAATACTTGAATTGATGTCTATAAAATCAGCATTGAAAATTCTCTGGCAGTTTAAAGATACTTGTAAATGTTAAACACAGAAAAGGTGTCAAGCAGGCAAAGACTCAGGTGGGCTTTGTCTCGGTTATGAATGAGGTTCTGTGTCACCTTTGCTGTGGCAGCAGCTAGCTGGGCACAAGGCCCTAGTCAGCAAGGCTGCTCCCTTTTCTGTCAGAGCATACTTTAGTGTGCATTCCAAAATATGCTACTGACTTTACTCACGACTTGACAAGTTGGGGAGAGAAATATATGAAATATGAGGGTAGACATGCCATACGAAAAAGACTTCTGAATCTTGCCCAGGGTTTATTTAATCTATGTATTCACATAAATATAGTAAGAAAATTGTTCCAAATCTGTTTGTAAGTACGTATGTTTGGTGGTAGCTTTTTGGACACTGCGTGTCAGCTGGAAGAGTCTGTCATATCCTTGCTGAAATAGGATTCAGAGTAGTTTTCCTAGACAATCTCATGTCAAAACACATCTGTCACAATCAGCTGCTAAGCATAGTTCAGGCCTGTAGAAAAATCAGACGAGTGAAAATATTTAACTGTGCTGAAAGCAAAAAGTATGTCTCTAGTTCACTGAATTCATGAAAATATGCAGAGTTTGGTAACTGTTTAAGACTTGCTCATCTTTTATTTTGGGCAACAAGTTCCTTGGGAGTTTATGGCAGGGCATGCCATAGGGAGACAGATACCTGCGACCATGTCCCTGCAACAGAAAAAGGGGGTGAAGCCAAAATAAAAGGCCTCTTCACTCTTCACTTATTTCAGACACTCTGCTGAGGTTGCTGAATCCTGTGAGTTGTGTTCCTCAGTGAAGGAGTGCCTGCATGTTCTATGACTGTGCTAGGTGGGTAAGAAGCCATTAAGTCAAGCTGTGGAGTTCCAAAGCTCAACAATAAAATACAGATCTTATTGAAGTTACTGCACTAGTCTGTGATGTCTGATTCTTAACACTTAGCATTCAACTCAGGCTTTAGCTAATAATTAGGTAAATAAATTGCCACTTGACACCTGCACGTCTTTACTTCTTCAAACCTTCGTCTGCTGAGAAGTCACAGATTTGCACCTTTCAGAGAGGAGCTGAATATAAATGTTATGCTGTGGCACACTGCAGATACATTTTTACTTTCTGCTCCATCCCATATTTTGTAATGAGCAAAAAAAAAAAAAAAAATCAAAAAAACCAAACAAACCCAAACAAAACCGCAACAACCAAAAAACCTCTCCCTGCCAAAAACCCAAAA
The DNA here is from genome assembly GCF_028018845.1 of Melospiza georgiana. Classification (NCBI taxonomy): domain Eukaryota; kingdom Metazoa; phylum Chordata; class Aves; order Passeriformes; family Passerellidae; genus Melospiza; species Melospiza georgiana. The sequence goes on along the minus strand of NC_080430.1, from coordinate 38,017,431 downwards.
CCTGTGAGTCAATGTTCAGCAATATGTTCAATATTTTGTTAGTTGATTTAGAATATTCTTCCAAATGAAGCATGTTCAAAATATTTTACAGAACTAAAAGCTTTGTGTGACTGCAGCACAAAAACATAATCTGTTTTGGCTAAAAAAAAGGAAGCCTTCTGTTTTCCTTACAACTGAGGCCAAACCAATTTTAATTTATGACTTCTTAATTAATGTTAAATACAATCTAAACTCAGTTTCTCATTAAAAAAAACAACTGCAACATTTGTAGATTTACAGTTATTTAGTCCACTGTTTTATATTTTAATTTGAACATTTTAAGTATGAGAACAGTTAAATTCAAAGTCTTCATAGATTATACCATCTGTTAATGGAAATCTATATTTCAGAGCTATGCAGAGCATGGTTAATAACTTGGCACTTTTACAAATTGGCCATTTTACAGCCTGGCCATTTCTTGTTTATTTCTGCTGTATTGGTGTCTCAAGGTTCTCTGTGCTAATAAAATAAGAATTTTATTTTATAGCAGAAGGCAAGTCTTAAAGTTATTTTCATTATATCCCAGCATAACTTGGGAAGCTTTCACAATTTTTCATGAGAAAGAAAGGAAGAGATTGGCCATCTGAGATATGTGATTCAAGTTCATCTGATGCTCTCTGGAGAACTAGGTTTGTGCTAGGACCTTGGTAAAGCTGTTAGGCACTAAAGCAGTTCCCCAATCTCTGGTAGGTGAGTTAATTCCTTTAATTACTATACACAGTAGTGTAAATGTGTATACCTCTGTCACTACCTTTCACTAGATTTTGAGCTGCTCTCCATGAAAAGTCTACTATGGGATGAGATTACTTGTGCACTGGAAGTGCTTATTTTCCCCACAGATCACAAAGGAAATATTGGATAAAAAATGAGAGGTAGACATCTGTGCTATGTGAGTCTGAAATTGACGAAAAAAGTTAAGCAAATACTGTATGTCATAAATTAATCCTGTGTAAGAAAGTTACTCTCTAGTTCAGGGTGGGGAACAACCAGCATGAAGTCCAGGCTATGGTAGAGCACAGTGATGGAACTGAGTCATTCATATGCAAGATGAGTGTGAAAAAGACATAAATATCCTTGTTAGTAAGTTTAGTTTCAGTCTTAAATGTGAAGAATTTTTTGCAGTGAAGTTTTTATTACACCAAGCACAGTAATGTAAAAGTTTTGAATTCGGGTTTATTTTGGGGCATTTTGGGCGTTTGCATGTTTTGTTTTATTTTGGTTTGTTTGTTTTTTTTTTTTTTTTAATTTTAAGCAAAAATTATGGTGTCCAAGAACTCTCCAGGGACCCACTCTGTTTTAGCAAGGGCAAGGGGTGCTGGGAGCCAAGGGGGGCAGCCAGGCAAGGGCCCCCCAACCAGGGGCTGGTAGCAGGGCAAGGTGTGCCGGAGGTCTGATAACAGGGACTAAGTCTGGTGAGGGTCCTGGTCAACCCAGGCCAGTCTGTCGTGGTGAGGCAGGTACCAGGCAGGACAAAGAAGGTGCACTGCCAGACACACCTACAGTGTACCTTGGGCGTCCCACAAAGGATAAACGCAGGTCCCAAGCCAAGGTGTCCCAGCCAAGGCCAAATGTCTCTCTCAGCTCCTTCTCTCACCTGAGCTGTTCTCCAGCAGTTTGTTCCCATTTTGCTTGACCAAGCTGTGTCAAAGCAGCCCAGCCAGCTCACCCTTGGGAAATGAAGGAGATGGATTCACCCAGGGCCTTGGCAATGTTACTGCATACTTTGTAAAGACTAGAAAAGATTTTTTTGACTCTAGAAATTACAGAGTAAAAGGGAATCAAAGGGCAGGAAAAGAAACGGAGACACTGAGCTTTGGCTGAGTCCTTCTCCTCCTACCCAGCATTTCACTGAAACACCATTATTTGCAGCATGGGATCATCAGGTTAAAATAAAGCAGAGGACTGAAACAAATATAGAAATTTTTTGAGGACAGTACAAGTAAATCTTAAGTATAAATTCTATTTGGCTTATAAAAGTTTTCTGAGAAGAGTGATATGCCTTCCTTAATTCCAACACTGCTCAGTCCCTCTCAGGTAAGAGAGCTTTTCCTATCTGTTAGCATCTCAAAAAAATTCCTGTGATTTGAGAAACGACTGTTGCCTAAAACTTTGTCAGAAGCCAGGTGTTTCCTTCCATTGCACAGAGCTGTTGGTTAAAAACAGTAAGTTTTCACTTTTTGTAGGGGGCTTTTGCAGTCTTTTCTAAAGGCTGAAGCTGTTTGATTTGAAAGCTCAGAGCTAGACAGTTGTTATAAATAAGCATGGCCTCATTATTTTTCTAGGCTTCTAGCAATATTTGGTGGCTGAGATCTGATACATAGCTGGGAATAAACTTGTTATTTTCAAATCATAATCAAGAGATGGCCCCTGTTAAAAATTGTCATATTCTACTGTCTCACCTGAGTGACTGTGAAATTTTCTGAGATCTGTTATTTCCACTTTTCTCTACTTTAACATCCAACTCCTATAGTTTAAATAATTTCTTCATGCAAAAAACTCTTCTTTTCTAAGCTATGTAGCTGCTGGCAGTTTTGTGTCATTCTGAAAGAAATTATAATAGCTTCTTACTGTTTTATAGAATCGGGATGTACCACTTTTTGCTTGGGTGAGGTATGGAATCTTCCTCATTTGGCCTAAATACTTTGGTGTGATCAAAGCACAAACTCATGTGTCCCAATACTGCTTTTGGTAGCATGAACATCCTCTTGTAGCTGTAAAAGAACTGAATTTCTGTGTCAGTGTGTTATTACCTTCACTTTGTTCCAGTCTGCTACTCTTTGTGACAGGTTGTGGGGGAGAAATCCTAGTCTAGTGAAGGCACCATGCAGATTCATGCACTAATGCTTTGTATGTTGACTGTTCCTGATGCTGGTGAATTTCTCAAGGTCTTTCTGCTACTAAAAATGGGCTCTGAGTAAGTGCTATGGAGAATGGCATGTGGCGTAAGCTCCCATTTATTAATGGGCATATCATGAAACTGGTGAGTAACCACCAGTTACTGGGCTTGAGTAATACACTGACAAGCATGCTGAGCTCACTATGAATAATAAAATACTTCAGTTTGGTAGGATTGCCCAAATAATATTTCCCATACAAATAACATGAAAGAAAATGTTTACATTCATAGTCATATAACTCCCTGTCCACTGAAGAATTTATCCCAGTTTTCTGACTGCCCCTAAAACTCTTCACCATCTCCTTAAGCCGGATTTTCCTGGTTTGTGTGTCCTTCTTTCTCCTCTCCCAAAATCACAGAGCTGAAGTATCCATGATGGTGACAGCACTGCTTAGGATAAATTTCATTGGTGGTATTGTCCTGGAAAACGTTCAAGCCAGTAGAAGGAAAAATTTCTTTGGAGGATAGGTAGTGTTTTATTAAGAGCCTGCCGAAAGAAAATGGGCTAAAAATGCATCTTTTCTGCTGCTAGCAAGATGTCATTTAGGATACACTTATTGATTCCCAAGAGAGACAGTAGGTTGTAAAATTTGTAAGTTTTAGTAGGGGCTGAGTTAGACAGCATATGGATATAGCTTCTTCCTGCTTTGACTTTGATGTTTATACCTTATTGAAATTCTATTTCTTTTAATCAGCATTCTGAAATCTGGAAAAGCATTAGGTATAGATTAGCATAAGACAATGCATCAACATTGTCAATACAGCTGTTACGGCCAGGATACTTGCAGGAGGGAATGCACGCACTTGTGTCATTCAAGCATTTGCTGAGCTACAGAGAAGGAATTTTGGGGGTCAAAAATGTTTGTTTAAGGGTTGACAAAATTCCCTTCAAATCTCTTCCTAAATATTTATCTCCTTATCTTGGATCCCACTGTTATGGCCTAGCTGCTTAAATCTCCGGAGACTTTGACAGTGCTATATGTTCTGCTCTACAAGTACTGCTAGAGAGCAGAGGGGGTGACCAGAGTGTCAGAGATCACAGATTTTCTTCACAAGGGTGTTCAAAATGAGCCTAGAGGGACTGGCACGTGTAGATGCATAATTCATCTGTGTTTGCACAGGAGCACAGAAAGTACTGGGGAACTCTTATCCCACTCCACTCACAAATCACTAAACTTTTGGCAACATGGAAATTTAAAACACAGATAAGCACGGTGGCAAATGATTTAATATGGATTAAATAAACTAATGAAAGTACATGTCCAGTAGCAGCGGAAAGCTATTCTTATTATTTCCCCATTTATCTGAAAGCATGTGCTTCTGCCCAATATTGGCCTATCTTAACCACATCAGACATTGGTGGTGGTGGTCTCCCTGAAATTAATATATTTCCTTAGCTTCCTTTCCTCGTTATTTATTTTCTTCTGTTCATTTTACGTTCGCTGGTTTAGCTGTGTTATTAGCAGTTTGCCTAGTTCCACTTGTTTCTGCAAACTAGTTAGTCCATCACTAAAACATGATGATTAAAAACACTGCCTTACTTGGTGAAATCTTGGGGAAGAGAAAGATATTTGGATATGTAGTCATGTATCTGGTCTGTAGATCAGTCATGGGGTTTTTTTTTCTTTCAAATACTGATGTGCAATATGTAAGGTATAAGGGTAATTTTGAGATAAATATGTAGTAGTTAGCCACTTAGAGAGATTAGACCCTGCTTTTGTCCTCATTGTCTTAGCTACAGCTGTCTCAGGCTACAGCATTGGCTTTCACAGATGTACAAGGCAGCATGACTGCAATAATTCCTAAAGATTTTGGAAACTAAAACACAGGTCACAACAGGCATCACATAGTTACACTTTTCCCCTCATACATCCATAATCACTGCAAACTAAAATCCCTCTTCAACTGCCACTTAATTCTAAAGATGACAAAGGCCTATCTGTGCTGCAGTTGCCAATGATCTACATAAATCATAGAATAATTTAGTTTGGATTATGGCAGGTCATCAAGTCCAACTCAAAGCAAGGCTATCTTCAACATTAGATCAGGCTGTTTGGGGCTTTGTCCAGCTGAGTTTTAAAAATCTCCAGCATTTGAAATCTCCACTGCCAAGACCAGCATTAAATATGTCCCGGTGTGCCAGTTCTATACAATTTTTTGAATGCTTCCAGGAATGGTGACTCTACCACTTTATTAGGCAACCTGTACCAATGCCTGAGAATCCTTTCAGGGAAGAAATTTTTCCTAATATCCAATTTAAACCTACTCTGGAGCAAGTTGAGTCTCTTTCCCCTTGTCCTGTCACTGGTTGCCTGGGAGAAGAGATTGGGTCCAATCCTGACTACAACCTTTTTCAGGTAGTTGTAAAGAGTAATAAGGTCTCCTTCGTTATCCTCCTTTTCTTCAGGCTAAATAACCCATTTCCTCAGTCACTCCCCATGAGACTTGTGTTCCAGACCCTCCACCAGCTCATTGCCCTTCTCTAGACCCGCTCCAGCACCTCAGGGTGTGCCCTGTAGTGAGTGCCCCAGAACTGAACACAGGATTGAAGGTGCAGCCTACTCAGCACCAAGTACAAGGGGATGATCACTGCCCTGCTCCTGCTGGCCGCACTATTCCTGATACAGGCCAGGATGCTGTTGGCTTTCTTGGCCACCTGGGCACATGCTGGCCCATGCTCAGATGATTGTCTATCCCCCCACCCAAGTCCTCTTCTGCCAAGCAGCTCTCCAGTCATTCTTTCTCCAGCCTGCACTGATGCTGGCATTGTTGTGACCCAAGTGCAGGACCCAGAACTTCACTTTACTGAACCTCATGCAATTGGCTGCATGGATGCAGCCTGTCCAGATCTCTCTGCACAGCCTTCCTACCCTCCAGCGGATCAACACTCCTGCCCAACTTGGTGTTGCCTGCAAACTGACTGACAGTGCACTAGATCCCCTCATTCAGACATTTCATTGGTAAAACAATCAGAATGAGTCCCAGTGCTGATCTCTGAGGGACATCTGTTACCAGATGCCAACTGGATGTGACCTTATTCGCAACCACTCTCTGAAATCAGCCAGCCAGCCAGTTTTCACCCAGCAAAAGGTATGCCTCTCCAAGGCCTGAGCAGCCAGATTCTTTGGGAGAATTTTGTGGGAAATAGTACCAAAGGCTTTACTAGCTTCTAGTAGATGTCTACCTTTGCTTCCATTTCTTCACAGCTATTTTTTATCCTCTTTTCCTTTTTTATATTTTTTCCTCTGCTGAACATAAGTTACTGCACATCATTCAAGCAGCTGGTGGAACTCTGTTTTGAAATTCTGGAGATCACTTACCATTATCTCTTCCCAAACTATAAAGGCACTCCCTTTGTCATCTCTATTCTCCACTTAAAAACCCTAGTGGTTTTTTGTTTGTTTTGGATTTCTGTAATATTGCTGCCTTGAAAAGAAACCATGTCAGAAATGTGTGGAGGTATTAAAGAACTTTTTGCTATTCTTTGAGAATTCCTCTATGGCAGCATATAAAGATTTTGTCTGTGTTGACATAACGTCTATGACTAAAATGAATTGGAATAGGATTTGCCTGATTAATAGCATCACCCTAGGAAGAGCTGACATCATTTAGTTGTGGGATTTTAGTATGTGAAATGATTGCTTTTAAATATTTTGTCTGGAGTTGATTTTGGAGAACGTACTGGAAGGTGCTTCATGTACTACTACATGTCACAACCATGCCATGAAACAAAAGTATGCAGTGGGGAGCAGCATGAACCCGAGACTACGGTTATTATGTCACTAATGTGGCCATTAAGTTTTCATGTTAAGATTTATTATGCTGTCATTACAGCACTTTTGGTTTTGATGTATCAAACCACTACTACAGTGCATATTTGTTGACATCTCATCTGTTTTAGAAAGGCAAATGATTACGAGTTACTAAGGAAACTAATAAGCAGTATGCAAGGAATTGACTGCACAATTTGTTTTGCTGAATAGCAAGTCACTGCTGTTTTAATGTCAATTAAATTACTCCTACTTCTCACACTGATAAAATAAAAACAAACCATGTACAATTTAAAAAAAAATTATAGCCATATCCATTTAGCAAATGGAAATGAGCATTGTATTGTAGCTTATATGAAGATGGAAGATAAAGAGGGATGCAATTTGTTGAAGGTTTTCTGTACTTTATATACCGAGTGCTTTATTTTATGACTTTATAGAAAATCTTCTGTTCCATTAAGTCCATAAGACTACATGACCACAGACCTTAGAACCTGAAGGATTTTTTTTAAGACTAGTAGATACAAACATGCTTCCTTACTTTGAATTGCCTGGACAGTTTGATAAAAAAGAATTTCATTCAGACCTGCTGTTGAGCTGTACTGTGAAAAGAGAAGTTTGGAGTAAATCATATCAGTGGGATTGAAATTGATTTAGGCTGGTGACTCAGATAAAACAGGTCACCTGCCCCAACTCCTGAGCAGATTACACTGAGGAGCTGTACAATGCCAGGAATGAAAATCAAATAGTTTAATTTTTTTGAAAGCAAGAGGAGATCCTCAGGGGACTATACTTTTTGAAGCCATAATAGCTGTTGTTAGGTATTGTTGTGTCTATTTTCTGTGGAAGAAATAAAAGGGACTCTCTGTAGCCCTAGAGAGCATTTTTTCATGGTTCTGACCTTCGAGTGAAGGACCACAAATTTTTAAAATAACTTTGAATATTCTTTGCTATTTTTTTTCCTGCCCTGTTCTCCTGAGCGTTATGTATTCTAGAGGGTTTGGTTCAATGAGTTATACCACATCCCCTTTCCATATATGTGAGCTTTCATTCTCGGTAAGTTCCCCCATAATTTTTGCAAGGTAGATAAAATATAAAGCAAAAGCTGCTGCTGCCTTCTCACTGCTTAAACTGACTGTCAGTGACCATGGAAGGCCAGGAGGGTGTGTGTAGCTGAGTCCCAGGGGAGACTGGCAGCTGAGCAGGATGTGCTCACCTACAATAGAAGGAGCAGAAAGTAGAAAAAAGGTTATAATTTTGAAGATATAATTTTGTGGGGTGTTGCTACCACAATTAATTTGATAGATGGATTTATTTTCTCACTAGTTGGATGTGTCCTCAGTGGCAGTAGTGCTGCCTTCACTGTAACCATTGCTCATTACAGCTTATGCCGAACAGATCCAAGTCTGCTACAGCCAATCTCATATTATCTACTTTGTGTACACCTTAAAAGGACTAATCTTTCTTCCTTATATCAGTTATACTGAAATGAAAATAAGCATGAGTACTTCTTGATACTGAAAACCTTCAAAAATATGATATTAGCTGGGTAATATTTCTTAATGTCTGTAATAGCAAGGACAGGCAAGGTGTTGTGCCTGCCACTTTGGCTTTGAAATCCCTGAAATCATGGGAGATGTGAGAGCATCAGCTGAAACTGTTTTTAGCTGCTTTCTGTTTGGATAGCATTTCTTCAAAAGTAATTTTGGTGGTGGGATTGGTGGGTTTAGACCAGTTCTAAAATGAAAATCAATAATTGCCTGTGGCAAAATTAGATCAACAAGCTGTCTAAACTGCAGGTGCAGGTATTAGTGAGGCAGTGTGCATGAACACAGGGGATAGCTGGATAGAGTGTAAAAGAAGTGGATAGAAATGAATTGGTGGAAAGAAAAGGATAGGAATTGTATGTAGAAAACTAGAATAATATAATTGTTTCTGGGTTTTCTGAACTTTTAGTTCTTCTTTCCAAACCATGTACTGAAAGTAATGTTTTCACTGATCCTGTCAATAGTCCTTGTTCCCCTCAGGTTTGACTTGAATACCTGGGGCTGCTTTTGCAAAAGCTCTCATGGGAAATGGTGGGGAAATAGCTTCATGGCTACCTTTTTAACATGCTTCCACAAAAGATGTGAAGTTGCTGAAACTTGGTTGCACAGAAAAGTCAGAAAATCCCGTTGTGAAGTATCAGATACCACAATATATATTTTACTGGAGTATACAGATATTACACTTTCATTTTGTTTTTCCATGCTTGCAATGACTGAAAATTTAAATATTATATTATTTACTAAATATTCTATGAATTTGGAAGGTAGATTACAAGCATGCAAATGGACTAGGAGTGTGCTGCAAGATTTAAAAAGATGGAGTAAGTATATAATTCAGGAAAATATTTCCTGCAGAGGAAAAGATGTCATCATAAATAAGAAACTGTTGCAACAAATGCAACTGTGGAGTGATTAAGGAATTGAAGAGAATGAGACTGAAAAAGAATTCATTCTCTAGCATCTTCTAAAAAGTAACCAGAATTAAAATTAACACACACAGTGTAATCAGAAAAAAAAAAAAGAAAAATTATGAAAAGACAAAATGAAAATACAGTCAATAAAAGTATTAATCAATGACAATAGTTACAGGATGATTTTAAACTTATCAATCAAACTTTAAACAAAGGAAGAAAGTGGAGTAAAGTCTAGATTCAAATTAAGGAATTAAATTATATAGTAACTCAGGCGGCTGTTTCTAGATTTGTATAAGTAGAAGCCAGTCCATAATTTTCCCCCATGGAATAAAGATGAGAATTTCAAAGGATTACTCCTGGCTAAATGCATTTTACATAAATGCATAATGCAAAAGTATAAGCTGCAGGGAGAAACATCCCGGTTATATACAAAGTTAAAATTATGTGACATTTGAAGTAAAGCTCAGAATATGCATATATGGAACACAGAGTGTTTATTTCTCAGACTCAGATCAACAACAAGTTGCTTTCATGGCATCTGCTTTCACAAAAATGCCTTAAAGCTCAAGGCTTAAGCTTGAGGAGGGGTCTTCCCTAGCAGAACTGAAGTGTTCTTTGGCTGTCAAGAACACAAGTCCGTCAATCAATCAAAGGCAGGATGGAGGAAAAAAAAAAAAGCAAAATACAAAAACATATTGGGGCAACTGAATGAACTAGTTTTGAAAGCATGAATTTCTTCAGTGTGGTAAAAGAAAGGGAATGACAATCATTAAGATGTGGCTGGGTTGAACAGCACTTGGAACAGAAATAGTGTGAGCTTTCATATGAGTTTCTAATGTACATTCAGTCAAGTGAAAAGGGTATGCTGAGGAGAATAAATGAAATATTCATGTTTTCCTAATGAGCATCAAGGGTCCCTCAATTTTCTGTTTGATATTACTCTGTCCAGACAACTTGAAATTAGATCACAGGTGGGAAAGCTGCAGGGAATAACACAGGATCACAGAATATTCTGAGTTGGAAGAGACCCACAAGGACCATAAAGTCCAATTCTTTAAGTGAATGGCCCAAATGGGGATCGAATGCGTGACCTTGGCGTTAATAGCACCGTGCTCTCACCAACTGAGAGAATGCTTCAATCTATCACGGTGATGATAAGGTGATATCAGAGACTGACAGGAACCTGTAGGAAACAGCAGGGAAGCTATGGACTGGCAGACTGGCTCCTGGCAGCTGAGTAGTTTTACTCACCAATGGTTGTTTACTTGTCCCAGACTGGAATTTAGGATCAAAAGGGATTTTTAAATTTTAGAATTCTAAATCTAGGGGAAAGCCTGAGGGGATTTTAGAAATTGTTGTGGTGCTGCTGGGAGATGGCTCAATTAGAGATGCTAAGGGAGGGAGAGTAAATGACAGAAATGAAGTCTGTTTCTTATTCATAAGATGGGGGTAATTTCCCCTCATTGAAAACACTACCATTCATGAAAATAAATATTTTTTTAGACACTTAGTGCTATACCTTTCAAAGGTGAAGCTACATTGAACTGGAAAATTCCCTGCATTTTTTGCAAAGTCACTTTTGAGTAAATAGAGGCTCACATGAAGTACTCCAGGCCTCTGAAACCAGCTCCTGCACACTGATTCGCTCCTGCTTGAAAGGTAGAAGGGCAGGAGCAAAGACCCTCCAAAGCAAAGTAAGTAAAAGTCTAGTCCCACTGCTCTAGGGTCGGGCTTGCATAAATCTTCTATAATTACTCTGAATGTGCAAGAAAAGAGACCTGTGAAAATGTTTAAGCAAAATGCAAGTGCTAAGGTTGTTTATTTAGGGAAGAGAAGATGCTCTGTGATTTTGCATCATGGAAGTGCACTGAGGTAGTTTCTACACTGTTATTTGATGTAGGTATGGGATATTTGCTAGAGCTAGAACTCTTTCCTCTTGTGCTATTGAGCAGTCACTAACTTATATGGACACATGATCTCTGTGGCTTCAGTCCTTTGAATAATTTACTTTGCTGGGCACCTTCTAGTTTCGGAACATGTGATAAGGAAACCCAAAGGGACCCTGATCAGCCATTTTGCATTTGTTTTTGAGAGAGGGAGCATGCTACCAGACTTGAAGTCTAGTTTTATGGTCTAATCTGGGAGGCCAAGATCATTTTGCAGGCAGAAGTCAAGACTTTACCTCCCTAATCCCCAGCCCGCAGTGAAGGCAAGTTTAGCAGTCTTAGCAACTGTCCTGGTTTGGGACAGATTTGGGAGGAAACCTTATAATGGGGTCTCTCTAGAAAGCAAATTCAAGCAGCCCCTCTCTCCACTGGTTAGGGAGACACAAATCTCCTTTAAGGAAGGTGGGAAAAATCTGTTTATTTAACAAGGAAACTACTCACAAACACACACACAAAAAAAAAAAAAAAAAAAAAAATTAAACAACTGAACTTCGCACTGCTCTGAAGAGATGACAAATTCAGGGAGAGTCCTTTTTGTGGGATGTAGCTCAGCTCGCTCAGTCTCTTATCAGTCCCTCCAGTGCTGAAAAATGCTGCATCCCGGCTCCTGGTGGGCCACAGGTGTGAGCTCCTGGTGGTTTTCTGGGTCTTCAGTCCAGTGCAGGGCCGACCAGTTCCAAGAAAAGAAAAGCCACAGTCTGCAGAACTTGTCTGCCTCAGCTAGCTAAAACAACTAACTAAAAGCAAAGGAGAGTTCTCTCCAGCTCCCTGTCCATGCTGCAGACCAAGAGAGAGCTGAAGTCCTTATCTCTATGTTTTTGAATACAGCTGCAAAAAAATTACACCTCTTTTCCCCACTCTTTGCTCTCAGGTCTAGTTTTAAAGGTCCAGAACTCAATATCCAGCTTAAACGGAGCAGACAATTGGGGACACACAAATATATGTTGCATTGCAAGTGAACTTCATAAGAAGAAATTTTTGTTGGATGGCACAAGAAGCAATGGATAAATTCAAAAGCTACTTTCAAGAAATTTTAGGTATTAACTATGGTCTGCTACTTGGAATTGGGAAAAAAGAGTAGACTGAAACTTGAAAAGCACTTTGATAGGGTCTAGAAGTGTAGGCACAATTAGATTTTTAGCAAACTTTCCTAATAGGCTATTATATAAAAAATATAAATAGCTATTATGTTTAATAGCTATTTAGATCAAGCTAAAATCACTTGCACAATTAAAAACATGGATCCTACACAGAAAGACTAAAACCAAGGATCATACAGAGAATCAACTGCTGCCTTGTAATACAAATGACTAGAACAAAATCCTTAAGTATTATTCTGTCATGAAGTCGCGCTTTATTCTCTTGAAGCAGGGCTAGTTGTACATGCTATCTTACAGAGTCAAGCCTTTCACTCAAATTCATTGCCATGCATTTGGATGGCAAACTATTTTTAAATAATGAAAGACCAGAGATAAATCACTGTTATTAGTGCAGAAGGCAAGGTCTAGTGTGAGACCATGCACTTCATCTACTCTTGGTACAAAGTTAATAATCTCTCTTAAAGTTTTCCATATTCAGCTTCATTAATCTAGACAAGGTGGCAGAATGAGTAATTTGAATTCGAATCCCTGAAACTGAAGGAAAAGGATCAGCACACTAGCTGACTCTCTTTCACCTTTGCAAAAATATATTACTTTAAAAACATATTTTTCTTTGAATTTCAATGCTTGTAAAAGGTTAAGATATACAGATTGAGACACTGACCTTTCCTTTTCCTTCTTGGATGAAATAGAACACAAGCAATGCCATGCAATCATTCAGAGACAAGAAAAGAAGAGGTGAAGCATACAACTGTTTTGGTGCTGCAAGGATAAAAGTCACTCTTGCAATTCTCTGAGAGGAGAAGAGGTCATGTATCGAACTGTGGTGAAACCACTCTGGGAATTTTCTAAAAGGCCCTGAATTACTCTTTTTGACAAAGCAATTAAAATATAAAAAGCAGAGGAAGTCACCCACTACATACAAAAATTTATAGAGAATGGAAGGCACCCTGTCAGTATGATTGAGAACTGAGCAAAGCCCTCAAAAAAGGACTTGCAGCAGAAAGGATGGCAGAGTTCAGATCAGCATTTAATGAGGCGATCCAACACAGAGCAGCACAAGTCCAGTTTTGGACACCAAGTTGTGATTGCAGTGCTGGCAGCATGAGCGCAACTGGGGCCATCCTTCCAAATTTGCAACTCTACCCATGTTACCAGTACTGCCTTTCTCTGTTCCACTTAATCTTGTGCCAGGGGTGCAAGGAAGGTCTCTGGTCTCTTGACTTCATATTTAGGTGATAGCTTTCCACCTCATTAGCCTGGAGGTCTGCCTCTACTCTTCTGTCTAGTGCTGGAAGGGTAAACTGTTGCAAAATACCTTAGTGAGAAATTATAAATGCAGGTGTACTGTACCAGATTATTGCTATCTCTGTCCATATTGGAGTTAACATTTGATTATGGCAGTTGCATCAAATGTCACCTGAAAATGTTTCCTGTATTAAGCAGAAGGAAAATACAGATTTAGATGAAGGTTGTGAGGGGTGAGCAATTGCAAACGGCTTGGAGAGAGGCTGCATACAGCCTCTGTATGCATGCTGTATGTTGTACAACAGATCTCTGTCTCTGGAGAGCCTCTGGAGCAGGTCAGGATCTCTCTGTGGGAAAAGGACAGCTGAATGATGACTGTTTGGGCATCAGACCACACATGTTTGCCCAAGTACAATTTCAGAACAGCTGAATGGTAGATGATCTAATAACTTTTTAATAGACCTAGGTTTGTGTGTCGATTTACGACCTTCTCGGTCATAATTGGCTATGACCAGCCAGGCCCTTCCAGGGCTTGTTCACATGGTGCCTTTAAGGCCTGAGAACATATGGGGTAACAATGATGCTCACAAGAATTATACATGCATATTGACTGGTGATTTTATCATCCAAGGGCTATGTGTAAAAAATGTGTTCTCTCTGGCCTCGTAAATAACAGCATGCAGCATTTATTAGCCAACTGTCTCACTCATTTTTTGGCCAGCACCAAAATATTCAGTGTATTAGACCCTGTTAATTTCTTGTTTTAAATATGTGATAATAGATATAAAGCTTCTGCAAGTTCCTGTCTCTTCTCCTGCACTCTTTTGTACCTCTGTGCTGAGGACTACAGGGAGCAGCAGGGCAGACTGTCCCAGAAAGTGAGGGGAGTGGGAAGCCAAGCACAATCCTGCAGGCCTGGGGATGGCTGCCAGGGCTCAGCTGAGAGCCCATTTTGCAGTGACAAAGCATGCCTGTGGTTAGGCTAGGGGGCTGGTCTGTAGGTCAGGGACTGGGTTTAGGTGGACACCTTGCACCCCAGCTGAGACGCTGCTGCACCACAGCTCAGGAAGGATCTGAGTGTGAGAAAACCTTCACTTACAACTGGCTCCCAAGAAAGTTAAGAAAGATATCCTCTGCTGGGGCTGACTCTTGCTTTCCTCATTACAGCTTCCTTTAAGTCCACCAGCTGTGTGGTTTGGATGCTGGCCCCAAACCCACGCAGCTGGCTGTGGGGGATGGCTGGGGTCCTGCTCACCTCCCCACTGCAGTAAAAGTAGATAGGAGGCTCCTGCACACACTCCATTTCTAATTCACATGAGAATAGCTCTTTGGAAAACTTGAAAAGTATATTTCTTTTGTTTTGTTTTCATTTTTTCTGTTGAGCCCAGTTTGCTTCATGAGGAAATGCAATGTTAGCAGGTCTGAGTGCACATGCAGGACAAATGACATGGCTAAAGTCTTACAAGCAATAATACCAAAGTTCTACCGGGAGTGACTTCAGAACTACGAAAGTGCTAAATGGCCATACCCACACAGCCTATGGATACAAGCAGCTGCTGCTGTATGGACACCATCAGCTCTGCCAGACACCAAACCCCAGGATGGGTCAGGTTGGAAGGGACCCACAGTGGGTGCTTCAACCTTCCTGCTCAAGTAGGGTCATAATAGAGCTCACAGAACAGGAATACGTCCAAATGTGTCTTGAATATCTCCCCTGAGGGAGATTCCACCGCCTCTCTAGGAAAGCTGTTCCCGTGCAGGGTCACCTACACAGTCAAGAAGCTGCCCCTCTCTGGTGCACCAGGTGGGTACAAACAGAGAGAGAGGCTCTGTGACAGCCCTACAGGATCATATTTTGGGTCCTGTTGGGCTCTGGGCAATTAGATGCACTTCTGTATTGGTTTTTGGATTTTACATGGCAAAATCTCCTATAAATTCAAGTAGAGACCACAGCACAAGCCAATGCCACTAGATGAAGTAACTCAGTGTCAATGAACTTGATATAGTTTCTGAAATCAACGTTTTTATTCAAGCGTTTGGCTAGCTTATGATGGGACAGGCACAACTGGAATAGATTTAGATACACGTGCTGATCTTTCCCATAGTTACATAAAGAAGATTTTGTGATCTTTTACCCCATTTTGTGATCTTTTACCCCATTTGGTTTGTGGTAAGTCATATAAGTCCATATAAGTTGCCATTAGTCAACAGAACTGGGTCTATCTTTGTATCACAAGATTTTTTAGAATTGTGGATGTTTGTGGTCCTCTTGACAGTCCGCAAGAGAGGGAAGGTTTAGTTGTGAGACCATCCTGACAAGGGTTTTCCTGACAAGTGATTCTCTCATGAGAGTTTTGATATGTAATTCAAACCATACTTATGGCATGAATACTGCACCCTGATGTGCTGTATCCTGGTGAGCAGGTTTGGAAAAAGAGACAGCTGCTGGAAGAAGAGCAGGTGGCATTCTCATAGCAGGGATAAAAATGAATAAAAAAGGGAAATCTGTATGAACAATGAGGTATAACAGCTTACATACTTTCATTAAAGAGGAAGGACAGGAAAATCCTGCTTAAATCAGTCACATGGAAGTACTCAACTCAAAATGAGGGGGAAAAAAGCTTTTTAAACCACAGCTCAGGTTGAAAGTCTTCAGTATGTGAACAAGAAAGTGTATTTCTGTGAGTTTTGAAAAGAACCCTGATTAGTGAAAAAAGAGCATGACAATCTCTTGTTTCATGGAGGGTCTGTGAGGGTCTCAATGTGACCCTGAGTGCTGTTTCTCATGCCTGAGTGTTGCTATGCTGTGCACTGGGGGAGTTAGACTGAGTGCCTGACTCTGAGTGTTACAGAAGTATATACTCAGTGTGTTCTGGTCTGCATCAGTCAGGACCAGCCTGTGTTTTATTCAGCATTTTAGAACAGGCAAGAAAGACCTGAAGGACACCTCCGTCAGATGTTCTGAGTGACTCTGAATACCCCAAGAGTGGGCCAAGGACTATATAAATGTCTGCCTTTTCTGCCAATTTATTCCTCAATGATGAATATATTACTGCAATCCTTTCCTTGGGATTCACCTCAAAACAAAAAGCTCAAACAGGTGATCTATCCCAGAAAACTGGAGAAATAAAACAAGGAGAGGAGAAATGGATTTACTTATATATTTCAAATAGTTTCTAGTGTGAGTTATGCACGTTTTATGTAACAGGAAGGCCTTGCACATCTTATATGTGCATTAACATCCCTAGCATGGCTACAATTCAATAGAGACACACGTGTGTTAATCCAAAGCATATTATGGTGCCTTAATTAGGAAAAAAAAATAATCTGAGGACTGGGAGTAGTATCAAGCATACTTCAGAAACCAAGCTAGTCCCATTCTAGATATGCACTTTGCCTGTTGTCACTTATGCTCAGTCCAGCCTGAGGACTTTGTTCTGGATGTCACCAAGCTGTTCCTGTATTCACACACTTGGACACAAACAAATGGCTTCAAGAGTTGTGTCTAAAGTAATGGCAAGGCTGCATTTCCCCAGACTGTGCTCTTTGGGTATTGCTTAACATCTCAGTAGGACCTTCTGCCACTGTTGTATTTTTGTACAGCAATGTATAATTTGCCATCTATTTACCTATTTACTGGTGAACTTGTGAATATAAAAAAAAGGTATGTTTTAGTTCATTTAAAAAAATATAAGCTTGGGCACAAATATAGTAGACTTAACCCTTTTTTTATTATGTTAATATTTCATTGTTTTCACATTTCTTGCTGTTTCATAAGAAATTAAGCATAAAAATATTAATATTAATCCTCCATAGTGGTTCATTGGTGGATTTTTTAATAATACCAGATATTTATTGAGCGCTTAATTTTTTCTTTTTGAGTATTTTTTTCCTATGAGGACAATTTTAGAAAAGGTGAGGAGTTGAGCAGTGAGCACAGATAGGAGCCAGATACTGAGGACAGTTTAGTGAAGGGATTTGCCAAGTTTCCTGCTTCCCCACTGGGAAGAACTGCACTTTCCAAGTCTCAGATATCCAGAGGGGAATTTTCTGGCTCTTTGGAGCAAGTATAATGATGATACAGTTCCTTTTTCTCCCGCTTCTCCTTCATCAAAACTGCAAATGAAACTAGCCTCTGCCTTTCTCTGAAGCTGCTAAAATTATATTAAAAAGGCAGATAAATTGCCAGAATTTCAAGGTAACTTATGCAAAAGAAATGCCAATGACTGCAAAGCAAGAAAATAAAACTTGTCTAACGGCATCCTACAGCTCTGAACATCTTTTGCCTAAAATTAAAGGTTTTAAGAACTCTAAACTTGCAAATTATTCCGTATGATATTGTGCCATACATTGACTAGTTTGATTGTATCTCCAGACACACATCCTAACCATTGTGAAATTATTTCTTCTCCAAAATCACTTTTTTTTCCATTTAGTATCTTCTGTCAGGTTTATAGATTTCTTAAGTTGATAACATGGTGGAAGTTATCCTGTTCTTTTGCATTTCACTGAGTTCCATTAATAACAAATGACAAGCGCTGCTCATATTGGCTCTATTCAAGAGAAAAAAAAAATTAAAGAAGCGCTGGTGAAAAATTGTGCATCTTATCAAATGTATGAGAATCCCTGAAGATTGAATTATGAAAAGCTGCAGTGAAATGTGTCAAATAAGTGAAGAATAATGAAAAATGATCCATTCCTTTGAGTGTATTATGGGAAGGACCTTGGGGAGCACTTTAGAGCAAAACATAACCAACAGTCTAATCCATGTATTTTCTCTGTGGAAGTTTTTATGGCCATTGCTATCAATATCCATTGATATTAGTGTGTTTATTTTACATGTGAACTGAATAACAGGTCACATTTAAAACCATGAATCCGAATTCTATATTCATACATATATATAAATACACACACACATATATATGTAACAGGAAGTGAGTCTGAGTCCCTGCTCTGATCTTTGCATATTGAGCTGAGCTGATAAAAGAAGGGTCTTTGAGAAAATCTATTAGAAGACAGGCAGACCTGTTAGTTTTACCTTTCTTATGTGGAACTTCAGTTCTGCGGAGTCTCAGCACAGGAGTATCTCAAGTATTAATTTTTTCCTCCTTGTCTGTATTTAAGTGTTGCAAGCAGCTTCTGCACTTTGCAGAGTGCTAACTAAAATGCAGCAAAATGATGGGCTTCTGATATCAAGAACTTATTGTTCCTACATGTTGTGACAAGAGTGGGAGGAAAGACTTGGTGTGGAAATGTGGAAAATAAAGGAGCTGAGTCGTTTATGTCCAATCTGAAAAGGGAGAAAACTGTGATGCTGGAGAGCTTGTGCTGAGGATCAAGGGCAGATGAAATCACCTTATGTACATGAACAAAAACATGGACAAAAAATTTTGTGTTTTCTGGCACAGTTTAAGGAAGAAACAGAGAAAGCTGCAATGAACTCTGCAGCAGATACAGATCACAAGGGACATGTGACAGCTTGTGGTTTGTGAGCTGTTCTCACATGGGCTTTATTCTCACAGATGCTCACCAGCAGAAGGATGAAAAGGTAGTGTCCCTGAAGCAATCTTTGTTATGTCTCATCTCACAAATCATTGCAAAACTGGGTGAATGGGAAAAGCCAGTAGACGATTTCAGTACAAACCCATGCAAAGCTTTCTCAAGAAGGAATCATATAATAAAGCAAACTGTTAGTAGTTGCTAGAATTTGAAAACTGAAGGTTAATTAACAGGGAAGCCCAGATGATAAAAATATTAAATAGTTGTACAGAAAAATTACACAGGCTGTTGATGGGCTTTATCAACTGCATTCAATGGGGATGTTAAAAATAGAAGTGAGAAAAAGACTGACTAATGTCAGCAAGTATTTAGACCTAAACTCACAGCACAAAAAAATAAAACCAAATTAAAAGCGATGTTGCCATAATGGCTGGATAATTAAACAGATGTTCTTGCAAGTAGAAGCAGCAGACTTTTTCAATGTTTGGAAAACTGAAACACAGGGACAAGATCTGCAATGAGTCCTGATGGTGTTATTAAACAGGGGCATAGAAATAACATCTTGAACTTGGCTGATAAGGTGGATAGATCTTATTTGTGCAATTGCATAATTTACTAGAGGCACAACTAATAAGTTCTTGCTTTTAATTTTGCTTTTTCATGCTTGAAAGATCTTTTTAGATAAAAGTTTTCTCACTTTATGCTGCCTTTTGTGGAACTTTGTTCCTGTCAATATGTGAGGCAAGAAAAAGAATTTGTGGAACCTGAAAACTTAGAAATTTGGAAATATTATTGTTGCTATTGTTTTTATTTTAAAATGTTAATCTGTTTTAAAATCAGCAGTATTGAAAGGTTATTTGGAATGGAACCAGCAGAGTGAACTACAAGTGGTCTGCAGGAATCACTGGCATTCTTTAGAATTACAGTCTATTCACAGTAGATTTCAAGTAGAAAGCTTCCTTTAGATATGTGATTGATACACTCTTTTTTAACAGAATCATAGTAATTTTGTTTACTGTAATCTATTAAGAATTAGAATTATAAATAACATATTGAAATATCCAGCATTTTCATGTATTTGTAGTAATAGTGTATGTTGTGAATGGTCAAATTTTACCAAAAGCAAACCAAAACAGATATCTAACAGCTCTGAGGAGTAATTACTGAGAAAAAAAAATTGCTTTTCAGAAGGGAAAAAATCTTTGATAACTTTAAATTAAAAGTAAAACCAAATAAACCCACTATTTTCCTGCAGATATGAGGCAGTAAAAATTCCCCTTGAAAGGATGAGAAATAACACAGTCTTGAGTCCAAAATGACCTCTCTATTCATTTTCAGGCAATTTTAAATACAACAGAGGCTGTTCACACAATCAGAACTCAGTATCTGTAATAACAAAAAACAACATTACCACCTCAGATTGAGCAGGTTAGGACTGGGCTTCTGGCTGACTCCTGGCCACATGCTTTGTGGTGGCTCTTTCTCCCAGACCAGATTCTGTAGAACTGGTTTCACACCTTTGAAAGATTTTTTTTTACTTCATTTTCTTAGTTCTAGCCATAATCTGTGATTTTAAAAATAACTTTCCCTGGGTTTATTGTCTCCCAATGTCATAATTAAAGCTTGGCATAAATAAATGGGTATCTTTAAAAGCTAACAGACTTCAAATTTAATCCCAAGATACAGAACCAGGAATCTGTAATAAGCTGATCATGGAAAAAAAAAGGCACTGCTTTGTTCATGGTGAATTTAGGGTGGAAAGATCAGCTAGATATAGCTCTAGTATACAGACAGCAAAAGGAGCAAAAGAATAATTTTTTATTTGTTATGGCTCAGGCTGTTAATTTCTGCTTAAAAGTAATCAATATTTGTGCAAACATTGGAGGAGGCATCTTTAAACATGGAAGGGAAAAATTTTCAGAAGTACATACGTACACATCCTCCTTAGCCAAGGGGAAGCCTGGGAATGTCATGAGGAGGTTATGGAAGAAACTGGTGCACAAGTTTTCGTGGAATAGAGAAGAGACACGTGGAAAAATACAATGGGAGAATGACATAACGCAATCACAGTTTGTATAATCCCAAATTACCTCTTGACATTCAGTCAAAATTATGCAAGTCTTGTATTTAGATTCTGAATCTCCTGGGCCATGCAGAATTGGTATAGCTGGTGAGATTCTTCCAATTACAAATATTCCCTGTTCTTCAACCAGAAGAGCAGAGGGTCATTTTCAAGGCCTATCAGAGCAGGGATGTTTTGGGCATCATTTTGAACAAGTAGGGACAGAGAAATGTTGAAGAGAAGCAGATGTTTCAGCTATGATAGCAGAGCTTAAACATGGAAAGAGAGAAAAAAGGCCCATTCTTTTGGGGATGTTTGGCAGCGAGATATCCCTTTGGATGTGAAAACACAAGGAAAAAACCTGAATTGATGGTGATGTTCAAGCTATAGACTTGAAGAAATTATTAGTAAGGCGAAGTTGTTGATGACTAACTAAAAAAAAAAAAAAGACACAAAAAAAGGCAGGGCAAGAGAAAAATGGAGTGTAGAATAGGTGAGGAAGAAAAATGTAAGAAATTCCTCAGGACAACTTTCAAACTCACTGTCTCATGTTAAAATTTCCCCTTTGTAGAACTTGCTTTAGAATGTAGTCAGGGCTTCAGCATTTCTCAGAAAGATCCAGGCAAGCAATCTTTATGATTTCTGTCAATTCTCCCTCTTATTGTCAGTGTGGTTGGCCAGTGAACAAAGTCAGCCTGTGAGGCTGACACCACTGTGTATAATGGACCATAACAGGGTTTGCAATTATTTTATCTATTTGCTCCGTTGTGTTTCTTTCTTTAGTAATTTTGTTTTCCCAGATACATTTAAAACAAGAAGAAATGACTTATGAAGACGGACATATACTCTTCCGGCTGTGTTGGAAGAGGTAAGAATAGGGAGGGAATTAGATAAATATAAATGTTTATAAAACATTCTTCAGCAATATTAGCTGGCAGGATCTCTTTAAAATCTGTGACAAACCTGGGAATGGAACAGCGAGACCAAAAATAAAGTTCAGCTTTAAATATTTCTTCTAATACTTTTTCACTCCTTTTTTTTTTTCTTTAATACCATTTTCTCCTTCTAATTGAGACCTCAAGGGAAGGAAGAATATTATAATTTATGGTAATGAATTTCAGTCCCTGGCCTTGTTTTCCCTCTTCTGGTGTCATAGTACCAAGACTTATTTTGCTAGGTTATGAAGAAGGGGAAAAGATCTACTAAAAGTGCTGTGCCAGGAAGAAACTGTTAAAAAAAAAAGGCAAAAGAATTTTGCAGGTAAAATGTATAATGAGATAGTCAATGATTTCCACATGCCTAAAAGCCCTTGCAGCATTTCAGAGCCTATTAGGGAAACCAGGATTCTCTAAAGAATCTGAAAGTGAAGATTATGAGTGAGTCATGAGGTGGGAATTCCCTGCAAGATGCCCCCTGAATCTCTTGTTCCAAAGATCTGATACGAGAGCATCATGAGACCAGATCCTATGTGAATGCAGGACCCAGGCAGCACCCAGGTGTGGGAATTTGCATCCCATGGGAATATTCTTCAAACTGGATTAGGAATTGCAGCCCTGGCCTTGATTACTGGAGGCTCAGTTTCAAGGCAAGTGCAGCAGTCAGGCTTGACCCTTTAACATTGGAGAAGCTACAGCAGATCCCATTATCTCTTTTTTTTTTTTTTTTTTTTTTTTTTTTTTTTTTTTTTTTTTTGGATCAGAAATGTAACTTATTAATTAGGAAGTCTTTCCTGATGCAGTTATTGCCGAACTGGATCTAGCTCCTGGGGCAAAAGGGCAGCTGGTCTTGATAGATCATTTGTGAGTAGAAATGAACATTTTATTAATTGAAAAAAAGCCTTTATTTCCCCTGATACTTGTGGATTTGAAGGCATATTTATGTAGATTTCTTCCTTTTAATCTGGCCACAGTGATGACATTAAATTATTTTAATTCCTACTTCTCTATATTCAAAAGTGGTTTTCGGTCTGCAGCTCGCACAGCCTTGAATATGCACAGGTTATTTTGGAGTGTGCTGTGAAAGGTAAATTAAGAACAACAAAATGACTCTCAGAATTATGGAAATTTTATATTCTCTATGCAAATTCTGCCCCCTCCTAAAATCTTTTTAAGTGCCTAATAACAAAAATACTAAAAAAGTTTCTCTGGGGAAGAGCAAGAGTAAATATCAGTTCAGGTTACTTGGCTTTTAATTTTTTTGCTTTATAATTTTATCATCATACAGGAAGAGAGCAATAACTTATTGCCAGAAATGATGTATTATAATAAATGAAGGTTGAAACTTTTTTGTGCATAAAAGTAATAATATGCCTGCATTAAATTTAGTATTACAGTCTTAGGACAAAAAATATAACATGATTGGGCAAAATGATTGTGCAGATCATTAATTTATTTAAAAATATTAGGAAAAAGTTTTAATTTCTTGTGGGTGTAAGTTCCACAAAGCAATCTCAATTTCCTTTTGACCATCTATTGAAAATCATGTTGAGCTTTTTACACAACCAAACAAGTGTCAGTAAAAGGCTACTATGAATTTCCTGGCTGAATTAAAGATGCTCTTGATGCTCAGTATCCTACTTCTGTTTCAGCTCTGAATAAGAGACTTGTGCCATGTGCAATTAGTTGCAGAGGTAAAGACTTTACCTTCTGCACTATATTTAGAGCAAGGACTGACTTCTTTTGTGTTCTCTGTAGGCATGAGTACATGGTCAGTGCTATACAAATAAAATTTGTAAACCTCCTTTTTGTGATTTTAAATATGTCTGTTTCAGTTCTTTAATACAGGCAATTCAGGAATTTATTTGCTCAGTGAAATGTGTTTCGAGGTTTTTAATTTTGATTTTTATTAAATTTATAAGTTTCTTGTCCACATAAAAATATGAGATCTTGATCTAAATTGTTTGATAGTTTTTGTTCTCATATACTAGAGGCACTAAACTAATTTTAATATTTAATTTTAAAAATCCACTAAGTCAACTGATTATACTAGTAACTGTATTGAATATATTATGCTAACAAGCTGCCACACTTTAATTGTGGCTTCTTCTTTTATCAGAAGGAGCAAAGTTGAGTTACTTATCTTAGATCTAATTATGGCTGAAAATCACATCACTTCAACAAGATTATTTATTGTGAAAAAATACAAATGGTGGATATCTGATTTTCTATCTTACATTTGCTGCTGCTGTCCATGAAGAAGAGATGAATTCAAGTCCCTGATTCATTTTAAATAAATACATATGAATGTTTATAATATCACACAAATACGTTTATATAAATATTTAATACAAATCTCTCCTTGTAAATTCCTTTGCTTCCAGCTGTTGTGTCCATGACTGTTGTGTCCATGGCTGTTGTGACTTGGGTTTTTATCAATATCAAGCAGTGGTACTTAAGCTCACTGTAGGCAAGTAAACATCAGAGCCAGGATCTGCAGAGCTGCTCCCAGTCCCTCGCAGTATGATCCAGCTCTGTTGCACTGATAGAGGCTTGATGTTCTGTGAAACTATATATGTCCTTGGTTGTTTTATTTATTTTTTTTTTGGTTGGTTTTTTTTTTTTTTTTTTTGGTTTTTTTTTTTTGGTTTTTTTTTTTGGTGGGTGCATTTTGAAAATGTACTTAAAGCTGTGACAAGCCAATTTCTGCCAATATTTTAGAGTATAATGAAAGCTGTAATGGCTGAAATAGATTTAATTCCTATACTTAGTGTAAGATTAAAAGGTAAAATCTTTCTGGATTGGATGATTGGATGCTCAGGAGCAGAGAGGTTTGCTAATTAGATTTGATTTTGTCAACCTGTGGTGCTTGATAAAATTCAAATCAAACACTCTGTTGACATGACAAGCTATGTAAGCAGTGCCAAACTGTAAAGAAAATAAAAAAGAAACAGATATTTGGTTTCTGGCTGGAGGTACTGTCTGCCCAGCAGTAGCTTACCTCATGACTGGGGATTTTATTCTCTGTTTTTGTTTATCTCCATTGTTGCACCCTCTTTTGACTTCAGGTTTCCTCACAGTAGCCACTGTTGCTGCTTTGTGTGCCCATCTCAAGGAAGGTGACAATTCTGCTGGAAACAATGTCTCTGGCTGTACGTGGTTGGAATCACATTAATCACAGGGAAGGAAGAGACACTGTGACAGAAGTGTGCCTGGAACAGACAGGCATTTGAGATTAAAGAGGGCAGATGCTAAGGACTGTTAGAAACAGAAGTGATTTTTTTTTTTAAATAAAATAAATAAAAGAGGTTGATAGGTTGGATGGCCTCAGGCATAGAATACAGTTTGAAATAGAGAAGCACAGAGGCTGGCAACAAGAGGAAGGCAGTCTGGAGTGAGGAAGTGAACGGATAGTGAAATAGAAGGTATTCTGCATAATCAATGCCTCATCCAAAACACCAGTGTTCCAGTGTAACATTGCTGGAGAGAGGTGAGATACTGTGAGAAGCCCAAGGAATGTCAAGTACTTGTCTGACAAAGTGTATGAACATAGTGTTCATAAATATTCTAGTGCATTAACGAAGCAGGTGCTAAGCTGTGTCTGCTTGAGGAAGAGGATGAATTCTGTCTTTCCTGATAGGATTTTCTACCTAGGAAATTATGCTAACTTCTGTGCTCAGATCAGACCTATTAATTATCAGTTCCTCTTTCATGCACGCTGTCTGTACTGAGTCCTGAGGCAGGCTACCAGAGAGCTGAGATGTACCTTTCACTGCTGTGAACATGAAGCATGGCTTGCCACACTTCAAATATCTGTGATTCTTTTTCCCTTCCTCAGTCTCTTCCAAAAATACCTTAGGGCACAGGTGATCCTCTTTTGTTTGTAGGGACTCCAGCACTTTGTTCATGAACCAGGGCTTTGAAGCTCTACTATGTTTAACACAGGTTACTGCTTTTTTTTTTTTCCCCTTTTTTTTTGGGCAGGCTTTGGTTAAGAAGATATGGGCTTTTGTATTAAGCCATATTATATTTGACTTGTCTTTCTCATCCCTCTAAGGATAAAAAGAAGTTGTTGGGCACACATATAAGAGTATGTGCAGGGGATAGGAAAGTTGCAGAGGAGTACTGGGGATGGATAGCTCTGACAGTCTGAGTTACTGTGACTTCACCAGATCTGTTGTGTCACTGTGACTGACTCTGTACATGTCCTTGCCCACCAGGGACAGACAGCAAGACAAAATGTTTTACCTTCAAGCCTCTTCCAGCATAGTAATTCTGTTGTATGTCTAAGCTACTTGCTGTTTTTCAATTATAGATTTTTTTTCCTAATAAAATATTACATAGTGTCCTGATGGACTGAATATTCTATAAATGAGCCACCCTTTCCACTGCCCTGTTCATTAGTGGAATTACTCTCAGCAAAAATATTTAGTATTTATGTCTTGGCAAGTTGTGACTTAGGATTGTGGAGAGCACAGTGCAGGTCATTGTCAGAAGAGGGGACCTCCCCATTCCAAGGTGTGAGACATGAAATTTATAGCAGCAGTTAAGGGGCAGCCCATGTACTAATAACAATTTAATCACAGCTCAAAACTTTGCCAAACTGCGTTCCATATTGCTGTGGCTAAATTTGCTGTTAGAGCTGGAGCTGGCTGATGGAAAGCTGCCTCACTATTGTGAGATTAAAGCGTAGTACTGGCTTTCCTGGAACTCTCTACATGCCCTCCTCTTTTTTTTAAGAGAATGTATGTAAAGTTTTAAGTAATTTAAGTGCTTTGAAAAATCTACTTGTAATCTCAGTGCTGAGAAATTGTGAGTGGAAAGATGCTTATGAGGTTACATTGGGTAAAGCCTTTGGCACTGTTCACTGCAGCCATAAAAATTCAATGAGGAAATGATGAAATTGTGTCAGAGGAAATTGTTCCAGCAGGAAACTCAAAACTATAAAAATAAGTAAATATTGCTGTCTTGTGCAATGTTAATGACAATTAGGAAAAAAGATACTTTGAACCTTTTTGTCCAGATGTTGGAAAAAAAAATTGCATAATGCCATTTAAACTATTTTCCTTGTGATAAACTCAAGGGTGGGGCAAAAATCTCAGCATCCATTCAGTCTCATTTAGTCTAAAATGACTGGAATAAATCTCTGTGCAGGAGGACAGAGTTTGTTCATGAAGGTCCCTTTTTTGCTTAGACTTGTAAAGACAATACAATATAAAAGGAAGATCATGGTAAAGTCTTATACACACTCCTGGTGTGACTCAGAAAAGCAGTACAAAAGGCGGCTTGTGTAAATATTCTGCATTATATCTAAATATATTTTGTAAAAGTTACATGTGATAAAGCAGAGAACATTGTATAGTCCAGTGGCAAGTTTGTTCAAATTAAACCCATTTGTCGGGTCTTGCAAAAAATGTGTTCTTTAGAGTTGTTCTAGAAACCACTTACCAGTTTGTCATGCAGTATGTCTTCATTGTACTGAAAAAGTGAAGCACAACCTAATATAAATGTTTACTTTTGCTTGACTCATTTTGATGGGCATTTATTGATGCAGACCTGTGGCTCTCTATGGGTGAAATTTCTCTCTCTGCAGAGCAGAAACACTTATGTTACAATTAAACCTCTATTTTCAGTGCTCAAGTGGGACTTCCATAGTTCATAGGCCCTGTGTTGAAGTAATTTGCATGTTATTACTGTTTCCCTACTTTGTGCCTGAAGTAGGTTGTACCATGCTTGGCAAATATTTCTGGGAGTAACACATCTTAAGGCAGCAGATAATTTTCCATATAGGCAGAGGGTAAAAGGAAGATATATGGATTTTCATGTGGCTATTTTTAGTGTTCATCCTTGCTGTCTAATTCTCTGTGACATGGCAGTTGCACTAATAATATTCTAATGAAAAACACAGGTTGTGATTTTTTTTTCCCCCCTCTCTCAAGTCAAAGACTTTTCTTATGGCCTTCTTTTGAGTCAGAACAAGAACAGTACATTGAGCTTTAATGCACTGGAAGGGTTAATCCAGCATTGCCTCTTCTGAATAATCTTTTGTGTTTCCTGCTGTTTACTTTAAATACTTCCAGCTGCATAACTACTGTAATAGCTATCCTAATTTCCAACCAATGGCCAAGAAAACATGAAACTTCTCTCTGAGGCAGTTTGATTCTTAGTTTTCCATTTGGCTTCAGTGAGAGCTAAACTACATGTTTAAGATTCTAGTAGCATGTAAAGGTTTCTGATAACCACAGTGGTGTTAATTTATAATCCCTACTAAAATTTTCTGTCCTTTCCTGGTGAGTACCACAAATGAGCATAATGTTTCTTACAAGCTATTTTGAGTTATGCATGTATGACAAGAACAGAAAAGGCAGCCTTTTGCAATGATAGTGTAATTTGGTGCGCAAGAGCATGTCACAGTTGCTGACAAGCTGAACACCACATACTTGGCTCAGGAAGCGTACACATATTGAAATTAAGTTTATATTCTTAGTCATTAAGAAAAAGAATGAAAACAAAACAATCTCACTGCTTTTAGTGAGCCTGATACAATGGATGCATCAGAATCAATGGCACTGAAAGTAATGGTGTGAGGCTGCTTGCATCATTACTCTGCAGACATTTCTCTTGCCCATTCCCCCACTGCTCACAGAACCTAATCTTGGTGGTTTATTCCTTGTGTCACATCTTCAGAGAGACAATTTTGCAAAAATTATTTTTTCCTATCAGGTATGATGTTATAGGTTTCTTTTTGTGGAGCTGGGAGGAACCAGTGAAAATTAGCAGCTCAGGGAAAAAAAAACAAACTCAAACTCTTGAGGACTGGTAAATTCTTAATACTGAGCTTAACTGAGAGGGAGAGCTGTTGTTTAATGGTTTAGGAGCTGTACACCCAAACTCTTTTCCTAGCTGGGCCAAGGCTCTGGTAAGGCTGCTTTTACTTTTCCTACCTTCTGGCCATTGTGCTTACTTGGACTCTAATTTTTCTGTGCATAAGTGCTTGTGCAGTGCATGGTGTGCACAGTGCAATGGGATCATCATTCCTCTTGCTGCTTCTGAGTTGTGAGCTCAGAGGTGGCTACAGTAATTATGTACACCCAGCCTTATAACTCCAGATTCTATCACAAAAAAATCCAAAATATATCCAGTATTTCACTGCTCAGTGTCTGAGGTATAAGGACTGCAGAGGGTAAAAATAGAAGGAGGAGGGAATGAATAACTCCAGAGATAACTAAGTTATGGGTCTGGGTTCAGCTAAGCAGCTACACACAGTAACCTGACTTTCTTTGGGGCACATCATCTTCTTTTACACTGGCCTACTTAGATGGCAATGCATTCCCCTGAGATATTCCTCCAGAAGCAGTTAGGGCTGTGGAAAGGCTCTGTCAGCATTAGCTGCTTTGGCAAACATTATATGAGTTTTATGGTACAGTAGAGGCTTTGTATCAGAGCCTGCACCCTGATTGTCCATGGTCAGACTGTAGACTATATTTGTACTGTTAAGTGCCTGCCCAATTTTTGTTCCATCTCATAAGTCAGGAGGGAGAATATGTCTGTTAGAAAACCCCAGAATAGGCACAGGGAAGTATTTGGAACAAATGAATGTCAAAGGACATCTCTGACTAGTATAGTACAGCCACAGTGAGTATTCCAAATAGCCCACTTCAGCCCAAAATAGCTACCCTGGTTGTGTGGGAGTTATTGAATTCAATTATTTTCAGTGTGTTTCCTTCAACTATAACATTGATCTTAAACTAATTAGCTATTATTAAAGGTGGCTGTAAATCCAAAGTTATGCATTTGGGAAGGGACTTAAACACGGTCAGGGAGTCACACCTCATAATTGAGGCTTAATTAGAAGCAGAATAAGGATGTCATAGGTCTAAAAATTTAAAAGCTCTGTTACTGTCAAAAGGCTTTAATTATGTAAATAAGGAAAATGAAGGTGTTTTAAATTAAAAAAAATAAATTAGAGTAAGATTTTACCAAAAGGAATTACACTTTAAGGGGAGGCAGTAAAATTATCTCATTGGTTTTGGTTATGCTCAGTGGCATGTGGGTTTCAGATCAGATATTTCAAATTGATAAGTAATATAGAGAAAGGAAGAGTAATCTCTGGCTGTACATGCAGCTCTTTCATAGGTCCTATGTAGTTTTTGCTGGTGTTTTATTACTAAATGAATATGAAGTAAATTATGCTGTCCACAGTGCCAGGAACAAAATACCCAGGAAAAGAAAGCATGGCACAATTAAGGACCAAAAAAATGTATAGCCACAGCTCAGTATAGAACTGTGCCCAGAGCTTCTCACAAACTAAACTCAACAAAAATAAATAATTAGTTGTACTAGACTTTTTTTTATAAAAGTATGTCTGCTCTCTTAGTGGCATTCTAATGAAGTGACAGACTGAGTAGTTCAGTAGCTCTTCTCTAGTAAAAAGAAGTGGCGAGGGACACATTTATTGCACACAGGGAATCAAGAATCCCTGCTGATGACTTCTCTGTGTATGTACTGGCTTCCTGGGGAAGGATGAAGTGGGTAATAGTCCTAGAAATGGTGGTGTATGATATTACAGTTTTCTCAGTGCTCAATTAAAGGAGCCTTCCTTTTCTTTTATCCTGGCAAGACACCTCTTACCTACAAGTGCCCCACACATTTGGGATGTGAGCTATTGAGTTCTTACTGCAGTGTCATGGTACCCCAGAGCTTCTTGTACAGCAGTGCAGAGAGATTTTTGGAAGAGCTGGACAGATGAGGCCCCTTTGACAGGACCTCTCAGAGGAGCATTTCTCTCCTGGTGCTCAGGCTGGAGGTGTGCACTGGCAGTAGCTGAAAGAGGCACAATGCACAGTAAGCAGAAATTGCCATGAAACCATTGAAGCCATGATGTTTGACTCAAGCCTTTTCAGTTAGATTAATTTATATCAATTCCCTGCAATAACTGGAAACTAATTTGAAGATGAATAGGTGTAATGATTAATGGCATTATTGCAGGCACTTTGAACTAAGAAAAAACAAAATTAAAAGGTAATAATGATTCATAAGGGGTGTTAGATGCTACACGAGACTCAGAAAAGATGTGGGTAAATGATATGGAAGGTCACTCTGGACAGCTCCAGCTGGGGGAGGTCTGAAGTCATGTCACTGTCTGGTTCTGGGGCAGAGGATCATTCTTGGAGCAGGTGTCTTTAACACTGTTGTGATAATTGTAAGATCCACAATGTTGCCTGTGTGAGACTTGAATTTACAATGGCTCCCAGTGCATCTGACCTGGATGTGGGAAGAAACAGAGTGCCCAGAGGACTGTCTTTTTCCTAACACCCTTCCCTGAGGGGCTGCATTTGGGTTTGCAGGCTTTTTCTGGGTTTAAAAATAAAAAAGTTAATCTTTATTAATGAAGCCAGTAAAACCTTTCTGTATTTTTTGCTAGCAGCAAGTTGTTTTGGAGCTTTCTGGCTTCTGTGTCATCAATCAAAGCAACTCTGTTTAGTCTGCTTCCGGACCTTTTCTTGAACTATCCATCAGGGAGGCTTTGGAAGTAGAAAGGCAGTGATTCTTTACAGAAGAACAGAAACTGGAGCAATGGAAAAGCCAAGCCAACTTCTTTGTTTGATTTCTTTTGTGAAATGAGACAAAAGAAAGAAAGATATTGAGCAATTTAGACTAAGAGAAAATAGTCTGACACACTGCACATTTTCAATACATTTCAGTGGAAAAGAGGCTCTTTGCTGCTACCATTTTTCACAAATAGCCCTGTGTTCTTTGACATCTGTTTAGAATGCTTGTGTTTATCCCTATTGACCATAATGCACAGTATGAAATCAGCTAAGGAAATAGAAGGAACTGAGCTCTATGAACTGAGTTTCTTCTGCCTTCTCTCTTGTTCCTAGCAGCTCTGTTGATTATGTTTCTTGTTGCCCTTCATCTCCAGAATCTCCTGAGTTTTTTCTCTCTGTGACAGCTCTTAGAGCACATGGAGAAATATGCTGCATAGAATGACATTGCATAGATAAACTTCACAGTTAGAGAAATGAGAAGAAGAGTCCAGGAAAGAGGTGAATTTGTAGAGATTTGTGTTCCAGTCTCTGCTTGGTTGGCCACTTTTTAAATCACCCACATTTAGCTTACCTGCATCTGAATTTTACGAAAATATAGATGAAGAGTTCATTTCGACTTTTCAGAGATCTTCTGAAGTTAAACAAGAGCATGTAGTATTTAGTACTTTGAGAACAGGACTTATATAAGTACTTTGGATAGGTACATTAATCAGGTATCTCTGATTGCATCTCCTGAGCAATCTATCTCACCAGGACTACTCTGATATCAAGCAGCTTTTAGCAACCATCACAGTAAATACAAACCCGAAGCTCGACATGAATGTTTTCTTTCAGATGTTTTTGAAAAACAGACAATATGACCTGGCTTTATGGTCTAAATGTAGTACTTTACTGTCCACAAAAATCTGATGAGCCCAACACAGGGCTTGATATTTTGACAATAAATATCAAAAATCTACAACTCACAGATCCAAATGCAAGAAAATGACACCAGTTTTTATTTTAATCAGGTGAGTGGATAGAAAATGTATTAGTGACTGTGAACTACTATAGGCATAAGGTACCATTGATTGTACCTGTTTATTGTGGTATGCTGTCCATGGCAAAGGGTGTCTACACAATTAGTTCCGAGTAAAACAGACTGGAGAACAATTCCCTATAATTAATATAGAAAGGTCAGTAAAATTTCCTTCAAAAAGCACCTTTGTCTTACTTTCATCCAGCAGGGTTCCTGTTTATCCATCACCACCAGTGTTTTCCCAGACTTTGTGTTATCAGGTGGTCTTAGTGCTATATTCAATTTGGTGAGCTCTGCATGTTTTGTTTACCTTTTAAAAATAGTCTTGTAATTTCTTTTCATTTGCATCCTATTGTACACAAGCACAGATGCAGCATACACAATGTGCTGCAATTAACAGAGAAGGTCTGAAGAAGACTGAATACATTTTTATTGCCTGAATCCAGCCTGACTGCCTCTGGAGGGAAATTTGGGTAGTACTATGCCCTTTGGGAAAAAAATTTCTTTCACTAGCCTGATTGGTCACTGAAGGTCATTTTTTTATTCCAATGGAATAAAATACAGCTGCAGGTGCCTTTTATCTGTATATAAATAAGAAGCTTGTTAATGCTGAAAAATCCTGAGTGGCTGATTTGTGTGTTTAGTATTTCTCTTTGATACCTAAAGCAATGGTAAATAATTGTTTATGTCCAATGTGCATAAACAGGACAGGATATCTGCTCTCATGGAATATATCCAACATAAATTTCCATGATGAAAATGTCTCTTTTGCATCTATTTCCTTAATATGAACTATGCAAATTCATGAGTCAAACCTTGTCTTTTCAGAAACCTTGTTATGTAACATATGTCCCTATCCTATATTTCCCAGAGGGTTCTCATGCAAATTGAGGCACTCCATTTTAAACTGCCGGCTAAATATTATAGTGGGATTTTGGAGAAATATACTGAAGTCTCCAGATTCAATTACAGGAAATAGTAATTTCACCTGTAACTACTTTTATGCCCCTTATCTTCAATGTTGAAAAAATTTATAGCGCTAAATTTTTCCAAAGACTTTTGCAAAAAGTGTGCAAGATATTCATAAATATATAGAATTTCACTCCTTTCTCCTTTGAAAGATTTACCTAGTGCTTTTTCTGGCTCATAATTCCACAGGGAACTCCTACTTAGCAGAATTGTCCATTACAGGTCTTGAACAGATACATCAGCATAATAGAATTATGATTGTTATGCAGCAATATAAGAACACCAATACTATATTGAAACATAAAGATGTCATAATCTTAAATGCATTCTGCAGTGTATAGACTGGTTAAATATTTTCCAGTCTATCAGATACACCCTATAACTGGAAATAACTTTGCTGCACCCACTATTGTGAAGATAAATCAGTCACACCATGCTCTGAAACTCTCTTTAGGAGATATTTACAAAAATGAAAATGCAGTGAATTCATGTGTCATTTCAAAACTGTAATAGCTAGATAACTGATACTGCAGTATATGCAGCTTCAAATTATTTAAATAAAAAAGAAAATGTTATTCTATGTAGGTTAAGACTTAATATTTCTGTAAAAAAATGCTGTTAATTTTTATTCCCTGCACTTTTTAGAGAATAAACTGGGATTAAATTCTATACTCAGTAAAGATATCACTTTATAGATCTTATGGTAGAAGTTAAGGCAAAAGATGTTAGGAGTATTTGAAGGAAATGTTTTAATAACAAAATTTGAAATTTTTTTTCACTCAAAAACCCTATTATTTGGGTTGTGTAAGAGCCTCAAAATGGTAACTTTTTATAGGAAAACCTCATTTTCAACAAAAATAAGAAGACACAAAGACTCTGTATTACACAGAGGACATCAGCCTGGATGTGGAAGATATTCTTAATGACCTCGAGATTAATCATGAGGCAATTAAACTATATTCTTCAAGACATTCAGTTAAGCACAAAAAATCTGACAGGCGTTTTCTATTCTGCTCATTATTCTTTGTAATTTAAGTGAATAATTCTGAAATAGATGGTTTTCTATCTCTTGAAAAGGAATAGGCATGTAGCAAATCTGGAAGTGCTACAAAGCAAAAATATGAACAACTACTATTTTGTTTCACTGGCTTGAAGGGAATTGGCAAAATATTTTCAAATACTGGTTCATGACTCAATGTGATTGATTCTATATTTTTCTTAGGGATAAAAGGAAAATTCTAGTTGAGAAGATTCTGTATAAGTACATAAAATCAGTTAATAATGAGTTCCTTGGTTAAAAATACGCTATGGCTTTCCAAACCAAGTGTGAATAAATGAACAAAGGAAGGAGGATAGGGAACATTATTTCACAGCCTTCCAAATTAACCTGATCAGATCACATGAGCTGCTGTGCTGTGAACTCCAGCCCTTCTTGCCCACTCACTGTCTCTAGATGCGGCAGCAGCTCGTATGTGTTTAGTTTTGTGTCCCTTGAGTTCTGTCTGCTTCAATGGCAATCCAGCAGGGTTCTGGCATTCCTCTTGTCCATAGTGAGTTTCCTGAACTATGGCCTGAGGTTATGGCATAACAAATAGACTGTGTGTGGACCAACCCACAAAAACAGAATTGTTCTCTCTGAGCTTTTTCCTCATTCGGTCTCTTTGGTGCTAACTAAAACCAATAAAGGCATCACTTCAGCACCAGCTATATCTTTATGCCTAGGAAGGTAATTGAAAATGTCTTGACAAGTTGAACTTCATCAGCTGAAAACACTGCCTCCTTAAATATGGGTCTACTTCAAGAAGTGGCTGTTTAAATGTCACTTTCAAATGAAAGACTCTTTTCCTGTGTGCTTTCAAGTCACAAGGGACAGCAATAAGTCAACTGCTGTTTATTTCAGTTAGTGCTGCAGAGACAATGCAGCCAGGAAAAGAGAGTGCTGATTAATTTTTCTTCCTGTGTGCGTTGTGAAAAGAGCTTTGTATTTTGCTGCAGGTGGATGCAACAGCAGGATCCCTTCCAAGTTCCAGATTGTCTAAGGCTTTAGTTGAAGCTGAAGAATATTTCTTAGGTGAAGGGGAAGAGGAATTACCTTATGGCTTTGAAAGTGTGGGGGTAATCCTCCATACTGAAAAGTGTTGAAAAGCAACTGTATATAGTAAACCAATAGAGGAACAGAACCTTTAAATTATAAGTTTAAAATCCTGAGTATTGGTAAAATAGAGACATATGATGTAAAGTTTTGTAACAATAATTTAAATTAATTCTACTAGCACAAATAACAAAAGAACATTCCGCAATCAAGTGCAGCAGGATTCATTTGCCATTCACTGGAATTTAATGAAAAAATATAAAAATGGGTGCAAAAATGCAACTCTACCCCATAGTTTTAAAGCAGAGCCTAAAGCAATTGATTAATCTGTACTTCATGTCAATTTGTTCAATGACCCAGAGTATTTTTGATAAGCTTCCGTGCAACTTGTGAGTTCTTATTTTGATTTATGGCTAAATGTGACAGGCTTAAATCTTTTCAAAAGCTAACTACCCACAATTCTGTAATTAAATAAAACTAAGTATAATTGCTAAGTAATATTTTGATTATTACACACAAAATGAAGATATTGGTGGCATTCAGGCTACAAAGGCTTTAAACTTTGAAATGCAAGCTGTGCCAAGCTGCAGCCACAATAGTGGGATTAGCAACAGGGTTGATGTTTTTAGCCATCTTTTGTTCAATTGATCATACTGCGTTCTGATTACAAGTGATAATGGGAAAAGCTGCTTCTTTTTATGGAGGTTCCTTTGTAATTTAAAAGGACATAAAGAAATTTTCTTCTGTTTTATTTTAAGGAATTCTGGCAATTTCTTCGAGAAGAAATCAAAATAAATCTGCCCGTACAAGGAATTCACAAAGTTATGATTCTGAAAGTATCAGATTCTCAGCATCAAAATAGTCTCAGAGTATAGAACTGAGAACAAAATGTGACTGATGTGGTACCTGGAATAGAGACCTTCTGTATGCTGACATTTTCAATGTGTTCCAGTAGTTACCACCCTCACCAAATGCTTTGTTTTGAGCATCTTTAACCCAACTGAACATAGTTAAGCTACAACAGGGCTGAGGGAAATCTCATTTATCCTTTTTAGCCAGTCAAAAAATTCTGAAAGGCTCAGGACTGCACAGTGATATGCTATGTATTAAGGTTAAGGTTTGTACAGGCTCTAAATTATATTTGGAGTGCAGATACCTCCAGGCAGGGAGGTTGTTCCTCCTCTTAAACTTCATGGCCTGAAATCTCTGGGATCTTGATAATTGTTGCTAATTTTATTCTATGTTATTGAATTTCTGGCCCTTTTAAACTTAATTAGGATAAAGATTCACCCAGGAACCATTTTTCCATATTTCTGACATCTCACAGTACATTACAAGGCATTCTATTTCAATTCAAGTATTTCAATTTTTGTATAAAAGCCTTTATGGTACTGCATTAAGCAAGGGCTGAAATTCAAGAGAATTTTTGTTTGACTTTAAATACATAAACCTTACTGACCTCACAAGCTGAAATGGACGTTCCTCATACACAGGGACATAAATGCAGAAGACATACTGTGCAAATTAAGTCCAAATTTCAGAAGAAAATGAAAAAATGAAACTAAAGGAAATAAATGAATAAGAGCGAAATTGAGCTGCCAAGAATTGTACATGTGATTTAATCACATTTTCTAAAGCAACAGTGAGGTAAAGTGCTGCATAATTTATTTCTACAAAGGGCACAGTGTAATGCTGAAAATTTCAACATTCACCTTTCACATGTAAAAGGTGATTCTAATACTAATCTAGGAAAAACCTTTTGTGAAATAACCTTTCTTTATATAAGTGCTGAATTTTGGTTGGATGTTAAAAAATTTCATAGAAGAGACAATGCCCATCCTTGTAGTCCAAGGCAGCATCATCTATACCTGCTTTTCTTTTGATGCTTTCTATACCCAGTCTTAGTGGCCTACAGTGACAGAGTCACCACACTTCTCCCAGTCAGTGTTTCAGGGATTCACTTCCCCTTTCTATTTAGAAAGTCTTTGATAATTGCTAGCTTGGACTTTGCTCAGTGCAATTTAAGTCCATTACTTCTTGTTTATCCAGGAAGAACAGATTATTACCAGCTTCTTGCAAGAGCTTTTAAAGCATTTGAAGTCTGCTCATCAAACCTTCTCTTTTCAGAACCAAACACTCTGTATTTAGGAGACTGAAATGGATTAGTGCTAAAATCAACCATCAAAATTAATAATCCACTGAGAGCCTAGAAAGCTGTTTATAAAGCTACCTCATACCATAAAAAGGACTGATTACAAGCTATTTAAAATAAATTCTTTTGATGTTTTGCCTGGAATGAGAGTCTGTCAGGCATGTTCAAATTAAATTTCTTTATCCTGGAGAATTTTTTACTCTTTAAACTTAAAACTTTTTCTTCTAAAACATATCTGGTTTGAATGAAAAAGGGAAACTATATGCAGCCATGCCCTAAGAGTGAATTGTATAACATTATTAGCTCAGGTGATATCACACTGAGGTCAAGGCCCTTTCTGGGCATGATTTGGGATATGAGGTTTAGCACCTTATACTTCAGGTGAACATCCTAAGATTTGTTGATGAGGAGAGCCTTAATGTAGGTCCCAAGAGAAGACGAATCCTGAAATATGCAATCAGACCACCATAGAGACAAATTGCAAAAATCTGAGGTTTTGCTTTTTTACAGGTTTGGGAATGGGTAGCTGCACATAACAGGAGTTTTTCATTTTCTTTATGGAAAAACTTGATTTGTTATAGGAGAGATTTCATTTGCTGTGAGATTTCTAGGAAAACATACATCCAAATAGTGAAAGCAAGGAAATAATCATAATAGTGACTTGTTTGTTCAAAGACTAGACTCATGGCTCCATTCTCTGACAAGAAATTTCATTAAATGCTCAGAATTTGGTGAAACACTAAATTAAAGCATTTCTGGCATATTATGGATCACTCATAGCAATGGAATCAAGAGGCATTACAGGAGGTGCAGGTCATGAGATTTTTATGCTCACTAAATCTCTTCTCCCACTACTGATATGATGCTGCCCTAAAGCAAAAATCTTTCCTTGTTTTCTTTGTTTTCTTCCTAGTTGTCTTTTGCAATCCCACTCTATTTTCAGACAGATCTTTTTAAATAACACTGATAATAAAGAATAGCAAGTGTTACATACACATCCTCAAGAAGAGAATCATTGCAGAGCTTTTTTTGACAGAGGAGCTCAAAAATAAAATACTTGTGTGTGAATGACTCATGGAATCACAGTACTCCTAACT
Organism: Melospiza georgiana; assembly: GCF_028018845.1. Classification (NCBI taxonomy): domain Eukaryota; kingdom Metazoa; phylum Chordata; class Aves; order Passeriformes; family Passerellidae; genus Melospiza; species Melospiza georgiana. Next base: position 37,978,593 of record NC_080430.1, on the reverse strand, counting down.
TTTGATTTTGTTTTTAGTTTCTGCTGCATTCAGTACAAGGTTCTGATGCTCTAAGGTCTTGTGTGCAGCAGCCTTGATCCACATGTAGGCAAAGGAGAATTGATGGCTTGTGCATCTCCTGGGCAGACATAGGATTTGCAAGACATTTATTTAATTGCTGACTGATTCAGCCCATGGAAAATCTCTGAATCCACTGTATCTTTTGCTAATTCTCATTGGATTTTTTGTCAAAACAAGAGGGATCAAATCTGTAAGACAGAAATAATGACTTCATGTTGAATAAGCTTCCAAACTCAGAGAACAGATGTTTAAAAAGGACAGGCAGTTTCTGTTTTGCTGAAGATGTGGTAAGATAGGAGTTGCACTATACCACATATAGCATTAAAAATGTTACAAAAATTAGCAGTGGAATAAAATATTCTGAATGAAATATTCGGTTATTATCTTAATTTTCATACTGTAGCCAGAAAAAGGACAGCTTTGTGTTAACTAAAGCTATTTGAGACTTTGCTGAGAAGCCCAAGAGTCCATTAGCAGGAGGAAATTTGAGGTTTGAGTGCTTAATTACTTTACCTGAGGACTGAATTAGCTGCTATAGCCGTTGTTTGTAACAATATTTTTTTTCAAACATTACCAGGATTGATAAATTCCTTTTGAAAAAAGTACCTAAATAAGTGTTTAGTACAGTTACAGATTGTTTTCATCATCCTTTGCAGAGTGGTAACTTGTGGATATATGCTAAGTCTGTGGATAAAAGTACTCTTATTTGCATGTCACTCAAGGACAGCTGAGACATTATAATTCAAGAATTAACTGTATCAAACACACTTTTATTTTTTTGGTTAAAAGCTAATGAGGAATTTTGAAAAATAACACAGGTGACTTTGATTTTCTCACTGTCCGCTTTATGAGTGAGCAAGGTGTTTAAATACAACACTTCCTGCTTTGGTGCTTGAAGGTGGATAGACATTTCACAGCCAGCCATATTCAAAGGCAATTTGTAAGAATATAAATTCTGAATCTCTCATGAAATCATCCTTCTTGGAAGGAAAAGATTTTTGAATCATCCTTTAGTTGTGACAATTATTTAGTTGCTTTGCCTGTGACTGTATTCTTTCCTATCTCACATTATATAATGAAACTCTAGTGCAAACCAAACAGTATTTTCCAAGCTAAAACAAGTCACTATAACAGAGTCATTTATTGATACTTTTTTTCACTCTACTCTGGATCCTAATTAGAATTAATCTCTGTACCAGAATGAATTTATGATTTAGATTCTCCACTTCAAGGTGGAAAAATCTACTTTGCATTTTGAAAGATATAATATATCCCTCATTCTTCTAATCTATTTACAATGTCAGTTGCAGTGTGTATATAGACATAAATAGAAATACACATATAAAAAATCTTGGCACTAAATCAATGTGCCATCTGCATTGTAAACCGAAGCGTATGTTAAAAACAGAGCCACAACAAAGCAACAGTCTTACATCAAAGTCACAGGGAATATGAACAAGAGACAAGACATAAAGGAGAAGATTCACCTGTCATTTGCCATGTCAGGAAAAGAGGGCCATGATTTTTTATGAGGTGCTTATACAAGGTAGACTTTCTACTCTAAAAATCTGACTCTTCAGCAAGAGTGAAATCTTTGTCATTACAAACCACTACTCTAAAACAGCTGGTCTGGTATTATACCGTGCCTCCAGCAATGACCTGTGTTGGACTGGAAAAATAACAAGCAACCTTGTCGCCTTGTCAATTCTGCAGCATGCTACATGCAAGTCCACAAGGACTTTTTTCCCTGCAAGAAACAGCTGATGCACTGCTGCTGATTGCTGCAGTTACCCTACTGCATCAAGACTGAGCACCATTTCACCAATTCCTTGTTGTAAATTCTTATGAGAACCTAACCAGACTATTTTGTGGGTGGTTTTCACATATAATTGTTTTTTCTTCTTCTGAAGACAGATTTGTTTGCATGTTGAAACACTTGTTTTGGGTGAGTTTTTGGACTAATAAGACATCTGATTTGACTCAGGTTTTAGATAGTTTTGTCTTTGCTTTATTATAAGAAAGTGAAATATTGAATGGATGGATGCAGCATACTTGAAACCATCTTTTTAACCTTTGTTGTGTTGTGTTGTTTCACGAGAATGAGACAAAGAGAGGAAATACTACAGTTCAAAACTGACTAAAGAGCCTGATGTAAAAGCAACCAAAGTTTAACAGAACAGCTCATATTGACTGTGATGGAATTTGGCTCTGCAATAGTTTTAGGCTGCTTTCTATATAAGTTTCCACACATTTTTAAGAGCTGGGTGTTCTTCCCTGAGTGTTTGTCTTTGAATGCTGCATGAATTGTACAACTCAAAGTCATTGTAATTTGAATTGATGAGCAAAACAATACTGCACCTAAGATTCCATTTAGGACTCCTTTTTTTACTGCATCTGCTTACTGTTAGCCAAGAGTGGAAAGCTTCAAAAGTATCATAAACAGAGGGTTTCTATTCTTCCTGAAAGTGCCCTTCTCTTCTTAGCTGGTGGGAAAAGTAAGTTGAGTGCCTGTGTACTCCATTGAAAGTCTGAGTGAATAGAATGGAGTCTTGCAATAGCAGAGTGAAGTTTTCTTTCTTCCTTTTTTCTGTTGGTTAAAAAAACTAGTGCACAGATTGAGCCTCTGTAGATGTCTCTTTATTTGAAGAAAGAGTTGTTGTGTGCAGCTCTGCACTTGACATTGGAGCAGTAATAATAACACTCAGTGGAAAAGCAGACTGTAGCCATAGGCTGCCATCCTTTCTCAGAGATTTTGTAACAAATGACATGATTTGCTTTTAAAGAGTTCTTTCCTTCCAATGAAACTGCATTTCTCTAAAGTATACAAGATGCATTGTGTAAGGGCATTAATTAAGATGTATCACTTGTAAATGAAGACCAGAGAGCAAAGGGAATAAAGGTTATGCATTCCTCTTCAGACTCAATTTATAGTAAGGTCCCCACTGAAAATGCTGTGCCTTGTTGTGCTTTCTTTTCCCCAAAATAAAACACTAATATAAGGAGTGAAGTCTTTCCAAATTAATTTTTTGTTGCACAACCTCTTTGTCTTATGGAAAATAAGAGGCTTTATATCAATAGATGAATGTGCATTAAGATTAATTATTTTTTTGGGTGTTACCCTCTGTGTTCTGACTCTTGCTGAATATAAGCAACAACTAACAGGCCAAGAAAAATAAATGGTCGTATTTAAACAAAATCCTTCAGTGATTTATAGGTCTTGGCTCTGACTGGGAACTGTCATCACTACAAGTACTTGTGTTAAAAAGAGGCAATATAAACTGCTGGGCCTGACCAAAGACTTTAAAGTAATGAACAGGTTTCTGGGTAGGTTGCCAGACCCCCCCAGACATGAATTTTGGTTAGATTTTCCAGGGGTTTAAAAATGGAAAAGAGATAAGAAAATGATAGTGACTTCTGTGTTTGCAGAGATACAGTAGAGATGAAGCACAAAGAGAAAGGGACTTACTGTGTTTCCAGGTTTTGTTTTCTCTAAAGATCTTTGAGTACAAATCACAGAGAACACAGCTGTTCTCTACAGTTGTGACTTGAGACATCACCCAACAGGATATGTGTGTATCATTGTGTTATACAGACCTCCTATTAGAAACAAAACATTTGCTGAGAAAAACTGCAGAGAAACCTGGAATAAGTTTTTGAAGTGATCATGGCTAATTTTATGTGGGATTTTTATGTCATACACTGAGAGAAATACAACATTTTAGAGGGATTTCCACATAATTTCTTTGCCCTCTGCACTTACTTGTCTCTGAATTCTTACTGAAAACAAAAGAATCACTCCCCTCTGTTCCTTGTATTTAAGCAATGAATTAAATAGATCAGCCCCCACAAAATGATGAATGTTGGAAAACTTTGATAAATGCACAGAATATCAAAGCTTGATCTCATAAAATCAGAATTAAGAGTGAAACAGGATTAGAATGTAGTATTGTTTCTCAATTGTGCTCTTTTTCCCAACCTTACCCCTGCTACCTGATTTCTATTTACTGCCTTGTCTCATGTTCCAGAAAATGATCATGTTTCAAAGTCATAAACAGATATCTCCATTTGCTCTTTCTCAAGCTCGCCTGAACCTTTTTGGCATCCTCCCTTCATTCTCTTTCTGTGAGGAGCATGCATAAAATTTGTTTAAAATTGTATTGCAACACCACTAGATGTTTCATGTAAAATGAGCTGAATAAACAGCACTCTTTTACAGCATCTCATGGAAGATTGATTCTTGCAGGCCTTGTTTTCAGAAGCCTTGCTTTTATCTTCTGTTTAATGGAAGAAAATGCACTCTTACTGGATGCAAAAATTTTGCAGAAACTTGTCAAAAGTTGCTGAAAACATATGGCAGTGTCTGCAGAAAGTTTGAAATGAGAAGTCTGGGTGCAAAGTACTGCAATGGTTCCAAGTTACCAGTGATAATGCTTTAAATATTTAAAGTATTGTGACAAATTCAAAGCTGCATCTAAATATTTTATGAATGCTGTGGCTTAACAGGATTGTTGTGGTGTTTACTTCATGCATCTACAGAGCATGTTTGTCAGGAAATTGGCTCTGTAAACAGTGTATATTACAATCCTTATATTCATTTCATAGAAACACTTCAGAATATTGCAGCTCCATCAGACTATACCTGAACTGCCAGTTGACTCACTTGGTTTAGCCAGGATCAGGAAATGGAGCAGAAAACAGAAAACTTGGATTAAAATAAAAGGAGAAGACTTCAGGGAAAAAAAGGCTAAAGTGCAAGTTTGTAGATGTAAACTGGAACCCAGACTGAGAGATAAGCAAGAATTGAAACTTGGGAATTATTTAATGTAATATAGACATTTACAGTGTCAGTGTCTGTAGGTAAAATAGTTGCCCTTGGCTACATTTCTTTCAACATAATTAATGGAGAGTTACAGGCAGTTTTGGATTAAATTAAATATCCTTAATCCTAGATTTCTCCTTTTGTTTGAAATAGTGTCCTAATAATAAAGAGTTTCTGTATACATTATCTCAGACATAAACAATGTGGATGTTCACACCTCATTAATTGAACGTCCTCTATACATATTTATAATTTTATAGAACTATCTTTTGCTCCACCTTCTTCCTATTGTTAAGATTAAACCATATTTTGTTTTGAAGTTATTTTTTAGATTGCTGAATCTGCCATTTCTCACAATTCTCAAAGGAAAGATCCTCAGATACTAATTATGGTCAGGCCTGCTGAGTGATTAAGGCTTGTAATCAAGCACTTGGAATAAGATTAAGCAAATTGCAGATTTCTTGCTGGGAGAGGTGAATGCGTCAGAAGCAACACATCATGATCCAGAGTTACAAATAAGAAAGACACCAAAGGAACAACTTTTCTGCAGCTATGACAAATATTTAACTATTTCATTTCCCACTGACCCCTGCATATATCTGCATTAATTCATGAAATAAATTAATAATTTAGTTGGGAGGCTACTGCTGGGTATCATCTGGTCCAGCCCCCTCTGAAAGACATGCCAACTTGGAGCAGGCTGTTGAGGGCCTTGATCAGTTTCACTCTGAATATTTCTAGGGAAGAAGATTCCACATCCTCTTAGGGAAATTGTTGTAATATTTTATCACCCTTATGGTGAAAAAAGTGTCCCTATGTCTAATCCTTTCAGCAGCTTTGTTATCTTCCATAAAGTCACTATTGATGTCACCTGTGTCAGTCTGTCCTCTAACCCTTGTGTCTTGCATCTCCTAAGTTCTTAGAAAAATCTTGTTGAATTCAGCCAGCTGCATTACCAAAAATGCTTTTTTTCCTCCTTTCTGAGGAACTCCTTCTTATTCAACACAGCACTCCTGTGGCACAGGTTACCCCACCACATCTGCTCCTTCCAAATGAGCTCACAGATCTGCAGCTGTACTTGGACTTCTCATTCTTGCCATTCTTTTCCTGTGCTGTGTGGCTGCAGGTATTTGTGGGAGTTGCCAGGCCAGCTTTTTTCATGGAGGAAGCCTGAGAACCTGCTTCCTCCTGCTGTTCATTGGGCCTCTCCCTGGCTGCAGCCCATGCATCCCTTCTCACGAGGTTTTGGTCCTGCTCTGAGCGTGGTTGGAGAACCTCACTGCTACATTAGTGAATTTGGTTGCAGACATGGCTCTTGTGCCACTTCAACAGACAGATCCACTCACTCCAGACAGACTTTCCTTAGGTAAAAAAGATATAATTTATGAAGTCCCACACCACATTTTTTGAAGGGACATGAAAAATGGAAGGTGGTGGGGGTGGAAACAGATGACTAGCAATGAGTACAATGTGAAACATGAACATCTGTTAACACATGGATGGATCTTATTTTCCTGAAATGGTTATTTGAGTAATTTTAGGATATATTTACACAAGAAAAGATCAGTTAGTACAAGGATGTAGTGGTCTCCAATACTTTGATGAGATACATTTTGTGTTATTTTGTTTTCCATCTTCTACCACTTTTAACAATTTGATTTTTTTCCATTATTTCTTCAAATAGAGTTGCAGCAAACTACATATAAATCTAATGGGATTAGAAAACTCTCAGGTATGTCTTCTGATTCAGAATGAGAATTAGCAGTGTTTCGTGACTGCTATGTTGAAGTAGATCAATATACAAGCTTCCTCCTTCTTTTATCAAGTATCTGACCATCTGATGACAAAAATTACTTCTGTGTAAAGTTGTTTTATCCTCAGTGTTGTCAGTATACAGCATAACTGATCAGAACAACATTTTTTTTTCTTTCTGCTTGGTGATCCTTGTGTATGATACGATACTAACAAATATCATCGCCAAATTAGGCAAAATGGGTAGAGCTGTGTCTGCATCTCCTTTTTTCTACATTGGATCCATCTCACTGAAACTGCTATGTGTATGTGACAGATTTTAGTTTGGGAGAAAACAGCAGTCTACTGAAAATGTGCTCTCCCTCCTATTAGACAGGGAGAGTAGACATCTCCTCTGCAGGAGCTGCTGCTTCCCCTCTCTCTGTTAACTTTGGGAATGAATCATCAGCAAACACTGGTAGTGAAATTTGGACAAACTGACTGCAATGTTTTATAGTCTGACAGATATTTGACATTACAGAGATGTAGTGTGATTATTATATGACTTCAGGCAACCAAGGGTTTGTATCTCTATATCTCATGAGACAGTTGCTTTCCTGTTTACTTCTTAAAAGCAGCATGACAAAAGTGCCAGCACAGGAATGTGAAGACCACTACATGAAGTAGCAGAACAATCCCATTAGTTTTGCTCTTTTCTCCAAAGCAAGGCAATATCTTTTTGATTTTGCTGCCTTTGAGCAAGCAACAAGTAATTCTAGCTTAAAACTAGAAAGTACAAAAAAGTAGCCTTTCACTTTGCAGATACGTATGTCACTTTGTGTTTTTGCCAAAAAGTCATAGCCCAAAATTATTTGTCTTATTATACAGTAAAACACTTTTAACTGGAACATTTTTTCTAGAAATTTGCTTGCAATGCCATAAAATAAATGCGATTATAGGAATAGATACATTCATATTTTTCTCTCTCATGGAAAATGAGACCAACCCTTGAAATTCCAGAGTGGTAATACCTGCAGAAAGTGGAAGTTTTTAAGCAGTCTTAAGCTCTAGAAATGTTTTGAGATTTTTTTTGTTTTCACCAAGAACTTTTTTCTTCTCTCCTTTTATTTTTTCTGACTGTGTTTTTTTCTCCTATTTCATTTTTTTCAGAATAGATAAATCTAGATACACAAAAGTTAGAAGAAATCAATAGGAGTTGTAGAGAAATCTAAGTGCTGAGACAAGAGTAAATAAAACTTCAGATTGATATCCTAAAATCTTTCAGAACAAGTTGTCTAATGGAAAAACTATCTCATTGTTTCTATCCCTCTCATCATCTATTACAAATCTGTTACAAACTGTGAAAAAACTTAAGATGAGGATCATGAATCTTAGACTTTCTGTCCAGCATAATGTACCTGGAATTTGAGTGTGTTCTTTTAATGTTACTAGAGGACAAGAAATTTTATTATCCACTTTCATTATCATTCTTTAGGTTTAGAAAATAATGACATGAGGAATTTGAAAAAAAATCAAATTTTCTCCCAAAAAATACATTTAACTGCAGAGGGAGGTTGATGTATTCTGTTTTCTAGTATGACTTATTCTAGGCTTTTGCTTGTGTAAATTAAGAACGCAATGGCTAGAAAAATGCATTGGGGGTTTTTTGGTGTTTTTTTTTTGGGTGGTTTTTATTTTTTCCCTGCTGTTTTTCAAATGTCTGCCTAATTGAGCACAGCTGTGCAGTGGCGCAAAACTAACCAGGAAATGAGCATTTTGATAATTTCACATTTCTAAAGCACCTCTTAAACGTCTCATGTGAGAATAGCAGCCGCAGTACCTTTAGAGATCAACAATATTGAACCAGATTTATCATACTGAGCTGTCTCCTGCAGGCACTTCAAAAAACCCATCCACTTTCAAGACAAATTCGTAAAGGTTCCCTCAACTGTAACTATCTTGTAACATAAACAAAGTGTGTCCAGAATAGAGACAAACTTTTGCAAGCTGCTCCAAGAATGAATTATTGTCTTTTCACTAGCCTACTGCCAATGAAGGTTTCATATTCTTTACTTCATAACAATCATCTCTGCATCAGTTTTCCATTTTGGACTGTGGCCTGTGGAAAAGTATATAGACATATGAAATACTCTGAAGTAATTATTTAAGTGTTGCTTTTTGTGACCGTCCTGCTTGTGACTTCAAGCTTGATCTTTGCATGTTGAAAGGCTGATTTCTTCCTGAACCATATCCTCAGAGGAGGATAATATAGTCTGACTAAGTGCACTGATACGCGTTTGTTGAGTCATTCCTTCCCATAATAAAAAAAATTGGTTTAGAAATTGCTTTTCTTTCTAATTCAGATTCAAATCCAGAAAGATGGACACCAGTTCTGAAATGTGAGTTTTAAATGGTGTCAAAAATCTCACCCAAAGGAGCTTGCATTGGCCCAAGCTTTGTTTTCGTGATTCTTGACTGAACCCTTTCCCTGACCTCACCCCTACCTGGTCAGTGAAAAAAAAAAATATATTCTTGCCTTTAAATTTGATCTTGATTTGAACAGATTCTTCTAAACATCTTGATTCACTCTGTCCTAAATGTGTAGTTCAGTAGTGATTCTCTCATGCCACTAATCTTCTAGACCACTGCCAAGGAATGTAGGCCCTGGAATGCAATGACACCTCTTCATATTTTCATTGGGGGTGAAACATGTCCTTTGTCGTTCTCATTTTCCCTTCCCTTGAGCGTTGTCAGAGATCACTTGTAGCAAATTTTGAATGCATTCAGGCTTCTATACCCTGGCCTCTGTGGTGGCTTAAATCACAGTATGCCTTTCACTAACCTGTTATACTTACATCTATCTTATTTACTTCTATTGAAGTTGTACCAATAAAAATTGGCTTTCTGCACTGATTTTGAGAGTTATAGAGAGAAATCGGGCCAAGAGTTCCTTTAGTTACCCTCTGACACAACATTGCTCTTGCTAGGCCTCTAAATGCACTGCTGCCTTATTAGTCTGTGTATTCCAAAACAAACACAGCTTCAGAATTTGAAAGTGCTTTTCAGTGCATATCATCTAAGAAACAAGAAAAATGTCACTGGTGTAGAAAACAATGTTCTTTCAGTACAGCATGTTTTAGCTTACATCGTGGTATGCCAAACTATGCTTGATTTTTAAATAGTCTTTGTGCTTTATTTGTTTTATTTCTGGTTCAGTGGCCTGAGTAAGATTTTTTTTTTTAATTTTGATTAAGAAGAGTACATTGCCATTATTGAAAGGCTTGGATTTTGAAGCTTTTCGGTTATTCAAACTTGATTGGCATGACTCTATCTGTAACACTAATTTAAAGTAGAATTAAGAGTCTGGAGATGACTATGATTATCACCTTCCTGGGGTGGCTTGGAGACACTAATTATTGTTTTCACTCAAAAGTAAAAAGGCTGGGTTAAAAGTAACCTGGTAATGTAAAGTAAACTCTTTCAATAATTTTTCCTGCGTAAGACACAGAGTGATAGGAGTGCCATGACAGTGATTTAGAAATGTTTCCTTTTTCTATCATCATCATCCCTCCTTTTTTTTTTCTTTAATTTTTTTCTCAGTCTTATTTCTGAGACCCATACCAAATAAATTCAGGTTTATAAAGAAATAAAACTATGGGGAAATTTAAATTTAAAAAATTATTTGCTAATGTGGATACTTCCCAAGGAAAATAATTTTTCTTGTTTCTATTGAAAATTATTTTCCCATGAGAAAATTTCTGTTACATATGGTGCCAGCTGAGAATCAATCTTTCATTATTTTTACAACTTCAAAATTAAGATTTTACTTTTCAGTTAATGAAAGAGCACAAAATTCTAAGCAATCTATATTTGGCCCAGTGACCCAGCAAACTCCCTGAGACTGTTAGGCTTAGCATGATGACCATGTTTACACTGACTTTAGACTGAGCTGGGCAATAACTTTCCCTGTTGCCTGACCCTGTTAGCAGCATTTATTGCCTGAATAGCAACTCACAGAACACTTCTCTGGATATTTCAAGACTCATAAGGTGTTTAAAATTTAATTAACAATTTTATTTAATATTCAGTGATCTAATCTTGTGCATGGCATATCTTAAAAGTTTGTTGCACTGAGAGAGGTCTCCTTCAGAGAGATTATGGGGCCAGGAAAACAATTGCAACTATGAAAGGGTCTCAGTATCTCTCAAGGCCAAATCCAAATTAATTATTAACTTTTTTGTACAGTTTATTTTTCTGCTGTGAATAGTTTATAATGCAGAGTGTCAGTCATATCCCATGATGTTCATACAGTCTAGGGAATAGGAAACATACTTGTTCAAGATTTTGATTTGGATTTTTTGTTCTTTTTTTAATGCATGTAATTTTTTTTGGTCAATTTTAAACAACACGTTCCCCTCAAATATGCCCCTCCTTCATCTACTGCACATTGAACTGAGTCCTACAATAAAGATTTCTCACACTCTAAACTTTTGAGAGTGTTGTACATTGTAGTGGCTACTAGAGAGGAAAAAAAGGAAAAGGATAATAAAATTAAATTTGAAATAATTTTTTTTTTAGTTTTGGACAATGAAATAGGAAGTTGTGGAGTTGCAAGGTCTTTCTTAGAGGACAAAATTCAGATTAAGAAATTATTTTTAATTATTAGAGGGTTTGTGCTTGTGGCTGTGAAATAATTAAGTCAAAGGAGGGGTAGCAGTCAAATTAGTACAGCTTAACATTAGTATAGCACTTCAAAGCTCTTAGAAAAATAAATTACTTGAGTTCAGAGTGTAACTCTCAAGAAATTATTTCCTCAGCATGTACAGTCTTTTCTTTTTGCTCTGACTATTCATAGACAACTTTAATGGTCTTAATGCATTTATTACTCGTGTTCTTGTAATAATTTTTGTACTAATAGTATGGAAATATATCCTATATCAGATACCCTGTAACAGAAATAAGTGATGTTGATTGTGGATTGGTGCCTTTTCCCTATATCTGATAGACACAGGAAGACTTTGAAAAAATCATTACACTTTTGAATCCATGCTGAAAAAATTCCAAATAAGGGAGGATGAGGGGGGAAGGGTTGGTAATTTTTTTTTTCTTTTTATAAGAAGGTTTTATTTCTGATTTATGTGTTTTCCATCTCATTCTCTTTTTTCCCTTGTGAGTTTTTACAAACAGTAATTCTGATTTGTGTGCCTCTAAGTGACGAGGAGATATGGGGTTTTTTGTCAATTCATACTGAGTTATTTGATGGCATTTTGGACAGACAGTGTCAGATTAATGCACAGAGATGTTAATTTGCTGTTTTGGCAGTCATTCTGCCTGGACTCCCAGACAACCACATGTCCACCCCCACACTCTTTTCTTTCTGGTTCAGTCTGAGATATCATCCATATGATTTCACAGACACAACTAGAGCACTTCTCTGATTTTCTTTCCTAATGTCAGCTAGGGAATCTGCTAACAGCCTTATATAAACTGCAGCTTTGTGGCTCTCCTGGGCCAGCCTGCCACCAGGACTGAAGGAGCAGCACACAATCACTGTCTCTCCAGAGCAGTGGTGGTGATAGAGCAGAATGGATGCCTGAGCAGGGAAATGCCTTCATCAGGACTCCTTGGGCTCAGAGGGAATTTGCAGGCTCAGCACAAACTCCATAAAATCAGAAGTGGAACAGGGAGAGGGTTAAGGGAGCTGAAAAAAGGCTAGCTGCAGAACTTGCAAATCTAAGTGATGAATGAGTCCTTGCAATAATTCTTATAGATCTAAGTGAATGGCCTCTCTGGTGCTGCAAATGTGACAGTATCGCTGACAAACAGAGGAATTAATCACAGGGAAGACAATGTTTATGGAGATCTGTACCAAGAAGCAAAGTCAATAATTATTTAGGTGATTCTTTTGGGCTCACCTGCCTTTAACTCATGCTTGTTTCAGTTTGCCTTCCTAATGTAAGAGAGAATAGAAATGCCAGAATTGGCGTATTTCTGATTAAATTATTTGCCCAAGGTCATACAAAGACTGAAAAGCAAATACATTACTGGAAACATCAGATATCTGGGGTTTTTGCATTACAGGTTAAACCATCTAGTTTGTCAGAAAAGAGTATGGCTGCTAAACTAAACCCGGAAACCTTCTTTAAATTGTTTTTGTGTTTGGAGGACATCAGAGTCAACAATTCATGACATAAAGGTTTGATTGACACTCTATTGAGTTTATGTGGCCAGGTTTTGGTAGCAGGGGGATTACACGATGGCTTCTGTGAGAAGCTGCCAGAAGCAAACCCAATGTCCAGCAGAGTCAGTGCCAGCCAGCTCCAGGATGGACCTGCCAGGGGTCAAGATGGGAGTGCAGGGATCCACCTGCAGCCCATGGAAGAGACCCACACTGGAGCAGTGGGTGCCTGAAAGGAGACTGTGACCCTGTGGGAGGCCCATGCTGGAGCAGAGACCCTCCTGGCAGGGACCTGAAGCCCAGGGACAGGGGAGCCCAAACTGGAGCAAGTTTCCTGGTAGGATTTGTGACCCCATGGGGGACCCATGCTGAGGCAGTCTGTGCCTGAAGAGCTGCACCCCAAGGAAGAGTGATCCATGTTGGAGCAGTTTGGGGAGAACTGTTGCTCATGGAATAGACTCACCTTGGAGGAGTTCGTGGATAGCTGTCTCCCATGGGAGGGACCCCAAGCCAGAAAAGAGGAGAGACTCCTCTCCCTCAGCAGCAGCAGGAACAGTGCATGGTGAACTGACCATAACCCTGCTTCGCTGTCTTCCTGCCCTGCTGGAGGGGAGGAGGTAGAGCTGGAAAAGAGGGAGGGGTGATGGGAAGGTGTTTTTAATATTTATTTTGCTTCTCATTATCCTCCTCTGATTTTGTTAGAAATAAATTAAATTAACATCCCCAAGTTTAATCTGGTGACAGCACTTGGTGAGTGATCTCTCATGGTCCTTATCTCAACCCATGAACCTTTCACTGTATTTTCTCTTCCCTGCCCAGCTGCAGAGGGAAATGGGCATTTGTGAGTACCTGGCATCCAGGCAGGGTCACCCCACTACACACCCATTAGGGAAGGGACTGTGAAAACCCCAAGATGGAGCAAAACAAAACTCAGCATTGATCAGAGGTACATGAAGGGGCAGCAGGAGGTATCAGGGTGTAAATTCCAAGTAAATGGAATGTGAGTATAATAGGGAAATGTGAAGAAGGTGTTAGAGATTAGATTTTCTTAAGGGTAGATGAATCAGTAATTTAAGGCATTGATGTGTAAAGTTCAAGCTTTTGATATGATTTACAAATAAGGCTAAGGCTGAAAATTCACTGAATGTCTTCCAATGAAGCATACTTCTCTTTTTTTTTTTTTTTTTGAAGTCTTGGGTAGTAAAAAATAATCTCTTAAAAACACACTTGATTTTGTCTTTGACTTTTGACAAAATGCAAAAAATCCAGTCACAACAGTAGTAACATTTACAGTCAAAACTACCTAATTTTTGTAGTATAGCAATTGTTAACAGCACAGTTAAAATTGTTAGGTACACACAATTCCTGATTCCTTTGAGCATGTAACCCCTACCCCTTTTACTCATGTTTTATTCACCCCACCACTGTTCTCCTGGGCTCTGAGACGAATGCAGGCAGTGTGATCTACCCTCAGAAGGAGGAGGAGGATAAAGGGGAGAGGATTTCTGGGGAGTTGTCAATGTTCCATGTTGTCTGGGAAGAGCATGATATAGATAGTGAGGATTGCTTCCTCCCCACTCCAGCTCTGATATTTTTATACACTGGCACACTGTCCTCTTCTCTCCATTGGCCCTCAGATGGTGTTACTGATTAATTTACTGGTGTGAGTTAGACACTTGTTCTTTATTCTCCTTGCTATGCTTAAAAACCATTTAAAATTAACAATATTCCAAGGTTTCAATCTTTTCATGATTAATAATTGAGAGCTGATTAATTATTTATCATGCCAGGGCCTCTGAATTTGTACTGTTCCCACGCTTGCAAGGACTCTGCTCTCATCCTATGCCTACAACCCTCTACAACAAATCATTATTCTAAGGCCACAGCTACTTCTTTGTGCACTGAATAACTGCTGCTGGTTACCACTGATTAGTTGCAAAAATGCACCAGAACAGTTGGCACTTATTGCAGCACACAATCACAAAAAGCTAAACTAAAGCTAAGAAAATAGGTATCAGTTGCCTAGGAGCAAGAAAATTGCTGTTAGCTAAACAAGCTGAAGCAAAGATCCAGTCAGGCCAAGGCAAATCAAGCCTGGCAAGTCCTACTTCTGAGGCTTTGCAGCATTAATGTAAAGCCTTTGGCCTGCCACAAGCCGTGGTGATGCTGTTATTGGGATCACAAGGCTACAACACCTGATCACATAGGCAAACACAGACACAAACATACCCACTTACCTCGACTTCATGCACTTCCTCCATTTGCACCTCTAATTCAGGAAGTACATGAAGCTTTCTCTTATTCCATGTTTTCAGTTGACTGCCCTCAGCAAATAAAATCCAAGGATGTTCATCAACTCAGGATTTTCAGTTGGAGAAAATTATAGAAATTTGGGGTTGTCACACATACTCACATTGCAATGGAACAAAGGAAAACCCCACAACCCACATTTAGGTTTGCAGGTCTCTAGCAGGTATTGTATTGACCTGAAAATCTTTAGTCATCTGCAAATCTTAAACTATTTGAGATTTTTTTATCAAATGTTTTTCTATTATTTTTCCCCCATGAGAATAAAGTAGTTATTTTCCAGTACATCTAAAATAAAACTGTGAGTCTCATAGTAATGAGGTTGAATAGATATGCAATTATATTTTTTGAAGAAGAAAAATTAAACCTCATCTTAAATTTTTAATGTCTATGGATCGCATAGTATATAGCAAAAAATGGACATAATTTGGGCCTATCATAAACCAATTTTTATGGTATATGAAAAAGGAAAATTTCTCTCTGGAAAGGAGTATTTTCAATTAGTTAAACTAGAGATAAATGGACCCATTAGATAGAAGATGATGGAGAGAATTTGTAGTCTTCAACCAATGGCAAGAACAAAAATAATCATCTGATAAAACCATCTTAAAAAAACCCAAGAGGTAATGTACTTTCTGGCCTGAAAAGATAGTTTATTGCTCATTATTGGGATTTTTTTCACCCATCTTGATTTTTATCTGAAGAAATACAAATATAAATCTGATTTTCTTCAGTTTTGAAGGCAAGGCTTAAGAAATGAATGCTGAATATTTGAGCATCGCAACTGAAGTTATAAGTTTGGCTGATAAATGTAATATGAATTATACAATACAGTTGGAGTTTTGCAGGGGCATAATAACAGATAATGTTTTCATTTAAGAAGTAGAGGGAGCCTATAATCAGCGTACAGATGGATTCAAAGCTTGCTCTCAGTTTCTAAAACACAGCTAGTTGTGGGAGAGGAATCTCAATGAGATGAGTGTATTTCTTTTGGGGTATCTTAGATTTAGATTTATTTCAGAACCAGCAATCTTGAAGAAGAAGTAACATAGGTATAAATGAAGTGTATAAACTACAGAGACATTTATGGACATAGTAAATAATGATAAATAATAGTCTGGTTGTCTGAACCCGAGTGTTATGTGACAGCAAAATACAAAGTCAAGCAGAGAAACAAGAAATATAATTTTTAACTATGGGAAAGAATTATAAATTTCAAAGAAATAATGATGCAAAGCATTTGAAGGGGGGGAGGGGGGTGTGATAGTTCACCGCTTATCAGAAAAGCCTCATGATGAATTGTAGTCATTGAACTGAATGCTCTAAGGAATATCACATTAAGAGGAAATTATATCACCACCCCAGTCCCCCAGTCTGACATCTAGAGTGAAAAAAGTGCTGGTATATTAGATGAAGAAAAAAACCTTAAGGATTATAGAGGAGGAAACATGTATCTTAGAGACGCTCTTCAGGTCCTTCATCTACTTAACATATCAAAGGAAAGGCAAAGGCATGACTTCCTCCAAACCTTTTAGTGCCTTGGAGTCTAGGAAGTGGAAATCCGATAACAGAGACGCCTTCCACCTGACTAGCAGAGAATGTGGCAAGATTTAATGGCTGGTAGCAGGAACCAGGGAGGTGGAGCAAAAATAAAAAGCACATTTCTAACAGTAAAAAATAATGAATCCTCAAACCTGCACACTGGGAGTGCATTATCTTACCCAAGTGCTCAGACTAGCTCATAACTGTGCTCCTCTTTGACCATTTGTTCTGTAAATCTTCAGAAGTAACAGAAATGTTAATTCACTTAACAAAAGTTTTCTTTTCAAATATTTGTAAATCACCAAAGGTAAATTGCTGCAAAGAAAAGATTAAAAAAATCAAATAATTGCTTTGAAACAACCTTAAACTTTTTGTTCATAGAAACTGCACAAGCCTAAGTGTCTTTGTTCCTGTATTTCTTTTTTACAAAGAACACTTACATATCTGATTGTTATTCCTGAAAGCTGGGCATGGACTTGAACAAAATACTTTGTTTCCAGTACTTTACTTTCAGTATCTTGTAACAATCTGCCGTGTGGTTAATAGCAGCCGCCTTCTTTTTTGTGATTGACAATTGGTCCCACCCAGTGGGACAAATAGATGATGATTTAGCACCACTAAATATTGCAGTTCCACCAAGTGACAGTATTTGGTCACAGGAAGAATAAACCAGCTAAAACCATAACACTGAGTGGGGTAAATTAATTAAGAACACATTTTACATATCTTCATTGAGGTCACTGTAATCAGTGGAAAAGTCTCTGTTTTGGAGTGGATATAGGACTAATCTGGTAAAGGTATTCAAAACTAGACTCTGAAAATAGGAGGTTGAACATTATGAATAACACAAATCCCAAACTTGTGCTGAGAATGATACAGATACTAAATGTACTCTTTGTATAGATACGTAATTATGAACTGAGGAGGCATAGGTTTTATCCATGCATAACTCTCCAAAATTGTATCCAAGGGTATTACATTTTTAAATAGGAGTAGATTGGAATAAGTTTTGAACCCATCATTTCTCCTAAAATAAGTAATCCACTTCTCAAGTCTGAAGCATGGTAACAGCCCTAATTCTGGAGTCTTTCCTTGAACCAATGGGAAAATCTTCTTTCAAATTACATCCCTGAATTCCTTTCTTTCTAGCTGACAATGATTTCACTTAGAGGAACTTTATGAACTCCAAAAGCTGGTTTTGGGAAGAAGATAATTTCTTCTCTTAGAATAAATTATGTTTTATTCTTTATCCCTTTCCAAATTCCAGTAAGAGACACATTTCAAATGTTTCACAGTTTTGGCCAGAAGAATGAAAAATCTCTTAATAGAGAGGTGACAGGCCTGTCCCTCACATTTGGGCACTAACTCTGCCTCCCTTTTTTATGATACACTATCTGACTTTCAAATAAGGAAATGGCTTGCCCACCACCATCTCCTGCTAGACCTAGTGATTCACTGATAATTTGATGTCTGAAATATCTTTCCTATTGGCTCTATTAAAGAATGAAGAATAGGTTTAGGACTAAAAGGTACAAATTTTCTGAATTCTCTTGCCTGATGGCATCCCTGTTTAGTTTTTTTTAATTTTCATTTTGGAGAGTGTGTGTATGCATGCACATACACATAGGTACTTACATATGGTAGTGGAGTATTTTTCTATTTATATCTATATATAATATATTAGAATTTATTTTTTTGTATAGTACTGCAGGAAGTTTATAATTTATGCAATAAGAATTGCTCAGTATCTGGTAGAAACATCCTTGTCTTGCCTACAATCTTGTAACAACAAGGTTAAAACATTCCTACACTTTTCAAAGCCCTGGGAAATACACTTCATATTTAAGATAAAGTAGACCTTTAAAAGGTGGAATTTTGAAGATGACTGTAAACTCAAATTCTCATGATGAGCTGAAGAATTAGACATTAAGTCCTATGCCTAGGATAAGGAAGGTCAATTTGCCAGAGAAATAATTCTGTTTGCATATGAAACAGGAAGGGTTGTATTTAAAAAAAAAAAAAAAACAATGAGTAGCTCAGAAAATTGTTTAAAATAGTGAATAATCAATTTAACTTAAATTCATTATACATTGCAGGAGCTTAAAGAGAAATTTTATGTTTGAACAAGTAAAAAAAGTAACACAGGACTTTTCCATGATTACACAGAAATTTGGTGTATATGATAATTTAAATACAATCAAATAAAGTAACAATGTTGTTTTTCTTTATTTATATATAGCAGTGACCTTTGGTGAAGTAATATTGATCCAGTGGAAATAAATATAAAAAGAAATTGGAGATGATTCAGACACCAACTGGACAGTTAAAAGTATTGTTCAACCCATGAAATGTAGATTAATCAGTAAAAAGGTTGAACCCAGCCAGTATGATTAAAATAAATTAGTTTTAAACAGATAAGGATATGAGAAAACTTTTTGTAATTGCTCCTTTTTCTAAAGGTAGAGAGAATTAAACCATAGTTGAATAGCAGAGGCCCTTGCACTTCTTCCAGTAATGAGCTGTAAAATTTTTCCAGTGTCAGACTCTTTCCTGTTCTTAGTTTGCCTACATAAATTCAAGATGTTTACAAGCAAAAGCATGTAATATTGAATACAGTCTAGACTGAACCTCAAAGGCTCCAGGTCTTCTAACTGAAATCAACAAAAAATTCTAACTGGAATCAATACAGTGAATCTTGTAAGTGAAATGGAGAACAGCAGCCCTTTTGGCCACAGGAACCATGGAAAAAACTGAGTTTAAAATCTCTGTTGACAGGAGGAAAAGTGCCAGTAAAACCTCAAATCTGGACATGAGGAGAGACGAGTTCAGATTGTTCAGGGAATTAGTAAGTAAGGTTCCCTGGGAAAAGGTTTTTGCAGGTGGTGGGGTTCATCAGTGCTAGTCTCCTTTTAAACATCACTTCCTAAAGGCACAGGAGCAGGCGATTCCCAAATGTCAGAAGTCAAGCAGACAGTGCAGGAGGTCAGCTTGCCTGAACAGGGATCTTCTCTTGGAAATAAGGCAAAAAAGGCAGGTGTATGCCCAGTGGAAGGAAGATCAGGAGATGGGAGAAGAATACAGACATGCTGCTGCCTCTGCAGGGAGAAGATTCATAGGTCTGAAGCTCTGCTACAGTTGAACCTGGCCAGAACTGTGGAAAAAAATAAAAAGAATATTTTCAAATATGTTAATGGCAGAAGGCAGTGTAAAAATAACTTTGGCCCATTATAGTATGAAGATGGTCCCCTCACACACAGGGGCAGAGACCAGGCAGAAGAGTTCAATGTACTCTTTGTCTCCATCTTCAACATGGATAATGGACCGAGGGGCTCTCAGTGCCCTGAGCTGGAGGACCATGACTGCAAGAAGGATCAACTTACAGTTGACTATGAAACTGTAGGAGCTGCTGCTCCAGCTGTATCCCTATAAAACCATGGGGCCTGATGGGATTCATCCAAGAGCCCTCCAAGAAACAGCTGATGTCAATCACAAAACCTCTCTTGAAGACTATGGAGTCATCTTGGGAATCTGGAGGAGTTCTAGCTGACTGGAAGCTGGCAAATATTGTCCCAGCTTTCAAAACAGGCAAGAAGGAGGACCCCAGAAACTACAGACCTGTCAATCTCACTTCAGTGCCTGGTAAAATTATGGAGAAGACTATTCTGAGAGGTATTGAAAAACACCTGAAAGGCAATGCAGTCATTGGTCACAGCCAGCACAGCTTCACAAGAGGCAAGTCTTGCTTATCAAACCTGATTTCCTTTTATGACAGGGAAACCCACCTAGTGAATCAAACTAAATCAGTTGATGTAGTCTTTTTGGATTTCAGTAAAGTTTTCAGTACTGTCTCTCACAGTATCTTCTGGACAAGACAACACAGCTCAATAACCAGGTTACATGATCAGTGAGCAACTGGGTCATGGGCTGGGCACAAAAAGTTATAGGGAATCAGACTGGTGTCCTGTCACTAGTGGAATCAGGGAATGGCGTGACATCAGACTGCTGTCCTGTTGCTGGTAGAATCCCACATCAGGGCTCCATCTGGTGCTCTGTGCTCTTCAACATCTTCACAAATGACTTGAATGCAGGACTGAAAGGGATACTAAGCAAGTTTGCAGATGATCCAAAACCGTAGACTCCCTCAAAGACAGAGAAGCCCTGCAGAGAGACCTTAAAAATCAGAAGGCTGGGCAATCAGCAATCATAAGAAGATCAACAAGAGGAAGTGCTGAATTCTGCGCCTGTGATGGGACAGCCCTGGATACTTGTACAGGCTGGGGAATGAGATGCTGGAAAGCAGTGACACGGAACTGGACCTGGGAGTCCTGGCTGATGGCAAGTTGAACATGAGCCAGCAGTGCCCTGGCAGCCAGGAGAGCCACCCATGTCCTGGAGGGCATCAGGCACAGCATCACAGCCAAGCAAGGATGGGGATCGTCCCGCTCTGATCTGAGCTGGGGCAGCCTCGTCTGGAGTGCTGGGGGCAGTTTTGGGCACCACAATATAAGAAAGAATTTAAACTACTAGAGAGCATCCAAAGGAGGGCAATGAAGATGGAGATGTCATATGAGGAGGAGCTGAGGTTACTTGTTCTCACTTGGTTCAGCCTAGAGAAGGGCAAGGGAAGCCCTCATAGCTGTCAACAGGTTTCCTCATGTGGGGAAGTGGAGAAGCAGGCACTCATCTCTTTCCTGTGGTGACCAGTGACAGGACCAGAGGGAATGGCCTGGAGTGGTGTCAGGGAAGGTTTAGGTTGGATGTTTGAAAAAGGTTCTTCACCCAGAGGGTGGTCAGGCCCTGGAGCAGGCTCCCCAGGGCAGTGGACACAGCACCAAGCCTGACAGAGCTCAAAAAGCATTTGGACTATACTCTCAGGTACACGGTACAACTCTTGTCCTGTGCAGGGCCAGGAGTTGGGCTACTGATGATCCATGTTTGTCCCATCCAAATCAGCATATTCTGTAATTCTCTGAAATGCCTGTCCCTACCAGCTCAGGAACTTAATGCACTTGCTGTACTCTCCCTAACACATTTCCACCAAAGAGTTGTATTGATGTGTTAAGAAGAAGACTAGGCTCAAACAATAGATGTTTGGATATTTCTGCATTTTTTTGTATGCCCTGATATACTCTTCACTGAGATGTCTTAGAATAAAAAAGGTAGCTTCCTTCAAATACAGATACTAGCATTTATACTCTATTGCTTGGGTTCCACTAGCACTGATGTAATTCCTTAAATGTCTGTAGCTTATCATTAATTTCAGGCTAAATTTCTGGAAGTTTTCAATAGGCATATGCCAGTCAAGACAAATTGGGGTGATGGTGCTCCCTTAGTGAGCAGCTTTCTGAGTAAATTTATTCATAGTAAGAGATAATGTCTGGACCAGGGTCAGGAAATCTACATCTCTACAGGAATAGTTGTGTGCAGACAGTTGAGGAAGTAATTATATCTGAATTTTTTTAAAAAAATAAAATGGACTGAGGGCAATAATTATTTCAATTCTTTAACCCTCGAGAATTATTGCAGGGCCAGATAATGTTGGAAACTCATTAAAGGCCTAAAGGATTTCAATCCCATCTGAATTTATGTTGGAAAATAACAACAGTGATGTTTTGGCAAAAATGACCTGGAGTTCACTACTCTGTACGTACTAAATCCAAAATTATTATAACTTTGTGAGCAGAAAGGTAAAAACTGCCAATAAACCAAACAGAAATGTGAGTTTCAACCAGCAGGGCCTGCCTAAGCAGTCAAAGGAGAGCAGGTAGTTGAAACAAATGGATTCAGTGGGCATGGATCATATCATGACTTCATTATACATCATCATGTGCACACACAAAGCATTTAATGAATGAGGATTCATGAATGCTTACAAAAGGCAGAGCTTTCCTTGCCACTTTGCACAGGGTTCAGAAGCTGTGGTCACCAGGATTCCTAAGGAGAGCAGAGGGGCTTTGCAGGGCTCCCTGCACTTCTGAGGAAGAGCCTTCTTGTGCTGCTTGTGCTCTCTTGCAAGGCAACAAACAAAACCTCAAGACTGAGCCTGGGAGGATTTGGTTTTGAAACATTTTGAGAGCCGTAACTCTAAAGAAACTGACATGCAGCCAGTTAAAGTACAGCTCTAATTTGTAAGGGAAGTAATCAGTACAAATTAAGAGCAGATAAAAAGAAATTACCATCATCATAAGGGAGAAGGCAGAAATGAAGAAATGAAAATTCCTGGAATGTCTCCAACAGAGTTTGGTTCTCATGTTACTTTACTTATTAGAGACAATTAGGAGAGATTTGTCTGTTGCTAAGAGTCCCTTAGATTAGATTAGAAGACTAAAAAGTTTTAATGTGTTGGCCTTTTTCTGCCCTTGGGGAAAAAATCCAAATCCATTGGAATGTTAATGAGGGGTAGAATCTCCAAATGCTTTAAAATTAGTTTTTTGCTTTCTGTCCACCCCACCCTACTTTTCCCTCTGAATTTCTTCAGTATGTTTGAATCTCTACCTGTACAATTTCACCTGGGAGACTGGCAGGAAGTCTGTGAAGTCATGAATTCTTGTGAGATGCTATGAACTGTTTGATTTCTGGTAATATTTATACCTCTGTTTATAACAGAAGATGGAAGCAGGTAATTTGCAAAGGATGTAAAAATAAGGCCCTTTTAACAGGAACTAAATCATGTTGACTGCCCTGTTACACTTACACATCATTAAACGTTCTCAAAAGCTGTAATCTGCAATGACAAAGATGGAAAATGGACCATTCACTTGAAGACTTGAAGCAGACGACTTCTTTTGACGATGTTTTCTTGACAGTCTGTTAAATTAGCAACAGCAGATCAGTATCAAAGATATAGGCAGCTGTCTTGAATTTCCTTCACATAATAAAATTTCCCTCAGAGACTGAAGACACCAAGGGTTTGTGAGCACCCAGGCATGAGCCATGGCAGAAAACGTTGTCTGAAGGGCAAGTTACCAGCCTTCAGTTATCCTTCATCTTGAGAGCGGAAACCAGGAGTCTGCAACAGAGGCAAAGTAGAGTTTATGGAAAAACAGAGTCCAACAATTGTCAGAATTAGATGAAAAGTCTTCCTAATGTAGCAAGAACACCTTGAAACTAACATGAGCTCAGATTAACAGCCAGCAGTACAACAGAGCCAGGTCTGGAGTTATGAGCTGTGCCTATTCAATGCCAGCAGAGACCAGGCAAGGGAATTCTGCATCAGCTGCTAATTGTGCATGCAGAGGCATTAGTGAGGAACGAATCACTGCAGTAGCTTAGCCAGGACAAAAAGAAGGAATGGCAAGGACTTCTGCATCAGCAAAATTATGATGTTCTCTTGCAATGTTACTAAATTTAAGCATGGACAAGAAGGAGAGAAAATAGACCTCTGGTATTGTATTAAAAGCAACAATGATGTCGTGTTTTTCTGCACTCCAAGGCATTTTAAGTTTCTTTTGCAATTTCTTTAGAGGGTGTTTTCTTTTAATATCGGGCTAATCTGGAAAAGAGGTTTACATTTTAGCAGCGATATATGATCTTGCTATATTGAAAGCTGACAGCCACCAAAACTCCTGGCCTCACTGCAGTGATAGCTTCACCAACAGAGTTCAGTGTTCCAGCAGGGAGTTGTCTGCCTGAGCCCAGCCCATTCCTCAGAGCTGCCCAGCAGTGCTTGTCCTGCCCTGCTTGAGGCTCCCTGTACCCTGCAGGCTCCAGGGCTCAGCGAGGCATCAGGCTTCACTGAATCACACAACATCAATGGAGAGAGACCTTTTTGTGTGCATCCAGGATGTTTTCAACAAAACCTGGGTTATATAGGCAAAACATGACCATTTTGTACTTAGCTACAGATAATCCAGGCTCAGACTTGGCTGTCTTCCTCTGAAAGCATAAATTCCATCCCACTAATTTACTAAAGCTTTGGGAAATAACATGGACTGACATCACCATGTCTGTCCTTAAGAAGTTTGGTGAGATCAGCAGAGAAAAATAGAAATGGCTTTACATTCTTTCTATTCATCCTATAAGCTACAGGAATTATTTTTTTTCTCTTTTGAAAGCTTGCAGTAACTTTGTTCAGTTGCCTATAATAAAATTGGTTTTTCCCCCTTTATTTGGTTTTTTTTTTGGTTGATGGGTTTGTTTTTTTTCTAGACACAACAAAGCATCATGAAAGACTTGTATAGAGCATAAACACAAGAGGAAGCGATATATTTTTTTGGGAATGATCATGTCTTCTGGTTTACTCGGTCTGTCTTGGTCTGCTCTTCCAGAGAGCATTTTCAGAGCTGCCTGTGCAGCTGATGAGACTTGAGCATCTCTTCTGGCTTACAATCTGAAATACTAGCAAAATTCTGATAAAATGACTTTGTTGTCATATGACATCAACATACTCATAGGAGGGAGAGATAAAGTAGGAAAAAGGAAAACTGGTATTCTCAGATGAAGGACCGAGTCCTGGTTCCTATCTGGTCTGTTGTGTCCTTGTCAGTTGGTGTGAAGGAATAGAGGAAATATCCCACAATCTAGTTGCCACAGCTATCCCAAATTGCAGCCTCCAGGTGCATTACACAGCAATACAAAATACACATTTTCTGAGCCCTCCTGTAGGCCCAGGCTGGCACCTGGGGTACAATACCTTCATTTGCTTCTTCTCTCAGGAAAACTCTTTACAGCTACCATCACCTTTACATGCCACTTAAAATTGAACAAGGTTCTAGCTACGGGACAAATTTCAACTTAGTTGCCAACATATAAGGAAAGTTAAAAGATGGTGACAATCTCACAGAATTAGGTCTCTGATTGCATTTGGAGTTTTAAATACATCTGTTTTTATTGCATATTTCTCATTCTATGTGAAGCTGAGGAGATAATACCAATATACTTTTCTCCTTTCTTTCACCGTTGTTTTTTATCAACATGAAAATGATAAATAAAAAGCCCATATAGTAAGAAATACTCGATATAACTAAAAACAGCTGAAGATATTGTTTTAGTTTCTACAGAGTTTATACTGCATGTTGGAGAGCTGTGCATATTTCTGTACATAACTGAATCTAATCTAATACAGCAAATACGTCTAGTTGCAGAACAAATCCTGCTGTCCTAATAACATACAGAGATATTAATAGAGTTTCCACTTGTGAAATTGCTTTTTCAAAAAGCATATGGTTCAATTTGGCTCAACTGCTTTTATTCCTTTAAGTGACAGCAATTTGCTGAAAACATTATTATTAGTTATAATTTATTTATTATCTCCCTCAAAAATTCCTAACAATATATTTTGAACTCTGCCATTACATCTAGAAACACCACTGAGCCTAGCAATTGACAGAACTGTGTCATAATAAGTTGGATGTATGCTGCCTGTGGATTTTAATATACCAGCAATGTCATTATTTTGTCTTATAACTTAAAGGGCAAATTAGCCTCTTTGCTAAATCACAAAGCATGTATCCTTATGCAGACAATGCATTTCATGCAAAATTACATATAGAAATTATAATAAAAGAGTGTTCAAATTGTGGTGTCTAACCAGAAAATGTTAAGAGCTGCCAGAATTAAGCTGTCCAACCTGAGAAATGATTTGGCAGGGAAAGTTCCCGTGTCCTGGTCTAATCTGATGCTTACACACCAGAAAGCAAATTATCATTTCTTTCCTTAAAGCTTTCTGCTCTGCTTGTTCTGTACCCTGGACACTTTTCATGATCAAATAGTTAAGGACTGAATAACAATTTGTTTTCTTATAATGGATGTATCTTGCATTTTGCTTGTGCTACTTACCAAGACTGGTTCTTTTCCTTGGTGGTTGTTTTTTGGTTTTTTGTTTGTTTGTTTGTTGGGGTTTTTTGTTTGTTTTGTTTGTTTTTGTTTTTGTTTTGTTTTGTTTTGCTGCTGTTGTTGTTGTTTTCTGGGGGTTTTTGTTCTGTTGGGTTTTTTTTTTATTTTTTTTTTAATCAAAAAGCTCCCTATCTTAAAATAACAAAACCCACTACTACAGATGTAATTGCACAAACCAAAGACTAATTAACAGTACTAAGGGCTGACTGTTTTCTAAGAGCTCTTTTCTAGGTCTCTGGGGACAGGTAGTGTCCTGAGCAATTCTGCAGAGCCTGCAGGCTGACTGAAACCAGCTTGCTGTCCCTCCAGAAATTCAACATCTGTGTGGGAATATTGCTAAGCTCTCTTTTGCTCAGCTATCCAGACTAGCTCAGAAATCTCACTGCACACACAGGTGCAATATGTGCCTTGTGGACATGTCCTGACCCCTGGGAACTCAGAAAAGGGAGATATCTACATGTCCAGGCAGGGGGATGCGCAGCTGTGACAGGGCCAGATGATAAATCTGGGGAATCAGGAATTTTGTGTTGAACTTTGAGCTTGGAGGGAAGCAGTTTGAGTATTACAGGCAGCAAATCATGTGCATATACCTGCTGTGACATCTAACTATGATATAGGGCCATTAATGGAAACTTGGTAGAATTGTTTATAATAAAGCAGAAAAGCCACGGGTCTCTTGTGACTGTGTTTTACGCATCATGTGCATTCAAAACAGACAGGTTGTGCTTGCACTATTATAAAACTTGGAACTAGGATTCCTGATTCCTCCCAGTTCCCAGATCCCCCAGTACCTTCAGAAGACTGCAGCAAAAGGGGAAACTAACCTTCTCAGCCAAGGAGAAGACTGAGCAGGCAGAGAGGAGCTGGTCCTCACTGGAACAGCTCCAAACCCCCTTCCTCAATTCCTCACAACCTTAAAGCTCCTGTTAGAAAAAGGTAACATATTACATGTTTTGCAAATCAATCCTAATTGTAATGTGCGAAGGAAGCAGAGCTGCTATGAGCCGAAACTGATCTCAGTGTGACTCCGAGCTGGGAAAGAGCCTGCTGCTGCAGCTGTTCTGCTGCATTAGAGCCATCAGCTCCACCTCATTAGGAGAAGCATTCACTTTCCTGTGAGAGCCCTGCTGCACAACCTCCTGCCCTGCCACCGAGACAGACGTGGTATGAGCAGTGTCACTTAACCCCTTGTGTTCCCAGCTGCACTCAAAAAAAGCTGCAGGAGTGGCTAGAACACCTTCCTAGCAGTACTGGTGTCTGGGGACAAGAAAACTACAGTTTTAAGTACAAATATTCATGATGCCACTGTGTGCCTTGCTTTCTGACAGACCAGCATCCTGTGGAGCACCGTGTGGTGCACCAGCAAACACTGGGCAGTCACGGTGGCAGGGACAATATGTTAAGAACAGAAAGTGACAGTGTAAAGGAAAGAACAAAAGCAATGTTTTTAGTCACCTCATAGCAGGATGACATAGCCAAATGTTCCTCTTAGACTAAAATATTTTGTATTTTGTGAGGGGAACAGGAGAGTATGCAATGACTCTTTATATTTAATTAGATAATTTAACTGGATTTGATTTTCATCAGTTGTATTTGATTTGCTTTATTGTATGGAGATTTGGATAGAGATTTTCCTTTCCAAAACAAATGTAAAAACATAGTTTGAGTATAGTATCATCATAAGGTGTGTGAATTGCTCTTAACTTTAAAACATTCTACTTGAAAATCTTCCAGAACTGCACTCAGAGGCATGTGCTGCCTGTAATTTTTCATAGAGCTGAGTTCTGATGTACCCCTCAGGACTGTTAAAAAGCAAAAATTGTGTCCTTAAGTGTCCAGAGATTGTGTGAAGTCAGGCTGAATTACAACAAAGGTGAAATCCTATTTTATGAAATTCTGTAGTGGGGGGTTTTGTGAGACTTTTTTAGCATTATTTGTTGTCTTTACTAAACTTTAATAGGCTAGAGTTTGCAGACTAGTACATTTACTCTCAAACACTTTTTATTATTTTTAGGACTTTTGTGGGAAAAGACTAATATAATGAGGGCCTGACTCTTATTTCATATTATGGAAGCTTTGCTAAGGAGTGATCTCCCAGACTCCAAAGTTTCTCTGTCAAGGAAATGAGAGCCTTCAAAAGACTCTGAGTTTCCCTGGCATTAGGTTCATTCACCGCTTTTGAACATGAACTTGTTTCAACACAAAAAACATATGGTTTTGTGCCCCCTCCTTCCAAAAGGGCAGAGAAGGAGGGAGGAAGTCAGAAGATGGATTTCTTCAGGCTCTTTTATCTCTGAATGTGTACCACACACGTTATGTCTGTGAGTAACAAAAGTAGAGCCATGTCCTCCTTCTCCACAGGGCATTACTGGAGGTTTGATCCCTTGCCCATAACTGTCTGGAACTGGGAACCACACCTCACTACAACTCTTTGCCGCTGTAATCACAGCAGGAAACCTTGCTCCTATTGCCAAGATTTCCCCTCTTAAGGAAAAGGTGCCATTGGAAAAGGGAGTACTGTAGGCTGCAAGGATATGTGGCGTGGTTACTGGGAGACAATGGGCCCAAATGCAGACAGAACACAGGACTGAGTGTCTCCAGGTGCATAATTGCTGCAAAGCATTTTCTAAACTGTGTAGAAGCGTGAGGTAGTGGTCTGCCTATGGATATCTTGTGAGGTGGAGAAAGCAAACATATCTCGGTTCATTATTTAGAAGGAAAAGGGAAAGGAAATGCTGATACTGGGAGAAAGAGAAGCAGTTGCAAGGAATCTTATCTGATGGAAAATCTCAATATAAAAATTTTTTATTTAAGTTCTTGTTATTTAAGGTATTTTCCTAATAGTCATAAACTGCACAAATCCTCAGGTCTGTGCTATCAGAAAGGAATGTGCTTCCTTCTCACTTATGCCATGAGAATGGACAGTGAGTGAAGGAAAAGTGACTGAAGGGGAAGTCTGGCAGCTGCTGGCTCTGATTCCAGAGAAGAAATGTAGGACAAATTTGGTACAGACTTCTCTGAGCTCTAAGACTGCTTCTGTTGCGAGTAATCAGTCTAAGATCAGGAGCACAGCTTAACCCAAACATGGGACTTTTTGTAGGATAACTTGGACTTCCTGCATGCTTTCTGTTCTTTTCATTTACTGATGTTATGAAAATCAGATGATATCAAAAAGCACTTTCCATAGTGAAGCAGTGTCTGGTAAGATGGAGCAAATCAGAAACCACTAGATGTAGTCAAGCATGAACCTTGGAGCAAAGACTACATTTTCATGCATGTTTTGATCTGGACCAGCAGGATAGACATGCTCCATGTTAAATCCATTTTCAAACCTGTTGTGGTATGCAATAGATGGATTCCCTCTAAATCAACCCAAACTGTATGTTCCATTCTGTATGTAATGCTTTCCCATGCTAGCAGGTTACTTTGTTGATTTAGCATCCAAGCTAGGGCATTCAGACAGCTTTGGTAATGCAGGTAGAGGGATTTTTTTTTTTTTCCTAGACCAATATAGAACTCCAGAACAGCACTGACCAAAACCACAGCAGCCTCAACACCAAATGATTTGTTCTTCTGGGGCCAAATTGCATACTAATCTGGACACTCTGACTTAGACACCAGCAGCCTTCTCTCACACAGATCTTAACAGCAGAATCTGATCCTATTAATGTTTATATCCCCCTTGTTACACTATTTTTTCCATGAACATGGCTAATGAAATAGAGCATTCTTGACAGCAAAATGCATGTGAGCTTGTCGGAAAACAGTGTATGCACTTTATACTACATGAGAGGATACAGAACAAGGTGACATTTTTGGAAACTGAATTTCAAAGGATGTGGGAATAACACAGACCATCTGTGCAGTCACCTCATTTTCTGTTGAAAACATGGAATTTACAAACAGGAAAAAGATATCTGGCTCAGCATGTCTGCTTTTTTTGGTACATCTTAATCCCACTTTCCTGTCTTTTCACTCTATGACTTGATCCCTTTTGTGCTGAAGGATATATGAGGCTCTCTTGAACTCATTTTCACTTCTCAGCCTCAGTCTTCTCTTCAATTATTTATTCCATATATTCAGAGCTCTTTCAGTGTAACATCTCCTTCTGAGTTTACTTGGTTTAGTTTATGTTTCCACCAGTTTTTGTCTTTTCAATATGAGTAATCTGCAGAATAAAAATGCTGGGGTTTACAAATATAAACTTTTCATACCAAGCAGCACCATTATGGTTTTTTTTCCCTAGAGCTGGGAATATAGTTACAGTGATAATGTGGAATCTTAACAACATTTCATTTTTTTTTCAAAGGAGGGAATTGAAGAACTAGAAATAGAAAGTGCTGAGATTTTTACAAATTCCAAATATTTCCTGAATTAACTTCAAAGTAAATAAAAGTCTTCTTGAGGAAATTCAGATTTCTAAAAACTACATGTCTAATTCTGGGCTCCTGTGATGAGTTCCTTTGGCTAATGAACAGAACTGTTTACAGGTCCCATTGCAGACATATGGCACTAGGAAATGAATCGCCCTGTGGGTGCTTATGTGCCTCCATTGCTTGCTAAAGAAACCTGTGGATTCTTATTCAGAGTGAGACACCAAGTTCTAGATGATTTAATTACAGCTAATGAATTCCTCACCATGTGTCCACTGCTCTACAAAAAAATTAAGATAATTTGAAATAATAGTATTCAGAGGCATAGGTTTTCATTGTGACTCCCAATTCATTACCTTATCCACTGGACCACTAAGCCAGAAAATGTCAGTGCTGTAAAAGCAACAGCAACTGAAGAAGCTTCAGCTTTAGTTTCATTAAATATTGCTGAAGAAATCAGCATGTCCCTTCTCTCTCCTGGGTACCATGGGGAATCTAAAGCTGAAATCTGTAGCCACTGACTGAGAAATGGGGCTGACAAGAAGACCAAACAACTCTTAGGTCATAAAAATTTTGAGGCCACTGCAAAAAAGAAGCTGTGTCAGAAAAGTCTATCATTGCTTGATGTGCTAAGATGCTGAGCTCTACATGGGATGAAGGGTTTTTTCAGGAATGTAAAATTCAGAGCAAGGCAGGACTTTCAGCAGAGGATGTGGAAGGCAGGAAAAGCAAGAAGACAGTCTGTTCTCTGTATACTGATGTAGTTAGTGACCTGGGATCCAAAATTACATTGCAAAGTAAGAACTGTTGAAATACCACTCACATAACAAGTAGTGTCATAGTCCTCTCTTCCTGGTAGGGTGCCCCTAGATACATAAGGGAAGCAGGAAGAAAAGAAATATTTTGCAGCTACATAAAGAATTGATGTCTTCTTAGGTTTATATAGAATATTTTGTTCAAATATTTCTGCACTTGTAATTTTCTTTCCTTAACATTATTCTCTTAGTTCTGGTACAAACTTTGCTCATTTATGACTGTATTTTGGGAAACTCTTGATAGATAAAAACTTTTACATGACCATTGGTGAGAGACTTTTTACACAGGAAGGTAGTGAAAGGACAAATGATAATGACATTAGACTGGAAGTGGGGAGGGTTAGATTAGACAGTAGGAAGAAATCCTTTACTGTGAGGGTGGTGAGGCACTGAGAAAGCTCACCCAGAGAAGCTGTGGATGCCCATCCCTGGAAGTGTTCAAGGCCAAGTTAGATGGGACTTTGAGCAACCTGATCTTGCAAAATGTGTCACTGCCCATGGCAGGGCTTGGGACTAGATGATCTTTAAGGTCACTTGTGACCCAACCATTCTGCGGTTCCATGATTTTATGATTTCCACTGAATCCAGTAATCTTATTTTTTGCAAACAGTTTATAAATGTACTTACTGTGACTCCACAGACTTAGGGATGCGTGGAATATCGTGTACCTCCACTATCCAGGGAGAATGATCCATTTATCCGTTCGTTTACAGTGGGAGGTGGGAGGCTGGAGGTAGTGCAGTTGGTCAGATTGTTGCTGGGCTGCCTCTCAGTCAAACTGGCAAAACACCTCAGCAGGTCAGGATGCAGCTTTGCCTCAGTCTAACTCTTCTTTTTCATTGGATTTTCCAGAGTTGTTTTCTGAGAAGAGCTTTGTCTTCTCCCCTGCTTGGCACTGTAGTTTAGAAAGGTCCTAGCAAACCAAATCATTCTCAGGTGTGTGATCCAACTCTGCTCTGCAGCATCATTTAGGTCCTGAATAGGCAGAAATTAAACAGTGCTGGAGAAATATTTCAGGGATTTGCTCAAAATTTATGTAAGTAATGTACTATAAAATATGTATTTTAATATTTGGTCTATTTACCACTTAGGCCAAGACACATCCAATAAAAAAAAAAAAAAAGAGAAAAGAAACTGATTCATTTGATTCACTTAAACCCTTATAAGGGTTTTGGCTTGTAGTTAGCCAAATACCAGATTTATTTCATGTCCTAAGATATGAATACCCTTGGGGAACTAGGTAAATGTACATAAATCAATGTGAGAGGCCATTATTGCAGAGAAAACAGTGGTGAGAAACACTGGGCATACAACTGGGACAGTTCTTGCCAGATATTATATTTAATAACAATGCTCTCAGTAGAGAAACATAAGTTTTAGGCTATTGGCCCTGCACACTACACCTCACATAAGTGAAATATTATTAAACCAGATTTCTGTTTTATTGGACTGTAAAGTTGACTCAATCTGAGCATGCTTCTTTTCCTTGCTAGTAACTAGATGTAGGTACATATGCCAGAACAGTCTTGGGGCCAATATTTAATGTGCAATTTTGATACTTTTATAGATAGGAGAAACTATATGTAATTTACATGAATTCATAGTTTCTACTGCAAGCTGGAAAAAAATATATTCTGGGTTTGATTTTTTCATGGGTATGTTTGCCAGATTGTAGCAAGGCATATGTGCTATGGAGAAAAAGAAAATCACAGCTTGAAAAAAGTCAGCATCTGAGTGGGTTTTATTCCTCCCTGGAAAGTAAACAGTTTTCACAATTAACCCCACTGGTCTGTTTATATATCAACTAAAATGTGGAGAGTACACACAGTTGTTCTCATTAATTTGTGATAAGCAATAGTGACTTGAAAAATTTTGCTATGGTTTATGCATTACTATGCCTTGAATTCAATGGGAAACATATGCAGAAACAGATTTTCAGTCTTTCTCTCTGACAGAAGAGGTGGGAAGCCATGGAATAAACACATTCAGATTTATCTCTTGTACTGGAGTTCCCTCCTCTCCGTGTCCCTTGACAATACAGACCCATAAAAGAGATCACACTTCTAAGTTGCCTCTTCTACCTGATAGTAATCAGCAAATATGCTGCAAGGTGGAAAAAGTCTGCAGAAAAAAAGATGTACATAAAATATTTCACTACTACCTCATGGATATAGAAACAAATGAGCCCTCTCAGTATATCTTAACAGTTAATATGTTGTAATAGCCAAGAATTTGCAAACATTAATGACTTTTGCAGGAAATGCCCTGCCTGCGACCCTTTGTCAAATATGTATGGCTTTAGGTTTAATGCAATGCAATGAAGATAGGCATTTAAGTGATTCTTTAAGAGGGCATTCTGTATTTTTTGGTTTTATTTCAGAAAAAGAGAGAAACATATAGTGATATGTCTACTCCAATTACGTGATTTTAAAGTATTGAAATTGACAGCTATTGTCTCTTGAACAAGTGACTCTGATACCATAAAAACATATGATTGATAAGGTAACACGCAAGTTAGATATGTATCTAAAGCTAGATGCTCTTTATATCTATATTTTATTTCTCAATGTGAGATAATTTTCAAAATTAAGACCCTGATGTACTCAGTGGTCATGAAAATCAGACCAACAATTTCTCACTTAGGTGCTCTGAAGCTTAGATCACATTGCATGTTTCTGAAAAACAAGATTATTGGAAAATTATGAAAGCCACCTGGAAGGTCTAAAGTAGGAAGACAGAATTTTATCTAGACATGTGTTGTTACTGCCGCAAAACTGAATCTAGTTATCTCCAGAACTTCATCACTTGATTTTTATTAGCCTCATAGAAGTGAGACTTATTTAGCAATAAATAACAATTTACTGGCTAATTCCCCTGTACCAGTCTTCAATATATGTACACACAGCACTACCCTCTGCAAAGCTGTAATTTGCCACATACAGTATCTGAGAAAGTATCCAGCTTTTCCATCAGATAGCTGAGTCTGAATAGAAATAGGCATGGAGTGAACCATGGATAAATCATGTTTTTCCCAAGTGCACGCTGGCCTGGCAAGCACTGTCCTTGACTGTGCTCTTCCACTCATGCCTGCAAATACAACCTGCCCTTGGTGCAGACTGAGTGTGTGTACAATCCTACAGGGAATTTTCTTCCAAGGTTTGTACCCTTGGATCTACTCAGCCTCTGCTGGTGTGAGTGGCAAAACAGGCTTTTACTGCAATGAGATGATATCAGAACTGAAGAATTAAAAGCTGGAAAGAGAGAGGTGCATATGGATAAGAATAGCTGAGTGACAAGTAGGGTGGTGATACCTTCCCTGCCTTCTCTCACCTCAAGCAATTCAGCCAAAGCTCTGAGCCAGCATGAGGCTGTAGCATGAGCCAGACTGCTCACCTTGCACAGAGCTCACACCTACATAAGCTGGAGTGAAGTAGAAATGAAATCAGACGAATAATATTTTTTAGCTCAACTCTAACAGTTAAGTTAAAAGTGCATTAAATTCTCCAGAAAACAGAGGTAAAGAGAGCATTAGTTGTGATGATAAAGAGAGTTTTCCATCAAAAAGAATATTAATCTGAAATTTATTTCTCATAGTAGCAATTTCTGAAGTAATAGAGGTTTTTCATTCTTTCCAGTTAAGCTTAGGCAAAAGACACAATGCAGCTATTTCAGTCCTTGGAAAAGCACCAAAGACCACACAAAAGCAAAAAATGAATGGCATGTTTTTAAAACAGGCTTCAGGAAGATGTAAATGTATAGGAGAGTTATTGGAAAAAGGAAGAAGTATCTAAGGGTTTCAGGCACTGTCTGGGACAAGATGTCTAAGCAGGATCTGAAACCAAAACTTGGGTGAAGATTCTTTCAAAATTAAAAGATAGACCTGGATAAAACAGTTAAAATTGTTATGTGTGTCAGTACAGACTCTTTAAAGTAGGTTGGTAGTGTTCTGATATACTGCTCACAATTGTTAATTCAAAACACCTCAAGAGGGCAGAGGTAGAAGGATCTGGGCAGTTCAGAGATGGCATCCAGAAAATCCCATCTAAAGAGCTTCAAGCACAAACCCAACATTTGGAAAACAATGCAAAATTACCTTTCGTAGCTGTAACGAGAGAGTGGTGGAGTCAAGACCAAGACATTGGCTCTGGCATTGTTACCTTAGGAATAATCCATAGCAGAGCAGGCAGTGTTGCACGGAGTAGTGACTGATGTCTCAGCATAAAAGAACTCACGTGCTCATACCTTTAAGCTGCAGGTCTTACAAGTTAGAAAAGTTCACAAACTGGGGCCCGAACATTATATGAAAACCAATGGGTAACAAAAAGGGAAACTAATTCACCCTAAAAAAAATTATCAAACACATAACATATCTGATTTTTTTTGTTTGTTTTATTATTTTCTATACCCCAGACAAAAAAGTAACATTTGAAAAGATATTTTTGGAAGAGATGCAGAGACTTCAGATATGCATTCCAGTGTCTGGGCAGGGTATAAAAGTTGAAAGATAGAACATCAATATCAGTACAGTAAAAAACTTGTTTGTGTTCAGATGAAATCTGGATAATGATTTATAGATATAAGGTTGAATGTCAGACATGACAGAAAACACCTGAAGTGACTAGTCAGAGATGACAGGGACAGTGCATTCTGAAACTTTAATATCACTGTGAGGGGTTTTTCTTGGAACTGGGTAATATCTCTGGGTAGAAAAACAGGTTTTAAGGGAAAATAGTGGAAAAGAGCACAAGAAACTTAGATGGGGGTAAAAGAAATGTAAGAGAAGGTCCAGAGATATTTTAGGTTGTCCTTAGAGGAACATTAGGAAAACTTTTATTTCATATGCAAAACTGTAGGCCAAGTTGAGAGAAAGAGCACATTTAGGTAGTAAATTTGGAAAAGATTAACTTATTTTGCCTGTGAAGAATATTTCTGGACAATGATTCTAGTTTTTTACAAGCTGTTAGTTAAAAAAAAACACCCAAAACCTAATGTATGCTTATGTACAGCATACTAGCTTTTCCCAAAGTGGCAATCTTTACATAATAGTGAAATTTTTTTAGTGGATTCAAGCAGTTTGCAATGAAGTACAGGTTTTTACTATTGTAGCTTCAGAAAATGGCAGCTGAGCAAGGTTTTTCAAGCAGATTCTAATGAAAGATCCAGTTAAGGTGTGCCCAGCTGGCACATAGCCCTGGTACTTAGCTTCAGTCAAAAGAAATGCTGCTCTCCTGGATACTGACATCAGAATCAGAAGCTTCTGGAAGAAAAGGAAAAGCAAAATATGAAGAAACTCAATGCAATTTGATGTCTCAAGTGCTACTCAGCTTCAGAAAATGATGCAGTGCCTATCAAGGATAGAAAATACAGGTTACAAACAGCAGAGATGTTGCAAGATGTGACTCACACATCTCACATATTTTAAGTTGACTCTCCTAGCAGAAACAAGTTATGGACCCACTTGCAAATCTCAGACAGTAAGAGTATAAATGCCATTACTTGTGTCACTTGCCTGGGAGTGTCTGAAGTGGCAAAATCTTCAGTGGGCAGAGAGAGATGGTCACCCATCCCAGCTAGGATAACACATTCACTGTTTTCTGATGACCAAGGTGCCTGCATTTCAGGGCAGATGTACCTGGCAACACTTTCCTCAGCATCTAACCAAACACCTTTAGGCAATGTTACCATATTAATCACAAATATTTGCAATTCTGTGTGGGACTAATAGTATTAACCCTTAAAAGTGGCTCATCTCACAGAATGAGATGCAATAAGGAAAAAAGATTTTCCATAAAAAGTTTCTACTAGCAACTTCAACTAATAGAGGCACATTTTTAGCCCTTACTTCAGCCATTTTAATTTCACTCTTTCTGACTTTTAATTTAAATAAACCCAGTCATCTGCTGCCCTCTTGTTTACAGCAAGACCTCACTAAGTGCCTAGGTAACAGCTCAGTAAGGGTTCCTTCTGTTAAATGTACTTTATATACACATGGTTAGGTCTCCTTCAAGTTCCCCAATTTAATTTGCTCCACACTACAGTAATTCAATCTGATCACCATTTAGTTACAGTGCTTTTCAGTGTAACATTGACAATATTTCCACATTTGTCAGAATTCCTACTAATCTACTCACATAATGCCTCACACATTTATTGAGGCTGCCTTTTCAATATGACTTGATTTACTCTGCCTTTGGGAATGCTTGGAAAAAAACTCTGCACATGTTTTCTGTAATTCAGACTGGATTTGTGGAGTGTTGTTCTTTGCTTATTTATCCTAATTCCTAGGGTATTTGGAAATTTTAGGATGCCACATCTTTGTTATGGTGAAGTTGTTATTCTTACCTTGTGAAAGCTGTGAACAATCATTGGCACAACAGCTAGATTTGTTCATGTGTTTACCTTTGATCTGTTACTTTACCAGTAAAAAATTAGTTGTTCATTAGTACTCATAAGTCATACAACTGCCCATCATTTCTGATTAAAAAAAAAATAGGTTATGGTGGAACTATTAATTTAACCTTCACACTTAGTTTTTTTAAAGGATTTGTTATATCTCAGTAAAGCAGCATGTTGGATTTTGGAAGTGGCTTTGCTTCACCTGTCCTGTAGTCTTCATTGGTCCTATAGCATATCCAATTGGTCCTATAGCATATCCAGTACACAAAACACTGCTGCAATATTATAAAGCTCTACAAATTCATGCAATCTATTTTCTGCAACTGTGCATGCAGTTATGAAGTTCAAAGAGTGCACTAGTCTCACTACAGAAAATTATTATTTTAAACTGTAACAAGTGATGTCTTTTTGGTATTTTTTTGTTCTCAATAGATTCCATGTAACATAGGAAATATATGGCTATACTCTCATTCTTCCTGGGGGATATGACCACAGAGACAAATCAAAAATGTCACTGTTAAGCAACAAGTTTTATGTATGCTTTTTGGAGAAGCTACGTTGATATTTGAATCCAGGGTATGATGTATGAGTATGAGTGGGAGGGGAACCAAATCAAGGTAAAACTCAACAGCTGAGCCTCTGTCAACTCAGAAAAACTAAATCAGGAAAAATGGAAATATTATGATCTGGGAAAGATGGCACATACGGTAACCACATGGTTAAAGACACAAAGCTAACATGCTTTATCAGGGTTTGCAAGGCAGTTTTAGGAAAGAGTTTTCTCTCATTTTGAACATCTCATGGCTCTTTCACCCTCATTGGGGTTGAGAAGGACAATTCAGTGACTGAATGGAGACTTTAGTCCAATTAGTAGTTGTCTATTCAGTAAGAATTTCCAAGATCTTAAAATTTTTCATAAAGTCAAAACCTGAAATTTCAGTCTGGGACAATTTAAATATTTTTTTACAAGTAAACATTACAAAATTTTGGAGGTTTTTTCTTTTGTTTGGGGTTTTTGTTTGGGTTTGGTTTTGGTTTTTTGTTTGCTTGGGTTTTTTTGGCTTTGGTTTTTGTTTTTTTTTTTTTTTTTTTTTTTTGTTGTTGTTGTTGTATTGTTTGGGGATTTTTTGTATTTTAAAAGAATATATAATGTGGAACAGTTATCCAAATTACTGATATCAAACTTTAGGATTTAAAATCTATTTGTACCAAAACTGGAGCAAATGTAACAATTGTTTGTCTTATTTTTTCTAATTGTGGTTTTTTATGCATCTTCTAAGTACAGTCTCAGACGATAAACAGAAAATCATGAATAAATAAATCATAAAGAAATAGGTCATCCAAAGCATTGCAAAATTAACATAACCCCCTACCTTGAACAAATTAGCAAAGCAATTGAAATCCTGAGGAATCCTAAGGCTCCTGGATCCAGTAGACACATTTAATTTTGCATAGATGAATCATACTTAAATATGGAGTTAATTACACAAATTCTTTAGCGACATATGGAAAGGCAAATGGTAATTATAGCTCATTACTATCTACATCAGTAAAGGCAACTATTCAGATTTGGCAGTTACCTCTCACATCAGCATGCATGGTGTCTGGCAGCCTGAGCAAACATCTCACCATTGGCTGCACAACTCCATCAGCTGTAAACTAACTGAGTGCTCTTTGATCTGAGGCACAAATAAAGCACAGCTGATGGCCTGTTTGTAGTTAGCCTGCCCTATTCATCCAGGGCAAACAGCACTGGACTCCTAAAACTGTCCTCAGTATACGGGGGGAAACCCTTGAATGATGTCAGGAGAACTCGAGTGCACCTATTGTCACCTCATCTGTAATTCCAATCCAGTGTCTAATCAAAATCAATCGTAAACGACATTCATGTGACCAAATGCAGAACTCTGTGTTGTGGAATCAGTCGACACAGAACTGTCAGAGCAATTCCAGAGGAGGGCCACAAAATTAATAAGAGGACTGAATCACCTCCCTTACAAAGACAGACTGAGAAAGGTGGAGCTGTTCATCCTGGGGAAGAGAGGAGGTTGAGTGGAGACCTCACAGCAACTTTCCAGTGTCTGAAGGAGGCCTGCCAGGAAGCTGGAGAGCGACTCTTCATCAGGAGCTGTAGTGATAGGACAAGGAGGAATGTGTACAGATTGAAAGATGCCAAATTTAGGCTGGATATTAGGAAAAGATTCTTTACTGTAAGAGTGGCGAGGCACTGGGAGAGGTTATCCAGGGAGGCTGTAGCTGCCCCAGCCCTTGTGGGTTCAAGGCCAGGTTAGATAGGCCTTTGAGCATCTAAGGGAGGTGAAGTGGGAGGTACCCCTACCTAACAGGCAGAGGGCTGTTGGGACTAGATGACCTTTAAGGATCCTCCCAACCTTTAACATTCTATGGTTCTATAAATATGATTAACAGGGGATAGAGGGCTGTCTACCTAAAGTGCTCTAGATACCAGTTTAACAATATGATTAATAATCCTTCAATTTCACAGACTGCACTTATTAGACAAAATTTTACTGTTAAAGGGACAAAAATGTGCTTTTATGATGTATATCTTTGGTCATCATACGCATATTTTTGTGTGCTTCTCCTGTTA
Organism: Melospiza georgiana; assembly: GCF_028018845.1. Taxonomy (NCBI): domain Eukaryota; kingdom Metazoa; phylum Chordata; class Aves; order Passeriformes; family Passerellidae; genus Melospiza; species Melospiza georgiana. The sequence continues at coordinate 37,937,930 of NC_080430.1, read as the reverse complement.
GCTGTGATATGAAACAGAGTTGTGTGACAGCTAAACAGCAATGCCCTGTCAATGGGAGCCGAACATGAGATCTCAGTTCTGAAATGCAGACACGCTTGTAGTTATCTGGAAACCTGATGAACTTAAAAGTTCAGAACAGAAAAGCATTAGGTATGATCTGCTATGAGGAATACTTTGAAAAGATCACACAAGGAGAAACATGCCATTGGCTAAACTAGTGAATTTGGGGAACAGACACACACAATATCATGATGACGGAAGAGCCAAGCAAGGCTGCATATACAAAGCTGCAAGAGGAATCAAGAAGTAAATTTGACAGCATATTAATGCAAGCTATAAACTCATTTTCTCTATTGATGATAAACTTTTGAAATACGCTTATTCATCCAGTAGCTGACAGATGACAGTAACAGACCTTGCACATATTTTGGATTTAGAAGCAAATCAGAATCAAACCTCAGACTGAATTAAACATTTTAAAAACATCTTGCTATTGAGATACATACAACACATTTGCTATCAATAATATATATGCATCCCAGGCAAATTTTGCCTGTAGTTTCTTGCATTTTCTATTGCATATTAGATGATATAATCATTTAGAGATTAGAGTTATTCAGGAAAACTCACTGTAGCAACCCCATGATGTGACAGTCATATGCCTAGGGTACCAAAATGCCAAAGTCATTGCTGCATTATCCACTAAGAGACAGAACATAGAATTAAAGGGAATATATGAAGACCTGTGCTTTAAAACACAAGCCTTAGCAAGAGTAATAGAAAATGGGAATCAGTATTTATTAGCTATACACTATATAATTATTTATATGCTATATATAATCAGTTATATACTAATGCAGTACAGAATCTGGAAAATATGAAAGCTAAAACTTAAAGCATCAAAACAATGCTGTGCACAGATTAATCACCATTAAGACAATACAAGGTGAAGGGATTCAGTGATTGTATGTCAGATTGCAGACAAAATAACCATTGTCTTGCAAAGGATTTTTTAACTTTCCTCACCTCATCCCTTTTGTACATATACTGAGCCAACGTATGTCCTTCTCTGAAAGCTTTGGGATTGCCAGTGAAATTCCCACTGCAGGCTGCATAAAGCCACACATGTCCTTAACAGCATTTAGGTTGTCAGTTCAAAAAATGTAGCTGCCAAAACATGTTAAAAGCTGTAACAAATTTTGACCTGTTTCAATGAGCTGCTATGAGATTTACTGTTGCATATATCGTGCAGTCTTTGATGACTGCATGTTTTGTCACCAATACAAAATCACAAAAAATATTTCAGTAGGTTTACAAAGTTTTTAGAGGGATGGGCTGCACCAAGTATCAGCTGTCCCTTTCAAGAGAAAATAAGCAGAATGTTAAAAAAAGGCAAAGGTTTCATCACCTTCACAGGTCTCAGTGTCCTCTGATTACATATGTAGCTAGTGAGGAAAACATTCTTTTTATTACTTGGCAATTTTAATTTATATATTAAAGTCAGACTTGCCCCACTGCCACTAATTGCAACACATAATATTAATGGCAAATTTGGGTTCCAATAAATCCTATTTTTCCAGGGAGAGGGTATTTATTTGAAAAATTTCTGACTTACTCTGTTTGGCTTTTGGGTTCACAACATATATTGCTTCTTCTACAAGGAATATATTTTTCTTCATGTGTATGTTCTGTGTTACAGATTGTTATTAATACCATATTACTAATCTCTCGAGTTCAAGAAATATTTCAACTCAGAACATCCACTTTGCCCTTCAAAAGCCACATTTTCTCTCAATAGTAAACATCAAAATAACAGCATAATTGAATGAAATTCAAAGGAATTATTTATGTAATGGAGACATCTTGTTCTCATAAATTATTGAATAAGAAATAGCTGACAACCTGTTGAATTTTCCTAGGGCTGTGCTGAATTTCTCTTTATCAACTTGATATATGATTTATGAAAGCAGAAGCATCAGGGTAAAAATGATAAGAGAACTTGTCTTCCATACTAATAAAGAAACTGCAGTGAAACCAATATTTAAAAGTTATAAATTAGGTCAAACTATTCTCAGTTTTGTTGTTGACATGAATTTTTTTTTCGGTGTTTCAGACATAAAACTGCAGGAATTTTTTTCCCAAACTGGTACAAAAAAAACCAACTCTCCCAAAAGGAGAACTGCTAAAAGCCAGCCTTTTTCTCTATTTGTTTGGTGGTTCAAGATGCCAAAGGGTAAGGTTGGCCTCCGTGTGAAGGTTTCCCTTTCACTTCTATTTCTCCTCAATTTCATCTACAGAAATGCTGTCTGTAAGTTATCACAATACTATCTTTGAGGCCAAAACAATGATCTGATAAATAGTTCCAGCCTAAGCAAAACCAAATGCAGCTCTCAGAATACATGAACATTGGGACATCAGCATTTGGAACTGCTCAAAAAAATTTAAACCACTACAGTAGTAGAAGGGCAGCGAGACCTTTAAAGTTTGACATATTTAATACTTGTAAACCCTCTTGCACTTTGGTTTTCAGAACACTGTATTTCACTGCATATTTTACCAGTAACCTTCTATGTTCTTGCTTTTCTGCCTTGGGAGGAAAGTCTCTGCACTAATGCACAACATAAAATATGTTTGTTCAAGAATTCATACCACAGTAACCAACAATCTTCATGATTTAAAAGCAAGTTTCAAAGAAATAAACAAGCCTTCTCAATTTTAGAAGAAACTTCACATTTTATGAGTCGAACTTTGTGACCTCAGGCCAGTTCATTTCTGTCAGCAAAAGTAATCTGGAGGTAAGTGAGTGATACTGACTGCTCCTTTAAACAATTATTTGTTCTTGCTGGACATTTATCTGCCACTCAGTGTTTCTATGTCCTACTGTAAGAGGAAATGTATTTTTTTAAAGAGCAGTAGTATACAAGGGTGAATGCCATCTGGGCTTTAAGGATTGCAGAAGTGAGAAAACAAGAGAATAAGTGCCTCATCCTACTGTTCCCTTTATAGTTGGAGCTGGGTGGCAATGTTTTGGCTGAAACTTTGTTAGAGTGGACACAATCCCAGCACAATAATGGTGGACTAGAGGGAACAGGCTGATGAAGGTGATGGATTTCCCAGGGGCTTTTATTTGAGAAAATCCCTATGATTAATAACAAAAGTTCACAGCCTAGTTTCTGCTGTGAACAATCACCTGCTATTAGATGATAGTAAAAAAGCAGAATATTTTTTCCCGTCCAGGCATTTTCAAGAGGTAGCATTTGTTTCTTGCAGCTCTGAACTTTGCTACTCACTGTGATACACTCTATCAGCAGATTTCAAAAACCACATGGTGTCTGAAGAAGATGTAAGGGCTCAGGAGGATGCAGCTTATTGTCTTGTATCTCTCAAACAGACCACATGGGAGAATGGAAAAGGTATTGATGTAGAATGGCACCAGAGAGCTCATTTTTGCCTGTCAAGAAAGGCAATAATACCTTGGACATGAACCAGTATAAAAGGGGGCTTTTATAACTGGTACTTTAGCTCTTCTTAGAGGTGTTTGATCTGGACTTCTGTCATGTACAAAATGAAAGTTCTGTGAGGAAGTTACTCTCAGCATAAGTTTTTTGGCTCTTCAGTTGTCTCTCTTTGCAGACCTGATGACCTTTTAATAGCCCTAAGAGGTCTGAGGCATCTCAAGAATGTTTCTAGTTGTTGGTAAAACGTCCTTCTTTGATTTTCTTTTTCCTACATGTAGTATCTTGCTGAGCTTTTAATCTTCTGGATGGTTTGTCTGCAAGAAATAAAATGAATGGCCAAGGCATGATTCACTATCATTTTTCTGAGTAAAATTTTGAGATACCTTTTCTGCGTAGAGAAATACAAATTAATAAAATAATTGCATGTGCTACTTACCACCTTATGCTGAATAATTTCGCAAAGGGATGATTGAGTAAACACTGGGACATTTCAAACTGAATAACTAATTGCCCATGTTGCACAAGCTTTCCTGTACTGTGCATAAAAATATAGCTTGGATAAAAAGACTCAAGACACTCAGGTTTTTTTTTCATTACTATCTTACATTATAACTGTATTATTACATTACAACTGTATTACTTTCTAATCAGCAAATGGAAGAAGTAAATATTTAAAGCTTTGATTATAGATATTTTTATAAAGCAAGATAAACAATTAACTGAATGAATCAAAGTTCTGCACATAATGAAGTGGGGTAAAGAGAAACAAGATTTTTCTGCATCAACAAAGGGGAATCCTCACTTTCCTGCACCCTGGCTCTTCCCTGCACTGCTGTCTGTGTGAGAGTGTGTAACACTGCCAGGTATCTAGAATATCTAATGAGCTTTAGGGATGTGTGGAACAGGCCGCTTTATCCACACAGTGATGAGCACAGCATTGCTGAGGAAATATCTTCATTTAATGGTTGCTTTTCATCTGGAGCAAGAAGAACAAAGGGAGGGACTGTAAAGCCTGACAGATAGCAAGCACAGAAGCAATGAAAATTATTGCATGTATGATAAATTTATTGAGAAAGGATAATGTCATTAGCTGCCTTTGGTTCTTAACAAAATACCCCACTGATGTGCAAGCTAAAAACTTTAAAAATTAATGAGGTTGAATTATTTTGTTTCTGTCCTTCTGCCTGTTCATGGCAATTAAACTAAGGAGAGACATGAGATTATAGGAACTTCTTCTACTGCTAAACTGAGCAAAATCTGGGCCACATCTCAAACACAAAATGAAACAAATCAGTTTCTGTGCCTCAGACTGATTTCTGAACAGGAGCAAAATGGGACCCTGAAGGGAAAAATGGAGCAGATCAATAACTTACTCTTTCAGTCTGAAGATTATAGAAGGTAAATAACATCCTGACATTGAGGTCATAACAGGAAACAAAAATGCTACAAAGAACCAAGCAAGGCATGCTAAATCAGAGTTCACAAATTAGCAAGGACTGTGGTTTGCAAGATAAGTCAAAGTAATGCCAACATTTGAAAAACGGGTGGCAGTATCTCACCTTGGAATTTGCAGAAAGTCTTGTCAAGAAGGAAACTCTGTTGAGGAAGCCTCAGGTAAAAGCAATTGTGAAAAGGTTTGGCATCTTCTCAGGAAGTGGGATGGTTCTGACAGAACCCAGGACAGCAAGAGAAGCATTGGAGTCTTAGGTTTACACATCCCGAATGCTGACCTGGAAAATTAATGAGGATCTGTGTAGGCCAGGTTCTTTGGAGTTCAGAGTAACAAGAAGAATTACATGCAGCCTTTGATAATTTTGATAAAAAAGACACTCAGCCCTCTGCTCTTCTCCAGGTTCATGCTGTTCTCCAGAATGAGGATCCTACTTGACCTAGATCCAAGGACTTTTAGTTTCATGGATCAAAGTGGACATCTTGAAGGACATAGCTGAGCTACTTTGGTTTTCCTATAGAAAATTTGTGCTCTTAATTTTAATGATGAATTCCTGAGTTTCTTGAGTCTTTACCATCTAAGAATGTGATAAAATAGCGGTAATTATAGCATCTAGCCATAAATAAGGCTTCTCTGTGCTACAGTTATGAATGGAAATACCTGCACAACATTTACCACTGCTTAGCTAAGCCCAGCATCAGGAGTGATTTAATCATTGATTAAAAAGATAGATTAATTGATAGATTACAAGAATGTTTTATTTGGTGACTTTGCCATGGACCTAAGGGAAAAATATCCATCAGTTCGTTATTTCATGATTTTCTATAACTCTTGCCTTTGATAATTTAATTCTCTCCTCTGAATGAAAAGAGAGCAATAAAATTGCCCTAATATACATATTTGCATTGTCAACTCCATATTTAAGTTTGTGTAGAAAATTCGTATGTTACACTGACTCCTAAAGAGAGATCTTCACGAAATGTAATAAAAGATAAACCATTTGCAGAATAATTTTTACTATATTAGCAAGAAATGGTTTCTGGCACTTTTCTAGTCCTTTATAGTTGCTTTGTTTAATTGTAAGTCAGAACTGGTATAAAATATAGCAAGATAGTTCAGTGAAGCTATAGCATGTTGGTTTTTAATTAATATTCTTATAAAATATGAATTAGCATGGTTAGAAACTTACTTGAAATCTAATTAACTTGCCATAGCTATCTTGTTAGGTGCCTGCAATACTAAAATATTTTTACAAGGTTAACATATTAATAATATTATGATTATGCATTTCTGTTCATTTAATTATATTGCAAAACTTATTTTGTCCTTAGATGAGCATTAAGCATCAATTCAAAGAGCTGTCCTTTAGCAAATAATTCGATTGCTGACATACAAAATCTGATTTAATTACAAATTCATTATTAAATACTTTGACATTTAATGCTAATTTTGTATTTTACTGTCACAGTACATAGACACACATAAATGCCTTTTAGATGTTTTTAAATAAGGAGGCAAATAGTTGGTTGAGGGAGGAAGGTCATTTGGTTAGCTTTCTTATCTTGGAGGGAAAACTAAGAAATTTGCTGATCTAGTTCCACATTTTGTGACAATCAAGTCTGCAGCTACAGGTGGGGTGATTCTCTCATTATTAAAGAGATGCTCATACTCCAAGGCACAGGCAGTAATAGCGTGTCTTGTTCCTGGAAATCTTTTCCTGTAGACTTTGTAGGAATCAATGAGCATAATTGTACTGTACTTGTCAGACAGCTGAAATGTTTCAAGACATGAAGCATGTTCTTATGTGAACATCTGGGGCCTTCATATGAGGCGTGTGACTCAAATAGTCAAGTATAATATGTATGACCTTCATAATGAAATTATCTTAAGGAGTTAAACTAAATGAGCAAGAGTTGTGCAACAAGGTGATTGTTACTTCCTCCTCCTCCCACTGTGAGTCTGATTACATGGAGTACTTTGCTGTCTTACTGAAATTTAACAGAGCTTGTGTAGCTCCAAGATTAGAAATGGATAGACCTCATCAACCAAAATTTGACCTTTTCTCGGAATTCCAATGGTAGTACTATTCTGACATTATAAGAGGTGCCTCACAGTAGAGGTGACCTCATATTTTTGTTATTAGTTGTTTCAGCGACATCCTGAATATTACTGCAAGTATGGTCTGAATTCATATTCCACAGTCATTAACTGTGTTCCATCAACACCAAAAAAAAACCTAGAAGACCTTATCTTTTGTGTGTTAACAAAGCTGTGCCTATTCCTCCTTAAGAGAAGATGTTCTATTATTTTGTAATAGATGTACATGGTCCTCTGACTTACATAACTGCTTGGTTTTCAGTGCAGCTATCCCAATTTGAATAATGGATCATTCATTACTAATTTTTCAGATGTCTCTTCCCTATCATATTTCTGCCCCCAATCGCACCTTCAAAATTTATACTTCCAAATGCATTCCCAGCAAGTATTAATTTATGACTATATATATAAATAAGGAATTAATGAACAGGAATATTGTTTCATAATTTTATTTGTTGCCTGCTTACTTTTAGGTTTTCAGTAAGAAAACAAGTTGAGTTTTTCTCAGTTCAATGAAAGACATTATTATGTAAATGGTCCCAAAGTAACAGTTAAATAAAAATAATCATCTAGAGCTGAATCACTTTTTGACCAGAAAGGATATATTTTCTGAAATTTCTCATGATGGTAATTTTCTGCTTTCAATAGAAATCTCAAGCATTTCTGTATCTTCTAAGAAAAACTTATAAACACATAAACAAGAGCATCATTCTCAAATTTTATTTTAAGGCCCTGAACAGAAAATTATTGCAGCTATGTGCTTTTACACAAGTAACTGTGAGTTGTGAGAAACAAGATAAAAGTAAGCTCATAAACTATAAATCTTCAGTATTACTGCATACTAAAATTGCTATACATAATTCTTGTGCAGTTTATCCAGAAAACCTGATTAAAATATACTGCAAAATGAAATGGCTGCTACCTAAAAATTTATGGGATTAAATGGGCACACATGACCTAAATTCCTCTGTAACACTGATTTCCACACAGAAATAAATGGATGCTGGTACCCTCTGCCATATTTCTATGCAGACAAGTCACAGGAGTGAATGTTTCAGTTAATATTTGTGCTCACAGTCATGACACCTGTATAGGCGCTAATTTCATTAGGAGAAAGTTTTGACCTTTTGAAAAGTAGGCTCGGCCCTAAATCAACTAAATTTTAATGTAAGCCATGGATGAAGATCTGTACAACAGACATAACTGATGAGTGGATCCTCGTTATCTTCCAAACACCATGGCTGGGCATTAAAGTTCAGTATTATGACATGCTGATCATATTGATGACTCTAGGAATATTATTTTAGTAGACACAGATGGATCTTTTCTCTTACACAAAGGCTGTCAGCTCTAAGGGTTTCTCATTCTGCTTTTCAGAATGGGGCAGCAGAAAGGAGCCATCCCCCAGTAAGTAGAACACCCTCATGAGTCATCACAACCAGCAGGAGAGTTCACGCCTTCCTTCCACAGAGGTAAACAAAAGTCATAAAGAAGACTACTGAACAAATGAACAAGAGAGGTAGAAGCAGCCCAACATATAGAAAATCCTAGTCCAAGACAATCTTAATTCAATCCCAAAAGTGCAGTTTACTTCACAGGAGCAATTCCTGTTTACTGAGATTTCACTATTTCACCTGAAAAGGAAGGCATGCCGTAGAAGTGGCTCAGAGTATGAGAGAACATATGGAAGCTGCAATAGAGTATCAAGTCAGGACATTTAAATTACCCTGTGTAGTGAGCCAAAAGGTGGCTTAAATTTCTGTTAAGATCAGAAAAATACAATTTACTCTGTCTTCATTTAATTTACTAATGTGTTGAGAGTTGGTCTTTGGGTTTTTAGTTCAGGTGAGCATAACTAACTCGACAGGTTGCAATCTCAGTGTGTGCTCTGAGCTGGATTTGTGTGTTTTGTTGCAATTCCTGTAAGATGGTAGCGATTAAATAAATAAGAATTGCAGATGCACAGATATGTTCTCTGTCCATAACTGAGCTAGGATTTCACGAAGTATAATCCATTTGTAAAAATATTTTTCAAATGTGCTCATATCTGTTCCTATTTGAGCTAAACATGCTTCTAATGAAAGAATTTTAAAAATGCATTTAGTTTTTCTTAGGTAAGCCTAAGAAATTTAGTCCTCATTACATGCAAAAAAATGAACATATACATCCTAATGAAGAAATGGTAACTGTACCTCCTTTGCACATAAATTTTCTAGTGATAATACTAAGGACATTTTATTGTCTCTTCCTTAATTAAGAGCAGCTAGCATTTCTGAGTGATAGGAAATTTACTTTTCCACATTTCTTTAGTCAGTTCTATGTTTCACTCATAGTATATGTCATGTTTCTCAGTCCTTTATTTCTTCTTCTTTTTTAAATCCACAAACAAAAATAGATGTCTTTATTTTATTATTTCTCTTGGAGACTATCAGGTGATCAGAAAACTTCAGACTCCAGGAAGTGCTTACATTTATGATAAACAAATCTTTGGCTTTTTTTTCAAGAGGGAAAGAAAAAAAAAATAGCAGATGTGACCTCTCCACTGGATTTAAGAAAACAAAATGCAGTTGCTTTGTGAATAGTTTTCATACATTCCCCTTTTGTTCCAAATGGATTTGGAACAGGCTGTTTTTGGAGAATGACCTTAAAATGAAATAAGAAAATTTTAAAAAAAGAAAAAAAGGAAAATTTTCCATATATCTGGGCCACTTAACTCTAAAAGTAAGACAAGAAAATTATAAATTAGTAAGTAAATTGTCGTGCTTGGTTGGAGTGAAGGGGAAGGGGAAAGATTCTTACCTCAAAGTTTTTGTGGGCTTACGTATATTTTCAGAGTAAGCTGGAATCTATCCTTGTGCTGATGGGTAGCATTTGTACGTGAAACCCATTTAGTTTCATTAAGGCTGATGCTGAAAGTAACTGGTTAGGAGCATGACAGTATGTATGAGACAGCCTGCCTGTCTCTCTGGAACTTCTCTCCTACTTACAATTTTTGCACATTCTCAAAATACCTACCCTTAGCAATTAGAACTGTCAAACTGATGAGTAAAAAAATGCCGTGAAGACTATGTGGAGGTACTGGTCCTTCTGAGTAAGCAATAATCATTGTAATTATTTATTAAGTAATTGCTGTGCTGTTGATCTGAAAAGTAACTCTAAAAGGGAAAAAATTGTCAAGGAAGGCTGGTACTTAAAAAGATCTGTTAATCACATAAACATAGCATGTCGCAGCACAGGAAAAGATTGAGAAACACAACAGGTGCTCATCTTGTTTCAGCTGCAAATTCTTCACTGACTTCTGCACAAGATGGGAGCAAACAGTAGAAATCAAATCACATTGTTGAGAGGATTGTAAAGGAATATTTCAAGCCGGTAGAGACAAAATCAAAAAGGCCAAATTAAAAAAAATAGAAGCATTTAGCAAGCCAGGCCAGGAATAACAAGGGCTGTTTTAGAAGTGCATTAACTGTGTAAGGTAAGCAGTCTGAAACAAGTGTTGGCCTACTCCCTCTGTGAAACAAAGAAGCTAATTGCAGGTGATAAAATTGAAAACAACAAAATGTCAGAGTCGTTTTTGAGACAATCTTCCCTAAAAAGGTCAGTTTATAACTAGTGCAGCTGGCAGAAGAGGAAACTGAGAAAGATCTTCAATAGAACAGGTAAGACAAATTTAAAGATTATTGGGCTAGTTAGGGGGTTGTCAAATGTCTGAGTGCAACCCTCTCCCACTGGGAAAAAGAACTTGGTGCTGCTACTGGATGCCCCACATCCAGACCCTTTTACCATGGTAGAATCACTCGAATATGAGAACTGCTGGAAGAAGAATGAACGTCAAACAAACAAACAAACCTAATCAAACAAACAAAACGCAAAATCCATATGCATTTGCAAACAAAGAAAGGAAATATTTTCCTTTAGCATGGAAAGCAGAGTAGCATGAGAATTTCAGGTTAGTCACATCTCAATTCTTTCCCCAGCAAAGACCTGAAGCAAAGACCTATAAACTGGAAAATAAAAAATAGATAAATAAGAACTAGGATAGACTGTTCGTTAATAATCCCATCAATAATCAACTTTTCTTCTTCATTAGATCTTGATGATGGGAAACAAGTAGGAGATTTCCTGGGGCTTCTTGCCATCAGAAGGGCTTTGATATAGCCCTGAAAAGGCAGGACAGCAGCTTCACAGCCAGGACAGCAAAGCCTCTGAAATTTGTGCAACACAGGTTAGAAAATCATATGCAAGGAGTAATCCATCAATTCTCTATGAAAATAAAAGAAAGTTTTCAGATATAGCTCCACAGAATCAAAGTGCATCTGCTTCTATTCAATACTTTCACTAATGAAGTGCATGATGTAGCAGAAAATGATCTTGTTAAATTTTTAAATTTCAAAACAACATCAGACCAGGACAATAAGCCTGTTGGAGGACAAGATTAGAATGCTGAAGGACAATTCTTGATATACTCAAGAAACAGTCTGAAAATCAATCAGAAAATGTGACATTAAAATCAGTTGCACAATAAAGGACATGGGAACAACCAGTTAGAGAAAATTTCTGAAAATCATCTAGATTTAGAATAGAGCACAAGGTGAATAAAGAAGATATTGATCTTATAAAAAAGAAGTTTCTTTACAAAATGCCGCAAATCTTAGGTTTGAATTTTGCTTTGGAAAGGCTTCAGTTAGAGGGGCATGCAATTTTGGACAATTCATTCCCCAAAAAGATGTTCACTGGTTAGGACAAGACCCCCAGAGACCAATAAGAATGTTCTGATATAAAAAAAGATGATACCTAGAGAAAGTGCTCTTAATTTATTTGAAAAATGTCAATTATGAAGAATAGAATAACAAATTTTTTAAAGCATATAAAGACCTACTACAAAGGAGAAGGCAGCATCTGTTTTCAACAACCTTTGTGAACAGAACAAGAAATACTGGATTTAAAGTATAACATAAAGCACAAATCCTGACACTAGAAACCATCACTGCAACAGAGTAGTGAGGTACTGTTATGGATTGAGGAGTTTCGTTGTTGAAATTCTTTTGAGAACTAGTTAGACAGTTAGGAATGACCCCAATACTGGCTGTCCTCTGAGCAGATGAACTGGTGGTTTCCTTGATCTTGATTTGTATTTCTCTGTGATTTCACCACAAGAACATTCCATATTTCACATTCACCCCTGCTGGTGCAAGGTACAAGGAAAAGTAAAGCTTCAAAAGCTTTTTTTCTGGACTCAAAGCAGCACTAGATATAAACCAGAGACAATTTATTTCTAGATGTTGTCCTAAAAATGTCCATTGTGATTACAGCTTGTCTCAGTGAGAAGAGAAAATAAGCAAGGACTTGACAGGTCAGCCAGGACTCAGGTGACCAAGCTATTAAATCTCCACACTGCATACAAGTAGGAATTATCCAAGCCCACATGTGTGCATATTCACACATTATATGCATATTGATACATACTTGTACATGTGTGAATAGACACCCTATACGTACAATAATATATTTTGTGTGTATAGTTATGTCATAAATGTATTGTATATATACCAAGGCAGACACACATAAAAGTACAGTCAGCATTGTCCAAATTAAAATTCAGAGCATTTAAATTGTCTTCAGTGATTATAAAGGTTACATAAAGAGCATAGTTTTTAATTTAGGCAACTGTATTTTACGTGTAAAAATCACACTCCCATTCCCCCATTTAGCACTAAAATTATCTGCAAGCAGGGAAAACATGAGCAGTTTATAATCCAACTTGTCATTTGAGCATTTTTAATTAATAGTAGAATAAATGTTTTCAGCATTCTGTAATGGTTTTAGGATAGATGTGGTAGGTCTTTCCTTTTCCCAAATTAGATGGGAAATCTCAGGTTCCTTTGCCACATATGAATTAACCATACAAAAATTGAAAGGTAAATTCACTCTGAGGCCTGTCAAAATTGCAAATCACAGTAGTTCTTTTGCTTCTTCAAAAGATGAATCCTAGTTTCCCAATAAAATTATTTTTACCACTTAGCAAGCACTTCAGTATATTCATTATTGTAATAGCAAGTATGAAAGCTCTCTTTTTATGTTCAATACACAATACTCATATTTAGTTAGACTAGTGCATCTAGTCTAGTTTACAATCAGCCTCTATATGTCTGTCAAGGTCAACTTTCTAATGACTTAAAATTTTCCGAGCTTTTTTCTTCTGATCATGCACATTCATGATAGTTGACTCGCTGTTCTACTTGTCATTGAAGAATTAAGACCTAATGTGTACACAGAAAAACTTTACTCATTTGTTTTGTGATAGAACTGCATTGTCCAAAAAAATCATCACTTCTTGCACTCAAATGCACTAGGCAAGGACTATGATATGTTATTTAAGCATTTTAAACCAACAAGGAAATAAAGGTTAGCCTGGCAAACAAGGAGGAATGCACATGCATTTTGTGTAGCTTTATTATTCCTTTTGTGTAGAATTATTCATTGATTCTGTGCGGTTTACACGGAAATGCATCCAAAATCAAACAAAAAGTTGAGATTTACATTTTTTGCCAAAATAAATGAGTGAAAAAACATTTATTTTCTGCATTATTGAATGCTTTCTCAGACACAAAGATCAGAAACAGAAGTATTTGGAAAAATGTTGGAAAGTTTCATTTTAAGTCAGTTAAAGATCATTCATGTCACTGTGTTTCCCATGTAATTTAGTGTTACAGATTCAGTCATACCCTCTAACCACCATAAATAAATTCGTAAACCAGAAGGGAAACCACATTTTTTTCATGGAAGATGTAGTCAAGGAAAAGATCACCATAGAAGGGAAAGAGGACTTGATGCAACACAGAAGGAAATGTTTATGTTCATAAACATTAAATTCAGACTAAATCAAAATTAAATTTCGTTTTTAAAATAAAAATTTAAAGTATTAAAATGTCATTGAATTCTGCATATTTTTATAAAAATTCTATAGATAAATTTATTAGCAAGATTCTCGTGGAAAATTTTAATTTCATAGTAATTGAATTATATTTTGGAAAAAAAAATTGTTTCAATCAATTGTTCAATCATTTTGAAGGAAAAAATAATGACTGCAGCATCTACCTAATTTTAACATAAAATTGTTGTAACAATAAAAATAAGATGATGAATGAAGGGAACTCCGAAACCCAAAATCTATGGTTAAAGGATATGGATAATTAAAATTCAACCCTGGGAAGTGGTAAAAGTGAAGGTTATTTAAAATTATCAGAGAATTGGATCTAAATTGGATAATTTACCAACAATGGAAAATAGTAAACCAGCTGTACTGCGCATCAGAGTCACTGATTGCAATGGATCCTGACTCTGCTACAAATGAGAGGGAGGAAATGCTTCTTTCCAAACACACCCTGTTGCTGTAGAGGAATTGTGAAGAGAATTACTCCTTTATTTTCACTAAATGCATCACTAAAGGATCTCCTGAGGCTTAGTAGGAAATTGCCCAGTTGTACCATAGCTGGTCACCTGCTTGGCAGTTATCAACATCTGCATGCCCAGATAAAAATGATCCGTGAGGAGCTAAATTTTACAAATAACAAGACAATCTGAGGTGTGCTGACATTCTTCAGTTTTAGTGGCTTGTGATGTGATATGAATAGCAGCCACATCCCTCTGTAAACTAGGCCACTGTTTTGAGTCAGCATTCTTCAGGCAACTTTTCATCAGTTTCTAGCTAGAAATAAAGTTTCAAATGACAGCTTCGCAAGTGAAGTTTTGCAAGTGAACTGATAAGACTGATAGGTTTTTAGTGAAATAATCAGAATAGTTAACATAAAAATGACACAGAAAATCTCCTCCTTTGAAGGAAATTGGTTTTGAGAGAAAAATGCAGTAAAAATTATTACATTTGGTTTATTAAAAGTAAACTGTTGACTTCATTTTCATTTTCTGCTTTGAAATATGTATAGACTATCTTCACTGAATAAGACATAAACCTACATCTTGAACATTTCTTAGACAGTAAATTGTTATTTCCCTCCACAAACTGTGAAGGGGAAATAAAACAGATCTTTTGTATTTGCTTTTTTTCAGTGAGTCATCAGACAAATTCAGTTTTGAAAATATAAACTTACAAAAATCAGAAGGGAAAATACAGAGGTTTCAGGCAACCTTTAAGGGAGAAACAGCATTTGGATGTGTGTGTGCTCACTTGTCTCTGTGTCTGTTCAGGTAACTGTAATATGGAAACTTCAAAAGTTTAAGGATAGACAAACTGTCTGAAAAGGTGTGTCTGCCATTTGTGCATGGAGACCTGTAAAACCCCTTGTGGAAAACCAATTGAAACTCACAAATGGTTCAATCCCAGAGTGATTCCAAGCTGATACATTTACTGCCCAGAATGGCTGTTAATTTCCACCCCTGAAGCTGAATTCTCCCGTGTTAAAAACAAACAACCATGATAATTATGTTTTACTGTCATTACATCATTATGGAGATTGGAAAGTGAAAAATAAATTTATAAGTAGAATTTACCAGAGAGCATTAGAGGCAGATATTAATTATACGAGATGGAATTTGACTAGGACAGGAGATCCTAAATGTTATTAATTCATTAACTAAACTAAACAGTTAAAATATACTTCTTATTTAAAGGCTTCTACTGCTCAAAAAGCCAAGGTTTCAAAAGCTTGATAGAGAATTTATTTCTTATTTTACCAGAGAGACAAGAGCCAAATGCTGAATCAGCAAAGTAATCCTGAAAGTAAATCCTGTAAGATAGCTGCGTCACCAGGCTGAACCCACCTCAAGACAGCTTGCCTTTTGAGTCTAGTGGAAGGGTTTAATTCCACAGCAGGTCTTATTTCTCTCTCTTATTTTATTTTTGGATCCTTTATTTTGTCACTAAAAACAGGGTCGTTCAGTTCCTCATTATGTGGGTCAGAAGTTGGTATTCTTAACTTTTATTACAAAGGAAAACAGCTTCAGATTTATGGAAATGGACATCTCCAATGTTTGAGGACTTCAATACAGTGGGAGATGAACAGAAATTATTAAATTGATTCTCTCCACTGTGAAACTCCTTTTTGTTTAAGAGTCATGTTGTGTTGACCATATTACCCTTAAAATTGCTGAAGATCTTTTAAGGCAAATGTCTTCACATCTTGTGATAACTGTCAGGCAAGCTGAAAGAAGTACACTAAAATGGTGTGTGACATAGACAGACAAGACCTAGCAAAATAAATCTATACATACTGACAAGATTTCAACAATTAGACCTTTGTAAGTTCAACATTATTTTACTTCAGATCTTCTCCAGATATTGGAGACTGAGATTTTCTCACCTTTTACAGAACCACAGAGCCACAGTACAGTTGAGGTGGTCAGGGAGAGTCAACTCCCAGTGCTGGTTATTGTCTAGTCCAAGACCTCCTCTATGGAGGGCAAATGTTCCTAGCTCCAGACTTGCCCTGGTGGCAGGGGCCTGGGATTCCTGAGGGTCAGATTTAGTGTGAAAGTTTCAGGCAAAGAAGATGTTTAGTAGCTCAGCCTTTCCCTTGTTCTAGGTGATAAGAGCTCCAAACCTTCAACAGTAGGCACACTTTTCCCCTTGTTTTCCATGTGCTGTTGATGTAAAAGCCCCTCTGGTAGCCCTACATGATCCTCACCGCACTCAGCTGCACTTTAGGTTTGCTGAATCTGCCACTGAGGAAATGAAAGCCAATCTCCTTGTTCCGCTGATTTCAGGATCTGATCTCATGACATCAGCTAAATTGATATCAACCAGCTTTCAGGTCCAGCCAGGTACAGACAACCTTGAACATTGTTATACAAACACAGACTTGAACAGAGGCTGTTAAGGAAAAAAAGTAAAAAGAAAACTCATGGAAAATACCAAAAACCAAAAAAATTGACTCAGGCTGTTGCTACCAGAGGAATAGGAGGATTACTGTCAGCAGCTCTTGATGGATCCTAGCCACTAGGCGTGGTCTCCTGTGGTAACAGTTCCTCCATCTGTTCTAGGGATGGAGCAGTCACCACTGAGACTGAGTCTTGACAGAGTCAAGCAAAGTCTTGACATAGTCAAGCAAAGTTACTTTGCTGTTTCTGACAGTCTACTACTATGAGTAATTAATTTACAGGCAGTCAATGCTAGCTAAAACCAGGGACAAGCAGATAAGTATGGAGATGAAATATGTGTGTGTGTGGATTTAAATGCTTGTAACACAGAAACTAGAAATTTGTATATTATCAGTGTCTTTTGATACCTACAAACAATCTTGGCATCTCTTGTTGTCTGCATCAATGGCGAGTTTCACACTGAGCAAAGGACTGTGAAAGGGAGAGGGCAAAAACTTGGAATCCACATTGCCTCTCAAGGGAGTGAACCTTTTGCCCACATGGATGGGGAGGGTCTCCTTCCAGCAGAGGGGAACACTGTTGCTTTTGCATATGGTACAGTTCATACAGCCTTTCCTGTAAAGGAAAACCAATCAGTACATAATTATGTTCTGATCTACTTAATGCATACAGGTATAATATATAATACACAAATAACCTGTGGGACAAGTTGCCATAAGACTTTGAGCCTGAATTTATTTTGAAGGTTTCCACACTACAAACAAAAACCAAAGATATTAAGGCTTTTTTAATTTATCTGAAACTGTAAAGTGCATGTTTTCAGGGGGAGAGAAGTTCAATCACACCTCAAACGAGCTAATTAATTTCTGGCTTTATTTCCCAAGCTGGTAGTTTTCTGCAGAAATTCAGTTCTTGATTAATATGCATCATTAATCATTTAAATAAAAGTGGACCCCATAAATTCAAAGAACAAATAATGCCACTTGACTGCTAATTCAGCAAGGTAATTAGAAGACTTCAGACACACCAGTTGACAGACTATGATTAATAAAAATTAATAAACCTTGCTTGTAGGGTTATTCAATAATGAAGTCTGCTACATTCTTCTTCCTTTGTTCTTCTGTATGTGTTTTTATATATTTATGTATATTCACTTAAATTCAGGTAAAGGTAATCTTAGTAAAGACAAGACTTGGGTCTTACAATTAGGGTTTGGAGAAGGTGAGATTTAAAAAACAACAGGACATTGTCAGTGCACCTCTGGCTCTTCTATTCAACAATGAGCACTTTCCACTGAATCTTTCAGCCTGAGATACCTTATTCAAAAAGTGATCCCATAAGTTCTGTTCAGTCCTTATGCAGATATTCTACCGGGCAGTGTCACCAAATCAGCACAATGTGAAATGAAAAGTACAGAAATATGGAGTTTTTGTGACAGCTGCACAGGTTTATTGCATGTCACATGTCCTAATCTGAAGGGACTCATTTACTATGGGAGCGTATTTCTCTGTGTTGAAGTCACTCAAATTTAATTTCATCTTTTGATCATAATTGTGATTAGATATTGTGCACCAAGAGCTCAGCTATGATGTAAATCCTAAATTCAGAGGGCTAGATCAATGAATTGATTGTACAACCCTTAGTATGTACAGATGACTCAAAGGTGAGTATCAGCAGCTGAAAACATTAAGGGAAGTTAGGACAGAACTTTCAGACTTAATGAAGGTTATTACTTTCAGATTGTTTCTTGAATGAGATTCTTTAAATTAAATGGATTGCTCATCAAGCTCAATCTATTGTAATTAGAAAGTACCAAAATCCCTGACCTCATACAAAAACAGTACCTATTTGTAGAACAGCATTTAATAGTATATTAAGAACAAAAGTTAATGTAGAGGTCACTAGTAGCTATGTCTCTACTTGTCTATCATTCCCTCAACTGGTTCTCTGTTCTCATTTGCAGCCCTGGTAGCTGGGACATAAATCTGGAGAGTAGTAAGAGTAGAGTAAAATGTGACAAAATGGTGTGTTCACTTTTTGGACTATATCTCAGCACTGTATTCTGTTTGCTGACAATTGTGCTGTCTTCTCAGGCAAGATCAAAAATAGCTAGCACAATAAAGTCTGGATTTAAAAACCTTTTTTGTACTAGATTTTTGATTATTAAACAATTTTATTTTCTTCTTCAAAAATGTGGTTTGAATACAATTATATGTTTCACTAACATACTTTTCATTTTGTCAGTAAGGAAAACTTGCAGTACCAAAACAGATACTGTTAAGAGACAGAATGAATTTTCTTATAGACGATGCTTAAAGTAAATCTTTTATTCTCTAATTAGAATTTACCAGAAATATTAGACTGGGGAGAGGGAGCTCATTAACCTTGTGAAGAAAATGGAACTGACAATATTTTGCCTGGGATCAACAAAACATACACCTAAGAAAAAAAGGTGGAGTGCTTTATTCTCGAGTTAATAGACATTAGTATGAAACACAGTAGCAAGACTATCGGTCTTGGAGATGTGTGAGGTTTCGTTGTTGCTAAAAAGCAACTTGCTAGTCTGTCCCTTCTGCAGAAGTACTGACCAATGGTTCGAAACAAGACTGTCAACTTCCAAAACCCTGAAATCTGTTCACTTGCTATGAACCAGGAAACTAGGATAAATCTACAGTCCAAATTAAGATTTGTATAATGTGAGGCAGGGAGAAAACTTGGTCTCAGATTACTCAATACCACATAATTATGGCTATTATTGTTCTATTCACAGGATGGAAAACTGCTCAAGTTTGGATCCAGTACTGTGGAGAGATCTAAGCACAATATTAGCACAGGAGAAAATAAGTGATTTCTTGTCGCTCCAAAGACTGGACTTAAGACAATTGTACACTGTGCCTATGGGCACAAACTGCTGAAAATTCATCTTCTCTAGTTCTGTCAGCAAAAACACACTTTGTTTTTCTCTTCTGCAAAGTGCTATATGCCCCAGGCTACCAAACACTCTAACAGTGTTTTCCTTAAACTGTTCTAAAAATGGTATTCTTCGGAAGATTAGAACATTAAACTAGTGAGCAAAGTTTGGATTGAAGAGAGATCGGCCAGGAATGAAACAAAAATTATACCCCTAAAACTAAAGAAAATTAGTGAAATGAACATAGACTGTAGTGGTCATTGCTGAATTCCTTATTCTACTTTTATTTCCTCTGAAAATAAAAATTCCTGCCAGGATGAATATTGAAAAGGATTTCAGGATTGGCCTTGAGATGAGAAAGTGAAGTTACATGTTTATGTGATGGAGTGCTTTCTTTTTAGGAAAAAAAAAGGCCAGAAGTGAGTCTTGAATAAATGCCACCATTTTGAAAAAGGATGAAGCAGCCAAAAGTTCCCTTTGAATTTGAAGTGTGTATTTCAGTGATGTGCCTCAACAGCTGTAGTGAAGCTCAGGTTCATTTTGTCTAATAGTTTCATCATGAAAGATTCATGAAACTGACAAAAGAATCAAGTAAATTCATCAAACTCTATCACTTAGATGAAATTTTTGAAATTCAGCAGAGAAAAAAGTGAGCAAATTTCTTCATCCTGTGAAATTTCATCCAATTTTTCCAAGATCTAGTGGGCTGAAGGTTGCCATTTTCATCCCTTACAGCTTGTCAGAAACACAAGGAAGTCACTTGTGCATTGCCTTTTATATGGAATTTCTCAAAGTTGGAATATATACCTTGGAATTTCAATAAAGTTTTGGGTTGTTAGTTCTTTGTAAGATTCACAGTTTTGATTCAAAAAGTGGGAGGAAAAATTAACAGGAATCAATATAATTAATGTGCATTTCACTGAATTTGGCCTCTTAGGGAAAACAAGAAATGTCTTTTTGCCAGCAAAGCCCTATTGAAACACAGATCTGCAGCTATACTATGAAAGGCAAACTGTGGGAATGCTCTCCATTTTCTTGGAAAAGGCAATAAAGAAAGACCATATGCAGTGTCTGGTGCATCAGACTCAATAAAGTACTGGTAAGCCTACGAATCTGGTTGTGGGATGTTTTTTTCTTTTTTTCCCAACAGATTATCTGCTTTTATGAAACTTATTACCTTTCCTACAAGCTTTGCATTTTTTTCTTTTTTTTGTACTTTTAAGGGTTTATGAATTCCAGTAACCATCACTAATACTGGGGTTTTCCCCACTATGTGTCAGTCTTTTGAATATTCCATTACTTGCTAATCTAGCTAAAATGGGCTCAGCTTTACAGTAGGTCAGGCTTCAACACCTGGACAATTGTTTATTATTAAAACTCTGAGAGGATGAAGAAAAGACAGACAGAAGTTCAAAAATTTTTCAGAAAGGCACTTGAGGGTAATTCAAACAAAATACCCTTCCAGATTCTCTTTTGCCTGGATGATCAGTGTTTGGGTGCAGTTGCTTGGTTTTTTGGGTGGGGTGTTTTATTATGTATAGTCTGTTACTCTTTTTTTTTTTTTTTGGCCATTGAATACCATGTTCAGTTGTATTTGATCTGAAGTAATAAGTACTTTCCTTCCATATCTTATTTAAATTGAATATTAGTACATGCAGGAGGGGTTTCTACTTGACTGCAACAGGATCTTCAGCCAGAATTGTCAAATCATCCTGGCTGAGTCACCTGTCCTGAAAAGTCCATGGCTTGTTATTTCGTTATAAATTTTCTTTTCTCATGAGGACATCTCTAGTCCTCATGAAGAGGATTTTATTTATAAGAAGAAGACAGATTTTATTTCACTGTTAACCAATTCTGAATCACTCTTTTGAAAAAAATGAGAGATGAATGATCCTTTGCAGCTATCTACCAAAACAGTCTTTCCCATCAATTTTCTTTTATTTGATCCTTAGGTTTGAAGATCTCATTAAACATATTTTGTAAAATAAAAATTTCCTCAGAAAGCATTTTTTTTTCTCCTGAACTGCTTTTCTTCACACTAGCCTTCCTGACAAAGATTTGATCTCTCTCCCTCCCTAGGTCCTTCATCTCTCTGAAGGAGGCTTTTTAATTAAAGAGTTTGTTTGGTTTGGATCATTTATTATTATTTGTTTAAATGTTATTGTTTGTGCTTTGAATTAATTGCCCCTGTACAATCTGATCATTTGCTGCGGCACTGAGTGAATTTCTTCTGCTATTGCCTCAGGACATTGCTGCAAACATAGTGTTGCATTTGATAAAGATTCCCATGATAAAAAAAATTGCAGCAAAGGAATCATTAATTTTTCCTAAAGCTCAAGATCAGATAATGCCTCCCTTTTTCCCATTTCCAATTCCCATTTGCTTAGAAAATAGGTTTCTATTTATTTGGTTTAATATGAAAAGCAAATTGTCATACAGACAACTGCAACATTCAACAGAACAAATGTACCTTTGTCACAAGCATTTCTTTGTAGCTACCCTTCTAGCTATTAACAACAGGTTTAAACCAAGTGGTACTATTTTAGTCCCAGTGCAATTTTCTTGTTCCTGCAAGAAATAACTTTTACTGTTCAGTTTAAAGTAAATTGACATTTCCAGCCATTCTCTGTTGTAAATTTCTTTCCTTTCATGTTTTTTACGAAGCTTTTTCATTGAGTTTCCAAAGCAAGAAATTTCTTTGTTTCTTTTGTATTACATCCAGTTTTGCTGATGCTATTGTTTCAGTTCTATACAACAGTAAAAAGAAGATAGAAATATTCCATTCTCAGCTGAAAGAAGATGAGCAGTAATGCCAGGAACAGAAATACTTGAGAATCAGTAGAGAACTTTGCTGTACTCAGACAAAAATAGTCAGTGACAATAACTCCTTATACCTCTAATGATTGTGCATGGCTCTTATTTCTGCAGAGTGTTCTTTTGAACCTTGGTGTGCATTGAAGCCCCCTCCTTGTGAGCTTTTAGCACATCATGATGGGCTGTGGTTCACTGAGATCTCCCTCAGCTCATGAAATGATTTTGGATAAAAATCTCCTCCCTTCTGCCAAAAGCCTTCCATTCCAATATCAAACAGGACAAAACTTCGAATCAATTTTCTACAGAGTCATTGCTGTTCCATTACCTAATGGATATTATCAAAAGAGCTGTAGAGCTGCTTGTTACCACAACAATATCACAGAAATATAGATTTTTAGAGAGAAAAGAAATAGCAAGTGAGTCACTTCTTGGCCACATTATAATATGGTGTTGGGCACAACAGTGTGTTTCCTGTTGCTTTATCTAGTCTGGTTTCAGGCATCAAGCATTGCTATTTCCCTAGGGAGATCATTCCACAGTCTATTACACCTCATTGTCAGCAAGCTTTTACCCAGTGTGCAGTTCAAATGTTCTTACACTGGATCAGCCCAGATCACTCCCTGCACTGAGTAAATTTTAAAGTCAATGAATTCCAGGTCCCTTAGGGGATTTTTAATAACCTGTGGGGTGTGAGGGTTGGGGATTTTAGTTGTTCATTTGTTTGGGGTGGGGGAGGGGGGGGGCATGTTTGCTTGTTTTAAGGCAATGGAAGAAGGCAAAAATGGCATTAATTTTTAAACTTACTTATGCAAATGGTTTTGAATAGTCACTGAAGTACTGGGTCAAAATTCAGAATGTTACAATTTTTTGTTATCTCTTTACTTTTAGTTAGTGGTTTAGTTAGAGAATAAGGTTTTATTTTCCTTTCTTAAATGTTGTTTAAATGTTTTCCTTTTTAAAACACTGGCCCTGGATTTTGTCTGAAGTTACTTTTGCTCACTTAATGTGAACAAGCAATATGGTTTAGCTATCTTCTCAATTTGGAGCACTTAAACATTTGTATATATTCTTTAAGAAAGAGTCTTCATTACAGTGATCATTTAGGTTGTCCTAGGTATTAATTTTGTGCACTGAAGTCAGACAGTTTTGCCACCAGATCTGCCAGATCACTACACAGGATCAGCATGTCCTAGAGCTTCCACATAGCACAGTACTTCACAGTGAGTATTCACAGACCTTCTTCAGTTCCTTTGTGCCACTTGGGGCTGCAATTCACATTTCTTTTGTCACCTTGTCTTACAACACCTTTGGTAGTCCCTTCTAAGCAATTTATATTCTTTTTATTCAAAAACTGAACAACTTTCATATCTTGGCTCTGGAAAGACTCTGCTTATTGCTGAAACCTTCACATGACCTTGATGTTTTTTGTCTGACATATCATGGTAAATAACACAATACATGATACTGTGGCATCCACAGATCATTTTGAAAGAGAACATGAAGGTTTGGAAAGGATTGAGCTAGGAATTATTTCCTCAGACAGTCTATAGATCTCTCTTAACCTGGCTGCTTGGATGAGGGGAGACAAGATTTTAGAATTTCTGGATAACCAAAGGTTCAGCTCTTTTTAGCCAAAGGGATCTGTATAATTGTGAGGAGAGACAGTGACAATTGCCTTCAGCTGGGATCTTCCCCTTGGGACTTTCTCTCATGCACAAACCACTCATATTATTCTGTGTTTGTGTTGCAAGCTAAGCATGAGTTTTGCAGTATTTTGGTATCCTCTATGGACACTTCAAGAGAACATTAAAAGTGACTGAATATAGCTGATGTTGTTTCCATCAAAGTATTTCTAAAATTGGATGCAGTAGATGTTTATTTTAAGGCAGATTTACAAATGCACAGTTCATACTAAAAGCTATTATCAGCAAGAAATGAAATAATCAATATTTGAATCCCATCTGTATGTTACTTTTGGATGTTTTATCTATACCTATACATGAGGATAAAGTCAAGTAATTCTCTTCCTCTCTCGCTTATTACAGCACTACAGAGCAGCAAAGTGTAATGCTGCCTTATTTCTCCAGTATTGCAGTGACTTGATGAGGGTTCCTCAGGGTGAGAGACATGGACGAGAATCTTGTTTCATGATCAGAAGGCTGGATTTATTAATATATGATATATAATACATTATAACTATACTAATAGGAATAGAGAGAGAAGTTGCAGAAGCTGTTAAGCTAAGAATAGCATAGGAATCTAAAAACAAGGTTCTGTGTCCAGGCAGAAAGTAGGACAATCTCTCCTGTGAGTGGTCAGTAAATCCAAACACTCACAGAAGACCAATCACAGATGCACCTGTTATATTCCACATCAGCAGATAATTATTGTTTACATTTTTCTTCTGGAGCCTCAGCTTCCCAGAAAGGACAAATCCTAAAAGAAAGGATTTTTATGAAAAAATGTCTGTGACACTCCAGGGAGCATAAAGACAATTGACAAATCACTCCTTTGGCAGCTTTGCCCATTTTAAAACGAACCCAGAAGAAGCCAGCCCTGATTCCTGCTGCCACCACCGGCTCTGGGGCGTTGCTGGGGCCAGAGAGAAAGCACTGCTGGGTGTGGGTCAGGGGCAAACCTGCTTGGCTGGACTGGACCATCTGGTGCTGTTTCCTCTTGTCTCCAAAATATTTCCAGGACTAGGCTGTGCTTTTCAGGCACAGATAATTGCCTGAACCTCAGCTAATAGCCAGCAGCAGCTGAAATCACACTGCTATCTGGCAATTACCTCTACATGTGTTAAGTGTGTGAAGTCCAGCAGACTTTTGACCTTTTGTACCACTGTGCTCTGCAGTAGTTTCTTCAGGGAGGCTGAGAAATACAAACCACAAAAAGGTAATACCTCTCTGATGCCCTGAAGTTACAATAAAAAGAAAGTGAAAACCTTTTAAAAGTCATTAATGAAGTGATACAGTAATTAAATTCTAATTAACCAAAGAGACAGTTGTTTCTTACTTTCGTGTGCAGATTTATAACTTTTGCTGTCTCTCCTAGTTATAAATGTTTCAGCAATGACACCTCCATATCAATGCACATTTTTGATCTTATTATAGGCAAAAAATTGGGGAGCTCCTTGGGGAAAGCAGCATTTAGAGTCTGAGACAGTGAGACTAAAATGGTTCAGAAGCAATCTGACAATACAGAACTAATTTTAGTTAATAATATTCAAATTTTTTGCCCATTAAATCATGTTCATACTTTCCAACTGTGATACCACTGAGTTTCTGGGTGGTGAGACAGTTACTCCTGTATCTGGCATTGGGAGTGAGACCGCCACACTGTAGTTTGGGGTTGCAGCAGAGATGCCCCTTTCATGGATGTGATTATTTGCATCATGTGGAAATTCCAGTGAAATTTACAACAGTCCTATGAACTTGCAAGAGATGGAAGTGAGACATTGCTTTTAGGCTGTAATGTCTCACAAGAATCTCCCTAGGTCACAGCTTCTGAAGAGAAAGACAAGGCAAAGAAGCAAACCAGATGATCTTTTATTCCTTCCAGGGCCTGCCAATTTACTAAGACTTATTCTTTGCACAGTTATAAAGATAAGTGATGCATATGAAGAACTGCCATTCTGACTCTTCTAAAACTGGGTAATAAATGAGGGATTCTCTGATTTTTAGGCAATCTGCCTAACTCTGCTGAAAACTGAGATTGGCCAAGCTATGATCAAAATGTACCATATCAAAATTTGCGTCTCTGAAATGGTTTACTGCAAAAAGAATGAAAAGCAATGATTTAATATTAGTTTATTTTCAAAACCCCTCACATAACACTTCGTGCTTAATCTTTTCTTTAATTACACATTACACATTTAAGATTTAGGGCAAGTTATTGAAAATCAATAAGGTTATAAATGTAGAATTGGTAATTACTGCATGACTTGTGCACTATCTTATTTGCATAATTCATTTACTGGCAACTTGCATTTTAATTAACCTAGAATGAGTGCTTCAGTGAAATTGTAATTTACTGTAATAAATTGAAAAAGTTGTCAAATCTTGCACTTAGTCATGCAACTGTGAATTTCATTGTCTATTCAAAAAGATTAAGAATCATGCAATTAAGAAGATGAATTTTATTCCCAATGTATTATATAAAACTTTGTTTTTTCCTGGTAAATTGCATTTAAAACATGATAATGATCATAAACATTGACAAATTAATAAGTTTTGCTGACCATATTTTCCTTTACGGTAGTCTAGATGTCATAAAGATATCATAAAAGAGAATTACAGAGAAAAATTTGACAAAGAGGTGTCACTTTAACACCTCGCCACATGCTCCAAGCTGACAATGAAAAGACAAACATAAGTAACAGAATCTTGTCTTTCGACTAGTTAAACTGTGATTATGAAATATTTTCTTCTTTTTATTAGGTAAGGAAAAAGGTTAATGCCAGCCTAGAAAGATAGCTCTGGTAAAGTCAATATCAAGATATTCCAAAACTTTGGAATGATTATATGGGGTTATTAAACAAAAGTGCACTTAGTTCTTAAAGTAAGAAGAAACTTCAGTTTGATTTTTACTGACCTGCTTATGCTGTAGCAGATTATATGTAAAATCAAAAATGCAAAATTCCCTTTCTCAGCTATCTCCTGCTGACAGTCATCCATACATTAATGAATTTTCTCAAAATTTCAATTTTATACCAGTGTCCAAATTCTTGAAAATAATTTCTTAATAGTTTTTCCCCCATATTAGGGTTATAATGTTGTTCCAAATATTTAGTGTTCATCTGGAAAACACCAAAAAGGCTGTGTTATCACATTATTATCTGTGCTCTGACATAAGCAGTTCTTCCTGAAAACCAATAAAAACTCAATGGCTTTTAAAATGGCAATCATGGTAGAAGTGTGTCATCTCCCTTATAGCATTCCTGAGGTTGTGAATATATTGGCATAAATATATTGGCATAAAGTTAATTTAAAGAAAGCAGCAGCTTTGTAACCCAAAAGATAGGAGGTTTTTGTCACTGGCACAAAAAAGACAGAAAAATGCCATCTTATATCATTGTCAGGGGGTGGGGAAAAGGACTCTTTTCTTCCCTTCTGGGAAGAAAGGCGTTGCTTTCTCCAATCAGTGAAAAGATGGCTGTGGTTGGGTCAGTCAGGCTCTGCAATAAGCATTTTTACATGTGAATAATTCTCTCCTTTTGTATACCTTTTAGAATCAATATTGTTGTTGATAGCATTCATTTTCTTATCTCATTGCTGTTTCCAGAAAATTGTTTTCATCTCAAGCTGTAATTTTCACCCTTTTATACCTCCAGTTCTCAACTCCATCCCCAGAATAGGGAGGGGAAATAGGGGGAACAAATGAGCATTATCTGGTTTGGGAGAGTCTTGTGGGGTGGAGGGGAAGAGGGCACTATATTTGGGATTGTCACACCTGAGCCATGAAAATCATCCATTTCAACCTATCCCCAGTGTGGTGGCTGAGATTTAGACAGAAGATATAATTTAGATTTTTCAAGGCACTTCCATGTCAGTGTACATGCCACAAAATGTAATGCAATTTGTCTGCTGCACTCTTTATGCAGCATTCTGTCTGGCACCACAGACCCTCTAGACAGAAGGTGCTGACAAATTAAAGAAGAAAGCAACAAGCATTGGATCTTCTGTTTATATTGCTTTTCTCAGAAAAACAGGAGAGCCAATTCAACAGAGATTTGGTTGCCACTGTGAAAACATAGCTCCTGACCTGAGGGGTAAACTGGAATTTCACAGCTTAACATCTCACTAAATTTGTATACAGCACAATCTTTAAAAGTTAAAACTTTCCATAACACATATTCTCATTTTTTCTGCTCAGATGCATGTTAATGACATTGTTTTATAAGAAGACATGGTGCTTATCTCATTTTAACCTAGCAAATTTGAGGTAGAACTTTTCAGAAAGGAAAAAAAGTAAGCATTTCCTTATTGGTTTTCCTTCCTATCATCAAGAAAATGTTGCTTGAAGCAGCAGAGCTAAGAGAGTTCTTAATATCAAGCTGGCTTACTACAGGACTGTATATTTGACTGGCACAGATTGTGCTGAGGGTGAGGGAGAATATTAAGTTTTTATGCAGTAAGCATCATAAAGTTCTATTTCCTTCTACCATACCAGATTTTAACAAAACGCTATAGTGCATGAAAATGTCATTAACCTCCTGTCTCCAGACTTAAATCCTTATGCTGCAAATGGAAATGCTAACTAAATTTATTTTCCCAATAAGATACAGTGACTATAATGCACTTGATATATTTACTGATTTCAATATTAGCCTTGATTATCTGAGGTGAAAAATGGGAACAATAGAGACAAATAAAAATAAAAACATTGTTAGGTATTATTTTTGCTTTGGGTAAAAACCTCATTTTTGTTCCACAACTCAGGATTCTGCTGTGAAATGTTCACCAGTACCTGAACAAGTTAATTGAAAACTGCCTTTGATATCTCTGTGATTGCTGCTGTGAGTGAAAGGGTGACATGCACTTGGCAAATTCTCATTACTTGCAAATGAGAAAAGGGGCTAATGTAGATCAAAACTGGGGCTCATAGCCACAATTAGTATTGATCAACAATTTAGACCCTCCATGCTGAGGCACAGTAACTCTGCATGAACTGCTCCCAGATTCCTAAATGTTAAAAACCATGTGGCTTAAGTTCCTGCCCAGTGAAAAGATTAAGCTGTGGCATTACTTACGTGTGTATACAAAGCCCTCTGGGTTAATGAACAAAAGATTATAGCTCAAGGTATAATAATGTGACTGCACTGGAGCCTCCCATGTTACACTTTCACATACTGTTAAAAAGAACTTAAGCATTTAGCCTGGTTTTTCAGCAATAGCTACAAAAGAAAACTGTGGTGTATGAGCACATAATCTGTTTTCCTAATGTGCCTTGTGACATCTCTTGTAATGGAGATAGTAAATTCTCAGTACCAGTTCAGCCCCTTGCACCCCTGAGAATCATGAAAGAGAATATATTCACATGAGAAGACCATCCATTTCTCTCAGCTCTGCAGAAATCCCTCAGATGACAATGTCTTCTGATAACATAGGCTGGATATGGATCATTGTAGTGAGGGAGGGGGTGTCTTCAGTGCATTCCCTAACAATGACATTTCTCTTAACTTATGATTTCATATTTGTATTTTAATTTGAGTGAAACTAGTTTTCTTATTTCTTTTGAAGTTTTTTACAGCAAGAACTACTTCTATTGTCTGTATAACATCTCTTTCTTAACTTCCCCCTACTTATTTCTTAAAGGCTTAATATTTTTATTATATTTCTGTCCCTCATTTCCTGTTACTTTACACTGATCATTCTGTAAAATGGAATTTCAGAAAAAGATGAACTCATTGTTCTTCTATTTTAAAACAGCACTCTGTTAGTAGAATTACTTTAATATCTATCTATGTACAGCTATTACCTTTTGGCTACACTGTGATTATAGAGTAATTGTGCTGTATTGAAACAATGGAAATTTCTATCTTTACTGATCATGTTTTTAGTAAGAGAAACTTAAATATATGAACAGAAAGTATTTTACAGTTTTGGCAGATATGTCTAGGTTTACATAGGAAATATGAAAAATTATTGAGACTAAATAACATTCACAATATTCAGTTATCTGCTGTATCAGAAGAAAAATGTCCAGATAAACATGATGGAAATAAACATTGAAAGAAGAGTTTTCTCCACTATGTATTGTGACTGGGATCCCACAGTATGGACAACCCTTCTAGCAGAACCTTTCCAAATTAGTTGAATTTTGGCTCAATAGTGTCACTGGCGCTGGTTATTACAGCTGTGATAAACAGATCAATTTGAACTAATAGTTCAATATCTGTTTTCACATGGAAAGTTTTTGTTCTTTTCAGATATATGCCTAAGTGCACATATTGCATAAGCAAAAAGTGAAACCAAAAAGCTAAATCTTCTGAGGCATCACCTTACATTGGAGTGAAACTAAATTCTTTAACCTGTGAAAGCACAAATTATTACCATGTGAAAAACTCTAAGCTTTGTTCTAGAGTTCATATAAAAAATGTTTCTCTTCTGAGTGACAGTCTTCTTCTCCTTTGTATTTTGAATACTAAAGGTAGTGCTCAGGCACAGTTGCAAACTTATGGTAGGAATTAAAACTGAAAAAGGTTCATAGTAAGTAAATTAATGAGTTCTTATTTGGGGTAAAACTGCTTGTCAACAGTGGAATGAGATAGACCACACCTGGATTTCAAGGTTTTTTTGTGTTACTACACCACAGCCAAAAAGCTTCCCATGGGACTGAGCAAGTCAGAAACTTGTATGTGATAATATGAGTTTGGGGATTAGAAAGGAAATATGAAAGAAATCTAAAAATGCTTGAAACATAAAGAACTATTAAAGTCCCTAGTCATCAATGTTTCAAATCTATGC
Source organism: Melospiza georgiana (assembly GCF_028018845.1). Taxonomy (NCBI): domain Eukaryota; kingdom Metazoa; phylum Chordata; class Aves; order Passeriformes; family Passerellidae; genus Melospiza; species Melospiza georgiana. The sequence continues at coordinate 37,906,898 of NC_080430.1, read as the reverse complement.
AAAATCTCTTAGAAATTAAGAAACTGTTCTGTACATTAGAAGTCAGGGCTTTGCTTGTAGCCAATTTCTGCACATCTGTCAAAAAGTAAAGTCAGTTTGGAATAGCAATATCTGGGATATAGCTTGGCATAAAATTAGATGACTTATGGGATGAATGATTAATTTTGATTACAAAGAGATAACTTGTTTTAATGGTTGCTGTCCAGCTTCAATTGCTTCCTAAAACAAGCAGATAATATCATCTTAGAAAATGGAAAAACTTAGTATATCTTGGTTTGCAAGTAAAGCATTTAAGAATTTGGATCATTGTCTAGATTTGTTTCTTTCATGAACTTTTATTTATATGAAGAACAATGAACAGCCATACTTATTGCTATTCAGCTGACTTTTCTGTTCTCAGGGCTTCAGTTCTTTCAATAATGTTAGTAGGAGTCCAAAACCTCAAGATCTGAAATGGGAAGAATCTTGGACAACTTTGATGCTGCAGCTGTATGGCTGATCTGTGTGCTCTCTCCTTCCTTCCTTCCCTGCCTCATCATCCTCACCATTAATGCATCCATTGTATTATTTCCTGTCCCAGAGAGAGGCCAGAAGATGGCTTGACCTAGAGCAGGCTTTGGAGAAGTCTCTGGACTTCTAAAAATTATTCCACCATTGTGGCAGTTCCTGAAAATCCCACAGTAAAACACAAAACATCACTGATTATTCCAGAAATTGAGGTCAAAAGAAAAAGGCTCCTGATTTGCACACATGCTGTATTTGATGCTTTTGTTTTAATTACAGCAATTTAGGGAAGGTTTAACTTGAATAAGGAAGCATTTAGCAAGATTACAGTCTCTAAAGAATAGTATCTTATAGGCAAGGTGAATTTTTTCTTTTAATCAATAACCTTGCACATACCTTTCTATAACTTCTGTTACTTTGAATCATGACCAGGATAAACAGCAAGAAATTAAATGAGGCTAAACATCATATGTAGTAAATTCTTCAGCTATAATAACTTGATACACGTGAATCCATTCTCTAATTTTAAAATGCAACATTTTAGGATACTTTCTTAGGAATAAAAAGTTACATTTATGAGCAACTGAATCATCTGAACACCACCAGAGGAATTAACTCAGTTAATCTACAGCTGCCTCTTTGTAAAAAATCAACTGTTGTGAACAAAGAGTAAATAATAAGAGCTTTCTATTTCAGATGTCTATGCCGTGTGTGAGAATGGAATATTTATAGAGTTTGCAGATGTGTTAAATAAAAAGTCATTAGGAAGAAATTAGTTTAATTTTGGAGAGTATTTTTACCTATAACTTTAGCACATAAACTTGCTGTAACAAGTTGAGAGGCAGCTCCTCACAAATAAGGGAAATTTTCTTTGTTTTCTAATAATTTTTAAGAACTCAAAGCAGTACAACTTCTTCCATTATGTGAAAATCACAAGGGTGGGTAGCTTTCATGCACAGTGCATACAACATAGCCATTTTAAAGCCTAGGTACTCTTGTACTCAAGTTTCCTCAAGAGTTTCTGGTAGTGAAGGATCTGGACTTTACAAGGTGTGCAAGCACAAGGTGTTAGCCATGACCTTCCTCTCCCAGAGTAAAAGATTTATTATCTCTGGTGTTTTTGCAAGAGTAGATCAGGAGAGAAACTGAGAGTCTGAAAAAAAAACTCTTACTTTTTTTCCACAACTTTTTTTTTCCACAAATTTTTTCAAGAAATTAAATTTTAATGATACTGAATAAATGTCTCTCCTCTATATATGCTTTATGTCAGCCATTCTATTAAAGTCTCTCTCTGCTCAGTTTCTCCTTTACTACAATTTTGACACACTTTACCCATAAAACATAGAGCTCTTCCTATACAGTAAGTTTGTAAAGCATCAGCTGGCAAAACTAAAAAATTCTCTTGCAAAGTTTTTAAGTTTAGAACTAAAACCATGTTGTAACACACATTAAATATCTCAAAATACCATGGCTTGTTGTTTCTTGGGGTGATATTAATGGCTTTTGTTTGAGACTTACCAGGAGAACAGAGAACTGAGTTCTCTCAGCAACCATTATGAATAATGCCTCATTTTCTAGTCCATCAAAAGGCAAGGGGCAAGGTATATAACTGAGTTTCTTTAGACAGTTAAAATCCCATTTTAAGGCAGGATATCATTATGTCTGTGAAGAACAAACATAAGGATAAAGCAACCACAGGGATAATGAGTGGAGGCATCATCTCTCCATGCCTCAGCTAGAGGAGCCCTGACAGAATGTGCAAAACAAAAAAAGTTGCATTTTTAATACTCAGAAAATGTAATGTCAGCCAGGTCACCACTCTGCCTTTAATTAGATGAAATGCCTTTAATTGAAAGCCACCTGCACATAGGTTAGCTTACATATGCAGCCTGCTCAGTTCCCAGCAGGTAATCTGTTCTTTGAAAAGTACATTTCAGTTAGAAAGAAAAGGCCCTACAATGCATCTATTGTGAAGTGTAGCTAATGTGTCATTCATGTACAATCCTAAACAGCTTTAAAAGCACATTGATTCTGTTTATTTTCATTTGAACATACAGTTATTTCTTGAAATAACTGGGAAACAGCAATCAAGAGAAAGCAGTTGATTAGCAATTTAAAGCAAAGCAAAATGGAAACATTTTTCATATACTGTCAAGATTTATTCCAATTGCCTCCCGTTAAAACAGTATTGCTTACAGTAGCAGGCTGCAGTGATTCACTGCCACATTAATATGCATTGCTGAGTGCAAGCAAAATCTATATTCAGTTACATAAGTTCCAGTGTTTTACTGTTGATGGCCTTTTCTTCGAACATAAGCTTTTTGTTGCACATGACATCATAGCCCATTAAAACATGAAACTTCTTGGACCAATGTCAAAGACACATCCCCAAGGTCAATGAAATTATTCAAACTTGAAGCCAGAAAGAAGGCAGAGGAATTAAGCACTCAAGAGCTTGAAGTATTTTGAGGACTTGGGCCATAGCATCTTCTCTGACTGATTAATTATTTTCCACATTGCAGCTTCTCATTTGTGATATTGAAAATTTTCATTTCAAACAATTCTCATGTATGTGGTGTGTGTGTGTGTTTATATGTATTTATACCCATAAGAGAATAGACTAAAAAGGAAATATGTAAAAATGTAATCATTTATAAGGTTCTATCATAAGAAATTTCTGGGTGGCCATTGGAGAGTTTGATTTTTATTTGCTGAACAAATGACAATTTTTGAAAATTATTATTTTTTAAATCTAGGAATTCTATATTATTTATGGAGGCCCTTGTAAGTAGGAGGATACTTCAAAACATATTTATTTTGTAAAAAGTTGATTTTATTTTTGAAATGAATGGTTAATTTTTAGGTGTAACCTCTAGCCAAACCATCTTTGGATGTGTGCCAATCAGCTCTCCTGAGCCATTTTAAAATCTGCATTTTCTTTTCCCAAAATCTGGTGGGTACTGCAAAAAGTGACGCTGAAGATGATTTAGGAATGACCATTTTCAAATCATAACAGATAATTGCACTCTGAGGATAGCGTGATATTTTCCATTTCATGAATGATATATGAAACTAAGGCTTTGCTATGTTTCTTGATTAAATAGTTTTCAGAGTAAATTGAAGACGTCTCAGTACACTGTCAGATAAATATCTTTTTACTATCCATATTTTATGCTGATATATGCCTTTAAAACTATTCCTTGGAAAGCACTTCATTTCTATACTAATTGTAGCCATCTTTCTCTTTTGGAAACGATTGCCATAGTTGGTCAAAGGGTCATCACATACAGATGTTAAATCAGCTAGAATCTAGGTCCTTCTTATGCTCATAAATATTTGTAATTCATGAGATTTATAAACAGCTCCACTGTGCTTTCATGCTTGGAGCTGGCAGGATAGTTTAAGCTTCACTGTGTGGGACTGTATGATGCTAATGTGCTTTCTGTCATCTAAGATGATAAGATAGAATTATCTGTCCAGCATCATGGTAGATGATCAAGAAATTAGTGTCAGAACCATTAAGCATCAAAGAGATAAATATTATACTGGTGCATACCACCAGCTGTATCAAGAAGAAGAAGAAGAAGAAAAACAAACAACCCAAAACCACCCCCCTCAATCAAACAATACGCTCAAAACCATCCGTGAAATTATAAGTATTTATTCAGTGTATTTATGTAGGAATTATTTACCATATAAGTGAAGGGCATCAAATCAAATTGTGTCAAATACCAAAGCTCACATTCCTCAGGGTTGTTATGTGAGGTTGGAAACATATATCTCCCTTTCTAAAATTAAATAAATACTGAAGCAAACAATGACAGAATTTACTAGAACTAATCAACACATTTAGAGCCTGGCTTGTGACAGGCCTTGGTGTTCCCAGTTTTCTGAGAAGACATATAAATAGCTGGTCATATTCTCTCTGATCAAAAAGAAGTAATGACAAAGCTGAGAGTGTCTGAAACTGGCACTGAGATGTGATCCTGAGTGACCAACTGTGAAACTGTCTGTTTCTCTGTCAGATTTTGTGTATTGTAGACTATGAAGGAACTAGAGGAAGGTCATCTTGTCAGATAGGTAACATTAAGGTTTTACGCTACAAAAGTGAGATATGGCACCCAGAAATCTTTAAAATTGAAAGTGACAAAAATATGATTCCACTGAAGTTATGTGCTTATAGCAGCAAAGAGGTATCAAAACTTATTCACCCTTCCTCCATGTTAGAGGAGCAATCATAATTTTTGCTGACACATGCTGTTATTGTATTGATGTAAAGGTCATTTTTTTGAGAAGATATATTTATGTTCAAGAAAAAGAAGAAGCCCTAGAAAAGAGTATGCAGATGGTTTCACTCAATGGAATCTAATGTGGGCTTAAAGCATCTGTTCTGGGAAAACAACTGCTGAAGAGAATGGGATTATATGTGATTTGGCCTGTTGCCATAGGTGGCACACTGATTTGGGTTGCTGCAAAACATAAATGTGATATCTTTGGAACGCTGAGGATGCCTCTGAAAGCTACAATCAGTGCAGTCTTCTGAAAACATTTTGGAAGTAGCTCTTGAAAAATCTGAAATTGAAGGAGGTAAAGTCTCCACGCTTATAAACGAGTTTATTTGTTTTCCATTTTATAATTTTGTGTGATAAAGTTTTAAGCCTGGATTGGGTCCATATTTTAAAGGCACTGTGTAGTGTGCTTTAGCTTGTGACTTTTTCTGTCCATAGGGCTGATTTCAGACAACACTCAGTTCAGTAATTTGGCTTGTCAGCTTCAGACACATGAGGGCCCAGAATTAGGGAGTCAGCATCCTTTCAAGAAATTGGTCAGCCTAGCTTCAAATGGGGATTTCAGGTCATATCTATATGGGATGAGCAAGAGCAGCAGAAGATCTAGACAGTGAAAAGGATTGGACTGGATGTCTTTGCTTACAAAGCAGTGGTGTGAGATGAGGTGGAATGAAGTGCTCCCCTGACCATTCTGGCCCACTGGGTGACATTAGATAGGCTCCTGGAGTGTCTCTGGCTTCCTTTATTCTGAGAATACAATTTGCATGCTCTGCAATGTCAACCAAAACATGGTAACTGGGGGCCCGTGGGAGATCTTCTTCAGAAATTGATTGCTAATCTGAGTGAACACTGATGTAAATACATCCTCAAAGCACAGAACTGGCATTCAGTACTGGAGGGATGGTATACCTTAGAGCAACCAGAACTGCTTTCTTCTCATCCTCCAATCAAACTATTGACTTCTCTGTCACAGTGGACTGGGCATTTGCAGCAGAGAAAAAACAGCTGTGACCCATTTCCCCTACTTCTGTTGATGCCCCATTCATGTACAATTGATCACAGTTCAAACAGCCTGGTTGAAGGCTTTCATGCAAAAAGAAATTAAATCCTTTCCTTTCTCAGTGTTCCATCAAGAGTAGCTTCAAGTACTGTGGATATTTGATGACAGGAAGTCAAAATGCCTAGAATTTAGGATCCTTTTTAAAAAATGTAAATATGTAACTCAGGTGACTTAAATTGAATGCTTAATGAGTAATCTTTTTATTTTTTAATGAATATTAGTACATGAACCCTAAGTTGTAATAATAACATAAATGTAAAGAATGGAATTTTAACCCCCTTTTCAAATACAGATAGGCTTCTGACAGCTAACATTGCTGCCAACAGATCAAAGGCCAAATGTCAAATTTGAGGCTGAGAAATAATAAATGTTGGAAAAAGTAAATGGAAGCATCAAATTTTAATGGTCCTTATGATTTTAAACAGAACAAGAGGAACAAAGCCAAGTTTGGTTCATTGATTGGTGGCATGGTAGGTTTTTCCAGTGTACCTGTTCACCCTGCTCCTTCCCTCAGCTGTATGGACACCTTATTATCTTCTTTCACATCAGTACCAAGTTTATATATGGACCTTCCACTAAATTTTACCACATCCTCCTTTTTTGGCCCCATGAAATTGTTAATTTCTGCATTGTAGTTCAGTCCTAAGGGAAACCCACAAAGAACCAGGAGGACAAACACTCTGCTGGAATGCACTACTTTTAGAGTATGTGGAATTTTGTTTCTAAACAGCTTGACAGTGAGCTTATTTTCCACCTCAGTGATCTTCTTTAATCACTTCTCCCATTTGTGTATCTAGTTTTTGAGGGGTTTTTTTCCCCCCTCCTCCTTGTCTTTTTCTCCTTCAGCTTGTAGCAATGGTACAGAATGCTGATGAGCAAGAGCAGTCTGCAGCCAGGTAATCATTTTGGCCACCAAACACTGACTGCACTCCTAAAGGAAATTTGCAGGCAGAACAAACCTCTAAAGTACAGTAAAAGCATTTGATATGCACTCATTGCAGGTGCATCCGCTGAAAACTGTTCAGACAAGGACTTGCTACAGCACTGATTGCACCAAAATTACATCCTATAAGCTTTCTCTATTTTAGCTAGTACTTTTGCCATATCAGCCACACATTACAGCAATAAAACTGGCTTTAATGGACGTGTGGAATGGTACATTGGTGATATGCAATGCTGGACTACGAGCACTATTATTACCATATAATGTAAATCTTTGCATAACTCGTCACTGGGCAAAAATTTTCAGCTGGAGTACTTGTATATAACTCCTGGGAGATCAAGGGATCTCATGAGAGTGGGAGTTCAAACTTAGCAGGACTTATGAAGAAGAATGACCCTTAGCTGGCATTTGCTTTTATAAAAACACATGCAAGGGTAAACATTTGAAGAGGCTGGGTGTTGTAATCCTTTTTGCATTTGAAGTATGATTTAGGTGAACAGCTGGTTATTCCAATCTCTAACTACCAGCTTCTTCCCTGCAATCAAGTTTTTAGAATTGTTATCCTGGATTCATATTTTCAGCTCCAGTGTAGGCGTGAACTGAACACACAATGGACAAGCCCCTGTACAAAAACATAACTAAGGGTGAGTGTGCCTCTCCTTGTTTAAGCGACAAGGACTATTATTTTATTCTGATTTAAAATTTTAGATGTACAAGAATCATACTGACAGAAGTTTGGATGCTTTGTCTGTTCTAAGGTAGTATATTTTTCTTAGGAGCATTTGACTAAGTTTTTGGAAAAAAAGAAGGAACTTTACTTATGACTTTAAAGAAACTAATGAAGTCTTTCACCACTGTTAATTTTCCTTTTTCCTAAATGCTATTATTCAGTATTTTTGTGTTCACCACCACAACATGACAGTTATTTTATATTATTCATTTCACTTTTAATTTCACAAGTGAAAACATCATTTCGTTTTAGTAATGTGTTACAATAGAAAGGCGATAGTAAGGGAGAAAATGGCCAATATGATAAAGTGAGTGCAGAGACAAATTTGACTGAGGTGATCTGTATTTTGCTTTCAACATCCTTGCACTAGGAATGAGGCACGCAGTGATTTGGAATTGGAATGTGCACCCAACAGAGGCTTCTAGCCCTCAGATCTTGCTGGTGGTTGGTTAGGTTATGACTTGCAGGAAATCAATATTATTCTTTCTTCTTCACCATCTTGCTAAACAGTTCAGAAGAATGCATTTCAATTATGGGTCCCTGCTAACTTGGGAAAACCTTTGATTCCATGAACAGATACTCTCCTTCTGAACCTTAATGTTTGTGTTATTGCCTGCAGTTAAGGAAAGACTGATGACAGTATGCTATATATGTATAATGTATATATTCCTGCTAATTTTATAGTGAGACCCATGTAGTGATGGGGACTCAGGAAGTATATTTCAAACTGATGGCCTTGACCATCAGTTTGGACATAAACATGGAATACAGGTAAAATGTATAATTTTTCATCCTTATGAAATAAAATTTTGTTTTTGTTTAAGGAGAATCTGAAAGAAAGAAATAGTGAGCCATAACTGATTTTCCCAGGTTGGCAGCTTGCAGTAGCACTACTCTTGAAAGGGAGGTTCTTATTGGATAATATTAATAGTGGGCATGGGAAAACACGCCAGTCCTAGAATCGAATCGTGGGGAAAGTACATCCACATATGCTACTTTGTACTCCTCTCAGTTACAAATTACCAGGTAAAGGGGTGATCTGTGGAGCACAGGATTCCCCAAGAAGAAAGATATATGCAAAGTGTGTTAGGGACATGCACAGGGAAGCTTAGCTTGGAAGTCTGCTTGCTGAAGGAATTGGGCCTCATCAAGTGACATGCACACACAATGAGCTGAATTTAAACTTAGATAAAAATGCTGTGTGGAAGTATGTTCTATATTTGGACTTCTGAAATCTAAGAAGCTGCTGAAAATTACAGCTTGCTGAAACAGGAATAAAACATTTGTTAGAGGAACGTAACAAAAGAGTGTTCATCATTTAATATTTATTTTCCTTCCTTCCTTCCTTGCCTCCTTCCTTCCTCCCTCCCTCTTCCAAGACTTTATGCTCTAATACTCTCCATCAGTAACTATATCTCAAAAACACATTAACACTGTGTCCAACAAACATTAAAAGTATCAGGAAAATGTCTCAGTCCATGATGAGCGTGCAGGGACACTTACACTCAATTCTCACAAGCAGGTGTGATGTTTCCAGCTGCTGAGGGGAGATGAAATACATGCCTGGAACTATAGAAATTGCAAGAGCTCCACATAATTGCATAATGTTGATTATTATGGAATAAGTCAACTCTAGTAGCTTTGGAATTCTAACTTAAACATCTTGAATCTTCCATTTGGTCTCACTTCATGGGTAGAAACAGTTTTACTTTTTTACTTATTCTGCAACTTCTACATATCAGAAACATGCTGTGGGGCCTGACAGAGTAAGCTGGAGCAGGTCTGTCTCCCACATGCCATCAGGAGTGGCCATTTTCTTGTATGAGATAAAACCTCACAGAACTTGGCACTGCTGTTGAGAAATGACTGACCTACAAGCAAGTGGGATCCAAGTGCTGGTGTGTTTATTCGTTGCTGTTCTTAGTCAGGCTTGAACACTTAAAACTTAGATGTTCACATTGCCCTTTGTGTCCTCTCAGGTCTTAACAGAAAGATTTTTCCCTAGGCATGATTCAACAAAATAAGTCATGTTCCTGCAGGAGCAGACAAAAGTACCCTTCTTCTCTCACCCCTTCGCCACAGCATGCATCTCTCAGAGTCATCTTATAGTCCTTTTATGGACTAGCAAGAGCAATTTGGTCTTTCGTTGGCTGTGACTTCAGATTTTGTCACTTGGCTTCATTTTGTCATTTGCTGCATTCTTCATGGGAATACAGATTTGGTGCATTTTAGTACTTCTAACCACTTTCTTGAACCTGATAGTTTTATATGACCTCTTGTTATCAGGTTCCTTTCCAAGATCATGTTGTTTCTATCACATTACAAGCTGCTATCTCAACAGTCTTTCCAAAATTTCTAGTTTTTGTTGAAGAATTTTACTAGCGGGTGTAATTCCAAAGTGAGAAATGTAAGAGTCTTTTCTGCCTACTGAATTGTATGCTCTCTCAATGCCTTGCTTTCCTCTGATTTGCTGAGATTTTCTTCTCTTCTAAACCAGTCCACATGTTTTCAACAGCAAGTCACTTTTAAACATTCCTTAGTGATCTAAAGATATCCACTAAATATAGAAGAGGCTAACTCTGTCACTGATCTCTTAGGATCAGACCAGAAAAATCACACAAGCAGCAGAAAACCTCAAGCATGTGTAAGTTTAGTTCCAGTTGTGGCAGTTATTTTGTGGTACCTAAGAGTGACAGAGAGATGTATAGTCCTTTCTTTAGGATTTTTTTGTCTCTGGAGGTAACTCAAAGCCATCAAAAGGCATGGCATGCCATCAAGGGCAGAGACATGCACCAAAGATTCCTCTCTTGGTCCCCATTGAAATCGCAAGATTCCTTTTCCCTTCCCGAAAGGAAATGAAATTTCCTTTCGGGAAAGGAAAAGGAATCTTGCTAATCCGAAAAGAAAGCCTTACAAACACTCTGGAAAGGAGATAGGATCAAATGAAATGCAAGTGAAAAACCAGAAAATCGGGAGTTTTTGTGTCTTCAAAAAATAGGCTGTGAGGAAATGTGCTGCGTTGCAAAGGACCAAAACAGGTGAAAAATAAGCACACAGAGGCTGCAAAAGCAGGGCAAAAAGTTAAGGAGGAAGACAGAACTTGGAGGGGAAGATAAGAGGGACATGGCATGGATCCTTAACAAAAAAAAAAAGAAAAAGTCTTTCCCTAAGTCAAAGCCATCAAAAGGCATGGCATGCCATCAAGGGCAGGGACATGCACCAAAGATTCCTCTCTTGGTCCCCATTGAAATTGCAAGATTCCTTTTCCCTCCCCGAAAGGAAATGAAATTTCATTTCCTTTCGGGAAGGGAAAAGGAATCTTGCTAATCCGAAAAGAAAGGCTTACAAATACTCTGGAAAGGAGATAGGATCAAATAAAATGCAAGTGAAAAAACTAGAAAATCAGGAGTTTTATGGAGGTGCTTTCAAGGGTTATGCTGTTTGTGCTGGTTTGGTACAATATTCTTTTGCGTGTACTATGCTTCTTTTTCTTTTCTTGTTTCATAATTGACATGGTGAAATAATTCCTTTCAGTTTGAAGTTTCAATGGAATACACACTGTAAGTCTCTGAGGGAGTGTGGTAGATATTTTATATTATCCTATACTCCCAAATTCACTGCCCAAATCTCTCTTGTTAGTTTAACAAGGAATTTATTACTTTACTTTTGTTGTTGGATAGGCTTGGTCACTAGTGGTTTTGTACACAAAATAACAGTGTTTTAGTTTTCTTGAGCACTACTCTCTAAGCTGACAGGTCCTAGGTGAGGATGCGCTGTCACAGAAAAGGTACAGACAGACTTTCTGGCTAAGCTGTTGTCAGACTTCTTATTTCCAGACCTTCTGAAAAATTTTAGTCTATGGCCTGCATATTATCTCTGCTTGGGAAGGAAATGTGTTTTGCTTTCCTGATAGCCCAAATTAATATGCCTCATTTAGTTTTGTATCATCAACATTAAGCATAGTTTGCCTCTGTAATTCTCAGTATTGCAAAAAATGCTGAATATAACCCTTTTGCCTCAGATCTGTAATATGCTTATTTTCTCTCTAGATATAAATGACAGCAGAATACAGCATTCAAGTACAGTGTTTTTTTATAACATTACATTATTTCCTTACCATTTTTAAGACTCAATCCATTTTCAGTTTGTTATTCTATGAATGTTTCAGGATCTCCTGTCTCACAGTGTGTAAACAGCTATTTTTGAGCCCTTTCTTTTTTATCCTCTCCTAAGATTCTTCTATAACTGTGAAAGTGTTGCTTCCTCTATCAGTTCTCAACAGTACTACTAAGATAAAATGGAGTTGGGTTGCAGCCCTTCATGTGTAAGAAAAATTGTTCTCTTGCTTGGTTGCTTTTACATAATCCTCATTCTCTTGTACTTCATGTACTCATATCTCTAAAAAAACCCTTTCCTTGCTTCACACAGATGGTGCATACAGCCAACATCATGTTGTGTTTCCTACTTGGTTCCACTTTTGGTTTGTTGGGAAACGAGAACAAGACCAATCATGAAAAGGTTGAAACAAAGGTCAATATCACATACAGGACAACACTGGCTGTTATGTAAAGTTTGACATGCAGGCTTCAAACAAGTAGCTTGGCCAAGTTGGAAACATCTTCCCCAAAAGCATACAACTGATTTGAAGAAAATGTCACATTGGATATTTTTCTTTGCACACGTTTAGATCAAATGATATCTCAATCGCTGTGCAAAAAAGAATGCACCTGCTGACAATAACCCTCTTTTTCTCTACTGTCTTCAACATACTGCTTGTATTCCAGAGAGCCCAGCTTGATTGCCAAAGCAAAAATCTTTTTTTCCATCATGAGCTGATTTTCCAGACCTTTTGACCCCAGAGGATGACATCCATAGTGATCTTGAAAAATTAGTACCAGAAAGGGCAAAACACTGTACAGAGAGAGAAGCCTCCCCTCTGCATACCAGAAACATTCACAGTGCAAATACCCAGGCACCCAGAGTGATTCACTTAACCTGTTAGTGGAACAGGGCAATCCAGCTGCAGGCACATCACAGTACAGCTGCTGAGAGCAGGGCTCTATGATTACATCTAAGCTTTAAGGTAAAGGAAATTTCAAATTCTTAGATGCTTGTGCATTCCTAGTTACCCCCCCCCCCAACTGTCTTTTGGCATGCACATGTAGGAGCCTGCTCCCTGAAGTGAGATAGTCTATGTGCAGAAAATGTGCAGCTTGTGGTGTTCTCTAAGATGTCCTTGATTTTATGGAAACATGACCTACACTATGATCTACAACGCCACTGACTGGGACTCACAGAGCAGCCTAAATACCTTCTCAAGGTTTTGGGATTCAATCTGCCCAAAGTATAAGGTAAAACCCCTGAAACACGGGCTGATTGGGCCAAACCCTGGTACCTAGGACATTTACAGATGACAGAAAACAAAAAAATAACATTTCAAAACTACACTCAGAATTTATACTCTTCCCTGATGTACTCACAAGGGAATGAAAAACAAGATATCTCACTGAGCCAGACAAAGGAACTATAATACATGAGTTTCTTTGCCTGAAAGAAGTATACTTTTTCTCTATAGCAATCGGAGTAATTCAATTTTTCTAACAAATCATTGGCTATAATAGATGACTACCACAGATATTATTGTTTAGGAGGGAATATTTCACTAAATATTTTTCAAGGTGCAAGTTTCTATGAAGATTTTTTTCCAAAAAAAAAGCAGTGAGAATGTCCCCCTTTATTTATTCTTCTGTGGTTTTTATACTTTACAATACATTTAACCCATCTTCTACTGCTGAAGAAGAGAAAAAATGCCTTCAGGAGTTTAATATAAATTACTAGAGGAATGCCCAGTTGAGCTACAAACTTTTTGAGTCTTTGAAATTTCTAGTTGGTTTTATAGTATAGAAATTCCTTTAAGTTTCCCTCATTATTTCTTTCAGATGGCATGATAACCTTTGGTGTGCAATGGTTCTGTTTTGTTGAGTTTTTCCCTCACTTGATCTGTCACCCAGAAATAAAGACTTCTACGTAAATAATCAAAATATTTAATTGACCGCATTCAGAAAAAGCCTCACTCTTCTATGCAGTTATGCAATTATGGAGCATCTTGAATGATTGTCACTTAAAAGGGTTGTAACTTTTCCTGGTTTATTAGAAACAGCTGGCAGATACATCAGAGGCGTCAATGGAATTATTTTTCTGAAACAGATGTTAAACAGAATGGGGCAACAGCAGCTGTTGCAATTAAAGGCATTGTGGGCACATTTCTGCACATCTCTGGCTCAACATGACAATGATACAACCAAAGGCCACTTAGTAAAATGATATTTTCTTTTGCATATTCAAAAAAATTAATTTCACATTATCTGTGCAAGCAATCTGCTTTTTCTTACAGATTGCTGTGTTTCTGAGGTAACTCGGACAACAGAAAGACTTAAATGAGATCTCAAGTGCCAGTTGATTTTTTTTTTTCACTTTAAGTTCTCATTAAGTAGCGCCCACAAAATGAATTCCTAAGTACATATGCTACCTATTTTTGAGTGCTTTGGAGTGAGGACAGAAAAGCCTTACTTAAGCAGAACAAGAGGCTCTCTCAGCTCCTTGGAAGAGGAAGGTTCAGAGGAGGAAGGCTCACACAATTCCCAACTGCATGGGAAAATTTCCTCATAGTTTACAATTGCTTCCCAAAGTGGACCTGCCGTTAAATGACATCTTCCAATAAATTAATACAAACTTATGCATCATCATGACAAATGATCATTATTCAGCAACATTTTAAAGTGATGGCATCTTGTTACTGAGTCACAGTTAGAAAATGAAGGTAGATGACAAGTTCTGTCCTCCAGAAGCTCTGCACTGTCGCATATAAAGGAGAAGCTGAAAACCAGCTTGACTCAGATTGGCCAACATAAACTCAAAAAATAACTACATATTTTAAGCTACTAACCAAATGCTTTATAAAAGTCCCCCAGACTAACAGGAAGACCACAAACTGGACATGAAAGAGGCAGAAATTAGGAAATTCTGCTTCATAATTTCACACCTACGTGTCCTTTTCCCCTAATTACTTAGAAGTCCTTCCCTAGCTGTGACTGGGATTCACTTGTGCCCCAAATACTCCTCAGCTGAGTGTGTCTCAGAGGGCTGCAGTTTGCAGATATTTAATGTAACCATATCAATGGTTGTGTCAGTCCACACCAGGTGAAAAAAGACCTTACATGCTGAGGGAGCAGTTCAGACCACTTGACTACAGACAGAGGCGTTCTTGAACTGAACACCCTCATGGGGAATGGCTCTATGCAAAACACAACAGTGCATAAGATATTGTTGGTTGCCAAGACAAATTATGTGTATCCCTTCACTGGATGTGAAGCCCAGTAAAACTTTGAGAGTGACAGACATCTCTTTTTTAAAAATTTCCCCCCCTTTTTTAAAAATATCTACTATATTTTTTTGTTTGACCTATTTGCTGGGAGAAAGTGGGATATGGAACAGAGGGGAAAGAAAGAAGATGGAGGTCAAAATACAAATTACTCTTTTAAAATTAATTTTTCTTTTTCATTGACTAAGGTGGTAGAGAAATAATTGAAGCACTCAACCTTTCTTGCCTTCATCTGTAGAAAAAAGTTTGCTCTCAAATCTCTCAGCTACCAACATGCTGTGGAAAGAAAGGCATCCAGAAACAGGTTTGCAAATATCTAAAGAAGAGAATTATTTAGAGAATAATCTAATTTATAGAGAGAACAGAAGTCAGAAGAGGTTGTTCTAAGAGTTGCAGTGACAACAACAAGGCAACATTTAAAGTGACTGTGGAAAAACCACTGTGTGATGTTGTAATCATATTGTTGTATGCCATATTTCTAGAGGTTCATACGCCCTGCATGGTTTTCTCACGGCAGCTCTCCACAGCAATGTTGTTGTTGTTGTTGTTGTTGTTGTTGTTGTTGTTGTTGTTGTTGTTGTTGTTGTTGCTTCTCAGTCAGGGCTCCTCTCTAGCTCTCCCTGAATGCCCCACCCCCTTTTATCCCAGCTACCTCCACGGGCTACAGCTGCTGCCCAATTACAATAACTAGAATCAGGGCAGGGTCACTTATACAATACAGAGATCTTTTACTGCAATACATATATTTACTCAGGCCCCTATATTTCCCCCTTTTCTTTTAACACATTTTTCAATTACAATAGTTACAATACACATATCTTGAATACATAAATTTCCCTAGATGTTCTCAGACTCCTTTCCTCAAAGGCCATATTCTCACAGCTCTCTGCTGTTACAGCTCCTTGATTCAAAGTTCCTGCTTACAATAACTAGAATTGGGGCAGGGTCACTTATACAATACAGAGATCTTTTACTGCCATACATATATTTACTCAGGCCCCTATAGTGTGACTTGGAAAGAACACTAACAGCCTGGAAACAGGCTAAACTTTCACCTACCTTTAAGAAAGTAAAGAAGGAACACAAAGGTAACCAAACATGAGTTGATCAGCATCTTATCAGTCCCTATAAAGATAAAAATGTCATTTTTCTGAGAATATACTCACAGGCACATGAGGAATCACTGGATCACTGGGAATGGCTACTACACCTTGAGAGAAGGCAACACCAACTCAAGGCTGACCAAGATGATAAGTTCAGTGGGCTTTCTACATTTTTTTCTCTGTAACACACTTCAAAGAGCTGCAGAAAGTAGGCTGTGGTGGAAAATTGGAAGTTAAGGTCACTGTTGTGCAGCTACATAGCTCTTTGCTGAATTCCCAGATACCCTCACTGTGGAAACTCTTCAGCTGATGTCTCCATTCAGACCAAGTGCTCTCTGCCCTTGTGCCTGAGGGCTGATGCGACTGTTTCAGACAGGTACTCTTTGGAGATATTAGGGTTAGCCACTTAAATGACTGTATCAGTCTATTCAAAGGCAGGTGAGGAGTAAACAGTGAATTGAGGATTAGTGCACAACTCTGGTAGCCTGAAGGCATTCTGCCTTTGTTGGGCTGGGGCACAGGCAATGCCTCTGTGAGAAGGGAAACACATATATACAGAGCATAAGGGATCAGCTGTTGGTTAGAAACTTCCTGTGTCCTTGATTTTGATACTGGATCCCACTGAGCCATGGTTTTCCAAATGTGTGATCAGTTCCTCAGTATCCTTCATACGGTAATGTAAAAATTCATTCCTTGTTAAAATTTAAAACAGATTATATCTACATCTATATCTATATCTATATATCTATATCTATATCTATATCTATATCTATATCTATATCTATATCTATATCTATATCTATATCTATATATTCTGTGTATCCTTAATCTTCCAGAAGTATTAGATTCCCACCCTTCAGAGGTCAGGCAAAGACACTTCGCAGGTTTTGTGGGGATTACAGAGAAGTTTCTAACAAACCATTTTGACTAGAAAACCTTCCCTTTCAGCAGTCTATTTATGTTGAAAGAAGTGAACTGACTGAAATACTAAATAATAAATGGGTTTCTGATCTATTGTGCAGGAATGGCTGTCACTTTTATTTATTTATTTATTGTTACTGTTGTTATTTGTTGTTACTGTTGAAGGAATGGATAATGAGATGGAGATGATGAGATGAAAAGAGAGAATGGATGAAAAAGAGTCAACTTTCATTTTCTTCTTTTCTTCTTCCTCAGGTAATTTTGTGCTCAGTACTAGTGTATAATATTTACTGAAAATATACTATTGTTACTGACACATGTTTATTGGTTTTCTTCATTACTTGGATATGAGAGAGGGAAAAAAAATCTTATGTTTAATCTATAATTCATCCTGTGGTCATCCCTGTAAACTTTGAGGAAAAATTAGAGTTTGGTTGTTTTCTTTTTTTTTTTAATAGGAAATGTTCTTACTGTAATCAATTATTTAAACAACACCTTTTTCTCTATGAGTAACACTCCTGACGTTGATGTCACCACATGTACATATAACCCCCATGGGCTCCAAATAAAGTATTTCATTGTTTTTTCTCTGCCCTGGCTCTTTTTCACCGTCCCTGCACCTCAACAACTAAGTGCCAGCTATCGGAGTCATCTTCTGGTTACTGTGTGAGGACTGTGACACACTGGTGCCTGACAGTGCTCTGGGATGAACAGCCTCAGCCACCAGGCTGCACTGTAAATGCAGCTGGGACACATCTTGTGCCTCGTGCTCTGTGCTTGACCTAACAGCGGCTTTTTCCATTAACCTAATTTATTAAAAAAAAAAAAAAAAACAATAGAGTGTGCAACTTTTTTAAGACTTTGTCATTAGAAAAGAGCTTCTCCTGAGTGAAAGCTGGCAACCCCCTTCTCTCTGATAACCTTCCAGTGTTACAAAGTGACAGTCCTGCAATGCAGTTCTGTATCAGCACATCCCCTCATGCTGACACATGTTGGACAGCATTACCCACAGGCTGCAGCTTCCGTTATCTACTGGTCATGTCAGCAGCTACTAATGATGTTATGCAATCTTCCTAAGAACATATAAATTGCTGCCATTCAGCTAAATTTTTGCTGCTATTGCCAGCTATAAATTGTTTCCCTAGTTCACTTGCAGGCCACGACTGACCAATAAAAAGGTGTATCTGGGTCACGTCTGTCACAAATCATTATATAATACACAATACAGATATTTTAAGGAGAAGGAGTGCCTAGTTCAACAGCTATTTGATTCTGAAAATCAGCTTTTTCATCCATCACCAGTAACGTGTGCTCAAGCTCTGCCTTGAGACACTTCTCTGCGGGCAATGAACTGCACAGCAGGATAGATACCATCTAAAGGAAAAATAAGTCTATAAATCTACAATCTCATATACATGCCCAGAGCATGAATAAAAATAGTATTTCCCCAAAAGCTGCTTCTCTGCTCTTGCTTCCCCACATAAGATACATCTGAAAATACTGAGTTTCTATCTTCATTTCAAGTGAACTGTATGCTCACAAACTGTTTCTAACCTAAGAGGATGTCTCATCTTTATCACCAGAACAGTCAAATTTAATTCAAGTTTCACACATTACACTTTCAGCACCCTGCAGTTCCTGGCAAAGCAACCTTCATACATGAGGAGGTACCTTTTCTTTTATGCAGTTTCCTTCCCTCCAGATTGTAGTCTTTTTACTGGGAATACGCAGGAAGGCCAATTACTGACAATTGCAGTACTGTCTTTGGCTACGCTAGCAAATCCTCACAGTAGTAAAACTGTGCAGAGAATAGATGCACTTTGATTTTATACCTACTATCCTCATTGCAAGTCTGTCTTACAAAATACATTTATTCTTGCAGATGTCTTTTGTTTCATTGCAACCTTTGTTATTGGACCCTGGAAAGGATATCCTGCCTGTTGTTGCTGTGCTAGCACATCACCTTGTTCTGTAGAATTTAGCAAATATACAGAAATGTTGGTGATACCAGAGGAACAGTTTTAGGACAGCAAATGTAAAATAAATTGGGAAATTAGGCAAACTCTATTCCTTGTTGAGATAACATGAATAACAGGGATGGGAAATCAAAGGCAGCTCTGATGATATAATGAGATTTTCTAGGGTTTTTTTAATGCTCTTCAAGATTGTTATCAACTGATGTTGCAGTTACTAAAACAAATTTTTAAGCTCAGCTGCAGTTTTATCAAACATCACAGCTATCCATATGTGTTGATCAGTAATTACCCCAGAAATAATTAAATGCTCCAATTATATATATTAATTCATTTAAAAAGTAATCTTACAAAAGTCTGTCTAGAAAAAGAGCTCACTTCCAGATTATAATTCAAACTCTGATTTAAATATCACCAAAACATAGATTTGTGTGTCTGCTCCAAAGGGCAACCTTACATTGTCCTTTTTCTTTCTTCTATTTCTGCGCCTTTTGATGGGCCACAAATCTGCTTCTGCTCCTACTGCCACAAAAGGCTCTGGCATTGTGCACAACCCATGACAAACTGTCCTAATGGCAGGATAAAGAGAAGGTCAATGTAAACCTCAGACGTTGGAGACACCATTTTGGCAAAAATCCCTGTAGTTATGCAATGAGGAAGATGTATCTAAAAGTAATTTACTTGCTCTCGAGATTCTTCCAAGGATCATGCAGCTGCTTAATTATTAAGCACTATGAGTACTCCCAATGATGCCAGTATGGCTATTTATAACAAAGAAATTCAAGAGTGTTCATAATTCTTCAGGATAAGGGCTATTAGTTTAAAATGATCATGGGAAAAGTAATTTTGTGTACAATTATGTCTATTTAGGTGTTCATCTTAAAATATTGTTATAGTTTCACAGGTTAATATATCCTTAAAATGAAATTTTAACTCTGAATTTCCTCATTTATAACATTTGGGTTTTGGGGTTAGAGGCTCCTTCTGATGCATTCTGTCTTAAATTATTGATGTGCACTGTCAACCTTAGTTCCATCATCTACTGTGGTATCTCATCTGCATAATTATGCAAGTTAATGAAACTCATGAGAAGGTATTATGAACATTTAAACTAATTTATACGTGTTTTATATGCAGAGGAGCATACTGTATGGAGAATTGAAAAGTAATATCAATTCCTATAGAAGTTCAAATATTTTATTTACAAGGATATTAAACCAGCAGAATGAGATTAATGTAAAATTTACAACAATTTTACAATACTGGTTAAAGTATTCAAAAGAACTGGTATTTTTATGTCCTATTCTGTGTGTTATGTAGATAGATATTTAATCTTGAAAGACAGGCTCAGTAGCCTATCAGGATAACTAAAGAGCATTATTAAAAATGCATATATTTCAGTTCCTTTTCTGCAAATACATTTTCTTTGTTATGGTTTCTTGACTGCTTTCTTGAGCAAAGATTCTCCTTGTTTCCTTTCTGTTTTGTTTTTTCCCCCCCGCTTAATAGGAAAAAGAATATTGTCAGCAATTTGAACAATTTCAGCCAGTTCAAAAAAGCAAATTTTTTTCACAAACATTTTTCAACCTGATTTGAACCATAGCATTTATAATTTAAAAATTTCTCCAGAAAGTATTCCTACAGAGTACCAATTGACCTCCACCTGCTCTGCAGCTTGTTTGTAGTTTGATGCAGTAATATTCTGAGTTGAAACACTTCATGGAGTACCTAAAGGAAATTCCCATCATGGGCATGGAATAGCTCCAACACACAATCCGCTCCAGGGGATGGGGCAGCCAACACAAACACATCTAAGTGGGACTGGCAAGAGAACTATACCTGTTGCAGACTTTCTCTTGGAAAAATGCCAAATACAAGGCAGAAATACCTAATTTCTACAATAGTAGAAAATCCCTATTAGACAGCTAGCCATTAACATCTTACAGCCTTTAAAAAGTTGGCTGCTGGTAGGTGGGGAGGGTTTTTTTGAAGAACAGAAATTAAAAATTATTTGTAAGTGCATTCTACAGATTATTTCTTTTAGGTTAATAACTCATAGAAACTGAGATTGGTGGAGTCTCCCAAACAAGGTGCTGAACTTAAACTGGCCACTGCTTGCACTCTGTAATTCACATGCTGTTATTTAGTGTCAAATGTGTCTGTAGACATGCTGGTTCAAGGATGATTGTAAATTATTGTACTACTATAGGATTTACATGTGGAGCATGGCTTTCTTCTAGCAGTCTGAACTCTGAACTAATAAAGTGCAGGATGTCTGGGACACATGAGAATGAGAAAACATTTTTTTCCATTAGATGATCACAGATATTGTAAAAATTTTTGAGGAGGCAGTTAAACCTCTCATTGCAGGCTGAAATATTGAAATATTTTCCTAGGTTAATATCGACAAAGAAGCTTTGCTTAGAGAGTGATCAAATCCAAAATCTTCAAGCAGAATATCTAATATAGAAACTGAATCTACCCCATCTCTAGCTTACATTTTTGATAACCAAATCTGGTGGGAAATCCAAAAGAGAAACTCAGAGTGTGCTCTACATATATGTCAGGTCCTTTCCTCTGCATGTGTACAAGGTAATTAACAGACACCAATCCACCTAATGAGCAAATAAAGCTTCACATTCCATTTTCATTGTAATTTGCAGTTGAAGATGTTACCTTAAATGTATGACTTTTCCCCTAGGTTTTACTGAGCCATGAAATCAACGTGAACCATTTTTCACAGGGCAGAACTATCTGACCAAGCAGATATCACACCAGATAAATTATAGAATCATAGGAAACATGAAATTTTCCCTTTTGCTCTTGTAGGGATCTAAATTTAGAAGTCCTCCTGCGGCACTTTGAACACTGACACTTGTATACTTGCAGTCAAAGCAATAAGTGGAATACATTCCGTTTAGATCAATACTGAACATGGATGTAAAAATCTGCCCCAAAAAATCCTAAACCAAACCAAAACTAACCAAACCAAATCAAACCCCAAGCACCTTTGTGAGTTTTAAATTGATTAAACAAGATGAGAATAAGTCCCCAGAGATTTAGATTAAAACACCAAGAGGTACTTAGGTTTCTCACTTTTACCAAGGTGTCATTTCCCATAAGAGTTTAAAGTCTAGATACTTTAGAGGAATTCAGTCCTTGATGTGAGCTGGAGGGTTGCATTTAAAAAACATGGAAACTTGGAGGGGAAACTCTCCATACAATGGGAAAAATCTGGAGAGAATACCAGACTGAAGGGTCCATGTAATTTGGTTTATCTTTACGTGTAAGACCATCTGCTTCTAAAACTTGCTTTGCTAACAATACAGCAAGGCTGTTATAAGCCAGTACTGAAGTGAAAATGGTGCAGTTCCTCTGAGGAAGCCCAGAGCAAAACAACTCAGTTCAGTATCGTATAATTGTGGCTTTTCTCTGTAGGGTTGAATCACACCTGGAACAAGATCAAGTTTACCTGTGACTCACAACTTGCAGTGGGTGCAATGCATCTACTGCACAAATATGTATTATAGCATCATTGTTAACCACAATGGCATCTTATTTTGCAGACTGTTGTCATACATTAAATGAGTCCTTTAATATAAAGGACTCATTTTCTTTGTATTTGTACCCTGTGCTTCACAATGGCATTCCTGTATTTTCTGTCTGTAAGACACAACAGAAATAAAAATACAAAAAACCCTAAAAACCAAGTATTCATCAGAGAGTATCAAACCCCAAGATATTTATCTCTGTCATGGGGTACGAGTGGGATGGTAAAAAACAGACATTTCTGAGAAGACTGCAGAAATGTTTCTCCAATTCTCCTCATAAATGAGTCATAAGAAGGAGGAGATATACAATTGAGAAACAAAATCTGTTAAAAAAAAAATCCCTTTTAGAGATCTTCAGGAAATAATACTGTATAATGTAATGGTCCCAAATGTGGCTTTAATCTAAACACACAATAATCAAATAAAAGATTGAAAGGTCTCATTTTTTGCAAAGAAAGGACCCTGCGATTCTAGAGGCAGCAGTAATCACATACTGAAATGTTTGGATAAATTTTTGCTTTGAAATACAAAAGATAAATATTTGAGTCACTAGAATTATTGTGAGTCCTGTTGATTTCCATGAGACTGATATTATTGTAAGATAATTGTGTATGAATCGAAAATTGACATAAAATTACATGAAAAGCAAAGAAGGGAATGTGGAAAGAATTTGTGGACTAAAACATTTTCTCCATCAATATAGATGTTGGAATGATGGTCTGGAAGGCAGCAGGAGAACCCTGAGATGAGGTTTTCCTGAATGCCTAAAACATGACACTATCAAAAAGAAAAAGAGTAGAAAAATAATAAAGAAATCACAAAGGATGTCAAGAGAAGCCCATCAGTAACACATAGGTCTTTAGAGTATACTTTTTATGACCATAACTCAGAATAATAGAAGACAATTAATGTGTTGCATTTCTGAGTATTGCTTTGTAATTCCACTTTTGGGATACCTATAATCAGTGCACAGAAGCATGGATTATTCTCAACTGAATAAAGATTTTATACCCATTAATGACACATTTCTAAACATATAGAAGGAGGGAAAAAAGTAGAAGAAGCCAATAGAGAAGTTACAGATAAAACGACTGAGATAGATTTCTGTTGATTTTATTGTGTTCATCTCAACAAGTAAAATTTTCCAAGTGTGCCTGACATGCATAAACTTCGGTTTTTTAAGTGTTAAAATACTAGGTTCAAAGTTGTGAGACAAATTCTGTTGGCTGTAATGTTACTATTCAAGCAGCTCCAGATAAAAACTAATAAATCTGCACTTGGGCACTAACTTTTGAGTAGGCATTTTCTAGACTGAAGTTGAAGCAAAATACTAAACCAAAAATTTTTATAATGCATTTAAACGTAGTGACTTTCATCTTTGTTGAGAAAGTTTATTTGACAACAAACGGAAGGGAAAGATAGAAACTTGTGGGGGGTTTGCTGATGGGGAATTTGTTGATCATCTTTGAGTGGTGTAAGCAGAAGAAAAAAAGTTTAATGTTAGATTATCACTGTAACAAGTAAGTGGCAGTACTGGAAAAGTTTCTTTCCTGACACCTGAGGAAGTAACCATGGATATACACTTAATGCAGGCTGGTGCACCAGCAGATATCAGCCAGGGCCTGTCCACAAGAAAGCAAAGCTCTCTCCTCATCTTGGGCTGTTGCCTCTGAAGCAATTTGAAGTTCTTTTTTCCTCCTCATACTTCAGTCAGAGAGGTACCTACCACTGCATGGATGTTTATCCAAACTTACCCTGTTGTGCATTTGCCTGTTTTTATTCAGCTTTCTGAGGAATGATGTGGCAAGAGATGATACATTGAAGCTCAGTTTTGTTTTATTTCCACCTATGAACAACATCTGCTTATATGAGTAGAGAGGCTTGTAGTGATCAGTGATCATCCCCCTGCGCTCTGCACTGGTGAGGCTGCACCTCAAATCCTGTGTTCAGTTCTGGGGCCCTTGCTGCAAATAGGACATCGAGCTGCTGGAGGGTGTCCAGAAAAGAGAATGAAGCTGGTGAAGGCTCTGGAGCACAAGTCCTTTGAAAAGTGGCTGAAGAACCTGGGGGTGTTCAGCTGGAAAAAAGGATGCTCAAGGGAGACCTTATGGCTCTGTACAACTACTTGAAAAGAGATTCTAGTAATGTGGGGAATTGGTCTCCTCTCACAGGCAACAAGTAATGAGCAGAAATGCTGCCAAATTGTGCCAAGGCATGTTTAGATTGGGTGTTAGGAAAAATTTCTTCACTGAAAGGGCTGATCAAGCATTGGAAGAGGCTGCCCAGGAAATTGGTTGAGTCACCATCCCTGGAGGTATTTAAGAGGTGTGGATGTGGACTTGAGGACACAGTTTAGTGGTGGACTTGGCAGTGCAGCTTTAGCAGTTGGACTCAATGATCTTAGAGGTTTCGTCCAAACTAAATATTTCTATGATTCTATGATTTTACAGAATGGAGTAATAAAAAAATTTTAAAAGGTAGTATTTTTTACACAAAAATAAAGCTGAACTTAACATTTAATAACGTGGTGCTAGGAGTCAGGCCTAGGATTTTGCTACCAAAGTCCTCTTTGGAGGTCTCTGAAGGACCACCCTGTCTTGTTTCATACAGCCTGGAACAGCTTAACACCTGGCCTGTGTTATTTACAAAATTTATACTCAGCTGTTCTATTTGTTCAGGCCTCAGTCCACATTAACTGTTCATCCACAGTATTACTGTCTTTTTAAAGATCTGGAATACCTATCAGCTTAAATAATACGCCTAGGTCACACAGTGAAGAGATGAATCTCCTTTGATTGCTGGAGTCCAATTTTTTACATGGACTTACAGTAATAATAAATAATTCCTTGTGCAGTGTCTTTGCATCTATCCCAAGAGTAGAGCACCCTTACAGCTGGATGGTCAGCTAGTGACGGCATCAAATCTACATTATAATGGAAAAAGTAGCACCCACATTTGTTCAAAGTTAAATTCCAGGATGCCTAAATGTATTTTGATTTAAACGTCATTGAGAAGTCATCCTCACCTAGCAGACAGCCTCCATAGGTCACACTATTATTTATTGAAGGCAGAAATGATGGTGAGGGCATGGCAATGTAATGATGACAATGTTATAAAATGATATAAATTTTATATCCATGAATATCAAGATACTTTTGCATATTAGTTATTCATGCCTCTTGACACCAAAATGCACCTTGCTGAGTTATTATTTCACTTCCTAGACACAAGTCTGTGTTGTCTACCTCCCCAAGTCCTTTAGTTTTGAAGTAAGACTTGTGTTCATCTCTTTTTACTCTCTTATTGTTCACATTGCCGAGCAGCTCTGGCGTTTCCCAGCTGGGGTGCACTGGGAAGTCACTAAACCAGAGGAGGTGTTCCAGGAACACATTTAATCTGCTCCCATGACAGACACACATGCAGTCCTTGCATCCAGTACACTAAAGCAACTCCCCAACACATGACAACACCTGAACAAATCATTTGCGCTGGGTGCTGAGAACTTTTCAGCCCCCTCAGCACAGCTTTGCAGACCCCTCCCAGCCCACTGCACCAATTTCTCATTCTTATGGCACTCGCACAGCTGACCCAGCTCACTGCTCCCAGCCCATTGCTGTGAAACTTCTTTGCCTCAGGAAGGACACTGCTTCCCTACATTTCATGCCAAATAGAGGCAAGCTGTTACTTGTTATTTTTCTTTTTCTTTTTTTCCTGCCATATTTTTCCATGAACATATCACCAAAAAGACAAACGAAGGAGAGTGAAACAGCTCATCTTTTCACTGTTTAAAATGCCATTTCCTCCATGTCACTTTAATTTTAAAACACGAGGTGTAAGGTTATAAAGAACATTGGTGTTTGTCTTGAATCTCTGCCTTTGTTTTGGATCAAAAATACAACACCCAGGCCAAACACAATACTAAACATTTACCACTGAGGTCACTGATCTGCAATTTGTTGCAGCGACGGATCCAATATTGTGCTTGGGGAACAGACTGGCTGGCTGTTAATGCACTATTATAGGCACAGTTGGGAAATTGGCTCAGCACCAGGTAACTGGAAGAACTGGAGCTTATTGCACAAGTCCAAGAGTGTTTTAACTTGTGACTTGATTGCTAACATGGGGAGAGCTTTTAAAATGTTAATTAATTTTTTTTTTATAATAACATAAACCATCTGTAGCTTTGAACTTAAATTTAACTTCTCTAATTAATTCTAATCCTTCTGCTACAAGAACTGTCTGTCACACATCACTCTCTTCATTCTATTTTTGGTTCAGCTTGTCAAATCATTTAAAGCCTTGACCCCACCATAGCCAGGTTTTAATTAACAGTAAAATATCTCTAGAGGAAACTCTATGGAACATTTGGAGTTGAGTTCAGACCTGTCCAGACAACATAGGAAGATCTGACATATATTTCATGTCTTACCAATGTGTTTGTGAAAAACAAGTTATTCCATTTATCTGTGGATTTCTATGATAAATTTTAAAGCCATGGCTTAAAATCCTGTTTTACTGTGGAAAGTTCTCCTCCTGGCCACACACTGTACTTTATGTCAAATTCTGAAAACTGTCAAGAAATTGACAAACAATGCAAAAAACAGATAAAAATTACTGGGAGGCATAGGGTGGGACAAATAAATACAAGGTGTAGAAGAAATCCACTGACAAGATGATAAATCATTTAGCTCTGGAACAGAAACAGACTAGCAGGAGGAGGAGGAATGTCAAGGGCAAGAAATCAAAGATAGATTGTGAACAAAGCTGTTACTGCATTCATTATCATATTACTACGTGTAGGCAAAGAATGTCTGAAGGACTAGTGGTTGCCATGTGGAAAAGGGAACAAGTAAAACTTCAAGGGATACTTTTGGCTAAACCCCTTAACTACTTATTAAGGCCATAGTAATTGTTAGGAAGTTACAATGCAGTATGTTTACATTAATCATAATTTGTAAAATATATCTTACTGCATAACAGAGAAAAATTAATACTCTCTTCTTCCAGAAAAGGCATAAAGTGCCAATCTCTTGGATGAGTTATTACATATAATATTATAACATTATATAAAGATGTTGAATTTATACTCAGCTAAAGAGGATGTTAGGTTAGTCAAGACCTGATGGAATATCATTTTTGGAAAAACATGTACTGGAGATATTCCAACTTCATGTAACAGTTTACAAAAAAACTCACACCGCATATCTACCCTCCACACTTTTGGAGATGCTGACAAATGTCTGTTCTGATGGAGCAAAAAGCAGTAGTGTGTCAAAGCTGCCACTGAATTCAATGTGACATCTGTAGTTCCAAGCACAGTTTGAAGATCTGAGTCTTCAAACTGAAAATTATATTGAGATGTAGGAACAATGTAAAGCAGACTGCAGAGTGAAAGAGCTGGATTGTATGCTTTTCAGGAGTTGAGACTTATCCAAATCCAAGAGGATCAAGAAGTGCTTCAAGCCCTGTTAGAGGGGCTTTTTATCCTCATCTGATTTTTCAGCAATTGTAATTTTATTGAAGTGATCCTAAAATTCACAGTGACAGAGAGTCCTCTACAAATGATGTAAAGTGGGCAAACAAACTGTAGACACACAAAAATTGTGAAGGTGTTGCTACAGGCAAACAAATATGATTGATAACTTTAATTTTTTTTAATGTTTGCACTGAAATGTTCTGTGGCAGCTCCATTCCTGAATGGTAATTCATTAACATAGCATAACTGAATCTAATCCATTTATGTGCCCAAAGTCTAAAATCTGCAGCATCAAACACTAAACAACACACTGGCAGATTTGAATCTTGGTCAGACAAGCATAAGATTTTGAAAAACTCCAGTTTCACATCAAGATGATGAGGTGACCTCTACTTGTCTTACTCCTTTATTTTTTCCTTCTCTCATGACAAATGAAAGAAGGATTGATGTCTTTCTTTGCAGAATAATCAGTAACTTGTTTGGCAAGCACGAAGCTGGAATGTGAAGCGGCTGGTTGAAGGCACTGGTCTGATTTAGGCAGAACAGAGATTTGAGCCTGATTTTCCATACAAATGCATTATACACCAAGATAATTGGTGCTTCTGGGACCACAGTTGTTACCTTTTTTCCCCAAATAGAAATTCCTTTCCAGTCACAAGAAAGTTTTCTCAGATACAGTTTCATGCATTTGGATTATTGAACCAAATATTTCTGATATTTCTGACTATAAAAAAGCAAAAAGAAAAGTTTCTACCCAGTTCTGCTGTTAGAATGTTGTCTGTTAAAAAGAAAGAGGAGTGATTCAGAGAAAAAGAGGTGTTCAATGCTCTATGGAAGACAGTCTTGAAGAGAAACACTGGAAGACTGTATAAAAACTAATCATTTCAGTGATAATGAAAAGGTACTAGTTTTACAAGGTGTGATGGGAGTTGGAGTTACATTCCAATGTGAAGCCTGTCATTGTCCTGCAAACTAACTGACGAGACGTTTGCTCAGATTGTAAAATTTCTATAGAGTCATCCACATCAACACCCTTGGGTGATTGTGGAGCATTTTAATTGTGCAGGTAGAAATGAAAACCAAATGAAATCAGCCCTCAACAAGCAGCTGGATTAATGAAATCAAAGGGGACTTTCCAGTTTTACAAGGGCTTTCAGTGCTGCATTAAGGATCTGGTCCACGTGCCAAATGTAGAATAAACTATTTGTGATGGTTATTGTCTATGCCACAGCTGATCCCAAATTATTCCCATTAATAGCTTTTTCAACAGAAACAGATATTAAACATGATGGGAAATTGTAACAGAATCATGAAAACTTTACAATAAGTAAAATGAGACCAAGAAGAGAGCACTACATCCATAAACCTTATAGCATGGAATATGACAGCATGGAATACACTGAGAATGATCTAGCATCTTTACAGCTGTATAATTTAGAAGACAATAAACAAAGACGTTTGGGCATCTTTAAAAGGTGGCTGGGGAAATAGTTTGAGAGCAGCGTGAAAGTAAACTCCTGTTTCTGTGATTTCATAACAATGTCATCCCAAACTACAAAAACTGCAGACCTACAGAAAGGTTTAGTGTTCCAAAAGCATTCACAGGAAAAGTTTTGCTCCCTTGTGTACTAAAGCATTTTAAAAGAGAGTAAAATTAAATAACATGTGCTAAATCTTTATGTCATGAAATTACTTATATTTTCTCATAGAGAAGAGCCAAGAGACATTTGGTTGGTCTATCCAAGCATATGTTTAATTTTGAAATCCACATTGCCCCCACCCCCAGCAATTTTGCAAAAGGATCATATTACCATCTTACTATGTGAAAATAATAATGTGCCAGCAGAGGGGACAAGGCCACACTTTTTACAAACCTTGCCAGCATGTTCTGTGGTTGTCAGAAACTGAGGGAGAGTTCAGAACTGTGAGGACTCAGGAATTTTAACCATGGTTATGTGGAATGAAGGAGATCATTTTCTTGCCAGCATTTTAATGATGCTGTCCATATTTCCAGTGATTTTAAAATTAACCCAGATTTGGATTCTGGTCACTATTTCTTTTAATAGCTCAGCATATATATGTACTTTACTAGTAAACGTAGAACTTGGACTTTACCATACTCAGCCTAGAAACAGAGTCTGAAGAATGTGGGAGAGAACACAAAGAAAAAGATTTTCAGTAGAGTGAGATGCCAGTATTTCAAATGTCATCTGTAGGTGCTGTTTGGAAAACTGCATGGGCTGGGTTATGTAAAGTATTTTGGGTTGCTCTATATTATACATACATATATATATATATATATATGTGTGTGTGTGTATATCAAATGTGGTTTCTACATTTCTACCAAAGCCATAGATGAGTAATGACTTGAGCAACTCTCCAGAGCATTTGCACAGTTCTCAAGGAGTCACATAAAAAGTAATCAGAAAAATACATATTTGTACCTGAAGATATAAACATACATTCTTATCATTAACAAATATGGGAAATAATTCATGGAATTATTGAATCGTAGAATGGTTAGGGTTGCAAGATGCCTTAAAGATGCTATAGTTTCAAACACCCTGCCATGGGCAGGGATGTAACTCACTAAATCAGGTTGCTCAGGATGCCATCCAACCTGTCCTTGAATGCTTCCATGGATGGAGCACCCTCAAAACCTCCATTG
This sequence comes from Melospiza georgiana, assembly GCF_028018845.1. Taxonomy (NCBI): domain Eukaryota; kingdom Metazoa; phylum Chordata; class Aves; order Passeriformes; family Passerellidae; genus Melospiza; species Melospiza georgiana. The sequence continues at coordinate 37,876,299 of NC_080430.1, read as the reverse complement.
GGTAGCCTGTTCCATTGCTTGTTCATTACACAGATTGTAGTCTGAGAATTTAGAACATCAGCCCAGACTCACAGTTCCCAGATTATGGTGCTTTCTCCTACTCTTTGAATTTAAGAACAGAATAACAACTGAGATTAAAAAAGACATATCTCCTGTCAGAATTCCTGATAGAAGTATTAGGAATATGCAAGCAAGTAGGTGACAAGTAATTGCATAAAAGCAAATTCAATTCAACAGAAATTAAATTCAACATAAAAACAATTTAAAATCAACAAAGCTAAAAAGAAACCAGAAATGGATAGATATGGGTGTACCAACATCTGTTTTGATCTTTGCATAAAAATAACAGCCACAGGCATCATCATGTCTGGCCCCGCAATGATTCTTCCCATGTCATTCAGGCTACACACAGTCTGAAAAACTGACAAAGGCTAGTATGGAAGTGTAAAAATTTAAATTATATTCCAGCACATCTCTTTTCTTTTCTTTTTTTTTTTGGTTCAGCAAAAGTATTTTTACTTGACACAAAAAGAGGACATGGAGGTCATACCAGTCAACACTATGCATCCCTGATGTGCTCTGTTTGACCACTTTTAAATACTCAACAGTCCAATAACCAATAAGTGTGGCATATACTAAGTCTGATGGTGTTCATGATTATGGTGGATGTTAAAATATCTAATATGATATTTTAATACCTTGATTAAAGGACTTTATTAATTCTGAGGGCTTTTTTCTGCTTAGATGGTGAATCCAATATGGATTGCTTTTAAGGATGTGAGACTTTGAACAAACTGCAAAGTAGGAGACTCCATCCAACTTACAGATTGGCCATTTTCCAGAAGGAAAAACAATTCAAACCTGTCATATTCCCTCCCTTCTATTCTTCAAAAAGGGATTAGTGGGGAAATTTATGTGGCCTTTCAAAGAAGCAGTGTGTGCTGTGACTCCAGCCAAGGACAACTTAAACACTAGATTGCAATTTTTGTATTGGTCTGTACAGTGGCTGTGAGTGTTGGCAGAAGTCATACTGGGGATGTTGCGCATTCATGAAAATGAATTCACTGCAACCTGAAATAAAGGCATGGAGATAATATCAGCCAGAAATAGCCATTCAGAGGAAAGTCATTTAAACAGCTTCTGTGCATGCATTCAACTTGATGCAGTAGAACAAGAATACATATTGAATGCAATTAGCAGCCAGACATTCAGCCTGAGCAAAATGACTCTTGAAAACCCACCATTACTGCTACCAGTATCCTAAAATTAGGGGGCAGAAAATGTTGCTAACAAAATTACCCTAGAAAGCCTATGCCTTGTTTCAAATATTGCGTAGACTGAAAACCATCTCTGTAAGAATGATGTCATTAGCACATCTCATCTTTTGTAAATAGTATTTTGCACATAAATTATTATATATTTTTCTGTAAAGCTATGTTCTGTTTGTTCTTTTATGCTAAATGGGGGAAGCAAGTAGAGCCTAGGAGTTGCCTATCCCTCTGAATATTTTGAATTTCTTCAGTGGGGCTTCCTGCCCAGTGTGGTCACCAGAAGAATGACAGCATGCATAAATCTTGATGTGCCCAGAACAGGTGGGGAGCGGCAGGTTATAGAGTCCTTCAGGCAGCCTCCCAGTGGCAGCAGCCTTCTCTGAACTTATCCTGGTAACTGCCTGCCAGCCCTTCTCCCCCATCCTACCAAATGTACAGGGAACACAGCAGATTTTTTCCTAAGATCCCCAGTCAGTCTTCACAAGAAGGAAGGGATGAACAAGAGCTGCTTATTTGGATCAAATCCCTTGATTTTTCCCCTGGATCTAAGAGCAGAGGAGGGAAAATTGAGGAATAGAGATTGAAGTGATTCTGTTGATGCCACTTGTCTCTGCATCTGAGTAAGGCAGATGGCAATCTCATGGGTATCCCATAATGGATAGGGTGATAGGCAGTTCTTTGGAGCCAGAACTTAATGACTTGGTGAGAGCCTTTTTTATTAGAATGTTCAGAGAAACAATATGGACACATCTACCTGCTCATGAAAAAGAGGACTTGAGAAATCAGATGGCAGACCCAAACCTAGGATTTAAACCTAAAATAAAAAAAAAAAAAAAAAAAAATAAAAAAAAAAAAAAAAAAAAAAAAAAAAAAAAGACAACCAAAACCAAAACAAGCAAACAAACAAAACTCAAAAATCAATCAATGAAAACCAAACCTTTAAGGTCTTTGCAATGTTTCAGATGGTGCTGCAGTTTCTGGAAGAGCATGCTTGGCATAGTTAGCATTTCCCTCACCTGTTGGCTCATTTGTCTGGAAACCATCAGTTCAAGTATGCATCTGCCATAGTTTTAGCATGTTACAGAAAACCCAGACATAACAAGCTGATGAGACCAATGAGAAGGTGGAATTGAAGGCAATGAGAGAAGTCTAATGGAGACAGGTAAGGAAATAATATCAAAGACAATATACAAGCCAAATAGTAAAAGCTGATATTGTTGGTCATCTAAATTCTGTTATTTAACTTTGCTGCTCCAAATCCCTGCAATGTTTATCTCAAATAATTCTGAGAGCTTAAAGATTTCAGTGAAAGAAACTTTGACAGGTTCTCTAGGTTTTTCTAATTTCTGCCTTTTTAGCTGTGATGTGACTCATGTGCCTTTCAAAAGTGCCTTAAAGGGCTTGAAAAGGCCCTAGTAAATGCTTAGCACTTTTTCAAAAATAATTTGTGGACACTGTGTTCCTCCCTACTGCATGACTCCACATTTAATCACAGAATTTTTTGCCTGATATTGAGTTATTCATGGAGTTTTTGCTCTTTTTTCTCCAACACTCACAGATCTAAGGAGTAAATGCTGCCTTTAGAGAAGAACAGGATGTAACCATAAAGTTATGAGGATGTCGCTGTGCTTTCTTTCACATCAATAATTTAAATTCTCAAGTTTTCTTTAAATTCTCACGTAGCTAAGCATTCTAAAAACAATGGCTAATGTTAAACTCCATTAAAACACACAATCATATGAGATTATGTAAATATTAGTCATGAATATTAACTTTCCTCAAGAACATATTCCAACTGTCATATTTCCCAAAACATCTTAAGCAGTTGTGTTGAGCCTTCCTTTGAAATTATTTTGTTTTCTAAACATATACTGAGAGAACATTGTAAAGTCAGGACTCATAATTTTTATAAAGTTTATCCATTAAACTTCTAAAAGTTTTTATTTTCCTTAAATACTTATCCAATTCCCTCAGACTGAACAGATGACTGAAACAGAAAAAGAATTTAATGAAGGAAAATGGAAATAAATGCCTAAATTCAAGATTTTATCTATGCTACTGTGATTATGTTTCTACAGGGATCAAAAGAAGTTACAGCTGTATACGAGCCCTCTTCTAAGAAAAGTCTTCCAAGAAAAAAATTTCCCACCCTTGCTATTACCAATGTTGCTGAGTTGGCAGTGGTAACAGTGAGAAAAGGCTTTAACAGCTTGCTTTATTTAAACTCCTGCATCAGTAAAACTTCCTCAGCATGTGATTGATAATTGTTCCCTAGCACTGTTGTGGAGCAGGACTGATTACCAAGGGGATTAAAATTCCAGAAAGTCTCTCAAGAGTGTCTCTGAGGTCCTCTCTTCAGTCTCCCTGCTGCAAAGCTGATTTTAAGTGATGGGATTTAAATTTAGCTTTTTTTAGAGAATATTTCCTGGCATGATCAGCATCTAAAGCCTTACTGGAACCCCTTCAGAAAAGTGTCTGACTTCTATCCAAGGCATAATACAGCCACAATTCAGGAACGTACCTCAGTATAGCAGAGTTTGCTGGCTACAGCTGGAATGAAAATAGTCACAGAGCAATAGATCACTTTTGTGGACTGAGCATGGGCCTGATTCAACCTTCCCAAATTGCTCCCACAGCTCTGCATTCTGCCTCCAGTTTTTTGGGCCAAGTCATATTACCATTTTGAAACTAAGTCATTTCCTTAATGATAACCAGGGTCTATATGGGGAGGGAAATGAAACTTCGTGATGAGTCAAAACAGATAGATTGTTGAACTTCTTTAAATTTGACTATGTCAAAGAAAATATATAAAAAGCAAATATTATTCTTAACTGGATATGAATCATGTATCCTGTAGGACTTTCTGTTGACAGTTTGCTTAGACAGCCAAACTGGTAAATTAATCAGGCTGGAGACCATTTTTATTACTGCTTAATTTATGAGTGTAGGGTAGGCGACTGCTTGGAAAAAAATTAACAAATTACTTGGTCAAGTGGTGACTCAGTGCTTCTCTGATGCTTGAAGCGAAGGGGAGAAAATCGTGAGGAATTATTAAATTTTCTCATGATAATTAGATATTCAGCAGAAACACTTTGCTTGTAGCCTGTTCTCAACAGAATTGAGAAATGATTCACCACCACTGGAGCATGATGAATATGTTCAGGTGAAACTCTCTGTAGTCAGACAAAAATAATTTTGTTGCTAACTGCATTTGGTTGCATGTGTTCAACCTACCTGCACCACAAAGCTACTTAAAGACATTTAAGCTGTACCATTTCCAATGCAAAAATGGCATAATGCTCATCTGTTTACCCCACTCTCAACTTCAGTATGGTAAAGCAGAGCAGGTAATTATTTGACTCACTATTTGGCATGTATAATGTGAATGCATCCAAGTGCACCCAGACAAATCATGCCCAAGGGTCATGAAAAAAAATTTACTCATCTGATCTCTAGGTGAGCTGGGTCTGAAAGTCTCTTAATGTGACAGAGCATCAGACAAAACATTATATGTGTCGCTAAGATTTTGTTGCACTCAGCTCTGCCAAAGGCAAGATATAAAAAGACAATTTGGCTGTGCACTTACACACATTTTTAATGCTTTACAGCAGCAATGAAATTTCAAAAAGGAAAAAGAAAGAAAAAAGGGTAGCAAATAAATAATATATGATTTTACATCAATTCATCTGAAGTCATAGGGTGTGATGCTTTTGGAAACATCTGGCTAAATAAAAGTATGAAGGTTTGAAATTATAGAGATGTATAGAAATAAATATCATCGCAAATGCATAAATGGTTTCCTTTTTTTCTCCAAATGAAACTTGGAGACTTGGAAGAAGGAATAATCCTCAGGACGCTATTACTGGCAATGTCAAACACATTTCCTCTTGGGCATTTTACTTGACACCTCTGAAAGTCAAATGCCAATATGAGACAGAAACCTCTACCCCTCCTACACAGTAGACATGTCTGAAGAAGTGATGAAGCCTGGAGAATTAAGTGAATAGAAACAGTGACAGTTCTAACTAATACTCTTTTGCACAGCATTCTTAAATTAACTGAAAAATATTAAGTAATACAGATCTTACATTTCAAGAATAACAATTTAAGTTGCTAAATTAAGAAGAACCTGCTGAATTTTGTAAATGCAGGAATTTCTATGCCTGTGTCAAAGTTATGTTTGGAATGAAACGTTGAGAAAATGTAATGAGAGTATCTGACATTTTAGTAAGCAGGGAAAGCTTTTTCTCTTCTGCTAGACTAAGGTGCCATGGTCAACAACATCCCAGACACAGGGTCTTAAAATAAAAAGGAAGAACAAATGAAATTAATGGTTAGTGACTTTGCATATGTTTCATGTACTACTTGCGTTTTGTGAATGTGAGTGATCCCATTGCCAGCACAAGTCCTTGCAAGAAAGGGACACAGACAGACTGACAGTCAACACCACAAGGAACTTGGATTAAACTTTAAAATAAGACACACTACTTCTTTCTCCTTTGTATTTTAACTTGCTTTTCAAACTTCTTTTGACTGTATTTTGGAAGTCTCTGAAAGGAATCTGACTCTTTTTTGCTCACCAGAAGTGTGCCTCAAATAATTTCTTTTGAATTGATATAGAAACAGTGCAGCTGCACACACATTAAGAGCTGTGTTTAGTTTATCTCCATTTTTTATTTTTCAATGCATCTTTACTTAGAGAATAATTGTGTGTTTAAAGAGGCTTCCTACCATTTTGATTAATCAAAAATGTGTTTCTTACCTTGGAATCTGCACTTGCTTTCTTGATCCCAATGTGAAGCCTGGGCACAACTGCTGTATCAAAATCATTTTTATAGCAAGAATCTCTAGTGTCCAACACAACAATGGGTTTTTTCCTTCACAAGGATGAGATGATTCAGAAGAGGCAGAAAAGTCTACAAGAGGAAATGCTGAAATCAGTGGGGAAATGTAAGTGTGCCATTTAAAGACAGTATTTGTGGGATGGCAATGTGTCACTGATCCATACACCTTTCTTTTAAACAACCTGTCTTCCAAGTCAAAAGAAAGCAAGTAGAATATTTTAATCATAGACTCCCAAAATAAAGTTCATTTATGATTTCTTTGTATTTCGAGTTCTATAATCTTCTAATTATCTCTGTAGATTTCCATTGGACACACCCCTATTTTCAACATCTTTCTGGAACTGGAGGGAGCAGAACAGGAAACCACAGTCTTGGTGAAGCCTAACAAGTGTTGAGGAGGTTGAAATAAACACATCCTTTGATCCACTGTCTGTTCTCTTGCTAATGCAGTCCAGAACATGTTTTGCTCAGATTGATGCCCTCCAGGACCCCCAGGGCCATTCCAGCAGAGCTGCCCCAAGCACCCAGACCCCCAGCCTGTTCATCTGCTTGGAATGAATCCATACCATATTTATCCTTGCCATACACAATGCAGTTCTTTTTGACTCAATATTCCAGCTACTGATTTTTGTTTGAATAATGTTTGCCTGTTCAAAAGTATCTGCCGTTCAGTTTAGTTTCCATCTACCAGCTTGGTGAGGATAAGTTACACCCAATCATCTAGGTCTTTTATAAAAGATGCTGCATAGTACTGGACAAAACATCATCCTCCAGGAACTCTGCTTGTATCCAGCTGTCAATTCACTTTTGGCACAGTAATTATATCATTGAAGTTGTGAAGTTTAGCAGCGTTCCACTCACTGGACAGGTCCATCTCTCCAGCTCATATCTTACTATTTTGTCAAAAAGGATATTGTGGGAGAACATGTTAAATACCTTGCTAAAAATCAAGGTTATGTCAGGGTTGTTGCCTCCCTGTTTGAGCAGAGCCAGAAAAATCTTTCACCCATATTAAGGCTGTCTTGTCTGCCAAAGCAGCAGCAGTACTGTCCTTGGATTAGTGTGCCCACATGCTGTGCATTGTCTTACCTGTTTTACTGCAATTATAAAGCAAACAAAGCAAAGACAAAAAGAGGGAGAATCCTCACAAATGTTTTTTCTTCCTTTCAAAAATGTGGTTCTGTAAGATATCCTGTTTTCCCATTGTCTCATTTTTCAGTGAGCAGTCTCAGAGACCTCAGGGGGTCAAGGCCTTGTCTTAGAAGAGAGCTAGAATGGGAGCTGTGAGAAAATTTCCAGTTGCAAAGTGAAGTGGAGGATTTGGGCCCTTTGCCAGTTCCGTGTGGGTATGATGATTTCAAGGCAGTTTGCCATGTCTCTCTGTATAATTTTCTAGCAACAAAAATAGTTTTTGTATTAAAAAATGAAAAAGTGATGAAAAATAGCTTCTCCAAGTCAAGAAAAGAACAAATAAGGCAACACTCAGAAAAGTAAATTTATCCTCACATACATTAAACTCCTAAACTGCTGTCTCTTTCATTTGGCTGAGTTTCCCGAGCTGTGCTTTTCACTACCGAGTTAAGTATTCTTCAGATTTTGTTGTTGCCATGCTTTATGCTCATAGACCTTCAAACAAAGAAGCAACTCTTTTGTCTTGCAGCATGAAAGCAGATCCTGGGTTAGTCCATCTTGCAAATTGCTAATATCTGCAGCTAAAACAGGCACTTACAGCCAATATCAAGAATCAGTGTAGAAAATTTTTGTCTCTTTCCTTCTGTCTTTTTTTCAAGAATCCCCTCCTATTCTCATGTTTTACATCTATTGCCCCATCTCAAAGACATGCTCCACTTCTTTTTTTTTTCTTTTTTTATGTAGGAAAATGCACAATAAAAAGAACATGCAAGTGCCATGTCACATTATCTTTCTAAGGTGCAGTGTGGAATATTTCAGTCTGTCTAATGTTTATATAAACCTTTCAAAATTGCTATTATTTCCCCCCCTCTGTCTTGTTTAATAGCCCATGGAATTGACTACAGTACTCCACACGCTCAGGTATAGCCTGGTATGATGATCCCACATGGCATAGCTGAAGTAGGATCTTCATGGTATCATCCCTTCTTATTTCATACGTCAGCTTGCTTGAAAAAGTTGCAGAGAACAGTCAAAACTTGCTTGAAACTTTTGCAGGCAACAGTAAATTGCCTGTAACCTGTACAAGACAGGTTACACCCAGTGCATCAGCACATCCAGATATGGATCTTGGCAAATCCATATCTGAAGGCAAAATTTATCCTGATGTAAAGAATCAAGTCTGCACAAATAGCTTCATGTTAAAATCTAGAGTGAAGTTTTTAGGGATGGGTTCACCTCTACATTTAAAAATAGCTTTTTGAAATTGAAGGTCTATTAAAACTTGATAATTCATTGTCCTTTCACTGACAAGTTATACCAGGGTATCTACATTTTGTCTGCTCCTTCGTAAGTGAGGAAGGATCAGATCCCTCTGATTCATTCATATGCCCAGCAAATGGTTACAGCAAGACCAGTTCTGGTCATATTCTGCAGTAATTCCAGACACCCACCTCTGCAGCATCTTCAGTTAATTTATTTTTTAATTACTCTGTCATTTTTCATGTTCAGACAAGAATCTGAGCCTATGAAATCTGCTCTTGAGTATTGTCCTAATTTCAGCATAGGCCTACATGTGCCAAGGATACAGAATGAGGGAAAAATATTCACAGAAAAAACCCTAGTTTCCTGTACCTTTTAAAAAACTTTTTATCATGAGGCACATCAGGTTTTCCATCAGTGCAGTTTGTGAGGTGTGTTATGATGGAAGTGGCATCCTGAGTTTGGTAGTCTACTTCCAAAATGTAAACAGCACAAACCACAACATATTGCTACTTTGAAAACTGTTTATTGCATTTGTTTTCACTGACTGAAGAATGGGTGTTGCCTTTGCAAGTTCCTAGACTCTGATTTTAATAGGATGCAAGAAAGTGAAATATCCCTGCTCATTACAGTAAGACTACACAGGCAGAGGAGCACAATAATATCTGCAGGCTCTAATTCAATTAAAAATTTGTGGCTAAAGATACGGAAACATTTTTGAGGATGAACATTGCAATATTTCTCCCAGTTCTATCTTGCTTCATAAGGTAGACTCAAAATCCCTGAGTTACAAAATAGCTAAAGACAGTTCACATAAAATTCTGGGACATAAAATTCTTGCAGGTTCTGTCTTCCTAGCAAGGTTAATTTGGGAATTAGAAGTAGTGCTCAGATCCTAACACTGTATGATTCCTACTAAGAAAACCCCTTAATTGTGTGCACTGCTGCTTTTGAGAAAGGAGCTCCTCTTGATAATCCAAATACAGCCCTGTTTCCTCTAAATTCCCTTGCTGCTGTTTACCAGTGTCTCCCCACAGACCACTGTCCTTACCAGTGTGAGCTGGAAAATGGGACACACGTTCTCTTACACAGGACTTTGGGTCAACTCGATTTATACTGACCAGCACAGAATGTGTGCACAACATCTCAGCACCTGGTGCTAGGCAGTGTCCTTTGTGAGGCAGCTCTGTCCCCTGAGACCCAGGCTAAGCTGGGAGAAAGAGCTGAAGTTCTTTGTGTCACATTTGGTTATACAGAGTGTCTGTGCCCAGATTCACACTCTTCATGCTCTTGCAAGCAGTGGCTGCTGCAGACAGTTCCCATTCTTGTGAGGAGAAATTAATTCAATCTTCATCTTTTTAAAAATACCATTTTCTTTCCTGAACTATGCTTGTTGAAGTAGTTTTTTCCAAGTTCTGGCTGCATTGTGTTCTTGTATATCCGTCCCTTGGGAAAGCCTGACATTCACCTGCATGTGTGGTCATTATTAAGCCTTTTCACAGTGTTTATTCTTCTGACATTAGGTTAAAAACAAGCTTTCCTATGTATTGGTCTAGTGTATGCTCCACATTTAAGGTGTTGCTGTATTTTATTATTGTTTACTACTCAAATGTTTGGGATCACTAACAGCAACATACGCAGTAATTTCCATTTCTTGAAATGCAGCAGGGTGCAAATGAGGATGGAGTCTGTGTCCTTGAGCTGCACCTGAGTATACCTAAGGCAGTCTTATACAGACTGACTGCAAGTCTATTTTATAAATAGAAAAAGACTATTTTAGATGTCATATTAGTTCTGAGTAAATATTTCCATCATATTTTTGTGCACCCAAGGGTCTGCTTCTGTTTATGCTTCCCAGAACAGCAGAAAAAATTAAGCCAAGATTTGTTCTTATTGCCTTTTATAAAGCCACTAATGCTTGCTCTAAATTCTTACCTCGGTGTCCATTAAAATTATAGTTTTGAGCACAGTGTAACAGTGTGAGGTTTTTCAAAATATATCCATTTTGTTATTGTCCAGTGTTCAAAAAACCCATCTGACCAGATAGTTAAACACAGGTAAAGCAGACAGTGAGGAAGGTTTCAGTCTTAAAAATATTGGCTTAAGGCTGTCTCTTCATTATGAACAGGATTTTAATGACATGTAGGAAATGGGCACATTACTAGTCATCTATTCATTATCAATTTAGATTGCTTAGATATATGTCAGAGACTAAAAGGTCCAACAAAATTCCTGGTGATTTCTGCCTTTCTGACTCAAGTTGCCACCTCCCCTGATTTTAAAAAGACTTTATTCAAGTACCCTGAAGTCAGTGGGTGGCTAGGTGTCACAGTTTTTAAATTTTTTTTTGTCCAAATTAAGAAACGGAAAAGCGCTGGTGGAGAAAAAAGACAAAATAGTATACAGAACCAGGGCCTTTTACTTCCACTTCTTATATTAAAAGAAAATTGAAAGACCTTATTATAGGATGAAAAGACAGAAAAACTAGGAGGAAAAAAAGGAGACTGTGAATGAATAGCAAAATAGATGAATAATTGATAATAAAAAGCAGGCTGCTTTCCTCCAGAAGCTGTCTATTTCATGCTGTCTTTGACTCAATAAAGTTATTACATCATTTTTTCTTTCTTAAAAATGTTTTCTTACTGTTTAAGAAAAAAAAGCTGAGCATGTGAAGGTAGAAACTAATTCTGTAAGCTAAAATTTTTCTTGAAAACAACAACAACAAGAACAAAAGCATTGTCTTTGAGAGGACTTTAAAAGAAATCACCAGTGACCTTTAGAAAATGCATGTCTAGATTAGAGTAGGATTCCATAGGGACAATGTAATAGCTGATGATTGAGGTACTTATCACCCAATATGTATCATTTTTGCAAAAGGAAAATAAGTTCCTTGTGTCTGCTGATATAGCAGAATATTTCTGCAAGCCAAGTATGAAAGCAAAACTGTCCAAATAAATGCAACATTGTGTTCCAGGTGCACATCTCTGAATTCACAATTCAAGCACTGCATCCACATTCTGGACATGTTGGAGTTCTCAGCTCCCTAAAGACTGATATCAGAGTGCCCTCAATACAAAAGCTGCCTAGTTGCCCTTGGGAAATGCTCTCTGTGCAGTTGCTTCAAGCTCTGTGCAAATGAAGAAGCAAGCAACCAGAAGATACCAACAAGAGGTCTGGGAAGGATCAGGGGGCCCGAGTATTGTGGCCATCCTCAGTGTTGCAGGTTTGGGCTAGGTAATACTTCCCCAGGTTTAGGTTTTGGGGTTTTTTCTCTGTTTTTGTTTTTTTATTTGTTTTAGTCCCTTTCCCCCAGGCTTGAGCATGCAGGGCTGTAGAATAACTACATTCATCAGCTGGTTCCTATGCATTTGGTGCAAATTTCTGTGTGAAACAACAGGTTCACAGGCAGAACACATCCTCCCCCTTTACAGGGAGAATGATTTCCTAAAACGAAGATGAGCAGGTGACCTTCAATATCTCTGCTAATTTCACTTCTCTCTGTTTGCTGGATGGGCATTTCTACGGTACAGAATACCCTAGTCCAGTTTATTAAGTCCTGCTGTCATTCACAACGTTCAAGTTCACATCCTGTTACAAAGCAGAATTGATTGTATTGTTGTATTGGTGTCTTTGAAGAAGAATGCTATTAAATTTGGTAGGCTTACAGCTCAAAGACATTGCAGTGAACAAGAGAATCGTTCCTCCATATCAGTATTCTGATTTAAATTATTCAGTTTGACAACAATTTAGGTTGCTGCTGTGCTGAGTCCTCTGATCAATACTGTCTCGCTGCTGTCTTTTTCTACTCCCATCTTCTATTTTCATCTTTTGCTCTTAGTTTTCCACTTGATTGTAAAGTCCTTGAATCATGATCACTGCTTTGTTCTTTGTAAAGTGCCTAGAGCGATTCAGTCCTGGTCTGTAACTAGTGACCCCAAACAGTGTAATAAATGTGTCCCAATTACTACTGATGCTGCAGTTGTTATTGTATCCATGACCATACAGGTGATAAATGAGTGGCAGTAAAGTTGTAAGTTTTCCTTTTTATCACACAATGCATCCCAGACATCTGCAGAAGCTGTTCTTGCTGCCACTGCCATAACTGCTGGAGAGATCCTGGCCCTGAGCAGAAGGGTAGTTCAAGTTTACCCGAGCCTGTGGAATTCCTACTGAGGCTGTCAGAAAGCTTTCTGGTAATTGGACGGTGATAAGGGAACACTCTGATTAACTTGAATTTTCAGTAAAGATATATGACCAAAATAGTCACACTTCATTCACTGCAATTTGGCACCATGCTAAAGCAAGGAGAATACAGCCCAGGGAACGTAAAAGGGCACTTAAAAACTGAAGCTCTGTCCCATCAGCCCTTTTGCTTACACCAAAGAAGATTTCACCCAAACCCCTCTATTTATGCAAGTAATCACTAAACTTTATGAAATCTAGTGAACTGCTTTTTTTTTTTTTTTCTGATTCATTATTAGTGGGACACATTTGAGTATATTTGCCTACATGTTATGAACCATAACTTTATCACATTGGATTAATGAAACAATGGTACAGACCATCACACACATCCATTTACACACTCTGTAACAAAATCTTTAGAAAAGTTCCTAAGGTCTTTCAGTACCAAAAATTACTAACATGTCAGCTGGGCATTTCTCTCTGACCCAAACCTAATCAAGCTCCCATCCTTCCCAGCATCTGTCCTCTTGCTTCCCAGACTGTCTTGATGCTACAGGTTTATTTTCTTTGCTTCAACACAAAAGTAGCAAGAGGTTCTGAAGGGAGGAGCTATGGACTCTTAACAGGAGTTGGACCCTAATGGTGGGTGGAGAAGGTAATTTTCCTGAAAAAGTAAGAGGGAGGAGCAGCACCCATTGCAGCTTCTGAACTGAGCCTTCAGTGTTTGGTACAGTCCTGAAGGCATCTGCCCTGGCCTCTCCTCACTGCTGAGGCAATGTCTGAGATAAATGAAATGTGGGTAGAAAGGTTATTTAAGCTGAAATGTGGATGAGACCTCAGCCTCTCTTGTGAGGTTGTCAAAAGTTTTCCGGTAACTTTGTACTGACAAAGACAATACCTTGATGAGATAAAGTAGCCTTTGGCTCTTGTGGCTCATTGTGGTTCACTTCAAAAGTCATCTCAAACATCCATGCTGTCAGTCATCAAGTAATGAGGTCAGGTAAATTGGGGAGGCTGGAAAAGGGGATTTAGGTGGGAAAGAAAGAAAGAACTCACCAATTATCCACACCTTCCAAAATCCTCTTGTTTCTTGTTCACAAAATTAATAGCCTAGAGACATCTGAAGTTACTCTAGCAGTATTTTGGGGGTTTGGTAACTTACAGAAGGATCACTATGGCCAAGGTATGTCCTGCAAGAGCAATTGCCTCGTCGTACTAGTGGTTTTCATCTCTTCCTGATGTATGACTGAAAGTTAAGGTGAATGTTAGTCGATACCTATACTCTTTGGTATCTTACACATTCATTAGCTGTGCTTATGTTAGCAAGAGTGGGTGCAGTTCAGTGCACCTGTATTTTAAGCCTTCTAAGGAGAAGCACAGTGTGCCCTCTATTCCCTAAGGAAATCCAGACAAGGTCATTTATATAGGAAGCTCTTTTTTAATTATAAAATGTACAACAGCTACTAAATGCACCAAAATGCGTTCTTTTATCTCTAATATAAAAGTAATTACTTCTTCATGTAGCAGAAGTCCATGGTGTTCCTGCAGGTGGTTTTGTCACTGGAGTCGTGTCAAACCCCTATTGCCAAATGGCAAAGCCCACTTGTGAGTTAATGATGCATTTGGGGTTTTAATACTCTAGTGACAAAAGGAACTGTAATGAATCTCACTGAACTTCATTTCAGGGCATGAACCTGATATTCAGTGGGTTAGAAAAAGTCACCTTCAAGGTTTTCAAACTACCACACTATATTTTGTTTCTGTGCACCGTGGTTTTTCTTCCCTTAGCTCCTCAAGATGCAGTCTCACTTGAGACTGTATCACTGAAGTGCAGCAGTCTATCAAAAGCTGAACAATGCACAACATTAATTGTTTCCAGATTCTAGGTTGGAATATAATCTAAAAATACCCCTGAAGCAGAAGAGTCTTTAATGTAGTAAACATGGATGTGCAATAAATTGCAGAATACCATTTTTATTACCTATATTACAACTGCAGAAAGATTTAGGGAGAACCAAGGAACATATCTAGTTCTTTGATTCAGACTAGTCAGTCTTATTTGTGGCTTCATGGAAAATGTTTAGAAGCAATGAAAAAACTTCATTGTTTTTCTGTACATCTCCCCCAGCCTTTAAGGTACAAAATGCAATTTTGGGATGTATTGGCACAAATGTGTTTTTATTTGGTTCCTGTAATCTATAATGCGTTCAAGATATGGTGGCAGCAACCTGAAAAACTATTAGCATCTGTAAAGCAGTCTGCGACCAAGAGATTACTTCACAAAATGAAGATTTAATATGCAACTTCCCCAGAAATTACCTGTGTTTGGGTCTGGCTCTTCTGTTGCTTTCTTCCTTTATTAATCCCTTCAGGCAGAAGGAAATGGTGAGTTATCTGATTAAAATATGTGCAAAACTGTAGGGAAATCCTGCACAGCTGCTAATGCCACCTGATTTGGTGCTGGAAAAACATTCAGCTAGGTGTTGATCAAAGCTTCTGAGGGATTTTAATAATTAGTTAAATAATTTCAAAAAGGTCCAAGGTTGTGCAAAAGCAACAACAGACAGTTCCATCCTTTAAACAAATGGCAAAGTTTAAATGATAAAGCAGGTAAATATTTGTCCAGTTTTTAAAAGTATTGTAGCACACATACTGAAGGAAATATGGATTTTTTCTTTTCAAAGGTGGAGTTATTTGTTATTTGTGAAACACATACCAAGGTTTGATAGATTGTTGAAATATTTCAGTAACAGCAAGTCAAACTGAGCTGGTGATGTGCTTACAAAGGTTCTGAAAGCACAGACAAGCACCCCAATACTAATTATTCTGTCTAAAATAAATCTGAAAGCTGTTTAATTTTCCTTGTGTATTTTGATACACAGAAGGTGACACAGTCTGCAAAAGGCCTGTATAGGCTTGTTTGCATATTCGCCGGCACATTTGAAAAATGTGTTTTTCTAACTCTATTATTTTGAATTTACCAACTTGTACCAGGAAAAATAAAAGAGAAACACAGCTGAAACCACCCAGTATGTCTTGGTGGAATGAAAGTTCAACTCACCTTCATTTCAAAACAGATTTATACATTGCTACATATATATTTATCTGAAAATTGAGCAAGTTTATAATCTTTTTCACATTCATTTTACAGTGAAACCAATACAGAGAGGGAAGTTATTGTTGTTACAATGTGCATACAGCAGATTTCATTCACAATTCAATCCTGTTGCATGTGATGCAAATTTTGCTCAGTTTCTTGTAACACAGTGAGGGTAGTTCTGAGACACATTTTGCCTTGTAGTGGTACTACCTAGTACAGAGTAATTGTCTATGGGGGAAACATGTGGGAACAACTCAGACCTTTCTGCACTCTGTGCAGCAAAACAAATATTTTTCTTCCATTGGAATGAGAGATGCTGCATGGAGGGTACTTGACAGCAATCAAATTATTTCCCTGTCAATGCCAAATGCAAGACATGTGAAAAGAATACCACAATTTAAGACATTTCAGAGTACTCAGAATCCCCTGTCCCTTCCTTTAGGAATGCACTATTATTTTGTTGAATGAGTACAAAGAGATTTATGGCTCACATCTTGCTTAATGGCCTCTATAGGATATTCTATTTCAAGGACACATAATGCTTTACAAAAAGTTAGAATTCTTCACATACCTCTTCTGCACTGGGCCTAATTTTGCACTATTTGTCTACAATCACTCTCCAATGTCCTCCCACTCTTGATCTAAAGGCTCCCAGGGTATCTGTAAAGCCACAGGCAGACATTCATTTTCCAAACCATTTGCCAGCTGAAAACACTCCTTTGCTGTTTGTTTTTGACCTCTGCCAAGGGTTATCCTCCCAGCATTGCCAGCAAAGAAGGGATGACAAGAGAAGTCTCTAATCTGGTTCCAGGCAAAACCAGTTTGGGTTGACTTACTTACATGGAGAATGAGCCAGAGCAGATGACATCGTCCAAGACCTATTTGGAAGCACTCATACCGTGCTGTCCTTTCAGACTGTGAGGGTTGTGCCTCCAGCTGGAGGACACCAAGAGGCATTGGGCAGGATGCTGGCATTAGCCCAGCATCACTTGACATAGATGGTCCATCAGAGTCCTCAGGAAGGCACAGAGGAGTATTGGCTAGGGGCAGGGATAGTCATAAAATGCCCTGGTATGCCCACACTGAAGGCTATACCATTCATCACATGTAGTAATCTCAGAGTTATCTTGATTCTGAAATAATATCTTGATACTGAAATAATATCTTGAAAATATCTTAAATATCTTAATTGCACTTTCCCTTTCCAGCTGCCCCACACTATGATAGAAAAGACAGGGACCATCCTGAGTTTTGATTTGTTTTGCTCTCAAACACAGAGGCAGTTTCATGAAACATTAACAGATGAAGATTGTTAGACTTTTACAAGCAGTTTACAACTTATTCCCTTGTGAGTTTGTGAATATTTACACAAAGTGAATAAGAGAAAAGTGAGTGAATAAATTGCTGATGGTGGGTTATGTTTTGGGGTTACTTATGGACATTATTAAAATGGAGGGGGAAACAGGTTATTAAAAATTGTAGTTGTAAAAAGGAGCTACAAAATATGCACAAGTCAGTGAGATGAATATTTTTAACACATGAGGCAGTTACATAATTTCTAGAACTTCTGTTTGAAGAAAAAGGGCACACAAGGGAAGGTCACTAGAAAAATATTCCTTTCCAGTACTCTCTAGACATTGGCTTTGTTGTTGTGTTTACATTTGCTATTTCAGGTTAAGATCATATCATAGATATATCCAGATAATAAATAAAGAAAAAAAGACTGATACAATGAGCAACATCTGTGTACATAAACAAATTCTTCCTATGCTTAGCTTTTACAAAGCACTCTCAGGTTCTGTTATTTACCAATTGCACTTTGCAAGCACAACTCTATAGGTACAAACATTTTATGCATTCTAGTACAAGCCATGTTTGCGACTATACTGACTTTGTTTAAAAGCGTTTGCTTCTCTCCTTTTTAAAAAATCAGAACACTATCTGAAAGAAATTGCTAAAACAGAAAAGTACTGCTATTGTCTTCCTTTAAAATGCTGAGAGAGAGACAAAGGAAAAGTTTCTGTCTTTTCAGAAAGATTCATATACATTCATTTTGAGTTTCTCTTTTCCTTTTTCCCCCTCCTTACTATGTTCTATGTAGAGTTAAAATTTGTTCTGCTAAAAAGCTTATCTTTTTCATGTCAGCTTATGCTGTCTGCTGGATTGCAAAATGCAGTCAGGTTTCAGATTGAAATGGAAGTGAGTTTGGTAAAAACACAGCCAATTTACCTACTCTTTGAGGTTCTTAATGACATTAGAAATATAAATGCATCACAGCAAGAGTGATTTTGTTAAAAGACAATCATCAAATAAAATATGGATTTTTAACAATCAAAGGATGAATGTGCACTTAACCTTAGTGGCAGAGTGTGCATGTAATGAAAAATTTCATCTCAAAAGGCTTGATCTCGCTGCTGCTGAAATCAATGGCAAAACTTCCACGTACTTTGGTGAAGAAAGGAACGGGTCCAAAAAGTTGCATACTGATTTAAGTCAAACCACTGTTTTCTGCAGATTCAATATGGTCTACTTTTTTTCCTGAATCTTTAATATCTAACAGATGAGTTGGGACAGGACTAGTCTGCATTTCAGACTTCAATTCCACTGCAATTGTAAATTTGTTCAAATTATAATTCATTTACATACATCCCAGGATAACTGACCCTTTCTTGTTTAGATACTAAGTTATAATTAAAGTATACTATCACTTTGGGGGAAAATGATAACTGATTGTTGGAATCCATAAGGTTAGAGGGTTTTTAGGAAATGGTTAAAAAAGTATAGGCCTCAGACTGACGTTTTGTTAGCGTTGCAAATACAGCAGAAAAGTTTCCCAAGCAGTAGAGCATATGTGACAAATAACAATAGGCCTCTGTAGAATTGGCTTGTGGATGGCAACAAGGTTATTTAATATATATCTTTAGAAGGTTAGCATGAATAGAGCTCTGTTCTTTGTCTCTTATGAACCAGTCTTTGTTTTAACTACCATTACGTGTGTTTTATAAGATTGGATAGAATGCTTGTCAATATGTGTTGTTCTACGTATGATTGGCTGAAATCTAGACTGAGATGGTCTTATGTCATTCTGCAATATTCCACCCCCTTGGCATTCCCTATGGATCAGTGAGCTGTTAACATCCTGTCTCCATTGTCTAACAATGTCCTGAGACTGATGTGCTGAAAATAAAAAAAAAAGCTTTTCACTGCTCTGGTTTGTCCAGTGTTGTCCATATCTGGACATAACTGCCGCAGCAAGTGGGTTCCTTTGTAAAACGTGGGTTCCTGACCCTTGCATACTGGTGCCCAGTGTGAGGTTATCATCATACATGATAACCAGTCAACCCAGACTGGTTTTGCCTATTCCAGAAATCACTGGAATAGTAAACAGTCTTATGATTGAATGACAGGAGTATTGATTGATGTTGGTCCATTGATTGATGGACCCTGACCCACAGCACATCTGGGGCCAGGGTCTGACTGGTCTTTGCACCAGACTCCAGCTTGGTTCATGAATTGCAGCAGGGACAGAAAGATGAGACTGGTAGTGGTTCAGAAATGAGTAGGTAGTGTGCCTTTCTGATTTTCTGCACTGTCTGAAAGCAGTTCTCTTTATTTCATGGAGCTGTTGGCTGGGAAAAGATTTCTGATCCAGATATTACTGCTTTCAGAATTATAAGCTCCATTTTTCAAGAGGCAGTCTAGCAGTGGTTAGAAATTTTCCACTCTCAGGCTGTATCCAAGGACTTGAAAGCCCTGCAGTACACTTTGTGTAATAACCTATAGAGAGATAGAGGATTAAACATTTAATAATAGAAATGGAAATCAGAGTGCTGAAAACAGCTATCTGAGCTCAATGCCTGGATGTCAGCTTGGGATTTTCTCCTAAGATGTTTACCAAGAAAGTGGATGGAGGGGGCAGACTCAAGCACACATTCCCCTGGAAGAACTGAGCCCTTGCTTTAGATGTTTTCTTATTCTCCTGACTTGTTGAAATAACAATTAAGACCAAGTGTAGCACATGATGAATTTTCTCCTCTCATCTTATTTCCTCCCTATTGTGGTCATTGGAATACAAATGTCACTTTGCCACAGTTGTCTGGGATACTAAATTCTTTGTAGTGTAGATTCACCATACATGATTTGGTTTTCCTGCCCAAAGAGGCTTCGTTTCATTTTTCATCTGGATCTTTGGTTGACTTTGTCCTTACATTTTGCAGTTCTAAACTTATTTATGCTAATTTGGATGGGTTTAGCATGTGTTGGGAATAAATTATGACTTGCTGCAGTGTTTAGAAAATAAAAATAAAAACCTCTTTACCAACACATTCATCTATTATTTTTCTCATTTCATCATTGCCATTACACTTAATAAAAGTGATACAAAATGTCACAATAAAGAATGACATTTCTGAACCCATCTTTAAATTCATGAGGCTCCATGAGGGTCTTCAATAGTCATTTCATACATATGTGCATCCACAACTATTTACATAAGAGTAAATACGTAATATTACTGGTTGTGTACAGGTGGAAAAATTGAGATACAAATACCCCTTTTAGTTTTGCAGATAATTTTTAAGTTAATCTATCTTTTAAGCTGCAGTTTTGTGTGTTGTTAATATCATTTGCACTACATCTGGTGAGTGTGCAGAGATGCCTCAAACAGCTCACTATGCCCTACATGGGTCTCAGAAGCAGCACAAACCTCAGAGTAGTTTCAGTCATCCTGTTTCTAAATGCACAAATTAACCCACTGAGCTCCTCAATGTTCAGATACAGATTCACATGTCCAGCCTTATCTGTGCCACACTACATCATACAATTCAGACTTTGCAGGTTCCAGTGTGAGCACAGATGATATGAAAAGGTGGATATCTAGGCCTACAAATGGCCACTGAGATCTTCAAGTGGCTTTCCCTGTAATAAATAAATAAATGCTTAAAGACTGTCGTCAAATTACATGTGTTCAGCCTCAGCAAACCAAGATACCAAGTCAGCTTCATAAAAAACACTCTGTCAGTCTTTAATAACAAAAATTGCAAATTGACAAATGGAGTTTTTAGTGTTACTGAGGAAGCTTTTACCTAGAATTTGCCTTGTATTTACCCGATTCCAGTTTTCAAGTTTGTTTAATTTTGAATCTCCAGTAATCCAGGGAGAATCATGCAAAAAAAGCCCTTAGAGATCTAAAATTATAGTAGACCTTTCTAGCTGCCAGCCTGTTAGCACTTGTTAAGGCAAAGTAAAACTTTTTCAAAGATGAAAAATTTAGAGTTGAGGATGGAAGTTCTACTTCTAGAAAGCAGTCCTCTCCAAAAACATCCTCACAAATCAGCAGGATTGGTGTGGATTCATCAATAATCTGATACCACCCCTCCACATCCACACACACAAATTTGATTCCACCCCTCTCTGTCCACTACCATACACAGAAATTTGCCTCTCTATATGCCTCATTTTTATCCTGATTGTTCAAATAAGTTCAAAATTACTAAAGATGTTATTTTTATTTAATTTTTGTAGGCTGGAGTGCCCATAATCATTCTGTGTCTGTCTTGTGCAACTATCGGGTTTTTTTATGTGAGGTAAAAGATGGATGATGTGCAGAATGGATCCTACCTGCTCCTGAAAGAGATACTTAATGCTTCATCTTGTCTTGTGATTACTGGCTAGGAAAAAAACATTATTGATTTAAAACTCAAAGCCTTTCTATTCCTTAGCTGTGTTCTGGCACACATTAAGCAGACCTGCCATGCTAAACTTATTTATTGGTAACTAAAGATCAGTGTTTATATTTTTGAAGAGCCTTGTAGTTCAGTAAAAATAAAAGCATACTTGGTTTATTTCCAGATTCAGTTTCAACTGAATTCCCCACAGGTAGGAAACAGGGGAGGTGATAACTATTTCAGATTATACTTTAAGTCTCCTGGTTAAAAATGACACAGCAGCCTTATAGCATTTCAAACAATTAGAATAGAGGTGAGGATCCAGGGGAAATAAAAAGCTGAGGGAGGCCAGGATAATAGACTGAGGTTAAATTGGACAGGACAGATAATCAGACTGGATTTGTTGTCCCTGCTGTCCTCATGGAGGTTAAGTCTGTCCATAAATAAGACTATCAGAGTATGATTCTGTAAAGCCATATGATGATCAAGGTCACAAAACAAAGATAAGGTGAACAAAGTAATCTTTTTTCAACAAATTTGATACACAAAATATAATAAATTTTACAAGTGCTCTGTTCACAAATTCAATCCAGAATAGAATTTCAATTATTTCAGGGGAAGGCTCATTCTAAAAAATAAAAAACCACACAAAACCACATATTTACCCTTTATCATAAACTTGCTAAATTATTTTTAAGCATTAAGATTTTTGTGGTGGCACATGCATCTTTTTTCACATACTGCTGCTGCTGCAAAATGTTGGTTTTCATTCACTATGACCAACAGAAACACAATTTTTATAGATCAGCAGAAAAGACTGTGTTCACAAAAAGGAGTGTGAAATCATTCGGCACTTACAGTACTTCATATTTTCAAAGGGTTGCACTGACGTGAATAGACAGATTGTAATTGACTCTACTGCAGAATGATGAAGATGTATCCCTTTAATGGATAGAAAAAAATTGGGGGTGTGGATGTGAAATTAATCGCTTCATCCTCCCTGGTAGAGGGACAACAAGAAGACACCAGATACAGACAAGAACCTATGTTCTTTCCATAGCTAAAGTATTTGAGTGTGTTTATTCTTCTCTGTGAAAAATAAGGGAAAATGTGCTCATTTCCAGCCTTAGTAGCATTACAGAAAGGACAGAATATTTGTATCTCAGTCCATAAATTCAGAAATACACTGAAATGAACCAAGGGAATTAGCAGACCTCCTGCACTATAAATGTGGGTGAACATATGTTGGGAAGTCTACTTGCTCCTGCTTTCTGAATACTCAAGTGGTTCAAAGAGAAAAGAGAGGCCACTGGCAGCTTGTGTAACCTCAGTGTATCTGCTGAATCAAATGCACACCTCTCCAAACCAGGACACATAGACATAAGATGCAGAATATTCCAACATATAAGAGGCAGGTAACATATTGATAAGGTAAGTGTCAGTGACATCACTACTCTGTCACACAGGAACAGGGGCAGAAGAATGTTTTTGTGCATTTTAGCTCCATTCCATTGGGAACTGGCATTACGACCACTGTTCTGGTTTGCTGGACAAATTCTGAAAGCCACTGTTTTTTCACAAGTGTCTTTGGGTGTTTTATATCCCTCTGGGAAGCACTAAATGGAAAGAAAACACATTCCAACATGTACTGTATGCATCTGAGCTCAGAGAAATCTGGTGTATATTACCCCGAAACTTCTAGAGTGCTCCTCACAGGGGCAATGGTGTGTTTCTTCTGTTAGAAGCAGAATCTGCTTCCTGTGATCTCTGACAGAAGAATATGTTCAGGAGGGTCTGGAAAAAGTATGTTAGATGATGCCGTATTCATACAAAGCAAGGGATTGATACTTTCTGATAGGTAACATTTATTCAGTGGAAAGTTTGCCTACAGGTAGCTGTTGTGCAGTGACTGAGCATACCTGAGTTAGGACACCATTGGTGTAACTCCCAGAAAAGTTATAGCTCTGTGTGAAGGCTTTTTCTTCTGATGTTCATGGGAAAGCCTCTGTACCTAGGTGACATTAGGTGACAAGTTCCCTGGTACTAATACATCTTGTTAATGTTGTATCTGGACACTGAAATAAAGCCCAATGCTTTAGAGAGTCTTATCTCACCCCCAGATCTCAGCAATTGTGTATCTGCACATGGGAAAAAATCCTCATTGTCTTTTTTTTCCATGCTGCTATCAAAGGCAATTGATAAAACAACTAGTGATGATCTATTGCCAGAACTTACTATTAACTGTAAAGTATTGATAAGAAATGCTTCTTAAAAACAATCTCCAACAAAATGCCACCCTCCACCTTTGAAGATTTCTTTCCTGCATGCCCCACTGCTGATGCCTAGAGAACCTCCTTTGTCCCCATGCTCACCTGGACGCATAAATCCAAGGCACTACCCACTTTAAACCTGCCACTAGAATATTCTCCCTCCAGATTACCAGTGCTGGTTTGCTGAGTATCCTCAATATGAGTGATCAGCAGGGCTTGACAGCCCTCAGCAGAACAGCTTAGAGAAATGAAAATGGCCAAGAGGATCAGTTCAGCTGTCAAAACTCTCCAAGCTTCTCATTCCTAACACAGCCTTACCTGCACCAACACTTCAGTCTTATCTGATGTTTACATTACTGTAGAAATACTCTGGTAAATATTTCCACTGCTAGCTTCATAATGGAAACCACAGGCAGGTTAATATTTTTTTTCAAAATCAAAGCCCACTTAAGGACCCAAAAAGTCTCACTAGGCAACCTAAGAGTTCTCTTTTGAGAGGGAGAATTTCTTTCTGTTGCTACAATACCTCCTGAACACTGGATAAGAGACCAAAACACCTCAACATTTCCAGCAACACAGCTCTTTGCTTTATAAAAGACATGTAAAGAAGGTGAATGTGAAAAACTCCAGAGTAAAACCTCTGCTTTGGGGAGTTTTGTGTGTTGCAGGGAGTGAAATGGGTGAAGAAAAGTAGAATCTGCAAGTCATCTGTATGAGCTGACAGGAACACCTCCCAACTGTGGACACTGAGCCTGCTTGCAAATACTTAAGTAATAACACAACTATTTCCAAAGTCCATCTTATTTCCAGAAAGTCTCACCACATGTTTACTGCTTCAAACAGGGTGAAGTCTCAATTAGGTGCCAAAAAGTCATCTGAACCTGCCCAGAAGAGACTTGGAATCTGATATGGCCCTTTTATCTCCTTTGGAAATAGTACTGCAATAACTATAAAAATATTTTCTTCTGTAGCTAACAGATAGGCTTCAATACATACTCTGTGATATATCCTGATCAGCTTATACAGGCCTTCACTCAATATACCTCATCAAATGTGAGTATTTCAGTCTGCAAATCTGCCCCTTGGACACCAGGCTTGACCAAAGGATCACTGCAAATAGCGTGTCTGCACCCACAAGAAATTAAAGAACCAATTAAATAATTGGAATATTTTTCAAATTATGAGTTTAGTCACAAAGATTCAACATTTTGCTTACCTAAAACTGTAATGTTGACAGTGATTTCCAAGAGGCAGAAGACATGACCCTTTGGGCAGCCCTACCCAGTTCATCTGTCACAGCTGCTTTGAGGCCAGCAAGAGCAAAAGCCGCAGATCTGGAGGAGCCCAGAACCTCTAGACAAGAGGGCTTTTTGTCAAAACCAGAGGAATCTAGCTGGTTTTGGTATTGAGGCAGGGAATTCTGTCAGTCTATTTTGCTGAATTGCTTCACTGACCAGAAGTGCGAGGCAGCGGCAGAATCAAAACTAGTGCTTCACTGTCTCTCCCTCTCCTCTCAAAGACACCGGGCACACCTGCTCTTTTGAGCATACCAGGAACACCTTTTAGCCCTCTAAGCCTCTTCAAAGACCTGATTTCCTACTCAGGGCAGTCTTAGGCCATTCCTTCCTCTTTGATCCTCTTTGATCATGCTTCTGTTCATTCAGTGTCTTCAAATATCTGCATACCAGATCAATACTGAGTCAGAGGGGCACAGTCAGAAAAGTTCTTAATGGATCAAAGCATTTCTCTTGACAAATACAATAAGACCACTCAATATAGGGGACACTGACTCTTGGGAGTCATTTTCACGAGCCAAGGCAACAGAAAGTTAGGTTCCTAATAGATACCATTTAATATTACAGCAGTAATACTTAATTTTTTCACCCATTTTGTTAAAGCATCTTTGCTTTTCAGAAAGAAAATGCTTAAAACACCACTTGGAGCATATGAAATCTATGAAATCTGGGAAATGAGAGATGGGAGTCAATATTGCATGTGTTGTGTGGGAATTAGCTTGTGTTCAGGGTCGTTTTGAAAAAATGCTGAGACTTAACTTATTTTCTACTTCAATAAACTTTATTGAACAGCAATATTGCTCTACCTCAATACGCTTGTTTAATGTTCAGGCCCATGCACTACCTCTGCCCAGCTCCAATGTGTACCTCGCCTTATGTACACTTTTCCTACACTTTTCCTGTTTGCATGAGCAGAATAGTTCAAGGGATTATAAATTGCAAAGTAACACGGAGCATAATGCTAATATTTGGTGTCTGCACTGGTTTCTGCAATGCACAAGAAAAGCACTCAAGTTTTCCTTGAAATGTGTGTAAGTAATCATTTTCTTTAGTAGAAAGAAACCACAATGGAAAATGGTACCCCTTGTTGAGAACCCAAATAGCACCAAGCTCCAGAATCAAAGGCATGTGCACTGATTATCTGTGAATTATCTGAGATTTTTATCCTCCTCAATCCCTGCAGAATTGTGCTTTGCTGATAATCATTGTAAATGGTCTCTTCAGATTTTATAGGGATATATATACAAACAACACTATAAACACAGAATAGAGCACAGCCTTGAGGCAAATAGAGCTTCTTACACTGAACTGCAGGGTACTTCTGCTAAAGCAAAGTAGGCATTTCCCGATTATTACTTTAGTGCAAGATAAATATGAGTTAACAGAAGTATCCAGCTGCCAAGCTCAAAAACAAAAGACAATGTCATGTTATAGAGATTTTCCTGCTGCTTAATTCTCCTGTCTGCTCCTGTGCAAACACTCACCTTTTTAATGAGGAAATGGTCCGTAAAGCTGCAACAATGAAAAATTAGATATATATTCAATTAGCTGTAGTACTGTTGGCATGACACTTCAGGTCAGCTGGAAAGCTTTGAAAAGCAAGACATTTGTAACTTAAAGTAGAAAATCTGAATGCAAACTCAGCTGGCTTTACTGTGAAGCTCTTTTGGCAAACCACCGGAAAACATAATTGAATGTAGCCCTCCTGGGAAGGAGCCCTAATAAACTGGAGGACAACTTGTCTGCTAGCATTTTGATTTTGCCTTCACAGTGTTCAGGTCTTTGTGAGATTACAGAAGTAAGTTTCACTTACAGCAATGATTACCCTGTGCAGTTACAGGTAAGGGCCTGTTTTATCCTCCCCCTGCAGCTAACATCCATCAAAGAAATGGCTTTCTATACATAGCCTGCTTTCCACGAGTTTATTTTCAAAGGTTGACCATCATTTTACAGGCACAGGCAACACCTGAACAATTTACTTTGGCATATTTTTGTGTTTACAACCCATACCAGGGTAACAAATGTGATGAGCTGCACACCCATCTGAGTGGCTGCTGTGCAGGCAGAAAACAGAGACACATTTTAGCTGCCAGCCTGGCCTGCACCTGCAGGAACACTAGTTATGCCAGTGACTTTATGTATCTACACAGGAATAAAAGGTGAGGGACATTGCTGTAGGGGAACTCTAAGGGAACACATGGTCTCAATTCCCTACCCGTGACAATCTACAACCATAATAATCCCTCTGTAGTCAACATCCTTACAGACACCATATAAATACTAATACTATTTTTTTTTCATCTGCTTGTTTGCCAAATCCTCGGGTATTTGTGCCAGCAGCATCTACTCAGAAAAATACTGCCACCTGTGATGTGATTCAATGCAAATCCCATCTTTGCACAGATTTTCCCATTTAAGGTAGATAATTGTACCTATGCACTCCTGATATTCTGTAGCATGTTTTTAATTTGCTTTCTCCCATTCCCCCCAACACAGTTACAATCTTCACCCCTCAAAACAACAGGTACAACATGGGATAATCCCCTTTCTGTGTTTAGTTATGCTTGTAGCTCAGGACAATATAACATGCCAGAGTGGCTGCACTTGGATCAGGCTATAGGAAGATCAAGTATAGGAAGGACCTGAAAGAAGGCACGGGTCCTTTATGCTGGAATTCATTTCCATGATCCCTGTAAAGCCACTAAGCTAGCAGAAAGAAAACTTCAAATTTGGCTTCCAGCTTGCAAGTGGATTCATATGATGATATCCTGCCATAAGGGATGGCTAGAATCAATTTGGATTTCTACCGGATAGTGTCTGAGAGTCCAGGTCCTGGAAGATACTTAGTATCACTTCATCCAGGAAAATCTCCAACACCATGATTTAAATTAAAAATCATAAGGTTAAACAAATTTATTGTTGCACAAAATGGTGGCAGATATTGATTTCTGGTTTAGTCTACAACACAGCTTATCACATATATAATAATTACTGTTTGTCAGTATATTACTGTATGTCAGAGTGACACAGGCACATTTAATTCAGGTTCAGTGAGGACCAGGTTTTTAGGTCACACAAAACCTTTGGTGGCAGAGGCCCAGGATAAGGGAAAAAACATAGCAACTTACTCATCTTTTGTGGCTTCAGGGCAGCTGTAGGTCAGTGTGACCCCAGCAGATTGTGATCACTGGCAAGTCAGACCAGGTTTACTAAGAACAGTGCACCTAAAAACCTGAGACAAAGAATCGCTGAACAGCATGAGATGAGAATCAAGACTACTTTCCTTCTGCCCTTCTTACCTTTTAGTATCTCCCAAGCCATGTCCAAGGCATAAATCTCCTCTGAACTGCAGCAACCTCCACTTTTCTTTCCACTATTGAAACCCCTTATATATGCTCTGTTCTGTTCCACATTAGATCTTAAAATTCTTATGTAGAATTAGTCTAGTATTTTCAGCATTTTCCCCTCTTTCCTTTGTCCCAATTATGTTAATGACTATGAACATTCCAAAAAAAAAAGATATATCTGAAGTTCTCAGACAGGCTGGCACAGTAGTCCCTGGAGGTGATTTTAGATGCTATGGATTGGGTTCACATTTTCCTGCCAGGGTGCAGCACTAAGAAAAACAAAGTCTCAGCTCGCACAGACAGTTATGTTAGAGAACTGAAATTACCCTGTACTTTTCCAGGTAATGCCCTGGCTGCATCTGACAGTGACTCTTATATTCAGGCTTACTTTACATGAATTTCTTTCACAATCAGGCATATTAGGACTGTACTCTATCTTGAGTACAAACAATGAAGTCACAGTCATTTATACATCCTTGCTTTGTTTTTCACCCAATGTTATTCCATACTCAGTTCTAGGAAACCATTTAATAGTGCCAGGCTTCCTGCACTGACCATATTTACATTGCATCATTGGACTTCACTGAGCATGCAACCAGAAATGCAGAACGTTGACTTCTATATATAACTGGACTTCTTGAGAAAGTTATTTTAAAAGGATTTAATCAGAAAGTTGAAAGATAAAGAAGTGATTATTTATAATGCCTAACAAAATGCTTATTAAACTGCTCAGAATCAAATCTCTGAAGGCACTGTCAAACAGGTTTACTTATTATTTAATAAGCCACTCTGAAGATTATAGTGATTGCTACTACTCAGGCCTGGAAGATGAAATGGCTGGAACAAAGCAGTAACATGCAGTAAACTGTCATACACCGTCTTCAAGAGAATGACAGAAGCCAGGAGAATGGGAGCAGCAGCATCTCAGAAGAAATACTATTATGGAAGAAAATATCCTAAACAGCACTGAGCCAGCAACAAAAATGTACAGTGACCGAATACAAGGCTGAAATCATTATTCAGATATTCCCACTCAAACTACAAGATAAACCCCTCACTCACACACTTGATATTTTCAGAATGAGCAACTCTTCAGGAGCACTCTTGGTTTTGAGTATAAGGCAACTGGGAAGCACACCAGTTGCCTTATATTCTAGATGGAATAGATGAGGTGTAGCTAAGCTGCTTTCCACTGAAAACTCTACAAACTCTTCACAGAAATAAGAGGATCTTTGCCTGTTTGCAGCAGCTGAAGGCCTTTCTCTGCCATTTCATACATCTTGAACCTTAAGATCAAAACAGATTTCATCAGATCATCGGATTCATCAGATGTTAAGGAAAAAGCATTGACAAATAATTTACTAATTTCAGTTCATATTCAAAGGGAAGCAAAGGTATGAAATCTACCTTTTATTTTGCAACTGGTTAACCAGAGAAAAGCATGAGCAAGTCACTCAGTAGAAATTATAACAATCACCACAATGGCTCCAAGGGAGCTAAAAAATTGAACCAAACATAAATTTGTTCACTTACTAGCAACATTTAAACTGTGCCATTTGTGTCTGATGCAAATCAGCCACTCCAAGCTATACAGTCAAACTTTGTGTTACCCTGAAAATTTATGTCTCTCTGTTGCAGTCAATACAGTTGGGGGGAGCATTGTTTTGCATTTGGGCTTTTTTTTTAACTTCAAGAAAACAGTAATTATTTTAAGTTCTCATAAGTATGAAAATTGAATCTCATTCCCTAGAGTTTACTGAAGTCAGTGAATGTTAAAGTAAATAAATGTAGATTCTTTGCTTTTAATGGAACAATATAAAAGTTGGCTCTTTCCTTCAGGTTTAGGTACCTTGAATATTCATAGGCCAAAACACGAAGACTTGTGTGCTATTTCCTTTGGGTAACAGTTTATCTCAATCCTAAATGTAAAAGTTAAGAAACTCCTTCCTCTTTTTTTGTTCATCTGTAAAAATGTATTCACTTACTCCTGGGATACTGCAGAGTATTTTACCAAAGGAAAGTTGTGCTGTAGTATGACACAACAAACTTTAGATCCAGTACTGCCTGCATTTCCATCCACTCTTCACATTAAGAAAAATAACTGGTGCATTTTTCAGAGCAGCTTGCCAAAATGGTACTAGAGGGCAGGCAGTATTTTTGAACCAAGGAGAAGAAAGCAAATTCTAAAGCCAAATATCTTCCCCTTAGGATGTTCTAAGTAATGTCCCACTAGATCTAGGCCAATTACAGTTTCAGATATTATTGCTTAGGAATTATAACTTCATACCACAAAATGCCTGTTCTATTACTCATACAATAATGCATTGCATTTCTAAAAGCAATTCTGGATCAATGGTCAATAAAGACCATCAAAAGGATGCAAAGGTGTATAATCAAGCTTTTATCTTGCCTTAGCAACTTCTAGGCAATTAATATTTCATGACATATATTAAGAGGGTTGGTTTTTTTTTCTGAGTTTATGCCTAATGTGGAATTCTCTAAAGTGAAATATTTGCCAGTGGCAATCTCTTTCATACAATATTAGCATATCCAATTCTTCCCTTGTGAGATGTTTCAGCATAGAATATTAATTCACAATTAGGTAATGTACTCATTTTAGCAATCTCCTGTGTTCTCATTAATTAAAAACCTGGTAAAACCACTTGTAGTCTATTCAATTTTACTTTGTTTGCTTTGCTTTGGCTTTTTTCTTTTTCTTTTTTTCCCCTATCTTGTTTCCAGAGTGATACTGTTTTTTAGTAGAAAACTGCTACCAATGCCTGCCCCATATTCAACACAGTATTCAGCAATTACCCACATGTATGGATCAAACAGCTTCAGTCAGGATGGTATTTTTTTAATTTGGTGTTGTTTACTTATCTATATTAAATAAATATAATTCTAATGTAACAATAATTTTGCTTTACTGTAGGATTTGTTCTATTGTCATTTTTTTTTCACAATCCAAGGTTTGAAACCATTTCAATTTCCTTTCTTCTCAGAATGAGGAATGAAATTCCTAAAAAATTGCATTCTTGCTGAAATTTTCAGGTGAGTTGTTCAAATTATGACCTGCTCACCTCCACATTATACAGGTAACTGTGAGTTATTACTTAAATCTTCAACCAAATTTTGATTGAGGAAATTAAATAATCAAGTATGAGACATGAAATAGTGGAGAATCATCCTTCAAAAGTTTTCACTACATGTTCAATTCTCATGAAAAAGAAAGGAGTCATTGTAATGAATGTTACATACATAGAGTAGTAGATGAACAAAGATATAAAGCCTGTTCTCACAGGTTACAAACTCCTATTTCATAGTAACTGCTGTCTAGGACAGAGATTCTGGTACTAAACCTCAAAGTTTGAAGAGTATTTTCTTTTAAATAAGACAGAACATTTTGAAACATTTTATTAAAAGGTGTTTTTTTTTTTTCCTTTTTCTGTAAGCTAAGGCTACTAGGTCTATTACTTTCTATACATAACAGCTTGCCTGTGGGATTTCTTTTGCAATACGTCTTCTTGCCACAAGTCTTTATGACCAAACTTTATATCAGTGGTTAAAGGATGGAACTATTTTAAAAATAAACTTGAATAGAATCAAATACAGTTTTCAAAGGAAAGTATTTAGAATGGTGATATCTAACTTACACTCTACCAAGCCAGAATGCAAACCCCATCAAAGCTAAGTTTATTCGTTAAAATTTTTTGCTTGTTTTGACAGCCTTTTTTTTTCTTTCAGAATGCTTTTAAAACCAGATTCTGATGACAAAATATCAAACAGGCTGTTCCTGTTTATTCCAAAACGAATTTTGGAATTTACATATTTATAACATATAGATGACAGGTTACCTTGTTTTTCAGAGAAAAAAGTGTAGTTAGAGCAAAATGTACAATGGGAGGCAAAAAAAAAATACACTGGCTACATTTATTTGTCAGCTGAAAGAAAACTAGGTGAGAGACCAGATAAGAGGCAGATGGAGAATGAAAGAAGACAAAGGAATGTGGCAGTAGATATTGTAAAAATAGCTGAGCCTGAGAACCCTAATACTCAGAGGCTGTATGTTTCTGATAAAGCAGATGAGGCTCTAGTAGAGAAGAAAAAAAATAATATGTGACTGGATTGAAGAGAGAACAGAAATATGCAGACTGAGGGTCCCAACAAAAATCAAGTTAATCTTAAAAAATTGCAAGCCAGAATATCTCAAGAAAATTAATGAGAAACACAGGCATCCAATGATCAGGTTAAAACCAGGGAAGCAGTAAAAGCAGTATGTACTTTGGAGAAATTGTGGACATCTCACTAGCCATGAATTTGCAGTGTAATATGATAGAGGGGAAAGTAAAATCCAAGTAACGATCTCTGGCAGCTAATCACAAAGTAGAGAGAAAACAGTTCCTTATCTACAATCTACATGGCTCTGCTACAGCTGTGTCTGGATTATTTCATTAATTAAGGGTAAAAATGTATATATTTATGCTCTGATTGGGGAAATGGGGAGAAGAAAAAAAATGCTCCACATTACTGGGTTAATTTGGGCTGGTTCATGGGACTGAGTGGGACAGACAGGAGAAAAGATTAAATAGATACAGAAAGGTTTGGGGGAACTGAAGTAAACGGGTACAAATTGGCACAAACACTAGCAGCAAAAAATGTCCTTGTAAGATGACAGGAGCAGAATCCAGATATCTAAATGTCCTTTTAGAAAATTCCCTGAATGCTGTACAGACAGCAACACAATTCTGCTCATAGCTCTCAATCTGGTTCTTATTTCAGCTGCACTAAAAACAGTAAACTCTCCATGATCTCTCTTGGCAAGCAGTTCTTCCCCCACTACCAGTAATTTGGAGATATCAAGAAAACCCCAACATACTCTTCCAAGGAAAGGAGGAGGTTTTGGGTGGAGGAGGACCATAGAAACAAATAAATGCAAAGAGCTCAGTATTTTTCCTCATGAACACTAAATCAGGAAGGTATTTGCTGAGCCTCCTCAAGCTGTGTCCCACAGGAGGTGGCCCCACCTGCCTCTTCCAGAACTGCTCAGCTTTACCCAGACACGTCTCTCAGAGTTTGAATGAGGCTGCAGAGAACCAGCTCGTCATTAGCAGCTGTACTGTGCCATCTGCATGCCTCAGCCTCTAGCCCAAAGTCCCAGGCTCCTGTTTGGACTGAAATGCAGCCCTGAAACGCAGCAAGACCACATCTGACTGTGATGCCCTGAAGGCGCCTCAGTTCAGCATTATTTTCCTGGGATTCAGTTTTGCATAAGGAGCTTCTGCAGGTTTCTCTCCTGACTCTGACTCCTTGGGCTGAATGCAACTCCCCTTTCGTTGGCAGCACAGTGTGGGGAAGAGGAACTGAGACAGTTTGGGCACAGTCATGGCTGCTGTATGGCAGTGTGAGCATCATCAGCTCTGCATGCAGTATCCCACTGAACTGGCTTCCTGCAGACTGTCCAGGGGGTGGAAGTAGGTCATTTGTGAGTCACTTGCCATACAGGCTTGGCTTATCTCCATAGTCTCAAACAAGTGGTTTGTACTTAGCCCTACAAGTAAAGACAATGGTCTCAACATGTCCATTAAAATGATGTTTGAATCTGACGGTCAGAACTGCTAAGTTTCCTCAGCAACTCTGTTGAGGATTGTAAACAGTGCTTCTCCATTAAAGAAAAAAAAAATAAAAAAAAAAGAGGGAAAGGAAGATTACTCTGTATCCATGGCTACATGACTACACACCATATCATCAATACCATAGCTCTGAGCAGCTTAGAGTGTCGGACATATTTTGGAATTTTAATGAAACCCATCAGGGAATGCTGATAGGTAAAACGTCTGTAAATCAAAAATTCAGGAAGTCCTATAAAACTCTAGTGAGGACTGCTTCAATTCCCATTTTTGTCACACCTTCATGTATTTTTAAGCATATTTCTACCTTTAAAGTTATCTCTGCCAAACCTGCTGTCAGAGCAGTTTGGTTATTACCCATTCCCAGCTGATGCTATCAAGCTGACCTGTGGTGAGGCAGGGATGTCAGAGTAAGCGGATTCCAATGTACAGCAGTTGAAATAATAAATGATAGGGGCTATACACCAGAGAAAAATGTGATTATGCCATCGCTCCAGTGCCCATTAAGCTCAGCAATTTCTAGCTATTTGAAAAATGGAGACGTCATTTCTGCAACATGTAACTGTTTTCTTGAATGCAATAAAATCCACCATTTTAACACTGATTGCTTCTCAGGACCTGACTGGACTGTTATCTAAATAAACATTTTGGGAGGCTACTTACCTGCATCAGACTTTTAATTCATAATGTGAAGCTATATTGTTTTGGAAATGACAAGAACTCAGTGACTCTATGTCTGCCAGTGACCACAGCACCAGGATTTATAGCAGGAGACTTTCCAAAGCCTGGGAAGTGCTTGGGCTCCTAAATCTCTCACTTTCAGAAATCTTGAAAGGACTGGCTCTGAGAAGTTCCCACACTGTCCACTCTTTGAACTAGCACAGAAGTACAGAAAAACTGTACTTTTAACACTTCTACTTTACTTCTGCAACTGGAGAGTGCAGTTAACTGAATTATCTGAACTTTAGATAGGTTTACATTTAATTTGAAGATATTTTTGAAAATCTTTTTTTTTTCCTGGATTAATTCTTCCGGCATGAACTCATAAAACATGGAAAAATGTAAAAGTGAATTTTACATCTATCTGTACCAGAACGTGCCACAAAGTCAGGACAGAACTTAATAGGGAACTGCTGGGAGGCTTCCCACAGATTGCACTGGACTTTACGTTAGACCCTGAGAAATCCAAACCCCTCTTTTTCTACTCAGCCAACTTCCACTTCTAGTTTTGTGTCAGACAAATCATGAAAAAGAGAACTCAGACCTACTGAAGTAAGGGCACCCGGGAAAATCAGTCGTGAAAGAGGTCTTAATACATAAATGATCTTGGGGAGAAAATTTAAAGAAACTTTTTTGTCTTTGACCCAGAGTTATTTAGTGAACCTGGATGGAAACTAACGTTTCTAATTGGAGAAATGTGTTCTCAAGAACCATCTGAATGTTCATTTATGAGCTGCGACTATGAATTAACTGGAAATCTAGCTCAATGTAATGAAAAAT
This sequence comes from Melospiza georgiana, assembly GCF_028018845.1. NCBI lineage: Eukaryota > Metazoa > Chordata > Aves > Passeriformes > Passerellidae > Melospiza > Melospiza georgiana. Next base: position 37,840,803 of record NC_080430.1, on the reverse strand, counting down.
AAAAAAGCCACAGCAAGAAGCAAAATGTAAACCAGTCCTACTGAGAAACTGATGACAGAAAGGCTACATAATGGAGCAGAATGAAAGGACAGAGTGCAGATGAAAAATATACTTACATTTTTCCAAATCAAATGAGTGGAGGACTGAAATTATTCAATCAATACTTGTAAGTCACAAGGAAAGGATGTATATAAAAAATGCTTGCTAGTGTTTATGGGAGGGCAAATTTGCAGGCAGTGTCTCCCTGGAAGTATTAGTTTTCATGCAAAAATAAGGGATGATAAACCAAGCTTGAGAAATTTTATATTTTAATCAAGATTTACAGCTAAGAAACTAATTATTTGACAGTTGAGACTTCACTATCCCAAATATATTCACAAGGGAAGGTTGCAGAGAGCAGAAAGAGATTAAAAATATTTTGATCTCTTTCTTTCTAATGTTACTTGCTTCAGCAAAGTTTTTCCTGGTTTATTCGCTGTAAATGAGAAAGAAGGAAGCTTTTTAATTCAGTTTTAATGTGTTTTTTCACGCAAAAAAAGTGAACTGTGTTCATTACTCAAGATTAATTTCATTCTGACCTGTTAATCCTCACTGGATTATGGGATTCTTTGCTTATGTTCTTCTGCTCTTATCTCTAACCATCAGCTCTGAAGTGCCACAGGGTTTAGAAAACAAATGTTTAAAGGAAAATACTTTTGTACCTTGCTAATGTTGTTTCCCACCAGTTTTTCTATGTTGAACACTACAGTATGTTACGTCTCCATTTTCTTGAGTTAAAGTGGTAGTCCAGAAAAAGATAGAAGGTAACATCAGCAACCAGAAGATAGCCTCTTTTCTGTGTTATTTGCTGTTTACTTTTCAGCTGAGCTCTCAAGAATGACAAAACAGGTTCACTCTGCTGTTCTTAGCCCAGACCTTCGAGTAATTTCAAGATATTAAGCAACCTACACAGTAATTTTGGAGGCCTTCTACTTTTACTTTTTCTGTGTCAAGATCACATTTGAATTTTTAATCTCGTCGAATATTAGTACACAGCTGCCAATGTAAATCTCCCCCAGTTGCTACCCAGGAGATGCTGGTGCCCTAGAAATACTGAAACTTTGAGAAAACCATGGTATAAGAGAGTCCTAAGATACCCTGTACCACCACTGATATAGTGCTAGTCCCGTATTTCTTTGCTCCTATTTTAGGCTTGTTTCTATTTTATCATCTTCCTTTCCTTTGGAAAAAGTGTCACTCTCCCCACTTACAGTTCCTCAAATAGCTGCATATAATTTCACAGCTGAAATATTTTATGTCTGAGTTTTACTGCAAAAGGCAACAATCTCAAAGTCCACATTTTATAAAAGCCCAAGGTAAACAGCTTCAAGGTATAGCAAATTTAATCCTTCCTAAGACCTGATTTAAAGAAAAACTTACACTGAGACATAAGGACAAGTAATAGTGAAGTCTGGATGATGAAGTCTGCAATGACTCATTCCTCTAGTAAAATAGTCTCCTTCAAGTGCTACACATTTTTTAAGTCAATAATTTGTATCACTAGAAAGTTAAGGAATGCCACATTTATGTGGGATGGAGATAATCTGGATCTAAAATGAAAGATGTGACTCATAACAAATGACAGTTATGTATTAGATTGCATTTTTTTTCCTCCTTCTTCAGTTAGCCAAAAATTATTACAATGTTATTACTCTATTTTTCTGAAAAAATAACTCCTCATGTCCAACATTCTCCTTCTCCAGTCTTCAAGTTAGAATATTGAGAATTGTATAAAATCTATTTTACAATTTACGAAAAAATATAGTTGATAAGAAGAGCACTGAAATAAATGGAGTGGAACTGTAGCACACCTTTTCAATCACTAGAAACTCACACATACACACAGAAACTACAACAAATAGTTCTGTTTCTGCTCCCTTCCTGGGCAATCTCTTTGGCCCCAGCACAAGGAGTCCATATGTTCTAAATCTCCAGGAAGAGCAATTGTATCCCACCTTTCTGTCCATGGGATATGTTTTGGCAGAGGAGTTGTGCCAGAGTAAAAGGGAACACCTCAGCTCAAGACCCAAAAGCTCTTGGCACAGATGTGGACACTACTCTCAGAAATCCCAGTATCTTAATAATCTAAGCATGTCACCTTCCAGAACATTAGCCATGCAAGGACATGAGGTTTATTGATAAATTCAATGCAATGTATGACAATAAGTAAAATGGATACCCTGAAAGACTTTGAACAGGAAAATCAAACAAATTCAGTTATGCCTTGCAAAAGAAATATCCTGATTTAGACATAGTTCCAAAAAGGCTTGACCTCTTTCTCCACTCTTCAAAAACTTGTTTGGGCCAAGGGCAGAGCTCTCTGGAAACTCAGAAAGTCATTCCTCTGCCTGGGGACCCTTTCTTCATGATCTAAGTTGTATTTCTCTGCTTCCACTTTTAAATAGGACTCTCTGATTGTGGTATTGCACATCTTTAAGTAGTTCCTCACCTTGTCCTCCAAAGTCTGCAGTTGATATTGACATCTCTTTCCTTTGCTCTTGCGTTGCCTGCTGCCTCACAGTCTTTTGTATCATTTGGAAGATGAGCCTTCCTACGATATTATCAGGTTTTCATCCCCCCCAAGACAAAGGTCGAGCTGCTCTATATTGTTCCTAGCTATTTATAGAAAGATATATCAAGGACATCCCCTTGTCCCTCATGCCAGGAACATGGAGACAGCCCCTGTGTAAAAAGATAAATGGTTTGTGAAATAAAACCAGTCTTCAAATTTTGGGAACTAGTGTGGAAACCTAACATTCCAGAGCATCTCAATTTATTTTCCATCCTTAATATTTACTTGACTTTGGATTTGTGGAGAATATCTGCTCTTTAAAATGTGGCATCTGTGTTTAGACACCAGATCCCATTAACTGCATTGACAGAGTAGGCAGAAGGAACAAAGACCAGAGAGAGTAATCCTCCACTAATGGAAGATGTCATATCTCCACAAAATCAATTTGCTGAGGTGACAGCCCATCTGTTGCTTTTGGTGAAAGTCACAACACCATGGATAATAGCTTCTCAGAGCAGAATTACCTTCTCTTACACGTGAAAATTAGTCACATCATAATTGAAGGCATTTTAAAGGTAGTATTTGACTGCATACTGGCACGTCCTTGCCATGTGAAATAGTTTTTCCTAGTTGTGAGTTCTGGGACATAAGTGGCAAGAAGCAAACACACAGACCATGTGCATCAATGACCTTACCGTCATAAGACCTATTTGGGACTGATTCTGTTTTCTGAAACAAATCTAGTGTGATGCTTCTGTCAAGTTAATTGCAGCCTCCTAAAATAAATAAGCATAAAAATACCCCCTTTGTTACATTTTAAAATCCAATTTCAATGTCATTGGAGTAGTCCCAGAAATTTCTATTCTCTAATGGCAGAGATCCCAAAATGCATCACACAAAGGGCTAGTGAGGACTACATTTTCTAGACTCTCTAAACCTGCTTTTAGCATGTAGAAACTTCAATAAATTAAGTGGTTCATGTATGTTAAAACAGGCTTAATGTGTGTGTTGAAGCTTTAGTAGAAGAGTGCCACAAGAAAATCAATTAATGGGAGTCTATCCAAAGGTGTAAATTAAGACAGATAACCTTAGTTACTTTAAGTAGCTTCTTGACAGGCAAGTCAAGTTACTATGTAAATTCCATTCCCCACTAGTAGGGATTAAGTGATATTAGAACATCTAAGTGAATCAAATTATTTTAGAATTTAAAGTTTATAAAAAGGCTGTAGTATAACTTATGCATCAACTTAGTCTCAGACCTGAATGTTTTTAAACAAGTAATTCAGAAATTATTAATCAGTGTGTTTGTTGGTTCTTCATTTTTATTCATTTTGTGAAGCTTTTTATTTTTTTCTTTGATATTTCCCTTGCTGTATTCCTCCACACAGAAGTGGGAAGAGCTGCTATTTGGTCAGGTGGGACACACAGCTGCGTGGCCACTCTTCCACAGCACAGCACAGCACACAGCAGGGAAGCTGAAGGAGGATACAGTCTCCAGAACCTTTTAATACAGATGCCTCCCAAAAACATATTTGAAATAAACCCAGCAGATGCAGAAGTCAGACATTGCACTGCTGATGCACCTCAGCGTGAGAAAAAAGCCCTCCTGACGTAGATCACAATGGACACTCTAAAGAATTATGGTCCTCACTGTTTGTCATGTCAAGGGAAGGGATTTGGGTTGATAAGAGTTACTTCTGCCTTTGACACTTGCAGACTCTGGCTTCCCAAGATTTATGGCTCAGATTTTATTTGCCTGCAGGCTCTGACCTCTTAATTTAGAGCTGTCTTAGGTGAATACATCTCATTCCAAGACAATTCCTGATAGCAGGAATGTGATGCTGTCCCTCAGTTTCACATAAGGGATTACTTTCCTAATTTGGAGTTTGGGAAAGGATAGCAACTAGTAAATCGTTTTGGATTAAGACATCCTTGGACAAATCCTGGAAAGCACTATGGAATGAGGAATCTTTGGTCTTTCCCCAGGCTCCTCAGGAGATGGAGAGAAGCCAAAGTATTAGCCTTTTTTGCTTCCCAGTACAACTGTATATTGGGTCAAGATTGAGTTGGTGCTTGCAAATAGTCAGCAGCACACACCCAGAGAAGAGTTTAAGAACAAGATATGAGGAAAGTCTCTGTTCCATTAACATTTTCTCCAGGTGTCAATGATTTATCAGTCAGTTTCTCTTTCAGCACATTCCCTCTGGGGGCAAAATTGATCCACTCAACACCTAAATGCTCATGAAACACCTCAACTTCCCAAATATGTCTGGAAAGAAGACAGTGGGAAAATTTATAGTGAGAAATTTCTTTCCCCTCCCAAGATATTGGTTCATCCAAACCCCCAAAGATTTTTCTAACAGAAAGCCTTAAGATTGTTTTCTTCTCTCCCTAGAAATTATAAAAAATATTTCTAAATATATTTATAAATTATAAAAATATTTCCCAGGAATGGGGGGTTGTTTTCTTCATCAACACTAAAACAAGGTTTTAGTGTTTTAATTTGACATTATTGTTACTGTTTTATCAAGCTGACTATTAACCACTGCAACTATTTTTAATGTTAAAAAACTACATAAAGCTTTTTGATAGATAAACATTAATTCCTTAAATTTCACTTATTTTTTTAAATAACTCCCTGGCTTAAAATTAAAAAAAAAATATTATATATTTCAACTCTGAAAAATTTTCACAAGGTAAGAAAAAAAATCTGCAGCAACATATAGGCTCCTTTGCACAATAGCTCTTTCCCCAGTTTTTCTTTGAATCCATTCCTATCTATCCTAAAGGCAAATCTTATTCATGTCATATAGTTGAGTTCTAAAAAATACCTGTTTCAGGTTTTTAAAGTCTAAAGTGGGTGATCTAGTCATGCAGGCAGACAGATGTTTAGGATGTCTAAAACCAAGCCTGATCTAAGCAAGATTTTAGGCTGTTTCTTTAGTTAATGGAAAATTAATATCAGCTGTACAGGGTTTTGGTTCAAGCACAGGGTGTTGGTTCAAAAACAATGTCTAAAATATATGGGATTAATTATCTTGAAGACTTGCCTACAGGTTGACTACAGACCATGCCAGGTAAATAGGTCAGACTAGATGAAAAACTCTGAGATATCTAAAGTTATAAGAGACTAATGCCTTCTCTCCTTCTCAGTGAAATTAATGAAAACATGGAGGATTTATTAACAGTATTTCAATTGAATATGTTTTTTTTTAATTCCTAAGCAATTTTAGGGATTTTTTCTGCCTTATATTTTTGACAAAATTTCTGACTAAAAAAAGAAAGTAAAGAAAGGTTTTGTTTTCCTAAATCATTTGACTTTATTGTTTGAACTTGGCATCACCCAGCAAACCTGGTTGGGCTGTCACACTGTCATCACAGAACTCTATGAGAAAAAAAAAAGAGGAGAATACTGTTGCCCCCACTTCATGGAAGAAGACATGAGGGCTCATATAGATGAAATGGTATTCCAGGTCTTGCAAACCTTTGAAAAAATATTGATAGAATACCAGATTTTTGGTAAACTGTTATTAGAAACAGAAACTAAAATTAAATAGTAGCTCAGAAGATATATCCCCATGTAGATCTATAAAGACTCGTAACTGAGGAGTTCATGGATTCTTTTTAAGTAGTGATTATTTTCTGATTATGAGTGATCTCTTAAATATGCACGCTTGTTAAACACATTTATGTAGCAGATTATGTCAAAACAAGTAACATAATTCCTAATCAATGCAAACCTGGTTTGCTCCTTTCTTTTCAGTCCACCAACTGATGGGAGAAAATAATAATGGGAGAAAATAATAATGGGAGAAAAACAACCTCTATTAGATAAATCAAACTATTAAAAAGCAAAGCCAAGTCAAAAGTAGAAGAAAGAGTGCTACTTTATGTTCATCTTCCACGTCTAAGCTGTCAACCTTTCAATTTCTGCTCTTTGAAAGGGAGCACAAGAACTGTCATTTAATAGTCAAGGGATATTAGCAATGAAAGTACTATCATTTAAATAAAAATAAGAGTTGTGAAACTGATGTTGCAGCTGTACGATCTCCAGTTAAGTTTGGTTTTGTATGTCAGGCAATGATATTTCATTCAGCAACTCCAAACCAGATATGAATGATAAAATTCAACACACCTTGTGTTTGGCTCTCTGGCAAGAAACAGACTGAGTGTGCATGCAGCAGGCTGCCTCGACGACAGACACAAAGCAAATGCTAGATTTAGAATGCCTTCATTTGCTGGCTGACCCAGCAGAACAGCACCTCAGTGGGCTGACAGTCTTTTTTATATCTCTGCTCTCTCGATTATAACGTCACATCCCATTTAGCACTCCAAATTCGCAGTCATTTATGGACGCCACCCAAGCCTAGGCAGTCAGCTGAAAGGATACAACTGTCTGGTTGTTATTATTAGCCATCAAAGTTCTGAAACATTGTCATCTTGTGGCAGGTTGAGGACATAACAAGGGAAATAACTGCTTCTCCAGGGCATTTCCCTGACCCTGGAAACTACCAGCATGCCTGGGGAAATTTTGAGTGCAAGGTACATGTAGGAATTGCTGCAGGGGAGTTTCGCCAGTGCCATACTGAGGGCAGATTGGTACAAACTAAATTGCAGCTGTTTTACTGGGTCAGGTCTTAAACTTGTAGCATTGTGTGTTCATTCCAGGTGTAGCAATACTCATTAAATACAAAGCAATTTGGCCATTAGACCCACTTGCTTTTTCATCTGAGGAACTACCAGCAGTTTGCATATTGGTATCTCAATACATATATACATAGCCAGTAAAAATTAGACCTGACAGAGGTTTAAGGGTGAGTGATAGCAACCTAATGCTAATAACTGCTGTACCATCCTGCATTTTTGCTTGTTTTTAGGAGAGTTCCTACTGGAATAGCTGTGCTAGCTCTGATTTGCACTGTCACATGCCTTTTTCCAGAGCATCTGAAGGACATGCTAAACTCAGCGCAGTTCTTCCCAGAGATTACACTGTGTGCACTCATTACCCAATAGAACAGTGTGTCACCTAACCTTGAGTCATCACTGAGTCAGTTTTAGCTCTTCAAGACTCAGTGCCATAACTTTCTACTCAAAGTTCCTGAGTCATACAGGAGGACAGGAAAGGGGAGACACAACAAAACTTCACTTTACACAAACACCCACTGACATGCCCAGACTAAGGGCACATCTGTCAGGGTGCATGTAGACACATCTGGCTGCAAAGAGAAGGAAATATTCAAACATGCCCAGCAATATACCAATGCAACTATTCAGATCTTAGAGCAAATGTCTGGATTCAGTAAATTTTATTTCCAATGTGAGATTGTATGTCTTCACTGCCTGTGAAAACCCAGGTTTCAGCAACATGTGTGTCTGCCTTCTCCCATTGCCAGCTCTTAGCTAACGTATTTGTAGTAGGAAACAGAACTTGCCTACAACTCCAAGATCTTTCCTATGAAATCAAATTGCCCTAAAAATGACCTCACAGCATCATATCTGGATTAAAATAAATACTTGAAAGTTTTCATGCTTCCTAAAGAGTCAAGCCCAAGTCCATTTGGTTCACCTTGTAATAAATAAGAATGTCCATTTTCGTATATCATTGATGATGGACTGTGGATGGAAGACTCATGGAAAAACTAATGATGGCCTCTTCATATGTATAAAGTGAATAAATTCCTTATTCTGTATGAGAGGAAAAAACAAGAGCCACCATCACAAATGCAGGTCTAATCAAGAGCTGAGCAATATCTGTAGGGAGAGGTACAGTAGAGAATGAAAGCAAATAAATATAGCTGGTTTTTCCATTGAAGATGCATGCAGGCACATGTATGCAGAAACTGACACACAGAAATCACAGACAGAGAACACAACAGAAAGTCAAAGGCAGCTAGTCATGGTGTGACCCTGACCAGAAAGAAACCCAGGAGGGCTTTGTGAGAGGAATGCAGACTGAAAAACAAAGGAGTATGGGCAGGAATTATAAGAGAAAAAGCATTCTGCTTTTTGATTTCTACTGATCTGGGAGACAAACTTCTATATACATTAACAAATATGTTTTATCAAATCAATGTAATATTGTCTTCTACCTAAAGATTTCATCCCAATAATAGAAACCTAAGTTTTTGCCAAATACTAGGACTACAAAAGGCAGAGATGGATCACATTTAGGCTTATGTCTAAGACTACTAAACTGCCTGTGAGGAACATAAGACCATAGTTCTGTGCTAACCAGGGTCAGACTTGGACTTCCTGAGATTGCTCAGCCACATGACCCTGACCAGGATTAGGAAGGTAGGCAAAGATTGTTTATGTCACTCTCAGTAGAGGAGAAAGTATCTGGCTGTGAGTAACATCAGAACTGAGAGTCGGATAATATCTGAGCTGGCATAAAATCCAGTGCATTATTGCCTGCCTTGAAAATCCCTTGAGCACACTGGAAAAGTCAGGGTTACTTTGAACCAGTTCCATGCCGTACCATATGGCTGTGACATTTTAAATCCTACATTTAAATCCTGGTTCTAAAACCATATTTTCTATTCCTTGCAGCCACAGCCTAAGGAATAAAAGAGCAGGAAAACACTGTGAAGATAGCAGCAAGCTAAGAGGCAACATTAAAGCAGAAGTATGCCTCAAATCCCATCCCTCTGTGGGGTTTATTGAATATAAATAGAGTAGCAGGAACAGAACTGAGATGCCTCAAGCACTCCTGTATCGTGTTTATTATCTGGCATGGTGCACATTTATTTATTCCACATAAAACAGAAGCTTTAACAGGGGGAATGAGAACATCTTCAGTCTGCCCACAGTAGTTAATCCCAGGTTCAAATCACTTCAGAAAGATGAGAAAAGTTAAATCCTTCCCATCATCACCATGAAGTCTGAGCTATAATTAGTAGCTGAACGATTAAAAGAGGAATGAGATGGAGCAAGCACTTCCAGGGATGCTCCATATGAAGCCCAATTCAAAAAGCAGCACTGCAGCATGCTTACCAATCGGTCACAGAGGGAAGCTAAACAAGTTTGGAGGCCAGCTCAAACCTCAGTCCTATAGGGAGCTCCACTGTGACAGCATTCTGCACATGTGCCCTTTAGCTATCACCAGTGTGAGGCACTATGAAGCAAGACTACCAATCCAAATTTTGGAAGAATTGAGAGCACCAGTGAGGTGGTTCCTCAATTTCAGAAGCTTTGGGACAATAAGAACCTGTGCCTGGATGAAAGCAATGGAGTACAGACGCTGCCTGCAGCAGCCTTAGAGAGCCATCAGCTCTTCCCCCTAACTGCAAAATTGCAGTGTGGATTGTGGATTGTTGCCTATCGTGGCCACCTTGTAGCACTGAGGTTATGTGTTTGGGTATGAGAAGGTGGATACTTTATAACATCCCAGACAAATCTCGTGTGTAAAGTCTGTCACGACTAATAAAGTTTCACCCCACAGGAATTATGATTCAAGGAGAATCAGGACTAAGGGAAGCAAAGGAGAATGTGTTCATTGCTTAAAGGACGATCTAAATGTTATTTTTCCAAAGCCATTCATTAATAAGTTTTTTTTCACCCATGAGAGTCATACTCCTATAAACGCTGTCTCATATATTTAGAGGCATAAAAGGTGACCGGTCCCTACTTAAATGAATGAAAACAATGTTCCTTTCTAATCAGATTTTAAAGGAGATCACTAATCAGCAATTTTTGAATGAGGAACAGTAGCCAGCTAATCCATATCCTGTGATGCCTTCACCTTCCCATTTACCTTCTCACTGCCATTGCTCACATGGTTATTTAGCCAATCACATGGTTATTTAGCTAAAATGTTGGGTTGGCATTTATTCAAGCAAAGTAAGCATTTTTATGCAGACCAGGGGAAAACACCTAAACAGTACTAAAGCAAGGAGCAGATGTCTGCAGTTTGTCTTCCTTGATTTAATTTCAATACAATTTACATAAGGTCCTCTTCATATTCAAGTTATCACATTAGGGAGTCTGGGCTTGTGGTGCAGATTGACAGATATTAGAGAAATTTGTCCAGCATTTGCAGAGGACAAGCTTAGAGATATGAGCAAAGAAATCATTGGAGTGGAGTTCATTCATTCTTCTGAAACTGGAAAGGACACAGTGGATTGCTTTTGGGTTAGGTTCAGAGTTGATATTATTTTCAAGTATCTCATCTGATGCAATACATAAAACTTCTCTATTCAGACAATGTTCTTTAAGGTATTTAGCCTTTAAAATGTCTCAGCTAAGCATCTCTGAGGGTTACTATTCTGGCTTATCTTGGAGGAGAATTTTAATGTCATTTGCTTTAATTAATTTTCTGAACAGCTATTAGCCACTACAGTCACAGAGTCCTAAAGTAGTTAGGACACTAGCTCTACTTCCCCTTCCTAACTCTTGCACTATTCTCTCAAGGCCTTAGAATAGATAAAACCTTATTGTCTTCACTCATCTCCAATGCTGGAAGGGAGGCTGAGACGTCAGGATCACATATATAATCCTCTCATTCCTCTGGAGAATCATGCTACCAGTAGCAAGGCAAATGTTCATTTCTTTTGGAGCTGATATTACAGACTTGAAAGATGGCTGGTATCCTATCTGCTCCAGCAATTATTGAAGTAGACTGGTGTCTGGAGTCTTTCAAAGGCAGCTCATCAAATGATATTTCACTTTAAAGGTTAGGAGTTGAGCATAAAAGTATCAAGTGAGCAAGAATCAAGAGACTCCACCACTAAAGTAAGCAAAATGCCATCTGTCAGTGATGCTCAGCATCTCCAGGAGGCAGTGGTTTCTACTTCATGCCGAGTTCACTCCTGTGAAACTGCAAAGCATCAATATCCCTCCTGTGCATCAGCTCTGCTGTGTGCAATTTGGAGTCTGGCACCCTGCAGTACCAACCCATGATGGGGACAATCTCCACAGGTGACAGATGTGCACTTTTACAGTCCAAACTTTAAAAGGTGCATGTGCAGAACAGGGAAGCTTTCCAGTGCAAATCCAGTACGAGTCAAGTAGCCAAGCACACCGTCATACAAACATTGTGCATTCCCACAGCGTGCTGCTCTCTAACAGAGAGCAGCTCTCTGCAGAACACACAAGGTGACCTTCCTTAGTGGGCATGCATTATGTTCAATCTGTCCATTTGTTCTTCTGTCAAATGGGTAATTTGTTAAGAGCTGGCCTTTAGTTTTTCTCTTGCCAGAGTATTTCTTGTGTGGTGTATTAGAGTACGAGTTCTGGAAGAGCCAATGACTTTGATATTACTGTGAAAGAAGACACAAAATAAGTGCAGTATCACAACTGCTCTCACTCCACAAGCAATATATGACATCAGATTTCAGACAAAGTTTGTTCAGATCTCAGAAGAATTTTTATTTACTCTGCCACTAGCAGGCTAACTAGAGACACATACTAATTTAGGTTAAAGAAAAAAAAATAATCAATCAACTTTTGCATTAAATTTTAGTTGCCATCTGTCCTGGCCATTGTAATTCTAATGGTTTTTTCCTTCTTCATCTCAGACAGATTTTTTACTCTCAAGTACCTGTTGAGGAAAGATCTTTTACTTTCATGAATATATATTTATTCACGTATACATGAACATAGGAGTTTGAAAATACAGAAACATTATCCATACTTAATCAGACTGTGCACTTTACTCATCAAGCTGCTATCTTTAGTGATGAGTGGTCATTAAAGAAAAGCATTTTAGCAGAATCTTTTCGCTCATTAAAAACTGTGTTATAATACATTTTCTACTGACTAGTCTACAGGAATCCTGATACAGTGGTAATCAAGAATATCACAGCTGCAGCTAAATTATGCACCACTACAACAGGATGTGTACATTCGAGACTAGACTTTAGACTTTCAGTGAAAGACTGGTCCCATCTCCAAAAGTTTACTTCTAGTCCAAAACCATGATAAGTGGGAGAAGGAAGTATTGTTAAACACAATATGTATATGAGGGAAAACAATACAAAGAAAGAACTTGCTCGAGATTACAAAGGAAAGCAGGAGCAAAGGAAGCTGGTAATTGAATCCGAATGTTCTAAAACACTGTTCTGTTGCCTTAATAGTGATTTTTTTTTGCCTTTAATTCTTTTTACTTCACTTAAATATTATGGTGGCAGCTGCCTCATAGAAATCAAAAAAAAAAATGGAAGGAAGGCAGGTGTCAAAAGTTTTTTGAACAAAAAAGCAAGCAAAACAAGAGATATGCTCTTTCTCCAGGGTGCATACTGACTTGTCTGCTGTCTTCATCATAAGAAGACCACACAACTTTGATACCTTCCCCAGTTCTTTTAAATAGGTCATTTTTATAATTGATAGTGTTACTGTGTAAAGCAATCTGCTGCTGAAACAAAGATTAAACCAAAAGTAAGCCTTGAGTCAGTGTGAATGTGCATATTATTCAAGGATCCAGTTTATTGTAAGGGTAATTTTACCCCTTAATACCCATTGAGTAAAAATGTTCAAAGTCAAAGTAATGACCTTACTGTAAATTATATTCCCAGAAGGGATGAGTCCTAACTGTCATACCAGAATAGTCCACCTCAGTCATTATGAAAAATGAAAAACTGGATGATCTGTACACATCTTAAACAACTCCATTTCACCTAATATTTTTCTTAGTAAATTTGCAAGCTGGCAACTTTTACATGTTCCCAACATTTTCTTCATTAACAGGACAAAGAGAGAACTTTTTTCTTACTCAATACACAGTCCAGCTGAAATTCAGCATTCAAGTAGACAGCAGAGAGGGGAAAGAAATAAGCAGCCCAGGAAACCTGCAAAGCACTAACCGTAAAGTACAGCTGGTTAAAGAAACAGCTTTGCGGAAAATGCAGTATTAAAGGCTTCACTGACCTAGAAGAGAGGAAACCCAGGCTCTGGCCACAGACTAGTGGGGCTGTGTGACCTTCTGTTCTGCACTTGGTTCCCCTGCCTTAACACCAACACCTACATGTAATCTACTCACTGCAAAGTTTATTGAGAGAAAATGAACTCATCCAAACTAGATGTCTCACATATGGCCACAAAAACCCATCCTTAAATTGCTTTTCTTTCTCTCCATTGAACAGAAGAAGACTTCTTGGCAGCTTTCTTAGCAGAGAAGGTGTAAACTCAGTGAAACAAATAATGGCCCAGCCTCTTCTTCAGGCTTTTACAGCAAGTAGTGTATTTGTTAGTCATGTGTCACTCCCACTATAGTAAGACGTATAGGAAAGGAAGACACTGAGCTCTTAGAGCAGGTTTGGAGGAGGGCCATGAAGATGATCAGAAAGCTGCAGTACCTCTCCCATGAAAATAGGCAAAGAGTTGACAGGCAGAGAGCTGGGGTTGTCCAGCCTGGAGAAGCAAAGCCTTCAGAGAGACCATTATAGAAGCCTTCCAGTACCTAAAGGAGGCTAAAAAAAATTTTACAATGATATCTTTTACCAAGGCTTCTAGTGATATGACAAGGGGCAACAGTTTTAAGTTGAAGACAGATTCAGGGAGAATATATAAGGTGGTGAGACACAAAACCAGGTTTCCCAGCGAAGTTGTGGATACTTCATGATTGGAAATATTTAAGGTCAGTTTGGATGGGACTTTGAACAACTCAATTTAATGGAAGTGCCCCTGACCATAGCAGGGTGAGTAGAAATAGATGAACTTTAACACTCCCTTCCATTCCAAACCTTTCAACTTTTCTATGATTATTAAAAAAAAATGTCTTCAACACACCACAAATTCAACCAGAATTCATGGTCAAGATAACATTCCTTTCAGGCTTGGATTTGTGGTGTTTGTGATGTTTCATCCCAATGTTCCTGCTCTCATGAGTTCCTCTCTTTGTGATATAAATATGTAGCATTACTGTAGCATGTGGGAAGGTTATTCACAGCATGGCTGGCTTGCACTATTTTGGTTGCTATATATTCACATCTCATTGCCTTGCAACCCTGGTTTTGTTAACACATCTCTGGTATTGATTTAATAGTTGTGCACATGTTCTTAAAGGCTATTTTAGTACAAGGCCCCTTAAAGCTTTTGAAGCGAATCAGTTCCTTTGAGAAGTCACTATTTGCAGGCACACAGGAAGCATGACAATTTTGCCAGCTGGATCTGAAGGAAGGAAGGAATGGAAACATAAAAACCTTTCCTTAATTTAAACAAGGACTGGCCCCTGGTAATTATTTCTAGATCTCAGTCATGTCCTATGAACGTGTACTCTGTTTTTCAGGGACCCCGAAAGGTCAGGTGTGGTACCTTTCCTCCGAGCAAGGAATATGGTCTGGATCCATGCTCAAAACTTGAACCCAGCTTGCCTAGGGCTGACAAGGCAGAAACATGAAAGTATGGTCTGAAAAACCTTGAAAACACACCACTTAAAGAAAATATGGATACTGTCCCTAATTTGCCCTATCTTGAAACAAAATCTGTAAAATTTTGTACAGCCTTGGAGTAATACTGCAAAAAAATCCTGTGGCCAGCATATCTCTAGGACAATAAAGTATTATCAAAACTATTTGAGAATTCATTTGAAGACATGGCATATTTCAGTGGGGAAAAACAATTGTTAAAGGTCAAAACAATTTTTCTGCCATTATTAAAATAAAAGTATTTTGAGTTCAGACTGATGATTGCCTCAGCATTTACCTTTAGTTTTGTTTTGGTGGGGTTTTTTTTTGTTTATTTGGGGGTTTTTTTGTTTTCACAAATTATCTCCAATGAAATATTCTAAGCCTTCAGATTTTTCAAATGATGAGCAATGCCCCTCCTAAAGAAATCATTTAAGGTCAGTGTGAATGGAATTTTTTTCAGTCAGTGAACTGAAAAAATCAATTATTCCAACAGCCACTGCAGTGCACAACTCAAGGGCAATGTGAGACCAGGAGACAAACTGGAAAAGAAGAACTGACTGATCCTGCCCTAATACTTTTCAATATAGTGCTACCCAACTTTTTTCAACAGGTTCCCTGTTAAAGCTTCCAGTTGAGTCTCATATCTTGCTCAAATCTTACTAGGTTTGGTGTTAACAAAAATGAACAAACAAAACAACACAAAGAAAATAAAAGCAAGGAAGTTCTGAAACTAGAAGCTGAGAAGAATCTGAAACTAGAATGTCTGAAACTAGAAGCTGAGAAGAGTATAAATACATTTTCATTGTTTAATTTAACTAGCAGCCACCTTAAGAAATATTTTATCAGTATTTAAATACTTCTTCAGATGCATAATGTTCTCTTACCTCCTCTATTTTTTCATGTCATTTGCTAAAACTAGCTTGGGAAAAATTAAGAGGATATAAGACATAGCTTCAAGACAGTAGACATATGATTATAGTGATATCATAGTGATGTGTAGCACTGCAGAAAAACAGAAGTTTTGTCAACATGTGAGTTCTCCCAAAATCAACTCAAACCAAATCTAGATCTCTTGTTAAAAAACATAGGTAATGATAGCAATTCTTTTTTCTCCTCTTTCTGCATACAAGACCAAATGAAATATAAGTCCCATCAAACTCAAGATCCAATCTTGAGTCACCTAGGTCACCTAGTTCTATGTGCACCAATATATTCTGTTATCAAAATATTTTGATGTTTAGGGAGGAAAATCTATTTCTAATTTAATTTTCCACTTCTCCTTATTTCCCTATTTCTCTGCAGCAAAAGTTAAATTGATTTCAGTGTAGGTGCACTAGCCTGAGAACTAGTCAAGATCTGTGTCTATAAAGTGGTAGGATCACATGAAGTTTGCCATCTGGCCATGGGGCATAAATGTAGAATTAGCATCATGTTTTAGCACTTGTGACTTCCTTGCTGTAGATGAATTTACAAATAGCTTGACATCCTGCAACAAGATTTTGAAGTAGTCTTTTTCTACAATCCTGCTAAAGATGAAAAATAATTGAGGTGCCAAAATTAAGTGACCTAATTCTCATATGGGAACAGTATTTTTCTACTGCCAACAAGGCTTGTCTGAAATAATTTTTGGATTCTGATTAACAAAAACTAAGGCCATTGAACAACCTTTGTGAAGGAGTAAAGGAAAAGGATAGTAAATTAATTTTCATTTAATTGAGGATCAATGCCTTTTGCCTTTAAGCAACACCACTTAAAAGTCAGTCTGTTGCCTGAAAGTAATGTGCTTTTTATTGTTTGGCATAACTCCAAGGCTTGTTACAACTCCAAAACCAAGTAAAAATTAAAAACTGTTTCTGCTTCTTTTTAGTTTGTTTACTTCTACATTTGCATGCCTCTGTGTATCTTCAGTTTCATTGTTTTTCATGTTTCTGTGACTCTTTCACACTGTAACAGCAGAATGAAAATCATGACTGTAAAGCCTTCAGAATTTCCAGAGCAACCACAGAGTAGGAGTTTTATCTGTTATAAATACTACAGTTAATGCTTTTTTAACTAAATGAACGTATTTCAAGTTGATAGGTCCTTTTAAATCCTTCTGCTCTGATAATCTGTATTTCTGATTATCTTATGCATAAGTACCAGCTTGAATTTTTCAAAGTGAAACCTCATTTTCTTATTTTCTGCAAAGCTTTGCAACATGCAGTTTTGGATTTTCCCACTGATGTTGAGATGAGGATTTATATGACATTTCTAAGTTCTGAGAGTGACTTGATTTTCTTCTTCAAACTCCCCAGGTAACTTGTCTTCTTTTAAGCAATCTCTTTCACGGCCCAGTTCAGCAAAAGCATTTAAGCGCAGGTTTAATCCTCAGTGAAGTACATAAAATATTAATATCACTCCACATCCTGAAGCTAACACCAAAAGGTGTGACATTCCACCTCCTTTTCACTTCAAAGACCAGTAGTCCAGATATTTTCAGAAAGGCAACATTTTTCATTTAATAGAAAAATAACATTAATAAAAAAATCTTTCTCTGATCTTTCAGATCCTGCAAAAGCCAAGACTACTTCTAACTATTATCCCATCATAAAAAAAATATTTTATGATAATTAAAGTAAATAGCTTCCATGGTTTTGGCAATGAAGCCTTATTCTTTCAATTTGATAAAGAGAACTCCATATTTAAAACTGATACTCGAAGGTATCACTGCTTAATGTATTTAGATTCACCATCCTTAGTAGTTGGGGCCAGCTGAGAATTTTCCAATACAGTAGTATTCTGCTGGAAAACACTGTTTCAGGGATTAAATATGTTCCTTTTGGAAGTCCCCTTCTCCCCTGCCTGCCCCAGCAGGATCCAGCCCCTTGATGTGCCTATGGGATTGTGATGAGAAGGAGCAAGTTCAAGAGGAGCAGTGGGAAGTGTCTGCCAAGTCTCATGATGGAAAGCAGAACTGAGAGAGATAAGATTAACAAACACTTTGGGAACCAGCTATATTTCTACGAGCCAGCTGGACTGAGCCACCTGCAGCACTGCCTGGTTTCAATGAAGCAGCACTTTATGGTGTTAATTTCCTCATTCTTCTTTACTTACGATGTCAGGATCACTGAAAAGATACTGCACACTACATTTTCATCTGCAAATTGACCCTAGAGTTTTTCAATTCCTGTCAAAATTATTCCCTTGTACAAGAAAAGCCAACAGACTTTGTTCACTATAGATAAAATTTAGCAATGCTTCATTCTTTAAAGCAACGTTTTTATGCCTGAAGCATCACAGAATCACTGAATGTTTTGGGTTGGAATGGACCTTGAAGATCATCTCGTTCCAACTTCCCTGCTGTGGGCAGGGACACCTTCCACTACACCAGGTTGCTCAGAGCCCCATCCATCCTGGTCTTGAACACTGCCAGAGATGAAGCATCCACAATTCCTCTGGGCAACTTGTTCCTGTGTCTCACCACCCTCACAGTACAGAAATTCTTCCTAACATATAATCTAAACCTATTCTTTCACTTAGAAGCCAATCCCCCTTGTCCTATCACTGCATTTCCTGTCAGACTCCCCCTTCAGCTTCCTTGTAGGCTCCCTTCAGGTACTGGATGGAATCTATATACAATAATAAAATATGTACTATTATAAGGCTCATTTGTAAATGTATTAACTCTTTCACATCCTAGCAAATTTTCCTTTCATTTCTATTAGGATCTCTGCTTGATTTTTTTTCCCCCAGCCTTTTGAAATGGAATGTAACCACTGCTTACAGTACCCTGTATTGCTGGATTTGGATGACATTACTATTTTAGGATGGATGGGCAATTCAATGTTTGTATTTCAGGATCCTTGGGCAAGTCCCTACTGTTGTTTACAGAACATTTTTGTAAAGTACATTTGTAAGTGTCATGCTGAATAATGGCTATTAGGGTTAAATGGGGTATGGCATTTGGAAACATTGCAAACTCAGAACCTTTCACAATTAATAATACAGGGGGGAAAATATCATAGAATGCTTTATGGCAGAGTTCATTTAATGTACATCTATGTTTGTGCTGACTGCATTTCTGTTACATTACCATGAAAATCATGCCACTAATGAGATATGGTTCATTTTAAGAAACACTAACAATGATATTTGAGAAAACCCAGAATGTCAATTCCACAATCCACTGCCAAAAAAAAATATACTGTTCATATTTTTAAATGTCACGTTGCAAAGGTATCTTGGTTTCTTTTCAAGCCCTGTAGGCATTGTATAAAATAGCATGTGCTCCTGAAATTACCTGGCCATAACTGATGTTCAATGATCATTGTTCCTGCAATACAGCTGGGAATTCAGAAATTCAGCAGTCAGCATCTGATTAGCCACATTTAATCATCAGGAGCAGCAGTTCTAGGAGCATATGCCTAGTCCTGCTAACTCTGTCTTGTCTCCTTCTCCACAACAACAAGGTTTCCCCACTTACAGTCTATTTGCTCACAGCTAACCCAAGGATGAAGTATTCACTGGACACCTGCACCACCTCTCCAAAATGACAGAGGATTATTTCTTGATCTGCCTTGAAGCAAAGATGTAACTTTTCCAGACAGGTCTGTGAGTTTAGCTGATAATGAGATGACTGCTTCTTTTCTAGTTATAATGGTTCATTTTGGACATGAAATGTTCAGTTTACATTACATTACATTTTTTAAGCTTAAAATGTACCCCTTGCACTGCAGGTCCCCTTGGTATCTTTGTTTAAAATACATATAAAAAATTCCTTATCTGCTACTTTATTTAAGCCTTCCATATGCTGACGTGAAAAGACAGGTTAGCAATAAAATTAATTTTTTTAGGAAAAATGGTGATGGGAAGCTTACAAAATCCACCTTGTGGTGAACCCAATTCTAATAAAAATATTTTATTTCTTCTATAAATATAACATTTTTACTAAATCAGGTTCATAAATTACTTCTTTTATTTTCTGGGAAAAATATAAAGAGAGAACTATTATTTTAACATGAAGTTTAAAACACTTCATCCAATACTAATGCATAAATCAAAAGAATTTCCATTTAAGTGCTTTGCTTTTTAATATATATATTAAATTTAACACAAAAATTAAATTGAAGTTTTAAGCATTTTGAGCAGCTCTTCAGACTGCAATAAAGTGAAAACACATCTCATTAAGTCACTGAAACTCGTCTAAGGCTTATAAGTAACCATTGCCATGCTTGTTAAACAGGGGTTCACATGCAGAGAAAGACTGCTAATCACCTTCCCAAAAAACATGATTTGAGATAAAATAACTTGAAAAAAAAAAAGGAATCTTGTTACTTTGCCTCTGTGTGCTCCAAATTACAGAAATAGCAATGCACATACACTTTACTTGGGCATACAAATATTTACAAGCTGGTTTAGCAGCTCAGTCTAAAGGCTCTACCCTGACAAACTCTGTGCCTGGGTACCTTCAAATGGCTGCACAGGAACTGCCACATCTACAGGGATATGTCTGCCCAGAAAGGACAACTTCACAGGCATTTATTTCACTCCACAGAAATAATGCCTCATTCAGAATTTCCCTAAGCTTCCAGGGACAGGGAGATACATGGCATATGTGCTGTTCTTTTTTCTAACCTTTCCTACATTTGGTCAGTGCCAGAGTTAGGATGCTGAGCTACACAGAGACTTTTGCTGACCCTGACCCACTTTTTTTAACAGATCTATACCATGGCTTAGATACTTATGGTGTTTTATTTATATTTAGGCTCAACACCTAGCTGGACTTAAGTTTTACTTTGATATGAAATTTAAGAAGTTTCCCCTGAGTGTTTGCAGAAACAAACCTCCTAAACATAAGGGCTCTGAAAATCTTCTTTAACAGCAAACTGAAACCTTCCCTATTGCCTGTGCTGCTGTCAGCCTCTGTTCCATGTCCTAACCCTGCTAAGATTTGCTGCTCTGTTTTATGAACATCAGAATTGCTTTAGTAGTGCAATGTCCCAAGAAGACATGTAATCTAAATCCATCAATCTGTCCAAAACAGGTACATCATTCCATAGTCAGTAGTTTATTTTGTGACAGTATATACGCAATAAAATAATGCAGTGAAATATTTTAGTGTGAGGAGTATAGTTCAGTATAGGTTAATAAAATCTAAGTAATTCTTCATGGCACGTTATTTGTCCACAGTAATTTACTAGGTAGATGTGTGAAACCCCATTGTAGTCAGTAGAAATTTATGTGCTGGATGGTCTTTGGCTTTTCTTAATTTATAACTTCAAAGGACATTTACTTTCCCCACAGCAATTGAATAACAACCAGGAGTTCTAAGAATTGCATGATTTCTGGTGAAAAAAACAAGATGCTGATTAATGATGACCTCTTTTACAATGCAGAGTTGAGAAAAGCTTTGAAACTGCTGTTTTTTAAAAGTGATGCATTCCCTGTTGAAAGCACTGTAATGGTTAGAAATATTTTGGGAACTAAAACACTTTTGAACATATATTGAATGGTTAAAAAAATATGCACATAAATAGAAACACCTACTTAAGACAATTTTTGAAAGAATTTAAGCTAAACTACTGTAATTTATATTCTACAGCCAGCCCCACTAGTTTGAATATGGGAATAGAGCACTAGCTAATGTGGATGTATGAGAAACGATCACACAACACTGAAAATGAAAACATTATTAATTAACTGCATGAGAAAACAGCATCATAAAGCACTTGAGGGTGTTTTCAGAAAACTTCATTACTGATGGTAAAGGCTAAAAAACTTTTAAGAAAAAAGTTGTCTCCCATAATCAAAGTATCTGTGGAGTTAGCAGCACAACGTGAGTCTAGTCTGTGAGCAAAATGCTGTCTCTCTGGAAACTGCTAGAATGTGTCACTTCAGCTGATCCCAAAATGAGAGATAAGAAACAAGTGTGAAATCATTTGTTGTGGAGGTTAGCATTTTATTAACAAACACCAGCAGTTTGATGTTTAACAGGATCTGAAACATATGATTTCCAAATTGCTGCAAAAGGCACTGAATCTCCTTTACAGTTACATCTCTCCTGATAGAGGTCCTTCCTTTTGCTGTTATTTCCCTACCTGTTTAACAGATCTTAGCTTCAAAACAAAATTATTAATACCTTTCTTACCTAATTTCCTAATTAACCCCTTCTCTGCTTCATTAAAAATGGCATATACACTTTCCCGGAAGCAAACTTAGCATGTTGATTTAATGCCATCACTGTGACTTTATCAGGATAACTATAATGTGCATGCTAGACATAGATCTAGGGCTGCTCAAAACAAAATCACACTAATGAACACCTCTCAAACCAAGGTTGTAGGAAAGGGACATTGAACCAGTAGCAAACCAGCCAGTGTGCATCACAAGAAACAGTTCTCTTAAAACGAAGAGCTCTGGTGCAGCAGTACTTATGTTCAGGCTGATGCCCTTCCATTTTATGACCTTTGTTACCCAGCTACATAGAGGGCAGAACTGGGGAATAAAGCTAATGTGTCTTTAGATTTCTTGAATAAATCAGTGCTTGAAGAGGAAAAAAAAGCAAAGTGAAAACCGAACTCTTATCTATCATGAATTCAACACAATATCCATTTTCTCTCTGTTTGGAAGGCATGCTCTTAGTTTTCTGCTGCTGCAGAGAAATTAATTCTCTAGATGATACATGAGATACAAAACATCTTCACATACAACCCAGTTACTTCACAGAATCATAGAATGACTTAGGTTGGAAGCCTTAAAGATCATCTAGTTCCAAGCCCCCTGCCATGGGCTGGGACACCTTTCACTGGACCAGGTCACAGAGCCACATCCAAACTGCCCTAAAACACTGCAGGGCTTGGAGCATCCACAAATGTGCTGGGCAACCTGTTCCGGTGACTCAGCACCCTCACAGTACAGAAATTCTTCCTAGTATCTAATCTAAACATACTCTCTTTCAGATTGAAGTCATCCCGCCTTGTCCTGTCACTGCATGTCCTTGTAAATTGTCCCTCTCCATCTTTCTTGTAGGCTCCTTTCAGGTGCTAGAAGTCTGCAATTAAATCACCCTGAAGCCTTCTTAAACAGAAGCAACCTTTACTGACAAGAACCTAGTCTTCCTCTGGTCTCAGGAATTAGTAGAACTCTGCAGTGAACAAGATATTTGAGCACAGGACCCTTTACTACTTCTAGAGTTTGCAGGAAAATGATGAATGAGGGAGTACTGCAGAAAGAGTGCAGGAGCACCACTTTTGATAACTGGACTCTACACCTGCTTTCTCTCACATGTTATCAAAGCATTGCCAGGTAAATGTTTTGTATTGCAGTAGCCACAGCTGCAGCAGTGATGGCAGTTTCTTTATGCATCATCACGTAAGCCTTCAAGTTGTCAATGTGCCCCACAAAAATGCTGTAGCAGTCAGGGAATGGTGAGATATAAAAAGCTAAATAATATTTAGTACTGTGGAAATAAAGCAAAGCATCAACTGAATCTCATTAGTTTAACATTAGGACAGCCTCCAAAACGAAACATTTAAATCTTGAGCTGTTCATGCTTTGCTATTTCCATCTCTAATACAACAATGTCAGAAACCTTTTTGTAGCATGCTATAAAATTCTACTCAGTAAGAGCTAAGTCTTCAATTCATACAGAAATTAATGTCTTTTTCTCTGGAGGATAGTCTGCATTAAATGTCATACAGAGAGCATGGGCCAAATTTTTAGCAGTAAGGGTAAGATGGAATGGTGAATCCCTCTGTTTAAAGATCATTTACACTTTGATAAGTGGGGACCACTTAAAATAAAAAAAAAAAAAAAAGGATGTTATCATGAAATTAAAGAAAGAATTATCTCTACTACAATGTAGCCTTTAATATCATGATCATACAGTAATAATGCTAGGAAATTAACTAATACCTAATTTCACTGTTCCACAGCTTTCAAAAGGTAAGTTTGCAGTTCATTCTGTAAGTAATTATATACACATTTATATATCTGAGACAATACTCTCTTTTGAATCTTGTTAGAAAAACTTCTATAACACACTTCACAGGATGAGATTAGCAAAAATGAGTACAGGAGAAAAGTGATGGAAATTAAAGGCAAAAGACTTCTTTGAAAGAGTAAAATTTTATTTTTAAATGTCATTCCCAATGTGTTTGCAAAAATCATTACAGAAGCACTAGGCAGCAAAAATGGTGATAGTAACATTAACAAAACAATGGACAATCATCAACAAACTGAAAACCAAACAAATATTAAGATATTATGTTCCAATTCTGAATCAGCAGACATCTTCCATGCAAGAATATGGTCTCTCATTCCCAGACTGACAAATTTTAAACCAAATATTCTGCTATACATCCCATTTTATCTTTCCCTGTATTATTAATATTTAGACAGACAGCATGCCTTTTAAATTTCTTTGGATCTTTTTTGTTACATTTGCAGAGGAATTGATCCATGGATCTGCATCTTGTAACTACTTTCATTAGTAGGCAATATAGAGAACATCAAACGGGCTAGTCTGACAAAATATTAACTACTGATGAATTAAAATGCATGCAGAAATTTCTTTACATTTCTAGGTGACATGAGAAATTATAACTGTGAGTTTTGTTTCTGCAAATGTTTGAACAAAAGGCCTTTCAAGGTCCTTTCCAACATGGGTTTTCTCTGATTCTATGAAAAAAACTGCAAAGTTTATCAGCACAGAACATATTGGTAATATTTTTTTTAATAGGACATATCATCCTGATTAGAACTCTAATGAAAAATTACTGTCTTAGATACTTATTAAAGAAAGTTTTTGAGAAGAAGGGATAAATACAGACGGGGTTTGTGTGTGCATTCTAAGTGCACAAGCAACAGAGGAGTAGTACAGTTAGGGTCTAAGGAGACAACTGAAGGACATAAGGATCAGAATCTGAAGAAACAGAAAGCAGGACTCATGGAAAGAACGTGAATAGCAGTCTCAGGCTCTCTAGCTGCCCATATCTAAACACATAGATGGAAACATTCTTATTAGCAGGAGGGTATCACTTGTTTTGAATACCTCAAGTTTCTACATGTAAACAACTAATAGGGTAGCAGAGTGTAAAATCTGGAATTATTAGCAAATTGCTGATACTACTTCAGAATAACATTTTTGTTACTTTGATGAATGTGAAACAAAGAGCAACACTACCAGTATAAAGTATAATGTTGCGTAAGATCTTCATTTTAATGAAGTTTTTAGAAGTTAGCAACAAAAACGAAGTATTGAGGTGCATCAGGAACAGCAAGAACAGCCAGTCAAGGAAGGTGATTGTCCCACTCTACTCTGTGCTGGTGCAGCCTCCCCTTGAGTCCTGTGTGCAGTTTTGGGTACCGGAATATGAGAAATAAAGCTATTAGAGAGCACCCAAAGGAGGGCTACAAAGATGGTGAATCATATGAGGAGAGTCTGAGGCCACTTGGTTTGTTTAGCCTGGAGAAGACTGACAGCTTTTTACAGGTGAGGTAAAGCAGAGGGGCAGCACTGTTCTCTTCTCTGTGGTGATCACTGACAGGATGCAGCATCAAGCTGAGTCAGGGGAGGTTTAGGCTGAACATTAGAAAAAGGTTCTTTAACTACAGAGTAGTTGGGCATTGGAACAGGCTCCCCAGGGAAGAGGTCACAGCACCAGACTGAGAGAGCTCAAGAAGTGTTTGGACAGAACCCTCAGGTACATGGTGTGACTCTTGGGGATGGGTGCTTTCCAGGGCCAGGAGTTGGACTCAATGATCCTTGTGAGTCCCTTCCAGCTTAGGATATTCTACAATTCTATGACAAATAATCTCTGTTCCCTGAAGCTTCAAGGCCCTCCCTCCAGCTGCAGTATTCTAATCCTGAAGGAAAGCAAAAGGACCTACTATCAATGAATTTATGGGTCCTTACAAGACCATTAAACTGATTGCAGCATGACCTTTCTCCTTTTTCATTGGCCCCAAGTCCCCAAAATACATATACTGTCAGGAGCTCTAGAACATTTGCTGCCTTTAGACCAGGTCTGTAGCAAATCCCCAAGAGGACACTTCCTGCCAAGCAGCAAAAATGTAAGCAGAAATTGTTGGACTTGTTTCATGGAAGCAGCGCAGAGAAAATGCCATAAGGAGTAGTAATTCTTCTCCACCTGGACCTTAAAATACATGCATGAGATATTAATGATAGAGAAAATTTGTTGGGGAAAAAACTAAACAAATATTTTTATTGATGTAGAAATGAGTTACTGGAAGAGGAAAAGGCAGAATTTAAAGCACCATGAGCTTCTAACATGTTCAGAGCCAACCTGTGCTTGTCCCAGAATTAAAAAAAAAATCCTCTCTGCTGGTTACAGGAACAGAATTGAAGCAACTCTGTTCCTTGTGGTTATATTTCTATTAAATCTGTTTTGAGATCTTGCAGAAGCAAGCTTGTGGTGAAAACTGAACTCTTAGAAAGCAGATCTGTCTACTAAAATTCATTAACTATAGTGCTGGGGAAACAAACAAATAAACAAACCAACCACAACAAACCCCAGCTTTTGATATGGTTTCTCAAATGCTTCACATGGTTAAAAGGCACTACTGAGAGATCAGCAGCAAAAGTATTAAGAAAAAGTAGGAATGAAGTAGTAAAGGCAAAAGAGAATAGTTGCATTTTCAGTTGAGGAAAGTTTATTGTACTCACGTCTGAAGAGAATAGCAAAGGATACCTTGGAGGAAAAAAAGCAAAGGAGTAAAGAAAATCTAAAGAAAATCAGAAATAAATAAGAAAATTATATTGCCTTCCTTCCAAAAATATCAAACCAGTACAGAAGTTTAGCAGTAAGTCCTAAAAAAGCACATGATTTTGAAAATTATGGATCCTAGCATGTCTTCAAATTAAAATGCATCTTTACATAAAATACAACTTGTCTGTTCACTAATTTCCCTGTCTTCCAATTATGCTTTTCTTCTGTAATATATTCACTGTAATACAAATTCTCTTAGAAACCCGACCCATTGCCATTAGAATTAAAAGTGAGATTAAGATTCATTCTTTTCTCCAGAGCAGTTCAGGGTCACCACTGTCATTCTTCATAAACTAGCTTAGAAAAGTGCAACTGTTCAGAATAAAGCTTAGAAAATGCTAGTGTACTGCATTCTTATGATTTCTGCTCACCATATCTCATCACTGAAATCTACCTTTCCAGTCAGATTTTAACAGTGATGCAAGGAGTAGAACAGGCCTTTGTGGCCCTAACAGGGCCACATCAATAGGACTCAGAGAGGTGCAGAAAGATTTGAATAATTGTGCACCACTGACTTACATCATGACTAAAGTAATGCTAGAGAAATCTGTATCCCTGGATATTTCATTCTGATATTTGGGATTTAAAACAGTGTTTTGGTTATAAAAGCTTCACAATATTTTGGTTTTTTTCCACGTGCAGCCCATTTGATGGTTTTCTTGGTTGATTCCCTGCCATTCTATGCTCTCCCTCAATGCCTCCTTACCACTAGCAACATTCTTCCCACACAGATTTTCACAACTGCTCACTCATGCCAAAAGTCTGATTTCCAGCTCATGTCAAGATTTTCTAAGACCACAATATTTTTACCTTTCCCTACTCTCAGATAGAAACTGACAGAACTCAGTAAAAAATTTAATACTGTTCTTTGAGGACCACCTAATGCTCTAACTTGTAAAACTCATATAGATTTTAATTAATTCAGACTTTGCTTTCAGATACATGACTTCTCATTCAGTCTTTACAGAGGTATGGGTCTGTCCCCGAGACTCAGATTTACAGGCTAACAGAAGCTTTGTGTCAGTCTGCTGTTGTTGGTGATGAATTGGGTGCAATCTGAAGCAGAACTGCTGAGGTTAACCTGGAGCCTACTGGACATTTTGTAAAATATTTTCAGATTTGAGTAGTAAGGGGAAAAGAAGGTTAGAAAAGATGGCTTCCTCACAGGAGTAACCTGGAAAAATAATAAGCTAGGAGAAACATTGCTACAGAATATTAGTTTATTAACAAATTATATTAAATTGGTTATCTTCATTTCCACATAGCACATTCCTCACTCTTCCAGAAATGCTTATGTAGAGTGTGAAATGCCATCCCAGAAAAACTCTTGATGCCTCCAGAAACTGCTTTCTGCAGACTTTCTGCCTCCAGAAACACTTTCATTGCATGTTCTAAATGGTATGAAATCAGAAGTGTTGACAAAGAAGTGCTGTGACTTTCATGGTTCATACACAGGGCTTCAAAATACAGCTTATTGAGTAGAAAAAGGATCAGCCTCCTATTGAAGATAAAAATATCTTCTGGGCTTTCACAAAATCAAACTACTTTTATGTAACTGATGGAGACCACAATGGAGTAATTAAGCAAGAACTTCTACACAAATCTCTTCAGTTTCATCATATGCAGAATCCCTTGCCCTAACCACCAGCAAATGCATAATAATTTAGTTCATTCTCACAGGCAACAGATTTTAAAACACATCAAGGATTGTGTGAGACTCCTGCACATCTTTTAAATTCTTCTTCAGGCTTTGTACAACTAAAGTTCCAGTGTGCTCTGAACATCAAACACAAGCAAAACATTAAAAACTGCCACATCAGGTTAGCAGGTCTAACCAAACATAACATTGATAGGGAGAATTATGACATTTGACAGTAAAGAGCAGAATAGTGCAGTTGATCTAAATGTAATAAGCTAACATTTTTCTTACTTTCTTTATATATAACAAAGGAATCAAAGTATGATCAAAATAGTAGTTCATTTGATAAAAAGGCCAACTCAGCTGACAATCTAGTATGGCAGATACAGATATGGAAAGGTAGAAAGGCTGGGCTCCCACCTGATTGTTAATTAAATCATTACTTGACTAGATTCTCTCATTTATGCCCACAATTATATGGCATGAAAGCTGACTTGAAGTTCACAATTGTACTTTCAAAATTCAGGTAGAGGAAGGCTTAGCTTTCTGATCTAGTAAAGGTATATCAGAAGACAAAAGTAAAAATCCCTGAAAATCTCCAAATGAGGAAGGAATGAAGAAAATTGCTTCACCAAGTTCTAAGCTCTGTTTAGACCAGAAGTCATGGTGGCCCTGAAAATGCTGACAGGCACAGGCAGTTCTGCACTGGTTGCCAAAGTAATGCCACATCTATTGTTTCACTTCCTTGTATAGTTTAGTGCTCAGTCAAAGGGTCATGGATGCCCTTGGACACTCTCCAGCCCTTCTGAAACATTTAGACTTTTTGTCAACTCTGGCTCCCTTCTCTGAGGCACACAGCCAGCAGCCTTGAAGCACACAGCAAAGAAAGACACAATAAATCCTCCCTGAAATGTGGGAACACTGGAGGTACAGTGAGGGAAACTTTTCACTTCCTGCATCTCAATGCAACTGCATTATGGCTGACATTATTTCATCACATGACTCAATTATTTTTTCTCCTAATAGAAAAGATTTCTTGTCTGGACAGTGACAGGACAGCAAGTGCTCTTGACTTTGACTATCTCAGGAAAAAGTGTTTTCTTAAAGGAGTAAAACATCTTAGAACTCTTACTTAATGTCTCCTCCTAGAAGAAAAAGAAACACTTTATTTCAAAGAAGTAGAGCAGTAAATTACATTATTTGCCTTGGAAAACTCAACTGCATCTCATGTTTGTCAATTAATCAAAACTAAAAAACTTAACAAAAAAAAAATTAACAAATCAACAAGAAATAAAAAATACTTCTCCATACTTGTTATACCATAACCACCTCACTTCATGTGTTTTCCACCTTTCTGCTTTTGCCAAGGTCACTCAAGGCCACTTTTCTCTTCCAAGCAGGAGATGTTGAGACTCAAAATAACACCCTTAAAATTTCTTAATATTACTGAAAAATCAGTGTCAGTACACATCTTTGCATTAATTTCATAGGAAGCGAATTGGGTGTCCAAGTTTAGAATGGGGACCACTGTTGCTGGTGTGACAGACAATTTGGGGGCAGAGAGAACTGAAGACTGAGCTGTTGGTACCCATAATATGTTCCTCTAAGAAGCAACAAAAGATGAAGCAATCAACATCAAAAAAGAATTCTCCTTCCTCAATATTTTGACCCATTCCCATGAATTATTCCTTGAAAGTCAGCTTATTTTGTCTATCTTTTGTCTGGTTTCAGAATCCCTTTTTATTGGAAACCTTACCAACACTGCCAAACAAGGAGAAATACTGAAAAACACAATAACCCATAATACAACATTCTGTGTCCAAAATTGTGAAAAACAGCCACAACTCAGAGCAGTTTGCAATTCTCGGTTCTCCAACCTAAACCAAGCCTTTAAATATAAACAAAGTCAACAGTCACGCAGTTTTTTTATTTATTTTTCACTTAGGAAAGAATACTGGGAAGGCAAGAGTGAGATGGATTGCCTGGAGTTCTAATGGCACTTATTACTTTGGGTTTACACAAGGAGGAATTCATACCTAGTTACTTAATAATATTGATGGCAGCATCAATCTTGCCAACTGAAAATGGCTAATCTACTTTAGCAGCAAGTTCATCAAAGGTTAAGTCCTTTCTTTCTATATTTTTTTTTTACCTGTAGAAGAGGAAGGGGGTCAAGAAAAGGACCTTCCATAGAGCATTTGCAGTCTAATTCTATAAATAGGCTAATATGGCAATTCACAACTAGGAAGGAAGAGAGGAATGAAAAAATCATAGATTCTTAAGAAAACATTATAGCACATAGATTAAAAAGGTTATTGCTTTGAAGATTGAGGAGTTTTAAATGAAAGTGGCTGAGGCAGAATAAAATGGTTACCCACAAAAAATTAGATTCTAGGAGGTGAGTTGGTGATGAAATGCTGAGCTGGCAGGAGGCCAGTATTGTCCAGTTTCATTCCATTGAGCAGGAGGGATAATGTCAGCTGACATGCTGGCAGCAAGAAAGGCCTAGGAGATGGATGGCAGTTTAAATACAGACTGGTCCAGCAGTCAATGGAAAGCTTGTTGCAATGACCAGACTAATTATTCTATCCACTGGGATTTGGAGTATTTTAAAGTAACTACAGAATCCACCTGTCAGGGAAGCAGTTGGGGAAAGGGCAATCCCGTCAACTGAAAATGCACATGACTGGTGACAGACCAGATGTAGCACCAAGACAGACAGCAGGCAGTATCCTCAACAGTGTGACACTGAAGTTAATGCAGGACAACTTTACATCCTGCATTTTGAGAACTGACTCCAGATTTACACAGAAATTAATTAATTCAGAGTATGGCCATATTGAGATTTCCTACCAAGTGCACAAAAAAGACTTTTATAAAGAAAATCCACTGGTCTGAAAAAAGAAACTGTACTTAATACATGTCAGAATTTTATCCATGAGATAGATGTTCAGCAAAAGTAAATGAGCACACTTCCATGCTATCAGCCCCTACTATCTTCCATGGGACAGTGGCAGTATTTGCAGAACAGCTGTCTCTCCAAAGCAGATGTTGAAATATTTCACAAAACTACTGGAGTAACTAATAGAAACATTAATCTATTTCTCTGAAACTGAAAATCCAATCTTGCTGAGCATCACCACACAGAGGATTTTACTGTGGGAGGAGCTACAGGTCGTAGCCAGATGGGATCCTATCAGGCCACAGGCTTTAAAAACACAGGAAACTGAAGACACCTTCCAAAAAAGAGGGGATTATGAAATGGATAGTCTGGGTGCAATCTAGACTTGGGTAGGATTTGACTAAATAAAGCCCATTAGAAACGGAAAAATCATTATGGATATGTTGCCCTTATAATAGGGACCATGTCTGTGGTGGGGACAGCAGGTATAGGAGTAAGATGGTAAACTGGTGACTATCTAGGTCTGAAAATAATTTGAGCAGAGGCAGAGGAGTAGCTATCTGAAGGCTGGAAGGACAAACCAATTGCAGAGAGCAATCAACCCAGGCATGAAGACTTCCTAGCTCTCACCTAATGAGCACGAGGGACAGAAACTGCTCTCTGAGCCATGTCTTGAGAGAGGAGGCATCTGAACAGGCTAATGGCAAAATACAGACACACTCAATCAATGCTGACAAACTTATACTTAACTGGAGTGCTTGTAGAATAGTAGCCAGTATCCAGGGAAGGAAAGAAAGATTGTGCAAACTTGTAACCAGGTAATTGCAGGCTACAGCATGACCCACTTTTTATTTTTCTGTGGAAAGCATTCTGCTTTTAATTTCAAGTCACATTCTATGAATGGGGTTAAACAAACATCTAGTTAGGAAGGATATGACTTAAACTTTAATGTAAATCAACCTTTTTCATGAGTAGCATTGGGGCAAAATATGAAAATAGACGGGTTTTTTGTCTGTGGTTCACTTCCTACTTTAGAAACCCAAATTAACCATTTCATCTTTGATGATATCATCCTTCTCTGATGTCAACTGTCAACACGTTACTTCGTTATGTTTTTTTAAATTTATTTTCATCTTTAAGGTCAAAAAGACTACTATCTCACATAACATGTAATACTCAAATTCCGAGTTAATATATCCACTTTTTTTTTGGTTCTATTTAAAGTGTCTTTCCTCTCTGGTGTAACTTCACTGATGTAATTTTGATGTAGCAAACAACCATACCAATGATATATTCCAGGAAAAAAATAGTTCCCTGACAATATATCTGGTTGCTTCCTTACCTTTCTCAACAGAGGAAAAAAGACATTCCTTAACTTAAAAAGTGGACAGGAAATTAAACACAGTCACAGAACACCAGATTAGAAGACAACAATCACATCTTCCCACAGATGCCAATTGAAAATTTAGGTCATGGAAAGAATTGATAAAATTATTTATCCAACTCTCTCTGCTTCTTGCAGCCTTCTTGCATCCAGCTTCAAAGTATTTGCCCCCAACAATATCATTCTTACCAAACTTTTGAAACTCTTGTAAACTCTTATAACTCCAATCACAATAAATGGAACCAGATTTCCATAGTTAAAGCACTGACTACAGCTGGGTGCCATAAAAGCCATCTTACAGCAATCAAAAAGAAGTTTGAAACATTTGGTCAAAGACAAGAAATGAGAAGTGGAAGTCACTGTCATAATCAACAGACAACCAGCTACCTCTCTTGAATGCTGGAAAGGGGTTAGAGGGCAAAGTAGAAATCAATGTAAGAGCTGCCAGAACAAATGTAAGGAAACTTGTGAAGCATGCTTAGAGGGGATGGAATGCAAGTAAGCGAAACTTTTTTCATTACTTTTAAAATGCTATGAAGGTGCTAAGGAATAAATGGGTTTTTAAAACTCCCAATGCAATCTGTCTAGCATACTGTATTCTTCAAGAAGGCCAATCAGATAAAAACTCTGGAGGTAATTGAAGAATGTGTAATTCCATCGAATAACGATTTCTTTTTAAATTGGCCTGGCAATCATAATGCAGTAGAGGCAATAAATACATTTAAAGAATAAATATTAGGTGTTTTACCAAGATGCACTGTTAAAGATTGTAGGCTTCAGTGCAGAGAATAGAACAATCTAGATAAACAGGTCAAAATGTCAGTCTGGTGATTTCACTTTTCTCCATTTTTGAATGTATGTCCTTAAATAATTACAACTGTGCTCCAAGAGATGCTAAGAATCAGCAGGTTTCTCTGTTACTGTGGCTGAAGGAAAAGAATCTAGGTGGAGAGCCTAGAATATTACTGAAAAATCACCATTTCCAAACTTTATTCTCATTTTCAGGTGTCTACAAGTCATTGTCACTTTGATTTTCTTCAAACAGGAGTTGCATTTGGATGCAATTAGAGTGTTTATATAAGACTAATGACAAATGCATGATTTTACTTTAATTTTCTAGAATAATAGTGAAAAACTCTTCCATTCCTGGGTGACTTCCATTCATATTCTGGAAGAAAAGGATGCAAAAGTAGTGTACACCTATTTTACCCAAAAAGAAATTACTTTGGAGAAGTCTGACAATGATTAATTTCTTTCTTTCAATTGTTCTGTCACTTTTGCCACCCAAGCATGACATCACAATTTGTCAGGAAGGTGTGTCTTATGGCCTAAGTGCTATTATGGAGCACTCAAGAAATGATTTTTTTCTACCCATAATGGAAGGCAGTATGATATTTACTTTTATTCTCAGAAATTTAAAAAGAGAAAAAGTTTTTTAATTTCTTAATAAGTAGAGCTAGTGCAAAATCAAGAGATGGTAAATTCATTCCATATTCAACAGCCTTTTGTCAGGTTAAGAGCCATGCTACTTGGATGCCAATTAATTGGCAGTGAAATTCCACCAATTGAATCAAGATCCTCTCTTCTCTGGCTGCAGCATCAAATTCTGGCTTGGAGGAAGCCCTACATCCTGGAGATTTTGTCCCTGTAACATCATCTTGCTAGAGAAATTCTCATGGCAATCATGAGAAAGGTTGTAGAAAATTCTTGACGAAGCTTCTCTTCTGCACAGTTTTTAGTTATTCTAGCTCCCAGTAGTGAAGGACTACTTGAGCATTCTGGGCTCTCTAATGATCGTAGAACACTTCTGTTTAACAACATATAAACAAATAGAAGGACTAACAGGCTAAAACTGGGAATGGCCAGGAAGAATTGTTTTTCTCCAGAGAGTCTCTTGTCTGTTCTGAGTAGAAACTCATTGCTTTAAGTGCCAGAAACAAGCAAAGGTTCCAACTCATTTCCCTTTGTGGTTCAGTTTTGCCTTGGCATAGAATTTGGCCAAAAGACAATCTATTCTCAATTTTGCTTGGGGAAAAAAAAAAAAAGAAAAAAATAAAAAGAAATTAAGACTCTATAAGACGCTGGGATTTTGTTGTTTGGTTGGTCTTTTTTAACAGGAAGATAAGGAAGATTTATACCTACTGAGAACCTCAACAACTGTTTAGATAAGTCACATGCAGCAGACCACAGTTTGAAGTTCTTGCTCAAGGTGAAATTGTGAACAATTGACAAAGCAGAAAAATCTATCTCTTGCAATCGCTTTCTACTAGAGCACTTCTCTCCCGTGCACTCACTTTTGGATTTAGCTAGAGATAGACTCTCACTTACAGTGGAATAATACAGCAGTATTTAGGGCAGCTGGAAACCTATATTGAGCTCTTTCACCTCCACCCAGGAAGAAAGGAAACAAAATGACTCAGCGCCATTATTCATGATCATAATCAGCCTTCTGATGTGGCAATGTGCTCAAGGATACCTTGCTCCCACAGAGATTGGATATCTTAACAAAAAAAGCAGATAATTGTTTTTGACGATGGCCTGAAGAACTGATGGATAATAACTTGAAGATGACTTAAAATATAATACAGGCACTGTATGGTTGCATGGTTCTTTTCAGATAACTAAAATATGGAGAAGATGAAAAGGGAATTTTATTTACTTTGAGGTTGAGCTAATATCTTCCAGGAATTCACTGAAACATTAAACAAATTCTTCAACAACTGCCATCACTGATTATTATAAATTTACTTCAAGGAGCAGATGAAACATCATATTACTTTTATTTTTTTATTTTTTTCATTTATTTCTTTCTTTATTCTTGTTCCAGTTCAACTTTTAAACTAAATGTTTAAGCATGAAACACAAAATAGCCCAGAGATTTAAATACTCAGTATTTCACTTGTAGCTCAGTTATATAACTGAGATAAACAGTAATAAATATGTAATGATTAGTTGGTATTAAACATGGTTTTGGTATTAAACATATTTAGAAGATACAGAATTTGTAAATCTCATGAGTTAACATAACTTTGTATTAATCTAAGGAGGAAGACAAGGTGCTATTGATTTAAAAGTCAGAACAATGTAAGACATAAATACATATTTTACATTTTTTCAGATTGCCCAACTGCACCCAACCGCAAAAGATCACATGCCTGATCTTTTAATTGCCTGCTACTGAGCAAATGGATGCTTAGGTATTTTTAATGAACAGAAAAATACTGAAAAACAAAATGAAAAGATATTAAAATAAAGTTTCCGGAGTGAAAAGCAGCAATGTAAGCAACCTAAATTAAAAACAAACAAACAAAAAATAACAGCCCTTCAGGGAACACAGAATTGTTCAGTGATTAAAAGTCTGGAAACTTAGAGAGAAAGTTAATTTCAACATGACAAGGTAGGAAAATGCATCAAACACATTACTTCTTTTTTATATGTGTGGGATTTCCTTGGTAGAAGCCACTTGAGAAAAAGCAGTTAAATCAAACTTAAAATATCACATTATTATCACAAATAATAAAAAAGCAATCATTATGCACTCATCATAATCATATGGTTATTGCACAAACTCAAGGTTCTCCTTACTATACATGGATGATTTGGAAATGAAACTGCTCATTTCACTAATGTCCATAAATATCCTTAAATTTCATCTTTTCCAAATATTTAGGCTTTGCAATCATAAGGCTCATTTCATCAAAGAACATTGTATGCATACTGGGAAAAGGATCTGATGTCTAAATCAGCACATGGCCAGGAGGCCTAAATCAGACCTTCCTACAAAAAGGATCTCTCCCAAGAGATGTGAGAAAACAAAGCTGAGCCATCAGATAGAGAATCTGTGAACACAAAAGAAAAAGGTTTCAACACAGTAGAAACCCTTACATGAATGACCATGAAACTCACATGAGAAAGGAGAGATGAAAAACAAATTAAAGGGAAGATCTCTGCAGTCAGTCCTGCCAGCACTGAGAATTTTGGTGTCAATACCACTCTAGGAGCTAAGTGTGGTTTGTGCTTTACTAGGAAACATACCACAGTTCAGAAGTGAGGAGAAAACTGTCTGAATGTTGTAGAAGAAACAGAAATAATGAAACATATTGGTCTTCCTAGAAGTATCCAGATTAGGATCACACAGCTATTCCTACTCAAAATGACACAGTTATTGTCTGCAACCATTACAAGGACAGTTAAGATTGTTATAGACATAATCCATAGATTATCTGTCCATTATCATACAGGGGGTGTAGAGAGAATCCTAAACATAAACTTGGTTCTCCAGACTCAGATGCAAAATGTACATGAATATGATGAGAACTATAATACCTTGTCTTGGGACAACTGCAACCACCCCTTCAGCCCTGGGAGTCTAACTGGTTTAAAATGTATTCTGTTTGCTCTTATACTTGCTTCCTGATATTTAAGTTTACCTCATTTTTCAGTGCATTCAACTTATGCTCAATGTCCATGTACATCATTACACTTAATGTGCATCGACACACATTTTTGTGTGCATCAGAACAAAAACAGATTTGATGTCCTCTGGCAGAAGCATCTCCAGGGGTAGGGATGGCCTGTCTCAAATGGTAACTAGGCTCTCTGCTGCTTCATTGCATGGGCTGGAGCTCAACCCCTGCTATAAAATACTCCTTTACATCAGTCTGACTGTTTTGCAAGCCTGTTAACAAGATGATTATAAAGTAAATGTTGATTATAAAGTAGATAAATAATTATGATTATAAAGTAAATACAGATGATGTAGGCTGGCTGAGAAAGTTGGGGCTGTTCAACCTGGAGAAGAAAAGGTTGTGTGGGGACCTCATAGCAGCCTCCCAGTACCTGAAGGAGTCCTGCAAGGAAGCCAGAGAGGGCAAGGAAGCCAGCAGTGTTCAAGGTCAGGTTGGATGGGGCATTGAGCAACCTGGTCCCAGAGGAAGTGTTCCTGTCTGTGGCACAGGGGTTGGGGCT
This sequence comes from Melospiza georgiana, assembly GCF_028018845.1. Taxonomy (NCBI): domain Eukaryota; kingdom Metazoa; phylum Chordata; class Aves; order Passeriformes; family Passerellidae; genus Melospiza; species Melospiza georgiana. The sequence goes on along the minus strand of NC_080430.1, from coordinate 37,803,247 downwards.
AGATTATCTTTAGGGATCCTTCCAACCCATGCCATTCTATGATTGTAGGGTTTGTATATATAAGAATATATATGATATACATGCAGAAATTACAGACGGATAGTAGACTACAGTGAATGCTCCAGGTTTCATGTGCATTGAGAGCCAAGTCCCCAGATGATGTAAATTCATATAGATCAATAGAAGTTGTTCAAAAGCTTTTCTTTTAGATTTTCTTTCACCAACATTGTAGGACTTTGCCACACAAATGAATTAACTGTATGAGGTCAAAGAGTTCAGTAAAAGTAGCAGTATATGCATTCTAATTATATTATTTACTCCCTACTTTTTAATAAGATGTGAGAGTGTGATGCACTTTTTAAAAAGTGAGGCTTGATTTTGAGTAACTCAGTCTTGGAGATATTCCAGAGTTCTTGTTTTTGAGAGCTAGTCCCTTCCACTGTGCCTTGCCTTGAATGTACAAGGGCTCCAGGCTCTGAATCACCAGTCACTAGAAATGTAGGTCATAAGTTTTCAGCTGTATTTCTCATTGTCTCAATTTGCTGAGCACTGACTCACCACGATGGCTGTTAAACCCCATTACTGCCAGAATGTCAATGTTTAACATGTTTTTCTAAACTGAACCATATGATTTTCTGTTCCTACTGCAGAGTGATTGCACTCCTTTCCTCTACGTTTAATATTCCTTTTGATAAACTATACTACCATAGCAATAACCCTGAACTCTCACAAGTTACTGCACATTAAAAATAAATGTTCTGAGATGCCATTCTACAGAATGGGATGTACAATACATCCTAGATAGCAATTTTGGAATTTTTATGAGAAACATACTGTAATACAAAATAAAACTTACTCTGTAAATTATCTGTTAGAAAATGTTATTCTGCAAATTTGGTTTTTTATTATCCAAAATGAAATAGGTCTTCATATTGAATTTTGAAATGACATTGCTCTTCCTGTAATGTAGATAGAATTGTTGGTATAAAGAAAACAAAGCACTCAAACCTCCTCCTTTTTAACTACTCCAGTGCAGAATAGTATTCTATATTTGCACTGACATTTATTTAAACTGGAGAATAGGTAAAGAATTAACAATTACTTTTTCCTTACTAATGTTATTTCAAAAGTGTATTTAAAAACCCTTTCGTCAGTAGGAATGGAGGGAGGAAGCTTGTGAGCAATGAAAGACAAAAGGTAAAACTCAGAAGCTCTTATAATGTTGCTGCATAGAGATCCAGGGTTTTGAGTCCCTTCACACTATTGCACAAAATCCTGTCTGATGAGCAGCTAAAGTTGAGATTTAGTGTTATAATAATGTGCACCTGTTAAAAATGAAATATTCAAATTCTAATGATCACAGCTACATTTTCCATTAGTCTTTTTCAGCTTTGTGATTGAAGGAGTATTCTTGTTTTAGATAATGGGTTCACACCCTATCTAAGATAAAGGTAAATATATTCCCTTTGGGCATGAAATACAAGTGGTAAGTCATCAATAGTGAGCAGGTACTTCCTATACAGACAACAAACAAACTAAAATTGATGCATAATTCATGGAGACAGAAGGAATTTGGAGAAGATCAAATGATTCTAAAGTAATTGGAGGAACTTTCTTAATTTCTAAATCTATTTTCTAAGTAAGATAGAAAAAAGCTCTGACACAAGGTTTAGACTAACAGTTTTTTTAAAGCAACGTTCCAAGTTCACAAAATTACACCTGGATTACAGAGACAAGAAGAAAAAATCCTTTCTGCTGAGCTTGTATCACCAGTTAAGCCATTACAGGAAAGCAGAATATGAAGCAGAGGGTTAAGTAACAGATATGGTTTTAAAATGAAGTAATTGTGAAAGACAGGAAGAGCAATAATGGCTGAAAGTTTAACCTTAGCTTCACCCTTATGTCTTAAACGCCTCATCTTCCATAAATACATTAGACATAATGAACAGATAACCTAGTGGTTGGGACAGACATATCCATAGAACCCATTTTGTTGGAGCAGTATTGATAAAAAGTGGCAGTATTCATTTTGAAGTCTTAGTAAAAAGCAATATTGTATAACAGTGTCCACTAAAGCTCTGGTTAAAGCAATATAGTGAGGATTTTTGCAAAGATTTTGATTGTTTTGCCTTTCCATTTATAGTAAGTTACACTAAAATCTAATTTCCATTAACATTGCCAGTCTGCAAAAAAAACAACCCAAAACTCTGTGAAATATTTGATCATAGTTTTACCTGGTTTTTACCCTAATAATTATTCCAGTTTCATAGAGAATGGAGGATTTTCTGCAACCTATGTTTCATAAAATAGAATTTCTTAGGCAAGTCTATTGGGCTTTTCATACATCTCCTTTGCTCATGAATATATGACATGTATGCTGTTTCTAGTACTGCCCACACAGTACTAGAAACAGAAATGTCATCTTGGAAAAGAAAGCCATGAGTGGAAATCAAGGTTACACTACTGAGCTAACAGAGGAGTATATACAGCCCCTATATGTATTGCATGTATCTACTACATACAAACATACCAAAAAACTCCCAGAATTGAAAAGATAATGTCCACACAACGCTTCACATGATTTGCAGTTACCTTCCATATCTCTCACAGAGGCAAATGAATTGTCATCCTTATCATTAGACCACTGTTTGGGAGGGGGTGGCACTGGCTTCCATATAAAAATGAGATTTCCTCAGAAGTCTTTGAAATTCTGCTGTGTTAAACCTGATTGTTGCTACTCAGATGGGAAACGAACATGTGGAAATGGCATAATTTCAAAATTCTGGCACGAGTCTGTTTTAAACTGAGGCATGTTTTCAGGAACACATGCAGACCAGTTGGCAAGGCAGGTGAAGGACGCAGCGGATCTGATTCTTCACTGAAATATCTTTGATTCATTTTATACATCATAGGCAGTGCTCACAAATTCTTGAGGAGTTTTCTATGTATGGAACTATGAAGAGAGGGAGAAGATTTTTATTTATATATTACTAATGCCAGGAAGATTTCCATGAGATACACACTCGTTGTCAGTGTCAGCAAGCATGGTTGACAGAGGAGCATGCCAATAAAAATTTTTACAGTTCTGGAAATACCTGCAAAGATATTTAAATACTGAGAGACGTGTATAGAAGTGTCTGTTTTTCACAACACCTTCAGTGACCACAGGTGAATAGGGGGAGAGTTCTGAACTAGGAAATCTAGTGGGGTTTTTAAGTTGCATTTGGGAATGTACAAAGACCTTTACCTGGTCTGAGTACATGAGTTTGTGAAATTAATACAATATGATTCTGTTCTCTTCATACCTACAGAAGTTTCTGTGAAACACAGAAATTGTGGTAACATAAAATTATCGATAAAAGAGACATGACTTCTTTGCAAAAAAATTAAAAACTAAAAGTCATTCTTGGTATACAGCAATTCTTCCAGCTTTTCCCAAGATCTTCCCATATATTGAAGATAGATCAGACTATCCAGAACTTTTTTTACTTATCAGGACGTCAGTATTAAATAACAGAGTGTCTCAGAGATCCCTTCAGCATTACTGGGCAAGAACATGGGTAGAAAAAATGCCTTCAGTGGAATGCTGGACTCAAATGGCTGTTCTCCTAATGACTCATACACTAAGCATCTAAGAAAATGTTGATTCCTTTTTTTAATTGTACTACTTGTTTTTGTGATGCCCTTCTGTTGATACAAGTGTAGACATTACCTCCCGATCCAGTTAAAATAAATGTGAATCAGCACATGTTTCTTCACTCTTCACACTCTCCACTCAAGGAAGAAAAACAGGGAAAAAAACCTCAGCTGTTTTCACAAAATGGTTCTTTATCAGTGTCTTATGTCTCCCCATCCATCACACTACTCAGCTGCCTTTCAGGCAGCTCATCATCCTCTCTCACCAGGGAAGTCTCACTGACTCAGGAAGGACATTATGCTGAGCAGCATTTGCAGCACCTTCAGTGATGTCCTCCAAGATGCGCAAGATACAAGAGAGGCAACAGTGACTGCAGCACAGCAACAAACACATTTTCAGCAAAATCCACCTGTGAATCTAAGTGATAATAATCAAATGGGGGCTAGCAGGCAGCACATCAACTAGCCCTTACAAAACAAAGGTGTGATACTGTTTAGCACCCACAGAATTGTTTTCTTAACTAGCAACATATCCCATCTTTATCTATGTTATATTAATGGACAGGGAGCAGAAAGAAAGAAAATCTCTTGAATAATGACAGATTAACTTTGTTTTCTATTAGGTCAACTTATTCTTAATGATTTTCTGGGGTTTGGTTGTTTGTTTTTTTTTTTTACACTGAAATATCTGCCATTAATTTTAGTAATTTCTTGCTCTTCGGTGTATAACCGTACAACAAACAATTTTAATAAGATAATATTAATATGAAAGGATTTTTCTCTCTTATTTGCTTGTATTTTAGTCATTGCATTGCATATTATTAAGGAACAAACTCCACCTCTGTATTTACAAAAATCTAATCCATAGAAGTTCTAACTTCTATGAAGATATATAATTGAAAGCAGTATTGCCATGATCACTACCATGGATCCCCAACCACCTCTTAGTCAGCTGTTAAGGGAAAAATAAGGAAAATATTGGTTTGGCAAGTCTTTATAAAAATACAAGTACCCACCACACAGAAACTCTTCATTTCATATTCAATCACATTTACAAAATGTTAATGGTAACTAGTACAACAGCACAGTGCCCAACAGAAATACCAAGCCACTGGTTATGTTGCCTCATGACTATCTTAGATTTGCTTACTTAAAATTGCAATCATGAAACAAGATTATGCAATTTTAAAATAAGTTAGGCTTTTAAAGTTAAATCATGAAAGATTTTATAGTTATGCTTCTGAGCCTGGGAAAAAATTTTTTAAAATAAAGGATTTTTTTATTGAAATTCTTACTCACATTGCCTACAAGCATTTGTCTTTTAGTTACAGTACCCTAAAGGAGACTACTTCATTGCCTGGATTACAAGGACATGAGCCAAGAGCTCCAGGCTCTGCCACCAACATGTTGAATGATCTTCAGCAAGTTGCATCATCTTCTTGAGTACTATTTTTTCATATAAGAAAAAGAGAGTGTGAGGGACGGGGAAAAACATAAAACACTAGCATGCTCTCAAAAAGATGCTAAAATGCTTGTGGTTTACTTAGTGGTTTTTAATTTTATTTAGAATCCCAAAATGAAAGTACTCTATTAATGTAATTATGTTCCCTAAGACAAGGGGTGCATGTTTGTCCAAATAATGAAAATCCAACTTCACTTGTTAGATTACATTGGTTAGAAATATCATCGAAAGACCATGGTAGAGAAAACATTTAGCAAAACCCAAAAAAGGGCACTCAATCAAAACCTTATGCTTATACCTAGTGAACATGAGATGTATAGATATGGAAATGAGTTAACTAAAATTTTTATCCTGGATCTTAGTTCACACTGGTAAATAAATTGATGAAAAGAACTACTCCACTAATTTTAGACCTTTTTTCTAATCAGAGGTTTTGGGAGGGTGGGTAGGCTAGAAGAAGCATCCAGGATCAGTATCCTTCTTTTATCACCTCCTTGATGAGAGATGGCCTGACTACAGATTGAAAAAAGACTTCTGGTTTGTTTAGGTACATAAGTCATATGAACCAGCTAAACAGAAGTCTTTACCATGCCACAAGGCTTTTCTTCCCTTTCATATTATTTTCTTCTCCCTCTCTCTCCTTTTGACCCTCCTGTCCTTCTATTTAGTCTACTACATCTGCTTTTCCTATTTGTTTCTGTGATGTTGCTGAGTGCCTCTCATGTTAGAAAGGCAGCTAAAAGCACAGTCCTCCACATGCTGATATTTCACAGACTTTACAATGGGTGAGGAGGCCAGGTGCTGTGTCTGTGAGATTTGAAGCATGAGGCAGAAGAAGAAACTACATTTTCAGTCTTTGCTGTTACTTTTCCCTCTCTCTCCTTTGGTGTGCCTGTTGCTTTGTTATCAGCAAAAGCAACCTCAATAGCTCACATCCCTAGTACCTTCTTTCTTCAGTCTTTCTCCAATAGTTATAATTCTCAGTATCCTCTAAAAGACTGTCAGACAAGATTTACTAAAAGCAAAGTAAAAAGAAAACTGGTCTCTATAGAAACATTCTAAACTAACATGAAAGAGAATAATAATGGCTGTTAAGATTTTTTTTTATTAATGCTTTGCAAGTCTGAGTGGAATCCCCCACCCCACAATTTTTATATCTTTAAAAATGCTTAATCTTGTTTGCTATAAGTAGACTGAAACCTGTCTGTATGCAGCACTGAATGTTGGTCTACATTTTGTAGCGACAAAGGCATGTTAACCCCTTTAATTCATATTTTTCAAAGAGGCTATCAGTAAGGCACTATCAAAAGACTAGAGAACAGAGCAGGCAGGCATTTCTGTGTAGGATGTCTACACATACTCTTAGGTCTAGCACCCTCAGTGTATGTGCTACAGTGCTGCAGAAGGCAGCCCTATGTGTCATTGAACCTGGCCTGTAGTTACACAGCACTGCAAAGCACAGCTGCCATAGCCAACTTTGTTTACTCAGCATCACATGGAACTCCATCTGGATGAGATTTAGAGCTCTTCAAATAATTGGAGACTCCATAAGGAATAAGGCATCCTTCCCCAAACAGCAAAGTAAAATTGGAAAAAAATGAGAACTATTTTCTGCCTTCTTTGATGAGAGAGCATTTGTATCACTTAATTTATTTCTATTCTTCTTGCAAGCCAGAACTGTCAGTGCTATTTGGAGAGCACAATTCCTAAAATATCTCACAGCTTATGATTATTAAATATACTATATCAAAGTAGCAGTTTTGCCTATGCAATACTATCTTCCTGAGATCTGCAAGGTCAGAAGATGACCAAACTAATCACCACCAGGTTATGTTGGGCCATAATCTGAATGTACATTGAGATAAATTGCTCAAGACACCTGCAGTGCTCCCCCCGAGTGTAGCTCAGTCAGTCCTCATGCTGCCAGGGGAGCTTAGCATCACAGAAGGATTAGGGAGAGAAAATGTCAAAATTGGCCTTTATGTAAGGCTTTTATTAGGCAAACAAAATACTCTGCATTTCCAATGGAAGGGCCTGTATAACCATGGACAGTTCTACCAGAAATGGCTGAGATAGAGCAGTCATGCTTCTTGAGAAGATGTGACAATGAAGTCACTTAAAATAAGAGCAATACTAAGACAGGTGCATTTCCAGCATTGATGAGGAAGAAGCCCTTGGTATACCATATACTTTTCTTCCATTTTTAATTCCTCACAGTAATAATCACCATAAATTTCAATGCACTGTTTAAAATGCCTTTATATGACCAGCTTTAAAATGCAGAAGTATAACTAGCTTTTGTTTTGTTGTTCCTTTAAAACCAATTGTTCATTACCAATTCTAAAAGTGCAACTAACATTAACTTTAGATTTTAGCACAAAGATAACTATCATTTAAAAGTTTTTCCACTGGTCCAAGACTCTTTACACTAGAAGGAAAACATTTAAATTTTCCTTCCACAAGTATTAAGAAATTCACCTCACTAAGACTGAGTAACAGAGAAAATAGACTTTTTCTTTAAACAGCTCAAGTTTGTGCAAACAAAAATGCATTAATTTCTCAGTAGATCCTACTTTTCATGCAAAGAAATGACAGACATATTTCTGTGACGCAACTTACTTTCCTCATAAATCCTATTCTTATTTTAAACTGTGTGTTTCATGGAATCACAGTGACTATTTAGCTTAATGCACTGTGAATTCTTCAAGGAAAATGTGTATTTATTTATTGTTTTATTTTACTATGATAGTTTTTAATTAAGATTACATTCATAATTTTTAAAGAGTAATCACATTTTAGTAACACTTAATGTCCATTGGAAAATCATTGAATAATAAAGCTCAACATATATTACACAAAGTGATTTTAATTTTAGGAATGTAGTTTAAAGCATGTAACATAGTATGATGAAGGAAATGTCTCACTGAAAAATATATATAGAAGATCTTTATATTTTTAAAGGGCTTTAAAAACACATCTTATCTAATGTACTAAATCTTTAGTGAAACTAATAAAATGGAGATTATTTTAGGATTCATGCAGCTGAAGACTATGGAAATCATCATCTTGTGGACACTAAGTTCAAAATTTTCATTAATTCAAACTTTAGAGAATGAAACATCTAGAACTCTCAGCAAAAGAAGATAAATAATAAGTACCTGTAGGATTCTCTGCTATATTACACAGTTTATGAAATGGACAATTGATGGAAATATAAATTTGTTCTCATTTTTAACTATTAGTTAATAAAACAATATCTCTATAGCTGCACTCTCATTTCCACTCATAAGTGAAAGTATATCTCCAAGTTTAAACCCCTTGCCTATAGTAGGCTTTCTGCTTTCCAAGTGTTCTTGAAAACCACTATTGATGACAACTGATTGTTTCATTTAAGCTGTATGCATCAGCAACATTTTTGGTTTTGTTTTTTTTTTTTTAATTGAGGCAACCAGAGTTACAGAAAATAATTTGCCCTTTCTACATTTTGCCTTTTTTTAATGTGGTTGCAAAAGGAAATAATACCAGCAGTACATGAAACTTTTGCTGCACCAAATTACTTCATTTATAGCAAACAACAGAATAATTTGTTATCCCAAACAAGTGATCTACGGGAACTATTTTGGATGATGGTTTAGTGTGCTTCTGTTACTTCTGGAGCAGTAAACAATTGTGCTTTGTCATTTTCTGTATCTTCATAGTGACAAAAAAGAGTTCCAAGGATTGTATTCATAAAATTATATGTTAGAATTATTTTTATAACCCCGTTCATTTTCATGCTTTGTTGCATCTGACAGACTACTTTGGCTATTTAAGAAACCTCTTCTGCAAAAACTGCAGTAAGCTTTTATGGCTATTATTGCTATGTTCACTGATCCAGGCAAAATCATTTCACTACTCAGAATGCACAGAACTATTTTTGGTGTGTGGTTATGACAGCCTTCTCAAATATGAGAACAATCCTTTTCAACATGTGGAAAGTCATGCAGGTGTGGAAGAAATTTCTTTGCTGAAAAAGGAATTCCTCCCTCCTCCAAGGCAAGACTGGTGCAGAAGAGTGTTCTAGAAGTCCCCTTCAACCCAACTTATTTTGTCATTCCATCATCTGCAGATGGAACATTTCCCTCAAAGTCATTGCACAGTCACAGTCCATGTGGGGAGATAGTTAAACTAGCCAGAAAACACACATATATAAAATATGTCCAGGAATCAAAACCTTTTTTATTCCTTAATGCTGTATACTCACACCAGAAAATAACTGTTAGATATGAGAGGATGAGCACAAGTTAGTCCTAGCTATGCTTCTTCAAGGCAATCTTGATATTCTGAGATGTTCTTTCCCAAAGAGACATCCAAGAGGAGCTCAGAGACATAATCACTACTTGTTTTTCATCACCATTTGGTTCCAAACCCCTCTCTTACACAAACTTTTCAGCATAACAGAATATAGTAATTTCTGCTGTGGTTAGTTGCTTTCCACACTGCTCCAGGAAGGTCTACATCCATAAATGCTGAGGTCTTCCAAAGGGCAGTGGTTAGCTGGTACATACAGTGCGAGCTAAGCCTTTCTAATAAAACATGTGGGAAGCACAGCATGTCTACATAGCCAGTAATTAATTTGTCCAGAATACTTTGTCTTTGCATAGAATTTTCTTATTGAGCTATAAAAGTAAAAATGGATTCTTAAAGAATTTTTATTTAATAGTCAAAGTCTGAAACACAAAGTTACATCTATGAATTAAACTTCAGACAGGATCCTTATACTGTCCTTTTAAGCCAAGGGATTTTTGTATGATCAGTTTTTCTTAAAATTCTGAGGTTTCAAATGATTGTTGCACTGAAAACAAAATTGATCTACATAGACAGAACATTCTGTGGAGTTTTGATTCAGCTTCAAACATGCTAAAAATCAAGGAAATATAGGACAGTACTTTAAAATTAGAAACACCTTTCACTCCAGGCTACAAAAAAGCCCACCCAACATTAATAACAGTCTCGTAAAATACAAGACAGCAAGTACTCTTGAATGAGACAAAATTCATGCAGAGCTCCTTTTCCAAGGAAGTTCAGGTGTTAGTTAAAGAAGCCAAGTGCAAATGCACTCCAGGCTCAGATCACACCAACAGTCTGGGACTGTCTCTCTCTTCCAGCTAAATATCAAAAAAGCTGGGTTTTCTAAGGCATGTTTAATATTTACAGAGTATTTTGATGTGACTCTGAACATCCTAAAATGTACTCATCTGCCCTACTCTTCAGGAGCCATTCTACTTCTTCCAAAAGACTGTTTCTGAAAATATCACAGGAGCAAGCAAGTAACACTCTAACCTCACAGTTAGGGCATCCTTCTTGGAACCAGACATACCACAGTTCTCTTCTTTGCCCTGGGGAATGTTCATTCACAGAAATAAGACAGAGTTCACAACAAATTCTCAGAGCTTTTTCTGTGTGCTTGCTAGCCTGCAAGCTGGAAAATTAAGATCCACATTCATGCTAGGATGCATAGAGAATTTAAATGGAATTTCTCATCCCCTATCTACTGGACATATCACCATGACATTTTCCCTTTGTCAACTGATACTGCTGCTATATTAAACATAAATGATTGAAGAGTTCTAGAAAAACTAAAGATTTACTATTTAGAGAAACCCTTTGCCCATCCCCAATTGCAAATTATGTCACACCCATGAGTGCTTTGTATCTACAGCGAGGGGGCAAGCCTCAGGTGGGGTGCTGGTGAGAAGTTGTCATTATGCAATGGTAATGTCGTGGTTCACACGGCAGCCTTTGCTGGGGAGCTGTCGGAAAAGGCTTCCTTGTGTTTCTGCCAAGTCACATTGCTTAATGCAATCAAGAAAAAAGAGGAATAGAATTATCAACCTCCTGAATCATCAGGAAAACTGTCCACCAGTTTTTCATTTCAGGCTTTCCTGATGAGAACTACTGAAAATACATACAGCGTTAGACTGGATTTTCAAACACCCACATGAAAGAATCCAGGAAATTCAAATGGCACTATTACTCTTCAAGTGAAGAACCTAAGATCCAAAGTCATTCTCTGTTGCAACTAACCAGCTCCTGCTATAAGGAGGTTGTAGGAGAACAAGTAAACCCAGAAGCTGTGGTATCTGTTATGGAAAAGTCCAGTAAGAGGAATGAAGAAATTGCTGATCATCATTACTTTGCTTCTGCAGTGTGGTTTTCAATAGTTTATTGGCTTTCCCTATTTGTAAACTGGTGTCAGAGTAGAAAAACTGGAAATCTCTCGGGAGAAACAAACCTAGTATATGTGCTCTGTTTGGCTGCTAATGTCTGTTCAGGGAACAGAATGAAGCAAGTCTGAGGTAAATTCAGGACCATAAACACGGTTCAAACATCAGTTCCTCAGCCACAGCAATTTCAATCCTCAAGTTTTCTCTTAATGTATTTCTTTAGTTGTTAATCCACAGACATTAATGATATACAGGTCTGTTGAGGTATTCTAAATATTTCTACACTATAATTTACCATTTTTAACATCCAATTTCATACATATTGGGGATTTTTTCTAAATAGGATTTTTAAAAGAAATTTTGAAAGACAGCAACATGAGAAAACTTGTAGCATGATGAAAACTTCACCAGACAGCACAATGTCATATGACTCTCAACTACAATGGTAGTACACTACTGACACAGTTTAAAGTGAGAATAATAATCATTCCTGACTATACTTTGCCATCTTGAATGGACAAGCCTCTTTTTATTTCTTTTAAACTGGACTTACAACAATGGGCTCAGTACTGGCTATTTAATTTGTCTAAAATTTTGTCACTGACTTCATTGAGAGATCATTTGCTGGGACACGTTACATGAACTTAGGCAATAACTTGCCCAATGAATGGCCAGTGGTACGTACTTTGATCATTTTGATAGCTTTATTCTTAGCACCTAATTAAAGTTAGGTGCTTTTCTGGCAGACATGTCAGAGGTCTTGCTGAAGGAAAAACTCACAGAAACTATATGCCCTGCCCTACACAACAGTTACGACTGGATCTCAATAATGACTTCTTTTGAACTTAATAAATGGATCTACCGGTGCACAACAAAGTCTTGTTTGAAGAACACCATTTGAGAAATAAATTCTATTCAACAGGAACTATTGTTGGGTTTTCTCCTACAAGAAACCTCATAAAGGAGGAATGAAATATCAAGCTTTTCAATTGAACATTTTTTGCTGTGTTTTTACATCATTTAACAAACTGGGAAACATGGTAAAGAAAACCGAGCAGCAGGAACTAACATAACTGCCAGTAGCCTATAACATACTGGCATATTTTATCAATAATCCACAATACAGGAATGGTAGACTGAGCAAAATTAGGCTTTGAGAGAAACAGATAATAACAAAAAAGAAATACTATAAGACCATGAAAGCATCTTCCTTGACATAGCATCTACTTACACATTGGAGGAAAACTCTCAAAATTTTCTGATGAAGAAAAGTAAGTCCTAACAAAAAAATTGAAAGAGCTTTTGGAATCAGAAAAAAACAGACTTCCAAAGGTGAGGAACCACAACTGGATTGATATTGTCTCTGCCCTTGAGCCTCAGATCAGCAGAACCTGAGAAGCTGTAGAGCAGAAACTTGTTCATGTGTTTAACCTGTTGCACCTTTCCCTGGTCATTAACCATTTGTCACCACTGAAGGAAGAATAGTGCTTAGGCTGAGCTTTAGTCAGACCTTGTCTCTTTCTGTGTACATCCAGCGGATCTTGACTGTCTTTCAGTTCACTGGTGTAGATATTTACCGCCACTCAACTAATGACAAGCTGTGTAAGTTCCCATGCTTGGCAGTACCTCTAAGCAGTAATGTCTGACTCCCCAAACCAATGTTTGATTTCTGCATCTAAATCTGCACTAACATGAGCATCTTGATGACACTGGTCTGACATCGACTGAACACACCATTTCCTTTTCAATCAAGCATGCAGCTTACCAAGCAAGTTATAAGGCATAAAACTCCAGCAAAATTGTTGAAGTAGAATCTGTTTCTCACTCTGTCACATGAATGTTATACTTGCTCATCTGTATTTAACAACTAAAGAAGTGGTAACAAATTGGCAGGAACATTGTATCAATTTGATCTAGTAAAACTGCAAATGGTTAAAATCTATTTAACATTTATTAGAAATGGCCAACACCCCTCATTTCTTGCATGAATGTGGGCTTTGTTCCCCCAAGAAAGCAATAAAACAGACTGTTTATAATGGTTGGCAGCAATAACATCCATACCACAGACCTCTATATCCAGCTATTTGGATTCATGTCAGCCTCTAATATTTTGAGACATCGATCCACAGAACAATCTCAGGGTTGTGATTTAAAATAAATTGCATTAGGTATGTCTGCTCACATGGCTTGGTACCAGCATATAGCTGTTTTAGACACCAGGCTGATGGCTTATGAAACCAGTGAACTTCCACATGTGGGCTCAGGGACAGTTTAAGTGTCCTCTGAGGAATGTGTCTCTTTAGACCCTCAGACCCAGGCTCCCTATGCGGTTTAACCCAAGCTGGCAACCAAGTTCCAAACAGCCATTTGCTCACTCCCCTCACAGTTAGTTGAAGGAGAGGACTGGAGAACTAAAAGTGGGAAAACTTGTGAGTTGAGATAAAGAGATAATTAGGGAAAGCACAGGCAGCACATACAAGCAAAGCAAAACAAGGAATTCATTCATCAGTTCCCATGGAGGAGGCACATGTTCAGCCATCCCAGGGAGAGCACAGCTCCTGTAACAGTAACAGTTCCTTCGCAGGTAACAGTACCTTGGGAAGGCAAATACCATCATTCTGAACACCTTCCCCTTCTTCCTCCTTCCCTACTCATTATATACTGAGTCTGATGCCATATGGTATGGAATATCCCTTTGATCATTTGGGGTCAGCTGTCCTGGCTGTGTCTCATCTCTTTCTCCTGCAGTCCCCAGTGCACTCACTGGGGAGAAAGTGTGAGAAGCAGAAAAGGCCTTGGCCCTGTGCAAGAAGTGCTCAGCAGCACAGCTCTGAATACAGCTCTGTCCAAAATGTAGCAGCTATTATGAAGAAAATTAACTCTAACCAAGCCAAAACCAGCACACCCTCACAGAGACTGCAGGCTGTCCATGGGTGACTGTGCTGCTGGGTTCATTGTTGCACAAAAAGTTGCTCAAGAAACCATGTCTCCAGAACTAGGTAAAAATAACCATCAGATTTCTCACATACCACATAAAAGAACTGAATTAAAAGTATACAATAAGTATCAATTAGAAGTGACAAAATTGATGACAGACTCAATGGAAGAACAAACACAGGAAACATATCGGACACCATATCTATAATATATACTTATTTTGACATATTAGATGGCAGAAGAGGAGCATTTATTTTTGGTAACTAATCTAAAATTCAAAAGAAACAAACCTTCCCTCCAGGCATCACCTAACTGAAAACTTCAGTCTCAATATCCTTTGAAAAAAGAGCCTTGGTAAAGGAAAAACATTAATGTATTTCACAGGAATTGTCATATTATGCCTCACTCTTTGGTAGTCCAAAGACCATGATACTGTTTTTATGACCTCACAGATTCTCCATAAGGCTAATAAGTCAATTTGAGTTTTTTATTAGGTATTTGTATTTTATTTGGTATTTGTGTTGGTTTTGGTTTGTTTTGGATCCCCATATACATTCTCATTTCACTGCAGTGGCGAAAGGCATAGCAGTGGGAGAAAGACAATTAGGATTCTGTTTAAAATGAACAGATGATTTTCTGAAGATTAGTGGGATCTGGCTTGACATTTTGGAAGGCTTAAATTTGAGGTTAACTCACAACAGTTTCAATTCTATTTCAAGCCGATGGAGAAATCATAAACCCAAATTGCTATTACATCTTTCAAACTACACGCCAGCACTAACTATAGAGAGATTAGTAGGGAACATAATAGCAATGGAAGGCAGAGCTGAGAAGAAATGGAATCTAGGAATTCAAATTAGAAAATAGAATAAGGAACAGAATACAGAATTAGAAAATAACTGAAAAATTTTTGTTCATGCATTTTTTTCTCAGTTGTCCTGTCCAGAAGGAACTCAGTAAGAAATACCATTAATAAACTTCTAAGACATTGGTTACATTAATTAGTTTGATTCACTGTGTTTCCACCATGAAACAGCACATTGTTTTTTCATCCATGAAAATAATTGACTCATCATGAATAGAAAACAGAACAGGGTAAAAAAAACCCTTAAAATATTAAAAATAATTACACTTCTTGCTGTATTTACAATGGAGAAGCCCATCATGCTGGCACTACTGGTGAATTAAAGCAGGAGGAAGAGACTGCAATGGAAAGGTTGTCCATTACTTCCAAACAAGAACCTTGTAAAAAGGCTGAATTGATGGCAAGAATGAGAATATCTTCCAGTCTCCTCCAATGACTCATGCAATGCCTCAGAGCGTCAAGCTGAATTGCCATGCCAAGTTCTTTCATTTTGTTTCTCTGAGAAAAATGAAAACTAAAACAGGAGGAACATTCAAAGAAGATGAGGCATATATCAAGGTTCAGCTTTAGCCCAGCAAAACATCTGTCAAGCACCTATTCTGAAGCACACATTTGAAATTAAGATAAATAAAAGTTAAAGAAAGTCCATTAAAAAGCATATTTTAAAGTTATATTCAACAGGCATGTGCATATGGAAAAACAGTACAGCAAATGTTTTGCAAGCAAACAAATGCAAATAATTCAAGATAAAGGGAGATTTAAAAGTTCTTCTGAATTCTTTCTTTTCATTTTCCAAAAAAACACAATCTTTTAACAAAGTGGATTTTTTTTGTTTGCTGTTGACTTTGGGATACTTCCACTGAATTTACAATTTTTTCATACTGCAGTTTTACGTGTTGACTGGAAGCAGAGGTTAATGTAAAACAGCAGCTGTTATTTAGATATAATTGCATTTCCAGCACAACTGGTGGCTTGATTTAAATACTCTTTATAAAGCTGTAGAAATTATAACGAATGAAGTTGTTATTACTTGTACTCCTTAAGCAATTATGCAAAAAGTCACATATACACATAGATTTCGACTGCCTTACATATCCGAATCAGTCCTTTACAAAGGCTAAGTTCTCAGCAGTTTTAAAGGAATTTCACTTGACATCAGTATATGCCATGCTATTCCCCCATAATGGCTCCACTCTGCAGAATGGAAACAGTACTGTAGGCAGCAGAATCTCCAGCCTAGACATCTGCTGGAACACAGACCTTATTTAATTCAAAACAAGGTGATATTCAGCAATATATAGTTTCATTATTAGCATTTTTGCCCACAGCTTGTGTCAACTTATCACTAATCTTTTCCAACTATTGAAAATCAGCTTATAAAAAATTCTTTTGTGCTACAAACTGTTGTCTCTAGTCAAGATAACCAGGAGGAAATGTACATAAAGGAAGAATATTAAAGATTATTTTTGTCAACTTTAACTAACAGAATAATATAACTGATTGTTCTCTCCCTGTCTTCCCCAGTACAGGCATACACAGCCTCTTTGATGAATGCAATCCACAAATACAGTCTTAGAGTCTAATATCTGGCATTTGGAATATTGATCAAACTATAATTCAATGTGAATTCCTTTGAATATAATCTTTCTGAAGCCAATTCTAAGTAAAGCTGTACAAAAAAGAAATAAAAAGATAAAAGACAAAATGTATTACTTTAAGGCCAGGTTCTGCAACTCACAGACATAGCAAGTGGTGCTTTATAATTAAATTTCTGATAATGGTAATGAGAAAAGTAGCATTCAAGATCAAAGGGAGGGGAGAGCTAAGGAATCATTCCTTAGTGAACAGGAAAATAGACAGATAATATCTAAAAGAATCAAAGGTGACATTTACACTGCTAATTCAACACCGCCATAAAGAATGAGATGTATTTTCACTAGTGTAAACAACCAAAAGTTAGGGAAAAAGAAAACGACCCTCCAAGGAATGGCTACAATAATGAAGCCAGTACTAAACCCAGCAACATCCAGAATTAACCTTGGCATTTAGAAATAGCAGGAAATTATTCTGGAATCTGGCATATGTTTCCCAGAAAAAAACATATCAACTACTGTAAGGATACCGAGGTTGAGCCAGAACAGAAATGTTTGAAGTCTGACATGAAGTGGCAGATGTGACAGCAGAGAAAATCAGTTCAATTTTAAGATCAATTTAAAACATTTTCACAATTAAGGAAACACCAAGTGTCGCTGTGAAAGCTAATGGAGAACACAATAAATGTAAGGATTATGGACAGCTGTGCACATCAGATCTAGAATGTCTCCCTCATTCTTCATTAATAACCATACTTCAACAACTCACTCCCCAGCCTCAGCTGACATGCAGCACAGGATGAGGAAGGAAGGGAACACACAAAAGAAGGAGAACACCCATCCTTTTAGAGGCATTGATCAGCATGAATTTCCTGCTGCTGAGACCGCATCCTGTCCTGAACGGATTATTTGTGATTCACAAGCAATATGTTCCCAGTTCTGGACTGAGCTGTGTCATAGATGAACAAAAGTTAAAATGGCAAGTTTTCTATAGAAATGTATTATGCTTATATGTATTTCTAAGGTTGGATAAATTGAGCATTTTACAGATGGCTACTTGCCTGATATTACATAGACAAAGATTAAGCTGTATCTCTACTGACACTCTGGACATGTAGGCCACCACAGCCACAGAGCTCAGACACAGAGCCTGTAAGAAGTTTTGCTGGCTGCTGTCTCTTGCAGAGGGCAACACAATGAGGAGCTGACACTGTGGTAGCCATTTGTTCCTTTTGCTGCCTCCTGAGCGTTCTCAGCTGCAGAAGAGCATTGACTTCCAGAACAAGGGTTTATTTGCACAGATTTTGAGGATACTCAGTGTTTCCAGACCATGATATCTGTGTCTCACATCTGGCAAATAAGAAATGGCACTGGGAAATATGCAAGTCAGAAGGATCTGGAAACAGGACTCCAGAAGAACAAAAAATAATGGGAACATGACATAGAAATATGTAAAGCAATGGGAAAGAAACCAACTCCTCAAAGTGACTTTGGAACACTGACTCTTTCTCTGTAAAAAGTCAAAGTTCTCCATGCCTGGTAAGCAGGACAGATCAAGCTTTGGAAAAATACTACAAGGAAGCTCAGTCCTAGGGAGCTAATAACTGACAATTCCAGCCTGATCCAAATAAATTTCTAGGGTAAAGTTTCTATTTGCAGATATCTCTGAAAGCCATCATCATTCAGAGAGCAACACCAGCACCAAGGTTCAGTAGTCCTAGCTGGCACAGGAACCAGCACCATGTTGTGGAACTGCACTATGGCCATGAGATTCTCAGCCATGCTAGACCAAGTAGTGTTCCTGGCCCTGTGTCAGAGAAAACAATGGTAGGTATTGCTTTTTTCCCCTCTAGCAACGAGTTCATTCCAAGTAAAATGAATTTTACTGAGCGAAAATGAATTCCATACACCAAATTTCTTTCAGGTCAGACATATAGGTGAGGACCATGTCTGCCAGAAGTTTGCATGTGTTTTCAAATAGCTATTTATAAAAACAAGGATATATCACACAATTTGATTTCTTCAGAAAGCAATCAGTACTTGGCTACTTTTGCTCAAGTACAGCCAGGACTTTTGATTATTATTACTTTTTCTAAATGCCATTCTGTCCACGATGGCACAATTTTCTTTAACCTTTCATTTTATGACAAGCAATTGTGCACAATAATTGCTTGTCCAACATGAGGTAACTACTCCTTCCCAGGACAAGTCAGTAACTCAGCATCAGCTTGGATCAAGCTGTGTTGATGTTGACTGTCTTTTTTAGCAATGCCTACACAGTATTTTCATACCAGTTCTAACCAGCACTAAATGATAAAGGTACTGCAGCAGGTGAGGTATTTAACTAATGAGAGTACCAGACACTGGAGAAGTTTTAACAGAATGATTTTCACTCCTACAGAGAATATTGCCTCTATACAGGCTTGGGGAAGGAATCTGTCATGAGCAAAAATGAAGAAAAGTACTGGGAACAGTCAGAAGGAGAGCTCGTCCTTGTGCAGTAATTGTTACCTGACAAAGAAAGAAGCAGAAAACGGTCAGTGGCATAAATGGTTTAAAGTAAAACTCATTGATCATCCAAATTCCAGCACTATGAGGAGTATTTTTCAGTTCATAATCTGACAAGACTTTTCTTTCTTGTGTGTTTTAGACAACAACACATTTAAGTGACTGGAATGGATGTAAAGGGAAAATATACAAGCAGGCTTTTATGCCATTTGGAATGAACATAAACTTGTCTTCTGGCATCAATGCAGTGGATATTTTCATGTTCCCATATGGTTATTCTCCTGGCTGGAGCCTGTAGAGCAGATGCACAACACATGGGAAGGAAAGAAAATTATACTTAGATAATAAAATTAAAGTTGAAAAGTAAGGGAGAGAATTTCAGGAATCACTAAAGTAAGTACCTCCCAGAACACATTGTTTGGGTTATTTCTTCTTCCAAAAAGAGAAAGAAAAAAATAACCCCACCAACCTTCCTGAAAATGGCTTGCTTTATGAAGAGAGTTCTGCTGCCAATGTCCTGCTGCTCTGCAGAAATGTATCCATGGAGAAAAGGCTGAGTGCTGCTTATGCTTTTGTTTTTTCCTGACTCAGAATGGATGGAACACAGATTCTGTTTTCCATTCAAAATACATTAAATCTTCATTTAGGGATACTATTGAACGGTCATAAGAAGGACAGCTTCTCAGGGAATATCACTTCTTTACTGCCCTCTGACAGCAAGCCTGGATTTGACAAGAGCACTTGATAGCAAAAATAGAGTTTCCAGCTAATAATAAGCTCCAGTAAATACAGCAACTGTGACCTTCCAAAGCTACGTCAGCTGCATATCTCTTCTGTGCTCAGACCAGGCAACATTATGACTGACTGTGAAGTGAACCATGCCTCTTTCAAAAGCATCTGTGGATTTTAAGTGATCCCTAAGCATTTTAGAAATGCAAAGCTATTTAAAATTGTGGATGGATTTCTCTTCACTCTTAATGGTAGATGCTTAACTACTTTTGTTAGCTGCTGAATTCCATCTCAGCCAGAGATAATAGTGGGAAGTCTGTGATGTTATGCACAGCAGCATCCAGTTTGGTAAATCAAATTAGACTTTCTTGGTTACCCTTTTATAAGGGTAACCAAGCTGATGGGGCACCTGTAGGGCAAAGCCTGATGTCAGTTTTAAGTACCAGAAAGTGCTAAATAATGGATAAACTATGGGCTGCTTCTGTCTGCAAAAATATCCAAATTGCAATAGCCTTAAAGGGAAAGCTTGCGGTGCTACCAATTAATTTTCATTAGACCTCCCTGGGATGCAAAAGAAGTCCCAGAATATTTTACAGTGAAGGGTAAGGGGTTGTGGGGAGTGGCTGGGGACAGAGGTGTGAAGGATGCCCAATTTAATAATAAATTATCAAGGGTTTATTAAAATTTGGATTAATACAATTGCCCATTTCCCAATTCTTGAGACCTGAATTCAAAGTAGGTTGCAAATAAAGTAACTCTGGTAATTTCAGCCTGGTCCCTAATGGACATTTGTGTTTTATCATATCACCTAATTAGGCAGTGGTGAGAAGACATAGAGATCTGGAGCAGAGAGGAACATTGAGGTCATGACAGAGGTATTCCTGCTGTAATGTACATGCTGGGAATGACAACTCCACAAATTGCATCAATTCTCGGTGAGACAGCACCCCCTTCCTTCCTGTGTGAATTGCCAAGAGGTAATCAAATGGATTTATGATATTATGCCATTTGGGACAAAAAAAGCATAGGAATTTAATTGTTCACTGAATTCAGCTTCTCTTTTACCCCTTTTCTGCTGTCTCCTCCTCGATTACTTGCAGAACACACAGTAAACTGTTGTATTCAATTTGAACCTTACTAGTCTTCAACAATAATAGATGCAAAGTAGCACAAAATGCTTTATTTTCTGGGTTGCTTATTAATTGATATTCAAAATTCATCTGACTTATCACATGGTCAGATGTTTGGACATGTTGGTTAACCTCCTTCTGTAGAAAGGTGCATGGCTGGTATTTCTAAGGTATCTGGGGTCCTCACGGACACACATGCTAGCCCTCTCCACCCAAAAACAAAACCCCAAAAAACTGTGGGGTTATTTTCATTCACTTCTTTACTCAAGTGTTACCACAAAGGTCAAAGTCCTTGAACCATAGCAAATAAAAAATATGTGAGTCAGGTAAAAGGTTTAAATTCACATCTTTCATAACACAAGATTATAACTCAGTCACAAACTCATCTCTTGCAAACAATTGTTAAGATTTGCTGTCTGAGAATCATATATAGTAAAATCTGCAGCTCAGAATTTTAATACAGAAAATTAATGTTGATACCAATAACAGAAATAGTACAGCTGAAGAGCAAATATCAACAGCCATATTGCAGTCAATGGGCATTATGCATACAGGAGATCAATAAGGCAATGTTCTTGTTGAAATACTTGCAATAAACTCTTTCATGAATACTCTTAGAGACTCGCTCTTTTGAGCTTAATTAGATTTACAGGTAAAGGATATTCTAGAGATAAGAAGGATCTCCTGAGAGAGGCTGAGAATCTTAAATCTGATTTAAACTCAACCCATGATAAGACAAGACAAGGCATTATTCAGGTTCCATCTAATATTTTTATTTCTTCAAGACAAATGTCTAAATTTTTGAGTGGACATGAAGCAGAACAGGGCTAAAATTTAGCCAAGCTCTCAATGAGGTAAACTTGGTGAAAATTTTGGCTTAGTTCTTCCCTGCTGCAGAACTTGGGCCCAAATTCCTGAATGTCTTTACTTTAGTTATCTCACTTAGAAAATTATTTTTATTTGGACAGTACTATGTGAGATGGAATTATATTATCTTTCCGCTTTCTTTTGCTGTTCACTCTGACTGTAAGTAGACTCCCTGTCTCATTTGCTTGTGCTAACACATGCACTCTGCTTCACACCTTACACAGCTTAATCTTAACTTTTACTTTCCATGTTACAATCCTTTTGCTTGCTTCTTAAAATTCAACCTACATGAAAGAGAGCAAAAAATGATAAGAGGGTGTTGTGAAAAATCAGAAGATGATAATTGCACATTTGAAGCTGCAGATTAGAACATCCTTACTAAATATTGTACCCATCACCATCTCGCTTTACTAATGAAAAAGTAATGATCCTTCCTCCTCCATCTTGCTCTGTGCACACATAGTGCAAGAAAGAACAATTAGTTTAAAACTAACCCTGGGAGACTTAAGGACAGCCTCTAAGTTGTCACAATGGAAAATATTCCCAGTGAAGGGTCTGAATGGAATTTTAAACATGAAAATTTTCAGGCTTCTGGGATACATTTTAGGGATAGTACTTGAAATGCTGCACAGCAGACTTTAAAGAAACCATGAAAAAGACTATCTCTGTATTTGTATGGTTCCTATGTCAGAAGCAGCCTTCAAAGAGTTGTACAAAGAAAAGTTTACTCCATTAATGCTTATAATAAAATACTCATTAATCACTGTTCTTGGAAAGCATGAACCTATTCTTCAACAGCTAGAAAACAACTGAGTCTTCCTTACAGCTCAGCTCCAACTGAGCTTCTAACTTCCATGTTAGAAAACATACTCTGTATCCCAGGATTTTGCTGAGGACATTATATAATTCAGGAAGAGACATTGCACTGATGGCCTCTAATGATCCCAGCAGACTACTATATTAAGGAAGGGTTCATCTAAATGGAGGCTGAGGTCCACTGTTCAGTTAAACCTACAGAGAGTTTTTAATACATTCTTCTAATTTTTCCAGTTATAGAATGACCAGATTGTGTGCTTCCTTGAATGGGAAACATTTTGAAACATTATTCAACTTAGTTCAGAATTTGCACAGAGGGCTCTACTGCAAGTACATCAATCCTTTCTGGGACCCTCGGGAATGAATCTTACTTGGCTGAAAAAAAGTGTAAGTTCATGGTGCCTCCTTAAACCCTGTAGTGGTCATGTAAGAACCCTTATCCACACTCCTTGAATAACCTGAACCCAGATGCAAGCAATTCCAGAGACAACATGCTGGGATATGCTGCCAACAACTCCCCCTTATTCACCCTCCCAAAGGCTTTGACAGCAGATCTATTTTCTTAATAATGCTGAGATCACATCAGCTAGGACAAAATAATCATTCCAGAAATCTGGATTTCTTCTCAAAAAATACATAAATAAGAAAAATCTATTTATAATACCTGCATTAAAACCTAGTAACAGCTATAAAACCAGGGATGAGCTTCCCTTATCAAGGGAAGAGAGTAGAAACAGTTGCCAACACTCATTCCTCAAATTTTAGTCCAGTGGATCCTGCAGAGATCCACATAATTATCTTCCTGTTAAGATCACCTAATGGAGTAGATAAAATCATCGGGGCAGGGGAGTGGGGGAGGACAAATTTTTGAGCTGAATCTCCTAAGTTATTAAGAAATCATTAAGGTCTTTTTAACCATTATTTTTACATTACAAAACATAAGACTATTATTCCCTGCAACCTATACAATGCAGCCCTGGCAGAGATTTGGAAGAAGTCGCCTAGAAAGTCAGCCCCTAAATAAAAACAAAAATAGAAGCTATAATGAGAATAAAAATCTCTGATCCTCAAGAGATTCAGCTTCAACCGAAATTCAGTTGTGGCGTAGGAAAGGCTTTAATGGTTTTTGCACTCATTTGCATTTTAGCACTAAGATTCTGTCAAAGAATAATAACATTAAATACTTCAGAAAATTAAAATTATTTTTAATAGAGAAATTGTCCTTCTCCTCCTCCTTCATCTGGATGATTAGAATGAATGTTCTACTCAGTCTCATTTCCTAGTTTTAGGATTTAGGTCTTTCCATTTCTAAGGATTATGCATTTAAACAAAAAAAAAAAGTTAAAATATTTTTTCCTAATTTGTGTCTCTGGGGATAATTTTTTTTTTTCCTTCTAAAAGGGAGGGGTTTTTTTTGTGCACAAGTCTGAAGTTTGTGCACAAAACTGTTATTCAACATAATTTAGCATTATTCTATCCAATTATAATTTATTGATATGCTAAACTAGAACATACCACAAAAGAAGGAAATTCTACAAAAAGTATGCAAAGGGGAGTAAGTCTCACCGACCTAAAAGCCTGCATACCCAGCATTTGCCAGATCCACAAAGCCCAGCTAGTTAACAACAACCTTAAAACTCCCATCCCTATTCCTATATACAAATATACATATTAAAATATACAGATATATAAAAATCACAAGAAAATCTTTAGTTCTTGATCCTGACATATTCCCATGGTTTCTTTACCATCTTCTGTACTAGGAACAATGTGTTGGGGCATAAGAGGTGAACAGAGATTTCAGGGTGTGGGAGGGACCCACCTGTCTGGTGCGCACTTTGAAAGGTGAGGGGCAGAGGGGGCAGTGTGTTTTGGAAGGACCCCAAATGGCTGCACCACTGACTGAGATTTGAACTCCTTCACCAGCCTCTGTCCTTGCCTCTGACACAGCCATTCTACATCATGCCATTCTCCAAACTGAGGCATTTCTTACTTTGCCACAGGACCCTCTGTGAGCAGTCACTGGAGCTGCACAGAGTGTGTATGGGCAGGTGCACATAGAGAAGTCAGACCCCATGAATCTCCATTTCAGTCACACAGCCTCCATTCTGAGGTGATATTTTGCTCATTCCCTATTTATCAGAATATATCAAAACCTTTAAAAATATACTGAATACAGAGAAAACTAAGCTTTAGGGAACCAAGTTCTATTTTTCCCTGAATTCCCTGAAGTCAATGGGCAAATTCTCTTAGTGCTGTGCACCAAATGACTTACAGGTCCTTGGGAGAGGAAAGCACAAGACCCAGTGATTGAAGACTTCATTTTAACACAAACACAACATGGGCATGAATGAAGATGGATGAGGCAAACTCCCAAATTTCCTAACTCTTAAATGTTTGCCTTAAAAAATTCATAATTAATATAATTTTGGACATTTTAACATGCCTTTTTGGGTGTATTGCATATTCTATTCAGTGATATCACAGTATGACTAATTGATTAACAGCTTTTAATGTACTTGTAATTTTTTTCTTTTAACTGTCCTGAAAGTATAATAAAACATTATAAAAGAAAATCATCTAAGTCATAAATGATATAAACTAGAGAGAGAAATAAAAATCTGCTCAGTCTTCCTGGCAACTGAATTGATTTTGAAAAAAAAATCCATGCAAGTCTGACACTTTACTAGTTGGATTTCTCATCTAAACACAAATATGGGACCTACCTGTGTCTGACTTAGCACAGACCAAGTGTGAAGTTTTTCCTCTACCTTGTACATTCAAACAAGACTGTTTATGCTCTGCTTAGATGGCTCTGAGACACAAAGATGTTTCTGCCTCTAGCATACTCATTGCTTGTCACTGCTGCATGAGAGAAGTTGACCTTAAGCTTGACTGGCTGCTTGGTTTCAAATCTATTTGAGAAATGAACCAGATTTACAAAGAACAAGAATAAAACACAAAACTGTTTGGAGGAGAGAAGATGCAACCATACTGCCCAGGGCTGGTCTCAACCTGTCTAGATGTCAGCTAGACTTAAGTAGAACAAAAGTCTCATGAAACAAACTGACAGACCCAGCCGAAAGACAGCAAGTGACAGCGCTACCTTCAGCAAGGAGCTTCTAAAGTTTGCTCTCACTGCCACTCTAACTCACATACACACAGCATAACCAACAGACAGGCAGCACCTGGATATTCATAGAGTGCAAGATGATTCCAACATAATTACCAGGATGATCCTTGGAGAAGGTCTCAGAACCAGTTATTAGCCTCCCAAATCATGTGCTTAGTGCTGAAGAAATTCCAACCATATATTGCCTGAGAAGTAGGATGGGAAGGAAATCAGATTTGACAGAAAGAAACATGAAGCAATTTACAAGGCAGAGATGTCAGTAAAAACTTGGCTACAGGCAGGGAGACATTTGCCAAGACAACATCAGGACAACTGGACCTCTTCTACATTACTGTCATGCAATAATATTTTGTTGCTGAAAGAGTTCCCCATATGGCAGTACTATCAGCAACAGTCAGACTGAATCCATACTGTATTTGTTCTGGTATTCTTAAGGAAACAACCTTTCTGCTGGTATTCAAAATGTGATCCTATCTGAGAAATCCATTAGTGACCAAGTCTGAAGGATGAGTCTCTCACTGCTTGCTATGTGTGATAGAAATTCCACATTTTTAAACTTGGATGATGAAATCTCCATGAAACTTGTGGCATTTTTTTGTTCAACAGGATCCATAAGAGATCTCGCTTACTTATCTTTCCCTGTTTGAGGTACAATTGATTGGCAGGCTTTATCTGAGTGTCTGGGTGGAATTTCATTTGATCTGAAGTATCTCTGCTCCATTAAGAATCTTATATTCATTATGTGCAGTGTTAGTAAAAATTACTTCAATTCAAGCCACTTTGAAAAGCTCAAGTACTGTCTCAGTGACAAGATGACATGCACTGTGGAAAGCATAATGCAGTTCAGGTAAGGAGTAAAGGCTAAGCTTAATACATCCAGTAAGATGAATAATGGTTTGGCCTTAGAATGCAACCTTATCTCCTGGAAGGGAATATACTATCACAGAAAAAGCTTGGGGAAAACAAACCAAACAAAAAAACAACCAACAAATAAAATAACTGTACGCAATGACACTCAGGAATTTGTGAAGCCTCTGATCACTTTCTGGTGGACATCTTAGAGCATTTCTGATTCATTCTTGTGCTACTGGTTTAATCCTTGTACTACTTCACAATTCAAAAATTAATGCAGAGACATGGTTTTTCAGTGTGATACTACTGAAATTCAGGGTATACCCTTAACCACCTACTTTAAAATTGAGAAACGTCACTTTTTGCAATTTTGCTTCTTTCTTTGGAGGGGGAGATGTGAATTTATGTCTGGGTTAATAAAAAGAAATTATAGACAAGATGCCATGCATTTGGCTTTGAGGGGTCACAGCAGAATCAAAGCCTATGCAACCAAGCCAACAGTACACATTTTCTAAGCTTAAACAGTACACAACTCAACTGGGGCCCTCATCTATTTTTCAAAGATAGTCAAGCTAAAATCCTAAGCTCCCACAAAAAAAAATCTGTAAAAATCAAGGAAAACAATATGATCAGGACACATTGTCCATCTTCTAAGTAGATAGCCCCCATCTGTTTCTGGCCAGACAGAACCCCAACCTCTAAGTAATGCCAGAGTTCAGCTCTGCTCAGTTGTGTCTGATTAACTTAATGCGGGAAGTCATTTCCAGATGGGACACCAATTTAAATCCAAAAGCTATGCCACTGTCTGGCTCATCAGGGTTTCTGCATCACATACAGCACACCCTAAGGGATGGCAGTTTCTGGCAGGCAATAATTTTTTAATACCCTACCGAGGTAGACTATGCAGTCATTCAGAATTTACAGGGTAGAAGTGCAAGGTTGTACTTGTAGGTCGGTAGGTAGAGAGATACAGATATAGATTAAAAAGAAGAAACAAGGAAACTAGCTCTTGAACTTTGTGCATCACCTTTCTAAACTTGATGAAAAGTTCACACTTGAGAAGGTTTTCTAAGGAGGATTTTTGTTCATTTTGCTTCCTCGATCTGTATGTACCAGAGAGATTTTAAACAGTTCATGATCTCTAGAGCTGATGTTTCGGGTTTTTTATATCACCTGATGCACAAGAAGGCCAGATTCCATGAAGTCCACGTTAGATTGTTTTTTCCTAGTAATTTACAACACTGTGAGTTTAAACTTGCAATTAAGCTTTTCTCAGCAGGCTCATGTGCAGACTTCCATTCCACCGGCTGAACTGCAGCAGTTTTCCATCATTCCTGAGCTACTTCCCTAAAGCATCTAAATGAGAAATCAGAAGCCTTGCTTCTGCAGCAGAGCAAGTTTCCATTGGGCATTGTTAAATTCTTTCAGAACTATATTAAGATTTCTGTTTCTATAAAAGCACTGAAAATATTTAAATGCATAGACATGAATATTCATGCAGGAAAAACAATAGAGACAGTCCAGCTGCTGGAATTATCATTGAGATGGGGAAATGGGAAAACAAGGTCTACATGTGAAATTATGTAGCTCAGAATTAAGAGCTCAGGGAAACATTATCTCACCAAACATAAGCCAGACCTGTGGCCTACGTGTTCAAAAGAGGACAGTGATATATGTTAGTGTTTGAGATATCTGGGCTTTCAAGAATCATGTTTATCTGTTTGATCTCTGAATCCTTGTGCCAGAAAACTGCACAGGGTGTATCCCTGTTCATGGTTGGGTCATGGAAGGGCTACCATGCTTGCAGACAACCTTTATCTTCCCTAATCCCCGCCCACTCTCCTGTCAGTGCTCCTTGATCAGCCTCAAGCTGGGTACTCAACCTCACACCATGGAAAAGGTAAGATTCTGAGATAAAAGACAAAAAACAAAAAACAAACTCCTCTTTCTTAACTTCTTTTGAAAACATTCACCAAATTTCACTGTGCACCGCCTGACTGATCAGATGTCCTCTAGGGAACTTTTAATTTTATAGTTATTACTATAAATTCACTCATAGTTCACTACATTAAACTAAATGCAGCTGACACTACTAGAGGTACCAGGTGTTTAATAGAAACCAGTCCCTGCTGATTACAGTTCAACTAAAGAATTTGCAATAAGGAACTACTGAAAATTATGTTGGCAAACAGACACCGTCTAGTGGCTAGTATCACTAACCATGGCCTATCTGAAATATTAGTATTATTATCCCTTCCCTAACATAAGTAATTCCCTTAAGAACACTGTCATATAGAATCAGTAATGGATTGTATAGAATATAAGAAATATTGATTTACTAATACTACTGGTTTATGAAATTTATGTGTCAAAAGAACACCAAGGAGCAGTAGATGACATTTTGACAGGAGAATAGGCAGGTTGTACAACAAGAAATAATAGTGTTTTAAGCCTTTATATGAGCATTTCAGAGATGTACTCTTGTGAAAATGCATAGGCCCTCACTGAAGGTCTGAATCTCTTAAACATCAAGATTATGTGGAGGATTCATGAGGATTATGAGCACACAACAGGTATGAGTAATGTGATTACAACAGGTAAAGACCTACTGTTAAATATGAAAAGAAGCATTCTTGTGCTTTTTCCTGGGCTGTGTGAAACATTTGTCTTCTGAAAACATCTGAACAAGTCTCTCCTTGAAGTGCATTATGTAACAACAGCTACCAACAAGTTGAAAAGACTGCACTTGCAATGTCCTCACCCAAAGATCCCTTTGTGTCACCCAATGCCACTCAGTTTTCATATGTCCTTCATCTGCATGCCTGTGTTGTACTTGGGCTGGAAGCAGATGTGTCATGCTCCACAAGTGGGAATGGCTGGCTGTTACAATCTGAGTAGAAATAGCATTATTACTATTATTAGTATAATAATAACCCTGCCATATTAGATTAGTCTCCCTACTGAGGCAACCTTAGAAAAAGAATTTGTCTCTCTACTTCATCAACTACACAATGATTTTGCAAGCAAACCCCCACAAGAGAAGCATGAATCATTCAGAGACACACGTGATGGATATGAATGACACATTTTTGCATTTGGATTCCTGATTCATCAGACAGATGTGAGAAAATTCATAAAGTGAACTTAGACAAGTCCCAAGTGATTGCACGTGTCTGGATGCTGTAAAGCACAAATTATTCCACCTACTTTGGCACTAAGAATACTGGGCTTTTTTTCCTTATGGTCAACTGCTTGCTGTGATATAGTTACAGTTGTGCAGTATTAGCAAGACCACCTGTCTTTTCACATCCATTAAAAAGATTTTACAGACCTTATAATAATCAACAAAAATGGCAGCTAATACTCTCATATGTAATCCAGCTTCTCATTTTTTAAACCCTTTAAAAACAAATTAAAACTTTCTGCCTGGCTTCTGAGTTCACAGATCACATAAAGATGTGGAGAAAACTTTTAAAAATGAAATACTGTAACAGAAATGCTGAAATATGAAACAGATGTCAAAGTCACATGCTAAGTGCACACATACATGTATTTTGCCATCCTTGCATGGTACTACTCATTACAGCTTTGATAACAAGACACACGTACTGATCCTCCTGTTTTTACTCCCATAGGATCCATTGCTATAAATCAACTGATCCTGATGTTCCTCTGCACCAGATGCACCAGATGTCCTGATGCACCAGAACTTGAGACAAACATCACTGAGATTCATAGAAGTCATCTTGCTGAGCATCTTGAGCTTTAAGCAGGCTACTTATGGACTGTGATGAAAACTCAAGATTACTGTGGGCAGGCTATATTTCACCCAGTGCATCTCCTCACTGCTCCTCAGTACTCTGGGAGTCGTTCTCTATAAAGTTCACAAGCACGGCACTCACGCTGTTCAAACAAGCTATTTGTTTTCAGTTAATGATCCTCACCATCAAATACACAATGGTGCTCAATTTCCTCATTTATTTCTTTTTCCTTTCCCTCCCACTGTATATTACAAGTAAATGTGATCTTTGTCATGTAGACTGCAAAATCTCTGCACCAGCTACGGTGTTTTTATAACAACCAGCACAGTGTGATTTTGATCCTAATTTGGGACTGTTATTCTGAACACTGCTCTCTATAGTGCTGCTTTCTCTGAAATTCACAAGCATATATATAATTCATGGCTTAAAATTCAAGAAATGAATTCTGTGGTCCAGCATCACAGTGAGTTATAAGTGTATATAGACAAAGTCTCTATGTCTGACCTACAGGTGGTTTCTTCCCTCATAGGGTCTCTGGATCTTCTTCTTTTTATGTTCAGGATGTCTGAGGATATATCACAAGTAACTGTATCCTACATAAGTAAATTTTGCCCTTGTTAAACTATATAGAACCAATGGCTATCATATGTTTTACAAAATGTGTCCAATATGATTCTAGAGACACATTAATTCCTTAATTATATTAAAGCAGACAATGTTGGAAAAAATAATGCTGTGTTTACTAGGGGTATTTCTTTAATTAGTCACTTTTAATTCCTTAGGATAGTGCATGGGCCACTGGCCTTCTTTTACAGAGTATGTCTACAGTCCTGTAAAAGACTTGGTTTTGCCTCCCGACTCTGTAATTTCTTTCATGAGTAACCACAGAAAATTACAAGTTTATCCAGGCCTCCATTTGCCCCAGCTGCAAATTCAGCTTACAGCAGTTTACAAACCCATGTGATGCCACAACTCATTACTGAAGCTGTTTGGGGCAGGGAATGCCATTTCATTTTGCACTTTTACCACAACTAAAGAAGCAGATCTACCAAGGAGGTGCCTCAGGAAGCTGAAAGCCATCTCCTCTCCTCAGCCAGAAGCACTCACTTCTCTGCCAAATCCCACAGAGCACGGACAGGTCACTGAGGCTGAGCAGCTTGACGTGGTATTGCTGAAGAGCAATACAAACAGCACCATCAGTATTTCAGAAAATGCTGAGGTCCTCCAACAATGGAAAGCAATTACAAAATAACTCTTTTCTATTAAAGAAAAAAAAGAAAGCAAAATACAGTAATTTTTCATGCTGTATGAGACTAAGAGATGGGTGGTACAAACATCCACCATTTAAAGCAGGCACTTGCCACTTAGTAAAAGCAACTGTAAAGGAAATGTCTCTCACTGGAAGTCACTGCACTCTAAAAGGTACAGTGGTTGATTCAACATGATGTGCAACCATCCAAAACCCAGATAGCATGTGACAATATTTTAAGAAACATGATCAGACTTTCTTAACCAGTTGGATTTGATGGGTCAGCAGCCTTAACAATTAAAAACAGGGATGAAATACTTTTAGTGCCTGTTTTTAAATTATGAAACTACAAGGAGGCTGAAACTTGAGAGACTGGCAAGCAGTGTACCTTGAATGACTAGTGTGATGCAAAATTTCCTATCATCCTGCTCATGTAAGGTGAATGCAATCAAACGTGGTGTCTTGTATGGAGAGTTTACAACACGATAATTGTAGCAAATGAACATAAATTAAAGCTCTTAAAAGAGAGATGCACTACAGGTCATTGTGGCCAACATGTTCCCAAAGATTTTCTACAAATAGGAACACCCATGATAGAATAAAAATGGGGGGTCTAAATCTTCTAGAATTAAGAAAAAGGGGGAAATACAAATCCCAAACAAACAAAATAACCACCCACAATAAACCACATACACACGGAGTACATCAAAACCTCTACAGAAAATACCTGGATGGTTTTACACTTTGGCCCTAGTTACAATATCATGACACCTTTTACCCCAGTTTAATTAATTTCATTTTGTTTTTCCAACTTTACAACTTTTAGAAGAAGAAAGATGTAATTTAAAAGGTGGTGTCCTAGAAATTCCATAAATGCTCATCTGTTATGGCTCATCAAAAACAGAAGTAGCTCATCAGCAGACAGCTTCAAAACAATTTAGGGCTTTTTTGTATTTTGTTATTTTTGTTGTTTGTTTGTTTTTGTTTTTTTTTTTAATCAGACTTATATAGATTTGGATTCAAAGACTCTTTAGCAAAAACCACCTTTCATCCTACTATAGCAGCCTTCATTAATCACTACTGTATAATTATAAACATAAAATCATTAGATTACTTCCTGTACAGTAAAAATATGTGTTGTATAATGCCAAACTTGGACAAAGCCCCTAGACTTTCAGGGTTTCTATTAAAGGTTTTTGTACTACAAATTGAGTTGCACATTCTCTGTGAGTCTATTTTAAGAGACCCAGTAGAAATTAAGTCTCAGCAAAACAATTTGTGCAATCAGAGAAGCAATAAATGAGCACTCTGGGAACACATAAGCAGGTGAGAATCAGTTTGAGACTCATATGATGAACTGGTCAGGCAGTGAGAATTTTTAGACAGTTTGACTGAGCAATTAACATGAGAGTTGTGACTAGAAAATCACGTGTAGTACCACATTACTGACCCCTCAATGAATTAATTCAGTTGTAAACTGTCTGAACAATTGGATTTTAATCTCATTTGCCTTTTTTTTTCCTAACTGGAGAAGGTGAATAAGTAACACTACCGGAATTACTCTCAAATTTGCAGGTTTTCAGAACAAAACTTCCAGATTGCCCACAAGGACTGCAGCCCCACAGGGCAGGCTCTGACCTCACTGCTGAGCCAGAAGAACCCACCTCAGCCCTTGGACCCCCACAAGTGCTCCTGTGGGACCATCTGAGCATCACCTGCTCAACTGGGTCGGTTCAGATGTCTCAGTGTAACTTGGAGAAAGCTGGAATATGTCATCCTTGAAATCAGATTGTGATAAACTATTGGCTTATTTTGCTTCTGAAATCAGAAAATTACAGCAAAAGTACTCAAGATTTTCATTACCTTGATAGTTCATTTTGGTTTGATTTTTGCTTGACAACAGTGGGAGAAGGGCAGGACCAGAATTAAATACATTTCTTACAAGCATTAGAATCCCAGAATCACTGTGTTGGAAGAGACCTTCAAGATCATGGAGTCCAACCCATGTCCTAACACCTCAACTAAACCATGGCACTGAATGCCATATCCAGTCTTTTAAACCCATCCAGGGATGGTGACTCCACCACCTTCCCCAGCAGACAATTCCAGTACTTTGTCACTCTTTCAGTAAAAAACTTTTTCCTGTTATCCAACCTACACTTCCCTTGGCACACCTTAAGACCGTGTCCTCTCATTTTGTCGGTTGCTGCTTAGAGAAAGAGACCAACCCCCACCTGACTATAACCACACTGATACATTCGTCTGAAAGCATGGTTATAACTCCTACTGTGGTACCTATAAGGATGAAACATGGCATGTTATGAAAAGGAAGATGTTATGCCAAGATTTATTTTCCCAAAGAAAGCCTTCAGCCTGTGGACAAAGGCCCCTCCTTTTCTTACCCCAGACATGGAGGCTGTTTTATTGTAAAATTTAACTTCATCTCCATTTTTTTGGAGCTCTATTAAAGCTTTATCTCTGGATCCAGTACTTGACACATATCAAAGAACCACTGGAAAAGTATTACAGGCTGCCTTTGATGTTTCTGAAATCAAAGCAAGCCCTATAGCCACATGACCTTTTTCCAAGAAAAGAATCTCTTCTACATGTAGAGGACCATCCCCTCTCTGCCTTCTCAAGATTCAAACTCCTCCTTCTCCAGAGGAATAGACCTCTCCATGCCACTGCTGCCAGGTTTGTAGTGGAAGAACATCCAACATTTGAGAAGCTGGCCCTTGATACATGAGCTGCTGCAGCCTCTGGAGTGTGCTGGACGGGAGAACACTGAAAAAACTGGAATTCATATGAAAGATGTTTTAAGGGAAAGGTTGATAATTTCTCAGCTACTCTCACAGGAAACTACAATGAACTCATCTGTAATGAGAACAGTCATACACACTCAAATTAATTGTGGCTCGTGTGAAAGCTCCTACTGTCTCTGTGTCCCTGTCCCAGCCAGTTGACTTACATGGAACAAAAGGCTGACCCTGGAAGTTTTCCTAATTAGTGTTCCATGACTAAAGCAAAAATTAAGGGAGATAATTGTGTTAGCTATACTTCTGGGGAAAAGCTTCTATGAGACAGGTCTGACAAAGTGAGTCAAAGTCCCAAGTGTCCAAATGCTCTAAGAATTTAAGAAAAGGGAGAAAGTTGTTGTTGCTCTGGTTTCAGAGAAGGGAGGTGGAAGGACTTTTGTCCTCATTCCTAGGCGTCACAGCTCTCTGCTCTGCACAACTCAATCTGTCTGGTGTAAAAGCGGAAGAGCAGAGCTTCTGTGCACTAATACAGCCTAGAAAATTCACCTCCATGGTGTGTTATTCTAAAATGATGAGGAAATCCCTTCCCCTTCTTCCCAACAATCAGCATTTCTGTATTAAAACACAAACCTTGTTGTGTATGTGTTGAATCAAGTTATTCGATCTTTAATTGCTTTGCATCAATTGAATCATTACACCTACTTGTTCCTATCTTTTCCCCCAGCACATGAAAGATAGATATTGTGGTTTGGCACAAGCAATGCAAACTTTGTGTTTTGTTGAGATTGGCATTAAGTGGCACAAATGACAAAGACTTGACTTTCTTCTGGTTTTCTACAACCTAGAATGATGGTAGGCCAAATTATAATTTCTTCTCAGACTGTTACTCAGGAAAGAAGCTCTTGCTATTACTGTCCCCAGCACATTTATTTTTCCTTGTTGGTACCAAATAATTTGAGGCCTTTTAGAGATCAACAAAAATAGAATATTTATCCTACTTGACACTGACAATTACAGAGAGGAGGATCACTTTACAAAGGGCAAACTAGCTTACCGTCATCTGTGGTTCTACTGAAAACTGATTGTAAAGCAAGTCACATTGCTTTAGATCAAAAGAGATGGAAAAGATGCATTTTTGGGGAAAAAGGTAGCAATCATAGTTAGGACCTGCAATATACAGTTAATTCAAAAGAGTTGAATAGATAGCTATCCACAATAAAATAGTTTATAAAGAGAAGAAATAGCTGTATTAGACAAATTTGGCACTTGTAAGAAGCATAAATAGATAGTTGAACCAATAGCACATATCTTCTCTCTGGAAATTATCAACATAGTTTAATGCAGAAGGGAAAAAAAAAAGACAAAACCCATGTAAGAAAACTAGGTGGGCAGGTATTGGAACTAAGACTTTATTTCCAGCTGTCAGATTTAAGAACAACTACTGATCCATAACAAAAAGAAGAGGTTGAATTTAAGGCCTTCCTATCTGAGAGGCAGTGAAAAGAGAAATAATGTAAAGATGTTCCCCTAAAGAGTGAGAAAGGATGACTACAAAACAGAGCAGAGATGCTTTTTTGCTTCCTTCTCCCTCAAGCATTTAGGGAAGCCAATTTCTTCCCTAAATCAAAAAATTAATCCTGATTAAGAAACTTTAGGTGAAACCTCACAGCTAAGTGGTTGTGATTTTTACTGTCCTGGTGGCAAAAGGCGTGACCAACCTTCTCTCTGTGCAATGGGTTCTACCACGCAGAGAAGCAAATGGATTTTGAACAGTAAAGTCACCTAAATTGCACAAGTATATTAAAAAAGTTTTATATTTAAAAAGGAATCAAACCTCTTTAACACTTACCCCAAAGCCAGATTTTTAAAGTCTCTCAAACCTTTCCTGAAATTCTTCATACGCATTTAATAAATAAATAAACGTTCACATGGATTTGGGATTAACAGGCAGTCAGTCACTTTGGCTGTAAATGCAGCAGCCATCAGCCTAAACAAAGAGCAAATATGAGAATATTTGAAGCCATAAAACCAAGTGTTTGCATTGAATTATAAAGCAATAAAGCCCTTCAAGCAAACCAAGTCCCAGCATTTGGGATTTTGCATATAAATGCACCAACTACTGCAGAACCACATCTCCCTTTGCTCCTTGGTCTCACACTAAAAAGCTCTGTATCAGGCCAGACTCAAACTTCATATTCAATGTTTTATTAAAACTAATGTGAGGCCAATGATCAGGAAGAGCAAAGTCTCTCCTTTATGTGAGAGGCCTCCTGTGCTTTATCAAGCCTTCCAGTGCTCAGGATCACCGTGGGCTGTACACTGGCAGCAGATACTGCTTTCCTTGTAGGGCTAAAGGATACGGCAGTGGAAATTCCTTGAATACTCCCTCGTGCATTTATTTGCAATAAACAGATGATCAGTGGCAAAGATCCCACATTTTTCAGCATACTTTTGAATTGTGTTGTTTCAGTAGTTTGCAAACAGATGCTTTTTCACACACTTTCCACTGTCACATTATCTTTAATAAAATCTGAAAATATTTCTCAAGGCAAGTTCAGGGCTCTACATCTTGGGAACTGGGCCTCCAATCCAACATGCTGTTCTCCTGAACACCTCAAAGGGCAGCTGCTCATAGTTTGCCAAGCACCGTGACATGCAAACACACCCATTAGTATTGCAGCTTCAGACAAATCAAAGGTAATTCTACATGTAAATTATGCACAACTAAATCCCATTTCATTTCCCAAATTATTACCCTTCCCAGAAAAGGTATGCAGCTTCTCACAGTTTTCCTTGTTCATTAACCTCAGAGCTAATCCCCCTATACAAAACTATAAATCCTGGACTTTCATCTAGAGTAACAAAATAGTCAGGTATTAAAGCACCCAATTCCATTCTTTTTTATTATAAGAGAAAAAAGTCTAATCCAAAATTTTAAGTCCCTTTTTCTTACCTCCCTGTAAATTATCTTATTCCTTTTAAGACTATATACTTCACCTTTACATGAGTCTTACATGAAACACTAGAACAAGCACATTTGAAATCAACTTTACAGTGAACTTGAATCAACAGAACACTTTGATTTTCAACAGATTGACCCTAATTTACATCAGTCAGAAATCCAGTACTTTGAAACAATAATTCCTCAGCAACAAAAAACATCAACAATGTCCCTCTGGAAGCTTCTTGCATCTACATTATGGGAAGAGATTCCAACACCCCTCTTCCTTCAGGATCAGACAAGTTTGCAGTGCTTCTACACTCCGCTCCGCACTACAAAAAATTTTTTCAGCAGAGCTGAATGTCTCACCTACAACTGTAAAGTCAGTGCCATGCAGTAGCGCTAAAGAAACCATCATGAAAGCAGAAACTGCCAATCTATACTGTTCTACATGAGTATGTGGATTTGTTTGCCTGTTTAAAATAAGGAAGTGTTTAAGAAAGGAAATGAGAAACATCTCTGTCATCATAATATACGTCTTGCTCCTCAACTGCCACAAATCAGTTCTGCTCTACTAATTTGCATTTGATCTGCTTTGACTTATACCACCTGTAGATCTCACTGTCAGTGCTGAATGTAAAGTAAACTCATGTCTAGAGGCCAAAGGCTCAGCTGGATTATATCAGCATATTCCCTTCTTTGAAGTCCATGTGGCACATGGATTTACAACAGCTGTAGCTCTAGTCTTGAATTGTTTGTTTGAATTTTTGACATTGAGTAACCTACCAGGTAAAAAGAGTGATAAAATTGGCAAGAAGATAGTTTCTAAAGCAATGAATTTGACTGCATGCCCGTCACTGATTATTATGCTTTTGAGATACTCATACATAAATATATGAACAAATTTCTATTTGATAGTCCATCTAAACATTTTTCAGTAGAATGGGCAATCTGGTAAAAGAAATATACAAATGTCAGGGTTTGCTTATGCCTAGAGTTTAGTTTCAGAATTCAGTCTCCCATTTCTGCTGGGATTTTTTTCATGGCACTTAGAATTTGTGGAATGGGTGCAACAGATATACATTTTGTTGCTGTAATACAATCAGTTTTTGTCTAGCTAGAGCCAAGTTTACTGCCATACTTTCATCTTAGAAAGTCTATTTTATCTTAGCCAAAATCATCAAGCGTGGTAGCCTAAGGTCAAGCACCAAAATCTATATTTAGGCAGTCATATAAATGGTCTGCTTTACACGGGCAGTGAGGAACTGTAAAATTAAAAATAAGTCAGCATACAGCACTTCTGAAAATCGAGCCTCTTAGGTGCACAGATTTGCAATTACACACATTTGAAGGAAATGCCTTCATTTGTATGACTTTGGCATAAAAGACACATGTTGTGCCCTATGAAGAACACTTTGAAACACACCTTTTGAGAATTGTAATTCATTCTGCAAGTCCTCTTACAAAAGCAATAACCCTTTTAATTAAATGTACCATTGATTCCTTTCATCTAGATTGAATACAATCTGACCAGTGAATTGACTAATAATGTGTTCAAAAGACCCCAGTGTTCTGACTCACTTTCTTCTCATTTCAACATTGTATAAATCTCAGGCATTGCCTCCATGGTGGTTGTTTGTGTGGCTGAACAGATCATCTTCATTTGATTTGTACAATAACAATGTTAATTGAAGAGCTGAAATCCACCTAAGTCATATCAATTACCGAATGACCTTCTGTCATTCTTACTTCTCATACTACCAAAACATCTAGTTAAAAATCTTTAAAGGCAAGCAATGATTGTTGGAAAAGTTCATCAGTTCATGAGTCTAGGACTATGATAAAGGATGCTATTGCTGGGATCAGAGTTGCATTATACTTGCTGCTGCTTCACTCATTACTAAGCCCGTGGTCCAGAGAGGCAAGACATGCCTCTCACTGATCTTAACTCACTCCTAATCAGTTTATTTGCAATACAGCTCTTTGCAAGAAATGCTAGTGTCTCAGCCGGACTTGCACTGATGGTATTCCAAAAGTGCTCCATAACTGCCGCAAGGATTTCATAACTTCATTGTGGGCTGAACACTTGGGAAGCTGAAGGGAGCAAAGCAGGAAATGGAAAGGACTTCATCTAGAATAACACCAGTTTTCCTTTCCACTTTGGACAGATAGTTGGCTTCAGAGCATAAGCAATGTCAGGGTTTTGCAAAGATATGACACTTAAAATGTGACCTAACAAACATTTCTTTGCTCTTCTTCCAATACTGTGAGCAAATATGCTAGCATCTATCATCCACTCTAATGTGTGGAGTGTGAGGAACCACATAAAAGAGGGTATCTACAATCTTCTTAGCCTAAGCCTACAGGAAGAATTATTCAGAAGATATTTTTTATATTCTGGAGTGCAGCTATAGACTCCCTGGCAATGAAACACTGTGTTTGTATATGTATACGTATACACACACACACACACAATGTGTATGTATATGTATGATCCTGTGTTATTGTGGTTCCTGAGAAGTCTCATCAGGAGCCAGATTACATGATTTACCATGAAATTTTATTATATTATACTGATTATACTACATGCCTGATAAAGAGTGAACAAATAGGCTCTGCCTGTGCAAAGACAGAATTTCTTTATAATACCTTAATTATGGCACTCTTTCAAATATAAAATTTACCTACAATTTGAATCACTTAAACAGCACCAGCTTGAATTGTAAAAGGAACTCAAAATCCATTTCTTCCCCAAAGCTGGAATGTCCATAATTTCCCTTTCTTACCATGAATTGACTGCATTTTTATGAGTTTAAGCAAACAGGGAAAGAAATATTGTTTGGTTGTTGATTCCCTGAAGTAACAAAAATGAATTATAGGATTTTGGTCTTACAAAGAAATTCTTTTTGAAGTTGTTCTTGCAGCATCTCATTTTGTCTGTTAGTTGCATGGCAGTCTGTCATTTAAAACTTTTTAAATTATGAAGATAAAAAATCTTACATACCAGACTCAAGAAATGGCTAAAACGCAGTGCATGCCTGAGCTGTTGCATAATCACACCAGCAAAGGAGAATTTATGGATGACTTAACAGTGCATGCACTATATGACTCCAAAAAGTTTACCACTAGAAAATAAGATCCCCTCTGCTGTAACTCCATTAAGTTTCACTCAGTTGCACTGAGCTGAGTATCTGTGCATAGATGTAAGTAAAAGCATTTGTTTTGTGTCATCATTATTGCACTGACTGTTATTAAAGCCTTCTATTTTTATTGAAAATGTGTGTTTCAAATGAGATTAATTTTATGAAGTCATAATTTAATTGGCAGTCTCAGTTTGTAAGTAGCTCAAGACATAAAAATCAGTGGCTTTTAGAGATCAAGGCTGATATTCACTGGCAGAGGATTTTGGAAGGCTTTTATGGCCAAAGCCACACAGTCTTATAATTCGGTTTTATGAGCAAATATTATCAATTCCCACAATTTCTTAGAGATCCATTTCCCAAGAGTCAGGCCAAGATGTGAACAGATACACAAACCATTA
Source organism: Melospiza georgiana (assembly GCF_028018845.1). Classification (NCBI taxonomy): domain Eukaryota; kingdom Metazoa; phylum Chordata; class Aves; order Passeriformes; family Passerellidae; genus Melospiza; species Melospiza georgiana. The sequence goes on along the minus strand of NC_080430.1, from coordinate 37,762,266 downwards.
TAAAAATAAAAGAGAAATATCACCTATGGCTCTGTTTTAGACTCCACATTTTCCTTGAAATATGGAAGTACAACAAGTCAGATATTCTCTATTCTAAACAAACAGAGGAAAGAGCAGTACAATCTTAGGTCATTTAGATAGGAAAACAAAGGATACAGCATGAAAATTGCAGAGGATCATTCATTTGTTTATCTGCTGTCAGAGGAAGACTGGCATTTTAACATCTGCAAGTACTTTGAATAGGAAGTTTCACAACTAATTAACTGTATTGCTAGTATTTACATTGAAAGACTAATCAAATAGTTAATATAGTACTTCTCAAGGAGTAACAGTCCACCAATTAGTTGGGAAGAGCCATCTTACACTCACAGCTAGGAACTATTCATTGCAAGGAATAGAAATTTTCCTAATTCATTGAAGTTAATATGGAGTAAAATACTTGAGACAACCTGGTTTAAGTCATCCTGCATTGAGAAAAGTGATCTTTTTACTGCACTTGGTGTCTAAGAAAAGTCCAGTGAAACTTTGCACTGCCTTAAATGGCATTATCTTCTTTTATCTGCTGCTAGACTTCAAAACTGTACTGACCTCAGTTCAAAATTCATAATTGCAAACTTTCCTCAATTATATTTTTTAACCTCTGCTGTAACCATTTCATACATAAAAAATACATTAAATATATATACAAACGTCTTTGGGGTGAATTGCATCATGGATGCAATGCAGAAAACATGTAATGCAGAACCATATCACTTTAAAAATTAAGCAATAGTGCACTGCTGTACCACTAGATTCCCACATTTTCACATGACTTCACAATTTCATCCCAACCTCAGCAATTATTCATGTAATAGAATGTTTGAAAATGTAGATGGTTCTATTCAACTAAATGTTTTCATTTTTCAAGTCTCTCATGTATTTCCTGGCAATGGAAGAATAAAAACCCTGTTTTATTGCCCTCATGACATAAGTGTTCTCAGTCAGAAAGTATAGGTACTTTTTAATGATATTATAACAATAAAATAAGACATATGTCACTTTTCCTGTTGTAATTGCTAATAAGGCATAACTGTGCCTATTGTTTGAGACAATTTGCCTTTGGTATTGACAGTATTCACCTGGCACTAATGGAAAGATGTTAGCATAAAGAAATCTCCTGGATAGGTTGAAAAGCTGATTGCATGGATAATTCTGCTAAAAAATAACTACCTGTCTATTGGAGAGGAATTTTTTTTGCTATTTGCTGAGTTTTTAACAATTTAGCAGTACAATAGAGCTTTTAAGAGAACATGAAATACCTACACAGCAGGTTACATTAATAGGTGCTGATTTTAAAATTCAGATTCAGTCAGTTGAAAGATACGTGCATGCATATGGGATGATATCCCAAGAAGTTAAATATACATATCTTGCATTCACATATGTAATTACAATACACACCAACCAAGTTCTGCTGTCCATTTGCCTTGCTGATATCACTTGATGCCCTACACAAGTGGTGAAGTATCTCAAAGGGAAATTTACCTTTTGAGATACTTCACCTTATCTTCACTCACTCTACTCCCTTACTGAAGATGAAAAATCCACTAATACAGTTTACCACAGTCAGGACAGAGCTCTTACCCCAAAAGATGACTATATTACCCAGAAGAAAGCTGAAGACAGTAAAATCCTTCCAAGTTCAAGGGAAGTAATGTCCAGTTGACAACTGCATGCACTACTGATGGATGTCGTGTAACCACTTCTGGACAACCTTATCAGACTTGAAGGGATGCAACTTACAGACGTCTGACCTGTCTGGAATCTCTTCTCATAACTACAACTGTAAGAACAAGCTTTTTGACAAAGAAACTGCCTCAACAAACTTCTTTAAATGTTACAGAAGGCAAAATCACAGTGTAGAGAGATGGGTGTTGAAAAGTTTGAGAAGTATGTTGAATGCAATATCGATGATTTGGAAGGAAGAGGGAGGAAGAGAGGTTATCTCTAGAGAATGCGTTGTCAATGAATGCAAAAAATAGTCTCGTTAAATCATAAAGGTGGAGGCCATCATTTCATCTTTCTTAATGGAATTGCCTCATCAAAAGACCTTTCCCTCAAACAGTTTACTCAGCAATTGAATAAATAACTCATGTATTTTTTAATCCACATTTTTTCCCATAGAGGGTTGAGCACATTTTCCAAATTCAATGAATAACAAATTATGAAATTATCATAGCTTCAAGATAAGCAAATGCAATTAGTTTATCAATGTAGTATTAGAAAAGCATCAAAAGGAAAATTCACACACTAGTATGCTGTACAGTAGCGACAACATATTTTATTAATGCTTTGTAGAGACAACATATTTTATTTAAAGATAAAACAATAATCCAATAGATTATTAGTTCCATCACCCTCTCCTCCTCTCTCTCTCTAGTCATATACACAGTCATCAAAGCATAATCTTAGAATATGGTAGCTGCTCTTGGAAAGGTCTGATTTAGAAATAATTTGTCTTTCAGGTAGCAGGAACTAAAAAAATAATTTCTGTATCTTTTAAAATCTTTTTTTTCCCTTCAGAATGGTGCTGCAGTGTATAAAGAAATCTTTCATAACAATATATGAGATACTTATGAACTCCATTTGGTGCTAAAAGACCTAGTAGTTATGTCTTAGAAGAGATAGGCTGAATAGCTGTGGCATATCCCAGACAAATAATGTTCTTATCCAGCTCAGTCTGAAGAAAAGCACACATAGATAACAAAATTCTTTCTTTTAGATCAAAAACTGTAGAAAATATCAGTTGTTAAAGTCAAAAAAAGTTCTTTCTTCATTTGGTGTAAATATTAAAATCTTTACAAAATTAAGATAAAGGAGGATCCTACATTCTCTATGAAAGCAAGGAGCTATTGGCCTGATTCACTAGGCATTGATTGTAACTCTGTTTTTATTTAACTCAGGATGATTTTTTGTTTTTCAAACATATATTTCCATCCTGATTTCAATAATTCTCACCTGTGTTCTTTGGGGCAGTTCATTTTATGTTATAGCCCCCAGTGATATCTGGATATCTTCCTAAATTCTAGATTATGCTTATATATACAAGAGGAAGCTTTGTATATTAACTACTTACAATACAGAAAACAATGGACTGTGGTCTTTTAAAAGCTCAGAATCTATGGAAAAATACCTTTTTGTTGTCTCTTAAAATCATCTTCAAGTATATTAGTGAAGATACCATAGATAAAATTAAAAGGCTTTGAAATAACAAAACATTATAAACTTCTGCCTAGTGAAGAAAATTTTTTAAACAGCTTTCACGAATGTATATATTTATGCCAACAATATTGTAATATCATCTCACTTCACACTCTGCTAAACTACTTTTTTTTGGTCACAGTATAGAAGCACACACTCTATAGTATGGCTTGTGAGAGCAATCATACAATTGAACAGTGTACAGTGATATTAGTGTGTAGATGAAATAAAAAAGCTGCAGCAGATCTCAGGGAGATCTCATCAACGTGCACAGATACCTAAAGGGAGTAAAGAACATGGAGCCAGGCTGCTTTCAGTGGCACCCAGTGACAGCACAAGCAGCAATGGCATGAAGCAAATCACAGGTGGCTCCATATAAAATTGCTTGAGTCTCTTCTGACATTAATATTAGTGACTTTAATCTGTTTACTAGTGTTAGTGTCAGGTTCCAAACCTATGAAAGCAGAGATATAATTCACATATAGGAATGGTGACAGTATCTGCAGATCAGGAGAAAGTGCATTAATAACCAAGGCCTCCCACACATGGATAAACATCTAACAAAGGCAGCAGATTAACTCATTCTCACACAGCCATTTATACTCCACCAGTGACTGCATCTCAGGAGTAATTTCCATTACTGTGATAAGCATGCTACAGGACTTGCTAAAAGAAACCGTTCACAGTCTCCTTGCAACATTACCATATTAAATACAAAAGGCAAGGAAGAAGTGCTGCAGAATCTTCTGGGATGCCTTAGAATATACGTAGCAACAGTCATTCCAAAAATTCGGAGGTATCCAAACCAAAGGTACATCCTGTTGAAGAGACCTTATTGTGACCCTTCAAATAGATCATCAGAGTTCATACCTTGTTCCCCAACTACTTCCTTTACCACATTTAGCCTGTGCATAAATATCCTCATTCCCAGTGTGGGATCCCTCCCCTGGCTTCTTTACAGCTTGCTTTTCTATTATTCCTAAGCAGGAACGTACACTATGTTGCTTTGACTGTGAAGGTATGAGTCTATATTTTTAGCTTCCTTCTTCCAATGCCTGAATGTCTGCACAGGGATTTCTGAGGGTTTGTTTTATTAGTCATGTATGTTATTTATATCATTCTATGGTTTTCCCTGTGGTTTTCATACACTACGGTTTAAAATATTCTGACAAAAAATGGATGAATAGTTGGGGAAAACTTTGCAATTTTCTGTCCAATCTGTTTGATCATAGCCTGCTTTTCTTTCCTGGCAAATGAGCTGGCTAATTCTTTGCAGGCTGTGTTCCAGAATCAGCTCTTGAGAAAGAGCCCTTGTGTCATATTCAGGAAGTCCTAATAAATTAGCATCTGGAAATGATAGCATACAGAACTGTGGTATACATGAGCCTTTAGAAGACTGCATGAAAAAGAATCATTTACCTGTCAAATCTCAACAAGTTGAAGTACTCTTGACTGGTACTCTTCTTAACCGTCAAGATCTTCACAAATTTTCCTTCATTTCACTGTTGTAAAATCCCTCAAGGAAACAGAATGAGTACCTTGGATATCTCTTGCTTCACCAATATCAAGCAACTGAGTTTCCCCAAAGAAGTTTCTCAGAGGACAACAGCAGTATTAGAAGAGATTGAACATGCTGCCATAAAATCTTCCCTTTAACTTTGTGCTGTTGCAAGCCCCATCAGGAGGTTATTGGCAAGAGTGTGGGGATTCATACAAGGTGATGCAAGAACGTAATATTTATACTGTGAATACAGCCATTGAATAAATCTGAATTCCAAGACAAGAGAAAAAGACTATATAGATCATTGGAATATGTATATTAAGATACAGAAAAAGCTAATGAAAAGCTAGTGATCAATTCAGAATTCATAGACTTTAATAGCTACTATAGAGTTTAGGATCAGATGCCATGATTTAGCCATTTGCGGTAAGTACTTTTATGCTCCATGATTTTATATTTTGCTTAGAACCCACATACTAAGATGAAATCTTTCTTACCTATCTCTTAGGGAAAGATTAAAAGTTGATCTGGAGAGAGTACATGAAGAATTCACTATTGGATATTTTTTCCCTGTATATGGATGTATATTTTACACATTTTGTAAAAATATTGTGACTTAATTCCATCAGAAACTTGCTTGGCTTTAAATACTAGCCATATACTTATTTTTAATCCTTTCTCTAGTATATAAAGAAAGAATTGAGGAGTCAGCAGGGCTTTGTCCCATAGATATCTTAATGTTTAAGTACTGCAATCAAGTTTCTTCAGTCTTGTCCGCTGCAATGAGAGATGAAGCCTGCCTCAAAGTGATTGGGCAGCCCTTTTGATTCCCAGCACAGCTGAGACATGGTTGATAGACACAAGTAACATGACATTACAGCTTTTCTACACATGGGTAGTCCATTAACAAGAGAGTTGAACACAGTAACAATAAATTGATGACCCATAGGCTGAAGAGAAGGAAGAAAATAAAAGAAAAATTAAATTTCAGTGGGTGAATAGCAACAGATGAAAAGAAAGAAGGAGAATGAAAACAATGCTGCATTACTCAAAAGTTATATTAAGTTCCTAAGTTCTTTAGTTCACTTCAAGAATAATTTGATTTGGAGAGAAAAAAAAAAAAAAAACTTTTTGAATTTGTACCTTGTTTCCTTGTTATACCAGAATTTTCTGCAAGGCAGCACATGTTCTGGATTAGAAACTACTCATTGATTGGAATGGATTGTAGGAACCTCATTAATAGCAATTATTAGTTTATGAAGTTCTAACCAGGTTCCCTATTTATTACGGTATTAGTTAATGAGTTAGACTCTTCCAGCCTTCCTCAGCTATTGCTGACAGAAACCAGAGAAACACTCTTCGAATGCAGTTGTCCTCTGAATGAGACATGCTTTACTTTCTGTGGTTATGTGCCTGAGCAGCATCAAAAACACCCTCAGCTCTGGCCAAAAAAAAGTGCATGGAACTGCAAAACTACTCCTTCTCCTCCTTCTCCCTCTTCTTTCTTCTTCTAAACTTTTTGGGTTTTGAAAACCAATCTGATTTGCATGCACATCTAGATTACGAGTAAAACATGTTGTGGGGCATAGATCTAGTCAGAGCTGATTTCTGCATCTTATGCGGGAGCAAACCTCCATCATTAACTCAATTCTGACTTCAAGAGATTACTCAAAAGATTATTTTTCAGGAAGATACTAAAAAAGTTCTTTACAATAGTAGATTTACTCTGTATTTTCAAAGGGTATCTGCTTACAGTTACAGACCATTACCCTCATAATTTCCTATTCTGTTCTGCTGGCCAAAACAATTCTAGTGCTGAAGCTATGAAAATTCGCTAGTGAAATGCTAAAGGTTTATGTATGCAACTGTAGGAATATATGCATGTAAATGTGTGCATATGTCTTAATATAATTAAAGGGAAATAGTTAAAATTGTGCCTGAAGTACAGAATTCAAGAAGTGCACATACAGACAGATATATTTGTTCAGACACTTTTTCCACCTAAGGTTGAATACCAAATGATACACCTTAACCCTGAAGATTCAGTGTTAGTATAAAATGCGTCTCAGACTGCATATTTAGTTCATGTCAACACAATAATAAGACAAGAAAGTAGAGAAGAAATAATTTAGCATTGCAAGGAAAAGGAATGTGGCTATTTTTACTCCCAATAAGCCAAAGATAAACTTTCCTGAAATGCAAGAGAAGCAAAAACGTGACTCAGGAAGCTCTGAGATTCAGCAAAATGCATGTATTAAAAAATATTCCCTCTTGGTGCAATAATGAGTTTACTAACATATATAAAATCAGGTAGGTCATCTGGAGGCATTTATTTTTGTAAACAGTATAAACCAAGTCCACATATTAAAAAAAGAAACTTTTCTGTGGATGCTGTCTTCATCCACTTGTATTTCTGTTAAAGGGCACACAAACCCCTGAAGGTGATTCTTTTATGCTATGAGTTGCAAACCACTTAAAGGAAATGAAGTGCCTGAGTCCCACTCAATAGCAAGTGGAAGACTAATTCTTTAGCCCCTCTATAATAACCAGTCTTAAAATCTTAATGTTTGAAGAAAATATTATCCTCTGAAGGCTCATATTCCAATCTCTTCAAAGTCATTATCAATTGTATTTATTCCTACCCTGAAAATACCATCAAGTGGAAATTTGACAGGCTTGTTGGAACACAAGTTTTACAGATGCCTTCAGAGGAGTTCACATTTTATAATTATTTGCACTAAAATTATGTAAATACTGCACAAAACTTATGTGCCATCATTTGATATCTAATGTTTCAGGAGTTTGGTCAAATTCTACACCAGGAATATCTGCTCAACAGTGAGTCCTGGTTAACTGGTGAGGAACTTGGCCCTTTTTCCTTACATTCCATAATCTACAGCACTGAGATTGTCTCAGAGAACACTTCATTAAAATAAATCTCATCTTTTGCCACTATCTTGTCATTTACCTCATGGTGGGAGAAAAGTGCTGCCAAATAACTTACTGAGCTTTGATAGGTTTTCCCACTGATATGGCTTAATTTAACATATCCCTTGGTTCTTTTCCTTAACACCATCTTGTAGATTATCCTTCCTGAGTAGTCTTTTTTTTCCTGTACCAGGAAAATGATGCATAGTGTGAAGCTATCCATCACAAGCTGGAAGCAATGTATCCACTAATGTGAAGCCTACTGCCTCCAGCTCAGTGAGCACATCATACATCTTCTTGAGTGTGCCCACAGCACTTCCACTGTTGGCTGTTTCCACTGGATCTGGCTCTTCCCTGGCTGGAACAGTTCTCTGAGGTACCCCCAGGACCAGTCTGGGGAGAGGTCCAACTCCATGGCAGGGCTTTCTGCCCTATTTACCTGCTGCAGGTAAATATATAATATCTCCATTTCCAGATAATTCCCATTTTTTCTCACCTGCTCACATTATTTATCAACTTTATATTTTATTAGAAGTTATACCTGTCTTTGTACCCATCTCCCTTCTATTCTATTAGCTACCCAGGAAAGAGCATTAAAAAGTCTGAATATTGTGTAAAGAAACAAAATATTCTCACACACCACAACTACATACTTTGTAAATATTTTTACTTTATCAAACAACAATAATGTTCCTGTCTCTTATGTTCCCACACAATCCTCTTCAGCACTGGTCTCAAAAAGTGGCCTTCCATTAATTGTGAACTCATTTAATGGCAACTGATGGCATAAAGACATTAATCTATCTGACTACACTCACAGGAGTCATTTAGTCTGATTGCTCCCCCCTAATCACAAAATCAATAATCACCTTATTTTAACAAGTTTGTCTGTATGTGAAAGCTCTTTAATAATTTCCTCTATTTCATGTATCATTTCTCCATGACTACTCAGTTTGTCCAAAAGGAGTCTTTCCAAGATGAGATCAGATTTCATCTATGCTACAATAGCTACACTAAATAAGTTCTTTTTGCATCATTCCAGTGGGCCATAATAGTTTTTCCTTTTATCTGCCAAGAATTTCAGAACCAGTTCAAATGTACTGAAAAGTCCACATCGTATGTCAAATGATGAATCAGTGGGGTTATTTGGAAAGATATTTTGGAGAAGAGCAGCTCCTCAGAGTTCCATTTTAATAACGTTAGGAGTGTCCATGTCAGACACAGTGTCCTCACCTCTTACTCTTTGTCACAGGGCGTGTTAACTGAAACATTGATACAGTGATGGCCTAACTGGCCTCAAAAGTAAACTTCTGAATTTACGGTATTTGAGAGCATCCAAAATTAGGCAAGAGGAGTTCACCCATCCTAACTAAATGGCAGCAGAATCACTGTTACTTTTGAATGAGAAAGACAGCCACCTTCCAAGTTAAACTGAATTTGAGAATTACTTTCACAACCATAATTTCTCATGTCATCTCCTTATTATCCAACACTCCAAGTGGCTTTTTCTCTATTTTTGCAGTTACTGCTCAGTAACTGTAATCTTTGAAATGAAGTAGAGCCTTTCAGTATCGCTGTATTAAGGAAAATAATAATAGCCTATTGACTGCAGTTTAGTCAATGATCCATTCGTTATTCTGTCTTAAAGTCTTCTGGAGTTTGTAAAATAATATATTTAATTATCTTAAAAGTCAATATAAGCACAAATGAGGGACTGCAATGAACCAAAGTTGTTATGGTAATTAATGCAGTTGCGAAAACAGGGGATCAAGCTGTTCATCCCACCCTTTCTTAGCCACCTTTCCCAGGCTAATAGTCTGTACAAAGAATCAGATATAAACCCACAGTAAAGTTTTGCTCCTGCAGAGATCCTTAGCTTTAAATGTGGCACGAGTGCACATTTTACACAGATGAAACAGGGTAATAGCTATCTAAAGTGCCAGTGCTCATTTAAAAGGTGAGACATGATACTTCATATACTTGGTAGGTGAAGTAGTTTTGTTGCATACTTCACTTTAAATGTCAGGCACCCTGATCAGATGATAGAAGAGACAGATTGTGCATAAAAGTTTGTGTTTCAATCAGATCATCCACTCCTATATCATGGTTCAGTTACTTCCCATGACATATTCCAATCCTGATTTTTTAGTTTAATATCTGAGAGTGGAAGAACAAACTCAAGAGAGTTAAAAATCAAACTAACAAAAAAAGTAATGGATAAAGAATCAAGACATAAATCTTCATTTTCCCCTCACAATTTGCTTTTAGAGGACTTCTATCATCAACATACCACATGAACCACTGAGAGGTCAGTTTGGACAAAACTGTTTGAACTAGTAGGCTTACATGGGAGGCCTTGTTGATTTAGTAGTCTGGTAGGTGCAGACTGGCAGAGAAAAACATGTACAACTGACCTTCCACCTCACCTCAGAAAGAACATCACTCATCAGCAGCCACACATTTCTATACCTCCTGCAGTCATCTGATTCAGACTAAAACATTCACTTGGCTTTCAGACAAAAATGGGAAAGACAGAGTGTTCAAACACAGCATGGTCCTAAGCATTTCCCAGTGAGACAGACACTGAAGCTTCCTTTCATGTTCCTGCCTTTTTAAAAAGCAGCATGCAAACAGCAGTTCTGTCTCATTCCAAAATCTCAGGACTGCATTCATTCATCCTAAAATAGCTATAACTAATACTTATCTCGCTTAAATTGTGAGATTGTTTTTGTATTTGAAATTATATCTTTTAGCCATAAAAGCTTTTTAAAAAGCAACTCGATAAAATTCCTGTCTTTTTCACACAGAACCAAATTATTTCTTTCTCCCTCATCCATCCTGGCCAAAGCAAAGGCAATGAATCTTTAGTGCATTTTAACTCACATAGGCTATTCCAGCAACTGTCCAGAATATTTATCTCTGGGTTAACTATATCTTCAGAATAACTTAAATCAATTTTTGAAATTTCATTTTCCCCCAGGGAAAAATGTCTGCGTCTTTCAAGGTAGTTATGTAAATACAAAGTTATAAAATTATTGTTTTAAGGGTGTTTAATTGTTGTTTCTTTAACTGGCCATGAATAATATTTTGATTTCAGGTATTTATCTTCTATAGCAGTACTATGTTTGGTACAATAACTATCCATCAAGACAACAAGCCAGCATGTATAAACACTTATTCTGACCACATACAAAACCTTTTTCATCTAATGGTCACAAACTTGAGAGTTTTTTTCCACCAGTGTGCCTAAGAAAGCCATGTCCTACTCAGCCAGAAGTATGCATCTGTTGAAGAGCACCAGCCCATGGCCCCAATTGCAGGAATGTTTATAGCAGCCTTTTTAACATCCTATAGTGCATTTTAAGAGAATGTAAGTGCTTTTAAATGATGTTCTGTTTTACCATGTCCTTATGTTTCCCATGATTCTAGTGGCAAACTTCTTTGTCAGACCATATGCCCTTTCCCAGAAGACACTTTTGACTACTTTAAAGGCAACAAACCAGCACCAATATTTTGGGCCAGGTAACTGCCAGTACTTTCAGCCTGTTTCCATTCTGCTTAACGAGTTTGTTCTGTTCAATATCACCAAATAAAAGTTAAGTTCCACCAAAGTATAAAAAAATTGGAGTCAGGTATTCTGGCTAGCATATCTCTCTTTTCATTTGGTTTTTAACTTTATTATTTCTCCCATTTGATATAGTAATGATGAATTTAGTTGTGTGGCTACTCTGGAAATCAGTATGTACAAGAGGATTTCTTCCTACAGCACAGGAATGGCATTCCCAGGTAAAAGAAAAAGTCTGGCATCTCAGGAACATCAGCAGTGTTTAGCTGCTCTTTTAGCTATGAAGAAAGGTAAGAATTGTGGGGCAGTCCTCTGTACCATGGAAACATGGCAGGAAAGCACTAACTCTCGTGACACAGTCTAAGCCATAGACATCAGCTAACACTCATGTTATAAATGGAACCAAGATTTTGTTCTCTGCTATTGAAAAAACATGTCCTACAAGGTCTGAATAGGACTTCTGCCAGCAGGGAATAGCAGCAGCGTGAAAGCACGTGATGAAGTGGACAGCAACTGAAAGCACAGCAGCTAGAAACATCCTCTCATATCTATATGCATTACTTTCAATCCATCTGAATTCCTTTTGATCTTGTATAATGGGATTTCCTTGTATAATGGAATTCCTGTAAATGGAACACACAAATTATCTTATTTTTCCAGTTTCACAGCCTTTCATTTTCATTCTCTTGCTTCATTATAATCCAAACATTTATAGTCTATTTTTATTGCCCTATGTCTCAATTACTTTTATCTCCTATATTTAGATGAATTCTCTATCCATAACATTTTATAGGAGAAATAACCAGACTTGACCGCAGTGTTCAAAATAAACTTTTTTCTGAAACATGCATAATGACATTAGAGCATCTTTAGGGCTTTTCCCCTACCCTGTTCATGACACCAACAGTCTGTTGTTTCTCCTATTTTCAGTACTGTACTCCTCAAAGAGGCTTTTACTGAATCTTTAGGCAAAGGTTAGTAGAACATCAAGGCTTTCTCTTAGCTCATAATAGAAAATCTGCAATTCTGATTTCATAAAGCTCTTTACTCACTTAAAACAAAGACTTCCTTTCTTGTTTGACAGTCCTTTTCTGAAAATGTACACAGGCCTTAACTCATTAAAATTTAGTCCTTCATTTTCTCAGAGTTGCATGAAGATCTTGAAGTTCTATCTTCTCTTCGTAACAAAGGTTTCCATTTTTTCATCTACATTTTCCAACACCATAAATTTAACTCTCATAACTCTGTACTTATTAAATCTTAGAGTCTCCCCAGCACTTTCTCAGAGGTATATTTAAAGAACATGTAAGATCCAGCACTTTCATATTCAAAAATATAAGGGATCACTGCATATTGCCTTATTGATACTTATTCTGATTATTAAAATTGTGAAACTGCATCTTTACCTATAAGCTCATCTGCCAGAATAGTTTTGCAGGTACTTGATAAATAGATCAGTCCCCTTTGCTTTTTTTTATGAAGAAATCAGTTGAGAGACAAATCCTTGAACACTTCAAAATACAGGGAAACTAAGGCAAACAGAGCTCCACTCTGTTCAGTGCCTGTAAAGCTAGATCCATCAATAATTTTGTCCCTGCTTCTCCTCATCAGTACAAAATGATTTTGGCTTCTGAAACCTGGATTCAATTTGTCTCATTTTAGCCACATGAAAAATTTCAGTCTGGAAACTATCACAGAGGAGAAAATGGGTTAGTACCAGAGGGACAGTCCAGATACTGAGGAGGCTGAATTGCCTTTGGACATGTCTATCAATCTTCTTCAATTACAGAGGTGCTTAAAGTTACTCAGCTCTTAGCTCAGGCATTGCAATTAAATGTCTGAAGTTAATTCTATTTAATGTGTTTCCAAACCTGATTTAAATCCATGAAAAGGCCAAAGGATCTTTCTATTGCTTTAACTGACTGTCAATCATCTCTCCATCAATACTTTTCACTTTGCCTGAGGCAAGGGAAGGGACACACTTCTCTCTACCCCATTCTTAAATGATTGTGTCAAATTGATAAATACTTTTTGATATTTCCCTTCACTTCTGTTGCAAGAACTGTAAGGATTTGCTACAATACTTCAACTCTTTTTGAAGTTCTATGCTAAACTCTGTCCAAGTTCTGTGGGCTGGCAACTGAGTAACAATATCAGCACATTTAGCCAGTGTCATCTTTCCAGTGTATGGTGCACACTATTCCCATTAAGTATTCTACTTTGTCTTGGCAACTCCTCTACCAATGCAACATGGAATGCTAGAAACTTTCAAAGGCGGGGGGAGGAAGCATCCCCAGGTTATTTTTCTAAAAATATTTTTCCAGAAAGAACTAATGCAGAATATGAAAATAGAATAATTTTATTTTGCAGTAGAGATGTTATTTCTTCTAAAATCCAAAATGAATCACCAAAAGCTTTCAAAGGTGACATTTAATCCATGACTTCAAATAATTTCTAAGATGGATAATGCATTAGAAAGACACTCTCAATTCCTCATGCCCTTGTAAGATTTTAATGTATAGCTAGCAGAAAATGCATTTACACAGCATGCTTTTCATAGCAAGGCTATAATTTATTGATAAAGCTTAAAAAAAATTCTATGGCTGCTTATGTCCTTTTTTATTTGTTTATCTATAAATAATAAAGGGAGACTGAGCCAAGCCTTATCACTTACATAAAACTGTTGGATAACATTTTTTCTAAAAAAACAAATAACTGTAACTGCAAAATAATGAGGACACTTCAAATGGTATTAGATATTATCACAGATATAACATTTGATGTATGCACAAATTAAAGTGAAAAAACAGATCAACCCAGCTCTCCCTTCCCTTATCTAGATAGAAGACTTCCTGTGTGTGTTCTTGGTGTTCTTGAGTCTATGGCATGGAAAACCTGCCTTTCAAACAGCTTGAGAGGTCAATCTAGGAATAAAGGTTCAAGAATATCTGATAACCTGGGGTGTTGTAGTACTGACTAAGTCAAAACCTTATTTCCCTACTATTCCCTACAATTCCCTATTTCCCTAATTCTTTCCTTAATGCCAGCATCTTGCTAGGTTTAACATCAGCTAAATCAGACACAGGAAGTATCTGTTTTACCTTCAGGAGAATTGAATTAAGTTTTTCTAGTCATATAATGTATTGTCATCTCATTCTTCCCACTACAGAAGTACAGTCACTTAAGCATTTCTATTCAGTAATGTGAAAACTTGTATGCAGGACTATAAATTTAATTAAAGAAATAATAGCTTGCTATGTTAAAAGTCTAATGGAAACAAATACAAAATATAAGTCATAAAGAGATTCTCTTAAATTGGCTCCTCAAAGTCTTATATTTAGCTACATCCTCTCTTCTCTAATGCCAACTGATCATCAGACAGCAGAAATGTTTTTCTTTTGAAAGACTCCCTTAGAGAAGATGTTCCTTTATATCAAACACATCTAAAGTATAGGATTCTGTCTCCAGATATCTGAGATTTTTGGGCTGAGAGCAGCTAAATTTACATAGACCTTTACTGGGGAAAGTTAGTCTTTTTTAGGACTTAGTGTAAAGCCCTTCAGCTGTGAGATCAGAGCCAGGATCTTATTTATTGGGAAAAAATCTTCCCTGAAGCATCAGGGAATTACAAATTTTGTTTTATGTTATTTTATTTTTAGCCAAAGGAAGGAAAAAAATTAAAAATTTAAATTAATAATTTTAAATTATACTTTTGTCCCAAATCAAAGGATCCAGTCTGAATTCAGATGAATAATCTCTCTTCCCTGATCAAGCTAAAGCCATATATACATTAGACATGCACTTTACCTCATTCTCATTAAAGCAAGTGTCCTACTGATCCTCTTTAACAGTCCAGACAAAGCAAGATGCTGCTACTGGAATTCAGCTTTAAACCTGGATTTTTTTTTCCCTTGAGCTAAACCTGTCTCTTAAAACAGGTTTGATTAAAAAGAGAAAAATGCTTTTATCAAAACAGAAAAGCCAAAATGTGTGTTGCTAGATTATGGATACTAAACTAAAGTACCAAATATGATATATGGACCTTGAATTAAAGACATAAAATTCAGAAAGAGCATCAAACTCTTCTATGGCATCATCTACTGTCAACAGAATTCAGGGTGAAATATCACACTTGCAGTCATGAATATTCATATTTCTAGCTTTATGCATGAAATCTCCAGTAGTTTGTTTGCTTCTTAATGGTTCCAAATTTGTGAAGCATAATATGAAAACTCCTAGCACAAAGATGTGTTACTGGGATAAACAAATGTATTTGCTTGAGACTGTAATAAAAAGTACTATTCAAATATAATAATTGAACATGGTAATTATTTGCTAATTCTTCTCAGCTGAATTAGTTTAGAATACCATTTTGATCCTAGTTTAGCCTTTTTGCCATTCCAAGACAGTGCTGTAACTTACATCAGAGAATAATTGCTCTTCCTAAGATAATGGGAATTTTTACACAGGCCCTGGAACAGTGGGTTTTAGCTTTGGTATTCTGGATTTAATCAAAAAGTAAGAAGTGTTTTCTCCAGAGATTTGCTTGGCATGCTGGATGTGTAAATCTTACAAATTACCTAATTGGCTTGGTAATATTTTCTTTTTTTTCTCTTTCCATAAATATAGAAAAATCCTTCATTAACCAAAAAATTACAAAGAGCACATGCATTTTACACGTGTGTGTGTGTGTGTGTGTGTGTGTGTGTGTACATGAATAATTTGTATTTGAGGCATCTGCAGTAGTCACATCAGTCTACTGGAAAACTACAAGTCAGGAACAAGGTCTCTTTTCTTACTCCTTCTCTCTTTTTTCCAGTTAAAAGCTTCCATCATTCCCTTAGAATGAGTTTGCCTGCTTTTATGTGATATCACAAGCTTTTAAAACAATTTATTCTTTACCAGTTCCAGATGTAGGCTCTCACAGGTGCCAAATTGGTTGCTTTTCCTTTTTTTCCCATCTGCTCCCCCCTCCCAGTTCCTCCTGATAATTTTTTCTCCATTTGCTTTTTCCTTTGTTTTCTTTTTACTTTTTCGCTGAAATAATCAATGATTCTTCTGAGGATTAAGGTCTTTGTCATGTATTTGATTAGTGTAGGTGTAAGTAAATTATTTTAAATAAGCAGTTAAATGTTTTTTTTTTCAAATACAATCAAATTGAATAGAAATTCAGATTTGGGTTCACTTGGGGAAATACATTTCCAAAAAGGAAAAATATCTATTCAAAGAAGAATCCTTTAAGAATCCTTTAAAAATGTGTATTTATAGGTCAGAGCCTGAGTCTGTCAAATTATACCTTAATCATCCTTCAAAGGAAAATAAATCCAACCACTTTTGTGTGGACAATGCATTGACATGATGGGCTTTGGTCAATGCATGTGGAAACTTTCTTATTAGCCTTTTCTATTGGACAGAATTCATCTGTTCCCATAAAGGTTTTTAAAGCATAAATGATATTTGACAGAAAAATCTTAAATAGAAGGGATGGGGCAGTAGGTGAGTAGAAATTCTGTCTTAAACTTGCCAAATAAATCTACAGTTTGATCCAACTGTGTCTGGAGTTGATATATCAGCCAGGCTGACACATCATGTAACTAGACTGCAAACGTTCCAATCTGTGTTGCCAAGCTCCCCACTGACAAGAAAGAAAACTTCCCACAGTAAGATTTAAAAATCAGAAAGGAAGGCCAATAGTTTAAATCAACAGAAATCAGCTAAGATTTATGATCTGGATTTGCATTACAATATTGTTGGAATCAACATTTTTAAATCATATTCATATCTACTCTTCAAAATCATTGTTAGCAGGTACTTCTTTTGTACCTTTACAAGGCCATGCAAATTAAGAACCTGTTCTTTCAATAATTGTCCTACAGAAAAAAACCAAATTTGCATTATGTTACTCTTCCCTATGTGTTCTTTTAAAACCTATGGGATAAGTGGGGAGAGACACATAAGCTCTGAGTACAGAAAATACATAATCACTGAAAAACAGAAGGGGTTAAAATAGACAACTTTAGAATGCTTTATTTGTTGTTTCATCTTTTGCTGTCTTACTTTAAAATATTTGAGCTGCCTATTTAAAAAAAATGTAATGCAAAACTGGTGTTTCTTAAGAGCCAAAGTAACATTCTGGAAAGCATTTTCTTTAGTTCACTTACTAAATCAGAGTTTCTATATAGCCTTGAATTTATAAGTGATTTTGAAATGGCACATTCACAAAGATCCTCGGGCTTGTTGCCAACATGCTTTGAGAGGGGACAGCAGGTGGAACCTGTTTCTGGTCTGAAACCATGCAATATCTAAGGGACAATTAACAAAATCAGCAAAACCTAAACTGGTCTTACCCAATCTAGATTTGAACAAAACCATGCAGGCTGTAGAACAAACTAAAAAAGATATTTTAAAACATATATATATATATATATATATATAACTACTATAAAAAGTAAAATCATAAAGAGATTAAAAACATTTTTCTTTCCTGTAATAAATCAGGGATAAAGAGATGCCTCAGCCAGAACACAATGAGGAAGAGAGGGAATTCAGAGGTAGGATGTTATCAGAAGTCACTTCCATTGAAATGAATAATTGTGCTTTTGTAGTACAGCAGCCAGTTGCTGGCAAACAGAAATGCAAAGCTACAATTTCTCAGACAATAACACATAGGCTGCATGGCTTGATACAAAATGTTTTCAGCTGTAAATATTCCTGGTATTGTTAAATTCATCTTCCTGCAGTAACTGATGGATTTTTAGTGAAAGTGGGTCAATATTTCTTTTGGTATGGCCATTGCTAATCCAACCACATCATTCTCCTTTTCAGTGCACTGCTTTGGAGCATTGCTGCTGAAAAGCCTCTTGCAGTGACTGGTTATTCATTGAATATTTCCATATCTAGTGCAATAAAAAGTCACTAATCTAATATGAGGGTTTAGCTTACAAGAACATTTCCCATAAGATGTAGTTATGGTGGCAACCACTGCTTTTGAAATGTCTGAACTAGGGGGGATTGTACTAAAACTCACAGAAGAGGGGAACAATTTATTTAAGCACATAAGAAGCCTTTCTAGTTGGACAATGATAAATGGTAGAAGCAGAAAGATTTAATGTGACTTTAAAACCTTAATTCTGCTTTTGTGCCTACCTAATTAAAAAAAACCCACACTATATTTTTATAGTTGCAGTAACTATTTAGAAAATTCCCTGGGACATGATTGAAGGGAGTAAGGAGAGAAAATATTGCAAAAGCATGGCCTACACAAAAGCAGAAGTTTTTCCAAAGCATTCTTGTTACTCCAAGAATATTCCATAGAAGAATATCCATATTCTGGTCACAGTGTCCAAAGTCTAGAGTGAAACACGATTCTCTTACACAATATTTTAAAGACACAGGGAAGAGCTAAAACATTAAGTCTGTATGCACTAAAAGAGAGTGGGACAGATTTCTAACCTCTTCAGGTCCCTCTCAAGTCCCACTCATCCTCTGTTGAAAAAGTTCAATTGGCACTTTTGGAGACATCAGTTCACACAGAATCTCCAATGACTGGGTAATATATTGCTCATCTAAGAATATAGTTTTCAGCTCCTTCCCTATCTGTCTTGACTGTAAAGACTGTTAAATCGCCACACAGGGACACATCAGAAGGGAAGTGTCATACTGCCACCATTACAGGCACCACAGAATACACAAAGTACAGATGACACTTTCCTAGGTCAAAAACGTTGCCTCCAAATAAAAAATATGTGAAGTTTACATCATCTAGATAGAAACAGGTATTGGTTCCAGGAGTAAAAAGCAGTTGCCTGAGTACATGACATCCTTATACTCATTGTATGCAAAAACTGTGGAGTCCATATCAAGGGCGTGTGTTTGGGGCTTTCAAAGACTGCTTTTAAAAAAGAAATGGAAAAAACATAAGGTGGATCTTCTGTGAAAAATAATTTAATATAAATAATAGTTATAAAAAATAAGTAAATTGTGATTTGGAACATTTCCCTAGAGGCCACAAAATTTCCAAAGCTATGATCAAGACAAGAGGAGAAATTAATTAATAACCCAGATGAAGCACAGGAAAACAAACAAATCTCTTGGAAAATGTCATTTAGAAAATGGGATGATAATAGCAATGAATATAAATTAGTGGAAAGCAAACCACTAATGAGGAAAGCTGAAAGTCATAAGAAGAGTCTCTGACCACTACAATTAATACCAAAGGAAGAGACTCTTTATTACACTAATAACGATCAGTATCTTAATTATATTGGGATATTGTTCAATAAGCAAGGGGCAAGTGTTAATAACACAGACACAGAGATTTTCCATAAACATTTCCACTACGTACTTTGCTTGTAAAAAGTAAATTATGTGGTTATAATGAACCCATTCTGTTAGTACTGAGACAAAATATTACAATAGAAGCGATTTTAAATTCATTTAATTCAAAAGCAGTTCTAACTCAGCACATCCAGATAACTCTCAACTAATAGCTACAGGAGAACTGCTATAGGAGAAGACTGAATTGTTGTGGATTTCCAATGAGACCAAAGACTCATTTCCAGTTCTTAATGGTAATTTTCAGGGGAGCAAGCTAAGAAAATAATCTTCTGCTAAGACACAGAAAGGGTAAATAGGGCAATACCTGAAGTAATTACAGACTGTTATCCTGTGTTGATCCCAATGAAAATAATGGAATATATGATAGGGGACTCAATTAAAGGACAGCAATACATTGAAGTACTAATCTAAATGCTCTTACAGATAATAGATCTCAATATAGTTCAATATTTTTATGAGATTATATTTCTGATTGATAAAGGTTAATAGTGTTATACAATACAATTAGATTCCTGTAAGGCACAACTAACTGCACACTG
Source organism: Melospiza georgiana (assembly GCF_028018845.1). NCBI lineage: Eukaryota > Metazoa > Chordata > Aves > Passeriformes > Passerellidae > Melospiza > Melospiza georgiana. The sequence goes on along the minus strand of NC_080430.1, from coordinate 37,742,156 downwards.
CACAATATCCTAATTAATAAACAAGGACACAAAAGCACTGCATACATAAAATAATTAAAACTGGTCAAGGATAGGTCTTGTTGATCTCACTGGAAAGCACCAGGCTGTGGCTGTACTTCCAAGGGCATTGCCACAGAGCAGAGTTGTTGGTGCTTAGCTATTTAATATTTTTATAAATAATTTTTTTGAAAGGAATCAAACTGAGAAAAAGATAAAGAGATTTGTAAATAGTGAGGATAGCAAGTCATTGACAGAGCAACAAAGATCATGTCATAAATCACAAAAACCATTCAGGATGCTGTGAGCAAAACAAACCTTTTGGACTATCCCAGATAGGCCATATTAGCTTGAGTAAATTACTGCTGCATTTTAGATCATATTTTGGACCAACCATGAGATTAGTTTTACCTCCACATACAAGTGAAATTTAAGCTTTCAGAGGAATTTCTAGCAATCTATAATTTTTAAGCATGTTTTAAAGGCAATGAAGAGAAATAATATCTGAAGTTATCAAACATCTAGAAAGGCACCTGAGTAGCAGCTTACTTTACTTGGAAAATCTGCAAACACTCATAAAGATCATTGACTTAAGGATTTCCAGAAAATAAAAATGATGCAGAAATTAAAAAGTAAATTTTACTGGCTTAAATGCCTCCAAATCAAAACCACATGGTAAAAAAACGAGAGCTCAAATAGCTCAGAGAAAATTTCCATAACACTGCAGAGCTTAGGAATTCATCATCACTGATGAATGTTAATAGAACCAGAAGAGAGAAGTCAGACACATCTTGCTGTTGAAGGAGAGTAACAGCCAGACTCCAAGTCTGCAGAAATTTCTTTTGTATTCACAAATGATGAAAGCCCTGAGAAGTCTGAAAATGCCCATGTTGTTGACAATCAACAGGGCGCATTCACCTGAATACTGAAAAGAAAGCATAGCCACAACACTCTTGATTTGTATACTAACTCAATGTAGTAACAGAACAAAATTATGTAACCTTTTTTACACCTAATTCATTCAGGCCTAATAATTTTGAGGCCTTTTCTTCAGGCCTCAAATCTGGAAGAATTATATCCAGGATTTACAAGTATGCCATGGATAAACAAAATTCACTTCTCCATCTTACTGCAAGAAGATTTTGATCACAGGGAATTTTTTCCTTGTATAATGGCATTACAATTATTAAAGCAACAAATATCAAATGAGAATGGAATACAATGCATTTTCATTATGCCATTAGGACTTGTACTAAGAGCAAGCAGTCTAGTGAACAGCATGAAAGTACAATTATAAGAATTAAATGCATATGCAGTGTAAAGATTGTTCCTGGAGACATTTCTTCATTTACTTATTTTTAACTTGAAGCCTTTGTTTCTACAGGAATCAATACTTCCTTGCAAAGTTAATGACTACCATAACATGTTAATGAGCTATGTTAACAGGCAATAATGATACTATTATTTTTGCCACCCCTATATCTGTGAACTAGATTCAACAGGAAGCAAAAAAATACCATTACACTGATATGGTAATTATTAAATCCAGAGTGATTTCCCTACCTAAATATTCTTAAACCCATTTTCACTGATTATATCAAACAAAAAAGTAAAACATCAGCATCAGCCATTTATCTTGTAACTATGAAATATCAAAAACATTGTTACACTTCCACGAAGTTTTGCTTATGACTTGTCCATTTTTGACTTGATTTAAATATTATCAGTAATATGCTGTTAAAAACTCTCCTTTATCAAAAGCTTATGAAATTTTCCAATAGAAGCCTAATTTTTATTATTGTGTGGCCTTCACTGAACCAAATATCCAAAAGCAGATAGTCACCTCAGGCATAGTGGAAATCTAACTTTTCTGCATCAGGGGAAAGAGGTAAGCAGTCTCCAGAGAAGGTGATTCAGAATACCTAGGTTTGATGTGTAAAATAGAGATTATAAAAAGTTTCCTATACAAGTGAACTCATCCAGACTTAATTCTCTGCTGAGACAAATTTTAAACTTCAATAAAGCAAAACCTGGGTTGTCCTCTTTTTTTTTTTTTTTTTTTTTTTTTTTTTGCATTGGCAGGATTCCCATGATTTCAAGTTAATATAGAAAATGTTCATACCATAATCTCTAATAAGAAACCTTGCTAAAGCTTACTTTCAATTTAACTATTCCAACTATTAAAAGTGATATTGCACAGAAATTAAAAATGCATGCGGCTCTTGAATTTATGCTTTGGATTTCACAGTCCTGGTAATTTTGCAGCAGTCAGACAGAACAACGTGACTTGTGTTGTATGCTGTTAGAAGCAGCAAGAAAAAGGTATGGGAAACCTGGTTTACCTTTGAAGAAAGAGGGGAACCCTGCTTGAGTCAGGAGCAACATTTATAGCTATTTAAACAAAGTAATCTCTTGGTTAACTTAGCTGCACACCAGCCAACCTGTGCCTAACCACATCACTTTTTCTTCCCTGACTTACAATTTATTATGAGTAGAGAAGCATCCATCTCTGCCACAGGACAGGCAGCATAGCAATGACACAGAATATTTGTCTGAGGTGACATCAGATAGCAGCACACCTGCCACTTTAATGAGCAGCAGTGAAAAGGCACATATTCCAAAGACAGGGGATTTATCTGCACAAGGCTTATCTGCACAAGAAAGTTCTGCATAGTAACTGCTGTGCCAATGGAAATGGACTGACTAAGGAGTTAAAGAGCTAAAAGTAGGAACAGAATCTTCACCATTTTGCCTTCTCTGTCAAAGTTCTTTTGTGGGAGGTGAACAGAGAGGTTCAATTCTGATCCTAATAAATGGTTCAAAGTGAATGCCAGTGCACTGCCAGCCTACAGACATGCCAGTGATTCTGCAGACTGACAACAGGTTGTATAAAGACAGCAGGCTACCTTCCAATCTGTTCATAACAATGTCATATTTGTCTTCTAAAATGTATTTTCTGTAGGACAGAAAAAGCAGTATTGGCAGATCTTCAATGCATAGGGGAATAATTTGTTCAAAGGTTTGAGGCATTTTGGTTGGTAAGGAACAGAAACATTGATGTGTTCTTCCAAAATAATTAAGCAGGAATGTCTGAAGCACATCAAGCAGTCTGAAGCTGAGCCTCAGGTTTCAGGTTTTATGGGTTCCTAAAATTCCATCCATGCTCATAATTTTAGAGACTCCAGGTTATTTTACATGAGCATGATGTAGCCAAAGAACCACATTCCCTCCAAAAATCTGCACCTTCTTTTCTGACAGGACCCAGAAACCTTATTCTGACTTTTATCACATATTAGAGATATGGAAAAAATATAATGATTTTAAAAGCATTGACATCTTGTGTGCTGAACAGCCGTAGTTCCTTCTTAAAACTTATGACTGGAAATACTTTATGCAGCTTGCAATTAATGATTCTGTAAATTACTGGGATGAAAAGCAGATTTCAGGATAATATTTTAACAGCTCATTATCATACCCAGTTTTGGGTGCCTTTTTAATCATTCAACATTTTGAATGGAAAATTCCATTGCCTTATCATAACAGAAATCTAGTTTATCATCCGTTATTTTATTTTTTGAATAAATAATTGGATTAATGCACTGTAAATGTTTACAGCAGAGATCAGGATACAACTTTCAATGCAGGTAATCTTGAATTTCTCCATGTCTGACTACAAAATAATGAAACAAGTTAAAGCACAAGTACACAGATGAATAGAGTATATAAAAGGAAACTGCTATCTTTTCTTAGTATCTGCATATTTCTCTTTGTCAAAATATAATTAATTTTTTTTCAAATTCAGGGTGTTACCTGGATGCAGAAAAGTTGCACAGAGATCATGTACATCTAATGGGACTTGCTCCTTTAGTCTTCACCAGCACTTCCTCCACATCTTGTATTTTTCACATACAAGATTACAGATTGAAAACACAATTCAGGACAGAACACAGCAAACTGTAGGCAACAAGCAACTGCTAGAGATAAAGAACTTCCTGCATCTAGTCCTGAACTGGGATCCTGTTGCACATAACTTGGAGCAGTGACAGTCCACATTATGCTCTTAGATGGGGGCATAACATGACTACTCTCTTCACCAAATCCTATTTAGCATCCTTGATTTTAAAACCAGTATTTCTTGTTCCCCAAAACCAGCATGTCAGTGAAGCTCTGCTGGATACCTCCCACTCACCACACCATGCTATGATTTTCCACAGGTTATCTTTATTTCCATAACTCATTTTCTGTATTTTACTTCCAAAATGCAAAGAAAAGTGAATGGGAAAAAATTGCATTTGTCATATTTAATGACACTTGAGTGTTAGAGGGAACCAGTTAGAATAATCTTTAAAGTAGCATTCACAGAATCATAGCATAGAGACTGGAAGAGACTGTAAAGATCATCCAGTTCCAAGCCCTGCTGTGGGCAGGGGCACCTTTCAAAGCCCCATCCAGCCTGGCCTTGAACAGTTTCAGGGATGGAGCATCCACAACTTCTCTGGGCAATCTGTTCCTGCATCTTACCACCCTCATCTGCTTGGCAAACTCACACCCACTTTTGGCTTGGTGAGTCATTCAAGATTTCAGTGCACCCGGACACGTCTGGAGGTCAAAATTCAGTGCAAAGTACTTATTTTTTTTTCCCTAATACAAAATATTATGAAATCACTACAGTTCCCTTAGGAAAATGTTAATTTCCTACTGAGCTTTACAAGCATTAACATAAGATTTGAAGTTCCCTTTTCTTCACCTGCAACTAAAACAATTTTGAAAACATTAGTTCACTTTTTAACACCATATATGCATAGGCACAGATAATGTTCTCCCCATGATGTTGTAGGAGGTCAGGAAAAAGAACAATTGATACATTGCAATCCCAGCACAAAGTGCTAAAAATAAGAGATAAAGCACTGTTTAAAAAGTGGTGTCTAGTTTTCAGACAGACTACAAAAGTAATCTTTGAGGATTTAAAAATATTTATGAAACAAACTACAAGAAACATATCTTTCATCTAGCCTATTCAAATTTCTTGACTAGTCAAGTGGGAGAAAAGCACACAGACCATCAAGAAGGAAGCCTCGCAGAGTATTAAAGTGTAATAAAAATGGAAAACAAGAACCTCATCTGAATTACACTGCATACTAGTTAGCCCTTTTCAATTGTTTAACTCTAGAAGATCTGTGAAATACGTACAAAACTAAAATAAACTTTAACTTCGTATTAATTTGTCATTTTTTGTAGTCCATCCAGAATCTGAGCTTTCTGGAAAATTATCTTGAATCTTTTATTTATCAGTTACGAGTTTTATGCTGAAATCATGACAAAATTAACAGCTTTCAAGCTGAAAGATTTATTTGATTGTTTGGGCTACTGGTTGCCTTTTTTCTTCACTAATGTTTTAAATGCTTATTAGAGAACCAGGTAAAGATAAAATAATCCTCATTTAATGACTTTTGGAGTGAAGGGCAAAAAGGTATGAAATAAAAGCTTTATGTGGTAAAGTCAGATTAAACTAAAAATGCTACATCAAATTATGAAACAGGTTGTTTTTGAAACATGAAACATGATGCTCTTGAAACATCATGAAACATGATGTTCTTCTCTAAATGTAACTGGAAAATACAATTCAGATTGCAGAAGATAAACTATTCAGCAAAGGAAAAGCTGCCACTTGGCTCCATAAAACAAGCCTTTGGCCCCAATAAAATCAAAAGTGAGAAGCTCAGGCTACTTTTTTACATCTCACAAATTTGAAAGGAAGTGATTTAACATGCTTCTGCCGCTGAAGAATTCTCGTGCCATAGATTGCATCACACAGTGAAGCAACAGGCACAGATTTGCACACAATCAGGGAATTAAAACACAGCTAACAGGTTAAATGACCTCCAGGAGGACTTTTCACATGTGCTTTGAAAAGTCCTCTGAATTCCTGGGTAACTGGCAGTGAGCTCATGAACTGACTCTACAGTTGTTACATGTGGCCTCAGACTGGGTAGATGTTAGAATGCAAGAGATCAGAATATGTAGCTGAGAGTCAGCTTCATTCCTTGTTTTCCCAAGGAACCAATGGTCAAGTGAAAAAAGCCAACTCATAGAGGGTTATTAATTTTAATAACCTGCTATCAAGTTTAGGCACTACTCCTCACAAGTGTGAATAAGGCAGGATACTACCTCCATCTACAAACCAACGTGTTCAGACTTTGCTTCTAGTTTCCTGTCTTAACTCTTATTTGGAAGCCATGACTTATGGCTCCTTCATGACTCTGCTTTCTTGCAATTACACTGATACGTCTCTATTAGCAATGTTAAATACGTGTTACTGACAAACATAACACTGATTAAATTAATATTGGACCAAAAATGGATGCCCACACATTAGTAAGCAAAGGACAGAAATTTGCAGCACTGTTAGGAGAAGTCCCCAGTACGCAGTGGCATTTATTAATAGCTTATATCAGCCAAAAAAAATTTTAAAAAAGGAACTAAAGTCTAATTTTATCTACTTGAATAAATTCCTGAATTATAACCTGTACATCTTTCATGTCAGATTAAAGCCCTTTAGCTCTTAAACTTATGTTTCACAATATATCATTTAAACATATCTATGTATCACGCCTAACAAATGAGCATGGTTTTGTTGTCTTTTAAATCAATTACATCACAGAAGAAGCTACAGTTGAGCTCATGTCTCTCAAGTGTGACATTGAAAGTTTGTACTGCAAAAGAAAAATCATTCACCAAAAGACAAACACCTTACATGGCTAGCAGTCCTGCACAGGGAGTAGGAAAGCTTTGATAAGCCAGTGCAGGAAGCAGAGGCCACTGTGAATGTATACAAGTCCCATGGTTTTCCTCTTTTCTACATGCCAATCAGTGTCAGATCTTTGTGCTAACAAAGCACTACATGTTTAGTCTTGTTTTAGCAGGGCTGCCTAAATGCATTCCTAATAATTGCCAAATTCTGCCGAATAATCCAGCTCACACAATGTACAGTTTATACAGCTTATGTGACCTCCGCACTGGATTTGGATGGGAGCAGATGGTGCCAGTCTGATGGGAGACAGGAGTGGCACAAAGCCTCCAGGTTCACCTGCCAATGATTTTTAAATGCACTTGAACCAGAAGAGGGGGTCTGTGCCACAGGACCACAGTGTTTGTCATGTAGTGCTGAGATCTGCAAGGGCAGATTTATGTTTTCATGCAACTACAACTTTAGCTAAAATCTCTGCTACCTTCATTCTGAAATGATATATCGATAAGAAAAATGGCTGTTAGGGAGGAGAAGATTACAGAACAGCCCATCAGGGAGAATTCAGCACAGGAGACAACAGAGGCTTGAATTGAAATACATAGCGTCTTATAGCTGGAGCAATAGAGTCTATTTTTCTTGCTTTCTCTTCTTTTCCTCTACTGTACTGAACACCATATTTCTTCTTTGCCTTTGGCACCTTCTATAAATGTAAACCATTCTCTCTATTCCTGCAATGGTATTTTATAAGACAGAAAATGAAGAAATATGAAACTAAATTTCCACAGAAAGCCATTAAAATTCTTTTGTACTACTTAGGCACTTCTGCTTTAACATCCTATTTGAGTAACTCATAGACTATGTAAGGTATTTGCAGAACACCAGAAAGGGTGGTGTCATTTTATTCTCAAGGCATTATTTGTTCTTTCCATTTATGTTCAATTTATTACTATCCTTCTAGCAACCCACGTTTTTAAAGAGGGCATCATGACTCAGAAGAGTCACTCAAGATGGGTGACCTTGACTGCAAAACAGATGACAAGTGCTTGTTCATTCAAGGGTTAACACACTCCCCTCAATAAAATTCCTGGTGACACTGTTCAGAGCTAACAAAATTTCCATTTCTTCTTGCTGCTAGGACTGCCTTTCTGAACGAGCCAGGTTAGAAAATTGAAGCTTAAGAATGGGATAGGAAAAGGTGGTGGAATGGGATGGCAAAGCCTATAATAATCCTCCAAGCACAGGCCAATAGCCAAAATTCCCAGATATCAAGACCGTTGGGGCTTAGTTTCTCTGACTCATTTGGCCCTCATTGAAAGCTGAAATGAACTTAGCATCTGTCAAAACTAGGTCCCAAGCTTTTTTCCTCCATCATCTGGGATGTCTCTAAACCAAATAAGGACCTTTAATCTTTTATTCGGTTGTTGATTTCTGGGATGTCTGCCACAGACGTATCTCTACCAGCCTTTTTTTATTAGTGTTGGAAAGTGCATTTTTATTTAGTGGCAGGGAAAAAATAAGATAAAAAAAATCAAAGTGTTTTCTAAAGTTTCAATGTCATTCCCAGGTAGTTGTTAATGGATAAATTATTATCTTCCCTCCAAACAGCAAGAGCAGCAGAATTGCTGCAGTCAATTGTCTGCAGATCTGGAGATCTGATATTGCTTAATTAACACAGACTATGTGTTACCTTGAAGTAGATAAATTTGCCTCATGAAAATGTTAAAAATCAGCTGTGTCTCTAGTTACGAGACTATACAATACCCAGGCCCTTCAGAAATGCTCACTAGTATCCATTCATCCAACAATGTATCTTTTTGTCAGGTCATCTGGACTACAGCAAAGCTCCAACTGGAGCTGCTCAGTCTTAGCTTCCTCCCAAGTACTTTTAAAAACTATTTTAGAATTTCAAGACAGACATTTGATTTCTCCTTTCACGTTTTTGCAGAGCAATACTCTGGAAAGGTTGGTGCTGTTGGCATTGTACTGACAGCAAGAAAAAAAGCCTCATTTCTGTGGCTTTTATTTCATCTGAGGGAGTCTCTTGTCCTGATCATGGTACTACTAAGTTATCCCTGTCAGCAGGCATTTGTCTTTGAGGTTACAGTTTCTTGCAGTTACAGCTTTTTCTGACAGCAATTTTTTGCCTTTGAACATGACAAGGTAGCATCACGTGATGGTTAGGAGAGAGAATTACAATAGTCATGTGAGTCAGCAAATGCCTTTCGATCTAGTGACTGGAAAAGAACCCTTTGAAAAGATAATCCAAAGGAGAATTAACTTTGGAAACTAAAATAGCCAACAGAAAGAAATTTTTTTCAAAATGTTAGAAACCACCTGCTGGCTTCTAACCATTCAGCATTTAGCAGCAGCGACCAGATGACAGCAGACCTGGATCGCAACAGTGCTGGACAGAAGGAAACCCTGCAGCCTTTCTGCCTGGAGGGGAGATGCCTGTCCCCTCTCTGAGCCTGCTGATTTTCTGCATCAAGAGCTTTCCATCTGAAGCCTGGATGCCCTTTCTCAAGCAGTTGGCAGCAAGTGCAATTACTCCACTTCTTTTTTTTATGCACAGGGCTGCTCAGAGATAACATTAAGGGAGATGAACGAGGCCTGAACCCAAGAGATATTTCAGTGTCTGTGTGACATAAGAGTAGTATTTGCTTATAACCCCAAAGGAAGGATTCAGCCTTTGAAAGCACAACATGATGCATTGTCTTTGAAATTCACTAGCTAGACACAAGCACTGGTGAATTATGAAGTATTCAACAAGACAAAAACTTATATCACAGTGTTGTGTATTAGCGGTCTTGAGGCTGCAATTTATTAATGCAGGCAAACTGACAATAGCTCAGGGAGAGCTCGAGCACATGCAACCTGAGATAAAGAAACAAATGGCACAGCTCAGCTTAATAACCACAGTGGGTGGCAGGCAGCCAGTACAGTTCATATGAAATCTTCAGAATAACTTCTGTCAGGCTGGAATTAGTCTTAAATACAGCCCAAGTGCAGCACAAAAGATCTCTTCACACAGAAGTTTTACTCCATCAGCAATTCTATCAAGGTTATCAATACTACAGACAGACCAGGAGAGTTAACCTTTTATACTGGGGCTGACCCTAAGAGAACAAACTACCTTTTTCAACTTACCTCTCCTGTTTCCTTAATCCTTTATCTCGGGCTATGATCTTGCAAGATTTCACAAGCTAACTGAGGTTAGCTTGGGTCATTGGTTAGATGTGAAATCCAGGCCACTACAATCAGAATCCTTCCCCTGAGCTGCTATTTAAGGTGAGTCTGCAACAAAGTCCTTCAGAACTTCCAAGAGCTTGGCATGCTGGGCTGAAGAGCTTTGGTGTGGATTCACTACCAGGTCAGAGATGAACTGCTATTAGGGCATGAGGCTAAGAACATTCCAGTACAGAAAAAAATTCTCATCTACTTGAATTCATTAAAATTCTCACAATTTCATGGAAGAGAATTTTTTTAATTATTACACAAAATCTGATCATGTGTAATACTATGGAAATCCCTGAAGTTTCCCAATTACTTCCCAAAGTGAATGATGAAGGTTATAATCCCATTCCCTGATTTATGTACGGAATTGTACATAAAGCAACAATTTACTTCTAAAGGTCCTTCAAGATAATTCTGGATTAATACATCTAGATAAGTATAAAATATTTTCAAAAAGTCCAGGTGTCTGATTGGTCCTCACCAAAAAGAAAAAAGTAAGTTTTTATGCAGAAACACTGTTGGAATTATATTTAAATCTTATAATTTTAAAGTGACATTGATGATTGTAATTCTACCAAGACAAAAATGCAATGAAGTATAGAAGTAATATCTGGGTAGATCAAGGGCTTGAATTAAACAATTAATGAGATTGATTGTGACTTATTTTGTAGCATCAGAAGAAGTGTAGCTATTTTCCATTTCAGGTGAAGTAGAAATATTTCTAATCTGTAATAAAAATAAAGTAAGCTTTCAAGTACAGAAAGAAGCCTGGGGAAAATTATTCAGAAGCACGTACTGAGAGTTTACTCAATATATTTTGTGCTTTACTTAAAAGTATGTAATTGAAACTCATTTACTTTTTAGAGATTATTTGCCTAAAAATTAGAATCAGTATTAAAAAGCAGTCATCAAGAAACTGATTCTGCATAAGGAAATAGAAATTACCTATTTGAAATACATTTTTTCCATTCTTACAGCCTTTTTAACCTCACAGGTTAAGTCTGATAGTCTAAAAGAGAAAACCAGAGGCTGAAACAGTGTGAGACATTCTTTGTGGTGTCTGGAAATTAAAAAAAGAGAAACTGAGATTCTACTGGTCAAAACTTGTCTGCCTTTTGGAGGTCAGAAAGTTCCGTGGATACAAAGTTTCTTTTAAACAACAGACGATGCCACTGTTTTGGAAATTTGGATTGTAGTAAACTGGTTCAAACAAATAGAAAAGATATTCCAGAATCTTAGAGGTTTTGAAAAGCTGCTTTCCCCAAAGGTTTTTTGTCTTGCCTGTGTTATCTCATTGAAGAAAAAATAAAATAGCTATAAATAATTGTACATTATGAACTGGTCTGTCCTACACGTGACAAAAAATTGATTCTTGACACAAGATACATTCAAACAAGCAATGAAAGGATCTTCCTTGGAAACACAATTTTAAATAAATGAGAGGCCCATCAGAGGAAATAGATTTGTTTTTTTTTATTTCTGACAGTCTATTGCATTTTGGGAATTAAGGCCAAAAGGCAGCAGACAACAAAACACTGGCAGGGCCACCATGGTTCTCCAGCCCTCTTCCTGCTTGTTTGCCCTCCATGGCAGGTATAACAGGACAGCATATGAAGCATGTAAAACCTCCAGGCTTTGGAATCACAGCTGAAGACAGCTCTGTGCTTGAAGCACAACAGAGAGTCTAGTGTCTCCTCAGGTCTGACAGCTTTGTTGCAACTCAATCCAAGTGATGTATCTCACAGCTGACACCATGACAAAGCAGAGGAAAGGCCCTTGCATAGCTAGTGAAAGTGGCTAACAAAGACAAATGGGGCTGATGGCAGAATTCACCAAGCCTTGAGTTTCCTTAATACCTGCAATAATCCTCTACGAAGTGGAAGGGATTTTTATTATTGACTCAACAATAATGCAGATTCTAATTCATGTCTCTGTGCTGTCACTGGGCTAAAACTGACATATTTTATTTTAATCCACTGAAGCTCCAGAGTTTTATGTCAACCAAATCTTGTAGCACAAACAGAACACTGAAGTTAAAATAGATACGTACTGTATTTTCAGAAACAGTTATTTCTGCCCACCACCTTATAAATACATTGCCAGTTCCCAGAATAGGAATTCCTTATCTCATTACCATGGTATTGCTCTTTTAACTCTACTTAATATGCAGAGAGAGGAAGCAGTTGGTTAATATTGCTTTCTTGACACAATACTGCATCAGAGCAGGTGCAATTGCAGAAGACTTATGAATACAAAGTAGAACAGCAGTAAGTTAGTAAGGATATGTCACTTAAGACTGTCTTTTTTAATTCAACTACATTACTGAGAACAGGAGTGGAAAATACATTTTACTAGTCTGGTTAATATTTATATCCTACTGTACAGTCCATTGGCATGAAGGTATCTCTGTATTAAATGTACCAGATGTTATGGGAGCAGGGCTGGAAGGTAAACAAATTGAGTCAGAGCTCATATCATACACATACTCAGATACACAAAGCTTGGGAAGGTAGAAAATCCGAATATTTCTATCCTAGATGAAACACTGATTATCATCTTTCCTTCATACATCTCAGAGCCTTCTTGGAGATGGGGCTCAATTATCCTGTGACAGGAGGAAAGGCTGATGTCCTATTTTCTGCTATGTTGTAGCCAGGAAAGCTGATTTAGTGAATTCAGTGCCATGTTTATATGTAGATAAGGTCTTCTCTTTCCTATAAAAAGTCTTTACATTTCACAAGCTGCCATTGAAATCTTCAAAATCAGTTGTGACTAACATAGTGCTTGCAGCAAAAAGCTTAAAACAGCAACTCTGACTCCTTCTCTGGGGTATTAACTTGCATAACCCAGTTGGTGGATTAAATATTAGCATTAGTAACTGCTTTGCTGACAAAAAAGGTGGTAACTAACTTTGTGAATGACAGTGCTCTATTTCCTTCCCACTCTTCAGGGTGGAGCTCTGAATGACAAGGCTTTACCATCTTGACCTTCCTTTGTGTCAAGAGTAATGCAGGAGCTGTTGACATTTTCTGTTCCTTTTTATGGGTAGTTTAGAAAGTTGCATCTTCTCTTTTTCTGTACCTGAGGGTAGTTCAACCCCTGGTAATGTTATGGATTTTACATCAGGAAAAGTGCCAGAGATAAGTAGGGGACAAAAAAAAAATATTCTATAGCATCCTACTGGTGCTTTCAGGAAAAGAAAGGTAACCCAGAAGACTCTGTTTGACCATTTACCCATTTTACAAAATAGGGATTACTTTTGTGTGCATCTTTTACACTCTAAAATTTCCATGAGTAGTGTTGTTCTTTAGAGAAAACTTGATCAAAATCTGATAACATATATACTGTGAATTACCTTGCCCAAGAAGTTCCAAGATCCAGCCATAAAGAGATCCAGTTTAAGTGCACTTCATTATTCTTCAGTCCCAACCATTTATATAGACTTTACTCTTTAAATTTTCCTGTACTTACTTTCCCCCACTTATTCCCAAAGCAAAAAAGAAAGGAAAAAAGAAAAAAAAAAGAAAGCAAAAGAAAAAAAATCAATCCATACGTTCCAGCTGCAAAGACTCAGACCTTTATCCCTATACTCTGGCACATTCTTTCAGAGGCTTAATGAATCTGGGCTGCAAGTTCATGCTGTAGTCATGTTACACGGTAACACTTTCTTTAGACAATATTTGAAAGCAGAGCCAAAAGAGTAAAAAAATCCACTCTGAACCAAAAGTAATGTATAAAATAGAAGCACTAACAACAACAACAAAAAATATACCAACACAATAGTTTCTGATTAATGGCTTATTGAAGCTAAAGACACAATTTTGTGATTTCTAAAGGCTATCTCTACCTTAAAAACCTTTTTAATCTCTACCTTAAAAACAAGCTTAAGGACAATGAATGCTCCTGGCTTTTATATGAACACCTCCTCTCCAAATTGCTGCATTATTGGTTTTAATTCAGCTCAGCTTGGTAAAGACTTGCCAGCGAAGTGCCCTGGACAGGCATCTGTGCACCTTATTTAATAAACCTGAAATTCAGTCAACTTGCTTAGATAGTAGTGAAGGATATATTGTTTTCATTCAATCCCATACAAAATTTGGCAACTTTGCCTTGATTTGGAGGTCCTCTGGAGGTAAAAGTATACAAAACAGAGAGAAAAATAAATCCTCCTATATATGATGTTGGCATCATTCACAGGTGCTCAACAAAAATAAAAAGAAGACCAGAGTTTTTTATTTTTGAGAGACCAGAAAATTTGTATTGGCAGCCAACTTGCTGTGGTCAACAGGTGACAAGACCACAATGTATGTACTCAGAAGTAGCACAGACTAACAATCTGAAAAAAAACCTAAAAAATCAAGATCACAAGTGAGCAGAGAGGCCCAGAAACCTGATCAAGCCCTTAAAAGGAGGACAACCACCTTTGTCTATAAATTTCCAGTCTAAACTACATCTTTTATCGACGTTTAAAACCTTTAGATTGGAGGCTAACAACTAAAGCAGTGACAGGCCCATAACTGCAGTGATATTACTGGATATAGGATAACAACTATGTTGACTAACCCATCCTAATACCATTAGGTAAATCAACTTCTTTGGTAAGTACACACAAATATCCTGAGTTGAAGGTAGCAATTAGGAGTAGAACTTTTTTTATTCTATTTTCATCACCTTTGGCTCCCCAAAATATAAGCGGTGCAAACCTCAGCAATTTATGTCATTCAATTTACCAGTTTCATATAAAATTTCAGAAATTTTACTACTGTTACATATCACAAGGCGGAAGGCTGATCTGTGATCATTAGAAAAGGATGATAAAATAATTTCTTGCGACACACTACACAAATCTGATTCATTTTATGTTAGATCAGTCACTCTCGGTGTATAAACCCCAGAATCTGAGGACCTCTGTCCACTCTTACAGTGAAAGACAAACCAAGAAAAGGAAAATCACTTTCACTAGGACTGAATTCTCTTTGTAAAGGCTGACAACTGCTTCAAAAAAACACCTAAAGGTCTTCAGGTGAAATAAACTGACAACAAATGTGTTAGAATTATATTAATATAGGCTTATATAGATATATAATCCTGACTGGTGTCTCATCTCCATTGCTGCTGAAATGCTACACAGCTGGTGACTCTTTTCAAAAGTGACATCCAATTGAAATCAACTTGTTTCCAATAATAACCTTGCAGAGACAAAGAAAAATGAAAGCATTTTTTAAATTTCCAGTTTTCCCAGATTAATAGATCTCTTTCCACTGAGAATTTCCTTAAATTTCCACATCTATTTGGAAACTATTATTATTATTACCTGTTAAAAATTAAAAATAAAATCCATCCAAAACATCTTGGTTTTAGCAAAGTGTTGATGAATCCACAGCATGTTTCTTAAGGAACCATACTCGGTGTCCTGCTGAACTCCTGCATGGAACAATGGCTTCTGCAACCCTGGTAAAAGGACTGAATTTCCATCAGGTCTGTTCAGAATTAGAGACACGGATGGCTTGACGGCTTTAGCACCTCCTAATTGCCTTTGGCATTATATCCAATTACACTACCACTCTCCACTTTGAAAGTGACCGGAATATAATTTTTTCTCAGCAAATCCAGATATCTTCCAGTCTATGGGAAAATTTAGGTTTGTGTGTGTATAATATATGCTATATTATACAGACATTTTAATACAATAAATATGATGTGTGTGTATGTTTTTAAATTTAAATATAAAAACCCTGAACAAACAAAATCTGCAACAAGGAAGACATAACAGGGGAAGGGGAGGCAAATTGTTTCTTTTCTTGATGTCAACTCTGACAGTTTAGCTTCAACTGCTAAACATTTTGATCTTTTCCCAAGGGCATAGCACCTTCTGTTTCTTCAAGAAGCTTATTTGTCTCACTTCCTAAGCCAGAAGTTCACTGTAGGTCATTCTTCTTGTTATCATCCTTCTATGACTTCCCATCACTTTCTGCATCAGGCTCACAAACCTCATCCCCAGGGCACAAGCTCCAATCTGCTAACATCCTAACTCTCATTCCCACTTTCTGTCTATCTTACTTTCCTTCCACAAAATAAGCAGTTCTTCTGTACAATTTTGCCTGGTTATCTTCATGCATTTTTTATGCCAATTAATTTCTTCTTCTTTCTGTACCATCCTCAAGATATTTTTCATTAAAACTTCCAGCAATGTATCTGTAGTAACATCTTACCTGGAGCTGTTGCAGGAACTTCCACAGGCTCTGGACACAGTTTGCTGTGGCTGGCTAGAAACACTCTATGGCACATGAGAGGGTCTTAAATAAACACGCTTCTAGTTTTATTAACACAGGATTCCAGTTCTGTGACAGAAATAGGAGGTACAGCAACTCTTAACACTGGTCCTTGGGATTTATAGCAAAGACACTGCACTCTGTGATCTCAGCTCATTCCCTCTCTTTGCAGCATCCTGAAAATAATGGAGCCCTCACTGGCAGAGTAATGAAGTGTTGTGACCACATGCCCTCTAAAGCAGCTTAAGAAAAGGAAAATATGCACAGCAGACATAGCAGGTTAAAAAATCCCACAATGCTTTAAGTGTGCCATGGCTATAGGGATAGATGGTGCAACAGCAGCTGTGCTGCACCATCTCTCCAGTTCAGGTTGTAAATAACTGGGGACATTCATAAAAGTAGGACCTCTGTGTGATTCTGCATATATTTATGGCATGGTCATGGACAAGCCCATGAAAAAACCTCCAGGTTTTAAGTATCACCCTCAGTTCTTTAGGAAAACCACTGCCAAATGGGGATGTGTGCTCCTCTATGACTTGCAGGGTTGATTATTTGCTTCAAGGAGATGTGCCACAATGACTGCCCTTTTCATTGTAAACAAATATTCCCATCCAGGCCCCAAGTAACGCTCCATCTAATCCTATATCCATTCTCCTGCAAAAGCCATTCCCTCATTGTCTTGCTCACGCAGGTGTTTGACATGTTAAGTGATTATGATGGACTCTTCATTACTGACAATTTCTGGGGGTTAGCTGTTCATGGTTGAAGTCTTTTTCTTAGGTATTAGACCCAGCAGATGGACTGCAGATGGCAGATCTGCTGCCCAGAATTTAAAAGTGGCTACAGAAGAAATTGTAATGCTTGCTTGCAGCAAGGTGGAAGACTGTGAAACTTGAAGCATCAGGAAACAACCTAACAAAAGCTGCAGTGATGAAGAAAGTTAAAGAAGCTGTGTTTCAGTAGGAATGCAGATTGTTTTACACAGGGAGACGCACTCAGAATATCTTGTCACTGTTGTTTAAATAAGACAGCATTTTATATCATTTATACTGCAAAGGCAGTGTGCTTGTAATGACTACGTCTCATACTTCAGGTATTGTTCTTCCCACAGTCAAACAATGTGAAAAGACAGCCAACTGAGAGACCTAAGCAAAGTCCTGGGAGGCAAGTAAAGAAAGATAGGAAGGATGGAAAACATTGTGAATTTCTATTTCTAAATTGCACTTATTTAAAGTGAATATTGCCCAAAAAAAACCAAAACAAAACACCCTGTAAGCCAGGATAAATTGGGAGAGAAAAAAGAAAGCTTCAGCATGGAAAGAGATTTTTTTTTTTTATCCTTTCTTTTGGAATGATCATTCTCTACTGCACAACCTTGGTTTTGCCACAATTCACTTTGCGTCATAGCAAGCTTTATCACGTCAGGACTCCTTCTAAAGGAGGAGGAGGAAATTAGGTCCACAAGAAAGTCAAATAAAAATCATATCAACAGTGAAATCATGACTTCACATGTGACTATTGAACCCCATTCTGTACAAAAGCAGCCCTCCTTTCCCATCCCTCCTTTCCCATCCCTTGGTATATGTTTTATATAATATTTTCCATTTCCAACCTCCTTCTAATCAGTAATTACCATGCTAGTTGCCTTTAATATAGATTTCCACATATTATAAAAATCCTGTAAACAATGAAAATCCTAGACACTATGAAAAAAAATAGGCCACCCATATCAGGTCCATGTGCTTTGGACACAGAGCCACAAGGAGTTCATTTTTGTAGCCATGCACATTTGAGGTACTCAGGTGCTGCACAAATGTTACTCCTCAATGGTGGAATTGTTAGCAATGTGTCACATTGCCACATAAAAGGAAACTTCCCCCCTCCAATTTGGGAGAGCAGTTGTGCTCTAGCAGCTTAATTATGTCACTGAATCTTCCCATTCCTGCTTCCCTTTTCTGTCACACAGTCATCAGAAACAGAACCTTAGACAAAGCAATATTTACATCACCTAGATCTCTTCCTCTACAGATGTCAAGCATGTCTTTCACTTTAGAAATGAAGAAGGAAGTAGATACAAAATCTGTTTTATGAGACTCACAAATAAATTCTGCCCTTTCCCCTACACTGAACTCTGGAAACACTCACAGGAGAAACACAGCACTACAAAAAAGCCTGTCTAGCATCACACTTCCAAGATCACAGAAGATTTTCAAATGGCAGCCCACTAATGAATCAAAAGATATAGCTGTCAGCTTCACATATCACTTTTGAACATTCTGATAAAAGTGCCTGAGGGCTTTTGTAAAAGCACAGTTGTTTGCATTTACATCTCCTTGGAAAATTCCATTCAGAAACAGCATCTGGTATCTAACCAGGTCTTGTCTTTCATCCAGTTTTCCTGTTGGACCAGGCAAGGGACAGGGAGATTTAACTAGCTGCCTGTGGTCACAGAGGCGCCCATCGCTCCACTGGGCTAGAATCCAGAATGCCTGCTCACCTCTGACTTCCTCAGGACTCTGAGAACCTTGACATGCTAAAGCACTTACTCATCTGGCTCACAGGCTGAATACAACTTTTCTTTCTCTCTCTCTTCATTCTAAGTCTGTGACAGACATGAGTCTTTGTTTCAACCAGGTTCTTTTAATAAAGAGAACAATGGCCTTTCCAAAGCCGTATGTTGAAAGAAAACCCACATCAAAGCCAATTAGGGGCTAGATGTTCCTGATATGGATTGCCAGCAAAACCAACCAGAGGTGAGAAGGCTGAACAGTTTCCTAGAGCCATGAACCTGAATGTTAAATCCATAGCTTCAGGCTCCTCATGACCTTGCAAAATAAAAGTGTGAGGGTGAGATCTCTAGTGTCATTAATGCACTCTGTCCAAGGGATTCTTCTTGTGCGTCCAACATCCAGGACCGTACATGTGCAACACATATCTACAAGTATTTTATGTAGGCATATTTAAAGTATATTCCAGAATACAATTGTGTATACGGAAAAAGTAAGTAAAGTTCTCATATAATGGAATGCAGCAATTTTACCCTCCAATATGGCCTCTGTTCATTAAATCATTAAGTAAGCTTATAGGGGAACACACCACATAAATGCACATACACTCTTCAACCTTAAACAGCTTGTTGTGCTTTAATGGGAGCTAATGGGATGATAACCAGGAAATTTTGAGTCTTAAAAATTAGTAGAAAGTACCTGTTGCTTGGAGATTCATATTTCATTTAATTTCAGTTTTCCCAGCTATAACACAGGGTATTTTTTTGCATAAACACATGCAAGACCTTCAGTAAACTTTAACATCTCTATGTACCATTATAGCATAGTAAGCTCAAACACAAAGTGTCAAACAGAATGAAGGAAAATCTGCTTTTCTGTGATACCTTTCATACTCCAAATATCCTAGAGCTCTTTAAAATAAATGACTTGGAAACTGGTAGTGCAGTCATGCAGCAGTTGCTAGTTCAGACTCAGGTCTAGATGTCAGAGCTTATTTTGGTAAAAGGAAGAAGGTACCAGCTAAACCCACAACTTTCCTCCTCATTCTTTCCAGTGTCCATAAACTATTTAGATCACACTTAAAGTGAGAGTAAGCAAGAGTTCAGTCTGGTATTTTATGTTGCCAGTTACTCATTGCTGGTTTTAAAATTCCTTTAAAGCATGTGCCCAAAAATGCTCACAGGCATTTCTGTACATGCAAATGTTTAAAAAACAAATCAGTGCAAACATTTTCACACCTCGATTTCCACTAAAGGACCAGACAATTTGCTCTCCTTGTCAACAGCATAATCCTCACATAGGGAAAAAGATTACAAGATTCTGTCTATCCCCATTAAAACTTTCTACTCTCTGCATGTGCAGCTACTGGAAATACCATTTCAATTCAAAAATCACCAAACTTTGGGTGATTTTTTAGATTGGTGACTCTTAGATTTCTTCTGCCTTCTGGTTAGCCTAGATTAAGAAATACTTACATCAACATTTTTGCCTTCAAGAATTATTTGCAAAGCCCAGTAAATCCACAGGCATTACCACTTGTAGACCCTGGCTGTTTTGCTAAATAGTTTTCTATATCTACAGAAAACGCAGTGCTTTTATTTGTAGGTCTGAGTTCTCAGTTTGTTTAAAAACCCATTTCCAAACAACTGTTATAGAAAAGACAGCAGAAGCAGCAAAAAACTAAACCCAGATGAATTTCAGAAAGTGGCAAGTTTTCCCAGTAATAATTAACAGAAGATGAAGGGCAAGAGAAAAACACAGTAGCTTCTTCTTCACCTTCCTCCAGAACATTGAATTCCATCTACGTCAAGGTTCATAAGGCTTGTCTATTTTTTTCCCTTTTCTAGAATTAATATCCTTTATTAGACTAAGTAACACTGATTTTTTAAAAAAAAAGAATTTTAAAATGTCTCCTGGGACCAAAACACCAGGACAACTGTCAAAGCATACACTGGACTTCTATTTAAGTCAGCAGCAGGCAGATGGTAGTAAGCAAAAATGGTGGAGGTCATACTGTAGAAAAAGTAATAAGAAAAATAAGAAACTTTTTTAACCAGTCTAACTTCACTGACTTTGAACCAAAATGCCTAAGGTATCACCAAAGTAAATGAGAGGTGTGTAAATCAACAGGTACAGGTAACCAAGGTGACCACCAAAACACAGCTGAAATGCAAAGAGTATATTTATGTCATTACCTCACTAGCAATGCCAGGTGGCAGAGCCACACAGGGACACAGGCTTTGTTAGGCTCAGCTCATCCCAGCAGGCAGATTCACACAGGGACACAGGCTTTGTTAGGCTCAGCTCATCCCAGCAGGCAGTCACACAGGGACACAGGCTTTGTTAGGCTCACTTCACCTTAGTGGACAGTGGGGGCCAGGGCCCAATGCCCTCTCCAATACATCAAAGGTCTTCACACACGCAATTTAGCTCAAGGCTGTGCTTTTATGACCTCAGGCATGTCTGTGAGAGTGTGTCATTCCTACACAGGAATTCTATTTCACAAAACAGGCAGAGGATGAACAACACTAGGCAAAATAAATTGAGTGTTCCCACACCAACATTTTTAGCATTCTAAACTGCAAGGTCACCTTGAGCAAAAACTATTCTCTTCTTGCCAAATCTACTTTTACCTCTTTCCTCCCAACAGGAAGAAATAGACAGGGAAACATATGACATGAGCAATATCCAAGGATCAGAGAAGTAGGCTGAGTTTATCTTTCCTCTTATCACAGTGATAAAGAGCACTGGGCTGTCTGGGGAGTTGCAGAAGATAGGAAAGTTTTTTCAGCAGGGCCACCAACACAGCAGAGGGGCAAGCACAGCACCTGACCTCACCACATGCTAGGAAGATGTTACTCATTTGTTTACGAGACATGTTCCACTGCAATTCAGATGGGAAATAGGAGTACTCAAGAGAGCAGTCAAATGAGGGCCAGGAGGATGCAAGCAGAAAAACCCTGTGCTAAGGAGCTGGAAGAATGGGGAGTGTACTTTCTGCCCCCTCCTTGCCACCCACCTGCCTTTGCCTTCTGCTGGGGGGCTGCTGTAGCCAGCACTATGCTGACTCCTCAGCAACCTTCTGCTAAGCAGCACTCTGAAGGATTCAGAATGATCAATGGGGGAAAAAAAACCCAAACCTTTACTTCCAGTCTTTATTTTTATCCACGCTTGTGCCCTTCACCCAAACACTGTGTGAATAACAAAAGCTGAGGAGTCAAGTTAAATGGCAGGTTGCTATCTGTCTGAAATGTGGCAGAACTGTTCGTCACCTTGCCAAAAGGATAAGAAAAAAAATCTTTGAATAATTCATTGAAAGGTTTGACCAACTGAACAGTGTCCCTGCACTCTCTTGTCCCTGACCACATCTGAATAAGGGAAAAGAGTTTTCTGTGAGATTTCTTCTCACACTCTGTCAGCAGCACACCCTGCCTGCAAGCTGAATTAACTTGACTGTAGTAATATTGTTCTGCTGAGACAAGAACAACGATCAGCACAACAGCACTGTTAAAAATGTTATAGGCTTCATAAAAACAATCACATCAGCTATAAAACAGTAGGTGATCATGACT
Organism: Melospiza georgiana; assembly: GCF_028018845.1. Taxonomy (NCBI): domain Eukaryota; kingdom Metazoa; phylum Chordata; class Aves; order Passeriformes; family Passerellidae; genus Melospiza; species Melospiza georgiana. Next base: position 37,719,826 of record NC_080430.1, on the reverse strand, counting down.
GCTGCACCGCTCTCATCATAACTTAGCTTGACTTGCCTGGATGGAGAAACAAATTATAGACAATTCCTCTTCCTTCCCTCCATTACTGTGCAAAGCGATACAATGTCCCCATTCCCTGCTAGACCTCTGTCACTATAAGGATAGAACAATGATTTTTAAAATACAGAAGATGAGACTTGGGGTTGAAAACTGTCTGGATAATGTTACAAGGTCTGCTAAAAAGCAGATCCAAGCAAATTGTTAAGGCTCATGGGAACCAACAGTGGCACTCTGTATAGCTCAGCTGTAAACCAGCAATGGATTAGGCAGCTCCACTCTTAAAACTCATCATCTGCATTTCTTTTCCAGGTAAGGACCCTCTGCAAATGTATTGATAGTTCAGGATCAGGTCCTAAGCATATGTTGTCTAAAAGGCTTATAGTAATCTATAAACATAATCTTAATTCTCTCTCATGCCATGTACCCGTTTGCACTGCCTAAGGCAAATACCGACAAGATCCACTATTCAAGTAAGACTTTACTTGACTTAGGTCAGAAATTTGAGTGATAGTGTTGCTCAGACAACAGGGGCAATTTTCAGTTCAGAGTGATGCAGGACTCTTCAGCAAGGTCTGTTTCAGTGGTAAGCAACATACTTTAGTGTATATCATCAGACTTAGTTTGTTCATTATTTTGTTTTCTTTTTTAAAATTTGAAGACCAGATAAAACAATCAGTATTTTAACTGATGGAACAGTCCAAGAGGTTCAAAACTGAATGTTCTAAATTGGACAAACTATGTAAAAGGCAAAGGAAATACACAGCAATATTTAAAAAGGAAGAGCAAGAAAATGCTTTTTTTTTTTTCCCATCCACAGTGAAAAAGGATTTGGTTCATTTTTTTTCCTGTCTGAGAAGACTTGAGTAAAAGACTTGAGTAAGAATACTGATTGGAGTAGCAGGGACTACTCAGTGTCCCCAGTCTCACTCACCCTGAGCTTTATTTCTCTCCTAATTTAAGCAACTTTATAATGAATGGGTTATTCCCTTTAAATTACTAAGAATATTCATGCTGTTCTTCCTTTTCCTACACTTGACTCTGTGACTTTTGAGTTGCTTCAAACCCTAAATATTAAAGTTTTATCAATCTCACAACTTGAGAAGCATATCAAATTCAGAAGAAAACAAAGATGTGACATATAAGAAAAGATAAAAATAACCAGAAATGGAAAATTTATGTGATTATCTGTGGCAGAGAGAGAAACACAACCTAAGGACAAGAAGGCATTCAGAAGAGCTGTGTGCCTTACAGAAAGGCTAGGGTCTTTATGCTCCTTATATTCTCAATGTTTAAATTAAAGTAAAAGATAACCATAAAAGTGTCAGATGGAGGGATATGACAAATAGCAAGTTTTAAAGCTTTCTATATTCCATAGGCAATAATTCAAGTATACTAAGATTCACATTTCCTGAATAGAGGGACTTTGAAACCAACCTTATCTTGTTGGGAAATAGTGAGTCACGATTTTGAATGACAGCAAGCTGCAGTGTCTGTCTCCGATGGTTCACAAGGCAGCAAATCTCAGACCTGTCACTGATCCAGATGCAAGTATTTTCAGTTCTGGCCCCTTGGGATGGAAAACTGGACTTGCAGACATCCTTACGAATGATGCTATAGAACAAACCACGTAAAACTGAAATTCTACACTGAGATAAGCACAAGAAACATTTTTTTGTGGTCTGGTGTTTTAACTATGATTTATTACAATGATGTCTACTTGAGAGAGATTTATCTCTGATGGAGATCAATTAGCAAAGAGGTTTAAAAGTTTAATTGGATGGCATAGATATCATAAAGACATATATATGAGTGGCTATTATGCTATATATGGTTGTAACAATGATTTTTCAATCATTATCTCTGCACTTAGAAACATTAAAATATGAAACACACTGTTAAGTAATTACAAGATTTTAGGAAAAAGGGTTCATCATGATTTCTTATCTGCTACTGCATACAGGCTGAAGGTTTACATACTCAGTGTTTGAAAGATCACTCCACTTGCAAAACTGAAGGCAGAGCCTTCACAAGAGGAAATGTTCTAGCATGATTTGCTGTATTCTTTTACAGAATTAGTCCTTTTTAATAGTGATTTCACAGTTTGCTGCCCCTGCATTGATTTTCCCTAAACTCATCCTGATTGTCTGAATGTAAAAACCTGCCACACCACGCCACAGCCTTTCTGTCAGTGGTAGAACAATACACAGGGAGGCTTGAAAAAGATGCAATAGCAGAGGGTAAATCGAGGGGTAGGAGAGCAGATTCAAGCAATGAAAAGTGTTTAAAAGCTGCAGGATGTGCTTTCAGCCAGCTCAGCACACTCCAGGCCTCTGGAGCACAGATTACTGCTACGTGACTGCAAACTTCAAAACCAACATTAACTAAAAAGCACAACCTAGCTTGCAATGTGCCCTCACCAGAGAGAAGGCAAGTGGGGGCTGCCTGGGCAAGGGGAGGGCAAGCATCCCTTCCCTCTGCTCAGCACTGGTGAGGACTCACCTGGAATAGTGTTCAGTTCGGAGCTTCCCACTACAGGAGAGACATGGACATACTGGATAGAGCCCATCAAATGGCCAGAACAGTATGAAGGGACTGTGGCAACTCTCCTATATGGAAAGGCTGAGAAAGATGGGGCTTTCAGCCTGGAGAAGAGAAGGCTCAGGAGGATCAAAGTGTATAAGTATCTGAAAGGAGAGTGCAAAGAGTACACCTTTTGCACCTAAACTGTATAAAGACGGACCAGGCTCTTCTCAGTAGTAACCAGTGACAAGACAAAAAGCAACAGTCGCAAACTGAAACAGGCTGTGTTTCAGCGCAAACTGAAATGCTGACACATAATCTGAACATCAGGAAACACTTCTCCTCTGGGAGGATGACTGAGCACCAGCACAAGTTTCCCAGAGAAGTTTTGAAGTCTTTGCATTTGGAGATATTCAATATAAAAAAGGGTAAAGCTCAAGGACATCCATTGTGACAGTGGAAGGTTTTCTTTTTAACTCAGTTTAGCAGTAAACCAGTAGCAGATGCCAGGAGTTAGTGTCAAATACAAGTTGCAGTCCTGTCAAAATGAAATTCATCTGATTTAATTTTAAACTTTCATCACTGAAAGGGCCAAGCAGTGAGGTGCCTACCTACCCACACATCCTGGGTACTTTCTCCAGCACCCCACAGAACAGTTGTGACACACACATACCCAACTCCCTACTGCAAACATGCTCATGGTGGGTCTGGGAGTGGGCTGGGTATAACTGTACTTGGCACTCCTATAGCTCGCTCTGCAAACTGCAGACAAGGATTTAAAGCTGGGTGACAGATGTCCCATATCCTGCTGTTACAGAGAAAGACAACTGAAGCTCCTGAGGTTAAGAAAGTAAGCACTTTTCTACTTGACCTAAAATCTGTGCAGATTTAATCTAAAAAATTCAGCTCTGATTAAGAATTTCCTTCTCCTCTTTTCCCCCCATCTGGCTGTTTATTGCTGATCCTCCATCCAGCTGAGAACAGTAACTGGCACATCACCACCCACAGAGACTCTTTAATGATCCAGGGGAAAGTTAATCACACTGTACCATCACATAAATCACAGCAGTTGGTCTGTGACTTACTCAGCCCGATTGAGGGCCAGTTCTTGAGCTCCCAAATCAACCTTTCTTCCTTTTCTTTTTTTCCTTTTTCTTTTTTGGCAATAGGACTATTTTCATTCTGTCATTTCACCTATTGAGTCAGTCTGAAGCATCATAATGGCCCATAAAACTACCATCTGGGATATAAAACGTCAGGTTTGTGCACAGGAACAAGATCTGCTGCCTTTTCTAGCCTCCCCTGCTATGATGTGCTCTGCTTAGCCCAGGGCACTTCAGAGGGAGATTGCATATGTAGACAGACAGCACCCTAGAGGGTTAAAGCCTCTGCTGGCTTTTTCCCTGCCAATATTTCAATGCAATGAAAATTAATGTATTTCTGGGGAAAATTCCTATTCAATGCACACACAAGGACATGCAAATGCACATACACAGTTCCTAGTAACATCCACTCTGTTTATATATCTATGTTGTGGTGTCACGATATACAATAAATATAAAAGGAAAACAGACACTCCAACAGCAGCAGCTGAGCAGAAAGGCTATTTTTTCCCTTTCCCAGGAGACATTGTTAACACTTAGCTGTGCTGAATCAGAGGAGAAAAGGTATCCAGAGGCTGATAGGTCCTGCACCTCAAAAGCATCCATCCTTTTGAGCACCCAAAACCCTTAACTGTACTGAGAACAGAGGACTCAGTTCCACTTGTAATAAGGAAATAAACACATTACCTCAACAAAAAGAAAATATACAATATGAAATGACAGAAAAAAAAATCCTCTCCCATAGAAATTTTTTTGTGGAATCACACACTGTATGAGATTTATGGTATTTTATCCAACAATAAAACAAAATCAACTTTCCAGAGTTTGCTGCAGCTAAACTCCTCCCTTTCCTCCTTTTGACTTTAGACATATGGCTGAAAACCTGGATAAATTTAACCAATTCTGACTAAAATCACTAAAAATAGTTATCAGCTATGAAATCAGTATTTAAAGTATTTCTAAAATCCTTGCTTATCAAAACATAATATGCATGGTTCAATAACCATGATAAAACATTTAAAAGATGCACTAAAACAAACATGTGACTCATTTTAGTCCCTGGCCAGAGGACACAGCAAACAGAATATCAATTTGTTTGAGGTTATAACATTGGCTTCTGCAAGATCAATCTTCCAGATTTCAGTACATTTGAGGTCTAATATTTGCAGATTTGCAAGGCTAAGCCACAATGAGTCCTTCAGTAAAAGTTATTTTCTCTTTTCATGTAAAATGAAATCCCAGTGTGACTGTCTACTAGGACAGCCATCTGAAGGAAAGATAAAATACAGAAAATAAGTTTTTGCACTGAATATACCCACTGAGGCATCATTTAACTTTGCTTATGATCTTGATTTATACATAGCTTTCCCAGTTGGATGGCTGAGGCATAAAGTAGTAGAGTGATATCTCTCAAGATTACCAAGAAGAACCTGAAATCACTTTCCTTAGCTCCATCACAAACTGTGTGACTCTGATATGGGAGGCATCAGAGCCCTGTCTTAAATTTGTGTGAGAATAGCAATTCAAATCCCAAAATTCTGAGAGCAACAGATGCAAAATACTAAAATTTCTCCTCATAAAAAACACTGTAATACATAAGCAGTCTGATGTCAAGACTTCAAGACAAACAAACATAGTTACCAACTGCCAACTTTAATTGAACAACATCTAGTTAATATTTCTCTCATTTTCTCCTTCAAAAGTCACAAAATTCTAATTTATGACTGGTGTAGCCTGTCATGGATCACTGCTGAATTTTAAGGCATGAAATGGGTCAGTACTGCCCTTAAGAGGAAGCGGATGTCAGTAGAGCTCTATTGTTACTGAAATTATGGCCAAAGAGTAACATAACAGAGGTCTGTGAGTTAGGTGGCACCTCAAGTGAGAACAGTTAATACACTTGGAAAAAAAACTGCAGACACATTTTTGGGCTCAGAATCCCACAAGCAAGGGTTAGTAGAGTGTGTAAGAAATAAGCAAGTGTGGGTGAAGCTGGAAGACAGGCAGGTTCTCTCACATGAACGTGAAAAGCAGACAGAGTGTCCTGCTGCAGACCAGCACTGACACTGCTCCTGGCTCAAGAGCCTCTGGACACACCTGGCACACAGCTGTCACATGTGTGTTTCACAGCCAGGGGTTTGGAGAGAGCACCATGGCAGCTACAGCTCACCAAGGGGCTCTTCTGAAAGAACAAGCACAGTCAGGAGCTCTGGAATTCCCCCTGCTGAGATGCTATCACATTTTGGTGCTTATTCTCAATTGTCATTCCTCAGCCATGGGATGCACTGATTTGGTTCTGCTGTGGTAATTCCTTCCAAAAATTGTCAGAGAGTAAAAGTATCTTTGTATCTTTTTGGTGCTTGACAGAGAACAGGCCGCTTGTTGAGTGCAGCCAGGGCAGCACGTCAGCCAAAAGACGCTGATCAGGAGAGCAACCTGTGGGAATCTGTGTTTTCACCTTCTCACAGGCTTCAAGATGAACCAAAGCTATGATTTCTTTAACTTCATATCATGCTTTTATACAGTTTGAGACACATGGGATACAACAAAGTTGTGCTACAAATTCTACAATTCTAACCTAAATTAAAAAAAAAAATAAAAGTATAAAAAAGCAGTTTTATTGCAGGTTATCACCTAACACATTCTGGATGCTAGAGCTGAGAATTCAACAATCACATCAAAATCCTATTTTCATCATCCTGGATTTAATGCTGGCCTTAAAATATTGTCTCCCTGTGAGCCAGCAGATTATTGTAATCTCAAATCCAGTGTGAGTTTATTTTATTTTTCTTGTTAGTTTTGTTGTTTGGTTCTTTTTCAAATGCAGAAGCAATACGAATGACTTGCATCTTCACTAACTCTGAGCATTCTCAATATATCTTCTGGATATAATGTTTGGAAAATCTAAAGTGATTTCCTATCTCCTATTCACCCCTGGTCAGTCAAACTGAGGGAAATAAGTCACCTTATAACAGCAAGGTGAATCTGGATCTGAAGACTATTGTCCCTCACTTTTATTTATGCTGCTGGCTCTTCTACTGCTACCCACCATGAACTGGTCCCCTTACAACATGCTCTTAAAAATTAACCAAGTTATCAGTGATATCAATCCTATGTAAACACACAAATTCTTTGATTTGAAGCAACTTCTAGCATTTGGTTCATTGCTAACACAGATGACATTTGATAGTGAGATGCTCTGCTTCAGCGTACCTATGAAATTACATATTCCTTACTTTTCCCCTGTGTATGAGATAAAGATATGTTATAACATTCTGCTATGTTGAGAAGCTGGGGATTGTCCAACACAAGAAGTCCTTAAGAAAAGGATGAAGAAATATTTGTTAGGAATGATATGGAGAAAGAAAGATTCAGCCTCACAGAAACATTTCGGATTTGATTTTGCTGGCTCTGGCCTATGAAGTCAGTGTCATATAAAATGTAATGTCTTCCTTCTTTAACAGTTGTAATAATAACTAGGACAAAATCTAATTCACAAGCTGGAGTTAAAAGGAATTAGCTAATAATGTATGATTAAACAATAGTAACCAAGGTCACTGCATGACTAAATATTCGGTAATCAGTGATAAGATTTTGTTGGTTGATCTTTTAAAGGACCTGATTGGAGATGACCTCTTTCTTTCAGATTAAATGTCTGCTCAGGCTGAGTTATTATTGATCAAGAAGCTGACCTTACTGCCAGCACTGCCATTCCACATTACTGATCTCTTTGCATATGGCGTGCACGTACTTGCTGGAAAACTTCAAAGAGATTCGATCAAGTTGATGATTACTTGGTTAATTAAGAAGGTGCCATATTTTGGTATTCCAGGCTGGTTGCTCTCTGCATTCTTAGAGAAATCACTCCTAGCATTCAATTAAATAAAGCAGGCAAAGAAAAAAGAACCATAAAGCTTGCATTCTACAGGATAAATCTGGCCCTGACAAGGGGAATGAAGGAGTTTTTTCCCCCTCATAAATGGAGGACAGGTGTAGCAAAAAGAGGAAATTTTCCTCTCTGTGTCCTGCATGGTGAGTTTAAGACACAGAGTAGGAGAAGGTGCTCTGCAAAGCATCAAACACAAGGATGACACAATGGAGGCTTTCAGCAATCTCAGAGCCCCAAATGCTTCTCTCCAGACAGTTCCTATGATCAAGGGATAATGGGCAAGAACTTGTCTTTAGGATGTAAGGTTATATATCCATCTCACATCTACTAATTATCCATCAGTTATACTCCTTTTTGGCTGCATGTTTCCATAAAAGCTATTAATATTAGTCACCATCCCCACCCAAGAAAATGTTGCTTTAACTCTTTTTCTCAAAGTTAGATGAGCAATTCTTTCTTGGTGAAAACACCCAGTCACACACCAGCAATATAGTCCTGAGATTGTATTATCCTCAGAAAAATGTGGTATTGTCTTCATGTCAAATGTCACATTCTCAGGAACAATATCTGGCCTTGGTCTTTCTTTGAGTGATAGGAAGTTCTCTTTTCAAAAGCCAACAAGGTTATTAGGGTTTAAGAAACACTTGGGCAGGGGGGCCTTGGGGGTGGAAAACAACCAAGAAATCCCTGACACCAAAAACATGGGGCCATAAAATTTTTTCTTTCCATCCTTTTTTTCATATTCAATAAAAGTATTGCTTTCGAATTATTTCTAGTATTAAGACATATTTCACCAAAACAACAAGACATGTATATTGATGGGTTTTTCCTGTGTAATAAATTTTTTTCTCAACCAATTCTACAGATGCAGGCAGCTTCATGAAGAAACAGCTCTAAAGCCACACAGAAGACCATTCAGGCTGGGAAATTTCACAAATCATGTCCAAAGATACTCCCAGATACTCTCTACTTTTAAGAAGAGAATTATTAAGAGACCATTCCATTAGTTTTGCCTTCTGCAGTGCATGCTCCCTCTGGAAATGTAGGAAAGCATCTGCAGAGCACCTCCTCTGTGCTCCTTCTGTGCAGAGACCTTGGCTGCGTCCCCTCCAACTCCTGTCCTGAGCCAGCACTGCTTCCCTGGGCCTCCACTAGACATAATAAGGATGAGGACACCATGGCACAGTGTATTTTTTCTCTGGACAATTCCAGATATGGTGACATGTCATTAACTTTTGCTTCCCCATCATTTAGTTGCAATAATTCCTAAATCAAAGCATGCACCCCATTATAAATAAAGATGGAAACTGTGAAAGGAAGTTGCTGTTTCCCTGGCCAAAGCAGCATGGTTTACAAGTGTCATCCTTGGAAGGAAATGATCATGAAAAATAATACAGACACTTGAGCATAGTCCAGGGAAGGTGTTCATCTGAATTCTATCACCACACAATGGGCCGTGTGTTTACATCTGTAAAATATTTACTCTTCTTAAACAAAGGCTGGGTTTACAAACACAATAAACAAAGTTGTTCATTCAACAGACTGTTCTGAAAATCTAGACCCTAATTCTCCAGCACTCCTAATCTAGCACTTATCTAGTTTCCTAGATCACACACTTATACATTGGGCCTAATTGCAAATGACAGTACTAATAAATATTGTTCACCACTAGACTCTTCCTGTGCCTTAAAACAAATAAAAATTTTCTTTTATCACAAACTAGTATCCCTCTACAGTCTGCTGTTGCATTTGTTCTCATAAAAAAGGTAGGTGTGAATCAAATGGAAACAAATTTCCAAGTATCAATGTCAAATTCCTAATTAAATTTTAAAATTCATAATTTTACAATTTAATTTAGTCTCAGCTGTAGACAATCACTCTACAGAAACTCTAGAAGGAATAAAAGCTGACTCCTCAACTTATAAGTTTATTTTGTGTTCAAAGAGTCACTGTAGGTCAATTCTTAAAATTAGAGACATTTAGGTATGGGAAGTTTTTGTTCCTAAGTCCTTTTAAAATTGTTAGAAAGAAGAGAGTAACATTTTTGGGAGTAACAGAAGTGTTTGAAGTAACTCCAATATTTATAGATTGCTGTGTTTAAAAAAATTTAGCAAACTCCCAACAGAGACATTGTTTTTAAAAAAATCATAGAACAAATGTTAAAGTTCAATATTCACATAATCCTTTCTTGTGGAAGACAAACCAGAAACCCCTTCATTGAAATCTTTGATAAATGCAGACTTGTTCTTCAGTGAGAAAAATGTTTTGGCTTAAAAATATTACCTGCATCTGCAATTCTATGTCTACCATGTATGTCCTCTCTGCACATCTGAGCACACAACAGAAGAGTAAAAATCTATACACTGTGCATAAAGTGGATTTATAGTGTCTGTTCAGACACAGGAGAGCAAGGGGAAGATGTTACAGAGAATTCCTATTGCATGTTTTCTTTCAGATCCTGTGCTTGCAGTGGGGACTGGCTGCTGCCTCCTGCTCATCCTGAAGCCACCAGAGCTGGTGCCACAGTGCCTGAACCCCACGGGTCACAAGGGTTCCATGAGAGCTGGCACCTCAACCACATGCTTTGTACCACTTTCCCCTTCGTTTAGCACCACGGGAAGCCAAGAAGGACAGGTTTTACTCACAGCCTAAACACAGAGAGCTGCTATTCAGACTAGTGCACCTCAGAATAAGACTCCCAAACACTTGGGAGGCAAAAGTACATGGCCAATAGCAGAAAAGTCTTACTAAAAGACTATGCTCAAATAGGAAGTAAAATCAAACCTTCCCATCCCTCTTCTCCTCCCAAAAAAAATCAGGATGCAAAACTGTTGGGCAACTTTCTGTTGGGCAACTTTGAACACTAGTTTATTACCTAAGACACAGCTCTGGCTGGTAATTCCTGTCAGATACACATTCTTAAAACAATAAAAAGCTGCTTAAAAATAATAAAGTTTGCTTGGAGAGAAGTATTGATTTGAGTATCTGATTCTTGTGGAAACAACCTGGGTTTAATCTATCAGTGCTATGGTATAGATATTTTTAATGACTTTACTTAGGTATGATAACACAGAACATATTGCTTTTAAAGTTATACTTCTGTGGAAAGTGCAAAATGTCTAACATAAAAGAAAACAAGTACACAACATTCCCTTGAATAATTTTCAACCCTGTGAAGCAGAAATCTTCCTCCAAATTCAATGTCATAATCAGACTGCAGAGGACATTTAGTGAATTATCTCCAAACCTAAAAGTAAAGGTCTACCCAAAGTAAGGGGTTAAATGTGAGAAGTCTGAAGAGACAGATGCTGATCTGAATAAGTACCTGAATAAATATGAGGCAAGCTGGAGCTTTCTGTTGACCTCCTAAGTGGTGGGGATTGGGAAAGAAAACAACAGGAAGAAATTCAAACAAAATTAACTGCTATAAAATAGTAAAATTATTCAGAAGGTGTGGAGGAATGCTAATGCTTCCAAATGCATTCACCTTTCAATGGTGCCCTTGAACAAGTAAGGAAAGGTAATGCACCACACAGACAAGCATCTGGAGTCTGCCTCTCTGGACAGCCCCTGTCTGCTTATCCCATCCTAGCTGGAATCAATTCTCATGATCTTCTTCTTTGCAGTGAATTGCCAACACCAAAAGCACCCAGTGACGTAAAAGGCACGGCACTCTCACCTCTGGCATCCCTTGGGAATGAGACAGAGTCCTGGAGAGGAGACCCTCCAAAGCTACAGACAACCCTTGAACAAGGAGGAGGAAAGCAACCCAAATGGAAAATTAGGAAAGCTCTGTAGATCAGGGCCCTGGGAAATTCAAAGAAAGTCTGCCTTTCTTTGCTCACTCACAAGGGCTCAGCCCTCCTGAGCTCTGGGGAATCAGCCCTAGTTCAGTGAGATGTTCTAATCCCAGCTTTGAGATGCTTCTTGAGAGTCACCCATCACAGCTCACATTTTAAAGCTTGAACACCCTCAGGGGTTGTGTAAAAGGATGTTTCAGTCCCACCTGGATTAAATGGCAGCTCAGGGCATCAAACACGTAACAAACAGGACCAGGGTTAAGTAGTCACCTGCTGAGCAACAGCACAACAGACTTTGTGGCAAAGGCAGGTGGTCAAGTGAAAGCATGGCACAGCTGGGACCTGAATCACAGGGCCAGCTGAGGCACATACCCTGTGGGGTCAGACACACAGGTGTCTGTGGGACAGACAACATGGGGGGAAAGGGAAAAAAAAACCTGATTTATAGCCATCTTCTCTGAAGCTGTACAATGAGCTCCACAGCTCAGAGAATTTTTTTTCACTGCCAGCTTAAGAGCCTCACAAAGATACCTGTAAGTGCTCTAGTTAACTCACAGCCATTCCAACATTAATACCCCATGGGTACGATGAAAACCAGGCTTACCTTCACTTCCCCTGTCATGTTTCTTTTCCTTACTCAAACTTGCATTCACTATAGGAGCAGAGGCAGAGAAGCCACAGCTGAACACAAGAGTGACTTATTTTCTTGCGGACCTAGAAATTCATCATGGCCTGTCAGAAATGGTGTTTTCCAGTCACATTATCCTTCAGTTTCTGGTATCATCCAAGACCCTATCAGCATCTTTAAAGGTGCTCTGTCTTCACTCTTCTTGTATTTTACCTCAGTTTTTCTTTTAGTTCTGCAAGAAAGTGATGCTTTTATTGGTTTATGATAGAAGAGATTTAACTCCTTTCTTCATGAATTCCATTATCAATTCCCACTTAAATAATCTAAACTATGACAGCAAAGTGGCCAAATGTTGTTTAAGGACAAGTGTGTTTTATGAGCAAGGACTACAGGTAAGAAAGACCTATGTAAGGGGGTTTATAAAAACTAGGTTCCTCTACCAGAATAGAATACAAGAAATAAACAGGTTTCTAGCTAAACAAGGAAATACAGAGAGGGAAAGAGTATGGGATAACATCAAGATCATAGAATCATGGAATAACAGAATAGTGTGCGTTGGAAGGGACTTTTAAAGATCACCTAGTCTGACTCCCACTCTGAGGTGCAGGGACATCTTCAACTAGGTCAGGTTATGCAGAACCCTGTCCAAACTGACCTTGAATTCTCAGGATGGGGCACCCACTTCTCTGGGAAACCGGTGCCACTGTTTTATTAGCCCCATTGTAAAAAGTTTCCTCCTCATATCTCATCTAAAGCAAACTCTCTTTCAAAGGTTTAAAGCCATTGCCCCTTTTCCTACCACAACACCTAACACGTTTGCCCTCATCTGTGTTATAAGCCTTTTTCTGTACCTGAAATAAAGCCTCCCCGATGGCCCCTCTTCTCCAGGCTAAACTCTCAGCCTTTGCCTATAGGAAAGGCGCTCCAGTGTGTGACCAGAGCCTCACGGCTCTCCTACGAATCGCTCCAGCCGGTCCATGTCCCTCCTGTGCTGGGACCCCAGAGCTGGATGCGGCAGGTGGGGTCTCACCAGAGGGGAGCAGAAGAGCAGCATCCCCTGCCTGACCCTGCTGGGGGCGCTGCTTTGGCTGCAGCCCGCGGTGCAATTGTCTGTCTGGGCTGTGAGCGCACACTGCTGCCTCACGGGCAGCGTTCCATGCACCGACACCTGCTCGGCCCCTCCCGGCAGGGCCGCTCTCGGTGCCGCTCTCCATCCCTTTACCCCCAGCCTGTGTCGATACCGGGGGCTCTCCCGAGGCACTGCAGCGCAGCACCTCGACGGCTGCACGTCCCGGCTGGGCTGGAGCTGAGCCCCGGCCCGGCAAGGCGGCTGCACGTCCCGGCTGGGCTGGAGCTGAGCCCCGACCCGGCAAGGCGGCTGCACGTCCCGGCTGGGCTGGAGCTGAGCCCCGGCCCGGCAAGGCGGCTGCACGTCCCGGCTGGGCTGGAGCGGAGCCCCGGCCCGGCAAGGCGGCTGCGGCGGCCGCGCCCGCGCCCTGAGGGCCCCGCACGGCCCGCGGGCAGCGCCCCCTGCCGGCCGCGCCCTGAGGGCCCCGCACGGCCGCCGGGACACGCACCGGATAAATATCAAATCAAATTAAATAAATACAGGAATATACCGTGCACGAACACACAGAGTGACCCTGGACGCTTCGCGGTTATGCCAGAAGCTACTCAATGCTCGCAGCTTCAACTGCTAAATGCTTGATGCATTCCGCTCTGGTCAGGCTGGTAACAGCAGTGCCTTTCCCAATAGTGAGCCTCTTAATAAAATTAGGAGGCAGTTCATTGTGTTCCGTATTTTGGCTTTTTTTCGTCTTCTTTTTCTTCTTTTTTTTTTTTTTTTTTTTTGCCTTTTTTGTTCTTTTTGTTTGGTTTTTTGGGTTTTTTTTTTAACTGAAACTTCCCTGGTGTGTATGTGTGTGTATATATATTTAAGTCCTTGACAAATTTGGACTCCACTGGAGCAGCAAAAAAGCTAAAGTCAAATTAATCAGAATAGATTACCTAGATGAGACAGTCATTGCTGCTGAGCAAACCTTTAGGGAGAAAAGTTGTCCTTGAGAAATATTTTATGAAGCTGCTGCGCTAAGAAAGGGGCTAATTCTATGAATAAAACAGCCACAGAGAGCTCCAGGGTCCCCATTGGCTCCGTCTGTAAGCAGAGAGAGGCAAGGGGGAAAAGGGAGAAAGCAAGAGGCTGACAGGGAGAATTCCATTATACACAGCAACTCAAAACACCTCTGCACCCAGAGAAATCTAGAAGTCTGTCCCACAAGTACAAGGATCACAAACAATGTTTTGCCCCAAGGCATCCCTTGAGCTAGTCAAAGCATTTAGAACCCTTGGGTAGGTATCAAGGAAGAAGAAAGGAACTTCTTCCCTAATCATATTCTGAAGCACTGGTTTGTCTTGGGGCTCTGCCTCTATTCCATAACCACAAATAGCAGTAGAGGTATTTTCCAGGTCAGAATCCAGCCTGGGGATACCCACTCCTCCCATTCTGACTGCAACTTTTGCTCAAAGATGGCACAAGAGTCCCCTCAGAGTGGGAGGATTCTTGTGCCATCCTTAATTCACATCAGATTCAGCTCACCTGCATTAAAGGCACTCCAAAGGACCATAGTAAAGTTAAACCAGGATATCAAGAGTCCCCCAGCTTTCAGTCTCCCCCTGTAAAGCATACAAACATTTTTTTTTCCATTTACTTTTAACATTTCTAGAAAGCAAAAGTGATGCAATGCTTCATACAACATGCACCTGCAAATTTGACAGGCAGGAATGATTTGTCTGGACAACTTGAAATTCAGTAAATGAAGAACAAGACACTTGGCCACACCAGAGATCCAACTAGCCCAGTGACCTCTCTCCAGCTGACCAGCAGCAAAGTCAAGGGGAGAGGACAAGAACAGTAAAAGTTTGAAGTGACAACCTCAGATTGTGCCCTCACACCCAGTGTTTTATAGATCAGGGACCTCATGAAATGAAGGAAACACAACATGTATGGGGATACCTATTTTGTTGTTTTCTTACTCCCATGTGCTTGTACATTTACTTTAGGCACCCATAGGAATTTTCATTTTATGCAACACCCTATGGAAAAGAGTTCCATCACTTTATTCTCTATTTTTCTGTGGGCCACTTACCATTTTATAGACATCTATCTTCTCTCTTATCTCCCTTTCTATACTGAAGTCTTCTCTTTTTACATTTTACTCATTTTTAATCATCCAGCCAAGTAACTGAAACAAAACCACACAACTTAGCGACCTAAACACACACTAGTACTAAAAAATATTTATTTAAAGGCAGAGCTGGAGGTAAAAATGTTTTTCAGGTGTTTCTTAAGTGAAATATGGTTTAAGTAAAACAGTGGTGAATAACAATAGGTTACAGGCATTTGTTTTTCTTTGAGCAAATTAGTCACAAGAACTAGACACATTATTACAAAGAGTTCCCCTGGTCATAGTAGTAAAATATAAAATACTGTGGAAAAAAGGAGGCACTTTATGATTGAGAGAAGGTTTGATAACCTGTCATTTAAGCAGCCAGTTTCCTCTCAGACTGTTATTACATCATTTTGCACTCTAGCAGTAACAATAACAGTCTTTCTCAGGGGCATTTGTCAGCCCTCCTCTCATGTAAAACAAATTATATCCCCAGGGGGATATTATTTTTATATCATCACTATGGGTTTTAATAACTCGATGGTTCCCTGCAGAAGCGTGTGTCCTCACCTCTGTGAGTGCCGTGACAAAGGCGGCAGCGCTGAGTCAGCCCTGCCGGGGGCTCACTCAGAGCACAGGGTGAGCACCCCCAGCTCCTGCTGAAGCATCAGGCACTGCCCCAGCAGTCCTTGAGGACAGCGTGAGGAGCGCCCTCAGAGATGACTGAGATGTGGAAGAAGAGCTGTGCCACTGCTGGGCTCACTGAACGCTGTAGGGTACAAGCCTCCCTCTGATTCAAGGCAGGCACTAAACTCTGCCTGCTCCCTCTAACAGGAATTGTATGTCCAGTGATTAGGACAATGGCAAACTTAATGGTATATTTGATATGCTATACTCATCTCTAAACTCCTTTTTCCTATGACTCAGTGAAAGTAAAAAAAAAAAAAAAAAACAAACCAAAAAAATAACCACACCTCATGCTCACCTTGAAAAGCACTGGGACAAGCTGCCATCACGGAAAGCCTGTCTGTCATAGTATTCTTTGCTCCCTCATTGCTTTATCACTTCCAAAGGACAGTGTGGGGATGTATGTTACTTATTTTTCAGTAGCTGAAGTGATTATTTTGGAATGAGAACCATGCAAGTTTTTATCTGATTAAGACAAACTCACTTAACAGAATTTTCCCCATTTCTTGTAAATCTTCTGGCAGATAATACTTTCATCTCAGTACCTTCATCATTGCTCTCTACATAAGCAGAATGCATATGACTATACACGTTTGGCTGTGGAGGGTTTTTTTTTTGGAGGAGAAGGCACTGTGTAACAAAAAAACCTCCATGCTCATATTGTCAGACTGAAGCAGAGAGAGGTTCAGCTGATATTGGGACCATACATATTACCAAACATAGCTTGCTAGGAAGCTTATAACCCAAACAAATATTCTGACTGAGGACAGTGTGAACAGTAAAATATATGGATATGCTCACCCTGAGCCAGTACCATAATGACTTGTACTGTCAGAGGTACCAACCTACAGCAGCAGCAGAAAAACAAAGCCCCAATGACCAGTGATCATGAAATGTTATCACAATTCTTTCTGTGGGAATAATACCCTCTCAAAATGCATTCAAGCCAAATTTCCTCCTATGCAATTTAACTGTGTTTTCCCTTCATCTAGCAGCACTGTGTGGTGAGAAACAGCACCTTCCCAATGCTTTCCTCTGTGGGCTGTGCAGCAGTGCTGGGCTGTATGCTGCCCCTCAGCTATCTCCCAGGCTGCAGGACTTGAAGGAGGATTTTCCAGTGTTATTTCAGTGAAGTTATTCCCACATATGGTTTATAAAGCACTGTGAGGTCCTGAGGGAGGAAAGGTGCTATATAAATGCAAATTGTTGCTGTTGTTATGCATGAACCATGGCCAGGTTTTAAACTAGACTATGAAAATGTCATTTATTCTGACCTTTCCTGATGAGAACCACTGTGAATAGAAAATCTCTAAACTTTTCGGACATAAAGACAAACTCCAGTTTAAATTCTCTGGGAGGTAATAGCAATACTCAAAGTGAGGAAATGAGTTCAGGGAATAAGAAAAGAATGCTCCCTGACTTAAGCAATACTGATAAGAAACCAGCCTTCAGGCCAAGGAATTTGGGCTCTAATTTTGACCCTGTACTAGACTCTAGGACAACTGGGAGGAAATCTGTTCCCTGTTCTGTGCTTCTGTTCCTAACTCTCCTCCTCCCTCACCCACCATCTGTTTTGTCTATCCATATGGTACATGTCTATCTACATTGCAAATTATCTCTAAGCTCACTGTTTGTATAGTGCTTACCCAAAACCTCCTCCTCACAATTTTCAAGTGAACAAAGCCAGCTAAGTAGCTGCAATCCTGTCAGGTGCCAGGGCAAATGTAAGTAATTGGATGGTACTAATGGGAAAAGTGGAAAGCAGGGCCATGGCCCTCCAGTACACCACCTTCTTCCTCACAAGTAAATATTTAGATGCTTTACAGCACTATTTTGAGAAGAGTGAGCTAGCTTAGAGTTAATTAGCTGGGGCAGAGCATTGCATTAATATAGTTGCAGAGCCTCAGGTGTAAGCTAGATTGTGCAGAACCAGACTGGGAATCACAGCATGACTGCACTGGGTTTTGAAGAGTTATTCTCAGTACTCACTAAGGAAAAAAAATTATACAGAACAAAGAAACTGAGGAAGAAGTTCAACATCTTCTTTCCCTAATGATCTTGAAAGGGTCTTCCATCAGTCCTAAAAGCTGACAGCCTTTAACGTGTCATCTCCACTAGTCACTTACTGCTCTCCTACTCTATTATCCAGACACACATGGAGTAGCCTGTTGATCCATCTGCAGTTGGAGGAAATTGAATATGATTGTCAAGAGACACCAGAGTAATTGCACCATACCTGTTTGCCAACTATTACCTGACCTCTCTCTCCAGGATAGGTCTTCTAACAGAAGTGACATCTTTAGCCAGATGTGATAGCTGTAAACACCAAGACAAAGTGCTGACAGTCACAGCTGGTAAGAAAAGGAGCAGAGATGCCTTTCATGCAGTTTTACTATTGAAAGTACATTTTCCTGTATCAATGCAAAAGATAGTACCATTTTTTAAAATTGACATTTCATTTTAAAAAACGATGATGACTGAGCAGTTAATGTCAGGAGCTAAGAAAATGGATTTCTGCCCATTTTTTTAAAATATAGGAAGGTGCAAACTTTCTAAATTTTCTAAGGGCCACCTTCAGCCCAACCTAATTTCATGGGGAGTTACATGCACCATTGTAAAGTTAGTAAGACTACATCAAAGCAGATGTTGGTTAATTTTGGTCAAGAGTAAGAAAAGTTCCTATTCAACCAAGCAACCGATCTCTACTGTATTGATTCAGCCTTTTCTGGACAGCTCTTCCACAATAAATTATGAAGTGTGAAATTAATCTTGGGAAGACTCTAGAAACTTGTCATTCCATACTGGGCATTAATCCCTCTCATTCACAGATCTGTTCTTGATATTGCCATAAACTGTCTCGCAGTGTCCCAGACTTGCACAAAAATAGCAAGGAGACCAAATATATTGCAATCTAGTGAAGCACCCAGCTTAAAATTAGGCTAGGGGTTATTTGGAGGGATTTTGCTTGTTTGCTTGTTTCTCCTCATAACAAAAAATTTCACTTCTTTAGGTACTCTGTACATGCTACCTCACGTACAGTGGTGAGTACTCTCTGACTAAATCTAAAAATTATCTACAGTCATGGAATCCTGCACAGTGAAATTATTTTCATTGGAAACTCAGAGGCATCAAGAAAAATACTATGAGAACATGCACATTATTCTAATCAGAAACCATATAGTTTTGCAAAGTAGCATAGAAAAAATACTTATTCTGGTCTCCAGCCCCAGAGATAACCAACTACTCTCTCTAAAATGGAAAACAGTTGGGCTCCTGAACCTATCTGGAAAATCCACCTTTATATGATTACAAATTAAATGAAAACCTCATGTAATTAAAAGAAAAAAAGGATTTTAATCAGTAAATTTAGAAATAAGGTTAAGCAAAGCAGAGAATTTTGAGGAAATTTGCATTTCAGACTGTCAGCCCATCTGTAGGCTGGTAGATTTCAAAGTGAAGAATACGTCTTCCTGTGTGTGACATTAAAGGTGTATTAATCACAGCTTATTGCCATCACGATTCTGAAGACAAAAGCACAGTTTATATTGCCTTGAATAGGATGTGCAGAAGATGTTGCCAGAAGTAAATCATTGAATACCTCCTGTTTCCCCTTCTACTTTCACAAAAGTATTATTTTTCTTTAGGTGTATATTAAAAAAAAAATGTTTTCATCTGGTCTAGGACAAAACTGCTTCTTGTATGATTTCACAGAATATGTGTTCCTCATTTCCTTTACTGGCATGATACAGAAGATAAATGTGTAAATTATTCAATGTATAAATATATAAGCAATGCTTCCATGTGCTGACTGCATACACCAAAAGCTTGAGAGTCTCCAGTTCTGAATTCTAAAGCCTAAGAAAAAGGAGGGTGTTTCTATACCTCCTTATTTCATCAAATTTATTAATCTAAATATTGCCACTTTTTTTTTTTTAATTGATTTGGTAGTTTGGGATCAAGTGTTACTCTGTTGTATTATAAGACAGAATCCCAACAGCCAAAAGGATTTATCTCTCCAGATACACGTGTGACCAGCTACTGAAACTCAGCTGGTGCTTGGATACTGGGTAAGAATGACTCCTATGCCTGTGCCTTCAAGCTCCTGCCTTCTTTATTCACTCTCCTGTATCTTCCTCATCTTTCACATGTAATTGTTTAATTATTTTCACATACACAGAACTTCCTCGTTTTTTATATACAAGAAGCTTACCATGTGTGTCTCAAGCCAATGCCTGACCTTTCGGCAAAGACAGATCCAGAAACAATAGTGCATGACAATTGTTACTGTGTGTGACCCACACAGAATCAGGAGCACACTGTGCCAGATCCTCTCCAAACAGCAGAAGATGGCCTCAGGTTTGAACTACATTAAGGGATGACCAAACACCATGGCTTTAGACTTCTGAACACAGAGGAATAAAAACGACTTGCTGAAAAATTAAGGACTAAGTCAGGTGCAGAATTAAGGATAAAAACAGGTCTGCAGAACCCTAATCCTAATGCTTAAGAATGACCTATTTTCCATAGTGGAGAGGCTCATGACAAATAGGATTTGTACTTCTGCTATAAAGGGTACAGCCTGTGCTGTTAGCCCTCCAATTATATGCTGCTTCACAATTCAGAAGGTGGGCAGCCTGAAAATATGTAATTTCTTCCTTTATGAGAAGTATTCTGACATCATATGAAAATATCCTTCAATCCATGCAATAAAGGTCATAGGAACATATGCTACAAAAACATGTAGTTATTTAACATCTGAAACAACTGAGAAATGTGTTGGCATTTTCCTTCAACTGAGTATCTTTCCCCTTTTCACTCATGGTTAGTGAACAGTTTTTGGGAGTTGATGAAACCAATTGCATGAGCACTATGTAATTTCTTGAACCTGTTTGTAAAAGCCTATTTTATGACATAATGTAAATTGCTTATATTTTACTCCCCTTTTGTTGAAAGCGAAGGGAGATGACCCATCCTTGTTGATCAGCATTGACTCCAGATTTATTGATCCAAAAGGCATGCTTTTATAACCATGTTAATTAAGATCATGCATATTGCAAACCCGAGCTCCTCATAGGCCACAGATCAAACACTAACCCCTCCTTTTGTTTTCAATACCTGTGGTTTGTTATTGAAACCAAGATTTATTTTCTCACCCTGTTATGAAAGTTCTCAAGGCCTCCATGTTATTGAAGACAGGCTTGAGAACTTAGCTGTTTACAGAAACAGGCTGTGAGAATTTGCTCCTCACAGCTGCCTTTAAGGCCATTTCTGAGCAGAATTCTCCAACACCCTTTCTCTAAATAACCTTTTGAGTGCCATCCCCTTTTTCATCCCACAATCTCTTCTAATAAAATGCATTTGCAGAGAATGAAGATTTTGCAGCCCAGAACACTGGGTCTTTTTGCTCCAGATCTGAGAAGATTTGTTGTCTCTTTAAAATTGCTAGCAACAGCATCCATTCATGTGTTAAGAAAAAAATAATGGGTTTTTTCCTCTAGATATCATACTTTACAAGTTACTCCATATATCAGGTCGTGGAAATATGTTAGTGTCCTTAGAAGATTTATGTGTTTGTGGCAAGAAGCGCAAAAATTATGAATTTGTATATTTTATTATTCTCGCTGCATAATCCTAGCTGAAAGATGTTGGCTGCTACCATGGTCTGTAACACTGTATATGACTGATACAGCCAGCATGGCAAAGATTGATCACAGATATTCAACTGCGTGACCTAATGACTTGCCTTACGTGTTTTATTTAGGGTATGGAACACATGGAGCCACAGCTGGCATTGCTGAAGCACCACAATACATTATGTTGCTTGACCTATAAAAGAATCCTTGCACAGAGGAAGTAAGGAAGAGCAAAAAGAGCTATGTGAATGCTTGCTGAAAATTATAATATTCAAGACATAAGGAACACAAGAAAGAAAGGATCTGCAGTGAAGAATCAAGCTTCAATATCTGGTATATGAAATGGGTCAGGATGTTGATGTCAGTCCAACAGCTCCAACCCAAATGAAGGAGGTGGCAGTGTTTGTATTTTCAAAATCTTCTCCTTCCCCCAACATTTTTGGTTGGGTTTTTTGATCCAGAAGTCAATGGCCCTTTCATAGTACACAGTTTGTATTTCATAGCCAAAAGAGTTCTGCCTCCTAACCTAGACCACTCTTGGCTACATCACCCCCTAATTTGTACTTGTCCATTTTATCTTTAGGCAGGATGAGCCGGCCTATGCCCTACTACACTTTGGGATGGCAGCATAATTCATACAATGTCCTATTTTACTGATTTTGGCAAATCTGGCTTCCTTTGTTTTTTTGAGATGAGTTCTTAGCAGGCAGGAGAAATAACCAGAGGAGGAGTTGAGATCTATATGTATTCCTTGTCATCACTTTACATCTGCTGCAGAATTAACCAAAATAGTTTAAGTGCCACATAATAGTTTAAGTGCCTTATTGTCATAGACTACCTTCCCTCACACTAAATTTGACATCTAAATCTATGTAGCTATATCATGGCACAAAGGCATTACTATCTAGAAAACATCCCAGAAATTAATTTAATTGCATTCATGTTCATAAACACCAGGAGAAGCAGGTGGCTTTGTTTTAAATCACTGTTTTTATTTGCACTCAGCTAACAAAAAAAATATGTATTTCAAAAACTCATGTGGTATTAAAATTATTCATAAATGAAAATGATGAAGAATGTTTTCATGTAAAGAGGAGTGCAAGTGCATGTGGTCTAATACATAGTAACAATTTCTACTGCTTTTTTGGAAGTCAACAAGTCTTTCCACGAATCTATCAAAACCAGAGTTTATGGAGGAAGTTCTGTGTCTGTGCTAGATCTCTCAGAGCAAATTAGGGCAGAACTGCAGGATGCACTGAAGAATGAAGCTGCACTGCACAGCAAGAGCAGCCATGGAAAGCTCTTTTCCAGAATATCTAAAGGGAAACTTCCTTGTAGACATGCACCTTTGCCATCGTCCAGCTTCCCAAAGTCAACAATAAAACCCTCTGAGAGTTGTTCAGCCAATAAATATTTTTCAGATAATAAAAATCTTACTTGTGAATCACTTCAAGAATTTTCTTTTACTTGTATTTTATAACTATGATTTTACATTATTTTTATACAATCTACTTGTTATATACCCTAAAGTCCAGGGCACAATTTTTCTCCCGCAGGGCTAAAAGTGCACCTGACAGGACCACAATCTGATTTTGTAAACTATGACTATAACACTGTGTAAGATCAAGTGCTGTCACTTCCTGAGCATCCTCATCTCCTTAGAGATGAAACTGGTCCAAGGGTTTATACAGAGAATCACACTGTAAGGCACAGAAACACTGTTATGCATCTTATCCAAGGGTTGGAGGCTTTCCTGCTTATAGGAACAGTAAGGATGAGAAAAGTGGGAAATTAAGGCAGTTGCACAGTTCTGTTGCTTTCACATAGGAATGAGCTGGAGACAATATATAGAGCAGCATTAGGAATGCAGGAATTGTTACCTCCAGAGCAGGAAAGTGTGATTTCAGGTGTACACAGAGCAAGAAATGTGACTGAAAGTCCCCTTGCCTCTTGATGAAGACTGCTCCTGATCATCAGTGACAGAGCTTGTCAGTATAAATTTACAAAAACCTTTGTAACTATTTAGAAGTTAATATTCTTAGGTTACATTTAGTGGGGGGAAAAGGAGAACCAAACAAAATCCAGGCTGCCTAAATTGGTTTTAAGACATAGTTTCTTTTGTTACATTTAAACAGAAAAGGTCCAAATTTCATTTTTGACAAGTGACTTACTTGACATTTTATATCACTCATGTCTGTCACAGAGTATTTTCTAATGCAAAGTGACATGGGCAGCACTAAGCCAGAGTCACCTGTCACACTGTTATGTCTGCTAGAATTTCTATGAGCTAGAATTTGCTTAATTTCAGAGCTAAAGTAAGGATACCTTACAATGAACTTTTCTTTCCAGAAAGCAGATGATATAGTGGAGAACACCTTTCTGATCTCTTGTGGTTTTATTCCCTGGGATAAGAAATGAATTATTCCTATAAATGGCAAAGGGGATACTGGCTCTTCTCTCCATTTAATAGTTTTGGTTTTAGTGAGCATTGCATTAATAATCTACTTGATTAAGATTATACTAAACTATGCCAGATGTTAAAACAAAATGTTAAAAAGCCAACAGCTGAAATGGGACTGGAGCAGTGTAAATTATCCTTCTAGTACCTAAGAGAGGCAGTCACAGAGAGGATGTAAGCACTCTCTCCCAAAGGAAGGAAAGTGACAGAGCAAAAAGCGACATGCAGAACCTGGGGTATTACATAAAGTTATTTACTGTGAGAGCAGTTAAATGTTGGAAGAGGTTTTCAGAGAAGTGGTGGGATCGCCTTTGCTGGAGGTATTAAAGACTTGGCTGGACAGGGCCCTGTTTAACCGAGTCCAGTGTCCTGCTTTCAGCTAGAGCTTGTACCAGATGATCTCCAGAGAGCCTTTCGAACCTAAAGGCTTTCCAGCACTCCAAGATTCTAAATTATTATTTCTGGGGGAAAATATTGTTTAAAAGCAAACAAAATATCACTGTATGCTACTATCTTCATGTGTTAGTTTTTCAAATATAGCACAGCAATATATACTAGCATATCTCAGACACCTTTAAAAAAAAAGATGAAGCTCAAAAGTTACACTTTGTTGTGAGCTGAGGCAAAAACTATCATTCATTACCTGTCTGTAGAGCACTTTACACATAGCTGTTCAAATGTGTGTAGCTATGGGCACCGTAATGAAACATTTTGTAAATCCTCCAAAGCACTTAATGCACTTGGCAAGAGCACAACTATTTTTTGCACAAATACCTTGCACATTAGCCCTTAACCTTATCTACAAACAAAACCTAGTAATGAACCAAAACCCAAAGGGCTACTTAAAAACATAACAGAGAAAAGAGAAAGAGATCAAAGCTTGTGTTTAATTAATCCAGCCTTTCCTGATACTTTCTGATCTGCTTACTGACACTTAGCTAAAAGCCAAAACACTTGATATTCAATAGTAGACCCACATAATGAGAAGCTTAAAAATATTTATTTGTCATAAAAAAATAATTAATTTATTAGTAATACCAGGGACATCAGATGAGATTACAGCAACAAAAGTGCTTAAGATTTTCTGGAAAGGAAATCTTTATATAGAATGGGATCAATTTACTGACAGGGCTGTCAGCAAACTTGACCTGTTTTGTATACCAGAGTAACTGGATTTTTTTAGTAACTAATTAATTTCCCCAAAGTGTTAATTCAGTTAACATTACTGATAGAAATGCTTATAAACTAGCAAATGCTCCAAGTTAAGTTAAAAAAAAAATAGAAAATACATCAATCAATTTTTATCCCCTTTCTCTTGCCTTTGTACTTCATGTGAGATCCTGTAATTCAGTTTCCTGAATAATAATTTCTTGAGAGATGAAATGAAATTCTCTTTTTCCAGCTGCCCATATCATATCAGGTATCTTAATCAAGAGACTCATATTTACCACAGGGATGCCCTAATTACCAGACCATTAGAACAGTCTATCCCAGGATATCCATTCTCTTCTGTTGTGTTACACTTAATATCATATGCAAATGGGACAGCAATGCTCCTGTCTCCACTGAAAGATTATACTACCCACCATCCCCACCCTCCCTGATACTGCTTGTACTCAATTATTTACATCTCAAAGAAGTTTAAGAATCAATCCCAAGTGACACACATAACCAATTCTTTCTCTCTTTTCTGAATCTCTCATTTATTTCTGCATGTGTTTCTAAAGTAAGACCATCTAAATGCAGAGCAGAGCAGAAGACTCAGAAAAGGGGCCATAAGATAATTTTATTCCTAAACAGGCCAGTTCAAGGTCTGCATATTTTTGTGCTGATCAAATTTACATCAAATGATCTGCTGTGGTTTTAACTTTGATTCTGGTGGAAACCTAGTATTTGCTAGCTCCTAACCTGTAACAAAGACCCTCAAGCAGACTATGGATAAATGCCCAGTTGTGTCCCCTCTGGGTCAAAATCCCACATGGCTCTTTAGAAGTTCAAGGACCTTTCCTAAGGAAACACCAGATCAGACAATCTCATCTATTTGGTTTCAGGTTTTAGGAAAACTCCTCTAGTTTTCCAAAACAGAAGTCACAATTTGGAAAGGCATCCCTTGCTGGAATGGCATGTATGTCTGCACCAGACCCACAAGACAGAACAATCTCAGGTATAAAAGAAGGATTTTTCTTGGAGTAATCAGTAGTTCCTAAAAAGCAAAACTGGTTGACTTCAACAACCCTGGTTCAAACAATTTCTTACATTTTTTATTTACAATTACATTACTTACAATTTCTTACGTTTCATTTTAAAGATATTGAAGAAGTTACAATCATAGGATCCAAGCCTGCTAATGAAATCTAGCAGGTTTTCCCTAGGTTCTCCGGGATATTTTTTCATCACTCTTCTCAAATACTTATTTTTCTTTCAGGAAAAAAAAAAGAATATACCCCTTTTGCTTGTTATAGTTTTTCAGGTAGGATGTATGTATCTTTCATTCCTTTAATATTCTTTTAGATTCCTCTTGCTCACTCTTACCCATGTCTAATTCAACAGAGTCTCATTACTGAATGATTTTATATCTTTTTAATTTTTTTTACCATATATTTTTGTGGTTATGTTAAGGACAATTCTCTGGGAAAAAAAATCCAAGATTTCTTGTTATTTATTTCCATGTAAGCAAACATGCACCACTTAAAGTTAGGGGGGAATTGGTGGGGATTTTTGTGGGGGGTGATGTGATTCATCCCTAACTCTCAAGAAGTAAATAAAAATCCCATTCAGGATGTTGGATTAGTCATTGGCTATTTCCCTGACTATAAGTCTTTCTTTGAACAATTGCACTACAAAATTAATAGGCTGAATAACCATGCTGTTGAATTAATTAACATGTTACATTTATTAAACATATTGTTATAAATGTGTATAAATAGAGCAATTCAAGTGTTCAAGGAGGATTTAAAGGAAAAGAAATTTCAATTAGTTCCTGAAGTTACAGGACAAAAAAATGAGCTATTTCCATACCAGAATCACATTATCCTTTCTATAAGATGAACAGACACATAACATGATTTAAAGAACAGCTGAGATTTAAGGACACCACAGGAAATTTCTTCAATAGCTTTGCAAAGAAGATATTAAGATGAAGAAATCAAGCGCACTTTCAGCAAATTTCCAGACAACACCAAGTTAAATGGTGCAGTTGGAACACCTGAAGGCTGGGAAGGCATCCAGAGGCACCTGGACGAGATCAAGAAGTGAACCCATGGGAACCTCATGCAGTTTAACAGGACCAAATGCAAGTGCTGCACCCAGGCCAGAACAACTCCTGTTGGATGAATAGATCAAAAGCAGCCCTGGAGAGAAGGACTTGGGGGTGCTGGTGGGGCAAGAAGCTGGACATGACCCAGCACTCACAGCCCAGAAAGCAAAACTTGTCCTGGGCTGCATCAAAAGGAGTGTGGCCAGCCGGGCAAGGAGGGATTCTGCCTCTCTGCTCTGCTCTGGTGACACTCAGCTACAGTGCTGCATCCAACTCTGGTATCCCCAGCACAGGAAGCACAGGAACCTGTTGGAGCAAGTCCAGAGGAGGGCCACCAAAAATGCTTAGAGACTGGAGCACCTCTTCTACACGGGAATTCTGAGAGAATCGAGATTGCTCAGCCTGGAGAAGCAAATGCTCCAGGGTGGCCTGATTGCAGCCCTCCAATAACTAAAGGAAGCCCACAAGAAAGATGGAGAGTAACTTTTTACAAGGACCTGTAGTGACAGGAAAATAGGGAGTGGTTTCAAACTGAAAGGGGGTATGTTTAGATTTGATATTTGGAAGAAATTCTTTACTATCAAGTTGGTGAGGCAATTGAACAGGTTGCCCAGAGAAGCTGTGGATATATAATGCCTGGTAAGTGTTTCAGGACAGTCCTGTTTAAGGACAGTGCCTCAAACCCATGGAAACTCAGGAAAGCTGTAAACCAGATTCCTGTAGCAGTATTACAGATTTCTCATGACAGAAATGCTAAATACCATGGCTTGCTTTAAACTTGCACGATACAAACACACTATGGGTCCTTCCACAGAGATTACTGTATGTGGTTGGTTGGTGTAATGACCTTTAAATTTTATTCAGATAAAGGTAAACCTGAAGAACAGCACCTGAGCTATCCAAACTTTTAAATTCTCCACTAAAATTATGTTTCTATGCCACTCAAAAAAAGCATTTGCTTTAATCAGCCCTAGGCACCACTTTTAATCAATTAATATCATAGGCTTTTTATGATTCAATGGAGACAGTAAAGCTCCTACAAGGGGAGAAACCCACAACACCCAAAATGAACTCACAATTTGAATTTCCCTTTTGTACAACGCTGTGATCACCCTCTTTTCCAGATGCAGAGAGCAAAAAGGAAGAGCAGTGAGGTATCTGTCCTGGATGTCATTTTTCAGCAGTGACACCAGCTTCTCATCCCAGTCCTA
This sequence comes from Melospiza georgiana, assembly GCF_028018845.1. Classification (NCBI taxonomy): domain Eukaryota; kingdom Metazoa; phylum Chordata; class Aves; order Passeriformes; family Passerellidae; genus Melospiza; species Melospiza georgiana. The sequence goes on along the minus strand of NC_080430.1, from coordinate 37,691,435 downwards.
AGTCATGCCTCACCAGTCTAGCAGATCCAGATTTGCTTCAATTTGTCATATGGTCATTTAGGCCTCTGCTGCATGCCCTTCTCTTCTTACTGCTGTCAGAAAGATGTACAGAACTTTTTACAGCCCTGAAAGATATAGGAATGTCATTAAAATGAACGTAACATTACTAGAATAGCAGAAGGGGAAAATGAGCTCTTACTGTTTAATCAGCCCACTTAACAGTTTGGATTTGTTTTATTATTCTAATTTTACCATTCTAATTTTACGAACATTTACCCTAACCCTCATCTTGTTCAGATTCCTCCTCAAGTCCCAATTCATGACTGTTTGCTTAATACTTGAGGGATTAAGCCAGTGAAATTTAAACAATTTACCACAGGTCTTAAAAAGGTTTATTTTCAGTTTTACTAGCGGCTTACTCACTGATAGATCAGCCTACTCCTAAAGCTTGCCTTTGGTCCACAGTGGGCAAATGGATTCATCCAAATGAGATCTTATGGAATTCAAGTCTCCGGCTGCAGCGTTTGCAGGCTCAAGCTTGAAGGTGTGCTACAATTTCAGCTGTGATTTCCAGGCTGTGAAAGATCCTCAGTCACAGAGGACAGGAGTGGAACACTTGGCTTGAAACGTGTGAGAATGAAATTGTAAGCTGAGGCTATGCAAACTGAAGAAAAGTTCGAGCACCCTTCTTTAAAGTTCCCCTGATCTGTTTGATGGTTTGAGCCGGAAAAAAGGATGATGAAGCAGAGTGTGGAAGGCTGTGACACACATTACATGCCACTTGGGCCAAACTGCAAGTATATTGACACGCATGAAGTGGAAGCAAAAAATAATACTGATAACAGCATCTTTGTGTATACTATGCTTTGATAGAGGTAGCAATGTGAAATACAAAAAGGCTGAGAACCAGAAATTCTGCATGATCACATATGACTCACTTACCAGAGCTTGGCTTTCTGAAGGTAAATAGAAGTCAATCAGGTTTACTCCTATCCTGCATTCTCCTAAGCTGTCAGTCATATAAACAGACAGAATGCAAATATGTTAAGCTGATGTGAACTGAAATGAAAAAATGAAATAATGACACCAGAATATTTTGAACAAAACCTCAGACTTGCATTCATTTGACTTTTTCATTTTCCTGCATTTAAAATTTATGTTTTGCTTCATGTTATGGGAAATGTAATAAAAGCAGTTAACAACACGATGTTAAGCTTCATTTGTGAACTGTTTGAGAAAAATCAGAATCTGCCCAGCCCATTAGTGAAATGAAAATTGTACAGGCAGAATTCCAGCACTTTTGAATAATTGAATCTAGATTTGTTCATTAGAATAACCTTCAGGGAACTATAATGCAGATCCATGACATCAGCAGCTTTAATAGGAACAAAAATGTGAATTTGTCCAGAAGAGCACCATAAGGCTGATCAGGAGGCTGAAGCAACTCTCCTATGAAGACAGATGGAGAGAATTGGGATTGTTCAGCCTGCACAAGAGATGACTCCAGGGAGACCTTAGAGCACCATCCAGTGCCTAAAGGGGGCTTGCAAGAGAGCTGGGGAGGAACCCTTTACAAGGACATTCAGTGACAGGACAAGGGATGATGGCTTCAAACTGGAAGTCAATAGGTTTAGATTAGATATTAGGAAGAAATTCTTTAGTGTGAGGGTGGTGAGGCACTGGAACAAGTTGCCCAGAGAAGTTGTGGATGCATGATTCCTGGAAGTGTTTAAGGCCAGGTTGGATGAGGCTTTGAGCAATGTGTTCTAGTGGAAGGTGTCCCTGCCCATGGCAGGAAGGTTGGAACTGAATGATCTTTAAGGTACCTCCAACACAAACCACTCTAGGATTCCATGGTGGCAGACATTCTCAAAATTTTTCAACACAAAATTTCATTTTGCCTACATACAAATATACACTATACATATCCCCTTACACAGAAAGTTATTAACTTTGTCTCATGCCACATGTCAGCGGGACAAAGTGACAAATATAAATATATACAAATGTTTTTTCAGGCATGAGGGCAGCAGCTGGGGTGTAAGTCTCCTCTGCCATCTCCCATTACAGGGTTCTCAAGAGGCAATGACCATAACAGTGTCTCAGTCTCAGTCATCCACACCTACCAAGTACCAGTCACACTTTTCCACTGATTTCTCCTCTGCCTGAGCCTATCTTCACTTTTTACCCAATCCTATGGCCTATCAGAAATCTCTATTTTCTAGGCCTGTGTATTTGCAACAGACTTCTAATATCTTGTTCTCAGCTTCTAAGTCTTACCTTACTTCAGTTGATTCTAAAAATTTGGCACTAAATTGGATGGGAAAAAAGTTTCCAAGTGGAAGTATAGGGATCTCTTACTGTATTACACCTTAGCCTAATGACTGTATATCTTAATCCTCCTCTATCTTGACTTCTTCCTGGAAGAAGTCAGACCCCTTTGAAAGGGATAGTAACATTTCCTTTAATGTGGGAGCAGGGTGGCAGGGGAAGAGCAAAAGTGGTATCACATTTCCCATATCCTCTCTCGCTTTTCTAGTCCATCAGTAGGGTGGAATGAAACATGTGAGAAATGGCTGTGGGAATTCTTTCTGTGGATAGCTGAAGCAGACCTGTGAAAATGACAAAATACCATCCTACTTTTGTAAGCAAGTGATGCTACATGTACAGATAAATTGGGTATTTTACTGAATTTGGCGGTCCATGCAAGAATCCCCAACTACAAAACTGCCTGAGTTTCTACAGTTTGAAACTATTGCATAATAGACATAACAGGGCAATCAAAATGCAAACAGTTTTTACTGGTTACGGCTTTCCATTATTTATAGCTTCATGTCCCTTTTGGGAAATGCCATCCCAAAATTAAACTTAATTTTAGTCTCCAAAATTAGGCAAGTCCTATGACTCAGTGGAGGAGAGAATGTTACACATGCATGCTTCTAAATGGAGCGGGCAGTTTAGTCTATTAGAATTCATTAGAGACTGAGTCATAATTGTGAAAGTGAATTTACTTAGGACAATAACCTTCAAGAGAAAATAAGTATGACAGTGAGCCAGTTCTCATTTCAGCAAGAAGTCAGGCAGCCTCCAAGCTTCCTCAAGTGCGCTAATCCCTTCAAGTTCCTGCCTGGCAGGATTTAGGCTGCCTCCTCTTCTTTCATATATAAGAACTTTACCACATATGACACCTGCAAAAAATGTCACATGAGACTGGCATTTGGCTGCCTGGAGTGTTTAGTCTGTGTAACATCATTATCAAGACACTAAGAATTCATTCCCTGTCTAGTTAAGGAGTAAAATTAGAAAGGGACCACATACAAAAATAACATGAATAAGTAGAAACAGCTGAAATAATTCTCTCTGCACACAGCAAATAAAGTCTAATAATAATTTATTAAAACAAAATGTTAAATGTCAGCTGAAGATCCAAGGTTAAAGTTAAATATTGGGAGTAGTATTCCATGAATGAAAAGCCCTAAGTGCATCACACTTGATTACAGATTATTGACTGACTTAAAAATCAGTGCTTAAAGAATAAACTCATTGTCTGTCAACAGCTTCTCAGTTTGGCAGTAGAGAGCTGCACCCCACTATGGAAGGGTTTATTCCAGTACTTAATTCTCCCAGGTTGAGTACAGGAAATTCTTCAGGGTCAGATTCTTTCTCTGTTCTGACTTTGGAAAATATTTGGTAGAAGGAAAACTTTACAGTAGAGAATTTCCATCTATTTGGCCTGTTATGGTGTCACAGAAGTAACACTGGTGAAGACAGTTTAGCTCAGTTACAAACTTTGACAGCGATTGCAGAACAGCAAGCACTCGCTTTTCATTCATTCCTGGTTGAGTGGCTGCGCAGTGTGTGATATTCATGTACACTCAGGTGGTTCTGAATTTAATTTTGTCCCTAAAGTACATCATTTACAATTAATACTGATGTTTCACAATTCATTTAAGCATACAGCAGTCTTCTGTTTTCCACAGTGGCAGTTGCGTTCCAACTCAATTGGGACCCTCCCTAAATCTATCCTCTAATAGCTTGCTTAATTTTATTTTTGTATTCCACAGTCCTTGATAACAGCAAGCTAATTTCTGTAACTCCGTTTGATGAAAATTTGCTGATGGAACTCATATTTCACTTCATTGACTGTAATGAGCTATTTCATCAAACTGTCCATGTGACACTATTATAGAGAAAATGATAAATTTACTAATTTATTCACTAGAAATTTCATTGGAAATTTAAAAAGGAAAAGAAAAGAGCCATGAAGTGAGTTACATTAGACTTCCACCAAATGATATGTCAGGGTCTACATGAAACAAAAGCACTGACTACTGCTACACCTAATGAGGTGTAAACTTTAACTATGTGTTGATTAATCAGTGGGTTGCTTGAAACTAAGAACAAACCACAATACAGGTTTTCCCTTGTAAATATTTACAATCTTTACCTTTTCATCACATGGGGTGCTGCTACCATTAGAAATCAGTTTCATCCCTACACCTCCTCCATGCTGGTGAGACCTCTTACCATGTCAGGCACATGGATCTGGATGAATTCAGCAGCTGACAACCAAGCTGTCTTAGCAAAGAAGCAATTCCTCCAAAGATAATTTTTACAAAGATTATTTGCATTTGCCTCTTTTAAAGAGGAGGTACTTGCAACTACAACGTTGTGTGGGTGAAGCACTACTTTGGAAGAACATCAGGAAGTATGTAATTATATGAGACGATTCATCTCATGCTAATATTAGGCCTGGAATAGAGACAAGTATCACACGGCCTGCCTGGCTTATTTTAATTAGATGTCCTCCACCTGCTATTACAGTTCTGATCCACATCTTTGATTGCTCTGCCACAGACCATCCGGAAACCTAGGAACTAGCCTGGAGAGCATGCCACTGGAAATGCACAAAACCAACCAGGACAATTATTCATAATTCTTCCTTGCATCACATTTTGTACCTATTCAGTGGCTTTCTTCATCTGTACTCAAACCTGCAGCACACTCCTCCTGCAATACTAACTTCCTACACTTGTTCATTTTGGAAAAGGATTTTGTAGGAGGTTAAAAAAATAATTTAAAACCCACACAATTTGAATTACCTTCAAGAAACTATAAAAGCAACAACAAGGCTCAAAATAAAATAATATTTCATATAATTGTTAATTAATTATTTTTGTGGTCCATATATTTTAGAGGAAACCAATTTACACAGGGAAGTGTACTAGGGGTCTTTTTGTTTGGTTGGTTTGTGATTTTAAATCCACTTGACTGTCACTTTCAGAAGCTGCTTTCTTTGCTAGTATAAGCAAGTCTTTGCTTGAGGGAGATGAAGTCTCTCCCTTTTTAGTCTGGAAGACTAAAATCCAAAACAGATAACTGGATGAAGAGCCCAAGTAACTATTTGTAAGACATATCTTGTGTTCACTTAAAGATATGCCATTCAGCATAAATAGAAAACTACCATGGGGAGACAGCAAGAAGGCCTGTCTTTTCCCTCAGAACCTGAACATTTTAAGACAGCCCACTCCCTACTCAAAGCTGAAGATAGCCACCTGAAGGCAGTGACTGAGGAGCAATAACCTTGCTGCTGCACAAATGATGTCTTAAGGTACATTACAAGAAAAAACTGCTCAGTTCACGTGATCTGAATCAAACCATGAACAAAGAAAGCTGTGACTTAATATTGATGTGATTAGCTGGCAGTCGGTAAACTATACATTCAGGATCAGTATCACAACACATAAACCACAATATTAGAATGAAATGTTAATTAATACCTATAAATTTCTATGCACACTGTAACTAATCCCAAGAGTTACAGCATCCCCCAGGTTCACAGTGGCATACACACCACTCTCTCACAAGGCTTGAGGGCAATAAGCCCTTACCATTCTCTTCTGGCGTTACAGTTTCCCTACTTGCACCCCCATCTTGCTGGAAATGTGGATGCTCTTGTTTTTTTTTTTTTGTATCCCTCTACAATCCCTATGTGACTGAGACATCATACCACAAGTTAGCACACACAGATCCTTATTTTTTTTTGCTCCCAATCCTCTGACCGCAGCAACCGGATCACTCCAACGTGAAGGATGCCCTGTTAGGTCTAGACAGAAATTGTCATGCCAGAGGATGACTTTTGGAAGTATCAAAATAGGTTTTGACTGCTGCTTTCTTCCCACTTCCCTCCCCCATCCTGTCACAAATTTACATGGTGCTTCCATACTTCTTTTCAAGTTGACTCATTCATTTATTTTAAAAACATTCTTGGTTAGATAGAGGGCCATGTGGATAACCTAATGAGGTTATACCAACTGGTCTAAACAGGGGGGAAAAAAAACAGTGAAGAATCTCTTCTGGAGAGTTTATTAGTTCCAATACTTTTCTACCCTCATCCATTTGAATAGCAGCTCACACTCCATCAAGGCAACGTTTGGGGCAGACTCATAGCAGGGGTTAGCAGACCAAGAACATGGTGCATTATACTGCTACCAGACTCCTGCTGGATTGCACTCTCCTGCCTGGATAAGGCACTGGGAAAGAGCCATTTAACCTCCTGCTCTGTCTTCAGCTTAAATTAGTCCTCAAATTGTCACAACATTTAGTCACATGGGGGATCAGAACCTTGTTCTGCTAAGGTACGCAGTCCTTAGGAACATAACCTCCATAGAAGGTACTTTGGAAGCTCAAATTTGACTTTAAAAATAGACAAACATTGAGGAATGGAAGCTGCTCTCTTTTTATGAGAGCAAGTTCACCACACTATAATTAAGATACATAGTTATGTAAGTCCTGAGTGCATCAAGTAGCAAGAGAGTCTTCCTAAGAGACTTGTGTGTAATAGGCCAATTAGTCCCTAGATCCCTATCCTGGATTTTGAAAACAGTGAGAAGATCCAAGAAATACTGATTTTTTTTTTGCTACTAGTAATACATACCACATACCCATCTTCATAGATGGTCAACAGTAACCACTATGCTGATGATACTTGCTCAGTATCTGTATGAGGAGAAAAGTTCTCTTTCAGCAGGCTTTTCATAAGACTTAATTAGATGAATTAAACTGTCCCTGCTAAATCTGCAGTCTCCAGAATTCCACTGTATGGTTAATTTACTTCTCTTTGTTCCAGACCTATTGTGCTGGTTTTTGTATTCCATGGATTGATGTAGCAACCATCTATAAACATGAATATAGCCCTGGCATAATAGGAAAAATAGGCAAACAAACAAACAAACTAACAAACAAACAGTTTCCTCTACCATACCTTTAGCTCTGGCCAAATAGTTTTTTGCAGAACATGGATGTAACTAGGAGAAGAAAAGGGCCTCTGAAAGTCACTTTTGTTCTCTATGCTATATCAGGGAAGAAGAAGACACAAAATAAAGGAGACATTAGAGATAGTTTGGTCCTCTTAGCCAAAGAGCTGAGTCTGGAGGCTGTTACTATTGGGGTTTAGGCTGCTGCTTTCAGGGGTTTTCCTAGTGGAGTAGCAGTCTGTTAACAGTAAACAGAATGGGAACACAGCAGAAATATCATAAGCCTCCCAGTTCAATGCAATCAATATTAAATATTTAATCAAGTCTATTAAAATGGATAGCAATGCAAGTCTTCAAGGAAAACAAGAAAAAAAGTAATTTAACAGAAAAGACTTATAAAATAGTTTTCTGATTCTGTAAGCAGAGCATCAGAGACTACAGATTAGACAAGTCTTTTCCTTTTCCTGGTCTCCTTACACATGTTCCAACCCATATTCAACTCTACAGCAAGACAGGTAGCACACATCTACAAGAATATGAAAAAAAATTTTGCAATACTCTTAGACTAAGCTCTGCCCATAATCCCTCAAGCATCAATCATGTACATCATCCAAATGCCCCTAATATATGTCCTGTTTCTTAACAGCAGTGAGGAGAGTGATCCCAGAATCACTTTGCAGTGCAATGGACTATTAATGTGAGTAAAAACTGATCAAAAAAGCTCACATTAAAAAGTCAACTACCTAGCTGTCAGTCAAACATCTGAAACATACATTCTTTTAATGGTGGTAAATGTAAGATCCTTAAAATTGAAGGGCTATTCAAGTAGCTCTACATAAGTAGAGGCATACAGAAGTAAAAAATTATTAACAAATCTTAGAATGAAAACTGCATAGAAATTTTGACTTGTCAAGCTGTTGGCATTGGAACTGAAACGTGAATATATCATGAATATCATACTCAATAAATACAAAGTAAACTTAGCAAAGGAGACCAGTCAGAACTGAATGATGTTTGACAATCACCAGGGTGAACTTTCAACCACAGGGAAATTGTCAGCAATCAATTCTAATTAGAACACAATTTACATAGGACAGAAATTATTTCAAGTCATCATAAAACACATTCTTCCTATGCGGTGGTGAATTCTACCAACATTAAGGTCTGCCTATATTTTGCAGCATGCAATTCAGCTGGAATTTCAAATTTAAGGTCCAGTTGTTAATATGATGCCAGAACACCCTTGGTCAGCAGGTCTGGGACTAAAAGACGTCTTTGCACTGACTCAATTGCACTCTACCTTTGGCTGGCACAAATAATTTGTTGGGCAGCTCAGACAAAGTCTGCAAGCCCAACCAAACAGGCTTTTCCATCAGCTCAGAGGAAACTCTTGTTGACATGGCTGTCCATGAGGCAGTACAACTTCTTTGGGTCCTGTTTGCACAGACAAGATCAAAACACTGTCATGGTACTTGGAAGCCAACTGCAACTTGCATGTCTATATCTGTAGGGAAAATATTAACAAATTAGAGTTTTAAGAATGGTCCTTAAAATACCAGGTTTTCTTTCAGAAGACAGAAAGAAATTTTTAAGCACTATTTTGGACATCTAATCTGAGTCATATTACACACTTGAGCAATTTTGAGGGCTCAGAAAGAATAAAAATTAACAACACTTAATAAAAGCAAAATTTCTTTGGCAATTTCTATCTTGCTAACCTTAAAACACCAGTTCCAAACTGGATTTAGGGGACACTTTATTGGTACAGAAGGCAATTTCTTGCACTCTATCACTCTTTGGTGATGGACATTTAACAACCTGGCTGATCAAGGGTATTAATGAGGCACTATAATGTTTTAAGGCATAAAGTAGGTATTAAAATTTCTTTGATACATTGTATGCATTTAAAGGCAACTAATTTAAAAGTTTCAGGTCTTCTTGATGGGCATATAAAAAGGTTTGTTATCCTGAGATTTTTCTCATTATTCGCTTTCGGAGTTCATTTACCCTTGATTCACTTATTAATTCCAGCAGGCTTTACTGTTCTCAGACAAGGAAAAAAACACCATTTCATATACTTTGGCACAGTTATGGTAGATTAGGAAAGAAAAAGACAGGAAACAGAAGAACAATCCATAACCCAAAAATGATAATAAAGTTCACCTATATTGCTCATTTCTCCTCTAATTTATCTATCCTGTAACAATGATATAGCTGAGGGCTGAATTCAGAAGGCTTCAGAAGAGAGAGACACTGCTCTTTTCAGGGGCAAGGTGAGCTGGCCCTAACTATTGCAGGGATAATTATGCTTCACCAGCTAGTGAAGAGTTTTCAATGAACCTGTTCATTAATTGAAATTCAGGGAGATTTTTTTTGGCAGTGCAAACCAGCAAGAGTTTTGCTTTATTTCCTGTACAAACAAGCAGAAGGTATGAATCTGAATTAACTGCTCTTCAGGAAGAAAGGAAAGAACTAAGCAAGGCTCTGAATAGTTATCAGCTAGGGAAAAGCTGTGAGGAATAGCAAGCAACAAAATTGTTTGAATTTCAATTGGTTGCCTTATTTACTCTTAGAGAAATATTACAAAAATTTAGGGAGGTTTTCAGGACTGTATCATTAAAGTCTAGATGCTTAAACTCACTAACAACATCATAAATCATTTGTTTTTTAGATCTAAGGAGATACACTTCAAGGCACCTGTAGGTTCTTTGCCCTACTATCATAAGTATTTTGTTCTAAAAACTGCTTGTAAATCTAGCCAGAAGCCTTTGTAAAGTCTAAGCCTATTTTTCCTTATGGTCAGAATTGACTTATTTCCCTTCATATCAAGGCCAGCACTTGCCATTCTTTTCCCTTTTTTTTCCTCCCTCTCCTCTGTGGTGTATCTGGACTCAGAAGCTTGTCTCCATCTCTTGGTTGTTTCACTAAACAAGAACACCAGGTTGTCCAAAATCATTACCTTGGCAAGAGCTTTCCCCAAACAATGTAGGTGCATCAAGGTGGTTTTACAGCTGAAGCAAATAGCCCTGCTGAGAAACAACACCTCTTAGCCCAGGGATTCAGTTAACACACCCATGCTGCCCCAGACTGGTTAACATCATTGGATACTGCTTTGGGGGTCAGGGCCACTCTTGGTGATGGACCCTTTTGTTTTGGATGTTTCTGGGATCTGCCAACAAGTCCCTACTTTTTTTCTTTGGATGATGTAATTTCCATAGATCTTGCCAGAAGTCTCATTTGGCTAACCAATTCATGAGGAAAAGCAATACATCTCTGTGAAACTATAAAGGACAGAATGGAAGCAGATATTGAGCACAGATAAGCCAAGATATCTTTTACCACTTGAGGTACTGATGACTGAACTGTGCACAGTTTCAAGGTGGATTGCACCAAAATCCTAGATCTTGATTCATCAATGTCATGTCAATGCTATTTATATATATGTCAGAGTCTGTCCAGAAATGAAATTCCCAAGGTTTTACTTGCTTTACTTTTACTAGTTGTAATTTTCTGTTTCTAGTTTAATAGATATTGGGAGAAGAGGAAAAGAGAGCAGTGGTTCATTTTTCATAATGGTTATTTTTTTTTTAAGGGATTGACAGAGGCTTTTTTCCCCCAATTATAACTGCTGCTTTGAGCAGACAGTCAAATAACGATCCCCACATCCATGGCATAAATCTTTTTTTGTTAGGCTATGTTTTACCATTAGCGTTTGGCCTTCCTATGCAATTACAGTTCATCAAGCACAAAAAGTATTTGTCAGTCTATTAATTTTCTGCTGGAATCCTCCATTATTGCTCACTTGAGTGTGCAGATCAAGCTTCTTCAGGATCCAACTGGTAGTGACCCCTGTCATTAAAGAGGAATTCCATCCACTGCTCAGCCCTCCCCTGCATCAGTGGCTCCTAACTTTCTCATGCAAATTCTGTCAAGCCAAAAATGTCTGCGCCTGTTCTCAGTCCAGTGATGAATTATTTTGGAAAGCATGAGTAAAATCAATTCAGTCACTTGAGTTAAGGCAGCATGAAAAATAAGCTGCGCTTTCGCCATATGTGCTGATTGAAATTTTCAAGCATGGAAATCTTAAAAATGGCTAATTCTCCACACGTCATTCCAGGTTGTTTTATAAATCCTCACAGAGGAAGGAAAAATTATTCATGGCTAATGAAAAATGGTTCAGTAATTGTAAACTTATGAGCATTTAAAGTCACACATTTGTTTAAATTGTCCCTGAAATAAGGGATGAGTTAATGCTGCTCTACTTTAAAGATAATCAATTATCAATAATGTCCCTGACTTTAAGTCTGTTTTAGTATACAATAAGTGTGGCTGTATCACATTTTTAAGTACCTTTTTTTAAAAAAATACAGTAAATAACACTGACATGTATTCATGAATCAAGATCTAGGAATCTAAGGTATTCCCAGAAATATGTGACTCCTCCAGTATCAACTCTACCATATCCAAAACACTCAGTACTTACAGTGACTGTTCTGCACTGTGTGAATCTTGATGACCTATTTTTTCTGTTATTTAAACTGTTGTCTTGCATACAATATACAGAAAGGATACAGTGGCTAAAACAACAAAACTATGTTAGTGGTCATGTGTCATGGGTTGGGATAGGGACAGCTCCAGCCAGTAGGGTGAGAGGGAGGAAGAATGGGCTGTGCAGTCAACACAAGCATATTACCTACAAGTCAGGGTACACCAAGCTTGTGAGTCACCACTTATAGAGAAAAGGGGAAGAAGCTTTAAGGTTTTGGACCCTCACTAAATTGGCATTCACTCATACAGTGCAGGAGCCAAAATTTCCTTGGGACTCCACAGAGTCAAATGGAGGGAGACAAATCCTACTTTAGGAGCTTTCAGCTTTGAAGATAACGGAGGGCTAGGGAAAGTGAGATAATATGTCAGTGGATCATTATAGGTATGACAGTAACTGTCATCTTGGATTTATTTTATTTGACAGTCATGGAGGTAAAGTCCAGAATTATGGCAGATATAGGGTTAAAACAGTCAAGGAAGTATAAAAGAAGAAAGTAGGGTAAAAATAATGACATGAAGAAAATGAAAAGAGCTATAGTGCAGAGCATATAAGAAGATCAAAAGACCTACCATCCTTTAAGGAAATACCACTACCTAAATGCAAATCAGTGAAGAGTATTGAGCTTAAGACTATTTTTCTCTCCCAATTTCCTAACTGATCTCTCTGTCAAAAGTTTGATCCACGCAGAATAAAAAGGAGAAAAAAGTGCATAAAAATGAAATAAGGATCTCAGAGTTAGGCCTCTAGTATTTTCACCTGACCTATTTTTCATCACTAACAAGCTACATCTTTATGTTAGAAAGGTAAAGCATCTGTGTAATCTTAGTGTTCTCATTAGGAGTAACTAATGGTCTTACAATTGTTTGAAACACTTTATTTGCTATAGGAGCAAGGTCAAAGTCTTGCAGAAGTAAATTAATTGTGGCAGTGTTTGTGCTAGTTGAGAACACCTCCAGCTGTTCTTCAGATCCAATGGTCAATGACACTAACCTAACCTGGGAAGCAATGATATGAAAGTAAGGACCTTGTCAGTTAAGTAATCCTGCTGGACTTAAAGATAAGGAATTTTTTAAAAAACCCACCCCCCTCCTGCCACCCTACAATATTTTAGCATAGCTAATATCTCTTAAATAATGATTCAGCTGTAAAATCAACATCATGGGATCAGTACCTTCCATGGTGCTTTTTCATCTACATCTATTCCTTTAAATTTCATTTTAGTGGGGTTGCACGTGTTTTTCAACCATGCCAAAGATACAAGTGTACACTGTTCCAAGTTTATCCTGCAGGCAGTGTCCACACAGGTTTGTTCACAGGTCTGCTGGATCTGATCCAAGCACAGGCTCTGTCCCCCAGACAGTGTCTAAATGCTTTTGAAACAGCCCTTGTAATAGTTGATCTCAGTCGTGAACTGTGTCTGTGGCAGAGCTAATACCTTGATGCTAGTCAATGATCAAATGCTCTCAGTGACAAAACTCCTGCTGCCTCAGACTATGTTTCAGATTAAAGTCAGATCCAGTGTTTGTTTTTATGTATTATATATTTGTATTATATTTTCAAACTTTTCTTGAAAGTTTTTAACACCAATACAAACACATAATCGAGAGATTAATATATTTTAACCATTTTCATTCTCTCACAACATTTCATAATTGTGAAGTTCTCATGTAACCACTTCCTGTGAAAACCAATAACAAAAAAAACCTTTTATCTTGTTAATAGTGTGAACAGATGCCGGTAACGGTGGATCCTTCTACCTCTAACAGAGCAGAATTACTGGACAGATGATCCATCCATATGAGAAACTAGCAGTAGAACATCTGACACATTTCTTCCCCATGCTAAGACAGCAGGGATTCTCTGATTTGCACAGGGTTTTGAACCAATCTGCAGCAGCTGCATCTTTTCATTGAAAGTGTTTTCGTCATGGCCCTTTTCTTCTATCCATAATTGCTTAGTGGCTAGTATGTTTAAATAGTGTGTAAGAGAGTAGAACTCATTTTTCTTTTACCTCAGTGGTTTAAAACTTATTTTGACAGGAAATGTAATCACTTGATTCTAAGCTAAGAGGGCAGGAGATTATCTGCACTCTTCTTGGCGCGGTTACACTGCCTTATAGCCAAGAGAACAAAGATTCCATGAGAGGCAATGTTTCAGCAAGACTGTAGCTGAGGGTTAAAGCTCCTCAGCTCCCATACTGAGAATAAATTTACTTTTTAAAATCAACTGTACTTACCCTATTGTGACTTTTACAGGTTGGCAACCAGCAGGCTTCCAGAATGGGCAAAAGGACTTAGTCATCATGTGGCCATGTTGCACACATGCTTTATAATCTGGTGTAACAAACCTCCTGAAATGTGACAGGACTATTTTAGCTGAAATGCAGTTCATGGACCTAAATCAGGATTTTAATTTGTGGAACTATAAATATTGGGGGAATATCTAGATCTTCACTCAACACATGGATAGGGTGTTCCAAGCACTGTCACTGAGGCATCTTTTTGCAAGTGTACTGAAGAAAATAAAAAGACCCTCAGTTAAACAAACACTGCTGCCATCTGTTATCCTTTCAGTTATTACAATCTCTAACTCCAACAGCTACAACTCAGTGCCAAATATACGAAGCAGTGCTGCCATCTGAAAAACATGAGTATATCCTAAGAACAGAGCATATACTGTGCACCATCTCATATTTAGTAAATAACTTCTGTTTAACATTAAACCTCCTTGTGCTTCTCATGCAGTTGCCTAGCTGCAAATGCAATGTCAGGTATTTTTATCTTGTGCAAGACTATGCTTCCACGAGCAATTATAATCTAATTAAAGTCGTTAATGTTTATGCCCTAGGGAAACATTCAGTTATTTGTAGGCATATGAGTTTTTCCTGTCTTCCGATCCTTGTTGTAATTTCTGCTTTGTTGAGCACTTCTAAATATCCACAAGTTACTTCACTTGCCACCTTAAAGCTGTGCCACCATGTAGCCTATGGCACTGTTTTCAGTGTTTCTGTTTAAAATTACACTGAATTAAAATGGGTAAAATATATTAAAGTTTCAGAACTGGAGCAGCTTTTGAAGCCAGGGTATCTTTTTTCCTTTTACCAAAAAATGTTCAAGTTTTTCATACCATAAATCATGCCTTAATCAGAGTTCAGAACTGTCTGTGCCTTTCAAATGCAAGCAGATACCTAGGAATGTCTGAAAGAATACACCAGTGATTTCAGAACATAGAGCACTAATATAATCCTCTATAAAAGCTATTTTGGAGCTAGGAAGTGTCAGTGAGGTAAAGATTTTAAGATAAGGTTGGAAAATTTCCTATTATTTATCAATTATACAGCAAATCTTTTCACCACTAAATTAATAATATTTTGTAAAGTGCTGGAGTTTTATTTTCAGAGTTCTGCTGGGACTTGATCCATAGACAACAAAGCCAATCCAAAGGATCCCACTGATTTAAGCAAGCTCTGGAGCTAACTTCAGTGCTCTCAGTGTCAGAACACAGGCCACTAGGCAAAAGAAAGAACAGTGGTACAATTTTCACAGGGTGTCTCTAACAACTTCCCAGGTTTCCAGGTTAGGGCTTTTTCTGCTTGGAACTGGGAATGTTTGGGTGCAAGGTGAAACAGCCAGCCAAAGAACACATGATTTCATTTCAAGCAGTCCAACTCAATTACTGCAGAGGGTGTGGGAAGTGATCTGTCTGTATCTGCTGTCAGCCCAAGGGAGGATCACAGCGGATGGCCTGTGACAAGCAAAACATTTTCACAGCTATGTCTACTAGTCTATCACCAAAAAATGTTCCCCATCACTTTAGAGAAAAGGGGATTTTAAATACAGCTGTGGAGAAAAAAAAAGTATTTTCTCATGTAATTCCACATTTCAAACATTTTTCACTCCACATGAGTATGAAACTAAAGCTTCTTGAAGGTTTTCACCAACAGAAAGCATGCTTTCCCTGACACTTCCAGATCAGATTCACTGTGATCTACAACCTGGTCTAAACAAGGGGTGTGAGTTTAAGCCTTTTTCTAACATAGCATGAGCACCAGGTTTCCTGGGGTGGAGCTGTTGCATATATATGTTATCTATAAACACTCAAACATTGTACTGCAGCCAGGACTTGATCCCAGTAGTGTTTGCGAACTTGATTGCTGTGGTTTGGGACAATTGCTTGTCCATTTTATCTGTCCCCAGCATGGGGTCGAGATAGCTGTCCCAAACGAAGCTAAATGTACTTCAGTTTGACAACCAGTCACTTAATGACAAAAGTAATTTCAGTAAAATATTCCCAACCAGTGTCAGTAATGCTCCTTTTGGAACACATTTTGAAATAGCAATCAGCATGGGCAGCCTGACCTTGTCTGAAATCTGCTCAGAAGACATTTACTTAATGAGACTAGAAAGCTAGAACAGAGTCTGACGTGGCCTGTGTTCTCCACAGACTGGGGTGCTTTTTAGCTGGAGTGCCCTTTAGTAGGGGTCTGCTGGCTCCAAAGTACAGTCCCATGGTCAAGGCAGTATGGGTCATTAACACTGAGTCAGCAGGATTTAAGCACATATTGTTACATGCAAGTTGTTCTAAATACGGATTATGAAATCATTGATCCTTGGGAATTATTCTTAATATCTGCAGAATTAAGAAATGCAGACAGACATTCTGTCTCAATAACGTAAGCATTACTTTATTTACAATGTTTTTAAGTTGACTTAAGAACATGTATAGAAATAGTCGTTCTACAAACTGTTGCAGCCGCAATCCTAGGGAAAAAAAAGTAAAACAAAATATTTTTCTCTGTTTTCAAACTAGAAAGATGTCAAGCGGTTCTGAACAGCTGAGTTGCTTGTAGTACTTAGGGGAAGTGTTCATCAACATTTAGGTATGTAAACTCTGTATATTTAAGGTTCCTTTAGCATACCTTGTTTACTTTGTATGTCAGGGCATCATAAGTTTAAACATTATGCTGAGAAGGTTTAATTATCGGCTACTTGCATCACGTATCTCCAGCCCACACTTTACTGTCCAAGCTATTAACTGGAAGTTTGGAATATGACTACAGGTTAAAATGGATTTATTTGATTAATGTGTGTATACAAGTGTGGGTTCTCTTGTGAACTATTCAAGTGTTGAGTTTAATTGAGCTACAGCTGGTGCTCACTGTGTTTTCAGGGAGTAGGGATTTACTGACTGATTGACTGTCTCTCCCTTTTAACCTGGATGAAGATGTGCTCAGGAAGAAGTGAAATTTCCTGATGATACAAAACCACAGGGAGAATAGAAAAAAAGAAAAGAGCAATAAACTGAATGAAAATAAGAGCACATAAAATCAAGTAGTTTATATAAAAGGAATGAAACTAGACATGCCAGTTAGAAAATGCATGAAATCAGGGATTTTGTTTGTAAATCTCCAATTCAGCTGGGGAGGAAGGAAGAGGGAAAAAAACAGTAAGAGCTGCTATTCCAATGACAATGCAAATCTCCTTTGGAGAGGCAGAATAAATTAAATTAATGAACTTTTAAAACCCTTCAGCTGAGAACCTCTCTCCCTTGTTGGCAGAGCTAGATACAGCTGTTCAAATGGTATCACAGAAGGAAAGTAGAAAATCAGAAAAAGAAATTTTAAAAATTTCCTTCCCTGCTCAAGAATGTCAAAAATCCTGGGCAACTTGTAATAAGTACTGCTTATCCTAAGAAAAGGCAGAGAAACCAAATGCAAATTGCCAAAGTGTAACCAAAAGTATAAAAGAGAAATAGAGCTATCCAGTTAGAAGCAAACAAACAAACAAACAAACAAACAAAAAAAAAAAACTCCGCCCAAACCTCCACAGACTTCATCATCTGGAAAAGCACTGCAAAATTTAACACTTGCCCTTATTTTGCCTGGATAGAAGTTCTGGACAGTGACCCAGAAAGAGGCCACCACAAGGGCCCTTTCCAGATATTCTGGATGTGCAAAACCAACACGCCACATCCATCTTCCAACATTAACAGAGCACATCCTTCCCTTCTGTAGGTGGGAAAGTCACTTCTGTATTTCAAGTTTTTCTTCTGTTTGACCTTTCCTTTTTTTCACCAGTAATGTCATTGCTGTCTTTCCATAAAATGTGATCTGTTCTTTACATGAAGGTTTAATATACCTTTTTTTCCTCCTCTCTTGCAAGGGAGAAATAGTAATTTTTAATTGTCCTTAACATATATCTTGTTGCTGCCCACAGTTATAAATTAAGATGTTCTGGAAATGTGCTTTGTTTTCGTGATTCATATTTTTATTCACTGAGAAAGAACATGTTCTGTGCAAAAATAATTGAGGAAATCTAATTATTCAGAAAATCAAAGTGGTGCTGAATAATGTCCCTAGTATGATTTTGCATGTCAGTCTAGGAAGCTGCAACATGAGATTTTCGAGAAGTTTCTTTTTTTTTCATACTAGGATAGGAGAAGTCATAAGAACACTCTGTGCCAGGTTTGCCAGCATCTCAAAGGCTTGAAAATCTCAACTGTCATTTGACTTGACAGGTCAGGGAAGCAGATGTACTTCTAAAAACACACACGGGAGCTGGGAGCGAAGGCATGCAATGTGTGGGACTGTGATGACATTATGTCACTGAGAATTTTGTCTTTTAACTTGGATTTCAGAGCATAAACCCCTCTAGCAGGCCAATCTTAAGCTTCTCTCCCCAGTGCTGTAGCTTCTCTCCTGTTCTATAACCCTGGTTGCCAGATATATCTGCCAACAGATGGCTGATTGGAAGAACTGGCTCTTTTTTGGCACAGGGGGTCACCAAACAGGAAAGAGACATGTGCTCAATATAATAAACAATAAAATGTGAAGCTTGAGCTCAAATGACAGAGTCTATTCCCAGTAAATGAGATCTGAAAAGTCTAAAGAATGTATTAGAAGTGTAAGATTTTATTCACATGGTAGTCAGAACAACTGCTTAAAAAGACCTATCCTTATCCATCTCAGAGGAATTCAATGCACACTAAAAACACTAAAAAATGAGAATAATAGGAAAAAAAACCAAAACACATCAAACCCCATAAAAATACACACACTGCCAGTAGTAACCTCTGATTGCTGACTATCACAATGGCAGAGAGAGAGATAAATTCCCTAAGTTCTTTGTTACAGTGTGCACAGTACAGTGTAGAATATTAATGAGTAGGTGCTTCTGCTGTTGACACTTCTTTAAATAGTGTCCCATGCATATGGATAGAAAAGAAACAAGTTGTGAGCAAAAGTTACTGAGTTCTTCCTACTCAGCAGAGTATAGAGAAGGTGTTTACAGGGTAGTATCCCCTCCTTTTTTCCTCCAAGTATAATCTGTTCCCTACACAAGAAATAAATTAGGTGTCTTTCCAGATTT
The DNA here is from genome assembly GCF_028018845.1 of Melospiza georgiana. Taxonomy (NCBI): domain Eukaryota; kingdom Metazoa; phylum Chordata; class Aves; order Passeriformes; family Passerellidae; genus Melospiza; species Melospiza georgiana. The sequence continues at coordinate 37,672,263 of NC_080430.1, read as the reverse complement.
TATGAAGAACATTTAGAAGGGAGATGTATGGAATAAATTTAAAATATTAATGGGAAAAATAATGTAAAAACATATATAAACATTAACATGTTTAATTTTAAAAAAATGTACCAAGATTGACAGCTATGGCTTCATCCTTGCAGATTTGCATGTACATTATCAAATATACCAATATATTGTATTTTCATTTTATTCCAGCAAAAGGAGATAGCCTTTGTTTTGGCCAGCAAGTCTGATACTTCTTCTGTGCTGGAGTAATTAAAAGCAAAGCCAAAAAGCTTCTAATCCTAAAAGGATGTATTGAAACCCCACAATTTTTTTATTATCTTCCTCCAAAATTTATAAATTCTGTCTTTGATAGCTTTTCTGCAAACTATTTGTGAAGCGCATTCACTTGCAGAGTAATCTGGCTCCACCAAGTGACGATTGCTGTGATTGCTAGTCGACACCTGGACCTAAGAAAACACAAAAGGGTACTAAATATTAACCTAATTTGGTGACGTGGGATTTTTCTGGATAGCTTTGAACTTCACTATATCATACATTTTAAATAGACTATCTTGAAGTGTAGATGGTAAGGGAAAACACTGAAGCAATGCAAGGAACTTACTTGTCCCACTGGATGATGATAAAATTTTGTCTTACAAAAGTACCCATTGGATTACTATTAGTAACGCCATCAACAACACCTGTGAGAATAATTGTAGGAGGGTAGGAGGGAGGCAGGACAGTAAATTAGTTTCCTGAAATTCATTCTACACCTTCCAGGTGCAGAGAGATAATGAGAGAAAGCCTGCTGGAGTATCAAGAATGTGTATGAATGAACTTGCTACACACAGTCCTTAATGTAAGGTCTAAGAGAACAAGCTCTGGACAGCTAAAAACAAAGTGGATGAAAATCACAGGTGTAAAGAAGATTATTATAAAATTATTTCTGCAAAACTAATTTTGAACAACAGCACATTCTGAAAGGGAAGTTTTTAAAGCACTTCAGGTGGCCAGGGAGAGACTATGAAAAGCCTGACAGTGAAACTGGAATTGCTTTGGATGCTGCCTGCATTGACTTTCTGAACCCATCCAAAGACCCTGGGCTTAAATTTTGTAGGCTCACAGGGGCATGAGAAAGTAGCTCTGCTGAAATTTGAAACTACCATGATGCAGTTGATACAGTTTAAATATCACTGTTAATCAATTGTAAATTTTACCATAAACAGCAGGATTTCCTTTATCATCACTGTTACATGCAGTAGTTATTTTTGGTGAGGAAGACTACGGAAAGGCTGAGCAAACTCAGTTTTACTTTGATTAATTCTTAACAAAAAAACCAATGCAAGGGGCTGACAGCTATTGGTAAGAATCATAAACCAACGTCCATGGATGTACACACACATGGGGCATACAAACTATTATAAATTAATTTAATATATATTAATATCTTTGGCTTATCATTCTCTCTGCCATAGTCCATAGCTATAAAATAATGCAGTGTTTATTTAATTTGTGTGTTCCTTTGAAAAGACTGGTTGAGGAGGAAGCCTGCTCCACGTAACAGGAGATAACTCAGCATGCCCAAGGAAGAGAAAACCAGAGGGCACCACAAGAAGAAATAGACAGGAGATTAACAAGAATGAGCAGTCTGGCTCTAGAAAGACTGGAAAGAGATTGCAAACAGGACTACACAGAAATTTGGGCACCCAGCAGCTCAAACTTAAGGTCTGTCTGCAGTGATAGTGGACAAGAAGAGAACAATCCATAAATCTTTTTTCTGTGTGTGTCACCTCAAGTTGCCTTAAGAGTTCTTTATATTAAAAAAAGTAGACATGCAACTATTTATTTAAATAAAGGTTAGCTTTTTTTAGCCCAGAATTGTTTATATCTTTTGGGGGAGCTCATTGTAAGATGAAAGCCTGAGGGATTTCACATCAGAGCGGTATTCCACTCTGCATCTTGTCACAGGAGGGAACAGACAACCTTGCAGACCAATAGAAGGTGCTAGTGTCCTAGATCCTGGTGTTATTTTGAGAAAGTGCAGGGGGTGTGAATAAAATAGCAAGGAAAATCACCTCTGGATCTGAACTGACTCCTTTTGAAGAACACATTGAGATGCTTCTAAAAACTAGATTTTTGCTTTGATTTCTTGTTAATCTGACACTGCACCTAATGGTGGGCAGGGGGGGAATTACACGTATTCTTCATGCTAAAAATCAGGGGCAAATAAAAATCTTGGGATTTTTTTCCTAGGACTTTATTCCTTTGAAATTGCAGACCTTTATGACTTATGGACTTCAGCATCAATTAGAGAGAAATGCAATCTTTGGAATCCTGAAGAATTAGTGTTAGTGTTATTGTCTCTAACAAAAGCTAGCAACACCAAATTCCACTGGCCTATAAGAAGTCATCCACTCCAGAGTTAAAAATCAGAGTTATCCCAAAACGGTAACTGACTGTCCAGCAAACAGAAGCTTAATAAGGAAGTAGAGAGCAATAAGCTGGTTAGAATACAATACAAATTAAAAGAAGAAAGTGTAAAATCTGTGTAAAATCTTAGTAAAATCTGTGCTGAAGGCTGAACTGAAGAAAATAGATACTTAGTTGAAATATCTGGTAAATCTGATTTTAAATTGTACTTTGGTGTAAGATTTTAGGATTAAAAAAAAGCCCAAGTGAGTTTTCACGAAGCAAGAGAGAAGCTACAATAAGCCAGTACTAAGGCAGACGCATGAAAACATTTTTAGCAAAAGAATTATGGCAGCTGCAGACTCCCTCATTCCTTGCTCCCTTGTAAGTACTCCAGTTGACTACAGAAAACCATTCACTAAGACCTAAACCTCTTTGCTATCAAATAATGCATAGTCTGACAAATTATATAAAAATAACAGAATTAAAATGGGTTTGCAGCTGGGTAATATGTGGTTTTTCAGTCTACAGGCAATCAGATAAAATATGGTGCGCACATTGAGATCCTATTTTATGCATAGCAGTATTTTCCTCCTATTTCTAGAACTTCTGTGTTTCTACACCTCTTAAAAAACACATAAAAAAAGAGAGGCCTAGTGTTAGCTATCACTTCTTAGCTGGCCTAAGCTGATCAGTAGTATCCATATGTGTGTGTGTTGGTTTCCTTGCTGACTGGGGCAGCAGCCAGGGTATCTGATGCAGGTGCAACAGTACCTGTAGGAATTAAACGAGGGAAGCCAGAAATAAGTAGCTTTATTTAAATGTATATAACAGGAACTCTGATAATCTTCTGCAACAGTCTACATCTAGTCTCCAACACAAAAGTGGTAGAAGAGATGTGTAGGAATGTGACTGCATGTTGAGTGGGCTCCATGTCTGCAATTTCATTTTCTCTACAGCATCTGCATAGAAAACTGTCATTTGAGCAACTCTGTTCAGATTTGTGCTTATTTCTTGGTAAACAATTACTTCAATCTAATTTATCTCATGACATTTCTATAAAACTGCTTTGTACTACAGTATTGTGAAATTTTTGTATCAGGTCTCCTCCCAGCCTTTTATTTTAGAAGTTGTTGGCTTAACTACAGTGAAAAAAATTCTGGGAACATACTGATTACATTAAAATTTGTTACATAGTAGTTTAATTACTTTTTTCCAGTAATATTCCAGCACTTATTATTTACAATCATGACAAATGCTGTGCTCTAGTTATATTGATTTAAATAGTTCAGATTGAAAGAAATTTGGTCACAGTATCTAATTTTTCAAATGTTTTTAAATTTTTAAATATTTGAATTACACAAAATAAACTAAAAGAACTATGGAACATCCATTAAACATGGCCTTTTTCAACATACTGGTTTTTTGCTTCCTCTTTCTTAATACATTCTCTAGTTCTTACCATGCCTATTGTATCTGTCTACAAATATAAAATAACAATATCATATCTTTTTTCTGATTTTTCCAATAAAACTGAGAGAAAATATTCTGAAAGGACAGAAAACCAGATAAAATTGTGGGAATGAAAAGCTGTAACACTGGACACTACAGCAGAGTTGCAAAGCACAATAATAGAATGATAAAAGGTACCAAGATACGGAGGAACACAAGGAGAGAGAAGTGCAAAGATAACAGACCTTGGAGAATTCTGCCTCTGTTCCACTTTTCTGTCAGTCAAAAATCTTGTCATGTTTGAAGTTCACATCTGCAGCAGTTCAGCTGTCTTTCCATATCTCTTTACCACTGTCATGCCACTTACAGCTTTTGCTGGTGACAGATCTGCTTCAACTGCTGAAGTAAACATCCGGAAGTTAGTGGCAAGCTAAGCTACAGAAAGAAAACATCCTCAAACCTTGGAAGACATTTTAATGTCAGATGTTATAATGTCATTTTGTCCATACAATTATGATTTCAGTTGATCCTCATGAGTGTTTGTCATTCAAACCTTTCTTCAAAAGAAACTGCAGCCTCAGTGCGAGTAGATCTGTAATCAACAGAAGCACTGAATGACGGTTGCAGGGCATTGCTTTATTTTGGAACTGACCCCTCTTTTTTGCCTTTGTTTTCTGTCTGGTGTTACCGACAGCATTTCCCACAAAGTATTTAAATAATAAAGCAATCCTGCTATTTTAATATGGGCAACATACTTAGAGCAGAACTAAATGGAGTGCTGGGGGGTAATGGTGTTTGCTTCTTTGTCTATCCTTGGCTTTTACAGTTATATAACTTATTATAACCTATCTTCCCCTGTCTACCCTGTCTTGTTCTCTGTGGTAGACCAAAGTCAGTAAAAAGTGTTTGTGCAGGACCTCTTCTGAGAGAACAAAGTGTCAATCTATATCTCCGTCTCCTACCTATGAACAATGATTAGCTCTTTGAAAGTCATTCATCCATGACCCAAACCTCTGAGAGCTGACTGCAGCAATACAACCCCAGCAGGAAGGAAAATTGCTTTTCCACACTTCATAAAAATCCTCCTTAACTGAATATTCTGATCTAGAGGAAATGCTGGCTGTCAAGACATTTTTTCCCTACCCAGTACCAGAGTGCCCCAGCCAATGTGCATGCCAAATGCTGCTGTTAATTTCTTCAGTCCTCTGTCTTTCATCATGTTTTACCAGTGACTTTAGGAGCTAGCAAGCATTGTACACACAAGGCCTCAAATAAATACTTGCATGTAATGTATAAGGGTACTTGTGTTTAAAGAGAAAGGTCAGCTTTAACCCCAGGTTTACCCATGAAAACCAAGACGTTCTCCACTGACACCACAGCACCTAGAGAGAGAAGGTATGCAAGAGTGAGGAAGCTGGTGGCACCCTGTTCCAGCAGGATCCAGGATTTCTGCACTTATTATCATATGATTAATATTCACCTCTCAGATTATGGCAGGTATATTAGCATTAAGAAAGGCTACACTAAAATATATTCTTGTATCCATGAATGAGTTTCATTCCATTATGCCTGATAGTATCATCATCATCATCACCATCATCATCATCATTATCATCAAGATCCACTATGCAGGTCATTTTTACCTTTGTCTCTTTATGCTACAGTTCTACCAGTGGCATATTCTACTACTGAGCTATTTGTTCATCAGGACAAACTGGGTAATAACTGGTGGAAAGCCACATATTTGTACAAACAGTAGAAGGAAAAGAAAAAGTCAGTAAATATTCACTGGCTAAAAAACCTAAAAAAAAACCCAAAACAAACAACAAACAAAAAAATACACCTTCAAAGCTTAAAAAGAAAAAAGTTTACTGCCTGGTAACCTTGAAGCAGTGCTAAGCTTCACTTCAATAGTGTGAGACAGAGGTTAGTAGGAGACTTAAGGATAGAAAATTTGAGCGGGAGGAGGTTGCATCTGACTGCATGCACTGGAACTGCTGTGTACTGGAGAAAGTCAGAGTTCTGGTCTACTGACAGGTGGTACAATGATAAATTAAGGTAGGTACTCAACAGAAATGTTGAGAAAATGTTTAACATTTAATTTACACTTTTGACACGTTATTCCTCATTGCTCGTTAGACCATTTAGTTTCAAGATTTCCGATTGGCACTTACATTATTGCATACTGCTATGGATTAAGACATTCTTTTGGGATTCTGGATTTTCCCTGGCATTGAAAGGAAAGATTTGGTGGCAACTCAGACATGTATAATTCAGCATGTCTAAAGTGGAAGACAGCTGTATCTGATGCATATAATTATCACTGCATATGTTTTTGTCTCTAGAATATTTCTCATAAACAGATCAAGATACTTATTAATCTTTCACATCCTTACTTACATTAAACTGATTAATAATTAAAAACATTTTAGAATTAGTTAGAACACAAAGATTTATGTATATATATGCATTTAGAACAATTTAGAATACATATTTATAGAAAAAAGACACTGATACAACTAATGTAGGAATGCTGATTTATAGCTAATTAATTTTAGCTTAATGAAACCCATGTTGCCTCATGCTTCAATTAACTCAGGCTTCTTTTCCTCTTCTATTTGTGGTTTTGCTTGTAAGTAGAACAAAGTTATTTTTGAGAAAGAAAAAAAATAGCATTGTAATTAGAAAGTGGTTATGGATAACTTAGAATAGAGAATGTAATAATAATAACATATTCCACAATAGAAATGGTCTTAACTTTAGCAACTTATGGCTGTAATTTCATATATTTTTCTGAAAAGTGAAAGAAATAGCACATAGGGACATACATTAAAAAAATAACACCCAAAAAATGCTCACAGTTCTTTTTAACCTTGCTGAAGGGCAAATATCAGTTATCTGGTTGTCAAAATCTTTCTAGGTCATTATTTCTACAGGATTTTCAGCTAAACTTGCTCAAGCTAGTACACCTTATTTACTCAAATATGTCTGTGCCAGCTTCTTCAAAAAATATTTGCTGCTTTTCTATTTTCAGGAAGAAGAGGGTGCATCAGCATCTTGCAGTTCTCACACGTCAAATATTCTTAGACTCCTGTCATGATACTTCCAAGAGGATAATAGCTACAAACATCCTACTCCAAGCTGATCAGAGCTGAACAGTTTGAAGGCAGCTCACCAATGAGCCATCCAGTGGCCAAGCACTGTGAGGCAGCATCAGTGTACATGTCAGAGCAAATGAGAACAGAGCTGACTCAGCAAGACATAAATGATCTTCCCAAATCCCAAAGGTAATGGAAAGCAAGACAGTCCTGTGTGCCACTAATCAGTCTCTCTCTCTGCTAAGGGAAGGAAATACCACTGGTGTGTAAGAGCCACTTCTAAGGATGTCCAATAACAGGACACTTGCAGGACTCATTAATTTGGTACTACACATAACAGTATACACTTTTCCTTTTGTCCACACAGTATGCACTGCATTCCATACATTGTGATTTCCAGCTCTGCACCTCTTTGTGGTAGAGGTAGTAAAATATGTCACATTCATCCTAACTCAGCAACAGTGATGGTTAACACCAGACAGTACCAACATCACCACTGTGGTTGATGTAGGCTTGCACGTGGAGCAGCTGAAAAGAAGGGTGGGGTATTTAAGCTGGTTATCTGGAGGTTACCCAGCTGCCTGCATCAACAAAAGCCTGCTATCGGTCACCACATCATGGCTGCTCTTCTGTGCCCTACTAGTGGTCATCAAAAATGAGTAAAAAACTAAATACAGCAAGTCTAAACATCTGTTCTTATAGACTCATACGCTTCATCCTGTTATTGAAACCAGTAAGAGTTTTAAAAATATTTTCCATCGAGTACTGGATTATCAATGCCTCTCATAAGCATCCACTCAAAAAGTTAAAATTCCATTTATTTGAAGACATTGGTTTTGGTAGCAATAGAAGTAACTTACTTAAATCTGTGCAGGATAATTGATATCTGATTGTTTGCTAAGTTGGGAAAAACAACTTTCTAACTTTGAGGCCTAACAGAATGTATTGGACATCACTATGTAATTAACATCACACCCAGGCAACTCTGATCAGAAGTATCCAGAATGCCCCCAGAATCACAGCTCTGATTTCTGTAATTTGCTGTCATTATCTGAAGCAACTCTTGCCTTGTAATGCAAGACAATAAATCTACGATGAGAGCAAATCTTTCCATACTGCAATTGCAGTCACAGCAGCAGCTGTTTTGCCACATGAGTACACCCGCTAGAAATAAACTAATAATCCACAGCAACTCTGGCAGCAATGACAGCATCAATCTTTATAGAGGAAAACGTGAAATTGCTTACAGCAAAGATTCAGTAGAGCTAGAAAAATTCACTACATGGAATCCTCTGCTATAAATAAGTAAAATGATACACAGGGTGTAGCCTGCAAATAATCTAATAGAAACAAAACTGGCTACAGAGATGAGACTAAAGCACAAAGGAGCACACCTCAGTACCAGTGAAAATGTGATTATCGGGATATAGAAATTCAAATACAGGAAATAAAAGATAATCTGCAGAAAGATTCGAAAGTGTTTCTAAAAGAGCTGTAACAAAATTGATGGAAACAATAGAATGAAAAAAGTTGATATAAGTGTAGTCAGAACAAAAAAAATTAGTAAAGAGTAGCACTTCGACAATAAGGAGGAAAGCATTATTTTCTAATCAAAACAGGGTTCATTTAATCACAATCAGTGTATTTGTGTCAAGCTAATAAATGACTAATGGATAAAAGACCTTACCAGCACTGCTGGGAACTATCAATTGCTACTTGGCCAAATGCAAAACACCTGCTGCCTTTAAGAAAGACAAACTTTGTAGGGAAAGGTATTGCTTTGGGTTAGAATAGCTGTACCTAGCTGGAAAAAAAAAAAAAAAAAAAAAAGCTGAAAAACAAGCCTCCAAGCCCCCAGAAGCTGAATTCAACCAGATAGTTTCATCTATGTTTAGAGACAGAGGCTCCAGGTGACACAGTTTGCTGCAGCTGAGTGAAGGAGTGTGTCCAATTATGGCCTTTAAAACAGTGAGAGGCCTGAGGGATGGGGATGTGAAGCTAATCACACAAAAGCAGAAAACCAGCATTTCTACAGACTATGTAGTTCCTAATGTCCAGTATGCCTCTATTTATCTTCTGGCTTGGCAGGGGAGGGAGAGAGGGGAAGGGAAAATGAGGTGGTTTTGGGTTTTTTTGGCTGCTTGGTTGCATTTTTAAAAATCTTTATTTTCTTCTTCCCCCAGGCCTGTGAAGTTGTGATTTGTTTTGGGAGAGTTTTTTGGGGCTGGAAGGATGGGTGGGTTGATGTTAGGTTCATCAAGCAGATGAGAAAAAAGAAAAAAACCCTTAGTGAGAACCTAAGATTGTGGGTTGGCATGGTTTTGTGTGTTACTAGTAAGCAAGTGGGTTTATAATGTGTGCAAATTGCTCATAATTTTTCATGCTGAATCCTAAAGAAAATATGGGGTATTACATGATTTCATGTCTCCAAAGGGAATTGTCACACTGCATCCAGGGCTGGGCTTGCAGGAGAACTTTACTGACAGCAATGCAACACCAACTTTAATGGTATCTATTGATGAAGCAGGAGAGTAAGTTAAATGTTCATTTATACTACTGTAAAGCTACATAGACGAGGCCTTCAAGGCTGAACTGCAAAAACACAAATTACATGATTTTGCCAGGAGTGGGAAAGGACAAAAGCAGGCACATCATGGTTTCTTTCATGATCCATGAGAATTTTTCAAGTTTGAAATCAGATTGCCAAAACACATCCAAGTTGTAATGAATTAAATCAGGAATAACTGTAAGACAAAAAAAAGTGCAGCATCTATGAAATGTTGATTTAACAGAATTGAGAATACCATTTATTCTGTTAATAAGACATCATTTAGCTGATTTTTCTTTCCTCCCATTTCTCTCAGTGGTTAATCATGGTTCAGCACACCGTGGTAAAGACGTGCATAAGCACACAGAAGAAGTAAGCTCCCTCACACTTGTCAGGAAACTCCACAAATGCCAGAGAGGTTTATGTCCAAAAAGGAGACAGAGGAGTCCTATAACTTTATTCTAATAAAGAGAGAGTCCACTTGGACACAGAGACGCAGAGTTTTCTCTCCTGAGGTTCTCAGGGGCACAGCCTGCTTTTATCCTGCACTCCCGGCCGCATGTTGCCCTCTTCCTTTGCCCATCGCTGAGGCACAAGGAGGGTACAGCCTTCCCGAACCGCCTGCCACATATCTCCCCCTTGAACCTACTATTTTATTCCAAAGTTCAGCAACTCAGGCTTGTGGTTGTCTGTTTCATAAGCCAAGCTGCCTGGGCTCTGCAACAAACCTGCTGCCAAAGACAGAGATACCATTACTCATTTCAGGGACTTTAACACCCACACCTTCACCCATCAAATCATTTGTAAAGACACTGGCTTTCCTCTCGCGCTTTTCCCACACTTCACGGCCTGGCCGTGGGTAACTCTCACAGTGCAGCTCCAAAGTGTGAAAGGCTCATCCTGCCACTGCTGCAAGAAGCGGCCACAGGCAATAAAGCACCACAAATTATGGAGTTAAAAAAGGAGTTTAATTAAGGAGTTTAATCTTCCGGCCCGGCCCTTTAACCCTCAGCTGCCCGCCCCGCGGTTCCTGACGCCCCGCCGAAGGTGGGCGGGGCCAGGCGCGGGTGCGCGCGGCGCTCGCGGCGTGACGCGATGCTCGGGGCGCACCAATGGGAGGCGGCGGCGGCTGCGTTTGAACGACGCGTAGCGGCAGGCGCGGGTGGTGCCGCCCCGCGGGGCCGAGCGGTCGCTGCTGCGCGTCCCGGGGGCCGAGCGGGGCACAGCCGGGCCCAGCCAGGCCGCGGGGCCACAGCCGGGCCCAGCCAGGCCGCGGGGCCACAGCCGGGCCGCAGGGAGAGAGGAGCTGGACGTGCGCAGAGCGGGAGAACCGAGCTGCGGAACAAGGGAAAATCCAGGCCGCTGCTGCGCCCGGATCCGTGCGGGCCGTCCCGCCTCCGCCGGGGGCTCGGACGGCCGCAGCCGGTCGGGGGAAGGGCCCGGCTCTGCGCTCCCCTTCCGAGGAGGTACGGCCGGCCGTGCGGGGTGCTGGGGCGCTGTGCCTGCGCTTAGAGGAGACCCCAGGCGAGCTCTCGGCTCCGGCGCCGGTGTTGTTTAAAGCCCGGCCCGGCCCTGCCGCGGACGCCGAGCGCTTTGCAGTTCAGCGTGGTCGGGACAGCGGCCTCGGTGAGCATGGCCAGAGCTGCGTGTCCTTTCCTGGCTGTGGGGCTTTGCTGTGTGTGTTCCTCCGCTTAAAACTGCGCCGAGCTTCACTCCTCTGTCCCTGTGCCTTTTCCTTTAGCGTCGGGGGTACGTAGTGCCACCCCAGCTTCGTGAGTTCCTCGCACACTCTACTTTTATAGGTAGAAGATGGCAGAATCCTCGAGGAAGTCCTTCAAAGACAGCCTGAGCGATATAAAACAACGTATGAAAGAGAAAAGAACTCAGAAATGGTTAAGGCTGGGCAAAACTACCCAGTTCTCCACCGTAAAGGCCAAAAGAGCAAGTAAGATGCTTAAATGTCTTAGGACTTATAATTTACTTGTTTTCTTTTCAGTCCCATTTGAAACACTCACTGTTGCATTGCAGAGAACACCTCCAACCAAATGAAGATCATTCAAGCAAACAACAGAGATCTGGCTCTGTCCTTGCAAGAACACAAGCTCAAACTAAGGGAAGCTGAAGCTACCATTCTTCAGCTAAGGAAAGAGTATCACATTTTGAAGGCTCAAATGTTTGACTTGCAAAGAAATCATAGGCTCCAGCAAGAACAAGGACGTGTGGAGGTATTTTTAATAACTATTTGAGCTGGTGAAGCTGAACATGACAATCTGTACCAATCCATTGATAGATATCTTTATGATCTTAAATGTTTCATAAAACATTAACTCAGTATGTTCAATGGGGGTTTTTTTCACCTAACTTGGTATGCTGGTTTGGGTACCTTGACACATAGTAATGAATTTTTTTTCTCACTACTCTTTCTCATTTACTTAAAATAAGAAAGAGTAAACATAAAAACTTAATTAACAAAAATTAAAGTCTATCTTCTGTAAATTTTGTAGGGAGCTTATCACATGTGAAGGCACCTGACAGAGGTTTCTTCAGATTTTAGTTATAATGCTGATGAGTTTGTAGTTGATATTAGAGGATGATAGTAACAGTGTTACTGTCCTTCCTTTGTCCATTAGAACCGACTGTCAGCCTTGAATGAGATAATTTCCAAAGTCTCTCAGAATTTACTGGACTCAGTCGCTCTCCTTGGCCCAGCAAAGGACTTGTGTTCCACAGATGTAGTGAGTGCCTTTTCCTCTTGAGGAGCAGGACTTCTCTTTCTGATGGCCTTCACTTCTTCCACCACAGCTGCACATAGATTTTTAGATCTGAGCCCTAGTTCAGAGCAAGGACTAGTCCCACAGTTCCCAGCATCCCGGGGTGCACACTGTGGGGGTGTCTCAGTAAGTGATAAGTGGGACTGAGGCTCTGCTAGGCAGTGGTTGGAGCACCCTGATTTTCTGGGGTTTTATGCACAGTTCCTTCCCCTGTCTGCTGGCTGTAGGATTGAGCTGGGGATGAATGTGCTGATGTGCAGAGGCTGAGAAGGTGGCTGGCGTTAGCCACAGCACTTGGTATTAGCTAGACAGAAAGAGAGTCAAGAGTCTCTTTGGTGCTTTTGGGGTAGCTTGGCTGTTGTGTAAAATTTGTAGATGGTGCAAACTTGTTTCAGCCATATAATCACAGTAAGATTTATTTTGTTGACAGAATCAAAGAGTGCTTTCTTCAGGTCCTGGAAACGGTTGCAGTGTCACAGGACCAACACATTCAATGTAAGTATCGTTGATTAATGCCTGGCTATCTTTGGAAAAATCTGTTACAGGAAGTTTAATTTTCTGGCTGGAAAAAGGGAAGCAACCCAGTGTAATGAAAACTGTTCCTTATGTTAAACTTTATTGCTGTTCAGTAAATACTACCTTTGGTATTTTCTCTAGAGGACCTCTAAAGTGTGTTCTTGAAGACAGTCCTGTCCTTCCAAGTGGGATGGAAGCTGGTGGTGACAGAAATTCTTTGGCAAAGATCTCTGTGGAATCTGACAGTGACATTTCCTTTACCAAAATAATTCCAAGTGAAGGTAACTAAATCAAAGTATCAGACATTGCTCTATTTTTGAATTAGGAAAACAATGTGTGAGTATAAGTTTTTAAAAATTGCTGCTTTTAAAGGAACTGATAAGTATTTCTGCTTCTTGTCATAAAGGGCAAATACTAATGCTGTCCACTGTTTAAATGAAGATGTCCAGCAAAATGGGGAGGAATTTGAAACTGCCTTATCTTCTCTATAGCTGCAGTCCAGTTTCATTATCTATCAAACAGTTCAACCAAGTAAAATTGCCTTTATACAATCATTAACATTTATGAAATCGATAAAAACTTGTTAACAAAGCAAAATATTCAGGAAAATGAATGATCTGTAAATAACCTTTCCAAAAGGAACAGTTTAGAGGAAAATACCAGTGTTATATTACCTAACTGCTTTCTGCATGGAAGCCATATTAAGCAGAGCTTATCTCAATTGCCAAGTCCTAGTTTATAAAATTCTGTGGAGAAAACCCAGAGAATAGACTGAATTTTTGACAGGTTCAGAATTTTTGCAGGTTTTTCTGTTTGCCTTTAATATGACATTTTCCCTTCAATTACAAGGACAGCCATCTGATTTTCATCTGAACAGCACAGAGCCAGAGCTGGAAAATATTTCTTCATGTGTAAAGTTTGGATGTGGTAGCGTGTTACCAAAAAGTGTATCCACCAGACGTCACTTTTCAACGATGAGGAACCCTGATGTAATTTGTACTGATGTCTTGGACTGTTTAGAAGCACCTGATTCAGTAAAAGAACTTTCTGAACAGGATGAAATTAGGCTTGAGGAAAGTCTAGAGAAGTGTGCTACAGAAAATACAAAGGCAGCTGTTCCTCACTTGAATGAAAGCAAGGTTGATTCAGAGCTGGTGTTGAGGCAGAAAACTTCTGAAACTGCACAGTTGAAATTGAAACGTAATTCTGATCTTAAACAACCAGAGTGTAAAAGCAGAAAAAAACCTCAACGAAGGAAAGAAAAGCATCAGAAAGGAAAACTGGAACGGCCACTTACTTCCCAACAAAGACCAGGAAAACTGGGTAAAGAGGCTTCTAAAGAAAAGCAGAATTTCGTGGGTCGCATCAGTGATGCTTATGACTTTCATTTGGAAGAGAGTGTCCATCTTACACCTTTTCGACAAAACAAGGTGAACAACAGTGATACTGAAGTGGAGGATGAAGAAGACTCAGCTGAAACCAATACCCTTGAGTCAAGCAGTACTGCAGGGGACTCAGATGACAGCCTCTATGAGCCTTACAAGAGTAAATCAAAGAAAAGGCAAAGTTCAGTGGATGAGAGCCCTATGTCACCAATCCATCCAAGGCCAAGGTCTAAAAGATGTTTGGCACAGCGTGAGCAGAAGCTCTGTCATGAAGAAAAGACTGAAAACAAATCAAGTGATAAGTCCATTAGTAAGTACAGAAAGTGTTCTGTAATTGGTTTTGTTTTCTTGAAAGATAACATTGTTTAGGAGATTTAGGCTTTTTTATTTTAGTGTTTGTTTTTTTTTTTTTTAATAGCAACTAAAAGAGTAATGTTTTAAGAATGGTTAGATTTTCTTTAAAGCTTGCTTATCTGAATGAACTGAACTTTTCCTAATTTCTTCACAGAGCAGCCTCCTGAGCCATCTCGTGGGCATCTCTGTGATGTTACCAATACAGCTGCAGTGCTCCCCAGCACTGGGGATGCAGAAATTGTCCCTGAAGGTGAAGGACCTCAGTCCCCAAAACGCAAGAGGCGAAGCTGTAGTGTTACTGTGAACTACAAAGAACCAAGTATTGTAGCGTAAGTGTCTTGACTTTTCAGTTTGACATAAAGTTCATGATGTTCTGTCCAACAGAGGATTTTAAAAGCTTATTTAGATCTTGAAAACAAGACCTTAAAAAATGAGCTCAAAGAACTCAAATTCTAAAGTTAATAATACAGCCTATTTCATGTGAAATGGACCTTACTAGCTAAAAGTTATTGTTTTGAGTGATGTAGGGAACAGAACTCATTTTGCCTTTTTTTTTCTTTCAAACAGGAAACTCAGGAGAGGAGATCCATTTACAGATACAAAGTTCCTGTGTTCTCCAATTTTCAAGCTGAAAAAAGACATTAAGCGACATTCTCATAAGATTCTATGAAAATATCCAGTGAGAAATTGGTTAGTTGTCTTTGAGGTCCTCAGCAAAACCATGCTTCTGCCATGAAGAAAATAATTTCATTTCAAAATACTTCATACTTTCCTGGATGAAGTATTTTGTTGCACAATATGTTATATAAATATGTAAATATTTGTGTGCCTAGTATTAAAGACATCAGATTTAGGGGGCCTGGATTTATTCTAGTGACTTATTTTTAATGATACAGATTGATTACTTTTATAACTAAAGTGATTCTATTCAAGCTCCTTTTGAACAGATCTGGGAGTATATGGGAAATCTCTGATGGATAAGATGGTGAATATCATTGTATGGGTGAACTTTAGGCACTTCACATGTTTTGAGCAGCAAGTATTTTTAATAACTGTACAGATCTTGTTTATGTGATGGCTGTAGTTTCATGTAGAATCTTACAATAAACATCTTAGTCTTTTGAAACAGCTCTGAGTGAATTCTGTTCTTTTGGCAGTTTCCAGAGTTGCTCCAAAGACAATAATGTCAGCAGTGGTCATTACAGGCCTGTGTATTCTGTCCCCATCTTATGTGGTGGCATAAGCACTGTTTAGAAGCAATTCTGCAGCTGCCATTTGATTCTGTAGCTGCAGCTCTCAAAAGCAGCAACTTAGGCTTAGTTGGTCCTGCATTGAGTGAGTGCAAGTTAGTGTCAACCAGACAGAAACAAAGCAAATTTCTCCAGGTGAAGAAGGCTCCACTTGGATCCCAACTGTTGTGGGACATTGATAACAGTTTATAATAATTTTGTCCCTGCTTTGCCCAGTGCCTTTCCCAGAGGAAGAGTGCCACATTTAAGCTTGTGCTATTTGGTGCCACACTAGGCTGCATATGAGAACAACAGTGTTCTCAACTGTCCACCACTCAAACTACTTCCACTTTGCTTGAGACACACTGAAGTATTAATAGGTTTGTGAATACCCAAAAGAAAGCTACATTCTAAACACCTACTGGGAAAACACAGAAACTACATGCTCTTCCTTTGTTTTGTAAGTCTGCCTGTCCCACTTCAATAGGTGCAAGATCTCTCCCTTTCAGTAATAAAACTGTTACTTACTATTTTATGTGTAGCTTCTTCCATGGCTCTCAGTACTACTAATACTAGCTTCAGCTACTAAGCATTTGAAAATAGTCATTCACAACACAGCCTTTGGATGTTTGAATGGAAACTTTGCTTTACCTTTGGATCCTAAAATTCTAGCCACATGGCCTCGCCATCTCTGGAATTCTAGGACTACAGAAACTTAAGCAGAGTGGTTGAACTATAGTGTTAGAGCCTCATCCTAATAATGTCAAGGTTGTGGGTCCTATCCCTGTATCATCCATTTGTGTTAGAGGTGCACTTAATGATCCTTGAGGGTGTTCTGTCAACCCCAGGTGCTCTTTAAGGAGACAAATCTGCAACAGCTGTTTTAGCAGGGAGAGAAAAAGGATAGGGTCATTGTAGAGCAACCCAAGGCAGGTGTTGTGGGTCTGGGTAGGTTTTTTTCTTACTGGAGCAAGCTTTAAAAATTGAAGCGATGTAGTACCAAGTAATGAAAAAAAGAGACCAAAATAAGTAGGGTTTTGTACATATATAATTTAAAACTATTCTGTACCAGTACAATATATTAATTTGACAAATGTAAAGTTCATCAGCTGTTAAAGCATTTGCAAAACCACATATCCTACCATAACTTTATTGCACAGTATCTATGAAAATATTAATTCTTAAATTAGAAAACACGTTTCAATATAGAAGAGACAATCTGATTGAAAGACGATAAGAAAATCTACTCTGAAAATAACAAAAATTCACAGGTTACCAAGCTTAACAGGTGCATCTGTAGGCCCAATCTACAAAACAGGTCTTTAGTATCCTGTTCTGGCTATTAAAGAAAAAGTACTCACTGTACCTTTGTTATAGATCCCAATGTAGGTCAGACTAAATTCATACAAAACACGATGGCAAGTCCAGCATTAACATTTTGAATACCTTGGGTACCACATTTACTACTTCTAGATAGTTCCTGACATCTCCTTGCTGAATTGATCTGTGATCTAACATTGCACAGGTATTTTGCAGGAATAGATTCTTTGACACAGCACAGCATTGGTTTTCTCTCTCATAACTTGAATTTTACCAGTATAACATCTGTAAATATAAAACACCAAGAATGAAAATTTAATCTGTTTTTCACAAAAGCAGTTATAACTTACAAATTCTAATTAGAAAATGTCAAGGGACAGCTTTTTGGCCTGTACTCATCTCCAGTAAGGATTTAAGTGTACCTCTTAAATGTAGTGTAAGCAGCAAAATGTATATATATTTTATGTATATATGAGTGTGTGTTCCTTTGGAAGGTATACTAAGAGCTGTAAAATGTTAATATGTTCCTGGGTCTAAATAATCACAGTTAATATGCATTTACAATAAAGCTTGGTAGAAAATCCAGTTTACCACAGAGCCAAGTATCTAAGCTCGAAGCTGTCCTATGTTGTCTTCCTTTGTGTACAATAGTCTTATTTCTGCTGAACAACCTAAAGAATTTAGCAGTGAGGAGTAGTAAGCAGGGTGGATCATCAAGTGCACAAAACCTTAACTCTACTGAGCCAATTAGAATTGTCTAGTAGATGCAAAGTAGTCTGTAAAGTTATTTTGGGTACTTATGTCCTGCATAAGCCAAGTCACTATGACGTTGCGCATCTAGCCAGATTTTTTTTTTCTTTTTTCTTTTTTTTTTTTTTTTAAGAGTGGTTATGAGATTACAATTTGCAGGTAAAATATTTATCAAAACTGAAAATTAATAGAAAAACTTGCATCTATCAAAGATCACAGGCAGTCCTTTTTCAGAACTGACTGCTCTTCTCTCACAGCTTCTCAACCAGCTGAGTGTTTCTTTTAAAAAATAATATCTTATAAAAAGATTCTACAAAGAAACAAGTGTTTCAGAACCCCCCCACACCTGTTGTTTTCCCTTACAATTTTCTTTTTTACTGGAAAAAATAATAAAACTTTATCAAATAGGTACTGCATTAGGTAAGCTATAACATTAGGTAAGCTATAACATCTGTTGTCTGGGAATTTTCTTCATCTTCCCAAACATGTGCAACTTCCCCCATGTTTGTGGGGTTTCTGAGGCTGTAGCTGATAAACTTATTAGGAACATAAGGTAATCGGCACACAAAAGAAATATTCCGTAATTAAATACATTATAAAGCATTTTAATAAAATAATTTTTGTAACTTCAGTATAATACATGTTTGCAAAACTAAAAGGGTTTTTAAAAGTGCTAAGTATTAAACAGAAGTTTCTTAAAAGTCCACAACTCATATATAGAACGGCTTTCCCTGTCCATAACATAGGCACACTATTTGGTTGTAAAAAAGACAGTGTCACTTGTCAATTAATCCAGCTTCTTTAATTTTTGTGTAGAAGAATTTCTCCAGTATATTGGCACATTTGTAGTATTCACTCTCGGGGGGGTTGTACTCTCTGCAGTTTGTAAAGACTCGCTGCAAGTCTGCCATGAACAATTTCTTAGACACGTAGTACCTGTTCTTGAGGCGCTCACTCATTGTTTTGAGATCTGCACAGAAGAAAAATAGATTAACAGCGTTGGATTCAAATACGTTTTGTGTGCAGTGTCCCTTCAGACTGATTTGCCATTTAACATGAACTGGCAAAGCTAGGATTTGGAATGGAAATTGCCTTCATCTCAGGCAGGGTCTGTATTTTAGCTTCAAAAGTAAGTGAGCTGCTGGAACTAAGCAATACTTCAAGGATGAATTTATGTAGCATTTATTTTTAATTCTTTAAAACATTAAAGCTTTTTTTGTTCTGTTCTCATACTTAGAGCTCTGAGTTTTCTGTGTTTATTAGATGTCCCTAATCCTCTTCTGACTGTCCTGAGACAACCTGTTCTCAGCTCTGCTGGAGGAGGCCTTAGGGGTATATGGGCAAAGAATTCAAACATCACAAAACATGTACATTAAACTAAAATCCTTACTGCTGTGCAAACACAGCAGAGAAGATACATTGGTCTGTCTACACTACAAGCAGGATTTGTAGCCTTGAAAAAAAAAAGATAAAATTTGTTCTACGCTCTACATATATTTTTATTACCTCTTCAGAGTTTATAGTTGTATATCCTTTTTAAGAACCATGTGAGAACTGATCTCCCCTGGTTTCAGAGCATCATGCAAAACATTTACTTACAGAACATTCTTTAAGAAGTGTTCTCCTTTAAGAAGTGTTCTCCTTTATACTAAAATCAGTCATCCATAAAATATGTAAATCATCTGTTCTCCACATAGTCACTTTTCACGTTCCCAGCAATTCTCATCAAGCATTTAAAAATTCTGTCTACATTACAAGTGTTCTAGGAGTGAGTACAGGAATAGAAGTAGTGGGAGGTGTGCTGGATGCCTTGGCTTTTCTCACCTCAGATGCTCTAACTAGTTTTTAGCAATGTTTGAGCCAGGCATCAACAGCACCTTTGTGAATCTGAAACAGAAGTAGCTGAATTGAAGAGGACTTAATGTCAATGAGTATTGCAAGGACACCAGAGACCAAAGACCTCCAATGCAAAGGAATTGAAATTTTTAACTTCAGATTTTAAAATATGGTTGTATTTTTGTTTTGGTAATGGTTTCGGGGGTTTTGGGGGGTGGGTTGGGTTTTTTTAAGGGGAATTTGAATTTATTAAAGGAGAAGAAACACTTTCAAATTGACAGGATGGGATTATTCAAGGAAAGTTTAATGGACGCTCTCAAATACTTTTTCTAATGGTACAGAACCTGCTACTCCCTAGTTTTGCACAGTATTTTGCAAAAGTAAAGGCTCATTCAGCTCCCATTAAGTCTGAAATTCAGGTGCCTATACCTAAAGTAGATATCCATAGACTAATTATAGCACCCAGCTGAGAAGGCTGTTCAGCTTGCCCTGAAGAAAATGTTGCCTGGCTAGAGAGTTAAGCTGTCGTCCTTTAAGCACAGTCAAAGTTTGGTTCCATCTGTCACTCAGCCATACAGCTTTTGAATAGCAGATGAAAAGGAGAAAAAACCCCAAAGAGTTTTGCTTGATACAGCACCTGAAGAGCACTTAAAACAGGGTAAAAAAGCATTTCTACATGAGAACTGACCTTAGGAGGTAGTAAAAAAAATTTACAGCCATACGTCTCAAAAATTGTACCATTTAGTCTGCATACAAACATAAATGCAACTGTTCTATCTTGTCTGAACAACTTTTTACAGTATCAGCATGCTAGCAGGGAGAGCAGAAAGAAATCTGAATTTATCACAAATCAAGGCACAGTTTAGTCATGCTGGGTTCCTTAGCTGAAAAAAAACAAAGCAAAACTAAACCAAAGACCTCAGCTCAATCCTCAAAGTAAACTGCTGCCCCTACCGCTACTGTAATGCATCTGAACAAGGAAAGGACAGACAACATTCCTACTTTGAGTTTGCCAACTTAGGTAAGTTATTTGTAACCCACTGTTCAGATTAAACAGATTTCTGAGCTAGACCACTCAGAAAAGCAGACAGAGAAAACTCTGCCACAGAAGGGAATTCACATTCTTTTTCTTCATTGCTAGAAAATAAATCTGTGTTGGGGGTACAGGAAGCCAGCAATTGGTTTATAAACTATATATACATCTGCTATTTGGGAATGGTAATTTGAATATTAAAAAATAATTAAACTAAATTGATAGACATGGGCTTGGAGCCCACGCACAAAGCAACATGAACAAATACTTTTATTCTCTGAGAAACAGATAGCTAATAGTCTGCCATGAACCTGTATTTCATTCTCTAATGATATTAAAGGGTTCAGAAACTGAAATCAAAATTATAGAGGTGAGTA
This sequence comes from Melospiza georgiana, assembly GCF_028018845.1. Classification (NCBI taxonomy): domain Eukaryota; kingdom Metazoa; phylum Chordata; class Aves; order Passeriformes; family Passerellidae; genus Melospiza; species Melospiza georgiana. The sequence continues at coordinate 37,651,197 of NC_080430.1, read as the reverse complement.
TTGCACAAATGAGGAAGGAGTGCCAGAATTCAGATTTTAAATCTGATGCAGTACAAATCAAGCATTCTTTTAGAGAATCACTGAATTATCATTGAAATTATGTGTCCCAGAAGTCAAAAGCTGGGTCATAAGAGAAGCAGTCAAAAGAAAAACATTAGCAGTCGTGTACTTCCCTTTGCAAGCAATGCTACACAAAAAATAGCTGTGTTACTTAGAAGTAAAAATAAAGAAATAAATGTAACACCTCAGAAAACTGTGGCAGATCTAAAAGAGAAAGATAAAAGTTAGCTTAAAATTAGTTGCATGAAGCATTTTCCTAAACTTAAATTGGAGCAAAGTATTAAGACTTACTTAGAAAACCCTGTGACCTTTGAACATATTTTCTCTATATGATTTAGAAATCTTAAATCTGTATTTCAAAGCAACTCAAATGCTCAGGTGTTCCTGAAAGTTTGCCTTGCCTTCAGGTTTTTTAACAAATGAGTGGGATCTGCGATGACCAGTTACCACACACAGCAATATATCCCTACAATTCACCTACACCAGCTGAGTCCTGAAAGCTTCCAGCTGACTGCACCATTTAAGAGATTGTTAAGAGTTCTCTAGGGCACACTAAGATTTCAGATAGGTACACCACACATGTTTCACAGAGGTCACAGAGCACTCATCAATTTCAAACAACAGCATCACACTCTTGACACTTCACAGCTGCAAGGTATTCAGCTGCAAGTAACATATATCTTTTACCATAAAACAATCAGATTAAAATTTATCTGCTATGTCTGCAGCTATAATGATTTTTAAACTCTACTTAAAAAATGTTAATGGCATTACCCATGGGAAACCTTATAACTTCATAATATCCAGGAGCTTCTGTTCTCTTCACGGGTTCCATGAAGGGCCAAGCGCTTTGATGGCTCTTTGGTAAAGAAAAAAGTAAGGTATCTAATATGGAAACTAGATATTGGAAATAATTTTAAAATATTTAAAGAAAGTAAACTAGAGCTAGCACTCACCTTGACTTGCTGCAGGATGGTTTTTAACGTGCTGTAAAGTTGATCTGGATCCTTGGACTCCTTACTTGAAGGAAAATATAAATACAAAAAGATTAGTTTGAGTCCTTTATCTTTGTTCCTACAATCTACATCTTACCTAAAAGCAACTCTAAAGTTTCAAGCATTTTATGGAAGAAATAAAATTTAAAACAAGCAAACAAACCCAAACAAAAATCCTCAAAAAAGAACCCCCCTACCCAAACCACACTTGCCCATAATAAAAAATAAAATAAAAAATACCACCAAAAAGCCAGTTGTCGATTATTTGATTTCCAGTGGATGGAAGGAAATACTAAGTGACATTGTTTAAAGACTTTTCTCACAGGAATATCCCAACTGCTTCAACACTTTACTTTGTGTAGCACTTACCCTCTTTCTTTTCCACTTGGTTTCCAGCCAGTCTCTCCTGTACACCAACAACATGAGATATTATATGGGAACTACAGTAGGTCAAAACATTAACTGAATTATTGCAACTCAAAGAAGAAAAGCCATTTCAGCACTACTGCAGTAAAATGGGTTTGTTTTAATAAAAGCTACTCCTAATAAATAACATAACGATCTAGCCCGCAGCTCCATTCAATTTCCTATGTGATTCTTCCACCAGACTGCTGAAAAGATTCTACAATATTTCTGTATGAAACACATTTCTTTTCAATAATTCAATACATACTTTACTGCAACCCACCCCTCGAAAGAATAATCGTGACAAAGTTATCCAATCTGATTCCCCAGGGACAATGAATAAATTGCAGAAAAGCATAGCCAAAAAAATGTCCCCCAAAATATGATACTTAATTATTTTAAATTCTGTTTTGTCCTGTACGTTCATGCCTAGCACAGAAATCATTGTTGTTTGGGAGTACAGTGCATTAAAATGGTGCCAGAGGGAAAATGCTGCCTATACTGTGATACAAATCAAAGAGGGATCACATGTAAGTAAAATTATACGCACATACATAAAAGAGGATCAGCCTGGGATGCCTTGGGGAAATCTCAAAGACAGCAGTTGTAATGGAAATACAATAATCTTCACAGAAATCAAATCAGCAGACCAAAACAATTACATTCTAATAAAAAAGAACTATGTGGCTACATTAGTATTTCTAGTCTTGGACCTTTCTTGGGCTATTCTGCTTCTGTTCTACATTAAAAGAGTTTGATACATACTAATGCCAGGAATGCTCTCTATAGGAATCTGCCGTACTCCATCTTTGAAGCAAGAAAGGCCAGGATAAACTTTTCGGATTTGAGCTTGCTTCCTTTCTATGAGCTTTTTAATGATCTGTAATAAAGCAGCAGAGAAAACAAAAAATAATTTATTTGGTCTAAAGTCACCCAGAAGATTAATGCAAAGCTGTGGTGAACAGAAACATTCGCACATCCTAACTTTGCAGTCCTTTTCCATGAAGCTGAAAATGGGGCTGAGCTACCTGAGCAAACACTGATCCTGCAAATGAAGCTACTGAGTCTCTCAGCTATTTTGGCACAAATCTAGAAAGAAAGGAGTCATTGCTGGCTCTATTGATCACAAGCTGCACAGCTCTTGGGAAGACAGGAGCAGAGGTAGAGAAGGAAATTTTCTGGAAAAAGGTTTGAGAACTGGCTGTAAAATTTTAACAACTGCAACTTCTGAAATGCTTCAGCACAGCTGGTCAAAAAATTCAAGGCACATAGTGAATGCATGTATTTTTATGTACATACATATTCATATTCCAATATTTTAGAAATTAGAAACCCATTCACTTCAAAATCTCCATATATATATCTGTAGGAGTTGCTTATGTATCAATCAAAGATACTCTCATCAAAGATTTTCTCTGGAGGATGTCAGAATGATTGACTCTTCAGAACCAAAATTCTACTCTCTTGCAAATGCTAGGGAAAGGCTTTTCCCACTCCAGGGTAAACTCTGTTTTACTTTGCAACCTTATTACCTCAAATTCTAAGCAATTTGCTTTGGTGCTCTTGATACCCACTTAGATACTTATTTAAGCTTTGTGTGTCCTGGATATGTGACTTTCAAAACTTTGTAACTTGGAGTAAACAAATGCACAGCCATGCACACTGCCAGTCTGACAGAATAATTTCTTTGGAAATAATAAAAATGGACATATTTTTATTTTTAAGGACCTTCACTCCCTCATACAGAGTATTTCCTCTCAAAAGAAGAGGAAAAAGTTAAATTCAGACTTTTTTTTACCAAAATTAAAAAGTCAGGTTTGAACAATCTTGAAAGAACAAATTATAAATACTATTTCTTTAAAAACCAAGGGAAGTATTTAAAAACAAGCGGGAATGTCATAATTATTTCGCTAATAAACTGCTTTATTATGTAGAATATTATTAAGGACTAAATAAAAAACAACCCACATAAAATCCAAAGAGGGACAGACTGGAAATTAAGACAGTCCACCCTTGATTTATATATTTTTAAAATGGCAGAAAAAAAAGAATCCTCTTTCTTTCAAGTAAAACAGGCCATGCAACACAAACACTCCATTTAAATGTCACTCTAATGAACACTACTGATACGGGAGGGAAGGAACTGACAAAGTCATTACAAAAAATCAATCTCACAAGATTTTGCTTAGTTAACTACCACAAAATTGAACTGTGAATTACTCCTGAAAATACCAGTACTTTAACCGTCTTGCTCTTGTTTAGTCAGCAAGTTAGAATTTCATGCTTCAACTACAAAATTTTGGCACTGGGACTTGAATGAAGGGATTATTCTAACTAATAAAAGTATGTACTCAAATTTAAGCACCAAAGCAAAGAAGAGAGCTAGCCTGGCACCCACTGAACTGTTTCTAAACATCTGAATAGAGAGTAACATTCAACATTTCATTTCAACCTTCACCTCTTTTTGCTTTTTGATGATGACAGAAAATTCTGTGTAGGGGATCCTTGGATTTAATTCACATCCCATTAATGTGGCACCCTCATAATCCTTGATGTAGCCAACATACTTTGCTTTTGGTACTTTAATATCTTTGGAGAAACCCTGAAAAAGAAGAAAAAATATAACTTAAATTGTCATTATGCCATTTTTCTTTTATGTTTTTGTTTTAACTGAAATGAATGAGGATTGAGAACCAAATTCATCATAATGTAAAAATACAACAGTGAGCTACATACCATGGTTCAGTGTTGCATGAACCTTCTCATGGGAGGCACTTGATAAAAGAACAGTTAATTGCTAAGAAGGGCAACTGGGGAGATTGTATTCAGTTTGAATGTGTGAAGAGTAGATTGTACCAGTTTTATATGCAGAACCATAGAACTGGCTGGAAGGAACTTGAGGAGGTCATCTAGCCCCATCTCAGTTCAGAACACATCATATCTGGCTGATCAAGGCCATGACCAATCCTGAATATTGTAAAAGGACAGAGATTCCACCACCTCGCTCAGCAACATTTTTCAGTATTTCACCACCCTCAGGACAGGAAAGGAAAAAAACAATTTCTTTCTACCTGGTTGCAATTTCCCATTATTCAGGTAATCTTCACTGCCTAATGCTGTACACCTCTGAAAAAAATCTGACTCCATTTTGCTGACCAGATAGTTGACACCTGTTTATCAAATCTGCTTTACAGAACAGACATTGCCATCTTTCCTGAATTTGAACCTCATGCTTTAGATCAGGAATGTAAGTGCAGATCAGCTGTAAGTGCAGGTCAGGTAAGTTTTCATCTATCACAGGTATGCCTAGTCCTTCTTTATACTTCTTATAGGATCAGTGAATGAACTGACATTTTACTAGTTTTTAGACTAGACAAATTATAGACTATACCATATACTTATGTTCAGATGATTCTAGCAAAGTAAAATGTATTAGAAGCCAAAAACATTACATGAGATGAGCACATTTTATAGATAAAAAATACACATGTAAAATTGCACTATATATTTTATCCAATTACTTTGTCATGCCTAGTTATTTAGTCAACCCTACTAGATATAAAACTTCTTGCACAAAGTAATTTCTTGCATTGAACCTACTTGTTTTTTGAAGTAGCCGATAGCATATTCATCTGCATACGTGAGAAAGTTGAGAATGTTGTGTTTGATGTGGTACTCCTTCAGATGGTTCATCAAGTGAGTCCCATAACCCTGGGTGAAACATAGCAGGAAAAAGCCATGACATATTAGAACCTGCGGACCCTGGGTTATTACACACTGTTTTTCAAAATGCAATCTTTCCTTCAGATCCTCTTTAAAAGACTTTCTCTTAATTAAGTGGGTGTTGCACATTCAAGAGCAAACTCTTTTGAGCCTTGTAGGGGTATCTTTGTGACCCAGCATGGAAGTTGTAATTCAACGTGCCCACCTCTTTTTTTTTTTTTTTGTTCCTCTTTTAAATTAGATATCAACCATTAAAATCACATACTTCACCCATAACAAAACTGCACATACTGTAACAATAGAGCATCCTTTCTGAGCCATATCACTTCAAAACTACAAAGCAGTAACAATACTGAAATTATTCCAGTGTTCTGTGCAGCTGTAGCAAAACAGTCTCTGCCTCAAAGAATTTATTATCTAAGCTTATCATAAGCATAAAAAGGAACAGTGAACAATTACCATAATAAGGAGCAGAAAATTATAGAGTCCACAATCAAATAAACAGCTACACCTTCTGACTGCACATAGGTATGATTTCCATTTAAATTCAGCCCCAAAGTAAACAACAGGTTGCATTTATTCACATTGCCAAGGAAGCTATAGTCATCCCCTTCTGCTGTGATACGAAGAAATGTAAAATAGATAGGTAATCCCATAATAATGTTTTGTTCCTGCAAATGTTTCCATTTTCTCAAAATGCAGACTAACAGGACACTTAGAGAAACATACACAGATTCCTTTTGGGTACTCTGCTCTTCAAAACTGGGAAAATTTTTACTTATGTAAAAAAGCCAGAAAAAATGACTTAGAAAATACAAACTTCTGATTTAATTTACAATTTCATAGACCCAAATATGGCAAGTGCCAGATAGGAAACTAAGCCACATACAGTAATACTTAAAATTATTTTATAACGGAGGACCAAACTACCTAAAAACCAATTCAATTTGTATGGGAAAACAATTCCTATATTTTTTTACTCCAGCCTCAAACTGAATTAAAATAGGAATATATTTTAAGACCTGGCAGGTCACCCATGTGTGAACATTTTTTTTTTTCTCAGTTACCTGTTGACAGGGTCAGCTCAGTCAGAGCAAAAAGCGGGAAGGCAAATTTTCAGAAACACTCAACTGATACAGCAAAGCATCCAGAGGATAAAAGAATAAATAGCGTACTATGCAGCCCTGAGGGCAATCTGATGGGTCAGAATTATCTGCTCTATTATTCTGAAAGCTTATTCCTAGAAAATCACAACACACCTTTGGCAGCCTCACCTGTGCAGTGCAGTTAAGCACAACTTAGGCATATTCTGTAAGGATTTGCATTTGCTAAAACACTCTGAATGCTGACAGGTCATTGCTTAATGTAGGGAAATGCTCCTCTCTAACACCAGAATAAAATTAAATATAACCTGAGTATTAACAGTTGTTACAGACTTTCAATCCCACTGTGTTACTCTTTTGCACCTGGGTGTACAATTTTTGCATGTTAACTGCTATACACTCTGAATTAACCACATCTCAGCTCTTGTTTCTTGAAATTAAAATTATGAAGCTAGAGCACCATCTAAAGGCAGAACAGTGAACCAAATGGTGAGTAGCTGGAAAAGCTGGAGGAATCTCATTAATTCATACTGCTCTGCATCCTTTCAACACAGATGCTAATTCTCAAAATTCTGAGAAAATATTGTGGCCTTAACTCAAAAAAGAGTGTACAGAATTGACCTTGTGCTTATTTTGAGATGCAAAACTACACCTAATTTTTTTATTATATCTCATTTAGATTGAAGTTATGTAATGTCACAAAGTCCTTGAACACAAAGTACGGCCCCACACAAGCAATACATATTTCAGTCAACCACAAGATGTTACACTAGACAGAGACACAACTACTAGGGACAGAGGCATGAAAATTCCAAGAATGGCAGGCCACTATTGCTCTGCTGAGAAAAATTTTATTTAATTAATTAAATGCAGGTAATCCTACTATTACGATGATGATGCTAAATCTGCACATTTTAGTTGGATTTTTGTGTATTGTTTTCAGAATTGCTGTATCTTTCAAAATCTATTTCTGTCTGGCAATTCAGCAGCATATTCAACATGACTAAAAGTATGAGGAGCACATGCAGTGGGTGAATGGGACTCAAATCTATTTAATAAACAGTAGTAATACAGAATTCTTTTTACCTTGACTTGCTCATTGGAAGTCACAGCACAGAAAACAATCTCTGTAAATCCTTGGGAGGGGAACATCCGGAAGCAGATACCACCGATAACACGACCATCTTTTATTAATGCAAGGGTTTTATGTTTCCTGAGCAGACAAAAATAACAATCACTTTAATTCATGTACATAGTACATCAAGTGCCATTAACCTTCCTTTTTCAGAAACTTGATTCACTTCTTTCCATGATGATAATGCAATTCTGTATGCCTCCTAAGTTAGCCATTGTATCTATAGAAGAGTTCTTACTTTAATATCATGCTTTCAATGTACCATAAAGGTGATCATCACAGAGCAATCTCCTGGCCTTGCCAAGTACTCTGAGATACTCAGGTAATGCCCAATAAATAAAAGTTGTATTGCTTTTATTGAATCAATTGCTGATAGTTACACCATTGCACAATTCTCAGGGTGATTTTATCCAGAGTAAATTAGAAGTTAATGGAGTTACAGGAGAGCAAGTCGTTTCTAAGGGATTCCTGTTTCCTTGCATGCAATCTCCATAGTTAACCTATCAGTCTCAAATACAGCTGATGAAGTAAGAGAGAACATTTCTTATTTCTAATCACACACTCCTCCGGGAATCAAGACCAGAATAAATATCCATTTCTGTTGCACTTAGCATGACTGCCAGGAAAGATGCAGCAAGGTGCAATCTCAACTCTTCTGTCAAGGATAAGGAATTTTAGTATAATCCTCAAGGTGTGAAAACAGTGCACCATCCTTTAGATTATTCAATATACAGTATCATATGAATCTTATAAATGATACAGTCAATATATAGATGATGTATTTCGGGGAAAACAGTTGGTGCCAAAAGTGACCCCCTGCCAAAAAGAGTAGTTATATTATATATGCCACCATTGGAAAAGATTTTATACTTATTATATATTCTTTTTTCTTGTACATATTTTAGTGTTGTTTTTTTTTTTACTTGTGGAATGACAGCAGCCATGCAGCAGCTTGAGCTTTTGTAGTGGTTTCACCCTGGCTGGATGCCAGGTGCCCATCAAAGCTGCTCTATCACTCCTCATCTCAGCTGGTCAGGGGGGACAAAATGTAATGAAAAACTCATGAGTTGAGGTAAGAGCAGGGAGAAATAACAACTACCACCACAGGCCAAACAGACTTCACTTGGGGAAATTAGCTGAATTTATTACCAATCAAAATCAGAGTAGGATGACAGAAAGTAAAACAAATCCTAAAACTACCTTTCCCCTCCTCCTTCCTGATTCTCTACTTTCTTCCCCAAGCAGTGCAGGGGAATGGGGTTATGGTCAGTTCACCACATGCTATGTCACAGTTTCCTCCTCAGGCACAGGAGCTCTTCCCCTGCTCCAGTGTGGGGTCCCTCCCCTGGGCTACAGGAACCGCAGTGGCACAGGTCCCTTTCCATAGGGACACAAGTCCTGCCAGCAAAGCTGCTCTAGCAGGTAGTGTGGGCAACTCTCTTCACAGAATCTTCCAGGAGGCTGCTCCAGGGTGGGCTTCCCACAGGGCCACAGCTTTCCTTCAGGCATCCACCTGCTCTGGCACCTTCACAGGCTGCAGAGGGACACGCGCCTCCCCAGGGTGTTCACCGTGGAAGGTTAAACTGGTGGAGCAGTTCATGGAGAACTGCAGCCTGTGGGAAGGACCCAAGCTGGAGAAGTTCATGGAGAGCTGTCTGGCATGGGAGGGACCCCATACTGGAGCAGGGAGAGAGTGTGAGAAGTCCTTCCCTGTGGAGGAAGAAGCAGCAGACACCACAACGGGAACTGACCACGGCCTCCATTCCCCATCCCCCAGCACTGCTTGGGGGAGAAGGCAGAGAATCATGAATGCAGCTGAGTTTGGGAAGAAGGGAGACATGGGGCAAAGATATTTTAAGATGCAGTTTTTATTTTCTCATTATCCTATTCTGATTTGATTTGTAAAAAATCAAAGTATTTTCATCAAGTTGAGTCTATTTTGCCTGTGATAGTTATCAGTGAGTGATCACTCCTTGTCCTTCTATCCAAGAACTTTGTACTTTCTCTCCCCTGTCCAGCTGAGGTGGGGAGCAGTGGAGCAGGTTTTGTGGGAATCTGGCATCCAGCCAATGTCAACCCTCCATCGTTCCACAAGAAGCCACTTATTATTAATACAGCCACGAAGAAGGTAGTTGGGAACAACCCAAACGGATTGAACAGGAGTTATGAGGGCTTGAAAAGATGGCAAAAGCACAGCAGAGGCAGAGCTGCTCTCCAACCCTCCTCTGCTGCAAACAGCACCGGACTCCCTCTGCCTCACAGGCAGTCCAAGGATACCCACGGATCAAAGACCAAGCGGGTGATGTATTCCTTCGGCATCCGAGGCAGCTGATGGGAGAACACGTTCTGCAAACCAACCAGCCACATCATGATCTTCTTGTTGGGCTTCTGGTTCAGGGAGTTGCCGACCACGTGGAACTCAATCACCCCCCTGCGCTCCTCCAGCCTGGCGGCCTCGTCCCGGGCCGAGTGTGCCGAGAGGAAGTTGGTCTGTGCCACACAAACGAGGAACAGAATCACAGTTTTGGGATTTCACATCCTCTGACAGAGCAGCCTTAATGAACAAACAAATAAACCCCACTCTCTGTTTCCAACAGAACTGCCAATGACTGCCTCTGTAACGTAGCTTTGCAGAAGGGACACCATCAAATAAGCCAGATGTAAGTCTGCACTACAGTGTACAAAGACCAATCTGAATTTATATTGATACAGATTAGATAACAACAACAATGGTTATGACTCAAAAAGTTCCAAAATCCCTTGAGGGATAGCACTCATCTAGTTTAAGCCTATGCCACTAAGTTTTCATATTTGCTTTACTCTTAGCCAGCTTGGGCATGACTTGTGGATTCGCCTACACATACTGCAAATCACACATTTTAATGGCAGCACAGGAAAAGTAGGTCTTTTTCATTTTATTAGTGCTTTCCACTATCTCTACCACTACTTTAAGAGCTTAAAAAAATATTTCAATTCCTACAGAATTTGCTGTTACATATCTAGCAATTGCATGTACATATCTAAATGCTGATTAAATTAATATAGAAAATTTATTTAGCTTATTTTTTTCAAGATCATTTTACAATGCCAAAACATCTCTGTATGCACATACTGTTTACTTTTTTGAGCAAAGTTTGGCTGCTGGGTTTCTAGTCACTGCCAGCCCCAACAGCCAGGCTGGCACAGCATTTGTAATATGCAGAGCCATCAGTCACAGTGCATAGTTTGAATAAGAAATGTAGGAGGTTCCAAATCTTCAGCAGCTTCTAGCTAAATCTTGGCAAATGAGCTGCTGGCAAAACATAGCCTGGCAGAGAGAACAGAAGGAGGAAAAGCCAGCCAAGGAAAAAAAAGTGCAATTCTGTGCATGGCACAATTCTGCAATTCTGTTTGTTTTTCTCTTCCAGACAAAAAAAAAAGAGCAACAGGGGAAGACAGAGCAAATAACTGTTTAGATCAGTTCCTGCACCAGAGAGAGGTTTTAACTTTGGATCTTTCATTCTGCTGCAATACTTGAACCCTATTTAACCTTAACAAATCACTTTTTAACCTTAACAAATTTTTTATTTAAAAACTAAAAAAAAATAATTAAGGTTAAAAAAATTTAAGGTTCAACCAGTGGAGCAGTTAATGAAGAACTGCAGCCTATGGGAAGGACCCATGTTGGAGAACTTCACGGAGAACTGTCTGTCATGGGAGGGACCCCATACTGGAGCAGGGAGAGAGTGTGGGAAGTCCTTCCCTGTGGAGGAAGAAGCAGCAAACACCACAATGGGAACTGACCACGGCCTCCATTCCCCATCCCCCAGCACTGCTTGGGGGAGAAGGCAGAGAATCATGAATGCAGCTGAGTTTGGGAAGAAGGGAGGCGTGGGGCAAAGGTATTTTAAGATATAGTTTTTATTTTCTCATTATCCTATTCTGATTTGTAAAAATTTGTTAAGGTTAAAAAAATTTGCCTTTTTTAACCATTCTGTAACAAAAGCACCTTGCAGGACAACCTGAGATCTATGTTCTTACTATTAATAGTTTACACATCTCTTTGCTAACTGTACACAAAGCATTAAAAAAACTGTAGAAGTATTTTTCATGCTAATGATGTATTTTTTGTTCCCCAAATCATACCCTTTCAAAGCCTATTTTTCTTGACAGGACTCTTAGCTTATCACATTCTACCCATGTGGAACATTTACTAAGAACAGACCATTCACAAACAGACCATTTGCAACACCAAGCCTATATCTCACCTCTGGCCCAAGCATTGCTGCAGGATCTGTAATTGTTGACATTACTTCATTGATTAACTCAATGGGGATATCTCCTACAACCCTTGGTCTCTTTGAATCCTCCAGAGAATAGGGTTCATTATTTTTCCTCTTTTCCCCTATGAAACGAAACTCGGACAAATTAGAATGCACCAAAATGTCACAAACAAGCACTATGAAGTCTAGCACATCTGTTATATCCTCTAGTTTATATGACAAGTTTGAGGTTTGGTTTTTTTGGGTTTTTTTTGGGGGGGGCGTTTATCCCTATAGACAAGGAGAAATAAATGAAACCTGGAAAATATTTATCACTTCTCAGTTTTCGCTTTACACTGGGGTATTAGCATGAAGCAGGAAAAATATACCTCTCCTTCCACTACACCTCTGTGAATTCACAGTTAAACCATTTGCTTTTTCTTTTTGCTTCAAAATCCTCTGCATGGAACCTCTGTGCTGCTGTCTTGGAAGGTCAGTGCTCAATTCACAAATTGCAGTGCCTATTTCTTGATAACACAAAATCCCCTTTTAGGATTCACTGGAACTAAATATCCATCACAAAATTCTTTCACCTCTTCTGTAAACCAAGCGGCCCATACAGTCTGATGTGTCATACATATTAAAAAATCCATATAAAATTTCCAAATAAAAATATACCAAGTTAATCGTTAACTGCCCTACTGACTGCTGTGCCACATGTATTATACAACAAAAGAAACTAGTTAAATTCATAGAAGAACAGACCACCAAGGACTAGCAGAGGTACAGCAACAGAGATCCAGCTGCCAGCTCAGGATTATCCCACTCATTATCCTACTCATTCCCACTTCTGAGGGACAAGTAGAGAAATGACCTTAAGGAAAACTGCAGTTTAGGAGCTGCCCTAAGTTTCTCTGTAGTGAACATTGAGACTCAAAGTTCAGTTTGGTTTTGGTTTTTCTCCTTCTTTGAGGACTCACTTTACATAAGCTTGGGATCATCTCTCTGACCTAACAACCTCTCTTGACAGGCTCATTAATCCTGAGATGTTTGAAAAAGGATTTATTAGGAGAATTTATGCATCCACCAACTCTTTTCCTTGAAAGGGTTTTTTTTTTCTTTGACCTAACCTCATTCAGGTTTTAAATTTAACCTAGTTGGTATGTCTGTGTTTTTTTCTTCACTGCTCAAATGTATGCATTTTCAGTACCTTGAAAGATTGAAAAACCCAAATGTGATGGCTCCTTCTACTCCACCATCATTTAAATGAAACCTCTCCTCATGACTTACAATAGATGTACTCCAAAGAAAGTATTTTTCAAAAACCTCTGACACCACCAGACCTGTCCCCATTTTAATTTAATTTAAACAAATCAATTGGTTTTTTTTTGCAAATACAGTTGTGATTGCTGTTAGTTAAACATCACCATAGTGGAGAAAAAGGGATGTCTGTGTAAATCTTTCAGCAAAAACACCTCAAGTTTGCTAATGTAGAGTGAAGGCAAAGGTTAGCATATACTGCAACTACTGATAATATCAACAGAAGTCAAAAGGCAAGGCTCCTTCTCCATTACCTAAGTTTGGGTCAAGGGCAGAAGAAACTTTACAAGCTGGACTCATATTCCCACTGTTGGATTGCTCCAGAGATGAAGGACTTGCACTGTATGCAACAGATCTTGCAACAGGAGGCGGACTGATAACTGCGGTGACATAAAAAACAAACACAGAAAAAATCAGGTCACGGAACCCATCCTGGTGCTCATGGAAAGACTGTCCCAAAGATGGACACCCACCACCCAAAAAGTAACAGTGAACACTGTGCAACAGAGCAATGCCACCAGCTCCCAAGTAGAAACATTAAAGCTTTATCTCACTGTATTTTTCTAAACTGAATTCTACCTAAGGAGGGACTGCTGGACAACAGGGATTGCAAACATCAGGCTTCATCAGTTCACAGTGCTGAGCTGAAGCTAAGAAAACAAACTTCTTTCACATACCTGCCAAGCCTGCTGGCACTTAGCTTCATGAAAAGGTTATTTGTAGGGCTCTATTGAAAAGCTAAATCTCATCATTCAGCTCCATCTATCCTATTTACAGTGCTCTAAGACTGGTTGGAAAAATCAAACTCAAGAAAGGGAGAGTTTCACCAATTAAGAGAATGAAACTATTATTTTAAAAGGTCACAGATTAACATTTCTCTCTCTCTAATATATACATTTAAAAAGCCCCACATTAGTTCTAAATCATGCAGTTTTTTCCTTTGTGTTACCCATCACTAAGTGCAAATTACCTGTCTGGATTCCCAGCTGGCCAGTTCTGGAACTGGACACCATGAAATCCTGATCCCAAATAGGAGAATTCTGGCTGTACACTTCTTCTTCCAGCATAGACAGAAACCTAGGTACAAAACCAGGCAAAATAGCAACTAATGGGATCATTCCAAACAGGTTCTTTTTCAAAATAAGCACTTGCAATGTTTTTAAATTAAAAAACATTACTAAGTCAGCAAGAAAATGCTGTTGGCCAGAGCTATTAAAAAAACCCCATACATGCAAAAATCACACAAGCCAGAGTAGACATGAAGTATCATAATTCAGTAGAATGCTTTCACTTACTAAACCTTACCTCTGATTACATGCAAGTAATCTAATTTGCAAGTGCAGGAAGACAGTTACAAACTACTTTTACAGAACAAAATTCCACCAATGAGAAAGCTATGAGTTGATTGATGTTATACAATGATGGCAAATAAGTCTGGTTTGATAAGTAAGTATTTTGCAGATGCATTTGCTTTCTGCCTTTGACAGAATCCCAGTGTTACTAACAATGCTCTTAGGAAGATATTTTCAATCCTTTAAGTGTCCTACTGTAACTTTCAATTGCATGTTTGTGGTTGCATAACAGTATTTTTAACCTTCCTTTGGTACAGCTACAGAAACAGCACCATGTTAAACCTCTCTTAGCATTATTGAATTCCACAGATCAGACTGTCCAGCACCCTCACCCTCTCAGGGCTAATACACAATTCCCTCCCAGCAGCAAGACAGCTGCTTACCCTACATTGCACAAAAGGGGTTTTCAGACCAGAAGCTGACATGGCACATTGCTGTTGTACACGTTGCTACTCTCTGGAGTCATCTACATGTATAGAAACTGTTCAGGACTGTTGAGCAAAACTTCCTTGAACAGGATGGGGATTTTCAGGATCCAGTCAGACTCTCATACTGTACATACAGGACAGCCATACCTAAGCAATGCACAGAGTTTGCTGCTGTCTGTGCAGCTGATGATGGCTAAAAAAGTTTGTAGCAGTGACCTGACCATCTGTGACAGAGCAGAAGGACAAATTCAACTTTAGCCAAAGCTCCAATTCCAGGAAGCACAGAGGCTCTGCCTTCAGCCCCATTAGCCACTCCTTCCTAGGCATGCACAGACACAAGCCCTGCGTGCTCCTTTTCCCAAAAGGAGACCCAGGGCAGAGGAGAGCCCTGTGCCAATGCCAGGCTCCATCCTCTGAGACACAGGTCCTCTGCAGGGCTCACTCAGAACAGTGCCAGAGGAAAGACAAATGATTCAGATAAGTACGGCCCATGAAAGATTTAAAATGTTATTCATATTCCCACAGATCACCTGCAAACAGTACTTGTCTTTTTTTCCCCCAGCAGAATATCAAAAGGAATTATGGTGGATAATAATGCTTTTTAAATTACTGCAAAAGGCTTTAAAAGGCAGTGGAAACAGGAGCACATGCACACCTGCTTCCTTCACAAATCTGGCTCCTTGCATCAATGGGGTGTCAAGTCCTTTTCTATATCTGTTTCAGGGCCTGTATCCACTCTACCCCAAAGATACTGTACATATTTTTCAAAGTGGTAAAATAAATTATCAATTATAGGAGGACAAATCCCGGCTCTACTCAGCTTAGGAAAGTTCATGTTGTTTTTCATTCCCCTGAGCTCTAACCTATCTTCTGGCACAACACAGTAGCTTGCAGAGATAGCATCAGTGCCACCAGTCTTCTGTAGGTTCAGTTCATTTGTTGTTAGGAGGGACAGGCTTTTAAAGTATGACTTGGAGAACCAACCTACCCTTGTAAAACAAGGATATATTTAAAGTGATACACTATTTTAACAGGAATTCATTACAATGAATGATCCTGTCATCATCACTACCCCTCTTTATCACCAGTAAAAGTGTTTGAAATTAATAACTATCGAAGTTGACCATGTTTCAATACCACTATAGGTAATTATTGCTGTTTTATTGTGAGAGATTGTCATCAACATTCCAGTACTGGAAAAGATACCCAGTATGAAATTTACCAGTTTAGGATTCAATGATGCAGTTTTATACTGACTCTTCTCTAATAACCCCATCTCCTCTGGGGGTGGGGTGACTACTTTGTTCACTATTACAATGTTAAATTAAACTGAAGTTCTTATAAACTCTGTACAACACTGCCGCTTTTTAATGCTCCATCACCAAAGCAGATGCAAGCATGTTTCTGGAGGTCCACTCTTTCCAAGGACTACAGAAAAAGGAAGTAATTGACCTACAATACCTGCTAACAGGCAAACAGTACAATCCCTCAGCAATACCAATAATCCTTTTATTCATATTTTTATAAATTTTCATATATATATATATCCATATATATTCATGTTTTTACTTTCATAAAGTAAACCCTAGGACAAAACAAAGCAAGCAATTTTCTATATAAAATACACTAAGTTATGGCAGTAAAGAAAGCTGCAGTATCTAGTTGCTACTGAATAAAAAGATAAATTATTTTAAGCTGCAGGTAATTTCTCCCTTTCCACAATGAAGTTGCTGGTTAACTTTGAATGCAGGCACACTGTGACCCCTTACTTTGGAAAATGAGTGAGGATTAGTGTTCGTTTTTCTTGAGGAAGCTTGTCCTTTTCCTGCCTGGCCTGCTCCAGCAGCTGTCGTCTCATTACAGTAAAAACAGAGCGAAGCAATGTCCTACCAAACACCTGGGTGGTTTCATACCGAGGTAGACTGTCACAAAACTGAGGGACATTGCAGTAACAAAGCCACCTGTAAAGAAGAAAAAAGCCAGATACTTATCACCACCTAACATAGGACTTAATGCAATAAAACCACTACCCACATCATTTACAGTGCAGCTGAGAGCTATATGAGTGTATAAATCAGTTCCACTACAAGGCTGGACAGAGTTAAGCAGCATTTATATTGCCCAGTTTTTTACAGAAATGACAACCAAGTACTTTTAAGTTTCCATATATTATTTTTCTCTACAGTCTAGTTTACACAAAGTAGTCTTGTTCCAGAGAATAATCATAGATTACAGACAATTCATGGGTATGTCAGGGATTCTCTCCACAGCTCATCCATTCAGCCTCACACTTCTCCTGCCTCTGACTCCAAAGACCCTCAGCACAGCCTGTTTTACCCTCTAAACTTTTACCTTTCCCCACATAGAGGCCAAATGGGTGACACTTTTAACTAACTCCATCCCAATCCAACTGGATTCCTGCCCTGGTCTTTCACCAGTTGGCTTCTTCCCATCATACCCTGCCTTGTTACTCTTTCATTACCAGTATCTCCATCCATAATAAACTTTTCATTGAGGAAAATTACAGCATGTCATGTTTCCCTTCTAGGAAAAGAGATTATGGTACCAAAGAGATAACTCAGGAGTACACTGCCTATGTACATCACAATATCTGTTAATTCTATAAACAAGATTTTGATATCTGTGTAAGTGAACAGTCATTGGAATCTGGAGCTTTAGCAGAATCAGACCACAACCACTATGAAAGCTCCAGCAATGAAAGGAAAATATTAGGAATTGGATGCAAACATACTGTGCTGGATCTTGCACACATTTCCTCATCCAGACCCAAAGTACAGCCTGTCTCGAAATGTTCTCCCAAACTCTTGTGCCTTAATATTTGCAAGTATGTGTTGCAAAAGACTTGTGAGATAGAGCTGTTCACAGACTTCTACTCCCTGTTCTTGGCTGATAAAGCACAGCTCTCAAAACACAAGAATGCATGTGAAACTCTGATGAAGTTTCATTCAAATCCTCGGGTTCTCAAATGAAATTGGAACTGCAAAAAATTCAGGTGTGCCCATGGTGCCCAGCAGCACCCTGAGCAGTGCCTTGGACAACACAGAGGAGACAAGCTCACAATGACAAGTGAGATTTGGTGGGAAGAGCACTTTCGGTCGTGGGGGGACCTTAGGGACTGTGGGTGGGATAGTTTGAGAAAACACAAGTGACAAAATAACTAACAACAAAAAACCACCAACCAGAACCAATTATCTATCAATTCCTAATAAGATTTAACTCCTACCACCCCTGGCTGACCCCACTTATCACAAACAAATGGAGGTCAAACACCCACCAAACGTGGTCTTAGGAGCACCAGAATTACAAGTGTCCTTTATGGTGACAGCACATCTAGGTCAGACGCAGCAGTCTGCTCTGTCACCAGCCAGAGTCTCAACTCACACCAGGTTTGCTGCTGCTCTCCCCATGGAGAGGAGGTGTGTGAGAGGAAAGGCCACCAGGAAAGCAGCCAGAAGGTGGTGCTCACCCTGGGCCAGCAGAGATGTCCGGGGCGTTCCTGAGAGCAGCGTGCTGACAGAGGTTAACTACCTGCTGCCTGACCTGCAGCACCCTGAACTGCTCTCACTGAACTGCTCACTGAAAAAGGCACTGCACTACTCCTGTGAGAAAAAGAAAATAAATAGAGACATGTTTTTTTATCCTAGCTCTTCATCCTCCAGCGACTCAGTTATTCCTTTAAATTCTAACAATGCATTAAATGATCATAACAAGAACTGTAATTTTAAGGAACCTAGTAATGTCTGTTCCCCATTTAGCGTTCGAGCACTTGCAAAATTAGTTTGATTTTTCAACTCCTCTGTGATTTGATTTCAAACAGTGATGCTTTACAATGCTAAATGTTATCTTCTCTCTTTTTCTTTTTTAAGTTGAATAATAAATAGGGAACTTACATGAGGCTCAAATATTAAGACCGACAGCACTTGACAAATACAAACCTTGCAGAGGCATTGTTAGATACAAATGTTCCAGCCTCTACTCCCCATTCTTGGAGTATGGGAACACTTGGGACACTCTCTCCAAGTGTTCCAGCCTCTACTCTGCAAGTAGAGTAAGAGGCTCTAGAGATAAGAGCATATCTCTCAAGACCCAAGGATGCATGTGAAACTGATACAGTCTCACTAAAACCCTTAGGTCGTCATGTTAAATCCACATCTGCAAGAATTCACAAGGTCCATCTATGGCATAAAGATACTGATGTACTCCTGAATTTTGAACATGCCCTGTTTGTAAGGAAGTCACCCAACAAGCAGAAGCAGCATTACCTGGTATAATTCACTTTATACCCCGCAATATCATCATTGGGTGATCTCAGTCTTCGCTGAGAAGGTGTCTCCAGGTGCCAGTAGTTAATGCGGTTCAGAAACATCTTAGCCAGTTCCACTATTGTTTGCCTTTCCTTCGAGGGTAAGTGGCTAAATTTGTACTGCACAAAATTATTCACACCCTTAAAAAGTAAAAAAAAAAAAAATCTGTTTAATAATTTAGCCATAAATTTTACAGAAGTAGCCTCAAACATTCCTCACTTTATGTTTATCATGAACTTGCATTGCATGGGAAAGAAAAGAAATATTGGAGACCATGAGCTCCTTGCTCAGCTACTCATGCAGATGCCACAGGCTGGTACCTGTGTACACAGCAGGAGGTACATCCAGGTATTTTTAACCTGCCCTCAGCAGCTGATGGAAAGGAAAAGAAGAAATTCCTTTTTTCCTTCCTTCTCAAAGTCAAGGAACAGAGAAAGCTCTGGTAGGCTTTAATCCATACATAAATCAACTATCACCCTCAAAACTCACCAGCTACTTTTCAATAATAGATTAGGGCTTATGAAATTCTACTTAAGTTTAGGTCTACAAACCACATTATTTCTTCAAGAAGTCTTAATACCTCACAATCATGTCTCCTCATTGCACTTTGGACACTGTCCAGTTTGAAGAAAAATCTACTGAACATGATTAAAATGGGTGACTAAAAGCGCTGCAACACATATATTTTATAAGCCCATTATAATACTGGGGCTTAGCAAATAATTTTGTTTGACTGAGTGGCTGAGCTGCCAAAAACAGAATTGAAAATATTGGTCTTTTTAATAGCAAAAATTATTTCAAAGTAAGATGTAATAAGAACTATCCTTTAATACCTATGCTTTATTTTCTTAAGCAACTTGAACATTATGACGAAATTGACAAAAAATTGCATTGTACAAAACCTTTTAATAGTGTATTTTAAGGATTAGGAGTCATGGGGGATTACATACACATTTTTTGTTTATAGTCAAACTAAAGGAGAAATTAGAGTGAAGACTTCTCAGAAATTCTGCAATAAAGTGGTTTGATCTTCCTACATGATAAGTGAGAGCTGCAAAGAAATAATTGCTACAAGTAAGAGTCTTCACATTTAAATTATCCTGCTTAACAATAGAACACCCATTCATCCAGGGATGGGAAAACATGGAGCTCCTGTTTCAGCGAGGTATGTGAGCCTCTGCACTGGAGTCTCACTGGAGTTCATGGGCCCACTTCTCTGCCAGGAGTGCATTCTTAGGAGCTTGCTTAACCAAAAACTGAGTTTGTCATATGTTCTTTATCTACAGAGAGTCACAAAAGCCTCAATTATTCTTTGGTTTCAGCTTTGTTTTTTTCCTGTGTACCCTTTGAAAGAGAAAGCTATGATCTCACTGAATTGGACTGCAACATTTTTCTTGATATACAGAAGGCAAGCCTCATTTTAATATTGGATTTCAAAACTTCAACAGCATTTTTCATCACTTGAAACAAAGAAAGATTAGAACTGCCCACACAAAAGTAGCATTTCAAGTTAATTCTCTAAACCCACAAAAAAAAGTCACTTTCATTAAAGCCTAAGACCAATGACGAGAAATAGAATACAAATAATGTAACTATTGTACAAACACTAAAAGGAGAACCAAGAGCAATCTCCTATAGCCCCCTATTTGGTCCTGAGCAGAACACAGAAACATCTGCAAAGTGCTTAAAAAATGCCATGTTTTCAAAACCAGTGCTTACATTTAGAAAAAGAAAAACAAACCACAAAAAAATCTCAAAACAAGCAAAGCCTCCAAGCCCCTACCAAAATAAGATTTTAAAATACGTAAATAAACAACAACAAAAAAACCCAACAAAACCCACATTTTGACTCTTTACCTGTTCAATGCTAGGTTTCTCAAATGGGGGACTTTCCAAAGATCCTTCTACTACAGGTTTTCCCATCTGCAAAATGCACTTCCTCAAAAGCTGTTACAAACACACAAATTTTTAAAAGTTAGTGTATTTTCATACAGAGAGTCAATGGAAGTCACAAGGGCACAACACACTGTGAGCAGTGTTGGAATTCTCCCGGCTATATATATATATATCTGCTTGTTTAATCACCTGAATTTGTAATTACTAAACTTCGCTGTTTAGTGAAGAAATCACCTTCTTTGAAAAGTGTACAAAAGGCTCCTCTGAGGAAATGAAGGCAGCCAAGTTACCATTCATGCCTACTGACTCTTCCTGGTGTGTCGGGGAAGGAGGCTGCAATTTATACATGGGACTCAGGGTCAGTTCCTCAATCATCTGGATGGCTTTTTGGAGTAAGAATCAGTACATTGCCAGTACCAGAACATCCAGCCCACAGTTACTCAGTAGAGAATCATCCTAGAGAAAAACTGTCTCAGCAGATAAAGTCAATCCATGCCTGAATGGCAATGAAATTGGCTTATATGTGAGAAAGTGAAAAATCTGAGAAGATACTCCACAAGTTCAGCTTACTTTGAACAGGTAGAAATAAACTTGCTTGGTGTCTGCATCTTCTTCTTTGTGGACACAGGTGAACAGATATTCCACATCCAATACAATCCCCAGGAGCCTGTTCATTTCTTCTTCAGACACATTCTCCAGGTGAGAAACATGAGCAGCTAAACAGAATAAAAACCCAGACTTGTAAAAGGCTACTGCGAGGGCCCATAGCACAACTGTACCCCAGGAGATCTCCACCTAAGCCTTAACTGTAAAGGCACTGACCCTGTAATAACCCACTTAAACAGAACACATCTTATCAGAGGTAACTGAAACCTGTGTCACATCACAGCAGTTTGTAAAGGTTGACCAGGGGTGGCAATTTCCACAGCAGAGGAATGGCAGCTGCTTGGAATCACATCATCTGTTAACACTTGAGGCTGACTACACAAGTCCTGCTTGTATGAATATGTTGCACTATATAACTACATACATTTTTGTCCTAGAGCTATGCATTTGACACAAGGTTTCTTGACTTAAGAAAATAAATCCAAAATTTCCATAAATTATGTAATCCAGATGTAAGCAGCGCCTTATTTCAGGAAGAATGAAAAAAATCCAGTTCCAAAAAATGCCTTTTTGTTTTAAACTGGGCATTATTGGCTAAGTCCCTTGCTTTCATATCATGTGAGATCAAACTGTACTTTGTGCACACTATATTAACAGAGATTTTGCAGACTGTACGTGCTCATTTGTTCATTTCCAAGTGACAAACTCCCTTTTATCATCTCCAAAGGTAAATACAGTTCCACATCTGTAATGTTCAAAAGCTTGAGGTTTTCCCTGTAAAATGGGACATTCATTTCGAGCTCGTTTGAAGAACTGGCCCTGGGAAGAAGGAAGGCAGTGTAAAACAAAAAGTCAACTCCCAGAAAGAAGACATTTGCATTACAAAAAGCAATGATTTTAGCTGACTCCAGGCCAATGTAGATGGTATGCTTATCCTTTCCTCTGAAAGTACAAGAAAATATCCTTACACAGAAAGAGAAAAAGACTTTTAATTTCAGGTATATTAGCTTTTTATATTTTAATAAATTTTTCTATATATTTACTTCTTAAGATTAACATATTTTTTCAATGAAAATCTGACTCTTTAGTTGGGGAGCTGGTGAGGAAAAAATAACACTTGACTTGTAAATGATCGCATTTATTGGTCATGCAGATGGTTTGTTTTGAGAAGTTTAGTGTGATACCAAAACGTTTAAATTCAATACTTTTATTTGGCTTCAAGTACAAAGTACACTGTAATGCAGAACCTTAAAAATATGACAGCAACTGTTTCCACTTAAATGAAAATTTATAATATAGTGTCTCAGGCACATGGCCATCATAAGCTTCCTTTGAGGATAAATATTCTGGGCAGAATAAAATCATTTAACTTCTGTCTTTAAGACAGGTATGAAGGTTTAATACCCCCAGCAGTCTGTCTTGATCATTTGCAAGTAATAAATATCCTTCTAGAGGAGCTTTGCATTAGAAACTGATAACATACCAAAGAAACCTTGCCTTCAACAAATGAATAAAACATCAGCATAAGAAGCCATTTCTATGCAGTTTCCATAACAATACTGAACCTTGACTACTTAGTGGTGTTTAAACATTTTATTAAACTAGAGAATTATTACCTATGCTGTGAATCCAAAAGTTAAGTGTATTACCAGCATGTGTTTGCCAAAGGGACACCAATGTTTATACACCAGGCCAACAAACTATCTTTATTCAGATGTTCACTGCCCATTCCCAAACTCTGTGGCTGTTAGTAAGTGGTTTATTAAAATTAAAGCTTTGGTACACCGATATCAAATACTGCATCACTCTTGACTAGAGTTACAAGTCCCAATCACATGCACTGCCCAACTGGTACACCTTTCCTCAGTTGCTGCTCTGCCTGAAAAAAAAATTAAATATCTCATGTATCGGTTGCTAGGGCATGCACAGAAAAGCAAGCAGAAAGAACCAGGCTCAGTGACAGGAAGACCTGCAACTTCAGCAAGCAAGCACTGGAGTGCACAAATTAGGAACAGTGAAAACACAGATTAACAAGGAATGTGTCCAGCCTATCTCAAAACACTACAACCAAGAAATACCCAAATATGCTGTGTGAAGGTGCACAGCACGTGGAAACCCAGGGAAGTGGGAATATTTCTCTGTCTGCTCTGGGGTGCCATGATCCCCAGGGGAGCACTGACTTTGACCCTCATTCATGGAGAAAGTTTCCTAGACTTCAAGATAGACTGGAATCCACAAAAGTGTGAAACAGATTATAGAGAGTAGCGTAGGTGTATCACTTGGTGAGAAATGTAGGTTTTGGGATTTTTAGTATGTTGTGGACGGAAGCAAGATGGAAGGCACAGCGTGTCGTCCTAGGTTTCTTCTTCATGCTTCTTCTTTCTTCTTCATGGGTTTGGGTGGCATTTTGTTATTGGGCAGAAAAGTCTGTTTTGCAGGCTCTTTGGGATCAGTTATTGGGTTAAAAGGGAAAGTAATCTAGGTGTCAGTTTAGTCTTAAAAGACTTTGGAACAAGAGATTGTTGGCCATTTTGTGCCTTCTAATGAAAAGCTGCCGATCTCACAGTAGTGAGACTGTTTTACTGATAAGAAATAATAAACACTTGAGTCCAAACATGAACTACTGTCTCAAGTGCCTTCAATACAGACCCAGAGAAACCAACAACAGCAGGAACCAAAGACAGTGATAGGGGAAAAAAAGAGACTGAATGCATATAAGGTGTATTAGCACATTAATTATCTAGTTTTAAAAGTGATTCAAGACTAACAGCATTTATCAATTTAAAAATGCACCCTGCAAAACAGGAGAAATAATAAAATAGAAAAGAGTCTCTGACCATGCAACACCTGGTCTTGTGGCTGGTGGACAGTGACTTGTCCCAGCATCTAATCCAGCCACAGTGCCAGAAAATATATCCTCCAAATAAAAGAAATATTCATTAAAACAACCACATTGAGCCAAACTGTGGGGCTGAGCACCAAAAGGATGAATCTATTATGTTGTAGATAAGTAGACAATAATACACACAATCAAATAGATTTATGCACCAAAAGCTGCACTGGCTTGAAGATAAAACAACACCCCCAAAAAGAGACATCTCAAGCAAGATAGTATGTAGGATTACCTCTGGATGAAATAAATAAATTCAGAAAAGAAAAAAAAAAAAAAGAAAAAAAAAAAAGAAAAAAAAAAAAGAAATCCTACATTTTTACATCATGTACAGCTTTAAGCAGCACATATCCACATTGCTACTTCAATGGCTTTCTGAGAAAGAAAAGCAGCACAGCTAATGTGAAACCCACACACCTTGTGGTAAATCTGGTTTTAAAGGTATTCAGCAGAATAGCTGAAAGTATTCTTTCACATTAACACACTAATTTATAAGAGATGAAAAGGAAAATTATCTTGGAAAACACAGCTGAAAGACATATTTTTCCAGTAGTATGAGGAAGCACACAGCAACTCATTTGAGTTATTTTAAATGAAACATCTTCCTCATTAGCTGCAGTCAGAAGAAGTATTTTCTAAAAAAACCCAATTAACAGTAAATAAAAGTACAGTTTCTTCATAGAGTACTTTTGCTGGTTTTACAGTTCTGGTTTTCCCTGGTTCCCTGGCTAAAGAATGATTTAATAATATTTAATACACCAAAACTAGGCCCAGCTTTTAGAAGAGCTGAGTTTTTTCTACAAAATACACAGCATCCATAAATTCTGCTGAAAAGCAGAGAACTGACAGGCACATCTTGCAACTTAAAAAAGAAAAAAAAGAAAGAAATAGGTCTTTCTTCAAAGGCCAGGATTGAAAGGGACAGGTAACATAAGCCACCCTAATTGCACAAACACAAGCAGCACAGAGAAGCCCTGTGATGAAAAATTGAAACTAACTTGGCTAAAGTGACTGAATTTTCTGTGATACTATGCATTTGTTAATCTTCTCCTGAAAGCAAACCCAGAGATTTGGAATACCAGGAAAAAATCCTGCTGAAAAGCCTAGAAATAAATGACATGTAATGAGACCATAAAAAGAGGAGGGAAAAAACAGAAATAAATCCCATGCAAAAAAAGGTAAAAGTATTCAATTCAAAGTGCAATATCTTTTTCTAAAGTAAAATAATCAATTGTCTATTGTAAAGGTTTTAAATTTATCTTTTTTTTTTTTTTTTCCATTTCATTGTCCTAAGTTTTGGGCAGCAACAAAAATTAAATATTAAGTGGTTCTTTTAAATTAGTTCTGAAAGTTCTGAATTTTATTTTAGCTGAATTTTTATTCTGTGTTTGCTAAGAAGGATGTGGATCTATGACGGAGCAAGCTGAGAGGAGGGCAATGAAGGTGATCTGAGGGCTGGAGCACCTCTCCTATGAAGTCAGGCTGAGAGTGTGGGGTTGTTCAGACTGGAGAAGGCTCCAGGGAGATCTTAAGGCAGCCTTCCAGGACTCAGAGGTGGCCCCAAGAAAGCCAAAGGGGGTCTTTTCCAAGGACATGTAGTGACAGAACAAGGGGTGGTGGCTTTAGAGTGGTTCAGATTAGATTTCAGAAAAAGGTTTTTTTTTACTTTGAGGGTCGTGGAATACCAGAACAAGTTGCCCAGAGAGGTGATGGATGCCCCATTCCTGGAAACATCCAAGTCAGAGCTGGCTGGGGCTCAGAGCAATGTGATCTAACAGAAAGTATCCCTGCTGACTCTAGGGGGGCTGGACTACATGATCATTAAAAGGTCCCTCCCAACTCAAACTGTGATTCTGATATATGCAGAAACAGCCGTCAGCTTTTATTTTGGATAAGTATAAATTCTTAAAATAATAATACAGTGATTCAGCACTGTTTTTCAGGCTATGTGGGTAACAAATTGTTATTTATTCTAAGTCTGAAAAACAAAATCAAAAACCACAACAGCACTTAACAGTAGACTTTGAGCAGTTACTTCCAAGACATGCAAGCTGTCTGCACAATAGCTCAGACCAGGCTAAGATGTACAAACCTAGTTTTATTTTCTGTGACTCAGAAAAGACACAGCTCTTTTTGCAGGTAGGATTACCTGTTTTAGTGATGCTCAAGAATATTTCATACTTTGTTCTAAAGTAGGGAAACATAATACAGCCTACAGGAGAGAGTCATTCACCTTGTAACAAAGGCAGATAGAGCTGTGTAAGGTTAAGGCATATGTAACACAAAGTATTAAAACTGTGGCAGGTAGCTTAATGGTGCTTTTACACTTCAACAACTTTTGAAGGTTAGGAGTTGCAACTTAGCTGTATTTCTTTAAAACTAACTTTAGGATTATTTCCACATTAACCATATTTTTAAAACATCGAACATATTCCAATCGAAGCTATTGACATTTACGCTTAATTGTAACTCCCATTTCTAGGCCTTGACATGAAATGTTGGGGCTCAGGTGCCTGGAGCGCGGGAAGAGGAGGAAGAGGAGGAGGAGGAGGAAGAAGAAGAAGAAGAAGAAGAAGGAGAAGAAGAAGAAGAAGAAGAAGAAGAAGAAGAAGAAGAAGAAGAAGCAGCTCACCCAGCGCGTGGCTGCAGCTGCGGCAGGGCTCGGCCAGGCTCACTGCTGCCTGCTGCAGCTCGGCCCGCGGCGGCGTGGGAGGCGGGTTCGGGTTCTTCCAGCCATTGCATTTACAGGACTCCTCGGCCTGAAATCAAAGCAAAGGGATATCGATCAATGCCACAGAACACAGGAACTTGCTGGAACTGTGTTATTTCAAAAGCAATAATTTTTTTTTTTTATCTACCACATTACTTATTTCCTTCTTTTCTGGAAATTATCAGAAACAGAATAGTACCCCAAACAGAGCAATTAACACAGAATACATAACCAACCCTGCCCAGCTCCTTTACAGACAGCCCTCACTCCACTGAAAAAAGTATTCGAATATTTACTAGTAAACTAACATTTGCAGATCCTGCTGTTAAAGATAGGTTAGAAACTGCTGTAAAATCATTGATAGATCATTAGCATGTTCTGTTAGTTTGGTTATTATATTGTAAAAGGGGTTAAAAGAGTACTTTTAAGAAATAGGGCACAACGTACCATCATACACTGAAGGAAAGCGCACCACCCCCAAGCAAAATGAGCCAGCCTGCACAGAACTGTAATGGGCCAATCAAGCGCCTTAAACCTTCATGCAAATGAAGAATCCAAAAAGAAACCGATCCAAAGCGACATAAAACAGGATAAAAAGGGGCTTGTGACCCAGTGCCGCTCCACCTGGGACATTGGGGACATCGCTGCTCAAGACAGAACCCAGCGCCAGCGCTGCAGCATCCTCGACGGGACCGCTCCTGCTCGGCCCGCGGGCCCTCTTGCTTTAGGCCTTTATTTTTCATATAATAAAAGCTGAAATCGCTTAGTACCAGGAGCTTGCTCTCGTTTATATCACTGCCACCGAGACAGATTTAATTATTTAAACATAAACAGGTCACCCAACAGGCAGCACGTTTGTCACTGCCTCATCAGCTGCACTGGCACCAGGGAATCTCACACAGCTGAAACCAAGCCCATGTCAACCCAGGCAGGGCTAACTAATGCTGAAATAGCCAAGCAATAAATGCACTATTGGAGAAGGCTGTTTAAGGTAAGGAATGCTTGGCTACTGAAGCAACAGATGCCAAAGACAGTGACACTTCCGCTGCAACCTGCTGCTTTCCCTAGGAAGTTTGCTTACGCTCATTGAGTGTGAAACAACCACTAAGAGAATGCAGCTCAAAGGGAAGACCACGAAGGGAGAGGTTGTGACTTCGGTAATCGTGTCTCAAATCATTCAGAAGATCAAAGTACCAATTCCAGTTATCTAAAGAGCAGCTTCACAGGAGGGGATTTTCTTCTTGCACACCCAAAAGAACTTGGTTATTCTAACATCATTAGTACTCCTACTTGAAGATCTAATTGGAAAGAAAGCCTGCTTTTCTACTCTTCAGAGATATCTGTGCACTGGGTTGTAAAAAGATACTCACGAAATTGCACTGCCGAGACCTCAGTGAGGAAAGTATGCCAATTGCTGCATAATATTTATGGCTGAAACAATCTTAGTAGGAAAAATTGTGATGGTAATATATGCAGCACTAATGTATCATTTTTCAAAACTGATTCTGCATGCATTTAGTGTGATCTATTTCAGGAACCTATTTCATTTTCCTTTTAAGTTTCCAAATCCCATCCTACCTAAGGAAGAAGAAAGCAGGAGAAGCAGAAAGGATCACAGCTTGACAGCTCCTAGCACTGACAGCTTTGTAAATGGCTGGTAAATTGTTCTTTTAAACTCATTTCAATATTCAGTAACCTGAGAACCAAGAAAACTGCTGCCTGCAGTTTGCTGAGCACCACATGATGTTTTTACCATCTCTGAGGCTTAAGCATTTGCCCAGCTGGGCTCCTGGCCCTGGGTGCCACGGCCTGTCCTGGGGCAGTCTGGCTGGCACCAAGGGCTGTGAGTTTTCTGCAGGCACCGGGGTGACTCAGAGATCCACCTGCAAGTGCCCAGCAAAACCATCTCTGCATTATTTCCCTTGAAAAAGGGACAGCCTGCGTGGCCTGAACCTCCTGGCTCTCCAAACTCCCTGAGTGGGTGCACATCGCCTGCCAACCCGTGCATTTATAAAGTGAAATCAGCGAGGCTTCAGGATGAAATGAGGGGAAGATGAAAACAAATTTTTTTTTCTAAGTCTCATAAAACGCAATCTGAGAAGATTTATGGTGAAGTTTATGTTCTTTTCCTATCGTGTTTTCTGTGAGTAATGTGATTGGCAGAGAACTGAAGTGTAATTTTATGGCAGAAGCCGTCTCTTGCAGTTTCACAGGCATTGAGCCAGTTGTGTTTGCATCCAGCCCTGCAGGCCCTCCAAGCTAAATGGACTTGAGGGATCAGAGATTGGGGGATACCTGTGAAGCACAGACTGCCCCACTGCAAGGACTCTGGACATCTGGGAGATGACACAAACCCCTTATTTTCAATTAGCTTCCCAATGCAAAACCAATGCCAAATAAACTGTGCACATTTGTTTTGTGAGAAAGGCAATGTTCCCATGAAAGTTTTTGCATTTAACATAAGGCTACAGAAACTGTCAACAAAAAAAGTCTGAAAATGAGATTATTGACAAAGAAAATGCAAGGAACAATTTTGAAGGCGTTGTCAAACAAAAAAAAAGATTGAATATTGTTTTAGGGAAGCAAGATTTGACCCTTTCCATGCAGCTGTCTGGACAAATGTTCAGCACTGTAAATTACTGACATATCACCATGCTTATTATTTATTGCCTTAAATCATGCCACAATGAAGCATATCCAGAACTCCCTCTTAAAAATAGGCACAAGCTTTTTGAGATTATTTTTTCCTCTGAGTGGAAGCAGTATGTCACAGAAGCTCACCAAACAATGTTTACTATCAAGCCAAAAAACCATAAACAGTGAGTAACTATGAAAACTTTAGGGCCACACCATAATTAACAGCAAAGATGCAAACAGATGCACGAATCGTGATAACAGCTCAGTTAAACTGACAAAAATAAATATCAACCCACCCACAGAAGAACAAAACCAGCATGCTCGATGACAAATTTTTTTCTGCTCTTGCTGGTATTTCCCCTCCAGATCTTTTTGCAACAGCTGTTAATTGGTATTGTTCGAATTATTCTTGAGACTTTAACCAATCAACCACTAGGGTGGGGTTTTTTGGTTAATCTCAATAAAATACCAGAATCAGCATTAATGTTCTGTTAACCAAGGCAAAACAGAACCTAAAAAGGTCCTCTTTAAAACTTAGCATTTATTGTAGATGTTGACAGTGCAAGTATTTTGCAGTGAATATGCAATGTGTATTCCTCAGTGGCTTAAATTGCTGAGTTGTTTTAAATGTTCCACAGCATTTTGCTCATTCAATCCTTTCTTTGACTATCTTCAGCTTTTTCCTTTCTTCCTTTTTTTTTTTTTTAATGTCACTCATATGCTTTTCATTAGAAAATAAAGTATGACTTCACCTCTGCAAAAACTTAATGTAAGATCAAAACAGTTTTGAGGGAAGGAAGGAAAAGTTTTTGAAGTAGCACATCCACTCCTTGAAGCCCTGTTTTCTGGGACATTTGCAGAGCTCTGATAAATCCCCTGTAGAACTTGTGCCCTAATGAGGCCTGAAAAATAATGACCATCATCTTTGCAGGGATCATGAACACCACACCTTCATTGGTGGTTTTTAATTAAATTGGAGGAGTGCAATAAAATAAAACACAACAACTACATGCTATTGCCTTCCCCCCACCCCCTGCAAACAAACAAACAAAAGAAGCCAACCACAAAAGAAGCAAAAAAAAAAAGCAGAAATTATGTACATTTTGCACTGCGTGACACAATTTCAATTTTCTTTTTAACTCCTTCCATGTTTGGTGGAGTGTTACAATGGGAGAAATCAAACTGTCCAGTAGCTCTGGGCAGTGAAAACTATATCTCTAGGAAAACTAAAGTGATCATTTCCCTTAGAATATTGAATAAGAATGCACTGATAGGAATAGACCATGAAAAAACACAGCACATTTTAACACAAATTGTCAGTACTGTATTAAAAAAGGAAGCACCTGAAAGTTACAATATTGTACATATCTCAGCCCCTTTTAGGTGAGTTTCAGCTCTGCAAATAAGAATAAATACGAAAGTTACAATAACCTATTGAGTAAAATATCCCTCCCCCTTTTGGATAGTGAATGTGCAAACTTCAAGCTAACTTAATTATAAGGCAAAAGACCCCAACAGTTCCAAATCTGAGCTTCAAACAGCTGTTGTGCAGGATTTTTCTTTCCAGCTAAAAATCATACAGGTCACCCTGTTTGGTAATTGAGATGCAAAACAGGCTCAACAGATTATGCACAAACATTACAGATCTTCTCTATTTCCAGCAAGTATAATTACTCTAGAAAACATCTTCCTCCCAACACAAAAGCTGAGTGAAATACCCTATGAGCTTTTTCGTGCTGGCAGCAAGCTCAAAATGATAACTTTATCAAAGAGTATCACATAAATTATAATAAACACACTGATGAATTTAAATAATATATTTTTCCTACTCATATGTCCAGTACCCAAGAAGCAGGCAGCTGGACACTACTCAAAGAGCCACTCATATGAATCAGGAAATTAGCTGACCCATTTAACTTAAACAATACAAAACAAGGAGTTTAATGGGCAGCTTAAAGGGCGCGTTCTTAATTTATTGATTGATCCAATTATTTTATTCCCTGTACTTTCCTTAAATCATTACAGAAGAGAAGTAGGCTACCATATAAAGCTTTTATTAATAATAAGCAACAAGTTCCTAGCTTGTAAAGTTAATGGTAATTTCCTATTTAAAGGAAGATGCTTTAATTGGCCCTGTAAGACATTATAAAACAGATTCACTCCACAATGAGAGTGATAAGAAAGCTTTAGATGACTTCTTTGTCTCCTAAACACTTCTGCAGAAAACAACACATTTCAAGTTGAGCTTCAAGGAGCTGTACTCTCAGTATAAAAAACCCAGCAGTAATGTGGCCAATTTGGCCTCCTCTTAATCTGCCTTATAAAAATCAGGAAATAAAATATTTTCTTATGGAAAAGGTGGTACAAGTTTACCTTATGAACTCTTTTTTTTTTTTTTTTTTTTTTTTAATGTGTGGGAAAACTAGAGGCCACTCTAGAATGAGAAGTGGGAAGAAATGCTTCCAGAAAGGATCAGCAGCTGGTCTGGAGCCTGGGGCTGAGAGGCTGGGATTGTACTTCCACATCTGCCCATTGCTCACCTGCTGCAGGGCCTTGGCCAAGTCATCTCACCATAGCCCTTCTCACTCTGTCTACTGTGCTTATCTAAAGCAAAAAGGTTTCCTTCAAGGAGGCATTATTCTTTGTGCACATGCTTTAGACTACTGGGTTCTAATTATATCTGTAAACACCAAGGCATTACTGTAAGACATGTATAATGAAAACTAATCTAGTTTACAGAAAACTTAGTGTACTAAAATAGTTCATATTTCACCTTGTTTACAAAAAAAGCTCCCAGTGAGACAGGAGAGAGAGTTGTATTTTCACATATTGTAAACCAATAGGGGGGAAAAAATGCAGAGGAGGCTTCCTCCTACATCTTCATTGAATATATTTATGTGTGTAAGTCACACAGTGCTGCTTTTATATAAAATGCTGCAAGCTCACATGCCTAATGCTCAATTTCACAGTGGACAAAACCAAAACGATGTATGCAGCCATTCATACACACACAGACACAGCAAGTGCCAAATACAAAACCCCTCACAGCACACAGCACTACTGTGTACCTCCAAAAGTCATGAAAACTGTACCAACTCCTTTCATATATCTTGTTCAGAATGCCACCCTCCTCCTTCAGACTCAGGCTTTTAAGAAGGTTTTTTATAAGAAGAGCCTGTTCTGTGCCTTCCACCCAGACTTTTCTCACACAGGAACAAGTCAAGTGGAGCAGCCCAACAGCTACAACTCTTCTGGTCCAGTTCTTTTATCAGGAAAAAACCCAAACTCCACATTTGTAT
Source organism: Melospiza georgiana (assembly GCF_028018845.1). Lineage (NCBI taxonomy): Eukaryota > Metazoa > Chordata > Aves > Passeriformes > Passerellidae > Melospiza > Melospiza georgiana. Next base: position 37,618,072 of record NC_080430.1, on the reverse strand, counting down.
AGTCTCAGCTCCCTAAATTTCAGGCTCATTCTGTTCAGGATACGCGCACACCAAATATGTATTTACCAGCAGTCTTTATCCATGTTTCCCATGATGAAAAGGGATGGGTTGTAGAGAGGGACCAGGAGATCCTTCCTGAGGACCAAGCACCCTGCCCCAGAGCGGCGCCTTTTACTCTTTGCTCAGCATTTCTGCTCTGAGTCTCACCCTCTGCACGGTCACTGACCTCTCCACCTGCTTGTGTTCTGACTTTATCCCTAGCAGACAGGTGCTCCCTGGCTGCTACTCCAAACATGCCTGAGGCTGAGCTCCCAATGAATTCTGCATGCTGAATTTTGCAATGAAACTCCTGTGGGAGAAGGTGACTGGCGTTAAGGATGCTGTTACATATTTTAGCACTCTAACTTCCACAGCTCCGTGTAGATTTACATAAGATCCATGTACAGTCACTAGTTGAATGAGAACAGATGTCCCCTTTGGAGATGGTGTGAGTGTTTGCCTCCTCTCACTCTTTTGCACTCACACACACAAATGCAAAATCAATGAGAGAGAAGTTGCAACCCAAAGTAAGAAAAAGTTTAAAGTTACATACTGCACTGCTACAGTTGGCAAACCAGCTTCTCCAGGCTACAGTTTCCAGCAATGTTACAAGCCCAAATGTGTCCTTCTGAAGTGCCTGCCAGGCGCTCTGGAGAAAAAATAAAACGTTCTTCCACCGTGCACCATCCTTCCCACCTTATCTCATAGAAGCTTGCAAGAACCTTCCAGCCTGCTTACTTGTTTTTGCTATGAGTATGTAGATGCCGCTGTAGAGAAGTCAAACAGCAATTTCAACCTGAACACAGTGCAGTGTTTAGTGCTGGAACTGTGCCTACATCCTGGCAGGAGGGAGACGCCCTGACCATGGGTCCTGCTCCATTTATCAGTACCAAGACACACATCCAAGATTTGTCACAGACAAGGGCCAGCAAGGACACCCAGCAGAGCACTGACAACAGGAGCTGTTCCTGCTCTGTACCCTGTCACCAGAGTCCTGCAAGAGGGAAAGAGGAGCTGCCAGCAGGCCAGAGTGTGCCCTCCTCCCCTCCAAATGGTGCTTACCACAAAGCACCTGCAAGAGAGAGGCTGGTGAGCCCCCAAAAAAGCAAAGAGTTTCAGAGGAGACAAGGTTTCTCTATAGCACAGCAACCTCTGCGGGGCAGAGCACTACAGGAGAAGGCTTTTACCCTCAAAAACATCTTCTGGAGGTGCATCAGAGGAAAACTTAAAAAAAAAGCACCAACCAAGGAAGAAAAAAACAATTTAAACACACACACACACTTCTTTAACAGCCCACGAAAAATTTACCCACTTCACAACCAGCTTCATTTATTAGCAAGTGTTGGTAACATTAAAATATGGGGGTGCAAAGGGGAATTATCACTGGGAAAGCTTCAAGCCATATCATTCTGCCCACGGTTAGTGCTGCAAAGTTCAAGTACAGCAGCTGCTCTTTAACCTTATTGGCACCGGTGTAATCTCACACTGTCCCGCGCATGCTGCAAAGCTGAAGTGTGGGTGCCTGCACATGTGGGAACAGCTAAGGCATTGCAATGTGTGGCTGCCGTAATTTGCCCTCCCATGGCAGCACTGCGCCATGCCCTCTGCCTGCAGCTAAATCTCCTCGCGCGGCCAGCCAGCGTGGTGCAATGATGCCTCGTCTCGTTTGTCAGCTTGGCCTTTCACTTAACACCTGCCGAAGTAGGAGAACAGAGAAAATAAGATGCACTTTTTTCACAAACAGCTACTCTCAAAGCTGAAAGCGTTACTAGGGGATCTGACATCAGCACTGCCAATCTAAATATGTCAGCCCCGCTGTGCATCCACAAATTGCCTTGACAGCAGCAGCGCAGCCAGCGGCCCGTGCTCTGAGCACAGGCGACAATGCCCGCGGCCTGAGCTCTAGAGGCGGGAGCGACAGCTCTGACCCAGCTCCCTCCCTCTATAATAAACAGGCGAGTCCTGCTTATCCCACCAAGAAGAAAATCTCAGGTGGACAGAAAGTGCTTGTGATGGGAAACCAGGAGCAGCACTCCTGAACGCGAGCGCCGGCAGACACGGAGCAGAGAGCCCCGCTGGGGCAAGGTACAGGCGGACAGGGGACCCCGCCGTGCGCTGGGGCACCACACACCGACCCGGCGCTACGTGACCGCCGGGGACACAACTTTCCCAAGCGCGGAGGCCGCGCCCCTTCGCCCCTCTGCCAGCGACAGCGGCAGCCCCCGCCCGGAGCAGCGGCTTCAGCGGTGTCGACAGCTCCGCGCTGCGAGACCGCGGCCAGGGCGGGCTGGAGCAGCCCCCGCCCGGGGCCGGGACCTGCGGGCGGAGCAGAGAAGCGGCGCTCCCCGCCCGGGATGTTTACGCGGAGAGCGCTGCAGCAGCGCCGCTCACCCAGCGCTCACCGCCGGCACCGGGAGCCGCCCCGCCCGCCGCCGCCTCCCGCGGAGGGACGGCCGGAGCGGCGGGCAGCGGGACGGGCAGCGGGACGGGCAGCGGGACGGGCAGCGGGACGGGCAGCGGGACGGGCAGCAGGAGGGACGGAGGCGGCGCTACCCGCGCGGTCCCGTATTCGGTGCGCACGGGTTTAATTTTTGCGGCCACCGGCCGGAAAGCTCCGGGGGGAGCAGGATCCACCGGCACCGCCGTAGCCACCACTTCCTCGGGTGGCAGCCGGGCCGCCCCCGCCCCCGGCAGGGCACGGCCCTTCCCCACCACCTCCTCCCTCCCCTCCCCTCCCCTCCCGTCAATCCCCACCCTCCGAGGGCGGGAGGGCTCCCTCGGCCGCCCGGCCGGGTACCTTGCAGGCGGAGTAGACGCCCAGCTTCTCCAGCTTCTTGGCCCGCGGCGCGGCGCGCAGCTGCGCCTTCTTCCCCGCGGTGCGCGCCGAGCCAGCCCCGCCGGGGTTCTCGGCGGCGCCGCGGACCGGCCCCCCGGCGGCCACCCCCGCGGCGGCCGGGGAGCCCTGCTGCGGCCCGCCGCCGCCCGCCGCCCCGGCCCCGCCGCCGCCAGGCTCCGCCATGCCCGCGGCGCGGCGGCAGCCGCCCGTCCGTCCGGCCCGCCGGCGCGGCGCGGAGCGCCCGGCCCTGGACCCTCCCCTTCGCCGCTCCGCCGGCGGCGGCTGCTCCCGGGGGGGCGGGAGGAGGGACCCGCCGCTCCGCGGGCGGCTCCTGCCCCGCCGGCGGGGGTGGGGGCCGGCACCCGCCTCCCGCCGCTGCGCACCGCAAGGGCGCGCTCGCCTCCCGCCCGCCCTCCCTGCTCGCTGCGCGGGGGCTGCGCGGGCGGGCGGCGCCCCCGCGGGAAGGGCGGCGGCACCCGCGGCGTGCGGAGCCGCTACCGAGCCATCCCGGCCCTCCCGGAGGCTGCGCGCAAAGTTGCCCTGAAAAGAGGCGGCATCGCTGGGGCTGTCGCACGGTCCCGAACCCCGGCGAGCCCGCGGTGCTGCCGCAGCCGCCGTGGCCCCTCGGAGCGCCGCTACTTTGTTTGGCTTAACCATTGCCTTCCCACACTGCGTCGTCCGCGGCCACCCTTGAAGGGTTCCGTCTTCTTCCCCAGATCATTTCTAATTGAATGTAAAAGTACGGGTCAGTTTCAAACACTGGCTAATTCAAAAACTCTCAGATCAGCTTCTCGTGTCACGGTTCTGGGGCTTGGTTTTTTGTTGTGTCCAGAAACAAGTGTTGAGAGCGGGTCAGTTTATACCTTAAAGGGATTACCCTTTAATTGAAAGTTAAATTAAGGAAATGGCCCCGCTCCAGAGAGCGAGCGCACTCCGTGCACGGCAGCAAGTGCACCGGCTGCGAGGCGGTTCTGCCCCGCTGCACGTATGTAAAACCGTGGTTGAGCCGTGAGAAACCACAAATGGCAATTCCGTACTACGGCACCCGGTTTGAAGGGTTGGCATTGAGGCTGGGCGTTTGCGTGGGATTTACGGTTCTTTGATGTGTGAAGCTAAACTATCAAAAAAGCAGAGAAGCAGAGTGAGTTTGGAGGGAAGTCCCAGCGCACAGAGAGGGCTTTGCAGGCACAGGGCCTTGGCAGCTTGCATGGGGAAAGCAAAAATAACTCTAGGTTTGTGCGAAGTAATACTTGGGGGGAAGGGTGGATGACAAAACCCTGCGGCGTCCTTCTTCCCTTCGCAGCTCCTGGGGATATTTTCAAGCGTGGTGTTACACAGCGAGTTGGCATATTCACGAAATTACAGGAATCCAGAATGGAATAAAATGAAGCATTAAATGAAGCGGGGAGATCTGTTGGTTTTCTCTATTTGCTTATTTATATTTTTATTTTGAGGTGAGGTTTTAAAATGGGCAGGGTGTTGATGGGGATGGGGTCAGCGCTGCCATCCGAGCCGGGGCACCCGGGCAGTGCGGGAGCAGCCGGGCGGGCTTCGGGCTTCCCGCAGCGGTGACAGCGACCCGTAAGATGGCTGCTGCCATCGCCGCCGCTTTAAGACGGACTGGTTAAGGTGGAGGAGCCGCTGCCCTTGGCGGCAGCAGCCTCAAGATTAATAGGAAATTAAACGTGATACGAAAATCCAGTTTCTCTGTAATGTAGGAGAGAATTATCTTCGTCTTTTATTTTTAAATTTTTGTTGTAAGTGTCCGAGTCACGTTTTAAAATAACAAATAGCCGGTGTATATTAGCGGCCCCTAAGAAGCTCTTTGCTTGCATTTTCTTTATGCCTGTTAGGTTTCTTCTTTCGGACTTGAAAATGAAACCGTTCTTGCTTAGTTTCGCTTTCAGCTTTCCCACGACTCCTCCTCGGCAGAGCAAATGTTACGAGCAAAGAGCACATCTGGAACAACACGCTGGCTGCAATGAACCACTTAATATCCCCGCCTGAACATCGACTCCTAGTTATCCTGGGAGTTACGTACCTTTACATGCCCCTGTATGTTTTTCCTTTTTTGTTTTTTTTTTTCCCCAAACACCAGGTTCTCCTTTAACCAGGTAGATAGTGATATTTAAACCAGCATTAAGTTTGCACACTTGCATGTAATGAATTACAGTTTTGGTACTGAAAATACATTTACTGCTTTCGCACAGATGAAAAACTCCACCGATGTGCATCGAGGCCACTCGGTGGGCATTTATGTCTGAAACTGCACAGGTGAATGCTCGCAGGATCACAGCCTAGGTGAGCAACCTTATTCTTTAGGAACCTTAAAAGCCTCAAAACTTATTACTTCCATTAAAGTAAAATCAAAGATGAAAGTTGTCAGGAAGCAAATAATTTTACTGCAGTTCCTTCTTGAATCCTCAAGAGAATGGCTGCCTTACTTGCCATGTCTCTTTTTTTCCATTCTACCTTGATGCTCGCCAGATAACCAGAAATGTAAGTCTACCAGCTTGTGGCTACAGATACAGTTACTATAGTAACATTTATAAACATTAATTTCACCACACTTGCAGAACTGCTGCCTGCTAGAAGCTGCTTAGAAAGAAACCACTCTGTGAATAGGTAAGTTTTCCCCTTTCTTTTTTTTAACATTAAGACTGATCATTGCTCACATTCTAACTTTGTGCAAATATGTTGTTAAAAACAAAATGAAAAAAAAGCTTTACTTTGTCTGAAACTCCTGTAGTGAAAAGAAAAATATTACATTTAAAATTTTAACAAGACTAAGGAGCAAAAAGACAAACCCCTTATGCTTTGAGACAGGAGTGGACTCATGTCATTGTTGCATATATCCAAGCTGGTTTCTTCTGTTGGCTGAATTCAGAAGTGCAGCACGTACTAATTTTCTAATTATAATGCATGCATAAATCTGAGCACCATGTAACCCCTCTGTTGCTTGGTTTTTGTCATTAAACATGAATATATTAAATTAGATTCAAACTCACAGTATTGTCTGAAAAACCCTCACCACAGTTTTCAGTTTCTGTCCTTTGGGGCACATCAGTGGGTTTGCACAAGTGGAGCTGACTCTGAAACCCAAGTTGAGGAAGCCCAGGTGGGAGCAGATGATCCTGCCTGTGCTGCTCAGCTCACAAGCCCAGGTGAGTGGCCAGGTGACTTCAGGAATGCTACTTGCCTGCATCAAATTAGGGAAGCCAGGAGCCAGGTGAGACACAGGTGCCAGCTCATGTGGGTCTCAGGTCTCACTCAGGCTGCTGATAGCCCCGAGCAGATCCCTGCCCAGAGCCCATGCTCCCTGCAGGTCAGACATGCATTTCACATTTGTTGCTCCTGCCTGAATTCACCGTGAACACCTGACAGGCTTAAATGCAAGAGCCTGTCTGTTACTATTATTCCAAGGAGGCAAAGGAGGCAGCTGCATTCCTGAGTCACAAAAGAGGAAATCAAAATACAGTTCAGGGCGTGCCGGACTCCTGGTTATTACCAAGTTGTCATTTGGGGCTTTTGGGGCCTATCTTGCTCCCATAAATTAAAGAATGACTCAGTTAATAGCAGCCTAATGCTGTATGCTACTGCCCTGACAGGGACCACTCAGCCCACAGCTGAGCTCTGCGAGTCTACCCTTAACCCTCATCCCTGTCTGACAGCCCAGTCAGATCCAGCATGCCCAACCCAGCCTTGTCTCCCTCCTTTAGTTCAAGAGAGATTTTCTTCCAGTGCTCCCAGTGCACCTGTTTTTACTCTTGCCATTCAATTCCAATAGGAAAAGCATAGCTCTTGCTCTTCCAGGGAACTGAGTATGAAATCCTATTGTGTCCTTTCATTAGTGCATTCCTTGCGGGTGAAGTGGCCTCCCTCCTGGCCAGCAGGCATTCAGGAGTGCTATCAATAATTTATGAATCACTGGAAGTATTAACAATAGTAAAGTTTTGCTCATTAGGCTGCCTCTAGCATCTCGTCAGCTTCCCATGGTGCTCACATGTGATTCCAATGGCACAGACCTTCCCATCAGGTTTTTGCTCTGGTAGTAAACCTCACACCCCAATTACCCAGTTTCTAAAGGAAAAAATGCAGAAAAATAAATGGATAAAATGTCATTTGCAACACCCACCCATGGCTGCTCCAGTCACACAAATTTCTTTTTAGTGATGGACCATTTAGCAGTTTTTATGTGCTTCTTACCCAGAGGATGCTCTTCTTGACTGCAGAGTTTTGATTTAATCCAAACCAAGTGAGAAAGCTAAAGGCTGGAGTCACTCCTGCCTTTGCACCATTTCACCTGTGTGTGTGATGTCCAGAAGATGTTTGTTGAAGTTATTTAGCCATCAGCAGTCACTGCATAGGCTTACAGTGTATTATTTTGTGGTAGTAGAGCTCTGGATCTCTTCTCGCAAACACGGGATGTAACACTTATTTTTCCCTTACCTTCTCTTTGACTCCTCACAATTCTTTTGTTTATTCCTTTCTCTAATGCATTTTTATGTTCTCTCTTAATTCTTTAATTCATGGCGGAGATCCCTGCAGACCTCTGGGACTCCACTGGGTGCATTTTGACTGCTTGTGCCATGTAGGGCAGGTCATTTGGTGCTGGAAGCCTGAAATACCCCTGGGAGGCTGGCCCAGGCACTGCTGGCAGGGATGGGACAGAAAGGGCCTCCTTTCTCCTTTCTCCAGGTGCGCCCTTGGTGCAACACTGACATAGATATTATTTCTGTAAGATGAAGTTTCAGTGGCCTAAGCACATCTACTTGTGCAAACTCAGTCATGAGCCTTCCACATATCTGTGTGGGGGACCACCTGGAAATCCTGGATTTTCCAGGAACTTGACAGGCAACCACAGGCATCACTGCCAACCCCTCAGCCAAGAAGCAGAAACAAGACAGGCTAAAAACATCCATTTGGACTGACTGTAACAGTGTTGTGTACAGCTGACAAATGCAGAGGAACCCCAGGAGTACAACACCAACCCCAGATGGGATCTCTGGGGTGAGGGAGGCAGGATTTCACTGGGACCGCAGAAGGCACAGTTATGTTATCACCACCCATCTTCTACCTTCTGCCACAGCTTTCTTTGTGGGTCCCCAAACCCTCACATCCCTCACCTCCTGTGCCAAGGCTTGCAGGCTCACCATCCTCACTCGTTGTTTCACAGCCTCTCTGCCCCACACAGGCCCTTGGGGAATAGCAAACTGCTACTTCTGCCTCACTGAGACTGACCTATCTATGAGGAAGAGCTGCAAAATATCTGGAGTGTAGAAAGAGCTGGTTTGTCGTTGTTTCACTACTCCCATTTCCCATTTTGCTGCTTCCTCTCAGCTGAGGAGCTGCAGCTCTGCACAAGTGGACAGTGTCACAAATTATAACTCTTGCCCAAGAAGACCTAATGATGAGGACTCTTATTTTAGAGGGTGGCACAAAACCAGAGGGCCTGGAATCCCGGGATTCCAGTTTTGGACAACACTTTAGGAGATAAATAAGGAGACTAATTATCTTAATTTATTCCATAATTATTTTAATTATCAATCACTTCCTTCTTTCTTAGCTATTATCAGGTTTACAGGTGGGAGTACAGGATTCTGAGTCCCGAATGCAGGCTCTGCCCCTGGCATTCTCCTGTGACTCACAAGTTTGCCTTTATCTCTTCCCACACCTATCATAACTAGACTTTCTTGAAGCTGCATCACTGCTTCTGGGGATGCAGTAAGTAGGCTATACATGCACACCCAAGTTGACTCACTTGGGAGAAGATGTCTTGTTCCTTCTGCACCATTCCCTCTGTGGAATGGTTTTAGAGAATGAGAGGATCAGTTCTGATAAAAAAATAATGGAAGGTATAGGGCATGGCTCCTGGGTTAGCAAATGAGTTTGTTTTTTCAGGTGAAGACTTTTTCAGAGGTCTTATATGAGTTTAGGGAAGGCTTTGTACGGGTTTTCACAGAAGATATTTGATCTTTGCTGCTTTGGCCAAAGATGACCACGTGGACCTGGGACATGCTAAGGCAGCACCCCCAGCAGAGGCTGGCTGCAGCTGTGAGCAGGGCATGAGCTGCACAGCACAGCCACGCTGCACCAGACCAGTGCCAACGCCTCACTGCCCACCCTGGGTGGCTCCTTGACACATGCTGGTGGCATCAGGAACCCTGCAGCTCAGGGACAGTCCTGGCCATGCTGAGAGTCTCTGCCATGGTTGCTGCATGTGGGTGTGATGCATTCCAGTTTTCCAGCTGCTGCAGGAACTGTGCTGAAGGTGACATGCAATGAAGCCATGTCCTGGTGTCACAGGCACATGGAAAGGAGAGGACTGAGAGGGAAACACCACCTGAGACATGAGCAATAAGTAAATAAGTACATCAGGGAAGCAGGAAAAGACAGGCAAGGAAGCTGGTGCTCATTCAGCAAGAATTTGTTTGTATGTACTAGCTGATAATATTTTGATGAGAAACTCAGGGAGACCATGACCTCCATTTTACATCCCACAGTCCTTCTCTGCCTCATCCCATCACCCACAGGCAGGCATCTTTCCAGCACTGGTTTCAGCATCATCAACAGTCACCATCTCCTAAGACCACAAGTATGTAGCAAATAATAAAACCCCCAAACCTAAGAGAGGAAGGAGTTCAGGCCTGGAGATTGTGCAAGCTAAGTTCTGACTGTGTCAAAGGGAAGTGAGGAAGAAGCTCTCTCTGGGTGGAGATAGGAACAACATGTGTCAAAGGGAGATAACTGCATATGGGACTTGTCTGCTCAGATACAGTTCAGATCCTCCATCCTCCAAGCTCAGGAACATCTTCCATCTTTGGTAATCAAAAAAATGATGGTTGTAGTGCCAAACTGCAGCAACAGAAAATAATCTTGCCTTACCTTATTAACAGCAAGCAGCTGCGAGTGTCATAGTTAGAAAGGTTTTCCAGAAATATGAGATTTACTGAGATAATGGTATCATCTGCCATATGAACCTCATGCTCTGCATCATTCTGTCCCTTTTAGACAGGCCAGTGTATGGCAGACTAAGCACTGACCAGGAAGCTCTTTGTTATGACACACAGTAAATACAATTTTTTTGCCCTTGAAAACATGCATAATCTCAAGCTGTGGTTTACTCCCCATTCTTCTACATCTAATTTCTTTTGATCTGCTTCTATTTTCATCTCAGAACATTAAACTGTGTTGGGTTTTGGCTCCCTAAATAGGCACAGGGAAACTACAGTGAGCTAGAAAGCTGAATTTTATCTTTCACTGTGAGGCTGGCAGTGCCTTAGCTTGCTGTATTGTGCTGTCAGTATCTCACTGTTATCCTTTAACCTGACAGCAATAAAACCTCCCAGTCTGTTTTTGTTCCTGATGAGAGAAATACAAGGAGAGAAGGACATACAGACTAATCTTTTTATTTCAGTAGAGATCAGCAAAGCAACTGCTTCTTTTTTTATATTTTTACAAGGTTTTTAGCTATTAACATCAGCAATTTATGCATAGCATAGAAAATTAACATCAGGGCTGCCCTTTTAATAATTATAAGCAAAGTTATTGCAACTAAAGAGTTACAGCCTATCCTGCTACATGAATTATTATGTATATCCTCCTGGTTATTTACACATTGTAATTAATGGGACTGTTTTGGTTCTTTGAAAATGTGATTTCTTAGCACTTACAGCCACTTATGGAGATACAACCCATGTAAAATGCATGGGTTTGTATCTCCATAAGTGATATAACATATAACATAAGTGAGTGTTAAGAATTCAGTTTGCTGAGATCAAACTAACATTTTGCTGAAAGTTATCAATTTCCTTTCTCTAATCTAATATAAAAGGGGCTTTTATATACACTAAACATAAAATGGGTTACTATTTAAAAGACTGACAAAAAATAGCTTACCTGGTGTTTTGTATACATTAGTCCAAATTTTTCTCAGGCTTGAATGCATCATTGTAACGAAAGCACTGAAAAGTCTTGTGACATCTCTGTCTCAAATTCAAATTATGCAGAATAAAGGAAAAGGGATCTGCACAAGCAGCTTTACTCATGCACCTCCTTACCTTTCCCTGCTGGAGAGGTGCAGCATCTTCAGAGGAGTCTGATGTTCACCTCTTGTAGAGAGACAGACTTTCCTATAAACTGATCCTACAGCAGATTGAGAGTTGTAGCCTGCTGCAAGCCACCTCTGAAAGGATAAGCTATCTAAACTGTCATAAGGGGTTTTTAAGTGGCTCTGCTTAATATCAGCCTTTGCAAAAGATATGTTGTAATTGATCTAACTCAGCTGATCAGAGGCACTTGATTCATTAAGATGTATTAGGATTAATTTCAGCTGGAGGAGGTTAGGGCTTTGACTTTAACATTTTATCTAGCTGCCATGACAAAAAAGCAGCACACATTGAAACACAAACTGCAGAAATCCTTATAATACACACAGGTGATGGAGAGCAGTAGTGAGACCAAAAAAAAAAAAAAAAACAACAAAAATTTCCTAGCTGAAATCCTGCAGGAGAAAGCAGGTGCAAAATAGTTTAGTCAGGTGTGGCTGTATGGAATGCAAAGAGAGAGTCCCAGTAAAGGAATGATGTTGAAGTAGAATGAAATTCCCAAGGGCTGCTCTTGTAATGCGGCTGTGGGGTACTACTGCAGCTGAACTACCTTCCTTTGCCCTGGTGATGAATTGTCAGCAATTGACAAAGATTAACTGAAACAGAAATCTCATAACAGAATACAACAGCACATGCATTTTTTTCTGATTTTTCTCATCCATAAATGCTAGATACTCAAAAAACCCCATAATCAATTTGAATATAAACACTGTGTTTTCATACTTAGTAGATACATGAAGCATAGGCTGGCAAGCTTAGCTGCTCACATGGTGTCAGGATTTTGTGTTATGGTGTCTGTGCATGTACGTCACGTGCTGGTTTAGGGGGAGAGGATGTTATGCAAGCAGCAGTTCATACTGAAATTTTCCAAGCCTGAAGCAGAAATCACTTGGGAAAAAATTCTAGGTAAAATGGCTTAGTTGTTCCTGAGAATAGGATTTGGAAAATATGTTGTTTTGAATGTATTAACCTAAAAGGGTTTTTTTTCTAGAGAAGCTCCAAGACGGTCAGGTTTTAAACTACCACTTAGCAATTTGGCTGAAATGGCATCAGCAGTGCTTCTTTTCATTCTTGTCAATTTGCCCAAACCAGAGCAAGTTACAATATTTAGAAAGCAGCACCAGTTTGCCATGCCAGGTAGAGCCATGCCAATGTGCAGGTAGTGAATTCAGACAGGTCCCTCTGTGCCACCAGGGCTCCGTCAGGAAACACCTTGCTCAGAGGCTCTGCAGCACCAGGCGCCAGGCCTGGAACAGCACTGGGGGTGCACAGTGACGTGAGACACACTGAGCTGCAGTGGAAGAACTGGAGGTGCAGGGGCAGAGGGAAGCCACAAGCTCTGCCTGGAGGACTGGCAGAGAAGCTGGTGCTGATTGGAGTCAGGTCCTTGCAGTACCCGAAATTCTACACCGCTAAATCCTCTGAGACACATAGGCAGAAGGTTCATTACTTACTTGAATTCCTTGTGGATAATCCCACTCCCACACCATTTTGTGATCTTGCCAATATCAACAATCCTGGTACTTCTAAGAAAGTAAATGAATCTTTAATAAAAGCATTCCTGATTTGCTAAGATAAAAATTCCACATGGCAGAGAGACATGGAAGACAGGTTTATTGTGCTGGACAACCATGAAAGTAGGTCAGATACATGCTTTCTGGAGATTCATGATGGTTGTCACGGTGTGACAGCTACAGAAACAATTGTAGCAAAGCTTCCACTTCTATTTCTTGAACAGCTTTCTCACATAGATTCCTCCCACAAAAATAAAACTGACAAAGAGCAAATTCTAGAATTTTTTGCCAGACTAATCAAGGCAGATTACAGGAAAAAAGAGAAGAACCAAGCAATGAGGAGACCAACAAGACCAGTCTATTGTGAAAGTGTATGCTAAGTCCTTTTGGAGAATGCAGATTTTTACAGCTGGGAAGGAATGAGGTTCCCAAAGTTCACTGGAGTGGTGGTTCAGCGGGAAAAAGAATTCCTAGAGAAGAGATGGATGGCACTGGGGAAGAAGAAAGAAAACATCCTGAAAACAACACACACATTAGCCAGGACAGCCAAAGGTGTTGCTGCGCTACTGCATATTGCTATTACAGGTAAGTATATTCCACACCAGGATTTTTTTCTCCCTTCATCCAATTAAGTAAAAAAAAAAAAAAAGCAAGCAAGCCTAAATTAATCAGCAATTCCTTTAGCTTGACAATGTGAAGGAGACATGACAAATTCCCTCACAACTGATACTGCTATCAGACCATAGTATTCAGCTTATAAGTAGCCTGAGCACAATATTTGAATTAAAGCGTTTAATTCAATTTACTAATATAAAAGACAGAGTTAGGAAACATTCCATAATACACAAGTGACCTCTGTAAGAATAGTATGTTTTTATTTTTTGGTTTTTTTTTAAATCACGAGGTTTAAAGTGTCATCACTTTAGGACAGGCTTCTGATTTTTGATGTGTCCAAGTTCTTCTATCAATGAAACATGCTTAAGATATTCTTTTAATTCATTTGTTTCATTGGACTGTCACTACATTTTGCTACCTGCAAATTGAAAAGATGATTTAAAGGAATAATCTGAATTATTACTTTCTGAAATAGGAATCTGTTGTATTTTACTCTTATGAAAGAACGATTCAGACCTGTTTCCTTATGAAGTAGAACTTTGCTTTTCTTTAGTGCAGAATTACAATCAGAAACAATGATACATTCTTAATGATTCTTCACCCACCTCTGCTACAAGGGATACTACAAAAGCTTTTGCAGACTGGCAACTCCAGTCATTGTATCTTCCCACCTGGTGATTTTTGTTACCAGTTAAGCACTCTCCTATAGGTAAAACAGCTGTGAGATTACAAGCAAGATACTTGTTTTCCCACAAAGAAGCGCACAAGCAGAGTGGGTAAAAAAAAAAAGCAGCGTATAAAAAAAGCAGGTGAGTGAAGAGTTCCAAATGGATTTGTGTCTGCAGCTACGTTCTCTTCCAGCCTCTGCCTGAAGCACATGCCCAGCACTACACCACTTCTCTCTTACTCTCCATGGCATTAGTAAGGAGTGGCCTGACCCTGCAGCTGACATCAGAGGCACTCTTTCTTCTGTGATGTGTGCATTCACACAACTTGTAAGACTTCTTCATATTTCTCCATATGGAATTTGACCAAAATTAATGAAGTAGAAAAAGGGAGAATCATTTGAGAGACCTCACTGTGGTCAAGACAAGAAAAAAAAATGTTCTACATTTGAAAAAAACAATTCCAGATATTGAAAAAATACTTTTCCTTAGCAACAACTTGCAGTCATCTGCCAGCCTGAGAAACACTGTAAACCAACTTTATCATGCACTGACACTGCTCTAGGTAACTGTGGTATATCTCATCACCTCCATTCTTCAACACTTGCTGCTACAGCTGTACTTTACTCCAAATAAGCTTTCTGCAGCTATGGGACCTTGACTGGTACAGGTATCAAAACAGGTAGTTCAGCACTAGCTCAGCTGTTCTTTCAGGAAATGCAGTCACACCTTTACTGGAACACAGCATTAACTCACAAAAAAGTGTTTTCAGTGTTTTCAGAGGAATTTGTTTCCACCTTACTGGAAATACATTTTATTTCAAAGAGATTGATTAAGGCAAGAACTGAGGCTGGGTGAATTCTTTACCAAAATTGCTTCTGGGTCTGGTTACCAGCCTCATCCATTCCTTACAGAGAGAGTTTCATGCGGGCTGCAATTAAGGATAACAAATTCAAGCTCTATTAACAAGTTAAGGTTTGAAGTTCTTCAGATGTTCTTTAAATCTTTTATGATTCAAGTCCACATTTCTGAACCACTGCTAAATACACGTTTATTTAATCTAATACAATTAATTTTCCACCAAATGTACCACATCAAAGGAAAGCACTCACACAACATGAACTTTCATTTTTCCCCAAGGAGTGCATTCTTACAGAAGTACAGGCATGTTTCTTCAGCTCCAGGTAAGCAATTAAAGAGGATGGTCAGATACAAGGAGCAGGAGCTGGTAACATGGGCTATCTTCTTCATTTAGTCCCACATTGACAGGTTAGCTAAGTTTTGTTGATTCTTTTGCCCTGTCTCTGGTTTGCAGACAAGAGACTTGCATCCAAAAGGGACTGGATTTTACTCTTTCTTGCAGTCAGATTGTTCCACGTGAGTTATATTATGGCCTTGGTCAGGCTTACAGTTGGTGGTCTTGCTCCAAGGGTTTAAAGCATATTTTACACATTCTTCTAGCTCTCCATGGAAATCAGAGGAAGGAGGGGGAAACAAGCACAAGGAAACATACAGAGCAAAACTTAAGGCTTCTAAAATTTATAAATAATTAAAAAGGTGCATCCTTCAGTTTGGTATTTTGAATCACTTTCTGATTTAAGGCAGAAGAAATCTGCCTTCACAGACTACACACAGCTGTCTCCTACACTTGATGATGCCAATGCTGCCCAAGAAGCACAACTACTGTGCAAGCAATGCCTACTCATACACACTTTCCAGAGGTCTGGGCCCCAGTCTAGCCAGATGATATTAAAAATACAACATAAATGAACACACTGTAGCCAGCTTCATGCCTAGAAAGTCACCACATCCCAAGAAGTTCCTTCTGCCTAGCATTGCTTTTGCCCTTATGCCAACACATTGGAGGGAACTGAACGCCTCCCCTAACACAAGAAATGGTCTCCCAGGGCAGCCACAGAGGATCTCAAACAACACAGCACTTGGGTTCAGAGCTCCTTCCTTTATGCTCTGCATTCAAATCTGACATGACCAGCCTCCTGCAGTGCTGCAATTACTAACACTTTTAATTCTCAGATTTCAGAAACGTTGAGGGACAGGGAAAATACCTCTTCCTACTAAAGCCAGGAAACTAGTTCTCAACTTCCCACAATGACTAAGAATTCTTGCTCCCTTGGGTGCCTCAACCAAGAGATTTAAGGCATCCTGTAAGTAAACAGTAAATCCTACATCATGTCCAAAGTATTTTCAAGTACTAGAATTTGTAGGCTGCCAGAAACAGTCTGAGCTGAAACTTCTTGCTGAGCTCAGACACTTGAAAGCACATGTTCTCATAGGAGAAAAAGTATTTGAGAAAAATAGAGAAGTTGCACGTTGACTGGCTTTTAAACTAAAGTGCATATTTTTCATATTAGACTGCACTTTAAGTTGAATGAAATGTCACCTAAGTCTCCTCATAAGAGTTTATTCGCAGTCAAGAGATGAAGATTCCAGAACAGTCTTCTAAGAATGGAAGGGGAAAATACACAGACAACTTTGCTGTAAAACCAGAAACAGATTCAATGATGGACATATTGTTGCATGTGAAGTAGATTATTAACTATGATCTCAGGTTTCTTCCCAGTCCTTAACAAAAGGCTGAAACTGTAACAGCAGTATCTTTAAAACACCCAGTGTGCTATAAATACTATTTAAACTTCAGATGATGTAAGTGCAGTCTTACGTAAAAATGGAGTCAGGTCTCTCAAAAGCACAGCACTTCTAATGTGAGAGAAAACACTTCAGAATGGTGAAAACATCAGCACTAATAAACCAGATTTGTAGAGGGATACCTGAGAACTACAAGGGCTCTTGGACATCACAGAGCTCCAGTAAAAAGAACGTGTGTTATATCTGTACTTCATACTGCATCTGTCCCTATCAATGTTACTTGCCAGTTTCTTATTTTGACTTCTAATGGGCTTTGAGGGGTTCTGGATTACCTAAAGTACTTGCACCAACTCTTAACATCCACTCATTACTTGAGAATGCATGAGTGCTGTTCAACAAAAGAGGACACCGTGTGTCAGTATCTAGTATCCCTCACTGGAGACAACTTAACTGACTCAAACACTATTAATCATCTGCAAGATATAATACAGCTATTTTATTCCAACCAAAGTATTTTTCAGAGTGACTCAAAAGGCAACCTGAAACAAAATCAGTGAAAATGTTCCAGGAAGAATTATAGGCATAGCAAAAATTGAATTCTTAATAAGGAAACCAATGACCACAAAAATCAGCCTAATCCAGAACTGTCTCTTTTTAGTAACAATGAAGTAAATTCAAAGAATAGAGATATACTGCTCCAATTCTAACACACAAGGTGACTCTGAAGAACTCAGTTTGACAACAATAAATTTTATCCAAGTTTTCATCCACAGTGAGACTTCAGAGCAAGAAGAAACCAACACTTTCTGTGCAACAGGTCCAAGTCACAGCTATAAACAGCTGCAAGAGAATGTGCTGGCATCAAGGTCTAAAGCAATGAAAATGCCCTCAAAATAGACAAACCATGCCATCTAATTCTGACTCAAATACACAGCTGGCAGAAAAAATGGGACTCCAATTCATTTTGTGACAAACTGCAGGTGATGTTGGTCAAGAACTGCTAAAGACTGCATCACCACTGGGTTCTAAACCACCACCACAGTTTGAAAAAGACACAAAAATGTACCAAATCAATTGCAAATCACAAGCTGCAAGAGGAGACAGAGTCAGCTCAGAGACACTGCAATGCAACAAGTCACCTTGTGAACAACTGGCAAAGACTGCATTAGCTCCAGGTTCAAGAGACAATATTACTATTTTGATCATACTTCTAAATGGATGCGATAAGATACCCAATTACCTCAACATTTAAAGATTTATCACAGGATAACTGGAGTGCCACAATATATATAGGACAAGCTTATATTTAGCTGTGCCATGAATTTATTGTAAGCATCTTAAATGCTGACCCATACAGTGAATCAGACATCTTGTCTGGAACTGTACAAATGCAGTAAAACCTCCTGAAACTCTGAATAAGAACCAGTAATCAAAATTTTTTTAAACCACTTTATTCAAACCTGAGCACCTCAATATAAAACTAAACACTGGTGAACTGTCATTTTTCTTGCTAAACCCAGATTACTGCAAATTTAAAATCTGCACAAGTAAGTTTCTATCAGTTCAACATTTAAATAGACTAATTCATCTCTTCTGACACACTTTGTAGATTTCATATAATGAAAATAACTAAAAGAATTAGTGCAATATACTGGACTGATCAAAATAAAATGTACTTTGGAAAACAAAGTTGCGAAGTTCATTACTGACAGACAGCAGTACTTATGTTACAGATACAGGAGCATCATTTATTACTGTTCTAGCCATAAAGGAAGAACTCAGAACCCCCTTTGATTAGAGAGGAAAAAAGTTAGCTTTAAGTAACTGTACATTCTGTATACCTTTAAGCAACTCTTAAATATTACAGAAAGTATTAAACAAATGTAGACTACAATGCAGAGTACCTATTTACAGTACATTAATATCCAAATTTAAAATCAAGTTGGATGTACATAATCGTTAGTGCACTATTTTTTTTTCCTTAGGGGAAAAACAAACTGTAATGGCCAGCAATGATCAGAAACAAGAAAGAAGTCACAGACACCGAGTTTGTTGTGGTTTTACTTGAAGAGCTCTTACAGTTTGTAGAGGACAAAAAACCCCATATCCTAAGTTGTAGAGTTGAATTTACTGGTCTGTACCCTCTGAACAGATTAGAAATGAAGTTAGACTTGATTCATCACTAATTCATTAAGATAACT
This sequence comes from Melospiza georgiana, assembly GCF_028018845.1. Taxonomy (NCBI): domain Eukaryota; kingdom Metazoa; phylum Chordata; class Aves; order Passeriformes; family Passerellidae; genus Melospiza; species Melospiza georgiana. The sequence continues at coordinate 37,599,487 of NC_080430.1, read as the reverse complement.
AACTGGGTTGATATAATTTACATACAGTGTACCAACTAAAACTCCACTTTCTGGCAAGCATAGGATTCTTAAAATTGTTAATGCAAGTATTATTTGTAATAAAATTATTAACCTATGGAATGTATAACTAAACAATGGATACCTGCAGAAACAACTGGTTGCATCAATACTGCAAATAAGTTTAAGTAATTTTTAGACCCTGTTTCTAAGGAGGTTTTAAAGCACAATTGAGAATTATGAAAAGACCCAATTCTATTTATTATAACAGTGATCAGTATTGAGGCTACAGGAACTGGCCAATTAGGTCCACAGAAAGTAGTTCTTCTACACCTCTAATAATAACAACTGATTTTTAAAACCTTTCAACTGAAGGAAGTTTATTCCACCTCCATCTCTCCTCTACTGCTGAAACATTACAGCCAGTGGTGGATACATGCATGTTAAAATTTTAGGTGAAAAGAAAACTCTGTATCATGAACTTGACTATTATTGTAAGTCTCTTCGCTGTTTGGAAGCTGTACTGGACCAGGTTAAGCACTCCAATTCCATGGTTATTAACAGTTAGGAAGCAGAAGAATATTCAGAACAGTTTAAAGCAATTGATCTTTTAGTTACTACAACATTGACTCTTGGGTGGTTGTGTGGGTTCAGTAAGGTCTACTCCTCTTCCTCTGGCAGAGCTGGCTCCTGCATTCTGTGGTTCATTCTTGGGCAATTTTTTTGCTGTAAGGTGAACAGGAAGTAAGAGTTAAACCTGAGATTTTACTAAGATTAAATCACCTGAGTAAACAGAACAACACATTATAGGCATATCAGTGTACTCATTGTATAATCTGATTTGATGCACTGGTAATAAAAGAAGTGAAGACACTTCTTAATGATTAGCTACTTTATGATTTCCAGGAGTGAAATGGCATTGGGAATCTGAGCAGTAAAATGTATCTGCACAGGTGTGCTATGCCAGTTAATGACAGCTCTTGTGGGAATCCAGCCACACAGAACAAGCTTTAAGATCAGGATGTCAGTGTAAAAAGATAAAGAAATATTGAAAAGGCACAAAACACAGACAGAAATGGGTCAAACAGTTCCCAGATATCCAGCCAAGTAAGTGTTTGCAAACAACATATAAAATGACCCTCAACACCAGATCAAGCCACTCCTGTTTTTTTTTTTTCAAGCTGTCTTTTCCCTCCAGCTCTTATCAGTCAATTGACTGGTAATTTCTTTGTTGCCCTTGTAGCTCCAAGGTCCCTCAGTCTTAACACAAAAAATGAGGGTGAAAGCTGTCACCCTTCTGAGCAGTAGCTTCTCCTGGATTTCTCTCCATCAGAAAATTGCTAAGTTCTACACAAAAGGACTTCCATGGGCCTATCTTACCAGGGCCCAACAACCACCCTTGTTCTGTAGTTTGGCTGAATTGTTTCACTCCAAAGTAATTACTTCTGTCAGTTTTTAAAAGAACTTTTTCAAAAATGATTTAAACCTAGCCAAAAAAAAAACCACAGAGCAGACATCAACATGTTGTGGTGTCAGATAACCTCAGGGTGCTGGGCAAAAGGGTGGGCCACAGGGATCCTCTGATATCTCCTCCAACTTGGGCTGTTCTACAGTTCTGTGGCAAAACCCAAGAATCCACATGGTACTAAGCTGCTGAGCCAGTACAAAGGGTGAATGCACCAATAGCAAAATGTCTTCAGAGCAATGTTTTGGATTCTAGAACTGTATCTAGAACTGAATTAGCATTGGGATTTTTTTAACTGGGAGTTCTGAATGAGTGCTGAAGCAGTCAATTTAGAAGCAGCTGCAGCTTGCATCCAACAATTCTTTCAACATTCCCATTTTTCATTTTCTCTCAGCTTTAAGATCATATTTATACGTGGTCCTGAAAATTGCATCCATATTTTGCAGGCCATTCCAAATTACATGCAATACTCATAACCTCATCAGAACTTCTATTCAGAGTCTATTGCTGCACAGATCTTGTTCTGATGCACTGACAAAGCTGAATTTCACCCCACTGATGTAAAATTTTCACACGGCCAAAAAACATTGCACACAAAACACACAGTTACTAACTGGGCATTTTTTCCCTCAAATTTACTTTACAGGCTTCATTAAAATATGGAGGCAAGAATTATTGTTGATATATCAATTTTTTTTAAAAAAATGAGATTTTGGGGATTTTTTTTAACAGGAAGCAACCTGCACTATTAAACATAATCTTGACATTTCACCCAAATAGTACAGTTGAGCATTTCTGTATCATTAAATGCAGGCCTATCTTGAACATTTATGACAAAAATATACTTTCCTGTCCGACAGTTAAGTGTCTGTGTCTGTCCCCCTTTTTCAATTATTTACAGTTAATATGAAGCAAGTACTTATTATAAAGTGTTGCTATGCTGATAATTTGCATCTGCTGGAAGTTTGAAAGACACCAAAAACTACTTCCTGCTCTCCTGGCTTGGAAAGCAGAAGATTAAGACCTTTTTAAAAACATTTAACATCAATGATGTTTTTTCACAAAAAGCAGGTTAGAGAGGTGCAACATGAAAAACAGATTGAGTGAGGTTATTTGATGCTATACATTACTACTACTCACTATCAAAGAATCTACTATCATTAAGATAACTACTAAATAGATTAGTGGCCAGCCTAAAAATTAGTTCTTTTTCCTCCACTTTCATAAGTCTACTAACAATTAAATACAATTTTGGGTATCAATGGAACACAAAAGTTCTTGGTTTATACTTACTACTACATGCTAGCATCTTTACAGAAATCCCTACAATTATGTTAAATTAAAAATATATGAGTAGATTTACTTTTCACATGCAGGGTCCTATACTTATGACTTGGACACTGAATTTAAGCACACATTGCCATCTTTGGCACAGCTTTTGGATTTCAGATAGATGCTTAAATAAAATTAAACAAATGAAAGGGAGTAAGAACACTTCAATACCAAAAATAATTTACTTGAAATACAAAGATCTTAGGTTAGGAAGATTGCCATGGTCTGAATCTCATGAAAACCATTCCCTTTAAAGCTCTCATTTAGTTCATAAACTCACCAATTGCCATGAATATTTCATTTACGTTCATAGATGTCTTGGCAGATGTCTCCATGAACAATAGGCTGTTGTCATCTGCATAAGCCTGTGCTTCCTGAAAGTTAAAATAAGAATACATTTCTATTTTTTTCTTACGAAGTAAACTCATACAATCACTACACACTGTACTTTTAATTGCTACAAAAAACCAATCTCTACAGCATTTTGAAAGAAAGACAGTTTGTGGAAACACTCATCTCACAAATTTATACACCAGTTATGGAGAAGTTACAATTTCACCAATCACTTAAACAATTATAAGTGGAATCTTAAAGATCCTCACTAATCTTAAAAATATCCAGGTGGAAAAATCTCAGACAAAACTAAATAATAAATGAAAATATTTATGAAAGAGATAACCCCAATGCAGAATATAACCTCTGACAGTAAGACCAAATAGGCTTCAAAAGTGCCATCAAATGTCAGTAAGTCCATTATTACCCTGGAAAAAGGGAGTCTGTGAACTATCCTGAATCTTTCAACCACTGAGGCAGATGGATCAGAACAGTTTTATTATCCTGACATAAATTCACAATTACAGCAAATAATCAGTAATTTGCCATGTTACCTCCCTTTTCAGTATGAATTTCAATCTGATACACTTCTCTTAAGAACCATATTATTTCTGCCACTTCTTATTAGTCATTTCAGCTTATTAGTCAGTTCAGCTGAGAATCTGCAGCTTCTTATGATTATGTAACTGCCTTTGCATTCAATAAGAAATCCATGAAAAAGCTGAACTACAGAACACCTTTGATGATCATAAGAATAATCGACGACTCTCTATAATTAAGTGACACCTGCTAAGATCTATGTAATTGTATCTGAAACAACACATTAACAAATACTTAGAAATCTAATAGTTGATTTGCAATGAGAAAGGCCTGTCAAGCCCACAAGGAGCCCACAAATACACAGTAGCAAACCCCCTAACATTGGAAAAATATTAAGACTGTAATTGTTCAAGAAATAGTACAGGAAGGTCTACTTTGTTAGTTAAATGTGATTGCCTTATTGACTACAGTCATGTATGAAATTTTTGCTAAATACCACAATTTTTCAAAAAACACCAAAGCCGCCTGTAAACTGTCAGAGAAGTATAAAATCAAAACTGGCAGAAAAACACCTAAACCACTGCTAACCTTTTAATTCAACTCTCTATTACAAAAGGATTCATTACTATACGCAGCTGTATCTCAAACAGTGACCCCAGACACAGATTAAAAACCATCAATTACTGACTAATAAATACTATCTTAATTCAAATTCAGTCAATCGTGAATGGACCAAAACTACCTGCTGTTAGTTTAATTCAGTTTAAAGGCTATTTTCTGATGGCTTGATTAAACTTTCTAGAAGATAAAATACACCAGTGAGAGCACAGCTGTAATCACTAAACCAAAAGAAATGCCAGGAAAAACTCAATTAAAATTTCAACACTGCTTCAACAGTACAGTCTAAGCAAGTTAGGCACATCAATCAGCTTTGTATTGCACGATAATCAAAATTCTCTGGCTGACAAGCCAGACAGAAGTTGCTCCTATCTCATCCACTGAAACTCTAGTTACTGGTAATTTTGGGTAGAAGACAGAAAGAGGTCACATCAAAGAACAGATACTCAATTAGCCTTAAAGATAAGCAAATAAATTAATTATTCCTCAAAGTCAAATTAATTATTACAAAAAGCCTATTCCTCCATATTACTTGTACAGAAATAGGTTTTTTGGTAGCATGTATAATTTAATTAGTCTCAGTTGACATTTATATTTAACAGCATGACCTCCATAATAACTAGCTAGGCTATGCATATAAGCTCCCCGTAGGTTTATTTACTATCTGTTCAAACAAAATGCAATTTCTATGAACAAAATTATGCACATACCTGGAAATCCACAGCTCTTTTGTTAGCTAGATCAGCTTTGTTTCCTGCTAAAGCTATTACAATGTTAGGACTTGCTTGTCGCTGAAGTTCTTTGACCCAATTTTTCGCTCTGGCAAAGGACTCCTGTTAATGATTATAAATGATGCAACTGAGTTTTATCATCCTTTTTTACTCACCTATTATCCCCATCTCTGTTATCTACACTTTGAGCACAAAACGCCAATGTAAGGCTGCTACCTTAGTCCAAAGGCACACTCCAAATTGCCAACTGAGCTTTTAAAATGAAACATTCCTACCTCAGTTCTCAACTGTGCTTAGCTGGGATAATGCTGAAGTAAATAGGTAGGAAGATCTTTATGTAGACAGAGTAAAGAAAGAAGTGGTTAAGAGAGAAAACAGGAATTTCAGTTTCTCCGAGAGATTCAAGGGTATGAACAGCTACATTGAGAAGGCCTCAAAATTACTTTTTATTTACTGAGGACTGTTCATTATGATACATGATTTCTGTGGTTTTTTTGAGAGACTTGGGTTTTAAGTCTAATTTTATCAGAAACTAGTGAAGCTTATCTCATCCAAGTTCAAATAAAAAGAAATCTAATAACCTTTGGTTTTGGTCTCAATAGCTTGTGCTACCTTTCCAATCCTTAATCAAAATTTACAAAAATACTATATTAAAATAATGGCTGCATTATCAGAAATAAAGGTGCCACCAGCAATGTGATGAGAGTAAAAGCTCAAACTCCATAAACTGATTTAAGGGTGGGTTAGAAACATTTTTACAAGAGGGTTTCTCATCTTCTTTTCCCTCTTTTTAACAAAAAAACCACCCCAAAACAAACAAACAAACCAAAACGCAACAACAAAAAAATCCCCCAAACAAAAAAAATAACAACAAACAAAACCCCAACTCTAGAAACAGTCTTTTAGCCAGAAAAGTTTGGACACAAATTGACATTACACAGTGCATTACACAGAGCAATCTGGTCCAGCAGAAGGCATCCCTGCCCATGGCAGGAGTGTCGGACTAGACGACCTTTAAAGGCTTCTTCCCATCCAAACCATTCTATGATTCTACAAAATGATGAACTGATTTACACAAGTCAGGAAAAAATACGTAAAGATCAATGCAAGACTGGTAACTCCCCAATCCCCCTTGTGCATCCCAGCACTTACCTCGTTTGTGATGTCGTATACCACTATAGCTGCTTGTGCTCCTCTGTAGTACATGGGCGCTAAACTGTGGTACCGCTCTTGCCCAGCTGTATCCCAAATCTCAAATTTTACCGTTGTATCATCCAGACATACAGTCTGGGTTAGAAAAGCAGCTACAAAAAAGACAGAGGTGGTGAAACCAGAAGTTTGCTTGTATCTCTCTACTCATATATAGTTATGCTCACAGAGATGCAAAACATTTGTAGCCTACTATTAAAATACAACAGGTTTGATGCAATCATTATTTACTATCTATTCAAACAAAATGCTGACAGTCTGACTCTGATCAACACAGAGGAGTTATTTACACAACTGGACTTTCCTCAAGTTAGACATAAGAAAGCAAAAATTGGAAAAAATTTCCTTTTTCATTATAGTGAATCTGAGTAACCATAAGCCTTCTCTAAAAGCTTCTAGATATGGTCTGTTGAAGCAGGATGGATACTAGAGTACCAATAACAACATCTCATCATGCTATAATCCTAAAGCTCAGATATTTTCAATTCTACATATTTGTATTACTTGATTTTCATCTTAAAACTGTGATTTTCAGCTACTAACACCTTTGCCTTAGCTAACAGGTCTGGAAGAAAGAGGCACTTCTTTAAAGTTCCTGTTCTCAAAGCAGCTGTATTTTTGACTTAGCAAGTGATCTCAAGAATTAATTTCAGCACAATTTCAACAGCCTGTAGTTTCAGGAAAACTTGCAGCCATTGCTACTACAGCTGAATGCATTACCATAAATAATGGTCTTCCAGTTAGAGAAAATACTAACTCATTCCAAGTCTTCAAACAGTTACCACTAGTAAAATTTTTCCATTCACATTAAGGTACAATCAGAAGTATGGAGGTGAGTGCCCACAGAAATCCATACTGAAAACTAAACTAAGGAAAGACCACTACTTAGCTAAAGCAGGAGCTCTGATCACTAGGCACACTGATGGACTGTGATCAATTTAAATCAAATGGATGAAGAGACACTGATCCCTAACACTTGCAGACCTGGGATTTCATCCTGTCCTATATACTCTGAGAGTGTATGAATCATTCCAAAACTGCTCCAGCCTTCAACTCATCTCATTACAGAAACCAAAATGAAGCCACTCTTGCTCTGTAAAGGACATTGTAACTAGCATACAGAAGTGTCCCTGTCTCAGCTGTAAGCAGCAGCTGCATGGTACTTAGCTGCTGGCTGGGGTTAAACCGTGACCAGAAGCTGACTCCTTAAGTGGTCAGGTGCTCCTGCTTCAGGGGTATTAGCATCCATCACAGATGAGCAGGCAGGCTGGAGAAGGTAAAACCTTTGATGTTCCAGTGTTAAATCAACATAAATCTCTCTAAATGCTACATATCTGAACACTGGTAGAACAGGCTCCACTTGGCAGCTCCCTAAGCAGCCCAGAACCAAAACAGAGTGGAAAAACACCATGCATCCTGCACTAAACTAAGGGCTTTCTCCCCAGAACAGCTCAATATTATATTTCTCCAAGGCAGAGACAAGATGGTAAGCAAGCTGATTTTCAAGTTCTCACAGACTTTATTCTCTTAACAAAAAAAAAAAAATGTACCTACACTGCATAAATGAAGGTATGTACTTGGAAAGAGAATTAAACAAGAGGTTTATTTTTTGTAATCCTCTTGTTTTTGTCAAAAGTAACATTTCAATCACTTTAAAATAACAGTTAATTTCTGCAAAAAAGATAACTTTCTTCGACCTTGCCAAGGCCATATTAAATTGACAAATAATCATCTGTTAATTATCTGAAAGTCTATCATCTTTAACAGCCATACTTTTGTCTTAAGCAACTAACAGGCCTTGCTACACTAGTCTGAAGTGGCAAAACCACACCACCACCATCCAACATGTCTGCCTTTCTCTGCACTCCCTTTCAGATGTTTTTATCCAGATTCACAATGCACATAAGCCTCTCTTTGTTAAAAGGCCCTTCTGTATACAAAGAAAATTATGCCTTAGGCAACTACAAGCCACAGAGTTAGACAGCTTTCTCTATAGAAAACTTTTCTGAATCCCAACATTGCTGCATGTAATAGCTCTCAGCTGTATTATATAGCATTTCCTTGTTTCCATTTGATATAGAAGAAGCACAAGTTAACACAGATTACACTAAACTTTATATATCTGAACTTGAACTTAGGCTCTTGTTTAACCTTTGCTTAGATTTTGATCAGTGTAACAGGGTTTGGGCTATTCCAAACACAAAACCAAGAAAAAACTAAACAGAGGTTAAAAGAATTTTGAGATCATTGAAATGGAACAATGAATTTTACTTAAATTTTAACTGTTTTTCTAAACTAAAGACCTTGGTGATATTGGAAAGTTAATTCACAACACATCTTTGAGAAAGTTCTCTGTATTACCACACAGCTGTTTATCAGAGCATACAGACACTTTCATACCAACACCTATCCTCAAGCCACGATAAAATGCACTAAGCCAAAAGTGTGCACTAGCAAGATTGCTAAAGCAGAAAATATGTGGTTGTCTATTTATGCTGACAGATAGAAAAAATAAACACATGTAACAGCTAGAAACAGGGCAAAAGAAGAATGCAGTGAAATTCAGCTTGCATTTATTTTGTAAGCTTTCCAGCGTTTTTACATTTCAACAACTGTTGGTGTGTGAAGACACATACAGACCACTGAAAGGCCTTCACATAAATATTACAATGGAACAGGCTGACTCATGCAAGCTGCAACAGCAGCTACTGAAGAGTATTTACCAATTCACCAAATCCAAACTTTGTAAAGTCTGTATGCTGTTAGGTAGTTTTAGGATACATTTAAATCTATCCGAGGAGGAATACAGCTCAAAGCACAAGTAACTCCAAAACACAATATAACTAAAGAAATCTGCCAAGGGAAAGAGTGTGATAAAAGCTGTTTAAAGCGAAACAGATTTTTAAAAAATTCTGGTAGCCAGCACCTGTTTTGTTTGAAGTTACAAAATGGAAAAACAGCGCAATAAATTCTGTGATTGCTAACACAGAAATATATCCAAAGATGTAGCAAGTTCTCCAAAATCAAAGTCAGAATGCCTAAGTGACAAACACAAGCTTTATGCAAGATGCAATGCTCGGGTTTTTTTCATAGAAACTAAGCTCACAATTCTTACTAAGCAGTTATTTTATGCATTAAGCATGCAGCACAATTAAAAGAGCCACACACCCACTTACAAACAAAATGTAACATTTAGCCCAGGTTTCAAAACTATGCCGTTCAAGACACCTTTACTACTTCCATTTGAAAAGGATCTTTATGTTTAACTCAAAGTTATACTTCTCAATTACTGACATGGGTTTGAGCCTTGCTGTCAAGGATGACTCCAGAAGTGCCATTACATTAAAGGCTTTCAAGGGCAAGGACAATATAAACACATAACATGAAAGCAATTAACAGGGTAATTTTCTCACCTCCAATTGTACTTTCTTGAAATTCATGAAACTGTCCTTTTACAAAACGAAGCACCAAACTTGATTTGCCAACTGCAGACTCTCCTAAAAGTACTAGTTTAAATTGGCAAATTTTATTTCCAGCATTTGGCCCGTTGGGCCTTGTCGCTCCTCGATTAGCCATGTCCAAATTAGAAAGCAGTCCTTTGTTTCAACAGCTTTTGAAAGCAAGTTCCACTGAGATCTGAATCCTGGTTCTTCTGCCAGTAACAACCTATTTTGTGAAAAGACAGTGGGTGCATTAGATTTACAAACCAAGTAAGACAAGTCTCATTCACTAATGCAATGTATTATGCATAACTTCACCTAGTGTTTACCAAATTCAGCAGTCCAGACTACAGGTATCATCATTTGTAAGTTGTCAACTACAGCCAGAATTTATGATACATGAACCAGTTATCTTCTTCAACACCTAGTCTTCCCATCAAAGCTTCAAATTGGCACATTAAAATCCAATTATGCTGCTTTTTGCAAGACCTCAGTCTCCTGTTACTTCTTAACAAATCAGGACTGATGTATAACACAACAGGTTTAGACTTTCAAATTGTCAGTAAAATAACAAATGACAAGCAGGAATAACTTTTCATAATTATACTATTGCTAACCAATATTCCAAAGTCAGCACTGCTCAAAGATGCTAAAAAACTGAGCAATTTGGGAAAACTCAAAACACCACAGCAGCCTCTTAGCAAGTGTAGCTCATCAATTCACTTCTATCCCACCTATCAAACACAATTTCCTTACATAAAAGTACAGATCTTCACACGCAAACCATTAATATCCTCTCTAATTAACAACTGTACTGAGAAGTAAAAGTGAAGCCTTCCATATGAAAATCAATTGACCAGTAAGAATTCCAGGCCACTTTGCACGAACTACCAGACAACTACCATATGATGATAAATTTCTATTTCCAATAGTTACATGTGTCCTAGATCAGTATAAGCAACAGAGATTTTGGACAAGTATGAACAGTGTATTGCTTAGTCTGCTTACTCTTCTTTCCAGCTGCTTAAATTAACCCCACCCACAGTACTTATTCATATAGAAAGGAAAGACTTTAGACTCTGCTGGTACCACTTCTGACCCTGATATTTATGCTTTTACACACTTAACAGCAGATACAAAACAAAAGACCTCTCAAAATTAGCTCATAATTTTGTCCTGCTCCTGCTGATAATTTATTTGAATTAAGCACACTTTGCAGGGATACAGCTTTTCTAACATCTAGGATGTGAGTTAGGTTGGAGTATGTGCTCCTAATGCAAAAAATGGCATAAATTCATGTGTTGCAAAAAAGTAAGCAAACATAATACTTTCAAATTACTTCCTGTTCTTCATTCCTTGTGATAAAGCAACTACATTTCAAACCAAGCAGTATTCTTTAACCACCTTCCTGTTTCAAACACAGATCAGGCACTTGAGCATTCCATTTTCCTACAGGCCTAGCTCAGATGCCAAGCCTCCCTTCTCCTTCCTGACTCTCCCCTTCCCTCAACCCAAGTCCTGAAGAACCTTCTTTCCTGGAAAGTGTTTCAGCATAATCCTACCCTTCAGTAAGACACTCCCTTACAAGCTAATATTCATGGAATAAATGAGAACAAAAATCTTAGCATTATTTACGGAAAAACGTAACAGCTGAAAAACAGGTACTTTATTTCCAATTGTATCCAGAACACAGGTTTTAAAAAATATTTTCAGCATCTTAGAGACACTTATTTGTTCATGTTCGTCCTTTTCTCATCTCTCTCAAAATAACTGCCTTTCTTTGAGGTAGAATATAACAACTTGGCATTCTGTCCTGAGTTGGTGTTCCATTTCACTATTACATTACACTAAAAAAATACATATTTTAAAAATTTCAGTTGTGCAACATAATCTATCAAGTATTACCTTTTAGCTGTATATTCTTGGAAACATGTGGAAGTATTCCACAGTGAAAGAATGAAGCAAAAAAGCCCCTGCAAATCTTACCATCGTTTGTATTAACTACCAGATTAATTCTATACTAAAACTCTTATTCATTAAACTAATTTTGGTAGTATTTCAGAATATGGGAATGGATCCAGTTATTTTAAAAATATCAGACCTTTCATCCTTACACCGTAAAATGATTTTGCACTACTAGTGTGTTGGCTCTCAGGCAAGACTCTTCTCCCCTCCATGATGTGGAAATATGCTTCAGAAGTTGTGGAGTGATTTGGATAAAAATGGATCAGTGACAACAGTTAATCTCTCCTTAATTGTACTACAGTAGAGAATGCAGCAAGGCATAACCAAAATATAGGTGGTTCAGAATACTGTCAGCCATTTGTTTATCTTTTCCTCTGGAAAAGTAATGAAGACAATTAAGTTATTTTTGTTTTAAAATGGAAAAAAACCCATCTGTTTGCTGTAGCATTCCAGTGTGTTTGGACAACCATGAAATAATTTAAAACCCTTTAATCTTAATATGTCCCATATTCTTCCAGACTGCAGCATTCATAAAAACATAAGGACAGCATCCAACGACTGTGTGACTTGGTACTCCTGGGAGCAAGTGACTTCTAGATGACACACAGTGAGGAAATCAAGTCACTGCACAGGTTACTCCCTATGACTGATGTTTTTGCTTGTTGTTTCCCATACTGAGAGCAAAATGAGGTATGAAAAAAGAACATTTAACTTGCATAATATTTATCAATTTCACCTGAGCATTTATGGCTGGTAGTTATTTCAGAGTTTTAGCACTCATGAAACAGTAACTACTACCCCTGGCAAAACTACTTCAAAACTACAAAGCTGACACAGGTTGTCAAGAAGAATATCTAGTTTTATTTTTATAGATGTCCAAGCTACAGAAGCTGTAGTTATCAGAGACCTTCAAAGTTTACATTCTTACAGCATCCCTCCTCTGAAATCATTCTAGACAGTCAGATATCATGTACAAAGACAACCAGCTCTCAAGCTGATAGCAGACCACCGCACCTGACAGGAAGGCCATCTAAGAAACATACTGCAAACCTCATTCATTCAACAGTCACATCAATACACCTAATAAATTAATAATGAATCCTATTAGTCATACCACCCACTTTTCAACAGCTCAGGATAAAAGAAAATGCAAGACTGAAAACCTGATGATAGAGCACATCCAGATGATTGTGACATATTAAAAAAGTCACTAACACCTTCTATCAGTGTATATGGAAATCATCATCTTTTCAGGTTTCAGATGATGCCAGAACTCTGTAGCTGAAGTTCACAACATGGCAGCATATTTACACAAAAACAAGAGAAGTACCTGCTTGATGTGAAGAGAAGCAGTACTGCAGTTTGACACAGCCACGGCAGAATGGTTTTGGCCTGGCCTTTTCACATCTGTGAGCTGAGCACATAGTGCCCCACCAAGACTCAGAAGTAGATTTCAATGCTACAGTCCCCTGTGCACACTCCAAGTCTGAGGTCACATTCATTCTACTATTTCTTAATTCATCAGTAAAATACAAACCTGGAGAACCCAGGAGAAATAGTACACTCAATACCCTACACATACACTGCAAACCCAGATCTGGTGAAAATTTCCTGGGAAAAATTCCACTGATATGGCTCCCTTTCTCCTCCTCTTCCAATTTTGTATGCAATGTAATCAATAAGTTTGGAATGTGTAAAGAAAGAAAACCTGGGTAAGACATTTTCATTCAGCTACACGAAGGCAAGAACATAACTGCTTGACTTGAAACAAGCTCTTAAACTGATACATATGGGAGTTACAGAAGTGACCTACTAATATAAAAATCTGCTAAGAAAATACTGTAAAATTTTTTGAGACGGATGGCTTCACATGGATGGAAATGAGGGAGATTTTCTTACTTTTGTCGAGTTTAACTTAAAAACTCCACTTTGCAGTCTTGGGCAATACAAATACATATGTCACTCTGCTAAGTAGGAACTTGCACTCTTCTCCTGAATATTCCCCCCATGTCAGAGCAGATCCATGCTGAAATGCCAGAACACAAAGCCTGGAATATATTATTAGCCAAGTACTCCTGGAAATCCCACCAACTAATTTACTGGATGCTGGGTATTCTCCTCACTCCAGAAGAGAAATTTGTATGCTGTTGGACAGTCTTGAGTTTTATTTATGAAAGGGTCCTAAGTATTTTAACAGATCAAACACAAATCTTATTATGCCTGAGTCTGTGTACAAAATACCGATAGCCCCAGCCAATACCTACAAACCCTCAATTTAATGGCATAATTCAGTCATGTAAGCATAAGCACTGGACTATTTTCAACTACAATACAGCCAATACAGAAGTATCAAAGTAACACTGGTGACAAAAGCCAGCCTACTGAAGAGATTAAGACAGTGAGCACTGTTCCTACAATTAATGTGATTAAGTGTATTATCAAATAGAAAGGCCACACAAAAAAATTCACGATAAATTTAAAACTGGAACATTCAACCACTTTTATATCTCACAGCAAACAACACTGTTTCTTACTAATGAACTTTTGTATGCTGCATTAACGGACACAAAGCATACAATGCTAAGGCTGCAACTATTATCTACTTGGAATTTCTTGATACTGGACTTTCTTGAACGTTTTAAAAGGCAGTAACTACAAAGGCTTATATATTAGCCACTCCTACTAACTCAATTTTCCTTCCAGGTTCATCAGAATTAGTGTGGCACCTGACTGCAGTGTTCAAGACAGTGACAGAGATAACCAGCAAAATGATCATCGTGTGTAAGCCATATTGAAACATAATGAGACTGTAAGTTAAACAAGTGAATCAACACAGTTGCTGCAAAAAAATCATAGCCCTACAATTAAAGGTAATAGCCACCTCATAAGCTCATCCGAATGATGAATGGTACCAATTGCTTTCAGATAAACTGGTTTATCAAACAGGAAATGTAAGTGATGACTACAATACCATTGTCTCTAGCCACCTCACTTCAGCCAACATCTACCTTTTCCAAATTTCCCATTATGGAAGAACAATACCTACATGCAATCTGTAGGTAAGCATGACTGTAACTCTGAAGAGACGCTATAAAACTGGAAAAAATTTTAAAAAATCCTTGATTTTTACTTTGCCTGAACATTATATGAAAGAAACTGATTAATTTCTGCTGTTTAAATTGCTGTTTAGCCTCTCACTGCCACCCCCAAGCTCTGAAAAAGGTGTAAGGTAGAAAAAAAAATCATTAAAAATGCCAAGAGAACAGCCTTTCATGGCCCTGTTTGGAAGATTTTGAGAGTTCTTATGCAATTCAGCTCTCCTCTAAAACACAAAAAGCTTAGGTTTGCTCCTCTACCCTACCCCAGCTTTGTGTCTAGCTCCAATTCCGTGCGATGCAGAAGATACCCAGCACACTAGGCCTGTCGCGATCCCCCCGATGGCGACGCATTGTCGGGAGCGTTTTACTTCCCACCTAGTTCACCGTGCTCCTTCCAGACGCAAGCGAAAGGGAAAGCGAGGGACCCATCACCCAGCCGCCCCTTCCATATCTCACAAGCACCTCGCGGGGCACAGCCCTGCCGGCCGGCCCCGGGCGGCGATACCTCTCCGCAGGAGCGCCCGCACGCAGGGGAGGATCCCCGCTCTCCGGGGCCCAGCCCCTCCAACCCCCGCCGCCACCTCCCCTCCCCCGCGGCTCCCTTCCAGGCACAGGAATAAGGGGAAGTGGGAAAACCGGGGGCGCCATTTTGAGCCGGGAAAGGAGAGAGCAGCGTCCCCTCCCCGCACGCCGGGCTGCCCACCTCGGCCGCCCGTGCCGCGGCACGACGCTCCCGCCGCGCCGGGGGAGCGGCCGCCGCCAGGAGCGCGGACAAGGCGCGTCCCGCCGCCGCCGGGACCCCCCCGCGCCGCCACCGCCTCCTCACCTGGCCGCGGTGGGGGAGCCGGGGCGGCGGCGCAGCGCTGTCCGTCCGTCGGTCGGTCGGTCGGTCGGGGCTGGCGGGCGCGCCGGGGCAGGGTGGGCGGAGGAGGGGTAAGAGGGGAGGCGGCTCCTCGGTGGGGGCGAGGGGCGGGGGCGCAGCCGTGCCTCACCCAGCCCCGCCGCCGACTTCCGCCGCCGCCTCTGCCCCGACCAAAACACACTCACACACACACAACACGCACTTCCGCCGCCGCCACGTCACGCCCGCACGCGCCGTGCCCTTCCGGTTCGCCCGCGCCGGCCGTCACGTGGCTCCCTTTCTTTCCCACCTTTTCCCCTCCTCCTTTTGTTCCCGCTCCCTCCCCTCCCTGCCGGCCGCTCCCGCCGCGGCCGGGCCGCTCTCGGCTGCAGGGTGTTTGTTCCCTGCCTCCCGCTTCTCCCCTGCGCCCGGGGGAACAGTCCCTGCGAGCGACCCGCGCGTCTTCCATCTTCCATTTACGGTGGGGGTGGTGCGGCACTGGGATGGGTTGCTCAGGGAAATTCAGGATGCCCCATCCCTGACAGTGTTCACGGCCAGGCTGGGTGGGGCTCCGAGCAACCCGCTGTAGTAGGAGGTATCCCTGCTCAAGGCAGGGGACTTGGGACTGGATGATCTTTAAGGTCCCTCCCACCCCAAACTATTCCGTGATTCTCTGCCAGTCCTCTAGGGACTGCATTGCAGCCTGAGGAGGCCTCTGAGGAGCCAGGGATGGGAGCTGGGCATTGCACACACAGACAAGCCCTGGTTTAATCCTTTAAAAGAACCAGTTTCGAAGGTATTAGTCAAATGAATTGAAAGGAGGAACTACATGGGAAAACCTGAATTGCCATCGGGAATTTGCCGTTTTTGAACAGCCACTAATAAAGCCCAGAATTGCTTCATAACACAAAGCATGGCCTTGCGAGAGAGCAGGATAAAGGCCAGTTGGCTGTAAGTGGGTTGCAGCGGAAACAGAACAATCATGATAAGTGTTTCTTCAGTATAGCAGCTTCAACAAGGTCTAAGAGTTGGCATTTGAAAGAAAGAAACAAACAAACTGGTAAGACATTAAGTAAGTGTATCAATAATGGTATTTAGTAATTGGTACAATTTAATGAAGATTGTTTGGATACTCCGTCACAGGAAATAATCAAGTTGATGTAGTTGCATTCTCAAAATACATTTTTTATTTCTACCTTATATATTTAAATGAAGCAAAAATCAAGTTATATAAAGCCTGTGGTCAGTGTTATGCTACTTTCCCTTTCCTTAGTATGACTTATCAATACTTGAACATAATGAAGTGAATGGAGTGAAAACAGATTGTTACTCTGAGACCAAATTGGTACCAATGGAAAAGTGTATGGAAAAGAAGAACTGATGAAGATTAAAAAAACAATTTCCCCTTTCTGCTTTATTAAGTTGATCACTTACATAAGTGCTTTGTGAATATGTAGGCCAATATGTAATTTCAAAAAAAGGAAAATAGTCTGCATTTATCAGTGATGTAGAACGCCAGACTAGCTCCAGAGAAACATGTTTGTGTAAATAAAGTATACTAACTTACTTGAGCTGTGAGTTTTCTAATTGTAAGAGTTGTCCTTTAAATCATGTAATCCTGCCCTAATACACTGCTTATTTGCCATATCCCTCTGACTGGTCTCAATATGTTCAACTGGATTGCAGAATTTGCTGAGCAAACAGCCGATTCCTGATAACCAAATGTGTTTTACTACACACCTGACAGGCATGCATTGGAGCACCAGACAGCATCCAGTCAACCTGGCAGCTGCTCACTCACTCACTCACTCGCTCACCTCCCTGCAGCAAGACAGAGAACATAACAGGAAGAACAAAAGCAGGAGAACTTGTGGGCTGAGATGAAGACTGTAATAGATGAAGGAAAGTGGAAGCGAAAAGGCAATACAGAGGAAATCACTGGCTACCTCCCATAAACAGGCCAGTGTCAGGCAGTCTCCAAGCAGCAGCCAACTTGCAAGACATCTCCTTTGTGTACCTCCATTTTCTATTGCTGAGCACAATGCTGTGTGAGATGGAATATCCCTTTGATCATTTTGGGTCAGCTGTCCTGGCTGTATTCCACTCCCATCTTTCTGGACCATCAGCAGCATTTCTCCCTAGGTTGGGCTAATGACAAAGTGGGGAAAAAGAGAAAGTCCTCACCCTGTTCAAGCACAGCTCAGCAGTAGCTGAAGTATTTCTGTGTTATCAACAGTAGTTTAATCACAAATGCACAACACAGCGCTATTCAGGTTGCTATGAAGAAAATTAACTCCACCTCAGTAAGACACAGTACACACAGGAACAGTTTATGTGGAAAAATATTACATCAAATCTTTAGAATTTGCACAATTTAGAATTACTTGAACTAAATTCAATTTAGAGATTTAACACGTCATATGTGACATTTTGTGTTTCATTTAATCTTATCTAATAAAGAACCATACTATTCCATATGTAAGGATCATTATCTTTGCTTCTGATATTAATAAATACTTCATAAAATTGACATAATCTTTCAGATTAACAGATGTATCTGAAGTTCAAGGCTAAATGGAATTTTTGATGCAGGAACTCTATTTGCAATGTATAGTTGCTGTTAGGAAGCCTGTTTTATATGCAGGAGGTTCCTGCTGGCTAACTTAAGTCTCTGAGTGAAAGGCAGAGCTGTAGCACATCTCTCTTGCTTTGTGAAATGCCCAAATTGTTCACAGCTGGTTGAGGCTGACAGAGTGGGACAGCAAACACCGAGGGTTCACTGTGAATGTGTGAAATAGAGGCACGAGAGAATGTGGCAGTAATCAAATTACCAAGTTCCTGTATTCACTGTTTCTCTGTATTTCAGGCTTGACAAGTCTCTGTGAGTTCTAGTGGTGAAGACAAGTCTCTTCTGTTGTAGTCTGTACAAAAAGATGGGAAAGGAAAGCTCTGAAATCACACAGATAGCCCCTACCAGTGGTCATGTTTTCATGTTTTGTTTCATCGTGGATCATATACTAAAAGTGAAACTGCTGGGTGATATTAACAAATTTATATTAGTGGGTCATGGTTTCACCAGGTGGCATTCCATCTATTTTAGCATTTCTCTGTAGAGTTTTAATATTATGTTCTGCTCAGCCTTTTTGTGTTTAAATCTAATGTTGGATGGGTAATAATAAGTGGAAGTTGACTTTAGAGAATGTGCACAATCTCTTTATTGTGCTTGAACTTCCCAATTTTTTTTTTTTTTTTTGCTATAACATTCTTTTTTTCTGTCTCCTATCTCTACTTGTGTACATTTTCTATGTACCTACATTGGCTTGGTCATACCATAACACATAGAAAGTGTGCTGTGCATAGAAAACTGTAATTTCCTATCCATAAATGAACTGAATAAAAAACCATGAAAGCAACCAGGCAGTAACAGCAAAATGCATCAGCATGGCTGACACAATTAAGACATTTCACAACATTCTGAGTGTTTTACACTGAGTTCTCTGGCCTTCACAGACCTTCAGGAAAATACAAACTTAAGTGCTTTGGCTCCAGTCTGTGCCAGCACCATAGTCAGAGTGAGAGCTGTGTTGCAGAACATGGGGCGCTTGCACTTCATAAAGAAAGTAAAATGCAGGGTTTTGGACAGTTTCCATTCCTGTTTTAGCCTAATCAAGACAGAAAAAGGCATTAGGTTGTGGGAATTGGATGTCAGAAACTAGTGAAATGTCAAGTACTGTTGAGGAAAAAAAGTGCTGGTGTGGAATGGAAAATTTTCAACTTTTTCCAAATAGTTTTCTCTAGAGATTCTACCTTTGACATAGGAGATGACAAATTCATGCTGAAGTAAAGAAAGTTTTAATCCTTTTTTCTCTAAAATTGAGTTCAATTGTTTTTTCTTAATTCATCATCTTACCTTTAAAATTACAGGTCCTTACCACTCCACAAATACTCTTTCTGTGGCCAAAATAACTTCCAGTAATAGAAAGAATGGATATGACACTGGTTCCAGAATGAGAGGAATTATAGGAAAGAATGTATTGTCAGTAGGTTTCAAATTGATTTATAGGGACCCACGTTTCTGTGAAAAAAGGAAAGAAGCACAGAGAGGCAAAAAAAAAAAAAAAAAAAAAAAGACTTCTGCTCTACTTGTTTCTGCAATAGGCACTCTTCTTACATGTCCAAGTCCTATTTTTATGCCTTTGACACAACCCACTCCATCGGGCTGAGTGGATGGTTTCAATTAGCAAGTGTGGCCACCTACTGGGGAAAAAATAAGGTAAAAATAAATCAGCAATGCACAGACTGTATAAAAATGATACAACCTTGAGCACAGGTAGAGAACCATCTAGAAATACAACAAACACTAGGACAAAAATTCCATTTCCTGAATTTTATCCTGGGATTAAAAAAAAAAATCCCAGTTTCCTGAGCCCTATTATTACCATCTAATTTTTACATTACTGTACTTTGCTCTTCCTCTCTATAAATAGTTCTCCCTTCTGTCAACTTTACTAGATAGAAATTTAATCTTACTGATGAATGGATCACAAGGCAAGACATAACCAATCATTTTATTTATTTATTAAACTACCAAAAATATTGCTTTGTTTTGCAGGAAAACTCTAAACTTCAAGCAACAACAAATATGACTGAAATGTGAAAAGAACTGAACCCACTAAGACTTTACAAGAGCTTTTTTAGTTCCCAAGTGGACATGGATGTTCCATACTAGGGGTGTGGTGCAGCCACATCTACAGCAGAAAAACACATAATATCTTTTGAAAAAGGGCACCAGCATTGCCACAGCTAGATCATAGTTGATGCTATACATGATGCTTCTTGCCTGGTGAACACCAAGATACAGTTGTATGTGCTGGAAGTTCATGGAGTTTACTGACAAGTACTGCAGGTGACTTGGACAGCTGGAGCACATCATTAAACAGCAGTGGCTGGCTGAGCCTCTCACCTTGCATTTGTAGAAAAGAAATTTAGTTTTAACTTAGCATCATTCATCATACCAAACAAATGTTAGAACAGAGAATAAAATGGTGACACCTGGTAATGTTTGATTAATTACGGTTCAGGTCTGTATATTTATCTAAGATTGGCTTTGCCACTGAAGGACTATAGAGAATGGAGCAGGATGTGATTAAATTGAGAGATTTTGCTGGGAAGAATAGGATGGTTTGCTACATGTCATCTGAGAATAAGTCTTTGTAAGAACTGAGGGTCTGTTAAACAGCGGTGAAACTTGTTCAGTCTTACCCATGCTGCTTTTCTGAAATAATCCACAGCTGTTTCTAAAAGGCAAATACAGTGGGTTAGATATACGAGGTGTTGACTCATTTAAGACAAACAGTGAGAGCACTCACGTGTCTGATACATGGGGTAGTGCTGGGTGGCTTCTCTCACCCACCTCCAAGCTGTGGGTAGGTGAGCTGCAGTTTTCTCTAGAGGAACAGCCCCAATATTTTAATAGCATGTGACAACACTTGTGAAAGGGGCAGTATTTTTCATTACAGTAATAAAGATTGAAAATTTGATCAAACTCTTGACCATGTAAGACCTCATTTCAAACTCTGGAGTCAACCCGCCTGTCTGAAAGCTGGTAGATTTTCAAAGATTTAACAGTCGGTCTAAGAAATGTGCGACCTCTGCGGCCGGGCCTTAGTTATTTTTCTAGATCATGACATTTACAAAACAGCCCAATGTGATTTATTTCCTGACTTTTCGCGAAGGATGTGAGATGTAAGGAGGGTGGCGGGCGCTGAGGGCGGTAGAGGGAGAGTTGGGAGGGGAGAAGAGGTGGGCGCTGGTGCGAGGGGATGGCGGAGCGCTGTGAGGGGCAGGATGGAGGGTGCTCAGTACGAGGGGATGGCGGAGCGCTGTGAGGGCAGGACAGGGGTGCGAGGGGATGGCGGAGCGCTGTGAGGGGCAGGATGGATGGTGCTCAGTACGAGGGGATGGCGGAGCGCTGTGAGGGGCAGGATGGAGGGCGGTGGGTGCGAGGGGATGGCGGAGCGCTGTGAGGGGCAGGATGGAGGGCGGTGGGTGCGAGGGGATGGCGGAGCGCTGTGAGGGGCAGGATGGAGGGCGCTGGGTGTGAGGGTATGGCGGAGCGCTGTGAGGGGCAGGATGGAGGGCGCTGGGTGTGAGGGGATGGCGGAGCGCTGTGAGGGGCAGGATGGAGGGCGCTGGGTGTGAGGGGATGGCGGAGCGCTGTGAGCGCCGGCCGCACCGCGCATCTCGCACGAGCGCTGCCGGCGCCGCCGCCGGCGCCGTTACCGAGCGAGCAGAGTAAGCGAGCGGTGGCCATGGCGGAGCAGCCACCGCCATGTCCCAAAGAGACTCTCCCCGAGGGGACTCCAGAGCTGCCGAACGTGAGTGCCTTCGCCAAAGGGGTCGCACCGACGGCCCGGAGCTGCGCCCCGCTTCTGTGCCTTTCAGGGGCGGAGTCTCGCCGAGGGAAGGGGCTGGAGGAGGGCAGCGTGTGGGAGGGGATGGCGCATCTCCCTGCGAGCTCCTTCTCTCCCAGTAATGAGGGTGGCTCATTCCCACCCACATCAGAACAATTGGACAACGTCCCGTGCATAGTGCCAGATCCCAGTCTGACTAGTTGTGTGTATTATTACGAGTGTCGTTATACGTTATTTATTTTTTTATTGCATTGTTTAGGCTGGAAGGTTGAGTCCAGCGGGCAACACGGTTGCGAGTTGTCTCAAAGAGACACCCAAGGTGAGTTGGTTTTGTAGAGGCTCTTGTTTTTTTTGTTTTTTTTTTTTTTTTTTTTTTTTTTTTTTTCCCTACATACCTTCACTTTTGAAACTATCGTTTATTTCAATGTTTTTAATCACGTAGAATTACAGAGACTAGCTGGCAAGATTGGAAAACACTTCTGGCAGTTCATTTCCATTCCACATATTTTACAAAAGTCACCATCCTTGCTTAGTTGGGACTAAATATAATTGTTTTATGCGGTTTTCCCCTCTGGTAATGCAATTAAAGTAATTATTGGAAATTATTATTACTTCTGATGGAGGTTCTTCTTTACAAGGATACCAGAATTGGGTATCCCACTGGCCCTTTCCCATGGCCCTGAAGAGTCAGAGGCTGCTGAGACACAAATGGATCCTGTAAACAGCAGATCTCCCCTTAAATGATAATTAAAGATACTCCAACACTCTAGTTTAAATAATTTCCAAAATTGCTTCATTGATGGTGGAAATCACTAATTGGGTTAAAGCTTTCTGAAATTTATAATTGTAACATCTAGTTTTCATCAAGAACATGTGAAGTAGCTGTTATCCAAATTATAAATAATTGAAGTGTTGAAACTTAACAATGCTGTTTGATAAAATTTAGTCTGGGTTATGTTGAGCTTATGCTCACAGTATCAGCATCTGCAGGAGCATGTGCATGTACTGCAGCCCTAAAGCATCCTCGTATTTTCTTCTTATATCTGGAGCAACATAAATGTCTGCAGTACATTTTCTTTTCATTAACATTTTGTGAATGTCTGGTGTAAACTTGTTTTTGCTTTGCCTTATGTATAGCCTGTTACTCCCACTGCTGTACGAAAGTTTCGAAACACAACAGATCCAGCTCCTGGTGCTAAAATAATATTCTACGGCAGTGCAGATGATCCTGACGTTGCAACAGACTTGACTCATGGCATAAAGTCAACCTCCCAATGCAGTGTAAGAATGTGACTCCTTTACTCTTGTTTAAGAATGAACCTCTTAAGAGTGTTCTTAATAAAAGCAACTGATGTCTTCATAGTCAGGGATAAAGGTGAGTGATTTATGCTGCAGCATTTCACAGCTGCTGTGAATTATCTGAGTTCTGACATCAAATTATAGGACTTACTTAGCATTATTGAACCTGGAAAATGTTTGAAGTTCAGTGACTGTTATCAGTGATGTAACTTTTCATAGTGACTACTAAATTAATTTCAATATTTAAGGTAATGAACAGTCTTCTGCCTACAAATTTTGCTGTTTTTTTTTTTTTTTTTTTTTTTGTGGGTTACAGAGATGAAACCAATTGAGCTCTTAGCAAAAGAGCTGTTATCTGCAAATGTGTTCACAGTTTGGTGTAGTCATTCTGTATGCTTTCTTACCTTTGGCTAGAAACTGATTTTTTTAGCCAAAAAGTGACGGTTTGGATATGTCAGACTATTTTGTGTGTATTCTTTAGAAATGATTTTGTAATCTGTAATCAAATAGCTGATGAGATCATTGGTAGTTTTATCACACAGTTAGTGTTCTTGTCTCTAAAAATAGCAGTTGTGTTAGTAAAGTGTATTTTAGGAAGGAAGTAAGTCCTAGTATTCCAGGATGTTGAGTAGGACATTTATTAGGCGTATCCAAAATGAAAGACAACCAGGTTTTGGTATCTTTCCTTAGAAGTTTTTTGTTGAATGGATTGATCTGTACTGGATTAGCCTGTACTGTCTGTTGAAGACTTTGCATTATTAGTTAAATATTATCTCTAGGAAGGGTTGGAAGCCTAGTCTGCTAAGCATGGGTTTGGATCAATTTTATTTGCTACTAATTTTTCAATATTTCTTTATATAAGATTGACAGTCTAACAATAAATCTCCTCTAGAATCTCTATTACTTTGATAGCCTGAAAAATCAAGTCACTTTAGTTTTGGTCACGTTGTAATTTGACTATAGTTTCTAATATGTGCTAAGAAAAGAAAGACTACAGTCAGAAAATGTATATATTAAAAAGTGGAAAAGCTAGCATAAAAATAAAAATATCTCACAATAAGTATTTTATTTAGCTGGAAATTTAGCATAGCATTGGCTATTAGTTGTCTTCTCTCAAGATACAGTTTTATTTTGCAACTCAATGGATAAAATTTTGTCAGTGTAAGCACAGAAGATCTCATTAGAACCCTTAAGAGCAAACTTTTGTTTGTGTGAGTAGTCATAGCGATGCATGAATGATCAAAGTTTGTTGGCTTTCCTGCCTCTGGTGTTGTTTGTGATGTCTTCAGGTAGCTTCTTTGATAAGTCCAGTTGCTAAAAGTGAATTTCAAGAAAAGATGCAGGACATGAAAGAAGCAATTTACTTCAGTAATCGTGAAGCACCTTTGGGTAAATCACATGATCAATCTTTGAAGTTACCTGAGGGCTTGGATATAATTAAAACTACATTTGGAATTAAAGTCTGCAAAGGTAGGAAAATGCGCTATTAAAACATATTTCCTGTAAATACAAGATAATCTGCAATTTAGCATCTATCACATGCTCTATGATTCCAACAACTCCTTTTAAGAGAAGAGTTGTTGTATAACAGGTACCAAAAGGCCTAAAAATTTTTCAGTTTTGATGAAGAAACAAGCAACTGAGAACTTATGGTAACTCCCAGGGCTTTTGGCTCTCTTCCTTTCTGTCTTTATAGATTTCCTGTGAGAACTGTAGGGTAGCTGTCAACTTACCTTCATTTTCCCAACAACTCTAATAGGTCTCATGGAAGAAACTTCCTTGACATATGTAGCTTTCCTCCATAGACTGGAGGCAATCACATCTGTGTTGCCCATGTAGCTTTCTTGCAAAAGTTCTGTTCATCTGGGTTTCTGTGATTTTCTCCCTAGTCCCATGTCATTATGTGAATAATGAATTAGATGTTTATTCATCCATTCATTAGATGAATATAGATTGACTAGAAATGTGGTAAGAAGTATCATCCTTCCACAGTACTAGCAAATTCTCTAACAAGGTATTGTTTACAATGAAGAATGAATGAAACAAGATATCCACCCTCCTTAGCTCCCCCAACCATACATTCTTTATTTGTTTCCAGATTTAACAGCTGGAGAGCTTGTCAATCCACCAAAAACCTTTGAGGAAGTGGATAAAGAAGCGAGAGAAGGACATGATTTATATGTTCTCTCACATGAGGATTATTATGTGGGTAAGGTAAAAGGCTCATAAGAAACCACATAAAATGTTCCTTTATGTGTGTTCAGTGCCTACTGTATGCTATTTTTTGAGGTATAAACCATTAATTTTAATCACTGTATTAATACAATATATATTACTTTTAAAAATTATGTGAAAAAAAAGCAAGTGAGGGAGCATGATCTCAGTTTCTAAAACTCTCAATCACTTCAGGATGGGCATTTAAAACAGTGTAAGAACTCCATGAAGGCGTTGGAAGCCTGATTTCTTTTGGGTGGTGTTTGAAAAGCAAAATATTTCCAGGAAACTAGAAACTCACAGATGCGCTGGTTGCTTACTGAGTTTGGCATTGTCTATGCCACTGAAAGCAATCTCAGATTTGAAGTCATACACTGTGAGCCCAACCCATTCCAGTACTTTTTCCTCTAGTTCCTGTCTTTCTTCAGAATCAGAATTTCAGAGCAGGCAGACTTTCTGATGCGGAGCTTAGCATTAAGATCTGGTTGTGAAGAATTTCAGGCTGTTGGGTGGCTCTCTGGAATGCAGGTTCCTCAGCCTACAGAATCCTCCCCATGGGGCTGTGGGCTGTGCCTGCATTGCCTCAGCCCCTGGGGCCTGTACCTGTGTGATGTGGTCTGCTCAGGGATGGTTACCCTTTATCTCACAGGTCTGCACAGGAGCAGAGTGACAAGTAGCACTCTAAAATGCCGCACATTTAATTTTTTTTGCAGCCACTTCTATTTTTCCCAGTTCCATGACTTTCACTTTGGCTGAAAATGTAAATTTTATGTGGAGACTATTATATAGATGTGAAATTATAGTACTTTGTTGTCTCACTGAGAAATTATTCTGTAAATAGTATTGGAATATGTTGGCCAAACCTGTAACTTCATTTCTTCTCTTCTATGCTTTTCTTGGGTGTTTCAGTGAAATTATTTATAATCTGTTTCTGTCTCTCTTGTAACATCCATCCACCATGGAGAGGCCAAGTCAGAAGCAGACTGACAGAAAAAAAGTCAACTATGTGCCCCACAAATAGTGTAAAAAATGTCGTGCTGCCATACAGCCATGTGGAGCCCTTATTAGAAAACATGCAGTGAATAATATTTTTGAAAGTTCTAATTATCATGCTTTTTAAAAGGTGATTGAAAAGACCTTGAAGAAAAAGAATGACTCTTTTTTTCTGTGACAAAAGGACATAGCAAGAGTATATCTGAAAATGCAACACATCAAAAACATTTTTTGCATTTTTTGAAAACAATAAATCAAATGGTACACATTTCTGCTCAAGTGTAGATTTTATAAAGCAATGTTTGCTTGACCCTCACCACTTAGGCTACATGTTTAATTTATTCTGTTGGTCTTGTCTTTAATCAGACATAAAAGAACATCCAACTGAAGCAGTTTTGCTTTTTATTTTGTGTTTTCACTTTTGACAATGAGATTGTTCCTAACTACTCAATAAACAGGGAGAATGCAAATTATTTGTCTTTAATTGAACAAGTTTGTTAGTTATTTGCCTTTGTTTCTTCATTGTTTTATCTTAAGAATGAAGATACTGGGTACATTTTTCTTCCTTAGGTGTTTTACACAGGTTGAAATGCCTGCTTTTTCTGCAGGGGAGTCAGTCAGTAGGAAGTATAACTCACACTTTGACAAGTCTTTTGTTTATGGAATGGAAACCCCTCACTATGAAGATGGGCGAAATACAGCCAAGACCTTCAATTGGCTCTTTGACCTGGATTCGTAAGTTGCAATGAGTTAGCTAATTAATTCATTTAAAAATGATCAGGAAGAGTGGGTCTTCATATTTGAAGAAAATTGTATATCTCACAATCCTTAACTGTTTTGAACTGAATAGAAAATGCAAGATGTGATTTTCAGAACAGTTTATCCAGATAACTTTTACCATATAACAACTGTTGGCACATCTTAAGCATTATGTAAAGCCCTTTGATTTTAAGTAGCAAGATAGTTTAATCACTAAGTTGAAAGGAGTTGCTTTTTTTTAAATATATAATAATATTTTTAATTATTATTGAAAAAGTATTGAATATTAAAAAAATTATGTGCAAGAGTTATTTTTGTAATTTGTAGGAAGAGAGGACCAAACCTTGTGTCAAAACGAAGTGATGATTTCAAGGAAAAATACCAGCCTCTGATTGGAAAAGTTTTTGATCCGTAAGTAAGCAAAGATACCTTCTGTTACAAATAGATCAAGCACAAAATTCACTCACTTTTGCCTTTTCTCCAATATCTTTTTATGTCTTGGATAAAAATTATAACTGTATGCTTAATGCTTCCAGTGCAGCACTCATTTAACAGAAAAGGACCTTCTACCTGCCCTAATTATGCTGATAAGTACACAAGTTTCTAGTAAGGGCTGTACTGTGTCCATGTAGTGAAGTTAGATCTTACTGTTTGAGTGGTCAAGCACTCTTTAAGACATTTTTTCCCCCAGTATTTTGCAATTAGTAAGGTTTGAAAGGACTGACACATAATACCTAATGTTTTGGGATTCAACCATTTTGCTTACTCTCACACAATTTTTGGCCTTCTTTGTTACATCATCTGTAATCTCACTGTATTACCTCCTTGGAAAAGGACATGGAACTAAATTTGATTACCTAGCAGCATTTACCAATCTCTGTTGAATCATTAGAATGACTGATTATGAAGCAATCTGGAACAGTTTGTAATTTTACAGAACAGCACTTAAGAAGCATCACAGAAGTCATAAGGTAAGTGGGGTTAGGATCCAGGTGTGCTGCAGATCTAGGGCTCCTGAATGTATCCAAAGGCTGTCTTACAGATGCTCTTGATTTCTGCAAAAATATATCTGAAGGCTCACTAACATAGACTTTGGTGGCAAAATATAATTTTAAACTCAAGATCCCAGGTTTAGGTTGATCTGGGGAAGTGTTCTCATAAATGAATGTGAGCAGTGAGCACAAATAAAAGTCAGTTTCTACTCTCCCTGTCACTGTGTCCCAACTTACTGTGAGAAAGACTTGGTGCATGAGCAGCATGAAGCAGTGTGATCAGTCAGGGATGGGTTGCAGTGCAGGCTGAAACCCGCCACTAATATTACAAGACAGATACAGGCTAAACTTAAATCTTATTTAGTGAATTTTATGCCATCCACGTGCTATGTGTGATATGAAAATGATAAAAAAAATGTACATAGTAGTTTTTAGATTGTGGTACTTCCATTTCTGTGTGGGGGTTTTTGTTTTGTGCTTTAGAACAAAGCACTGATAATCTTTTAAATTATGATGGGGATTTTTGATTCAGCTAAGTGTTTTACTTATTTAATTATCAAAAATAAAATGAGCATTGCATCTTTAAAATTAAAAAAAAGGAAACAGTTCTTTAATGTCAAAAGGAAATTCTTCAATTTTTGGAAAATAGAACTCAGAAAAGTTTTCCACGTGGATATGGACTTGGTTGCTGGTTTTGGTGGACAAAAAATTGCACTTGGAAAAGCAGAGATATGATTCAATTTTTCCACTTTATACAAAAGTAGTTTATTTCAGATATTTCAGTTGGAGATTTTGTCAAAATATTCCCATTCTTTGACTACAAGAACTTTTCTTGCATGTTTCTATCATTTTCTTTGGAAAAATGGCATAGGGTATTTTTAATGAGCATAAGTGTTCAAAAAAATAATGTTTACATTTGGTTGTTTTATGTTACAAACAGTGAATGTTCTAATCAGCTTGTAAAGGGTTGCTTTTCTGGAATGGTAATGTTGAAACAAAGTCCTGATAAACAAATTTCAGGTAAACTATGAGTATCGTCCCTATTATTAATCACTATTTTTAAACAGTAGCTGAGATTTTATTTTGGCTATTAATAAACTGTTTTGCAATTAACAAAAAAATGTTCTTTTTGACAGTATAGCAGATACTAGGAATGTTCCCCCAGACCATACATTTGGATTGACGGCCTGTCCAGATGAATATGGTAAGTTCAGGAGCAGAATAAAATCATACCTTGCTAATGAAACTCTGCTGAAGTAATAATTGTTGGTTGTATATACAATTTTCCTAAAATTTTAAGAGGCAAGGTACAAAAATTTGTTGACAGTAAATTTTTGAAGTGTAAATTTTGAGTCAATTTAAAGTTGCTAGTGGGAAAAAAGTAAATGTGAAAAATAAAGAAGGTTTAGGTTTAGGATTATCATGCTGTTTTTCTTTTTTCTTTTTAAAAGCCTTTATATCTAAATGTAACAAAATGGGAAATGGCAGAAAACCCTTATTGACATCAAAGTGACAGACAAAAATGGCTATTTAAACCAATCATGCATATTCCCTCTCAATGATTTCTCAAGCACTTATTAAAAAGAGTAAAAATTACAAGTAATAAATAGGAATAATAAGTTTTGAAGGTTGCAAGGAGATAGAAAGCAGAGTACAAAAAAAGTCTTTATTTTCATTATGACAAAATTTTGAAAGCTACTCAACTCAAATAATCAATGGGATTGATGATGTTTTAGTGTTGTGCTTAATAATTAAAGAATACAGTCAATAATTGGGAAGCAAAAAAATGAAGTGGATCAAAGTCATACAGTTAATCTGGGCCAGAGAAAGTCTGTTCAAACAGTGAATAATCTTTTACGTGCTTTACTATGTAGTGTAATAAAGTTCATGCTATAAGGAAGAGCAGAAGGAACTGAACAAAAGAGTTCATAATTAACAAGTAGGAAATAGTGCTTGTACACTGCTGTTAGAGGGGGATTAGGTGAGCTACTCATGTTTGTTACTGTACTGTGAATGAACTTCTTGCATTCCAGAAAGTGACATTGGCACCTTGGGAATTTGGATGAAGATTGTAGCTCAGTATGCTAAAGTGTTTAAAAGTATTGATAAAGTTAGGATACATGAAAAATGGGAACAGTAACAAAAATATTGCTTTGTCTTTCTAGAAACCTGTGATATATAATTATCCAAAATACTAAATTTTTGATAGTATATAGGTATATACTTATATCTCATAAGTATGTGGAAGGTGACAGAAGTGGTAGATCAATAATATATATTCTTTTTTGCTCAATTATCTGGACATTGAGTAAAAAATACTGCTTTTAGAAGCTTTTGAAAGCAGTGGATAGATTTGTGAATCTACATTATCACGTTCCAAAATTTTTGATATTAACTGTCTGTGAGTGGAGAAATAATGATGTGGACCATTTGATCTTGCAATGAAATGGCTTTATTACCTGTGCAGCAGTGCTGAAAATTAGCATCTTGAAACTGAAATTCTCTTTTTCCTAATGAATGCAAGCTTTTTTTCTTTTGTTAAATGTCTGATAACGGTATATGCACAACTAATTGAGGAATTGTTCATTTTTATAGACGTTCATCATCTTCTTCATGTCCGGGTTCCATGTGAGTTCCTCTGTGGGAAGGACAGAGAAAGAGTTATCTTGATGGCAGTTCGAGAAAGTCTGAAGAAAGCTGACTACAGGAATTTTGATGTGTTACTAAAAGCATTAAGACATTTTGATAAGGTTAGTACTCTCAAAAGGTATAAATGTAAAGGAATGTGTGACATTAGCGCTCCTGTGCTGTAGAGATACAGACGAGAAGAAACACAAACATAGCAAGGTAAATATGGATGAAGACTGTAACTGTGAAGATAACTTCATAGTTATTGAATGTCTCATCTATTGTGATGTGCTATGGAATTAGGCACAATAGTATTTGGAGCTTTTCGTAGTATTATTTGGAATATCCAGGTTAGAGGGGGCAAGGGACACAGAAGCAGGAGTAATCTTAACAATTTTTGGACTTCAAAGTCTGGCATTCCTTTGTAAAGAGAAAACAGTAGAAGGAGTTACGTTCATATTTTCTTCCAAGCTGTACTTTTTGACTGAGTCGCCAAGCCTCAGAATTTCAGGTATTTTCTTTTTTTCTCTCTAGAAAAAAAAAATTGTAATTGACATTTCATATGTAACAATAATTGTAATGTATACAGAATGATTGATGTCTTACTTTTAAAGATATCTTTGCTTTTCCTCAACATTTATGATTAGATTGCAATCTTGTCACAATAGCCTGTCACACTTTTACTCTCAAATCACTGTATTCTTTAAGTTGAAAATTACTTTTTGACATTTTTTAGATTTCTACAATACTTAGGGTTTATTTTTGTATTCAGCAATATTATTTGTCTTGAAATAGTGTGTCTGGTGCTATTTATATAAATGTATAAATATGTGTACATACCTGTATAAACATGTGTATGTGTTTCTTTTGGTGAAGTTACTTTATGATGGCTGTTAGAGAATCATAGAATATAACAACTGTTATTAACAACTATTACACCATCTTTGTAATAGAATGGTGATGGAATGATACACAAGGACAAGCTACGAAAGATCTTTTCTCAGCTGAATGTGAATCTGGATGATGAGCTCCTGGAAACCTTATTTGACTGCTGTGATTTGGATAAGGATGGTCTGATTAATTACCAGGACTTTGCGAACTTTCTGAACTGGAAAGATAAAATGGGTGTTAAAGAGTTTGAAGAAAAAATAATTACAAAAGGTAGATGCCTTAATACTGGGAAAATATGGGGATGATCTTGTTCTTAGGATAGCTGTTGAAAGGACATTGCTGTTGTAAACTAGGTGCTCCTTTAAAAGGGTAGGATTTAGAGACTGATTTAACTACCAGCATCTCAGGTACAGTTGTGTTTCAGAATCCTGGAGTTCTGTGTTGCATGCTGAGATTGACACTGGGAAGTTTCCTTAGTAGTACAGATCTACAGAAAGCAAAATATCTCCTAGAAGCATTATCAGAAATGTAGATGAATTATGTTAACTCCTTTACAGTTATTCAAACAAATTTTTTTGCCTCTTAGTCCGTAATATGTTGATAATATATCTTGGCTTTCCCATAACTTTTTCCCTTTTGTAGGGAAAAAATTAGATGCATATCTTTCCAAAGACACAAAGAAAGAGGATGAACCACTGCCAGAAAAGAAAGATCTTGAGTTAAAAGAACGAGAAAGCTCAGAAAAGATGCCAAAACCACTTTCAAGATCAACAGACCGTGTATATACAAATTATCGAACATCATCTTCTCAGTATAATGCTGTAGTTGGTGGTATCCCAGCATCCTGTAAGTACAATGGACTGTGCTGCTCACTTGTGAGCATTATTTAAGACAAAATCAGGAGCAAAGTTAAAAACTATTGTTACAGGTTCTACTCATGTAAAGTAGTGAATTGATTTATTTAAGCTGAGTTTTTTTTAAGATTAGGAGTTGGAAGGGATGGCCTATTCAACATTGAAATTAATCTAGATGTCTTTGAGAAATTATGCTGGTAAATTTGGGAGAACCATATCTCCTTACGATCATGTAGGGGGATAGAATATAAGTAAATAAATGTAGTATAGAAAGTAATCGTACCCCCTAAAGAGTTGCAGCTGGGTTAATTATCAAAGATTAGGAGCAAGCCTGATGTTAACAAGGCACAGCTGTAGCCAATAAGAAGAGTGTTATAAAAGAGTGGATTGGTTGGTTGAGGGGAGCTGGAGTCAGTTGGCTACTGCAAGAAGAAGAAAGAGTCAGTGCTTGGAGGAGCTGTCCACAAGAAACATCAAGGAGGTATGGAACTCTTACACTAAGGAGACAGCAATATGAAACCTTTGCAATATAATGATAGCATAATCACCTAAAAATAATTTCAGCTGGGAATATTAAGTAAGTAAGTACTAGTATATTACTGCAAGATTCCTTGTTTTCACACTTCATGATGTAGCTGAAGCCAGAATGTCTAAAAATGTGAAAAAAGATATGAGGAAGGAAGAAAATTATGTAACTTATTATTGAACAAGCATCACAGTTCTTCTTATTTCATACAAAATGTTTTCTCCTCCCTGGCACTATTTATCCATGCTACCTGTTGATTGATTTTCACAGGTTATCCATTGTGTGGTGTTCCAAGTATTCGTTCAGATATTCCTGCTCCTCAAGTTTGTCGCCTCAGTGACACGACTAATTATGGTGACCAGGGCAGTAGTTTTTCACTTTTGTACCCTTCTGTCTTCAGTCAAAAGGGAGTATATGAAAAACACCTTTTAAAAAAGAGACCAAAGGCAGAGGTATAGTGAATTTCTTCAGAATATTCTTCCAAGATAATGATTCTGCTAGCCATATGGGAGTGGGAAGTCATCAAGTAAACAGGTTGTAAAATTCATAGTGCAATGATACCATCTTGCTTTACATCCATTCAGCTATCTGAAAAATATGTACTCTTCACATTCTAAATTATTCATAAAGATGGTAGATATTAATTTTATTGTGATCCAAGCTATTGAAATTTCTGAGCAAGGTCTCAAGCAACGTGGTTTAATAGTAAAGTTAGTCCAGCTTTGATTATGTGATTGGATGAATGATCTCCAGGATCTCTTCCAATCTAAGGTATTCCATGAAATGTCTTAAAAAGCCCCACAAGGAGATTTTTAAAGGTGTATACAAGTAATTTCTATCACATAGGGATGTTTAATGGAAAAATTTACCGGAAGTGTCTCTCCTCAGACAAACTTGGCAGGTTTTGCTAATGACAAATTCACCAAACCACTTGAAAGTACCTTTTAAGTGCTCTGCTAAGTCACAGTTGTAGGCTCAGGTCTACAAAGGATCTGTGTAGTGATGGAGGACATTGGGACTCACACAGCAATGCTGTGCTGTCTCATAATTCTGAAGACAAAGATGGGACATGAGACTCTAGGGACTTACTTGGGGGCTCCATGATTTCTCTGATACATCTGCAGCCTCCTACCACTCTGTTCTCTCACATAAATACTAAAATAACTTTGCTGTTTCTTCTTCAGTATTGTTTACCACTTTGTTTTTACATTTGTATACAATTAATCGGGAAAGAATATTAAAAGAGAACTTCATTACGTTAAATTCAGTTTATTGGACAATTGTGATGAAATGTGAAATTCCAATCTAAAATGAGAAAAGAAGCTGTGGCAACCTCTTCATTACATTAATGACCTCTACTCATTATATTAAATATTCAGCAGTCATGTTTGAAAGTGGATCTAGAATAGATCCTAATCTCAGAATACTATTTTTTGTAAAATAGATCTAGTGGATCTATTTTACAAAAAATAGTGTTGCTGGTTAGTGACTGGGGGTAGAAGGTGTGGTGTCATGCTCATCAAACACCTTGTTAGAATGTTGTGTACATGAGCTTTTACTGCTTTATAATGTCGCAGACATTTTTTCACAGAAATCCTTTCTTTCAGATTTGTTCATCTTCTGGGAAGCAAAGGCCCCAGAAGAGAATGTAAACAATGATTATCAGCTGCTGTGGCATGCAATAGGATGCACCTGTGATTGGTTCATGTTCCGTGTGTACAGATAAGAGCCAATCACAGGAGCAAGCTGGGGACAGAGTCCCTGGACACAGAATTTTGTTACAGATTCTTTTCTATGCTTTGCTTAGCAAGCCTCTGCAACTTCTCTTCTTATTCTCTTTAGTTATAGTGTATTATATATCATATATCAATAAATCCAGCCTTCTGATCAAGGAACAAGATTCTCGTCCTTCTCTCCCCGAGTGACCTCCTCAGGTCGCTGTAATATTATAATCTAGCTCTGAAAGCAGGAAATGAGTGCATGCAGCTAACAGTAAATGCAATTCATGCTTCATTGAGAAGCCAATTACATCTGTCAGGCACTAGACAGAGCTGTTCTTTGAAGTTATAACATGTCCTGAGGTGTCATACTCTATTGTAGACTATACCAGCTATATAGAATTCAGTGCAGAACCACCTTTGAGTCTGTTGAAACACCCTATGTTCATGAAATAGGATATTTAGCAATTTTATGATTATTGTTTTGATATGTATAATTAACGTTTCCAAAAATTTCATGGTTAATGAAATTATTCTATGATTGTGGTATTATTAGATGAAAGCTCAGAGTAATTTAATACTGTTTTTGTATAGTGTGGTAGAAATGAATGCAAATTCTGACTATGAAGTAGTTTTGTGAGGTGACTCATCTTGTTACAAAAGAACAAAATAGTTCTTGGGCTCACTGTTTTCTTCACTGAAATTCTCTCCAGTCTGTTGAAGAGGATAGAAGTTATGTAGTTGAGGAATAGTGTGTAATTTGTATGCAGCATGTTGATCATGGGTGAGAGTGAGTTTTATCCTGTCTGCAGACAGTCTGTGGTTTGGTCAGTGATGATTTTACAGCAGTTGATGAGTCAGGACAGAGCTCTCTCAACATGATGAAGCCAAATTATGAGAACATGTAGTCCTTTATTCTCCCTGCAGTGGTGTCCTGTGAAGGACTATTGCTTTTAGTTTCATTCCTATATTTCACTAGCTTGTTGAAGACAATGGATCAGATCTGGTTTGTTTTACTCGTGGGTAGTATGATTGATGCAACTGAAACAACACTTATGCTTAAAGAAACAAAATTCAGTCCCTTCTTTCCTCCTACAATTTCACCTTGCAGAAACACTCATAGATTTATTGGCTAAGATGAAGCTGAAGATTTGTTGTACTGGGGATCAGGCCTATATTTATACAAAAATATAAAAGACAGTATAATAAGGCTGATTTGACTGCATTGAAAGTCTTTATCAAAGCATGCATAAAGTCTCCGTAGCATAAATATAACACATGTACACACACATATATGATACAATTGAAAAGGCCAAATGTTTGCTGATACTAACAGAAGCACAGAGTGCATCAATGTTCTTGTGAAGTTACCTTCCTCTAATGAGTCAACAGGTCACTGTAATGAGGCATGCAACAGGAAGCATCCAAGTGAGAAAACATGGAAAAAATCCCTTCTGCTGAATTATTTTGGTGTAAAATTATAGCAAGGCTCAAAGTTGATGTGAACCATTTCATTTTAGTCACTTCATCCACTTATCTATACCAGCTGATGACCTTGTGTGTAGTTGCTGTGAAATGCAGATAATAATAGAATCTGATTTGTGTTGATAACTGTAGACAGCAAAAATAGAGTGGATAAACAGAACTTTACTTAGGGCTTTTGAAAAACATTTACTTTTCTCTTAGTCTTCTGCATTTGATTTTTGTCCCAGCATTGAAGTAGTGCATCAACATTACTGCATTAATTACAGACAATTTTGTACAGCTTTCTTTGCAATAAGATTCAGATTTACTTAAATAGAAACTTCTTTTGTTTAGGATACAGGATGTGGTCTGTAGTTTTAAGAGTGGGAAAATATTCTTTGGCAAATAGAGATTGCTAAATATGTCAAAGCCAGACACTGTAGAGTTTAACAAAATGCTGACTAGAATTACATTAATTGCATTATTTTATATTATTTTTGTAGATTAAACAAATTCTCCACAATATGGGCATGAATACTTCAGATGAAAGGTTTGAAGAAATATGGAAGCAAGTGTGTACAAAACATGAGATAAAAGAGCTTTGTGATTGTGAAGAAAGTATGTGGAATATACTGAATAAGATACATGAATCAGGCATAGAATTCTAGTCTCTGGACACTGCTTTTATTTAACATTAGTCA
This sequence comes from Melospiza georgiana, assembly GCF_028018845.1. NCBI lineage: Eukaryota > Metazoa > Chordata > Aves > Passeriformes > Passerellidae > Melospiza > Melospiza georgiana. Next base: position 37,562,466 of record NC_080430.1, on the reverse strand, counting down.
TAATTCTGGTGCTGAATAAAAAAAAAACAACAAATATTTATATGTGTATTGTCTTTCTGAGTAGTGGGTTCACCACATGTATGAATCATTGCATTTGGTAGGAACTGGTATCCATGCTTGTAAATGTAGTGCCAATATTTACAAATATATCCCATTTTTCATTTATTTAAATTTATTTTTTCTCTTATAAGTGGAATTACCCCTTTAAAAGTGCTAAAAATAAATATTTCAGATATTCAAGGCCTGTCAAAGATTATTATCATACCATGGCATTTTCCCTTTCTTCTCATGTTCCATAGTTCTTGTCAACAGAGATCTGGTTGTGGCAAAGTATTTGAGATGTTTGACCGTTCATGTGAGAAAGTGCTTTACAGTCCAATAGTAAGAAAGGTAAATAGCAATAGGTGTGGGTTCTAAAGTGTTGTCATGAAATAGACTCCATAAAAACCTGTAGGTTAAGAAGTGCTAGAAATGAATGTCCAGTTTGTGGTAGAGGGCTCCTATTCTTTGTGCTACCTTATGACTCTTACTTAATAGTATTCAGCTTTCACAATGAGGAAAAAAGTATGGATATTGAGAGGTGTTTATGTAATAAACATTACGTTGCTGAGTAGTCAGAAAAGTTTGTGAGGGCTTTCAGAGAGCCCTCATTTAATTTCATTTGTGACCAGAATGGTTTCTTGGAAAGAGGGAGAGTCATTAATAGAAAACCCTTAACGATTATTATGCAAATCTCAATGAATAGATGTAAAGTCCAATAAGAATAAATAATGGAAAGAAAATAATATGAAAACATGCAACTGTGAGTGGGAATGTTCACTCTTCTTCTACAGTACTGAACTTTGATGTAAAACAGATGGAAATTGTTCACTATTAACAGTGAGAAATATTACTTCTAGGCTTTCAAATGCAAATGAAAGATCCTTGTCCAATGTAACCTTAATATACAGGATTTAAAGAAGGATGCTATTTTGTCACCTATTAGTGTTTTAAATACTTTAGTAAGATTTGGAGAATGTTGCCAGCCAAAAGCGTTACTGAGTTTTACAACACAAGTAAAGTTTTCTTTTGTTAAATTCTAGAAATGCACATGTAATGCCAGTTTAATGTTTTAGTTCCTTCTTCTGTTGTGTTTAAGATTCCTCTTTTGCCTATGTTCTAGGAGCTGTCATTTACATGTAACTTGCTTGTTACATGAGATCTGCAAGCCAGACCCTTTTGTACATTATTTTTGTAGCATTAACAGCAGCTGTCTTACATCAAGTAGGAAGAATTTGCTTTGTGGTATCTCCAAGGAGCAGGTGGTGGAAATGCTGCTTGATGAAGGCAGCTTCTTTCCTGCTGTGAATGAATGTTCTGCACAGTTGCTGCCTTGCCTCCCCATCCTTCTGGAACTCTCTGCATGCACTCAGAAGCATGCAGGAAGCAGACTGACTGTCCCAAGTGGAACCATGGAAGAAAAATGTCCAGCTGATTACAATTGAATTTACAATGTTAGAATTTTACCATTTCAGTGAAACCCTCTAAAGCTTATTTTCTGCTCATATTATGTGGGAAGGAAGAATCCTTTACCTTTGTGGCAGTGAACTTTCAAAAGCACTGGAGAGAATTACTTTAGAAAAAACAAAATATTTTTCCTCTTCAATAGAAGATTGTAGATGAAATACTCAAGCTCATGTCGGGGGAAAATGGAAAAAAAGTTACTGTATCTGTGTGTATGTATTTATGTATGCGTATACATAGGAGATCTGTTCTGTTTGTTCAGCAGCTTGAAATTCTGTGAACTTTTTTTTATTCTACCATAAAGTACTCACTTGCACTCCTCTTTCAGTAGAATCCGTTCCTTTGTCAATGAAATTGAATTAATGTTGTTCTTGGTCAGTCTGCTAAATAAGTTTTGAGTAAAGAAGACTGCTAAATCATGGTTTCATTTTTTGTGAGTATGTTTGTAACCAAAGGCTTAAGATTTTTTTTTCAGGTTTGGGTTTGAAATTACCCCTCTGAAGCTTGAAAAAATAAATTACTGAAAAGACCTATACATTCTGCTTGTAGGTGCTTGTTTTTCATTGCCATACTGACTAGGAAGCCCCTGAAAGATTTAATCACTATGACACAGTGACTTCTCAGGAGTTCCCCAATTCTTTTGCTTCCTTTTGTGAAACAGTTTGTGTACACAGAGCTTTGGTGCAGGTTTTTCTGTTTCATGTCTGTCTGACTTTCCAATATGTGAATTCAATGACATGTTTTTAGACTTTAAAGCTGCAAGTTGTGTTCTGTAATTTTTGTGGGTCCCTCAATATATCCCAAAAGACAGAAAATACAAGGTTTGCTTTCGTTTCAGTGTGATTCTAGGTATGGAGCTTGTGTAACTAGGACAGCACACTACCTTGCACTAACCCAGGGGCTGTATCCAAGGTAAAGTTTTTGGGAAGAGATGTGAAAACAACTCAAAAGCCATGTGTTCTGAGTAAATGTGTAAATTTAGTGGTTGAGGCAATTTATTCTGTTAACAGTTATGTTAAAAAATCACATGTTGTCTGAGATGGTGGACAAAACTAATGAACAATAAATTGTGGCAAAGGTAAATATTTTGTCAAAAATCAGTGAGTTCTAGACATTTTGTGTCAAATTTTCTTAATAGAATTTTCATAAAAATAGACCCTGGGTAAAAGAGACAGCACATTCAGATACTTGTGCATTATTTCTCCCTTCATCTGTTTCACTGTAATGAGTATTCCAAAGAATAATGTTTTTAGTAATGATGCACTTTTAATTAGTTGTGTCAAGTGAACAAAGTTCATTTTGGAGCAGATGTATTGGTTTTCAGGAGCCAAGCAGGGAGCTCTTCCTATATACAGAGATAGAGACTGGTGTTTGCTAGTCCCCAAAAGCCATGACAGGGAAACTGACTTTCAGTACCTAAAGACTTTCAGTACCTGTAAAAGATAAGGTTGAAGATTTGAATGTGCAAAATTACTTTTCATTCATTCTGTATTTCTGGCACTTTGGAATATGAATGTACGCAACTAGTATGCCTTACTTGGCAGTGACTTGTGCTAAGTAAAGCAGATGTTGGACTAGATCATTCAGTTATTATTACTGTTATTATTTCAGTTCTCTAATGAAAAAAATAATCATCTGGGCATTGACTTTTGTTTGACATGCTGGATGATCCAGCCCACTGTCTTCCATACAAATGTATGTACAGATAAATGTAGGCCTTCTCCTAGATATTAATAATAGCTAACGTTATTGTATCTGTCTTAAAAAGATTTAGTGTTTTTGTTCTGTACATCAAGAGCTATTGTTTTTCAGTGATTTATCTGATCAAGTAAATTTCCTGGTCCTTGAACTCATTCCTTGAAGTGAATGGCCAGTTTTGCTTGTTTACTTGATTTGTTTCTAAACAGCTGTATATAATTATTTGTATGCTAAATAGAATGTTAATAATCTTTTATACTAAGAAGAGTACTTCAAATGGATGCCTAAGCAGAAAAGGTACTGGGGAAAAGTGCCTAGAAAGATGGCGAAAGTCTTTGTGTTGCCAACAGATGGGAGCAGGTATGATGTTTTTGGAATGACTTACACAGCCTAATTAGTTGATGTTTGCTATTAGGATGCATTTCTTTGGACAGTAGTTATTTGCATTTGACAGCCTGTCACACTGCACTATCTGCCTGAGTGGCTTCTCCTTGCTGGATAGCCAGAGTGCTTTTCTGGCAGCTAGGTACAGGTTTAGGTGCGCCAGAGAAACACTAAATGCTACCGTTGTTAAATAGTTCCAATAGGATCTTTATTTCTTTACCACTCTTTAATACCCTACTAATTTTGGAGATGTCATCACAGATTATTCAAACCCATAAGAAAGATTTTGAAGTTTTTGATCAGGACTAATCTGCAAGGAGAAAGGTAGTTAAAAGAGTTGCCAGGTTCTGATTTCCTAAGACATGTGCTTGCTGATTTCTGCCAGATGTGTGTGGCTTCTCTGAGGCCTGGAGGATGTAGAGAACTTGTGCATCCTGGATCCACATGCTTAGTTACAAATATGGGAATTTATATTCCTGATGACACAGGTATGTGCAGCTGTGTTCTGAGGTTATACCCTAAGAGAGGAAGTGTTAAACTCTGTAATAAAACTAAAGAGTAAATCTGCTGTGTTCTGTGTGTTTTCGAAGGTGACTTCTTATTCCAGGGCCTAGACTTAGATGAAAATGGCAAAACTAAGACTTAATCTGAAAGAAAAGAGGACCTGAGTACCACTGACAGGTTTTAGTCACGGCTTTTGTGAAGGCTCTCTTCCTCTAGTAATGAAGATCATATCTTCTGTATCCTAAAAAAGTAATCCTGTGTGTGGTGTATACTCACTAGGTAAGGTTTTACCACACAGTCAGATCAAAAATAGAGGAACTTAAGAACATGTACTTCTAGAAATAGCTTTCCTATAAGCCTTGGTGTTTTCTGCAGATTCTAGAAATTGTCAGGTATTTCTTTGACTCTGGAGTGGTACAAAGGACTGAAATAAGAGTGAAGGTTTTCAAATGGTACCAGTTAATCACAGGGGGATGTTTGGTTTTTTTTTTCTGGTAGTTTTTAATGGATTTTAAAGACAGACATACAGAATCCCAAATGACTGCTTTAGTAAAAGTTTGTTCCTCAGTGCATGACAAAATGTAGAGTTTTTTTGCTTGTGAGCAATGAATATAACATGAGAATGTAATGAGTGTCTTCACAGGGCAGCCTGGGGGTTCTATCTAGTCCAGCATGCCAACTGACAATGGTCAAAAACATGTTTATGGAGAAGTAGCCCACCAGGGCAAATGCTTCAATGTTTGTTCCAAGCAGTTCACAGTGCTCCAACTACTTGAGCCTCAAGTGGTTGAAAGGCAGGAAGAACTTTTCTGAGAAGCATTCTTAACATTCAATGATCTTAAACACATTTCTCTTCATGAGCTTCCCCAGTGCAACCTTGAAACTTTGGGATGCTCTACCTTCTGCAACATGTTTTGTCATGGATTTCCAAAGTTTTAGCAATACATTGAACAGAAAACCCAGCTCTTTTGCTTATTTTAAACCTCCTTTCTAAGGTCTTAGTATGATGTAAGATGAGCAGAAACAACAAACAAATCAATTTCCAAATGCTGTCAGTGATACAGGTGTTTATAAACCTTTGTCACATCCTTCCTAAGTCGGGACTGGGGACTGCTTGCTTACCTGTCGCCTGCATAGAAATGATTTTTAAGTCTTCTTTTGAGAGGTTATCTTTTTCTGAGATGTTTCTGATTCTGCAGCACATTTTCTGAGGTACCATGAGCATGGATTTAGAAGTGGCAGACAGGAGCTTTCTCAGTGCTGTCAGTTGATTTCCCCCAGTAACAGTATTGGGAATAGCCACTGAATTTCAAACATGGAAGCAGGGGCAGTTTCAAAGGAGTGCAGTGATTTTGCACTGAGTCAGAGGTCATTGCTGAGGGCAATAGCCATGTAATACACTGGTGTATGCTTACTGCAAACATAGTTCCCCGTGACCTGCTTTGCTCTTATGTACTGAGTCAAGTAGGTTTGCTTCCAGATTGCATGTTGCTTGGAGAACAGAATTTGGTTCCCTTTATACACCTGGAGATGATGATACATGATTTCTTTAATAAATAAAGTACTTTGGAGGTGTAGGATGGAAGATGAAACCTAAAATTAAATGGCTTTGCTTTAATAAATACTCTGTTGTCCAGCTGCAGTGGGAATATATACTAGTGCTATATCTGTATTTCTTTATCTTATCCAGTGGATTTATACCAATAACAAAAGGTCACTCATACAGTGTTTCATTCAAAGGACAGTCCAGCTGAAAGCCAAATGTAAATGGTTCCAGACTTCTGATGTTTCAATAAGAATGCCTTTTGAAGTCCTTATTTGCACCAACTTTAGAATGGAAAGCATTACAAAGAATTTCTGAGAGAAAAAACAAGCTGGTGATTAATTACTTCATTTGAGCTGGACTTAAATTGCAGTTAAAATAATGACATGATGAATAGGGATGTAGGATTGGAGGGGTTTTTGTTGGTTTGTTTTGGTTTTGTTTTTTTTCAAATCTTCTCTTGTTCTTATTCTACAGGTGGGGAAACAAAGACTCATATAACCATTTTTTTGAGAAGTGCTGAAAGCATTTGTAGCTGTGCAGCCATCTACTGAAGACAGTAGGCAATTGTCTCTGTGTACATGCAGGCATGTAATTGTCTGTCACAGACCTGGTTTTCTTTTCTAATTCAATCACACAGGCGGCTAAGTCAGGCCTTGTTAAACCACTGTAAACCCTTATTAAACCACCATCATCAATGATTAATACATCCTTGCTTGAGAGAGCCCACAGTTCACCTCTCAAGTTGCTTTGATGTGAAACCTACTGCCAGTAGCAGAGATAAGATTGAGACCAAAAGCTTAGATATCATGCCAAATATTTCTCTTCTGAATAATAGCTGTTGTTCTTAAAATTGTTTGTTTGCGTTGGGTTTGCTGTTGTTTTGTTATTTTGTATTGCTGGAAACAATATCAGTAGCCTGAGTATGTTGTCACAGAAAGTGCTGGTACTTTGTTACTGACTCATTTTTTGCTTCATTTCCCACCATTTATTGTGTTTTTCAGCTTTTCTGTTCAGACAATTTACTTCGGGCTTGTGAGATTGACGTCGCTGGAGCACACAGCCTAATGGTGTTTGCAGGTGGTCAGAGATGTGATAACAATCCAGTGTCATGATTACTGGTCTTATTATTTGAGAACAAAAAGAACTGAGAGATTACTCAGTAAAATTCTGCATAACAAACATTTGTTTGTAAAACTAGGCATGGTTCAGATGAGTGATGAGTGCTTCCCTTTCCACTGCTGCTTCACTAGAGAATTAGGGAAGCAGATTGCTATCCTGGAAAGAGCTTTGCACGATTTGAAGATTTTCTGGCCCTGGGGCTTGAAAGATGTCAAGTGTCATGTCCAATTCTCCCTCCAGTTAACAGGTAACAGAATTGGTAGGGAAAACTGACTCTGTTTGGAATGAAAGGAAAAGAAATTAATGTATTGTATGCTGTTACACAGTTTTTGTGGGTTATTTCCTTCTTAAATTCAAAACCAAACCAACCAATCAAAAAAAGAATGTAGGGGGAAAGAGTGTCTCCTTTTCCATTTTGTTCCACTGAACAAGTAGAAAAAAACACAATAAGAAAAAAAATAGGAGAATATTAGGAAATTGGAAATGAGTAATGTATAAAAAGGCCCATTTTTCTTTTCAAGAGAGATGTGCATCAAAAGGAGTTTGCTTGGTGGCTTTTTTTGTTGGGTTTTTTTTTTTTTTTTTTTTTTTTTTTTTTTTTTTTTTTTTTTGATAAGAAGTACAAAAGTATGAAAATTCTTTTTGGTCAACTCTGTCCATTTCTGCCAAAGAGCCTACATGGAAGAAAGCTGCAATTCCCTAAAGGGAAATTCCTGAAAGGACATTGAACCTTTCTTGGAGTATAGCAAGGGGTTTGAGAGAAAAACACACTGTAGCTGTCAGTAGAGTGGCAGTTGTTCTGCAGTATTAAAAGATGTTTTGAAACATTGAGAGGAATATCGTGTATTGTATTGTATGACAGCAGTGTGTCAGTACACTGTGTTCCTGATTCTTTGTTTTGAATAACTCTATAAATATAATAATAAATCACCATTCTTCCCTAAGTTGTTAGTCATGCAATAGAAGTACAGTACTTTCTTATTATCTTTAATTTCCTTGGAAACTGTAGGAATATTGATAATTATCACTTTATTGAGTGACTACTGTTAGGATGATGTAGAAAATATACTTGCCTAAATATTTTGTAGTGTTTCATACAAGTGGGAGGATATGTTGTATTACTTCAAATCCATTTTCCTGTCAGAACTGAGAGCTGCAACCACTGCATTTCTGACAAGCAAGCCGTTTGTTTGAATTTCTAGATGTCATTCACATCTTTAATTCCAGGATTCCTGGCTAGTAATCATATTCTGGAAGGGTGAATCATACAAAATGGTTGTACCCAGCATTTAATAATATATTTAATTTTAAACATAAATATTATGGTAATTGAGATGTGTATTTGTGAGATAGACAGAGGGATCTTGTGCTTAATATCACCAATGATCCTTTCTCCTTAACTGCAGGCAATCTGGAGAGGGACTTTTTACAAGTGCATAAAATAAAAAGATAAGGGGTGCTGGCTATAAACTGAAAGAAGGTAGCTTTGGATCAACTATTGGGAGGAAATTCCTTCCTGTGAGGGTGTTGAGGCACTGGAACAGATTGCCCAGCAAAGCTGTGGATTCCCCATCACTGGGAGTGTTTGAGACCAGGCTGGATGAGATTTTGAACAGCCTGGTATAATGGATGATGTCCCTGCCTGTGGCAGAGAGGTTGGGACTGGATGCTCTTTAGGGTCTCTTCCAAGCCAAACCGTGTTTCTATGATGTCTCTGGGCTCAGCACTTGATTTACCTTCCTCAGTCCATGGGCTGCATTTGTGCCTTCCATTTCCATGTACATTATATTATCATGTGGAAGAGAGTATTTTTCCTTAAAATTTTTTGTGAGTTTGGCCTACGACATTATTAAAAAAAAAACCCAAAAAACCAAAATCTTCTCTTGTAGCACGATGCTGCCTCAGCGTGTGCTTTCAGTGACTGGTGCGATTTAAATCTATTGACTCATTTCTCGATGGCAGCGAAAGGAGCGGAGGGAAACCCTCGTCCTTGCTTGATGCTGTTCAGCAGTTGGAGCTCGGCCGTGCCAGCGGCAGGCGGCGCTCCAGGATTTCCAGAGGATCCGCGGGGATGTGGGATGCTGCCCGGCGGCAGGAATCGCCTGACGCGGTGTTCTACAAAGCCAGCACCGTCACACGGGGATTCCCTCTCTGTCGAAGCCCGCAGTAATGTCATCCCTTCCTTCGCATTGAATTCTAAGGAGGGGACAGTAATTTGAGGATATTTAATGTTGCGTGTTCACTCTGGTCTGTGTAACCTTCCCTGGGAGAAATGTGATTCAATAATACTGAAGAATTGTGATGTGTAAATAAATACACTATCTTGCTTCCTCCCCTGCTATACATCTATGTAAGTAATCACGGTGGTTTTTGTAGTATATATATGACAGGATTTCAACGTAATAGGCTTATACAGGTAGAAGATTTTCAGTCAAGTTCAATAAGTATTATACCAACACACAGATGTCCAGAATATTTTTGTCTGTTACGGTTAGCATAGCTACTCTCTGCAATAGACTTTGTTCATAGCTCAGAGATCCTCCAGAAACATCACATTTTGTCATTGATGCAAGCAACAATGCAAATTCTATACAAATCTATAAATATATACTTTAATATCTATGAAATATAAGCTATGTGAAAAGTTATTTTTCCTTTAATGGCAAGTTTTTTATTTGATATATATAGCAGCCACAGTGAGTGACAATCAGAATGGGAAAAAGGAAAACTCCGGAAAAGATTCTTCAAAAGCAACTGCAGGTTTTTGGGTAGTATTGCAATAACAATTTACAATAACCTAATAAACATGGAAAAAGATTCATTAGTAAGTGCATGTATTAGGGAAAAACTTATGTCTTCAGTGTTAATATACAGGGTTTGATTAATCAAAAGACATAAAATGTTGGATTTTTTTGGTTTTGTTGTTATTATTTTGTTTAGCATTGATAATTTAAAATACTCTTGGAGTAAAATAATGGAAAAATACTTTAAAATTACTATTTCTATTTTATTAGTGATATGACTGGTAACTGGTAAATATGACTGGTAAATATTTTGAACTGAGTATTTGGCTGTGTAATACTAAACATGGTGTTTTCAGTAGTGAATCATTCACTTTGCTGCTTGAACACACATTGGTAATGTGTTTTCTTTTTGATTCTTTATTTTCTCAATGCTAAACTTACTTGATGGTAAAATATACTCCAATTTGAACAGTAATAGGTTCACTCTAAACACCTGGCCCCAGGAACTGTTGCAGAACATGGCATCAGAACTGGGAAATGTCACATCTTCATCTCTTGAAATTGAACTATATTAAAACCTATCAGTCTTTCTCTGTAGAAAGCAAAATGAAACCAAAACAAATTGAGCTGAAAATCAATGAAATTGTTCCTGTATTTAACAAATCTTGAGAGTATACAATTTTTTTTCTCTTAAATCCTCATCTCACACTTCTTTTTCCAACAAACACCCAGACTCTAAGCCAAAAGTTATCTTTCTGTAAGGTTACAGAGAAATGGAGAAAGAAAACCCATCTGAGTCTAGCAGGAGTTCTTTTACAAAAGGGTTTTTTAAGTACTGGAGATTTAACCCGCTAACCTGCTTTCAATTTTTTTTTTTCTGGGACTACTTGAATTACTCTTCAGAAGTCTGGTATTTGAAATTGTAGGTTACCAGTGTTTTATAAAACTAAAGGCCGTTAAAATTCCTCACAGAGTAACAAGATATGCTGTCACTCATAGGCAGGAGATGTTACAAGCAAAGCAATATGTCTTAACATTACTTCATCCATAATCTTCCAGTGATTCATACTCTAAATTTGTTAAAGGGATCCTGAATTTAAATTCTGCTTTTCAAGAAGTGAATATAAAGCAATAATAAAATTATGACACTTTTGTTTAATGACAGAGGAATTGAACCAACATCACAATTCTCTACTTGTGTATTAATAAATGATATTAATAATTTCCTGATTAATGTAGGGAAAAAAATCAAGTCCTAGTCCTGATGTTGTCAGGTTGCCTGATATTTTAATTTTTTTTCCTTAAAAGTTGGTGAAAATTCTAAAATTTTAGCTGAAAGAGCAAACACAGCTGTAAGTGTATTTGGACTAAGTGTATTTGAATCTACCCTTAGGGTTGAGTGGGAATCATGCTTTGCTTGCAAAAGCATATCCTCTCCAGTGCCATCCAGCAAAGCACAACACTGCCAGCAAAACATTGTGGCCCTTGCAGAGAAGTGTCCGTGCTAGCAGGAGCTCTTGCCGCCGGCGGTGCTGCAGAAGGCGATGCCAGTGACACACGGGCTGCTGACAGGCTGACACTGTGCATTACTCTGTGGGCTAATGGTTACACATGGCCAGACCAGTGTACAAGTCACTCCAGCCTCGTCCTGTCCTTTGTTCGATGTGTGGGCTTGTACATGAAGTGAAAGTATTTAATTAAGGGTTATGTACCTGCCCGGTGTTTTCCTAGGGTTGTTGAAAATTCAAATGCCTTCCTAAGTATAATTGATGGGGTTAAATGGAACTATTCTCTTGGAACTAGCCAAATGATGCCTTCCATTAATTTTTGCTGTTAAGTATTTGCTGCCAAGGCTGGCATCTTTAACTGTAATCTTAGACTCCCAAACTGATGCTTAATTTTAGTTCTTCCCCTTTTCTGTAAATTCTTGATTCCTGACATCTGTCCCAAAGCTATGATCTCAGGATGAAGACTTGTCTTTACAAGTCTTCCCTCTCAAACTACTCTTGTACTTTCACTTTGCTTTCTCTCCTGGGAGCACAAATTTACCAACTTACTGAGGACTTTTCTTCTTCCTTCCTTGAGCCTGTCTTGCAGCAGAGTCCTTTATATGGTCCTCAGAAAATTTTGTAAAGCCTCTCTTCCCTACTTCCTGTGGCTTTTGGACAATACACGATGAAGATGAATAAAATATGTTGAAATTTTGGGCTTAAAATAGTTACTTATAATGGAGTAATTAAGTAGTTGAGCTCATGCCTTTGTAGAGATTGCTGGAGTGACCAAAGCCTCTCTGTATTGAGGGTGAACTGTAGGACATGTGAGACCCTTGTCACAGACATCTTTTCATAAAAATCCTGTCTTTAGGATTTTCCCTTCTGGGAAGCTGAGGCCCCAGAAAAAGAGTGTAAACAATGGTTATCTGCTGCTGTGGAATGCAACAGGTGCACCTGTGATTGGCCCATGTTGAATGTGTATAATTAATGGCCAATCAAGGACTGAGCTCTCTCTGGGACAGAGTCGGAGAGAGCTCCTTTGTTATTCATTCTTTTCTATTCTTAGCTTAGCTAGCCTTCTGAGAACTTTTCCTTCTATTTCTTTTAGTATAGTAATAATGTAGTCTATATATAATAAAATAATAAATGAAGCCTTCTGAACACGAGATCAACATTCTCGCCTCTCTCTTCACCTGCAACCCTTGTGACCACCGTCAAAGACCCTCACTGATCTTCTTTTGTGAAAAATGGGTCTGCTTTGTCAAATACTTAAATGTATATTTTGTATGTGTTTTGACAGACAGAAAGAAAGTGAATAAGTCAGGTATCTGTGCTCAAGAAAATGAGGGAGAAAATTTTTATGTTTCAAAATATTTTGTGGTTAGTTTCCACAAAGAAAAAAATGCCAAAAACATAAAGAAACCTCAGAAACTCAGGGAAAGCTGCTGGATTTCTTTGGTTGTTTGTTTCATTTCCATTGAAATGCTTTAAAGCAACATTTGCTATTGAGATCTCTGAATGTCACTTCCTTTAGGTTTTAGCTACCCTGGCACATGAAGCAACATCAACAGATGCAGTGGACTAAGATTAGTATTAATTCACAGGTGTAAATATTGTAAATGTCGAGACTAATAAGAAGAAAATTGTATTTTAATTTTTTAATACTCATTGTGTTTTTCATGTGGCTTCTACAATGCTTTTTATTTGTTATTTTCCTATCAACTTTTTCTAATTTTATTTTAGAAATCCATGGTAAGTAAACTTATGCTCTAAGTGCAATATTTCATGCTGTGTCCAGCCACCTCTTTTTTCATTGTATTCACCATATTTACTTTCTCTGTTCTTCAGAACAACATGCTTTAATTCAAATACATGTTTTTGTACTTCAATTACTCATTCACTAAATCCCTAGATTAGTTGAAATCGTCAGTAAGTCTGTGTTAGTATGATTTCTGTATCCTTAAAGACAAATGTGATCCTTATATACCTTTGTAATTTTAAGTGAGGCACAAAGCTATATTTTCTACACTTACATCATTGCTTTAAAGACTGAAGAAAAATAGGTTTATTGATTTACATGGCTAGGCTTGATGTGTGCCTGAGAGATGAAAAAATCTTTAAAGTAAATAATGAAGTTTTACTACTTCAAATATACAAAGGTATTGTGGGTTCATGTTCTAGTTACTAAAATTTCATAAATTTTAGTAAAATTCATAAATTTTGTTTTAGTAAATTTCATAAATTTCATAAAATTTACAAAAATTAACAACATAGAGAAATCAGTAATATTCAGCCTCTTCTGCTGTTTTACTGCAATCCTACTGAGTCCTCACTAAGACTCAGTTCCCTCATATTCCCCTGCAATCTGTTTTATTCTTTGTGCCAGGTATGTGTGCTTTAATTGCTCTGGGATGGGGTTTTAGTTTGAATAGCCTGCCCTCAGCCAGAAAGAAAATATGGTAATGTCTTTCACATGGGAAGAGTCACAGTATTAAATGTAAATAACACTCAGGTGAGAAGATGGAAACAAGAAAAAGGTTTTCTCTCCCTACAACCCCTTGTTTATTCTCAATTAGGTGGTGGGGGTCTTATTCAGCTGATGTTGCTTTTATCTCCTAGTCTTGTTCATAGTGGGGGAAGAGGTAGAGATTTCCCCATCTTTGTGGTCTGGCAGAAGTAGGCTTCTGCTTTCCCTTGGTCTGATGATTTTGCCTTTTTGTGGTGGGATTCCAGCTAATGCTGCAATGCTTTCATGTTAGATGGAATGAAAAGAGGTATGTGATGGTCTTTTTGTTAATTCTTGTGGTATCTATGTGGTTTATTTACTTATGTTTAAGCTAAAGTTCTAGAGGTAAATGGAAGTTTTACATCTGACTTTTTTTTTCATATAAATAAAGGCATTTCAAATTCTTATAGCTGTAAAGAAAAACTTGAAAGGATTACTGCAATATGCTATATGAATACTGCATTGTAGAGCTATTTTCTGAAGATTAATTGATGATGTTTTTATAAAATATGCTATGAAATGCATCAAATTCACACGCAGAATCACAGAATATTCTGAGTTATGTAAACAACCCTTGAAACTGGGACATAGGCCTGGAACTTCAGGTTCAAGGATACATATTTCCTTGTTTCTGCTTTCCCACTGGGACCCGAGAAGTTGCCTTAACAAATGTCAAAACAGACTTCATCAAAATTTTTTTCTGTTGTTTCTCCTAAGCAGTTTTGTTTGTTTACTGTCAATGTTTCTGAAACTCTCAGCTGCCTATTCTCTGCAACCTCACACCATAAGTGGCACTACAGAACGCTGCCATCTGGATTTCAGAGGGCCTTCAAAACTGCTGAGTTATGAATCCTCTCCCCTTCAGTGCTGTCCAGGTCAAGAACTTGGTTCTGCCTCCAGCAATGCTGGTTATAAACTGGTTGTAAACTATAAAAAGCTAAATAATTTAAGGAAGTTGTCAAAAATATGAGAGCAGGGCTAATCCTTAAGTCTAGCTAAGACCAAGTGCTTGATAAAAGTGGTGCCAATGCTGAGTATGTCTTGATTGGTGCAGAACCAGAGAGTGCTGCTGTCCTCAGTGGTGTCCTAGATGAGGAGTTCAGCTGCTCAGAATGAGGACATTTTATGATTTTCTGCATGATCCTGGGAGATAGAGGATGCCCAAAATCATTATTTAGTGCCTCTGAGCTCAGTGTCTGGTCCCCATATGTTTAGGAGATTTGAGCACTGGTTATTCAGTTTAAGAGAAGGGACTATAATTCTTTAACTGAATGGCTGCCCTGGCTTTTTATAAACTGCTGAAAACATTCATATCAGGAAAACAGTGAATCTGTTATGAATAAATGTAAAATGAACAGAAGGTGCTCAGACTTTTTTAGCTGGTAATGATGAGAAATCAGTAAACACATGGATAAAGTGATTGCAGAGCATACTGTAGATGAGGTTGCAGAAATCCAGCTGACATGTTCCCAAAATATTCCTTAATTATTTTAATTTTTTCCTGTTACACCAAATATTTCTCACCAAGGGTAAATGTTTTAGTTAATGTCATTAATCGCCTTAGGTTTTAAATCCACATTTATGTAATATTTTCCCCTCTTTCTATCTAAATGAAAAAAAAAAGTATGAATATTGGCCTTCTCTACATAAGAAAAGTACAGAGGCATTATTTTTTGTGCCTCCTTCCCCTAAAGGAAGGGGGTGGAAAGAATGAAATTGATTCCAAATACTCCGTCTGAAATGCTGCACCTGTTCTTGCAACAAGCTTCCTAAAATGAACTATTGTAGCTATAACTTTTGTATATAGTTATTCTCTCTCAGAAGGAAAAGATTAGGAGCCCTTTTATGTAATTTTGCTTTGTTTAGTTCTGTTCTCAAGGTTTTTGCTATTACTATGGGTTTTTTGATGCTTCAGAGGGAAAGTGATATCACACTGCTGTGATAAAACGTGTGATTTGGCAATTCTTCCCTTGTGCCCCATGAGGCAGAAGAGAACAGAATGAAAGTGCTTATTCCCATTTCATTGCAGGTAGGTGCACAGGAAAGGCAGGCAGCCATTGCTTCCTGCAAAGCAATCTGCTGCACCTTGCCCATCCAGGAATCATCTCTGCATCCTCCTTGCAGGTTCTGCTGATGTTACTTATGCACAATGGCTCCTCAGCCTCCTGACTTTGTACCCAATTCAATGCCTAGGGGCTGACTCTTATGTTTCAGAAATATTTCCTGCATGAATGATAATGTGAAGAGGACACTGTGATTACTTAATTTTTCCCTAGTACTTTCTTTCCCTAGTACTTAACTTTTCCCATATACTTAAGTCCCTTAGAAAATTAACTCTGAGGAAATGAACCAAAGTTTACTCAATGGAAGGAACAAAAGACACTGCTCTTCTAAAATAGAGATTGTATGGATGGGAAGCAGTGTTGATTAATTCACTGCTTAAATAGGATTGTGAGCTGTGCTCCTTTTTTTTTTCTTTTTTCACTAGATATGTTTTGGATATTTCTGAACTGATATTTACTGAACTTTTAACATTTCTTGAAGTATTTAACCTGTTTTATAGCCTGGAGTCAGAGTGCATGTATCTGTTGCCTACATCTCTCTAGACCTTTATTCCCTTAGTGACTTTTAAGGGGTCTCACTGAAAATTGGGTGATAACTTGGGATTTCTTTCTGGGATCTTCTAAACTACAGGTCAGAGTCCAGCTTGCTGAACTATTCATCTTTCTGTAGTAAGGGGGGAATACTGAGAATACAAGTATTGAAACAGTCCTAAAACTAAAGGTCAATGTTTTAAAATTCCTACTCAAAAAAGAAAATCTACCTGATATTTCAGAGGTGGAAATGGTTGGTGTGTTGGGTGTGCATGGCCAAGCATTGTAGCTGGAAAGGCTACAGGGATGGCTTCTGTGAAAAGCTGCCAGAAGCTTCCTGCATGGAACAGCTCTGCAGACTAAGGTCAGTGGAGGAGAAGGTGCCAAAGGTGCTCCAGGCACTGGAGCTGAGGTTCCTCTGCAGGCTGTGGTGCAGCTGTGCCCCTGCAATGCATGGAGATCAGTGGGCATGCAGAGATCCACCTGCAGCCTATGAGGAGCCCATGCTAGAGCAGGTGGATGCCTGAGAGCAGGCTGTGAGCCCATGGGAAGGGAGCCTGCGCTGGACCAGGGTCCTGGCAGGGATCTGCAGACCTGTGGAGAGACGAGCCCACACTTGAGCAGGTTTTCACATGCTGAAGCAGCCTGTGCCTAAAGAAAGGTCTGCACCCCATGGAAAAGGGATCCATGTTGGAGCAGTTTATTTGGAGCTGTTGCTGATGTGATGAGCTCACATTGGAGCAGTTCATGGAGAACTGTCTCCCGTGGGAGGGACCCCATGCTGAAGCAGGGGAAAGACTCCTTTCCCTGAGCAGTGGGAAAACCAACATGGAATGGATTGACCATAACCCCCATTCCCCATCTCCCTGCTCTGCTGGAGGGGAGGAGGTAGAACTGGGAAGGAGCAGGGGGTGGGGGAGAATGTGTTTTTAAGGGTTTATTTTATTTCTCATTATCCTGTTCTGATGTTGTCAGTACTAAATTCAGTTAATATCCCAAATTCAAGGCTGTTTTGCCTGTGGTGGCATTTGGTGGGTGATCTTTCTTGGTCCTTAAGTCAAGAATCTTTTATTTTCTCTTCTATTCTGCCATGGAGGAGAGTGATAGAGAGGCTTTGGTGGGTCTGGCATCCAGCCAGGGTCAGCCCACTACAGTTGGAAAAGACCTTTAAGATCAGCAAATCTAGCTGGAAGACTAACTGCTTATCCAAGAGAATAAAGATGCTAGAAATGACAAAATATTAGTGAGACTGGGATTGTCTGTCTCTAGTTTATATTAAATTTTTCTCTTTCTTTCATCTAGTGTTATCTGTCACTGAGAAATAACTTGTACAAACAGAAACAAATGTAATTTTTGCCAGAGTTTTCAGCAGCCTGCCACAAATTTTGTAAAAAAGAAAAAAAAGGCAGCTGTGACTAAAGCATGTGCAAGCAATTTGCATTTGCTTAGTGATGCTCTTTTTCAAGGCAGAGAAGTGGTGTTTGGGTTCTTGAACACACAATTTACCTGTAGTATTAATGAAATTATTTAAGTTCCCTTAAGAGTTTGGCATTTTAACTTGCCTGTTCAATTCCTCAGGCCAATATGGGATATAGACTAAATTTGTAAAATTCTCAGACTCTTTTGTAATAATACTTTGATTCTCCACTAAAGTCAAAACACAGACTGAAAATTTTATAATAGGAAAAAAAAAGTGTTTCGCTGAAAACATTTGCAATCAGGCAAACCCAAATTAAAATATCCAAATCTAAACAGGAGACAACTTATAGAACAACTTTCAGGGAGCAAAAGGGGACCAAAAAGCTCTTTGGCCAGATGTAGCAGCTAGTGGTTTCCAAACAACATTTCTCTATTAGGCCTCTTGCAAATGTCTCACAAAGTGAGCATCTGTAGCAGTTGTGTTCCTCCAGCAATTCCCATGCCCTCTGCAGTGTAAGAGGACAAACTTGTGCAGTTGTGACTCCAGTGTTGCACTCAGTGTAAATGGATGTGAACTGCCTAAGACAATATGCTGTGGACTGTGACAGGTGGGCTCTGGGTGCTGCTTCTGGTTTTTTGAGTTTTTTTAGCTCCTGCTTTGAGGGCTGCAACTGCAAGGAGCAAAATACAGAATGAAGAGCTGCAGAGAGCAACACAACAAACTACCACAACCATATTTACCAGCTTGCTGCATCTGTAATGCTCATACTTCTACTATTCAGGAGTAAGGGTAGATGCCTGTCAATGTATATCAAACTGAGATATTCACAGGGCTGTGAGAACTTTTCATTTACTATTATTAAAACCTTTCTGAATGTTCACAGCGAAGTTTTACTAAGAACTGCTGCAAAAATTAATATTGGTTGCGATTTTCTTTTATATAAAAGTCTTGCAAGTCTGGAGAATTTCCAGGAAATGGGAAGATCTCATCAGCACTTAAACAAAATAGACAAAATAACCTCGGTAACTGGGCTGGTTGCCTGGACACCGCCACTAGACAAGATGATTGAGACTGATACAGGAGGCAATCAGAGAGTAATGTTAGCACAGCTAATGCCAATCAGCATGGTCTTATGGAAAGCAGGTTGCCTGTTGTATTTTCTGTTGAGCTGGATTGGAGGTGCTAAGTGAGACAGTCTTTGCTTACATTCATGTGTGAAATGGAGCTTGCATGCGATGTGAATTTATTGAAGCAACATATGTGCTGACAGCAGATATGAAACAGAATTATGTCAATGTATAGAAAAATAAGATGTGGAAGCATCCAGTAATGTGGATATTTTTCATATTAGAGTTTTCAAGCAGGACTTGTTCCTTTAGTTTTAATGGGTATTTTGTTGTGGAAGCATAAAGTCATTGCTGGTTTAAAGGGGGCAGGGAGAAAATGACAAAATCTGGCCCTGTGTGCTTCTGAAATGGACAGTGAAGTGGACTTGAAAGCAGTGAGGTTTTGGGATGCAGTGTATTAGCAATAATAATTACTTAAGAGATTATTTTTGGAGACTAAGTACATAAATGTGCTTCACTGAAATAGAAATCTCCAGGTACACCTATAAACAGGTTTATCAAAGCACCAGTGGCAAATACTTGATAAAAGTTTCTCCTTATAAAGACATCACTGTGTTATTACTGCATGCAATGTGATTTTAATTTTCTCATTTGTATGGGCATGCAAGTCACAGAACACCAGCAGTATTAAGAATGCCTATGTTCATTAGACAGTAATTAGTAGGTAACTCTAAACTCACTCACATATTCTCTCTAGTACCCTTTGTGGGCTAACCCAAGCTGGATGCCCAGAGGCTGACAGATTCCAGAGATCTTGTTTCTAGCAGGCACACAAATATCCCTGTGACTTTATCTGCTTTGCACAGCTCCTTGCTGATGCTGGTGTGTGCTGGTGGCCTTGTACAGGTTGGGCTGAGCCTTGTGGCCTGATTTCTCCAGTCATTCTAGATCCAATGGGACCATCAGTCTCTAAAGCTTATCAGTCTTTGGGAGATGGTCACACAATATCTTCCAGCAGACACCATGGAAACATGAGCTGTTTTTCAGAGCCTTCAGCTGTACCATGTGTTTTGTCTCTTTCTGAAAACATAACATTATTTTTCAAGACAATTTTTATTGTGTTTAGTAAGACTCAAAACCAAACACCTCTGCTGCCCAAAGCTTAACTGATGCTTTTCCGAAAAAAACCCATGAAACTACAGTTTTGTTGTGATTTTTGCTAAACAACAACAAAAATCATGTATGCTGCTGACAAATTGAAGATCTAATTTATATAGTTACATTTGTGCAAGAAGGTAAAAAAGTTTTCAGATATATTGAAGCCATAGTAGAGACATTTTTCCATTTCAGAGAATGAATAAAAATAACTTTGGAGAAAGAAAAGCTGTGTGCTTACTGAAACTGTTGACTCATTCTTTAAGGGAAAACATCTCTGTTATAAGTTACCCGTTAGTCCTTCCACTCTGTGGTTTGTTGATTTGGGGTTTTTTTAATGTTTAAACTTTGCTTCAGATTCTCAGTCTCATCTCAAAATTGGGATTTGAGTGCTTACTAGTTGTAGACTGCCAAATCATGATAATCCATCAAAAGCCACGTGGAAAAGGTTGGTAGTACCCTAAATGGGATGCCTGAAACAAATCTCTTCAAATTCTACAGTAGATGCTTCAAGTAGGAGCAGCTTCCTCAGATCTTTGTGGACTGAGTAAACCCATCCCAAAGGCGGTGTCGTGACTTGTCACGAAGAGGTTAAACCCTTTTTTAGCAGTTTGAGTTACTTTGCTCTAAATATATTGTCAGACATAGGGCACTGAAACCCTGGCCAGAAAGAGACCTGTAAGGAGACAAAATGTTTGGTCATGACAAGAGCTGTAGAAATGGCCTTTGGGGAAAAAAATTCAGAATGTCATTGGAGTAAGTGCTGCCTGAGAAGGTCCTTGGAGTAAGGAAAACTAAATTATAGTATGCCGCTTTTCCCTGAATGTGGAAGAATTTGGACTAGGGTACTTTTTTTTTTTTTTAATGAATGCACTGAATGTGGGAAATTACTACATAAATATCTTCATTTTGAGAGTGCTTTGAGGGAGTTAGGAATTCTTTTCTGAAAACAATAGAAATAACTTTTTGTGTGGCTCTTAAATGGATCAGATAGGCCAGAGCTTTTCAAAAATTGTGGAGAAAGGGTGAATGAGATTGTGTTACATATCTGAATTTATTCATTATATAATGTCCATAAACATCTTCAACTAAGCATTGATGTTTTAAGCTTTCATAGGGATCAAGGAAGTTTAATTATATATTTCTGAGATGTGGAGCCATGCTATAAAAGTGAGCCACAAGAGTCAGCTTAAAATATAGACAGCTTGCAAAAAAAGTGGACATCACAATGCATGATTTAACCTAGCTTGAAAATCCTTGCTTTGTTATAGCTTTAAGGAGATGGCAAACTTTAAAGGTTAAAAACTGGATCTTACAGAAAATAATTTTTCCCCAGTAAAGCTGATGTGGGAAATTCTGGTATTAATTGTTGTTGGCTTAATGCATCTTTGGTTATTTATGATTACTGTTGTCATTAGCATTTCTAGAAGTATTTGCATATGATAGGGTTCATAACAATAAATTGCAGACGCCAGTCTTCAGAGCAATGTGAAACCACTTGAACACTTGTAAAGTTTACTACGGCCTGGAGAAGTTGTGGTTGAAGAAAATGATCCCAGGGCCGTTTGTTGCCTTGAGAAAGGCTGTGCTTTGTTTGCTGGGTCTGTCACCTCTAAAGATCTGTAGCCTTCAGATGGCAGCAAGAGCTGCTGCAGCATCAGTCACTGTGTCTTTCCACACCCCTTCTGGCCTAGTCCTGCAGTAGGAGAGAACACCACCCATCCCAGCGCCAGCTGCTGCTGTGACAGAAGGACAGCTGGCAGTCACAACCAGGGGACAAATGGGAGCTGCTGCTTGTGAGGAGCAGTTCTCTGAGGCAGGTGGGGGGCAGCAGAAGACAGGTCTGCCCTAATATGAAACTCCCTAGAAAATGGGCTTATGTCACTTTTCCAAAATCAATCTCTAAAACAATACAAAAAACACCCCCAAACCAAACAGCAAACCCTCATTTAAAGGCAAACATCTGCCTTTATCAACTACTGTAATGGGATTGATTTATTATATTATCTTCTACTGTTCCTTGTAGAAAGTGCCCAACTTTAAGCCTCTGTTCTCCTTTTTCCTGAACTTAACTGTAAACCTAAATGACGTTTTGCTTCAGAAATGTGGTACTAATCTGAATAGAATCTTTCATAGAAACTGGACCATATGTCTTCCTCTAGACAACTAAGTATTAGGTGTTTAATTGAGAAAAATCCCTGAAATCTCAGCTGCATTCAACTACATTTCCAAAAACAGTCTCTAAAAACCCTCAACATTTAATATGAATGTTTTGTTTCCTTTTGTGATTTTATTCTGCCTTTTTTTTTAAATAAAAAATTTAAAAAGTGGCATAAAGAGTGGGAGATTTTGAGGAAGTGATTCATATCTAAATGACACCGATGCAGATTAAATACCTGCAGGAGTTCTTGCAGCTCAGGTTTTGTGCAAATAGCAGAGGTCAAACTTGTTGGAAGGAAAAATGTGAGACCTCCCTGGCAATCACTTGGTTATCACATGGTTATCACTTGTAGTGTCCAGGATGGATTTAACTGCTAAGTGCAAGAAGGCAAGGCTCTGTTACCCCCTGTTATCCCACACTGGGGGTGTTAGTCATTCTGAGAAGAGTGGATGGCTTTAGATTTTTGATGAAATGAGGCGGGTGAGGGGACAGCTCTGGTTTGACCGCGGCACGGAAGCATTTGTGCACAGCATCAAGCAGGACCAATGAGTAGGGGTGAGGGAAAGGGCCAGATCTATATTCCTCAGTAAATCCATGTCTGCATAAAAGAAATTCTCTGAAATCCTGTGGACTGGAACTGCTGCCAACAGGCAAGAGCTGGTGATTAAAGAAAATAATCCTTGTCTTTTGATGGCTTGTTCAGAATTTGTGCAGAGGATGAAGCAGAGCATCAAGTGCACCTAAAAGGCAAAATAGATATTTTCTGTTGGCTGACATTTGTTCTTATTTTCTTTCATTAGAATGGCTTTAAACATCCATTTGCTCAGGATTTTGTGTGACATTATGTGTGTGCTTCACATGTCTGTAAAAAGAGAGGTAACCTTTAAATCCACCACTTTTGCACAATATTAACTCAGCAATGTCCTCAATAGGGTAAAGGCCCTGGAACTTGTAAATGAAAGGGTTGTTGTTGAAACTCCATATGCTCTGACTTAATTCCTTCTGCATTGGAATTACATATGTTCCTAGCTTAAACCATACTTTTCCAGTGGCTTAGAATGCTCTAGCTGAATTTAATAAATCATTGAACTGAGATGTGGATGTATAGCTAAAAAATTAGCAGTATAGTAGACTTTTCCATTTTTTTTTTCCATTGGGAATGTGGCTATTTTCTACTATATTAGATGTTGCTGCTGCCTTACCTGAGGTGACACATTCTGTGTTTAATAAATGGTAGTTAGGTATTGAAAGAATCATTAATTTTTTGTAATTGTTCTTATGATACTTATAACCAGGGTGATTTTTGTCTGCCTTTTGCTCTTGGTAATTTGAAAGTCATAGTGTGGGGTTAAGGTTCTCCAGCTACTGCTCCCAATAGATGTCAAGAAATCACCACTGGAGATACCCAATTCTACTAAAGAATGCTGCTTCTCTTGCGTTGTGCTGTGGTTCAGATAACTGAACCTTTGTTGAGATCCATGCCAGCCAGAAAGCAAGCAGTCTCCATGATATTATGCTACAAGGCTTGGAGGGACATGAGAGCATCTTTATTACCTGTCAGCTGGCTTGGTAGGGAGTCCACTCAAATTAGCAGATTGATTTTATGCAGAGGAAGATGGAAGAAAATCTGGCTCTCTGTTTTGACATCCTCTACCCCTCAGGTGGGCTGAGTTGGCCCTACTTCATGTTTTGTTTTTCTGTGTGGCTTGGGAGTGTGGGAGTGTTTGTTGTTGCTGTTTTGGAGTTTTTTTGGTTTTTCTTTTGTTTTTTAGCATTTTCAGACAACAGTTTTGAATAGAATTTGGCTGTCTCCCAGCCCAGACTGTATGAGGACTGTAAAAACACCCTACTTGCCATTTGAAAGATTTTTACTCTATTCAGAAAAATTTTCAAGCTAAAAAGTTTCACTGCAATGACAATGCGTGAAAATCAAGAAAATAGTGGGCTCAAACTGTACAGGACTGTTCCTGCATCCTGTTGCTGCACATCTCAGGACAAACTGCATTTCAATCTCTTTTCAGGCACTGCAACACAAGCCTCAGCTGTCTCAGTAGGGGTTGAGCCCTGAAAGGACTCTGCCTCCTAAGATCAGGGTCCTGGGGAGCCTGTTTGTAGTCAAAGGCTTTCTGCAACAAAGGCGGCTGATCTTTGCAAATGTGCAGCAGGATTTCCCTCCCCTGCCCCTCCTTTTGAGAATGATGATTCCCTGCAATTAAAGGTCTTGCTTTCTGGTGTGCTTCAGAGACCTAATGTTGATTTGTTTGTTTTTGTGTTAGGTTTGTTTTGTTTGTTTTTTTCCTTGGTTTTGTCTTTTAATTCCACCTCCTCCACTCCCAGCTGTTTCCTCAGTTTGGAAAATAAAGGAGTGGATGACTCATCATTTCAGCTTTCCAATCCTTGTTTTATCTGTGATTTTTACAGCTCCTAATAAACTGTAGGAATAAACTGTTGAGATTCCTAATAGGAAGACAAGACATTGGTATGACAAAGCAAATCAGTGGTGCTGTCTCTCATGGGGAAGGTTTCACTGACTCTAACTCCCAGAATAAGCATCAGTAATTTTATTGATACTGGCCATCAATAACTTAATTGGATTTAACTGCATACCAGTTAAATCCACTGCTATGTGCTTGCTGTTTTTCATAGTATGTCTTGTTCAAAACAGCATCATTAGCTGTACAAATTCAATTTATGTTAAATTATATTTCAGCCTTGTGGAGAGTTGCCTACAGGAAATATCCGAGCAATTTTTTCCTTCTTTCTGTAAGAATGGAGTGGCAGTGTGGGTGCTAATGAATATTTAGAGTGCTTTTATTAAAAAAAAGAACAAAAGAAACAGCACCACAACCAAACACACTTTCTGACAGCATTCATTAGAATTTAATTGGAATTTTATCAAGATGAATGTGGTTAAGCACTACATTGCACTAAAGGCAAGGGGGAGCTTCCAATGGACTGTGGAACAATACCAAGAATGGGTTTGGCATGTTTTCCATATATTTACTTGAGACTGTTTGGGGCAAGGATACTCAAGAGTTAAAGGCATGAGTTTAGACAGCATAATGGAGGGAAAAGTACATCTGTGGTCCTTGTGACACTTTACAGAATTCTTAGGATCCATTTTGCATTTGTTTTGTGAATACACATGTAAATAAGCAAGTTCTTTTCTGGAAGCATTTTACAGGCAAGGAAAACCTTAGAGCAGCTGTGAAGGGACTGCACATAACCCTGGAGCAGTCATTCTGTACCAAGAAATGAACTGTAGGGGAAGTGGTCTCCTAAGACTGTGAATCCACAGAAAAATTCCTTTGTGTTTAACCTTTGAAACAAATAATGGTTCTCCACATAGCAATAATATGCTCAGCAATATTTTGATTTACATTCACAACTTTCATTTTTACCTGTAAAGCCGTGGGAGCCTTGTGAGGGGTGTAAGGGACCTAATGAAAGGCTGGAACTGTTTAGACAAAGCAGATCCTGTTCTTGTCAAGCAGTATGGTCTCAAAGTAGGGCACTTGGCTGCAGTGCAGAAAAGTTTGGTTTCTTGCCATGCAGCAATTCTGTGATGTTTGGGAAATCTCTCCTTCCTGTATGCTTTGTTTACCTTTCTGAAAATTTGTAATGATCTCTCTTGCATGAGCATGAGCTTCACAGCTTAAAATCTAGGTAAAACAGAATATATTCTTGAGAAAACCTGCTTACAGGATTTCATGGAACAAAGGACTTTATGCCTGACAGCCTGTTGCTTTGGAGACATGCATACATGTTCTGTATCCTGCTCAGTTTCTTGACTTAGTAGAGTCAAATATTCTTATGGTTAAGAATCAATATTGTACATGTTTGAGCAAAACACTCTGATCTAAGGCTTGCAGGCTCTATGGCTTGTCTAAAATTTTATTTTGAATGATTTTGGACAGTTTCTTTTTTTCTTTTCGCTGCCTGGGACTCTGCTTCTGAAAGATGCATTTTCTGACACCTCTGGAAATTTAATTCTCAATAATAGTTGACTACAGAAGAAGTTAAACTTTCATTCCAGAGCATCACAAATTCTAATGTTTAGCAAGGCCACCTTCCCTCCTGTCTACCTAACCCTTAAAAGCCCTTGTTGTGCAAGTCCTTTTAACATTGCCTTTTAACATCCACTGATTTGAGGAGGTCCCAGGGACACCTTTTGTTCCCCTTCCCCAGCTAAGCCACCTGCTATTCTTTTTTGAGACTATCTTGTCTTACCTCATTATCAGGAGCCTTCCTGAGCAAATGTTTAGCTAATGAGGCTCTGGCACTGCACAACAAAAAGGGGCTACTTAAATGTTTTTAAACAAATGTTCAGGTTTTAGTAACTCCACAAAAAAAAACTAGTTTTCAATGGAAGCAAATTCATACCTTTTCGAGGAGGAGAGAATTAAAATATGACACTAAAACAAGTAAAAGTCCTTTATGACATTATGGATGGACTACAGCACCAGAATACTAGAAACATCTGTATGATTATTGATAACTTATTTTTGTGCTAGATGCTACATGTGCCAGTAAACTTTTAAGCTTTTTAATCACATAAATATTGTCTGGGTTACATCTGGAAGAAGGGTAGCAGGAGGTTGATTCTTAGAGCTTACCTTATTTCCTCAAAAGTAACAACTCATAAGGAAAAACTCTTGCAAAATTCAGATTTTCTCAGCTGAATTGCTCAGCTACCCTTTAATAGAATAAAGTCTCTGAGTCATGGTTGTCCTCGGGATTGCACTCAGCAGCTGTGTGCATATGTAATAGGTTGAGGAATTCCTCCCTCTTGAAAAGTCAAATTGCTCAATTTTTTCATGAAACAAAATTAATTCTATGAGTTTTAAATAAAATGCAGTGAATACACTCATACTGCAGTGGCAGTAGTGGTGTTGTACCCTCCCTTTTAGCCAGTGTTGGAGGACACTCAAGATTAAGAGCAGATCAGCTTGGTTCAGATTTTTGTTGTCTAAGTCAGAACCCAGACCAAAATGCCAGTTTACTCAGATAAATGGGGACTAAACCCCACATTCTCTTCCTGAATTTGCCAAATATTTGATTCAAAATGAACTAGAGGGAGTTCAACACAGGAATAGCATGTGTTTCATGGCAGGGATATGTGCAGAGCTAGAGAGAGGTTAGTGAATTTCTCAGCTAAATTCTGTGAGTTTTGTATGTGTTGCATGAAAGGATATCAGAAGTCATCTCTACAGCACTGCATTTCTATTCAACCAAATTATTCCTGAGCTGGACTTGACAATTATTCTTGCAAAAAATCTGGATCAGCTATTTGTAATTTTTAATTGATAAACTGTTTGCTAAAACAGGATGTCTACTCCTCGGTATCCTAATTTGCAATCTAAACAGTTCTGTGCTAAGTAATAATGCTTGTATAACGTTTTACCACAGTTGAACATGATTTTTTGGACTGACATCACCATGACATTGTGATTGATCAAGTTGGTGATATTATAATTTTTTAAGCTTTTGTGAAGTTTGTGGTTTCTTTTCAAACTAATCAACTTTTCTCTTTTTTCTTTGAGCTGTCAAAAACACTTGCAACCACAATTGGATCCTTTTTATGATACTAATTTTGTATTGCAGAAAACTACTACTCTTTAATAAGGTCTAAGGTTTACTGAAATATAATCCTACTGTAGAATAATACAGAATCAGATATTAATACTTCCTTGTTACATATTACTTCCAAAAATACACCACTGGAGAAAAGAGAATGCTCTACTCTCGGAAAATCAACAGATTTGTGGTAGTTTAACACAGGCCAGAAATTACATTCCAAATAAGCCATGTCTCTTTACCCTGCTCCTTCTGGTAAGAGCGGGACAAAGGTAGACTGCTGGTTGAGATAACAATTTACTGAATGTAAAACAGCAATGGAGTAAGAACCACACTCTCAGATCCCCGCTGCAACCAGGACAAGCTTGTAATGCAGTTTCAGTCCTACACAGTGGCACAATATCCCTTGCGGATAAGCCAACATCCTTTTATGTGGTCAGAGTGATAATAATTTTGTATTGCAGAAAACTACTACTCTTTAATAATGTCTAAGGTTTACTGAAATGTAATCCTACTGTAGAATAATACAGAATCAGATATTAGTACTTCCTTGTTACATATTACTTCCAAAAATATTCCAGTGGAGAAAAGAGAATGCCCTACTCTCTGAAAATGAACAGAATTGTGGTAGTTTAACACAGGCCAGAAATTAAATTCCAAATAAGCCACATCTCTTTACCCTGCTCCTTCTGGTAAGAGCAGGGTAAGAGCAAGGTAGAGACTACAGGTTGAGATAATTTACTGAATGCAAAACAGCAATGGAGTAAGAACCACATTCTCTGCCCCCTCTCTGCAACCCGGACAAGCTTGTAATACAGTTTCAGTCCTACACAGTGGCACAAAATCCCTTGAGGATAAGCCAACGTCCCTTTATGTGGTCAGAGTCACCTAAGCAAATTTACTGTTATCTCAGTTTTGCACATTCTACCATCTCCCCTGGTTTAATAATGATTAAAACCATAAAGTTTTCGCACATCATGTTATACATGGACAGAGTCCTGTGAGGCAAAGCTACTTGGCACATAATATCTTAAAAAAAGAAAATAAAGAGGAAATACCAAATCAAGGCTCTGGGAAATGCATGTTCAGTAGAGATATCAAAATAACTGTAAAGGGAGACTATCAGAGTAAAGTCTATTTATAGAAAGTATGTGTCAGGAGCACAATGCACTGAATAGAAGAAGAAATCTTTGAGTTAGCAATGTGCACAGTGGCAGATATATATATATATATATATATAGCAGTCTTCTGTGCTCTGCAGAGGTTTTGTGATTTTTTTAAAAGTGAATATATTTTTTGAGAACGTTGGTATAATAACACCATTAGAAAGAAAATTCCTTTGGCTACCTGCAAACAGGGGAAAGCATGAAGAAATGTCATGTTCAAGCTTTCTCTGTTAGTACTTGTTAATCCTTTTTTAAAGGTGCAGTGTAACAGATGAAACCTTGTGAGTTTTACACAATCATTTTACAATTCTAGCATTTCAGGGTGCCCATGGAGAATGTACTTGACCCAATGCCCTTCTATTTTCTTCACTAGTGCCCATGGCCTTGGAGGAGGAACATCTTAGAGCATTTATATTGGTGACTGAAAAGAACTTTAAATTTGAAGTTTGTGTGTAATGATAATGATGCTGTGAAGCAAGCATCTAAACAAGAAAAAATGTGTTAAGGGAATTGTGATGTCTCCAGTTTACCAGGTGTATTCTTGCTTTTGAAAATATTGAAAGGCTTAAAAAAAAGCTAAATTTGATAGTAAGTGTCTCTTCTCTTTCTGCAAAGGTCCTAATAAAAGAAAGAGACAGAGGGGCAGAGTCACTATGTCCTGTCTCTAAAATAACTTGGAGCTATCCCCATCCTGAAATGTTGCTACAAAAGACTAAGTCTCAAAATATTTTGGTGCATTGACAAAATGACTAGGAGTGATCAAATTGAGGTCTTGGAGTAATGTATGGTCTGACTATTTCTGCTGGTTTGCCAAACTTCTTCAGTCCCTAACCTGACGGCTGTCATCTGCTAGGAACTGGATTATTTCTGAAACATTGTACTATGGAAACAACTGGGTTTGGCTTCAATGAAAAAACAAAACTTTTGCATTTAAAAGAAGCCACAAAGCATTTTTCTTTCACAGTTCTCTCCTCTTATGTGGACTACATCTTTGCATATTGGTTTGGTTACAAAATATAATTCCTAGTTTTTCTTCTCTCTCTTTCAGCCAGGTTAGTGCTTATGTCTGTCTTTTTGCTGTATTTGCTTTTAATTACTGCAGTTGCACAAATTAGTCTTAACATTATATTTTTTACTATGCCTATTGTAATAAACTAATACAGAGAATTGTAGATCAGTGCTCTGCACTGCAGTCAATTTTGCAGTGAGTGGGTTTCAGCAGTAGTAGTACATCTGTGCTCTAGAAGATGGCAGTGGAGCTGTTTAACAGCTGCAATTGCCAATGAAGTATGAGACTTACCTGTGCAGGCATCTGATAACACCTGGATCCAGATGTTCATTTCCTGCTGTTCGCATCCTTCCCTTCAAAGATGAAGTTTCAGTGTCTGTAGTGCACGAACAGACACACTGTGTGGGAAATTCTTGATCCAAACAGCAGCCTTTGTTCAAATTATTCATGAAACTGGGCTTTAGCCTATGAACGTAGCAAAGTAGGGGTTTCAACACATTGCAACCCAGTATGTTCTTAAATTTTATGTTCAGGATATTCATCAGCAAGTGAAGGAATCAAAAGGCTGTGTCGCAGACATATTTTCATTAAAATCCTTTCTTAGGATTTTTTCCTGCTGAAGCTGAGAAGTTTCAGCAACAAAGTGTAAACAATGGTTATCTGCTGCTGTGGAATGCACCAGGTGTTTCCGAGATTGGTCTCCTGTGGAGGTTTGGATTTACCTACCACTCATGGCAGAGCTGCTCTCGCTCTCTGCTGGGACACAGATCTTTGTTATTCATTCTTTTCTATTCTTAGCTTAGCTAGCCTTCTGAGAACTTTCCTTCTATCTCTTTTAGTATAGTTATAATGTAGTATATATATCATAAAATAATAAATCAAGCCTTCTGATCATGGAATCAACATTCTCGCCTCTCTTCACCTCAAAACCCTTGTCACCACCGTCACGAGGCTGGTTCTTTGTAGCAAGTTCATTTGGAATATTTACATTTCCATTGGGGAAAGTTGTTCCTGCACAAGCATTTTCAGACAATCAGGAAAGATTAATAAGTAGGAGCATTAAGACAGCAGCTGAAGAAAGAACAGCTTCTAAAAGCTAGAGGAATAAATGAAAGTGGCTGAGCAAAGTTCAATTTCAAGCCTATTGGTGCCCAAGTCCTTTGAGATACAGTTTGAAAGGAAGAAAATGTAGCTGAAGATCTCTAAGTCAAGAGCTCGGGACTGTTAAGAGTCTAGGTGACTTGGGGTGCTGGCAGTGGAGCCCAGAACAAACCACTCAAACTGACTTTCCACAAATGCAAGGAAGGCTTGGTATCCTTGGTTCCTTTTCTATAAACTACAAATATCTAGAATTTGAGAGGACAGTAGAGATGGGTTCTTTAAAGTTGGATAATATAATATTTATATTCTATGAATGCTGTAATTATAAATATGTAATGTAAACTAGAAATCTGGTTGAAATGGAACGGTAAGTCTGGCCTGGGACTGAATCTCTTGAATATATGAAGTAAAGGAAATCTAGGGCTTCACATTAACCAAACAACAAGAGAACAAAATATTGCAATGAACAGGTATCCATCTGTTTCGCAGAATAATGTGTGGAGGCTGTAGGGAGAAAAGAGAAAAATGTGGTTTTGCCAGACACTGGGATTCAGGATTCCTTTCATTCTCGTCTTTCCCCAGTTCCCTTTCAGCTTCAGACTGCTTCCGAACACAAGCAATTCAATTAATTTTTCTGGAATTGACACTCTTCAGTCTTCTGCTTTCAGAGGGAGGTCATTATATGAGGATAAAGGCTACAGTTCAGTTGTCATAAGGGATGCACAGATTCCCAGGATTCCTTGGTTTTAAACGGTTGAGTGAATTGTGCAGGTATTGTGGAAACATGTTTTGAAGGGAATTTGCATCTCATTGTCATGTGAGTCAACCAAGTAGTAAAACCTGATAAATGGAACCTGAACGGGAAAAGAAAATTTTCTAAGAGCAAGAATAAAACCAAAACTGTCTGGAAATAGGAGACAAATGTAAAGGAACTTTTGAGAAGCTGATGAAAATGAACCAAAGGAGAGAAGTATAGGAGGAGCGAGCTTTAGGTTAAGTTTATCGGATTGTCAGAGAGTGCAGGTAAAGGGATCAGTACTAAGTAAGCAGGCACAAAGCTTGTCTGACATGATCAGAAGTAACACAGAAAAAGGTATGAAGGGGAAAACAGGTCAATTTAATCATCAGGTACTTTTAACCACTGTCCAAATAGCAGGGAAATACCATTGCAGAATCCTTCACAAAGACATAATTTGGTATAGCTTATAGCAATACTAAATTATATTATTTGAGTACCATTGGTTGTATTTGAATTGTCAAGTCAAAAACGGTAAAAATTGTTAAGCATCAGTACTGCTATAGTGTTTGTATTGTCCTCCCACCCACAATGTCAGGTCAGATGCAGGGCATTTGAAGTCACAAAAGGAAAAACTTGCATTTTTATCTTCTTCCAACCTTCAGTTATCCTAAATGTTAAATTGTATTACAAAAGGAGTTTTTTGGTATCCATGTAGCCAGAGATTTAAGTGTTGGTCTTGGGCAACAGCCTTGATGAACTGAGACTCTTGGAATGAATAACTTCTTGTCCATGTTAATTTTCCTTGTGTATCATTTGTATGAGCAATGCATATCTCTCATAAACGGACCTCTTTCTGACTGGGGAATGTAGAGGAAATGCTGGATTGGCAGGATAGGGAACAAATGAGACAGAGTGATGGGTAGGAGCCTTGTGTCCTGCTGCTAACAACTGTTTTCTACTGTGTGTTTTTGGCCGTTGTCTGTCCCATCCTTCGTTCTTCCTTTCAGGCCAATGGAGCAGAACTGAGGGAAAGAAATACATGTGCAGCTCAGAAAACGACATTAAAAATAAAGAAGTTGAAATGAAAGAATGTTGAAGTTATCTCCTTTTTTATTTGCTGAGCTAATAACTTTTCTTGAGCAAAGTTACTTGAATAACCAATATAAAAGATAGACATGAGCACTAAATCTAAGCTCCTATAAAAAACTGAAATGCTTAGTGACTGGAAAATATCTTTTGATTTACCTAGGGTATTTTACTTCTATAAAATTCCTTGCCTCCTCTCGGTTTCCATGGGTGTTGGATTGTTTCTCTCTTTTGTTTTTGTAGCAAACCTGACTTTTAAACTTCCATAAAGAGGAAATCAAAATTAATTCAAGCTTCCAGGCTGATACTGTCCACTTGTTCTCATACAAGCACTATAATTTATACATATCAAAGCAGTTCAGCTCATAGGTGGAAAAAATGGGATTACAGCTGCAGAGTGTTTTATCACAATATGGAAAGCTCATTTTATTGCCATCTCTTTTGTTTTTTTCTTAATATTTTTTGAAATTTAATTTCGGGTACTCTTTTTTTCCTTTCCCTTGAAGAGAATGTAATAGGTATTTGTCAACATTTGATGCTGGCATTAGAAAAGCACAGACAAGTGCATGTCTATCTCAGACCTCCAGCTTCATCTGAATAAGACACATTGATTACACTAAAATATTTATCTGTCTCATGTAAAGCATGATAAACTCCCTGGGAATCTGAGCTGTAGGATGTGGTATGAGACATGAGGAGCTATCTGGTCCTTTGCTCTTAAACAGCTTTTCTCTTCCAGTACATTGCTAGTTTCATATGGGAAATCTGCTTTAGGTGTTGGATGATGAAATTTCAGGTGCTCAGGTTGGTGAGGATTCATTTTTTTTTTTTTTGGCCAGTTCACAAAGAAATGCGGATGTATACATATAGATGAGTCAAATTAGTCTCCTAAAAACTATTGATGTAAGGTGTGTACAATCAAACCACTATGAATTTGCTGATCCAGGCTAATGTGTTTCACATTTCTTTTTAATTTATGACTTTCTATCATACAATCAGGCAGACAGGAAACATGGTCATTTTGACTGGCAAAATCAAATGGGATTTTTCCTAACTGTGAGTTAGAGAAATTTCTAGTTGTGAGTTTCAGTAGATTTTTCTGTTTGGATCATATTAAATAGCATGCAGTAATAACAAGGTAAAAGAATGTCTTAAATGTTTTATTAGTTTGGGGGTTAATTTTGATTATTTAAAAGTGTGCTTCAACCACCCTTTTCTCTTTCCTGGTACCTCAGAAACTGCACCTACTGTGGCCTTCGAACTCTGATGTGCACAGTGACAAAAAATAGACAAAGTTTGTTGGTATTTGTTTGGTTTTATGGTTTGGGGTTCTTTTTAAGAGTGATCAGGTAAAAAGGTACTGAATCCTGAATAGAGTTGAGATCACAGCTTTCCCCATAGTGGGCCACACATACGTTGCTTTTATGGGATGGTTGCTGTCAGACAGAGTTGGGATGTTCCTAGAGTAGGAGCTGGGTTCCAGCAGAGAATTGCAAAGGTTCCTCTGGAGGAAAAAGTAGAGACACTGATGGTGGCCAGTGCGTGTTCCACCAGCCAGTCAGTACCAGATCTCCCTTTCTGTGACTCCTGTAAGCTTTGCAGTGAGTGGGGAAAAATGAGATGGATGGGATAGGCCCAGGCAGGAAAACTGTCTCCAGTGCTATCACACAGCATGCCTGGGTCAGCTGCTGACACACCAGACCTTTGATCTCCAGAGTAAGGCTGCTTTGCTCTTCATTCTTATTAGAGCCATTCTTGAGCCTGGATATGGCTCAAATGCTTCTGATCTTACTTGGATAGAAGGGGATTAAATGGCATCCAGGCAAATGGTTTGGTTTTAGAGCCCCATGTCTGTGTACTTCAGTATTTAAGCAGGTATTAGCTAAGTATTCTTCTAAAGCCCTGAGACAGTGACGTGCAATTTCCTAAATGTATACAGTTTTGGAATGTCACAATATTCTGCGTGGTCTGTTCAACTCTAGTTGTGCTGTGTGGGAGTGGTACAGATGGAACTAGATTAAGATCTTGCTTTTTATTTTATGGGCTCTTCCATCTGAAACACACAACTTTATTTTTTTCTTCCTGTTTGTGTGAATTATTAAACTACTCTTAGAAAAGTTTGTTGATTTTTGACTTATGACATGACAGATTCTGTGTGTGTATTTTTTGTTCCTTTTTTCCTTTCCTGAAATAAAAAAACTGCTGTCAGAATTTTATATTCTGAAAAGTAATTTTGTATTTCTTAAGAACATAAACTTTTAGTCTATTATTTTGTGAGTTGTTATGATGGATATATCAAATTCTTTTTGGGGAAAGTCTTATATTTCAATGTACATATCAGATTTCAACACAGAGTAAATAATCTGTTCTGATCTGTACTTTATGAGGCTTTTGCCACTGAAAAAATCTAGTCCTATACATTTTTGGGAGGAAGTTAAAATATTTATGTTTTCTGAAATAATACGTCTTTCAAGTATTTTCAGTTTTATTGCTAAAGCGTTCGAATAATAGTAATGCAAATGGCTCAATAGGATTTATATTTTGAAGCTGCTTCCAAGGTAGACATTGTATCCTTATTATTAATATTTCAGCCTTGTTTTTAAAAAGTTTCTTCTGCATTTTTTCCCTAAGAAGCATAAAATATTATTTTCATACTCTCAAAATATAAAAAAATCACCCCTCTCAAATCCTTTCAATCTTCAGAGTTTTTTATTTTATTTTTAATGCATTTCTTTGAATGCTTCACAGGATAAAGAATTAAGATAGAATTTTTCATTGCTAGGATTGTGAAGCTATCCAGCATTTTAACAAAGCAATTGTTAGTGCTTTGGAAAGGCTTTTCTTTAATCAGATATTTAATGCTGCAGCAATCAGAAATCAGGATAATAGCGAGTCTTTAGCAGCTTGGAAAATTGGGACAATGGCTATTGTAGTGTGTAGCAGTGGTCCTTAACTGTCTGTCTAACACAGCTAAACACCTATTGGGAGCAAAGAAAGATGTGTTTTTCTCCCATTTTGAAGAGTTTCCATCCTCTATTACTTTTTGATGTAATACATGACAAGAATTTACTTGTTATTGCAATGATGAATATCTTATCTTGCTGTGATGGCTGAAATCTTTCCTATTTAATGGGGTAAAACCTAGAAGGGCTGTGAAAATCACCAAATCCTTTCATGACTTAGGACCATATGCCCTTTTTCTTTTAATAACTACATATTGAATGCTCTCTTCAAACTGCTTAGCTATTTAAACTGCAGGTTGCAGTCTGACCCTAGAATTTTGCCAGGGAAATGTGATTAAAGTGATTTCTACATTCTCTGATTTATGTAATATGTCCTTTGTTTATAATTTAGGAAGTAACAGAGTACTGCCAAAATTTTTGCCTTCAGCAAGCACATTACAGAAGATCTTCACTGAAATCATGTACTTTTGTCTGAAGTTTTACCTTTCTATGGCTCTATGAATAGCCACAGAAATAAGACGCCTGTGGCCATGAGGGACATAGTGAATACAGGTCTCTAAGTATTATTAACTGCATAGAAAGGAACAAATTGAAAACATGTTGTTGAAGGAGATACACCACAGAATATTTTCTAGCCAAATCAGGAAAAGAATTTCTTCTAAGAGAAGTATATTAATTTTCAAAAGCTTAGGCTAAATAAAACTTGAACTTTGGGGACCTAATTACATTTTTAACTAGTAGTAAGTAATGGAAAGATTACATCTAATGGAAAGACACATTTAATCGATTTTTGTTTCCTAATTTCCTTCAGCATTTTTAATTGTCTCATTTAGAAATGCTGTAAGTAAAAGTGATGTTAGATTCACTTTTCATTTAGGCTAACAAAAATAACCAATGAAAAATCTCAATTCCTTTTGGAACTGAAAGTGAATACACTGCTTACAGACAAGGCATTCCACTCTCTACTACTGGGTTAAAGATCATCGCAGATAAATATTCCAGCAGGGAAAGTTGCTTATGCATCTCCTGCAAAAATTACAACTTACATGGCACTAGTTTGTTACAGGGAAAACATCTAATAATTCTCTAGAATGACAGAAGAGAATTCAGTTTCATCTTTGCTACACTTTAAAGACCTGGACATGATCTACATGTATCGTATCACATCTCCCTTTTCAACACTGGAACAAGGAAAAACAGTGGAGAACTTCAGACCAGTAACTAAGGAGGGATTTTTTTGCAAGTTTTTACTTGCTTTATGCCTTTGTTAGCATTAGGATAAGTAAAAAGTCAGGTGCTTTGTAAATGGGAGACAAATATTAACCCAACTGTGATCCTCTCCTATGGGAATAATTGAGCTTCCTTTGTATGAAGGCTGTCAGCTGTCATGTGGGATATTGGTCAGTCAGAAAAACATTCTAGTAAAACTAACTGGATCCTGTTGGAACAAGAGCTGTAGAGATTACAGCAGCAGAATTTTCATATGCTGAATTGATGAGTTTCCCTGTCTGATAGTGGAAACTTGATTGAGTATTTAAGAAGAGATCCATGTTTTAAATAAAAAGAGGCTGGCTGACATTGAACTCTCAGTTTTGTGTAAAAGTTTTCTTTTTTCAAACAGAATATCACCTTTTCCTTAATGAGACATTTGAGACATACTTTGTGTTCAACCAAGGATTCAAGCAAGTAGGGAAGTCAAATCATCAATAATGTCATAGGTAAGGTCAAAACCAGTGATTCACATGTTGAACTTAAAAAAAAAAGCATTGAGATAGTAGGAATCTGTCTATTAATGCTGTCTGTATGAACTTTTCTGTAATGGAAGCAGTAACTTCATCCTAAAACTTTGGCTACTGGAGCCAGAAACCTGGTGTTTCTCCTTTGCCCATGCTTCTAGAATGTCAGAATGCACAGCTTCCCTGCCATAGAGTATGCACTAGATTGGGTGGCTCTGTTAAAAAGAAGTGTGGAAAGTGTCTTTATTACCTCTGGGGTGGGTTAGTTACACATGAGAACAAATATTTATATGCAGGGTGCATATTATTAGTGCATATATGTTGTAAACCAACACAGACAGTGGTGCAAAGGATCCTGTGAGTGGGCAGAGTGGGTGTCTAAAGTGAGATTATCAGGTGTTCCCTCCTCAGTAAAGTACTGGGACACCTTCACTGGCACAACATGCTGTCAAACTTCTGTGACTCCCTTTCCTGAACCAGTTGCATGGTGTCTTGAGCAAGCTTATACGATGCTACTCAAAGCAAAGCAATCCTAAAAATCCACAGAAGGAAGGATATTTAGACTAATGTTTTTTAAAGGAATGTCAAGTAAAGAAAATAGTTGTTTCAGTCTGAATGGACTAAAGAAGAGATTACTGCTCTTTAATGTAAGGTCTCTGAAAGTCAGGCTAGTAAACACATTGTAAGATAACACCAGGACAGCTGGACAGCTGGGCTAGAGCATGAATAAAAAAGACTTAACCTCTAGATTTGTGCTTAGCTGAGTCTAAAGAAAGCCCTTAAAAGAAGGGAAAAAAACGTCTTGCATTACTGTGCACATCAATTCTGTCCTTCTTTTGTGCAGGTTTGATGGGCCATAATTGTCTTCCTGGCATTCACAGTGAATCACATTAATTTTGCTCTTAACTCTTTTGAAATTCAATAGAAAAATATGCAAATTGTTCAGAAGAAAGCACGTAATTCAAAAGAGGTGTTATATGCTGGAGTTTTTTTTTCCTAACTGAAAGAACAGAGGCTTCATTGTCTTTTCAGGACTCCTTTATTTATCTTGATAAATCGGGAGTCTGTTTCCTCCACAAAATTTGAAATTAATTTTTCCAGCTCCTGATTCTATTCTAGTGTTTCGAGTGTAGGAAGGAAGAAGGGTTTCTTGTTGCTGTTATTATGCAATTGCATACATTCCTCCATGACAAAATGGGTTGTTCCCCTATGGATTTTCTTAAAAATGAAACCACCCCAGTGATATTAACTAATTTGGTTGGCAATGTAGAGACGAGATTAGCTCTGCTCTTAGAGTCTCTTTGTGAATAAACTTGCTCCTGTAACTTTGAGATGTCAGGGCTCCAGTGTGAGATCAAGTGCATCTTATGGAAGTGGGATTTATGCAGGGTCACAGGCATAAGAGAAAGATTATAACCCTGAGCAGTGGGATGGCTTAACAGTGCTCCCATAGCTAACCATCAGATGTGCTCTCAGATAATTTCTGACAATTTTTCTCAGATATTGTCCCCTAGCAGTCCAGTATCCTCTGTTCAAATACTGATTCCAAACCCAAATGAGGACTTTCCCCCCTCCCCATTTTGAGCAGGATGGAATATGGATGAGATAAGGGATAGAAAAACACCTATCGAACAACCCAACTCACAAAACCTTACCCTGTGCATGCTTATTACCTTTGGAGAGATGGTATGCATCTATTCAAACTCTTATGTTTAGCTTGATGGCAATGCAAATATAAATTGAAATCCATTGCTTGCTGCTGACCTGCTGTGAGCAGGAGATCAGGCCATACAGAAAGGCACTGGCCTCTCATCCTATGTGAGCTCCTAGGAATTACTCAGTACTATATGGACACATTCACTTTTTCTTTTCCAGCTTAATTCCAACAGCTGCCTTTGCCAGAATATCTTGTGAGCTGGAAAGAGAGAATAGTCTTACTGCTTCCCACTTCCTGCCATAGAGTGTCTCTCCGGAACACTTGTGTGTTTTTCTCTTATGAAATGAAGTGAGGAAGGACGGTAAAGATGCAGAAGCACCATAAATGGCTCTTGATAGTCATTTTAATATCTCAGCTTTGACCTGGGAGCAAGCTATTATCCATCAGCTGTACTGCACTAAGGACAAAATAGAAACAAGAGGTTACTGTGAAGAAAACACCTTGTGCCAACTCTCCATCCTGTGGGAACTTCTGCTCCTAAAGCTTTGAGAAGAATGAAGCAATTAATGTCTGAGAGGCTAAAGTGGATATTGCTCATCAAGGTGTACTTCATGTGTATTTCTCCTGTTTGTATTTGTGACTAACATTGGCCCCTGGGGGCTACCTGAGGCATCGTGTTGCTGCTTTAAGCACACACTGCAGGGTAATGGCTGCTGTGGATGCCACAGGAAGCTGTAATGAAGGGGAAGATGAGCACTGAGTGGGGGAAAGGAAAGAGGTGTGGGGCAAATTGGCAATATGCCTGCTAAATAGGGAGGGAAGCAATGACATTTCTGCTCAGCAGGTGTGTTTGGTGTACCAAATCCCCCAGGCTGCATCGCCTAGAGCCTTTTGTTTTAGTCCTGTTCCCACATTTGGAGTTGCTCTCACTTCTGAGAAAGGTGTGTCTGGTGTATCTGTGCTCTCGGGGGTAGGTGAACCTTTCCGATAAATCTGCAAGCAAGGGGCGTGTGGGAAATACTGAAAAATTACTGATGCTTCTAAAAGGTTTTTAGCCTTAATGCTCTTTCAGGCTGTTTCTGCTCACACCTGAGGTTCTGGGTTTGGTTGTAGAAAAGGCCTAAGTGTTGCCTTTCCCACCCAGTCTGTGAACATATACAAGAATAACAGGAAGGGTGAAGGGGGGCATATGTAAACTGAACTGTCTCAAATTTAGAAACCATTTAAAAGTATTATTTTCATGCTGTGAAAGGAAGAGAGGCAATATATTATTCCACTGACAAAATTGCTTGTTTTATTTGGGGAGTGGACAGTGAGCAGCAATACAAGGTTGACATCTCTCCAAGTTAGCATTCAAAACAAAACACTCCTGGAACCACAGCTTACATTTGTTCTTTATTTGTGTGAAAAGCCTTTTCTGTTTGTGCTGGAATTTTTAAGGCTACCTTCAGCCTTTCATGCTAACTACAAGTATGTTCCTTTAAGCTTCCTGTTGTGTCTTCACCCATTTGTATAAATACTTTGAAAAAATAGATTCATTGACTTACATGGTAAGGTGGCTTGTTGGTTCCTGCATGCTGCACCTATGCACAGGTGTGTTTTCAAGTACATTTGTCTGAAAACTTAGATCCTGCAATTTTTCCATAGCTAAGATTGAAATTTAATGTTTGATACTTCAAAGGATTTTGGTTTTGTTTCATTTTTTAAAAAGCACTGATAAAGCCCAGGTGTATGTAACAGCTACAGTGCATAAAACTCTTTGTAATGTGCAGTTACGTTCAGAGTCTTGCAGGTGGTAATTTACGATGGAAAGATTTTTGAGAATACATTTCCAAATGTGACCAAGAAGGACAACGGCTTCAACTTTGTTGTTTTAATTCAATGCATGTAAGAGTGCCAGGGCAGCAAAGCCAATTCTCAGTCATCCTCATGGCCATTTTCACACACATTTTTCTACCACAGCTATTAAAATGGAACAATAACAGTTAGGATGAATGAAAATTCAAAATTTTATTAAATATGTCAATCAACTTCTGCATTTGGCAACCTGGCTTGTTGCTATCTCTGGAAGGTTTTTACACACCTGAACAGTTTGTGGAGCTGTACCACGGTTGCCTTTTTATGTAAGCAGTGTAAAAACTGCAGATTAAGGCCACAGTTACTGTTTTGGTGAAGACAAAGAAGCCTTGAATGAGAGAAAGGTGGTAGCTTTTACCAGTGAGGAGTGGGGAGATGGGAAAGGATAGAAACACTTCACAAACTGGGCTATTATTTTTCAGAAAAGCAACACGCTTGTGAATGGGATTTAAAAGCAGGAAGTTCACACCTGATTTAAGTGACAGAGTGGAGTCTTAAACATTTGGCTCCATCCTTTCTTGATGCAGCATTTTTCATTGGCTTTCCCTCTTTGCT
Source organism: Melospiza georgiana (assembly GCF_028018845.1). Classification (NCBI taxonomy): domain Eukaryota; kingdom Metazoa; phylum Chordata; class Aves; order Passeriformes; family Passerellidae; genus Melospiza; species Melospiza georgiana. The sequence continues at coordinate 37,521,126 of NC_080430.1, read as the reverse complement.
CATTCTCAATAGCCCATCTCAGGAAGGGATTTCCTTTGGCATTCTCCTTTATTGAAATAGAAATCTAAGTTTCTAGGTTTACATAAATTTATTGTCAGCCTCCAGGCTTGTCTTGCTGCACCTGTAGTTGAAAATGATTTGCCATACACTACTAGCAGATTGAGAATACTCTTGCGTTTCATTTTTCTTTTATTATCTGCTGCAATATAGTCTGATAAAGAAATTTTATATTTTCCATGCATAGTCATGGAAGTATAGGAGGATTTGTCCATTCTCCTGACATGGAGGAAAGTCAGAGAGAGAAGAATGAAAGTGGAAAATTTGCTTTGGACCCCTTCAGAAACTGAAATTTTATGTCACTCATAATTACATTCAAGCCCCTAGAAAAGGTACACTTGCTGAAGCTTTGGCATTCTGCAGTATAGCAACATTCAATGAAGATTTCTCTTTACTTTTGTTCCTTCCAAGTATATCACTCACATTTGGTCTCTGCTTTGTAAGCAGTGTAAGTCAAGGCTGCTGCCTATCTGTTGGAATTCTTGCAGTGTTACTGAAAATCTCTTTACCTGATGGCGCCTTCTCTGGGAGGAACATGAGCTAGAAATAGCAAGAAAAATATATTCTACACTTAAAACAGTAAATAGGATTTATGTCTCTGAACAGAATGCAAATACATTGAACAGTGCATTGCACAGCAATGCAAATACCCCACAAAAACTAAAAGACAAAAAAACCTCTCTACAGTGTCAGTCTTGTTTTTGCTGTGCTTCACCTTGCTTGATGGTTTTACCTCTGTGTGACAAACCCAGGGTTCAGTTCCTTCTACTTTGAGTGCAGTGTTGGTTATCAGGAGGATTTGGAAATGTCTTTTCCATTTGTCCTTCAAGGGTTCGAGGTTCCATGTCTTTACATATAAAAAATCCCCAGGTTGGTATAATTTAAGCATAATTTTTACACCTCCCTAGTTTTATTTGTATGACAGGGAAAGGCCTCTGCCTATCCAGAAAATGTACCTACCAATACCAGCAGATACCTGTACCCTTTTTGTCTAGATAATTCAGAGAAACCTATTTGCCTGAAATCTCCAGGTGAATTTCCCTGTTTACTGTTGCAGGAGGTGACCTTTTCTGATTTATAGGATCTTTTTTTAAACAAATTGGACATTTCGCTGTTATTGATTTTGCTATTTCAGTCATTCACACACAAAGTACAGAATTTTGGAGCCTAGACATCATGGACTCAGTGTCCCAATGGGTTTTGTTGTGTTGTTTTTCCCTTTTTTTCCTCATTAGAGCAGATGGAACTATAACCTGTTGGCTGTCCACCATCCCTATTGATTCTTAGTGGGTTTTAATATATTCTGAGTTAAGTTCTCTGCAGGTACTCAATACTGAATAAGTTGTTTCTGTACAAATTAAAAAAAACCAAACAAAACCTTTTTATTCCCCAGAACTAATGTGACCAGAGGGTCAGCTGAGGAAGATTCCCCTGGACCGCTTCAGGGTGATTTTTCATCTTCATTAAAGGTCATGGGTTTGATTGCTTGAAGAGCTGGGCTTAGGTGTCCTGTCTGACTTTCCCCCAGCCTGGATACACTCCCTTTTCCAATGTTCTTTATTTGGCTGGATGCACGAGGAAATATCTCCTCTGAAATATCATGCCTGCTAAGTACAGAAAAAGGTCCTGTTTGGATATTTTACATGCATATTCATAGGTTTTTCTGAATGCATTAATATATGTTCCCTGCCCTCTGTTCATGTGTTCTTCTGTCCTGGGGGTCTCTTTGGTGGTCCCTGGTGGTTGGTGACCCCAAAGTCATACCTGACTGCCTGGTGAAGTGGTAAAAGCTGGCATAACTGGGCTGGTTGATTTCCAGTTCTTCCTACAGAATGAATATTGTGTGCCTCCATAGGCCAGTGGTTTCTGAAGAATAAGCATTATATTAACCACCAGGTGCAAATGATTTTTCATCTGGCAGCAGCTGAAGAGTGGAAAAAATATGCTCATAGAGGGAAACTTAAAAAGATGGGTTAGATGTCCCTTATATGTTAACAGTCTGAAAGCAGATTGCTCCCCCTCAACCCTATAACATCCCATGAGTGTGTTTCCTAAACCAGCCTAGTGAATTTAGGTGAATTAATCTCAGTTCCCGAGCAGCTGGATTTATAATGTGATCTTGCAGAGGAATACACAGTCTGGTTTGATAATACAGAGCTGTCTAAACAGAAGACATGGCTTTTACACAATTCTGCTTTTCAGTGCAAGGAAAGCAGAGTCAGATGTTGTGTTCAGGAGCACAGCATGGGTATAACAGACCTGTACACCTACACAGATCTACACCCCAGGTGTGACAGCCTTCACCTAAAATGGCTGTAAGTCTTCCTATTGTTCATCCAGCTCTAAATGCTCTTTTGTCTCTGAAGAGGAAAGGGACTTGTTTGTGCTGTGAGATTTGACGTATCTAACAGAGCCTTGGCTTTTAATTTACACACCGACATAATCCCTGCAGAGAAGGAGGTGCTCTGAGTTGTTTTCCTGGGATGCTTATCTTCCTGTATTGACTGAGAGATGAGATGTGGAGAGAAAGTCAATCTTCTCTTATATTTAGTTGCAAAGACATTAATATATCCCCTTCTGTCCCAATAACCATGCTGATGAATCTTTTATTCAAGCAAACTAATTTCCAGACCTGGAAAATATATATGAGAAAGCATGTGGTGACTTAAAAGCCAAAAAAAGAGAAATGTCATGGAGAACAGGCAAAATGCCATATGTGTTGGTTGCAGCAGTAAAGCCCATGGAGAGAGCAGTAGGAACTAGAATTAAACAGCTTTGAAAGCCATTTCACTACTGGTGTGTAAGCTGCAAGGTGCAGTGAGAGCCAATTCTCTTATCTCAACAGCATGAGCCTCACAATCAAAGCTGTCTGGATTTTTAGTTGCCCCCTGGACCGGTTTAGTGTTCTCATACAGAAAAATGTTTGGATTTTCTTCCATGGTTGCATCTGGAGATAAAGGTGCTTATGCACATCTCTGATGGCAGGCTCCTCTGCAGTGCTCAGATGTGCTTCCAGAGGAATCATCAGGAATGGTTTGCACTCAAGAAAGTGCTTAATTTTTGTTCAGATCCCCACCTCCCTCTTTTTAACCTCTACCAAGGTCACTGTTGATCTTTGAATCAAGGAGGATTTTCTAGCAGGACTTTTTGCTGGTATGATTGAAAAAAAGCCTGTTTGGGTATAGAAATGGAAATACAGGCCCTGTAAATTTTCTTGAAAATGTAAATATTTCAGTTACATCAGAAGAATTAAGTCTTTAATTGCTTTATTGATTGATATATGTGCGCTTTAGGAGGACATATAGCATTTACCTCAACCTCCCCAATCCTACTCTGGATTTTGTGAAAAACAAAGAAAGAACTGACTATCTCAGAAAAAAACATAAATATCTCACTCTTTAATGTTATCAGCTAACAATGGCTTCAGTAAACTTTGATACAGTTAATATAAAAATCAATGCTAAGTAATTCAGAAGACAATCAAGCCCATTATGAAACCAAGTTACAAATCTCCATGAGACCACTGATATCAATGGAACCCATAGCTGATTTAAAATTTGGATAAGTTTAGTGACTTTGAGTATTGGAGGTGATGCTGTCAGGATTAAAGCCAGGGCCCACTGTGGTGAAGTGGTAGCATTTAGATTTCAAATAGCTTCTTTCTGTTTGAGAAGAACATATATATTTTTTCTTCGGCTCAAGAAAGGCTTGCATCCCCTAAAATCTGGACATTTTTGTTAAGATCACTGTTGTTTATAGGTACTATTTAAAATTCTAAAAATCCTTGAGCTTAGTTCTATTAATCTCTGTCCTCCTACAGACTTTTTCTTTCATGTGGTTGTTTGGGGCCATTTGAATAACTATTTAAAATGCAACATGAGTAAGGTGCTACCTCTATAATACCAAGGAAATGTCTTTAATTGCCTTTTAGATAAAAGCTAAAGGTCTTGATGTCATTTTTTCACAGGCATCTTATTAGCCTGTGTGACATGTGTGGGAAACTTCTGGCTTGTAACAGTCAATTTGTATTTTTTGAAAACAGTCATGTCAAACCAATCTAACTTCTTCCAGTGGCAAGGTAACTGGTCTTTGCATAGAAAACAGAAACAGATGTTGAATATCTTAAGTAAAGCTTTCTTGTTGATATGCACTATATTTTCACAAGCAAGCTAGATTAATACATTTAGTTGTAACCAGTAAAAAAGAACTTCAGTAGTCATGGGACAAAAAGACTGGATGAGCAAACAAAGTAGGATGCCTAAGGAATCCATCCTGAAATACAAAGTAGGATGCTTAAGGGATCCATCCTGTCACAAATACAATTAAATGCTTTTATCTGTTACTATGATGACAAAATCGAGGATGGTCCCTCGATTTTAACCTGAAGAACAACTGTGCAGTTAGGAGTTCACTAAAAATCTGGGAGGTAGCATGGATCAGAACCTGAACAGAAGCTGACAGCGTCACACAGCTATCAGAAGGGAAAAGGCAAATGAAAGGGAAGAGTTGGGAAAAGTGTGAGATTCTGAACATTGGAATGTGGTGGCAAGTTTTGGTTTAGAAGAGAATCATGGTGGAGAACTACTACTAAGAATTACTGTGCTGAGTTTCATCCAGCACAATGTAATACAGGGGTAGTCCAGAACAGGAATCCTAGGAATGCACTGATTTTTTTATCCTCGTTCTTACAAAACTGAGGTCACTGGTAGCTAGAACTGACATTTTTCACCCACTCTTCACAGCTGTAAAGTGAGAAAAATTACTTGAAATCACAGCAGCATACAAAATAGTACAGTTAGGCTAAATAACACATTAATTCAAAATAAATAGAACAATAATTTGAAATAGTACGATCAAGAGTGTTCACTATATAATATCCAGTTAGGCTTCAGCAGCTCCAGAATTCTGGATTCTGCTGTTTTACTGAACTGAATGTTCAGGATAGAGGGCATAAGTGACTCCCCAACATTTATTGCTGTTCACTACAGGCAGGTTTTAAAGTATCCTAGTGATTTTAACTCCAATACCTGTTAAGCAATGAGCACTGAAGGATTTAGTTTCCCCTTTCCTGCTGTTCCTCCTTCCCTTAGGGCTACTGCTTGCCATGGAAACACCCACACATTTAACTGTGTCACCAAAAATATAGTGACTTTCCTTAAAAACTCTGACTTAAAACATCAGGCATTTGACACACAGGGAAGCTTGGGATATAGCAAAATAACCCGAAACAGTGAAAAATAATAAAATTTATTTGTGGTAACAGCTACTGAGGAATTCAGTGCTTGGGTCAGCAGAAGCCCAGCAGATGGGTCTGTCTGTCATGTGATGAGGGAAGTAAATGAAGTTAAACTTCCCAATGCTCTGTGCCTCATCATTCCAATAGCCTGGCTAACCCTCAGAGCTGCTTCTGATGTGAAGCTGGAGGATTGGGCAGTCTACCAGCTGGATCAGGGAATTACTTTCACCAGGAATATGACTTTCATTTGTTGCCAAAGAGCAATGAAATTCTTCTTTCTTAACGAGTGCCAGCAGCACTTGAACCTGCAGTGGGTAGCAGGTTCACAGGAGAGGATGTGCCAGGATTTCTCTGCTGCTCAGAAAGATGCGAATGATTTAAAAAAATTTTGTTGAGCAGCTTGCTTTCTTGTTTAGTAAACACCAAGCTGGCCAGGCTGTGCAGTACCACAGTTTACAGTTTAATTGCAGAGGAAACACCATGGGTGGGCTGTACCTGCACTGAGGGAAAGCTGCAACTAGCAAAGAACAGTTGAGGCAAAGAAAAAAATTCTGGTAAAACAGAATAAGGAAAAGAGATAGCAAGGGACCGGAAGAAATTAAACTCAGAAATAAGCAAGATGTACTCAGTGTTTTTCACAAGAGATTCTATGCCCAAGCTTTGGCTTGGCACCTTAAGTCTAGGTGGCACTGCATGAGATTCTTGCTTGATGTAGAGAAATTAAAGCTGCTTTGCAATTTGGAGTATGTGAAATCTCTCAGCACCTGTTGATACTTCTGAGAATGGAGATGATGAAAAGTGAAGAACAGTCCTGAGCTCTCATCCCAGCCCCTGAAGAAGGGAGCTTGGGCAGCCTTGCTGATGCTGATCTTACATGACTGCCCATCAGTGCCCTCAGTTGCTAGGCATCCAGAGCAGCATAACCTGTCTCCCCAGCTGTCAAACGTGCATGAAGCTGCACTCACCTGTCCAGGTGCCAGGCACAGCCAATCTTGTGTTAGCAGTGCCACGTGAGCTAAAATCTTGCTTTCCTTTGAGGCAGCAGCAACCACTGGGGAGAGACACCTGTTCTCTTACTACCTGAAAACGTGTTTGACTTTGCTAGTTCTTTCACCTCTCATTGCTGGAAGGTCATTAAAAGGAAGAGCATTATTTCCTTCACATTAATGTAATCCATGCTGTCACTGTGTTTACATTCTGTAAGGACTCCAAGTCTGAATCATGAGTTTTTCAAGGTGACAGATGTATCTGCATCAAAAATGAGTTCCTTGCCTCTGTGTCTTCCTCTTCCTTAGCAAATTAAGAGAGAAGGTAAATAGGTAAAGGTAAAATATTTAATATTTACTTGTAGATACTTTATGGTATGAATCTGAGTTGTTATGGGATCTGAGCACAATTTCATGTGTTTCCTTTCCACACACACTCCCCAGGTTGTTTGAATCTTTGAAGAATTGTGTGTCTGTATGATTAAACCACTTTTCAGCACCTGGGATCCCATTTAATGAAATTATGTGCTGTGTTGCTGTTAAGGCTGTCCCAGTGTTTTGTGGACCAAGTATAAGTTCAGTCTGTAACTTTTACAAAGGTGTCTTCCTTCTGGGATTTGCGAATTATAATAATACTTTTTAAATTTTTCCTTTGCTCTTGGTGATGAGGAAAGTTTTATGAAGACAATTATTCTTCCATCTGTAGTTATATCATTCAACTTTGTTTTTGCTGTCCTGTGTTATTCTGCCTACTACTCTCAGCATCCCTGCTCCTGCTGGTACAAGCTGTTGTCCCAGTCTGTTCCAGACGTTTAATCTGTGAATCTTGGTGTTTATTCTAAGTCCTCCTTTGCTACAGTGTCCCTGTGAGTGAGCTGCTATTGCCCTTTCTGCCCTCCCAATCCTCCAGACTAATTCCTTTCACTTCTATATTTCCATCTTTCTGCTGCTGCAAAGTAGATTGTGTTCCTGATACCATGATTTTTTCTGAGTAACTTTATGCTTTTTATCAGTGAACCCCAGCATGGTTCCTGCTGCTTGATTGGATGTCTGTGCTGAACCTAGCGTGCAGCAGCAATTTATTTCTCCCTCCTGCATTGCTATTTTTGTTTCTTGCCCCCTTGATCACTGCTAGGCTTGGGTTTGTTTTTTTTTTTTTTTATTCAGCTAATGCTCATTCATATAATTTTCTTTACCTCATCCCTGTCCAATAAACCTGCTACATTTGATTTGCTCTGCCATTTATTTGGCTCCTTTGGCTGTAAGTGTGCATATACACCTGTTTTATGTGGACTTGTTTTCACTTTTTCTCAAATGGCTTTTGAAAATGTGGCCAATTGCAGCCATACTTTAGAGAAGTAACGCTATCCAGGAAAATTAAGCTTCTACCCTTTCTGTGGAAAATAGAGCACTGGAAGGGGCTCCTCAGGGAAGTGGTCACAGCCCCAGCCTGTCAGAGTTCAGGAAGCATTTGGACCACACTCTGGCACATGGTGTGATTCTTGGCAATGGTCCTGTGCAGGGAGAGGAGCTGGATTCAATGATCCTCATGGATTCCTTCCAGCTTAGCAAATTCTGTGATTTGTTGTGATTCTGTTACTGTAGCAGAAGGCACATTCTAAAGAAGTTTTTCTAATGTATGTCTCAGTTGCCAGTATATATGGAATTTGTGTACAATTGCTGTGAAAAATTATTCAAGTTTAATTATACACAGCTGTTTTAAAAAAAATTATACCTTCTTTATCGTATAAACAAGGGTTTTTTTTCCTCTGAAGGCATGTTCAATTGGCAGACTGGTGTTTCTGTCTTTTTTGGATGTACATGACAGCTGCTTTTGACACCCTTCTTGCTTTCTCCTTGATGGGCTTCACAGGCTGCTGTTGAACAATTTCTCATACTTGAGTATCCTGCATTGCTTTCTTTTAACTGCTTTTATAATATGAATTTATTTTTAACCCTTTTAATTTTTTCTCCTGTAAAAACTTTCTGGTTGAATGGAATCTCTCTTCTTTGGCTCCATCTTGCCAGAGGTTATTCTACTGACACTGTCAATGGAAATGCATGAAGCTGAAAAGTCTGCAACAGCAAAGTGTGGCTGTAATTATTTAGTGTCATTCTAGAGGCAATGAGGTCTTTCAGGGGTAAAATAAGTTCCTAGTTCAGGCTATAGCTATATATTATGTCTCATCCCTGGGATACATTAAAAAATGACTTCTGTTTGAGTACACATTTCCTGGCATGGAGAATAGTGTTGGCATGGGTGACAGCATCTGTTTGGATGACTGTATTTCTGATTTCCAGAGCTCTTCAGAAAAGCTCTGTTACTCTGAGAGTTTCTGCTACAGCAATTCTTATTTTGCTTTGCTCCTTCCAAAGGTAATTTGCTTTCTCATCCATTAATTTCAGTAGTGATTTTCTACACAGAAACTGTAAGATCAGCAGTGGGGTTGTTTTAATTGAATACAGTTGAATGAAATAAAACAAGAGGCATCAGGGCAAGGCTGTGCAAGGAAAGGACTGTACAATATAGGACTCTTGCAAATGGAGGTGAGGATGGTTGGCACAGACTATAAGGCTTGTGAGGAGCAATCCTTATCTCTGCTACTAGATTTTTCCATTTTCAAATGGTCTGTCACACACATCATCCATCTCCTTGCCTGTGTTAACCTCAAATGTAGACACCTTTCAGCCAAATTTTCCCACCAGACATTTCAGGCAAGAGTGTACAACATGTTACCTGTGGGAACATGCTTAATTGTCGTTTCCTGCCTAAGTTCTGTCAGGTACTTTCCTCAGCACTGTCTCTGGTGAAAGATTATCCTTCATTGCTGAAGGTGGGACTGTTCCAGATATTGTGAAATAGCAATTAGGTGTTTCCTGTTGTCTGCATTGTCATAGAATCGCAAGGATTCTTTCCCTCTGATGTTACGATGCTTTCTGAAACCAGAGATTCACAAAATACGTTCTTCAAAATTATCATGTTGGAGAGAAATAAATTTCATTGAGTGACACTTGCCTAACTCATCTTTGCTATCTGTTGTCAGTGATGGAAAGGCTCAAAACCAAATCTAGCTGAAGTTAAGCTCTCTTTCTTTAGAAGAGTCAATAAATATAAGAATGGAAATTTACAGTATCTGGCAGTTTGACTTCAGAATCTCTGAGAGGGGTGTTTAAACACTTCCTTGCATGGCAATAATTTTTATCACTGCTGACTACTATGTTTCTTAAATTACCTCTAAATATGTCTACAGCAGTGCAAAACCATGCACATGCTTACAGAGCATTTCTTACACAACCCAAAGGAGAATGGGAGAAGAGATCCAGGTCTGGGTTATCTAAGGAAGGAGGACGAAGATTTTTTAGTGCAATACCCCAGAAAAGGACTACAAGAATAAAATTTGATATGAGAAAGTTTTAAAGATTTACATTGAACCTAGCTGCAATTTTAATATCCTGTTTTATCCAGATGAGCAGTCATATTGGCAGAGTACTATAGAGAGAAAAGATGTGGAAAAAAAAAGGACTTAATAGCATGGGCGAGACTCATGTTTATGACAGCTTCTGAAAGCTCTGTTCCTGTACCCGGTCAAAATAAAATTTCCATGCTAAGTTGCCTGAGATACATTCATGTACAATATAAATCTGAGATGGAGGGTGCCATAAACATAGTACAAGTTTGGCTTCTGCAGGAGAGAAATTCTTCAATCTGTAATGCAAATCTCAAAAGATGTATAACGAACATAAAGAGCAATACAAGAAAATCATATAACTTAAAATTGCTTTGGAGGAAATTATTTTTAGAATGGTGCAAGTAGGAACAATTTAAAATTACTGCATAGTGCAAAAGATGCTTTTCCATAAGAGTAAAAATTGTGGAATGCTTGCATTATGGTTTCTGAGAGGAGACTAGAAAGAAAATCTGTATATATATGTATATATATATATCTCACTATATGTATATATATCTCACTATATGTATATATATCTCACTATATATATATATATATATATGTATATATATATAGTGATTCTCTGGAATGGCAACCTTGCCTTTCAGCAACCTTGTTGACCTCCATGGCAGAGATTTGAAGGGACTGATTATTTATATAATAAATAGGTGTTATACTATAACACCTAACTTGGTCTCAGACAACTAGCAAGAAAGACAATTTTCCATTAACAGAGTGTAAATGAATCAGTCTGTTTTATAGCATGCCCTCTAGTAGTTAGCCTGTGAGACATTTCCTAAGGTAGTGCAAGTAAAAGCAGCATTTTTTTTTACAGTGATCAGCTATAGTGTGCTTTGTTTTTCCATAAAGAACAGAAAAATTTATTTACAGCAACATAATAATAATGAATAAATTATTATTATTATTATTATTATTATTATTATTATTAGTATTATTATTAGTATTATTATTAGTATTATTAGTATTAATCAGTATTTCACTTTCCTGCTACCAAGTTATAGGGTAGGATCTAACAGATACCTTGATCACAATACTTCCTCTTCATCTAAATCATCATCCAGCTGCATCTAAGTTTTTGTTGTCACAACAGACAGCTTCCAGTGCTGATGCATTGTCATCCCCAGCAACTCATTTTGGACATGAAGCTCCACTGGCAGGAGTGCTGTGAAGGGCAGTGACTGAGCCAAGCCAGCAGGCTCATAGGCAACTTCCATGAGGCTGACCACAGGCATGTCTTCCACCAGGGCTCTCATCTAGCTGTACCATAAGGATGAACTCATTTATGCTGGGAATCACAGAGGGAAGAGTGCTTGGAGTATTGAGCAGCAGTAAAGACTGTTGATATTTCAGCAGAGGATCTGTTGAAGGAGACCAACCGTGTGCCACAAGTACCCTGGACAAATTCTTGGTTGTGAGGGAATAATTTTTGTCCTATGCTTTAGTAAGTAAGTTTTCATTTTAAGTCCTGATGCAAGTTATGCTGAGAGTAAAATCAGCAGCATTGACCCATCTGCATAGAATTTTTTTCTGGCTCAGTGAAAGAAAGCAAGGATGCTGAGATATGGCAAATTGTCCCATGCCCTCCCATGTACTGGAGTACTAGAAGTGCTGTGAAGTTCTCAGGTATTGCCACTAGGTGTTACTCTCTCAAAAAGATGCACACTGCGTCTTTGGGTAAAACAAAGGAAAATATGGGAACCTAAGATGACAAATTACTGCTGGAAACTTTCAGATTAGAAAAAAAAAATTCTAGCTAAATACATATAATTTGAAAATTAGTCATTTTCAGGATTTTCACTGTGATCTGGGAGACAACCAGCCTGATAATTGAGGGAGAGACTATGTAGTTGCAAGGATGAGGATAGGAAGTGCATTTGATTGAAGTGAAGCAGCTCATGGGGCATGGAAGTACCCCTACAGCATGCAGCTCTCAACCCTTTTGACCTATGATAGACAGTTTTTGTGGCTGATACGAAAAGAAGTTAAATGATCTAATGGTGTTTTTTAAGTGGTAAATAACACTCAAGTGAAATCTAAAGACTGTGATACCTGAACAAAATATGTATTGATAGTTAACAAAAAATTATGAATACAGAACAACTCTTTTGGCAAATGCAAGGTTGTCTAAAGTCACATTTTTTTTCTCTTTGCTCTGATGCATACATGGGGAAGAACAGGTTCATGGATAACTGATTTGAGGTGGCTGACATATTGCAGCTAATTTTTATTGTGTTGTCTAAGCCCTAACAGTCTAGTTCAAATATTATAGTTCAAATACTTTGCTTGCATGTGTGACCTAAAAGATGGTCACACATTTTAAGGTAGTGCGTTAAATTATTTTAGGGAGTTGATATTAGTAGTTTGTAATGTCTTTCCAGCAATTTTGGTTTTGGCAAATTAATATATTCTAACACTTTGCCCTCATCTGTACCAAAAATAAAAGGAACCAAGACCTAGAATATTTTATCAAAAAGATCATGACCAAACCTATCTGACACCGTTTGTGTTCAGGAACTGATATGTATAAACAAACATTGATTCCATGTCACTGATCTGTTTGAAAGCTGGCTCAACATCTGTTACTGTTTGGCAGAGGGGAACAGAATGTACAGATTTTTAAAGCCTTGTAAAATGCTTTCATATTTATTTAATGATTGATATCTCATTGCAATTAATAACCTGATAAAATTCTTTATGAGAGATAGGAGGATGAGAGAAGTTAACAGACAAGCACATCTGCTAGTCCTTTGGAGATCCAGAAACTTTTTAAATGAGAATCAGACTTGGAACTCCTTTCGAGTTTATTGCATCCTGAAATCTAGAGAGGATAGTAATGGGCTGAAAGGAAGCACGCTGTATTGCCATGAAATGTGCCCCAGAGGAGACTTTAAAATTGGTCTATCACCAGTTTCATTAGTCAAATGTTTTCACTGGAGAAATAATGGGAAGCTGGCTGTTTTCCTAGCAAGTGAATACCACCATCAATGACACTTCTATGCTTTAAAATATTCCATCTCACAAATGATAGCAATCACGTAGTCATAATCAGAGTGGAGAAAGACTTCTGAAAATACTGGTTAGAAATTCTGTGAGCAAGAAAGACATCAAATATATATATATATATATAATATATATATATATATATATGTATCATTAAATGGCAGAAAACTGAAATTTTGAAATGAAGAAAGATAATAGTAGTCATTTAAAATGTTCAAGTGTTCTATTCAAGACATTTTTGTTTACATTTGAGGTACGTTGCCTTTAAATCAGATATTCAAACTTTAATGTAATTAGATGTTATCCTCAATAAGTTTCATAGTATTAAAATGTTCTGCAAATGATAAGTAGATATTCCCAGGCTGATGTCAGAAGAACTCAAAACAGAATGGTACAGTCACTCCACTGCTCTCATCCAGTTTGTAGCTTAGCCTGGCAGCAGCTGGTGGAGCTGAGATTGCAGCTGGAATCAGTAGCAGCATTTTGCAGTGTTCCATGGGTGACTGCCCGCTCTGCCTGGGGCCAGGCTGAGATCCCCTGCAAGAAACACAGAGCCCAGAGCTCCTACACTTCCCTGTGGAGCCTGCAGCAAAGCTGCTGTGTCATTTCCAAGGCTAAACTGGCTGAACATGGCTAGATGCTGGCTGAACATCAGGTTCATGTCTCTGAATGGGGCACTTCAAAGAGGTGCACAGCTGTGTTCTCAGGCGCATTCTCTGAATTTACAAAACCAGGGATTTAAACTTAGTTTCTCATTTAACTTAGCTAGAACTATAGCAGTCAGTGCTGAAAAAAAAATGAAAGGATAAAGACAGCTGGCAAATCTTGAAAAGTACATGTGTAGGTAAAAAAAAAAAGATACTTTTATGATTACGTTTTAGAAAAAAAATTACTATAATATATACTATAATAACATATATAATATACTATATATTATAACATGCTATAATGGTATGCAATTTAAGTTGATAAATTAAGCAGTGAAAATTGGAAAAGGCCAAGATTTAGGTTGCATGGGAGCTCTCATGAGCATGCATCATGGCACAATATTTGCTCTCCATAAGTTCTCTCAGTCTCTATTACTCCCAGTATATTCTGTAGTGGTTTTGAGCTTGAGTCATTGAGCAAGCAGCAGAGAGTGAGTTCTTCTGGGTTTAATTCCTTTTACAGAACTAATGTAGGGAAAACTGTAAAAGTTTGCACTAGAACAAGTCTAGTATAAAGAGAACTTATTGAGAAGACATACACAACAGCCTCTCTTGATCAGATGTGAAGTTATTTTTCTAGAATGCTAATAGTCATAACTATTAGCAGTCTAGAATCTGTTTGAATCTGTTTAACTATTATGTGCATTGCCTCTGCTTTAAATAATAAAAATTTTACTCAGTTATGATAAAAAGCTTTCCAATCTGAGAAAGCCATAGAAACATGGCTTCTCAACCTTGTTCTGGAAAAGCACAGAACTTGTTTTATGGTATTTTCCTAAGTTAACAAATATATTTTATTTCAAACACAAGGCTTTGAAAATTTTGGCACTGACACAAATTTTTATTAGATCAGTGAAAGAAAATGGGCGTGGATCCTATTACCAAATGATTGAATGGAACTTTTTCAGTAATGATATCCTCACTATTTCAACCCTTGAGTAGATTTGGTACTAGAAAAGCTATTTAATCTGTCATTCCCTTCCACAATAAAATTCTTTAGTAGAAGACAAATGAATGTTTACTAGATATTTGCAGTCTATAATGAAGAAAAAAATTAAAATTAAATTGGAATATTTTGATTTCAAAAGTACAAACAGTTGATGCTAAAAAGTAAAAATCATCTTCCCCAAACATGGCACACATCAATTTAAGTTTAATTACAAGTAACAGCATCAATACCATCTTGATGATTGTCAGAATATTGAAGAGTTGTAGGCAGATGCTGGCAATACAGCAGTAAGTATGAATCTTTCCCTGTTGTATCATTTAATTTTTTAATGAAATCACACTGCTTACAGACTCTTCAGGTACATTCAGGCCCACAGAGTATTGTTTACACACAGCACAGCATAAGCCAACCTGTTTTCTTAGGTGAAATCTATGCAAGTCTAAAAATAACTCTATGAACATATGTGCTACAGTATTTTGAGGTAACCTTTGTTTTCTCACAACCTAATGTAATAAATCAAAACCATAGAGCCAGGAACATGCTGCTTCAGCTCCTCTTGCACAGCCATGCATCACTTCTCAGTGCAAAAGGAAACTTCTGATTTGTGTATCATATAAAATCTGCAGAAAGTACTTAGGGTTTTAAAAAGAAATAGTAGTTGGAAAATACCGTTGATAGTAAATAGTATTTGTAAAATTTGTAAATACTTACCTCTTATAAAACCCACATGCTAATGGTTGGCTGATATGAGCGTAACTTTCTATTGAAAGTTTTTACCACTTTAAGGGCTCTATACTTGTAGATCACCTGCTGGGTGTTTACTAACTGTTCATTATCTTGTGGTTTATGTTAAATGAGACCAAGGTCTGCTCACCACAAGTCTGTCTCAGAGAAACTTGAATAATACATGGGCCTTTCACATTCTTGTGGGTTTTCTTCATGGTCCAGAACTTAGCGACTGGATCTGCTTTCATCGTCAGAGGAGTAAAGCAAATTGGTATTGAAGATTAAGAAAACATTGCTCTATTTTGGAAAGTCTAACGTGTTCTCTCTTCAGTGGGAAAAAGTTTGTCAGGTTATCACTCACAATTATTAAATTGGCTCAAGCGTTTAAAATGTGAAAGCAAATTGCTTGTGGAAAACCAACTGAGCTTGTGACTCTGTCAAAACAAACAGCTGTTGTGCTTGACAATGAAGGGCTGCGGGTGCTAAAGGGAGGCTGCTGCTCATCAGCCTGACAGAAGGACTGAAGGGAAGCAGGAAGACACAAGGAAGCTGATACTAATGTCAGCAGTACTGAGAAACATTAAGGAGGCAAAAGGAAGGGCTGTGTTGGGAAGTGTAATGCATATGCAAAGTCTACAAAGGCACCACCCATGCCCTCAAAGGCCTCCATCTACCAAATTAAAGAGTATTGATAGCTCTTAGAACAATAACAAGTAGTGCAGAAAGGGTCCTTTGGTTTTCCGGTTTGTGTGTCTTGTATATTGACATGGTGGAACTAAGTAGCAAAGTGGAGTTCAGGTGTTTAGTTGTTCCAGCAGGGATTTGCCTTTTTTTTGGAACTGCAGTAGGCTCATGCAATGTCTTTTCTTATGACACAATGCCTTTGTCAATTAAAAACATCCAAATCTGCAATCTGATATTTGTCCGCAGGTCAGTGAAAGGGCAGTCGTGTAATTTAGAGTTATGCCTTTTAGCTGGTTTTCCTCAAACCAGCTGAATGAGATACAACAAATGCTCCTAAGTTCTTGAAGACATTTCTCAGTGTATTTTTTTTCAAAATGGTATTTTTACATTACTGTTACAAATATGATCTGGTGTTAAAAGTATGCTTTATACAGATAAAATACATGTAGCTAAAAATGCATCAAATTCAGTTTCAGATAAAATAATTGCTGACAGTCTATAATAAATTTAAATTAAGGCATGATTACATTCTTTGTAAACTAATCTGCTTGTAAACTAAAAGTTTGGATTATGATGCATAGATTGAAATAATGATATGGAGTCTTTAGTAGAAGCCTGATTCAGCAGCTCATTGTGTGGGACTGACATTGTGCAGGTATTTTTGACTTGTCTTCTAGTTAAGTTCTTTATTCTTTTTAGTTTTTCTACACATTTGGCCTTGAAATATTCCTAATATCTGTGGAATGTGGTCTTTCATACGGTAGTAGCCCCTGTGTGTTGGTTTTCTCTTCCTTAGGCATGATTCTGAACTTCATGTGTTCCCTGCAATCGGAGTTTACTGCTAGTCTGAGTGGTGAGGACAGCACCATGAGCCCAAGCCGGAACAAAACATGCCCTTTTACTTCTGGTTTAATGGGTGCACAAAAAGCAGAAATATTATTGTGTGAGGCTGACTTTTAGCTTTAACTGAAGGGTCTCAGTAAATCAGTCTTTTGCCTTACCAGGAACTCTGACTGGAAGCTTCAGTTTCTTCAACAAAAGTAAAACATTCCACTGGTCCTGGGACAATTTTTTTAGTAAGTCCTGGTCAGCAAGTAAATATTGAAGTTCATGATATAATAGGAAAGGGAAGAAGGGGGAGATTCTTAGCTTTATTGCTCACCTGCTGGGAAAGAAGAGTTACTCGAAGGGAGATGAGAGCTGAGAACCCTTGTGAGACCTCTTGGACAGCACTGGTGCTGGTCGCAGATGAGGAAGACAGGCCATCACTGTGGGGAGTGCCAAAGTTGGCAGATTTTTTTGTCTGCTGTCAGAAGGTCACAACGTAGTGGGGTGATGCATTACATACAAATGCCATATGGCACCTCCTGACAATACTGCTGTAGTTAAAAATAACACCTGAACACCATTAGACTACTGTGGATTTGAAGAATGCATTTTTTTCAATCTATCCTGTTAGCAAATTTTCCATTGCATTTAATCTGACTACATTCATTGAAAGGAGACAAGCATACACTTTTTAAAACATGTTTTCTAAAGTAAGTTACTAGACATTCTTGAGTATAGTAGGTAAATAAACAAACACATCTGTTTTAAGACAGTCAGCAGTCGCTCTACTGCAAATGATGTCAAGCGTAGAAAGAGACACGGTATTCCACTCAGAGTATTTAATCCCTTTCAAGATAACTTTCTTAGGTTAGGCTTAAATGCACCATGTAAAATGTTAATGCAAGTAATTCTGCTTTTGTTGCCCATGAATAATTCAGATCTGAGTATCTGCTATGTGTAGTCTGCAAGTTCACAGAAGAATCTTATCTAACTACTCTGACAGTCAATCATTAGAAGTTTTAAGGAAGTATAACATGCTCAAGTACTGTAACTCAGCTGATTGCATTAGCACAGCTCAAAGAGATACATTTGTACTGCAAAGATTATTAAGAAAAAGGTAGTTATGTGTTATGAAGGCAGGTGTTTTCAAACCACAATTACATCCAGTAAAAAATTGTCATGCAAAAGTCAGAGTTTTCTCTAAGTTATAGTTGTCTTTGCCTCTGCTGAAACGCATGCCTCTTTTGAATGTATGGCATGTCTTGCAGCTATAAAAACAACTCATCAATAAGCGGTCCTTTAACAATTATTTAAAAATATTTAGATGCAGGACAAATTGATTAAAAAAAAAAGTAATGATCCAAGACTTGTCTTGGCACACAAAGAATTGGTTGAGTGGAAACAGCAGTGAGGTGGTAGGGACTAGAGGTCTCCTTTTGTCTGCTTGTCATTTTTGTCATGACAGAGACGACCTACATCACCTGCATGTGTGCTGTGGTACATGGCATTGCACACTGGGTCTTGGGACAGGGGAAATTTGAATTCACGTCCCTGCAATATGAACGCATAGAGTACGATGGCGATAATAAGGGTGCTGAGGGGAGATGGGTGTCATCATGGTCTTCTGGTTTTTTTCTTACCTCTTGTAACAGTCATTTGTGTAATGTGATGACAGAAATAATTTGGCATGTGGGGTGAACATAGGTGGATGGGTTTCTAGGAGAAAGATGTAAAGGGGAAACAAAACATATACAGAGGGTAATGTAAGAAGTTATAAAAAAGACAACGGATACAAGTCTGTATTTCCCATGGAAAGAAAAATGACCATGAAGCTTTCAAGGAAATTGGCTTCAAAACTTTTTAATATCTTAACTCCTTATTAAAGATTGGGAGAGTTGTCAGGGAAAGCAGTAGCAAGTTTGGCACAGAATTCAAAAGGCAAAAAATGTTTTGATTGACTTCTGTGACTAGCATCCTAAGCTTTATTTTGAAGGCAGCATTGCACATGGCACATTTAAGAATGAGTGTTGTCATAATGACTTTCCTCAGAAAAGAAAAGATTTTTGGGCAATTTCCAAACATTTAGAGGAGAAGAAGATTTTTGGGCAATTTCCAGACATTTAGAGGTCCTGTGTTCAAGGTGCCCCAGCAGTCTGGTTGGGTGCTCCCTCAATCCCACTCTGCATTCCAGTCTGCTGCAGTAAGCTCCACTATAGCAGAGTTCACCTTAATATGAAGGCCAAATGCGTTTACTTTTCAAACAAATGAAAACCTCAGTCTTTTCAAAAGGTATCAAACAATGCAAGCAGCTCCATGGCCTGCAACCAAGTCTGCCTCTGGTTTTTGGAAGCATTTTCATGTTTGCTGTATCTAAATACTGGTTCAGACAACTGATTTCAACGTCTCATTTTTCCATGTCACCATAAAAAAATCTCTTTATGTATACAGGCTCAGGCTGTTTACCTGGTTCTGGTTTCTCTGTATATGAATTTCTCTGAATAATTTCATAAGGCAGCAAAAGGGTAAGACGACATCACTACTCAGTTTCTAGGGTTTTTTTTTATTCACATGCTAGCCTGATATCTTTTCTGGATGTTCCTTGTTATTACAGAATCAGCTAGATTGGAAAAGATCTTTGAGATCATAAAGTCCAACCTATGACCAAACACCGCCCTGTAAATTATAATGTGAAACCAAGTGTTACATTATACTACATCCAGGCTTTCCCTAAACATTTCTGAGCACAGTGAGTCTACCACCTCCCTGGGCAGCCCAATCTAAAGCCCAACTGCTCTTTCTGTGAAGAAGAAGCCTTGGCATCCCTTCTACTGTGACTTTATAGTTCATGTAGTGATTTTATGTGGTGTTGCTCTTGATAATTGGAATAGATTTTTCAGGAGCAGATTAAAGATAAGTAAAATTGTCAGAGACAATATGATTAGTTCTTCAGAGAGCTTAAGAGATGTGGTAGACACTCAAATGAGAACTTTCTTATTCAGGGTTTTGAAAGTAAGAGATGAAAAATAGGCATGTTCCTTTTGAAAATCACTCAAAAATTCTTCTGTAAACAGTATTATAACAAACCATTGTTACAAGTCATTCACTAGTGATGCACGAGCGAGTTAAAAGTGGCTTTGAACATGACTTATTCCTCTTGGTAACATCTACTATTCAAATAAATATTAGACAGCATTTGAGCATAAAAAATGTGGAGGAAGAAAAATGAAAATGTGTGAAAGAAATAGAGAAATATTACTTTATAATAAAACTCTAGTAAGGATGTGGCAAGAGGGAGGGTACTAAAAAGAGGAAAAGTCATAGAAAAGATGGTTATTATTTTTGTTCATTTGTTGAAGTTTGTGCCTCTCAAGGGACATGACAGAAATGTGCAACTTCTTTGAACCTCAGCATTATCCCTCTAGTACAAAAGAAGCAAGGGTTTCTTGTGAAAATGAAAGTTCAGTTGTGTAAATAAAAGCTACGTGGGTGTCATTCAGATTGCAAATGACTCCAGTAATGCGTCATGGCCTTCAGGGATTGGCAGTCTGGAGACTGTGAAGAGGGCACAGTGCTCACATCATCCAGGAGAGGAGCAGAGGCTGGAAATTGTGCTAGGAAGAGTAAACGCTCATCCTAGAGCTATGATTTGTGTGCAGGCTTTCTTCTGCAGTGTTAAAGAGAGGCTGAAAAGTGCTATGTGGATTTAACACTGTGTTCATGTCAGGCAGAAAAAGAATTGTCAGTGACGGCTTTATAACTTTAATTAACTTGGTCTTTGTTTACAAACCCCCAAAATGTTTGAAATTACACTACAAACATGATATCACCTGTTTTTGCACTGCATGTACTCATGTAAGTCTCTGTATATGCTTTTGATCTACGTATATCAGAGCCATATACCTTGTGAAACAGGGTGCTGTCATATAATGAATTATTTGGTATTAAAAAAAATCCAAATATCTAGATATATATGACCCTGTTAAATACCCTTATTTTATTTTAGGGTTTCTTATCACTGTAGGCCTCTAACATTTCTTCCTGTTATCCATATATTGACAGAGATACTCATAACATTTTTGTCCTAGGCACATACCTGTGTATTTTGACTTTTTTGCCTTTTTAAATTTTAGCTGCTGCTTTCTGTATGGCAGGGATTGGGTGTTACTAGCATTCAAAATTACATTCAGGAAATGTGCAAATTGCCTGAAGAGCAGTAGAAAGATGATGCATCCATTTCTTACTGTAATTGAGTAACATAACAAGGGTACAGTTCTCACCTTGAGTGTCACCAGGAACTTGGGGATGGGGATTGGTACAATTTTCATATGTAACCTGTAATTCTTGGGCATTTGAATGGCTTGTGCAAGCTGTCAGGGGCCTGTCTGTTGGTGTTGGTGGCCAGCCTGTTGTTAAATAAATGCAGGATGTGCACTGGTACCAAGGTGGATTGGGTGTAAGCTGGCATGTGAAGTGTTTAGCAATGTTTGGGAGATGGTGTGTGCTGTTTGGAGGGGATCTGTCCTGTGAATCCAGACAGCTCCTGCCTGCTTCTGCTTTCCTTGCCAGACTGCTGGGTATCTCTCCCCAGCAAGTTGCTTTCCCTGTCTGTGCTGGAGCTGCTTTGGCAGTTTATGTATCTTTACTGAAAAGGAAGATTTGGTGGTATGCATTGTCACAGAGTATGCACTATGCATTTGTGCCTTGCTGTCACAAGGCATTGCTGTGAGCTGTCAAAAATCCCAGAGAATTTTCAGCTGTCAAAAGCCTTTATAATTTCCCCAGCAGAATATTTTGCTGTGGCCATTCTGTCCATTCCTGTTTGGGGATTTTAGCCTGCTTCTTGCCATTCCCAGCAATTACCAGCTCTACTGCCATTATTTTTTAACTCACACACACACACACACACACACACACACACGCACACATGCTCCTCCCAATATTTTACTTATTGCTTCTCATGGGGTTTTCTTTGTTCCTCTCCTCCTTGCAGCAGAAGTGCCTCCCTCCCTGCAGGTTCATTGTTTCTTACCTACTGCTGTGACTTTGCTTTTGAAGGATTATCACAATTCACTAAAATTTTTTGGGTAGGAAGCAAATTAAAATGGCAGCCAAAGATCACTCAGGTTATAAAAGTTATAAAGATTACAAAGTCTTTTACATCCTGGGCATTGGAGTACTAAGCTCTGAATGACAAGACTTGTTCTGTGGGCAAAGGACCCATTGAGTCTGAGTTAACTTAGTGGAAACTGATCCAGTTGTTAATGGGCTTCCTTAAGGAAGCTAAATCTGGGGGCTGTTTGTTTCCTTCCTGTGAAATGGAGTGTGGAGTGAAATGAAGCTGAGGGAAGATAGGTAGGAAGAATAAGAAAGTAGGATGAAATTTCAGCTCCAGCTGGGCCATCTGTTTTGAAGTTGCTTTGAATTTTGTCTTCTTTTTTCCTAGGTTGGCTTGACACTGATTTTAGTCTAATCCTGAATTATTTGTAATTTAAATGTGTTTTAGTTATCATTGGCTGCAGAAGTACATAGAAGACAAAAAAAAAAAAAGAAAAAAAAGACACATGCTTTTAGTTCCCTGAAAATGTAAATGCTGGGATGGGGACTATCTCACTTTGAACAAGAACAAATTAGTTTTGAAATTTTTACTGAACTGGAAGTTTGAAAATAGTTGACTTTTAAGTGGATATTCAGTGTCGTGCTTGCAGGCTTTCTACAGCTGGTCTCAAAGTGAATGGAAAGAAAAGGTTGAAACAGCAAGAAACTTGTCTTAACAGCACAGTTATATGTTTGATTCAGCACTGGAGTCTTAGAAGTCCTGTTTCCCTTGCTGGAAACTGTTAGTTAGTGATTTTACCTGAAGTGGAGCCTACCTCAGACAATTTTAGTTTTCAGTTATAATGACATTCACTTACTATTCAAGTTACAGCTTTCTCCATGTGATGCTTAGTGGTCCCTTAGAGAGTTCAGGGACAGAGGTGAGAGAGGTGAAGTTTTTTATTGTTGTTGTGTGGATATGGTCAGGGTGGGGTCTGATTCTTTCCTTAGCTGATCATATACTCTGCTGTGACAGTTCAGGCTTCTCAGGGAACTGCACCTGATGACAAAAGTATTGTATAAATAGACAAACAGAAAACTACCTGCAGGTTGGAAACTTGTGTTCCCATCCCTACAGCACATCACTTTAGAAGTGCAAGAAGCGAAAGGCAAGGAATTATCAAAAGAAAAGAAATTGTTAATAACACATAAAATATTAGAAATTTATCTAAAAAAAGTTTTAGAGAATTATGTGAAAAAGCTTTTTCTGGCAGCTTGCTGATTGTATATGTAGAGGAGAGAGAGATTGATTACATATTGTAAAGCCTTAATTGGCAGCCATCTGAGTGAAGTATTGTCTTTGAATCTAAGTTCTGTAGAAAATGTCCCTCCCTAGACAATGGGTTAATATAATTTTTCAGGTGTCCTCAAAAAGTTGTAGCTTGGAGAGTGAGCTGCTTCTCATCCTGTAATAGATTAGAAGTGCATGCTCCTGCTTGGAGCAGAAGACAATAGGGAAGTGGTATCTGTGGTTTGCAGGCTGGCTCTGCCTGCAGAGAGAACCACCCGTCCCTGACCTCCACACACCCAGCCTGCTGAAAGCCCTGGCAGAAAGAAAATGGTCTCCTCACAATAGATCAGCGAGGCAGGGGTAGGGGCCTTTCAGCATTCTATAGTAGCTACTAATGGAAAAAGAGCAGCTCAAAATAATTTTCTGGAATATTCACATAGAATGAGCATAGCAAAGGAGGAAACTTATTTGGTGAGGCAGCACCAATAAAGTACACCTTTGCAAGATACCTGAGAGGTGGTGCTCCAAAGCTGGAATTTCGTTCAATGAGAAATATCAGCAAGCTGGTGTTTTAGCTATATCTGAAGCAAACAGGAGATTTTAAAAAGCTTTTCAAAATCTTTTCTTATGCAGTTATTTGAAATGGAATTATTTACTAGTGTGCATATGACATAGTTTCTGAAACTTCAAAACTGAGTTCTCAAAGTCGTTGAGATTAGAAATTAGGGTCTAGGGTTCCTTAGTATCCATGATCTAAATTTCCAGTGCACCCACAGTTTGGTATCACACAGGTATACACTTCTGGTGTTGTGTAGCAGTCTGCTACCCTGGAAGCAGACTTGGACAGCCCAAAGACTATCAGGCTTACTGTCTGGAACCTGTCTTGGTTTTGTTAAACATCAGCGGCAACTTAGATATTTTTAGAAAGCATTTTGGGCTCAGTAATTCTAAATTTTCCAGTTAAATTTGTTTCACCTGAAAATTCCCAGGGTAGCAAGTGTCTTTGACAGACCTTCTTCGCTTATAAGCACATAAAATACATTGCTGTATGTGTATTTAAGTTATTATTTTACAGCTTTTGGCCCACTAGTTTGAGTGGGCATCTAATCCTGGTGGTTTTGAGAGATACCTATGATTGTTGTTGAGTCACATCAATGCCAATGCTCGTTCAGCCTTGTATCCTAAAGAAGAATAAGTAGAAAGCAGAAGAAGGATGTCAGTTTCTCTCATTATGTGAAGCAGAGGCTCTGTTAGCTTTAATATGATGGATCGGGATGTTCCATCTTTGATTAGCTGAAGAATATACAGTAATTTATGAAAAAAAATTCTTATGGGCAACAACCAGCGTTAAAGGGAATTATGCCCTGAAGGTAAAAAATATGGAGTAACCAAACATATAGAGAAAAAATAGAAAACACTCAGAAATGCTTTTATGAAAACATAGGCTAACAAACTGGAGTGTAAATGAAGAACCTGTGTGGAAAAACAAAACTAGGACTCAAGATTAAGTAAACAGTGTCTAGTGGGAAAAATTCTTTCTGAGTAGTTGCAGTCTGATGTACTTTAAACAACCAGACAACTTTAGCAGGTTCTGGGTTTCTGCTATTGCCTTCCTTGGGTCATTAGCTGAAAATGAAGGCATCAGATTTTTGTCTGATTTTTGTTATTGACACTAACAAGAGAAGACTTCAGTGCTTAAGAAGACTTAAGTCCTGAGGTTCCTCATTTATTTCAGACAGCTCTTGTATCTATCCCAGCTTCAGGATAATGCCACAGATTTCTGATGAACCTCACATTTATAGGCTTTTGTAATCCTCTTCCTGTGTGTTGGTGATTCTTTCCCGTCCCTTGCAGTTGGTTGGTCTTTCATTGTTGTTTTGCAGCTTTTTCTTTTTAAATGTTTTCCAGCTGGCAGTGAATCATTATGTGCTACATTATCTGCTTTCCACTGCTCTGAGGGATCCTTTATTTATTAATAAGAACAATAGCAAACTGAAATGCATGTCCTTTTCATAGTCATTAGTTGCAAAGTACATTGTTCCAGGCCACATTGCACCTCTGTCGTAAATAAAGCCTGTAACAGCCACTTAACCCAAATACAATGAATATTAAAACCAGCATTCGTTTGGCACTGATTTAAAAATAATAGATTTAGACTCTGTGTGGATCAGCAGTTTTAATATTTAGCTGAATCTGAATAGGACAATGAATTCTTTTTATCTTGCCATTAAGCCATTTATTTTATACCAATGTTGCTTACAAGACAGAGTTTACACAAGCTAAGGAAACAAAACAAAACAGGCTCAGGAACTCTCCCTGTGGAGAGGAAAAAGGTTATTTCTA
Source organism: Melospiza georgiana (assembly GCF_028018845.1). NCBI lineage: Eukaryota > Metazoa > Chordata > Aves > Passeriformes > Passerellidae > Melospiza > Melospiza georgiana. Next base: position 37,495,815 of record NC_080430.1, on the reverse strand, counting down.
AGTCACCACATTCTAGTTTAAACCAAACAATAGTGGGAAAGCAGAAAGTGAGAACAGGTTCACATCAATATTAAGAATTAAGAGTTCAGTCTGGAAAGCTCAGGCTGTATGGGAGTCATACCCTGGCTGAGGAAATACAATAAAGCTGTAGTTAAGAAGTTAAGGAAAAAAAAAAAGATTAATTTCTTCCACTAGCATTTATGACTGAAAAAACCCTTAAATGTTCTTCCACCCTGCAGAACTCAGCTTAGAGCTGGCAAGGGACCCTAGAAACATTAGGATCTTGTCATAAACTCTCTAGGCTAGACTTGGATGTGTCTGGAAAGTTCAGTGCTGTTATTTGTGAGAGAGAAAGAGAACTGGGAACTGTTTCGCTGTTGGAAACTTTCACTTCTCAAATATAGTTTGGAGAACAAATGCCACTAACAGTGGTAGGCAAAACACACATTGGAGAGACAACAGCTTGCAGATTTAATCACCAAATGGTCACTCAAAAAAAACAAGAGGAAGGTCCTGTACCTAGGTCTATTTTGGACTTCTAACTGGGGCACTGCAGAAGATAACCTTGGACAAACTGACCACATGTAGAGAGTTTAAATTAAATGGAAAATAAAAGTCTGAAATAATGTGCATATGACAATCTGAAGTTAGTTGAACATAATTGTTTAAGGATATGAATGCTGAGGAGGCCTTGCTTTTCTTCAAATTAAAGATACAACAAAATACCTAAACTTCCTATTCCTAGAAAAAAAAACAGGGCTTTTTTGTGGCAGGTTCCAGTTTTAACATCTTCATTCACACCAGAATTTGTGTCTACATTGGCCTATTCAGCATCACCTGCCAAATCAGTCAAACATTGAATTATCCAACTGTCTTAACAATATGGAATTTGTCCAAATTTTAAAGTTGACATTTGGCTGCAAATAACTGTAAAGGACCTAATTGTTGCTGATGTGGAGAGAGCCTGTTCCCACTCCCAAAGCTGCCAGCTTTTTCCTTACCTTGTTGAGTGTCTCAGTGGATATTAAGTCATATAAAGACTATGCTGAGAGGCAACATTGTATATAATTATTTCCTTTTTTTCCAAGTTTGTTTAATTTTTATTATAATGTTTCCCAAATTATTATTGATTTCTGGTTTCAGATAGGGCCTGGCGTCTTCTGCCTACTGCTTGCACAATGATTGGGGGAGAAGGTGTAGAAGAAGGGAAAGCACAGGATGTAAAATTCTTCTCAAGGACTTGGCTGCCTGTGGTTGCAAGGTTGACTGTAGCAGCAGTGTGGCTTGCACAGCTGTGCATGCAGAGTTAGCAGATGTGCTGCATATTGCTGGAACACACTCTGCCTTCTTGCCCCTGAAAATACTTGACTGAGGCAAACTTTATCCTCATGGGTTGGTATTTTTCAGATGTGATTCTTATGTCTGATGGCAGGTTAAGGAAAAGGGCTGCTGTGCTGCTTTTGCTAAGCTGGGATTGCAGGTGTGAAATAAACCTTATGCAAGGCCTTCAGAGACTTCCTTTTATTCTACCTTGCACGCACAAAGAGGCTAATTAATTATCAAACTGTCTGGCATAATTCAAGCACCTGCTCTCAGAAACTTAACAAGTTCACAAACTGCTGTTGCTACACAGCCCTCACTGCAGACAATGTCTTGTTTGTAGGTACTCTATTTTCACAGAGCGTGGTCCTGAGAATCCTTTAGCATTTATGCTTGGAAACATATTCTGGTCTCCTAGGGCTCTGTTTCCTGGTGCAGCTCACACTGCTCCTCCACTGCTGGGCAGCAGGGCAGGCAGGGAGCCCACCCCTGCCTGCTGCCTCCAGGCTGGGCAGAGGGACCCATGGAGGCAGCCAGCTGTTCTGCTCCTGCCTCCCTGCAAGCCATTGTGGGGCCTTGGATAAATTTTTCATGCTCCTTTTTCTCTTTGTGCAACTCCTTTTCTTGTTTTTTTTTTTTTTTTATTTTTTTTTTTTTTTTTTGTTAGGTTGAAAGCTCTCTGAACTTTGTATTATCTCCAGATACTGTGGTGACTACAACAGACCCCTGAACTCTTTTAGGTGCTCCAGTTTCTACTGCAATGTGAATAATTGCTAAACTAAGCTCCATATGATGCCATTGATTTTCAAATACAATTTTCTTATTGAAGCAAAGGGCGACCAGAGCTTCAAAAGGCTCTGTGCTGTGCTGTGGCTCTGGTAAGGATATTGTGAAATGTCCCTGAGAGTTTTTATGATGTGCCTGTTTCATTTTTCTGCTAGTAAGTAGCTATATAGACACCAGCTTTTGATAACAGCTGGTTGATTGAAGTCTCTGTTCTCACCAACATTTGAAAGAGCACAACATTTACATATTGGTATGCACCAGGAATAGGCAGCTTATCACCTTGGATGCCCTATACCTGTTACTGCTGAGAATTTGGTCCTGAAGGAGAGTATTAAGGATTGCATTGGGTCTGGCTGAGGCAGAGCTCCTTTTTGCCTCTCCCACTTACCATCCTTTTCTCAAAACCCTTATGTTCCAGGGTTTCAACCCCAAAAGGTCTAGTGGGGTGACCCTCTATGCCAGACACCCTCCAAAGCTTCTCTGTCCCTCCCCTCTGCATCTGGAGAGGGGAGAAAGAACATAATGAAGGGCTCATGGATTGAGATAAGGTCTGAGATCACTCAGCAAATACTGTCAAGTTAAAAGAGACTCAATTTTGGGATATAATTTGAATTTCTTACTATGAAAATAAGAGCAGTGCAATGAGAAGTAAAAACAGACCTTAAAGCACCTTCCCAGCTCTACCTCCTCCCCCTCAGCAGTGCAGGGAAGCAGGATTGTGGTCTGTTCACCACACAGTGTTCCTGCTGCTGCTCAGGGTAAGGAATCTTTCCCTTGCTCCAGCCTGTGTTCCCTATGGGCAATAGCTCTCCTTGAACTTCTCCAAAGTGAGTCCACCTCACAAGCAATTCTCCGTGAACTGCTGTAATGTGGGTCATTTTTCCACGGGGTGCAGTTCCTCAGGCACAGCTGGGTCCATCGTGGGTCCCCCACAGGGTCACAAGTGCTACCAGGAAACCTGCTCCAATGTGGGCTCCTCTGTCCTTGGGTGTGCAGGTGCCTGCCAGGAGCCTGCTCCAGCTGGGTCTCCCCCACAGCTGCAGGTGGATCTCTGCATCCCTGATGACCTCCATGGGCTGCAGGGCTACAGCTGCTTCACCCTGGTCTTCACCACAGGCTGCAGGGGAACCTCAGCTACAGTGCCTGGAGCACTCCACTGACCTTGGTGTCTGCAGAGTTGCTCCTCTCACTTATCCTTACCCTGCTTTTCTTTGGCCACAATTACATCTGTACAAGAAATTTTTTGTTCCTGCTTTTTAAATCTGCTATCACAGAGGTATTCCCACCATTTCTGTTTGGCCCAGTCTTGGCCAGTGGCAGGTCTGTTCTGGAGCTGGCTGGCATTGGCTCAGCTGGACATGGAGGAAGCTTCTGGCAGCTTCTCACAGGAGCCACCCCTGCTGCCGTTGCTACCAAAACCTGGCCAGGCAAACCTAATACAAGTATAATGTTTTACAAAATACCAAGCAGCAATTTTCTTTTTTTTTATAAAAAGCTGTTCATGTTGTTGGAGAGGTGGGGAATGAGGAATTTTTGCCTTCTCTGTGATTGTGGTACAAGTGCCAGTAACTATTTTTATGATCTATGTATACAATCATCAGAGATTCTCTGGCACAATCTGTAACGCACACTGGTAGTTCTGTATGGGAAAAAATAAGCAGGTGATTGCTTGTCTTTGAACACATTTAAGCTGCCTGACAGTCATGACTCAGTAACATTTAAAAATGATGTTAGGAGGTAGTATAGCATTCTGAGAGTGTGTGTGTAGCTGGTGTTGTTCCTGTCCATCCTGACCATGTCCTTGCTTCCCACAATTTCATTGCAAGCAAAGGCATAAAAGAGACCTTTTCTATTTACTTTAGGAAAATTTCAGACTACTGTGGGTGAGATGAAAAACATTTTCTATCAAAGGGTTATAATTTTCCTTTCCTATAAACAAGTACAATGCAAGAAACCTGTTCATTCATTTGCATATACTACAGACTTTAAAATTCTGCCTAAAAGCAGTTTGCATGGTTACTGAAATAATGTTGGCATTTTTCTAACAAGAATACCAGCTGTATTTCTGTGGATCAGTGCTGTGTAGGGGTGGGGAAATGAAATCCAGCAGCACTAGATATATGTGTTAGGCTAAAAAAAAATCATGTATGGAAAGTCAGGAAGTAAATGATTGACAATGCTGGCCTTTAAAAAGGTATAATTAGTCTGTAGTATTGCTGCCTATTGAGGCTTGTGCTTCCAATTTGTCTCAGGGTGCTGCAGTTTTTGTCCTGTGTCTGACTGCAGAGTCAAGAAGGAACTGGTGCGTGGGATTTGATTGTTTGTGCATAGGGAGGTTAACACTGCGTGGGTTTTTTTAAATCTCATTCTTGAAGGAAGCTTTGCTTTTTTTGAATAGGAAGCAAACTCTTTAAAGTGCCTTGTGAAGGCAAACCCTTCCAAGTATGTGGATTTTTAGTCACTACAGTTATTTTTTATTGTATTAGGGTGAGAAGAAGAAGAACATAGTCTATTTAATTCTATGAAGAAGTCAGAGGTAGACTACACTAAAAATAAAGAATCAGAATAGTTACTATGTAGGCCAGGACAGGGTCAATACATACATATAACATTACCCACTCCATATGAAATGTGCAATTTAAGGGCAGATAAAGTGTGCTTAGACATTTGGAAATTTGCACTGACTGTTCTAAAAGTCCTGAGGATTTGTGGATGTTAAATGTGAAGGCCTATGAAATTTTAATTTAAAAAAATTCCTCAATATATTTGCACATTTCCCTGAGAAGTCTTCTATTGCACTTTGATTTACTTAAAACTTCCATCATTGGTTTCTAAGAGCCTAGGGTTCTTCTGCACAAAGGACCCTGAGGCATCACAATAGTTACAAACAAAATGTTTGGCAAAAGGCAAAACTGCAAGTTTATGCAGCTGTTCCTACAGCTGTCATTTATGACAGTGGCAACTCTTGCACCACTTTGCATTTTGAGAGAAATCAATGTAATAGATCAAAGGCATTTGAAAAAGAGAATGGATTCAAATATTTGTCTGAAGTTGTAGTTTATCACAAGCGCAAGGTTATCATTTGTGAAAAAATTATAAGTATTTGCAGAATTCGTGACAAGCTGCGCTTCTTAAATTGAATCTAGTAGTTATAGTGGGCCCAAGACAAATACATATCTGTAATGATGTACCTGAAGCAGAAGACAAATTTCCTACTTTGGGTATTTTGATTTGTTTGTTTTCCAGTGCATCTTTTTCATGTTTTCCATTCTTTTTCCCATTCCCAGTGAAAGCAACTACAGCATTGTGAGAATATAACATGCAGGAGATTTTGGTTAAAGTCCAGTAGTTTACTGCCTGAGTCCAGAGACCAAATATGGTGTCCTGTTGCATGACAGAGTTCAGTAACCATTTAGTTTATTAGTGGCAGACTTGGGATGATTTTTAATAGAAAAAAATACCAGAAAATAAAAGACACGGTTGAATTTGATGAAGTTAGAAAGAGAATATAAAACTGAATAAGTGAGAGAAAAAAATGGGGAAATAAATAGAGAGGGGAAAAGAAATACAGTTACTCTACAAAAGAAGAAATGGATGGTGATAGTAAATGCAAGAAAGGAAGGAAATGTAAAAACTTAGGAAGTAAACTGATGCAGAATTAGATGAGAAGAACAATCCATAGCAAAAAACAATTTTTTTTTTTTAATTTTTCTAAAGCTTAGTGTAAAAAGGAATAAATTCAGTTGTCTGAACTGGATGGTTGGATGTTAGGGTATGGGATGCTTGTATTCATTTTCATACTTAAAGTTTTTTGAAGGTAGCATGTAAATATTACAGTGCTTGTTGCTTTAATCCCATATATCCTCAATGACCACTTCGTGTGTAGAATTATTATGTCCATGGTAATCTTGCTTGGATACTGTTCCATTTCAGAAGTATAAGCTTTCACATTTGTCCCTGTGAATTTTCATTTCACCTTCAAAAGTGAAATTTTTTGCACTGGTTGCAGATAATTTCTGCAAAAGCTGCTTGAGGAATGCTTTTCCTGGGACCTTCATACTATGATGGTGTCAGGGAGTTTAAAATAGTACAGCCCTTCAAGACCTTTCTCTTTCTTTCCTTGATTTTGTCCAGGTGTGCTGGTCTTGGCTGGGATTTTTAATTTGCTTCACACAGCTCTTCAAACCAGCTCTTCACAGCAGCTGGTGTGGGGCTGTGGACTGAATTTGCGCTGAAACAGGGTGATGAAAGGGTTTTTGGTACTGCTGAGCAAGGCTTACAGAGAGCCAAGGAGTTCTCTATTCCTCCCCCACCCACCAGAGGGGTGCTCAGGAAGTTGGAGGGGACACAGCCAGGACAGCTGACCCCAACTTATGATATTCCATACCATATGGTGCCATGCTGAGCATGCTAAAGCTGGAGGAAGAGGAGGGCAGGGAGGGACATTTGGAGCGATGGCATTTGTCTCCCCAAGTCGCAGTTACGCACGACTGAGTCCTGCTCTCCTGGAGGTGGCCGAACACCTGCTGCCCACGGGAAGCAGTGAATTCATTCCTTGCTTTGCTTTGTTCACATGCATGGCTTTTCCTTTCCCTGTAAAACTGTCTTTAGCTCAACCCATGAGTTTTCTGGCTTTTACTTTTCCAATTTTGCTGCTTATTCTGACAGGAAGGAAATGAGTGAGTGGTGGCATGGGGCTGGGGTTAAACCATAACGCTTGGAATGACGGTGTTGTTCTTGCCTTGTCTGAAGTTCCTTAAGCTTTTCCTTGGAAGGCAGAGCACTCACCTGTGTGATTCCCCTCTTACAGAATCTCTGCAATTCTGGTGTGTTCCTTGAAACTATGGCCAGTACAAACAGTGTTTGCCAGCTTTGTTTGGGATGTGCTTGACAGTTGCAGAAACAGAACAACTTAGAACCGATATCCTGGTGCTATTTCTACGTAATTACTGTACATGCCTTTTTTTATTTTATTTGAGAATAAAATGTACAATACTAAAGCTAAGGCTGTGTATGCAAAGAGGATTTTTGTGTTTCCACTGACCTTTTTAAACTTTCATACAAAACCGACACAAAAACTCCAGGACAAAACATCCAGTTTTAATCGCATGACATCACTGTTTATACTGGAAATTAAAAAACCCAATGCCAAAATCTTAATGCATATACATAATGGTTTATATGTCATAAAATGAGAAAGCAAATGCTTCTTCCAATTTATGTGGGCAATGGAAATTGTTAAATGATATTGGGAAATAGGCATGGTGTGTTTGTGCACTCTCAGTCAGTAACTGGAATACGGTAGGCTGAGGAATCAGGATTTGTGGACAGCTGTGCAGCATGTATCAGTGCATCCCAAGGAGCTGCACCTTGTGGTGAGGACAGGAGAGGACTGTGGCTGTAGGGTGCTGAGGTGAGGTGGGGCTCCTGCCCTGGGAGTGGGGAGCAGGCAGCGTCCCCCAGCCTCCTGCCCAGTGCTGAAGTAGGATGGGCAACAGCGGATGGCTAAAGAGGAACTAGGACTGTTTGCAGAAATATGATAGAATGGTACTTGTTACTTTATTTGCTACTATCTATTATTATTTTATTATTTTAAAAAAATTCTGGGATATTCTTTATTTAATCTGTACTTCTCTATTTACCTTAAACTCAGTAAAAACTGGAATAAAGAAAAAGTAAGAAACCCTGTATACAAACACTCACATTGAGGTGTAGACACACTGGCAAAATTCAGGTAGCCCAAAATAGGAGATGACATTTCATCCCTAATTTGTACCAGTAGGAAAATGGCTGTGGAAGTATGTAGGTTGGTCACAGAGTGTCAGCTGGGGTTTGTATTCCCACACACAGCCAAATGTTAACATATATTTTGTCTTTGAAGTTTCTATTAAAAATCCCACCAAAACAACCTCTTAAGGAAGTTAAACATAAATCTGTGCTCTGTAAAAATTTTAAAAATTTTGATACCCAGCAGTTTGCATGAATTATTAAATATAACTTAGTTTACTTATCCATTTTAGGACATTTATTTTGGCTTGTGTGTTTTTTTTTTAGAAAGCTTGTTAAAGGATATGTAAATTTGATGTTCACTGCACATCTTTATATATAAAAATCAAAATTCCAATGCAAATCTGTAGCCTTGGTTGCACTGTAGCAATATGTTTCTAGTACATTAAATACCAGGAAAAAAATGTTGGGGGTACATTAAGTCAGATTCTAGATTAAATAATTCACCAAATCTATAGTATTTCCTTTGAAAAATTTCTGACTAAAAATCAAAGCTAGTTTTTAGAGATGAAACAAAAAGATCAATTAATAAATAACTACTTTAATAATAAATACTTTAATCTTAATTCTTTGATTCAGACTTACTAAGATTGTAATTTTCTCCTTTAATATTCCTCAGTTTGATCATTAGTTTTCATCCCTTTTTATGTTCTTAACCAGATATAAAGCCCCTAAACAGGAAAGTATTTTAAATGTTGACTTGGTCTTACGAATTACAATGCAATACTAAGACATAAACCAAGAATAATTAATGGTATCAGTACAACAACTCGTTTTTTAAGTAGTGATACCTTTTTATAGGATATAACATTTCAGCTCTTTTATTTTTTTAAATAAAATAATACCTTAATTTATTTGTATTCCACCAGAATGAGTACATTCATTGCAAATTGCATGCACATAAAAGGGAAGTAATTTGTAAACTACATGATATCTTAACAATAAATAGTATTTGATCTAATACACGATGGTAGTGCATTTCTTGTTAAAACTGCAAGCTTTTACCAAAATGAAACCAAACTCTTATTCTCTTTATAAATATTTTAAATAATTTTTAGGTACATGTTTCATACCAAGTATATAAAAATAGTATTTTTAGATAAATTAAGAGGTTTCATTTACATGACAAATAACGTGCAACATCTAAGCACTCTCTAGCAGCTCTATTTGGTTGATTGTCTAGATGACATGCAGCGAATGTCCTTTGCCTTCACAGAACTGACAAAAAGACCAGCAGGACCCACGATCACCTGAAGCAAACAGTGCCATAGATATTGTTTGGGAACAACAGTCAGACACTCAGGGAAAACCTTTGCTTCGATGAACAAAAGCCACCCACGACAGTTCTTTGTGCTAGACTTCCAGCTGCTCTGACCCTCAGGGTCTTTGGACTATCACAAAAGTCTGTCAAACAGACAGGTTATATATGTATTCAAAATGTTTTTTCAACATGCTTCTAGAATCTAGAAATTTATTTTTTTCCTAAAGTATGAACCATTTCCTTTTCTTACTTTCTATAAGTCTGAATTTTCACGTTTGTAAGTCTCCATGATCGCCAAAACGGGGATCAAATAAAGCAGTCATGCAGTACTCTCTAAACTGGCAGCTGTGGAACATGCTTTGAGTACCACTTCACTGTTTCTCATACGTCTATGGCTTGGCAGTCTTTATCTTTAACATCCCTCGTGCTTGTCACAATGTCTACTGGGAAATCCGGGCTCTGTGCAGAAGTTACTCCGGCTGTTCCTTCCAGGTCCCATGATCCTGGCAGGTTCTCAAGGCTTAGTGAGCTGATTGCTCCTTGGCTGAAGCTTCCTTCCTCTGATCTGCTGGGCAGCACTAGGTGCAGTGATGTCTCCGATGAAGAGCATACTGAAGGAGAAAGGGTTGCTGAAATAGACTGAAGAGGAGTCAGGGTAGTGTCTGAATGGGGAGAGGTGCATCTTAAAAATTGCAGATTGTCTTTCTGAATTACCTGATACTGGGAAGGGGAATTTTGAAGGCCTGTTGTATAATAAAATTCACCATCCATAGAATTTTGCAGGTTGGGTTCAGTCCTTTGGGGACTGCTGCCTACAGAAGACAGATCTGTATTCCAAATGTCACATAGTGTATTTCCACGACAAAGTTGTGCTTTGGTGCAAGAGAAGTTGCCAGCTTGCATGTGAGAGCAAGGCTGATGTGTAGTCCAAGCCACTCGAGGCTGCAGACTGTCCATTGTGGGACTTCGAGATAGGCTGTGCACAGCACAGAATCCTGGAGGCCTCTGGGACGTGAGCAGGTTTTCCAGAAGGTGCATCACATTCTTCATATCCTTACGTAATTGTGAGACTTCCTGACTTAAAGATGTTATCTGTTGTGAAAGGGCAAAATATCACAGTATTTATTAATGCACCATCCCTAAAATATGCACATACATCCTTCTTTTCTGTGCAGCAATAACAACTTTCATCTTTGGCACAGTGTTTCTACACTAAAGAAATACATTTTGCTAGTGTATATGGGAAATATTCCTTCCAGATACTTTAATTTACCTAATTTCAAATTATTCCCTGTATATAAAAAATGGTTATAGGGTCAGAAATGAAATGATTTCCAGATGCTGGATCACATCAATATTTTCTTGATCAATCATTAAATATTTTAAACTATAAAACTTTCCTATTAAACAATTTGATGCTGATGAATTATGTAAAAATGAAGTCTTGTGAAATCTTGTTTAGAAATACATATGAAGTATACTGCTGTCTTCATAGCAAAATAAAAGAAGTCCATACTCTAAGTTGCTGGATGCAAATACTATTAAAAGAAAATCTTGTGGACTGCTATGAAAAAAAAAAGGGGGGGGGAAACCTGAAAAATCTAAAGCTCACTTGCTACCTCTATTTAAAAAATATAAGATTGTGGAACAGTTTGTTTCCATGCACTTTTGGGTATGCTTGAAAGGTACTACATATAACAGGCATTAATCCATTGCATAGATTTCTCTGGTGCACGTGCAAAAAGGAGAATCAGATTTTTAATTAGATTTTTTCTCTTAAATGCTGAAACTGCTGATAGCATCCATTTGGTTCCATAAAATACATGATGTCTTTCCTCAACACTGCCGTTTTGGGTGGGGATCAGATTGGCAAGTTCTGAATCTGTGTTTTAAAGCTGACTGGCATTTGAACATTAATGGGGACATTTTTTAATGCCTTTATAAGGATGTTCTGGGCAAAGAAAAGTATAGCTCAAACATAAAAGTAACCCATTCATAATTTTGAAGGATAGAAAGTAAATTTGTCTCCATGATAATTATCAATCTATTTTAGGTCAAAGCACCATCATTATCAGTAAAATAGAGTTCCTCATACTGATGCTACTCTGTTGAAAAACGACATGACTGCACATTAATCTTCAAGCTACATGTCAAAAAGAAAATAGCTAATTCAAGGAGCTTTTCTTTAACATCACGCAGAGACATCACTGATTAGATGACCTACACAGACTAATTTTCATTGTTCTGTCAGGATAGTTCTGAAGAAATCTGCTGGAAATATATTTCAGGCTGAGTTTGATTGTGTTATTCCAGACATAATAATTATAAAGAAATTTGGAGAAGAAAGTAGGAAGCTCCAATACAGCTCCTACAAGATCTATTTATTTTTCTCCAAGCTTAGAGGTCAAAACCAATATGTTGTTTAATAATTTTGTAATGATCACACTGCCTTTGGAGATAAAATCCTTAAAGGGAGGAGACTTCTGAGTGGCAGGTGACAGGATCTCTGTCTCTGCACTTCTTTCTGCCTTGTCTAATTGAGTCATGGTAGATAGAAAATACCATGAGATCCTCTTCTGTCAGCAGAGATTAAGCTTTGAATGCCTGGTAACTTCAGTTAATGTGAGAAATTAAAATATGCTGCCAAAGTGTTCTGTGAGCAGGTTTCCCTTGGGGTCAAAGCAGCCAGTGAAGGTTTTTGGTACCGTCAGACTGTGAGAAAACAGTGAGATTTCTGGACAAATCAACCTCACAAGAACTCCTATGTTCTGTCGGAGATGATGTTGTAAAACTTCCAGAAGCTTTTTTGGGTAGGATGGGGGAAGACAGACAATCAAACTCATGGCTATCTAGATTCACTGGTCATCAGGTCTTTTTAGGTTCATCACTGGCCCCTACACCTCATGGATATAGCAACGATTTTCTGTGCATAATTTCCCAACTTGCATCATTTTTTCAGGGCTTTCTGCAGATGTGCAAATAAAAATATTGACACTACCTTATGAGTATGTACCTTACCTAAACTATGAATGTTGTGTGAAAATATCCACAATTTTAAAATGTCTTGTTTGGTTTGAACCTCGTTTTTGTTTTCCAATTCTCATCACTTATGAGCTTTTTAGAAGTTGCATCATCGTTTAGCGTGTTTCTTTTGCTAAATCACTAAGAAAATACAGCAAAAATCAATCCCAGGATCAGCACTTGTGGCAGCCCTGAATTTCTGATCATTACAACTTGCTTTAGTGCCCAGACACTCTATTTTTGATATTTCAGCTAGCTCATAGAGTGTTTTCTTCTCACAAACTTGCTCTTGTACCAACATAGGATAAACCCCTATAAAGTAGGCTTTAATCATTTCCAGTAGGATGATAGTCAGAATAGTTATGCCAAACTTAATTCACCACTATCAGTTAGTAAGATCTGTTTGGACCTATTCTGGATGTCACATACACAAAAAAACATGTAGCTTTCAGGATTTTACAGTGACAAGATGAATAGATTAAACCTCCAGTATCTATATTGCTATAGATTGCTATTAATTATCATATGTCTCTATATTATATAATAATAGACATTATTATCATATGTCTATATTATACATGCATAGCATACTATTAGTGTTCCTACCCACATTACCCTGTTTATGCTATTATTTTTATACCCTAAAGAGATCCCTGAGCAGATGCAAATAAAATGGTGTAATAGGGGGGAAAAATGTTATCAGTACTATTAAAAATTTCACAATGTTTGAGAAAGTGCAAAATAACACGGATTAAAAGCCGAAGGAATTTTAAGTTTGTGAAAGAGAAATTGAAAGCAGTATGGTTTCTTCCTGAGGAAAAAGGGCTAATTCCTGGCATGCCAGTAAGGCTGCACTCTTTTCAGGAGATCACTGATTATTGCTAGGCAAAACAGCTACTGGTACAAATGGTTCCTGCTGTGCTAGGCAGACAGCTTTAAAATTATCTCTGAGATCCCAAATATACTCGAAATGCTGCCTTAACATTTCCTAGAGCTTGGAAAAGATACTGCAATGTTTCCGGGTGTAGAAACTGGGTTTTAGACAGATTTAGCTTCAAGTAGCAAGAGGTGCTTCTCAAACTGGTTGAAAGCAATGTGCTCGTGCCTTTTTAGTAGACTATGTTATCAGGAAAGAATATATTCAAAATAGAGGTTAAAATAAAAATTTTAGCAGATCTATTTTTTATTTTAAAATTACTTTGACAGTTTCAGAAGAAAAAGTATTTTTTTTTACTACCAGTATTAAACTTTTCAGCAGTTTGAGTATTTTGTTCCATGTAGTTAGGTAGGAATGGTGTGATGCTTGTTGCTTGTTTAAATGGCTAAACAGATTTATTTTTCTTCCCATTATATATTCCAATATCTATGTTATAAAGACAAATTTTAAACTGGAATTCCTAGCTCTCATCACTGTTCCTGGATAATTCTGAATGTCCTAGGGTGACTTTAATAATGAACCCTAAATTTAAATAATGGATGAAATAAGACTTCTTTTCTGATTAGAAACGGATTAGATTCTTATTTGTACATATTTTTTCTCCCTCTGTTTACTCCCTTTTGAAATTCAAACTTCAGACCCAGATATCTTCCTGCTTTGACTGTTTCTGAACACCCAAAGAAATGAAGATGAATATTAGCTTCTTGAGAAATGGAAGCTGTATTTTGGCAGAGTGGAGGAATTGCCTGGCTTGGGCTGTATATGCCAGCTTCTCTATTCCCTTGCTTGGTCTTTCATTGCATCTTCTATTCTGGTTTATCATTAAGTCAGGGAGATTACCAGATAAAATGAGCTGTCTTTAAAACTCAGATTAACTAACTGCTGGTATTCTGTTTCTTACTGACTGCATTGTTGAATGAATGAAACAAGAATTGAGCAGGGACAGATTCCTCATTGATCTTCTATCAGCAGCTCTGTGGCCATTGGTATTGTGGTGACAGATGTTTCTGATTTAATGGCTTTAGAAACAAAGCTAGTCACAGAAAAAAAAATTCTAGTGCAGCTAATCTGAGTTCAGATTAAATCTATAGGATTTGTGCAATGATATGATGATTCAGTTTCAGCGACATAAATCCAGGAATCGGGAAGCTTGTGCAATTGGCTTTACCATCTAAGAGTAGGAAATTTTGTCATTTGCTGGCTCTCTAGCCAGCTCTTTGGTAGTTCCAGTGACTAGTTTGTCTGGGTGAATTAGGACACCAAGATTATTGCTATTAAACACACAAGGATAAACAAGAGAAGTACAAAGGACTAGAGTATTTAAATATATTCAACTTAACAGAAGTCCCATGAAATTCAGTCTAGAAAAAAGAGTTCCCAAACTGCAGTTTTAATAATAATTTGTGGCTCTTTATTGGGAGTGAATCTGGTGGGAAGGGGACTGGAGGCAGAGTGGTATGAGAGGAAACTTGATTAGAAGTATAGAGCACCTGTCCTACAAGGAAAGGCTAAGAGAATTGGGAGTTTTCAGCCTGGAAAAGAGAAGGCTTTGAAACAACATTCTAGTACCTAAAGGGAGGTTACAAGAAAGATGGAGAGGGATCATTTACAAGAGGATGTAGTGACAGGACAAGCGGTAATGGCTTCAAGCTGAAAGGCAGTAGATTTAGTTTAAATATTAGGAAGAAATTCTTTACAGTGAGCGTGGTGAGGCATTGGAACAGATTGCACAGGGAGGCTGTGGGTGCCCCATCCCTCAAAGAGTTCAAGGCCAGGCTGGATGGGTCTCTGAGCAACCTGGTCTAGTGGAAGGTGTCCCTGCCCCTGATAGCGGGGGTGGAAACTGGATGATCTTTGTGGACCCTTCCAACCCAAACCATTTCATGATTCTATGATTGTTGGATGTGGACTTTGTCTTCCGATTGGCAAAGAATCCGGATGGTGTCAGCATAATGGTGACAATAAGGAAATCAGGTTTGGAAACTACTGCTGCAAGGAATTAAAAATTACCAGAGACAAACTGACCGACTAGCCATTGATTGAGAGAAAATGGAAGATTGTGGAAATTCCAGGTGGCTGGGAGAGGAGAAGCTGGTAATAAGTACTGATGAAAGGAAACCTGAGGTAGCATATATGATATTGGGCAAAAATATTAAGCATACAATTTCTATAAGCATCTAAACGAATAGTTAAAAGAGGACAGGCAACATTACAGTTCTTAAGAATAAACTGCGGTAAAACTATAATTTTCTTAACTGAAGAGCTGCTTTAAAATATAAGAAGAAACTTTAGACGTAATATACATCTTGTCAAAAGACTTCTAAGATGTTACTGTCCATCTGACATTCTTCTAGAATTACAAGAAAATATGAAGGGGACATAACCACCATAAGCTGGATTCTTACATGATTGGAAAGATTTATGACCAATAGCTAGCTGTCATCCATGGACATTTGAAAATATCCTTTTCAGCACCTTATCCAGATCTGTTTTTATTTAATTTTATTTTGAATGTCTAAATGGAATTCATGTTCACTTTTAAATATCAGTAATATGAAATTCAAGAAAGATAAATGTTAAACATTACATCTGAAAAGAAAATGTCAGAGGCATAAATACAATGTTCTGCCTATGCAGGGTATTATAGAAAATTGTCTATGGAGGTCTGCTAAATGACACTTTGTGGGCATTAATCATACTCCCAGCGTATCTTCTTTAATTGAACTCTATAAGGGGGTTTTCTTCACAAGGAATTACTAAAGCTGCTTGACATTGTCTACTTTGTCAGTGAATTCAAAGATGAAAACAAAGACAATTCAAAAGAAAATTATACCAGTGAAGAGCTTTTAGCAAATGTAATGGGCAAAGAAAGTCAAAAGAAATTTGGTTTGCTGAGATCTGCTGGAATAGCGTGTTTTCAGAATAAATTGACTGTAGAAGGAGAACACCAATCAGCTTTTTCTTATGCTCTTCTAGGCAAAAAAGAAAAAGATGTGAACTTATGAACTTGCATACCCACAGGCATTCACATTTAGATGTTGGGAAAATAGATTTTATGAGTACAGAAACATTTTGAAATGCCTGTTAGATATTAACTGGACAAATGTCATCATCTGTCATGGTAACAATATTTTTTATTCAAATTTGAAGTCAGCTTTTGGTGTCCAGTTGATTTGTATACTGCATGGCTGCCTCTTGCTTAATTCCTTTGTCCCAGGTGCCTTTCCACCAAGGAAAAGTGCCAGGGGCACACCACAGCATATGGGACTTATAGCATGTATGTGCAGTGTCCTCTGGTTAAAAAAATATAATCTAGGCTTCAGAGCGTCAACTATTTTTGTTACCTTCATCAGCCAATGCCTATTAAACTAACATTAAAAGAAGAAAAAAAGTTAGCTGGAAAGGCTTCTCTACAGCTATCAAACTATGAGGCTAGAGAGACAAAACAACAAGCTTCTTTGGAAATATGATTGTCAGTGCTAAAAGAGATGTATTTTTTAAAATCTCAGTAGGCAAAGTGAATTCAGTCTGCGTGTAGTGTTTAGAAAGCTTTTATTTCTTCATAGAAATGATACTTGGTTTTATGTTTTTGCTTTAATGTGAAATTTACATGGCTAAAATCCAAAATGAGTAGATTACTTTTAATAGTTTTCATCATCTATAAATGTCATTAGTTCACTTTTTGCCACATTTTTCTTGATTGAAGGATATTTCACAAACCAAATCACTGGGATAGCCTTGCTGCAAAGTAATTTCTCTTGTGTGCTGATAGAGTTATGAACTTGTTAAGAAGAGCATGTATTTAATTACTCTAAGTCAAGCGAGTTCATTATATGAACTCTCAAGTCGCAAATTGAACTTTAACAATATATCCCCTATGTAAAACTAGAAGCCTGACTGGCTTCACCAAATTGTCTTTAGTGGCCTTGGTTGTCATTTGCATATATTTTTAATATTAAAAATGTTTTTTTCTGTACTGAGAGGAGAATGAAATTTATTTTTGACAGCTGGAATTGAAATACATTTAAAAATAATATATGCATAAAATTTATGATTTGGAAAATAAACATATTTGTTTAGGATTGTTCCTTTTGTTAGGTGAAAGTTAAATATTCCCATGAATATATTTTCTCTGTTCCGCGTAAGTGCCAGATGCTTATTTTAAGTACTTGCATTTAAAACCTAAAATTAAAAATAGCTGAATTTCCACTAAGTGCTCCAATATGGAGCTAAATAGAAAGTAATTATCTAGCTCAAAACCTGACCCTATTCATATTTCCTCATGTTTGTTTGTTTTTCAGTTGAATGGGAGAAATATGAGTACCGTGTTCATTATACTGTTTTAGTACTGTAATTGTGGGATCTACCAATGTGGTAAGACATTAAGACACGGAATCAGCCCCCAGATTTCTGAAGCTGAGGGAGGTTGCACTGAAGCTGGGTTGCACAACAAAGCAACTTGAGTTTGTCTTCATGCACTGTATGAGATGGCCTTTTTATCTGAGCTCAAAATCATGTACCTGTGTTTTTGAATGGAGAATGTGTATTTGTATTTAGGGGAGGAAATATGGCTAAATATTGTGTATTTTTCTTATTTTAACTGATCTCTTGTAAATAATTCGGGTTTGGTTTTTCAAACTGAATCAAGGTATTTCTCTGCCCTTTTCTTGCAGTAGCTTTCAAATGATAGAGAGTTAAAAGCCTTAAAGGACACAGGCAATGGGACAGTGATAGGCAAGTGCTTTAATCTAAATGTCTTGTCCATCTGTATACCTCATAAAATCTGCTTAGTGGTTTCCTATTTTTACTTTGTGGGCTCCTTAGTAGTTATCTATGATTGCATCAGATAAGTGGTGCTTCTGAAAAATATGATAAATGTTCAGATACACTCATTTGCTCAGCCTTTGCAGACAAATGCATTGGAAAGACCAGGTTACGAGTAGAGATCTCTGCAAAGGAAGGACACAGTGTTGTAAGGCAGAATACTCTTCCTGAATTCTTGCTCTGCTTAGTTTGGAGCAGGTCTTTGAATCAAGCTTTCCCCAGCTCAGAAAATGTACAATGCTGGTAAATATTCAGTAACCTAATCTTGGAACTATTGCTTAAATAACTCTGTTTTTACTAGAACAAGAACCTGAACCCCTAGCTTTCACCTGCCATGTACTGAAGTTACTGAACTATAATGAATGTCATGCCTGCCTTATTCAGTGATTATTTATTCTAAGAAGAAGGGACAAACATGGTAGGAGATAAAGTCGTTCAATTCCACTCTACCTTGCAATACTGAACTGGGAGGAAATTCCTGTATCAGCTTGAATGCTCAATGAGCAGTGAAGTTAGGTGAGGAAGTGAAGGAGGTGATTAACTGGCTGAGCAGCCAAGCCATGGAGCTGTACAACAGCAACTAAGGGTGTGTTCAAGTCTGTCTCACATTCACTGTGCTGACTCTGGAGATTACTCTCCTTAGAGGAAGTCTGTGCATCCATTACTATTAAAGTTAACAAATCTGAGAAGTGAAATCAAGGCACTGACTACTGTTACTCTCTTAGGTAAAAGAAATGGCCTTTGGACTATGTAGTGAATGCCATATACCTAAAATACTGCCAAGAGCTCAGCTGTATTTCTAAACTAGATATAGCTAATTTTGTAGAATTTGCTCTGGGGTAGCATTTTGCTTTGCTAACAAGAGATTGTTTTGAAAATCTGAATGGAAAGACACATGTCTTTTACCCCCCATGAACAGCTGAAATGTTTCTAAGCTAACTAGTGAACTGTTGTAATACAATTGCCTTTCATGAAAGCAGTTATCTTTGCATTCATTCATTGATTTCTGATCTCCACTGGAAAATGTATTAATGACAGTGTTTACTGCTGCTGGCTACTTGTGACCTCTTTTCTCATATTTTCTTTACCAGGAGGAGACTGCATGTCTTTAACAGAGAGCTTTGTTTCTGACTCTGCTGGTATTTTAACTACTGCTACAAGTCTGATGCAGCGTCAGTGCTAAGTTCCCATTACTGGTCAAATGATGGAATGATGAAAGCACTGGGTCTAAAAGTATTCTATACTTTTTACAACAACAAAAAACTTCAAGCAGCAGCTACTGTGGATCAGCAAGGCTACCATGAGCTCATTTGGGTAAGCACCAACTCTGTACTATCACTTCAGAAACTCCAGCTGGGTATGTTTGAGTACACATAGAATACGCAATTAAGCAGCCTTTCAGTCATGCGGTTTTTCCAGTGTAAATTTTCATCCATGGGAGGACTTGGAGGATACCCATCCATCTCTGGGATTTGAGCCCAGAATATTACCTATGAAATCTAAATCTAGTCCTACTGCCTGTGTTATGTTAATGTGAACGAACAAGTTGCATAACGTTTTGTTCAGATAGTATTACTAGGGCAAAATTAAAATTGCATGTGGAGAGAAATGACCTTGAACATGTGGAGGTTTTTTTTCTTTTTTTGATTAACATATTGCCCTGCTCCAAGATTTATTTATTTATCACTTTTCACCAGAAAAGCAATGAGAAACTCAGAACTGTTCCAGTTGAAATGTTTGTTTAATCCACAAGATGCCTGCCTTGGAACATCTGTCACCATGATATATTCTCCAACTGCCTCTTGCAGATAGCCATATAATACATCCTCCTATTTTAAAAATGACTGTCCTCAAAAGGGATGAATCAATATGACTTGTGTGTTTCAAAAGCATTACATAGGAAATATAATTTTCTGTCATGATGGTGGTGTCAATAAACATCTTGAATGTTTTTTTTGAGTTTTTTGACCAAATCCTATAAAAACACATAGTTTTTCATGACCCATAGTCAATGGGTCATGAGACTTTTTTTTGAACTCTACAGTTTTACATACAAATGAGTTGATGCATCCATAGTAACTAACTAACCACACATGCAGTCTTAGCTCAGGATATTTAAGTTACCTAAGCAACTTAAGCTGACTCAGGATGAAGGAGGTTTACAAGTTCAACACTTTGTAAGTGGGAAATAATAGCTAGATTAAACATACACAATAAAGAAGGAAAAAACCCCAAACTGGACATTTCTGGTAACCAAAGAGCTCAGGGAAGAAGTGAAACTGAGTGGTGGGACTTATTTAAATGTTTCCCCACGTGGAAGTATAAGGAGTTGTCTCTAATCTTTTCGCATTGAAAGACATTGTAGGCTAGGAACAGATTTTAGTATTGCAGTACCACTGTGAAGTTATCTGTTGCTTTACTCCTGTTAGCTAAAGTAGTGCCAGGGCTGTGTAAATGAAACAGTTTAGCCACAGAACATCTCCCTAGTGTTGGATTGATAGTTGATTACAGGCTTGAAGTTATTAAAAGGGAGGAATAGAAAGTGTCACTGAACACTATTGGCCCTGCATTCCTCAGGTCGTATTGCTTGAGCAGGAAGGGATGGAATTCTCTTTCATCCTAAGTAGAACACAGGTAAAGTGATTTGAATCATTCTATGTAAATTTGAACGTGAATGGATTTGCATGTCTTTCAAAGAAATTCTGTAAAAGCACAACACACACGAAGACAAGAAAATATGGGAGAAGAAACTTGGGGAAATAATGAGAGGGATGAGACAAATAGGGGCATACCCAGAAGAGACTAAATCCTAAGAAAACCAGATACACTAACCTCATTCTGGTTATAGCCCAAGCATTGACACAAACTTTTATGTAGGTTTCATGTAGAAAATTAATCTGAGAATGAATTAAAGGCCCCAAACTGCCCTACATATAGGAACCTCATCCAGTTTTCTAAGCACATTTATCATATTCCTGAGTTTTCTCCAGCATTCCTTGAATCATTGTTAATATCCTTCAACCCCCACAAAATCTTGTTACCTCATTATTAAGCCTGCTGATCTGCTGTTTGGTCTCTTCTGCTTTGATAACGAGCACAGCAGCACCAATTTCAGCCTCTGAAAAGAATTCAAATTCATGTAAATGACAAGAGTATAATCACTTAGAAATGATCATACTGTTCTTGCACTACACCAATCCTTTAAATTTAAACCTGTTTTGCAGTTGGCTAGAATGAAAATTAAACCATGTATTTAATGTTCATTTTATAATGTTTGAGAGAAGTGCAATTAATAAAGTCCATACTGCTCTCTTCACTCTGGACTTGAAAGGAATGAAAACGACAACCTTGGTGCCATCCACATGACAGCTTGACACTTTTAAAAATCATAAATATGACTAAACTTAAATTATTATTTTCCTGCTTGGCTTTCAGAGAAACAATATACATCCTAGTTGCCCCCATGATAAAGGCATTTAGCTATGTGCGAGCTGTTTACTTTTGAAAGAGGGGATGCTGGAAACAGTTCCTCTGTCTCTTTTTAAAATTCTTTTCCCCCCCATTTTGACAAATTCTATTGCTTTATGGTGCTGCTTCACCAACCTTTTCAGTTGTGGGTCATTTAAGACTCCTAAAACCCCTTGTAATTCAAGGTTTTCACTTTTGTAAAAATCTATATAGTTCCATACCCCTCCACTTCTCTAAATATCTTTAAAAATATTGAGAGCCAGGTTTACATATGGCTCTTAATTAATTGGGTATTTTTTTGTTTGGTTGTTTTGTTTCTTTTGGTTTTTTTTTTTTTTTTTTTTTTTCCTTCTTATTTATGGCTTGTTTTTTTCCCAGTTTGGTATTATAATATTTTTACATTCAGTTTTGTCCTTGTGTTTAGCACCTTCCATGACCAAAGGTTTGGGAGCATGAGGCAGATTGTACAATTCTTCTGGTAAAGCATAATGCATGAAAAACCAGTTCCTTCCACAAACTGTTTTATCATGACTGTCTGTTAGCACAAAAATAACAAATGACCTTTGGAACCTTGTTGTGGTTTTTTTACAATTATGGCACTGAAATGGTACTGAGAGTACAAATATATGTTTAATCCATTTATGCCACTAGTGAGGATGAAAGAAATAAAGGGGAACAAAAAGCAGTTATGAAAACTGTTTTCTCTAAAAAGTGATTTTCCCAGGCGATGCTCACCTCCAGTTGTAGGAGATAACCTGGATTCCTGCCTGAGCTGATCAGAGCTGAAGTCAAAGGTTTGGCTTTCTTCGTTATGGTTTCCATCCTCAATCCCATCGACAATTCTGTTGAGAAAAATTGGAGTAACAGAGCAGTTTCATAAACATCATGTCCATAATTATGTTGCAATAATTACTCCTAAAGGGCACATTTTTAAACAATGGTAAATTTTTCACAGCATTAAGTATAGAGAGAAGCAGAACCTGTTATATTGGTGTAACTTCTTGCTAGTCACTAAAAATGAAAATTACTGATAATGGAAGGAATGCCAGGCCAAGTGTAATTAACTGAGATTTCAAAATTTTCATTACTTTCACAGCATATTCTAGGTCCGATCCAAAACTACATGGACTATATTTTGTCTTTCATATTTACAGTAATGTGCTGCAATTCTTCTGCAACAGAGGCTTCACTATGCTCTTGTGCAACTAAAATCTCCTTGCCCATAATCAGGCTCTCATATTAGGTTTACTTAGGCAGAGCCTAAGCCTGAATATAATATATTTATGAAAACATCTCTGTAAACGTCAGTCAAAAGTATAATTTCCATGCAAATAGTCATTCTAAATTTCTTTAAAATGAACTAGTTCAGGCAGGGAAATCTTGTTTACAAATTTCATATAGGAAGATGCACAGACCAGTCTCCAGTGTCCCAGTTACATTAATAATGGTATTGGATCTGACTATTAGAAAAGACCTTTTTACCAGTTATTTCTACCCATGCATAGCAGTTATCTGTAATTTGTAGTGTCAAGAAAGCTAAAGGGAAAAAAAAGGCACATTATTTTATACAATAATCGATTTCTACATTCAAAGAATAGATAACAGGTATTGGAGGAATCAATATACAGTATAAAAATATATATAATATTGAAAATAATTTTCTGCTCTCAGCTAAAATAAATTGTGCTATAAAGAGAACTATATTAAAGTCAATAAAAGAGAATCATACAACTGCCAGTTGACTGATATGAAGCATCAATTTCTTGTTTTGTCCAGGAACGAGCTTCGTATTCTGTCTTACAGCAGACAGATGAGTTAAATACTAATCTGGAAGGGCTAAGATAGAAAATTCTTAGCCTCTCAGTCCTTTGGGATAAATTTGTGATGATGGACATTATACTTTTAATCTAATAAAGATATTTTCAGGAAAGCTTCTTGACTGGAAATGCCTGGAGAAAAAGAGCAAACAACACAGAGATATCTGTGATGTATTGGGCTTGAAAGACCCATATAACTCAGACCTCTGTATGAATACCACGTGTTCTCATCTTTTTTGGCTCTTCCTGTGGATTTAGATCTCCGTGTCATGTCTGAGTGTTCATGATGCCAGTTGGATGTTACTAGACTTGACTCTAATCTTAATCAGCCTCTGGTAGAAGAGGAGGCTCAAATGTCGTGCTTGAGCAGCCCTGGCCTACACTGCTGTCTGCAGCTGAGAACCAGAATGATTACTTTGTGTGAAAATTTCTATAAAACCCATTTAATGTCATTTGGCCTCACTGCTTCAAAAGGCAAATTTTAAACACCAATATCACTTTTGCAGAGGTTTCTAATTATATAAAATGCTAACATTATAACTACCTTTAAAGCACACAGGAGAAAGCTTACTCAGATGTGACTTGGAATTTATACATGCTACATTCTTTACAGTGTTTTAAGATTCAGTCTAAAAGGAAATTATATTAGCACAAATACCTAGTTAGGAGTGCCAGGCTTCTCTGTGGAAAATATATAATGTGCAATATGCTTATTCATATACAATGATCTGGCTGAGGAACTGCATAACCTAGTAAATTGAAAACATGAGGGGACAAAGGTAATTGGTAAGCCTCATCCCTCTCTGAATCAGCTGTTGTACAGCCCTGAATTCTATCCTGAAGAAAGAAAATGCCACTCTTAGAAGCCAAAAAGTCAGAAAATATTAACATGTGACCTCTTCCATGCAGTTGCTTAGGGCTGGAGTGCACTCGTCTGTGCGGGTCTAAGGAGATTCAATTACATAAAACCTCCTCCTAGGGCTGCCTTTATTATCACTTACATTTTCTTCCTTTTGGTGCTTTTCCACTTCACAGGCAGAACCCAAAAAGCAATTGGGAAGACCAGGGCTGTATTCTAGAAACTACAAATCTAGCTTCTGTTCCTTGCTCAAAGAGCTCTTTAAAAATTTGACCCAGTCTCTGGGCATTATTGCTTTCACTGTGGGGTACAAAGACAGAACCTGAAGCACCTGTAAAGAATTCTAATTAGTTTCCTCTAGGAAATATCCGCAGCAGAAGTTTCTTAAGAAGCTGTGGTTATGCATCTCAGACAGCACTGACTGGATATTTCAATCAGAGTCTTGACTTTCCCTTGCCTTCCTTGGCCAACATTTACCAAATGTAAATGAAAATTTTAATTAAGCTCTTCTAAATTTTAATTAGGGTCTCATTTTCTCCTTAATGCTCACAAGGAAACACTTAAGACTATTTTTTGAAGTGGTATTAACTTGTCAGTTTAAATATTCTAATAATATAAACTCCTTCCAGGACATAACATGAAAATTTTTTGTCTGGAAAAAAATTTCTGAAAAACATGCATCTTGGTCCAGTTTTCCAGCCTATTAACAGCATTAGCCTACAATTATAAAATTATTAATGGAAACAGGAAATAATATATTCAAACATACATTTTCATATTTCCTTTCGCAGCCTTAGATGCCAACGTCTGGCTGCATAAGTTCGAGCAATAATGAGCAAGACTACATTTCAGCAGAAAATATAAAAAGTAGATTTCCCTGAATTACCACTTATTTTGTGAATGATAATGACCTTTACTCATAGCTGACTGAAACAAATTCCTATGAGATCTAGAAAAACAAATGAGAAAATATCACATAATGCTATGGTTTTGTTGGCGTAGTGGTGTTTTGTCAAAAGTTGGACCTGATCTTGGAGGTATTTTCCAACCTAAATGGTTTTCTGATTTCTATGATTTTATGAAAAAATTAATTGTTTTGTATCTGGGTACTAGTTGAACCGTGTCTGTTCATACTGTTAAAATATATGATGAGGGGGAAAGGGTTCTGTGTAATCTTCCATGTCATTTTTATAATTGCATGTCTAGGGACTCGTGCTTTGACAGAGTTAAACAAATATTGTTCAAGCTGTGGGTATTTCACATTTGCAATGGCAAGTTCCTGAAACTTCCACTCTGCCTCTAATGAATAAAGGAAGTGCTTGAACATGTAAACCACTTCAATTTATAGAAGACAAAGCTTGAACTGTAAGATGAATTACTGCATCTCCTCGTATGTATGCTTGTCATTTCCCTAAAGAACTGGCATTAAAACTAGGATTGCACTGCAGCAATTTAAGAGCAGGTTACATAAATCACTTGTAAGTAATGTACAAATTAAAAAATGGAAATATTTTACATTTTACACTAGTAATATCTCAATGAACTGTCATACTTTTGTGTTAAAAGACACAGAGAAACAGATTTGCTAAACTCTGTATTTAATGTCTGTATAACTTCCATTATCAGATTTCCTGTCTCCAATAAAAAACCCTCTAAATATTTTCCAAAATTGCTTAGCAATTGTTTTCCATTATAGTTCTGTACTCCAGTAATTTTTTGTATTTTCTTTGCTATGCTATAATTTCTTTCACTTGCTTTCTAAATTTTTCTACCTCTGATGGACTCAGAATGTTTCATAGTGCTATTGAGGAAATGAATATTATAGACAAAATGATACCATAAGTCCAGACTATTTCAATAGCCATTTTTGCAGTTGCTCACTTTTTTTCACTGTCCTTTTTGTGGGCAAAAATACTTTAGTTTACAATGAACTTCTAAAGTCATAACATTCTGCATAGTGTGCAATGGTTCCTACAATACTGTGGGATGAACAGAAGTATAAACTATTAAAGAATAATTCTTATAGTGACAAAATGATGGTATTTTTAATAGGAGTCACATTATAGATAGGAGAATGACCATTCATAACTATTACCTTGGGCTCAGATCAGGTGGGCCGCTGGCAGTCAGTGCTGACAGGTACAATTTAAGGTTTTTATCCTTCCTTTTGGAGTAGTAATGGATCTCTGTTTCATGTTTGGCTCGTGAGGGGTTTGAACTGCAAGCACGGATGGGGGAATGGAAGGGTACAGTTCCTGAGGCCAGCTGCTTCAAGTTTCTCCCTAGGTGGCTTTTGCTGCTTGCAGTCTTCTTCTGCTGAGAGCTATTTGTGCTTCGTGTATCAATTGGTGAAAGGGTGCTGCTTTCTTCTTCTCCCTCCTCTTCCTCATCTTCATCTTCCACAATAGAAGGGAGTCTCTTTTTTATATTTCCATTTCCCTTGAGCTCTGTCTAAAAAACCAAATAATACGTAGTAATATTTGTAATATGTGTAAAATTCAGAGCCTGATATTGCAGAAACACATTTTTT
The DNA here is from genome assembly GCF_028018845.1 of Melospiza georgiana. Classification (NCBI taxonomy): domain Eukaryota; kingdom Metazoa; phylum Chordata; class Aves; order Passeriformes; family Passerellidae; genus Melospiza; species Melospiza georgiana. The sequence goes on along the minus strand of NC_080430.1, from coordinate 37,469,205 downwards.
CTGCTGTTCATTCTGGAACAAACGTAGACCTAACACAGCTTTCATTTCTCATTAGAGAGAGCAGCTTTTGTAACTTATCCACACCCTCAGCTATGACTGTATGTGCAGATATAAGAAAAATACAAATTAAAAAAGGTCACTCGTGATGCGGTCAGCAAACCCACTGCAATATGTTTTCTTACCAAGAAAGAGTACACAACTAGTTCTTACAAGCCATTTGCCATATGTACACTTGAGAAGATTAATTTTGTTTAGCTGAGGCATTATTTCTTGAATGTTATGCTACCGGAATCTTGGTGGTCCATAGAAGAGATCTGAGGCTGGTTATTCAAATAATACCAATTTTTTACATGGAACTTTTTATAATGTATAAATGGCATTTGCATCAGTTAGCTCAAGCCCAATGGTCTCTGTGTCCTTCTAAATTTTTGTAACTGAAGTAATTGCTGGGATGATAGACAGACTTTTCAGTTCACTCCAAGTCCTGTTAATGCACCAATAGTGTGATGGTTTCAGCTTCAGAGCTGAGTCATCAGAAAGCGGAGCTATGTCTGGTTTTGAAAAAAAAAAAGCAATTTAGATGCTTGATGTTGGAATCATGGAAATTTAGAGCCAACATAGACCTGTGCTCTATAATTTATGTATTAATTAAAGCTCAATGTAGGTGATCAATGGTTTTTTTGAAGTTACAAAGTATGCTGATCATGAGTGCTGACGCGTGCCAACATAGACAAGATCAGACCTTAACTCAGAAATTGTTCCATTTATTCCCATGGTACAACTTTCTCTGTATTGGTAGTAGGTGAATGGCCTAAGGCAGACTCAGGTTCTAGGTCAAATTAACAAACCAAGTGCAACTTCATGGTTTCAAAGGGAGTTGTTTTTAAATTTTTTTACAGGCTAGTCTTCTTAATCAAGCTTGATTAAGGCACTGTTAGCTTTAGATAGAAAACCTCAGATGACCCTGCACAGTCAAAAATCCCACGTTCAGGCCAAATGAGATTGGCTGGGTGAAAATACAGATTTGGGGAATTTATCCAAATATTCTAAGCCCCTATTAGCATCTGTCTAAATGTTCTGTGGCACAGGTTTAATTCTGTTACAACACACTTTGGTTGAATGTAAGCTTTTTTCTTGGTATGTGTTGACAGATTTAGTAGTATCTTTTAATTTGAGGTATATATGAAGAGGTAAGAATTCCAAGTTTTGACAGAAGGCATGTCTTTATAAAATAGAAATGCCTTGTCGTCAACTGTAGTAGTCATTCAAAGGCTGTTATGATGATTTACCTGTACAGGACCTGGCACTGATACTGCCTATACTCTACAGAGAACGAGTGTTACCCATATTCAAAACTTTGCCTTGGGTAGCCATGTATCTAAAATGTAGTTGCTATAGGAGGATATTCAAATTTAGCACCTGGGAAAAAATGATCATAAGCTGTTACTCATAAAATGGGCAGTGGCAGAACTATCTGCAGGATGCTATTTTAATTCTCATTCTGAAAAAAATTGAAGTCTGTTTTCAAGAAGGAAAGGAAGGAGTTTGTTCTGGTTATAATTATGTGCATATTCAAAGTGAAGCTTGGCATAATTAAAATGTGATCAACATACCTGGGATAGTGTAGGCTTGTTGGATAATTTTGATATTACCTGCAAAAAACAAACCAAAGAGGTAGGAAGTATGTACATCTGTACAGTTTGGATTCCAACGGGATACAAACATCTAAACAAAAACATTTATGTCAATACAAGAAAAGACACTCATGATAAAATGGCTGTATTAAATTAAATGATGACATAACACTGAACTAAGGATAATCCTTGCAAACAGGTGCTGTGAGAGTAAAAAAAAAAACGTTGTTTCATCTTAAATAAAAAGCGAGGTAATAAAAAATAAATTCTTTTACTTTAGTAAAAAGTAAATCAAGACTCCAAACCTGCAAATAAATGTAGATGTATGAAAGCATGGCTGGTAGATTTCAGTGCTGGTTTAGTGGAAGTGCAGGAGCAAGTACTCTACTTTGGCCCTGCTCAGCTTTAACTCCTGTGCCAGCCTAGTCTGTATGTGAAGATGAACTAAGTGTCTCCAGCATCTTTGAGGAATTCACAAAAGCAGTGGTGAGACTGAAGCAACTAGGAGCAAGATAGTCCTGAGGGAGAGTTGTCCAACCTATTCAAGACCCTCATATTTTCTTTTATTGAATTACACAGAAAGTAAAACATAAGAAAGGGAAAAATAAAAAAAATTACACAACTTTCAAGAATAACTACTTCTAATAAAATCCACTGGAACTGCTGAGTAATATCTGTTGTGAAAATTCTGCTGTTTATTTGAACGGCCATACATTGACTGTGGGCAAGTCTCTGGCAGCCTATATACTGTATTTATAAATATTTCAGTCTGCCAGGTAAAATTTTGATAGATTTTCTTCTTCTTTCCTAAACCCACATGTCAAGGCAAAAAGTGCTGTAACCCATCAGTCAATTAATTTTTCTCCAAACATAGGTAGAAGTTAGGCATTTCTGAAAGTCATTTGAATGTCTCAGTTTGTTTGACAAATGTTTTCAGAACACCTAAATATTCAAATTTAGGCACAGATTTGAAAATAATAATTTGCTTAGTTTTATATTTCTTTATTTTGTTCCAATTCTTTCAGGTTAACCTAAAAACTGTTTTGTAGTGAGGGTACTAGTAGTGGTATATTATACTAATATAGAATATTTAAGTTTTTGTAAGCAGAAATCCTACTCCACAAAATCCAAGCCAGTGGCAGGTGTATCATTAAATGTAGAAATACTAATACTAATAACTGCCAAACAGAGCAACTGCAGTAATGAGGGTATGTAAACAAAATAACTGCTGTGTTCTTACTGAGTTAGAGTACTAGGTGTTATTAGCAGAGAATGAGATGTCAGATACTGAAATCTCATAAGTGACATTTTAATCTATGCCAACTGAAAAATCAATATCTTCAAGATTCAGGATGAGAGGAAACTAGAAATGTGCTAAAATATTAAAGTCAGGATTAGGAAGTACTACTGGCCTTCTTTGCACATATGCTTAAAATATTAGTTCAAAATTGTGCCCAGAATTCTGGGACATCAGTTTGCTTGGCTTCTAGGCACAGCAGGAATGTTAAATAGCAGCCTTAATTAAAATTCCAGGCAAATCCAAAATATTAGCAGCTTCACAAAAACCATCTCAGAAAGTATGCATTTTCCTGCTGATGGCTTTAGAAGCGACTTGTCACTTGTAATTTGTAAAGTGGGTGAAGATTTCTCTCACTTTTTGTTTCAATGTTGCTGTTTTTCCCTCCCTGAATACTTGTTAATCCTGACTGTACATCCTGAAAACACAGACAAAGAAATCATTATGTGGGTTTTAAGCTGTATGACCGGTTGCTAGCACTGTGCCCCTGCTCCTGGACCTCCGCGCTGCTCCTCAGCACAGGAGCCACAGCCACCCATCGATGCCTCTCTGCTCTGCGTCACCCTGCCTTGGCCACTGCAGCAGGGGGAAGCGGCCTGCGCAGCAAATGGGGTCAGTGGCAGCACTTGGTTGCCTTGTGACCTTCCCAAGAGAAGGGTAAAGGAATTTTTGAAGGCAGGTTGTTCTTTGCAAGGAGACGAGGGAGCGCTCTCAGGAGGGCGTGTAGCAGAAAAGAAGAGTAAGTACGAACATGGAGCCCATGATGTGAGAAGCTGCTTATCAGACTTCTCCTGCTCCCCCAAACAACCTCCTCTAATCCACTGGGGACTATTTATTCTAAAATATCTATATTTTCAGACTGAAACTATGGAACAATAAACTATGGACCTATAAGCTATCTTTCCTATAGAATAAACTCCACAGTAAAAAGCCTTTTAATTGCTTCTGTATAGATACACAGCAGCCATACTCATTGCCTGTCCTGCACACACAACAGGGGCCTGGGCTTTATGGCTTAGTAGCTGAAAGCTGGCAAAAGAAACTAATCTGTGCCCAGAGAGAATTCTCGAGGATTTTGCTTCTAAACTTGTTCCAGCACCTCCTCTCTGTCTCTCCCTCCAGTCTCAAAGAGAAGAGATGAAAAAGAACTTGGACAAAGCCAGTCCAAGTGCAGTAAATTAGAAGCCCTCATTTTGCACACAGCTTTATCTTTTTAAAAATGTAGTATCAGAGTAAATAATTAGGAGGTGTTGCCCTAGTTTCTAGGACACTAAAACCTTTTATTTAGGGCAACACACTAGACCTGTCTTCTGTAAAATGCTCCATTTTCTCCTTATGCCAAGAGTGGGCAAATACCTCATATGCCTGCCTTTTAAAAGAAGTACAACTCTTAAAGGATAAGGGTTGCTGGAAGAAAAAACACAGATATTTAACTTACTATGCATTGAGAAAAAACCAGAAGGATTGATGTTAGCATGACTAATGTGAAATACAGTCAAAGAGCCTAAGTAAAGTATGATTTCAGCCCTGGTTTCTCTTTATGTCCTGTGAAACCGGCTATAAAATTTAATTTTACAAGACAAAACAATAATAGATCATGTACCAAAAGCAGACTCATAAAATTCTTCCATGTATGGAATCACAAATCTAGAATCTTCCAAGTTTTTAATATCTTAATACAAAGATTTTAAAATTTCAGTAATCCTTAACATTGCTTATTACAAGCACAAAAAAGAACATTTTTCCATCTGAAAACACAAGTGGTTTGCTGTTGAAAGCAGTGGTCTGAAAATTTTTTCAGTGTCAAGAGGCAGTAGTCATTTGTAAAGAATCTCTACCAGGAACTGGGACCAGCTTAGGTAATTAGCTATACAATGATTGAAGAAGAATTCCAATGATAAAACCCTATAGAGAAAAATATAGAGACACAGCTAAATTGGAGGCTAATTCATTATATGTCCAGTCAGTAAGTTTGCATGCTGAGGCTCAATAGAATGTTACCAGTGTTTGCTGGTCTGAATCTTGTTGCCTTCACAAAAAGTAGGAATAAAAATAAAAACATAATTTCACTTATTTTATTGTAATCTTTGGTACTAAAACACATGAATAATTCTTTATACTGAGGAGTCAAAAAGATAAAATACATTTTCAGGAAAGGATTTGAAATCAAACTGGAGTATCAGTGTTCTTGGTCAGCATTGAGAAATGGGAAAAGCCCATTGAGTAGCACTGGCAGGGTGGGCAAAAGCCCCAAGAATGCAAGCCAGAATGTTCTATTCTTTGCAAATTTACTGCATGGTAACGGAAAATATACAAGTACAGAACAGGAGATTATGGTACTGCTGCAAAACTTAATGCCTCACATGTGCTCAGGCCTCAGTTTTCTGTAATTAGGAAATTTTAAATGAAATATCACAAGTGGTCTAAATCACAAAATACTTAATCACTCAGAAAGAACTTGTTAGATATAATTGTTTTATACTGAGCAATTTGCCATCCCCATTCCCTTTGTGTTTTTATTTTTTTTTGTTTTCTTTTTAAGACTTTCTATTGTTCATTGACTTGTTTCTGTATTTTCACAGGGTTATTCTTATCTCTCTTAATGGACAGATAAAGAAAGAGTATTTTGTGGAAGAAGGTGTTTCCAGCATTCTCATAATGCAGACTACATTGAATAGGCAGCAAAAGTTGAACAGCAGATCTGTCACAGGTGTTTTGTCCTGGGGAGACAGTAATTGTGAATTGCCATAAGCTCTGCAATCTCCTGTTAAGTTGCTGTCCTGAGAGTTTTGCTTCTTTGTAATTAACTTGTGAAGTTGGTACAAATGTTCTGTAACTGACTGCTTGTGGTTAGCTCTGGATAGTTTGGATAGTTTTCATTTTTTTTGCAATTGAATAGTTTCTTGGTTACAAAATTCTCACATGAGCTTTTATATTTGGTGTTCAAGTTTACTTTTCATATATTTCTTTAAAACCTGAATGTTAACCTCACTGCATTCATTTTTTTTAAAATTATACTTTAATTATTTCATTAGCAATACAGGATATATTGCATTTCTTGTTAAAAAAGATTATAAAGAAAGCCAAAGCTAATATTTCTGCCGCTTTTGCCACATTAAGAATAAATAAATGGGAAATGTGGATGGTATAATTAGTATTTTTTACTTCTATATGCTTACATCCCTTTTCTGCACCCCAAAGCAGGAGAACAAATTAGGGTCTCAGCTGCTCTAAAAATGCATCTTTCACAGTAAATCAGTAGCTCTGTAGCAGTAAGAATTAAAAAAAAAAAAAGAAAAAAGAAAAAAAGAACAGCCTATCAATAAGATGAAAAGAAAACAAAAGAAGGAATTGTTAAAACAGACAATAGACCTGGCACTGACTGTACTGTCTGGCAGGTTGTATTTTTGGAAAAGCTTTCAGATTACTGCAGAAAAAAGATATGGTTGAGAAAGCTTGTTAATACTCCTACAGTTTGATTACAGTCAAGTAAAGACTTACATAATAGGAAATACAATAAAGGCTAACACCTTCCAAAGCAATAAAACTTATATGCTTAACTTCAAGCAGCTCTAAAGTTTTAAACACAAATATTTGCATGATTGGCCCTGGATTGATATTCTGCTAGACTCCTCAATTTGAGGCTGTAGATACAGTGAAGGAGTTGTGTTTTATTGTTAGCTTTATCTTTAAATGAAACTTCATACTAGTGTTTCTGTAAATTTGTATATCTAACTTCAGAGAGTGTCTTGAAAAGAACAGAGTGGGACAATGAAGTGGATATTTCAGAATAATCTCCCGTTTAATTTATTACTGCCAATTGCCTATTTGTACATATTCCCAAAGCTGGACAGGTGTTTTGTTAGCACTCACAGCTCAAATGAGTGAATGAGTGCTAGCAAGCGCCTCCCTGAGGATTGCAATATGTCCATGGAGAATTTTTAAGAAAATTGCTTGAATTCTTTGAATTAGCATGACATAAAAAGAAACTCAGTAATAGAAATCCAGTATCAGTTTTGGACAATGGTGGAATGAACAGTGAACATAGTGTGATTAGCAATGGACTCTGCCTCTGAACACTTGCTATCTCTGCAGCGCTCTACTGTGTATACAGTATATGTGTATAAAATGTATGTATATATTTATTATTACAATCATGTTAGTATTTGCCATTGTTTGAATTCACTGAATGTTTTCGGTGATATGGTAAACAATAACATGATCATAATAATATAATGTAATTTATGTCTTGGATATCAGATCTATTTTCAGCATAACTGTATTTGCACTTATGTAGGCTGGTTTTGTAACTCTGGTTTCACTGGGTAGAAGTAAAGATTATTAAAAAGAAAAATATGCAGATATTTTTGATATAAGTAAAACTTTGGCTGAATTTGTACATACAAAATTTTTGTTTTTATATGCTTTCATATCTTTGAGCAGAATGGTGGGTCTAGATGACCTTCAGAGGTCCTTTCCAAGCTCTGTTATGTTTAAAGAAAAGTTGCACTAAAAACATTACCAGCTCAAAACTGAGAACACACACTTGCATCAATGTAAAATGCCAGTTTGACACACAACTTGCACAGATTATAGACAGTTTTCTCAAAGACTACACTACATTTAGTTTTACACATTTCGGCGTGCATCCTGAGGTTATGAGGACTCTGCAAGTCATGTAGAAACGTTACCACATAAGCCACTCTGACAGAACATTAGATATCAAGATAGTCTCTGCCCTCAGAACTAATGTTTTTATAGAAGATATTGTGGTACTATCATTTTCTTCATTAATTAGTACTATATTAGCCAGAATAATAAAAGGACAAGTTATTGTAGAAGAGCTTCTAAATTTAAGGTCCCCAATGAATCAGTGCTTTATCAACACAAAATAAAAGGAATAATAATACAAAAAAATTTAAAAAGAATCCACTTTCCAAATTGATATCATTTAAAGTTTAGCTATATTAGGATTAATTCTATTTTCCATTTTCACAGTGTGGAGACAAAGATAATATTAATATTGTAAAAGTAATATTATCATGTTCCCTAAGGCACTCTGAGACATATTGGAAAAAAGTTATCCCCTAGCATGCCTGTCTAATTAAAATAGAAATATGGTTAGATTTCAAGGCAATACTCTGAAAGCCAGGAGCTTTTCCTGTCTAAAATTCTGTTTAACACAGTGTTTTATACCCTCCTCATACAACCATCTAGAAACATCAATAAGCTGCTTTGCTAGCCTGGATTTTTTTCAATGTGTTACCCTCCGGTTAAGCTTTATAATCTGATGCAGAATGTAATAATCCCAGGAAGCTGAATGAGTGGGACTGAAGAGTGCTCAAAAAGAACCAAAAGCTAAAATCAGAAGTAAAATTTCATCACTTATTTAAACATGTTAATTCTGGTTACTATGAAATTCTTTTGTATTTGTCAAGAAAGTGCTAAGGTCTACTTGTGAAAATCTTTTAATAAGTAATGTAAACCTTTTAATAAATACTGTAAGGCTCATAATTCCTGTCTCTTAATCCATTCACAAAAGCAAAAGAGTTGGAATTTGGGGATGAGTCACATATACCTAACATAGTCCCAGACTAATGTAAATAGGTTAATTTCCTCCCATCCTCTTTGTCCTTTTCCATATCTTCTGTGATTCACCCTTACAGTGAATTGGCCACTTGTTTTAGGTGCAAAATGGGAAAGACGTCTAAAAATCCAGAAACAAATTAAAAAAATATAAATAGAAAAGATTTCATAATTGCTCAAATAATTTGTGATGGGATGAATCTTCTAACTGGAAAATGACCACAAATCAGCAGAATAAATTACTAGAGACAAAACCAGACAGTGTAGGTGTCTGTGTCATTATTTTCAAAAATATTAGAATAACTGAAGGCTACAGAAATGAAACAGGAGATTATAAGTGAAAAAAGATTCTTCAGGTAAAGATACTAGGAAAGAAAAAAGGCCAACCAGTCTATCTTTCTTGAATTACATGTTTCTTCGTTGCCTTATTTCTCAGCAGCCTACCATATTGAAGAATATATTAGAAACACAACAGTGAGGCGATTGTCTTGAGAGGTACCGGGGGGAAGAGATGGCTCAGAGGCACACATCAGGCTCACCTGTAACTGCTAGAAAAAAAGCTTTATGAGCTACCAGACCAGAAAAAAAAGGCATCAGACTGGCCTACACTATAGCTTCAGGTCAGCCTTGCTCCCGTAGTAAATGAAGAAGTTAATTGTCAAGCTGAGGGTCTGGAGGAAGAACTGACTGTAAACCTGCACAGGGAGGAGGCTATTACAGCACATTTCCTTGTTTGAAACAAGCATCCAACTCAATAGCCAAAGATCCACCAAAACACACTTACTGCCGTGAATGCGGGTAGGAGACCTATGGAATGTTTTGCAGAGAGCTATTGGACAGAGCTCATTCCCAAAATACATTGCATCCATTTAATAATAAAAATGAAGTGTAAAATAGGTGAATGAACTGCTTTGATTTTGTTTGTTTTTTGCCAGTGCTCACACCCATAGGAATAAAGAAGCTTAGCTCATTGTGTGAGTGCTGCCTTGTTCAGCAATAGAATAACTATTTTTTTTTATTTTTTGTGAAGAGAAGAGAGAGAGAGGGGGAAGTAGGAAAAAATTCCAGATCGTCCCAGAAGTATAAATGAAAAATCTGAGTAGCTTGTAAGATGTGAGAGCCCTGAGTTATATTTGACAGCAACCCTAATTGGAGAGTAGTCTGTGCACAGAGGCAGGTAAGAGACCTACTCCAATGAACATAACAGGAATCAAAGTTAATTATATGCTACTAGTTTTAAAATTTAGTTTTTGACAGTATGAGGAGCACCTTCATTCCTACACTATAATCACTGAGAACTTGAGAAGTTTATAGGCTCCATATCAAGAGGTAAAAAGGAAAAATTAATATATGTTTTCTTTCAGGAAGAAGCAGTGGCTGTTCAGCCACCAGTCACTTAGGGCTTCTACCAGAACAACCAGAGCAAAGGGAACCATATGCACGGGGAGGAAAGAGAAAGACCATAAACAGTTGGTTCACAGTTTATTTTAGTTGTTTGTTGGGTTTTGCTTTTTGAATAATCTAGATACTAGTAATCTAAATACTAGACTTCCATTGCTTTAGGTGATTTATTCAATTCTATATTCTATCTGTTGTAATAATTGCATAGAAACACAAAACCTGGCATTGATTGGTCTCTTATTCTGCAAGATTTGTACTTACTGACAATAAACACCAGTGAGTTACAGCTGCAATAATAATACATGATCCTCTACCAGACAATCTCCTGACAAAGATGGGTGTTTAATATGCTCTAATCATATTTAAAAATTAGAAGTTTTCATCAAATTTATCCAACCCTACTGTTAAAAAAAGGACTGGTTGACTTTTTTAAGGTAAACCACTTCATTTTACATAGCTGCTGGGTGTTGTGAAAAAAACATCTCCTCTATTAAAAAGTTGGTTGGAATTATTTGGGAAATGTTCTATGAAAATTACTTATTATTAAAAATATTTTGCAACTTGTGACTGTCATACACGGGTGCAGGAAGAACTGGGATCTAGGCTAGAGTAGAGGAATAGTGACTAAGTATGGCAGCACAGTAAGAGCTGATTTGGAAATTAATTTTTTCAATGCATGACTTTTATTATAAACACTCAGGTAATGCCCATGAAATAAGTTGGTTTGGTTTATGTTTGTTTTTTGTTTGTTTTTTTTTTTTTACTTTGGAAGTTAAACTCATCAATAAGTGTGACATTCACATTCTTTGAACAGAGAGACAATTCTCTCTCTCAGGGGTTTTTCCTGCAGAAGCACAGAGACAAAAAGAAAAAAACAATTCTTATCTCTACTTGCTGCTCCTGTTGTTTTGCACATGTAGAATGTGTTAGGAAGATTGTTTACCTGAAGTGATTTGTCAGTTGGATTCTGCTGAGGATTATTTTTTTTCCTTGGCCAATTGGAAAAAGCTGTGTACTGACTGTCGGGAGACAGTCACGAGTTTTCTTTAGTACTCTTTGTAGTATAGTCATAGTATAGTATAATGTAATATAATATAGATTAATTAAGCAATTGTTCAGCCTTCTGAATCAATGGAGTCAGATGCCAATCATTCCCTGCATTGGGGGCACCCTGCTTTTCGATAAATAAGTAATCATGTGACTGGTTCTATCAGGTTTTCTTATCTCATAAAACTTGCCAAAGTTAGAAACAACTTTAAAAAAAACAACTTTTTTTTTTCTTAATGTTTATAGAGTAGCAAATATAAGTTGTTTGCTTCTTTAAAGTGAAATACTATTTTCTATGCAGACAATCAGTGCATTAAAAAAATCTGAAATTGCACACTACTTTCAATGCTGATTCATAATAGATAATCAAATATATAATAGAAAGTGTTATTGCTATATTGGAAAACAGCATTCATAAATTCAGATTACCTACAGTAGAAATCTAGATCTAGAAAATGCATGACTAAACAGGCAAGAATGAATTCCTGTCAAATATGTAATCTACTAGCTGAAAACCAAACAGTGTCAAGGCAGGATTTAATCTCAATTTTGTGCTTGCATTCAAAATATTTTTTGCTATTCATTTTCTGACAACAAGGGCAATGCCAACAGTTAGAACAAAGAAAGATAAAAGTCTTCAAATAAGCAGCTAAAATGACATGGAGAGGAATTACTCCTATGCTTTTAAAATACTTAAGGCTTAGCTGGAATGAACCAGAAAGCTCAGTATATTTTAGATTAGAATTTGTAGACATTTTTCTTCCCAAGCTGTGCCCTCTATTGTGTCCACCAGAGCTTAGAGCTACTTTCACCTTTACAAACAATTATTTGGTCAGTTTTCAGATTTTCCAATACAAAATGAGGAGCATCCCTTGGAATTTCTTAGGTATTGCTAATAACAACCTGAGCTTTATTATATTAAAAATTCCTCACAACTCAGTCATTAAAATTTAATAAATTCTAAACACCAGCCTCTTCAAAGGGCAAGAATTAATCCCTATTTGTAAGATAATGTTTTCCAGAGGGAAGATGGGGGCAGATTCTTTGGCTTTATTGCTTCTTGGTTGCTAGATTGCCTTTTAAAATGTATTTGTCTATTTATTTATTTTATTATCAAGGAGCCCAGCTAAGGTGCACTAAGACTCCATGTTCTCTACTGAAGAAGGAATCTACCACATTTTCATGAAACCTTGTCCTTATGTTGCATTTACATGGCAATGCACTGACAGAATCCACCCTTCCTTGCGATTCACAGACAGAGTGTTTTCATTTTAGAGAACAGCTTCCTCTTTGGGGAGAGGGGAAGGAACAGCTTTTCTAGGAGCCAGAACACTACTTTTAAGCCTACAAAAGGAAAAGCAGATTCTTATTAATTGTAAGTCCTATCTACAAACAGAAATTTTTAGCTCTCCAGGAATATAACTTTTTGAAAATGACTCACATCGATACAGCTTTAGTGAGACAAAGATTGTGCCTGAATGTGCTTTGTCTTCCTTTGGGACTAAATTAAAGCTTGATAGTATAGGTTTTTATCAGTGTGACTCTAACCAGCTTTTTATTTTTTTAATCTGAAAAATCTTGTCTACACTGTAAATTCTTTTGTGCGTATATAAGTAATAATTAGAAACAATAAACTCTCCCGAAGCCTACAAAGATATTGTCAAACATTTACTTATTCTGAGTTCTTCACAGCATATTCATAGGATAATTCAGAGTTATGAACAGCTGCTGCTACTCTCTGAATGCATCAAATAACACATTTTCCAGGGGTGGTGGATAACAAAATAATTTCCAGTTTCTGTCATATTAATCTATGGGTATATGATGTATCCACATACCTTTTCAGAGCCCTCTTTTGAGTGCTCAATTTTATCAAATCAGATATGGGTCATTCTCACTGCCTAATACATATGAAATCTGTAATTCATAGTGAAAAATTATACAGATAGGGTGAGGCATATGTCAAAATCTGTGTCACTCAGCAAACTATTTCCTTACTATGACAACATAGTCACAGACCTAGATAAATTGGTAGAAATGGGTGAATCGTTTTAATGTCAACTCCAGCTACCAGAAAGATTATTATTTTCTAACTGCCCCTAATATTTGAATACATTTAAAACCACAGTTGCTGGTTTATTGATCAAAAGGAGGCAAAGAAAGTAAGGGGAAGAATAAGCAAAATCAACAAAAAGTCTTGTCTCCTAATTCATAGCTTGCTGTGATGAAAATGTATAAAAAGATGGCAAAATAGCACTGCTAGTGTAGCTGAACACAATGGTTTAAATAATAAAACAATTAGTGACTCCTGGCTTAAGAGTTATCATGAGGAATTGTTCAAACTCTATCTCTCTGTTTCTGTGTCTGTTTCTCTACCTTTTACTTATTACAGCCTGAAAGAGTTGTCTGCTCCTATTCTTGAAATCTGGGCTTTCCTCCCAAGATTGCTAAACAGCTCTTTCAGTCTATAATCAGACAGTTGCACTTTCTACTGGTAACTGGGACAGCTGGTTGCATCTCCTCATTTTACTGGAAAGGGACACAGCTATGGAAGTCCTTGAGCCTTTTCCACAGTCATACCTTAATTGGAGTTTAGTGCAGATGAACCACATCATTATATATCCTGTTAGACTTGCAAATGAATGAAGGAAACAAATTTAAAATATTTCCTGTTTGTGTAGGTAGGGCAGATATGTAATCTTCCAAGCACACAATTTTGACACTTTAAGAGAAGGACACTACAAATGATTTCTGACCCCCTTTTTGTCCATATTTTTCTAATTCAGTTCAAATCTCTGATTCAATTTTAATCAGAGCAATGAAGGTGGAAAGAGGATAGTGAACAACCAGGAATAAATTCTTATTCCTTCTCAGGATTTTAATGCTGGCTTTAAGTTTTAATAAATCTTCAACCTACAGTAGATTTTATGGACTTTGACTGAAAATGCAATAACATTTTAGGTCAAGACTGAAAGACAACTCATAAGTCATAGTGGGGAAATTCATGTTATTTCACCCTGCAGTTCACCTGACCCTAAATACTGCTGATGATTAATTTTAAGTATTAAATTCACATTCAGCTACAGATTTACAGTCATTTGAAGCATCCAAGAAAAAGAGAGTGAGAAACAGACTTATTCAAATGAATAGATCTACTGTTTAACTGTGGGAATGTTCTCCAAACCCAAAAATCCCACAAAGAAATTACAGATACTCTCAAAAGTAAAATCTCCTTATATTGGGAGAGGGAATTCAGATACAGTGGCCTAGCTGACGAGCTCTCCCATAACACCATTCCTAAGTGCTGTATTTAAAGAAAAAAAAAAAAAAAAACCAACAAAAAGAAGCAAGAAGCCATATTAACACGCCCAAAAACTGTAAATCTGAAAACTTCTTACTTTTCTCTGAGAGTAACCATCAGATAACTCCAATTTTTTCTGTTTGCAAGGATATTCCAGCTAAAGCGAAGACAGGGTATACTCCTGCTGAAGAAAAGTGAGTGGTTGACCAGGAACACTTGCTACTGACATAGATATCTGTCCTCATTTTTGAACCCTGTTTTTGTGGTACAGTTTTTGGCTGCCTTATTTATGCTGTTTATCCTTATTGGTAAGTAAAATGGTTGGAAAAGAAATGAGGTGTTCTATTGCAAGAGATATAGTAGCTGAGGGGATAGTTAAGCAGAGGATGTAGGCAAAAGCGACACTCATAATCTGTCTTGGATTTTGTTTATCTGCCTGTGACACTGGGTGTTATTCCATGTCAGGATATTTTTTCCTTTAATTTTAAGGTAACAGATCATACAATGAAAATATGGAATAGATTCAAAAATGCTCTAAATATTTTCTACTTTAAAGCAGAAAAGGTACTTGGATGTGTCCCACATTACTTTAAATCCCTCATAGAGCCTGAAAAACACTCACCTTCAAGGCTGCTGTAGGCTCGCTCTCAGCAGAGTCCCTACATCACCCAGCTGACTTTAATTGGCCAGAGTTGTCCCTGAATTTATAAAACCTGAATGCAGCTGAGAGGGTGACCCTCAGATTTGTCACCATACAGAAAAGCATGAAGCAACACATTGAGGGGATCCATCATGTTCCATGACAAAACTGTAGCAGGGAATGAAATAATCTTCAAACCCTATCTCTGCATGGAGTTTTACTCCTTTTCAGATCAAACATTCCTCCCTGAGGGAAAAGTGTTAAACAAACTGATCACCAGGCTCTCAGAACAGCTGTGTAGTCCCAGCTGCTGTTTTCAGCAGCAGGAAGTTTGGAGACATTTCAAGAGACAAACAAATGAGATACCCTGGTTATTTTCCTCTCCAGAAGTACACACTTATATATGGGCTCCTTTCTGCTGCAATGGTTTAATAGAGTGTTGCTGTGGAAACACTGGCACCAAAGTGCACCTAATAGGAAGCTATGTAGAAAAATCAGCACATATATCAAACTCATTGGGTTTTGCACTGAAAAATACTTTGGTGCGCTCTCCCTTGGCATTATATTTGTCCCCTGTTTTGAGAGTATCCTAGTGAAAATTGATGTTTTTCTAATGTTACTTCTCTCTGTGTTAGGAGAAGAACACAACAGAACAAACACCTGAACTGTTAAACACCAAATGGGAAGTTTAGCTATAATTGTCTTTGAGCATTCATGTGATAAAGTCAGAAAAAGAGAGATGTCATAAAAGCTTTTCACTATTAAAACCCAAATGTACATATTTTCTCTATAATAATGAAAGTAATCATATAATCAGTGAAATTACTTTGGTGAGTCTGTACTGAAGCCTTTCAGGAGTGCTTTATCTGGAATTTCTTCTTGTTATGTATTTGCTTGGGGTTTTTGTTTGTTTTACCTTTTTCTTCAAAAATAAAATACTCGTTTAAGTGGAAAAGCACACTTTAATTGCAGTGTATGGGAAACAACTGTTTTTCATTTTCAGTGTGTGTGATGACATTCTTTACTAAAAGTGATAACCAATGATGTATGAAATGAGTGTTCGTTAGGCTGGCACATGATCTTCTACAAAAGGTATGGCTAAAACCCTTTATTTGGACACATAGCTTACATAACTATGACTTATTTTTAGACATAAACAAAAAATATTAAAAAACCAAAGAATTTTGTTTCATGGATGATGTTATGGAAAATGAGAAGCAGAGAGGTCTTTGGATATTTATGATCTGACCAACCGATAAAAAAATTAAAATAGGTAATATCTGAATTATCAAACAAATGGAATCAGCGGTTCCTTCAACACAATTTACATATTATGTCTTTACTGTGGCAAAATTATAAGAAATTACTGAGGTATGTGAAACACCTGAAAGAATAACTGCAGAGACCTTTAAAGATACTTACATCACTTTCATGGCCTTCTCTTAGATTGTAAGTGAGATCATGCTGGATGTCTTCAACAAACTTGTGAGCATACTCTGGGTACAGGTCAAGCACTTCAAAGAGACCTTTGAGTATAATACATTGGAGGTCACAATATGTTAGAGCTTTAACATCTGCGTTTGTTTTAATCACTTGATCCCTAATGGATAGGTTTGCTCCAATTAAATCTCCTTTGCCTGAAAGAGAATACAAAAATAATTATCTTCAAAGCTTAAATTCTTTACTTTTTTGAATCATAAAGTTGTTTGATATAGTGGTATACCTGAACCTGAAATCCCATTGTTATTAACACCTTTTTTAATTAATATTGCGTTAAAAGATCATAGACTAATTTTTTTCCTCTTTTTGCAGGTGCAAACTTATACACAATTAATTGGAGGTACAAAAACTAATTTCCAGACAGGTAACTGGCTGATTTAAGGGAGCAATAAATTAAATATGTATAAAATGAAGATTTACACCAGTAACTAATAACAGGTGCAATTATTTTTCAAAAAAGATGTTGTCAGGTGTTTTTGTGGTGTCTTAAAACATGCAGGTGTTAAGGTAGCATTTCAACATTTCTGTCAAAAGAAAAAAAATGCTTAAGAAAGAATTCTTGGGCTGGTTTTATTTTCATTTATGGGCAAGACTGCCTTAGAGCACTGTGACTCTATTAGAAACCTCAACTGACCATCTATTGAGGAGCACAAAATTTTACAATTAGAAGTTTCCATAAACGTCTGATCTGAGGTATAAATTCCAAAGTGTAGTCATTGAACCAGAGGTTTTCCTCAAAAGTTAAAGCAGATGGTCTTCGTTAAAGACCGGGACAGTGTGATGGAATGCATTCTCAGCAAGTCATGGGTGATACCAGGCTGGGGGAATTGGTTGATGATACTGAAGGACAAAGTTGCACTTAGGGGGACCTCAATGAAAGATAAAATGGCTGCTAGGAATATCATGAAGTCCAACAAATCCAAATGCCAAGTCCTGTATCTGGGATGAAAACCCTCCCTAGAGCGGCATGGACTGGGAACTGACCAGCTGGGCAGCAGCTCTGCAGGAGAGGCCCTGGGGGTCCTTTTGGGCAAGCTGAACATGAGCCAACCATGTGTCCTTGCAGCAAAGGAGTTCAAGGACCTCCTGTGCAGCATTAGCAAGAGTGGAGCCAGCAAGTCCCAGGAAACGACTCTTTCCCTCTATATTTGTCATGTCTCACCTGCAGCACTGTGTCCCCTTTTAGGCTTCCCAATAGAAGACAGAATATTGACAGAGTGAGTCCAAAAGAGACTACCAGGAATAAGGGACTAAAGAATATAATTTATGAGAAAAGGCTGAAAAAATGGGCTATTGCTCCATCTTACAAAGAAAAGGCAAACGAGGGATATTATTGCTGTTCAACAGCCCTGCAGAAAATTGTAGAGAAAACAGAGTTAAACTTCTCTTCAGAGTGCACGGGCAGCAAGATGTTCTGGGCACAGGGTGCAATAATTAAATTCTCACTCCAAATCAGGAAGTGAAAGTCAAGAAATGATGGAACAGCCAGCCTAAAGAGGCTGTGGAATTGTGAGCATCCTTGGAGATGTTCAAAACTTGCCTGGACATAGTCAATATGACTGACATGAATTTGCCCTGCTTTAAGCAGGTTTAAGTTGGGTAGCTTCTGAAAGTCTGAAGATCCCTTCAATCTTACATTATTCTGTGATGAATAAATAATAAGTCAAGACTGTCACATCGGAAAATCCACCTAGCATGTGATTCCAACTGTGAATTACACAGGAAATGGGCAGCTTACAGAGTAAGTTAAACTAATCAGTCAACCATCCCTGAACTTTCTTAAATAGGATAGTTTCACACTGTAATGTATAATTTTTAGTACCTTAAAATATTTTTTTTCTTATTTATGTGGAGCTTGAACAACTTTCTCAACAGTACATGTCATAAACTCAAGGTCCCTACCTTGAGGGATTTTCTCTTATGCTAGGAATATACATATATTAATGTACTTTGGTGTCTCTTAAAAGTCTCAGTTAGTATAAATGAGAATTAGAATGAGATTGGGTCAGTCTGGGAAAGAGAAATTCGTTAGGTACTGATAGCAACTGTCTTTGCTCAACACAACATGTATTGCTACATAATAAATTACAGCAGAAAGCAAAGCAGTTATACACTTTTACATTTTACTGTAAATATCTACAATTCCTTAGATTCTATTCTATTCTAATTCTATTCTAACAGAATTAGAATAGAATGTTCTATTCTATCTAGAATTCTGTATAGAATATCTATTTAATTCTTCCATTCTATTCTAATAGAATGGAAGAAATCTAAGGAATTGTAGATATTTACAGTAAAATGTAAAAGTGTATAACTGCTTTGCTTGCTGCTGTATTTTATTATGTAGCAATACATGTTGTGTTGAGCAAAGACAGATGCTATCAGTACCTTACGAATTTCTCTTTCCCAGACTGACCCAATCTCATTCTAGTTCTCATTTATACTAACTGAGACTTTTAAGTCTCAGGGCTGTCAGTGTTAATTTACTGCTTGTTGTTTGGACATTTTGGACAAGGGAAAGAATTTTTCAAATATACCAAAACTGATCCTCAAACATCCTAATTAGAAACTTTTTAGATATATGAACTGTATTAGTATCCATACTTCATAAACATTTTGAAAAAATGTTAGATTTTTATTGGATTGTAGTTAAAATTTTAGAGTAATTTCAGGATTAAAGATACTAAAATTGGTCTGCTAGTCCTCATATATGTTTATTTTTCAAATGAAAATCATGCAGCAAAGGCTGTAGGTAATAACCTGAAGTTTCATGTAGAATTAATGAAGTGATTAACTGATTCTACCTTGAACGTCAAAATTTGTTATATAACAGAATAATTTCAGCTATTCTTAGTAGCTCTTTTCTTTTTTCTTTAATTGGATAACAAGCTTATATATACATGTTTCTCACAGACACATCTGTTCTTCAATAAATCAGGGACATGTAGTCAAAGTTATAAATGTTCTCATTATGGATATTTTTCAAATAACTTATGGCTAATATTTTTAAGAAATCAATGATATATGATCAAACAGTACATAACTCATATTAAAACATATTCTACCATAAAATAGAAACCATCCATCATTATTAGAGATAAAGTAATAGTCTCTAGAGGAAGCAAAGATGTATTTAATGAGAGCGTTTCACTGAGTTGTTGCTGCACTGCTTGTTAGTGAGAATGGTTCAGTAAACAAAAACTAATCCACTAGAATTAGAATCAGGACAGAATTCTAAAATATTCTGGGAACTGCAAGTAACTCAGCATTGTCAGGGAAAAAAACTGCTGTCTTGAATTTACATGACATCAGTAACACAATTTCCCATAGGGACCTATGTGTTTGATGCATTCACCTTCTGCTGGTGTTAATTAGGTTTAAATTATGAAGCTCCCATTCACTGTAACAAAACATTATTTTCTGTTATGTTTATGTTTTTTGCATTATGATTTCATTAACTTCTCTTAGAAATCCTCTAATCACTTGTTTTGATTGTCACCATTACACAATGATGCTTTAATTAACACTTTCAGAAGTGCCTGAAGATAAAATCATTAATGAAAAATCATATTTCCAATGAAACTGCCTCTAGAACTCTTGCTAGCGTTTAGCCTATGACTTATTTTAATTCATATTTTATACCTCTGATCTATGTGATCCAATGAAATCAAGAGATTCTTAAACTTCCTAAAAACAAACAAGAGATGGAGTGATGTGGTCTGTCAATCTAACAGAATTAAAGAGTTCTGAAACAAATAAGACCTAAATCACATTTATATATTCTAAAAAAGACCAATGAAATGCATTTTAGTAAAATAAAGGAAATTCAATTACAGAAGACCAGAAGCTTCCATTATCAATGGTCTAGTGTAATCCCACAAAACAGGAAGAAAAGCAAAAAAGGAAATGTTCTATTTAACTCTCTTTTATAAGAATATTAAAAGTTATTAGAAACAGATATTAAACAGATATTAAAATAATAATAAAATAATTCTATTCCTTTAGAGTAAAATTTTATACTTTATTTTGCCAATATTTATTAGTGGGAGCATTGCCTGGACACTAATTTTCATGAAAGATTTAGGCACTGACGATCAATGTTCTTTGAGCTATCAATACTACCACCAAATAGAGCAGAAAGCAGCAAGCTGTGTCAATAGCTTGCAAGTGGGTGTTTACACGAAAATAAGAGAGAATAAGTATAAGGAAACCAGAAGTGAAATATTGCACAGCTAACAATCTGGCAATGGAAACCTCTTTAGGTCAAAATAGAAGGAAATTCAAACTAAAAAAAAACCAAATAAAAATAGGAGTTTACATAGAATAGATATTGCAGATTAAAACAAAAAAAGTATTTCTCATCAGACAATTAGGACACACTAAGCCACCAGTCAGTAGTGAAGGTTCTCCTGCGCTGGGGGACAGTTCTTCCTCTTAGAGTCCATGATTGCGAACATACCAAGGATTGCCAGCACAGTGCTGTCCTTCAGGACTTCCATGGAACCTGAGCACACAAAGTAGATCGCTTGCAGGGCATCTCCCTGCCGCAGGAGGTATTCCCCAGGAGCACAGAAGGAGGTTTTGATGTGCAGAGACAGAGACCTGAGGCAACCACGACTGGCACACTCGAAAAGGGAAAGCTGCAAAATCTCCTTGTTCAAGTGCATGGTGATGTCTGAACGCAGCTCGTCTGGGAAGTCTTTTAAAAGCTGTCCAAAAGAGGAAAAAAATGATGAAAAAGAGAAAATTTGTAAAATTATTTGTTTCCACCTTTGCAGAAGTGGACTGATTTAGTGGTTGGGCACGTCATACTGTCGTAAATACTTCCCTCTTATTTTTCTTATCCCCTTGATGAGATGTGCTATTTTAAGAAATTTTAACAATAAATTCCTGAAAAACATGAATAAATAAATGTCTTTTTACTATTAAAAAAAAAATCCCCAAAAGCCTCACTAAAAAAAAAAAAAAAAAAAAAAAACCCTCAGGAAAAAAGGTCAACAATATTGTTTGTATGAATCCCCTCTAATGCACAATTTAAGTTCGTTGAAGTTCTTCTCTGTGATAGAACACAGTAGGCTGCTGAGGTACACCATTGTACACAGTGACATATGCAATGAAAACAGAGAATTTTATAAAATTCATCAATATGTAACATTACCTCCTCTGTAGTGAAACCACTGCAACAGGAATAACTAAAAAAACCCCAGCCTTAAATGTGGTTTTTTTCTTGCTGTTATTTTTATTTTTTTAATAATGTAACTGGACACTGAAGGAGGGGTGGGAAAGGAATGCAGACAAGTTGCACGTTCAATGGAAGAACATATGGAAACTAAAAGACCATGAGGTCTCATTTTTCCTTCCAAGCTGCAAGTCCACAAAATACAGGTTTTTTTGTAGTTTGAGGGGATGTGGCATCTGAACAGTGCAATCAGCCAATGCTTGACCAGGTGGGCTCAGACAAGGTGCTTTATCCATAGAAGGGAAATAATGAAAGACTGATGGTCTCTCCAGGAGCTGTGGTTGTAGTACAGCAGTCACTCACTTTCAGTGTGACTAAAGGTACAGAAAGTACAAAAGCTGAAGGAGATCATTAACCACATCTAGGAAAGCTTTGACATCTAAGTCATTTTTGTACCTTTGTAAATCTTACTAAGCTCCTTCTGTTGCTAAGATGCTGTTGAAAATCCCGTTCTTTGTGCTGTGCACAACACAAAAAGATTTTATCAGGAAAAGAATGTTCCAAACCCCGAATCTTTCTGCTTATTTCCACATTATCTTTAGAGACCACTGAGTTTTATAACACAGATAACAAGAAGCCTAAAGGGAGTTCTCCATTCAAATAACACTCCAGCAGAGAGAAGCCATTATTTCTCCTGCAGTAACACATAACCTGGATAAGTAATTTAAAACAAGCAAGCACAGATACCACCAGAAATATGTCTTTTGATTTCACTCTCAAGTTACACTGTGCAATATTTAAAAAGGTAGTGATATAAATAATATAAAAATTCAGCCTAAATAATTTGTTTACAGTATTGGAATAAGTAAGATGAAGGAAGAAGGAAAGGGTATCAAAGTCCCTCTTTTACAAATGACCTAAAATTCCCATGTAGATGTTTTGTTTACTGAAAGATAGAAATGCCCATTATTGCATTTCTCCTGGCCTCATCTAAAAGGTTTCTGATGAATGCCTCTTCAGCATTTGAGAATCACAGAGAGACTGAATTTTTCTACATTATTTGATGTTTTAAACCTGCTTTTTCAATTGTGTACCCTCTTCCTGGGATAATCCAGGTTCATTTTTAGGCATGGTTTTCTTTGCTATGTAACTTCACACAAGACACAGCATTACAAAAGAAAAATTACCCCCCTCTTTGCCTCATAGTCATAGTTCATAGTCAAAACAATCAAACACAAATCCCCCCTCATTTGGTTACCTCGTTGGAATCAATTCCATTATTGACAGACCACGTGGTTTGGAAATATTCAAGCATCCTTTGCTTTAGCTGCTGTGGCAGGTGATGGACCCGTATAAAGTCCTTCAAATCCTTGGTTCTTGTGTGATAAAGAGACCACCTGGAGTACATCCTCTGAATTATGGCAGTCACATTGCCAAACACCAAGGCATGCATCAGAGCTAGGAAGCATAGAAATTACACGCAGTGTGATTTGTTGATCAATAAAACTTAACACAGAACATAAACAGCATCTTCACAGAGCGAAAATTTCCTGATTAAGAGATATAAGAAAGCTTTTGAATACAAAACTCCTTGAGTAATGGTATATTAATACTGTAGTATTAATATGATTATTCATTCCTCATATTTGAGACACTACAAGTCACTGTCATAGGACAGGGTAGAACAACAACTTATTCTATCTAGTCAGGGTACCTAACAAAATAATTAAGTCAAATTAAGTTCATAGTCTAAGAGAAAAGGAAAACAGAGCACAGAATCATAGAATCATAAAAGGGTTTAGGTTGGAAAGAACTTTAAAGATCATCTAGTTCCAATCACCCTGCCATGGGCAAGGATGCCTTTCACTAGACCAAGTTGCTCAAAGTGTCATCCAACCCAGCCTTAGACACAGCCAGGGATGGGGCATCCACAACTTCCCTCAGCAGCATCTTCCTGAGCCTCTCCACCCTCATAGTAAAGAATTTCTCCCAATATCTAATCTAAGCCTACTCTCAGTTTGAACCATTCCCACTTGTGCTGTCACTGCAGGCCTTTGCAAAAAGCACAGGAAGGAACACAAGTAGGCAGGTATGCTCAGAAAGTAATGAGATACTCATTATGGAAACTAGACTCAAATGGTCAACTGGAAACTACACAGAATGTAATAGATTTCAGAGAACTCATGTAAATAAAAACAATTACCAATGTAGAGGAAGGAGGTTGTAAATAACATTTTAAAATGTATCATATTCTGGGTGGGATATTTAAAAAAGTCAGAAAACAACCCCATTGTAAAGCAGAAATTCAGGCTAAAAGAATCATTTGAGGAGACAAGCTGATTTCTTATGTTGCTGGACAGGGTCAAATATTGTTAAAATTGCTCTAACATCCTGGAGTTTGTCTGCAATTAGTGATTGTCTTGGGAATAAAAAGCCCAGAAGCAAAATTGAAGAAATATTTACAAATATAGGTCATCTGGGTTTGTCTGTGCAGAAATATGTTTTCTTATTTGAGTTGGAAATATCACTGCAGAAATTGTCTGTCATGTAATATTGATCTGATGTATAGAACATACACATCTACAAACTGCTGATTTAAAAAAATACTAAAAAACTTGATTATTTCTCTAAAGAGACGTCTGTCTTTATGGTGCTTGAAAGAAAGCAGACTGACTTCTCAGAGTGACAAAGGAATTGGTTTATAAATGAGACAAACAAGTTGTTGACCTTGTATGTCACTTTACAGAAGTCCAGTGTAAGTGAGAAGAGACAAGGGAAAATAGGAGGAGGAAAGGATGCACTTTTAAATGGTAGAAATAATAGAAATTCTGTAGTTTGGAGTGTTAGAAAACTTTTACAGGCTGAGAAAAATGCAAAGGAGTTGGTAACAATATCTATGTCCTTATTGTGAAGGAGTGCAGAAAAGTAGCTGAAGAACTGCAGTGTAGAAATAGCAGAAAAAGAAAAGGATTATGGATGTAGTAAGAATAGTAAGCCTAACTGGAAATTTATTTCTAAAAATAGTTAGCTATTTCAACTAGGGGTTGCTCATGATGGTGCAGTGAACTGCTAAGTCATTAATGTCAGAAACTGGAGCAACAGAATGTGAGGGACTGGTATAATATTAGATACAGAATATTGTATTAGAAATATGACAGCTAGGTCTGAAACAATTCAGCCAGACACAGATAAATAGGTTAAAGAAATAGTGTAACCTCTTTCAGGATGCAATAATCAATTTAAAAAGGGGGTGGGATAAAGTGTTAGGTGCTGTACGAATGCAAATATAAAATTCACATGTGATATAAGTCCCTCATCAGCCTCCAAAGTTAGGAGCTGACAGTGGAGAGATCTCAGTGATGTTATTATAGGCACAAATATCACCTAGAATTTTATTATTGTGGTAGAATCTGTCCTTACCTATATACATTGGAAGGCAACTGCTTCTTATAATGACAAGCTATTCTTGGCTGTGACAGGCATTAGAATTCTTCATCAAATAATCATACACTTACCCTACTTTCTGTAACAAAACCTATTACACCTCTCTCTAAACTCAAGTAGGACAAGTTCAAAACTTCTAGGAACTATATTTCAAGCAGTGGCCTTTATTTTAATAGGTAATTTAAATCACATTTTGCTTAGGGAACAGAGGAACACCTCTGATCCCATATAGGACTGGAGCTACTAGAGTGGGCCTCCAATCTCTTAAATGCAAAAATACACATTATTTGCTGAAAGAACATGAGAGTATAAGAAAGAAGAGTATAAGACAGAATATGGTATGATCACCTGTTGGAGGGCAGATCTGATCGATATTTTAGATGCTGGCTGTCCCAGGAATTCTGGTTACATTTTAACATTTTAATAAGTAAATTTTCTTTCCAACTTTAAGAAGACTTACTGTATTGAACAAGATCTTTCATCTTCAGAATATGACTTGTTAAAAATTTAAATTTCAAATTTATAAATTTCAAATTTATAAATTTCAATTTTATAAATTTCAAAATAAAAATGTATGTGAAGAGGCCAGTAAATATGAAAAAGGTATTCTATATGCAATTTATTTGTTAAGTTTACATTTTTTTCTGTCTTCAACTTTTTCAAGGTTTAATTAAATTTACTTCTTTTTTTTTTTTTCAGTTTTTAGTGCCATACATTAAAGAGATACAGCAAAATCTACTGATAAACTAACTCACCTTATCCATTACACCTGAAATTTCATTAACTAATGGCTTGGTCAAAAAGTCTGAAAATTGACACCAATTTTTCTTAGAACATCACTTTCCATTAGGGAATTTTAAAATTAAATATCAGCCAAGAAGATACACTAAAATAGGTTTTAAGAAATGATAAGACATAATGTCCTTAAGCATACAGATTAGCACTTTATTCCTAACAAAGTTTTCTAAACCATGCTCACCAATCTTCACAGTGCCATTCCACCTCTTTTATGTTTCCTTGAGTTTCCTCAAAAGTTTCCTAAAGTGTGATTCCTCAAGAAAACAGCTACAGGTTGGCCTGCTCTGCTTTTTTTACCTGGACATGTCTTGTTCACTGGACCATTGCAGATATAAATTCAGTCTCCTACCTACTTGTCTTTAAGCAACTTCACCTTTCAGCCATCAGTTCCCTCTTACTCCACTCACCTAACTAGTTCTTCCCAATTTATTAAATATACAAGCATATTACAAGAAATAAATGTGAAATTTTGTTATAACTGGGTTAAATAAATGTATAGGATACTTTTATAATCTACTCTATTATATTCATGAAAGCTCTGCCATATTAAAGTGAATTAAATATTCATCTCTGCCTTATACAGATCTTTTGATTTCTTGATAGAAATGGAAACTCCTTCCTTCATTACAACACATTTTATGTAGTGAAAGTCCCAAAGAACAGAGACCACAGTGTATTTTAAAACTATAATTTTATGCAACCACCAAAAGAAATTCATAAGCTGCTCATGGTTTTGTGACATTGCGAAAACCAAAATTATTTCATTCTTGGATGATTAATTATATTATTGCCTCTCATTTTCAGGACTGAGCAAAAGGAAAATAATTCATTGAAAAATTATTTTACCACTTAAGGCTGCAAATATATAGTTTACAGGTAATTCATCGTGTTCTCTGACTTTCAAGTGTCAAATTTCCAGTTTCTTATTGCCAGGAGAATTTATAATGCAAAGCTAACACCCAGGGCTTTACTGACCAGCCCTGGAGAAACACCTACTAGTATTTCCAGAACAGCTAAGCCAGCAGAAATAGAAAGGGAGGACAGAGTACTCTAGCAGGGACTTGCTTTTACCCTTCATGGCCAGTGTGACACCTTTGAGTTGTATAATGTACACATCATGTATTTCATCCGCACATCAGATTTTTTGTGGGAGGATGATGAATGTATAGACTGAGCCTCTGGTACTTTCTCTAAAGGATTTGGCTTGCAGATCTCTGCTTGTTGCCCCCAGGTGCCTCAGCAGAAGGAAGGGGACCATGAATGAGCACGTGGCTTACTCCAAGAGTACAACCAGGTAATCAGCATAAATGAAAATGTTAGAAAGGACTCCAAATATGACAAAAAAATTGCATTCTGATTCAATTCTGAATCAAATGTTTATCAATGATAATTGAACAGTAGCTTTAATTTTTTTTTATGCTAAGGTTCACCTGGCTCTGTCCTGCCTCTCCTTCTGGTCTGGTCCTTCAGATGAGGATACACACCAGCTCACAGACACTTTGTGCTGTGGGCTGCACACCTCCCCTCATCACCATTCCCAGGGCTGCTGTGGGGATGGAGCTGCAGCTGGTGGGCACATCATACCTGGCTCTCTGGAAAAGTGCCTGCCACAAGTGACTGAAATCCCCAACACATGGCTGGGCCTCTTCCTCTGTTAGTAATGTGAACTTGCATTTCAGTGGGCAACACCATCTTTCTTCACCATAAGTGAACAAAAGTTTAGAAATATATCTGCCTGAGAGAGTCTATCTAGTGTAAACCAAACAAAGTTTTTTCCTTCTTTTGCCATTTTAAATTAAATTTATTAAGCTTTCCTCTGTGTTTGTGATTTCTTTTAAGGAACTTAGCAAAATTTCAGCTTTTATTTGACTTTTTCCTACTCCTTGGAAAGGTTTTAAATGATACTTAATTGTACCTACCCCCAATCAGCATTGTGCAAATGGAGAAGATCTTTTCAGCATCAGTATTGGCTGAAACATTTCCGAAGCCAACACTGGTGAGGCTGCTGAGAGTGAAATACAGGGCAGCTATATAGGCACTTCTGATTGATGGGCCTCCAAGTGTATTATTCTCATAATAAGGAGATTCAATTCGTTTTCCTAGCTCATGAAGCCAACCTGCAAAACAAAGCATAAAAAGAGTTACTTTTTTATAATACTGACACCACCATGAAAACTTTACATTATATTAATAAAACAGTTCTAGAAACCCCCACAAATCTACTTAAAAAACATTATATTCTTCACATAACTCCAAGAATAAAAAGACCATTAAACGTTGGGAATTTATGCAGCACTTTAAGTATTGTGTCTCTGGCATATTTATTTTATGTGCAATTTTTATGATAAGAATTGTATTTCTGCATTGAAATCAAGTGGTTTTGAATTGCATATTACAGGTCTAATTATATAATTTATAAAATCCATTAAGTCACTAAATAAACATCTTCACCTAATAGCACTGCAGCAACAATGCATCATCATTTGATTCTTTCCATTAATTAATGCTTGGAAAGCTTTTTGACATTCTAAGACTAAATCATTATAATAGTAATTACATATTCAGAGCTTTTCACATGTTTCTTTTTACAGTAGAAAAGATTCAAAGAACTAAACATAACTTACAAACCAGAATTAATTTTCAAAACATGCTTCAGTAAGTATTTTCTAAATTGTTCATTAAATCTTTCCTTTCACTTTGATAAACGCATCTATGTGCACCAGAGAAAGCAGAATTAGCTACTGCCTCTGATATTTGAAAAAAAACAACAAAACAACTCCAAAGCAACAATGCAGGAAAAAATATCCAGATGGAAAACACAACCTGAATGAATTGCATAAACAAAATTCTTTGCAAAAATCAAGACTGGGGAAAGAAGAAGGACAAAAATCTATTTGTGTGCCCAGTTTTGCCTATTAAACAGCTTGCTTGGGAGATTGGGAATCTTCCTTAGGTATACAGGAAGAACTGCCAAAAGAAAATAGTCCTGACAGACAGTTTTATTTTTAGAAAAGTCCTTTAGGGATCCCCCTTTGTTAGATGGGACCTGACAGACTGAATCACCTCCTAGAGATTATTCTCTCTCCACTTCAGTCAGCATCCATGAATTCAGCCAGAATCCATGGATTCATCCATTCGATGAATCCAAATATGAACTGGGGGAAATCTCTTTGCACAGAACGTCTGCAAAAGCAGGGGGTACATTTAGAGTATCTGTCCTAGCTCTTCCAATTAAGTTGCGAAGAAAATCTGTAGGAATTTAGCACCTAGAGAAGACCTGCTGAACCATAGTTACTCCCATGCTCATCTCCATGCTTTCCCTGTTCTCCAGGGAAAGCTCAGCCAGAAGGGCTGGGTAATGGCACAGCAAGGTCTGGCCATGGCCCTGCTGATCCAGTCTGTGCAGGACAGGGAATTTGATCGAAAGCATTAATGAAAGCAATTGGCATTGTCATACAATGGCAGTACTGAGTAGGATGTTTTACCTTGCCAACAGACAGGAAAGCATGTGAAAATCTCCTTGATTTTGCCTGGATAGATAATATTGATCAAGTGGGGCTATTTTATATTTGTGGCTCCCAATTATTTAAAATGAAAGTAGAGCAAAATGGGAAAAAGAAAAAAAGAAGCCTAGGTGAGTCAATACCTGTACTCTGCGCACTACGGTTTTTCTGAGATTACACTACATCTCCCCAACAGTAGCATGGTCCTTTGTGTGGCAGATTGAACTCCTATATTTCTATAGTAGGGAATGTAACCACAAGCATTAAAGAGCATAGAATAAAAACCTAAGAAAATCTCTAGCAGAGAGAGGACAAAGTTAAAAAATTCTATCTAAGCCTAACGTAAAGTAATACAATCATAAAGTCCAAGATCAGCTCAAGATTGTTTCAGTTGCAAAACTGAAACATATAAGTTATTTTAAAGAACTGTAACTGATAAGCCTTTCAGGAGAAAATCTCCTGCCTCAGAGTGTTCTAAAACCCACTGATTCTCAGCCTGTGTATTTCCATTTTTCTCATTTTTTATGCATTTCCAGTGCTATCCAGGAAAGGTGGATGACTGCATTTTTTAACTGAGAGATATATGTGAATTGGTTTCTCTACAACTCACTTCATTTTCAAGGTTTTCATCCAAGCCTAGTGAAACATTACTGCTCCTAAAGGATTCATGCTACTAATAAAAGTGAGGTACAAAGATATGTGTAATATTAGGATTTCTAGCAAACACTTCTGGCCAAGATACCAGTATTTGAGATGAGTTTAGTATCCAGTGTCTAGTTCTGTGGTATAACTGAAGGTCAGACAAATCATCCCCTTAGTAGGCTATATGGCTATCACTGAGCTAAACCAGCAGTAGTTAGCAATGATTAGCATTTCTTAATGATTGCTAAAATCATGCCCACAATGTAAAGAAAAGCTATGAAGTAAATGTTTTCAGAGATTTAGACTTGGAATAGAAAATGTGTTTCTGAAAGGGAGAAATGCAAAAATACATTTCTCTGACTTGTAGATAAGACCATGTTTACAGCTTCTCATTTCTCTTTTGGCTGGCAGAGATTATCCTAATCAGGAACTTCTGAAAAAATTGTATAAAGTGGTGTTCCAGCCAGAGCATATAAAATGCTGCAATACCTTCCAGATCAACTGTATTTCTCATATTTGTTGATAGCACTGCATTTTATATTTTTTTCAGTTTCAGGGTAGAGGCAAGATACAGTTGGGTGTAAATACTTTCATCAGCCAATGGAAATAGTCATGAGGTAGCATCACTGACTAATGCATTTTCCTCTTCAGTTCCTGTAGGTAACAGCTCTCAGCAGATTCTCTGGCAAGCTTGAGTAATTAATTTCTGCCCTCAGGGAAGAAGAGAAAAATAAATATACCTTGTAGTCAGAGGGAGCTTCCTAGAATTTAGCATTATGAATCGTGTCTGGTTCAGAATTAGCATTGTCTAGGCACAGCTCTCTGACTTTGAAAACATTTTAAAGCACCAATTAGCATAATTAAGAGGAAGGCCTTTCAAAGAGAAAAAGAGCACTTAAGTAATCAAGTCCCATTGGAAAAGTCAATAGGAATTGGATATCTAGCTCCATTAGGCTACTTTGAAAATTGCTGTAAGAATCTGTATTGAGTTTCATTTACTTATATCTGGGAAGTGCTCAAGTATCAGCAGAAGCCTAAAAAAAGCTTTTAAACCTCCATAGATGACATACTTTTTAACTGGATGTAAATCACATTATTTCATTTGCTAGACATCCAGAAAATCAGTCCTTCTCCTGGCTTGGTGCTTTCTCTGCTTTGGGTATGTACAACACTCCCTATAATTTGGAGCTTCATTCTATACTACTACTTAGATTTTTCCTTTTATGCCAGACAATTAACATACCAAAATACTGTCTGGTACTTAAAAAACTTAGAAATTAGTTCCTTTTTCTAATGCATTAATTAACTATATTACTTATTTTAAAAACAGGAGCAACATTTTCTTTTGCAGTTTAAAAAAAGCCCCAGGTCTCTGGTTTATTCTGCACTACAGTGTAAAGAAGAGTAAAAAGGTGTGGATAAGAAGTGCCTCTGAAAGCATCCCTGAATGTCTGAAAGCAATAGCAGTGATGATGCTGAAAGAGAAAAGTATGAGACAAAGGCTGAGCTTCTCTCAGCTGTGATTCCACATCAAATTTAGGGATTTCAAGTATTCCTATGGGAAATATGAAGGTAGAAAAGCCTGTCTGCTCTCACATAACCACTTTTTTTGATGTCTAAACAGTATTTCAACCTCATTCAGTGCAAGACAATACCTGGCCCTTTCATGTTAGTGAGGAGAGACAATAAGCAATACTAAGCTAATAGTAGACAAAGACAAAAGGTAGTGAGAAATGCTGGAATGAACTGAAGGACATTGTGTATTGTATTTAGTGGTGATTATATTTAAGGAGTATGTCTGAGGCTGTTTTATTTTTCTGACTCAACTGAAAAGAAATAATAATAGAAAAATGTCCTGAACTCTAGCATATGCAGCCTTCTGACATTAAAAGATTTTAAGTTTTAATACAGAAGTCACTATCCTATGACTACTAATGTGTGTTGCAGTGAAGAGTTTAGTGCCATTAAGGAGAAGATAAAAACTGTACAAGAGAAATTAGATCCTTCATCACTGGAATGCATTTTTAAATGAAAATCACCGTGTAGCCTGGTTCCTACTGCAGTTGTCCCTGATCACTGCTGATAGCTCCTAATTTCAGATCTAGAGCTGTAGTTTTGCACAGCAAAGTACATCACCCTTTCATCGCTTAGCAGCACTCTCTGATCTGCAAATAAACATCTCATATTTCCATTTTAAATGGGGAAAAATGGTCCAAGTTTCTGTTGATCTCAATGAACCAAGATTCCCGGTTGTATCCATCTCTATATTTCTTTGTATTAAGCTCCACAAAATAAACCTTTAGGCAGAACAGTTATGAAGAGAGACCAAGTAGGTGAATTTCCTTCTTTTTAGGTAAAAGCACATGGGATTACAGTTTCTTTGATTTTAGATGTCCAAATCACTTCCCTCAACTGTCTGTATGGTTTCCTCAGAATGTATCATAGCTAAAGTTCATTTGAAGAGGGGAGGCCAGAGCTAATATTGCATTTCAGATGAGATCTTTTAGAACAGCATAATGAATACATTTTACCATATCAAACCCTAATTATCATTCATTAGACATTAAAGCAGTAGCTTCATTTTAAGATTTCTTCCAAAGAATTTTGCACAATTACTCTCTAGATGTTGCTGACTGATATAACACATTCAGAATCTAAAGGTGTATAAGATGAAATCATTTTACTTCTTGCGTGTATGACTAAATTATTGAATAATCATTGCCTCTGTTCTCATGGCGATTACTCAGATTCTTCACAAGAGCTTCAAAGTGTTTTATCTCTGTCTAGCCAAAATTTTTCTGACATGTGCAGTTTTTCCCTGCTAAAACATTTGTGGTTTTTCCCCAGACTATTAATAGACCAAACAACAGCATTCCTACTATTTCACCCTGTGGAATATTGCTGTTACTTTTTCATTGTCGCAAAACCTGATCATCTGTTTACAGGTTTGATTTATAGTGGAGCTTTGCCTGTCATGTTAGGGGAGGCTCCCAGGTACCAGAGCAGATGGCTTTAGGATTAAAGAACACCAGAGATGACAAGAGCATCATACCACTGCTTCTGGATGGACAGAAATGTCCCAGATGTTACTGGACTGGGTCAATAAGAAGAACGAAGAACAGGAATCAGGCTTTTCTTTTACATGAATTAGGCAAAAAATAACACACCACCCCCGTAAACCTTTCCCCTTTCCTCCCCCCCAAAAAAACCCCACCAAACAAGACACAGTCCTGAAAATGTGACGTAGTTACAGGCTCTGAGAGTGTGAAAACACAGCTCCAGTTGTGCTTAAATGGGCAGAATTGCACACTAGTAAAATAAAGGACATGAATTTATGCTCTTTTCAAAATGAAGACAATAAATAAGCCTTGTCTGTGTAAGAGGAAATCAGAAGTACGTCTATATGATATGTCAGCAAGTACAGGGTACAAAGGAACAGCTCTGGCCAAGAGGATTATATTTTAAGAAAATTAGCTGGTATTCAAGATAAGTAAAAACTAATTAGCAATGCATGAAATTTAAACTAGAGTGATTTTGATATTAATATAACAGACATAATTATAATGGCTGCAGGACAATCAGGAACAATTGGCATTAATCTAGTTCCCTTGATCTTTATTCTGCTAACACACTTTCCTGAAAAGAGTGGACAGCTAAAATGAGAAAGAAAACAAATATGATAAAGACAACATATTTCTCAAGTACCGAGATGGCTTAAAAATGTTAAAATCTCAAAATAATTTATTCTAAATACCTTTTATTTTAGCTTTGAAAAATATGGTTCTTATCAGAGTGTGGTCTTTATTATGCTGAATTTAATGATTTTTTTTCCTTAAACTAGAAAGACATAACATGGCTATGGATGAGACTGGTAGTGTTACAGAAGTAAAGGAACACCTACTGCAGCGTTCAAATGTTGTGGAGGGAAATTTTTGCCATGGCATAAAAAAGAAACAGGTTTAACTGGGCCTATATGAAACATAATTTTACCTCAGCTGCCTGTGAATGAAGTCCTTGTGGTAGAGGTGCTCTCAAGGCTGCCCTGTGTGACCCCGGGAGCAGAGCCCAGACACCAGCTGTGCTGACTTGGAGCTGCCATGTGTGCAGCA
Organism: Melospiza georgiana; assembly: GCF_028018845.1. NCBI lineage: Eukaryota > Metazoa > Chordata > Aves > Passeriformes > Passerellidae > Melospiza > Melospiza georgiana. Next base: position 37,435,124 of record NC_080430.1, on the reverse strand, counting down.
AGGATGGGGATTAGTGCTTTGGATCAATGCAAGGCAGGGGTGTCTGCCCTCCACACATCATAGCATTGCCTTTCTCTTACCTTTGAAACCCATTTTCTGTATACTTCTAAACCTAGTTTATGTCTATTTTAGTATTTTCCCCCATTTTTCTATGTTAAGGTCATAATCCCTGGCAGATTTCTGGTGCATTGGTTGCATCAGCTAACCCAGGTAATGAAGGGCTATGTTAAATTTGTACAAGCAGATTATACCTAACCTCTGGCTGAGTAGATTTTTAAGTGCCAGAATGTGAGACATGTGGATATTACTTTGATGGAAACCACACAAGATTTTCCACAGACATATATGGAACTCTATATGCATTTACTTGATGCATGTGCACTTCACAGACAATAAGAAGAAAAAAGGAAACACCTCAAAACCTCCTTTAATATGTAATCAAAGAGGAGAAAAATAATCCCTTTTGCATCAAGTGCTTCATGCCTCTTTCTATTCATCAGATAAAATCTTCAGAGGCGAGAGGACATTTTATAAGATTTCATGCTTCAGATCTCAGATGTTCACCTCTTTAAAGTCTAATCCATAAACAAAAATCGAGCCTTCTTTCATGTGTTATATATCTGCATCACTTAAACATCCCTGTGATAATATTAACAGCATATTTTTGGGGAGCTGCAAACAATGGAAACTACAAAAATGGAATATTTTAAAATTACAAGTAAAATAGCTGAGAATTTCAAAGCCACATCAGTCTCAAAGACAAACTATGATGAGACATGTCTCCAAAATTACAGATCCACCAGTAGCAACTTTGAGGATCCTTGTCATATTAGAATTCAGGTGAACACTTGGAATGGATAGATTCAATAAATATGCCATTTGATTTCCATTGCAGAGAAACTGGATAGGATTTTTATTATATCTCTTCCTAAATTAGCACATGAAGAGAGAGATGGTCATGAGCCAAAATCCAAGGCACAAACACACTCCTAATAAAGCTGACAATTCAGACCCTCGTATCTACTTTTTCTTTTAAAATTTTTTTTAACGAATGAAATTAAAAAATCAGGGTTTGAGCATATATCAAGTGAAATTGTAATCTTCTGCCAGATTTTGGGAATTTTATCACTGGTTTTTGAGCATCTGTAACATCATCCAGGGAAAGTTTGAATTTGGACGTAATGCAGTCAGAAGAGAAAAACAATGATAAATATTAAAGGTTCCTGTATTGCTCTTGAGGCTTGGACATTCAAGATACACAAACTTCTGTGGTCAAAGGCAGGTGGGTGACATGAATACCTTCATATCTGGTTCCTTTTGAATGCCTGCCTTACCCTTTGCAGGTGCAATAATCTGGACACTGTATCATCCCCAAGATCCTTAGGGAAGGTATTTACTAAGGACATACATTGAGACAGATTTCTTAAATACTTTCATAACCCATAGAGCTTTCCAAGATAAATGTGAAATCCTTGCTGTGTTAGAGCGTTTTTACATACAAGCTTAACCTCTGTCAGGTGTACCAAAAGTTAATTTGAGTTGAAAGGTGAATTCTTTTATAAGACTAACGAATATTCTTTGTAAATAAATTGGCTTTTGTATTTCTACTTGAATGTGCACTTAGAAGGTAGCATTAAAAAAAATACACTTTGCTGAGCTTCAACTCATCTAACTTGACAAAGTCATAACAAGATATTGACCCATTGTTTTCCCTGAAAATGAAACTTCCATGGTGAAATAAATACTCAATGAACTAATCAGTTTCAGTAGGAAGAGGAGTACAATCAAGGAATCAAAAAAGGAAAAAAATATCTAAGATCTAATTGCAATGTTCCTTGTAACAAGAAAAACACAGCTGAGCCCACAAAGTGCTGAAAACCTGAAAATTAGGCTTTAATTATCTGATAAAATTCAACTCTGAGTTGAATTTTATCAGATAATTTATCTGCAAGTATCACTACTTAGAACAAAAAAGTAGCATTTCTCTTTTCTCATGGTAAAATTGATGCCACCTTCAGGATATGCACAAAACTTCCTTGTAGGAAGTAATTTCTTGTCATTATTAAGGTGTGGTCTGTTAAACAATTTAAATTTCTGTTTTGGGAAGCCATAAGTGCAAGGAGAGGTACCTCCTATTCGAAGCTTGCAATCCACCCCAGTGAAGGCACCATAAGATTTGTAATGCAAAAAGTGATCAGTCCTGGGCATATTTGTGGCTTAAAAATTGTAGAACAAAAGGACTGATATTAAATATTTACAATGATAGCATTTTATTAGAAAACAAGGTTGGAAAGCTATATTTTAAAATATTTAGTTAACAATGAGTTAGAACAGTCTGGAGTTTGGAATATCTTCCATCTAGTGCAAAATGCTACATAAACACTCTACAAAACACAGTCCACATGAATTACCAACAGCTTCCCACATTTCATGCCCTGCACATTTCTAGACAGAATCTAACTATATTTGAGGCAATAAATCTTAAAATTTCGAGATGATGTCCTATCTTCTTTTGTCTGCAAAATAAAGTTTTGCACTTTTATTTTTTCTCCTACTGTCAGAAATCCCTGAGGAAGAGCCCAGATAAAGTTTCACAGTCAGAGCCCTAGATGCTTCTTTGGCAGATAACTCATGTGAATTAGCTGTTTACATTTCTTCTCCACCATGTGGAAAAATATTATCTTTCCAGGTAATTTATTTCATGCCTACAAGTGAAATTTATTCTGGTGAGAGAAGAAAGAAAGGAGTGGTACTGGTGGGATATATCCCTTTGGGCAGAGCTTCAAGACAGTCTCCAAAAAGCCAGCAAATGCTCTGCAGGAGCACAGAGGTTATCACCTCCATAAGGCTCTGGGTGAGTTGTCCCCCTCACCCCTACACTGCATTGCTGCCTTGCTGCCTCACAAGGCTGCAGATTGCATCTCTGGGACATGCAGCTAGTATTCTGTGGGTGGCTAAACAAATACAGACAGTGCTGCTCCTCACATTTCTGAGGAGGACTCCAATGCACCTCTGTACCAGTCTCACAGTATAATGTAATAAAGATTCCCCTTGCAGGAGAGATACACTTGTTCCAAGGTAGAGAGGCCTGTCTATATTACCTATAAGAGCTATGTATAAAGATTTTAAGAGCTGACTCAGCAGACCTGAAAGGAACACATTCCCCTTGATATTTTATGACAGTTCTCTAAACATTTAGACTTACTGTTGCAAAGAAGCTCCAGTGTGCATGGTCAGTGCACCTGCATTCCTGCAGAACTAGGTCATAACTTCCTTCAGCCTCATTTGTCAAAGAGTCATTTAGAAAAGGAATGTTCTTGAAACTGTAATCTGTGATAAACTAGTACAGCTCTTCTCAACAGTAATTTGTTAGATGACTGTGTTTGAAAATGTGGGAGGTTTAAATCCCTCTTGCTTTTGCAAGTCAGCTGTTTACTCTCTTTCCCCACACCACTGAATCGCAGAATCCACTAGATTGGAAAAGATCTCTGGACTATCAGGTCCAAAGAAAGGACAAGATGAGGAAATTTTCAATATCGACTTTCTGCAATAGTAGAAGGCAATACATGCAAAGCACTTAATAAAGCTAACTATTTCTATTAAAATTTTATTTATTTACTATAAATAGTTTGAAAACAGCTCCAATGCTATTGACATATTTAGAGTGAAGAAAAACACTTTTTCATTTTTTGAAAATTATCTTGCTTTTTTCTCCCCAGTATGTTTTCCTAGGGTTCTTACACTAAAATAAAATAGTAGCATAAGTAAATTAACCACTTTTTTTGCTAAAATAGTATCATGTTAATTTAATTTTTAGATTACAGGTAAATAATGCAAATCTAAATGTATAGGTAATTTGAGAAATTAAATTGTGAGGCCATATTCAGAATTTGTAAATTATGTGAATATCATCTTCTTAAAGGAAATGCCCAGTGTCACTGCAGAAAGAGTTTCAGTATTTAACATTACTGCTCCTTAGGCAATCTGGCTGTTACTGTCTTTTTCCAGGCTATTAAAAGCCTTGCAGCTAAGTTTGGAATTAGACACATTTGTGCTGGTCATCCATTCAGTGCAAAGAGCACGTCCATCTATGCCCTCTTTGCTTCCCTGTGCTCCATCAGTCTGTACCCATCTGTTAGAGCTTTTCTGATCTTATATTTAGGCTGTAATATCCTCTTGGGCAAGAGCAGCCTTTTTATTCTGTGTTAATTCAGCAATGGAGACAAGAGGGCCTTGACCCATAAGTAGCACCCCAGGTGTTCCTGCAGTAATATTGATGGTAATGAGGAATTTTTTTAATGGTGTCAGCTAAAGAGTTAGAAACCTGTTTTGCAGCTCTATGTGTTTGGAGTCCAAATCATCCCAGAAAGGTTTTGAGCTATTACAGGCAGGCTATTCGTATCTTTTTAAAGGAATAAGAACTCTCCTCCACAAGCAATAGAGATGATTTTAAAATGAAATACTTATTTTCAAATATGTCAAAATCTCCCACACAACACAGACTTGCAGAATGTAAGTTTTAAAGTTGTTACCAAAGCTTTTTGTCTAAGTGTGTGCAGCATGGCATAGTTGGTAAATTAATCTCACCTCTACCCTGCTGTTCTCACTGCTTGGGTCTCACCATCAGAGAAATACAAAATAAAGTCTTTCAGTTCTTCTGACTATTTCTCAGTCCTAAGAGTTAATATATTAAAGTTCTGACTCAGAACCTGCAAATAAATTCTCATGGAAGGAGCGACAGTGGTAATCAACATCTTAAAATCTTTGTTATAAAAAGTATTGTTTATTTGCAAGAGCAAGATATCAAGAGGACTATACTTTTTAGAAAATCAGTGTAATTTTCTACACATATCTTGTATTTTCATTCTGTCTAACTGTCAGCAGTCTGCAAGAGTAGAGCTGTTTACTTCCAGACTCTGCTTTTTAAATCTGAGTAATGCAAGAAGTGGTGGTACCTTCCCCTCTCCTGCCATCTTTCCCACAGAAATCAAGCCAACTCTCAGCACCTATTACCTGTTCAAATGCAGTCTCCCAGTTTGGCAAAACAGGGGCAGAAGCCCCAGCACAGAAACTGTTTCCTTCTGTAGGTCTAACTGCAAAGGAAAGGTTTATTGCAGAATTGCAATATAACCATACTAATTTCCATCTGAATGGCCTGCACATGATCACACAGGAGATGATGATGACAGTATGGAGTTCAGTTTGGGTCAGCATAGAGAGCTGCAGCCTACCTGACATCCGTTTCTCCTTGTCTGTTTTATTGCTGACATCCATGCTGGTTAGATAACAGCTAAATGTGCTAACCCTCGCTGCCATCCTCTCCTTGCTTGCTCCATGGATTTTACAGCATTGTCTAAACATTCCCCTTTGTGTTCTTATCTAAGGAGCCATTGTGTTGAACAGGGACCTGCCTCTGACAGGAAGCCCTATGATAAATGGTATTAGCACTTTATTCGCTCTTGCTTTGTTTTTTTTTTTTTTTTTTTATTCCTTGATTCTAGAACATAAGCAACATTTTTCAATTCTTTTTTTAAATTATGTGCCACTTGAATCAAGGAAGTTTAGATCCAAACAAATCTGCCTTTTGTGAGGAGGAGATCAACAACAGGGGATCTGTTACTCTGGATTATAGTTAAAGATAACAAAAAACCCCACGAATTTGCAGTGAAATAAGGGCTTGATGTAAAGAAAGAGTAAAAAGTAAAGAAGAAAGGTGGTGTCTTAATGGAAAAGTACGCTACATTTTTAAAGCTGATGCAGTTCTGAAATAATACATCTGTGTCTGCACACATGACAGGTCTTTTTGAAGTGTGTGACATAAGGGAATCCTAAGCATTAGCATTTTTATCTCCAGCTCTCTTAGAGCTGACAATGAAAAACAATTTAAAATAATTAGGTATAATTACTTTTACAGAATGTGTCTTGTGAAAAACTTTACATGCTGCAGAATTCATTGACATATTCTCACAGCTTCACATTGGCTTCTTTGACTGAATGTAAGTACTAGGTAACTTTAAGCACTGTCATCTGAAAGGAAAAAAGGAACAGAAATATTTTACAGGATATAGGAAAATGGAAGAGAGACTGGAAAGACTCTTGAATAATTTCTTCATTTCTGTACAGAAATAATTTTCTATTCTGGCAGCAGAAAACCCTTCTTTTATCAAGCACCTGCTCTGGTAAAGGGCAGAGAAAAAAATGATAAATAAATAGAAAATAGGAATATATGCAAAGGACATCTCTACATTAAAAATTTAAAGCATGTGCTACAAAAGAAGAGAAAAGAAAAGCTATTTTCATCTTAATGGGATGTCTTTGGAATGCAACATGGTTTTCTAGCACCTTAGGATCTCTACTTATGTGATGGGGCTGAAGGGCAGTCCAATCACCTATTGAAGCAGCTGCTGGAAAGATTTCAAAATACATAGCAAAGGCTTTGTGGGTTTCAACTAGATTGAAAAGTTACAGTTTGAACAGCCAAGCCATGAGCTTTAAAACAGAAGTAGGAATTTCCGAGTTCTAACAGAACATCCCATAACACCAATGTGTGAGACACTAATACTTTAGCAAATTGTACAGAGCTCTCAGAGGAGGGTAGTGTAACCCTAGTACAAGGTGTACCCAGTCAAGGTTTTCAGGACTTGGATGGAGCAAGCTGTGTTTGACCTGATTTACTGCCTGTGATGGTCCTGATTCAACTATCTAACTGGTTTAAATAAACCCCAGAGGTTCTCTGCAGCCAAAAGATCTACAGTTCCAAGTACAGTTAAGGGTTAAAGACTCTGATGTAACTTCAAATTGATTGAACAGAGCTTCTATGCACAATATTTTCAACTTGCAATAATTATACTCTCTGTTGTTCCCATTACAGAAGCCATGTGGAAAGATCTTGGCCTTATTTTACCTGTTGGGACCACCCTTTCTTCTTCTGTGTTCACTAGGCAGATATTTTCCCCTACATGTGGCACTGAGAATTTCTGCCATGGTTGCAGAAATTGGTCCAGATACAGCTTTTCCACTGCGATGGAAACTGCTTTGTAGAATTAATAAATGATACCCAGGTAATTTGTAGTTCAATGCAGCAGGACACTTTGTCAAATCTCAGAGGGCTTCATCCGCATGCCAGATTTTTACCTTTGACTTTAAAACTGTCCGAAAATTTTTTTATTAGTTACAAAATCTTGGAAATGTATTAATAATGATGCAAAAAATTCACACTCCATTTAATAAGCTACTTTCATGCCTGCTTTTTTCTGGGCTACAAATCCAATAGGGTATCTCAGTCCCAGGCTATTTGGTGATTGCTTAAAATGGTTCAATCAGAAGGCAAAGTACGGTGTGTAAAGGAAAACACAGTTTAATCAAGGAACTAATCCTATAGGAAAGAACAGCAGGGAAGACTTACTAAGGCCCAGAGCAGCTAAAATACAAATTGATGTTAATCTAAATGCAAAGGGAATGCTTCAGTTCAGCTCAATAAATGATATTTTAGTTTCACACACCTGCACCTCAAACACACTGGTTTGAGTTTAGAAATAGAAAATGAAAAATTTCCACAAACTTAATTTCTATGAATATTTTAAAATATAAATTTATAAGCCCTTCCAAAACCTTAATTTGTAAGTGTAGGTCTTTATCATGTGCAGACAGGTTTCCACACATACTTCCCACATATGTTCTGGTGATTACAGTTTTGCACATGAAATTCCCTTGCAGCAGTTAAATTTCTCTGTGTTCAATCTAACTGACTGACAGACACAGAAAATACTATGTGCCTCTGCTTTTGTTGTGCAAAAATAATGAGTAGCTATGTTTATCTGCAAATAGGATTTCTTCAAAAGCCAGATGAACTTTCTCGCATTTCTGCCTTATTCAAAAGTCTAACCCGATCAGGGAAAAAAGAAAAACTTTTCTTTCATTAATATTTCACACCACAAGATGCTCCAAATCTGGCCTCATATATAGTATTTTACATAAAAAATTATTTTCACCAATCAGGTAAGATACCCAGCAGACTTTAAATAAAGATTTTTTTGGTTGTTTTGAAATACATAGTACATTAATTCTAATTTCTTCATGATTTTAATGATTTTATTTATATTTGTTCTAACAAGGCTGGATATTGTGAACCTCAAAGAATTAATGGAAAATTTACACCTTGCGTGCACAATAAAAGCATTACTTTCACAGAGGACTAAAACTTTTAAGGATTAAAAAGAGCAATAAAATTATTTAAAAGCATTCCAATGTTAGATATTCTCCTGGGATTAAAATTTTCTGTTTGAACTGCTTTAGAGTGTTTCATCATTATGTAATGCTTCAGAATTTTGGTATATCCTTGTCTTTTTCAAAGTATGTGCAATGTAATAAGGACTGTTTGTAGTCATTTGTACAACGAGTACTTTGAAAAGTTTCATAGCTTCAAAGTGATCTTCTTGTTTTGGTTGTCTACTTTATTCCTATTACTATTTCTGCATGACACTCCAGGGGCTAATTATTTTCTATAACACTGCAAGAAACCACCCAAACTAGTTGGCTGAGTCTCTCAGATATTGATACTCCAAATACTTCACAAGAGTGGTAACCATCAACCATTTCCTTCAAATATTAATTAGCAGTGAATTTTCAGCCCTGCTTCCTACAAAAAACCACCAAAAAACTAAACAGGTGAGTATTATACAGATATTTCTATTCCACACAACAATGAACCTTCAATACAGGTACCCCAGGTCAAGAGAGCATTAAAATTGATTTTACTAAATTGAAGATACCAGCACTCATGTATGACATAAATATATATTTTAAAACTCCTTTTCTTAAAGATGCAACTTCAAAACCAGAAAGGACCATAGTTCTAGAAGAATAGGTTCTGTTATCACTAATGACTAAAAAATGAAGAAAATCCATAATTGAAGCAGATTGGAAAAGAAATTAAAAGTCAAACATTCAGGTAGAGAGATGACAGACTGAAGTGAACAATTGATCACTGCTGGGGAACGAGCTAGCACTATAATATTTTATACACGATAATATCTGTGCAGTGCTGTGCAGTGTAGTCAGCATGATGTTCTTTCTTGTTCCGCACAAGGATTCATAAATCTACACGTGTCACTTCTAACCTGATGGATGTGTGTTTGGAGCACTGAAACCAGACCAATATTTTAGAGCAGAACACAGCTCTCTTGGCTGAGATCCTTGGAAATTTACAAGCACTCTTTCTGGCAGTGAGGAGAATTCACTAAGTTCCTACAGTGCCACAAAACAAACGGAACTGATGTTCCCACTAAGGCAGACCAGGGCATGCTGGGCACATGCGCTGAGCGTTGCCATCTGCCAGACAGCTCAGGAGCAGGGGCCAGCTGCAGCCTTCCCCAAAGCTCCACTTGGAGATCATTAGGACCAGCTCTTCACAAGCTGAGCATTTGTTGAAATTACTGGAAGCTGTTTTGATGTAGGTCCAGGCTACAGCTCCAGAAGGTCGGTCTGGAATACAGAAGTAGGTACACGTACCTGCATGCCCCAAACATTCCCATCATCTGGGTCCAAACCCTCTTCATTCCTTAGCACTACACTTTTATCATGTGGCTTCTGTTAGCTGATTTTCCTGACAGCCCCACTACCTGGAGATTTGTGATCACACAAAATCTCAGTTTTCATTTTTTTTTTTTTTGGAACTAAATTTCTGGCCACCATCGTTGCTAAGAATGTCTTGCAAACATGAGTCTCAAAGGTTCAAAAGCAGACTGGTAATCACACATTTTAAAAATATCATTATTTTTCATATTTTAAAAATGATTTTTAAGAATGTTTAGATTTAGTAAAAAGTCCTCATATCATTCAAACCCAAGTTTTTAATCCTTTAGCAGAAGGAAATGTTGTACAGGGACAAAGCTGGAATGATCTAAGATTGTTAATAGTGAAGATAATTCATATATAAAAAAAGAAAAATAAACACCACCTCTATCTCAACTTTCACACCAAGTCTTCTGTCACATCTATCCATTTAAGTAATTTTGCTTTGCAAAAATACCTTCATATTTACCTGCTTCTGCAGTACATTCTGAGACTTACTGTAATATGAAAACAGCAGGAGTTAAAAGTTAATTATTGCTTTGAAAAATTATGTATTGTATTGATTGATAATGGAAAAAATGGCACTGATTTTTCCCATATGAATTCTACTGCTATTTACCTAAGGGCTATGCTGGGTCTAAGAACACCAGGAACTTGTTAGTTCACTAACATACAATATTTGTGGAAGAACTAGCAGATGCATACATACCTAAAAATAATCTTTCTTCTGAAAAGAGGATAGCCTGAGTTTTAACCTGAATAAATTCACCAATGCCACAAGTGAAGGATAAGCTTAAATCTGTACCTTCAGAATTCCTGGTAAAATTGCTCAGAACCTTGTGAAAACTAAAACCAGCTGCGTCTGGTTTCTTAGCATAAACTAAGGAAAAGCTTCCTGGCACTAAAACTTCCCAGGCTGTTGAAACTCAAGAGAATTACAGGTAAAGGTCTCTCTTAATGGATATTCCAGCTTGATGCTGGAATTACAAAATTCTGACAAGAGTGAAGCTATGTGGGGAGCGCAAAGGACTTGGGCAGAATTCATAAACCTGAACTCAAGGTTTTAACCTAAAGTTTGCATCTAGGATGTAGGACACCTGCATTTTGGAAAACTCATTTCAGCCAACTTCTGCCTTGGGCCGGAAGCATCACAATCTTTAGATGTTTAAGATACTTGGAGAATCTCTGCTATATGCACCACATGGAGATCTTTCAGTACCTTGTCCCTCCATCTAAATTTACTGAAGAACTCAGTGGGGAAGACAGTATCTTGAATTAAAGCTGTTCACTTCAGTCCAACGTGGGACACATAACGCCTGACTGAAAAACCCTGAAGGCACAGTCTCATTTTCAGCCTTTCCTACTGGCACTACTCAGGTGCTGAGCACCTTTTCCTGCACCTTGCCACTGACAGCTAATTGTGAGCGTTCACTGGGAGTCAGCATCCAAGTCCTTTTAAAGGCTCTTGACTGCAAGAGTGTGATAAACAAAGTGTGTGTGGGAAGTTTTATATTGCAGAGTATGTGGTACAAGCACAATTGAGTTCTTGTTTTCAAAGGTGCTGTACATTAAAAAATGAATATAAAATGAGTAAAAACCTGGGATGAAAATTGAGGTATTCAACTGAAATAAAGATTTAAACAGCTGAAGAACAATGCCCTTTACAGGACTGGTTTTAAAGCTTATTCCAAAGAAAATATTTATTAACTATAAAAAACACAGGTTATTTTTTTACTGTATTTTGCATTGATAACAACCCCATCCAGAGCCAGAATGTTGTGTTACTGTAGGAATAATAAAAAGTTGCAGCTAAATTTCTGGTGGACAGGAAGGAATGTTTTTTTGAGACAGTGGCACAAATTATACTTGACAGTTTTGATTATCTAAGGGAGCCAGCATCCTGACTCTTAGCCCTGTCCTAATCTCCTTGCTACACTCAAGACAGCCGGGTTTCAACAGCTCACATGGTTCTCACAGAATGAATGCCTTCAGCAACAGGAAATATTTTCAATATTTTCTGTTTCCTCTAGAGTCAGGTAGAAAAATAATTTTCTCGTGTTTAATAAGATCTTTAAAGTGTATAGTATATAGCTCAGTATATATTAATACAAAAAAGTAATCAGCAAATAAAGAACCCATGCCTAAATCTGATGCCAATTAAACTATAGAAATGGGATCCAATGGAACTGGATTGTTAGTATCAGCCAGGAGCCTAAACACAGTCTAGCCTCTACTCTGTGTCAGCGAACAGAAAGTTTATTTTTTTACAGGTTGGTGGGGATCATGCCATGTCCCCTGAGACATCTGTTTCACCAGTGAAAACAAATGGGGGGAACAAGGTGAAATGTAACAGAGAGGGACCTGAAAATGCCAAAAGGGAAAAGCAGGGCAAGAACAGTACCACAGTCTCCAATGGATGGGAATTATGTGTCCAGGAGTTGTGGTTTTATCAGACATTAGAGTCAAAATGTTGCACATGGAACAACTCTTTCCTAAGATGGGAGAACTTGCTGAGGTAAAGGTTTCCAGCATCTAACAGCACTGCCCATGGTGTATATCTTCCAAATAATGTAATCAGCTAAATCTAGCAATACGAGAGCTAAGAAGAGATCCAGTTTTTAATGCTATGTCCCAATGCCCCCATGTCAGGACAGTCCATCAGTAAGAGACCCAGACATTTCACCTTTCTCACTGTACAACCAAGTGGCTAAATTTGTGAATGTAACCACGTTTTTAAATTGTTTGCCATGTGAATGTTGGCTGAATAAGGACAAAAAGTGAAATAAAGGCTTACAATTAGGTCCAGGAAGAACAAAGCAAATGCCATTTTCTGTTCTGGGTATTTTCATAGGAACAATGTTATCACTCCCATTGCCCCTATTCGAATGCAAATTAAGCACCACAGTTGTTTAAATTAGCTAGAGAAATAGATACACGAAGCAAATGCTGCTAGATCTGGGCCATGGCGGATATCTTAAGGCACAGCAAGGTTCAAAGTATTGTGTTAACAGTACTGCAGCTTTAAAATGTTTGCTTTAAGTGTTAGCAAACCTCAGTCTTGAAATCTGTGCTACAGGTTGTCTGAGGAAGCACTAAATGGAGTAAGTAAAAGCTAATAGCTTTTTTCTCCCTTTGCCTCTACCTCCCCCAAAAAAGCAGCAAACATTAAAAGCAAATTAATCTTCTTTTCATTCCAGACATGATTTGCCTTTCTTAGGACAAACCCATCCCTATACTTCAGCTATTCCATACATGGAGCATCCATACTCATGGTGCCATACTGTTTACAAGTGGACATCACCTGAGACATCCAGTGAAGAATAAAAAATGGAATTTCCAAGGCAGAGACACATTTCCTTTAATTAAAAAAAAAGTATAGGAATTATATTTTTTTATGGTATTTTTTAACATTTGCCATTAGAAAGCCTCTCAAAGGCTGAAATAAACTCTGTGTATGATGCATTGATGGAAATTTGAATCTCCACTTCTGGTATATAGAAATTAAAAGTTAAAAAATTAAAACCTTGAAGTCTAAGAGTAGGGATCATATTCTACTGCTTTGCCTGCAGTAAGAAACCTCTTTTACATGCTCTTCAAAACAGCACAAATTTTTCAGTTGAGGTCTTCCTTTAGGAGAACAGAATATCCTCAGTGCCTTACAGTAATACAACCTTAATTATACTCCAAGCAAGATTTCTCCTGTGTGCATTATTTGCTCATGATTTATTATGATTTCCAGACCTCATTTTACTTTGCTTAATTACTCATACTCTAAATTACAACTACTATTCTCCCCTCAAATTATCTCCAGTGTGGATGCTATGAGGTGTAGTGAACTTGTCATTTGAAGTTTTCTTAAATGACAAAAAGAAAGGTTTGCTACATACAATCACCAACATAGCAAAAGGTACACAGAGGGCCAAGACTTAATTTCATTGTGTTGCATCAGCAAGTAGTTTGCATGTGGAGAGCAGTAGAATTTGTACTGATTGAAAAAATAACATAAATTTTTGTGCTCATATATGTGACACATAAGCTTAACCAGAAATTTTGTCAGTGCTGGAGTAGTCCTTGCAAAACAACAGCTTCATGACAGATATCTGGAATTTTCTCTGCTCTTTTCTTTCAACCAGTATCTAATATTTTAACATTTTAAACCTTTAACATTTTAAAACCATTTCATTTAAAAAAAACCCCAGCAAACAAACAAAAAAATCCAAACAAATCCCCAAAGCTGTAAATTATTTAACTTAGCTCTAGAACTAATATCTGTAGGAGCATTACAGGAGTCATTGCAGTATCATTTTTATTATAAATTTATAGCATCTAAATATTTTAGAGACCATCCATGAAGGTGGTGGAACAGCCATCCAGGCAAAAATGCAAACTCATACCTTTAGGAAAGAAAAACCCTAGAAGAATGCCTACCTATCTGTAAGCTCAAGAAAAGCCCTTTTTCCATGTAGAAGGTGAAAGCCTGAGAGCATGCACCACTAAGTGCTTTGGCCCACCCAATGTGGAAATGCACTGCCTACAGCTGTCCAGGGAATGTCCCTGATTGCCACAGGTTGAGGTAAGTTGGTGGTGAGGGGCTGTTAAGGAGCAATTCCAGCCTGGGAAGCCCACTGGGGGATGATCAGTTTGTGATAACCCAGATACAATCCCTGCACTGAGACACAAATGGGACTTCTGGGAAATGTCTCTGTTCCAGTTGAACTGGGGTTGGTTCTGGTGAGGCTGTTGGGACATTTGGTTATTACTGCTCTTGCCCAAGAAAGGACAAAACTGATGGGTGAAGCTTAGTGTTTTCATAGTAATAAATGCCAGGAGCCCCATGAGGAGTGTTTTCTGAACATGGCCTTGCCTCAGGGAAAATGGAGCATGGGGAGCACGGCCGGCAGCCCTACCCAGGGAGCAAGGATGCAGCCCACCATCATCATTTGGACTGCAATGAATGCTTTGAAAGCAGCTATTGTTTGTGGCCTACATAAGCTGACAAAGTGCCTTCAGAGCGGCTTCTCACCACAGAGACATTATTATTATTATTATCTGGATTTGTTTCTCTGTTTGCACTATTTGACCAATTTTTGCACAGTGGGCTTTCTTTGTACATTCTCCCCTAGAGCTGCAGTCTTTTCTGTCAGAAGTTTGCTCTCTATAAGGAGTTCAGCTGCAGGTCACAGACCTGGTTTACAAATGAAAAGACAAATCAACAATCCACTTAGAAGAATAAGAAGACTCCACAAGTCTTTAAGTAACATACTGAAAAACTAGAAACACATATTTCCTGAGCTTTCTTCTTTTTCTCTTCCTGACCCAGCATCTTCACTTCTTTGAGGTTAAGAACTTTTATATGATTGTTATTTTTCCCTCATATTTATCATAGTTAAGTCATATTTAGACAGATGATAATGGGGGTAAGAAAAACCAAAGAATCTCCAAGAAGGAGATAAAAATAGGGCAATCTGCAGTTTGAATGCATATCACTGAGCTTTTGGTCACAGATGTTTGCACTATTTTCCCCACACCAAATGTTTTTTCTCTTGGGGAACTGTTTTGCCTTTAGATAAACTTTGTTTATGGAAGATGTTTCATTGCAAAAAATGAAAAGCTGAAGAATTGATGTAGAACACGCAGATCACAATGAAGGCTGGGATAGAAACTAAAGATTGGACCAAAACTGAGCATTCCATTGATAAACATGATAAACATTGATAAACATCTGCTCTGAAAAATCTAAGCCTGCAGATCCTCTAAACAGTAATTTCAAAGGAAGTTTTTAACTTGAAGACATTTCAGGGCCTATCTGTTTCAATGCATTGGAAGAAATAATCTGCACATTTGAGGGAATGTTTTGACTGATGAATTTTCCTAATTTGCAAAACCAGGATGAGTTGTCTAATGTAGTTGTCTATGCAGTCTGCCTAGTCATTTCCTACACAGATCCTGAATTTTCCCAACTTTGAATCACTCTTAAAAATCTAAAATCATCTTGTATTTTTTCCAACTGATTTTTATTTTAACCCGCTTCTTCAGATTGATCAGAAATTCAGAGACTGCCAGTCTCTTCCTTTTCTGTACAAACAGCACTAAATAATGGTATAAGATTGAGCAAAACCTGAAATTTTGAGTGAGTTATACATACATTTTTATATATTTATACACATTTATGGATATATACACGTGCGTGTATACGTCGATGCGGGAAGGAAGAACTTACCTATGTCCCAAGTAAGGGGGTTGTTCTGCTCCATCTCCCTTTTCCCTATGACATACCAGATGCAGGCCATCCAGTGAGCAAGCAAGGCAAACATGGACATGAGGAGCGTGAGGACGATTGTGCTGTGCTGGGAGTAGCGATCCAGCTTCTGCAGGAGGCGCAGCAGCCGCAGCAGCCGCACGGTTTTCAGAAGGTGGACAAGGGAAACCTGGGACAACGGGGAGAGAAAACCACTTGTCAGCACCCAAACACCTTGGCAGCGGCTTACTGCTATCACACAGACCTCTGGTTTCAAGAAAGGAAATTCTAAAGCCCTGTGAAATGTTGCCCACTCCTCATGCAGCTGCGCATCTGACTGGAATAAATCTTAAGATAGCAGAGAACAGCAAAGAAGATGTTAAAAAAAGAAATATGAAATTTTGATGTGTAAATACACAATTACTCTTTCTGATATAAACCAAGCAAACTTAAAATGCTAGGATATCTTTCATGTTATCCTTTTTTCATGCAGTTTTCTTTCAGATTTATCAAAAATATTTGTCCTTGTGAAAAATTGATTCTTCCCAGCTCTAGAAGAGAAACACAATTGTCAAACTAACCAAAAATAGTTGGATTGCAATATGAAATCACAAAAAAAGTATCTCCAAACACAAAATGATTTTCAGCTAACAGCAGACCTAATTTAACTGTGTATGAGATGAAACTAGCCTATAATTTTGCATGGAAGAGGCAATAACAAATAGATATTTTGCAGAACAACATAGCAGAGAAATTAGAGAAACCTCAGATTTTTTCTTGAGATTTAACCTTGGCATATTTTATTGCTCTGCACTAAGTAATCATCCAAAAAAGCTTTCATTAAAACTTCTAATACTGCTTCTTAAATTCCTTAACTAAAATATTATTGCCCTTAAACTTTATGTGGCAAAAGCAGCACCTAATCTGCTCAGCACCCTGAGTATACATCAGTTTATGAAGTGTATGGCTCTGGCTTTAGAGGAGTTCCAGCATAAAGCAAACAGTGTCTAGATGACCCCAACCCTTCCAGAGCATCCTGCAACTGACATCCATACCATATTGTGCACAGCCCACGGTTTTGCTGCGAATGTACTTGGCTTGTGCTTCAGCTGTTGAGCAGAGTTAGCAAACAATATACAGATTAGGATCCAAACAGTTTTAATGTGTTTGTCTAAGATTAAATAGCCATAATTTTTAATAACAGTAAGCATTTTTTTTGCTTCCTCCATTAATGAGACAGTAGGATTAAGGCCTGCTTGATACAGGATACCCACATCAGCTGGAAAAGTAGCATCAGACTTTATGTGTCTTGCCACAGCACTCCCAGAGCACAGTAAAGAGCTCTCCCAAAAGCAAGTCTAAAAACACAGCTCAATCAATATCCTTTTGCTTTTTCTAATCCAGAATATCCTGATGCTCAGCCTTTCTGTTACCATAGATAACAATCTGAAATCTAAATTATATTGGTGTGCATTCACCAACAGCTAGATCTGAGGTGACTGACATATTTTGTAACATCAGGTGTTTTTGATTATTTCAAAGATTTAACAACTCATTGATTATATTCCACTCTCAGGAATTAAGTATATGAGAAACCTGTAAAGAAGAAAATAAGGAACCTACAAGCATTTTTTTTTTGCCACTACAGTTTTGGTAGTCCATAAGTAATTCTCCCATGAGCCTCTTCAAAGGGCAATACTTGCAGCCCATTATTTAATGTGTTTTTTTTTTTTCTCAAGAACCTTTACATTTTTTTCATGTACATAGAAAGGAAAAAAAATCAACAAAAAATATGGCATTTTTCAAAAAACATTGTTAAAATAAGGTCTGACATTTGAACACACAAATATTTACAAGGTCGTTTCTTGCATTTCATTTCCATGGCATTCTCCATCTACAGTGCCAGGGAATTAGTTATGTCTGTGGCCTTAAGCCCAAGAATATCTGCAAATCTAGGGCAGAAGGCTGAAAAACACTTGAAGTAATTGCCTGGTTTATATTATTACAGTCATACAGCTTTAATGTATAGTTATTCTTTAACTGCCATGAAACTCTACCAACTGCCTCTGTTCCAGTGGTAATTAATTTCACAAAGTCTCCTTTTCTTCTCTCTCATCAGCTTGTTTGAATCAAACATGGTTCTGTTGCACTTATAACATAAATGCACTTAAACATAAATTCATGACTGACTCTTCAAGGTGTAGCAGTAACATACAAACAATTGTATAATGTTTATTTATATAATGATTGTATGTGTGCTATGCCCTACACATTGGACCCTTCATCTTCCCACGGGAACCTATGTTGTAAAACATCACAATTAAATAATGATAGCTTTGGTGAAATTATTTCATTCTTTTATTAAGATTCCTACAAACAAAAAATTGCAAAAGGACTGTTATAATTCTGTGTGCCCTGCCAGTTATCAGTCTTCCCTAAATTCTGACCATTTTTGTTAAGCTACAAAGACATGAATCATATATCATAATATTCTTTTTAATGTGGAAGCAGGTTTCATTTTAAGGCCTAAGGTCTTCCCCATTTCAAAATAATTTCTTCATAAAATTAAACACAGATGTAATTAATCATGTATTATTGCACTGAATTTTCTCATTAGTCATGCCAAATGCTCCTCTGGTATTGTGCCCAATATGTCATTGAAAGATCTAAAATGCCATCAGGCAGCTTCTTTTTCTATGTCACAAATTTAGGAAGACAAAATAAAGAGTCAGCACCCATACTTGTGCCTGGAAAGATTTTTCTTTGCCCACAGATATAAAATCATCAAAATTTTCCATTTTGTTAATCGTTTTAGACTAGCTGGGTTAACCTTTTTCTGTCAAAAGGACAGGGACAGAATTTTATTTGAGACTAACACAAACTCAATCAGCATAGTCCTGAGAACTACTGACAACAAATAAAGCTGCTACAAACCAATGATGAAGTTCTCTGCTTGGAAGAATCATCTCCTACACAAAAAATGAATTAATGAAGAAATGGGATATAAATTTTAAGAAATGACTGGTGGGAGAGATTTTAATCATTTTTTGTCCACCTGGTTATTTGCTTTGCCTCAAATAATGATACTATTGCCCTAAAAGCATTGATAGCTATTCAAAAAGGAGCAATTCAATCATTATAGCTAGGGCTTAATGGCCTGATTTTCATGGCAACATTTGAAAACATATCTCCCTGTATTAAGAGAACCTTCATGTCAGATGAACAAAGGGATGGAAGGAGCTTGGCAGGCACTGAAGATAGGCAGGAATGGGTCTATGGTCTCAGATCTCCCAAGAGTCCCTGATTTTAACATTAGGGCAGAATCCAGGTAAGGTGTAAAGGCAGTAGAGCCAACTCATACAGTTTAACTTATGTTTCTTTCAGAATATATACAAAACCAGCAAACGACTCCACAGCATTTACATGCACTCTGGCTCCATCAGTCTCCAGGTGGGGTGTGACAAATCTGTGCCATACATACACAGGTATGTATGGCACTATACCTATGGCTTGCAGAATTTAGAGCGTCCCTAAAGGTTTGGCCCTTGTGCCAAGGCCTGAGCAGCAAAGGGGTGAGATGCTCCCTGATGCCCCTTCTCACCGTTCTGTTGAGGCAACATCTGAAAGTCGATGAAGTGAAAATCTGAGAACAGACATGAGGAAATGGCTTATTAAATCATGAAGTCTGGAAACAGTGTAGTGTGATTAACACCTCCCCGTGTTTTGAGACAGCTGATAAGTCATTGTTATCTTGAGGTTTATATTAACAGTTGCCAAGTCTTGTCACGACAGGAGATATGATACAGTAAGGCAATGTGTTCCCACCAAGGAATCACACAGAGGTCTCATTAAGGGAAAAAGCTTAAAAGTACGACAGGAGATGTGTATTAATCATATTATGGCAGCATTTTTAATAACGTGATATTTTAATTGTAAAAATAATCATTGGATAGTACTTTCTTTTCCAGAATTAAGTACAGAAATCTTATCAGTCCTTCCACTTGGGACAAAAATTTGTTTTCAGGTTTTTTAATTTTTTCTTTGACGGTAAAAGTAAACATGGTTAATTTAATGAAAGTTATTAATAGAAATTAAGCCAACATTATTATGTTGGCTGTTTGGTTGGAGTGCAAGGGATAAACTGAGATAGCAATGTGTTGAAATAGATTACCCACTTCTTATAAGGAAACAGTGGACAATGTGAAAGTAACTATCAGTTTCTAAAAAGCATCTTCACTAGCAGTTTATTGATGGTTCTTTATGTAATAAATGACATGAAAAGAGATTTCATTGAAGGAAATGAAAATAAATTTAAAATCAAGCATGACACCTTGTATGGGACCCTTCCTGGCTACTTCTTTTCTGTTTGTTGGGGTGTTTTTTGGTATGTGTTTATCCTATCATCTCTGTACTTGTCTGTAACTCACTTGTAATGAAATTGAGATTGAGTGCATCTGTTTATGAAAGATCAAAATTATGGGAATTAGAAAGTGGACAGCTGATAACCTTAGGTTTTTATGAAAAAAATCCACAAAATTAAGAAACACCTGCTGATATTTTTTTTTTTTAACTGAACTTTTTGATTCAGAGGGTGCATTTCTGAGGAGGGATTGTTTGCTTATTTGCTTATTGCAATTTCACTTTGTAGATCCCTACTCTACAAAATCCAAGAGGGCTAGCAGAATAAAAACCTTCGTCTTAACATAAGTAAGTCAACACAAATATAATCCATCATGATTGTGACATCACCTAATTTTAGAACAAACATTTTCAAAGCAGATTAAGCTTTTTGTCATTACGTTCCTAAAAAAAAAAAGATGAGTTGAAACTAAAGTCAAAGTAAGTGAAAATTGTAAACAGTACACATTAGAACATACAAAAAATTAGTAGTCGTGCTGTAATTTTTTCATGAAAATTCCCACAAATGAAGAGAAAGAGGATTCCTGACTAAATAAACATGCTGACCATAACAATGATTTACTTTACCACAGTAAAGTGCATGAGTTTTGAAAAATTAAGGACTGAATTTATGCACCATAAGAGAACAAAAGTCATAGCAAACTGTGTTTGAGTAAAGTAATTAGACATGAAGCTAACATAGATGCAACTGTTTACAAAGTAAAGATAATTGAATTAAAAATTGGTGGATCCAGAGTGAAAATACACCACAAAGCTGTAAAAGACACCTAGTTATTTTAGTTAATTCAGTTTCAGTCTCCAGATCTGGGGAAAAAAACCCACATCAACAAACCCCTCTTGAAAAGAGAGAACAGTTGAGAAGGCAAGTTAGTACTTACCACAGTGACGTTGAAAGCATAAAGAAGATCAAAAGGAAGTGCAGCAATTAAGTCAATGATAAACCACGTGGTCACATAGTGGATACAAATAGATCTTGCCTCAAATATCACTTGGCCAGACTTGCTGACATATGTTGTTCGGAAATTTAAAATAATATCTGCTTGACAAAGAATGAACAGAATCAGAGACAGTGATTTCTTAATTCCTGGGCACAGCACCAGGAATTCAGAATAATACTGTTTGGTTTTCTTCTGCATCATAAATACCAGATGGATATTCTAATACAGAAGCAAAAAACATAGTAGTAAGAGATGTACATACACAGAGTTAAACCAATGAATACATTATTCTTTTCAAGGAGTAAACAAAATGTCTAAAACATTTATCACTCCCTGATTTAAAAAGGGGGTTGATCCACACACACTGATCTTTAAACTGTACAAATATTGCTATTTTGCTAAATGAAAAAAAAATGTTATTTTTGTCCATAAAATTTACTCACTTTTTTTGAAATAAAAAATCAATAATTATTTTATTTTAAAATGTGATTTAAACTCTTTTAGTGATAGCTACTTATCACAGATGATGAATGTCATCCTCAAGGATAACCATTTTTTTAGCAACTGAAAAATGCTGAACACGCTTGAATAAAAGGTCTTTTGGGCTATGGTGGAGATCACAAAAGTGATATGAATTGCTTGGTGGCTTGTGTATTTTGTATGCTCCCATCTAACACTCCGAGATGCGTGTCTTTCGGTATGAGATGTACTTTTGACGCGTCTTGCCAAAACACATTAGCACTCGGAAAAAACCTCAGGTCTTGACAACAAAGTCTCAATTATTTCATGTCCTACAAGACAAAGACTATAATCTGTCCTCAAGCTATGCACCCTGTTTCTACTAATATTAGTGAGAACTACTCATGTAACTTTTACAGAGTCAGAAAAGAATGCAGCCAACCATTAAGGCTGGGGTTTTACAGCAAGATAGCTTTAGGGGAAAAAATGAGATTGATTTGCATTTCTCCCTAGAAGTTCTTTAGGTAGGCTACACTAAGACTATCTTTTTCCTCCCCACTGGGGCCAAAAAAGAACAAGAGAGAGGTTCAGCACACAGAGAAAATCATGCTAGATGACTCCTTTGGGGTATCAGAAAAGATTCATTTGGGGTAAATTTTGATCAAACTCCAAGTTCTAATGCTCTATGTCTGAAGAATAATAATTTTCCAGGTTTCACTAGCAGAAAATTTTTATGCTGTCTTCTGCAGCTGGAAGCTAGACACCCTGCTATGATCATTTCCCATATTGGATAACCTGTACTTTGCTAGTAATAAACCTATACTAATTCCAACACTTTGACCTTGGCTTCTACCTCCCTTTGACCCAGTAGAGTCAGTTAATGAAAAAATCCTAAACTAACGAAATCTCTGAGGAATTTCTCAGTTTTTGGGCACAGAATCATTTGATTCTGCTTTTTTTTTTTTTTTTTTTTTTTTTTTTTTTTTTTTTTTTTTTTTTTTTTTTTTTAGGATTTAGTGCAAAACCATAACACAAAGTGACCTAGACACATTAGGAGATATCTGGTTCATGGACTGAGGTCTTGCAGGTTATAACTAGTTCATGGTTTAAGAATGTTTTCCTTCAACCAGGTCCTCAGGCTGAAGAGAACATATAAATGAAATCAGAGATATAATGATTTAGATTACCTCATGAAGTAGTCTCATTCCTGCATTCTTAAAGCTACAAAAATGTGATGAAATTTTCAATAATACAGCTAAAATGGGAATATAGCATAACTTCACACGGTTCATAATGAGCAAGGCAGTGAGTTTAACTCCACAGGTGCTTTTTAGAGACAGTTGGTTACTAGCCACATTTCAAGGTCAGCATGGCAACACCAGTCACATACGGAATACCTTCATGAAGATTTATTTCATAGAGATAAGAAAGATAAAGATATTTGCACCACTAGTATTTTGAAACTGCTCATTCTCATTTGTGTCACAAACTCCAAGGTGTAGTTATCAAAGTCAGAAAAAGTATTTGCTTATTTATGGCCCATTAGTGTCTGGGAAACCACTAAAGCTTTAACAGAAAAGGGGATAAATTCTTGCTTTAAATATAAGTACATCCAATACACCAAAGGCTTATCAATGTGCATATGCAATTCACTGTTCAAGATTGAGGAGATTAGAGGCTTTTCTGCACTGCACACTTTTCTGCTGTCCTATCAAGGCAATTTAGGGCAACAGCCCCAGATAATAGCTATATCCAAAAAAAAAAATAAATATATATATATATAGGAAATGTTAAGTGCTTCTTTCTGCATCCAGTTTATTAGATAAAAGTCCAGAAGGTGGGAAGTAAGTGTGACCCATCTTGCATTTCTGAACAATTTTCTGAGCTATACTTGGGTGTAAACAGCTTCTTCATCTGAGCAATCTTATTTACAGCTTAACTGCTGTGCTAAAGTACTTACTGAGATATCTGTAAGGGAAAACACAAGAAAAGAACTCCTGAGGCAAGAAACTTCTAAGACCACAACAAAATCTTTAACACAAGTTTAGAAAATGACCATTTTTTCTGAGAGATTGTATTATTTCTAAGAATTATATATTCTAAAATGTTTTTGGAGATTTCTGCTAAGAAAGTGAAGATTTCTTTTTCCTTTTTTTAATAAATGTTTTCTTATCACTAATAATTTATTTACTAATGTAAAAATAGAAAATACCAATGCATTATTTAACATTTTAGAAATTGTTTGGTAATCTAACTGTGTAGCAGCTTCTACAAACTGATGAAAATTGAAAGAACAATCTGAAAATCAACACAGGCATCAATAATGTAAAGTTTTGGAGATTCCAGATAATTCAAGGGCTTCAAAACTAATGGTTTTCTCTAGTGATGAGTTTGTTCCAAATGCTCTGAGATGAGGTGAGTTTTAATCATTTCCTACAACATGAAAGGCAACAATTTTAAGTTTACACCTGCAAACAAGGCAAGAGGGACATTTAATCTCTGATTCTTAAATCACATATGAAGTGACCCCAATATATTTGGATAATTAGTGGGCTAAATTTTTTCTGCAAGAGATATATTTGAATATCTTTAAGTATGCTTAAAGATACTCACAAAGGTATTCAAGGGTAAAGATATTCACACTATCTTTAAGTATGTTCTAACAAAAGTTTCAGCCTGTGCAAACTTCATATTTAAAGCTGTGTTTGATTTGTTCAAGCTGGGACAAAGACTACAATCTCTCTTCTGCTTTAGCACCTCTCACCAAACATCAGTAACAAAGATTATGTCTAAAGAAAAAAGAAATCTGAATTTATTTTATCGCAATTTTTTAAAATGTGAGATAGGAAAGGATCATTTTAACTGGTCTTGTGAGCCACACATCATGTGCTCAGGAAAGCAAAACAGAGTATTTAAAAATGTCTCTGACATGAGAAATGTCATTACAAAGTTGCCTAAAACTAAAGCAGAAGGAATAGCAGAAAATATCAAAATGCTTAACTCATTGCACCTGTCTTGAAGCACAGCACACACATATCTAAAATACCATTTTTTTCTTGATATAGAGAGGGAAAAAAAAGTGAAACATCTTTATTAGGAAAAATATGAGTTCTTATTTTGTTATATAATTCAAATTCAGTTCCAATGAGACAGAAAAAAAGTCAGGATTCAAGAAAATTAAAGCTCAGTATAGAGTCTAGACTATCCTATTGAGTTTAAGAAAAGTCCTTAAATAATGTTTAACCACATGGCCTTTTCCACAAGACTTATACTGTGTTTAAAACAGACACGTTGTGTTAACAAACGCCAATGTGTCTTAAGCCCGCCATGATCTCCTCCTTCCCCACTCATTTCTGCACTCACGGCTGTGTGTGAACCTTGAGCAAAGAGTGTCAGCCTTCCAAGCAGTGAGGGGCTTTTTTTGTCTGATGAACACAAAGGTAAACTTGACCTGAAAGCACCCAACAGGGAGGAGCCAAGATCTCCAATTTCAGAGTCTTGGAACTAGGAATCCCATCACCCTTGCACACTGTGTAGGAAAATGGGCTTCTGCTCCACACACCCTCTGATCACAGTTCCCCGCTGATGCAATTGCTTTCTACTTTCTGAGTCCTGTTCCTCTGAGTCTCCTTTCTCTCTGCCCTGCAGACTGATCACCTTTTCCTACCAACCCAATAGAACACAGACCTGAAGCCCCATCAGGCAGTAAGTCCTTAAGATGCATGCAGAGATAATAAACAGTGAATTTGTGAAACCATGACTGTGATTTTTCTCCTGGTTGGATCCCACGGCTAATTAGCTCCATCTGCATGGATTCTCTCAGTCTGTTATTTCCGCTACTGGTGGACACATATCCCTTAAAAAAAAATCTTGTAATAAATGTGATATCTCTAAAACTCATGCAAAGATACACTGAAAGATTATAGAAAATGCATTTTTATAAAAAAAAAACCCAGCTTTTTCAGCCATGAAATGAATTTAAAATTGTAATCTATATACAGTTGCAGTTCCTGATTTATTTATATATTTTACTCCCATTAAGGTCTTACACATTATTCACACCAGTAAACGCAAGAACACTGGGACCATTATCCCCCAAATGTCTTCCAAATTTGTAATTATCATGTCTACATGGGTCTTTGATATTTTCATTCCAAATACATGACAAATTCCAATAACATTCCAATAACACGATATAACTGGAAAGCTCTGAACAATTATTTCCTTATTTGAGCATTGTAATTGCTTTTACTCACCTATTGGTGACTATTTTATTTTTCACAAGCTTCCAGTGTGAAATCCACACCCTAGCAATGCTCAATTCCTAAGAAAGGGCAACTTATTTCATAACTGGGCATAAAAGAGCTGGGAAATCTAAGCAAGCTCATAAGGTTTTGAAACTGGTGGCCTCTCTTGGATTAAAGCTCTGCATGACATGCTACATCCTTCACCAAGTGGCCTTTTTCTAGATTTCTACTGTGCAACACATTCACACACAGACACATTTATGCAGTGAATAGTAGGAAAACACCAACTGAAGTTGGTGTTCAGCAAAGGGAAGAAAAATTATGTTAAAAAATGGAGGTTCTACTTAGGGTGTAATGCAGATTAGTTTCCTAAATTATATAAATGGAACAAAAGCCCCAAACTGATAGTCATCAAGCTAACCTATTAATCATAAGATGTTTTTCCCTTGTAAAATTTTAAATATGTGTTTTGTGGAATCTCAATTTCTAATCCCTGTTTAAAAGATAGTAATCTGGAGGCCAGCTGAGCCACTTTATCCATAAACAGGATTATTTTACCTGAAGCAGCTAATTTCCCTGTGACAACATTTTTTTTTCTCTCTTTAGGCTTGATTGTTTAAAAATAAATCCTGCTGGGATTAAACATATGATCAAGTTATAGCGGAATAACATTTCAGAATTAGGCAGGTGAATCAATTACTGCCCATGACATAGTCTTAAATTTCAGAAAATGCCATGTAATATGCCTCAGTTTAACTGTCTTTCACTGGGAGCTAAATGAGATTAAAACCCCTGTGCCTTTAGGGCAAGCGGCATACATGTAAGCAGTGAGTTTTTGTTAGACTGCAGCCATTCAAACCTGTATTGAAAACTAGACAATTTTAGGTATGTTAAGCCCATTGATTTTCAGGGAAGACAGTTTTCTACATTATCTCCCTCTTTTGGTATGGTATGGTATGGTATGGTATGGTATGGTATGGTATGGTATGGCATGGCATGGTATGGTATAGTATGGTATGGTATGGTATGGTATGGTATGGTATGGTATGGTATGGTATGACTGACTCATCTCTAATTTCTTGTATTTTTTTGTCACTTTCCTTAAGTGATTTTACATTGGTTGTCCATAGCTAGTAATACCTTCCCCAAAGTCCAGGCTCTTTCTGATGTATCTGATTGTTTTAGCAAATTTTATTTAATGATACAAGGATAATGATATTAGAATCTGCCCAGAGAGCTTTTAGGAAAGTTTCCAGGAAATGTTAGTGCCATATTGTTTGAAGAACAATTTATCTGTCCCTATATAAACTCTTTTTTTTTTATTTTACTGTTGAGATAAACATTCCTAGTAAATTGTCTAGGAACAATTTATTCAAATGGAAGCATGATTTTTCAGTTCAGCATCTTCCTTCCTGACATTTATAACCACAATTAGCTTGATGATTTTCTTTCATAGGCTGACATGATCAGGTGAAGGAGCTGGAATTAGGAAAAGAAAGTAATGCTCATCTTATACCATTGTGTAAGAGCTTGAGCCACTATGAAATCAAGTAAAGCTTACAAGAAAAAAAAAGGCACAGCAAAGGTTAAGTGCCAATAAACTAAGTACTAAAATGTAGAAATTTTATGTAATAGATATATAAAATATAATAAAATACATATTATATAAATAACATAATCAAAATTATGTCTTACTGAAAGCCTATTGAAGGTGGTGGAGAAACAGAATTTTTTTCTTCTTTTTTAGAAAGTTATACCAAGGAGTGAACAGATATTAAGTAACAACCAGTACAAACTATAGAAAATTTGTAATGAAAACCTAGACCTGTTTGAGCAAGAGAAAGAAATCACTGGTGCCCATGATGAAGGAAAAATACAGTTTTAGGAAAAAACCACTAATAGCAAACTTGAGTTCCTTTGTAAATAGTAAGGATAATGATAAATAGTTTCATGTCATTACAAGAGAAGCTAATAATAATCTCACAGAAAGTCCAGATGTATTCAATATGTCTTATATACTTAGCTAATTTTGGAATGAAACAGCAAAGCAAGGTTGTGTCATATCAGATGATAAATTACAATCCAGTGTGCCCAAAATAAGAGTCAGGAGGTAGCAATAGTTTAAAAACCAAACACTTAACTAGATGTCACTTCTGCAGGTTGATAAAAAAACCTCCAAAACCAGAAATATGTGGTTTACAAGCCATAAGTAAATAGAGTTATGGATTCTTTAAGGTCTTTGAAGAGAGTTGATGACCTTCAGGAAAACATGCTTTATCTGAACACAGCTTCTTTAATACATGGCTTAAATATGACAGCTTCTATTTAAGACACAACTAGATGGTAAAAATTTCTAGTTCTTGTCAGAATCTTTGAGAAATGAAAGATCATACAAAACTACATATAACTGAAGTCTCAGGTGCATTGTGTTGATGAGAAAGTGAGAAAGAAGAAGTTTGACCAAATTATATACTGCTGGAACTTAAAGAAATTAAGCATCTCAAGATACAATGTCTAGATCCTAATGGACTTTGTATCTAAAATGGAATATCAAGACCCATCATTGTACTACCAGGATGGTGTTTTGTTAAGTAGAAAATTTTTTTCTCTTCTCCTGCTTAAAAAGAAAAAAAAAAAGAAAAAAGAATCTCATTGAGGAACATTATCATTCAAGAAAATTATGGAAAAGGATTAGAATTAGCCCTTAAGCAACTGTAAATTTAAAAATGTAAAATATGGCTATCAAGTATACCTCTCCTTCCTATTTTTCTTTGGGCACAACCCCAAATATCATTTTCTCCTGGACACTAGCACTTGAGAATATTGTGCAAACAACCTCATTTAATTTGTGTGGGCAGTCAGAATCTGAAAAACATATTTAAGAGCCACAGTACACCTCCCTTGAAAGCAGCTCTTTTTTAGAAGTCTTGTGGCTTTAGCTGGATGACTAGAGTTCAGATGAACAGCAGGAACATGGTTTAAAACTACAAATTCTTAAAATCTTTACCACAATTCATATGATATTATGTAACATGATTGACTTCTGAATAAGAGATTTCTGCTAGCATGGAGTAACTATAACTCAGAGCTTTTGCTGTTAAAGTCACAATTGAATACACTGAGCAGTTTTACCAGGCAAACTTCTCCAGTGAGAAGAGTTTATTTACCATTTGACACCAAGTTGCTTATCACTGCGTGGTACATGAGGAGTGGCACGGTCCCTGTCCTAAGGCTGTGCTATGATGTATGTGCTAAGCCTTGAATCATTCAAGTTTGTCAAGTAAACAACATTTTCAGTGATATTAATGGAAGAAAATTCATTTTTGGGTGTGATGGATCATAGCAGCACTGACACCCAAAATTCATCTGTAACTGACAGTCTGATTTGCTCTTCCTTACTATTTGTCCTTACAGTGGAAAGTAATGTGATATTGAAGTTACATCCAAGTGGAAATACTGTTTTTCTTGGGTAAATTACTCATTAGTACATATAAAAAAATAAATCTGAAGGCATCTTCTGAGTGGGTATTTTTATAACAAAAGTCACTCCCACCAGAAGGATGTGGTCAGTAATATAGTGCACTAACATGATATGTTCTATCAAACTCCATACTTTGGCTGCTGTACACATGAACGGCCAGCATCCCAATGTCAAGAGAGGGGGGTCATTTCTTTTACCTGCTTCTTTGATTTTTAGTCTTTGGGGTTTGTCCTTTTTAGTTGCTTTCTTTGACTATGAGGGTGCCTCACTGTGATTAGCTAATCTCAGTCCCATAGCAGCTGACGCACCAGAAAATCATCACATATCATGACCATTATAATAACACACTAAACTGGAAAGACTTTTTTTCTTATATACTATGCTGTATCTTTTGAAAACAGACTCAATCCCTGAACATATTGAATAGCTAAAATATGTTTTATTGACTTTTCTACAAAGAAAGACTTTGGAGTCTTGAAAGAAAAGCAAAAGACTTGAAATATGTCTGAAAAATGAACTGTTAGCTCTGCTTTGAAAAGAAGCTAGTAGATGTGACTGAAGAAGCGTGAAAATTTCTTCATGGGCAATTTTCTAAATAGAACCTGCAGAAATATGGCAGAAAGAAGTAATTCCAAAGAGTGGAGAAATATCAATCACATGATATAGCTTTTCATTAAATTTAACCTATGTAAAGAAGACATGGGTGTTGGGTATTTCATGAACAGATTTTCCTTCACACAAATATTGCAGCAAAAAAAGCAAAGATCAAATAAGTAAAACATTCAGTGGGAAGTGGCATAACTGCTTCATTCATTTCCAATTTTTGACCAATTCCAAGGGAAAACCTGAAATATTTTTCTCAGACTTACTCTATGCAGTTTGACAGCAATTCACATAGATAATAGCCATAAATCATACCAATAATAGGGAAAAAAGACCACATGCTAATTCACAAAAAGTATGGTAAACTATTAAGCATCAAATAATTTCCATGGAAATTACCTAGATTAGATTACCTGGAAAAGATTTAAACACTTTAATCTTATTGAAAAATGCAATATTATCTTATCACTGTAGTATAGGACAGTAAATGAAAAATAAAACTTTTTTCTGATTGTAGCTCTAATAAAGAGGAGTTAGTAGAGGTAATACAAGTAAAATTTTCAGGGTGCCTCCATTACCATAACACTTATCTGCATCTACCTGAAGATACAGAAATACTTCCATGGAATAATCACTTGTGGCTTGCACTTTTCTTCTTTAGGTCGAGGTTGATGTTTTTGTGCTTGGAAACAGCATCTTGTGTGCAGAAAAGCATCTCTTGTCCTTACAAGTATCCAAGGAAGTTTATTGTTAAGATTTTTGACATTATAATGGTCTTGCCTACTTGACTTTGATGTTTTGAGGGAGAATCTTTAAGAATCTTACTACTTTTTTCAGGATATATATTTTGCATTGTTTTTTCACATTACTAGGCAATCCATGGAGCTTGAACATTTTCTTATTACCTTCTCTTTCACATATTAGGTGTATCAATAATGTGACTCTGTTTACATGCTCTGTTCATATGCATTCACAGATGAGACCATTTGTTGCTTAGAAATAAATCCCCAGAGATAATTTCAAACCACTCCCTTTGTCCTTTCCTGAATTTTAGACTATAACAGTCTGAAATCACACCTTCAAAATTTCAAGACACTGCTATTTCCTTTCAAAATGCAGAAGTTTTCTTAGATGTGTCCTCCAGACACAGAAAGTGTTGATGAAATGACTTTTTGTGCACTTGCAAAGATAGGAAATGATAATCATTATAATAATGATTAAGAAGATGAAAGGAAAAAGAAAACAAACCTTCCATTTTAAAGCAATCTAATAAAATTTATAGCATTTAATACTTTCTCATCTTATTCCAATGAATTTCATTCAACCTTATCTTCAGTACAATACATATGCTTGAATTACTGTGTAAGTCATGAATGATTATATTAATTTCTACAAGGTTTATGCCATAGTTTTAAATCTCTACATATTAAACAAGTGAGATTCAAGGAATTCATATGATTTAAAACAGTTTTTGAAAGATTTTGAGTCATTTACATTTGTGACAGATAGTAATGGCCACACAAGTCTCCTAAGTCTACAGTGTCATGCCACACAAATCAGAGCTTTAGTGTTGTTAAACATACTGCTTTAAAAACATTAATTGTTAAATAATATTTAGAGAGATAGAGAGAAAAATACAAACAAATAGAGAAAATCTTAGTGCAAATCAAGATCAATTTTTTCTCTTGAAAATGTAAACCATAGATCAAGTCTTGAGATGCCAGTGTGTGTGTGGAGAGTGGAGGAAGGGATGGGTATAGGGTTTTTCCCCCCCACAGGTGGCAAAGTAGTATACTGCAGGGAATCACTTAAAATAACTCTCCAGTCTGTTCATAAAAAGTATAATTTTATGGCCATAATTAGTATCCAGTGTTTGTCTTCCGCTAAAAACTGAATGATCCACAAACAGAAAATTTAGCTCTTCTCTCTATAGTTATTCTCTCTATAGTTATTCTTCTCTCTATAGTTATTCCACCTTAGATACAAAATACTCAAACCCTTTTGTTCTTATTCAGCAAATAATGCATTGCCATTACCCAGAAAGCCTGTGCATATTTTCACTGAACCATTGCACTGATCTCAACTCCTTTTGAAGGTCTCCTATTCAAATAGTCCTGTGAGTAGACAAATAAAGTACTGATAATTTTTTCAGATATTACTGCTTTCTTCAATCAAGATGTTCAATAAAATTAAAAACAAACAAAATAGATAAAGAAAGGCAATATCTGAAAACTGGAATGAGACTGTTGCAGAAGTTAAAAACGCTGCCCTGGATAGTTATGGAAGAGTAAAATTAAACAATTGGAAGCTTATTATTAATTAAAATGAATGAACTTGGTGAGATGTTCTCCTGCCTTTCTTTTCCCAGAAGACAGAAAGCTTTAAAAATATTATTGAAAAGTAATCAAGATCCATTATTCTTCTTAGAAGTATTGATATTCAGGCTCCCAGACATACCTATCTAGAAATGAAAGACTCAGCTGCTGTCTATGCAAATATAGGAGCATAAACTTTGAAGCAAATAGTACAATAAAGCAGGAAATAATCCCCACCAGATAAAACACTTCTTAGGCTATTTTTAATGAGTTTTAAAAATACACTAAAGCTAACAAGCTTTTTTTTCTGCACTTCTTTATGGTTTTTGAATACATAAGACAACATAAAAATTGTAAAACTAAACCAATTCTATTTTATCTTTGGTTAGAGGAAGGAAAAGATTTATTTACAGGAGGATGTTAGAGAAGGTTTGCACACATAACAAAGGGAAACAGATAAAGGAAGTACTCTCAAATACAACATCACACAAGTTATCATAGGAAACATCAATTGAAAAATGTAGTTTCATATGAGACGCCCTAATTATTTTCTCCCTTCATCCTCTTCCCTGACAATGTCACAAAATGGGCTGTTATTATTGTTTATCTCTGTCTGTGTTTTAGAGAACTTTAAAGGCTAAAGCAGTTACACCTCTAGCTAGATGCTTTTCTCATGAATAATTTAATTCATATCCATGCTCTTACTTGTATCACCCCAAGTCAGAAGAACACTTTCATATGTATTTTTGTCATGCTTAAGCGCAGGATGACACACATCACAGAATCACAGATTAAGCTGAGTTGGAAGGGACCTACCAGGATCATCAGGTCCAGTTCCTGGCCATCCAAGAACCATCCCCAGGAGGCACACCATTTGCTCAAGAATACAGTCAGTCTTGGGTAACACAGCTAAAAACCAAGACCTTGTCAAGTCCAAATGAGTGCTTATGCAAACCATGCTCATAAAAGGGATATTGCTCCATCTTCTCAGAAATATGAATAAAATCAAAGTAGATAGACTATTTCTTCAATCCATGACTATTTTGTGATACCTCAATCCATGACTACAAAGCTGTAATACAGCTGAAGATCGTATATCAGATGGATCTCCCCACTGCATTTCTGAGGCAGCAGCATCATAAGAAGAATTTCTCTCAACATTTCTCTGGTATTTCTCAGAGAACATAGATCATCCATCAAAGATGTGCTTGTCAGAGACACAATGCAACAAATGCCTGGAAACTTATGCTTAAATTTAAGTATGTTGTCAATCTTACTACTTTCAATGCAGTTATACATGTTCTGAGACACATTAATTCAACATTTTAACAGACAAGGGACCCTTGAGAGATGATCATAAACATACTATTTTCTTTAAATTCACTGCAGGGATTTAAAAGCAGTATTACAATGTCTTGAAAATACTCCATAAACCTTTCCTTAGAGCTGGAGATTTAAATCAGATAATAACTCTAGAAAAAGAAAATTATTCTGGGGAAAATTGAGCTGTTATTCAAACTCTAGGGGAGGAATATCAGTACCCTACAGTACAGTGGTTACCAGTTACATGATTAATCAAAGTCTCTTCTAGTGCTCCTTGCACATTTCTTTGAATGCGTCTAGTTACAGCCATAGTGTGACTACCTGGACTACAGATACAGACCTAAAAATCTAGCTAGAAAATATGAAGTAACATTTACAGAAAATCTTTGCTTCATTTTTCTTACTCAGCCATTCTATTGATCATAGATATGTCTTTGCTTTTGACTTACTGATATAAAGACTCCATATTTCCAGCAAAATATAAAACCAGAAAAGGAACACTGAGCAGTTCACCATCTTTCATGTTTCAAATGAATACTATATCAGATAAATCAGTTAGATAAAGATTATACTCTCTGGTGCTTATATTCAAATAAACACATTTATAACACAAATCAGTCTTTTACACCATTATCAGAATGTTGTAACCTTGAGTCTACACTTTTTGTAAAGTCACCCAGTTACATAAGTGGGCTTATTTGATTTAGTACTCTTAATGCAACATTAATTTATGACTAGATTAAAATTATTAGAGTCACAACCTCACGCTTTTTACACAAGACACAGGATGATGGTTGATGATCTGCATTGCAGAATGCAAGTTCCTTACTGCAGTGCTTGAGAATCTTTGAATGTGAACTGTTTGCATTAATGCGAAAGTCCACCAAGATCTAATAGTGAGCACAAAATGTACATTTAGACCTTAAGTCTAATGAAAAAACAATGACTAAAGGAGGAAACAAATATTTATTCATCATAACATCTGATTTTTCCATCAGTCATATCACCTACCAGTCTTACTGTCTACAATAAAGCTGACAGAGAAAAGGAATAAGCTTTTCAAATTTTTTCTAAGAAAATCTTCTGAGTTATTTATAAGTGTTTATGGTGCTTCAATTTTCTTTAGTTCTAGAGAAGATTGTAACATTGCTTTTAATGTTTGAGCTAAGTTGTATTTTTTCACAAAAATAAGGAAGATTAAAATGGAAAGAAGCTTCAACCTGAAAACTATTTTCTTGGTTTTTTTTCTTCTCTTTCTGTCTTAGGTTGCAAATGCAAGATGTGGCCAGGGGTGTGTATTCTATTGCCATCTGTCAGAACCAAGTGAGGCAGATTTTTTTAATCTCTTGCGCAACCAATCCTCCCTCCAGGGAGATTTCTTCTGTTAATGGGCCCATTGAGTGTCACTGCACGACTGATGAAATTACATCATCCCATTATGAGAAGCTCCACCCAGAGGGAGGAGCCAAGCATTACTGCCTAGATATAATCTGAGATTTGGAACACCAAATCCAGTCACACTGGATTCCCAGAGGAAGACCAGGCCCATCTACACCACCAATGGACCTTCAGAGAGAAACTACACCCTTCATTAGGATCACTGCTTCAACAAAACCATGCTTATCACTCCAGGAGGACTGCAGCAACCATTTAATGGGACTGCTGCCAACACCCTGACCAACAGGGTGTCAGGTCATACTCTAATTCTGTCAGTGTTGTTTTGTATTACTGCATTTTAGTTTTTATTTTTCCTAATAAAGAACTGTTATTCCTACTCTCTTGTCTTTACCTGAGAGCCCCTTAGTTACAAAATTATAATTTGGAGGAATGGGGTTTACATTTCCCATTTCAAGAGAGGCTCCTGCCTTCATTAGCAGACACCTGTCTTTTCAAACCAAGACATTTTCTCAGAATCCTTCTGAACCCTTTTCATGTTCAAGAAAGACATCTCCAACTTGACTTATTTCTTAAAAATGATAGCTTCTCCACCTGCAAGTAGCAACAGATCTGAGCTCTGGTTTGTCAGTGTGACAGCACTGAGTGATATTATAACAGTAAAATCTTGGGGAAAAATCTGTTTGACTCTATTCAGGGATTCTTTTCAATCTTCAGAAATAAATTGAAAAAATATACCACCAAAAAAACCCCAAACATTTGTTTGGTGCAAATCTATTATTAGATATGACCTTGTCTCTTTTTTGATTGTTAAGAGATATAAGAGTTAAATGTGTCACAGAAATAAAAAGCTTAGAGAATGGATCAGATGACAGACTCAAACCTCTCAAAGTCTGTCCCACTTATCAATGTAGCATATTGATATTGTATTTGTGTGTTATTGCAGTATGAGTTTAAATCTTACATTGACATTTAAAAAAATTTATTCAGCTTGTGGTCCATGACTCCTCTACGTGTGAAATAAAAAAATTATCCCACAGATTGAGAACAAAACTGTAGCATTTCTAGGGCACATCCCTATACTGGTAATGTTTGAGGCATCCCCAGGGTGAAACAAGGGGTTACAATCTTCCTTGAAATCAAAAACCCCTGTAGATTAGCAGCAGAACTACGCAAATCAATCTAAAGTTTTTAAAAAAAAGGTGATCTAAAGTTCAGATAAAATATCAAGCCATACAGCTAAAATTGATTTTCTTTAAAGTCACAAAAAGGATGATTATTTCCTTTTCTAAAATATTATTAATTCTGTGAAAATCCTAAATGTCAGAACAGAGATCCCAAACAACAATCCCCAAACAAATCTTACCGATGATAAAGAGAATTTCCACTGCAATGTCACTGACAGTTGTGCTTCGAGTTGTAGACAGCTCATCATGGCCAATAAAGGAAACATTGTAAGGTACAGTCACAGCAACATAAAACGTTGCCAGTAAAATAAGCCAGTCCCAGCCAGCTTTAAAAGTGCTAAAATGCAGCAATATGAATTTGGATTTTTTTGCATCTGAAACTTTGTATTCTGGAAATGCTGGTTTATCTACAAAAACATTCTGAAAAAGAGAGAAAAAAGTTAAATGAGACAAAACAATTATTTGATTACAGAGAAGCATTTCTTGCAATGGAGTCCTTAGGTAGTTGATGTTTTTGTAAAAAAAATCATAATAACATATGCAGGCAAGAACAAAAATTACTTTTTTTCTAACCTAGACCTCACATTCATTTATACAGATGTTAATGGAATAACTTTTGTGAATGTTGAGGCAGGAAGAAGACTAATAAGTTACAGATTAAATGGAGTAAGAGGGGTTTGCGTCTGCAAAAACTGTTTCTTCCTCTGTTGAACTAATTCTCACTGCAGAGCAATATTATTCTACAGGATAGATAGGTGAGATCTTTGTATACACAAAGACATAGGACTGTAAATAGGAATATATGGAATGAAGTAACTGGTATTGAAAAAAGCATCCTGTACACAGAGATGCGAGGAGGTTCTTCCAGACTATCTCTAGCCTGGTCCTAGGGACTGAACAGCTCCAGTACTGGGAGCACCTCTCCTGGTTTAACTTCATCTGCAGACATCCATTTCATGTGAATAAAAGCACAATTAGTAGGAATAGCTTTTTGGTTTTCTTTAAAATTGTGCTCCTGATATAAATCAAAATATTAATCTACCATAATATGGCTCCAGAACTGACTACCTTCCTTATTAGACTAGCTTTGTCTTGAGTCTGTGTCTTACCACTGTTTTATGCAATCAATATTTCAGTGTTAAACTGTAGAAATTCTTGGTTTTCACTTTTTATAGCTTTAACAAAAAACACCTACCCTCCCCAAAAAGCAGCATGTGGGACCTGACCTGTCTTGCATTATTTACTGACAAAATTCTTGCTCACTGTTGCTGTGCTCATGGTTAATGCTGTTTCAGTAACAAAGAGCCTCCCAAAACAATATTGTGCATTCAGCAAGCTAAGATTACTTCTGATCTTGAAGTTATTCACTATGAAATTAAAAAGACAAAACCTGCATAACCGTACACTTAACTGCACCTGCCTTGTCCATCACAGCCTTTCTCTTTGAAATACTGATGTCATTGCCTTTTCTATTCTTGGTTCTTATTCATGAATTCAGGCAGCTGAATTCTCACTGTTCTTAGAGTCAGCCCATTTTTTAATCATGGAAAAGAAAGAATTCCTCATATTATTTCCAGCTCATAGCTCCAAAAACCCATGTACTAAAGCTAGTAAATTAGTCTCAGAATAAATATTTTAACATGGTAAAATAACATCTGCACTAGCATTTTGACAGTACAGGTAAGGCATCAAAAACTATTTACGAGTCATGTTCCTAAAAAATATTATTGTATTACAATACAATGAAAATATCCCTGGAAGACCTGGTCATATTTTGTGGGGCTTTTTATGCTTCTTCAATATGAAACACTTGTAATTTTTTTTAAAATACTATTTTTTCAATATTTAATCTTTTTTTATCATTTAAGATTTAAATTCAATGAAAGAGGCTGTTTGCCCTATGACATAAATAGCAGTTGTGTATTTTCATGCCCATAATCTATAGCAAGACTTTTTTAACTTTTAATTTGTACTGCACAAAGCAAGAGACTTATTTTTTCTCATTAACATTTCTTTAGAAGTCTTTTGTTTTGCTATTATGTTGGTTTGTCTATGGTGTGATTTAGTGTTAGCAACATTCACAGCATGCTTTCTGAACTTACTCATTATTTATAGTTACTGGGGGAATACAGAATTAATTTGAAGACAGAAACATTACTACTTCATTTAGGAAATTAAAAGATAGATATCACACCATAAAGTTGGAGAAATTCACATGAAAACTTGCCTAAATGAAGTGTGACCTTTTGGAGCTTAACAGCATTAAGAGTTTCAGCTAGAGCAAGACCTTGAGTCTTTTTTTTTTTTTTTTTCTTTTTGAAAATAGTAATAATTGAGATGACGAAGTAAATTAGAACCTAAAATTATGAGAACCTGTGGAATCTAAGTTCTGAGAAATTTTGTATTGTGGCTGTCATGGCATTCAATGTCTGTTTACAGTATGATTAAATGCACTATCTTGCTATATGGTAGCAAATTCCACAATAGGAAGAAATATGCTTCAGTGAGAAATATTTTAATCCTTGTTGCTATAAAACTGTGATCAGGATATATCTCAAGTACTCTTTGACCATTTACAGCACTTTAATTTTTTTTAAGTTAGTGCAAAGGCTACTTCTTTTTCTTCTTCTTTTTTTTTTTTTTTTCTAGGGGGGGTTTAGGGGAAGAAAAGAGTTTCACCTACATTATTAATTTTTAATTTGTTCTTCTCTCGTCTTTGTAGATGTCCAGAGATGTGATAAAGGACAGCTCTACTCCGTCTGCGTGCCGACTCAAAATGTGATCCTGCTCTTCCTCTTCCTTTCCATTTTTCTGCAGAACAGAAGTGAGAGTGCATTAAAGATCAGGAAATAGCATTTTAATCTTTGGGACCTGAATTACTGATATTTCAGACATTGGTAGAAATGTAAATATTATGCACATATTTTCTTTTCCTCAGTCTTTTGCAGCAAAGAAACAAATCCTCCCTCTCCTGAAGGGCAAATAAAAACCACTGTAAAGTTTTAATTGTCAAATGCCTTCACAGAACTCAGAAGCAAATAATTGCAACATTTGATTTCACAGATAAGATAAATGTACTTTCTACTGTTTCAGACCAGAGGGAAGGATGTCTAGATGTAACCACTGAAAATATCCTTGAGGTGATTCTACTCTCTCACTTCACAGAAAGAAAAAAATCCCTTGCAATTTTAAAAAACAGAGAGTCTGACTTGTACTAGGCTTCCATTATGTCAGAATGTGCTAATTTGTAAGCTTGCTCATTAGTAATAGCCAATTCTTACATTCATGTGTTTAGATTCCTTTTCCCACCACATGGCCAATGGCAAAATCGTGTGACATATTCCTTGGTGACATGAAACCCATTAAGGGCAAAGACTGAACATTATTTTGGAAAGGTTTGTGGTTTTTACCTCCATTCAAATGCCTGTAATTGTCAATCATGGGAACAAATTTTGTTCTTGCTTATAAAGCAGTAAATTCAAAGTAATTCCAGTCACTCTGATGGAATTACAGTGAATTGATGCCAGAGTAAATGAAAGCAGACTTTTTGTGATGTGTCAAGATTAAGAAAAAAGAAATTATGGGACGAAAGGAAGAAGCCGTCTGTCAAGGAGGTTTAATTAAAGTCAATTGAATGCATACAAATTAAGAGGAAAAAATTAGCAAAACACAAAACTAATTAGCAGAGCCAGAATTTAGAAGCAAGCAAAATAACTACATCTTGAAACCTGCCTAAAGAAGCAAGAAAGATTTGTATTATAGGAGACTGATATATTTTTGGCTTAACAGTGCAAAACTATACATAACAAAATGTGTAGGAGGGAAAATTTTCCAAACTTCTCAGTAAAAAAGTTTTTGTGTAATTCATGCAAAAGCACGCTCTAGTTGAAGATGTTTTTTTTTTTTAACTTGTCAGTAAAGAGAAGGGGGAAAAAGAAAAGTAAAAAAACAAGAAGGGAAAATCTCTGTACTGTGAAGCCAAACCACTACTCAAAAGTTGAAGGGGGCAGATGGAGAAGCCTCAAACTTTTCCATCTCCAACACACATTGGTATCAGCTACAATGAAGAAATAAGAACAAAAAAAAACCATTATTTCAGAAATGACCCAAATAAATTAATGTTGTTTTTTTAAAAAAATAATCTCCCAATCATCAAACCACTTACACTCAAACTAAATTCTGAGTCTTCTTAAATTCTGGGTAAGAACAAAATGCTTATGTCTTTCTCTGAGGAAAAATGAATTTAAGTCAACTGAATTGGGTCTCCACTGTAGAACTGTTCAGCTTTAGTAGTCTGGTTTTGTCATATGACTTTGCAATTCTCTTTAAACCATTTGCAGGCCTCTCTTTTTTCCCTTTCTCAACCTAAACTGCCATGTTGTACGAGGCCACCCAGTTCACTCTCCTGCATCCAAAAGAAGTCAATAAAACAGGCTTCAGATCTGCTAGGAGGCAGGCAGGGAAAACACTCTTCTTGAGCTTCTGGCCAGCAATATTTTTGAGATGCTTCAGCTACAGGCTTCATCCTCATGCTGTACCCTATCTAATACCTGTCCTTGTCCTAAGCCCATAGAGCCTGAGGCAGTCCATGCTGGCAGATAAAACAGCCTTGGTGATGTGGTCTGTTGTGAGAGCTACACTGAGTTCTGTTCAGAAGGCAAGCCTGGTACCTTCAGGTGCAGTTTCCTTGAGTTCTTTCAACATCCCCAGCAATATGAGGCCTTTCAGCATGGAAGTGGACCTCTTTACCTCTGGTCAGTCTTGGAAGTCTTTACTTCAGCTAGACCACCCATGCCATTTAAAATATATTCTTTAAACATTTCCTTTCCGTAGCTATGTGCAGAACAACATGCAGCTTTCAAGCTATGGATACACGATTGGCTGGTACAATGGTGTTACACTGCTTTCAGGTTTTTTCTCTGTAACTCCTAGCCTCAGATGTGCCTTTCTCTCAGATGCTGAGCACTGAGCTGAAAGCTGTCCACAATTCCATCTCTTTCCAGAAAGCCATGAGACTATGGAAACAGTCAATGTACACATATTCAGTCACTATTTCCTTTTCCCCCCATATATTTACTGACACAGAGTTTCACTCTCCATCCACTCTTTAAATGAGAACAGGTTCCTTGCAAGGTTTTAAATTTTATGTGCCAGCAGCTGGTAATTTTTGGCTTCACACAGATTCTATCTCTCCTACCTAGGTTCAGAGTTTCAGTCACTAAGGATGTTGTACTCACTAACCTGCTCTGGCTATGGGACTTGATATGGCACTTAAAATCATACCAATTGCATGTTTTCACAGCAAGTGACTTCTATCACATGCTGATTACACTATTTGCAAAGGATTAATGCTACCTTTCTGTTAATATTGGGAGTCACTCAACTCCTAAAGAAAGAAAAGCATGCATCAATAAGGAAACATTACATTAATTATGAAGTAAGTAGTAGTTTTCTTCCTAATCAAAAGTGGCAAAAGTTTTTATGGTTGTTATTGGAAGTGAAAAAAAATTAATTAATTGTAAAGATAATATGCCATCAGAGCACATGTCAATAGCTTATAAATAAGTGAATGACATTTGTGAATTCTCCTACTTTCTGGTCTCCCAATGCCTTCTGGAAAGGAATCAGTCCGGAGCCTTGTCAAACTACACTGCTCAGGTGTGCATCTACATGTGTGTGATTATTTTCTGTAACTTCCCTCTTTTCGAGTCATACTCAGTTCACAGCTCACTATTCTGGAAGAGACAGCTCATTTTTTATAAACTTCCATCTGTTTCTCTCTAGTTCTTCGAAAATTTAAGTACCTGACAGACTAGATTTATTATTTTTTTCCATGGCTGATCTCAGAAAAAAAGATCCAAGAATAAAATAAAGCATAAGCAGAAAGACACTTTAATAAAACTGGCTTTTTTTGCCCAGTGCCTAAAATCAAAAGGATTTCTCATCTCCCCAAAAACAGTGAGAAGTCTTATTCTAGAAAAATTCCAGATTTTGGGATATATTTCCTGGTGCTTCTACACACCCCTTCCTGTGTAATGGTAACCACCTCCCGCCACCAAGAGAGCTCCTAAAAAGGATGCTTCCAATTTAGTCTTATCTGCCCTTTATCAAAAAAGTGGTAATATATTCTTTAACTCTTACTGCTGTCCTTCTGGTTGTTCTTCTTTCAAATTAACATAGATATAGTGCCACAACCATCAGACATGACAATTACAGAATATTTTCTAAGAAAAGAAAGTAACAGAACACTTCTTTGCTAGGCTTAACATTAGCCTCCTAACAGTTTAAGACTTCTTACAATCTTGTGAGGGAAGATTGCAGCAAAAGAAAGCACATCCAGACACAAACGTCTTTGTAACTCTTGTCTTTTCTTGTATTTTTATAAGAACATGAGGCTTCAATCATCCATTTAAGGTTAATAGAAAGAGGAGGCATAGCTCTTTTCTTGTCCCTTTGGAAAAAAACAAAAGATCCACTTCTTAGGTATAAATCAGAAATATAAACACTGACAGCTTCTGACAAGCTTTCATAGGTATGTGCTGCCCTAGCAATGCAGAGGAACTGGAAAGTCAGCTTTTCTGGCTAAATTGACACAAAATGTATGTCTGCTCTCCTTCTAAGCAGTTCATTGAATCCTAGAATAATTTAGGTTGGAAAGACCCCTAGGATCATCAATTCACAATCACTTATTGTGAACTCCACCACTAAACCATGTCCCCAAGTGCCACTCTGATGCATTTTTCAAATACTTTCAGGTATGGTGACTCAACCACTTCCCTAGGCTGCCTGTTCCAAGGTTGATAACACTTTTGGTGAAGTGTTCCTAAAATCAGGATAGTCAGAGCAAAGCATTAGATAGAGTCCAGAATTTATGATTTATAATGATCTCATTCTCCAGGTAAAGTCTGACACATTTATAGAATCATGGAATGGTTTGGGTTGGAAGAGACCTTAAAGATCATCTAGTTCCAACCTTCCTGCCATGGGCAGGGACACCTCCTACTAGACTCAGTTGCACAAAGCCCCATCCACCTGGCCTTGGACACTTGCAGGAATGGAACATTCACCACTTCTCTGTTCCAGTTCTCAGCTGTTCCAGTGCCTCCCCACTCTCTTAGTGAATATGACCCAGATATGACCCAGAAGCACAATGCTCCCTCCATAGCAAACAACCTGTGGCATGAGACCATGAAATGCTTTTTTTTCCAAATACCAAACTGAGCTAACCTGCTCTGGTCAGAAAGTTTACACATTATTTACAAAAAAAGTCTCAGCCTTGGTGGTTTTTCCTCATTCATTTGTATCCTTTCAAAAGAACTGCTTTCATTTTTCTCATTCATGCATTAATTAAAACCACTACCTACCGTTCCCTCTGGTGTGATACATACCAAACATACTCTTGTATGGAAACATCTGCCAGTCTGATCATGGATCATTACCCATGATTTTGTGCTGAAAAATTTCTATACAAGTGTGCATGGACACAAAATAGAAAATTAAGATCTAGCATTTCATTCATATGACACCGGAAAAGACACCAAGAGATTTGCCCGTGTTCACCTAAAACATAGAGAAT
Organism: Melospiza georgiana; assembly: GCF_028018845.1. Taxonomy (NCBI): domain Eukaryota; kingdom Metazoa; phylum Chordata; class Aves; order Passeriformes; family Passerellidae; genus Melospiza; species Melospiza georgiana. The sequence continues at coordinate 37,391,370 of NC_080430.1, read as the reverse complement.
GAGTTAAAGCAATCTGCACCTCTCAAATTTAACCCAGAACACAGTATCCTGGCAAAATGTGAATGAAGTAGAGAGGGATGATGTAAAGTAGCCTGGGAGTTTAGTTATGGAAACACATGCACAACTGAGCAACTTTATTCAGAGATGGTATTTCTACCAACAACCAGTGTGACAGAGTTGTCCTAAAGGCTGTGAAACTGCAGGATGTCTAAGCAGTATTTCTCCAGTACAGTGGCCAAGGAAAGACAAGTTCACCACTAGGGACAGGACCCTGAGTCTTTGCTACTTTTTTTCTATTTCCACAAGAATTTTAGCTCCATACCCAAATTATATTCCAGATCCAACTACTTGATTGCCACCGCTGTCCTGTTTGCTTGGCAGGTGGGGTTGTAAGCTTAGGGTAAGATTGATTCGGGCACATTGACTATTCCCTTCAAAGAGTGTAAATGTGACCATCTGAAGGCATGGTGTGTAACCCTGACTGGACAAAAGTGGGAAAGGTAGTATAGACATAGATCTCTTTAAATACTTTGCACAAAGAGTCCTGAAGAAAAACAGTGAACATGTAACAGATGTTCACCAGATTTACATGAACTCTATAGCTCTATAGTAGGTGTTCTCTGTGAAAATTCTAAATTTTTTGTTTCTTTAGCAGTGTGGTGTTCACCTTTATAAATATATTCCATTAAAAAATGAGATTGCTTCATTTTAGCTATTTTGAGAGCTAAGCCAGGAGTATGAGGAATAAAAAGATAAAATTTTTATTTTACTAGCATTTTACTCAAAGGACTAGGTAAGTTGGCATAGTAGATAAGAACTTTTCATTTATTTCATTGTTTACAAAATTGAAGTCAATCATGAGATGAAACAGCAAGTAATGCCAACTCCTACCTAAGAAAATTTATCATAGAAATAGCATCATTTTGAGTGTGTAAACTAGATTTGAACAATAACACCAACAACAGAGTAGAACAGGACAAATGGACTCCATTGCCAAAAGCTATCAAGATACAGACAGACTTGAAGAAATCCATGATGCTGCTCCATGCACACACTGGAAGGAGCACTGTGAAAATGCATAGCAACCAGGTTAATGCTGTGATTTTTAATGTTGGTTGGACCCTTCCCTGCTCAAGACACAGTGGTATATTGTTGTACCTGTGTGGTCTCTCCTGCTGCTCTATTCTGAAATCAGGCAGGGAAATAAACCTCCCCCATTACCTTTCCTGCGTATGTCTTTATGCTGTCACAACCACACAGCCCAGTCACACAGAGAGATGTTTTTACCTAGAATATCTTACAAGTACTGAATTGTTCCCTTTTGAACCTGGGTTCAGTGAAAGAACTTGTTAAAGAATTTGTCCCTCATTTATTCATCTTACAACTCTATTTATAAAAGGCATCCTGTAAGAAATGTGATAAAGTTCTTTTTGTCCTTTTAACACATGTCTTGGGAAACCCTCATCACTTGCATTATAAGGTAAGAAATATCACAACAGAAAGTGTGGTCTTTGAATAGGCCACCATGAATAACTCATGCACAATAAAATATATACAATAATGTCTACAGGAAATACAATGGTTAAAAACATATCCAGTATGATTCACACAAAACATAATTCATAGGCAGTCCTCAAGAAAAGCAAATCAACCAAGGAAATTCTGAAGGAGACAACGGGGGTAAAACAACTCTGAATGAAAACAAAAAAAATCTAAAACCAGATTATATGGAAAGCTGGTTTAATTTGTTTCTAGTCTTTTAAAAAAATCTAGAAAAAATTTCAGTTATTATTCAGGGGACAGCACACCAGCAGTTGCCAATAAACAGAAAATTGATGCAAGTCTTCTTTGATGTTAATGACAGAATAAAAGCACTACCATGGGCAAGAGGCTGCAGGAGTTCTGCTGGTTGTATGACACATTCTCACTGTCAACAACAACCAACAATTCACAACACTCTTTGCTGTATGGTGGATCCAGGCTAGCCTGTAGCTGCTTTTTTAATTCTGTTAACTGATTAATTGATTCAATAAGAAGATGTACTTAACACACATACCAGCTATACCCTGTGAATATTATTACAGAACATTTTTTAAAAGGGCAAATTTTACACAGAATCAACAGTATGATTATCATTATTTTAGTATTATGCCTTCAGAGAAAATTCACTTTGAACAGAAAGAGAAAAGAAGCAATTTTATACATAACTATTAATGCTTTTATGAATTAGAAAGAACCTAAAACAGCTTATGAGATAAAAATCCTTAACCACATTTTGGTCTGCCAATTCTTCCACTATGAAGAAAAAAAAGGTGTGAGGAAAGAAACACACAAAACCAAAAGAAAGGTTCTTTCTGCTCTTTCATTTTGGTGGTTGATGGTAGTGTACAACTAAATAAATAAACAAATTTTCCTTTTTAGGTACCTCTATTTGGGCCTATCTTATAAATATGATAAAAATAATTAGGAAAAAAATTCCTAAAGACTTACCTTTCTTCAACTGATTCAAATAGGCTGAGTTTCAGCAGAAGAGAACTCTGAAAGTGAATTACTTTAAACTATTTTCTCATTTATTAATACTACTGCCAAAAGTTACAGAACTTTTGTAATGAAGTAAAATATTCCAGCTCAAAAATAGCTATTTCATAATACTGTAAAAATAGTTTATTTGCCTGCTTTCTATTGTTACTACTCTAGAATTGTCTCACAAATTGTAAAATTGTCGTTTTTTTATGTCATCAAATTTGAGACCTGTCTATTGATTCAACTGAAATGAGTGGTCATATATTGTTCTTACAAAATTAAATGTAGCATTGAATTTACAGCTGGGTCATCAGTCACTTCCAGCTGTTTTTAGTGTCTCTTTTTTCCATGAATACTTTGCATTTCCCCCAGAAAATACCCACAAAGTTCATGGGACAATGACATGCTCATAAATCGTTATGAACAAAAATGTAACTGGAATAATAAAGGAAATATTTGAAATATTTTTCAAGAACCCCTAGAACTGAAATAAGGCCAACTATTTAAGTCACCAAGAGTTAATATCTCTTCCTCTGCAAGTGTGTAGTATTTAAAGACACAATATCATGGAACCTGAGGGTTTTCTCTTTTCCTTCAGTTCCATAAAATTTAATAATGTATTTTATCTATTGATATTTTTTCCTCTTTTTATATTCAGAAAAATATTATTATAATTTCAAAGTCATTAGTTGCAAAAATAATTTTTTAAAAAAAATTTGCACAGATGATGATGCTAAAGTACACCTTGCTTAGTAACATGTCCCTGAAAAATTTCTATCTTGTAAAGAAAGCATGTCTTTTGAGAATGAAGATTTGCATTCTTAATAGATTTATGTAAAATATAGAACCAGATAAATCCCCCATAAAAATGTTTTGTAATCCATGGAACTTGCCCTGAGTTAAAAGAGCAGGGGGCGGGGGAATAGATTTTTTTAAAGAATAGTTTTTAAACTTAAGAAATATGTTAATTCAAAATCTTGTTATACCTGTGTATATGTTCTATGTGGCCATATAAAGACCCAGGAAGTTTCTCTGATTATCCCTGAAGGAATTATATGCTCAGTCTCTGATAGTGACGGGTCCTAAGCCCAGCCTATTTTACAATTTTAAGTACAGAATTTAGGAGTGTTGTAAATCCATCTGTTCTACAGCTATGCAAAACTCAGATGTAAGAGATCTTACCTGCTGTGTCTTTACAGGGCCTCAGAATTGCTCTGAGGAGATGCAGCATGACCTAGATGCCCTATAACTCTAATTACAGTTAAATTTTGCAAATGGCCCAAGGCCTTTTAAATGTGCTTCAGAACACAAAGTACACATGAAATGTGCATTCTAGTCCTCATGGTTCCTTAATAAAATGTAAGATACCAGGCTGTGTCTAGGCCAGTAAAAATCTTTAAAAATATTTCTCCCTTCTCAGATTTTTTTCCCCACAGAAATAAGAAAGATTGTAAATTATATAGGAAGGTTGTAAAATGTCTGACTCGTTAAAAAATCACCTACCACACACACACTCTGAAAAACTCTGAAAAGTGCTTCAGCAACATATGTACTGAAGATTTTCCCTGTTTCTTCCATGCTTTCTCTTGTCTGTCTTACGTGGCTGATTTTTCAAACTTTAAAGGGAATATCTGAAGATACTTTTCAACAATCTGTCAGCAAAATGAAAAACAAAACAAAACAGAAACCCAGACAAACAACTTCTCCCCCACATTGATAACCTTGTTTTCTAAGGAAAATCTGGAAGCAGTGGCATAAATTTATCTAGGAACTGGTGAGTATGAATTTTTGGTTGCTAATGTATATATTCTCTCAACCTTCCAGAATATCCCAGAACAATCTGCTGTTCTGCGTTTGCTCAAGAATCAGACTTTGCTTGTCTTTTTTCTCATTTTCATTCTACATATATCACAAAGGACAAGGACACTTTTCCCTCAGCTCCAGAACATGCCCTGTGCCTCTCTGGGAGCTGCTGGAATGGAGCTGCCACTTGCATTTAACACTCAGTGCAAGGCTAAAGCAAGAGCTACAAAGATTGATACGTCTCTAAAGACTCAAGGCTCAAATAAAACTTATTTGCTTGGATAAAAAGGTGAAAAGGTGAGAGGGAGAACATCTACATGCTCACAAATGCCAAAAGGAACTGGGAGAGAAAGGCACCTCTATTTTGTCCCCTAATTATTTAAACTATAATCTGCAGAGCAGGAGGAAAGAAGTTTCTCTTTAGTGATGGCAGAAGAGTTTCAGACCCTTCTTACTTTGATGGTGAGCCAGGAGCAAAGTCATGCTAGGGGGGATGTAACTCATTGCAGAATAAATGTAATTAATTGCAGAATAAATGTAATTCATTGCAGAATAAATGCGGTCTTCCTTTGGGCAGCAGGAGTACTGGGCTAAAACTGTTTCTATCCCACCTCCTCCATTGATAGAACTGCATGCTGCCTGTGTATCCTGAAAAAATTTCAGCTGCTTTGGTTACTGTAAGTCTAGGTGACTGTATGGTTATATTTCCCATCCCAACATACTGCCTTCTGACAGGCGTAAGAAGCTTTAAAATGAAAAATTGTCTCCTGAATATTCACTGCAGTAGCTTGAGCAATCATGAAGTAGCTGAGACAGTAATTAAGCAGAATAAATCAAAGTGCACACTGCAGAATTTCTTACAAGAGACCAGTACTGCTCCAAATAGACATTTTCAACATAAAAAATCTGGAATGTAAAATGTTTGGCACATGGTATTTCACTTCTGGCACACTGAAAAGAACAACTCCTCCCTCCAACAAATGATGCATAATCAAAATAAATCTGTCTCCTCAGAAATTCATATGGACCTAAGGATTACTAAGAAGCCAGAAAAAGCCAGACAGTTGAACCATAACATGCAGTTTAGTTTAATCTGTTGTGGCAGAAGGTGTAGTCCAACTTTTAATTCACATTATTTCGAGAGTGAAGGCATCTTTACCAACAGGCAGACCAACCTAAAACATGAAATTCTGTTTAAGAAAAACCATTTTTTTTTGCTTTGTGAAGAGTCAAAGACTGGAACAGACTGCCCAGATAAATTGTGGAGTTTCCATCCTTCATGCTTTGAGCACATATCTGCGTGTGTTCCTGGGCAATCCATTCAATCTGACCCTGCTTTGAGAAGGGGACATTGGACCAGATAATCTCCAGAGATTCCCACCACAAATATTGTGTGATTCTGTGTTTACTATATATTACGCACATTTTTATAATAATTCTGGAATAAAGTTGAGAAAATCTGTCCTAAAATAATTGCTTTCAAACAAAGAGTTCAAAATTTTCATAATAAAAAAACAAAACAAAACAAAAGTAAATAGATTATCAATATCTTTGTGAAATGAGTCAAATTAATCAGAGGAATTTTAGCAGTGACTATAACAGTGGAATTCTATGTAATCTAAATTATTCTATGTTAGCACACAGATTAGAGGTCTAAAAATAGTCACAGAATAATTTAATTTCTTATTTTCCTACCTGGATTCCTTTATTCTCACTAAATTCCTGCATATGTTCTAGTGCCATATGCAGAAATGAAGAAGCACTGACCCAGCTAAGCCTCACTAGAGTTCAGATTTGGAGAACAGAATTTTCAGTTTAATCACTTTACCTCCAAAAGGACAATGGAACTTCAAATCAAAAAGTAGCTCATTGTAAGTTAGGATGTTAAAATAAAATTCCATAAATCCACTTAAGAAACAGTTTCTTTAAGAAAACCAAACAAGCAAACAAACCTTTTCCTGTATATTGAAAAGACCATCAATTTGCTTAAAGTGCACAATTTTAGGAAAAAAAAGGTGGCAAGTTGCTTTTCAACAGCAAAATGATTACAGCTATTATTAAGCAGCTGGAAAGCAGAGCATATTTCTACAGTAAATTTACAGGTAGGGTAAACATATATTGTTGAAGGCAAATTAGCAATACTGAAAAACTGAAGCCTTTAAGGATATTGTCAAATTGACTTAAAAACCAAACCCAAACCAAACCAAAGAAGTGTGAAAGTTGCTGACTTTCACAGGAGTTCTTAAAGATTGTCAAACTTCTCAGGCATGTCTTTTTCCATTTTTCTTATGTGAAAGTCTTAGAAAAAAGTCTGCGTCTCCCATTGGTTGATAGAGTTCTTTTCACTGGAAACTTTTATAGAGAAAAGAAAAGCAGGAAAAAACCCTGTTAAATTTGTATTTAGAATGACACATTCAAAAGAAAAGGTCACAGACGACATCTGACATTTGGGCTGGGTAAAAGAAAATAAGGTAAAAAAGTGGACTTTTGCAAGGCACATTGGCACAAAGGACCAACTGAAGTTGTGTGAACAGATGAGATAAAATTGATAAGAAAATGTCTGCAGAAAATCAGACAGCATTGTCTCCTGAGATTTGCAAAAGTAAATACACAATGCACAAGAAGAAAGAGGCCATAAAACCAGAAGATAAAGTTCAGGAAGGTGTCATTGTAAAAGTACAAGGAGAACAAGTTTTACAGAAGAAACAGGTGATATCAAAAGTAGGAAAGACCTGAGGAAGTAAGAGTCTGGAGAAGGCTTTTGGAGGCACAACCAGTGAAAGTGTGCTACCACAAAGTGCTGGTGGGATGTCAAAGAGGCGGATTTAAGAGAAAAGGAGCATGAAAGAATTTTGTTAGATAAGTTTTCTAAGGAGTTTAGACATTAAAGTGAGATGGAATATAATTATTAATGACCCATAAAATTATAAAAGTCAGTTCTGGGAAGAAAACAGAAGAGAGCAACTGAAACAAAAACATTGCTAAAGGGGCCTTGCATGGGCAGGATAGTTTCACACTGAGAATGTTTTTGTCTAGGTTCTCCTTCCATACACAGTCTAACCTCAAGAGATATGCTAAAAAGGCAATAGAAAACTGTGCACGATGGCAACTACCTTGTAGCAATAGTTCAGTTTCAACTACAAGTTTAAAAATGATTTGATTTTTGAAAGGACAAATTCAGTGATCTTTGAAAAAGTAAACCAATCTGTAAGCATTGAAAAGGTTTTTTCATACATCCAAAAAACCCCAACAAACTCAAGCCTTTTTTAATACAAGGTGCATTGTGGATTCCTGATAGAAATTGTGGTCTAAGTAAAGAAGTACCAATTACTTCTAGAATTTAAACATTCTGAAATCTCAGGTACTGAATGAGTTGCACAGATTGTACTGGGCATTCTTTTTTGAAAATAATGAGATGATATTCACCACAGGAGGATTAGCAAATCACTCTGCAGAGGAAGAATTTTAATGCTAGTAAAAAAGACCTGGTATACCTCTACATTTATTTTTATGTAGTCAAGTGGATATACACAACATTAAAATGCTGAACTTAAAAAGAAAATTTGAATAAATGGTTAAATCTTGTTTGTTTTCTCACTCTAGTTATAAAATGCAATAATTACCAGAGCCCCACACTAAGTGCTACTTTCTGCTTCCATGACGCTAACAACAGAAAATTATTGTCATGGTTTTAAAATTATTATGAAGCAACAGAACAACCAAGTTTCAGGATGATATTCCAAAGAATACATCAAGGAAGAAAGCCAAGCGTCCATGTTCATTGTTGTGGCAATTGAATGGGCATTTGCTGGTGTGGTGCAGCCCTGCACAAGGGTCAGCACTCAGCAGAGTTGCATTAATTTGTAAACATGCTACAGGAAACTGGAGTTAAAATCTGCTTAGATTTATAATTTGATATGAAACCACATCAAAGACCATCTTAATACATCCTAAAATAAGCACGCAGCTACAAAATGTTTATCAGATAAACAATAGCTGTCATTTTGCAAGTAATCAGCAACATACCTATTTCAAGTCATCCCTGGCATACTTAATGTGATTTCTCACTGAGTCTATCCTGAAAATTTGTATCCCTTGTAAGTAAATCATTAGCCTTTAGAGCACAGATGTTCTGACAATCTCTCTCCTACATAGTTCCATGCATCAGGTTTTAAGAAATTACATTCCTAAAACTTTTATAAGAGTAAGGTTTTCTGAGGCTTAAGGAGAAACAAGATAAAATATTTTTCATATTTTTATTTTTTTACTTCAAGAGATAGCAATTGGTTGAAATTGAATGTAAGGAAAAGCAGTAAAATGTACTTGTGTACTACTTCAAAACCATTTTTCAGTCTTCCTGCTTTGAAAATTTCAAATATATTCACTGCAAAAAGTGAAAGATGAAAAACAACTCCCCCAGAAAACCTGCTAATATTCAGAGCTTGAAAATAACGTAAAAGGTGAAATTATTTGTCCAAGCATACACAAGTGGCAAACATCATAAGCATAAGTATTAATCAGCACAAGAAAGCATAATATTTTACAGTTTAAAGTACTAAAATTTCATAAAAGAATACTGAATCACACACCTCTGTAACTGAAATATCACTTTTTTGTTGATAAATGAACATTTAAAACCTAAAAAAGTTTAATAATTGTTCCCCTACTTTAGAAATCCACGAGGAGTAAATGTGTTCTAAGTGCTATAGCAATGTAGTTGTTGACTTATGCAGAGATCAATGGCTATCACAGGGTGAAAAACTACAATAGGCCCCAGACCAGTACCAGGTTGGAAAATTCAACACCAATGGTGTTTTAAAGAATTCTGAGACCCATTCCTGGTGTCTACAGAGAAAATCTTTCTAAGCAGTTCCTTAGAGACTGAAAAATTACAAAACTAAAGAGTTGGTCCACTATACCTTTACAAAATGCCAGTCTGGAATAAGTTCACTGCCTTTGATGCACAACTCACTGCTCACTGCATAACCTTCATTCCCCTACACTGACTTTGTTTTGTGTTACCAAAATTTAGCAAACCTTAACTACACACACAGTCAAAATTTTTTTATGGCGGTTGTGAGCCATTACCATAAGACAATTTTCCAGATTCATGGAACAGAATCTTTGCAGTGTTTCCTTTCAGAAGCAAACAAAAGAGAGGAATTATTTCTTATACTATTGGATAATTCTGATGATATAATAAGTCTTATAACTTAAAGTGTAATGCAAATGAGATGACACAAAAAAATATATGCTTACCAATAGGCAAAATAATTTCTAAAGCTTTTTTAAATTCTGCTTATTGGAAAACATGAAAAAACACATTCATTTACTCTCAGTCATGCTGAAATCAGATTCATAGATGGAAACTTTGAAAAGGTCCAAAGTTTCTCTAAAATACCAAAATATACTTCTGTAAATCCAGAAAGTAAATACATTAAATCACGGTACATAAAAACAATTTTAATTTTTAGGACAAAATACTCTGTCTCCTAAATTCCATATTTACAGAACTGCAGCAGTATGTAAATAATAAAAATCCCAAAGAGATTATTTATCATTCCATGACATATATTAATTTGTTGGTTCTTATCAATATTTTTGCAATTCTCACAAACCTTCCTTTTTGTCTTCTGCGGCAATCTTCGCTTTTGTGTCTGTTATGTCTTTGAAAGAGGCCAGAAAGAGTACCACATCTCCTTTTTCATTCTTTATAGGAACAATATCCAGTAAGCACCAGAATGAAGACCCTGCAAGGATAAAGAATGAATTTAATTCAAACAGCTGTCTTTTGGCAGAGAGAGGGGGGGAAAAAAGTGAACTGCTTATTTAGGAGGTCAGTAGTCAGGGAATCACAGATGTTCAGCTCATGTAAATCACTTTGCATCACTGGTTGAAGCTCTGTAATACTTCTTTCTCCAGACACAAGACATTAATTTAAATGCAAAATTTATCTACAGGGATCATTAATAGCGTTTAATGAAGCTGTTTACTCCTCTGAAACCATGCTTTCCTTTGAACTCTCCACTGATGTTGCTTATTTCCTGGAATAGCTTTCACTTTGTTAACTTGGCATCTGAAGCATTCATGTCTGCTACAGAATCATTCTACCTTAATCATCTGACTTGATACTCATTAAAACCTCTTGACAGAAGACCTGCTAGTCAGAGCATCATTTCACTAATTCAAAGATATTTAAATTAATCGAATATCAGACTTAGAATTGAAACAAAACTTGTTGCACAGACAGTGAGATATATAATACCACACATCATCTCTGAAATTAATCAGCTTTAATTTCATAATGTTCATCTTTGTAAGACTGAAGTTGGACAAAACTGAGTTTGACAATATTTTTAATTCTTGTCAACTTTTCTCTGTCCACACCTGCTACATAATGATGCAGTTTATAATAAATTCTTACTGTTTACAAAGATATGTTTTTTAATTCCAATGAAATAATTCCTAAGTTTTCTATCAACACCACTTGGAAGAAGAAAATATTTAATACCTAAATACAAGCAACCTAAATCCCACTCCCATCCATTCTGGGGTAACTCAGCCCGGTACCAGACTTTTGTCTCTTTCAGGTTTTAGGTATCAACGCTGACTACTTCCACCCACCATCAGCCCACAAATATTATTTATAAGAGATATAAGTGTTACTAGAGAGTTTAAAATTTATTTTTGTACATCTTTACGCTTCCACAATCTGCTGCTTCACAACGTGCTATTTTTAGTGTTCATTTATAAACAAAAGTCTACTTAAATTCAGAAAAAACCCAAGACTGGTTCCCTGCACCACTGCTGCCCCAGCTGACTACTGCCAAATGATCAGCTGAGCTTTGGAGGGCTCCTTGGGCACAGCAAGCAGACTAGGCACTTCCTGCTGTGCTGTCTTCTGAAGTTTCCAGTTTTGAAAAAGAACTGGGCACAGGAAGATCACTGTTAAGTTTTATAATTTAGATTTTCAAGTGGAAGTTCCCTGGCTGCCTTTTGAACACTTTGTAGATGAGCATGATAGGTGAAAGAGCAGCTTTTCTTTTGAAGGACCACAACAGTTAAAGGTTAAAAAAAATGCTTCAAAGGAAATTCATCTGGCCTTCTGTGCCCTGATCAAACTTTCCAAGAGTCACACAGGCACCTTTGAGACTAACATTACTAGTTCAGCAATCTGGCAGCATTTCCACTTAAGGTATTTAAAAAAGGGACATGGAGAAATTGGAACAAGAGAAAGGAAAGCTGGAGGACAGAAAAAACTGCAGAAAGAAGCAGACTTGCTTTGTATTGGGTTTAAATATTCTTATTTTGAAGACAAAGCAAGGAAAGATTCACTTTTAAAAGAAGGTAAAACATGTTAGAATCAGAAGCAAGGCATTTCTATTGTTCTTTCTCCTACTTTGATTCTCCATTCTTCTTTTTTTTTTTTTTTTTTTTTTTTTTTTTTTTTTTTTTACAGATTTGGCTCTATTAAAAATTCTGGGAAAAACTGCTCAGTAGCATTACTGTCAGAAATGTTTTAGAGAGTCACACTGTCCCAATCTGAAGTGGTCCATTCAAGGAGAAGAAGCATTAAGAAACTTTACTGCTTAAAAATAGAAACCTAAGTCTTTACAAAATACCATCATAACTTCTAAACTGCCCAAACTCCTACTGGCAAAATTACTTTCTACCCAGCTGCCAACTAGCAGTAGTTTCAAAGGGCAAGAAGTCTCTCTCAACTCCTTCTAAGCACCACCAAGAGGGTCAATGGTCTTTTAAGATGTTTCTATCTCCTCCAGAGGTGGAAGTATACATTGCTCTTTTCAATTGTTACATGTCTTTTCTACACACACACATGCATACACATTAGCTATTAAGGCCTGAAAGAAAGTTGCACACATCAGGCATTTCAAACAAACCTAACTCAGTTACAGTAATATTGTCTGAAATGGTAATTTGTAGGTTTAAGGGAGTTATTAGAACATAGTTAATCATTAGAGATAAATCTATTTAATATCTAGTGGTTTAATGCATTGTCACTTTTGTATAATCAAAATACAGTTGAATTCTTTAGAGGTTTTTCAGTCACCAGTGTTCACTAGTCACTGAAATTGTCCCACATCCTGTCATTTAGTTTCTCTCAATCATATTTTCTTTTTTTTTTTCTTTTCTCATTCTCCTTCTCTGCAGATATATATGAAAATATTTTGACTAAGCAAAGCAAGCATGTATAAAATTTGGTGCCACTAAGGAAAACACACATCCAATACATTCACAGGCTACTTTTCTCCTGGAGAATTCCAGGCTAATACCTGGTGTGGTGGGCTGTCAGTTCTGGCTGTATTTACACACTGAATCTTTAGTAGTTCTAACTAGTTGGTTTGGTGGGGTTTTCTCTGTGTTTCAATTTTATTTGCCTTTTCTCTGAAAGGAGAAAATGAATATGAAGTTGTTTTTAGACTGGGTGAGATGATCTGTTTTAGATCAGGACAAGGTCAATACAAGGTTGCATTCTGTCAAGAACAGAAGAGCTCTCTCTCTTTCACTGTCAAGGAGCATCCTTGGAAAAATAAACTGCAATGCAATCTGTTACATAGCTTTTACTGAAAGCCAGCATCACATAATTCTATAAACCAAAAGCAGAACTTTCTACACATCAAAAAAAGTAGTGCCCTATTTTGTTACGGTTCTTTTGAATGCACTCATCTGTGAGACAGAAATTCCTTCCCTGCTTCAGATGATGCATACAAAGGTTTTCTGTATTGTAAAGAGTTGCCTATCAAAGAAATTTCTTTTGGAGGTTTATTTATACACAGACTATTTTTATTGCTTCAAGCCAGCACTCTTGGAGAAAGGGTCTAATCTTTCTCTTGCATTATGAAGGGTCAAAATATATTTTAATATCCTCAAGGCTTATATAAGCACATCACAGGGAAGGAGAAAAGAAACCAAATGAAGCATAATCTTATCACAAGGCAATTTGGCTATAGTCCACCTTTTATATATACAAAAAAAGAGAGTGCTTTATGGTCACCCTCTCAACCACCCTTTCTACCTTTCCTTGTTTTGACAGCTAGAAGTCTGTCCCCAGACTGAAATCAAAACAAGGGTCAACAGACCACAGCATTTAAAAGGGAGATTTTATACAAAACTCTGTCATTAGAATGCCAGTAGCCTTCAAAACCAGGCACTCTTTTCACTAGAAGATAAAGCTTGCTTGAACCATGGGACAGACTGAGACCATTAGCTGCGTTGATGAGCTGTGTGCACTCACCGTACGATAAAAGGGAATCTGTAGTCATGCCCACCCCAGACAGAGCCCTGTGAAATACTCAGAACAGAAATATCTTTGGTGGATATTTGGGTATTGGAGAGGTTTCATAATAAAGGTATGATGTGGGATGATGGTCCGCAAAGTTTATGTAATTCTTTAACAAAATAAATAAACTCTACACCCATCTTGTTAAAATTTTGCTTTATACTTTTTAAGCCATACAAATATCTAAGAAATACTTGGAATGAGCGCTACTCATGCCAAGCTATGGCTTCCTTTGTCCTTGACAGTCTGTGAATAGTTTTGTCCAGCAAGAAAAGCTTAAAGATTCCTTTTGCTTTTTGACTGGTGTGCTTATATGCACTTCAGACCCTCAAATCTTCAGGACTTTTCTTGCCACACTGCTTTCCAGAGGGATGCTGAGCCACTTTATGCTGTCCCTTTCATCATAAGGGGTCAGAAATAAGAAACACACAAATTTCTGTGGTCTATCTTCACTTCTCTGTGGTACAAGGAAGAGGGATCAAGCTCTTTTAAGAAGCTCTGAATCTGCACATAACTTATAAAATTAACCAATGCAACGGTTCCTAGACTAAGGGCCCAAGTATATGAAGAAAAAAGAAAGTTTAAATGGTTTGCGTACTAGATATAAAAGTCTTGTGTCACAAAACAATAGCTTTTTGAGGAATAATTATATATATGCATAAGAGGGCAGAATTAGGCTTCATAAGCCATCATAAATCTGGAATATTTCTTTTTGTTTAAGTAGGTGACTTAGTAAACTAAATGTTCTTGTAGGGAGATGCAAATCAAGCCTTAAAGAAAACTATTAAAACACATCACTCTATTTCCAGGGACTCATGTAGAAGACAAAGATAAAAATATTTTCATTTAGATAGCTGTAATAACTTGTCAACAAGATTGATGCTCAATCCTCAGCATTACAATCCTCAGTGTCTCATTGGTGGTTGCTAATTATTAGCAAAATAAACCTGCATCATAACACCAGAGATATCTGAGCCTGATCATTTCCACTTTTCCACCACAGAAAGTGTGCACTTCAAGACTGGCAGGCTGGGATGCCAAAGATTTTGTCTGAGGAAACCAAACTGTCTCTTTCATCAGCTTACCCAAAAATTCCCAGCCTCACTGATAACACTTCATTTTGAAAGTTAAGTGGTTTTGACAAGATGTCAACATTTTGTTGAGGAGAGAAAAGTGCAAAGAAAACAATGCTTAAAAAAATTGCAACTGGATTGAACAGGAAACGAAATGAGCTGCAAGAAAACTATAGCTATACATTCTTTCTCTTTTGTAAATATCATAACTTTGACAATGATCAATTAAAACAGCTAATGAAAAGTTCTGCTGCTTTAAGAAAATTATCACCTCATTCTTCTCCATTATCCCTGCAAAAATCAAATTTATAAGTTAACAAAATCTATAATTTATTTTTCTTGAATTCTGCTACTGAAGGTGTCCGCTCATCTGCTACACCTAGTGACATTCTTTGATCAGAAAAAATTGCAAAATTAAGAGCTCATGTGGGCTATGATGAAACTAACTTACATGGGAACAGGTTGTTGAGTTAGATTTTCATACAAGTGGCAAAGAAGATTCAAGAACTTGTTTCCCCTACTTCTGTGTGACCACCAGATCATACTTGTATCCTAGAAGTCTCCTTACCAGTTTTAACAATTAATGTAAATCTGTTCCAAAATGGATTTGTAATCCATTGATGCATCCAAAATTCATCCAATCCAAAATTTATTTACACCTCAAAGCAGAATACAGTTGTGTCCCAAGAATTTGGTAGATGAAATATGATAGTAAGGTACTGTAATAACAAAGCAAAAATTGTACTTCAGTATGAATAAGTAGGGAATTAATAATCCTGTGGAGTTGATTTAAAACTTGTTAAAAATAGCTTCCTAGTCCTCTCTATACCCTATGGAGTACCATGGAAAATTATTCAAATCTATCACATCTCATCAGAGATACACAAATCCACCCCTCCATGTCTTCCCAGCCTTTTCTGTGCCCAGCTCCAGCCTGTGCTCTTTCCCTTCTGCTGCCAGGTAATTCAGTGCCTCATTTGTCATATGTCTCATGCTGCCCAGCATGTCCAACTTTCTCTGCCATCTCTGCCATGATGGAGAGATGAAAAGAGGGAAAGGATGCCCTAAGAGAAGACCTTTTTCAACACAGCAATCTCCTATCCTTGCCTCTCCTGAAAACTGCCAATGTTAAGGAGAGAGAAGCTTAATTCACAACCCCAAAGTTTCTGTTTGTCACATTTTGGATACAGACTGTCAGTGTTATGGCAGCTCCTAGTTTGAGCGCACGTCCTTTCCATCCTTAATGGAACAGTCTCTCCATGCAACAGCTAGTACAGTCTGCAGTGACTGTTTTATACAACTGATTTATAAGCTCCAGCACATCTACATTTCTGCTTTGTTTATTCAGCTTTCTGGTCTTTCCTTGGACAGCTCCAGTATCTCCCCTAATTAATAAAACCATTTCAAAATCCTCTAGTTACCCTGAGTTTCCTTGAACAAAAGCAGAGGACTAAGCAATGCCTTTTAATGTCATGTGAGATACATTATCCTTAAGTATACCATTTTCTTTTTGTCTGCCCTAATTTCCTTTTCCTATCTCCATCCAGATTAGAAAAGAAAATGACATTTAGGGAGATAAGTACTTCCCTGATGTAATACATTTACTGGGTTGCAGTTATGACAATTAGCAAAACACACAGGATTATCTAAAAACTAAGTTAAGTCAGTGAGATGCATTCTGCTTAAATGCAAAGAGCTTCAGGGCAGACTCATAAACATTATCAGTTTGCCACTTTCCCTCCCCCTCCAATGACAATTACTTTGTCACAGTTACATTAGTACAGGGCATTCAGCATTTGTCAACTAACTCCTGGGAAAATACTAATTGAGACAATATACTTATACAAACAAATATACAACACCTATGGCTAAAATGAAAAATCACCCAACCAAACAAAAGCAACAGAAACCAAAACAAAATGGAGTTTCTTCAATATCTCTATACAGACTGCTTCAGAAATAGTCAGGCTCAATCCTTCCTGATCAGTTTAGTCTGTACTTAATTGCTTTCACTCAAGCAATTTCCAAGTAAGCCACATTTTCTTTCCATTGAATACTGTAGTTTTGAAATCTATTATTAAAACTGTGTTTATAACCTATGATCTTTATTCCTTTTGGACTTTCAGGGTCAACAGGTAGATATAAACACAGTAGTAAATATGATTTCTCAGCCTGCTGAGGGTTGCACTCTTGAAAAGAGGGCAAGAATTTTTTTTAAAACAGGATGATCTCTCATATACACGATGTATGTCTGGATATATATTTGTGTATATATTCATATATATATATACATGAATAAAAATGTGTTTATTATTCAGAAATTTCACCTTATATTTTCAAATCTGAAGGAGTTAAAGCACACATTCACCTAACATAAACATGTTTTCAAATGATATTATTTTGCTTTTAGCTCATTATTCTATTATCTGAAAAGAGAGACTTCAAAAATAATGTGAAATTTACTGCAATCAAAAAAACCCAGCAATCTCCAAACAGACCTCTACACCTATAAAAAAAATCACATTTTCAGTTTCAAAAAACAAGCAATAATTATATAAACTAAAATATCTGCAAAATACTTTTATGATTCTCACTTTTGTGTCTTTAGCAGTGGCAGCCCCTAGAAACAGAAGTCTGGAATCTGCAGAATAAGAGATCTCCCAGCATTGGAAGAGGTGCTGGCTGTAATCTCGTGCTTATTCATAAAGTTTTCTAAAGGCATGACATAGAGAAAAAGGGGATTCTACTGGTTACTCATGCACTTAAGCTTAAAGGCTACATTTTAGAAACTGATCAAGTTATTTTACACTGCTTTTCCCACACGGTTAGGTCAGAAAATATTTTGCTTTATAATCCTTGTCTGTAATCCTTGTCTTATCTGTTCATATTATTCAGAAGTTTTCAGCAAGTTTAGAGGTTTTCTGTTGAGGCTGTGATTCAAGAACTTGAACCTGTACTTCATATGCAGCCCTTGGGCACCTTTGTGGAAGGAGGGGGCTAAAGCTGGGGCCTGAGATGGAGCTGAGTCATGGATCTGAACTGATAATCCCACCCTGTCAGGTCCGACGGTTTTGTACAGAAGGGTTTTGAAACACACACTGAGCAATTATGTAACATGATAGAGAGGATTAATCTTCCCAATTCACCACTTCAGCCCATGTGAGCACATGCTGTAAGCAGTCTCTGAGTGTGGCCAATGAAATTATTGTAACCCCACCAGCTGGAAAGCAGCAGGTTTTAACCTTCTTGTAATTTAACTGCTCTGAAATCAAACTGCTTTTGCAATTCCCTACCCAAATCAGTGGGAGGGTTCAGTAGACAGTGCTACCGTGAGCCTCCTATCACCTTCCAAAGGCTATGGAGCTATAGCAAGAACCCATCACAGTGGTCAGCACAGGGGTGGCAAATAGTCTGCATCATAATCCAGAATGTGGATTTAGGGATCAGGGACAAAATAAGGAAATGCCAGCCAAAGAGAGGCATATGGTCTTTGGGAGAAATGACACTTTGAACTTTCTTTATCCAAAGAACAGCCTAACTCATGGTGAAGCACAGGCACCCAAGTCAGCTTTTAACAAAGCTTGATTTAAATCTCATAAAAAAAAATAAAAGGCAGCAGACTCAGTGTGGCAATAAAATTGTGAGAAAAAAATTCAATAGAAAAGTGATTAGTCTGATGTCTTATGAACATCCGACTCCAAAATTAATACCTCTTACTAGAAATGCATGCATAAAAAGTAGTACAATGAAATTTCTTTTAAAAACTAAGGACAAAAAAAGCATCCAGCAGTACCAACAGCCATTCATGCCATGTGCAGCTGGATGCCCAGGGTGCCTGTGTGGAAACAGTAATTGCATCTGTTAGCAGTGGAGGGCATCAAGTTGTAGCAATATAACAAGGAATGGGAAAATTTCACACAGATTTATTTACATATCAATGTGGTTCTAGAAGAACAAGTCTTTTCTCAGTGAATTATGCTTTTAATACATCATGCTGCTGCTGAAAGAAGCTATTAGCCAATATCACTGTGAATGCATCAGAACGACGTATCAGCGCTGTCAGTGAGCTGCAGTCTTGTTGATGTCTCATTAAATTCTAGGAAAAGACCTCAGATAGTTTAGATCACATTGTACAAAGGGGATTTTGCTGCCTTTTTTTTCTTTTGCCTTATAACTGAAATTCATTCCCTTGCCTTGTCTTCTTTAAGGCTTTTGCTGACCACTTCACCCAGGCCTCTGTGAAGTTTCAGCCAGGGCCCTACAGAGGGGCACAAGCCTGCTCTGCCTTTCTCTTCTGCTGCAGAAGCTGGGGCTGTCTCTAAAACATCAAAACATTTCAGAGGTACACATTACCTTCCATCAGAAACCATGGGTCAAGAAAATGAAGGGTTTGGAGAGAAAAGGAGACAAAACTGCCCTATTCTGTGAAGCAGAGGAAATTAAGGACATGTCTTCTGTCTATATTCTATACTGCTTTTTAAAGAGGAAGACATCCCAAAAATCAGTGAAATTTTCTAATGATTAATGAGTTATATGAAAGAGAGAAACGAAAAAGAACAAGAAAACAGAAAAAAATGAAATAAAAAAACAAAAACAAGAAAAGAAGCAAAGAGAAAAAGAAAGAAGAAAAAAAACCCAACATATTCTTTTATAAAGTTACAAATTATTTTTTATGGCCCAGGTAATTGCAATTAAATATTACCCTCAGATTAATCTTTCAGTGTTGCTTGCATGTTTTATTCCCCTCCCCCGGTATTTTGTACTATAATTTAGCAAATGTGAGCAAGCCAACCACAAAAGCTTTTTAGCTTTCTTATTTTTAGATGAGGTTTTCAAGGCAGAGAAGCAGTGGAGCAGCAGTGAGGCCACATTGCTACAAACTGCTCTGTCAAGAAACTTGTCAAGGTGCTTTCTCTACATTAGTACGTAGAAAATTGTCACTAAAAACTAGTAGAAAGTAGTCACAAGAAAATTTGAGTCTCTGTACAGAATTTTTTTTACAGTCAGAAAATTCTAATAAATGCCCCTCGTCTTAATGCTGGGCTTAACTTCCAAAAGACATGGTGTATTTCAAGAGATTGTTAAAGAAGGCAGGTACTTTCTGTAGAGAAGCTTCAGGAAAATCCAATTTTCTTTCAATTCAAAAGAAATTAATTTCTCTTCCATTTCTTCATAATTCTTCTATAATTTTAAATAACATTGAACACTTTTTCTGAAAAAAACACCTTTTCTGTTTTCATAACACAAGGAATGCATTAAATATAAATGATGCTGTTTAGCCTTTGCTATTCTCCAGGCAAGTTATTCAACCACAAACGTGGCAGAGGCAATGGATGGTTTCTCATGGCCTGAGCCTTATTTCATTTACCTGTGGCTGTCATTGCTAACTTCAAACAGCCTTTTGCCTGATGAATTCAGGAGCTCAGTAACAGGGTCTGACTTTCACCCTGTCTCTAGTCATACTCTGCCCATCTGAAATACCTTAATCGCAACCTTCAAGATATGGATACAGCCTTACCAAAACAGATATTCTCATGCAATGATGAGAAGAGATATAACACTTTCATTTAATCTTACTGACTTGTAATAAATGAAGAAATAAATATTGAAATTGAATACATTGTATCTCCCTGACCTTAAAATTTACTTACCAAACCTTTAGGGACCAAGAACATGCCTAAGACAAAACCCAGAAAGTGTTTAAATCAGTGTACACATGGAAGCTGACAAAACGTCCCTCGAGTCCTGGTTAACTGTCACAGACAAAGCACACTCTGCTTGCACCAAAGTCCTGAGGCACCGTGTAAAGACAGTCCCAGCAACATCTCTTTGCTCCTGTCCTCTTACAGTGGGGGTTTTCAACTGTGCGCAAAGGCTGCAAACAGCCCTTTTTCTGGGGTGCACAGATATGATGGTCACCACAGTGGAGTCTCTCAAATGTCCATAAATCACAAGAGGCCACTGCTGATTACATTGTGTTTCACACAACTTAGACATACACTGAAAGAGGCCAATTTCCTTTCAATGAGGGAAGGTTGTGGAATTATTGCATGTTTTAAAAAGTTGTATGTAAGCACAGACCTCTTTTCAAACACCACAAGCCTAATTTTGAGACAAAGGAAATAAATCTGATGGGGTCATAGGGGACCCAAGCTGTGACCTTCTCAGCAACTAAAGATGGAGACCTTAGACTGGACTAGGTCACTGGTTATAGGGCTTGTTGTGGCATTATCTTAGGCTGTAATAGAAAAGGAAAAATGCTGCTTAATTGTACTTCAGTTTGAGGAAATGTAAAGACCTCATTTAACTGCCTGTACTCGCTATTGACAAATTTCAGAAGAGGTCTGACAGGGAGAAAAAGAAGGGTTTATTTAAATATAATTCCACAGCATAGTGTCCAACTGCTTTTAGATTGTTCTAAACAAGAGATCCAGGAGTGAACATTTTTCTCACAACTCACTTGAATTCCAAAAGGTTAATTTGCATTTCTATTCTCATAATTGACAACTTAATTTGTTCCAGATGTTTTAAAGAAAATGTAGATATAGTAACAGAAAAAAAAGTTTAAAAATCAGCTCCTAAGCAATATAATTTTAAAACTCTCTGAAGAAGGCAACAATCATAAAATTCCTTGTCTTTTAATAGTCTTCTTTTCTGATAGTCTTCAAGAAACTAGTTTAGCTCTGTCAAAGAAAAAGCAAGAAACTTTCAGAGAACAAAAATAAATACTGAAACTATGATGAAAAGTATATTTTGAGTTGAATTTTCAAAAGACATCTCTCTCTGAAGCTTCTGTATTGGCTGCCATGCTTCTAATATTGCTCTGTTGCTAGTATGGCAGAAAATGTTCAGGATGAGGAGTTACAACCAGTTTATCTTATTCTAAGAATTCATTAAAATTCTCAAACGAGAACACACAGAGAAAAATTTCTTATCCACTTCTTGTGGTCTCAGAAGGATTGGTCAGAGCACAACTACTTAAGATCATTTTTCCCTTGAAATTCAAACCCAAATGACAAAGAAAATGAAAGACTGTGGTTCATCCAACACAGACAAATAACCCACTTTACTCAGATTCTTGCCCAAGCCCTAGCACACTACTCTTGCTGCAGTATCAGCTCAGAGCACGCTGGAATTTCCATGAAATTGCATGTGGATTGCTGGGGTTGCTTTAGTTATAGCACTCATTCCTTTAATTAACAATTACTGAGCATAAGTGTTTTGTGAATTCTTTAATGACGGTTAAATAACTGTGAAAGGTCCACATTCAAGCTTAATAAATTTGAATCAAAGCTGCTTGTTTAGAATGAACCATCTAATTTAATGAGAAAAACTGAATCAGCTTTGAAATAAGTTTAAATCAAATTTAAAATATTGAAAAATGTGACAATTGAGGAGTAGATGCACGTTCAGTTTTGTAACCTTGAATGTCTGCCCCAAAAAACAGGATACATATGATCTACATTTCAGACCAAATCCAGAAAAACCAACCAAGAGTAAATTATTGTATTCATACATCCATGTCTCTCATAGTAAATTTTATCATAATATTGTACTAACTATTAAGATTTCAAGAAGGATTCTGTGAGCTCAGAATCACCCCTGAGGCTTGGGAGTGTTTATTTGGTCTTGTAGTTAGGCCAACAAAGCAAAGCTGTGCCAAGTAGCAGACTAAAGGCAGATGGTGGTTCCCCTCTGCCACCCTAAAGCCCAAACAGGACATTGAAATGTGGCCCTGTGATAACTAGGCATTGCTGGCTACTTGTCTCCCAGTGACCTATGTTCCTGGCATTATATCAGCCCAAAAAATCAATGATTTTCCATATTGGATATACCGGAAAGTATTCACACAATCATTTCAAGTATATTATTCCCAAAGTTCTTATGTCTTAAAATATTTTTAAAACCTTTTTCTGGACAAAAAGTTGAATAAGTTTAACAGCTTCAGAAGTTCAATTTTTCCTCTGAGAAAAGCCCCAAACCCAACTCCAAAGCAAAACCATTTAGCTAAAATGGCTGATTTGCCAAATTTGGAGCCTGCACTTTGCAGATCAGTTGAAAAACCAAGATTATTTTTTAAGATAAATTTAGCTTTTACACTAAGAAACTCTCATGTTATTTTAATACCTATTAATTTCTGTTACCCAGTGGTACAGAAACACATGGAAATGAAAAATATAATGGGCAGTTGGGGAAATTTATTCTTATTCAGAAAATGTATTGGGGAAGCTTCCAGTCAAATTATGCAGAGGGATGCATGTAGGATGTGTAGTGGGAATTCTTTTGGCCTCAACAATTTCTCTTTATCTATTTATCTGTGATTCAGCTACTTCTCTGATAATTGACCTGCAATCTCTCTCTGCCTGTGTTAATCATAGCTATTACAGATTTGAAGCACCCCTTCAAAATATAAAGGAATCACAATTTATCATTCAGGACAAAGACAATTAAATGAATGTCTTAGCTTTACTTCTGTAATTTAAATACCTTGAAGTATCTTCTTATCATGCTTGGTTATCACTATGGAATACTAGAAAAAAGCAGCTCTTATCCTTCCAGGTTAAAATAATTTTTCCCCTATATCCAGACATGTTTTACAACTTGGAACTACTTTATTTGCATAACCTTCCTGAAACCATTTCAGGAAACTGTGTGAGTCTCTTCTATATGCTAAAAAACAAAACCAAACACACTCACACACTCTGAAGCCTCCTCAAAAAGTCAAGACTAGGAAGCATTTAGCAGAATCTTCCAAATTAACGTCAAACTTTTATGCTATGAAGAGCAGTAATCAGGAACACAAGCCAACTAAGGAACATTCTTCCTTTTCTTTTTGTTAGTGAAACTGAAGTTGCCTTCTCCTAACACTCCAAATCACTTTGTTGTCATGCAGTAATCACTTTTAGAAAAAAGGTTTTTAAAGCATATAATAGCAGTAATATTATTTGAAAGGAAAATATTTCATTTATAAAAACAGAAGAAGAGAAAACCTATGAGGAAAATGCAGTCTAGACATATGCCTATAAATTCTAGCCATGTAATAAAAGAGAAGGTGATACTCAACACCCATGGATCCATTGAGTCCATGGATCACTCTGCTTCTGTTATCATGGTTGAAATCCTGTCACTATCTCAAACTTAGTGTCACCTGTTTGAAGATAACATGAATGTGGCAATAGAAATATATGGAATAAGTGCACTGATATAAACCAAAGGAGCTGTGAAGTGTGCATCATGGCCTACTGTCTTCTGTGCCTCATACAAGTTGACTAAAATTTTCCTCATAAATGTCTTGCCATAAGAGTCAAAACTGCTGGTGTAAATTGAAATTTCCAATAGTCTATGGGGTTGTTTAATGCCTGGATTTTTTTTTTATGTGACAATACATACTTGAATATAAATTTTTCACTTTTTGAAAGTTATTATTTTATTCATGTGTAATAGCAGTTGAGAAGAAATTACATGGCTCATTCAGACATTCGAGCATTTTACTGATGGCATTGAAAAATTTACATAGCATATTTTGTGGTGAATATGAATATTTTCATTCCAACTCCAACAATAAGAAGTAAAAACTTCAGTATAAGAAGAAGAAAAAGAGGTAAAAAGAGTGTCAAAGTGACTGCAAAAAATCTCACAATGTAGTTTAGAACCCTGAATTTAATCTGTGTAGCTTTGCAACACATTCATATAAAATCAATAACACCAATATACACATGGTCTCAATTTTACCTTACTAACATGATTCAAATCTATTCACATAGGTTTGATAATAGACAACTAAATTATTACTTAGAAATGAACATTATATATTATATGCATTTATGCTAAGTTTCTTTCTTTATGACTAACAGAACAGGAAAGAAAGACTTACCATTCTTCTTATAGAACATGATTTCTCCTTTAAATTCTATCTTTTCCTCCAATGATTTCTCAATTTGAAGAATCATCTGCTCATTTGTTTCAGCACCAAGTAAGAATTTACAGCTGCAGCTCTTCTGCATGACTTCAGTCCGTGCAAATCCAGCAAGCTCACAGAAGCCATCAGAGCAGTAAACAATGGGGAATCCCTTAGCCACCTGAGCATTTGCAAGGATAAAGTTACTATCTGCAGAAGAACACAAAAGTAAAATATGAATTAAAGTCCAAATTCTGCACCGCTTGGCACAGTACTTTCTATAACATCATAAGAAGGCACAACTGGACAGATATTGTAAAGCAAAGTCCCAACTGCCCGCAAACAAGGATATAACTTCTGGTTTCAGGCTAGTGTTCTGAAATTGAGTCAAAGATCTAGTCCACAGATCATATACAATAGTTCTTGATGGCTTGGTACAAGTTGCCTCATTGTCTCCTCTAGGAATCCTTTATGATATTTGCCTCTGAGATAGAAGCCAACACACTGAAACAACCACTTGACCAAGGACTGGTGACAAATCCCAAAATTTTGGAGAAATTTCAAATGTTATGCTGCAATTTAGAGTACTCTGCAGTCTAAAGAGACACAGCTACACCATAAAACCCAGAAATATCCATGGTCTCAATAAGATAATGCTGACCTATGTCAGCAAACTAATTTATTCTATAGAATTTTGCAAGGGAATCCTTAAAAACACAGTTGAACGACACACCAGGATACGTGGAATTAAGGACATTCTAAACTACAAGGAATTATTTATCCTTCATGGGAGGCGAGGTTGATTTTGGGGTTTTTTGTTTGGTTTGTTTTGTTTTTTGTTAATTTGTTTTTTGTTTTCTTTGTTTCTGAGGAAAAAATATTTCATTCAAAATCAGTCACCTGTCTTTTGGAGTCCCACCATATTTCTCCCATATGAAACAGGCACATCAAAGATTCACCATTCTGTTATACTTAATGCTCTTTATATTTTTTCAGTGTGTTGAAGCTGCAGCTATTATGTATGATCCATTCAAGAGTAGAATATTGACACGGACATCAATCAAATAAATGTGGTGTCCTAATTTGATTTCAAATCTTCATTAAATCTAACAGTTGAACCTCTTGGCAGCCTAATAGCTCATTCCCATCCTTCTCTGAAATGGTTTTGAAGGCTTTGAACCTCAGAACTTCATCTTCAGCTGATGTCAACAACTCTGACCCTTTACAGCATTTTTCCATTATCAGGGAGAACCTTTCCAGATAATAATGAACTTCTGATACAAGTGTTTTGCCTGTGTGTCATTATCTTGAAGTGAAAAAATTAAAAAGTTTTATGGGCAGAATCTGTCTACATTTCACATGGAGAGAGGAAAGACTATTTTTTACCCTTTGCTTGTTAAGGAGTGTTTACCTTACAGCTTGCTAACAGGAGCTTAGGAGCAGTCTAGTCCCAAGACAGACACCTCTCATTTTTCAGACTTATGTGCAAGTGAATTCATGTGTATGTATTAAGGGGAAATACTATTAACTAACTCATAATCCCTTGATAAATTTTCATAAATTTAAAGAGAAAAAATGAATTATTTTAATGGAAAACTCAGGTTGATATACCTAATCCCCATACATGTATGTATAATTTATGATTGGGAAGGGAGGAACAGAATCCATACACTAAAATAGAGGAAAAATAAGTCTGTTTTTCAATCTGAACTGTCACAAGAATTCTACATTTGTGAAATCCCAAAACCCAACTATGTTACTCTTTAATTACCCAAGGGATAAAACACTATGTCTTATACTGCTTTCAGTATTTTAAAGGTAATGGAGGTTTATTAAATGACCAATTTTCTCTCAAGACTTTCCTTCAGTTACCCACATTTTGTACGGATTTAATTAAATCCTTTCAATAAATGATTGTTATGTTAAAACAGTCTTTTCCCACTTACCAAATAATGTGTTTTTAAAATGCATTCTGGTTCAGTGCAGTGCTTGACTTAGCCTGTCATTTTTATTTGCCTAACTGGGGAAAAAATATCATTACCATTCATGCACTAACATGCTGCTGCCCATGTCAACACAAAACTAAATCCCCACACTGCCAAGAGAATTAAAATCATATGCTTGCAGTGCATAATGAAAGTGTGACAGTGCAAGACCAGCAGATCATTCATACCAAATATATTTATAGCTGGAAAATTAATTTACTGCTCTGATTCTTGTTGTTTACAATACAATTATGTGATGCAAAGACTGCTGTAGGGTTTTCGTTTTCTTTTTAATTCTTGTTGTTGAGAGTTGTATGAAGCAGAATCTGGAACACCAAAAGGGCACAAAAGGTGGAGAGGATGTGCAGTAGTGAATGAATGTCATTATGAACAGGAATACATTGGAGCTTACCAAGCATACCATGGCTTTATGAAAAATATAAGGTGGCCAAACTCTATTGTCAGTTACACCAAAATGAACCTGGAATAATTGTGGTTGCTTTAACATTAATGAAATAAACAAGTTTACTTATAAATGCCAATCCAGTACCAGCTAGAATAACAGCGAATCTTTCTCTTAATATCAGCAGGTTTGTAAGCCTAATTTTACTCAACTTTTTGTAGTACAACAGCAAAGCATCAGGAAAATGCAATCAGAATTATATTTGCTGCTCTTCTTAAACTTGAATTAAAAAAAAATAATGAGAGATGCACCTATAATCACAAACTAAGGGACATATCTAAATAATTTGGTGAAAAAATTCTTGTCATACTAAAAACATACAAGAAATATTATGCCCAGTAATTATATGTATAATTCAATTCTTCAGCAACATTTATAAAGGGATTAATATTTCCCTATTGCATAAAGAAAATAAAAAAAAAGCCCAACAAACCCATACCTCAAAATATTCTGGTTAAAGGTTTGCTTAATTCTGTAATTTATTTTTATAGCTTCAAATCTTTAATATCCCTAGTTATTACTTGTGTATGTAAAACACTATAAAATATTTCAAAAAAGAAGTATTGAGGGTGAAATTTCTATCATTCAGTGTTCATTGTGGCACAAATAACAAATCCAGCACTTAATTTCATGATCTTCAATGATAACTAGCTGGATTTTTAAATCTAGAGTAAGATAAATGAAATATTCTTCAGAATAATTTATTAGAAACTTATGGACTGGAAGACAACATATTTTATTATTTTTAAACTTGCATTTGGAAAGTTGCAATGAGTGATACAAACCTGTTGGTCTGTATATTTTGGTATATGTTTCTGTGCAGATTGCAACACTTCCATAATAATATAGAAGTTGTTGAATTCCATATTATGCTTTCAGCACTTTGGCTGGAATATTAAGTTATTTCATTGATGAGGTTGGTCTATCAGGAGACAATATTAGATTACTGGTGGATGTTTCCTTTTAATTCAATTTTTAGATAAGAAAATGCATCCAATCAAAATACTTGATCTATTGAGAAAGGTGTAACCTTGAGCCTTTGGAGCAACAGAGTAGAGCTGCTGAAAATCTGTGTAAGAAAGAACAGATTTGCAGTATTGAGGAATAAATCTGGTGCAGGTAGCTCAGTTTGCCATCTGCTCACTGAGATGCAAAGTGAGCTACGAGTGGGAGCCAGAGATAAGAGACCATGAGCTGCCAACCCTTTGGTCAGCAAAGGGTGCAAAGATGGGTGGATGGACTCTGGGAGACGCTGCAGGAGCAGAGGACTCAGGAGAAAGAGAGGCTTGTGTGAGGAGAGACTGTGAGGGTATAAAATCCTTGGGTTTCCTTTGCTGAGGGTCCTCCTTGGAGGCATCAGCTGGGGATGTTTCTGTGTTGCTGCACCCAGAACAAATGTCTTTATGGAAAGAGTCATCTGAGCTCTGCTCTGGGAGAGCTGTGGTGGATATGGGAAGGAAACCTGATCTGACTGTGAGAGTGGGGTGTACAGGGAGTCAAGCAGGCACCTGTCAGGTCACAGGAGCCGCCCACAGGGAAGGGACCTCGATGCCAGCAGTGAAAGTCTCTGAGCTGCGAGTGAGACTGCCAGAGAGTCCAGAGAATGGGCAGACTGGATGCTTTTTTAACCAGTTGACCCTAGGTTTCAGCTCAGAAATTAAGTGGTGTAAGTCTCTACAAAATAAATTTTTAAAAATTCAAATTGGATATTTGTATATTGGCTTTGGATAAAAATTCTTGATTGTTTGTTCAAGCCTGCAAAAGCTGTGTGAAGGATGATTTAAAAGTGCTTCTGCTAAGATGAGAAGAAGCCTAAACACAAAATATCCAACATTCACGAGGTTTTCCTTTAGCAGCAAGTCAGCAGAGATAGATGAATGTGAGAGAGGTCCCTGGCTTGCCAGCGCAATTTAAAAGCAGATTTCTTTCAATTGTGATTCTTTTACTTTAAGCTCATTTTCCATGAAGATCAAGTTACTTTTTCACATGAAAGTTTGAAGGAAGACTATTAGGAGCTTGCATGCCTGCCTTCATTTCAGAAGTAGAACATACTGGAGAGGATAGGACATTGATCAATGGAAGACTCGTGGTTTTCATAAATCTCTGCCAGAAATACAGCATAAAGCCAGAGACAATCAAATAAGATGAGCCAGAACCATGACAACTGTACCTTCAATCACAGGCTTAGACAATGTTGCCCTGTTTCAATGATGTGATACCCCAAAATCATAACTGGAGCGACAAAAATTTAGATCTCATGCTATCTTATACAGAGAATCTTATTCATCAAACATCCCATGATAGAGTTTTACAATTGAGATAATTAAAGAAAAAGGCTTTA
This sequence comes from Melospiza georgiana, assembly GCF_028018845.1. Lineage (NCBI taxonomy): Eukaryota > Metazoa > Chordata > Aves > Passeriformes > Passerellidae > Melospiza > Melospiza georgiana. Next base: position 37,361,983 of record NC_080430.1, on the reverse strand, counting down.
TACTCTTCCTCCTAATTAATGCCCACAATTTATCTGGCTGTTTGTAATGACACTGTGTTACATTTATACTCTGCACTCCCTTCATGAATGCTACTGTCACATCCACCAAAAAATGACAAAAGGATTTTTGCTTTAATACCATGGCTATGTCTGATGTAAATCTCATCATTGTGCTTCTATGTTCTTTTCACAGTTCTTTTCACAGTTCTTTTCAATCAAAGTCCAGAAGTTTTCATCAGGAGAACACCTGACTTCTTTTGCAACTGAGAAAAGCCGACAAGCGCTCTAATTTTATAAGTTAAATTATTTAAAAATGAAAGAGGAAGAAAAAATCCTACAACAGAAAAAATCTTTAGCAATTGAAGAAGCTGCATTAAATAAACAAGTGACTCTCATAGTTACTCTACATATTGTAGAGCAGTCTATAATTCTTCTAGTTGAAAGGATGTACTGCACTTAAATTTGATTCCACAGTTTGTACACAGGCAAGTTAACAAGGGAAATCTCATTCCAGGTTCATGCAAATTACCGTGACAGAGAACACGACCACATTAACAGTTGAGATTACTGATTAATTGAATGATTAAAGCAGTGCATGAAAACATTTAGCTTTATGTCAGCACATTTAGATGCAAGTGAATTTAATTAGAGCTCAAAATCATTTGCCAGCTAGTGTCCTCTGAATCTGATTGAGACCAAGATGATTTTTATAATGCATACACTTCCAGACATTAAAATTCCTTTTGTAAAATCTCAGTACACTTGACTGGGTCACTAATGTGAGGTGAAGATTTATCTAGATCTAAATAAAAAAACCCCAAACTGATTATAATGATGTTTTCTCCCACTCTTCCCTGAAAATGAATGCATATTCCAATGAATTTATAGTAGTACAGTGAGAGGAAAAAGTATTGCATTATAAAGTACAAGTATGGACTTATGAACAAATACCTAATACTGTAACTCACTGTAACCTTTAAAATTGATTTAATTGGCCTACTCATTTAATTACAAGGATGCATAAAATTGGGTAATGGCTACAAATTTAGAGTTATGAATCAGTATTTGAAGTACCCAGACCTATGGACTCAGCTAAAGGGGTGAGCTTCCATAGGTCCCACTTGACCTGAACTGACAGGAATAACTTACATTAAGTGGAAAAGTTCTGAATTCAGCAGCTAAGAAATAAACTTTTCACTTTATATTTACAAAATAATATTTAGTCTGACAGTAAAAATGCTTTACTGTATACAATATTTATTGCTACAAGAGGTAATCTGCAATGCAGTTCAGCATGGAAATATCTAAGCAAAATTTGGGCATCTGGTTGCTCAATCATTTCCCAGTCTTGTTGATAAACACAAGATCTTAAGCCACTTAAGAGACTTGGTGTTTAACAGTCTCCAACCCAGCTTTCTTTGTCATTAGTGCATCAGGTCAATACTGGAATAATGACTGCAGCTTTCTGCATGACCACTAAAATTACCTACTCCTGTAAGAGAGCAGACCAAAAGCCAGACTGTATCAGAGAGAAACAAAGTGAGAAACAAAAGCAGTAGTGAACCTCGTGGTGAATTTGTCTTCTGGCATATCAGCAAGGAAAAAAATAATTTGTTCCTCCATTAGAAATCTTTGTGCATGTTCCTATTGCTTTTCCAATCTCAGTATCATTTGAATCTACCTAAACTCTAAAATACAAGACTGAGAAGGACTTGGTCGAAATAGTAGTACTGCTGTGGCTGCTCATTTATCATCACTGAGCACCTTTCAAATAAACATGCAGTGCAATTGTAAAGGGTGTACTATAGTAAAGGAGAAAAACTTTCAGTAGAGATGACTTTCAAATTCTTCAAAATTAAGCTCCACTAGCAGAAGCAAATATCTATGTATTTTCCTCAAAAGGAAATATTAATTAGTCCAAAATAAATCTTTGCTTTTGATTTTATATTTACCTGGAATTACAAACTTACGTATGTCAGCTGAATCAAGGCTGCAACAAAATATTTCTTTTCCCACTCTTTTTGGATATTAACAAAATTTTATTTTTCAGTAAAAAACTATTACATTTGATGAACTTTATTTGTGTTACTGATTGTGCAGTGACTGGCAGTACACAGTGCAGATGTAACAAAAACAGCTATATTGCAGCTGTCAAATATTTACATGCAAGTTTCATAGGCATTGAAGTGTTGCAAGTAAAACAGCACATGGCACTGGGGAAAAAATCCAGAAAAACGAAGACATTACCAATCAAGAGACACTGCAACTCATGAGTCACCAGCATTTTGTGACAATGTTCAGTGTCATCCAGAAGTTACTCACCGGATCCTTGTTTTTCTGAAAGAACTGAACCCCATACCCCTCACGAGGGAGTCCAGCTGCTGTACAGTGCATTCTGTGAGTGCCCACTGCACAGCAGGGTGCACAGGTTCACATTTCCAAGGGAATCATGTTTTGTAATTTCTCCAATAAAATACATGGAAATTTTAAGTTCATCCACTAGGCAGAAGAGCCATTTGCTTAGCCCAGCAATATCTGATTTGCTGTTTGTTTTGTTTTCCCAGCTGTTCCATTGATTTAAGATTCACCAGGAATTTAGAAATGGAATTGCTATAAATCAAATTAACACATAGAGTTCTCATAAACTCAGATCATATAGCCCAATGATTTAAGAGCCTGGGACCATGACTTGCTTTCAAGTGTTCAACTGAGAAGATTTGCAGAAAACACTCTTCCTGAATAGAAATATTTTCAAAGTCAAGGGCCACATCATCAACAAATATTTATTCATGTGATCCTGTCCATACCTTCCTTTGTCACTCGTCTGAAGTAGAAATGAAATAAGGAGTTGAAAGTTGTTTGGCTTACAGCTGTATTAAGCACTATGCCAGCTATTCACAATTGGTGCTTGGTTTACAGGAGTACTAAATTTTCACCATTTCATAACATTTCGTGGGTTTAGAATCCTACACTTGCCTTTACTATACACATGCTCGATGAACCTATTTATAATGCTATTGCAGTGGATAACCCTTTGAATATTTGCACTCAATGCCCTGCTACTGACAGTGCAATGTATGAGCAGCCATATGTTACAGATTCTGCTAAGAGAAGAGAGCTAGTGAAAGAATACAGGAAAAAAGATTTACCAGGCATTACTCTTGCACAACTGAGAGGAAGAGCGTAAGGTAGACATTTTGAAACCAGTCTGAAATGGCTTTGAAAGATCACATTCCTGGCTCTTTGAAATCTAATGCTCCTTTCTTCATATGGGACTATGTTAATTTAGGAGTGGTATCTCGGGGACTTGGAAAATATCTTGATATCATCTATACTGGAAACAAGAAACTAAATTTCTTTATAATGTGATGATGTGAAGTTCAAGGACTATTTACCTGTCATTGGGAAAGTTTCATCTTATCACTTGAAGTCGATATGGTCTGGAAGACTCAAAGTATCTGGAACTTTTTGCAGTAAAGGACCACATATATCAACACATAGAGAAATTGCCAGGGTTTTGAAATTAGTTTTGAGATTTCATGGAAATTTGTTTCCTCTTTAAAGTGACCATGTTAAAAAAAGTGTGGCTTCTATAAATCCTATATAAAAGAATGTTATCAGTAAGGATATAAAGCAAATCTTTTCAACAGAAATATAAAAAGATATTAGTGCAAAGAGAGTGGAAAATCTTTATGGTCCTTCCACTTGCTTCCACCATGCATGGCCAGAAGGTGTTTACTGTCCACATGCTGAGCAAATGGAACTTTCAGCCACCATTCCCAAGAATGAAGGAGGAGAAATTCCACTTGCAGCCCTGGAACTGACCATGAAAGAAACAGACCAAGCTGTTCCCTCTGGAGAGACTCCAGTGAGTCCTGAATCATAACCATACTAATTCTCCTCTGGTGACAGTGGGGCATTTTATACAAAGTTTCCTCACCTAAACAAAATTATGTTTTCTCAGAATAAGACCAGACCCACATCTATGTTTTAAATTGAAGGCAGGAGGGACAATGGTCATCCTTCCTCAGCACCATCTGCCTAATGCAGAACTTCGGCTCCACAGAGGGTGATGCAGGATCCTCAGTTTTGCATATGACTTCCATTTTCACAGGCAGGTTACCCAAATGGCAATGCAAAAGCCACTCTCTGTTCAGATACCACATGTTGCTATTATATTCTTTGAATAAGAAACATTTTCCATTTTATACAAGCGCTACACTAACCTGAAGTTGTTACTCAAAGAGGCTCAAAGCTGATTTTCATGTATACTAGCCTTTATATATAAATTCTGGGCTTTTCATTGTCACTTTTATAATCCCCTATGACTCCCATGACAATTTCATGACAGCTAGTGGTGAGTTTTACTTATTGATTTTCCCTTTTAAATATTGTACTTCAATATTAAGGTGTCAGAACTTTAAGAGTAACTGTTTCAAACCTTTGTAGTTTATATGCTCATCTCTCAATCCCTGAAATTAAAGGATAATCTTGAGTTAATTTTAATGGGGAGAAAAAGCAGACTCCCTCATGCCCATTCCAGTGAAATGAGTTCTCTGTAAACAGCAAGGATTTCTGCACACAGTTTTCTTAGAGCAGGAACACTGATCTGAAATAATGCCTTGGAAAAGAAAGCTTATTCCAAGAATGCTCTTCTGAAAAATTGGCACAAATCATATTAAAAATGGTTCACAAAATAATTACCAGTGTCCAGGAAATGTCATTTCCAGAGGGGAGAGTTGTATACTGCACTATCTGCCATAATAAAGAATTACATAGTATATCCTAAACTCACCCTTTCAGAATAAAAATATCCTAAGAATATCAATACGAGGATCACTGACATTGTCTTGAGCAAGATCTGTAAAAAACCAATATTTTGAGGGTGGAAAATGATAAGAGGGAGATTACAGGTGAGAATATTATCATATTCAAAGGAAAAATAACCATCTTGTAGTGGATTTCTCAACTAAGAATGTTCTCATAAAAAATCCAGAGGAAAAAGGCTAAAAATGTGTGGAAGGATGAGTTTTGTTGTAGAATAAAAAAAAAGTGGAATAACCTTAATGGAAAAGCAGATGTGGGAAGTAGACATGGGCTATTATTTCTTATCATAAAGTTGCTATGGACCTCCTGAAGGACTGGCATAGTTTACATCAGGAGTACCTGAGCTTGGACCCCCTGATTTATGCAAGATATACAAATAGTTACAGAAGGAGCTGCTTGCGAAATCAGAATGGCTTGACACTAACACTGCCATAAGAGGGTCTTCTGGAGAAAAATCCAGATTTTGGCTCAAGAAATGAATATGATCTGAAGATACAAAACATCTGGTGCTTTGCAGTAAAGAAATACATATATAAACACACAGCGGATTTGTCAGGGTTTTGATGACATTTGAAGGAGAAAAAAAACAAGTTTGGACTAAATATTTTCTCAGTGAAAGAAATCAGGTACAGGAAGAGATTGCTATAATAAAAAATCTACTGAACTGAACCCCTAAGGACCTGAACAGTGCAGATAAGAGAGGAAATGCACCAAAATAATGACAGGACTGAAGACAGTTACTCAAATCTAGACCTTTTTTGTCTGTTGCTTTTTCTAGTTCTAGTTCTTTTTTACAGGAAATAAAGAGACTAAGTATCACAGAACCAGCTTTGGTACTTCTAAAGTAAAAGTTTTATTCTGCCATGGAACAAAACCTATACCCCTTCCCACCTCTTTTTTCCAAAGCGCTGCCTAAACATAAAAAAGTCTGAACCTTACTTCAGAAAAAGACTCTCGGGAGAACAACAGGCCAGTGCTCAATAATTAATGCGAGTCCCAAACCTCCAAAATCCCAGGAAAATGTTACCTATTAACTGTACTGCAGTGAATCAGTATCATTAGGGAGCCAGGTAATGTTTCTGAGAATTCTATCAGTCAAAACATACAAATGCCGCTAGAGTTTTTAATTAAATTTTTCTAACTGGTCCAAAATATTTTAAAGTAAAAAAATCCCAGTTGCTGGTGCTGTACTTGCTAGACAAAAGCAACACAACTTTTTGCTCCACAGGAAAAAGGTATAAGAATGCTGCAGTCTAATTCCAGTGTTGTTATGGGAGGTAGTTTTAAGTTTGGCTTAGTTTTTCTGGAGCCCAATCTGAAGAAAGTGATGAAAAGTATCTTTACAAATAACAACAGGTGCTTGTATCTGGTTGCAAAGTTTTCATGCTAGAGAGAATAATCTTTTTCATTCTGAGAGTTTGGAAGTAATTTGTAGAAAGTCAGATATTTATATCTTTATCTCATCAAGTAAAAGTGGCACTGAGCAAACAGAGAAAAATACTAAAAATACAGAAATAAGGTTCCATAAATTGCACTTACTGAAAACACCAAAAGTAGAAGAAAGCTATAAATTACAACATGATTATACTGCCACATTTCCTATGCAATCTGATGTTATAAATGTGGAAATTCATTGCTGCTTTAAATACTGTTTTGAAAGTTAAAAAATAATTCAGAGACTAAAAATCAGTTGGAGAATTTGACTAACAGCATCATATACACCAGCAAAAATGATATTTGTAAAACAGGTGGTCAAACCACCAAAACAGTGTAAAACATTACCTTTAACCTACTCAACCTCAATATTGAGGTCAGGAGCTTCAGCTGCACTGGAATGCTAGGAAGTGATGTCTTCAAGGCATTACTCAGAATAAGGACTTATATTTATCATATGTGGAGGGTGTGGTGACCAAAATCCCTCAGATTTAGCATCATCTTAAAGCAGAGGAAGTAGGTAACATCAACATCAAGCCAGGATAGAAATCAGAGCATTTCTGTACTATATTTACTCAGCCAGGCTCTAAATGTTGAGTAGATGCACCTGACTATGCCCATGTCTTTCCTTCTTGTAAAGAAACGTCAAAAATCATCTGTAGGTGAGATACTGTAGAACTAATTTCTTAATTTGAAATTACTCTGAGGAAAGAGAAAAAATATACATTTTTTAGTTACTGTTTTTGGCATTTTTTTAATCCTAATTGAATAAGGTGCCTGAAATAAGAGTCTGAACTTGTGGATTGTATTGTGATGTAGGAAAATTATTCTATTTCAGACCACTCTATATCTTTAAATATAAGTAAACAGGGTAATTATACACATTGTGCAAAGCAGCATAAGTTAACTTTCTTAAGTTACATTAGCAATAATGGAAACTCTGGGCAAAACTTCACAAAATCTACAACTCTTGATAAAAAATAACAAACAAAAGGTATGAAGCATGACCTTTAAAGTTAAATAACCTCACATAAGAGTAGAAAATATGACACAGTGGACTTGCATCAGAAAGAAGAACAAATGTTTTGTGGTGTCTTTGGTACCACACCCTTGGCAATACTATGGCTTTGTAACCTCTACCTGCATTATTGAGGCAGTTTTCAGCTTCTGTAGGAATATTTTACCTTTATTCTCCACATACTGAAGATCTTATATCACACTTCTCCCAGCCTTGCACCTGCAAGGCTGAATAGTGGTGGCCTCTCAGAGTAAGCACCCAACACTGGTTTAAGAACGACCCCTCCATTCCCTCTGCCTGCTCATCTCACTTCACGAGATATCAGCTTATCAGACAGAACTGAAACACCATGCACATGCAAGTAATTGATAATGATCTATGTATCAATAAATGTTAACCTGTAAAATGTATATACACAAACTTAACAAGCCATGAATACACATCACTGCTGGCTAATTCATCAATTGGCAGTAATGCCTCATTTAATGATAACAACCAGTGGGGAAGAGAGGGAGGGAGGTTTAAACAAGGCTCTGATAAAAGTGAATAGCAAATGAGAAAAAACAGGTGAAAAATCATCTACCTCACTGCCAACCACTGCACCAGAGAACTGCCCAGAGCCCTTCAATGAATACTGTCACTGCTTTCCAAGGTGGCTTCTGAATGGTTTTCCTTTTCCCTTTTCCCATTGCATTCCCTATCCTTTGTCAGTGGTAGTAACTACTTGCACTTTGTTAGATGCTTATGTTCTAGGCTGCTTTATGAGCATATCCACTTAAAAAATTTATAAAGTCCTCTAAGCTGCTTTCATCATGAGCCAAAATTTAAATTAAGATACACTAAAGAAGGGAACAGAGAGAGAAAAAATTTAGAAATAGGGAAAAAACAATTGATTAAAAAATGGGGGTGAAATCAGGAAAGATGTTAGTGACATAATTGGCTTGCCAATTCCAGAGGACACCGTGGGATACAGATGTCTACACAGGTCAGATTGTTAACCTCTTGGCTTCACTTCCTCATTCCATTTCATTAAAGATATTTCAAAGACAAAAGTGCATAAGCAGTGAGTTTTAGATATAATTAAGGTATTCTTATTATTGAAGCCATCATTAGAGGTATTTCTTTACAACAGTACCTTGAAGTTTATTTTTTATTGTATAAAAATATGTGATTGATTAGAAGTCTTCAAAGTTAATTGGAATACTGTCATAGGATGAAGCTTTGGGCCTGTCCCAGAGCAGTGTTTCCCCATGTTTCTAGCCCACCAACTAATTGACTATATTTCAAAGGGTTCTTTAGAAGCAGGAAGTGTATTATGTATTTCTCTGGAAGTACTACTAACTAGCTTTTACTAAACATTTAAATTTGCTTTTAAAAAACCTTGTACAAATAATCTCTGCATTGTAAGAGCATGACTTCAAAAAATTATTCAAACGCATCCAAGTATTTTAAACTAAGACTAAAATGAAATAAAAATTTAATCAAAGTTTCAAGTAAATGACTTTTTATAATGAAAAAATGGCTTTATAAAAAAAATTAAGAAGAAACCAAAGGTAATAAGGATAAGCTATTTTTTTACTGTTTCATGCACCATGGTAATGAAAATATAAAACAGCCCACAGGGAAAAATCAATTAAGAAAAGAAATAAAGAAAAACATTTCCCGAAGCTTTTATTCTTCTCAGGATATAGCCTCTATAATGCATTAACCAACAGTTTTGCAGCATGCAAGAAAGGTAAATGTGCTTGGAGCTCTGGAAAATAGTACACTGGTGATATTTCTGTAAAGGATTTTCAGTTTGGCATTTGATCCCCACATTTTAATGAATTAACAAATTGGTAATGTATAAATGGCATTTAGAAGGCCAAATTCCATGACAAAGACACTAAATTTCATTCTCCAGAGGCACTCTCAGCAGTTCCTTTCAGTTGTAGAGGTAATTCAGGCCCTCTGCTTCAAACAGTGGTCAAACTTGTTTCTCATCTCTTTACCCACCTGTTCTGGCCTCCACTGCCACTGCAATTAAGAAAATCACTATTTCTTTGGGTGGTCTGAATCCCTAGGAAAGGGGCTTTCTGTTGATTATTATGGTATCTGTCTCTGACTGGATTTAGGAGACAGGAAATAACGAGAGTGGGACAGAAATAGCATTTGCCTCAAACTTGAATTAAGAAAGAATCTGAGAATCACACATTCTCAATCTATGGTACTAAAAGGTTATAACACAAGGTTAGTCACGTGGACCTTTGCCTTTGCAGCATTTAACAACTAATTTCCTTCCTGAACAGCTTTCTCTTCCATTTTGGCTTTCCCAGAGAAGAATGAATACCCTCCTTCAGAGTTTGAGTCCCTTGATCTTGTCCCAGCCCTCAAGAGATACAACTAAACCAGATTATTCTATCAGTTGTATGCCCACAGTAGAAAAGTGAGTAACCTAACAATCTTTTGTATATATTTCAGCTTCGAAAAGAAGTGAAGGAAACTGTGAAATTTACATTTAATATCTTCCTGTGTAAAAAGAGGCAATATTAAGGATTTCACTTTACAAGTATATATACCATGTTACAACATTTTCAATTAAATCCAGTAACATTCACATTTTTCAATATATTTGTATGCAATTACTTGCTTATTTAATTTCTGATTATTATTTTCTCCATTTCTTACTGACATGCCAGACATCTTCAGGTACTGCTCTGAATTATGCTGAAAAAGTGGGAGCTGATGGTAATTGACCCAGTCCTATTCAGCTGTTGAATCTAAAGAGTAAGTTTTCATTTTCTGTAACTCACACCAAACTAGAAGAGACAAACGGCCCATTTATTTTATTTCACTTCCAAACCCAGTATGAGTTGTTTCTAAAAAGAAGCTCAGACAAAAATTAAAATCTATATCTAGCCAAAAACGTCTGTTGCACGGACATGTAAGCAAGATTTGTATTGATCATGACATCCAATTTTTGTAACTGAGGTGTTTCATTTCCAAAAGGAATTTTTCTCTGCAAAGTCACAAGTAAACAGAGACCACATTCATAACAAGATTCATGTGCAATCTATAAAACTTTTAAGGAACATGATAATTCACAAGAAACCTGTTTCTCAGCTGTGAGACAGATGTGCCCCATGGATGTTCCACTGCATACAGCACCCCATCTTAGAACACAGAATTACTGATGGTTGACTGGCACCATCAGTGATGCTTTCACCCAAAAACTGTCTTGAAAGGCAAATGAAGTGCATGCAAGATTTCTGCTTTGTACTTGTGTTTCCTGGAGTTGATTTCAAATTTCAGGATTATTTGCAAGGGGAAAAAAGAGTTCTAAGGAAGCCTTTCACAACAGAGTTATAGCAAGTGAGTTATAGACATTCCTTAATTATTAGCTGTGAAACAAAAATTTGGGTTTCTTTAATGAGATTTATAAAAGAATCATGGAATTGTTTAGATTGGAAAAGACCCTAGGTCATCAGGTATATGGATGTGCAGCTCCTAGCCCCTGACTTCGTAACAGAAGTCCACTATGAAAAGAGCATCTTCCTAATTCCTTTCCTTATGCCATGGTACTTAAAATCCTCTTCTTTCTCTATTGCAGTTTTCCTTACATGTGCCCCTCATGATTCCTTCCTTTCTTCTTGAGGTCCCTATTTCAAGGTGAGTAAGCCAAGTCAAACTTCTCAGGTGCTGAGAGCCAAACAAATGGCTCGGAATACTTTCTATGGCTTCTGATTGTTTCTTCTGCAGGCCAGTTGCACAAATTTAATATTTTTTAATTCATCCTGCAAGTTCCCAAGATTACTTTCTGGGGAAAGAGAGCTGGCAGAGAATAATACAGCTCACAGCTTGTTTTCTTGGAATCAAGACAAAGAGAAATGTTTGCATTATGGTATTAACCGAATTGTAAGATGATGCAATGGTATTGCATAACGAAAATTATGAAAGTGAAAATCTCTAAACAACATCTTTTTCTTGATGCAGATTTAGATCAATTCAGATTCAGTAAAGTCTTTGTTAGAGAGTATGCTTACTTTTGGTTGGAATTGTTATAATACACTGGTTTTGCTCATCCAAAGGTGTTAGTTTTAGGTCACTGCTGTACCATGTTTTGCACAATATAAAGGTCCAATGTATCTGCTTTTGTAATTTTACTGGGCAGAAGAGCTCAAATCAGATGCGACTCTCCTATTTCAGTCACCGGGCTTTTTAGCCAGTGACTCTTTAGCCAAAAACAACCCCACTGTATTTTGTAGTTGTTGTTTGGTTTTGGTTTTGAGTTTTTTGTTTGGTTGGCTGGTTTTGGGGTTTGGGTGGTTTTTCTTGTTTGTTCATTTTGTTTTATTTTTTTTAATTAAGAAGTTTTGAACCTAATTCTTCCTTTGGGTTGTAAATCTGTTAAAAATTAAGTACCATTGATCATAATTCAAAGACACCGTATCCATAACTAAAAAGTAGTAGCTAGAATAGAAACTCTCAAGCTTGCTATTGACTGGATATGTAAATTGTAGTTACAATCCTTCATAAGATTCCTACAGGAGCTGTGAGAGCACTGAACTCCCCTTTATTTCCCATTATTATTATTTCTTCCTCATTTTTTTTTCTTTACTTCTTACTTGATTCCAAATGTATGCAAAAGCCGTCTCATATTATCTTGTTTTTCTGTCACAATATACATTAAGAAAGATTATTCTTGTAAGTGTGATATTAGCAACTCAAGGTTAAATTCTGTACTTTTGCTTCCCATAGTTATTCTCCATTTAATAGTTTCTGAATCTGTCTAAAAATACTCAGCTGAATGGATCCTGATAAAAGCTTGTTCAAGTACAACCTCGTTGGTTTCCCTTGATGTCTCTTTGGAGTCATGAGTGTGCAGACCAAAATCATGTTATAAAAAAAGAATAAAGCAAATCTGCTGATGACACCAAGCTTTGCAGTTGGCATACCTGAAGAGTGGGATGCCATCCAGAGAGAGCTGGGCTGACTGAGGGAGTGGGCCCTGGGAATCACATGAGTTTTGACAGGACGAAGAGCAAGGCACTCACTGCCTCTGGGTCAGGGTGACACTCGGTACCAGCACAGGCTGGGCCATGAAGAGATTGAGAGCAGCTCTGTCCAGAAGGACTTGAGGTGCTGCTGGATGAGAGGACATGACCCAGGAGGGTGCATTTACAGTCCAGAAACCCAATTGTATCCTGGGCCAGCAGGGCTAGGCAGGTGATGCTCCTCCTCTGCTCTGGTGAGACCCCACCTGGAACAGTGCACCCAGCTCTGGGGTGCCCAGCACAGGAAGGACATCAACATCTTGAGGAAGGCTACAAAGATGATTAGAGGGATGGAAGACCTCTCCTAAAGGTAAAGGCTGAAAGAATTGCGATTGTTCAACATAGAAAAAGAAGGATCAAAAGTGACCCAATTGTGGCCTTCCAGTACCTGTAGGCAGCCCACAGAAAGATGGAGAGAGACTTTTTATAAGGGCATGTAGTGACAGGACAAGTGGGACTGGCTCCAAACTGGAAGAATGTAGGTTTCCATTAGAAGGAAGTTCTTTACTATGGGGGTGGCAAGATACTGGAACAGGTTGCCAAGAGAAGTTGTAGATGCCTCATTCCCGGATGTGCTTCAAGACCAGGTTAGATGGGACTCTGAGAACCTGTTCTAATGAAAGGTGACCCTACTCATGGCAAAAGGGTTGAAACTTATTGAACGTTAAGGTCCCATCCAACCCAAGCCATACTATGATCCTATGATTCCATGGTTCTGTGTACTACTTGAAATGTACTTTACTACTTAATATAAAGGTAAGAAGCAAGGTGGGAGAGGAGAGCCAAACAAAAACCCTTTTCTGATAAGCAGCATAATTTCCTCTCCTTGATTCCCTAAAAAAACCAATTCATAATGAGAAGGAATTAATGCCATTTTTATCTATATATGTTTTTCCACATTCAAATCTTCATCTTCAGAGATACATATATTTAAAATCGCATTCTCCACGCTCTCAGTTACTCTGGTACATCTCCAGGGCAACTCATTTAACAGTAATAAATTTATCTTATTCTAGAAGAGATGGAAATCTGGAAACTTGGATTAAGTTTTAGTACTTTTGAAAGATATTTCATTTGAATCCAGCACTTTTACCCTGGCAGCTGGCAAATTAGATTCTGATTTCAATAATATTCATTTGCATTTTGTGCAAAATATTTTCTCTGCATACTGAAGGAGAGACAATGATTTTAGGATCACAATCTAGCAATTAACCAATTTTATTGAATTACAACATTGTTATAAAAGAGAGTCAGTGAAACAGCAACTAAGGCAATAATCATTTTAGGTTGATGTTTTACTGTCAATAAATAGAATTTGTTTCTAAACTTCCACATTCTCTCTTTTATAAACTGTTTTGTTCCACTTTACAACAGATGTTACATTATTTATTCTCCTGCTATTTTTAGCTTGATGATGCTTCATTTTTTAAATTATTTCTCCCTGCAAAACAAGGGTGCCAAACATCATTAAGCTGTCAATCTGAAAATATGTGACAAGCTTGAAACATGTATCAATAGGTTTTTCACCTTTATCTGTTAAAGAGAGAAATTACAATAGTATCAAAAGGACTAATTGCTTCATAAGTTAATACCCTTAGAATATTTATAAGCTATAAAAGAGAAGCATCATTGGCATCTCTCTAAAAGCATGTTAATAGACTGTTCAAAAGATTTTTCATAGAAAAGACATTCCAGAGAGATTAAAAGTGTTATGCAAATTTTGAAATTTAATTTATAATATGATTTTCCAATCATTAATGCACAGACCATTTTGTAAAGTTTAGAATGGAGATTTTGTGTCTTCTGATATCTCCCCTGCAACTTCATACTGAGTATCTACTCCCTTGATTCAATCCCTTAAAAATCCCCATCTTTTTCTCTAGAAGAACTATAACAAATTCAGTGTTTTCCCTGACACCAGATCAGAAGTTAATTCAAGATGCATTCATGTCAAAGCTCTGCAATATTGCATCTATCTGCAAATCACTAACAGCAGAAATATGAAAAGATTTCAGAGAGTAAAACCGTACCTTCATTGCTACTTCTAAAAGAAAAGAGAACTTCTGATGGACTTTGTTATGTGACCTGCCTCTGCATGGAACTGCTGTCTGAACTGATCCTGCTCCAGCATACAGGGGCTGCTGGAGGAAACTGTTGTTTAATACTCATTCTACAAGTCTGATTATTATTTTTCAATTTTAGCAGCTGATCTTTCAACAGAAGTAAAGCAAAACTGAATAAACATGAAATCCAAAACCAGTCTTAACTCAGAAACAATATAGTAGATTTGTGCATGAGAATCAGTGCCCGGACTGAATTATATGAAAATGGGTTTCAGTCTTCCCCAATAAAACCCACTGGATCCATATGAATTATTATACTGGGGACAGGGATAGTTCTGGTTTTTTTGTCACATGGGATAGACTTATACTTCTGGCTTCCCTCTCTGATTTCTAGTATCTCCCCTTTTGCCTCTCTAATTTTTCTCATTTTTGTTTTTCTGACTAATTTCTCTAGCTCAGTACAAGCCATTTCTAGTCCTACATTCCCAGTCAGACAATTACTGAAAAAGGATGCACAGGTGCTGCCTGCAACTGTGATGAAAGATTGAAAATGTGAGTTAGTTTTTGTGTATTATTTTTGAGCTTGGAAACTAATTGTTTGTGACCTATTCATGCAGCCAGTTATAATGTGCAATATAACAGAGAGAAAAGGGTAGGTAACCTTCCTGATAGCCAACTGTATAACCCACAAATATAGCTCAATAGATCTGTGGTATAGACACAGGACATGTGGCAGCTTTCCTTGCCAGTACAAACCTTCTCCTCTGACTTGCAAGAAGATTGACACCTTGAAGAGATTCATCAAGACTGGGAAAAGCTGACTGAAGTTCATAACTTACTTTAAGCTGAGACACTGTGCTCAGCCTCAAGATTAAAAACAATATCTAGAATAAATGAAGCTGGCTTAAGCTGAAAATGTGTACTTGTATTTCTTCAAGCACATAGACAGAAATAAGTATTAATTAAGCAGTCATTATGTCACCTGCAACGACTACTTACCAATTATTTAACAATATTTTTCAAGTCAGCCAATAAAAGCTTAGAATCATAGAACTGTTTCAGTTGGAAAAGGGCTCTAAAACTGAGTTTGACCATTAACCCATTACCTCCAAATCCACCACAGAACCAAGTTCCTGAGAGCCCCTTCTACATGTCTTTTAAATACCTCCACGGATAGCAACGCCACCCCTTCCCTGTGCAGCCCATTCAAATGCTTGCCAGTCCTTTTAGTGAATACATTTCTAATGATAACCAATCTAAACCTCCCTTGTTGCAACTTGAGTCCCTTTCTCGTTGTTCTAGTTGTTCCTCTTACCTGAGAGAAAAGTCTCATCCCCACCTGGCTACAGCCTCTTTTCAGGCAGCTGTAGAGAGTGATAGGGTCCCCCCGCAGCCTCCTCTTCTCCAGGCTAAACAACCTCAGCTCCCTCAGTCCAGATCCTTCACTAGTACTCCAAACCCTTCCCTAGCTTTATTGGCCTTCCTTGGACACACTCTAGACATATGTACGAACGCAAAAATAATCTGAAGTAAAACAAGTTATATAAGCAGAAATATCAATAAGTTGAGTCTGACAGGGGAGCACATTTCTAAATGAGCAGACTTCCCATTATGAATAAAGAGCTGTAGCAGGCAAACAGGACTCCCCCACTCTAAAACTGACATTTATTTGTTCTGGATTTCATTCTATGAGCGAATGAAATCAGGGTAAGCATCAACTAAGCAGACATTTATTATGTATTCTACCCTGCCAGTTCCAATTTAAAAGCAGTGTTTATGGAGGGGCTGCATTTATTAAGCGTGCTTTGAAAGTGGTCTCTAGATACAGTGATTCAAGTTTATTACACTGTAGGAGCATAAACTTGAGTGGCAACATGAGGCATACACAAAAGAGTCACAGCAGTATGTGTCAACTATAACTTCAGCAAGCTTGGAACAAAATTAAGACTTTAAACTCACAGCCCCGTGGAACTGAGTACCCTGAGAACAGAGAACCAATTTCATCAGAAATGCTGTAGTCTGGAAATTCAGATTTTGTACAACATGAGATGTCTCCTCTTTCTAGCAGAAAAGGAGATTTGCATGCATCTTTGTCCTTCTTGCCTTCCTTCTTTTTTACCAGTAATCAGAAATTAAAAAGACTTATTCAGCATGCAGGATTTGATCCAAAATGGCTTGAATCTGTAAAATACCTGGATTATTGAATTACATATTCAATTTCTGTCTCTCAGTCCTTTCTACCCCACATGAAAGATAACATTCACTGAGTCAGAGAGTGACTGAGCTGATCACAGTCACCAATATCCCAGGATATTACACATTTTGGGTTTTAGTCACCCCTAACTCTTCTTTCTCCAGAATTTTTTTCTAATGCTAATAGACTGACTGAATTTCTTATAGAGTACATGAGAAAAAGCTGCCTTCCTTTTAAGAAGAGGGACACCACCATAGTTTCAAACGTACTATTAATCGGAACAAAGAAAAATTTTAGCCATCTTTCTTCTAAATTACCTCCTTCTGTGACATGGCTGCCATTGTAGACTCCTATATCTCCTTCACAGGTCTGACACCATAAAATCTATTGCAAGATCTAAGACAGAAACAGCAAACACTTAAGAATGTATGAGTTTTGTTATTAATTTTTTTGCAATTCTTGTATTATGAAATTAGTATTATAAACAGAGACTTCAGGATTCCATGCCCTTGCCACCCACAGAACAGTATGTTCTGACATATTTGTGTAGCAGAGTCTTTGAAGCTATTTTTTCCCCAGAGATACCTAGACAACACACATACAAGAAAGAAACAACAGCCACACACAGGAAGACAAGGTATATATTCCTTGTACTTTTAAAGAAAGTCCATTCCTTAAATCTTGGTGAAGTCTCCACTGATTCAAAATACTTCAAATCTGAACAAGACTTCTGGTCTAGTAAAGAGATCTAGAGGGATGATGGGTGTTTCCTGGTCACCATTCATCTGTTTTACTGTAGGTGTCACAGAGAGGTCAAAGAATCATGCCCTGAAGTTGTCTATTTTTATCCCCTAGTTATAAAGGGAGAAAATGGCTTTGAATTAAGGTGGATATTTAGATAAGTAGAGCAGCATATTTAATACAATCCAAAAAGTCATGGAAAAACAGAGGTCACCTCCCTTTTATTATTACACTCTACTTCTACTCCTCTACTTCTATTACTCTCTTCTACTCTTTTAGAAGGTAAACCATGGTCTATGAAAATCTGGATTACAAATTTTAGAAGAGTAAACTGTTGAAACTGAAAAACAATTTAAATTCAATCCTTTGAAAGGTTAAGCTCTGTTTTGTGCCTGCTTTTGCTTACAGAAGACACCTGCACAAACATTTCAGGATTCCTCTACTCCACTATAAATGCAAAGGTGTTTCAAACATCCTCTGACTTGAGGTCACCCGTGACTTTGTCCTGGAACAAGCCTTCAATGCAGTCTATAGAGAAGCACCAGCTAATATGCATGGTCAAGCTTGCTGGTTCATCGTAATTTCCTGATATGTTTGCGCAGGAAAATGCCTTTCTGGCCTGGATACCTGATTCCTCTTTTCCAGGAGACTCCACGCTGGCATAGCACACAGCTTCACATTGCCAAGGGAGCACACAAATAATCTACAAGTCAGGTTCTTTTTCTTAAGCAAGAACCAGCAGCCTAACCTTACCCAGTACAGTCCCACACTTCTACATGCAGTTATTCTCATGAGTCATCTTGTATGATTCATGTTGTTTATAAATAGGGGCAGAAATTCTGAATGTGCCCTGGTGTAAAACTGTTTGCAGAACAGGTCCTACATAAAATATTTTCTTACAGGCAATATGAGGCCTGACAGACAAGGTAATGGAATCAATTTTAGCTATATATGGCTTTTTTTCCTATGCAGTGTGATTTATCTGGACCAAGTTCTCTGAAAAGAAGTTAATTTCAAAGATTGGCTATAAAGAACCTAGGGCTTTGGTATATCAAACAGCTAGATATGGCAAAAAGAAGACAGGAGAACAAAGAAAATATGCCTTAAATTTGTTTAGCATCACAAGTTTCACTAGTAACACAAGTTCAGGTTTGTGCTGTGGCTTCCCACTGTCACCTACAGCATGCAATATACTTCAGGTTGTGCTCAGTGACAATATCTTGGCTTTCCCAATAGTCTAGAGAGTGTATTGGCTACTGAAAACACACTTGAAACACATTTCCTTTTCTGTCCTCAAATACTTTTAACATATATGGCTATTTGTGAGATACACCAGTGTCTTGAATTGAGACCTGTCTTCTCTGGCAGATACTCTCTGCACCTACAAGCCAAAGAGGAGGGAGAGCTTGGGGAATCATACTCTGCCAACAGTTAGCTCAGGACATTATGTACCATCCTCTGAAACCTCTCACTATTCACTAATGACTGAACATTACACCTCTCAGGAATTTTAGTAAAATAAATTACATCTTAAAATACTAATGAAGAGTAAACCTTGCAGTCTGACTAAAATATAGACAATGTTATTTTAAGGTGTTTTTGTTTGTTTGTTTTGGATTTGGTTTTGTTGGATTTTTTAAATCTAGGGAAAAAAAAATAAACTGAGAATGAAAAAACAGTGGATTAATGATTCGCACACATTTTCTTAGAGGTGATACTTTACATCCATGAAATTAATATTGGAAAATTTCAAAGCAGTTCTAGTAGTTTATGATATTATACTGAAAGATTGCAATGAAATAAAAATCTCAAATCTTACTTCTTTTTATTATAAGTTACTCTTCCTTTAAAGTCATGATGAGTCTAGATTTATAGGGAGGAAATTAATTCCACACTTGCCTGACAATTCTTTTTGCAATGTAAGAGTACAATAACAATAATGATTTCAGTGAAAGACTATAAAGAATCCTATAAAATTAAATGAAATGCCAGTGTAAGATATATTACTGTTCAAAAATGAAAAGGAAATTAAAGCAAATAAAATCCAAGTAAAGCTTATTATTAGGATTTACAGGCATATCTGCATATATGTTCCATTCTTATTTTCTTGGTTATATATCACAAAGCATAAATTGACCATCAGCCTAAGGAATATACATACACAACCTGAACAGAAATCTTCTACCTCAGCCCCCTGACTGGGGGCTGGACCTTTTCACAGGTTTGTAATAGCCTGTCTTGTTTAACAATGTCATTTTTTAGATCAACTGGATTAGAAAGACTTTAATGTCAAAAGAAAATCACTGAGAAGGCATTTCCTGTTTTATGACTGAGCCTAAGTGCAAACAGCTTTCAAAAATTAATTTCTCAACTAAAACATTTATGGAAGATCATCATCTGTTCATGTTTGAATGAGATTCTCTTCTTGTTTACAAGAGATTCTCTTCTTGTTTACATGCAGTCTACAGCAAGATGCCAGATTTTGGCTGCTGCTGGCCAGGCAAGTTTTCCTCTCTTGACTCTCAAGCAAATATTAACAGGGTCAGTATCAACAGGCTTGAGGTTCCATCCCCAAACAGAAAAGGTGTCTCACGGGAGCATAAAGTGGAAGACTGCAGCTATGTGATGTTAATTTTCAGCAGGTGTTGAAAACTTCACATCCTTTAAACTGCTTTAATTAACATCAAGACCACAACAACAGCACTTTCAGAATGAGAAGGTTGCATATGGCTTTTAAATTGTGATTGCTCCATCTTCAGCATTAAACGACTCCCAGTGAAACAGACAAAAATTGTGATCGGTTATCTTCCTTAATTATCTGCAAAAGGTTCTGTAACTGAATATGTCTGATATCTTCAGCTATGTTTCTGCTTTATGTTTACTTCGAATACATTCTTACACCATTGTAGTAATTTCATATAATTTCTCTGACTTGAAAGGCCAATGCATTACTTATAAAAAAAAAGGCATTGCTATCTCTTTTTCCCCACAAGCACATCAAAAATAGAGACATTCTAGGAAATAGTCTAAGATGCTCAATAGAAAGTATTCTACCTTCAACAACCATAAAAAGACCCATTCCAAGAATCTATAGGGTCTTACCTCCCCCTGATGAACTTGATCAAGAGTAACCCAACATAAGTTGAAGTGGACCTCAGCAGCAAGAGAGGAAAACAGGGCAGGTACCTCAGCATCCTGCTGTAACATTCTGACTCATTGATGGGTCACACCATCCTTGAGCTCCTGCCCTCTGTCTGGATGCAATAGAATGACTCTGCCCTGGTGCTGTTTTCCTCTGAAAGGTCTGGGATAGCTCTGCATTTGCAGACTCACATAATTTTCTTAGCACGTATGGTTTCAAAATAAGGAAGACCCACGATAAATAACACACCAAAAATAATTGTAACAATGTAAATGATCTTGGAAAGTCAGCAGCATCCTGTAAAATTCTCCAGTCCATGGCAGTTGTGATATGCATATGGAGAACATGCATTTCACATAAAAAATGAAAAATAACAAGAAAAATACAAGAAAGTTTAAGGTGGTATTTTTAATACCACTTGATTTTTTTTTTCAGTTCTTTGCCTAAGTAAGCTCAAAGTGTATTTGAGATGATGCTGTATTGAATTGGGAATTCCAGTGGGAATTGGGCCGTAAGCTTAAATGAGACAATATTATATGGTATCCTTCTAAATTAAGACATTTACAGCGAGCTTGATTATGAAAGAAGTGGGCATGTAGCTTTCCTGAAACAATCTCCTTGGTCCTGAACTCTGATAGCAGCCACAAGAACCAAGAAAGTTCAGAAAATTAGCGGCACCCATGTGGCACCACAGAGCAACACCTAAAGGCACGGGGACTTGATCTTGAAAAGGAAAATGTCAAAAAAGTATAATGAAAAAGTAACTTAAAAAAAACTCGAATGCATTCAAATGATTATGCTCAGATATTTAACTTCTTACCCTTACGTTTCAAGAAAATTCAGATTTAAATGAGTGAAAGATTTTATTCAGCTTTGTATTTTCCTGCAAAACACTACAAGATAATCAGGAAAACAGTAAGTGCACATAAAGGGACAAATCAAAAACAAAATAATTCTATTTCCTTCAACTCAGTGAAGTCATGATATAATTCATGTAAAAGCAAATGTAGATAAGATCCTGTAAACAAGTACCTGCAGACCTGTGTTCCATTTCCTTGGAAGAAAATGGTCTGAAAACAAGAGCAGCAGCATTAAAATCTAATGCCAAAAACTGGGCATGGAACTTGTCAGGTGCTAAGAACTCAGAAGCATCCTGCAGAATTTTCCACCCTATGGCCCATGAGGTACAAAGGAGGGTTGGTCATGGGCTCATTTCATATAAATACAGAATTCTTAACAGCAAATGTTATACCACTTACATGAAATACTGAATGCATAATAACATTGAAGAGGATTTCTATTTATTTTTTAAAGTTTGTTTATACTGTTCCTGAATTATTTTTAGAGACAGTTTTGATGAATGCAGCCAAACTGGCAAACCTAGACAGGAAGCGCATCCACTGTTCCATTCTGGTAATTATGACTGAATACTTTTTGTGATGATAAACATAGGTGATTTCAACTTTTTATAATATTGGGTTTTTTTCCTTCCAATTGCTTCAACTACAAATTTCACAGGGCATGCCAGTCCCCTCTGAGTATGCTTGGATTTTATTTACCACAATGGCTCTTTCCCATTTTATTGTGCTGAACTGCTGAAATATACAGCTTGTATTTCTGTCCTGGAGACTCATTTGAAGATATAGCTGGGTCATAGCTTCCTGAGTCTCCTATTTCAGAATATCAATGTAATTTTATTTAAGAGTTGAGGGAAAAACTCTAACAATTATACTTTGGAAATGCCTCTCTAGTCACAAATTATCTCCTAGTAAGTGCAGTTATTTACAAGCACATAAAAGAAATATTTCATTGAAATGTATTATAATTTCATATTTATGAATTGAATTGCCTGCATAGCTACTTATGTTAAAATAGGTCAATTTTATGTAATGTTCTTCACGTATGACAAATCCTTACTTGCTGCTAAGGACACAGGAGCAGAAAAGTTCATTGTACTTAAGATACTTAAAAAAATGAAATAGTTTGAAGACAAGTTTTATATAGGATGGAAGATGAAAATTCCAAACACTCATTCAAAGTATCCAAATGAAATGCAATTTTTTTTTGAAGAAGAATTAGAAAAATGTTATATATCGAGAAACAGAAAGCAATTTAGCAAATGTATAAATCACAGTTTATAACAAGGGTCACCATGAGTATTTTAACTTAATAATTCCAAACTTAATATTTTTCCAAAACTACTCTTTGGCTTATTGTAAGACACATTAATATCTCATGTGTATAGACAGAAGGGATTTTGTCATCTACTTTAAACAAAAGTTTTGCTTATGATATTTGTAGTTGATAAATCTGACATTGACTTTCATACTTATATTTTCATTTTCACCCTCTTGACAAAAAGACAGACCGATTCCTATACTTGCATAAAATTTCCTTATTCCTCTTTCTTAAAGGGAATGATTCTCTCTCTCCCTGTGGCTCCTAAATTGATATTATCCAACATGACACAGAGGCTTATCTTTGCACATATATGTACAGTCACAAGTCAATACTCAGCAGTTACACCACAGTTCCTTACCTGATTCTTTTTCACCTGATCATTATCATCAAAAGTCGAAGTGGAAAGAACAAAAAAAAATGTCCTTTAGCTTTGCAGTTTAATAATGTACTTATTTAATTTCCAAGTTGTTTTACTTAAAACAGTTACAAAAGATACCTTAAACTTTGTCTATTTAATCTTTCACCCTCTATAAAGAAGGAGCTAGTAACAGAAGAAGAAATGTGGGAGTTTGACAGACACCAGCAGATTAAATGGAATGGTTGCTGTAGTGAATATTGCTTATGAAAGAGGTGTGGATTCAGAAGAAATCTCATTTCATACCTTCAAGGAAAGAACCTCAAACACATAACTTGAGAGTTTTTTTGCAAATCTTTCACCTAAACCCAGACCAAATTCTATTGCATATGGTTAAAAAATCCATTACTAATAAGTGAAGCAGAGTGAAATGCTTGCCTGGAATGAACAAATTAATGGAAGATCTAATTAGGCAGCAATTTCCTGCAGATTTCTTCCCTTATGAGCTGGAACATTTTTCTGACTGGGACAGGACTGGAACTTTTAGTTAGCATGATTCAATCCTGTTCTCCATGTATATTAAACACATACATCAGGATTGCGCTCACATTTATCTCCCATATATATTTCCTCTCATACACAGAGTAATAAACACAGAAATGCTTATAGAAAGTTGCATATTCAATCAGCTGGGCTGGTGGAGTATTGCCCTTGGTTCACAGCCTAACCCTGTCTTTGATAAGCAAATTGTCACAGGCTGAATCACCAGCCACAGGAGTTTTCAGAAGTAATGTAATCTCGGACAGTCAAGATATTCACTTTTCTTTTAGGAAGTCAGCACCTCTTTTCCAAATAGGTCTGCTATCCTAACAGAAAGACATTAGGGAAAGGATTGACATTTAAAATGTGATGTAGATCTGTTGCTGTTGGGCTTTGTGTCTTTCTATTCAAACCTCTCCAAGAACATTTGCATTTGCTTAATCACAGTCATCCATGGCAGTTCAGAGTTTCAAGCCTTTATGTAAAATGCATATTTTCCTGATCAACAGCTAAAATTGATCAGTCTGTCAACACTTAAACTTTTTTAAAAAATTTTATTGGACCTAGGACTCCACTTCTAAATATTTCACTGGACAGTACTTTATTACGTGTCTCTAAATTACATGTAGGTGAGAGGCAGAAACTGTTGTTTTCTAAACATTTCTCCTCCTTACAATGGGGAAAACCTTCCATCATCTCTAATCCATCTAATATTTTATTTCATCTGCATGATGTAATCCATCAAAGTCACTCACAATCTTTTTTCAAAGAAAAGCATACTCTCCAAGTC
This sequence comes from Melospiza georgiana, assembly GCF_028018845.1. Lineage (NCBI taxonomy): Eukaryota > Metazoa > Chordata > Aves > Passeriformes > Passerellidae > Melospiza > Melospiza georgiana. Next base: position 37,337,665 of record NC_080430.1, on the reverse strand, counting down.
AAACCCAAGACATTTTTATATAATGTGAAAATATTTCAAGGGATTTTTCCTCCTTTTCAATATACTAAATCTTTCAAGACACTAGTTAATAAGAAAGGTTATAATTATGGATTTCTCAAAGGGTTCACTAGAACTCAAAGATATTTTAAAAAATGGATATGTAAAGACGGAACAATAAGGATGAAATCTTACAAATACACCTTTTAAAGACTGGTAGCAAAACTTACACCTGTAAGACTCTTCATTCTTTGTATGATTATTTTTTTGTCTCTTGATTGTATGGCATTTTGTTATGTTAAACTAGTCAATGCCAAAAAAAAAAAAAAGGCAAAAAAGACATAGAGCTGTAATGGAATGATTATTGAAGCTTGCAGAACTGGAAAGGCAATGCTTGAGTCTACAGAACTTCTGAAAGGACCTCTATAAACAAAATGCAGATCAGCCTTGCCCATTGTTCTGTTTGGAACACAAGATCTCTTAGTGAGAGACGCCATCACGAACACACGTTATCTGACATTATGATGCAAGTTTCATCAAAAATAGTGTTTAGCATGTCTATTCACTGTTCCATATCTCATCTGCTAGGAAAGACTATTCCCAAGAGTAAACATAAATAAATTTTAATTCTTTCTCTCCACCGGTTCTAATAGCATGGTAGGAGATGTAGTGACTCAAAACTATCTGTTCAGTGTTCCTTGCACTAGGACAACATATTTTTAATATTTAATATTATACTAAGTAATGTTTTTGTGCCTCAGAAGTAGCTCTGCAAGAAATGGCTGATGATGTTGTTGGTTGAAGGAAGAGGTGTACAGATGGAAGAGGTGTACATATATATATATATATATATATATATATATGTATATATAATCTTGCATGCTTTAGGAAGATGAAAAATATGTGAACTTAGCAATTTCTGCTAAATAAAATCTACCAAAGTCCTTTGTACACAATTCAGTTATATAACTTAAAATTAAAATTAAAATTAAAATTAATTAAAAATTAAAATTTCCTAAAATTCAGCTAAAATGTAAACATTGCAGTTTAAAAAAAAATCAAAATAACACCTTAGAAAGTCTTTAAATCCAGTGCCCTATCTCAAAATCTCAAGGCACCACACTGGTATTACTTTAGGCACCTTGTGATGATGTTTTGTGCTTTTACCAAGGCAGTTTCCAGTAGCTCTTTCCTCTCCTTGCCAGCAGGTGTATGACCATTTCAGTTGCTGCTCATTTCCCCTACTTATGCCAGGAGCACATGGTTTAACATTCAAAGAGAAGCAGAGACTGATACCACTGCCAACAAGAAATTAAATGAAATCTGAACAGGCTAAGTCCTGCTGGAAACAGCAGACCGATTTCCCATTTTCTTCAATGGAACTGTGAATATCTGTGCTTTGTCTAGTACTTGCATTCATTATACTTGTAACCATAGCTGCATCTGCTGTAAACCTAGAAATATGTGTAGAGATGTTTACTTAGAGACACAAAATCTCGTTTGCATGAACATCTTACATGCCAGTTTGCAGATTAAAGCACTTTACTCAGTACTCATAGAGAATTTTAAAATAAATTTTATTCTAATGCTGTGTAAACAAGTTCCACTGAAAAATAATTGTTATACCAAAATAAAACTTACATGAAAGATTCACCAAAGCATGTAATTCATAATGTATTTTTCCATTGTTCCTTCTTCATCTTTTGCATCTGCATCATTGCTGACAGTCTGCTGTTCAGCAAAATTAATATGTCAGTCCTTATTCCTACTTTTTTGGAGTCAGTAATTTTAGGACAGGTATAGAAGAATCCATGCCTTAAATACAGGTTGTGTACTTCTCTGAAAAAAAATTTCGGATGAAATGGAGAAGAAGCTAAAGGAGGTAATAAAGGCAACGGAAAAAAACTTGGTTTCTGCATCAGAATGTCTACATTATGTAAAATAAATCTTTTCCCTTTTTACATAGCATTTTAGTCAGCTGAAAATGACACAACTAGCTTTGTTTTGCCTTACAGAATAATTTTCAGCAATACTATTTTAATGTTGAGCATGTCTTCAAGTTACAAAAACAAGCAAAAAAATAGCTAAGTTTTTTAAATACCATGTGGAGTATAATTGGAAGAGTTCAGATGACTATATTATTCTAGAGCCAGATTCTTCTCTGCAATGATACATCCAAACCCTTGGAGGGAAAATGAGTAATTCCCTTATTTATCCTTTTTAAATGTATGTGTAACCAATATGTCTTTCATTTCACATTTTTAGCTTTTTTTAAAGAAAGCTCTTACAAGTTTAGCTCACTATGCTAGGACAACTTTCCTCAGAAGCAATTTTTTAACTACAGTCTTCAGTTATTAGTGATCATAATGACAGGTCACAGATTCATAACCTTTCTGCTCAAAACTGGAAAAGACAGAATGAAATATTTTATGTACTTTTCTGTGACTTACAAGCATGATATGGAAAAGTAATGTCAAGTTCATAGATTAATATTTGCCCATACATCACTCCTGGGACCACAACACTTCAGTTTTAGGCAACATATTATAGTAAGAAAATTAATGCTGTATTCCACCTATTTTATGATCACTTTACACAGATCTTGTCAGATAATCAGGATGATTATTTTAATTTACTCTGAATATGCAAAAAGATCTGGCAACAACTACATTTGAAGTGTTCTGTGTTGTAATTAGAGCAGGGTGAAAACCAAAACAAATTTATTTTAATTACTTCCTCAAACTTAAAAAAAAACATTGGGCCATATTCTGCATTTTTCCTTCTACACCAAATAGGTCTGAGAATTTAGTAAGTGCTCCTTCCAGTATATAAAACCTGGTTTCCATCCCCTCTTTTCTTTGTGATTTAGGGAAGGAAATAGAGAATTGGAAAGAAAGAGGAGTTGACCCTTTTCTTTTTTTTCCCTCAGCTAAACCTGGTGATGTGATGACAGAGAAAGGAGCTCTCAAGGCTTCAGTTGCTCCTTACACTTTTTCTCTACCCACCTGCCTGCCTCTGCTGAAGAAGAGCAGCACCAGAGAAACAGCTGCTTTTCTTTGTCCAGGATTCTACTGGGAGATGGTTAGAAACTGAGCCCCACACAGATAATTTACCACAGTTGTCCATCCTCATAATTTCTGTCTTGGGGTATATCTGCCCTGAAAGTGGCTCCAACTGAAATTAAAGGAGTTCTTAGTGACATAAGGTACTAAGCAGAGTCATTATATGATCAGTACTGAGTGAGTAACCTTCTTCTTTGAATCTGTCTTCACCTGGAGAAACCACAATCCCTTGTCTCAGTTGCCATGTATTTCTCCTGAGTATTCCTCACCACCTCTCTACAAAGTAGGCAGAAATTATATTAATCTATGTTGGCTGATTTTTGTGCAAAAACATATCAAGAACACTAATAATATCCATCACACTGGCTGCACTGTGAAGATCTTAATCACCCCCGAGAGAATACAAACATTGTAAATCAACATGGCTGTTTGTGAAATAATCATTAGACCATGGCTGAAGGGAATGACTGCAGACTCTGGCCCTGTTGTTATTATTAGTGAAGCTGGAATTAATTTAGAACCATTCTCCAGCAGAGTTAGCTTGCTGGGATTGTACATGAAATGCAGACTTGACCTGAAGAGCTGGTTTTGTCCTTTTCTATAGAAATGCCATGCATGCTTCAAGCTGAAGCTGAAATTGCAACCAGCAGTGTGCTGAGATAGTTCTTTTCACCACATATTGACAGGGAAAGCTCTGTAAAGAAGCTTTAAAGAGCTAGCTTGACTGCTGAGGCAAATGACTTGCAGTGGCTATTGTACAACTCAAAAATCAAAACTGTATGGAAAGGAAATGAAAGAAAAAAAAACCTGAAAAACGAAATTAAAATAATTTAAAGCAGATTTTGTTCCAAAAAGAGAAAATTTCATATATTCAGAGGAAAAAGAAAATCAAAATAAAATTAGAAAGACTAGAAAAGAAAATAATATTAATCCTTATCAACATTTAGATCTTACTTAAAAATACAAATTTATGACCACTATTCATGATTATATTTTTTAAAGTCTGTTTTCACAGGCTTTTCACCTCCTAAAGTTTATATACCAAATCAAAATATTTGTGACAGATTACTGTCTATTAAATATGGGTTTTTAAGTAGATTTACAATAATATAATCTAATGCAAGTTATATATTAATAAGTACACATGTTCAATTTCTGAAGAAATCTTTGTATTTACACCTAAATGAAACAAATAATCATACATCATGGACAAATCATCATATCTTTTCCTGTTTGAGGAGTCTTTTGTCATTTAGGACTCTTTAGTTTAGCATCTATTTAACAAATCTGAAGCAGAAAACAACCATTGTGTTATTGATTTATCTCCCCTTTGACAGAGATTCTTAAACTTTATATAATTACTTGCATTTATCATAATCTGTCTACCATCTATGTAGCTCTCACAGAAATGGTAGAACATCATGCTGGGCTGCTGTGTTGACAGCAGGTTGCCTTCAATTTCCACCTGTTACACTGTATTAAAATAGATAAGAGAGTATTAAATACAGTGGCAACACTACTTTGTGTAATTGCTGTGGGGATGTTATTCCATCATTACTGAGACACGCTGCAGTGCAGAAGATAACCCTAGGATGCAGCAGGAAACTGGTTCTGACATGTTCTGTAACTGAAACTAAGCCTAACAGAAACTAAATTACAAACAAGGATGTAGGTTAAGTAACAAGTGCTCCGTGAACCACATTTTCATAAATTTGAGCTAACATCACTTACTGGTTGAATTCTGTGGTTAGTTTCATCCCAGAGACTGTGACTGAAAGGGGAAAAATTGTTCAAAATGTTTTGAAAGCATTTAAGATCACTGCAGCTCTGGAAGCTTTTTCACAAATGCTCCAAAATTCTTTTTTTTTTTTTTTTTGTTTAGTTTTTAGACTCTATTAGGCTCCCCAAATTCAAAAAAAAAAATTTATTTACATAGGCTTATTTCTGATATTTCATATAAATTTCTTTATACAAAATGAAGTTATGAAATGTACATATGTACTTACACATACATACACAATAAATATCTAATCATCAAATTGTGATCGTGGCCAAAGAAATACAAACCCTGACTAACTGAGAAGCACCCAAGTTTATTGAGTTAAATAATATGGAAAAGTTAAAAAAAAAGAAATATCAGACAGGTATATTAGGAGGACCATCTATTTTGTGGGGTAAAAAACAGAGACCTAATGGCCACAAAAGTAATAACTATCATTTTCTTGATGAAATAAAGGGATGTATTACCTGTATTATATAGTTCTGCATTTCAAAAAACCAAATGTAAAAAAGCTGAGTAGACACAATCTAGAAAACCATAAGCTTGAGTCACAATCAGAAGAAAAACCTATCATGTAATGTAATGTCCTTCCTTTACACTCAAGCAGAAACTAAAGAAAACAAAATAAAGGGTAAAGAGAAAAATAAAATCTCTAGATTTGGACATACATTTCCTCTCAAGTTTCTGTTTCAGTTCTTTCTTAAATCAGGGTTTTGGCAAGTAGTTTAAGCAAAAGAATGTGATTTATCGTCCCAAAGATGTCCTCTTCCCCTTGGGATCTGATATATACAGAAACCTATTCTTAATCTCCCTACAGAGAGGACTGGAAGATACTTTGTGTGATGATAAAGCATAAGGAACAAAAAGAAAAGCAACTTTGTGAGAGAAGTCAGTGTGATAACAAGGCCACTTATCAAAGGAGCCAAATTGCTGAGCAGAATTTAAAACCAGCCACTGGGACACAGAACATAGGCAAAGGATTTGTCCTCTGACAAAATAATCAGAGCCCCACTTTTTTTTTTTTTTTTTTTTAATGTAGGATTTTACTGTGCTTTTCAGTGCAATCAATCCCAGATGAGTGTTCCCCCCCACCCTGATTTTGCACGCACAGCACTGGCTGGTAGAGAAATACTGTTCTACTCAGGAGCCACATGTACTTCTGGGTATTTTTTTGCTGCAACTTTTAGAAACACTAAGAAGGGTAATTTCACTTTTTTCTGGTTCTTGTTACTCCTTTCGGCGTTTAAAAACTATTAATAAACAGAATACCTTTGTAGCATTTTTCTACACTATAATTAATCTAAATGGATAATCTGACTCTACAGGAAAGTAGAAGGTGCCTAGTGCTGCTTCATTCATCAAAAGCCCACTACCACTCCTAAATCACACATGAAAAATGAAGAGGAATGATCCTGTAGTGATAAACAATTGGAGCATTGGGAGCCCTGCATGTCATCAAAGTATGTCATGATCACAGTTTTGCTCAGTATTACACCAGAAGTTAGACATGACATCATTTGCTGTTACCTGCAATTGACTAAATAAAAGTATAATATATGCCTACTTAACAACATGCATAATGCAAGATATTTAAATATTTCTTGTTCCCTACTAAAATCAGGTATCTCCATGTCATTTAATGCAGCTGGAAGACCCTAAGCCATGATGATATGTTATATTTAGGAAAACAATTTACAACTCCATGTTTAACAAATTACCCACATATTTTTTCTCTGCCTCTAGTTTTAAATTGTGTATTTTTTCAAAGCAATAGTGCAAACATGAAGATAAACTATTATCAAAAGGTCTTCGGGGAGAAAGTGCTACAATCTACAGAATTTCAGAAGTGAATGGAACATTTCATCACTGGAAGAGATAAGAGGGGAAGGAATGGTTTTCATCAAGAAATTCTATATATAAAATATTCTTAAGAAATCAAAGTAGTTAATTACAAAGAAGTACTCCAGATTCAAATTCACACACAAAGAAGAAAATTATTTTCTGTGATAAATCAATAACAGTGGGGGGAAAATGATGTTGCATTTTTAATCAATAGTTGAGCAGAATTTTTGTTATACTTTTGCATTTTGATATGTTTATCATCTGATGATAATACACCCAAAAAAGTTTTCATAGACTATTGCACAGAGCACCATTACTTAACATCGTGATTTTCAGAAGTGGGGTATACATCAGCTTTTTTCCTTACTTGATTTACTAATAGTGTAGTAATATTCTCACCTAGCACTGCAATAGCTTAAGAGAAAATTAAAATCTGTGTTCACAACTAAAAGTGTCTGCAGGAGACAGACACCTTTTTTCTGTGTATTAACCATTCACTTTGTCTCCTTGCTACATCAGTGTGTAGCTGTTATAATTTGAGAATAAATTTTACAAATTTTTGTTGCATATATTTATCAGTGTTTCAAAAGGTTGCCTTAGAAGTCATGCTTGCTCATTCTTGTCACAGCCATACATTATTTATTACATGTCTGTATAATGATAGATTATTTATACTCTGATATTTATGGCACATCCTGATCTGAAAGACTGTATGAAAATGTTCAAGAAATAGCACGAACTGTAGCACATAATATGAAAACGTATTACTAAAAATGGATGGCAAACAAGACTTATAATGTTGTTTTTAAAAAAAAAAACATATTTTCTCCTCTCATCTTTCAAATAAAAATCTGATTTAAGGTTCACCATTCATCATTTATTATAGATATATTTTTTGGCTGCACATAGGCATAGGAGTTTTTAAAATATTTCAGTCTGAACAGTAAGCTGTTGCTGAGCAATGGTGTCCTGAAGACACTTTTCCTTCCTCCAAGGGTTTAAAGGTTAAGATTTAAATAAGCATGAACTTCTGGAATTTATCCCCATGAAATAATTATTTACTTTACAATTCAGAAGATATTTTTCTTGCCTAAGATTATGTAAGACCTTGTTTTTATATGTTTCAAAAACTATTTTTGGTGAAATCTTGAAGAATATGTTAAGATAAAGTGCCACCACTTCCGTGATTTATAGACAAAAAGTTAAAAAATGGGCCTGGAAAAATTACTAAGCACAAAAAACGAGAAGAGACTGAGTCTTGGTCCATGATAAGTTGGGAACCAGCAGGGTTGAGTACACTTCTTTATTAGTCTGGGAACAATTAAATTCTTCCTAGACAAGAGCAGAGCAACAGCTGGAGTGACAGCCAGCTGTGCAGCTGGAAAGGATGAGGGCCATAGAGATTTGTGGTCATGTTCTCCATTGCCCATGTACACCCAGTCTCTATGGGAAAGCAAAAAAAGGCATTATAAGAATGTAAAAATATACTGAATAGTATCAAATAGATGTTAAAAAAACCAAACCAAACAAAAAAAAAAAAAAAAAAAAAAAAAAAAAAAAAAAAAAAAAGAACAAACCAAAAGAAGAGACTTTCGGAAGTCAAGGAAGGGAAGAAAATGGAAATTCCAGGAAAAGGCTTTCTAATCGGTCCATGATAGTAGCATGTCTCCACAATAAGTCCCTGAAAGAGTAATATATATGCATTTTTGTCTTAAGATTCAGCAGTCTTTAACAAATAGAATCTCTGGTCTTCCAGCTATTAAGTTCTCTGATCTGTCCCATCTATGCATCACTCTGACTCCTAGAAAGTGGGTGTGGAGCATTCACACATAGAATGGAAGAAAATGTAAGTACTATAACTTTAAAATGAAAATGAGGTGCTCAGAAGGAAAAAAAAAAAAAAAGGAGAAGCCTTTATAATTTGTTTCTTATTGTGATGTTTTCAAAAAAATTACATTGCATTAAGAAAGAATGGATAACTCCAACTGAAAAAATTACAAGAAAACAAAAACAGAGTATTTAAAACACAAATTGATAAGGAGTAATAGCAACATTATGTATTAACTTTGAAAAGAACATGGAAATAAATCCTTTTCTACAACATGTTTCTGTTTCAATTAATTTGGCAATGATACCTGGAAAACATGAAACTACACAGGTATCATAAATATTCTCAAAAGAAAACTAGCATCATAACTGAGAAACCCAAAGTTTCAGTTAGGCTGGAGTTAAACAAAAAATATTATAGCGTTGATATTGTTCTGTGGGTGACATTTCAGAGCAGCAGCTGGAACTTGGCACAGCCCTACTGCTCTGCCAAACGGGGTGGGGCTTTTGTGGAATTGGCCACTCACCCCAAAGGAGGTTTATGTTGGAACAGAGTAAAAATAATTTTCTTTTTTAACTTTAATTGACATCATTTTTTTTTAAAAATAAATTCATTTAGAGCACTAAAGATAAAATAATAACAGTATTAATGGATTTGAGAAATGAATAATTTCTTAGTAATTAAGGCCAATATTTGCAGATCATTGTACATCTTCAAGATGTTTTAAAAGCATTAAATATTCTTCAGAGCTCCCTTGCAAGTTAGGTGTACATGAAGTCTCATTTCAAGGACGGTAAAGAATTGATTTAGGGAATTTTGTTATTTACTCAGCCTTGTAACTGCCTCAAGAGCCAGAATGAAGGTATAATTTAAATCATCCAAAATGCTACCTTTCTACTCAACTCTAGAACTATCAGATATTTTAATTTCCCCTCAGATTTGCTCTCATACCACACTCAATCTTCCTACTTAGAAAGAATTTAATTTCCTATATTTTTGTGCAGTACATTGCCATGGACTTACTTCTGAAGGGGCAAGATAGAAAGCATGACCATGGGAAATCCAGAAATAGTGGGCAAAGCCTTTACTGAGGGACAGAGCAGCAATGCAACATGTGGATCATCACTTTCAGAAAACTGCAGAAATGCAGTCTACTGTGCATATGACTGTGGTCTCACTGGATCTGGCACTTTGCTACAGCACCAGCGATTCTTCCTGCCATTCCAGACCCGGAACGAACCAGGTCTCCATGCCCACTCTCCCTGTCCCACAGACTGCATGGAATTAGCAGGGCATTCTGATTGGTGTAATGCATCCAGCAAATGTGAAACACAGTGCAGATACCAGACAGGGGTCACACATACAGGTTTTATCTACATTAAAAGACATATAGGAGACCTATTCTTAGAATCATAGAATGATTAGGGTTCAAAAGGACCTTAAAGTTCCAACCCTACTGGTATGAGCTATTCGGACCACACCTCATTTTTAATGCAACTCCTTAACAAGAGGCAAAGATGCACGTTAGTTTGAGTTAAAGTAATAATAATGTTACAAAGCACAGACATCAAGTATTCCCATGAACCTACTGCCTGTGTATTTTCCCATTATGCAATGAAACACCTTGCACAGTTGCAAGTAGTATCAGGAGAGATGAGGATAACATTCCCATGGAAAATATTCTATCTGTGAATGATCTCATCTGTGGAGTGACATTTCAGCCCTCTTTCCTTTTTGAAGTCTGGGCTTGTGAGTTCCTGAGGAGCAGTGAAGGAGAGCACAGTGGCAAGCAGTCAGTATTTCCGGGCTGAGAGGGCTCACCCTGAAAAGGCTTATGGTTTGGTGGGTGCACAGAGCTGCTTCTGCTTACTGGGAAACAGGTTTTTCCCTGATTATGACCATGAGAAGCATTGTTACAGGACTGCTCTGTTTCCCAGTAATCTCCCAAAGGCTTATGGGATTATGAGCTAACATGAGGTAAGTGGCAAACAACAACCCAGTCGCTCCTGACCCACCTGTTTCCTTTAAACCTAGAGTGGGCAGCTTCTCACTTTCATCTGCTTCTACATCTACTCTGTTTACCTCTGCATTGAAAGCCAAGTGCTATACAGGGGTGTTAATTTGCAATTTAGCTTCACTAAAAACAGAATTAAGTTCAGACCTAGAGTAAAATCAGAGCCACCCTGTGAAATGCCATTCCCAGTTTTAATTTGGCACGCAGCTTTCAATACATTTCTCTGCAGATGTAACCTGCAATTGATGATAATTATGGCCAGTAGACTTAAGTTCAGATATCAATACTAACTTGGTTTGTCAGAAAGAAATTTTATCTCTGAACTGGTTTTGAATTCAATCACTGCAGCAATTAGAACTAGCTGTAATATATATATAAAATATATTTTTAAAATTAATTTATTTAAAAGAATCAGGATTCTTCAATGATTGAACTTCATAAATGTGGCCATTTAAACACAGTGAAAAAACACTACTGGTGATCCCTTTTGTCTTGTCAAATTTCAGGCATTTATTCTATACTTCTGTACTCTAATCAATGGAGAGAAGGACACTTTTCAGATGGTGAAAACACCATCTGGACCCGCCTGTCCCCTTCTTATGTCTGGCAATCTATTTAGTAAGTGTGTTCCTAATAAAGACACTGAAACATTTGGTCCTCCAGAAGTTTCAAATTTTAGTTTAAAATTGACTTCATTACTTGGACTTATCTGAAAATTATATTTCCAAGAATGAAGTCACTTATAAAAGATAATGCACTGCAAGTTATATATAACATGCTGACTCATCAGATATGGATGATTTTGTATAAAATTATTTTGTACCTGTACTTTGAGATCTGTCAGGGGAACTTGTTCCTTATTGACCCATTTCTACACATGGAAATATGAATGCAGGCCAAGGCAACCAAACTGGAGAGTTATTTTTCCTTGTTAATGATAAAGCTCTGGCATTTTACAGTCATCGAATCTGAATGAATATTTAAAAGTATTTCTGTTCTGCTGATTTTTGTGTTATAAATGCATAACTTCATAACTCATCCTAACAGTGGATAAAACTATTTTGAGGTACTTAATGGCATAAAATGTTATAAATCAATGGTTCAGTTTATATGGAAACTGCTCTGATATAATCTTTACCATTGCATGCAACAACAGAGGACGTAGTAAGTACACGATGTTCAGACACTGCATGCCAGATAATGCTGTTATTTTAGGAAGAAATTGTTTTCATAAGGAAAACCACAAAAGACTGCATGAAAGATTTGGAGTATTGTGCAACATGTGATTCATTGGCAATTACATTAGTGATTATTTCAGTATTTAAAAAAACCCAAACAAACAGCAAGCAGATTTTCATTCTAATAACAAAACCAGCTAAGTTCATATTGCTTAAGTACATTTTTGGGCAAAACCAAAACTGTATTCAGCAATGTTAAAGATATTAAATAACTGAATATATACTCAAATAATGGTTTAATTATCAGAAAACACATGATGTGCATATTAAGACTGCTACCAATATCATGCACATCTAAAAAAATATTCTTGATACCCAGATGGGTTAAATTCATGGCTAAAAATTTGGGTATTTTCTCAAGTGTCAGAACTATCTCCAGCTGCTTCATTTTGTGTGTTAATATATGATTTAGCTGAAACAGTGTAAAAATGAATGTTGTTAGAAAATTCATTTAAGTGTCATTTATTTCGAAATTGTTTCAAGAAAACAAATTATTCCACTTAGGCAGTAATTTCTATTGATGAAATTAGTTCAAATTCATCTGCATGGGAAAAAATGCAAGGCAAGAAACTAGGTGACTCTGCTTTTGACCACTCTTTCACTTTCTGCATCAGTTCTCTTAAGAGGTGTGCTTCTCAGGGTGTTATGCAAGATCCTTCCATAAAAGCAGAAAAAGGCAACTCTCAAACATAATTGGTTTCACTATTTGCAGATATGAGAGATTTCAGGGGAGCTACAACGAGATGCTTATAAGTTTTATGCAGCTATGAAGGGGAGTTATACAGTCTATTTTAGACCTCTAATTAGAGTGCATCCAAGAAGCACTAAAGATTAGGAATGTAAGGTTCCCTCTGCAGACAAAAGAAAAAAAAGCACCTTCCTGTACTCCATTCTGCAAATAACTTGAACCAGTTCAGTGAAGAAAAATAGTGCCACATTCACCATACCTTTCAGAGGTATTCAGTGCTAAAAAAACATTCCTGTCTAAAATAGCAAGAAGGACAAATAGCATATATGACTATCTTCTGAGCATTTCAACTGATTTATTTTCTTCCTCACAGCAATAGACTCAGACTTAATGCATCACATTTATTTCAGGTTACTGAAGCCAAAAAATCCTTAAATTGGAAAGCTTCAATACAGAATCAGTTAGGTGTCTATTTCAGAGTGTTCTAAAGGGTGATATTTGAACTGCAATGGATTGCCCATGCTTGCTGAATCTCTCAAGGAAGTTTTACTGTACTGCTGCTTTTTGTAATAAATAGGACTTAAGTGGCTCTGTTTCCCGTACACCTCAGATTCTTCTCCCCATCTCCTCTCTTCTCAACACTAAATCCCCAGCCTATTTTCAACAATATTTACCAGGGAAGAGAAAATACAATAAGTTTTATAAAATAGCCCCAAGAAAAATGACTCGTGCCCTAATTTCACAAAATTTCAGTGTCAGCTTGACAGTACTGGATTACAGAATATTCATATAGCAGCTCAACTGCAAGGGTAAACAAGGATTCTTTGGCACACAGATTCATTTTTTACCCCTTTCATATATTTGCGAGAGCTGAAGAGATTTTTATCTCTGATTTTTAGCAAATATTAAATGTTAGAATTTCAGCACTTTGTCAAATTAGGAAACAAAATTATTAATTAAAAATAAGAGAAAAGGATTATCCAAAGTAATTTGCCAGCTATCCATTTGAATTGGTACCATTTTCACTGTATAATAAAGGTGACCAGTCCAGGGCTAGGGCCTAAAGGTTTTCATTTCTCATCACTGATTTTATATTTAAGTTATGGAGAAAAACTTGGGCTTGTGCTGCTGTTCTGACAAACCTGTTTGGAACCTGTGTATTATTTATGGAAATAAAACCTCCGAGTTCTTTTACAGTTAGCCTGGTGAACAAGGAAGCGACGAAATGTCCCCACACTTCAAGGACAACTCTCCCACACTCGGCAAAAGAAATTTTCCAACTGATCTGAGCCGGGTCAAGAGCTGTCTTGGGAGAAAGTCAGGTTGGGTCACTGGTATCCAGCTGGAATGGAAGGAATTGGAAAAGATACTACACTGAAGAAGCAGCTAAGTGCACTTGGTTGAAGGGCTAGGAGGTTCTGGTCTTGATGATTTAGAAAGCAGGAAAACATACTGTGACACCTTAGAGTATTCATAGTAGTTCTATTTTTACTTTCAGTGGATTGAAAACAAATTCAGCTGTCCCTCAGAAAATGCAGTTAATACCAGTAAAAGCTACTCTGTTTTTGATGCTTCCCAAAATGTGGTAGAACACAATATTGCAATCCTGAAGTTCTGAAATAAAAATATATCAATGTGATAAAATACATACATTTATTATTGCCACATTTTCAATGATGTAAGTTTGTTTGAGTTCCTCTTTTAGTCTGAGGCTTTTTTTGCCTTTTAAACATTTATGCAATTTGCTTTCTGATTTTGGTCTGAAAGCTACGTGAAAGCTGTGTCATTAGAACAACTTTTTGGAAAGTAGAGTATATTTTTAGAGGAACACTTTTTTTCCTCCTGGACATTTAAAACCACATTTATATGAAAAGGTTTTGTCTTGCTGACTGAGCGTTAATGTTCTGAAAGATATGCATTGCAAGTAAAGATAGAATTTCTCTTTATAGACGTGCTGTTTCATCATAGTGTAGGTTGTTACAAATCTCCTGTCATGAAAAATCCTCTTCATTTCTTCAAAGTCTGTGATTGAGACCATTATAAGATTAGAAAAAGCAAGATATTTTCTGTTTCTAATGCAATATGAGTTTCTGTGGCCCAGACTATCTAGTTCCATGCTTTGTTCCTTCCTGTTTGTCATCAGTACAGTCTAAGCCAAGCTTAACATTTCCAGCTACTCTGGTCTTGTCAGGATGTCATTTTATAAGAGTAATTTTGGAAACACAGGGATGGAAATATGCTTCTCATATGCAACAATCCATTCATAATCAGGAACCATGCTGGAAGGATTAAGGGTGTGAAACCTGTCCCTTTCATGGCAAGAATAGGATAGATAAGGTGCAAGAGTGATTTTTAGTGGTGAAAGTCTTGCATCTGCAACTCTCATAGTAATTTACAGTTCTGAAAATAAGATACAGCCTTCACTTTTCTTACTTCTCTATTTCTCTTCTGCTGTAGCTATTATGTTCTCTAGCACCATATTTTAACAACAGAAATACCTAGATGTTACAAGAGATCTTGAAATTATTTTGGTCATCATGATATTTCTTGAGTAACAAAATGTGAAAGGTTACTGAAAATTACTTCAAAAGCTTAAAACTTGATAAAATTTCAGGACTGATCCAAAATTTCAGATAATTAAAAACTGAAGATTTTTTTTTTTTGCCTTCAGAAATATATTTTGGTTGGTTTTCTGTAATTGCACCACATGTTTGATTTTAAGTGCAAGTATAAAATTCATGTAGGAGCTATTGAGGATTTAGCAAGTGTACAAACATATCCCTCAGTATGGAGCAGCAGTGCTACCAGAAAGAAATTAAATTTCTGTAGAAAATTCGATTTACTTCTGGGGACTATATTACTTTCTTGAAAATACAGAGAACAGCTCTTGACTCTTGCCTCACAATCCCAGCAGACAGGCCTGTGGACCATCAGACAGTGCTGTAATTTAGACCCTTTCCTGCCAGGGGTTTACACTGTTTATGTAGATGCCAGCTCTGACACTTGATTTGTTATTCAAGGACTTATCTGGAAAAGAGGTTCCCAGAGCAAGAGGAGTATTGGTGCTTCCCTGCAGCAGAACAGCAAGCCCTGCAGCTGGGCTGAGCCTGGTTGAAAGACATATCCAAATTTTCATCTCCAGCCCCAGAGATATTCTGCATCATGTGGCCCAAGATGGCATTGTGTTATGTGCCAAAGAAAATACTGGTCTGTCAAAAAGGAAGGATCCCATTTTATTGCACAGCCAAACTATTAGAACATTCACTGCATTATTTTGCTGCCACAAACTTTGTTGGCCAAGCCTGAAAAACCTATCAGGAAGCACCTGCTTTCAGGAGCAAACTATTCTGTTATTACATTTAGTTTATTGTGCCATTCACAGATCCTCCCTGGAAGCCATGAATTAGCCATGATAAATGAACACCAATACATTCAAGTGCTGTGCAAACTGCTACAATACTCTAAGCATTAAAACAGCTGAAATAAAATCACTGTTCTCAGCACAGCAATATGTCAAAATTTAACGGCTAGAAAAACAGCTACTATCAAACTAAGAAACAAGGATTCTTTCTCATTAACTTCACTTTAGAAAAATAGTTCATTGAATAAATAGTTATGTACATCTTAATTAAATGCAAGCAATCAATTTTATAGACGCCTGAGCATCAAAAAGATTAGAAGCCAATGCCTTCATTCTATAAATGTAAAAAACTTCTTTCTTCTTCATTCTTGCTTTTCTTAGAAAGTCATACCATAAAACAGAATATGTAAAGTTGATGAAGATGTCTCACAACCTTTAATAGAGCACCTAGAGGCATTATTTTCAATGACAGTTCATATAAACTGACATATCAACCATATCAGGCTGGGGAAAAACCTAATAATATTCTCCCAATTAATTGTAACCTCTTAGCTTTACTCGTAATTATTTCACTCAGCTCCTAAAACTCAGCTTATTAGGATCCATCCATCATGGTGTGGGTCACACAGTATTTCTCCTGTTGGGCTTCCTGGCCTTTGTCTTCCTTGTGAGAGGATGTGAGAAAACCTTGCCGACACTGGACTCATAAAAGGGAAACTTGCTTTTAAATGAAGAATAAAATGAAACAGCAAAATAATTACTATAATACCAGATTATTTATTTATTTAATGAATTTTATTTCCCTGAACTTAGTCTGCTGCTTCCCTGGAAGAGACACTCCTCATGCTTATCACTTGTGAGAGTACCAGTTAACTATTTACCTGCACTTCACATCTGACTTATTGATGCATGAAGTGGCTGTTTTTATTTCCTCCTTTTTCTTTGAGTGATCATACCTATTTATATAAAAGTTATTGCTTCAGGAATTTGATATACTCCAGATGAGATTGTTACAGTATGAGGTTGTGATTGTTTATGCTTAAAGAGCATACCCACAAAAAGCCCCAGCAGAAATTAGCAACATTACAATAATTCATTACAAAAGACAGAAACTGAAGGTCTGTAGCTCCCCTGACAGTTCAAGCAATCATTCCCAGGAGACACATATCAGCAAAAAAATTAATAAATGAAGTGCTTATCCTATCTGAAGAATGATTTCTTCTGTAATTAATGCAGGTTATCATCAGCTTATATGTTTCTCTATTTGTAAGCTTATTTGAAATACTAAGTATTGAAATGTCCAGATAGATAATTGCTTTTCTGAAGATACTGTTGGCATCAAAAGGAAGCACATTTTTGATACATAACTGTATTATTGGATCAGAACAAAAGCAGGAGGGGAAACTGCAATTCAGATAGCTCCAACTGGATGCAGCCAGCAAAGTCTCTATTTCTCCAAGAGTTACTGCTCCCACTATCTAATTTGATGATTAGCACCGAGTTGTAATTGGAACCAAAATCCCAAATCCCCATCTGGATCCTGCTCACAGCAGTATCAACACAGTTCCACACCTGCTTGTCTTATTTATGTAAGAATCCTGACTGATGTGTTTAAATGTCTGCGGCAATTTCCGCCTGTCCATCCTGACTGTTGTTGATCTCTGCCTCTGCTGCAGGGATCGATCAGCAGCGTGGGGAGGCATTTGGTCCATTCCAGAGCAATGCCTGCTGCTCACTCAGCAAGCCCATCAGTCAATCCATCTCTGCTTCTTCACAGCTGCTCCCTCCTTTTTCCTTTCTTGGCCAAACATCACTTGTACACTTTACCACCCCGGACTATCCCTTATCTCTAAAAATCAATCACCACTGAGTTCATTCTGTAAGTAAACTTTTTAAAAAAATAATCAATTTTGTGTTTAAGGTTGCTTATAATCTTGGGTTTTCAAAGGTTCTTAAAGGATAAGAGACTGCTTTTTCAAAATTCAGACATCACTTGTGGCTACTCTCTACAGGTACAAAAATTTGTTAATTAATAATTAACTGTAATTGCTAATGAACTTGAAGAAAACAAAAACCATTGATTCAGACAGGAAAATAGCAAGATTTTACAGGGAACTGAAAATAGTTGGATGCAAATCTCCACCCTATCAGAATAAATCTGGAAGTATGCTTTAAGCCGTAAGTGTGTAAAGGATGAACCGTGTCTGTGGTCCCACACTGCGCTGCAGTGAGTTCACATGACTGATGTGGGTGACCAAGCCTCCCACGCCTCCCTTTCCTTAGGGAAAGTGCTCAGTGCTGTACAATGGAAGAGCATCACCTGCCCAATTCCAGGCAGGAAGAACAGGCAACAGGTCCATGGACCATCCCCTGCTCATGCTCTGCAAGGCATGCCAGCAGAGTCACTCTCCTGGTGAAGTCTAAACATGTCACGTACGTCAACTAAAAATAATCCCAAACAAACCAACAACCATTAGAAATATTCCTGTAAACATACAAAGAGGTAGCAAAGACAGTCAGGATTTCTAATGCATCCTGGTTTCTGTTTCCAGTGCAGAAGCAACTCTTGAGCATGACTAAGAAGATAACTTAGTCATAGCTCTGCTTCAAAGAGGGCCATTAAAACCATGCTTTAAAAATCACAAAGACTAATTTACAGTAAGACCTTGAAAGGCCCCCAAAACATAGTGCATAACCACACTATTCTCTCACCTTTTTCCTCCCATGCTGTCACCCAATTATTACAGCACTGAAGCAGACACAACTTACAGCTATGTATATTCCTCTGTATATCAGTGATCCTGTTAATTTTCCCTAATCTTGGCAAATGCGTAGCTCAAGACCTTTCATTAATATTTATTAACTATTCTTTTCTACATTGAACTTTTAATTATTTAAATCGCTAACATATAATTCTGTAACTACACGTTTTATGAGGTGCATTCTTCTTCCCACAGTTCTGGAAGTGAAAAAAATAAAATGTTAAGTCCAAATTCCAAGCCTCAAGATCTTTTAACACAGTAAAGAAACAATCCAGTTTAATAAATGCAATGAATGTCTTATCATCTCATAAACATAATTCATACAGAAAAAAAGAAAGATGTGGATTGAAATATGATGTATTTTGATTTCAACCATTAAAAAACATACAAAAAGTAGAGAAAACAGCTTGCCAATGATACACTGTGATTATTATTGACTTTTGACGGTTTTTTACTCTCCTAAGAGTCCTTTTGATCTTCCACAAAGAAGATTGTTTTTTCTGCAAAAGTACTTTCCTCTAAAATAATATAGTTTCCCTATTGTTTTCCATATCAGTGTAAATTCCTAAACTAGATTGTGAGAAATTCCTAACTAAAAATGTAAGAAAAGGCAGAACTTATCCAAAAACACGCTCATCACTTGTCCAAGAGTTATCTGACATTTAGAGGGAAAAAAAATAAAATCAAGCTATCTGTCCAAGGAAAATTTTCTCATTCCAAATATCAAATAAATGACACAAGGACCAGCTCAGAATTCTCTTTCATACCTTTGGAATAAGATGCCTAGTCACATGTCATAACTCACTATTGAGTGAGATGGAAGGCAAAAGGAAAAGGCCACCAAAAAAAGCTGTAACAATGAATTTCAGGTCTATTCAGCTCAGAATTAATCCTTCTATATTTCTACAAGTTTAAAAAAGAGAAAAAACCAAAATACTTCTGATGACTAGGAGTCTAGGACTAAGGACTGAGGAGAAAGCTCATTGAGTGCTGGCACACTGGAAGCTGTTTTCTCTTCAAAAGATCAACAGGGAAGACAACATATTTCTCCATAACACAAGTGTCTTCAGCTGTCCCTGAAATGATTGACAGCCAGCATTAAGCTTTAGGGATGCTCAGACGATATTTAATGTCAAGTTCAACATTGAATGCGCTTGTATTTTAAGAACAACACCTGTTCCAAAGTCTTTGAATACTACTATCAGTCCCAGAAAACAGAAGGAGCCAGAAGCACTTGGCAAGATAAAGCACAAAAGAAGACTTTTTTTCTTGCTGTTAAGGAAATCTCTCTCCTCCCTGAGATTTGAGAATGCTGTGTTTGTTTCTTATCTTGTTGTGCCTTCCCTTCCCCCACCTCCTTCTATTGTCACCCTTTCTTTTTTCCCTATTTCTTATTTATTTATTTTTAGAGTGAGTGGGCAAGAAACAAAATTACTCTGTGAGCAGGTTGTTCCTTACCTGCTTTTTCCTTTTAGTCACTTTAACACAAGGTAAGATGAGCTTGCTTGTGATGATGCAAAACTGCTGTAGCAACTGTCTTTGTTAACCATTTCTAGGCTACAGCACATGCAATATATGTACCTTGTTTTTCTTTCAAAAATTCATTTCCTCAGACTAGTACTAGGAGCAGTGAATGCTCTGTAAACCCCTATCTTGCCTGATATATTTTAATATATTCATGTACATCTATTTGTTTACACTCCTACGTGTGCTTGAGGCAGTGTTTTTGCTGCATTTCTACTCTTTAGAGCCCTGAAAAACACTCTGAGCATCTTTCCTTTACATCCAAAAAGGCTGGGAATGCATATAGAATTGCTACCTGCACAAATAAAATAAAAATTGATAATAGAGGTTGAATGTACAAATGTAATGATAGCCATAAGAGAAATCTGTTTCTAGGGTGAATCTATTTACTCATTGAAATGCATAGATGGAGAAAAAAGTAATACATGTCTGGGGAAGGGAATAAAGGGACTTTTACAGAAACTCTCCAGTGGAAATCCAGATAATCAGCTATGGTTTAGAAACACTAAAAAAATTCTTCCACTAACACAAACTACACGTTCATTCAAATATATGTAATTTCAAATATATGTAACTTCAAATATACAGATTTGATTTGATCACTGCACTGTGAATCAAGTTTCTACCCAAAAACAATGCAGAAGATAATATTATTTTGTTACTAAGGAAAAAAATATCCCTTATTTAATGAATATTTTCACTCTTAAATCTCAAATGCTTGCCTTGACTTCAAATACAGGGTTTATTTCTGAAGTGATGATGTGTGCTATTAGTCCAACTTTATATTTATAATACTAATCTAAGATTAGTGTGATTACTGAATTATATAGCCTCTGAACGGAGGAACTACAGATCATGCCTTATTTCTGTCTAGCAAAAAATAAGAGAACATCACCCAGGAATTTGAATAAATCAGTATTTTTTCTAGCAATAACATGGACGCTGAATAAAACATGCAGTAATGACCATTTTTCATGGTTTTAAAGTGATTGCACATTAAAAATAATGCCTGAATACATTTTTGTTTGCTTGAATCAGATCCTTAGGACTAGAATTGAAAAATTAAGCAAAACATGGTCTTAAGATGCCTTGAAACCCTTCCAATTCCATCTTTCAGGTCCAATTTTAGCTCAAGCTACAATCACAATTCACTCTAACTGCTGAAAGTGAAGAAAAACAGATAAACTGACCTTAAATTATGAAGTTTTACACCCCCAAAACTTGTGCCAAAAGATGAGGAAAAGATTTTCCAGTTAGCTGCCTAATCTAGCCACTTGGTTACTTCCAGCAAAAAGCAACAATATAAAACAGGTTCCAGCATCCAATCCCTGGTTTATATTAAAAATCATATTTGCCTTTTTTAGTAATGGAACTACAGCAAGGTGCAGCGCTGGTCACATCTTACAGAGAAAAGTCAAGACAGGCAAGGTCTGCTTTTTTGGGGCTCTGAGCTGAGAACAGGCAATACTCTTTCCAGTGTTGACTGTATATTTTTCCAGTGACAAATGATTAATTCACAACACCACATTATTTACTTGTTCAAGGATATGAGTAAAAGCACGAAACAATTCTGGATTAACATAGGAGCAAGAATAGAAGTATCTTTGGAAATTTCCCTCTGGCCAACTCACCCCATCTCTATGACAAAGAATTTGACCAGCTTCCCTGCTCTTATTCCTTCAGAAGGACAGTTTGACAGACCACCAGATTTTCCACTGTCAGTGCTTTGAATTCTCTTAGACTTTGATCAGTGCTTATCACAGTTTGAGTCACCCTTCCTTGGTCGCAGGATTTTACAGAATCTCAGAATCAACTCAGTTGGAAAATACCCCTGAGACCATCAAGTCCAACCTAGGACTGAACACCACCATATTTACACCAAGTGCCATATCCAGTCTTTCCTTGCACACCTGCAGGGATAGTGATAAATTTATTTCTAAAGCCCAACCTAAGCTTCCCCTAGGACAGCTTGAGACTGTGTCCTCTCATCCTGTCACAGTTGCCTGGGAGAAGAGACCAATCCCCTCCTGGCTACAGCCTCCTTTCAGGCAGTTGTAGAGAGTGATAAGGTCTCCCTGAGACTCCTTTCCTCCAGGCTAAACAACCCTAGTTCCCTCAGCTGCTCCTCATAGGACATTCTCTCCAGACCCTTCACCAGCTTCATTTTCCTGCTCTGTACCCACTCCAGCACCTCAATGTCCTTCCTGAACCGAGGGGCCCAGAACTGGACACAGTGTTTAAGGTGCAGCCTCACCCGTGCCGTGTATGGTCTGTGATCACTGCCCTGGTCCTACTGGCCCCACAATTCCTAAAACAGGCCAGGATGTCACACACTGGCTCACGTTCAGCCAGCTGTCACCCAGCACCCCAAGGGACTTTTCTGCTGGGCAGCTTTCCAGCCACTCTGCTCCCAGTGTGTAACTGGAGCATATTTTGTCTTTGTCAGGTAGAACATTCTGATCCTGGAGTCTGATGAAAAGCTTCCTCCCCCTGGAAACTCAGCTGTTGCTTCCCCTACACCTGATACTGCTGCAATTCCTTGAGCCTGTGTGAGGTAGAACCCCCAGGCAGCCAAGAAGCACTTTTCTGCTTTTGAAGTTTCTGTGATACTATTAAGCAGCACATTGGCTGGTGTAGAGAGGATAGGATTCACCCTGAATGAGACAGAATTTGACAACAAAGTTACAGAAAGTGTTAGTTCATTGGTTCAACCTAGCAGACATCACCAGTTTGTTTGTGAGACAGGAAAGCAAGTGCTGGGGGTAGCTGGGAAAGAGTGGGGGAGGAATCTGACCCTGCAATCTGGAAAGATCACTGCACACAAAGGCTTTCAGCTCTCTACCAACTGACAATGATGCAAAAGAGACAACCTGGTTCTACCCACAGTGCCAGCAGAAGTGTGCTGACATCACTTTTGGTACGCTTAAATCTGTATGTTCTCATCAGGTGCTTTTCAATCATATCTCAAGGGTAACTAAAACAATCAGAAAACTGATTCCATTTTATCAGGAAGGAAAAAAACCAAACAGTTATGAAAATTGCTGTTTAGGTGCAAAGATCCTTTTGTTAGTACTTGAGCACGACTTTAATTAGAAAATTTGAATGTAGAAGTTGTTCAGCAAATAGAGAATTAACAAATTATCACCATTGACACTGAGCAAGAAGAAATTTACTCAGCTTGATCTTCAGGCTGGGTAGTGTAAAGTTGTCAATAAGAATGTGAAGTACGCACTTAATGTGGAATCTGATCACATATGACAGACAGGAGATCATTATAGAACTTCAGCTGTCATTTCATAGTATAACCATACACAAAATTGTTGTTCTTTTTTAAATAAAAATTAATAAGGCTATTTGCTGAATCTCTGTTAACTTTGCTCTCCAAGAAAGTCACACACATTTCCAGAAACCATGACTTTGGTGTGTATTTATTAAAATAAATAAATAGTGCATGAAGAATATCTATGTGTGTGTATATATATATGAAAACAATAGAACATAATTTCCTACCATGCAACTATTTCAGAATGCTTTGCCTGATCTAAATAGGGTTAAGAAGCAACAATATGCAAATTTTCCATTCAAAAGCTTGAAGTATAATAACTCACTTCAGACATTCAGTTTCATAATATTTCGTGGTGGGGTTAATTATAGGTTTATATTTTAAATATTTAAATGTTATTTTGTCTCGAAAATATAAAAAGCGAAACAAAACTAAACCAAACAAAACCCCTAAACCCCACACCACTCATTTGAAATTCTTGTGCTTGTTTTCCACATAGGCAATAAACACATTGTTCACAGAGGGGGCAAAAAGTCTTGGATGACTTAGTGTTTACATTTTGGATGGAGAGGAAAACATTGTGAGAAACCATTAAATTAAATTAAGATGCAGGACCACAAAAGGTATTTTTGGGTTGGAAGAAGGTGTCTGTATGACAGCACACAGGCAGAGACAAGAGCTCTGCCATGGAAATCCAGAGAAGCAAACCTTTCATGCTGCTCTTCCACATCTGCAACACAGGTAATGGGAAATTTGCAGGAGACTTCTGCAATCTCCTGCACAGCTAATAGTAACCCCAAAATTTATCTAATTGCTTTCTTTAGCACATATTATTGGTCTTATATGTAAAGAATACTGATGTGTTACATTCTAGAAAAAAAATCTACTGGGAGAATTCTGAGCAGCTGAAGCACCTGCCAAGGACTTGTTTTATACATTTTTGAGATATGCAGTATTTCATAGTGAAATTTATAACTGCTAATTAGGCATAAGTCACTGCAACAGTATAGTTTAAAAAGTTCTGTCAATGAAATTTTGAAAATTCCGTGCAAAGCAAAGCATATTTTCTAATATTATCTGGAATCCCTTCTTGCACTTTTGCCCGGAATTAGAATTATCCCTCTTCGGGATTAAAGATGCATTGGTGGATTAGTCTATCACTGATGACAACATAATATATCCTTCCCAGAGGCTTAAACTGAAAAGAGGTCTGTTAACTACAGACTGTATTAAAACAACAGCCAAAAAAAAATTAT
Organism: Melospiza georgiana; assembly: GCF_028018845.1. Classification (NCBI taxonomy): domain Eukaryota; kingdom Metazoa; phylum Chordata; class Aves; order Passeriformes; family Passerellidae; genus Melospiza; species Melospiza georgiana. The sequence continues at coordinate 37,313,030 of NC_080430.1, read as the reverse complement.
ATATATATATATATATATATATATATTGGACACGAGACATTATTTTAACATTTAAATATCAGCATGTGGGAGGTCAAAGGTTGTGAAACATAACCTCAGGTTCAGTGCCATGTATCAATCCTACTCTTTCCACAGACTGTATCACCCATAAAACTAGTAAGGCATGGGACTGATTCCTGCAAGGATTAGCCATGGGTACTACTTCTAGCTTTAGCCACCTGAGCAAGCTCAGGAATACCAGCCACACAGGCAATTTAAATGAAAAATAAATTGGTTTTAACTTTTTTACTTGATGGTCAGATATGTACACATATTTTGAAAAACTGTGCTTTTTTATTTGAAAATTTTTGGCCAGTTAAAGAAGTATTAATTTTATATTTTAATTTAGCATTTCCAAATCAACAAAGCAGGTGAGCTGTTTCTGAACTGAAATAATTTCTATTTCTGAAACTTTGTTTCAGATGACATGAAGCTGATTCATCACTTTAACGCTCTAAAGGAGATGTTACATTATTCTGTATTTTAAGAGACATGCCAGCAGTTTTCCATGGAATAGTGTCTTCCTTCGAAGTTTTTCTAGGTGTAAAACCACATAGTACATAAAACATGTTTCTGTGTGAACGTTCTGGAATATTTCACATGCCAATGATCATACAATGAGAACTTCTAGAATACACCTGTTTAATATTTAAACCAGATTTTGGAAGGCTAGCTAAAAAGAAATAGTTCAATGACTCAAATAGATAATGTGCTGCACTGTCTGGTGAACTTAAACACCTAATTACATTCTTTTTCAATTATATCCCAGGAAAAAGCAGATGAGTTGTTAGCATTAAATTTCAATGTAAGATGCTGGGGTCTGGTTTTTGTTTAAGAAAAGGTCAGTCCTTCACTTTGTGAAAGCCAGCAAAATTATTGTCTTTAAAAGGAGCTCAGCATGAGTGTAGAATCCAGCTAAGAAAAGAGCTTTCTACCACACTCGCCTGTTGGTGTCAGTGAGAAGATGGGGATTAGACATTTTTCTGGTGTTTCATTTAATAAGAGACCTGGATGTCATCACTAATGTTGCTTGCTAAATTGAATCTTTGAAGAACAGTATGGAATATGTGAAGTGTTTGTGTGTACAGCTCACAGGCTGTGTGCTCCATCCTTTGAAAGGAAACCATTGTGAAGGGGGAGGGTCCTGAGCACAAAGGGAAGGATTGCTTTTCTGGCAAACAGCAATATCAGCAACAAAACTCTAATAAGAGCCACATGCTCCAATACGCAGTAAATAATACCCATACACTTTGTAGAAATAAAAGGTTGGAGGATGGGGGGAAAGGACTTTGAGTTCTGTAGTCAAAGGAATTTAAAGGTACATCTAAGTAGTCTTACAAGAGACTGCTTTATAGTGAAGTATCAGTTACACACAACCCTGGATCGTAATTATCTGTGTATCCTCAGACTAGCAGAGCAGTTATAATGCAGTTCTGTGCTTCTCTGCAATTGATCTCTGTGACTGCATCATTTTCTTGACGGTTTACAACTTGCTGATTCAGTAATCACAGTTCAGCTGTCTTAATCACACGGTAATTGAACCACAGAGGGAATGCCAATAATCAAGAAGATACCAAACCAATTAGATAGCAATGTTTTCAGTCAAGAAACAGCTAACAGCAACTCAAACCTGAGTTTGTTTATTCTCCCCTGTTGATGACTAGATTTCTGAAAAGGGAATTAAAGGGAAGGCAGTCCATTTTGGCCCAAATCCGCTATCTCCCTGCTCCTTTTATTATGCGTGAGCCCCGTTGAAGAGGAAACAGGAGTCAGGACCCAGGCGTGTCCCCCCGCGGGGCCGGAGGGGAGCGCGGCAGCCGTGCCCGCCCGGGGGAGCGGAGCCGAGCCGGGCCGGGACCCGCCCGGGCCGGGACCTGTCCGTGGTGCTGCAGCCGGGCCGACACCGCTGCCACCGCCGGGGGACCCTCGGTCCTGCCCCGCCTGCCGCCACCAACCCCCTGCCACAGCCTCCGCCGCTGCCGAGCTCGACTCACAGAAATTCAGCTTTTGAGGACATTTCGAACCCCTCAAGGCTGGGGGTACTCAACAAAATAGATTCCCGAAAGCTCCTAGCAAAGCCCAGCCCAGGCTCCGGGCGTGCCTCTCCCGGGCGGTCTCTGGGCTGCCCGGGGCGCGGGGGACGCCCCAGCCCAGCGCGCAACTTTCCCGCAGGGAGCCGGGCTCCAGCCCCTGCGAGCCCCGCGCAGGGCATGGCAGGCGGAGGGGACCTGGCGCTCTCCTCGCCGCAAAGCTGTGGAGAAGCCAGGCAGGAGAGAGAGCCTGGGAGCTCCCTCGCCTCGCCTTCCTCATTGCCGGCTTCTGGCACCAGGGAACCCCCGGGGGGCGGAGGGAAGGGGAAGCCCCCGCCGTACGCGCAATGCCCCCCGTGCATCCCCTTCTCCGGCAGTCCGGAGCCCCAGCCCGGACTCACGTGTGCCGTCAAACCGGGTGGCGATGGTGTCGAGGAAGGTGTTCTGGGGTGCCAATAATCCCTTCATAACCGGCATTTTTCCAGCGCGGTGCGAGGTTCCCCATCAAAGTTTGTCTACGAGGGTGGCTCGAGAAGAAAGTGCAGAGGGCGCCCGGGGGAAGGTAGGGAGGGAGGAGGCGGAGGGATAGGGAGGAGAAGGAGGATGGGGATGCCGCCGCGCCGCCTCCGGCGCCGGGAGCCCCCCGCTCGTCAGCCCCGGCCCCGCACGGCGCTCCCGCCCCGGGAGCCGCGCACAGGTGCGGGGGCGCGCACAGGTGCGGGGGCGCGCACAGGTGCGGAGCCGCGCCCCCGGCCGGCAGCGCCCGCGCCCCCTCCCCGCACCCCTCCCAAGGCCAGGGGAGGGGGGCGCCTGGGGAGAGGCGCCGTGAGGAAGGACGGGCTGGAGGAGAGCGGGGAGCCGGGGAAGAGCCACCTTTATCCACCTGTAGCGGAGCCGGCTGGGGCGGGGCAGCGCAGGGACCGGCGGGCCCCCGGGGGGGGGGGAGCCTCCTCCGCCCCCGGCAGCCTCAGACACATTTCGGCTCCAGCGCCTGAGAAGGATCCCAGGTATCTCAGCTCACAGGGACCCTGCTTTGTGAGTAATGATATCGCAGGGTAAAGCGCAGGCTCTTACCTTGCTGCAAGAAGAAACACCCTTGATAGATAGCAAATGCTTCTGGAGATGCTCACTGGAGAGTGAGACTGGGACATGGATAATTCCCCACCAGTTGTGCGGCCTCAGATATTATTTGCATGGTTAGGCTATTTCATTTAAGGAATAGATATTTTTCTGTGATTGTTAGTACATCCCATAATATTCTTTCAACATTCTTCCCTGAAAAATTCCTGAAATATTTGTTTTCTGCCATCCAAAGAGAGAATTAATGCATACCTTAGCCCAGAAGGTCTATTGTGTAAATTCCAATAAATAAATATGGAACAACAGTAAGAAAGAAGTGGCATTCCACATTCAGATGAGTAACCTGCTCAGACTGGTATCATGACTCTTTAAAAACTGCCAGTCAATTCTCCATAGTACAGTCATTTCACTTACTGTAGCAGCAATGGAAAAACTTCCCCATGTTCTTTCAGGATTAAACGACTCTAGAGAAAAGTAGTGGGAGTACACTCCCTAATCTACAAAGTCACTGTGAAGAAGAAGCCTGTTGGGTTCTCGCTATTTTACAGTACTGCTATTTGTATTTTTTGCTATTCCTGTTTATTTAGGATTCTCTCTTTCTCCAGATGGTTAGAAGACTTTGATTCCCACTTTTCAGCATAAGCAGCACAGAGTGGTTACAAAAGAAAAAAAATGGTCTTTCTTTACAACAGATAATGAAACACAGAAAGCCCCCAGGACCTCAGAAAATGCTGATACACAGGGTTTCTTGTACAATATAAAGCCTACCCATGGTAACCTCACCTTGGCTCTGGAGAATGCAGCAGTATTTTGCTGAGATCATGAATGTGTCCAGTTGCCCTTGTACTAGAAGCCTTTCACAAACTAGTTGATATAGAGCTGCCAGATCAGTTTTCAGATGTAGCACATGAACTGAGAGACTGTCTGTACAGTACTTTGGAAGTCTTCAAGATCTCAAAGTACTATCAGTTTCTTGCTACCTGATAATCTTCAAATTCATGTCAGCCTTGTCCTTAAAGTATATAAGCAGCAGCCTTGTCCTTAAAGTATACAATTTTTATACCAGCAATTTTTAATTTTCCTTATTATTCTCATATCTTCCAGTTCAATATAAGCAGAGTCACAAAATTAATTTCTATTTATAGTTTTCCATTTAGCCTCTCTGGCTACTTGGATTTAATGATACACGTACTCACTAGTGAAATACAGAAAATCCTATTTCAATACCTGGAAAACTCTGAAAAACATGATCAGGTTTTCACTTCTGCCAAAGTGCTCAGCAACAGAGGTTGTTAAGATAAATCCAAAGCTTTGAAACCTGACAAAAGGCTTGCCTATGTTGTAGCCTGTGGTGCTGCAATTGTGTTTCAGTTTGCATTTTTCTCCATGGCCTGACCAAACACCATTTAAGTAGGGATGCAGTGAAAGAGAAAGGAGTGTATTCTTACTCCTAGTACAGGCAGTCAGGAGAAGCAAACCCTCATATACACTTAAACATATAAATGTATTTTTCAATTTTGGTCATCAAAAAAGGCAAAAGAGACAAATGAGTCAAGTTGTTGACTGATAAGTCTGCAAGGCCATAAATGGCCACACCAAGTCTGAGCCCTAATCAAAGTGTTTTGAGGGCTGTATGACATAACAGCTTCAGTAAGTTTAGAGCTTTATGAAGAGCTCCTGGAAACTTCTTAATCATGAGACAAAAAATGTTTTAATAAAGCCTTGGGACTTAACTTGGACAAAGAATGCCAAAAAGTTATGTAAACACACAGCTCAGAAAGGATGGGTAAGTGCCAGAGGAGTTGCATGGCATATTCCATGTTGATAGGGGTCAACACAAATTAGTTATTGAAATTCACCACTAGCCAGGGGGATGTGATAGCAATGGCAGTGAAAGGAAATTCTGCTGATGCACAAGAGGGAAGGATACCAAATGCTGCTGGAAAGTCTCTTCATCTCTAAGAACTTCAGGAAAGAGGAAGTTTGCTGTTCTTCACAAGTACTCACACTCATGCTATACTGTTACAAATTGCTTGTGGAAATGTCTACATACTATGAACAACTAGTAACAATTAAGCCCCTAAAAATTTTGTGTTTGTGTTCTGTGTATCACAAAGCAACCACCCAAATGCCTTTGAAGTAGAGCTAATAAAATATATTACAAAAATAATGTACATAAAAAGGCTCAAACTACAAAAGATGAGAAATTGAAGTGCACTACCCTATTTTGCACTTGTATTTAGCAAATTCTAGAGACTTTTACTTATAAGAGTAATCCTCAATACAAAGTGGTACTTTGGAGAGCTTACTACAAAACACAGTCAACTCTTAAAGTTGCTCAAAGCAGACAAATTTAACAGGCTGAAATTTTGGTAAGCAAAGAAGAAATAGTCAAGAAAAGCAGACAAGAGCTGAACATATATAAAAGGGAGGAGTTGAAATTTTGCAATCAAAAATTATTTGGAAAATGATTTTTAGGCTTTAAACGAAAAGAAAAGGTAATCTGAATAGTCATAGACATATATATATTATATATATGTATATATATATGTATATATATATTATATATTTTTTTTTTTTTGTGTGTGTGTGTATGTGTGTGTGTGTGTATAAGGAAAATGAAAATAAAAACCTGGGTGAATTTTAGCCTGTTTTAAGAAACCAGCTTTCAGTTTTGTTGTATCAATTTCTAATATCTGAAATATCGGAATATAGTGCCTAATAAAATATTATTTTTGCTGGAAAGGACAGGTAAGCAAGAGTTGGAATCTAACTTTGATTTTTTGTGTATTAGTCTATATCCAATTTACGTAAATAGCCCACTCCCCATATTCCTTTCTTTTTTGCTGTGGAGCATTTTGCTGAATTCAAAAGCATAAATATATGTAAAAATATATGGATATGAGATACAGATAAACAGTACCAAAGCTGAGAAATTAAGTACTGATAGCACTGCTGCTACCCTTGAGGATGCCATTAGCATCCAGAGATTGCAAATGAACTTTATTCAGGGGCTTAGAGTTTAGACCAGAAGGACTATCTAAGAAAATAAGGTTTTCCACTTCAAATTACTCAATAAAACCTCAGCATTACATTTCCCCCTACTTATCCACAGCTACTTGAGACTCAACATATCACATTACATTGTGAGGCATGGTATAATCGGTATAATCTATATTATTGCTTGTTACCCAGAAATGTGGGCATGGGCAGAGTTTTGCGCAAAATATAAGCAAGGAGCAGCATGTTGTAGCATTTTTTCTCATAACTTTTCCTCATTTATGATTTATCCAACAGCACTGTTCCCAAATCTTGTTATTAATATTTCACAGTATCATGAATTACCTCATGAAGCAAGAAGTCAGGAGTTGCTTCCCTGGCATAACCATTTGACCTCAACTTACCTGCTACAATTATGCAAATGAAAGGAGATAGTGAAAATCAAATTAACAAGGTTAATTTGCAGTTTACTTTTGTGCTTGAAATTACCACCCACTTATTTGTTTGTTAACCCTGGCATGCAGTGGAAAACAAAGAAATTATAAAAAAGCCTGAAAATACTAGAAAATGGCAAAGAATGGCAACCTGCTGTTCATCTGCAATGAACAGGGTAATTTAGTCTGAAGTAGTGTGTGTGTGTTAAGAATATTATCCTGATAAATGATTATTGCACTTCAAGAAATTCTGGCCCCTGCCTTTTGTTGTGCATAAACCAACAAGAGAAATTTTCAAGAATAGAGCTGCATAATTACAACTCTGACAAACAAGGGACAGTTTGGGTTGAAGTTTAAATGCACAGCCAGCACCTCTGGCTCAGGAGGAGATTGAGTTCCTACAAACTGGATGAAGCTGCAAGCAAACAGGAGAATCCACACATGGTGGTACTTTGAATGAAGTTAAAGATTTAAAGCTCACTTTTCCTCTGCTCCTGGCAGACACCCATGAAACCTTTTGGCAAAAGTCTCATTTCTTTTTAGCACTGGTGTTAAAGGATGCAAACCTGATGTTCAGAGACATGCCATTCACTAAAGTACTGAAAAAGTACTGTGGTAGATGCACAAGGTCCTGATTATACTGATATCACCACCCTATTAGGCTGCAATTTATGCTTTTGTTTTCTTTTGAAATATATAGGTAATCATGGATAAGGTTTAATTCCATTATACATATTGCTCAGCTAAGTAGATGAATGATTTATACAATACTGATTTGTGTTTTGTATGGTTAGAAATCTCTTCATACATTCAGAGATCCAGGTTTCGTGTGTCCATCAGCTTCATGATGAGAGAAGATGCTGCCTCTTGCTTTCTACAAAGTAGAAAATGAAGTAAGACCTAAAGGTAGCTCTGTTGTCAAAAAAAAAAAAAAAGGTGAATAGACTATCTGATCTCAAAATTAATAAGACTATAAAATTTGTTTTCCACTTTCCTGTCTATAAAAGTAGAATCATAATTTTCGCCTCCAAGGATTGTGTGGATATGGTTAATGTTCACAAAACAACAAAATTTCACAAAAACCTCTGATAAAGCTAGAAACAAATTAGCAGCTGTTATTGAAGAGATTGGATAGCATTCAGAAAGTTATTGAACCACATTTCAAGCAACAAGGAATTAAGAAGACACTCAATTGCTCTCACATTAATTGAGCACCATCATGTGGGGAAAAACTCACTGTTTATTGGAAAAAAGTATACTGCATAAAGGAGTTATGCACAAAATTAACATCTAAAGCTGAATAAACAATATCTGTTTTCAATGAAGTTTGGTTTTCACCAGAAAACAAAACCAAATCCCCCAGCAAATCAAAGCCAAAGCCCTCAAAAATAATACTACTAATATAAAATAAAAAATAAAATAAAATTGCTACACTACAGTTCTGGTGATGAACATTATATTTAACTAAATAGGAACAGAATTTTCTTCTTAAAATTGTTGTAGTAAAATAAAGATTAAAAGAAAGTTAAATTCAGAAGAGACTGAGGCATTGTAATGGCTTATTTTGTATTTCCTGGGTATGAAAGACATCATAAGCCTTTCACCCTCACTGTGGCACTAGAGGCAATGCTGATGCTAAAGGATGTTGTACATTATTCCACATCTCAAAAAATGTCACCAATTCAGTTCACCTGTTAATAAGGAGTACTAATTTTCTTCCAAATTCTCTCTTTTAAAAAGGAATGAATTCACTTACTGAATATCAAAATAGCTGTTGACAGTATTCTTTACAGTAATGTCAGAACTTCGCTTTTTTATGACCTGGAGTTTAAAATAATTTCATTATAAAATGCAATCCATTACCATTTATCTGCTTGGATTCAAAGAGTACGGAACCAGAATTATTTGCAAGGCAAGATTGTGCTCAGAGAAAACAAAGGAGAACTCAGTCCAAAAGTTTAAGAGGTGATACTGATTGTATAAGAGATACAGAAGGATGCTTTGAATACAGAATAATCACAAGCACAGCTCTAGATATGGGATTTTCTCTTAAGCCTTAAACATCACCTTCCTACATGCAGGTGTAAAAAGTGATTCCTCCCACAGATCCCTCCAAGTTAATTAGAAATTGTGCTACCATGCTTCCACGCAGATATCCCCTGAACACTGGGAAATAGCTATCTAAATTTCATTATCACATTCTAAATAACATTATTGAAAAGCAACTCCAAAGACAGCACAAATCCCTTCATAAGTACACCTATTTTAAAACCCTTAAACCAGATCAGTCTAAAACAATTTCTTCTTTTCCTTGCCTGGTATTTTTTGAGCACAATTTATATTCTTCTTAATCTTCTTCAACATCACCAAAATAACTCCCATGACTCAGCCGTATTTTTCCTGACTTGCACCAGTGCAATAGAGAAGAGGCTGGGACACGCCAGCTGGTTTGACTTTATTAATTTTTCTGACCTGCAGAGCACCACAGATAATGCTAAAAGAATTAAGCAGTTCAGCTATGCTGGTCCCCAGCACTGTTGTGGTGCTGATGGGAATTAAGATTTTGTGACCATCCATGAAGTGACAAGAGAGCAGGAAGTGAGAGCAACATTGTTTGTTATAAATCACTGCAAGTCACGAACGACTACCAAGACACAGAACACTCCAAAGGAAACAGAGTAGAACTTCACTAGATGTCATCTTCAGATTTATCACTGCAATTGCCTTGACAGAGGATTCATTAATAAAAAGCCTGGGTGGCATTACTAGGTCTTATTCCTTCTTTTCTCTTGGACTTTACTGCATTTTAAAAAGTGAAAATCTAATATTAAAATATAAGATTTATGTTTAAAACAAGTTAAAATCATTAGAAAATTCCTAACTCATAATGTACAAGTATTTTTAATTACTTCATATCATAAAGACACAGAAATTAGTGCTATGATGTATGTACTTTAAAGAGACCTTTATATTAATTATAAATAAGACCTGACATCTAATTTATCTACCAAAAACATCCTCCTAGAGAGAAACAGGTGAAAATTCTCTGATATTTAGGGATTTTGATGGTAAATATTAATACCACTCAATATATGGCTTGTTTGGGTGTTAACAGTAATAGCACATTTTCTCTAAGGTGCAATTGGCAAGCTTTGCAGAAGTCAACAGCAATAACTTGAAGTCATATATTAAATTTTGCTTTAGAAAATTCCAACAGAGAAAAGGGAAGTTCTCCCCATTATATAAGTATAATCAGCATATTTTTCAGTACCTTTCATAATCTCTCAACAATAACTGGACAATGAGAACTTAATTCTTTCAGCATTGTTTTACACAGAAATAATTCAGGACCAATACTTACGGCAGGTCAAAGGTACTTTCTACTTCAAAATATATAGTAGAGTGACCTTAATTGACATGTATTTTAAAGGTATCTTGAGGTATTTGATCTTTGCCATAGAAGATAGTAAATACAATGATCACAGAGACAAGAAAAAAAAAAGTGTATTCAATGTATTGTTAAAATATCATGAGCAGTAGCTTAAGAAAATTTCCAAATTGTTAGAGGAAAATATATTTCTATAGTTCCAAAATGCCTGTCTATAAAGTGTAAATGCACTTAAAAAACCCAAAGATGCTTTATTAGAATAAGTACAGACTCAACAAGATCAATTGCTTCGCCAAGAGTTAGTTGAAGCAATAATAAATTTGTCAGACCACTGAATGTAATAATACCTTCTCCTAATTGGAGGAAGAATGAGAGGGACAAGGAAAAAAAAGGAGTACTGATATGAGGGTCTCCTCGAGCCAGGTCTTATAAGCTTTTGGAGATTTCTATCACACCCAATACGGCTCAGCCACCTCAGATGGCATAAAGTCAGCAGGATGGCTTCTGTGGCAGAGTTGGAAACAGAAAAGTTTCAGTAAAAGGCAAAATAACAAAGCTCTTTACAGAGAAAAATCGAGCCAGGGCAAGAGGTTCTTGCTCCTGGTAAATCACCTCACAAAAGTGATTATTTCCTTTTGTTCTCTTCTTTTTCTAGTAAATTGCTTAGGCAGGACTTTTTGGCTTCTGTCCAATTGGCTACCCTTAAGTTTTAGGTGAAGTTCCCAAGGTCCTATGAGGTGTCATTTTACCTAACTGAGGGGAGAAACTTCTGGACTTTCTTTTCTTTTTTAAAAGACAAAGGATAATTTTGTCACTCTGTCAACAGGGGGAACATTATTACAGTACTACAGAGTACTGATCAAAAAATATTTGAAGTGGGTTAGAGTTTTTTCAAGAATCCTTGCATCAACTGGACTAGGTAAATTGCTTAAGATACTGCAGCACATAGATTTTTTCAGAAATAGAAGAAAAGCACCATTTCCCACTGATTTTAGATAAAACCCTTGTTAGCTACAGTTCAGGTTACGTGACTTTTTGACTATAACAGTGATAACTGAATTTTCTTCTACTTAAGTCAATTGCATCACTGTTTGAAAATAAATTGAAAACTCCTGAAACACAACAAATCCTCCACAACACTTTGTTTTTCAGTAAATCTTACTTCTACATAACAAGTTCTTCAGAAGACAACAGTTAAACAGCAAGTAATTAAGGAATAGGAGTCTAACTTGATCCATCAAGGCTGTAACAGATCAGCCTTAATGCTGATTGATTTGCTTTTTAATCTTCTCCAACTCATCAACTTCTTTTCCATCTTAATAAGAGTTTCATTAGTTGTTCTTCTCATGAGGCCATTTAAACAGGAGAACCAGTAGATACTTCAGTAGTCAGAAGTAATGTTTCTCTACCTAGAAGATACTCCAAATCTTCACAGATAAATAATAAAAACTACCCTGTTTTCACTGTTATAAGATAAACATATATCTTGCTCCCTTATTTCGGAGAGATTTTCATAAATGCATCTTCCCTGAAAGTGTACTTTGAGTTAGACATTTGCAAGGAGGAACACTGCAAAAGGACAGAGATAGAGAAAGACGGCAGGAGAGAAGTTTTACTGTTCAGATAAAAAGAACCTCAATGACTAAGTTGAAGAATTGGCAAAGAAATCCTATGGAAGTAGGCAGTTAAGGAAATGTCTAACAGGTGAAAGTGTTTGGCACAGGACTGAGCTTTGGACTAAATCTGTTGTGCCACACTTGTGACAACAGGCAAAACAGGGTTTAAGTAGAAGGAGATGAAATCAAAGGACAGGAGAGTGGGCAGCGCACCAGGTCTAAGAATGAATAGGAAGATTCAAGCAATGCTTAATCATGCAGAGACCAGGAAAAAAAAGAGAAAGAAAAGGAAAAAAAAAATACAGCATTTTTGCCTATAGCTGAAACAGTTGTGAGAACGTGGAAATCAGGATTAAGAGGAGTTTTATGCTGCATCCATCTAGTTTTTGTGTGCTCTTCTTCCAGCAAACCTCCAACGGGGCAGAAACAGGTTATTTTTGGACTTTGTTTGAAGAAATGAATCTTGAACTTCAGTCAGCTCCAAAATGCACTGCAAAACAGTCTGCCTGACACTTTGAACCTGAAGAATTCTTGTTTTTATTTAGATTTTGATGTAGCCCAATTTTTTTTCAATATTTCAAAGAATTTGGGATTTCAGATGTGTCAATCCTCTATTAGCTTACCTTCTATATAAAATATTCCTCATAGTTTTGTATGTTCCATCTATAAACAGCTCTCTGATCCCACAATGAATGCAAACAAGTAAAGCCTCAGGTGTGCAGAGCTCTCTGCGCAGGAAAATTAGTGTGACATAATAGGTAGGTGTAAGGATTAGACTGAGGATCACATTACAGGATTAGGGCACATATACATGCAATGGATTTTGTAGGAAATTACCAGCCTTGCATTAGTTGCAGCCTCAGAGTCCTATTTATAGTATAATCTGCTCCCAAGTCAGGTTGAATTAATATCCTTATCCTTTTTGCATAGACTAGTTGGTATATTCTTGGTACAATTTTCAAGACTAATCTTTTATCTAGGATGGCATTTGCTGTTACAGTGCAGTTTAAAGCTCAGTACAGAATTTGTGTCAGCACTTTTTGTCCCATAAAGAGCTGAAATTAAAACATTGAAGTAGATAATGCAGCCATGGTCCAGAAAAAAGCTCACAGCTTCTTCCAAGCTCATAATAACTGAAGAATATAAAATCCATGGGCACTTTCTAAGTATTGTTTTGGGATTTCTTGGCCATGAAAAAGGTTTCCAGGTGTTCTTCTGAAGCACATTTATTTTACATGAAATAGCATCTTATTATGCTGCTTGTACTAAAAACCTCCCCAGATTAAGGTTTAAATTAATTTGTTTCATACTAAGGAACAGAAACCTGTGATCACATTCAAGTACTTGATCTAGTGTCAAACAGCAGAGGTGGGAATTATTCTATCTAGTGATTTAGTGGGATCAAATAATGTGGAATCAAATTCATGATGAGCTGAAACATTCAGTTGGGAATTGAAGATTTGTACAGAATTAGTTTTCCCACCTTTTGGTATAATTTTTTCTACTTAAGTTGTTCTACCAGGTTATTCACAGGAAACAACAATCAAAAGTCTCACAAAAATACAAGTTCACAAGCTTACTCAAGTGAACTAAGAAATATATGAACAATATGAACTTTATGTATTTCTCCACTACCTGATCATCTGACAGAAGATGAACACGGAAAATTAAGGGAACCTCTATCCAATTTTTCTTCATGATATATATACACAGGTAAACATGTAGGTGCAGTTTATGGTGTTATCTCATTGGTATTAGCTTACAATTTTCCTAAGTAAATTTAACATTTCTAAAATATACATGCCAAATAAACTTCTAGGCTCTTGAAATCTAAACAGCTGTTTTTTCCATTAGAAATTTAGGTCAGATATTTACTAGGCTGGTAAAGAAGCAGACATTATCTATGCTCTGTAAATGGTTAGAAAGATAAATTTACAGCTGGAACATTCTAGAGTTTATTGCCCTGGGCAGACAATTGTCACTCACAGTAGTTTTAGTTTGTTATATTTTTTTAGCAGTTGAGATAAGCACTTTTCTATTTTTTCTCTAATTGTCAAAACATACAGCTATTTTTTATATTTCATGATAAACTATGTGCAGAATAAACACTTGAACAAGTGTTTATTGTAAAGAACTGAAAGTTTCTTTTAAAGAACTGAAATGTGATCATAACTATTGCAGAAACCAGGGTTTAAGAGGTTTCAGTTACAAGACAAAAAGAATTATTATAATAAACAATAAGCAAACAGTCAATGAAAATGCCTGCTGAAAAAGACAAGGATTGTAGTGATATAACTGAAATAATATTTGGTAAACAAGAAAAGAAAGCATTTGGCAACCAACAGGCCACAGTAGGTTATTAGATAAGTAAAAGAAGAGTCCTATTGCCTTATTCTATCACTTTCATTTAGTATTTTTCTTGTACAAAACTCAGAAAAACCATTCAAAGTGTAAGTTGTCACTTAGTAACTCCTAACCTGCCTTTGGAATTAATTCTCTCCTCTTTGACAAGACATGCAAAGGTTATAAATTGATGCTGTGGTTCTCAGATTTATTTTAATAATTTTTCACTAATCCTGTTGTTCTTCACAAACATTTACTTTCAAAACTCTGAATGAGTCTTCCAAATTTGGAATATTGGCATATTTGAGTACACTTCCAGATTTTGGAATGAATACTCTACATTTTTCACAGCTGCTAAATATTGATATCCTTCTCTTAAAAGTTCATCTCAATCAATTTCACATAGTAACAAGCTTATTCTAACACCTCTGATATTTGGGCCTCTTATCCTACCTAAAATAGCACAAAATGTAAGATTGCATTTGGATTTTCACACTCTTTAAACCAAAATATGGACAACCATTGCATTTCACATTAAGTATTACCACATTTTCTTACTCTGAAGAGTAATATGAAATAACTTTTGCAATTTATTTTTTGTTTATCTTTGGAATATTTGTATCTTTACAAATATTGTGACAACAATATTTACAAAAATTAAAAAAAAATTTTACAAATATTTAAAAAATATTTACAGCATCTTGTGACTAATAGGTGAGAATAACAAGAATTACAGTAGAGAATCTTATATCTCGGTTGAGATTGCAATATCATATTGACTAAAATAAAGGGCATGGATCAGCTTCACCCTGTTCAAACTTCAATTAAGGTCAGGTAAAACACTGAGTTCAAGGTACTAACAACTAAAAATGAATTTTTAAAGGTTTTTAGGTGATTAAAGAGGAAGGTTGGAAAGGTAGAGGATTTTACAAAAATGTTTATTTGCTTTGTGTAATTTTGCCTCCTGAGGATCACTTGGCTTTTTCTGGAAGTCTCAATGGAGGCATAAGAAGTTGTTCTCACTTTCTCCTCCACTGTGAATGAAGAAAATTAATTGTAGCCATCAGGACTCCCATTCTTCTTCTCTCCGGTCTTAATATCGCCTTATAATCATTCCCTCACCCGGAACATTTGACAAGGCTTAAATCTTATCCAGCCCATTTTGATAAATCCGAGTGAGGCAGGTTGCTCCAAGGACCACCATGCCAGGCAATGCTGGACACGTCAGCAGAGAGCAGAGATGAGTGATCAGGGGCAGGAACCTCCTCAGCCATGCAGCAGCAGCTGCTGAAGGAGGATGCAGTCAGACCCTGAACACTTTGGAAGTCTGGCCCTTGCATCATGTGTGATCTGGGCCCTCATCCTCCGGTGTAGTCACATCACTAAAAGAGCAGCCTTACCACATGAAGCAATTTTAATGAACATGTAAGAAGTATGTGAAAGCTTCTGGAAAGAATTAACTTTTAAAATGTGCTTTGAAATATTAATTTGGACCAGATGCTTCCTCAGGTGAAAATACAAGCTATTGACCTGCAGATTGATAACCAGTTCCATCATTCATGTGGCTTTGGGTTAAAGAAATGTGGTAGAAGAAGTTGGATACTATTTTCACAGCTAGATGTTCCTCCATTTCTATAGTTTAATTGGACAATATGCTACTATGAATATTATAACTAGCAGAAGTTTGTTCAAATTCATATTTTTACTGACCACAGGTTGAATTACAGGAAAGGAGCTTGTATGAGCATTTTTTGGCCCGCTTCAATTCAGCCATATACACAACTGCTGCAAATACTTTAAATACAACTTGTACTCAGGTAAGTACATGCTTTTTTCTGTACTTAATTTTCTGAAAAAGAACTTTGAATCAATGCTCTAGTACTGTAAGCACAAGCTTAATGTTCTTCAGAGCTAATCCAGCAAAACACTTAAAACATATACTAATATAGGACTGGTAATATGCTTAACATTAAGCTCTATTTAGTGAAATACCCTTAGCACTTGTTGCAGTGTATTTTGTAAGATAAGCATACTCAAGTATTAAACTCTCAACATGCATTTTTCCAGGACTGTGGTCAATGTTTGCCTCCAGCCACAGCATGACCTGATTATTTATATGTTTTAAAGCTCCTGAATAGACAGAAAGCCTAGGTCTCTGCTGGTGTAATTATACTGATGGCACTGGAGGTACAGCACTGCTTCCAGTCCTTGGCTCTAAACACTATAAACATATACATTTTGTGAGTTCCCACCAGATCTATTGTTTTCACTGCAGGTGTCATGGACCTCAATCAGATGAATCAGAAGATTTTTAAAAAAGCTTAAAAACTGAAATAATATCCAGACATGATTAGTTAATTCACTTGTGTGTATTTGATGTGGCTTTAAAAACTAAGTTTTAGATGTACACAGAATTATTTTATCAAAGAAGGATCTTTCTTAGCAGTTTCACTTAGATTTTGTTAAGGCAACAATCCATTCTCTTTCCTTAAAAACCTAAAGAAAGTGTTTCAATAGCTGTTATGTAACATTTGAAATTGGAAAAAGATAAACACAATATTTCCAGCTATGGTCTAAATGGAAAATTGACACTAAAACTGGGGGAGGGAGTCTTCTCCCTTATATGCTTTGCACATGTGTTGTCTCACAGCAACTTATTCTATGTTTCCTTCATTAGTATTCTCACTTTTTAAACAGCCTACACATGCTGAAATTCCCATATCCCATTTCTAACTATTTGCCTATTTTGTAATTAGATTATGGATGATAAATTAGTAAAAACTGAACATAAACAAGATATTATTTTATTTGAGGAGTACCATTCCCATTCACCAAACACTGTTTTTAACATCAGCAAGGCTTTATCTGCAATACAGGACTGCATGTAACTCAGTGTTATTGTTTATTATTAAATGGGCAAGTGATATATTTCACAAACACATCAGCAATGAAGCAGACTCCAGAGACAGCAATACCCAAGATGCATTGGCCCAAGACCTATCATATTGCTGTAACATTTTCCTTTCAGAAATATAAATACTGAGATAAAAGTGTGTGCCATAAAAATTCTTTTATAAACCTGTCTCTCCACAGCCCACATTCAGGTGGTTACATAAGTACATGAATGATGTTAAGCAAATGAGTTATTATAATGAAGTTAAATACACAATTCCTATCAAACTAACGTTTAAACACCTTTTAATGTCTTTGTACATTTTCATGGAACATTTAACAAGGCCTAAATCTTTTACCACTTATTAAAACAGAGAGGCTCTCTTATGCAAAATCTAAGTGATCAGCTAAAGAGAAAAGATTAGACAATAAATGAAATATTTTTTTGCTGAGTACCCATGTGATTTTGAATATTACAAAAGCTGCTTATTTGCATCACAAGGGCTAGATACACAAAAACATTTAAGCACTGAGTATTCTTCCTTTTCAGCATGATACAATTATCATATTAGAAAGAGAATGAGCAGCTGTTAGGTAAATCTGTGCTGGCCAAAATCCACATAAATAAATACATACTAAAACAAAAGAGGTACCTCACCCAGTTTGGGACACTGAGTGTCAAATGTTACCTACTCCTGGCAGTTCCCATTCACACTTCAGTGAGCACTGGTATTTCAAAGAATGCTCTCAGGGATACCTCAGCAATCTGTACTTAAATTGTACTGAAAGTGTATTTCTATACACAAAATCCTCAGGGTAGGGGAAAGGGCCTGAGAGGAAGGAAAAGGAAGTTAGGAACCTTTTTGGAGGCTGCTAAAGCAGCTCTGACAACCTTTTTAGAGTCTGAAAAGAGAATAGCCAATCCCAGTCACAGGGATTCTGGTGAAGCATATTAAGATCTCACAAAACCAGCTTCAGTTACTGATTGATTTCCCTGTCATCCACCTCCCAAGACTCTTACCATCCCCAATTTCCTTCTGCATTATCACTTAGAGCCATCACTGACTCTTTTCCTTTCAAAACTTTGTTTTAGATTTTTTCCATTAAACACATGGAATATGAGTGTATATTTTTTTCCCTAGTTTCTACCTAAGCACATAATCTGACACTTTGTGATATTGAGTGAGATGACTTAAGGATAGTGTATCAATACTAGCAATTAATTTCCTTCCTTTTATTGCTTTGAACAGCCGTTCAATCTAATTTTCAGGATTAATTATTTTCACTTCCCACCGGTACTGCAGACAGAACACAATGAGCATCCGAGAAAGCTGAAACCAATCCAGCTTCTCATAAAAGCCTTTAATAATTTGATTTTGCTCATCTGTCCTGATTTAAAAAGGTCTGCTTCAAGTCTTGCAAAACAAATTCCAAATTCAATTTAAACTAGGACTTTCACTGCATGGTACTGGCAGGCTTGCAGTATATGGTACTCACATCAGAACTCATACACATTCCTGTTTACTTTAAGCCAAAAAAAGTCCTCCCTTGGTAATACTGCACACGAGTAGAAATAGAAAAGAAATTCTAAGAACTTTCTAGACTGAGTGACAACACATGCTAGGAACTTTACAGTTCATTCTAATCTTAAAGTAGGATGCCACCTACTGCTAAACAGCCTGAACTAAAAATAAGAGAAACCAGTTCCCTAATGTCATTAGGTAACATGGAAGCAAAAATGACTAATGTTTCATGATTCTGATGCAAAAGTCCAGTTCTCAGAAAAGAGCTTCACACCCAGCTTATCATGTAAAAATTGGTGCTCTACTGCTGGAGCAGCAGAGTTCTTTAGAGTTAATTGGAAAAGTACATGCACTCAAAAGGTAAGGTTATACTTATGGAAAGTAGCATCACTTTGTGACATAAATTTAGTTTTTGCCTGCCAAGTTTGTTCTCTCATTCCAGTTCACTGAAGATAGCAGAGGAAGTCTTTGGCTCAAAAGCTCTGGATTGTTTGCTCAGTGGGCAAGTCACTGATTATTGCTTTGATATCTAAGAGTTTGTTACAGTTTGGGGGAAAAAAGGGAAAATTATGGTAGAAATAAAAATATTCTATCTACTCGGCATAGGCAGTTTACTTTCAGCTTCAAACCTGGCTAGCAACATATCTATAAATGTACATGAATGTTTCCAATGTTCCTACCTGCAGAGTGTTCTATAAGTCTTTGCCTTCTCTCATATAATCTAAGAAGAAAATTCACTACTACTACAACCAACCAACAAACAAACAAACAAACAGAAAAGCAGCCTAAAGCAAACAAAATCAGCTTAACAAGTTCCTTCCTTGGTGCTCCTAACTTCCCTGGAAGAGTTTCTGCCTCCTTACTTTTGGCAGTGGAATTTGTTTAATAGCTGCTCAATGAACCAAAACAGAAAATTCTTCTAGATTCAGTGTAAACTTCAAGAATCAAATTCCTTTGCCAGCCTGTATGTTTCCTCTGATTCAGGTTATACTGTAGCCCTGCCAAAATCTGTGTCAGCACAATGTGTGGGACAAGGTTCCTAGCACAAGGTCTGGTGACACAGATTTCTGAAGCCACCTCTGCGGCCAGAGGCAGTGCACAGTGCAGTTCCTTAAAGTGAGTCCTCTGCTCACAAATTGAAATGAAACAGACATTTCAATCACATTTTAATTACGTGTTACCAAGTCAGGAAAGAGCCACAGCAATTGGACAAATGCTTTATATTTTTTACACAAGAGAGAAGTATTGAACAGCAAACAAAAATAGTGCAGACACCCTCCACTTCCATTTGTGTTTCTGCACACAACTCCTCAGTGAAGCACTTGCAATTTCCAGAGATGACAATTTGTAACAGAAAAACATACTGATTTACAGGCTAGAGAATGAAATAATAGGTTTTCCTAGGGTGTTGAGACCATTTTGGGTGTCCTGCACACCTTAAGGCCAGCAGGAAAGTACTTTGCCGCTACTCTCAACTAATTTTGAGCTAGGTTAGTACTACCTCTTTAACAGAATCAGACAACTTTTTTATTTGAATTAAAATACCAGAGCCAACAAATAAGGGATCTTGAAAGAATGGCATCAATCCATCTACAAGTCCTACCACTCACTGCACAAACTAACTTATGATATATAGCAGGATGAAATTTTATTAATGTACCATATATTAACATAATCAGCTTGTTTTGTGAGATTAATCAAGACCTTAAAAGAAGAATACAAAGACTCTTTTAGGGGAAGAAAGGCATCAAATACAGCCTGGCTGTAATACCAAGTGCTTCCTAGCCATCTAAGAGCTTGGTTCAGAAAATCCAAACGTCTTCTCTCCTACATCATACGTGAGCAGTATTTTAAGCATATGTCATAGTCTTCCATCTATTCATCACTAGGCAATCACACAAGTTTCAAATACATGCAGCAAATTGTGTAAGGATCAAGCTGAACTGCAATGTCTAAGCATACCACAACTTGTAAATGCAACAACAAACAGGGAGTCACACACTTCGAAATTACCAGCTCTCTAAGGAACCAAGACCCGACCATGATTAGTCTAGCTTCTAATCATCTGCTCACCGAACTCCCAATCCCCCAGGTCATTTAGAGAACCTTTTATTTCAGGTGTGTAATTGCAATAATTAAACTTTATATTTCTGGACCTTTACAGAATTACTTCAGCCTTCAGAGATCAAGAGGGAACACTTGTATAATTCCCTCTCTTACTCAGACACAGCCTGCTCATTTTTGTGTGGTATGGGACTGGCCATACGTGTTTCCTCAGAATCTACTCAAAAATGTGACTTCTGATGATATTATCAAGAAAACACCATTATAAGCACATGCATAAAGGGACCAGAAGGAACCTACAGGAAAACACTGTATGAAACTGCTCAGTGAAACAACTTTGCCGCTCTGCTGTGTGACAGCAAAAGTTGGCCCAAAAGGCACTATGAATGTGAATGTGACTGTTCAAAAACTCAGCACAGACCTCCTGTGCTTCACCCACTTTTGTGGGTAATTATGTGTATTGGTTCTGCACGGCCTGGTTTTTGGCAGCGGGGAGGCTACAGGGTGGCTCCTGTGAGAAGCTGCTAGAAGCTTCTTCTGTGTACAGGAGAGGAAATTGCTGGTGTCTCCAAAGATGGACAGGTTGCTGGCCAAAGTTGGACCAATTATAAATAGTGGTAATGCCTCTGGGATAAAAGATTTGAGAAGAAATCAAAACAAAAGCTGTGGTGCAGTTTCAATTGTGATTAGAGAAGAGCAGAGTGAGAATAGCTCTGCAAACACCAAGGTCAGTGGAGAAGGAAGGGCAGGAGGTGCTACAGGGGTGGGGGGCAAAGGTATTTTTAAGGGCTCTCACTTCTCATTATCTTGCTCTGATTTTGTTAGTAATTAAAAAAATTAATTTCATATTTCTAAGTTGAGCCTGTTTTTTCTGTGATGGTATTTGATGAGTGATCACTCCTGGCTCTTATCCCAACTTATGAACCTTTGTTAAGTTTTCTCTCCTCTGTCCAGCTGCAGAGGTGAGGGAGTGAATGGCTTTCCCGGGTGCCTGGCATTTGGCCAGTGTCAAACCACATCATTATGTTAACCCAAGGAGTGAACTTTTTGTGATTACAAACGGAAGAATTCTGAATATTGATTGTCAGATTAAAGACTGAGAGAAGAAACCTAGTAAAAAGCTTAATCTCACAATCCTAATTAGTGAAATTAACAGCAATTATGAAAACCACTTGATGCATTTAATTCCAATGGACATTACAAACCATTTCCAGGAAAGCCTCTGGAATCTGATTTTCTATGGGAGAAACCCAAAGCTCTCATACTTTGTCTCATTACCTCAAAATCAATTATGTCGCTTAAAACCTATTCTGTTTCAAATGTGAAAATTTTAGATCTATCTAGTGTTAGATGTTTTCCTGGCAAAATTAGGTATTTCAAACACTTAAACACTCCATAATTTTTTTTTTCTAATGCTTAAAAGAAGATTTTTAATACTGTTGCTGTTCAGAGAGAGAATATTTCTCTAATATTGATATTTTGAATCCTTCATTCATAACCTCATTTAAAGGAGAACTCAGAGGACTTTTTTAGATGGCTATTTAATAATTCCTTCACTATTTTATTTTCTTTCATATCCACCTACCTCACCTCTTACTTAGCATGGCCTTTCACATATCCTACAAACAAAAAGAGTGAGCCCAAACCAGAAATTCATATTTGGACTCAACCTCAAGAAACAGCATTCCAGCACTTTAAGAAACATTTTGACCCATTTCAGGCATAGGGTTAACTCTCTTCAAAGGCACAGCAGCATTGATTTTTAAATCAGAGCAACAGGTGTTTTAAACAGTCCTGTTGTATCATTCTTTGCACAAACCTTATTTATTAATCAAGATCTGACAAATTTTATTTCGCACCGTGCACACAAAACCAAGCCAGCAACAGAAACAGGCTGTTAGCAAGCTTAACACATACAGAGGACAGTCTCAAGCTACGTCAGGGAAGGTATAGGCTGGATATTAGGAAGAAATTTTTCACCAAAAGAATAATAAAGTACTGGGATGCTCTTCCCAGGGAGGTGGTAGAATCACCATTTGTGGATGTGTTTTAAAAAAGACTGGACGTGACGTTTGGCGCTATAGTACAGTTGAGGTGTTAGGGCATAGGTTGGACTCGATGATCTTAGAGGTCTCTTCCAACCTCATTATCCTGTTATTTTGCAATATTCAAGTGTCTCACTCAGAAATTCTGGGTTATAAATTGTGCCTCAATTAATAAATTCCTATTGCACACATCTAAAATATTTTCTCATATAGTTTGTCACAACACTTCTGGTTTAAGCAGGGTTAACGGTGTCCAGGAAAACAACAGTCACACGCGGATTCTTATTACAACACTCCTGTGGGTGTTGTTTCAGCGCTTTTTCCCCCTCGGCTCCCCCGAGCAGCCCCCGGGCGGCTCCATCCGGGATCGGGCCGGGATCGCTCCCGCGCTGGGACCGGCGTGGCACGGCCGCCCCCTGGCGGCGCCTGCCCGCACTGCGCTCGGTGTGACAGGACGAGGCAGGCCGGCGACAATCCCGCGTCACCCGGCCCTCTAAACATCCTTCATACCAGCTTCATGCAGCGACAGGAGTTTAGACCGGGGGCTGTCTTCCTCCTCCTCTTTGCTATGTGAAGGATGAGGGAGTCATACAAAAAGAAATAGCTTGACTTTAGGTGGGAGTAATGGGAACAATAACAAAAACTGATCCTGTGCTTTGCTGTTACACCTCCCACAAGTTACTAATGACAGAGGCCAAATTATACAAATGTATTAATTGGTGAAGTCTGATAGCTCAGAAAGGCCTGTTGTCCCTCTATCTGTTCACAGCAGCTGTACGTGGTAAAAGTGTTTAAGTGAAGTAGGATCCAGCAGGGCTTGCTTTTGATCTTTACAGGATACTATGTAAAATTGGGGTTGCATGTCTTAGGAAGCTGAGAATGAGAAAAGAAACAGGCATAACAAGATATTTTCTCTTTTTTTTTTTCTTTTTTTTTGGGGGGGGGATAACTTAGAAGCTTATAGAAAAATAAAGCGGTTTAAACTGTGAATGTTAACGTGTCAGATAGCTGCGTCTCTGTCTGTGTATCAAAAACTGGAGCCTTGAACTCTCAGGAGCAAGCCTAATATTCGAATTAGCGGTGAAGTCCCACTGAAGCCCTGTCCCTAGAATACCTAAACTTTCACTCTCAAAACAGCACACAATTAATTGAGCTCTCTCTGCCAGCTTCCCACAGGCTGTACGGGAGTTCTCTGCCGTATTTCTCTGCCATTTCCTACTGCCCAATGAAGCCAAACACACTACATTAACCTTTAGTTACTTCTATTTTGTCTCTACCTCAAATATTCCCTTACAAGTCTTTCTCCTCAGCAACCCACATTTTTTTCCTGTCTCACAATATTTCTTGTACTATGCAAGCACACTGGCACACATTACCTACTCCAATAATGCTATTGGTCTTGAATGCTCCAATTACAACTTCTCCAGCATTTCCAAATTTTAATTCTGCATTTACTCACTATTGTGAAATACTTTCCAACTTAACAACAAAACTACTTGCTTGAAAACTGACCCCTTTAATCATTATTACAAAGGCAGGCCCAACAGTAAAGCCCAGAAAACAGCAATTGGCATGTTTGTGCAGCAGTTGGAAATAACAGATTTTATTTATCATTTAGTATCTGACAACTCCAGAATGAAGCAAAAATATCACAGGAGAGCAGTCGGATCCCGTTTATGTTATCTATAATCTCCTTTTTATTCCTCTTAATTACTTGTGCTTTGTTCCATACTAGACTATGTTTTTCTTGGAACAAGAGTGTTACTCATCTAGGGTACTTATGAAATACTTGGACATTCAGATTAGATTTTTTTTGTGTGCGTAGAAAAACAGCAGATGATAATGAAAACAAAAGGTAACAGGTTACTGACTTGTGGTGAACTCAAATTTGTGGCTCATGTTTTCAATTTAGATTAATGAGTACCATAAAACATTATATAAGCTTAATAATTAGTGTGGGGGCATTTTGGCAGACTGTTAGATTTAGTAATTATATTTAAAGCCCTGATACTTCATTCATTGTGGACTTTTGTCTCCTGTGAAATTAATTACTATTCTTTCAGTGTAGAGACTCTATTCTTGGAAAAGTCCAAGTCAGGATGTGTACTTACAAATCCTACCAGCTAAGGAAACTTACTGCAAGCCGTGTTCACATTTTCAGGGCACAAAGTAGCTCTTGCAAACTCAGCCCTACCAGTGGAGTGGTTATTATGGCTACTTCAGGATTGATTTTAAGCGTGGGTCCAACCTTATGCTTGAGTTCATACTTGTCTGATACAAGTCACATGGTCGTAAACCCAGACTGGGGTGAGGAACAAATCCTGTTTCCGTGGCACCCATTAGCACAGGTCCAAGCACTCATTTGTATGTTCTGAAGAGCAGTGTACAATGTTCTGAAGAACAGTGGTACCTTCTCACTCCACATCTCCCATGCCAGCTACAAAAGTGTCCATCATACATGGCTGAGGTAGGAGAAACAGGCCCAGAAACAATGCACCATTGAAGTGGCAAAGACAAAGTTGCTCTGCCTTCTCAACAGAAGCACGTGCCGTCAAGTCTTTGCAAAATGTCCCTCCACCAAGACCGGGCCACCTGTGGGTGCAGGTCCCAGGGCAAGCCACACCTCTGCCATTCTTGTGCCTGTGCTTTGGCAGATGGTCATACTGGTTTGCCAAAATGGAGTTGCTCAACATGTGCCTGAAAAGGGTGGGAACTACCAAAGGCAGATTTCTGGAACACGTACAGTATAAAACCACAAAGCTGTGAAGCATTAAAAATATATTTAAATCCAAGAAAAGTTTATGAAATATATACAGAAGTGCTTACCCTGGCAACAGTGGTTAATTAGACTCAATAGGAATTAGTAGCGGTAGAAGCAAGAAGAAAAATTACACTTGTGCTGGGGCACATTGAAAACTGTAAAATGGGGCTTTGTAGATCCAAAGAACAAACAGAAAACTGCTGTTATTTACTTCTGTTAATGGCTTATCAGCTTTCAACTTTCCCTTTAGTGCTAAAAACATGCAGCACAGCTTTGACACACCTAAAATACCATACATATGTGTGGGAAAAGTCTGTGTGCATTTGTCATTCTAGGGAGATAAAATATCAGTAGTGGCACATGGCCTGATAGGAATCATATTGTTCATGACTGGAAGGTGTTCAGAAACAGGTGCAGTGTGAAAATAAATATCTTGTTTTCTAATTTTATTGCTAAGGTAAAAAAGTAAACTTCACTGTTATTTTGAAAATACTGGATTTTTTTTAAACTTCAGCAGCCAAGCAAAGTGGTGGGGTTTTTCTCCATCCTGACCCTGTCAAGCTTAGAGTTTGATTCTAATGAGAGAAATCCAACCCAAAACTTGCTACCTGGAATCTCTTTGAAAAACACACTGTAAAGCAAAAGAGAGAAATTAATCTCTACAGCTACTCCAGTAAAACATTAATCTATCCTTCCATACCTCAGTGGTGGAGCAGTTTTCATCCCTATCCATCATTAGCACACAGCATATATGTACTTAAATATTTAGTTTCTACTTTGGTCACATCTACATAGATGTTTTAAAAATAGACCTTACTGCATTATTAAACTGAAATGTTAGTTCCCAGGATAAAAATAACAAATATTCATCCTGCAGTAAGATTCTCTGCAAGAGTTGTGAATGATTTAGAGTTAAGCCGTGCCAGTGCACTGTATCACCTTCTTTTTCCCAAGAGCTATCTGAAGGAATTTGGAAGAACTGTCTTGAAAACAAGAAATTTTTTGTCACAAAGGTGGAGTAAAAGCACCAGAGGAATCAATATAAATTGCATCAACAACAATCAGTTTTCAATCCAAATCCAACAGTTCCTGCAAAATGTTTCAATCTAGCTTCTAGTAGCACACACTCACACAGACATCCTAGTGCTTCATTATAACAATCAAATCAAACATTTATTGCTGTAATCTGATAAGCTGACAAAAGTTTTCCTCACCTTTATTTGCCTTCATGATGTTAAAATATTTAAAGCTGCGGCCTGCCTGCCTCCCTGATGTTCCCTGCACACTCCCACACAGATCTGCAGCTGATGGAAGTCAGTCCAGCTGCACCAAGGCAAATGGAGCCATACTGACAGACTCCCCTGGGAAGCCATCCCCTCTGTTACATGGTGACCACAAGCAAGTAACATGTGCAAGAAAACTCTCAGGCCTATTGTGGACTCAAAAGACTTCAGTTCCCAAAGGTCAATCGGACAATGGAAGTAGTGGTGTTGCTTTGCCTGAACTGAAGTTTTTCAGAAGAACAGATTTCTGCTACTTCATACTTTCTCCAAATTGAGTTTTTCTTCATTCTTAAGATCTTTCTAAAGGCTGGCATAACCACAATATGTAGAGTGAAGAAGCATAAAATATTGTAAATATAAAGAAAAGATCATTAACAAGCATAATTTTTGAGCTAAATTCCATCTAGAAGCACATTGAGCTTTTAAGTCATATTTAGTATTACTTAACACATTTTTAAACATCTCAACACAAACTGTAAATGCAGTCTGAATGTTTTCCATAGAGAAGAGACTTGCTGCTGCATGATAGCCAATTTAAGTGTGTGTCTGTGGGTTTTTTTCTTTCATTAAGTGGCAATTCAGCTCTTCATCTTTTCCGATTTTCTTTACTCACTTTCAAGCAATTACTGCTGGGGGCTCTGATGTTAATGAGTTATACACAGCATATTTAGAACTGAAATACGCTTTTAGAGTATGAAGTTAAGTTAATGGAAGCATCAACCTGAATAGATGTAAAAGCCAGACATCTTTGATATCAGTGCTTGATTGATTTTATAAGTCAGGTGTTCACATGAATAAGTAACCCTTACTTAGCTCAAGGAGCATTTTGACAAGAAATTTGCACTGATGAGCTATAAAGGCAGTCTTTTTATAAGACTCTACTTTGCATTGTCTCTCATATTTTTTGATCTTGTTTGCTTTCTCTCTTTAGTAATCTAAATCCTTATCAACATTGCAGATCTCTATATTATCATAAAAGCTGTCATACAGCTACTTATAAAAATCCCTAAAAATTAAGAAACATGAAACTACTGATATGAAAAGCAAACCCCTGCTCCTGCAAATATTATACTTTTTTTATGAAGGGCTCTTTATTGTATTCTCTTAACTTTTGCACCAGAATACTGCTTGTAAGTGTTGACCAAGTTTCTTTTTCCATGGAGTTCAAAACGGTTGACATTTAAACTAATGTAATTTTTAAATATTCTTCTATCTATCTATTGTTTATTCATGCTGACTAAAAACTTTAGAAAATTTCAATAATAAAATCCAAGAGGTATTTTAAGTACTGTAGTACTTAAGAGCATAGAAACTTAATCTGTTTTACTAACCACAGAAGTTGTCAGACTTTTAACTGCATAAAGACAAAGTTAACCAGATTTTGCATCTTATTTCCCTGTTTTTAAGCTTCATTTTCTTTTGCTTAAACTAAATCCCTAATCTGAAATGCAATTGATTATATTAGACTAATGGTGCAGAGTTCACCTACCAGGAATTGTTACTTTGCTCCTAGTGAATATTCATGCATCACATGAAAGAGACACCTAGATCTGCTTCAAATGTACAGCCACAGAGAACAAATGTGAAAAGGAAAATTCCCAAAATGACATTTTATTATTAAATCCTTTCTTCTATTGCAAGTAGGAGGAACTCTCGTCTTCACTGAAAACTTCCAGCAAGTTCTCCTTCTCTGCAACACCCCACCACCTCTGCACCCAAGGACTTTTAGAAGAAGCATTATCTGAAAAACTCACTTGATAATAGCTATGCTCCAGAATTTTTAGCCAAAACTAGAAAATTTGTGGAAAGAGAAAATAAACCAACAAGATACATTCATTTGCTAATCACAACGTACTGTATAAAATGGAAGAACTTACCAGTGGAAGCTGCAGACTTTCTACACCTTAGTAGCTTTAACATAACAAAATCACAACAAAAAATATAGAAAAGCAGAGACCAGAATAGTTACCTAGATCCTTAAACACCCTAGGACAAGGGCACATTAATTCAATTTACATCCTTTTTTACACGCAGACTTTAACACGTTGAAGGATTCACTGTCTTTCCAGGTGATGAATAGCATTGTTTCATTAGGGTTATGCTAGACCAGAATCACCTGAGGAAATGATGAGACCTGTGCTAATTTCCAGGTGGCTCACATTAATAGAATCCTTCTGGCTTGAAAATGTGTTTATCTATCACAATGCGCATTACTAAGACAATCTTCTATGCAGCCATCAGGTGTCACTCTGTGCAATCAAACACTAAAAATGAAAATTAAATCTCTTCCTCTTAGGTTTCATCATATAGTTGCTCTTTAAACAATAAATAAATAAATAAATAAATAAATAAATAAATAAATAAATAAGGAATTAGAACCTAGCTCTTGTGAAGGACAAATAAAGGGTTTTTATATATTACCATGAACACTTGAATTCTGCCTGACTTCTGGTAAAGGTGAGTTATATAGCCAAAGACTGGTTCATTGTCAGAGGCAGCAAAGTGGGGCTGAATTTCTAGATTATATCTTTGCCTTTGAGCTTATTTATTCTAATTTACCTTACGTGATACAGTAAATCAGGTTTCAGAGCATTACAAAGTAGAGTAGAAACACCACAGCCACAATACGAAGACCAAAACTAGAATATGCTTTTCATATTGACATTTGTCCAAAACACTGTGGAATTATGTCTTCCAGGCAGGCATCATGCCTAGACTAGGTATCACCAACTCTCCAACACTGCTCCACTGTTATGTTAAATGTGATTTTTTTTCTCCCTCACAATCGATATCAACATTGGTTTATGTACACTGGACAATTTAACCCTAACTTTGGTTACTTTGGTGTATACTGTAATCCTGCACTTCACAGACCCAAATCTGTTACCACACAACTGCAGCTGTAAAGCATGTGTAGATCCTGGGAAAGGCCAAGTGAAAAGCAATATTTGATCTAATTCAATGGCAGAGCATCCAAGAATTTGCAAATCATCAACTAGGATTTCTGCAGCTGTGTCATAAAGGCCAGAAAATGGCTTCAAATGCTCATGCCAGTTCAACTCCATCTCATGAAACAAAGAAAGGTTTGCCTGCAAAATGCAAATTAAAAATACTTCAAATATTACTTTGGCAATATTATTATCTAGTTATTGAGGTATAATGCTCAATTTCAAGGTGTTTCTTTTTCTGGTTTTGCATCACGAATAAATCTTACCTGAAAGTTTCAGATAAGCAGCGTTCACACATTGGCTCTGGTATGGTATGGAAACAATCACACTCATTCCAGCTCTCGTGTTTTCAACAATTCTGGACCAAAAAGCACAGTTAGTGGCAGACCCTATCAACTCTTCACCTGTCAAAAACCCCATTGTACCTCTGTCCTTCTGCAGCTTCACACAAACAATAATCTTGAACAGTTTTCTTGGCAGAAAAAAGGATAAAAGATAAATTAAGACAAATAAAGATGAATTTTCAGAGTATGGGCACAGGGAAATCTGAATTCAAATATATCGTCTGATGAGGAATGTCTATGCAGTTTCTGGTGTGCAACCCAACATGGGGGAACAAAAGGGCAGCTGAGCATTACAAAGAGGGATTGCTCTCCATCTGCACTGCCTAGCAGCAGCAGCACCTGACGCAGTCTCTAGAGCAGCAACATTGCCACAATTCAGCACTGCAAACCAGGGTGAGATGCTGGCACATCTGGGTCTAGTGGAGCTCTGACTTCAGCAGGACCAAAATTCAGCCCAGGTTCTTGCTGCCTCGAGAGACAGGAAAGTGTGCTCACAGATATGAAGTAGAGACATTTATACTACCACAAGCTGTAGTTTGTATTTTTATTTTCAAGGCAGAGTCTTATGGAGACCTATTGGATGCTCATGCATTATTAATTTTCTTCAGCTATAAAAATATAAAATGGAGCATACAATAACATGTTGTTTATTGCTTATGCCGGTATGAGGCTCAGAAGCTCGGATCTCCTGCCAGACACTTACAAGCAGAACTGTTCCACTTCATGCTGATGACACTGCTCCATCAAACAGCACTAACCAAATTGCCCAGGGCCTTCCAAACAAACTGTTAAAATGCATTATCAAAAAATAGTCCAATAATACTGCCCATCTTAGTCTTATATTGAAAGTGTGGCTTGGAAAGCCTCCAAATATGTTACAAAAATATAATAGGTTCTGCAGATTTGCTTCTGAAATTCCAGCCATTTTACATCACTGTCCTTAGTTGAATGACAGCTGATAGCTATCACAATATTTAGAGGTTTATAAAGAAAAATGTTCCACTTTAAAGGTAGCAATGTGTTTGCATCAAATTTTAACATGCTTAATGACAAAGACTCCTGTTTATCTGGAAAAGTTGCTAATACCGGTCTGCTGGTTTCTCTAAATATTTCACAATAATTAAAAACATTACTTCATTCCAAAGAACAAATGCATTCTTGTTCCCTCAGCTCTTTACCACAGAAAAACTAGATTTTGTACTATCAGAAGATCACCTTCATACCATTAATTTCTGGGCATGTTTGATTTTTTTTCAAGTTTGATTTTTTTTTTCAAGTAAGAACTTCAGTCAACACGTCTGAATTAGTAGAATAAAGCTGCCCTTATGTATGTTTATTCCAGTGATGAAAAAAGAGAGACACCTTCTTTTAGTTAGTTGAGCATCATTCTCTTGGTAATTGTCAGTCTTGTCCATGTCTTCTGCTTCTTCCTACAACTTCACAGTGTTTTCAGCATGGAGGAGCAGCTGGTAGGGCCACGTCATGGGAAGCAGGCAGCTTTCAGACTGATGCTTCAGTTCCAGAAGCATCATGACTTGTGTGGTCTCCTAGAAACTGGGAGATGTTCAATGTTGTCCACGTTGTCTTCTCAAGGAGACAATTTTCAAGTCCCCTTGGAAAACAGCAGAAGGTTAAGAGCCTTTCTGTAATACAAATTTCCCACTTGGAGCAAGTGCAAGCTTTTGTGCTCATGAAATTCCTCTTTCCCACAATCTGTGTATCCAGTTGCTAGCAGATCCTCTGCGGTATACAGTTGGCCAACTCTGTATTGGCAAATTGTGTCATGTATCAGGAACAGATCTGTGAAAGAAAACTGTAGCTGCTGAACACCTGACATGAACACTCCTGGTGATTCTTCCAACATGCATTAGGGAGTGCAGCTTCCACTTCAGTTTCATCTCCAAGTTTGAACCATTTCAAAATGCAAATATGATGGCAATGGGGATTGAGAGGTGATTCACTGCAAAAAAATTCTCCTGACCTCAAGAAAAATTCCTTTGAAAGCTTCTTCATGCTTTAGCCTCCAAAATTCTATAAATTCTTAAGAGACAAACTGATGTCTCAAAAATTGATAAAACTTTTTTTTTTTAGATTAACAGGTTTTAGATTTCATTTAGTCAGAAGACTTCCCAGGCCTGAACTTACTTGTCTCTATCTAACACTCAGTTGAGGGGTTTTATTTGAGTGTGGTTAGTAAAGTAAATAAACCCAGCAATATTTAGATGGTAGAAGTGGCTTATATGATGTAAAAAACTGGAAGGTGTATCTGTATTTTTTGCCTTTTTATTTTCACCTATTTTCCTTGGTGAATTTGATTAATACAATAGAAGCAGCACCAACAGAGAGGTCTAGATATGTCCTAGCACACTGTGAGCACAGTGAGTAAGGTTCTGCAGATAGTTTTGTCTATATCCATTGATGGTTGTTTGCAGAGCTTCAGTTCTCCTGGGGTGGAACGCCTCTGTGCAGAGGCTGCCATCTAAGCTATTGTGGTGGGTGCATGAGAGGGGATGGGAATCAAGTCCTGGTTGCAGATAGTGATATATAGACCATCAGCTTTAACACAGGAAAATTAGGCCTTTATTTATTTATTTATTTATTTATTTATTTATTTATTTAAGCTTGCAGGAAATACTTGTAACTATTAAAAAAAGAAATAACAACCAAACCCCCCCAAAAAACCAAAGCCATGGATAGTTGCTTCTTGCCTTCTGAGTCATGGGTACCTGGGTGAAGCTATAACTTGGGAACTCCACTAAAATATCTCCAGTACCTCAGACATTTTAATGAAGCACGTGTAGCAATTATCTTTGTTATGATTGCAGATAGATTTTTAAAAATTATCTATGCCTTTTGGGGTCCTTTTATCTGAAAATAAGAAGAACAAGCTGAATAAATAAGAGGTTAAATAGAAAACTTGGCACTTCATTATCAATGTATCAGCAGTTCAGCAGAATCATTGGGAAATGGAGAAGAAAGAAAATATTAATTGCAGTATATTTTAAAACACTTCTTCAGTAGAACTAATTCCTCGGGTCACATCTCGGTTTGTTTTGAGTATTCTAAAAATGTCACATGTTTTCTATTTACAGGCCAGTATAATCAGACTCCTACAGAACACAATGAGGTTTCACTAATTTTAAATGTCCAACAAGGAGATTCTCTTTCTATCATTAGATGATACAAAATAAATACAAAACCAAATAATAGAATGTGCTTTCCTATTGTGGCAAAGAATTTCCCCTTTCAAGGAAATGTGTCCAAAAGACATTGAAAATGAAACTGTTTCTTCTTCTCACTCCATAGACATAGACATAGACATAGACATAGACATAGACATAGACATAGACATAGACATAGGTAACAGCTAATTAAGAATGTCCTACATTACAATTCCATGAAGCTCCTCTGTTTCCCACAGACATACACTGTCTTACAGACTAGATGCAAAGACCTGCCACTGCAATTATACATTTCTCTGGACCAACTCAATCCAGCAATAAGCACAGAATTACAATACCATTACAAAGGTAAGTATTTATGGTGAAATTTTATTTTCATTCTGATAATTATTTTTTCTCATTCCTCAATGTTGCTTAATAAAAAATCTCATATGTTTTCTTTAGCAACTCTGCCACTCTAGGATGTGATTTAGCTGATATTATAAAAGTGACATAATCAGAAAAAATTGCACCAAGAAAATCTAAAATATTCACAAATTTGTACATACTTTAAATACTTATATACAGATACATATATATATCAGGATATACTTGTAAACAATTAACAAGCAGAAGAAAAGCTGAATTTGCGATTTTTATAATTGTAAGTATATGATTAATCATCCAGCTTAATAGCATAAATAACAATATACAACAGGCATTGTTTCAGAACAGTTAAAGAAAAATAATCCAAACAAGTCCCCTGTATTCATAGGGACAATTCTTTTATGACAACATCACAGGAAAAGGTTGTAATTAATGCAAAAATAAAGCAGACAATCTATTAACATAATCTGAATAAAATCCTTCCACTGTTAAATGCAGACACTAAGTGCTAGTATAATACTTTATTAATTAACAAAGTATTTATCCACTGGGAAATGAGGATAAAAGACCGTACACTTTGTCAGACTGCAGAAAAATGTGTTAGCTCTTCATAAGAAATGCATAAAACTCAAACAAAAGAATTATTATTTCTTTAAACCAATTACATTTAATCTCAGAAGAAAGAGTGAATAAATCTGCTCCTTCATGTTACTGTGATACACCACCAAAGAGTGTATGGAGATCAGAGTCCTTAAAAATTTCAAGGCTGGTATCCAGTTATTCTCTTGAACTGTTAAAAGTATTAGTACAGCACATGGAATTTTAAGTTACAAGATTTTTTTTAGGAGGATGAGGAATAATTCTTTAAATGTAATACTTCATTAAATGGAGCTAGTTTTTAGGTAAATGAAATATATGGTGCTTTCTAAATGAACAGTCTTTGTCACACAGCATAGTTCTTCTGGTTAGACACCTTTATACAGTATATCCTTACACTTGTCATGTGCTCTGGAATTCTTACTTTTCCTTCACTTAAATTTTGCAACTGTTATGTTTTCAGATAATCATACTTCAACTAATTACAAACAACTTCTTACTCCTTTCCAGTTAAAAACAAGTAAACCACCAAGAACAGTACAAAAAAATAGGCCTTCCAAATTAAAAAGAATTTACAGATCAAAGCAAAAACAAAGAAATATCCTAGTCAGAAGAGAAAATATTTTACATTAAGCAAGGGAAATTAGAATAGTAAGAATAGAAGAATATTGCTCAGTGGAAGACAATGCTCCCTGAAACTTGGTAAGTACATGGAATAAACTGGTCTCAAATCACCAGTGGATTACTGAAAAATTTCTAACTTGACTACTTACCAATGCAATTGATTTCCAAAAATTTTGATAAGTTTCGATTCCCATAAGACATAACTCAACCAACATATTTTCTGCTATTGATTCTGAACTTGCATGTTAAGATGCTTCCTAGTGACTTTAAATATCAATTTCCATCCTTGAATTCAAGGGGGGAACTTTGGAGACTTACAAATTAGAAAATTTGTTTACTATTATAAAACTCCAAAAAACTGAGTCACTTCCTATACACTTTTGTCTAAGGTCTTGCATTATCCCAGGAATAAGGGACGGAGAACACGGAAATCTGTTCCTATGCAGATAGCCACTGCATCATTTCAGTCTTCCTGAAGCCTTTTATTCACACTGTGTTATCTTGCATTTATACATATCACATTCTTTTAGTAACAAATGCAATTCAAGAACCACCGGATTATTGTTTGATTTTTACTTTTTTTAAAGGGGGTTGTAAAACTAATAAAAAAAATTCTGATCTAGTGAAAAAACCATCAAATGATTATTTGAAGTGTATATTAATATTTTCTGTTAGGAGTTCTAGTTATGATCCTTTGCCCTTTCAGACTTTTTGTGGACTTTAGTCTCAGAGAGACTGCATCTCCCACATTGAAGTGAAACATCATACAATTGTATTGTAAAATGCAAAGTCTGCTCACAGCATAAAGACTTCAGAGCATAAGTTCATCATCAATTTATGAACTTTGAAGTGCTAAAAAAGTCTTGATGTGAACACCATTCCATCCTGAGTGTGTACTGTGAGAAAAACTTATTCCTCCCTTCAAGGCTGCTCTTTCTACCTGGTGGGGTGTTATGAATACCACTTGCTGTGATAAGATGCAAAGCATTCATAATCAATAAGAGAGAACTAATTTGTTTACTATTCATGGGTATATATTGAATTCAGATTACTATCATTTCCCCTTTATTGGATAACATTTGAAAAATAAAAGGACAAAAATAAAACCCATTCAGATGGGAAAGATAAAACTTTTGTTGAAATGAGTGAATGCTTTTTTTTTACATCAAAATTCTGGTAATCTAATCAAAGCTTACTTTTACAAGGGCTCATAAAACTAACATATAAATCATGAATAACTCAAGTTTCTAAAACTGAATAAATTTCTATGAAATTCAAGATTATCTGAAATTTCCTCTTACTTGTATTCATAAAGAATGCACACATTCAAAATGACTGATCTAGTAGACAATTGTTTTTTTCCTTATTGTTCATCTCTTATTATTACTATTGCTCCATTTGACAGAATAAGAAATAGAAACTTCCACAAAGTTGCAGGGTGTCTTGCTCAGAACCAGAATTAAAAGTCAGAAGTTCCCAAATGGTCTCTGCACCTCACATGCAAATCATTCTGTAGCAACATCAATAAATTTAGAAAATATATTCTTGGAGGCTCAGATCATATGGCTTTCTTTACCTGAAGCCTTAATAGAGAACGAAAAGTTCTGCTTATCAATACTTGTTTTGTGTGGCACACTCATGTAGCATGCGTTACTGTCTTTCTCCAAATGTTTTTTCATTTTCAGTATTCTTCTGATACACTCTTGTTACATATTTAATGTTGTTACAGGTGCAAAATTGTAATTTCAATCTTGAATGCTGTTGCACATGTGCCTCAAAAACACTGAAGGCCAAAACTCTATGCCGCTAACACAGATTGTGGGTCAACAACATTTTCCTCTGCTTGCTAATGCTTTATTGTCTCTTAGTATACATTGAAATAATAATGGTAATTTATGCAGATATTTTGTATGCATAGCAAATAATGAGAAACACCTGCAGAAATTTCCCTCCTTCTCTGAGTTCAGCAACTAATTATATTTTTAAATAATGGCTACCATTGAACACAATTATCCAAATCACTTTAAGTAATGGAATCTTTTAAAGGTGTTTTTGAAAATTTTCACACAGTTTTTAAACAGTCTTTTTATATAGCAGATAGGAGACAAAGAACATGGTAAGCAGCTTAGTAACCCAAAAATGTTTTGGCAGCTACAAATCATACTGTGCTTTTTCTTCTGCAGCTAACACTTTGCTGATTTAAAGAAAGGCTAGGATTTCCCCAATACTTTCCCTTCCTGATTAACATTCATGGGTGCTATAAAGAAAAAACTACAGGGAAAAGTAAAATACTGAGTGAGCCACCCCAGTTAAAGCTACTGACTCAGCAAACCTCGCTTTTCCAAAGCTGAGATTTGAAAGCATAAGCGGAGATGAAAAATGGCAATCTTATGAATAAGGAATGAGAGTCTAATTTAAGGAAAAGAGTAGACCCAAGGTCTCTGAAGACTGAAGTAACATCCACTCATTTGAGAGATACTCATTTCTTCGTACCTGGCACGTTGAGCATTCTTTCCAAGCCCCTAAGTAAATAGGACAGAGGTGCTGCTCTCCTGCTATGTTCTGCATTGCAAGTAAATAAATGAAAAAGTGTCAAAGAAAATCACAAGACAACTACAGCAATCAGTTCATCACATGGATTTTATTCTTTATATCTGCTTGTAAAGGAGGGAAACGGATCCGTTTTATTTCAGCATCTCTTTCTCCTGTTTCTACTTCCAAGCTTTCCTGAATGTTATAACAAAGTACAAAACTGCTTTAAGTACATATGAAACTAAAACATATAAATACCCCAAAGCAATAAATGAAAGCAAAAGATTACCTGAAATCTCTATTGCCTTTTCTGCATTATATTCAGATGCTTAACTTAAAGTTTCCTGCATTTCCCTGCACCTGGATAGGTATGTAACTCTAATTGTCATATTATTCACACCAGACCCTCCACCAAGCATATCAGCACTGAGTTAAAACCAATTTTGGCAATCCCAAGATGACAGATCAATATTAACTCAAAGTCAGGATGCTCAGCTATGGAAAAATAAGCACACAGATGAAAGCTGAGGTGGCCCAAACAGGATAGGGAGAACTCTCGGCAGTCAAAGTTGCAGATTCACTGTTTCTATAGGGTAGAGGAGATTATTATGGAAAAGTGAACCCTACAGCCACAGGTCCTAATCTAATCCACTGTAGAAACACAAGAGCAGCTCATTTTTCTAGGGAACTACTTCTCCTGTTGGTGATCTGTGACCTGGCTCTACTTTGCCTCAAGGCTTGGTAGCCAGTCCCTGACTGTACAGGTCACACTTGGCTGCTGTAGTCGTTTGACTCCAGGATTAATGGATTTATGTTTTCTGTTGCAAATTCAGTTTATCCTTCAACAACATTGCATTGCACATGAGAAATCTCACCTGACAAAATACACAGATTCCCGGCGTCTGACATACAAAAGTTGAGGAAATCACAGAAACACCCTAAATGAGAAATGTATCAGGCAAGTGCTGAATTTTAGAGCTCATTGGGTTAACTGAGATTGGTCACTTGGACAAGATCATGCCTACACAAGGCATGGCTGCATCAGATTTGCAATTCATCTCTTTCATTTTCTGTTGCTAGTGGAAACAGACATCTTCTGATGTTCCTTGAAGTGGACAGGGATGACAAAAATTACCATTACAGCCTCAAAGAAGCCTATTTATCTCTAGTATTACAGGTGCATAGCATAGTGAAATGGGGCAATTAGAGTTAAAAAGGAGGGAAATTAGGATTCAGTTATATGTATGATACTTCTGTGTGAAATGAGCTGTTATTCTAACTCATCTCCCTGAAGCCAGGCATCCACATCATATAAATGTGTGAACAGATACTTAAAGCTCACCTTCTGAAAAGAGGCCAAGAATTAACTTCTAATTTTGAGTTAATCAGAACAAGAATAAAGCATTTGGGAAAGCATTGACACACCTCCTTATGTGTTTTATAGACAAACAGTAGAAATTATTCCTCAAGCCTTTGTATCAATATCTTTTGCCTGCACATAGCCCTGTGATGTGACTTTCAGAATCATGTCTTTTTCACTATAATTTTCTTATTTTGTACATGCAATATATTTTTACAAACATTACATAGATTTGGAAATTACAAATTACAAATGTCAAAAGCATTTGCATGACTGATTTTAAAAGTGTGTCCATTACTTCCATTTTGAAATTCACCTTAAATGAATTTGCTCTTTTCCCTGCAAATTTCTTACACTTTGGAAAATTAGCAAAAATATTTTCACATATGCTGCAATAGAATCCCCCCTTACAAACAGTTCATTTTGACAGCTGTGTTGGATTTTAAAAAAAATTTCCAAAGCATTTTAAGATGCTAGAATAAATCATTAGATAAATAATT
Organism: Melospiza georgiana; assembly: GCF_028018845.1. NCBI lineage: Eukaryota > Metazoa > Chordata > Aves > Passeriformes > Passerellidae > Melospiza > Melospiza georgiana. The sequence continues at coordinate 37,274,079 of NC_080430.1, read as the reverse complement.
TCTGTTTCCATCTTAATTCTAAAAATTTCATTATGTTTTTTGTAATTCTGAAGTTAAGACTAATTTTTAAGTATTTTTTTCAATTTAGGACTAATTTTTGTTAACATCTGCAAGAAGTCTTGTACCAAGATAAATTTGGAATCTAAGGAGTAGCATAGCCTGGTTGTCTTGATATAAGTCAAATACCAAAAACTGCATCCAGGAAAAAAATGTCACCTTTCATCTGTCCTCAACCTTTGCTAAACTGGTTGATCAAACTATGCTTCTGAAAGAGAGATAACTCAGGGATTTGGAACCACATCTCTGCAAGAGTGCAGCTCCAAGCTGGTCTTGATTTCCAAAATAAAGCAGGAGAATGTTAAATTTCAAAGCCCAAATAGATCTGCAGAGGATTAAAAGGCATTTCATTAGGACATGTAAATACAGAAAATAAACTGGCAAATTCTCTTCTGCTTTCTCTGTGATGTCCAGTGTGGTGCTTAACTGGAAAGGGAAAAAGCAACCTAATATTACAGAAGTAGGCAGCACAAGAATTAAATAACACCAATTTGAGGAAAAGTAGATAACTTTTTCCTGAAATATTGCAGTAGGCATTCAAGGGAGAAGAAGGAAGCTGCTGTGGGAAGAGAATTCTCACATCCATGCAGATTACCAGGATTACTTTACATTTGCAAATTCCAAAAGGAGACCCAGGCTTTGCTGTCTTGCAGACCAAACCCAATCTCAAGATATCAAAGACTGATTTTAAATATAACTACAAAATATATGATCTATAATAATCTCATTTCACCAAGTTATTTACACTAATGTGTATATTGAGATGAAAAGGTAAGTTTTTCTGTTTCGGTGAGGACTGAATAAACAATACATAATATTATTATAAAGTGCCTGATAAGTATTCTCCCAGTTAAAATACCTTATAGAAAACAAAAAAAAAAAGAAAAGGAAAAGTGCCTCCCTTTGCAAAGTGTAAGAAAGACCTTGCACTCCCACCTGCCTTTGCCATAGACAAGGGTAATGGTGAGTGTTGTGGGGACCATTTCTCCTCCCTTCCCAAAGCAAATATCTCATGTTTGGTGCATGGAAGAAATATTCTTTTTTTCTTCTTTTTTTTTCTTTTTTTTTTTTGAATGCTGCCACTCTCCAGCCACATTTTGCAAACTGTGGTAGCTCCCAACGTCCATGAGAGGGAACTATTGTTTAACAGTTGAAGATTCAGATCCCCACTTCAGTTCATTCAGCGCAATTTCCCTCTGCTTATCTGAACCCTGCCAAATGGGACGTTCGGAATGTAAAAGGACAATCCCGATCCTCATTAGAATGCTATTTTTGAAAGCTAGACTGCTTTAACTTTTAACAAGAAGGCTACTAAAGATGGTGCTACTAATGGGATTTGGTGTGCTATGCAGATGGAACCAAGTGACAGGCGCCCGATACCAGAAGCCAGAGACATGATAGCAATAGACATCACAACAAGAACACATTTGCTACATTCAGTGCTTTCTAGAAAAGAAAAATTTTTCTAGGGACATATTAATTTTAAAAAGTGTCCCGGTAAAACAAAAAGAACAGCTTGGTATTCATCAGATTCCTGCTTGACAAGTAACAATAATGATCCGTAACTGGTACAATGTAAATATATGCTATGAAGTACTCATTTTTACAGTCTCCCAGGCTGTTTCAACTGGTAAAATCCTGAATGCTGCACCAGAAGATATATAGAGTGGACTCTTGGAGATTACACAGTCTTCTCCTATTCTGCAGAGCCTCTACAGTGGCAGAACTACAAAACAAATTAGAAAATATATGCTTCTTTAGGGTTTGTTGGTTTTGTGTGGGTTTTTAAAAAATTTTTTGGAGCAGAGGAGAAGACAAATGTGTTCATTCATCTTGACAGTCTCCTGATTTATTAGAGCATTGACATCCATTCTCTTTGTACAATTTGGCAAATGATCAATAGAATTATTCTTTGTGCAGGCAGTCTCAGATTGACTGCGGCAGCAGGTACAAAAGGCATCATACCGGATTAGGCTTTGGGATGAATTGACAGTGTAAAGGGACTTCAGTTTTATAGACTAGGCTGAAAAGCAGTAAGTGGGTTGATAATGTGGCTGAAATTTATGGAAGAAAAGCCTTTTTGTGAAATTCATACTGTTAATTGTTTTTTGTTAAATAAATTTTACGGAGACATATAAAATATGTATTTATTTTTGAATAAAGATTTGAGAACTGCTAAGCCAAAAAGAGCAAACATTGTTATTGACTCTGTCTTTTCCTACCTTCCTAACTTTGTATAAGTGAGTTGTCCAGCTGAATTTAATGGGGGGAACTTGAATGATTTTGTCTCTAAAGTTAAGAAAAGCTTTGCAGGTTTAAGTAAGATTCTTTTGTGAATTTTGATAATGTAGCTATTTTTCTGGTGTATAAAATGACTCTGAAATAAACAGAATACCTCCAGAATTATTTAAATATATGTTGATTTAAAGTGTTACACATTTCCTGGCCTTAATTTTGCCCTTTGTTTGAAACTAATAGTCATCAAAATTGTAGTGGCTTAACTGCTGTCTTTAAACAAGAAAACATTCTACATTTGATTAACAGAGAAACCTCCTCATCAAATCTTTTTTTTAATATACTATTTTTCATTCCTTCATTAAAAAATGCAACTAATAAGATGTCTTAAAAGTAAAAGTATCACAATTAAGCCCATTCTCAAATTAATTAAATAGCAATGTCCTGCAAACATTTTGTTCAAAAATGTAAAATCCCTCAACTTAAAATGCTCTGAATTAACATTTATTTTTTCTATTAAAAAGACTCAGCTTCTCTCTGTGCTTCAAAACTGACATATTGTGCAATAAACAGCAATCAGCCTAAAGATGCTATATTAAACAAACCAAGTTTTGTTTTGCTAAACTAAGCAAAATTAGTTGAATGCCCTAAGTAATAGTTGCTGGTATTTTTTTGTAAATTATTTCTCCACTTGTTTTTGTGTCTATGCATAAATTAAAAATCTGCTGAAATTTATTATTCATCTGAGATGTAATTAATATGCAAAAATATGCAAATTAAGATGCAATTAGGCTTCAATTCTCTAGTGGAATTTTCCATTATAATTTAATACAAAGTAATAGAGTAATTGGTGTCACGTGTAATTACGGTTACTCACGTGTACTTGCAGACGTGAAAATGGTGTGGTATATGTTAGTTATCCTATGCAAATGTACCGTACTGGCTCTTAACACTTGGGAACTAGGTAAACAAAGATTGCTTTAAAAAAGAAGTGAGCAATAGTGACCCTTCTTGCTTGTCATTTTCAAGATGTACTGTCATTTTCAAGAACGTGAATAATTGTAATTAATTTTTGCTGTGTTTATTCCTTAGAATTTATAAATAGGTGGCATGATGAAATACTAGGTTTTCTGGTTTTAATGTCTTCTCTAGGAAATCATGTCTGGCAAAATAAAAAATGGTCATCAAAAAGACAAGGACCTGGAGGATCAGTAATACGCATAACACCAACTTCTCAAGTTTTTAACACAAAATGTATTTTCTGTCTTAATGTGATATATAATCAGTTTCAATTGTTTTATAATGTACTACTTCATACTGTATGGCTTTGCACTACAACCTAAAATGCAAAATCAGATTCATATACTTTGGCTGGAGGGAGAACCCCCAAACAATCATGGATATGAGCACATGTACTGGGTGAGCAAATCACACTGAATTCAAGTTTTCTGAAGTGTTAACATCTGCAGGATCAGCCTCTGAGTTTATATGAAGTTTCAATATAAGTGGTATCTGTGATACTGCAGATACAAGATTTTTTTTAAAGCCTTTCCTGTCATGAAATATAATTCTTGTTTTGTGCTTACAGAATTTTGGATATAGAAATAAATTGTTCAAATAATCCAAAAAGTCGAAATTTCATAATTTGGCTGATAACCACATATTCAGTCGAATCAAAGATTGCCATGCACTTGAATTCACAAAAATAATAAAGAAAAAACACAAGGGAAAAACCCCTCAAGCAAAACCAGAAAAAGCTTTCCAAATTTTATTGTAACAAAAGATGAAAACTGAACAAATATAATTTTGTGCTTAGCTCTGACTCCAAATCATCATTCCTGCGCAGCATCATACACCTCTCATTTTTAACACCCTAACAGCAACACACATAAACCAGTAGTATGTGTGAAAAAGAATGATTCCATTCCAGACTAGTTATTTTTGGTAGTCTTTTGGCTGGTTTTTTAGAGTTCTGAGGTATATTGTACAACCATGCTTTTGCTTTAACGCTATCACATTCTCAAAACCTTTTTCCCCATGCAGGCTGGAACTTGTTACAAGTTTAATGTGGATGAATCAATGTCTAAGTAGGTGGGGTGAAGAGAGGGAAATTGGAATGATTTAATGTAATGAGCATAGAGCTTCAATGTGCCAAACTAGTCTCCTTCTCTTTCTCTTTATTTGCTTCTACTGGCGCTGGCTAATTATTGAAAGGAAAAGCCATCTATGTGAGAAAATAAAATCTACCATTAGTCTCTTGTGCTGCACCCTTCCCCAGCCCCACCCATTCATCCATATGTAGCTTTTCCATTCACTCCCATAATACCACCAATTACTATGCAGCCAGGACCATTCATATTCATATTCACATCTCACTGTGGACATTTAAGCTACACTCTGAGCAACACTCATACCTTAAACTACACCTATTATACAGCTGTTGTACAATTACTGTAAATGAAGTATACAATATGGGGCTCAGCTTGTATAATAATTTGTAATCAGTGATAGGGGAAGAGGGTTTTGTCTACTTCTGCCCTGCGTACCTTTTGGTCTCCTTCTTTCCATCATTCTTCTCTCCCTTTCTCCCCTTGGGCTTGGTTCAATAAAGACTTATTCTGAGACACACAATAAAGAGATTCTCATCTAGGGTAAAATAACTTAGCTCTCCTGCAACTCCAACAGCTTATGCCAGCTGAGACAGTCAGCCTGTCTATCTCAGCACAGAGCACTGATCTCTTTTGTATCACTCTTTGCTGAAATGGACTTAAGTTTGATTTATATCCAGGACCAGAACGAAATATGTAACCTAAGTGTAATAACACGATCAGAAGAAAGGTTAATAAGAATCACTACAAGAAGCAATGCTAACTAAATTAATGGCCTTTGATCTGGTTATTTTTAAACGTTTATAGTGTATAAGCTATTCTAACGGGCAAAAGATTACAGATTTGATGGATCCCGTGGTCAATCTCAGGTTGATAACAAAGTAAAGGATATTCAGTAGAATATGATTCATGCAGGCCAACTATCTCACTGGTGGGCTAAAGTTTCCATAATTTTTCCATCTTTGTGATTTTGTCACTTGAACTTGGAATGTATTTGTCACTGATAGCATCAAAGCCATGTTGTAATATATTGAAACAAAAAAATCCTTCACACTGCTACCTGGTGTTTGGTCAACATGAACTGTATTTTGCAAAAGCATAAAACAATAATTATTATGGATGATTTAACAATTTTTTTTCAGATTTTTTCCTATTTATAAACATGTTTATAAAAATACTGTCATACAAACAAAATTTAACAGTAGTGGAGTCATCGACTTGCCTAGAAATATTCTTCAATAACAATGAAGTTCATTTCAGTATTGGTAGATATTTTAAAATCATAAAAACAATTAAAGATTGTCTAATTTTTTTTCTCTTACATAGACTATAGCCCTCAGACTCTGTTCAATATTTTCACAAATATCTATGTGTGCTTCTTCTTCATTACATTGCCATGTCCTCCTTCTATGTTTTTTCTGATCTACAAATTCCATGTGATTGTTCTTTTGACTGTCTTCACAAGCCTGTATGGGAACTAGTCACATATATTCTTCTCAGATATTGTTTGCAAGACTATAGCCTTACAATAGGTAGTCAGTCTTAGTAGTGTTTAAGAAGCCCTGCCATCTAACATGCTGTGTTCCCAAATAGAAATACAATGCTAACAAAATTTAATAGCATTTTAATAGACATTACTGTTCCAGTTACAGCAGGCTTTCTTCCTTTCTCCCTTAAAGCAGAAGGTCACAGCCAATATTACTGATGCCACCCCATTGGGTAACTTTTAACTGAGTTCTTGTTTTGAGTTTTCAGCTGAATAATTGCTGGTTTTTCTACTTCTCTTCTAAGTGGATTTCCTGATAGAGAGCTGCTGTACATCTTTGCTCCTTGTATGCCACATTACAAGGAGATGACATGCCACTGTTCTTCCATCAACATTTTGTTTATGGACAGCACTGTCTCCCCTCCTTTCTCTCTCAAGACTCCTGGTGTCCCCTGTCAAAGGTGGAAACTGTTTTCCATCAGAGAAACTGAGTTCCATCACATTCCATCAAATTTCTCTCAAGATATTTATTGTAGTTCCTTGGGAAGGTAGTTTCTACCAAAAAATTAAGGACCAAACAGATTATTTATGGTTGCTGCTGTAGTACTACTTCATCAGTTTACTCTCACACAGTGACTGTCATTCCTACATTCATACAGCAATCTCAAGACTTTACACGTTTCTCACAAAACTGCATATTTCTGCAGTGAGGGAGGTTAGTTCAAACAGTTGTCAGCAAGACAAAAAACATTGTCTTTTGTGGGAAACAAGTACACATACCATTCTAGTGTTTAATGGTTCGGAGTTGCTGCATTTGCCAGATACATCAAAAGATACAGCATGAAAAGAGAAAAACCTCATTCTCAGATAGCCTTGAAGAAGGCAGATGTTCCAAACACAACACATACCCACGACATCTGCTACAGTTCAGCTGTCTCAGAACATGAGAATTAGAACCTCACATTCAGGTGACAGACACCTGACTACTTCCTTTATGCCTGTAGTAAGGTCTTCTTGCCCGGGTTTGAGATACAGCTTGGCAGAAGACTTGCTTATTCTATAGTTTAAGAAAGGGCTTAAGATAAATTAAGTCACTACTGGTTAAGATAAGTCCTTCTGCAGGTAACAATTGAAGCATTAATATATAACTTGTATTAGGAGCTTCTGATAGCCTTCCAAAGACCTGTAGTAAATCAATAAGTTAAATGTTAACTGGAGAGGTGTTTTAGACCCTAAGTTCTCATCAAGTGACTTCGCCACTCCAAATTTGTCTTTCATCTCTGTATGTAGGTACAGAGAAGGAATTTGTTTTAGTTGTTTGATCATGGAAAGAAATGTGGGCTGCATCACAGCATGCAGAAAAGTTATAGTGTGGTGAAGAATGGTCTTGATAAGAGCACCATCTTAAACAGCCTAGATCTTCCCTCTCATCCTTCTGGTCCCTGGCTTAATGTTCCCACACCTTCTATACTCTTCAGCTGTACACCCAGTAGCAAGAGAATGTGATGAACTGACAAGGATTAAAAATAATCTGTTAAAACCAATTTGTTTTAACCTGTGTTAGTCATACTGCTGCTAAAAAGAATTTCTCAATTTGCATTCCTGTTTCCCCAGGCTCTTCCCCTTTCTACTCTGTCTTCTAAAGTAACATAGGTAGTAGACTTAATTCATTGTCATTTCCATGGAATCCAGATGATGATCCAGATCACAATTGCCTCTTTCATCCTTCTTCAACAGCACGACATCTTGCTGCTCTTCTCTTTATCTCTCTGACAAATATCAGGTGCCAAAAGGGGTTATTTGCAATATTCCATTTTTACTTTAATGATCTCCTACTCTTACCTCCTCTCTAGGAAGTACTGTCTGTCTTCTTAGTCATTCATTGCTGAAAAATCCCTCCCTTCATCTTTCCCAGCTTTGGCAGTACTCTACAACAATAGAGTTGGAATCTCTGCTTCCAGTGACAGTAATGGCCTCACTGACTTGCTTTATAATATCTTATTTTTTAACATGGGCTTCCCTGGTTTGGCCTCCCACTAAATGTCCACAGTTCAGACCTAGAATTAGGGAAGAATCTAGTCTGTAAGAGGTTAAATTTTCCTGGAAGTTCCTGTGTGTTTTTAGTATGGGAAGTTCTGAGAGAAAGAGAGTGTGACAAAGAAGGAAGAGACCTCAATTACCAACAGAACAGCCAGTGACTCGCATTTGCAGTGCTGAAATAGGAAGAGGCTGAACTTCCGGCACAACTTCAATCCATATTTAGTTACTGATAGAGAGTGGAACAAAATTCAACAAGAAATACAACAAATATCTACTGGTTGGGTGCAGGTGTCCCATAGACAGGAGCCCAGACCATGTCTGGTGTCACTCTGTAGAAGATTTAGTCTTGACTGACTGTTGACTTTCTGCTCTGGTTTGTAATTCTCCATGGCAGAGCAGCACTGTAGGGCAACACCTCTTCTCAGAAGAGAATTCCATCCTTGCCAAAGCTGAAGCTTGCATTTCAAGTGCAGAAAGGATATTTAGAATTTTAAAAGCAAACAAAAATAAAGGAAAAACCAAGAAGCTCCCCCAAGCTCTCTCAATTAGTTGGGAAATCTCTAGTCCTCTTTACCTAAGACCTTTCTTTTCTTCTCCACCCATGACTAAATAGTGTGTAACTTCTATCTGAAGCCATTTTACTTACTTACTCTGCTGAAAATCTGTATTTTACTACATGCTCAAGACTATTTCCTCCTCCCCAACTGCTGATCACCACTACTATTCTAACAAAGATGCCATATAACAATTAATTGCTTTGCTTTGTATTATAGCTCATCAACTTGTTGGGAGCTAGGAAAAATGAAATAATGGGGGTCACTTCTGGAAAATGAGTTTATTTTCATGCCAGCTGCAGAAAATGAGCAAGGTTGGCTTCATGCCAGTTAAAGGGACGCTGTAAGAGGTTTCTTTCTGTTTGCCTGAAGAACAAATGCTGATTTAAGGAGTTACACATGCTAATACACACATGCATGTTACATACATGCAATCTAAAATAATCATTACTGCACAAAATAGGCTAAATTTCACATCTTACTATATTTTGCCCTCACCTTTCCTCCTTTGTATTTTTAATTTACAACAAAAACTTCTTGTGCATTTATCTTTTTGAAAATCATTCACTAATTTAACATGAATACCAGCCAACAGGGATTTTGAAGATACATGACCTGGAAACTAAATATTGTTGAACTACTTTAGAGTTTGCTTAGAGTTTTTAGCTGTTTAAAAACAAGCCTGATCATCTGCTTCATCTATTTGTGAAACATTAAATGATTAAAAGTTTTATACAAATGGAAGGAACCACATAGGTATTTTCAAGCACTCAGCACCTGTGTACCGATATTTTGACTAATGTGTCTTAAATCCCCAAGAAAGCTGAGCTCTATAGACTTAGCAGATTACTTAATGGCAACATTTGTTAAGGTACTGCCATAAGTCAGTTTGGAAGTAACTGATGACTGGACTCATCATTGAGCAGAGAAAGGACACAGCTTCTTTCTAACAACAGCATATTGCTGAAAATAATTTCTTCACTGAGACACACATGTCTGTGTAGCACTTGAACACCTACATGGCAGTGCCCTTAACTTCCATATTTCTGTGTATGAAATGTCTGTTTCTTGTTATAAATTCTGGAAATTTGAATCGAGAAAAGAAATTTTATTATTGGAATGTGTGAGCCTTAATAGCAAAGGAAAAAAAAAAGAAGAGTGTAACCGATAAATAAATGAAACAAGGTGTAAAGAAGTATTAATGTTTTCATTATTTCATACCATTTCTGCTCTGTTGCGGCTGATTTCCATAGTAATATAGTTAGCTCAAAATCTGTCTTTGCATATAAGGTCTCCATAGAAAAAGCAAATGTGAAAATGGCAATATTTTCAACACTTCTTTTCTTTAATAAAACTAACATTTTCAAATCTGCTTTTATTAAAACACAATAAATACCATCAATTTTTGACATGAAATCTCATTACACACTGTAAATATTTATCACTTTGCAGAAAGAAGATTATACATTAGTTCTATTCATTCAATTCAAATCTGAGTAAGAATGAATTCATGTTTTATTTTTCTTCCTCTATTTAAAAAGGCCCAGTTGCTGCAAGAAAATGAAAGAATTTCTCCTTGTTGCTGCTAACAGATAGGCAGAGAGAAATATCTCAGAGGTAAGTGCTCTGACACAAGTGTTCCTTGACCCTGCAATTACTCCCTGCCAATGCCATTTATGATTCTCACAAACTCCCATTGATTTCAAAGGAGTCAGTCCATGAAGGTCTCTTTGTTAAATGAAGGTACTAACCTTTCTGTTACTGGAATTTATCTTCAAACATGGAGGTTATGAGAAAAAAAAAATTTACAAAGGAAAACCTGATTATTTTATTCTCCTTTTACCTTTGTAGCAGAATCACTGTTATATTAACCAGTAGAGCTCAGAACATGGATATGCCTCTGTTCACAATGCTCACAATTGAAATAGCAGTGGTGTAACAGCAGGACAAGGTGAATAGATGAAATAAATTGTGGAAGCCTATGTTATGCCTGTCTACACTAAGCAACATCAGGACTCTTTATTATGCTTTTCATTAAATTTAACCCCAAGTATTTTAAATCAATGTTTTAGCTTCGAATGTCTAGCTTGCATAAGTGGCATATTTTCTGAGAAAATCATTCTTGCAGATCTGTTGCTCTTTGAGTTTATGGTTTTACCCAGATAACAATATAAACCATATCCTGTTGCACAGTCTTTGAAGAATTCTGAAGTATCATAATTTAGTTGCATATGTTCCATAAGTCTCACTCAAATCCTTTGAAGAATGTTTTTGCTAACCTACATACATTTAAGAACAAAAAAATGTGGGCTTCCTCTCCTTTTGCAGGGCACAGTCTTTGCAGAATAAAACAATTTCATCACATGTAAAGAGAATTTGACACACTGCTCAAGCAATTTGAAATTCTACAACAGATATTCAACCATTCTGATAATAAACAAGAAAGAAAACAAATAAAATTGAGAAGCTTTCAACCACAATTAACTCTGATGCCAGGCTCAAGTATAAATTTTCCTGCACAAGCTGGGAGATAGTGGCTGAAGAGCATTCCCACAGAAAGGCATCTGAGAGTCCTGGCCAGCAGTGAGTCCTGTCAGCCCAGCAGGCAAATCCCATCCTGGGGCGCCTCAGACACAGCACCAGCAGCCAGTCAGAGGTGACCATGCCCTGCATTCAACGTTGGTGTGGCCTCACCATGGACACTCAGTGCAGGCCTGGGACCCACCATTTAAGTAGGATGTGGTGGCCCTTGAATGCATCCAGAGGAGTGGAACAAAGCTGGTGGTAAGCCCTGAGGAATGTTCTGTAAGGAGTGGCTGAAAGCACTGTGTGTGTTGAGTTTGGAGGCATTAGGGCTCTTGGCACCTTCCTAAGGAGGGGAAGTGGACAGAGGTGCTGATCTCTTTTCTCTCATGTCCAGTGATAGGATGCATGGGAATAGCTCAAAGGTGCAACATGAGAGGTTCAGACTAAACATTAGGAAATATTTCTTTACAGAGGGAATGGTCAGATGCTGGAACAGGCTTACTAGAAGACAGCTGACAGCTGCAGTGCTTAGGAAGTATTTGGAAATGGCCTTAAATACATGTATTAAATTGATCAGCCATGAATTGGTCAGGCTGTTAGACTAGGTGGCCATTGTAGGTCCCTCCCAAATAAAACATTCTATCTATTATTCTAAGGCAAATGTGAAAAATAATATAATTCTGAATGTGTAGTTGAACATAAACACTATACTAAGTGGAATTTGTTTATTTGTAGTCATGAGAGAATTAAAATGAACTATGAACTAATTCAGTCAGAAGGATACCAAAATATTTGAGCCCTTAATTTCATGATTCACAGACTCACAGAATTGTTAGGTTTGGAAGAGAACTCTGGAGATCATCTAGTCAAACCTCTCTGCCGGGGAAGGGTCACCTGGAGCAGGTGACACAAGAATGCATCTGGGTGGGTTTTGGATGTCTCCAGAGAGGAAGAGCTCATGACATCCCCGGGCAGCCAGCTCCAGTGCTTTGCTACTCTCAATGTAAAGAAATTCCTCATGTTGAGGTGGAACTTCTTGTGGTTTGTATCATGGCCTTGTTGCTCCCTGTCCTGTCTCTGGGCACCATTGGAAAGAGTCTGGCACCATCCTCTTGGCATCTGCCTCTCAGATATTTATATGCAAATGACATACCCTCTCAGTCTTTTCTCTTGATTAACAGGCCCAGCTCCCACAGTCTCTCATAAAAGAGATGCTCCAGTCCCTAATAATTTTTGTGGCACTCCACTTAATCCTTTCCTTGGCTTTCTTGTACTGAGGAGTCCAGAACTGTACACAGAACCAGATGTGGCCTCATGGGGCTGAGTAGAGGGGGAGGACCACCTTCCTTGACCTGCTGGCCCCACTCTTCCCAATGAAGTCCAGGATATCATTGGTCCTTCTGATTGCAAGAGAACTGCTGGTCAGCTTGTCATTCACCAGGACTCCCAGGTCCTTTTCCACAGAGCTGCTCTCTAGTAGGTCAAGAAGTACCAACCTGTGCTGGTACTTGAGGTTATTCCTCCCCAGGGGCAGGCCCCTGCACTTGCCCTTGTTGAATTTCATTAGGATCCTCCACCCAACCCTACCAGCCTATCAGGGTCCTGGTGAATGGCCACACAGCCTTCAGGTGTATCAGCCACTCCCCCCAGTTTTGAATCATCAGCAAACTTGCTGAGGGTGCATTCTATCCTTTGTCCAGGTCATTGATAAACAAGTTAAATAAGACTGGACCCAGTGTTGATTACTGCGGAGTTCCACTGACTACAGGCCTCCAGCTGGGTTCTACTCCACTGATCATGATCGGCCAGTGCTTGAACCACCTCACTGTCCACCCATCTTATCCACATTTCCCAAATTTACTGGTGAAGGACGCTGCAGAATATAGTGTCAAAAGCCTTGGTGAAGTAAAAGTAGACAACCTCCACTGCTCTCCCCTATCAATACATCCTGCCGTGTCATCATGGAAGGCTATCAGATTGGTCAGGCATGATTTCCCCTTGGTGAATCCATGCTGACTATCCTGATGACCTTTTCTTCTACGTGCTTAGTGATGACCTCCAGGGTGATCTTCTCTATCTGTTTTCCAGGGATGGAAGGAAGGTGAAGCTGACTGACCAGAAGTTTCCTTGGTCTTCCTACTTGCCTTTTTTGAAGATAGGAGTAACATTGTTCTTCCTCCATTCATTGTCCACTGCTCTCATTCTCCATCATTTTTCAATGATGAAGAATGGCTTAGCTGTTTGTCAGCTACCTCAGCACTGATGAGTGTATCCCCTCAGGGTCCATGGGATTATGGTATAAAGTCTATTTACCTGATCTCAAAACTAACCCAGCCATGGGGAAGTCTTCCTTTCTTCAGCCTTCTGTTACCTCCCAGGTCTGGGACTCCGAGGGTCAACCTCAGCAGTAAAGACTGAAGAAATAAAAGCATTCAGTAATCCCACTTCTCTGTGTCTTTCATCATCAGGACACCCATCTGATTCAACAGTGGCCTCACATTTTCCCTGATCTTCTTTTGCTATTGATGTACTTGTAGATGCCCTTCTTTTTGTCCTTGATATCCCTTGCCTCAGTTCCTAGTGAGCCTTTGGCCTTCCTCATCACAGAAGATGACAGAAGTCCAAAAGATGAAGCACTTTTAATAGAGAAAGAGAAGACTAAAGGATTTTTTTTTTCAGTCATGATCATCAATTGTCTGTCTGGCTATTTAGTCTATTTGTCAAGATCTGTTTCTGATTTGTTTAAGGTCTTCTTTTTCTCTTGTAAAAAGTTGCTCTTTGGAAGACATACAAATAACAGAACCATTCCTGTCATTTAAGAAGTTGAAATGAGCAAAGGAAGAGCAAAAGATAATTTAAAACCTAATGCATTGAGGATTGGGATACTCCCAAATTCCACTTTTGGGCTGATAAAAAGTTGTAAAAATTTCATCATAGTTTTGCCTCTATTTTCCTTTATCTCAGAAACCTTAGTGTCAATTATACAAAGCATGACTGTACATTCCTAGACCCAAGAAAGCTGAAGACATTTTTTTTTTCCAAACCAGGAGGAAAATCTTAAAATTATACATGAGCAGTCTTAATTCAAGGTTTTTTCTTCACTGAAGCTTCTCTAAAGAATTTTCCTCTTGCAGTTCTAGTTTGCACAAGTGTGCAATCTTGCTATTTCTATGAATTCTGTGGTCTTCAATAAAATATTGAATATTTTGGGGGAAATGCAGACTTTTGCAATTCACCTCTCAAACAATTAGACTGAAAGAACCTTTGAAAGATTTTGAATATATGTAAATTCAAAATTTATTTTTCTCTTCTGATGGGTGTTCCAAAGTCGTAAGGTAATTCAACTGAATAAATGTACTATAGTTATTGTTGGTGCGTTTGGTTTTTTTAAAATCCAGTACCCAGTGTTTTGCTATATTTGAAAACTGTACTCAACTTATGCAGATAATCAAATTTCCCCTTAATATATGAGCGCTTCTTTATGATGCTGATTTTTCTCATGGAATAATGACTTTTATTTCCAAGTAAGCCTTAGCAGTGCAAAAATAAATAAAAACTAATTAAATTAATAACTATAAGTTTAAAAACCTAAAGAGAAATGAGAATATTAGAAGCTTAAAATATAGGTTGGAGTTTTTAAAAAATCGTGAATTTTTGGATTGATGAGTTTGGATTCCATCTGAATAAGTCTGTCCATCCTTATTTCTTTCAGTCTTGGAGAAAATTCACCTTCATTATTCATATACCTAAACAACTGTTAACAAGTACTTCTAATTGCCATATGGAACCAGAGCTCTGTGAGAGATATTTATATGAAACAGAAACTCTAGAAAAGGATATTCTCTTCTTTATTAATCTGATGCCAACATTTTGCTAATTAAACCACCACATGTCTCATGTCACTTCCTACGTAGGTCACTGGAAGAGGAGATACATTTGGGCACCCTTAAGGATGAATCCCAGGGGAGCATCCCACAAAAGCATGGTATTTAAGCTTGCAAGTTTATTAAACAAATCACAGAATAAATTCCAGCCTAAATCACAGACGTGGCATGACACAATTAGAAGATTTATTGATTCTTTGGGCTAGAGATCTCACAGCTTGCACTGGGGGCTCTACACCCACCAGAACCAACAGATTTGCTTCATCACAAGTAATATTTCTAAACTAGAGCAAGGAAGTTTATAAAGTTGAAACTGTCTGACTTAAACTTTGCTTGTTTTCAACTTTGCTTCTATTTTAGCCCAACTATAAATTGAACACATTTTGTATTAGTCGCATGTCTCACCACCCCAAATTATTGGCACCCAGCCTGCAATAGCAGAATCACTATATGAAGCAAAGGAAAAAAAATTAATAAGCAATATTTTTTACAGTCTACCTACCATCTGCCTTTATTAGAAATTCTTACCTCTTTATGTAGTTCTTTACTTATTGAATAATGCTGATCAGAATAGTGGTCAGAACCACTACTCAAATAGAAGATGCTATAAACAATTGGCTATGCCATCTACATAATATTTCCAATAAAAGATGGCTGATTATGGCTGAATTATGTGTTTCCCAGAACTCAGTTCAGGTGTGAAATGGCTCTTTCCAATCATGCCTTGGAGTTTGCTACTTTACAGCAAAATACAGGGACATTTCCTTTGAAAGTCTACTTTTTATTCTCCTTTGTGGCACATAAAAGTGCCAATATTTCTATCAACAGAAACTGTTTAACATTCTATGAAGTTCACTGAAAGGTCACAAAGATGATTAAGGAACTGGAACCCTTCACATGTAAGGAAGGCTGAGAGAACTGGAACAATTAAGCCTCGTAAGAGCAGGCTAATGGGGCACCTTACAAATGTATGTAAACACCTGAAGGGGCCATGCGCATAGGACAAATCCACAATGTTCAGTGTCAGCACAAGAGGTTCCATAAACATGAGGAAGTGTTTTTTTACTGTGAGGGGGGCTGAGCTCTGCAACAAGTTTTACAGAGAGGTTGTGGAGTCTCCTTCCTTGAAGATTTAAAAAATCCCTATCTACACTTGTTCTTGGGTAATTGGCTCTATGTGACCCACCTGGAGCAGGGTATTGGATGATGACCTCCAGCGATGCCTGCCAATTTCAACCATTCTGTGATTCCATGATTGCATGTTAAATCTGTCTGTAGTGGAACAAATTATATTCCTTAGGTTCTTTGGATCTAGAAATCCCTTTCAGTTCTTCACAAGCAAGCAAGCAAGTAACATTATCATCAACTTTTTAGCTGAACCATTAACATAAAATTCTCACACTAAATCTGCATATTGGTGCAGGCTTACCCACCATGATCTCATCAATACCAGTGGTCCATGAATCACTCTTCAACTCAGATTTGTCCCTGTCATGGCTATAATTTAACTGAAAGGAATCAATCTTGCCCACCTTCTTTTTCTGATGCAAAGAATCAATGTCATCATAGAATCATAGAGTTGTAGAATGGCTTGAGTTGGAAGGGACCTTAAAGATCACCCAGTTCCAGCTCCACTGTCATGGGGACATCTTCCACTTGACCAGATGGCTCCAGGACCCATTCAACACCGCCTTTTCATAATCATTTAGGTACTCAACATTGATAAACTAGATGAACCAAGGTTGCTGAAATGATAAAAATTTATGGCTTTAAACTGGTACCTGTCAAATGTCTTTGTGATGGCAACTGATATCATATATGACTAGAGTGCTTGGGCTGAGGTCTTACTCTCTTTCCATAGAGTAGTGCATTGTGAGAAAAGGTCACTGTCAAGGACATAGCAGAAGTACCAAGGACAACAAGAAAAGAGCTAATTCAAAAAACATCCTTACTTATACATTCTACTGGTGTTTAAAATAAAGGCACCCTAGAATCAGTGTTAGTTTTAGGCAATTTGGGATGCCTGACTGCCTCATTCATTCAGATCAGCTTTTGACCTCAGTATCCACAGGATACTAATAGAAGATACAGCATCTTAATTTTAGGCATAAGAGACTCTTTTGATTTCATTAGGGATGAAGGGATGCTGCTCTGGAGGGAACAAGTACTTGTGAGTGTGCTTAACTTTAAGCATGCAAGTAATTCTGTTACTTTCATTGGCTTTCAAAATTAAGAACAGGCTTGAGTGCTGTACTAAAATGAATTTCAACATAGAATTTCTGATGGTTGCCTGAAATCATAATAATAGAAATTCTGAGAGAGAGGAGAAAAATAGAAGGTTTATCAGTTTTATTATATGTTAAATTGATATTTAATGCACTTAAACTGTTTTCTGAAATAATTAAGCCAGTGTTCTCCAGTGCTATTTTGTTTTCTTTCTTCTTCTCTTTTAGAAATATCATACATGGATCAATTTTGTCATCGTATTAAAAAAAATCCTGCATATGTGTTTAGAAAGAGAGCATTTACAGATTATTGTTTTTTATATTAGTGGGTTTTTTTTCATTACATTTCTTTATTTGTCAGTATCCATCTTCTGTAAATGTGAAGTGGCCATCTCAAAATTCATTCAAGCTTTTCCCTTTTAAAGAGTTCAATCTATGCAACAAATATCTGGCTTTCTCCTGGGAAGCTTTTCCTTTTAATATGTCAAATTATATGTGAAGGGCTAATTTCCATCTGGAGACATCAGCGAGAATCTTTCTTCACAACCTTGGGAGGGAAATATTTTCCTCCTGAATAACTTTTTTTTTTTTTTCTTTTTAAATCTGGGCGGTCTCTAGAGCTGTAGGGAAGTGTCTGATCCAGAGTGCCAAAGCATTTTATTTCAGCTTAAGCTCCACATTAAAGCAAATCTGCAAAAGTGGTATCTAAATGTTGGAGAATTCCATCAGGGTGTTTCTGAGTTTTCACACCAGAGATTTATGTGGGAAAATTATTGGCCTTTTCTTTTTTTTTTTTTTATGGTATATGGAATATAAATGGTTAAACTACCTTCTTCACAAAATATTAGTTAAGGCATATGTTAGAAGTCATATCTTCTCTACCCTCAAATACTTAAGACAGCGTATCAGCCCAAGTCAGAGATCATGGTTCATCAGGAACAGAAGAGTAATTTTCTAATTTTAGTTCAATTCTATAATTCTAATTTGTAAAAATAATGAAATACTCTTCCTTTTAGCGCCTATGTCTACCTGAATAGACTGTGTTATAAAGGTATCTGAACAGCTAATTTCACTTTCTGAGTTGACAGCTAAGGTACATTGCCTTCTAGAAGTCATCTATTAGATATTTTTAAATCAACACAACTTTTGCTCCATTTGTAGTACAGCCTACTCAGAGTCACCATTTTCCTTCTCTCATATCTCTGTATATCTCTGGGAAAATAACCCCCAGCTTGGCTCCCTGCTCAGCAACAAAACTAAGCCAAATGAATTCACGGCAAACTATCTTTCCACTTTTGCAGCGAAATTAATTCACTATATTCAGGAACAAACATAACACTTGACATCACTCACAGTTTAATTACTGGTCATAATGTTAATTCTAGGGTGCTTTGAAGGTACGTCTAAAAACACAATCTGAAACTTAGAGTTTTCGGCAACTAAACTATACTTGTACTAATTTTAAGCTGACTGAGGGGGGACAAAATGAAATTTCTATTCATTTGGTTGTTTTCACTTCAAGTAGAATGTTACAATTTGAATTTTTTACTTTTGGTCCAAAAGTAAATTTCCTATTAATGTTCTACAACATATGCTTTTCAATTTTCAGCTGCTACCCTTGGTATTTCCAATAAATATGTGACAGAAGAAGTTATAAGATGATTTCTCTAAGCTACTTTCAGTTCTGGATTCACATTCTTATGCCAAAAAATTATAAAAATAAATACCTTATTTATTATATATGTTGGTACCATGTAGTTAGAAATTTTGAGGCAATTTTATGACAGTCATATTTTATGACATTATTTTTTTCTTATTAAAGTATTTACCAAATATCTTAGATGAGAAAATAAATAACCAAAGCCTTTTCTGTAACAGTTTCCATCTTCTAGCTTCTAAAACCAGCTAATCAAACAATGACCTTATTTTTTAATAGAGGGGGCAGTTGAAAATCATTGAACAGCCCTACCCCTTAATGATTTTTTTCTCAGACATAATTATAATAATTAGCATTATAAAGTGCTAATTATCTTTGGACACGAAGGACTTGCACACCAGAGACAGAGGTCCACATTAAGTAAAGAGGATTTTGCTTTCTTCTATTACCATTTTTTTTTCCTTTTGTAAAGAGGTAGAGGACATTCGGCCCATCAGACTTCCTTTCTGAATGTTCATGTCTTGCTATTTCAGGATGATTGCCCTCGGTACAGAAACATGTATGTTCTTAAAAGCCATGTGGATTGACCCTCCACATATCCAGTCTGTAGATCTGAGATTGTCTTCTCATGTTAGTGGACTTCATTTTGTCCAGTAGTATTGCAAAGACCTTGGATTATTGTAAAGGATTGCTTCAGTCCTACTCAGTCCTGAAGGGATTGGATTAATTTTGTTAGCAGACAGTATCATTTTTTCATAAATTCTTTCTTATTGACACAGCAGAAGGAAGGTTTCAGTCCCCTCAAGAAATATCCGAGTCATGTTTTTAAGGACTGTAATGTATAGTGCATATGTTTGAAAATCAGGAATGAGGACATCATAAGCATGACATCAAGAATAAAAGATTGGGAGTTATTTTTCTTGGCTTCCTGTACTGAACCTTACATCTTTCCCTGGCTAAATAATGCTTCTCCTATCCCTCAAACTGGATATCATTCCTTGAAGCATGAAACATTTATCTTGCCAAAATTTTTACTCTTGTTTGCTCCTACAGGCTATAAATATTGTTTTATATGGATTTTCTCCCTCATGTTGACAGAGCTTTTGCACAAAGCACTGCTATTTCATTCAGTTGTTATGCTCAGTCCTTCATCTCTCTTTTACAGACTTCTTTCCGATGCCTTAAAAACAGATTTTCATCTGCCTTATTCTCCCTCAGAATATGAGTGTCACAAGTATCACACTAAAAGGTGTTATCCACATGTCTATTTCCTAGAGTCATCTTTGTGTTTTGCTCAATCACCATAGATGTATATAAAAAGTTATTCTTTCTGTATGTGTATCTGAGCTGTCCTCACTGATGACATTCTACATTAAATATTATAGAATATCTTCTCCTTTAAAATAAGCAGATTATGAGTTCCAAAGATATTGGCAACTGCTCATAGCATTAGTGGCGTGGATAGATTGTTCTGGGTATTCAAAGTAACAAATAATGGAATGACTGCAAGAGTTTGATCTTGAGCAATACATTCTGTTTCTTCTAGAGAATCCCTGCTATCCACCTCTCATAATATTATCAGTGTTATCAGCAAGGACTCAACCTTCCTCTAGCTAGGATAGTGTGAAAATGTCTCTAAATGCCAGCTGAAACCTTCTCCAACAGTATTCTTCAGGCAATTTCCGCTAAATTCCTTCAAAAAAGACTGCTTATATTTCAGGTTGTTTCTCTGGGTCTGAACCCATAAATCCAAATTTTCTTTGAATGTTGAAAGTCTTATCTGAGCTCAGAAGACATCTTTCTCTCAGGGGCTCTGGCTTTTCTTTAACTCATTTTTTTAATCACAAGTCCCTGGTCAACAATGAACACTTTCGAAGATAGAACTGAAGATGAGCATAATTATCTGTGGAATTGATATGAAAAAATATATTTTCTTCCACAGCAAAGCTAGCAGAATAGTCATACAACTCTTCTGGTTGTATTGCCTTTGAAGTTTGTCTTCCAATCAGCTGCACCGGTCATTTAAAATCTCAGATACTATTATAGCCTTTGATTGAATGACTTTTGAATTATTTTTGGTATGTGCATCTATATATATATATATATATATATATATATATATATATATATATATATATATATATATATATATATATATATGTGTGTGTGTGTGTGTGTGTGTGTGTGTGTGTGTGTGTGTGTATATATATGTATATATATATATATACACATATACATATATATACATATATATATTTATACATATATCTTTCCCTGACTCTTCTGTGTGAGAAACAGCTTTGGGAAAAATAAAGGGAACAGTAAATGGAATATAGCCAAACAGAATTTGTTAAAAAGGTCTATAAAATCTCTGCTTAGAATGAATTACAGTATGCTCAGATTCTGTTTAGCATATGCATCCACTTTTAAGTTTCTTACTCTGGATGTGGCTAGCAAAGGAATTTCATTTAACTTATTACAAACTTGGAGTACTGATTGCATGTTGGATCAAGACAGTATCATTCATTAGAAAAAAAAGGCATCTTCTAAGAGATGAGACTCCCTTTCTTCATATTTGTGACAATTTTTTAATGTTTTTTTTCCTATTTGGGAGGCTTTTCCTTTTAATAAAAATATAAAAATACAAACTTAGGGATAAGAGGGAATTAAAGTAATGTGATATGAATAGAATGCATCGCACTAAGCATCTCAAACTGTATACACTCACAAGAGTAATGAAAATCAAATATAACGTCATCATCTGCTTCCCATATGAACAATCAAGGGAGTCAAAATCTAGCTAAACCAGCAAGAGTAAGTAGTTTAGTGATGAAAAATTGATAAAAAAGTTCACTGAAAATATAAATATCCTCTGGGCTGTCAAAAGCAATTGGTTCAGCTCAATCTGGTAAATCTACTTTTAATGATAATGGCAACAACTTTTCCTTTTTATTACACTTTACATAAATTTATGAGCTTTATCACTTCAAACCAAAAAGAATATATTTGTCTCTGGATCAGCTTTTAAAGTTATCTTATGTCTTGGAAACCTACCTAGAAATACAAGAATATAATTGTGCTTGTAAGCCATTTCTGCTAGGATGGAAATAGAATTCTTGTATCATAGAACTGCTACTAATTAAAAGGAAGGGGATGAACATAAAAAACACTGTAGCAATTTAAATGCTTTTCATTTTTCTTAAACAGATAAAAAAACCCCATTTATCACAATTAATGTTCACAGAAAAAACCTGCAGTTTAGAACTGAGGTTTTTTTCTTAATATTGCCTTTTATACTTACATATATTTACAAATGACCTCTGAAAAGTTGAATGGACCATGTCTGTTCAATCTATGAATGGTCAGATTTTCAAGGCTTCTCCAGTAGAGGCAGAACGATTATTTGTGGTTATTAAATTCTACATATCTAATATTTTTTTCCTCAAGAAAACTACTGAAGTCAATGATATGTAAACAAAAAATGAAGACCTATAAATCAGTAGCCATATATAATACTGCTAGGAGCATTACTAAAGACTTTTGCTTTCAGTAAAACACAAAGTAAAATGTTGGTTAATGTTATACACCAATAACAAATCAATACTACTTAAAAACCAAGTGCCAAGTGTACTACTAAATTCAAGCCAGTTCACATAACTTCTGTTATTATTTATCTTGTAACAGTGACATATTGTCAGAATTTCAATTAACAGCTGATCTCTCCATGAACTCATTCATTACCACTGCATCAAGTCCAGCTCTGCTTTCAATTTTGTCTTGGGTTTGACCAGTCAATCTTTACAGACTGATGTCAAAAAAGTTACTGCTTTGATCTTCATGATTCTATTCATAAAGTAAGATTACTCTGGTTTACTTATCATCTGAAAGAATGAGAGTATGCTTTCCTATTACATTTCTGTCACTACTACTGGAAATTACAGGTGCATCACATATGCATTATATTTCATACAGTCTTATTTGTGAGAAATAACTTCACTTTTTTTGCTTCCGTCCTGTTTCCAGACATTAATTCAAATC
This sequence comes from Melospiza georgiana, assembly GCF_028018845.1. NCBI lineage: Eukaryota > Metazoa > Chordata > Aves > Passeriformes > Passerellidae > Melospiza > Melospiza georgiana. The sequence goes on along the minus strand of NC_080430.1, from coordinate 37,251,269 downwards.
CAAGTGTGCTTAATCAGAAATCTACCTTGCCTTACTGTGCAAAATCTGTGATCTCCATTAATTTCTCAGTTTCATAATTAAACAGCCAGTAGGTTTTCCGTTGCTTGTTCTCTCTGTTTTCAGAAATCTACTTTGAAATAAGAAAACCCCTCTTTTCAGGTACATATTTGCATAATCTCCCTCGATGGACTTTTGACTTTCGACTTTCCTTTGTATCCAGAAGATTTACAATTTATTCCCACTGTTGAGATAGGAACATTTTTTCCTTGCTTGGCAATTGTAAAAATCCTTGCTCTATTTCTAGATGTCTAAAATTAATTATTACTTCCTGAAGTATATTGTATTTCTTGCTTTTAATTTATATGACTTATGAAATCTTTCAGTTTCAAAATTACTTTAAAAAAAATCTCTACTCAGAGAACCTCACAAAGTTGCAGTTATGACACAAGCTGTAAGGACAGATATATGTGCAGAGAGGACAAAAATATGGCCATGGTCACACTGTACACAGTGAAGCTGTTAAATTTATGTTCCAGGTAGATATATGAGCAAGAATCCTCATTCAGCATGGAATGGGTAGAAGATTTCTCCCTGTCTTCACTCTCTGAAGCTTATCTAAAGCTTGTGCCTGAGTGCAGGCTTGCATCCACACAGTTTGAGTCACAGTCAGTGTGTTTAGTTTCATGCTGAGGTTCAACCACCTCAGTCAACAGTAGCTCAGGATACTGTGTGCATGTAGGATAAAATAAGATATTTGCAGTTGTAAGTAACTTAAGAGCTTGATGCCTTGAATTATTTACTTATAACTCTGTAGAAGGCAAAAAATTAAAATACCATGTGGAAGGACTTTCTAAAGCCACAGTCAGGGTGCAATGACTGCCTCTGAGAAACACTCAAGTAAGAAACTCAGCGTTAGCACAGATTAAAGTGTCTTTTCAAAAGTATTATATTTAAGCAATAATTCAGCTTCTACATCCTGTAATGTTGAGATTGCAGTGTGGTTTTTTTTTTAAATTGTCTATAAGCAAATTTTAAATATTACACTCCACATTAACTAGAAATTAAGAAAAAAGAAAAAGTCTCGAAGCAACTGCAGTCTTCTCAAGTAGTAATCTGATAATACATAAACACACATATGTTATCTGTGCGAAGTCCTTATATTTAGAAAATACAAAGTACTCTACATAAAATTTGCCCATTTCGTTATTGAATCTAACGCAAAACACAAATGCAGAATTTGTAGGACTTCTACTTCTGCACGTCAATACTATGCCCTTACCTATTTTCTTTAACTTCTTTACAGTGAGATCACAAAAATTGCTGTAAAAATATCAAAGACAAGCCATTTTGATAGTTTCCTTTTCAGTATTTGTGAAAGAGTGGAGGAGTTGGTGACTGGAAATTAATGTTTCTATTTTTTCTGGAACTGGTATTATTTGACCTCAGCTGTTTTTCTCATGGACTGAAAATAAATTTTCTTATTATAGATCTCACATGTACAAAGACAGCCTGAATAGTTATTTCAACACAGCATGGCAAAATGCCTCAAATGCCTATAGAACTTTAAAAGTATATTTGCCAATTAAGGATTTAGGAAGCAAAACCCAAGTAGGAAGTGCCACACACAATTATTTTGCATAACACAGAAACCATTATGCAATATGGCCAGCCTAGCATTGCTCATGGGTTTTTTGTGAGAGAAGAAGGTTGTTTTCTAAATATAGATAAAAATGTGCTGCACTTAGGCAATAACTCATGACAGAGAGGTAACATATGCTACCATAATGCAGTGGGAGCTGCATGACACAAAGAAAATATGAGTAATACCACCTTCTAGAGTTACAGCCCCTTATTGCCATTATAAAACATCTTTATTGGAAGAGAAAATGCAATATTTTGGTGGAAAGAGGAGATGAAGTACTAGGACAAGTGAAATTTTTCATGGAGAACATTCAGATTTACAGCTCTATATGTCTCCTGCTGTGTTCAGGGTCCCTCAGAAGACAAATGTCTAAGGGTCTCCTGCTTGATATACAAGGCAATGATAGAGTAACATTTTTGACCTCTAAACAAGAAAGAGTTTTAAACAAAAAAACCAAACTAAAACAAAACAAAACAAACACTTCAGTGCACAAAAAGCACAGAAATTCCTGCTCCCTTCTCATCTCTCCCTTTCTTTGAAAGAATTTTTTTTTATGAGTGTTCCATCAGGAAGGATAATTTTACTGTCTGTCATATTTCATTTCAAATAATATAAACTGCTAAAATAGACTCTAGGGCCCAAACTCTCACTGATTTTAAAAGGGCAGGACTAGGCCCAAGCTATTATTCTTTTGTTTGTTTAGCAGGAAACTGAAAATTCATGCCTGGAAACGTTCCTTTGAAATAACATATGCATTCACTTTTAAGCTCTTTTGTTATTATCTGACTCAAGCCAACTGCACTCTTGCTTCCAAGTTCACTAAAGCCCATGATACAAACTAATATTGTAATGTGAACCTGAGCTCATGAGCTCATGAGCACACCATGAGAATTCATTTGTATTCAAGATCGGACTCAGGGACAAAACTGAAATATGCTGAATTTTTACTTTTAATCAGCACACATGAAAGAATACTAGCTGAAATATTTTCAAGTCCATCAATGGGTGGAGTTCATTTTGGTCATTCCTACCTTTATTTCTTATATATAAGTCCCTGCAAAATTTTAAGTGACGGTTCCGTTGAACAAGTATTTTTTAATTTTTGCATTTTATACTCTGAGACAAGTTCAAATGACAGAATACACATATTGCCTGAGAGTGAGTGTGGTGAGATAGGTTTAAAAAAATAATTTTTTCTCTTGGAAAGGTGGTTTTGAAATTCTTTAGGCCTTTTCATATCCTATTGCTTAGTTTACCCCGGCTATGCAAGTAAACATTTGCGCAGGCACTAAAGAGCACTTCTGAAAACAGAGGGATTTATGAAAGATTAAAAGAAGTAATAAATTGCTTATCATTTTAACAACTAACTATATAAAATAAATTATTTTTAAAAATGAGATTCAAAAACCACTTTGAGTGGTGATCTAGCGTTATTTTCACAAAAATTCCAGCACTGAACTTCTCATCTCTCTACTTGAAATTGTTAAGAGAGTGTCCTGGTTTAGGGCAGAGAGGTAGTACAAAAAAACCTTTTTTGGCAGCAATTATCAGGCCTCAATTTTGTTTTAAAACAATTAGGTCATGCCACTACACCATCAGCAACTGGTACATTCTCAACTTCCATAAAAAAGAGTGGACTACAAAACATTAATTTCTGCAAAATCATAGAGAAACTTTACATCAAGCTTTCTGAACTGAAAGAATCAGGAAAACCAAAAGCTTTGTTGAACAAAAAGCCCTATATTAACTAGTGCAGAAACACCTGCAGCTTGACACGCGTAATTTAAAGCAACTTATGTGAGGATTTATGTAGGTCATTGCTAGTTATGGAGGGGTGTGTGTGAGATGCAAGCGATAACCACATCTCACAGTTTTATGCACGTGTTGGTCAGCCAATGTGTAGAACAGCAACGAAGGTCTTCAGAAGAAGAGTTAAAAGTCCCTGAGAAAACGTGCAAAACTCCAGGTGCTACATATTTAGGTTACCGTGTCATCTACTCAGACTTCTATGATCTCTCCAAGTGTGGGTAAGTTGTAGGCGTGCGTAGGCTGCAGTCTTCGTAAATCATGGGTAAGGCTCCGAGCCTCTTCACAAACCTGGTGTGAAGCAGGATTCAGCACCCTAAGATGTATAATCTCAGAAAATAAGTACTGAATCCTCTACAAATCTCTTGTTACCACATATGAAGGGCACGATAAATGCATGTTCTACCTCAGATGGGAGATAGTGCCCATAGCGTGCAGTCAACAGAGGCAACACATATAGAATGCAGTGTGGGATGAGCGGTGGGGCAGCAACGCGCTAACTCTGACATTCCAGATAAGGTGGTGTGCCATCTTCCCCTTTACCACTAAACAAACTCAAGTCACATTTTCTATTATCCTTTCTATCTGCAACATGAAGCTAATGCTTGGTTAAGGCTCCTTTTTTTAGAAACATCTCAAACTACGGATCAAACATAGGCATCTTTTTCTCAGTGACATGTTCCATCTTGCATTAATTGGAGTTTGCATGTTTGTACCTTTTCACCAGCTGACCTGGTAGTAGTTTTCTTTTTGCTCAGTTGTGGTATACTCACACTCGGGACTTTCACCTGCCCACAAAATTGTGCTCTTAAGTTCCCAGATAGATCAGATGGATTTATAGATGCTTATGAGAGGACAAAGAGCTGAAAGATTAACTCTTGGATAAATTGGAGAATGTACACTTTATTTCTTTAATAAATATTTTCACTACTGTTACATGCTATGAGCCAAGTACTGTACACATTAATAACTTTAGTTGTTATTCCTGGAAGATGGCAGAGAAAGAGAGTTAATAGTTCTACTGCAAATGAGAAAAGCTTTTTACTAAGTACTTATTTCAGGACATGATATTGTCTTATGCACGTATGCATGAAAAAAATTTAATTTATATTTTTATGCGTGATTTATAAAAGGACATATTTAATAGCCTGGATTCAATTTTGCTTCACTTAAAACATCTGTATGTAACCTGTATGAAAGTGTTGACTATACTAAATCCAAATGTCCTTGCATCCTATTCCCTATTTAGAAACACTCTGTATGCCAGTCAACAGATTCAAAAGAAATAAAATATCTTATAACAAGCTACAGATCTATTTCCCTGATGGGAAAGAGAAGCACTAGGAAAAAAGTACATTCATGGTCTGTGCAAAAATAATATTTCTTTTCTCTTCAACACTTACAACTATAAAATAATGAACCTGAAGGCCTTTTGTTTCTAACAACGGGGAAGGAAAAAAATTATAAATAGAGTGGCTACAGAACTTTCCCATAGGACTCATCATAATGGCATAATGGTTATCAACGGGAAATGTCAGATGGGACCTTTAAATGGCAATTGGTTCATGAACAGAGATGTCAGCAAAGAACTAACAACAGATCAGTTCTTAAAAGTTGCTAGACTGACCTTATTAATGGCCATAAACTGCAGTGATTTCATTGTCAGGGCTCCAAGGTGGTGATACCTAGTACATAAGTGCTCTGCAGAAATAAGATTGCAGTAGTTCAGACTAATGAAAAAAGCACTGAGCAAGAGAAAAAGAACAATGATACTTCATGCATGAAGCATTCCAGTAAGTAAACTTAGGAAACATGATGGGATTTATTGCTCTTCCAGGTTCAGCCTGGGTAACCAAGGGTGTATCTCCAGGTTACTGCATCACAAAACAGGAGGCTATCCATGCAGAAAGCATTGTCAGGAGTGATATTAAAATGGGCATCAGTACAGTCAAACTTTTACTGGATAAACCAGACCAAGTCTCTCTGCAGTATGTTGTCAACAATGCTAAGACTACATCACTTTTAGTACTGACTCTCACAGTCTGTGCACAATTCCAGTTCCAAAGTCAGTTTCTCCACAGGGTGCAGCTAGAATCCACACGCAGTAGGCACATACGAGACCAACAAATATTTTGAAAATTTTCTGCTGGAGATTGGAACTGTAAGAGCCAAGTCAGCTGCTCGAAACTTTTGCTGTTTTTAAAGCATTTCTTTAAGCATCCCTTTCAGAAAATTCTCTTAATATTTACAGGGTTAACTTAATTTTTAAGTTCACATTAATTTGTATTTACAGTTTTCAAGTTTTTGTTAGAAGCTGGGAAGAAAGTAGACTGGTTCTCCAAGACATTACTTTTTCCAAAGATATCTGAATATTAGTTTATTCTGGTTAATACTGGTAGCTAAATCAGAACAGATATGAACAGACCGTACTACTAAAAGAGAAGTAGTTATAAGATATTCTATTGTCACCCTATCAAGTATATGTTGTTCATATATTTATTAATAATAAACCAAATAAACAAGATCACGAACAGAAATACATGAAAGTAATATTTGTCAGTACTCTGAATTCTCATATCAGAAAAAGAATTATTCTCGTATTAAAGTTTGTTCCATGTGTTTGTGTTTTCAAAACCAGAATAAAAATAAAATAAAGAAACAACATTTGAAAGGTTTCCACTAGTTTCTGGTTTGGTCATTCAATGTAGGACAGATTTCAAAGTCTTCCATGCACATTGCAAGAACAGTTTTACTCACCACTGCTTCTAATATCCCAAAAGATTGTGTACAATTGAGATGATATTGCTGTGCCCCAAACCTCCTGTCCTTTAGCTAACTATCCCAATAAAAGGTAAGGTGTCACCCAATCAGCCTTGCCACCCTCATAAGTTTCTATAATATTTGGTTTCTCAGTAACTTTTTAAACCTTAAACAAGGATTAGTATTAGATAAAGGAAAAAAATACTCCTGATTTTAACAAAACCAACACTGTGAAGAAAGTAATATCTCTCTCATTTTACAAATTATTGCTCTTATCAGGAAAAAACCCCGACTCTAAATATTCTGCCACATATTGATAAGGCAGTGTTTCGACCTAAAAGAAGCACTTGTACTGCCATTGTGGAAAGAATAAGCAATGTAGCTGTCTAACAGAAAACTGGAAGGGAAATAGCTGCCAGGCCCAGACAGCTCATGGAGTCTGTCCGCCAAAGGTAATGTTTTCTCACTCAGGTATGTTTTCTGCCACTAAAGATCCTGTGCCATGTTCCATTCTCATTGACACGTTACTTGATCAGTATGAAGCCAATGAGACAGGCATTCCTGGATGTGAACACAGCCTTTTGTTCTCAAATAAGTCTCTCGGTTCATATATAAAGGATTTAGTAAACTACCTCTTTATTAACAATTCAGGAAAATAGCTGTCATTTTCTTTTACTATCTAAGCAAGTAACGATTTAAATGGAGATTAAGAGGGAAAGGATTGTCTTATATCAAAGCTGCAAGCAGTTTTGCTTAAAAGTTTATGGTGTCTCAAGGCTTTAACACATCTCTGTGTTTTCTGCAGAGTGATAAGACAAAGAGAAAAGAGACTTTGGGCAGTGTTTTGAAAATTCCCATGAGCCTATTTACTTTTCTATCACTGTAAAGAAAAAAAAGAGCAAATTGTGACATTCGATAAACCTAATCTTCTCCAGTTTTTGTTCTTGACATATCTTGTTAGAGTATAACAAGGTTTTCAATAGCAGACTCACATACTTTTCAATAAATATTATATTGATGAAAATTAGGGGTTAATGCAAAGATCACAGAGCTCGTCCGTTTTTAAATCAAAATTTACTGACAGTTCTACTGAAATAGATAAGATGATCCTTTTTAACTAGGGCTAATTCAGTAGAAAAAAATTATAATGAAACAGTTAAACACCAAATGAAAGGGTCAGCTCTTTGCAAGATTAAACACAAACTGATCTTTATTTTACTTCTGGGCCTCCACAATGGAAAGGTACAGCAATTATTTAGAATTAGGTGCCATTAAAAGTGTGGGCCAAATTCACTTCACATGTATTCCATTGACTTAATAAGACTGTATCAAGAATAAATTTGGCCCAAAGGTTTTTAAATATCATCTGAACAACAAACTAACAATAATACAGTGCCACTTAGTGGCAAGGAAAAAGTTTTCAGTATGTGAGATATGAAGAGAGACATTCAGGCGTACAATAGCTGGTGTTATTTGTATTTGAAATTTTGATACGATCTTGTCTGATAGCTTCCAGTTACATTAAGCTCATTATTGCCACAATATTATATGCATCTTTTCATATAAAAATACAAAAATGTCTGCAAAGAGGGAATGAAAGCGAGCCCTTGTAATTAATGTAACATTAAGAACACTCCCTTCACATTATATCTTCAAATTATAGCCATTTTCTAAAAAGGTTAGAATGCCTGTAAAAAGCATAAATATCTTAAAGCTATTTGTATTTCTCATGCTTCTGTAATGTATGTGTCACCTTCCTGAAAAATTATCCCTCAAAAAGGTCTAGAGTATTTCTTTTGTTTAAATACCTATAGAATTACAATTTTGGGGAGCGACAACTATACTTAATATCATTTTAAATGGCAGAATGTAACTCATTATTCAGTGCAATATTACTCTATTTCTAAGAAAGAATGAGATAAAGGCAAGAAGGTATTTCACTGGAAATAATAATAAGTCCAGAGGGTCCACAATAGATCATGGGGTCCATCAACTTGCTGTGAAAGAGTGACCCTTATATTTTTATAGGAAGAAGCAATGCTAAGTAATGAACATTTTGATAATTTCACAGAATCCTATAATGGTTTGGATTAAAAGGGACCTCAAAGATCACTTAGCTCAAACTCTACTGCCGTGGACACAGGAGCATCTTCCACTAGATCACATTGCTAAAAGTCGCATCCAGCCTGGCCTTCCTGTGGTGCAGCTTTCACAACTTGTCTGGACAAACTCTTCCATTGCCTCAACATCCTCACAGTAAATGATTTCTTCCTAGTGTCTAACTTAACCCTACCTCTTTGTGTTTCCATTCTCCCCATCACTTCATGATATTGCAAGAAATCCATCTCAGATCTTTTGTAGGTCCCTTTAGGTACTGCTCTAAGTTCTCTCTGGATCCTTTCTATCTCTTTGGCTGAGACACATCAAGAAACTTTAGTATTTATATACATCCAGTATTGCCAAATCTAATGCCTATTACAGAACACATAGTACTGAATTGACCTGCAGTAATGCCAACAAAGCAATAATTAACCTGAATTTAGGGAATACACTATAGTATCATAACGCCCTAATTTTAGAATAATTCAAGGGTAACTCACTAGAAAAATATTGCATGAATTAGTAACATTTCAGTATTACATTACAGTAACATTTCACTTGAAAATAGGAACAGACTTTTGAAACAGGTGTTCTGACTGCCTCTCACTTACCATAACTCATGGAACTACAAAATAATTAGGATTTTAAAGAGTTCTTTGGGGGTCCAATACGCTAATTAGGGCACAGCCATTTAGATGAAATTGGTAATGGGGTTTTTTTCCAGTCAAGTTTTTAAAATCTCAAAAAATGGAGATCCCAAATCTTTCTAAGGAACCTGACCCAGTGACTGGCCACTTTCAATCAGAAAAAGTTTCAATTTTTGAGTCAGAATTTCCACCTTTCCAAGTCCTGTGTGTTACTGTTTGTCCCAAAATTGTGCAAAAGAGGCTGTTTCTGTATTCTCTACAACCTCCCAGTAGCTAGTCAGAAAGCAGTAAGATTCCTTCTGAGCCTTCTCTTCTCAACCCTGAACAAACCTGGGTTTTTGTACTTTCCTCATTTGCCATGTACTACAGCCACCTCAATCTCACTCACTTCAGCAAATCAACACCTTTCTTATGCTGAAGGAAATAGACATAATATTTCAGAAGTAATGTCAGAAGTGCTGAACAGAGAAGGATAATTTGTGACCTTGACCTATTGGCTACACACTTGCCAATAGAGCTCTCCCATTCTCCCCCAACCCATTTCCCCCTGTCCAACACCCATCACCTTCCTGGTGGGGAGGAAAATCTGGAAAAAGTGAGTTAAGATAAATAGAGTTTGATCATTGAAACAAAATATAATATATCAATAATAATGATACTAATAATATCAGTAATAATAGTAATAATGAAAAGGAGACAGAAGAAGAAGAAAATGTAAGACCAACAACTGATGCCCACTACAATTACTCACTCCCTGCTGATGGATGTCCAGTGTGTGTCTAAGCAGTGATTGTACCTTTTGGCCAACATCTCCCAATTTACATACTAGACATGACATTCTGTGGCACTGACTATCCTTTGGCCAGTTTGAGTTAGCTGTCCTGGCTTCTTGTCCACCTCCACATTGGGAAAACATGGAAAAATAGAAGATCCTTGACTTATGCTAAGGACTAGTCAGCTACAACTAAACTTCAATGCACTATCAACATAATTCTTATAGTAAATCTAAAACACAGCTCTATGCCAGCTAGCTACCCAGTCCCAGCCAAAAACATGGCAGCATATTTTTTCCCAGTCTGTTTTTTTTTTTTTTGAGCCATGAAATAGCGTGACATCTTATGATACAGATTGTTCCTGCATGAAACTAGAAGTTGAGCTTCAGGAGTTCACCTAATTCACTACAGCTGCTAAGGTGCCTTTAGTTCCTAGGACAACAATAGAGCTATTTCAGTTTACAATCTCCAAATGCACACAATGTTGCATCTCCAGGCCCCAGCATCAGCTTGGTACTTATTATTTGCTGAAAATCATCTCCAACACAGATTTGACTTACCTTCTCTTTAAAAAAATCTTTGTTGGAATATCTTGAATTAAACAAATTAAATCAACTTTATGATGAAAGAAATAAGCACAACATATGGAATGAGCAATTTATCCCACACATTTTACATATCATATGGGTGTGAGTGCATTAATCAATAAAGTTTCAGTCGTGTGAGTTAGAAACATGTAACCTCGGGAAGATGGTCCATTCTGAACACTATCATTCATCTGGCAATGATGAAGTATATTAATTGCATCATACAAGAGTATTCTATTTCTACCATAATGGTAGTATTTTTTCATTTAAAATTTTATTGGCAATAACAATAACTCTTCCTACATTTTCTGCTTTTTTGATGTAATTTATTTATTTAAAATAAATTTCTTGATGTTTGTTTCTTCTCCAATTTATTTTCATTGGTAAATAAGTGAGAAAAAAAGTGAAATTTCCAAATTTTGAGACACCAGTGAATGGTTTTGTTATGTTTTGTACTTTTATCTTTAGGGGAAAGAATTTTTGTGCACTCAATAGTAATATTTTATTTTCAGTTAATAGTCTAAGCTATGTAAACTTTACCATTTAGCCTCAAGTACTGTCTAATTAAAATGATACTAAAACTATCTTTCTTTGTTCAAATGCCATGTCTGATTCCAAAGTGAATGACCCATTTGTTCCTAGGGCTAAAGTATTCCTGTTTTTAGGTTAATCATATAGGATTGAGTAAATCTCCCTCATTACAATAGTCTCGTAGAACTCAGTTTTATTTAGTCCTGTGTCAATCTGACAAAAAGACTAATTTCATAGATATTTTCAGTTATCCTTAAAAAATAAATAATGGCAATCTACTATGCATTCAGCCAGAGCCGGGGAAGTGGTACTAATTGATTTTTTATTTGTCAGGACAAAAAACATGGAATCCAGGCATACTAGGACATGAAGTTCATTTAGAATTCTTTTCATTTACAAAATTCTTGGAGATATAGATCTTCCTGAGTGTATTCTATAAACATTAGACTTGAGCAATTTTCCAGTATCAATAGGTCTTCTGATCTTGTTTTATGTTATGAGGCAGACTGACTGATTTACATTGATTTGAAATTATTTATCTTTATGCAATATATCCACATCACCTGAAGATACGTGTTTTTCAATTTAAGAACCTGTTCTCTATGATCTTCAGGTAACAATAATCTGAAAACAAAATAAATTTGCTTTAAAAGAAGGTATTAATCTGAGTAAATTTATGTGCATCTGTGCCATTTGAAACGTCTTATCTTTTATCTCTTAATCCCAGTTTATCCCACTGTTTCAGTTTCTTTCAAATGTATAGGATACAAGAATAATACATGAGAACTATGTGAAAACAGTCCAAAGTGGTTTGAGAAGTACATAAGCAAATGTCCCATTGGATCTTGAGTTGATGTAACCCAGATCTTCAAACTCCACCTCTCCACTAAACTGAACCATTTCCAGCCTTCAATCAATTTCAAGCTCACAGTCCATACAACTCTAAGCACTGAAGTTTTGTCCTCCACGCCTCTCCAGCACACTGGAAAATTCTGAAAACTGTTTCAAAGCAATGTTTGTCATTTAATTCCTCTATTAATATCTTTGAATGACAGTTTCCAGCCAGAAAAGGGTATTAGACTTAAAAACACCTCAGAAATCTTTGATAATGTGAGCTGTTGATAAAATAACCTGTTTTACAGCTGTACACTCAAAATACAGACTAAAATTAGAAAGAGAATGTGTACCCATTAAAAAAGTATTTGGAACAGCCGTCTTGGGGGAAAAAAAAGATGAAAAGGCACAGTGATAGTGATAATGGAATGAGAGAAAAGACTCAGAAACAGTTTAACTCAGCTGCAAGTAAAGCCATTGATCATGGTGCAAAAAAAGCACCAACACTGTGTTCTTAAAGTCTTACTGTAGTGCCTAAATGTATCATTAATCTTTCCGTTCTTGAGACAGTGAGCATCTAATACTGATAATCAGAGATGTTCTGCAACACCTCAGTCAGAAGACCAGACTGACACACAGTTTTTAATTTGAAGGGTCTCTTTGTCTAGAAAAAGTGTCTGGTAAATTATTTGAAAAAAAAAAAGTAAGACTTTTAGCTCTCCTTTCAATAAACAGAACATGTAATTTCAGCAGCATAATTATAGAGAAGCTGAACAGGTGTCATGGTACCAGGACAGGTCATCTGAAATATCTTTGAATATTAACCAAAGCAAAGCAGAGAGAAGATCAAGGCTTAGCTTCCAAGTTACAATTATAAACACAAAATGAGTTCTTCTTAATTTGGGAGATACCAGGTCTGCATACAGCATTAGCCATTTTCCAGTACATTTCCATTAGTAATGTCTTTGCTGATTAGTTTTTTTCTAAATTAGCATGTTTATCCATTAGCATATCAATATTGCTGCCAACCATCCTCTTAATTCTTAGTTTTCTTGTTGCAACAAAAAATTGCCAATAAAAGCAAGCTTTACTTGAAGCCTTAATTAAGTCTAGTACAATTCTTTTTTTCTTTCTTTTTTAAGCTTGTTTAATAATACTGTGTAATATTTACTCAGATTACAGATTTGCTTTGCTCGATAACACCACTTGCTTGATTAATCAAAAACTTTGTATTTTGGTTCGGCTGCAAAACAAACTATAGTACTCTGCATGGTTTGAAGACATTCTAATGAAAGCCTGCCTTAAAAAAAGCAGAAAATAACACGGTCAAAATAATTTTGCATAATTTCTGAAGCTCTCCTTAAGAGAAGGTAGAGACTCTTAAATATAAACCTCTGAACTCTTTTATACAGTCATATCACATTGCTCCCACATTAACATGCTGAGATGCTTCTGATCAATGTCTTGCATGTAAGAGAAAGGCCAACCCAGATTCCTTCAAAAGTTTCTTTTTGTTCGTATTCCTCCTATTTTTTTATCATCCATAATTTTTTCATTGTTTTGATATGTTCAATTACATTAATTTGAAGCCAGTCACAGCAGAATAGCTAAGACTTTGTTTAACAGAGGTATACAGAGAGCTGGCTTGAACACACAGCAATGCCAGCTTCTACTGTCGACACTGTTATTCAGGACAGATACTCTTGTCTGACATAATTAAATCTTGACAGTAATTATTTCTGCTGATTCCTGGTAGACTGCTGTTAAAGATATGCTTATCCACTTTCAAACACACTATCTTATTAGACTAAATACATGCCAGTAATTACAAAGCTGCACTTTTTAAATTTGGGGTTCTCTGAAAGTCTTTTTAAAATAAGATGATAAAGCTTTCCCTAAAAGGATCCCCTGTGTTTTAAAACCAAGAGATCTCAGACAGTGCCTGATATTCCAACACCTGATATGAGAGAGAGAGAGAGAAAGTGAGAGAGGGAGAGAAAGAGAGAGAGACAGGGAGAGAGGGAGACAAGGCATGTTTGCATGTACATAGAGCAGGTTATTGGGAAATTTTTGTTTTATAACTCAGCAAGTCAATTTATATTAAAATTATACAGAAATAATTCTCACTGTTCGTTGTCACCTTCTTCAAATAAGAAGCTCTTCTGAGCCATCCTATTACTAATATATTTCATATAAAACAGGTATTTTTTATTTAGTTTACTGTTTGGCAGGGGGAGATGAGAGGATTTTGGATAATGGTCATGCTGAACTATTAATATTACTTTTTACCTCATAAGGCTATGAAAACATGGCAAAGGATAAGTAGAGAGTGAAGTTTAGAACAAAGTTGGATGAGAAAAGTAAGATCAGATCTGACCCGAATGTCTGAATATTATTATTATTACCTTTAAACTTCTCCAGTATTCATATCTAAGAACATAAAATATTTTCACAATACAAGTACATTTAGCATAAGCAAATGTTTAAACAAAAGAACGAGGAATTTTAATGAAGCACCCTCAGGAAAATGTTTAAACTTTGCCCTTAAGTTTACTTTGTTCACTAATAGGCTTCTATTTCTAGTACTGAGTAGGAAGGATAGGTTCAATGTGTTAATAAGGAAAAAGTAATACTATTTAATTAATTCTGGCTGAACACACATGGTTTAATATACTTGGCAATATCATTCTATCACATGATATGATAATTTAATGGAACTTTTTTATTTAAATTGCTGGCAAGTTTATGAAATTATAAAGCAAATAGGCCATGCACTTGGGTGTAATTGACTGTATAAATGTGTTTTATACTATACTGTTGGCAAATTAGCCAATCCCTGTCACAGAATCAATTATTATCTAGCTGTATTCTGCAAACACAATAGCAGAAATACAGCGTTTGCAGAAAAAAACCTCACTCCTATAATTGTTAATCTTACATTCTGCATCTTCAAGTCAGGCAATAAACATTCATACACTGTATAATCATCTTACAATAAGGCTGCTGCCAAATGAGCGTACATTTAAAATTCCTTGTTGAAGAAATTCCTTGACTGGAGGTGCTGTTTTTGTTTTTATTTGTCTTTTCCTCTTCAGATCAGTGAAGTGAGTAATACGTATGTCAGTGACTCAAAAGATATAAGGCTTGACTGCATGACTGAAATTTCCAAAGCTACTTAAAGGGACTTGGACACTCAGTTTCTCTTGGAACTGTGTCCACTCTAACCCTCACCTAATGACAGCTCTGATAGTCTGAGTGCTGTACCAAAAATTACAGGATGTGGTCATCATGGTTTTAATGCATGCTGTTGGTAGACATCAGCACGGGTTTCTGAGTGAACTGGACATTTGAAATATTTTCTTCTGGTTCCACTAATAATATGAAGTTTCTTTCATATGTCTCCCTCCAAGCAGGCTATATTTAAATTATAAGCAATGTTTAATATAATAACTTCTTGATGGTGTAAACATAGACACAAAACATACCTGCTCTGTTACAAAACTCAAAAACTGCTGCTCTTGTAGAATGTAGGAAATCGCAGTGGTTCTGAGCAAGTAAGAGTCAACATGTCCAGACTGCTCTGTCACCAGCATTCCTCCCTGTTTCTACATCTCTGCCGTGCAAGGACTGGGATAAGCAGTTCTATGGATTTATGAACTGAGCAGCCATTGAGCAGCTACAAGAGGTTTCACAAGGCAGATGTGATAGTGCTTCTGTTCACTGGAAAGAAACAGTGCAAACTTGTAGGCAGATGGTTTAGTTCTACTTATGAATGCTACCCTCTTCCCATGTGGGGGGTTTTGTACTATGATCTGCACTGCAACTACGAAGTGAAGGATGTTCACTGCCATCCAGGTGCATAGAATTGCATCTTATTGGGCATCCTTCAACTGGCTCATGTACCAAAGCAGTTCAGGTGTTACAGCAGGCAGCACAGGCCCAGCAGAAGATTGACAGGTTCTTGGAAGCTGAAGCTCACACTGCTATGACTTCAAGACTACAGAGTCACAGGCTATAGGATATAAAGCTTTCTCAGGGAAGCCTGTGCATGCCTGTGAACAGATGCATGGTAGATATCCCCAGCACCCTTAATGACATGCAGAAAGCAAGTTGTTTAGAGCTTTGAAAGGCTCTGCAATTCTTTTACGTATCTTTACAGCACTTATGTGGGAAAATACCACCATCCAGCTGAGAGTCATCAGAAATATTCTGTTGTTCTAGGGCTCCAAACTCAGCACTCTCAGTCTCAGCTCCATTATTTACCTAGACATTATTCTTTCCGTGGAACCAAATTACTGATACCAATTTGAAAACAAATCTGCCAAAAGGGAAGGTATCAACCATGTGCTTCTGTCTTAGAATCAGCCCCACTGAGGACACTCATGAATATACTGTACATATTTCTTATGAAAATGAACCATGATCCAGCTACTAGTCCTCTTAGAATAGTACTGCTTCCTGTAGTTTTTAAGTACTCATTTACTGTCCATTCCTGCATTCCTCATATTAAAGGTTTAGATCAAGAAATTTCCTGACTTCAGGGTCTCTTGACTTTGATGTTTCCATTCAAATTGTGCTGGTTCCTTAAGTTTCAGGCTCTGATCTGAACTCAGATCTTAATTTAGGACACAGTGTTTTGGTTTTTTTCTTAATCCTATTCTCCTATAAATGTTAAAATCACAAGTCTGAAGTGAAACTCTGTCCTGAGCTTCTCAAGCAACACCTATGAAAAGTGCACGGTTTGTTTTATTGAAAAACAAAGCTCTAGCAAAAAAGAATGAGAGAGGATGAGTAGAAGGGTGAAAAAAGCAGGAGGTTTCTGTCATTATCAAACTTTGTCAAATTTGTTCTCAGTCTTGTTCCACTTCCTTAATCTGCTTGATTCCCTCTGGTTCCTCCTGGTACAATTTTGTCATCTCTATTTTATCTAGCTTTAGTGATCTCACTTGCTGGTGAAGTAATTTTGAACTCTTGTGCCTGAAAATATAACTTTAATTGCACGTAAAGGAAGAAATATATCAAGTTTGGAGACCAGAAGCTATTAGTCATATTAAATGTACAGCTGAAATTTTAGAAAAAGTTGTGCCAGTCATAGTTACTAAAATATAAATCTTTGGCTCTGTGATTCATTCTATACTAGGAATCTTAGGGATAATGGCAACACCCTGAACTATAATTTTTAAATTACAACATGGCTGGAACATCTTACAGAATAACTTGAAAGAGGGTTATGAAGATACACTGAGTGCATTGTCAGGAAATAAAAACAAGTCACATTAGGGCACAATAAATGCCTGCAAATGGAAGATCCATATTTCAGGATTTTTTCTGGGACACACAAGTTAGGATCTTTTTAAGAAAAAAATGAATTTAAACATTATCCAAAGTCACACCACATATTGAATCAGTTTTAAAGAACAAAAAAATCCCTCCCCTCCAAGACCCCAAACCTAAATAATCCGCATAATTATCACTGTTTACTTGGACAGAAAATAGTGAGGAAATTAACCTAAGGACTCAATCACAGTTACTGATCTTGGACAATAAATGTTTCAAAGAAATTAAATGGGAATAATAAGGTAACAGGGAAGGTGGGCGATCTCTTTAGAACATGTTGTAGGAATTACATAACAGTGCTGCCTTGTTAGCCAGGTGCTAGCCAGTGCCTGGGGCTCTGCCCTCTGGGAGAGAAACTGACATCAGGCGTATCCATCAGAGCAGTCTTTGTTATTTGAAACAGGGAGTTGAACTCCATAATTGTGAGTGCCTTCTACCTCAGGATATTCTTTCTATGATTCTATGATTTCTAAAAATAGTTAAAAAATCCTGCTTCTCTGACTGCAGCAGGGAAAAAAAAAATTAAAACACAGCATAATAGAGCATATCCACTTATAGGTGTTCCTCCCCAGCAACATCTCTATTCAAGTAGCTCTCTGTGCTCGACCCCAAGGCTATTCAGATAATTCAGTGATGGAAAGACTCAGAGACATACAGATACTTTCTGTAATACAGAAAGTACAGCTTGACTGGAAATGATTTCTATTATTTATTAACTGTATTAACCTTGTCCTAAGCAAGGACTCCGGTCATGCTAATTTACATAGAATTGTCCTACTTGTCTTTAGAAAAGCATTCTTTTCTTGAAAAGGACAAATTATAATAATCCAGAAGGAAGATTGCAACATTTTTTCAATGAGAGAATTGGGATCTCAAACTTCATAAAGTAACTTTATAACTCTTGGTTTCCTGCATAATGTGGCATGGTGATCCATTTACCAGATTAGAGAAAGCCTGTGGGCATTGTCTACCTCGACTTTAGTAAAGCCTTTGCTATTGTTTCCCTCAACATTCTCCTGGAGAAACTGGCTGCCCCTGGCTTGGACAAATGTGTCCTTCACTGTGTAGAAATCTGCCTGAGTGGCCAGGCCCAGAGAGAGGTGGTGAATGGAGTTACCTCCAGCTGACAGCTGGCCACAAGTGGCGTCCACCAGAGCTCAGTGTTGGGACCAGTCCCCTTTTGTAACTTTATCCACGATCTGGATGGGGGATGGAGCACACCCTCAGTAAGTTTGCAGCTGACACCATGTTGGGCAGGAGTGTTGATATGCTGGAGGGTGAGAAGCCTCCACAGGAATCTGAACAGGCTGGATTGAAGTGTAGGAAAGACATTCTGTGCTGTCCTTGTGAGCCAGCAAAGGCCTTCTGAAGATAAAGGGAAGCCCCATATCTCTCCTGAGGAAGACACCAAGGTTGTCACCATGGAGACGTGATGAAGGAGAGAAAGTTAAGAGATATGAACTCTAGCTGGCTCAAAGAATGACATGGCTCCTTGGTCACCCACTGATAACCCTGTTTCTTTCTTATAACCAATGGACTGTGAATGTGTATGTTGAGTGAATGTAAATATCTTGAAAGAGTATAAAAGCAACAGGTTGCTAAAATAAATCTCTCTTGCACCCTTCTGATTGAGTCGTGGTACTTTATGCTGTGTCATGCTCTATAAGGACATTGATGGGCTGAGGGCATTTGTGAGAGGTTCAACAAGTCAAAATGCCAGGTCCTGCACTTCAGCAAAAGCAACCCCAGGGAGTTCCACAGAGTAGACAGAGTGCCTGGAAAGCTGCCCAGCAGAAAAAGACCTGGAGGTGCTGGTCAACAGCTGGCTGAACATGAGCTAGTGTATCCCCAGGTGGCCAAGAAGGCCAATGACATCCTGGCCTGTATCAAAAATAGTGTGGAAAGACAGGAAAGACATTGAGATGCTGGAGCTTGTTCAGGGAATGGCAATAGAGCTGGTAAAGCTCTATTGGAGCACCAGTCCTATGAGGAGCAGCTGAGAAAGTTGGGCTTGATCAGACTGAAGAGAAGGAGGCTCAGGGGAGACCTTATCACTCTCTAAACTGCCTGAAAGGAGAGTGTAGGGGAGGCTGGTCTCTTTTTTTCAAATAAGAAGAATAAAAGGGCTTAAGTTACACCAGGGGAAGTTTAGTTTGATATTAGGAAAAATTTCTTCACTGAAAGAGTTGTTCATCATATGAACAGGTTTTCCAGGGATGTGGTGATGTTACTATCCCTAGAGATATTTAAAAGATATGTAAATTAACACTTAGGGACTTGGTTTAGTGGTGAACTTAGCAGTGTTAGCTTTATGGTTAGACTTGGTAATCTTAAAGGTCTTTTCCAACCTAAAGTCTTCATGATTCTGTAACTTTCAGGAAGAAGATTGTGAAAAATTTTAAAAGTTAGGGAATGTAGGTAATTTTGGGTTGCATTTTCCAAATATGGTGCATATTTGAAAGATTTCTACCAGAAATGAAAGAGTGTTTCTCTTACATACTGGGATATAAAAAAGTTATCTTTCTTTGAAAGATGGAAAACAAAAAGAACATAACACAGTATGGACATGCTATATATGTGAAGGTTCAAGTTCAAATAGTTCAAGTTGTGCTTATGTTTCAATGATAAAGCAACCATCTATGAAATTCCACTTTATTTTGTCTTTGAATGAGTGGGAGAGTTATAAATAAAATGTTGTTGTTCAAGGAGGTGTATAAATAAATTGGTATAATTAGGTGTCATAATTAAGGTGCCCATTGCTGTTCCAGACACATTTACATAATTGTCAGTGCTAAAATGAAAATAATTGTTTGTCAGAATTGCTTCTGTTAAGACTGATAGTTCCTTAGTTTGTATGGTTTTCTATAAGTATTTGTTTAGAAAATAATCTAAACTCTGAGCATTAAATGATTACATGCAAGCCAAAATCTTCCTAAATGAACAAGTGTACAAGATTTACTGCCTTGGAATTCAGACAAAATGTCTTGCCTGGTACCTTGCTACACATCTTCTGCATAAAGGCCAAACTATGCTTTCAGTGTTCTGTCTGAGATTTGCACAAGCTGAACAAGTAACTGCTTTGCAAAATAGAAGGAGGAAAAAAAATCCTGCTTTCTGAGAAATTACTAGCAAAGAAAAATCTCTTTAGAGTGGTTCTTTGGTGGGTTTTTTTACAGTTTGCTTTTCTGTGTTGCATTACTTGTTAGAGTAGACTTACACAATTACCAGGAAGCAGAGGATTGAGTCTTTTGCCAGTTCATGTAATGCAGATTCTAGATTACTGCTTTAGAAAAACAATTCAGATTTTGGCTTAACCAGTCTACAACAGTTTTATTTTATTGAAAATCAAGCTAACCAGATATGCTAAGTGCAAATGTTTTTATCCAAAAAAGAAATATCTTAGGAAAATTATATTTCTCACAGCTAAACAATTTTATATTAGTATAAAGCTGTACTTAAGCACCGCTGCAATAATTTAAGATATTGTCACTTGTGTGTAGAAATAATGGATTTTATAAACCCTCTAAGATCCTTTAGAAACAATGAAAAAAATATTAATACACTTGCTATGACTTTTATTGTCCTCGATGCTTTTCCTTCATCCCTACTCTTAAACTTTGAAATTTTTCATTTTCTTATATTAGAAGTAAAAATTCTCTAGGGCAATTTTGATCTATTAAGCAGGGGTCCTAAGCCACAAACAAATAAAAATTAAATAATATCCCAGTAGCAGGCACAATTTTATCAGGAAAGATGGGATGGGTAAGGCATAGAGTGTTCTGTTTCCTTCAATAATAATGTAATCTTCACATCATTTGGTACAAGACCATCAATATCAGAGTTAGATTCACACTCTGTGTATAACTAAAGCTTTATTTTTAAGTAGTTATATGACAAAAAAAAAAAAGAAGCAAATGAGATTGGAAGATTTTCACTTACTTTCTATACACATTATTTATATATGTATATATATTCATGAGTGTTTATCATTTGTATATGTATATATTTGAAGAGATGGAGGTAATTTCTTTTTTTGAACTGTTTGTTCCTAAAAAATCCTGTTCTGCTTCTTCTTTTGTAATGCAAGAATGAGTTTAAAATGGGCAGTATCCAAAGAGGAATTCTGCATGTCTCTATTTCCTGCATAATAGTGAAAAAGAAGTTCTTACTGAAGAAATATACATCCATTCTTTTGTTTGTGAAAATATCAGTAAATTTTCATCACTGAGAGTGGTGAATAAACAACAAAAGCCTTTTGATTAAATTAGGTAAACTTCTCACATAACAGTAATGTAAATGCAAATGTCCTATCTCACAGGAAAAAAAATATAAATATATACATCTAAGTAAATATACCAAATTTTGACCAGACTCTTTCCTGATTTGATTTTTCAATTAAACAATATAATTTCAAAATTTGCTTATAATATTTACCTTCTTTCCCCTATATTTTTGGCTCATCTAATTAGAACAATATCAGCAGTCATATGAAAAGCCATTATAGCTAATCTTGGTTAACTAAGAATTGGAGTGGCATCAAGGTCTTGGCTATCCTGCTTCCACCTACAGCCCCTCTAGCTTTAATAACATTAAGTTTTCTGTGCACTAGAAGATTATCATAATTTTAAACATGCATACTAAAACAAATTGAAATTCTATCAATTAGTAAAGATATTAAAAAAAAAAAAAAAAGATATAGCATAGAGAAGAATAAGTTCCAGATACCCATAAGAGCCGTGCTTGCTAGGCCTTTCAGGCTGGTTTTACAAAAACATTTCTACCAGCCCTTCCAAATTATTTCTGCTGTAGATTTAGGCCTAGCTGGACCTACAGTTTTTACTGTGGAAATACACTATGTCTCCAGTTTTACAGGTACAGCACTACAAAAACCTTGTCGGCAAAAAGCATCCTCCAATATCCTTCTAGTGAGCTTTCTACTCTGAGAACCCTCTGGAGATAAGATTCTCCTTCTACCACTTTCATGCTCAAAGCAGGCTTTCATCAGCAATTGGAAAAAAGCTTTTCCCATGAGGAAAGGGGAAAATAAGAAAGAATGTTTGCAAAACAAATAGAGTTTAACCTGTGTGGTAAGTCTTAAAGGTAAAGAATGCTCATGCAGATTTAATTCAATCCTGGAAAAGAGGAAACCTAGAAAGGGTACCATCACTTTGTCAGAGTAAACAATTTTAAAATAAGAAAAAATTAATCTCTTGGGAACACCCTCCCCCCCAAAAAAGAAATCCAGCTGAAAACTGGAAGGTTATATTTCACTGATCCAGACCCAAATGCTGTCTGAAAGCGCCTGGATGTCACCTAGTACAATGTCCCCTTCAGGGCCTTATTGGTGCCAACACATGGTCAGGCCAGCCGTGTCTTTACCTCCCTGTCTTGAAAACCTCCAAGGATGAAGATCCCATGGACTTTGGGAAAACATTACATATCCACAGCACTCACTGAGGCGTTTTCTTAATGTTCAGATGGACCTTTCCAAACTGCAACGTTTGACTCTTCCTCCTTGCCATGTTATTTGTCAGTACCAAGAACAGCTCCATGTTTATCATTTTATTCAAGCAGCTGTAGGCTTCATCTGGACCTCCATTTCGCAACCAGAATAAATAAAACCAAACCCCTCAGCCCTTCCCAGCAGGTCAAGTACATGACAACCTGAGGCATATTAAGAAGTTTCTTCTGACTCCTCTGCGATTTCTCAACATCCTTCCTGAGCCATGGAGTTACAACTAGAGAGAACCTTTAGATGCAAGGGGTTTAAGTGTTTTTTGGAAAAATAAATCCATTTCGGGTACCTTGGCAATGTAAAAGGCACTCCCAGAAAGTAACAAAAATTAAGGCAACCTTGCTGCCTTATCGCTTCATTTTTCAGTGATTTTCAACTTTATCTGTTTTGTTTATCAATTTTATAGATAAGAGGCTACTTTAAACAGCCACTGGGACAGAAAGAAAACAGTATTTCCAGAGATAGTCATGGAAGGAGTTAGTACCACCAGAGGCTTTGGTGCAGAACAGCAGAAGATATGATGGGGTCTTTCTCCATTACTCCCATGGCTACCAACATGGACAGAAAAATAGAAAAGCTTCCACTAGAGAGTGAGTAGAAAATCACACTGACAGTGCAGCCACTTGTAATAGCCATTACCATCATCAGAGAAGAAAAAAGAGATTTGCTAATATCTTTCATAATTTTAAGATTGGCAATAGCAGTGAACTAGATGAATGCATTTGATTATCAGTTTGCCCAATAACTGGGTTGAGAGTGACATCTTTGGTCATTTTACCAAGCTCTGACCCACTGTAGCCAGAGATGAACCTGCCCTAGTGTCCTTGTGGCAGCTCAGCCCCCGGCTAAGGCCTTTCCATGCCATGGACAACAGCTGGCCTATGCAGCATCTTCACTCAGGAAAGCCTGCCTCCAAATTTTTGCACAGAATTAAATGCAGCTCTGAAAAGCCTTCCAGATGAGACAGCAGTACTAGCAAGGATC
This sequence comes from Melospiza georgiana, assembly GCF_028018845.1. Lineage (NCBI taxonomy): Eukaryota > Metazoa > Chordata > Aves > Passeriformes > Passerellidae > Melospiza > Melospiza georgiana. Next base: position 37,227,753 of record NC_080430.1, on the reverse strand, counting down.
TGCACTCTCTTCCCCAGAGGAAGGTTGTAAGAATTTTGCTGTGGAAAGTGTAAAGCCATGTTAGTATGAGGACGGTAATATCAGTTTTGCTCCAAAGTGTCTTCCTTACTTCTCTTGTGATATATGAAATCACCCTTTCTTAAACTAGAACAAAAATGAAAAATTAAAGACACAGTACAGTCAAAAATGTAGTTCTGACTTCCTCGTCCTTGTTTATAATGGAAAATGTCATGTTTTCAATTATTTCTAAATATGTCATGGTAAAACTACAGGTTCCCTGGGGCAGAAACACTCTTTCATGATGCTTTTGTATAGTACCTTGCAAAATGGGACCACATTCCCATGTTGTCTGCAGGGAGTTCTGTAACACAATAAATTAGTAATGTTTCCAGGAAACATATCAAACACAGACTACACTGCACCACCTACTGCATAGAACACTAAAACTGCTAAAAATGTAAACAGAATAAACTTGTGTGATGCCTAACATGAAGGCAAGCAGTATATTTTGCAACACAAGAAGAGTATAAATGTGTACTCTAAAGCAGTGAAAATGGCATATGCTGTTTAGGTGTAAAAAAGTGTAAGGCATGGCTCTTTAGTAGTCCATCATTAATGGGAGAATATTAAAGTCATTTCTATGCACATGCAATTATTACAGGTATCAATTGATATCTAAATATTTTGAATATATTTCCATAAAAATTAAATTTGAATGACTAAGTTATCTGTTTGTAGGTACTTAAGAATGTTCTCTAAATTATATCTATATTTTCTAAATAATGTTTAAGAAAGAAGTTACTAAAAAAAAGTAGTCTATAATAACAAGTAGTTCATCTTGGTCAATTATTCCCATATGAGCAATAAATCCTCCCTATTTGCCGACTCAGCCAGCAGACATGCTTGACTGAGTCAGGAGAATTGATAACCTCTTTGGAAAAAATTATTACACACCAGATCAGCATGTCCATAATCTCAGGGTTCTGCATCAACTCCTTTTCCTCCTCTGAAATGACCTCACTAGTGAAGGAATCAGGCATTTTATGAGATTGGTAAACAGAATTTACAGCAATATTTGTTTGGCTGGCTTTTTTTCTGCAGATTACTGGCTAATATCTAACTTCTGGAAACTGCAGGAGAACTATTGCCCCAAGAAAAGACCAGTGTGATGTTTTTTTAATTGCCATCAGTCTCTTTTATGGAAGCACTAAACACCAGCCATTCAAGCCTAGACTGTCTAGAACAGAAAGTCACCATCAGCACAACCCATGTAATAAGCACACATTGTCAGAAACACCAGATAGTATCATAAGTTATGTTCAACTCATCCTCTGCCACCCAAAAGCCCTCCTCAAGTGAAGCTTTTACGTCAGTTCTCTCTTTTGTCAACCCCAGCTCTTCTATATTGAGATAAGGTAGCTCTCCAAACCAAGTGTTGAGAATTATGAGAAAGTGTAACTGATTTTCAAAAATAAGCAAGCCAAGGTACCAAAAAAAGAACAGCAAAAGAAATATAATTAACAGAGTCTGCTCTTAGCAATAGGAAGGCATAACTAGGAAAGCATAAAGTCCTATGCTATCCTGAAAGGGCAGTCTCTGATGACAGGAACTTATTGGCATTTTAAGCTGCGTAGGCTTTATCACATCTACTCTACTTAGTAAGTGTGACGGACACTTCATGCCAGGGACTTCGATGTCATTCAGGCTGATGGGGTTTAGAGATGATATATCTTTCTTGCTCTGGTAAGGAGCAAAATGTTCAAAGAAATTGTGTGGTCACACTGTTCAAAGTTAAATGCAGACCAGAGGAAAAAAAGTTAATGTGCCTGACTGCAGTATTTGCTCTTAGCATGCAGTTGCAAGCTTTGAAAGTCCCGTTTAAGTCTCTCTTTTTTAAGATAAATACCTATTAAGTAATGTATATGCACAAGCTGAAGTGTTAAATGGTTTGTTGAAACCTATTAGAGTACACAAGATGATAAACATAAATTATAGCTAATATACTGCACCAGTGATTTTTAAACATAAAAATTACTGACACTGTAAAAACACACTTGAGTCATCGTAGCAGCATAATAGCACTAATCCATGTTTATCCAACCGTGCACTTTTCAAAAACAACACAAACCTCTAATAAATGCTTTGGCTTCACCTTGACAACTTATATGGGTTATTGCCTCGTTCATGCCTGGATAACCATGTGTTATGACTTAAATGTTCTTTAATATCAATTTATGCCTTGAAGAAAAAGGATTGAATAACATAGTGTACATATGGTTCAATTTATTACAGCAAAACAATCATTTTAGTTTGAAGATATTTTCTCATGGTGCATATCATAGAAATCTTATTCAATAGAGCTCTCAATAAACCAGATTTTTTATGTCACAATAAATGAAACTAAGGCAGCTAATTGTTGCTAAGATTCTAAATAGATGAGTCTATTTGGCTTTCTTGTCAATCAAGAAATAAATTCCTTAACACTTGTATTTCTGGATTCTAATGTCTCTAATTGGATTTTACACTATCTGATTAACGACGTAGTTTATAGACTACTGTAAAAAAATGTGATACTTAAAAAGTGGGAGAGGAAATTGTGGGCTGTCAGCATTTATGGAAAAGGCCAAGACAACATTGAGTAATTTAGTATTTTTGCAAAATGGCAAGGAAAAGCATAAAACCTGGTCAATGATGCCTCATTTGTGGTACTCTTGTTGTGTGTCTGTGATACAAAAGAAGACCCTGGAGTGCTATTCTGAAGAATATTAAAATATGTAATAGTCTGTACCAAAAATGGATTGCAGTTTCAGGAAATTACAAAATAAAAAAGAAATCCAAGTTTTAATTTAGAACCAAAAGCAAAGTATAAGCTTAAAATTCAGCCACAGACTCATGACGAGTTAAACTTGCAGAAAGCACAAGCACAAGGTAGAAAAGAATGCCACAAAATGGCCTTTAACTGCACTTACTCCTGCAGTCTTATTTTCATGAATTCTCCACATTTTCCAAATATGTTTCTGGCAATCCTTCAGACAGAAAGATCTTCTCATACATGAAGAGAAGGCAATCCTAAAAGAGTTATGGCTGCAGATATGCAAGTCTGGCTTTTGCCATGTAATTGCTATTGGAAGGTGAAGAAGACTGAAACCAAGTTAAAGAACAGTAAATTAAACAAAACAAGGAAAAAGTAGAACTCCAACATAGAACACCAACGTAGATTCTAACAAAAAACCCCAAAATTTATCCCCAATGTTAAGCAAAAAAAAAAAAAAAAACCAAAAAAAACTTAAAACAAAAATAAATATACAAAAATGAAACCAAGGAAAAAAAGGTGAACAAAAGTAAACAAAAATAGGAAAGACCTTCAAAGCCTCAACATACATCAACAAAAATACAAAAAGAAATCTGAATTGAAAGTTAAATAAAAATTTAAAACTCAAACAAACAAAACAAAATAAAGGAAACAAAAAGTAAAATCCCAATAGAAAACTCTATTAAACCCCATTAGAAAACGAAAGGTAAACAAAAAAAGCTTTAAAAAGGCTAACATAAATAAAACACCAAAGTAAACAAATAAAATCAATAAAAAGCTCCAAATATAATTGAATAGAAATAAAATAACATTAAAAAAACCCCAAAACATAAACTAAACCAAACTAAAAGAACTAACATAAAACTCCAATGTAAAGCCCCAAACTCCTAACAGACAAAACCAATGTAAAACCAAAAGACTTAAAACCAGAAAGTAAACAAACAGAAACAGCCCATGAAATTTAACTAAACTCAAGATTAATTAAGAAAAACCCAGAAAAAGTAAAATCCTAACATAAAATATCATAAACCCTACAACAAAGTAGAACAAAAAAGAAAGCATACCAAAACAAACCCAAACACAGAATCCCCAATGTAAGATCTCAACATACACCCCAATGTAAAACCCCAGCCTAAACCCCAGGACAAAACAAAATATAATATAAAACTAAATACAACATCTAAAGAAATCCAAAGTATTCCAAAATAAACAACAAAATAAAAATAAAATGTAAAATCCCAATCTAAAACCCCAGTAAGAAAACATAAGAGAACCAAAGAAAAAAATAAACAAAGAACTCCAAACAAGAAGCTATAGTATTAAAACACAGTGACAAAACTAAAGAAATAAAGAAATAAAACTAAATAAAAAGAAATAAACTTAAGAAATAAAAAATCAAATGTAATTAAAGTAAAAAAGTGAAGCAAAACACAATACAATAAAAAATAATTAAATAGTAAAGTAAATCACATTTTAAAAATAATTTCCCAGAATGGGTAAGGCTGGAAGGCACCACAGTGGATCTTTTGGTCCAACTTTCCTGCTCAAGAAGAGTCATCTGACAGCACATGGCACAGGGTCACATCCACATGGCTCCTAAAAATCTGCAGTGAGGGAGTCTCCACAATCTCTCCAGGTAATCTGTTCCATTGTCAGTGACTGGCACAGGAAAATTCTTCCTCATGTTGAGGTGGAACTTTCTGTGCATCAGTTTCTCCCCTTGTCCTAGTGTCTAGCATCACCAAGAAGAGTCTGGCTCCATTCATTTTCAGATCCACAACTTTCAGATACTTATATGCATTGACAAAGTCCACTCTCAGTCCTCTCCAGGCTAAACAGGCCCAGCTCAGACTTTCCCAAGAGAGGTGCTCCAGTCCCTTACACATCCCCTACCTGAAGCTCCTTTCTCCAGGAACTCCATGTCTCTCTGAGTAGCCCAGAGCTAGACACAGACTCCAGATATGGCCTCACACGGAGCCCACATACTCTACATAGAGTACAGGGGCAGGATCACCTCCCTTGACTTGCAGACAACACTCTTCCTAATGTACCCCAAGACACACTGCTGGCTCATGGACAGCTTGATAGACTCCAGCATCCTGAGGTCCTTTTCAGCAGGTTGGCCCTGGCCTGTACTGGTACCTGATGTTACTCTTCCCCAGGTGAAGAGCCTTCATTGGCTAATTTTGAATTTCAGATGGTCCTTCTCTGCCCACGTCTTCAACATGTTGAGGCCCTTCCTTAAGGGCCACACAACTCTCTGAGATACCAGCCACTCATCCCACTTTTGTACCATCGGTGATTTTGCAGAGGAGGCATCTGCTTTGTCCAAGCCATCGATGAACAAGTTGAACAATATTGGGCCCAGTACTGAATCTTTGGGAGCGCCAGTGGTGACAGGCCTCCAGCTGAACTCTGTGCCACTGATTACAACTCTCTGGTTCGGCCAGTTCTCAATCTACCCCACTGTTGGCTCATCCAGTCCACTCTTCCTGAGTTTGCCCATGTGGACATTGTGAGAGACAGTGTCAAAAGCCGTGCTGAAGTTGAAGCGGCTGTTTCATACTGAATACTCACTGCTCTCTCCTCATCCACCCAGGTATTTGTTTCACTACAGAAGGCAGTCAGGTTGGTCGTCAAGCATGATTTACCTTCAGTGAAGCCATACTGACTACTCCTGATCAGCTTCTTGTTGTTCATGTAGATAGAGATGGCCTCCAAAAGGAGATCCTCCACCACCTTTCCAGGGATTGAGGTGAGGCTGATTGGCCAGTAGTTCCCTGGGTCCTCCTTCTTGATCTTTTTGAAGACCAGGGTGACATTTGCTTTCTTCCAGTCTTCAGGCACATCTCCTGATGGCCATGACCTTTCAAAGACGCCATGAGTCACCTGACTATGATGTCCACCAATCCCCTCAGCCCTGGTGTGTGCATACCATCAGTGCCTATGGAGTTGTAGATGTCAAGTTCATTCTGGCATTCTCTGACCAAATAGTCCTTGACCCAGGGAAGGTCTTTCTGCCAACATTCATATACCCTGGACTTCTGGGTCAGAGACCCCTGGGTGCTGGTCTTATCAGTAAAGACTCATAAATTCCACATTACATAATCTTTAGCCGAGTAGATGTGTGGGCCTAAGAATGCAACCCACAGCAACGAACAGAGTGAATGAGGAAAGAGCTAAGACAGGCTGTAAAAATCTTCACAGCTGCAGCCCTAAAAGTATATTCCATCTGCACTTGAGGTAAAACTACAAAAGAGAACCCTCTAAAAGTAACCTAATTTATGAGTAATTTCAATTTTTTCTCTTTCTCAGAAATTAATTCACCTGCTCTTGTAGGAGATAGTAACAGGATATTTCACAATTTCCAGAGCATTTATCTTCATAGTATCCTTGAGCTATAAAAGAAGCATAATTACTGACACTGTAACAGAGAAATTAGGGAAACAGCCACAGTTGTTGAAGAAAAGTAGGAAAATTTAATAAACGGTTGGTTCTAAGAGTCTTGACAAGAATCTGAACCAAATGATTGCATTTTTTCTGCCTCCTTTCTCACATTACATGCTTCAATCTGTTTGTCTCCTTTTGGTAAAAGAAAATGGCAATCAGGAGTTCAGTCAGAGAGATCAGTAGGAATGCATAGAAGGAAAGAGCACAGCTAAACAAGTAATTTGAAAGGAGTTTAGGTGAAATGAAAAATTTGATTTCCTTATTTTAAAGAAAAAATCAGACACAACACCAGGTAAGAAAGACAGCAAAACAAGACAGAGTGGTTATGGCTGTAGATTTGTTTAGAGAGAAACTAAACTACCTTTTGTGTGTCCTGGCTTGTACATGACTGAGAAAAGAGAAATGACAACAAAGAGCATGGTTAGCTCAGTTGTGAGCCAGATACATCAGCAACCATGGGGCAGTGCACTTGTCAAACAACATTCTTCTCTTCTCCCTCCTAATTCTTGGTTTCTAAGAACTAGGATAATTCAATGACCGCTTCTGCTTTATATCTTTGGCAATGTATATGCTACAGATTGCTAGCCGTAGTTTCCCATTTCCTAAAGTTCCTGATATATTTTCTGTTAGTCCCACATTTTGCTAAGATGAGATTTCTGTCTTTACAAAAAATCCCCTATTTTTTAGCGAGTCATTTTGTTACACTACAGTACACAAAATATGGCTGACTTTACAATTTAAAGAGAAACATTAGCACAATACAGAGAAACTCATAGTGAAAATAGAACTTAAAAAAAGTATTTAAAAAAACAGTGAATGGTGGGCACTGTCCTCTTTGAACTGTGACATTTGTATACTCGTCCTTTTTTTTTATTTTCAGAAAGACAGATTTTTAAACCAATTTTAAATTTTTGCAAAAGCTAAAATATGAATGGGAACGTTAACAAATCTATATTAAGATCTGTATTACATGTTTAATGAAATTGCTTTGTAAATTATTGTAAATATTTTTTTTATTTGTGTATGAAAGCATAAGAATTTATTTGCTATTGTTTCTTGGTGTTTTGCTTTTTAAAAAAATCCTTATTTCTTTCTAGGTGAAATTTGGGAGGAATTTTCAATACAAGAGCTTACTATTTATTTTAATTTAAGAAGTCTCTCTTTTCAGGGATAGTTCCAGAAGCTGGGTTTCACCCTAATACTCTTCAAAACAACCATTCCCATCCTAACAGGTAATACTCATATATGCCATAGCAGAAAATTATTCATTATAAATGATAATCAAACTATGAGAACTATGACCAGGCAGATGATGACAAAAACATCATCTGGGATTTTTATTTAGGATGAGGTTTCCTTGAACAAAAACTGAAGCCCACATACAACCTCATTTCAGCCAAATACTCGGCTGTAAACAAAATCTTCGCACTTTTGGTCTCTGATTTTATGCTTGGAACTTCATTGCATCTGCATTTCTCACATGAAAATTTACAAACTGTCTCGCATGAAAAAGAAACAAAAGCACACTTAGTTTTTCCAGTCCAAAACAGGTGTGTTAATCAACTATCTACAGCTGTTGTAGATGACAGAAGAGATAAATAAAATAATTAAAAAACAACCAAAAAAAAAAAACCTCTGAAAAAAGCCTACAACCTGTTTGAATTCTTCTGCAGCTGCAGAGGATGTGGGACCAGATTCTGACATGAACCAAAAAAAGAAAAAGAAAAAAAACATAGTCCAAATTCAAGATACACTAATTCAGAGGAGGAAAGTTTTTTGGTGATTTAAAGAGTATGTGTTGCCTTTATACCAACTTTACTTTCAGATCTCCCTTTCAAGGACCTTAGCTACACAAAAGGCATTCTGAATCTTCTGTTGGAGTAAGCTCAACACAAATATTAAGACTCACATTTTAGGTCCCAAATATTGACATTATTCAAAAATGCTCATTTCTTACATCTGTACTTTTTTTTTTTTTTTTTTTTTTGAGTGGTCTGCAATGAGAGGTCTTCTCACAGAGCAACTGGGAAAAGTGGAAAAGTGACACTGCTCAAAGACTGTTCTGGAAACCTACTCCTTACAGAGAGCAATTGGTTCTCTGCCCCTTGGATGTAGAAAACCTCCAATAGCTCCCTGGTTTTTCAGCCACACTGATAAAATTGGCCACACTGATACTAAGGAGATACACCACAGCAAAGCACAATGAGAACGACATCCAGACTAGGAATGTGGATCATTTACTGGTACTGAAAACAGCTGCAATTTTATACCACCTTGTGGTTAAAAAAAGTTTTTGCAATATTCAAGAGTACATTTTCTTTAAATTCTTTGGACCATCCATGTTTTGATGCTGTTTAGTATCAGTACAGGTACAAGGACCTCAGTGCAGGTCCTTGATGCATCAGTTGAAGAAAAATCTCAAATATAAAAATCATTTCATGTTTCCACAGCTTCTATCTTCACTCTATCCCCTGCATCCAGTGACATACACAAATGAAACATTGGTAAATCACTTGAAAGGTCTAGTAAGCTTACCCATGTAAAAAACGAAGTTCTTCCTCCTCAGAGGGAATCTGAACATTTAATATATGGGGACCAGTATAATATCAGTTCTGAAATATACCTTTATTTTTTATGACCAGGGTAATCCCATGGGCTCCCTTGAGTAGATATTCGTCTTATTCTCTTCGAGAATCAAAGTAAAAATGCAGAAGTGTCTTTCCCACTATTTTTACTTATGTATTTATTCCAAGCTCTATAGAATGTTTCTAAATCAGAAACTTTCTAAGTTGGCACATAGGTCTGCAATTTTTTTATTCAGAAATCAAGTGTTCAGAAGAACATTTAAATTTAGGATATTACTCTTCCCTGAGAATGAAAGGAGACAGAACAGTCAATTGGGGTTTTGCAGTTCCGAGTTTCAGAGCAGTGGTGGGAACTGAGCCTACAGGGAATTCTGAAGACTGAACAGGAAGACTAATGGTCCATTGTAATACTGTGTTTTCATTTGTCTCTGAAAGTAGTAATTTTGATTCGTGTTCATAAAGAATACAAAATACATTTTAAAGCATTACATTGTTTTCTTGCCATGTGGAGTAAATTTCAAGCTATTGAGTGTAAAGGTTTGTTACAGAAAGTCAGAAAGTTTTAACTCTAATACAGCAGAAATGTAAAGGAAATAAGTAGTATATGATGTAGAAAGAAAAGCCTGAGCACTTCTGCAATGAGTGTAATTTAGATGGACAAGAGACTCCTTAATATTTACTTGTCCTTTTCCCAGATTTGGAAAGTTTTGTAATGGACAAAGAAATGTGAGAAGTTAGACCATATTTTACAAACGTGTAAAGCACTGTAGGGTACAAAACCTACTAGGCCAAAATTTTTCAAAAATTTCCAACTAATTTAGTAATAGCGTGCTGAGTTACTTGATTGTGATGAAAATATTTTATGGTTTTCTTAGAACAAGCCTTAGTTACATAATAATAAGGACTGGCCATTCCACGACAACAATTTTATTTTCTTTATATGTTTTATTTTCTCAGTTCTAGTACTGATATGAGATTGAAAACCTGTTGGGTATATTGGGACTGTGCAGGGCAAAAACTCTAAATCTACTGAAAATCATATGAACTAACACAAATAACTGTGTGTGATGTGTCATTTCAAATAATAGCTACCAACTTGCAAAAAAAATTAATCACTTTTTTAAAGATTCACAGCAGATTTCTGTAGAATTTTGTGATGACACATAAAAATAAAAATTTGCATTTAAAAATACCTGACACTTTGGTATGTTCTTGTGACCTACTATTAATTATCTGGATTATGGTAGATCCTAGGAATCCTTGCAATATGTTTCAGACATTGGCCAGCAGCTTTACTTTTAGTAACTTCTGTAGTGTTTATTCTACTGTTAATATGAACATTATGGCCTGCATTTTATGAAGGCTAGTTTATGTTGCCTTTTCCCCTCAGAATTACTTCAAACACTGAACTGGCTTTGGAATATTACAGTTTTTGCCTGTGAGATAACTCAGGCCCATAAGAGCTGGAAAACTCTAGAATATAATAGTCACAGGTGTCGACACAGTCAGGGCAATACAGATAGCTATTAAATTTCAAAAGAAGCTAGCTTGCTTGATAAGCAAACTAATATAATTATATAGGCTGAGTTTACACAGAAACATTTGCAGTTGAGATCCATGCTGCCTGTTGTCTGCTGTCCTAATTATTTTTTTCTTTTTCACAGTATGGTTCCCTCTAGTGATTCTTATAAGGAAAGAGGCTACCTGATCCCTTAATCCAGCTAACATTTTACAAAAGAAGATCCAAATTAGTTTTGCTTACACCAGATGCTTTATGTGCAATTGGGTATCAGACAATGGTGACTGAAATATGAAACACACAAATTCAATGATCTCCTTTGGAAGAATCTCTTACCTGGGGGAGCTAGCATGAAATGAGTTGTTTGCATAGTTGCTGCCGCTGTGCAGTCCCGTCTCCTCCCCTTATGCAAACCAAGAAATGTGTAAGCTGATTGCCAGATATCCCCAGTGTCAGACTCTGTAACAAGAAATGCAATGAGCATTTGATGGAAGAGAAGTAAAATCATATTTAGCAGACTGGTTACAGCAGGCAAATATGTTAGCAGATGAACCTATTATGCCTACTATTTTGAATGTGCTATGGTGATATATTTGTACAGGTAAAAGATAATAGAAATAGCAGAAAGTACAGATAGAAAAATATACCAATAATTAGCTATGCCAGTGACTTACTATGTAGCTTTCTGGAAGTTACACAACTTCCTATTATGTTTTAGTGAAAGTGCTATAATATTTCGCCTAATGTATCAAACAAAAAATTTTAATGTCTCATTGTTTGTAAAAGATCATGTACTTCTATATTTAAAGAACATACCTAGGAACACATCCAGTGAATCAGTAAAAATCTGGTGATTAGTCAAACTACAGTAATGAGATCCGAGTTTAAAGAAAATAAAAGTGTTGAATAAACTGGTATTTTTTAATATGTCTGGGTGCATTTGGAAACTTAGCAAAACCCAGGTACCATTCCCAGGTAGAAGTTTTCATGCAGCCACCTTGTTTTGAAGGATAAGAGCATTGAATAGGGTGACTGAAGGCCTTCCACACCAGTCATCCTCAGTGCCACAGAACAGTCACTGGTGCATTCAAGCTATTATTATGCAGTCAGAGCCTATAGGAAAAAAGTGTGGAAAGAAGACAGAGGAGTTACCCTAATTAAATTTCTGGTAAATGTTTCCTAGGCATCCACACATAATCAGGATTTAACTACCCAAGAGACATGACTATCTACCCCAGATAATCAATAAAACACACCCTAAATATCTAAGCTCCCACCCCAAGTGATGGAGTTCATCTCAAAATTCTTCTCCAACTGTTATTACATCTCAGAGGCTGATGAACACTGATCACACTTTGGCATTCAATGCATTATTGCTACGAGACATAGTGTGATCCATATTCTCAAGGCTACCACTCAAATCATAACTAAAGTGCCAATCTTTGCCCCTGTGATTAGTTTGGTTCCCATGCTGCACTGTTCCTGGACACTGGAGACAATCATAAACCCTGAGAGGTTGGAAGGAGGTAGCCTTAATTCTGCCTGCAAAATATTCTTTTTATAAACATCCTTCAGAGTGCTTTGCTTGCAACAGTTATCCTCAGCAGGACCAATTTCCTGCTGGTCAAATCCCTTTACTCACATTCCCTCTCACAGGCTCCCATCTGTTTGAGGGAGTTCTGTGTTTGTTTTTTTTTTACTCTGGACAGCAAGCTGTCTGTCAGCTGCTAACTTGTCCAACAGATGTGGAACCAATTTGGCACCCAGAGGTGCATGTCATCTTCAGACCCCTCCTTCAGGCTTTTCTCCATCAGTTACAGCAGTCCGTCTCATCACATCACACTCTCACAATAGCAGCATCAAGCAGAAATGGTGAAAAAACCACTACTTCTGTTTTGAGACACCACATGTCTTGCTTTATGAAGCAAGAAGAACATGGGTTTAAACCATAGGTTTCTTACCAGAGGAAAAAGAGAAAGCATGGGGAAAGAGACATATTCCTGTGAAGAAAAGAAAGATAGATGAAACACAGAAAATCAAGATTTTTTTTTCCTTGACTCATTAAGTACAGATATCTAGGAGACAGCAGGCCAAGCAGCACTTGCCCCTAATGCCAAGGGACAGATATGAAAAAAGTTTCTTTGGCGAAAGATACCTTTATTGAACATTCTTTTTAAGTGAGCAGCCAGCTCCCAGGAGTTACCTACAGAGAACCACAGGACTCTGGTTAGGTTGGGAACGAACAGACATTCACATACCAGACTGAGCCCTAGAATCTGGCACATCTCTCGCAGACCAGATGCTGAGATGTGCATGCTACTGTCACAGAGATGGCATTCAGAATTTGGATTACATTCTGTTCACAGTGCCTTGTATTTTGCTGGAAAAATAATGAAGATTTTGATGTATTCACAAAGGGCAACATTCCCAGGATCCTGGAGTCTGTCAATCTGCTAATGCCAGGCAATAATCTGGCTGTGTGCTGAAAATGTGGCAAGGATGACTGCAGCAATGTCTCTATGCACTTCAAGCGACTCTGTATGTTTAAAATATGCTGAGGAGCAGATACATCCTAGAAGAGAGCACAGTGTCTCTGTATGGCTCTGATGCTCAGCCTGGAGTCTTCAAGGCCTTAGCTGCTACTACATGTAAGACTACTAAGAACAGAGACAGGTTAATATTTCCACCCAGCTCCATTCACTCATCTCTCCCAAACTGTAAGTGGGACAGGAATGGATCAAAGTAAGAACACCTCCTAGTTTCCAGGTTATGTCTCTAGCTTGCACACACCCCATCTCCAAATATTTTCTTAATTGTCTCTCTTTTCCCCTCACCAACAGAAAACATCTACCCTGCTAACCTTATCACTTTCCTCACTGGATCCCCCTGCTGGGTTCCATCAGTTACTTTCTAAGCTATGTGGCCAGCTGCCTTACACGAATATACTTCTTATACTAATCTAATTCTAAGATACTGTGAAAAATCTTTTGTTTGCTGAGTCAGCCAATGTTCTTAGGGGGTTCCACTCGCACATAGACCTTTGAATGTCATGGATATTGCAGGAAGTTTTTTGTTGTTGTATCACAGGTCCACTATGTTGGCATTTTATTAAGAAATTGTAATAGTTTGTCCAGATATCTTAAGCACTTGCAGTCTAAATATGGTAAACAGTGGATAAACAGACACAAGCACATTGCACAAGGTAAAAATGTAGTTAAGCAGAAAAATTTGACATACGTTCTAAATTTTAGAGTTCACATCCACAAACACCTCAGCAGAAATATTCAGTTCTCAATTATATAGACTTTAAAGATCCTAGTAGATTTTTAGTACAGTGGTACAATGTTTACAAAAGCCACAGATGAAAACTTTCCAGTCAGGTTCCTCCCCAAAGATCTTCTCTACAGCAAATTCTACTTTTTCTCCATATTCTACAGATTACCTTGCTAGAAAAATAACTTCTTTCAAAGATAGAAACTTTGGAAATACTCTCAAATTTCACAGAGATTTAAAAAGAGCTTTTCCTCAGGCATATAACACTATGTTAATCAATTGGATCATCTTTAAAAAATATTCAAAATGCTTAACTCCTTCAGCTTTTTCCCTCCATGTTACCCATATATTATGAACCTTGTAATCCTGCTAGTTATATCTAAACTGAAAATTTTTCTCCTGTTTACTACTAGAATAAAAAGTTATCTCACTGAGCCTAATATAATGTTGAATACAAAAACCGAAGTGCAATTTTAAGAAATCTTTGTTCAAAAAGGGGTGTCTCCAATCTTTCTTATCATACATCATCTCTTTTTTGGGTAGTGTCTGGCAGCTGTGAACAAAGTTTTCCAGCTATTTATCTATTTCAATCACAATAGGCTGAATCATCACCATCTCTAAATCATTTTAAACCATGCACATGATACATAATAAAAGAGTTTGATAGAAAAATGCTCATTTTCCATTCAAATTTTTAATAATACTACTGCAGATTTGAAAATAGTAAATTCTTGGGGGCTCTTACATTAAAAATATTCTCTTGTCTTTAGTGATTAGAAAAGGTTTTTCTCATATTTTCTCTAAATACATGATACTAAGAAAGTCATGCTACAAGGTATGCTTGAAGTTTAAATGGGATTCCTGACACTTTGTGGTCATTGTTTGACAGGAGAAGGAAATCAGTGATAGAAAAGATCACTGAGAAGTTGCCTGGAGGCAGTAATAATCCAGGTTTTCTTACTGACAAAATAGCTCTTCAGATGACATGGACCCTTTGGTTTTTGCTTATCCCCATAGGAATCAGTTATAAAAAATCATTCTGCTCAATTCAGACAATTTTTATTTAAGCCAATGATTTCTATTGACTTTTCTTTAATTTTCAGCCTCAAATATAACATTACTCTGTAAAAATTTATATGAATATACAAGGTCCTTACCTGCTTTTCCATAGGTGGTTTCAAAATATGCAGCAGAGAAACCACCACTGGGGATGAAAAAGAGAATATTCTGCCTGAAGTAGTGGGTGTCAATAGGCAGAAGGCTTCGAAAACACCAGGATGTTCAGGGATGATCACTTCAGATGCTTTTCCTCCTGGACTTTTTTCCCCATAAATTACTTTATCTGAATTCGTTTCTATTACAATCACTGCTATTAGGGCCAGATGTATGTGTCCAGAGCATTCAGTAGCTACAGTTTGACCTGAAGAACCCCATGCTTCTGATTCCGAATTAAAAGGAGCATAGAGAACTCCTAATTGCAACAGCAAATTTTTATATTACGCCTCTTCCTATTTGTTGATTTGCTGCTGGACAAAACAAAGTTGACACCTGATGTTTTATTATCAGGCAGTGATTGATAACAGCTCCTTACTTTCATGCAGAAGTTGTAGGTTGCTTCTTGTTCATCTTCTCTGAAAAAAGAAATAATAGAAAAAACAAAGAAAATGGAGCATTTTGAGTAACAATATAGAAGGGAAACATTCTTTATCAGAACAGTTTAAAACATTCTGCTTAGGATTTCTGGAGAGAGCTGAGGCTCATCCTTGCATAAAGACAAAGAAAAGCACAAGTTGAACACACAGTCTTAACTACCACAGCCCCTTCACACCATCAGGCATAAGACACAGATATATATGGGTACAAGCACTGGGATATATTGTGCCAAGAAGAAATGACGATTTTGGCAAAAATTTTTTGTGTGCTTTGGTGAACAAAAAAGTTGCACACCTAGTTCAACCCACCAAAACCTCTCCTCAATAAGTCCTCTAGTCCTGCTACTAATTTTTTATAGATCAATTATTTAATGCAACTGCCTTTTAAAAGAGGTTCTGTGGCCTCCATTTGCTCACTTGTGCAGACAAAAAAAACATCATACTGAGATCTCAAGTGTTGGAGCAATTAAAAAATGAGAAAGATGCTGTTCTAGGATTTTCAGGGACATTGCACTTCAAAATCTTCAATTTTACAATTAGGATAACTTCCAATGTGTTTATAACCTTAAGAATGTCAACATGTTTCCATTATCTACTGTGTACATATTATTTTGAACCTACTTCACAGTGCGGAATATATTAATGTATTTATTTAAATTCTGATAAAGTGGTCCTTCAGACACTTAAGGACTTAAAGCCTTCATAAAAATCTTGAACAGACAAGTATTTTAAAATGTTGAAAAATCATTAAATGTTAAATAAGGACTTGCATATATTTCCATTGCTTCATTAGCATTTTTTGATTAAAAATTACATGCAAAATTTACAAAGAGAACACTAAGGGTCTAATACTCTCTAGCACTTAAGAGTTCACCAGGGCATATTTTTCAGTTACAGAAAAAAAAATTAAAAGAATAGAAGAGAAATAAAAAGCTCAAAAGAAAAAAGGGGAATGAAATTTTTTATCTGGCTTTGAACACGATGGGCAGACGTGATAGATGCCAGCTCTTGTATATTCACTATTTCTGTCTGATAGAGGGTCAGTCTCAAAAGGTGACCTATTATGTAGGGATCTGAAAAACAGATCTCATGGGTGTCATGGCCTTTTACATTATGCTGAAAGGCTCTGACAACTAGTACCCAGTCTCTCTCCCCTCAGCTTTCAGAGGGCTTCAAAGTTGATATAGCTGGCCTCAGGCAGGTGCTCATTGAGTTGAGCCTGTAAAACTGCTTGAAGTTTTACAACTGTGTTCCAAAAATGAATTATGTAAAAATACCCTCTTGCTTTCTCCTCATCTGCTGTCTTTTTGCAGTTAAAGCCATTTTGTATCCTTCTGAAACATAATTTCTTTTCTATTCTTAATTGTTTCATCATTTTCATACAAGGTAAAAAATTGGGATTATACTGGACCAATGCAGTCATATGTCAAACAGTCTCAAGAGGGCAATTCATTCCATTGCCATTGTAATGCAGAGATCAAATACACTGTTGTACATGACATGACCTTCATAATTGTTTCAATCATTTCTGCCTCTCTTCCAAATTTAAATGCTCAGATCCCAGCTGATTTCAGGTATATTGTTCCTAGGCCTGCAGGGGATTTTAATCACATTGCTGTCCACCCCGTATTTCAGAAGGATGGGGAAGAAATCACTGTCTCATTGGGCCAACCTCTTTGCATCTCCTGAAAGGGATAAGGCAGAGAGAAGACTCACACACAAGAAAATAAAAAATAACTATCCATTTAATTTGGAAGCTAAAGACACTCTATACGAGAATGAGAAACTATGTTTCTATACAAAGCAAGCTTTTAATTCCTGTATCAAATTATAGCTACCACATGATTTATATGTGAGATTTTATATTCACAAAACCCAAAATGTTTTCCCAATTTCTGTAATAAAGTTCTATAAATGTAAAGCAAACTGAAGTTCTATAAATGTAAAACCAAGTGAATAATCTACTAGGAATAAATTGTTAAATATATTTCTCTATTTGTTTATTCAATAAAAATCTATGCCTTTTTTCTCTGAAATCATTAACCAGATTTCTTTGCAAAAAAATTTCCCTCTTTAGAGAGCAAAAATTGCACATTCTTGTGCATTTAAACAGAAAATTTTCAGATCCACATAACACTTGTCAGTGTTTGTCTGCACAGTAAGTAGCACAGTTGGAGATGAGGAGATGCACAGTGGGAAATGAGGGTGCTCACCTGATCCTCTTGGTATCAGCTTTTACTTGGCAGAACCAACACCAGTTGGGAGCTCACAGAGAATAAAGTTATTTGTGGAAAATTAGTCATCCATAAGGTCAAGAGAAAATTTCTTTTTCCAATTAACTCAAGTGCCATAGATTTAAAACTTTGAGAACAGAACTGTAGCCATGAAAAACCGCAACTTGATGCTATGTATTATTCTGAAGGTGTTTTCTTTTCTATTTCTTATTCATTTGAATTGAAACAAACTACCAGCTTTCAAAGAATCTTTTTTTATGCTGACAAAGCTGAAGTATCTTCTGCAAATCTTAACAAATATTTTCTTATGTAGGCTACTATGCAGGGCGATAGTTGATTCATATAAAACTTAAACCCCATGAGTAATTCCATTCAGTTCATGGTATTATTCATACTCTTTAATGAAGATACACATTTAAGTATCTTGACAACTCTTTAGAATATACAGGGTCAATTAGAGAATTAGGGACTTTTCATGTGGGCTGATTACCAACTTCCCCTACTCCCCCCCTCCCCCAGAAGTCCATTTTTGAATCACTGAAGCCTCTTAGAATTCTGAACAACTCATACAGAAAAAAATTGTAAAAAACAAGAAACAGAGTTGTAAAATCAAACCACGCTATGTTGCTGGCTTATGAGGCAGACTATGTAGGATAGTGTAATGGGTAAAAAAAAAGCAGACTGACTTACTTTTTCCTAAAAAATATATTTTACCTTGCATCTGTGTGCCCAAGTCCCTCTGGAATTTTAAGAATGTAATGCATAACTAATTTTAAAACTAAACAAAATTACCATCTCTTTTTCTGAATGTAGTTCAAATGTACACTTGTGCAAGTTTTGGGTTGTTTATTTTAAATGGCAAATGGAAGATGGACCCATACTGACACCAAGAAACACCAAAGAAATCCCCTGGGAAAGGCCCAACACAGGTCATTACACCCACTGTCCCTCCATCTGGCTAAACAGAAGCAAGAAGTTTTCTAGTCTGCCACCTAATTAATAAGAGCACAATTCCAGAATTCATTTGCAACTCAGTACTAATGAGTATATATTGACAGCAAGAGTTTCTATTTTAGACATATTAGTGAATATAATTGTATTCCATTCCCAGTGATTGGCATTTTGGATCACACATCATGAAAGAGGGTGGAGATAAAGTTTTCCTCTCTGAAGAAATTCAGTGTTGGATACCAGGGTTCCACAATAACAGCCAAATCAAATTGTTGGAACTTAACACTGTGAAGCACTTTTCTTTCAAATTACTTGATGATTTTGAAAACCTGAATCCATCTCTTACTATCTGTTTTTTAATCCATATGGAGCAGCAGTCCAAACTAAGATCTAGAATTAAAACTACTAAAACACATTGGAAAATCTTTGCACAAAAAAGAAAGAACAAGAACTAAGTTAATTCTTTTCAAAAAGTGGTATAATTTTCCTTCTTTGTATTTATAGGAATTCAGATATATCAACTGTATTTTCCCATTGATCTCACAATTTTTCCATTTCCTATTAACCTGTGATGAATTTAAATAATGCTATTTCTTAACTTGATGCTAATTATCAAACTGCAGCCAGTGCTTGACAATAATTACATGCATTTCATATGAATAAATAATTTTTAAAAGAGCAAACATTCTGGTACTTTCAAATAAACTCTTTACTGGTCTGTGTACCACAATAGTCTTCTCTTGTTCTGTTTATTGTCTTCAGAGGTATCAACACTGAAGGACAGGAAAATAGCACTGCAGCTTGTGTAATGCCCAGCAACAAGAATTTTAAATGCCTCACTAAGGGTGATATAGAGAATTGCATCACATTCGAGTGGAAAGAGATGTTAAACACAAATATCAACACAACATTCAGAGGCCCATATAAGAATCAGTGAGTGCAATAACAGGCATTTTGTAGGCAATAATTCTTTTCATACAAGTTTTCAGACTACCTTAAAACCCTAAGCCCTCTGGTAAGATTGAACTATTAACTGTGATGAAGCATATGTGTGTAACACTTCACAAGTGGCAAAGCTGGACAAAATGACATACAAGACAGCTGAATATGTTAAAGCATATTCATGAAGTAAGATTGGTTAGGGAAATAGAATATATATACATATTATCAGTAAGAACATCCCTTTCCCTGACAATCTACAAATTTACATGTCACTACACAGTGCCAGTCATTAAAGTCTTTAAAATTGCCACTTAAAACAAGTGTAATTTAAATATCACAGTATTTTCCTTACTTTTCTAAGGTTACCACATATAAGTGACAAATGCAAAGTCACACAGGCGTGACCATTGCAATTGGAGCTCTACAGAACAATTCACAGAAATGCACCTTTACTAAAAAGATACACATAATTTTTTCTTACAGAGCATCCAGAGTCAATGATTGAGATCTGAGAGCGTCGCATCCTTGATTGTACATGAGCGCAGCTAGAAAGTTTCCGATGAGGTTCCAATTCAAACACAAATGGAGTGAGAAAAATGTTCTTATCACTTATCATGGTGGCATAGAGAGATAAACCAGCTTCCCCTAAGCGCGGGCAAAATGAGGAGCTGATTCCAGGAGTATATTTCCATGGGACATCCCAGCAAACAGTATTAGGACATCTGCTGCTTACAGCAGGCATCAGTTTGCAGGTGATTATAAGGAAGCAGCTACACTTCCAGCAAGGGCTAAATTTTGTTTTCACCTATTAAATCAATGCTGGAGCTGGCCTTTCGTAGCAAGCTAAATTAGCTTGGTCAGTTTTTTTAAAAAAAAAAAAAAACTGGGATTTTCTGAAGCCAGTTCTAAAGCTATTCAGTGGACTACAGTATGTGAAATCACAACAAATATAGTTACAACAAATTTTTCATGAAGTTTAGGTCCTGATTCTGTCTTCATCCTTACTTGTATCTATGCCTACCTGGAAGTCAGTTCAGTATACAGACATCTACAGTCATAACAAAAGCCTACTGTTGAAAATAATAATTTACACTCTAAGCTGAGCTTCTTCATAATCCTCTAATACATCATATGGAAATACCAGTGCTTGTACATGTAAGGATGTGTGTATGGCATATTTGAAGATTTCAAATTGATTTCAAGATTGACACGTATGCCAGCATGAAAATACACTCATTTACACGCTAGGAGACATTATGTTAAAGATAATCCAGGGTACAGACATATGGATTCAACTAGCAAACCCTCTTCAATACAAGTTTTTTTTATGAATATGAAGGCACGTTAGCAGATTAGAACTGATGTGCCCTATACTGAAGAGAATTTCAATCTACATAGCTAAAGAATAAGCCTAATTTAGATTTGCTAGGTCCAGGATTTGCTACCAAAGGAAAAAAATGAAATCTGTTTGAAGCCACATGCCCCTTTTATCTTTCAAATAAAAAAAGAACTCTTGACAGTCATAGAAAATATAACATTTGTCCTCTGTAATTTATAAAATAGCTGTACATATAATTAATGATCTGAAATATTTAAAATGAAATATTCAAATTATATTTGTGTAGGAAAAATGGGCCCCTATGAACTCAACATTTTTAAAAGCATTTTATCTCACTGTAAAAATAGTAGAACATTTAGAAGAGAATACTGAAAGAAACAGCATTGGTGAAAGCTGCGGTTTGTAATTGCAAAGTTAATTATCTTTCCTAAACCATCAGTTGTCACTTAGATAGACCAGATTCTAGCAGGCTCTCAGGGGACTGACTTTATTTCATTCCTAATGGCTTGGGACCCACCATTTTGCTGTCTCTGAACATTTGGTCACTGAATGCACCATTTATGGAGTATTGTTTAATTAAGGGCAAATTAAGAGAACTGTGCACAGAATTTAATTTCATATCCTGTGTAAATTCTTTTAAAGAGGGTACTAACTATAGGCATTATAACTTTTCATTATCCACTGTTTCTACAAGGTATTGACAATTTATTGTTTGCAACAGTTAAGAGTTTTGTTTACCGTTTGGGGAATTCTGCTGGCAGTGCAGTTTTTTGCCTCATCATTTCATTAACCCCCTATATGCCACTTTCGCTGTTTTGTGATCAGCCGTATGTTGGAAAATCCACGTTTTTCTCATATATGTTCAAGTATACTTCCATAACAAAATAAAACAAGGCTAGAAGAAAAGATGTACTATATGCATATGCACACAGTGCACATGTGCAACAGGAATTCCTACAGGACTAGAGGAAACTACAATGTCTCCACTGCAAGCAGCCAAAATTAACTGAAACTCCTTATGCTGTTGCCCCTAAACAGCGAGTAAGAAAACAGAGAGCTAGAATGTTCAATGTTGTACAGAACCTCCTAGTCCCTTCTTGGCAGAGACACTTGCATAATTTTGATGTAGTTTCCATTAACAGGTTCTTCAGCTATTCCACGTGACCTTGCTTTTCTTTCTCCCTCATTCTCACCAAGTCCTTCTGCTTGAGCTTCAAAAGCTGTTTGGGTTCTGATGCAGAACAATGGCTGGAATGCCACCAACACAAAAAATCATGTTAACTGAAATCAACTAAAAATTGTATTTACTAGCAATAAAATTATTTCATCTGGAGTGAAGAACCAATTATATTTTATGCTCACAAAAGCATATAGCTTGAAAGTAGTTATTAAAAGTCTTTGAAAGTAACAATCTGTCTCCAAAGAAAGCAAAAACCTTTTTCTAGAACATTTTAATAATCATAGAGGAGATGCATGCTGTGGAGCAAAGGTACTTCAAACAGTACAAAAACGGCTTATATATATCCTGCAAAGCTAGCTCTAATCTAGGTAGAGCACGAGCATGGAGCACAAGTAACTCTCAAACATCCAGGATATGTTTTACAGAATGAGCAGAAGCAAATAAATCAAAGGGTCCTATCAGAAAAGAGATAGAAATGGTTAGCAAAGCTTGAAGACATCCACTACCCTTATGCCAAACCAGTGGCAATGCTTGATTTTTTCAGGAAGATTGCATAAAATTATTCAGAGAGGTTAGTTCAGCAAAGCTAGTAAGAGCTATGCAGAAAGGAACACTGTTTTCAATCCACAGTAAGCAATCTCTCTTTCACTTCAAGTTCCCTGCTGTTCTCACTTCCCGGTCTAGCTGCTTTGGCTGAAGAACTTTGGTAGTCACCCCATTTCTTTCCTCATACTTCTGTTCCGAGAGGACAAGAGTGAATTGCAATATTTGCAAATTGACTTCACAAAATGCCAACCAGGATAGCCAGAAAACATGTATTCCTGGTTAAATTGCTATTATTTCCATATTCCAAGAAAATTACTTAACCACTGGTCTGGGATTTTGATGTGATAGAGGATTCTGCTCTCTGTCTTACGTAATTAAACATGTCCCCATCTTTCACTTACTCCCCTAAAGATAGAAGATCATTGATATATACCACTACTCTGAGTAAATTAGGATAGGATCATAATAAAATTCATGTTTAACTATTTTTACTTCCTAACATATTTTTTAATGGTGCCAAAGTTGGTAATGCAAATCATTAGTATATATTTAAAAGCTCAGAGCATGAAGGATTGTTGTGGTTGTTGTTGTTCCTCTCTAGATATAGCTGCCTATTTCGGAGGAAACTGGATCTTCAAAGCATGTCTTACTGGAGAATGAAGCATTTAATTTTTTTAAGGAAGCTCATTTGTCTGCTTAGAAAAAGCATATGAAATTTCACTGCAAAAGCAATTATAAGACAAAATTAGCACTAAGAATGAAAGGACTATCTTAATGATGACTGTAGCATCACTGACATGACATTATAATACTGTAAGAATTATGCAGCATCCAAAACCTGTCAAATGAGATTTAGGAATATAGTTTGGAAGTTATCCCCTATTGAGTTACTGTCCATAATCCTGATACAAATCCTGTAAAGTGTTCGTGTGAGGTACTCCATATGCTAAGGGTAGCATATAATTTCAAAGCTGTCAGTTTTAATTTCTGTTTTATTAATTTTCCCATAAGTCTACAGACATACATTTCAGAGGTTATCTATCAAGTAGATAGTATACACACAAAGAAGCAACAAAGCCATGGCTTATCCTGACATGGTGCTTCACCATGAAGGCTTCACACATTAGAAGGAATAAGTGTAAACACCATGTTATGAGAAGCAGGTGGGAACTTATTGAAAACCTGGAGGACCAGAGATGAAGGACATAGGGATGAAGCATGGATTCAAGAGAAAAATATGGATTTTTGTGTGCAAGCAGAACAAGAATGAAGGGGAGAATCTGTATTTGAATTACAGGTCTACACCTGCTTAACTTTTTCAGTCCTACCATCACATTCTTGTCCTTAAAGGAGAACTATGACAAGAGTTAATTTGGCCCTTTCTCTGAAAAAGCAGCTACGATCACACTACCTGGAAAGAGAATCCTTAGATATCTTGGTAAAATTCTGTGTCTGCCTGTGATTAGTTGAAAGAAAAATTATGTAGGAAAATGTAAATGAAGAACAGGCCCAAGCCTTGTCAAAAAATCCAGTAAACATAAAAGTTTGCGGGAACTCATTGCCAGACGTATTCTTTTCTAGTAGAATGTTTAGCATAGGTTGATCACCTCCTGTGGCAAGGATGTGAGAACCTGAAGTAATGCATTTGACACAATATCAGTTTTCTTTGTACTACACAGCAATTTGCACTTTAACATAACCGTGAGCCTCACATTTAAAGGGCAGGACTATGAAAATGCTCTGAATTTGCATATTTTCTTGAAAAAACATCATGACAGGAAAGCTGTGTCAGTAGTTGATCCCACATAGACCATGGTTACCTTTATCATACTTTTTTAATCTTTAATTCCCTTGTAAAAGACAAGGAAACTCAGATATAAGCTCTCTAGGTGCCAAATAAAATAGGGTGAGTGGCTGAAAACTGGATTCTTGATTTTTCATACTGTTTAACTTTTCTGTCACCTTTGACCTAACCCCAAGTATCATCCTGGGCACAGTTTATTCTCATGACAGATTCCAAAAGGGATATGATAACATTACCAAGCATGCTTCCCTCTACCTGACATTATAAACCACTTTCCCAACTGTACTTTTTCAGCCAGTTTACCTCCAAAAAAACCAAAACCACCAAAAAAGTCATAAGGCCTGGCAACAATGTAGGATTATAAAATTATAGGACCAGCCCCTACTCTGAATGATATGTTCCTTTACTAACTTGGTAACACAAAAACTGAAGAAAGGAATTTTTTCTAACAATATCACTAGGGTTCTATTGAGCATTTCTGATATAACTCTGAAATAGTTTAATGGTAGAATCAAATTAATTTCCAGATATCTGTCAATATAATAGAGGCAATTAGATCCTGTGTAATCTAAGACTGGTTTTAAAATTTGCTGGCATCATGGATCACCATTGCATGAATTAATGCAAATGTTTATATTTAATACTTTATGAACACTGCAGTACGTATAATATTTTTATCATGTAAAATAAATTAATGTATTGAAGATAATTAAGTTGCAATGAAAATGTGTTTTGATAATTTGCTAAAAATAACTGAGGCTAAATCTATTTCTGTCAAGAGCAAATTTGAAATCCAATGTTCTTTATTTTAATCTCCCCACTTTTCACTCTCCCTCAGATAATTGTTCTTTAGAATAACAGCAGCTATGTCTACTTGTCAGTGTTCAGATTACAGAGGTGCCTTAGACCATCTTGTGACCACAAGCATGAATCTCAGATCTTTTATCCAGTGGTTTAGCTCTAGACCTGTAAAAAAATGAGCCAGTGCTCAAGATCGAAGTGTTGGCTCTCCATAAGATACCATCTGGACTCTGCAGCTAAGATTCAAACACCGGGCATGGCACAATCGTGTGAAAGTCAATCATACAAATAGCTGCTGTCATTTTGTTTCTCCTATATATTGAGTTTGACTGCCTGCATAGAGTGTTGCTCTCTCACTGTCTTTCCATGTACTGAGGCAGACACAATGAATGAGACCAATTGCATTTAACACAATTTTCTTTCACAAAAATAAACATTTTCTGTTATGAGCTCTTACAGTGTGAACTACTTTCTCTAACACAATAATTGTCAAATAATTTGTACACACATGATTTTTCCATATTCTAAAAGACCATCAGGAAGAGTTTTTGATGATTTATTGCAGTCAGAGAGAATTGGATTCTTAACATGGAAATCATTTGCCACAAAAATTTGGAGGATTGATTCCATAGTTCTGATCTTATCACTTCCAAAATATTTTAATAGATATAACACATTAAGATTCACCACTGAGGATCCCAAGAGGTGATATTCTGACTCTCAGATATCTCATATATCTCTCCAAAGATTCAGGCCTTGAAATTTCTGTCTTGTATTAATACCACTTTCTTAGAAATTGAGGAAGTTTTTCATTTAGCACAGATGTTCTCTAGATCGTGGTCTCCTTCAACAGAGGAACTACATTCTCATATCTATGTGGAAAAGCATCTCAATTTAGTCTCGATGATAAGAATAATTCTTACTCATTCTCTAACTCTGAGACTAAAATCTTTCAATGGTGTCCCACCCTAAAATCTGTTAATAATAATAATTTTTAAAAGAATAATTTCTAGTGTGATTTTTATACTAAGAGTGTCTCTTTTCTTGCAGAAACAGTTACAGTACAACATTCTTTGAAAAAAAAAGTGGAAGTATGGAGGATTTCTAATCCAACTAAAATAACAGTTTACCTGACTTTGTTGTTAGCCACAAACCACAGGAACGCTTCCCTACAGCTTGGCAGGTGTGATTTGGAGATAATTGCAGCAAAGGGAGGGGGCCATCTCTGGCTTGCAGTTCTCCTAGAGAGACTGCAGGTCGCTTTTCCTTCTGTGTAACCTCGTATGATAATTTGTCCAATTCCACCTGTCTGCTAAAGTAGGTCTTACAGTTGGGTGTCTGTGGTTAATTGATACTTCTGGTTTAGTACAGCTTCTGTGCTAGTCACAGGAACAGGCAAAAATATTTTCAAAGTTGAAAACTAAATCTGGAATCCCTACAATATCAGTATTTTGCTTAAGAGATTTGCTAAATGGTCAGTCTGGATGCTATTCTTTTCAAAGAGTTCAAATGTGTTGCAAGTTTTAAATTGGAAACCTCTTCTTAGGAAGAAATACAGACTTACGTACTGCAAAATTTAAATCAGAACTGGAAAATGGAGCAAAAAAAAATTTTCCATAATCTCTTGGCTGTGATAAATAAAGATATGATAAAATAGGTTGACCTTGGCAGTTTAGTGCAAAAACTTGTTCTCTGAAGGTTCATGGATTTGGAAGCAAAGATCTCATCAATAGCCTTAAATATGTCCACAGACTGAGAATGAAGTTGAATCTTAGATACAGATCCTGTAACTAACCATCTGGATATTAGTTCCCTAGTTTTGCAAGGAACTTTAGCAGGTGCCTACATTTATATTTTAAGTATTCATGGACAAAAAGTTAAGAATGTTCGTAGGAACCTTGGCTGAACTGTTGGCTGCATAACCAGACAATAAATCTATTTATAGACACATACATATATAGGCCATATGACACCAACAATCCATATTGTATATGCTAACTCAGCTGAAGGCTTCTCAGCAGTGTAGGCAGAATCAGTTTTATGGAAGCAGCAATATGGGTCACAGCAGATGGGAGAAAGAGGCTAAAAAGATTCAGTGGAGGCTTCAGCGGACAGAACAGATGGGTTGTGGGGGGAGAGAATGGGGTTTCTGGAGTAAGACTGGAGCTTGCATCTCAGAGGTCAATGAAGGTCCCTGATATTCTGGGTACAAAGTGATTGAGAAGACTAAAAAGGCTGGAGAAGCTAAGTGAGGCTTTAGTGGGGTTGTGTTATCAGGGTAGTGACAGCTCTTCTATCCCTCTGCGCTTCTGAGACCTTGACTATTTTCATGGATTATCTCCCTCTTCCTCACTGTCCTGAAGCACAGAACTTTCACCATCCACCTTTTCTCATCACCCATGGACCCATCCTCATCCACCACCCTTTTCCTGATAGGAAGGCCTGCAGCGTCCCATCCTCCCACAGAGGCAGGGCCTGCTCCTCCCGGGATAAGCAGCAGCAGGACATTGAAAGGGACGGCTGTGACAGATCACCTGGGCCACACACCTTCCTGGAGGAAAGGCAGACAGAAAAGTGACCATCCTCTCCCTAAGAGGCTGCACATCCCCAGGTTACACCCCGCTCGTTCACTCGGTGTTAGCAGCAGCAGGAGAGGAAGATGGCTGTGTGAAGCAGGAAACAAAGACCTGCTGTTCATCCTGGAGAGCCAGGCCCCATCCCTGGCACAGAGGAAGCACACAGTCTGCTGCCATAAGCTGCTGCCTACCTTGTCTTTTGGCTTCGTGCAGCTCCGTATGCGAGTGTGACTGCTGTGTGTATATACATATGTGTGTATGTATATAGTTTAATCCAAGAAATAATTATAAAAACACAATAATGAGCTTCCAAGTATTATCAAGCCTATTAAGCTACAAATAGTTCATTGAGGACCAATTTCTAAGTGCTAAATATTACAGCTAGATTTTGCTTTTATGCAAAAATCAATGCAAACACATGAATCATTGAGAAGCATGCTGCAGCCTTCCAAAGTCAGTTTCTAATTAGCAATCCATTGATCCAAGTAGCTAGTACTACAAATAACACAGAAAAAAAAAGTGTTCTACCAAGTGTACCGAAAAAAGAGTCAATTTTTTGCCCTTTATAATTAATTTCAATTCTTTCCAGAACTGAGGAAAGTGCCAAAGTTTTGCATCCCTAACACTATTTCCTACATTCAGCAATGTTCCTCCTTTCATTCAGTCCCATCAGTTAGAAAATTTACTCAGATTATGCACAGGAATAAAACAAATAAAGAAAATAAATAAGGGAATGCTAACAAAAACTAGCTAACTAACTAACTAAAACTAACTAACTAACAAAAACCCAATTTTTTCCTTGCTCCCTTCTTTTAAGAGGGCAATTGAGCCAGCTTTACTACCCACTACAATAATTTAGTGTGCGCTAATGTTTATACAGATATTTAGGAAGGTGAAATATTGTTATCAGAATGGAATGAAAACTAACACAATCTTAAATTTTTATTTATTTACTTAATTTATATATTTTGTGCTCAGAATAAAGCATGTTAATATGATAATCTTTCACATAAGATTGTCCATTAGCAGCAGAAATTTTCAGCCGTGTCCTATAGGAAGCTAGAATTCACCACAGCTAAAAGTCATAGGAATGACTTCCAGAAGTAAAGAACACAGATTTCACCATGGATATTTCAATATGAGAAAGAAAATCCTACAAACTTCTCTAGTTGAGATCCCCTATTTAGATGTTTTGCCTTTTCTGTTAAAACAAGATATTCTAAGATTAAACTGAATCTTACAAAATGGCTGAACACAGTCAACATAAATTTAAATATTGCATAGTAGCAGATCTGTGTCTTGCAAATTTTCTGGTTAAAATTTCTGGTCTGTCTAAGACCAGAGTTAAGTTGAGGTTTTCTGCAAAAGAACCATTATTCAGTCTGTCTTCAGTGATGTATGGGGTCACCATCTGTCTTCATTTGATGGTATGTATTTGTATTTTCCAACCAATGACCTTCATACACCTTCAATTTTCAAATAATGTCAAGGCTTAAAACTATTTGCGACATCTCGGGGTAAACTGAACAATTTAAAAAATGCATTAAAATGTGAGTTGCATTCTCTAAAGAAAGCCAGTCTTCAATATTCACATAATGGTGCTAACTGAACAGCAGCAGTAATTCCAAAACTCAGTGAAACACACCATTTAAATAAAAGTTTCAGATACCTTTTCAGTTCAAGAGTTCAATATCTGCAGAAAAAAACTGGAATTTCCATCCTTCTTAGTACCTGCACATTCAGTTGTTTGTTTAGAAAGAGCAGCTTATTTTATCTTGGTGGAGTATTTACATCAAAGTAATTTCCTTATTAGAAACAAAATCTTCATCATTAGGGTACCTTTTTTATGCCTCAAAATTGCCTCAAATACCTCAATGCCAAAAATGCCTCAAAATATATGGCTTCTCAGGGAATTTGCTGAAAAGTGTTTTAATAACTCATATTTTTGACATGGGTACATGCATCTGATCATGAACAAATTCCAAAGCAGAAGCTTGAATAACATGATTGTAACTAAGGAAATTGATGAAATATAAATTTACAAGAATTTGTAGGTAAAATTATGGAGCAGTCCTGAGGCTTAGCAGAAATTACTAACAGAAATCCTGCCTCATAATCTTTATAATCTTAACACTGTATATCTACTGTGACTATGGTGAAATTTTATCTTGAATCTAGGGATGATTGCACAGATTGAAAATGGAGTAAAAGTTTGATAAAAGAATGTACAACATGACAAAAGGAATCTTAGCTTGTTGTAAAGACTTCTTGTTATAAATTGAGTCAGACTGATCAAAAGCTATTGCTTTGTTTCTGTGATGTGTCTTGTAGCACAGTGCTTAGACACTGAACACGGTGAATGAGGTCCACAAGGCATATTTATGAGCTGAAATTTCACAAAACCGACAGAAATCTTCAGACAAACATAGTTTTCTCTTAAATTTCAATACATTTAACACAAATTTCTGTACATTCTGGCATCCCTCTTTTGCTCTATGTAAATTTTCTGATGATAAAACTAGTAACTGTATGAAAACATTTTTTATTTGCTGTTGGCAAACATAATGATTTTAAGCATTTTATAGCACATATTTATTAAACTATCATTGCTCTGAAATACTCTTGCTTACATAGTAGGCAATAAGGGAAAAAGAACTGCATCCCTCCATTTTCACTTCAACTTATATATCCTCAAATACAGAAAAAGTTACAATGAAAGAAAAAAAAGAGTGGTGTCATTAGCTTAAGAGCAGGTAGGATGCTTGAGTGAGAATTAGTATATATTAGCAAATGTTCCAGCAGTCTGATCTCATCAGTGATGAACACAGAGCCTGTTTCTCTGTTTAAAGATCATTAGAAAAAACATCAGCCCTATTAATGCATAAAATTCTCTGCATTGTTGTCACATTTCTTCTTGTAGTTACCTTTCACTGAATGAAAACATAGAAAATTTTTCTGTGTATTCCTGTTTTCTATGAAATTTATAATGGAAATACTCTTCAGTTTTCAGTTTACATGCCTCAGTTATTTTGATATAACTTTGCCTGCTCTTCTGATGTGCCTGCAGGATTCATGTATGCATTCTAGTATTCAGGAAGGCAAAGCAGAAACTTCTTGAGAAGCAGCCCGTTGGTCTAATGAGATATTTAGAAACAGGATGCTACCAAAACAATGGGTCGAAATTTCTGTTGAAACACAGAATTTCTGTTAGGTTTCCTTTAGATTGAGGTACAAATGTGATTAATCCTAAAACTCTACCCTTTGAGTAGTATTCCCACTGATTCTCTAGCATTCAGCAGTGTCTTCTTACAGTAGAATTGCAGTGGTCACTTTTCAAAGCTCAGCATTTGCCCCAGGTTGTCAAGCCATTATCTAGAATGAAGTGATGAGAGCAACAGGAATCAAAAGCTTTTAGCTCCTAAAAATGAGAAAAAAACCCTCTCAAATCTCAAAAAAAAAAAAGCTACTCCTTGCTTTAAACTCATGGAAAAGTGTGAGAGCCTCAAGTACTAAAC
Source organism: Melospiza georgiana (assembly GCF_028018845.1). NCBI lineage: Eukaryota > Metazoa > Chordata > Aves > Passeriformes > Passerellidae > Melospiza > Melospiza georgiana. Next base: position 37,196,574 of record NC_080430.1, on the reverse strand, counting down.
CAATTGCCAGTGTGATCATGTTCAACAGTGAAAATACTTGGCTACTTATAGAACATTGTGCCTTTTTAGTGTTTTGCATATTTCTCCTCTTCCAGGTTCCAAAATAACCCTGATGCTCACAAGATTTTGAGCTGAGATTTAGGTGGCAGCTGGAAGCCAGTGATAGGTGATCCATGTGAAGTCAAATTAATTTCTTGTATGTCTTAGAGGTTAATTTAGCAGTAATCCAGAAAAGTTATCTGTAATTTCTTCAGCTGTACATAAAACCTGTTTCCTGATTGTCAACGGTTCTAATCTTGAGACTATTGTACCAATGTGAGTAACTAGTACTGTCATTGTTTGAAAAGACACAGAGCCTTGGTGAAATCACAGAGCGTATTATGGACATTTAAGTCCACGAGAGAGTGCTGTAAACTCTGAATTTACATTGTGACAGACACAGATAAGCAGGGAGAAGTTTCTCTGAGTTTGGTGTTTTTACAGGCATACTTGTTCCCTGAACATTCCTTCCACATGGGCTTAGCAGACTGCACTGTGGTGGGCAGGGTATTGTAATGCCACTTGTGGGTCAGCTAAAACTCTGTTTGCTGTAAAACCTTGCATTGAATTCTGCTCCTGGATGTCTCAACTTTATTCCATTTTCTAAGCTTCTTTGTGAATTGGGCCTTAATGAATGTCCAAAAGTCACACTGAATTTAGGTGATTTGATGCTTAAATGTATACCTGTCTCACCACTGAACATAAGCAATAAATAATTTTAATACATTGGGAAATATGTCTCACAGGAAAAAGCATGTTTCCTTGTTTAGAAGGTAAATAAATAAATAAATAAATAAATAATGCAAGGCCAAATAAATGCACATGTGCCTGATCCAAAACACATTAATTTTCTATTGAACATTTAACAGGAAAGCAAAGAAAATGACTTCAGGTATAAATGAAAAAATAAATAAAACTAAACAAAGTTTTCTTTAGAGACATTTAAACACTAAGATCAAAGAAACTGCCTGGTACTCTTACTAAATTACAGGCAGCCAAGACTGTTTTGCAAGCACAATATTCGCAGTGGAATTTCCAATAGTTTTTTGCCCTGATTCAATGCTCTAAGAAGCTCATTATTTCAAGTCCTAGCAAGCTGCAGAGAAGTTATGTGAGAGTTAGGCTGACATTGATAATACATTAAAAAGCTTAGAAGCACATTCTACAGCACCTACTTATGGTAGAGATATTTGTAACATGAAACAAATGAAATTATTAAAGTATTCCTGCCTTTGACATCTATAGCCATTCAAAGCTGAGAGGAAAAAGAAAACAGAAAATCTTGTCAAAAAGTAGTATTTTAAAACGTCTCATGAAGAAAAGACTTTGCATGATCTTTCCCTTTGCTGCTGCAGTCACGAAGGAGTAGAAGCAGTCAGCTCTGAAGTGAAGAAATGCATATAGAATATGATTTATTTCCCAAATCTAAGGAAGCATCATACCAGTTATAGAGAAAATTAATATTCCCTCTCCAGGCCAGGCAATGACTGAAGAAATGGCGTTGTCTTTAACAGAGACATTAGCCAAAATTCCTCAAAGTGTCAAAGTGTTTAATGATTGCATGCTCTGCTTGGTACAATCTTTCATAAATTTTTGTTGCTACTGTATCCAGACGAGCTACTTCTGTGCTTCTGATCAGTATATACATCTTCTAATATATACTTTTGGGGCTTTGATTGACCCATAATACTCAACAAGATGTTGAAAGCACACAGAAAAGAAGAAAGATGCAAGAACATTCCATAATTCAGTTCTATGCATAAGTCTTTAAGAGTATTTAAATATCATCATATAAAGGCTTGTACAAGGTCCCCTCACCCCCAAAAACAAAACATTTTTTCAGTGAAAACAGGTGCAGTGGTAACATTTTCTTCTGTTTTTTTGTAAAATGTCAGTGAACAAAACTCCTAGGACTCTGTAAAAGCCAATTATTTCCTAGTCTTGTTCCTTTTGTTTGATTATGCAATTTTCAATGTATTTTGCATGAAATAAAAATATATGTATTTTTACATGTATTTTTTACATCCAGAAACTAATTCTTTGACGTTTCCCCGATGGAGAACATCCAGAAACTTATTCTTTGCATTCACAGTTAATAAAAATTAAGAGAGGACAGGAACATACACTGTTGTTCTGAGCTCATGTTTACAGAATGCTTGGCTTTACATGGGTCTAGATTCAGCTACCGTTTGTAAGATTTTCTGTACAGCTTTAAGGGCTGGGTGCACTTCTCTGAAAATACAATTTCTCTAGATAGGGTTGATAGGGTAGCAGCAGGTTTTTTCAGTCATCAGATGTGCTAATAGAATTAATTTCACAAGTCACATCTAAACCGTATTCTGTATGGGTAGTCAGTCAGAATTTCAAGAAAGCCAGGACCACCATGTGGGGTGCCACAAGGCACAAGTGGCCTGGAGTTTATACACAGCCACTTGATGCAATAAAGAAAAGAAGCCTGTGAGCAGTCAGAGCAAATGTGCTACAGTCAAGGTATTTCCAGAATAGGCAGGAAAGTGACTAGATTGGTAAATCTTATCTGGACTACCAAAAATATAGAATTATGTCTACGAAAACAAAGAGGAAACTCAAACTACAAAAAGATACAGAAAACAGCTATGTAATAAGCCAGAAATGTGTGAGAATGCTGAAAGGGATTTCTTTGCTTATTCTAATCAAAAAGAGCCTGAGATAGGAGCATGCTGCTGTCAGGAAGCACAGTAGAAGTAAACACTAAAGAATGAGTATGAAAATTGATATTGTCAGAAGAATAAACCGGTATGGTTTCGTCAAGAGTAAAATTCTTTTGTTAATTAAAAGACATTTCATAGCATTACAACAAGGAGCATCTGGATCCATCCTTCAATTGTAAAAATATATCTGATAGATCTTGATCCTTTCATTAAGGCATTATATGATGTTCACCCTCTGATGACAGGAGAGTGGTCCCAATATGCCTCAACCTTTCTTCGTTTCTGTCTCTATGTTTCCCTCTTAATTTCGTTCATCTGAAATGTACAGGTTACATTTGCCACTGCCTCTTCAGTCTTGTATGTAGAGCAAAACAGAAATAATACAGACAGTTATTGCAAAACAAAAGTTAAAAAACTCGTAGTGTTGTTCTGCTGTTAACAAGTCCTGCTGAGAAAAAACTATGGCAAATGACAGCCAAGAGGTATTTGACTTTTACGTAATTATATTTCTTTAAAGTGAGATTATATATATATATATGCACACAGGAATCTAGTAAGCATCAGCTGGCACATCTATTTAGCTATTCAAATATATTTTATCTGACAATGTTTATTTCTCACATTTATTTCTACTCACTGGGCATAGAATTGACTACATTATGCCAATGTTTGCCATGTTAACTATTTCTAAAGGTTACCAACTACGTAATCATATATGACATGAAAAAGTAGTTGAATTTCACTCCCCAGCAAACTGAGTTCTGAGTCATTGGTACTTCCTTCTGCTGTAAGCTGTAAGTAAACCACCCCCCACACTACCCCCAGGGTACATGTTAGAGAAATAAAAAAGTCAAGTAGATATGCCATTTTTCTTCATTTGTATATGAAAGAGCTGTGAGGATGTTACTCCCTTTTGGTTGCAAGATAATGCTCATATGCCCTCCTGCAAAACTTCACAGAAACATCCTGACCTCTTCAGATGCTTTTTGTTCAAATATTTTCAGTTGAATAATGAAAGCCAAAGGCTTATGATGCATCTCCTAATTAAGACAAACAGCATTCATTTCCATTTTTAAATGCTATGTATTATTTTGCCTCCATCTTTCTTCTTTCTCGCTTTTCACTGTATCCCAACCATCAAATATAAGACTTCAGATTCGCCTCAAAACAAAGGCCTGCACAGCTGTTACTTTGCAACAAGCACATTGTGGGCCCCATCCAAAGCTCATTGAAGTCGCAGTCTTTCAATTGACTTCAAAAGGCTTTGGATAGACTCCTTTCTTAAGCTATATCTTAATATGTGATGCATTTTTAAAGCTGGAAAACCCTTAATGCACTGACGTTTCTGCAGTTTATTATAACAGAAGATACAAGAAAAATGTGCAAAGAAACGGACTGAGTTAATTCTGCACAAAGTGTTAATATGAAATGTATTCTTATGATACTGCTGCCAACTACTTTTAATATCCTAATAATGTATTGTTACTCGGTGACAATACAGAATAATTTTAAATCCCCATTCATAAGGACTCCAATTATAATCTAATTCAGCTCAGATTAACTATGCTTTGATGGCAATTTTCTTATACAAAAAAAAAATTAGTCTAAGATAATGCGCTGCAAATATAGTTTCAATGCTAATAAAAGGCAGTTTAACAGCCTAGAGAAGTTCATTCTGACTACCTTTTCATTGCAATGATAAACAGTACATAAAGCACTTCAATTGCATATTTAATGTAAAATACAAAATTGTAACATAAAATTTAGTAGAACCACTGATAATTTCACTTTAGGTATCCAAATTTTTCAGTAAATAAAATTGGGTTTTTGCTGTTTCTACACAACTGTGACAGAGTTGAGATCGGTGTTAGCAGTGTCACTACAGATGCATCTGTTTCATACAATAATTTCATTGCTATGAAAAACTGCAGCAGCTTTCATTGTTTAAAACTGAAGCAGCTGTAAGTGGGACATTTCAGTTCATTACTGCTTCAGCCAAGCTTTGCACTGAAAATTATTCAGTAAACTTTCATGACAGCTTTTGATTTTTGCTATAACTTACAACACTCTTTTACTGCCATAAGTTGCTTTCTTGCAATAAATGTAAAACGATATGGAGCTACATTGCTTATGCCAGCTCAAGATTTGATCCAAAAGCTGATTCTGACATCAAGGCCCTGGCACAAGGGCATATCATAAATCTAAATGAAAAATTACGATAATGATATCTGCCGAAGGTTTTAATCTTAATGGTATACTAAGTAATTCCTTTCACTGGAGTGCAGTGATTACAATGCCTGTAATCTTTAATATTGACTTCTAATTGACATTTTTTCATTCATCGAAAAGCAGTAATTATACTCCAACCTTCCTCAGTTGTTTTTTTTTTAACTACTGTTCAAGAGGAAACTTATGGATGTGTGAAATCTTCCGAGTGATACATAGCAGAGGGAACCAGAACTTCACTTGAAAAATTCTGTCAGTTGGATTTTGTATTCCAGAGCAAGCAAGAAAGGGGTGAAAGGAAATTCCTCTGAAACTCTTTTATGCAAACAAGAGTGACCAGAAAGCAGCCTAGTTGTGACTGACAGATTTGATTAAAGGAGCCTGCATGGCAGTTTTGTTATCTTTTATATCAAGCAGACAAGTGGACTGGTCTCCTTTATCCCCAGGTAGCCTAGATGACTAATTACAGGGACAAAATCTCCTCTAAGAATTTTTCTGTTCATTTTCAGAAACAAATACCCCTTAAATCTGAATAATTTCATAGTGGTTGTAAAGCAGGTCTGAAAATTGTCCACAGAAGACCTAGATCTGAATCCCTGCTTACAATCAGAGACATGGAATAGGATTTTCGACCTGCATCTTCTTCTCTGAAAATCATCAATTTAACAAAAACTCAATTTCAGTTGAATGGGTTCTTTCAGACACCACAAATTCTGCTACTGGCAGAGGAAAACTATTCAAACATACCAAAATATAATACATTTTCCCTTCGGTGATCCAAACCAATTCAAACACTAAGAGAACTCTTAAAGGTGAAAGACTCTCTCACAATGAACCTATGCCACAGTCAAGATATGTTTACACATCTTTTCTTATTAATGGCTCAATTTAATCCCTTAATCTGAACAAATCACTCTACTGAAATTTCAACCTTTTGAATAAACATTGGGTTTGCTTAATCTTTTTTAATTGTTGATCATCTCTCTTACTTTTTGAACACTTTCCTTTCTCAATGATTTTACTAAAATGAAATGTTGTAATTTTCTCCAAATTTGAATTGAATCATCGACTTTCATTGTTTGGGTTTTTTTCCCCTGTGGTATGAATCTAATCCATTTTGAAAGGAAAATGGGGATGATAACGAATCAGTCTTTAAAGTAGCAGAATAAAAAAATTTATTTATGCTGTAAACTATGGAGTATGTCCCTTTGGTAACTGCCATTTTCAAAGTCCTTTCAGTATCGGAAATGAGAGTTTTCAAACTAATTACCCACTGACGACAAAAGAGAGAACAAAAGCCTTCTGGGCTTTGGTTACTACGCCCCAGTTCCAGGAAGGCAGAGGGTTATACTGCAGACCAGCAGATGGAGACACAGTACTCTTCTTGGATGTTACGGGCCATATTAATGGAGTCACATTTCCTAGGCTCTCACTTGCACATGCTTTCGAGTTTAAATTTCATAAATTCAAATACTTGGATTTGGGTTTTTTTTTTAAATCAGCTAAATACTACCAAAGAGTTTTATTTATCGATCCCAAATGAATAATTGGAACTACATTCGGCTTGAGAAAGCCCACATATTCCAGTTCAAAATTTGACTTCTCTCAGTACTCTTAAACATTAAAATGTTTTCCCTGAAATATTCCCATCCACAAACTCAATCGTTTTCTTGATGATTGAAAATATGAGTTTACAAATTAATTGAAACAATTTCTTTTAAATGAGTAGTAAAAAAAATAGATTGTCCATGGGTTGCAACCATGAAGAATCTTGAAATGATTCATCAACACCTCTGAATTCTGTGCCTTCAGATACTCAACACAGAGTTTATCAGTTGTGTGAAATAGCACCAGCATTCTCTCTAATTTTTACTTTGACTCCAGAGAAACACACAGGCTACTCTTTCTCTCAAAACAGAAAAACGAAGCAAAGACTGCCATAGTTATTCTAACAAAAATTGTAAGTGGTGCATCAATTATTCTAGTCAATTGTGTGTCTAATGTGTAGAAAACCAGAATATTTTCCCCTTCTTTTTAAAGAGCTGCCATTTGAAAATTCTGAGTTAACCTATATGCTAAATTCTGGAAAATAGCAAGAATATTTTCTCAAGCAAGACTGTTTCCTAAAGGATGATAGTAAGTCAGTCTTGATAGTAAATAACCAAGACTGAAGAGAAGAGAAATAAAAGCACGGTTTATGGTTATGCAACAAATCTACCAATGACTGTTGATATGTTTGAATCAAAATGGCTTGGCCAGGAGGTTTGATGGAAGTTAAAAGACAGCTAGAAACCTGCAGGATCAATAACAAGAAGGGTTTTTCAAGATGATTGGACTGAAGTCCCAGAATTTGATATTTACAAAGGCTTGATTCAGCTTTAGGGCACCAGAACTCAAACCATCCATCCCTAAATAGATCATAGTGGTAGGAATTAACGTGGGAGAGAGAGTAAGGCTTGTTGTTAGGGACGCAAGGAGGCAAAGCACAAGCTACATGTTTCTGAGTATGTGGTAGAAACTTTTAACTTTCTCTCTCTCTAAAAAGTGGATTTATTTCATGACACAATAGAAGAAGGAACAAAAGTCAAATAGAAAAAGTACTCTTTTTCTAAAATCGGTGAAATAGAACTCTCCTCAAGAAATGGCATGTGAAATCTCTTTGCAGATGATTTTCTAAAGCAATTACATATTATCCATCATGTTTCCATGACCCAGGATAATATCAAATACAGAAGTACATGGGATTTAATGTAGTTAGCTTTAACAGAGACCTCCTGTAGCATACTGACCAGAAACAGAAAATGTAGTCACAGTGAACTCATGAGTTAATGGTGACTTTGTGTAGCCTGAACTGTTCTTTCTTTGAAGGAATGGCATGGGCATTTTCTTTATGTTGGAAAAATACAGGATTCCAAGTTGTATATTTCATTATTTCTCATTGAAACTGGGCTAATAATACCAGCTTTCTAGAAGTCCATATTAAGTGCAAAAATAATGTTCATTAGTGGATACATTTGTTCGCAAAATGAAGAGGTCAGTATTTTTCTAATAAAATTGAAATTTTGTTTCATTCAAGTCCTCATCAGTTATTGAGTGACCTCAGTTTATTTTCTGATAGATAATAACAACAGACATTCCATTTTTAGAAGCATCATATTCTGAGACATTATTAGCAGTAGTGGTATTATCCTCCTAACTGAAAAAAATTAGGACCATTGCCAAATTGCACAGTATTTTGGTTCTTCAGCAGATACTGAGGAGTATAAAGTGTAATAGGAGCTATGTTTTTTTGCATACTGCATATTTTCATTTTAGCTTCAGTCCTGAAACTTTATCTGCTTTCTGGCTTCAAGTATCTATGCCAACAATTGCTTTTCCATTAAAATCTCTACACATATGAAGAGGAAAAAAAGAGGCATTAGAGCTATGACAGTGTTCAGGTCATCCATTAATTCTCTAATGAGGGAAACCTCAAAAACTAGCTCTTGTTGAAGTGGAACGAATCAGACTTAAAGGGCTGGTGAATCTGATTTTTTATTTTCTGCTTTTTGCCTTCAGCAAATACTACTGAACAAATCCTTTTTCCCCTCAAAGGGATGGCTAGAGCTGGTTTTGGTTTGAATCTCTGTCAATATTTTTAATTCAGGCAAATAAAAGTGATTAAGCTATGGTTTGAATATGTTTGCCAAATCAGTCTTAAATAACAAAATTAATTCTGAGTTATTCAAGAAAACACTTGAAAATAGAGATAGCAATAACTTCCCATTCTTCTAACATTTCAAGTATTTTTTTTGTTTTCTTAAAAATATAAGGAAAAGAAGTTTTCTGCAGTAGTATGTGGAGTATATGCATACTTATGTCTACATTTTAACTCTCTAGGAAGGGTTAACCGGGAACATTATGAGCAGTGATGTTTTAAAAAGTGATATAAGTTAACCTTTACAACTACCAGCACAGAGGCATTTCTTGCTCTGTGGTAACACTTCAGTTACAATAAAACATGCTTATGGAACACATAGTCAAAACTTGTTGTCAATTATTTAGTATTCCCATAAACCATTAGATGGTCAAAAATATCTTTAATTGATTCCATCTCTACCTACACTACTTATTATTTATTAGTATAACAAACTTCTCCATGGGAACAGCTAATTGTACCTCCCTAGTGGCCACTTCAAGTGGAATAAGCATTGCACAGTGCTGCCTAAGATACTGCTGAAAGGTCTTCAGCATTTGGGATTTGATTAAAACTGTATTACATGTACACATCAGCAACCATTGCTAAAACAAAATACCAGTCTAAAAAAAAAAAACCCTTCTGCTATACTGCTTAACACAATTTAAAAGCCTTGCATGTATGGAAAGAGGAGGATGGGAGAGTCTCCTATCTCTTCCCTTCCCACACCCCCAATAATCATTTTTAATAGAAATATTACAGCATTCTCTTATATGCTGAGAAGGGAAAGTGTGCACCCTACCAGCTGCACTGTGGGAGAGACCTTTTCCTCTGACATATATGTATCACTAGCTAGACACTGCTGTCTAAACTGAATGGTTTTGTTTCCTTTTTTTTTTTTTTTTTAAGACATAATTGTTAATCTTATCTATTGAACAAAAGACAGATGTTATGGAAATAGTAAGCCACACCATGTTTAGATTTTTCTGTGACAAGATATTCCATAGGCAATTTTTCACAAAGGAGGATTTGGGCAATAAAACATACACTGAAACATACAGGTGAGTTGTAAATACTGCTGAATTATATTAACATAAGAGCAACTACACTATGTAGATCACTATAAACCATGATTTTAAAGATAGAAATTACACTGACTATTGGATTAAATTATTAACAAAAAATGAACAAGCATTCTTTTCAGCTAAATTTGTGGGGTTTTGTTGCACTCAGAAACTCTTTGTTGAAAGTAATTTGTTGAGTAATCTCTGAACATCTTTTAATATTCAATTTAAAATACACCTGGCTGATTTGGAATACTCTGATTTGGAATACTCTTACCCCTTCTTTTGGGGTTGATTTTTTTCTTCATCTTAAGCCAAGTGGCATATCTGGTAGTGATCTTTCATGCAACTGTTAAGAGACATTTTTCAAAAACTGGATTCTAACCCTGCAGAAAGGATGCCCAGACTACATATCTGAAACTAGATCAACAATATGTGTGCAGCACAGGGCTTAGATCACAGAAAGAGTAAAACCATCTTATCCAGAATAAGACCCTGATTTTTTTCAGAATAGTCATGGATAATACAGTCAGTTCAAATGACCTCAAAGTATTTTCAGGAATCTTAAAGGTAAAACAAAACTCTGGCAAAATACTGATGAACCTGCAAGGTAAAACTTCACCATTGTTTGCAATTGTAAGTGCCATATTCCAAGGCATATGTTGATCACCAGCCAGACTACTTTATAGTCTATACAGTCCTTTAATTCAAATTGCCTTCCATTTGAATCTTCCTACCTAAAAATAAGAATTCTTTGCTTTTCTTTCCCTACCTTTTCTTTTTCTGGTGTTCTAAATTAATGAAAATGCATATTTTTGATAAATATTTTTTGTCATGAAATAAAGTTACTTTCTTTTTCCCTCTTCTTCAGCAGCAAACTAGAATTAAAACTGCAGAATGTGTGCAACATTCAAAGTAATGTGGAGCAATGAAGAGATCAAAAATGAACAAAAAATTCAGGTTCCAGGTACTAGCTGAAAAAGCTGAATTACCAGATATGGTGGGCACACATTACAAAGGTAGGAATAAAAGCAGAACATTAAATCCTAGACAGAGATGAGAGAAACAAGAGCTATTTAACATTCACCAGCGTAAAATGGCAGGCATAACGAAGCATTATTTTGAGAAAGAAATGTCTTACTTTCTGCAAATGCACTTAATTGCAGGGTTTTGGTGCAAACACTTGTTCCTTATGTTAGGTCAATGGCACATTTCAGATATACAGTCAAGACCTGTAAAATTGGAGAATCAGGGTCTCAGTTCTTAGATGCTGGAGTTGCTTTGCCTGTTGGAAGGTGTGGCTCTTACTATTCACAGCACAGTGTTGCTCACCAAGACTGCAGCAGGTATCTAATGAGCAACACTTGCTGCTCAGCTGTGATTGCAGTAACTATTTCCTACGAGCAGGAAGGATCATGGAGTGCCAAATGCTGAGACTGTGACACTTTGCACAGTAAGAGAGGTAAAATCTCCTTTGCATGGAATCCCTGCTAATACTAGTGGAAAAAAATTAAAATGAAATGTGATGTAACCGATTGTCCTTGCAGCGCCCCTGACTGGGAAAGATGTGGTATCTGGGCAGTGATGGCTGATATTTGGCTGATATTATTTACACATCTAGGTAGAGTTTCTGCTTGTGTGCAGAACAAGCAGGACTCACAGGACATACACTGTAAATTTGCCCTGCACTTGCATAAGTTACCACACAGAACTGCAGTGGGCTGTCCATGCACATCCAGTGTTGAACTTTCTGCATTTGGCCATGGAGTATCCCTCAAACCAGGCGCTCCACCTGTATCAGGTCACATCCTGAGGTGGCAGAGAGGCCAATCCCTACTGTAGCAAACAGATTTCATGGGATATGACAAAGAGAAAAGGTTATTAGTATTTGCTAACACAGGTTTAAATGCAATTTTAGGACTAATATTCAATTTTATGTCTTTAACCATTTTTAAAAGAACATCAGGCATTTAGATAATTCCATTAGCTTATTTTCTGAAAAACCTGCCAGCCTAATGTTGATCAGACTTATTTTTCTGTGTATGAGAGGTAGAAGAGCATAATTCCTACCTCCATACTCTACTGCCCATACCTGCTGCTGTTCTGATTTCTCCTACAAGAATAGCAGAAGAAATGAATAAGAACAGGGCATAATGTATTTTTGCCCACTATAATGGGTAGATAGATGGCATCAATATAAATTGAAAATGGCTTTCTAATACCTTGATATTCACAAGAAATTGATAAACTAAGAAAAGCATAGACTCATCCCTGCTTCTTAATTGCTTCTCTTTGTGGGTTTTACCTACAGTAAACAACCTTTCTATTAGCTCCCAAAAATGTGTGAGATATATAAAAGCCTTTTAACAGAATTGGTTTTGAATGACAATTTCAACATTTTCAGTAATCACTTTTACTGACTATTTTACTTCAAAATCTGTTAAAATCTGTTGGTTTATTGCAATCATTTTTCTCTTGAGAGGAGGAGCTAAAACACTGGTTTGTAATTGATTCCACTATTTCTGCTAGGAATATTGTTTTGACAACATTAGCCTGACTGCAAATTTTAGTGGATGATCTCTGCCATGCCTTCCAGTTGCCATATGACTAAGGCAAAAGTAGCATATTAATATATGCCTCCACCAAAGATGTCTTATGAGGTATAATTATATTAGCCTATTTTAAAAATAGAACTAGTTTAAAAAATCAGAATGCTCATCCCATACAAAGTCCAGTATCTCAATGTATATTTTAACCCAGTGGTTATTACAACAAATTACAAATACACAAACATTTTACAAAAACAGACAATTTGCCAAATTCTAGATGCTTGTAAACCAATGTGCTTTCCACTGAGAATGGAGCAAAAATCTTTGGAAGGAATGATCTTTAGAGCTAGGGAGAATATGTTCTCTTCATCTTGACAAGAAATCTAAAAATAGAAATTCCTCCAGATTATTACCTCACTTAAAAAACTTTTTTTGACCCATCACTTAATTAAAAACTTTCCCATCTAGTATGAAAAATGCAATTCTGTGTGTTCTAAATACTTAATAATCGGGGAAAGTCTCTGTAAAACCCAGGCAAATCACTTGATTGTGTATAGATTAACATATCTGGCTCAGTCATAATGGTAGAAATATGGAAACCCAGAGGGAATTGTTCTGCTGTTATTAGGACTTGCTATAAATAAAATATGAAGCATATATTCCAAGAACAAATCTCCATTAGGATTACAAAGAGGTATCTAAATGAAGAGAGAATTCTCTTGCTTACAGAGCATACTGAAACAAAAAATCATTGTAAACAAAAAAATTCCTAATAGAACTTTTTTTCTGAACATATTTATGAATTTTATAATGGCATATTGTTTTCACTCTTGAAAGACTCCACCCAGTCAGTGCCTCAGACAGTATCTACATTAATCTGCCCCAATATGTTTTTAATAGGGATCATAATACCTAAGGCAAGCACAAATGTATCCTGGGTGGAGAATGGATTGAGAGCAGTCCTGAGGAGAAGGACTTGTGGGTGATGGTTGACAATAAGCTGGACATGAGCCAGCAGTGTGCACTCACAGTCCAAAAAGCAAATCATATCCTGGGCTGCATCCAAAGCAGCATGGGCAGCAGGGCCAGGGAGGGGATTCTGCCCCTCTGCTCTGCTCTGGTGAGGCCCCACCTGGAGCACTCATCCAGCTCTGGGCTCCCAGCACAGGCAATGGATGGTCCTGCTGCAGCAAGTCTAGAGGAGAGCCACAGAAGATCAGAGGGCTGGAGCAGTTCTCCTGTGGAAACAGGTTAACTTACGGCTGTTCACTCTGGAGAAGAGAAGACTCTATGGATGACCTTTGAGCAGCCTGCTGGGGCTGCTGGCAGCCCACAACAGAGATGGAAAGTGATTTTTTACAAGAGCGTGTAGTGATAGGAGAAGGGGGAACAGCTTTAACAATTAGGGCAGGTTTAGATCAGATATTGAAAGAAATTCTTCACTGTGAGGGTGGTGAAGCATTGGAAGAAGTTGCTCAGGGAAGCTGTGGATGCCTTGTCCCTGGAGGGGCTCAAGACCAGGTTGGATGGGACATTGTAAAATGTGGTCTAGTGAATGGTGTCCATGCCAATGGCAGAAGGCTTGGAACTAGATGAGCTTTAAGATCCCGTTTGACCCAAACCATTCTGAAATTCCAATACTCCATAAAGAAAAAACAATAATTATTTTTTTTTTAAATGAGGGCTAAGTGTGAGGTAAGATGACATTAAAAACCCCAATCCAGATGCTAGCAAGATTGATGGGCAGAAAAGCAAGAAAAATATGGTTTTCCAAAATATGAAAAGTCTGCTTAAAAGCTGCAGCTGAAAGTCGTTCTTACGTTTACAGGACAAGTTTCTAACACAACATACTGAAAAAACTGCAAGAGGTAAGCAGTATGTTCATGAGTAATCAACCAGATAAAGACAGGGTAAATGCTATTTAAAAGAAAAAAAAAGGAAAATCAATTTTTTAAAACTAAATAATGGTATTTTTATATATAGCAATATTTATGTTTTTATTTATTATATTGTAGTAGTAGTAGTCATGTAAAAAAAAGTAAAAATCAATTTTTTCATAACAAATTCTTAGCTATTCCTCAATAACAATAGCAAAATCAAAATCTCATTAGTAAAACTTTCTAAAAGAACCCCGAAACAAGACAGATTTCGCACAAGTTTCAGCTTTTTCTACTGACTGAATTGTTATGCCTCAGTCTTAAAATATTGTGTCTTATCAAATTAGAGACCTAGTTATGTCCAGGACAAATCAGATATGTCTGTACAGAAAACACCTTGAACAAGAGCAGTTGCTTCGATACATTCTTGCTCTCAGTAGCAGCAAAATCTCCAAGGATCACCAGCTCTCCAACATCCTTTCCCTTCACTGAGCAACTTCAGAGAAGCAAACATTTCCTTCTCATTCTATGAAGCATGAGAAAGTGTTGAGTTTCCTTTTTTTTTCCTAGTCCAAAATTTCTTATTTAAATAACTTTTTGCTTCCTAGCCTAGCCTGGGGTCAGATTATGTATCCATTTACCTATGTATCCATTTACCCTCTAAACCAGTTTTTATCTGCCAGTTATTTGCTTGCCACTTTTCCCTCATCATAACTGCATCTCCACAGCTTCTTTTATCACCTGGAAATTGGATACAGTAGGACTTAAAATACTCTCATTCACTTGACAGCAGAAATCAACACAGTTTTCTTCACATAAGTGTCCTTTCTTTAATAACACCTCAAAGTCCCCTACAAAGAGAGAAAACAGAGATGAGTAGATCTTAGATGAAGGATTCCATGAGTGAGACAAGAGCTGTCTATTTTTCCATTCTGTTCATGGCACAGCACTGGGAGACACTCATCATAATGGGTTTGTTGAACAATAATAATTGCTGATAGTAATTAAAGTAAGCAAGATGCTGCATAGGGTCAGTTGAAATGTTCCTATCATTGAAATTAGAAAAAAACAGTGCTAGTTTACTTCTTACATATATATTAAATATGCAAGAAAGTCTACAAAGAGGCAACGACTGCTACATTACACTAGTTTTTTATGATTTCAGAGTTTCATTATTACCCTAGAATGTTCAATGAAGACTTTGCTGCTACTCAATTCTTATTCCATTTAAAATATTACTTTTGTCTTTTTCTTTAAAGGAAACAAAAGTGAGATCAAGCTTGTTTTTATTTAATTGTTCAAGTTCTCTAAAATATTCTTGGATGTTTTTATTTAAATGAAAAATCTATTGGTGAAGTTCTGCTTTCTGGTATGTTTCAGTTGTTTTGGGAATAAGTTATTCTTAGATGCTAAGCTATCATTGTAATATCCATCACAGTTTTCAATATGACAAAGTTACAAAACACTGGCCAACAGAAAGGACTTCTCATTTTTTAGCCTTCAATTCTGAGAGATAACGTCCAAAAGGATTTCACAGATATGTCTCATATTTGCCCTGAGGCATCAGTTCATATTTCAAAAATTATCTACTTTAGAAAATTCAGTTATCCCACTGTTCTGGTGCAGAATGTAGAGAAGAATATTTTTTTAAAAAATCCATTTTGTGATAATTCACCCTTTTAAAACAATGCTCATGAAAGAACATTAAAAATGTACAAAAATAAAATGTTCACATGTGCACAGGTACATATATAGTTGCACATACACACATGCATCTGAAGTCCTGTTGAAGACTGAAGCTTAGAGACCATGTCTTCTCCTTAATTATGATTTATCATGAAAATGTTTTCATTCTGTCTGTCCCATTTCATTGGCATACAGGCACCTCACCGCCTCAACAGCAGCAGAAAAAGTGTGAGATCATTTCAGTGCCCTTTATTTCTCAGCAAATTTAGCTGTGGGGAGCAACAAGAACAAATTTGCTCCCATTGAAAATAAGCCACATATCTGTAGATATGTCTCACTGATGGTTTTTAGAGGACATAAAAAGTACAGTAAATATGACTGAATTAAACTACAGTGAGCACGGGGGAAACTGGGTACATGTAACTTGATAGTAGCAAGTGTTGTTTTAGCTCCATCCATTCATGCCCACACATGATTCAGGTCACACATACTTCAGCTATTTCAGCAGATTTTGGTAGATAGCATCATTTTCAGTCAGACTTGGAGCCAAAAGGTCTTCCCCATTTAAAGGAATGTTATCCAAGCAATGTTGCAGAAAAACATTAACCAAATAACACATACCAACAATAAGAGGTCTAAACCATCTTTTTCACTTACTGTTAGAAATAACGCTGGTTTTCAGCTGCCTAAGATGTATGTAGGAATATACCTGTGAAGACTTCTACCCTAACCATAGAAAAGGTATCTCCCTTAAAAAATAATATTGGTAATATTCTGTCTGTTCTATACATGTGTTGACCTCTATGCCTGCTATGAGGAGAAGAAAAAATAAAACAGAAAACAGAAAGGTATAAGAGATAACTAGCAACAACTTCCTACCTTCTTACTTTAGAATACTTGTTGACTGATAAAACTTCCTGGTTTTGGAAGAGGGAATGATTATTATTCTTTTCTACTGAAAGTAATTACTGTATTTTCTTTTAAAGGGTCTGAGATCAGTGGTTATCCAGCTAAGCACATTTATTAACTAATCTGCTGAAGTGATTTCCTCTCCAAGCAGCAGCAGAGTCCAGCTAGAAAAGGGTTGACAGAACAAATTATTGCCTACTGACAATATTCACCAGAACAGTCACTCTGCTTACACTTTCTTCTGTTTTATTTGAGAATATTTTCTTAAAACTGTGGTTCAGTTGCAGGTTTATTTTTTGTCACCCATCTACCACCTTGATCACAATGTCAGGGACAGATCCAGCCATACTGTGAAAGGGAGCAGTGACACAGAGGTGCAGATGCAGCTGCAATCAAGTCAGGTGACAAAACCAGCAGTGCTAATTGGAGGGGCTGTGACTGCCTTTTCCATCCCAAATAAATCCACCCCTGGGTAATCCTTTATTTTATGTCCAGCAGACAGGTTCCTGTGCAAACACTTTTAAAAGAACCTAGGCAGTGTGAGGTAGATTTAAGGACGAGGTTTTGCTGGTTTTATTATCATCAAACACTTGCTTTCCTGACCCCGCTGGCTTCATGAAGGACTTTTTATTGTGTAAGGTTTTACTCTAAGTTTAGGCGGTAGAATCTGATCCAAAAGGATTTAAACCAACTTTTAGGTTTTCTTATTATTTGAGTCATGTTTTTACTGCTTTCCCTTTTAACACTGGGTTTGAATTCAACTATAATTTCCAAAGAAACAGCTATGATAATCTGTGGTGAGCTGATTAATAGCACTTACGCAAATTTCAATGACCACAAAGTTGTGAATGTGTCTGTGTGAGTGATCTACTTCTTATAAAGTAAATGAGTCTTCTTTCACATATTTAATAATACTCAGAATTCCCTTCTCCTCCCCTTCCTCTCTGCATTCACTCTGAAGTCCTCTCTTTCTCTCAATTATTGTTGTTGTGGCAAAGTTATGTTTTTCTATACTATTTCCACTCGCCCACAGTTAATCATTTATGGTCTTTTCCACTGCAAACATGCAGAAAACACGTAAAAAGGAAGTCTGTTATCACACAATCAGCAACTCCGATTACAGCTTGATCAGAACTGACATCACTGTGGTTTCATTAGCGATATTAGATAAGTGCAAACTATTTTCAATCTCCCTTTTTTTGTCTTTTGCAATGTCAAAGGAGACACTCACCCTGCCCCAACTGGTTCTGTTTGACAGTGACAGGACTGCATAAAGGATTCTTTTCACTTACCATCTCAAGACCATTTTACGTGCCAAACAAATCAAATCTACACATCTCTCACCATCTTTATCAACCTGCCCAGGCAAACTGTTGGAAGCATTACAACCTTTGACTTGTTGACTTATTTTTCTCTCTTTACAGCCTAAAGCAACTCTTAAAATGTAGAGGATGTACGTGCAAACAAATAAGTTTTGCAATATAAGTACTGGGGTAGAGAAATTCTCCCACTGACAAGATCTGCTGATGAAGATAATCTTCTCCCCCTGTGTTTCATGTTACATAGTCTACCTAAGTTTGGCAGATATACTTAAACCAATTTTTACAGTAAAATTAAAATAAGTTCTTATCCCAGGAGATTTTTATTTTATTCTTAACATTTTTCTTTTTTTACTTCTATAGTAACAAAAAATTAATGAGAAAAAATGCTCTCAAGTGGGGAATCCTGGATCCCTTAGAAAAATAGCTTTTTCCAAGGAAAAAACAGTGTTATTAATTTTACAATATCTATTTTTAATTATAGAACACTGTTACAAAAAACTTCTTCAACACTGTTAAAAAGAAATGGGACAGACCCTGGCTGCAAATATGATTCTTCAAATTTGTTTTTCTTTTTTTCTGTATGAATTTTTTTCTGTTGTTGGCTTTTTGAAGAGCAACACCATTCTGAGTTACAGCAAGAGCCTTTTTTCCTTAGATGTTTCCCACTAGACTGAATAAGGAATGTACTTTCACAGACTCACAAGGAGCAAGGCATTGCTTTTGAGGAGCCTGAGAAAACCCAGAGATCCTGGCAAAGGGAGATGAAATTCTATGATCTGCTTAGAGCAAGGCCTGAGGAAAGTTTTTTAGGGTTTATGGGTACTTAAGAGTACACCTACAGGCATGTTTGGACAGTGAATGCAACCATTCAGGATCTGATGGCTAAATTAAGATATTGTTTGCTGTGACATGGGAAGATCAATCAGGAGATTAAAGATTCTATGCCTTGACTGGCTTCTCATCTCTCTCCTTGCGTAGTTTCTACTGTCCCTGTCTGAGAGAGCACACGGCATTAGATGGAGCAGGTATAAACTACTGTGGTAGCTATTCTGGGCTTGGTCCACTTGAACTCCAAAGTAGAGCATCACGAGGAAGGATATTTGTAGCATTGCAAGATTACACCCTGAAGTCATACTTTAGAGACTCAGAAGACTAATGGATGTACTTGTACCAAACTGGCTGGGAAGTTGAGTGGGATCCCATGACAGGTCCAATTTAAATATGCAAGTGGTCATGCACTAGGCAGTCAGCCTCATCTGTGCTACTTATATCAGTAATAATTAAACTGTTAAGTGAAGAGACTTTGGAAAAGAAGACTGGATGTAAAGTAGCATTAAGTTTTCATTGTATTATTTGGCATAATATTCAGAGCGAAATGTATATTTTAAATCTTTCATAGAATCTGTATTCATTCTATAAAGAAGAGAGGGATGGAAAGTTCCTTCTTTCCATAAAAGGAAGGAAAGGAATTTAGAGAAGATGAAACATTGATTTTGGCTAAATATAGAACGTAGTCAAATATGGAAATTATTTAGAGATAGACAAATAGTCTGGCTAGGTAACTGTATGCAGAAAAGCAGCCTTCCTCCACATCAGCTCTAAATCAAAACAACAAAACACAGTCCAGTTTCTCCTGCCTCGACAAGGAGAAAGGACATCTGGAGGTTTCCCATGGGAACATTCTTTTCTTCAAAATGAGGGACTTGAAATACCAGGAAAAGAAGTATAGAATTCAAATGGCAGAGTGAAATCTACTAAAGGCAAACACTGCAGTCCCAAAAAAAGCACTGGTCAAAGTCAAGACAGCAATACCAAGACCTCTGCATGAGGTGAAATGAGCACACTTCTGTACTCCCATTAACTTTAAAATCCCAGCTGGATATAACACCTGTGCAGACACTACACCTCTTCCTTACTCATATCTTTCCATAATCACCTCCTTTCATTTACCTATAACCTTCTATTCTCATCCAGACACACCTATTCTTTGATCTTCATTCAGGTCTTTCCCCCACTCACATACACTTCTCATTAGCAGAGAGAAGATGCATCTGACAAGGAGAAGGGTTTCTGTCTGCAAGGGGAGTTCAGCTGTGTGAAGGAAGGGGCTGGGTCTTTGGAAGAGGAGATTAAAATTGTTTTAACAATACAGTAGCTTTGGGAAACAGATACATGTCTGAGTGGGGGAGGAGGTGGGAACAGTTAAGTGAGGAGAGCTACAAAGATATTTTCATACAGGTAAAGATAAACACAGTAAAACCATTGAAGTCTAATTTTGGAAAAACTTCTTAGAAGCCATTCCCGGCTAATTATTCTCCAGTAATAAATGAATAGAATAGTAAATGTTATTAGAATAATTTACTATTCATCAAGAATAAAAAATGAATAGAATAATTCATTATTCCCACATCCTTGTTCTTTGCAAGCTCTGGCAAGCTAACTAGGGCACTAGGAGGAGTGTCTCAGGAAGAACAGGGAAACAATGAACTCAGAACTTGGAAAAGAGGCTTTACTTTTAGGTGAAAAGTTCACATATCTATCAGCATTTTGTAATTGCACTACTGAGATGAACTGTTACATTTGAGCCATATTCATCTTTCCATACTGTGTAAAAACAACTTAGCTAGTTATTGCATAGAGAGCCAAAATTATGGAATAGGACTCTGATCTTTTCATACAGACAAAATTTTTTCAGTGATTATTTTCTTGTCATACTTTTGTTGCCACAAACAGGATAAGCAAGCTGATATGGCATTTGTACAGGTAAAAGAACTTGTAATTAAGATTGCCTACATCCAATTCTCTTGCCCATTTTCTTGGTTCCCTGTATTTTATATCATTTATATATGATGTATATATTTTTTTATTTTCATATGTGTAGAACACACAAAAATAGTGTCTTCCATCAAATAATGTATAAATCCTTTCTTCTCTCGCAGGCTCCCCAGACAGCTTTCTCTGCATCACAGGCCCAGTTATGTCCATAGACCCACCAGGTGCTGCTTCCCAGAGTTCCATTTGCTTCATGCTCCATTTGCTAAGCATGTTACTCTCCACCAGCAGCCAAAGGTCACAATATACCACATCAACAGAATTTGTCTAGGACATCTATGTGTGTTATACAGATTCACAACAGTAATGTTTCTAGGTCTTTCTGTTTAGAAATAGTTTAATGTTAAGAGTCATGAAGGTGCTCTTATTAAGGCAAATGTTCTGTTTTTTACAGGTTCTAAGTCCTTTGCATCAGCAGACACTGCTTCTGTCAGACTTGGTTCATTTGATAACATCTATGTTTCTAGAGTTTCTCAGCAAGTGAAACTAAATCCATTCATAAACAGTTTAGCCCAGAAACATACAGTGAAAATTTTTTTCTGATATGGGAACACTTCTTTCATACTAAGTTAATATTGTGCGTTAGGGAAGGGTAAAACAATAACCTGAGTGTTGATCAGCTTAGGGCAGGGCACTAAGTATCCTCATAAACTTGGGCAAGTTAATCTTTCTATGACTCAGCTTCTAAGATGTAAAATGGAAAAAAATCTTTATCTTACTGCATATCTTCCTTTTTTGCTGTTGGTTTAAACTCCTAGTTCAGTGGGTTGAAAGCTATCTCTTAACACTCCTCTTGTAAATGGACAGTTTTGAAAGATTTCTGCAGTCAGCACAGCTTACCTCTGTTCTGGGATGTGTCTGTGCTTTGCAATGTTTTACATAGCAGGTAAGCATTAGCTTTGCTCCGTTCTCAGACCTCACTAGACTATGGGAAGAGATAATAGGCAAGCCTAAGATAATTCATGTGCATGAGCGATTTTAAAAGATGATTAAGTTTTATTTATAATATACATTGATCATTTAAAAAAAATGAGAGATTGGGACTCAGAGATCAAGCTTACATCATAATTCTGCTGTAACCATATATTTTGGGTGATATTGCAGTGTTCTGCCTTTTGCTGTGTGTTTATTTTCATAACCCTACTGAAATTTTAAATTCAGGGAAAGTTGTGATGTCCTCTCTCTAAATTTAATATATAAGAGTGATTCAAGGAAAATCTTTAAAATGGGGCATAAAGCAAAAATTTTGGACAGTCCTGGCCAAACCAGGAATCTGATAATTGCAACTGAAAAAGGAGAGACAGCAGAACGATGTGAAGAAGACGCTCAAGAGAATTTCTAAAGCAGTACTTCAAATGCATGTGAGAGGAAACAATGTTTTTCCAGCGATTAGGAGATGATAACATATTCAAATACTTTTGGTACCTATAACTAAGGATTGTTTCTTATAAATGTTACTCAAAAATTCTAAAATCTGTACAGATGCTCATGAAGTTTCATAACAGAAGAGCTCAGTTTGTCCTAGCTATAAAATTATGTCTTTTGAGAGTAGCATGTTATTTTTTATTTGTTTTTGCAAAGAAACCTGCATACATAATTTGCAGAATTTTTCCAATTTTGAAAAATATTCCTGTTCTAGACAAGGACAAAAAAGTTTGTTTATTCACATTTTCATGTTGACCTAAGACACAAAAGCCATTTCATATTAGTCAAGATACTGTGCTTAACAAGAAAAGAAAAGAAAAGAAAAGAAAAGAAAAGAAAAGAAAAGAAAAGAAAAGAAAAGAAAAGAAAAGAAAAGAAAAGAAAAGAAAAGAAAAGAAAAGAGAAAAGAAAAGAAAGAAAAAAAAAAGAAAAGAAAAAAGAAAAGGAGTTACATAGAAGTTGCTCTAAATTAAAGTACCTTTTTACTCTGAAATGTAATTTTTACCTCTGTAATAACTTTGTGTTTTTAAAATGTAAACATTCTTTGAAAATTTCTAATCAGCCAAGTATCTAAGCAGAATATTCTGTAGTTTGAGAGTTGTCATATTTTTGTAAAAACACAGTTGGGGAAAAAAATTGAACTGTTTAGCTCATTTCTCTTATCTTTCTGCACCTTGTGACCTACACTTTTTATTCTCTGTTTCACCAAATTTCTTTTTAATATTGCTATTTAAATGTAAACTTATAATCTAGTAGATATTATCCCTAATTTTGTCACTACAGGGATATAAATTTCATTATACTTTCTCTTAGAGGGCAGGGAGGATCAGGAAAAGCTTCCTGTAGAATCACTGCTAGTCTTGCCTAACAGTTTTAATTACTCACCTAAATACTTGAAAATAGTAGGGAATATAAAATTATGCCAAAAACTAAGGAACATCTCATGGATTTAAGTTGAATTAGATCAATGTTCTCTCAGCTAAAGAACTCCTGATATGAATTTACTAATTAACCAACACGGAAAGTATGAGAAAATGAAAGTCTCTCACACTGTCCCTGGGGGAAGACGATCGACAAAAAGAGGCAAAGCATGAAGTGTGCCATAGGTGTGGTGAGCTTGCAGGTGCACTTCATACATTCATAACACCTGGGAAGGCAATTCCCACAATTTTCTTTTTGGAATGATTCTCAAAGTATTTGTGGTTAAAAGTACCCACAAACCTTGTGGGAGAGAGTGGGAAATTTGAGCTTCGACAGCTGATGGTCAGTCGCTACAAACTCAGTATGTTGCACATTGCTCAGTGAGTATCTGAAGTCTGAATTCCAAAACTGAGGCTTGGGGTTGAATCCTGTTCTTGTTAATATAAGTTCCAGTAAAAAAAATTTAAAAATTTATAAAGACACTTCTTATTCTTTTGTGGTTTTGGTTCTGATCATGCAGGGATGAAGTGCACAGTATTTTGTTGTCATTTTAAGAAACACATCCCATTTCTAATTTTTTCTTCTCCTTTTTCATTTTAATGGAGATATACTTTGCCATCCTCAAATCTGCAAGCAGTAAAAAAACAAGCACTACACCAACGTGTTTATCACAGTTATCAGTGCACTTGTTTGTGTGAGATTTCCTGTGTTAACAGAAGCGAAACATACCATAATGGGTGACAAATATATGTTTTGAAATTTGTGCAACGGGGATTACTACTTATATTTTGTGCAACTTAAGTTACTATGCACTTAGAAAGTAAACATTGACAATCCAAATCTAAAGTGAAACAAGGTACCTATCAATATAGCCAAGTTTTTATCACAACTAAATTTAATTGAAGACAAAAGGAATACATTTAGATACCTGTAACTGTGTGATAAAAATCCATAACTTTGAGAAGAGTTAGAAGATGCTCTTCAATAACTTCAGAGGAAAATATCTTAAACTTCTAGTTTAACAGCACAACAACAAAATAGGTAAACTAACTTCAGGAACTATTTTAATCTGTTGTTTGGGAATCAAGCAGTCTTTTTTCTTCTCTAATATCTCTGTATGTTTACCAACAAATCCAGCATATTTCCCAAAGACATATAACATTCTCCCTACTAAGTGGTTTCAATAAATATATCATTTTTAAAATGTCATAAGTTTATTTATTTTTAAGTGATTGGAAACATTTTTCAAGTAAATATTTTCTAAAAGTCCTCATGTTTAATAATTTTTATGAGGAGAGGTTTCCCATCCCACCTGTATTGCTTTCAGTGCATAGCAGAAGGACACTTTCCACTTGAAAGTCACCTTGATCTGAATGCCAGCAGCCTTCTGTCCCATACGTATAATATTATTTAACAGCGCCTCCACAATATTTTGCCATTTAGCTTTTTGTTCCATTACCAAATTCCCTTATGATTACTTCCTTTTAGGTTTAGCTGGGCTTGTTGATCTACCACACACAGAAAAGACATTCCTAATACAGGCTGAAAAACTGCTGTTAGTCACCTGCATATAGCCACCCAAGGATTTTATCCCCAAGAGAGAATTTGGGAGTGAAGTATCCTTCTTACCTGACTACTTCTAACCAAAAACTTCCTAAGTTAAATCAGTGACAACAAAGTCAAAAGTCATTGTCGATTTCTCCGCTAATCATCTGTGAAATAAATAAAATTTTCTCAGACTCGAAAAATACCTTAAGCCAGATTTTCTATTTTAGACATGAATGCCTCATACATTCTTGCAAATGTATGATATATGCATGCAAATCAGATCTTTACATCTGCCTACTTCAGGGTGTAGATATTTCTCTATATATGTGCATATAAGCAAATATCTCTGACTAACATTGAAAAACAAGTAAATTAAAAAGATATCTATGTCCTTACATCTAAAATGAATAGTTTTATACACGTTATCACCTGTCTACTGGCCAACATTAAAAAATTGGTTTGTCAATTTTAAGCAAGAACTGAGGATTTATTTGAGGAAATTCCTATGTCTGGCTGTGTTGTTGGGGCTCTAGACCACATGAGCAAAGGGAAATCTTGACTGCCTTGTCAAAGACAGAGTTTAGATCTGTGGTACCAGACTAAAAACCAACAGCACCAAACAGCAAATAAAAGTAGACTTATTCTGATGTGTGAATTATATAAAATTCTTTTCTGGCTGGAATGGTTGCCTGAAAAGCCTGAGGAAATAGACGTAGCCATAATACATAGGGTCAGTCAGGTTACTCAGAAAATAGAGTTAAATATTTCATAAATATTTGAGTTTTCAGACTTTTTCTTAATGAAAATTCTCAGAAAAACTGTATCCAAAATTGGGAATAGAAAAATCATCTGTACATGACAGGTCAGCGGACAAGTGCACACAAAGCTATGGAATCAGTCTTTCATTTTCTCCAATAATTGCTTATACTAATTATATCACGGCTAATACCAAGTAAATCACTGCCCAGGAAAAACCTTGTTGTAAGGTATTTTCAGAAGACAGTTCTGTTTTGTTTAAGATTTTCACTGCCAGTCAAAACATTACCAAAAGGCACTAAATTCTCCCATCAAATTTGTGAGAAAAAGATGACTCTCTTTTCCCTTTATAAAATGCAATCTGAACAGTGGAACTTGCTAATATTATTTCTGGAGAACTCAGTAGCCTTTCATGGCAGATAGTCTCGTCCTATTGCTGTCTGCTTCTTCTCTTGTTAGTAGTCCCTTAGCTCAGAAGAAATGACATTGAAAAGGTAATAGAAATTAAAATCAATTTTCAAAACATTTGAATAGTAAAAATGGCATTTGAACAGCAATACAAATAGAAAAATGCTTCTGAGATCTATCTAATTGTGGTAAAGGCTTTTTAATGAGAAATGGTATGTCTCTGTGCTGTTTCATAATTCACTGTGCCATTCTCAGTGCCTCTATAGTTTAAATACAATAAAATTTTAGTAGGATTTTGAATACTCCCCAAGTTAACAGGTAAGTCAATGTAATGCCATAAAAATAGATGTAACTCCAGAGATTTTAAATAGTTTAATCAGGTGTAACCATTTCTTCTAAAGTTCTGTGATATTTTCTATCATGCTAAAAAGCACTACAGCATAGCCAAGTGTGTGGCTACAGGGACCTGCAATCTGATTGCATTTCATGTGCCTGTTCCTGAGCAGTGAAGTCATTCTGCACAAGCCAACACAGGTTTGGGAAAGTCTGCACAACCTCTGCACTAGCAAAAAAACTGCTCAGGTTTGGCTTTTGTGATTGCACTGCAGCAAACCCACGTACTTTCAATGGGAAAGGGAAGAGACTTTCTGGTTTTAGGTGACTTCTAGGCAAAAATACCACTCTCATGTGTACAGCTGAAAGTTTGTCATTGATTTGAGTACCCACAAAAAAACCATACTTGTTAATGCTTTGATTTGGAGAGGAAAACCTTGATCAGTTCGCCCTGCCCACTTGTGATGGAACTACCACAAGCCCCTTTATCAGCCCCTTTATCAGCCCCTTTATCAGCTGCCCGCCTGTGCTGATGAGCAATAGAAAAATAAGACTATAAACCATTTTTCCATTTGCCCTGCAATATGTTTTGCAGCAGGCAGGAGTTACCACCAGCACTGCTCCAGTCCTTAGGCCATACTCATTGTTCAAGGCTCACTAAATACAGATTTGTTTAGGGCTTTTTTTCTCTTTCAAATTTAATGACTTTCTGTTTATTTTGTATTTTATTGTGCACCCTCCTACATCCCCACCCACTATTTACCCCATGTGGTAACACAGCAGAAAAACAAGGTTTGATCTTGTCTTGGGAATTTATTTTATGTTATTACTAGCTTGCATTTATTAACTGAGTCCTGGGGGAGATATGACATTGACAATATTTGTGATTTCATTGCAAGTTTCATAATAATTAGACCTCTTATTTTGTGGGGGGAAAAAAAGGAAAACAAAAAAGAGGAAAAAAATAAAAAGAGTGACCTTGGGGATGATAACATCTCAAATTCTGGTAGGTTAGTCTAAAAGAATACATGTGCACACTTACACAAAAACAGATATATTGCTTTTAAAAAATCATTCAACTTTTGAAGCTGATCTCATTACTTAAAAGCCTGACTTGTGATTCTGAACACTTGTGTGGCAATATGGGGTAGTTTAGTAGAAATTGCTTGGGGTTTATTTCCTTCCAGTGGTGATAAAATAGTGTAGAAGGATATATGCAGTAAAGTTAGTCTGATTCCTTTTAGAAACCTATTTTTTTCTTTATTTTCCTTTCTAATGGATTTTTTCCTTTCATTTGCAACATAAATGAAGGTAGGATGCTAAAGTAATCTTTCCAGAAACCAAATCCATGAAAAACGTTTTATTTTTTGCTTTGAGTTGCTCCAACTTTCCTATTCCTATTCAAGCTTGGAAAGCTCTAGGTTTACTGGGCACTAAAGCCTCATTATCTATACTGAATTAAAGTCAGCCTTGCTTTTGAAAGGTTATTATACAAAATGGTGGATAACCATATTTTTACTCATACTGTTACCTCTTCAGCTTCACATTTAGAGATTTTTGCCTTTACCTCAACATATTACCTTAACTACCTCTGATGAAACAATTTTCCAGCTGCTGTTTCTTTGCTTCTTTGAAAAAAAAAAATGGGGCTTGATTGGCATTTGTAAAGGAAGGTAGATTTCAAAAAATATTTAAAGACTGAAAATGTCTGTTATGTAACTAAAAAAAATCTAAAAATGGAAACAGTTTTTAGTTATTAATATGGAATTTTTAGAGCATGAAACAAATGGATCCCATCATGCATGAATCAGTATGAACTACTGAACATACCTTTTTATTCATTGCTGCATAAATATTCTGTGACTGATTATGATTTGTAGTGAATTAAGGAAAAAATATCAAAAGGGTATAGAAATAGAAATTACCCTGACCTACTGGTAAGTCTTGTTTTTATTGTCATGACATTCCCTGATAGCAGTAAGATGAGAGGAATGGACATTGACAATGATTTATTAGTACTGTGGCTCGGTGAAAAACTAAAAGTTTGACAGAACACCTAGAAAATACCATTTATCTTTTCTAAAGGTTTACCCGTGTCTGTTTGGATACTATTTACACACAACCACATTTGTAAGTTTTGTCCTGATAGCTGAAGTGATGGGAAAGTAGATAAAATAGACCTATAAAGACGAGCCAAACACACTCTATATCAGCTGCACAGAGCATCAGTGTAACACATCCACTGAGTATATCCATGGGACCTGCCTACATGCTCTGTCAACTTTCTCTTGAGAGCCAAGATCAGCCTTAGACATGAGCTAAGGGAAAGTGCCCCAGGGTGAAGGGACCTTGTCTGTATCTCTGCTGCTTGACCCAGGCACGGGTTGCTTCAGACATGCAGATTATTCAATAAGCCTCTCTAGCACCCCTGAGAAATATCAGGTAGCCCTTGAGTTGTGCCCCACTTGTGAAGCCCTCAGGCTGTTTGCCCTAAGTAATTGTCTGCCTCTCACCATTACCTACCAGCTCTTCTGTTTACCAGGAATATGTGGGAAGGAAGGAGAGAACATGAATCCAGACCCCCAGGCTATTACCCTTCACCAGTCTCCAAAGAACTGTCTATACCTGTATCTGGCAGCATGCAATAAAACTGCAGAACAAGTACCTGCCTCACAGGCTTAGCCTGCCTGAATCCCTCACGGAACACAATGGCCTTTCCCACTGGAGATGGGACAACCAACATATCCCACAGTCACCCTCCATCACTCCCTGCCTGAACATTCTCTGGAAGAAAGTTTTGCAACTTGGTCTTTGAACGGCAAGGCCCACCAGACCCATCAAGGGAGACATAGAAAACCCTCTTAGAGTTTTTTTTTTAGGGAAAAAAGGTGTGAATTTGTGGCAAGCTATCTGCAAGAGCACCACATCAGAAGATAAGCTACTGGTTGTGTGAAATTGTGTCAGCATGGCCACTCAGATTTAAAAGAGGGAGGATTAGGAAAGTGGATTGGATGATGCAACACAACGTTATATAAATTTCAATTTCAGTTTCTCAACTATCAGTAACTGTTCTCTCTCAGCACATCCCTTTGGATTCATGGATTCAGGTGGGCCTCTTACCACTTCAGAAGCGATGCACCTGAGCACACATCCCCTGGGTTTTGGGAAAAGCTGGATGCTAAGCCCAGGCTGACCACCCACACCAGGGGTCTGTGGCTAGCCACCAGCAAGGGGGGAAATGTCTGCCCGCCCAGCTGGGCCTGCTGCTGTGATCCACCACCAGCTGATGCAGACGCCTGCGAGGGAAGGCGGAACGGGGCCATCCGGCAGCAGGGCAGGGGGCAGACAAGGGTGAGGAGGGTGAGGAGAGCCCACCCCCCTCAGGGCCAGAGGACAGGGTCTGTCTGCATGGCTGCCCCTTCTTGCCCCTGGCTGTGTTGAGTCACACGCATAGGCTGTCCCCATGAAGCACCAGAGAGCTCCCTGGCAGTGGGTGTGCAAGCCATCCTGCCCTGCACATGGGGTGGCAATACCAACAGCTGTATAAATTTCCAATGTAAGCATTTTTATGAGGCATTTTTGTGAGCATTTTATGCTTTCTGGGCTGTGAAGTAAGCGACCCTGCTCTGTGGGGCAGGGGACAGCATCCTTGGGCAGGGAAAGAGAGGAGAGTGCTTCTCCAAAGCACCTCAGCCACATTGCACTGAAAATGTCCCTCAGGACCATGGAAGGCTGAGGGGAAGGACACCCAGGACCAAGGCCAGCCACGCAGCTTGGCATAAATGGGCTGACTATGGATTAATCTACACAACACAGAGGTAACCACAGAAATGAAGAAATTAAACAAGAAGTGTGGAGGCGTTCATTTTTTGTGAGTATGCACCAACGTTGTGAGAAAATATTTTCTCTTTCAATGATGGGTAAAAAAAGCAACATAGCAGGTACCATATATACAAAGTTTCCTTATTCTTTTACCCACTGACAACTTTACATATGTAATATAATATGGTGTATGTGCTTGCAAAACATATATTTACATCATTAGTCATTCACAGAATAATGAATTAATTAACATCAGAATATTTCTGATATCAAGATGAAGCAGTCCTTTTTGTGTTTTATGTTTAAAGGGAAATGCATAGGTCAGAAATTATATTAGTCTCTTAGTTTCACACATAGATTAAAATTTCAATACTTTGTGGCAAAATCTCACTACCTCAAAAGAAAGGGATAGAACTCCCCCTTAACTAGTCTCGTTTTTCCTTTGCTGTTTTTTGATGAGTATCCTACTGTTATCTACAGTGCACCCAGCACCACCACCAAAATTCAGACCTCGGACTTTCTATTGCGATTCCTCTGTTAAAATATATAGAAGTGGAAGTGGAAGAGGAAAAGATGACGAAAAGCAGCAAAGAGGAGCTTTCCATTGGTAGTTCCATGAAATGTCCCATGAAAAATTATGCCAGGCTTGAAAATATATGTCAACACTTTTCTACCACTGAGAGTGAAAGGAAGCATCATCATCTATGAATTTCTACAGTTGGAAAAGTGTGGCACATATAGAACTCCACAGTGCTCCATGTAAATATTCCTATGCAGTCAACTACCCTAGCTGTGACACCATGCCACTGTTTTGGGGTTTTCTTTCAAACCTTCTGCAGAGAAGTTTCTTTAGTGCAGCATATTAACAGTAGTCATCAATTTTTCTGCTCAGGCTGAACTCTTGGAAATTAGTTATTTGGAAAAAATAAAAGCCTGCCAAACAAAGAAGTCTGGTGGTATAATTAACAAAATGTAGTAGAACTTTTCTGCAAATCAAAGAACTTCAATTGCAATTGCTAATGAAACCCTAAAAGGAAGGCTTTTAGAGTGATAGGCAGAGCAAGTCTAGAAAAGGAAACAGAGGGACAGGAAATGAGCATAAGTGTTGGTTTCTCTTGGCTTATGATCAGGGTATTTAAAGAAATGTTTTCTTTCCTGAAAGTAAAGAGGAAGAAAAAAATATGGAGACAAACTAAAGTCAGTTCAAACAAGGCTTTTAGAACATCATTTGCTCTGAAACATATGACATGTTAGGTTTTGCTATCTTGAAATAGCTAGATGAACCCTAGACTTTTCCCTCTACCTAGTTGTTATCTCAGCTGGATATATTTTTGTAAGGACAACACAGCCCAGTATTATATGCGTGAATGATACGGGCCTTCATACCTATATCTAGGTGGATTTAGAGCTTTAGTATTAAGGTAAGTACGTTAGAAAAAGTAAGCTGAGTTTTGCCTCCAAAGTGTTTCCTTAATCATATGTTTCTGAAAAAAAGTATTTGATGAATTGACTTAAATAAAATCAAGGTTTTAAAATCTTATTGGAAGCTAAGTGTTAAAGACTTAACAAAATTGAGTACGTGCTTATATGTGGAATTAGTTCAAAAACTTCAGGAAAGATACAATTTGTTACATCTTCTTGTTAGAAGTTCATTTTCAAATGAAACACAGATATTCTTATCCTGTATAAAAGATGATACTGCCTTATATTGCCTTTTCATTTAGATTCCATGTATTTATCTTACTTTTGAAATTCTAACCTGAATTCATGAATACTATAAAGGAAAAGCTTACAGATTTATAAATTTCCCTGAATCAGCTTTTTCACTATTCCCAAGTAGATGCATTGTATTTATCATCACTTCAAATTATTACTGCTTGTTTGTTAAGGGTATTTGTTCTCATACTTTTGTTTATCTAGGCACCTAAGATTATGTACTTGGGATTTTTTTCAGAATCAAGGGATACATGCTAGGTGCCTCTTTTGACTAGAGTTCAGTAATCTCCTGAAGTTCCAGGTTCTGATCTCCCCATCTTTATTCCAACAATTAACCTTGCTTTTAGTCCTGATGGTTAAAGTCATCACCTAACTTAAAGCACTTTTACGTTATTGGAGCCAAATCTCGGTGATGTGCTGTCTTTAACACCAACTCCTGACCTTACAGCCCACCTTTCCTTTCCCTGCTCTGTATATCCTGAAGAACTATTTTTGCCTAAAGATTCTGCCTTTGAGGCAGATAAAGATCCAAACAACCACAGAAAGCTTTGTAATGAATGCCAACACCTTGAACTACACTCAGGAACTAATTAGCAGTTGATGTAGTAACAAGTCAAGAAGCTGTTAATTCACACTAAAAAAAAAAGTCAAGTTTCCTTGAGTAATTCATTGTCAACACACTCATTTAGACAGATGTTTACAACTGGCACACATACATAGTACGTATGTACACACATCTGTCAGGGGCTGGATATATACACATGCTGAAGTTTACAGGTGATACTATCTCACTAAAGTACAACAATGTACCAGTTTTTGAGTAGGACTGTCCCTGGTTTAAGTAGCATGTATTTTACTGGGAAAGATCTACAGGCAATGGACCCAGTCATTGCTAGAATCCTGGAGGAATGACTGCTTGTATGTGGTTGAGGAGCACACTTGCTCAAGGTCACAAATCCAGTCTTTATTCCCAGCAACCAAAGGGAGTCACTCTTCCCTCACGTCTCTTGGGGAAGAGATCCTCTCCATGAGCAGTGCAGGCCAAATGATATGGAGATAATACATAACAGGATTTACTGCATTAGTATAAAAAATAGAGATTGGTCATGTGTTCTCATGACACTCCCAGTAGGTTATGTAGGTTCACTGCGCTGTAGTGTTTCACTTACAGCATTTTTCCTGGTTGTAATTTCCTCTAGAGCACAGGAGTGTTTTTGATAGGTCCCAGGCACTGTAGCTGGTCTCCCCAAGTTGTTCTGCTCTGCTGCCATGCTCCCTGCTGCTTCATAGGCCCTGGGAGTTTCTGGGTACAGTGCTCTAATTTCCATTCAGAAATTAATGCAGTTGCATGGCTTAGGATCAAGACTGATGGTTCCCATGGTTCTTTTTACTTCAGCTGTGCTAGCATCATTTTCAAAGTCTAGTTGAGTAGCATGGACAGAACACCAGTAAATGTGACAGTCTCCCTAAATAAATAGAAACTAATTGGCACCAGCAAATATATAGTCATGTGATGATGGCCTGTGCCTCAGGACACTGAAGGCTTACTACATCACTGAAAACACGTTCCTCTTCCTACATTTTTCCTTCAAGTAAATCTACTGGTATGTTGCTTTCAGATCCAGCCAGCAAAATCTGTCTAGTGCTGCAGGAAATCAGTCACAGATCAAGGATGTCAAAAGCCAATTTTCTAGAACTGTGCTGGGTTTCTCCTGGAGTGGTACTAACAGAAATCTAGGTATGAATTCCCCTCTGCATGAAGAATCACATGGAATGCTCTCAAGAAATGTTTTGCTGTTTAACAGTAGGTAGCCTGCTGCTATTTTTGCTGAGGGCAGATAAATCACCACATTTTTTTTAGCAGCAATGAGCACAATTCCGAATACTGTTTTCCTACATCATAAAATCCAGCACAGATGTAGTTATGAAAGTGTTCATATAGTTAGGGTTATACAATTATGCTATAACCAGTGTTCCAACACAGACCTGTTACCTTCCATCCCTTGTAGTTCAGATACATAGAGCTGATGATTTAGGGTATTGCATGACTTGATTAATCTGTACTAGTTTACTATTCATATAGATGTTCTAAAAAAGTAAAAGATCGACTTTTTTTTTTTTTTAATGTGAGGAATGGAATAAAATTTCTGCTGTGGTGACATTAACACTACAGCATTCTTCTTTAAACCCAGTCATCCAGAAAATCTCAATTATCTTTTGTAACCTTGGCTCATGAAGCCTTTACTGGACACTTGCACAGTGATACATAAGAACCTCTGTATCAGACCAAACACCCTATTTCTGACAAGTCTGGGTTCAGATATTCTGGAAAGCATTTAAGAACAAGACAAAACTGCCATACTACTTCCCCTCCCAGATCTGAAATGTCTTAATGCTAGAAAAATGTCAGTGGAGAATTATTAGATATATTTGTCCAGTTGTATTCTGAATTAATAAAATATTTTAATATCCAAAATTTCCTGTGCCAAGAAGCTGCACAATTTAAACATACACTATTTGAAAAAGCATCCCCTCTTGGTTTGATTTCAATCTGGTATGTGCACAAGAGTAAAGGTCTTTATACCCCAAGTGATGTGGGATTAAATTGTCTGTTTGAAAGGTTTAGGAACAGAGGGAAGATACTGAAGACAGAAGTGGAAAAGAAGTATTATTCTGTTGTGATATGAATTTTCTTTTCTTTTGATTACTATGATAGGACAAAGGAAAACTGTTTATGCATAGGATGGAACAATAAATAAATGTCTGATCCCTCTAAAGGTTTTACTTGGCATATTATAGCCCAGCTGGAGAATTATCTGGTACAGGATTTACATATGGCACATATGATACAATTTCAGGCATGACCACTGTACACGGGGATCGTAGAAGGAGATCCCATCTCAGCTGTAGTGTTTAGGCAAGATGACTTGCTATGAGTGTTAGAACATTGTCAGAGCCATATAGAACACACAGCTAAGCAAAGAGCTGACACCAGCACCCAACAAAGTCATGTGGAATAACCTAGGAGGGTTTTGACACCTATTAGTTGTTCCATGAGGAACATAGAGCCCTTCACATTTTGCAGCAGGTCAGTCTAGACCACAGCTCAGTAACTTATTTGCAAACTTTAGTATCTTGCATAAAAGTGTAATAAAATTTGCAACAAATAAGCATTCAATGTGAAGAGAAAGTGTTTTAATGTGTGAGGACTGAAGTTAAGTTGCCACAAATATAAAGTGTAACGTGCTTGCCACAAACACAAATTTTACAGTGGCTCTTCCAAACAAAATCTTAATTATTTTGTTTTGTTCCCATTGAGAAACTGGCGCATAGATGTTTTGTAAAATCAAGTAGGTAGGTCTGTGGCTTTTATCCTTACTAAAGAATTATTCCTGTTCTACTCCAAAAATTAAACAATCAAAAGGAATATATATGTAGAAGGGCATATTTGTCTGTATGGCTACCTGTGTACTGGGTCAATACAATATTCCTTTTGTATATGTTAGCATCATTTGTTTCCTTTGTTGATACAATGATTTTTTTATTGTTGCTGTCAGTAGCAAGGGTGATAATGGATTTGTTATTCATGGAATTATCTATCTATGACTGGGAAGCAGACCTGACTGTAGCACTCGTATTTCTATAATATATCTGTAATTATGCATTCAGGAAATTTGACAGCAAAATGTCAAAACAAAAGCAGATTTGCTCTGTTGAAGGTGCTTGAAGACAAACAGTGTTACATCAGAAGCTTGTATCTGGTTCAGACAGGCTATTTACTGCAACAAAAAAAATAGCCTTTTGAATTACTTTCAGCCTTCCATACCTCATGTTAAAAGGTTACTGTGGTGACCTGTCACTTACTTATCAGCAGCACAGGGGGCAAAGATGAACAGGAGTCACAAAACAAGTAAGAGAAAATGATCACTTCAGAAGAATGATTTCCTGTAGCTTTGAAAAGTGAGGGTTTCCTTCAGTAGCATTTAGTAGCTATGGCTGAGTACCTCTTACTTTACAGGCATTTCTAACACCCATGTGAGGCATTATTGATTTTCACACAAGGCAGTTCCTGCTTGCTTGTTGGAACTACTGTAGTGCTCGGAGGAGGTTGCACCAAGCTCCAAAAAGAAGCAGTGATAAATTCCTTCATTTTATGTGAAGGGCAATATAGTCTTTTCCCTTACCCTCCAGTATCTACAGTCTGACAGCTTCGTATGGTGGTGTCTATGAATCACTAAACAGGCAGTGGGAGTTAATTCTATGAAAAAAATTAGGTGGTGATGCATTTCAGTCTATGGCTGAAAGGAGAATTTGTCACCTGAGAGAAAGTTAAAACCAAAATAGTTCTGCTCACCAAAAGAATTTAGGCTTACTGCACACCATTTTTCAAAAATAGATTATTTCATTACTGTTGTTTGCAATGACTACAACAAAATTGCAATTAGCATTAGCATCACGCTGAATCTTTTTGCTTAAATCTTTTACATAAGTGGTGAGAAAAACTGAAGAGGAAATCAGGGTTTCTTACTACAGACACAGGTGTGACTTCTGTACCTGTATTGAAAGTTTCCCGCAGACCCATATGTAGAGAGGCATCTGAGCATTCAGCCTGGAAAATCTATGGTGGCTGTCACACAACACTCTCCCTCTTCACCTTCTTAATTCTTATTTTGCTTTTGACAGTTGGTAAGTCATCTTTTTAATGGCTCACCACAGTTTTAATGCACAACTTCAGACCAAATTGTTTGAAACCATGACTTAATTCATGGAATCTATTAAAAAATGTGTTGACAGCCTTCATTCCAGGAAGAAAATGTTAATTACTTGTATCACAGTAGCACTCAAGATTCAGGCCATATTGCCCTAGATTATAGATATGCATACTTCTTGTATCTGTTTTTTTGCTCAAAATGAAATTGACTGATGTGAAATACTGCCACACTTATTTTGCACAATACAGAGCTAGCTGTTATTATTATATATATGAGGAAGGGTGACAAAGGCATGTTAAGTGAACTGCTTAAGGTTGCAAAGAGGTCTATGGCAGACCAAACAATCACTTATTCACTTTCTCTGGCACAATAAGAAAGAAACCTTTCCAGAGGAAATAATGTCCATACGATAATCAAGAAAGTATATGATGGAGAAACAGGACTTTTAATAACAAGCATTTCCTACATGACAGTTTTTATTCTGCAGCTCAATTTTGAGATATCCTTGGGTTTGGGTCTCAGAAAAAAAAAAGTATTCTACAATTCCACCAGACCCAAAATGCTTCCAGCTGGGCTTTTAAAATCTGGGCCACCCAGATCAGTGGCCGTTTGTGAACATTTGCTCTTACAACTGTGATTTGACCTATATAAGAGAGTAATTCAGAAAATGTCTGGAGTCTTATTTTGTTCAACAGATCTGTAACTGATATGGGCTAATGAAATATCATTCACCATAGTTCCTAGCCAGATTCACAACAACTTCTTGGTCCATCTGTTCACTGAAGATACAGCATTTTACATATCTCTTTGTACCCATATTTGTAAAGTCTGTATTTAACTTACTTAAATATATTTATGATCCTTTTTCCATCAGAAATACAGAAATGAGTGCATTCAAGAAATAGAAAATAATATAGGTTGGGTACAACAAAAACATAAACCACCCACTTTGAAAAAAAAACAACCAAAAACCAAAAAAACACAGAACCCAACATGCTTGAATCTTTCCTGCATAATCTTTTCCTATTCAAAAATACATATTTATGTGAATTCAATTCAGAGTTGTTCTTCTACCAATAAAGAACTTCACATAGCTAAATTGAATAGCACATGAATAACGAATAGGCTAAATATTGATCATTCATAATATTCACTAAGTGCTTAGAAATTTTAACTACTTTAAAAGAATGACAACTTTGTCTGCTAATGACATCTTCAGCAAAAGAGAAATGAAATTAATAGGTAATAGGATTTTATGCAACTTCTCTAGATGGTTATTACTGTGCTTTTGCATACATATTTTTCTTGCAGATACTGGTTACATGTTGGAAAAATTATTATTTTTTTAAATAAGCTGTTCACTCACTCATTAGAATTTTTGATTATCAAGTTGTGTTTCTTTGTTTATAAGGTATAGTTAAAGGCAATGGCTCTTTATTTTTTTTCCAACAATACAATTTAATGTATATGCAAATGAAACCATAGCATTTAATAAAATGTGCCAGGTCATACACACTGAAGATTTTCATTGGTTGAAAGGATCATCATGAGAGAGTTAAGTTTCTCTTTATCACTATGGCTGTTTTCTTTTATTTTCTTAACTGCCAGTAAATGAAGCCTGATTATAAAAGACTGGTGGAAAAAATAGTTAAAGGAACCCTCATTTCGAATTTTTAAAGATAGGTATGCACAGGTAACTTCTATAAAGACTGGCTAGGTGTAAACAAAAGAGTACATAAATATATTTATTTGTAATTAAAAAAATATTGAATTTCCAAAGTTGTAGTGTCCCATTAATATGCTTTTCTTTCTTTTTTGAGTAAAAAGCTGTTGGTGAAAAGGGGTTAAATACAGTTTCTAAATGAAAAAGAGTTTTATTGTGTCAAGTGTCAGGAAGTGAGTAGAGGTGCAAAGGAAAGAGAGAGCGAGAGAATAAGATCGTTAGAGCTGATACCATGAAGTGTAACATAAATTCAGAGATGACAGAGCAGGTGAGGTCTTTGAAATGCAGCCATCACAATAATGTCACCTACAGCTGAGAATCCACAGAAGAAAAAGAAAGGAGAAGGAAGGAAAAAAAAAAAAAAAACAAGGGGAAAAAAAGAAAAGACAAAGCATAACCGCAATCCAAATGTGATCTAAATACAGAGCAACAGACTTTACTACAGAGCAACAGACTTTACTATGTGGAGCCTACTGAAAAGAGTTTTAAAAACAATTTCTAGTAAGCATCGAGTAAAATAGTAATAATATCATGCAGACCTTTCATAGGAAGTATGTCATCTCTCCTTAGCAAGTAAGTTGCTTGCAGTGCCAGATTCTGTCTTATAGAATCAAATTAGATACATAAATTGCATGAACATTTGGCCCTACACATATTGTTACTTTGACTGTTCCTTTTATCTTGTCAGATACCACAAACTTTGACAACTTTATTTGTACTCCCTCTGATAAATTCTCTAGTAGTGCACATAAGTGTACATATTTGCCCCAATAGAGAATGGTAACTTATGCCAGACATACTTTTATTTTCATGTGAATCTTCTTAATGGCTATCCAAGGAAATGATGTCAGGAAATTTTCCTTCGATTAGTTTCTCCTAGTGCCACAGTATTTCAACTCATGGGCCACGTGTTGCTCTTAACTCTCTGAGCTATGCTTATCCCATTGGTTTTGCCTAGGGCAAAATCCTGCAGTCAGGGTTACGCAAAGATTATAGGAAAGATAATAGGAGTGTTTCCTCACATGAGGCTAAAAGTCCCTCGTCTGATTTCTTATGCAAGGTGGGCCAAGTTTTCCGTGGTATAAATCAGTGTAGCTCCTGAACAGAATTAGCATGTTTCAGCCAAGGAAGTGGTGCTGCATGTGCCACACTTTCATACTATAGCAGAGATGTTTGTTACACCAGGAAACAGAGCTGGTGCTACAGCAACCTTGTCAATTAAAGAGAAAAGAAACTTAAAGAAAAACTAACACTGCTAGTTAGGACTCCTTCAGTCCAAATGTTGTATCTAGTTATGATAAGAGAACATATAACAAACCATATTTCATCAAAGACCAAAATTTACAGGGCTCATACAAGATTCATTCCTGTTTACATTACATGTCAGATTCCTGGCAATTTCTTTTGCTGTGACTGTACTAGGAGCTACCTTGCATCTTATGAAATCTATTTAAGTTTCAGAAGTCAGAACAGGACTATGAACTTTTCAAGAAAAGGATTAGAAAGAAAGGCACTAGGAGTCAGAGTGAAAAACATGCACTATCTAGAATAAGAGAGAGCATGACAGACTAGTAAAAAAGAGAAGCAAGGCACACTGACAAACTCAATAAGGAAAAAAAGATGCTTTGCAAATTCAAACATCTTTGTGTTACCAAGCATTCTAAAAGTAAAAGAGTTTTAAAAGTTTGCCAGAATAGGAAGCTACTTGACAAGCTTCAGTGATTTAAATGGCATTTGCTTGGATGAGAAAGTCAATGTGGGACAATATTCTAATAATTAACAGTTAACTTGCCATGTGTAATTGATTATTTCAGTATCATTTTTTTTCTTATACTTAGCTAATGCTTACCTATAATGGAAAACAAGGACAAAGGGGTAAAAAAAAGTTTAAAAATAAATACGTTTTCTAAAACACATAATTTCTACCTAACTGAAAGTTTTTTGAAAAGATATTATGAACATAAGAGTCTGTTTAATTATGCTATGAGACCAAACAGAAGTTGACTGCTGCAGGTGATATTGGTATAAGGCTGCAATGCAGGTCAGTACAGTAAGTTCTAGTTTGTTTTCATTGATGACAACTAATGACAAGGTATCCCAGTTTGGAGAAGTAACCGAATAAGCCCTTTTCTCCTGAAATCTAAGCACTCTAAATAATCACTTGGCCTTGTAACATGTTTTCAGAGAGCTTTTTAAAGCAGGTATGTGAATTGAGGATATTTTAGACCTTCTCTCTACACAGTACTCGCCCATTATTTGTGATACAGTTCTTTTTACAGCTATAAACAGATAAACTTGACAGCTTTGAGCAGGAGAGGCTGGACTACATGATCTGAAGAAGTCTCTTCCAACCTCAGCTATCCTGTAATTCTGTGATCTTTTCAAAGGAATAGCTGTCCTCTTTTTAGTATGCTCTGTTTCAAGCAAAGGTTCAGCTAGATTTAAATGGTCTAAACTCCACTTTTGCTCTTACATGCACTGTTTTTTTGATAGTGAGATGTCTTTGACAACATGAAATTACCTTGCAGGCTTTTTATTTCTGTAGTACTTGCACTACTGCATTTTACTTGGTATGGGAAAATCCCAGAATAACTGGGGGTGATTCTTGGTTTTGAAATCCATGCCCTGAGCCTTTTATTTCTGTTCTAAACTGTATTTCTATTGTATTCCGTTTCTACCTTCATTCTTATTTGTATCCTGCCATTTTTAGTCTCTGTGACTTCTGTAGTAAATCGCACTATATCCATGCTGGCCAAGAGCATGTTTGATATTTGCAGGTAACTTCTCAAATTCTAGTATAACAAAGCAAAAAAGATTCCCAGTCTTCCTTAATTGCCCAGATATGCTATGCACAGATTTAACACCAGAATGGACCTTTGCCACTGATCTTTCCCATTGCAGCTTTTTCTAATGAACAGATTTCAGATCTGGTGTATGGCAGGAGGGGGAACATTGGGTCTCTAGTGGCAAGGGACTACTTAGTGACAATAGAGCAATACACAGGGGAAGCACAAGCTTGATCCCAAATTAAAAGGATAAAAAGACAACTTGGTTTAAGAAGTTTTATTTCATAGACAGAGTGCTGGACTTTATGCAGGATATAAGACTTTTCTCACAGCAAGGAGAACAACAGAT
Organism: Melospiza georgiana; assembly: GCF_028018845.1. Lineage (NCBI taxonomy): Eukaryota > Metazoa > Chordata > Aves > Passeriformes > Passerellidae > Melospiza > Melospiza georgiana. The sequence continues at coordinate 37,155,205 of NC_080430.1, read as the reverse complement.
GTGCCCTCAGTATCCAGGCCTCTGAGCACAACTTCCTTCTGTGGACCTGTGTGTAAAGAGGCACAGCAGGAGGATAATACAGCTCTTGCAGTTTCATGTGTTCTCACCAGAACTGAGCAATAATAGTTTTTTCCTAGTGTCCACTGAGGTCATCACCTGCCTGCCACTCTCCATGACCTCATTTGTAGCAAATCTCAGCTAAATCAGAAAGCATTCTTATGCAGCCCAGGGAGGCTCCTGGAGCAGGATGTCATGTGGGCAATAGCCATTCTCAGCTGTCTGCAAGCACATCTTCCTGTCTACAAAGGCATTGGATGCTGCAGTGCTGGGTACCAGTGACAGGCTTCAGCTTGACAAATGCACATAAAGCAAGGGATATTCACAGAATTAGTTAAATATTTTCAGTAATGACAGAAATGGATAAAATAGTGAAGGAGAAAGAAATAGAATCCTCTAGAGTGTTTTATAACTTGACTAAAGGTATCATGGATAGCAGGGACTTTACAGGCTGTCAGCATTAACATTAGCAGTTTTTAACCATGACCTGGGCTCTGACAAGCTGTTTCCACACTGTCAGTCTCTCTGCTTGAGCTGGCAAGTCATATATACTAAAACTGTCCAGACTTTATCTGTGCAGTTACTTAAAAAGCCTATCTGGTGCATTTGCCTGTCCCACCAGTACAAAGAGAGCCTGGAAAAGTCTGAGTGACCTGTTAATCTGAGCAATCTTATTGGATAGTTTAAAACAAAATATCAACATGCATCATCAGGTTGGCTTGAGACTTCTCACTGCCTTTCTATTTCAGCAGATTTTTTTTTTTTTTGAAAATACCTCACTGCTCTTTAGTACAGGCATTGAGTAAAATACTATTTATTAAAGAGATAAATAAAAGGAATTTCCCCACTCAACCAATAAAATGTTAATTCAAAAAAATTAGTTGGGCAGAGTGACTAATGATTTAGAGCTATGTATGTTCCTGAATTTAAATATCATCTGGCCTTTTCACTGTGCCTTTGGATTCAGTAGCCCTTTTAGAATACCAGCTCTGGGCATGCTGCTAGAAGGAGACCTGAGTGAGTTACAGCCTGGCAATCTTACCAGATTCCCAATCAGCACAGCAGACTAGACAACAGGGAGCTCAAGACATTTCAATCTAGCTACAGCACATAATGCTTAAATACTTCTACAAATCTTGAAATCCCTCTGCTTTGCCAGTTTATACTGAAGTAAATGAATTCCTCCTTTCTTTAATCCTAAGAGATTCTACAATAAGAAATCTGCAAACTAAATGAATGTGTGACTGTAAACCTGATGCTAAGCATGACATATATGAACTGCTACACATGAGGCACTGGAACTGACTGCCCAGAGAAGTTGTGGATGCCCCAGCCCTGGAAATGTTCAAGGTCAGGCTGGATGTGGCTTTGAATAATGTGGTCTAATGGAAGGTGTCCATGCCCACAGTAAGGGGATGTCTTGATGATCTTTAAGGTCCCTTCCAGCCCAAAACATTCTATCATTCTATGATTGCTACATACATGGACTGGTTAGCAGAAAAGCAACTTTGGAGCACAGAATGTTAAAAGTAGAAATAATATGTAGTAAAGTCACAGTGCTCTTTAATTAAATGCTTTAAACAGAATTTGCTTTCTAGGAGACTTTATAAATGGAAAACCAATTGCTCTCTAATGTAGTGACTTTACATTAAGTCTCTACTACAGAAAAGAAAATAAAAACAAACAACAAACCCCCACAATGATAAATAAGAAGCAGGAGATTATGGCAGGCAAAATTATGGAAATGTATAGTGAGGCGAATATGTGCATCTGTATGATTCTATTGTCTCTTATAATGGTTTAGAGACATTTATCTGGAGGCCTGGAGACCTTTATCTTCCCAAATATCCTCAAAACAAGAAAATGTCAAGTAATTCTCACTGTTAATAAAATTAGGTCAACTGCACAGCAAGTTCCTTCCTTCCTTCCTTCCTTCCTTCCTTCCTTCCTTCCTTCCTTCCTTCCTTCCTTCCTTCCTTCCTTCCTTCCTTCCTTCCTTCCTTCCTTCCTTCCTTGTCTTGGTGAGCTCACTGCAGTTGTGGTAGTACATATTTCCATAGGTTTTGTAGAAAGGAAATATATTTTACTTTGTATACTTTCCCCATACGAGTCCTAACCAGTCTCACAATGGAAGAGTTGGAAGCTTTCCTTTGAGCCTTGATAAAGCAACAATCTTGGAATTGTTTTCTAAATTCTAAGGCTCTTTTGATACAATCCCCAATCTGTCTGAGAAAATCTAAAATAAAAGACAAATAAGTTGCTAATGACATCTCAATTACAGGTAAATATAAAGAGGCAGAATCTGATCCACCTCCTATACGGACTTGAATGGTCCTTATAGAAATTAACTGAAGTGATTGGTTCAATGAAATTTTTTAAATTAAAAAAGGTTTCTCTGAATCTTGTTTCAACAAGGTTAGTGAGTTGTGAATTTGAAAGTGATTTACTTTCTCTCATATCTAGTGGATTCATGGCATTATGGGTTTGTTTGGTTTTTTTGGGTTTTTTTTGGTTTTTTTGTCCAAATGGTAAATGAGCACTACCAGATCCTACGCTCACATCTTTTAATGGACCTCATATGCTGAAAGATAAGTTGTGAACAGTTTTCATATCTGAATTTCCTGTACAAAACACATAAACTCTTGTTATTATAATTTGAAAACATTGTCTGAAATATCATCTGAAACAGGTACATTCTTGTTATTATAATTTGAAAACATTGTCTGAAATGCAATGCTTTGTAAACTCTTTTGAAAGCATAAGTGAAAATTATTATAGAATCGCCAAATTACAAACCAGTAATTGTTATCTAATAGAAAAGTGACACCAGATCTAAAATTTCACCACATCTAAAAGCCTAGTTCAAAATATTGAATCTTGATTTTCAGTTCCTAAATCTAAGTAGAAGTTAATAGTCAGGAACTAGATTTGTCTGTGGACTGTAAAGCTACATCAAATCCATGAAGCAAAATATCCTGAAATGCAATTCTGAAGACTTCAAGTTTCCCTCTTAATTTGAAAATCTAATGCTGAACTCCATATGTAAGTGCAGTGGAATGCAACAGAAATGAACCATTTCTGTTCAAAGCAACAATGCAGAAGTGGGCTAGAGCACATATTCAGACTTGTCTTGAAGCACATTCTATGGGTATGTTCCTCTGAAAGGTAAGTTACTAATTATTGTAAAAGTCTTTCTGTCTTCAGCCACCCAAATGGCACAGCAAGCAATTGACAAATAACTAAGCCCCTGTCTCTTCCCATGGAGATTTATTAGCAGAGGAAGGTAGGACATGCAAGGGGGGTTTTTGTTTAGGTTTTTTTTATGTTTTGTGTAGTTCATGTGTAAATCTAGTCCAATCACGAAGCATTTTTTTATTAGTTTTACTCTGCTTTTAATTATCTCTCTTTTTTTCTTCCTAGGTTTACATTTATATATTTAACTTCTTACTGTGTACCCTCAAGGAAAAGACAAGCTAGTGACCTTGAAAGGAAACCATTGAAGGGGGAGATTTTGGATCCTCCAGTTCCTTCTTGGGGTCATTCCAGAGTAAGGAAAAAGGTCTCTTTTCCGAGTGGGCAGTTCAGCCATCAGACTGCTGTGAGGCAGCAAAGCCAAAAGATCACAGACAAAACAGTGGCTGGTGCTGGAATTGGTCACAGCAAACTCTGCACAGGGGAGGTCATGGTTCTGAAAAGTGTCAACTGGCAAGCACTTTGAAATCTGTACTTGCTGCTTTGCAACAGATTTCTTCCCAAAATGTCCTTTGCCAGAGCTAAAGGGACAAACAAAATTCATATATCAGGCCAACTTCATCAAACTGTAAATAAAATTGCAGCAACAGGCCAGCAAACTTCTGTAACCTGAATATTGCTTTTCAAGTGAAGGACAGTAATTAGCTGGAAAATGCAAGGTTGCTGAGCTGTTCTTAAACATGTCCTGAATTTATTTATAGGGAAGCAGAGTGTGTTCTGTATCTCAGTAGTGGCTTAAATTAATGAGAGTTCCTCTAATCTTTTCCATGCTGGAAATAAGGTGTTAATAGCCCTAAAAAGAAATAGTACCTAAAACACAACTCAGTGATTTTCTTCATAGTTCAAAGTTATTTGCATAAGATATATCACCCTTTGCAAATATTTACTTTGCTATAGCCAAAGACACTGCAAATTATATGTGATGGGTTTGAACTCCTGTCTTTCACACTTGTCTTTGAGTCTGTGTCTTTCACTCTCTCTTGTTGAGTTCGAGAAAATGAAGAGAAAAAATAATTTCTTTCTCAAATAAGACCCAACATGGACTTCAAAGTGAAAGGCCTGAATTCTACCTATAAAATTTGATTACAGCCTGATTAAAAAGATGGGGGGGGGGGGGGGAAGGAGCTGTATTCATGGGCTCATTACAGGCACAAAAAGGGGATGCTCATACAGACCATAGAGAATTTAAAAGATTTATTTATGATGTATTACTGTAATTTTTAATTTAGACATGCAAATTTTTTAATTTGCACTGACTGCTTTGCCTTAATGGTTTTGATTAATACTTGGAGGTAGTGTTTGTGAAAGAGATTTATACTGTGATTCATCTGCAAAATAATCAAATCATTACCAGCTAATGACAAAGCTGTGAAAAATGATATAGATATTGTGTAACTCCCAGCTATTGCAGTGCACGTGAAGGTGCCCAGTTCTTTCAGTAAATGTCGACTTGTATTAATAACTGCTCTGAAGTTTGCTCTAATTTGGTAACAAAAATACTGCATGATAAAAGTAGCAGTGATTAACATGTCTGAACCCTTCATTCTATGAACCTGCTGAAGTTGGAGATACCCCTTCTTTTAACCTAGAATGGAAACCCCATAGAAATTTCTACCCGTCTGTGCATTTTACTTCAGCACTCTCAAACCATAAAGTCTTATCATAGAGAGGAGAGTCTTCAAAAAGAGTAGGTAATGCCTGTGGCTTTCATTATTAACAAATAAAAGCAAAAATTACTGACTGTCAGTTTCTAAGCTTTTGGCAGTTAGAAGTTTCTTGCTTCCTACCATGGAATTCTCACTTCATCTTCTTTTCTGGGAAATATGTTACTGAAAAACTAGTGAGAGAATCACTTGAGTGCTAATACATGGTATTTTTTGCAACATGAATGCATGGCCACAGACATACATGCATAAACATGCCTGCACAAAAAGTCCAAACTCTTAGAAACATCTCTGGACGAAGAAGAGACAATTGCAAAATAACCCCATAAAATTAGCTGCCAAGATATTCTTTTGCTTGAGTTTAAGCTTTTTATGGATTTATAGCAGAATTTCCTTTTTCATTTTTTTTAAAGGCTTTTCTGAAAGAGCAGATATATCAGAACTTTCTGCTGAAAAACAGGAAGAAAACAGGAAGAGAAACTAGTTGCTTACCAGCTTGTGAATTTATACCTCTAAACCAATCTAGATCAACAGATGCAAACTAGAGTAGAGCTATTAAAAACAGTTAAGCTATATGACTTTAAACCAGCTTCTAATCTGGTCCCATTGGTTCCATGAATCTAAGAATGCAGCCTCACTTCAGGACTTAAATTCAATTTAACTGCACACTGCTGCTTGTCTCCTTTCCCTTGCCAAAGCATACCTTACTGATGTTTCACTTGTATCCAGTGCTGATTCAGTTCAGCTCACTGATCTGACAGAAGACTAACAAAAAAAATACAGTTAATTTATTGATGTGACTCACTCTTCAGCTGTGGCATTGCTATAGCTGAGTTAAGGAATGTATGGGAAGCTGGGGAGTGTGTGTGTGTGGAGCAGCCTGCCCTTTGGAAAACAACCTTATTGTTAATTCAAGTGAGGCAATAAAATCCCCTTTGTTACTCCATAGTGAAACTGGGGATCTCAAGCAAAATGAGAGTCCCACAGAATACACCAACCTTCTTTAAGCTCTCATTTTCTAAGCAGAACCACTGTCAGATCTCTTCATGATCATAAATCTATTCTTTGATTTTTCTTACTGCATGACTCATACTCTCTATCTGCCTTTCCACAACAGCCTCTAAGATTTCAGCAGCCTACTTATGGATTTACAGTAACATCTTCTCTTCTGCCAAACCATCCTATAAAAGTGCTTGGTTGTCTGATAGAGTGATTCAGCCATTATCACTTGAGTAATCAAAACCTAGCCAACCCCCTGCCTGGGAGGGACACCAGTCTGGTGTACACACTCAGTTTTTCAACCCCATGGCTCTGTAAGTTCCCTTTTCTGATCACAAATTTCAAGTGCCTGAGTTTACATACCAGCTTAGATGACTCACAGGTGAGCAAACTCAAGCCTGACCTACTACCTGCCAAATAAATTCTTTGTTCATGGGCAGAGTTCAAAACAAAGTCAGCCCTGGACCACAGCTGACTTTCTCCATCTGGAGAAGCAGTCTGGAGGGTGAGCCAAATTCTAACTGTGAGCAGCCAGGAAAATTGAGCTTAGATGTGAGCTTTACTCTAAATTAATACAATAGAAAGTCTCTGAGTACCTAAATCCTGTCTGTTGAACTAGAACTATGCCACATTCAAGATCACTTCTCTCTAAAGCACTCTCAACTGTGAGCAGCAAGTCTGTCCACTTTTTCACAGAGCTCAAGACTCAACTGCACATTCTTCTTTCCTCAATGCCCTCTGCAGAGCCCCAGCTGCTTATTCATTCTGCCTCAGCTTTTGCATTACCGTGGTTGCTCCTACTCTGTTCTGGGAAAGAAGAATTCTACAGAAAAAGGCACTTGCAGGTAAAGTGGGGCAAATGAAAGCAGGAGGCAACCTGAGATTAAAAAAGACCTATACAAGTATGTTAAGAAAAAAAATGTGTGTTCTGCATAAACATTCAGTGAGACAACGTGAGTTACCAGTGAGGTGCTGTGTGGCTGCTCCCTGGCTGTGTGTTCCTGTATCCCCTCAATTAATTCTCCCGAGAATGTCTTGGAGTAGAAAGTTGTTAGTAGCAAAATGTCATCTCTCATTCTACTTTACTTATCTGTGCTACCAAATAATTAATTAGGTCTAATTTTAAGTATCCATCACACTGCTGATTAACACTTTCATTGAAGCCAGTGTAATGTCTTACAATTCCTGAAAAAGTGCTCATTTTCTCTCCTGAAAATGGGCCAGCCTGAAACTACTGATCTATGACTTCATGAAACCAATTGATTTCAATACCTAATAGTGATTTGGTCCAGAGGAGTGCATGCACTATTATTTTAGTCCATCCAACCCGTAACGACAAGAAATATTGCCATGCAAATTCATACAGAAATGGGGCTAGATCTGCAAAGTGATTTGACAAATGCCAAGTGTTGCAAATATTCCAATACCTAACTTTTAGACACTGTGTTAGAAAGTTATGCAGTCTGGCTTGTCTTGTTTGCATAGAGAAAATTTGGCACCTCTGAATAGAATTCACAGAAGACAACAAGATAGGCACAGAACTGATGAAATAAATACTGACAGAAAAGGATTTGGGCTGCACTGCTAAAACCATCATGAAATTCTACCTGGTCTGGTTCCTTGACCCTTGTGGAAATGAAGGCCTAAGCAAACAGCATTTACACACTTACTCATGCCATAAAAATTAGGTGCAATTATAAAAACTCAGTAGTCCAAAGTTAGATACCCAGTAAATCCAGGCACTTTCAGAGTTGACAAGCACCTGTGCTGTAAGTTTTAAGAAGCTCAGTCTATGTCCCTTTTGAAGTTATTCGCAATTGCATCCACAAACAAACTTCTGGAGTCTGACCTAATTCAATGCCCAGAGAAAAGAATAAAATTCTTAAATCCAACAACTACTTTATTATTCAAGCAAAACTAGGACTAAAAAAAAAATATATACAATAATATATACATTTTAATAATTAATAATGTGCATTTGTGGTTTCTTTCACCAAAGTTTTTGCAGCACTTGGATGTGTAACCATTTCTTGGAAGATTTTTCTAGTGGTAAATATTTCATACATCAGGATATCTTAAAACTAATTCAATTTTCATCTTTACCACAGTGGTCTCTACCATATATTCACCATTAAAATTAAAGAGAATTCAGTAATATATTACTAGGACTTAGCCTCAGGCTAAGACACTTTAAAGAGAGCATATGATTATTGATCTAAGGTGGTCAAATTTAATGAATATTAGAAGGTTTTTTTCTGAAAAAATACTTTACCTCCAAACACATCCACTTTCATTAACCTCTTGCATGTAATTTGACTTGCTGTCAATCAGTTGTTACTGATTTCTTATTTACAAGGTTTATGTTTTGGTTCCTCATCAGACAGCTGGACACACGCACACATATATGTAAAACAATTCTATTATCCTTGATCCAGGTTAATTTGACAAATTAAATGGAGTTTCTAGGGGTTTGAAAATTACTTATCTGCATCTAATGTGCTTTATATATAATAAGGCCCCAACCATTATAAAACACAACCAGTAAAACATTGTGCAAGTCTTGGAGACTGCTACACTGGAACACTTAAAAAAGAACTACTGAAGCCAGTAAGAACTGCAAGTTTCCAGTGGGCTTCATTAAGCAAGACATTTACAAGACATGGATATAGAATTTATGAGGCAGGGTGATAGTGGCAAGGGACCAGAAATGAATTGTGTCTTCTTTAACATAATCATGTAGATATGAACAATTCATTCCACATTACTGCTGATGCCTTGAGAATAGAGCTTCAGTCCATCTAAAAACCTCCATTTCTGTTAGTGTGATGTCTTTTTACAATTTGAATAAGTGATTTCAAAAATTTCTGCCAATTTCTACCTGGCAGATCCTGATGAGTTTATACCACTGATACACAAAATCCACTGGTTTTGATCTGCACGTGGATGAGTGAGTCCCTGTAGCAGATTTGTTTCTCATAGCTGAATGATCTCCTTTTGAGTTTGCGAGAAGTCAAAATTCAGTTTGAAATTTAGACTTTTCTCGGATATATCGTAAAACCACTAATTTACAAATGATTCACAATGAAAATGGCCAGTTCTGAGTTGTGAAAGTCTAACTGTCTTCAGGTAAAAGAAATATACCATGAAAAGTTTGCACCTTTAGTGGTTTTTCCAGCATGTGTGAAACCCCAATCACTTTAGTTTTGGTTTTCATTACCAAAAGAAAAAAAAAAGAAAAAGAGCTAATGACATCGTGCAATTTCCCTTTAAAGCTAAAGGGAAAAGGTTCTATTAAATTAACAAACACTTTTGAAGCCTCGGGTTTTTTTTCCTTCCAGAAGTACAAGTTCTCTATTACTGTAGCTGGTTTGAATCTGTCTGGAGAAGTAAATGCATATTGTTGATATGTTGATACGAGTGTTCTGGAGAAAAGCTCAACACAGCAGGGCACTACCAGCACCAGCCAAACTGCAGCATTGCAGTACCAAGATCCTTGCAGGCATATGAAACCTGCAACACCTCCTGACTGCAGAAATCCAGTGCAGCTAGACACATCCTTACAGTCCAGGCTTCATTTGGAAGATTTTACATAACCTCTGTGCCTCGTGTCACCAGGCTCCACAAGCCACCCAAAGCTTCCTTGCATGCTCTGACAAACTTGTGACCAAACGCCAGTTTACAGAGATGTGCAGTCCTGCAAGAAGAGGAGAGGAGATGTTCTCTCCAATATCAGATTGCTGAGATTTAATAAACCACCCCAGTGATTTTAGCAAGTAAAATCACCCCCAAAATTCAGAGAAAAGCAACATATTCCTGCCAACCTTACTATGTGGGTAGTGGAGGGAGGGAATGAGCTCTTCCTAGGAAAGGAGGAAGCAAAGAATTTTCTTCCTGGTCCCTTTGAGACACCAATAGGAACTCTGAAATACAGTCTGCAATATGAGGAAGATGCACATAAAGCACAGTTCAGTCTCAGGTCAGTCACCCTTGGTTATACCACCTTATTTAATATCCAAAAACTTGCATCACACTGTCTCTGTTCCAGAAATTCACTTATTTAAGCATACAGACTCTTTTAAAACTTATCACATTCGTGTAATTTCAGTTCTTTTACACTGTTATTATATCTGGAAAAATAACTCCAAGCATAGTGTGAAATATTCTGCTAATATCCACTCTATATTTATTCACAGCAATTTTAGAACCATATCTCTTATGCCACAAAGACCTTTTCAGTTAAATAGCATTCTTTGTCTTTAACACTTTCTCCTGGAAGAATCATCCTATCCCCTCCCAACCTTTGTTTGTCTAGGTTTAACAACCCATCTAATTTAATCTCTCTTCACGAGATTAATTCTCCATTCCCATAAACATACCAATAATCTTTCTCTGCTTATGTGTTAAGGTCATCTTTCTTGAACACAAGTGACCAAGAATTTGCATAAATTGACACCTTGTCAATGCTATATACAATGAAATAACATAAAAATACCTAAATGCTAGCACATCTTACAATTCTAAATGACTACACAATTGCAATAGACCTTCAGAGTTCCTCTGAATGGCAACTTATAGTCATTACCCAGATAAAATAGTATTTTCTTCTTTTTTTTTCCCATCTTAACTGATAAATGCATATTCTGTTCAAGACCAAGGTTTTAGGTTCCTGGCTTTACAATCTGTGCCAGTAAATTTCATGCTATTTCATCACTTGCATCAACAAAATAATCTGGCTCTCCTTGCCTGATGGTCCAACCCTTTGTTAAAATGATCCTTCCCCATTTTATGTTATCTGTATGTCTCACAATTACACATTGACTTTTCATTCCTGTATCTCCTATATCACTTACCAATAAGTTAAATGGGATCATTCCCAAGGCCAATCATGAAAACACTTGTAATAGTTAGTTCATTATTCCTCTGATAGTTTGCCTGTAAAAAATAATTACTACGATCAACAATCAAGTTCAGCCCATTGTCATTGTCTATGAAATCTAATCTAATCTTTGCATGGGACTTGTAAATATGCATATTAAAAAATTCTTGGTCCAAGGCTTATAGACTGTCACTATAAAGACTGGATGTTGTCCAAATTCTACAATTCTGAAGTATAGAACACTAATTTTTGCTTCTGCTAAGATATAATTTTTACTGCTCTACTCTCATTTCCTTTGGACATTGTTTTTTTAGATTGAAATTGTTCAAAACAATCATGCAGCTCTGGAAAATTTTCAACTTCAGAAGGCTTTTGAAATGAAACATATCATTGAATTCTTTATATATATAGAGTAATGAAAAAACTTCATGCTGCTCATGCAGAAAGAGATTGGGAAATTTTAAAATTTCAGAACCATTGTTCAAGGAGTCAAAAAAATTAACCTCTAGAACCAGGTCTACCAAACACAGAGACTTATGAGAGAAAAAACAATGACAGAATACCTCCTGATCTGCATGGCCTCAGAGGAATCAGCAAATGACAAGAATCTAGGAAGAGCAAATTTTCTAAAACCCTCTCCCTGAATTTACAAAGAAAGAATGGTTGTGGTGGATAGGAACAGAGTAGAGTAGTAATCTATTATTGCCCTCTTTAGTCACCAAATTCATTGAAAACTGATGGAAAAAATTTATTTGATACTTGATGCAGTCCTTGGTACTTGACACTCCACCATCAGCATATAGAAGAACTAGCTCCAGTCAGGTGGTTTATATGATTATGTTTACATGATTATATGATTAACTTTAGACATTTATTTTCTGTGCTAATTCAGAAAGACTTGAGAATAATTTAATTTGATTTCTATAGAGACTTTCTATAGAGACTCTCAAACATCTTAGAGAGTAGAGTTCACAAACTATAACGCTTGGTTAATCCCAATTATTCTTTACTCTTCCTTACAGTTTTTTCACTTAACAGCATCATCAACTCTTTGAATTTAAATAATTCTGTTTCTGATAATGATTCAAGTTCTCAAGATCTGAATCCTACTTCTCAATCTATTAACTAGCTTCCCCATGTACCCCAAATTTGCCTTTCTAAAATCCCAAGCTTTGATTGCAGCTTTCATCATGGCAGCAGTTAAGCATCTAACAACCACAGGTAAAGCTACTTTTTAAATTTCTGTTTCCTCTCTGTAAAAAGAAAATAATTTCCCTGTTTTATAGAAAGCCAATAAGCTAAAATTAATTTTTTGTCTACAGAATCCCTGGCTGAAATAAGACCCAAACCCTGTTCCTGAAAGCATCATACATGTGATAATTCTAATTAAAATTTAATCTGAATATGGGACAAAATTATGCACTGGGCACAACAGGAGTCACCTAAATATGAAATATAAACCCTAACCTACTCAGTTTCTCTTAATTGTACTCCACCCATTAGTACAAGGCACGTTTTTCCCCCTGATACTCGGTGCCTCTTAACAAATATAATTTTTACCTGCTTACGTAATCTCAAGCAACTTGAGACTTCAGGATGCATGCCAAGTGCTTCAAAAAGCACGTATGTTCAGATCAGAATGTGTACAAATGAAAGCATGCTGATACAGTCGCTGATGTATTTCTGTTTCTATTTATTGCATAATATCAGTGCCTGGGCTCCCCTCACTTCTTTGGAAGGTATAGTCCCTTGGGGCCATGGAGATAACAACAGCAAACCCAAACCACCTGGAGACAGTATTTAGTAGATGATTAACCCAATAGTGACTCAGAATGTTTGAAAGAGAAACAAGAAAACAGCAGGAAGTAACTTGCACTGGGTAACAGGATTGAAATCCCAACCCTATCCAAGTTAATGCTTAATGCAGAAATTCATTCTTGATATTTATGATCTTTTTTGAATAGTTCTAATGTCATTTATGACAAATTCTGAGATGAGAAGATGATATGGGACAATGTATCAGCATAAGAGTCATGCACAAACCTGTTTGCTTCTGTGCACTTGCATTTGTTGGAAATTTATAGATTCTTCTTTGTGATAATAGGAATAAGAAACCTGTAGAAACTTACCTCTTCTTCCTTCAATGCTGATTTGAGGGTTTGGGTTTTTTTTCTTGGAACAGCTATGCAAACTGAACAACTGAGGTGGGAGAACAATAAAACTACTATTGTGGCTTTATTTATTGCAAAAGCACCAAACAAAAAGCCAGTGTCAATCAAGTCTTACTATCTGTTGCTAGGAGAATAAATTAGGAGAAGCTTACAGCAGTCAAACTCCAAGCATGTTCCCCTAGTGTGGACAGAGAGAACAAGCTCAGTGGAATCCACCTGGCTTCATCAGAGCTGGCAATCATCCATAATACCACCAGGGAGTCGTTCGGATTCAGGTTTCTGCTACTTGAGCTGAGGTGGAAGGTCAGAGTCTGAGTGGGCTTAGGAATTGTGGCTAAATAGTCTCACTGGGTCCCGGCTTAAGGGCCCTGAAGAGCCTTTGTGGACAACATTCATGGAGCTGCAATCTCTACCGACCAGTCACAGATCAATTTTGGTTTATGCATTTACAATATTTTCTTATCTGTATTTTATCTTATTTGCACAAGCAAAGTTATGTATTTAAAAGAGACCTGAGATTTGGGGAAAGAGGGCAGGTCTTTGAATTTTTTAAAAAAAAACAAATGTACATATATATGTGACACACACAGGAAGAGCAAGAGGAAGCTACGTGGGAACTTGTAGTATTTCCTGTTGTCATCTTCACAAGCCTAAAGCCGAGAACTCATCAGACTCCCTCTGTGGACAGCCTTAAACTGAAGCACAATTGTGCCTCATTGTAAAGTCACTGGGACTGCTCATGATGATCCACATTTAGGCATGCATCTAAATGTGATGTGGGACTATGAAAATTCCATTTAGAAAATCAAAGGAGGTCCTGGAGTATGTTAATAAGTGAAATCTTTTTGGTTTTTAATTTTTTTTTTTTATTTTTAATGAAGTCACTGTGCTACTGCTGTAATGTTGTAAAGCCTTCTGTATTGGTGGTCTCTGACAAAAGTCTGGGGGAAAAAAATCCTTCAAGGCAGTCTTTGACATTACTAGGTAATGTCAAATTAAAAATAAACAAACAAAAACCTCCAGTAGCAAAAAAAACCCAAACAAACCAAAACAACAACAACAAAAACCATAGCCAACAAAACCGCATTTCTCCCCATTTTATGCAAGATTTTTCTTTTCTTTTTTTTTCCCACTAAAACTATTAAATAAATATGCTTGTATTTTACCAGTGTGCTTGCTGCAAAAAGTGCAATCTATTTGTACAGCAGAGAGAATGAAGGACTTACTGCTTAAAGGCACAAAAAGGGTGTGTAATAGGATTCTGGCATCTTCCCAGACAGCTTGCAGACAAATTCAGAGATGAACAGAGAAGTATCCTTTTTGAAGTATATTTGGCCAAGGTCTCATTCACAAACAGATAAAACCAACACATTTCTGCATGATAAGGGTCAACAGAATAGCGTATTAGTTTGAGAAGAGAACCCATCTGCAATTTTCTTACATAAAAATATACGAGGACACAACAGGAAAGCTGTCAGCATGACAGTTGGAGGATTCTGCCAAGGAGCCAGATGCTAGTGTCAGAAGAACATGTTCCACAGCTTGGCATCTGGGTTCTCTCATTGCCCTCCAAGAAGGAAGAAAAGGAGGAGTGATAAGATATGCCTAAATGAATAAAACTACAAGCAATTCCACCACCACCCCCAGCATGCTCAAATCGCTACTTCTTTTAGAAAATCCTCAGCTACATGTTCTCCTACATCTTTTAAATTAAAATGGAAGATGATAAATTTAACCCACTTGTGTTTTAGTATGTTGAAAAAGCATTTGCACTTCTGAATACATAAGTCTCACATGATTTTAACTGCTCATGTGTGTAGCTGTGCAATTTATTTTATTATTTTTTGTTAGCTTTCCACAATTTTGCTGCAGTGTATATTTCCAGCTGAATTTTTATCCCATGTCATTCTTGGGGCATATAATACCACACCTATGATTTACAGTTAAGAATAATTACAGCTTTATTCTTCCTCTTAATAGTTACTAACCAAGAAAAGCTAAGAAATATCTAGGGCAAAAACCTAAGGGTCGGTTTAAGAGCCAACAAGCTGCTAAAGAACCATAGGGAATCACCTCACTATATGTGTAGGGAAGAAAGACTGTTCTTAGGACAGCTTTGAGAAAGACACAGCTGGTGCACTGCCCCCTTAATGATTCTGATCTTAGAGTAGCAAGGCTAAGGCTGTGCTCTGTCCCAGGTCCTTTAGTCAGGTTCCCTTGCTGTGGGCAGTTAAGTATTATCTTGTACCCATGTTGCTTTCCTGAGTCTGTCCCCATGATGACTGAAAGTGACAGCCTTGACTTGATTCTCAGGGGCTGCTGGATGTCTCCCTTTCTTCTGCTGACCTACTCTGATTAGGGAAGATGGAATGGTTCCCTTCATTAAGTTGGTTAAATCCCATGCATAAAGATTTAAAATACTAAGACCAAACTCCTGACATTTCTGATATTTCTGTACAGAGACAAGAAAGTAGGAATCATGTACTTTCACCAGTCCTACGAAACAAACCAGCTGCTCTCCTCAGCTGACAGAAGCTTCTAAGATTAGATATTTCAGAATTGCAAGTGACATTTGCCCTCCTATCTTACTCTGGATAGACATGAAGTAGCCACATAGCACTGAACGCATGGGAGTGATTTCCACCTAGGTTTATTCATAATTCAGACAAAACAGCAGGTGATTGATCTCTCTTTGCACTTATTTAAGTGCAGTTTAAGTCACCTTCAATACCAGTCCATCCACAGAATCTTGAGGCAGAGGAATGAAGCAGAAGTACGACAATTTGCAAGTTTTATTCCCTCTCCATGCAATAACGTCTAGCTTAATTGCTGGTATTTGTTCATAAAAGCAGTGGTTGATCCCATTCAGGCGTTCTTCCTACTTCTCTTTCAACACAGCACCTGCAAAAATGATGAGGGGAAATGTTTTTTCAAGTAACAGAGAAGAATTCAGAAAACAGTATTGTAAGTTCTGTCCCAAGTTGTCTTGTTGTCAACACACTGCCAGAAGAATCTGCTACAATTCACCGTAGGGACAGAAGGATAAGGAAAGCAAACTACCACTACTACTATAATACCTACTCTTTGGATTCAGGATAAAATATGCACTTAGGACAAAATCTTATGTTGTTTGACCTCCAAATTAAGAAAATGCTATCCATACAAACATAGTCAACGGAGCCTTTAAAATCAAAGCCTATGTTGGAAAAGTGAATCTCCGTATTTGTTTAGGAATAAACTTGCTCAGCTGAAATCAAAATATTATTTTAGTCACTGTCTATACTTCAAAATTCATTTAGAACCTGAAAATCTGAATATTCTTGTTGCCTCTTCCATCAGAACTGGTAATAAAGCAACTGCTATTAGAACTGCTCCAACAATGAGATGTGGAACATGAGGTGAAAGAGATCCCAGACCAGTGTTCTACGACAGTCACAGAGCTCACAGTATAATAGTAAAATTTGCTTTCAGCCAAGTGGTCACAGTGCAAAGGAGCCTATGGGAACCAGCTGAAGAAAAGGTTCATTTCTATAATAACGTTCTCCTATTTTAATTTAATTTGTTGGTACCAATTTTGTCTACATTATGTTCTTGGCCTTACTTTAGAGCTGAGTTTAACTCATTCTTAGAGAAATTATGTCTCCTAATCTCCTAAATCACTCTTAAAAAAAAAAAAAGAAAATTCAGATCACCTACTGCTGACCCCGAAATTAACCTTTTCCTGCTGAAAGCAGAAATAAATCTGATCCAAAAAAGGAGAAAAAAACTTTGTCATTCATTGTTTCCATTGTCACGTTTGACAGAAAGGGACATATTAAAAATGTTACCAAGTCCATTTTTTATTTTAATCTCCTTTTTCTTTTTATGAAGTTAAAAAATATCTGACCTTGTCAAGCCAAGGCTGCTATATTCTATTTTAGTTTACTGCTAGGGCAGGAAAAATGCTGATCTTGACACCTCTTGGAAAGACATCAATAAGAAGCCTAGATCCATCAACTTTTATTGCTACATGACCACTAGGACAACCTTGTGAAAGAAAACTTTTTCACACAGAATATGCGGTAGAAAGATATATGTAAATGACAAAACAGAAAGAGCCTGGAAATGCACAAGAAGCAGTGCTGATCAAAGTTGGAGGACATTTGCTATTATAGGATTCATCTGACATGGAGAACTCTCTGTGACACGAAATATACTAACAGAGCCTCAAACAAAAGCAGAGCAAAGCAGGAATGACTTAGAGGAAGTTAATAATAGGGTACAGTTTTGTTTTCAATGAAATACTAGGCGGACATTTCTTGATTCCCATTATATCACCCAAAAAATCTCTGGGAAAAAAATATCTTACCAGTGGCCAGAGCAGAACTCTAAGCAACTGCGCAAATATCATGGTGGACCTGGTGGACATGAAACACTGTGCTGGGGAACCAGGGGAGCTGGACTTTGAGTGGACTCAAAGTACACTCAAGGGCACAGGCAAGAAGTTTGACTGCGGGGAAAACAGACCCTTCAAGCGAAAAGGTCCTGAGTGCTGCCCAGAAAGGACTACAGTATCCCTAAACTGGGATGCTATGTACTCTGAGATCTGGTCCAGGAATGTCAGCATTCTGAAACAGCCTATTATGATGTTTCCGTTTTCAGACCTGTTGTGCCAAAACAATTCAGAAGTATTGAAAATCTCAGTGGACCTCCAACCCATCCAGAGGTGCCAAAGAGTTCTGCTGATGTACAGTAAAGTTTGTAGTAGCAGACCACCCCAGCTTTTCCAGTGCTCATCTCAAATTTCAAAATCTCCCCAGGATCTGACCATGACATCCATGATTTTTTTGTTCCTACCTGCAGCAGCATTGTATATTTTATGTGATATGTTATGAGGAAATTGATTCAAAAGAAAGTTTTAAATTCCAGTGCAGTTCCTTTGTTTCAAATTACCAAGAAATGAGTAAGGAGAAAAAGAGAGTACGAGTACTTGCTCCACACTTTTTATGCCACTTTGACTCATGAGAGGAAAATTTCATTGTATGTTCAGAGTCTTTAAAGATATATATTACTAACGAAATAAGGATTTTTACAATCAGTGAACATTTGTTTCCTCCTTGCCTCCTCGTCAAAACCCAAACCCCAGCTACCACATGCAATTTTAGGAGAATATTTTGTTGGCTATAATTAAACTATGTGTGTTAATTAGGATTGGATTTTAAATGCAATGCTTGGGAAGTAGAAAAAATACAGGATCTGAAAGAGCCCAAATTGAGATGACACTTGAATTTACACAGATGTTTTCATAATCCTAATTTCAAATTGATTGTACTTCCTGAACAGTAAGAAGCCATTTTCAGTTATTTGCTCAGATATACACTGCTTTTTATGGTGGGTAGAAAAATGTCCAGTCTCACTGTTGACTCCTTAAAATAAATTGATATCACAGAAGATTTTGACTGGCAATAAGTTCCACAAAACCAAAGTATCCAGATCTGAAGGAGGACATCTGTAAGGATGTACAGAATCTCTAGGTCATAAAGATTATTGCTATTGCTGTTGAACAGAACACAGGAGGTTGATCCATCACACCCTTATGTGCCACCATATATTTACACTCCTGTGCTCACAGCGGAGATCTGTAGAATCTATCATACAAAGCCAATGCAACATGGCTCTGCACCAGGAAAGCCTAAATTATTCATCATGAAACCAAGTAGAGCCTGAGGGCTACTTTGACTTAATGGCAGCTGGCAGTGTCCCCAAGAGACTACAATAGCAGCCATTAACCCATGTGCTCATTTGGTGTTTTTTCCCTTCTCTTTTATCACAGTCTCTAAACCAGTGTCAGGCAGGGTTGGCATCTCACTCTCTACAGACATGAGCTCCTCTTGCCTGGCAGCTGATGGAGTCTACTGGATGAATGGCACGGCACAAGAACAGCATGCTCCATGCACAGATTCAACACAATAACTTCATTCACAACATTACTATTGGCCTGGTAACGCTGGACCCAGATTTACAAACTGGCTGCAGAAAGGAGCTTATCACTATTATTAATGTATGTCCTTCTGGTCTGGCCAGGCCTTACAATTTTTGCTGAAGGAATTAATGTAATTTAAAGCTCAGTCCAACCTGATTTGGGAATAGTCCTAAATGATGGAACTCATAGTTTTTTTTTCTGGCCACATCTGCGGCACAGAATGTTCCAAAAACATTAGAAAGGATATGTCTGAGCAAGTTGTTCATTTTCTTTCTAAAAATTTCTAAAAGAATTAATAACTTTTAGCAGTGAGTTGATCTGGGCTTGTGCAGACAGCTTTCATAAAAGCTTCTCCATACTGCTGTGCCAGTGATCTGTAACATAAAACCAAGTATGTGGAAATTAATCTCTTTCCACAATGAAAAAAAAAATCTATTCATTTTTTCTTGTTGAAATCTTTTTTCCAATTTCTTTCTCCCACTTCATCATCAATTATACAGCAATGCTGGATCAAAGGTGAGTAACCGGGATGAATTCCACCACCTTGTGAATAAGGAACATGATAAGATAATAGGATGACTGACTCTGGCACAACTACTTATTCTTCCATGTGGCATACTTGTTTTCATACTACACTATGAACTTTTTTTTTTTTTTTTTAATTTAGGTCATGCTACACCTTTGGCTCTTGTTCCCTAGTCTATGTTTATGTATCCTCAGTGTAAAATCAGAATTGTATTACTTAAATTTGCAAAAGAAAAAAAAAAATAAAATGGTCTTTTTGTGCAGCATGGGACATTGGGACCACATTGTACAAATAACACCCTGTACAAAAGTACCAACTACTCTCAAGAGGAAAGGAGAGAAGGAAAATCCTACATGGATCAGACAACCCTTGAGGCAACTACTTACTTCAGAAGCAGAAACAAGGAGACCTTATATGAGTCATAGATCAATGCTGCCTTTGGATTTGCATTTGAAGAGCCAAGCATCTTGAGTCAGTTTGAAGCAAACCAGTCCTAAATCTGTACCTGAATTGCCTAGCGAGATTCTACCTCTCTCCTGACTCAAGTCAGATTGGGAGGCAAAAGTAAATGCTGGGAAGAAGAATTCAGCATCAAGTATGATTTTCACCTTCAGGTTAATGTAATGCCAAACTGCAGTCCTACTTGTAGAAGGGTTTCAAATCAGAACCCTGTAAAATAGGAACATAGTTCTCAATAACAAGTAGCTGCAACAAAAAATAACAAGGATTTGGGCTTTTTACAATCTTGCAACTTCCTCTTGTCACTAAGAACATGAACAGCTCTTCCCAGTTTGTCTAGGAGCAATTATTCAATCTAGAGTAACAAAGACAAGAAGCTCTTTAGCAAATGTCATCATCCATTGTTCACCACCATCAGCAAAAATGACACCTTTGACTCGCATTCAATTGATTAAAGTTTAAGTCCATAAAAGCTGCCCTCACATCATGTTTAATGTTACTTATTTCATTAAATGTCAAAGTAACTGGTAATTAGTTCAATAGAATTACTAAATATTATTACTTCATATAAAATGCTCCATAACCTTTCTGCACATCAAAGCCTGTGATTTACACCAAAATCATTGCAAGTCAATGCTTCCACACACCAGTATAAAATCAAGATGCCATACCGTGTACTCAGCTAAAATGAAATCACTCCTGTTGATTCCTCCTCTTCAGTTTTTCTGTCTATGCACTTCAATATTTCTGAGAATTTTAGTCTAACCATATCTGAATCTTGCCTAAAATAGACATCAGCAGTTCTACCAATTCAGGCTGCAATAACAACAAAACAACTTTCAGTGCTCTTACAATTGTAGGCATAAGGGCCCTATCATGCCTTACACAGTCAGCCTATATCAACTGCAGTGGGAGTCACATGAAACCGAGGTCAGAATTTGGCCTCGATAAGGAAGTAGTGCCAGCAAAGTGTTTCCACTGAAAAGTCAAAACAAGTTTACCAACTAAACAAAGTAGATTTCCTGAAAATGACAACAGGTATGGGTGTAATTTCAAGAGCAGCTTGAGGGTTTCAGCAGCCCTCTCTTTTTTTCACTGTCTTTTGAGAAACAATTCGTTTTATCAGAAACTGCATATGTGTGCTTGTATGTGTGAAAAAAGAGTCACTACAGAAGTAAAGTGTTAACCAACTTGAGGTTTTTCTCTTTTGTTTCCTGGCTATGGAGGCCTGTTTTTTGTTTTTTTTTTAATTTATTTTTATTACTGTAATTATAAAATTATGGGAGGGAGTGGTATGTTGACCATCACATGCAGGATTTTTACTGCAAATTTTTAATAGTGGTTTTTCATGTACCTGAGTGCGTGTGACTGTAAATGCTCAGTGTACACATGCACATGCAGATTTTAGTGCTGTGGTGTATTTGCATGTCCGTGTAAGCACATACACACACAGAGCAATATGCACATATAAGCACATTGCTGTACAGCTGTGGTAGCTGCAAACAGCTCAATGTAGTTGTACAGCTATCTGCTGCAGGCTGTATTCAACAATACTGCATAAACACATAGCAAAAGCAAAGCAAAATAGAAATCTTTACATGCATGGGTCTGTAAGTGGCTTTATCAGCAAATACAGGCCAGTGTTTGACAGGTAAAGGCTGTAAATACTGTAAAAATGCAAACTTTATAAAGTTTTAAATCTGGTAAAAGATGTGAAGCATTGCTACCCTTTCTCAACTCTTCATTTACTGAACCACCTCTGGGGCTCAAAAATACTCAATCCATGCCTTAACTGACAAGCTCATATCTGTTATTACTTAATATAGTAACATGAATACTTACTGCAGATTAACCTAACTGATTAATACCTCTAAGGAAGGGTTCTGGTTGGTCTGTCATGTCTATGTCTGCCTGACAAACAGTTCCAGGAAGACTATTTGTATTTAAGACTTCTTACTGAGAAGTTGTTCTTGGTGCCATAATTTTCTTCCTTTAGAAAAAGTAGATTTTTTTTTCTTAAATTAACAAATCAGGAAGTTACTGACTTTCTGGAAACTTCAGCTGAAAATAATAAATCCATCAAAAGAAAAACAGTAGTTTAGTTGGAAAAAAAATATGTCTGATTTCACAGAAAAAGGAGATTTGGCGGATATTAACCTTTTGAAGTGGAGGTAAAGTTACAGTCTAACTCCTGACCTAAATACCTTGCTTACATATTAAACAAGTACCTGGGAGGAACGAGTCTCAGGATAACTTGCATAATTTTGACACAGTATGAGAAACCCAACTTGAATCTTTATCATTGGCTTCCTGGAGCACCAGCAAAGCTCCTTTTCATCAGCCAGCTCTGCCCCTTCTCCTGTCCCACCTCTGTCCCCCAGCCCTGCCTTCCTCAGCCCCCTCTCTTGCCTAGGAAAGCTGAGCTGTCTGTTCCTCAAAGTTGCTGGATAGACGAACTCACCTGAGGGAGTTTTATACCTAGAACTACAAGGCAGAAACACATTGTCAAATCTGCTCTTTGGCTTTGTCAAGGAAAACCAGGGAGTGCTGAAACTTTGTCTTGTTTTCTCCTTTTCTCTGAAGCCTGTGTGGCAGGGTACCTGTTAGCATCTGTCTGGTGGCATCTTCCTCATATTCAGAGTCCTCTTCACTCCTTGGTCACAGCTTCATGGAGTGAAAGCTGGGTTTGCAGTATGCACTTTTGGTTGCCTGTCTTCAGACGGCTGAAGTCAGATTCCCAAAGTTAATCACAGTTTCCTGGAAAAATGTAGCATTAATTTTAAATGCAAATTATTGAAATGTACAACAAGTAATTCATATTTTCTAATTAATAAATACTGTGTGCATGATGCATTAGTAATGCTATTAAATATTTATCTATAGCTGTAGATATTGTGAATTATAATAAATTGTGAAAGGATTCTATTAGCTTTTATAAAAATAAATAAAATTGAAATTGTGATCAATATAATGAATACATGACATTAAAATTCCTCTTGCCACACAAAACCATATCTGTTTATGTGTTTTATGAACAAATCTCATAAAAATGTTAGCAATATTTAAAAACAAAATATGTTAAATAAAAATAAAATCTACTATGGAAAGTAAATTTAAATATTTAATGATATAATTAAGTCTTATTAATGTAATGTTCTTTATTTTTTTAGATTAAAAATTCACAAGAATTGTCATCCTCTTTCATCTTAATCAGATGGTATGTTTGTCATAATTATTTGTTATGTATTTTCATTAACATTTGATGAATATTAACTTTGCAAAATAGAACAATCTTTTTCCTGAACAAATCTGCTGGAGCAATACAAGGCCAAGTGCCCTGTGCCTCTGCTGCAGCACCACTGAGGAGGCAGCAGAGAGACAGGAGGATTCTCACCAGCTTCAAGGACTTTTCCCTGCAGCCCATTGCCAGGTGCTCCTTCATGCATGACGACAAGTACGCTAAGTTTGGGTTTTCATGTCCAATTTGCATTTCTGCTATTCTGGGTCAGACTTTCAGCTGTGGCAAACTGATATAACTTCATAATTATCCCAGTTCAGAGAAGGTGAAACTTCACAAAATCTCTCCTCAGTCATCCTCTCCTGATGCCTCATCTCCCCGTGTGCCTCTTCAGAGCCCAGCTCACCCTCGAGCCTCTGAAACAAGCACAGGGAAGATTTGAAGAAAGAGATGTGAGACCCTCAAGTGTGTTTATGGCCGAACTTTGCCCTGCATTTCAAGTCTGCTGAGATTACTCCTCTGGAAAATGATGACATACAGGCAGCATCCACCCTGAGCTGTGCACACTGCTTGTGCAGTAGTGGGGATGCCCACAGACAGGAACGGCACAAGAAAATGAGATCCTCTCTCCTAAGGGCTCTATTGAGCTTCTGGGTCTTTTATCTTGCACAACTCACATCAATGGGATTACACGTCCAGTAACACATGGAAGGGTTTTGATGAAATAGTGGCCTTGCATTCTCTCAATATGTTAAGTTCTGAAACATCTACAAATCTGCACAAAAGCTTGTTACTTACCATAGCAAAGCCGCTGCAATATCTTCCCATGACTGTTAAAATACTTTTGAGTTGAATAAAAGGAAAGCTAAAATATTATTAGAGACTCTGAATTTAAACATCCAGTCCACAATTCCACCAGAATTGTATACATAAAACCATGGCATCAGATTATTTTTAAAGACTTGATTTTTCTCCTTTTCAATTATGAAGGATAAAATAAATTTGAGTGACTGAAAAACTAAATAGATAATAAAGTATTGAGATATTTTTTTCTGTATATAGAAGTCATTAAAATGACTGTTTCCTTCAACTGCTTAATTTAATTTCTCTTAAGCAGGTTTTTACTTGTTCTGCTCATAGTAATGTACAGGTATCAGATGTGTTCATATGACACCTCATGGGTCACACCCTGCACTTGAAGAACCACTTTAACCTCTTCATTACCCTGTGGACATAACCTGCACCTCTTCCCATGGGGCTGCTCTCCCTAACCTATAGGGGTGTGACTTTGTGGAGAAGGATGTGTCAGCAGTCAGGAGGCATCACGGGGTCCATCTTTCCTCTCTACTTTCTGCACAACTCTTTGGGACACTTCTTCACTGCTGTACAAGCAAGGCAGGTAATCACAGTTACCTTTGTAAAGCCAAAGCTAAAGCATTACTTTTTTATCTGTTGCCATTGGTTTGTATTGTGTCTCTTGAAGTTAATGGGGATTGGAGATTAGGCATTGCACAGGAACATTTTTAAGACAGATTTTTTATCATAAACATACTACTAAGATAACCTTTGTTATCTTAGTAGTATGTTTATGGTAAAAAATCTTCACTGGCCACCCTCCAGTTAGGAAGTTTGTGTATTGTACAGACATTTGTGAGCAGAGAGAATAAACTGCCTCATTTTGTTTCCCTTTACATTCATTTGGAGACATTTTTCCACTGTCTGCTGTTTAGAGCAAGGAGGTAAGGGTCAAGGGACTAGAGTTCAACCCCAAATTTGAGCTACTGGCTCACTATGTGACCTGGAACAAGAAAACTAGAGAGATGACACTTCTCTTACTTCCCCAGCATTATCTTGTAATGCCTCTGTGCCTCTTAATGCTTAATGGGAACAGGAAGCATTTGGTGGGGTACTCTCAGATCAAGGAGAGAAATATGCTTAAATTATGAAAAGTTAATTGTCTTTCTGTTTATTATATGTAGGTGCAATGCCTCTACAGGCAGGTTTGAGCATTCTTTGCAATTAGGTTCAGAAACAGTCTTTTGACTCAGCAAACCTCTGAAGGTAGAAGCTGATAATTTCATCTGGACAGAGCATGTACCTAACAGGAGTGAGACTACAGATCTCTGTGGTTGTTGAATTTCAGCAGCAATTGCCTTTACTTCACCTTCCATTTGAAAACTTGCAGGTTTTATTAACATAACAAAGCCTCAGGAAATTTTCTGGGCTGTATTTTATGGAGAATTCTGATACAAGATAGAAATCTTTTAACGCCTTCTCTGAGGCTGTTGAGACAGCTGAACAAAAGAGGCAAACTTCACAATGGCTGAATCCCTTACAATCACTTTAATCCAAAACCCAAATAGTAAAACGGATCTACAGGCACCTAAGTGCTTGTGATCCTGTGGACATCAGTCAAGGAATCCTTGCATTTTAATCAAATCTTTACTCTCAGGCAAACAGGACAAAATTCAAATGTCAGCCACAAAGATAGTCGAGGAATAAGCTGTGTAGCACAATCACGCTGAGTATCAATTTCCTGGCTTTTCTGTTCAGAAGACATAAGAAGAGACAGAGAAGGGTCTACTTTTTCAGTAGTGTAGGCTTTTTCTTATACTTGTGCTGTTGATTCATCCTTCCCATTCAGAAACAAACATAGACTGAAATTGTAAGCCAGCCCTTGTTTAGAGTAAACCTGATGCTGCCCCTGAAGCTTTACCAAGAAGTCTTGTTTACAAGGAAGAGATTATTAGAATTTATAAGGGGAGATTAGGAAGCAAACTCTCAATTTCTTTTTCTTCCTAGTGCACCAATTGTGAAAACAGATGTTACACTTTCTTTCAGCTTTGGTCCTTACAAGCAAATTAAAACATAAGACATAACGTAGGCTGGCTACCCCTATGGGCTGTTTTGCTGTACAGTCCAGCAGCAGAAGAAGAATACACTATACTGTCCATTTCCACAGTGAAAGTGTCTCCTGGAGGTTTTTTTAGTGTTGCAGCTCCAATGTACCTCCAACAAGGCAACGAGATACAATCTAATCTACAGTGAACGATCAGTGAGGTAATTAGAGAAAAAGAGATG
The DNA here is from genome assembly GCF_028018845.1 of Melospiza georgiana. Lineage (NCBI taxonomy): Eukaryota > Metazoa > Chordata > Aves > Passeriformes > Passerellidae > Melospiza > Melospiza georgiana. The sequence goes on along the minus strand of NC_080430.1, from coordinate 37,128,920 downwards.
AACACAACTATATTCCCAGGCTTTTGATGCTGTCTTTGGCGGGTATTATTCTCCCTTTGACACCTCTTAGATCACCCATTAACCATAAAAGGAGCCATGCCCATCCACTAGTTACTAATAAAGTCCATTATATGATTACATTTCAGAGACAAATGTTATTGATTATAAGCACAGAAGAAACAATAATCACTTTTTAGCTGAATGATTTTGTTACCTCTTCATCTGTAATTTTATTATCACTTCACCAAAAGGCAACAAAGATGCTTAAATTAATGAAAAGCTTAAGGTGTCTCAAGCAAATTAATACCAAAGAGAATTCCGAGGAGAACAATGTCTTTATTGAGGAGCAGAATGGCAGAGATACAAAAGTACTTAATTGCTACAGCCAGCTCAGTTTCCAGTGTTGGTAGCAGTGAAGGAGTTAATACCTGGGTGTTAATCATACAGAGAATTTCCTTGTGACATGAAGTGCTTGTAGATAAGCAGTAATATGCCTTGTTTTACGGGTTTTCTGTAGCTGGGGCAGGGTCCCTTGCTGCACAGCATATATTGAGAAAGACAGATACAGAGAACAGAGGTAATAGCTTTCCATGTCACAGCAATATAAACGAGACAGTTTTTATAAACTGGAAACATGGCTTTAATAGTAGTTCTATACAAGAAAAATCTCTCTGAAAACAATGATATAGATGGGAATTTTTTCCCCTTCCTAAGCAGAGGTGAAAAGGAAAGCCAAGCAACCCACATAAATCTATTTTCAAGCCTCATGGGAAACCCCATAGGTGAATTATGAGTCATAATAAGAATTATTTGTTGTACTACTGTATGCAATCAATCAGCAATTCAGACGTAGAAGATTTTTACCCTCTGTCTCTATCAGATAAACCCCATAACCCTTTCAGAGGACTTTAAACCAGATGTAAATTGATGTGGAGCATGAGCAACTCCCAATACAGCCATATTCAGAGTGACACTTCCCCTCCTTCAGGGGGCTCTCAAACTTCTTCCACTCAGAATATCAAAGCTACCAAAGCAGGAAAATAAAAATAAAAATTAAAGTCTCATCTTCCCATGCTCCCAGCTGCACAATCTGATGGTTCCTGGACAGGTGAAAAATCCTGGCAGAGGAGTGAAAAGAAGCTGGGCATTTATAAGCAATGTGATGTCCTAGAAAATAGTGAATGGCAACATTTTTTAATGAAGTCCGGCTGAGGAGACATGATACTGGCAACATGTGTGCGTGTTTATCTGTCCTGAAGCCACACAGGCTTCAAGTAAAATATGAAGTGGAGAAAATATTCTACAGAGTGAGCAGTGTGGTAGGAGTGGAAACGCAGAAAACATAAGGAAAGGTAATTTTCACTTTGCCCTCTACCCCTTGCTTGTCCCAGAGTCTCACTAGCAGTCAATTATTATAGATGTTTTTATGCAATGTTCCAGAACAGCAAAGTTGAGACTCCTTATAAAGGAGAGCATATTAGATAACAGCCTCTCTGCTACTACACATTAATTTATATTTTCCCTCTGTAAACCCCACGCCAAATTTTGTCATGATCTTCTACAGCACAGAAGAACATGGAAAACACTGGAAAAGCAAGATTCCGTGAATAACAGAACACATTTGTTTGGTTCTTTATGGGTTTGGTTGAGTTTACCTAAACAAAAAGTGTGCACAGTCCTAAACAGAGACTGCTATCCAGGCTCTGATTCATCCCATTGAGATCTCTGCATTTTGGGTAAATGTGTGTGAAATTTGTCAGAGGACTCTGAGCCTCAGACACAATACCCTTCACATATCCCCCAGGGAAGCCCAGCCAACCACAGCAGCAATCTCATGAAGAACCTTCCCCAGTTCATCCCCAAGAGCAATTTCATAGCCCACAAATTCCACAACCGTCTGATCACATTTACATTTTTCCAGCTTGGCAAACAGGTTATTATGGTGGAGGCATTTGAGGACAAGTTGAACATGCCAACTGTGTTGTTTCTGGGCTCCCAAAATAAATGTGGGTGTCATCCAGACATGCTGCTACATCCTAGTCTAACATCTTCCTCTCAAAGTTGTAAATAAAATGCTGGAATGTTGCTGGAGCATTAGAATGGCAAGGAATAGGACAGGATTTACCTGTACTAACTGCAGAAAGAGATCTGCTCTCAGTGGCCTGTCAGAGGAGTTTATGTTCCCTGAAAAGGCATGTTTGTTCAAGAGCTTTAAATAGGTAATTAATAAGATGCAGAGGCTATTAACTCTCAACTGTGATTAGAGCAGGGCTCAGTCACTTACAAAAAAACTTCAAGAGGCCAGAACCTTATTTGACAAAGTCCTGGTTATCCACTTAAGGCGTCAAAATGGGAATTCCTTGGCAATCCTTTAAATGAGGTAGTCCCATGTATCCCCAGCTTCTGACTCAGACAGCAAATACCTTCTAGAGCCAAAAAATCACTGATTCAGACCAGAAGTTAACAGGTGAAGCATGGTACCTGCCCTCTGATAATATTCCTAGCACAAAGACTTTAGTACCTCACAGGCAGTTAGTCAAATCAGCTTGTGGCTCCAGTGTGGGGCACAGCCATTACATAAAACCTCCACTTTGTTGCATCCTGTTATGAGGGAATCTGAGTCTCTCTCAAATATGCCAATCAAAAGAAATCCAAGGGCAATACTCTGAACTGAACTAGAATTTGTGGAAAGACCACTGGACAAACAATTGCTGAGCATGATGGAGCAATATGCAGACTCTATCAATTCAAACAGAAGTTACTTGCTTTGGTTTTGAACAGTGAATCATGAAATACAGGTCTCAGCATTAGCAGGCATGAGCAGAACTGAGAGCTATCAATTGACTCTAGAATCACACTTGAACTGAAAAAGAGCACAGTATAGACTGTTCAGAAATCCAGAATTCAATTTATATGCAAAAAGTTCCTGGATATCCTTCATTGGATGCAGGGGGAAAGAGAATAACAAAGGATGAGGAAAAGGCTGAAGTACTTAATGCCTTCTTTGCCTCAGTTTTTAACAATAAGACCTGTTGGCCTTTGGATATGCATCTTTCACCTTCCTGACATGGAAGACAGGGACAGGAAGAGAAAGGATCCTCCAGAACCTTCAGTGGTGACCTGCTACACCACTTAGACACTAATACATTTTTGGGGATGGATGGATCTCACAAAGGTACTCAGGCAGCTGTCCAAAATGCTCACCAAGCACCTTCAATCATTGATCAGCAGTCCCGGCTCACTGGAGAGGTTCCAGTTATCTAGAGGCCAATAAATCAACACCCATCTACAAAAAGTGCAGGAAGAAGGATCCAGGGAGCAACATCTCTGCCAGTATGACATCGGGGAGGTTATGCAGTAGATCTTGAATGCCATCACACAGCACACTTAGAACGACCAGGGAATCAGGCCCAGACAGCATGGGTTTGTGAAAGGCAGGTCCTGCTTGACTAACCTGATCTCCTTCTATTACAAGGTGATCCACAGTGGATGAGGGAAAGGCTGTGGATGTTGTTTAGCTGGGCTAGGTAAAGCCTTTGATACCACTTCCCCTATCATTCTCCTGAAGAACTGGCTTCTCACATCTTGGACAGGCAAACAACTTTGCTGGGAAAAAAACTTCCTGGATGGCCAGGCCCAGAGAGTGATGGTGGAGAGAATTACATCCAGCTGGCAGGAAATCATAAGAGGCACTCCTCAGGCTCAGTGTTGGGGACACGCCTGTTAATATCTTTATGAATGATCTGGAAAATGAGTGCACTCTCCACAAGTTAGGGTCATGGTTTGGTGGTGGTCTTGGCAGCACTGGATTAATGGCTAAAGGTGTTTTCCAACCTTAATGATTTTATGATTCTATGTTGAATTTAGCCATCAACCAAGTCTAGGTGCCTGATCAGAGTAAGGTTTGCAAAAGAAAGAATCATCGACAAATTTTACTGTGATTGAAAATCAACTTCTTATAGCAGAATTAGTTGCCATCAGACTTGCACATCTTGTACAATAGGATCTACTAGGGTTCACTGTTTACCCAGTGGGTGGCACTCCACTAACCTGAATTATGGTATTTGGCAAGTTAGGGAGTCAATCTATCAGTCAAAAATTACAGCACTCATCTTTCAGACAATGGATTGCAACTGCCAATGAAATTACACCAGCTTTCATCGCATACATGGAGCGAGACAAACTTAAACTGAAAAAACAACCAACAACCAAGTAACCAACCAAAAAAGATAGCATGATGCAGACGAGCAAATTCACTACCATTCATGCACTTTATGCCCTTCACCTGCCTTCCTGTTCCTAGACCTTAGATTGTGGCCCTTAACACGAAAAACCTACAAAAAAATCTGAATTTATTTTGGAACTCTAAGCATTTGAAGATTAGCAAAAATGAAGTCACAAAGTTGTAGTGACAATCTGAGATAAACTAATAGGCAAGTCAGTGTGGAAAATAAACAGTGAGATGTGGCTACTGTTTCCACAGATGGACCTGTCTATAACCTGTGGGTTACAGACAACACAGGCTTCCCCCAAGTTTGCAAACATTAAACCCCAAGCAAAAATTTCCCTTCAGCTGTTTTTCTCACCACCACCTTCCAATCACCTCCATAAATACAGGTTCACATGAAGGCCACTTGAGGCACTGGTAACCACTTACGAAAAAGAGGCTACCACTAGCTTCCTTTGACTGTATGCAATCCCTGTTGGAAAAGAAGACCAAAGTTGTGGTGCCTGTTGGCCCCTCAGCACAGTATCCTGTTTTTGGCTCCCTGCACTTTCATTTCCTCTGTTTCCCAGTCACAAAAGCAATTAATGTCCCTTCTGTCCCTCTCAGCCCTCCAAGTTACTCCTTGGGAAGGTCTCACTTGCTGGGGAGTGCTGCAGGCTCCACCACCAATTAGAAGATCTAGCACCACAGTGCCAGTTTTGGCCAGAGCCTACCGCCATCCAGGCCCACTTCCTAAACACCTTGATGTCTCTGCTTCCCCTAACATCTTACTCTTTTCTCTCCTACACCTTTGGCAATGTCCTATTATGGACTGTGCATGTGAATGCTCATGGGATATTGAGCTTGTTATGGAACATACAGAACAGTAATTATTTCAACCAACCCATTGTTTCAGCAATACCTAAATTAGTACCCCACGGAGGCAAATAAACCCTAAATACTGACCCAAACTCTGGTTCTGATTGACAGCTAGCACAACTTCATGTTTCCAGCAAAAATCACCAAAAAAACAACACTGAAGTTTATGAATTTTATCATGCAGTAGCAGCCATAGAACACGTCACTGCTGTTACCAACTTTTCCTGAATTTAGTGGGGCAAATTAAAGGTGAATGGTTTCATTTTTTAACCAAAAGCCTAATCTTTTTGAAACAATGTATTTTCATTAATAAGTTTAAATTCAGATCATCCCTTTTGAGGGCATTCTGTCTGGGCAGTCCTGTGGTGTTATATTACTCTATTGCTCTGCAAACATTTTTTATATATTCTGTTCCTTCTCCATTACCACCACTTCCTTACTCTTGGGACAAAAGGATCTTTTCCCTGATATTTTAAAGCATTAAAACAGCTCGAGGGGTAAAGAAAACATTTTTCATGTAATCTTTGAAAAGTTTAGTTGTCAAGGAGACCAAGACCTTAGCGACCAGGTATGGAGGCCTGTTCAGCTTGCTAACATGATTGTGAAAGAAGGTGCAAGGATGCCAGTATACCTGGAGGCAAACATGCTTAGTGTTTCAGGAGCGTCTTGCTTCCTGACATACCTTTATTACACAACAAAACAGTGACTCAGATTTTCTTCTCTCTGGATGGTATCATCTGGTGAGAAAAACATGGTTAAAGGACCTTACTTGGATGATATATTGCCTCAATAAATCGCTGGATTGAGGTATGCTCTGGAAATGTCATTCACAGACTGACACTTTCCAAAGAAGAACGGGTCCAAGAGCACATTTTATATAATTGCAGAATAAATGACAGTCAAAAAATAACAAATTGGAGAGATGCTTTCCTAACTCCAGGCAAAAGGGACACAATCAAATGAGTCTTTCTCTGATATTACTTCTGTTGCCAGGATAGGGACATGTCACAGAATGCCCAGGCTGAGACAGAGAGAGGTAGATGCTTGGCATTTTCAATTTTTGCAAAAGTCAAATTTTATTTGCAGGTTTTATGTCTGTCCATAGCCTGTTTGCTAGCATTGGGACCTCGAGAAGTGGACAGCATTTCACAGGAGACAATGCTTTTGTAAGGTTAACCACTAAAGCAAACTATTTGTAAATATTTTAGAAGTAAATACAGAAAAAGCATTTGAAGTCTGAAAGAGCCATGGATTTGCACCTCAAATACACCTAAAATTGAATAAAACATAATAAATAGTGAATATAATTAAAAAACATTTTGTGATAAAGTGCATTGATAAGCATGTGCAAGGAACACCAGTATAAAACTCAGAAGCCCCTAGAGATCACTGTCAGAATCAGAGTTAGTGAACATCTGTGTCAATGATTTAGAGAATGCAGTGTATGGATAATAGCAGGGCCTTTTTCAGATTGTCAAGTGCCACACTGTCCATAAGGAACTCCAAAAGCCAATCCAGGGACTGTGCACAACACTTGGGCTGGTGAGCTTCCATGTGGATCATTATGAAGTTCTGTATCAAGGGAAGAATAACCTAGACTTTGCTTACCTGATGCTGTATTCAGAACAGTTTTCATTAGTGGAGATGCTAATGGAGTCATCAATAACAGCTCTTTGCAATTCTGAGAGAAGCTTGCAACACCAGTCATAAAATGCTGGGTGTCATTAGGAAGGACAGTCGCAACAAAACCAAGAAAATCATTTTGCCACTGGGGACACCTTGCTCCACCCATATTTTTAACATGTTTGCAGTTCTGGTCTGTGCATCTTAAGACAGAACAGAACAGGAGACAGACTAGAATTAGAAAAAAAAAAAAAAAAAAAAAACCACACCTAAAAAAACCACAGAGAAGAGAAATTAAAGTGATAGAGAAGGTGTAGCAGTAAATTTAAAAAACAAAGAGAATAAGGAATCTATACATGAGAAATATATGGTAAAATAGGACAAATTATTAAACACCATACTACCATGTGCTATCTAAAATACTGTCCTTTGTATTTTTGGTTTAGTTTTTTTCTTGCTCAGTGCATTTCTTCCAAAGTCCAAATGTGTTTTCCAACTGGCCCATTGTTCAGGGATCTAGTTTAAGTGTACTTTAAAGATGAAAAAGTGCAGACTACAGCAAGTTGCTACTTTGCATGAGTGCTAATAAAATGCCTACCTAGCAACAACTTCTTGTTTGAATGAAATCACTCTTCTGTGTACACCACAGCCTTCCAAACCAGGACACTTGTCACATCCTGCCCAGCAGCAGTGGCCTGGAATAAATATAAGGAAAACTAATACAGCAAAGAACACAACCACCAACACTGGTGGATGTGTTATTAAAACAGACATTACCAAGACAGGGAAAGGTGTATGATAAGTTTAACTCATGGTAAAATAGAGAGAGAATAGCTACTCCTACTGCAAGGAAAAAGCATTTCTCAGTTAAAAAGCTTTTTAGGGTTACTTGGATCTCCTGAAACACGTTGAACAACTACAGTGTGAATTCTCAGTCTGATCAGTTCCACTCCTCTAATGCTTCCTAGATATTTAGCATTTGTACACCAATACTTACATCTCTGGTTCCCACAAGTCAGCTTCCATACAACAGTTTTAAAATAATGGCAGGTAACAGACGAGTCCATATTCTATTTAAGAGTCCCATTTTCAAAAGCATAGAGTTAGCTTGCACTTGTTTTGATTTTCCTTTTATTTCAAGTACTTTTAACTGCCTTTCATTCACAGTTTTAGGGTATCAGTTAAAGCAGGTCTAATTCCATGAATTGTTTTGGTAGACAGCTTCTTGCAAGGAAGAGGTGGTTCAATCTAGATTTTTTGTTGAAAAGTATTGTGGTTGTTTCTTGCTTATTTGCTAGTCGGTTTTCATATTGGAAGTGAGTGGGGAAGGGCAAAACAAGAACTATTTTTCATAACAATTGCAGTACATTTTTGTTCAATAACACAGAGGTTGACCAAGCCAAGCTCAGCAGCACTGTGTGGCCAGTCAAAAATTTTCCCAATGGAAATCCCAGATTTATATTTTTTTAACCCTTATGAACTTATGCTTTTTGCACCTCCACTAGTATATTCAGTAAGTGTATTTTTTTCAAAAAATGAACACTCACAAGTTTCAACAATTTCCTCCAAAAACTAAAAAATTCACACACAACCAATTTTTATGACTAATAGACACTTTCATGCACTCTCTTTCATTTCCTGTCCAGTGAGCAGTCTAGCAGAGATCACTTAGACAAATATCTTCATTTTGTGTTGAAATGAGCATGCTTTTTGTGGACAAAACCCCCAACATTTATGGCTTTTATGCTAGTTCATCTTTTTATCATAGCAGCAAACAGACAAAAGAACTTCTTAACATTTAAAGCTCTGGGAAAAAGAGAAAGTATAAAACACACACACAAGAGCCACTTGTTTCCTCATTGAGTCGACATGACCTTGCACATGAGTAGAAGTGAGGAAGGACAGGGCATACATAGGTCTTTTAAAATAGGAATAGGATTCTGCTATGGTTGACAATCCCAATCTTCTTAAGAGGATAAAAAATGATATTTCAATCCCACCTCTGTTTAATTTTCCTCCCCATTCGGGGGACTAAATGCAATATTGTTTTTTTGATCCTTACTAATTATTCTCCTTTTTTATCCCAGCCCCAAATCCATTGGAGCATCATAGCAGTTTTCAAATTAATTATTAGATTTTTTTCCCTTGACTCATTTCTGACACTTTTATTAGAAAAGTGATTGATATATTAACACCATTAATTACTTATTTGACCCATTAATTTTGTCTATCTGCACAGACCTAATTGAAACAGCCTACACTGATTCTAGGATCTCATTTTGCCGATCGAAAATTAATTTTCAGGTACTCTTGACTGCTGAGTCTGTGTGAGGGTGAGAAACACTGTTCCCATCTCACACATCTGTTTAATATTCCCACATTTCTTACTCAGTCCCAAAAAGACATTCAGATTCTGCCCCTGAAAGATTTCTATGAGCTTCGTTCTCTTCCCTCAATAAACAAGACTACCTCAATAGGCCTCCATAAATGACAGTTCCCGTTCATTTGACATAATTTGCCTTTCCACCATCAAGCTAGATTTCTTCAATAGACTCTTAATTATTCTAACTCCATTATCTAATGCTATTGTAAATGTTTAAATAATATTTTATATAGTTCTGGTCCCACTGAAGTTAATGGGAATATTGCTGTTGCCTTAATTAAGATCAAGATAAAACTTATATTGTTTAATTTGTCACATATTAGTGTTGGGTAAAAACAACATAGTTAGTATTCAGAGGTACTAAACAGACCCAGCTCCCAGACTAGAACTGGCAGGGCCTCAACACTTCTCAGGAGAAGTCTGGGAGGCTGTGCTGCACAGTGGGCGAGAAGAGAAGGGAGCAGTCGCAGGGTCGTGCACTCTGCTGCGTCTCGGCAGCCCCAGAAGGCTTCCCACGCTCTGGGATGCTCAAAGCCTTTAAATGGAGCGCTCGAGTCAGGATTCGTCAAAAGACAGGAAAAACACAGAAGTGAGAAAACGGAGAAAAGCCTTCCCCAATGTGAGAACAAACCAGATACATTTTTCCAAATTATTTGATCAAAAATCTGGACAATTTTAAGTGAAGCATTTTTAAAAATCTTTGGCAAAACACACTGTGTGCATTGATCAGATCTGGTTCAAAATGAAATACATCTTTTAAACCAGAAACTAGATATTATTAATATGAAGATTTTTTGGCTGGTGACCATTTAGCTTTCATTAAAATTTAAAAAATAAATTACAAGCTTTTTTCAGCAAAAGCCATGGCTATTCTTATACTGTGAATAAAGCCATTCACTTAAAAAAACTGAAGAGAGAAACTAGAATTTAATGTTTCTTACAGGTCTAATATTGTATTCTTTTCTCTTGTACAATGCCAGCTTCAGCAGAAAAAAACCTAAGAACGGATTAATTTGTGACATCTTTGTTATGTTCACGGCCAAGATATGATCACACCTACATGATAAAATCTCACAGCGCATTACTTCCAGGCTTCTGTGGAGGTGCCTCTCCCAAGGGTCTGGCTTACCAGAGTGACACCTTCCACAGAGACATCCGAAATTCCACTGAGACCTCAGTTCTGTCACTGGGAAAGTCCCCCAGACACTTCCTCATTTCTCTACAGATGTATTCATCCCACTAGGCTGGTGACTTTCAGGACTGTAATCAATAAAGGCTGCCCAGGGACTGTTTCACCTCCTGTTTTGGGGAAAGGGTACAGCAAAAAATTTTGCATGGCCAGGTTTTGGTCCTGGAGTTTTACAGGGGTGGCTTCTGTGAGAAGCTGCCAGAAGCTTCCTCCATGTCCAACAGAGCCAATGCCTGCCAGCTCCATTATGAACCTGCACTGCCCAAGGCTGGGCCAACCAGAAATGGTGGGAACATATGTAAGAAGGAAAAACATAGTTATTGTGCAGATGTAATTGCAGCCAGAGAAAAGCTGCAAGAGAGAGAATTGTGACCTTGCAGACACCAAGGTCAGTGAAGGAGGGAGAGGAGGTGCTCCAGGGTGCTGGAGCTGAGCTTCCCCTACTGCCCATGGTGAAGACAATACCACAGAGGGCCTCAAGGATGCAGAGATCCACCTGCAGCCCGTGAAGCAGATCCATGCCAGAATAGGTGAATGCCTGAAAAAGAAGCTGTGAATCCTTGGGAAGCCCATGCTGGAGCAGGCTCCTGGCAGGGACCTGTAGACCCATGGAGAGAGGAGCCCACACTGGAACAGGTTCTTGATAGGACTTGTGACCCCATGGGGACCCACGCTGGAGCAGCCTGTGCCTGAAGGACTGTGCCCCATGGCAAAATGACCCACATTGCAGCAGCTCATGGAGAACTGCTGCCTGTGGGATGAACCCATGTGGGAGAAGTGTGCAGAAGGTGAACTTCCTCTTTCCTGTGGAAGGGACCCCACACTGAAGCAGGGGAAAGACTCCTCTTCTTGAGCAGCAGCAGAAACAATATGTGATGAACTAACCACAACCCCCATTCCCTGTGTCCCTGCACTTCTGGGGTAGGACTGGGAAGAAGGGAAGGGTGGGGGCAATGTGTTTTTAAGATTTATTTTACTTCTTATTCTCCTGCTCTGATTTTGTTAGTAATAAATTCAGCTAACATCCCTAAGCTGAGTCTACTTTCCCCAAAATGGTATTTGGTGAGTGATCTCTCACAGTCCTCATCTCAACCCTTGAATTGTTTGCTATATTTTCTCTTCCCTGTTCAGCTGACGAGAGGCTCTGGTGTGGATATGGCATCCAGCCAGGGTCAGCCTACTATGATATTGCTGCTGCTTCAGAAGGCAGAGGAGCAGAATGGGCTACTGAAAGCAACCAATGTCCCAAGACAGGTATTTATGGCTAACTCCTCTCAGTTTCACCCTGTCCTTCTCTCGCTGTTTGTGACCCATTTATTACCATGTCATCTCCTACTAGCCTCAAAGAAAGCCAAGCCTCAACTTCTTCCCAGAAGCCAAGTGGAGAGGGTATTGAAACGCTGAAAACAGCGTCCCTTATCTCTGCAGCATGTCTGGATATGATGAGCAGTGAACTCTGAAAGGCAGGAAAAAGGTCATAGGTGATTTCATTTTAAAATATATGTGCAAAAAGAAAGGATGAAATTCCCCAGTGGGCTCATTTGCGGGGATTTCAACATGTATCCAGAGCTACCAGGTCTGAGCCCTGATAATGACTTTCTGCTTATCAGAACTGGGAATCCTGAAAATACATTGCTTCAAATTCTTAAGCACTCTTGATGATTTTTTTATTTATTCAAGACTCTGATTCATCCTGTCCTTCACCTCTTCATGAGTCTTCCAATGTTGCCCTCTCTTCCTAGATTGCTAGAAGCATCTTGCCAGTGAATAGGATCTATTCAGTGAGTTTAGAAGTAAGGTTGTTTTGTCACAAAGCTGAGACGTAATGTCCTACAGCTGGAGGCACTAAGAGGCTCCTTTCTGTCTCTTTTTCATTGATTCACAATATTCCACAATGCAATGAAAAGCGTCTAGATGCCTACCCTACATCACTGAGGAATTTGCTTTGGGAATTTGCTCTCCGAGAGCTCCCAAACGATAAGGCTATCTTTTACTGCCACTTGTTCAAGACAAAGGTGAAATGTCTTTAAACTGGTCCCTAGAAAGAGATTGCTAGACCAGTAACAGATTTCTGAATTATTGGTAGGATCTTGTGGTCTGAACTTCCTATAAGCCCCCAGAGGTAGAAACTCATTCTGCAGTTCAGACCTTCACTTTACGTTGGAGTTCCCATTGTTTTTTCAACCGCTATCCTGATTTGCCCCATGACGTTCTATTCCACTGTAACATATACTCAATAATTCACACTTGCTGCCCAAATTAACCTACCTATTACTTGCTTACATTAGTCCTAAACATCAGTGTAGCAAGCAAATCAATGAGAGTGTCCCTCTGCTAGAACACTGTGGTCTTTGTAACTAATGACAGTGCTGTGCTTTCATCATGTTCCTAATCTTATGGTTCTATAACTCTACTCTAGCTTGATATTTATTTGTATTGGAAGAGAATAGCAAATACATACTACAAAGTGCCTACTACAAAGCAATACTTGTATATAAAAGCACTTTCAGGCATTTATAATATTTACTGTAGGTCATCAAATATATTCCCTGCTGTGAAAGATCGTCTTTGTTGTTCTTAGGCTCTTCTACTTTTTTCATCTTTCACAAAGAGAAACATCCTTATCTGTGCATACCCACTCTAACACAAACTGTAATCTTCAGCTTTTATCTGTATTGTTCTTGGGGAAAAATACATCATTTCATATGAGCAGAGCTAAATCTGAGTAAAATATGTTACAAATCTATTAATCTATAGCAGTACAGCTCTTAAACACATTCTGGGCAGGTTTCAAATATCTGCATTGTTTGTCAGAGCCATAAACAGCTTGATATGGAAATCAAAAGCTTGATATGGAACGGGATTTTAATTTATTTCATTTCTAAAAAGCACATAAAGAGGTATATTCTTAATGTCAATTTTCTGTCATGGGACTTTAAGAAAATCTCAGAGTATAGCAAGACCTGACTGAAAGATAGCACTTGGGGTCTCCAGCCACAAAGATCACACACCTCAAAGCAACAAAAGATTATCCTTTATTCTTCATCTCTCTTTGCCCTTTGGAAATGCTAACCTACTGTATATAAAAACTGTGCATAGCCTGCCTGGTGAAAACCATCACCAAACACCTCCAAATGGTTTTCCTCTGTGTTAATTTGCTTCTTGGCAGTCACTATTTTTAAATGCTATTGCATTACACTTCCACAGTTGAGCTCATATGTAAGATCAGATTTTGTATTCAAATATTCAGCTCGAGAAAAAAAAAGAGATCAAAAAATACGCCTGTTCTGTGCATATTGATCTCAACTGCCACTTCCCAACTCTTAAACTGAGAGCTAAACCAATCTCCCAGTGACATTAACTCAGGTTGCTCTAAGCTCAGTTGCTTGTCATCAGCCCACATAGACAGCTAGGTGTCTTGGGATGGAGGGATGTGCTGCTGGCCGTGAGCAGAGCTGCAGCAGTTCTCAGCACCAAGCAGGACTCAGACTGGTGGGATCTCTCAGTCTTGGCTTTGCTGGCATACTGCCATCAGACCACAGCCATGGCCTGGGCTGCATGACAAATATTTTGATTATTATTTAAAGGAAACAAGGATGCAAAGCCAAACCCAAGAAAACAGGGAGTTGTACAGTCTGAAGATGCAATTCTGTTTATAGAGAAAAATGCAGTTTTAAAAATCCTTGTGTTTTTGTGGGATGCTTCAAGAATGATTGAGTTCTTTTCAGAATTATTCAGATTGTGGATTTTGAATATTTTGCAAGTCTGGATGTAAGGTCTTTAGTTTTGGTGTCTGTAACACAGGAACACAGCTTAAAATACCTAGTCTTTAAAGTGTAGGTGTTTAAGAATAGGCCGGTTGGACAAAGGATTTAGAGCCCTGTAGAAATGAATTTTTCATTGGGCATCTATCTGTTGGTAATTTCTCTGAACTTTCAAAAACTTTTCAAAACATTTTTTGCCTTTTTTTTTATTTGAACTTTAAAAAAAAATCTTAGCAGATTATAAGCAAAGTAATAAGTAGAGGGTTTGCATTTTTAATAAAAGTCTCACCTCAGTGGCATTTTCTCTAATCACAACACATGTACTATAAATAATGGAAAGAAAGACATCTCCTGCCCTCAAACAAATAAAGTTTGCTTTTTAACTTATGAAGATTACTGAAAGACAGAAAGCTACATGCAGAGTTTGCTCTCAGGAGTTTTCTCTGTGTCAATGGGGAAAATCAATGGGGAAAGAGACTAATCCCAAGTAGGCTTCTTGTGCCAGAAAAATCCATCACACCTTCCTTTCCTAAAAGGCTCAAAGAAACAGTGAAAGAAGGGAAGGGAGTTAAAACTGACACTGGAAAGAAGTGTACAGAGTAGGTAAGAGCTTGCATAGCTGTAATGTACTTCACACATGCAGCTCTACCTGAAGTCTAAACCAGTTCAACACACCCAAGTGCATGGTCCTACACCTGGGTCAGAGCAAGCCTAGGCACACCTACAGCCTGAGCAGAGAAGTGATAGAGAAAAGCCCTGAAGAGAAGTACTTGGGGGTGATGGTTGGTGAAAAACTCAACATGAGCAGGGAGTGTGTGCTGGCAGCCCAGAAAGCCATTGGAATCCTGGGCTGCATCAAAAGGAGCATGGCCAGCAGGTCGAGGGAGGGGATTCTGTCCCTCGGCTCTGCTCTTGCAGAGGCCCCATCTGGAATGCTCTGTACAGTTCTGGCGCTCCAACAGAAGAAGACATGGAACTGTTGGAGCAAGTGCAGAAGAGGGCCATGAAGTTGATAAGGGGACTAGAGCACCAACCAGCACTGGCAGAGTGGATAGACTTGAATTGCTACCTGGATATTTGAGGAAGCACTGTTTCAGCTGTAAGTCGAGCTACTCTGCTACATGTTACTAAAATGAGAAACAGGTAGGCTAAGCCTATGCTTAATTCTACAAGGTGCTGAGCAATCTAGTCTTAAATGAGATGTGACTTAAGTATTTTAGGGGTCTGTGAACAGGTGACTCTGTCTAAAAGGATTAAACTTTTCCTTAACACCACTGCTAAGCATGTTCATGAAAGGCAAAGTTCACAGCAAGAGTTCTTTAATTAAAGAGAGCATATTAGCAAAGAAGGCAAGCTTTTAATTGCAATTTCACAAACATTTAATAATATAAAGAGAGTATTACATACCAAATAATAGTGCTGCCATGATACTATTAATCATTGCGTTCATTTTTCCTGAAAAAGAGCAGCATTCAATCTCAGATTAGTTATCTCAGTATCAGAGAGTTGGTAACTCATTCAAATCATGTCCTTATTTCATGGCTACGGAAGCACATCATTTTGCTAGAAAAGTGAAACATCAAAATCTCACAGTGCTTTCTTTTTCTTTTTAAGCATACAATGGACTAAATTCTGACCTTGGTTACACCCATAACTTCAGAATTGTATGGATGAAACTAACAACAAAATAGGGCCAACTTTGTGAGCCTTTCTACATATGTTTAATTGAGCTAACCAAGTGGGACAGGGTTTTGTGCACAAAGGACTTTTGTATTTGATTTTATTGTAAAAAAATTTTTTCCCCATCTCTGCCTCACTCCTTAAAAAAAAATAAAGATGAAGCAAGCAGGAACAATGCTAATTACATTTTGTATGCAGTAAGAATGGGCAGGAGGATGGGGAGGCATGGAAAACAGGCCCCTGCAGAAAATGTGTGGAGGATGAAAACAAAGTTCTCCTGAGATGGATAGAAGTTTCAGTTCCACAGGCTTTGAAATGAATGGTTCAGATGTTGTGAACACAATGGATTGTAATGATGATTACTTTTGCCAATGCCTATGGTGATGTTATAAGCTAATTATATTAGTCATTTACGCAAAGGCAAGATGCCTTTGATAACTACTATTTGGAGCAACAATTCAGCATGTTGAGTCACTGTTAAGTCACTCTTAGAGACAGACTCCAATTCAACTTACACCCAAATGAGTCTTCAGCAACTTTGTTGGACACAGCAGTTTTACTCTGCATTTAAACCTTTATAGAAACATCCAGTTCTGGCTATCTTTCTATATGCATTCCTTTTTAATTTTTCACAGTTTGTCTTAATCACCTAATCCACATCTCATGGGATTGCATTAATGCACATACTATATCTGAAGATACCTGATGTCCATAAAAAATATTAGTCTCCATTTAGCTGTATCTATTTTGACATTTACTACTCTGATTCTTTGGAGCCATTAATTTCTCATTAAATGATAGGGAATCCAGACATATTACTCAGTGGGGAATATAAGCACCAAAATACTTTTTGTATCACTGAAAAAAATTCTCCTTTAAATCTCCCTTGAGGAATATAACTAAGCATCAGCTTTTCATGAAAACCTAAAAGTGCCCATCTTATTAACAAACCAGGGTCATGCCCACAAATCCCATCAAATTCCCCCAAGGTATGAACAACTTTTCAGAGACAGAAAAAAGGAAAATGTTAATGCCTGATGATTTTAAAGGACATCTCTCCAGGATTTTCTAGATTTTTCTGTATCATTAGAGGAAGACAGATGTGGCAACCAGCAACTTTTTTTTTTTTTATTATTTAATTTATGCTTACCAAGGCCTCTGCCAGCAAAGCTCTTCTCTGCCATTGTATCTCGATAAGCAGACCATGTCCTACCATCCTAACACAGCTCTGTTATCCACAGTGAAATATCTCTGTTGTAAAATGGAAGGCAGCAAGTGCAGGAGATATCCACCAACTTTGTGCCTGAAAATAAATCTTCATCAGAGAAGTCAGCTTTCATATGGTGGTAGCACATAAAAGGGCACTTACTCAAGACCGGCCCTTTTCTAAGGTCTTCAAGTCCACAGGTCTACAAGGCCAGAAGTGTCACAAACATCTCCTAAATCCAACATAATTTATTGCTGCAATGGTAGTAAAGAGAAATTTCTGAGCCCTCCCAAGTTAATATAGGTTAAAAGTCAGTGAGACAAATGGCAATCTTTGTGCCCATTTTGAGAACTGCACATACATTCCTCTGGTGTTGACTGATCAGTCTTCCTATGGATAAATGCTCCAGAACCTTCCCAGCCAGGAGCTTAAAATTATCCAATCCTTAGATTCTTAACAAATAAAGTCTGATTTCTCTCCTTAAGGTCATTTGGGATTCTTTACATATTCATTAATCTGATTTCTTAATAACTGTACTATAGTTTTTAGTTGAACGAAAAAAAAAATTACATCTGTAATGAATTTTCTTTGTTTTCAGGTTGTCTTCTGACCTTTGACATCTTAATCCATTTTAACCCAAAGCTTTCAAACCTTGCATTTATGACAACTATTGTGACTAGAATCCAATCAAGTCTTTATTAATAGCCACTGAATACTTAAATGTGATCTTGTGGGGAAGATCAGAGCTGTCATCATTGTTAATGGAAAATAGAAAGAGATTTTCAGAAAACTGTGTCAGGACTTCCCCAGACTCAAGTCACTTGAGACTTGCATTGCTGCATATGAGAAAAGCCTCCAGTAAGAAGAAATTGCAATTCACGTGGCAAGGATATAAAATATAAAAATTCAGAAATCATTCTTTGTCTCTGCTCACTTTTATGAGTCAGTAATTTTTACAAGTTACCTTTATTGTGTATTTCCACTTCATAAATTGCGGAAATTGTTTTCAAGCATAAAATTGAAGGAGGTACTGTTAGGGATACAATTTCTACTAATTCTTATATTAGCTAATTCCAAGCAACATGCAAGGCTCATCAGCAAGAAAGTGCTTGTGTCTACACATAATATATGTACAATGAGTATATTAATTTTTATGGCACAATTTATTCCAAACTTAGTAATTGTCAAGATCAGTGACCACACAATACTCACTGCTCCACATATCAGGGTCCATTTTCCAGCATTCTGACCAGTCCTGGTGCTGCTCCTACTTTTTTTTCCCCTCAAGGGGTCAGTTCATTGTTTGACTCCTTTGAACTTTGCCTGATGCCAGGTGTTTAGAGGTGGATGAATAGCGACAATAGTATAACACGCATTTCATGAAGAAATGACTTTGAAGGTCAGTTCCAGGAGCCTGAGCTTGAAATGCTATCTGAGTGAATACAGATTACAGGAGAGGACTTGATTCTTGACCTATGGGCTTTTTGTGCTTGCTAATTTTGAAAGACACTTTAAAGCCTCTCCTGGAGGATCTTTCTTATTTGTACTGCCTTTTATCTAACAAAGCATTTGATGTCACTTTTGCTTGAGAGCAATCACTTTCTGAGTTTAAAAGTGGGAAGAAGTTTCCTCTGTTGGATTGCTTTGTTGCTGGGTCTTTGTGACTTCCTTAACTTTCAAACACTAACTGTTCATATTTATAAATCTTATCTGCCAGGCAAGAGTGTTAGGATTTTTTTAAGTAGCCACTATGCTGTGAAATCCTACTTGATACTTGCCCAGATAACACTGGCATCCAGCTGTGTAGCTGCAGATTGAGATCCATTGACATTCAAAATCCAGTCTTCTCAAATTCCATCAAGACTTCAGTTACTTACAAACTGTTCCCTTTACAGATATTAAAGAGCCAGTGTAAAATTTACTTCTTGCAGTATGTTGGTATTTCTGTTGTTTGCATCTTGTCAAATCAGTAATATTGAGATGGAAGGGAAAATCAAAAAAGAAAATAAAACCTAAAACTGTATAAAATATTTCTTCTTCTTCCTCCCAGCTTGGTAGCAAAGTTAACATGCTGATTGACATAAATATGGCATAATGAGAAATCACAAATATTATCCACGTGATCCAGCTCCTACTTTATCATCTCATTAGGGCTTACTATTTTTGACGTATATTATTCTGAAAGTAAGTATTCAAAAATTCATAAAGGCTATGTTGTTATGGGATTTGAATGGAGAACTACATGTTCAACCAAGTGGAGTTCAGGGTAAATTTTTTGTTGGTAAGGAAATGGACTACACAATTGTATTATCTTCTCTTCTCTCCTCCCAAATAACTTGTGAATTCATTGTCCTATTTCAATCCAATCTGAAATGCCAAAGATAACTATGTTTCTATATAATTAATGAGAATTGAAAGTGGTAGGAGAGCAGGGACAAGGTTAGTATCTCTGCTGAGTTAGGCTGCCTCACCCTCTGTTTGGCTGACCAGGCAGCATTGCATCTTGCCCTGCGGCTTCCCTGCACCTAGGGGATGACATCACATGGGAAGGGAGGGAGATTAATTCAGTTCAGGGATTAAGAAACAAAAGCATTAGATCTCATTAGCTCTGCTGTTCCAGGAACAACAAACCCTCCTCCCCTCTGTCACTTCTATCCTGGTCAGCTTTTCTTTCAATATATAATAATATTAATCCTTTACAGTTCTCAGCTCTATCTGGCAAGTCCTAAACTCTCTGAAAGAGAGGACCAGTTTGAGGGGGTTTTTTTTCCACTCTTGCTCACTTAAGTAGTCTCATTAACCCCACTATTCATGTAAGCCACCTGCTGTTTGCTTGAGCAAAGAATGCATAAAAGTAAGCAGGAGCTTTGGGAAAAGTAAAATTTCTACTTATACAGTTCACATGCCCAGTGCTGCATATATTGTTAACAATGGCACTACAAACACTTCCCATAAAAGAACATTTGGGACTAGATCCGTAGCTTTTTAACTCAATAAAAGTCTGATTTCAACAGAATTTTGGATCAAAGCCATAAAAAGCAAACTACTTCTAGAACCCAGCCTTTTACAAAATGAGCGATTGCTAGTAGGTGTATCACCAACCTTCAGTATTTTAACACCACACCCTGACATATGTGATTATTCATTATTCTGTGGGAAAAAAACCTTTATATGTAAATCCTGGGAATACAGCAGATTAAAATCAGGTAGAGTACTTAAACACATTTGTAATAATTAATAAAAAATTACAAACAGGTGAGAGAGGATAACTGCCTCTGAAACATTTATTCTACTGGTAATTTTATTACCATTGAAATCTTGCCAGCCAGGAAACACCTAGAGGCTCATGTTTCACACCCAGTATTGCAGAGGTGAAAAGGTAGAACATTCTGCCTTAACAAGTATGCAAAGAGCAACTTCAAGCGGAAACAAGTTTAGCACCCAGCTCTTACTGGCTCAGCCACAGAGAAGCTCTCAATAATAACTCGCTCGGCTGTGCAGCTTCTGTGAGACTGCGAACTGCTTCTCTGGCTCCTGGCTCTGGGGAGGCATGTGGTGTGCATGCACCCTCCCCAAATTCACTTGCCCTGTGAAGGTTCCCACTAACTAGCTGCTTTTTCTGCCTGATTCTCTGCCATATATATATATATATTTTAAAAAAAGCATATCACAAGTTTATATTTAAAGAGAGCTAGCTAAGGAGCTACATTATAATCATGCAGGGTACAAACTGCGTCTTTTCGAAACCAAAAATAAAATTTTGTAGTGGAATAATTATTTATCTTCTAAAGAATAATTTTTTCTGTTGTAACATACTATACAACCCAGAGGCATAGTGATCTTTCCAGATGACAGTAATTCTCACTATCCTTATCAAAAATGACAGTTGTTCCTTTGAAGCAGATTGCCATGGCAAGGCACTAGCTGAAAAGTCAGTTTTGTTCTGTCACGATAGGAACCTATCCCAACTCTGCATACACTAACATCTTCCTTCTGTGAAAGCAAATAGAATAAATCTTTTCCATTTCTCCCCAAGATCTGTATGTCTGTTCACTGTGTGCGAAGTTGACTGGAAACCTAGAAACACAGAATAGAGCAGACAAAGTTGATCTAAACAAAGGCAGCACAAAAATATTTGCTTGGCTTCAGCCAGATTCCCTCCTCACTTGCAAATACGGGGTCTTAGAAATGCCTTTATTTAGCATACAGAACTATTCCTATTTAGGACATACAAATAAGTGTTAGGCATTTTTTCATGAATGTTGATCCATGTACTTCAGTACACGTTCTGTAATGTGATAGGAAAAAATGTGTACCAATAAACTCATAAAATGGCACTCTAAATACTTCCGTACTGGGCCTGACATAATCTCTGCCATGAGAAAGAATTGTGTTTGGTTTTTGCTTTTTAAATCCAAGGCCACAGCATTGGCTTTAACACAGATAAAATTATTGGCACCACTATTGACGTTACAGCAGCTAGTACCACTCCTGCCCAGAGTACTGGCACAGATGCAAGTAGATACACCTTGAAAGGAGCTTGTTACAGACTGAAGTCAGTCCGATTTGGCCCAGGAAGAACAAGGTTTAAAATAAGCACCAGCAAAATGGCATTTTGAATGCCAGTCTGTATCATCTAGCTCTGCAAACTGCTCTTGTATTCTTTCCCTGGGCAAAATGAAAACGTGGAAAATGAACACACTTTGGGGTGTGATATGTTCTCATAACGATCTCAGTCAAGGCACAGAAACTCGACACAGCTAATAGGGAGAAGGAAAACCTTCTAACAATCCTATGGTAGCATGGAAAAAAATCCAGATGTTTCAGGCACATAAATCTCTCTAAAGATAGAAATATAAGCTTTATATGTACATAATGTTTGGAATTGTTCAGGCAGAGACTGGTAGCTCTCCCATGCCGCTGAGGGGACCAGTAACACTATAGTGAGCACAGTCCTGTAGTAAACCAAAGGCTCACAATCATTCTTCAGGAAGGTTTCACAAACACAATTATGAATTTTAAAAAGTAATTAAATTAATTTATCTGTTCACAAATAATTCATAGAACAGGGAAAGACAAACTAGTAAGATGAGTCTGTAAAGGATAAAGATGGGTGGGAGAGAGAGTGAATCCATCTAGCTGCATGTTATATATTCATTACATCACTAAAATTTAATTTGTACCAGGAAGAAAGGAGGAGCCTTATCCCCTATCATCTTGCACATGATGAGATCATTTTCATCTGTGCAAAGTGAACATGGGGTCTTATTCCATCAGAATCCTGCATTCCCATTTAAGGATTTTACATCTACCACACACTGGTCTAACTGACCAGACATATTATCACCTCAGGCATATTGTCAGCCTGCATATGGAGCTAGCTAGGATTAGCTAAAAGATGCAGTTGGAATTATTTTTATAAATAGGAAATAAATAGCACAGGATGGGGGAGAGAATGCTGGCTTATGGTAGTAAAGGTGGTTTAGCATTATATATATATATATCTATATATAGATATATATATATATACATAAGAAGATATACATGTGGAAAATTTATACTTTGTTATAATTTGTTAGCACTCTGGACACATCATTTTTCATCATGTACTGTGAATGAGAGGAAGATACACTTTATAAGAATCCTCCATGCTTATATTATAGCATCATTCTCTCTTAATAGCCTTCTGGCTATCCACATGCTTCATAGTAGAAATTATCTGCCAAAATCACTTAATGCTGAAGATATCATGGGACTGCAGGAAAAAGTCCACATTGTAGTTTGTCTTCATTTCTTCTTCGATTTCTTTATTTTTCCATCAATCACAATAGTTGATTCCTTAATGGTGCCCTTGAGAGTCTCTACCAAGAAAGCAGAAAGTCCACAGACTCTCTCTCAGTCAGGTGTTTCAAACACTCTCTGAGGATCTTGTAAATCTTCTCTAATACAGAATGGATCATTCAGGTTCCAAAATGTTTAGTATAATCTTTCCTCCAGTCAGCCTAAGGGACCATAATCCTAAGGTTTGCAGCCCTTCCCCTAATTTTCTGAGATTTTGAAAATGTCTAGACTAATCTTAGATTCACATAAATAAGTTGCTTGACCTTTGTGTTTCACAGATATTCTGACTGGTACAAGCCAATTACAAAGAAATTTTATCACCTTTTTTTTTTTCCCTTGGGATACTCATTGCCCTTTCTGCTACAAGAAGCAGCTTTTAAGACTTCTGAAAACCTATAGTTACTGCTGATCTGACCTCAAACCACTCAGCAGCTACAAGTTCTCTCCAGGCTGCATGTTGGCAGAGAAATTTTCTTCTTTCATAACCTACAAGAATTGCCACAGTAATACATCAGTAGTAAGAATAATACCCAAAGCATGTGAAAAACTTTTAATCAACTGCTTTCATGGGGTTTTACAAAGGTGAGGAAATATTACTGCCATTTTAAGGGGAAAACCCAAGCACTGCTATATGCTCAAGGTCACCCAGTAGGGGAAGGTCAGAGCTGCAAACACAGACTTGGTTTTATAAGGCCACACATAGGATTCTAACCTTATTAACATGAGTCAGTGTTGTTCAACAGATTAACCAATCAATCACATACTGTTTCCATTTTCCATTTTAATATGGGCTCTGACACCTAGTCCCTCTAATAGCCTTGCTTAAGCCACTGAGAGGAATCACTTTTTAGAGGCTAATGTCAAGGGTTTTTCTTCCTCACATGCAAGTTAGGTTTCATAATTTTCTTCCTGACTCTTATACTTGCACAAGGATAGACATATTTAATAATTGACTTTTTTAATTGTTTGACTTCCACTGACAAGTCCTGATTGAAGCAATCTGTAGATTTGTGCCCAAAAAAAGAATTTAAGTTGCAAACCCAAGCTTTCCACCTTTCCAGGTCTAAATATGTATACATGGAACTACCCTTCACAAATATGACCTGCAAGGATGCTAGATGATACATGGTAGTTGCCTATAAGTCTCCAAAGCGCTGTATTATTTTAAATTACCATTTAAGTATCCTAAAACAGGAACAAACAGTCACAGACTACATTATGAATAACATAATTCAGCTAAATCTGCCAGGAGGTTGGAGGAATTATCTCATTGACCCAAAACCCAAATTGTCCTCTATTTGCTTATTCTGGCTGAAAACCAGCCAGTTACATCTACAAAGAACACAAACAAGATTTTCCAGCATTTCACAATATTAAGGCCTGATCAGAGTCTTTCAATAGTTTTCAGTGTCACTTCAAGTGTCACACCACTGTGTTCTGGCAGTGGATACTTGTGCACGTGGAGAATATGTGATTCGGCAGAGCATGTCCCTAGATTTCAGTGCAATCAGATTTTGATCTGAGATAGTGTCAGACCACTTATCCTCAGGAATCATGCCTGTAACATGTTATGGATTCCCAAAAGCAAAACATGTGATTTTTCCTTTTTCAGATGCCTTGCTAAAATAGACAGAAGGCAGAAAGTTAAGGAAAACAACCTGCAATTTTGACCAGCATTCACTCTAAAAACATTATCTGAAGGTGATGGGATGATATAAAGATTCAAAGAGAACAACATTTCTACTCAAAGATATAAGAGCTGTGCTAAGATGTCCTGAAATTTTCACCAACGTTTCTCAGTATTGTCCCTCTTCTATTGTCATAATTGATCTTGAAAGCTAAAATAGATAAAATAGCATATCTTTCATGGCCATGTCTACAGTACTTTGAGATAGAAGAGGTCTGGATCTTTCCTTCATTTATTGCTTATAAATGATAGAAATGACAGAACAGATGGGCAAGTTGCATGATTCTTTGCAGTGATTTTGTCTTAGTGAACACACCTCGGAACACATTCTTTTCAATGTGTACATCTCCTTTGTTTCCTACTCTTAACATTTGCAGTGGTGCTACTTGAGGAGTAGAAGGTAAGCTAAAATTTCAAATCTGATTTACTGTTTTTATGAAAAGGTTTTTAGTACAAATACTGAAATAAACATTTATGTGAAAAACACAAACTGCAAAAAGGGAAATATCTTTAGCAGGAGTAGATTTTACAAGTCTTCCTAATTTTATTACCTTACAGCAAGAGTTTCTAAGCAATCATTCCGCAAACTACACCTATTGTGAGTGCCTTAGAGAACTGAGAAGTTTCCTCATACAGTATAGCACCATTACAGAAACACCTGTGTTAAAAATAACTTCAAACTTTTCTACTCCAAAGTGTTCCTTAAGCTTTAAAATGTTTCCTTTCTTACCCAATGCTTTAATACTTGCATTTTATTCCAGACAACAACTGTGACAGCAAAAGCATCATATTTTTTTCTCTCCTTCTTCTGACAAAGGCTAGTACTTCTCTGCAGTGGTAAAATATTGCACCTACAATAACTGTAATAAACACAGACAGAGTATGGCAAGTTGGAATGAAAAAATCCATAGTATAACATTATTCATTTGGTGTTCGCTTCCTTGCCCTCATGTAAGTTACAGCTGCCACAAGTAGCACCATATTGCTCTGGAGAAAGGCCCTCATCCAGAAAGAGATAAGGAATCCACTTTGACCCCAGTATCCTACAACACTGCTGGGGTGGAACAGTAAACCCACCCTAAGTCCTGGTGTGCAGGTAAATTGCTTTTAAAGAGGAGAGTGAAGTTTTTCCCAAGATGAGTGAAGATGAGTGGGAGAGCATTGAACTGAACAAACTTAAAAATACCTGACCATGAAACTGGTTCTTGCTAACCAGAACAGAATCACTCTGTCTATTACAGCTCCCACAGGAGTACAAAAGAACAAGGTTATCTTTGCAGCGGTATTCAAGAGCATTTCCTCTTTTGGGAAAGAATTGTAAATCAGAAAAACCCACATATCTGTCTTTTATACAACGCTCCTCACCCAACTCAGGATGGCAGACACTTGAGAGGTAAGGTAAGTGGAGACTGTTGAAAAAGGGCGGAGTCCTTCTACCTCTTCACAGCCATAAAATTCAATGAGTTAGGGTCAAGTAAGGCAGCAGGGTGAGGCAGCTTGAGAAGTACAAAGCTTTTTACTTTTCACCCTTGCCCCTTGTTAACACTGAGTAGAGCCTTTTCTTTGTGCATAATACAACATTTTTATAGAATCAATAACATCTTAGACCAAAGAAAAACTACCAATAGTCTGCTTCCCAGAAATAGCACATTCCCAATTCTCGTTCACTCCTTTATCTGCCAGCTGTTTTAACTGATTAGTCAAAGGCACACTTCTTGTTGACATAAAATGTGTGGCAAAAACAAGTGTATAAATGAATAATTATTTCCAAGACTTGCAATGAGATTAAGCGCTTATTGGATTAGGAAAGTAACAGGATTTAATGGGGTCATTTATGCTGCAACTCTAGTACAAAAATGTACAGTGCATGCATACATATCAGATTACTATCTTTATAGTCCATCTATAAAGCTATAACCATTTAAATATTTTATCTATACAGCACTAATACATTTCTGGTCTCTTCTTTTTTAGTACACTACAGGTGAGTGTCCTTGGGCATCTCTGGAGTGAACACGTGACATAGCTGTTATTGCCATTAGTGAACAAGCACTTTTCAGCACGAGCTAATTTCAGTAACTTATAACTTTCCCAGATCTGGGGAGCTTTTAAGTCTCAGACACATACACAAAATGCCTCTCTCATTGCATCTCCTCCCTCTATATGTTGCTGGAGTCATGACAAGAACTGCCAGGCTTCGTTGCAGTGTTCCTACAGTTTCCCAGGAAAAATAAAGGAACAGGAAAGGATTATTTGACAAATCCACATAAGAACCACTGTATTGGTTATGTTTGGCAAGGGTTTGGCAGCAGGACAGTTGTAGGGGTGACCTCTGTGAGAAAAGGCTGGGGCCTGCCCCATGCTGGACACAGCTCCAGTGAGCTCAGCAGCAGAACAAACCACAGACACAGCTGAGCCCATCAGGGAATTTGGGCTGTCTCTGAAAACATATTTAGGAATGGGCAGAAAACATTGGACAGCCAGAGGAGGAGGAGGAGGGGGGAAAAAAGAGTGAGAAACAATAGAGGAAACACTGTATCAGAGGTGGAGGTTCCTCAGCAACCTGAAGAGAGGACCATTCAAGAGAGGTTAGATATTCTTGCAGGAACAGCAACCCAGGAAGAGTCCACACTGGAGCAGGTTTCTTCCTGAAGGATTGCAGCCCATGGAGAGGACTCTGGAGCAGGGTAAAAGTGCCAGGAGGAAGGAGCAGAAGAGAGAACTGTTATGTATTAACTGTTACCTGCATTCTCCATCCTCCCCACAATGCTCAGTGGGGCAGTGACAGGAGTCAGGACTAAAGGGAGAAGTTAAGACTGAGAATGGTGGAAGAAAAGGAGTTGTTTTAGTATTTGTGTTCTTGTTTCCCCCTACCCAAATCTATTTGAACTGGCAATAAATTAAATTAATTTTACAAAGTTAAGCCTTTTTTGCTAATGACAGTAATTGACAATTGATCTTCCTGTCCTTACCTCAACCCACAAGCTTTCTCATTCTGGTTTTTTGCTTATTTTCTCCCCCTGTCTAGCTGAGGAGGTGAAGTACAGTTGGCTGGGCATTTGGCTGCTAGCCAGGATTAACCCATCACACCATTTTTAAGTTCTGGATTGATTTTTTTCAGACACTATGATGTATAGGTGGCTTTGTGGTGCAGCGTGTGTCTGGTTTTTGGCTAATTTGAAAAAGAATGATCCTAAGCATCTGTGCCTTACTTGTAAGATCAGTATGGACATCTGAAGACAAAAAAAGAAGCTTCTGTTTTAGTCTAGACTGCAGAGCAATGAACTTCCTAATGCTATCTTGATCTAGAGTTGATCAGTAGAGTCAAGTTACTTGGTGTGGGAAATTGTGGGAGGGTCATAATAAACAGAGATGTTCACAAAAAAAGGCTGACTGAGTCCTAAAGAATACTCAAAAGTGTAGAATCAATCAAGTAAGGAAAGAGCAGTAGGTATTTCTCTATTTTGAATGACTCTGTATTTTGACTTGTATGTTTAATCTGTTATGAGTCCTTTGAAAACATGTACCTGGCAGCTTAAAATCCTGGAAAATAAGCACTAATATTGGCTGTAGGACCCTAGATATAAGTGACAGAAAACCAGACTTTTTTCCAGGAATGAAGTTAAATCAAAGATTCAGTAACTAAAGTTTTCTGGTTGTTGATGCTACCTTTCACAGGAAAATCAGAAAAAGTGAAAAACAGTGGGCAAATAGAAATTTTTTCAACAACATTTTAAACTCCATGAAATATTTACCTAAATCTGAAGTGGACTTTTCATTTTGATTTTATTTGCTTTTTAGAAACACATTTCAATGAAACTTGAACATGTATATTATATTCAAATCAGAAAAAGATACCATTTATTTTAAAGTATTGCAATGAAAAAACAAAATATGCCTTCCAATTTATTTTAAGGAGTTCAAGTGAAGTTAATTTTTGGTAGGTTGGTTGGTTTGGACAAGTAATTTGATAAAATGAAATCAAATTCTTAGACTTGTTTGATACTGCTGAACCTGCCTTTTTAATGCATATGAACAATACGTATACTGTGTGAGATGAAAAGTATTGACAAACTTTACCTGGAGCCAGACACAGTCCACCTGGAGAGTTGAAGCTCTGGAGCTGCCACAAAGGAGAAATCTGGGCCAGGTTGACAGATGGATCAGTGCTTCCTATTGATCCTAGTTAAGTTGCTTAGGTTTTTGTATACCAGACAAAGTTATAAAACATATAATAAAACCAACCAAACAAAAGGCATATTCCCTTAGATGTCCTTTTATTTAGGTAAAACTTCTTTAATAAGTAAAACAAGACTATACCTTACTCCCTCAGAAAGTGAATTTAAAATTTCATTAATATTTCACTTCCTTTAAGCTTTGTGAGCAAAGCAAGAAGTCTGGTCAAAAGAAGCAGACAGCACACAATATCAAAGTGATGACTCCAAATCTGGATTCCCTAAGTATAAGTCAATATTAAAGAGTAATGATATTGTCACCAAAACCATCTTCCCCTCTTATTGCTAGAGATGACAAACCTCTCACATTCAACCATTTAATGACAGGACCCTACTCAGAAGCATATGCTTAGCTGCAAGAAAAGGGAACATCTTGTAAAGTCTAGGAAAATCTCTCATTCTGAGAGCTGACCATGTCTCAATACCTCACTTTGGGCTCCTAGCAAATTCCTGTCCTTTATTTCTTTAATAAGTATCATGTTCGTGTTTAGACTGACCCAACAGTTGGTCTACAGGAGGTACCCAACTCTGATTCGTCAGCCTGACTTTTCCACAGAGAGAATGGGAATATTTTTGGAGGTAGAAAGGCATGGCTGACTCAGACCATCAGGTGACTGCATTATTGCAAGGAAATTGGGGTGAACGAGAGGGAAGGAAGGAAGGATACTCACCCCAGCCCATACACAACCCCTACAGCCTGGAGAGAGGGAGGATGTTGGGCAGCAACACCTCTAACAGCTCAGAGTCAGAATGGGTGGAAGGAGGTGGCAGAGGTGGAGCTGCTTCCAAGTTTCGGCAAAGGAGAAAGGGAGAGTGACCTCACCCCAGCCTGCTTTATGTGGGACAAGACAGAAAGGAAGATGGCAAAGAAGAAACCAGGCCATCTGCTTACCCAGCACACAGAAATCTGGCAGAAATACTAACTTTCAAGGTGGGAATCCTGAGGTGGGATGCTGCTGCAGAAGCTGACAAAGCTGAACCAAGACAGGAACTTGCTGAACCAAGACAGGAGCTCCTTTGGGCCTACTTCTCGTCTTAGCCCCTGTGGTGTGAGATTTGCTTGCACTGACTGTAGTCAGTGCTGAACTTCACACCTCATCTATGCTTGTGGTAACCATGACTTCATTAAGCCAAACTACTTCTGAAATTTTTCTGCCTTTTCTTACCCGAATACAGGCTTCATTTTCTGAAAGGCCAGTATATTTTTGCTTTGTGATTTTGCTGGTGAAACTTCTTCTTTGTGACAAAGGATGATGTAGCCAAACTCGATAAGGTCATTTTCCTTACTTTCATGCACTTTTCCTGTAGAAAGTGGTATGAGGGATTCTGGCTATTAGTATGTATTCCCAAGATACATAAAGAACACAATCAGTTTTCCTTAGGAAAGGGGCATACTGGAGGAAGGCAAAATTCCTACCAAGACAGAGTTCTAAGGGCCAAGTAAAGCCACCAAGTCTCCGCTGTCATGGAGCCGCACAGGATCTCCCATGCCCATGAAGTGAAATGCATTCCCACCCATCAGACAATCCCACTGACAAAGTCTTAACTCTGATTATGAATGAAGCCAGTCCTATGCTCTTTACTTCGTTTTCCTAAGTCCAAACAGATTCCATTGCTGCAGGGTTTTCTTAAGAATGGGCTTTTAACTTTTTTTTTCCTGTAATAATGGTATCTTGGACTTTCTGTACTTGCTCAGGCACTCTGAAACAGATATAGATGTACACATCTCACCCTGTTCATCCCCAAAAATCGAACATCCACATGGTCACTGACTGAAAAAACTGACTGAATTTCCCCTGAATTTTTGATTTTTCAGGATAAAATCAATAGGGAAATAACGTATCTGATACTCTTTTCTGTATCATTGTACTGGACAGTACCCAGGTCCCACCATCATAATTTGTTTATGAGGATAAAAGCACTATTATCTAAAAGGAGGCATTGTGTTCTCAGTGGTGCGCAAACAATGGTTCAAATAGTCTAGGTCTGTAACTTAATCCAAATACATTCTTTAAACTGCATTGTCAAATCTTTTCACCTTTTCCTTTTCAAAATAAAAAATATAAAATGTTATGATAGTGTGAATTTTTGGAATCAAAATTGGGCAGAAATTGGAAGATCCATAGCTGTGATTCCTGCAACTGACCTACAAGATATATCATAAACCAGCCCCACCAAAGTTCAATAAATAATATTTTATGCTGTTTGAGTTAAAAACATTTAGATAACAATGAAGTAAAACAACTTAAGGGGTTTTTGTTCCCTTTTTACTCTGTTCACATGTACATTTGCTATGCAAAGCCAGGTGACACTTTCATGAAAACTTGAGGTAAATTCACTATATATTCACTTATGTACTCACCAAACACATGGATGTTCACATACACTCTCTTATCTATATCAGTGACCAAAGCTGAAAATAAAAAACAATTTTCATGTTGTCTGCTTCTCCATCACAGTTGCAAATCTAGGGCTCGAGAACACCTTAACCAGCTTGCAGCTGTGTTATGAGAATTCATATATATATGAATCATATATATGAGAATTCACATATAAAACACAGAATTTCTACTCTTCTACCTTCTTTTTGTTCCAATAAACACAAGAAAACTGACCACACATGACTCAAAATAATTTGACCTGACACTTTATCTTTACTCTCTTCCTATTGGAAGATCATTTATCATATTTTCCTAGTTCTTTTTCTGCTATCCTCTTAACAGAGTTACTCATATCTGCCCTCTTCCAAATGCTCCCTCTGCTTTAATTCTGATCATCCATGCAGAGACATAGAAGTGATCAACTCCTTATATGAGGAGTTTGTAGACATCACCATCACCCACACAACGTCTCCCTTTTCCATATCTCTTCTGAGATCACTACAGATGGGCCTAGACTCAGGCTTCCTTTGAACACTTCTCTCCTTGCACAACTCATCCCTGTTTTCAAAAATGCTCTCTTCCCTCTGTTAGACTTAGAGCAATCTATGCATATTTGGAGACCAAAATGCAAAAGTATAATCCAAGTATCCAAGTTTACAACAGCTAATCTCAAGTTGATTTACATGACAACAGCCTCTTTGCTGAGAAGACATCACACCATTACTTCATTTCCTCTGCTGGCATCCTGTTGAAGAACAGGTAATATTTAAGATTTTAGCCTGCACTTTCAAATCCACATATACAACTAGTCTGAATTATGTTTAGGATTTGTCCTCTGCAGTCATGACTCATTGCATCAGCTACTCCCCAGATGTGAACAAAGTGTTTCTCCCAGTGCAGAAACATGTTAGTGCAGGAGACAGGACTTGGACAGCAGCTGGTGTGCATAATTAGAAAGGAATTCACTTCTGGTATGCACAGGAGGACCACAGTCATTACCTCAAATACAGCATATATCCCACCACATATCCCACAACATATATCCCACGGGGTATCCCTAAAAACACGTTCACAACAAAACAGCCTGAAAACAAAGCAAGCCAGATGGACGGACAAAGAGATGTCTTTGAGGGTATGACAGACTAAAAACGTTAGCTGCTTTCTTCACAAAAGTCACAGCTTTAAAAAATATAGCCAACACTTATCTTTAAATTGCTTAAAACACCAGCCCAATGTGTTTATGCTGCATGTACCTTGTCAGGCAGATAGTGTCCTCACTGCTCACACATGGGCACACATCTGTAGGCCAAACCCAGGTCAAACACATCAGTGTCATGCTGAAGGAATGAATCCCCATCCCACTGTGCTCATTGGAAGGGCTTATTTATACACTGAATACTTTTGTGACTGAGAGCAGATGGGACCTGGACATAGATTTGTAGAGTTTGCACAGTTTGTTTAAAATCCCTTATGTAGGTTTTAACTTCTGTCTTAATTCCTGGTTGCATATTCATTTTCCACAAGCTTGAACATAAGAGCAAAAAAATTATGAGTCAGTCGGTAAGAGTATATTTCTTTGTAACTAGGAGCTCAGATTTCAGATACTTGACTTTTGTATGACTTGGACAAATTTACATTAAGTGACAAGTGATGTCGCACTGCTGAAGGACATAAATGTCAATATGTGATATATAGTTTATATCGTTTCAGACTCAAAAAAGAACTGTAGTAAGGAAACTGGAATGATTATTTTTCAATACCTAGGAGAACTTTCAGCTCCTGTTTATCCCAACAGGTGCTGCATATGCACTCTTCAGTTGTTCTGAAAACAATTGAAAAATTGTAAGGATACAGCACAACCTGAGTGGCCTTCTCCTTCAGATATGGAAGGATTTACTCAAAATGTTTGTGAACAATCTATCTTGAATATTTTTCTGTCTCCAAGAAATATACAAAGCAACCTATAAGAATGGTGCTCACTTCTCATCAGCTGTAGGATTAGGCAGCACCCTTCACACCCTTGGAGATTGGAAGATGTTTGTGTTATCAGCTAAGCCCACCAAAAGTAAACTGGTGTGGAGCCAAAGTTGGAGAAACCACCAGAAACCAGCAGAATGGAGGGGTTCTACCTTTATGGCATCATTTCCACTATGAGCTGGTCTCCTTCAGCTCATTCAAGTTTTTTTCAGGGCAATCCCCAGCTCCAGTCTCTCAGAGAATTACTTTTGTGGCCCACAGGAGATGAAAACATTGTGCTGGTCACGAGTCCCTCCACCTCCTTGTGAAGGCATGAGACTGAAGAGACTGTCTGCTGTCAACACAGTGCATATGGTTTGCTTTTGATACAACTCTTTAAATTAGGACTGAGGGCTCCCACTCACACAAGTGCCTCCAGGTTTAGCCTTGCACACTCACAGCTGCCCAGGAAGCTATTGCCCTTTGAGATCATCTCAGGCAAAGTGCACCAACATAAAACTGGTTTCTGCCCTGAATCACATTAAAGTTTTCACATGACAATTTTCTTATCAAAGCAAATCTAAACAAAAAAAAAAAACAAACAAAACACTTGTATTTTAAAGTACTTCCATTATCTTCCTCGATGTTGCATCCAAAGCAAAGATGTTACAGAGCAAGGTTTGAAGGCCATTTTCTGACTTCTGAGTTAAATTAGCACTTTTAATGCAACCAAAGTAGACATAAAAGTGGAAACATCGTATATGTGCAGGGAAGGTGAGACTGTTAAGAGAAAGTTAAAAAAATCCCCTAAATATTACCAGTATGCAAAACAATATGAAACTATAGTAAAACTACAGCTACTTAAGGGAATAGGACATAATATGACTGGAAGGAGAAAGAAAACAGATACATGTGCATATTGATAAGATGTTTAAGCTCTTGGAAACCAGTTTAATCAACCAGTTTAATCCAGAGTGGCTAAAACAGCATAAAACAAAATGTTACCCTTCCAAATGCACAGGTTCTGATAATGGAGCTTCCTATCCAGTCCACAGTTTCTTGCCATACTCTGTACCTCGGCGTTGCTTGAGCAAAGTGAACTGATACAGTGGGAATAGAAATGCTTCATCTCAAAGGCAGTTGTAATTTTAAATATATTTTTTAGCACTTCGTGATGTATTTGCCTGTGTCAGGAGACTTAAATATTTAAACAGGGTGACAAAGTTCATTTCAACTTCAATGACAGTCAAACCCCCTGACATCCCCCTTTTGTAATGTGAGCAGAATTTTCTTCATAGAAATAGCCCACCGCAAAGGAGTGTGGAAAGGAAAAAGAAAAAAAAAACCAAAAAACTTCTATTACAACTTTTAAAGCCCTGAAAGTCTTTGCAATATCTCTTTCACCTTTACTTACTGAATCACCCCAATAATCTCCTACCGGTAGATATTTATTTCCTAAATAAACTGCAGGCACACATATCGTGGAAAGCAGCCGCCCGCTCTCAGGGGGCAGGCGAGGGCAGAGCGGCAGCCGCCAGTGACCTCCCAGGGCCGGGCGCTCGCCGGCCTCACCCCAGCCCGAACCCTCCCCGGGCACCTCAGGCCGCCTCCTTCTTTCCCAAGCACGGAGGGGTGTGCCTGTCCTCCGGCAGACCCGGCGATGAGCAAGCGCCTGTGAAATGTGACAGAACGAGAAACGCGGACTCCGTGCTCCCAGCCGGCGCGGCCCCGGGGCCTCTGAGGGCTCCGGGTCACCCGCGCGGAGCCACCTCGTGGCCCGCGCCGGGAACGGCAGCCGGCCGCCCTGCCGGCCCGCGCTCCTCCTTCCCGGGGAGCCGTGCTGAGCCGGGAGCCGTGCTGAGCCGGGAGCCGTGCTCATCCAGGGGCCCTGCTGAGCCGGGAGCCCTGCTCATCCAGGAGCCGTGCCCGCTTCGGCTTCCCCGCCCCGTGCCCTCCGTGCACCGCTCGGGGCCCGCCACCGCCCGCACACCCTGCAGGTGAACGCAGTCACAGAACAGCCTGAGCTGGAAGGGACCCACACGCAACAGCGAGTCCAACCCTTAGCTCTGCACGGCACATCCCCAGGAATCGCACACCATGTGCCTGAGAGCTGTTCTGTGGTTCTGGTTCTGGTTCACCGTGCCTCTGGCAAGAGCAGTGCAGGTGCAAGCGCACATTTGCTGTTGTAGCTAGAACATGGAGGGGCAGGCAGAGCACGGTGGCAGAAATATCTTCTGCTAGCATGGAAAAAGGTAATGACTGTTCTCAGGTCAAGTACTTGGCTTGTATTAGGGAACAGTCACAGCCTGCTTGAGACGAGAGGCAGGAGGGAGCTTTCACAAGTCCAGTCCTTGCTGCATCATCCCTTTCTGCTGCTGTGGAGGGAGGAGGGAAGAAAAGAACAGCTTGGGAAAGACCATTCCAGAGAAAAGAAAATTGTTCTGTGAAATATGTCTTTTCAGAGGTTTGAAAAAATAGTGGTTTTTGTATGGGGAGTTGGTAGTCAGTACCCTGACAAATCACAGATACATCAGGGTTGGAAGAGACCTCTAAAGTCATCCAGTGCAACTATCAGTCCAGCACTAACACTGTAACCCCTAAACCACTAAACCAGGCCTAACCCCTAAACCAGCACCAGATCCAAATGCCTCTTAAACCCCTCCAGGAATGGTGGCTGCCCAACTTCCCTGGGGGAACCTATTACAGTGCTTGACCACCTTAAGAGTGAAAAATTTCACGTAATACCTAATCTGAGTCTCCTCTGTCTCAGCTTAAGGCTGTATCCTCTGGTTGTCTTGCTGCAGTCGCAGTAGAACTAGAAACTAGCCCCCAGCTCACTACACTTCTCCTTTCAGGGAATTGTAGAGAGGGATGAGGTTCCTCCTGAGCCTCCTCCATGGTAAACAACCCAGCACCCTCAGCTTTTCCTCAAAAGACGTTTTCTAGACTTTTCATGAGTCTTGTTGCCCTTCTCTGGGCACACTCCAGCACCTCAATGTCCTTTTGAAAGTGAAGGCCCCAAAACTGAGTGAAGTACAAACAACACCTCGAGAATGGCTCAGTCAAAATGAGTTTAATCTGCTGAAAAGACTTGACTGGGCTGGGTGGGTTTTTTTGTGAGTGTGTGGCTCATTTTATTTTTTTTTTCCTAACTAGTGGGCATGTGGAAGGGATGTGAGGAATAAGGCAGGAAGAGGAGCACCTGAAGCTCCCTCCACTCTTGCTATGAGTCTCTCCTCTCAGTGGGGCCCGCACATGAACACCTGAGCAGCCTGCGGGAAGGAAACAGAAACCAGGTCACTCCCAAGTACACCAGGGTGCTTGCAGCCCTGTTTTTTACTTAGTGAATCAAAAAACATAAGGAAATGGGAAATGGGGAAATCATGCCTCATGCTCTTCCAGAGCATTGCAGGCCAGTACCCTGTCAGACCTGTTTTTCAAGCACAGGCGTGTAGAAATGGCTTCCTACACACACACAGAGCCAACACAGGAGTCCCCCAGACCCCTTCAAACAGGAACAAGACTGAAGAAGCTGATTGCCCAAACTATTTTGACATATTTTCTTCATCCTTAGATCCATCCTTCCATAACCAGCTAAAACAGACATGGTCTTCCACACAAGGGGCAAAATTTTGTCTGAAAAGTCATGCCTGCTGTACAGCCGTGCCACGGGCCATGAGACTCGGGGAGGAGCAGAATCTTCCTACCAGGAACTTCAGCTTCCTATGCAGTCAGGGAGAAGGCAAAGAAATTAAGTTTCTCCTTCCTCCTCCATTTCCAACTTGCTCTGTGCAATAGCCAGTGTTGCTAAACAAGAACAGCAAGGATCTTGTTGTTCCAACATATGACTAGAAACAAAGTGGATCTGACATGTTCCTGCCTCTGTATTAGCCTCTGCCCCTCTGTCGCGGTTGTGCAAGTTTTTATGGAGCTCCTTAGTAAAGCAGTGGCTGAAGTAGCCAAGCCTGAAGAAGTGCTTTGAAAATGAAAATAGGGTGATTGTCCTCAAAAGATTTATGTCCATTGTATTGCTTCAGGAAGCTGTTGGAGTAAGCAGAAAGTTAGCATTCTTCAGCCAGCTTTTTTAAGGTAACTTGTCTGCTGGTTTCCACCATTGCTGAACCATCAGAGTCTCAGGAACAATGTTCCTATCATTTGTGTGTGTGATGCAAAGACATGGACTTCAGGGCCCTGCTTGGTGACTCTCAGGGGGTCCTGCAAATCCCCATGGAGCCTTAGCCTGACACCTGCAAAATCAGCTTCCCTGCCTGAGACAGCAAGTAGGCAAAAGACTGTGGCATACGCTGATATAGTTAAAATGGAACCCATAAAAGGACTGGAAGTCCCCTGCCACCCTCAGACATGGAGTTCTGGGGCAGATTTCTGTGTCTGAGGGGTGACCACCACGCATGGCAGCACAGCAAGCTGGCACAGGGCAGCTATGTCAGCATGGCACTGTGCCCAACTTGTCAGCTCTGCCAGGAGAGTTTCCTCACTGCCCTGGGTCATGTCTTTCTCACAAAGATTTTACAGGGGTGTCATAACCATACATCCTCCCATATGCACGGTTAAGAGTTAGAGCTTTCCTAATCCTGCATAATTATTAACATGAGAGCAATGAGACAGAAAGATCAAATAGCTTGTTATTAAAAGACCAATGAAGAACATAAAGAGCTACCAATTGACATAAGAAATCTTGATTCCAGAATATTAAAACCCATAACCTATGGAGTGTTTACTTTATATGATATGATTTATATGCTATGGGATATATCATTCAAATTCCACCTGTCCTGTGCAGTGTGGTAACAGTATAATTCATCATGTAGATCCCCATGTAAAGGAGAAGTGACATCTTGTGTGGCTGGATAGCCTAATCCCACATTTTTATGGTCAGACTTTAGAATATTATTTTAAGTTCAGCTAAATCATTAGAGATTCTGATTTATAGCTAATTTTTTTTTCATCACTGAACTGATAAAGTAAGATATCATGAGAATTTTCTGGATGATAGATGTCATTCTTCTGAGCGGCGCTATTAGCACTTGTCCAGTTTCAGGAATATTTATTAAAGAAAAAAAAAGACACATATGGCTTGGTATAATTATGTAGCCCTTCAGAGTAAAAGAACTGTTCAAGAGAACACATATTCTAAAGCTATGTTTATCTCCTTTTAATTTCTATTACTTTTTCCAAGTCTGTCAGCTTTACATATAATTTTACATTTTGTCAAATGAAGTTGATAACATTTATTTCACAGAAATAAAGGCCAACATTCATAAACTACAATAACAAGCCAACACATGCCAGCATCTGTGAATGGAAAGGGGGTAGGAAAAAGGCCTTGTTTTGGTAGGCAAAAAAATTTCAGTTTGCATTTCACACGGGATTATCATTAGTCTTGAGCAAACTCAGTGTCTGTGAACATCTTACATTATTCTTCTGGACCACAGAACCTTCTTCTAGTTTTGAAGAGCTAGCTTGACTTCGCAGACATTTCTTTGATGTAACATAAACCCTTTTTTTTTTCCCCATGTAGGAATTGGAACTGTACTATAACTTAGCAGGTAGGTTATGGTAAAAAAAACCTCACACGTAATCTGCCAGATATTGGACCATGAATAGAAGGTATTACTAGTATTCCTTTATTGGTATTTACTATTACTAGTATTTCCTTTCTTCTGTCTATGTTATCAAATTCATTCTTCACATGGTATTGGTATTTCTTTTCCCATGCTGTTTTCTTCTCTTTACTTTCCTTATTTTATCATTAGGTATTATTCTATGTCATCCTCTTCTGAAAAGAACAAGAAGCTAATAATATTTCATGATTAGAAGTGGTCTTTGAATGGGCTTGTAATGAGGTAAAATGAGTTCACCCATCTCTAGTTGTTTTGTATACAATATTCTCCTAATAGTGAGAAATACTTTGACAGAATCCCCTTAATTAAAACATTCAACAAAGTGAGAGCCTGTAGTAGCTAGCTTTGTAGATTTACACAGTACTCTACCTTAAGCAGTGGCTGGGCTGAATTCAGGGGTAAATTAATGTGATCTATGATTTCTTTAGGCCAAAGATATTTTATACTGTCTTAGGTTTTTTGTTTGTTTTTTTTTTTTAGTGTACTTAAACACCTTCAGAGTTACTTAATTACCCAGAATAATTTTGATTCACAATCACTGATTAATGTATGAGTTACATTCTTGTTCACTTACATGAATCCTTTACCCTTAGACTATTTTACTATAAAAAGCTTTGACAATGTTGGAGTGTGCTTCCCAGGATGTGCTGTTGTTTCACTGGTGAACTCCTTGTGAATAGTGCAAATATCAAAGAATTTTTTCTCGGTTGTAGGAATCAATTACAATTTCTTTTTCTTGCAAGCAACCGTGGAGTTTGCAGCTTTTTTCATAGCATGGGTTTTTTTAAGAGAAGAAATGCAAAAAAATGCTGACAGAAAGTTACTTTCCCACTAAAAGTTACTACAGCTTGTCTGTGGGCAGAGAAATTTTCATTTAATTTTAAAAGTCCAGAAAAAAAGTACATGTTATAAATTAACAAATTAAAGCTACTATTTCATAGTAATATCCATGGCTCTTAGCCATAGGTGATCTAAAATCAAGCCAGGAACAGAAAACTGCAAAATTGTATACCAGCCACTGTTAGTAAAAGCAAAAACAAGATTAGCACATTGAGAAAGGAATGCTACATTTTTAGTGTCAGGCTTTCTCTAGACTTTTCTATATATACCTGTCACAGAGGTGTGGTGGACAGGGAGGAACGGGAGAGAGCTCGGCATAAGTAGTGCATTTGTTTGAAGTTGTAGGGCAGCACCTCAGCTGGGTTCAAGTGAGTTCGTTGATGGCACTTCTTGGAATTACTTATTCTTGGTGGTGTACTTTGATTAACTCTTTGAAAAAAAAATGTTGTTCAGATGTTATGAGGCAGGAACTGACAGTCATTCTGCAATAGAGTGGGAGTTTATAGTTTACTCAGCAAAAGCTTGCGTGCTGGTGTATTTTAGAAATGTTGGTCACCTCAGTACTTGAGAACTCATTCTTTTTGGAGTCTCTTAGTTCTCCAGAACAGAAATTAATTGCATAGTTTCAGAGTTTTAATTTCACTTACTATTTTTTCATATTCATAGAACCACCATTTGAGCAAGTTGTGTAGTTTAGAACAGTTATGAACTCAGATGAACCATGTGTCCCTGACCCAGCACCTTACCTTGTTTACTGGGCACTGATAAATTCAAAGGATAGGGTCCTTCTCTTGATGAACTGGCACAACTGGTCTAAAGTTTTCTGATGCCAAGGCAAGACTCTCACAGACTTCAGAAGTCTAGGGATCAAGCTGTCGTTTCAGACATCCAAGAATGAAAGAGGGCAATGAAAAACAGCAATGTCATTAGTACTGCAACCTTAATATAGCATATTTTACAGAAGCATGGTGTAAAATCATTATAAACCACATTTTTACACATATATGTTCAGGATCAAATTTCACTTATAGTTGCTGAAAAACTGTATTCACTGGAAAAGACACACAGCATAATTTTAGTCTGCAAGGAATAAAAAAGATGCTTGCAACAGCATGCATCAGAGAATAGCTTGTCAGTTTTATGAGGAAGAGAAGTGATGCACTGTTGGTGACAGGTCTGTCACAGCCTGGTCTTACCACAACCAGACTGCATCTGTGTCCTCATGTCTACCTGTCTCCTATGTCACTTGGGCTGGACATGTGTTTGATGGTGTTAAACTCACATTCCCAAAAGCCCGCTCTGGGAAACTAAGGTGTCTTTTCTGCTGTCTTTTGGGCACGTAGGAAGTGAATAATATTCTCCATGATATGCCCCATGCCCACATCCCTGTGTTGTCAGTTGTTAGTTAATGCAGATCATTTGGCACAATGTACTTCATCTGCCAGGAGAATGTGGATCCAGTTGACCCACTTATTTCACACTATGCTGGAAATATCAGACGGTGTATCTATATATATCATATGTGTTTGCCATAACAATAGGAACCAGGACACATCTAGCTGGTTTTGCTGCTATCAGGATAATGCTGCTGGCTTGTGAAAGGCATTGTGGGAAAACTCTTTGAATAATTTTAGAGGTGAATCACAACCACTCGGTTTGGAAAATGATTAGGTAATGTAGACCAGCATTTCTTAGCATTGCAGTGGACAGTAATGCCATTGCAACATTTAATTACCAACATTTACATAAGGAAGGAGTCAAACAAAAAGGAGGCAATAGTAAAGAACTATTTGATTATAAATAAAAAGTGTGGTAGTTGTACAACATGAGGAAATCCTTCTTTTTTCAAAAAACTGAATGTTTGTTAGCTTCTGCATTAATTTAAAAAGGCTGAAAAACAGTAGGTTCCAAAATACTTGCAGCAAATTAAAAAAAAGAAAAAAACAACCTGAACTTTCTGTATTTGTGAGGAATTTGTTAAAAGTAATTGATAGTTTTCTTTTTAAAAGTAATGAACTATGTCCATATTTACATGGTCTTTTCACTGAGAAGCACAAAAGCAGCATAATTTTTGAGTGATTCCCTAGTTGCTGCAAGAAGTTTCAAGTGTCATCAGCACTTGATGAAATTAAGTTTCTCCAAATTTTGCAGCTTCATTTAAAGATCTCCTACAGGTTCTTTAAATGGCAACAAGTTTTTGGTTTCTTCCACAGAATATAATTTTGCTGCTGTTTCTTTCTGAGAAGTTAATTTTCTCCTGTGGTTCTCATAAATAGTTGCAGTAAGAGTACTTTACATACACAAAGTCGTGTATACAATTAAAAAAAAAAAATGGAAAAAAAAGGGAACGTAACAGCCACCTCTTTGTGTCCACTGTGTGCAAAAAGTATGAGCCACCAGCAGACATTTTCATCTGTGTCAGAGGTGGCTTCTGTGATGTTCATCAGTGTTGCTGTATATGTCATTGGTTAGGCCACTCTTAGGGGTTTTACTGTAAAATTTCTCCTCCAAATGTAGGTGAAGGGAAAATAGTGATTAAATCAGTGTCTTTCAGAGATGGAAACTTTGAGGCCATATCAAAATTAGTCTTGATGACCAATACCTGACGATTCAGATTAAACTCACTTTTCTAAGAATCACATTGCAAAAACGGCACAAAACCAAAGTCTTTTCTTCCCTCCTTGTTCTTATGGGTAAAAGTTCTATAGAAAATACTAGTTAAAGTGTGATGAGCTGGCTATCTTGTGATTTGTTCCCAGTAACCACAGGAAAACTTTATCTGACCTTGTGGATGTGTAGGGAGGCTTAAGAAGAATCACATAATGCTTTTTCTAGAGACTGCATCCTCACTGCAGAAAGGGTAATGCAAGTAGAGTCGAGGCTCCAACCTGCCG
Source organism: Melospiza georgiana (assembly GCF_028018845.1). Taxonomy (NCBI): domain Eukaryota; kingdom Metazoa; phylum Chordata; class Aves; order Passeriformes; family Passerellidae; genus Melospiza; species Melospiza georgiana. Next base: position 37,086,512 of record NC_080430.1, on the reverse strand, counting down.
TGCCTAGTTAATTCAGCAGGTCATTTTATGAAAAGTAACCCTTGTTTTGGAGTTAAAGGGTTCAGGTGCAGAAAAAATTAGGGAGTGATGCAAGTTGTCATTAAATGATACAGAGGAGTTGGCAGAGAAGAAACTTTCTGTTTCCTCCTTCCCACTCCCCACTTCACAGTTTGCCTCCCCCTGGTCATGCTGACACAACTAGATGTTGGGCTGTGAAATAAACCAGATCCCTGAAATGATCCAAGTAAAAATAATCCTTCAGAGGTCTACAAATGAAGTATAACTCTAGCAGAGCTCTTGGAGACCAATTTTAATGGTTATTTTATTTAAAATAAATAGGACAGAAATTATTAATTGTGTTATCAGAAAAACACTATTGTTAAGCATTATAAAGCAGTGCATCATGCTTTCATCAATTCATGGATTTATATTTTTACAGCCAGAAGGGACTAAGCATTAGGAAGATGATTTCAAGTTCATGGAGAACAAATGAATTGAATTTTGAGTGAAAAGTAAAAATTGACACCCTAAAGTTAAAACTGGATTGGCAGGATATCTAAAAATGCAACACTGAGTATTTAAAATGAGAGAGATCTAACCTTAATAACAAGAAAACATGCAAGACCAAGTGTAAGCTTTTGAAAGATAAATTTATCCCACTTACATATTACTGCTGCTTGCTAAAGCTGTCTCTGCCTAGTTAAAAAAGATTGATGAAAAAATGCTAAAAAATAGAAATTGAAAAGTGTGCATTTCATACAAGTGAAGCAGCAAACAAGAGCATAAGCAGATTGCCTAATAATCAATGTCTGTCTAAATGGTTGGCAGGGATAACTTTTAAAACCAGTGCTCAAAGTCATGCAAAAGAGAAGAGATGTTAGGTAATGGCACAGGCCCTTCAATAATATGGCAGTGGCATTTTGGTTCCTAAATTATTTATATAACTTGCACTGTATTGTAATTCTGTTACTTTCACAAAATACATGTGAAAATTTTGCTCTTTATGATTTAACACTTAAAGAATTGTCTGTGAAAGACAAGGACATCAGAAAAAAATTATTAAAAGTGCCTTGATTGAAAGAGTGTTTTATTTATTCAAAAGGGTGTTTTGGCCCTTTACCTGAATACTGCAACTTTCTGTTTTCAGTCTGCTTAGTTTCCTAGACTAGAGAGCACAGTTAAAAAACACGCTTATTCAAGGAAATTTCATTTTGATTCCTGCAGCTTAGCCTGCAGCATAATTTTCTCATCTGCTTCTCCATTTCACGCACTTACTTGAACAACTTTCTTTCCTCTGCTTGAATTGAAGCAACCTTTCATCAGCATCGTTCCAATCATCTTTCTTTCAGCTTCATCACTACCAGATGTCATGGTGTAGCATTAACCTGTTTACATTTTAGATTCTCTCCTCCCACACGGTAGGTAGCTGGGACTTGTTTGGCTCCAAAAAAATAGTGGTGGGAAAACCTCTATTATTTTCTAGAGAAATTTTAAGAGAAGAGTGAAAGTTTCTCTGTATTTAACAAAATAGAAAATAATAAACCCAGATTTACTGAACCCTTCTATATTGCATGAAGTTTTATAAGCCTGCCACAGCTTTGAGTGAAGGAGTAGCAGAAAAGGGCTTATCTACAATGCAATATAGTAATGAGATACTAAGGGTTTTTCAGATTATGACAGTTCAGCCTTTTCTGGAACAGAAATATAACTTTTGAATATTAGTGCCATTTCAAAATCATTTCTTGCTTAGTTCTAATAATAATTTTTCTTTAGTGTCATTTTATTCCTTGCATATTCATTAGGGTCTTGTTCTCAGCCATAACTTCTAAGACCTAATCTAACATGAACAAAACAATATTTAAATTTAAAAAAATTTGAACTCAGATTAGAGCACTCATATCTTCTGCAAGCTCTTTGCCTTGGTGCCAGGTAATATATTTCTCCTTATGACATGAATACGCACATGGTTTTTCTAAGCTATATGTGGCAGATACCTTTGCAGTATTTCTTTCCCACATCCATATTTATCAAAAATCTTTTCAAAATGCTAATATAATCCTAAATGTTGGGAAGAAAACATCAGTTAAAGGGGAAATTTAAAGGGTCCATTTTCTTTTCAGTTTACTGGTCTTTATTTCTTCTAAATGTTGAATTTTAATGCTTGTTATTTTTATCTAGGTTCCAGGCATTTTGTGAGCATTGTTTGGAGAAAGACAAGAGAGCAGTGAAAGACTGGATGAAAAAGATTTACAACACCTTTTCCCTCGTTAGTTACATCCATGTAATTATAGCAAAGCACTGAGTGGGTACCCCTTTGCCATGCACCTGAAGCATTTTTTCCTTGACAGTGCACTGATAGTTTAGTAACACAGCCCCTGCTGTGACTGACAGTTGGTTTTGGACTAAATCATATAAAATTGAATAGGAGATGGTGGCTATTGGCTAGTTCAGCCAAAGTCTATTTGGCAGAGTAGATTAACCTCCATGCAGCTCTGCATTATTGCACAGCTCCACGTGATGCTGGTGTCTCCAGCACAGGTTTACCCTTAGCTTGGCTACTAAGAGTAGCCAAAGGCAGTGCTGTAGAAAAGCAGAGAATCACTGGAAAGGCTTTCTTTAGCAGCAACAAAGATTACATGTGTGCCAAACACATCAATATGGCAGATGACCTGACAGAACCGGTAGTTAAAACAATTTAGTCTTCTAAGGAATGTTGTTCCTGGAGTAAAAGCTCAAACCTCAGCTCGCTGAAAAGAAAATTATTCTAGAGCATCATTTCTGTAGTTAACACCTTAGGATTGAAAAATGAGTAAATGAATACTGTTGCTTCAACACTTTTATCTACTTCATTTAGTATTTTCCAAGAGCCAGTTCAATGCCATCTGAATCTGTAAATTACAGAAATGAAAAGCATTTAAGTCTGTTGATTGGGGATAAAAGAAAATAGAATATTTGTATTGAAGAAGCCAAATATGAAGGTGATCTGAGAGATTGCATTAATGTAAGCTTTTGCCAGGAATCACAGATGAGTCTAGTCATCAGTCATCAGGGAGAGATGAGAAAATGAACAGGAGATTAAGAAGAGGTTGAATGGAAATATCGTATAAGTCCTGCCATCTCACCTCTGCCAGCAGAGCCCAATGTGATGGGACCACCTATGTGACTTTTCCAAACCAAGTTTGTGCTCTTCTCAAGGTTGCCAGGGCTGCAAGATTAGGACTCCCACTTGATCTGCACAGACCCCAGTGAGGGAGGAAGTGTCATATAAAGGCATGCTTTACTTCAGACACCTAGACCAGTTGAAATTCAAGGTAATGAAAAGTATGAGCCCAGGATTAAATTGCTTTCTTCCAAATTAGGCATCAAGTTCATGGAATAAGTTAGGGTAGCCAAGATATCAGCCCAAGGTTGGCAGGTGTGACACAGACACTATATGGGAGAGCAATGCCCTTCTGCTGCAGCAGCTGCAGGCCAGGCAGGTGACAGGAGGGTGTCTCTTCAGGAAACTGATCTGAGAGCCTAATTTCTCTTTGTAACCCCCAGAAAGATGTTGGCACATGCATCTGTTAATTCAGGGTGCTGAAGTTAAAGAACATGATTACAGCCCTCAGAAAGTATTTACAAAGACAGATGGCCTTGTCCATTCACCCTTGGAAATACACATTCTCTCCTCAGTATTAGTGACCTTTCACTCCTGCCACCAAGACTAAAATGGTATTGAGTCTACTGTCGTGCAGTGCTGGAGTCCTTTTCCCTCTGCTGACTCCTGTCCTTGTCCAGGAGAGAACTTTATTGAAGTGAGGCAATGGCAAAACTCTGCCTGATGCTGAAGTCTGCAGCTCAGCATCTCAATCCAGGCTGCTGTATCTCACCTCTTGTGCTTGGCCTCTGTCTGACTGTGAATTGCACTTAATTTAAATTCACACAGGGTGGAGGTGATATTTGTGCAGAGAGGTGGGGAAAATCCCACCCTTGAAAAAATGCTAGGATGGTGAAAAGGGGGCATGTTTGGTACATAGCCTTTGGCATGTTCAAATGTTCAATTGGAATGAAGTAAAATCAGGGCTTGAAGCATGGGACACTAGCATCTGCCACATGAGTGTCCTAATATCCTGTACATTACTGGCTTTTCCAGAGTTGCCTTAGAACACTTGTTTCATCCTGATACAAAAAGGAAAATTTCTGAATTTTTGGCAGGATAGTAAAACCACCCAGCTACAGTCTCAAGGCATGCACCCTCTCTTCATGGGAGGTGAGCAATCACACACCCCGTTGTTCCCTCAGGTACTGGCCCAGCTCCACAGGCTGATAAAGAGGGATAATAGGTCTACAGCCCCACCTCCTTCCTTTGCCTTTTTGACATGCTGCTCCCCAAATCTGAGTGACAACAAAGGCTACCGTAGTTCTTGGGCTGCCTAGGACACCCACAAGGCAACCTGTCAGGTCCTGCATGGATGCCAAGGCTCAGCTGGGAGCAAATCCTCCACAACACAAACAGCTCTGGAGACTCAAAAGCACTTCCTTCCTTTTCCAGTCACTGGGTTACCAGGGTCCAAAGTTTCCTTCCTACCCTGCCATTCCGCTCCCGCCTCACGTGTCCCCTGCTGGCCAAACCTCACCTGTTAGAGGGGCAGGAGGCGGGCTGAGCTGAGGCAGTCATTGAGAAGGCTCACATAGAGCAGAGAGATAATGACTGCTGCAGCCAGCGCTGGCGGCCCCGGCACAAACTTCCCGCGCAGTCAGCGCTGCCGGTGCGCTCGCTGCTGACTGCGGCACACCTGCTCGCTGAGATGCGCTGCCCGTGCCGGGGCTGCCCTCGGTGCGGCCGCGCTCCCGAGCCGCGCTCCCGCCGCCGAACCACCCCGTCCGCTCCGCTCCTCGCTGCAAAGAGCCAAACTCAGGCCTACAGCTCTCGGTCCTGATGTAGTAACACATCCTTTGCATTCTTACCACCTGTGTACGTGCCGTCGCAGGAAGTCGCACTTTTCTGCCCGTAGAATCTTCTGCGTGATTTACAGAACATCACTGAGCACATTTTAAGAGAATTCAGTGCTGGAAAATGATTTTCAGTGAATCTTTTATTAATCTACACGTGCCAAATCATATCTGCAGGGGAAAAACAAATTTCTAAAAGAGGCCCAAACAAAAGTAATAGAACAATTATTGCTTGAAAATTCTGATTGCCTATAAATTATAAGTCTATTCAGCTCAGTGACAATTTATGTTTTCATTTATGAAACCATTCTTGTTATTAACTTTCAATCTTGTTTACTGAGCGAAGTAGGAATACACCAAGCAGGCAAATCATTTTAAACCACATCCTGAAAACCTAGGGTTATGGCACACGGGACAAGTTTATTACCACTGTTTTAGAGCACATGATAAGTTTAAAATGGGGCCCTATTTCAAACAGCAGGGGTTGGTTAGGACAAGGCAACTTACCATGACCGCAGTTTCTAATGTAAAAGTGTCAATGTGCTCAGTATATTCATAATGTGTTTATTCTCATTACAGTTTTCAATTTGTCAGTGTTTTACTGGCATGCAACCACAGAGCACAGACAGCTATTGCTGGTTAACCTTGTTATTGCAGACAAGTTACAAGTCCTGACAAGAGTCTGATAACTGTGCCTACTTATTTTAAGCCATGCATGAGGAAAGGGTAGGAGGTTCAAAGTAAGTTATGCTTTCCTGTGTGAGTCCCCATATGATCACTCAAAGTTACTGTAAATATAAAAGCAGAAGTGCCTGATTGCCATTTTGTCATTATGACATTAGACAAGAAGGTAATCAAAAGACAGAATCAAATAGGAGGCTGAAGTTGCAAAAGTGTAAAACCCTGAAGCCTCAATCCTCTAAAGCAAATGTATGGATTTAGTCACCTGTGCAGGTTTTTGCAGGATGGAGGACTCATTCACTTGCAAATAATCTGTCCTGGAATCTATATCCCAGAAGAAACAATGACCGAACAGGTAAAGAATGGAAATTACTATTTCTTATGGGAAAAGTATGCTTTTCTCCTCCTTTTCCTCTTGACACATTTGCCACTTACTCATCTGTCTCAGCCCCTTGTTGCATCCTGATGTAAACTTGTAAACTTGCTAGGTCAGAATAATCCCTTTTCCTATTAATTTAACAAAACCAGAGCAACTTGTAAAAAAGCCCATGATCTAGCTCTGATCCCTAACTGAGGTCACGTATCACTGCTGGAATGTAAATATGATCTTACTAGTTGACCAAATGCTCCACAGCAATTAAATAATAAATATACAATCGTGGAGGAAAAAATAAAAAAAGTTCAGGCAATTCCTGGGTGCAATTTCACAGATCATGGTAAATCAGATAACACTTTTACAGCTTCCCAAAAAGAGACACATAAATAAAATCATTTTAATATTCAGAGACATAGGCCATGCGCTGTTCTTTAAAAGTGAGGATCATGGATGTGAAGCCCTACAATTAAGGACTCATTTTCTATTTACATTTTGCTGTCTAAATTAGGAAGCCACCAAGGACTGCTAGGGAAAAATTAAAGAATAAAAATACAAGGAAAAAAAATAATCATCAATCTCTTCCAAGCATCTGCCAGTGGCCATGTGCACATAACTTCTGATTGTTGTCCTGCTGTGCAGAGAAGTGGTGCTGTCCTGTGTATACCTTTGGTTTCAGCAGAACTTCCTCATCGTTAAGGTCTATTAGAGTTCATTAGTGTCCTACAACATGAGCAGCCAACATATGGGAGATGGAGCAGAGAGAGCCAGGACTCTGCTCCCAAACAGCATCTGACGCTTCTTGGAAATCCGGCTTCTTCCATCTAGGAACATGCTGCCTCTGGAAAGGCAGTATCTTACACATGTAGCATTCTTTCAGTGAAGGCCAATTTTACCAGAAAATTAAAAAAAAAAAAAAGAAAAAGCTAAACTCAGACAGCTGTGAAGCTACTGTAACATTAAAATTAAGAAAGCCCTTTTCTCATTCATCTTTTAATGTTCCTTTAAATTAGATGGAGAGGAGAGATAGTTACTTGCTTCACCCTCACCCTTCTCCACCCTATCATTTAACCACAAAAAAGACGGATTTATAACAAGAGTAACTTCTGTACTATCAGACATCTACAAGTTTTTCAGTCTGCAATTTTACCTCACATGGATAGACACTGCAGACTTAACATGCTTCAAAAAGTTAGAACCATTTAATGACCTACTACTAATGTGACTACACTTCTGAGGACATGCAGTTCTCTCAAATGTGTTTCCAAGTGAAATAATGCTTCTGAGATTTATTATAACACATATATTTTTTTCTGAAAATTCAGGGCTCAACTAGTTGGAAAGCTGAGTGGTGTGTACAGACCTTGTTAGCTCTGGACTGGACCATTTTCAAGATAGATGGTTTTAAGTAGAACTGTGCTTAAATTATTCTTAAGTGTTTGAAAACTGTTTTTTGGTGGTTTTTTTTTTTCTTTGAAATCTGTCTTGATCCAAGCTTGGTTTAAAGAAAAACCAAGACAAACTAAATGCAAAACTGTCCATTTCTGCATTTGTTGTTTTGCAGTCTTACCAGTGTTTTGCATTACAATACTCCAACACAGAGCAGAAATTTCTCACATCATTTCACAAAGCTTCAAGATGGAACACCTATTCTTCTGATAAAATGTTTGTTTAGAGAAACCTCCCAGGCTCCTCAGTGACGGTTTTTCCACCTTGGTAAATATTTATAAATGAGTCACAAGCCTCTGAACAAAACTTTGGATTGGAAGTCTGACTGAAGCACTGATATTAGTACCCATTTTCATATTTCACTTGCTGACCTTGTATCTGCCACTTTTATGTGAAAATCAAATGCTTTTCATTATTACATTCAAATTCTGTCTTATATTTCAAGCCACATCTGAATTCTACTCCTTGAGATTCATGATGATATGCTTCTTTGTGAATCATACAGTTGTCAGCACCGTGGGCCTTGGGTAAAGTTAACCCACCTAATGAAGCTAAACCATAAGGGACTTTTTGTTGGGTCTGTGAGAGTGAAATGGCTCATTGAAATGAATCCTGTTTATATGCAGTGCACAAAAGAAACTTATTTTTATACCCTGACATACCTCAGTATCAGGAAGTGAAACATCAAGAGTAATAAGGAATAAAGGGGTCACAGACATTCCACCAAAACAAATATTCTTTTTTGTACATGAGATGCCATGCCAGGGTTAATCCCATTTTTAGCTCTGTGGTGGACAGTCCATAGGGACTGTGGTGTCTCCACACAGCTATTCTACGTAGGCAGCCCATGTAACTCTCATTGGACCAGTGGATTCACATGGTAACACACTGTTTTGGAAAAGCATCAGACCTAAATCAGATTAATTGTTTAGGAAGTTTTTTTTTTCTTTTTAATTAAGTGCCAAGGAGAATTTAAGAATTATATGAACCATGTGAGGTCCATCACCAAGGTATTCCTGGCCCCCATTTCTGTCCAGTTGTTCACAACTTCGAAAAGCCAAGCCAAGCTTTCTTAGCCAGTTTCATCTCAGGATCAGAACAGAATTCAGACCAATGAGGTTCTCTAAAATTAAAGGGAAAAAAAGGAATATAGTCTCAGTTGCAGTCCTCATACTGACCTTCATGAGGGCAAGATGATTTCATCTACACCAACCACAACCCCCCTGATGCAACTGGAGACCCACAGATGTCAGGCTGATCACTTTGCATGTCTCTGTAAAAGAGTGTTGGGGGCATGAATCCCAACAAAAGTCGCAACTGGAAAATGAGCCTCCTACAGAAATGCAGGGAATGTGCTGGAAGGAAAAGACCTTTCTTTCAGGCATGCAAAGTAAAACCACAGCAGGTATTCTCTTGCAGGTCTCTGTACTACGTGGACATTTTAGGTGTTGGAATGGCATACTTCCTGATCTACAGCAGAACAAAACAAAACATGCTTTAAAATGAAGAAAAGCATTTATTCTTTTTTTTTTTCCCAATGCTTTCGATTTGGAAAGATGTGATGAAGAAACCCTAAAGTTGAGAGCAAACAAGACCAGGAATTCATAGCTAAATAATTAACATTCTTACTTATTACAGTCACAATGGCTGATGGACTGAGGCCAGGCTGCTTTTGAAAAGGTGAGGGATATAGGAGGCAATGGAGAAGGTTTTGAGGGGACAGTAATGCAAGTGATACAGAGTAAAAAAGAGAATTAGATTTCCATCAGTGTGCAACCTGCTGACATGGTTTTAAACAGCTCTACTCTTACTTGAAATGTGTTAAAACATGGTAATTAGCCTGAATAGCTCATTTTTCTAGTGCTAATGATCAGGATTGCAGGAAGAAATACTATGAAGACCATAAACTAAGTGGGAATATCAGAATACCTCCATGTTTGTGGACAAACTGCCCCATTTTTTGCAAAGGCATTAACTGGGACATTTCTCATGGTGTTTGAAAGGGTAACAAGATTATCCTCAGAATACGCCAGTTAAGAAAGTGTGCAGGAACAGGCTGAATATCAGAAACAGCACAAATATTTTATTTTCCTGCCTGAAAATAGTTGAAAGCAATAGGAACAAGTATCTGGTGCCAAAAAAATACAAATATTATCACTCCAGCATGGGATTCATGAGCCAGCTCTCAAATTTGAGTCCAAACATTACTGACAATTCTTTTAAAAAAGTTCAGTAACATGTTTTTAAAAAATTCAAATGTTTCTGCAATTACTGTTTTCATCCAGATCACAAAGAGGAAATATCAGAACGTGAAGAGAAAGGTCTGGCAGTCCTGCTGAGCAAGATGAAAACACAAGAAGAGCTAGAAGACTCACAAAAACAAACAACCCCTCCCAACAGTTTTTTTGGTGGATCTTTTTTTTTTTTTTTCCCATTTCTCCAAACAAGAAGTTAGGAGAAGTGTTTGTATATTGAGGATAATATCCCTACATTATTTCAAGTATTCTTTTCAATGCTGATTATTTATTAGAATATCATTTATTCATACTTGCCAAGCATGTCCTCTCAAACTGACTGAAATCAAAGGGATATTAAGGCGAATTCCCCTGCTTCTGTCCCATTTTCTGGGACTGCTGTAAAGGGCTGTGAGAGAGAGGACAAGCCAGTCCCTGAGTGCCTACATCTGCTGGGTGGCTGCACAGACAAGCAGGAGGTTGCACAAACTTCTCCTCATCCAGGAGCCACAGAGATCCCAAATGTGTGTGTTGCTGAGCCCTGGACTAGCTGGGGTGGACAGACAGCAGCTTGTCACCATTGTCCGCAGAGAGGAGGGACAGAGGGAGATGCCTGAGCAGCTCCCGGGGTGAGATCCGAGAGGAGCAGGGACTGGGGCTCTGGAGGCAGACTCAGGCACAGGTGTCCGTGACCAGAGTGCCGGAGGGAGGGTCACCTCGCCAGGATGGCTCCAGATGGCATTGCACATGGCTCTCCTCTTGCCGGAGCTGTGTCTACTGAGGCAGCACCTAAGGTCACGGCAAGCCTTGGCAGAGACCTTGCAGACCTCCCTCTCCCCCCCCGTTGCTTGGATTTGGAAGGCCAGTGGGTTAGCAAACAACAAGCTGCTCTCCCCCAAGCTGGGGAGAGCTACCTGGTGACCTTCCAGAAGACAGTGCCTACCAGCCTTTGCCCTGGCATCAGTGACTTGCCTGCTTCAGGAAAAATAAAGGAAAAGAAAAGCAAAAAACAGTTTTGCTCCTTCACCTATCCCAAAATTACAGGCAGAGGGTCAGTTGTTCCTTACCCAGGAGACCACTGCAGCATTATTTGGCTTGTGACAGGCACCCAGAGCAGCTGAGAATTTTGGATCTGGGCTCAGAGGCAGCAGCTCTTACCGGCCAGATACTGTGGACCAAGCATGGAGTTAACACTGGTGCTTGTCAAGGTGCCTTGGATGGTAGATATGGTGCCTGATCAACTGGTTTTCATGCTCCAACAGAACTGGCATTTTCTACTCTAGGCTGGAACATTGTGTTCTTCCTCCCTTCCTTCTCCAACCCTGTGAGTGGCCACATACTGCAGCGAGCATGCATATTGGTAGGACCTTCATGTGGGATCAAGGGTTAGGATGGCTTTACCAAGGATCCCACAGTGACTATGGGAATGGGGACAAGTCCAATGGCATGCCACGCAGTGTGTGCCCCAGGGATGACATTGAAACAGTCCAGGACACTGCAAGGGTACCTCTCTCATGAGGAAATGACAGGAGTCAGAGGAGATGGTCCTCTCTGGGTCACCAATGGTTAAAGATACTCTGAGATTGACACATAGCAATAGGATAGTCCAACTTCTGTCCAGAACCACAAACTCCAGGAGTCTTGTGCCTTATACATAGTTTTTATGGACTTTACAAGTTCAAGGAGTGTGAAAATATGACATAAATATATATACACACACACACACACACACACACACACACACACACACACTACACTCAAGCTGAAGCAAGAGTACTGTGCTGAATGGTGCTGTGCACTTCAGTAAAGTATTAATATAATAGGAGGTGTACCAGCTTAGCGTATAAAATATTCCTCATTCTCATCCTTGATTTTAATTTGTTTTAATTTGTTGAGGCACATACCACAGGTTGAGCATTTCAGGTCATTTAAAGAGTTATGACCCAGCACCATACCATGGCTACCGTATTCCAAAAGACTGAACATCACTGTTAATCACAGCTTCCCAGCAGATCCAGAGAGGGAATACCATAAAATTGTTTAGTAAACAGTGCATCTGCTTTGAATAAAGATGAAAGCCCAATTTGAAATATTTGAAAGTAATTTTTAAAGAAAAAAGAAAAGGCATAAATTGTTATTACACGTTTCCACAAAATCCTTTTCTGCTGCTATTACAGTGTGCCTTCTTGGGATAAATGTGTGGTTTACAGCATCTACATTACAATGTATAACTTTTAGCAGTCACTCATGCTGTAACACATGCAGAGACACTTTTTTCTCCTCAAACTTCTTTTGGATATGATTTCTTAAGGCTTGTCTACTTGGAGAAAGTTAAGCAGCATAGCAATTCCAGGATAACTACTCTGTGATAGCTCCCCGTAGACACTTCATTGCAATAAAATAAAAGACTTTATTTGGGAGTAATTACCATGCATTGTGACTAGTGAAATAATTATTCTAAAATAAAACCCAACCTAATTCCAAAATAAAGTATATACACCCATGCAGGAGTTTTTGTCTTTTTGCTTGGGGTTTGGGTTTTTTAACCACAGAATATGAATTCTGTACATGAGCAGTTAGAACACTTTCTTTTTCCCCTAGAATAGATATGTCAGTCCATTTTCCCTGATAGATGAGGTTATGATATTGAGTTAAAAAAAGCATATGTCACCTGGATTCTTGTTACTTTGAAATGTAGTTTTACTCAGTCCAAAATATTTGTGTTGGCAGCCTGTAACAGGCTGATGTGCCTTTCCTTGACAAGGATTTTCCATTCCTTGGTAACAGGAGGACTTGTCCTCCCCAGCATATTCTTTAGATAGGAAATCTGTAGCTGGAAGCCAAAGTGTTACAAATTTTATTTGGAACAATCTGGGACCATGCTGGAAATTATCTTCTTTTTTGTATATCTCTAGCAAAAAGAACAATTGTTTCTGGCCCATAAATCCAGAAGAATCAAATTGTGACGGGCAAGCTCTTATCTAATAGTGTTTTGTCTCTCTTTTCCCTCTAGATGCAACTGGCTATTTATTTTAAGCAATTGGGTAATAGACAAAGATTTGAGAAGGCCTTGATGCTTTGCCTGTTAAGCAAAGCTGAAATAGCTCTCCACCTGGTCGAGACACCAGCCAGCCACAGGCATCTCTCCTGGTCTTGCAGCACCGATCTTTCTCCAAGTTCACTCAGGCATTTCTTACCTCCTGTATTTATGACCTCTCCTGCCTTTGTATTTTAACTGGTTCTGCTCTCAGGCTGTGGGTGGAGAGAAATGTGTAAAACCACCTGCCCATGATGATGTGTTTCCATTCAGCTTCAGGAAAAAAGGTTTATTCAGTAATTAAAAACTCTATTTTGTCTTTGGATGTGCCTAAACGCTTCTAGCAGAGTATAAGACATGCAAACATTCCATTCCTCATCCATCTTGCTGGCCTGCCTTTCCCTTTTAAAGCCATGTAATTCTGTAATTTTGGTGGAAGGTGATCTTCAGGGTTCTTAGTCCTTTCATAATATGGCCTTTCATTTCCCTTCTTACCCTCTAGTATTTTGAAGATCTGGCAGCAAGGACTGTTTCAGATACAGAATGTGTTTCTGATACTAACAGTGTTTTAATACACAAGCCAATGGAGATATTTAAAGCATCCCATCAACCATAAGGAGTTAAATTCAACTGTCTTCAATATGAATCAGCTTTATGTGCAGATGAATTGCCAGGCAAAGAGCAAACTGCAAATGTTGCTCCTAATTCTGTGTACACCAGCATTTTTGGTAATTTTTAAACATTCTATATTATCTTTTAAACAACAGATGGTGTTAATAAAATTATAAACCACACCCCATAAAATACCAAGCAGCAATAGCATTTTCCACGGAAATAATACAAGGTATAATATTTCTGCATTTATGAAAAGCTGAGCCTGAAAAACATTCAGGTTGCAAAAGATAAGACCCAAAATACTCCTTTTCATTTCTTGTTAATGCGGCTTCAGCATTTTAATTAGTATCAATTACTGGGAATGCAGTTTTTGATGTGTTTTAACTTGCTCAAAAGTTTCAAAAAAGAAAGTTTTTATTTGTTTGGTATTAGCCTCACTGCAAGTTCAGATGTGCAACGTGTAAAAAAAGAATCTACTTCAAGAAATGGAGTTTGCTTTTAATCATTTAAACTGAAAGAGATGGATGACATGTTAAGTTTTCTGTGAGCTCTGAGTATTAAATTACTTAATAAAAGAAAAGTAAAATTTGGCAATGCTGGATAAGTAATCAGAAAATAATGAAAACACTCTTAAATAGGTGACAAGTCAAAGCTCTTTCTAAAGGGCCAATTCATATTCCAGGAAATCTCACATTAACTTTGACTGAAGCAAGAGCTTTTGGTTCTTCCACAGATGGAAAAAAATACAGACTAGTTAACGTAAAGATCTTTATTCTACTGACATTTTTCAACAGTTTATAAACTAGATGGAAATACACTGGCTTTCTCCTTCAGACTAAACTTGTGGTCTGAATATCACTCCAGAAGAACACTACAGTAGTTTCTCAGCTACAGTATGGATATGAAGACATATGGACAAAACAAGTGTCTTCTATACATGCAGGAGAATGCCACCAAGCCTGTCATCACTTGGGTCATTCAGCACTTCCTCTGTCTATTTTGAGACCAGCCTGCTGCTGTATCACACTATGCTGGAGGGAGAATCTGTTTCTTCTCTCCTCCATCTATATTTCTGATATTCACAAGGCAGTTCTCTTTCCCCCAGAAGCCCAGCAGTAATGGCAGTTCAGCTACTGATCTGAAAGAAATGGAAGTGGAGAGTGTTTGTTACAGAGCTGGACAAGGAGTCTGGAAGTGAGGATGTGAGTGTAGCTAGACTCCAGCACAATGAAGTGTGAACCCAGTCAGACTCTGCACTTAATTATGGAAAGTAGTGATTATGCAGGATGAAAGTCTCGTCTCAGCCAACTGCTGCCAGGTCTACCTGTCTTAAGGTGTTCCAGCAAGGTGTGTGGCTGAATCCTCGTAGCTCCACCCTCCTTTTGCAGTCTCCTGTGGCATGTGTGCATCTTCATTTTATAGTCTTCAGGGCTAGTCCTCTGAGTGCAGTTTGTATGAGTCAAGACACTCACGCTGGCATTAGCGAGATCAGAATCTAGCCATTTGTATGTCTGAGCACATATTCTCCTTGAAACAAGTTTGTGGTAGTGTATTCAGGAATGTTTCGCACTCAGGTTCAGATCTGGTTCCAGCTGGAGTTCCCTTGTAATGTTCCAAATCTCATTAAGTTAATGAGAGTTTTTTCCAGCAATTCCAACGGGATTCCCTGTTTCTGTGCCCACATCCCCAGCTCAGCCGCGCACTCGGGACGCCAGGATGAGCGTTGGGAGCAAGAGGTCAAACTCCATCCTGGCTGCTCCCTTTGCAGCAAGGAGGTAAGGCAGACAAGTAGCCACCCCTGCCTGCCTCCCTCATGCTTTGCTTTCTCCTGCTCCCGAGTTTTTTCTGTTTATTGATACAGTCAGAGACTTGAATTTAGGAATGCAGGGGTAGGACATGCAGAAGAAAAATTACACATGAATTCTGTGGGGAGTGCACACTGACCTTATGGTGATGGGAAACACTGTGACCCCCACCTACAGGTCAAGTCCAAGCATTTAACACGGTTTTTTTTTCCTTTCCAACTACATTATCAAATTGCCCTGTCACACCTGGTTGCCTTGTTGACCATTCCAAAATAAAAGAGAACAGCAGATAGAAGAGCTTGCCCTCAGATGAACTGGGATGGCTGGAAACCTTGCACAGCAGGTGACAAAGCTGACATTTTCATGGAAAGAAGACAGTAGCAATCAGGACAGTCTAACCAGTACCTTTAATGAGAACTAGATTCACCCACACAAACAAGTTGAATGGACTCAGAGATACGTATCTTCTCATATCCAAATCATATACTTCCTATTAGCAGTACAATTATTATACAGACTCACTGAGAGAAGACAATCTTCCTAAATATTTATTTAGTGTTGATAGAATTGCTTACAAAACCTTTCTCTCATTCTGAGAACCCCTTACAAGACTCCCTTGTTCCCAAGTTCATTATTGCTACTTATATTATTACTGTAAATCTTTCTAATGCCTCAAATGCTTGGCTCAGAAGAACATTTTTATAATGAGGGTGGGGCAATGCAAAACTTTTCCTCTCCTAATTCATTGCTAAATTGTATTTGCAAGTTCAAATGCCAGAGTGATGAAATCACAATATTATTCATTGGATTTTGTTTGATTATTTGGTAGTGTTGTAGGGAACGTATCTATAAAACAACATGAAAAGCAAAGCAATAGAGCTGTAGGGGTTTTCCGGAATTTCTCTTCCGCACACATCAATTTTACTGGATGACTGTCCTGAAAGATTTATGCTTTGTGTTTTGAGGGCCAGGTTTTAAATGGCTTCACAGAATAAAAATATTAAAATTTAAATGCAACTTTAAAAATGTGTGTTGGACCTTTGGGCCTTCTGAAGAGGTCAAGTTCAAGACACTTATAAAAAGACCATTCCCAGAGAGACTGCATGGGAAAGCCTATTAACATTACTGCTTTCCCTTTATTTCCCCTTTGATCATAAAACAAGGTTATGGGTGGCAAAAGCTGTAATGGTGGGAAGATCCCAAATAGGATAGTATGATTTAATCTACTGAATATAAAAAAACCCAAATTACCAACAACAATATGGTGGGTTGCCAAGAAAGAATATAACTACAAAATACCTTACTAAGGAGAAACAAAAATAATAACAACAACAAAAATGTGGGGGAAAAATCCTGTACAACTCCACAGTAGGAACGAGGTTTGCTTTTTTTAAAAAAAAAAAAAAAGGAAAAAGAGAATTTTCATTCTACTACTTCTTTAATTAGGTCTTATTTTGTCCATATGAACAAAAAAAAAAAAAAAAAAAAAAAGAAAAACAACCTACTATTTAAAGTGTTCCTAGATATTGACTAAAAATAAACAAACTCTGCATCTGGCTTAGAAAATACCAAAGGAAAATTTTCTGTTTAAGCTAGAAACATGACTTGAAGTCTCCATATTCCACACAGAGGATATCAAAGCCCTCTTTTTCCTACTTCTGCAGGTCTAATAGTGATAGTGAGTGATTTAGGGGAAGACAGGGAATATCTACAAGTCTACATGAGAAGTTCTGAGCTTATTTTCATCCGAACAAACTGACTTTGGACTGTTACATATATTTTATATTAAAGACTGGGGGCTTTTTCTCAATTTTACTGCATGAGGTAAAATGTAGAAAATATACTCTGACCTTTATAAATTCTTCAATTGCTGCTAAGGCCATTTTTTACTATGTGGGTATCAAAAGGTCCTTAGTGCAAAACAGACTTAAGCTCATTGATTTTAAATAGTCCCATCTAAATAAAACCAAAATTTGGCTCTGAACACCTCTAGCAGAAAACTCTGCTACTGTAATGAATATCTTAAATGTAATCTTTTTATTTTAATTAACATTCAAAAGAGAAGAGGAAGTTGGAAATCCAGATAAATCTGTTATGAGTCAATTAAGAATCCGGGATTAGCATATGCAATCAAGATGGGTGCAGCAAGATTTCATGGAAGAGTTCATGAGGAAGCAACCAGGATGTATCATTTGCATGGGCGGCCTCCTTGGTTTGTGTTCTGCTCAACCTCAGTATTGTTGACTTGACTCACTGCATGAATATTGCCAAGCAGTAGCAAACCACGACTTCATTTTCCTCCTTGCACAGATGCAACTTACCTTGTCATGCAGTTTTAAAAGGGACAAATATGAACTGTGACCAACTGTAGTGGTGCTTTTCTTCTTTCTGTAGATGTTCTTTCTAATAAAATCTCTTCCTAAACCTCAGTTGTTTTAATATCATCAGCAGATATTGTGTCTACTGTCCTACCCTTTCCTTGATCTGATAAATGATATTGAATATTCGCCTGGGACTAAAGTAGAATACTTCACACATAGGCCACCTGAGCAATGGAAGCCTTTAACAGGGTGTGATTGATTAGCAGACAATATAAAAGGAATTTATGAACTCACACAAGTTACTATCAGTCAAGCATTTATAGTCTAAAGCCAATGTCCAATCTACAAGAGAATGCAGCACTTTTTTTCTTTTGTTTGAGTTTTTTTGTTATTGTTTTGTTTTGTTTTGTTTTTTTAGTAAAGCAAAAAAATACATGAAATTTATGGTGCAGAGCTTGCAACCTTTTATATTTAAACCTTTCAACTGATTATTCTAGAATTTGGTCATCATGGAGCATCTATGTATGTATGTATGTATGTGTCTACCTATCTATCTATCTATCTATCTATCTATCTATCTATCTATCTATCTATCTGTCTGTCTGTCTATCTATGATTTATATTTTCTACAAATAAACTGAAAGCATGAGTATCCTGGGACAAAAAGCAAATTTTTCCTAGCTTCACCTTTCACAGAAAAAAGATTTCAAGCCTTTTAAAATGTGACACTCAACAGTAATAAAAATAATTAAGTTTATATGTGTGATCTCAATTGTTTTGAAAAAAGCTGTCCATAACACTGCAGAACAATACAAATTTAGCGCAGCTGCTGAAAGACAGTCACTACTGAACTCATTTGCAACATATGGTGTGATTTTTGCTTAGATCTACAGATTGAGGGAGTTTGATGAAAACTAAACAATCGTTCATAAATCTCAAGCCTCGGTTACCATGGTTCACAGGAAGCCATACACCTAATGCCAGTTAAGAAAACTATTTGTTTTGCAATGACACAAGATCATAGAATGTGAAATAAGAAAAACTGAATTTCAGCCACCTGAAGCAGTGTTAGAAGATCATGCCTCCTTTCACTGATTTCACATTCAGTGGTTATGATAGGCTCTGCACAACACAATACATCGACCAAGATGTATGTTGATACTGGTATAACACAAGATTTTACCCCTTCAGATTGAACAAAAAAAATCACACTACATCACAAATGTGGTTTCCAAATTTGAAGTTTAAAAAAAAAATACAGTACTGAGGGGTATGTGGGTTTTTTAAACATGTTGCACAATGAAAGATGGCAAGGCCCTGACAGTGCAGTGAAGACTGACCACTGTAATCATGGCAAACATAAGCCTTTATTCTAGGACAGAAACTTAAAAGTATTAAAAGAAACACATCTATGGTATCTTCTTTTGTCTTACTGAATCATCACAGTCAATCTATAAAGGAAAAAAAAAGAGTAAGGAACCCTGCAATTCAGAAATGCTCTACATGGACTACATTTTTAGAGGGAGTAAATACATTAGAATATATCAATGTATATGAACAAATTAGGGTAAAAAGGTGTGTTCCAGAGGCTTCTGAATGTGTGCACACTATTAAAATCTGTCTGAGATCTGTTTGGCAAAAGCAACAATTATATTTCTTATTAAAGAATATGCAATTACAGCCCTCTTAGCACTTCCTGCTTCCTTCAACAATGAAGACCTGTCTGCACTGCAGATTATAAAGTCCTCCACTGTTTCACTGGGTCACCAGACTAAACAGGCCAATCCACTTTCATGGCAATTTATTCCATATTTTCTCTTTTGGGCCAGCCAACTTCTTTTATAATAAAACTGGACCTAGCTAAAGATTTACAGGCCTGTCACCACAGGAGAGTTAGCCCCTGTAAAGTGTCATAGAATGCTATTTAAATTTAAACACCAAAAACTTTTGTCAAGTCAGTAGTGTATCTGATCTCATATCTATTATCTTTGAATTCTTCATCAGAGATTGAAAAATACAATCCTCAGACTTCTCACGCTTCCACAAAAGTTACCACGGCCATAGAGCTGGTGCAAATGCTTTATATATTAAACTACTATTTTAGTTCATGGTATTTGTCTGTCATCAGAAAAACCAGAAAGTCTACAGTTCAAATTTCTCAGGATCATAAATGGTTTGATTAAACTGCAGATGTTAATTAAGACCCAAATCTGTATCTTCATGCATAGCCAGAATAACCAGCTTGTTAGCTAGGGAAAGCCCAAGATATTTAGAATATTCCATATTGTAGGATGTAGATCACAAGTGGAAGGGTTCCAGGACAGCTTTGTAACCTACTCTTCAGTTGTATCAAGCAGGTTTGGGGAAGAAAACACAGATGGGGCAGACTGTCTGAACTGTGCCCATACATCCTATATGTGGCAAAAGCAGTCAGATATGCCATGGCAGAGGAAATCCATGCCATGGACTGCTGTCAAGTAGTTGCCTTTTTTTTGGAGGAATATATTGTCCCTTGATTTTGGAAGTTTTCAAATAGGCAAAATAAAAGTATTTTAAAAGAAGAAATAGGCATCTTTAACTATTATCACACTTTTCCTAGAGAAGGCCAAAATTTTAGTGGATGTTTCCATTTTAATTTAGATAAATTCCATAAAAAGATAATTTTAACCTTGTATCCCACAGGACTCAAAACAAATATAAGTGTCTAGCCATGTTAGCCATTAGAGTTTCTAATGGGAAACACTTACAGAGAGAATTTTCATTATAAGTAATATGCAATCCAACAGTTTCCTGTGCTGTCCTTTGTGATGCAAAATAAAAATGGACCAGAAACTATACCAAGAGAACACTTCCCAGCAGATACCAAGTACTGCTGTTATTATGAAATAAGCTGTTATTAATAATTAGATACTGATTTATATAATTTATGACCTAATCCTATAAAGCATCCTGGTGCTCCAACACTGAATTTTTGTCCCATGGCTCCCTATCAGGTATATCCAAAACCATGTTTTGAAAGCATGACTTTGCTGCAGCGTACCAGGAGAGACACCTGGGTGGGCTGGAAAACAGCCAGCACAGCGTGTCTTGACCTCAACACAAGACAACTGGAGTTAACCAGGGGAAAAATGAGGTTTGTCCCAAGTCTACAATCCTGCCTCCTTCTCTAAAGCGAAGGCTCTACCTGAGGGTTACCTCTAAAGACAGGGCTCTACCCAGGGCTGTCTGAGAGATGCCTCCATCCACTCAGTATCTACACCCTCGTTCTTTTTATGAAAATAGGTCCCTGTGATCTTTCCTTCAAAACTTATGTTTTATTAAAACATAGCTGGAGGAGAAGCTGGCTTCCCATCTCCCTCTATATAACAACTCTGTGATTAGAGCACTAATGCAATCATGGGATTCATCTCTGCTGCCCTGAAAGGCCCCAATTTACAACTCCTCTCACCCCAGGGAGGACTCTGACCACCAGGCTGATGGTTATTTTAAAAGAGGCAGTCTCGACCCTTCTGCTGAAACAGTGCCCTTGAGCATAAACGAATTCAAGATTCCTTAGATCATAATCTTATGTTTAGTTTATTCCCAGGGCTGGGGCACACACTAAGTTTTCTCGGGATTATTTTTGTCCTCACTATGTTAAATTGTTGTGAAATACATACAACATCCCCCTAAAAAAATTTTAAAAACTAAAACAAAAATCAGAGTAAAAATAAAAATAGTCCTGGGATTAAGTCCCATTATTACCACAGTGACCCTGCTGCATTTTGTCAAGAATGCAGTCATGTCAGGGAGGTTGGGCACACTCCACGAGTAACCAGGAGGCCAGGCTGACCAAGACACTCGAGCAGAAGAATATTGCAGGTCTAGAGGACTTGGGTGGGCATGAACAGTCCTGAATGGCCACTTAGGAGTCCCAGGTGGAAAAGGAACTAACTCTAAGGCAAACCCAGTGTTTTGAGGTTTAGAAGAGGTTTTGTGAATCACAGCTGTTTGTTCATATGTTTGAATTCCAGCCGATTCCCACATTTCAACCCATCCAGATCCTTTTATTGACTGAAAGACAAGTATTGACAGAGACATCTTTGTGGTCAACAAAATATCTTTTTATTTAGGAAAAAGCAGCAGCAGTTAATGAAAATTATTAACATTAAAAGCATTGAGGGGCTACCTTTACAGCATAATGCCTGTCATAGCTCATCTGACAGACTGATTATTCAAAGTCTGGTGCACCTATGGTTGGGAATCATATTGCAAGGCTTAGAGCTTGACACTAAAACTGCCCTGTCTGTCCACAGGAAGAATTCTGCTAAATCCTGTTTTCCTGAAGTGAAAATATAATTTTGCAGAAGTAAAATGTTTATTTTGACATTGTGACTGATGTCTTCTACTCTGTGACAAGAAACATTAATAAAAGGCCTCACTAACTCCAGACCAAAAGCATGTTTCTCTGAAATTTCCTTATTCTGGGCACATTCTGTTTAGGCCCTTACAAAATCTCTACATTTCTAGAAACTAAGTGTACTTTTGTCTCTAAACAGCATAGTAGTGAGCCATTTATATTATCAGCTATAGCAGGAAAAGCTTTTTCACTAGATTTAACAAGAATACAAGAAAAAAAGCTAAAGATCTCCTGTTTCTTCTGGGGTTGTAAACCTATTTACTAAGATCTAGTGGCACACCTTGTAACTCCTAGTTAGGTATTCAAAATTGCAACACGACTACAAGTTAAATATAATTTGTGAAATATATGCCATATTTGATAAAAAATGCATGTAGTCAGAATCATATGATGATTTAATTTGCATAGATGTAAAACCGGAATTTATTATACACAACCTATATTCATAAAAGTAGACAGTCACCTGGTTTCTCTTCACTGGTATAATCTGGCAGTCTCTCAATAGAGGCAACAGAATTTTTAAAAGCAGCCAAGACAAACCAGACACCAAGTGGAAGGAGAAAAGAACAGACAATGTGCAGGATAAGTGGTTACACACATGTTAATATTATCTCCTTCAATCCTTTAAAAAATGGTACTTTTAGACTGGTGGAAGAGGGAGACAGCAGCTGGGCAAAACAGAAGTGAGTCTGGCATCACTGATGCACCTGCAAAAAGTTGATCTTCTTTTCCAAAAAGCAAAGTTTTACGAGGAAATCTACAGGATGCACTTTACCTTTTTAGGCAATCCAAAGATCTCCTGTAACAGAGATGTGGAGGAAAAAGCAGTTGGAGCAGTAGTATGTTGGAGAGAGGCCGAATGGACTGAGGTACAGTGTAGCATAAGGGCCTGGAAACATGGGCCTTCACTGTATGACTGGAGAGAACCTAAGCCAGTCTGGAGATAGACTGATGAATATGCTATTATTGACATGATGCCCACTTCAGTAAAGAAATTTTCAGAACAAACACTCAAGTAGCAAGGCAATATAGGCCTGAGATGAAGAGATTGGTGTCTAACCAACACAGAGTAGAATAACCAACAGACTGCAGAAATGCACTAAAGACGTATTCAGAAAAAGACATCTGACTATCTTCCACTGAGCCACTTGCAAGATGAAACATGAGAAAAGGTTGTGGTACAGCTGGTAATGGCCACTTGCATTTAAGATATGCACAGAAGGCTACTTCAGCATGGTTCTATCTGTTGATTACCATTTTCATCTACAACAGATAACATTTATAACTGGTTGGAACACAGTTCAAACCAAGTCTTAACATTTCATCAAGCTGCTGAGACATCCATGTGTACTCCATGCCAATATGCAGGTTTCTTTGCAAGATTTCACAAATAATAGCATATAAATAGTTTTCAAAACGTAGGCTGGAATTTTTGTATGTTAAGAAGGAAAAAATACCCGAATGTTATTTTCAGTTTCTGATGTGCTCAGCTTAAGCAAACCATGATGAAAGCGAGCAATTATAAAGAATGATAGGTGGCATGTGGTGGTTTTCACTGATATAGCATTATCCACACACTACATGCTGGAAATAAACCATACTCGATAATGTACATATAACTTGGGAACGACACAAGTATCTGAGCACTACTGAGAGTTCTGTTGCTCATCTGCAATTTCAGGCAGAAGATGGCCTTCTCTGTCAACCATGGGTCAACATAACTCTCAAGTAGGCACATGTTCCTTAAGCATTTCTTCTTGATAATGAACATTTTCATTTCAAGCCCCAGGTAATATCAGATACAGAAAAAAGTCCACATATGTATGTATTTGGTTCCTGGATCCATGTGGATGCTTTTAACCCCACTCTACTCCTTGCTGAACTTCACTTTCCACCCCTCTGTACTCATGTCTAAACATAAAGGTATTTACATGTCTGAAAGGAACTGGAAAGCAACTGTGATATTTCCCAGTGGATTCTAAAGCTCTTCTCACAGAAAAGCAACACATCATTATGTCACAGTAGCACTTCAATAAGGGGCAGCTCAGGAAAGGCCTCTGACATGGTTATGATTAGCAGATTCATCACTTTCTCTACCTCACTTGTAAAAGAAAGACTGGAACAGAAATATTTTCAGTTATTATTATCTTTCCCTGGAATCAGTTATGTCTGTAGGCCTTATAGAATGTGCCATCAATAAGATGGTCTTTGGATAAATGTACTTCTATGCACTGCTGGAAGTACCTAAAACTGATGGGTCTTTGAAATCGTGTGTGTATCTGTTGTTCCTTGGCAGGTTCTAAATCCACAAATTCATGAGTGGCTTATTGTGATTCATATGCCACTTTCATTTTTGGCAGGTAATGCTAATGGTATTGGAGAATGACTATTTGAATGAGATCTGCACCCACTTCCCTCAAATCAGGACTCTAAAAATGCTCAGAAAGGAGCTGTCAGCATAAATAAAAAAAATAATTAAAAAAGAATGTGAACGCTTATTCTGTATAGGGTTTCAACTCCACAATTCCAGGCATCAGGGATGAGCAGGATGAACAGGACTTTCTACAGTTCCTGTAGAAGGCTGGGCAAGCAAACATCTAGAGGGGGAAATTGAGGAAGAGGAAATATCTACGTGTCAGTAATAGGAAAGTTACATTGTATACCTGGTTTTTAGGCATGCCATCTGTGCTCAGTCATACCAAATAGCTTTGATGACATGCCACAGCTAAAGGACAGGCAATATATGTCCTGCTCCAGTGACATGAATGACACAACTTGGTAAAACTCACTGCTTAATGATATAAATCATAACTCTCAAACACAGTATATGCTCGTCTCATATGTTTTTCAGTGATTAGACTCATACTAGGTATTTGGATACTGAAAGCACTGAAGGAGCATTATGGTGAAAACCAGTGCACACTAGGTAAGCACGAGAGCCTTATCTATACTAATCCTGGACTTCCCATCATAGTTTGTTGGTTTTTAACAATACCATAACATTCAGCTAATATTGTTTACAGTAGCCTAACAACAAGCAATTCTATTCCCATTACTACTTACAGTCTGGTATTAAATATTTGTTTCCAAAGTAAACTGCCTGATATAGTTGAGAAGTATTACCACAGTTGGTTGTTTTGTTTTTTTTTTAACCTGAATAAACCTTATCTTTTAAAAACAAAATGTGAGCTTAAAAAGGGAGTATATTTTGACTAATATACCAAGTTGATAGAAAATAAGGTTTATGTTACATTTCAATTTTAAGGAAGGATTTTCCATAGTGCATTTGAGGATCTTTAAGAGGGAGCTTGATCTAAACTCAGTTCCAGTTCTGGATCTGGTCTCAAATCCATGTGTAGCCTCAGGCAAATGTGTTAATTTTCCTGTTTCAGTTTCCCTGCCTTTAAAGTGGGGATAACGTGACTAACACAAATAGCTTAGCTGCAATTTGTAGCAATGAGTAACTTGATTATTAGATTTCTGAGACATGAAACATGATTATTATTAGGGCTTACTGACCAGCCAGTCAGAAATGTGATACGAATAAAGGAGATGGGTCTTTGACAATAGAAGGATGTAGGTTAGTCAGTCAGTCAGTCAGTCAGAGTAGCTCTGCAAGGAGGCAACTCTAGGGAGTGGAGAGTTGGACCTATAAAAGAGAGAATGTTCCCTTTGTACTGATCTCCTATTTATTACCCCATGGTATCAAAAGGCCATAAAAAGCTAAGTCCTCTCTGAGAAATGAATAGGTCCAAAGCACTACAACAAATCAGCTGCAGGCAAATAAATTTTTATCTGTGTAAGTGAGCTCAATGTTATTTTCTAGTGGAAATGTCAGAATTGATTAAAGACCTAGCATTTCTATTTAAAATGAGAGAGTAGGGGATGATACGTTTTAAACTGAGAAAAAGTCAGAGGACTGATAACATGGAGATAAAGGAGTGAATTAATTTCTGGTGTTGTTGAAGTAATTTGGTATTCAACATATTGAGTCCAAATTTGCACCACTGTACCTAGTATAAATAGTAGTGCCTTTTAATAACTGTGACAAAAATACTCTCCCCACTGGCAAGGTCAATATTATTAATTGCTATTCCTATTATTAACCTTTGGGCTTGTGTATCCTCCATGGATTAATGATTATTCAATAACTGAGCTACAAGGTTAACTTACTAATAGCAATTAATAGAAGGACATACTGCTGGCTAACTAGGAAAAGCAATGACAAATCAACTTCTTGGCCTTGGTCTTGTTTCATGCAAAGGTGCCAACAGGAATTGTACCTGTCAGCTCCCAAAGCTGAAAGAGAAAATCTGCCTCAAAGTCGAGACAAATAAAAAACGGAGATCGGGCTGACATCCGGGGTCCCTTCTTATTCCCCTCTAGGGAATAAGAAACAGCCTCAGCTTTCAGGGAAACCTGCGTTCACTGCCAGGGTCATTCTCCAGGAACTCCACTTCCAAATCCTGCATCAGCGAAGAGGGGAAAGAAGGTCTTAAAAACAGAAAAAAGAGAGAAAAGTACTTCCCCTAGGAGAAGTTTCATGAATAAAGGCAATTCTCAAACAGCGTTACGGAGGAGCACGTGGTGCCAGGTGAAACACCGGGCAGGAGGACCACAGCGATCCGGGCCCGACGGGGCAGCGGAGCTGCCGGCAGCCAGAGGCCTCCGGGGGATGCTGTCCGCGCCCGGGCATCCCCAGCCCGCGGAGACCCAGCGCGGTAGCGGAGCTGCTCTCCCTCGGCCACCCCAAATCGCGGGTGGCCGCGGACCGCTGCCTGCCCGAAAGGGGCTGCCGCCGGCGCCCTGGGAGCAGCGGCGCGGGGCGGCCAGAGGGCGCGGGGACAGCTGTGGAAATAAAGGAGCGGGAGAAGGATGGAGAGAAGGGGGAAGAGGGGGGCGGGGGCGCGGTGCCGGGGAAGGCAATGCGGGGACGGTGGAGGGTTTCGACCCCAGTTCTGGGGGGAAGGGGGGTACGGCAGGCATGGACACACACACACCACCATGCCCCGGCACTTCCACCAAGTCAGCCCCACCGCCCCGCGGGGCCGGGAGCCGCCGGAGGGAAGGAGCCGCCGCGCACACACACACAGGCACACAGACACACGCCACCGCTGCGCTCCAGCCGCCGCTCGCTTCTCCCCCCCTCCCACCGCCGCCGCGCAGGCAGGAGGCAGCGGGCGCGGAGCAGAGCGGGCGGCGCAGGGCTTGGAGACCCCGGCCCCGGTCGGACCGGCCTCAGCGGCCGCGCTGCCCCGACGGCACCGCCGCCCCCTCCCCGGGGGCAGCGCGCACCTCCCCGCCTGGAGGGGCCGTGCGAGGAGGCAGCGGGCGGGGGGAGCGCGGGCACACACACACACACACACACACTCACACACTCACAAATACACACACACACGCAGGCACACCCGCACAGACACACGCAGGCAGAGGCAGGGCTGCCCCACGCCGGTACCTTGCTGCCCTGGTGTTTTCCGTCCGGGCTCCTCCTTGCTGAGGCAGCTCGGGAGCGGAGCCGAGCGGGCGGGTGCGTGTGCGTGTGTGTGTGTGCGTGCGTGCATGCGTGTGCCTCTGTGTGTGTCTGTGTGTGTGTGTGTGTGTGTGTGCGAGAGCGAGAGAGAGAGAGAGAGACTCTCCCCCCTCCCCCTCCTCCTCCTCGCTCTCCTTCCTTTAAACGCCCACTCCTGATGGGTGAAAAGACAACTTGAACTTCAGTGCAATTAACTTCGCCGGCGCCTCGGAAGCCGGAGGTGTCGCCGGCCTCGCCCGCCGCGCTCCCATGAGTGAGTCGGTCCCGCTCCTTCGGCGTCTCTCCTCGGGGACGTGGGGGACGGGGGGGGACAGAGCCGTGCCGGGGGCACCCGCCGCGGCGATTTACCCGGCCGTGCCGGCCCGGGAGGGCGGGCGGGAGGGAGGCGCGGGGCGGGTGGCTGCGCTCGGCGCTGCCGCTGCCGGAGCCTCCCGGCCGGCACGGGCTCACACCTGCCGCCGCGCCGCTGCCGGTCGCCGGCCCCGCTCCGCTCCGCTCCGCTCCGCTCCCTCGCCCGCCGCCGGCACGGGGGGAGCGGGGGGAGGTGGGGGTGGGGGCAGAGGGAAAAAACCCCAAAGTTTGGCAAAGTTCTTACCCGGCGCCGCGCGCCTCCCGGCAGCGGCGGGCGCGGGGCGGCGGCGCCCCCGACGGCGCGGGGCGAAGCGGCGGGGCCGGGGGTCGCGGGCAGGGGGATGGGGGCGCGGGGCTTGCGCGGGGCTTGCGCGGGCGGCCGAGCGGCGGCGGCTGCCCCAGCCGGGGGCGCGCCCGTGGCGGTGGGTGGCACGGCCCCCCCGCCCGCCCGCGGCGCGACCCGGCGCTGCCGCTGTCACGGGGAGCAGTGCCGGGGCTCGTCTCTGTGCTCCAGGATTTACTTTTGCTTTTTCCGCTCCGTCTCCGAACCCGCCACCCGAGGTTTTGCTAAACCCTCGCCCCTTTGTCGCCGTGTCCGCCGGCTGCCTGGGGGAGCGCTCCTGACAGGCACCTGCCCGACCCGGAGTTTCCCTCTGCCAGTCTCCAGCTTTTTCTGACTGCGGAAGAAACTTCGCTACACTTTAAGTTTTCTGAAACACTTTGCACCAGCTCCTAAGCTGAAATAAGTTTAAACTGAGGAAAGCTCTTCGCTGGTTTTAGTCCGTGCAAATGAGCGCAGCGCTTCTGCGAAAATAATTCACAAATTCAGATGCAGAGACTCCAGGGCGTGTGATCTGGAGGTGCCCTTTCATTCTGGTCCGTGCTACTTGGGTGGGAGTTAGCAGCGGCCCCTTATTTCTACTTTATATTATTTTGGTACAGTGCATTCATATATTTGTCTGCTGTAGTCTGCTGGCAAACATTAGCATTCAAGCTTACATTTTTGACAAATGTGCAGACAGGAATAGCATGAATAGGCATCTTAAATATTAACAACCTAAGCATCTGTTGTGAAACAAATTTAATATATTTACTCTGTTTTTCTCACATTGTTAGGAAAGGTTACAATAAGTGTAAAATTTCAGCTGTAGTTAGCACAAGGAATGCTTGGATATTTCACTATCTGTTCAAGCATTTAACACAATCACCAGATAGAAATGTGTCAAATCAGGCGCACTATTCAAAAACAACTTGAAACTGTAAGCGTAGAGCGTATAGACATGAATATAGCATGTTCTCTGCAATTTCTATCTTCTAATTACTCTTCAGCACGATTTGTAGAATTTGAGAATGCTCTTTCCAGTCCTGTACTCCTATATGCTCTTAAATATGGTTATACCTACACACACTCATTTTCTAATTCACTTTCTATTTGAGATTGTTATTGGTATTACCTTGCTTTTCAAGTTGAAGCAATAGTTTTGTGAGGAAATGTGAAATAACATAGAGTAGGTAAAAAAATGAGCAGGCAGAAAATGCAATGTGTTCACATATAAGCATGCGTCGGAACAGATAGTGCACAAACAAGGCAATAGAAGAGAAATTAAAATCCTTGGCTAGTATGCTATGTATACCCACTCTTCAGAACAGCTAGTGGAAAAGAAACAACTGACTCCAAGGAATTCCTCTGTCCCTGCAATAAAACTGTTCAGAGTAGAAAAGAGCACAGAAGAGCAAAGCCTCCAAAAAGGCTGTAGAGTTATTTCAGGAATCAGTGCATTCCTTCCCTTTTTCCCACAAGTTCAAATATGTAATAAATAAGTCCTTTGTATGCAAAATAGTTTACTGGAACAAAAAACATTTAAATGAAATGCTTTTTGTGCATGAATTTTGAAAAACTGGCCATTTCCTTTTTATATTCTTTGTTCTAGATACTTTAAATAGCAAAGTAACTCTCGCAGTTTCCCCTCTCATGCTATTTTAGCGACTCGTGTGAATCCTAACCTGCTGCCGAGCTCCCGAGAAAGCAGTGTGAAGCAGAGTCGATCTGTAAGTCACTGATGGGACACGGTGCTTTGGCAGTGTCAGAGCAGAGAGAGGCTGCCACGCCAGCCCCAGCTCGCACAGGAGCAGGCACCCTTTGGTTTGCAGCGCAGGCCCAGCGGGTCAGCGCACCTGCCCTCTGAGGCCGTGCTTCCCAAGGCAGCGCCAGCCCTGCTGCAGCCCTGCCAGCATCCCACAGGCACCAACCACCACGCTCAGCCCGGCTGGGGACGTGGGCACATCCACGCCAGCAGCACTGAAACCTCTTCAGAGAGGTTTCTCTACAGAAAATGCTTCTCCCACGTTACAGGTTTGGGATAGAGAGGGCTTTACATGGGTGCAACTGCCATTTAGATGATAATTAGTTGAAGTCTGGTGTTCTACTTAAAAAAGACCAACAAAAAACCCCACCAAACCTTTTAAATGTATCAACTACTTGATTTTTCAAAGTACTGTTACCTTTTTAATGTCACCTAATTTTTTTTAGTCTAAGTATTGTCAGAGGAATTTGAAGTAATTCCTTAGGTTTCCAGCTGTATTTGAAAAAAATTAAGAAGATTACTTTATTAATAAAATAGCTCATAATATATAGAAAAATACATTAAAGTAGATTTCTGAATTAAAACTGGAGGAAATATGACTTCTGAAAGGTTTTAGTCATATTTCTAGGAACTATGGTATTTTAACATAGACTCTAGTGAAGCATTTTATTGCCTTCTTGTATATAACTGCCATTGCTCTCTCTAGATATATTTCATATATATCCAGTGAAGCCACAAACTTTCCTTCTACAACAGTTTAAACACATCTGGAACATTTTACTTTCTTATAATTTATGTTAATAGATGTAGAGTGTATATACAATCTTCTCAGACATCATTGCTTTTTCCAAAGGGGAATTTTTTTACTTTCAGTCAGGGAATATATTTATAAGAACAAAATAACTCAAAGTATAGGCAATTCTATATATCATTTTATTTTCTGTTATATTAGGTTGATTATATAAAGCTTTCATTTAGAGCGATGGGATGATGAAATTACAGAGGAGTGATTGGCTTTTGTTTTTTCAAATGGTTCAAGTTGAGGGCTGCAAAAATGAATGTTTTTTGTAAAGTTCTTTGAGTGCATAATATTTTTCATAGAATTCTGACAAATTAATTTAATAGAAAAGCCACAAGTCTCTTAGCCAGGTAAAATGGAAGTTCTGTTTTTGCCGTTATAGGCATCAGGCTTCAGTAACCTGCTGCTCTTGTGGAATGAACACTTTCTACTTAAAGCTATCATGCACCTACTGTTTATTTACGCTGCATTAAACTGACAGCACGGCAATCAGAGGAAAAAATATGACTTACTTTCCTGAAGTAAACACCAGTTTATAGGTTAGTGCCTGTATTTATATTCCTGTCGCCACTAAATAATGGCTGTCTCCATTTTAATATCTACCTGTGGTGTTACCCAGGGCAGCTGGCTCTTCCTTGTTTAAAACAAGCAAAAAAAGGAAGGTGGGGGTGAGGAAGAGAAGAAAGTTTTGTTATCATTCCACTCTAAGAGGAACTTAATAGAAAAGTGATTCAGTATTCCTTTCTGTGGCAAGCCGAAGCCAGTTTTAAAGACATAGTATTCAGTTTTACTTGGTGTAATTGAATTGCATCTCAAACAGGGAAAACAGAATTCCTTAACAGTATTTGTCTATCCAAGACACTGTAATTGTATATTCAGGCAATGGCAGATTAAGGGCAGAAGCATTTTATTAATAACTGAAAGCACATATGTGTGTGTGATGAAAAATGTTCTGCAAATCTGTCACTATGCAATCAAGTGCATTTTTTAAACTTTAGTTGTCACAAAGTTGCTACTGATTCTAAAAAAAAAAGAAAAAAGAAAAAAAAAAGAAAAAAAGAAAGAAGTAAAACAGTTTGACGGTTAAAGAGTAACTTACAGTTCTTACTGCCTGCTATACGGAGATTTGTAACTTTGTAAAGTCAGTCTCAGAAAGCCCTGTTGATGTTACTTTTAATCTTGGAGTGATGAGTCCAAGTAGCCGGCATTTGAACTGAAGATAACTGCAGTCAGAATAACTCACAGTTTGTAAAAAGCTTCTCTAAATTCTCGGTTGAAGGACTCCATTAATAACTTTTACCTGAGAGGTTAATTCCTCCCTCAGATTCTCAAAGTATTATACTTAACACTAAGTTGGCTTGTTGGTCAGTTCCCTTGGCTGTGGTATCATGAACTCTCAACAGCCCTGACCACAACTTGTAACTGTTACTTCCAAGAGGATACACTATGATGTTCCCTTCAAAAATGCTGGTGGTTTTGAATATTTGCCATCCTGTGGCATCTAAGTTTACCACAGTTATCACCAACACTTCATTACATAATGGTATCCAGTCTATTGCTTTGCAAATGTCAGCTTTCTCATGGTTTCTGCACAGCATTGGTCTCAGTACCTTTGTCTTAGTAGAGATTAATTTTAAGGAGACTTGCCAGCACTGATCTTGTACATGTGTTCTGATCTGGTTCTTGTGCCCCGTACTAGTTGTAGCCTACTCCTAATCTGTTTTATCTGGTGCTGTGTACTAGGAATGGCATAGTAATAGTAGAGTACAGTAGTAGAGTGTAGTAACATACCTCAGGCACTGTCTGAATTCTAAATATTTCCTTTTAAACTTGCTGAGCCTGACTTTGCTCCCATGCACACTGGTGTGTCACTGCAGAGCTCGGTTTCCACCGTTCCTGTAGAGGATCAGTGTTAGGTGTTCAGATGGGCTGAGGGACACACTAACACTCGGTATTTGTGGCAAGGTCCACCTTTCAGCTATTTATTTAGAGCACCAACGCACAGCAATCTCTCTGGAGTTTGATTCCCCTGTGAAACGCTGTGCATTTGCTGGGACTGGGAGTGTAAGACTTGTTTCCACCGGAGTGCAGGCTAGCTGCTGTCTCTGAGCTGCTGTACAGCACTGCTGGTGACACCTCTGCACAGCTGTATGCTGACAGAAGTCAGCTCTCGCTACCTCGGGCTTTGCTGCTGTGAGCTGCGGGTGAGAGAGGCAGAGGAGCCTGCTGGCTTGCACATGGGCCTCGGTCACCCCAGCTGCACCTGGGTGCAGAACATCAGGATGGGCCACGTCTGTCAGCTGCGCTGGCCTTACATAACTTCCAGGGACTATCTGCTCTATCTCTTTCCCGTGGCGCATTATGACATGATATGACCTGAGGAGATGAGGGAGGTGCTTTAAACCTCAAGTGCATCTTGTCTTCCCTGGATCCTGCTCTGACAGGATTTATTTGGCCAGCAGCAATCATTTGTGGGTCGTTGCACTTGCTGCTTGCTAGACGAAGTGGTGATACACTCAGACCACCTGTGCTTGGAGGACTGTCTCATCATCTTTTCTGGTGTCTTGACTCCTGGTTCTGGTTTTAGCTCTGAAAAAAAAAAGTGTAATTTTGGGTTAATAACTGTCCATGCCATTTTTGTCATCTTCGATGTTGTAATACTGATTTTGAAAATGCTCAGCACATAACTTCATGTGAAGGAAAAGGAAGCTGCAGCACACTATCCTTTTATAAATGCAGCCTTAATATGCTGCTGATTTATTTACCCAGCTATAAAATTAGTAGTAAATGTGTTTCATAGAACAGTGAAGGATTAAGTAATTCTTTATATTTGTAAATTAGTCCTAGAGTGGAAAACATTTTTAGCAGAAGTGCCAAGAATTGCTGCTCTGAACTCAAACCCACATGCAAAGGTATGAGAAAGGTATTTCCTTTTCAGTAACTGCACTTAGAATATGTGTCTGGTCATAATAGCCAGGTAATTAAAAACATTTTCAATGAAAAGGAGGAAAGTTCTAACATCATACACACCCTATATTCCTACTTCTTTTACATTAAATAAAAGACAGAAAAGAGAGGAGGGAAAAGACAGTGAGCATGCACGCAGGGTCTCAGAAGGACCAAAGGCAAAAAATGAAGTTGGGAGGAATTCCAGATTGAGTTTTAAAATGCTTATAATCAAAGATTAAATTAATATTTTTGTGGAGAGCAGTATTAGAAAGATTTTAAATCATTAGTGCTTTTCATCATAGGTGGGCTTTCTTGATAAAGGTAAGAAGTCTCAAGAATAATTAAAGGCATCTTAAAACTTAAAAATGACAGTTTTAGCTTCTAAGGATTCATTGTAATGTAATAATACTGTATGCTTTTTAGTGTTACTTCTGCACTAGACATTTAATTACAGTCTTTGTGAGACATGTTATCTGTATAGTAACCAGTGCATAAAAAGAATGATATTTACTTTTACATACAAGCTCTTGCTTGCCAGCTTTCTTTTTAAGATTATAGATTAAGATCTCCAATTCAGAATGTTCATGACTTCAATGAAAACAGCTTAATTTGATACAATTTTGGGGAGGAATGGAGCATTTATTGTAATAGTACTGCTTCTCTAGTCACACTTTTGCAATAATACTTGAACTGCTGTTTAGCAGAGGGTTTTTTCGGCGCAAGGGCCCAAACTCAGTGTTCTTTGCTTGTTCAAAGGGTAGATTTTAGAATATCAAATGAAAAAGCATGTCTAATTTTTATATTGAGAAGTAGGATTAAAAAAACTTCTAAGCGTAGTATGGTAGGTTTTTCACGGGTACAGTTTATTGCTGAGAGGAAATTTGGAGCTTGCTTTTGCTACATTGTATATTGACTATTGTCTGAAACATACACTGGATAATATGAATTTATGGGGATCATAGCTTGGTCCACCCATTGCTGTGAAAAAGTGAGTACATTTGCAAAAAGGTGCATAAAATTAGGGGTTTTTTTGATAAGTTTCCAGATTTCCCTAAGTGTGGAAAGTGCTCCTTGACATAGTGAACTTCCCACAGTTCCCAGGTTCCGCACTGCTGTCATTGCAGGATGAGGCATGAGGGAAAAGAAACTGCATCCAGCTGTTCTAAAGCAGAGCTTTTCAGTCGATAATGTCTATCATACATCTTCTTTTAGGTCTTGTTTCTCATTTCTTACCTAGCAGTCCTGTGCAGGAACGGTATGATATAGGTTTTGAGCCCCTAGTTTCGGTATGCTTTGTAAGAAAATCTCACAGTAAAGTCAATCGGTCAAAATCAATCTCTGTCCCATTGACTGTATTTTATTGACTTTCTTTTTCTTTTTTTTTTTTTTTCACTTGACTCACTGAATACCATAATAATTTTTGCCATTCCTGATGACTTTCGTTATAATCTTTTCAAGACAATTTTATGGCATATTTGCATTTGAAACTTGTGATTCCACTACTTTACTTGGGCTGCAAGCCCTACAAGTAACCGACTTCTGCATTGCCGCTTAAAATGACAATTAGGATACTCATAGGTGTAGTTATTGTTTTCTAAGCATTCCAGAAGAATTTTATGGATACCATGCAGGAGAATTGAACCAGTAGAATTTCTTTATGTGTTTGGCAGGATGACAGATATGCCGTAAGAAGCATTATACTGTCTGATAAATTGCATTACCAAGCACTATTTCTTATAGGTTCTGTCTCTTTAAAAATGCAGTCTCCTCTATTTGCCCTATTAATTGTTGATATGTTGCCATCCACGAGACAAAAATTAGAGCTGTAATTAAATAATCATGTGATGCTCCTTAGTGCCAGTGAGAGCAAACTCATTTTTCCAGGCCCTGATGGTCACTGATTATTGTATTACTACTGGCTTGCTTTATTTTTTTTTAATGGCTCTATATTGCTGGGTTACCTAACCACTGCCCTTCTTTTCAAAATTAAAGGAATTGAAGAACATTAAGTCACTTAATTGGCCAGTAGTCTGTGGGGATACAAAGTAGTCATACCTTCTCTGCTTTTTGGTCACTCAATTGGTTCTACTGGGAGAACTACATCAGTGGTGTGGTTGTGTGCCATTTAATTTACACTGGTGTTTTGGCTGGGATGGATGCATATAGGGAATGCCAGGAGAATTACAAAAGGAGCAGGGTATTAAAATTCAGAAATGATTAAAATTGAAATAAAAGGATGCTGCTGCTTTGCCAGTACTCTGGCAGTCATAATGACACATAGAGATTAGTTTCCACCTTCATCTTTTCCTTCTTTCTCATTTCCTCTTGTTTATTGTTGACACATTTTCCTTATGTCTCTGCTTCTCAGTGCTTTTTTTTCACTGTTACATATTCCTACTTTTTCTCTTTCCTTAAGCATGGAGAAGCTTACTTAACCTTATTATAACAATAACAGAATAGGTTATTAATATTTAATATGCACATGATTAAAATTTCTCTCTTAAACATAGGTCAGCTCTATTATTAACTGACATGTTATTTTTCATTAAAAATTTTTATTCTGCCCTTACGGTTTCTCAAACACCCTTTACTTTGGTGGTGATTTAACACATAATGTTTAGAAAACTGTGTTAGGCTAGTGAAAAAAAAGAACTTACCAGTCATGGATAATCAATTATGCATGAATTCAGATATAACAGATGGAAACTGGTGAGTTAAAGTTTCTCTTTAGCTTCGTGATTTTTTTGTTTTGTTTTTGTGACACCTGTCTCTTATGTATAGATAAACATCTAACATAGCATACTGCTTTTCATGCATCTTTGTGTTTTTTGCTTTTTGGGTTTGTTTTTTTTTTTTTTTTTTTCTTTTTGGTTTTGTTGGTGTGGCATAAACTTATTTTTCCCTGTTTATAACTTACTATTTTTAATTTGTTTGTCTGTGAGCATTTCTATACTGCCTGCCTTTTCTAGGGCTGTAGTGTCCTGTGATGAAGCAAGCATTTAATCTTCTAATAAACTACACAATGTAATTTGACCTTAAAATTGTGTCAGCACGATATTTTAAATTATAGGAGTTCATTTTTGCCTTCAGCTGCTCATGGACTATAGTGTTATGACATTAAAGCAACAGGGTAGACTGCGGCTGGGCATATGTATTCATATATGCATATATGCACATTCTTGTGATTGTGATACTTATATAGGCGTTCCCTCCAAAGGCATTAATTAAATTTATTTCAATCATTTGACAATGAAGTAGATTGCTTTACTGCTTTTTATTAAAAAGTTCAGTATGGACTGAGCACAGTACTTCTTTTGGTCATGGAAAAAATTTTACGGAACTAAATCAAGCAAAAATGACAATAACTCTTTTGATATGCCCATAGCAATGACCACTTGGTATTAAGTAAATGAAGATCTGAATATGTTTTCTTTTTCCTTTTATACAAAAGTATTTAAAAGAGTTTTAAGCATGAACTTAGATGTGAGATGTGTTTCTGTGTAGTTCATTCGTGGCAGCATATTGAGCGATTCTTGTATTTGAAGGTGTTTGAAAAATATGGGGGTAAGTTGATTTGGATGTTCTTTTTCTACAACTGTAATAATTTGGAGCATTTCTTCACCTGGCCCCATCCACTTTGGAAGTGGCACATTTGAAGATGTGGTGCAGAGAGGTTTTCCATCTGTATATCCATAAAGGAAAAATGAATTGAGAGAATGTACTGCATCTTTCATGAGCAGAATATTCCAAAACTTCTCATTTTATCAAGATTTGTGAAGGAAAAATCTAATACAGGAAGGAGTTTGTAGTATAACCTGCCAGAAGCAAATTACAGAGAAGACATCTTTCCTCAGATTTTTTTGTATTTAACACAAGAACTAACTTTTTACACACCTGTTAACGGCATTTCCTTCATGTGTTTTCATGAGTATAAATTACTATCATAAATATTAACCAAATTTTGCCCTAAAAATACTGTATTCTAGTGAGTTTCCAGCTGCTGCTCTCCATCTCAGTTTGTTTCCATTAGCAGGAAATCTTGAAACATAGTTGCTTTAAGAAAATATATACATCAAATACTTAAATATATGTTTGTTAATTTCTCTCTTTGTGTGCGTGTGTTTGGTTTGGGTTTTTTTTGTGTTTTTGTTGTTTTTTTTCTAAATCAGAACAAGTATGTTTAACATTTTGAAGTTATTTGGTTTTGCTTTATGTTGTTTGCATTAAACTAAGCATACTCTGACACATGTATAAGTGACCTTTATCTTAGTGACACTACATATGCTAAACCTTTTTTAGTTAGCACCTGGCAATATTAACAGGTATCTTGTTCCTTAAAAGATCAGTGAATATTAACAGCTAATTGCTCCTGAAAAGAACTAAAAAACTCATTCATTTCATCTTTGTTACTGTGGAATCATCGGAGTTTGAGATTGGAAGGAGCCCTAGAAGAAAATGCTAATTTGGCCAAAACCACCAACTTTCATTTTGTTTTACACGAAAACCACACATTTTGCATGTATTTCATGTACAGTGAATATTGACTCCTGACAAGTTTGGCCGTAATTAGATGCAGAGTTTTACTTACAAGGTTTTGAACCGTAGAAAAAGTGCAGCAGAACATGTGCAGAGTTCTGAGTTAATGAAACTGGAAACAGGACATTTCATGTGGTTTTGTGTTTCATAATGAAAGTTTGACATAGTTCAATTCATCAATCAGTTCTAACCATTTCCTTCGACTTAAACTCGTCCATGTTTTCAGTTTGTGTCACTAGATTTTTAGTTGTATCACCAGGTCAGTGACAGAGATGATTCTTCTGTTGGTGAAGAATTCCTATGTAAGAACTCACCGTGGTTTGAACTCTACAGCACGAACATCTAGGTCTACATGATAATATTTGAATCATCCTCTGTAGGGCTAAGTGCAACAGTTCAGATGTTTTCTACCATAATGCACAGCTTTGCTTGGGCTGTGTGAAATTCATCCCTGCCTAGAATTGTTGGATCAAATGTCTGTATTTGTAAAAGCATACTAACTGGGAT
Source organism: Melospiza georgiana (assembly GCF_028018845.1). Taxonomy (NCBI): domain Eukaryota; kingdom Metazoa; phylum Chordata; class Aves; order Passeriformes; family Passerellidae; genus Melospiza; species Melospiza georgiana. Next base: position 37,047,907 of record NC_080430.1, on the reverse strand, counting down.
AGAAGCACAGTGGTTGGAAGTGAGGGAAAATGAGTCACAAAATGGAAAAAAAAAAAAAGCAGAACCAGTCAAAAAATTGCAAACAACATTGAAAAACACTTAGGAGATAACTTGCTGTAACTTTCCTTTTAACAAGTAAAAATAACAGGAACTGTGGCTTTCTGTGTCCAGGGATCATGATTTATATACTCTTAAATTAATAGAGCTTCTCTTCAGACACATCCCTAAAATAACCACTTATCAACTGACTCTTTTAGGTAACAATTATATGCCCATCTCATGCCTAGGAGTTATCTAGTGCTGTGATGATGAGGGAGCAGGAACCACTCTTTTTTCATCTCTCAGTGTCCTACATTAAGCATCTTCACATGAAAGACCTAAAAATTATACCTCTGGGTACAAAGCTGTGAAATTAGTGACCTGCTGAAGATACATTTATGACATGGGAAACTTGACTGATCCTAAGATGCCAACTTTCCTCCTTTCTTCAAGCTGCCTAATTGCATAAAATATTATTATATAAAGCTTTATTGCATTTTTTAATTTGTTCTTTTTTGTGGAAGTAGTTGGCTGTAGTTGCCACATGGAAATTACAAGCATGACTCATCAAGGTCTTAGTCTCGTGTTAAGGATGGAAGAGAATATGGTCTTCAAAATGCTTTTTTTAAAGTTGAAGCTTTTTATTTGAAGTGGTTCTAAAGTCCACAGTCATGAAACATACTGGCTTATATTAAATGACATATAGGTAGTGTTTGTGGGAGTTTATGTCCTACTATTGATAGCAAAAAGTGAACTCAGTTTGTCCACATAGCAGGCAAGAGATTGTGAACTTACAGAGTAAGATTTATGTGATTAACCACTAATATTGATTGCTCTGATCTTTTATGGGAAAGTGGGCACCTCTCTTATTACAATTTTAAGCAGCTAAGATTTCTTGTGGCAACCAGGGGTGAAAGACTCACTATTCTCATTAGCGCTCTTGTTCACCCTTCTCTACATCATGCCAAACAGATTAGTTGGATTTTACTCCATAATTTTCTTCCAGCATTTTGCCTCTCTGTGACTCACCAAGGGGTGAACTGAAATAACTGTTGGGGCCACATCTGCAGAAGTATGTATTTACTTCAGTAGCACAAGCATCTTAGTCAAAATAGACGTACAGCTACGAAATGACTTGCACAAAATGGTGCAGTAGTTTGACTAAAAGTAACTTGTTTTATCCATAATCACATTTTGCATATTCTTATTCAACTCCATTTTAAAAAAAGATTCCGTGATTGAAGTACATTGCTGATAATATTTGCAGGAGTAAACGAGCCTCGTCACAGAGGCAATCAATAGGGAGATGTCTGTTTGTATATGATTTTACATATCTGCAAGCTAGCTGAGACATCCAGCTAAAAAATGCTGCACCATGGGACACTGTGTAGATATCTGATACTTCCCAGGAGCCTTGGGGTCTGTAAACTAATGAATGCACTACATGTAGCCATATATGTAGGTTTTTCACCTCTGACAAATATGGTAAGGATAATTTACTTCACTTAATAACCAATTAAGTGCAGTTCAATACAGCTGACTATCGTAAGTTAAATATTCATTTTACGTAACTGTTTCAGGACATGGTGTGTGAGAGAACACAAACGAGCAGAAATTGCTCATGCAAAATGTGAGAGGGGACGACAGCTTGTGTGCGATGCCTTTCAGTGCTATGAATTTCATTTCATAGCACTTTTGCTTTTTGACAGGCATCCTATCCAGGCTGGGGCAGGTTGCAGTCAAAAAAATCTAGGTTGGTATGTAACTTTTGAGTTCAGCGTGGGGGATGTCGCAGAATGCTGTGATTCACATTGGTGTGCATTGGATTCTTGGGTCGTATGTAAATTGAGATTGCCGCAGCCAAGTTGGTTGAAGCTTTTGAGCGGTGTCAGGCACCTATTGTTGTTCAGGGCAAAGCGAAGGGGAAGTGGGTCTGAGGAGACCGAAAAGCAACTTTAGTCCGAGGTGCAAATCTTGTAGGGCTATGGCACCGCGTTGGCACAGCAGCGGTGATGTGCTGAGGTTTGCACAGGTAGACGTGGGAAAGGCCTTTGGGGTGCATCCTTTCCCCTCAGCCACAGCTCTGTTTAACCCACGGGGCAAGTAGGCACAAGCCTCTGGGGTGTCACCCACCTTCCGGCCACAGATGTTTACATTCGGAAAGCCACGGAATGGTACTGACATTGCCCTGCTGTCCAGCAGCACCACTACCCATAGATGTGTGCCCGTCACACCTTGCAGTGGGGGAAATGCATTCAAATTCCCACTGAAGAGAATTGTCCTGCTCTCCCGCCGCTGCTGCACGGCTCTGCAGCACCTCCAGCATGGGATGGTGCTTACAGGTTGCCCAAAGGGCTGCAGCATTGTCAGAAGTACATATGTGTAAAAGCCAATCAGCCTGATCTCCCCAAAGAAATCTGATAAAAGAGAATACACAGCCATGCTGGTTTTGCTCTGCTGCCAGGTCATTTCTGTTTGCATTGCACAACAGCCAAGCCTCAAGATTTGGGCCCATATTTCCTAATTTATTTTGAACAAGAAAATATTGGAACAGAGACCTTAGGAGGCACTGAGGCAGCATGCCACACTGGAGAATTTGTTTTGCTTTGCAGCTACTGAGACTGCTGCTCGAGAGTTAATTCACCATGGGGTTGAAAATACGCAGCCCAACTTTTTAAATATTTGTCTTATTTCAAAATATGCTTGGGCAAAATTCATTTATATATAATAAAAACAGTGCAACAACTTTATTAAGGATTAATAACCTTTATTAAGCATATATTTGCCTGCTGTATGTTGACTAGAAGCTATGAAAAATGTGATGTTACTATTGCCGCGTGTTTAAATGATTGCCTGCATATGTATCCATGACAATATCTATTCATCTTCTGTTCTTTATATATGTTTTTATTATAAATATCTTTATTCTAGCTGAACATGTTAATATCAAAGTTGACACAGTGAAGTGCAAATTGGAATAGGTCAAATGAAAATCAGATATCTGTATCTTGAATTATTTCCAAGTAGTTCGGTATTGATAAGAGATATCTGATTGTTGTCTGTCAAGACGTAGCAGCCTTCAGTAATTCGTGCTTTCTAGTCAAAGCAAGGGTTTCACGCTCAGCTTTCCAAGTCTGTAGTAAATACTTTACCAGGCATAAGTGGTGTATGGGAATTAGATTAATCCATGTGGTAGAGAGTTTACAAGGTTTAGTGCATATATGCAATTTCAAGAAGAGAGGTCTTTTCCATAATCATTTATCTCAAGCATAGGAAGCATATGCACAATTATATAATTAACAGAATATTTGTTTGTCAGTGTTTGGTTATGTGCGTAATAATATCATTATTAGGCCTTCTGTGCTCCTGTATTATCAGATTGTTATCTCCCTGCTCCTTTAATTCACCATCTCTGCTTTTTAGATTAATCACTTTGTTTTAATCCAAACATTGTGTTGTTTTGGTTTGTCTTTTTTTTTTTTTTTTTTTTTTTAACCAGGAACAGAATGATTTGTGAACACCAAAGCAAAAGTTATTTTAGAAGATTGTAATCTTTTGTTGTTGTTATTTGGTTTTGTTATTGTCATATCTGGTAATCATTTTTATAAGGTGGTATTTTAGTCCCAAATCTTGTTCCAGATCATATTTGCTCTATTCTAATCAGCTGTGCATCTCTTAAATTACCTTCAGTGTCCTTTTCCTCCATCATGCTGCAGGCAGCATACTGCCAGCTGAAACTCTCACAATCTTCATGATTTTCTTCTTTAGTGGCCAGTCCTGCTTACTGCTGAAGTTTAAGTTTACCTTATCAGGCTTTTCTGAAAAGGTTGAAAAAATAGTACATTGATATTTTCCATTGTGCCCACAAAGTTTGAATTAAACTAGTTAATATAGTTTTCCTCCAAATATTCAAATGTATTGGGAAATACATATATATATATATGTATTTTTTTAAGAGGGACTGATTGATACTCTATCTTGTTGAAAAAAAGATTGGTTTCTAAACAAACAACCCACTAGACAGTTACTCCTTGATCATATGTTATGGAAGATGTCATCTACGTTTTCCCTTGTTTTTCTTTGTGAAACATGTTTCTTTGGTTTTGGGTTTTGGTTTTTTATTTTTCCTTTTCAGCAGTCTCGGTAATGATCTTAGTAAGCCTTTTCAAGACATACAGCATAGGTACAACTTTTCATGTTTCATACATATGCCACCTCCACTTATTCTGCTTTGAATAATAGTATTATGTAACAGTGTACTCATTTTCCAGCCTTGCATTTCTTTGCTTCTGAGATTATAATCTATTTTATGCACTGCAGAATATGATAAATATTTCATGCATTTCGTCCTATTACCATTTTCTTTTTTCTGCATGTCCTATATGCTGTTTGTGCTTATTTTAGTAAACATCAATGTGATTCTTTACCTTGTCTTGACGCATTCCTCTTTTTTAATAATAAGTAGTATATGCATAGTGCAAAATTTTCTCTTTATAGAATTAATGATTTTCCTTTTCTGTGTTCAGAGGCCATACTATTTTGTGTATTACCGGACTGGTATTAGCCTTCTCACTCACCTACTTTTGCTGCTGCCTCATGTTTGTGTTTTGTTGTTGCTTTGTTGTCGGTTGTTTTAAAGTTACTGCCCTAAACATTTTGGTTATATACCTGTCTATGCAGTAATTCATGTTTTCTTTGGTCGATGATGCAACTTTCCCTTTAGACATAGTCTATTCAAACACTATGCATTTTATCAATAAAGAAGTTTAATTTTTCCCTTATCTCGCAGCTTGTACAAACTTGTTGCTTTCAAGTTTGTCTAGTTGGGTTACTTTCTTCCAAGTGCATGATGGGAACAAGCCCTGTCTGTCTCGCAGTTACTTATTTTGTCAATACTTTACCACCTTTTAGCTTTCACCTTTCAGGGGGTGGCTTTCGGTCCCGCGCTGCGGACTCGACACAGGGGCAGTTCTGTGGCGTGGGGATGTGGCATGTGGCCGTCCCGAGCCCGGAGCGGTGTGTCGCTCTCACGCACGGTGTGCTGCAGCTCGTTCTGGCTGGCCGCGACGCCCAGCGGAGCCACCAGAGCCGCGGTGGATGATGCGCTCCGCGGAACGAGCCCGGTTTCACTCAGCCTCGGCCGCCTTTCAGAACCGCGGCTGGTGCTGTTCTTTCACCCCCGTCGGTATCGAAGGCGAGGGGAGGGAAGGAGAAACTTCTTTCCCCAACATGGGCCGCTGGCCCCCCAGAGGCGGCCCCCGCGGCGCGTCCCCACCTGCCGGCCCTGGGGGGCCGCCGCCGCCGCTGTGCACCTGCCCGGTGCGGCCCGCGCAGGCTCCGCGCCGAGGGGCGGAGGCTGCGACAGCGCGGCGCACCCGGCAGCGCCGGCAGGATATTGTTCAGCCTTCACCCCCGCCCCTCTTCCTCCTCCTCCTCCTGCTGCTGCGGGTGCTACTGCTGTGCCCCCATGCCCGTCCCCCCGGCTCGCCCCCTCCGCCGCAGGCCCCATCTGCCGGGGGGGCGCGCTGTGGCGCGGAGCGGGGCGGCGCGGAGCGGGCATTGTGCGCGGCGCAGGCAGGGCCGCCTCACCCGCACCCAGCGAGCTGCAAATTCGTGCGCGCCCGGAAGCCGCACGCCCTCTTCCCCCGGCCCCCCCGCTCACCTACCGCCGCCGGCGGCCGCCCCCCCCGGCCCGGCCCGGCCCGGCCCGGCCTGGCCCGGCGCCCCCTCCCCGCTCCTCGCTGCGGTCCCCCTCTGCCACCGCACTTCTGCCGACCCCCTCCCCCTTCCCCGGCCTCCCCTCCCCCACGCCTCTCTCCTTCACCACCACCTCCTCCTCATCCTCCTCCTCCTCTGCCACTTTCTCTCTCTCTCCCAGGACGCGTCGGATGATCCGGGGCCGCTGGGGAAGGGCTCCGGGCAGCAGCAGGGAGGCTGCGTCCTCCTCCCGTCTCCGGCTGTGGAGAAAAAAAAAAAAAAAAAAAAAAAAAAAGAAAAAAAAAAAAAAAGCCGGTGGCCTCGGTGTTATTTTGTATTAAAATGAGGAGGAGGAAGAAGAAGCAGCGGCAGCAGCGGCAGCGAGCGGTAGCGGAGAGGAGGAGAGGAGGCTGTGAGCAGGGGACGGCGGCGGCAGCAGCAGGAGGAGGAGGAGTAGTGATGAGTCAACTAATAATTTAATGGGGACAGAAACAGAGAGGGAGAGAGAGAGGAGGGGGGGGAGCAGAGCAGAGCGAGGCAGCTCCGTCCGGGGACACACACACATACACACACACATATCCATGTAACATCCAGCAACAACCACCAAACCGGCCTAAATAACAACCATACCCAGCCAGCCAGGGGAAACGAGAATTAAAAAAAAAAAAAAAAGAAAAAAGACAAAATACAAAGCCTACCATTATTATTCTTTTTCAATTGTTACTGGGTTTTTTTTGCTGGCTTGGTTTTTGTTGTTGTTGGCTTTTTGTAACCTTTCTATTTTATATTTTTTACCCCTTCTTGCGAGTAACTCTTCACGGAGTTCCCAGATTTTCTTTTTTTTTCTTTGCAGAAGCAGAACCAGTTTTTTGTTGTTGGTTTTCTTTTTTCCTTTTTTTTTTTTTAATTTTTTTTTCCTAATAGGATCGGGGTTTTTTTTAATTATAATTTCTCCCGGTGTTGGACTCGGAGGGAGTGAAACCTCGTCACTTTTTTGTAGTGGTGGTGGTGTGCCTTGTTGTGTGTTTCCTTCCTCCCCTCTGTTCTTTTTCTCTCTCCCCTCCTCTCTCGCTCCCTCTCTCCCCCCGTCACTCGCACAACAGCCCCCGGTAAATGAGAGGAGACAGGTCCTCTCTGCCTTTTTTTTCTTCCTTTTTTTTTTTTTTTTTTTTTTTTTTCCCTCCCCGGACCGCAGAGGCGAGATTAAAAGTGGCATTTTAGTGCCTTTTCCTGCAATTTTCTCTCCACTTTTTTTTTCTCTTTTTATCTCCAGTAGCGATCTCTGGGGCTGAGGTTTCCGCAGAAAGTTTGGGGGCTGTTACGGTGTATATTTTTGCGGAGGGGGAGGGGAGCGGGCTCCTTCTGTGTGTGCTGCTCCTCTGGGTGCCTATTGGAGAATAATAGTGTAAGTGACAACCTAGAAGTAGACTTTCTGCTCTTCACACTGGATAGAAAAGCTGCCTTTTTTTTTCTTTGCTTTTTTTTTTTTTTAATAACCCCCTTTCTCACTTGATCCTTTATGCATTGGTTTTATTTTTGAAAGGATAGCTAGACTTAAATCACCCTCCACCTTAATTTAAACCTGCTACTTATTTTTAAATTATTATTATTATTATTAATTCCTCATTTTGAGCGTTACACTTGTCTGATCAATTTGATCTGCAGCTCTGTCTTCCGTTGCTAAACCTCGAAAACTGGCTCTCTCAAAAGATATTTAATCTCTATTTTTTTTTTTTTTTTTTTGTCCATTGCCATTTTTGCTCATGGCTACTCTGTTTCTCGCTATCTGTTTTTGCCCCTCCCCGCCTAGAGGAAAATAGCAACAAGAAAAAAAAGAAAAAAAAAAGAGAATATTAGGGGAAGTAGTCCTCAGGTCTGCTGCCCCCCCCCCCCCCCCCCCTTCAGAAAGGGGGGGACCTAAAAACATCAGTCTTGAACTTCTTCCTCTTCAAGAGCTCGGGCTGCAAAGGAAACCTCCTTTGTTTTTGTTATTTATATGCTGTCAAGTTTTGAAGTGGTGAGTTTCGGGTCGGTTTTGCTAATTTCACTCAGAAAACTGCAGTGTTTCTGTTTCTAGATAAGTACTTTGCTTCTTTGTCTCTTTAAAAGGTCACAGGGAAAGCTTGGCCTGGATTGTGAGAGCCATATGGAACGGATAAGTGCGGAGCCTCTCTCAAATGTGATTATGGGTTTTTATGGGGGAGGGAGGGAAGAGGAGGGGAAAGGCATGGGGAGGGGGCTGATTCAGGAGGAGAGAAAGAAATAATATAATACCGGCAGCGTTACATCGCGACAAAAGGAGATACGGCACCGACTCTCATTCAGAAATTGCGCGGTGTGCCTGTACGTGTACGCTGGCTCCGGGAAACTGTGCCTTGAAATTGTGCTCTTCTCTCACTGATCTGTGATGAAAACTTGTAGTTGTGAAAGATGCCTAAATACGAAACCCGGGGAAACTCCTGGCCTGGAACCGGCGGAGATGATAGGTCTTTCCTGCCACCCTCTCCCTGGGCAGGCCATGCTGGTTGTTGCTCATCACTATTCCAAACTGAGGTTTCAGTGAACTTTAGCCTTGGGCATGGAGTTTAAATGAGTAAATTAGGTGTTTTATGTGCATGTAATTTTGCTTTGTAACATAAAGCTTTTTACAAGATGACTAAGCGGTGAAAGGATGCCGATGGGTGGGTATTCTCAGGCCAAGCGAAAATGACCCATTTGGTGTTTTGGTTGCAGTCAGTGTATTAACTAAGTGGCGATCTATCACTTTTATTCACTGTACATGATGTAGTGCGATTCTGACTCATGATGACTAGATACTTTTTGTAGCAAAGAGCCTTCCTGCCTTAGAGTACTTCTGAAGTTGCCAAAAGTGATGAGGAATTTCTAGTTCGAAGCTTTTTTTGTGTGTGTTTTCTTTTACTCTTCCCCCCCCAACACCCCTTTTTTTTCTTTTTTTCTTTTTTTTTTTTTTTGTTAATCCTCTTTTTCTTGAGATAGACCAGTCTCAGAATAGCAGCCCTATGGTCTGTTAGTGTTGTTAGAAACATCGGAAGATGTTAACAGTTTGAGTCTGTAATTCTTTGCTTAGGTTACACTTAGCACAGTTTAAAAAATTCTTTTTGAAAAGTGGCTAAAATAGGCATGTTTACTGTTAATGAGACGCATGACCTAAAACAGATGGGATAAAGATGAATAGTGAACCTTAGCTTGTCACCTAACAGCATAAGGAAAAATAATGATTGTCTGAACTTCATCTATTTGGTTGCATTCTTGACGTTGCTTGTAAAGGTTCGAGTTAATACATTGCTTTCTTCTTCACCGTATCGGGAAAAACAGCGTGATGTTCAAACAAGAAAAAAATAGTCTGCAAAATTATCACTGGCATGTATACTAGTGACATAGAACTGCATATATATAGAGATTCCAATATATTTAGGCTCTAATAACTTGGCTATGAAATGTGCAGAAAATGTATTGAATTATTAGGCAACTGAAAGAAAAGTAGCAATTATCCGATTCACACCAGTCTTTCTAAATATGACTTCCCCAGGATTACTATTTGTACTTGCTAATGTAAATACTGGTTCAAAGATTAATGTCTGTTGACCTGTCCTTAGTGATTATATTATTTGTATATATATATATATATATATATATAAAACATAATTGTCTGTATAGTTATACCTTTCCCTGTCGGGGAAAGGTAGATAAAATACCTAACAATCACAACAGTATTGATTAGTGAAATCATAACCAGAAAGATGCCTTTGCTCTCAGCAAGCTTTTTTAATATAGTTGAAAAACAGGTACTGATGAGTGGCAAAAATCCTTAAAACTTACTCTGTTATGTTGTAGGCTTGGGAGATTTTTAGTGATTTGACTGTAATTGTTATTCATGGACAGAGGTTTCAAAAGTTTAAAAAAAGGGAAGTACAAGCATGCTAATATATACCTTTTCTTAATTTGCTATTGAAATTCTGGTTTTTTGGTTTCAAATAGCTGTATCAGCATCACTCAGGTTTTGGGTTTTTTTTTATATTTAAGGGCATCAAAAGTACTGTAGAAATTGTGGACGATTTTTCCACAGCTTTATGTTTGATAAGAAGTTACTCAGTTATTTATCTTAATTGAACAAACTACTTTGTTTAACACTTGAAGCCTAATATCTGAGAAATTGCATGTTTTGAACCTTGCAAAAGTTGATAAACTCTGTATAATATTGGTTAGGAAACTCAAAAGCAATCCTCTCCCGCCACTGCTTTCTGAAGTTAAATGTCAAATTCTTTTCTAACTTCTATTTTTAAGGGGGAGAGGAATTGTAAATGGACAATAGTCTACATCTCTAATAAATCTGTTGCTTCTTCAACTTAAGTTTTAACAATCTCTCTATTTTGGCTTGTCCATTTTATAATCAAATAGATCAAGAATTTTTTCATTAGAATCATTCTCTCTCCCTCCACAACAAAAACATCCGCGAATAATAACAAACCTTTCTGTGAGATTTGTAACAATACCTGTCTTGGAGCACACACCTTGACAATCATCATCACTTATATGGGTTTTAGACTCTCTCAGTTTTAGTAGAATATCTCCAAAGATTTTTTAAATTTTTTTTTAAGAAGTACTCTGGTTGGCTTTTAAAAAACCATTCCACTAGATTATGACACAATCTCTCTGTAAACTGGGGTATGAGGTAATTTTTGAAGAATAAGTTTGTTTCTTTTAAAAAAGGCATTTATTTCTAGTTAAAACAGTTATGTATTCTTCTTTATGAGCTTGTGATACATATATATCTGTCTCTGTACATGTGCAGGCTGTGTACGTATACATATGCGCACACGTGTACAACATATATATTTTTTTTTTTAATCATGGCAGGTGATCTTTAGAGGCGGGACTGAGTATGGATCATTTGAACGAGGCAACTCAGGGGAAAGAACATTCAGAAATGTCTAACAATGTAAGCGATCCGAAGGGTCCACCAGCCAAAATTGCGCGCTTGGAACAGAATGGGAGCCCATTAGGAAGAGGAAGACTTGGAAGTACAGGAACTAAAATGCAAGGAGTGCCTTTAAAACACTCTGGACACCTGATGAAAACTAATATTAGAAAAGGTAACGCTTTTGATAATTCTGCATTAGAGAAATATGATTTATAATATTTGGGGGGGAAACATACTTTTGCAGACTTGACTTCATTTATATTTCAGGATTAAAATCTCCATTTTAAAACACTATATATTCCCAATTCTGATATAAATCACTTTTGGGAAATGTAAGGTTCATTCTTGGGTGGAGCATCTTGCTTTTCAGGGTGGAGTCTGATTTTTGTTAAGGTAAAGGCTAGCTACTGTAATTAAAGGAAATTCTTACATTGAAATATAAGTAATTTGGTGCGTTAATTCTTTGAGTAAGCGCTGGGCTAAGAAACGCAAAAATATGTAAGAGTAAATACTGAACCCCTCAAAAAAATTCTTCGCCTTTCCTCCTAATGATGGTCCTATGATTGGAAGGGCAGCAGTATTTCCATAGCAGTTGCAAGTTGGTTTAAAGGAGAGAGTGTAAATCTTTAGGTATCACATTGGAAAAGTCATTTATGATGTCAATCTTCGCAGTTTATTTTCTTAAGTACAATTCATTATTGAACAATGAACAACTTGGGTGTCATATTTTTCAGTGGCTGGTTTGCTGTAATTAGACATTTACACAAGGAAAAGGCACATTTAGAATCATTGATGTTTGTATATGGATGGCTTTTGTTTGCATTGAAAATACTTTTAATGGACAATAATATGCAAATTTTACTTATCAAAATTTGTAAGTCTTTTTGACCATGTCCTGCAGGCTTGCTAATTTAAATCGAAATACGCTGCATGTAATTTGGCATGTATCTTAAAACAGCCTCTACTTTTCCTAGTATAATCAGTTATGTTTATAATCCAGATTTTTCTTGTATTTGCTAAGCAAAGTGCAAAATGCAACCAAGACTATTAAACGCACAAAGTTTAGAAGGCAGAGGAATTTCATTGTGTCTGATGCATAACATTTATCGTACAATCATTTATTTTTTCCTCGGTTTGGCGAAAACAAAGAATATATTGATCCTGAAATGAACAGACACAGCAGTCCGTATTGTTAGATCTTTATCTATTAAAAATGGAAAAACAGCACTTCAGCAAATTCTTTGGCCTCTGCTCATGATTACCCTATTTATTGATTGTTTGCCAAGAATGTATGCATCTTAAGAAAGCCAGGGTAAGAGCATTAAAAATATAATTTATTACGGCTTTTCAAGCAGAGTGCATTAACATTGTACAGTGAAGCAGTGGAGCTGTATAAAAAGGACTTTCTGACGCCTGCAAACATATAAGTTCCATAAATTCCTAAATAGGAGATTTCAGCTGTCTCTGGTATTATGTGATATTTGCACAGCAAACTTTAATGCCAGGACAGTTTTAGACAAGGATTCTACAGACTTCAGTGCTCCTTATGGCAGACGTGCTGTTTACACAGACTCGTAAACCTTCAGCAAAAGCTCTAACACTGCCTTCAGGTTTAAATCATGCTGTATTTTTAGCAGGGAGCACTGACCAATGCTCTCCCCTTTAATACTAGAAGGTTATGAAGTTGCTGCACTTGGAGGTCTTGCCAAGTACTAGCAGGAGTGATCAGCCAGCTGAGATTGTGCTCTCCTGTATAACATTTTTCACATTAACAGAAGGACACTAGTGACAGTTTTGCTAAAAGATTTAGTGGCTTGATTTGTAGTCAGATGATACCTGTGTCGCACTACCGGGATCCACCTCTTTTAATCTATGCTGTGCCTCAAAATTTGGCCAGGAGGCTCTCCTGTGTTGTTTAAAGTACCTCATTTCCCAAAATGCTGCAACTGAAGAAACCATGTACCCGGCAAAAAAAGGTGCTGATAAGCAGCAAAGTACCTGTGTGTTGTGTCTGATCATAGCTTAATTTGTAGGAGCTGATAAGGGGAAAAATAAATATGCTTTAACTGGTTTAGGATGTGTCTGCACTGTTTGTTAGAATGAAGCTTTGCTTACACTTTATCTTCAGGAATTACTGATGAAACTACTTAAGAATTTTGAGCCCTTACTCTGAGTCAGATGGTAGTAGGTAAAACATCAATTGTGAGAGCCTAAAAGGGAGAAAAAGCCCAAAAAACAAACCACCACCTTTTTGCAGATGAATCGTGTGTGTCCACAGCTTATTTAAAACCAGTGAAATAAACATCACTTTGCATGTACTGATTTTGCTTTGGTCTTCTCTCCCTTCCTGGCCAGTCTCACTCAGATTACAAAAAAAAAAAATTAAAAAGAAAAAAAAATCTCCTTCCTGCACTACATAAATATTGGCAAGCTTTTGCTCTTGTGTTTCAGTCTTTCATGCTGAGCCTATTGGGCAAACTGAAGTGAGTTTGTGAGCTTTTCCTTGCAAGCCTGAAGGGGTTTGTTTGCCAGAGATTGGCTCTCTGGTGAACAGATGTAGTTTAAATATACGTGCTTAAGAGGTATCTTTTTTATCGTGATTTCTTACTATATGTTAGAGCACAAATCAGCAGATGTGGTCTTACTCTATTGTCAAGAGTAAAGCTTCCTTTTAGACTACACCATGTCTGGTGCACCTTAGCGGGTTAGGAGGTTTCTGTAAGTCTAGAGGGCAGTGGTTATAGAGGCATTAACATTGTAGGACTAATTGGAGTTCCTGGGTGCCCTGTTAAAATAACCCTTGTCATCATTTATGCTAAAGATGATACCCCTCTGGCAGGCTGCCATAAGACAGTTCTGTACATCTCCTTTTAACCCTTCTCCTTTCTGTCATTAAGAGATCCTAACCTGTGCTGCTGGAGACAGTGGAACAGGATTGGAGCTTAAAACCACAGGTCATTGTGTCATCAATGTCCATCTGGGAAGCTGGGAGGGATTTTCATAAAGTCCAGGAATCAGATTGCTGGGAGAGACTTTGTCCCTAAACCAGCTTGGGTTGTTTGTTACTTCTCTCTCTGTCATCAAAAGGGAGGAAAATAAAATAAAATAAATAAAAAGAAAAAAGGAAAAGGCAAAAGGAAAGAAAAAAGGTTACTTGCTTAATATTCTGTGCAGTATATGGAAGGGTTTGCCATATGATGCTACAAAACTGGAAACTAGTAATTAACTTTCAGGCATGCCAAAATAGCGTTGTGGGATGTAAAGTGCGGGAGACAACAACAAGAAAAACAAAAATAAGCCTGAACTGCAGGTACACTTCTTAAAGTGGCATTGAAGTCATGATTTGTTCCTTAAAGATGCAAGAGAAAGTAGTGCTCAATTGCACTCAGTGAATGAGGCACGAATTAGTGTTAACTTTTGCCTTGTTTCCTTGTGTACTCTTTTCAGAGTGAATGTATAACACACAAGGTGATTTGTTGTTGATGTTGAAACCAATTAAATATTTTTGGCAGGACTAAGAAAGTTTTAATGTTAACAAACAAAATTATGTGGCTGGTACTAAAATGGCTTACAGTGAAGACATCTGCAGTATGTATTTAGGTTCTCATGCTGCCTGCTACTCACAACAAATCAGGCAGGACAGAGAGAATCAACTTCTCTTCAGTCAACCTTGTTGTTTCTACAGAAGGTAATTCTTTAAATCTGCATCTGATCAAGGGAGATAATTTTGCATTTCTGCCTTTCAGGGAGATATATGTTTTGTAGAACTTTCTGTTTTTTGGGGAGGGTGAGGGGAAAGGACTCGGGGAATATGTTGATCAAATATTTGTGATGATTCTTGATGCCTCCTCTGCCTGTTCGTACAGGTTTTATTTACATAACTCTGTATAGACCCACCTACTCTACTATAACTCAAGTTTAATATGTTAAATTTAATTTTTTTTAATAGGAAGTATGCTTCCAGTTTTCTGTGTAGTGGAACATTATGAAAATGCCATTGAGTATGATTCTAAGGAGGAGCATGCAGAATTTGTATTGGTGAGGAAGGATATGCTTTTCAACCAGCTGATTGAAATGGCATTGCTATCTCTTGGATATTCTCACAGCTCTGCTGCCCAAGCAAAAGGTAAATAAGATTATGAAATTGTACAATGAATTGTGTTTGTTTGTGGGGTCTTGGGGGAGGGGCAGGATTTCTTTCAGGAATGCAATGCAGGTTTTACTTCTTAAACTTCTTACAGATTCTGTGTCTGTATTTTTTTTCCTTGATGTGTTTTTATTTAGTTAGTGCACATTTTGTTCATGGGGAATGTGGAGGTAAATTCCTTTTTTTTCTTTTTTTTTTTTTAAGAAGAAAAAAGACTTCAACTGAATCATTAGTATGCTTATTGACCTTAATAATCTGCTCCACTGAGGATCCACAAGGAAGTGTAAAGCATATTTGAGCAGATGGACTGTTGAGAGTCAACTTGCATTTATGACTGAATATCCAGCTCTGTTTCTTTTATTTTGTTCCTGATGGTTTTATAGACTGCAAAGTAATTTTTTTGTGCTCAATTCTTGCATTGCAAAATTCTTACTAATTTGTTGAGAGGAATGCTAACTATTATATCATGTCCTACTGAATTCATGGGAGCTTAGGAAAATATACTTCTATACATATTTTAAAAATCTCTACTGCAATGCATTTGTATTATTTCATAATGCAGATAAGGCCTATCCTTGGTGGTGTGTGGGTGGGGGGTTTTTAGAGGGGGTTGTTCTTTTGTTTTGCCAGATTTAAGAGGTTAGAAACAAAGGTAGTGATCTTGTTAAAATCAGATATTTCTTTTGCCCCTAGGAATTAGGTAAATCACTTTCTTTCAATTTTTCCTGCCCTTCTTGCCCACTCTCCCTCCCCTCCGAAAATTACAATCCTGCAGGGCTTATCCAGGTTGGGAAGTGGAATCCAGTTCCACTCTCCTATGTGACAGATGCCCCTGATGCTACAGTAGCAGACATGCTGCAAGACGTGTATCATGTGGTCACACTGAAAATCCAGTTACACAGGTAAGTCATATACCAGTTCTGGGATGTGAACTGTTACTTGTCTGCTCTTAACTGTTAATATTGCTTGTATTTAATTCCCACTGTGCTTTGTGCTCAAAGTACAAAGGCTTGCCTAAATTCCTTTTTAGTTACTCTAATTCTTCTTTGCCTTACAGTATACTATTGCAGAAAACTTTTATAGCTCTGATACATAGATTTTCTTTGGATATCTCATTAAAACTATATTGCATTTTAGTCAATTAAATGATGCATTACAAGAAGGCATTTTACATAAAGTTTACTTAAGAGAAAAATATTTTTGCATATCATGAACAGTACCATCTGTGTGCATTTTGTAAAAGAATGACTTGCTCTCACTTATTGTTGCTGTCTAGGCTCTTAAATTTCACGGCAACAAAAAAGCAAAAATGGTTAATATATTAATGCTTTTCATGATCAGTCGTGAGAAAGCATTACACCTTAAATTGTTTTACCAAGCGCATCAGAGCAGGAAGGTAGAAGTAACATGAAAAAATAGTCGCCACATGCAGCTGATGTATAATTCATGCATCAATACAGCAGATGTGTTGTATAAAGTAATTAACTAATCGGAACAATCAGGAGACCGAGAGCAATCTCCAGATGCATCTGCTTGATGCGCAAAATGAAATCTGTCTGTCTTAAAGGAATGTTCTGCAGCAGGATGCAATCTTGTAATAATCCCTTTTCTAATCTGTGTTTCAAATAGTTGCCCTAAACTAGAAGACTTGCCTCCTGAACAATGGTCTCACACAACAGTAAGAAATGCTCTGAAGGACTTACTGAAGGATATGAACCAGAGTTCATTGGCCAAGGAATGTCCCCTTTCGCAGGTACTTAGCATAACATGTAATAAATAATAAAGCACTATAGGCAAGGCTGATGTGAGATTTGAGATTTCTACAGACTGTAGCAAGTAGTACCCGTGGAGTGGATCTGCCAAAAATGCAAATGCATTTGACCACTTCATGATCTTTATAAATATGCCTGATTCATTTTGAACATAGTCTTACAACATTTCCCATGGGAAGTTGTGAAAGGTTGTTTACACCACACTAAAATCATCTCACAGCAAACTGGATTTTAACTGGTTTTTGTCTGCAGTCTTTGAACTGCTTTGATGCAACTACTTTTTTCAAGAACATGTGTTCAAGTTGTTAAAAGGCTCTTTACTTACTGCTGTCAAAAGTACTATTGAATCTGAATGCTTGTTAGATAACCTACAGTAGTTTTAAATGCTAATTCATAAACTGAGACAGTCTTTGGCATGCTATATGAGAATGGAATAAAGAATAAAGCTTTTTGGGTGATATGTTGTTGTTGCAAAAAACCAAAGGAATATCAGTCATTTATTAGTTATAATCAAAATATACCTAAACAAAAATGAGACCTCAATTTATGCGTTGCTAAATATTGAACCAATGCATTCTTCAAACGTTAGTCGTATTGTTCTATTTTTGCCATTCTTTTTGTTCTTCTCTTGTCAAATTACTGCAAAGGCACAACTCATTTTTCTATGCAGTATGGTGTCCAATGATGCTGTGGTGGGAACATGGTATTTTTTTTACCTTTTAAATTTTAAAATGTATTTCATTGTGGCACCGTGGAGACAAATTCAGTATACAAATAAATTATGCTAGTTGTGGCAGGGAGGGAGAAAGAGAAATTAAGTGAAGGTATTTTTATGGCGATTTTATTTCTCTTGCTTAGAATACTGGAGTCTTTGTCTCTGAAAGACTTCAGTTAATCTACAGGAGACTACTCTCCTCCTCTGTCTGGTTTTCATGAAGAGATTAGCAGACTTGTTTCCCATCACTTTTTTTTCCCCCTACGGTAAGATTGTTTTCAGTGATGTGACTCCAATATAGGAAGTTTTGAAGTGGAAATAATCAAAATTATCTTCACTGGTTGCAAGCCATTCCAGTAATATGTCTATGAAGTTATCTTGTATGTACCTACTGTAAAAGCATGCGAGCTTTTGCACTGCTGGCTTATGGAGGCTGCAGATAACTTGGGATTTTTCTCCATTTTAATCTAATAGTGCTACTTTTTACTTGATTCTGATAGAAAGCAAATAATTTCTATTGAGGTGGAATATCTCATTTCTATTTGAACATTGTGTTTCACAAAGGAGTTTCTGTATATATGTATATATAAAGCAGGAAAAAGCTTTTAAAAGGAATACTTTACTATAGAAATTATCCTGGTACAGGAGACAAATCAATAATTACATTCTTCTAAAAAAATTTCTTCCAAACTATACTGAATTTTTATGTAATAACTTAAATGGACAAAAAAACCCATCTTTCTTAATAGCAGCTCTTCAAGTTAATGCTTAAGATGACTAAAACTCCACACTACAGAACTCTGATTTGGGACAGTTTGTTTACTGGTTTGTATTTCTTTATTTGTAAAAGAATATACTTAAAGCCATGAGCTTCTTCCAGTTGCTAAAAGTGTTATTACTTATTACTGTTGCCTTCTCTATCTTCACCAGTGCTGCCATAGTTGGGTTGCAAGAATTTAAATAGCTTCTTCTTTTCTTTTTTCTTTAAAAATCAAATCATATTAAGCATAAAGCACATTTATTTATTCTTAACTTTAGGAAAAACAAGCTTTTACAGTAGTTGATCAAGAGCCCATCAGTCAGTCTAAGTCTTCCTGTTTTCCTCTGGGAGCTTGAGGGAAGATGAATTGATCTGACAGTGTCCTTTTCACATGAGCAAATTGATCAGAATACTTCCCGTTTTTGCCTTACCTCTAACTCCTTGTATATCATTCCTATGGAAAGGGCACTGATTTAAGAGTGCCAGTGTTTTATTCAAGGTATTAAAGTTTTTGAATTGCCCTGCCATGGTGTGCTCCTGCAGCAGAGGTGAGAAGTAAGAGCAAGGCAGAGGTCAGGAGACAGCGTTTATTTAGGGGATCCATCAAAGTGCCAGCATAGGAAATCCTTCTGAGGGCAGAGAAGGGCTCTCTCCTGTTCTGTTCTTCCATGGGTATAGGTAATGCCATATGAAGTGCTTCATCATAAATGCAAACTAATGCAGTGACACCGTACCATAACTTATTAACACTGTTATGGATATAATTTATTAACCACAGAAAAATGACTCAAAGTGGAAACGAGAGTAGTTATCGTTTTCTGTCACTGTCATTAGCAATACTCTGTTTTGTGTAGGTATGGAAGGACTTGCTTTAAAGTAATTAAGCCGCTGTGCTCAATGCATAGCATCTCTGAAGCCCCGTTTTCACTTAGAGTTTACTGTATTTTCTGAAGCAATCTTGAATTTTGTCTATTTAAAAAATTGCTCATATTTGTTCAGAATACTGGCATTCTATATACTGAAAAGAACTAAAACCAAGCCAACTATTTTGTAGTGCAGACAGACTTAATAACTTGAAAATACATGAACATAACTTTGAGAACCAGTCCGTTTCAATTATAGAGTCTTGAAAACTTAACAATATTATTTGCTAGAGAGTTTGGTTTATTTTATTTTTAGCCATTTATTTTCTTGTCCCACTAAAACCTTGAGGTGTAAAGGTATGAACTCTTCATGCCTTTCTTGATAAAATACCACTGTGACTTTTGCTCTCATTGGGAGAGTTGAATACATGGTCCTTTTTGAAGCTGCTGTAATTCTCTCTCTGTGGCTGTGTGGCCACCCCTGAAGGTCAGTTTTATTGCTCAGTGTATGAGCCCACATCACAGGGAATCCCTGTCAACATGACTCGGAGCGCTTAGAACGGCCAGGAGCAAGCGCGTGCCTCTGAATTGCTGTGGAATTGCAAACAGCCGTTCAGACATTTAGCCTCAAATTTTTGGTATCGAGCAGTCAAGGTAAAAGGACATTTCAAATTTTGCACGGAAAACCCAAGCCTGTTCTGAATTATGCACTAAAGTGCATGTTTTCATGCTTTACATCAGGTTTGCAGATTTTATTGGTATAGACTGGCAGCATGTGCAGATGCCGACTGAAAGACTTTTTGCATTTGATACACACAGCTTGCTTCATTTCTGTTTCCTCTCCAGACCTCTTTTGATGGGGAAGGTAACTTGGAATTTAATCTAGGGCTCAATTTTGGGCCGTCTTGTGCATTCCATTAAATTGGTCTATCTCGCGAGTGGCCTAGATCTCATTTCCCTCCTGTTTTGGCTCTTCAGTCTCCAAAGGGTTGTAAAGAAATTGTTCTACCATCAATTCTTATTTCCAAACCCTTGCACAGAAGCTCTACTCTACTTTGGCCTTCTGGGAGCTGCTCTAAAGTGATCAGGCAGGCAGGCAGTTCTGTTGCATTTACTTACTTAATGTTTGTCCTTCAATGTCTTGCCTTAGTCTTAGCATTTTCATACATCACTTTCACTGTTTTGCTCTGTTTTATTTTTTAGTGCAGAACTTTCTTCTTACTACCACAGTTAATAACTGTGAGATATTATTGAATTATATATTTATTCTGTATTTATTCAGATTTAATAAGGGTTTTTTCCTCTTTTGCTCATATTGAATTACTACATCTTTCTCTGATTCTCTGTGTATTTATATATAAGTATGATGTAGATAGTTCGATCAACTTTTATGAGGAAGAGGAGAGCAACGTGAGGTATTGGTCTAAGAAAAGGACAGGAAATCCTTTTGATAATTCTAGAACAAACTCACCGTGTGTTTTGAACATTTAGATGTATCCCTTATCTTCAGTTTCTGTAACGTTTTCCATGAAAAGATGATAATGAGTCACCTACCAAATGATGAGATTGTAGAGATTCATTAGTATCTGGGCACTGCTTTAAAAATATGGTAGTGATCAAATTACATTGACTTTTCTACTGGTATTATCTTGCCTGATTTTTTTTCTACAAAAAGATATTCTAAATGATTGTTGTTAGTATTCACAAACAGGCACTAACAAAGCCCTGCAGAAGCGCTTCTGAAGCAAGGTATTATTTTTCTTACCCCATAGTATCCTGAAATGTGAAGGTATTTGGTTGGGGATTTTTTCCCCCTCCCTTTTGCTCATCTTTCGAGACTGTTTGTATCTAGTCTGACTCTCAGGACAACCAGGAGTCAGTACATTATAGATGAGAAATTCCAGGCCTGATATAGAGTACAATCTCAAATCTCAATGGCTTTTTGTTTGATATTTTGTAGGGGACATGCGGTATTTAAAAAAAAATATATCCAGAGGCTGTGATACTTGGGGACATAGTAATTTACGGACTATTTAAAAATTTTTTGAAGATATTTGTGTGTTCCCCCCTTCCCCCGCCTGTAATATCATTTACATAATTTTGCTCTTGCTGATGAGGGAATAGCGTTATTTCAGTCAGAGGGATGTATGCTTGCATTGCATGAAACGTATGCATACAGAGTACAAGTGCTGGTACGATACCCAAGTCTGCATAGCTTTGCACTTGTGACAAATATAACTTTCCTGACTGCATTTTTAACAAGCTTCCATCCTGTAGTGAATGATTCTCTTCACCTGACATGGGCATGGTATAGATCATATGCTTTCCTTTCTGTTCAGATACCCTGCCCTGAATTTGCATGCTGTTTTGTTCAGACTTTATATGATCTGGCAGAGACAACAGACAGAAAGCTTTCTTGGAACATCAGTGTTTCTCAATTCACCTGATGTGAAGGCACTTGGCCATCATAGCAAATAGGCAGCTCAATAGAAATCCTCTCACATTTCCACCGCTGTTCTGATCTACCCTTCCAAAATCCTAACAAGAAAAGTTGTGTTTGCTAAAATTAAAATTTCTGTACCTATAGATAATCAAGGAATGAGCTATTAAGAGTTGCCAAAATACATACTTTTTATGAGCATTTTTTGGTTCCTGCTTTACTAAACCAAAGGTGGTTTTTTTGCCCCCTCCCCTTTCAATTTTACCTGCCTAGACCTGAGATCAAGTCCTTGGATTTCTTTGTTGCTTGTAAGTCTCTTCTGTCTTCCTCCCTTCCCCCAGTAATTAATAACCTGAATAAGGAATGCAGCTCTTTTTTTCTGCTTTAGAAGTTACTGTACTTTAGATTTTAAAGATGCCATTAATTATTTTGGGGAAGTAAATCCTTGAGGGCCTGGGCTCAGCTTTTGGCAGGCAGGGCTTTTCAACACACCCCTCCAGTTGCTCAAGAGCATTCACTGTGATGTCTCTTCAAGCTGACATGGTATTTGGATTTTTAAAACATTTTCAATTAACTATTAAAATTTGTGCCTAGAATTTTTAGTCATCCAGATAGAAAGGGCACTGCAGAGCCCATTGCTGATGGGATGAGCAAGATGTATGTAATAGGTATTTGGGTAAAGCTGTGAGGACATTCAGAGGATATTCAACCTTTCAATCGCGATTGATCCTTTGATCATTGATTTATGTTCTTTAGGTGCACCTAAACACTCTCAGTGTTAAAGCTACACCAGTCTATCTGCAACTGTTTTATCTGTGTAGCACCCTATTAAAGGCGAAAATATATAGTTTTTTTCTGTCTCTTTATTAGAACTAAGTATAACAAGGATGTAAAGTCACTTTAGAAAACAGTTAAGAGGCCTGAAACTATTGTGAGAGGAGGGCGAAAATATGTTTTGTTCTTCAAACAAATGTAGTGTCTGACTTCAGTGGTGTCTATAAGATGTCAGCATGTCCCTTGGTATCTGTGCTGTAATGTGATCTTCTGGTTCTGGAAAGTGGAGGAGTCCAAGAGAGGAATGGTGCTAGTGTTGAGGGGTTTTTTTGTTGTTGTTTGATTTTTTAAATTTTGTTTTTACACTCCTAAAGTCAGGAGTTATAAGCACCTGTCCTCCACCAGGCTCTCTTGTTAAAAGTACAAAATTAATGCTTTTTTGGGACTCTGTGTCCCACTTTGGGTACCAACCATTTTTGATTGTATCTTGGCAATTTTGAGAACTGTGTCATGTGAATGATTATCTGCATCACATGGACTTCAAGTTTTAGAGAAGTTACAGGGTGAAAAAGGAACGCAGATCATTTTCTTCTGATACATTTTCCTCCTAAAGCATGCATGCGTTGTAGAACTGAGCCCTACTTGACTTCTGTTTTCACTCAGTGTTCCTGAGAATGGTATATAGAATAACTTGCATTTTAAATATTTGTAGTGATGTTCTTCTTTTTGTAAATATACACATACACATAACCGTGGGGTTTTTTGTTTTTTTTTTTTTTCTTCTGGGTACATTTAGTGGGTTAAGAGGCAGTCAAGTAATGCACTTCTTTAGAATTTTGTATTCATTGGCATTCATTCATGTTTCTTGCATACCTCTTAACACAGTCACAGCCAAGTGCTAACCCTGATTCATTTCTTTTTTCCATAATTTTATTAAAGAGTTAACAAAGCACTTCTCCAGTGTTCCTTAAAACAAGATTGCAAATAAATATTTTTTTTTCTTATTATTGGCAAATTTTTGGCTATGGAGTACTGCACAAGTATAAACAACATGAGAGATCCTTTAACATAACATGAGAGAGCCTTTAGTCGCTTTGCTCCCTAGCTTTGGAACTCATTGCCAATTGAAGTAAGGAAAGCTTGGCTGTTGGGACTTTTAAATCTAGACTTAAAAGTTATTTGTTCTGTTTAGCATTTTTAAAATGATTCTATTAGGAATTGTATGTGCTTCAGTTTTAATTTTAACTCATAATGATTGTAAAGCACCCTGGGATGCTTGCATGAAGGGCGCTACAGAAACCCAAGATTGTATTGTACTGTGTTGTAATGTATTGTATTATTACATGGTACTGGAGTTGGACCACGGACAATTCATATAGAAAGCATTTGAATACTTAGCTAAAGATAAGGGGTGGGGGGGATACTGTCTTTTCTTGCTTCTTTTCCCCCTTTTCTGTCAGTTATTTTATTAAACTAAATTAACATGGCAGTTATTCCCTAAGAAATGCCAGCATAATTTACTGCTGCAAAGGGGCTCAAAATGTAAACCAGATGATAAACTAAAAATAAAAAAGTCCACATTAAGATTTAATTGCACTTCCCTTTCTATATTACGTTCTTATGTAAAATACATTACAAAACAGTACATTCTTTATCACTTCCTTCACTTTTAACTGAATTTCATTAACAATAAAGAAATATATTGTCTCTATTTTCAGTAATGTCACTTGACAGTTAATCCCTTAACTTGATGTACATGTCTTTAAGATTTTTTTTTAATAAAGAACACGATAGCACTGACTGGAGCCAAGTATTGCACAATCATGTGATTTGCAAGTTTCCCAGCTCGCAGCTTTGCCAGTGCAGGTCAATTCACACCTGCCACACTTATGCCATTCTGGTCCTCATGTTGCTTTTCCTCGGTGATTGTCAGAGGTAGAGAGAGTTGTGCATGCGGCTCCTTCCTTCCCCCCTCCCTCCCCACTCCAAATGTGTGGTAAACCTTGTGCATTGGAAGTGTCTGCTCAGGAATTAAATGGAGTTTAATTTCTGTCCATTAGAAAGCTGCGATCCACATCGCCAATTAAGCCTTCTATTTAAAGGGCGAGGAGATACGTATGTCTACATCTTAATCACTGCTGTGACTGGTTTGCAGAGACCTTCTCTGACTGGTTCAGTTATTACTAGCAGTGGTGGGAGGCACAGGGATCAGCGTGGTTATAAAACCTACCCAAAAGCTGAGTAAATTCTGTAGGTGCTGTAGCGTCACTGTCAGCAGATTTGAAGCTGAGGTACATCTGTGTTAGGGGACGCAGGGGTGTAGGCATAAGGATGAGCCAGGGAAAAATTACTTGCATTGGTAATAATTTTTACCTGGCTGGAGCAAAAGCAAACAGGACCCACTTGTTGGGAGGCAGTGCTCAGAGACATGCAACTCTCACCTTGTCAGACCAGACTCATTGCATGCCTTCACTGTAATCATAACTTAGAAGAAAAGAGATGAGTTTCTCAGACTGAGCAAAACTCTGAAAGCTTGCTTCCCCACCATCACCACTTTTTTTCTTTTTTAATTAGTGATTAAGTTCTTCCTTTTTATATCCAAGAACCATGGTAGGAGAACCCTAAGGCAAGGGTGAGCTTTGTCTCTCTTTGCTTGGACACTTCCTTAAGAGCAGCACAAATGGTATCAGATTCCACTGGTGCCTTGCAGCAGTGATCAGAGGACAGGTTTTTCAGGACATTAGCAGCCTCAGATGTGGCTCACTTGAAGCCGTGCACTAAACTGCTCAAAAGGGGAAGTTCTGTTCCCCAGAGGTAGAAAAAGATGAAATGTTCTCCTCATGTACACTTGTCTCACTTATTTTTATTTTGTTTTTTTAAGTACTAAGATTTCCTACACTGAGAATTGCTGTTCCTCTATAAGCTTGCACCAGAAGAGGGAAAAGTATGCCTGGCTGTGCCTCTGTTCCAAGGGATTTGATAATATACAGTAAATGTCAGGGAGAAGGATGGCTTTTGTGATGTTGAAAAACTGAGACACATGCAGAGGACATTGGTATCAATGGCCTTTCTAGAGCCAGAGAGAAGATTTCAGTCAGAAGTTAAGTTTACCTAGAGTGTTTGTATTTGAATCAGTATTTTGGGACTTCCTTAGAATTTTAAGGGTTGTGTGTGTATTTATCTATATATCACAATAAAATTCCACCAAGATATATGTGCCAGCTCGCACATCCCTGAGCTCCTAAATGTGTATTCCTTAATCTGCATTACTTGTAAGGAGGGTCTTTGTGTGCTAAGTCTAATTCCGCTAATTGTTTTTTTTTATTTTTAATTTATATATTTTAATGTTAATGCAATGACTACTCAAGAAAAATTTAGTAAATAGAACCCTAAAGTGCACATACATATTCCTCATGGAAAGCTAGCTGGAACATTTCTCTTTTGAGAAACCTTCATTGAATCTTGGATCTTTTTATGAATTCTTCAGAGCGTTTACACTTTTCACAAACTCTTGCTAGTGAAAGAGAGCAACACAGAGGCAAAACTAATACCTCGGCTAACACAGCTGCTTACAATGTCACCTTTACAATTTTATGTAGCAATAGTTAAGAATCCATAGCAAATTTCATTCTATAAATTACTTTTCTCCTGACAAATTAATTTTTTTGTTTTTCTCAGTACAGAAAGAAGTGTGTTTGCGTGCTTTTAGCAGCACATTCCTCATAGAATTTGGATCTATATGATTAAGAACAATCAGATGTACATGTAGTTCATAAAGAGGCATGTGACATGAAACACTAAAATTGAGACAACCATTTAAACAAAGGATAGATAAGGGTTACGTTTGGCACTAGAGGGGTATTTAAGCAAGCAATCAGAGGCATGGGAAATGCTCTCAGTAGGAGCAGAAATCAATGAAGTTCAAAAAGCTAGTCATACATTTAAAAAAAAAAGAAAGAAAAAAGATACATGAAAGGTACATTTAGAGGTTACAGAAAGAGATTACAATGGATATGATGAAAGATCCAGCACAAGAAGTCTTCAGATAAATACTTGACGATTTCTCTAGCTTAGCCACTGGTAACTTGGCTGAATTTGGAAATTGCTGGATGAAGTTTTAGAGTCTCATTTTATGTAGATCCCAAAATGGATGCTCAAAATGGCCTCTTAATTTTAAAAATCTGCAGAAACTTATGTAGAAAATGGAAAAGAGATTAAAGGAAAGGCTTATCCTTAACACCAAAAGAAATTCAACAAGACAACTGTTAGTGCTACTGAGTCTGATGACTTCTTGTCTGGACATTGTGCCTTAGGGCTCAACTTCATGCCAGACATCTGATGCTTTGCTTAGCAGAACAGTGGAATCTGAGAAGAGACTTGCTGAAAATCATGTCCTATTTCCCAGAAAGGAAATCTTCCTTAACATGGTGGGTAATATTAGGCAAAAACTAAAATGAAAACTTCCATTGTGGCTGGGTGAAGATAATGCAATTATCAACATCTCTATCAGGAGTATGTATATACTGCAGGTTTGTAGAAAATTTTAGTGTACACAAAGCTGACTTTAATGCATTAATAGGTCTAAAATGTCTTGTATCACACAAAGCATTTGCATTAGGTTAGTATTTGAAAGCATGTTCATTAGGACAGCATCCCAGATAGGAAACAAGGCAGAAGCGCTCTGACGTGGCTGGAACAGAGTGGTTGGAAAGAAAAGCAATCCACCAGAGAGGAATGCTGAAGGTGTCTCGTATTTTCACCAAACCAGTCTGAGATCTCTAAGACCCAGCTACCTCTTTATTCTCATACAAGAAATTCTGGTTTGTGTCTTAGATTATTCAGATTGTCCTCTTGGTTTCTAGTTTCCCCTAGTATCCATTCACTGCATCCCAAGAAGAGGTGACTGCAGGTGCCCAGGCTTCATGTGGTACATAGCCTAGTGTAGGAACAGCAGCCTTCTGGAGAGAGGCTGAGGCTGTCACCACACAGAACTGGTAAGGAGGGATGTATCTTACCATGGTTTCCTGGACTTAAAGTCCAGCCTGGGTTGGTGCATGGCTTCTGAGTTTGTCTTCATCCAGCAGAAATTCTGTCTGTACCCCAAGATAGTTGTGGTGGGTACCAGTGGGGAGAGCTCCTGAAAACATGCATCCCCAGCTCAAGCTGAAAGAGAAGTATAAAGCAATCTCTTCATTTCATAACAGCTCTTTTAAATGATTCCTGGCTGAAATGGATGGCACGTTTCTTACTCATGGAACTCTCAAATTTCAGAGCTTTGCTGGCAAAGGCACTTGCATAATCAAAATCTTAGGGTGTAATAACTCACCCCTCAATTTCATTTTCATTCTGTGAAGTAAATCAAGAATTAACTTATTAAATACTGGTTATTTTGCATTCTGTATTTTATCCAAGTTGTTTTTAGGAAGGGTTTAGCCAGGACTTTTACTACTAAGTATCTGCCATTTATAAATCGTGTGCAGTAAAATCGGGATTCTTAAAAAGATTTGTGTTGGACATCTGACAATGAAGACAAAAATGCGTTATGTCTCCTTATATTTTATAGGTTGAGGTTGTGACTTCATTTTCTTTCTTTTTTTTTTTTTTTTTTTTAGTCTAAGGCACTGTGCCATGAAGCTTGTAACGCAGTTATGAAGTTCTTCAAATCTGAATTAACATTTCCCACCTACCTATCTTTCTCTCTTTTAAGCTTTTAACCTTTGTAGATATAAGAGTAGTATCTTGGGAAGCAGCTTTTTATTTGAGCTTTATTTATATCCATCAGTGGGAGATGCTCAGAAAACATTGGGAGAATGCTGCTCTGTCATGCAGCAACTGGGAATTTACATTACAGAATGGTAAAAATAGTGCAAGGATCAGTTCCTTCAGATGCTGAATCCTCATTTCTGATTTTCAAAATCTTCCCATGTGTGGGTATATTTCTATCCATATATAAATATATGTGTATATATGTATATATAATTTGGGTTCTTTTAGTTTTATATCTTCCCTCATTACAGCAATGTAGCTCTATGTTTACATTAATACATACATTTAAAATACTTAAAGACAACATAAGACAGAAAAGGAGGAGGAGATAATTTCAGTTTTTCAAGGATAGGAGAAAGGAGGAAAGGCATACTAATGTATTGGAAGAAAAGCTGATGCCATCACTATAAATCTGCCTTTGATTCAATTTTAACTTATATGGCTAACATTTGCCATGCAGATCCTTATTCTCCTGACCCTGGCAACAGTATGGAGGTCAGATAGCCATCCAAGTGCAATGCCAAAGGCACAAACAAAAGATTTTTTCTTCTCTGTCCATCTGTGGGTTTTTCTCTGATCCTACATGTTTATAGGGCACATGACAACAAGTTCCATTGCATTATTTGCTATAGTTCAATATAATGGACCGAGGAATTTAACATAATTCTTTGTACGCAGTTAAACTGTCCATGTCAGGACTTCTTGCCCAAAAAACAACTAGTGGCTGGATATATTTGGTCTGCTTTTATTCAGAATGGCAGATGATATTTCTCTGCCATACCAGAACACTAGGAACGACATTTTGCCCTGGTTGGGTCTTTGCAGTACGTGGGCTGGCATAGGCTTAGGCAGGCTAAAATCTTTTGATTTGGGGATAATCTCGTGCTATCTGGTTGGGGCTTGAATGTTCCCTTCTCATTTGAAAAAAGGTTAACGTGGAGCCTCCTGAGAAATAAGCACTCGTAAGAGTTCAGCTTCTGTTAGAACTGATGCTTGCTATTTCCACGCAAACAAAAGCCACTGATAGTGGCTAGAATAGAGGAAACAAAGTTCCTCTGTCCTTTATGAAAAGATCCCCCCCTCCATCTGCCCCCAAATCTTTAAGTTCTGTTCTGCAACTTTATCACTATTCAAGCTAAGTCTAGGGACAAAAGCTCATAGCTTTTCTCTTTTACTTTTTTTAAAAAAAAGCATGTTAAGTTTACAGCATTGGAACATGCCTCCCTGCTGATGTCTAGGGATGTAAAGCAGGGGATTTATGGGAGACAAAATAGAATAAAGTCTTAAAAGTTTGGCTTTAAAAAATGGAGCCAGTGGTTTGACAGATTGTTCAGTAAATGTTCATTTTATTGAGAATTATAAAAAAGGTGCTTAACGCCTCTGTACCATTAATATAATACATTAAAAGGGTACTGTCAAGATTAGTGTTTCAGCTCTGAAAATTGACTGCAGGGTTTATGGGCAGCACTGTTCATACTCTGCTTGTAAGATGAGGTATCTTCTACTTACCACTTTACAAAACCATTATGTTGTTACAAGGCTTTATATTGAAAAACTTGATAAATAGTAAAACGTAAATATAATCTCATTTGAGAAGTGAGAGGATAGTTGCTGCCTGTCTTATAGCCAGATTTAGCAGATGCGGGTTTGAAAAACAGTTGTGAAAATAGCCAGTGTCAAACTAGTGCAAAATTAAACTTGTGGGGTGTTCTGTTTTCAGTGTCTGTCATTGTTGAAATACTCCATTTCAAAAGCATGCATTCCTTTCTACAGAAAAAAAAAAAAAATCAGATTCCTTAGTTGAAATTAATTAGCATTCAGAAACCAGATAGCATGTTTTTGGGTATTCATGAGATCTCTGTTTGAAAAAATGTTTTTAACTTGTAGAAATGTGTTGCAACACACAGATGGGAAGAAAAAGAAAAAAAAAATCTCTTTAGCAAGCACTGTGTGTAAAAGGAATATTACATTTTGCACGCTCCTGATTACCCTGTGTAAACAGTTTTTGACATCTGTCTTTATAGTTTTCGAGGAGAGGAAGACTTTGTTAAAAGAACCATTTTTATACAGCAGTCACCATTTCAGTCTTGCTTTACCTGTATTATGAAAGCAGATGGTCTGCATGTCTTTTGAATATTTATAACTATCAAAAACAATCTCTTGCTATTCACCCTTAGGCTTATGAGATGTCAGGACTGTTCTGGTTGAAAAAAAATCATCTTGGGTGTTTACAGAAAGGGGATTACATTAAGCTGAAATGACTATACATTTTCCAGTTTAATATTTGTCCATCAGCTGTTTAATCGTATTTAGATAATTGTGTAAATAAGTTGTTGCAGCCCTTGCCCCTTCCACTGAGCAGGCTTGAAGCTTTAAACACCAATGAATGAGTTGCTAAAAAGCTCAGATTTTTTTTTCCTAGTTAAACAACCTGCAAGGCCTAAATAAGTTTTGGTTACAGTGCTTCTTTTGAGAAAAATGTTTAAATTGCAAAGGGATCCCTGATATCTAATTCAGCCGAGTTGTTCTAGGAAGCTGCTGTGTCTGTTACTCTCTCCTAAGTCTGTTAGCATGTATTTGCTCTGTGTAAATACTGCAGCCCAAGTACCCCTTCATGAGGCATGAAAACAACCTTATTCTGCCCATATAAAAATAATTTTAAGGTTATTTAGTGGAAGTTTTGGGACTGTGGGGGTTAAAAGCTTTTTTGACTGGAAGCTGAGCAATCACTGATAACAGATTTTGCTGTGGTTGGTTGATTTGGCAGAAAAGCATGAACAGTTTTGGTTTAGATGATTGAATTAACCTGATTAACATTGTTTTTGTTGTTTTGCAAAAAGGACAACAGTATACTTTTAGTGACGATCGAGCAACACTTCACCTGGTTGAAGAGCAGTGTTAGAGGCAATGACTCAGAAATGCCTCCCTTGAAGCACCTGCAGCAGTGGCTGCAGCAATGAGCCGGCATGAAAGGCTCGGGTCCTTCCCGTATCTTGCAGGATGCACCTTGCGTTAGATTCTGGCACAAAACAAAAGGTGTCTGATGCTACCATTTTATTGGGTTTCGTTTGATGGGCATATGAAACGATTCCTGCTTGAGATTTATGATATTTCCCCAGGGAGTTCCCCAACTTCTTTGAGAAAAAGATGGTGTCTGGTATTTAATCTCTGGTATTTAATCTTCCAGAGAAAATGGGATTTGGTTCAATCTACGCTGGGTGAACCTCAGCTGAACCTCAGAACAAATTCTACCCCTACCTTCACACAGTTGTTGGATGCCTAATTATAATTAACTTATTTGGCTAAAAAAAGAGCACTTGGGCTGCAGCAGATGGTATCATTCCAGAATAGTGGGATTTCTGTGAAGGTGGCACCATTTCAGATGAGATCTCCCGATTCTCAGAACATGACTGCAAGTGATGTGGTTGGGGGGAGGGAGATATGGGAGAGGGAAAAGAGGGAAATTTGAGATCTTGAAGGCTCACAACTTACTTTTGTGGATAAACTACAAGGAGATAAGATTGCGTGTGCGTGACCAGTTTTTGCATTCTCTCAATTTTCTTTGTAACATATGAAAAAGAAATCTGATTATGAATGATGCATGTGATGCATTTGAATATTCGTATGATATATTTATACTCGTCATCCTTGTATGGGGAGGGCATCTGCCTCTGTGCCTCACAGATAAGGAGGATATGTGCAGTAGTACCAGGATATGATGTGCTTCAAATACAATAATTTTGATTTTGATTATTGATAATTCGAGACATGGGGAACTCCTCGCTGGTAATGAGCCACGTAATATGAAAAGCATCAATATGCCTTCAGTCTAGATAGTGAATCTCTGAAGACCACTAGCTCATGGGGTTAATCTTAAGTTTTAGGCCATAAGCATACCAGAGAGTTATATATGTAGATTGGTATTAAAATGTACAAGAATTCTATAGCAACAGGAAATTTCTATAGCCAAGTGCATCTCTCTGCACTGATGTGACTGCACGTTTAATGACAATAAATAAAGAATAGAAACAATGAAATTCAGTGTTGTCAAGATATTTTCTGAGTTAACAAGGTAATAATATTTTATCTGGCTTGTAAAATTTTGCCTTCAGTGAATTAGTAAATAAATCATTGATTCCTCCTGATGAGGATTCTTACCGTAGGTAATATCACTTGAATGTTTGCATGAAGTGTTCTCAAAGAAAATGCAGGATAATTTTCATTTTTAAATGTGTTTATAATGTCTGTCTTTTTTTTTTTTTTTAATCCACTTTGAAGAGCAGGAGTGCCATCACAGTGTTAGCCATCAAAACTTGAAATTCACATTGTGTCAGAGAAACTAAAACTCCCAGCAGTGTTCCTTAAACAGACCAGTCCCCTATTTGGTTGTAAAGTAACTGCATTAAATTTATTCCTGAAGAAGCAGGGGATGTGTTGCAAACTGCCATATCATTTGTGTATTGTTTTTGTAAAATTACATGGGAGGGAGCACTAGAAAATCTTAGACAAACATCTTCAATAATAGGTAATTTACTAAAATTAATATACGTGTTTTCATACTTTAAGTTAGTTGGGCAGGAGAACAAATCTGAAAGGGGCAAAGTAAAATAAGAGAAACCCACCTTGAAGTGTAAATGACATCTGCAAAATACACATGAGCTGGTGTGGGATGATAGCCTCTGACAGGTGCAGGTCCCCATTTTGCACATAGAGATCTGCAGTTTCTGCAGTAGTCTGCGCAGTCACATAATTTGCCAGCTCAGATCCACAGGACTTTTAGAATCACACCTTATATATCATGTGCCCATGTTTAAGATGGTTCAATCTATAAAGGAGCTTAAAAGATAATTTTTAACATATTAAACCTTAAGTATACTGCTCTTATACTGGAAACTGCAATTGGGATCAGCTGAGCTTGGTTCTGGTCCTTCAGGCTAGATTATTAAAATTTCACTCTTCTTTTATACCATTGACAAGAGACTTCTAGCTAGTTTCAGAAACAACAGATTAATATCAAGAAATGGCAAGAATTTTGGTGATTCGGAGAAACATTAAAATATGTGCCTGGTGAGTAGGGGATATCCACATTTGGCATAAATAATGCTGCCTCACTCTCGGAGTTCTGAGCCTCCACGAACAGCTTGCTACTGAGCAGTGCCTTAGAAAATGGTTATAATGAACTTCACTGAGATCAGTAAGGAAGGTACTTTTAGTCAGAAATTGAATTAGGCTTTTAAAAGAAGAACTTAACATTTTTTGCATTTCTACTCCAGGCTCTTCCTTCCAGTGGCTATTGTAGTTGGTGTAACAAAGGGTTGATGCTCTAAATGATTCTTCAGACAGCACAAATATGTCTAAATGTTACATGCTAAGTAGTGAAAAAATGTAATAATCAAAGCTTTGTCTTCTTGACTGTCACTGCTGTTTTGATACGCTGGACAATTCTTGTAGTTAAGCCAAAAGTAACTACTTTCCACACAGAAATTGAAAGGGTGGCAAAGTTCAGTCTGTTGAAAGTATATTTGCTAATTTTGTTGTTCATACATCATATACTGAGTATAATTTTCAAGATGGAACATTATCTCATTTTGCAAGGCTTAGTCTTAACTGATTTGTAAAAGAATGTACTGGAACTGAAAGTTTTATGCATTGTAAATTCCACTATTTTAAAATTGGTCAAAACTGAGCAGAAGGTAAATTTCTCACTGTAGCTATCTGATATCTCGAGAACCTTTGAGAAAAAATCATCTTGATCTTCCTTTGGTCTATTTTACAGCTAATACTCAGTTACAGAATTAGACATGACAATAAGCTTTTCATAAGCCTGTTTTTGCAAATCCCTTAAAATACCCTGTTTTAGGAAAAACAAGGGTTCATCTTGGGTTGTTAGATACATATTTTATTCTACTATAAATCCCATATTTTATCGTATTCATAGGTCATTCAGATAAAGTTTTATCCTGTGATTTTTTGGTGTCGACTCTGTGATAAGTGGCACAGAGGAACTGTACATGGGTAACTTGGGTCACTGCTTGCCTTTGTAAAGGCAATGTAGGAATTGTATGTCTGTGTGGGTGTGTGAAGGGTCAATCAAATTTAAAAGCAGAAATAGGATGAACACAATTCACTTTCAAGATTAGCATCTTGTGTCTAGAGCCCATCCAATTGCATGATGTTTCTTGGTCGATAACTTTGTTCTTCCCTTAGTACATCTGCTATTTTTGCTCCCATTTACAATATACCTTGGTTAGTTTTCATGCTCAATTAATGAGTTTTTTAAAAGGCTTCGGATGATAGGATTTTAAATGCAACATGGTTCTCAAACTTTAAAAATATATTGGCTCAACAATTGAAATAATTTGTGCTTTGACTTGTACTGCTCTGTATTACAGATTTTTTTTTTCTTCTCCCCTTTTCACACAGAGTATGATTTCTTCCATTGTGAACAGCACTTACTATGCAAATGTCTCAGCAGCAAAATGTCAGGAATTTGGAAGGTGGTATAAACATTTCAAGAAGGCAAAAGATATGATGGGTAAGCAAAAAAAAAAATTGCCTTGATGGTGGTTACATACCATTATGTGTCACATTGAGGTCTGTCACAGTCAAATAAGAAGCCAGTTCCCTTCACGATAAGTTTAGGATGCTTTTGATGAGTAGATGTAGAAAGTACATATATAGTGAAAGAATTCATTTAAATAAATATTTGCTATTGAAACAGCCAAGCTGACTTGGGTTGCCAGAGATGTAAAGCTGTCATTCTGTAAATCTAGAGATCTTCTACCACCCAGAATAATTGTTTAGAAAACCTGTTCCTGGATCTGTGACGAACTGATTTTTTAATGTATGTATTTTCTTTTTCGTGCTGGCTAATGTATATTTAAAGAAACAGGCTTCTACAGTTATCACTACCTTCCAGCAAGAATGCTGTAATTTTATAAATTCATATCTTTCTCTAACCTTGGGACCCTAATTTCAATTACTTTTAACAAATAGTGGTTGTGACAATTGTTTGCTTGTTGCAAGCACAAGTGAATTATTGAGAAAAAGAAAATCTGTCAATTCTGTGATACCTTTTATTTTTCTTAAACCTGTTCACATAATTCTGAACAATATGTCAGAAAATTTCTACATAGATTTCAACAAAATGGAGAAATAGGACCTCAATTTGGATTGAATTTTGAGCTTGACTTAGCTTTCAGTATTTGAGGCAAAATCATTCATCTACCCAAACGGGTTCCTTGCCTTTTATAGCTTAAGGCTGTAATGAAGACAATGCATCACTTTTGTGATAATTGCTTGAATTACTGTTCCGAGTGAATGGCCCACTTGGGTTGATCTCTACTTTCCCTGAGTGAAAAAAGGCAGTTTCTTTCCTTAATCTGCTTTGTACCTCCTGTGCAACATGGAACCCTTCTTCTGAGACCACCAAATTTAGTGGGAAGACTTCACTTGGTTTCAGGTGGTCCATGTGTGTGGCAGCAGAGGGGCCATATGGGCAGAATGACCTTTCCACAGCCGCCTCTCCCACGTCCTTTGCAGCAGTGCTCATATATGGGGCAACCCCTGCAAAATTTTATTTATACGCTCTGCCAAGACAGATTCATCTTCCATTCACTTGGAGTCAGTGAAACCAGCGAATAGAAAATGTGTGTTTGTGTATTCTTGTGTAAAATGATACTGGCAGAAGAGGCAGCAGCATTGCCCCCAAAGCCAACTGTGTGAGGGGTAGCAGATCCGCTGCTTGGGTATTGATCCCGGCTATGGACACCAGAAATCTCTGCAGAACAACTGGCTTGTTTTTTATTTATCAAATTTCTGCCTGCAACAAGACAGGGGAGGAAGAGGGGGCTGCAGGTGGGAATCCAAGTGCCGATTTCTTCATCCAGATCTGATACTTGTGGAGGAAGGGGTGGCCTTGCACTGATGACTGTTAGTGAAGATCATAACTACTGTGACAAGCTCAGACACTGCCTTGAAAAAAAAAGTCTTACTAGGATAAGAAAAAAAATTGCTACAACACTTTTGTGAAAATACTGGACTTCTGGTTTTTAGAAAAAGCTTATTTGCTTAAGGCTATTTCCAGACCAGAGCTGCTAAAGCCCTAGAATAAAAAAAGTTACAAATGCTGATAAAAAGGAGACTCCTTCATATCAACCTTGAGTTACTTTATATTGTTTAATCGTGCACAAGAGGGGAACTGGAAGAACTCTTGTAGTTTAAAAAACTGTGCTGTTATTTAAAAAGGAGGGTGTGTCAAAGACAGATGAGTTAATATAAGAAAAAATTCAACCATGTTGCAAGTCACTGAAAAAAACCATGCATACATGGTTGCAAGATAAAGCAGCCCATCTGTGTAATTTACATAAATTATACTAGTTCCTAGCAGTCCCATACAATTGATGCAGCATCTAGAAATTAGCAGAGCATAGGGAGGTCTGCACCTCACCCTACTTATTACAGATTTCCAGTGGCTGGGAACTGCAGATGTCATGGCAGGGACCTCATGGGAGGAGCAAAACCAGTCACCAGGAGCTTCTGTCTCTCTGGCTGGGACATGTTTTCCTGCAAAAGCCCTCCTTACCCTTTGCACAGATGCACTTGCTGTTTCACCTGCATCATCTCCAGCACAGAGTGGATTTTTGTCTCGTCTTTGCCCCATCTCTAGTTGTTTACTGCTTTGTCTGAAGTCCCCTGTGTCTGTCACAGTGGAATGCAGCAGCCCTGCTCATGGTTGGGTTGCATTGCACCATTTTACATTTGTTTATTTTTATTAGCATGTCTTGTGAGGACAGTCAAGGTTGTGATTTTCAGTCTGATGTTGGCCTTTTCAATGTTTCTTTTCTGCTGTAGTTGAGATGGATAGTCTTTCTGAACTATCCCAGCAAGGTGCCAACCATGTCAACTTCGGTCAGCAGCCAGTCCCAGGGAACACAGCCGAACAGCCTCCATCTCCTGTTCAGCTTTCTCATGGTAGTCAACCATCAGTTCGGACCCCGCTTCCAAACCTGCACCCTGGACTTGTATCTACT
This sequence comes from Melospiza georgiana, assembly GCF_028018845.1. NCBI lineage: Eukaryota > Metazoa > Chordata > Aves > Passeriformes > Passerellidae > Melospiza > Melospiza georgiana. The sequence goes on along the minus strand of NC_080430.1, from coordinate 37,010,960 downwards.
CCCATTAGCCCTCAGCTGGTAAATCAGCAGCTGGTCATGGCCCAGTTGCTGAACCAGCAGTATGCAGTGAACAGACTTCTAGCCCAGCAGTCCTTAAACCAGCAGTACTTGAACCACCCTCCTCCTGTCAGTAGATCCATGAACAAGCCGTTGGAGCAGCAGGTCTCAACGAACACAGAGGTGTCTTCCGAAATCTACCAGTGGGTCCGTGATGAATTGAAACGAGCAGGAATCTCACAGGCAGTATTTGCACGCGTGGCTTTTAACCGAACTCAGGTCAGTCCGTCGTTTTTGTCATTTTTTTTAAAGTCTAAGAGTCTCTTCTTTCTCTCTCTAATTAGTAATTGCCGTCTTCTAAGTCTGCCTGGTCATTTCTACCTTGTCTCTTAGCTCCTCTGAAGGAACCATGCTTTCTTGCAGGATTACTGTCCATGTTGACCAAGTACTGAAATCCTCAGGGACTGGTTTGTGGAAATATGCACTGTTCTTACAGGAAGCATGGTTCCTCTCCAGTTGTGATGGTTTATGAATAGCTGAATTTCCCAGTAAAGGAAATGAACAGCTCTGTGCAGAGCCATTCACAAAGTCACCAACAGATTGCCTTTTGTGTTGTAGAGTTGTACCCGCTCTGACCACCTGCATGCACTGAACACCCTGGCTTCTTTCACAGGTGTACTGGAGATGGTCTTTTATCTATACTTGCATTTATTTCTATTATTTCCCCGTGAAAGTCCTAATAACATCTTTTCAGGCTTCTGAAGAGATTAAAAATTAAAAGCTTTATCTCTAGATCATCTACTCTCTTCACGTATTTTTGTAGTTTGTTGCAAAAGCAGTAGTTGCTGAGCTTGCCGGTGTCCACGTCAGAACATATACTTCAGCTCTTCAATGCAGAAAAAGCCAGCCCTAGCAAAGCTGATAAGTAACACTAAAATGTGTTATTTTTTACACCTGTTTTAGAAGCTAACCCTGTTATAATTTATTCTGCTCTATGAATTTAACTTAATGCCATGTTGCATGGAATTTAATCAAGCAGAAATTATAGAAGAAATGTCAGTATATTGGATGCAAATAATAAGATGTCAAAATTTTAAAAATATGTTATAACACAAAATAAAATATTTTTAATAGGACATTGTAAAATGGGAAATATTTAAAAAAGACATAGGTAAATTTGCTTTGGGTTCCCAATTTTTAAATGAAAACACATACTTAGGGAACAATTTGCCCATGTAGATTATAGTATAACAAAAATATTATAATTTGAGCTTCTCTTGAAGCGTTTTTGTTTCTCCCTACATAGCTTAGAGAATAAAAATTCTGTTTCATATGCTCTTGTGCAGGTTTGAATCAGCATGTCATTTATAATTGTTCCGAATTACTATTGCCTTACAATATTTTACATCCTCCTTTAACTAAAAGAAAGTAGAGTAATTGTGTGAATTTTCTGTAGGGCTCTGTGTGTGTGTGTGTGTGTCTTTCCTCTTTACAGCAGAGGAGGTTTTCAAGATCTGGGCCTTCCATACCAAATTTCATTGCTTACATGAACTCATGCAAGGATTATTTACATTAAGTTAGGTCCAGGCAGTGTTAGTTGTTATATTTACAAATAAGTGACTCTTGTTTCATGCAGTGTTTAAAAATTTAATTATTAATACTCTAAGGTATTAAAGCAATAGTAGTAGCTTCATGTTACAGTGGTTTGCAGCTGCCATCTTACCTGGACAAAAAAGCCAAGCAAGTAATTCAGAAAATAAAGTTTATTTTATATTTACTTCTTTCTTATGTTTGCCTAAAACCACATTTATTTAAGCTTTCCCCCCTCTGAAGTGGTCAGTTTTTGTCAGCTAGTTTTGCATACAGCTTTTGGCAATTCCTTTGTGCATAAGCAGTACTTGTTACCTGAAATACAAGGATGATTGGTTCTGACTGGACATTGAATTTTTATGACAGAGTAGGAGAAAATGCTCTTTCAATGTGATGAATGCAACTGTAGAAAAAGATTTCTAGTGCAAATACTGATTCTTTACTTTAATATTAGTATTATTACACCAAATATATATTAAAATATGTATTGCTATGTATTTTTCTTACTACAAATGTTATTAGATATTTGTTTAAGTTCAGTTCTTCTCCAGACTTTGTGGTGTACCAGCTTGGTAAAATGTGTTGAGAGTGACCCAGAACTGGGAGGAAACCCCAAAATGAACATGGAAAACAATTCTCCTAAAGTGATATGAATAACACCTATATATTTTGGCAATTTTCAATCAAATCTATGCGAAAGAACACAGAGTAGTATTCCTACATCCTACAAATTGTTTTTGCTAATCAAGTTAGTATTCACAGTTACCTAGGAAAGATTTTGCAATATTTGTTATATTTTGTGGCAAACATACAGAGCAAAAAGGAAGAATACTAGGAGCCTAAAGAGTGTCAATCTCAGTTCTGCCAAGAAATATCTCAGCATACTTTTCATATGAAGCAAAGCCCCACTGAAGTACAGAAGAGTTTGTTGCAGGTGCATTTGACCTTTACAAACCTGGAAATTGTTAATTTTACCCATAGTGACAGGTAATATCCTATGATAAACACTGGTACCAGCAATTTTTACATGAAAAATTTAAAAATTTGCTCTGTTTGCTGTATTTCTGAATTCCTCACAGCTTATTGAAGGATACATCACATTGAGCTAAAATTAGGATAGTACTTTAATAACTGATGCAGTTGAGGAGTTATTTTCTTACAGTGATGTAATATCCTAAGTTTTGGGGGTTTTTTGCTAGAAAAGTGAAAATGCTTGTTGAAATTCATGCTCTGTTTTCTGAGATAGAAAGCTAACTCAGGCTTACCAGTGACATTTTTGAAACTGTCATAAGCATATTTGAGCCGTGTCCAGGGACCATATCATGCCATCAGTTTCTAAAGGCGTAAGGACTCGCTGAAATTGGTTCGGAGTTCTGTGCAAGAAAACCCTGGTGTCAAGATACAGTCTCAGATGAGGGGAGAGATTTGCTTTCAGTGTAAAAGTTAAGGAAGGAAGCAATCTATAAATTAAGAGTTATTTAGCTCAATGTTTAGGCAATAAAATGGAGTTCGAAATTGGCCGAAGATGCTTTTATTTTTCAGACTTATGCTCTACAATATGAATACAGAATTTTGTGGTGGCTTTTGGGTTGGAAGTTTCTCCCAGTGTAGTGTGGTAATTCAACACTTGATCATAATTTTCAAGATTTTTTAATTTGGCTGCAAAAATGTCAACTAGAAATATTTCCTATCTTTCCACAATCCAAGAGTTTGGTAAAGATATTTCTGAGAACTAGAGAGTATTTTTTTTTACTATTACTAATTATCTATAAAGCTGAGAAAAAAACCCCTTAGGTACACCTTAGAAGCGAGACTTAAGAAAGAATGCGACTTTAATGTGTTCTTGAATAATTTCCCCCACCCTTAAGTTCCAAATTTCAAAACTGAATTCTCAGGAATGTGCTTTGTAAACTTTAATCAAGGTCCAGATGCCTATAACTTGAATGAAACTTTCACATCTATACAGGCACAATAGGACAACTGTTGCAGGGAGCAGACGTAGTTTCGGCGGATGGAATTTCTCTATAGTCAGTCTAGGAAGTCTTCAGAGTACACGAAGTAGGATCTGAGGTTTTGCTTATCCTTCAGCAGTTATGATTCCAACTCACTGGATGCAAAGAAACAGGTTGAATCCTGTTAGCACCTCCTTTCAGCGCACCGTGGAAAACTTTGTTGAGTTAGTACTTGTGCTGGCAGATCTGAGTTTCACCTCAAGCAAGGTGTCCAAAGGTCTCCAGTCTGCCAGGATAATTTTGGTAAATTGGGATGCTTATGTTTCAGTTGCCAGTTCATCAAAATAATAAATATAATATTTTGTTTTAGCTGATGTCAGTGCACTGTGCAGATACCTCTACTGTCCTGAAAGAGCAAGTTCCCTATTTTCTTGTGCTTTGCAGGCTAGAAAATGATCAGTTGTTGATCAGTTTGCTGCCTTGGGTAGCCCCGAGCAGCCAGGGTGACAGTGAAAGAGGCATTGGGGTAGCCCCCCCACAGGCCCCTGTCAGCAGAGAAGCTCTGCCTGCTGTTTCAAATATTAAGTTAAAGTGGGAGTTTAAACTCTTCTGTGTTTTGTTCTTAAAGCTGGAGTGCAACGTCAACATTTGTTGGGCTGAACTGCCCTCAGAGCCCTAAACAAATAAATAAACTCCTCTCCCATTTGTGTTGTGTGTTTCTAGATGTTAGCATGAGTCAGGAAGCGAAAGGCTTGAGTTCCCACAGTCTGACATTTGACTGGAAGGCGCAGCTTAGCCTGGTGCATGGCAGGGTGACGAGCCCGGACTGTGCGACCAAGGAGTTATGTTAGTCATGTTGTGGCTGGAACTGGAACCGGGGGCTGCCTCTCTCTGTGTACACTTTCAGCTGTAAGGTTTGCTGCAGGGACTTGAGTGCTGTTACACAGAGGTGACCTCATGGCTCTGTCTTTATGCAAGAAGGAAGAGTGCTTTTTGCTGCTTTTCTCTGTCTGAACTTTTGCCACAAGCGATGGTGCTTGATTGGAAGGTTTTTGAATATTTCTCAGTGTTTCCCAGTTTTCTCTCTCCTTTCTTTCTACTTGAGCCTCATGCTTGTTTAAAATATTAGCTGCCAGCATGTACTGCCTTTCATTCATGTATAATGCCTTTTCTCATACGTGAAAACTTCTGTGTATTTAGGACTGTGCTCATGCTAATTCTGGGCAAATGCTATTTTGAAGGAGAATGCTTGGATGCACTAAGTGGCTCTGTGTAATTGTAAAACAAAATCTAAGTTTACACAAGCCACCTTCTCAGGCACTACTTTTTTTTTTCCTTCCACTTTGTCTTTGGCACACTTTATTTTCCAGTAAAATGAAAAATGAAGATGGATTATTCAAAATTGATAACAGTAATGGACCATCATGTAATGTTTTATTGAATTTGAGTTCTGTAAATTATGTGGTAGAGAGAAATTTGCCTGCTTAAGTATAACAGAAATTGCCACTGTATTCATATAATTCTTCATAGTGTAATTTAAGAAAAAGTACACTATCCATATCACTATTGAATAAAAGGTAAAAAGGTGCTATTACACTATCATGACAGCTCTCCTCTTGCTACTAAGCGACATAGATGAATGTGTCTGCTTATAACTTACTTGGCTAGGGTCCAGGCTTGGGAGTGGAGTTTGGGAATAATCTTCCACCTGGACATAGGATAGGATGGCTCTGCCACCAAGAGGGATAGTGTTCAGGGATGTTCTGTGTGTTTTGGGAAGGTTTGGGCAAATTGCATGTTTCTTCTGGAAGCTTTGAAGTTCTATCACACTGATAAAAATCTATTTGAATCAGTGATTATGTTCAAGGAGGAGACATACTGGGGGCCAGACAGGCAGTGTTTTTGTTCATATTGGCAGACACTTTAATTTATCTCCATTTTTAAAGAATTTGTAATGAGCTTTTGAAAGCCTTGATAATATTTATTGAACATTTTTGTGCCATTAGTAATGAATTATACTTGTGATGACATGTAAACTTGCTTTTTTTTTTTTTTTTTTCCAATGGAACCTGGGAATATTTAAAAAAATACATTTCCATTGCAAAGGGAAAGAAGGGAGGAACATTGATGAGGGCTCTGAGCCTAACAGTATTTATAATCTCTTTGCAAAACAAGCTTAGTTTTTATGCAATTCGAGGTACAGTATCAGGAGATCACACCAAGACTAGTATCTTGGAATACCAGTTTAAGCCTGGTAAAATGGACAGTTAATCTGTCCACATCAGCACAGGCCGGAATGTGAGAGCCAATGTTTTCTTTCTAGGATTTTTCCCATTGTACACCCTGTCTAGCAACTTTTAGCTAAAGTTTTGTGCTCAAAAATTGAAATAGTAGCAATGAAATAATATGTGAAGCAGGCAAAATGTGTTCTAAGTCTGCCTGCACCTGGTGCTACATCTTCATTTTCATGGATTTTCCTCACATATTCTGACCTTTAGGTTTAGAGCCTAGAAGCAAACTCCTCCTGCCTTCTTTCTCTGTGCTCTGTCATCTCCCCTCCTCTCCCTGCATTGCTATTCTCTGCTCTGCTCCCAGGTCAAAGAGTCATGACAGTGATTGGGAAAGAGAGGAGAATGAATACTTAGTGGCATTTCTGATCACCAAGAGGTGTCCCACAGCAGTGGAAATGCTAAAATGTTTAAAAAAAAAAGAAAATATCAACACCATTTTCTTTGTTTACTTATTTCATTGAAGAGGGAAAAGTTATACAAGAACACCAGCCTTTTCTAACTTTTTTAGCTGCCCACTATGTGGCTAAGGCTTATTCAAGCAAACATTTTCTATTGTGGGCTAAATTATTTTTTAAGGACATTTCCTGTAGCTGACAGTGGGGTGGCTTTTTGTAAGGAATCTTCTCTCCTGACAATGATCAGTCCACTTGAGTTTCGTTTTCCACTTGAGTTTTCGTTTTTCGTTTTCTTGCTCATTTATTCATGGAGAGGTGTCTCCAGCACAGAAACAGTCAGAAATCACTGTTTACAGCTACCTATATGGAGATGAATGATGTGGGCTTTGGTCTCTTCTGCCAAGTAACAACAGGGTGAGAGACAATGTTCTCAGGTTATGTCAGGGGATGTTTAGATTGGATATCAGGAAGAATTTCTTCTCCAAAAATGTTGTCCAGCACTGGAACAGGCAGATAGGGAAGTGGTGGAATAACCATCCCTGGAGGTATCTGAAAGACATATAAATGTGGTACTTGGGGATATGGTTTAGTGGTGGGCTTAGCAGTGCACGGTTAATAGATGGACACAATGATCATAAAGGTCCCTTCCAACATAAGATTTTCTATTATGTTCTCTATGTCCTGTGCTCTGCAGACAGCTTTTCCGTGTCTCCAGTAGAACAAAATCATTTTGTACCTCCTCTGGAGGTGGATTGTGTAACCCTACCACTAACAAACACTGTTAACTGTGGATTTGAATACTTAAAAGTAGAAAAAACAATAGACACTAATTTATTTGCTGTTTTTGCTAATAAGTAAATTTATTATTAGACTAACCATTAAGAAAAAAAATGAAAACATGACCCAAATGCCACTTTTTCAGTAACTTGTTTATTTACCTTCCGGGAAATTTCTGCCTGGATACCAGAAAACAGGAGGGATCATGAAAAGTGGTAAGAAAGAATCCCCTGAGAGCATTTTTTTCTATCCTCCTCCTCTGAAATATTTTTCATGCTTAATGCTGGAAAGATTGTTGGGTTTTTTTCCATCCCATTTCCCCGTTACACATGCAGGCACAGACAGGGCCATGAGGACCACCCTGGCTGAGGTGTGGTGGTTGGTACCTCCGTCCTCATCGCCCAGCAGGGAAGTGCAGAGCTCACACCCACACTGGGTGGGCCCTGGTCCTGCCTAGGCACAGCTGCTTGAGAGCAGTGGCTTTGCAGCAGCACCTCCCTAAGGGTCCTTTGCCTGATACGATAAGACCTTTGAGAGACGTGACAACTTCCACAGGTGCTGCAGGCATTAGACTTCCCAAAAAGATTCCCTTGGCCATATCATTCTCTTGTACCCCCTTAGGAATATATATATTCAGTCAGTATTACCTATCTTAGTTTTGGCTTTTTATTGTTTGCTTCCCTCTCTCTATTTACCCCTCAATTATCCTGAATAACTTACAAAAGTTTGTTAGGAAAATAAACGTTGGGTTATCTTATTCCTTGAAATTCACGTGTGTGTTCCCTTGTTGCACTATAAGTAAGAGCCTCCCATGCCAACCCTCTCTCTTTCCCAGCATGGCAACAATATTTATTTTGAATAGTAGTTCACATCTGCTTTTCCAAAAGTTACCTTTCTTATCACCATCCTGTTACTCCAAGACAGCAGAGCATTTTGAATGCCTGACATATTTAAAAGGAGAATCTGGCAGGGAGAGGAGGTGTCAAATACCTGTTGACACTAAATATAAATATCCCAGGCAATGGACTGTTTGAGGATTAGGGTTGTCCTGATGAAGAGAGAGGAAGGTGCAAGAAGAAGGTGGAATATGAGGGCATCCAATGAGTTTCCTCACTTGTTAAACTCCAATATGCAACTCTTAGAAAGAAATACTGACTTATAAAAAACATGGCCCTGAGTCAGTGAAGCAGTATTTTAGAAATGTTGCAAGTTTATAGTCTCAGATTAGTTGTGAAATATCACATCCTTTCAAAGATCTATTTAAGTTGCTCGAAATGTGAAATCCTTTTTTTAAGGTTGGGTATGCATTTTGCCTGTGAAGCCTGAGAACCCTTCAGTGTATCTCACTTATCCTTAACGTCTCATGATTATCTGTGGACTGTAAAAAATATCATGACAAGTTAAGCCAGTAAAAGGAGGAAGACCTATTAGGAAGATTCAGTTTATGTTGTATTTAAAACAGGTGCTTAATAAAATTAAGGGTACAATTGAGACTGTCTTCTCTGCTACCTGAAATGCCATTAATATAATCCTATGTGGAGCGAACTGTGCATTTACTGTTCTCATTGCCAGCCCAGTGGTAAGAAGAACAAGGACTGATAAGCAATGGCTTTGCAGAGCACGGTTTTACGGACACTCGCCTAGGCTAACTCTCGAGCCTGTGTTTTCTTCCTTCCCTACAGGGCTTGCTCTCAGAAATCCTCCGAAAAGAAGAGGATCCCAAGACTGCCTCTCAGTCCTTGCTGGTAAACCTTCGGGCTATGCAGAACTTCTTGCAGCTGCCGGAAGCAGAACGAGATCGAATTTACCAGGACGAAAGGGAAAGGAGCTTGAACGCAGCGTCCGCCATGGGCCCGGCGCCTCTCATCAGCACACCGCCCAGCCGGCCTCCACAAGTAAACTGCTCTCTCTGCCTCTGGGGTTTGCTTCTTGTGCTCTCTCACTGTCCTCCTGGGTGAGACCTTTCTGAGAAAGAAGAAACCTTTTGCTGTCGCACTTTTTAAACATTGGTAGAATCATTACTTGCAGGGCATATTGCAAATTAAATTTAAGAAATATAATGGATGATAGTAGCACTTTATTACTATCTATTTTCTAATTTTAAGATAAATTCTATCCATTATGGTTCCTACAGAATTTTTTGCTCATTTTATTGAGGTACAAGCTTTACTGGGCATGGATGATGATAGCTTATAGCTGTCATCTTACAATTCTTAGGTTCTTAATGTTATAGCTTCAGATAGGGATTTTGAGGGATTTGGACCATTAAACTGAGAGGGAATAAAAGCAGAAGTGTGAGTACCTTCTAGTGCCTTAAAAACTATTTTTCCAGAAAGCAAACAGGTAAAACTAAAGTGATAGGGGAAAGAAGATCCTGTCCCATAATGCTGGGCGTGCTTTTACCATCTTGAGCTACTGACAACTGCTTAAAATAACAGCTTGCTATATCCATTGCTCTGAATTATTTGGATATGCTCATTAAAGCTTCATGTACTATCTGCTAAAATGAAACTTCTATTGATTTTTCTAAAATTTATTTGATTTAATTCTTCAAAAATTACAAAGTTTGATAGAGTGGGATCAAGAGATTCAATGATGCAGTCCTTGTGTTGATCAAGGAAATTCTGATGCTTGTTTTAAGGTACATGAGAAATGCATGTGAGCAGTAGGAATGCACAGATTTTCCACAAAGAAACATGGTTCACTCCAAAACCTGTATATTTTCAGAAATACTCTGCATTGCTCTGGCTCAAGGTTGTACTTATGCAAGGAAAATCCAAACTGATCTGCAGATATGTGGTAATCATGCCGTATACACAGTCCACTTTTGCTAAACAAAGCAAAGCTTTGGGATTGTGGGAATTTTGTGATGGGTGATTTTTTTGAGAAAAAACAGCAGGTTTTTGTTATCTAGTCATAGGCTTGTGACTGTGACTATGTCCTATACCCATTCAGAATGCTATAAATTCCTCTTGAGATAATTTTTCTAAGTTACCTTCAGCTAATGGATACTAAGAACCACACTAAAGTAACAAATAACAAAATTGTAGGAGGGAGGACAGAAGATCACCTTGACCTGCTGCAGCACTTTTCACAAGAGAAGAATTTTTTACCAGAAAAAACAGGCTGTACTAATGGTATAGTTTTCTTATCATAACTGAGTTTAGTCTGTAAAATCCACTATAGATATTCTTCAAGATAAAGGACAAGAATCTATTTACATAGGGATGCTTTTGTGGGAAATAGTTAAATAGAGATAACTGTGTTTAAAATAACATTTGAGTTTGTTTTAATATCTGTACCTGCTCCCACAGCCCAGGTAATTCAGAGCCAAGGCTAACCCTTCTTCTTAACTTAGCTCTTTCTGCCAAGGTAATGTCTCACTCTGTCTCAAGTGGTCTTGGGCAATTTCACAGCTAAAGAACAGAGTTAATTACAGGACCTTCCTGAAGGATGTCAAGTCAGAGGTAGTCCTTGTAGTGGTTTTAATTCACACTTTAAACTGTATAAATCCCTTGCAGCCAGAAAGAAAGTGAGACTTAGGGGTTTTCTTAACTGACAAAACATACTGTAAGTCCAAATTTGATGGGAAAGGGGGGCTAAATCTATCTGTCTCTACTGTGCTCTTGTTCATAATTACATTTCATTTTTTTAGTGTGAGTAAGGAGTATAGTTAACCTAATTGCGACAGTTCAAAGTGGAAACAGCACACGTTTTTGTTTTAATCCTTTTCAAAAGGAAAGCAAGTTTAAAAGGAAACATTATAGACTAATACTTGAGGTCTACAGAACAAAGCACTTATTTTTCCAGTTGTTGTGCTGTTCTCTGTCATTCAGCAAAATACACACATTTTCCCTAGTGAATAGATTGAGAATGTAGAAACCTCTGAGTTGTGATTCTTTGTGACCTTGTTTCCAGAATTCCCTACTATAAACATCTGAAGCGCTGTTCACCTGCTGCTAAGTGTTCAGTCTTAAGTTTGAAAATTGAAATATCTGTGTTGGTAAGATAACTACAATACTTGGTGCTTGAAATAATAGTGAAATTGTCCTAGTTGTAACACTGGCAAGTATAACTTTACAAATCACAGCAAAAATAAATTACAGTCAGGATACTGCAAAATTTTCAATGCAAACTGCTACTGTGATACCTCCCGCAAAATGTCCACAGTTTATTAAATATTTGCTACTAAGGAAATAAAACTACTATCATCCTTACTACTAAATTTATTATAAGCAATTATTTAAAGATCACTTTTCAGGAATACAGCATAATATTTTTCCAGCTTGACTGTGAGCTTCTCGGATAACCATTGAAAGAGAAAACAGACCGTTTATCCTGACAACAGAATTTACACAAGAGCCAACATATTTAATATTAAATCTTTAGACCAGTGTAACGTTTGAAACAATTAAACTATGAAACCATGAAAAATGGGAGCTAATATGCCACACATGAAGGTTTATTTTGCAATTGCAAGTTATCAGTTTCGGAAGGATGTGAAAATAAACATCCTGAAAAGGATCTATTTTGCATTTTTGTGTTGCCAACTGGTGGCCAGACAGTAGAGCAGACTTAACCATTTAGCAGCTGAGCTTGTTCTGTGTAAATTTTCCAGTCTGTTGTATGCAAAAACAGAAAGTGTGACCTTGGAGGTCTGATTGGATAGTAGGAACTCACCAAGCATAAACCCTGGTGCCTGAGTTAGAAGGAACAGTGTTGAATTTATCTCATTTTTGCAGCATTCTTACTAGTTGCTACTTGAGCTAATGTATCTGGATTGGTTCCAATTATTTTTTGAAATCCTTTAAGAAGCTCTTTGTCCCCGTTACTTCTCCCTTTCTCTCTGACTTAAACAAAATGCAAAATCTTACTTTTTTTTTTTTTAATTGAAATCATTAGCCTCTAATGCATGAGCTTTTGGGATGCGTGTATAGCCCTCTAAGCTGGTCAAGTTGTAAAAGTCTGCTACTATCTTCCACACTGGTGGACTGAGCACAAGGAGACGGCGTGCACAAGGATTTTTCCCTTGGACATTGTTCGAGTTGCCACCCCTGGGGCAGAAGCCTGTCTGTCAGGCTGTTTCCTGGGGCACTGGAATTTATAAGTATTAGCATCTCCATCAGGTAGGTACTGCATGGAGACATTTAACCTCTGCAATCTAGAAGGAAAGGAAAAGGTCCTTTCACGTTCTATTTCTTTTAATAATTTCCCTGCACTCTTCAACACCTTCATCTTGCAGATCACCCCACAAAGGCCCTTCTGGGATATTCCTAGGTCAAGTTGAGAGAATGGGTCTACTGCATGTTATATGGAAATGAGAGAATCTGGGGACACTTTAGAGGATGATGAGGTGCTAGGGATGGTCTTTATGTCTCATCAGGACAGTTTGGGATGTGAAGGGAAGATGACTCCCCCTCCTCTGTACAGTTTGTGGTAAGGATAGAGGCAGGTGGCCAAGTTACAGATTTTCTTTTCCAAAATATTCTGCTTAAAGGTTTTTAGCCATCCTGCAGTTACAAATACTTCTTTCTCAAGATAAGTAATCTCCATTTCAGCTGAGCCAAGGAAGAAACCTTTATGCCACCCATATTTCCCAAAGAAAAATTGTTTTAACCCTTGGGTCCCATCATCATCCTGTGTAAAAATAGAGTACGTGTAATGTCAAGAGCAGAATATTATTTTAACAAGGCAATGTTTTAAGAGGTAGCCAAAATCTTGCATGATTCATGGTTCTAGGTACTCATTGACCAAAACCTTCAGCTCTTAAATACAATCCTGGCCTTTCTGACTGCAGATAAATTACAGTACCTGCAAGTTAAAGCAGTATCATGGGTTGGGTCTCAGAGATAGGATGTTACTCTTGAAAGAATGATATCTAGGAGAGCGCTGCTTTGATGATGTTTGAGGAACAGTGAATCTCCATTGCAAGGAGTTCGGGACAACACCAGCTTCCTTGAAACTTTATGGTGAAGTCCTAGTCCCATATGCATGTGCCATGTATCGCCACCAGCAAAATTTTTATTTCAAGTTGGCAAAATTTTAGATTTAGGTTGAAAATCTTTGTGCCAAGTTGCATTTTAATGAAAGTAAAATGAACAAAATAATAAATGCAATCCTCTCCTCCCACCCCCACAAAAACCACCATGGAAGAGAGTTAATGGAAACCCTGACACTTAACTATAACTGCACTTCCAGGCGCCACTGTAATAATGGAGTAGTAAACCTTGTCCTGATAAAAGCTGTTCTGAAAGCAACAGCATTTATTGTACCTCCTCTGCTATTTGCAGAGCAGAACTGAAAAGTAGTTTGTTTTGCCTGGAATGAACTACTTTATGAATTTTAATGTACAATGTAATATTAAAAACTAAACCAGGATTAAAGAAGATTTTTGTTCCCAAGCTAAAACAGTAGTTATGAGAATGTGTTATATAAGATTTTTTTGTTTCAGTTTCAATGGGGAAGGAATGAGCTTCCATGTTTGTGAAAACCTCTTCATGCTGGTTATTCCTTCTATGACAACCTACCCTTTTTTTGGAAAACTGAATTAATCCAGAATTTCTTGCTGCTGTAATCAGTCTTATTTGATGAGAAGATATATCTGGGTAGGCCAGGAGGAGATGGATATGTTATTTTTTTTCAAGTATTCTTAGAAGACTAGATTGATTGGTGGTAGGAAGATGGCCAAATGAATTCCTGTTTCTCAGTGTGTTACATTTGTAAAATAATGCTCCCCTCTTCAGTTAGTATTTCCAATATTTGGTTACTGTCAAAAAAAAAAAAATTAGCTTATCTATGGTTTCTTTCCTAAACAGAAAACGTGGCTGTAGGTGTGGGTGGGGTGGGAGGTTGTGCTTAAGTGTGGATGAGATGAGAGATTATATTTTGTTTTGTTTTTCTCTCCAAAATGAATACTTTTTCCACCTCCTCTCTCAAGTCCTGGAGCTGCACCATTGAGAGTTTTTTTGTTTTCTGTTGGGTTTTTTTGAGGAGGAGGGTGTTTTTTCAACCCAGCTTCAAACAGCCTCTGTCTTGAACTCAATTCTAAATTCAACACAACAGCCTAGATGCTGCTTATGTATAAATTATGAAACAGTTATATGTATGGATATTCTCCAAGAGGTTAATTGACATTATTGCATGGAATTCATCAGACTAGAGCAGACCAATAGTCAATCTAGACCAGCCAGAGTCTTCACCTGATCTTTGAAGAGAAATTATTAAGACACAGGAAAAGAATTTTTATACTTGGCCAATGAAGTGAATTGGAAAGGGAGAGGGTATGACTGAGAACCACAACTCTTGGTAATCCCCAAACCATCATTTTATAACTTTAAGACTTTATTCCCCTGAAGATCTTTGGGCTAATACTGCTTTTTGATGCAGATATTAGTGTTTTCTGAATTCAATTAGTGTTCCCTGATTAAATATCAACAGAAGGCAATAGGAGTTTGTTTTAACTTTAATGACATATTAGATGCTGTTGAATTTATTGTACCTCTATAAAGATAGATGTGATCTGCGAACCAGAATGAGGATTTTCAGTAATTCCCTGGGTTAAATGCATATCCGTATTAAACTGGACACTGAGAAGTGTGGACCAAGTAGCATAGTTTAAATTATGTCTACAGCATGGGTGTGTGATGGCTTTTGATGGTCTGTGTGTTCACAGCTCAGTTAAGTGATCTGTGAAGTACTGCTACAACATGAAGCTGTCCTTTGAAGCTCAGGAGCAATCAAAAAGGCAGTGTGCTTACCAAAGAGACACATTTTGATCAAGATCACAAGAGCAAAGTGTTTCCTTCCCAAAAACTAGTGTATGCTAGCTGAATACCTTCATCTTCTCATCTTCCCCTTGGGTCTTTCAAAGATTAGTTACAAGTTTAAATTATTTTGGGGGGAAGGACTGAAATTTGTTTCCTAAAATTTAAGCCCAAGATTCAAGAAGATGTCTTGACAAAGCCATCACTTTTTCATTCCCTAATTTAGCTTAGGCTGTTTTTTACATGCACAGAGATAAGTCTGTCTACGGTTGTATGTTTAACATCCCCACCTCTTGTCAGTTATCTTCTGGCACATCCTTCTTATTTAAAAGTTATAAAATTGCCACTTATTTTGTATTTTTAAATTATTTCACTGTATGATCTTCAGGAGATGCACCTGCTCTTGCAACCCTGTACTGATTTGTCCGGTGTGAGGCTTACCTTTTCCTGCTCTGCAGTGGGAAGGAGAGAGTTTCATGGTGCTGATCCTCCCTCCCTGCTGCCAGGTGCCTCAAATGTTTCTGAGCAACCTTTGGTCCAGGCTTGGCCATCCTCTTGTGCAATGTGGCTGGTAAAATGTCACATTACAGAAAAGGGCATGGCTGCAAAGTACTAATTGTTTTCAGATGAAAAAAAACTCATATTAATAACTCTATGCCACCTTCTGGGATTTTTCTCCATTTCCATTTTTACTTAGAACCCTTGTGCTAATGCCTGCCAGAATGAGGGCAAGGAAATGTTTGTGGACAACTTGTTCTTCTGAAGTTTTGCCCCTTGTAGTTAATGGGCATGTGTAAGCACAGTTCCTGAAAAGCCTGATGGACGAATCATGTTCAGCAAAAGTGGCATGCACTCCCAGTTTCGGGACTAGATTATTTTATATTAAAAGCACTATGGATGATAGCTAACACAAACTGAGGATGGCATTTCTAGGAAAAAATGGACTGCTGATTTGCCTAAGCACATCTCTCATCCAAACCCTTCGACTCCCATATTGTGAGACCTGTGACATATGAATGCTCATAGAGTGTGAGATTAGAAGATGAATTATCATGTTGTCATGATTTCCTTTTGAACCTCAAGGGACTTCAGAGCACAGGAAGAAGCTGACTTGCACTGGATCAAACTGATAGTGAAAGTGTGGGTTCAGACATGAACTTAAGAGTAGGCTGAATTACCTTCTGGAAGTGCCAGGCTCTGTCCATTAGACCTAGAATTAGGCTGAATGACTGTCTTCAACTAGCTGTGTAACTTCAGAATAACCAAATTAATTCAGCTCTCAGTAACCTCTGTATAAGTCACTATGTTTGAATTGAAATCTTAAGGTTTGATTTTGTTTGCATCATCACCTTGTGGGTTCTCGGCAGAAATCCAGTTTTCCTTTCCTCTGATCCACTTTGGGATTAGTGGCTCATTAGGTCCACTAATCTTGAGCAAGCCTTGCAAGAGTTACTGCTAAAGACAGACGTTATCCTAAACTACTGAGAATATTGTAGGATAAGCTGAGTACCTGCTGATTTTTTGTACCTTTCAACTGATATTGCAGAAACTGCAGTCTAACCTTGGTGGGATGATGCTTGGTGTTGAAACATCACTTCCATCATTTCCAGAGGATGAAGGAAAGGATAGTCTCCTGCACATCATGTCGCTACTGATGTATTTTTTTGTTGTTTTTCTTAATGCTGCAGATGCAGCATAAAGGTGGTACTGTAATCACTCTGTCTTGTTTACATGTTTGGTGTTTACTTAATCTGGATTGCAAGAAGAGTAAATATTTGGTGTATGTAAGCAAAATACAACTAGAATCAGTAGCTTTAAGAAAGTCCTATCTTGGTTTCATGAAGGAGTGGTTAAAGTATGCATTATTCTAATTGTTTCTTAAAAACAGCTTAAGAATCAAACTGATAAGATAAATTTTTAAAAATTCAATCTAAAGCCACAACTTTTCAACATTATCATGCATTTGAGTGTACTGGGCATAAGACAGGAATCAAGATATATCTGTCAGATTTCTATTTCATTAGAGATTCTTTTATGTTGCATTTACAATTTTTACTTAATTTGTGTGGGGCAAAGAAATCATGTAAGGGTTCACAAGTCTCTATAAGACTGTTTGACAAGTTTCCACCTAATTTATGACATTGAAATTTGCAATGGTCTGTTAATGGTAACTTGAATTTCAGATGCACCTGTTACAATGCACTGAATTTTCCTGTTTCCCAGTTGCTGGAACTATAGGTAACTTATAATGTTTATTCTGCAAAATGCTGAAGGAATATCAGAGAAAGATTGGATAGAAGGAATAAAATGCAAAGGGGAACTACTTAGGGAGGGAAAGAGAGGAAATAACTTTTTCATAATGAAAAATGTCTCATATTTTCTAGGTCAAAACTGCTACTATTGCTACAGAGAGGAATGGAAAACCAGAAAACAATTCCATGAACATTAATGCTTCCATTTATGATGAGATTCAGCAGGAAATGAAGAGAGCTAAGGTGTCCCAAGCACTGTTTGCGAAGGTTGCGGCAACCAAAAGCCAGGTAAAATTCCCAGGGCTCAAAGAGCTCCATTTCCTGTGCAATTATTCCCCCAGATCAGTTTCTATGTGAGTTTAAATGGGTAGCTGGGTCAGTGTATCAGCTCAGTACAACTCAGAGCTCCTTGCTGAGTCTGAGCTAACCTCTGGTTCCCCAGAGGGGGAGGAGAAGCAGCTTCCTGAGATGTCTCACTCCCTTTTGCCCACCAGCCAGACACCTTCCCTGTGTGCCCGTGGATCTTGGTGTGGCTCAGAAGGGATCAGGTTCATCAGTTCTCAGCTGGTGTGGATGTGGCAAAAGCTGTGGTCAAGATCGGGGTATTGCTGCCAAATTCATCTTGAGGCTTTGGTGTTTTGCAATTGCATGTGCTGCAATGAGGAACGCTGGGGTGCTGGTTTTTGCAAAAAATAATTTAGTCAGACCCACTGGTGAGACTGTCATGAGAGGTGGACTGTCAAAAAAAAAGAAAACCAACAAAAAAAGGACCCCAAAAATTTCAATTATACAAGTTATAGCTGAGAAAAAAAGTATAATTTTGTCGAACACAATGTCTGCTTGGTTACCTGCTTGTGTGCATACATATATATTGCATATTCAGTTTTAAGCCTTTGTTTTGTGGTTTCCTATTCTGTTTTCTTTAACTGAAGATTTTCTGTCAAGTTTAGTGGCAAGAGGGAAATCAGCAGGCACTTGTTGGCTGTGATTATCATAAATGACATGTCTTCTGAGAAAGATCACTGGAGTACGCAAATGCATTGATTTAAGTGAGAATGTATTCAAGAAGTAAAGGAAAAACATATAGAAAAATGAGAAAGGTATAGTTATACAAATGCTTGAAAGAAATCAAGTGTTGAATTTTCATATTAGATTAAGTGTTAAATACACTATCACTACTTCTTTATTTTTCTGAAATTACTTCATAGAAAAATTCAGCATCTTCCAGGGAAAGCTAGTGAAGCTCCATTAGACTGATGTTTCTTGGGCAATCAGCATTTTAGTGCTGGTTTTCTTTTTAACAAGGCTTTAACTTTTGACTTCTGTGCTGTTCACATTTTGGAGTTCATAGTACAGAAAGGATGTTGTCTCTTAAGTTATATGGTGTAAGGAGCATTTAAAGGGATATTTTGGAAATGTTGTATCAAAATGATTAAACTCAAGCTGTGGACTGTAAAAATTATAGCTTTATAGGCCACATGCCTGCCTACCCTTCAATCACTGTCAAAGTGATAATTTCAACAATAATATGTTTCTTTTATTGTGGGATTCTAAACACCAAGTGCTGTTTAAACATTAAACTGAATTGTTTATGTTAGTGCTGTACTCAGTGTGTCATACATCAGGCCACTATAATCTCCCATGGAATGTAAAAATTCTGTCATGAATCATGGCTTGTATATCGGAAATTACTGTAATTTTGATTGGAAATTACAGAGCTCTTGAAATGTTTCTAATTATGATAGAATGTTACAGCAGCTTCCAACCTGTGTGCTCCTCAGATGTCTTTATTTACATGTCAAAACTTGGGGTTAGAGAACTGTCCGTTTTCTGCACCTTCCCCTTTCCACTGCATTCTTCTGTAAAGCTAAGGTATGAAGCCAGTCTATCAGCCCACATAATTTTGTTCTAAACTGATTTGTGCAATAGTGCATTTATTTAAGTGCAAAGCCTTAAAATTTCTAGGTGGATCAGCTCTTTCAGTGCTGACTTTCAGAGGGACAGGCAATCAAAATTAAGCCTGAAAGCCTCCACAGGATTGCAAGGTTAGTTGAGCATTGATATAAAATCTAGATTCTTGTACAAACCTTGCTACTAAGCACAGAAAACAATATCAAACACATAGTTCTTTTCCATTTTACTCTGGTGATTATACCTGTGTTCTCAGGGGTTATTTTTCCCACCAATTTCAGCAATGTTAATTTATGTGTCTAGCATGATTTCAGGTCTGTAGTTAAATAAAGTGTCATTTGTACTAGAAAGCTGCTTTGCAGAAGTAGCCTCCAAGGTAGATTAGGATGTGCTGGGTCTTCTCGAACTAGCTGACTGTTAGTAACCCAATTAATAATCTTTCAATATGTAGCACTGCCACCTATACTAAAGGAGGTGCATGTACTGTAAAAGATTCTTCATTGGAGCTCTTCAATGGTACAAGTAAAATTTCTTGGGGCAAAAAAGTCTCCCTTGCACAAAAAAGAGGCTTGTTCAAACATATTCTCTAAGAGAACCTCTCTTGAGAAAGATCTCTTTCTGATATTTTTTTCAGTTTGGAGATATTGGTTCCATACTCAGAACTGGAAATCCTGAGATAACCCAAGTTGTAGTGAAAAGTCTGAAGGACTCATATTAGAAAATGATGTGTTGATTAACATTTTTGTTTTTAAAAACTGCTAAAAATTGAACATTATTGATTTTATCTTATTTTGGATATAAGGACTTAATTAATTTTGGAGTCCAGTCTGGAGTTGTGATGTAAAACCATATGTGACCTAAACCAGCTCTGTGAGGGGACAAAGGCCTAGAAGGCCTTGCCTTTTTTTTCCCTAATAAACTGATTTGGGGCAGCATTAGATTGGATGTCTAAGGAGCCAGCATCTGCAAGGTGGCTGGGCTTGCCTGAGCCAGGAGACTGCAGATAATGTTCTGCTGACTAGAGCACTTTGTACAGAATTGCTACTAAATGATGCGCTACAGGAGTTTCTATTTGGGTAGCACCAAGGTAAAAAAGAGCATCTTCCCTTGCACTGTGTTAGTGCCTTTGGCAAGAGTGGAACTGGAAATCCTGGGATAATCACTTCATTACAATGAAAAGTCTGGAGGAAGCACCTTAGAAAATAATGTGTTGATTAACAGTTTTGTTTTTAAATCCTCCTGAGTTGTGGAAGACCAACCGCATGTGGACCTGATGCTCAACAAAGCAGCTGGGTGCTGGGGCCTGCTGTGGCAGAGCTGCTGGGATCAGGCAGAGGTTGCTGTGCTGTTTAGAGAGTTCATTTTCTGACTCAGGTGGGAGATGATTTGCCTGCTTGAAGTTTCATGGTGCACTTTGCTGGCAGCTTGTTAGTGTTCCCAAAGGAAAGGGCCTATCTGGTATATGGATTTGGGGGACACAGCTAGGACATTCCTTCCATTGTTGAATGCTTTTCCCATACAGGAATGCATACATTCAGTATATTTTTGAAGTTTCTATGTTTTTAAGGATTGATATATTATCTACAGAATAATTTAAAAATCTGTTAAATTCAAAATACATACTTCAAAAATTAATATGATTATACTGAGGAACTAAGGAAGATATTATATTCAAATTCCTGGAATACATCGTATCTTTGGAGGGTTTTAGACCTTTAATTGGCAAAGCACGTAATGTCCGTGTTTAAAATCTTGTGGTTTTATTGTAGGTTGTCTTTCTAATAGGCCTGCATGGGTTTTTTGTTAGATTATGTTGAAAAGAAAGCTTTGCAAAAATGCCCACAAAAGGAAGACAGAAAGGTTTACCAAGTGTTTTGTCTCTTCTTGCAGGTTGTTGATTCTTAATGGCAGAGTGGCAATGCCAACATATTATTTGCTAAAATTTAATCAGCACACCTGAATAACTCTAAATTAAAAGAATCCACACGAAAAATTTTGTCGCGTACATTAGTTTTACAATTTCATCATATTGGGTTTTTATTAAATTTGTAGCCTGAAAGTCTGATTCAACTACTTAAGGAAGCACATTCTTAATTTTGTTATTAAAAAAAAAAAAAAAAGAAAAAAACCAGTTGATTTGTATAATGATCATTAAGGTATCATGGTTCAGTAACTCTGCAGGGGTTACGATGTTCTCATGTGGGAGCCAGGGATGAGTTTGTCTTGATGGTGACAGATGCTGAAATCTAATTTTATTCCATAAAAACAGATAAACAAGCAAACAAAACCCCCATACTTAAGAGCCCTGAGAGATAAGGCAGGTAGAGACTTGTAGCGTTTCTGTATGTTTGCTATGTTTTGAGAAGTTAGATTTATGTCATGGCTTATCCTGCAAAGCTGTGGCTTGCATATGCTAGTATGAAGCAGGGAACAAAGCAATACTTTGCTGAAAATCAGGTTAAATTGCTAAAGTTTTCTTAAATTTAGGAAATTACAGTTTGCAAAAACTGCAGTAATATCAAGCTCCATACCTCTGAGAGTCCCATGCACTACAGTTTCAGGCCACTAGCCTGCTTTTTTTACCTAAAGAAGTTTAATTTCTAGTGAAATAAATGGGTGAAATCAATACTCTTTTGCAGTCAATCCTGTAATCCTGGCTCATTATGGCCCCAGAGGTGCTGAATGCCCTTCCTTCTCACCAAATGAAAATACCTGTATGTGGAGGGTGAGACTCTTGGTTCTCACAGAATCATTCTTAGATTTTAAAATAATTCTAATGGAGTACCACCATACCTTTAAAAACCTCATTTAATGATGTAGTTCTGACCTGTTACTTCTGAGCTGTTGTGTTGTGTTGCCCAGTTTCCTGTTCTTCCGTCCCTGTCTTTCGCTTTGGTTAGTAGCATTTTCACATACAAAGTGTGGAGGTAAAATCATGGTTTTCAGAACATGCTAGAGACTCCATCCTGAGCAATCCGGCAAGTATTTTATACAGTGGCTAATTAATTAGAAGGGGTTGACTTTTTGCCTTTGTATGCACCGGGAGTGTTCTCTTCCAGGAGGCTGCATAGGAGATCCTATGGGTAGGCACTAGGCAGAGCATCTAGCACTCATGAGTAGATGGGAAGGAGTTAAATGGGAAGGGAATGCTAAACATTGGCACTAAAAATGCTTTTGGCATGCAAATACCATGCTTTTCCTGACATAAATATTTTCAGAATAGGCCATTAGAGTTCAGGTATATAAAACCCTGCTTTTACTGGAAATTTTAATGTTGTAGTAAACCTAGAGATTTATAGTGAAAAATTGATGTCTGTTATCTCACTTTTATCTTTTTAACCAGCAGTTTTATAAATGCTATATCTTTGATCTGGCTTTTTCCATCTAGAGACTAAGCTATATACTCTAATAGGAAAGTCATTTTTAAACAGCTTCCCACACTGAACAAGCACGGTATTGTGGATCTGGCACAGAGATGTAACATGCCATTACCGCAGATATAGAACAATCTATTCAACTATTTTCCAGCTGGAGGAAAAGAAACCTTTTTATCACCAAGAGTAACCCTCTGGTAACAATGTGGCTTTAGGAGGGGATCTTGAAATTTATTTCCAAAGCTGTTTCCTCAGGGCGCTGCACCTCAGGCTGCCCAGAGGGGTGCAACCTGCAGGGCAGGAGGGGGCTCAGTCCTTTGCCCATCACCCTGCTCTCAGTCAAGTTCTCTCCTGCCTTTGTCTCCCTCAGAGCAGCTGAGTCACTTCCTGGGTTTAAATCTTGGCTTAAAAACCTCCTTCCCCCCCACCCTCCCTCCCCCCCAACCTCAGTGTACAATGGATTCTCTGTGGAGCAGGGGGGGATGCTGCGCAGGGAGACGCGAGGTGGAAACACAATGTACTCTGAGGTCTGTTGTTTCACAGGTCCACCTGGAAATAAACCCCTCACCCCGGTGCAAAGGCGAGATACAGTTAGAAAACATTAGCTGCAAAAACACACAACAACATCTATTTTTTATAATTTTTTAATGTTGTTTTCCTCCCCCCTCGTTGCCTGGGGGTGATTGCTCTGGCAGTTGAAGAGGTGCCATGAGCAGCAGGAGTCGGGTGGGATCGGGTGTCGGCAGGGATGCAAGAGGAAGAGTGTGAACTGAGAAAGCAAGATGGGCTTTTGCATGCGATCAAGAATTGCCCCATAAAGCGGCATGTCATTCAGTGAAACTGTGAAACTTGGCAGATAGAGCTGATTTGTTTCTTTCACAAAATATCGAGTTACAGAGTCATAGTGTGTTCTGTCTTGCCCAGGTCAGAGGAAAAAGGATTTTCAGGTTTCTGGTAGGGGAAAAAAATGAATGTTCCATGTCCTTCCTCTGCCCCATGTCCTAGTCCTCTTACAATATCTCCTCTCAGAAATAAAGGTTAAAATCTCAGGAAATTTCCATAGCTCTTTTTAAAAAAATACTTCTCAGAAAGGGAGTAGAAAAATTGAGTTTAGCTGACTCTCATATCTCTTGACCGTGGGAGACCCAAGAAAAGGCTGGCATTGATCCTGACTATAGCCCACTTTTTTGGTATGGCTTTGGTGGAGTGGCTAGACTTCAGTGAGCCTTGGGTTCCCCCTAATAAAGAACAGACGGCAGCTTCATGAATCAACAAAGATACTCTGAAGAGAAACCACCTTAAAATCTTCAAGGTGGTTCACATCAGCATGTAATTTCCCACGTCACCTTGGAGCCAGGTATCCCTTTCAACACGTTAGGCAAAGGCTAGATTTGTTGACACACTGATGACAAAGAGTACTTCCTGAGCCTGCTTTACACGAGGGGTCAAATCAGCTGAGGCTGGAGGTTCCCAGCCTGACGGGTGGCAGCAGGAGCTGTTCAAATGCTGCCGTTTAAAGGACTGGTAGGGGCTTCAGGAGATGGAGTATATTTGAGCCCTGAGGAGAGCTTCCCTGGAGGGATACAGTGCACACCTGCCCTGCTCTGCTCTGCTTGGGAGTTAATGCTTAACGCTCTCACGGCCGCAGCCTGTGGCGCGTCCCCGGGAGGCGCTGGGACCGCTGAGTGCCTGGCAGGATGTGGCCCGCAGGTGTCCAGGAACAGCAGAGTGGGGGGTTTTGGTTGGATGGATTTTGTCTGGTGGAAAGAGCATAAATGAGTGAGAGAAGCTAGGAGAAGTACAAGTTAAAGTCATTAAATGTACAAATGGAAAAAGAGAGCCAAGAAGAGAAAGCTCTTTACAAAATATAAAATTATGTTAAAGCATCAAGACGGCACAACATAAGGAATGTTTGGTACATGTTATTGAAACTGAAAAATCAGAGTATGGAATGAATTATAATTTAGCATAATCCATAATTTTAAAGTTTTCATTTTGAATTATTTATCTTATATGATTTGATTAAAGATAAAACTGGCTGACAAGATCTCTAACATCTCTGCATGTCTTAATGTCAAATGAAAAAACTCTGTATTATAACTTCACCATTTTAAATTTTTTATTTGTATTGTTTCTATATAGCTCCCTTTTATTTTTAAAGCATATTTCAGCTACTCATTGTGTACACGCGATTCCATAACCCATCAGGCTTCAGTGTTGCCTCAGTACCTCTGATTCAGTAAATCAGATCATAGGCAGCATGCTGTCATATAATAAGGTGTCTGATCCTTATTACCAGTTTGTTGATGCACAGACTCCTTCAAATTGACCATTGCAACACATGGTTTCCCCTGAAACTAGCTGTGATAATTAGCGTGGCTCTAATGAGACAGAATGTCACTGATCTTGTGCTGAACTGTCGAGTATCGACGCTACGGATGGGAACTGTCAAAGCTTGCCATCTGTGACAGAGCTTGGCATATTCCATTTGCAAGGTAGAGCATGCTCAATAGACTGTTTTTAAACAAATGGTCCGTTTCTTGATTAGGGCTCTGTGTTCTGTTACTGTGCAAGACTTTATATCATAGTTAAACTTCTTGCTTTTTTTTCCCCCTTTTTCTTCTGCTGGGGTAAGCTTGTTAGGAAATGAAAACATTAATGATCCTCAAACCAGTCCTTCAGTCTTCTGTTAGACTTCTGGGGAGAGGTGGGGAGGATCTGATCACATATTTATTCTTCTTCCTTCCCCCAGTTATCTTCATGTATTTCTTCTAGGGCTTGTGATCCCTCAAGCCTTTTATCTGATTTTTTTAAGCACTAAGGGATAGGGATGGCATAGTTTTGAAGTATAGCAGAGCAAAAATTTAAAAGTCTCAGGTGACATGCAGCAGGAGCATATGCACCTGGGATGAAAGATTGAACTGGTCAGGAGAGTCAGGCACCCAGGCTCCCAGGACTGGCCCTGCAAAATGCTGTGAAAAAAGTCCAGCGCTGCTTATCATTCCAAAATATGCTTTGTTGCTTTTTATTTCCTCCTTCTCTGGCAGACCACACAGGGCTTGTTCTGAAGAACATTTTCACTAATCTGATCAGGCAGCCAAATACGCCGGGAAAACTGCTTTAATGATCCCACTAATTACCTCAAGTCAATATGAACTGTATTATTAGACTGAGGGAAAATATTCCATTAGGTCTCCCCCTTGGGAGTTTCTCCGCTTTGTGATGTCACCGAAGCCTTCGCCCTCTCGCTTGTAATTAATTTTATTTACACACGCAGGCACGCACAAGGTCACACCTGCACAACCGGAGCTGGCCAGGGAGCTAGTGGCACTCAGGCTTAATCAGATCTGTCATAATTACCATTCTGCATGTTTCTGACACACGCTGTGAAATATTTCAATTTAACTGCCGCTACCAGCACAACCAGATGTAGTGTGAGTGTGGCTGCATTGGAAATATTATTCCTCAGGATAAACTCTCTCCTCCTCCTTTTTCCTCCCACCCCCTCTCCCTTTTACAGCTAATGTGGCACAGAAGCTGATGTATCCTGTAAATCTTGAATGCAGTGCTAGATTGATAACAGCAGATTAGACAGTTTAACCACAAACAGCTTGTTCATTTTTCACAAATGAAAACCACATGTGGTGTAACTAAAATTTCAGGCTTTTTTTTTTTTTTCCCCTTCTCTTTGGTTGTTGTTTCCTTTTGTGTGTGCGTGTGTGTGTTAAGGTCTGCCTTTAGCTGTAAAGGGGTGAAATAAAAGAGTAAACATACAGGGGAAAGAGACACTGCTGTATTTGGAGATTATTTCTCTTTGACCTTTATTAAAAACCTTCCCTGTTTTGGCAAAGAAATCAGATACCGCACAGGGGTTTGTCACTCACTCTGAGACTTTCTAATCTCTGGGGTTTATGCCCATTTATTAAAGAAGTCATCCTACTGTGCTGGTTTTCAAAATAACATGTCAGCAAACACCTCACTTTAAGAAGAGCTTCTAACCAAAAAATGTAGTCTTCACTGCTACCTAAATTTAGAAGAAATAAAATTTTCTGCCAAAGTTTTTCAACATGGATTGTGTCTCCTTGCTAACCCTTCCCTGTACCTCTTCCTTTGGGGAAAAGATTATTTTTAAAAAAGAATCCCTAAAGTCTTTAGAAATTTTTGGAAATGAAAAATTGATCAGTATTTTTATTAAAATATTCCCATATTTCTTTTGAAAACAGATAATGAAAAATTAAATATTATCTTATGAAAACACTTTTTAGCAGACTAGAAATTTCTGTAAATAGTTTTGCTTTTTTTCACAAATTCATTTTTTCAGGTAAATTGTTCAGCCTTCCCTAATTAAACAGCCATCAGTACTTGGTAAGGTAGTGTTTTTTAAACTATCTATTTAGTAGATCACAGTTGGCTAGTTTTCCTACACAGAGAAAAAAATCTATGCTATTTTGATAGAAAGTTTTAATTATAAGAGTCTAAAATTTTGCAGCAAGGAAAAAAAAATGTAAGTGTGTAGAATGGAACTAAGCAGATTCTCCGAAAGCTGTTCCAGGTATTGTCAGGCGGGAGGAGTGGAGCAGTACATGGGATAGAAATTCATCAAATCTAATCTGTAATAAGGCTCCCAGGGGAGGTTAAAAAAAAAAAAAAAAAAAAAAAAAAAAAAAAAAAAAAAAAGTAGCTTTACTAAGAGGTTGTTTTATCCATTGGCAGTGATTTCTGATGCAGTGGCAATATTGAAAGTACAAAAGCCAGGGAGCTACGACTCAGTGTTTGAAGTCAGTCACAAGAAAGCGAACAGGACAGGTTTTGAAAGCCACTGAAGATGCAGTTTGTAGCAGAAAATTTGGCTATGTAGATGGCCCCCCTGGCTGCTGCAGGGCTCATGCTCGTACCAGTTGGGCAGCAGCTGCTGGCTGCATTTCTGACTGCATTACTGGTTTCCCAGAGCTGAGTTGGTCTGTGCAGGTGTGCCATCAGTGTCCCACACTGCATGGCAGTGCCATCTCCATTAGTGACTCCCCCAGGATCCATGCAGGCCCCAAAAAGAGTGAAAATCTTATTCTGGAGGAGCAGCCAAATCCCTGGAAGTGCTGTCGGTGCAGATGTCAGAAAAATAAGTCTGAAGTAAGATGAAGAGGAGGACAGGAAGGGCTCATATTGGACGAGGCAATGTTGAAATGAACTGTCAAGATTCTTGCAAAGATCTGGAAATACAGCACTCATTTCTCTAGAAAGCTGTTCAAAAAATATCATGCAGTTGGAAAGCACTGGATTGCCAAAAGAAGAAAGTATGGCACCCTCTGCCACCTCCTCTGAGTCTTTTATTTTTAGTTTTTCTCTCTTAGGTAGAGGTGTTCTGGTTCCTACACTCCAGATGTGTGAATCAGCTCTTCCCCAGGCAGCACCTGCTGTCTGCCTGACAAGAGGTGCTGTTTCTGGCAGGATGGATTTTCTTAATCTCTCTTCCTGCATTCTATACCCTCACCTTCTGTTTTGATTTTATCTCATCATCTTCTCTTATTCCTCTCAGTATGGCTCTTCTCTTAGTTCTCCTTGGACTTTTCCCACCCCTTCCTGTCCCTTAAACACCCTCACCACCCACTCTTGCTCCATCTGCCTCTTTATCCTGTCCTACCCCTGTCCCCTGCCTGCTGGAATCCCACCCTAGGCACATCCTCCCACATACCATGATTTTGTACACATATTCCTTTGTGTATGGGGCACAGTGTGGGCACTCCATGCCTTTGGCCTTTGCTGGACTGGTCACCAGCACTGCTGGCTTTTAGGGTGAAGCATTGTTCCCATTCTCTGCATGGTGACACAGATTTAGCCAGGAAAAGAACCATACTCTTGATTTCTCTTGTGCCTTCTGTGAGCAGATCACTGATTCAGGAGGTTTTTGAAGATTGAGTATATCAGTGTTTTAACTATTAATAAAAAGGGGGAAAGTTTGAGTGAGCTGTATGAGAGTTAACAAGGGGCATAAAAGCAAACAAAGCTGTGGTGGCAGAGGCGAGGAGGAGGCTGAGGAGTCAGCGAGCAGCCTGTGGTTCCGGCTGTGGGGGAAGCAGGGTACCAAGTAAACAGCGCGGAAAACAAAAGCGAGCTCAACCCGTAACTAAACAGGAAATGACAGGCTAGAATTCCTGCTGAAAAACCGAGCTGCTAAATATGTAACTGCAACGAATAAAGGCATCTTGTGCAAGCACAAATATACAGTAACAGTCTGAGAAGTAATTTCTTACAGGAGTGACCAATTACAAATCAGGTGAAGGGCTGCTGGGCAAAGGCAGGAGTAAGAAATAACAGATGTCTGTTTTCTCCCCTAAGCTGTGTAATTCAAAACACATTACACCTGAAAGAATGTTGCAGGATTTCTAGGTGCAAGGTGAGAAAGGAGATGATATTTTGTTCCAGATAAATTTTTATTTTGCTGTTCCTAATAATTTCTTATAGCATCAATTTTTTTTATTTTCTTCAAATTTAACCTCTAAGTCAAACTTCAGATTTTTGGTTATGTGTTAGCCCAAACTGTTGGCATCTATTGAATAGGCTAGAGCAGGCATGCAGCTAACTAAGTGGGGAAGTTTCCAATTTGCAAATATTTATCTAATTTCAAATCTGCCAGATTCTGTCTGAAAGCACATTGTTATTCGGGGGGCATCTCATTTTTATTCCTGTGCAGTGTTATGTTCCCTTACTTCAGGATGGAATTTTAGAAGCATGTAAATATAGTTTTCAGAATCTGTGTAAAGCAAAGATGTTTGGACTGAGAAGTCCTTAGCAGAATTCCCTGAAGTTTTGGACCCCAACTTATCAAGAATAGCACACATATCAGTTAACATCTTTGGGCTTATTCACGTGACTGGTTATTTTGCTGAGTCTGTCATCTTTAGTACCTATAGCATGCAAGAGAAAGCTCTACTGATACAGGAAGTTTCCACCCTTTATAAGACCAGTTATTAAAAAAAAACCCAAAGAACTATGAAAGGCTTGAATTAGTTTCTTTATATTTTTTGCTTTGAGGGAGCCAGTTTGCTTCACTTCCAGTAAATCATTTGCTACTCTTATTTTATATAAAGAGAGAGCCTAAAAGGATTGATCTTTTTCACCTGAGGAACAGGATGGGAGGGCTCAGGGCAGGAAGACACGTGCAGTCTCTGACTTAAGGGCACAAGGTACTGCTGAAACTGCTGTCTGGAAACACAACTGGGACTGGGACTCAGCTGGGCTGGCACTCTTCTTGGCCAGTTAGGAAAATTGTAACACTAAGAGCTGCTCTTTCTAGGAACTTTTCCCTCGTGGCTGTTCTTGACCTCATCCTGACAGCAAACTACCTGGAAGCACTCTTGTGTTGGTTCCCACCCAGGAGAGAGAAACCTGATCTCTCCAGCTTCCCTTTTGATCCAGCTTTCCTATTATTTTAAGTTTCTGCCGCAAGCAATTGTGCTCCGAGTTAAGGGTATTTTAGCTTTCTGAGGATTTCACTGCCTTTCTTTTTCCATGGGCGAGATACGTGCTTCTGGCTGCTCCTGTCTCATTTGCTGGGAGGCATCGAACTCTCACAGGTGTGGATTTTAAAGATTTTTTTTTTAACTGCTTTGAGATAATGAACATTATTAATTTTCTGACTGTTTCTGTGGTTAACAAAATCTGGAGGAAAGTCAGAGAAAAGTTTCTTTTCAATTTTCTTAAGACTCCCCTCACCCTTGGCTTTATCGAGGCATTAAGTGTTCTTCACTGTGAAACTGAGAGCCACAGAATCCAGCTTAACTGCAAGAGATGAGACATTTTCTCAGGATATTTAAATGTCTAATTCAAGTCTATGTGAAAGCTTTTAGTTAGGCTGTGAAAATTTGAAGGGATGTCTGAGAATGGATTTGAGCTGTGTATGTTTTGGAATGATGTCACTTGTTGGAATATCTTGTCAGCTGAACTGCACTTACAATGAAGTCCAAATATCTGTGAGCCTGTGATTCCTCAATGTGTGGTAGATCTTCCCCTGATCCAAAATGAATTCTGGAAAGAAAAAAACATGTGACAAGAAGCCATGAAATTAAATTGCTCCATCTGGGAAATTATAATATTTTTAAAAAAAATATATATAAAAACATGATGGGTTAACATATAAGTAATTACAAAAGTGACACTTGTCCCAATGGCTCTTTTACTGGAGGTCTTTTCCCCCAAAGCAAATGTTAAATCTCTTTAAGCAATGTAATAATAAACATTTGCTGTTCACTGTAAATTGATAGTAGTAAAAAAGATTTTTTAAATTGCCAGGCGCTTTCTATTAAAGACTCTTTTCTAACTAAACTGTAGATGTAGCTGCCATACAAAATTGATTGCATGTTTAAGAAAAAATAAATGTGGGCTGTTAAGGGTCGTGGTTGAATTTAGGGTTGTATTTACTTTCAGGGGACACATTGATATTGCAGTGAGATCAGTATTTCTTTCTGCTTAAATAAAAGATAAAGGGCTGATAAATATTATAAGTCACCCTCTGTGAAACCCATTGACCCATTTTATATGACTGTACCATAAAAAGCAATGTACCAGACTAAGACTGGCTTATTTAATAATTAGCAGGTGTTTTTTCTTTCTGTGTTATTTTTATTATTGTTAAGTCCATTTTTGTCAGATGTTCTCTCACAGTTACAATGCCAATTGACTCAGGTGTGTGTGAAAGAGGAAGGATCTGGAGGACAGAAAGGCAGAGTAAAGCTGCACCCATTATATTTGCATCTATTACTTTTTTCTCTTTTTGCATATGAATGTAGTTGCATTTTATATAAGATTTTCAAAGTTATATGCATTGTGGTTTTGATGAGGGCTTGTACATATCTATCATTGCTAGGTAGTTGAAGGCAATGCTGTAAAAAAGATACTTTTGAACAGGGGAAAGAAAAGGTGAAGGAAGCTGAGAGCAAAGAAGCCAAGCTTGGGAGAAGCTCTTCATTTAGATTATTGAATTTCCTCAGTACTCAACTAAAAATTAACGATACTTATGCGTTCAGTCAGGTTTAGAGTTACAGGTCAGGTTTTTTCTGTCCATGAACTGGTGGTGTCTGCAGTGCTCATGCACAGGCGATGCATGGGCCAGTTTTGATACAGCCTCAGACCTTAATCTAGGTAGTTTTTTGCAAGCACTGGCCTTTGGCCACTCACCATGGCTCTGTGTAGAAACAGAGGTGTGGTAAGACAGACAGGGCTGTGGGAGCAGCGCAACAGCTCTCCGCGTCATTTTGCTTCTGTACTTGTTGGATGCTTGTCATTGATTTTTAAAGGTTGCTTTAGCAAGTTTTCCTTTCCTATTTATTTGTTTGGATGTTTACAAGAATAGAAATGTGTATTTAACTTTGAAATGCTGCAGCTAGGGAGAGGAAAAGGCAGAGGGATGAAGAGACACTAGGAAACCTTTTCCCCTAAAACTTCACTGAAAATTTTTGTACCACTGCTAGGTATTTGGTCATTTGTTTTTAACCACACAGACAAAAGGTGGAGGTACCATGCAGACAGATGGTGTAGCTGAATAATAGGCTGGATAAGAAAGTTAAGGAATGGCATAATCTGTCTCAGTATTTTTCAAAGGAAGTTTTTTCTGCCAGTGAAGTTTACCTTTCTTCTGAAAAGCTGTATGAGGTTGTGGGGTTTTCAGTTTCAAATCTCATCTATGATGATGGCAGATAGAGATTTACTTAAAATCCACATCTGGCTTCCCTTTTCAACATTCTAGTAATGAAAGCCAGTAAAATAGATGAACCAGGAATACCTGGAGATAAAGGACAGATTCAGGTTTCAAACTTTCTCTGATTTAGGACAATGCTCAAAGGCAAAGCCTGGAATTTAAGGCTGATTAGCATAAATAAAATTCTGATGCAACCATTGTTCTGGGTACGTTTATTATCACTTTAGGCCACATACCAAGAAGAGAATTCATATTCTGGTATCTCTACTCATCTTCTGTAACCAGCTGAAAATGAACTTTTGCTTCCTAAGTTCAAGATGCACAATTTTGTTAGAAAAATAGGAAAATCCCAAAGTATTGAATATTCACTGTCGTTTTTAAAATTAGTCAAAACTATATGCCTCACAGAAGGAAATCAGTGCTTAAAATTTCCTGAAAAGTTAGTTAAAATGAACTCTAACAAATGTTTTGGTCAGTATCAAAAATTGCTGACTCTGGTAGGTTATTAGTTTTCCCAGTTCTTTTTAAAAATACCCAGTGGCTTTTCTTTTAATAGACTTCAGTTCTTCTGTGAAGCACTTAAGTCTATTCAGCTTTGCATAGGAGCTAGCTGGGGCACTTTATGTATTTTAGGAAAGATAAACCTGCAGTTAGAACAAATTTTCCTGCAGCAGGAAATTCCGGAATAACATCTAAGGGTAAAAAGGACTGCTCTTGTCATGTAGGCTTGTTCCCACGTCTGAGCCCACAGGTATTTCATACAGAAAGAAGTCAGATTTAAGGGATCTTAGCATGAAAATGAATTTTGAATTAAATGCTCTGTTCTTACCCTGCAGTGGGTGTTCCCTGTTTTCCCTGTTCTGTTTTTTCAGATAATGTAAATATAGCACAAACAGCATTTCACAGAGAAAATAAGCAGTGTCCATTGTTATTTATTGGTCATATTTGTTTGTGCTGAATTGACATTTGCTTATTTTTGCTTCTCAATACCATATGCATGAGTTTACTGATTCAGAACTCCCTGAATTTTTGATTCTGTTCAACACTGTGAGAAATCTCAGTTGAAGGGTTTAATGCATTTTCCAATCAATGTGTAGGGGAAATTTGGCCTTATCAATTTAAATGCTGGAGATCCTTTCATTGCATTATGAAAGAATCTTCTCTAAGCAGAGATTATTCTTAAGAACTTCGTAACATTTAAAGGTTAATATATTAGGTAAAGAACAATATCTTAAGACAAACATTTTTATTACAGGACATGAAGGGATAGTTCTGATTAAATTACACTATTATTTGAATGGGAAAGAAGACAAAGTGCATCATTTCTTGCCCTCAACTTTAATGCCTTTAATCAAATAATGACCTTCTGGAAATAGTTAATTTTAAGCATTTGGAAAGATCAATACCACTTTGCCACCAAAAAATGGCCCAGATGATGAAATTTGATGTATTTAAAGTACCATTTCACCCTTTTAACCTAGTAAATAATTTAAAATGCTTTCAGTACTCCTTTGCTACCATTATGTATCTCACTCAAAGTATTATGACTTTTCCAAAAGCAACCTTTCTGTGCAATGTGCAGCTTACAAGTTTAATACTAAAGACTGATACTATATGCATATATGGTAGTGGTTGTGTTGACCCTTTTTCTTCCCTTGTACATGTGGAGTCTGTTGAGTAAAGAAATAGAAGTATCTAAGATGAGTGCAGCCATTTGGAACAATAATGAGATTGTAAAGCAAGTTGGATGGCTTTTGAAGGGGAAAAAGTCAATATTTAAAGTTTAGTCCCTGAGTTCTTTTCCTTTGTTTTGTCTATAAGCTTTCCTGTTAAAGGTGAAGGATTTGGATTGCTCAGACAATTAAGAGCCCATTTTACCAAGTGTAATTTCATATCTGCGTTCTATAAACTGGAGTGCCTTCAGCATTGTAAATAATAAAAATTGCCCTCTATTAGCATGTTTGTGGGCAGATTAAAAACAGTCTTCATTAGCATAAGTAACACTTACAGATTCTTTTAAAAGTAGAAAATTATTTGTTGAATGATAAATTGCTAGCTTTCTAGTTAGTTGCTGAAAATGTGCTCATTCAAAATGCCTACTTTAGTTTAGTCTACAATACTCAATTTTTTTTTAGTTAGAAGTACTGTTTAATGGATTATGTATTTAGTCTTTGTTCACGGTAGATGCTGAAATGCAATTCACACTTTCTGCTAAAATGTTGGTATCAAATACTTCCCTATTTAGATTGATTTCTTTTAGCACCATATATTTTTATTATACTATATGCCCCAGAGAATGATACAAAATAATCTTAAATATACTATAACCAAAAAAACCTGAGCATGTCTTAGCATTGATCCTCTAAAATGTTTTCCCTTTCTCGATTTAAGCTAAAGCCTTTCTAAGAAATGCTTAAGTTGTTGTTATATAAGAAATATTCATCATTTGGCAAATTATTATCAATGTAACAAATTAACCAAACAAGTTCAATTGCTTCACCTTGTAGTCTTCCCTTTTCAGACTAAACGTGTTTGTTGCTGATCTGGAAGGCTTTGGCCAAAGAACATTCTTCATTATTGCAATGCTATCCTTAGTTGATGTAATTAGGCTAGATATTTACACCTTAGGTATAGATTTCTTTTTCCTTTCAATAATAAAGAATGGAAGAATATTTTATTAGAAACTCTGTATGAAAGACCAGATTTTATTTAAGCACAGCAGAGGTCTAACTGAAAAGAATAGAATTTGTATATATGGATAAAATGCGTAGATGGTTTCTTTAAAATAAGCATGCTCATGGGTATTGCAGAGCCTAAGTTTTGGCAGTTATCCTCTTTGCGCTTTTCCTGCAATAGTTTGGCAGTTCGGCTTTCACAGGTTTTTTTTCCTCTAATGTCTTGTGTTTCTTTACTAAATCCCTATCAGAAAACCAGACAGAAGACTCTTATTTATTTTAAATATCTTAGGTTTAGCATCTTTTTTTTTCACCATTTTCTTGCTTACTGTAGCAAGACCTTTGCAGATGGTACTTGGTTACTTGAAAGTGCATAACAGTATTTTCTTTGTAGCAGATGGATTTAAGACTTTTAGTTCCCAATAAATGTAGGTTTACAATACATAACTTTACAGGATTTGTGTTGTATATAACAGGTTTGAACATATTATCTCAGAATTCATCTGCATGGCATTTTCAGCTTATCCAGGGCCCATGCCAGTATTTTAAGTAATAGGGAGAGCATAGTGATTGATAGCAGCTAAAGGCGTGATTTTGAATAGAAACAAAGGTTTTAGAACAGAAGGTGTCAAATTAAACTTTGTCAGTTTGAAAAGTAGTAACATCCTGAAAGTTCTCCAAACATATTTACATGTGGCTAATGTTTATATTTTGCTTTGTACTCTCTTTATATTCAGTGTAATGTTGCCTGGCAAATTTACTCTGTTTTAAAATCAAGGTTGTTCCCAATGTCATTGCAGAGTTTTTGGGGGGTTTGCCTTTCTGCATAAATGCATCAACTTCATTATTTTAATGCTGTTTTCTTAACAATGTACTCTATATGCTGTATAAACTGGTTGTGATCTAATCTGATTTATAAATATTTCCTTATTATTTTGTGGTCATTTCCACTTCCTGTAAAACTATAAAGACAAGAAAAAAAGGAAAGTAGGCAGAAATAGCTCTAGACTTAAAAAAGTATTAAAGGAGAAAAACCAGCCCTGTTACATTCACTTTTAAGTTCAGCTGCATTATCTGCAGCACTTCATACCTTTTTTAGATCAAATGGAAACAAAACTTACAAATTTTACAGAACTTAAATTAACCATTAGAAAAGTCTGGATTAATTTTTTTCCAAAATTTTGTAAAAAATATTTCGTACTTTCTCATGTAGGTGACTTTTATGAATGAGCTTTATTTCATGTACAGAATTGTGAACCGGAAACTAAATTAAATACTTCTATCTTTAATTATTTGTCTTGAACCAAAAGGAAGCATATTGGGATAAAGTTCATACTCTCTTAACAAACTCAGCCCCTATAGCCTCTCTTGCTGTCCATCCACTATCTCATCTGAGAACATTGGTGAGATCAGCTTTCATAAATATGTGCAGAAATAAACCATAAAGACCAAAAATTTTTTTTCTATCCTTGCAATTGTAAAAGAATTCAGTTGTTTGTTTCCATGTTTTCCATTAAATGTTTCATCGGAGTGCGTCTACTTCTTTAAAAATGTGCCAAGTGGAATAGAGACATTTTGGTAGAACAGTAATCTTTTCTGTGTACCCTGTCAGAAGTATCTGTCTTCATTATCTCAAAATCCCTGAAAGGCTAGCAGAGACATGTTTCAGGTTACAATTCATCAAGTAATTTTAGATAAGGCATTAGAAGTATTATTTCAGTGCAAAAATTGAGAGAAAACTGTTGGAAATACAATGTTAGCTATCAGTAGTTAATAAAAATAAAGTCTGACCTAGTAAATACAGAAACAGAAAAGACAGTAAGGACAGAAGGTTTTCATTAGTTATCAAAAACTGTTGTGAAATCTGTTTCATCAACAGAAAATGTTATTGCCTAGGAATTATTTTTTCTACTGGATATTTTTTAATTATAAAGGGTTTCTACTGCATTTTTAAGAAAAACAAACCCTGTGATTCCCGTGGTCAGCAGACAAAACATCTGCAGCTTCTAAATGCATGGTGCACTTCTTTTCCAGCCTGTGTGTATGCCTTGGAGAGGTGTCATAGGTGGAGATGGTTGTCTTTTTTTTTTTAATTCCACCAAACTGTCATGATAGACAGCTCTGCTCTTTGTTTCACCACTTTAGAGAGAAAGCCAACAGTTTCAGTGTAAAGCAGCGCAGATTCCAGACAACCAAAGGACAGTGTTTACTCTTTGGCATGGGATGTTTTGTGGCTTTGGGGTTCCTTAATTTAGAATTTTGTAACTGCTCTTCTGTTAAAAGATCAAGATTGGTTTATCTTCATCATGATCTCTCCTCCGTCCCCAAGAAGCTGCCTCTGCTTTCTGAGTGCACCACTTTTAACTTACTGCAATAAAGGAATACTGCTGCTGAGCATAACCCAGCACTCAGTATCCCCGTGGATGCAAGGTGAGCAGAGAGCAACATGCTGTTTTTGTTAGGGGCAGGGAGAGCTCGCCCTGCTAATACATTCCAGTGAGATTCCAGAGACCCTTGCTACTGTTTTGAAAACATGCCATACAATTCCAGCCAGGACAGGCTGTGTCTGTGCTCTGTGTGAAGGCATTTGGCCACATTTCCCAGTCATCTTGCTAAACCCTGGGGCAATACCCAGCATCCCCACTTAGTCAAGGAATGGGGTGTGCTGCATCCCTAGGGTGTAAGGGAGCCCTTTGCTGCCTCTGCTCTCCCCTGTCTCTGCTCCTTCCCTCGCACACCTCATGAGCACCTGGCAGATTTTGGCCCCATTTAAATTTTTGCTTTTTCAGCTCTGCTACCACCATCTCTATAACATTTGTCATTTTGATGGTTTCTTGGGGGCATTTTCTTCTGTGTCATTTGTTCAGTTTTTCACTTATATCCAAGCAAATATACTTCCAATTTTTATACACACCTCACTAAATATTTTCATATACAATATGAATGCATTAACATTATTTGTTTACTTTGAGTCTTCCTGTTGTGGGAATATTTTTACACTGCATTTATTAACTATTAGCTGAAGATATGAGTATCTTCAAGAAAATACATATCTATATCATATCTATGAGTCTATTGTATGTGTTAGTAAACCATTCTGGATAAACCATTAATCCACTACTGGTATGTATAAAAAGGACCTAAAAGCTTCTGTACATTTATATTATTTGTTGTTTCAATAAAATGTCACATTATCTTTCCTACACCATTAAGAAATAAAGCTGCATGGACCTATTTTTGAAAACAGATCCTTGAAGCTAAAATAAAGGAAATATGCATGTTTTATACATGTAATATTTTGTTCCTAAATTTTAATATACTAGAAAATTTCTGCTGATGTACACTGTCCTAGCTAGAGGGTTTGCATTCCTCTTTTAGAACTACCAGTGCACAGTTGAGAAAAAAATCCTCAATTAGATTTTAAGATGTAAAGAAACATTAAATTTTTGTGATAAACTCCTGTGTCTCTTTCAGAAGCAAACTAGCAACTGCTTCAGTTCTTGCAGGGGATTATGTAGCTGACTTCATATTATGTACCCCAAAGACTCATAGGCACCTTTCTGTCCTTGATGGGGAAATGTATAAAGGGAATATCAGAAGCTAGAGCTCATCTTCCTTCCGCCTAACCCCTAATAATCCTGTACGTAAAACTGAGAGACTGATTTTTTTCTGGGTCTATGAGGACAATCTGGAAACAGTTCTGTATCACTTGAAATAAGTTCACCTGCAGAGAAACCTCTTCTTGTAGCAAAAATTAAGAAATTATAGCTTGACTGCATCTAGTCATAGATGTCTTTTGAAGAGATGATAGGGAGTTCCTCTACTGCTGTGGTTTACGTTAGGCAGCCCTCCAGTCAAGCAAACAAATAGCAGCACTGTGGTGTGAGACCAAGGGGAAGATGCTTTCCAAAATGCCTATGGTTGGTAAGGGTCTGTGAAATGGCTGGGCAGCCTCTCAGTGCATTGGCGTTTGCTTTAAGCCCAGCCTGTGCAGTGAAAGCCCTTTTGATCAGGTGAGAGGATGAGAGAATGCAGCACCTCTAAAGTACACATTTCACCCTCATTTTGCCCCTTGCAGTGTGATGAAAAAATACCTAATGTTTTGCTGGTTTTGTCTTCAAGGGGTGGCTCTGTGAGCTGTTACGTTGGAAAGAAGATCCATCACCAGAAAACAGGACCCTCTGGGAGAATCTCTCCATGATCCGAAGGTTCCTCAGTCTTCCTCAGCCTGAACGCGATGCCATTTATGAACAAGAAAGCAATGCAGTTCATCACCATGGTGACAGGCCTTCCCACATTATCCATGTGCCAGCAGAACAGATTCAGGTTAGTTTACCTTGGCCAATCCCGCAGAGCGCTAAGTAAATAAAGCTTTAAACGGAGCAAAGGAAATTAGTGTTTCTTCCCTCCTGGTCAGGCTGAACGCAGGTCTCCTGGTGCAAGATAAGAGTGCGCTGCCATCCACCAGCCCGGTTCAAAGGAGACCGTGTGACCACCCAGAGCTGTTGTTGCGGTTTGCTGGTGTTTGCTAACGTGTGTGGTGGCAGTGCACAGGCAGCTGCGTGCGGGCAGGGCGAGATCGGCCCCGTGCTGGCTGTGCCTGCCTGGACAGGCACCAGGGCCGAAAGGCAGCACCGGTCAAGGGCCTTCCTTCCAGCAGACCAGGAGGACCTTGTTGTGCTGCTGATCGAAAACCAAGCAAGAACCCTCAACAGTGGCAGCTCCTCCTGGTTAGGAGTGAAGGGAAGGGGATTTCTCATCCCACTTTAACCCCAGTTGAGACTGGGGTGAGTCAATATTTGTTTGTTTTTCCTTCAGAGCCCCTCTCCCACCACCCTTGGGAAAGGAGAGCATAGAGGCGCTTTCCTACCAGGCCTGTTGACCGCTGGACCTTGGCTGGGTGCTGCTCCGCAGGTGAGCTGGCACAAGGGCACCATGTCAGGGAGAGAGAGGAGGGGATGCAAGACCCACACCATGAGGCTTGGAAGGGCTGCTGCCCTCTGCTTCAGGGCAGCCCCAGCTGGAGCTGCACACACCCTTTTTTGCTGGCACAGGTGCTGCCAGCCGGGAGCGGAGCTGGCTGTTGTGCTCGGCTGTGTAGCCCAGGTTGTCAGTGGGGACTGCTGTCTCTCTGAGCTGGGGACTCTTTAATCGCTTCTCACAAAAGGCCTGAGGTCAACCTTGTAACTGCTCCTTCTTAAAGGGCAGATATTACCCCACACTTTTCCAGCCTCAGCTGAGACCCTGTGTATCACTTGTATTACCTACACAGAAAAATATTTACAAAGCTAGGAAGGATAGAGTTATCTCGCAGCCAGAAACAACACGAGTGTATATTAAAGATAAAGCAAACTGAATAAGACAATCCCTTAGGATATCAAGTACTAAAATAATTGTGAAAGCCTGGAAACTTGCTGTTTGATTTAGCAAAAAGAAAGAGAAAGATCTATATTAAGTAATAAAACAGCACTTGTTTGAAAATGTACATTGTTTTTAATAAAATCGCTTCTTAAGGGGATAAAAGGAGAAGCTTATGCACAGTATAAACATTCAACCACTATGCCACTTAGTTAGATTTTCTTGCCTTGTTGATAAAAGTTGTGTGTTTGATCTCATAAATATTATTCACATAAGCAGTTGCATTGTAATCTCTTAATATGACTTGTAAGAGTAAGGATTGGGAGATTGGGCCTGAGCTTTGTCTCTGCTGTTCTACATGGTAATTGTTGTAGATGCATAAATATGTGGCTCAGACACAAGTTTTCAAACTGTATATACAAAGCCTCCAGTCTTATAAGAATTTAATATACTGGGAATAGTCTTGAATCTCTTCAGGACAGGAGTCTTGAATGGGACTGCTCACAGACCATAAAACATGCAAAGACCTGAGCAGGGATGAGGAAGGAGCCCCAATTCCAGGGCATTCATGTCAGATCTTAAAATATGAAGTTCACTTAAAGCAGTGGCTTCTAAACAGTTGTGGATGTCTGTGCAAAGTCTCCACAACCACAAGAGCCCCTATGAAGTGGACAGAATTATAGTCCCTCCAGTATTTATACCATTTGTACAGCATTTTGTGCTTCTTAGGGTCTCAAAGAACTGCTACTAGAACCTGGAAGCCACTACCAAAAGACAAAACTTGTTGAAGGGAGACTCTCAAAGGGAAATAAAATGCAGTGATAGCTACTGCTTGTTTTGCTGTGGTTGTTTTTTAATAATAACTGGTGGTTTGTACCATATGACAAGAAATTCGCTGATCCAAAATATCTTACTAACCAGTGCTTCCTGTGCTGTGCAGCAAAAGAATTGTCAACACAAACAGTAGCTGATAAATTTGCTTTTGATTTTAAACATGATCTTATAGTGTACTGTACTCTGGTGGTAGATGAGAAAAACATTTCTATCCCTAGGGCTCAGTGCCTCACCTTTTAAGAATGTTTCTGAATCCATGCTTGCAAAACTTCATTTTAAGCTCTTGTTAATTATTTACATCATGATTTGCTTTATCTTATTCTTCTGATGTGCATATTGGCTCATTTTCATTGCCTGAGTTTTTGGAATGCAGCATGTTCCCGTCTAATAATAATAGTGCAACTTATTTAGAGCTTTGCATCTTAGTGCTTTATAAATATTAACTAAATAATCCCCAGCACAAACACAGAGGCAGGTAAATAGGTCTATTCCCTGTTTATTTGTTGGGATACAGGCAGTGCAGGCCAGCTCAGAGACTGCAGGCAGGAGAGGTCAGATCTAGAAGGGGAAACACAGATTTCCTACCTCCAGATCCCTTTGTCCTTGCCGAGGCTGGTTTTGTCAGCGCCACGTTAGGCACTTCCAGCCAGCATATTCTGTTGTAATGTTTGCAAGTTTGACGAGGCTTCAGTGCATGCTGAGGTCAGATCAGCAGTGAGATATTTCTGTACTCAAAGAGATAAAATGCTCTCCTTCCCCCTGACTCCCCAGCCCGTTTGTCTAGCTATTGCTAGAGAGTTGCAGCCCTTGTTTTTGGGCAGCAGCTGCCGTTGCTGGCAGAGCTCCGGCACGTTTGCCCTCATCTGGCACTTTTCTCACTTTGCCCTTGCTACAGTTCTGGCTAAGCTGGTCAAGTTAATCCTGTACTATGTCATTTAGCATTTTGTCTTGTCTGCACTTGACTTATGGAGCATGTTCATTAAAATTTGTCAGCTAAACCGCACCGATGTTGTATCATCAGTGCTTTCGGTCTGGCAAAGCTACGGTGTTCTTTTTGTTCTTTCTTTTTTTCCCTTCCTTTTTTTTAAACTTACTAAGCCTTTGTTTGTAGCTCTGCAATTTCTTCCCCCCGCTCCCTCCTCAGGATTTTCTCTGGAACAAAATAGGAGCAAGAATACATGTACAAAAAAATGCTGTTCTTTGTCTTGCAGCAGCAGCAGCAGCAACAGCAACAACAGCAGCAGCAACAGCAACAACAGCCAGGTCCCAGACTACCCCCAAGGCAACCGACAGTAGCATCACCAGCTGAATCTGAGGATGAAAATCGTCAGAAACCCCGACCGCGAACAAAGATTTCTGTGGAGGCCCTAGGGATCCTACAGAGTTTCATACAAGATGTAGGCCTGTATCCAGATGAAGAAGCAATCCAGACTCTCTCCGCTCAGCTTGACCTGCCCAAGTACACCATTATCAAGTTCTTTCAGAACCAGCGATATTATCTCAAGCACCATGGGAAGCTGAAGGACAATTCTGGTTTGGAGGTGGATGTTGCAGAATACAAGGAAGAAGAGCTGCTCAAGGATTTAGAAGACAGCATCCAAGACAAAAATGCAAACACGCTTTTTTCAGTTAAACTAGAAGAAGAGTTATCAGTAGAAGGGAACACAGAGATTAATGCTGAATTGAAAGACTGATCTAAAAGTATTATTTTCTTTCGACAGTGCCGCTGGTATTTACTAATGAAATGAAAATTCCATCTTGCGTTGTGTCAAAAACCCTTATTATTCATTGTTTGGCCAATGAATCTTCCAAAACTTGCACAAAAGTTGAAAAAAAGGATAATGCAGACTGCACTAGATGTTTTACTCTAT
This sequence comes from Melospiza georgiana, assembly GCF_028018845.1. Lineage (NCBI taxonomy): Eukaryota > Metazoa > Chordata > Aves > Passeriformes > Passerellidae > Melospiza > Melospiza georgiana. The sequence continues at coordinate 36,968,229 of NC_080430.1, read as the reverse complement.
TTTACAAACTGCTTCGCAGCAACAGATGAAGCGTTGAGGATTGTTTGATATTAATTTGTGTTCACTGGATACACTGTGAGTGTACCCAATAAGCATGATACCAGTGATTTTGATTCTGGAGCCTTCAGACAAGCATTACAACTTTTGTGATTTACTGTTTTTTCGTTTCTGTTTTGTTCTTGTTTTTTAATTATTACTGTAGCACTCCACACTTGATCTTTGAAAAATCACATTTATTTAAAAAAATAAAATAAAAAGAGTTTGTTACTCTTGTTCTATTGTATGTTACAAAAGAACTATAGACTGTGGAATGCAGTTTAAAGATAACATATGCCAACAAATGCCTTGTATTATATGGCACTGCCGTAATTCAGATTTGTTTTCTTTTGGAAATAAAGGTCACTGTATTTTTTTTTCCATTCTCATTGTTACATGGTTTTAGAGAAAATGAAAAAGAAAATGTGAAACACGATTTAGTCCTCATTATTTATTTGTAGATCCTGCAGCATCATGTTGTAATTAATTTTTTTGGAAGTTTCCGTTAAATGTAATATTGCTTCTCTTGTTACCATACTGATTTTTTTTTCTATTTATAAATGTATTTTGATGGGCAGTAAAACAAAGTGTCTTAAAAGTTTTAAATAGAGAAAATGTGCTTTACACAGTTGCCTATAAAAAGTGCTCTATGTTATCCAAGCAATTCATACTATAAGCTTCACTCTTATTGTTGTATGCAATTTTTACTATCATGCAAATAAGCTTAGGTAAATAAAACTAATAGATCACCTTAGAAACTTATGCAATTAATGTGAAAATAATTGATGTTTGCAATGTGTCTTCCTTTGGTTTACAATCAATTTTAAAGCTACAGCTGTATAAATTTTCTGTATAAAGGTGTATTTCTTTTTTATGAGTTTATTGCTATGAAAACACCAGTTATTTTGTTACAGCTGGCTGTTTTTATAAGTGTATCACAATTTTCTTTATGCAGAAATGTTCTGACTAGGAGTGGTTATTGACTGTAACTACACAATTAAAATTGTTTGTATGGTATGATATGGCAGGGTTTGTCTGTGTATGTGTATATCTGGGAGGAATAACTTGTTCTTAGTGCACATCATACCTTCTTGCCATCACTTTGTTCTCCTTTAAAATCACAGGCAGATTTTTTTAATGACCTTCTTAAAATTTGAATTTAGATAACATACTTCAAAAAGAAACACAGTTTGGTTATGAAAATCATAACCTGTCTTTTCTTGGTTTAAAAACTTGCCTGCCCAACAGAGATAGCAGGATATTATTGAGTCAGAAGGCTATCAGGCATAAACATATTTACAGTTCCTGGCAGTAATGCACTTATAATGGATACAGCTGGTTTTATTTTACACTAGAATTATGCTAACACTGTTCCTTGCACTAATGTATAAACATTAAAAAAAACATTAATAGTCATAAAATAAATAGGAAAGATGGGCTTTGCCCATAGCAGTCTCCTTCTAAGCAAGATTATTTTTAATGATCACTAATAAGGTTCTTGATAAAGCCATAACAATTGGTGACCTCTGAATTTATGCAAGGCTCATGTCTAGGCTAGAGACCAGTCTGCAGCTAGAAGTTAGGGAGCACACACTGTTCTCCTAGGAGAGAAATAACTTACATGCAGTGGGACTCGGGATGGGGATTCAGCTCAGTCTTCCTGAAATGACTAAAAGTTTACAAAACTCAACATGAATTTCAAAGGGACTATTGGCTCTTAGCAAAAGTCTTTTTTTAATTCTATTAAGTTCATAGGGAAATTTAAAACTGCTGCAGGCTGTCCTTGGTCTCAATGTCCCTGTGGCACCTCTTGGCTTCTTCCAGGACTGTCTGAGGCTACACCATGCTTTGGGTTTGGGATCCAGTCCAGTTGAAAGAAAAAGCCTTAGTACCACTCTGGAAGGGAAATAAGCCTTAGGAGGGACACATCTATGTAATTTGGCATTGCATTCCAATAAAAAGGCAGTAAAACTATGCTCTCGCTTAAGGGACTTGTAGTAGCTATAAAACTATCGATAGCCCAAAGCTATGCTGGTCACTAAAAGGCAAAAATAAGCCTAGTCTGGGGAAGTGACTGTGATCGTGATTGGATTTCTTCCCTTATTTCAACGGCATTGTTTCTGTGCACAGTCATGCAGATGGAGCTAGGACTGACCCCTGTACACAGCTGAGGGGCAGGGTACATGGCTCAGGCACTGCAAGCTGATTTGGTGGGCAGGACAATGCTGCTGGCACCCTTGGGTACACTCTGTCCCTAACAATGTGTGCAGATACAAGGCAGAAGGGGGAGTGAAGGAAAGACTTAAACACCAGTACACACAGCACTCCAAATACCTGAAAGAGGGCAACCCTACAAAAGTGTAAGAAGAGATGTTTAGTCTTTGCTGTTTTGCAAGCAATTTCCTTTTCTTTTATCATTTTAAGTTTTATGGGTGGTGAAGTAGAGGCCATGTGTGCTTGCAGATGGTTATTATAGCTGTTTCTTTTCCATTATCTTCGTTGTTCTTTCTCCTACTGTAGCTGAGGTTATCTTCCAAATGGTTCAGCCTCTGTAGTCACACATTACCTGCACAGGAGTTCAAATCATTGCCTTTTTGTGTCCCAGTGGGTGGGCTGCAAGTACAGTCTTTTAACTTGGCCTATGTGACCAAAAGCATTTTTGTTAAATCTTTGGCAGTGTTTTCAAAGGTGATATGGGCATTAAGGATTCCAGCTTTCTGTGAATGCAAGAGATTTGAACTGTTAGGAATTCAGCTACAGCAAGCATATGCCACCTTGACTCATGGACCAGTTAGTCGGCCTAGAACATTACCTTATGTCCTTTTCTGTTCCTTAAGTTCTTTTTTCTTACCATCTGGTGTAAACATACCAAAAAAACCCCCAAAAACCAAACAAAAAAAGACCCCAAATGAACAAACACACTTTTCCACTTCAGCAAAGATTAAGATATCAGACTGGAATTCTGTAATGAAGCACAAAAATTGAGACAAAAAACCACTATTAGTTGGGAAGTTGTCAGTAAAACTCACTGAGTAGGACTTCTCTAAATGTATGAAATTACTATTATATACTCATATATACATATATATATAATATGTAGTATTATATACTACATGTATACTTAGGGAAGAACGGGGAAGGAATATTACTAGGAATAGATTTTAAGCTGCAAAGAAAGCCAAATGCCTAAAAAAGAGTGAACTGAGTACTGAGAGGGGATGGCAGGACTTAGTTTTTGCTATAAAACTGAAGTTAAGTATTTACCATGTTTTATGTTATGGTGTTTACCATAAGAAGTGGACTATTTTTACTCTCTGATGATTCCCATTATTCTGTATTTAACTGACAAGATTTACGTGTATATTCTAGAATCCCCAGTGTGTGTTTTTCCACCCTGAAAGAAACCCAAATAGGCCCCAGATTCCAAGAGTCCATGGCCTGGGGATAGTCTCAAGCCCCACTCACATCCACAAGTTGCTTATAATTATAAATACTCACTACCTACAATGCAAGGGTTTAGATCTGTGTTTTGTATAACTACCTAAATTGGTAAGATGACCCAGGAAAAACTGTCCGTGTATAAATTATTACACTCACTTGTTTCTTTTAGTTGGGAAGGTTCAGCAAATGGAGAAAGCAAAAAGTTCCTCCAAACTGGTGATCTGTTGCAATGATTTACAAAGTCAGTGCTTTGACTGTGTGCTGGGAAAGCACCAAATATTACTAAGTTCATTTGCCAAAGCAAATGCTCCATATGTTAAGAGCAGTATAAATGAGATATTATAGAGGCTCTACTAGAACATCAAGTATTACCAATTCTGCTTAACTTATTGAACTTGTGCTTTGAAGTCAGGTACATTGCGGAGACCAAAGGTATTTTGATTTTTACATAATGATTTATATTGTGCTTTGAATAACAGTCCCACAGCAAAGCAGGGATATAAATATACTCCCAGGCCTTTTTTTGCACACAGAGGTAATTTAGGTTGGTCTCCTCACGGTGCCTTGTGTCCACACACTCTTTTACTACAACAAATGAGCTAATAATTCAAACTGCAATAAGTGATCCTCCTTGGAGCAGGAGTAGTGCTACTTGGCAGTGAGTTTGTTTGCTTTCAGGTTCATACGGGAGCCTTCCTGCCGCTCTGCTCCTGGCAGCCCTCCCACTATCTCAAGCTGCATTGTTTCATTTTGGCCTGACCCAGGCACTCTTCCTGCTCCAGGTCATCTTGGCCAAATGTCATCTCTCCTGGTTATAGGCCATTACTCAGGTATATGTGCCACAGTTTAATATGAGGCAGCAAGGACTGCATGTGTCTGATGTCACCTACCCTTTGTCATCACCATTCATGCCGTGAGCCCTGTAGAGCTGCTTGAAAAAGCCACTGGCATTGGGAAGACAGTGACACCCGGAGCAAACTGCCAGGAGACAGGTTACTTCTGGAGCAGAGGGGACAAGGAGGTGTGCATTCCACAGGGGAGAAAGAAGGAAGATGCCAGAGAAAGATGAAAGAATCAGGTCACAATAGCTACCCCTGCATGGGCGATCGAGCTTTTTTGCAAGGCATGCTGTGGCAAAACTCAAAATACTACAGAGTGCTATCAAGACTCCATGGAAAATGCACAATTTTCTCCAATTGAGGGACTTACTCTGTCAGGCAATATCTAGTTTAATAAAAAATCTTCTCAGCTGTCCATGGCTAAGAGGTCCCCTAGTTTGTCCTCTGGTACCATCCCTGTGCGCAAGATATGCAGGATTCTTTTTTGCCAGCTGCTGACATGTTAGCATGGCAGTTGCAGCTGGGACTCTCTTTCTAGGTTACTTGCTTACCTAGAAATGTGCTAAAGTAACATCTAGGCTGTAAACCCTCTCATTTTCTTCCAGGATCACATCCAAACACAAGCAGTGTGCTTGCAGCCTCAAACCTACTTTTTGGAGCTGTCTCCTACAGTGCTCCTTCTCCTCAGACAAGATGTGCCACAGCAAATGTGTTGTATAGCTCAGATGTTCATCATAGTGCAAGAAAATAGAAAAAAACATTACTTTTGTGGGTACAGAGATGTATAAAGCACACACAGGTCAGAAATTTAGAGCCAGTAAAATGCCCCAAGAGGTTTCAGAGAGAGATTTCTTACTGCTGTAGTTGTCTCAAAACATCAGTTCATGTAAAATCCTACTATATTTGCAGAAGATCTTCTGCTAGAACAGAATTTGAAACAAAGGGCACCCTGTTTTGTTATTTGCATTACAAAATAAACATTCTTTGCAGTACAAACCTTGTTACCATTCCACATCTACACTAAAGCAGGACCCTGTCCTGAAAATGAGCAGCACTGCCTCAGTTATTTGTCCCTCATATGTGCCCCATCTCCGGGGGTTCCCCTGAATGTGGCATGCCCAAAAACAGCTTCACTCATCTTCACTCTCCCATCATCAACCATGGCGTTTTACCTGCAGTCAACATTTCCACCTGGGAAAAGCAATTTTAAAAAAACTTACAGCAAACCAGGGCAGGGAAAGGTAAACTGGGCTGTCTTTTCACAAGGGAAAGAGAAGTGATTCTTTATCATTATCAGCATAGCAGCTTGCATGGTTAAATAAGTTGAGGTGTTGTTGTTGGCTTGCCTTAGTAGAAAAAATGCTATATCCCCAGACTAATAAGGATTTAATATCAGCTGGAAGAAGAGTAAAGGAGAGAGAAAATTATGAAAAGGGAGTGAGAAGAAATATCTAGATAAAATCTTATTGGGGGCAATCATGCCTAGAGATGGCTGGAGAACTATAAGACTAGTTTAAATTAAAGGAAATCCAAGTTAGCCAAAAGAAAAAATAAGTGAGGACCACTTTGTGGTTCACATACTGGATGTCCTGTGAAAATGGGAAAAGATTGAGCACTGAGTTGTTTCAGAGGAAAGATTGAATAGAAGAGGCTTGTAAAAAGGCAGCCCAGCTTGCTGCACAACCATAAGTGATGCGTGGAAGGTGATTGCAGAAAGAAAATTCAAAATTTCTTGTAACATAGCTAGAGGGGATGTTTGAAATCATCAACTAGCAGGATTAAAAATCAGTAAAAGGGAGCATTTTTCTGCACGTCCAACTGCCGAACTCACTGCTATACATGCCCCTTCATACCAAAAAAGTACAAATGGCTTTTAAAAAATGCAAAGAAATTGTGAAAACAAAGGGTTGATCTGACCTTCTTTTGGAGAGGCCAGGGACTGTTTTCCACTCTTTTACTGGACAGCTGGCAACCCAGTGATGGCATCCATACGGACAGTGTTGAGCATGCAGCCAGTTGCTTTGAGTCCTCCATAACCACAAGTGTGACAAATTGGATTGGGCTGAAATTTCCTATCTTCTTGGTCAGGTATGCTAGCTGCAGTTTGTGTACTTTATTCCCTATATTCTTCACAACCAGATTTTTTAAAAACTGATTTGAATAATTTCATTGAGGAGTAGGTTGCCTCATATTTACAAAACATTCCCTCCCACGCATGCCAGCAATGAAAATTTATACCCAAATAATTTTGGTCATTGCCATGGTACCAATAGAATTGCTGTTCACAACTGTGTTCCAGCTGCAGCAGGAGTAAAGTAGGAGTCCTTTGACCCCATTTGCCTACAAAACTGGGCCATTTTTATCACTTTTTACCACCATTCTTTCAGTCTTCGCTCTGCACAACCCACTTCTATTCAGGTTTAGCTGACCTGTTCCTTTCTCTTCCTCAAAAGCCCTGCGGAAAGGTTCATACAGGATTAAAAAAGAAAAACAAAAATTTATGTATTTACATAGGCCTGATAGGCCATCACTCCCAAGCTTTTTAAGGATGTGGAATTTTCAGGGTCCCCTGTCGTGCGGAGGAAATGATGAATCTGACTCCATGTTCTTAGAAGGCTAAAGATTATATTATATTATATTATATTATATTATATTATATTATATTATATTATATTATATTATATTATATTATATTATATTATATTATATTATATTATATTATATTATATTATATTATATTATATTATATTATATTATATTATTATGCCATACTAAAACTATACTAAAGAATAGAGAAAGGATACTCACAGAAGGCTCATCAAGATACTAGTGAAAATCTCATGACTCTCTAGAGTCTCAACACAGCTGGACCATGACTGGTCATTATGTCAAAACAATTCACATGAAACCAATCAAATGACCAGCTGGTAAACAATGTCCAAACCACATTCGAAAGCAGCAAAACACAGGAGAAGTGGCTCAGATAATTATTGTTTTCATTTTTCTCTGAGGCTTCTCAGCTTCCCAGGAGAAGAAATCCTGGCGAAGGGATTTTTCAGAAAATATGATGGTGATATAAGGATGCACTACAGGATGGCCAGGAGAAGAATCACAGGAATGTACTGGTTTGATTCCAGGTCTCCTCCTCCAGTTCTCACTGGGTTTTCTGGAACACAGTCTGGGTGATGGGATGGCCACTGCTGGGGGCGCTTCCCCAGGGCACCACGCAGCCCATGAGCCTGACACCGCTCGCAAAGGCTGTTGGACAGAAAGAGCGCAGTGTGAAGGCAGATCAAAGCAATGTGATTGCATTTCACGTTTGATGCAGCTCATTCCTGAAGCCAGAGTGAAATGCCTAATCCAATGTATCATTTCTGTGCAGGCAGACCCTTGGGCTGGCATCGTGTCCCACGGAGCACTGCTCCAGCGTGCAGCATCTGCCACCGCCTGCCCTAGGGCTTGGCTTCGCATTGCCCTCCTCCTTTCCACCTCCTTTTGGGAGATGCTTTGCACAAACCTTGAAGGCCAAAACTCAGGCTGTTTCAGGCCCTTAAGGGCATTTATTACCCTCCTACTTCCTTGATTACTTGATCTTTGAGCCACACTCCTGACCTTTAAAGATTCAAAGGGGCATATTTCCAGTGATTTAGCTTCAATTTCACTTGCTATTATTTTTGGAAATAAAAGTTTCTCTGCTTACCCGTTGTCTCTCCTCTTTAATCAATATGTCAGCTGTTGATCACAACCTCTGCCAGCCAGCCAGTAGATGGGACAATTATTTTCACAAGGACTTTCAAGTCCAGACTTTTAACCCACAGGGTCTAACACGGAGCAGCTGCAAGAGCTCTGAGTAGCAGCTGCCCCTTTTCTACTGCAGCTGCTGAGCTGCTCTCCTGATGGTCTCTGGCTATTTTGCTGGGGCAAGGGGAAAACTACCTTGTTTTCTAGGCATCATAGTATAAAAGCTTCATTCACTGTTGCTGTAACAAAGGAGGTGAAATGCCATGATCATGATGCAGATCAGGGTACCTGGGGTATTTCTTTCTACCTTGTACCCAGCCAGAAAATTAGTGAGAGGCACAAGACAAAACAGGAAAGCTTTTCCTGTCCTTATAGTCACAGAGCACTGAGATTGGGGATAAAAATGGTTAATTTAAGGCCATACTACCCCACATCTCCTTGGTTTTGCTGTAAGCACTGGTCATCAGTATCAAACCATCTGTACTGCCAGAGCTGAGGGATATAAAGCTATAGCTGCAAAGTGTTACTGCTGATAGTAAGAAGTTATGTGCCACATGCAAGTCAAGCAGCTATAACTGCAGCTTTCTGCCTGGACATGTGGTCTTTTATCCACTCCTTCAGCACTGGCGTCTGGCAGGGTAGGCAGGAGGGCATTCCTGACATCAAGGAAATTCCCTCCTTCTGCTGATTTCTTCTTCCTGGGTTCTTCCAGAGCCTGGTTCATGTGATTTATTAAGGGAAAGCAAGAGACAAAATGAATTCATATCCACATACCCAGTCCTTTCACAGTACCTCAAAGTGAGTTACAGGGCTGGCTGTAGGGTCAGGAAATTGTTTCTGAGGATTTGTGCTGACGTTTTTGTAATGTTCTATCCAGCTGTGTAATCAGCTGTTACATCAAGGCACCTTGATGCCCCACAAGAGATGTCCCTTCCAGCAGGCAGATGAGAGGCAGCTTCAGCACAGAGCAATGAGTTTGCTGCGTCTGTGTAGCAGGGTGTCCATGGCCCACCACTGAAAGTGCCCCAAGAGAACAGCATGTGAGGAACAGCACAGGGCAGAAAACATGTGAGAGGAAAGGATTTCCTTGATAGTGAGAAAGTAGGAGAAACAATAAAAAAAGGACAGAAAAAAATAAATAAATAAAAGACAGAAAACAGAAATACACACTAATATCAGTAAAATGTCTTACCCCTCATCTATACTAATATTATTCCAGTATTCCAGTATTTCCTCTCATGTCTTGCACAGACTTGCTAGTTTTATACTCAGACAGAAAAAAAGAAACAAATAGAAGCTTCCCCAGTGAAGGAAGTGTTTTAAAGTTCAATGGACTTGGATACTTCTAAGTTCTTTTTTATTATTGTTCTTTCTTTTGGGTCCATACACATGATGTTTATCTCATCCACGTATGGGAAGAGGGGGAGGAATGGGTAGGCTTGACTTGTGCTAACTGTTGACAACAGTTGTTTAATTTTTTGCAACATGCACCCAAGTATCATGAGACAGAGTAAAATATAAATAAATATGGTCTTTGGAAACCCTATACATCTTTATGGCCTACAATACCTTCAAACCATGGGAAAACACATGTTTATTTGTTTGTTTGTTTTAAAAAAAGATTTTGGTGGCAATGCTACCTCCCATCGCTGTAAACAAGGTCAGGAGGCCAAAATTAGTCTGTCCTATTTTGCACAAAATAGTCAACAACTTAAGATGTTTTTGCAATAATCAGAAAATTATTGACCGGTGTCAACACCCCCTTTCTGATAAACTGTTGAAATGTTAATATTCTTGGCAAAATTGTTTTTGCTCTAATTACTGTATCCATCTGGTCTATAAGATTGATTATACTGTGAGAATGTTTGTTCTCTTGTCTCCTGCAATGATGGGCCTCTCCCTGGCGCAGAAATAGTCCTGCCTCATCTTTACACAGAGACAAACATGCAGCAGAAATCAAACCAGCACTCAGCTCCTATGGAGTTTAATAAAAATTCCTCGAAGGAGTTAATTCAGTACACATCACCTGCCTGTTGGATGGACCAGCTCTTGGAAAACCATTGACCTGGCCCACATGAAAACAGCTGGCTCTCACCCAGCAGGGGTATCGGTGACCAGGAAGGCCACCAAAAACCTGGGAGCCCACAAATGCTGGCATTTCTGCAGCGTTTCTGATTCAGCCGAGGAGAAGTTTGGCTACTTGGCAGTGCCAGGCCCCCTCTGCAGCAGCTCCTTGGCAATGAGCAGCCGAGCTGTCTGAGGAGCAAAGCGTTTCCTGTCCGGTCTTCCATCAGCACCTGCAAAGGCTAATGTTACCTGGATTGGATTGGTTATTTCTGGAGCCAATGCCTAATATATCTGCTAACTGTGGCATGTGCCAATAAAGACCCAGTAAAAGTCATGTCAAGTATTAATCATTATTAAATCTGATTAAAATGAAACAAACCACGACAAAACCCCATATGTTTTCTTCTGAAAAGAAAACAAAAAAAACCCCAAATATAAAGCCAGTGGAAAAATGATTGCTTTATTAGAAAAATCTGTTTTCTCATGGCAAGTATGAGAGAAATTTAAAATCGTATTTGATTTTGTACTAGTATTTCAAAATACATGCACAGAAAGTCATACTAACTCAAAAAAATTATTTTCTCTGAGCATTCTTGCATGGCACCTGAAGATTTTCATTGAAGATGATGTTTTTCTCACACAGACAAAATAAAATTCATCAAAAGCATTCTTTTAGAAATACAACTCTCAGTTTAAAAAAAATAAAAAGCAGCAATTATTTTCCAGATAGTGAACTGTGTGGTCATGTCTAAAGCATTCAAAAGCCACTGATATGTGGGCTGAGATTTTTTTTCTGGGTTTTTAATTTTAAAAAAGATTTAGGGTCTTTGTAAAAATATTCCAAGTTCTTGACTCCATAGGGTGTACTCAATGCATATGATTATCCTTGCAGAAAGAAGCTTAAGGGCTAGAAACTCCCCAAAAGGAAGGAGGACTTTCTAGATATTGGAGGGATAGCTTTTTCACAGTTTTAAATTCATGATGTTTGAGTACACATAACTTTTCTGAAACTGGAACTGCAACACAGCCTAAAGAGCATCTACATTCATTTGCACCTTTGTGTTAACCCTTGATTTGTGCCAGCAGGGAGTACTAAGTTGTACTCAACCAATACAGGCTGCTTCCAGTGTCCCAGATACTGTACCATGCAAAAACACTTTCAGAAGGATTTAAGGGAAAAGGGGGAGAAAATTAACAGAAAAAAAAATTGCTATTAGATTTATTGGAGATAGTATGGGAGAATGAGGTTTTTAAGTGAAATTGCTCCTCAGAAAAAGATGTTGCATGCCCACTTCCTTAACGTATTGTTACACTGCTTAGCAATTTTTTTTTTTTACACCTGCAAAATATTTCAGTGGGAAGAGGGTGACTGTATTCCAGCCTTTACATAACATCTCTCCTGTCTCCTTCTAGGCTTACCTTCTCTTACCATTCCTCACAGCAGTTTCCAGCCTTAAGAGCTGGAATGTCTTATTCCTTCCATTGCATTAGCAGGAAAAATGCAGGAAAAAATAGGATAAATTTAGTAGAAATTTCTGCAGACTTTTTGCTTCAAATAGGGTTTCTCAGGCTTGATATCAAGCACCCAAGTCTTCTACTCTGCCAGTACTCCCGCATGTCTTTGTATCTGGTGACCACCATTCAAAGGACTTCCCACCCAGAAAAGACAGGTTTTGGCTATTGCAAAAGCTGGGGAAGAAGAAGATTCCTTTCAAAATTAGCAAAGTTGTAGTTAGGTACCTGGCAGATGTAAGTCTTCTTATTCTGAAATCAAAAGGGATTCCTAATCAAAATTTGAGCTGACAGCTATTTTTAAATTATTTTTTAAAAAAACTTTTTCAAGATGTATGATTCTAGCAAACACCATGGCAAACTTATCCCAGAAAGTTTTGACATGAAAATCTGTAAATCTCAGAAAGGAGAAGGATTGAAATTTACAGTCCTTTCCTAGAACAAATACAAATAACTCCAAAAACAACACCAGCAATAGTGAAGACCCCACATTCCATGAAGAGCAACTGGGAAATCCAGAAGTTCAGAGAAAAATTAGAGATTTTCTAAACATTAACCACTATGGTTACTCTTTGTGCAGAGACCTGAGCGCTTTGCTATCGTTCCCTGCACAAAATACATGGAGAATTGCAGCGACTGAATTAGGCTTAATAATTTCCTGTCTGCCTGCAGACTCAGACTGACATCCTGACGCTGTCCTACACTGGAGGACTATTTTAAAAGCTGCCTTTACAGGCGTGCTGGATGTAATGCACTCTTATTTTTAAATGAAATCTTTGATTATGGAGAACAAACCCATGGCTAGGGAAGCAAGCTACAGAAGCACAGTCTGTGGGGGACCATGCTTATCGCAGCAAAATCGCCTTCTCAGCATTCAGCATTGCTGCCGTGTCATGTTACAGTAATAACTGCAGATGAAGAGCTTTTAATTCATTGATAAAAGCAGAAGGCTGGAGTGGCTGGCTAGCTGTAATGAAGCTTATTATTCTGCAGCTAATTTGCCGATTATGGTAGAGTTTTATTTCTGAGCACTTGTACCAGAAGACAGCATTATCTACATAACATCTAAGCATAGAAGGTCCTGGGAAGAATGTTAATGAGCTGTCACCTATCGCAGCAAAGGTCCCCATTATTAATAGTGAGTATCCTAAGTATAGATCAGAAACTCTCCCTGAAGAGTGTGCAACCTGTGTGAAATATGATTGCTCATTTGGAACATAACCAGAAAGTAATGGCAAAGTCGTGTCTCATTTAAAAGATTGTGGTTTCTTTAATGATGGTAAGTGGATAAGGGCTCAGATGAAGCACCCTGGTGTGGCAGCAGGATTCCCACACACCTCAGCAGCCCCAGCTGGAGACTCATCCTGGGCAAAAAGCTGCTCACAAAGGAGAACTCTGTTGTTCCCTATTTCTACTTTCTTTAACGCTTCTGTTTCCTTTTTCTTACTCTCTAGAGGCCAGGAGCCCATGAAGACTACTGAAACACAGTAAGTCATCCTTTCTCTTACTTCTACCACTGAGATTCTCCAAAAGCCTGACAGAGGATAATAACACATCTATTTTTGTGTCAGGGAACAAAAGCAATGTCATAATAGATGCTCAGGTAAAGGATATGACATCTGGGAACCCACCTATCACCAAGATCCAAGCAGACTTTTAGTCAATCACATGCAATCAAGGCATCTTCCCAGAAATACAGACAGGTTTTTGTTATCCTGAAATTCCTTCAAAATCTCACCAGGAAAAGGAATTCTTTCATATACTCTTGCTTTGCTATGGCTGGTCTCCCATCATTCCCAGACACACAAGTCCAGCTCCTTCTGTGTGCTCAGCAGAACATAACATCGTATTAAAACAGCACCTCCTTGGACCACCCTTTCAGGAAAAAACATCACCACTGAGCTTCCCTGTGCCTTAGGAGTGAGGAAAAGCAAGAAGTGCTTTAGTTGTTTGGAAATTTTGTGAATATGTCTACTTGTTGCTAAGCTGAAGAGAAAGTCATATATTGAGTTAGACTTTAACAGGTTCAAGCTAGACCAAAGCACAGCAGAAATTGCTGTAGGATATACTTTGGATCTGTATGTAACAACACTGTAGTTCAGCGAGGTTATTTATCCTAATCCACAGAAGCCCATAATTGCTTTGCAAGCTCACTGCCTGTTCAAGGGAATTACAGGCCTGAGAGTTTCTCTCCTGTGTTGTGTCCAGCCAGAAAAATTGATCTTCTACCTCTAAGGAAAGAAAAAATAGAAAAGAGAAAATGCAAAATACCTCTCATTTTCTTTAAAACACAATACTCAGCAGCAGGTACAGTCTCTTTCTCTTTCCTATTCATTTAAATATTGATGTCAAAAAACTTGCTGTCATTTCCTCATGGCAGTGTGCTCTGGTTGTTAAAATCAGTTTAAAATTGTACTTCATGACTGATTTGTAAAAGCATCAATTCCTGGAAATATTAGCATCAAACTGATATAGCTGACATCAGATGATCACTGTCTGTCCCCACAGGAGGAGCTGTGGCAAGCCAAGGGGTGAGTGTGGTTGATCCTGAGGCCTTGCCAGCCTGGCTATCCCAGAGGAGCTGTGCCCAGGGGTGACATGGCCATAGGGGCTGCGTGACAGGGGCATCCCCACCTGGTCTTACCCTTCCTTTTGTGAAGCTGGCCTTTGCCATGCTAGGGGCCACCTAGAGGCAGGAGGAAGACTGAAGAGAGCTGCCTCAGTCGTGAGATTTACTTAAATCTGACCCTTGCTTTTTTCCAGAAAGGGACATTTGGGGGTCAATTCCACTCTAAACTGTGCTGCCTGTGCTCCAGCACGTGCTGATTAACCACAAAACACCAGGCTGCCAAGCAGAGCAGGCACACTGCATGCCAAGCGGCTTTCCAGGGCAATGCCTGAGCTGCATGACCCCAATCCCATGCCCAAGTGCAGAGTTCCTGCATCCCAGAGCAGGACAGTGTCCACACACCCACAGAGAGGAGGGACACCACTGTGAGTGGTGGGGGTCTGAGGTCTGGCACAGGGGACCCACAGCCTTTGCAGAAGGGAAAGAAATGATTTGCAAAACAGCTGAGGAGATGGACAGAGGTGGAAAATTCCCCTTCCCGAGCAAATGTCAATGAACCAGTCTGACCTCCTGTGCATAGAAGATATTTTATCTATTAGAGACCAATCCACGTAGCTACAGGCAATCTAGACTCCTTAGGGAAACAGAAGGTTGCCTACTTAGACTTATTAGGATGGGAAATGGCTGAGCAGCTGGATGAACAGGCAAAAATAAACTACCTGATATTCTTCCAAGTGCTATACAGACACCATCCCCATTTCTCTTCAGTCCTCTTGGCTTTGCAAAGCCAAAGGGATTTAGATGCTTAACATTCAGGACTTAGAAACCCAAATCATCGAAATGTAAACAGGCAGCTTTGAAAATCTGTCTTAGGAGACAGTACCACTGATTTTCCATTAGACTTTTAAAAACCAGATGTGCTTAGGTCTGGCAAGGGCAAGTGTAATTGCCAAGACATTTCAGAGATGTTTACATTCACAATGGCCTGGCATGTGGATAGCAATGTAGAATATAGGACTCACCCCCAAAACCTGGAAAGATCCAGGTGGATCACAAAACCTTTCCCAATAAGATCTAATTCAGGTAGGAAAAGATCTCTACTGCTTACACCTCAGAAATCTACACAGAATATCTGACATCCAACTCATCTAGTGGAGAAGTCATCATTATGTCATGTGCCATTCAACCATGACAAAATTTTAAGGAATTATAGGACCAGCTCACATTACTGTGTAGTTAATTTTTTATGTGTTTTTTTTTTCATCAAAACATTTTCTTAACAAAGCACTCTTTGGAATTGATGGCTTTGTGTAAAGCTTTTCTCACAGAACAGTTACAAATGTTTTGTAACAAATGAGTATGTACTAATAGTTCAAATAGTTCTTATAATTGTGCATTACCTTGAACTCATGTCCCATAAACTCAGTGTAACCAGTGTATTGACTTTCTTTTCAATCTTTTCAATTATTCCTTTTTTTTCCTTGAAGGAAAGAAATACACTGTAGCTTTCTGTGCATCTTTATATTGGTGGGAGGCTGAGAAAAACTCTAATTGCCATTCCATCTCTAAAGTCTCTTATCCTGTGTTCCTTGAGCATGGAGGCCAACATTTTCCAACAGACTGTGCAATGTTAGGCATTTGAATCCATATCTATACACGTAAATAAAGTTAGCCCTGCTTTTCAGAGGACTCTCAGATCCCATCAGTGGGAGTTTTTATGGACAGAAGACTGAATAAGCATTGCAGGATTTAATTAGTACTATTACCCAAAGGAGTGCTTTAAAGATGGCTATATCAGAGGATGCTGATACAGTTCAGCAGATAACTGTTCTCTTTTTTTTTCCTGTGTGTAAGCTTTCAGTGATGTTTTGGAGAGGAGAATATTGTTCCTTAAAATTTAAGTTCAGTTATGTACCGCTTGAAGTAGTATTCATTCGATTAAAATGTCATGCATTAAGGATGTCGATAGTCAGAAAAAGGGGAGCATGGAAAACCAGAGTCACAGTAAGAAAACTGTCTCTTCAGAGCTATGCTTAACTGCTGACTTAGTAGAAGGACAATCAAGGACAGTTAAAAACACCTTTAGGAGTAGCACATAACACAAACCCACACAGCTTCTGAAAAGGAGTAGCACTCATCACACATATCCTTGAAAAAGGAGGAAGTCCGAAGTCAAAAACCACCACAAAATTTACGACCATCTTCAGCTGGTGCCTCAGCTGGTGTAAATCAGTGTAGCTCTGCTTGTTTGGGAATGACACTGATTTACACTGGCTGTATTGGACTGCTGTGCAAATGTGGTTCTTACATACCTAAAGAAAGAAAAAAATTTGAAAAATAAGGAGGAGGGAAGGTTTTTAAATCTACAGTAGAAAATGAAGCAGGAAATCTGTACCTGTATTTGCTATACAAACACAGGTATTTTGCTGCTTAACAGCCCCATAATAAAAGTAAAGTTTCAATTTAGAAGGTATCACAATGACAATTCAAAATATCTGTGTAACAGAATTAAATTGCATGTATATTGCTGTGATGGTTTGGCATATCTGTCTTTATGGAACCAGTGAGTTCAGCTAGACATTATGAACTCAGCTTACACTCTTGATTTTGCTACATTCTCAGTTTTTACTGTATTATATATTTACTTGTAGTGAGGCAATGAAGCCTGAGCCTGGATGTCTGTATGTGAATAGGTCAGGTAATATATTGCTCAGAAACTGAATAAAATAAATATACTGAACAGATCAGCCCCATCAAATACTAGGATGACTTCAGCCCTGCTTTATGCAGAATAAGGTTGCTGCAGTGGGTTTTCTTGTCTCAGAAAAAAGACATGTAGAATAGGCATTTTAAAAGAATTTATGTAAGGGTAAAGAACAAAAAAGGAATGACTATGTGTAATTTCATGCTCAAGAAAAGAGAGCTGAGCTTAAAAAAATTAAGAAGATATTACAAAAAGGAATCTTCTAGTGTCCCAAAAGGACATCACTCAAAATCCAAAGGCCTGTCAGGAGAAATGCAAGAAGAACAGCTGAATCAATTTTGCAATGAATTCAGTCATTTTTGTCCTGACCATAATAAAGAGAGCTATACTTGGGAAACATTCTGCAAAGTGTACAGCTTATTTATTTAGACGAGTATTTCTTCATGAAAGGCTACACTGGGGAAAAAAGAGTGCAGCAAACGCCTTTGTAGGCAGCACTCGAGGTCTTTGTGGCGATTCCATTGGAGTGGGCTCTTGCAGGGGGCAGTGGCAGAGCAGGGCAATGAGCCAGTCCCTCTGCAGGGTGAGGCAGGGACAGAGGATGGGGAAGGCAGGGGGCTGCCCACAGAGGAGCTGCTTGTCCTACAGTCCAGGACATGTGTCCAGCACTAAAATCTCTGCAGTGACCCTCAAACACCAGGTACAGTCTGAGGACCCCCAGAGCTGCTTCTCTGTGAGACCTCCAGCCACACTCAGAGAGGGCTTGAGCTGGTCAAAAGGCAGTCCTCCTCTACTTCTGCTAAATCTTACACCTTGCAGATAGCTGAGCTAGTGGGATCATTTCTCATTTCCTACAGATTTAGTCATTTAGTCACACTCATTTCACCCACCTCTCACATTAAAGCCCTGCTTTTCATCAGGTCTGAATTTGTCGGGATGTACAAGCCCCTCCCCGTGAACTGAGTTCATAATAGAAAAGTAAAGCAAGAAAAACAGCCAACAGAAGAATACACAGAGGTTTATGATGAAAATTTTGATCAGTTCTGCTTACATTTTCAACTTTTTCTAAGGTTTTTGGAGTTGGACTAGACTGAAGTGCCTTCCATGTGATAAAGTATGTAAGGCAAGGAGAGTCTGGTTAAGAATGAGGTAAAATATTTGAGTAGAAAGTGGTTGAATGGGAACTGAGATAAAAAAGATCTTCCTGACTCCAGCATAAACATTCCTTTGGCATGGTGGGGAAAACTGCAAAAGTGAGCAAGTAACGTAGCCATTAGTAGTGACTGCAGCGGGTGTTCACATGTGTTGGAGACAGATGAATGATTTAGTAGATAAATGGCGAAACAGGTGACACGACTTCTGATTCTGACTTATGGAAATTGATACCTCTCCTGAAGTACAACCTGTTCTCCAAATCCTGACATTAAGACGAATAGCAGCCAAAAGGCAACCCCAGCATTTGATATTTGCAGGAGCTCAAATATTGATTGCACTACTTATTAATGAGTTTCATTCATAATAAATACATGGTATGTTTGCACAGAGGAGGTGTTTTCTAGGGGAGGCATTACATGCTGTATTAAACAATGAATAATTTCTTAATCTTAAATGTGAGTAAACAGCAGGATAGTAAGTGTCATGGTTATAGGCAATTTCAGAAAGGTGCAAGTGTAGCAAGTGCTCCAGCACACCTGATGAGGCATCTCTCACTCCAAATGAAGATTTCTTTGATATCAATCACTATGTAAGGTGCTACGTGCTAGAAACCACGGTCCTAATTTATAAAGTGTTTCCTTTTTAAGCACTAAATTCCATGTTGTTTCATAACTGTATTTATTATGGCGATTTTCTGTGTCGCCCTTTTAGAGCTTCTCCTACCTTAATTATAATTACTGCTACAATATCTGGTGTTGGCCAAACCCCCTATTTTTATTCTCCATGTAGATCTATTTCAAAGAAAGTGTTTCCTTTATAGGACAGATGACACACTTGAAATCCAGATAAAATAATGTACCATAAAACCTACACAAAATGAATTTTTAAAAATGGATGCTCAACATTGTCTTTCATAATGGCTGTATTCCCCAAGTTGCTGGTCAAGTTGCCATTTACTGTAATGAAACAGAATATGAGGTCTTGTATTTAGGAACTGAAACTCCAGAGACGTCAGCATTCACTCCTCCTTTTTCTCCATGTATTTTTCACTACAGTTCCTAGGTGTTAATTTCTCCGATCAGCTTTTGATATAAGAGGCAAAATAGGTGAGTATGGATAAGCAGAACATCCAACCAACAGCAAAAATTATCACTGTTTTATGCTAAATGTGCAGTTTTCCTTGCATGAATATTCTCTCAGAATACAGAGCATTACAACTGGGCTACTTGAAAAATTTAATGTAAAAGTACTGTGGAATGTTTTCTTTCCTTCACAGCTAATACCCACAAGCCTCTGTTTGCATAGGTCTCTAGGAGTTCATTCCAAGATTCCCTGAAGGAAAAGAAAACTCAGTAAACATGGACATACCTACACTGTCCTGCCAGCTCTGAGCTCCAGCTCAGACTCTCCACCGGCCCAGCCTGCCCAAATCCAAGGCCGAGACAATCCACCCTTGTACCTGGGGACACCCCTCCCCTGGAGTGGACAGGATTTTGGCCTTAGCTGCCACATGAGCCATGGTCATGCAGAGGGACAGGTACAGCTCTTTTAGCCCACACAGAGAAGCAGCTCCTGCCTGCAGACAGGCACAGCTAAGAGTTCAGAGCCCAGCAGAGCAGATCCATTCCCTGCTGCTGCGGGAGGAAGACTTACACGAACATTTGTGTATTAGGGAACAAACAGATAAAACTCTTCCAAGGTTTGATATGATTCACAGAACAAGCAGCACATTGGTAAAATATTTGCTGTAATAAAGTTTCAGCATGTTACCATCAAATTTCCCATCTAAGGCTAGCAAACAAGATTGTTCTCAAGAGGAGCAGACAGCAACTCTCACACTTGTGCCTGGAGTGCTGTCTAGGCCTCGGACACACAAACATTGCACTGCATCTGCAAAGTGGCATCTGCAAAGTCACATCATTGGCTCCAATGCAGATCCACTGAGACCCCAAACTCTTTTATTAGCTTCTTGACAGTGGTGGCAGCCTCTTGGATAGGAGAAGCATCACTTATTTGTGAGAAACAACATATGGTACTTAGAATCCAGTGGTTGCCAGCTTGTGATGTAATTAGCCATGATCTCTGAACATCTGCACTCATCAGTTAGCCTTTAAGTTGGTGATCTATTGTTGTACATCAGAATTGAGATTACTCTTTCTTTGGGCATGCTTCCTTCAAGAATGCTTAATACCTTTAGTTAAAGTTCTTAGCTTCAAAACCCTGTGAGTACTCTGTAGGCAGAAATCCCATTACAGATTATCACCTCGTCACACTTGAAAAGTTCTCCTGAGACTAGAAAAAGGGGACTGCTTAAAAGGCACTGTAGGACAGTGAAGGACCACAATACATGATGGTATTGTCAAAACAGAAATGCTCTCCTCAGAATAACAATGTTTACTAAATCATATTTGTAGCCTGATACTGTCAGACTTACTGTCATGCATATGCATGAGGTAAGTCCAGTAGATTTGTAATAGAAAAACTGGAGTTTAGAGATACTAGTCAGAAGAGCCAAGAAGATGAAAATGTTTCCAAATTTTGCGAGAGCTTTTCATTAAAATTAGAATTTTTATTGATTTTTTGAAGTCAAAGTGTGACAGCCTTACAAGGAGAGCAAGGAATAACCATTTGTGCAATGTTTGTTTTTCTTTTTGAGATGCAAAAGCAAATTAACCTAGTATTTGTGACCAGTTATAACCTTGGATTACCAGATGGATTGAAAGAGACAGTAAGGCAAGAGAGAGAAACTATTAGTTAAACAAGTAATCTCATTGAAGCCATATGGGCTGTTTAGGCAATTAGGATTACTCACAGAAGAAGGGACTTAAGGAGTCTTTCAGAAAGTCCATTATCTTTGATAGCAAGGTTACACTGGGCAATGTGAACTATCTGGAAGAGAAATGATGATGGAAGAAAATTGAAAAGAAAGAAAAAATTTCAAAAGAAGAGTGAAACCCTGGGAATAACAATTACATGTAAAATAGCAAAATCAAACAATGAATGAATTGATACATAATTTCCCTAGATGTCTAGAAAATACTGTTAATTAGTCCTGTGGCAGCAGAAGGAGAAAGGAAACAGTTACTGTCACGAATACTGGGCATTCAGCAATAAATCACTCTTTTTTTCTAGTTCTGTATTAGTACTACTCATGTTCATATCTGTAGGACTTCTAACACAGGTCAAGGACATTGTTAATATTTGAGATTGTCAAGCTTAGTGCAAATAATAGTCCAGCTTCTCAGTAAATAGAAGAAGGCTACTATGTGGCTGATATTGAATTTTCTTAATGCAAGTTGAAGCGTTCCTGTCACGCTACATTCCCTGACAGACTTTTTCTGCAGCTCCTGCAAGGTAACTAACATTCACTGAATTTTGCATTGAAGCTTTATTCCCAGGCTAAACATATCACTTAAGCACTCCCCAAAAGTTACACACTGGACAATGTACCTGGGAGATGAACAGATACATGCAAAACAGCCCAAACCCGGACTGGTGCAGACTGAGCTGGCTGAACTTTCAGCACAGTCAATCCTGTTGGTTTGCTCAACAGTCATTAAGTCTTTCTAGGGAATTCCAAGCAAGATTATCTTCCATCACCACATTACACCACCCCTAACAGGTTTAAAGTCTCATCCTGATTCACAGTGGAAGCTCATTATGAAGCATGAATCCTGCATGCTGTCTAGTATCAAGATTAAATCCTTCCATATGTAAGGGATGAAAAATTCTTCCTTTCTGAGAAATTTTTTCTGGAGTAAGCAAGTTCCTTCAGGTGAAGAAATAGTTGAGCCACGTAATGAGGCCCTGCAAAGTGTCATTCAGCCAAAATCAGGTTAAGATAACCTCAACTGACAAGCAACAAGAGAATGTTTATTTTCTGTGATTTGCAGTGGCTTTGCTATACTTGGCTGTGACACAAAGAATCGAGCTCTGATGAGCATTGCAAGAAGAGAAGATGATTGTTTTACCAGCTTGAAAGAGAAGGGAATCTGGGGAATTCATTCTTATTTATATTATTGCAAATATCTTCTGTTTTTTGGCCTGAGGAAAAAAAAGACCAGAGGACATTTAAAGCCTGCACTTTTTTCTGTAGCATTTCATCAGCTGAAACAAAGCTGGCCAATTTATTGCCCTGACTGACAGCAGCTGATCAAGTGCTCCCACAGCCACTATCACAGTGTGAAACATTGGGTTCAAAATGGTGATGGGTTCATTTGCTGTAATTCTAAATGGGACAGAGCCCAAAACCAGGATCCCAGCTCCCTTGAACTCGAGCTGTTCAAAATTCAGATCCATATCAAAATCTTACTGCTCAGGCCCATCACTACTTAATTTACCAAGGCTGTTACTGGCACAGCACTTCATTCTGGCTGTCTTCACCATCCCTCACGTGGCAGCCACAATAAATTATGCAGCTGGGAATGCAATAGCAAGCAAAGCAATTGACCTGTGCAAGGATAGTGATCTCTCTCACGTGGCTTTGCTGCAGCCCCGTGCTGGGCAGAGCAGCACTGCCCTCTGCCCAGGGGCCCAGGGGTGGATCCCCTACTCTCCTGCACGTGAGTAAATCTGGCCTGTTCAGCAAATGCTGCCTCCCTCCTGTTGGGTAGCAGTAGCACTGGAAAACATTGACCAGAAAAGATTTCCATTCAGTAGGACTGCTTCCATCTTTTTTAAGGACCCCATTAGTGAGCAATGCTATAACCCATAGGAGGACTTCTCATATAGGGACATAGGTGCCTTTATTGAAGCCTTCACTTCAGTCTGCTTGTATCCTTGCTGGAGAACTGGATGCAGATTCAATAGCTAATGGGATCAGTATTCCTACCTCCAAAGCCTGGTGTCTACCTGACTACCTACTGTGTCTGCCTGACCTGAAGCCCAGAGGATGGCTCATTTGGCTGAGGCTCAGGAGATGCATGACAAATACACCAAAAGCAGGTTAGAAATGGGAGCCAAAGGAGCAGCAAAGTGCACCTCATGGCTCTCAGTGCAGAGAATGCAGCAGTAAAGGCCTGCCCTAAGCACTGAGCAGCCCCGGACTGCAGTGATCCAGATGCCACTCTGTGCTCCATGCACTGCACTCTAAGGTCTTCAGAAGATGAAGCCAGTGCAAGATCTCCCTACCCTGGGGCTAACCTGAGTTTTCTTCCAAGGGTGGCACTGCACAACTTCAGCAACAGCAATCACCAGCACTGTTCCTGGTAGTGTTTCCAGCTGACAAAGCTCCCTGCTGATGGGGACTCCTCTTTCCTCCTCACCACTGCCCAGCAATTCAGTGCTCTCAGGCCACTGTTCCTACATCCTCAATCATAAAAACCTCCCAAAGGAGCGGAGAGGGACAAGCTACAAGTCCCTGGCTCCGCTCCAGAGCCTAGAAGAGCTGCTGGCTCACAGATCACAGAATGACCTTCCCCCTGCAAAGGGAGAAGGGGGGCAGCTGTGTTCCCTATGAAACTGGGAGCTTTCCCTCCATCAGAAAAGGCAGCTTCACAGCCTGCCCTTTTGTCCATGCAGGGATTCCCAAGGGACAGACAGTGAGCAGCATGGCCTATGGTAATGCTCAGAGCTAGTTTGCACCTTGCTCTCTGTCTGAAGCATCAAGTATTCACCACAAGTGCTGAGCTACATATGGTGCAAGGTATACATTATTCCACTGGCAGCAGTTATATGACACTGTAAGTAAAATAAAGTAACAGGTAGATATATTCTTCTTGTTAATCACAAACCTAATTTTCTATTAAAATGTATGAGATGACAAAATCTCAACAAACTCTTTAAAGCTATTACTAGAGGATAAAGTATTCCACCAAAGTATTAATATTAACATCATTAAAAGAGTTTTATCAAGTGTGCCTTTATCTCCAGATTGCAAACAATAGCAGCCTGAAGGAGAGATATGCCCTTGAGTATTGTGGTATGAAAACCAACAGCAGTTTTAGAGCCACATAAAGTCTTCTTGTGGCTTCAAAATTAGGGGAAAAAATTCTTGGAGCCACAATTATAAGAAGTAATAGAGTAAATGAATCTATTTTTCATCACCTTGGGCTCTGAAAAGAAAACATTTGAGAATTATATTGATAAGAGAAAGAGCTGAGATATTCAAAAGCATTTAATGTTGTTTTAATTGATTAAACTAGATCAGGAGCATTTGAAAATGCATAAAGGAGCTGTTTCTGCATAAATATTCAAAATATATCTGGTTCAGAAGATAGGTGATGCTTTGTACATGCAAGTGATATGCATCTTCCATAAATCCAATAATGTCTTAGAGTCCAGAAGATTAAGAGTCTTAAATTTTTAGGGTGCATTTTTCCCCCAGTCTTTTGCTCATATCACAGAACTTTTCCCCCCTCCTTGTGGGGAGGGAGTTTCAGAATTTTAGAAAAGGGATTTTAGAGATAGGAAGATGAGGAAAGATTTTGATTCTACTCTGACAACCCATGCTAGGCTTGTCCAGAAATGTGGTAGTGTCAGGGAGTTACAGATCAAAGCATGTGAAAGCCTGGACAAATCCCCCAGTTGCTATTTGGAAAACTGTACCTACTTCCTAGCATCTGATCAACAAGGAAGATCAACACCATTTTACCATTTCTGAGGATAAGGGCTCATTTTTTGAAAGCAGTAAACCATTGATCCATGGACATCAAGAGCACCCAGTTTGGTACCCCCAGCTCTCAGATCACACATCACAAGTTTAGGAGAGCCTGCAATGTCCACTCCTCCTGCCCAGGTCCTGGCAGTCCCGTGCTAACAGCCCAGAAGAAATTCTTCTTCCTCTTGCTAAGATCAGGGTATTTTATAAAGGCCAACATTGAATTACTTCAACAGATTTACCAAATGGGTCTTGTGGGCATGAAGGGATGGTCTAGGAGAGAGGACAGAGGTAACCAAAAGCCAGTCCACCAGAGGACCTGTACCACTATCAAAATTCCCAATCTTGACAAGGTCCCTTTAAAATGTTTCTTTGTTTCATGATCATAAACTCAAAATAGTCCCCTTTGCCACATCACTATAACACTGCTCTGAGATGAGAAAAATAGAAGAATATTGTACTGTAGATGTCTGTCTCCCAGCTGCATTGAGTGATGAGGCTCTCTCTTCCCTGTATGTTCATAAGAGGTAATTTCTTCTAGAGTCTCTCCATAAAAAACTCCTTACAGGGAGCCCACCATTAATCTTGAGCACAGTAAGTATTAGCCAACATGGTAAAAAGAACATTAAAAAAAATCTTGTCCCTAAGCTGTGGAAGCCTAAATAATGACAGTAATAGCATAATCTCGCTCTCACACACAAAGTTGCTAACTGAATAAAAAAAAAGAGTTCATGCAAAGCAGAGTACACAAGCAGAGCAGAAAAGCACAACTTTCTTCACTAATTCCCAAACAAATAATACCAAATATATTGCTTTTAAGTGCTTCATTTATTTTAAAGAAATACTTCTAAAAGAAGTGTTCCAATGACAGGCCATGAAGAGCGCTTTATAAAAGATTAATTATATCCTGAAAGTTACAAGTGTCACAGAGTAAGAGGACTGCTGTATAAAACACCAATATACCACCCTACTCAGCCACCCATTCGAGCTAGGCCTGATCCTGAATTTCCAGCTGAGAACTGGAATTATTTAGCAATTATTTAGCTGAACATAAATATTTAGAGACAGATTCTGCTAACAAATCTTGCCTCTAGGAGCCAGGCCCATAACAATATTCTTGGCACTAGTTTTCCACATATAAATCACCCCTCTAACTTCACACCTTCCTTATTTCATTTTTACAATTTTGTAGAATACCCAGTCTAGTTTATTTATGTGATGCTGCATCTAGGAGTCTCTATATGAACACTGTTATTAGATCTAATTCTGGCTACATTGTCACCATTAAAAGCAGCCCTACGGTATTAAAACAAGAGACAAGGGAAATAGGATTCTTAGAAGCAGTGGTTGAAAAAAATTAAAATGGTTTTCTAGCTGAGGAAAGCACAGACAAACAAAATATCCTCCTTCTCCCTGAGTTCTGTCACAAATCTCTGCATTGCTTCCCTCTATTATTTAGAGAGAAACCAACTAATCAAATGGTTCTCCTTGGGGGACCAGTGAAGTGTATGGTGGACTAAATCTGGTGATTTAGGTGCTTATCCAGCATGAGGCCAGGGAAGGCCTGACTCTGGCTGGAGCAAGCACACAGCAGCTGGTGCCCAGTGGCTACACCTGCCTTTTCAGGCTTGCCTTTTCCAAAGGAAAGCCCAGTGAAAACAGCTCAACATTTGCAGCTCCATACAAATAATTTTGCAAGGAAACCAGGAATCAAAGAGGTCTCTTAAGCCAGGACAAAGATTTTCTGTCTTAAGTGGCCCAAGAAAACCTGCTGGAGGTGAGGTTGAAGAGTCAGCAATGGTCTGCCATGGACCACCCTTTTCCTTCCTTCCTTCCTTCCTTCCTTCCTTCCTTCCTTCCTTCCTTCCTTCCTTCCTTCCTTCCTTCCTTCCTTCCTTCCTTCCTTCCTTCCTTCCTTCCTTCCTTCCTTCCTTCCTTCCTTCCTTCCTTCCTTCCTTCCTTCCTTCCTTCCTTCCTTCCTTCCTTCCTTCCTTCCTTCCTTCCTTCCTTCCTTCCTTCCTTCCTTCCTTCCTTCCTTCCTCTCTCCCTCCATCACTGAGACAGATGTACTGGGACAAAATTACAGTAGTTCAGCAAAGTTGTAATGTGAAAATATTCCCCACTACCAAAGCTCATTTTAAATGCATCATTCCTGGCCCAACTCTCTTTCTATCAAGCTACACAGAATTCAGGGCATCCTGGAAGTTATTCCTTGCATCTCTTGCAACCTGGTCATTTTTTTCTTCTGTGGAAAAGCGCCTTTTTTTACAGCAAGCCCATAGTGCTCCAATAAAATTGGCTACTTTCCTTGCTTTGTTTGTTTTGCATTTTTTAGACACAAATGGATCATGTCACGAGTTCACTGCTTCAGTTTTCTAGAGCAGAGCTCGAAGCCTTACAGGAGGAAACAAGCTCTGAGGATGAGCTCTTTAACTGCAAGTGGGGGAGTGCTGAGCAGACAGGGAGAGCAGCGGCCACAAGGAGCAGCCCTTGGATACAGAGATCTGCCTGTTCTGGCGTGGTAAAGTGCTACCTCCCTTACCACAAAAGCAAGTCACTGTTCAAAGCATGACTCTTCAGGCCTTCCCAAGGCTCCACAATGTGTCAGGGAGAGAAAGAATCAAAAAGCCCCCAAGCCAACCTCTGCTGCATTTGTTTGTTCAAACAACTGTTCCACACTGCTGCAGCTTGAACCTTGCAGTTCCAGCACACTTTAATTCATGGAAATGTGCCCCAACAAAGAGCTTACCAGTTTTCAACTCTAAATGCAAAGGGAAAAGTAGCAATAACAGCAGCATCACCACAGCTGAGTTCTCTATAGATGGCAAATAAATCATGGGAACAACAATCCCCAATTTCGCATTAATTGTTTGGAAATCTCTACAACATCAAACATTTTGTTAAAAATCTAGAAAAAAATCAGCACGGCTCTTTTGTTGTTTCTGTTGTTGTTTTGCTTTAAAATGATTTGTTCTAAATACAGCTTAACATGCAGATGACTGGTTTGAGACTAGTGTATTTCTTCAAGTCAGAAAAAAACCCACAGTAATGGTTTGATATGGGGATATCAGCAAAGAGGCTATTTAATAACATATTTAATAGCTACCTGGAAGTACACTCAACTCTTGCACAAGGATGGGGACAGCCAGGCCTTGGGTTGGTCGAACGAATTTGGCTCTATTTGACTTATTTTGGGCAAGAGCATTTTTCAAATCAGAGTGAATAGTCCCTCATTGATTATGAGGCGTTGGAGGACAACATATAAAACAAATCTGAAGTCCCTCACAAAAGAATGAAAGAAGTTAATGACTTACTGGGTTTGGTTTTTTTGTTTGGTTTTGTTTTGTTTTGTTGTTTTGGTTTTTTTTACTTTGCTAGTGTGACATTCAGAAAGGAAGAGCCAACTCAGTTTTTAAGAGCCACTGTCTCTGCTCATGTTGCACTTTGACATCTACAGCCTGATCTTGCCCTTGTCCTTTTTTCATTTGTTTATTTGTTTGGCTGATTTATTTGCAATTCAAACCCATATCTAATTACTGCCCAGTAACAACATTTCCTTTTTTACAGAGCAATTGCTTTCCATATTTTGGCTTTGCATTGAATTTCAGTGTTCTGGACCACTTGCCTCTATTGTTCTATCTGAGCTACTGTTTTTCCCCACACTGAATCCCTTTATGCTGTTTTTGCCAACGATTCTAGCCTCTCTATAGCCTATTGTAATTTTTCTATCTTCACTCAGATTTGCAACTTCTTTTGACTTTGTATCATCTGACCATGAATTACATTAGCATAACTATTTCTTTCCTCTTCCAAATTTGATGCCTAACAACCAGCTCCTTTGTGTTGAAAACAAAGAAGTAGTTAAAATATAACTCTCCAATGTGTTGATAAAAGCTGTCACAGGATTTCCCTTATTTATTCCCAGCAACTACCTGGCCTATATTAATAGATTCACCTAAAAGGTAGACTTTTCTAGCCCAGTCCTTCCTCAATGGGTAGCAAAATAAAAACCCCAGCAAAATGAGGAAACAACAGCAACAAAAAATCATTAATTTCTTTACAGTCTTCACTTTGCCCTGATTCATGCCATGTTCCTCATTTTAACCTTTCTGGCTAAATTCTTAATGGTGATGTGGAAATAAAGAGAAAGCAAATTGAACTAAAGTCTGTAGTGCTGAGTCACTGCTCTCCCACTCCTTTCAGCTGTGTCTGTTACAGATAGATGGCTTCAAAATCAGCCTCTGGGGGTTGGTAATTATGGGAGATGTGGCAATGAGACTTAGGGACAGGATAGGTAGTAAAGACTTTTTTTGGGTGGTGGGGGAGGTTTTCTCTAGTTATTAAGAATTCTAAAATAACAAAAATATTCCTTTTAAGCAAAGAATTCTGGCCAAATTTTCTTGCACTGTGTACCATTTTAGGTATATAGTAAAATGAGAAGGGATCGTGGGTTACTTAAATCCCAATGAGAATGTAGTGACTACATCTGAGAAAGACTTTTTCAGAGGAACCGAGTTTAAAACAAATTATTTGCTAGTGATCCTTGGCTTAAGTTGCTTTTAGTGCAAACAGCCATATTGTATTAAGGGAGTTTTTGGTATGACTGTAAGATGTGGGCTTATAATTGTGCTGAAATTGAACTGCATTTTAAATCTTTATGAGATAGTATTAAAGATTCACTGATATCAGAATATCAACCATCTGGGCTATTCTCTAGTAGTTGGGAAATGGCTATTTCTTGGAGCCTCCAGGTCTATTTTAACCTGCCATCAGCTGCAACACCTGTTCCCCAGACCATTTTGTAGGCACTAATGTCTTTTCCTATTCTCATGGCGTTGCACAGGCAGAAATGAATGAAATTCAGACATCATGTTCTCCTGGAGGTTTCACATGGTCCTCAAAGTTCCTTCTACTCTAACAGCAAGTCCTCAAGTCAATGCAGCCAATGCTGCAACACCAACCTTTGTTTCAGAACGTGTCCCAACAAAATGTGTTTAGGAAATATACTTCTGGTGAATAAAATATTTTCTTTCCCTACCCGTCAGCCTGCAAACCAGTTGGTGACATGAGCCAACAGTGTCTTGGCTGCCCGTTGCATGCAGTAATGTATGGCCCCAGTGTGGATAGGGGGCCGTAATTCACTTGCAGGACTCTGCTGATGTCAGACAGCGCCTGAGCAGTTTATGAACAGCCGCAGAGCCTTGAGAATGAATTATGACCCTGCATTCACTCCTAGGACATCTGGTGTTGTTCAATATAGAGTATACTTCCTGTAAATTAAAAAAAAAACCAACAAAAAACAACCAAGAAACAGCAGTAACTGCACTACTTCTTCACCCACTCTTTAGATTCCAAAGTATCTTTTTTTCCCGCTTTATTTGAAACCAAGCAGATTTACCAGAAAAACTGAGGTTTGCCTTGCTATTTTCCTGCTAGAGTTGCAGGGCCGTCATTCAAGGCTGTGGTAGCTTTTTAGCACAGGTGAAAGGATGATTTCCCCTTCATGCTTGTGTATGCATAATCATTGACTCTACAAAGCCAAATTCCAACTAAATCAGTTTAATGCCACTGTTACTTGAGAATTATCAATTCCTTTTGTCTGATCTGAATGTAAAAGCCTCTTGCCATGTCACTTTAATTCTATTTCTGTAGTAGGTCCAGTTGCACTGGGGCAAATCTGAAGTAATCTGGTGCATTTTGTTTCTTTACCAGTACTAGTGACTCAAATCCTTGGAGTTATTCCAGTTTTTCAGATTTTGGCCCAGAGAAGCTAGTTACAGCATGTGACATCAAAGAGGCGTTTGTGAAAAACTTTGCTAAATGGTGTATTTATGAACATTTCTGGCCATGTGTCATGTGTTCTGTAGGTTTCCCCCCTCGTCCTATTTTATTACTAGGGACATTTGCCTGAAAACAGACTATTTGTTACTTAGCAAGTTCATTTGCTCCTGCTGCTTATTCCTCACTTGAAGTCACTCCTGTGATTGTGGCATCATAATTAGTTGCTCTGGAGATGATTATGATGTCACAGAGGACTGTGTGTTATATGGCTGCAAGTGATGAATAAGCAGCAGGAGCAGATGATCTCTCAAGCAATAAAGACCATGTCTTTATGAAAATATCCCTGGAAACAGAAAGGCTGAAATTCTGTATTAAAGCAATGGAATAGTTTCTAGTATGTCAACACTTTCCACAAAATAGAAGTGTTTCTTTTAAGGGGGGAATGGTGTTGGAGGGGAGGGGTTATGCCCTTCCCATCAGCTATGTACATCTCTTTTAAACTACTTTTGAAGTATTTGGCCTTCACTTGTCCCTAGTGAATTACAGAGAGACTGAACGAGTTATACCTATCAATAAAAAGATGATGTATCCTACATAAAATAGCACATTCATTTCGGATGGTCAGTGACCCCCTTTACTACCTCTCAGTCATCACAGGAAATAGTAAATTATGTGGGCAGTGACACACTGCCTAAATCCCACCACTGTGCTACTCCAGCCAGAAGGGTCTTTGCCAAAGGGGCGTCCTGCAGGCCTGGGTAGGCAGGATCTGCACACAGCCTGCCCTGTACCGGCAGCAGAGGCTCCTCACACAGGACACTTCCTCACACAGAAAACTGTCTCCCAACCAGGCACTTCTTGGCACATCAATTTTCTCCTGAAGTCTTTCTGCTGGCACAGTGCCCTCAACTTCGGAGCACTTTTTGAGTCTGCTCTGGGTCAAGGAAATAGTTCATCTCACCCCTTTCTTTTTTCACACAGTTTTATTCTCACCTCTACCTTCTTCCCAGCTGCCTACGATGGACAGGAGGCAGGAAGACTGACTGCAGGTCACTTACATAACAATACCTTACATAATACCTAAAAAGGACACATTTCTCCCAGAAATGTTGAAGGTAGCATGCCACCTTGTTTGCTTTCTGTTCACTTGGTTTTGACCCACCATCATAGTCGAGTTGCCCTCTCTAATCCTCTAAACCTGATAGGTATAATTCCCAGATAAGACCTTATCTCCATCACCGCACTTCAGGCTTTCCAAATGTCAAAGCTAATGAATTAGGCATTCCTAAAAAAGTAGGCTTTAATTTATTGTTTAATACATTTTGGTGTTGCTCATTTTATCTGATTGGTTAATCTAACTTAATCTAGTGGGACAAAAAAAATCTGCTTGGCGCCACAAAATACAAGGGAATGCTTTTCCTGCCCTGACTACAAAGCTTGCTGTTTAATTGTACAAATATTTGTGGGTTTGGCTTAGGTGAGCACTAATTTGTTATTTTAGCCAAAACCTTCAAATAATTTAGAACATGCTAAGAAAATATTCAGTGCCTTTTTGCAAACAGCGACGTGTTAAATGTTTAAGAGAAACTCTCATGCTACTGAAAGGACTTTGCAAGTAGACGCTTGCTAAAAAAGAAAGCAAAATTTTCAGTGGTTATTTTCCGGAATGTTGAAAAATACAGCTTGCAAGAACCTGCCTTGTGGGCAGACAGTCTCACTGTGTCCCTAGTTATTTATTTTAATTAGTGTTTTGGGCTTTTTTAACCTCTGACATAGGTTTTTGTTTCAGAGGGCTTTACCCTTCTAGTCTTCAAGAAGAAAAGTGTCTGCTGCTGCAAAAATAAGAAAGGCAGTGATTGAGCATCTGCACAGTCCTGTCGCCAGGCAAATGGGGACCCGCTGAATTCAGATAAATACCCTTGGCTCTTGAGGAGGGGAACTTCAATAAATCTCAACTTCATCCTGCTTACAGACCATGCAGTAAGGGATTGTTTACAGCAACACTTGGTGGGATCAATAGCCACCTGCCAGGAGAGTTTCTCTGGGAGCGCCTCCCTTGCCGGGCAGGGTGGGCCAGCAGCTCAGGGGCTGCTGCTGAAGGGCAGGGTGAGTGCTGGGAGGCTCTGGGGCTGTGACATGGCATGCAGGCTTCTCCTCCCACCCCTTGCATCAAGTCATGGAGTTGCAACCCATCTGCCAGGATGCTTTTTGGCAGCCGTGAGGGGCCTCTAGGGAATCCTTCCTGCAATGTTTAAACCCTGGCATAAACTCCAAGTTCAGAAATCTCAGAAAACCCATGGCTTTGGGTGCACATGGGGCACTCTTTATTTCCCCCTCACATGCCATGAGTTAAGTGCATGGAATTTAAATGGCAGAGTTTATATTGAAAAAGGGAGAAAGAAAAAAAAAGAAGAAGAAAAAAAAAAAAAGAACATATTAGTAATGGCTAACTACCAGCCTCCAGAGCATGCTGGCCACAGTCCAAGCCTTCCCTCAGCAAGCATGAGTGACAGCATTGGTGACAAGTTGCTGCTTTCCTCCTCCAGCCATTACCCTCATGGAGGTGCAGCATTTCCACAGTTATTGCCTCTCTGGGCGTCAGGCTGCACCACCCTAGCCAAAGTCTAGCACCACCACTCCCAGTCCCAATGCTCTCCTCCACTACTCTTGCTCACCTTCCTTGCTACCTGTTACTCTCACACTGCCGGGTCTGCCACACAACTCTCTGGGAGCCCTGCACTGCCAGCACATCCTCCACCAGGCCTTTGTCACGCTGAGATGACTCTTCACAGTGCTGCTTTAACTCCCTCTAGCTGAACTTCAGGGCTTCCTTTGCTTCCCTGCTCCCCGAGGCTTCCAGGATGTGGCATCAGGCTGTGGTGATGAGACTCCTCTAGGAGCCTCAGGGGGAGTGAAGGTGTCCAAACTTTTCACAGCATCCCCTCTTGCCTCCGCTGTGAGCTTTAATAGAAATAACCTGTCTGGAGAATAAACCCATTTTCCTTTCCTTTTCAAGTCTCCAAGAAACAGTGAAAGAGCTCTCCCACCCCTGGGACCTTGTGGCTTTTTCTGAAGATCTTCGCCAGAAACTGCTGCTGTGCTGCGGCCTTGGGCCCCGTCTTTCCACTGTAGCTGTTTGTTTGTTTGCTTGTTTTTGCCAAAAGCAGATAAAACACACATCAATTTCTTTCTTGAGGGGAAAAAAACAATGAGATTATCAGGAATTCACCATGATTCATGTCAGCCACATCCAAAAGGAGACGTGAGATTAAGTCTTTAGCTGGCTGGAAGAAGTTGCTGAAAACGTGAGCATGAAGGAGACATTTCTAACGTGTCTCTCTGTGGTGCTGGAGGGAAAAGCAGAGTCTGTGCACTGCATTCTGCACTCTCTGCTCAGATCAGCAGCAAGGTTTTAGGTGAAGCAATGGCTGGTTGATTGAACATGATTGAAGCACATACACTTCACCCCATTGAAAAGGACATGGAGAGAAGGAGCTGGTATTTAAAGGAAGGGGGGACAAATTAAGAATGACAACCTTCACTGAGATGGGGGCAAAATCACAGGTCAAACCATCTCAGGCATTCAAACACCCCCTTGACTGAATGCCTACCTCTAAACAGGGCTATCTGTCACCCAGAAGTAAAAGAACGGGGCCATGTGGTTCACACGTAGAAGAGCTTTGCCTTTGCACAGCTATGGGCCCTACCTGTGTGCCTTGTGACTTGCTGTCCCCTACAGATGTGTGAGTGTGCCTGGAAACCCTTCAGAGCCCCCCCTGACCTGGGACCACAGCAGAAACGATTGCTGTCCTTCATGCAGTAACCAGCATAGATGCCCAGACGGGTTTGAAACCTGCCTATCCACTAACCAGTGCTTGTCTGAGAGCACAGCAAGATGTAGAGCCCTAAACAAATGCCCTCTCTTCAAGAAAAGTTGGGGGCTTTTGTTGCTCCAAGTTAAACAGCATAGAACAAGGAGGATGCAGGTCCTGTCAATCCCCCCAAGTGATTTTTTTTTACCTCCTGGAGGACACAGTAACTGCTGAGGCTGCGGAAGTATTATCCTGCTTTCAGAGAGCTCTCTGATGAGGAATTCAGTGCTGTAACTGTGGCACGGCACGAGACACGTGGTTGGGATGTAAAAAAGTGAAAAATAGGGCCCAAAGAGCTAGAATGTCTGTGATGAAGCTCCTCCTTCAGCAAAATGGGAAGTGTTAAAGCTCCGAATATCAATCAGCACTTCCCACAGGCAGTGGGATTCACTGGCAGGATCTGCCAGTGTCTCTGAGACACTGAATCCTTTCCTTAAATTAAAATTGTGACCAACTAGAGGCAAAGCAAATTACTAAGGTAATCAAATACGAGTGACATTAGTCTTGTAAAAGAAATCTACAAAGTAAAATTCACTGTAGGAAGCATGAAAACTCCATCAGTTCTTTGTTTTATGTAAATGAGCCCCCCAAACACTTGCAAATCACAGAAAATTGTAAAAATGCACCACAGAGTTCAAGTTTACAATTCAATAATAATAGCATAGACTATAATAATAATAATAATATAATAGCAATAATAATAAACATTCACTGTTTTATTATGACTACAGATTGTGTCTGATTGAAAGTCATTAAAAACCTATGTAAAAATATGGAATAAAAAAACAAGTAGTTCTTGCTCTAGCTGTTTATGTATAGTACACTTAGTTTCTCTAAAACAAATCAGTGGAGAGAGAGGAGTAAAAACAGGAAAACCCAAAATAATAAACAAACCATTTTTAAGACATGTTATAAAACTCCCAAGAGTCAATTGTAAGGGCACTTTCTCCTAGAAAGATGACAGCAATTATCTTCCTGCAAAGAAGGAGAGAAAAAGAGGGACACACTCCTGCAGTTCAAAATACCAGCTGTGATTTTCAATCTTTGTTTTTCTCTGTCCTCAAGAAACTCAGTTAAAAGGAAGCGGTGTGCACTACCAGGTACCCCCAGAGGAAAAAGTACACAAATTATCCAGTTTTAGTCAGTTCCAGTGGCACAGAACAAAGCCCCATGGCCTTTAAAAGGACATTTCACATAATGGTTTTGTCCGTGCTTCACCTGCTCATACCCAGGGGCAGATCAGAGCCCACAAGCTCCTGAATAGTTTTAAGGGATGATTGCAGAAAGGATGCATGGCAAAGTAAATTATTCTGGATTTCAGGCACATGAACAACTCTTAAACCTCAATCCCATTATCTTATGTTTCTGATTTAAACAAGACTCAAGAGAAAATCAGAGGATACCAAGAGATGTGGTTCATCTGGAATTTAAAACGAGAAGCCTGTTTTGAAAGTTAAGACATTTATAAGGTATATATTTCCCAATTTATTGCCCATCACTTTTTTATTTATGCAAAATAATAAAAATTTCTCTTGGGCAACAATTCTACAGATTAGTACAGAGAGAAAGATTTTTTTCAAACATTCGGCCTTGGTTTTCATTTCTTATAATTGTCCCAGGATTCTAAGCTGTACCCTAATTATACCCTAGGTATATAATTAATACCCTAGGTACTATCCTAAAATAATCCTCTCTGTCTTTGCTGTCTGCACCCATCTAATTCTCCTGGGAAGAAAAGATGTTAATAAAATAGATGAACTATTGTCATTTTCCCCCCAAAGCTTTAATAGAAAAGGGAGGACAGCTGAAGGGCAAATGGAGATTCTTACTAATTCCAGAATCTTTTTACACAACTCTTACCTTTTTCTCCAAGCTTTCACAAGCTATAGGCCTTTTTCTCCCAGTTCTCACTGCCCTCAGTATGAGTGCTACTGAACTTAGCCTGGTGTTTATACTTTACTATTATCATGAAAAATAGCATTTGCCCTGTGGACAACATTACAGCAGAGATGCTGCTCAGTAGCTAGAGAGATCCCATGTGAATCATCCGTTTCTCTCCTCTGGATCTCAAGGGAGTGTGAATAGATAGTTTCTTTCTGAATATGCTGTGGTTCAATATATGGAGTAAGTTTTCCACAAGAGAAAGACTTTTGTACCTCTCCAGTCAGCCAGGTGTTATCTGCAGCTGTAAATAGGGAGAAGTGTTGGGTACAGGCTGGAATGAAGTCCTACTAAAGCAGACAGATTTAAATCTTCCTTGTTCTTCTTCTTTTTTTTCATTTGGTCAATCAGCTCTGCAAGATATGACATTGACACGTTGATCAGTTTCCAGAACAGCTTGTGAAACAATCATTTACTTTTGACCAGTCTCAATTATATCTTATCTACACTAGGTCACACAGTCTATCAAACATATAACTAAAAATAATGGCAAGGGTAATTTGGAACTGGCAAATGCAATGTTACAAAAGGTTAAATTTAAATTTCCCTGGGGTCAAAGGTATTTAAGGATAATCGAGGCACTGGTTTGAAATACAGCATAGTTAGCTACCAGATGAAAATGATTTTTCTTGCAGCAATTACCATGGTAGTCCCAGAAGGGGTTTGTTATGTTAAAACAGCACTGAGACTACAGAACTGTTCACAGGCAGGTTTTTAGGCTGCTTTGGAGGGCCTGCTGTTTGCTTTTGTTGGCAAGCATGACCTGTATGTTTATTTTATTCCTTCTTTACTTCACATGGTGAATTTTGTTCTCTGCGTGTATGAGAGGATTACAAGCAATAGATGTTAAAGTTTCTGTTTACCTACAAGGCATGTACAAACAGAGGGCCTGATCCAAACCCCGTTATCATCAGTGCAAAGTTGAGTCATCATCTCTGAAAGTCTAGTCGCCTTTTTCAAGGTACCGAATACAAATAGATGTTCTTCAAGCACCATGTTTGAAAATTTAAATTATATTCTTTAGGGGGGAAAAAAGAGGAAACTCTCTTTTCTTTAATTTCCCGCTTGTTGATGGGTACTTTTTTTAAGGGCAACTTTCTATTTGAATTAACTTGAGCTTTAAACTTATATGTCATCAAAGATTTTACCACGGCTGTGGCTGGAGACCAGTTTTCCCTGGAAGGATTTATGAAGCTGTTTTTTCAGTGACTCCTAGCAATGTGAAAGACAATTCTCTGACCTGCTCATCCTTATGGTGTATTTCCTGCTTATAATGTGTATTCTTTGGTGAACAGAAGGAATACAGAACAACGTCAACATCTCATTTGCCAAGAAAATCAGTAAAAGAAAACCATACAAGAAGAGGGCCAGCCCAACAGCAAGGATGGAAAAGAAGCACACGATATCACACATGCATGGAAATAAGTCTTCACATGGTGCATAGGAGACCTCACATTCCTCTCCAGGGAGTCAGCAGGAGGTAAAGAGCAAAACAGCCTTTGTGTAACACATGAGCACATCCTGTAAAGAGCATATATAGACGGTGAATCTCTCTAAAAACTGATACTTAGCATGCTAAGCAAACAAACAAGCAGCTGAATACATGTAAATTAGATGAATGGCTTGGGTATAGGAGACAGGAACCTCATAAGTCAAATGATTCCCAGCTTCCAGAAGGATTTGCATATAGCATAAGGAAGGACCTTCTGCAGATGCAGGTTTGCTAGCAGGGTCTGTGCCTGGGGAGCTGCGCCTTTGTGGAACTGCCTGATTGGAAGAACAAATTAATAGACTGAGAAAAAAAAATCCACTTTCAAAACTTCAAAATGCAAGTTCCTGGATACAGTGTGTTCATTTTCTTGCCTTGTGTGTTAGTTGGTTAGGTTGCACTTTCCTGGTTGAAGCACCTTGCTTCCCTGCTCGGATACTTTAAGTCAGCAACCAAGCAATATTTTCTACCAGTGGGAGCTATGAGAAAGAGACAATTCCAGTGGCTGGGCACTGGAATAGGATGCAGTTACCCAATTATTGCTTGCCTCTGTTGCTCATTTATTAAACAAGAAAAAATTTCCAAGTTGTTTGTAAGGTCTTCAGAGTAAGAATTGCCCCTAATGTTTGTCAGCACAAAGCCTAGCATGCTAGATGACGTGCCTGCTATGTGACTCTGCTCTGCAGACAGAAATAATAACCTTCAGGAGGAGGGCTCTCTCACTGTACTCTTCTTTTCACAGAGTACTGAGTTGTACTCTGTTGATGCTGAGTCAAAAACATGCACTTTTCTTCCATATTCATTACTGTGCTATTTGGAAGGCTCAAGGACGTGAAGCGAACTTTAAGCTGAGAAGATGTTAACAGAATGTAGACATGAAAATCAGTGTTTCTGCCTCCATCTGTTTCTTGGGTCTCAAAAAACACAAGTGCCTCTGTAGCACAGTCAGTACAGTGACAACTTCTGGGCCCAGTGGGCAGACAATTTTAGCATCCTTTTTTTCAGAAAGACTGCCAATACTGAAACCTTGTCACTGCCATTTGTAGTACACTTTTAATTTAACACATCAAGATAAAATTGTTTCAGCCCACTGCCCAGCACTTGCCACCATGACTACTGATCTGAAGCAATGTTCTCAAGCATACAGAAAATGGGTGACAGAGCCTACAAAATGGAAAAAAAAAAAAAAAAAAAAGAAAAAAAAGAAAAAACAGAGCAGATTAAATTAGAGTTCTAACACAACTTAATGGGCTAGACACTATGACCTCAGTCTTTTGGTCTTTCACATGGTCATTTGATAACCAGGATAGATAATACAGCTGCAGCATGGACAGAAAAAGAGGGAGGGAAGATTGAGAAGGTGGATGTACAGCTGTTAGGGAACTATGGTGTCATGTCAATAACCTAGTAACCTCAAATCTCCATCCTTGCATTGATCAGTACCTGTTACAAAGAAATGTCCATGTCTGAAAACTAACGTACTGCTGTCCAGCTTTTTTGCAGTGTGTTCTCTGGAGGCTTGGAAGCAATTCTGAACTGAGGGACTTCCTCCTTACTGCTCTATCTAAGCTGGTTTGCATTACTGAGAAGTCCTTCAGATACTTGAGTATACAGTCTCACCATCATGTTGAGATGTTGTCCATTTGGGCTGTCTTCTGGCACCATGCCACCTCCACCATGCAGAAGGCCTGATAAAAGTGAGACATTTAGTTTGGTTTAGAGAAGACTCTGAGTTTTTTTACCAGACCTGCTACCATGACAATTTATATCAGCCTGAAACTTGCTCTAAGTTGTCATGAAAACTGTCTGGGACTGTAGCATGAAGTTAGCAGTGATTTCACTACTACTCACCTCTATTCCACTAAGGTGTCACCACAGGGTGGACAGAGGAGCCAGAGGGGACATGCAATTGATTACCAGACAAGACAGATGAAGAGCAGTTTATAACTTACCAAGTGGGTTCTGCACAATCCTTTGATCTGTGTTACCCACTCTATTGTTAACACCTGTGCAATGCTCAATAAAACACTCCCACAAGCCCTTTTTGGTATCTCCAATGCACATTCTGTTATATTTCCCGGCGATGATGCAGTGCATAACTCATTTAGAGGGGCATGTGAAGTGTTCATGAATGACAAATTAAGATTTAGTTCAAACATCCCTGATGGGGTCTTGGTGCATTTTACCAGGTTTATAGATCTGTTTCCTGGGAATGTACCTTATAAAGTTGCATTTGTGGGTTGTTTATTCAATGAGCAAAGTGATCCATTATGTTTTTGTCACTGTTTTAGACATGAATGGAAGGTAGGGAAATGAGTGTTGTAAACACCTCTTCTTTCCAATTTTCACAAGAGTGAAAGTTGAAGTACAGCAAATGGAATAATCTGTTCAGGATTGCAAACTGAAGCAGAACAACACATAATCAAGAGCATTTAATTGTGTCCTATTTCTTCCATCCTGGGCATCTGGAGAAACAATTTTTTTCTAAAAATCTTTGGTTGATGAAATGTGGTGTGGGAAAATGGAACACCTAATTTTGAATGGAGAAAAATTAGTTTTAGTCTTAGTTATTCCAGGGGTTGTGAATGAAAGGAAAGATTATCCCTCCACTCCTTTCTTTCAGCATTTCTCTGGAATTTTTATTGTGGTCCAGTGTGGAAAGTAGTTTAGTGTTTCCAGACCAGAGGGCAAAATGACCAGTCTGTCTCATAAAAGCATCCCATTCTTGATATACTTCTATTATAATTTTGAAGACGAAGTAGGTTTTGATAATGGGCCTCTGGCTTCTGTAAGCATCAAAATCTTCTGAATTTCCTCTATTGCAAGGTAAATTTTTGCTAGTACTATATATCAGACTAAATAGTACAGTGGGAAATTAGATTTAGTTTGCAATGTCACTCTTTGAATGTTCGTTGTTTTTTTGTAACCAGAATGTCATGCACCTCTGTTGGAGGCCATCAATCACAACTATTTCACTCACAAGCTAGCTATCAAATAATTCCTTAAACCAGAACAATGAAAAGATCTATTGAAAGTTCTCAGCTCCAGACAGGCCAGAAGAATTTGTGGAATTCCAGAAGAAGCTGAGGACAGATCCATGTTCTTTCACCCTTGCTGTGTACCACATTTCTAAAGAGCAATTCTGTATTTTGATCTATTTTCTATGGATGGCCTCAAGGATTTGAAAATCCTTTACAAAGTCATTTCCTTTGGAAAAATGGAGAAAGGCAAAACTTTCCAGGCTCCTTCTTGCCCCACTGAAGGGTAGGCACTTACTCTTGAGTGCTGTGGGAATAAATGTGCCTATGTAGGCATGCAGCACAGGCTGCAACAGCACTGGGATTGCTCTGAAGGTTGTGTATTTCACATACACTCTGCACTTCAGGCTTGGCAAGATCCAAGCATTTTCCCTACTTCCCTTTCCAGTACAGACACAAAATATTCATTGATGTGGGTAAAGATGTGTCAGGAGGCAATGTGTTCATTCCCTCTGCCACAGGGAGTTGTTCTGCAAAGTTGTTAGTCTCTGGTAGCTTAGCTGATTCCTTTCCCTGTGTGTTGCAGGAGCATCCAGAAAAGCTTACAAGATACTTAGGGTAAAACCCTTTCCATTTGCGGCATAATCATGTCTGGCTCAGGAAAATTCACTGGATTTAATGTGGTAAAAAAGAAACTTCCTTTTCTGAGCTCTCACTCTCTCTCAAAACAGATTGATCAATAAAGCAACACAGTAAGAGCGAAGACCTGTTTTCAAAGAGGAAAATATCTTGTGAATAAGCCACTGGCCTGAAACTCAAGAAAATGTCTTTGCTTATCACATGTTTGCTGACAGAGAATCCTTGCAAAATGCTGGATTTCCAAGAACAGATTGCTGAACTCCTACTTTCATCTCAGGAAAACTGCAGCCAATAAATCATAAAACCAGAATTACAGAGACTTTGTTTTGGGGTAAAATCAAAACTAGAATTAAACATTCCACTTTCAGAAGATAAACCTCTAATCCTGGACTATAGAGCCAGTGAGACACAGCCAATAAATAAATTTTGCCACTAAAAATAAAGGGCAAATTATCTGGCCCTGTTAAACTGTCAGATTTTTTTCCCTTTTATGCACTGTTCCTGTAGAACCCCAGATTCAGAGGGGGCTGAGGTCAGATTTTTCTCATATTCTGTTTATTCTTCTCCGAGCCCCTTACAGTTTAGGGCATCCTCAGGATGAATTCTTAAGAGCAAAACTTTACTCTTTGCTATTGATGGAATTAAAGGGTCAGTTGGCACCAGTCTCATTCGAGACAGTATTGGAATGAAGCATTTTGAAATACCGTGTGCTTCAATTCCTTTCTGCTTCTTGTTAAAAGAAAGGTGAAGGACAACAACACTAAGAAGACAAAGGACATAGAAGCCTGTATTTACATAATTTACTATTTACATAACTTGGAATTTGAATTTGGTCTGCAGTCTGGAAGGAATTTTTTTCCCTATGTAAGATTGTTGTGGAATTGGGAAGAATTTTCTTTACAGGTAGTAAGAAATAGCTTTTTCCAGAAGTATGTCTTTTAAGAAATGCACTCACAGCTGACTAGTGTACTGGTGATATCCCTGTCCTCTCCTGATCCCCCTTTGTGACACATTACATTTTTGTGGATGTTGCCTTTAAATAAGTGTAGAGAATGCAGGAAAAGACGTTTCAGGCTGTGATACACAAAATGGGCGTTCTGTGACCACTCCCCAGACAAAATGTCTCCCAGAGGTTCCTGTGACTATGGGGAAATTACGTCCAACATTCCTATGCAGCCTTTAAAAAGAAATTTTGAAATTTAAATATTACTTTGTTTTCCATAATTGCAGCCAACAGCTGTGATCAACATTCAAGTAGACCAAAGAAAAAGATCTTTCAGTCTTAACATATTTCCTAACAAGTTAACTATCTCGGGCAAATTTCAGATATGTGCTGCTCCACTCCTCTCTATTAGAATTCATTCCATGCTGTGGATTTTAAACTTATGCTGTCAAATTTAGTCATATTGTATTTTACAAAAGATGGGTGCTTGTTTGCTTCATTCTTAAGTTAGGCTCATTCATTCTTGGAGATAGCCACTGGCATCGAAAAAGGAAAGAAGTGTGAACTTTTTGTAGTAAGGGTCTCTTAGACATCACTTTGAAGACAGATACAGCAATAAATTTAAAATTACACGGAAAAAAAAAAAAGGAGTCTTTGATGGTTCTTCTTAATAAACGAAAATGGCTTGGTTCCAAACCTGCAAGAACTCAAATTTTGAAAGGTTTGTATTTTGAGCTTTCTGTGTTCCAATCCCTCACAATCATGAAACCCAGAGTGGTGATCCACTGCAAAATACTCATTTCTGGGGATGTGAAAATAGGTGCCTCTGATGAGAGTTGTATGAAACCCAAAAACCTTTCCTCCAGTGGAGTGATTGCTTAATATCCTACTAAATTATACTCCTGCCTCTAAGTACGACTATTAGAAGTGATCCTTAAAGATATTTGGAGACCGTGGTTTACGTGTAAGGCAAACAGATTGCATTTGTAACATTTAACACACAATAACGATAATAAAACACACTGACGTGGGTTTTCTCTGTAAACAGTCTCTTCTGAAGATAGAGCCAGTGAAATGTTTTGAGAACTTTGACATTTATAGCTGTATTTATAATCTCTTTTGGATCATTTCCTCATGGAATCACATGTTTGTGTATTTTAAATTCTCTGGAGAAATAAAAATGTTTAAACAAAATAATGATGTGATAGGCACTTTATGAGGGCTTGTTCAACACGCGCACACGTACAAGCAAGGCTGGGTTTGTTCTGAAGTCAGTGAGTGGGAGTTTTGGAAGTGGATATCAAGGGGAGAGCCTCTTCACTGGAATGATTAAAAAGAGAGGAAAAAAGCAAGTATACCCAGGCCTGCCACAGAAGATGGGACTTGCTGTCTGAGAAGTAACATGGCAGTTGTTACG
Organism: Melospiza georgiana; assembly: GCF_028018845.1. Lineage (NCBI taxonomy): Eukaryota > Metazoa > Chordata > Aves > Passeriformes > Passerellidae > Melospiza > Melospiza georgiana. The sequence continues at coordinate 36,924,507 of NC_080430.1, read as the reverse complement.
CTTGCCGTACCAATATGAAAAAGAGGTAAAGAGGAAGGAGATACTCTTATGTTCGTATGCATACATATGCCTCGACATGTGTAAATGAATTCACACTGGCACACATCACATAGGCACTTGTATTAGTGCGTAATTCACAGTAGATAATTTATTTGCCAGTCTTTCTACTAATGGCACATACGTGAGCAGACTGCTTTTTTCTGAATGTGACTCTCATATTGCAGAATAAGAGGAGGCTTTTACTGTACAGTGAGAGCACAGGTATTTACTGTGAATATTTGAGACTGGATGTTCAAATTCTGGTTGTGTGTGTTTCCACACAAATCACATGGGGTTTTTTTCCTGTTTTACATCAATGGCTTAACAGGAAAAAGTAAAAATATTTTTTAATGGAAAAGTAAAAATATTTTTTTAATAGAAAAAAAAAAAAGTGAGAACTATTTCCAAAGGGAAAGTACAGACAAATAGGATTAGACTCGTATAAGTTGAGTATATTTTTCCTGGGCAACCCAACCTTACTTAAGGCATCATTCAGCTACATGGCTAGATTGTCACCCATATTCCCCTGCCCACAAGAAAGAAATTAGTCATTACAGCAGGGGACAGAGAAGCTGTCTGCCAAAATTCAGGAAGAAAAAGCCCTGGGAGGCCCGTGCCAGTATTGCCTTCAGCATAGCTGTGTCTTCACAACGCAGACCCGTATCGCCTCTAGAGTCTGGTGGAGGGGGATTGAATGCCTCATTCCAAGAGCAATCACATATCTCAGTTCTTCCAAAGTGCTAAAAAATTGTATAAGCACAGAGAAGCAAGTTCATTTTTAAACTCAAGCAAACGCTCACCCAGAATGTTTTACAATGCTCAGTTTAGCTTTCTCTTCTATTTTTTTCATATTCAAACAGCATCACAAGCATGTCAGGAGTGTTTCTAAAAAGAAGAGAAGATACAAAGAGCTTGTGCGCCCTGGAAATTTTTTTCTATGTCAGCTTCAAAATTCTCACCAAAGCTGTGTAAGAAGCTTGCTAGAACAGCACCAGATGCTCAAGTGTCTTCACTAGTTGGAAAATGATAGCAATTCAGGAGCTACACATAGCTCCCATTGAAGTCAGTGATATCAGATCCCCACTGATATAAGGAGTCACTGGATGAAACCCCATCTTTGTTAAATAAGTTCCCCTGTCTACCAACTAGAGAGAAAAAAAGCAGATATGGTTGAAAATAGAGGCTGTTCCAGAAGGAATACTGAGTTTTTCAAGTCTATTAGATGTTCTTGTAATACACACCTTTTCTACTGGGGATTTCACAATACTTAGAAAGACAGAACTGTTTGCAACTCTTCCCTGAAAAATTAAAAACTCAACTGTTCTTTCTCTCAGATGTTGATTTTGCTCCTGTTCCTAGCAGCAAATACATATTTTATTCTGTGGTATCTGGTGAAAACTAGGAAAACCTCATATAGCAGAGGAGAAGCACACAGATTCTGGGACAAAATGTGTCATTATTTAGCCTATTACTGCCCAAATATGTCTTAAAAGACAAGAATTACTTTAGCCTTGGCTTGTGGATGAAGAAGAATTGTCACTAAGAAGTAGTTCAAGGAATGGAATGACTTAAGCAGAGATCTCTGGGGAAGGGAAGAGAAAACAGAGGGTAGAATTCTAGCATACAAAGCTCATGTAAATAAAGCACTGACCTTTACTTCTGACATTGTTTCAAGTCCAGCTTTCTCTCTTAAGTAGAAGTAGACAAAGGTTGGTAGAGAGATTTTATTCCCCTGGGACGTGTGTTAGGCCCATCAGACATCCCAAGAGAAATGATTTGAAAGGTCACAAGATAGCTGCTGGCTATCTTTTAGCTGCGGAAGGGCCTCCAAACTTCACTTATTTATAGAGTTCTCCTGATGATTGAAAACTATCATTTGTCATTGTTTTGACCTCTTAACAAGTACTCATCTGGGTTCCACACTGAGCCAGAATGAGCAAGAAGGTAGCAATTGGCAATTGTTCATCAGCTTTATCATGCTAGGCACTCTGTAAAATGAAATCATATTCTTCCTCTAAAGTACTCTGCTGCCCCACTACATGTACTCAGTGAAGTTCTCAGTTATTCCTTAGAAAATAGACCCAGAATTTTATTAGAAAATTATTAGAAAATCCCACATATTAGAAAATCCCACTGTAGTTCTCAGAAAACTGTAGGAACCGTAATTGTGTAAACAATGTCTAGGTAAGAAAAATAATTCCTGTGACTCATGCAGACTGTGAGATATTTAATATTTTTAGATGGCACACCACAGGCTTTAAAGAAGCCTACATACACCACTATCCACTAAAAAGATGTCTTCTGAATTTTTTTCTTCTTCTCACCATGTGTCAGATTTCTTTTTTTCCTCATGTATTTTCTCTCTTACCATTCTTTCTCCCTTTGCGTTCATGCTCCTACATCCTTCTTTTCCTTCTCCTTATCTGTTCATCCACACCAAGGATCTGCCGCAATAAATTACATATTTTTGGCAGAGAGTGTGCAGTAGGATAAAAGAAGATGTGTTCCTTTGTTTTTCTTCTGGCCAGATCTACATGTGCTGAGCTACTCAGAGATCAAAACCCCAAAACACTTTCCATAAGCCACTAAACACTATGCAGTTTTTATTAGAGATGTAAAATGTCTCAGTATTACAAACTCAATTCTCCAACCCCATCTTTGACCAGAAGAAAATATCCCAACCTTTTTTAAGTAGAATATATCTACTTAAGTGTATCATAAATGACTGAACTAAGTGAATCAATAGGCAAGGGGGGTTTTCATTTATGGACAGAAAGAACTAATCGGTAGTAATATGATTGTTCTCTGTAGAAAATGGGTAAGGTATAGAGTGCTGCTGTGGAGACATAGGCAGCATTAGTCACTGTCAATATTCTCAGAGAGTTCTACCTATTGTGATGAAGCTTTATAAATCTTTGTCATGTCTTCAGTGCAATAGACACACAAATCTACTTAGAGTTCAGGTAACATATTAACATAAATAGCCAAGTACCAATAGGAGATTTGACAATTTCCTTTCAGGAATGGGGGTTAGATTATTAGGTGATATTGTGCTGTATTATCTTCTGGTTTTTATTCAGTGATCAGTGTATACAAGGAAGAAAAGCAGGTTTAAGAGATACTCACAGATGGCATTAATAGTAGATTGAACAATAAAATAATATGCATAATTTAAATATGAAGATCGTGTCTTCCATTTATTAGAGGAGCTACTCACCTGAATACTTTCTAAATGTTATTCAAATAACATGCTTTTTCCTTATAGATATTTATTGTATCCAAGCTGATCATACTCTTATGAGTCTTATAATTCTGGGTCTTATGCTCTCTGGTTGCCAACTGAAACAAACCCATTGACATGACATAAATTCACACTAACTGATGCTTTTGTCCCCTCTCATCCAGGGCTTGGATGCAGTTGTCTCACTTATTGCTACACCAATTATATCAATGTCTAGGAATGGATGCCCAAGAAGTAAAGGAAAATAACTGGTCTGGTCTAAGCTATTTTTGAGTCATATTGCAGAATGACTGGACTTGGTTCCAATTAGTAACAGCCACAAGTGCTGTAAAAATTCACCTACAGTGTCAGTTAAGGGCTGAGACCAGCCCCTGTTTTACATTGGCATGTTGATTGGCTAGTATTAGCTCTTTCTTCTCTCCAGCTCTTGTCTTTTCAGGCAATGCTAACTCACACCTTATAGGTCATGAAAGGTCATCAATGGGGCACTTGTCCTCATGAAAAGAAGATGAGCAAGTAAGTCAATAAATTCTTTTCAGAGTATACTGAGTGTCTGGCCCCATCTATCAATGGAACACAGTGTATTTTTCTGAGTTCCTGTTCATTGTAAAATATTATTTTAGCAGATGTTCCCAGAGGCAGAAGGATTTGATCCACTGTCCCAACAGGCCTGGGAGAAAGATGTACAATGATAAAGAAACAAGAGCTAAGAAAAATAAATCTATGTAGACATTTTGATTGCTTTCTGGGAGGGGGAAAAACAAGTAAAAGCAAAACAAACAGCAAAAGAAAAAAAAAAAAACAAAAAACACCCCACTCCTTAAATATTTACTTCATTACGATACTTTAATATTTGAGGCCAATGTATCAGGAAGCAACTATTTGACTCAGGACTTGAATAAGATCCAGTGATAAATAACCAGAGTAACTGCACAGTGAATACATCAAATTGTGTGCATGCAGAAGAGACACGGAGAGAAAAAAAAGTGTGTACAATTATACTTATGCCCAAAAGTAATTATTGAGTGGCCTGCACTCTGGTCTGGAGGACAAAAATAATCATGTATTTTCCCATAAAAATAACAAGGTAATTACTATGTAAACACTATGTCTCTACATGGCAATTACTGCAGGCCAGGTTTTGCTCCCCCTACTCAAGCTGACTGCTGCTACCAGGAGAACTGGCCCCCACCTCCTTGTACCACAGCTACTATTTGGAAACTGTGTACTGAGTATGAGTAAAGGTGACAGCCTTGTGTAATTAAATGGTCAGTGAGCAATTACTATGTGAGTAAGCATAATGGAGCACTGCAAAAGGATCTCTAAGCAGAGGACCAAACATATTTAAATGCTGCATTATTAGAGTCAACCGGTCCTGCTTCCATTGTCAATAAAAATTTCCTCGCACCATTTTTTTGTTCTATGCCCCTTTTAAACAATTTTTGGGTTAAGGAGCAGAACCACAACAAAATAACAGAAGCTAAAGGTGCATGAGAAGGGGTACATTGATCTCTCCACAGCTCTGCTGAGCAGGTACATGTATGCTGGTAGAGTCATCTCTGAGCCCGAGCCAGGCCTGTGCCAGGAGCAGGAGGAGCACTAGCCAGCAGAGGTGGGTGGCATGCAAAATTTTGAATTCCAGACTGATTTCTGAAAGCTGTTCCAACTGCTATGTGTCTTGGTTACCCAGCCACAAGATCAGAATATGTTTATTTTCTTTTTTGTCTGGGATGCTGTGAGAGTGAAATCCATTGCTTAAACATCAAGCAGTGAGGACCTGCAGGGACAAGGTTGCCATCCATAGAAAGATTTTTCCTCCTCCTCAGTGAGCCTCGTATGTATTCCTTTGAGCTTTTCAACACTTGTATAAATACTGTGCCTCTGTTTTTATTTGATTGCATTTGAGGATCTCAAAGCACTGTGAGAACTCTAATGATCTTGGTGATACTGTTCCTGCTCTTGTTAAAATCAATAGCAACACACCCTTTGATATTAGTAGCAACACAGTCATGCCACAGGCTTTATAATATGTTGAGGAGGAAGGTATATATCTCATGTTTCTTCCAGTCAAAAAAATAAAATATTTTTCCTTAGGAGCAACAGGGATGGAGAAGCTTCTTGGAGATTGATTATGTTGCTACCAAAGCAAGCAGAATTGGACCTCTTGATAACAGTGGTATGCCTGAATCACCAACCTCTACTCCCTGTGCTGGGGTATGCAACAGTGGTCAGTTGTCACAGCAGATAAAATGAAGAACCAATAAGCCAAAAATTTCTTAGTATAGAACTGAGACATTATAGTGTCTAATTGACAAACTGTCTTAAAAGGTGTTCGTGTTTTCTGAAGCATTCTGTCACAAGACTGTTGTCAGGCTTATTATAAATGTGACCCACCAGCATCTAATTGGTATCCCAATATCTTTAAGCTGTGACCTAGAAAGAAAGAGCAGAGCAGAAGAAAGCAATAAAAAAAAAATCTTGTCCTGGTCCTAGAGTGGTAGGGCAAATGCCTGTTCCTGTACTGTAAATGCATAAACAGCTCTTTCTCAGCTGCGATTTAATGTTGCTATACCTTTGATTGCAATTACATTGAATCACATTGCAACAAATCTTTGTAATGCCAATCCCATCTTTCCACCTCATTGACAGCTCTGGAGATGCATCTGAAATTCATAGTAGCCTCATAGCCTATGGCAAGAGAAATCCATGCTGCTAAAATTTTATTTTAGAATTCAAGCTGGTTTCTCTCAGCCTAGGATGCTCTGGTTTTAATCTTTTGCTGCCTAGCACAGTGTATCAAAATAACCAGCCAATATTGTTAAACTGTCAGGGGTCCTCACTGCCGCTGAATTTTACCAGTATAAATAAATATTGTAACTTAAAGAAAAAAAGCATCCCTCTGGACAGAATTTTCAACATTAATAGAATTAAGAGGAGGAGGGTGAAATTGTGTATAAACTTCAACTTGATAACAGCCTTCTCCTTTCCTTTTTCCTCTTTTTTTTTTTTTTTTTTTTTTTTTTTTTTTTTTTTTTTACAGAAAGAAAAGGCTTGAGTGGAATATTCAGGCTGATTTACTGCTCAGGCTGATAGGGACTCCAGGCTGGATCCCAAAATTTGAACACCGTTCAAAGGGAGAGATATTTAAAAATCCCAGAAAAAGAGATATTTCCAAATTAATGGCATTGCCCAAATGCCTTGGCTCCTTGCACCCCACCAGGAAGGTTTATTATTTTCTGGTAAAATGTTGCTTGAATGGGGAGTGGTAGTCAGTGATGCGTCAGTGCTGCTCTTTGAAGACATTAAAAAGCTGAATGCACAACAAAGAACAGATGTTCCAGCATGCTTTATTTATGCACCCATCAGCAATCTTCCAATGACCACAAAACACAAGCTTTTTTTTTTTTTCTTTTTACTCCTCACAATATTATTTTCTGATCAACTCACACTCTATTTTTCCTCCAGCTGAAGTCTTACGTGAATTTGGGGGGGTGTGTGTGCATGCACGCGTTTGTGTGCGGGTGTGTGTGCCTGTGTGTGTGCCTGAGCCTGTGCATGAGCGTGTGTGTGTTCTTGAAAGTCTGCTTCCATCAAAAGCAGCCTTCTATTGAACTGTCGAACAGGTGTGGATTCTGCAATTAGATCACATTTCAGAGAGAGAGAGACACTGAGGGTAATAATGGCGGTGAATTCTTCATAGTCAGATGCAGCACCATAGCGACCAGTAACAATGAAGAATAATAGGTATTAGTATTAGGGTGATTATTTTTAGTTTATAGAATCATTTGATTGAATACTGCCATAAGGCACCGTTAACGTGTGCACAGCGCTTGCCAGCTGTAGAGCAAACTTGTTTTACTGGCACTTATCTGAAATTCTCATCTCTCCCCCACCCTCTCTGCTCACAATTGGAATGAAAGTAGCGATTAGGAAGTGAGATGTAATGCAGATTAAATGTTATGATGGACTAAGATCCTGATAGGTTATTAAAACTCACTTGCATTTGGTGTTTTAAAGGCATAGTGTTTGCGTATTTTTCTACCGGTCTACATCTTTTGGAGATGAAACAAAGGGAACATTTTAAAAATCCACTCATAACCAGGAGGCTTTTTAATAGTGAGTTTCCAAATTTATGACCTTCCTGTGTGTGCTTTACACCTGTGTGTTGTAAATACATATTAAGTATGGAGAAACTGTGTTACCAGTAACCATGGATCTGATTTAAACAGAGCTAAGGCCTCTGCACTGCAGTGGGCCAGATCCTCAGCTGATGTAACCTGGCATCTCTCCACCAAACTCAGAGGTGCTACATAAAGTTATACCAACAGAGGATCTGCAGCAAGGGGAGAATGACAGCCTTAATTTGGAATTTCCCTGCATCTGTTGGTATAAATCAGAGGCCTAACATTATTGTCACATAATAGTCTGGTGTAGCAGAGGTGCTGTGAATTTTTAAACATAGAGAGAACTGTTGATCTATTGTTCCTCTCCCAGCCTCCTCCCTCTCTACTTTCAGCTGGCATTGTAAGGAAACAAGAATATTGCAGCGTTGGACAACATGGAAAATTCTGATCTCTGTTCTTAATAGATCTTGATATAGATGATTTGTTTTCTCCTTAGGCACAGAACTCGGTTGTTTCGAGACCCTTGGAAGTAACATAGCTCTTCCTTTGATGTCACCTGATATCATAAATATGCCATTATTCCTTCTGCAATAATAATTGCTATTAACAACAGTAGTAGGAGTATTTTATAATATCAAAAAAAAGCATGCTCATGGCTTCATCAGAGAGGTGAATGTCATAATCTATTTCTTGTAGACTAAGTAAATAAAGACTAAATCTCACTCAAAGACTTAGCATGCACTATGCAAATACCACATTCCAATTTCAGTTCTCTTTTGTTGATAATTAGAATTATTTTTTTAAAAAAGCATTATTTTTTCAAAATGCCTTCAATGTTAGATCATGGTTGTTTTATTTGCATTTGAGCCAAGGAAACAAGAAGGGTGTTATTACTTTTTCCCTTGACGTTATGACAGTGTCTATGCAGATGTTGCAATACCAACTTTTCTGTATGGCTCTGAATTGCAATCATACTGTGCATTTATTCATCTGATTGAATACTGCCACAAGGCACAGCTAACGTATGTTAGCAGTGCACAGTATGCATAGCCTAGTGCTCTTGCTTCACAAAAATGCCAGCAAATGCAACAGTGGGTACAGACCAAAAACCACGCACTGAATTTTGGCAGAGAATGGTGAAAAAACACCTCCAAAAGTTACATCCTGTGATGTAAATCTCAGTATGCCTTACACAAGTCACAAAAACAGCAACGGGAATCTGTAGCGTATGTATGCACACATAGTGTGCACTGACACGGTAATAAAACCACTATTGAAAATAGTATTTCACATACTTAGTGTGTCTTAGTTTATTTCTGTATACAAGCCATTCAGGTTTTTTTTCTGTTAATATTTTCTCAGGTTTTTGTTTCAGTGTTTGGGTTGATGGTTTGAAAAGCACAGTGCTAACTCTGCTACATTTTTTTCCTTTATACTTCTCAAAAATATGCTATAGTAATTTAATATGCTTTAAAATTTCAATGCTGATGAGGAGTTGCATGCCATTTTTTAGCCCAGTGAACAAAAGGCTTACTGAGTCACACATAGCCTATTCAAATAGGAAATGCAGATGCCTGCTAATTTATCTTCTCACATAAATTCCGTTTACCAATCCATACAAGAAATGCCCCCATGTCTTTGTAGTACTGCAACCAGAACGGATGCTGTCACTCAGGGGGGACATGTGACCATTAGTGCCACCACCTTGGGGAGCTCTTTAGCATACTGTCCTCCACTGCTGTAATTAAAACTAACAAGAGCAGTCTACAAAGGAAAATAAGAAAATGCAAAGAGAGAAACCTGCATATTACAGCTTGCAGCAAGCCAGAGAAAGAGAGTTGGGGGAACATTCCTATGCATTCCCAATATGCAGAGGAAAGCCAGATTTCTACAGAGCTTACCAGTGAGGAGAAAAATAAATACACAGACAAGACAGACCACTCACTACATAGGAAGATTATTCCCAGACCATTAGTTTAAGAACACATTGGTTAGAGAAAAATGCCCATTTTTTAAAGGAAAAGGAGAGGAGTGCTTCTGCGCTGGGAGGAATAAATAGAATCAAAATTCCAGTTTTTCTTCCCTTCTGTCGAAAGGGGATGCTAAAGAAGAAATTAGATATTAGAACCGGGGTGGGGCACTTTCCCCTGGGAACAGTTTAGCCAGCAAATACACAGTTTGAGGTTGACCACAGCTACCCACACATTTACTTTAAATTCAATGAATAGTTTCAGTTATAGAAAGACTCAAAAATAGAAGATGAGGTAAAAGCTCTTAAGATACACCGTTTTAAAAAGCAATATTGTGCAGTTCTGCTTGGAACATATTGCTTTGAAATTTAGTAAATGGTAGTTCTAATGGATCAAAAATGCCCAAAATAAAGGGAAATTTTATCTTGCAACAAAATGAAGTGGTTTCAATTTTACAATTCATACTTAATAAAGGGAGAACACGTCTGCATCTGGTCAACTGGAAATAGATCTTTACTCCTGGTTTTGCAACTCAGCCTCTGAATCAAAACTCAATACTTTGGTTATGATTTGACTTAAAGCCACGTGCTTGATGCAGCAGATAGACTTTCAGAAATGTCCAGCACCCAGATCTCTCTGACTAAGTGGTTATGGCTTCACCTTTGGATGGATGCAAGGGTTGATGGGCATGGGAAGACAAGTGGCTGCTTGTGTTTGCCCAGCTTAAGAAAAGTCCCAATTCCACTGCCACAGTGAGGAAGATCTGCAAGGCTGGAAAGCAGCAATGGAGCAACAAGCTTCTGAAAGCTACAGTTCTGCTTAGCTAAATCTTCTATTTCCACTCTATTCTGTCAAAACGCCTTTGGGATTTGGCAGGGGCACAGTGGTTATGGGATTAGCAGGGAGCACCTCTCAGAAATGGTGTTTTATATAGAACATGTGATATTTCTCCTCTAGTGACAGGACACCTAACCCCCATATCTACTTGTAGACCTAGTTCTCACAGTGGTTTTTCACCACAATCTGACATATAAAAGCAGATGGATAAGTCTGTAAAGACTTCACATGGAGGAAATGGAAGCACTTGAAGGATGAATGACTTATGACAGGCACTTAAGGTCTCGGCTGATTTAAAGGAACTTGTCATAAGCCAGATCCCTGAGAACCACTGGGCTGTCATCACTGTCATCATGGTCAAGAGAGTGCTGGGCTTTCAGCACTCTCCAGATCCAATGTGTTTGGGCAGCAATGTATATTTATATAGCACAGGGTAGAAGCTGAACACCAGCATCCCTTCACTACCAATGTCTTGTATGAATGTCCAGAGCTCAATAACAGTATGAAAATGCTGCAGTGGTGGTGATGGAGAAGAGAGACATGGGGAGGAAGAGAGGGAAGGGGGTGGCTAATGAAAGATCAGCAGATCTCATGAGATTGTGTATTTTCAGCATTACACCATCCTCAACACCAGCTCTTTCTACTGTATTTTAAAATAATGCCTTTAAAGAAATAAGCAGAAAGGGTCTCATAATCCTAGAAATAAATGTATTTGTTAACTGTTTCACTTTTTTTTTTTTTATGGAAATGTATGAAAGTAGAAAAAAGAGGCTGCCATGATGTTTTTTCTTGATGGAAAATAGCATTGTTTGATAAGCCTCATTGCTTTGCTGGTGCTTAGAAAATTAATTCCTTCTAACTCACAGATGAGTTGACCTTTGGCTGAACCAGTCTGCTGTCATTTTGGGACTCCATTTTTCATTTATTTCAGGACAAATTCTACCATCTTTGCTTCTGGTACAGAGTGCCTTACGTCTCATGATGTCCCATCAAAAATATGCTACTTAATGTCAGTAACTGGACTTCCTAGTCGTTATTTTGAGAAAACACTGCTTTAATTGCTAAGCACTTTCTCATTATAAAACAGATCTGGATACTGGTGTCTACAGACATGTTTGCACTTCATCTATTACTCTCAAAATAACTTGATGCAAAAATAGGTCACAGCAGTGGAGACATATATCTACTTTTTTGCTACACACGACATTATTTTTCTCCTGCTTAGGTAAAACATGTGTGTGCAGGAGGCACCAAAGGGAGCAGAAACATGGGAGAGTAATGGAAGTAAGAAAACATGGTGAAAACAATGTCAAAAGGAAATGATGATGACATCCACCACTGTGAGAAGAATATGCTGTGAAGTCAGATAAAAGAGTTTGCCTGTTTGAAGTCAGAGGTGTTGAGTAAATATACTTAATATGAATGTGAGATGGAGCAGCAGTAAAATACTTGATAAAAAGACAATACAAGCCACCTGGCACTTTAAAATCCTGTTATAATTACATTTATTTCACACTAATAATAAAATATGTAGAAATGATCTATATTATTTAGGCTTCTGATGTATCATTTGCAAAATCATGTAATACCCAAAAAGCTCTGCCGTCACCATGTCATTTGAGAAGCAGCTTTTAGCATCGCCACACATTGTTTTCACAGCTCGCATTATTAATGTGATCATCCTCTAACAGCTGTCTCATGAATCAACACAACCTGACTCCCTGGCAATAACAGTGGTAATCCCGACCTGTCACCATTTCACCATCACTGCCACAAATTTGGATATCATGTGCACGGCTGCTGCGCTGTGCAGTCTGGCGTGGGGTGCGTGCACACCGTGTTCGTGATGGCACAAAAGTTTGAATCAGTAAATCCATTCCAAGGAGACAACAAGGAGGGGATTGCCACAACTGTATGTGATTCACATGAAATGTTCCCCTATCACACTAATTTCCTGTACATGACCACAAAAGTCAAATACCTACAAGTGCAGTAGAAAAAGGAGGCCTGTGGGCTCTGTGCAATAGATCCAGTCTGACACAAAAGCACAAGTTCTTTTTACTAGCAAGAACTAAACTTAAATCTTACTAAGGATGCAGAAATTTAGCTCTCATTGCTATTTCCAAAATGCCATTGCTGGACTCCACAAAAATCTGGATTTTACAAATCTTTTTTGCAGGGAAATGATGAGATACTCAGTGGGGAAAAAAAAGAAAATGGAGAAACTTTAAAATTTCTTAGAGTCAGTGGAGAGGTCCTGAGGCAATAACATTTTTTATTTTTTAAATTTGGATGGAGAAAATATGTAAACTTAATTTTTCTCACTGAGAGACAGTGTGAGTTCTGGGAAAGCAAAAAATCCATTTCAAAAATACTCACAAATTCTGAAGGTGCTTGGGATGAAGATTTTGCTATCTATCCCTAGGATAGAGCATCCTTTATGTCAACTGATGTTGGTTTATTTCATTTCCATACTCAGTCCTCCATCACTTACAGAATGAAATAGTAGGTCATCCATATCAAGATTCCAAATTTTATTTATTCAGGAGCAGTTAGATTTTATGATTTAAGGCTCTTAATGGGTGCTGGAAATTTTTGCAGAAGAAAGATGATTGATGAGCTGTAAGGAAATGTATTGCTTTATAGGCAATTTAGATTTTTTGTGGAAAAGGATCCAAATAATTAATATAAACCCCTACATGTAAAAATGGGGTTTGAAGTCAAGATATATGATACCCGGAGGTGTACAAACCTGCATACAGTGACAGCTTTGTTCATAAAAATACCCAAGCCAAGCTATTTTTACTGCATGAACAGTACCCCAAAAGTACCCAGCCCCAGAGAGACACCGTTTTTTAGAAAACAAACAGTGGTGTTTGTTCAATTCTGTCGTAAAAAGAAAGGAAAGGAGAGCAGAGCAATGAAAGAAAAATGAGAAGACAATGGGCTTTCCTTGTCTCATATTACATACTCTCTCTTCCTTTCCTCCCCCCACAGCCAGCTAAAGCAACTGGCAGGTGCAGTATTGCTCTGCAGATGGACCAGGAGTGGCACACACACAGTTATACATGCCTGGCACACGCATATTTCCTGCTTTATATCACATGCCAGCTAGCCAGGCAGTAGCCAGATTTGAGAGGACATCCCCAACAGTTGTTGTGCATGGAGAGGAACCAGTCTACTGGCAGTGCACTATTAACACTTCTCCAAAAATACACTGTGCACTTAAGCCAGGGCTATAAATCTCATTTCCCCCCATTTTTTTACTGTCATACTTTCTTTGTCTTTGCTTCCTTGTCTTAACTACAGGGGATATGTTCTGGATGGGACAAGTCAGGACAGGTGATTCTACAGCCCTGGATTCCTTGAAACTTTATACACATTTATTACTGTTCTCCCAGTCCCTTGTCTCCCAGGCCTAAATCAGCTCTTTTTAGTCTGGGACAGGGGGAGAATAAAGGTAGAAGGGGAGACCTAAATTTGCTCATAAATGACCTCACAGATCACATTTATAGCTAAAGATGCAACTAATTATTTGGTAGGATTTACAAAATCATAGATTGAGACTGAAGGATCAAAGTTTGTGTGAATGAGACAGATTTACAAAATCATTGTTTCTAGAAATGTAAGTATTTTGTTAAATCTGGTCTGGTACATTTACAGATGTGCCTATTTTGTTTGAAATCTCATCCAAAACTCTTCTTAATTTCTTCCATTTCAAGGGTGGGAAAAGCGCTGCTGTGTGCATCTGTGAAAATATTGTGGACTAAGTTGTGCTAACAAAGGCACTGGAAAAGCAATGTCACCATCTCCCTACTAAGTTCTCCAGCCAGTGGAAACCCTGAGCAGTGGAGAATCAGTGGACCAATTCTCACAGCCAATCCACTCCCCACAAAGGATATAACCAAGAAGAAAGTATGTGAATCCATCAGGGATGTTCACAAGCATCTTAAAGCAAACTCAAGTTCCTTTTATGTGGCACAAAATATTTGAAAAAATGAGTTCTCTAGACAGAGAATATACCAAGGAAATATCCTACCAAAGCAGGCTTCAGCCAGTCTTAAGGCAGGAGAGATTCTGGTCAAAACACTTACCATTACAATTAAAAATAAAAATAAAAAAAAAAAAAAAAAAAAAAAAAAAAAAATTAAAAAGCCCACAAGAAGTTTGAACACAGCAATAAAAAATAAGAAGAAAACAACTACAAAGTTGGGTTCCCTTAAATCCTGACATTTATCACACCGTGGGATTTACTTTTACTGCAGTATTTAAAGGATTTCCTACTCTTAGACTTGGGAATACTGCAAATAGCACAGTAAATATAACTACTACGAGCAGTAAATGTCAAGATTTTAATGGTGCCTACTGTATGCCAGTTGGTTAGAGTCACCCATATGTGTCAACACGTAAGAACTGATTCTGCCCTCAGTTATGTCTGTGTAAACCAGGAGTAAGGGCATTTAATTTAGGTGAATTACCATAACACAAAACATTCTGATTTCTATGTGAAATCAGAATCCAGGTCTGTATGCAAAATCTTGTTTGGAAGAAAAGCATTGTTCTAAATCAGTTCTTTCCAGGAAAAAAAAAAAAATCTTTGTTGAAATCAAAGGACTGGGATAGGACATCAGGATCCAGCACATGGTTCCCATTGCAGGAGTGCTAGTCATGTGGGCAGAGATTGGCCATCACTTGTTATGCATTTATGTTTCTTGTAGATACGAAATCCATGAGGGCAGAGCCAATACTCCTTCTTTCAGAATAAGACCCCATGTCTACACATTATTAATTAGGGTATTAGACAAAAATAAATTAACTTCTCTGTATCCAGAGACTTTTAGTCCCTTCTTTTCCTTGAGTCGTGCAATACCCCAAACAGTATTCTTGTGCTTTAGAGAAGCTTTCTTTCCATAAAGCAGCATAAAGCCATGGAGGATATTGCAATAATGTGGAAACAGGTGCCACAGGCTCTGGCTCCAGTTGTGAAAAAAAAGTGTGCTTAACTCTGCTTAACAGACCAAAACCTTACTGAATGATAACTCTGTGAAGGCAAAGAATCTTCTTTTATATCAAAAGAGCTTTTTTAAAACACATCCTCTGAGGCCAACAATAAAGACAAGCCCCTTGCAGTTGACAGTGGCAGAGTTGCCATGCAAAGCCACCAGCCCCTTCCTGCAGTCCCACACATTCTTATGTCCTGCTGCCTCTCAGGCCAGCAGCCAGGTGCACACACTCCCTGCAAGGCTTCCTTGAGATAATTCACCACAACAAATCTCCAGTCACAATAGGTAACAAGATGGAAAATCATTTTGAAGTGCCTTAAACTTTAAAAACATGATGTGGCTTTGTTTCTTTCTGACATTAAAAAGTAGGTGTTAGATGGAATCTTGAGATTTGATTCTGAGTAAAGGATTCCAAAGTTTTGGTACAGCTAACCACATTCTCTTAGATATACCCCACTTATATTATCCAATAGAGGTTATTTCAGATCCTTCTATTTTCAGTCTGCCACACACTAAGTACTCATCATTTTATGACACATAGTTACATGGACTAAGATAATGGTAATTATATCTCATACTTCAAAGCAATTACCCAGTGAGGTGAGGAAGGGCTCCTTCTTCCACATTCTACAATAGAGTATTTGCAGCATGGAGTTATTCACCTTTCTGAGATGCATTAGCTATTGGTCAGAGTCAGAAGCAAGATACCAGATTTAATGGATTAAAGGTCTGATCCATTATCACACATCTTATAATTATCCAGAAGCATAAGTCTTTACAGTAATTAATCAGTGAGAGATTAGTGAATATTCCCAGTGGGAAGATACTAAGTCTGAGAAATAAGTGTAGTTTGGTGATGTCCTTAATTAGATATTGACTCATTATCCAGAACGCTTGTGTTTTTGGACATGATGGTCACATGCAAAAAAGAAAAAAAGAAAAAAATCCTATTTTCTTGTAGTCCTTAAAGAATAGAAGGTAATTATTCCAGAAATTTCCATATGAACTCTAGATACTCTGTGCTAGGGAATTCTGTTTTCAGCTTCTCTGTAGGCATGGATGTATTCTTGTAGCTGCTCTGGATGCAGCCAAAAAATGGAGGGGGTGGTTTGAACAAGGTTAAGCAGCTGTTCTGCCACTCTGACCCCCAGAGGAACTTCTCACCAGAGAAAAAGGAGCTGCCAGCCCTGTTACAGGGCCTGGACCAACCTGTCAATGCATAAGGGCAGGGGACCCTCAGTGCCCATCAAAGGAAATCTGAAGGTCCAGGGAAGAGATAATGAACACAAGGGAGAAAGGAAAAATAATTCCCTGAATTTTGACTCCTGGCTGTTAAGATCTTGAAACTCTGCATGAAGGTGGTCTGGGTTTTATCCCCCCAGTTGCCTTTATATCCAGCAGTTGAGCTCTGTGGAATACCCTGGTCCTCATGTTCTGCAAACAGCAGAAATGGGAGCCCAGTGAGACCTCTGTAGAGGTAGGTTTTCCTCCTTTTTAGTTTCCTGTATCCTAACCCCATGCAAGGACCATTGCACTGGGCTAACCAAGCTTTGGCTTTCCTACTCTCAAGGACTGAGCAGAGAATCATCTATGTCTGTGCACAAAGTCACAAAATCCTGTTTTTCACACCAGCAGACGGTGCCTATGAGGTGTCATTACTATTAGGTCTAGACATGAAGCATGTGTCCTTTTCATGAAAAACAGAGGTGTTCAATCTTTTCTACCAATATCCTACTTCATATTAACTTTATTTGGGATTTTCACACAAGGCAACTCCAAAGGAAACAGGTTTTCATAAGATTTCACAGCCCCTAAGGAGACAGAGAGCTAGAAGCACGTCTCGAGCCTCCTCCACGCCTTGTCTCACTTGCAAAGAAACGGGACAACACTGTGATGAGGTCTGTTAAAGGCTCCCTCAGCTCTTTAGTCGCCTCCTCTCATTCCTGACATTGTGTCCCCTTCCGTGTGTGGCACCATCTCACATTTCCTATACTCCAAATAACTTCTCACTCCTCCCTCAACTCCTTCCTTTGAGGAACCTTCCTTCCTTTTTCTCCTCAACACTCAGCTCATCTCTCTTCCCTCCAACTGAGCTGTGAGCTTACTGGAACAGGGAATATACTGTATTCTCAAAGAACTCTATAAACATGTTTAATAACAATCTTTTTGAACCCTTGATCTTTCCTGGATGAATCCCACTTAATCCTCACTGAGATTTTTATGAATGGATTTTCCTTACCCTTAGAGCAACATCTTTTTGCTAATATTTTTATGTCAGCAACTAAGTGGGAGATAGACTGTAGCTGCTAAAAATAAAGAATAAAAGACAAAAAACCACTAATTACTCAGATCAAAACAAAATCTGGAGAAGTGAGTCATAACTCAAAAGGAAGGGAAAAATGTCTTGCTTTTCACTGGGAAATGAAAAAAAAAAAAAACTACAGAGAATTAAATTCTTGTCCTCCTCTTACACTTAGGAGATTATTGTCATCTTTAAGTTAACCAAACTAGATCATACTGCAGCTCTCCCTTCTAGGCTACAAGTAAGAAATGAAAGATGTCACTAAAACACATACAAGTCACAAGGCAAGAAAGCCAAACAGCTTGAGCTTTACAAATGAAAGAGATGAAATTGCCATAGTATTAAATAAAAGGAAGAATTCAAAGCAAAGAACACAAACTACTTCTGACTATGTAAAGCCAATAAGATAGTACAACTGGTAGAAGGCTGGCTGCTTGTACACTGTGCCAGTTACTGAACTAGCATGCACCAAAATAATTCATAAATAGATATCTTCTGCTTTGAGCTCTTATTTTAAGAAAAATTTCAGTAGCATGCAAGCTATAAATACTTCTGGATCCATCCTTGATGCAACTACACTACAGTATTTGGAAATAAGTCTTTTACGCATTATTTAGTGTTTCAACTGTGGAAAAATACTTTCATAATACAGTTACTTAAGTGTCTGAGATAATACTCATGAGTCAAGTTCACAGATCATGTGAAGAATGATGTAGATATATATGGAACTCACCATATCTCACTCCTTCTATAGCTTTTCTTAATTCAAATCAACTTTTTCTAAATTACTGATCATTGATTTAATAGCCTTTTATATGTATCTGCTTGCATGTAGGCAACTTTTTTGCTATTGTTGAGTGTATTATCAGGTAGATCTTGTGTCCAAAGCTGGTAAAAGATAGTATTAGATGACTTTGAAGTTGAAAAAATTATCAGCACCTGTCCATTAAAACATCAGAAGTAATCCATCATTTTAAAAAATCACTTCTATTTATTATTTATTTAAAGGTTTATGGAATATGACAGTCTCAGAGAGGTGGGCTGAGATTAGCCCCTCAAGGAAAATATTCCACATCTCACTCCAATCTCCTCCTCAGATTGGAGGAGAGGAGGATAACCACAGGCCAAATAAACTCACTTAGCACACAACAGCTATACCCAGCAGACCATAACATGGACTATGTTTTGTTTGTGGGCTATTTATACATGCCATTACTAGAGAGAAGAGTCTTTCACTTGCTGAATCTTAGTCTGCTATGCACTGAGTACTTTAACTGCTATCATTACAATTGTTTACTCCTTCTCTAATGTATTATCAAATTGCATCAATTTTCATAATAAAACCTTTGCCCCCATATAAATAGTTTATTCGTGCAAATAACAAAAAGTAGGAAAAATTAAATGTTGGGGAGTTTTTTTTGGAGATTATATACACTGTGAAAGATAAAGGGTAAAATCAATTTATTTTTTTTTAATGCTTCTGCAACACAGCTTACACCTGTTGAAACCGGAGTTTGTTGATTTCACTCTGCAATCACAAAACCTGTCTTTAAAACTAACTTGGGGAGTGCTTCCATATTGGTAGCGTAGATATCAGGTACAGACATTCTCCCATCACTGCAAAGGTACACCAGTCCTGAGGCCCTCCCTGTCCCTCAGCTCTGTCCAGGATGACAGTTCTGTAGCAGAGAGTCTCTAATGCTGCTTGAAGGCACAATGCTCATTCCTGGTAACAGGATGGTCAAAGTTTGGAACCACAGACAAGCTGGTCCAAAACGGAGGGGCATAAAGACAGTGTTCAGATGGAAAGGCCAGCCTCAGTGAAAAGCACAATTAATGATGTTTTGAAAGAGCAGAAAGGCTGAGAGTGAACACTGGCCAAGCAGTTATATGGAAAGTAGCTGTATAGGATATACTCTCCAATGCATTAGTGGAGCAACTGAACAGTTGTTTTATTAAATGATATTATGAACTCTCTGATCATAATTGCAGCTGCTACTTGTATCCCAGTAGACTAATATGCTCTGTTTTCCCTGCTAAGGCACGTTTGGGACGATTGTAGGGGGATGCACATGGGCGGGGAGAAACTGCAGTGAGAAAATGTGCCAGGATTCCACAGTTCAGACAATATGTTACCAAATATTATAAAATGAAAAATAATTATTTGGAAGTATGTTCCCTATTACAAGCAACTTATACAAGATTAGCTTCCTGCCTATATTATGCAACAGATTTGCTCAGTAAAGGCTTTAAAAAAAAGGTGTGTGGGATACATACCCATAAGTGTCCACAGCTGGATGACTTGGTCTTATTTAACACACTCACATGAACGCCAGGTACTACAGGTACTTCCAAGAAAGTGCAGATTTTGGACAAAGAAAGAACTAGCCTGGTAAAAAAAAAAATGGAGGCCACAGCTGCCATTTGCACCTGCCAAGTCATATTCACATCTCATCATCTGGTAAAAAAATAGTCACATCCCAACACAGTTCTCCCACACAAATCTCATTCTATTAGGTCCCTTATGTTTCACTAGCCATTACTGTATGCCCAAATTTGTACATTCATGTGTCTGGCTGCAGTAGACATGGATTCTGGATCATTATTAGTTTTGAAAGGGTTTTTAATTTTAGAAAATGCAGTAGCAAAAAATATTGTCAGACTCATATTCCAATTTAAATATTAGAATGATGTCTCATTGTCTTTCAGTATAAAAAAATTAGAAGAGATTATGATTTTTTTTAAATGATGCTACTTTTATATGATATTGCAAAGAGAATAAGGCACTTTCCTTTAAACTGATTTCCAAAGCTATATCTGAGATCTATATCTGCTGTTTATGGATCACAACTAACTTTATAGTCATGTATAAACTGTACTTCTGAGTGCTGTAAGAGGTATCCCCTGTCTCACAATAAAAATATTATGGAACATTATATTTCCATATAGTAATGGCACTCTTATTTTACTAGTAGGAAAGGTATTGTACTAATTTAATTGAATAACATAAAAGTCTCACAAGCAAGATCAATATTTTATTTTCTCAACAGTTTTTGTCAATGAAGATTTAATTTCCCGTGCAGAGAAGGTGTTTGTATAGCTCACAGATATAAGTGGGGTGTCGTCCTTTCTGTGGAGCCCAGAGACTTTGACTCCCCCCTTGCTCCAGTCCCACAAGAGCCTTAACACAAAACACAAGTCTAGATGTCAGTAAGTAGAGGATTTATTTGCAACCCTATAAAACCTTATCCCTTGATCCAAAATCATATAAATTCTCTACGTTTCAGTTTATGCCGGAACTAAAGATTTCTGAAAGCTTAGCTGTGTTGGGTGGGATGCGACGATAAGAAAACATAAGCAAAATGAAAAAAAAAATATAAGTTAGCCTATTTCACAGGTTGACATCAGAAGACAGAGGTTTCTGTAGAAGGTAAATATTACCCTAACCTCTGTTGTAAATCTAGAATGGTTGTTTTGATCTGTTTTTAAATTGAATTCAAGAATGGAGAAATACCAAAACTCAACAAAGTGTATTAAAAACAAAGCCAAAGACATAAACACAACCTTATTTTACAGTGTGAATGAGGAAAATAGTATTCTGAAGCAAGTCTGATGGGGTTAGATGGGAAAGCTACAGTCACTTTGGCCATTTCAGCAGATTGGCTCCTCAGGAGAAGACACTCCTACCTGTCAAAAGATGCTAATAATAAAAATTATTATAATTATATACATAATTACTTCACACTTATCATTAATATCCAATGCTAATAAAGATGAAGCCTGAATATAATAATAAAATAATGTTGCCACTTGCACTTCAACAGCATATTTGTTTATCATTCCTTTAATTTTGTGACTCTGAAGGTGGAGATGTGAAAGGAGAGAAGGAGCAGTAGCTGAAGAGCATCTCCCTTCTGTGCTTTGTGGTATTGTGATGGTTTGGGCTGGGATAGAGCTGGTTCTAGTAGCTAGTAAGGTGCCATGATTTGGATTGTACATGAAACAGAGTTGATGACACAGAGATGGTTTTGTTACTGGTGAGCAGCGAGAGGCAAGGCCTTCTCCATTGCCCCCCCCCACCAGCAGCAAGGGGGCTGGGGGTGCACAGGAAGGGGACAGAGGTGGGACAGCTGACCCCAGATGGCCAAAATGATGTTCCATGCCATATGGAACAGCTGATAAAAGCTGGGGAAAGAAGAGGGCAGGGGGTGTGCATAGAGTGTTGTGTTTGTCTTCCCTTACAGCCAGGGCCCCATTTCAGCACAGCCCAGGCTGCAGACCCCGCTGAGCCCGACTCCCTGCAGGGGCTGGTGGCCCTGGTGGCCCTGGGCACAGCCCCTTGGCCTGCCAGCCCTGGCAGCACCCTGGCACCCCAGTGTAACTCTCAGTTTGGCACATCACTGGTGAGCAATGGGGGAACACACTTGTCCCTTCCAGACCTGATTTTCCTCCCCTACAATGCACGAGCTTATAGAGCATGTCCAAGGCAAATTCTCCTGAATGAAGAATTTGATTTATGCAGCTACTAAGATATTCACTGGCTCACAACACAATAACTATGTAAGTACAGTTAACTGACACCCCTACCTAAAAACTCTGTCTTTCCATTTTTATTCTTCACTTTTATCCTGACACATCGCCCTCACATTTGTTCAGGCCAGACAGAGGCATCTGTAAACTACCTTTGAGTTAATATGCACACAGATTCTCAACCTGCCTCTTAAAAACTCTTTATACCTATCCTCAAAGTTGTATTTTTGTATTCCTGGACTTGATAAATAGCATGTGTGGTGAGGTGGGAAAGGTGTTCATAATTTCCAGCTGAAGTATTGCCTGGTGAAGTGTCAGCTTGGGTTACATAACTCATATATAAACAGACTTTTTGTGGCTGGTAGGAGAATAATTGGTTCACCTCTTCTATTCCCTATCTCACACAGCTGCATTGGCCTCTTATTTCATTATTCAGTAAAGCTTGCAATGACCACCACATTCTTTACAAAATGCCTGTATAACATTAAGGGAAATCTCATAGATTAAGAAGATAAGGTCAGCATTTAAAACCCTAAAAACTCATTAGGAAGATACAAAGTGTTTGTTGGACAACTACATTCTTCTGAGGCTGATCAAATCTGAGCCTTCAAGGACACTACCATGGGAGAAAGGTTAGTGTGGAGCTGACTAGTAAAAAACCCCAGGTGTTTTAGGTAATACTGAAATAATAAACCATTACAACTTCCCAGGGGATGAAGTCAAGAGGAGTGCCCTGACAGTAAGGATTTGTTTCTGGACTCTCTCCCATTCTCTCCTGGATGGAGAGTAAAAATTACTCTGCAATGATAAATAAGCATGCTGTTATTTTCTTTCTGCTTCTCACATGGTCTTTTTTAGGTGTATGACTTTTTTCACTTTTTCACAGAGTGTAAAATGAAGGCAATATCTAAACCCCCTCTCCTCTTGCTGGAGTATGAAAGTTAGTTAGGGAATATGCAGAACATGTTCTGGAGATGAGCAACACTGAACACATGACTGAGATATGTCTAGGAGCAACAACAATATCAGTAGCAGTACTGATGGCATGAGAAGGAACATTCTTATCTAAAGTGCACACATCTGCATCTAGACACATTCCTGTGGTGCTCTGGGTAGGAAGCCTCTCCAGAAGAACAAAGGAGGATTTTTTTTTGTCACTGAATCGTCCCTCTGTTGCATCTCATTGAACAAGTCTTGTACTAGAATACACTGAAAAATCACTAGGAGACAACTTCTTCAGGGTTTTTGTAGATACTACTGCTTACATTATCTGAATTTAAACCATAGCAAATTTTCTTACACCCATATTAAAAGAGTGGATAGAAAAATATCTCCTTCTGTTAACCTTCAGCTTAAAGCTTAATTCTCTCAAACATTTGAGAGAGCAAGATGAAATTGTACAAATGTCTGTGGAATAGGAAATGTAAACAGGAGATGTCTCTGAGGCCTAGCAAATGTGTGGAAAACCCCAAAGTTCCCTGCATCATTTTCTTGTACTGAATAGTACATAGTATAGTTTGTAATAGGAAATTATTTTCTCATTCAAATGTCCAATCAAAACTTATGAGAAGTCCCCCTACCCCAATTCCCCAACTACATCATAGAGAGCAATATAATAAGGCCCCATTGACAAAAATATTCCTTGATTGCAAGGATCGTCGATATCCTGAAAATGAGTTTTCACAACACTAGAGGTGCACTTCAGCTCACTTTGCCAGGTGTTTGCATTGCAGTGATAATTTCCAGCACTGTGCTGGCTGCTGAATATGGCCCAAAATTGGAATCAAACCCCATAGGAGTATTCAGATTGCATAGGAAAACCTGGGCAAAGAATAGAACAGACTACCATCACAAAGAACAGAGCAGCACACCCTGAATGCAAGCTGCACCAGAGCAAGCATGCAGGAGTTGTTTTTACAGCTTTATAGCAGCAGAAGTTTCCATATTGATATACAGGAAAGCTCATGGAGAATCTCAGAATCAAGTCTCCTCTCTAGCTCAAATCTGTATTTTAGGGGACTCTGGGGTAAACACACACAGTGCCCTCTTTCCTTTTCCCTGAGGCGTTTCCACAAATGCTTCCCTCAATTTGAATCTCTCTCTGTGCAGGAGTTCAATAGTGACTCTCCGTCACACTAAGCAGCTGGTGAGTCCTGGTCTACAGTTTGTTAATGAAGGAAGATTTCCTCCATTCCTCATTGTATGCACAGCCTTCCTTTGCTTTTCCTGTGTATGCAAAAGGAGAGATAGAGAAACAGGCCAGAGAGAGAGGCTCAGCTCATCATGGTGTAAAGGACAGCAATATCTGACCCCTCACAAAGCTCAGAGGTTCACACAGGTATGTGTGGCACTCCAGATGCTGTGCATGAAGCCATGCAAAGGTGACTGTTCACACTTGCACTGACTGCAGGCTGCCCATCCAAAAAGCATCACGTATGTGAAAATAGCTGCCACACACACAAGCTACTGCCAGTTCCTTCGCTCTGCTCTTCTTTGGTAATCACCGCTCCAGCTGTCCACAGTTTTAAAAGGGTAATGAGAGAGAGGACATTGTCCCAAAATTAGAGTGAAGAAAGAAAAATCCTGCTTCTGTGTTATGTTGTGAGTACATCAATGAAGTTGTTTCTATTTGTAATTACTTTAGTGAGACGACTGTGCCAGAGTTCCAGAGAAAAAAGTGCCACCTAAACAGAGACTTGCTCTTGATATCAATTTATTGACAGAAGGTTGAATTTCTAGTTTCTGCTGACAATTATCCCTTACATAATCAAAATAATTTCTTCTTGATATGATCATAACTGTTCAAAGTCAAGATGACTAGAAGCAAACTGATTTCAGGTGTCCTTCCTTCCAGTACCTTCTTTGAATGATAAGAAGTTTGATTTTCAGTAGCTACTTTTAAAAGTTTCCAAAAGCAGAAGCTCTCAAGTTGAGCAAAAAACAGTTGATGCTAAAAGTACTAGTCACATTTGAAAATGTCAGCCCTTGTATGACAGGCAAACAATGACCATCAGTTACAGATTATCTCTGAGGTTTTTTTTTTAAAAAGTATTCATGATGCTAAAAAAAGGCTTTAATTGATCATTACCTATTTTAAGGGAGCTGGGTCTTTTCAGTAAGTGAATATGATTGCTCCAATTTTGGCAAAGACTTATTCCCTAGTAAAGGCAGGGAGTCTTGGGCTTATTTGTGTAGGCAGCACAAATCCAGGCTGCTTCCCATTCCCTAAGGCACAGCCACACTGCCGGTATAGCTGCCCTGCACCAGCTGCAGGAGCACTAATCCTCAAACTGTCAGTGGAGCACAGACACCCCAGTGCTGTCCATCCCAAGAGCCCTGCAAGGAGAAGTTTGATCTGACTGGGTCTGCAGGTCGCTCGCTCTGGGAGCCATTTCCTGTTGCATAATGAAGCAGCACCGTATGTTTATGTACCAGACCTTCCTAAAACAAAGTGAGCATTGCCCTTAATCACAGGCATTTATGATTCATAAAGAAATGGAAGAAATGTGAATAAGGAATATGTGATAAGAACAAAAGATGTCTGTGCCCACTGACATTGTGGGTAGAATCCTGCTGTCATTGCACTCCATTGGGACTGCAGGCCTGGCTTAATGCAGCCTGATTGCAGCTGTGTCTGCTTTGGTTTCCTGAAAGAACTTGCAAGTCTAGCATGGTAACTTGTCATCTGCAAGCCAGGAGTTTTATTCACAGTTTGCTAGAAGCCACATTAAATAGCAACATCAGTCTGGAGATCAGCTTCTGCAG